>NW_026991710.1:110976838-120976838 GCF_029215605.1 Mirounga angustirostris
ATTTGAAGTTTCCATACCCTTTCTCTTTATCAAAGATATCATTCCAGTAAGTTTCCACTGGTCTTTTTCCTGTTTTCAATTTTTTTTTCATGCTCTACTAGATAATTCTCTCAAAAAAGTAAATTTCTCCTGTCTTAACAAAATCTTCCTTTTTCCACATTTCCCCCAATACCTATGCTCCATTATTTGCTCTCCATTGCACTAACATTCCTCAAAAAGATGTATATAACTGCTCTTTTGTATTCCTCTGCACCTATTTAACTGAGTTGTAATTGATATTAAAAAACCACTCTGTTTAAAGTGTGCAAATAAATGAGCTTTGACACATATAGACAACCATGAAACCATCAATGCACTTCAGTGTACATGTATGGCGCACTATAAAGTTTGTTCATGACATCTGGTCATCCTTCTCTGCTGCCCCCTCATATCTCCACCCTTTCCACTGCCTCATACCTAGTCAGCCACTTCTCTTATTTTTGTTACTATAGATTAATTTGGATTTTCTGAAAATTTATATAAATATAATCATAATATATATAATATTTTATCTTCTTTCAATCAACATAATTATTTTGAAATTCATTCATATTATGGCATACAGAAATAGTTCACTCAGTTTTAATGTTGAGTAGTATTCTATTGTAAGAAAATATCATAATTTATCTCTTCTTGAGTCATTTCAAGTTTTTGTGAGTTTATCTTTATTGACAGGTTTCTGCTTGCTGATGCAATCTCTTTACTTGTTATAGGTTTCTTTAGATTTTTTAAAAATTATTATTTCTTAGTAATTCTGTCTTGGTAAATTGTAGTTTCCTATGGGTTTACCCATTGCTTCTAGGTTATCCATTCTATTGATCTATAATTCTTCATAGGAATCATGTTACTATTTCTGGGGCATTCATTGTAATGTGTCCTCTTTCATTTCTGCTTTTAGTTACTTGAATATTCTCTCTTAATGTAGCTAATGTTTTATTAATTAAAAAAACAATTCTTAGTTTTGTTAATTTTTTGTATTTTCTCCTATTCCCTGTTTACTTATGCTCTAATCTTTTTTTTTAAAGATTTTATTTATTTATTTATTTGAGAGAAAGAGTGAGATAGAGAGAGCATGAGATGGGGGCGGGTCAGAGGGATAAGCAGACTCCTTGCCAAGCAGGGAGCCCGATGCGGGACTGGATCCAGGGACTCCAGGATCATGATCTGAGCTGAAGGCAGTCGCTTAACCAACTGAGCCATCCAGGCGCCCTCTAATCTTTTATTATTTACTTTATTCTGCTAATTTTAGGTTTACTTTGCTTTTCTTTGCTTAGAACTTTGAAGTGAAAAGTTGGGTTATTGATTTGAGAACTTTCCCCTTTTATTGTGTTCCTGTCCATTTTCTCCTTTAATTCTTTCAGTGTTTGCTTCATATATTTGGGAGCTAAATATTACATTTCTATAACTATATATAATAATAACAAAATATGAATATATAATATAAATATATAAATATATGCATATATAAAATATATAATATAAAAATATAATAAAATATAATAGTATATAAATATTTATACTTGTCATATATTCCTGCTGAATTGACCCTTTCATTATCATTTAATACCCTTGTTTCTTGTGAGTTTTTGACTTAAGCTATCAGTCTGCTATAAGTATGGCCACCTTTGCTTTCTTTGGTTACCATGAAATATCTTTTCCCATCCTTTCACTTTCAGCCTATGCATGTCCTGATAATTTTACTTCAATTGCATAGAAGTCTTTTTCTTTCCATCTTTTCCCTCCCTCCACTTTGTTTTATATCATACATTATATATTTTTATACTACGTTTTCATTAACATAGATTTATAGTTATTTTCATGCTTTTGTCTTTCGAATTCCTGGGTGGCTCAGTCGTTAAGCGTCGGCCTTCAGCTCAGGTCATGATCGCAGGGTCCTGGGATCGAGTCCCGCATCGGGCTCCCTGCTCGCAGGAAGCCTGCTTCTCCCTCTCCCACTCCCCCTGCTTGTGTTCCCTCTCTCGCTGTGTCTATCTGTGTCAAATAAATAAATAAAATCTTAAAAAAAAAGTGATTTATGCACCAACATTACAAAACTATAGAATTGTATTTTGTCCATATATTTATGTTTACCAGAGAGCTTTATATTTTTATATGATTTTGTGTTTCTCTCCAGTGTCCTTTCATTTCAACGTGAAGGACTCCACTAGCGTCTCTTCTAAGGCAGGTCTAGTGGTGGTGAACTCTTTCAGTTTTTGCTCTTCCAGGATGTCTTAATTTCTCCTCCATTTTTGGAGGACAGTTTTGCCAAATATAGTGTTCTTGGTTCACAGTTTTCCCTTTACTATATATATATATATATATATATATATATATATATATATAATATCATCCCACTGCATTCTGTCCTATAAGATTTCTGCTGAGAAAATCTGCTGACAATCTAATAGGAGCCCTCTTACATATGGTGAGTCTCTTTGTAACTTTTGATAGTTTGGTAACAATGTATCTTTGTAGGATCTCTTTATTGTTTTCTTATTTAGAATCAATTGAGCTTTTTAAAGATGTTATTTATTTATTTATTTATTTATTTATTTATTTATTTATTTATTTGAGAGAGAGACAGAAGGGGGAGAGGCAGAGGGAGAGAATCTCAAACAGACTCCATGCTGAGATTGGAGTCCGACACAGGGCTCGATCTCATGACCCTGAGAACATGATCTAAGCCGAAATCAAGAGTCGCATGCTTAACTGACTGAGCCACTCAGATGCCTCTGAATCAATTGAGCTTTCTGATTTTTAAGTTCCTTTCCTTCCTGAAACTTGGGAAATTTTTGACATTTTTTCAAATAGGCTCTCCTTTTCTTTCTCTTGTAGAGATATTAAAAAGTATCAAAGTCTAGGGTTAATTTTTCCCCAATACTGAGGTAATATCCTTTTGCTACACTACCTATTGTCCCAGAAATTATGATGTTTTCCAGTTTGGCTGGTAGTAACCTGAAATATTACCAGCCCTGTGTGATGCCATGTAGTATTTCCTGTAATCCTTTTAGGAGGTTATTCCCCTGGTCTTGAATAGTTTCCTTTCATGCATCTGCTACTGGTACTATGCTGAATAATTGAGTTGGGTGGAGGGAGGTCTCTGCAGATATTCAAGATGCTCTTTCTGTGGAGCTCTCATCTCTATGATACACTGTGTTCTTCAAACTCCAGTTTCCTTAATTTTCTCTCACACTCATCATCAGCTCCATAGCTCAGGGAGTATGTTCGGTTCCACCATGGCCCCTCTTTCTTGAGCTAAAACTTGGAAACTCTCTCAAAGCAGCTCTGACAATAATAGAACTCATCTTCTTTGTTTTTCCTCACTCAAAGAATATTAATTTTCATCAGGTGATCTCAGTGTCTTGAAAAACATCGTTTCATATATTTTGCTTGTGTTTTAGATGTTTCAGGCAAATGGGTAGGTCCTGTCCCTGTATAGATCTCATTCTTCCTTAAACTCATTGCACTTAGGTTCTCACCCAATATTTCACCCGATAATTCATGGAAATCGTTCTTTTCAAGTTCACCATGATCTCCAATTGCTGAATATAATGATCATTCTCATTTCTCATTTACTTCATTTAACATCATCATTTGACACATTTCTTTATCCTTATTTTATTTTTTTACTCCGAGGATGCACATTACCATTGTTTTCTCTTATCTCACTAGCTACTCTAGTGTGTGTGTGTGTGTGTGTGTGTGTGTGTATGAAATTCCTAGAGGGTCTCTAAATTCCTGGAAAAACTCAGGTTCAGTTATACATCTTTTATATTCCAAGTAAGCCTATTCCTTTGATAACTTCATTTAACTAATAGCTTCGGATGTCTTTTATTTGCTGACACTACCAAATATATACCTAGAAACTATACCTCTGACCAAACTCCTAACTTCCTGCTCAACATCTCTACAAAGAAGTCTAATAAACACCTCAATATCATAATTTTCAAGACTGGACTCTTGATCTTAACTCCCAAACCAGTTCTCCTTCCACCTCCCTGAACCACCCATCCCTGAGCCTTCCTCTTCAGTTGATGGCAAAAACATCTTTCACCCTTCCAGTTGCTCAGGCCAAAATTTTCGAAGTAATCTTAGATTTCTTTCTTTCTTTCTTTCTTTCTTTCTTTCTTTCTTTCTTTCTTTCTTTCTTTCTTTCTTTCTCTCTCTCTCTCTCTCTCTCTCTCTCTCTCTCTCTCACACACACACACACACCCACAACAAATAGAGCAGGAAATCTTGCTGTCTCTGACTTTTTAAAAGATGCATAATTTGATCCTTTCTTTTTATTTCTACACCTCCTAGTCCAAGCCATCACCCATTGCTCATTCGGATTCATATAATATCTTCCTAATTAACATTTCTGCTCCTGCTCTAGCTGTTATTCCATAATCTCTCATTATCATGGCAGCCAAAGTCATCCTGTTAACTCTGTGCTTTCTGTGGTCTTTTGAGAACAGATGCCAAAATTTTCAGAATGGTCTTCAAGGCTATATAAATTTTCCCCCAAGCCTTGCTGATCAGTCTAACCTTATCTTCTACTTAACCTCTTCCTTGCTCAGTATTCTTTAGGCACTCCAGTTTGATTACCTTATCTCAAACACATCACTCAAGGCTCCTCCTTAAGGCCTTTATATGGTTGCTTTTTCTGCTTGTGAAATTTTTCCCTAAATACATACCTTCCTAAATCCTTTACTTCCTTCAAATGTGCTCAAAAAGAAAAACCTCAGTAGGCTGCATTATAGACAAGGGACTCTAAAATTAGAAAATCCAAACCTTTTATGATTAGTAGCAGGTCTGCCCAAACCTTTGCCTGGATGGAGACATTATCTTTATTATATTAGTCAGTAAACAAACTTGCCACTACTCTGGAGGGAGACACTGTATCTTCTAAAGCCATTCATTATTCAAGCATCCTTGAAAAGGTAGTCTGAAACAAAGTCACTGAGTACCTCTGTTCTCAGGACATGAATAAATGTCAAACATAAGGAAAAATATCTAATAGTAATTAATATAAAGGAGTCCTCCACATTAATATAAGAAGTAAAGATTTAAAAAGAAGATTTGGGGAAGAAATAGCACTAGAAATGAACAATACCCATTTAAAAGGCATAACAGCATTAGCCAAAAGAAAAAGAAATATTAAGAACAATAAGAGGGCGCCTGGGTGGCTCAGTTGGTTGGGCGACTGCCTTCGGCTCAGGTCATGATCCGGGAGTCCCTGGATCGAGTCCCGCATCAGGCTCCCTGCTCCGCGGGGAGTCTGCTTCTCCCTCTGACCCTCCCCCTCTCATGTACTCGCTCTCTCTCATTTCTCTCTCTCTCAAATAAATAAATAAAATCTTAAAAAAAAAGAACGATAAGAAATATTTCACACCTATCAAAATGACAAAACTAAATATCTGCAAATAACGTGGTTTAGTAAGGAGTCATGCAACAAAAATATTTATACAGGTGGTTGGTTGTTTATAGAAGTATAAATCAATACAATCTTTTAAAAAAAGTACATTTAGTAAATTTAAAACTGAGCATTTTTTTTTATTTCGATGTATATACCCATAAAATTTCCCATACCTAAGCATGAGACATGTAACTGGATGCTCATAATTAGAAAAAGAATTAAAACCACTCTAATGTACATAAAGAAGAATAAATGATATATTAATGTATTATTTAGTCTGCTTGGGCTGTCATAATAAAATACCATAGATTCGGTGGCTTAAATGACAGAAATTTATTTCCTCACAGTTGTGGAGAATAGAAATTCAAGATCAAGGTTTTATCTAATTCAGTTGCTGATGAAGGCTCTCTTCCTGACTTGCAGATAGCTGTCTTATCACTATGCCCTCATATGCATTCCTTAATAAACTCATTTGGAAAGAAAAAAGGTCTTGTCTTCCTTTTCTTATAAGGCCACTGGTCCTATACAGGGTCCCATCCTATCACTTCATTTAACCTTCATTATCTCCTAAAGACCTAATACAGCCAAATTCCAAATATAGTCAAATTAGTGTTTAGGGGTTCAACATATGAATTTGTGGGGGAGGCACCTTTCTGTCCATAGCATATATTGTACAGCAATAAAAATGAATGAAATGGTATTATATGTGTAAAGGTAGATATAGCTCACATATACAGTTTTGAGAGAAATAAGCACGTTTCAGAGTAGTTCACATATTACCATTAAGATTTAGTTAAAAATAGGGGCATCTGGGTGGCTCAGTCAGTTAAGTGTCTGACTCTTGACTTGAGCTCAGGTCATGATCTCAGGGTCATGAGATCCAGCCCCAAGTTGGGGACATAGTGCTTATGTGTGTTGTGGAAAGAGGGAATTCTATCTGAGAAGATAATGGGACTTCAAGTGTACTGTCAGTATTTGGTTAGTATACAAACATTAATTATATATTTTGTATCTCTTGATTTATTTTAATATAAAGCTAAGTTTGGATAGCACTGAAGTAAATAGGAAAACAACTATACAGGAAAAATATATTTTCTTTCCTGTAATCCAGAATAACAAAGTCTTGTTATCTTGTTCCCTTCCCTCGAGAACATACCAGATCCCTCCCTCTCCCTTTTTTTTTTTTTTCCAAGTAAATAACTAAAGATTCTCTTTGTCATTCCTGATTGCCTAAGAGCATTGAAAAAAGATGAAGAAAGTCATCCAAGGGTGAAGTGGATAAACATATCCACCAACACTCAGGTAAGGGTGGATATCAACTGACTCCATGGAAGCAGATTGTGGTGTCCTCAAGTGTGGAAAGGCTTGCCCTGTAGGGTTAGAAAACTGGTTAACCACATTTTATCCTGGACACAAGATCACTAAGCCAATGCAAATGTTTCCAATAGGCTTCATACAATTAGCCAGAGTCTGAACTTCAACTAATTTCTTCAGTTTTGATCACAGACATTTTGATAATGATCAAGTGGGTAGAAATAGTCCTTGAATATTTACTTAAATTAAGCTTCCTTTCTTTTTATTTAAGATTTTATTTATTTATTTGAGAGAGAGAGAAAGAGTGTGAGAGAAAGCATAAGCAGGGGGAGCTGCAGGCAGAGAGATAAGGAGAAGCAGACTTCCTGCTGAGCAGGGAGCCTAGGCGGGACTCAATCCTGGGACTCCGAGATCATGACCTGAGCTGAAGGCAGATGCTTAACGGACTGTGCCACCCAGGCGCCCCAAGCTTTCTTTGCTCTTAATTTGGAGGGCTTCAAGATTTAATTTTATTTCAAAACTAATATAGTGTTATGTTTTTATTTTTTTTCCCACATCCAAGTTTATGGACTAAAATTCAAAATATAGCAACATTATCATTTACCCAAAATGACCAAAAACATAATCTGTGATTTCTGATAGATCTATAGCTATTTTCTATGACCTCCTACTATATACCTCCTGAAAAAATAATTTAATCCTAAGTTTATATATTATTTTAGGTGACTATATGTCATCAACTAAAAATATTTTAATGACTATGTGTTTTTGCATTATACATTAAAAAGTAATTTAGAAAGTAAAACTTTTTGGAGCACTTGCTATGTGTCTACACCAGAGGTATTGCCAGCATATATATGGGCAGCAATTCATTTTATACATTTACAAGCCTTGATTTACCATGTTAGTTTGGGCTGAGTATCTGCTACCTCTCCTTTTCATCTCATTTCTGCTTTATATTTCAAGGGCATCATTGTGCCTTGTAAAGTTCTACAGGCATCACTGAATTATTGTTCTAAATAATCTCTTCTCTTTAAAATAACTTATTCATAAATACCAAAATGAAAATGTGCCCTTTGTAAAATGTAACTGATTATATTAAAAAAGTACAAAAATTAATTCTTCATCCTCTAGCTATAAAAATATGACTAAAGCACTAAGAAATGTTTTATTAACCTCCATTAATTTAGTAGTTCCCTTCTTGATAATGAGTAAAAATGCAATCCTGTGGAAGTTTGTGTTAAAAGAGATGTGTGAGATAGTATATATATGCATGTGTAATTATACATACAAATTAGAGTTCTGAATAATAGTATCATTACTTTAAGAGACGGCTGAGAAAATAAATGGTGCCTATTTTCTACTTATCAACTTCTGAGTGTTCTAGGCATTTATCAAGACACACTCACTAATTTTCGAGTTAAATTGAACAATCTTTTCAAATTACCATGAATTTTAAAAATCTGTAGAAGGAATTTTTTTTTTCTATTTAATCAAACTAATAGACCCCAAAATCTCTTGGGACATGGTATAAGAAACAATGATTCAAATATAACTATGAAAAAGTATGTGATTTCTTTTTTTTTTTTTAGATTTAATTTATTTATTTGACAGAGAGAGAAAGAGAGCGAGAGCAGGAACATAAGCAGGGGGAGTGGGAGAGGGAGAAGCAGGCTTCCCACTGAGCAGGGAGCCTGATGCAGGAATCGATCCCAGAACCCTGGGATCATGACGTGAGCCAAAGGCAGACGCTTAATGACTAAGCCACCCAGGTGCCCCAAAGTATGTGATTTCTTAACAGAAGGACTTTATTAAAGATTTTGGATACTAGCCCTTTATCTGATAGATCATTTGCAAATATCTTCTCCCATTCTGTAGTTTGCCTTTTAGTTTTGTTGGTTCCTTTGCTGTGCAGAAACTTTTTATATTGATGAAGTCCCAATAGTTCATTTTTGCTTTTGTTTCCCCTGCCTCCAGAGACCTGTCTAGTAAGAAGTTGCTGCAGCCAGGGTCAAAGAAGTTGTTGCCTGTGTTCTCCTCTTAAGATTTCGATAGATTCCTATCTCACATTTAGGTCTTTCATCCATTTTGAATTTATTTTTGTATATGGTGTAAGAAAGTGGTCCAGTTTCATTCTTCTGCATATTGCTGTCCAGGTTTCCCAACACTATTTATTGAAAAGGGGAGGAGGTGGGGGATGGGTTAGCCTGGTGATGGGTATTAAAGAGGGCACATACTGAATGGAGCACTGGGTGTTATATGCAAACAATGAATCATGGAACACTACATCAAAAACTCATGATGTACTGTATGGTGAATAACGTAACATAATAAAATTAAAAAAAATAATCTTAAAAAAAAAGACTGTCTTTTTTCCATTGGATATTCTTTCCTACTTTGTCAAAGATTAGGGGACCATATAGTTGAGGGTCCACTTCTGGGCTCTCTATTCTGTTCCATTGATCTATGTGTCTGTTTCTGTGCCAGTACCATACTGTCTTGATGACTGAAGCTTTGTAATACAGCTTGAAGTCCAGAACTATGATGCCTCCAGCTTTGGTTTTCTTTTTCAATATTACTTTTTATATCAGGGTTGTTTTTTTTGTTTTTTTGTTTTTTTTTTTTGGTTCCATACAAATTTTAGAATTGTTTGTTCTAGCTCTGTGAAAAATGCTGGTGTTATTTTGAACAGGATTTCATTGAATGTGTAGATTGCTTTAGGTGGTATAGCTATTTTAACAATATTTGTTCTTCCAATCCATGAGCATGAAATGCTTTTCCATTTTTTTGTGTCTTCCTCAATTTATTTCATAAGGGTTCTATAGTTTTTAGAGTACAGAGAAGACATAAAAATGGCTAATAGATACATGAAAAAATACTCAACATCCCTCATCATCAGGGAAATGCAAATCAAAACCACAATGAGATATCGCCTCACACCAGTCAGAATGGCTAAAATTAATGACTCAGGAAACAACAGATGTTGGTGAGGATGCAGAGAAAAGGGAACACTCTTACATTTTTGGTGGGAATGCAAACTGGTACAGCCACTCTGGAGAAAGGTATGGAGGTTCCTCAAAAAGGTCATAATAGAACTACCCTATGACCCAGCAATTGCACTACTGGGTATTTATCCAGAGGATTAAAAAAAAAAAATAGTGATTCAAAGGGGCACATGCACCTCCAATATTTATAGCAGCAATGTCCACAATAGCCAAAATATGGAGAGAGCCCAGATGTCCATCAAATGATAAATGGGTAAAGAAGATGTGTTATATATACACGATGGGATATTACTCAACCATCAAAAATAATAAAATCTTGCCATGTGCAACGACATGGATGGGACTAGAGTATGTTATGCTAAGCAAACTAAGTTAGAGAAAGACAAATACCATATGATTTCACTCATATGTGGAATTTAAGAAATAAAACATATGAATTAGGGGAAAGGAAGGAAAAATAAAAAGATAAAAGCAGAGAGGGAGGCAAACCATAAGAGACTCCTAACTCTAGGGAACAAACTGAGGGTTTCTATAAGGGAGGTGGGGGGGTGGGGTAAATAAGTGATGGACATTAAGGAGGACACTTGATGTAAGGACTGCTGTTATATGCAACTGATGAATCACTAAATTCTATCCTGAAACTAATAATACACTATATGTTAACTAACTTGAATTTAAATAAAATCTAAAGAAAAAGGAGTACTTTATTAATCTTTATGAATAGTAACATATATAAACATCACACATACAGACAAACACACAAGTCTGATACAAACCATAAGGCTTTGGTGTTTTTTCCAGTGACTTTCTTTCATTTATGATTTTGCTAAGTGACTTTTTATAATTCATAGCTAAAGTATCTTTAAAGATACATTGTTGTGAATCTCAAAACTTAATCCATTAAAGATGCATAAAGCTTACAGGATATATGATAAGCTTTTAAAGCTTTATATGTATACTAAATCTAATTGTAATTAGTAGTCCTTGATATCTTGGAATAACACTTTTCCTAAAATGGATTAAAAAAAATAAGAACATTTTATACAATTTCTCTAATCAGTATGTCTCTAAATACTATTTTTTTTTTCCTTCTTTGTCATGAATGGACTCTACCCTGAAGTTTATCAGATACAGACTGGGGCCATATAATTTATTGCTTGAACTCCACCATTTTGCAGTTGAAAGGAGCTGCAAAATACTGATTTGTCAAATTTATATTCTTTTAAAAATATAGGAATAGCTTGACATAGTTAAAGGCAGATTTTAAAATTGAATATTCTCATTAATTAAAAAATAAGATGAAAAATAAGATTAATGAATAATTATTCATCATATGCATTGAATATGTTTATGGTGAAACTATAATTTATCAACTAATTAGGAGCTATTTTGAGAGTTCAACAGGATATTAATGATTACACCAAAATAACTCTGTGAGCTATAGCACTGTCATGGACAATCCAGCAAGTATGTCTACCTACAAATTTTAGTTTTATATCCATATCTACCTCTCATAGTTTATCACTATCACTGGTATTTTTCTGAAGAATTTTTTTTAAATTGACCTGTTTTGCTATTTTTATAAAGTTAGCAGAATTTTTCCTACACATTTTATAGTTAGTACATTTAGAATTATTGATCTCTTTGACTCTCTCTAGACATAAATTTTTAGGTGACAAATACTATCTCTACATAATGAAGAAACTGGTGAACTCAGATACAATTCTGTCTAATAAAGATATTCCCAATTCTATATTTCCCATTAAAATATACAAATATTTAATCTCAAATATTTTCATATGTAGTTTTGTTTTCTGTTCTCACCGCTTTACTTCTATAAATTATACAAGATAAACTCACCAAATGTTTTCTTTCTTTTTCATGTTCAGTTGAGCGCCTTCACAACGTAGATGCTATGTAATTATAGGCTTTCCCATTTTCATCTTATTTCAGAATTTTTTTTTTAAGATTTTATTTATTTATCTGACAGAGAGAGACAGCGAGAGAGGGAACACAAGCAGGGGGAGTGGGAGAGGGAGAAGCAGGCTTCCCGCTGAGCAGGGAGCAAGATGCAGGGCTTGATCCCAGGACCCTGGGACCATGACCTGAGCCGAAGGCAGATGCTTAATGACTGAGCCACCCAGGTGCCCCTTATTTCAGAATATTAAAAAAAAATAAATAAATTTCAGTGTTCGGTACTTCAACTGTGGAGACACAAAAATAATTTTGAATTTGTCAAAGATGACTTGTATCTCAATTACTATAATACTGCCACTTTTTTAAGTTGCAATAGTGTATATGTATACAACACAGCCAATTCTAAGTGCATTTATTTGTTTAAGTTTCTTAATATGATAGAGGCATTACTTTTATCACACAGTATGTGCCACTAAAACTGACTTACTATTTGGAGCATCTGATAACATTAAAATAATTTAACTGTGAAGTTCTCCTCTACCAATAGGTTCAACGCATTATCAGATGTCACTGCATAATCTGTACATTCACAAAAATACTGGGGAATGATAATGAACAAAACTAATTTAGGAGAGCAATCCTTTGACATAAATAATAAAGTCATCTCTCTTTCACTGCCAAATTATAGAATCAGAAATCAAGAATCTATGTAATAAACATATCCATCTCAAAATCAGCAATCTGAGCCTCCCAATTTTATTTACTTCTAGAAAATATTATCTCAGCAACTTTCACTCTTTCATATTTTTCAACACTTAACTCCTATATCATTACATCTGATATTTTCCTTGCATCTTCATATTACTGTTTCTTTCAAGACCACTAACAACTCCTGAAAATGACTGATGCAAAAACTGACTTTAATAGAGACTTCTTTAGAGTGCTCCATTGTAGGTAGAGCGACATCTTCCGTTAGCTTCTGTAATTCTTGGGAGGCAACGGACTTGGATTTTAATGGTCTAAGATAAATATAAACCTGTAATTGTCTAGGTCCAGAAAATAGCTATATTTTATTCCGGTGAGTTAGAAGACTTAGCTATCCTATGTCTTGAGACACCAGAGTGGTACCAAAAGTAGGTACCAGTTCGAGAACTGGACAGTTGACTATGGCCATATTTCTATGGGCCCACAGTATCTATAAGACAGAAAACTAAATGAAATAACTGTTCCATGAGAAAAGTATCCATGTAATGATAATATGTAGTCCCTGGCCTAGTGAATAAAAATACAGGAAGCCAATGTTTTGAGACTCTTCTCTTTCAGTAGATTTCTCATTTTGAAGAGGCTAGCAAGATTACCAAATTTTGAGCACAATTCCATAAGGAACTAGGACTGTATTAAAATTTTGCAACCACTCCTTATTACTTTTTATCTCATATATTCTTTGCATTCCTTGTTTGTTCTTTCACTAATAAACCGCATTTAAAGCAATCTTAATAAGTTGGAGTGGTAACTTCACTAACCCCTACATACAGGCCAGGCTTTTACTTGCCTGACTCATTTGACTGTGACTTGAAAGTTTTGAACTCAGAAGAAATACACATTATTGCGTTTGTTAGACTTGTCTTCAGTGGCAGAATTGTCTATTTCTGCTACTGGGGAATGCTTAACTTTATGTACTTTAGAGTCATCCTTGTTTTAAATCCCTGTTGTCCTAGTAACTGTGTATCTTTAAGTAATCTGGCCCTGATATTCTTTCACACTAAGGGTTTAATTTTCTCTTCCTCAGCCATAGCTAATATCTTTAGCTCTTTTTAAAATAAAATTTTAAATAATGTATAAATAAATATAGAACATTCATAAATGGTAAGTGTACAGACCAATGAATTTCACAAAGTGAAATAAGCTTCCAGATTAAAAATGGGAAATCAGTAGCATTGCAGAAGTCCTCCTGCCTTCATCTCTCAGATATGTTTACCTCAAATGTTATCAATCACTTTTCTGACTTTTAACATGAAAATACTTTGCCTGATTATGAACATTATGTAAATAGATACATGTATACTCTTCCCTGTTCCTGGAGGTAATAAAGTGGCTTCTACCCAGGAATACAGTTATTATAGCTAGAAAAGGAGCAAATGAATGCAAATATAAAGCAACCCACAAACATGATAGCACCCTACATAATAGCATTATGACTGACCTAATTAAATATAAAAGATTTGGTCATAAAATGGGGGATATTTGGTACTACAGTTAGTATCTCATTACACAAATAAGGTAAAATGAGGTAGAAATTCATATAGGCTAATTTATTAGATAATATTATATAAATTAAGCTTATCAACATTTATTTTCATGTTTTCCTTTTAAATAAGCCATTCATAATTAAGGTATGTATTAACATGTATTAACATTTCCAAATGCGTTACAGAACTTAGAAAGGAATTATACAACTGTATATTACATAGAGTTTTTCAAAAGGTTTTTATAAGACCTTTAGGTATAAAAAAATAATTCCAGAAAATTGTATTTTGGAAATTATAAAGCAAAAATTGCAGTATTGACATTGTAAATGACTTTTAAACGGCAGAAAACTTCATATCCCTCTAGATAAAGTTTACAGTTCATATTACAAAACATCAAGAAAATTACCAGGTTAACCTTGGTTCTCAAGGTCTCTTTGTTTGTTTGTTTTTATTTTCCCTTCTACTTTTATATTATACTTGTGGTTCAAACAATGAGTTTCAGAGCAACACAATAGTGTACATATCCTCAATTTAATACATTTAGAAGTCATTACTAATAGTTTTTCTTCTTGTTCTGAAAATGTTGAAATAACCCCAAAAGCTATGGGGTTACAAAGATCATTTACTTGTCTATGTCTCAATTTATCTGATTATAAGGTGAGAACAATGTGTTCCATCTATTTTGGTCGTTGGGATTTTAAGACTTAATGAGTGCAAAAAGTTTCTAAGGACTTTACAAGAAAGTGCGCATATAAATAGTATTAATGACATGTCTGCTAGATAGCAATGTGAAATGTGTGAAACATTATTTCCAAATATCAAAAAAGTCAAAACATACACTTTTATTAGCTCTTAGCACTAACCTCCAAGAAGATCAAAGACCCTTCTTTTACGCAATAATCTCTGGAAGCTATTTAGCTCACAAATTTTAAAAGAAAATGCCCAAATGAGGAAAGAAGGTTTGTAGCATTAAGAAAATATATAAAAATTTAATATAGACTTATATAAATAATGTCAGATAACATGATAAATAATGCCTAAAAAAACCAACTACCAAACCCTTTTAGAAACAAGGTGAAAATGGAACAGATATGTCTGTCATCTACAAAAAATAGTGTCATTTTAGAAGTGGGGAATGTAGCTAAAGAAATACCCAAATGGTCTTTTGTTTTGTCTTCTTTAGGAAGGAGTGTAATCTTCACAATGGGAAGGAAAATATAGAGCATATCACAGGTGAAGAAGTCATGATGCCCTGAATGAATTCAAATCCACAGGTCCAGGGAAGTTAGAAAAGCCATTAGCAGTTACCCCCAAACAAGCTTCAATACTTTTTAAGCAATAATGGGAAAAGGAAGACTTTTCAGAAAACTAAAAGGGCAAATGCTCCAAATTTTTTTTTAAATTAATACTCTTATTTTGTTCTAGATAGAATACCAAGAAGATGTTTCTTTATTTTTTCAAAGAGAATTCAACTGTAAGAAGTCATTGGCCTGTTTGGAATTGGAACATATACTAGAGTCCACCTGTCTCAACATAGTTATTTTACAGATTATAAAATCCAAATGCAGAAATTTTAGTGATTTTCAAGTCTTTCACAAATGATACTACATTATTATATTTGAAAATTGAGCAAACCATGTACCCTTCCTGTGCCTTGGTTTCTCCACACATAAAATGGGATTAAACAAGGATGATGCTTAAAATACCCAGCCCCAACTTCAAAATGTATGCATTCTAGTACATGGTTTTAGATTCTCTTTAGACCTGAAAAAAAGCTAAGCCTGTGTATATATGACTCAAGAATCATACATATGTTTATTATGTCACTTGCACTTTTATATACACATTGAGAAAACCATATGGTGAATGTGGAGTTTATTCTGTAGCTTACTTTTCTTTTCTTTTCTTTCTTTTTTTTTTATGTCTTTCTGCATGGAACCAAGAATCCTTCCATGCTTCTTCACCCTGGAGCAGTAACCCCAAGGCCCTCTTGTCCTTCCATCCCATGCTTATTTTACTAAGGTTTCCTCTTCCTCTAAAATCTGTCTGGATTCCCATCCTAATTCTCTTTGCTTGAACTTTTGTCTGTATTCTGTAAGACAGTCTGTTAAAGAAGCTGCAAGTAGCTGCCATTAATGTTTACTTAAATAGGGGACTGACAGCAATGCTTGCTGATTTTCTTACAGATTCCCTGAAATCTTTTACCAAACAGTCTTGCAGCTCCTACAGTGATGGAAGGGGGAGCAAGGGAGATACACTAGATTGGTGATTTTTTTTTTTTTTTAAACACAGAATCAACAGATGATCTTTTATAAAATAACTGAACAGGCCACTGCCTATACCAATTAAATCAGAATTTCTGGAGGTGGGGCTTTGGCATCCATCTTATAAGAGTTACCCAGAAAATTCCAACATACAGTCAAGATGGAGAACTACTGTTTAGAGCAAATATCCCTTGAGATTTTCAGCTCCTTCCAGGCAGGAAGGGTTGGAAATAGAACCCGCTCTAGGGCTTGGTAGAAGTGATTATTGCGTAAGAGAGACACAAGGCTATATAAGAGGAAAATAAAACCATCTGGTTAGAGTGTATAAATAGCTCAGGTCATATACAAGCAATATTAGCAGATTTACAAAGCACCGAATTGAAAAGAAAGACAATGTCTTTTTAGCAAGCAAACCAACAGGAATGACCTCTTACTTCTAACATCTTAACTTGCAAGTTGGCAGGAAATCTCAAAAATAAATCATAATTAAAAATAAAAATCAAACTGATGAAATATAGCACACTTCCTCAACAATACTGCTAGTCTTTAAGAATTATGACAAGGCAATGCATCTTTTGTGATTAGAATATTTCATTGTAAAATAAAAATGCTAGTGTGGCTTTTTAAAATGTTATTTAGTTGTTAAATGTTATTTAGTTATTTAGTCTCCTATTAAATTAGCATTTCTGTTTATAAATAAGTATTTCTTCGATACTGATATTTGAAACCACTGCCTAAAATAATAATGTTAGCAATATTAATGAAATGTTTTAATATTTCTCCATGTCACAGTCTTGGAGTTGGGTATTTTATGTCTGTCAATTTGCTTCTACTCTTTCATTCAGTAACACCTTGAACAAGTTTGCTCTAAGAAATAAAACTTAAATAGGTATGGTGATATGCCTTCTTACATCCACAAAAAATAAGACTGTTAAACAAATTTAATTGCTCTTGGTTTCCCAGCCTCCCACACAACTCAGTATTTTGTGTTGGAGAATGTAAGTGAATGACCGCACATGCATGTGTTGAGGATGGTGAAACAGCTTGTCAATTACAAAATGCCATAAACATTATGTCAGTTTTAAGCTAAAAAAAGATGCTGAATAAAGATTTGTTTAGGAATATGTAGATGTTTATATATTAAATAATCTAAAATGATTTAGTGTTTTTTTGGTTAATATTTGGAATTTTTCATAAGTACAAGTAACCACAAATTAAGAACATTTCTTTTTCTTTGAAGACTACAGCACATGTATATGCATAAGCACAGAATAATCCAAGGAATAGAATTCTAAGCAAGCATATGTTATACTTATTGATATTTAAATTATATTTAAAAATTTTCAGAAACATTTATTAGTTTATTCTAAATTTACTTATCATTGTGGAGAATTATATAAAAATGAAATTCTAAAATAATTACCACATACAAGTGTCCTATATTTTCATAAATTAAATATCTATGGAAAATAACACACACAATAAATAACATATAAAATAACATTCAACTAGACACATAATATATCAATCATAAACACTAACCTCAAGGATTATGTGTCATTCACCATCACCCTTAAAAAGAAGGATGCACATAATAGGTTATTTTGGTAATTGTTCAAATAACTGAATGAAGAAATCTGGAAAGATACAATTTATGTATTGTGAAAAAATAGTACATGTCTATTATTATTTTTTGACTCACTACCTTTAGCTCTTGAAAAATGTTTACCATTCTAAGTGCAAGAGTCAGAAAGATGTGCATACACTACTGTAGGATGTTGAGATGACTAAATAATTGTACTGAAGGTAAACCCTTTTTTTAGAAGGTTTTATTTATTTACTTCAGAGAGAGAGAGAGAGAGCATGCACAAGCAGGGGGAGGAGCAGAAGAAGAAGGAAAGGCAGGTTCCCCGCTGAGCAGGGAGCCTGACATGGGGCACCATCCCATGACCCTGAGATCATGACCCAAGCCAAAGGCAAGCTTAACCGACCAAGCCACCCAGGCGCCCCAAAGGTAAACGCCTTTTGACTATAAGCTTGTGAAACCCTTTAATAGGAAAGTAGTTTGTGGGGCAAAATAATTTATACTCTATTTTTATATAATGTTTTTAGAATTTATTATACTTTTTTTAAAATTTTTTAACCACTAAAGTGAAGTGCAGAAGCTTTTAGTACCATTAACTTTGACTCCCGAGATAATTCTTACGGAAATAAGCCCATGTTACATGAATCTTAACACAAAGTTTGGCAATTCCAATAAATATCATTTTTATAAAATTCACTTGATTGTAAAGACTGAGCTGGGGCATTTTGAAATAAAAAATCATTATAAATACATTTAACTAGATAGATGTATACTTTAATATTTTACAATTATACGGTAGCTGAATTAGTTCAATTAACACTGGCTGCTCTAACAAATAGATACTGAAAAGTGTGATGGTTCGTGCACAATAAACTGTATTTCTCCATTGTCTGACAGTAAAATATAGGTGTCCCTCACCTGTGGGTCATGTTGTTATTAGAGGACCCAGGCTACTGAAAACTTGCTTATCTTCAACACAAGTCTTCTAGGTATGTTGTTTCCCTTTCAGTCATTGGGAAGAGGGAAAGAGCATAGTGAAGCACACCATTCCTTTAATGGGTCAGTCTTGAAAGAGGCCATATTACTTTTACTCACATTCTATTGATAAAACACAATCACATGGTTCTCCAGAGAAGACGTGACATACAGGAATTCAGATGTTTTTTGTAAATGGAAGATGCTGCAACAATGACAAAAGCTCTGGGTCAGGAGAATGCCAAGTGCATGAAAAGGGCTGCCAGGGAAAGATGGTGTAGCTGCAGCAGAATGAGTCCTCACTCATTGACAAGAGTTGATATCAGAGAAGCGATGGGCAGGAATGTTCATGGGGTGTACATGTCTGTAAGACCTGAAATGCTATTGCAATGACTCTGAGGCTAAGTGGCATGGGAAACTACACAGCTTTTGAGCAGAAGAATAACACTATTTGCAGATTTAATTAGCACAATTGAAACGGTCTTCATGAACTGAACAAGAAGCAAACTATAGCTGCAAATACCTGTTAGAAGATAAATTTATATATGTGTTCTACATAAAAGTGTTTTTTGAAAGCTTACTTAAGTATGAATTATCTCAGGGTGTTTTTTTGTATTGGTTTTTTGTTTGTTTTGCAGATTACAAAGTCTAGTGTTGTTGTTGTTGTTTTTCCAACTAATGTCTTCTCATTCCCTTATCAGCTGGTTTTATTTTAGTCACTGAAATGATCTCCTGTAAGCAGATCCAATCAAATTCTTTGCTGGCTTTACCTGCAGGAACCATTTTGTTCATAAATTTCACTTCTTCTCATTTATTTGAATAAAATTCATTCGAATTCACATAACTATTTTTTGAGCCATAACTAGGAAATAAAACTTTAATTTATTATTTAATATTTATTTATTTATTTTGAGAGAGAGAGAGTGTAGGGGGAGGAGCAGAGGGAGAGAATCTCCAAGCAGACTGCCCACAGAGTGAGGAGACTGATGCAGGGCTCTATCCCATGACTCATGAGATCACAACCTGAGCCAAAACCAAAAGCTGGAGGCCCAACCGACTGAGCCACCCAAGTGCCCCACTTTAATTTATTATTATAACAATATTTAAATTTTGTCAAATCAAGGCACATGTCTGCCATGCTCCCCAGCAAATTCTATTCCATTGCCCAGTGCAAAGATGAGAGTTTGAGCTCACCATAGTAATTATCCAATTACTTAAATTTTATATCTATCAAAATCATAGCTATTATAATCAGTTTTGATGTTAATCTAATTATTAATCAATTTTTAATATCTAAATGATTAATCATTCACTAATTTGCAATTTATTCACACAGTCATACTTATTTCCAAAACTCTTCAATGATAGAGATTTGTCATTTCCAGTGCTCTAGACTTGTACTTTCTAAAATGGTAGCTATTAAGACTGTGTTGCTATTTAAACTAGAATTAGTTAAAATTAAATAAAATTAAAATTTCTGTCTTGTAGCCACATGACATAGCCACAATTCAAGTGCTTAGCTCCATGTGACAGCGGCTTCTATCTTGGGCAGTACAGATACAGAATATTTCCATTATTCTAGAGGGTCCTATTGGACAGACTCTAGAAAGTAACAATCCCTTTTAAGTGTCCAAAGTGAATGTCCTCTCCAAAGTGAATGTTAATTATGCTACACAATCTACATTTTAAGTCCAACTAGTTGAAACATGACAGGTGAAAAATCTATCAATGGATTTTGTGTGATGACTTAAAAAACCAATAGGCAGAGTTCATTCTGTGTCATTATTTTTATTTTTTATTTTTTATTTTTTTTTTAAGATTTTATTTATTTATTTGACAGGAGAGACACAGCGAGAGAGGGAACACAAGCAGGGGGAGTGGGAGAGGGAGAAGCAGGCTCCCCGCAGAGCAGGGAGCCCGATGTGGGGCTCGATCCCAGGACCCTGGGATCATGACCCGAGCTGAAGGCAGTCGCCCAACCAACTGAGCCACCCAGGTGCCCCTCTGTGTCATTATTTTTAAAGATCTTATTGTGCAACTACTTATCTATTCCTCATTCCTGAGTGGTTTCCTGTTCTCTTTAGAAGACCTCCAATAAATATCATTTATTCATTCAAGCACGACAAGAGAATTCATCATCTTCATTGAAAAAATTGGCTATCAAATTGAAATACATGAATCCCATTTGATGGAAATTTCATTTTATAAAATTTACAATCCCCATGCCCACAAAGTTGTTTGAGTAGGAGTTGTTGGCAGGACTATGAGAAGAGTTTTACTTAGAACCATATGTTATGAGGTATTTGTTAAAATGTTTCTCTGTGCATAGAAACATCTTTGGAAACACCTGTCCATGTTGAGCTACAAATCTTTATTGGTTCCTTTACAGACCTCCCTTTATTCCATGGTAGTTTTTGCTGAAGCTTACAGAGTTGCAGGAAACTATAAATCATATACATCTTAAAACATAATTTGATGTTATTCAGTGATCTCATCTTTATTGCTTTACATTGTCACTTATTTTAATTCCCCAGCTAATCTTAAGCAGCTGGACATTTTTAAATTATCTCTTTTGCTATATATTTTTGAAATATATAAAGCATTAGATAGAGCTCAGTATAAAATACTGCTGTCTGAAAACAAGAGGGCAAGATTTATGTGAAAATAAGCTTTTAAACCACTTCAGTTTTAGTTATACAATGTGGGAGACTGGAGCAAATGAGTAATAAAAGGCAAAACAATTGAGTCTCCTAGGGTGCTAAATTAAGAATTTATAGTCTGAATGATGTCTCTGTAACCTCATTCAATTTTCTATTATTGCAGATCTTAAACAATTATAAACACAGATGACATAGCAATTTTCACTTATAAATCTGCAAGGGTGATAAATATGCAAAATTCATTTTGATAGTAATGTTAATTTGTCTAATGTTCTCAAAACAAAGAAAAATAAGGATATTTAAAGAAAGTAACATTTTGAGCAAATGAAAATGGCTGGAAGAGCTAATATGATATGTTTTCATTTGAAAACAGATGGGCATTTACTATTTTAAAATGGTTAGTAACTGCAGATGATATTCACATAAATAAACATTACAAATTTTCTGAGAAATAGGTGACATTCCTGGTGTTAAAAAATAAATAACTATAAAACAAAAGGGATTCAAATTTAATATTTTTGTAATGATACATAATAAAAACTGTTTCATTAAAAAATACTAGCCATTGACATATGGGTAACTCAATGTTTTCCCTATCAAAAGAACTTCATTGTTGCTATCCTTTTCAAAGAAACTTCCTTGAAATCTACTTAAAATTATACTAGAATAATGGGTTGGAGCAATATGTCTAAGTCATATACAACAGTAATGATTACAGAGGTAGATTTTCTGTTCTATGAAGTACATAATTTTTTATCTTACCAATAAATAAAATCAGCTTTAACTAATAAACTACATCAGCTTATTGGCTTAAGGAATAAGGGAAATTTTGAAGAAATAATTAGTTCCTTGAGATAGATTCATCTACCAGTCTTTAGTTGCTTTTTTTAGTTCTGATTATATACAGAAATAAGGTGCCTGCTTTATAATGGAACTCTATTTGAGCTAAACCCAAGCATTGTACGGTGTTAAAATATATCCTGCTATCTAATATGGCATATTAAACTCTTCACATGGGAAACATTAAAATAAAATGTATTACTGTTTTGTTAGTATATCCCTCTAAGAAATGAACTTTGGTTAAAGAGATAATAAAGTCATGGATATTTTCAGTGCATTTTTATGGTATTCCTTAGGCAAACAATTATGACACTGTAACTTAGATGTTTGTCTGTTTTTTTCCAATAGTAGATATGTATGGCCAGCACTTATTGCTGAGGATATCAATGAGATATAAAGTGAAATTTTGAATATAAGACATAGAAATGCCTAAATTAAAAGAAAGGTATATTATGGTCATCGAATTGGAATTGAATTGAAATAATTCAAATGTTTGTATGTAAACTTGCATCATCTTAAAACTATGATTCAACTCATTCTTCTAACTTCAAATACAGAGACTAGATTAAAACTTAGAATCAAGCGTTGCCTGGGTGGCTCAGTCATTAAGCGTCTGCCCCTCGGCATCGGGCTCCCCGCTCGGCGGTAAGCCTGCTTCTCCCTCTCCCACTCTCCCTACTTGTTTTTCCTCTCTTGCTGTGTCTCTCTCTGTCAAATAAATAAATAAAATCTTTAAAAAAAAACCAAAACAAAACCTTAGAATCTATACTATTATACGTACTCCTCTATAAGTGTAATGTATTAGATGCATCTTAATTTTAAAAGTAATAATTTAGGGACAACAGACATCTTAAGGGTGGTGTGTGTGTGTATATATATATATATATATATATATATGCAAATGTATAACTTATATTTATGTAAAATATAAATATGAAATATGGAATTTATATATAAAATCAATTTTATATTTTTATCTAGTAAATCACTTATTCCTATATATACAAACAGATAATCAATGTTAGTGAATTAATGAATTTGTCTTTTAAATCACATTAATTAATAAGCCAACTGTAAATTGTCATTTTATAAAATATAGAACAGAGTACATGGAGAGTTATGTGAAATATATTCCTTTAATCAGAAAAAAAGATCATTTTGATAATTAAATAACTTAAAATGCAGGCAAAATATTGGTAAATTGAATAGTAGGCCTACATATAAAATGATTCATCTTTTTAGTATCCAATTCAATGTAAACATAAGCCATTACTATATCTAAAGAGACAAAAGATTAAAAAGTGTTTAAAAATTAGCCTGGAAGTTACTATTTGGAAATACAGACTCTAAACTTTCTCAAGGTGAAATGTTTTTAGCTTGGGACCTTCACCTTCTAAAAAACACGTTATTAAATTTTAGTTCACAGAACAGAAACCCCCAAACTGATTTTAAAAGCCTGCAAAGACAGATAAGGCAAGGTCAGCTCTGCAACTCTTTAGTCCTAATATATTTAGAGCATTTTCTACAATACTTTTAAATTAACTTGGATAATTGAATGTTTTCCTATCACAAAGACAGAATCCAAGGTATGTGTGTAGGAGAGAGAGAAGTGGGATAATGCATTAAAACATGTTATGCTTAATATATTTAATCTTATTTTTACATACATCAATATAAAAAAATCTTTCAACGTCCTATGCTTTAAAAATCCAATAATTAAAAACTCTCTTTCAAATTGAGTGTAAATGCAACATTTAGGTAAACAAGTTTTTAAATGTAACAAGTGTAGAATTGATATTCTAACTCCTAATTTATTAGGAAAATAGCATATTAAATTATAAGTATTTCATGATATTCTTGAAAGACATTTCTAGGTATTCATTTCCCACGTTAATAAACACATAACTCTGAGTTCTTTGTTAGGTTTTACATTCTTTGACTAAATTCTCTCTGTGGGATCTTCTCTTATTTTCTCTGTAAGACAGTGTAAGTCTCTACAGGTATTGTAGACCTATCAGATCTAACCTGTCTGTCTACACACACACACATTTAGGTATACACATATAAATGTAATACACACATATGTACATATTTAGGCACAGTCATATATACGTATCCATATGGCATTTAAAACTCCGTGTGAAATATATAAATATATTTTATATTTTTTCATAGACTACATTATTTATTACAGATTTTCAGGTTAGCTATGGTAAGCTTTCATTTCACTATTACATCTTTACAATTATCTAGGAATAAGTCCTCCCATTCTTGATATCCAAAGTAGACAGCCAGTTTAGTTGATTAACCTTGATTCCTGTTTCCAACTACACCCATATTTACTATTGAATATTTAGAAAGCCACTCGCCACACTCCTAAGTCTCTGTACCTGGCTAAGAAACATTTAACTCAATTTAGAGATAAAATAATTTATAATGCTGAATTTATCATTAAAGACTTTGGTGTTGATAGAAAAAAATAAAACCCATTTTAACTAGAATACCGACTCTAAGAATTTCTCTTTTGACTATGTACTGGTAGTATACCCTGAAATCTTCTCCCTGAATTCTGTTTGCTTTATTCTCCAAAAGGAAACTATATATTTTAGGAGGAAAACAAAATTATATATTTAACAAAATTCTAGTGAAAAATTCTAAAGAGCAACTTCTTTTTTAAAGATATAAATTACCATGTCCAAGCTCCTACTTGAATACATGGTTCTTGTAAGTTAGTAGCAGTAATAGTCATGGTAGCAACAGTATCTTGGTGCTCGTGAATAAATATTTCATACTTTCCATCATACCTTCCAGATTAAGATCCAAAATATTTTAATGATTTAGAATTTTATAAAACTCAAAAATTTCCTTCTTACAATTTTTTGAACAATTCTATTGAAAAGCTTTTTTTCTAGATAAACAGAAAATTTTTAGAGTGTTATATTTGTTGGGTAGTTATAATATCAATGAAACAAAATATTCATAAAATGAACTCACAATAGTTTTCAAAATGCTATAAAATGAATATTATTATATGAGGTAGTATTGGAATTAAGGGCAGATTCATAATTTTCAAGTAAAGATAACGCATAAAGCTTTGAAGTAAAAACATTCTCTCAATATTTTGTTCCTTTAATTTCTTAGAGATGTTAAATGTAGGAAATATTTTCCCCTCTTTTACCCAATACAATAGTGTGAAAACTACTGACACTTGCCTTTAGAGTCCGGGAGTCACTAGGGATAATTAGGAATTCTGATGACTATGAGAATCCTATCTAGATTATCATTCATCTCCATTTCCCTGAAACGATTCTGACTTCTATCTGATAGTGAGACATGCAATTTGGTGAAATTTCCTTTTGCTCCCCAAACTGTATCACATTAGCTGGTGAATTATATGGTGACTCAATTCTGACATATCTAAAATATGCAGTATTGCCAGATATTCTATTTATGTTTATATACATATTTATATTTATTTATTTATATATTTATATATATTTAATTTATGTAAATTATATATAAATGTATAAATTTTATACATATATATATAAAATTAGGATATGTATTTGGATTTTTGTGCTATTTATCTTTAAATGTTCACAATTTACTCAAATATCCTAAGAACTCAAGTAAGCCCACATTAAGCAGATCAGTCAAACAAAACTGATTTTGACCTAGGTCCACTATTGACAGACACTCATCTACTTTGAACAAGAAATCAAGTAGGGTTTCTTACTGATCACTGAGAAGCAAATTCCAATATTTGTTCTTGTCTTTCTATTTTTTTTAATTTTTATTGTTATGTTAATCACCATACATTACCTTGTTAGTTTTTGATGTAGTGTTCCATGATTCATTGTTTGTATATAACACCCAGTGCTCCATGCAGAACATGCCCTCTTTAATACCCATCACCAGGCTAACCCATCCTCCCAACTGCCCCACCAGAACCCTCAGTTTGTTTTTCAGAATCCATCGTCTCTCATGGTTCGTCTCCCCCTCTAATTTTCCCCCCTTCATTCTCCCCCTCCTGCTATCTTTGTCTTCTTTTTTTTTTTTTTTAACATATGTTGTATTATTTGTTTCAGAGGTACAGGTCTGTGATTCAACAGTCTTACACAATTCACAGCGCTCACCATAGCACATACCCTCCCCAATGTCTATCACCCAGCCACCCCATCCCTCCCACCCCCCACCACTCCAGCAATCCTCAGTTTGTCTTCTGAGATTAAGAATTCCTAATATCAGTGAGGTCATATGATACATGTCTTTCTCTGATTGACTTATTTCACTCAGCATAAAACCCTCCAGTTCCATCCATGTTGTTGCAAATGGCAAGATCTCATTCCTTTTGATGGCTGCATAATATTCCATTGTATATATATGTTCTTGACTTTCTTTTCAGCAATTTATGATCATAAAGTTATAATGTATATTTGAAAATTATTTCCAAAATAATAGTATAATAGCACTCAACCCTGTTTATCTATTGACCACAAACATAGATTTAAACTATTTTCCCTTAAGATGATTTGGCTAAAATATAAATTTATTTATTTATTTATTTATTTATTTATTTATTTATTTATTTATTTAAAGATTTTATTTATTTATTTGACAGAGACAGAGACAGCGAGAGCAGGAACACAAGCAGGGGGAGTGGGAGACGGAGAAACAGGCTTCCTGCTGAGCTGGGAGCCCGATGCGGGACTTGATCCCAGGACCCTGGGATCATGACCTGAGCCGAAGGCAGTCGCTTAACCAACTGAGCCACCCAGGCGCCCCTAAAATATAAATTTATTAATAGTGGTCTTTCTTCTATGCTATTTCTTCTCAGTTTATCTACCCAAAAGTGCATATATATGCTGCGTTGTTCTTTCCTAAATAATGATGATGGAAAATTACATTTCTGTCAAGATATTGTTCAAAGATGGGTTTTAAGTGAAAAGAAGAAAAGCAGAAGGGAGTACAATTGACTCCCGAACATGTGGATTAGGGGCATTGACCCCCATGCACTTGAAAATCCATGTATAACTTTTGACCCCCCAAAACTTAAGTACTAATAGCCTATTGTTGACTGGAAGTCTTATCAATAACCTAAAGAGTTGATTAACACATATTTTGTATGTTACATGTATTATACAGTGTATTATTATAATAAAGTAAGCTGGAGAAAATAAAATTGTATTAAGAAAATCATAAGGGGCGCCTGGGTGGCTCAGTTGTTAAGCGTCTGCTTTCAGCTCAGGTCATGATCCCAGAGTCCTGGGATCAAGCCCCGCATCGGGCTCCCTGCTCAGCGGGAAGCCTGCTTCTCCCTCTCCTGCTCCCTCTGCTTGTGTTCCCTCTCTCGCTGTGTCTCTCTCTGTCAAATAAATAAATAAAATCTTAAAAAAAAAAAAAGAAAATCATAAGGAAAATACATTTGTAGTACTTACGATATTTATTTAAAAAATTGTGTATGAATGGACCTGCACAGTTCAAACCCATGTTATTCAATGATCAACTATAGTTGACACCCCTGAGTATGAAACTGGAGAAAACTGGGTTCATGAGCCACTTTTGCCTCCGTGATACCTGAACAAACCTAACTTTGAGAGAATTCAGTGAAATAAAAGAAATAGCATCTGTAAAATATTTTAGGACTGGGCGCCTGGGTGGCTCAGTTGGTTAAGCGACTGCCTTCGGCTCAGGTCATGATCCTGGAGTCCCGGGATCGAGTCCCGCATCGGGCTCCCTGCTCGGCAGGGAGTCTGCTTCTCCCTCTGACCCTACCCCCTCTCGTGTTCTCTCTCTCATTCTCTCTCTCTCGCTCTCACTCTCAAATAAATAAATAAAATCTTAAAAAAATATTTTAGGACAATAATATATAATTTTATAGGCTTTGAAGTCAAACACAACTGGCTTCAAGTCCTTGGTTCTTGTTCCACCAACCATGTATCAACTCTGTAAGTCTGGACTCTTTCTATATCTACTCTATATTTATATCTATCTATTTCTATTATTTCTATTTCTATCTGTATCTATCTTCTTTCCAGAGGAAAGTCTCAAAAATGAGAGGAGGAAGGAGATGTTCCCCGTGGATGGTATGTGTTATCAAAGGACATTGATACTGGGGGAGTGTTTTATTCACCAGGAGACTTATCTGTATCATTCATTAATTCTGTCGTTGTGACTATTATTATTTTCAGTTGTCTTCTGCCTACTCAGTAGTATACATTTGGGCATAAAACACAGTTAGTAATCAGATGTATTTTCTTTATGTGTTTTTAAGAAACAGGTATAAAATTCTTTCTTAAATGAAATGGCAAAATAGCTATTTACTCAATCAGAGAGAGATCAAAGTCTATCTAGAACCTTGAATCATTGATTCCCAGAGATTAAAAAAGTAACATCCATTTAAGAATAGTTACTTCATTTATTCCAATAAGCTCCAAGATAAAGCATAAAGGAAATTAAAGGATACTCCTCCCCATGTGGTATATTAGAAATTTTCTAATTTAAGAAACATTTTCTTTCTTGCTATGACTTATGCTGTTCAATATTTCTGTGACCAATTCTCCATTTACTCTATTTTTTTAACTTTTTTTTATTTTATTCTTATGTTAATCCCCATACATTACATCATTAGTTTTAGATGAAGTGTTCCATGATTCATTGTTTGTGCACAACACCCAGTGCTCCATGCAGAATGTGTCCTCCTCAATACCCACCACCAGGCTAACCCATCCTCCCACCCCCCTCCCCTCTAGAACCCTCAGTTTGTTTTTCAGAGTCTATCGTCTCTCATGGTTCGTCTACCCCTCCGATTTCCCCCACTTCATTCTTCCCCTCCCGCTACCTTCTTCTTCTTCTTTTTTTTTCCTTAACATATATTGCATTATTTGTTTCAGAGGTACAGATCTGAGATTCAACAGTCTTGCACAATTCACAGCGCTTACCAGAGCACACACCCTCCCCAGTGTCCATCACCCAGTCACCCCATCCCTCCCACCCCACCCCCCCACTCCAACAACACTCAGTTTGTTTCCTGCGATTAAGAATTCCTCATATCAGTGAGATCATATGATACATGTCTTTCTCTGTTTGACTTATTTCACTCAACATAATACCCTCCAGTTCCATCCACGTCGTTGCAAATGGCAAGATCTCATTCCTTTTGATGGCTGCATCAAATATATATATACAATATTCCATTGTATATATATACCACATCTTCTTTATCCATTCATCTGTCGATGGACATCTTGGCTCTTTCCACAGTTTGGCTATTGTGGACATTGCTGCTATAAACATCGGGGTGCACGTAGCCCTTCAGATCCCTACTTTTGTATCTTTGGGACTCATCAAACTCAACACCCAAAGAACAAAGAATCCAATCAAGAAATGGGCAGAAGACATGAACAGACATTTTTCCCAGAAGACATCCAAATGGACAACAGACACATGAAAAAGTGCTCAATATCGCTCAGCATCAGGGAAATCCAAATCAAAACCTCAATGAGATACCACCTCACACCAGTCAGAATGGCTAAAATTAACAAGTCAGGAAACGACAGATGTTGGCGGGGATGCGGAGAAAGGGGAACCCTCCTCCACTGTTGGTGGGAATGCAAGCTGGTGCAGCCACTCTGGAAAACAGTATGGAGGTTCCTCAAAAAGTTGAAAATAGAGCTACCATATGATCCAGCAATTGCACTACTGGGTATTTACCCCAAAGGCATCACAATTCCGGACTTCAAGCTCTCTTACAAAGCTGTCATCATCAAGACAGCATGGTACTGGCACAAAAACAGACACATAGATCAATGGAACAGAATAGAGAGCCCAGAAATGGACCCTCAACTCTATGGTCAACTAATCTTCGACAAAGCAGGAAAGAATGTCCAATGGAACAAAGACAGTCTCTTCAACAAATGGTGTTGGGAAAATTGGATAGCCACATGCAGAAGAATGAAACTGGACCATTTCCTTACACCACACACAAAAATAGACTCCAAATGGTTGAAAGACCTCAATGTGAGACAGGAGTCCATCAAAATCCTAAAGGAGAACACAGGCAGCAACCTCTTTGACCTCAGCCGAAGCAACTTCTTCCTAGAAACATCGCCAAAGGCAAGGGAAGCAAGGGCAAAAATGAACTATTGGGACTTCATCAAGATAAAAAGCTTTTGCAAAGCAAAGGAAACAGTCAACAAAACCAAAAGACAACCGACAGAATGGGAGAAGATATTTGCAAATGACATGTCAGATAAAGGGCTAGTATCCAAAATCTATAAAGAACTCATTTACTCTATTTTTTTAATGGATTTGCATAGCTCACTAAGAAAACTTAAAGAGTTACATGTTTGCTGGCACACAGTGGATGAGGAAGTATTCACAGTGACCAAAAGAAGTCTAACCTGTAGCAATTTTGCCCACACTTGGTCCCTCAGACATTTATGGCAGGATGTTCTGTATAACGTGAACATTCTCAATAGGCATCACTAACTTTCAGGATGTGGTCCTTGGTTACAACCCAGGCTGAATGGCTTTGGAATTGTGGCATACATATGGGGAAGAAGGATGGGTTCAGAGATTAATTCCATTCCTCATGGGTTTGTAGGCATTTCTCTTGAGAAGATGGTAAAGGGTGGCAAATGTGTGAACCCTAAAACATGGGAAAATATGTTAGAACTTTGAAAAAATATCTTTGTGACATGTTTTCATTTGTGATTTTGTGCTAAGGTCAAGGAAGCAACTTTTTAATTTTTTAATTTTTTCTTAAGTAAGCAACTTTTAAAACACCTCCTCCCCCTACAGATGCACAGGTGCACACACCTTATGGAAAACAGACAGGTTGTATATTCACTTATCCTGGATCATACCCTTTCCTATACACTCCTTGACACCAGAGAAGATGGTGAGCAGTACTGTGGAAAATAGTGACTTAACAACATAGCCACAAACTAAGAAAGAGCACCTACACCCTCCTGAATAGAGAACTCTAAAAGAAATTATGGGATATGGGATTTAACCCTATAATTTAGAGTAAGTGAGTTCCGCAAGTGGAATGAGGCAAACATCTTGGTACCATACACAGTATATAAGAAAGACACACTATCAAAAATAGTTCAATTCAATGCACACAGAACATAAATTTAATAGAATCTAAGAAAAATTGTGCTGGCTCTTGGTCATAAAGTATTTTCACTTATTATCTAATAAATCCTGGGTCTTTCTAAATGTGATTCATTCAGTTAGTAAATAGCTATTTTAAAAATATTCCCCTTTTGAAAAACTTAGCAATCATAGCAATAACTAACTTAGCCAGGGGTTATGCTAAGCACTTCATATGCATTAATACATATAATCTCCCTGTAAGCTTAGGAAGAAGGGACAGTACACTGGGATTTATAGGTGAATAACTTCCCTGGGGGAAGACTGAAAAGTAAGACATGGAGAGAATAAATGACTTTATGATGTTCTCAAATGACATAGCTAAAAATCCAAACGGACATGGAAAATGAATGAAGGCAATGTACTTAATTTATTCTCTGCTTGTTTTCTCTTTGCTTCTGTGATAAATAAAACAAGACATTAATGAAAACAAAAAGTTAAATGTGGATCTTGATTGTTAATCATATTTTATTTAATACAGCTATTAAAGTTATTTGACAAATCAACCTAGACATACAGAAAACTTTTTCATAACTCAAGGATCAGTTAGTTCAATATATATACAAAAACAGAAGAGGAAATTTTATACTGGGTTTTATAACTAAATTATCTCAAATTTAACAGCTTTGTATAGTTAGTTTAGTTAATTGTAGACAACCTACAATCAAACCCAACTAGACACACTATTGGAAAGTAGGTTTCTATCACCTGAAATAATACTTGCTTCTGCAGATTATTCTACAGACCTCCACATGGATGGATAGAATTAAGAATTCTCCTAATATTTTGGCTTGTGTTGGCCAAATGAATAAATATCAGGATAGAAATGTGCTGCACTTAAACAAAACAAGAGGAGTGTCCCTCAAAAATCTTCACTGTACTATCAGCTCTAGCATTGATTTTAAGGGAAATTTCACCTCTTGGGTGGAGCTGGTTTCCAGAGTTCTGCCAGAATCCTTTAAAATCCCCTGTAGTGCCCCAGTTTTGTTGGAGAATAGGCTAGATGCAAGGCACATTTTAGATAAAAGCTACTTCCTAGGGTGAAAACTGTTACTCTCTTATAATAAAATGTACTAACAGCCCATGATGAATAGATAATGTTTGAGAATGAATGACATAATTTTTTTGAGAGTGGCAAATCGAAATTATACCATGATCAGACAGTTTACAAAAATTAGCAATTGCTACTCTGCCACATTCCAGGTTCCCTTTATTCTGTGAAATAAAACAGCTAAAATTATCAAACTGAAAGTTTGGGTGTCATCAAAACTATTACAGGTATACTTTGTTTTATAGTTCTTGCCTTTATTGCATTTTACAGATATTGTGCTTTTTACAAATTGAAGATTTATGAGAACCCTGTGGCATGTCTATCAGCAGAGACTTTCTAACAGCATTTGTTCATATTGTGTCTCTGTGTGAGATTTCAGTAATTCTCCCAATATTTCAAACTTTTTCATTATTATTATACTTGTTACGGGGATCTGTGATCAGTGTATTTTGATGTTACTATTGTAATTGTTTTGGGGTGCCAAAAAACCACACCCATATAAGATAGCAAACTTAGGGCACCTGAGTGACTCAGTAGGTTAAGTGTCTGCCTTCAGCTCAGGTCATGATCCCAGGGTCCTGGGATAGAGTCCTGCATTGGACTCCCTGCTCAGCAGGGAGTCTGCTTCTCTGCCCCTACCCCTGGCTCATGCTCTCTCTCTCTCTCGCTCGCTCACTCTCTCTCTCAGATAAATAAATAAAATCTTAAAAAAAAGTAGCAAACGTAATTGATAAATGTTGTGTTTGTTCTGACTAATCCACCAACTGGAGTTCCCCATCTCTCTCCCTCTCCTCAGGCCTCCTTATTCCCTGAGACACAACAATAGTGAAATTAGGCCAATTAATAATCATACAATGTCCTTTAAGTGTTCAAGTGAAAGGAACAGTTGCACATCTCTCATTTTAAATCAAAATCTAGAATCATTTTGATTAAAGCAGGTTAAAGGCTGAGATAGGCTGAAAGCTAAGCCTCTGGTGCCAAACAGCCACGTTGTGAATGCAAATAAAAGTTCTTGAAGAAAATTAAAAGTGTTACTCCAGTGAACATACAGATGATAAGAAAGTGAAACAGCTTTATCACTGATATGGAGAAATTTTCAGTGGTCTGGACAGAAGATCAAACCAGCCACAACATTCCCTGAAGCCAAAGCCTAATTCAGGGCTAGGCCATAACTCTCTTCAATTTTATGAAGGCTGAGAAGTGAGGAAGGTGCAGAAGAAAAGCTTGAAGCTAGCAGAGGTTGGTTATGAAGTTTAAGGAAAAAAAGCCGCCTCCATAACATCAAAGTGCAAGGTGAAGCACCCAGTGCCGATGTGGAAACTGCAGCAAGTTCTCCAGAAGATCTAGCTAAGGTCATTAATGAAAGTGGCTACACTAAATTATAGATTTTCAGTGTAGATGAAACAGCCTTATATTAAAAGAAGATGCCAGCTAGGACTTTCATAGCTAGAGAGAAGTCAGTGTCTGGCTTCAAAGATTCAAAGGACAGGCTGACTCTCTTGTTAGGGGCTAGAGCACCTGGTAATTTTCAGCTGAAGCCAGGGCTCATTTACCATTATAAAAAATCTTATGGTCTTTAAGAATTATTATTATCTGTTCTGCCTGTGCTCTATAAATGGAACAACAAAGCCTGAACAACAGCACGTCTGTTTACAACATAGTTTACTAAATATTTTAAGCCCACTCTTAAGACCTACTGCTCAGGAGAAGAAAAAAAAAAAGTTTCTTTCAAAATATGACTACTTACTGACAATGCACCTGGTCACCCAAGGGTTCTGATGGAGATAGACAATGAAATGAATGTTGTCATTATGCCTACTAACACAATATCCATTCTGCAGCTCATGGATGAGGAAGTCATTTCAACTTTCAAGTCTTCTTATTGAAGAAATACATTTTGTAAGGCTGTAGTTGCCACAGAGAGTGATTCCTCTGAGGGATCTGGGAAGTCCTTTTGGAAAGGATTCATCATTCTAGATGCCATGAAGAACATTTGTGATTCCTGGGAAGAGGTCGAAATATCAATATGAGCAGGAGTTTGGAAGAAGTTGATTCTAATCCTCATCGATGACTTTGAGAGATCCAAGACTTCAATGAAACAAGCAACTGCAGATGTGGTGGAAAAAGCAAGGGTACTAGAATTAGAAGTGGAACCTGAATATGGGATTGATTTGCTGCAATCTCATGATAAAACTTTAACACCTGAGGAGTTGCTTCTTGCAGACAAGTCAAAGAAATTAGTTTCTTGAGATGGAATCTACTTCGGGTGAAAATATTGTCAATATTGTTGAAATGACAATGAAAAATTTAGAATATTGTATAAACTTAGTTGATAAAGCAGTGGCAAGATTTGAGAGGACTACCTCAAATTTTTAAAGAAGTTCTCTTGTGGGGAAAGTCCTATCAAACAGCATCACATGCTACAGAGAAATAATTCATAAAAAAAAGAGTCAATGCAGCAAACTTCATGTTGTCTTATTTTTTTTTAAGATTTTTTATTTATTTATTTGACAGAGAGAGATACAGCAAGAGAGGGAACACAAGCAGGGGAAGTGAAAGAGGGAGAAGCAGGCTTCCCGCTGAGCAGGGAGCCCAATGCGGGGCTCGATCCCAGGACCCTGGGATCATGACCTAAGCCGAAGGCAGCCACTTAACGACTGAGCCAGCCACCCAGGTGCCCCCATGTTGTCTTATTTTAAGAAATTGTTGCACCCACCCCAACATTCAGTAACTACCACCCTGATCAGTCAGCAGTCATCAACATCCAGACAATACCCTCTACCAGCAAAAAGATTACAACAGCAAAAAGATTGCAAAGTTGCTGAAAGCTTAGATGATTATTAGCTTTTTTTAGCAATAAAGTATTTTTAAATTAAGGTATGCACATTTTTTGTGTGCATACCTTAATTTTTGTGTGCAGTATAGTGTAAACCTAACCTTTACATGCACTGGGAAGCCAAAAAATCCATTCTAGCTTTATTGTGCTATTTGTTTTATTGCAATGGCCTAGCACCGAACCCACAAGATCTCTGAAGTATGCCTGTACAGAATAACAAAAACCTGATCTATAATGTTTTAACTGAGATATACTAAAATCTAAAGTAATTTCAGAATCACCCTCAAACATCTTATATGATTCTTATATTAAGCACATATTATTTCATTCTGTTATTTAAAACAAGAACTCACAGACTACTTGATATCCTAGATCGTTTAAAAATTCAGAACATTTGATAGGGCAAAACATTGTATTCGCAGTCATCTTAGATGATTTTCACATAATGCTCATGTATGTGTAATGTTGAGTATGTACAATATATCTTAATTAGTTTTCCAGTATCACGTTCATGCTAGTAGTATCTAAGAATGCACAGACCTTGTTTTCTTCTCTCACCAAGTACCTTCACCCACTGGCTAAAATACCCCTTTTTAACTACATTTTAACCATTTCTTTCAAGCATATGACTATATATGATTCTATGAGTTTAATCACCAAACTGGCCCTTGAAGGTGATAGAGTCAGGACGTTGAAAGTGCTTTTCCTATTGACTCATAATTTCAGCTAAAGTACCAATGTTTGTAACAACAGTAGACAAAGAGTGCAGATTAACCTCCAGAAAAACCCCTGAAGTGTTTAAAAAGAACAGTCAAGTTTTTTCTCTCCTTTACCACCACAAACATTTATTTGAAGTAGTGGAATATGTCAGATTTGGAAGTCATTGTCGTAGAGAAAAAGAACAGCATGGTTAAGAGAGCATTTAGGAGAGCGTGACATACATCCTCTGGAGTTTGGGACACATACGAAGATTCAGATTGATGTCTGCACAGCACCTGCTCTGCAACTCCAAACCTGGAAACCTGAGTAGAACTATTGTCAAGGACAGGATGAGGGGGAAGGGCTGCCTGAACTCCCGCCTTTTGTCATAGCCGGAATTTATGAGTTTCTGTGTGCAAAAAGAACATAGCAATATGAGGCTGTGGGGTGTATCATAAAAGACAGGATCTGAAGATGGTGGAGTGATTTAAGAAATTAGTTAGACTCACTGCCTGTATGAGGTAAATTTTCAGTGTACATGTGCTCAGAGGATTTTCAAGAACATATACCTACACCTCACAAAGCGCTATTTACACTAATCCAGTTATATTTCACGGAAAACTATGATAGCAGCAATAGTTACATTAAAAATAAGTAAATAAATTAAAAAAAATTAAATCTAATCCTAAACCCTACTCCTTCCATGCCTGTATTGAAAGATCCAGAAGAAAAAGGATGAATAGATGAGGAAGTAAGGACCATGAATAAGTAAACCATGCCTCTCAGACACACTGTAAGATCATGATCTAAACGGGCAATCCCGAATGAAGAAGAAAAGCATAAGAAGTGAATTGGATCTGATCTGAACATTTAATTTGCAAGCGAGCCTCACCTACCAAAAAGTAATGGGTTTTTACTATTGAAATGAATGTCCCCCAGAGGAAAGGAAGGAGGATCTGACAGTTTAAATCTTTAACTGGGGACATTGTCCTTTTTGCATTTGTACTTGCATCAAGTTCAGACTCTTCAAAATCCAACTCATATTTTTATTAATGCATTTTTTGAAACTTCAACACAAGTAGACAAACACTCATGTCCCAGGAAGGAAAGGAATCATGTTTTATGCAGCACTGCTCATGTTTGGTTAAAAAGTCTTGAGAGGAGATGGCAAATATTCATTTACATTAAAATAACTTAAAATGAAATTTCCAATATAAAGAAAAAAGGTCTACGTCTCCCTTTGTCTTTTTTAAAAATAAACAATAATTTTCAGAACAGTTTTAGATTGACAAAAAATTGAGAAGATATACCTTGCACTCAGTTCTTCCCATTATTAACATTTTACATTAGTATGATACATTTGTTACAATTAGCCAATATTGATACCTTATTGTTAACTAAATTTCATACTTTGTTCATATTTCCTTAGTTTTGCCTAATATTCTTTGAATTTTTTAGGAATCTATGCAATATACCACATAAATTTAATTGTGATATTTACTTAGGATCCTCTTGGCTGTGACAGTTTCTCACACTTTCCTTGCTTTGATGACCTTGACAGTTTTGAGGAGTACTGGTCAGTTATTTTGAATGATTCCCCTCTACAGTAATTCAAACTTTTTTGAAGTTTTTCTCATGATTAGACTGGGGTCATCACATCTTATCAAAGGTACATACTATCAACACGACTTATAAATGTTGATGTTGACATTTTCCACCTGGTTGAGGTAGTGTCTTTCAGATTGCTCCACTGTAAAGCTACCCTATTTTTTTCCCTCCCTTTTCATATTGCATTCTTTGGAAGAAGGTTAGCATATACATCCTCCTTTTAAGTGGTAGGGAATCCTATTCCCTTTCCTTGTAGGTAGAGGATCTCTATGAATTATTTGGAATTCTTCTTTCATGGGCAATTTGTCTATTTTTCCTTATTGATTTATTGTCCTATCTTTTATTTAAATAAGTATGGACCATATATATTAATTTTATATGTTGGGTTATAATTCAGTATGGCTTCCTTTGTTGCCCAAATGGTTCCAGTTTGGGCTATTGAAAGCTCTATCACTTTGTTCCCTCATCCTTTCATTTTTTATTTTATTTTTGGTTTTTGTGCTTTTTTTTTAAATATTTCCTCACTTTCTAGTAGTATAAGACGGTCCAATCTTATCTTCAATATTTCCAGTCCCAAATCATCCATTTCTTCAAGAAGTCCTTGTTTTTTGGAGAATGAGATTAAAAACCAAGACTGAGGCATTAGGTGTGCTTGTTGCTACTATATGGACATTGCTTTTAGACATTTTGGATAAAAAGAAAGCAAACTAGGTGTATACACTAATTTGTACAGATAATTTGTTTGATTGTGTAGACAATATCTATAAAATTTTTCCTATGTATTCATCTCCAGCTATATTTAAGTAAACATGAATTCTAAATAATGCTTCCAACTCTAAATTTTTTATCACATGGATCATATAGCCTCATTCTCTTGCTAATCAGAATGTTCTTACTCCAACAGTGAGAAATTTGGCTCCATTACCCTTCATCCACTTACTTAGTTGTTCTATTCTGATACACATGTATGATAGCATTGGAACTGTTAACTGTATTCCTGTGGAAAACAAACGCATCAACTAAAGACAAGTGGTCTCTTGTCTTTAGTCTTACATTCTCTCCACGCATTTCCAGAGTTATTGTATATATTAAATTCATATTACTATGATATTCATATAATTAGGTAAATTTCATATAATTGGAATTATATAGCATGTACTGCACTTTCTCCCCATCCAAAATGACCATGCCATTTTGCATTCCATCCAGCAATAAATAAGAGTTTTGTTTCTCAAGATCCTCATCAACATTTAGTATTTTAATTTTTTTTTGATCCTAGCTTTTTAAATATATGTGTGGTGGTATCTCATTGTATTTTTAATTTGCAATTATCTAATGACATATGATGTTAAATATTTTTTCATAAGCTTGTCTACCATCATATCTTTTTTGGTGTAGACATATTGGAACATATTTTGTTCCAATCTTTTACCCTTTTTTTTGTGTGTCTTCAATGTTTCTTATTTTTGAGTTTTGAGAGTCCTTTATGTATTTTGGATACAAGTCCTTTATCAGATATATATTTTGCAAATATTCTCTCTCAGTTTTGGCTTGTTTTGTGTTGTTTTGTTTTTGATTCTCTTAATGGTCTTTCACAAAGATATGTCTAATATTAATAAAGTCTAACTTATCGAGTTTTCTTTCATGGATCATGCTATTGCTGTTGAATTTAAAGACTCACCACCAAATCCAAGGTGATGTCATTAATTTTGGAAAATTCTCAGCCATTATGACTTTCCCTTTGTTTTCTCTTTCCCTTTCTGGCATTCTATTTATGTATGTTTTACCTTTTGAATTCCCCCCCCCCGCCCCCAGTCTTAGATACTCTGTTGTTATTTCTTTTTTACTATTTTATCTCTTGGCATTTCACTTAAAGAAGTTTCTCTTGACATATCTTCAAACTCACTAATTCATTCCTTGGCCATTTCCAGTCTACTGATGTGCCCATTAAAGGCATTTTGTTTATGTTTTTGATTTCTCACATTTCCTTTGATTTTTCTGAGAATTTATACCTCTCTGTTCATATAACTTATCTGTTTTTGCATATCATCTCTGTCTTTCATGACAGTCCTTAACATATTAATCATAGAAATAATTGTTTGAAAATTCCAATATGTATGTCATATCTGAGTCTGTTTCCGATGCTTGCATTGTCTCAAGACTGCCTTCTTTTTTTTTTAAGATTTTATTTATTTGACAGAGATATAGTGAGAGCAGGAACACAAGCAGGGGGAGTGGGAGAGGGAGAAGCAGGCTTCCCGCCAAGCAGGGAGCCAGATTCGGGGCTGGATCCCAGGACTCTGGGATCATGACCTGAGCCAAAGGCAGACGCTTAAAGACTGAGCCATCCAGGCGCCCCTGTTTTTTTCTTTTTTGAACAATGCCTTTAATTTTTTACTGAAAGCTGGACACTGAGATGATAGACCTTTAATGAGGTGTTTTGTTTTGTTTTTAATGTTAATCTGCATATGAGGTAGGCTGGGTTAGATGTTTAACCCTTCAAATTTTTCCAGCGTCCTTGTTTTTCTTCCCTGCTGTCTTTCATTTCCTCTAAGTAATCCTTTTTTTTTTTTTTTAAGATTTTATTTATTTGAGAGAGAGAGAATGAGAGACAGAGAGCATGAGAGAAAGGATGGTCAGAGGGAGAAGCAGACTCCCTGCTGAGCAGGGAGCCCGATGTGGGACTCGATCCCGGAACTCCAGGATCATGACCTGAGCCGAAGGCAGTCACTTAACCAACTGAGCCACCCAGGCGCCCCAGTAATCCTTTTTTACACAGAGTTTGTGCCTTGGAGTTCTTCTAGTTGTAATCCCCTTTTATTATATTGGAGTCCTGTCAATGGGGGGAAGGTGTGGAGGAAGGCAAGCATTCTATAATCTTATGATTAAATCTCAGTTTTTTCAGCAGGTCTGATGCCCTAGGCTATGACCTTCACAAGTATTTCCCAGATTTTTTTTTTTTTTTTTTTTGTCTCTCCTAGATAAGACAAGAAAAATAGAGGCTCTTGCACCTTTCCTCCTAAAGGGGATAAGACTCTAACAAAGTTTTTTCCAGGACAGTACGTCTTTGCTATAGAGAGTAATATGGGCATATTTCAGTTGATTCCTTATCCCCACCCCCAGCCAGAACCACAAGGGGATATTTTTGGTACTTTATCATGAAAACCTGGTAGATTCCTAGAGGTAAAATCTATTAAAGATTTGGGGTCCCCCCAAAACTCTGGCTTCTAGGACTGTCACTCTCACGTTTGTTCACTTTCAAGCTCCAGCAACTTGTCAACTTGCACTAATTTGTCAAAATTACCATTTGTTTGTACCATGTTATGGATCCAGTGGCTTTTGTTCCAGATAAGCAGATCTTGGCTGTGGTTTTCTGTATTTTCCTGTATCTCCCAAATCACAGTTTTCCAGAGCAGAAATTCAAGAGCAAAACCCTCCACAGGAATTAGTATAGATGGAGGAAAATCTAAACTGGAATTGAAAAATCATCAGAAGCTCAGTGTGGACAAGTCTGAAAGTTAAAACTCCAAGCGGAACTAATCATCAAAGGCCCCCATAGTTTTGTGAGTTTTACCTCCAAGGGTATTACCAGGTTTTCACAATAAACACTGGAGACAAATCTCCTTGTGATTCCAGCAAGGAGAGGGAAAATAAATCAATTTGAAATACACCAGACCATTCTATTCTTAAAAAGACCTGCCCTCAGGGCAAACTCTTTTACCAGAGCCTAATATACTAGGGTTTTATCAGAGCCTAACCTACCTGGACAAAGGGAAATATTCAACTCCAGCTCTGAATACACTGTCTCATGGAAGGGCCTGAGAAGCAACTGAAGTTCACAGTCCAGAAACACAGACTTGACCCACCAAAGACTGAGACCTAATCATAGGATTATAAATTTTCTCCCCACATTTTCCCACCACATTATTGAAGGCCTGTTTACCATAGTTCCTTTTATGTGGTATACCATGAATGCCTATCCAAAAACATATATTTGAAAATATAAAAGACAAAAAAAAAATTTTTTTTAAGAGACTGAAAGAACATCAGAACTGGAGTGAGATATGACAAGGATGTAGAAATCAACAGACCAGGAATTTCAAAAGACTATAATGAATATGTTACAGACTTCAATGTGAAAAATATACAACCCTCAAGAAGAGATGAATAAAGTAAGCAAAGAGATAAAATTTCTAAGAAGGAATCAAAAAAGAAATGAAACAATCAAAAACAATGTACCGGAAATTAAGAATGCCTTTTATGGCAGACTGGACAAAACTGCAGTAAGAATCTCTGAGCTTGAGAGAATATGTCAATAGAAACTTCAAAAACTGAAAAGCTAAGTAAAAACAAACAAAACAAACAAAAAAACAAACAAAAGACAAAAACAAAATCCAAGAACTGTGGGATAATTATAAATAAAGTGTTGCATGTGTAATAAAAATATTGAAAGGAGGTTAGAGTAAAGAACAGAAGAAAGATATAAGCAATAATGAGAGAATTTTCCCTAATTAATGTCAGACTCTAAACCACAGATTCAGGAAGCTAAAAGAACACCACATAGGATAAATACCCAAAAAACTAAACTTAGACATGTATTACTCAAATTTTAGAAAATCAAAGATAAAGCCTTTAAAGAAGACAGAGGAAAAAGAACATATTAACTATAGATGAGCAAATATATAATTTGTATCCAACTTCTCAAAAACCATGGAAACAAGAGTAAGTAAAATATATAGTGTTGATTAAAAAAAAGACCAACATATAATTCAGTACCCTGTAAAATTATCCCTCAAAAGTGAAGGAGAAATAAAGACTATCAAAAAAAAATTGAAGACATTTGTTATCATCAATAGACCTGCCTTACAAGTATGGATAAAGAAGTTCTTCAAAGAGAAGAAAAATGATATACACCAGAAATTCAGGTATACATAAAGAACAGAAAAGCATCAAAGGATAAGTAAAAGTAAAATAAACTTTTATTTTTCTTATTCTTAATTGATAGGACAGATAATGATTTGTTCAAAAATAATAATAGAATCAATATATTCATTATGGATTCAATTTGATTATATATTTATGTATGCTTATGTATAACTTAATAAATGATAACAATAATACAAGTGAAAGAAGGGAGGAATTAGGAACATTTTGTTATTAGATATCTGTAATACACATGAAGCTGCACAGTGTTATCTAAAAGTACGTCTGGATTATTTATAAATCTACCCTGCAAATTCTAGGGGAAATTAAAAAAAATTAAAAAGAAACACACTGATATGCTAAGAAAGGAGAAAAAATATAATCTTATAAAATGCTCAGTGAAAACAACAAAAGGTAGAAAAAGTGTAGAAGACAAAAACTGGAACAAAACAAGAGCAACAAAGAGAAAACAGTAACAAATATGGTAGCTATTAAACTATATCAATGATCACTACAAAAGTCATGTCAATTAAAAGACATAGATTCTCAGAGTGGATCAAAAAACAAGACCCAACTATATACTGTCTATAAGAAACCCACTTCAAATATGAAGACACATATAGATTAAAAGTAAAGAGCTAGAGAATGATCTACCAAAATAATAGCAACCTAAATAAATTTTAGACAGAGTGACCTCTGAACAAGGAAGGTTTTCGTGGATAAAGAGGAGCATTACATAATGATAAAGGAATCAACAGTCCAAGAAGACATAACAACGCTTAATGTGTATGTGTTTAACAACAGAACACCAAAATACTGAGGCAAAAGTTGATAAAATTACAAAGAGAAATGGATGAATCCATTATTATAGTTTGAGATCAAATACAGCAGCCTGCAAATCAGTAAGGACACAGTTGACCTCAAGAATACCATCAATCAATACATGTAATGGGCATCTATAAACTACTTCACCCAACAATAACAGAATGTACATTCTTCTTAATCGCAGGTGCAATATTCACCAAGATCGATCATATCTAGGCAATAGCACAATTTCTAACAAATTTAAAGGAACGGAAGAAACACAAAATCTGCTCTCAGACCACAGTTAAACTGAACTAGAAAACAAGACAAGGTAGCTGGATAATCCCCAACTACGTGGAGATTAAACAAGACACTTCTATATAACCCATGGGTCAAAGGAGATTTCATAAGACATATTTTAAAATATTTTGAATTAAATGAAAATAAATATAGAGCTTAGCAAAATTTGTGGGCCGCAGTGAAATCAGTGCTTAAAGGGAATTTAATAGCATTGAATGAATATATTAAAAAGAAGAAAAATGTAAAATCATTCATCTAACTTTCTACCTCTAGAGACTGGAAAAAGAAGACCAAATTAAATACAAAGTAAATAGAGGGGGTAGAAAATAGAGCAGAAGTCAATGAAGAAGAAAACAGGAAATCAAAAGAGCAACTCAGCAAAATCAAAAGCTTCTTCTTTGAAATTATCAATACAATTCTATCCATACCAAGCAACAGAAAATAGAAGACACAAATTACTAATATCAGAAATGAAAGAGTAGGCATTATAGACCCTACAGACATTAAAAGTATGATAAAGAAATATGATGAAAAACTCTGCTTATAAATTTGATAACCTAGAGGAATTGGACAAATTCCTTAAAAGACACAATCTGCAAAAAATCTCATAAGAAGAAATAAACAATGTGAACAGTCCTATGTCTCTTAAAAAGCAAAAACAAAAACAAAATAAACAAACAAAATTCCAGAATCAATAACTCATAGTCTTCCAAATCAGAAAGTGCCAATATCAGGTGGCTTCACTGGTGAATTCTACCAGACATTTAAAAAAGAAATTATCAATCCTCTCTCAGAGGATAAAAGCAGAGGGGATGGTTCCTAATTAATTCTATGAGACTGTATTACCTGAATACCAAAACCAGATAAAGACTTTGCAAGAAAAGAATACTATAGTCCAATATCTCTCATAAACATAAATGTAAAAATTCTCAACAAAATATTAGTTAATAGAACCCAAATATGTATACCACAAATTATGAATCATGAACAAGTGGCATTTATCTTAGGCATGCAAGGCTGGTTTAACCTTCAAAAATCAATTAATATAATTCATAACATCAACAGATTAAAACAGAAAAAGCACAGGATCATTTCAATAGAAGCATTGGACAATCCAACATTAATTCATGATTAAAAAAAAAAACAACTCTCAGCAAACTAGAAATAGAGGTGAATCTCCTCAATTTGATAAAGAACATCTGCCAAAAACATACAACTAACATCATCATACTTAATTGTAAGTAACTTAAATCTTTTCCACTAAGATCAGGAATAAGGCAAGGAATGTTTCTTCTTACCAGTATTTTTCAATATCATACTGAAAGTCTTAGCTAATGCAGTAAGACAAGAAAAGGGAAAAAAAAAAAGTATACAGATTGAAAAGGAAGAAATAAAACTCTCTTTTTTCACAGCTGACATGATTGTCTATGCATAAAATCCAAAAGAATAAAATATAATATATAAAAATAAAATATATAAGCTTATATTATATATACGTATATATAAAATAGCTTATAATATAAGCTATTATAGCAAGGTTGCAGAAAAAGTGTGGCAATGTAGACAACCAACATCCAGCCGTTGCTAGTGAAATGTATAATGTTAAAACCACCTCATAAAACTGGTAGTTTCTAATAAAGTTCTACATATCAAACCTTAGACCCAACAATTACATAAGGTAAGTATCTTTTTTAAGATTTTATTTATTTATTTGCCAGAAAGAGAGCGTGAGAGAGAGACCGAGAGTACAAGGAGGGGTGGCGGCAGGCAGAGGGAGAAGCAGGCTTCCCGCTGAGCAAGGAGCCAGATGTGGGGCTCGATCCCAGGACCCTGAGATCATGACCAGAGCCGGAGGCAGACGCTTAACCAACTGAGCCATCCAGGCATCCCGATAACTATGTTTATTAACAAAACAAACAAGCAAAAAATGCTAGTATATTAATATACACAGAAGTTTTTGGCATAATATCAAAAAACTGGAGACAACACAAACTTCTATCAACTATGAGACTGGATAAACACAATGTAACTTACCAGTACAATGAAACACTATTCAGCTATTAAAATGAATTAACTACTGATATGACTTAAATGAATCTCAAAAATATTGTATTGAGTGGGAAAAAAAGCTACACAATAATAGCATATACTGTATAAATTGATTTACAATATATTCTAAAACAGGTAAATCTTGTTGATAAGAACCAGGACTGCGTGCATGTCTCTGTGTGTGGAGTGGCAAGGAGCATTACATGGACTGGAAGAGTTCACAAGGCCATCTTCCAGGGCGAAGGAAAAATATTCTTTATTTGAACGGTGGTAACATGCATGAATACATTCTCAAATTTCAGCAAACTATACACTTAAGTTGACTGTATTTTACTGTATAAAAATATACAAGATAAAAAAGAGAAAATACTATTCGGCTGTGTCTATTCATTATGCAGCCAAGTTATTTAATTTTTTCCTCAATAATTTAATTCTCCTTTCTAATATCTCTAAGAATTTTTAACTTACAACTACCCTTTATTAGTTTGGTATCTTTCCTATTCTTTCTGGGGATATTTATAGTGTCTTTTGTTTAATTATTGTCTTCAAGTTTCTGAGTATGGCTTTCCCCCCATTTGTGGATTGTTCAGTTCTCTGCCTCTGTTTCACAGTGATTTTGCTTTTCAGATAACTAATTTTGTTCCTTTGTAAATTTGTCTTTTAATCTCTAGTGAAAGTCAGCTCTTTTCATTATTAATGACAACCTGGCTTTGGCCAATAGTTTAGGCCTTAGCTTATGTTTTTATAGATGAGTTGATGGGCAGAATCCCTGTTGTTGCAATTTGGGCTTATCCCTTTCTTTCTACCACAACTTCTGCTCCTTAATAAAGAGCCATTGCTTTATCTTTTTTTTTTAAAACATTTTATTTATTTATTTGACAGAGAGATACACACTGAGAGAGGGAACACAAGCAGGGGGAGTGGGAGAGGGAGAAGCAGGCTTCCCGCGGAGCAGGGAGCCCCATGCAGGGCTTGATCCCAGGACCCTGGGATCATGACCTGAGCCGAAGGCAGATGCTTAACCATCTGAGCCACCCAGGCGCCCCTCCATTGCTTTATCTTGTGGCTATTTATCCTTCACTGAAATTGCAGAGTGCACAGCAAAGATTAGGGGGATTCTCAGAGCCAGCCAGGTAGCTTGCATATTTGTACACTACCTACTTAACAATCAGGCTTCAAAACTGTCCTGGAACTGCCATTACACACACACGCACGCACGCATGCACATGCACTCACACGTATATATTCTTATCCAGACTCTGGAAAACACTTCAGCACTTCATCTCTTTTTATTGCTTCATTTCTGTAATTCTTTCAAACTGTGGTTTTTATGTTACATTAACAAAGAAAGATTCCTTGACAATATTCTTCCCTGAAATAATTAATTGAAAATCCTCCTGTACTTCCTAAGGTTAAGTTGCCACAGGAATTAACTAATCACTGGGATTAATAGCTAGTTTATTTGCTTATTTCCCCCAGTAGACAATAGGCCTTATAAAGGCATATAAATCCTGCTTTCAATTTCATTTCCAAACTACCTACTCTATCTTTGTATATGACTATAAAAAAAGAGAGAGAGAGAGAAATGTAAAAGGCATTCAATCCATAAGGAGAGCCAAACTTTGGTTAGACCCCTCAGTGGAATAAAAATTAAAACACAGTCACACACATGCACACACATTACCTTCACAGAAGGCATTATTATTTCACTGCTTAAGCACTCTGAGTAACAAAACAAAATAGGAAAAAAAAAAAATTCACACTCCAGGTACTTCCTACTATGGGATTCAGCCGCCTGGCACTTACAAATTGACTTCCCTAAAGATCTATGTGAATCTCAGATAATCCATACTCTGAAACTGAATTCAAACATGTAGGTTGCAAGCAGCCCTTCCATTGTTTCAACTTTGTCAAGACCTGAAACCTCAGGTGGCTAAACTAAAACTCAAACAAGTGTGGACTCACCATTAGACTAGATCTGGGTGAAAAATCCTAGATCTTCACATTTTGTGTGAGTAACCTTTGGTAAGGTACTTAAAGTCTGGAAGACTTAATTTGTTACTAAATAAAGAGAATTTTTAGATTTTTCTATGAAGTTTTATTATGATTTATGATAATACTATGAAAAATAAAAATCCACATTTGATGAATGAGTAGGAATGGTCAGAAAACAAAGCAAAGAGTTAATATAAATTTAAAGTCTACCAATATGGCAAATTATCGACAAAAATATAACAAGGCTATTGTGCAATAAGACAGAGCATTGTAAAGTTTCAAAAGAAAGAGCAACTGTTTTGCAGCATACTTTGGTCAGGTTGTTTACACAGAAGAGTCTTTTTTTTTTTTAAGATTTTATTTATTTGCGAGAGAGAGAATGAGAGACAGAGAGCATGAGAGGGAAGAGGGTCAGAGGGAGAAGCAGACTCCCCGCCGAGCAGGGAGCCCGATGCGGGACTCGATCCCGGGACTCCAGGATCATGACTTGAGCCGAAGGCAGTCGCTTAACCAACTGAGCCACCCAGGCGCCCTACACAAAATAGTCTTACAAGATTCACCATCTTAAACATAAATGAAGGCAAAGGAACAGGTTAAGAATTGGTGGTGGGAATGATTCCAAATTTTTCAGTCAGCTTTGAGTTAATTAATCACAGATTAAATGGAAATTATTGTTAAGGACAAGCCAGATAAGATGAGAAAGGAGAGAGTTTACAGATAGAATGGAACAGGATTGTGGAGAATTTTTTTTTTTTTACATTCTCTGAGAGACAAGAGAGAACAAGTAGAAGTTACTGAATAGATGATTAAAATTAAATAAATAAATAAATTTTTTAAAGTAGAAGTTTAGCAAAGACAATTTGGTTAAGTGTTGGAAGATCACATTTCCATTTTTAATAAAGTAATTAATTATAATGTTTTATGGCTTCACAAATAAAACTATCATATTTCTACATTTTTAGTAACATGAAAATTAATATTTGCCTGTATTGAATTAAGATTGCAACTCTCTTTTTTGTATTAGGTCTTTTATATTCCTTTATTTTTTTGTTGTTAGATACCGCCTCTCCTTTATGCTGTAAATTCAAAATTCAGGCTGTTTATCTGTAAAGTGTTTAAAGTTAGATTCTGCTGAAATTGTTAGAAAGGAGATTGAGTTATAAGGCTCTTTCTCCAAAACTGTGGGACCCAAAATACATAATTTGAAATAGATAGCACAAGTTGCACTTTATATTAAGTAAGCAGTTTCTGTATGCTTACCATATGAATACCCTGCTAAACTTATACGTGGGAGTCTGGTTAAGGTTAGGAAAAGATCTATATCAACTTAATGAACTCTACTTCTGCTGACATACTCAGAAAAGATAGTTTAAATTACAAGATGTTACTCTTATATAGAATCGGAATTTTTAACGTAAGCTAGAATTCAAAGAATGCCATTTTAAATAGATCTTCATGATGTCCTCTTTTACTATACATGTTTTAAGGATTTATTTGCATGGTGTTGAATGCCATTAAATGTGTTCTTACTACAAAGGCTCAAAGTAAACTGTCTGGTAAACAATTTGCTTAAGGGTGCTTATTGTTTTCTTCATTTATCAATAATTTCATCAAAATACATCATTTAGTTTTCCATAGACACTAGGAAGTCTGAGCACAGATATTAATAGAAATACACATATATATTAAAACACAACATTGACAGAGATATCATGTAGGTATAGTTATATTTTCATTTTCCTTACAGAAGAGATAAAAAAAGGCAGAAAAAATGTTTATAAAGAAATCCTAATTAGGAAAGCATTATTTAAGTTTGATTATTAAAAAATATAGAACAACTTCACTTGCAAATTATGGAAAAATAACATGTTTAGCCAAAGACATGATATTTGAAAAAAGAAACAAGTTTTAATCAGATTATTTGGATAATGACAGTAGTTTGAGCATATCGGTTTGAATCTACTGTTTTTTTTAATCTCTGAGCATCGATTTTCTCATCTGTATAATAGAAATGGAATTATTGTAAATGATATGATATAGTTAATGCTCAAGGAAAAAAGTAATGCGATTTGTATAACAAATTATATAAATGAAATATGTTTTAAATCTCTAAAATGTTTAACCTTAAACACAGAATTTTTAAGTTAAATAGCAAAAGCATCTAATAATATTTCAAAAGCCTTGATACAAGTTTTAAAAGCTTCTGTTTTACAAGGAATATCTTCTAATCAGCAAAAACTTAAAATAGAAACAATAAAAAGAATTAAAACCGTAATTCTTGTATTTCCACTAATGTTTCTTATTTACCTATTATGCCATGTTAGGAGGAAAATATTATAATATTAATGTTACTTTCTTATCTATTATTTCATGTTAGATGGAAATCATTCTAGTATTGTATAAAATGATGATAATATGTGGCAGAGATAAATCTTTTTTTTTGGAAAAAAAATCAATAAATATCTGATAGTCATTTTTAATACATATAGTTGATGGCCTGACCATGAGCCACGTGGGGTAATGTGAGATAAATCTCTTGAACCAAAAAAGTAAAAATATTAATAAAATAAGAGAAATTGGAAAATGCATAATTACAATTATTTCCTCATTTTTGCATCAAAAAGTAAATACTATCTAAAATGTATAAAGCAAGTTATGAGGGTAACTCAATATCAAGTAAATATAGCATAAGGAAAATATTACTTATACAGTAATAAAATGTACTTAAGGAAGGAAGAACAAAAATATAATAAAAATACAAGTAGAAAAAACATACAACTATTTAAAATTAAAAAGTGGGAAAACCGTTACAAAAAAAGAAAAGCAGGATAATTGCAAATGAGTACTTTTCTAAAATCTATGCAACAATCTTTAAACACCTAGACAAAAGAAAATATTTTCTAGGACATTTTGTTTAAAAAAAAAAATACCTCAAGGAAACAAATATTCTAAAGTGATAAAGGAAGCAATTAAGGAGACCGCAATGACCTAATGCCTACAACTAAAATAATATTTTGAAGAACTTTCTTTTTTTTAACATTTTTTAAAATTTATTTTTATATTAGAGAGAGAGAGCATGCATGGGGGCATGAGAATTGGGGAGGGGAGAGGCAGAGGGAGAGACTCTCAAGCAGACTCCCTGCTGAGTGTGAAGACCGCCCTCAGGACCTATGAGACCATGACCTGAGATGAAACCAAGAGTCTGAAGCTTAACCAACTGAGCCACGCAGGCACCCCTATTTTGAAATGGGTTCTGACTAGACACTGAATATTAATCTTGAACTCCATAGCCTCCTAGTTCTTCTTGGCCTCCAGACCATAAAAAATAAATTTCTGTTTTTTATAAGCCATCTAGTAAGTTACTTTGCTATAGCATCCCAAACAGACTAAGGTAGGAATTCTTTCAAAACAAAGAGAAATAGATGTCTGTGCTCTTCAAATTTTTCAAGAAAATAGAGATTAAAAACAAAATCCAAATACTTTTCATCAATCCATAAAAACAATGACACTAAAACCTAGAGGAAAAGGTACATTAAAATACATCTATATTTTAAAACTCTCCTATGAATTGAAAATAATAATAGATTAGGAAGTAGAATTCAGAATATTATTTAAAGAATCATCACAATCAAGTGACATGAGGAATGCAATTTTTTTGGTATTAGGAAATCTACCGTATAATAAATTCTACTAAAAATTTCAATAAATCTTTGCAGAGTTAAAAATATTTAGTATGTAGGAACTTGGGGATGGCATAGCTCTTACCCATTCAATAACCACAAAAATTAAGCCAGACAATTTAAATATTCACAACGTTTCCTGAACCCATCAGGAGGCTGACATTGCTAGGCAAACAACTAACCAAAAATCTAAGGAAAAAGAGGCACCTAAAAGGGCATGTGGAAATTTATATACAAAAATAAATGCCACTAGACACCAGTAAAGACAGTTCAGTTCCTCAAAATGAGGAAATGGTAAATAACAAGTGTGGTCTAGTCAAATACTATAGAAGCCTTGGGGGCTGCAGATATAAAGGGAATCCATACCCACTTGCAGGCTTTTCTCCATAGACTTCCGTGGGCACTCACAAAAACGACTGGTGAAAGCCCCGAAAAAGGTTTCCTGTGACAAAGCACTGGGTAGAAATCCACAACATTCACTGCAAGAAAGACCTAAAAATGCTCCTAGATGTTTCTCTCCACCTCCAATAGGCAGTCAAAGCCTAGATACAGTTTTTCAAAGAGAATGCATGGTAAGCTACTGCAGCTGTAAGAAGGAAACTGAATACAACCTGCTGAAATAACTGGAAGTGTGTGGAAAGACCCACTCAGAGGTGCAGTAAAAAGAGAAGACTTAAAACTGATGTTGGAAGTGATACTGAGAAGTCTGTCAATACCAGTGCGGGGCAACTGGAACTTACACACAGCTTGAGGGAATACAGAATGGTACAGCCACTTGAGAAAACAGTTTGGCTGTTCCTTACAAAGTTAAATATATACTTAGCATATGTCACTAACAGAATAATGACACCTCTCCTCCCTCCGCCAAAAAAATGTCAATTTCTTACCATGGAACCTGTGAATATGTTAAGTTACAGGGAAAGATGGAATTAAAGTGGCAGATGGAACCGTTTGCTAATCAGTTGACCTTAAAATAAGGAGATTGTACTGGATTACACAGGTGGCCCAGGGTCTTATAAAGTGAGGAGAGAGAAAGAAGGGTAGGTCAGAGTCAGAGAGAAATCTGAAGCTGCTACAATGCTTGTTTTTGAAGAATGAGAAAGGGGCCAATGGAATGGAGTCAGCAAAAAAGTGAATTTTCCCCTAGAGCTTCGAGAAAGAATGCAGCCTTGCTGACATACGAATTTCAGCCCAGTGAGGCCCGTTTTAGACATCTGACCTCCAGAAATGTAAAGTAATAAATTTTCGTTGTTTAAGCTGCTAAATATCTGGTAATTTGTTACAGCAGCAATAGAAAACTAATATAACATATGGCTCAGCAATCCCACTCCTAGGTATTTAGCCAAGATAAATAAAAGCATGTTTACACAAAAACCTGCACATGATTCTATACTTTCATGCACAATCACCAGAACTGGAAATAAACTGAATGTGCTTCAGTCAGGGAATAGATAAAAAATGGCGATATATCAGTACAATAAAATATTACTCAAAAAATAAAAGAACCATTAAGACATAAAAACCTTGATTGAATGTCAAGTGCATTTTGATGAGTAATAAAAGACAAAAAAATATTGTATAATTTTGCATATGTGATATGCTGGAAAAAAAAAAAAAAACTATGCAGATGGAGAATAGATCAGTGGCTGTAATTACATAAGAAAACGAAATGAAAGGCGCCTGGGTGGCTCAGCTGGCTAAGCGTCTGCCTTCAGCTCAGGTCATGATCCCAAGGTCCTGGGATCCAGCCCCACATTGGGCTCCCTGCTCAGTGGGGAGTCTGCTTCTTCCTCTCTGTCTGCCCTTCCACCTGCTTATGTGCTCAATCTCTCTCTTCGCTCTCTCTCTCAGATAAATAAATAAAATCTTAAAAAAAAAAACAAAACACAAAATGAGGTAAAAAAACAAAAACAAATCTAAGTAGCAGGAGGCAAAATCATTGTATGTATACTTTTAAACCAAAAATAACAATCTAACAAATTCTTTAGTAGGAGGATATCTTCATGTCTGTGTATCATTACTAAATTTATATTTTAAAAGTATTTTAATTATGTCTTTAATATACCAAAAACCTTAAAGCTTTATTAAAATAAATCAGTTTTAAAATGTAAATATAAACATCAGCTTTGCAGAGAAAGTCATCATAAACCAGAGATGCTAATTCTGTCAGATTTAAATACAAATTAAATATGAACCTAATTAAGACATGTTTCCTGTTCCTGACAGAGCTTCAAAAACACTGAGAATTTCCTGAGTGGTAGGACTGTCTTGTGTATGCAAATGAGGTGACTCATGTTGCGCCCCTGGATAGTTTGAGTATGGTGGCAGTCACTAGAAAGACCAACTACATGATTAGAAGGCTGGAATTTCGAGCCAATCCATCCTCCAGGGAGGGAAGGAGTTCTGAGGTTGAGTTCAATTACATGGACAATGATTAAATCAATCAGGCCTATGTAATGAGAGCCCAATAAAAACTATGGACACCATACTCTGTGGAGTTTTCTGGGTGATGAACGCAGTGGTATACTGGGAAGGTGATGTGCCCTGACTCCATGGAGAGAAAGCATGAAAGCTCCATGTCCAGAACCTCCCCAGACTTGGCCCTACAAATCTTTACTGCTTGGCTGTTTTGGAGGCACATCCTTCACAATAAAACCGTAATCACAAAACTAGCATTTTCACTGTGAGTCATACTGGTGAATTCTCAAACCTGAAGAGGCTATAGGGGGATCTCAAATTTGTAAATGGCCAAGTAGAAGTTCAGTTGGTTTGAGGACACCCAAAATTTGCAACTGGCATTGGAAACTGGGGCATTCTTTTGAACGACTTTGCCTATAGTTTGTGGAGTCTGAACTAACACTGGGTAGTTACTGTCAGAGAACTGATTATTTTATAATTGGAAAAAAATGTTTTTTTTTATAATTGGAAAAATTGGATTATTAGCTCTATTGGATTCTGCAACATACCATAAAATTATGGTTTGGGAGAGTAAAAAGAAATCAAATGGATAAGTTGAACTTTTTAAAATGTATTATAACTGGATTACAATGCATTTGGATTTAACATATGATAAATGATATGTGCAATTATTGGCAGAAAAACTGATTAGTGGATTTTTAATTAATTATAAGTTAATTAATTAATCATTTAATTAATTCATAGCATTTGGATCCAGAAAAACAAATTATGGGTGGTTCAATTTTGAATGTAAAAATAAAACTATAAAATTATTAGGAAAATATGTCTAAACTCATTCATAATCTCAGTAATGGAAACCTTTTCTTTCTAAATAAAACATAAATATCAAGAGCCACAAATGAGAAGATTAATCAATATCTTCCATGAAAATTTTAAATTTCTGCCTAAGAAAAATTGTTACAAATGTGGGAAAATGATGACTTTAAGATACTTTTCAAGTAGGAAGCTAATTAATTAAAATGGAAACATCTAACAAATTAATAATAAAAATTATGAATAACCAAACCAAAAGTTTTCAAAGTCTATGGACAGCTAATCACATTAAAACAAAAACAAAAACAAAAACAAAAACAAAAACTATCCACAGAACCCATGCAAATAGGCTCATCCTCAAAGATAATTAAAGTAAAACTACTCGGGGCGCCTGGGTGGCTCAGTCGTTAAAAGTCTGCCTTCGGCTCAGGTCATGATCCCAGAGTCCTGGGATCGAGCCCCGCATTGGGCTCCAGCCCCGCATTGGGTTCCCTGCTCGGCGGGAAGCCTGCTTCCCCCTGCTTGTGTTCCCTCTCTCGCTGTGTCTCTCTCTGTCAAATAAATAAATAAAATCTTTAAAAATAAATAAATAAATAAATAAATAAATAAAGTAAAACTAATCAAAAAGCAAAGGGAAAAGGTTTTTTTTCTCCACAATAAGGGCAAAGGTTAAAATGTTTGATAATATTTAGCATTTTCAAGTTTGTGGAATAAAATATTATCATCTTCAACTTTGTAAAACTGTGCTCATCTATATGGTAGCCATCTGCCGTGTGTGATTATTTAAAATTAATTAAAATTAAATAAAATTTACAAATCAGTTCGTTAGTCATACGGGCCATATTTCAAATCACATATGGGTAAAATTTATTTTACTAGACAACATAGATTTATAGAACATTTCATCAGCATAGAGAGTTCTTTTGGATAGCACTATCCTAGAGAATAATTTACCTTATTAAAATTAAAAGCAGAGAGACACACATACAAGTTTTACTCAAGCAAATTCACTACTGATTATTTCCTATATAGATACACTTTCAGCATTACATTAAGCTCTATGCAATATTCTTGAAAATGACTACAATATTATTTGTGATAGTAAAACACAGAAAACAATTCCAAGAGCATCACTGAAAAGGTAGTTAAATAAAGCATGGTATCTCAAAATAATAGGTTATTTTTCAATTGTTAAAAAGAATGTGTTCATTATAACTAGAAAATAGCAGTGTATTTTGAGAGAGGGCCTTTGTGTTGAAAAGACTTCTGGTGTGTATGGGTGGCTCAGTCAGTTAAGTGTCTGATTTCAGCTCAGGTCATGATCTCAGGGTCCTGGGATTGAGCCCTACATCCGGGGAGCCCTCTCCCTCTACCCCTCCTCCGCTCATTCTCTCTCCCTCTCTCTCTCAAATAAATAAATAAAATCTTTATTAGAAAAATACTTCTATTTTTCATCTTACACTTTTCTGTACAGTTTGAATTTTTACTTTTTTGTGCATGATACTTGTACATAAATAATTTGATAGAAGAAAGAAACTACATGACTCTGGAAATACATAAACAAATAAACACCAGATTGATCTAGCCAAAGGGATTATTGAACTGATAAAGAAAACTTTACATTAAGCCAAAAATAATGTGATTATGAATTGTAAGACTGAATTATTTATTAAAATTATTGATCATAACTTCTGCTTCTTAGGGAGAATACACATGTTAATGGGTTCTGGTTTTGAGAATGTATCAAATTTATACATATAGCTGTGAACTCAAACATTTTATTCCTTATTGAAAATCTGATTTAAACTTTCCATCAAACTCATTGATTAAAGACATTCTTGAGAACTACAGAACTAGAGTTTGGGCAGAACTACCATAGCCGTTCTCTGAGACCTGGGGTCTTGGAAATTAGAGCCCATGATAATAACTCTAGGGGGAAAACAGGGGAAGGATACTATAGTAGAAATCTCAGGTAAATGTCCTCAGGAAACCTTAATAATATTTTTTTTTTCTCAAAGACTGCTAGAAAACTTATGGTTGTAGATTAGCTGTTTGGGTTTTTGTTATAAAGGATTTACTCCTACTTGAACAGAAACTTTGGGTCTTTCAAGTTTAGGGAAAATAAAGGAGAGTGATACACTGGGGATTCTTGATCAATATCCCTATTACTTTCTCCTGAGACAGAAAGAAAATTGACAATTAGATTTGAATGAAACCTATTTCAGCAATACAATTTTACACATTCCCAGATTCAACTAAATTTTTCATTGCTCTCTGCCACCCAAAAACATTTAAACCCAGAAATAATTTCATGGATTTGTTTGAATCATGAAATGTGGAATACAATATTGAAGCAAATGTATTACTCTGGAGATTTGCATGCCTGGCAAAGGCAATTTTATTTCATTCCATTCTGACTGTCCAAAAGTATTTTTTTAGTGAAACTGACATTTAATGTTGTAATTTTATATCTGGTCAATGAAGCTTTTTATTTATATCAAGGGCTTTCATGATGAGAAAATAAAAGTTAAAATTTACAACTCCTCCTATCAGGGCATATTTCCCAGGAATGACTTTCCATATTAATTTTATTTAAAAGTTTACTGGATAAAATGCATAAACAAATAAATAAATGCCTTAGCACTTAAGACTTCTTAGGGTGGTTGCAGAATAAAAATGTCAGAATCAATGTCTACCACTTCACCAGCACTGTCTGTACTACATGTTGTCCTTCCTTGCTACAATTATAGTCCTTCATTTACTTAATCATCCCAACAGCATCATATAAAGATGACCATTTCCTAATTCTTGAAATTTATTTTCATTGCTTCACGATATTACACATTTTATCTGTTTGTCTAGTCCTTCTCAGCCAACCTTTTAGACTCTCTTTATAATAACTGACAAGTAAATACCTGTGGAACTGGGCTAAGTCCGAAAACCTCTTATCTACCCTTCGACTCCCCATTCTTCTTTTTTTTCCCCCCATTCTTCTTTACATTGATTTTACCTACTGTCGTAACTATAAATGCCATCATTATGCTGATAATTAACTTCAGTATGTATCTACCTCCAAATTATTTTCTAAAGTCCAAAATCAGACAGTCAATTAATTACTTCACTGAGTAATTGAGATTTCTCACAACCAACTCTAACTACACAACTTCAGAAATGAAAGCTTGCATTTATCCTTCAAAAAAATGTCTTCCTTTATGAATACTAATTTCTTTAAATTGCACATCCATATCCTTACGTCCCCAAGACAGGAAGCTTGGGATCATCCTAGAAATCTGTCCTTCAAATCATACACACACAGTTTTATCCATTCCACACCTCTCATCTGTCCATGTTTTATCATCTCATCACCTTCAATCTTAAACAATCACATCATCATTTTCCTAAATTTCAAAAATTGCTTCCAGTAAGCTCTTTGCTGTAATTTAAATTCTCTTTGTAGTTCCCAATAAAAGCAAAGATAAATTAGTTTTTTTTAACATTATAATTCAAGTACCTATTCTGAAACTTAATAGACAACATTTAAATACTTTGATCAACAAATAAGCCCATCCAACTAAAACACTGCTTAAAATTCCTTTTTGTGAAATTTTGGTAGTAACATAAAAGTCAGTTGTATCAGTGAGTATAATTCAATTTATACATTTACTTTTATATTCTTTGCTGATTTATGACTTTCACTATTTAGTATTTCTTATTTAATAGGAGTACACCTGAATCTTGCTCTAGAAGAGAGAAACACTCCTTCTAGGAGTTTGGTGACTTGGATGCTAAAATTCTGCCATTTGTTGGCTGCAGTTTAAGCTCTATTACCTCATCAGGAAGAAGTAGGTAGGAAGAGGCAAAAGGAAGAAAGTAGGATTCTACAATCTTGGTGGTAGATTAGATTCTTACGAACAAGTCTTTATTCCCTCCCTATAGTAGTATTACACATGCTCACTGGAGCCAGAGTATACTTTCTCACCCCTTGGATAGCAAGTGTGGCTAAATGACTGCCTTTGGCAAAGCCAATGAAATATGAGTGGAAGTGAATTATCACTTATCACAGTAGTGCCAATTTCAAGACAAAGACTTAGGGAACTTTCTATGTTTCTACTTAACGCTTTTCGCATTTTTTGTGTTTCTGCTATCTGCCACAAGAAGAAAATTCTTTGGTGGCTGAACTGACAGATAAATGGAGCCAACCCCATGTGTAATATGAGGACAATAAAATTAGTCTAAAACTCTGCAAATCAATTCACATAACTTAATATATCTCTTGGTCCTACCTTCAACTACTTACATTTTACCAAATTGTCCCGAATGTAGTGATAACTCATTTTAGTTTAGTTTTACATATATATATAATAGCTGCACTATTGGTTAAGAAACTAGGAGCACACCTACTATGCTGACACATAGTAAATATATAAAAAATCAGAATTAGAGAAATAGATCAGTTGTCTAATTTATTTAGTTTGGTCTCTGTTACTTTTCTTTTTTTTTAAGTAGGCTCCACACTCAATGTGGAGCCCAACATGGGGTTTGAACTCATGACCCTGAGATCAAGACCCGAGCTGACATCAAGAGATGGTCACTTAACCAACTGATCTACCCGGGCACCCCAATCTTTGTTGCTTTTATGTGTACAATTCATTACTATGCTGACAATACTGAAGACCAGTAATTGAACTGTGGTAAATGCAAGAGTGTAATGCCACTCAGTGCCCATATATCTTCCGGTGAGGCTTATTCTTGATGTCATGTTAAAGCAAATGTATAATATCAATTAATGTGAAGTCCTTTTTACATGAAAACACATTATCATGAGTCCAAAAAGTTTTTGAAAAAATTCCCCCCAAAATAAAACCTCTTATAACCTCACTCTCCCTTGCATTGAAAGTCATGGCATTAAAATGGATTTTGCCAGAAATGAACACATAAGATAAATTTAAAATCTCCATTGAAAACAACCAATTCTTGTCTTCTCTCCTTCTCTTTAAATAATGATCAAACCTATAATTTTCGGTGTGATACCTTTAGGTAGTTTTTATAGTTTGTATCTACACAAACATACTTTAACATTTTTTTCTTCTTGTATGTTTGTTTTTGGTAGTGGGTCAAAATATTTTAGACTACATTCCTATTTCTGAAACTTAATTTTTAAAAAACTAAAAAATGTGTTTTGCCATAGATTGAGATTGATAGCTATAAATCAAGTTCATTCTTTCATTTGCTGTATAGTATTTTGTTCTTTGATTATACTACATTATACTTAACTATTAAAATTTGATGGATATTTAAGTTTTTATCCTCTGTGTTTTACTACTTTAGAAACTGCAGTTTACATCTTTGAATATTACTTCTTACAGATGAGTAAGATATTCCACAGGGTAGGTCCAAGGAATTTAACTTAGGGTACCATTAATTTATATGCATTTTCATTGGTTAGAGTCCAATTTTATGAACCAACTACAAGAGACTGTGAGAAATATAGTTTTTTTTAAAAAATGAAATGGAGTTATTACTGACTTCTTTGTCCTCCTCCCAGTGGCCTCAGTTTTAAACATTTTTTAATGTACAAATTTGCAACAGTGTTGGGAGAAGCAATTGAGGAGTAGGCTTAAAAAAATTGTAAATGAGGGGTGCCTGGCTCAGTTGGTTGGGCGACTGCCTTCGGCTCAGGTCATGATCCTGGAGTCCCAGGATCGAGTCCGGCATCAGGCTCCCTGCTCAGCGAGGAGTCTGCATCTCCCTCTGACCCTCCCCTTCTCATGTGCTCTCTCTCTCTCATTCTGTCTCTCAAATAAATAAACAAAATCTTTAAAAAAATTGTAAATGAATTTAAAATTCTAAATTAAAATTTAATAGTTAACACCAGAGGTATAATAATTATTATTTAAAGAAAATTTTCAAATGTATTCTAATCACCAAGTGTTCTTTTTATGACAGTGATATTTGCTTTCAGCCTCAAATTTGGCTTTTCCTCAGATATGTACTGTTTTTAACATTTCACTATTTAACCAAAATATCTATTTCTTACTCCCTTGCTAATATATATACACATACATGCATATTAGGTTGCTTTGTGTTTTATCACAATGGCTATAACCTTAAATGTTTGTTATCTAATTGTGGTTTTGGGGAATGTATTGAATTCTCTCCCTATAACTGTGGCTTTAAAAATTCTTCTTGCTCTTCTATTTTCTTTTTACATTATATATTTAAAGATTATTAAAAGAACCAATTTACTCAATTATTGTTTACTGTTATATTTGAATTTAACATTTTATTTTATCCCAGTATTTTCTCCTCCTATTTAGCTTCTATCTTACCTTCCTGTTTTATTTTGTTTTGATTGAGGTTTCTTTCTTTCATACTTTACTTCAAGCTTTTGAAAGCTAGTCATTCTATACCTTTAGTTATCCCTAAAATAATGAATAAAAATTATATCTTTTTTTTTAAAGATTATTTGAGAGAGAGAGATTATGACCTGGAAGGGCAGAGGGAGAGGGAGAGAGAGAGAATCCCAAGCAGACTCTACACTGAGCACAGAGCCCCATGCAGGCTGGATCCCACAACCCTAAGATTATGACCTGAGTCCAAGAGTCCGGCACTTACCTGACTGAGCCACACACGCACCCCATGTCATCATCTAATTTATTATGTCTTATCTCCACACTGAAATATCTTTCACTTTTTTACCTGTATAATATGTTAATGAAGAATCAAGAGACTTGATTATACAATAAAAATGATTTTAAAATGTTAATAATTTAAAATTGGTCCCTCCTTCTACAAAGGCAAAAAGATCCTTTTTTATTTTCAGGTATCTCCTCCACTATTTGAGGGAAAGATTGCATACTAAATAAGATTGCATTGCATACTAAATAAGATTGCCCATTCCTCCCGACCCCCACCATGAACTTAATGCTTGCTTCCAGTACAAAAAGAGAAAGAAAGTAATATAGGAAAAAGAAAAAAATAAAGTGTTTTCAAAAACCATTTGAACATGTTTTACTACAAATCATAAAAACGTAAATTATTCAGCTTCTTAGGAAAAATTGATTCTAGTATTCTTCCTGTCTTCACATTTGGTATGGCAGTTATCTTTCCTAGGAACCTGTAACTGACTATATAGACATGAAGAGTGGGGAGTGAGGAGGGAGAGAGGGTGGAGACAAAGGGAGGAGACAGAGTGGGAGGAGACAGAGGAAGGAGATAGAGGAAGGAGACACAGAGGGAGAGCAAAAGAGAAGGAGTTAAACGTTCTGGGGGGCGCCTGGGTGGCTCAGTCATTAAGCATCTGCCTTAGGCTCAGGTCATGATCCCAGGGTCCTGGGATGGAGCCCCACATCGGGCTCCCTGCTTGGCAGGAAGCCTGCTTTTCCCTCTCCCACTCCCCCTGCTTGTGTTCCCTCTCTCACTGTGTCTCTCTCTCTGTCAAATAAATAAAATCTTAAAAAAAAAAAAAAAAGAGTTAAACATTTTTGAATCAAGAAGCAAGGGTAAAATATATTTCTATTTACTTTAAGATTGTACATATCAAATGTCTTCTAAATTTTAGCAGATTATTGTCAGATGTAGTTCTTATTGTTGAAAGAAAATTATTTTTATCTTTTTCTTGTACTTTAAAGAGACAGTAAAAATTATTTTTGTACCTTAAAGAGGTAGTACTAGGGGCACCTGGGTGGCTCAGTTGTTAAGTGTCTGCCTTTGGCTCAGGTCATGATCCCAAGGTCCTGGGATCGAACCCTGCATCAGGCTCCCTGCTCCGTGGGAAGCCTGCTTCTCCCTCTCCCACTCCCCCTGCTTGTGTTCCCTCTCTCGCTGTGTCTCTCTCTGTCAAATAAATAAATAAAATCTTTAAAAAAAAAGAGATAGTACTAAAAATATACTATTTTAAATGTGATATATTATTTTAAAAGATACTTTCAAATAGAACTTAACATACTTTAAAAAGCAGACATAAAAGATACCATCTCAATAATTAATCTCGTTCTCTTTCTGACCTGTTAATTTCTGAAAAAGTAACAATTAATTATAAATGTAAATATTTGATTTTCAAACTTAAAGACAGTGTTCAATTTATGAACAATCATTTACAATTTCATAAACATTTTCAAACATATATATTTAAGGCCATAAGAAATTTTAGACTAATTTTAAGAAAATATTTATATCTACATTTTAAAAATAATTTTAAGAAAATACATGTATTTACATTTAGAATCTTGAATCAAAATCTAATTAAAGGTTACTGTTACCTGTTTTCCTCAAATTTTTATATTTATATGTTTAAATATAATTATGGATAGAAATGTGCCCCCCTCAAAATTCATATATTGAAACCCTTATCCTCATACTTTAGAATTGACCATATTTAGAGATAAGGACTCTAAAGAGGTAATTAAGTTAGAATGAGGCCTCTTGGGTGGAACTTAATCCAGTCTGACTCTAGGGAGAGGCAGGAGGGATGAGGTGCACACAGAGAAAAGGCCATGGGCAATCAGAGGGGGCAGCCTTCTGCAAGCCAAGGAAAGAAGCCTTAAGAGAAACAAACCTGCAGACACCTTGATCATGGACTTCTAATTTCCAACTCTGTGAGTTAATAAGTTTCTGTCGTTTAATCCACCCACTCTGTGATGTTTTGTCACGGCAGCCTCAGCAAACTAATACAAGTGCTATTCAGCAAATATCAGCAATCTACCTAAAAAAATCACTTTCTATTTCCTGTTCAAATTGCTGACTTCAGAGCACGGCAAAATGAAGCTATTTGCAATATTTTTGTGAATTAATATCACATGAAATAAAAATGAGGACAAAAAGTTTTTATCCATGAATACATTAAAGAGTTCTTATACAAAGAATATGTTTGTCATAACATAAAAATACATAATTCAAGGAAAATAATGTTACATTTAACAACTCATGTGATTGTTCAGAGAACAGATTAGATTTTCCCTCAATAAAATTAAACCATGTCCTCTTTTCACCGTAATATTTACCACCCGTCTTTTATTGCTATAGTCATTGGACAACATACCATTAAAAAACCAAACAAACAAACAAAAACACATATTATTGATAAAATTAGCTGACAGAGTCCTAAACAAATTACCGAGATTTCAGTCTTTGGCTTTCATGGATATTTCTGGCTTTAATCATCTTATTTTATCATAATATTCATGTATTCATTTACATTGGCTTGAACACTTTCCACAAACTACAGGATAAATATTGAGGTAATAACCAGGAATAAGACATGGAACTCTCAGTTCAAGAGAAAGTTCATAGTCAGCTTGGATATGAAGGACATGTAAGGTATCAATAGCAAACAAATTTTATAGTTGAGAAGTTGTGTTCAGGATAAAGGCAAGATGTAAGAGGTCAATTCTGAAAGAATTGGGCAATAGACTATGAAAGTTTGACTTGAAAATGAGCTAGGACATCTAAAAATTCACTTCTTCTGTATTTGGAACAAGATAACTTGAATCAAGAATGAATACTTAAATATAGCTCCAGAAATGGAACTAGCTATTAGTTGAATACTGACAATGGTTTGAACAGTGCAATTCAGATCTGGAAACCATTTCTACAGACAAATCTGTTTCAGCAGATGTTTTGGGGAGGATGGGATTTGTTTCTTGATCAATGGTGGAAAATATGTACAGTTACCATAGCAAGAATCCCTAGGAAATATATAAGGCAAAAAAACAATTTTATATAACTTGATATAAAATTTTACATAGTCTTCCAAAATCATATGAGCTTATAAATTCATATCTATGTTGATTTTGTATAGAGAGAACAGAAAGAACTAGCTAGAATGAGACAAGTGGAATTTTTAAAAATAGATTTGGGTTTTCTCTCCTAGGGATAAGTACAAAATATTTCAACAAATATTTCCAGAAATATTCAGATGTAAAGTGTTATCTATGTGGTGATTAAATGAAAGAATATATTCAATTAATAGGAGTTTTGTTATTAGGTATTATTTGTTGTGAATATGATAATTTCTTCTAATAAGAGAGATACAGTAATTAATACTAAATAAGCACCTGTTGTTTCACTTTTGATAATTTATTTTTTAACCTTTATTTCTCACATAATTTTAGACTGGTAAAATTTTCACAGGGCTGGGTACAAGTTTTTAGGTGCATTAACACAGTAAGGAATAAAATGCTATTCAAGGTCTCATTTTTCTTTTAGTCCCCCTTCTCAGGGGTGGAAAAAATAGAATATAAACCTCAGTTTCAACTCCACTTAACAACAGAAAATTTACAGTGATTGAAATGAACAGCAAAACCAAAAGACTGGTGTAAAACTGATAACTGTCCAGTTCATAGACTAGACCTATTAAAGTACTTCCTTGAGGAAACTGGTCTTTACAAAATTTCCTTTCATCACCCACACTCAAAAGAACATCCAGAGCACACACACGCATATATTTATTGCATTCAAACCCCCACACTACACCCAAACACACATGGACACATGCTGGTGACCACATACAGCAGAATGTACAACTCAGATAATTTCATAATAGCCATCAAGCATCCTATTATTCTCGATTTTAAAGAAAAAGTGTTTAATATTTCCTTAATTTGTTTGCTTAGGTTTCTTGTGCATATCTTGTATCAGCTTAAGACTATCATGTCAATCTCAATTCTTTAAAAACCAATTATAAGTATGTGTTGAATTGTATCAAATTATTTTTCTGCATAATTTTGTAAATTATTTTTCTGATTTATTTTCTCTTGTTTAACCACTTTCCAGTCATATATAGTATAAACCAAAATTCAACACGATAAAACATACACACATGCTCACACACGTTAGAGTCTATGACCTAATATTTTGCCTAAAATTTTTGGTCTTATTAGTGAGACTGGATTCTAGACTTCATTTACCCTACTAGGGCAGGGTGGAATTTGGTGTAAGATTATGGAATTTTCTTACAAGTTGGGAATTTCTCTTTTCCTATTCTCTGGAAAAGTTTGTGTAGATTAAAACTCTTTGTATCTCTTGTGTTTGGTGAAATTCAGCAATCAATCAAGAAATGATCTGGTTCTAGGGTTTTGACTTTGTGAATTATTTTGAAATAGTGATTTTTTTAAAATTACACATTGTAAAGGTTCTAATTTCTTCTGTAGTCACATTTTTACATTTCAAGAAACTTATCCAATTAGTATGTTTTCAAATTAATTGCCTAAATTTATTCATAATATCTTCTTATCATCTACTTAATATCTGTAGTACTGCCGTGTTTTTTTTTTTTTATTTCTGATATTATTCTTTTGGGTTTTAAACTTATTTTTGTTTTCTATTTGTCCTATTATGTGTTACTTTTGCTCACTCCCTTGCATTTTTCCTCTAATTTACTAGTTTGGAAGTTTTATATATACATATCTATATCTATCTATATCTATATCTATATCTATATATAATATGTATATATACATATGTATATGTATATATACATATACATACATATGTATATATATATCTATAAACAAAATTAAAGGGCAGACTTCATTGGCTAATGGAAGAGAATAAAATAACCCCAGCCTGGACTGCATCTTAGGTAAGCCACCTGGTGTCTCAATGCATGCAGCAATTCTCCAAAAGGGCACTTCTCATTTGTGTCACATGTCCAATTAGGCGGTCTGCCCTTTCCTTCAGATTTACAACTCTTTTTTACAATTATTGACACCTCAATCCCCTAGGGGTTCCTGTGAGGACTCTGCATTCCTTTCAGTTCTTTTCTAAAGACTCAAATATACGAAAGATGAAAATGTCCATCAAACAAAGGACAAGAGACTAAAAACATTTTGAAATTTAAAAAAAAAATCAGGATTATATAAATCAATTCTTAAACATAATGCACCTTTCTGACTCAGTTATATTAAACTATTTTTCTCTAAATATGTTTTTGTCCCTTTTGCATTCATCCTTTCCAGATGAAAGGTTTGAATGAGAATACAGAATGATTTAAAAAAAAAAGTTTGGATTATGAAATGGGACATACTGATGATAACAGGAAAAACGAATAAAAAATCTAAAATCCTGGTTCCTAAGGAAGCAAGAAGGGAGAAAGGAGGACATTAATGATCTTTGTTTTAGAAAACTGCTCCTGATTTGAGAAACAAGACAGAGGATCATAGGGGAAGGGAGGGAAAAAGGAAACAAGATGAAACCAGAGAGGGAGACAAACCATAAGAGACTCTTAATCTCAGGAAACAAACTGAGGGTTGCTGGAGTGGAGGGGGGTGGGAGGGATGGGGTGGTTGGGTGATAGACATTGGGGGGGGTATGGGCTATGGTGAGCGCTGTGAATTGTGTAAGACTGATGAATCACAGATCTGTACCCCTGAAACAAATAATACATTACATGTTAATAAAAAAATGAAAAAAAAAGAAAACTGCTCCTGAAAGCTTTCATCTTCTAAAACAAACAAACAAACACACACACACACACACACACACACAAACACCCCCTAGGCCATCATTCGAAGCTGCTGGTAGTGTTTGGGGTTCAGACTAACTTTGACCCCATAATCACACCTGACAGTGCCAGCTATGAAGCAACAGCTACTCTGTGTTCCTTGTAAAACCCCTCACTCCAGATGTTGTCCACACTTGTAAGGCTGAATGTCTGATATCATGGACAAGAAAAACTGAAACTGATGGCTACAGGCAGTCCTAAAACCAAGAACTAAGCCAATAATATTTTGGACTGGACTGGAAGCCTAGGGCTGGAGACCTGATAATGGGGCCACATTGGGCCCTGTTAACTTGATTAACATATGCCTTATTTGGGGTATCCTAACACTGTAAACTCTTTGTTTCCAGGGTTACCCCATGTGCCTTCTTAGATTATAATTTCTGTGTGTGTGTTCCCTACCATGAAAGGACCTCAGTCCTGGAAGGCTTTGGGTCAGCTTCAGTTTATTGGCTAGAGTTATGTTGTGCAGAATTGATGCCTCAGACCAGACAAAAAAGATTCATACAGAAATTTGAGGAGCTCCCTAGCTCTCTAAAGTAGACCTTAATGGGCTATGATCCATCTTTTCCTGCCTTGATAACTACTGGGCCTGATAGTTACCTTCAATCTCACAAGCAGACCTGATGATCCTGCTGGGAGTGATCTTGATAACTGCCTTGGTCTCTTGCCTCAAATTAACTGGGGTATTCTCACAGTTCCTAAAAGTCTGACCTATTTGGAGTCATGACTGGGTAGCTATGTTTCTTGCTCATGTCCTAAAAAGTCCCTAAAAGGGATGGGGTTGAGGAGTCTTGCTCCCTTCCATAAAACTATTAATGAGTTCTCAGGCCAAACATAGGCAGTTACAAAAGCTTTACCTGGTAAACTGCCTCCTCACACCAGACCTGGTACACAGTCAGTGCCTTATGGTCTCTAAAGGTGTTACAGCCAAAGGCTTAGGGCCTCCTGGCTTCCCTGCTCTTTGGCATATCTGTATCCCCCCCCCCCCCCATGTACTTCCATTTAGAAGTCTCTTTACTGGCAGAGGACAGAAAAACTTAAAAACCCTTTAGCCCACTCTGACTCGGTACTCACTACTTTCCCGCTCTCACGCTTCCCCCTTTTCTCCATCCCTCCAACTGCTCTATTCCATACAAGTGAAAAACTGCTCAGGTCTCTTGCTTAGGGCTCCCTAGCCAAGACTGTGCTGATTTATTTGACCTTGACTATTCCATGAGAACTGAGTGCTGATTTCTGATATATACATGGGAGAAGAAATGGACTAATACTTTCATTTTTCTGAGGGAAAAAAACATAGTTGTCAACTTACAGTTATATACTCTAACTTTCATTGAGAGTAAATTTAGATAATATCAAACAAAAAATAAAATAGCAAGGGGACTTTGCAACTGTAGGTCAGCTCTTATAAAAATTTTAGAGGATTTCCCTCAGGCAGAAAACAAACAAATATACAAAAAAAAAGAAAACATTATAAGCTAAGAGGATAGCAAAAAGATACAAACCTGGGGAATTTTAAAAATGTTAAAAATAACAATGGTATTATCTAATTTGTGGAGTGAAATAAGTAAAAATAAAATATTGGACATTAGTAACACATAAATGAGGGTATCAGAATTAATGTATTCCATAGTCACTGTTTTAATCAAGAGAAATTAAACCACATTGATTCACTTAAAATCAGTTAAATGTTCAAGTTAAAGTAGCTAGAAACACTAAGAGAATATACCTAGTTGTATAAATAACTAAATAAAATAAAGAAGAAAAAATAAATAAGGAAAACAGAAAAAAGTACAAAGGTTCAATCAACCTTAAGGGAGACAAGAAAAAAGAAGGTGGGGAAATAAAAAGTATAACATATAGAAAGCTCATAATCTTATGAAAAAAGTTCAAATATAACATAAATATAATATATATAATTACAAATATAAACATGAATGAATTTGGGACACCTAGGTGGTTCAGTAGGTTAAGGGTCCTACTCTTGGCTTTAGCTCAGGTCATGATCTCAGGTGAGATCAAGCCCTGCATTGGGCTCCACACTCAGTGGGCAGTCTGCTTGAGATTCTTACTCTCCCTCACCCTCTGCTCTTCCCCTCTCCATGCTCTCTCTCTCTTTCTCTCTCTAAAATAAAGAAATCTTTAAAAAAATAAAATCTTTAAAAAAATAAACAAATAAAATAAAATAAATATTAAGGAACTAAATATCCAGTTTCAAAATAAAGTTGATTAAAATGATAAAGCCTATATATATGTGTGTGTATATATATACACACACACACACACACACGCATAGGTTTTCTTTTTTTTTTTTTTTTAAAGATTTTATTTATTTATTTCAGAGAGAATGAGAGAGAGCACATGAGAGGGGGGAGGGGCAGAGGGAGAAGCAGACTCCCTGCCGAGCAGGGAGCCCGATGTGGGACTCGATCCCGGGACTCCAGGATCATGACCTGAGCCGAAGGCAGTCGCTCAACCAACTGAGCCACCCAGGCGCCCTATATATGGGTTTTCTAACTGAAATGTTCTGAAATGCTAAAAAGTCAAGAAAAGAAAAAAGAAAATAATATATATGACAGTAAATATTAGCAAGAAGAATCTAGCGTGATTATATTAATATCAGAAAAAATTAAGTAAAATGATATACTAGCAATAAATGGCTTACTACATAATAATAATAATTTTCAATTCACCAGGAAAATACAACATTTTAACAAGTGGATGCCCCTGATACCAGACTTAGTTATCAAGAGTAAGAACTGAGCCTGGGTGGCTTAGTCGGTTAAGCATCCAACTTTTGATTTCAGCTTGGGTCATGATCTTAGGGTTGTGAGATTGAGCCCCATGTCAGGCTCTGTGCTGGGCGTGGAGCCTGCTTAAGATTCTGTCTTCCTCTCCCTCTGCTCCCTGCATCTCTCTCTCTCTCTCTTTCTCTCCCTCTCTAAAAGAGTAAGAACTGATATCTACAAGAAAAATAGACTAAGACACCATTAAAAATATTAGTATTCCTGTTTCAATAATTTATAGATCAAGCATACAGCAAAATCAGTAAAATTACAGAACTGAATGTTATTCTAAGCTAAACATACATAAAATATTGAGTTCCGTAAATGGAGAATACCTATTTGTCTAAAACTGGCACCAAACAATGATTATCAATGCGATGGTCCAAAATGCTGCATTCAATAATTTATTAAGTTTCAATCTATTTAGACCACAAACTCTGACTCCAGTGCAACTAAGTTATAAATAAATAATAGATAATTAGGAAAAAAAAAAAAACTCCCTTTATTCAGAAATTTAAAAAGATACTTGAACAAACATGAATCAAATAAGAAATCCTGATAGAAGCTATAAAATTCTGAGAGCTTTTTACAATGAAAAATATTTACATTGGGGTGCCTGGGTGGCACAGTGGGTTAAGCATCTGACTCTTGGTTTCAGCTTAGGCTGTGATCTCAGGGTCGTGAGATCGAGCCCCTTGTCCAGCTCCATACTCAGTGTGGAATCTGCTTAAGATTCTCTCTCCCTCTCCCTCTGCCCCTCCTACTCGTGTGTCTGCTCTCTCTCTCTCTCTAAAGTAAATAAATAAATCTTAAAAAAATAAAAATATTATATATTAAAGCATGTGGGATGCAGCTAAAGCATTAAGAGGAAATATATAGACTTTACATATGAAGAGAAGATAAAAGCACACAAAAGAAAAATTAACAAGAAAGGAAGTAACTAAGGAAGGTAAAAAGAGAAAATTAATAAATACAAACATTCAGTATAGAAACATGCAAGTTCTTTTTTTCTTTAAAAAATGCAATGAATTAGACAGACACTTGGCAATGTAAATTTAGAAGTGATAAAAAGCAAATTACATGAAAGATTAAAAAGAAGATTTAAGTAAATAAACCGATATATATATATATATATATTAAAATCACTGTGGTTAGACAACTCTAATATAGCTTCTAATTGCCCCTTCTCATTACATATATATACATTATATGTATTATATACATATAATATATATTAATATTATATATAATAAATAAATAAACTAAAATTATTGTGGTAGAATGCTCTAGGATAGCTTCTAACTACCCCTTAGTATCTGTGCCCTTGTGTAATTCCTTCCCTTTTGTTTTTTTGGTTTTGTTTGTTTGTTTGTTTGTTTTTTAGAAAGAAAGAGCACAAACCAGGGGGAAAGGCAGAGAGGGAGAGGGATAGAGAGAATCTTATCTCTCTATCTCACATGGGGCTTGATCTCACAACCCCCAGATCATGACCTGAGAGGAAATCAAAAATTGGATGCTTGACCGACTGAGACACACAGGCACACCTGGACCTAGCAATTAGCTTTTAAAAAATTTCAAGACAGCAAAAGGGATAGGATGTCATTTCTGAGACCAGGTTACACAAAAGCCTCCATCTTGCTCTTCTTCTCTTGCTCTTTAGCTTGCTGGCTCCATTGGAAAGCCAGCCTCCATATTGTGAGATGTGCTATAAAAAGAGGCTAATTTAGCAAAGAATTGAAGGAGTTAATCAACAGTCAATGAAAACCTGAGGACCTCAGTCCAACAGACACTGAGAAATTGGTTCTGGCCAACAAACACATGAGTGACAAAAGACTGTCCCCCAGTCAAGCCTCAGATGAACTCTTGTGCAAGAGGCTCCCGATTGAACTTTACCCAGTTGCCTGACTCCCAGAAACTGTAAGATAATAAATGCTTTTTTTTTAAGTCATTAAGTCTGGGGTAATTAGTTCAATGGCAACAGATAAAAAAATACCAACATAAAAGTACAAAAAGGAAAATTGCAGGAAAGCTCAAATGTGCTAAATCTAATAGCACATAAGCATGATAATAATTATTATTAGTAAATGATAAGAGTAAATACAGAGCCTGCATCATAATCACAGTAATGTGTGTTTGATATTAAAGAATTGAGCAACATTATTTAACATTAAAAAACAATTAAAAAAAAACCCAAATCATCACCACAACCTGTTCAGAAGTGTCCAATAAAATTCTACATCCATAGTAAATAAAAACTGGAAAGTGCTAATAAATATTATTAAATTAAGAGAGGCATTTACAAAAATCTTACATCAAGCTTAGTATCAAATGGTGAAAGCATTTAAGAATTTCAAAGTATTTATTTTAAGATCAGAAACAAAACCAGTATGTCAATTAGCTAATCAAAATTTACCTTAGGCTTTATCTAGCAAAGTAAAAGAAATTAAAAGTAATAAAATTAGTAAAAAATTAAAAGGAATAAATAAAATTGTGATTATTTTCTATTGCAAAAGATTTTTTATTTAATTACATTGAATTTAAAAATATATCTGTTTATAAAAATTATCATAAAGTGAGTGCAAATGCTTGAAGTCAAAATCAGAGATTGACAACATAATTAGTAAAAAGTTAGCAATAGACAACATAGATTCAATTAAATAGTAAGAAAAAACAAAAGGAAAGTTGGCCAACATATATAGACACTTTAAAAAGAAGACATACAAATGGCACATGAACATGTTCATTATCACTTACCCTACTATTAATCAGAGAACTGTAAATTAAAACTCACAATAGTATGTCATTTCACACTAATCAAATTTACAAAAAGTAAAGGTCAAACAATATCTTGGGTTGTAGATGATGTGCAATTTTGAGAACCCCTAATTGTGATAGTATAAACTAGCACAACAATTTTAGAAAGTAAATTAGTACTACTCCTAGAATTGACAAAACAATACAGCAATTCTGTATTGTTCCACAGCACTAGGAAACAAATATAAGAATATTCCTTGGAGCATTTTTCTTTTTCCTTTCTTTCTTTCATTTTTCTTTCTTTTTCTTTCTTTCTTTCTTTCTTTCTTTCTTTCTTTCTTTCTTTCTTTCTTTCTTTCTTTCTTTCTTTCTTTCTTTCTTTTTTTTTTGAAGGAAAGAGAGGGAGAGGGAGTATGTGAGCAGGGGGGAGGAAAAGAGGTGACAGGGAGAGACAGAATCTTAAGCAGCCTCCACACCCAGTACCAAGCCTGATGCAGGGCTTGATCTTATGACCTTGAGATCATGACCTCAGCCAAAATCAAGAGTCAGATGCTTAACTAACTGAGCCACCCAGGCACCTCTCCTTGGAGTATTTTTCTTGATACCAAAGTATAGGAATCAACCTATATGATTCTTAAAACAATTATGGATACATTTTTTATGCATACAATGGAATATTCCACTCTAATCAAAAGGAATACTATAGGATACATCCACTTGGATGAATATCATAATCATGACATTGACAGACTGAAATCATAGATGAATTCCTTCAGTACAGTCCATTTATATAAATTTCAAAAACAGGAAAAACTAAGAATATGTATTAATGGACACTAAATAAGAATTATTAGAAAAATTATATAGAAAAAAGAGAAAACCCACACATTTGTGGGGTTAAGAAAAAGGTTTGTAGTAAGAGGCCACTTGAAGCTCCTAAAATAAGCCCAATATTTTATCTTAGTCTACTAATGTGTAGAAGTTGTATTCTTATTATCATCCTTTAAACTATATGTACATATTTCAGTATGTACATTTCACAATAAAACATATAAACTTTTAAATGAGTTTTAAATTTATGAAATCCTCAAAATTTTTACCTCATTTTTATTAAAAAATTATTTGTTGTGAAGCTTCAGAAAAAGTATTTTCTAGCAAAAACATCTACTTCTTAACCACTGCTTTGAAATGAGTAACAACTTTACCATCTCCGAAAAGAAAAACAAAAACAAAACTGAGGTTTTATTGAAGGCATTCTTCACCATATGAGATATGTCATATAGTATCTTTGAAACTATTTTTGAATTTTTTTTGTGTGTGAACACATTACTTCAAAGAAGATCATTCTCTATTCTTTACAGGATTCAGAGGGATCTAGATTTATGCTTTGTTGAGAGGAAAAACACTGGTATTCACATCGTGTTAATAACATAAATGCAGGAAATAAACAATCAGAGAAAGAAAGATGCAATTTCTTTGAGTTTTCTACATACTCCTCTGAAAGTCATGCTGAAATGCTCTGGATCAACTAAACTGTGTGTGTGCATGTGCGTGTATAAAGCTCAGATCAAGGAACTGCTCTAGTGCAATTAAAATGCTAAGCTCAGGGCACCTGGGTGGCTCAGTTGGTTAAGCGACTGCCTTCGGCTCAGGTCATGATCCTGGAGTCCCGGGATCGAGTCCTGCATCGGGCTCTCTGCTTGGCAGGGAGTCTGCTTCTCCCTCTGACCCTCCTCCCTCTCATGCTGTCTGTCTCTCATTCTCTCTCTCTCAAAAAAAAAAAAAAAAAATCTTTAAAATGCTAAGCTCAGAATTGTGTAAACAACAGCTGTAATTATTTAAAATTTTAAAGCCAATTTGACTTGAACAGTTTTGCTGAAACTATTGTAAAACTCTATGTATAAGCCAACATGCAAAGAATCTTTTTTTAATTTTTTAAATATTTATTTTTTTATGTAGAGAGAAAGAGTGTGTGTGTGTGTGTGCACGAGTGGGGAAGGGGCGGAGGGAGAGGGAGAGAGAGAATTCTCAAGCAGGCTTCCCACTGAGCATGGAGCCCAACGAGGGGCTCCATCCCAGAACTTGAGATTATGACCTGAGCCAAAACCAAGAGCTGGACGCTTAACTGACTGAGCCACCCAAGTGCCCCCCCCCCCAAAGAATTTTAGATGAGTTCATTTAAATCACTTTATTCTAAAATGTTAAGGCAATAAAAGTGTCTAAAATTATTTCTCAATTTTTTAGCTGAAAAACAATATTTTGTGCTTAGTTATAAGCACTTAGACAAGTCTTCAAATATCTAAATCAACTGTCTTCTTTAAAATAGTTTTTTGGCATGCCTGGGTGGCTCAGTCAGTTAAGCATCTGCCTTCAGTTCAGGTCATGATCCTAGTGTCCTGGGATCGAGCCCTGTATCGGGCTCCTTGCTCAGCAGGGAGCCTGCTTCTCCTTTTGCCTGCCACTCCCCCCTGCTTGTTTTTGCTCCTCTCTCTCTCTGACAAATAAATAAATAAAATCTCTAAAAAAAAATAAAATAAAATAGTTTTTCATATGGATGGCATTTATTCAGTTTTCTGCTCATGTTCTATGCAAAATCATAACTTATGAAAAAAGTGGCTATGCCAATATTCTTCTGAGTGATACACAGTAGACTATTAAGAAATCATTTATTTTTTCAAATGTATTTGTGAGGTATTTAATTCCGTAATAATCAATTATTAAAAAGACAAATGTACAATACATCAAGGTTTAGATGAGAAGGGTTTATAAGTCTTTGAGGACCTAAGAAAATACTGATTGTAAGTATCTTACCCAGATCTTTATACACTGCAGCAAATTACAAATGTTTTGACTTGAGTGTGTTCAATGGTTGGAGCATAAAAGAGATTCATCCTTTTAACTGCATAAACACGAGTCACCTTATTCTTCACTATTCTCCACTCATGGTGAAAACAACAAAACAGTTTCTTGATTTTGTGTGAGCACATATGTCTGTCTATATATATATGTTTATATTTATACATACACATCTCTACACATTTATACATACACAAGAGTGTAAGTAAACAAATTCTAATGTTGCAATGTTCCTTGGAACAATTACAAAAAGCATGAATTATAAATGATACATGAAAATTCACAAGGCCATTGTGGGGATGGGTTTGGCAGGCATGTGCTAAAAGATAATAAAATGAATTAAATTTATATTATATATAGGAAATGAAATGTACATAAGAGATATGAATTAGTTTATCGACAAACTGCTAAGAAAGTGTACCAAGTTTTCCTTAAATATATGCAAAAAATGTAAGGCTGATGTGTGGGGTTTAACATTAAGTCTCTTCCAAATTTTCAGCTATTCATTTATATAAAAACATGGCAGAAATGATGGATATACTTTGCATCATGAACCTAATATTACAGGATGATATAATATAATAGTTGATAGGAAATGTCAATAACAGTGAGGCAAATGCATAAGAATCATGAAAAATTTTAAATGTTTTACCATATGAAATAATCTAACACCATAAAATAAAAACTAGGGTCTGAATAGAGCATTTTTCTAAACACCTCATAAGAATCCATTTTGAGTCAACAGCCCCAAATATCTATATGCTTCTTCATCTCACCAATCCATTAGTTTTTAATATATATCCAGAGACAGGATGATACAAAATAACTGGTATGAAGTAATGAGGAGTAGAATTGGTATAGTATATCCTTACTTTATTTTTCTTTATAACATTATGAGGAAGGTACTAAATTAATATTTGAGAAAGTTCAAACACTGAGAAGTTATGTAAGTTGTCAAAGTCCACAGGGGTATGAAATAATATAGACTGGACTCCAAGCCATGCAGTCGGCCTCCAGATCTCACACTACTCTACAGGTCCAAAATAAGCCTTTTGAAATAATATGAAGAGTGGAAAAACTGCATTTTGAAGGTTCAGAAGAAGAAAGAATATAACTATGAAATTTATCTATTGTATCAGCCATAAAATCTTCAAAACACTGGAAATTTCATAAACCAAGAAGATACAGCTTTATCAAACAATAAAACAAGGGAAAGAAAATAACAGAATGAGAAAAGATGACAGAATGAAATAAGACTATAGATGGATCATATAGGACAAGGTAATGCTGACTAAAGATGTAATAGAACATGAATTAATATATTAAAAAAAACAGGTAATAAAATGCCTAGCACAAAGTAGTATGCAAGTAGACATGAGCTATTATATATAACAGTTATAAATCACTTGCCCCTAAAAAAAGCAAATCTGGGGCGCCTGGGTGGCTCAGTTGGTTAAGCGACTGCCTTCGGCTCAGGTCATGATCCTGGAGTCCCGGGATCGAGTCCCACATCGGGCTCCCTGCTCAGCGGGTGGTCTACTTCCCCCTCTGCCCTCTTCCCTCTCATGCTCTCTGTCTCTCATTCTCTCTCTCTCAAATAAATAAATAAAATCTTTTAAAAAAAAAAAAAGCAAACCTGATCCAGACTCTATTGTTACTTTTTACTTGTTTTCAAATAGGCAGGGAATAGATGGACAATCCTGGTCCTCTGTGATAGCCAATTCCCCTTTTGATATCTGAATCTTGAGTGTTGTTTTAACTTCATGACTTCACTTTCAATACTAGGTTCTAACAGTCATTTCATAATTAATATATGGTGATTTTTTTTCTTTTCTAAACAGCTGTGATTCTTGATTTTTTTTCAATGATTCTTAAATTAATGAAACTGACCAATCTGATTGAAAGGCACACTGAAAATATATCTTTTTTTTTTTTTTTTATCCCCTCACTTCTGGTTCTTTACTTATAGTTATCATTCCTACTCATTCATTTATTTGATAATACATATTGAACACCTATCAAAGCCCAGACATATTGTAAGTGCTATTTTGTTTGCCATGTGTCAGACTATGTTCTGGCATTGGCTATGATGATGGAGTATATCTGAACTGCAAAGGAAATTCTGGATGCAAATAGAAAAATTCACAATAATCTAAAGGTAAAAACTTAGAGAGGTAATGAGATTCAGACACTATGCCATCAAATATTTTCAATTATAAGAAGTGAAGATAAGGGGAGAAACAAATCAAATTTCAATAAGAACTGAATAAATATCAATGTGGCCTTACAAGTCTCTTCATAAGCAAATGAGAAATCTGTGAAGCAATGTCAACAAAGTAGGTTTGGGGAAAATTTTGTGACTTAAGATTATTTTGACTTGACAAATTTTAATTCATAAACATTTGTCATTTGACATAAAGTTTTCTTACATATTTAAGGTTTCAAGAAAAAACAATACAAGTGACTCTTCTAAAAAATAGATAAACTAAGTAGTTTTTTTTAATCCACTTGCAGGAAAAATCAAAATTAGGAACTTAAGAATGCAAAAGAAATCATTGTATTAAAGCAATTAAAATTAAAAATAAATTTAGAAAAATACTATTCATCTAATTAGAAATCTGTATGTACATGTCAATAATTATCACCAATTGATTTAATTTGAAAGAAATATCCAAATTATAGTAGTAGACACATAGTCAACAGACTATGTCAACAGACTATCATCATTAGTACCAATGATAAAGTAGTCCTGACATATTACATAATATTATCATATGGTAAATAATGAATAATTTGGTTTATCCTAGTTTGAAAATTACAGGGTATAGCTAACGGAATTATTTTTTTTAATATTTAAATCATTAATAAAATTTTAAATAGATCATATCATTTTTAAAATACTAGAAAGAAAAAAAGAAAAAAATAAATAAAATACTAGAAAGATAAGGGGAGAGCATATTATAATCTTATAGAAAAGGAGTAAAGAAAGGAAATGTGTAAAAAGTAAAATTTTAAATGTGTTACAGTAATAGGACTAAATATGAGTTATATTAATAAGTACAGATAGTTTAATACCTCCCATTTAAAATATCCATTTAGGAAATGAAGAAATCTACTGATAGAAAAATTAATACAAAAAAGCTATAAAAGGGAAATGGAAAAGTCCACAACATATGAAGAATTGTTAAATTCACTGCTAACTAAAGAAACACAAATTAAAATATCAAGGAGAAATTATTTTCAATTGTCATATTGGAAAATCATGTGTTTAAATATTATCTAATTATTTGATGTGATGTTCTCCACATATTACATTATCTACCAACTACAGATAAATATTCCTTTCTATATAGAAAATAACTATAATCTGTATAAAGAACAGAGATACATTCATATGTTGAAAGAAAGACTTAGCTATACAGAACAGTTTCTAGGTGGTAGGACTTGCATGCTTTTCATTATCTGATTTGCATTCTTTTGGTAATTCCCAGATTTTAAAAAAATAAATACATGTTTCTTTTGAATCAACGTAGGTTATATTAATTGTCATAAAGTAGAAGATGAAAATAATACTTTGAATGATTAAAGTATAGGTTTACAAAAAACAGATGGCAAGTCTAAGGTAATTAATCTGTAGAACTTCATGAGTAGTTTCTTTCAGTCTATTACACAGAAGTGAATTCTATCTTTAATCCTAGATTCTCTAGATATCCGGAAGAAAATATGTCCTTTATTTCTAGATCATTATTAAATAGGTATATTAATCCAGTTCTATTATGGTTCCAATCCTAAAGCTTTTACTTTAGATGCTTGTTATTTGTCCCCTATTTATTGAGAAGACATTGAGAAACCATCTGACAATCACTTTTTTTTCTTAAAAATATTGTATCATGCTCAAAGCATTACAAAAACTAAAACATTACAAATGAGCTCTAACAAACATTCCAGTAAATTTAGCACTTCATAAATAAAAGCTTTCAATTGAAAGTAAATCAAATTAGTGTCAAATTATCTTTAAGTAAAAAGTCAGAGAATGGGTTTAAATAGTTAAAACATACAGAATTAGACTGCTTTTAGACACAGCAGGATCCAGCTTAGTTGATGTCACCCATTATCCATCTCTTCCCTCATGTTCTACCATCTTGAACTCTGTGTTGTAGTATATAGACTTGGTTCTCTACGCAGGCTTTCTAGGTAGATTACCCCCCACAACACACACATACCAGGATGGCATTGTTTTTATAACTCCTGATCAAAGAAAAGTAGCCTCTTACCATCCATTTGATTCCCCCAATGGAACTCTGACCTTGCTTGAGAATATGCCCAACAAACCAATCACTAGACCCAGAGGGCTGGCTTTGGTCAAGTAACCTCTGTAGAAAGAACTGTAATGACTTTACTGCCAGCCCTACCGGAATTAAGAAAGGAAGAAAATACCAAAAGAAAATTATGTGAGGCAGAAAAATAACCCCTTGGAAACCTAACCTTTCATTTATTCCTGGTGGCCAAGACTCTAAAAGGTCAACACAAACATGCCGTTTCATTTTTAGGGCTGCCTTTGTCAAGAAACTTAGATTGTACTTTTCTCAGACAGGAAGAAGAAACCATTAGACACCACTTCTCCTAGCTCTTCTTTCTCTTCCCATCAGATAAGTATGGCAACATGTCCTAGGTGAACTTTAAGATCTTACTAAATGTCATTACTTCATAATTATCCTGAATATTCTAGACATTCTCTATCTCATTAACTAATATATACATTTTTCCCTTCTTCTCATCTAAGGACATAGGTTACTCAAGACAGATACTAACAGTATTTTCTTTGATATATTTTGGTTTTGTGAGAAGAGATCATATTAGTCAATTATGAACAATTTCTCACCAGTAGGCCCGTCCACTGCCTATCAAGAAGCATGGGTTAAGGGCACCTGGGTGGCTCAGTCGGTTAAGCCGCTGCCTTCGGCTCAGGTCATGATTCCAGCGTCCTGGGATCGAGCCCCACGTCTGGCTCCCTGCTCAGGGGAGAGCCTGCTTCTCCCTCTCTCTCTGCCTGCCGCTCTGCCTACTTGCGCTCTCTCTCTGTCAAATAAATAAAAATCTTAAAAACAAAACAAAACAAAAAAACTTTAAAAAATATTAAAAAAAAAAAGAAGCATGGGTTAAAAAGATTAGAATGCTCTAGCATATTTCAACATGGTTCCTTTTACTTTCACCTTTCCAAAAGATCAAGGGAATTTTTCTGCAGTATTCGTGGTTAGAACCTGCTCGAGTTCCTACCATTATCGACAATTTGGTAAGATATTCCTTTCTGAACAAAGATGAAACATTTATCCTTTTCTCCCTACTTGACCCCTCCAGAATTTGAAAACTATCAAAATGACTTTTTATAAATAACTGATTGCTTACACCATATAGGCCTAATTTGGGGAACCACCTGCATCACTGCTTCCTGAAATGAGACATAAACTTTTAACTAAACTGATCTATCCTCAGGGCTAAGAGACTGGTTCAGTGAGATATGGAGCAATATACCAACTCAGGACAGGCTCAAACCTTGCTTATATCCAACAGCCCAAGATGTTAAAATATTCACAAATCTTTGAACAAAGTCCTAGGGACCCTGAAATCACAGACTTAGCTTCATCGTGGGTTCATTTGAGTTTGAAACAATGGCTACAAACTGGCTTTTAGACCATTGCCTGCATAATGATTATAGGACTTGGTACTATAAACCGCTTAGATTTTACTTTCTAGGATACAATGTGCCCTACCCTTGACTTTTGGCATATCAGCTACTACCAAGGCAGTTAATATCCTCATCATTGACTTTAATGCCTTGGCCATCATCACAGGGTGGATTGTTGGGTAAGCCCTAACAGTTGTTTTATTTTTTTATTTTTTCTAGCTTTGTCATGCAAGTGCCTGACTTAAGTTTAGATTGTTGAGGCATCTACTTCAGGAGACATCCACTTCTAAGAGGCTATGTTGAATAAGCATACTGCCATTTGGCCACTTGAGTAAAGAGCAAGGCTTCCTCCCCCCCACTGAAGCTCCTTTGTGTTGGAAATCTTGTTTGATTTCAGCAGCTGATCATTCGGGCTACCTGTGTCTTCTCTCTTCCTGAAACTTAAATTCTGGTTCTTATGTTTTAAAGTCACCAATAAAGAATGAGACTGAGAAATCTAGGCCCCACCCTCAACTCCAATAGAAGAACTCCTGGTCTAAGCAGTCTCTCTTTCTCTCTCTCGATCCAGAACCTCAATGTGTGGTCCCAGGTGTGCTGTATAATTACCAGGACTTGTAAGTAATAAACAATATATATATATTTTTTTTCAAAAGAAGTAGCAACGGCCGCAGCAGCCACATGAAATTTCCACAGGGTCAACAGGTAAATTTCTGTTTCTGTGAGGTTATGTGCCTGACCACCAGGAGGCACAGAACCGTAATTAGGCTAGTATGTTACAATCAGCATATTTCACTGAATTTCAATATAAATTTTATTGTGGATCATTCTACTTTAAATGGAGGATGGAAACTTAATCTAAGTTTCTATTAGTTTAGTGGCTTCTTCTGTTTCATGTCAAAGAAATCTCAGGAGATCATCAATGTATACATGATGATAGTTTTTGGTATTAGTTTACCTTCTAGTCATTTTGTTTCTCATATTTTCAGTCTCAGATTGTAAAAACAGTAACAAGATTGTTCATGTTTACTATTCATACAGAAAGTAATGGTACAGAGCAATCTTATCATTGGCAGATTCACTGATGCTATCTTTCTTCCTCTTATAGATAGCTTAACATGGCATCCCTCCAAGGGATCAACTTTCATCATTTACTATCCATCTTGAGGCCCTAGCAACCTGTCCATTGGAACATAAAGTTCCCTTCATAATTCCTTCAGAGTTGGGGAATTTATGCTACTACTATTTAAGAATTAGGGACTTAAAAAATAGAATCCCTGGTGATCTTATTGGACTCCTAGAGCCTTTAGTTCCACTGTGTTTTAGAAGTCAAGTAGATTATTGGATAAATATAACTTTAAACAGCTCATGAAAAAGCTGTGCAGCAAAATATATACACTAAGATTTCTAGGCCTGAAATAAATAAGTGTAAGCAAGAAAACTGGAGCAAGCTAATCTTCTAATCATGAGCAATTTTTTCCCATTCTTACTTGGTCAGTCAGTATATTTAAAACACACACAGAAGTCTTTCTAATTATGTCACAGTAAGACAAAACGTATTTTCTGATAAAGGTTATTAGATAACACATAGTTTCCTATGATGGAGTTCTGAAATATTCTAGTTCGTATCAGTCCAGTTGCTTTACACACCACTAATTGTTTCCATTAAGCCACTGGCATTTTAGAATCATTGATAAAACATCCATGGTGCATTAAACAATTATGCGATATACAACTCTGATACAGATATATTTAATTGCTTCTGGCAAGCCTTGGTTAAAAAATAAATATACATTTTAAAATACAACACTGATGAAATTAATGAGCATATTCTAAAATCGGAATTAAATAAAAAATGATTGATACTGAAAATTCAACAGAAACAGAAAAAGTAAAAGTCCCTCGTCTTGCCGGAATCTTTGCCACTACCTGTCAAAAACAAAAGTGGGAAAGCTTTGATGAGTCCAGTTAGTGCAATGCATGGATCAAAGTGTCAGACTGATAGGATCAAAGGGAACAAAATGAAGTGGTAATGTTGTGCACCAGATCTGAAACCACGGCAGTGATGAGAGGTTCTCACAGGATGGAACAGGGAAGCTTTGATTAGTGCACCTTGTTTGTACTGTGAAGGCATCAAAGTGGCAAATACGCCTGGATCAAATGGGGCAGAATGCAATGGGTAATGGAGCACTCAGAGCTCACTAGAATTTAAGCAGAGATGTTGATGATGTGGTGGAGGCCAATGCATGCATCCCCATCTGGCAGCTGGGAAGAAGAAAAGAAAGGAAAGAGAGGGGGGAAAAAAAAGGAATGATTTTAATCACTTGAAAGCTAGTTGATTATGGCACAACCAAAAATTCAAATAGCATTTTCAATTATTGCATGGGATGTGAAAACTAAATCATTTTTTAAAACTGGGCAATATTACCAATTGTTTGCTGTTAATTGTGCTTCATGTATTCTTTGTTCATTCTCAATAGTTCTATTATGTCTGTTAATTCACGAAGTAGATTCTCTTTAACTTTATATACATGTAACTCTATATTTGCTGGGGATAGTTGTGTGTGTTTTATCGCTTTAGAGTACACTGCATGAGTAAGATTTATTTTACGGTTAAATTTTGCTTACTGTGTTTGCAGGGATTTTTCATTCCCTGGGAATCACTTCCATTTAAAAGTTAAGTCGTAAGGCATCTGTCTAACTCACTTGATTAAATTCTCTTCTTCCCCTCATTCAAAAGTTACAAGTTACAATTAGTGTTTGTAAATAAAAAATAAGCATATTATTGGAATATTGAAACATTTAAATAAAATATTCCCTAATATAGCATAGTGATAAAGCTTCAGATAAAAATATAGAAAAATGTTTAACTATCTTAACATTACAGTAAAATTAAATATATTTAGCATTAATATGACTAATATTATTAGCTATGGAATGCAACTTCTATGTCCAAAGCTGTGTGTTAGTTGCTTTATATTTATTCTCACTTATCCTTACAACATCCCCATAAGTGGGTATTGCCATGATGGGGGGAGATTGTCTGGTGATTTGGGGAAGTAACAAATGTATTTTTCAAATAGAAGGGAAATAAACCATTGTGACCAAGAGGGCAGAACTGAATTGCTCGCTTAAAATCTGTCCTTTGTTTCTCACCTTTCTTATGGCTGCCTTCTGTCAGGGGAGTGAAGTTGGCTACTCCACTGAGTTTAGATGTCACCCTGTGACTTGCTTTAGCCAATGGAGTATTAGCAAGCATGGTCAGTGTAGGGATGTGTGCTCTGATTGTCTGGCTTTCACTCTTGCCTTTTTGCCCTTCACTTTGAAAAGGATATGCTCCAGATAGCCACTGCTCCTGGAGAGAGAATGAGCAAATAGAGGAGACCATCTTCTAACACAAAGCCTTCAATTGAGCAAGCCCAGCTGATCTTTAAACTGATCAGCCTAGCAGAGCCATGACCCACCCACTGAATAATAAGCAACACCAATTTGGTATTAATTATTACAAAGTGTTATTTTGGCAACGGCTCTCCAAAACAGCACTGTGTCATTTGTGTATTCAAATAAAGATGTCATTGATCAAATATGCACAATTTTTTGATTGAGTGCACTATCCTTTTAAGCAGAGATTGTAGTTGTTACCCAGGTACTATTACTTCCTCCGTTATTATTCTGTCCTATTTTCCCCAAAAGTACTTTGCATGGGTTACTAACTTGTGAAATCTCTGTGGAATGTATTTTGAGATTTCTTCTCACAAGAGCAACAGCGGGTGGAGAAAACTACTGCCTGTACCTCTTGAGTACTGATACTCACACAGTGATGCTGATTGTACATCTGTTCTCTCAGGTCTTTGGGAAATCTCTATGTTCTCAAAAATCTTATATTTGTTTTTTTTTTCCACTATCATTTCATATCACTTTTGAAGGTAAGTTTGTATTTTATAATAAAACCATCAAAAAATTGAGTGTCAAAATTACTTATATTTCATTATATTTTCTTCATTGACTAGATAAGAGTTCAAATGTGGGCAGATGAATAAATAGCCAGATTTATGTTTTAAATATGCTATTGATGTGCTTCTGGAAATGAGGAAAATCTCTACTTAAGATGAAGTTATAGGATTATAAAACCTTGTCCAAATAATGGTTAAACCCATTGTAATTCATTTCTTTATTCATTAATTGAAACTGATACTTTGGGAATATGGAAGAACAATGGAAAAAATTTAAAAGGTTTTTCTTAACAATGAGCTGATTAGAAGATTTAATAAAAATTAGAAATCTTAGGTATATAAACACTATAGCATAAAACCAAATAGTGAATAGTGAAATCAGGAAAGAACAAATTCTGTTTTATTTTTTTTTGGATACTGTTTTAACCTTAAGACTACAAATTATAAGGTGATTAAATTAATTTTTAAATTATTAAATTCACATGCCTCTACTGAACTATATTATACTTTAATAATATGAAATGTCCTTTAACAAAAAGTGACAATATAAACATAAATAATACTTTAATTGATGAATTTATTAGTACAAATTATTAACCTCCTCCAAATATGTTTACTGATATCCTGACTCACACACATTACTATGCCAGGAAGTGTTCATAAAACCCGACTGCACAATAAATATCTGCAGTTAGTTAAAACTCCTTAAAATAACAAAACCTATAGCTCATAATACTAGGATTATAACTGGTTAATTTAGTCACTCAATTTTGTACTAATTGTCCTGAACAGCACTAGGCATTCTGTTAGTAACAAGACAGCTTATTTTACATAAATTTGAATATGGCATAAATGAAATCAGATTCTCCAAACCCAAATGAACTATATTCTCCAAACCCAAACTACTAAGTGACTGAAAAATCAATGTGCAACCCACCCTCAATATTGGAAGATTAGCTCTTGATTAAAATTGACAATATTTATCGGAAAGTTTAAAAATCAGAATCCCATACAGTATATTTATCCTCAGATATAAGAGGAAATTTTAGAGTATATGAAAAAAGAGTGCTCTTGTTTTTTTTCTTGCCTACACTAGAGTATTTAGACATGTGTCCATAAGTATGTATTCTCCATACTTTTTATTTGGTACTATAACTTTGAATGCAAATATTTCCAGTAAAATATGCTTTAAAACATACATAAAAGATAATTAGTAAAATTTTATTGAAACCTAAAATAATCTTAATGCTTTATGTTTATGTTAGAAAAGGTAACCTTGTGATATAAAAAAAAAATTGTTTACCATGACTCAGGATAAGTTAAGGCATGAATCCAGGAAGAAAAAACAAAAAACTTTTATTTTCCTATTTATATTCTTGTTATTTCTCAGCACGTACAAGCAACATTTAAACCACGATATTTAATTTACTTGAGGAGGCTACTATTCTGTTCTTTTAAAAATCATTGAATAAGCTTATTTTATAAAAATGTTATTATAGTTGGTTTAGTTAAAACTACTGAAATGAATGTTATAACACATAAAGTTCATATATATTCTTTTAACAGGGTATTAGATGTGTAATTTTTAAACTACCAGATGTATGTAAAAATTGGATAATATACATTCAGTTAATTTCTATACCCATTCCTTCATTTATTAATTTCCCTCTCATTAGTGTCTTATCCAGTGCCTATAATGAGATGCACAGTTGTGAAATGAAAAGAGCATCTGCACAAAGTCAGATAGATGCTTTCTATTTGAACCTCAGTTTGACCATCTGTAAACGTGGGAAATGTGAGAGCTTGCTCTTTGGTTTAAAGATGAGATGAGTTATATCAAATTTTAGCAGAGTGCAAGGTATGTGGTAGGCATCTGTGGAAATTTAGTAACTATTAGTCATTATTATTTGTCTGTACAAAGCCCCATTATTTGCTCTGGCCTCACTGGTTAGTTTTTACATGCGTGCTTTGTGTAGAAAATGGCTTAAAGTTGGAAGCCTAGATTCCTGGGGGAATATAATTAAAGTCACAGGCATTGAGCTTAGCTGACTAGTCACAGAAACCAAAATTAAAGGAACTACTATTAATTCAGAAAAAACATACATTTGCCATGGAAGCTGTTAAAACCCTTTGATATTCTCAGGTACCTTACCTCAGACTATTCAGATAAGGGTTGAGATTTATGAGTTTTATGAGTGGAGACTGTTGGTTATTTATATCCACCATATCCACTGCCTCAGAGTAACACCTTAAACTAAGACAATGTCAATTATATCTCAATAAAACTGGATATATACTTAAACATGCACATAAAAAGGACAAAAGGGAAGGAGGAAGAGGAAGGGAAGAGAAGAAGAAAAGACTTATGTAACTTCATATGTGATAGGGAATAGTTAAGCTTGCTCCATACATTCAGCTGGTGGTCTCTGATGGTGCTTTTCCGTTCAACAAATACTTACACCATAAAGAATTACATCTCTGTGTGTTGTCTACAGCCTTGCTACTTAAATGGTACCACTTAAAGGCCTGATATTAGCTTCTCCCTCATTTATGTGTGATGACAAATATAAACCAGGCAGCCACAACACTAGAAGAAATTAAACCTAGTCTGCATCTGCTTTGAAATGTACAGTGAACATATTTTAGACAGCAGAGAGCTTTCTCTTCTTATTAATCTTTAAAACTGAGCAGTATCTATGTCTATTAAATGATTCTCATCATATCTCTTTAAAATATCAGTCCTGTATTTTATGCCTATGATGGTTCAATCACCTGGGCCAGGCAATCATCTTGCTTTATGTCTGCTGTAATTTTAAAGTGTGGAGAGGTTCTGGTATTATTTGTGGAAGTGGCCGCTTGTTGGAATGAATATCAAACTGTTGCTTTTACAGGATCAATTTTCTTTATAATTGCTACTGGTGTTAACAGTATCTCTGAAACTGCTCCTAGAAAACTGGCTGATGGATTGGTATGCAGAATAATCAAAAGAGCTACTGGAGATAATGACATTTCCTTATAGAGAATTGCTTGTGAACATTTTCCCTTTTAGCAAGATGACTACCACATATGGTTAGAAAGTTTAGAAAGGGCTTTCCTTCCCTTTTCGGCCTAAGGCAAACTATAAGCTTAGATAGGCTTTGTCCCTTGTAAGATGTTTGCTTTCTTCAGCAATTCTTAGATTAATGGGCATAACAAGAACGGGATTCTATTGTGTGAAACAGCAGGTCAGCATTTGCTCATGTTCTGACTGCTCCTGAAAAAAAATCAGATTTTCTTGCAAACAACAGTTAAAACATTTTCTTTTCACAAAGTACATTACTTAGTGTTTTACAAGGCTGATGAGAAGTAACAGGATTAGAAATTTCTCCTTTTTGTGTGCACTGCCCTCAATTCCTTTTCACACATTCATGTGAGTGTGATGTGGCAGTAAAAATAAATCCATGCTCTTTTTACTAGACTAAGTGAACAACCTAAATGAATCCCGACTTTATCTTTTTCTCACATTATTAGCATTGTTTTTTTCAGGCATTTCATTCAGTTTTTAGGTCGAATTTGATGAAGAAATGTGTTAAGAAAATTAGAGATCACTCAAGTAGCAAACACCAAAAGTTTTCCAAGGTGCACACTAGCTTTAGTGTTCCTTCTTACCTCTTCAAATGCAAGTTTTTTCTCTTTATTTCCTCTTTCTTATATCTTTTCAGTGACCTATTCCCTGGGCTATCCCCAACATCCATGCTATTTTACCCTCTTTTTACCTTCCCACAGCAGAATTAGGGTTTAGGATGGTAAAAATGATGTCGGTTTGAGAGGAAAAACAATAATTAAGTGCTATAGCTCAATACTATTGTCTGTTGTATCCCAATTCCTCTTCTTTCCTACACACACACACACACACTCACACACAAGATCCCAACTAGTCTTCTTAGAATGATGCTATCCAATACTAGACACAAAGGTAAGCCACGTATCTAATTTTAACATTTCTAAGTTGTCACATTAAAAGCAATAAAAAAAGGAGCGCCTGAGCAGATGACTTAATGAAACTTAAAAAAAAAACAATAAAAACAAACATAAAATTAATTTTAAAAGATATATTATTTAAACCGAAAGATTTAAATATTACCATTTCAATATGTAATCACTATACAAATATTAATAGGATTTTTTGATTAATGTGATTCTTTTTTCTGTCTGGTGTCTTCAAAATTCAGTTTTATTTTACACTTGAATTATTGTAGGGCATGTATGCAGGAAGTGCAGGGTTGGCCGGGCAGATTTTGCTAGCAGTTTCTGGAGACCAGCCACCCTTGGCCCTGCCTATTTCCTGAGTCCACTGTCCAGTACACCTATAAATTCTATGAACTACCCGCTACCTATCTAATAAGCTATTTTTCTATTTAAGTGTTTTTGGTTTTTGTGGTTTTTGGGGGTTCTTTCTATAGGTGTTTTGCCACCAGAGACCCTGATTGATATGAACTCACATCTCTTTTAAGGGTCCCTTTTCCTCTGCATACATTTAAACCATCCTTAATCAGCAAAACCTTTATTAGTTTGTTCTAAATAAATTGCAGTCAGTCATGCTTATCAAATTAACAGCCTAATTAACTAGATATACTGCTGTATGTATAATATATGGATTGAGCCGAAATGGAATGTTAATGCTCTATCTTTAACCTTTCTCTTCATTTCCCTCCTAAGCAGATTTCTTCCGATATCATACAAGTATTGCTCTTTTCCACTCTCTTCTCTTTTTTATACTTACTTTGAATTAATTTTCATTTGCATGATGTCAAGAAAGCATACTTAATCTACTTTTTCCAAGATATTCTTTATACAATATTGGGCTTTATCTGCTAAGTAAGAAACTGGTTTTGGATACTCCTTGTCTAAAATTCTTCAAAGCCAATATCCTCCTGGCCCCTGTAAATTTTACGATAATATCCAAACTCCTCAGATTGAGTTCAAAGGCTTTTCCAATATTAGGCCTTTTATCTTTATATCCAGAATCATTTCTAGGTGCTCCTCCTTTCAAAAATGACATTCATATAAACTTTTGTGACATATTTTTGTCACAAAACAAGACACACACCTCACACTCCTACTGATTTAAACACTCCATTTAAAAATTTCCACAATACCCTTATTGCAATGTTCCTGCATTAATTATATTGTATTGTAATTCTTTATTCATTTTCATGTCCTCCTCTTGTATACTCCAAAATTTCTGGAAAATAGGCTCAATGAATATTTATTGGATAAATTGAAAAATAAATAGGCAAGTCAGCAAGAAAACCCATTTAATAAAGATGTACATATTTGTTTTAAACTTAATTATAATTGATGATAATTATTCCACTCTGCTGTACTTGTTAGAGAAAAGCTACTTGCACTCTGAAATTGGACTGACTCTTAATAATTGTTATACTACTTAGGAGTCCTATGACTTCAGGGAAGTTATATGACCTATCTGAGGTGCAGTTCCTTCATCTGTACAATGGAGATAAAATGTCTATTATAGGCACTATAAAGATTAAAGGAGATATAAAAAAAACAAATGTATTAGATGCTCAATGTAGTACACAACTTTTAGTAAGCACTCATTAAATTTCAGTCATTATTTCTGATATTTGTTTAAAATATTTAATTTTTGATAATTCAATAAATCTTCTTATGCCTACTGCACACAAAGCAATAATTGTTAGCACTTGTCTATAAGTCCTAACCTGTAGTTAAACTTTTAGAAAAAACAGAACTCAAAAATCACAAGAGATTAGCTATCTCTTACTGATAGTACATTTGTATCTGAATGTGGTGTGTCTGTGTGTGTGTAGATGGAGTGTAAAAACCACTTCTATTCTCAATATTTAACAAGGTTGAGTTCTACATAAGAGTGACCTTTTGTTGCAGCATCCTAAATTGTGTGAAATAAAGCAACAATCCCTAAATTTGTATTTTTTTTTATATTATCTTTTACTAGAAACAATAAGGCACAATTTGCTCACTTGTAATAAACTTAATTAGGTCTTCTCAATAATTCTTTTCACTAGGGCATCCAGTATCTTTGTTGAAGAATCTTCCTGGTATGCTTATGGATATCTCTGTCTAATATAATGAATTCACTTTTCTATTTCACTATTGAGTTCTGCTACCCTTTGTTTACTTGAATGGGTAGGTTTTAAGTGTATCTCCAGGAGCACTTACTTGAATAGAGAATAAAAGCCCATCATTATAGGACCTTTGATCTTAATGATATTTCCTGGGGCAGTAAGAATCACACTATATCTTCTAGATCTAGGTAGATTTTCAAAACTTTGTATGAACGTATGTTCATTTAGATGCCAATTGGTAATGGGCACAAGAGCCTAATTAATTTATTTCCATTCTTAATTTCCAGACTTCATTGATAGATCTCTCTGCATTCTTAAGGTGATTAAAGCAAACGAACAAAAAGTGCTGCTTAATATTCTAATATGGTGTTTCTCTTGTGGGACAAAGAGGTCCTGTCCTGACTGAAATCCCTTAATTCATTAAGATTTTACTCATTTCAAGGGAATGTCGTCTATTATTCATGCATAAATTAATTCACAGTAATTTTTCCAATTACGAATTTAGTATTAAGATCACTCTGAGTTGTTATTATATTATCTTGGCTTCTCCATGAAACTTGGTCTAGGAAATAGTCACAAGTTTAAATATGATCTTACATTGGATTTACCTGAAGATATTCGGAAATGCATGGCTTCGAAAAGGATAAATTTTTAGTAATCCTCTTATTTCCATTATATAAAATCATACATGGGAAAAGATTTAACATGATTAATTAAAAAAAATAGAGAACAGGTTGGTAATTTAATGGTAAACTGTGCCTGATTATGAAGAGTTAATTATGTCAAAATATCCATTCCTTAAAGGTATTATGTGTATTTTAACATTATCATATGTTACACCTTTAATTCTTATTAAATTTTATGAAATGCATTAATTTTTATGTCATTTCAAGAAATAGTCCCCATAAGGTGACATGGCTGAAAAATAATGTCATAGAATTCACCAAATGCATTTGCCAGGTATTGACATTTTGACTGAAGGGAGCACCTTTCAGGACAGCACTAATGGGACTCATGAAAAACAAGAACCTGAGTTCATTTAGCTGAGGAATATTCTGTAGTAGGATGAAAGAGAGGAAAAAAAATCCACTATATTCACAGACTTCTGAACATGTTACGACATAAAATAATTGCATTTCTTGAAACAGAGTCACTTTAGTTTTATCCATTACCTATAAACCCAAAGTCTATTGCTTCTTAGCATTTTGTCATATAGTTAACACATAGAGTTGACCTTGAAACTGAAATATAAGAACTGTAGGTACAAAAACTCAGTTTCTCAGCAATTTTGAAATTGAAGATTCATATTGATACTATTATTAATATTCCTATATTGTACAATAAAAATCATAAGTAATACTACAGAATTCAGAATCATATTTTTATTGAAAAATATGTGAAAAGATTGAGTTAATTAAAAAACAGATAGTGATCTATTGTCTTCCAGCTTAAGACACAGAGGCCTTAAATCAAACTTTTCTTGGCCAATATTTCTTTCTCCTGTGTTTTCAAAATAAAGACTGTTAAAGCCCATTCACTCACAAAGCCAACATTTACTGGCCAATTAAAAGTGCTTGGTGGAAATACAATAGTGAACAAGTAAAGACTCTTCTTTTTTCAGTAATTATTACTTCCAGTGCCAAAAACTCATAATGAATAAATATAATAATAATAATAGGTTCACTAACAGAATTCATACTAGCATACAAAAAAGGTGCTATAGAAGTGTAAAACAGAGGATCATGATCTAAGCTTACCCTGAGAAATCACTCCTATACCAAAATGCGTACACATTAACTAGGTAAATGGGATACAAAATGAAACAAACATCAAGAATAGCAAATGTAAGGACCTGTGATTGGAGAGGCCAGTCTGGGATGGCATACTAATTACAAAGTTGGGCGTAGTGGGAGATATAGCTGGAGAGAAAGGAGGGACTGGACCATGCAGTGGCATACCAGCTATGTTAAGACTACATATTTTATCCAGAGAGAAATGGGAAGCTACTGAAAGTCTTATCTTTCTTTTTTTTTTCTTTCTTTTTTTTTTTAAGATTTTATTTATTTGAGAGAGAGAGAGAGACAGCGAGAGACAGCATGAGTGGGGGGCGGGAAGAGGGAGATGTAGGTTCCCTGGTGAGCAGGGAGCCCAAAGCAGGGCCTGATCCCAGGATCCTGGGATCATGACCTGACTTGAACCAAAGGCAGCCGCTTAACCTACTGAGCCACCCAGTCACCCTTGTCTTTCTTTTTCCTTTTTTTTTTTTTAGTAATGGGGGTTTGACACAGCAAATTTAAATTTTGAAAACATCATTTTGACTGCAGTGTAGAGAAGTACAGGAGAGGAAGTTAAGAGGAGACCCATCATTTCCTTATTTTTCACAGATTTATCTACTTTTTATTTATATTCCTGTTTTCCTAAAACATTTAGAAAGAAAAGATTCTAGGAATAAATTATAGCATTGACATAATATTTATCTTTGTATAATCTTTTGATGCTAGTCCTGGTGAGCACATATGAATCTATTATCTTACTGCCAGTATGTAAGAAGTATATAGATAGATCTGAGTCATAAGGGGATGTTAATGATCCTGAGTTACCAAAGTCTGTAGAGTCTATATAGGGTTATCAGATGCTTATATGTATAACACTTCAGAGTTGACAGTTAAGGTCATATCTGCAGATTATACTGTCCAAAATATTCACCTATCACAATATGGCTTGTCATGAGAGATGGATTATTCTGCTGAGAAATAGCAAGCACTAAAACTTTTAAAATGTTTATTAAAATATATTCATCAAACTGGGCTTGTGTCACTACATTTCCTGCCCCTCTCCCCCAATAATGGGGGAGTCATTTTGGTTTTGCCCATCTTACATTCTTCCAGTGATGCCAAGGAGACCAAAACTACTAAGAAGGCATATCACACTTGGAAAAAGAAAGTATCACCTGTAGTTTCTTAAATATCATCAAGACAAATAAATATTCCTTCTTTTCCTCTAAAAAATAAAGTTCTGTCATTACATTCTATTTGATAACTGAATCATATGTTTGTGTGCACACATGCATATTTAACTACAGATTTATTATGTTAGAAAGTTACTAATTATTAATGTAAACAAGAATAGATGCATTTATTAAAGATAACTGAAACCATAAGAAGACTGAAAATAAAAATCTGATTATATTGACATTTTAAAAAAACAATCTGAATAATTTTGTTAAAAAGTAAGTAAAAAAAAAGTTTGGTATAGAATAGTTAGCAACGTGGGAAGAGGACAGGAATGACTATCAAAAAATACAAAGAAATAAATTTTCATGGAAAGGGAGATTACTTTATTTAGTTGTATACCAAATCATGGAAAGGAGAGAGATGAAAGAGAGAGAAAGAATGCAATTTTTAAAAATGTTTTAGAAATTAGACATTTGATCCATTCATGAGAGTGGGCATTTGGTCCTTCCAGATAACTCAAAGACAGAATGAAATCATTCCAATGGCTCTCTACAAGGGTACACCATCTATTGTGTTTCAATAAACACAAACTCTTTTTTCATTAGGATAAAGAGCTCTTATGTTGTTAAGGACTGGGGCTTATTCTTTCCTTTAGAATCACTTTATTGTGGCATGTTATGTCTTAGATTTGGGATCCAAAAGGAGTTAAAATGGATAAAGAACCTGTTTTTATGAAACTTGGAGAATACTAATAACAGAAATGGAAATAAAACCGCAACTATGATAAGCTCCATAAAAAGAAGTACATAACAAATAAAATAAGAAAATTTTCTTTTATGAGAAAGTTGGACAAAGTATTGATAAGGAAGCACAGATTGAGCTGGGATGTGAAAGATGCCAGAGGTCAGATCATTTAAATACACATAACAGTATATATAAATGTCCTTGGAAAGGAGAAAAGATCATAGCACATGGATCAAAAAAAGACTAGTGTCCCTAGATCTGAAATAGTTAAAATGAGATTAGGCTAAGTGGAGTTTAGGGAACAGAAGAAATGTCATCCAAGCCTTATGGTAGTTTAGTCTTTCTTTTCTCTTTCCAATGTATAATCAGTCTCCAACATATAAATAAAAACAATTAGATAAAAAGTTATTGAGTAAGGACATAGGTAGGGGGTTTTATCAGGGAAGAAAATAAAGGGGTGGAAGGAAAAGGTCTTAAAACTGAGGTTTAGATGCTGGGCCTCATATTTAGGAATTCTTGCCTGAAGAGCACCAGCCAGTGGCCTGGAAGAAAGACTCCCTGAGATTTCAAGTGATCGGCCTGTACCTAACCCAGAATCCAGCACAGCAACCCTCATACAATTTATAATGGCAGTTTCTCTATGGGATTAAAGAAATAATAATAATAATAATAATAATAATAATAACAACTTTCCCTCAAGATTTTGCAACCAAATTTCCACCTAATTTGGGATAACATTAACATGGTAAGATTTTGTGTCTTAGTATTCCATATTACTTGATAATCTTACAAGAAAACCTTTTCTCCATACCCAAGTTAATCATAATCATTGACATAGGATAAGGAGAAGCTCTTATGTCTGGAATTCTAAGATAAATTAAGGCGCATTAAAAGATCCAAATTAGGGACAGTGGGGAATGACAATTCTCTTAAGACAGTATTAGCTACTGCTTATTTACTGTGTATTCTGAGTCACACACTGTGATATACCCTGTACGTATCCTAATTTTACTTTCTCCCCATTTAAATACCACTACTATATTCAGAATGGTAAAGATTATGAAATTTTATCAAAATAATTTAGCTATGTCTATTTTCCAAATCCACATCTTTCTTTATACCCATCAACAGTGTAGAGTGATAAACATAGACTGAACTCCATGATGTCTGAAGAGATGTCATGGAATTTGACAAGTGGATGCTTTGGCAAGTTTGATATGCATAGAGTGGTGGGAGAGAAAGTCGGGTGCAGAGGGAGGAGGAGTCAAAGAAAGGTGAGAAAGTGGAAAGTAAATGCTTGGTTTATTCATAAGAAAGTTCATAGCAAGGAAAATCGTTGAGATTGAGGCCAAGACAAAGGAAATTAGTTTATCCTGAAGAGACTGAGTAATGAATTTTAGGAGGAAGGGAAAGAAGTAACAACAAAAAATAAACTGAAGAATACAGAGAGAAAATATAACTACTGTCAGAATTTTTCAGAGGTGACAGGCAGTGATATGATTGATAATGTGTCTGTGGGAGGGTTTTGCCTTAGAAAGGAGAATGGGCAAATCTTTCTTTGATGCAGAAGGGAGTACAATAAGACCAGTTAAAAATACACAAACAAGTAACTGCAAAAGCAATTATTTTCCTTCATAACAACAGAAGTGTTCCTTATTCTGGAATCCAAGCTCTCCATTAATTGGTACTAAATCGCCCTTCCCTCTCATCATTTCACAAACCAATTCTTTATACAGGCTGATTCACTGTATTCATTGTAACCGTCATCTGAATCCAAGTCCTGTTTTTCCACTTCAATGTCTCATCCAAGTGATTCTCCTAGCACAGATGTCTCTCCCTTCCCATCACAGTACTCTCATCTATTATGTCCAGTGCAAATCCGCCTCCTCTCTGAAGTTGCCTGAAAAGCACATTTTACAATTATCAGGCATTCCTTCTTAGAAGGGACTGCATGTACAAGTATTAATCATTTATCTTAATACTTTTGGGTATTATTTATTGCATTCTATATAGACGGAGTTATATCTACATTTCTAGTTCTATATAGATTTATATTTAGTGTTATATCTATCTACTTATCTTTCTAGTTATGGGCTGACTTATGTCCCCCATAATTCATGTATTGCACTTCTAAAATCAGTACCTCAGAATGTGACTGTATTTGGAAATAAGGTCCTTAAAGAGATAATTAAGTTAAAGTAAGGTCCTGAGATTGGGCCTAATCTAATATGGCTAGTGTTCTTATAAGAAGAGGAAATTAGGAGACAGACACAAACACACAGGGAAGATCATGTAAAGACAAGGAGAAGGTGGTGTGTATGAAATGAGGTGAGAGTCATCAGAGGAAATCAACACTGCTGACACCTTGATCTTAGACTTCCAGCTTTCAGAATTGTGAGAAAAAAAAAAAAAAAACTGTTGTTTAAACCATTCAGTCTGTGGTACTTATTATGACAGCCCTAGCAAACTAACTGTAATATTATATGTTATATAAAAATAAAATCTCAACAAATAAATGATATCCTTCTTAGTAGTTTTATATATCACCCTTAATGTTTCACACAATGTCTTTTATACAAAGGTGTAGTACAATGTAGTGGTTAAAAGTTCAGATGATGGAATAAAATAGAACTTGAGTTTTACTAGCTTCCACATAAACACTGTATGAACTTTCCATAATATTTAACTCTTCTTATCCTAATTCCTTTATCTACCTTATAAGGATAATAAGGGTCTCTTCCTCATAAGTATATTATCATTAGATGAGAATGTTAATATTGAATACGTAACATAATACAAGGTCTATAGCAATTGTTAGCTAGTATTACTCTACACAGTTCTTGATCAATATTATTTTTGAATTTTATAAGTTATTTAATATGACCCAACTCATTTTTAATAAAATCACTACTGTATCTTTAACTATTACATATTTTTCAATATTTTATTTCTTAAATTACATATATTATTTTAGATTATTTTAACATTGGATATTATTTAGTATTAAACAGATTTCAAAAAGCTCACATATATTATTTTCTTGATAATCAAAACTCATAATAAAGTAATTTATTATACTTCTCGTAGCTTAAAATGTAATGTAGAGTGAGTTTATACATTGACTAGTTGTTTCTCAGATTAAAAAAAGTTATCATAAGGGATGAAGCACACTAAAAACTCATTTTCAAAAATTTTCTGACTTCAATAAAGATAAATGGTGATTCCAAACTAAATACTAAGCAGGTATCCTGCAAGATAAGGGAGCACAAAGTTACCTTTCAGTGATAAAGTTTCTGCGACATTCTTGAACCACTGAACTTCTTTGCGCATCCTAGAAGGGCAATAAAATGTAAAGCTTAGATCCTATACACAGTGCTGAATATAGTAAGAAATCCAATTAACTTAGAAGACAAATGTCTGCATCTCACAGAGTTGAAGAGTTAATTTTTTTTTTTTTTTCAAAAAATTTTTGGGGTTGCCTGGGTGGCACAGTCGGTTAAGCATCAGACTCTTGGTTTCGGCTCAGGGTCGTGAGATGGATCCCTGCATGGGGCTATGCTATCAGCACTGAGTCGGCTTGACATTCTCCCTCTCCCTCTGCCCCTCCCACAGAAACAAATTTAGCCTCAGCTTTAAAAGGAAAAAAAAAAAAAAATCCCCTCAGAAAAAGTCACAAGGTTTAAAAAAAAAAATCCCCTCAGGGTGCCTGGGTGGCTCAGTCATTAAGTATCTGCCTTCAGCTCAGGTCATGATCCCAGGGTCACTGGATCAAGCCCCACATGGGGCTCCCTGCTCCATGGGAAGCCTGCTTCTCCCTCTCCCACCTCCCCCTGCTTGTGTTCCCTCTCTCACTTGTCTCTGTCAAACAAATAAATAAAATGGTAAAAAAAAAAAAAAAAAAAAAAAAAAAAACCTCTCAGAAAAAGGGATAAGGAATATAGTCAGTACGTAATCAGAAGCCATAAGCATACAAAAAGACACAAGGCAGGTGAATTGAAATCAGCAGAGATAATTAGCAGGGAAAAACATTTAAAGAGAAGATTTCAGAAGGTAAAATTTACAGAAAAACTATTTTAAAAGCATAGCTAATTATGTTTAAAGAAATAAAAAATGTGGAAGTATAAACAGGGACTAAAGATGATAAGGAAGGAACTGTGAAATGTTATAATAAACTACAAAAAAAAAAAAATACCTAGAAATGAGTAGGCTCCACACTGAATGTGGTGCTTGAACTCACGACCTCAAGATTGAGCCGCATGCTCTAATGACTGAGCGAGCCAGGCATTCCTGAAAAATACAATTGCTGAAAAATTTAAAACCAGTAAAAATATCAATAGCTTGATCAAAGAGAAAATTAGTAACCTGAAACATATTTCTGAAGGAATTTTCTAAAATATAGCACAAAAAGACAAAAAGATGAAAGGTGTGTGTGTGTCTAAATAAATGAATAAATACAAAGACATAATAATTACCCAACAACAAATGCCTCAGGTCAGGGTGGAGGAAGGGAGTACACATATAACCTATAACATACTGTTTCAACTGGAATATTTTATTGGTAAGATTAAATAACTTGTATTTTGTTTACAAATACATTTTTACTTGCATTTCAAAACTAAATGTATAAATGCTTATTTTAATTTTCAATAGCGATATTTTAAAATCACAGAAAAGCTGGGATTATATTTAAAGTAATTACAAGCCTTGGACAAGTACTGAACCACAATCTTTATAAATCTACAGATCACAGACCACTAACACAAGATTTTTCTTTTATAGTCTCCACATAAACATGAAAAACAGTTGTGTGTGATTCAAAATATGGAAGAAACTCTTCCTTGCATATAAAATTGAAAAGCATCTGCATTAAACATAAAACTATTCTTCATGAAATTTGAAGTTTATAAGGATTGAATTTAGATTCAAAGCAAGTAAAAATCTGAACAAGTATATGAAGAGTATTTTTCAAAAAATAAAATTTGGCTTTCTGAGAAAAAGCTCACATATTTAGATATGCATATTTTAATAACCAATAGAAAGGTAGCTTTGTTCAATTATGTCCAACTGAGCAAACATTTGAATATAAGACATTGTGTGAAGCAGTGAACATATAAACATAAAACTCAGAAAATTTTCTTTCAGGAACTATCTTAGATTTAATACTTTAGCACATTCATTTATATTCTCTTAGATTATAAATATAAATTGATATACAAAGTGAAAATTAGGGAACTTACATATGTATATAGTGTCATAGCTAGCAAGTGAATTTGAATCTAGGCAGTCCAAATTAAGAGACCAAGTAAGTATCTTAGAATCTTTACATTAAAAACCAATATGAGTAAGCAATATTTCTATGTAAGTCCTGATGTGGAGTTAAAATTATAAAAAAGTTTGTGGATGCTAAAATGAATGGTTTAGGGGTGCCTGGGTGCCTCAGTCGTTAAGCGTCTGCCTTCGGCTCAGGTCATGACCCCAGGGTTCTGGGATAGAGCCCCATGTTGGGCTCCCTGCTCGGCGGGAAGCCTGCTTCTCCCTCACCCACTACCCCTGCTTGTGTTCCCCCTCTCCCTGTGTCTCTCTCTGTCAAATAAATAAATAAAATCTTTAAAATGAATGGTTTGTATTAATAGAACCCTCTTACCCTCCACTACACAGCTTAAAAATAAATGATAAATAAATAGATAAATAAATAGCTGAACCCAGGGGTGCCTGGGTGGCTCAGTTGGTTAAGCGACTGCCTTCGGCTCAGGTCATGATCCTGGAGTCCTGGGATCGAGTCCCGCATTGGGCTCCCTGCTCGGCAGGGAGTCTGCTTCTCCCTCTGACCCTCTCCCCTCTCATGTGCTCGCTCTCTCATTCTCTATGTCTCAAATAAATAAATAAAATCTTTAAATAAATAAATAAATAAATAAATAAATAGCTGAACCCAAACACTAGATAAGACCCTACATACTAAGATATGTAAATTTAAGAATGACCATATATAAAGATATAAAATAGTACATGAAAAAAAATTTCTTCCTCCTTAAGAAACTAGTAAGACTCTGAAATCAGTATTCTAAGGGAAAATGTCTATACTGGTCTGCTCTGCATTTTCCTATCATCCTACATTTCAAGTGCTGTACAAATTTCATTTTTCATGCTGTTCTTCATTCACAACATATAAACTAAACTTGACTACATCTTCTTCTCATGTCATTTCTATTTTCTGCAAAATCTTTTTAGTCTTTGCATGTATCTGAAATGCTAAAATTTCAATCTTAATCATTCTTCCCGGAGAAGGTCGCTATCATCAAACACTAAAAATACTTTTTGACTGTTTTACTTATTATCCTACAATAATTTTCTTCTGATTGCTTTGCCCTGAATCCCTGTTTTCTTTATATATCTATCAACATCTGCCATGCTAGATAACCCAATAGTCAGAATAAATTCAGAGTACCAACAAGGCCAGAAAGTATGCCTGCACACACCCAGGCATGTACACACACATTCTTTAAGTAAATTGCCTATATGGTGTCCACAGAATCTGAAAATATAGATAACATTTTCTAACAGTTCAACTCTTGATGATATTATGTATAATGGCCCATATTTCCGACTTTATGGAACTTCTCTGTACACACACACATGCACACAGACTTCATACACACAGTCATGAAAGTTTTTGCCTTGGGATAAATCAGAATACTGTTGAAACTTCCTAAAATGAATGACTTATTCTTAAATATATATGAAGATATTCCATATTTTTAGTACAAGAAAATCATTGTTTCAGATTGAACAGAAAAATATATCCACCAGAAAAATAAATCCACCTTTGATCAATAAACATGAGAGCCATGTTTTCTTCACATAACTTCATTAGGCATAGAATTCATTTAAACACTGTACATCCAATGAAATGTAGACCATGGAAGCATAGGGCGCACAGGTAAGAACAGACCTTTCAGAGAAAAGGGTACAGAAGGCTTCAGATAAGAGATGACATGTAAGTTGGATTTTGAAAGATGAGTAAGACATGGACAAGCCTAAAAGAGGAACATTTTAGATAGAATTAACATCGTGAGAAAAACTCACTGATGTCAGTCTAAGGCAATAACCTATTTTGCAGTCTATTCTTCCCTTGAACAGTATCTGTAAATTATCATCACAAAGCTGTGTGTCATCCAGTTTTCAGCTTAAATATCACCTTCATTCCTAACCAAGCAGCAACTTTCTCATAGACTGAGTCAATCTTTATCTCAGCACCCCGTTTCATTCATTTTCTTCTTACAAAGATCACTACCTGCTATGTTAGATAGGGTGGCTGAGAAATCCCTCTAGAAAAAGTGCATTTAAGCAGGGACCTAAATGAGGTAATATGGTAAGCCACATAAAGCTGTTGGAAAGGAATGTTCCATCAAAAGAAGCAGTAAAGGCAAGGACACATATTGGCTCTCCTCTGTATGCTCATGAACCACAAGAAAGCCAATTTGGCTCACGGGGCAGAGTAAATGAGGGAGAAAGTCACAGGCTATGTGGTTAGAGGTTGGATGATGAACCGTTTTATAAATCATGGGAAGTGGTCTGGATTATAATCTGAATATTACGAAAAGGATAGAGGGGGTTTTAAGAAAAGAGCAACATATCATTTATGTACGTTTTTAAAAGGTGATTTATGGAAAAATGACTCTACAGTTGGCAACATAGTTTCAGCTCAGCATACAAAAGAACTGTATAATGCTCCAGTCATTCATATTCACCCATTTAATAGTTTCATGTCCTGGATGCAGCAGGAAGCAGGATGACCAATGAGTAGTATATTACAGTAATCTAGGTGAAAGATTATGAAATCTTAGTCTTGTCAGCTGAGGATGAGGGAAGAAACCCTTAGTGGTCCTAGAAAGACATGACAAAAAGTTTTCCCAGGGGAATGAATATATCGCACTAACAACTGTAGTTTTAGTCCTAAAGCTCTAGTCTCTTAACTTGTGATCTTAATTGGATGAATCTTGACAGACATATTACTTTAGCATTAATCAGACTCAAAGTGATAGTTGCCTGCATCTCTGTTTATCTATCACTGAGTGAATACCTGGGTCCACTTTATATTTGTATGGGAATTTTCATCTTATTAGACCAAAGAGAGATCATCCAAAAAAAACCCCTATATTAGACCAAAAGGGACCTTCACACTCAAAAATAGCATTTTGGAAATACTGGCTAGTTTTCATTAAAAACAGTTGGAATTAGTGGATTGTGACTAAAATGTATTAGTCCTAGGAAGTCATACCAGTACCTTTGTAGACTTTTTAGAAATGAGTCTAGAGGCAACACCAGGATATAAATGTAATTCTACTATTTTTTTATTAAATAATTCTATTTGTTCATAAATTTGTTAGGCTGTTTTTCCTGGTAACATTTCCTATGTTACCATAAAAGAGTACTGAGAAACTTGTGCTTGGAGTCTCCATAAATGTAAGAGAGATGTAACCAGATGTAATCAAGAGCCCACAGTTTCTTCCACAGAAACACATAATAAATGAAATTTCCTCTAGTGAAACAGGTATCCAATCATTACCATTCAGCTTTAAATAAACTAAAGGGAAGCTCCTCGATGCCCAATCTCCCCCACCACGTGAGCCACATCAACCTGAAGTCATTGAATAGTACCACTTTTACCAGGGCTCATGAAGCAGTGTGGAAAATTTCTGTATAATGCTTAGTACTGAATAAAATAAGGAAAGAAGGGACAGTATAAATCTTTGGCATCTAAAGTCTCTTGGTATCCTGAGACTTCAATCATGTCATTACTTTAAGAAATCAAAATGATGTTTTGGAGGCAGGACTTTTAGAAGGAGTGGAGGAAGGACTTCTGTAAATCCAATCCTCCATCCAAGTAACAGAAATATTCATGTGCCCTAATGACATAGCCCTGAATATAGCAAAAACTGAAAGAACTAAAAAAAATAGGCAATTTCATAAAACATAGTTGAAGATTTTGAGACACCTCTCATAGTAACTGATAGAACAAGTAGACACAAAAATCAGCAGAGACATAGAAGATTTAAACTACATATGTAACAAGATTGATCTAATCAACACATATGTAGAATATAGGCCCAATAACTGCAGAACTCATACTCTAACTGAACATACAAGGTTTAGCAAACTGTCCATATACTGGGCCATAAAACAAGTCTCAACCAATTTCAAATGATGAAATAATAGAGTATGACCTGTGATCACAGAGAAATGAACTAGAATATCAATCACAGAAAGGTAACCAGAAAACTGCAAAGTGTTTACAACTTAAACAACAAATCCTAGGAAACCAATGAGCTAAAGAAGAAACCACAATTGAAATCAGATAGTACTTTCAGCTTAATGATTTATGGAAATACAACATATTGTGTGCTTAGGAAAAAAGGCTGTCACAATTGCAGTTCCTGCAATCATTAAAAAGAGAATAGCAGATTTAATCAAGTTCCCTCCAAAATTATGTTGAAGTCCTAACCCCCAGGAACAGTGAATTTGACGTTATTTGGAAATAGGGTCTTTGCAGATGTAATTAAGATGAGGTCATTCTGGATTAGGTTTAGCCCTAATCCAATATGCCAATATGACTGGCTGTCTTTTAAGGACACAGAGGAGAGACACAGAAGAAGGGTATGTGACAGTGGGGACAGAGATTAAAGGGATGCAGCTATAAACCAAGGAACTCCAAGAATTGCCAGCATCTATCAGAGGCAATTACAAAGTGGCAAAGAATTCTTCCTTATAGTCACTGGAGAGAGCATGGTCCTGCTGACACTTTGATTTTGAAATTCAAGTCTGCAGAACTGTGAGAAAATAAATTTCTGTTATTTCATGTCAAAAAATGTCAAAATTATTGTTTTTCTGACCTCTGGAAATTAACAAAAGATTTGCAACCATCTAATGAGCACTGATTTTTTTTTTAAATGGCTGACTGAGTCTGGGTAAGAATAGTGAACTTTGTGGCAACTGAATTTACCATTTTACCAAACTCATCTTTGTTGTATGTTGTCCTAAAAAAAACAAAACAAAAAAACAGCTACCTTGCAATCATAGTAACTGAAAAACAACAGAACAGCCAATGAAGTGAGCAGAATGGCTTAAAACCTCTTCAAAAATATTAGTGGGCTTTCACTATTTAACATATCTGTCAGCTCTTTGAGAACGTCCCATTTGCCAGACTGGTCATTATTTGACCTGCTTTAGATCTTCTTCAGTTGGAAAAGCTTTAACTGTAGGGCATTTGTCAAAAGCTATGTGTAGCAACTGTTCAAATCACATCTACCTGAGGTGACAAAACTAGTTGTAAAAAAAGAGATTGGTAAAAAACCATAAATGAAGATACGATGAATCAGGTGTCCCTAAGGGGCTTTGAAAAGCTTCAACCTTCTTGGGAAAGGAGGAGGCCACATGCATGCACAGGTCAGTGAGCTTGTCCAGAAGAGAGCTGAGGAGGCCTGACAGTCCTGATTCTGGCTGATGTCAGATCACTGCGAGAACTAAAGACCAAGATAAAGTCCTAAACTGCTTAGAGGATGGCAGGCAAGAAGCTGCACATACACACAACCCTGCAGTAAAGGCAAAATGGAAGATTCTTGGTTCACATATGCAAATAGGAGCAGCGATTTGAATGACCATACAAGAATACAAGAAAGGGGGTACAATTTAGAAAATTAGTTTAGGAAGATCACCAAACAAACAAACATTGACAACAGCAAATGATTAGTGCATAATTTATTTGAGACTAGATGGGGTGAGTATAAATAAATAAATAAATAAATAAATAAATAAATAAATAAATAGTAGATTTTAAAAAGAAAGAGAGAAGAAATCCTAGAAGTTCAGTTAGATGAGGAGAAACCAGAAAAGAGAAAACAGGAAGAGGCAGCCAGAGTAAAGGTACATGTGTGTTATCTTGGAAGCCAATGGAATAAAGGGTAACCAGGAGATAGGAGTTATCAAATATGGCAAATTCAGCTCATAAGTCAAAAATGAAGGAGTGGGAGATGAGGGTCAGTAAAGGGATACTGATGGCTTGGCAATCCTGCACTTCTTAAAATGACTAAAGATCCATAAAAGAGCATAACAGTAATGGTGAGACTTCACGAGGATGACCACTAATTAAACTGGTATTAAGAATTATTTATAAATATATATATATAATTAAACTCATTTTAATTCCTACAATAGATTCTTTCCCTAGAGTTTCAGGCTTTGTATGATTTTTAGTGCTAATTCCACTACAGAATATAAAACAAATTGATTTTTAAAGAGAATTTTTTAATCATAGAGAAGTATATCCATCTACATAGCATCTCTAGATAAAACAAAGAAAATCTTATAAAGTATTTCAACCGAGAGAAATTTATAGAGGAAATTAGTTACATAAGTGTTGGGGAGCTTAAAGCACAAAAAAATACAGACTAGATTATCACAGAGATAATAACTGGAGGAAGCAACTGCTGGGAGGTCTGTGAGAACAAAGGGAATATGCTGGATTATCAGACCCTGGAAAAGACTCTGCAGAGCTGGCACTCAGAATACCGAGTAGGGGACTTTGCAAGCTGGCCCTGTGACACTGGCATGATTAGGCTGGTCCTGGGAATGATGAAAGAAACAAGAGGCCTGAACTATTGTCTTCTTGCAAATGAAGGGCAGCTTCTCCCTCTTGAAAGACAACAGCTTAATAATCTAGACAATATGCAAGTATGTAGCTTAATATACTTTAAACCATAAAGCATTAATGAACAATTATGCTATAAAAATCTATATTGAAAATCCTCCGCTAGAACTCTACTTTAACTTTCAAGATACACATATCAGGAGAAAGTACTTTATTCATCAAAAGATAGAACTCTGGGTCAGAGATCTTTCATTTTCATTAGGCATGGGTATATAAATAATAAAAGTTACATTTATGGAGATTATTGTAGAAATTTTAGTAAGCACCATTTATCCAAAAATAATCAGAAAATTGGGTCTCTTGGTTAATTGAACATTCTTGTTAATTGACATTTGTCAAATAAATCATACATGGATTAACAGTGCTCAAAGAACTAGAATAAAATAACAGGCATTTGACATCCGAATTTTAACTCTACAGCTCTTCCTAGATGTATAATTCTAATTCCCTTCAGGATATACAAGTGTTCAAACATTACTTAAATTATGTCATTGATTTAAATTAATCAACAAATAATTATAGTTGTATAACATTTAGAAGTAGAAGTTGAAACTAATAAAACTGAATTGTTATTGACTCTTGGGCACAGCTTGGAGTTTGCTTATATAAGTAAATCTCGAAAGTTAAATTAAACAAAGGTACAAAATATTATGAGTAGGAAAATAATTCTATATCCTTAGTTGGTCCTGGGTTAATGGGTGTACACCCTATCACATTTTAACATAAAAATAGGGATCCACCTCAGCAAGATACATTTTTGAATATAATTATTATTTTTCTCTATATCTACATGTTCTTCAAATTATATTTTTATTTCTCTTTTGAATTTATCTGCTAGTAATTTCTTGGAATGTAATGGAAATAAATAAGCAAGAATTTCATATTTGCACTACAAAAACTATTTTATAGTAAACTTATTAAAGAGAGAACATGTGATTCTTTCTGTTTTCTATTGATTTTTCACTAATTACAACTAGTTTAGAAAGTTTTAATAATTCCTCAAATATAATGACAGTGATAGAAAAATGCATTAAAATTTGAATGTTCACTGAAAAAAAAATGACCCTTTCCTTATTAGACCTATCAAAAACTATTATATTAACCACAGTTTAAACTGGTATAGTGGAAAGAAAAGCTGATTATTTTAATAAATCAAAAGGCCATTTGCCCTCTAACTTTATAGACCACAGGTATAGAACACAAAGAATAAAACTTCATTAATGGTTAAATAGAGTTTGTACTATAATACCACTGAATGAATTTTGAAATCAGAAGGTTAGAATTAGCATCAATCATGCCCACTGATTTTATTTTCCTTTTATTTTATTTAAAAAAATTCACAGCTTATGGGGCATCTGGGTGGCTTAATCAATTAAGCTTCTGCCTTTGGCTCAGGTTGTGATTACGGAGTCCCGGGATCAAGCCCCGCATTGGGCTCCCTGCTTAGTAGGGAGTCTGCTTCTCCCTCTGCCCCTCACCCCACTCATTCTCTCTCTCTTTTTCTCTCTCAAATAAATAAAATCTTTGAAAAAATAAAATAATTAACAGCTTTATTGAGGTGCATTTGGCATTTAATAAACAGCATATATTTAAATCTATAATTTGAGAAGTTTTGACGTATGAGTATACCTGTGAAACTACCAACACAATCATGATAATAGACACATACAACACACCCAAAAGTTCCCTTAAGACCCCTGGTAATCTCTTCCTCCTATATTTCTTTTTTTTTTTTTTTAAGATTTTATTTATTTATTCATGAGAGACAGAGAGAGAGAGAGAGAGAGAGAGAAGCAGGCTCCCTGCCGAGCAGGGAGCCCGATGCGGGGCTCGATCCCAGGACCCTGGGATCATGACCTGAGCCGAAGGCAGTCGCTTAACCAACTGAGCCACCCAGGCGCCCTTCCTCCTATATTTCTAACCCTTTTCTAGCCTCTGGCAACCCATCATCTGCTTTCTGTCACTATATATTAATTTGGATTTTCTAGGATTTTATATGAATATAATCACGTAGTATGTACTTTTTTTTTTCATGTAACATTTTTCACTCAGAGTGATTATTTTGAAATGTATTCACACTGCTACATGTGCACATTTCCATGAAAATTTGCTTCCACATCTCTTGGCCAAGGAATGACTAGGTGAAATAATAGGTGTTTGATCAGCATTTTAAGAAACTGCCAAATTCTTTTTAAAGTGGTTGTCCCATTTACATTCCCAGGAGCAGTAGATGACAGTTCTAGTTGCTCCAAATCCCCACCAACACCTATTGTGATCAGATGTTTCAATTTTAGAGATTCTGATAAGTATGCATGATATTTCATTATAGATTTAATCTTCATTACACTAATGACTAAAAATGTGTCTGTCATGTGTAATTCTAAGCTAAAGTGCCTGTTTATGTCTCTTTTTTTAATTCTGTTGTTTGTTTTCTAACTGGTGAATTTTAAGAGTTCATTCTATATGCTAGATTCTGGTCCTTTGTTAGACGTGGGATTTGCAAATATTTTTTCCCCGTGTGAGGCTTATCTTTTGATTCTCTTAACATTCTCTTTATTGATAAAGTCCAATATCTTATCCAACAGACCCAAAGAAAATTCCACAGATGCATGTAAAATATTACATGAAATTACGGTTGCACATCAAAATGTAAAATAATGTTCTCTTCTATTTATTTGAATTCTAATTCTACAAGAACATCATCACCATCATCATCATCATCATCACCATCATCATCATCTCCATCATCAACATGATCGGTGTAAGGAGGCCTCCTCAGTCTTACAAGAATTATTAGAAATGGGTAAAATGTTATTACTTTTCAGTTGAGGCCAGACTCCTTTGTATTACCAATGTGCACAAATTTTTCACACTTTCCCAAAGTCATTTTCCACAAAAAAGAAATCTGAACATTTTATTTCTGAAAGGAAGTAATACCAATATGTGAAAGCATGCATCTTGCCAGTGTATTCATGTTTAGAATATTTTATTTTTTTAAAGATTTTATTTTATTTATTTGACAGAGAGAGACAGAATGAGAGGGAACACAAGCAGGAGGAGTGGGAGAGAGAGAAGAAGGCTCCCTGCCGAGGAGGAAGCCCGATGCTGGGCTCCATCCCAGGGCCCTGGGATCATGACCTGAGCTGAAGGCAGAGGCTTAACGACTGAGCCACCCAGGTGCCCCTTCATGTTTAGAATATTTTAAGCACCCTCCCTTTTAGTAGACTGGATTATTGCTCTCAATTCAACACTTTCTATGTGTATTCAAACCTTTTTGAACCAACTTGCTTTGCCATGTACTACCTGTGTGAGCTGGGGCAAGTTCCCCAGATTCCTCATGTATAAAACAGAAGTAATAATAATAGATCCTGCATTCACTTGTGAGAAATTAATGACTTAGTGCATGAAAAACATTCAGATTATTTCCGAGCATCTAGTAGGTGCTCAATAAAGGTTAGCTATTATTTGTCACCTTTTTTTTTTCTTCAATAGGAAAGAACATTTCACTACATTCATGTTATTCTCAGAGACAGGAAGGGCTGTCAGTCAATGGATTGGATATTCCCAATTAAAAAAAATAGATGGTATGTACAAGTAAAGTTAATTATAGGAAGACTTAATAAAAAGACTTTGTAAAAATGAGCAGGCTACAGGGAACCTCCAAGGAATAGTGGATGTTGTCACCCATTCTAGGACTGAAAGGTAAGAAGAGTTGCTGGCTACCAGCCTTCTGAAGGTAGGAGAAGTTTGCATGGAGAGAGATGACTTCAAAAGAGTTGTGGCTTTTGGCTGAGGGAAGCAGGCAGCTTGAGAGGATCCTGTAGGGGAGAGCAGGCAGAATAAATCCTGAGATCTCCCGTTCGTCTTTCTGTTCTTAGGACTGAACTCAACTGAAAGCCAGAGGAGTAAGGAGCTCACTAATATGGTCTGTGCAGTCAGTCTCTGGTTAGAGACACAGCAGGGTGAAGATTAATTGAAAAAAAAAATTCAAGTATATAAGTTAGAAAATTGTCAAGCATATAATAACCATGAAGGAATACTAGATGGTTATTAATGTCATTTTTTCTAGAGCCTCATGGCTTCTACAAAAGCATTATATATTTTTGCTTTTTACCCTTTACTATCTGGTTCCCCTTAACTTGTCATACCTTCAAATCCTTCAGAAAGTTAATCTGGGTAGTTAAGTTAATTTTTATCCATATAGTGTGGATTTCAATTTCTGTTAACTTAAAGGTAACAGAAAGAAAGCCGCCTTATAGCTGATTAACTTTGAAAGTTGCAATAAGCTTGTTATTGGTAATTGGGATCACAGGATATAAACAGGAGGCGCTCAGCCCAAAAACACTTCAGTGTGGCTCTCTGGATAAGACCCCAGAAGGTACTGTGTTGACAGAACTACTATCTCTTTAATGTGGCTGTATACTGTGGTGTAAAACAATGTATTCTTTTTTTTACAGGAGTGTCCTTAAAAGATACAGGCACAAGAGAAAAGGCATCCATATGCTACATAGGGCTCCCTGCCTCCAATCAACCACACATATTCCTGTTGAATGCTCGGCAAGCTAAGCCACCACACAGCACTTTCAATTAGCAATTCAATTTCTCCCACTGAAATATCAGTAGGCATAAAAGATTGACAGACATCTGAGGAAAATCTAACCTAAAGGGCAAACCAAAAAGAAAAAGAAAAATAATAGATTCTGAATAAAACAAGCAAAAAAATATAGCAAAAGAAAAGATAAAACTAATTAAAAAAATAGTATCTTCAGAGAAATAAGAGGAAATCTCTGATCATGAAACAGAATAGCCCAGACAAGTTGAAACAGAGAATTTTGTTCTGAGAAATTCCAGTTGCAACTGAGGGCAAGGACAAATCTTACTAATGAAAAGAAGAAAGAAGGAAGAAGGAAGAAGGAAGAAAAAGAAGGAGGAGGAAAAGAAGGACTATTTAATAAGTTAAGTCCCTGAGAATTCTTCCTGTGAACATGTCCTTGAATTCTAGCTACTAGGCTTATCCTTCAGGCAACACTGTAGAAAACAAGGACAATGTGTTGGGTTTTTTATTATTGAGTCAGTAATTTCAAGAAAAAAGAAATGAAAAAAAAAGGTCAAGACTTCATTTATTTTGGAAACTATAGGTGGACCAATTGGACAGTCTGTCTAGGCTTTTTTTTTTTTTTTTAAGGATGCAAGGTACATGTGGTTACTTTGCATTTCTGTTGGCCAATATCTCTGAATATTTTCCCCCATCTGTGAGATAAAATAGACATCTAATCAAAATGGTGCCAGTACAAAGTATAATCTTTGTTTTTGCACTTCAAATATATTAACATTTTCTTCCAAGTTCAGATAAACTTTTTTTTAATTACAAACAATTGCTTCTATGGAAAAATGGAGTTTGAAGTATCTTGAATAGACAATAAACTGAATAAAATCACTGGGCACATGTGCTGAGATTAAAAAAAAAAAAGTTAAAGTTGAGCATACAGGAAGGAAGATTTTTGGGAAATTCCTGAGCAAAACTTGCATCTCACTGTTAAGTCTCAGTCCTTACTAGGTAAAAAGTATAGTCATTTTGATTATTATAGTCCATAACCAGAAAACACATTTTCATAGGGTTTGAGAGCTAAATATGAACTTAGAAGGCACTGCGTCCTACTCTCAGAAAACTGAATTCCATGGAAGGTAAATTACTTCCTAGGATCCCATATTTTCTAACGACAGAGCCAAACATAACCCAAATTCTTGTGTAGTCCTAACGGCGCAGATTTCCCAAATTGTCAGGACACTTAAATAACACCTTCTATTTGAAAAACTGAAATGAAACCATTTCATCAGCAGACCTGCATTTGAATTTCCTCTCCCATACTCATGATGTGACACTGGGGAAATAATATTTTAGTTTTTACATATAAAATTGGAATCTTGGGGTGCGTGGGTGGCTCAGTTGGTTAAGCACCTGCCTTCAGCTCAGGTCATGATCCCAGGGTCCTGGAATGGAGCCCCTCGGCCAGCTCCCTGCTCAGCGGGGAGCCTGCTTCTCCCTCTCCTGCTCCCCTGCTTGTGCTAGCTCATTCTCTCTGTCAAATAAATAAATAAAATCTTAAAAAAAAAAGGAATCTTGGGGCACCTGGGTGGCTCAGTCAGTTAAGTGTCCAACTCTTGATTTCAGCTCAGGTCATGATTTCAGGGTCCTGAGATTATGCACCGTGTAGGGCAGTTTCTGTGCTCAGTGGGGAGTCTGCTTGGGATTCTCTCTGCCCCTCCCCCCCAGCTCACATGTGTGCATGCTCTCTCTCTCAAATAAATAAATAAATCTTCATAAAATTAGAATCTTGATTTTACTATACTTTATGTTGGACTTGTGTTAAACAGTATGAAGAAAGAATTAAACTATCCAGTGAACTTTTTCAACCTATTAGGGATAAATTGACACATAAACTCTCAATGCATTATTAAATTCTGGAGCCATTACACAAGTAGACAAATGGTTTAGTTGTACAAAAAAGAAGGAGTGATGAATTATACCTCTGGGATCCATGAAAAACTTCACAGGGAAGGTTATATGAACTTACTCCTGAAAGAACAGTAGGTTTTATCCATAAGGTGGTCTGGAGACTGATGTTGGCAGGAAGAGAGTGGCAGATGCAGTGATGGGGAGCATTTCAGAGACTATTCTTAGGGAAAAGAAATCCTAAGAACTGCAAGAATTCTAACACTTGATAGTGACATCTGAGGAGAATGTCATTAAGAGTTGATGCTGAAAAGCCAGGAGAAGCAGAGTTTGATGTCTCCTTAGACAATATCCAGGTGACTGGATATTTTGTTTTCCTTTTATAGGCAAAAGCAAGTAACTAAAACAAATAGTGTAGTATTTGTTTTATAAACTTATAAAAAATTGTGAACAACAGATTGGATGGAATACATACTCAATTCTAAACCAGCTAGGCAATTACTGTAATAGTCCTATCTCTAAAGTTAGTGCAGTCATTTATGGGAATGTAACTGATGACTAGGTACACAGGCTTTAGCAGAGGTAGATTAGAAAGTGATGTTCACACAGAATTTGAGAAAGAGAATTACTATCTATATTCTGGTGACTGACTTTCTGATCATGCAAATTGTGATACAATTCCTTGAGATTGGGAATACTGGGAAATGGAATATTTGGCAGGGAGAAAGTAGGGGAAAATGGAAATGTTAATTAGATAGTTGCATATGTGGATGAAATTCAGGAAAAGGAAAAAAAATTGTTCAGGACAGAAAAATCACCCAGGTTTAACACGTATAATGAGAAGAAAAGAGTGGCAATAATAAGATTCCACTGGACTTTTAAAAAATACTGATAAATAATAGAACATTTTGGTAACGCTAAATTCAAATATCACAGATAAAGTCTAAATTTCACTTGAGCTCTGCAAATGTGCCATAAAAAGGAGTGCACTTCCAATTTAAGTTTGCTGAATCTATAAGTAGCCCTGATATTTTTCTCTACTTTATTTTTACAAGGAAGGGCTTTATCACAGCAACAAGCCCCCAAAGTACATATTTAAAGCAGAAAATGTTAGATTTTTTTACTTGCTATACACATTCAGAATCAGTTTTCTTCTGTACATGAAAATGTTGCTGGGAGTCCCTGAAATATTCTCAATAATCATAACATGTTCACTTAAAATTAAACCATTCTGAGCCATGAAAATTGCTAATTATTTTACCCAATTCTTCCAAAAAACAAACACTTTGACCCATTTGTATTTTATTCTAATGGATTGCATTATTCATATGATTGAAAGAGTGAGGAGGCAATGAAACAGCACATGGTATGGGATTTCTCCAGATTTATGGTCAGTCATTACTCAGATAGTTGATGTTTCCCTGGGTAAGAGTCAAGTAGCTGTCTCCAAATGTAACTTTCCCCCCCAGTGGAACAAGTCATGCCAATGTATCTTAGATATGCTGATCTGTACCATTTCTGTAGAACCTTTAAAACTATACAACCCGGGATGAATTTTAGTATACTCACAATAAGGACAGTAAAGCCAAATACCTGAATCAACTTCCATGATCAAACTATGTGTTTGAACGGATTTTTCAAGAAATTTAAATCACAATAATCATAATACAAGGCATATATCTATTTAAACAATCTGTTTAAACAAATTTTTAGAAGCCTTTTAAACACAATATCCTTTGTGGACATATATGTCTCATAGGAAAAGAAAAATACATAGCATATCTAAAATGGCATCCAATTAAGCAATACTCATGAGTAGTGTATATCCTTTAAAGTAGTATCAAGAAAAAAATACAAGGGCGCCTGGGTGGCTCAGTTGGTTAAGCCACTGCCTTCGGCTCAGGTCATGATCCTGGAGTCCCTGGATCGAGTCCCGCATCGGGCTCCCTGTTCGGCAGGGAGTCTACTTCTCCCTCTGACCCTCCCCCCTCTCATGTGCTCTCTCTCTCATTCTCTCTCTCTCAAAATAAATAAATAAAATCTTTAAAAAAAAATACAAGATATTTTAATGTTTTTTTTCTCCTAAACATCACAATAGAATGAATAATTTTGTGATTTTAAAGTTATTTTCACATTCAGGTATAATTTTTAAATTATTTCACTATAATTCTACATAGAACTTTGGTGTTTCAGATGTCTGGGATTTATAAATGTCATCTACAAGCTCAATTGTGATTATGATTCAATTTCATACAGCCAATTTTTATCAGTTTTGCATATTAAAAGAATAATTTTTGACTATTTTAAATATGAAATCTTTGATTTGATATCAGCCTAACAAATATACCTGATTGTACATGATGTGTTTAATTAGTTTGATGAATATTTATGGTTGGTTTAAGTTTGCTTATTGGGTATTTAAGAAGTAAACCTTTTCTTTTTTTTATCTACTGTCTTTAAATGTACCTTAGTCTATGCCAACAATATAAAATGAGTTAATCAACTACCCCTGTAATGCTAGACTAAAAAGATTTTTATCTTAAGTGTGAAATTCAGAATAACATACCTGAAAGTGTACCAAAATATCTCACTTCACTTTGCATGTGGAAACCCAAGCTAAGACAAATCAAAGATATGCATCTTTCCATTAGGAAAATGTTCCTCTCAGAAAAATATGTCATGATGATAAACCAGATATTAATCAACAAATTATATTCTATGCTCTATTAGTCATTATGTAGGTCATGTGTACATAAAAAATGTGTTTGTGCAAGGGAAATTGGATTGGCAAGAAATACTGTACTGCTTATTTCCTTAAGTTCTATTACTGATGATTGAAACCCTGAGAGAGAGAAAAGGCACTCACCGTAGGTTGCTATTCCTCTGTAGTTTCCTGTAAAATACTATGAACATCTCTACTAAGAAACAGTGGGTACAATCTACTTTTGAATTTAGATATTATAGCAGATTGGAATAGTGTTTGCTACGGACAGACTAGAGGAGTGTTTTATATCCACTCTTAATCAAAGTCTACAAATCTACATAAGTAAATTAATAGATACATAATAATGATAAGGCAAGCATTACTCATGATTCAGACACACTGGAGTAAAAAATAGACCAGTAAAAGCCAGGCCTAGTTATAATGGACAAGAGCCAGGATGGCAAAGGGCCACTGGGGAAGGGGGATGATAGCAGTTCTATTCTGATAAATAACTGTCTAGATAAAAAAGAAAATCTATCTATCTAGTCCAGTACCAACACTACCGCCCTGAATGTGTGGGCACATTGGCTCAGAGTAATTATATCTGGGCCATGAAGAAGGGCATATACTATCCCAAGGATAGTTAGTAAAAAACACATGGCCAGTACTATACCCATTTGGGTAGAAACTTGGTATAAGCATGGAGTGTTTTTTCTGCCCAGTTTGGCTGTAACAGATACTTACAATATTAGTTTTTTAGCCAAAATAGAAGTTTATTGCTTTCTGACATAAATATTTTCAGGAAGAAAATGGAGGCTTTGCCTGTGAAATCCTCAGGAAGTAAGACTACTTCTACTATGTTACTTGGTCCTGTGCTAGCCCCATTCTTAAGGTCATCTCATAGTTAAAAATGGCTGTTCCAGCTCAAGCCATATTTTCTGCATTCCAGATAGCAGGAAGAAAGAAGATAGAAATAAGAATAGACAGGAGTCTTTCACTTTTAAAGAAGATTTATAGAAGCAACTACAGGACATTTTGTTACTACAACCCATTGGCCACACCTAAGTATCAAAAGAGGATACAAAGTGTAAACTGTTTCCAGGGTAGCCAGCTGCATGGTAAAGATTCCTATAGTATCAACCCAGCCTAAAAATACCTATAATATAACATAAATGTTAAGCATTTGACTAAGTGCTTAAGAGAAATAAGTTTAAGAAGCAATGCCAGGGGTGCCTGGGTGGCTCAGTTGGTTGAGTGCCCGACTCTTGATTTTAGCTCACGTAATGATCATGGTCATGGGATCTAGCTTCGTGTCACGCTCAGCAGGAGTCTGCTTCAGATTCTCTCTCCTGCTGCCTCAGCCCCTCCCCCCTTCTAAAAAATAAGAAGCAATGCCATACATTATAAAAATTAAAAAGATTAAAGAACTCCAAACAAATATAGTTCTACACAGTTAATGATCATTGCTACAATTCCACATCACTTATGCAGTTTATATTTCTCTACATTGACAGGAAAAAAGAAATATAACAATAACCCATGAGCCATTTGAACTTCATCACAATCATTTAATTTTTTAAATAAACTGAAATACTGCCAATTTTTTCTCTGTTCAAAATTATAATTTCATGTAAAAGATTTCCTCCCCCTCCCCATTTGAATAACTCAGAGTAAAATTATGCTTTTACAATCAAGATCTGACATATGCCATTTTAACTGGCAAAATAGAGGATTTAAAATTAACCTTATAGAACTATAAATAGAAATAGAGGGTTTGCAATTGACTGTAGGGATATAAATGAAGAATAAATCAGGCCAAAGGAACATCAGCTCCCATCAATGATCAGAGAAATTCAACCTAAAGCAATTTTTTTTGTCCTAAACTATTCAGAGAACTGCAGCTCTCTAAAGCTGTTACAGATATGCTTGCAAAATAATTCTTTCAGACCACAATAATTTGGGAACTACCCCACAAAACACACACATCTGCAACTGTCTACAGAATTCAGACTGTGAAGTCGACCAATTTAAATCATATCTCCTCTTTTTTTTCTTGCTGAGTAGGTATTCCCTTCTTGTCTCCTAAATGAGCAAAACTCTGTAATTCATAGTTTTTAAACTGTTTAATAAAGGCTTTGAGCAAGGAAGTTGCCTCAAACTGGTAGGCCACAGATTTTGAAGAGCTGACAGGTAGGTTAAGACTGCCTTCTCAGTTACTCGCCAGTGCTACATTTTGAGCATATAATTGGATAACGCTTTTCTCTTCTCCAAAAAGTCTCAGGATTTTACAGTGACATTCCCAGTGTCTGCAGTGGTTTCATCAACAGTTACGTAAAATGTGAAGGCGCCACCAGGAAGTCCTGTTTCACACTTCAGAAAAACTAATGTTAGTAGATGTGTGGGTGTGGAAAAATAAGCTGTGCATTGTAGCAAGGCTTGTAATGGAATGTTTGGGAAAAAAAAAAAAAAAAAAAAGATTTCCAGAATATCATTGTCTAGGCAGTGGACAACCTAGTGATTCTGTGAAAAATGAACACTTTTGAGGAATAAGGTTTATTTTTTCATCTGTTTCAGGCACAAATTTCTTCTATTCTTAATGTGAATTATATGCAATGGAGATTAAAAATCATTTTGTAAGTGGTTGATAACCTAATGCCAATTCCAGTCTTTCTGTTCCTCATAGGCAGAGCTTTTTGAAAGCTAAAAGTACCATCAGTAAATAGAACACTACACCAGGATTCTTTAAATAATAATTCTAAGAGTCAAAGTAAATGGCCTAAAGTACACTAGAAATGAAATGTTATGTTTAACCCTTAGTGCACACTGGACAAATGAATGAAGAAAGCAGAACTTAAGATGTATTTTTGATAAAAAAATAAGCATGATAGTACTATTTTTGTTTCTGCATGGGCCCTATTAAGAGTAAACACAATAATGATATTTGATGTAAGACTATCAAATGAGACACAATCTTAATTAACTTACAAGTGCATGTTTTTGGCATATGATTTTTCCAGTTTGCAGAAAAATCTCTTCCTAAACTGTTGGATGGACAATTACTTTATGGTACTTCCCCCACACTTCAAAAAAGCATTTTCCATAAAATATTTCAGTTGTAGTTCAGCAGGGGGGCTTCTACTCAAAATAGCATCTTACTGAATACTGGCTTTCATTTTCAAAGCAACTTCAAGTTTTAACCATAAATACAAATTATTACTTAGATCTATGATTTCGTTTGCTTGTTTGTTTTGTGTTTTGAGAACAGTGTGCTATAGGGAAAGCCACACAGGCAAATCCAAACTTTCAAGGATAGGGATGCCTCCTTGTGGTTAAGACCAAGGAGACTCATAAACTGCTGAGTAACTGAGAAATTGAGATTGAAAGCTGCCTTGCAGGATTAAGACTTTCTAAACCACCTTGGAAAAAGAATCTATCCGTAACTTGCTTCCTGAAACTTCTTGACAGGATACCAGGCAGGAAAGAAATTCATCCTTAAGACATATTTGAGATGCACTAATGTCACTCCAAAAACCAATGCACAACATCTAGTTTCAGCTGTAATATGTAAAGAGCTTTTTTTTTTAAAGATTTTTTTTTATTTATTTGACAGAGAGAGAGGAAACACAAGCAGGGAGAGTGGGAGAGGGAGAAGCAGGCTTCCCTCTGAGCAGGGAGCCCGATGCGGGGCTCTATCCCAGGACCCTGGGATCATGACCTGAGCTGAAGGCAGTCGCTTAACGACTGAGCCACCCAGGCGCCCCAATATGTAAAGAGCTTTAAAGACATCATTCAATCCCCTATAGATAGAACGTACAAGGTGAACTAACTAAAAATCGGTAATTTCTGGGACCCATCAGAGAACTGAATTCCCAGGACAAACACTTCCTGAGATCCGGTGAAACAAGTGAACCTGGAGTGATAGTCAAGATCGAGAACAAGCCAATGGAGCCCTCAACTGACAGGGACAATTACAATGTGCATTTGATGGATTGTTAAAGGCTAAGTATGGACTTAGGTGAAAGTGGGAAACTTCTTGGGGGCTGCAGTCTTTAGGCGATTCCATACTTCCATGGGATTTATATTCGAGAATCCCATTAGTTTTCCTCATGAAGATGTAAGAAAGAAAGATCCCCACAGGTCTCTAGGAGAGGGAGAAGAGTAATTCTTGTTAATCATACCACTACACCACAAGCATTCTTCCTAACAAAGGCCTACTATTCTGGGGAAGACTTTTTTTTTTTTTTTTTTCCTGGGGAAGACTTTATCAGAATCTTGTTCCAGAGCCTTGATAAAAGATCATTCCTCCCAGGTAGCCCCCTCCAGACTTTCTGTCTCACATAGGAGGGGAAACAACAATAAGAGATATCATGAAGTTCAGAGGCCAGGGACACAGGCCCACTAAAGGACTGAGATAAATTGAAAGTTTATAGAAACTTCCTCCTCAACATATTAACACCATATCAACAAGACCCAAATATAACAACTGTGGATTACAGCTGAAAAAACTAAAAGACACAGACTCTCTCCAAGGAGGAGAACTAAGGAAGCCCAAAGTCAAGAAGAGTGACAAAAACAAGAACCATCAAGAAACTTAAAGCTTCTGGCATTTAAACTGTGGCAAACAGAAAACAAAGCCCAATTCCTACTCCGATGAACATAAATCTTCACACCAGAGAACTATTTTACCTCAGTCCTATTATTGGATGCAACATGTTTGGTTCCTAACAAAAATCATAAGGCATGCCGAAGGCTAGGGGGAAAACAATAGTTTGAAGAAACAAAGCAAGCATGAGGACCAGACTATGACATAACACAGATGTTGGAATTACCAGACAACTTAGAAATAAATACGATTAATAAGCTAATGGCTTTAATGGATAAAGCAGATAATAAGAAAAAAATAAAGGGTAATGTAAGTTGAAAGGTGGAGATTTTAAGAAAGAATAAAAGGGAAATTTACAAATAAAAATACTGTAATAAAAATGAAGAATATCTTGATGATCTCATTAGTATATTGGATTTAGGTAAAAAATCAGTGAGCTTGAAAGATACATCAACAAAAACTTTCCAGATTTAAATAAAAAATAGAAGAGATTATCTAAGAATTAAGAGAGAATTTAAAAAGCTGTACCATACACATAATTGAAACAAAACAAAGAATGAAGTATGAGAAATATTTGAAGCAATATGGCTGTGAAATTTCCAATATGAAGGAAATACAAGAAGATCCAGGAAGCTCAAAGAACCCTAAGCAGTATAAATAACAACAATCACTCCCAACCACAAAAAAACCCTTATACTTAGGCATATCATAATGAGGCTATAAAAAACAAAGGTATATTGTATTCAAACTCCAAAAAAGCAAAGGAAAAAAAGACAATATTTTTGAAAAAGCAAAAGACATTTGAACAAAAAAGAATCAGCTCAAGTATTTCCTAAGAAAGAATGCAAACAGGAAGACAATGGTGTGAAATATTTAGTGTTGAAAGAAAAGGAAAGGAAAAACCTAAAATTCTTTGCCAGTGAAATTATGCTTCAAAAGTTAAGAGTAATAAATATTTTTACACTAAATACAAAACAAAACAAAATCTGAGGGAATTTATCAACAGCAGACAGGAGCTACAAGAAATATTGAAAGAATGTTTTCAGGCAAAGGAAAAATGATATAGATCATAAGTATGGATCTACATGAAGGAAGGAAAAGCAATGAAGAAAGAATAGATGAAAGTTAAATTAAGTATTTCCTTTTCCTATTTTTAATTGATTTAGAAGATAGTTGAAAGTAAGAATTGTAACAGTGCATTACATGATTATAACATATAGTTAAGTAAAAAGAGTGAAAGTATTTATCATAAAGGAAAGGAGAGAGGGATTTGGACTACTCTAATACAAGGTACCTATTACATGTGAAGGTGAGTAGTGTCATTTTAAAGCAGATATAGGCTATTTAAAAACCTCCAGGGAGGGGTGCCTGTCATTAAGCTCAGTCATTAAGCGTCTGCCTTCTGCTCAGGCCATGATTCCAGGGTACTGGGATGGAACCCTGCATCGGGCACCCTGCTCCACGGGAAGCCTGCTTCTCCCTCTCCTGCTCCTCCTGCTTGTGTTCTCTCTCTTGAGTGTCTCTCTTTCAAATAAATAAATACAATCTTAAAAAAAATAAATAAATAAAAACCTCCAGGGAAATTGCAATTAAAAAAAAAAAAGGAGAGAAGTATAATTGATATCCTGGGGAACAAAATAAAATGGAATCACATAAAATACACACTTTAAAAACAGAACACAGAAAAAGGGCCTCTGTCAATGAACAGAATATAATTATAAACCTGGTTGTTATTGATCCTGGTTGTTATAGTATATCAATAATCACTTTAAATGTGATTGGTTTATATATATTAATAATCACTTTAAATATGACTGGTTTAAATATACCTATTAAAAGACAACAATTGTCAGGGTGAATAAAGAGAAAAAAAAAGACCCAGATTGGTTAAAAGTAAAGAGATAGAGAAATATATAAAATGCTAACGCTAATCAAAAGAAACTTAGAGCACCTATTCAGACAAATCTGACTCCGAATCAAAGAAAAGTATCAGGAATAAAGATATACATTACATAGTGATAAAGAAGTCAACCCTCCAAAAAGACATAATAATCCTAAATGTGTATGCACCTAACAATACAGCATCAAAATGCATGAGGAAAAACTTACAGAAGTGAAAGGACGACAGAGTATCTATTTTAACATTGCAGAGTTTAACATTTCTCATCAATAATGAATAATCTGAGGTGGAAAAATCATGAAGGTTACCTTTGACCTGAACAACATTATTATCAGATTGATCTAATTGATATCACCCAAAGACAGCAAAAGGGAAATTTACAGCACAATATACATTTCTTAGGCTCACATGGAATATTCATCACATACTCATTAGGTCTGGGGCACCTGGGTGGCTCAGTCAGTTGAGCGTCTGCCTTCAGCTCAGGTCATGATCTCAGGGTCCTGGGATGGAGCCCCATATCGGGCTCCCTGCTCAGCAGGAAGCCTGCTTCTCCTTCTGCCTGCCATTCCCCCTGCTGTGCTCTCTGTCTCTGTCTCTGTCTCTCTCTCAAATAAATAAATAAAATCTTAAAAAAAAAAAAAAGGACAATTGGGTCATAAAACACACTTTAATAAATTTAGAAGAATAGAAATCATATGAAGTCTGTTCTCAAACAAATTGGAATTAAACAAATCAAAACAGAAAGATAGGTGGCAGATCTCAAAAATTAAGGAAATTAAACAATACTTCTTTTTTAAAGATTTTATTTATTTGACAGAGAGAGACACAGCGAGAGAGGGAACACAAGCAGGGGTAGTGGGAGAGGGAGAAGCAGGCTTCCTGCTGAGCAGGGAGCCCGATGCGGGGCTCAATCCCAGGACCCTGAGATCATAACCTGAGCTGAAGGCAGATGCTTAACGACTGAGCCACCCAGGTGCCCCAATTAAACAATACTTCTAAATAACACAGAATACAAAGAAATGTCTGAAGAAATTTAAAATATTTGAACTAAATTATAATTAAAATACAACTTACCAATATTTGCAGATTGCAGTGAAAGTTGTGTTTAAAGGAAAATTTGTAGCAGTGAAAATATATTAGGGAAGAAAAGGATCTAAAATTAACAATCTAAGGCTTTCATTTTGGGAAACTACAGGCCTTAAACAAGATAAGAAAATAAATAACAAAAATTATCAGGAATTATAGAAATGAAGAACAGTAAACAGAGGAAAACCAATAAAAAAAAATCCGATCCTTTAACAAGATCAATAAAATTGATTAAACTCTAGCCATATTAACCAAGGAAAAAAATGGAAATACACATCACTAATATCAGAAATTAGATAAATTAGATGGAATCGTCACTATTATTGAATAGATAGTAGGATAATAAAATATGTTATAAACAAGTCTATGACTATCAATCTGGTATTTTATATAATATGGACCTATTTGTTGAAAGATGCAAACGCAAAAACACACAAGGAAAAACAGATAACCTAATTAGCCCTGTATCTATTAAAGAAATTGAAACAACAATTAATGATCTTCCAAAACTTAAATCAACAGGTCCAGATGGTTGCACCAGTGAATTCTACTGAACATTCAGGAAAGTAGTGATACCAATTCTCTATAATTATCTTTCAATAACAGAAGCAGGATGAATTCTTCCTAATTAGCTATATAATGCCAGAATTACCCTAATACCAAAACCAGATAAACAGTATCTCTCATAAACCAGATGCAAAAAATCTTAACAAAATATTAGCTAATCTAACCCAACAATGTATAAAATGCACATCACATCAGGCAGGATGTAATAGATAAATGGGGAAGAAGACACAAATGTCCTATGCAAAAGAATTCCAAATAATGTATGTAAGTACTCTGCCCTCAAGAAAATGGACTAACGTCACTAACCAACAGGAAAATGCAAATCAAAACCACAGTGAAGATGTCACCTCATACCTGTCACAATGGCTATTACCAAAAAGATATAACAAGTATTGGTGAAGATGTGGAGAAAAGGGAGCCCTTGTACACCATTAGTGGAATGTACATTGGTACAGCCACTATGGAAAACACTATGGTTCTTCCTCAAAAAAAAAAAAAACAACCATATAATCCAGCAATTCCACTTCCAGGTATTTATCCAAATTAAATAAAAACACTAATCCAAAGAGACAATGCACTCTTATATTTATTGTAGCATTATACACAATAGACAAACTATGGAAACACTAAGTAGGCATCAGTAGATGAATAAAGAAGATATGGTATGTGTATATGTGCATATATGTATATAAATATGAGTTTATTATATAAAATATTTGCATATAAATATATACTTACATATGTATATACACATACACACAATGGATACACATACACAGTATATGTATATACACATACACACACATACACACACTATATATATACACACACATACACACAATTGGATATGTATATACATATACACAATGTGTACATATCCACATATACATATACATATATGTATATACACATACAAACAGTAGAATATCACTCAGCCATAAAAAAGAATGAAATACTGACATTTGCAACAATGTCAATGAGCCATAGAAAGATGGATGAAATAGGTGAAGGGCATTAAGAGGTATAATCTTCCAGTTATAAGATAAATAAGACATGGAATGGAATGTACAGCATAGGGAATATAGTCAAATAATGTAATAGGTTTTATGGTAACAGATGCTAACTAGACTTACTGTGGTGGCCATTTTGTAATGTGTATAAATATTGAATCACCATGTTGTACCCCTGAAACTAATATAATATTGTAAGTCAATTACTCTTCAATAAAAAGTTAAGTAAAAATGCTCCCAGAACTTGTTCATAACCATTAGGAAAGATGGGACAGACCACTCAGCGTAAAAGGGGTTTGAAACAAAAATTCAGTTCATTGTAGCAAAATAAAAGTATATCTGTTGCAAAAAAAGAGAGAGAGAGAAGAAAGTGCATTATAATTTCCTCCTATCCCGTAAGTGTGGACTATTCATAGTGACTTTCATCCAAAGAGTACAGTGTGCAAAGGGGTAGGGTTACTTTACAGTGTAGAGAACTGACAAACACCATCTCAATCCAGGTGATCAAATAGACAACAGTGATAAGTCACATTGATAGTTTGGACCCTTGATGTGATGTGATGAAAAAAGCAATGTAACTGTGTGGTACCACAAGTGAATTAGTCTAGTTTAATCATGAGAAAAACACTAGGCAAATCCTGAGAGACATTCTAGAAAATACCTAATTACACTCAGAAACATCAAGGTCATCCCAAACAAACTCCTAGAGAATGCCACAATCAATAGGAGCCTAACAAGATATCAGTACCAAATGTAATGTATTGCACTAGATTTGATCTCAGAAAAGAAAAATAACATTAGAGAAAAATGAGAAAATCTTAATGTTAACTCTAGTTAATAATAGTGTATCAAGGGGCGCCTGGGTGGCTCAGGTGGTTAAGGGTCTGCATTCTGCTCAGGTCATGATCCCAAGGTCCTGGGATGGAGCCCCACATCAGGCTCCCTGCACAGCGGGAAGCCTGCTGCTCCCCCTGCTTGTACTCTCTCTCTCTGTGTCAAATAGATAAATAAATAAATCTTAAAAAATAATAGTGTATCAATGTTGGTTCATTAATTGTAACAAATATACCAATGTAAGATGCTACTAACAGGGGAATATGGATGTGGAATATATGGAAGTTCTCTGTTCTAGACTGAATATAATTCTGTAAAGCAAAACTGTCCTGAAATATTTAAAACTTATTTTTTTAAGATTTTATTTATTTATTTGAGAGAGAGAATGAGATAGAGCATGAGAGGGGGGAGGGTCAGAGGGAGAAGCAGGCTCCCCGCCGAGCAGGGAGCCCGATGCGGGACTCGATCCCGGGACTCCAGGATCATGACCTGAGCTGAAGGCAGTTGCTTAACCAACTGAGCCACCCAGTGCCCTAAAACTTATTTTTTTTAAATGGCACATTCTGGAGCAAAAATATAATTAAGTCCAATGCAATGTAGCTCATTTCCCCATTCGTCCCAGGGACTTTTGCAGAATTCCTATGGGATAGACATTTTGGGACAGATTAAATAGGATTCTAATAGAATTATAGACTTCAGGGAAAAAAAAAATGATATACTTTTTCTCCCACCTACTGATTCAGCCAGATGACTGATAATGCAGAATGGAAAAGCAGTTATTACAAAATCAACAGCAGGAGTACAGGACATATCAGTAAATGACCAAAGATGTTTAATAAGGTCACCTCCAATCAAAGATGAAATGATGGGTGTTAACGTGTTGAGAAAGACTATGATCTCTAACAAACTGAAGCACGCATTAGGAATCCACTATGTAGTGTTTGAGGGTCAACTTAGATTTACTCTGTTGTTACTGCTATTACGATGCTATTATACCATTGGCTGATAGGGCCTGAAGAAATCAGATGCAGACAGAAGATTAATGTTAATAGACAAAATACAGTACAACAAAACCAACAGAACAATATAAGCAATATATTTCAAAGGCAAATCACTTCTTTTTTTTTTTATTAAAGGCTATTTCAATTACCACAAATAAAATGTCATAAACCTGGAGGAATTCAAAGAAAAAATAATCCATGCTCAACTTAGTGTCAGTGGTATCCCTTTTTAGGGTCTCTTATGCATTGCAGAGAGAAATCAGGAGCTCTATTTCCCCAAATGTAGTTCTGAGGCCGGATAAACCATTATGAGATGCTTGTCCCAGAGTTATAAGGTGGAAGGGGAAATGACATCTGAGGCAGGTGGAAGCAGATCTTGCACAAAAGCTGAGCCTTGAGGCTCACATATGCTGGTGCTGTCAGCAGCTGAGAAAGGACGTTTTTTGTTTGTTTGTTTTGTTTTTTAAGATTTTATTTATTTATTTGAGAGAGAGAATGAGAGACAGAGAGCATGAGAGGGAAGAGGGTCAGAGGGAGAAGCAGACCCCCCGCTGAGCAGGGAGCCCGATGCGGGACTCCATGCAGGGACTCCAGGATCATGACCTGAGCCGAAGGCAGTCGCTTAACCAACTGAGCCACCCAGGCGCCCTGAGAAAGGACGTTTAAGAGGTCTTGTCAAAAATGCTGAGATCTACCACCACTTCAGAGAAAGGTCAGGAAAATGGCCTGCTTGAACAGCTAACAATATCCTGATGAGATTGGTGACATTTACTGCGACTTCCATGTGAGTGCCTGTGAATCAACTATTTTGCGGAACTTCTTCCTGGCCTTCCTCACCTAACCCTCCAACAATGGGTGGATTAAAATGGCCTGGATTAAGTCATTCCTCTCAGAAATCCTAGAGTGGCTGTTGTTTTCCTAAGTGAAACATGACTTTTCAACTAAATGGGTAATAACAAATATACATTTAAAGGATATAAAGTTATATAATCACTCTTCAAGGATTTGAGATAAATGTATTCTATGGAATACCAACTGATTTGTGGCCTTTTACTATCTTAGAATCAGAATGATAAATGATATGTTTAATATTTCTAGGCCCCCATTTTTTCAACTCTAAGTGACACTAGACACTGGCCAAAAACGTTTCTAGTTGTCACTCTGCAAGTCCAGAATATTAAGATTAACTAGATTAGGGAGTAGATGATGAAGACTAATTTTCCAGTTAGAAATATTGTTGGTGCAGGGAATTACCAGAATGGATAATTTGTTTTGACATAATAAATCACCTCTGTCTTCTAATTTAACTTTTTCTTTAGTGAAATATAATTATAAAATATAATGGATAGAATATTTCTAACCATCTCAAATCCTTTGTACTTTTCATGTGTATGATGAATTCCTGTGATTCCATACCTTTCATACATTGGCAGTAAACATTTCAGCTGACCTTTCAAGGTAAGAAATAATTAATCAAAATTCTATCTTAATTTTATACCTTGATGCTGCTAAACCTTAGAAAGCATAACACTCTATTATATTTGGTCACATTGAAAATATAAGGTCCTATCTAAGTGCTTCTTACGTCTGCTGTAACAAATGACTGCAAATTTGGGGGTGTAAAATACACATTCATTTTCTAACAGGTCTATAAATCAGCTGTTTGAATTAGATCTTACAAGGCTGAAATCCAAGTGTCAGCAGGCTGTACTACCTCTGGAAGCTCGAGGGGAGAACCTGTTTCTTTGCCTCTTCTAGCTTCTAGAGCCAGCAGGGTAGTATTACACTTCAGCGGTCACATTGCCTTTTTTCTGTTCTCTGTTGTCAAATCTTCTTCTGTTTCCCTCCAGTAAGTTCACTTTTACATTTAGGACCCACTAGGATAATCCAAGATAATCTTCCTATTGCAAGATCTTTAACAATCACATCTAAAAAGTTAGTTTTGTCATATAACATTCACAGGTTCCAATGATTTGGACTGGGGTATTTTCAAGAGCCATTATTCGTCGTAATACAGCACTGTTAAACTTATAATCACATACTGCTTAGTACTTCTCTTTCTACAGCTAAACTTTCACTCTTCCTAGAGCAAACAATAAAAAAGTACAGCCAAAAAACAAAACAAAACAAAAAGCCAGTAAGTAGATAGAATGACAAACTTAAAAACTAAAAGTGTTCAATTAACTCAAATAATAGCAGAAAAGAAAGAAAAAAAGAAATACAGGACAGAGAGAATAATTAGAAAATATGTAGGAGGGCGCCTGGGTGGCTCAGATGGTTAAGCGTCTGCCTTCGGCTCAGGTCATGATCCCAGGGTCCTGGGATCGAGTCCTGCATTGGGCTCCCTGCTCCTTGGGAGCCTGCTTCTCCCTCTGCCTTTCTCTCTCACTCTATCTCTCATGAATAAAAAAAAATATATATATATATATATATATATGTAGGAAAAATAGATATATTTGAAGCATAATAATTAAATTATATGTAAGTGGACTATACATTCCAATTAAAAAGGAAGACAGAAATTGTCAGAATAATTTTTAAAAAAACTAATTTACAACTACTTGCTTCCAAGTTATGCATTTTAAATATGAAGACATGAAAATTTTAAAAATAAAAAACAAAATATAGCATGCAAAATCTAAACTCAAAAACTGAGGTTGATTCATTAGCATCAGACAGACTAGACTTCAGGACAAGTAGTATTACCAGAGGTAAAGAGGGTCACTTCTTAAAGATAAAATGGTCAACGGAATATTCCTAAATATGTACCAAATAACAGAGTTGCAAAGTAAATGGAAACAAAATTGATAGCGCTAAAGTTAAAAAAGGATAAACCTACAATCACAATGGAGTATTTAACATCCATTTCTTAGGAATTGATAAGGCAAAAATATAAAAATATAATGATGAAGAATATGAAAGTATAATGAAAATAGAATGGTAAAATTTGAACATGATCAACTAAATTGATTTAATTATTATTTATTTATAGAACACTACACAGCTAAAATAAATGGCGGGTCGTAAAACAAACTAAACAAATTATTTAAAGTATCGAAATCATACAGAATATCCACTATGATCCCAACCAAATTGAATTAGAAATCATAAAATACCCAGTTATGTCTCCAAATGTTTGGAAATTAAGCAATATACTCCTAAATAGCCTATTGGTTAAGTACTAAATTACAAGAGAAAATAGAAAACATTTCCAACTAAATGAGAATTGAAGTACAATATATCAAAACTATCAGGGAGTGTCTGGGTGGTATAGTCAATTAAGCATCTGACTCTTGGTTTTGGGTTGGTTCATGATCTTGTGGTCCTGGCATAGAGCCCTGCACTGGGCTCTGCACTCAGTGGGGAGTCTGCTTAAGATTCTTTCTCTCCCTCCCCCCCACTCACATGCTCTCTCTTTCTCTCTCTCTCAAATAAATAAATCTTTAAAAAAAAATCAAGGAATGAGACTAAATCTATATATACAGAGCGAATTATGTAGCTTTAAATGTTAGTATTATAAAGGAGGAAAAATTTAAAATCTATGAGCTAAGTTTTCAACTTAAAAAGCCAGAAGAGCAAATTAAAGAAGCTAGAAGACTATATATTTTTTAAAAATTTATTTATTTATTTGAGAGAGAGCGAGAGAGCACAAGCAGGGGGAGTGGCAGGCAGAGGGAGAGGGAGAAGCAGGCTCCTGCTGAGCAGAGCCCTATGTGCGGCTTGATCCCAGGGCCCTGGAGTCATGACCTGAGCCGAAGGCAGATGCTTAACCAATGAGCCACTCAGGTGCCCTGCTAGAAGACTATATCAAGGAAGATGTAAGTACAAATTAAAGTTCAATTATTTAGAAGAGAGAAAATGAAATAGCAAAAATAAATGAAGTAGAAAACAAAAAATCAGTGACAGAAGTTATTTCTTTAAGATGATAAATAGAAATGATAGGACTATAGCAAGACTGATCAAGAAAAATAATTTTGATATCAGAAATAAAAGATCATTACCACATATTCTATAAACATTAAATGTATAATAATAATATTATGAATAAGGTTATGGCAATAATTAGGAAATCAGAAGAAATGGACAATTCATGGAAAAGCACAACTTTCCAAAACTATTAGAAGAGGAAATAGAAACTTTAAATATGCCTCTATATTTTTTGTCATGAACTCATAATTAAAAATACTCCTGTAAGAAAGCTCAGTCAGCTTTACCAGTAAATTGTTTCAAATATTTAAACAAAATTATTGATTAGAACAAAATACTCCCTAACTCATTTAATCATTTTGTCAAACCTTCCAAAGATGTTACTAAAAAGAAAATTATAGATCAATATCCTCCATGGATTTAGATGCAAATGCAAAAGTTTTCAAGAAATATTAGGAAATTATACATAAAATTATGTAATACATAAAAATACAAAAAAATAATATGTAAAAATTAATACAACTTGACTACACATATTAAATCCAGGAATGAAAAGTTGGTTTAACATTTGAAAAAAAATTGATCTAAATCACCATATTTAAAAAAACAGCAAACAAACAAACATGCATCATCCACATAAACGAAGAAAAAGCACTTGCCAAAATTAAATGTGTAGGATAAAACCTCTCAGCAAATCAGGAAGAGGAAGAGGACTTCCTCATCATTAATAGTGAAATATTGAATGCTTTTCCCCTAAAAAAGTCTCTACTGTCACCTCAGAATGCTCCTCGCAGACCTTGCCTGTACAAAAATACAATAAAAAGGAAGATGATTCATAAAGATTAAAAAGAAGAAATGCAACTCTGTTTATGTGCAAATGACATGACAGTAATAAACAGTAATAATATAAGGAATAAACAGTAATAATAACAAAGAACCTAGAAGTAGGGGAACACAGCTGATAGGAAGATGTAAGGTCAACAAGAAGTATCTTAAATGTAAAAGCTAAAACTAAAAATCATCTAGAATAAAAGCTAGTGTAATATGTTCAAAAGCATGGGTCAGTAAAAATTTCTTAGATCAAAAATCAAACTTTTTTAAAAGAAAAAAAATAATTGGACAATATTAATGTTAAAAATATTTTGCCCATAAAGATTACTCATTAAAAAATGAAAGTGAATGGGGCGCGTGGGTGGCTCAGTTGGTTAAGCGACTGCCTTCAGCTCAGGTCATGATCCTGGAGTCCCTGGATCGAGTCCCGCATCGGGCTCCCTGCTCGGCAGGGAGCCTGCTTCTCCCTCTGACCCTCCCCCCTCTCATGTGCTCTCTGTCTCTCTCATTCTCTCTGTCTCAAATAAACAAATAAAATCTTAAAAAAAAAAAAAAATGAAAGTGAAAACCAGTAACTGCAAAGAAAATATTCTTAATACATATCTCTAATAAATACTTTTTTTCAGTTTTTATTCATCAAGAAAATGGAAGCTAAAACTACACTGAGACTACACTATGTCACACCCTCTGGGATAGCTAAAATAAAAGGATAACATCAGTATTACTTTAGGACATGGCAGCAGTTGGAATTCTAACATACTATTAGTGGGTGTAGAAAATGATTCAAGCACTTTAAAATGCTGTTGGTCAGCTATAAAATAATAACATACCCACCCATATCCCAGTGATTTCACTTTTATGAATTTACCCAAGAGAAATGAAAATGTTTCTCTATAAAAATATGTATACAATTGCTGTTAATTTTGTCTTTATTCACCCAATCAAAAAATCTTGGGAAAAGAAACTAAAATGTCCACAAACAATTTAATAAACAGAGCATGATCATTAATTTTATGAAAAAACATCAATAAAAAGGAATGATTAATTCACAAAACAAGTGAATCAACATGAAAAACACAATGTTGAGTAAAAGAGGCCAAACACAAAAGAGTACATGCTGTATTTTTCCATTTGTTCAATGAAACTATAAATTAAGTTAATCTACGGAGATAAAAATCAGAAGAGCAGGTGTCTATGTGTATGTGTGGTAAAGGGGGTTTGACAGAAAAGAAATGAAAGAACTTTCTGGGATGATCAAAATGCTCTAAATCCTGATTTGGATTTAGTTACATGAAGAAATGGATACTTAAAACTTGTTGAACTCCATATAGTATATACTATTTAGTGAAAATTTTATTTCAATTAAAAATATTTTGAAGGAAAAAATAACTGGCAAAAAATGAATTGAACACTTAACCATTTAATCAAGCAATTCCATTTTTTGGAAGTTTCCCATGTATATTGGAAACATGTTGACACAAAATCTGTGCACAACAGCTTATAGCAATTTATTTATAATCACTAAAACCTGGAACGACTCAAATATCCTTCAACAGATGAATGGATAAACAAACTGGATAATATCCATATAAATGAAAGCTACTCAGCAATAAAGAAAAATCTATTGATTCATGCAACAATGTGAATAACTCTTTTTTTTTAAGATTTTATTTATTTATTTGACAGAGAGAGACACAGCGAGAGAGGGAACACAAGCAGGGGGAGTGGGAGAGGGAGAAGCAGGCTCCCCGCAGAGCAGGGAGCCCGATGCGGGACTTGATCCCAGGACCCTGGGATCATGACCTGAGCTGAAGGCAGTTGCTTAACCAACTGAGCCACCCAGGCGCCCAACAATGTGAATAACTCTTAAATGTACTTCATTAAGTGAAAGAAGCCAGCTCCCAAAGGCTACATATTGTATGATTTAATTTATATGACATTCTGGAATAAGCTAAACAACAGGGATAGAAAATAGATCAATGGTTGTCAAATGCAGAGGGCAGAAAGAGGTTGTCTACAAAGGGGTAGCAGGTAGAAAGAAACATTTGGAGATGATAGAATTGTTCTATATAGTGCTGTGTAGTGGGGACATGACCAGGCATTTGTCAAAACCCACAGAGTGAATTTTCCTGTATGATGATTTAAAATCAAAACAAAAGCATGATATCAGGGGTTCCAGAATGAAATGCAGACTGTATAAGAATGAATTTAATTGTATCATAAATAAATGATATAGCTACATTGAAGGGAGTAAAGGAGCTGATCCATTAATTTGAAGGGATTTACAGTGCAGAAAATTTGGTGAACATCACCTTCTCCAATAATCAAGGATAACATCACCAATAGAAAGTCATGATGATATCACGTTCCCCTCGGGGGATGAAAAAGACAATTCATCTCTGTGATTTTCTTTCCCAAAATTCACACCCCAAGTTGAATGATGAGAAAAACCTAAAAATAACCAAACCTGTGGGAAATTCTATAAAATTCTTCAAAATTCCTGAACAGTATCTTCAGTTTCCAAGTCACAGAAGACAGAGAAAGACTGAGAAACCATCACAGATTGGAGCTAAGAAATCATGAAAACTGAACATGATGGGGTACTGTGGACTGAATCATGGAACAGAAAAAAATATTAGTGGAAAAACTGAAGTCCAGATAAAGTCTGTAGTTTCAATAGTAGTAACAATAAGATACCAATGCTAATCTCTTCATGTTGACAAATATGCCATGGTTATTATAAATGTTTATATTAGGAGAAACTGAATGAAAAGTATTCAGAAATTCACTCTACTATCTTTTGTACTCTCATGTAAATCTGAAGTTTCCTGAAAATTAAAAGTTAAAAAATGAATTAAAGGGGCACCTGGGTGGCTTAGCTGGTTAAGCGATTGCCCTCGGCTCAGGTCATGATCCTGGAGTCCTGGGATTGAGTCCCACATCGGGCGTGCTCCCTGCTCAGCAGGGAGTCTGCTTCTCCCTCTGACCCTCCTCCCTCTCATGCTCTCTCTCTCTCTCAAATAAATTAATAAAATCTTTAAAAAAAAGAATTAAAAATCTTTGAGTCTGTATATGTTTCAGAAATGTGGAAAAACTAGGGGGATTATATGTTCTTCAGAAGTTATAGTGAGTTATCTTGGAAAGGAAGCTGGACTTGGGTACGTATTTTAGAAATGAGATTTTAATTAAAAAATGTAACTTCCTATAGAATAATATTGATATACATATATTACAGATTGATCCCCTACTACTTACCTACATTCTCACTTCCCATTCATTGTTAGATCACTTTACAAAATGTTTTACAGCTTTATTGAGATATAATTGGTATATAATAAACTGCCCATAATTAATGTGCACAATTCGGTAAGTTGTTTTTGTTTTTTTTTTTTAACTTACTATGGGCCTGGAAATGGGAAAGATGCGAAAAACATTACACTGGATGAGCTCTAAGATATTTAAGATTTTTAAGCTTTGATATATGTATAATAAACACATGGGATCATTATCATAAGAAAGTGAACAAATTCATCATCTCTGATCATTTTTTTCTCATATCTCTTGGTAATATTTTAGCTCATGTTCTCCCTTCGCCTACAACACTCAAATACTCCTGATTTTGATTGGCTGGATCCTAAACCTTGAAGTCTTCACTTGTAGTGCCCTCATTCAAAATGCCTTCCTTAGCTAACCTCATACCACACATCCTGATGTCTATATATACCTACTTTCATTTAACTTACTACATTACATTATATCCATGTCTATGTGGCAATCTTCCACAAATTAGGTTATATCAACAAGTGGAAGGAATTTGTTTCATCATTTATCCATAAATTTAATACAGATTAGCTGCTAAATACACATCCGTCAAATTATATAATTCCATAGTCTGTACCCTTCGCAGAAACACGTTATGCATCTGTTAAAATATCTTACTTTAGATGTTATTATCTGACAAATAAAACTACCACACTTGTTATAATTCAAGAGGACTAAGAAATAACATGGTTATCTTTTTTAATTAAAAGCCAATGGTGTGTGCATTTAATTATTTTGGTTAATCAAAACAGAACGTTCTTAAAAACGTGAATGTGTTTATGAGTTCACTGCTTCTAGTATTCCAAAACTTTCATTATTTAATAAAATTACTGACTTCCAAATATGGTTGGTGTGTTTAACTTATTGTTTGTTATCTATGATTGCTTTATAATATAATTATATGTTCTCCATCAGTGATTAAGAACTTTACATATGAATTTATATGAGATTAGATACTATGTTTTGGTACATCTCATGATCATAATTATCATAAATAGACAATTACAGCTTTTAAAGCCTCTGGTTATTTGGTAATTGATATATCCTAGGCACTCTGCTAAGTACTTCTTATATAGTATCTCAACAAATTTTTTACCAAAAACCAATAAATTAAGCTTATTACTCCTGTTTATCAATAAGTAAACTGAGACTCAAAAGAAAGTTGGGAGTAGAAATGGTTAAATGGTCTTTTAAACTGTGAAATAAATTAAGTATCTTCACTTGGACACACTTCACCAAGTAAACATTTCTACTCACTGTCCCATCTTCCAGGCACAGGGGCTCAGACTATTTAAGTTCTATCATATAATAATATATATGTATAATAATAATATACAATAACTTACATTTTTATAGACCTTTACAATTCTCAATATGCTTTGACAAACATTACCACTTCCCAACTCTGAGGCAGTTAGGGCAGATTTATGTCTCTACTCTGCAGTTATGGAAAGAGAAGTCCAGTGACTTGAGGTGATTAGTCATGGTCATAAGACAACCCATTCCTTCTGACTAGTAGACAGTGAGTATTCTTCTCCTGGCCTTCCTGTTTCTTTAGAAAACAGTACATTTGTTCTGGCCTTATGACCTTTACACTTACATTTCCTCTGCCGGAAATCCTTTTATTTGACGTATTTTCAGGGCACACTTCCCTTCCTCATTGTAAATCAGGTCTTCATGAATCCCTCCTTCCAAAAATATCTGTTCATATTTTATCAGCCCCTAGAATTTTACTCTTCACAGAATTTTTCCTTTTTTCATAGAACTTTTCACCTGCCTTCTCTGTATTGCTTTATTGTCTGTATAGTAGAATATAACTGAACCCTATAGTCTAGAACATTACCTAGTAAAATATGTTTGTGAAAAATTGGCAATTATAGTAAATGATTTTCTTCTGATTTACTGACCATTATATATAGGTTTATTTTTAATTGAAGGGACAAGCTTATCTTGGATGTTTTCTGTATTTTACATTATTGTGGTATATTTGCTTATCCATACCAAAACTCTGTGATTGTTTATTAAAATAAACTAGTAACTTATATATTGATTTCTGATTTAAGCATGATGGAAAACTGTTGGCTGCTGTTGTCATTAAGAAATGTTAGCATATTTAATGTTGTTTCTTAAACCTAAACAATAAATTGTCCTTCTGTTTACTTTTTATCTATTAATTATATCTATTAAGTTTTGAATTCCCTAAAATCCCTTAAGTATGTAATTTTAAAAATATGTTGGAATATCAATGTTAATCTTGAAGTTAGTTCATAATACTAATATCAACATAAGCATAATCTAACATTTCATTAATTTTGTTTCTGTATTAAATAGTTGATGACTTTAATTGAGCTGTGCTTTGCTTATGTTACTAAGTGACAATCAAATATTAGATGTTTCTCTACAGAATTATGTGCCTTGATAATTCCTTACTAATTTTGAGGAAAAACATATTTAGATATTATATATATATTTCTTCTTATTATTTTTTTTTAATTTAGAGAGACAGCATGCACATGCATGAGTGGGGGTGCAGAGAGACAGAGGGAGAAAGAATCAAGCAGGCTCCATGCCTAGTGTGGAGCTCCATGTGGGGCTCCATCTCAGGACCTTGATATCATGACCTGAGCCAAAATCATGAGTTGGATGGTTAACCAAATGAGCCACCCATGCACCCTCAGCTATTTTATATTCAATTTTAGATTAAAAACATCATTAGAATATCCTTTTGGTATTTCAACTAGAAGTAAATTATATACAGCCCAATGAAAAATAACTATACTCTGCCACTATATCAATTGTTTGATATACCAAATTAATACCACTGTTAAATTTTTTGATGGATTAGGCTGAAAAAGTATTTAAGAGTTTTATTTGGTATACTTTTTAACAATTCTTATTTGTATAACTTTTTATAGTTTCAAAAGACAAATCCAATAGAGCAAAAGTAGTCTGTTGTATTATTTCTAATCAGAAGTAAAAGATTAATCATCATGATTTTAGTTCTTTAAAAAATGTAGTTTGTCAGACTTCTCATTCTTAGAGTATCTCTATACTCTCCATGTTATACTTATTTGTATTTTCTTATTTACCTGCATTACTAAATAGCAAAGTTTTAATATGGAAACTAATTCACAATTCACTTGTTTCATATAAAAACTGATTACTTTGGAATAGAAGAGAGGTAATGAAATTTACTTAGTTGGAAATTCTGAGAAAATAAATGCTAATTTTATTTCTTTTTTTTAACTTCTTTTGGACTAGCACTTAATCAGTTTGGGTGGGGGCTTCAGTTTTATTATTTGCACATAGACAGTGACTAAATTTAGGTTCAGATTTGTCCAGTATAGTTATACTTTATGATCATTGCCTTGGTTTGTTTGTTTCCCATATTCCTATTCTCTTTCAAAATTCTCCCCATAATGACAACAAATTCTAGGGTAATCCTATACTCAGGGAAAATGATACTGCTGCAGGATGTTAATTTATATGAGTGATTTCAATTTGTTTAATAACTAAAGGAATTAAATTATTTGCTCATACATATATATTTTTATCTGTTATTTACCAGATTAAATATTGTGCAACACACATGCACACCTATAATCAATGTATTTCATTTTTTTCAATGTATTTTAAGTACTGCAGTGTAAATATAGTCAAGATCATATATGCAGATTTGAGTTATTTTAACATATAGTAAATTTTAATCTACTTATTCTTCTCTTTTACACTTTTAACTGTTGTAAGATATACATAGAAAATTTTGCCATCTTAGCTACTTTTAAGTGTACAGTTCAGGAGTGTTAAGTATATTCACATTGTTATGCTTAATTTATATTTAAAGACTATATCAATAATGAATCATCCATACACCCTGAAAATCAAAACTAAACAAATTTTATGCAAAATTACAAAATAGGAAAATGATATGTTTAAGTCCCAAATTTCTATTTCCTGGATGAGAGACAGATGAAAAGCAGCTTCACCTGATTACATTTTATGTTCCTAGATCTACCTGTCCGACAGGCTCGTTCCTTGTTTCCTGTCCTCTAACTCAGGGAGATCTCTAAACACTGAAGTAAGTCATGACCATAGCAAATCTCTGCCCCACTATTCTTAAGTGGTTCGGTGAATCTCCATTCTTTTTTTTTTTTTTTTAAGATTTTATTTATTTATTTGAGAGAGAGAGAATGAGAGACAGATAGCAACAGAGGGAAGAGGGTCAGAGGGAGAAGCAGACCCCCCGCTGAGCAGGGAGCCTGATGCGGGACTCGATGCCGGGACTCCAGGATCATGACCTGAGCCGAAGGCAGTCGCTTAACCAACTGAGCCACCCAGGCGCCCGTGAATCTCCATTCTTTGTAACCAAAGAGCCTTGACTGTAACAAAGAACACTGAGTTCAAAGAACCTCACGTTACAAAGTTTCTGCATTTTCTCATGCTAATAAGAAATGCAAAACAAAAACCTTGTGAAACAAATGCTGTGTTTAACATGTATTTCATGCTGCACATGAAATTTCATATTATGCTAAATTTACCAAAATGTTATCAAATTATCTCTGAGAACACTTTTTTCATAAAATCATGAGTATATTCAATTGCACACGTATTAAATAGTATTTTTAATAATCACAATATTGACTCATAAATTTGCATTTTTATTACCAAATGCATAACATATAAGGCCTTCTATTTATAAACTTGTTTTTTTAGCTACAAGAGAATAATATTTAATTCAAGGGAAGAAAATTTGCTTTGGTATATAACATCTTTGGTTTATGGAGTGAATTTTATTTCTTCCTACAAACTATAACAAAACATCCCTGTTGTTAACAACATTATAAATTTTTGAAAATAACTGGGAAGTCAAAAAGGGCGGTAGGGTTGAGGGTTAAAGTCAACTTTCTACAGGTTAATCTGAATGATTAAATAGAAAGTTTAAAGTTTAATATGTAGAGTACAAGTGGGTGTGAAATGACTCCTCTGCTTATTTTATACCATCATGAAGATGATATTTTAATACTAAATTAAGATACTAGTTTAGATTAAGTGTTCATGGTGTGGTACATTCAAGGTAGCTATTAACCTTAAAGTTATAAAACAGCTTCTTAAAGAACAAAAGATATCTAACTGAATTTTGTATCTGTATTAGAGACATTTAGAGTAATAAAATGCATTTGATTTTATAAGGGACTGTCATATATATGCATTTTTCACTGGTAAGTGAGGTAGCCAGGTAAGCATTAAGATCCCCAATGGAATATCAAAGCACAGAAAGATGAAATCATGCTCTAAGGTCATAATTAGAGGCAGTGCATATACTACCAATGATCTTAATGCCCATCCAGGGCTTCATCTTCAAAACCAGTTTCCAGAAGGCCCAAAGACTGTTTAATTCAACTTTAATGGTAAGGGGGAAATTGAGGAGAGGAAGTATTTTCCTAAAAACCTAATTCTCGGTGTGTGTGTGTGTGTCTGCACGTGTGTGTGTGTGTGTGTGTGTCTGTTTCATGAGCAAATACTAGTATTCTGTGTTGATAGAGCAGATATTTTTTTAAAAAGATTTTTAATTAATTTATTTGACAGAGAGGGAGAGCACAAGAGACAGAGAGCACAAGCAGGTGGACAGGGAGAAGCAGGCTTCCTGCTGAGCAAGGAGCCAGATATGGGACTTGATCCCAGGACCCTGAGATCATGAGGTGAGCCGAAGGCGGACGCTTAACCAATTGAGCCACCCAGACACCTCGAAAGAGCAGATATTTGATGGTGTTTAACAAATGTGAAGATAATTTGCAAGATATACATAATATATTTTGATTGAAATATTGTTGCTGTACTTTTTTTTAGAGGCCTTTTCTAGAAACTACACTTTGTTTTAGGATCCCAGTCCAATTTCTGTACCATACAATATATAAGGAATACATAATAAGGCAAGATAGTGCATTGAGAATCATAGATGATTAAGTTAGCATATTAAAAAAAAAGATAAAATTTCTTTGCATAAGGCATCAGGAGAAATAAATGTGAATTAAGTATCTCCAGTACCTAAAAATAATTCCAGTATATGGTTGATACCCAATAAATAATTTTTAAACAATAAAAAGACAAAACTTCTAAGACTAGCCAGGTAATTATTTTGTTTGTTCCTCTGTGTTGGGAAAAAATTTAAAAATTGAACTAGAAAAGAAAAAAAAATAAAATTCATCTCAGTAGATTCCTAGTACCCTTATAAGATTTATAGGAACCATTTCCTGAAACACTTTGTTTCTTTTCTATCTTCACAGATTAAGCAATATATATCTATATTGCATTGAGATAATCAAATGCTTTTTTAAATTCTTTATTAGTCAGTGAAATTTATTACTCATCTTAATTTTATTTGTAAATTTTAAATCCGATGCTATCTAAACAAACTGACATTTGTGAATTATGTAATATAATCTCACTTATAATAATGAATAAGACATTTTCAGTGATTTAGTATAGACAGTATTTTTCCAAGGAAAAAAAAGGACAATAGAGTAGATTGGTTATAATCTGCCATCACCATCACCATCACTCACAAATGCATGTGTTATGGACCTATTTGCGCATGATGTTTTGCTGGGCACTTCTTCAAATACCATATTCAGTGAATAAATCAGCAGCTGATAACAACAGTTTTCCCGAAACAATCAAACTTTAAAACAATCTTGAAATATATGGTTATGCAAGAAAAATGCTTGCCTTAAAATGCAGGATATTATGGGAAGTCAATGCAGATATTTAAGATTAAGCTCAATAAAAGCATGCACTATATTTTGAAAGTAATATTTATCAGAGAGCTCTTAGTCTTAGAAAATGCTTTTGCATTTACTAGAAACAAATCAGAGCAGGAAGGGAACTTTTTCAAAATATTCCATTCATTCAACTCTTATTTTACAGAACTTTGAATTTGGAAAAAGGGTTCAATACAAATCTTTCAATTTACATGTCCTGTTCTAAAACTGTAGGATTTATTTCTGATTTCTCCTCAAACAAGTCCATTCTTTGCTATCTCAGTTATATATTTCAGTGTGTCAAATAGCAAAACTCAAAATCGAAAGGAAATAACATGAGTTTGTCATGGCACCAAGTTACCAGCCCCGATTCTATTTTCCCTAATATTAAGGGAGAAAATGTGGCTAAGTACACAATAATTTTTCCCCTTCTAAAGGTACAATATTTTTGTCTAGTTAGCTATAATTCAGTCCCAGACTTCATCAGACCCTTTTAAAATGCTTCTCCTTATTTTCTTACCCAGGTTCCATTATTATTCATATTTCACAGGTTATTTTTATTCTGAGAATTTGTGAAAAAATAGACAATACAACTGAAAAACAAACCGTATCAGCTGTTATTCTTGATAAAATTTTTACCTCACAAATATCAATCATTCAAAATCATGACACATACTTTCTAAAATGTGTCAAACTGATGTAGTTTTGTCATCAAGGTAATCAAATGTAATAATCTTCTACATCAAAGAGACTTTTTTCTTTCCTCTATAATTTTTCAATCCTTCACTGGCTACAAAAGTTTGAAAGCTGACATCCAGGCGTCTCTAGTTTCCAAGATCTCCTGCACACACATAATGCAAATAGAGTGACTCTCACTTCCCCTTTATTTATATAAAGATTCAAAAAGATGTTCTTTCTTGTTATAATTATGGTGAGTGTGGCAGACACCATCTGTCTCTAGCCAGCAAAAATGTTTCTTCTTCCTCCTTCCTTACCAGGAGATCACTGCTTAGCATCTTTTTCAGCTGGATTTTTGTACACAGAGACAGAAATGGAAGAGGAATGACTTTCTCTCTGATTAAAAGAGAAGTGTGAGGGCGCCTGGGTGGCTCAGTTGGTTAAGCGACTGCCTTCGGCTCGGGCCATGATCCTGGAGTCCCGGGATCGAGTCCCGCATCGGGCTCCCTGCTCAGCAGGGAGTCTGCTTCTCCCTCTGACTGTCCTCCCTCTCATACTCTCTGTCTCTCATTCTCTCTCTCTCAAATAAATAAATAAAATCTTAAAAAAAAAAGAAAAAAAGAGAAGTGTGAGAATATCTTCCTCACTATTTGCTTTGAGTGTTTATTCAGTAAAGAGAAACAAAATGGTTGGAGTTGCTCCACCACCTCGTGACTATTGTGATGTGAAGCCATCTAAAATTGGAAACATAAACATAAAACATACAAGATACAACCTGATACAGGCTAATAAGCTAATGTTATTCCAAATAAAATAAAGATAATTAAGGCAAATGCTAAAATTTTGTCTTTTTTCCCTAGAATTAGTTATGTGTGAACTGTGTGAAAATATTTATTTCCACAAATTCAAATAAGAGAATTACTTGAACCAAATTATAATATTACTGCCAAGACTCCATTTCCCTTAATATTGTATAGATATGTGAAATCATTCTTCTCACAACCTAAGTAATAATTTACTTACTTTATAAATGTCATGGATGTGGTATTCTTTGTGCTGTAGCATAAACACAGTTAGTTATATAACTCAGAATAAAACTTTTTCTCCCAAAGACAGTAGTAGCATTATTACTTTTGACAACAACCATATAGCATCTTATATGAATTAAGGTTGGCTCAGAGTAAACTATGACATTAATTTCATATCACTGAATGTTGATTTCATATCACTTTTTGAAATAATTCCTCCTTTCTGTGTATTTCTGACTACATTCTAATCAATAGTTAGATAACTTGAAGTATAGAAAACTTACTGTCTGCCACCACCCCATGCCTTCTGAAAGCTCAGAATCTAAAAATTAAAATATATTGAAACAATTAAAGATATAATTTAATTAACCAAAATTGATACATGGCATGCCTACCGAAATCTTTAAATTGAAATACTATGATTACACCATTACTAATATTTATATTTAAGAGTTACTCCCAAATGTTCATTATTGAAGAACACTTTTAAAAAAAAGGAAGCTGCACCAACCTTCCTGTTATTATTTTAGGAAATAATTACGGTGTAACCTACTTAACATGTTCCTTTCCTTTACCCATTTTTCTTATGACCTTTTTCAAATTAAGGGAAAGTTGCCATTGTGACTAGGGTTAACCTGTTTAACTATATCAGGATAAATCACATGGATTTTAAAAGGAAACTCATTTCCCTGTGTTGAGAGATCAGTCTGATGTTCTTGCTAAGACATTTGGACAGATGATTATAGCCGTTCAGTCAATGCATGAGTCCCATCTCTGCCAAGACTTCCTCCCTCTAGTCATGGATTAATGACCTTTGGGCAGCTGCCTAAGCAAGAAGGAAAAGATGCATGTGTCTCCGTCTGAAATCCTCTATAGTAATTCTAATTGACTGCAGTGATATCTACTGGTGACAGTGGAGAAAGCTGACAGCTGCAGGCCCTGTTATTGCAGCCAAAAAGCCACTCTTGTGGAGATCTTAGATGAGTATATTAAGTACTTTTACTAGCTCAGCTGGTGAAGTTACTTTAGCTCACTTGGCATGAGCACTGGCCTGAGAATAGTAAATCAGCTCTTAAAAGTATCTGCTTGTCATCTGAATTGTAAATGTTCAGTGAGCTAATACTAATCCTCTTTTATAAATAGAACTGACCCTTTAGTGCTTTAGTGTCATCAAGAAAGTTTTTTCTTTCATTTTGCTAACTTTTCTTTTTCCTTGGCTTAACCCCATTTGCCCTGCTACACACAGTAAGTGGAAACCTTCGACGAGCTCAAGATTAGATATCATAAAAAAGGACCCCAGGTGAACCTATATTAGTGTGCTGGCCGTTACACTGCAAAATGCTGTCAGGAGCTAAACTGGAAATTGTAGGGGCGGGTAGGGAAAAAAAAAAAAAAAAAATCCGGAACACTTAAGAGCAAATGAAACGTACTGTTAGGTAACCCACAAGGCGTTACTGTTTTTCAGTAACATGTATTGTCAAACTTTCCCTCAAATTCTCTGAAGCTGTTCATGAGATTCTATCCTATTAGATGGGTTAGGGGAATATGGAAGTTCATTATTTTCAATATGCTATAACTCATCACTGGGAAGAAACTGTTCCACTAGATTACAATGATTTAGTCCTTCTTTAGACTTGATTGAACCTGTTTACACATTTCCTCTAACAATACATAAAATACTCCTCCAAACACCAACACAAACATCGACAAAGAAATCTGAAGACTCTAAAGTCCTGTTTTTAACATAAACAAATAATTGCAGGAGGCACAAAACTTCAACTTTTCCAGCAAAGAAAGCATACAATTAACAAAGAAGCTAAGTGAATTTTTTTCTTACTTGTAATACTTGACAGAATGGGCTGTGTTTTATTTCCTTTTATATACCCACTGCCTTGAACATAGGACAGCAGAAATGGTAGATGCTTAATAATTCATTGACAAATTAAAAAAGTGAATAAGTGACACTTACGAGTAGTAATACATTCTTGCCATTTCTGACCCTAATTGGAAAGTAAAATTGGCAAAATCAAATTCGGATGGTGTAGTGAGATCTACAAAAATAAAATAATTTTCTATCCTTCCATGATGCCCTTATAAGTGAATTTAATTGCTTATTTTATCTAATTAGAAAGCCTCTAAATATCCCAAAGATTACTAAGTTTCCCTCATTCATCACATTTTAATATTATCAAAGTATTATAAATTACATGGTTTAAGCATTTTACTAACAGAGTTTTCTGTTTAGGATAAGTAATATTTTCTCATTAACACCTTCTATGTAATTTTTCCAAAAAAAACCATGAATCCTATTTTTCAAATATAGATCTTATTATCTGGCTTAATTTAAAATTAATATCCTTATAATACCGTCTTTCTATAGGAAAAGCAGAGCAAGTCACTTTCTACACTGATACAGGTTTATAAAAGGATCAACAAAATTCCTTAATTGTATAATTCCTATAATTGTATAAAGCAACACCCTAAGGAGGCAAGCTGGTCTTTAAAATGGGTTTTAGTTTTGTGTTTCCGAAATCAGTGCCTCAAAGGTTTCCATTATTGCTCACTTTAAAATGTGCTCATTTTAGGGCACCTGGGTGGCTCAGTCGGTTAAGCGACTGCCTTTGGCTCAGGTCATGATCCTGGAGTCCCGGGATCGAGTCCCGCATCGGGCTCCCTGCTCGGCAGGGAGTCTGCTTCTCCCTCTGACCCTACCCCTCTCATGCTCTCTCTATCTCATTCTCTCTCTCAAATAAATAAATAAAATCTTAAAAAAAAAATCTTTTAAAATGTGCTCATTTTAAATATTTTAAACACTACTCATTTAAAAATGCTCATTTAATTTGCCAAGGTCTAGTGCCTTCAGGAACACCTTTCCCTGCAGATGCTGGAGATGACAAATAGTATGATTAGGATAAAAATAAGAAAGACTGGCTGCAAGGTAGAGAGGGCTACTTGGTCTGTTCTTGGAAGCACAAATTCCCAAGATGCCATCTATATATCCCAGACCATACATAATGAAAAAGCAAACAAATAAGAAATATCTACAGATCATAATAAGGCATGTTTCAAAACTATTTGGTTGGGATCCAGAACCGCCGAATTGCTTAATTACTCAAATTTAACTCTCTAGAATGATTTCTTATTATATCGGCTTATAATGACACTAAAATAGAAATTAAAATGCAGAAAAGCACTCAGGCAATAAAGTGAATAAAATACAATAGAATAATATGTATGGACAACTCATGTGCCTTTTAGAATTATGGCTGCAACTTGGATCTCATTTACTCTGTAATTTACTTAGTGTTGTAATTAAAAACGAAAGTTCACAATAGAAAGGTCACGTGAGAATTTGATTAACTTTGCAGTCCCTGCCCATTTATTTTCCTAATATAATAATCATCCATAGTTCATCTAAACGTGTGTGTTATTTTTCTTAAAGGCAACATGGTTTATGGTTATTTATACTTTCAATTTTCTTACCAGAAAGATCCAGTTTGAATCCAGGGTTCTACTAGTTCAATTGTTAAATCCTCTAAATCTGTTACCCACTTACAGATCCAGATAATAGTGCTCAATAGCAAATGCTGAGTAACATACTTTTAATTGGGCATTTGTATATTTTACATTAACAAATACATTAAAATTAATAACAAAAGTAATAATAGAGTTATACTTATTTCATGTAAAGACCTGTTTTGGATTTAATAAAGAAAATCACTGCAGGTAATGTTGAGGTCTACAGAGCATTTCATCAATCCTTCATTTAATCATTTAGAAAATTTAAGGTTGAAAATATTATAAAAGACAAAGTTTTATGGTGTCAAAGTTGCACAACCTAAGAAACTCAGGGTTCCAGCAATTACGATAACATATAGAACTCTAGAACACAGATCATTTACCACCCTTTTGGAACAATTCTTCACAACGTGTCATCTTTTTTTCTGCCGGAGGTGAGGAAGATGGATTTCATGGTAAGGTAACTTTGGGAAACAACATTACCCTATGTTTGCTACTTAAGGTTTCACCATGCATTTATCAATAGAAGAGCCTGAAGAAGTTCTGCAGTAAAAAACTTATTTTCATCACAAAATACCTTTTAGTGGGATACGCCTACACAGATGCTGCCTTACAGACACAAAAGAAGCAGAAACACAAGATTAAGAACAATGGAAACAAAAGCTCTTATAGAACTAACTAGTATCTAAAGAAAACTAAATTTATTTCAAGAAAAATATAGAAGCTTATCTGAGTTCCAACTTTCATAGGTACATTAGGATAAGTATGTCAGCTCAAATGCATAAAAATCAGAGTAATCATATCATTGACTATATTGAATAGCTATGAAGAAACAAAGATTGTTAAAAAAATTTCAAATTATGAAGAAACAAAGATTGTTAAAAAAAAAAAAAGACACCTTTGAATGCATCAGGCTGTGTGGCATAAATGCAATTTGAAAAGGCCCTACAAATTGGAATCTGCAACCAAAGTTTTGTGTAGGTAAGTCTTTATTGTTCATATTGTATACAGTTCCATTTGTTAAATTATAAGAGAAAATATTGAACATTGAGATTATGGTTATTTTCAAATGTGAAAAACAATTAATTGGAAAGAGGAAATCTGACAGAGAAAGACCCCAACCTGAGAAGACAGCAAAGAGTAGTAAGATTGGGGCACCTGGGTGGCTCAGTCAGCTTAGCATTCCACTCTTAATTTCCGCTCAGGTCATGATCTCAGGGTCCTGAGATGTAGCTCCTTGTGGGACTCTGTGCTCAGTGTGGAGTCTGCTTGGGATTCTCTCTCCCTCTCCCTCTGCCCCTCCCCACCTCCCTAAACAACAACAAAAAAAGGGTAGTAAGATGACCATAAAAAAGCAAGCAGGTAAGCATACCACAACCCAAGAGTGCTGAAACTCAAGGGATCTGGCAAAATAGTTTACTATCTACAACACGGCAAACAGCAGGGGCATTAGCACACCAACATAGATTTTCCTGAGTCTGAGTGCCAGGGGAGACAATGTGGGCCCAGACAGAGACTACACAACGGTGTGCTGTGCCACAGCAGAGGTATTATTAACATAATAAAGGCACACTTCCGTCACATGCAGAAAATAAGCCAATCCTCTCTCCTAGAAGTTGCCTAGTAGTCACATGTGATTTCCTTGACCCTCTGAAGTGTCTATGTGACTAACTACTGAAACTGCTCATTATCAGGAAACACTTGGACCTTGCTATTTGATATATTCAGCAAAGATGTGCAAGGACACTCAGGAACCATAGCAGAGTGATCTCCCAACAAGAGCAAACATTATCTGAATCAAATTAATACGAAGGAATTAAATTCTGTAACATATCTGTAACAAATTAAAAAAAATGCTGGTTAGTATGATAGTTGGTAATCACATGAGATTAATTTTTAGCCAATAGTTTTAACTTCTTTTCATCCTTAAGGCATCATGCTCTTATTTTTCATTTTTTTAAATTTATTTATTTTTATTTTTTATTATTTTTTTATTCTTATGTTAATCCCCATACATCATTAGTTTTAGATGAAATGTTCCATGATTCATTGTTTGTGCATAACACCCAGTGCTCCATGCAGAATGTGCCCTCCTCAATACCCATCACCAGGCTAACCCATTCTCCCACCCTCCTCCCCTCTAGAACCCTCAGTTTGTTTCTCAGAGTCCATAGTCTCTCATGGTCCGTCTACCCCTCCGATTTCCCCCGCTTCATTCTTCCCCTCCCGCTACCTTCTTCTTCTTCTTTTTTTTTTTTTTTTCTTAACATATATTGCATTATTTGTTTCAGAGGTACAGATCTGAGATTCAACAGTCTTGCACAATTCATAGCGCTTACCAGAGCACATACCCTCCCCAGTGTCTATCACCCAGCCACCCCATCCCTCCCACCCCACCCCCCACTCCAGCAACCCTCAGTTTGTTTCCTGCAATTAAGAATTCCTCATATCAGTGAGATCATATGATACATGTCTTTCTCTGTTTGACTTATTTCACTCAACATAATACCCTCCAGTTCCATCCACGTCGTTGCAAATGGCAAGATCTCATTCCTTTTGATGGCTGCATAATATTCCATTGTATATATATACCACATCTTCTTTATCCATTCATCTGTCGATGGACATCTTGGCTCTTTCCACAGTTTGGCTATGTAGAGATGTAACATAACTTATAGACTAATTATAAAGTACATCCATACTTAAATTGAAATATCGTATTTAAAATTTGCATAACCTGATGAATGAATCACTACAAGATTTCCATATAAGGAAGCTCAAGCTGGGCTCTCAACTCAAATAAGTTTAGCTGAAGTCTGGTTATAGCCCAATTATTTCTCAGATAGTATGGCAGGCCAAGCCATTATAAATTGAAATGTTATTATCTATTGGCACAATGTTATAAACGTCATACTGTGAAAAGGTCCAATATTATGAAAATGATAATAGTAATATCAAAAGTAAAATCAAATGAAATGATCTTTGCAAACATTTATGTACAGAAAAATTGAGAGTTTTTATTTCGTCACTAAATGTCCCTTTCATATTCCTAGTTGGGTGAGGGATAGATACATATGCATGTATTTGCCATAAAACGCAAATACCATACGTGTGTATGCACACAGTGCTGACACCATGCAGGAGACCACTTAAAACATATCCTGGGGTTGTGATGGAGGGTGGCCTCCCCAGATATGGTGTAATAGCAGCACCCTGTGGAAGCATTCACCGAATAGACAAAGGAAGGAAGCAAAGACGGCACTTCAAAGCGAAGGTATCTTCTGAGAAACCTCCATGTTAAACTAGCTGAAATGTTTCATGGAGAGTGGTAAAGTTGGAAACTTTGGCTGGAGCCCTAAACAGGGTCTTTGTCATAAAGGGCCTGGCAGTGATTATGTTCTGGCTTAAAGACTTTATCCATAAAGTCATGGGAACCACACTCACACACACAAACCTGAATTTAGGAATGACATTACATAATATATCTTTTGAAATATATTTCTTATTCAGTTGGAAAAGGGATTTAAGGAAAACTTAAATCAGTCAATTCAGGAAAGATACAGTGATAATTACGCAAATGACAAATGACAGGATGCCTGTAACTTAGGTGGCAGCGATCAGATGAAGAGCTAGTGGAAGACATTTGAAGAGATGGCGTCATGACATTCTTGATAGTCAATTAACTGTTGAGGAATAAACAGGAGTTCAGGAAGATTACCGACTTTAATGTAGTTGGTATTATTAACATAATAAAGGCATGATCAATGAGATGGACAATTTAGGGAAAAGATCAAGTTGGAGACATTGTAGTATACTGAATTAATGCTGCCCACTGTTCACTCTTTCTCTCTGTATTAGAGTTATGGATTCCTATTCATTGTTATACCGCTGGCCCTGAACAAGGAATGTAAAACCAATTTTACTGACCTTAAGCATAGTCCAGTGACCATTCTGGTGAAGGGAATATCAGCAGACGTGATGACGTTATGATGACCTATGTTACTCTTTAATATAGCTTGGGCTCTTGCATTCCTACCCTCTGCCATGAGTATACACAGGTAGTGGTCCCAGAATCAGAAGTCATGCAAAATCCAATCAAACTTAGCAGAGATACAATTGACCCATGGGCCTCATATAATATAAACAAGAAATGTTAATTATAATCCAGTGTGAAAATGGGGGTGTTATCACAAAACCTAACTAATATGTAAATGACATATAGTTCAGTTTAACATGTCAGGTTTGAGTTACTTACTGAGAAATCGAAGAAGAAATGTCCAGTAGGAAGTTGTTTAGGTACAGAAAGTACATAAAATAAGAGGCAGAGGATGAAAATAAAAAGAGAAAAATGTACCTCTCAAAGTGTCCTGGCAATAGTAAAGAGGATTATTAAATGAGCACTTTTTTCTTGACACTAGGTAAGAAGTCATCTGTAGCACCTCTATCCAAAGATGAAGGTGTCATAGACAGCCCAAATTTGTTACCAAAGTAAAAACCTTTTTGGATTCAAGAAAAACAAGAGCTAGGATGCATGTAATCAAGATGTTTTATATGAGCAGGCCTGTGTTCAGTGAATTAGCATTGTACAATAATGACTTTTGGAAATCTAACTTTGTATCATTATACCCACTGTCTCTCTAGAAATATTAGAACCATGGGATTGTTGTTGTTGTTTTTAATTTTGAAGAGTAATCTAATAGTGCCATCAGAAAGGTAGTTGAGTCAGTTTTATTAATGACATAAAGTATTAAGATGTTGGATATCTAAGACATACTGACTTTGATTTTATTTCAATCTATTGCAGTCTTAAGCATCAGGGGAATGACAGCAGCCTTCTGAAACTTTCCTGTGTGAGTTCACAACATTAAAGTGTTGCAGTGTCTCATTATTAAGCAAGTTAAGTTCTAACTTTATCAGTAATGTGGATTAATTTTATCTCTTCCCAATCCTCGCGCCTTCTAAGATTAATTCTGCTGTAAGAGAATGAACCATTTATAGAATGACAACCTTGCCAAAATATAGTTAACTGGATTCCTAGGTTATTTATGCAAATTATGTCATCCTATTGTAAATATCCAAGTTAATGGGCAATTTCTAGAGGATGCATGGCCTATCTTTGTTATAAAAGTCACAAGCATGTCTGAACATGTGTTATTTACACCTAATCATTTATGGAATTAAAAAAATACAAATAAAAAGATTTCAAAATTTGTTATTCATCAGCACTTTCAGGAAAGAACAATAACTTCTTTATTTCTGTATCTCCAGCGCCTAGCCAGTACATGGCCCATAATAAGCATTAAAGAAAAGTTGAAGAATGCCTTTCTCCGCCAAGGCAGGTGAATAATGTGTGCAAGGACGTGTATACAGTGCACAAAAGGTGCTTGAGGATACATGGCAAAGATTAGATTTAGCCTGCATTATTAATGAGTTGATTAATGAAAATAAGATAATTAGTGCATGATTTTGAGATGTAGACAATTTTTTAGTCTGGCACCAGATACCCAATCAGGAATATGTGCAAGGGTGTGCTCAAGATGTACAAGCTAAACAATGCTGTGCAGAAAACCAAGTTATCCTGGAGAGATGAGGGAGCATACTTCCTACATGACATAAACTGGAAGTCAGCTTTCAGAAATCCAAACTAGAAAGTAAATCACCGAGATATGATTTCAACTGTTCAGCTGATTTTGATAGTCAATTTGTTTTTAGGCACAGAGGCGAAGAATAATTATGTTGGGATGTCTCAAAATTAAGAATGATGTGCAGGGGCGCCTGGGTGGCTCAGTTGGTTAAGCAACTGCCTTCGGCTCAGGTCATGATCCTGGAGTCCCTGGACTGAGTCCCGCATCCGGCTCCCTGCTCGGCAGGGAGTCTGCTTCTCCCTCTGACCCTCCCCCCTCTCATGTGCTCTCTCTCATTCTCTCTCTCACAAATAAATAAATAAAATCTTAAAAAAAAAAAAAAGAATGATGTGCAGGATCAAACAGAAGAGGATTCCTGCACCACAGTGGTATCTCTATATAAACCGTCAAAGAAGTTTGCCTCTCAGAACAAGATATGTTTCAGTAAATGCTGGTGATTATAAAAAAAAGAACAAATCCTCTGCAGATCTAAATAGTCTACCAGCGGGATCTGGGGGGGCGAATACCTCTGCAGTTCATTTTCTCTTTGGATTCTGTCTTCAATTCTGCTTAAGAATATGGATGTTGTAGGGCGCCTGAGTGGCTCAGTTGGTTAAGCGACTGCCTTCGGCTCAGGTCATGATCCTGGAATCCCTGGATCGAGTCCCGCATCAGGCTCCCTGCTCAGCGGGGGGTCTGCTTCTCCCTCTGACCCTCCCCCCTCTCATGCTCTCTCTCTATCTCATTCTCCCTCAAATAAATAAATAAAATCTTTAAAAAAAAAAGAATATGGATGTTGTATAGGCAGATGTTTTATGAGGTTACTAAATATGCCTATTTTTTAAAATAAATTTTAACTTTTAAATTTAAAACATTAAGTTTTAAACAATTTGTCATAGCGACTTTATGATTATGGACATTAAAACAAATGAATTTTTACAAGCTGCAAGAATGTAAATGTAGCTCCATTTTACCACCAAATGTTCCATACTTTGTCTTTACTTTGAAGGTGACAAGTAACACAATTTACGAACATAGGAAAAAAAAAAGTATCACAGAAGCAAAATACTGGTTTAAGTGAAAGATAAAATACAGAATTCTGCACATTGTTATATGTCCTGGAACACCAAAAACTAACTATGACTCTTCACATAAGAGAGGAAGAAAGCTAATTTAAAGATTTTATTTATTTATTTGACAGAGAAAGACACAGCGAGAGAGGGAACACAAGCAGGGGAAGTGGGAGAGGGAGAAGCAGGCTTCCCGCGGAGCAGGGAGCCCTATGCGGGACTCGATCCCGGGACTCCAGGATCATGACCTGAGCCGAAGGCAGTCGCTTAACCAACTGAGCCACCCAGGCGCCCCGAGGAAGAAAGCTAATTTAAATGACATACTATTGGTTATGCCATATACGCTACTCTATCTAATGATCACAGTAGTTCTTTTTTTTTTTAATTTTTTTTGAAGATTTTATTTATTTGACAGAGAGAGACACAGTGAGAGAGGGAGCACAAGCAGGGGGAGTGGGAGAGGGAGAAGCAGGCTTCCCACGGAGCAGGGAACCCGATATGGGGCTCCATCCCAGGACACTGAGATAATGACCTGAGCCAAAGGTAGACGTTTAACGACTGAGCCACCCAGGCGCCCCCACAGTAGTTCTTTTAAGATGACATTTTTATTTTCAATTTTCAGACAGTGAAACTGAGGCTCAGAATGCTCAAGGATATTGTGTAAAATCATATAAATAGCATGAAAACGAGTTTGATATAAACCTACCTCTGTCTTGTTTTATTCATGCAGCAAGCATTTATTGATAATTCAAAGTAGGCCAGGATGTTCTAGGTAAATAAAGCTCTAGTAAATTTTGGAATTTCCTATTTTATTTTTTTAGGTAAATCATTTACCCTTTTTGAGTGTCAGTTTCTCTATCCACAAAATCCAGATAATTTTATCTCCCATGTATATTTAAAATAATATACATTAAATTGTTTTATAAATTACAAAATGCTATTCAAATATTAGTTTAAAGTAAATAATTGGTTTCATGTTTTTGTATTAGCATAGGCAAATATTTGTACCTACAATGGTGAAGATAAAGAATATAATTTAGGGAAAACATTCAACAACTATATATCCCATTGTCTTAATCCATTTGAGCTGATATTAAAAAATACCACAGGTTGGGTGGCTTCTAAACATCAAAAATTGATTTCTCACAGTTCTGGAGGCTGGGGGGTCCCAGATCAAAATGCTGGCCAACTGGGTATCTTGTGAGAGCCTGCTTTCATGTTTCTAGACAGGATATTTTGCTGTGTCCTCACATGATGAAAAGAACTAGGGATCCTGTGGGGTCTCTTATAAAGGTACTAACCCCAAGTGTGAAAACTCTGCCCTTATAACCTACTCACTTCTCAAAGGCCCCACCTCCTAATATCATCAACATATGAATTTTGGTTAGACACAAACATTCAGACCATAATACCAATAAAAATATATAAACACCTCTGTAGGAACAAGTCTTAGAGGAGGAAAGGAAGAATAAAATTTTTGGAAGATACTTTTTTAATTCAGATCAAGAGTTTTCAAAGTTAGGTTTAGGAATATGTAATTTTTCTGGAGATCTGGATAGACATAACATTAAATAATGAAAAACTTGATGTCACCTTGAGTGTTGCTGGCCTGTTTTTGCAGTGATTTGTAAAGGGTGGAAAATTAATTTTGGCAGTTCAGAAAAAAAGAGTTTAAACTGGGCAAGTCATTAAGTAACAAGTGAGGATACTAAGATGAAAACAAGAAAGAAAAAGAAAACAATGACAGAGAAAGAGAGATATGGAAGAAGAAGAAAGAAGTACAGAAAAACAGCAAGAAGATGAGTTGTAGCAGAAACAACAGGTGAAGATTTTATCATCATTTACACTGTGCTGATTTGCTATATAGGCAACTTCCTCATACAGGAACATTGATCTTGTTTGGCTAATATAAAAATATAATATTACAAAGGCATTGTAAGAGAGAATTAATACTGTCTACAATTTAAATGAGTTTAATATAAAGATAAAGAAATAAGATCTCCTAAATTATTATGTTGACTTTTTGGAAGCTTTTTCATTAAAGCTCACATGATGCCTTAAAATCTTACATATATCATATTTTAATTTTTTCAGAAAATATCTAAATTTGAACATTAAGTAAATAATAAATACTACTATCAAGACCCAACCCACCAGAATCATTTCTCATATTTATAGTTCAGTCATAAAGTTAAGGAGTCATTGCTCTACTTGAGAAGTATTTTGTATCATGGAGCCAAAATTATAAGGCATTCTTCCAGAATAAAAAAACAAACAAACAAACAAAAACCATAATTGTTCTTATGGGTAAGGTGGGTAAAAATGAAGGAAGCAAACATTTAAAGTCAATGAATCCACATATTAATAATTTAGACTGATTATAAGGAATTGGTCTTTGTTTTGCTATTTATATATACTTGAATTCTTAAAGTATTTAGTTTATACCATAATCAATTAATTATACATTAATAACTAATTATAAAAAGTAAAAGCATCATAAATTTTAGAGAAACAGAAGGGACATTAGAATTATATATTTCAATGAAATTAAATATTTTATAGCATCAACACTATTTATTCAGATGATATCTGATATGAAAAACTGATTATATAAAACATAAAATGCTGGGTAAAATTAATTTAATATGCTTCCAGATATATAGGTCTGAAGAAAATTAACAGAGTCCAGGGAATGTAATGGAATGCGGTTTCAGAAATGTTATTAAGCAATGAAGTTGCCAGATGCCATCAGGGAACAGATGGGACCTAGGTACTAGATCTCTTTCATATAAATATTAGGAGCTCCTAAAATGTAGATGAATTTGAGAATACTACACATAAAGTTAATCTTAGGATAAGTAAATACCTTGGAAAAAGTGAAAGAAAGAAGGAAAGAAGGAAGGAAAGATAGAAAGAGAGAGAGAGGGAGAGAGGGAGGGAGGGAGGTGGAAGAAAGAAAGAGAGAGAGAGAAAGAGAGAGGGAGAGGGAGGGAACTGAAGATCACAAAGAAAATTTTAAACCGATCTTGTTATTTGGTGATTTTTAAATACCTACCTACATACATACCTTTTGAGCTATAATGGGCATTTTAACAGTGGTTTAACACTGTAAATTCAAACTCTAATCTGTTACTAATTCAGGATTTTTAATTTAACAGAAACTAGGCTTGCAACGTGCCCAGGAACAAGATAAGATCAAGTACAATTTCTTTTGGTAGAACCATGATGAAAGTCATCCACAAGAATTACCATAGATAGAATAACAATAATGGACTCAAAATCAAAGATTATGAACCACATAGGGAAAAAGCTCTATGAGTAAGAGTCATCTGAAACAGGGCGCCTGGGTGGCTCAGTTGCTTGAGCGACTGCCTTTGGCTCAGGTCATGATCCTGGAGTCCCGGGATCGAGTCCCGCATCGGGCTCCCTGCTCAGCAAGGAGCCTGCTTCTCCCTCTGACCCTCCCCCCTCTCATGTGCTCTCTCTCTCTCATTCTCTCTGTCTCAAATAACTAAATAAAATCTTTAAAAAAAAGAGTCATCTGAAACAACTAACAGAATCAAACCCATAAGTACTTCCAAACTTAAATATACTTTTAAAGATGCAATAATCATGTTTCTATGTTAAAAAAGTAAAATAAGAAAAACAAAGTATAAATCAAGAACCCTAAACTATTAAAAATGGTTAGACATCCCTGTCATTTAGTCAAATGGAAAATTTAGAAACAATGCAAAAACACACACAGTTTTTTGTAATTTTATTTTATTATGTTATGTTAATCACTATACATTACATCATTAGTTTTTGATGTAGTGTTCCATGATTCATTGTTTCCATATAATACCCAGTGCTCCATTCAGTATGTACCCTCTTTAATACCCATCACCAGGCTAACCCATCCTCCCACCCCCTTCCCCTCTAGAGCCCTCAGTTTGTTTTTCAGAGTCCATCGTCTCTCATGGTTTGTCTCCCCCTCTGATTTCCCCCCCTTCAGTTTTCCCTTCCTACTATCTTCTTTTTTTTTTAACATATAATGTATTATTTGTTTCAGAGGTACAGGTCTGTGATTCAACAGTCTTACACAATTCACAGCGCTCACCATAGCACATACCCTCCCCAATGTCTATCACCCAGCCACCCCATCCCTCCCACCCCCCACCACTCCAGCAACCCTCAGTTTGTTTCCTGAGATTAAGAATTCCTCCTATCAGTGAGATCATATGATACATATCTTTCTCTGATTGACTTATTTCGCTTAGCATAATACCCTCTAGCTCCATCCAAGTTGTTGCAAATGGCAAGATTTCATTGTTTTTTTTTTTTTTTTTGATGGCTGCATAATATTCCATTGTATATATATATCACTTCTTCTTTATCCATTCATCTGTCGATGGACATCTTGGCTCTTTCCATAGTTTGGCGATTGTGGACATTGCTGCTATAAACATCGGGTTGCATGTACCCCTTCGGATCCCTACATTTGTATCTTTGGGGTAAATACACAGTAGTGCAATTGCCCGGTCGTAGGGTAGCTCTTGAGGGACCTCCCTACTGTTTTCCAGAGTGGCTGCACCAGCTTGCATTCCCCCCAACAGTGTAGAAGAGTCCCACTGATTTGGAGACATTATTGAAGGTTATTTTTTAAATTGCATGCATTTGACTCAGTCCATTTCCATTTCCATGTATTGTAGCTATTCATATATTTAGATTACATTTGGTGCTTTGTTATGCACAAAAAGACATTTATTAGGAAGTTATGTTTATGAAATATTAAAGAAAAAGAAGTAAGCAGGATTGGGCAGGGAGATTTATGTTGAAACATTTTTTTTAAATTTAAATTCAATGAACATATATTAGTTTCAGAGGTAGGGGTCAATGGTTCATCAGTCTTATATAAAACCCAGTTCTCATTACATCATGTATCTTCCTTAATGTCCATCACCCAGTTACCCCATCCCCCCACCCTCACCTCTAGCAACCCTCAGTTTGTTTCCTATGATTAAGAGTCTCTTATGGTTTGTCTCCCTCTCTGATTTTGTCTTGTTTTATTTTTTCCTCTCATCCCCTATGATCCTCTGTTGTTTCTTATATTCCACATGAGTGAGATCATATAATTATCTTTTTATTGCTGACTTATTTCACTGAGCATAATACCTTCTAGTTCCATCCATGTCATTGCAAATGACAAGATTTTTTTTTTTTTTTTTTTGATGGCTGAGTAGTTCCCATTGTGTATATATATGCCACATCTTCTTTATCCATTCATCTGCCAATGGACATCTGGGCTCTTTTCATAGTTTCACTATTGTGGACATTGCTGCTATAAACATTGGGGTGCAGGTGCCCCTTCAGATCACTACATTTGTATCTTTGGAGTAAATACCTAGTAGTGCAATTGCTGGGTCATAGGGTAGCTCTATTTTCAACTTCTTGAGGAACCTCCATATTGTTTCCCAGAGTGACTGTACCAGCCTCATTCCCACCAACAGTGTGAGAGGGTTCCCCTTTCTCTCCTTCCTCGCCAACATCTATTGATTCCAGACTTGTTAATTTTAGCCATTCTGACCAGGGTGAGGTGGTATCTCATTGTGGTTTTGATTTGTATTTCCCTGATGCTGAGTGATGTTGAGCATTTTTTAATACATCTGTTGGTCATTTGTATGTCTTCTTTGGAAAATCAGGACTTCTAGTACTATGTTGAATAACAGTGGCGATAGTGGACATCCCCGCCATGTTCCTGACCTTAGGGGAAAAGCTCTCCGTTTTTCCTCACTGAGAATGATATTCACTATGGGCTTTTCATATATGGCTTTTATGATATTGGGCTATGTTCCCTCCACCACTATACTGTGAGGAGTTTTAATGAAGAAAGGATGCTGTTCATTGTCAAATGATTTTTCTGCATCTATTGAGAGGATCATATGGTTCTTGTCCTTTTTTTTTTATTATGTAGTGTATCACATTTATTGATTTGTGGACGTTGAACCCCCATTGCAGCCCAGGAATAAATCCCAGTTGGTCATAGTGAATAATCCTTTTAGTGTACTGTTGGATCCTATTGGCTAGTATCTTGGTGAGAATTTTTGCATCCATGTTCATCAGGGATATTGGTCTGTAATTCTCCTTTTGGTGGGGGCGTTGCCTGGTTTGTGGATCAAGGTAATGCTGGCTCATAGAGTTTGAAATTTTTCATTCCCTTTCTAGTTTTTGAAACAGCTTCAGAAGAATAGGTATTAATTCTTCTTTAAATGTTTGGTAGAATTCCCATGGGAAGCCATCTGGCCCTGGACTCTTGTTTGTTGGGAGATTTTTGATTACTGCTTCAATTTCTTTGCTGGTTATGGGTTTGTGCAGGTTTTCTATTTCTTCCTGTTTCAGTTTGTAAGCTAATACATCTCTAGGAATGCATACATTTCTTCCAGATTGCTTAATTTGTTGGCATATAGTTGCTCATAATATGTTCTTATAATTGTTTGTATTTCTTTGGGGTTGGTTGTGATCTCTCCTCTTTCCTTCATGATTTTATTTGGGTCCTTTCTCTTTTCTTTTGGATAGGTCTGGCCAGGGTTTTATGGATGTTATTACTTCTTTTAAAGAACCAGCTCTTAGTTTCATTGATATGTTCTACTGCTCTTTTGGTTTCTATTTCATTGATTTCTGCTCTGATCTTTATTATTTCTCTTATCCTGCTGGGGTTGACTTTATTTGCTGTTCTTTCCCCAGCTCCTTTAGCTGTAGGGTTAGGTTGTGTATTTGAGACCTTTCTTGTTTCTTGAGAAAGGCTTGTATTGCTATATACTTCCCTCTTAAGACTGCCTTTGCTGTATCCCAAAGATTTTGAACAGTTGTGTTTTCATTTTCATTTATTTCCATGAATTTTTAAAATTCTTCTTTAATTTCCTGGTTGATCAATTCATTCTTTAGTAGGATGCAAACTCATCTCTGGAAGAGGTGTCTGTCTATTCCTATTAGAACAAATCACTTGTCCCTCCAGAAGGTTCCCTATGTGCCACCGTGCTGTTGGTAATGCCAACTAGTTGAATCTACTTGGTTGTCCAATTCCTTTTCTATGGTGGATACATTCTGGTGGTCATGAATATGAGACACAAAGATCTTCACACCCATGCCTACTCTAATATATTCACCCACATGTGTCTACTTCATACCATCCTCTCTTCTATTTTCTAGGCTTTTTCCTTTTATGAACTTGAATAGACAATCAGACCATTTGCCATTGCCCATAAATCCATATACATTCTTACTTGAACCAGTATGCATTTCACATTAAGTAGAAGACTAGGTGTAGCACCCACAGACTGCCTCACTAAAAAAAAAAAAAAAAAAAAAGATTTTCTCTTGCTACTTTCTTTCAAGGCCAACCCTGAGTGGCTATAAAACAGCTGTTGCCAATTTTTGACCTAAACCAACATACTGAGTCTTTCCATTCAAATAGGAAGCTCAGTTATTTTCCTTCTCCATCTTCTATGACTCTCCCCACTCTAATACAGCATCCCTTGATATGGCCATAGGACCAAGCTCAGTGAGAGGTGCTACTGCAACCACATGGGTGACACAGCAGTATTGGGCACACACCAATAATACAATGGCTGGTATACATATGTTAATATCAAATTAAACCGTAATACAGGAGTATTATCAGAGAAGAATAAGGACATTTCATAACAATAAAATAGCCAATTCCATAAGAACACCTAACAATCTTAAGTGTGTTTATACCTAATAATATACCGTCAGTATACACGAAGATATAAACTAAATTAAATGGAGAAGTCAAATTCACAATCATATTTGAAGGTTTTAACAGTCCTTATTCAAGAATTGATAGAAATACAGAAAAAAACAAAACAAAACAGTGAGGTTATAAAAGATTTAAACAAGATTTGAATCCACTTCAGACAACCTGTATATTATACACTATTTATACAACCTCAGAAAACCTACTCTCTTTAGGTGCCTGTAACACATTCACCAAAATTGACAATATACCATCTCATTAAGCAATTCTCAAAAAAATTCAAAATCATTTGGCCTGAGTAATAACAACTTGAATGCTACAACCAATTAAGTTTGTAGCAAGCACCTAAACCAGTGCTCAGAAGAACTTTGACACTTTAAATGATATATTATAAAAAGTAAGATTTAAAATCAATTATATGAACTCCTCTCTCAAGAAACCAGACCAAGGAAAGCATATTCAGCTCAAAAATATTAGAAAGAACAAAATTATCAGCATAAGGAAAGCAATAAATGGAATAGAAAACAGATATAAATAGTATAAATCAATAAATCAAAAATGCATATTTTGAAAGAGTAATAAATGTAACTCTTTAGCAATTTTGATCAAATAAATAAAATAGCAAAAACAAATTACCAATTAGTAAGGAAAGACACACATCATTACAAATCCTAAAAAAAATTTAAAGTATATTATAAACAGTACTACACCAATATATTTGAAGATTTAAATAAAAGGAACAATGCCTGGAAAAAGAGACATTAATGAAACGGACACAAAAAGAAAAAAAAAAAAAAAGCAATCTAATAGTTATAGATAGACGCCTGGGTGGCTCAAGTTAGTTAAACATCTGCCTTTGGTTCAGGTCATGATCCCCGAATCCTGGGATTCAGCCCCACATCAGGCTCCCTGCTTAGCTCCCTTCTCCCTCTGCCCCTCACCCTGCTCATGCTCTTCTCTCACACTCTCTCTCTTTCAAATAAATAAATAAAATCTTTAAAAAAATAGTTCTAGATCTAGTATATATATACATAAAGACACTATATGACTTTAAGGATTACTATAAAATTACTCCATTAATACTGTGTGAGATTCACATAAGTAGAGCCAAACATAACGGAACAGAAGAGAGGACACAGTAGGTCCTCACTTCTATGGTCACTCAATAAAAACAACCAAACAATCCCATGTAGGAAAGAATATACTTTTAATAAATGGTGCTGCAGCAACTGGAAATCCAGAATGGAATGCATTAGCCTTGACTCCTACCTCTTAATATTCTAAACTTAATTCAAGATGAAACCTAAATATGAAGCTAAACTATGAAGCTTCTGGAAGGAAATACTAGAGAATATTATCATGGCCTTGTGTTAGACAAAGATTTCTTAAACAGGACATGGAAAATGTAACCAGGAAAAAAATGACGCATTTGACTTTATCAAAATTATTAAAAATCTGCTTATTAAGTACACTACTAAGAAAGTAAGAAGGTAAGCCATAGAAGGTAAGAAAATACCTGAAATTCAAATATCTGCCAAGGATTTCATATTCAGACACAGAAATTGTACAAATTAATAAGAAAAGCAAGCAAACCAATTAAAAAATGAGCAAAGGATTTGAAAATTCTCTCCTAAAGTAGAATATTCAAATAGATTAGAAGCACATGAAAAGTTGTCAAACATGATTATTCCTTAGAGAAACACAAATTAAATCAGAGTCAAAAACAACTAGACACTCATCCAAACAGGAAATCAAAACTATTTACAATCCCAAATTAAAATCACAATGAGATACTGTTAGACACCTTATTAGAGATCGAAAATTAAAATGTGTTATCATGCCAACTGCTATATAGCCAAAATCTAGGAACAACACAAATATCCATTACATGGAAAATGGAACAAACTACAGTGCTAAATTCATTCAAAGGAATATTAAGCAGTAATAAAGACCAAATTATGGATAAATGTAATAACACTTTACAATAAAAGAAATTTTGTAATAATGTGGAACAACTGGAACTTTTATATGCTCTTGTTAGGAATTTGAAATGGTATATGTCCACTTTGGAAAACAATTTTTTAGTTTAATAAATACTGAAACATAGACCTACCATATAGCACAGTCATTCTACTATTACTTATTTACCTAAGTGAGCCAGGGGACAAAATTAAAAAGGATCAAGGGAAAATGTGGTTTTTTTTGGGGGGGTAAGTATTATGGGTAGGTATATTCTCTCTCTTTTTTTTTTTTTTAAGATTTTTTATTTATTTATTTGACAGAGAGAGACATAGCGAGAGTAGGAACACAAGCAGGGGGAGTGGGAGAGGGAGAAGCAGGCTTCCCGCAGAGCAGGGAGCCCGATGTGGGACTCGATCCCAGGACCCTGGGATCATGACCTGAGCCGAAGGCAGACGCTTAACGACTGAGCCACCCAGGAGCCCTAGGTATAGTCTCTTGATTATGGTTATGATTTCATAGCTGTATACATATGACAAAACTTACCAAATTATACACTATAAACATAAAGTTTAATGCACATAAAATACATCTTAAAGTTGTTAAACACACATTTAAGACTTTTCAGAATTTGCTACTAAAGTTAAACACACACACACCCAGTAACTCAGCAATTCTACTTCTGGAGAAAGGAGGGCCTATGACCACAAAACTACTTGGTATGACAAAGTTTATAGTAGCTCTATTCATCATAGCCAAAATCTTGGAATAACGCAGATGTCCATTACATGGAAAATGGAACAAACTACAGTGCTAAATTCATACAAAAGAATATTAAGCAGTAATAAAGACCAAATTATGGATAAATATAATAACACTCTGCAATAAAAGAAATTTTGTCTTTATTTGGTTGGTTGTTACATAATAAAAATATAAAAATTACATATAAAAATCCATACATAAATATCAGGATCTACATTTAAGATTTTATTTCATTGTGTATGAATTATACCTCGATAAAACACCAAATGTATATACATGTGTATATGCCTATATTTATCTCTGTGTCTGGATATGTATATACCTCTTTTTCTTTTCCTTTTTTTTAATAAAGATTTTATTTATTTATTTGACAGAGAGAGACACACCCAGAGAGGGAACACAAGCAGGGGGAGCAGAGGAGGGAGAAGCAGGCTTCCCGTGGAGCAGGGAGCCCGATGGGGGCTGGATCCCAGGACCCTGGGACCATGACCCAAGCCGAAGGCAGACGCTTAATGACTGAGCCACCTATGCACCCCTATACCTCTTTTTCTATGTATATACATAGAAATACATACCATAATCAAGAGAATATACCTACCCATAATACTTACCCCCCCCCCAAAAAACACATTTTCCCTTGATCCTTTTTTTGTTCCCTGACTCACTTAGGTAAATAAGTAATAGTAGAATGACTGTGCTATATGGTAGGTCTATGTTTCAGTATTTATTAAATACTGTATATGTATACATGTATACGTATACATATAGAGAAAGATATGTGATGGGGAGGGACAAAAAAGATAGGAAGGACAATACCAATCAAATTAAAGTAGGTATGTATTCATAATAGATAAAAATAAGAAAGTTTCCTACATAATGATAGAAGCTGCAATTCCAAAGGAGGATACAAGAATTCTATGTTTGTACATCTAATAATAATCAGTTCAAAAACAAGAAAAATTTAACAAATTAAAATAGAAAAATAGACAATTCCACAAAATATAAGATTACGTTAAAATCAGCCAATTAAAGGTAGTAAATATATCAAGATTATCAATCTGTAATAAATAGAAGATTTTAAGAAAATATTTTATTCAGTGAGTTGTGTATTTTTTTCTGTACTCAATTGGAAAATATACCTGTAGTATAGTACATTTGAGAAAATCAATGAGGTGTGACATACAGAAAATTTCAAAGATTCTGTATCACACATGATATATTTTCTGAGCACGGTACAACCATGCAATTATGTTGAAAATGATGATGTAAACATTTAAAAATTCCCATCTACTGCCCAAAGAAATAAAATATGCCAGTAATACTTAAGAAAACCCAGAAAATGAACCTAAATTTAGACATAGAAGGAAATTTACATAATGTGTTTATAATAAATATATATGAGGTTAAAGTTAAAAAAAATTGGGGAGTTAGAAAACAGAATGAAATAGAAATAAGAACAGACTATGGATTGGAGGAAGTTAAGATGACAGAATAGTAGGGGGACCCTGGGCTTGCCTTGACCCTCAAACACAGCTAGATCAACATCAAATCATTCTGAACACCTAGGAAATCAATCTGAAGATTAAGAGAACAATCTGCACAATCAGAGGGAGACATGTATGCAAGTATGAGGTATGGAGATATGAACTGGGGGAGAGAAAAGCTGCAGTACCACAGAGAGGAGGGAGTCCTTGATATGGAGAGAGGACAGAGAAAGGGAGAAGAGAGGGCAGTGGGTCAAGTTCCCACAAGAAAACACTCCCCCAAAACCAGTGACTGGGGAAGCAAGAGGAACTGATTATCACAGGTTTTACAAACAGTGAAGCTCAAATTCTGAGGTTTTCGAAGCCTGCACCATTTGGCAGAGTCAAGCAAGGCAGGCGGTGGTGCTCCTGGGGAGAAGGAGGGCGGAGGTCCAGGAGTGGACAGTAGATGGCACGGTGTAGGGATCCCCTCGGTCGCACTGGGAAAGAACGTTCCGTTGCTGGAGTACATTTGGAAGAGGGTATACTGCCTCTCCAAGGACAAAAGACCCACCAGGAGCCACTGAACTGCCATTCATAAGCAAAAGACAGAAGTTCACACAGAGGTCAGATAACCTGGTTATAGCTTTTTGCTGTGCTTCACAGAAAACTCCAAGCACCTGTGGGGCTATGTGACTGCTCTTCTGGGACAAAACCACACCAGACACTCTGGAGCAGGTCTGTGCCTTGCTGGCTCCTTTAAGATTTCGAGTTTTGAATTCCAGCCACCAGCCAGAAATAAAGCATAAGAGAACTGGGCACCGGGCGTGCCTACGTCCTGGGCACAGGCAGGTTGAAGGCAGGGCTCTGACCAGGGCCTGGGACACAAGGGACATTGTTTGCTTTTCTGTGAGGGCTTCCGGAACAGAAGCAGGTGCAAGCTCCCCTTCCTGGGGATGAGAGAGTGGAGTCACCATCTTCCCCCCAACCCACTAGCATGGTTGGTCTTCAGTGAGCAACACAGTGCCCCCAGTGGAAGCTGGAGCCACTTACACCAAACCTTCCCCCCTCCCCCCCCACCTGTGCCCTCAGGGGCATCTTAACAGGGCAGGTCTGTGAGCAAATGCAGCTGGCCTCTCCCCTAGAGGACCAGCAGGGCCCTGGCATGCAGCAAGTCTACTGATCATAGAGTGCTCCAAAGTGTCAGCTTCAGTTCGGCTGGAAATAGGACCAGGCTTTTTTCTCTTTTTTTCCCCTTTGGAATCAGGCTTACAGTTTTTGTTTGTTTCTTTGTTTTTTCCTTTCCTCTTCTCCTTCTCCTCCCCCTCCTCTCCACCCCTCCTCCTTCCCTCCTCCTCCTCTTCTCCTCTCCTCCTCCTTCTTCTTCCTTTTTTTTTTTTAAAATCAAGCTTATTTTAACAAAGAAATCAAAGCACACCTTGTTAAAGGTCCAAGTACTCCCCACTACAAGTAAGGAGGAACTCAGCAGAGGGCTAACCTGTGGGAAAGAGCAGCCAAAACACAACGGCAGAGTGAACACAGCATACACCAGAAACACTTCCTGAACCACCAGGCCCTGTAGAGTGTATGACCCCTTTTTTTTTTTTTTTTTGAGAGAGAGTGAGAGACAGAGAGCTTGAGAGGGAGGAGGGTCAGAGGGAGAAGCAGACTCCCCGCCGAGCAGGGAGCCTGATGCGGGACTCGATCCCGGCACTCCAGGATCATGACCTGAGCCGAAGGCAGTCGCTTAACCAACTGAGCCACCCAGGCGCCCAGACCCCTTCTTAAGATAGCATTACTCTCAGGAGCAGGAAACATAAGAAGACTTCATAACATGCAAAAGACAGAAACCTAGACATAATGACAAGATGGAGGAATTCTCCCAAAAAGAAAGATTGCAAAGAAACCACAGCCAGGGATTTACTCAAGACAGATATAAGCAATATATCTGAACAGAGAATTTCAAACAACAGTTTTAAGAATATTTACTGGGGTTGAAAGAGCATAGAAGACACCAGAGAAACCCTGGCTGGAGAGATAAAAGATCTAAAAACTAGTTAGGCTAAAATTAAAAATGCTGTAACTGAGATGCAAAACTGGATGTAATAACAACGAGTATGGAAGAAGCAGAGGAACAAATAGGTGATACAGAAGATAAAAAGATGGAAAATAATAAAGTTGAAAAGAAGATGGGAATGGGCGCCTGGGTGGCTCAGATGGTTAAGCAACTGCCTTCCGCTCAGGTCATGATCCTGGAGTCCCGGGATCGAGTCCCGCATCGGGCTCCCTGCTCTGCAGGGAGTCTGCTTCTCCCTCTGACCCTCCTCCCTCTCATGCTCTCTGTCTCTCATTCTCTCTCTCTCAAATAAATAAATAAAATCTTTAAAAAAAAAATTAAAAAAAAAAAAGAAAAGAAGATGGGAAGAAAACTATTAGGTCACAAATATAGACTTAGGGAATGCAGCGATTCCATAAAGTGCAATAATATCCATCTCATAGGAGTCCCAGAAAAAGAACAATGGGGAAAAGGGGGCAGAAGGTTTATTTGAACAAACTATAGCTGACAACTCCCCTAATCTGGGTAATGAAATAGGCATTCAAGTCCAGGAGGCATTGAAATCTGGACCACATTTTTATGTCATACACAAAAATAATTTCAAAATGGATGGATGAGCTCAATGTGAAACAAGACACCATCAAAATCCTAGAGAATACAAGCAGTAACCTCTTTGACCTCAGCCATAGCAGCTTCTTGTTAGACACGTCTCTGGAGGTAAGGAAAACAAAAGCAAAAATGAACTATTGGGATTTGATCAAGATAAAAAGCTTTTGCACAGCAAAGGAAACATTCAACAAAACTAAAAGGCAGCCTATAGAATAGGAGGAGATATTTGCAAATGACATATCTGATAAAGGATTGGTGTCTAAAATCTATAAAGAACTTATCAAACTCAACACCCAAAAAACAAATCATCCAGTTAAGAAATGGACAAAAGACTTGAATAGACATTTTTCCAAAGAAGACATCCAAATGGCTAACAGACACACAAAAAGATGCTCAATATCACTTATCATCAGGAAAATACAAATTAAAACCATGATGAGATACCACCTCATACCTGTCAGAATGGCTAAAATTAACAACACAGGTAACACAGATGTTGGTGAGGATGAGGAGAAAGGGGAGCTCTCTTGCACTGTTGGTCGGAATGCAAACTGGTGCAGCCACTATGAAAATGTTCCTCAAGGGGCGCCTGGGTGGCTCAGTCGTTAAGTGTCTGCCTTCGGCTCAGGTCATGATCCCAGGGTCCTGGGATCGAGCCCCGCATCAGGCTCCCTGCTCAGCAGGAAGCCTGCTTCTCCCTCTCCCAATCCCCCTGCTTGTGTTCCCTCTCTCGCTGTGTCTCTGTCAAATAAATAAATCTTTAAAAAACAAACAAACAAAAAGAAAATGTTCCTCAAAAAGTTAAAAATAGGGATGCCTGGGTGGCTCAGTCAGTTAAGCATATGCCTTTGGCTGAGGTCATGATCCTGGGGTCCTGGGATCAAGTCCCGTATAGGGCTCCTTGCTCAGCAGGGGGCCTGCTTCTCCTTCTGCCTGCCGCTCCCCCTGCTTGTGCTCTCTTTCTCTTTCTCTCTCTGACAAATAAATTAAAAAAAATCCATTTTTTAAAAGAGATAAAAATATAACTACCCTATGACCCAGCAATTGCACTATTAGGTATTTACCCAAAGGATACAAAAATACAGATTCGAAGGGGTACATGCACCCTGAGGTTTATAGCAGCGTTATCAACAAAGACCAAACTATGGAAAGAGCCCAAGTGTCCATCTACTGATGAATATATATATATGTATATACATATATATATATAAGCAATAAAATATTACTTGGCCATAAAAAAGAATGAAATCTTGTGATTTGCAACAACGCAGATGGAGAATGCACTTGTGATGAGCACAGGGTATTAATATCACACTGCATGTGAACCAACTGGAATTTAAATAAAAACTTAAAAAAAGGGAAGAACGTGGAAGTAGTGTATAAATAAAGTACTATATAAATTTAAAAAATGTTAACTAAAATAAAAAAATTGACAAATCTATGACAATATTAATAGAGATCCTAAACCCAAAAATATATGTTAATAAGTATAGCTATACATACTGCAAATATTTTTAAAAACATAAAAATCTTTGTTGAAGAAATTTTAAGCAGAAAAAATATTCTTATTAATTATAACTTGCCAAAACTGACTCAAGAAAAAATAAAAACTTGAATAGCACCAAACAATAAAATTTGAATCAATAACTTCTTCACACACACAGAATATGGCCCCCAAAATTTTTAAGTGAGTAAACTCCATCATTTTAATCTGATAATAACATTTAAAAGTAAACCTGTTCTGACTGAATCTGCAGCTTGAGGTTTTGAAACTACTGCTTGGGCCTGTTGCCTACTCCCCTCTGAGTTACACTCAGACCCAAGTCCTGTGAGTAGATTAGGTGGTGAGTGGCACCTCTGCATTTATAAACTATGAAACCACTGAGCAGCGGCCCTGCCTGAAGGCATTAAAAGAATATATAGTCTGAAAAGCACAATTTGGTCTAACCATTTCAAATTGTATGAAAGGATACTGAGAACAAAGTAAGTGTTTATTCAGGGGGAAAGAGGGCAGAACTGGTTCTTTAAATATCGATAATGTCAACTGATTTTGAGTCCAGTGCCTTTTCAAAATTCTGCAACAGAAATCTTTTGAATTAAGATATCTCAACCCTATTTAACCTGATTCTCTTTTTGCTGAAAGTAAACTGAAACAGCATCTTTAACCCAATAGAGAAAGAAATATGTGATTGACAAATTATTTTTTTTTAAGATTTTATTTATTTATTTGAGAGAGAGAGAATGAGAGAGAGCACATGAGAGGGGGGAGGGTCAGAGGGAGAAGCAGACTCCCCGCCGAGCAGGGAGTCCGATGCGAGACTCGATCCAGGGACTCCAGGATCATGACCTGAGCCGAAGGCAGTCGCTCAACCAACTGAGCCACCCAGGCGCCCGTGATTGACAAATTATAACTCCAGACCCATCCTCAACATCCAATACAGAGAAGAGTCATCTCCATTTTTCACAAATAAATTGGGAAATCAGATGCTATGATGCCACCTACAAACTTCAGACATCAAAAAAATATATATTATTGGAGGAAAAATTTTAAAAAACTTTAAAAATTTTAAACTTTAATTTTTTTTTAAAAAAACTAAATGTTTACTACTAGAAAAATGGTGTAAATGATTTTAAATGATTTTAAAACTAAGTAAATAAGTATTTGTGGGGTATCTTACTCTTTTATTTTTTTTAAGATTTTATTTGTTTATTTGTTAAAGAGGGAGAGAGAGAGAAGAGAGCACAAGCAGGGCGAGTGGCAGACAGAGGCAGAGGGAGAAGCAGACTCCCCGCTGAGCAAGGAGCCCAATGCAGGACTCGATCCTAGGACCCTGGGATCATGACCTGAACTGAAGGCAGATGCGTAACGGACTGAGCCCCCCCAGGTGTCCCTCTTTTATTTTTTTTAATTTAAATTCAATTAGCCAACATAGAGTACATCATTAGTTTCAGTTGTACTGAATTATTGAACACTTCATCTTACTCTTTTAAAAGAGTTGTTAAGTAGGAACTGTCAGTTAACTCACATAGCAGAAGCCAAGTGGCCAGGAGGCTTATATGACTAAAATGACAGAAAATAAAATACATGAAATTATACCTGTTCATATCTAAATTAGGAACATATCTAAAAAATAATTTTACAAGAATCCCTTCACATTTTTTCAGGGCAATTAGTACACCTACAGCTTAGAATCAATGATACATTTCTAACTTATGTTAAAAACATTTTATTTAATTATGCTCTTTATACTACAAATAATCCAAGAAATGCAGATCACACGTGTGCTTTTTTCAGCACTGCTTAAATGTAAAAGAAGGATTTTCATTTATCCATATTTAAATATTTCTTTCTTTTCTTTTTTTTTAAAGATTTTATTTATTTATTTGACAGAGAGAGACACAGCGAGAGAGGGAACACAAGCAGGGGGAGTGGGAGAGGGAGAAGCAGGCTTCCCGTGGCGCAGGGAGCCTGATGCGGGGCTCGATCCCAGGACCCTGGGATTATGACCTGAGCCGAAGTCAGATGCTTAACGACTGAGCCACCTAGGCGCCCCTAAATATTTATTTCTATCTACCGTAGAACAAGTAGACATAAAACAAACTACAAATATTATTAAAAATGTATTGTGCCTTGTTATTGATGGCTCATATTGTGGAAATCGTTTTTATAAAAAAAGTAAATTACTGAAGCATTTACTAAAGAAAAATCACCTTCTTTAAAATAGTTGGCATGCTGAAGATGTTTAACATATTTGTACAGGAACTAAATGAGTAAGATTTCTCATTTCAGATAATTAAAAGGCATGTATACTTATCTTCCAATTGTAATTGATAGCTATATTTTAACTTGAAACTACTCTTTCTAAATAGATAAAAATGTTTTTAAGTAGTTAATATGATTTAAAAACCTGATTATTGTATAATGTGTTTAAGTTATGATCTGCTACTTAAATGACCACATAAACACACACACACACACACACACACTGCTATAAAAGAATAGTCAAACTTTTAGCTTTCCTATCATTTCAAAGTTTGGTATTCTCTTATAACAATAATCAGTATCACAACAAAAACAGCAGCATTTAATGGCACTATTAACTCTAAAACCTAAAACAGCAACTACATTAATTATATTCATTATACTTAATTGAACATAATCATCTAACCTAACAATTCCTGTACACTAATTAATAAAACAGCATGTCTTCTAGATCAGAAATATATAAAAACAGTCTTTCTTTTTGAGTAGATCATTTTTGGTAAAACGTGTTGAGCCACAATTTAGTGTATACAGAAGATACTGAAAAACATTTATTCTTAATATAATTTTAGTGTACCTTAATTTCATATTTTTGCTGATAATGATGTAAGAATATAGTGCCAGATTATTTTTTTTAATGTAAGCAGATGTTTTCCAATAATCCTGGGATTTTTACTGCTCCTGTCAGCAAGTAATTTTGGAGAAGGTTTTACCCTTGATCGTTTTATTCCAACTGTCATCTCTCATCAAATGCCTTACCCAAACCTTTTCACTCTCATTCCTCTTAACATGATTTTGCATCCTACCTAAGAAAATGCTTATTGCAACTTCATTTCTACAAATAAAAAACTATATGTGGATATCATTATATTTTACACCCCTCTGAATGGAAAAGGCGTTCCTTCTTCTCCAAAATTTCTGTCCGCAGTGACACAACCCTTGACCAGGTTAATAATCACTGCCATTATTATTCTATCTCACAGAGAATTTTCTATTCGTTTTGTATCTTTTCTGCAACCACTGACTGCAGGTCCCCTCTCAAACTCCCTCTCCCTGTTTCTCCTCCCTCCAACTTCCCAACTTCTTCTTTATAAGATCTCTCATATTCAGCATCAACTTCACCCACCATCATTTACTTGCCCCCTTGATATCTGTCTTCCTTTCCATCATTTTTCTCTTAGTTTTTACATTTTATTTCATTCAAGTTTATAGATAACGTTGTATCCCAAAATCTCCCAAATGGTATTATCTATAATTTCCCCCCACTATACAAGCCACATTTGCTAATGAAAATGATAAAGCAGGGCGCCTGGGTGGCTCAGTTGGTTAAGCGACTGCCTTCGGCTCAGGTCATGATCCTGGAGTCCCGGGATCGAGTCCCGCATCGGGCTCCCTGCTCGGCGGGGAGTCTGTTTCTCCCTCTGACCCTCCTCCCTCTCCTGCTCTCTGTCTCTCATTCTCTCTCTCTAAAATAAATAAATAAAATCTTAAAAAAAAAAAAAAAAAATGATAAAGCAGTTTCCAAATGCCAACTAACACTAAAATTATGTAATCCATAATTTTCAAATCAATTCAATATTTTGTATTAATAATCCTCTTTCATGGAAAACAATGTTGAGGATCAGAGAATTTAAGTTGTTTAAGTCTTCACAGCTTATAAACTACAAAGCCATGATGAAAATCTTAGTTTGATTACATATGCATGTTTTTTCTACCAAGACAGGTTGTTTCTCCATATCCAAATGTCTTAGATGTTCAATATATGCCTCACACTCAATTCCAAAAATGATTCCTTTCCATCATCTCTATTCCTCTACCTCCGTGCTTTCTCTCTCACAGTGAATGGTACTGCATTTCAAATCCATCATTCAAGCCAAAAATCAGTGAATTATATAGACTTCCTCATGTATAATCTGTACAGAATTCCTATGGATTCTATTTAATATGTTTTTTGAAACCTAGTTTTTCTTCTGTTGAAAAGACAACCACTGATACTGCTTCATGTTAAGCCCTTACTCTTTTTGGCCAGAAGCAGCCCAAAGATTAGTATCTTTCTTCCTTAGAATCCATCTTCTACATAGGAGTGAAAGCGATTTTTTTTTTTAAGATTTTATTTATTTATTTGAGAGAGAGAGCAGGGGGAGGAGCAGAGGGAGAGGGACAAGCAGACTCCATGCTGAGCACAGATCCCACAATCCTGAAATCATGACCTGAGCTGAAACCAAGAGTCGGAGGCTTAACAGACTGAGTCTCCAGGCTCTCTTGAAAGTGTTGGGGATTTTTTATCCTAAGCCAAATCTGGTTACCTGTCTGCTTGAAACAATCCATTGTAGTGAAATCAAAACTAAATTTCTTAAGATAGTCTGCAAAAGACTAAATGAAGTGGTCCTTAAACACTTCTCATCTTGTACTCGCTCCCCAGCTCCCTGCACTCCTGCCTGCTTATTACTCTCAGTCTAATCCTCCAGTACAACCAGCTGCTTCGGCCTTTCCACTTGATGGAAGATATTCACTTCATTGCCTCCTCATTTGCCATTTAGGTCACAAATTACATATTTGCCCCATTTAAACAAGATTCTTCCTCTACTCGTTTTCTATTAAAATGCCCTAATTTTCTTCAAAACATTTTTTTTAAATAGTGGTTATATATTTGTTTACTTGTTTATTATCTCCTCCCAGTAGAAGGTGAAATTTATGGGAGCTGGAATCTTATTCATCAATACTTTGATTTCCTAAAACAGTATGGGTAGTCATTCAAATATTTATTGAACATATGAAAATACTGTCTTTCTAAATCTGAATTTAAAAAAGAATACCTATTTATGATTAGATAATTTAAGGAATTATTTCTAATTTCCACATGACATTTATTGAAATATGCCTTTGACTTTAAAGTTATTAGTCCCTCTGCCATTTCCTACACATTTGCCTGTATAATTCATGGTCTTCACTCTAGGCATATATTTCCTGACAGAGTACCTGACATAGCTTTTAATCTAATCTGGCACAGATATTTTATACTATAAAATAGGGGGTAATGTAGAGCCCTTAAAGCATTTGTTACTTTTGGAATATTAAAAAATCTAAGACATACACGGAACTTTCCATTTCCAGGAATATGACTGCATGGTTCTCTGTTTATTATGTTCAACAGAACAGAATAGGTATTAGGGCCACCTCTTCCATTGAAAGATGAATTGAAGAGATGATAAAATAAGATTTTCTGCCCAAGTACAGGAGAAAGCAAAACCCAAAGAATTAAATTACTCTTGAAGTTACTCTTACCATAAAAGCATTTCCTAACCCCAGGAACTTGAACATCAGATTTTTCTGTTTAGGAAGCACAACAATGGAAACCAAATGCAGGATATGTTCCACATGGGCTGTGGAGTGAAGATATATTCACCATAAATGTGGGATCATAAAGGCTACCCCTCAGTATAACCATAAACCCCATTAAGCTGTTCCACCACTCATTGCCAGAAGCCTGCCAGGAATTGCCTTACATTCAGCAGATCTGTCGCAGGGAGGAAGAAGTTCCACAGAAGCTGTAACCAATATATCTAAACAGCTCATAATTCATTACTTTAGCATATACTACTTCAGATTAACTTGATCTTTGTAACAAACTAGTAGCTAATGTTCATCAAGCAGTTGTGGTTATCCCTCACTTTATAGATGGAAGATGGAAAGCAAGATAGGATAAAGTACTTTGCTCAATGTCACCGAGCTAGCAAAGAACGCAGCTGAAACTACTCAAGGCAGAAATCTTCCTAAGCTATTAAAGTGCTTCCCTGTTTCATGTTGCTACACAAAATATCATTAAAAATTTTGACTGCAAAATCCATAACTCAAAAGGATATGTTCCTGCACTCAACTAGAATTTTTTTTTTAATTTTTTATTTATTTGCGAGAGAGAGAATGAGAGACAGAGAGCATGAGAGGGAGGAGGGTCAGAGGGAGAAGCAGACTCCCCGCTGAGCAGGGAGCCTGATGTGGGACTCGATCCCAGGACTCCAGGATCATGACCCGAGCCGAAGGCAGTAGCTTAACCAACTGAGCCACCCAGGCGCCCTCAACTAGAATTTCTGATTGCCAAATTCATAACTCAAAAGGTTGTATTCCTATACTCCAGATTTTATGGAATTAAAATGTCATGATGTGTACGGTGTATGTGTTGTGTGTGAGCACCGACTCCCTTTCAGATTCCTATGGTGATTTTCTGCCGCTAAGCTAAAATGTTTATACATTCCATAGGCAATATTTACAAGATAAATGTTTCAATTAAGATAGCTGAATACATACAAAGTTAAAAATAGAGGACACAATAATTTCCTTAAGGTTCATCCATTTTATAGATTGTATATAATAACATATAATAGATGTATACATATATGTATATATATATATATATAATTTGCTGAGTTTCTTTAAAATAATAATTTCAAGTATCTCATTCTCTTTTGTCCATTTATTTTTAAGATAAAAATCTTGGGCACCTGTGTGGCTCCGTCGGTTAAGCATCTGCCTTCAGCTCAGGTCATGATTCCAGGGTCCTGGGATCAAACCCCGCGTCAGGCTCCCCACTCATTGGGGAATCTGCTTCTCCCTATCCCCCTACCCCTCTCCCCAACCCCTGCTTGTGCTCTCTCTCTTGCTTTCTCTCTCTCAAATAAATAATCATTTAAAAATTAATAAAATAAAATAAAAATCTTAAATCTATTTTAAAAGAATCTAGAATATCACGGGAACATTACAATATGAACATGTTCTTTAAAAGGAAGGAAACAAGATGTTCTCTTAGATACAAAGGCTAAATAATGATACCACTGTTACTAACCAAATGTATGTCCAAAATGGAAGTTAAGTAAAGATAATTTGGAGTATAATGAAATTAGCAGTAAGAAATAAAACCATTTAAGAGAGCTTGCTGTTGATAAATTAATAATAACAATTCTGGTCCATAATAATGGATTAGTTTAGATCCAATAGGAAGTAAAACATAGGAGTAATGGGAGAGGGGAAATCCCTAACTCCTCTGAATGGTAACTCAACATCATAACCTTACCTGTCTCCAAAACCCAAATCAAGTCCTTTCCCCTCTACAACATATTTTATTTGATCTTCAGTAGTCCTTTGATCATCAAAAGTTAAGGAAGGGTCTCATGTTCCAAAATACCTTCCTGCTTCTGTAACAGACATTTAGGAGTAGGGTAGGTAGAACCATAACATCTGAGATATGTCAACTTGGTTGCTGAATCTCTCTCTCATACAATGACCCCTTTCTACATGGTGGTTGTCTCTATAATATCGCCTCAAACCATGTGGTAGAAGGCTAATGATTTTAAAAACACTTTGAACTTCTTACACATGTAGATGTTTTCCTTTAAGACCATGTGTATTCCTTTGTCATGGGTTTGCCTTTTAGGAAAAATTCACATACTTGAGTTGTTTTTCCTCATGGCTGCAAACCATTCTCAATGTTCACGAACTATCTGATAATATATTTTTGATAATAAATACAACCAGATACCAAAAGAGAATTTGTAAAATTAAGTTCATTGATTTACTTTATTTGTAAATGCATACTGCTCATTTACTGTATCCCAAGCACTGAGCTTGTTGCCTTAGATACAACTGTAAAAAGGAAAGACAAGATCCCTTGGGTAATTCATTGTCAAGTAGGGAAGACAGACATTAAGACTGTGGCAAGTGCTTAGATGGAAGTACAAAAGATCAAATAACAGAAGTTCCTAACCAGGCGAAAACTCCAAAAAATGATTCCTAAAAGGCAATATGTAAGTTAAAATCCGAAGAATGAGTAACAGGTATTGAAGGATGAAAGGAACAGTATTTGGAAAATCTTTAAGCAAAATATCAGCACACCTGTTCCAGGAAATACAAGAAAAGTTTAGTATGTATGGGACACAGATTAAAAGTCAACGAAATCAGACAGAAAAGACAGTCTTAGATCAGATGATGCAGGACATTGCAAACCATGTTAATATTCTGAAGTTTTATGTTAAGCATAATGAAAAGTCTTTGAATCATTTAGATCAAGAAAAAGAATATGATCAGTTTGCATTTTCAAAGATCACTTAAGTTTAGTATCCTAAGTCAACTGTCAGTAGATACATTACAGACATGTGACTAGTTATGAAGCTACCATAATGGTTAAGATATGGATTCATAAAACCGGAATGGCTTCAGGGCTATTCTAGAGCACGAATAAACTCGATCTGGTGGCCAATCTGAGGTACAATAGTGAAGGGCAGGATGAAACCAACTCAGACAAAATATCATGGGATTAGCTTTGGATGAGAAATGGTTCCTCTTCTAAGTAAAAGGTGATGAAAGTGTTGCAGGTGTAAATTTAGGTCTGTTGGCAGTAAGTTTAATGAATTTATTAGACAGTTTGTTTTTTCAGGGAAGTGGGGGGGAGAGTAATGTGACAGTTTAGAAGCATAAAGTGACAATAATGAAGAAAGTTAATTATTTAATATAGCAAACCAAGAAAAGTGTTGTTGACACAAATAATATTGGATTCTCAGGTATTGTTAAAGACAAACTATGAGGTTATAGTGGTGCTAACCAGCTGAGAGATTTTTTTTTTTTTTTCCCCAGTGCATTAGGTTGTGGTTTTGCCAGGCTGGTAGAACAGGAGCAAGGGGCCACAGTAATGGAGTGATATGACCAATTGCCTTGGTTTTGCTGGGATTGTCCTAGTGTTGGCACTGAAAGTCCTGTGTCCACAGACACCTCTCAGTACAAAGTAAGCAGTGATGTTTGGTCACCCTAAGTGTTAGAAAAATCTATCATAGCAAGGTGGACAGTGCTAGATAAAATTAGAGACAAGATGGACTTGAGGAAACAACATGGAAGAGGGGAAAAGAATTAGAGGATTAAAATGAAAGAGGAAGTTGTTAAAAAGAAGTTTTGTTGGAGAGGAATGTCTGAATTTATTCACTCACTAGTCCTACATTTGCAGGTGCTGAATTCTAGGGTATAGGTAACTGAAAGGAGTTATGGATGATATGATAAGCTGTTATTGGTGAGAAAATCAAGAAACTGAGAAGTCATACTGTTGGATGGGTTGATAAGATCAATACTCTAATGCTGCAACTTATGGGGCAACATTTTCAGTAAAATGGTAGATGCTATTGATTGGTACATTGGTGTAAAGGTATTTTATTCCCATGGCATGGGCTTTAAATAGGCAAGGTTGTTTTTTTTTTTTAATTACATCAAATTAAAATAGCATGGAAGAAGCTGAGGAACTGAAGAGAGCATTTACCGTACCTTCTGGATAGTACCCAAAGTGTGAAAGAACAAATAAACTCCACCTGGAAGAGAGGCAAAGAAGTAATTTCCTAAGGAGAGTGTTAGGTTTTTGTTAAATCAGAACTATGAGAAACGTTGGTTGAAGAGATTGATCAGATAAGAGCCTTCATTAATCCTGAAAAGTGACTTCTAGAGGCAAATAAAAATGCTATCCAACCTGGTGAGTGGACCATGAATTTTTCCTTAACATTTTTACCACAATTACCAGTGGGCACTAAATTTTATCAGGATGTATATAAACTTCAGACCTCGTTTTCAGGTTTTCATAGAGCCTATGCCAGTGAAAATTTTGACCAAGTGTATATAGAATGATCTGCAGGTGCTATATAAACCATTTAATTATACCCTTGTAACTATAACCTATACTCAGGGTATAAGCACTTTTTGTTCTGTTCCCTCTTTAATAAATTAAATAAAATTTGTGATATGCTTATTTTATATCTCTATGAGAGTCATGATTTTATTATCCTCTTAAAATTTCTCTTTTAACTCCACAGCATGGAAATTTTAAATTAAAGTTTAATATTCTAATAGACTTCTACTGGTGTGGGTGTTTTACCATCTTAAACTGCAATAATATGAAAACATAGCTGCTAATATTTACCTAATACCACTATAATTACTACTGTGATTAAACACCACACACACACACACACAAACTGATGTGACCTACAAAGAAAGAAAGAAAAAAAGTGCATGACTACTATAAAAGCTTATTGTGTTTTTTAAAAAAATGTAGTGAGTGAGGTGATTCTATACACCCGGCTTTGGCTGTTGACATTTTATACATAGAACACTTACCCAGAGCAAACCCTTTTCCAAAGGCATCACATGAGATGATCGTTAATAGTGAAGACAGCTTAAGGTAACAATCATGGGATGGTGAACTAACTTCACTTATCTTGTTTTTAAGCAGCGCCTACTGATTACCTCTTATCCCCAAGCAGATCCCTTTTCCTCCCCCATTTCTCTTAGTTGAGAAGTTTATTATTCTTACTGAACACTTTTTAATAACAAAAACTAGACATTTTGTTTTGCTTTTCAGATAAATATTAAATTCCATGCCAAACCTTATATGAAATAATATGTGAGAAAGTCTGTTTCTATGATAAAGTACTACAAATTATAAAATGTAGGATTGTCACAAATCAGATGATGAGATAATTGATAGAACAATGCTAAGGGATACAGGTTGAAGTGGAAAATTTAGCTTGATGAACCACAAACAAAGCAGCCTTTTGCCCAGAGATTCAAGCTTCCCTGGCTTTCAAACCTTCACAAATTCTGTCAACTGCGGATAATAATCGCAGCTCTCCTGGTGTAACCTCAGCACATTCCTGATGTTTACTATAAGGTTGAGTTCATCAAAGCTGGCTTTTTTCCTTTGTCACCTGCCTGAGGTATCACATTGTTGAAATTAAAAACATACTATTTATTATTAAAGAATGAGGATATATTGATCTAATGAGCTTTAATAAAATAAGTGCTAGATACAGAATATGCTATAGACCGTACTTTTAAACAACAAGAAATGCTAAAAAGCTTTTAGTTTTTTTGAGTTTTTATTTAGCCACTGAATGTAAGAATAAGATACAAAGGTAAGTTATGATGGTGACATTCCAATTTTAAATACTTTTTCAAGTTTCTACTAATTTAACAATTTTTAAATTTGCTATATAAAATGTTGAACTTGATAAAAATCTAACTTTTAAATAATGTGTTCCTTTAAAAAAGAAATCTGTAGGAATTTGAGGTTTTTTTTAATCAGCAAATACTCTGATCAAAAAAAAAAAACAGTGAATGTTAAGTCTAATGATGCAATGTATGTAGTTCGTAGCCTTATTATAAATTACAGATTATAAAATTCACTTACCACATTTGTCTAATATATTGTTATAAGTTTTCAATATTTTTATAAGTGTTAGACTTAGCATTACAAGGAAGTTCTAGCAAGAATATTCTGTCATGGTCACATTTACTAAAGCAATTCTTATTCAAAAACCTTTCATGATCTATGTGCAAAACTCTGTGAAAGATACAGAATAAACCAAGAAGCAAAAGCAGATAAATTCTAGTTCCTGAATATTTGAAGCTTATATTCCAGCAAAGGGAAATATACATAAATAAACAATAAAATCATAATAAGGACTGTAATAAAGGCATATATGAGTTAATAGCTAAGAGTAGGGATTGTATGGTAGAAATACAGACATTAGAGAACTGAGTGTAAGCCATAAACAGGAATTAAGTGCTGAAAAGCACAACTAGTAAAGTGAGAGCAAAGGAATAAAGATAAGAGAATATAATTAATAAATTTCAAATAATAAAATGTATTAGCTTCCTAGAGCTGCCATAACAAAGTACCACAAATGGGGTGTCTTAAAACAGTTCTGGAGTCTGGAAGTCTAAAATCAAGGTACTGACCCTGGTGGTTCTTGAGTGCTCTTAGAAACTATTCCATGCTCCTAGTAGCAGCCGGCAGCCTTTGGCATTCCTCAGATCTTGGATGCATCACCCCAAACTCTGTCTCAATCTTTACATGACATTAACCCATATCGCTGCATCTTTACATGGTCATCTTCTTATAAGGACACCCGGCATTGGATTAGAAATCCACCCTAGTTCAGTATATCCTCATCTTAAGTAATTACATCTGCAACAACTCCATTTCCAAAGAAGGTCAAATTCTGAGGTGCTGAGTAAGGGTTAGAACTTCGACATACCTTTTTGGAGACACAATTCAACCTATATTCTAAGAGCTAATACATACTAAGTAGTAAGAAAACATTTTATATGCTTTAAGCATTTTGCTCTCACAATATTACTTTATAATAGTTAATATTCTAATTTTTATTTTACCAAAGTAATTTTACCAAAGTCAGAGAAAGTTAAGTGACAGAGTAAGCCCTCAAACACCAGAGCTAATTTAAAAGTCCATATTTTTTAACCATTAAGCCATCTAAGCCATTACTTAACCGCTATGTTACCCTGCCTCCCAGAGTCTGATTTAACTGGATCTATGTATGGCATATGACTGAAAAAAAGAGTTGGGAAAGTAAAAGAATGACATATCTGAAATGGATGGAATTCATACTTCACTTGGAGACAATTACAAATGATAGTTATTTATTAAAGAGGCATTCATTGTCAGATCCCTGTTTTGCTAAAAAAAACGGTGGAAATATGAATCACAGCAATTTGGGGAGATGTTGGAGGAAAGAAATAGTTCAGAGGCTAGTGTAATAATATGTAAGGATGTATGAATGCCTAGACTTTGGGACTGGGAAGTGTTAGCTTAAAAATGAAGAGAAAAAATTTCAAGAAAAATGGAACTTGAATATAATTACATGTGAGGCTAAGAAAGATGAATGATTCAAAGATGACACTATGCTACTGTATCACTAACTAAGATGAAGGGGGAGAAGATAATCACTTTACTCATTTAATCTAATGGATAGAAATTGTATTTTGAGTTAGTTTTCCCCATTGTTCTCTGTTGTTTGCTTTGTGTCTATTGTTTAAGTTTGATAGGAGACTATGTCACTTTTTAGATAAAAGCTAGCCTCTGGGGTCTCAAAGGTGTGGATCTCAGGAAATCTGCCATTCATCAGTGAACCTCACAGCAAAAACACACAGTATGAAAGGCAAAGCACAGATATTAAATATATTAACATATCAGATTGGGATATATATCATAGCCAACTTGGAAATGGCTTTTAAATTTCTGTGTTATTTTATTAGAGGTCTTATCCTTACTATATATGCCAATGGACTTAGGATACTGGGTTCTCTTTGTAGGGTTTCCAGGTTTCCACATTCCATATCTTTCATCTCTTTAGTAAGTTATCTTTTATCTACTCTTTTCTTTATAGATGTCAGGTTTGTTTGTTACTGGTTTGGCATAAGTCTGCTCAGCAGGCAAGTTTCTAAAATGAGGGACACAGCAGAAGTTTGGGCCAGTGATTCACTCTTGTAGGTGGGGTTTTATCTTCTGTCAGTACGTATTGACAACTAATACACGGTTAGGAGATGAACTCTAATTTTATTTATCATTGCTGGTTGGTAATAAATTTTGTTTCAGTGCTTTGCTGTCATCTTTTGAGAAGGATAGCTTTTGTGATTGCTCATGTAATGAAATAATTAGGATTTTTTTCAATAATGCTGAAATTGTATGGGAAGACAGCACATTGTTATCTTTTCATATTTTGAAAGATGAGCCTTCAAGATACATGGTGACAATTTAATATTTTTATACATTGCAAAATTATCCCCATGATAAGTCTAGTTACCATCTGTCGCCATACAAATATCGAATGACTATGATGTACATCTGAAACTTATAGGGCATTGTATGTCAATTATACTTCAATCAAATAAAATATGCTAAAAGGAAAAAAAAAGACACACAGTAGCTTGAAATAATAAAGCTTTGCATGTTGAAAGTATCTATCTTTCATAGAATTCTTGGTTTCACCATGCAGTAGGTATGCATCTCCAACTGACTATTAGGCATTTTTGATTAAGAATAAATTTACTGGGTGGCTCAGTCTGTTAAGCATCTGCCTGTGGCTCAGGGTCCTGGGATCGAGCTCTCAATCAGGCTCCCTGCTCAGCAGGGAGTCTGCTTCTACCTCTCCCTCTGCTCCTCCCCACCCCCGCTTGTGCTCTCTCTCTCGCTCTGTGTATGTGTGTCAAATAAATAAATAAAATCTTTACGAAAAAGAACAGATTCACCAAGTGGCTTATAATAAAGAAAATATTGATAATATTTTGCTGACCACATAAGCCTCAAATAGCTCTGTTAGATTATTTTAAGAAAGAAGAGGGTAGTAATAGGCTATTGGTTGTCAACCTAGATGCACGTAAGAAACATTTAGGGGTATTTTTGAAAAATAATGAAGCAAGAGATCTACCTGCAAAGATTCTCATTTAATTAAATGTTGATGGATTGGGGACTTGGATTTTAAAACTAATTTTCGTATACAGCCAGTATTGCAAAATGGTGGGTTGAAGAACCCAATCTCTGTGCACTAAGTCTGCCCCCTTAGATTGATTCCTTTGGCCCTGAGTTCAAAACTAAAGGATCCCCCTGCCTACAACAGCATGCTTTAGTTTTGAAAAACAACAGTAATGATGAACAAAACTGAAATAGCTTATTAAACTATCACTGCTGATTTTTTTTTTTCTCTTGATGAGCATAACTGAATTTTTGAAGCTGAAAAAAAGCCTGCAATTAACCCTATTATTTACAGCCACTGTGATTTGCCAGTGGAGTCTAACACTTGCTGGGTCAAATGGTGTCTGAAGAAATATTTGTCATTTTTCTCTGCTTGATCTCCTTATGTTGAACAAATGTGCCCAACATAAATAAAATATGATGTGCCATGATTGATGAATCATGTTACTATGCATTCCATGTGGCTCATCTTTTTGATAAAGTTGTAAAATGTTTTTGTCAATATCAGAGCTTTATAAATTAAAACTCAAAAGATTCTCTCTGAACAGTAATGTATAAAAACAGTTAACATATACATCTGTAGTCCTGAAATTATGTATTTGTTTTTAAATAATAGCATCCTGCTTACTTTAATTTATTTCTAATTTAAGTTTAATTCCTAGAGTTGTGTAAGTGCTATATCAAGGATATATACCAGAGAATCTTCAATTCCCTGAGAGTACTCATGCAAACTGTGAGATATCTGATTCGTTGACTGTTTTCTTTAGGAGGGGTCGATGCTAGCTATACTTATGAGTCAATTTTATACCATTCCATACTGTAGTTTAAAAAAATTAGAAGTAAAACTACCTCCAATGACTTCAGTTTTATTTCAGAAAAAGCAAAAAATACTAGAATGATGAAAATTGTGACTTATTTTTTAATATTTATTTGAAAATTTATACTTTGAAATTGAAATGCTGTGCAACCTAATTGTGTAGAGTGGTATGAAATTTATAAGGAAGTTTACTTTGTAATATACTAAAGACCTAAATTTAAATTAGAATGATCTGTATCTTCTTTCAGTACTTTCAATGGATAGCTGCTAAAACTTGTTTAAAATAACATTAAAACTTGTTTTGAAGTCCTAGAAAAATATTAGATGCAAAACATGTAACTCCTTTATACCACAACTTCAAACCCAGAGCATACTTTGCATATAAACCTCAAAATTTTAAATTTCAGTGATCAGATATGATCAGATCAGTTGTCCACATTAAAGTAAATGAAGTGGTTGTATGATGGGCTTCTCTGGACTGTACACTGTCAATCGTAGTATCTTTCAGTTCCTCTAGAAATGTCAAACAAGATAATTCAATCAAGTCCTATCTTTTACAATTGTAAATAAAATGCTAAAAAAGTTAAAGATGTATAAATGTGATCAGTACCTAGAGCTACTTAATATTAGAGGTAGGAAGAGGAGCCACATATTTCAATTTAAGTTCAAAGTTTTCCACCTTACCAACTACCCCACTTGAACTGTACATTCAGTCCACTGTTTTGTAATGCCTGTTTCATTTATCTAATGTATTTTAATATATACGCCCTTTATAGTCTGATCAAATTTTAAGTTACTACTACTGAAAGATCTTGTCTTATGATTATTCTTTGCTCTGTAGGTTATAATAATATAAAAACAATTAATAACATATTTTGGATTCTTAAATTTAGCATCCCCGCATTGATCTTTTCTTCCTACTCAGTAATATAAATAAGTAATAAATATATATAAATAGGTTATATATATATATATATATATATATACACACACATATATATGAATAATATGATATGATTTTGGTAAAATTGTGTAGAATGTGAGGTTGATAAAAATTAATTATCCTTATTTTAGATATTGTGTTGAAGCTCAGATTAAAATTTAGACATGGCATGGGGATTGCTTTTATTATTTTTGAAATTACCTACAAACATTTTTATGATTGAAAAACAGTATTTTCTAGAACAGTATGATCATGCTGTAGCCTTGTTCAGCCATTTGAAATGTGAACAGTCTGACTTGAGATATGCTTTAAGTGTAAAATGCACAATGGTTTTTGAAAATCTAGTTTGAAAAAAGAATGTAAATGTCTCATTTTTTAATATGGCTGATATAAAATTACATTTGTTGTTCACATTATATTCTGTTGTACAGCACTATTCTAGAACAGTGGTAAAAGTACCTGATAAGCATAAATAACATTAATAGATATCTTATAAAGGAAATCCTTATAGAATTTTATACATTTGTGTTCAACTTTTGGCTCAATAGTAGTTATATTAAGTTCATAATCTGGCTCAGTTTTAGGTTTTAAGTGTAATCAGTAACTCCTAGTTAACTTAGTATGTGCATAAAATTTATTAGAGAGGATATCAGTCTTAATTTTCTGCCACTGTGAAATGGTCAGGAGGTTATATACAATTCAGTGATAAAACAGGATTGTTAGTGTTTCTTTTTTTCATTTTATAGGATATAATTAGTACATCATATTTAGGATCTCACTTAAAAATTTTAATGCTGTAAGTACCTAGTCTTTAGAATTTAGTTTGTTTCTGTATTTGATTTGCTCTGTTAATTCAACTAAAAATGCGAGCAGGTCTATTTATTGAGATTCTATTCTGTTTCAGGCATTACACACTTGAGAAACGTTACCTCATTTAAATTTTGAAACAATCCTATGATACCGATATGATCATATGTTGAGTGTTCTCTCACAAATGGTTTTCACTATTAATTCAGCTGTTTTCAGTCTATCCTAGAAAGAATTAAAATGCAACATTTTGTAATTTGGGTCCCTCTAGTAAACAAACACCAGAGGGAATATGGCTTATATTTTGGTTGCTGGATACAGTAACTGCTATTTCAAATAGAAAATAAAGATTTTGTCGTATTTCCAAAAGTAAGATGTGGATAAACAATAAAAATAAGATCACTGTGTGTAGTGAGAAAGGACTGCACCAGAAAACTGATGAATTTTGTTTTTCAGGCAGTGACTCCCAACATTGGTTTTGACGCATCCCGAAATAAGATTGCTTCGTTGTAGTTTTTTTTTTTTCAGTTTTTTTTTGTTTTGTTTTGGTTTTTGAACAATTCAAAACAATTCTCTTCTATGGAACTCTTTGTTAATAAACTATGACATGAATTTGATAGTATGTTTTGTGAATTATTACACCAAAATTTTAATATTAGCAAACACTTATATGTACAATGTTCACAGTATTCAAGTGACTTGAGATATAAATTCAACTCTTACAGAAACTAAGAGTAATATATTATCTCAATTTTAAAGTGATACAGAATGATAAGTAACGTATTCAAAGTCACATAGTTAATAGTCAGGATTCATCAAATCAGGCATCTCAAATCATGAATATGTCAGAGCAAGTATACAAATACTTTGGACCTCAAAATCCCTTTTCTGTTTGCTGTTGTTGTTTCAGTGAAAGTCAAATTCAGTAAAGTAACAGTAAAGACAAACTTCTTTCTGACATTGGTAAGGCCCACTTCCATATCCAGAGGATATAGTCTAGAGATTTGGAAATGCAGAGGAAGAAATCACTGTCAATTTCCTTGCCTGCTTGCCTCTTCTGGTTCCAAAACCTGATAGTTAGATATGTAGTCACTTTGTTCTAGACAGATCTCTAATTACCACAAGGAATTTCACAGAATTCTGAAATAACGGTAATTTGAATTTTAAATACTTAATTATGTGTCATATAGCTTTTGGGGACAGAAAGGGGTTTTACACTATTAACTGTAAAGTTGGAGGTTTCAGCCATCCAAAATGCCAGAAATAATTATTACAGAATTTCAAGCTGAAATTAACCAGGACAGCACATCTTTTCTTAGGTTTGATAGAGCACTTTGAGAGAGTCAAATACAGGTTTCTATTCAGTGTATGAATCTCTTTTTTTTTTTTAAATTAGCACAAGAAGTGTTTATAACTGAATCGAAGTCCTCCAGCAGGATGCTTAAATGGAGTGCACTGTTTAAGTCAGTGTCCGTTCATGGTGATAGGATCTTTACTTGATACATACTTTGCCAATCACTTTGAAATGGCAAATATCAAAACGGAGAATTTTCCATTCATGACACTATTCAACCAAAGAATATTTATTACTTTCTGCTAATAGTAACATATTTTGAAAGGATAGAAACAAACTTCACTCAAATGTCTTCATTATAAAATGGAGTATTAATCTAGTGTTAACTCTTTTGTGGTTATACAATACTGTGTAGCCTCAAATATTTCAATGTATAATTATCTTTTTAACTTTATTTCTTTCTTCAACGATAAATGTCTGTAAAATATAGAGAAGAACATACTTGTAGACTGAAATAAGCAAAGTAAGCTAAAGGCTGAAATAATCATACCATAGAATTTCTGGCTTCCATGCTGACAATTAATCGGCTTGGAAGTTGTCACTCCTGCCTTCATAACAACAACAACAACATGAAGAAACTAAAACCAATGGCTATTCTTGGACCCATTATAATCAATGATTAGAAAATAAAAATTTCCCCCCTAAGATCTTGAGGAGGCAAGGATGTCCTAACTCACCACTTCTATTCAATATCAAATTCTAAAATGTAGCTTTCCAATATGTAAGCAATGAACACTTGGGAAAAAGGAAAAAAAAATAACAAAAAAACAATGCAATGACAACAGCACCAACAATAGAAATATTCAGGTAAAAACCTAAGAGAATATAGACAGCATTTATATGCAAAATACTAGAAAACTCTGATGAAAAATCAAAGATCTAAATAAATAGTGTTCTTGGTCAGGAAGACTACTGTTAAGATGTCAAATCATCCCAACTTAATTTATAAATAAAAGGGGAAGAAGAGACAAATCTCCTATGCAGAAGAATTGCAAATAATTTATGTCGATACTCCACACTCAAGAAGTGGGGGGCATAACTATATCTCCTTATGGATGAACTAGGCATAGCAAATTCCTTCCAAATAGTACAGTATGGAAAGGGTGCAGGGAAGAAAAAGAAGAATTTTACAATGGAGAAACCCGACAAACCCTACCTCAGCCAGGGAATCAGGCCAGCATGAGTGTTCATAAATCATGTTGATAGTATGTACCTTTGATACGATGTGATGAAAATGGCATTTTACCTCTATGGTCATCCTTCCCAAAACCCATACATAACCTCAGTCTCATTATGAGCAAAACATCAAATTCTAATAGCTAGACATTCTAGAAAATACCTGACTAGTTTTCCTCAAAACTAACAAGGTCATCAAAAACAAAACAAAATGAAATGAAACAAAAAGCAAAAACAAAAAATGAACCAAAAAAACAAAGTGTAAGAAAATGTCATTGCTAAGAGAAACCTAAGGAGAAACGAAGATTAAATGTAATGTAGTGTCCTAGACTAGATCCTCCAACAGAAACATGACATCAGGTAAAAATCAAGAAAACATGAATAAAGTATGGATTTCAGTTAATAACTTACAACCTTATAACTAATGTATCATACTTATATGTTAATAATAAAGGAACTAGATTTGGAGTATGTGAGAACCCTACCATCTTCATAATTTTTCTGTAAATCTTGACTGCTCCATAAAATAAAGATGGTATTTTTAAAACTCCCATAGTCATTTACGCTTGGAACAATTTCATTTTAAATCTAATTACTGTGTGTATACTCTGGAATATTTTAAGCCTAGTTCTGCTAGAATCTCATTTAGTTTGTTTCATTTCTTTACAGGTATACTATATTTACACTATGTTATCAAAATCTTCAAAACAGGGGCACCTGGGTGGCTCAGTTGTTAAGTGTCTGCCTTCGGCTCAGGTCATGATCCCAGGGCCCTGATATTGAGCCCCGGGAAGACTGCTTCTCCCTCTCCCCCTCCCCCTGCTTGCATTCCCTCTCTCGCTGTGTCTCTCTCTGTCAAATAAATAAATAAAAATCTTTAAAAAAGAAAATAATTTCCAAAAGAGAAACATACAACTAGTTAATAATAAAAAATGAATAATTTTATTTTTCTTTCCTCATAAAAGTGGTAATTCATAATTAGCAACCCACAATTAACAACACACATTTTCTCAACATTTATTTAACATGACATCCAAAGTGTGATCCACAAAAGGAAAAAAATCCTAATTTGTACATAAATAGCAACCCACAATTAACAACACACATTTTCTGGGTCATGATTTCCAGGTCCTGGGATCAAGTCCCGCATGAGTCTCCTTGCTCAGCAGGGAGCCTACTTCTCCCTCTGCCTGCTGTCCCCCCTACTTGTGCTCTCTCTCTCTCCTTCTCTCTCTGACAAATAAGTAAATCTTTAAATAAATAAATTAAATAAATAAATAAATAAATAAATAAATAAATAAAAATAAAGTAAGTCATTTAACTTCTCTAAGATAACACAGCCAAGATAATGAATTTTAGGTCACTTGACTTTTGAGAAAGTTGTAATAGCAATTCAAAGGAAAAAATTAATCTTTTCATATTTTACTGGAAAAGCTTCAAACCACACTGAAAATCATATTCAATATTGAATTAAAATGGATCTTATACCTAAACATAAGACCTAAAATTCTAAAATTTCCCAAAGAAAACACAGGAGAAATATTTGTGAACTTGGGTTAGGTCAACATTTATTTAACATGACATCAAATGTGTGATCCACAAAAGGAAAAAATCCTAATTTGTACTTTATAAAAATTAAAAACTTCTACTCTATTCCTAAGATACTGCTAAGAGAAGGAAAAGGCAAGCTCTCATATGAGAAAAACTATTTGCAATTATATATCTAATAAAGGACATGTGTCTAAAATACATAAAGAACTCACACTAAGAAAGCAAACAATTCAAAAACCAAATGGGTAAAGTACTTGAATGGACACTTTGCCAAAGAAGATATAAGGATTTCAAATAAGCATAATAAAAGATATTTAACATGATTAGGAAAATAAAAATTTGAACTACAAGGAGATATCACTGTGCATTTATTAGGAAGGCTCCCCATTCCAAGTTTTGGTAAGGATGTAGAGCAAGTAAACTTCCCAGACACTGGTAGTGAGAAGGGAAAATGGGACAGCCACTTTGGAAAGTTTGGCAGTCTCTTAAAAAATTAAAATATCTATCATATAACCCAGACATTACTACCCCCAGTTCCCCCCCCCATGACAAATGAAAGTGTGCATCTATAGAAAGATTATTACATGGATATTAATAGCAGATCTGTAATAGCCCCAAACTGGAAATGGACCAAATGTACATCAATAAGTGAATGGAAAAATAAATTGTGGTATATCCACATAATGGAATGAACTCCTGATACACACAAAAACAGACTTTTCAGAAAAATTCTGTGAAATGAAACAGGCCAGATAAACAAGAGGCCAGATAAGCAATAGAAACATATTGTAGGCTTTCATTTATATAAAATTTTAGAGTATGAAAAAACTAATTGACAGAAACAGGTAAGTTGTCTTGAGATAGGATGAAGGGTTAGGGAGGGGTAGAAGGAAGGTATTACAGAAGGGCATAAGGAAATGTGAAGGCTGATGGTTGTATTTATTGAGCGTGATGATTTTACAAGGGAATATGTATTTCTTTTTTTTTTAAGATTTTATTTATTTATTCATGAGAGACAGAGAGAGAGAGAGAGAAGCAGAGGGAGAAGCAGGCTCCCAAGGAGTAGGTAGCCCAATGCGGGACTTGATCCCAGGACCCTGGGATCATGACCTGAGCCGAAGGCAGACGCTTAACCATCTGAGCCACCCAGGCGCCCGGGAATATGTATTTCAAAATTTGTCAAATACACATTAAATATGTGCAGCTTATTGTGAGTCAATTATACCACCAAAGAGCTTTAAAAATATTTTGTCAAGGCATTTGTTATTAAAATTCTTCTATAAATTTAATTTTCTTATCCTCTTTATAAGATTTATATCTTGGAAGAGTTGGGTCTTTTCTTCCTGCATGTCTTTCCTCACCTTGTGTTCACCCCACAACCCATGCCAATCTGGCTCTTGCCCCAAGCTTCTGTCAAAATTGTTCCCACTAAAGTAAACAATGGTCTCTAATTATTCAATCCAAGTTACTTTTTCCTTTCCTGTCTCACTTCACTCTTTAACAGCATTCAATATTGTTAACTCCTTCCTTTTCCTTCACTGTTTTGGTACTAAAAAAATCACTGCATCAGGTTTTTATCCATATTTTAGCCAATCTCATTCTTCAATGTTGACTCAGTTCTTGTGAATAGACAAAGATCCCCCCCCCTTTTTTTCTGTTCTAAAATCTTCACTCTTTATTTCAACTAGCATCTCTATACTTCAAGTTATTTCAAAAATTTTTTTTCATAACCTATATATCTTCTCTGAATTCTAATCTATACATTAATGTCTACTTGGGATATATAAAAATACCTCAAACTTTTTAGTCATCTGTTTTTTTATCCCTTTTATTTTCTACAAATGTAGCCAGTGTAGCATTTTTAAAGTACAAATCTCATGTGTCATCCACTCTGGAAAACACATCAATGATCTTGGGTTAAAATTTAAATATTTAGCATGATCTAAAATATAATCTTGCCCTTACCTACTTGTGATCATCTTATATACCCTGTTTCTAATTTTTTTTTTTTTGAATTCCAGATATATGGACTTTGTTTAAATTACTTGAACACTGCTTTCTTTCAAAGAAGGCTTTAATATGCTTTTCTCACTGGCTGGCACTCGCCAAGCCCTCCCTGCTTTTCATCTTTTTAAACTGTCTTTCTCAGATCTCAGTTCAAATGAATTTTCATTAGGAAAGTCTATTTCCTGTTATTTGATCTATTCTTTTTCTCTTGGCACTGTAACACATTTTTTTTTATTATAAACTGATATATTTGCTTAGTGGCGATATACTGCACGCCTAAAAGCCCATAAGTCCACAGTCATATCTGTTTTGCTCATTGCTGTTTCCTCATTGCCATGAACAGTACCTGACACACAGAAGACAAACTAATATTGTATGTGCTGTAGAAAGAATGATCACAGTTAGCTCTTTTAATAACTTATAAAGGACATAATATTATAGTCTAAAAACAGAAACGTGGAGATAGGAAGTTAGAGCATCAGATTCAGCCTCTACAGCTCCTTAGATGTGTGACATTAGATAATTTATTCAACTTTCTAAGCCTAAATTTCCTCATCTCTATAATGGACGTAATTAATGAATAGTTTTCCCTTAAGGTTTTAAGTATATTAAAAACAACGATCAATACAAATTCCTAATAGAGAGCCTCTAAAACTACATTCCCAATACTTCTTAATATTATTACATATATATTCATATATATATATATAAAAGGAAAGTTGTAGGCAATCAGTTCTTATATAAATTTCAGGAAAGAATTAAATAAAACTAGGTTATGTATCAATATGATAGGCTTACAAATATTTAGTTTAAGAATTTGAATGCAATAAACCCAGTTTAGAAAATGACCAGTCTGTATTATGACAGCATGCTTGCATAACACCCAAATCAAGGGTGTGGTAGTATATATAATTATAACCACTATGAAAACAATCTATTTAAATTGTATATCACATTATTCACCATCTTATAATTTCATCAGCTCCCAGCTTTATTGACATGCTTTCAATGATTTAAGAACAAAATCATGAAATAATTAAGTCATAAATAATTTCTAATACTTAGATATTTAAATTCATAAAGAAATGTGGAATAAAATCCTATCATTAATTTGGCAGTTACCAAAAAACTTAGTCATTTTCAGTCATTATTCTTGGTGTTTTGATGTAATACAATCAGGCGAATGTCTGAAACAAAATGTGGTATTTTTTTTTTTCTTTTTCATGGAAAAGTAACAGGACTACATTTCCTTGTCCATGGAGAAAAAACTGTGAAATGTCAATTGTCAAAGGACTCCAAAAATATAAAAGTCACTAGTAAGGAAAAAGACTACAAAGAAGTGGTTTAATATAGATACTAGATTAAAAAAAACATAGTAAAACTTATAAAATTTATAACAGAAAACATTTAATATCTCTATTTTTTCCAAGGACAAAAATGTTTCCTTCCATAGGTTAATAAAGCATCCCATTAAGTATACAGTCACAGAAAGGTTAGTTAATACATTGGTGTTATATACCTTTAGTGTTTGTGATTCAAATAGTATAAGAAAAAACAGAAGTTAATCATTTAAAATAGATCTCTAAGGGAATTCTAACTTCATTAAAATATAAACACTAATTTTTTTTATTGAAATCAACATGACCTAGAATATAATAAATTAGTAGCATGGTAGATTAAAATGGTTACATATTTTTGGCCACATCTCCCAAAAAGAGAGGGACATCTATTTCTCATCCCCTTGGTTCTGGGCTAAATCTACAACTTTCCTTGACTATTAGAACAAAACCAAACAACTATAACTTATGAGGTTGGACCTTAAGAGATCTGCAGTTCCTACTTTCATATGTTTAGAAAGTTTCTTCTTAAGAACTCACCCCCCACACAGAGAAATTTCCAACGTAGAGGGGAGGTCACAGCTAAGGTGCTCCCATTGACAGTTTCAGCTAAGTGTTCAGCCAACAGCCAACACCCATAACTTTAACACCTCCGGAAAACCCCACCTTTCTTAGTATCATTACACCGAGGTTTAGGATTCAACATATGAATTTGGGGCGATACAAATATTCCGTTGATAGCACCAGTCAATCCACAATATTAAGAGAAACAATATATCATACTGTTCTTTAGAACTGCCTAGTTCAGGGATGGTTTGCTGTGCAGAAGTAGAAAATGAAATGGAGGGTAAAAGTTCAACTGTGCTTTAAAATAAACAGTGACTCCAAAATCCCTGGACTGACAGTAGTTGTAGGACCTTGGACAATTCACATTTCTCTGAGTCTTGGTTTCAACAGAAATTGTCTGGTGGGATTGTTGTGAGAAGTGAAGAGTTCCTGTAAAGCATTACACAGGACTGGAACATAGTAAGAAGTTCAGTAAATGCTGTCTGCTGTGTTGTTGCTATTGCAGATGCTGTTAAACTGGTCTATATGAAAAAGTCTATGAAGTTTTACTCTGCTGAGGCCTTGGGTTGAGCAGGGAATGGAGAAATAAAAAGCATAAAATCAGAGAGATCTTATATAAGATCAATATATATATTTCCAAAAATACATATCTTAATAAGCTGTTATTTTAAATAACAGCAATACAGTCATACAGAAAGGTACCTTTGACATTACATTAATAATCTATAACTGATTTTTCCTAATTTGTTGTTTTAAACAAAATATATCACACTTCTCTTTTTTTCCAAAAATATTCAAATGGATACATTTATTATGATGTTATTATGAAGATCAAATACCTAAAGTTAGTTGACTATAGTTTGGTACGATGATAGAATTGGTGTTTTTGTTTATCTAACAAAAATAAATGATTTTGAGCGCCTGCGTGGCTCAATCAGTAAAGCGTCCCACTCTTGATTTTGGCTCAGGTCATGATCTCAGGGTCCTGAGATGGAGCCCTGCATCGGGCTCTGTGCTCAGCAGGGAGTCTGCCTCTCTCCTTCTGTCCCGCCCCCCATTCACACAGGCACTCACACTCTCTTTCTTTCTAAAACAAAGAAATAAATCTTGAAAAAATTATTGATTTGGCTATATAACATAAAACTGAAGTCATCTCATCCCAGAAATATGTCATATACATGTCTCAATATTTCATTACATGATGCAATATGTACTTCATTTATCTGATTACATTTTAGTTTCTGACAAGAACTTTCATTTATATTGAGCTCTCAGAAAATCCTTTTTTATTTATATTTTTAAAATTTCTCAGTGGCATTCTCTAATTAGCTTAAATTTTCATTTCACATTTAAAATGGCTTTTCTTTGTTCTTAAGAGAAAATTAACACTGGATTGATACTAATAACTAGTATCTATTTGTGTTACCCAAACAACAAGTATCTTTATCTTTATGTTTGACCAATTGCACATTGTAAACTACTAATTTCACTTGCAAAGAGTCAAACTCTTAATTTCCTCTTCATCTACCCTTTCCAGCTCAGCAGGACATGTCTCTTCTCTCAAGCCTCCATAATAGACTTAATTTTCCCAACAGAGAAGAACAATCATTCTGATACATGGTTATGAAAAACTCTGCTATTGCTCTCTACTGATCTGTCCACCAAATCTCATGGACATCTCCCTTAAACTTGTCCCTTTAAATTAGAGGTCAGCCTTTTTTTTTTAAGATTTTATTTATTTGAGAGAGAGAGAGAGATAGTGAAAGAGAACATGAAGGAGAGGGAGAAGCAGACTCCCCGCTGGGCAGGGGCCCAATGTGGGGCTCGATCCCAGGGCCCTGGGATCATGACCTGAGCCGAAGGCAGACGCTTAACTACTGAGCCACCCAGGCGCCCCAAGAGTTCGGTCTTTTATGCTTGAGTGGTTTGTATAGATTCATAAACCTAGAATTTTTCCAAGACTAGGAAAAATTAACATAAACCTAGAATATTTCCAAAAGACTATAGGAAAAATGCGAAAGAGAAGTAAATTAAGAGAACATTATATTTCTGAAAAGAATACACTTTTATTTATAAAATTGACTAAAGAGAATACACATATATTAAAATCATCTGGTAGTTCCTAAAGTCTCCATGTTATTTAGCATAGATTTAAGGTAGTTACTTAAGTTCAGTCAGAGTAGCTTGCTCAGCTAGTTCTCTTACTCAGACTTGTCTCACCCAGAAGTTTCTTGATCAATATGAAAGCTGCATTCAAATTGCTACTTTCTCCTTGTCCTTCAGCAGACAAATGGATAAAGATGTGGTCCATATATACTATGGAATATTACTCAGCCATCAGAAAGGATGAATACCCAACATTTGCATCAAAATGGATGGAACTGGAGGAGACTGTGCTAAGTGAAATAAGTCAAACAGAGAAACACAATTATCATATGGTTTCACTTATTGTGGAACATAAGGAATAGCAATGGAGGACATTAGGAGAAGGAAGGGGAAAATGAAGGGGGGGGAGTTAGAGGGGGAGATGAACCATTAGAGCCTATGGACTCTGGGAATCAAACTGTGGGTTTTAGAGGGGAGCGGGGCAGGGGATCAGTGAGCCCATTGATGGGTATTAAGGAGGGCACGTATTGCATGGGGCACTGGGTGTTATATGCAAACAATGAATCATGGAACACTACATCAAAAACTAATGATGATACTGTATGGTAACTAACATAATAAAAAATATAATAAAAAATTGCTACTTTCTCTAATTACCTGAGTCAATAGAAAAAAGAAGAGAAGTGACAATAAAAATCATAGAATTTGCCCAATATATTTTAATGATTGAATAGGAAATCCTGGTAGAGCCAGAAGTCTGATGAGAAAACTTACTTTAATGATAAGGTATAGGGACAAGTTCATTGGCCAATATCAACTAGCAAATTAATAACTAATGACTAAAAATTAATGTCTTTAGATTTTCTATCACAAGACTTTTGTTTAATCCTTTTGATAGTATTATTTTTTAAACAATCTTAATTGGCATAATATAAATTATATTATTTCTAAAACATGAGGAACCTAGAACACAAGAAGCTTCTTCAGTTGTCCAGGCTGTGACAGAAGCAGAACTCACTTAATCCTTGTTATCTAGTGGTAATTCCACAGTGGATAGCTATACCAAAATATAACACCTGACACATGGAAAGAAGCATCATGATAATAATGTCACTTAAATGTCAGAGCAAAACCATATCTCTGTGAAAAATAAACAGTTTTAATGATCAATTATCACCTTCCTTGTGCAATAGAGACTCAATTAAGGACTATGTGAGCTGAGCTGTCCATCATCAATTAGGTATCATTAGATAACCTACCATACAGATAGGCATGAGCATGATCAGCAACATTCCAACACTAGGTAGAAGTACCATATATGAAACAGAATTCAGTGGGTTCTATAGGCACAGCTAAATTGTATGAGGACCTGGCTCACACTCTCAATTCCATCTATTCTTGCTGTATGCCATCTCTCCCTCAAATCACAATCATGGCCCCACGAGTCCCCAGATTCAAATCCAGCTTACAGATGGTAACACAAGTTGGTACTACTGAGATATAAACTGCCACAGCAGTACCACCACATTCAGGTGGCTCTAAAGGACAGTAAAGAAGGAAAATCCTCCCCCTGGGCATAATTTCAAGTAATATATTTGACTGTCCATTTCACCTGAAGGACAGATGGCCAGAGATACAAATCTAAGGTGGGCAAAGCCGAGATGCCCTTCAACAGATGAATGGGTAAAGAAGATGTGGTCCATATATACAATGGAATATTACTCAGCCATCAGAAAGGATGAATACCCAACTTTTACATCAACATGGATGGGACTGGAGGAGATTATGCTAAGTGAAATAAGTCAAGCAGAGAAAGTCAATTATCATATGGTTTCACTTATTTGTGGAACATAAGGAATAGCATGGAGGACATTAGGAGAAGGAAGGGAAAATGAAGGGAGGGAAATTGGAGGGAGAGATGAACCATGAGAAACTATGGACTCTGAGAAACAAACAGGGTTTTAGAGGGGAGAGGGGATGGGTTAGCCCAGTGATGGGATTAAGGAGGGCACGTACTGCATGGAGCACTGGGTGTTATATGAAAACAATGGATCGTGGATCACCACATCAAAAACTAATGAGTTATCGTACAGTGACTAACATAACATAATAAAATTAAAAAAAAAAAAATCTAAGGTGGGCAGAGATATTCCTTCTCCCCTGGACTTGGTGGGTAGAGAACCAGGTGTTTGCCCACTCAGATTCTCCTAGCTGAATCTCTGAAATTTGGAGTCTGAGAACTTTATTCAAAGACACAGAGTCAAATTAGAGATTGTGTCAACTGTGGTGGAGTTAAGTGTCCAGGGACAAGGCAGCCACAATAACAGTCAATTAAAACTAGGGTTAGTGGTGATGTTCTAATGAGGTAACTTCTCTGTGTTGTCCTGCTGACACTGACCCTTGTCCAAACCTAGTTCTAACCAGAGTTCATTTGGTTTTAGAAGTTAATAAATCTGACAAATACAAAGTCATCTGCCTCTTCACATAAATATAAATTAGTTTAATTTTATTCACCAAGAAACATTTTTTATGAGTTTATGCAGGGTCTATTTGAAAAAGAAGAATACCTCTACTTCAAACATATGAATATTTACTATAGCAATTTCTTTTTTTCAAGAGAGAAAGCAGAGGGAGAATGAGAGAGAGAATCTTAAGCAGGCTCCATGCCCAGCACATGGCAGAACGCAGGGCTCGATCTCAAGACCCTGAGATCATGCCTGAGCCGAAATCAAGAGTCAGAAGCTTAACTGACTGAGCCAACCAGAAGCCCCTATTAATAGAGATTGATGCTTCAGAGCTAGATTGACATTCTAGGATTATGTTTTACAGATAATATAGCCATAGTTAATAACAAATCTCCATAAATTGCAATGTACTAAAATATATGAATGGTTTTCCCATTAATATGACATGAAAAAAAATAGATATGTAATTAGAAAATGTCCTAAAGTGCTAGAAGCCTTATACACTAACTAGTATTTAGTAACTAAGATTAATGTTTTATTTTAAAGGGAAATATGAAGATTTTTCAGATTATTGCAGTTGAAGTAGAATGCAAATTAAAATTTAATCCATACATTTTAATTAGTTTAATATGAGAACTAGACTAAGTCTACTAATGTGGCAAGACTGTGAAATAATCAGCAAGCAATAAAATAAATTTTAAAAATGCATAATTAGAAAGCAATAATAAATAATGCTTACTTTGTTTTAAATAATCTGTGAACTATAATTGCTGCTTCTGTTTATTTGAGTCTGGCCCAAAACATAAATCATCTTAAGACCAAATAAACTGCTGTTTTCGTCTTTTGATCTTTTGTTTCTTTCAAAAATATTTGCAGGGGGGCAAGATTTCTACTTTACCCTGAAGTTGGAAGAAGCCCCTGCTGAACTCATGAATAGAAAACTTAATGGCATCATTTACCGTATGAATTATTATAATTAAGCATGTTAAGTGGGCGATGGCTCCCATGTCTGTGTTCAGAATACTCAAAAATAAATACTGAAGATATTGTTCCTCATTGAGCCAATAAAGTATCATCAAAGGAAGCAAGTGACTGAAAGAAACTGTGGTCACTACAAATGTCAATGAAGCCAGAAATAGTCCTTTAAATGCCAGTGAATGCATAAAGGACAAAGCTTATGAGTCATTGACATAATCAAAGTAATAGTTGAATGGGCTACTAATCAATTAATTATACAAACCAAAATATTCCAGCATTTTAATTCATTTGGATATGTTCAATCTAAAAGACTGTATTTCATTATAATGAGATATAACATTTATATTACCAAAATATGTTTTTCTACAATTCTTTTTAAAAGAAAATAAAAGTGATCTAGAGCCGTGGTCTGAACCTCATTCTATACTTAAACATGTAGCTGGGAAGTATTAGAAATAATAAAGAACATTCTTCTTTTCCAATCTCTAAAAACGCATTTAATCGGAATAATGTAACTGATGGATGTCCTCCACAAAAATATATAGAGGTGATGGACCATGCCCAAGTTGCTCATAAGGCACTTAATAAATGAAAACAAGAGAGAGAGAGAATAATCAAGAATTTCAGAAGGAGTAAGTTGTAGGTTTTTCCAGGTAGAGAGACATAAAAATGTCAATTATTTTAAACTGTTTGATACATAAATATGTAATAATGTCTTGGTATCTCAAAAGAGATAATGCAACTTGCAAACACTCTTCGGTCAGAATTTCTGTACTAATTTTATTAAAACAAGCCTTGACTCTGATTACATACTGATGCAAATTAGTTTATCCGAGTAATGATAAAATACATGCTTTGATAAAGTTGTGCATCAGGGCTCACAAAATGGAGGCCTCACCAGTGGCCAGTCTCATGTCACAAATCTAAACCTAAGCCGATTTGCATTTCTGGGAAACACCTGTCAAAGACAGCTAACATACACCAATCACAATCCTCCAACTCTGCTTTAGCTAGCTTAACTTACCGTAGAACCTAGGACCTGCCTAGTCTTATAAAGAAATCCCCAGCCTCCTAGTCAATCATGCTCTATTTCTGCTCACCTCTTTCAATATTCTATAAAACTCACTTTGGCCCAAAATCACTCAGGCAGGGCACTCCCCTGGTTGTGTGGCACTGTATTCCCCCAATCCACGGATAATTTTCCCTCAAATAAAAGACATCAAATTCATTTCTAATTGTTCTAGTTTTGTCACTTGACAGTCTACAGCAATCCATAGGCACGTGCTGATGCTACCTAACATGGCACTTATTATATAAATGAACATCATGTAAAATATTCAATTCACAATTTATATTATAACAAGGAAAGTTTTTAACAGTTTCTCCAAATACCCACTAAAATATCTATGAGAAAGGAAAGAAAAAAGACAGGAATATTTATTCTTTATTGAAAAATAAGTTTATTGTTACTATATGAGTAGTTTCCCTTAATTATATTGTTTAAGAATTTCATTAAGAAAAAATTCAACCAAGGGAAATAAAAACAAAAATAAACCCTTGGGACTACATCGAAATAAAAAGCTTCTGCATAATGAAGGGAACAATGGAAATCAAGGTGTTGACAGGACTGTGTTCCTTCAGGGAAGCTCTAGGGGGAGAATCCATTTCTTGCCTTTTAAAACTTGTAGAGGTTGCCTACATTCCTTGGTTCATGGACTTCTATCTTTAAAGTCAGCATTGGTGGCTTGAGAACTTGCCTAACACCATTTTAACCTTGCTTCCTTCATCACAGCTTTTCTGACTCTTCTGCCTCCTTCCTAGACATTTGAACAACCCTTGTGATCCCATAGGGTTCATCAGTATAATCAGATAATAATATTTTAAAATCAACTGATCAGCAAACTTAATTCCATCAGCAGTCTTTTTATTTTATTTTATTTATTTATTTGAGAGAAAGAGAGCAAGTGAGAGAGAGCACAAGCAAGGTGATGGGCAGAGGAAGCAGCAGACTCCCCACCGAACAGGGAGCCCGATATGGGGCTCAATCCCAGGACTCCAGGATCATGACCTGAGCTGGAGGCAGACGCTTAACCAACTGAGCCACCCAGACACCTTCCATCAGCAGTCTTAATTCCCCTTTCCTATGTATGTAACCTGACATATTCAGGGATCCTAGGGATTTGGACATGGACATCTGGGGAGGGTGGGGCATTATTCTGTCTATGCTAAGCAGTATAACGTTGCTTCCCGGAAACTATTATAAAATTTTATAATGGATTTAAAACTGAAATACTGGGGTTCTTCCAGCAGATTACGTTTCCTATGTACTCTAACAGTTTGTTGTACAAGTAGCTCTATAGGGATACAAGTAATCTATGTCAGGCCAGCAAACCCACATGATACATGTCAAATAAACAGAATTGAAGCTATAAATAATACTTCCATCAACATGGTACACTCAGCTAATTTGAAAAGCTCTTCCCAATCAAAATACAAACAAATAGATATTCTGGATAAAATTTAATATAGAAAAACTTAAAATACATAGCCGAATTTGGAAAGGGAAAAAAGATGGAGGAGGAGGAGGAGAAGGAGAAGGGGAAGAAGAAGAAGAAACAAACAAAAAACAGAGAAGAAAAAAATACATTAAGGGCCAGAAATAGGAAGAAATTCAAAGCCTCTACAGTGAGAAGGAAATGACACCATGGTAGTTTATGAAGATTTGACTTCACCTATAAGCCTGAGAAGATAACTGAATTGTGCTTTAATGAGGGGAGGTACTACTTTGAACAGACATTAGATGGAAAACTGAATCTGAGAGATTTACACAAAGTCCAAAAGTGATGTTTTCATTTAAGAAAGAAAGAAAGAAAGAAAGAAGAAAGAAAGAAAGAAAGAAAGAAAGAAAGAAAGAAAGAAAGAAAGAAAGAAAGAAAGAAAGAAAGAAAGAAAGAAATGGAAAAGAAAGAGGAAGGAAGGAAGGAAGGAAGGAAGGAAGGAAGGAAGGAAGGAAGGAAGGAAGGAAGGAAGGAAGAAAAAGAGAGAGGAAGGAAGGAAGGAAAGTAGGAAGGAAAGAAGGAAGGAAAACAGTAGGGGAAAAAACTATTTTAATGTCCTTTTACCTAGGCAAGTAAGGATTTAAAAAAATATGTGAGAGAAAATGACACAAGTTTTCAAGTGTGGAATCTAAATTTTAAATATACTTTTGAACTTGAAACTCCAACCCATGAAATTATATAAAATGGGCTGGAAAAGGTGAGAGACCAAAGACTTTTGGCAAAAAATAAATACAATGCTTTTTACTAAAGTTCTTACCCTAGAATAAAGGAAGTACTACTAGAAATAAAACATCCAAATGAAAAGCATACAGAGAAAACATCCATATTTACTTAAGAAAATAAAGCAGTATGAGAGAGTGTCATTAGATACGGTATTTCTTAATAACCCAATGGTTGTAAACTATAAATAATAAAAAAAGTATTGTGACTTTACAAGAAGTATGTATTAGTGATTAGAAGTTAAGGAATGGATACCTTATTTAAAACAGAATATTATGAAACAGGGTCATTTTAAAATAAAAAAATATAATTTCTAAATAAAAAATGTATTTTGTTTTAAAAAATAGGTAAGTAAAATAATACACTGAATGTTTTGGAAGAAAACTTAGAGACCTGGAAGTTCCAAATGATATAATCACCCAGGATAAATTACAGATTATATAGCATTGAGGAGATGAAGATTTAACTTCAGGGTCCACCAAGAAGAATGTCCCAGGGAACATTCTAGAGTGTTTGAAATCCCTGCCTAGCTTCACCCAAAGAGAATGGGTAAAAAAAAATAACAAGAAACCCTTACAAAAACTCCAACTTTACCTCAAGACATCTCAATCCATGATTAGTTCAAGGCAATATATATATATATTTTAAGATTTTATCCATTTACTTGGGCGGGGGGGGGGGGCACGAGCAGGGGGAGGCTCAGAGAGAGAAGCAGACTCCCAGCTGAGCAGGGAGCCCTACGTGGGGCCGATCCTGGGATCATGACCCAAGCCGAAAGCAGACATTTAACCGACAGAGCCACCCAGGTGCCCCCAAGGCAATATTTCTTAAAGTGTAGCCTACATAGGCAGCATATCTTTTCATAATACTACCAAGGTTCTGTTTATCCTTTTCATTTTGTCAGTATTTGCACCAAAGGTACAGAAGCAATGATGATAAAAAGTGTTGGTGCCTTAGCACAAATTGAGGTAGTCATATTAAGCTGTATTATCACTCATATTATAGTCACTGTTTCTTTGCAGCTTGCACTCACAATTAAGATGCAATTACAATTTTTAAATGCCATTTTCATTTATGATGAAGCAGTAAAAATAACTATTAATTTTTGACTGTTAAAAATGCTTTTTTAGGGCATCTGGTTGGCTCAGTTGGTTAAGCAACTGCCTTCGGCTCAGGTCATGATCCTGGAGTCCTGAGATCGAGTCCCACATCGGGCTCCCTGCTCAGCGGGGAGTCTGCTTCTCCCTCTGATTCTCCCCCTCTCATGCTCTCTGTCTCCCATTCTCTCTCAGATAAATAAATAAATAAATAAAAATCTTTAAAAATATATATATATATATATGGTCAGTCTACCAGAGGATACAATACTAAAACCATAAACACCCTATAATAAAGCTTTATTTATTTATTTTTTTTAAGTAGGCTCCACACCCATCATGGAGCCCACTGCGTAACTTGAACTCAAAACACTGAGATTAAGACTTAAGAGTCGGACGCTTAACCAACTGAGCAACCCAGGTGCCCCAGCTTTAAAATTTTTAAATCAGTAATTGACAGTAATCAAAGGAGAAATAAATTACATTCAAAATATTGACATATGACAGATAACAATGACATTCATAGAAGCTGGACCCTACAATGACAAACTTTACTCTATTCAAGTGCATGAAGCACAATTACCAAAATTTATGACTTTCCTCATTATATAGAAAGTCTCAACAAGTTTTAAAAGGTTAAAATCCTTTTGAGTATATTCTCTGACCACAGTGAAATTAAACCAGAAACCAGTAACAAATCCTAACTACAAAATATCCAACTGTTTGGAAATTAAGGAAAACATTCCTAAATAATACAAAGGTCAAATAAGAAATCACTATAGAAATTAAAAAGCATTTTCAAGTGAAAGCTAATTTAAGACGTAGCATTTCAAATTTTGTGAGACAGATCTAATGCAGCACTTAACTGAATACCTAGAGCCTAACGCACATACATTATAAAGGAATTAAAGTCGAGAATAAATGATGTATTTTTCCATCTCAAGATGATAGAAGAGAGCAATAAATCTTACCAGAGAAAACAGAAAGGAGGAATTAATAAATGTAAAAGCAGAATAATGAAATAGAAAATAAATAAATGTACAATAGAGAAAAATCAACCAAGCTAAAAGATGTTTTATTAAGAATATAAATTTATAATTCCCTTAGAACTAATCCAGAAAATGGAAAAAAATTACCAATATCATGAACTAAAAATGAGAGCACACCATAGATCTTGCTAACATTAAAAAGATGAGAATATTGTGAATAATCTTATACTAAAATTTGAAAATATAAATAAAATGGACATATGCCTTGCAAAACCCAACTGAGGAAAAAAAAATACTCTTTACATGGTTAAAAACTGGAATCCATTTCTAAGAACTTTTCACAAATCAAACTCCACTTGTGAAAGTTTCCACTGGCAAACTAATTCAAGTATTTAAGAAAGAAACAGAATCAATTTTATCTTCCAGAAAATTATATGAGAAGGAATTATTTCCAACATACCTAAAATCTCACACAAAAATCTGAGAAGGGCATTATAAGAATGAAAAATTACAGATAATCTTTTTTTTTACATTTAAAAAGTGTTTTTTATTTACCTTTACATTAGTACTTAAAATACATATTTCTATTTCAAGATGACATTTAAAAATTATTCTAATACCAGAGCAACATAAATATAATTCTGCAATTACAAATAAAGCTAAACTGGGATCCATAGTTAAGTTATTCTCATGTTTGCAAGTCTAATTCTGAAATAAATACTAATTCTATGCAGCTGTTAGCTTTTTAGGTTTGATTTAAACACATACACATTTTCATTTGTGGAGAAGCTTATAATGTTATATTCCATGCACTGTTCTGAAGGGCTCATTAACAGCCAACCGGCCCTAAAAACTGAAGCACTCTATCAATCTGCAAGACAGGCAGAAAAAAGTTAAATTAATTGGGGCAAATAGGATTCCTACGTAACATCCAAATCATGTGATATTCTGTAGCAGCTCGGAGTACTTCAGGATTGGCAAATTGTCTTCTTTAGAACTAATCTCATCAGAAGAGTTTAAGAAGGTTCATTTTTTACCTCTATCAAGGACATTTAAAAGTGACAGGTTTCTTTTGTGCCAATGTGACTCCCCTGAATGACCTAGCTAGTTAACTAGTCACTAGTAATTTCAAATTACCATGCTATTGTCTGACCCATTCAAACAATTTATTTTCAATATAAACATATAAAGTCAACATGAGATGTCTAACTAAAGCAAGCACCACCAATAAAATCAAGACAGCGCCTCTTCTTCTAAGGTTTAGGCTTTGCCCAGAATTCCATATCCATGGAATAGCCCATTCCAAGAGTCATTGGTTCCACAGCAAAGCCTTGGGCTGTCACACACATTTGGACCAGGTGAACAGACATTTTAGTATTTCCCCTAATACTGACTGAAGAATAGATAAATAGATCAATGGAACAGAATAGAGAGACTAAAAATAGACTCCCATAAGTATAATCAACTGACCTTTGACAAAGAAGAAAATGTAATAAAATGGAATAAGACACCCTCCTCTATAAATGGCACTGGGACAAGTAGAACATCCACATACAAAGAAATGAATCTAGATATTGACCTTATACTCTTCATAAAAACTCAAAATGGATCTAAGGTATAAAACTCCTAGATAATAACATATGAGAAAACCTAGATGACCCAAATCCAAAATCTGGACAACAAATGCTGACAAGGATGTGGAGCAACAGGAACTTTCACACATTGATGTTGGGAATGTAAAATGGTATAACCACTTTGGAAGACAGTTTGGCAGTTCCTTACAAAACTAAACATTCTCTTAACCGTATGACCCAGGAATTGCACTCCTGTGTATTTATCCAAAGGAGCTGAAAATATATGTCCACACAAATGCCTGCACATTGATGTTTATAGCAGCTTTATTCATAATGGTGAAATAATGGAAGCAATCAAGATGTTCTTCATTAGATAAATGGATAAACTATGGTGTATCCAGACAGTGAAATACTATTCAGCACTAAAAAGAAAGGAGCTATCAAGTCATAAGAGACATAGAGTAACCTTAAATACATATTACTAAGTGAAAGAAGTCTATCTTAAAATGCTATATTCTGTATAATTCCAACTATATACAACATTCTGGAAAAAGGCAAAAAACTATACAGACAATAAAAGATCAGTATTTGCCAGGGTTGGGAAGGAGGAGAGGATAAATAAATGGAGCACAGAGGATTTTTAGGGCAATGAAAATACTCTGAATGACATTATAACATATTTCATTATGCATTTATCCAAACCCATAAGATGTACAACACCAAGAGTGACCCCTAATGTAAAGAATGGACTTTGGGTAATTATGATGTGCCAATGTACTTTAAAAAACTGACCATTGTGATGAATGATATTGATAGTAGGGGAAGCTATTCATCTGTGGGGGAAAGAGATATATGAAAAATCTCTGTACCTCTCTCTCAAATTTGTTACAAACCTAAAATTGCTCTTAAAAATAAAGTTTCATTTTTTTTCTAAAAAGAGCAAATAAGCAAAAAAGTACAAAAAAGGAAGATTACATAAAAACTCATGGTTAAATTTAGGTGCAAAAATTTTAAGAAAAATACAAGCAACTGAATCAATTAAGATTTAAAAAAAGATAAAAGAGACATGACAAAATTGAATTTATTCTGGGAATAAAAGTGTGTTTATATTTTTTATATTTTTTAAAAATCAATACAATACATCACATCAGCATATTAATGGAGAAAATTATATGGTCCCTCTCAAAAGATACACTGATAAAATTAAACATCCATGATTTTTTAAAAAGGAAACTCTTGGCAAATTAGAATAAGAAATTGGCTCCCTAAATTTAATAAAAGCATGCAAAATAAATAACTTACAGATGAAAACATAATTAAGACATTTTCTTTAATATCAAGGACAAGATAAGGGAGCTTGCAGTTCTCATTTCTTATTAGAAGTGTACAGGAGTTTAAGCTATTGCAGTAGGCAAGAAAAATAAATAATGTTTAAGAATTGGGGGAGTAGACTCTTACAGATGACAAGATAGGCTATATCAAAAATGCAAATAAAATTATGTAAAAAAATATATAATTAGCACAAGATTCATAAAGGTTGCTAAGCACAAATCAATATATAATCAAAAGCATCCACAGAACAAAACAACCTCCTACAAATAGTTTTTAAAATTCAATGGGAAAATAAGAAGTGTACGAACAAGCTCTTATAAAGCAATATAAAGGGCCAGTATACATATACACACCCATGTATATTTTGCATATATAAATAGATATGCATATATATTAAATATATATAATATAAAATACTCAAATGTACCAATCATCAAAGAAATGCAAATAAATAAATAGTAATTTTTTCACATATGGACTGACAATACAATTAATGGCATGTATTAGGAAGAATTTGTGGAAATGAGTATTCTCATACATATTTGATGAAAATGTCCATTAGTAAAATCTATTTGAGGGGCAAGTAGATGGTACTTGATAAAATTAAAATGTTCATAAATCTAGACAAAGCAATTCAAATTTCTGGAAATCTATCCCACATTAACATTCATACAGAAGCACAGAGATATAGTCAGTCATTCGTTCAGTCAGTCAGACATGACTTATTAAGCGCCTCTGTATAGTAGGACCTATTTAGGCACTACAGAATTATTTGAGAATAAGATAGACAAGAATCACTCTATTATTCCAGAAGTCTTACATACTAGAAGGATGGGGTGTTAACAAACCAACCAATAAGGTACACAATTACTAATGAGCATAAAAGAAATAAAAGAGGGGCACCTCGGTCGTGCAGTTTGGTTAGACCTCCGCCTCTTGGTTTCGGGTTAGGTCATGATCTCAAGGTCAGGAGACAGAGCCCTGCATTGGGCTTCATGCTCAGTGTGGAGCCTGCTTGAGATTGTCTCTCTCTCTCCCTCTGTCCCCCACCACCAGCCCCGGCTCATGCTCTCTCTCCCTCTCTCTCTCAAAAAAAAAAAAAAAAAAGATAATAATAATAAATCTTAAAAAAGGAAAGAAAAGAAATAATAAGTTCTCCTTTTCTGAAGCATTAATAAATGTATTGATGAGGGAGGCAACATCAACTGTGAAGAGCTTTATGGCAGTTGTCCTGTGAGAGATACTGCAAGGAAATTGGGTTCACTGTTTCTGATGGGAAAAATGGAATCCCACTACAAAATAGGCCAGATGAAGAAGGCATATGAATTAATACAAAACCACAAGGGAAGAGTGGTAATGAGAGTATATTGACTTGCAGGGAACTGAAGCAGTGGATATTTTATTATGATATTCCTAGAATACAATAAATGGGCAAACTTGATGTGCTTGACATTAATAAAGAAAATAAAGTAAGTCCTGCAGATAAAAACTTAACACAGTAGATTAGCAAATGTATGGCCTTGGGTCAATTCATAGATCCTGAGTCCTCTGATTAATGAATGGAGAGGCTTTGTGGAAGACCCCTGCCCCTGCAACGGTGCTTATAGCTATGTTAAATGAACAGGTGCCCAAGCCTTCTCCAGAGAGATATGCAGCCATTTATTTGGGTGCCTTATAACTGGATACAGATAAGTACCCAAATCTCCAAAGGTTTGTTAAATATAGGCTCTGAATTAACACTAAAGTTCAGAATACAAATATATCTCAGGACCAATTGTTAGAATGGGAGGTCAAATGACAGAATCTTCATATATGTCTCCCAGTGGATCCTATGGATCCACTAACAATCCTATGGTTATTTTTTCAGTTCCTGAATGCAAAGTTAGAATCCTTCCATTGACTCTCCACTATTAGGGTCATAAAAGCTAAAAGGAAACTCTTGGAACTGCCCCGTATATACAAATAGAAGATAAAAAAAATGATACAATACCACATCTGCAAGAAAACTGAAGACTTTTACTACAGTTTGAAGATTTGAAAGTTGCACGGCTGGTGATTCCTATCCTATCCATTTTTACCTTGTTGGTTTGACAGTGGAAAAGACTGTTAGATGTTAGAAAATAACTGCAGATTACTATTAAAGTGATTAAGTTGTACAGTTCCAACAATATTGGAAGTGTACATAAGCAATGACGATGGTACATGGAGTATCTGTTAAGTCTCAACAGGAGAATCACATTAAAAACTCATTAGTTTTGGAGTAAAGCTATGTCTTCTTCTGCCAAAAATCATTCTACTTTTGAGAAGCAACTCCTGGCAATTTACTGGGCTCTGGTAAAGACTCTAATTAAAGAACATCAAGGAAATATACACATGAATTGCCCATCACGAACTGGTTTGTATTTACTCCATCATTAAATGGAAATGGTATGTATGAGACTGAGTCCAACATCAAGAACACACAGTTAAATTGCATGAGCTGCTGGCTGAGAATCTCATGATGGTTATTCATGCTGCGCACAAACTTTTCCTAAACCCACAGCTATGGCCTGGGGGGATGGGGAGGATTCCCTGTGACCAGCTAGCAGGAGATGAGAAATGCAGACCTGATTTGTGGAACTTGGATAGACACAGGATTACTGCATTACTGAGGATTGTCAGTAAGGAAAATCCTACAGAGTGTATAATTTCAGGCAGTATATCTGGCTGTCCACTCTCCCTAGAAGAAGAGGTTTTGACATTCGCACTCATGGGCAAGAGGTTGGCTGCCGGCCATTCAATTGGAAAGGGAAAGTTTGAAAAGTGGGAATAAACAGGTCTGAAGGAGAGGTATGCATGAAACTTTCAGAATGGCCACAGGGTATGAAGATAGTTGTGAATGGCCATTCAAAGTTCAGCAGTCCTCAAGATCACCCTCACTTCTGACATGGATTTTAAGTTTGGGGGGGTCCCAAGAACACTTTTAGGTTCAATAATTCACCAGAAGTACTGATAGAACTCCTAAAAAGCTCACAGCTTTTTAGTTCCAGGAAGTTATACCTATTTGCAAGGTTAATAGGATACAGTTTATTACAGCAAAATTGTGCATACTATTATCAACAAGGTCCAGGAGTCACCAAGCATAAGCTTCCATTCATCCTCTCCCAGAGAAGTCATTCATACAGTATCTTCCCCCCCCCCCCCCAAAGGTATGACTCAGTATGTATGACTCAATATGCACTGAGTAGTGCCAAACAGGGAAGCTCACCTGGGGCTTTGTGTTCATTTGTGCATGCCCGGTACAATTCCAAGTGTTTTAAAAATAAAAAGTAAAAACACATTCTTTTGTCCCACATAACCATCTGATGAGGTAGTATCATTTTTATTCCCATTTTACAGTTATGGAAACTAAAACACACAGAAATAACCTGATCAAGGTCCCAGGTAGTAGAGACAGAATTATAAACCCATGCCATCTGGCTAAAAAAAACAAAAAACAAAAGACAAACAAACAAAAAAACTCTTAACTACTATGGTATGCTGATTTAATTACTGGAGTGCTGCTCTTATTTTCTTGCAAATAGGTTTAACTTCCTGGAACTACTTTGATAGACTCTTTCATTTTTGAAGAAACCTCTGCTTTATATTTGTTTAACTTAAAAATTCAAGAGATGCCTCTTTCTGTGAAAGGCAAGACCATGGGGTACGGGGTGGTGAATAAGAGAGAGTTTGCCCCATGGTGCTTTTACATTGCAACCTTTACAGAAAATATTTGCTGATTTAAAATGGAAATACACAAAGGCACCCATTGTCTAGACTTAAGGTTTTAAAAAATTATTGCTTTTTCCATTTAACACAGCAGTTAAATTTAAGTACATACCAAAAAAGCCCTAATTCCACTAAATAATAGGAATTTTAATGATTACTTCACCAAGTTTTCTGAATATAACATTTATGTCTTAAAAAATTCCCACTAGCCAGTGAAATATTTTTTATTCACAGTAGTTGAGTGATCTGTCTTTTGAATAATAGTAAATATGGCTCACATTTATTTTAAAATGTCAGAAAACAGTCCAGTTGACAATATTAATAGAGTAGAAAATCCATGATCACAGAAGCTTTCCTGTCAAACATGACAACCTTCTAAATTACTTGTCAAAGTTGACCTGCACACAAGCTTAGATGAACTAAGTAAAAGTTAGGCAAGTTAACAGTGAGTGTAAAACTGAGATAAATCGGGCACCTGGGTGGCTCAGTTGGTTAAGCGACTGCCTTCGGCTCAGGTCATGGTCCTGGAGTCCCGGGATCAAGTCCCACATCCGGCTCCCTGCTCAGCGGGGAGTCTGCTTCTCCCTCTGATTCTCCCCCTCTCATGCTCTCTGTCTCCCATTCTCTCTCTCAGATAAATAAATAAAATCTTTAAAAAAAATGAGATAAATCTCAGAATTTCAATGATACTTATCACTGTACCTATCTTGGAGTAGAGAAACTAGAAGAAAAGCTTACCTATTTTCTGTAACCATCTAAGAATGAAAAGTATATTTATACCACGTTCAGAGAATGGAGACTTTTAGCACATATTTAACGCCATCATTCAAACAATACAACAGGGATTTATTTCACCATCAATGAAAGAAACTTAATAAGGATGTCAAATAAATACTGTTTATGATAAAATCAAGCTATAAAGATGGCATTTACAATTAGGAATATTAACTTCTTTTCTAAATTCAAACTTTAATTCCTGAAACCTAGGACTAGAAAATAAGTAAGGAATAGTTCCATGAGATAACCCATCGCCCAAATGCATTATGATTGTTCAGCATATTTTATTTTATTTTTTTTTTAAGATTTTATTTATTTATTTGAGAAAGTCAGAGATAGTGACAGAGAGCATGAGTGGGGAGGAGAGGGAGAAGCAGGCTCCCCACTGAGCAGGGAGCCCGATGCGGGGCTGGATCCCAGGACCCTGGGATCACGACCTGAGCCGAAGGCAGACACTTAACCGACTGAGCCACCCAGGTGCCCCATGTTCAGCATATTTTAAATGTAAGAAGAAAGTAATTCTTAAAACTTAAATAATATTTCATGAACTATATTAAGGATAAATTCGGGGGTGGAGATTAGAAGTTTATTATCATACTTAATATTTAATGAAGACTTACAATGTGCTGGACACTCTTGTCATCTTATATGAATTATTCACTTATTAATCACAATAAACCTATGACCAGGTCCTATTTCTCATTCCACTTTTTTAGATGTGAAAACTGGGGATCAGAAAATGTAAGAATTTGCTCACGGTGGCAAATGTAGAGCCAAGATTAAAACACAGATGTTACACCCTGCATTTTTAAGCACCAACACAAGGAAGACTTTGATGTTAAAGATTTTACATCATTGTTTTTTTTTTGTTTTGACAAAATTATCCAAACATATTCCCATTCTGAAAATCCATCAAGTGTCTATAGAGGTTTTATAATAGGGTGCCTGGTTGGCTCAGTCAGTTAAGCATCTGCCTTTGGCTCAGGTCATGATCCCGGGATCCTGGGGTCAAGCACCACATTGCGCTCCCTGCTCTGCAGTGAACTTGCTTCTCCCTCTCCCTCTGCCTGCCACTCCCCCTGCTTGTGCACGCATGCACGCGCTCTCTCTCTCTCTGTCAAATAAATAAAATCTTTAAAAAAAAATGTTTTATAATAAATTTTGAATTTGTCTTGAATCGTTCTTTCTAAAATATTTATTAAAAGTTAGGTCAGCGGCGCCTGGGTGGCTCAGTTGGTTAAGCGACTGCCTTCAGCTCAGGTCATGATCCTGGAGTCCCGGGATCAAGTCCCACATGGGGCTCCCTGCTCGGCAGGGAGCCTGCTTCTCCCTCTGACCCTCCCCACTCTCATGTTCTCTCTCTCTCTCATTCTCTCTATCAAATAAATAAATTAAAAAAAATCTTTAAAAAAATAAAAAAATAAAAGTTATGTCAGTTCTTTCATTATATGATGAAGACTAATTTTTATGCCGGAAGAGATCCTGTATGTGTTAAGCATCATGTCATGGCAACACATACTTTGAGTTTATCCAGACACAGCAGAAATTGAGCATGCAATAAACCACAGAAAAAGAAGTCAGGAAAAAACTTAAAAGTACTGGCCAATTCGGATTTCTTCCCCTTGTCTCCTGTGAAGTACATTTCTAAGACACTGCAGGATCACTTTGGCCCTCCATTTTCTGTTTTTATAATAGTTATTTTATTATGCACATTAATTAAGCAAGAAGTCTTGATTTCCTCTTGGTGCAAAAAGAATTTACTGGCAGCAGAGAAAACTGACATTTCTTATAGCTGCAAGATAGCTGTGCTGGAGACCCACAACAAGGTCTATAGTCAGAGGAAAATAAAGCAAAGTAAATTGCTGCCATTGCCTGAGCATCACCTAACACCTATGACATAGTGTACTAAGTATTTTAAAACATTATTTCATTTAGTGCTACAAGAAATTCCTGTGCATACCTAAGTGTATTAGATGGCTATAATTTTCCAGCACTAAAGGAAATTTTAATTTATAAACAATTCTGAGTCAGAAAACATAGTATCTACTGATTGCATATTTCCATTCTCCAACGCCTCAATTTAGCTTTCCTGGCAAATGCCCGGAATGGTGCTTTTACATTACTAATATTACTGACAGTAAATGTTCTTAGTATACTAAGACCTTGTTTTAGTACATTAAATCCTTAAAGGTATCAGCATTTTATGCGCGGTCTTTAGCCTTTAATTCCTCAATTATAATAACAATGAACAAGAGGGCATAGCTTAGATTCTTTCTCAAAGAAAATTAAGATAAGATATATTGGTAAAGACCTTAGTTATATATTTTTTAAATTGCTTTAACAAATATTTAGAGATTCTATGATATGCTGGTCATTAAGTTTGGTACTAGAAGCTACCTATGTCAAGGCATTCACATCAACGTCATGGATTCTGTGTGCATACATGTGTGCATGTATGTTGGAGAGTGGGGTGCAAAGATAAAACCTAATAAAATAATCATGTCTAATACATATACGGATAGATAATATATTGTTGGATTAAGTAGTGTGATCTTTTTTCCCTCCCAGACTTTTTTCTTTTTTCCACTTTCCTTTCAAGAAAGTAGAAAATTCCACGAGTCAATGTACTCAGGATATGTAACTGGGAGGAAAAGAAAGCTTGCCAGAATCCTTAACCCTTGTTTTGTAAATCCTAGACCCAATGAGCATAATAGTGTCAATTGTAAATCAAAAAGAGTCTTGCAAAAGCAGGAGGCTAGTTGGGGTTTCCCGTACAGTTTTTGTTAGGTTGGTGGGGTCCCAGAACTAGAGACACAAATGTGAAGGGAGAGTGCCCCAGGGCCTCCAAAAGGAATAGCTGTGTGGGAGTAGAGGAACAAGTGACCATTGTCACTGGTCACTGGTCACCAGACTCAGCCGAGATTTGGTCACAAGAAGTATGGCATGGGAGCAGCTAAAACGTGGCAGACAAGTAGAGTACTACGATAAGCAAAGGCAGTGGGACTGTGAGCATGTCCATCCCAGTCACCAGAAGCGCATTTCCATTCTCTGGGCACCAAGTAAGCTCTCAGAGTACAGAGGAACATTAGGTCAGGTTAGGAGAACCTACCATGCTGAATATGGGATTTCCTGTGAGGTTAGAAAATTAAGAAGTCACAGTCAAATAAATTACACAGGAAATAAAGTAGTATTTTATACACATCTTGGCTTTTTGACTGTAATTAACACCTGCATGATTGTAAAATAATAAAAGCATGTAGGAAGTACGTAAGAAAGACACAGAAATTATTAAATGTGTCACAGATAAGGTGACTGATTATCTGAAAAAGACTTGCAAGATGAGAGAAAGCTTCCTTAGCAGTGAGAATTAACACATACAAAGTTAGAGATATCTCTAATTCCATACCTTGATCTCAGTACCATCAACAATCCATTACTGTAGGACTGGAATATAAAAATCCACAAGCAACTGGTTTTAAGAGATATGGATTTGTGATAAACATACAATGTATTGAATGAACAGGATAATATTCTTCAATAGCAGTATTCTTAAAAAAAAAAAATACAGCAGTAGTTCTTGAAGTATGGTCAAAGGACTCCTAGTGATTCCAACAATTTTCAAGAGGTCCACAAGGTCAAAAGTATTTTTCTCATAATAATAAGCCCTTTATCTCTTTTTCTCTCACAAGAATGTTTTTGATACTTACTGTAAATGGGATGAATTTCTTTATTCTTTTTCAGAAATTTTGTTGTTGGTGTATAGAAATGTTACTCATTTTTGTATGTTAATTTTGTATCCTACAAATTACTGAATTCACTGATTAGAGCTCAGAATTTTTGGCTGAATCTTTAAGATTTTCTATATATAAAATCATGTCATCTGCAAACAGAGACAATTTTACTTCTCCCTTCCCAATTCTAATATACTTTTTTCTTTTTCCTGTCTGACTGCTCTGGATAAGACTTCCAGTATTAGGTTGAATAGAGGAAGTGACAATGGGCACACTTGTCTTATGCATCCTTTCACTGTTGGCTATGATGTTAGCTATGAGCTTGTTGTATATGGCCTTTATGTTGAGATATGTTCCTTCTATGGCTAATTTGCTTAAAGTTTTTATCATAAATGGACATTGAATTGTGTCAAATGTTTTCTCTACATCTATTGAGATGATCATACTATTGTCTTCTTTCTTTCTATTAATGCAATATATCACAATCATTTGCATATGTTGAACCGTCCTTGCATCCCAGGGATAAATCACACTTGATCATGGTGAATGATCCTTTTAACATGCTGCTGAATTCAGTTTGCCTGTATTTTATTGAGAAATGTTGCATATCTATTCATCAGAGATACCGTCTGTGGTTTTCTTTTCTAGTAGCTTTCATTTTCTGGATTTACTATCAGGATATTGCTGGCCTTCAGTTTGGGACTGAGTGTTCCTTCCTCTTTGAATTTTTTGGAAGACTTTAAGAAGGATTGGTGGTAATTCTTTCAATATTCAGTAAAATTCACCAAGTAAACCACCTGGTCCTATGCTTTTCTTTGTTGGGGTATTTATTTACTGATCCCATATCCTTAGTAGTAATTGGTTTATTCAGATTATCTACTTCTTCCTGATTGGGCCTTGGTAATTTGTACGTTTCTAAGATTTTTTCCATTTCTTCTAGGTTGTTCAATATGTTAACACGTAGTTGTTTATAGTAGCCTTCTATGATCCTCTGAATTTTTTTCTTAAATATTTTATTTATTTATTTGACAGAAAGAGAGATAGCAAGAGAGAGGGAACACAAGCAGGGGGAGTGGGAAGGGAGAAGCAGGCTTCCCACACAGCAGGGAGCCCAATGCAGAGCCTGATCCCAGGACCCTGGGATCATGACCTGAGCCAAAGTCAGACGCTTAACGACTGAGCCACCCAGGCACCTGATCCTCTGAACTTCTATGATAATTATAATGTCTCCTTTTTCTATAATTTTGCAGATTTGAGTCCTTTCTCTTTTTTCCTTGGTTTATCTAAGGGTTTGTCAACTTTAACTTTTCTAAGTACCAACTCTTAGTTTGCTTAACCTTGTCTTTGTTTTTCTGTTCTCTATTTCATTTATTTCTGTTCTAATCTTTATTATTTCTTTTATTCTGCAACTTTTGAATCACTTTTTTTCTTTTCCTAGTTCCTTAAGGTATACAGTTAGTCTATTTATTTGGAATTGCTCTTGCCTCCTTAAATTTTTTTTTATTTTTATTTTTTAACTTTTTTAATTTTTTTTATTTTTAGTTTCAAGTTTTTATTTAACTTTCAGTTAGTTAAGATACAGTGTAATATCAGTTTTGGCTGAACAATTTACTGATCAATCATTCACATACAACACCCAGTGCTCATCACAAGTGCCCTCCTTAATACCCATCACCCATTTACCCCCATCCCCTGTCCACTTCTACTCCAGCAACCCTCAAGAGTCTGTTTTATGGTTTGCCTCTCTTTTTTTTCCCCTATGTTCATCTGTTTTGTTTCTCAAATTCCACATATGAGTGAAATCATATGGTATTTGTCTTTCTCTGACTGACTTATTTCACTTAGCGTAATACTCTCTAGCTCCATCCACATTGTTACGAATGGCAGGATTGCATTCTTTCTGATGCCTGAATAATATTCTATTGTATATAAGTATATATACACAATTGATAATGTATAGATATATATGTGTGTGCATATATTTGTCTTTGTGTATATATACATACCACCTCTTCTTTATCCACTCATCAGGGGACACTTGGGCTGCTATACATTTGGGGGTGCATGTGCTCCTTCGAATCAGTATTTTTTGTATCTTTTGGGTAAATACCTAGTAGTGCAATTGCTGGGTCATAAGGTAGTTCTATTTTTACCTTTTTGAGGAACCTCCATACTGTCTTCCACAGTGGCTGCACCAGTTTGTATTCCCACCAACAGTGTAAGAGGGTTCCCCTCTCTCCATGTCCTTGCCGACATCTGTTTCCTTAGTTGTTAATTTTACCATTCTGACAGGTGTGAGGTGGTGTCTCATACTGGTTTTGATTTGTATTTCCCAGAGGAAGAGTGATGTTGAGTATCTTTTCATGCATCTGTTAGCCATCTATACATCTTTGAAAAAATGTCCATTCATCTCTTCTGCCCATTTCTTAATTGGAGGATTTGTTTTTTGGGTGTTGAGTTTGATAAGTTCTATATAAATTTTAGATACTAACCCTTTATCAGATGTCATTTGCAAATATCTTCTCCCACTCCATGGGCTGTGTTTTAGTTTTGTTGATTGTTTCCTTCACTGTGCAGAGCTTTTTATCTTGATAAAGTCCTAATCATTTTTACTGTTGTTTCTCTTGTCTCAGGAGATGTATCTAGTAAGAAGTTACTGCAGCCAATCAGTGTCAAAGAGATTACTGCCTGTGTTCTCTTCTAGGATTTTCATGGATTCCTGTCTCACATTTAGGTCTTTCATCCATTTTGAATTTCTGTGTATGACATAAGAAAGTGCTCCAGTTTCATTCTTCTGCATGTTGCTCTCCAGTTTTCCCAACATCATTTGTTGAAGTCTTTTTCCCATTGGATATTCTTTCCTGTTTTGTTGAAGTTTAGTTGACCATATAGTTGTGGCTCCATTTCTGGATTCTCTATTCTGTTCGAATCTATGGTCTGTTTTTATGCCAGTGCTATACTTCTTGATGACTACAGCTTTGTAATAGAGCTTGCAGTCCAGAACTGTGATGCTTCTAGATTTGCTTTTCTTTTTCAAAATTGTTTTGGCTATTCAGAGTCTTTTGTGGTTCCACACAACTTTTAGGATGGTTTGTTCTAGCTCTGGGAAAAATGCTGGTGGTATTTTGATAGGGATTGCATTGAATGTGTACATTGCTTTGGGTAGGATAGACATTTTAACAATATTTCTTCTTCATTTCCAGGAGCATAGAATGTCCAATTCTTTGTGTCATCTTCACTTTCTTTAGTAAGTGCTTTATAGTTTTCAAGGGACAGATCTTTTATCTCTTTGGTTAGGTTTATTCCTAGGTATCTTATGATTTTTGGTTCAGTTGTAAATGGGACTGATTCCTTGATTTCTCTTTCTGCTGCTTCATTATTGGTATATAGAAATGCAACAGATTTCTGTACGTTGATTGCATCCTGCAACTTTACTGAATTTGTGTATCAGTTCTAGCAAATTTTTGGTGGAGCTTTTCAGGTCTCCTACACAGAGTATCATGTCATCTGTAAAGAGTGAAAGTTTGCCTTCTTCCTTGCCCATTTGGATGCCTTTTACTTCTTTTTGTTGTCTGATTGCTAAGGCTAGGACTTCTAGTACTATGTTGAATAACAGTGGTGGGAGTGGACATCCCTATCTTGTTCCTGACCATAGAGGAATAGCTCTCAGTTTTTCCCCATTGCTGAATATTAGCTGTGGGTCTTTCATATATGGCCTTTATGATCCTGAGGTATATTCTCTCCATCCTACTCTGTTGAAGGTTGTTTTTATCAAGAATGGATGCTGTGTATTTTAAAATGCTTTTTCTGTATCTATTGAGAAGATCATATGGTTCTTATCTCTTCTTTTATTAATGTAGTATATCACATTGATTGATTTGTGAATATTGAACCACACTTGCAGCCCAAGAATAAATCCCACTGATCATGGTGATTGATTCTTTTAATGCATGGTTGGATTCAATTTGCTAATAACTTTGTTGAGAATTTTTGCATCCATGTTCACTAGAGATATTGGCCTGTAGTTCTCCTTTTTAATGGTGTCTTAGGTTTTGGTATCAAGGTAAAGCTGGTCTCATAAAATGAGCTTGAAAGCTTTCCTTCCATTTCTATTTTTTGGAATAGTTTGAGAAGAATAGGCATCAACTCGTCTTTAAATGCCTGGTAGGATTCTCCCGGCAAGCCATCTGGCCCTGGACTTTTATTTGTTGGAAGATATTTAATTACCGATTCAATTTCTTTGCTGGTTATCAGTCTGCTCGAGTTTTCTATTTCTTCTTGTTTCAGTTTTGGTAGTTTATATTTTTCTAGGAATTTATCCATTCCTTCCAGATTGCCTAATATGTTGGCATATAATTTTTCATAATATTCTCTTACAATTATTTGTATTTCTGTGGTGTTGGTTGTGATTTCTCCTCTCTGTAGTTTTGTTTACTTGGGTCCTTTCTCTTTTCTTTTTGATAAGTCTGGCTAGGGGTTTATCAATTGTATTAATTTTTTCAAAGAACCACTTCTTGTTCTCATTGATCTGCTCTACTGGTTTTTGTTTGTTTTTTCTATAGGATTTATTTCTGCTTTAATCTTTATTCTTTGCCTTCTTTTGCTGGCTTTTAGGCTTCATTGTTTTTCTTTTTCTAGCTCCTTTAAGTGTAAGGTTAGGGTGCATATTTGAGATTTTTCTTGCTTCTTGAGGAAGATCTGTATTGCTATATACTTCCCTTTTAGGAATGCGTTTTGCTGCATCCCAAAGGCTTTGGACTATTGTGTTTTCATTTTCATTTGTTTCCATGTATTTTTCTTTTAATTTATTCCTTAATCTCCTGGTTGACCCATTAATTCTTTAGTAGGATTTCCTTTAACCTCCATGTATTTATGGTCTTTCCAAATTCTGTCCTGTGGTTGACTTCAAGTTTCACAGCTTTGTGGTCTGAAAATACGCATGGTATGATCTCAATCTTCTTGTACTTGTTGAGGCCTGATAAGTGACCTAGTATGTGATCCATTCTGGAGAATGTCCCATGTACACTTGAACAGAATGTGTATTCCGATACTTCAGGATGAAATGTTCTGAATATATCTGTTAAGTCCATCTGGTCCAGTGTGTCAAATTTTGTTGTTGATTTTCTGCTTAGATGATCCGTTCATTGATATAAGTGGGGTGTTAAAGTTCCCTACTATTATTGTATCAATGAGTTTCTTTATCTGTTATTGTTTTATATATTTGGGTGCTCCCAAGTTGGGTGCATAAATATTTACAATTGTTAGATCTTCTTGTTGGATAGACCCCTTTATTATGACATAATGCCTTTCTTCATCTTATTGCAGTCTTTGGTTTAAAATCTAGTTTGTCTGATATTAGTATTGCTATTCCAGCTTTCTTTTGACAACCATTCGCATGTTAAATATTTCTACATCCCCTCGCTTTCAATCTGCAGGTGTCTTTAGGTCTAAAATGAGTCTCCTGTAGGCAGCATATGGACTCTTATATTTTGACTGGAGCATGTATTCCATTTACAGTCAGAGTGATTGATGATAGATATGAATTTAGTGCCATTTTATTACTTCTGTCGTTTCTGGAGATTTTCTCTATTCCTTTCTAGTATTTGTAGTTTTTGATCTTTCTTTCCCAAAGAGTCCCCTTTAATGTTTCTTGCAGGGCCAGTCTAGTGGACATGAACTCCTTTATAGTTTTTGTTTCTCTGGGAAATTCTTTGTCTCTCCTTCTATTCTGAATGATAGCTTGCTGGATAGAGTATTCGTGGCTGCATATTTTTCCCATTCAGCATGTTGAATCTATCACTCCACTCCCTTCTGGCCTGTCAAGTTTCTGTGGAGAGATCTGCTGCTAACCTTATTTGTCTTCCCTTGTAAGTTAGGGACTTCTTTTATCATGCTGCTTTTAGGATTTTTTCTTTATATCTATAATTTGCAAATTTACCTATGCTATGTCTTGGTGTTGGCCTGCTTTTGTTCATTTCTATGGGAGTTTTCTGTGCCTCCTGGATTTGGAAATCTGTTTCCTTCCCCAGATTAGGTAAATTTTCAGCTATAATTTCCTCAGATAAACCTTCTGCCCTCTTTCCTGTCTCTTCTTCTTATGGGACTCCCATGATATGAACGTTAATCCATTTGATGGAGTTACTGAGTTCCCTAAGTCTACTTTCATGATCTAAGACTACTTCCCTCTTCTGATCAGCTTCACTTTTTTCCATAATTCTATCTTCTATATCACTTAATCCGTACCTCTACTTCTTCCATCCTTGTGGTCACTATATCCAGTCAGTTTCAAATTCCAGTTATTGCATGTTTCATTTCAGCCTCATTGATTTTAAGCTCTTTTATCTCTGTGGTAAGGGTATCCATGATGTCTTCTATGCTTTTCTCAAACTCAGCTAGTATCCTTATGATTGTTGCTTTAAATTCTGGATCAGGCATATTACTTATATCTGTTTTGATTAGATCCCTGGCTGTAACCTTTTCTTGTTCTTTCTTTTAGGATGAATTCCTCCATCTTGGCATTTTTGTCTAGGTCTCTGTCTTCATCTTTTTTATTGTATGGATGGCGATTTCTGTGATTTGTCGTGCATAACTGACCACCCCGACCTGCACATACACAGGCAGGCTAAAGAATGTTTTTTGTGAGACTTGTGCTGCATGAGTGACCTCGGGAGCCTGGTTAGTTGACATTAGCTGGTCTCCAGGTCAGAATTGACCCTTCTGGTCTGGACGCCAAGAGCTATAAATTTTGCCTTGTATCTCCTCTGGCTCCAGGCTGGGCCGGCCCCCCAGAATGGAATCTGGAAGGGGAGATATCACATATTGCCCAGGCTCCTTGAAGATGTAAAGACATGATAGAAATGCAGCCTGCTTCAAACTGCACATAGGCAAACAAATGTTTAACTTCAGTCCCCATCATTTACCCCATATATATGGCCATTATGGGGATGGTCAGTTGGAAGTCTCACCTGAGGGGAAGACACTCCACCCACACTTCTCAATCGGGACTCCAGCCTGGTTGTCTCTATAGGGCTTTTCCAGCTAATGAGGTTGAATGTTGTAAGTACCTGATTTGACAATTTGTTGTAACTCTGTCTTATTCTACTTTACTGCTTACTGTTGCCTTCATCTATGCTCAGATTTTACTTTTCTTGTTTCTATTAGATTTTTGTAATATCAATAATGTGTTTTTTCCCCTTCAAACCTGAGAGTACAGCTGTCATGAATCTTTTCTTCAGAACATCCGTGTGTTAGTAAACTCTGGTAGGTTTCCTTCTCCTGAGAGTAATGGCTTTATGAAGAAGTCATATACTCTCCAGGGCCTGGTGCTTCAGGAGGTGTCTCCTGTGTATTCTGCGTGCACTCTGCTGCTGTGTTATGGCTGCTTTATCCCTCAAGTCAGTCTTCAGCAGAGTTTCTCCTTGCCTGCAGTGGGGTGTGTTTGGACTTTGGCCACAGTGTGGCGAGTTTTAACTAGGAGTACTCTGATCTACTTGTTAAGAGACCTAATGCTATTTCCACTAGAGCTGAAGCTCTGCAGAACTCTATGGTCAGTAGACGTGGTGCATGCAGGGGTTTGTGCCAGTCTTCTGTGGGAGGCGCCCCCTGCACTGGTTTTCAGGCACACTCGCCTGAGAAAAGCAGTACCAGCAGAGCACAGGGTGGGCAGGACTTGGTGTAAGCAGATCAGGCAGCCACTGTTGGCACTGTGCTGTTTACTGAAGTTAGTTTATGTTGAGCGGCGGAGTAGGGAAATGGCACCAGCCAGCTCCTTTGTCCCTGGAGAGAGGAGCTTGTGCTTGCTGGTATCAGGGAAGCCCTCCCAGGAGTGAATAAATGTCCCTCATGTCTCCTAGGTGTTTTTCAGATCACTGTTTTCACACTGTGTCCCTGTTGCTTGCCTGCCTGGAGTAGTGAAGTGCACTTTGGGCTCTATCCCAGCCAGGCTGGCTGAGTTTTTAAAACTCCAAACTTTAGGGACCCGGTGTGATGGGGACCCGTGCTGGTCTTCTGAGGGAGGGTCTCACTATGCTGGGATTGATGCAGGTTTGACCCAGAAGGCCAGGCACACTAGAGAACAGGAGTGTGGGGTTTGGAGCAAAGCACACCATGGAGTCAGTGTCCAGGTTAGCCACCCTCAGCAGGTGTCTCTGTGCCTAGGCTGAGGGGTGGGGGAGGGGAATGGGTTCTACAGGCTCCTTTGTCCCCGGAGAGGCAATGCCACCTCTCTCAGATGAGCTCCAAGAAGGGGGAAACTTCTCTTCCAGTGCTTCTCTGGGTGATCCTCAGATCATGTGGTGTGCCCCCTCCCCCCATTACCTGCCTGCCTTTTCTACAGGAGCACTGCAGTGCCCTCAGGGCTCTATACCAGCCACACAGCAGACCTCTAAAACTCTAGTCTTTGAGCTCCACTGGTTGTAAAAACTCAGGAAAATCAGCCCCTCTCATTTTCCCAGTCAATGGCTTTAGAGAAGTGTTTTCCTTGTGTGATCCCATCCTCTGCACTCCTCTCTCTCAAACTCACCTCTCTCTGAAACCAGGGCTCCCTCCCCTCTGCAGCACCCAATGATCCTTTTCTCCCACAAACCACATCACCGTACCTCCTACTTTCCAAAATGTGGCCTCCTCTCTCCCTCTAGTTGTGCAGTTTGTTCTGTCAGTCCTCAGGTCAATTTCTTGGGTATTCATAATGATGTGATATTTATCGAGCTGTGTTTGAGGGAAGAGGCAAGCCTAGGGTCCTCCTACTACTCTTCCATCTTAGTTGCTCTTGCTTCTTAAAGTAGGCATTTATTGCTATAAGCTTCCTGCTGAGAACTGTTTTTGCTGCATCCCGTAAGTTCTGGCATGTGGTGCTTCCACTTTCATTTGTCTCAAGAAACTATTTCTCCTTTAATTTATTCTTTGATCCATCAGTTGTTCAGGAGAGTGTTGATTTCCATGTGTTCCTGAATTTTCCAGTTTTTCTCTTGTTATTGATTTCTAGTTTTATGCCACTGTGGTCAGAGAAGATATTTGGTATAATTTAAATCTTAATGAATTTTTAAGAATTGCTTTGTGGCCTAATATATGGTCTATTCTAGAAAATGTTTCATGTGCCCTTGAGAAGAATGTGCATTCTGCTGTTGTTGGACAAAACATTCTGTACATGTCTGTGAGGTCCATTTGGTCCATAGTGTTCAAGTCTGCTGTTTCCTTATAGATTCTCTGTCTGAATGATCTAGCCATTGTTGAGAATGGGTATTGAAGTCCCTAACTGTTACTGTATTGCTCTTTATTTCTCCTTTTACTTCTGTCAGTTTCTGCATTACATATTTAAGTGCTCTAATTTGGGGTGCATAAAATTACAACTGTTACAACTTCCGGATGTATTGACCCCTTTATCATTTATAGTTTAAAATGTTTTGTTTGATATAAGTATAGTTTACATCTGTATTTGTCTTATATAAGTATACTTATATCTACGTATATTGCCTTTTTGGGTTATTTGCTTGAAATGTCTTTTTCCATCCCTTTACTCTCAGTCTTTGTGTATCTTTAAGGCTAAATTGAGTCTCTTGTAGGCAACATATTGTTGGACCTTGATTTTTTTTAATCTATTTAGCCATTCTATGTATTTTGATTAGAGAATTTAATCCATTTATGTTTAAAGTGATTATTCATAAGTAAGGACTTAACTATTGCCTTTGTTAATTGTTTTCTGGTTGTAGATCCATTGCTCCATTTCTAATCCTGCTTTCTTTTTTTAAAGATTTTATTTATTTATTTGACAGAGAGAGACACAGCGAGAGAGGGAACACAAGCAGAGGGAGTGGGAGAAGGAGAAGCAGGCTTTCCGCGGAGCAGGGAGCCCAATGCGGGGCTCGATCGCAGGACCCTGGGATCATGACCTGAGCAGAAGGCAGATGCTTAACGAATGAGCCACCCAGGCGCCCATCCTGCTTTCTTTTTTGCTTTGATGTTTTTTAGTATCAGTATACTTTGACTGTTTCGTTGTGTTTTTCTGTGTAACTACTACCAAATTTTCCCTTGTAGTTACCATGAGGCTTAAATAAAACATCTTAAAGTTATAACACTATTTTAAACTGATAACTTAAATAAAATTTGTAGACTTTACACATTTTTCCTTCTCTCCCTCACATTCTAGGTTATTTCTGTTACAATTTACATGTTTTTTTTAATATTCTGTAACAATAATAGATTATTGTATTTATGATTATTTTTGCTACATTCAGTTTTTTTTAACTTTTAAGCTACTGCTTTGAGTTAATGCACCACCATTACCATATTGCAGAATCTAACTATGACTATATATTTACCATTACCAGTGAGATGTATGCTACCTTTTTGTGTTTTTATGATGTTAATTAGCATTATCTTATTTCCACTTATTAACTCCCTTTGACATTTCTTGTAAAAGAGGTCTGGTGGTAACAAACTCTCTCAGCTTTTGTTTGGGAAGTCTTTATCCTTCCTTCATTTCTGAAAGGACAGCTTCAGTTGAGTATAGAATTGTTGATTGAGTTATTTTCTTTCAGTATTTTGAATATGTCACTCCATTCTCTCCTGACATGAGAAGTTTCTGTTGAGAAATCCACCCAGTCCCTTGTATGTAACTTCTCACTTTTCTCTTAAAGTTCTTTGTCTCTAACTTTTGACAATGTAATATACTGTGTCTCAGTGTAGCCCTATTCAGATTCAGTCTATCTGGGGTCGTTTGGGCCTCACAGTTCTGGATGTCTCTCTCCCTGGATTTGGGAAGTGTTAGCCCTTATTGCTTTAAATATACTTTCCATCCCTTACTCTCTCTTCTCCTGGAATTCCCATAATGTAAATATTATTTACTTTCATTACATCCTACAAGTCCAGTAGGCTTTCTTCCCTCGTTTTCATTCTTTTTTCTTTGTGCTTCTTTGACCAATTTCCAATATTTTAATTTCTAGGTTGCTGATTCTTTCTTCTACATCATAGAAGTCCACTTCTAAAAATCACTATTGAATTCTATAGTTCACTTGTTGTATTTTTCAACTCTAGGATTTCTTTTTTTGTTGTTTTTAATTGTTGCTATTTCCTTGTCAAACTGCTTATTTTATTAAGGCATTGTTTTAATTTCATTTAGTTATCTATGTTTTCTTATAGTTCACTAAACTTCCTTAGAGAATTATTCCCTATTCTTTGACAGTTTACAGATCTCCATTTTTTTAGGTTCAATTATTAAAGTTTTATTCATTTCATTTGGAGGTATCATATTTACCTGATATTTTTTTGTGATCCCTGATTCCCTACAGTGGTATCTGTGCATTTGAGTAATGGAGCTCCTCTTCCAGATTTTCCAGGTTTGTTGTGGCAGAGACTCTTCTTCACCAGTCAGCTCAGTTTGGGTTTCTGGGTATGTCTGCTGATAATGTCCTTGAGCAGCTGAGGCCTGCTATCACGGTCTATTTTGAGGATAGGCAACTGTTTGAACTCTGAGGACAGGGATAGCAGGTGTCTCACTGACAGAATAGTTGGATAAAACTGCTGGCTTGGTTACCCACCCAGGTGAGGCTTAGGATACTCTGCATTTGTGAATATTATGGTCAGACTTACTAGATGGTTGGGACTGGGTACTATAGTAGTAGACAGGGTTATGAATTAGCTTCCCTGCCCTAGAAAGATAGCAAGCCAGGGCTACAGCCTGTATGGCTTGTTGGGGGCAGGTGGTGGTGATGAATCAGGGCTGAATGTGCACTGAGTTCTTTGGTCAGATAAGGCCACCAGTTTTGTTCTGCAGACAGGAGAAGTCACCAGCTATACTCTGCTCAAGGACCACTGTACATAGTCCCACTGTTGAATTAGCTATGCAGCTTCCTGTTTGCTCTTATTAAGTTCTCTGGTTGGACAGGCTGGAGGCTGTATTTAACAATGAACAGGGCTATGAGCTAGATTCCTTGCCTGGGTGCAGCTGAAGTAGCTCTAAAACTGGTGAAGCTCTTTGTTGTCTTAATTTAAGCTGACCTGCACCCCAAGGTCCCTGGCTGTACAAGGCCACTGGCTTTGCTCTACAAACTACTGTCTCTGTCTTCATTTCTCTTGGCATGCACACTGAACTGCACACCTTTCATGTTTTTTTGCCAGATCTTCTGGCCAGAAGGAGCTGAAGACACTCTTCACAGCAGGTGGGGCTATATCTCAGCCTCTCTGCCAAGACAGGATGGGGAAGAGCCACTCCACACTACTCTCAATTTCCCAAACAGGCTCTCTGTTTCAGAGGGGCCTGGAGCCTTAGCCTTCTATGAATTAATCCTCCTGCCTGTGCATAGCACAGGAAGCCTCAACATGGGGTACTAGTTTTGCTCTGGGGGCAATCAACTCTGCTTGTCTGCCTGTCAGCCCCGTGAGTCACATGAGCCTGGAATGCAGTCTCCATAGTGGGTAGGGCTATGGCTCATCACCCAGCCTCTATGCAAGTATACTGGGCTCTAGGCTAGAAAACTCCTCCTTTGAGGATCTGAATCAGGCAGATCTGCACCCTTCCAAGTTCCTTGGTCAGAGTGCACCTCTGACTAGGTTCTGCAGATGAGCAGAGGTGCTATTTGGGATCATTACTTGAGCACTATAGGTATCAGCTGGGTCTGCCAAGATCTATGTGCTGGTTGTTGCAAGTCCCTCCCCCCCTTCTCTATGGCAGTCAGATTCTCAGTGATTGAGCCCCACAGATTCCCTTGCAATCTTCATGATGCAAGATCAGAGTGAGGGCGCCCACAAAGACACGCAAGTTCTCTTTTACTACTGGAAAAAAGAGAGACTCAAGGGAGACCTCCCTGTATGGTGCTATGCTATCCTGGGGAGGGGCGATGCAGTCAATATGTAGCTCTTTCTGTTACCCTTCTAAAGCAGTTTGTCTTGGTCTCTGAAGTGCAGGGGTGTGCTTCAGACTCATCCTGTGTTCTAGAAGTCTCTCAGTGATATCTTGTTCTTGAATAGATATCAGCTGTTCTTCTTGTGAGGGGAGCAAAATCAGGAATGACCTATGTTGGCATATTGGTGATGTAATTCTCCAAAACACATGATTTGATATACATTCTCAGTACCTGTAGTTTCAGTGTTGAAATTCACTGTTTCCAAAATCATTAAATAAAGATGTACTTTATGAGCTTACTATTTATTGACGATATAGTAAGTATAATAAAATTGTACTACTAAGCTATTAATCCTGAATAATATGCCATGAACTTGCATTCCACAAGGAGAGAAGCCTTAGCCCTTACCTACCAAAGACGAGTTTAAGGCTTCTAATCCCTTAAAAATATTCTAGAAAATTAATTAAATTACTAGCCCACCATCTATGAGAATTCCTGAAGCAATTCCTCAGGATTTCATTTGGAGAATAAGGCTGTAAGTCAATTAAAATGCATGACTTTATGCTAGTTGGGAATACACAAAAGGAAGTTTTTGGTTTTTGAAAATACACTGTATGAACACAAAAGCAACATATATAATTGATATCAAAGATGTACATATATACTACCTTGTACAGAAACATATACATATGTGTATGCATTATGTTTATATGCTAAAAAGTATTCTACCGTATTGGTAAACTAAAATTTAAAAGAAAACTAAATGCAGAAATAATTCCAAATGTGTTTCTGAGCAATCAAATAGACTCTGCAGTGTAAAGAAACACATTTGAAACATGAATATCGATAAAATTCTGAAGAAAGCCAAAATGAATATTTAAAGAAAAAAAATGTTTTAAAGGTTCAAGAGGTCTTCCTCATTTTGATCTCATTACTTAGAAAACTCAACCCTAAGCAAGACAACTGTAGAAGCCAGGAGACCAGGTTCTGATTGACACTTTACCACTATTTCACTTTGCCACTTAAAACAAATCAATTAAACCTATCTACATCTTAACCTATCTCCTCCTTAAAATTAAGAAATTGATTAGATGATTTCTATAACTGCCTCTAGTTTTAACAGTTTAGGATTCTGATTACATTCTGGCTTGAGACCAAAAATCTTTAGAGCAAGATAAAGGCTACCACTTAATGATGATGTGCCTTTTATAGATGATATTCCCACAAACATTGTAAGAGGGGCAAAAGCTTGAAGGTAGTAGGATGAAAGACTTATACTTCCCCAGAGAGGTACATGATTCATTGCCTCACTTCACTCAGGGCTTGGCCAAAATAGCCCTCAACACAAAGGTCTTTCCTGAATACCCCATGTAACCACCCACCCATTGTTCACTGAACACTACCATTTTTATTTTTCTTCCTAGTACCCCTTACCATTGCATATTTTACATGTTTAATATTTTGGATGTTTATAATTCCTCCACTAATATAAATTCCATGAGGGCAGTTTTGTTTTGTCTTGTTTTAATTCACAGTAGTGCTGCCAATAAAATGATACCTAGTATACCAATGGAGCTCAATGAACATTTGTTGATTGAATGGTTGATGCTTTCAACAGTAAGTAGACCCACATGACTGGATCCATAAGGCTGGAAAAGTAAGCTAGAACATGTTATGGAAGGGTTGATACAACATTCTAAGGCAGAGTTGTCCAATAAAACTTTCTGTGATGATAGAAATATTTTAAATTGGTGCTATACAATTCAGTAGTCACTAGCCACTGTGGCTTTTGAGTACATGAAATGCAACTGTGATGGAGGAACTTATTTATTTACTTCTAATTAAGCTTACATTTAAATATTAAGACCTGAATATGGCTGTGGCTACTCTCTTAAGCTGTGCATTTTCTAAGGAATTTGGAACTTCAAAACCAAAGAGCCATGGAAGATTTGTAGGAGGAAAAATAATGGGATAAAATCTATATTTCTGAAAAATAATACTGAAAGTAATGTTTAGAATGAATTGAAGTAGAGAGAAACTGGAAAACAAAACAGCCAGACAGAAATCCCAAAAATCTGGATGTTAGGGACTGAGGACCTGAATTAGGGCCGTGACAGGATGAATGGAAAGGGAATAAATAACTGGGAAATATTGAAGAGGCAAAATAAACAGGATTTTGATTTTTTTTAAATGTCTGCATGATCAGACAAAGGCTAAGAGAGAATATCCACCATGATTCATGTTCAGATTTCCAGGAAGCCCTCTACAGCCCATTCCTGCAATTAATGGGCAATAGGGATGTTAGGAATTCCTAAGGGTTCTCTTGTTTTCCCAAAGTAAGCGTGTAAAACAATACACATCTTTCAACCTCTCTTCACCCAAGTTTTGGGGTCCCTTCTTTATCAGTGGAAAGATACCCACCCCTCTCCTTTTGGGTTGGGTTTTGAGACTTTAGAGGGCTCTCCAGTACAAGTACCATAACTCCTAGAGCATCGGACAAGGATGAAATAATAGTAATACATGGCCTCAGAAAGAAAAAAGGGGGGAGGGGCTTATAGAGAAGCAGGAAGACTCGTTTTTTACCAAACTATGCTGAAGCATGTGCATTTCAGCTCATCCAGAGTCTATTTCTGTAACTGTTCAGGGATCAGGGTTCTCATGATTCTCCCCAGGATTTGGCTTGCATACTTTGAAGCAAATGATAGATGTCTTCCCTGTCATTCTATACCTCACTCGTGAACCATCTTCTGCCACTGAAGCACAATTCCAGCACCACTGGGACTTCTCTTTTCAGTCATGCCTGCTGAGTCTTGGCTCCTCCAACTCCCAGGGCCTTGGCCAGAGGAGCTCTGAGCCAGGATTTTGATGTTTTTAACTGTGAACCCATCTTTGCTGCTACAGGTGATTATTAGAATGAAAATACCACCACTAACAAAAGAACTGAGGTAGTAGAGGAAAACCATACAAGTGTCAAGAAACACTCACTGATAAAAATTCAGAGCATTTTGAATACGTTTTAAATCCAGATGCCAAAGTATCAGTCATGTTCAAAAAACAAACAGACAAATTTAAAAAAGGAAAAAAAAATCCTTGCTTGCTTGCCTAGTTGGTCAAAAAACAAGTCCAACTAAATTCTGTATCCAATTTAAAGTTGACATTAAATTAAGACTGTTACTAACATTAGATGTGTATGTGTGTGTGTGTGTGTGTGGTGTGTATATACACACATATATATAAAATATATGTAAGCGCACACACATATAATTTGAAAAATAATTTAAGATTTAAGATGTTATCAAATAAATCCACTTTGTTCCTCATTCCTATAGAAAGCCATCTGGGACAAGCAGGCACAGGCTTTTTTTTTAAATGGAGGAATACATTTTTATTTTTAGTTCACATCTTAACAGTGAAACCCTTTCTATCACAACACAAGGAAGATTTCTCCCATACTGGCAACTGTTTTTATATGGTTGGCAGGTCTCAATGGGTCTGAACTCATATGAATAAATTCCAACTACTCCACTGGATGAAAAGCTCATGCACTTCTGCTTTTATTTTTTTTTTATTTTTTTAAAGATTTTATTTATTTATTTGAGACAGAGAGAATGAGAGAGAGAGAGCACATGAGAGGGGGGAGGGTCAGAGGCAGAAGCAGGCTCCCCGCCGAGCAGGGAGCCCGATGAGGGACTCGATCCCGGGACTCCAGGATCATGACCCGAGCCGAAGGCAGTCGCTTAACCAACTGAGCCACCCAGGCGCCCTCATACACTTCTGCTTTTAAAGATGAAGTAGAAAATAACTGTCAGGTGTAAGAAGACTAAAAAGAGTGATTTAATATTTCATCAACAAAGAAGCCTTGACCCTTATTTGCACTATTAAAATCTTAATAAAACAAAGTCATATAATGGGACAGTCAGAATTTAGAAGCAAATAAAATTCCTTGGCAGGCCAAGAATTCTTGCCACCTGTGTCTCAAAGCAGGAGGAAGCATACTCTGCATTCAGGTTCTGTAATAAGCACATTAAAGTCAAAGGTGCATCTATATATCCCAAGCTAAGTATAAATGAAAAGAAATACCTGAGGACTCATGTTCTGAATAAAACTGTCTACATTTTGAGAAATTCCACTCTCTAAGGACTTCTAATGATTACAACAGCAGGAGATTGAGCCAAAGAGACTCAAAGGAAATTGAAAAGCATGATTTTCAGGGAAAACCCCGACACCCAGAAGAATGATAATACAGATTACTCAGATTTCAATCTGTATCAACTAGTAAGACAATGTATTTGTGTTTGGACAACAGCAGCATGGCATAGAATATAATCCATCTGAGAGACAAGCATATAATAGCCACCTTTTCTACTGCTCTTCTGAAAGACAAGTGATTGCAACTATAAAGTACAAATAAACTTTTGAAAGAATTAGATTTCAAACCTAGGAACTACTAAAACTTTTCAAAATGAGAAATCATACTAAGAAGAAACCATAGGTAGGAGCATGTGCAGAATACAGCTTATCATTTAGTGGCTAAGGCTAGTCTAGGTTCAGTCTTATTTTGAATAACTAGAGGTTCATTAGAATTCAGTATTATATGGATAATATAGTAATTTCTAAGAATTAGTTAAACAATAAATTATTAATAGCCTTATGCTAGAAGACATATGGGGATTAGAAAATCTCACAACTGTGAGCATATTTATCTGAAAGTACTATATTGAACTAGACACTACATTATACATTTTTCCTCAAAATTTATCAATTCATTACTACATTTTCATAACTTTGTATAAATAGGTTCAAAAGATATCTAACTTTTGATAGATATTCCCATTTTCTTTTTTTTTACCACTTCCCTTGGCTATCCCATAACCTCAGAGGTATAGCTTTCATCGCTGATTTGCATCTAGTAGAAGCATTTGGAATTACTGAGTCTGTTTCTAAAGAATAATTCCTGAGATATAAGGTTGGAACTTATCCCATTACAAACATCTAAGTGTGATTTTCAAGGTTTTAAAGCAAATAAAACTTATGTATTGTAAAACTGTATTAGCTTAACTGGAAATAAGTATCTTCTTAGGAATCAACTTTCAAAATGTCAACCATAGTCAAATCTATTGCAGACAAATTGTAAGTGAACTTCTCTAATTGGATCTTTTTCTTGTCTTGCCCATCTTGCCCTTATTTCACTTGTCCAAAATACTTGCTAAAAAGCAAACAAGGAAGAAAGTCTATTTGCTAAGCAAGTTGTCCTCGAAAGACTCCCTATGACTCACCCCAAAATTCCTCAAAGAAAAAGAAAATACATTAGCTAACATGTAAAACAACAGGAATAACTTTTGAAAAGATTATAAATGTAAATAATTTTATTTGAATATGGATAAGGCAAGAATGCTCATAGGGAGAAATTTGGAAGTAGTTTAAATTAGAGCAGGGCTCTTTCACTTATTTTTAAATTGGCGATGCCATGTAAAATATGTGAATTTGTAACTTTAAAGTTTGAAACTGCATTTAAGGAGAGACATCAAAGGAGTCTGAAAAAAAAAATGAGAGTTGAAAACATATTTTGACTCATAATTTACTAGTTTCTCCTTGAGTATATTATTTAATGTGACTCAATCTCATAATTTTCATCAATAATATGATAATTATATATAAGTATTATATATAAATATACATATATTTATAGCTTTCATGAGATAATTGAAATGTCATATGTAAAATATCTGGTAAAGAAGAAATTTTCCATGCAGTCAGATTCCTAACTAACATGAAGTAGGACCAACGCTGAAATCAGTTGGGGAGATTCTTTATCCAAAAAGCACCATCAGAGTAAAACCAACTTCAAAGCCAACCCACTTTTATCCATACTTACTAGACAGTGAAGGCCCACTGTAAACAAATCTCCCAAGAAGATGAAAATGAGCAAATTAAGATTGGCCTCCAAGGGGCGCCTGGGTGGCTCATTCGTTAAGCATCTGCCTTCTGCTCAGGTCATGATCCCAGAGTCCTGGGATGGAGCCCCACATCGGGCTCCCTGCTCAGCGGGAAGCCTGCTTCTTCCTCTCCCACTCCCCCTGTTTGTGTTCCCTCTCTCGCTGTGTCTCTCTCTGTCAAATAAATAAAACCTTAAAAAAAAAAAAAATACTGGCCTCCAAGTTAACCTAGAAAAATCAATATGCAAGAAATGTACAACACACCTGAAAGTGACAGAATTGCTCCCAATAAGCAAGACTTGATTGTAACCTAAAAATACCACCATCTCTAAAAAAGAATGTTCAGAAAAGGTTTGGTTGGTTAAAGAAACACAGACAAAAGGAATTACAAACAGTAGCATTGGTAGGAAAGAATAAGAAATTTTTTTAAAAGCACTAATCATAAAGAAAAAGATGGATTGAACTGATGTTATAAAAGAACTGCTCATCAAAACATACACTAAAAGAGAAGAAATGCAACCATTATATGATAGGAAATATTTACATTACATATAATAAAAATGGGCTCCTACCCAGAATTATAAGAAAAAAGAGAAGTAACAAGAAAAGACAAATTGAAAAATGGGAAGAAGAACTGAACTGGCAGTTCATAAAAGTACAAATCCAATAAAAATCTATGATACTCATGGATAATCAGAGATACTTAAGTGAAAACTGTCATGGAATTTGGCTACACACCTATGAAATTATCAGGTAACTAAATTTTCAGCCGATGCCATGGGTTATTAAATATGTGAGAGCAATGAAAAACTCACATAAACTGTTGATCAGAGGTATATTGCTACAGTTGCTTTGAAAATACATTTTCATCTAATAAGCATGTATCTCACATAAAATTGTACAGTTATACGAGGATAAATATACAGAAATGTTCATAACAATAGTGTTTGTGATAGGCAAAAAAAAAGAATATAACAAACATATGCAATAAAAATAAAATTTACAAGTTGTAAAGAAAACAAATTAACCACAGCCACCCTCAATGATATCTATGATTCCTATAAATATAGTTTCAATTGAAAGCATAACACAAAATAAAATATGTAATAATGTTTCATTTATATAAAATTAAAAAATATATAAAATTATTATTTCACTACATGACTAAAAGTCAGAACAATTCTAATAACACAGATGGGGAGATAATCATTAAAGGAAACAGCATATTTTCAGATTGCTGGGAATGTTCTATGTCTTGATATGGGTGGTGGCTACCTAGGTGATCACTTTATAATTATTAATTATATTGTACATTATGTATTATATATTTTTCTGTACTTTTGTTATATTTCAAAATTTTAAAATATTTTAAAAATTTGGCCATGCCCACTGTAATGGGTTGAAAAGTGATCTTCCGAAAGGTCTTTCCACCCAGAACCTCAGAATGTGATCTTATTTGGAGTAAGAGTTTTACAAATGTAGTTAAGATAAGAATCTCTAGAGACCATCCTGGATAAAGGCAGGTCTTAAATCCAATAAAAAGTTTCCCTATTATCCACAGAAAAAAGGAGACACTGAGATACAAGGAAGAAGGCCATGGAAAGATGGAGGAGGCAACTGGAGTTACGCTGGCATATGCCAAGGAAAACTGAGCCACCAGAAGCTAGAAAAGGCAAAGGAGAATTCTTCCTTAGAGGCCTTGGAGGAAGTCAACACTTGATTTTGGACTTCTGGCCTCCACACCTTTGAGAGAACAAATTTTTGTCATTTTAAGCCACTAAGTATGTGGTAACTTGATACAGCAGCCTGAAGACCGAACACACACAATCTATAGACAATACTGTACACTGAATCTTTTACATTTTGGGCTGTGGAAATGGCCTTGGTTACAATTCTGACTCAATAATTTACAACCCTTGGACAATTCATAATATTTTGTAACCTCAGTTTTCTCATGTGTAGAATGAGAACAGAATGTAGAATAATACCACCAACCTGAAAATGTTACGGTAAAGGGTAAACAAAAGCATTAAAAGATCTCAGTACGTTGTACATGCTGAGGGCCTGGATAATTATACACATTTACATACTCTCCTCACAGTGTGCCACTAATAATGGACTATTCTTCAGAGAAGACCATCATGAGATGAGAGATGAATAAATTAAATAATGTTAGTAATACTATAAAATTAAATTAAATAAACTTGCCTTAATCTCATTTCAGGAACACCTAGCAACTGGTCCTAGCGGAGGCTTAACTACATGAAGTAAAGAAGGTTTTCTAGTCACACAGGTCTTTACATCTCTGGTCTCTGTGAAGTTACTCATTGTTGTGGTTAAATACATTCTGCTAATATGCATCAGCCTTATACTGTTGGTCAATAAGAAATGATACCTGAGAAACAGAAACAATTTCAATATATTCAAAGAATCGGGTTATTCAGCAACCTTGAAAAATCCACTTAAATGAAGACTTCTTAGGAAATAAACTACCGGTCCTTCCCTAAGAAGAAATCATACTCTTTTTCTATTCTGTACACTTATTTTTGAACCTCTAGTGCAAAGCATGGTTCTAAAGAACAAAATCATCTAAAAATGTAGTCACCAACTACATAGATATTCATGGTATCATTTTCACACAAACAAAATTAATTCTAACATCGCAGTTATCATAATTGTGCTTTATTTAAATTTTTAAATGATGAGAGACCAACTAAAACTAAAAATAATGAAATGCAAAACACAAGCGCTAATTCCCTTTATTAAGGCAATGTGTATAGTTCAAAGAGGATAGTAGTATTAATTTTATTTAAAATATGATGATCAGCTTCTGCCTTGGAAACATAATTAGAACATGTACCTTTGGCACCTCATCTAGTTTCCTGGTAAAACGGTTTTGAAATTTGTCATCTTAGGAAGTATTTTTTCCACTAAAAGCTTACTCATTCATTCTCCATTCTGACTAAATCTATCCATTCACCTTCACTGAGCTCCTTACCTTCCTAACTAAAAACAAAAGTATTAAGTTGGATGGTGGTTCAGAGTAGAGATCCTGTCTAATTTTTTTAAAGACTTATTTATTTATTTATTTATTTATTTGTTTGTTTGTTTGTTTGTTTATGTATTTATTTATTTTTAGAGAGAGCGTTCGGAGGAAGAGACAACAGGGGAGGGAGAGGGAAAGAACCTTAAGCGGACTCTGCGCTGAGCACAGAGCCCAAAGCGGGGCTCAATCTCCCGACTCTGAGATTATGACCTTGAGATCATGACCTGAGCTGAAACCCAGAGCCGATCACTTAACCAACTGAGCCACCCAGGCGCCCCTAGGAAGATCCCGCCTAATTAAGAAGAAATAGGTAAATTGGGATTATGGGTTGACAAAGGGTCACTTACATATAAAATTCTTAGATCTAGTATTTAGCAACACTGGGTCTCATTTTAAGTCATTTAATCTTTCAGACCTAAGTTTATTCACTTATAAAATGGAGATGATAATACCTACAGCAAAGGGTTAGTGCATATAAATACATCGATAGATAGCATCACCTAATAAATATTAATTGGTCATCAGCCTTAACACATCCTCCATTCCTGAGTCACCTCTTTCTGAGTTAGCTTTATTCTTCACAAACCCTATGTTTTTGGACTACTATCCTATTTCTCTCATCTCTCATCCAAGCCTTTTGAAGGATTTGTCTGTTTCTCTTTAGTTCCTCATCTGCCATTCATTGCTCAATCCACAAAAATCTGACTTCAAAATAAGGTTTTTTAATATACATGCTGTGATTTATACATATCCACATTTCAAAATGCAATCTATATGCCAGTGACTTAATATAGGACTGTGAGATGCATACTCCATTCCATTCCCTTATTTCTATTTAAATATAAAAAGCCTTTTTTTTTTGTTTTCTTTTTAGCCTTCCATGTTACCAGAGTAAAAGACAGTATTTCCAGGGCTTCCTGGTAACCTGCTGAGATACAACTAAATTCTTGTGAAAGAGGTATAAACAGAATGGGGTGAAAGTTTGGCTAAGACTCTTTAAAAGGCAGGAGCTATGTCTTCCTCCATTTTGTTACTGGAGACACTGCTGTGATAGAGCATTTACACTAGAAATTTTGGACCTTGTCGAAGGAGTGCCACACCTTGGAATGGCAGAATGAATATCTGAACTAAGTCTGGATGAATGACTTTTTAGTGCTCAATTCAGCCTAAGTTGCCTCCCACTATGCATCTTCCACAAAAGTGAAAAAAGTCTCTATCTTGTTTAAGCACCTGTGATATGGGAGTCTTCCTGTTCTGTGCAGCTCAGCTAATTCAATCAATTCTATATATTTGAATCAAACCTTTCTGATGAGGTCCAGTCCTATATTACAGATTGCTATTTAATATTTCAAAAGATCCTCAAGGTCAATGCATCTGAAACCAAAACAGTTGTCTCCCCCAAACTTCTTTCCCATGTATCATGTCTCAATTAACCATATCAGTATATGACCACTTATTCAAAACCTACATTCCCTCGGATACTTCATCTCTCATTTGTAATATGAAATAGTCAACGATATTACTTTGAATTGACTTGAATTCATCTCCACCCTGAGTTTACCCCCATTTCAATAGTACAATCTTCTGTCTAACTCAATTACAGAAATTTAATGCTACATATCAATATGCTTACTGAATTCTATGCATTTGAACAGGATATTTTATGATATTGGCCAATGATATCAATATTTTTATAAGCATTAGTAATGTCTAAAACACATAGACAACAACAGTGGCAATTTTTCTAGCAATAGGCTAAACACAGATTCCAATATTACTCACAGGATGTCTCATTCATACATTTTTTAAAATTTGGAACTGAATACTATAGAAAATCAAATTGAACACTCTGGTATGATTAGTGATACATTTTTACTGATGAAGGAATTCAATCAGTATATAAATATACGTATTTTTAAATCATACCTATTTTATTCCAGTGGAAGAAAGATCAGATTTGAATTCTGTAGTTAGCAAGTAATAATTTCTCACAAGAACATTTTGCCATCTCAGCTAACGTAAACAGTTATTAATGTGCATTCACTAAAATAAAATAATAACAATTTTGAATTATCGTGAGTTTTACAAATTAAAATTATACTACATGACTTCTAGTTGAACATGGCTTCCCTCTGATGCCTCTCAAAACTGTATTAAAATGACAAGTAAATTAATTTTTAAGAAGTTACATACACAGAAGAGAAAGAGAAGAAACCACAGCAGATGAGAGATGTCAGGAAATTTTTTGGTAAAAGAAAAGTAGATGGATACATGATAACTGACATAGCATTGCAAACAAAGCCAATGCTAAAGTTCCCTCACAGGAAGCAAGCCATATCCCTCCTTAGACACCACTGAATAACTCAGGAATTGGAGTTACCAGTAGAACATATGGGATACGACTGAAAATAAGGAAATTTGTTAAAAGATGGTATAGATCACTTCTCAGATCTTTTTAATCTTCCCCCCAGTCCTAAAACTACCCCTCTCTCCCCTCAACACACATTAACTTTATGGAAATGGTAAGTACAAGAGGCTTTTATATCTCTGGGTCACCAGACAAAGGTAACAGGTGGGGGCGAGGTACTCAAATAAAAACAGAAGATTTAGAACGAAAATCTGCAGTCAGAAGTGGCATTCCCGACCCATGTTATGTTTATCTGCAAGAGATTAGAAGATCCTGCTCTATGAAAATTAGTCCAGGATAAATGATCCCAAACATTCATATTTAAGGATCCTTGATTAAATGATTCTCCCTACTGTGAGGGACAGGTATCATTCCCAAAGTGACCCTTATACACTGAGCATCCAATGAACTCTCTTATACATAATAATACCCAGTAGAAAACTTGGAAGATCAAACTGAGAAAAAATTTAGACAGCAGGGAAAAAATCACAAAGACATGGAAAATATAATAAAATTAAGACACTAAGTTAATTAAGTTTCAAGAAAAATTAGAACAGCAAAATAAAGTAAGTTTAAGAAATAGTATCAAAATATTTCCCCAAACTGAAAGATACATATATATATATATTTAAATGTATGTAATTTTAAAACACACATATTTTAGAATGCAAAATGGTCCAGTGAGTACTCAGCTCAATGAAATGTGTTTTTCTGTTTTATGTGGAATAGCAGACAGGTTGTATCATCTTGAAATTTCAGAATGCCAAAGATAAAGAGATAACCCTAAAATCTTTTGGAAAGATAAATTAGCACAATAGGTCACATGACACAGAGCTAGGTTTAGAATCAGAATGTCAGATTTTTCAAGAGCAACCCTGGAAGCTAGAAAAAATGGAATCTTCAACTTTTGGAAAAATAAACATTTCTGAACTAGAATTAGATCTTCTGTCAAATACAATGTTCAACAATGTTTTTCAGAATTGTACAATCTCAAAAATGTGACTCCCAAGACACACCCCTTTCTCATACGTTTCTGGAGGACACATTCACCTAAAATTAAGGAATAATCTAGAAGGAGGATAAATGTAAAGTGAACACAAGAGAACACATAGGATGATGGTTAAAGGAAGTCCAGGAATCGATAACTGTATCTCTGACCTGCAGCTCAGTTGCTGCAGAATAGAGTAAGACGCTGGTAGTGAAAAGGGAAAACAACAAAAGAATCTAACAGATTATCTGATACATATGTATTGAGGGAATTTTATACTGTTTCTGGAGAACTTGGAGTGATAGGTATATACAAATTAAAGACATAATTTATCATCCACTCCAGATAAAATCCATTGCAAAAGAAAGCAATTAACATTCATAGTATATAGCATTTAACTCATCTAGATATAAACAAATTACATACTTATAATAATGTAAATACCAACTAATGTTTTAACCAAAATTATAAGACCCCAGTGGGACAAATGTAGAAGCATGTTTTTATATGTATGAGTGGATTTTTTTTTTTTAAGATTTTATTTATTTGACAGAGAGAGACACAGCGAGAGAGAGGGGACACAAGCAGGGGGAGTGGGGGAGGGAGAAGCAGGCTTCAGCCGAGCAGCGAGCCTGACATGGGGCTCAATCCCAGGACCCCAGGACCATGACCCTAGCTGAAGGCAGAAGCTCAACGACTGAGCCACCCAGGCACGCCATATGAGTGGATTGTTAAAAGAGCTTCTGCTCTGGGATATCAACAGCTATATGCAGCCTAAGACTTAGAGGTCAAGAAATAAAAATATCCACGAAGCATTTAAATACATAGCTAGAAATGTCAAAAGAAAAAGCTTATAAAGTTCAAAATACTTGTCCTTGGTGACTGGGTATCTTGGATGGGGAGGGTGGGAGCAGAAAATCCCAGTTTTTTGCACACTGAACTGTTTAGTTAAAATTATGCAAATGTATTACATTAAAAAATTAAATTAAAAATTAGTTACTTTTAAGCAACTGTAACCTGAAATATGCTAAAATCTAAAACAAAGCAATATTTCTTAGGAACATAAATGCTATAATTAATAAGTAGAAACTGTCATGTCAGTGATTGAAAAATAATGCTTTGAACATTTTCAACTATTTTTAAAACTTTGAAAACTGCTTGATCTCTAAGTATGTGTACTTCTCCTATATAATTTTTTACGCTATTTGTTTAGTATACTCTTTTCCACTGTGTCAAAAAAGTTCAATACTACACCGAAATTTTCAGAATTCTAAATTAATCAAGGGTGAATTAATATGTATTAGACGCCAGACAGCAAAATCCCAAATGTTGGCATAAATTCTGCCTTTGAATCAACCTCAAATAAAAGTAAAAAAAAAAAACTGAAAATAATCTCCATAAAAACCCAATATTACAATCACTGGTAAGGAAAAAAAAGACAGTCTTCATCATCTATCTGAGTTGAGGTAGGAAACACATAAACAAAATGTTACTCATTCTATTGTGCATTCAATTCCACAATTTATGTTCCCCCTGTCTTGTGTTCATTTTTTTTTTAAGAATTTATTTATTTATTTGAGAGAAAGAGAGCACATGAGAGGGGGGGGCGGTCAGAGGGAGAAGCAGACTCCCTGCTGGGCAGGGAGCCCAATACGGGACTCCATCCCGGGACTCCAGGATCATGACCTGAGCCGAAGGCAGTCGCTTAACCAACTGAGCCACCCAGGCAGCCTGTCTTGTGTTCATTTTAAGAAAAGTTATTCTTTGCTTTTTTATTAAAGTGAAAGGGAAAGGAAAACATTAATTGGACTGGCCTGGTATAACGCATTTGTAAAGGTGAAACTTTAATGTGAAATCGAATGGGGCACAGGAAATCAAATGAGCTTAAGGATTTAACTATAACCAGGGAATAAAAGGTTATTCACTTTTGCAAAATCAAAGTAGTCTCTGATGAGTCTAATTAATGAATAAAATTATTATTTCTTTTACAATAGACCTTTAAACTATTTCTGCTCAGAAGTCTCAAAATGATTTCACTAGGAGCCACTAGAGTTATTGAGGTGAAATGGCAGCAGCTGTTTTCTTAGTTTCCTTTATTCCATAAAAGGATTGGTAACTTGTATTGGGCCTCAAAACGTTCTCCACTAGCAACTCCCCTCTGCTTTGTTTCTCCCTGAAAAGTTTAATCTAATTTAGAGTATTCAAAGGGGGAAAGATCAGGTTATTTTTATAAAGTAATTAAAAGCATGATGACTTTTATTCAATTCTTCTAAATCAGGACTGCCCTTTCAAAGAAATATTAAGCTGAAACAGATAAAGTTCATCTTCGTAAACACTACAATGAACTGCGGATGGAAGAATCTATATGTAAGCCAAGTTCTCCACACCTGTGGTTTACCAATATCCACATGAAAGATTAAGAAGCTCTCAAACTGCATTTTCAACTATTCAGTAGATGTCAAAATATTAAATCCCTTACTCCTAAATATCAATGAAATCCATATTTGAATACTTCTTTATCATAAAAACATATTCATGCCTTTCCGGTAACAAAATATGACTGATACTGACCCTAGATTTGACCATAGAGAGGCTTCAACAAAATATTACTTAGACAAAAGTATGCAGTCTGCAATTTTTTAGTGAGTCATTTAGAGTGAATAAAACTAAATCAAATGAGTACAGAGAAATGTAAAAAGGTGAAAAATCCCCTGATTCAATTAACTAAAGGCAAGCTCTCTCTGACTTTTTACAACTAAAGATTCTTCTGTGGATACAAGTAGGCTAATTAAATAGGTAGCTTTGTGCTTCTTAATTACTCACATTTCTCCCAGAAAGATATTATATGAAATTTAACAATCATTCTATAGAAACTAAAACACACATTTCCAAGTGCATGTGATGAAATTATTAGAAACAAGACATCCTCAAGCATGTATAAGATAATTATATATATGGTGTACTGTACTGAGCTCAGTGTATGTAAATGCAAGAATGATTTAAACATGATTGTTTTAACATTTAGGATTAAAAATATATTCATTAACTGCATTGCAAATCTGTAAAATAGGAAATTCTTTTTGTAAAAAATAGGTTTGCAGCAAATCAAGTATGGCAAATCAGAAAGCTAAATATATATGGAGCATCTTTTAAAAAATAGATTAAATATAATCTATAATGGTATAATTCATTCATCAAAGTCTAAAAATATAATCCACAAAATAATTTTCTTTACAAAAGAACTTCTTAAAAATAACTAATCAAGGACTTCACAAACATCTTAAATACATAAATGTAAAGGATTACCATTAATGTAATTTATTATTAACTTTGTATAAATGTGGACCACTGTGTTGAAATCATTCTGATACGTATTAAAAATGTCTCTTTCTTATTAAAAGGACTATAGGCAAAAACATTTAACCTCTTCTCTTTGTCTTCATTATGTACATACAGCACTCAACTTAATTCATACAGATTTCTGTCTCTCTGCTTTCAAATCTGGTGTTACTTCTACCCACATCCTGCCTGTCATCCATCTCTTCTTTTCTAATCTATATAGCGATAAGCTAAACAATGGCTCTCAAATCAGGTACTCAGACTAGTCATATCACCTTACCACTTTTCATATGAAATTTTTTAACTAGAAAAAGTTTTTGTAAGCACCGAGCACAATGTCCCAAATATACAGGACTTCATTTCACATTTTTAAATAAGTGAGTAAATAAGTATATGAAGTTAGTAGCAAATAAATAAGTAAGCTTGGGAGATAGGCATTTTGCTAAAATAAAACTAGGAAATTGAGGCAGGCAGGAGAAAATCTTTCGAGCATTAAAACAAGAGTGAGCATTTTGTAATCACAGAGTACGCATTCACAGAGGACATGAGTTGTTCTAAGACCATTGCTTGCATTAAGAATGGTATTTTTGCAAAGGGCAATGGAGGCAGGCTCTTGGACCAGTTAAGTTTGATAAAGTTCTTTGTCGTCAGTTTCCATATGAAACTTACTTGTTCAAATGACAATAACTACATTTTCTTTTTCACTTTTAATTGATCTTTTTATTCTTTAGCCATTCCTCATGGAAAATAAGGGTTTTGATAATGTAACCAAGAAATTCTTCCAAGGTCTCCTTCTGGGAACTCAACAACTTAAACCACAGTTTTACCTCTACTGACACATTCTTTTTTTTTTTTTTTTTAAAGATTTTATTTATTTATTTGAGACAGAATGAGAGAGACAGAGAGCACATGAGAGGGGGGAGGGCCAGAGGGAGAAGCAGGCTCCCTGCCGAACAGGGAGCCCGATGCGGGACTCGATCCCAGGACTCCAGGATCATGACCTGAGCCGAAGGCAGTCGCTTAACCAACTGAGCCACCCAGGTGCCCTCCACTGACACATTCTTAAATACTACCTTACGTTTCTGCCAAAAAAAAAAAAAAAAAAACCAGGAAACTTACTCTCTATCCAAATATCCCTTTACCTTTTCTTTAAAAGCCTTCTTGCCATTAGAATGACAAAGTTATTTTAGTGGTTCTCCCACTAATTTAGTGTTTGGGGCAAATAGCCTAGTGGGAAAACACTCAATTTAATGGCTAATGAGAAATCTACTTTGAAGCAACTCCTGAAGGAAATCTTAAAAAAGAACAGCTAAATTTGTGTTTGTTTTCTCTTCCCATGGCAAAACAACCCTAGTCACTTACTAATAACACACTCTATTTCATCTCTGAATTCTATAACCCTCACAAATTTGGGAGATACTTACTCTTAAATTAAAAGATCCCCTTAACCTGTTCAGCTTTTCCTATTCTCCAAAGCACTTTTCACCTTCTGACATACTAGGTGATTTATTTATTTAATACATTCATTTGTTGTTGTCTGTACACACACACACTAAAATGAAGGCAAGAACATTTGTCTGTTTTATTCACTAATATATCCTGAACACCTTGACACATGGTAGGTGCTGAATATGCATTTCTTGGAATGAATAAATGAATGAACCAAAATTTCTTGCCATTTTTTATTTCAAATTGAAGTTACATGGAGCATAACAATGTATTAACTTCTGGGGAAGGCCCTATATTTAATAAACTTGAGTTCATAAACTTGAAATCTAGATTATCATACAGGTCCATGCAAGCACAACCTAAATAAATGATGTTTTCCTAGGCTCTAGCCAAACATGCAAAATAAGTCAACCATACTCACACTGCAATATCCATCGACATCTTGAAGATTTTATTTATTTATTTTTTTATTAAACCTAGGCATCCATAGTGGGACAGATTGAAATCTCAACTAATATAATAATAAAACATTCTTAGAAAGACATATTCTGTGGGAATATGACAGCTCCAAGCATAGTATTTCTTTCAGGTGAAAAGATTTCATTCTTAACATAACTATTCGACTCAAAAGCTATCTAAGAGAGTAAATTATTCAAAAACAGGGAGGCTAAATCCTGGGGTCCACTGCATTTCTCCAACCCAAATAGGAGGAGGTTTGGGGTTGGTCTCCTAACATTTTCATGGTTTCAATTTGTTTTTCAAATGAACTTAGCTCAATACACTTAGCTAATGTCTTCTTACATTTCTACAGGTCTACGCCTACTTCAGGCTCCAAACGCTTAAGGGTATTCAGACTTCCAAATGCTAGAGAACCACATCTTATCAAAAAACAATAAAACCTGTTGGAAAGTACTTAAGAAACATTCAAGTTTTGAGAACTTATCTTTTGGACCTTGAAAAAAATCTGAAAAACAGTTCCTGAATTTCTCTAAGTCTACTTATTTCTTTTTTTTTTTTTAAAGATTTTATTTATTTATTTGAGAGACAGAACGAGAGAGAGCACATGAGAGGGGGGAGGGGCAGAGGGAAGAGCAGGCTCCTCGGCAAGCAGGGAGCCCGATGCGGGACTCGATCCCGGGACTCCAGGACCATGACCTGAGCCGAAGGCAGTCGCTTAACCAACTGCGCCCCCCAGGCGCCCCCCAAGTCTACTTATTTCTTATTAGAATTAATAATGCTTCAATATCAGCTTGAGAGAACCAAATGATCCTAAAACAATTGCCCAGCATTAATGTGAGCATTTGCAAGCAAGCAAATCTATTTGAAAATTATAAGCTACATAGAGGCCAAAAATTGCAAAGTAACTGCATTAAAATGAATAAACAAATTATGGTGGGGAAAGGGATAAACAAAGCAAGCAAGCAAACAAACATAAAAAACTCCCTGCAATGGAGAAACACATACACAAAGTAAATACCACTTACTTGGTTAGCAGTACAGTAGCAGTATTGGGTAATGTCAGCCCTACACTACTAATTATTGACTTGACCCTCAGCAAGTAGCTGAATCTACTCCATTCTCAATTTTCTCCTTTATACATAGGATTTTGGATTAGATAAAATGGTTTTAGTTTAAAAGGGAAAGAGATTATTTTACAAAGTTCAATATGTAAAACAAAGCAAGAGGAAAATTGCAGGGCACCAGAGTTTGACCTGCTTGCCTCTTGGCTCTCACCTCCACTCTGCCCCATCTTTCAACCCCCTTATGTCTCTGAGTAACCTTCATAAAACCTTTGGATGCACTTTGTGAAAATTTCTGGAAGGAATAGTGTCAATGAACCACTCTAATGCCTAATGTTCTTATTCTCTGTAAGATGGGTATGAGTATTGATAATCAATTTAAAGTTTTTCTGTTTCTCTACATCATGTATAATTTTATAATCATACTCATGAATATAATGCTTTCAGAGTGGATATGAGGCATAAAGAACAGCAATTTTGTACTTATTCTCAAAGATAGATATCACACCTCAAGATAGTAAATCAAGAAAGTATTGAAGTTTTACAATTAGCAGTCAAAACACATTTGCTTGTAACTTTTAAAACAGAAGATGTAGAGACAGAATAAAAAGTCTCTTGTCACTGGTTTGATATGTAATTCTAAGGAGACTTTCAGCTTTAAAATTCTGATGTTAATATTAAGTCAACTGGTCAGTGAATATTATACTGTTTCTAATGTATCTTTAACAACATTACCAAAAAAAAAACACTTTGTACCTTTCAGAATAAACCTGAGCTTTAAAATACTTCCCAAGAGCATGCTCTTATTTGAGAGAGTTTATCTGATGTTCTTACATTAAAAACAAAAAGGAGAGGGGAGTTAGAATTGGGAGTTAGAACAGGAGTTAGAATTACAATAAGCTTAAATATGAAATTGTTAACCAACTGAGATATTTTCTATCTACCTGCAATAAAACATAGAATTTAGCTGTGTATACTGCCACCTATAATTCACTGAAATATAACACATTCTTCTCAGATAAAAAAAGAAAATTCGCAAATGTTGCTGAACACAATACAAATCAGCAGGGATTCTGTGACCATCAGCAATTTAAGAGAACAGTGCCATATTAAAATGATGTTCTTAAATGCCATAACCTTTAATTTTTAATCCATTTTATTCATAATTATTAAAGTTAGAATAAACTATAAAATCAATAACACTTGTCTTTATATCTAAAATTCTTCTTCATATGTAAAATTTCAGAGCACAGAAACAGAGTTCTTGTTATAGTCTCCAATCTATAAATCAGATCTCATGCTCCCAAGCACGTCCTTATTTTAAACATAAAAATGTTACATAAGTTATGAGAAAGCCACCTAAATCCAAGCTATTAACTTTAAGGGTGAGAAAAAAGAGCACCTTTTTAAAGGGGCATTCATTTTAAAATCATAAATGAATTTTCCCATCCTAGATTAATTCAGGTGTGCTATTAAAAAGAATCATGGCAAAGATCAACAAATTTTTGAAATAAATCATGTGCTCTAGGTTGATATTTACCTTTTTTATTTTTTTTTTGCCTTTCAGAGGTAAATCTTATATATTTAATTCTACAAAAACAGTTAAATAAAAAATGATATACTAAAACATGATTGAAAAAACAAAAACCCTTTAGACAAATTTTAATGTGAATTTCAGTAAGAAATAGCCATAAAAACAACAGTAACTTAGCTTTCCAATAAGAAGACATTGTCAAAGCTATCTAAGCATGTTAGAAATCCTCTCCACTTGGGGGCACACCTGGGTGGCTCAGCCGGTTAAGCGTCTTTGGCTGAGGTCATGATCCTGGGGTCCTGGATGGAGTTCCCCGTTGGGCTCCCTGCTCAGCGGGGAGGCTGCCTCTCCCCCTCCCTCTGCCTGCCGCTCCCCTGGCTTGTGCTCGCTCTCTCCCTCTCTCTCTCTCTCTCAAATGAACAAATAAGAAAAAAAAAAAAAAAAAACTCTCCACTTGGAATCTGAAAAACAGGTTATTATTTCAAAGACTCTCTAACTGAAAGAAACCTCTTAAGAGTTTCTGGGATCTCCACACCAAAAATTGGGAATTTTTCTAACCCTGGTAATGAGGAATATATTGAAAGGCTAACAATATTAATTCCCCTCCCCCCACGTCAATGTCAAAAGGAACTCACGTTGCAATAAGGGTCCAAAAGTTGCAAGCTTCGATTTCCCCTTGCAGAGTCTCCATCTGTTGCCACCATCAGCAGTTTCAGTCGCAGGGGACCCCAGGATTGCCCCCCAGGAGAAGGCTGCTGTTCTCCACTTGAGGGCCTCACGTTGTGGGAAGAGCACAATTTCTGCTGTCTCTCACATATTTGCTCGGGAAGTCCTTTTACTTGCCTTCAGGAGTAAACCCGAAGAGCACAACGTCAAGCCCGGTTGCAAGAAAAGCATCTGGAGGGGCGCCTGGGTGGCTCAGTCGGTTAGGCGACTGCCTTCAGCTCAGGTCATGATCCCGGAGTCCCTGGATCGAGTCCCGCATCGGGCTCCCTGCTCGGCGGGGAGTCTGCTTCTCCCTCTGACCCTCCCCCCTCTCATGTGCTCTCTCTCTTTCTCTCAAAAAAAAAAAGAAAAAAAAAAGTCTATTTCTAGGGCGCCTGGGTGGCTCAGTCGGTTAGGCGACTGCCTTCGGCTCAGGTCATGATCCCGGAGTCCCTGGATCGAGTCCCGCATCGGGCTCCCTGCTCGGCGGGGAGTCTGCTTCTCCCTCTGACCCTCTTCCCTCTCATGCTCTCTCTCAAATAAATAAATAAAATCTAAAAAAAAAGCATCTGGAATGATGTAAAGGCGCCACGTGCGGAAGGATTTCAGTATAAAACCGAAACCAAGCTTCTGAGGTTCCGAAATGGAGTATCTCACGCATGCGCTCTTAGGAAAACCTAGGCCTGATTTCCCGTGAATGCCCGTTAAAAAATTGTGCTCGCTCGCTCTCTCTCTCTCTCAAATGAATACATAAGAAAAAAATACTCTCCACTTGGAATGTCTCCATTTAAAAAAGAGGGAAACTTCTCCCTGGGCAAAGGGACATCCACGAAGAATCTCCTCCTCTCCTCCAGCCCAGTAAACTTACTGCTCGGATTCCAGCTGGACTTCCCATTCTTTGCGCTCCTTGCCCATTGCAGCCTGCTGAGGCCCTCAGGCTCGCAAAAGCTTGGTATATTTTGCCTTCTGATATGCAATTCTTTCGCTATTCCTGAATAAACTCAATTCTGGTAATTCAAGTTTACCTTTTTTTTTTTTTCAGTTGACAGATGCTATCATAAATCTAATTATCCCATGGTTTTATATCTTTTAATAAATGCTCAAATCCAGCGGGGAATTCATTTTCATATATCATGAAAGATGAAAAACTAAACCTTTTCACAACAGACATGAAACTTCTCCATTTTAAACCAAGCAAACGTCAACATATAGCATCACCTGATGTTGTGTGGTCTATCCTGTTTCATTGATACTTTTTTTTTTAATTTTCCTATACCAAAAACATAGTTTTAACTACTATGCCTTTTTTCTTCCTAAAGTGTGTACTTTACCTTTACACTGAAATCCTTTCATTCTGGTCAACTAATCCTGACTTTACTAGTCTGTGAAAAAGCTCACAGGATTACTCTTAATCTCTTGCATATGTAAAATAGTTGTCAAACTATTACAGAATTATTTCCAAACTCCATAACATCTAAACCACAATATAGGTCTGGCAGTTATGGAATAAGGAAGCTGGGGGATCTGAAAGAAAAAAAAAAAAAAAATGTATCTATATACACTAAGGCAACCAATAGCCTTTTCTTGAAGAGACATAATTCCACTTCAGGTGATTGAGGAATAGAGAAGCTAGAAGCAAGACAGTGTCTCCACTGGCTTGAAATTCAGTATATCTCTTTGAGTCTACGAAGTTAATCAACATTTCTTTTTAACTGAACCCTGAAGTACTCTTCTAAATTGTAGTATCTCCTGATTCTATCTGAAGCAGCAAATGTCCTCCCATCTCGTCTATGTTTACCCTTAACCTCTAACATTCTAATCACAGAGGACTCCTTAGCTTGTCATGACCTTATAAAAGGCATAAAACACTTCAGAATATTGGCCATTTTACTTACTCTATTCATATTTGTATGCAAGGTCAACATGGTATATATGAAATAGGGTGAAAATTAGAAAACAAAATCATAATGATATATCACTTTTGAGTAGTAGTTGGAGAAGAAATGCATTTCATTATTTGTAAGCACTTAAACAGTGAACTTTCCATCTTAGTTTCCTTTGCAATAACCGACTTCAAAAGACCTTTCTGAAATATGGATTATTAAAAACATAGATTGTGGAATTGAGCAAAATATCTTAGAAATATCTTTTAAGATGAATAATAATAGAAAGTTAAAAGATCAATCATTCATTTACTTAGTCAGCACATTTTTATGAAGTACTGGTTATGCAGCCAAAAAATCCATCAAAAATGTGACCATTTAGCTGAATGTTTGTTATGTTCCTTAGACTTAAGTAATAGTTCTCTCTCTTATCTGTCCAGCAGAATGAAAATATGTTCTTGTTAAGTTAGATGCTTAGTATCTAATTAACTTAGTCTGAGTAGGAAAGGTTAAAAAATGGTTTGAGAAAATCAGCAATCAGCACTTCATCATTAGATTAGCAACAGCCAAGGTCCTCAAATATGTATGCTAATGAACAAGCAATAATATTATGTCTTATCATAATTCTAAGGCTGAACATTGGCTATTAGCCCAAACCATACCAAAAACATTACTCAGGTATATACGCTAAATGAGGATCTCACCCTTGTCTGCTGACCTTAAATTTGGCCAAGTTCTTGCAGGTGGTGATGGGGAGGAAAAAAATCCAATGAAACAAAATTAAGGTCCTCGGACATTGTAGATTTAAGGAAATGAGTCCAGAGTCAGGATATTGCCCCACAATTGAAAAGATTAATTTGCTGTTTTTATGATCTCTATAGAAAAGCTTTTTGCTATCACTGCCTTCACTTCTTCACTGTGCAAATCCCTCTAACCTGCTTCAGATAGTTTTAAATCATAACAAGGGGTGCTTGGGTGGGTCAGAGTGACCGACTCTTGATTTCGGCTCAGGTCATGATCTCAGGGTCCTGAAATCAAACCATGGGTGAGACTCTGTGTCTGCTTGAAATTCTCTCTCTCCCTATGCCCCTCCCCTGCCTATTCATGCATGCTCTATCTCTCTCTCACTCAAAAATCAATCAATCAATCAATCAATCATAACAAAAACTGCCCTTTTCTGGAAATCTTTGCTTAACTAATTGGTTTTATTCTAGTCTTTTCTTTATTCCTTATGCATTTGGTGGTCATAGTCATTATATGTTTTAACAGGATTTTTCATACTGTTCAATAAAGTTATTCAAACTTTTTTTTTTTTTTTTAATTTTTTTTTTTTAAGATTTTATTTATTTGCGAGAGAGAGAATGAGAGACAGAGAGCATGAGAGGGAGGAGGGTCAGAGGGAGAAGCAGACTCCCTGCCGAGCAGGGAGCCCGATGTGGGACTCGATCCCGGGACTCCAGGATCATGACCTGAGCCGAAGGCAGTCGCTTAACCAACTGAGCCACCCAGGCGCCCTCAAACTTTTTTAATGTATATTCTTTATATATCAAATTGAGTATGAATCCTTAAAAAAATATCCATGATTTACATTTTTTTCTATTCTTTCAGTATTCCTATGACTGTGCTCTTATCACACCAGCACCCATGCATGTTTTTGCTTCTAAAATTATAAGAAGCTGCTGAAGAGAATACTAATAATTAGGCAGAAAAATTGCAAGGAGAAGGATGCTGGGGAGAAAGTCAAATACAATTGAGGCTTGAGACTCAGAATTGGTCATTCTAATAAACTCATTCTATTTTAAATAATTGATTTTCACTAATTTGTTTTTAATTTTGAGAATTTTAGTACTCATTAGCATGAATAGAGTAGTAGGTATTAAGGCTTTATATCAAGGAACTGGAAGAAAAATAAGTGAATCTATCAAATTAGTGTACTTTAATCCTAAAATTTTGATAAATACAGAAGTAAGAAAAACAAATTTCTACAATGAAAGAGCATGTTCTTATCAAAATGATTTTTAAAATCTATTTACATATCAGTATTAGTATTATCATACAAATTAAATAGAAATTAGATATTTTCTGATAATTTTTAAATTAAGTAGAAAATTTAAACTTATCTGGAAGAAAACAAAAGTTTTAAAATAAAACGCAACTATGAGAAAAGGTCATTACTGATTTTTATGTCTTGGTGCCTAGTTAAAATGTTGTTAGTTTAGTCTTCTTCATTTATTATTTGCATCCAATCTTCAAAATTATAATTTCCTGTAAATAGAAACAATGTGAAACTGTTTTTGCACCTCAAAGTAAATACTTTAGTTTGCATTTCATAAAGGAAATAAAATCATTATATATCATCATATTTTAACAGATGTTCAGCATGTTTGATACACTTTGACAGAGTTTCAAAGGAGTTAAGTAATGTGTCCAAGTTCAAATATTTTGAGAAGCAGGGATTTGAGCCCAATTTGGCTTGATTGTCAAGTTTATGTTCTTCGTACTTTACTGTACCATTGCCTTCCACAGTTGTGTACCTTGAGAAATGAGTAAGATATAGAACTACCCTGTAGAGCCTACATTGCACATACTCTGAGTGACTGGGTATACTTCTAAAAGAAATATGATATTTTCCTCTGTCCATACTTATTATCAAAATAATAATGTGTTTTACTTACAGTAGGTAAATAAGATTCCATAATCATCTTCCTTTGATTATTTCTTTCCATATTAAAATTGTTTTAAAGTTGTTTTCTTCCATTTTCTGCTGGCATAAAATTGTCAGACAAATTTATTTAACTTTGAAATTTCAAGTTAAAACAATCTTTTCTGAGCAACACTGAAGAAATTAGTATAAAGTGATAGTAGAAATTTTGCTTAAAGAAACAGGTTTCCTTTTAAATTAAGGACCAGTTCAGAAATGTATACAAAATAAACACTAATATTTGCATTGTAAAAAAATTGATATACTTCTTTTTTTTCCCTAGCTTTCAACAAACTCTAATAAACTAAGGCAATACTTTTGGGACCATTGATCAACATTGTATTTTTCAGGACTGGATGAAGCAGAGATGCCTTCCTTTTGGACACATATGTTTTATCAATTTCTATTTTCAATCATTAAAACCTACAATTCCCATGTCAGGCACTTCTGCATGAGAAAAAGATGGCTGCTATGAACCATTCACTCTTGTAAGAAAACATATTCAAGCTTGGGTTTCCTGACAATACTCCCTCATCCACACACACACACACACACACACACACACACACACACCGCCTCCTTAAATTCATTTATGAATTTCTCCATGGCTCAACTCAATGTCTTATCCATTTTGACTAGGATAAAACCAGTACTGTTGTCTGTACAAAATCTGGATGAACCCCACCTCTAAATTAGCTCATTTATTTGGTTTGTTTTACCTCTTAAATAAATCTAATTCACACTAGAAAAACATCATGGTGTAGGAAAGTGAACCTCAACATGAGCATCAAAAGGCCTAGATGTGAATTTTGTATTAATTTGAAGAGTAACTTAAATGCTGAACATCTTTAGTATCTTTACCTATAATGTTGAAGTGATAATACTTAACAGACATGGGGAGGGATATGATAACTTATGTAAGGATGCTTGGAATACATTGGCTGTTTAAAAGTCATTATTCTGTTTCACCTAAAAAGCCCCCCAAAACTGTAATAAAATAAAGCATTTTACAGTGTAGCATTGTCAGGCCCATTGAAATAAGACATCACGAAAATCAAGTTTCTAATATAAAGAGTTACACTAAGTAGGCAGGCAGTCAAACTGAAATAGATATTTTTTTATTGAAGTATCTATTGACTGTTTACTATTGTAATTCCAATTACTAATTACTAATGTAATTCTCAAGTTATGTTTGACATTCTTTGCATGGTGTCTGTCTCCAATAAAATTTTCAAACTCTTCAGAAAATAATGCTATGCCTTTTAACCCTAATCACAATTTGGATAATCTCATTTTGTATTTATAAACTCAAGGGGCTTCCCCTTAAGAAAACAATTTATACTTACCAGACAAACACTGGCATTATGCTGACTGTATCATTGTCAAATAAGAAGCAAAACACACTGGGGAAGAAAAAACACAGAATTCTAGACACCTTTTTTCTTACTTATATAAACTTAATCAGGGCTTGCAATTAATTTTCGATATTGTTCTGAATCGATCTTAATGTTTAAACCTTCATTTCTACCATTGGGCCCCATCAGTAAAACCCACACATCACTTATGTTAGCAAAGCAGCTTGCTTTTTAAATGTGATGTCTTGTAGTTCTTATTTACAATCCTAATCACATCATTGATTTCAGTAAACTTTCAGTAAGAGTGATTATTAATGCTGTCAAAAGCAGAAACTGTGATTCAATTTTTTTTTCCTTTTCTTTTTTTATAAACCTGGATAATTAAAATTAGGCCTAATAATGTGGCTCTGGAGGCCTCTGGGTAATTAGAAGTTTCCTGTGGTTGAGTATGTGAGACAGCAAAGAAACTGTCTTCACTTAAAATTCTACCATGCCCTAAAATACTTATATAAGCCACAGATGGTTAAATAAAAGTGCTAGGTGTAGTCACTCATCATAACACAGAGGTGAGGTAACTAGATTTTTCCCCAGACTCAAAAAGCAAGCATCACATAAAATTTTATCTGATTTTTTTTCTATAATTTAAGACAGCCATAAGATCTATTCTCTCTACTAAGACCAAAATAAAACTAAGGTGTATGACCTTTTTACTAACTCAGGTGTGTCTTCAACACACTAAGGAATTAAACAATGTTTTGGAAAAATAGGATAAAGCAAATATGAAGAAGGTAAGAGACATTTTGGAGAAATCAGATTTTTCAATATCAAAAGCAATGAAAGAAAAAGCTAAGATGAGATTATGCATTTTGATTTTCAGAGTAAGAGGTCATGATGTAACAAAGATCGTCATTCTAAATTAGATCTATTTATTTGCATTCTGAAAGAAAGTGTGGAACAAAACGTAAGTTTCAGAAGGACTATTTATCACCCAAAGACAAAAAATGTGAAGGAGCTGACTAGAATGTTAGTATGTTCCATGTTCACCCTCCCCCCCATACTCAGGAAAAATATATATATTTGGAACCCACATCAGACACCATTGCCTAATTTAAAAATATTCCTGGACCTCTTATTGATCAATATCTCTTATAGAAAGGATGAGAGTGTAGCATCTGAACTGAAACCGTATTATTAGAAAATGATATCGTGAGCATTAGGATGTATAATTCATGTTGCTTTCATTTGCTCAGACCATTGTAAAAATCCATAAATCATTTTCTTCTTCATGTATTGCTTAAGTGCAATTTGTCATTTTGCATTAGAGGGCTGTTTCAGCTCATCAGTGCTTTTAATTCACTGTTTTGAGTTTAACAAAATGCTGGCCCTGTCTGATAACTGAAAAGACACTGAAATGTGAAGCCGCACCAATATTAACTAGGTTAAACAAAATGGAGAAGAACATTTTTTACTTTGAATATAAGCAATGCTTTAATGGAAAATCTAGTATTCCCAGTCCCCAAAACACACATTGGTTTGTTCTCTGTTGATTTCAGAACATTACAACATAGTATCTAAAGAGTAACCTAAAGGCTTATAATAGTTTATGCTATAAATCTTTCTAGAAACTCTAGTCAACATTCTCTCTCTAAAGTAGATGAACAAAAAATTACAGTGTCTGTGTCTCCAAAGCCTTGCCTTCCCACCTCTTAAGTTAGGTTACACTACTGCAAATAAACCTATTTCATGGATACCCGTAAGAGATGCAGCATGGTCCAGGTGCTCTGAGTTTGCTCTCTGCACTGTCCTTGCTGGGAATGACAAATGCCAGGAATCATCCAGCTCAATCTTAGCCGGGTCTGGTGTTTAAAAGACTTCTTATTGATAATTTAAATTTTTTTCTTCCATTTCTTAAAAAAAAAAAAAAAAAAAAAAAAATCTCCTCTCAAAGCTCTGGGCACACTGCAATAATAAGAGGATTTAGAAACAAATTGCTTTCAAGTCAAGTTAAATCACTGCAAACACTCATTTATCCAAACGCTGGCTAACAAACTTGTTTCCCTCCCGCCTTTTCCAAAAAAGGGTAGGGAAGAAAACAACCCTGTTACCTAGTTTCAAAGTTTGTAACTATGTATATAAAACGCATTTGTGGGATCCTTAGCGCCCCCCCCCCAATTTCTGCTGTACTTAGAGGCCAATGAAATACATGAGTGCGCATTATCATTCTCATACACCAACCAGGACTTTTATAAAAATTGATTTTGATACATCCCTCGAAATATAACTACTTTCCCCTTCTGATTTAGGATTTAATTTGTTTTGGCCCAGATAGTTGGCTCCCCTGTAGGGGATGTTGGGGGTAGGGGGTAAGGTTGTGTTCCCTAGGTGTTGCTGCTCCCTTCTGGGTCCAGTAATGGGGGTAGGGGGGAGAGAGGGATGCAGTATCACAGGATATTCTCCACTTCAAAGAGGTCCTGAACCCCACTACCGAGGCTCTTATTTACGTAATCATGGCCTCACTAAATTCCGGGTTCACCGAAGGGAATGTAAAAGGAAAAGGAATTAAGAGGCATTTTTAAAAGGCTTTTGTTTTGTGGGTGACGGGGTGGGGGTGTATAATGTTTCCAGGGTAAGGAGGCAGGAAAGGCTATTAATGCCAGTATATGATTCTTGCCCTGAACAAAATGCTCTCTCAGTTGCCCTTGGCTGGAGCTACCTAGAAGGAGGTGTACAGCCGGGCTCGGGTCTGTTCCCCCTGGCAGAAGACCCCGTCGTCACCCCAAAGGTCCTGGGCAGCTTCAGAGACCAGAAGTCAAAGGCGAGACCTCTAGGGGACCTGGGCCTGTGTCGCCTGAGCGGACACAGGCCTTTTCGACCCAAGAAATCCTGCAGAGCCCCCAACAGGCGAACCCTGCGGAACGAGAGAGCTCCAAAGCAAAATTCTCTGGCTTGCCCTATGCTGCTTTCGCCGCTAGGAGACGCCTGTAACCCACGTTTGCAGAGAGAGTTCCCGGCTCAAACACAACTGCTACCAAAAAAAAAAAAAAAGGCAGCTCAAGTGTTACAGGGGATGCAGTGATTATTTAGAGGCAAATCCGGCCATCTCTCCACGTTCTCATCTCCACCTCTTGGAAGCTCTGTGGCTCTCAGCGAACGCCCCAAGTCTGCTCAAACTTCATCTACATTTTGAAAACACAAACCCTCTCCCCCAAACAATTTCTGGATCTGCATTGTCATTCAGCCACATGTCTCTCACACGCAAACACGCGTGCACACGCACGCACACACAAGTGTTTCCAAACGTATAAATGAAAACATTAGAAAATTACCGTCATTTAAAAAATGCTCCAGGGTTCTGATGAGTCAGCTGGAAGAACTCAAAATATTTCATTTCAATCTTGCAGATCTAAAGAAAAAGGGGGGGGGGGAAGGGGTAGAAAGTACAGACGCAATGCCGTTATTAATATTCAGATACACTATAATCTCCCTTTCATTGATCCACAGGTCCTTTTTATAAACTGCCACTCCATTCTCAGCAGTAGACGCGAGGCTAAAATCATTTTAACTGCAGCGGTTTTCTCTTGGCTATGGCCAGTAGTCAATTTACTGCAGCTGAAAAAGGATTAGCCATTTTTGCTGGCATTCTTTCCTTCTAACCGCTCAAAGGCAGGACCCATCCATGAAAGAGCCAAGGGTGGGGGCACCAGGGCACTAGACACGCACTCGCGGGACTCACAGAGCCATGCCTCAGTCTCTAATCACGCCCGTGGACACTCGCTCTCCTTAATTCCCTGCCACGAAGAAATCTCAACGTACCTCGGGATGGGCAAAAGGCTCTCCTTTTCTCGCGGGTCGTGGCGGTGTTACTCTCGGGTCATTCATTACCAGGAAGCCGCAGGGGACCATTCTATACTGTGGCATAAGAAGAAGACTGAACAGGGGCAGTTTTAGTGAATAAACAACCCCCTACAGCCCATTAATTAATATAAAAAAAATACGCTTTTAAAAATGTTTCTTGGAGAATTGGCATTCATTCCACTCTCTAACATTGAAGAGTTCGCGCTGTATTTTAACTTCACAAGAACTGGATGCATGGATGCGCTGCTTTGCCCCCACGTCACGGCAGTGGGCACTCAACGCTCCTCAAGCGCATCCTTCGATATCTGGGTGTGTGGTTCGAGGCTCCGTTGGGGCTTGCACAGCCCTGTGCGCCGGGTCAAGGAGGATGGGTGTGAGCACAGTAAGTGTGCAAGCACGTTCGCTGATACCCGCAGCGGCACACACTCGGGCGCCGTATGTGCTCGGCCCCTGCCCACCGACTCATCCTCACCCCTGCCCGTGTTCTCAGCCGCCCTGCTGTTCTCATCCAGCGGTCTTGCCTCAAACTGGGCAACAATCGGTGCCTCGGTTTAGCATGGGGGCGGGGAGGGGGATCTCCAAATGTCAGGAAAAGCAGAAAACAGCCTGAGCGCGCCGCCGCAGCGTAGCACTTGGCCAGGTGAGGCGCAGGGATATCCGGGGCGCCTTGCAGCGCCCAGCGATGCTCGGATGCCAGCGAGTCGGGCGTTAGGCTGGCGTGCTTGAAGGCAGTGCTCAAATGAAACTCCGGTCATTGATCAAAGCGCTCGCAGTTCGAACTAGGTCCCCAAGGGAATTAATCTATTTGGTAAGAATGTCGTGGATATACACCGAGGAAGGGAAGAGACAAGTCTAACGCGTCTGCACATCTATAGTAGCTGCCAGCCCACGTCTCTTGGCGTGGATCCCTCAGCTTTTCAGGACCTACCTCCGCCCCACACTCCAACTGCTTCACTCCTTTCCACACAGCCCCTTCAGACCCTCACGCTTAGTTTTACCCAATCCATATTATATCTCTTAAAAAAAAAAAAAATGTCCAGCCAGTCTCTGCCAGAGCCCCTTAATTAGGTAACCCCTGCAGTTAGTGGCCCCTCTGCAACTTTTCCCCTTCCTGGTGATTTATTTCCACGATCAGTAGTAAAGGAAAATACCTTAAAGAAAAAAGAATGTTAGGCGTCATTGGAAACCCCGCTCCGGAGAGAGGATACCGCTGCTGTTGCTATTATGTTTTCGCATTTGCTGATGCAAACAGGGGAACCTCTCTATTCCCTCTCCATTACCTGCGGTTGGGGACTGGGAACTTTCCGCAGCAGAGTCCCCAGCTAGCGCCTCGGGACCTGCCGGGCTGTTCTCACTCTCACACTCACACTCACCCCGGCCGCCCGCCCGGTCGCGAGTTCCATCCCGCCCCTCCCGGCTGCCGAGTGACGCTCATGCTTGACAGCCAGATTGGCCAATTAGCGGTGGCTCGGTGGGTGGTGCTCTTCAGTTACTGGTTGGCAGAATGAGGGCGCTGCGCAAAAACGGAAAAGCGGAGCGCTCGGAGCTCAGAAACTGCCAGCCGAGATCACAGGCTCTAGGGCTGAAGCAGGAGGAGGGAAAGACTGGAAGGAAGAGAGACAGGTTAGAGGGAAAGAGGCTTGGGAAGAAAACAGCAGGAAAGAAACTGCTCATCACACTTATAGAGAGGCAAATGATGGTGGAGATGAGGACAGAGAGAGACAAAACTATGAAAGCCAAAAAATACAAATAGAGCGAAAGAGGAGAAAATGCCAAGAACATCCATCCGGAGAAATGAAGAGAATGAAAGTTTTATGCTGCAGAGCCGTTCTATGTTTTTCCGGCACAAAATTCTCTTGCTGTTTTTAAGCCCTTTTGCATTTGCCAGCCGTTGACATTGAGGCATGTTCAACGGTGCCAGCAGCGTCTCCTCTTCCTTCTCCTCTTCCTCTTCATCTTCCTCCTCCTCATCCACCCCCTCCTCCTCCTCCTTTTCCTCCTCCTCCTTCTCCTCCCATCATCAAGAAGACAAACCGAGGACAGTCTTGAAATATCGAAATTTCCTCCTTGGGATTTGCCAGCGCCGCGTTGCGCCAAGACTGTCGGAATAAAGGACGCTGACTATTGTATTATTATTTTATTAATTGGTCAGTGGGAAGATTACAGATGAGGAAAGGGGACGCCTGTCACCCTTCCTGAGCTAAGATTGAAAAATGAGGCTGAATTGGGGGAAGCCCTAAAATGAAGCAAAAGGAATAGATTTTTAAGGACAGAAAGCCACAGGAGCCCCCCACATAGCGCACTTTTATTTGTATTTTTTTTTTAAGATTTTTTTTTTTTTTTCGTAGTGGTGGGGGAGAAGATTGGGTGGCTGGCTGGCTGCGGGAAGCTGCTTCCTTTCCCTTTGGAGATGATTGTGCTATTATTCTTTGCCTTGCTCTGGATGGTGGAAGGAGTCTTTTCCCAGCTTCACTACACAGTGCAGGAGGAGCAGGAACATGGCACTTTCGTGGGGAATATCGCTGAAGATCTGGGCTTGGACATTACAAAACTTTCAGCTCGCAGGTTTCAAACGGTGCCCAACTCGCGGACCCCTTACTTGGACCTCAACCTGGAGACCGGGGTGCTGTACGTGAATGAGAAGATCGACCGCGAGCAAATCTGCAAGCAGAGCCCCTCCTGCGTCCTGCACCTGGAGGTCTTCTTGGAGAACCCCCTAGAGCTGTTCCGGGTGGAGATCGAAGTGCTGGACATCAATGACAACCCCCCCTCCTTCCCAGAGCCGGACCTGACGGTGGAGATCTCTGAGAGCGCTACGCCGGGCACCCGCTTCCCCCTGGAGAGCGCTTTCGACCCAGACGTGGGCACCAACTCCTTACGCGACTACGAGATAACCCCCAACAGCTACTTCTCCCTGGACGTGCAGACCCAGGGGGATGGCAACCGATTCGCCGAGCTGGTGCTGGAGAAGCCCCTGGACCGAGAGCAGCAAGCGGTGCACCGCTACGTGCTGACCGCGGTGGACGGGGGAGGAGGGGGAGGAGGAGGCGAAGGAGGGGGAGGCGGCGGGGGAGGGGGCCTACCACCCCAACAGCAGCGCACCGGCACTGCCCTACTCACCATCCGAGTGCTGGACTCCAACGACAATGTCCCCGCCTTCGACCAACCCGTCTACACTGTGTCCCTACCAGAGAACTCGCCACCGGGCACGCTTGTAATCCAGCTCAACGCCACAGACCCAGATGAGGGACAGAATGGCGAAGTCGTGTATTCCTTCAGCAGCCACATTTCGCCCAGGGCGCGGGAGCTCTTTGGACTCTCCCCGCGCACCGGCCGACTGGAGGTGAGCGGCGAGCTAGACTATGAAGAGAGCCCAGTGTACCAAGTATACGTACAAGCCAAGGACTTGGGCCCCAACGCGGTGCCCGCGCACTGCAAGGTGCTAGTGCGAGTACTGGATGCTAACGACAACGCGCCAGAGATAAGCTTCAGCACCGTGAAGGAGGCGGTGAGCGAGGGCGCGGCGCCGGGTACGGTGGTGGCCCTGTTTAGCGTGACCGACCGCGACTCAGAGGAAAATGGGCAGGTGCAGTGCGAGCTGTTGGGGGATGTGCCGTTCCGCCTCAAGTCTTCCTTCAAGAACTACTATACCATCGTGACCGAGGCCCCCCTGGACCGAGAGGCTGGAGACTCCTACACCCTAACAGTGGTGGCTCGGGACAGGGGTGAGCCGGCGCTCTCCACCAGTAAGTCGATCCAGGTACAAGTGTCAGATGTGAACGACAACGCACCGCGGTTTAGCCAGCCCGTCTACGACGTGTATGTGACCGAGAACAACGTGCCGGGCGCGTACATCTACGCGGTGAGCGCCACAGACCGCGATGAGGGCGCCAACGCCCAGCTAGCCTACTCTATCCTCGAGTGCCAGATCCAGGGCATGAGTGTCTTCACTTACGTGTCCATCAACTCTGAGAACGGCTACTTGTACGCCCTGCGTTCCTTCGACTACGAGCAGCTCAAGGACTTCAGCTTCCAAGTGGAAGCTCGGGACGCCGGCAGCCCCCAGGCTCTGGCTGGTAACGCCACCGTCAACATCCTCATCGTGGATCAGAACGACAATGCCCCTGCCATCGTGGCGCCCCTGCCTGGGCGCAACGGGACTCCAGCGCGCGAGGTGCTGCCCCGGTCGGCGGAGCCGGGTTACCTGCTGACGCGCGTGGCGGCAGTGGACGCAGACGACGGCGAGAACGCCCGGCTCACCTACAGCATTGTGCGGGGCAACGAAATGAACCTCTTCCGCATGGACTGGCGCACCGGGGAACTCCGCACCGCGCGTCGGGTGCCGGCCAAGCGCGACCCCCAGCGGCCTTACGAGCTGGTGATCGAGGTGCGCGACCACGGGCAGCCGCCCCTGTCCTCCACTGCCACACTGGTGGTGCAGCTGGTGGATGGAGCTGTGGAGCCCCAGGGTGGGGGCGGGGGCGGTAGCGGGGGGCCAGGGGAGCATCAGCGCCCCAGCCGCTCGGGCGGCGGGGAGACCTCGCTGGACCTCACCCTCATTCTCATCATTGCGCTGGGCTCGGTGTCCTTCATATTCCTGCTAGCCATGATCGTGCTTGCCGTGCGTTGCCAAAAAGAGAAGAAGCTCAACATCTACACGTGTCTAGCCAGCGACTGCTGCCTCTGCTGCTGCTGCTGTGGCAGCGGGGGCTCGACCTGCTGTGGCCGCCAAGCCCGGGCGCGCAAGAAGAAACTCAGCAAGTCGGACATCATGCTGGTGCAAAGCTCCAATGTACCCAGTAACCCGGCCCAAGTGCCGGTGGAGGAGTCCGGGGGCTTCGGCTCCCACCACCACAACCAGAATTACTGCTACCAGGTCTGCCTGACCCCTGAGTCCGCCAAGACCGACCTGATGTTCCTTAAGCCCTGCAGCCCTTCACGGAGTACGGACACTGAGCACAACCCCTGTGGGGCCATCGTCACCGGCTACACAGACCAGCAGCCCGACATCATCTCCAACGGAAGCATTTTGTCCAACGAGGTAAGGCTGAAGCGAAAGGACCACCATCTCTCATCTCCTCCATCTGAAAGCCTCCTCTAGCCCGGCCCTTGTATCTCTGGTGCACTGTGTATTTATATTTAGGATATTAACTTATTTGTATCTCTGTGGGGGCAGGAATTGGGGGGAGGCTATCCCACCCCTTCGTATGTAACCTAAACTTCGTGTTGTCCCTAATTTTCTGCGCTCCACCCCTCCACATTTACTTTCATTTCCTCCCCTTGGTGCTTTGCCACCTTGGACCCTCCTTCTTCCCTCTGGCATCCTTCCTTTAAAATCCTAACCCCTTCTCAGTCCTTTCCCTTCTCAGAAATCTGAGGGTAAAGGGAAAAGTGCGCGGGGGGAGCGAGGGAATTGCGATGGAGGGACTTTCTGGTACTGGCAAAGGTCTTTTTCTCTTTGCGTTTGTCCCAGGCATTAATAAAGTTAATTCTGTTTGCTTTGTTTATCGATGCTTTCAGTCGCGTGTAAAAGTAAGCTATAGATTGTTTAACTTCGCACAGTTGTCTAAACTCGAACGCATGTTTTAGTGAATAAGTTATCAGATCTTTTCCTCTGAACTCGGGTTGCAGAAAAACCTTCAGTTCTGCTCTGGACAGCATTTACAGACGCTCTTGAAGCCCAATGCCCACACAGTGTGAATTTGAATGAAGTTGCTTTGGCACAAACCCCTGTAAGAGTAAACTAACGGAAGGCTTAAACAATTGTTACCTTAAATATATCTTTTAGCTAATAATCACCTTTTGCCACTGTTCTTGATAAATCACTACTGCTGGCTTTCTTCCTCAAAGAATTTGGCTTGTTAATTCCGATTTCTTTTTAAAAGATGGCGAAGTGGCAAAGTTGGGAGGAGGGAGGGAGGGGGAGAACAGAGTTGATTTATGTACAAGAAAGTTTGGACCAGAAAAGGTGTGTGGATGGTGGAGTTGGGGAGGAGAATGCAGAGGGTATTTGGAGGGAGAAAAGTCTGGGGGGGGGGGTGTTATGAATTCTTTTCTTGGCAGGTTATTTTATTTATTTGAGTCTTAGATATTAATTGACTTTCATGAATATTTGTACAGCTCATTTGTATCTTAAGCACATTTTGAAAATAAACAACAAAATAATTCCATAAAATATCCAAACTTTTTGCTTATTGAGCGTGCTGTTTTTCTTGTGTCAACCAGTATGCACCTAAACACTTTTTTAGGCCACTGAAAGACTGCAGAGTATACCTAGGTTGACTCTATTAGGGACAATAGTTTATGAGCCCTAGCTATGAGGTCATTTGCAATCTCTCCTTAAGCACACACACACACACACACACACACACGTTTAAAATTGGCTTTTTTATTTTTGCAATGCTTTTTAACCTTTACTGAAAATCTAGACTGAAGTGTCTCTGCATATTGCCCTCCCCTTACCCAGCAATCACTAGGGTGAGGCCTTAGAATAGCTTGAAAATTCATAAAACTGTACACAGTCCTTAAATGAAACTCAATTCCTAACCTCAAAAGAAGACTACTAGTTAAGCCCTCAGCATTCAAATGCTCTTGATTTATTTATCTTTTTTCTAGACTAAACACCAGCGAGCAGAGCTCAGCTATCTAGTTGACAGACCTCGCCGAGTTAACAGGTATGGACTCTTTTTTTTTTTTTTTTCCCCTAGCTTGATGTGTGGACAGTTTCCTACCTACTAAAATTAGGAATTAGGTGTATTATCCAATATTAAAATATAAGATCTCCAGCTAGGTCAAAACATAAATACTGATTATGCTGGGGTTCCTAGACAATATATTAAAAATATGGATATATTCCATCTATATACAACTTACTGAATATATTTGAATATTTTGTCAATTTATACTCACACTGCTTTGATAGTCTCCCTATTCCCAGTGAATAAATACTCTCTTTTATGAAAATGATATACACATAAACAAAACACTAATCATAGAATAATGACTAAAGTGACATACCTTAAAGGCTCAAAATGACTGCTCTGCTCAGTTTTAAAGAATTAGGCTTAAGGTGATGAAACTAGCTTTCTGCAGAAATAAAGCCCAGAGGTCTATGAATCTGCAGCACCATTGGTGACCATGTGGTGGCAGAAGAATGTTTTCTGTGTTTCTTTGCCTTTTTTATTCTAATATTCACGTTTTTGTACTTCTAGTTCTGCCTTCCAAGAAGCCGACATAGTAAGCTCTAAGGACAGTGGTCATGGAGACAGTGAACAGGGAGATAGTGATCATGATGCCACCAATCGCGGCCAGTCAGCTGGTAAGTGTGTTCAAAGGGCAATGCTGACTTTTATAGTTTCTTGTTGTTGTTGTTGTTGTTGTTGTTGTTGTTGTTAAAAGTCATTCTAGAAAGAATGATATCCTGGGGAATTTTCTGTAGGTTTAATGGTAGTAAGTCCACAGGAAAATGGTGTGTCATCCTATGTTGATAATTGTATATTCAAAGATGATTATAAAAATCTAATGGGTAAGGTTAGAGATTTATTGGGAAATATGATAGAATATGAGCTATATCTTCCTTACATAATGTTCTTTAGTGCAATTATATTACATACAAAAACCTATAGCTTTCTCACCTGGTCCAGGCCTCAGTCTTACTCTTCAGTCAATTAAGGTATTATTAGACTTGTTTATGGATGAGGTAACTGAAGATGAATGAAATTGATTGACCTGCCCAAAGTCACAGAGAATAAGTGGATGATTGGGAACTAGAATCCAAATTTCTTCCTTTTGAGAGCAATGGGTTTTGCAAGCCACTGAGTATTGAATGGGAGAAAGAAAGGTGATTAAAAGTCATGAATAGTCTGAAAGCAGGATTTCCAATGCTGGGCTCTTAGGCTTCAAGTCATTAATAAACATTTGATAGTGTGTATTTTCTCAAGCACCTTAGGTTTCCTCATATTTTCAATAGGGTCCATGACCTGTCAAAAGTTGAACCCCATGTGTATTTGTATATGAGGTTAGCAATAGACACTGATGGGGTTGCAGTGTGATACATATATTTTGCATTGTTTATTTTACTTTTTTCTATATAAATTTAACTGTTAAGTTTTATAAGATGCTGATAACTCTGTTTACTAATCCTTAAAGAAAACACTATTAAAAATGAAATATATACCTTATAATAATGAAAATGATTTCCACAATGGTTGGATTTTCTTACTACTTCATTCGCAATTCAACTAAGAAGGGTGCTTGTTTTTTTGTTTTTTTGTTTTTTTTACTTTTCCTTTTTTGATTGAGTTTTGTGTTTTTCTGACATGTAAATAAATGGAAAGGCAAATTAACCTTCGTAACTTATAAAAATGTCCATGATTGGGCCATCTCTAGATTCAACTCTGTTCACTTGATTTTAAGCTTTATTTTGGTTAATGATGTAACCACAGAGTGACAGAGTCCTCATTTTCAAGGTAACCTTGGTCCTAGAGAGCACACATTCCTGAACACACTTGGTGGACCTCTGAATGGTGCCGAGGCAGCGTGTCAAAGGGCAGTACCCGCCCCATGGTCGCCTGGCAGCAGTGGTTACCTCAAGCCTCTCACTTGGCTAATGTGTGCTGTGTCTGAGGCTGCCTTAGCCTTGGGAAACACAGGCAGGAGGAGGGGAGAAAGAGGCTGCTCAAGGGTCTCTTTATATTGCTGCAAGTCATTAATATGCAGACCTAATGAGACTTGAACACTGCCAAGAATCCCCGGAGGTCCCTGCCCCTTGCGGGCCTTCACGCTAAGTGAACAGAGCATCTATTTAGTGTCTGGGAACCTGACAACAAACCAGATCTTGCCAGAAGTTTATATTTGAGTACAAAGTCCCTTTCATTTTTGGCCTATATATGGCATATGATTTATCGTTATCTTTTAAAAGCTGTACGTTTAGAATTGCTCATTCCTATTCATTCTTCAGGGTTTCTAATTTAAGTTAGCCTTTTAAAACTTTTAAAACAAAATGTTTAATATTAAAATAGTATCTGCTGCATGTATCCTTGGGTGCATTTTATTCATTTCCCACTCCCCCACCCCCTGCTTTGTTTTTTTCTGTAGCACTCCAGTCTCAATGAACATTTCAATTAGTTTAGTCCCTCAGACATAATGAGCTATAATAACCTAACCAAAGAAAAAGAAACGAATAAACATCTGCAAAAAGTGCTATATTTGGAAGATGGATGGGGATAGATTCTTATCAATGCGCCTTCCCAGTAGCTATTTTATTTCTCAGGGACTCAATGTTGCCATTTTTGGTAATGTTTCTTTCAAATTATTTGAGATGTCAAAGCATTAAAAGGAAAATTAAAATGCCAAACTGTGTTCTGGAAAACATTTTTAAAAAGCAAGGCGGTTTGTATTTTTCTTTATCAATGGCAAAAATTTTTCCCTGTCTTTACATTCTTACATGTGAAAAGTATTACAGAATGAATTTATTTTTGTATTTCATTGGCAGTTCTAGGGCAGCTGAAACATACTGAGCACAGTAATTGCTGTTTGAGAATTGTAATGACACACTTGTATTAAGAAGTAATCTCACCTTTGTGTGCTGAATTGCAATCAGATTTAATATGTCTAATTTTATTGTAAGAATGATTTTGAAGTGTTTTCTTCTTTAGGTATAAAGCCCTAAATACAGAGAATTGAAATGCATTTACTTAATGACTTTCTCCAGTTCATACTGATGTTGTGTACTGTAAACTTCATAGCAAGTAGCTATAGTATTTCCTAAAAGTTAAACCCATTTCAGGTGAATAAGTACATCTGTTTTATTTTCTTGTAAAGCCAGGTATTAATGACTTTCCAATTTTGTAATATTTAGGAAATATTATTCACAGCACATCTATTTCCAGGTTTACGATATGGGGAAAAAAATCATACCAATAAGCAAATCTTACTCAGCCAATTTTTAGGGGGAGAACAGCAGGTTATCAAGGAAAAATAATACTAGAAACACATAGACCCTGAATTCTGTCCTTCAGTCTGTACCTCATTCCATATTACATTATATACAATATTGAGCTTAGTGTTTCACCTGTTTAAACTTCCTAACTTTTTATTTATTCTCAATTTCTTTTTCTATGTTAGCATTACTTTGTATTCATTTATTTAGATATGCCTTCTATTTATTCTTCTGTGAATAGTTTTCTTTTTTGTTCTTTCTCCGCTACCCCCCTTGCATTTCTCCTTTCTAAGTCATTTGCCGTCACCAGTCTTGCTCATAGAAGGGCTTTAAACACGGAGGCAGCTGCACAGAGAATCACATAAGCTTTTTCAGTTTTCTACTGCACCTGGCTCCATGTGTGAAATTCTTCGGCTTGACCACTGCTCTGTGGCATTTTCTTTCCATAGCCTTGTCAAGGTGCTTTCCGGTTTTTCAGTGCACTATTGATGTATTGGTTAGATATGGCAGAAGTCCAGGGAGATGTGGTAAATATATGCATAAACCATCACAGGAGGAAGATCCTATTAATCACAGCTTAAATAGCCAAAAAAAGAGTCAAAGTGAACTTAAAAAAAATAGTTTCAATTTTGTTTAGTGTATCGTTAGATTAAAAGATCTTTTTTTTTTCTGACTTGCCATACTGATACAAAAATTTTAGTTGTGTATTCTTAAACATTTTAACATTATTGTAGGTAGTCTAAGGAGATATATTTAGTTGTAAGAATTTTTTTGCCTCATTTATTAAATATTTGCAATATGCATACTCCTGGAATTATCAGTTCATTTTTAATAATTGTGCCTTCGTAAAAAACATACTGAAGAAGATAACCCTAATAAGTGATTCTGTTAATGTTACTTGTTATAGTTTACCTGAAAATTGTTAAGTTGCTCCTTCTTGTAAATTTTTCTTTCAGTTACAAGGAAACTTAGCTTCTAAGTGTGCTTATTTTTTAACTAATTATTGAGATTGATACATGATACGTGGTCAAAATTTGGCTATACATAAAAAAAAAGTGATTTGAATTGTCAGTATCTTCAAACTAGTAGATAAAGTATATCATGAAATGTGTTCAGCCATTGCACAACTACTACAATATCAGCAAGACAATTTTTGATTTATTGTTAAGTACAAATTTCCCTTTCCCAACTCCAGTAAGAATTTAGATACTGGCAGATTAGCATCTGGACTTATAAATTGAATTTTCATGATGGTTTGCAAAAGCTTATTCAGGTTTCTGGTGAAAATCTGAACTACAAATTGATGTTACAGAAAGATTTATAATTGGAAAAATATATGACAAAATATTAGAGAAATTGGAGAAAAACGAACATTTTGAATAAGTAGGGAGAAATTTTGATGTACATGTTTTGATTTTTTCATGAGTGAATCATGTTGATAAATATCTGCCGATGAGCTATATTTTCCTAAAAATTACAACAACTTTTGTGTTTGTAATTGATCTTTCATCATTTTTTGGTGCTAAGTGGTTAAAGGAGGATTGGAAATTTCTTCAAAAATTAAGTATTGATTTTCTTTAAAATTAATTTATGAAATTATGAAAAATTAAACATTTTTTATGAAGGCTGAATAAAAAGTGAAGCATTTTTTATGAAGGTGCATGAGAAAGAAATGTACCTGTAATTTTATATTATTACATTTATCAGAAAACAACACAACTTGAATACAATTATAATATTTTTGAAATCACAATTTGTTCTCAGTGGTAATATCACTGCCTCTGACTCTAAGGAACAAGTTACTTGCTGGTTAAAAATATGTATTTTAAAACTTCTCTAAATATATCCTTGCATAACAGGCAGTCTATCACGTCAGCTGTCATGCCTTGTAGAACAGATTATTTCTGAGAAGTTGGAAAAATAAATAACTAGGAGAAGAAATTTCAAATTATATATATTTATATATGTTCAGATATTTCTTAGAAAATACCAAAACTTCAAAACTGAGGTTTGGCCTGTATTTTTCTGCTGTACAAATATCACAGGTTCTATAGTAAGGACATTTGAATAAGAAAAACTAAAAATCAAGTTAAATTTATTTTCTCTTCGGCTTTCAATTTGAGCTATTAAAAATTTCCAAGAGCAATGTGAAAGGCATGAATTTTAATATGTCACCTGCCCTATAATACCTGGCATTCCTGTATATCATGTAGTCATTTATCATAACAAAACTTCAATATACTTCTGCTTATTTGGAGATTAAATAATATATTTAATGGGACTGGAGATAATTGAAAAAAGGTAAAATACTGTTAGTCTTTTAGTGACTCCCTGACATGAGGAATGATAATAGGATCATTTATCTGGTTCTCAAACTATATATCTAAAAGGCAAATGATTCGAAATTTATTGATGTACTATTTTTTATTTTTCTTCTAATTTTGTTTCTATGTCTGATATTTTTTTCCTCATGAGAAATCAGTACACTTGCATTATCAGTAAAACTGGTGAATTATATTCATGCACAATTTGTGACACCATAACTCTCATTCTGGTTATATAAAGCTGTGTGTTATTACTATGGGAATCACACTTTAAAAGGACTAGTTCATAAATTTATTGAGAACATTATTTCTAAGTGTTTTCTTCCTTCTGTCAAGTAAAATTGTTCTTCCAACAAAAACTTTATCGTATTTCTCATTTTTCTTGTTATGCACATGACATATTTTCTGCACAGGTTCTCAACTCATGAGAACTTGATTACATCATCTAAGGGAATTTTAAATCACCTCTAATAACTACAGAAGCCGAAAACCAGAAAACCATTAACTTCAAGAGAAGAAAATGGGCACAAATGAATATGTACTATATATAAAAACAAGTTCTATTGAAAGTACCTTCTAACATAATCAAACAGCATCTTAATAATGTTGAAAGACTAGTTTATTAAAATTTTTCTATGAGATAGAGGATCATATTTAAAAATATGAGAGTCCTTGGGTACAGGTGCTCGAAAAGATGTGAAAGATTATTAATGGTCCCATGTAGTGTTTAAAATGATATTTATCAGTCATGTGAGGAAAATTGCATTTATTCCAAATTTTGCATTATATACCCATCTTTGTTAGGGTATAATAATGCAGTTCAATCTTAATATTTGAATTAATTCCACCAACTTTAAATTTTATGCCTTGAATTTAATTTTCAAACAAATGATTGGTCATCATAATTTGACTTTTAACAGTAGTTTTATTTATCAAGTCTTTTTTTTCTCTATCACACTGCAAATAGGGAGCATTTCTAGTACAGTATTCAAAATACAGGGGCATCAGGGTGGCTCAGTCATTAAGTGTCTGCCTTAGGCTCAGGTCATGATCCCAGGGTCCTGGGAGCGAGCCCCGCATCGGGCTCCCTGCTCTGCGGGAAGCCTGCTTCTCCCTCTCCCACTCCCCCTGCTTGTGTTTCCTCTCTCAATGTGTCTCTCTCTGTCAAATAAATTAATAAAATCTAAAAACAAAACAAAACAAAACTATAAATCTCTCTGGTTCTATAGCTTCTACCTACCTGGTATGTCACTGTGTATCAGGGACATTTTCCTTCCCTTACTCTTTTTCTTTCTACTTATCTCTTTGAAGAAATAGGATAAAAAAACTGAGCTATTCTGGTGTCTAGAAAAACACTGACGTGTTTTACATGCTTTCTTAGTCTGGTTCCTTATCCTGGTTTCAGCTCACGTTTAGGTTCCTCAACAGTTCACTGATCAGTAATTTATTTCCAGGCTTATGCATGACAATTATCAATGAAACATTATAATCGAAGTCAGACTTGGCATTATACATAGTTTAATTTAAAATAAAAAAGTCATAAAGTGAGATTAATATATGATAAGAAGCTTCATTTCATTTCTTTAAACATAATTTACATAATTAACTGTTCTGAACTCCAAAATACTTGTGGATAATCTAGAAGATTAATACTCTGAAAAAAATCTTTTCTGTATTTTATATATGCAGATATTAACATATACACATAAACAGGTAAAGCAGTTTGTGACACAATGCCATCAGGAATTTATAAACTAAACCTGACTCAGGAGTTCAAATCACGAATGGTATTTATAAGAAGAAACAATCAGATGGGTTCATTAAATAAATATTAGTCTGTCGATTAAAAAAAAAGAAATTCATACTCATGCATTTGAGAGTTTCTTTTATAAGAGTAATCATACTCAAATTACTTTCAATTAATCCTGTTTAAAAACATGCACAATAAATGTGTTAGTATGTTTAGAAAAATATTAAAATGTGATTTGGGTTTATGTGCTTGTTTTTCTGAGTAGGGGTAGTTATCAAAATGAATATCAAAAAGTCTTTTATAATGCTAAAAAATTGTTATGCTTTGCTTAAGAACTAAACTTTCTTGAGTCATAATCAGATAATATTGAATAGTCTTGTCAATCTGTGGGAGACAACGTAACTTGAAGATGTCATTTGAAATCTTCGTATTCTCGGATTAATAGGGAAAACAGTTCTGTGTTGACTAGGACAAGTGTTTTCCAATATGGAACAAGTAATAAGGTATTTGTCAATAGTATCTGCAGCTGACTCACATTACACTTGATTACCTTGGTTTCACTAATTACAGTCATTTGTTTTTGGTTTGTCTGCAGTGGTAAATGATAAGTGGTTTGTAGTAATATGGGCTACCAGAATGCCATTGACATATACATTTTAGGGTCATTTTCTGAGAACCCGAGAAAGCATGCTCCTGACCACTCAAGAAATGTTTCATTCTTGTTGTTTATTGGTTTATCAATATGTGTGCCGTATTTCTGTTGAATTTCACTTTTTGTTTCATGTCCAGATTTCATAATCTAAATACCATCATTTGTGCTACACATAGTTCTAATGTTTTTGTCTCTAAGGAAAAAAAAAGTGTTGGATGCCTTATCATCATTAGAGATTACGAATTATAAAGGCTTTACACTTTGCATTTGTCTCTATTATGAATTTCACCAGAGATTTTTTAAAATATTCATTCTTTTTCTACTCACCATTCCCTAGTTATTTAAATAATTTAGAGCCAGAATTTTTTCCCAATACTCTGAGAATATTAGAAACATCTTCCTCAGGGTCCTCTTTGCTAGAAGTCTAACCCTTTGGAAAATAGTACAAAGACATTTTTGGTTCCTGTGAGGTTAAGGCAGGAAAACTTTGGCAAAGCACATTCACCCAGCACCCTTTATGCCACCTGTAATCTCACATTAGCGAAACCTGAACCTGTAGTTTCTCTTTTTTTTCTGCTTACAGGCATGGATCTCTTCTCCAACTGCACTGAGGAATGCAAAGCCCTGGGCCACTCAGACCGGTGCTGGATGCCATCTTTTGTCCCTGCTGATGGACGCCAAGCTGCTGATTATCGCAGCAATCTGCATGTTCCTGGCATGGACTCTGTTCCAGACACTGAGGTGTTTGAAACTCCAGAAGCGCAGCCTGGGGCGGAGAGGTCTTTCTCCACCTTTGGCAAAGAGAAGGCCCTTCACAACACTCTGGAGAGGAAGGAGCTGGATGGACTGCTGTCTAATACACGAGCGCCTTACAAACCACCATATTTGAGTAAGTATTACATAAAAGGCTTTATCAGAGTATTCCCTTTGAGGGAATAAGTTCAACACGCCATTCTTCTTAGTAAAAATAGAGTTCAAGTTGTTTTCAGAAACCAAGATAAAAGTGACTCTCGGATGCAGGCAGTACTTTTCTATGGAAAAATGAATATACTCAACAGGAAGACAGGTTCCTGTGTTAGGACGTGGTTGTTGACAACAATCAAACGTAACTTTTGATGCTGAAAACATTTTTCAAATGTGCTTCATATTTCCTTTGAATATTGATCTCTTGCTGACTTGATTTCCATGTGTTTTGAAGGGCTTAATTAAGATGGAAAAACATCTCTTGACACTTGAGTCACTGGGAGATTTCATTTTTTTTATCGATGCCAGCATTATCGCATAATCATCCTTTTTCCATAGTGACATTAAACATTTTAGGCTAAATTAGGAAATCAGTGCAGCCATTACTTTGACCATTCAATGCAATTTAGTAATATGTTCATATGGAGTAAGTCTCTGACCGGAATCAGAGGAACTATGTGATGGAAACATATAAATAAAGCAATATTCTTCATTTACTTAAAATAGTATGTTCTTCTAACGTGGAGACATTGAAAATTGTACTCAGCTCTTTCAATATTGGAACCACATTCTGTAAGTAGATTATTTTATACAACCACTGTGAAAATAAAAATGCTTAGAGATTCTGTAGTGTATTTCCTTTGAGGATCTCGGTGATGAAATTATATTCTCTGCTACATAGTTATCTTTTCCTTTTAGTTAATGGGTAAATACCGCTGACAATTCAATAGTTTGGTCAAACTATATAAACTAATATTTGATGAGAAGGAAACTCATTAAAAACTCAGTCAAAAGATGACTTTTATCTTGTATAGGAAATCCAGCATATATGGTGTTTTCTTTCTTTCGTTTTCTAGTATTAAAAAATCATGGAATCATAAGCTAGGAACAAAAATGAGCAGAATGCAGATGTATCATTTCTTTTACAATTTATGGAATAGGAGGGAAATAGGAAAAAGTACTGAAAGGAAAGAAAAAAAGCTAGAAGAACATATTTTTTAGCTCTTATGAATGTAAATATGAAAGCCATGGATTGAATACATTGAGGACAAGACTACTACTCTAGACATTGATAATACGAGTCAAAAGTGTCCTATGAATAAAGGAATGGATCTGCCATTGGCTAAATACATTGTGATGGCAACAGTGATTAAACTGTTTTATGAAGGATTGCCTTCAACTTTTCAAATTACTTGGAAATACCATTACCCCACGCATGATGTAGTATTTTAGCTTTTCAGACCAAATAATTGCTCCTGCCTATTAGCTATTGATATTTGTTTTGCTTTATCTTTTGAAGTTAATAAATACAAGGAGAGCACATATACTTAAGGGAAGTATTGAAATGTCTAACATAATAACTATGATGAAATTTGGATGCTAAAGTCCTAAAGTTTAGCTCACACATCTGCACATATGAGTGATTTAAAATAGCCTAAAATAATTATGTGTGTTGCTAGAAGTCAAAGAATGCATATGTTATTTAATTAAGAAAATTAAGATTTGTTTGTTTATTACTCAGATATGGTACAATAAATTAGTTTTTAAAAACTTTTTTTTTTTTCCTGTGTTAGCCAGCTCACACCACTCAAACTTTAGGGTTTGGGATGAAGTGTGACCTGGTTGAAAAATAAGCCCAAATATAAGTATTTTGTTGTTTTTACTTATACCATCCTTAGCTCTTCATAGAACTTCAACTTTTAGTGTTTAATGTTATCTTAGACTCACACAATTATCTTTAAAATTACATCATGGTTCTGATTTAATAGACATAGGCAATTTTACAGTTAATTTGATAGCATAAACTACAAATAAAAAAACACCACTGACCATTTTGCCCTCCAAATTCACCTGATGATGGTTGTTAATACTTGTAATATTTAACTTCAGGAATGGAAATATTCTCATCTTCTAAATTGAAAAGCATGTCACTTACATAGTTAAACTAAAAACTTGGCACCTATAACTTGTTTTTAATCAGAATGTTTAAATAATTATTGGGGCAGTAATTTTCTTTTGCTGAACATGCATTTAGTTCTTTGGTGAACATAATGTTTATTTAATGTTAAGAAAGTAGTTGTATATTTATTTTTGTAGAGCTCTAAAAATAAGGCCTAATGAAGCTACCATTGTCATTTATAAAATGATCAGGAAATGGTAATATGCTTAATAATACAGATGAAATCATTGCCTATACCCAAGAACTTCCCATTTCTATACTTCTGGTTGCTAAATTTAAAATTAAAAATCGCAAGAAACCAACTTCTACACAAAAGTACTTGTATGCACATGTTAAAAAACAAGTAGTTTGTGTTTCTTTTTGTATGCCCAAATACAACCATATTTCCTTTTTTTTTAATGTGTAAGAAAAGATCCATGAAGAGTATGGATGATGTATTTAGTGAAATGGAAGTTATTTTTTAAGTTGGTAATAATTTTGAAAACGTCTATTCAAACTCATTAGTCATGAGTACTTTATGAGCATGCTTGTTCTTATTTTTGTTATAATACTGTAGTTTGTTAATGCCCTGATAAATACCAAAGGAATACACTGAAAGATTGAAGAAATAAATTTAAACATGCAGAATGTGGTCGTTTTCAAAACTCAATGTTTAGATTTATCTTAAAATACTAATGAATTTTTAGCATAAATAAATTTACCTTTTTCAGAGAAATAAAGAAAATATCACCTTAACTTTTAATAAAAATTAATCACTGTTTTTGACACTTATTAAAATGAAACCTGAAAAAATTATTACCTGGAGTTTAAAAATAATACCACATTTTATCGTGAAGAATTCAAGAATTTCTTTAGTATTATAGACCTCTTATTTAAAATAATAGTCTTTCAAATGACAAAACGTTTTACAGAAAACAATCTGGATAGTCTCAGCAACTAAGTAGCATAAAAATAATTTATGTTTAAGAATATAATTGATAAAAGCTATATTATTAAGATAATTTAGAAAAACCCAATATTTAAAACAATATCTTAAATATTACTTTTGCAGTCATACTTACTTATGATTTCGGCTTCACATTTTAAGTATCATCGCTTGTGACTTTTGTCAGCAAATAAGCATATTTTTTGGTTCGAATCAGCATAAGCAGTACAGTAGTAAAGATGTAAGGATTCATTCTTTGGAAACTCATTGATTTCTTTTTTTTTTCTTTTTTTTAAAACTTTATTTTATTATGTTATGTTAATCACCATACATTACGTCATTAGTTTTTGATGTAGTGTTCCATGATTCATTGTTTGCATATAGCACCCAGTGCTCCATTCAATACGTGCCCTTTTTAGTACCCATCACCAGGCTAACCCATCCTCCCACGCCCCTCCCCTCTAGAACCCTCAGTTTGTTTCTCAGAGTCCATAGTCTCTCATGGTTCATCTCCCCCTCCGATTCCTCCCCCCTTCATTTTTCCCTTCCTACTATTTTTTTTTTTAACATATAATGTATTATTTGTTTCAGAGGTACAGGCCTGTGATTCATCAGTCTTACACAACTCACAGTGCTAACCATAGCATATACCTTCCCCAACGTCTATCACCCAGCCACCCCATCCCTCCCACCCCCATCACTGCTTTCTTGTCAATAAACATAATCAGTGCCTAAAAACTGATAATAGTCAAAAAACAAATAACCAATGAAATTTCATCTAAAATATATTTGTGAAAATCTTTCTTTCATTTATTTAAAGGGTCATACAATAATAAATTATATTGAATGAAATGAAAAAAATACATTGACATTAGAATTTTTTAAACCCTAAATCCATGAAATTTTCTAGACTCATAGGACTGTAGGGAACCATTTATTGAAGTGTCACAGTCTATCCTTCTTTCACATTACACAACATTTAGACTAGTCCATGTGTGCAAAAATTGCTAGTTTTCTCCTTAACTAATTTTATTTTGCCTACTTTTTGAGTCATTTTGAAACTTCAATTTAACTCAATCTTAACACAAGAAAAGATGTCAGAACTTTGAAACATTCCATTTGAAAAGTTGCTGACACTTTACCTAGACTTTTTTCAGTAAACCTCATTTTGAGAAAATTCTTTTGGGCATCTATGTTATTTCTATGGTGCACTTCAAGTTTTCAGTTGATTAAAATTGTAGAGCATGTTTTGTTTAGACACATCTCTCCATCCCTTCATTATCTCAATCTGCCTTCTGTGAGTTTTCGTAATTTGTTGAACTCAGTAGTGTGGTAAGAACATACATAAGATTCAAAATAAAACCACTTTTCCTATTGGTACACATTACTCTCATATTTATGAATCCTTGTATATGATTTCTCTGGGATTTCTATATTCCTGTAATGTCATAAACATAACATCCATTTATCAAATAATAAAGTCCATAAATAAGCATTATTATACATGGCCTTTTAAACATTTCTCTCAAAGGTCCATACACCACTAAATGAATGGACATTTTTTTTTCAGGATATTTTCTTCCAAGTACATATGTTAATTTCTGTTCCCTTTTTCTCCAAGTTGTGTTACTTTTTTATAATATCCTATTTCTGAGACTTTTGCTTCTCTCCCTCTTCTTTATAAGAATAGCTCTAGATTTGTGAACCTAACTTTCTCACTTTTTTAGTTTAAACTTTTGTGACAAATCTCTGGTCTTTGAATAACACCAGTCCTTCTGTTTTTCATTAAATTCCTTTGTTTAGTAATTAAGAATTGATCTCTCATAATCAAAATAGTTTACTCACCTCAGCTCTGTGAGCAGGAAATAAATGATAACTCAGGGCCAGAAAAAACCCCAACCAATCCCAGGTCATATTCTCTGTATATCTACTGTTTGATTTAATGTTCACTGAATTTTATGATATTTTACTTCTTTGAAAAATGATAATCTATTCACAATTTGTATCATTACTCCAGTTAGCTGATGCAGCAGCTGCCTGGAAACTTCCGTAACTCCAGATAACTGAGATATAATCATATTATCTTATTTCTTCTCTAGTTATTCAGTAATGGTCTACCTCAATTAATGACTTCAAGTGAAAGCTATAAAAATCCTTCCGAGGTGGACATTCATTTTACATCTATACATCTGGCAATTTCTGTAGGCAATTTGTTTTTCACTTATTCAGACATCAGTGCTTCTCAGTGACTTATGACATGTCATTTAAAATTTGTGCCCTTGGGTGCATTGGAACTGGTTTGTATACAGTACTCTCTTGGCGTATTTAGACTCATTACCCAGCTATGCATATTATAAATGCTAAAAAATTATATGATAAAAAATGAATGAATGGCTGAATGAGTGTTTTTAAAGTACCCAAATAATCTTTAGTGCAGTCATTATTCTTTCATTTACACACGCGTCTGCACACAGTTTTTTTTTTTTTAATCCCTAGGCAAACTTTCTTTTCTTCATAATTTTAAAAATATATTTTAAATTAGTTATACTTCTCTCATGCTATTACCTACAAAGTTTTTATAAGGGGAAGGAGATTGTGAACTCATTCAAAATATTGATATGCCCATAAACAAGATGCTTTGTAAAATATTATGGCATTTTTCAATACTTTGAGACTTTAAACGTCTTTTGATTCATTCTAAGAAATTATATTCTAAAAAGGTGTTAAATTTGTTTCATACTTGTTAACTCTCCTAGAATTTTAAATACTCCTCTTTCTTACCAGATCTTTGAGATAATCTTTGCTTGACATATTTTATTTACGAGCAGCTTTCATAGTTTAGGTCTTATCTTTCACTTCTTTGTAAAGCTAATAGGTATAAATATTCACCTAGTATAGTCACTTATTTTTCTTATATAATTCCCATGTAGGAATTATTTATTTGCATGTTACTAATTATATTTTTGAACTGGCAGATACATAGCTAAATAAAAATATATATTTAAGGGTATATAGAGAAGACTTAATTGATAAAAGTAATATATATCTTTATTCAATATTTTGCACTCCTTAGTATCTGAGTCTCCATCTACCCTATAAAAGCTGTTTATTTTGTGCTTACTTTGCATTTTATTGAGCTATCATTTAGCATATTAATATTATTTATATACCTCATTTTATATTACAGATCATTTCCATCCTCTTTCTTATTTTGTACATTGAAAGTAAATCCATATAAACACTTGTCCGTCGTGTGAGCCTGACAAAGGAAGATTATCTATTAAAATATAAATAGGATTATTCAATGAAAAGGATTATCTACTTGGGATTTTTTTCCTGCCTCATCATACTGAAGATGCGTGGGTCAAAATTTAAATGCATTAAGTTATAAAGATATTGTAAAGAAGTCTGGTACATACAAATTCAATTGCTTATAAATATCATTAAACATTATTCAATACTCAATGTGCCAGACGTTTTTTGGGTGAGTCTGCGTCTTTTAAAGTCCTTTTAATAGGAATTAGATAGCAACATTTAGACACTATAGCTTGGAAACTGTTTTGGACTATGAAGTTCATTGTTCAAGATTAAGAAATACTATCAAATTAGGACTAAGCTCAGCATAATGGGAGTCAATTTAATGTTTCCCAAAGTATAATAAAAATCTTGGAAGTTCTATATCAAGATCCAATAAGACTTCCTAATTACTGCATTAGTGGCCCCTAATCACCTCCATCAGTTTAAATGAGGAGAGTATGGAGGATTTGAAAACATTGAGTCCCAGGGGTGCCTGGGTGGCTCAGTTGGTTAAGCGACAGCCTTCGGCTCAGGTCATGATCCTGGAGTCCCGGGATCGAGTCCCGCATCGGGCTCCCTGCTCAGCGAGGAGCCTGCTTCTCCCTCTGACCCTCCCCCCTCTCATGTACTCTCTCTCTCTCTCATTCTCGCTCTCTCAAATAAATAAATAAATCTTAAAAAAAAAAAATTGAATCCCAAATGTAATTACACACAAAAGGATATGGATAAGGACAAATTATAAGCTAGAAATTTTCACAGATGAAAATCAGGGTTTTATTTCTGAATCTTTCATCGATACATTTATGACAATATGTTTGTACTACTTAGGCACATACAATTTTTCTTCTCTTAGAGACACCTTTCTTTAAACTGTGAAGATTGAAAAGACTATATGTGAACTTAATTTCAACAAAATTTCCATAATCTGTACAGTCGAGTGTTATTAAATTATCAGGGACAAAAAAAATTATCAATGACAGCTTTTAAGTCATTGAATTCAACAAGTGATTGTAAACATATTTTCTGTGTTCTATTTCATGATTCTGTTGTATGGATACATTTGTGCATATACATATCCCATATAGAAGCATTATATTTTTAATTTAATTTAATTTTTAATTATATCTGTCAATTACCAGAGGAGAAACAGCGTGATTATTTAACTAATGGCTACTTCATCATCAGAAGCTATTAAACCTGAGAATATAGTGTTTTTTGAGAAACAGATAAGTGACGTAATCAATTTTGGTCTGTTTCTTTATTTTTTAAGGTACCGATTGTACTTTTTTAGGACCAGTTCACACTGCGTATTATAGCAAAATTAATCGTGACACTGTAGAGGAAATAGATGTCTGTATTCTGAGGAAAACATTATTGTTACTGTTTGTAAAAATGTAGTTAAGTAAGACTTTTTTCCTCTTTTCATGTTGCTATTAGACAGAATCCTACCCTAGATTTTCCAGTATTACCTGTTTTGGATATTTAATGGTATATTTTACACGTACTAGAAAAGTGAGTTAGTTTGTCATCAAGTGGTCTAAGGTTCATATTTATACCAATAACGATATTTCAACTGAAAGTTGGATAAAGACTGCATTATTCATAAAAAGCATAGTTGTAAATATTTTTTTTTTTAATTTTCAAAAAAAGTTTCTTAAGAAGGAAAAAAGACCCAAGCCCAGGAGAAATACATAAATAAAATCAGTATCAAATGTATATTTCTTGAGTTAAATTTTGAATCACCCTGGATAAAGAAATAGCCATGGTGAAGGGATTCTTTTCGATCTCACTAAACATCATTGGTTTTGTCTCAAAGTGCAACACATGGTAGAAAGTTCTGAGTCAACAACGGCATCAGTATATGAAGTGTACATAATAAGTTATCTTGATGGGATGTACTTGCTGGTGTATATAAGATACAATATTTCCCATGTAGTTTTAATCAAAATAGTGTTAGGAATAGGTCCATAGGTATGAAGGTGAATGTTACAGTTTAACTGTTGTTATTGATGCATTCTTAGAAAATGTATAGAAAATCTGGAGGCTGACCTGTAAAAAAATTAATATAAATTTATTGTGCGCTTTCTGCCCCACTGTTAATAAATCCGATGCCAGAACTAGTCCCCTTGCTAGTCACCGATGGTGTGGGTTTAAGGTTTATTTGCCAGAGAAATACTCATCAGATGATTACACTGAAGGTCATGAAATCAAGGTATGTTTTGGTAGATGTATCTTGATTCTTGAGTTATCTCAATCTTTTTGATAAGAACAATGGTACTAGAAAACAATATTACATAGAGCTTACAGAGTTCTACTAAATTATACTTTTAAACATAAAAATGGTGGATAATTTCAAGCATATACAAAAATACAGTGAGTAGTTCTAAACTCTCCATGTTCTCCAGCCTAAACAATGATCAATTCTTAGCCATACTTGTTTCATCCAACATTAAAACACTGTGTTTTCACTCAGATTTTTAAAGCAATTCCAGAGATCCTACTGCTTAATCCATTAAAATTTCAGCATATGTTTATTAAAGATAAAGTTTATTTTTAACATTATCACAAGAATAGTATTCCTCTTTAAAGAAAGTTCTTACTATCATTGGTTGTCTAGTTGTTGTTCAAATTCCATAATTTTCTCATAAATATTATTTACTTTTACATTTATTATTTATAATTTTCTCATAAATATTATTAATATTATTTATATTTAATTAATTTGATTCATGATTAAAATAAGCTCCATACATAGCAACCCATATTTAGTTTTTTATTTTTATATGTTTTATTAAAGTATAAAATACATGTAGAAAGGTACAAAAATCACAAAAGTATAACCCAAGTTTTCACAAAGTGAGCTCACTTGTGCAATCAGTGACCACAACATTAACTGGGTACCATGTCCAGTAGTAAAAAAGTCCTAGTACTTCAAAAAGTACCTCAAAAAGTCCTATATTCTGTCCTCTTCCAACTACTACCAACCCATGAGGTGCCACTGTCCCGGCCTCTAACCAAAAATGAATTTTTCTGGGTTTTAAATTTTATACAATTTGAATAAGTGAAATGGGATAATGTATTTGTTTCACTAAAATGTAATAGCCAGATATTCTCTCTGAGAATATAGGGAAAGCAATCAGCAGAGCCTAAAATACACCAATGTGTGAACTAAAAAAACTAGTTAGCATGTATTCTCCTTGAACATGATTGTTCTTACTATTTTTGGAATTCTTATGTCTTGCCTTTCATAAATGCCTGTCTTTATATCTTTCTTATTGATGGAAACATTATCTGTTAACTTAGTGGTGTTTTATAGAAGCAAATATTTAAATATGTTCATTTGAATTCCAGATTATAATGAGAGAGTAGAAAAATTGAAATATCTGTATTTCACATTTCTTTGAGTCTAAGTTAGAGGACTGTGGCAAATTGGCATTCATGATGCTAAGGGGAGACTTACTAAAATAAAGAGAGTAACATTTTGGAAAATGGCATATCTGAAGAGAGTTTAAAAGGATTGAGGGACTGTGAATTGAGAAGAAAAGGGGAGTGTGTATATATATATATATTAATATAAATAAAATAAATGTATATTTATATATTATATATATATATATGAATATTAACAAATGTTAAGTGTTTAAACAAATACTGCACAGATAAGATACGGATCAGTTAACCTGTCTTTATTGAGAGCAGAAAAGAGAAAATGGATCTATATTGCATCATGAGAGATGTAAATTACACATTATGGGAAATATCCTGACCCTGACATTGGTATTTGCTCCCAAGAGATATGGAAACGCTTTACCTAGAGAGCTTTATAAACTACAAACGTAGGCAGATGTAAACTACAAACGTAGGCAGATGTCAGCTGTGATTTGGTGGAATGGCACTTTCTAGCCCTGAGATGTATTTCCTGCAGAATGCGTTTCCCAGCACTGGGGCTGCTGAAGGAGTGAAGGGGATGAGGCTCAGTTTTACTGGAGGACGAAAGAAAGGGAAGTGAGAAAGCCTAGGTTTTTATCAATTTCATTCCCTTCCTGTTTCTGTGGTAGATGACTTCTTATATTTCTTAGGGATTTTTAAAGGAAAAAAATTGGTTTTGTAAAGCCTTTTTTGTCCCCCTCACACATTGAATTGCAACGGATGATTAAATATCCAGTACCAGAAATTAAGAAATCATAGTTTTAGAAGGAAATGTGGGGACATGTGTAGAGGGCAAAAGCTGAGTATAAAATTTGTCTATTAAATTTATAAATATACATAGAGATATAGATATGCAATATATAACATAGATCATGTCTATTAAAAGTATGCATTACAACTTAAAAGTGTAAGGCTCCATATTATATATAATAATAATTTATAAAAGGAAGAGAGATGACTATAGATTTTAAATATCTGACTTTGTCAAATATTGAATCTTCATTGAGCTGGCTTATTTCTCTTTTAATAAGAATTTTCCACTTGTGGTATCATTTTATCTTCTGCTGAATTTTAAGGAAAATCCTTGGTGTCAGTTACTGTGAAATGGCTCACAATTAAATAAAAAATGAAACCAAGATTAATAATGATTCAAGGTCAAGTTGCCTACTCCTTTTATTTTTAAAATATTTTATTTATTTATTTTAGAAAGAGAGAGATAGCGAGAGAGAGAGAGAGAGAGAGAGAGCACAAGGAGGGAGGAGAGGGAGAAGCAGGCTCTCTGCAAGCAGGAAGCACAGTTCCAGGACCCTGAGATCATGACCTGAGTTGAAGGCAGATCCTTAACTGACTGAGCCACCCAGGCGCCCCAAGTTGGCTACTCGTTAAACCTCATAGTAATAGGTGCTTTCTTAATTATTTTGGAAGATATAGCAAGCACACTGTACATGATCATTACATTTCGGTTTGTTACTTTGGAGAGTAAGTTAAAATGTAGCATTAGCTTGATAACATGAAAGCATGAATTAATTACACACTTAAGAAAAATAAAATGAAAAGAAAAATAAATGGGAAATTGTATTAGCTAAGCATTAAGTCTAAATTTAATAACTTTAGTAGCTACTACTGAGTGCCCATTTTATAGTCATGAAAAGATGAAATAAGACACAGTCAAGGCACTGATTTCATAAATACACAACCAATGTTATAAGGTGATAGTTATTTTTATCAATCAATGGTGATGAAATAATCTTTGAATTAGATACAGGAGTATTTTGTGATTATTTAAATATACTTAATTATATAGAGGCAAAGGGGTTTTTTGGTGTTAGACCATGTAGAAATGCCTTTTATTGATAGATTGGAATGAATTCTAACTCCCTTGAACTTGAATTAAGCTAAGGATTTGGGAAATCAATATATATTTTTTAAGATTTTATTTATTTATTTGAGAGAGAGAATGAGATAGAGAGAGCATGAGAGAGGGGAGGGTCAGAGGGAGAAGCAGACTCCCTGCTGAGCAGGGAGCCCAATGCGGGACTCGATGCCGGGACTCCAGGATCATGACCTGAGCCGAAGGCAGTCGCTTAACCAACTGAGCCACCCAGGCGCCCGGAAATCAATATTTTTTAATTATATATGGGATGGTGTGAAGATAATTATTTCTCAAATTATAAGAACAAAATATTAACTCATTGAAATTACTGAGAAAGGTATTTTTTTTTAATGCAGGCTTACTTAGAATTATTTTTGGGAAACACTTGACATTAAATAATTTAATTTTCATCTCTCGCATTTAATATTGAGCTTGGGATCTAGGGACATAATCCTTGAGAACTTAAATTGCCTGCTTTGTAGGAATTCTTCATAGAAATTATGTTTTCATAATGGTTATAGAGAGGGTGTGCTAATATATCTAATATGGGGAAATATTATCTTCCCCTTAAAACATTGAATGTAGTTTATAAAAGATACATTATATTGCTTTGAGCTTAATTTTAATTCTATGCCCTTTATTAATCTTTTAAAGGTTTTCATATTTCAATTAATTTCTAATTTCAGAAGGCTGTCGATAGGTCCTATTATTTGTAATACTATTATTTATTAGAAAATAGTGCCCTGGCAGTTTAGAACTATAAGAAAAACTCTTCCCAAGCTACTGACAAAAACAGGGTGACCCACTTACTGTTGAGCACCTACTATAGTCCAGCTGTGGTGACTTTCGGCTTTGTTCACCCTAAAGCTAGATTATATAAATGTTCTCTAAGCCAACTATATAGGAAAATGATTATGGCTCATGAACTCATCACAGGTAGATGTGAAAATAAGATCATATCTTAATTTAAATACGTATGTAATAATGGAATGAATTGAAATACTCTTGAGAGATATCCAGGGGGAAAATAGAAATATTATGAGAACTTTGGTTGAAAACGTAAAGGGCATCAGATCAGGTTCATTATTAGTGAGCATACATAGCTTCATGCATCCTCATGCAGTAGAAGGATACAGTATCTTCTGCATAGATCAACATACTCAAATCAGGTCATCTCAGTGTCACCTGCTCTGTGCCATTCTAGAAATATGCAAAAGGATTTTTAATTATTGATATCTTCCCACCCTATACGTCATGCTAACTACCAGCCCTCTTTTGAGATAATTTTGAAAAAAAAAAAAAAAAAAAAGTAAACTGACCGTAGGCATATTACCACACTAGTGAAAAGTTCTCAACTCCCTTTTTAAGATGTACATGAAGCACAACCTACTTAACCTAGTTGGACTGTGGTCTTGGCAAATACTTGAAAAATACTCTAGTCTTATTTTCAGGGTAAGTTTTTCTAAGCATCACTAATTTTATCCATTTTGACCTTATGATAACTTGAAATTTTCAATTTCAGCAAATATCACTTTCTGATTTTGTTCTTACGGTATGTGTGTACTTCCTTTGGACTTGTAGCCCACTACATAATTACAAGAGTGGGACTTTATATCTGTCCTCATATCAGAGATGTGATGTGGTATAGTTAAGAAGTCCTTTCACAGGGCCGATCTGCCAGGGTTCCGATACTGACCCAGCCAGTTACTAGCTTGTGACCTCTGTAATTTCTTTAACCTTCCTGTAACTCATTTACCTCATCTGTGACGTAGATCCTCAAAAGCTCATTGTAGAGATTAAATTATTTAACATATCTGAAGCAATGAGTGCCTGGGCCCAAAGGAAGCACTCATTAAGTGTTCAAGGCAACCATACATTCAGTTAAAATTGGAACAATGACATCAGCCTGAGTATAGAGAAAATTAAAATCCTGGCTTAAATAGAACTAATTATGCTTTCTTTTACTCCCAGAGAAAAATCAGACTCCAAATGTTCTTTTCACGATATATCACTATTTTACATCTGCAGTATATATTCTTTCACATAATACATATGTTTTAAAAGTACAGTATCCCTTTTTCATCTGTGAAACCAATGAAACCAATTGAATAGAACCAAAGGTATGATTCCCAGCAAAGACTGGGTTGTATTCATTTTATGGTGATGTTAGTCACAAAGCACAATTATAATTTTTAAAATGTCATGTTCTCATTATTTTACTTAACTTGTGTATTTACAATGGGTAAAGATACTTGATCATGTACAACAAACAGTAAAAATAATCTGACAAAGAATAAACTTTTGAGTTGACAGATTCTTATTTCAGTAAAAGAAGCAGCATATTATATTTGAAAATAAAGAATTTTCTTTATTTTATTTAAATTTCTTCAGGCCAAAGAATTTTTAAGTGATACAAATAGATGCCCATATCTAGTTTGACATAGGCTGCATTTCGTCGATTGTACAAGCACATTAGAGTAAATTCTGGCCTTAGACAGGACATTGTTACTCCAAACAGTTCTGACATCCTTGTGTGGGAGACACAGATACCCAAAGATCATCACATAGAGTAATAAAAAAAGTCTGTTACTATGTGAAAATTGAGTCTTTCTATAAGATCTATGAAAGATATCTGTCTGCCATAAATCAGTATTTGAACATGCAGAAGCTGAAAAATTTTGTTGCCTCTTTTTCTTCACTAAAATCCTACTATCTGATAAATCTAATTCTCTCAGCATTGTATATTTATGTTTTTGTAACTTTGTCTTTAAAAGTCACGTAGAACTAGCAAATGGTGTCACAAGTTTATTGGAGAAATGCCTAAAACTATCCAAACTTTACTTTCTGTTTATGATTTATTCATTGGGCTCTCTGTGTACTGCTCATGATGTTATGAGTCCGTGTGTTTTTTATCTCCCGCGTGCCAGGTCCGTTTTGCATGTATATCACTATTTTGCCCGAATAATAATAGCCCTAACAACTACGTTTTAGTGTCCGATTATAACTCAGCATTATATATTCTTCTTTTTATGTGCATGTCTCATATGAAAACAAAAATCTCTCATTTTTTTTATAAAATGGTGAGAATTCCTGCGCTAAAGGGTACTGTTGCCCAACTAGGGGGAAAAAAATGAGATTTTAAAACAGATTTAATTGTTTTTTCACTTACATATCTGTGAATGAAATCGCAATGTCAACTTCAATTAAGCATTTTCTCTCTTCTCAAAATGCACTGTTTTTCAATGATTCCACTTTAAGCTTCTCATCTCATTAACAGATACAGAAGATATTTACTTTTTATAATAAATGGCTTTGGCTATCTTTGCAAAAGATCTCTTAGAGTGTAACCAAGGAAGGATTTATAGAACTCTGCTTTGGGGCCAATATTGGAGCACTATCTGAATGATTTTAACTGATAGAGAAAAAAAAGGCGTTCTAGGAGTACAGAATTGAATGAACAAGAGTGTGGAACTAGGGAGCAAATGCATACGAAGTGAATAATAAAGGTTGCCAAATCTATAACATAAATCCAGGGGGAATAGTGGAAGTTAAAGTTTGAAAGTTATGTTTTGGATAGATCAAGACTCATTTTAAACAATAATACCAATAGTAATAGTAGCTAACAATTGTTAAGAACTTATTATCAGCCTAGCACTAGTGATTCTAAGAACTTTTCAGATATTAATACATATAAGCCCTACAATAACCAAATGAAATAATTATTCTGGCCGAATTACAGATTATAAAATTAAGAAAAAAAGATGTCCAGTAACTTGTCTGTGGTCTGATGGCTAGTGAGGGGGAGCTAGACTTTTTATTTGAGATTACCTGATTCTAGAGGGAGCATTTATTTGTAACCCATTCCCTATCTGAATCCCAGGCTTAAGAAACTAGACACTATTCTGAGGGGAGTCAGAAAGGATGTGTTGTGTGGTGTTTTTTTTTTTGTTTTTTTTTTGTTTTTTTTTATCAGCAGAGTGTTATTGCAGTTTTCAGGCTTTGTGGCAATAAGAGCCTGGTGGAGAATGACAATGAAAAGATTACTATTAGAGAAATTTTGAAAAAAAAACAAATGGAAAGTATTAGAATTCTCGATGTAGCAATAAAAGATAAAGTAGTCATCCAGGATGGTTCTGAAATCTTCAGACTAAATGATTGGGAAATGGTTGCTCCACCACTATAGTACTACTGCAGTTCTTGTGTTGAAAGGGAATATGTGTTTTTGTTTTTGTTTTTGTTTTTAAGATTTTATTTATTTGAGAGAGAGAGAGAGAGCGTGAGCAAGGGGAGGAGCAGAGAGGGAGGGACAATCAAACTCCGTGCTGAGCGCTGAGCCCTACACAGGGCTCCATCTCACAACCCTGAGATCATGACCTGAGCCAAAACCAAGAGTGGGTAGCTCAACTGACTGAGCCACACAGGCGCCCCAGAGGGGAATGCATTTTGATTGGAAAACTAATAACTAACTAGGAACACCCTTGAAAGTACATTTCAGTAAAATGGAGAAAGATGAAATATGTGTACTTTATTAAATTAACATTTAATATTTTTGGAAGTGAAAAGTAGATACAAGGAACGGTGATAACTGAAAATACTTGTAGGCTGGGGTTATTTTTAGATAGGAAAGATCTGATCAAATGCATGTGAGCTTTAATCACTTAAAATATGTTATTTTAAATGCCATAATTAAAATTGTCCCTGTCTTCACTATTTCTGTGAATTGCCAACCAGATGTTCCCAGGATGAGATTTACTTGTGTCTCTCTATGAAAGAATAAACCAGAAGCTATATTTTAATAAAAAAATTAGTTTCACAGTTATAAAGTAAATGTAATGTTAGTCTATGATCATTATCTGCCTTGTTTTTTCCTTTGTTAAAACGTGTGGGAAAAAATGTTCCATGCTTTTCTATAGGTACCTAGTTCATAATGCTGCTGATACTACTCGAGGCTTGAGATTTGGGACAGAATCTCTTCTTTGAACAGCTCCTTTTACCACTTTTTCTTTCACAGTTATCCTTAGTATTGAGCTATCAGCTCCAAAACACCCAGGTAATCATTTGATTGCAAAATATTTTGTTACATTTGGGAGATTTAGGGTGATGGAATGCAAACTATTTCTAGATATGTAAAGTATAAACCCTGGAGTCTTTGCTGGGCTCTGTGAAGAGACACAGGTGTACTTTCTTTTGCATTCCCCAATTCCAGTCCTTTCTGCCCAACTCACCAAAATTAATGAAGACCCCTCTGTTTTTCCATCTGGCTTCTACTGTCAAGTAGAGTATTAATTATATTTATAGGCATTTGACTCCGATAGTCTCCTTTAAAAAATTTGAGAGGTTCCCTGTTGTGGCCACAATAATGTTCGCTAGCTTTAGAAGTTTATTTTGTTTAAACCCTGTCTACACTTTTTGCTTCATGTCATTCAGTGATTGTCAGCTTCTCAATACACCATTTTCCCCAGGTCCTTGTGCTTTGACACATTCTCTTCTCCCTCTGGCGTCTCTCTCATCTCCAAAACCACTCCTCACCACATCAGTGTGGCCATCTCTTACTCATCAATCAAGATTCAACTCATTTTACCTTTAATAAGAAGCCTTTCCAGACAAAGACAGATACACATTCTTCTTGTAACTTCTAGATTTTTATACATGATTGCTATTTTTAAAATATCTTGTAAAACAATTGTTTTTACCATTGGATTGTTAAATCTTTTAAAGCAGAATCCATGTGTATTCATTTTAGAGTCTCAAGCAAAGTAAACAGGCATAAATGCTTGTAGACTACATCAATGAATCAACAAATGAAACATCTTAAAGATAAGAAAGCGAGTGCTATTTCTTTTCTCTTTAGTTATCTAGGTAGGCATCTTCCCAACTCACACAAATTAATATAATTATAATAATTTCTTAATGCCAAAACAAATAAAAAACCCTCCAAACCTAACCATTTCCGCTCCTAACATACTCTTCCCTGATTTCATCATCTTTCAACATTCCATAATTTCCATGTCCTTTTTATTCTAGCCTTAACTATATTAGTCCTTTTATTCTTTTTTTTCTGACTGATCACTTTTTCTTTAAAAACTACTTAAGCCTCAGGGTGCCTGGGTGGCTCAGTTGGTTAAGCATCCAACTCTTGATTTTGGCTCAGGTCATAATATCAGGGTCTATCTTTTTTTAATGGTCTGTTGCGTGTCATTTACAAACATATATGTAAAAAATTAAGTAAATATAAGGTAATTAAACATGAGCATAAATGGAGATCCATTGTAACACACGCTTATAGGCAGGGACAGGAGATTATTCATAGTACAGGATAACTATGGCTATAGGCAATTTATCTGACTTTCCTTTAGGTTTTGGGGGTTCCAGTGTAACAATTTTTAAGTGTTTGGTATTTTTACTCATCATCATTATTGCTTAAGTTATTTTCAGATTGTTTTCTTAGTTATTTTTCTATGGCCTTTGGCAACTGAATATCTCAAATACTTTTTTTTTAATAAGACCAAATTTTGATTTTTTGTGTGTGAGAACTTTATTAAATATGCAGGTAGGTTTGTACATTTATCATGTTTTAATAATGTTATAGGTATCTTATATATATACATACATTGTCAATACTATTTAACCAGAATCTGTTACTGGCCTCAGCAAAGGTTGACTATTTAAAATTTGATTTTTTTCCTAGATTTATTGTGATATTTTTCATAAATTGTAAGTGTATAGCATGACTTTTATTTATTACATGGTTAAATATTTACAGTAATTAAGATGAACCCTATGTAAACACAAAGTGTAAAGTCATGAGATGTAATATAACTATTTAAGGATCCAAATCTTGTCATTTAATTAGTACGTAACTAAACTTTAACAAGCATGATATAATCTTATTTCAACAATTTATCATTTTTGTGATTTTTTTAAGATGAGTTCAGCTCACTGCCTATCAGTTTTCAAAGATTGTATTTATTTGAGAGAAAGAGCAAGAGAGCAGGAGCGGGGGGCGGGGAAGCGAGGAAGAGAGGGAGAGGGAGAAGCAGGCTGCCGGCTGAACGGGGAGCCCAATGCATAGGATGAGATCCTGACCTGAGTCCAAGGCAGATGCTTAACTGACTGAGCCACCCAGGTGCCCTGCATATCAGTTTTCAAATCTTTAATTATCTGATGATAGGTTAAATTGAAAGGGCAAGGGGGAGGTGGTTTAATGAGTTTCTAGGGGATAACTAAAATGAAAATGTATACATAGGCTTAGAATTTAGAGTGAATGATTTAAAATTATGTTTACTATGCAAAAGAAGAAAGAACATTTTATCTAATATGCTATATCTATTTCACAAAAACAAAAATTTCATTCAAAACAAGGTTAAAATTTAATCCTGATACAAAGAAATAAATGACAATTAAGATTGCATCCATGTATGATATTTAATTCATTAAATATGAAATTATATTGTAGATAATTGAGCTTCATTTCTCTATCTTTTGAATTTTATTTATATATTTATATATTTTCTTCTTTTGAATTTTAAATTTTAATTTAAATTAAAAAATCAATATCTTAATTTTAAATGATTTTAGATGGAAATACATAGAAAATATATGAATTACAGTGTTATAAAATAATTAGAAAATAGAATGCAACATTTTTCTAGGGAATACTGTTAATATTTGTCTCAGTGGTAACCAGTGTCATGAAGCAGATGCCTTAAGATAGGGTTGCCAATTTTAGCAAATAAAAGTCATGACACCTAAATACTGCGTGGGGCATATGTATCCTAGCCAATTATTCATTACTGATTTGAAATTCAAATGTAACTGGGCACTGTGTATTTCCTCTGCCAATCTCGCTCAAGGGGTTTTGGAAGTCTATATACATAGTCTTGGGGTTCCTAACCTGTTTTAGTGTGAGTGGTCAGGTTTCCCTTTTCAGTGTGTCAGCCTTCCAACCCCTCTCTGAGGCTGCAATTCCTGTTTTTAATATGCTATTTGTTTTGACATAGAAGCAACTGAATTATATTAGGGGAAATCAGATCGTTAAGAATATTAAATAAGCAGCCATATTTTTACACACAGTTTCTAAGTCATGTGTATTGTGTGTGTCTTTCTTGAAAATAAACTTGTATAAATTGTGTTATAAGTATTTTATTTACCAACCCAGAAGATTTTCCACTTATTTTCATGGCTTAATTATCTAAGGCTTTGTTTAAGTTATTTTGAAATTGTATCCCTGTTTAGTAGGTTATTAGTGGTTAATAAATAGATACATGGCTATGTATTTTTTAAATGAAGTTCTTATGTATTTATTTTTTAAGTTTTTCCTATCTTTGCTGGATATTATGCTTGGTTTTCATATAAAAGACAAAGTTGAGCACATCACTAATAGTTGATCTAATATCACGGTACAATGATGTGTGTTGCAGATAGATCTATACGCATAAGACCCCTATACCTGTAGGAATGACCAATCCCGTTCAGGCATTTTTTCATGTCTTCTGCTTTGAAAATTAATGCTAATTTCAACCTTACAGGGAAATAACTAATTTGATCTCCTTATAATGTTGTTTTGAAGGAAACTAGTTGAAATACAAGTGTCTAAATGTCAGTAAATGTTATCATTCATAATTCTCAAAGAAAAAAGGAGAACCATTTATTCTTTAAAGGAACATATGGATATCATGTTAGAATTTTAGATACACAAAATGATAGTATTTGTCTAATTTGAATGAAAGTTTCTTTGTCATTATTAAAGTCAGATAATTGAGTGGATTGTCTTCAAAAGAAATTTCAATGGTATTTCTTTATTGCCAGTGTAAAAAATGTGATTTTCAAATAGTTCTGGAACAAATCAGTGTTCATATTTTAGTGGATTAATGTAAAGGATTCCAGGAAAATTTTCAATGGTATCATAAACATAGAGGACCACGTATGTTAGAGTTCCGTTGCCTAACTATATACCAATGTCGGGTGGAAGCATTTAAAAACTAATTCCGTCTCCAAACTTGATTTTAAGACACCAGTGAGGCAAGGTGGTTTCGTTCATCAAAGAGAGCCTGATAAGAGTGGCCAGAGTGTGCTGAGTTGGGTCATGTCCTATTATTTTCCCCCTTCAGGGAAAATTCGTAAAGCTTCTGAGGCATAATTTTCCGCATTTCTAGATGAGTTTGGAATAGATCCCTTCAATCTATAAAATTTTATGCAATACCTTGTCATAGTAGGTTTTTACTTTTTCCCAAATACTTTAACTTAAAAGTGTAATGTTTTTAGCATTTAAAAACAGATATTTAGAATATTGACAATTCTTGTGTTTAGATGGAAAAATTATGCATGATTACTGTGTTTTTAGCTATCTTGCTTAAATCAATTTAGATAATGATAATAATCAAAGTGTATTGTCTAATTAAAGTAGCTGATACACTATCAATGGTTTTTGCTGTAGAGTTGAAAGCACTCTTAATCAATCTACTTAATTAGAGGTAAAGATTTTTACACCAAACAAAATTGAGTTACTATTATTGTACATCTACCCTGTCAAAAATATTAGTGGTAGTTGACATGGTTGCAGTAGCCCACAGACTAGAAACTTCCCAGTGAACCAGTTGTAAATGTACCATCACCTTTGTGTGAAGGTGATTTTAAATTGCACATCCCACATACACACAAACACATGCAAGTATATAGAAATCTCTAGAAACGTATGGATCCTCTATCTAGAAGGAGCCCGGGATGTTTCAGGGGATTCGTTTGCTCATACAAAGCTATGTGAGAGCCATGGAACAGTGTCACGGTTGTGGAATGTGCTTCTGGACAAATAGAAGCTCCTCTTTTGAAGGTTGTTAAGTCTTTTAATTAAGAATGAAGTTTAGCTTGAAAACAAACTTTGAGCAATAAGTTCTGAAATTTTCGATGATAGTAAATTCAGGGCTTTGCACAGTGCGTCAACTCTACTTGATCTTGGGGGGCATATTCCAGCTTACAAAATAAATTCCTTCTTTGCACATACCATTCTTAGTGAGAAAATGAGTCCTAATTTATTTTTAATCCATAGCCTCAAATTAGTATACGGTCTTTATCACAACTAAAATAGAGTGGTATTGGTTACACTGGATTCTTAGGGGAGACGGTCACTATTGTTAAGTAACAAAAATTCAACAGAGTACATTTTTTAAAAATTTTATTTTATTATGTTATGTTAATCACCATACATTATATTATGCAGCCATCAAAAAAACCCCGAAATCTTGCCATTTGCAACCGAGTACATTTTAAAGATCTAATTGGCTTTATTACATGATTCACCAGTTGGGCGGCATCCCATCTAGCAAATACAGGGGCCCTCTGAGGAAGTTTATAAAATGGAAGGTTTTTATAGACGGAAGGTGGGGCAAGAGTTATTAGCAAAAGGAAAGGATTGTTCCAGGCAAGGCTGCTTTCCCTTAGGAGGATAAGAAAGGGGTCTTAACATGCAGATTACCTCATCCTTTGGGGAAGGGAGAGGGCACTTGTGTCTGACTCACTGGTGCTAATCGCTAATCGAAAAGTTTCTTCTGACTGACAGGTTAACACTACATCTCTGGGGGAGGTTGAAACTGCATTTAGATTAGGTATGAGGCTCCAGTTTAGGAATTTGGTCTAAGTGATGTCAATTTAAACGATGGAAATGACAGGCAGTGGTTTTCTTCTTAATAGTAGTTAAGGGTGCTGGAATTGCAAGAGCTTGAATGTCTATGAAAAGAATATGTTCAACATATTCCTCTCTTAGAAAAGATCCATTTTACTCATTCATTGATGTCAATTTCTCTACCACAAAACTACGCTCACCAATTTCTTACCTCTTCAAATACCCATGAATTTATCTTTTTTTAGTATATGTGCTGCCGAAGCGAGCACATGAATTTATCTTTTTTTACAAATATTTATTAATTGCAAATTACATTGTAATCATTACATACACATATAAACTGAACCCTTGGCTTTATTATATATTTCTGGCATGAATGTTCTAAAGGATTGTTTGAGTCATTTATTTCACAAAGTTTTCTTTCTAAAAGACTAATCAAGTTTATATATGAGAGCCACTTTCTCCAGATGAACTCTTGTTTTCTAGATATATTCTATAATCCCTTAACTCTGTCAAGATAGGATAAAAAGCATTTTGTTTGATGAGAGGAAAAAACAAAATTTAGCATGAGGATGTTGTGCATATTATGAAATAAATGTAAGAATTCAAGTTCATGCTGTACTAAGCTAGTATTATTGGACAAAAGACAATATATATTAATAGGCTTTCAGTCTTTTTATAATTCATAATAAATTACAGTGCTCAATCAGTTTTTTCATTATATATAACTTAAAATTTAAAACCTGCCATTTTTTTTGTGAAAAGGAAAACATTTACAATATGAACCATGTACAATTATATTTTAAAATATAAAAACAAATCTAATACTGTTCAGGGGGGGGAAGATAAAAGACAAATCAAGCAGCAACCCATATTTAATAGTTACCACTACTATACTCATTGCTGGACTTTACAGTTAAACAGAAAAAAAAAATAGCAAGATTTTGAAAGAGAATCCTCAAAAATGGCTGAAGAATAAGATAGAGGAAAGTTAAAAGAATTGATTATTCAACTGGACAGATCTCTAATGGAGGCTTGCTTTTAAACGATCTTTCAGTTTCTGATACGTTTTTACTCAGGGAACAGAGGGCAGGTGTTTCTGACTTCTGTAAAGGGTAATGGGCTTTAACTCTTGTCTGCTAAATTCACTTTACATATAAAGAAGTGTCCTGATTGGGAGGCTCCTTAAACATTTGAGTGTGCTCTGGAGTAGGTTACTGATCTCAGCCTCTGGAAGTGTTTCACTGCTATGGAGTCTCAGTCATCTGGGATATTTGAAGGCTGTTCTTTCTTTCAGTCACAGAAATAAGGTTAGGTCACTTCATATGTTTATATATTTCTTTAGCTCCTGTGGTTCATACTGTCATAAAGTATGAAGGGTATTTTGCTTCCTGTAATGCAAGTATAGAAATGTGAATAGTCAAATTATTACAATGTCATTTTAATATATTATACCAAATTATTTTTCACCAAGCTAATTATACTATTATACATGGTATAAATAGGATATCAGTACTGATATTTATACAATTATTTTTGCAACATACATGCTTATAGTCATCAAACAGAATTTGTAAATGTCCCAAAGTTTAATATCATACTTTACAAATTATCAAAGGCAATTACATGATTCCACAATATGAGGAAAAATACGCATCCTGGAACTTCCATCAAAAAATATGTTAAATGTATGCATACATATGTGTTAAATATATACACACATATATGTGTTAAACTATAAAAAGTAAATATTTGAATATCTCTTTTCCCTTAAGAGTGATTTTTTCATCCATAGTTCAGACAATGAGATAAATGTCTTAAATGTGAGATTTCTGTGATTCACTATGAAGAATAAAGGCAGTGAATGAATAAGTAGAAGTAAAAAGAAATACTAACAGTCCTTTTCCTATTATTTAGATTTGACTGAAAAGAAAATCTTTCATCTCTATCAAGTGACCAATTCCCTACCTATGCTGATGAATAACTAGGGGGAAAAATGCATTTGTGAATTGAAAAGAAAAAGCAGAAAATTTTCAAGTATGCTTTCATAATTCTGAAACATATGTAGAATACATCGTAAAGCATAGAGATTCAATGTATTTGACCCATTCTCTCGAGCCTGAAATGCTTCAGCAAATGCATAGACTTAACAGTTAACACTGTGCACCTTGGCACTGACTCTAAAATGTAGTAACATTGCTTTTTCATATATATATATATATATTTGTGTGCTACTTGTCCAACATTAACCCAGACAGCCCCCAAAGATAATGAGTATTCAGTATTCAAACTATCTCTAAAAAGCCTTGAAACAAAATGTTTGTGACTCTGACTTAGTAGTAATATTTCATTTCCTCTAGTTTGTCTGGTCGTACTTCACATTTGTGAATTTGCTTTGGAAATGGAGGAAATCTTTCCTCCTCGTCCTACTTTGTTCTGACCTTCAACCTGAGCCCTTAACACCTGTCCCATTCAGATTTGCATTTCTGAATTAACAGATAGGTGGGAGAAGATAATTTAATAAAAGGCGATTATTTTATTCATACAACTGCTGGAAGAGGTGCACTTTAAATAAAAGCAGCACACCCGTAACTCTAGGCGGTAATTAAAATATGCATTTAAGCTTGTGTTTAGATTTTAAGATATCAAGTATAAAGTGTGCTAAACTTCTGTGTTCTTAAAACTCTGAACTATTTTAATAATACAATTTCTTTTTGTATTTTGACTGAATCAAAGGAACATATCCTATCCATGCTAATAGCTTTTCCCATAAGTAATCTTTTAACCTAATTAGAAATATTTTACTGATTTAAATATGTATCAGGTTGACTTATTTCTGCATTATACTAAGATGTAGCTTTTCAGCATATTAATTTTTGCACATAATAAATTATAGGTTGAGGATAGGTCACTCTTGAGTTTCTTTTGTCCTCGAACTATAAGTGTTCGAGATGTTTCCTATAAATTAGTTTCCTCTAAATGAGTATTTTAAGAAAGAAACTTCATCCTGTAAGTAATATCTCTAACTTAATTTGAGAAAAGTGGTATTGTTTATGGGGTGTTCATATTTCCTGTCCAAGAAAGCACAAGATTATGTCTTATGTAATTATTGATAGTGTTCCCTCTTACTCATACAATTTTTCAGGTTGAACAATAAATTATTTGGTCACTGTAATTATTTGTCCAATTCATTTTATGAACCTGAATTACTACGGTGCTTAATTATTTGAATTTACTGAAGAATTTTAAATTCCGATTGGTATAAACCAAATATATTTAAATCAGATATACTGAAGTTTCTCATGAAACAGGGAATTTGAATTCAACAATATAGGAAAATAGGATTTGATTATTTAAAAAGACCAAATTTCTATTTGCTTTTATAGAATATTCTCTGTAGCATTATGACCAGGTAAGTTATAATAACTACCATGTAGTCCTGCGTTAGAGTTAACTCATTTTATAATTCATGTTGTTATATATTATTACAAAACAAAATATGTTTTGATTGTTTTCAATACTAGTTACTACACAGTACATGTATACATTCCTTTTCAACTTTATTTCTGTCAATGGCGGTGCCTGACTTTTACAATTTTAATTGATGTGTCTGTTAAACCGTGGCCTAAGGAAGAAATCTTAGGTTGGTTGGTCACAAACTGAGCTTGTGAGTAGAAATAAATGAGAGAATCAGGGAAATAAATTAAGAAAAATATATAACCAGATAATCTACTTGAAATTAATGGAAAAATACCATAGACGAGGAATTGAACTGACCAGTATGTTCTATTTGTGTAAAGAAAGCCCGAAAACAAACAAAAAAAATCCAACTATTCACAGATTGAAACAATTCAGTTATGCTATTTAGAGTAGTTCTTAATTTTTAATTCTCTCTCTCTCTCTCTCTCTAATTTTGTTATAGTTGATTTTACACAACCAAATTGCCTTTTATCACAATTGTGCACAATTTTCAGTACCTTTTTATCATATATCTATTATGTGTCAGATACTGACCTAGGGGTACAGTTTCTGTTCTGATTGTGCTCATTGCCAAATATAAAGATTATTGATAGGTGGGAAGAAATAACCATTATCATTATAAATAAATAAAATACTTAAAATCATAAAACCTAAATGATTGAATTTAGAAATTCTACTTCATAATTCAATACATTGTATAAGACTGGGCCAAATTCAATATCTTTTTCTCTTTTCACCTTTACCTTCCTTATAAGAAAACTGATTCCTTTTAGGGGACACATTTAGATTTTTTTTTTATTTTGTAGACATAAAAAGATTTGGTTTTTGCGTAATTTCAAAGATGAGATAAAGTAAACCTAGAAAATGTGAAGCACCCTTTAACTTTTTAATTACATAAATATTTTCTGGTACAGTTTTCTGTATTATATATTGATTTTATATATATATATAATTTAGAATTTATTAAACTAGACGTATAACCAGTTGCTCATAGATATTATAAAGGATTGTTCTAGAATGTTTAAGGACCACACATTTTTTCCTATACTCTGATCCTGCATAAGTAGTGAAGTAGGGATTGTTTTCTATGTCCCTTTAAAAGGTTAGTCTCCACATTACTCGTGGTTGGTACATATGTATACATCTCCCACGTGAAACTGATTTTTCAAAATATCAAAATTGTAATTTTTAGGAAGCCAAGCACCAGAGCAACTTTTCTCTATAACTATTAGAAACCAAGGTCATCACTGAAATATTTTGACACTACATGGGTCTGGTATAGGGACACAACTTATTTCCAACTGTATTTGTTTCTTTTTAAAATGACATGCAATTCTAAACTCCAAAACCCAGGCTCCTTTTCTTAGAGTATTTTTCTTTCTTTTTCACAGCACGGAAAAGGATATGCTAGTCAATTCTACAGGATTTACCTGAAGCAGCATGATTTGCACAAAGTCGACCAACAAAAGCATCAACTTTTCAACTTCATTATCTTGGCCATCCAGTTAGTTGTGTGTAACTGAGTTTTAGATTGCCGGCGGAGTCGTCGTGGCCAATTATAGGACCTAATTGCTCTCAGCAGGCCTGAGAAATGAGTTGAAATGTGCAGAACTGTAGAAACTTTAGAGGCAACTGATTTTGCCTCTCCGATCAGTGTGTGCCTGTTTACAGCACTATATATCTTTCTCTCTCCAAATGTCACTGAGCCCTTTAGATGTTTATATTCACCACGAGAAGCCAGTCATAAAGATAAAGGAAATTTGTGCATTATAAATGCAATATCACTGTTTTAAACTTGACTGTTTTATATTATTTTTGTGTGATCAAGTGTTCCCCAAACTATTCCAACTTTACAAGAGAGATTGTGATTATGTTCTTTTCACCTGTGGGTTCTAAAAAATGTTGTATTCTGAAGACCCACAAAATATCAAAGACATTCTGTAGTTTATACACCGTGTTGCAAAGTGTTTACTGTACTATTTCAAAGCTTCTAAATAAATATAAAATATATATATTATATTATATAATTTTCCTAAAATGTGGTACAACTCAGTTGGTTTTTAAATGGATTCATACAGTCCACATTATACAGTAAAGTAAAAGGTAATTCAGGGTCCCAAAGATAAACTTACTAAGAAAAAAAAAATCATTAATAACTTCCTCCCAATTTTCATATCTTATTCAACCCTGTTTTTCCTTGTTGAAAAGAAAATGAAGCTCTAAGCTACAAAATTTTGTCAAGAACTCGTACTGAATTTTCAATGCCAAAGATATAGCTGTCGATTTTATCAGAAGAGCACTGAACATGTAATATCAAAATCTCTAACAATCTACATTCTTTCGATTCTATTTCTATGGCTTTGAATTTAGAATCATTTAAAGCTTTTATAAGGAATCTATAAATTCACCTGTATTTGTTGTTAGAAAAAAACAAAAACAAACACTGGGTGTCTGTACATTTTGTGATGTAAAATACGTCATTGAGAATAATATTTTAAGAAGTCCTCAACCATAGAACTCACACAGAATTTTATTTTACATAGTTTTACATAGTTTTGTGACTCCTAATAACACATGAATATAAAATCTATTTATAACTCTATATGAATATATAGAGATATATCAATATCTGAACTGGTAAAGAGTAACTGTAAGATATAAGGGATCTCTAAATTTAAAATAAATTAAATAAATTTGGAGATAGAAACATGGTATGTTATTGTTTTAGTATTATCTCACATGCGAGAGTTTTATAGCTTAAATATAGTCAGTGTTTTATTAATGAGAAAAATTCTTCCTGAGTCAGCCTTGAAAGATTAAGCTTGACTCTTATTTTCAGGTCGATGAAGTTAATTATTAAATTCATTAAGGTGTATTTTCCTTTCTTGTACATGTTTTTCTTTTTTTTCCTGCTGTTGTTTATTGCTTAACTAAGAGAGAAATTAAGAGAGACAAATTGGAGAATGTGAGATAATCTTCTTAGCAAAAAACAGAATTCTCATAGCTCCCCTCTAAAAAAGCCTTCAACATATCTGAATGTTTGCCCAATCCAAATTACAGATCAATTTGGCAATATTTACCTTAATTGTCAACTGATCTTATGAATTCAGCAATAGTTTGAGCTGTGCTGTATTATTAAAGAACAGACTAAAATTTAACACATAACAAATGTTCCCCATCCAATTTTATGGTCATTTAAATAGGAATTATTTTCCTTCGATTTAACATTAAAATGCATACACATATTTATATGTCCTTGATATGTATATATTTGAGTGGCTTCCGGCATCACTCATTTGACTGTTATCAAATTATAGATATTAATATGTCATAATCCCAATCATTTTATCTATTGAAATAATATGTATAATGTTCCAGCCTTTTGGGGACCCTTGAAAAATATATAAACCTAATCCATCACATATGACACAAAAAGCACACGCATTCACGTCAGTGCAGCAGTAACATTTTCTCAAACTTTGGGCACTACTACGTTAATATTTTGAATGATAGACTATTTTAGTAAGGATATGTTTCTATATAATTTAGCTGGAAAAGCGTCTATTTGTTGTAATTGCTTTTTAAACAAGAAAATGATTTTCTTGTTGAATCACTCTGCTTTAATTAAAACCTTTCATTCTTTTACAATTAGGGGGGAAAACACACATCCATCTACCTTATCACATGCATTAAAAATGAGGATATACTCACTTCATATATTACGGTTATATTCATTCATTCAACCTTAAGAAAGTTTTTTTTATTTATTTAGCCCTTTATGTCATTGTATGTAATCTCCCTTGAACAAACTTCTTATGCCATATATTTATGCATTAGTTTTTTTATGTCATAGTAAGAGTTCTTCTAATTTGTATTTAAGTTTTAAAATTATATCATTAATCTATAAAAACAAACAACAAGAAAAAACAAGGAAATTTTACCTAATTTGTGAGAAAAATATTTAAAACAAAATACTAAATGTTTAGTTATTAATCAATTATCTATTGCATCCAGAATAAATCAGAAGTTACAATAGAGTAAGGATATAATTTTAGCAAATTGGCTAAAATGTTATCTACCAATTGATGGGGGGACTATGCAGTCAAATGTTCTACCACTGAGCTCTACCCCCGATGGGGGGACTATGAAACAGAAAAATGCAATCCACTAATAACAAAGGTTTCCAAGTAAGCATTTATTAGATTAGCACGGAAAGGAATTTTAGATTAATTTTTTGTCTAATCTAGTCATCCTAATATCCAATCTTACATCATTTATACTTATCAGAGGAAAATAATATCTAAATTATTAGACAATATTTCATCAATTAATTATTTCCAAAATGAATAATCATGATATTTACTCCTTGATAACATGGTTAGTTTTAGAGTAGTAAAAATGTCAAAATAATTTCCTGTGGAAACAGTGTCTTAATGTTTCAAAGGTATGTCAAAAGACAATTTTTAGAGATATTTTATCCACATGTAAAATTCTAATTTTTACCTTGTGAACATAATTCTGTGAAATCATTTTAAATCTAATATTTAAATATCACATCAGAATTACTTAACAGATATAATGGTGTCACTATAAGTGTATCATCTTTCTTGGGAAATATAAAGGAAACATGTATATTCTGTTTTTTGAAGATATTAAATGCAATGCCTTTATCAAACATTGCAAATTAAGTACTACAGTAGAAGATTTAAATATTTTAATTACTCATCCTCTTGCTTCATTTCTTAATAGTGTTATCATTTGTCATCAGATTTGTAATGTAGAAACTCTCCTACTTCTCCAACAAGAGGAGGAACAAAAATCCTCACAATTCTCAACAAAAACTTTAATAATTGTATAGGCATTGTACCATTTCACCTTACAAAAATTATTTGCTGGAGTAAATGTAATATTTAATACAATTACTCAGAATGTTGCAAATGTTAGGCAGGATAAAGAAAATTACGGTACTGACTGATAAGAGCACTGTTAATTGTCATTTCATGTGGTTTTCTTTCTCCACCGTCATATTTCTATGTGTGCTTTTAATACCCGAGGAAGTCAAAAATATTTAAAACATTGGTATACTTGATAATTTTTCTGAAAATCCTGTATTTTTCATATTACAGTTTCTTGGGTTCTTTATCTTTTTCAACTCCAATTTTGTAGTGGTAAAGGCTTTGCACTTAACATCCTTTTTATGTTCCTTTTTAACAAGGAAAAACAGAAAATGACAAAATTCCATATTTTTTATGCCATGGAGTAGTAAAATTATTTTATATATTGTTAGCTCTTCCAGGAATTTCCCTCTGCTAGGTCGAACAAAATCCTTATACAGTAATTTGTGAAACTACTGTTCAATAGAGTATTTTTTTTCTTCTAAAACTTGGCATAGGTTTTAGATTATAGCATTCTATGAGGATGCTGGTAGATGGGTGCCGCCAGAGTATTGCAGGCAATAATATGACTAAAATTCTAATACCTTTAGTGTGCATGCATGTATTTCTAAACACTGTTATTTTTTAAGTATTTGTAAAATTAGAAAAATGACTTTTATTTCTTGAAAATCTGTCACATGCTTAGTTTGAAGTTTTACACTCCAGATGTTTTTGAGTTGCATGAAAATTTTGCATTAACGATGCAAATATTAAAATTTCACATGAGACTCAAAAATATCTGAATGACAGAACTCAGACTTCCAATATAGCCGTACATCATAGAGCTGAAAGTAAGCAGGGAATTTCACTTCTAAACACATTTTTGAGACAGTTATCTGTGAGTGAAAACAGGGTATTATAACAAAAGATGAGTTTAAATCTTAACTATAGTGTTTGTTACTGTGAATGCTATAATAATACATAAGTAAAATGAGTGTAAATGTAATATATTATTTTATACTGCTGTATACATATGAAATAAATAAAACTAGGATACATATTATGCCATTTCTCCATGCATGGATCTTCCACTGACGCCCGTGGGAGCTTTGAATAAAAATCAGTGGCAAAATATGGCCCTAAATTTAAAAACAACTAATGCTGATTTAGTAATTTTAGTCTTAATATAACAGGTCTAAGGGGACATCTGTTCAAAACTGAGTCTTATTCGAAGAAACATATGCTAGGTTTAAAGGATTTCACGATATTTATACTTTTGAAAGTAGGCATTTAGTTCCATATGATTCTCATTGTACCCACAATGAATATTTTAAATATATATATTTTTCCACATAATGTTATATTTTCTTTTTAATTTTTTTGATTTGTAGTAATACCAAGGGTCCACAAGGAATGATATTGAGAAGTTGTACACAGGATATGAATGCCTTCAAGCAATAAGAGGAAAACATTTTATCTAAAATTTTAGAAAGAAATTATTTCATATTTAAAGTCAATGGAATCATAAGAAAAAATAAAATACAGATGGGTATCATTATTCAAGAAGAAAATATAAATTAAGGTATAGATTTTTTTATAATGTAAAAATAATCTGAATGAATCTTTCAGAAATTACAGTCTGAAACAGCTAAAAGGTAATATAGAAGAAATGTGCTTTGTAATCTCGTGTGTGGTTTATGTAACTGATTTTCTTGAGTTCAGACTACACATATCTGGACAGAAATTCATTTTATGAAGCAACAAGGGATGGGACTAGGTATTTCCTCTATTTGGACATTGAATACCCAGGAATGATGATTCTCAATGAAATGTTGACAGCTATAACTACAAGTTACTTTGTTCCTCTAGACCTGTGCCTCCTATCCCTTACTTTTACCCTTTCTGGGAATCATATCACAGACTCTTCCATTTAACCAAGATTATCAATTTTCAGACATAAAAATTAAATTTTATTGAATTACACACTTATAGTAAGGTCCAACAATGAGGGGAGGTAAGGATGCATGGTAGTAATATCTGCCTTCATGAAAATTCTAGTTTGCCTTGAGAACCAAAGAAATTATAGGAAAATACTAAATAATTAAATGGTCAGATAATGAAATAATCAAATTTGTGGTCAAAACCCAACTGTGGGTCACGAGAGTAAGTCAATGTATTAAGATGAGAACATAAAAACAAAACTATAAGTAAATAGAATAGAAAAAATGTAGAGTAGAAGAATATGAAAACACATCACTCATGATAAAAACAAACAGTTCTTTGTTAAACATTTCTTCCAATACATGTGTGATATAGGTCCCAATGTGAAATATATTTCTTGCTGTGAATCATTGCCCAAGTGTTTGAAAAGCACTGCACCATATGATCACTATTTCAAATTTAAATTTATTTAATGCTGTAGAAAGTCAGGGAAGATCTTTTCAAAAAGTTCTTTTGCATCTGAGTCTTGATCTTTACCTTTGTAAAATATGAAGTACACTTAGCTGTAAAAAGTCTTATGAGAATTCAGTAAACTGACAAATGTGAAATGCGTAGCAACAATGCTAATGCACATTAGGTGGTGTATTTTATTATTAATATCACTTTCAACTCTTTACCCCTATTCTTGATTACCAAAAGTATGGAATACAGTATCCAAATGGAAATCATTCCTTTCTCAACACTCCAGACTGCTTTCGAGTTGTATTTAAACAGGGCTTATTGCACAATCTCAAGATGCAAGTTGACTTGCCTTTGGTTTCCACTCATCAGCTCAGTTCACATTTGCCTCTCTATTTATTGGTGGTTTGGAGTCCAGGAAATAAAACTCACAGCTGCTGAGTTCCAGTCATTTCCCTTTGCAACTCTCAAATAGCCCTCTATCCCTACTATTGAAAAATATATATGTATGATTGCACTAGGATATATTTACCTGTTTTTTCCCCCAACCCCCAATGTGCTTTTTGAATAACTTTCTATTTCCATGCAAATAAATGTTTGTTGGAGTAACTGAATAATTGACAGAATGATATTTTTTGCATATGACTTATAAAATGAATTTGGGCAGTGTGAAATAACAAAAATTCAACAGAGTAAATTTTAAAGATCTAACTGGCTTCACTGAACAATTCATAAATCAGGCAACATCCCACCTAGCAAGTAGAAGAGAGCTCCAAAGGGCTACCGAAAGGGAAAGGTTTTTAAAGCCAGACAAGGGAGTCATAAACAAAATAAAGGATTATTTCAGGCAAGGTCACTTCCCTTTGGGGAATAAAAGGGTCTTATTATGTGGGTTACTTCACTGGCACTGAGCAGAAAATTCCAGACTGACTGATTAAGATTGCATTCCTGGGGAAGGTTGAAACTGCAATTAGGTTAGGAATAAAGCCCCCATTTGGTGATGTGGGCTTAGCAGAAGTGACTCCATTTTGGACCTGTGGTTTCCTTTTTTAACAATTCCTTCCTTTTGATCAGACTGTCAGCTTGACTGAGAGATGTGATCAAAATTTAAGACATTAGCACCACTCTCAGCTACCACTTGGCAGCTTCCGTTGTTTCTTTTTGTGGTATCCATAGGTCACAGTTCCAGGGTCATAGTCCTTAAATTTGTCATTCTCTTTGCTTCTTTTCTGGAATTCTAGTCTTAGGGAGATCATTTTCTTGGTGGTTAGCAGCTGTGAACATACATTTAAGGCTTTTGAGAGAATACAATGCCCTAGGGAGATTATTACGATTATAATAGGCAGGGTATTTTTAATGTTTGGAGTGCACTTTGGAGCCATGGTCCCCAAAAACCCAGACCAATCAAAATCAAATAAGTCAAAGAAAGACCCCACTAAAGGAGCAACCTTTTTAAGCCAAGTGGTTTGCTCAGTGATCTTATATGCCTGAGTTTCAACTTCCACAGAAGTGTTAATTCAAGTGCAGCGGGTGGTGTTGGCCACAGCACAGACATCTCACTCAGCTAAAAGAAAATCGAGGGCCATCTTGTTGTCAAGAACAACCTTGGTCAGAAAGTCTAAGGATCATTGTTGGGTAGCTATTGTCTTAGCAATAGATTCTATGCTACCTTCAAAAATTAGGAGAGGTTTCTGATCATATTCTCATTTACATTTTATCCCTAACCAGGGAAGTATGGCCCTGCCAAAGGAAGCAAATCCTGAGTCATGAATGCCTCCTGGGAGGTCTTTTCTAACTAGATGGTGTAAATTCAGGGGAGCCGACTAATGAGATGTCTTAGTTAGTTTGTGAAAAATTTGGGGCACAGTTGGATAACCTAAGAGGCATTGCTCAGTTATGCACCAGTCATCTAGGTATTCAGGTCCAAAGAGAATGATAAATACCATAGACAAAGACAAACCCAGCTAGGGCACAAACCATTCTCATTAAGGAGGTGCTATTAATGGATTCATTCATAGAGATTAGTGCATTTGCCCCTACAACCCAGGGATCAATTAGGTTTTCAGCACATTCAGAAAGTAGATCTCATAGCCTAAAATAAAGAGTTGTTCTGAGTACCTTGCAAAGATGGCTGATGCTGGAGAGATCTCTTAGTGATCAGGCAGCAGATATGATCTAGATATTCATGGGATTGTGAGAGTGTGATTGTACAAAGATTTACATAGGCATATGAGTTTAATTGCATAAGTACAGTTATAATTGGAGAAGGGAAAAAACAAGGCACTTGATGTTCTGTCACAAAAGTTGAACGTAGTAAAAGACTTCTAAGAGGGACTGACTGAAGGTCACCCCCATTAGCAATGGTCTAGGAAATATGGATGAGGGTATTAGCTTTCCAGGCCAATGCTGGAATAAAGAAAAGAAAGAGAAGGCGAAAAACTTTCATGTTCTGTTAAAGGATGCAGTTTTGATCTGGTGTCTTGGGTGGAAGTAGTCTACAGATGCCAGGTACAGCCTTCTTGTGAGCTGTGTACTACAGGCTCAATGTCTTCCAGTTTTGCAGCAGTGTTGGTGCTTGAGAATGCTGGTAATGTCCCTTCCACTGGCACTCAAGAGGAGTCCTCTGATGATGATGTTTCCAGAATATCCAGTCACCAGTCTTCAGACAATGGCCAACAAACAGGGATCCTTTAAATTGGGATCTGGGAAGGCTTCTTTAACCTATTGATACCCTTTAGCATAAGACATTAAATACTTACAGTAGCTAGCCATACTAGCATGACAACGAGGGAGCGGCAGAAAGTTGTATACCAACAGAAATTGGTGTACAGTGACTAGCTCATGTAGACCTAGTCTATGTTTCCCAAAGGGGGTCTGAGAACAGTCAGCGAGGCCAGAGGCAATACTATAGGTCAAGGGAGTCCAGTAGTTTCAACAAGTGTAGAGATTTTGAGTTTGACGATCCCATTAGTTTTCTCGACCTTTCCTGATGATTGAGGATGATGGGGCCAAGTAATCATTCCAAGAAGTTTGCAAGGTTTTCATTAAGGCTCATATGATTTGTCCAGTGAAGTGGGTGCCTTGATCACTGGAGATTGCAGAAGGTCATCCTCAAGTGGGAAACACATTCTCTAATAATTTCTTTGCCACTGTGAGAGCATCAGCTTTGTGCCAGGGGAAAGCTTCAAACCATCCAGAAAACATACAGAAAGTAGTAAGTACATATCGATAACCCCCACTAAGTGGCAACTGAATGAAGTCCAGCTCCAGGTGCTCAAAAGAACGAGAAGGAGTAAGTCTGAGGTCCCTTGGGACAAAACTAGTTTCTGCAGGATTATAGACCTGACAGGTTCCATGTTGGTAGTAAACTGCACAATTTTATAGAAGTTGCTACACCAATGTCTATTCATAATTTGAGTCACCTTAAAGGCACCATGGTGGATAAAGGAATGCAAAAACTGAGCATTGGCGTTTACTAGAGAGCCAGGAAAAACCATTTTCTTGGGTTTTCCATAGCACCAACTGTTTATTTAATTTACAGCCATTATTTGACCATCTTATTTTTTTCTGATTCAGGAGCAGGCAATTGCTATGTTACAAGAACATCAAGATGACAAAAGTCTGGCAATGAGGGGCTATTTTTTGCTGAAGCAGAATGGAGTTTGCCACCTGAGTTGCAACTTTTATATATTCTATTGTTGCTGTCTGTACATGAAAGTTAGCCAGGGCATTTCCCTGATATTCAAGTTCAGTCCTTGTAATGTGGGCCTCTATTTTGATGACAGCAATTTCAGAAGGTAAAAGAGTAGCAATAAGAAGTTCATTTACTTGTGGTCCTTTTTTTGATTGGGGTCTCAGAGGACATAAGAAAACCCCTTTGTTTCCATAACAACCCCAAATCATAGATTACCCCAAAGGCATACTGGCTGTCAGTATAAATATTAACAGTTTGTCCTTCTGATAACTGGTATGCTCTGGTAAGGGCCTGGGGCTCTGCTTGTTGGGTTGACTTAGCCAGTGGGAGATGCCCTTTTCAATAGCCCTTGTTGGATAGTAACCACATAACCAGCTTTGAAATTTCATTCTTTATTTCTACAGTATGACCTTTAAACACACAAGATTAAATCAAGATTAAAGGGGTGCCGTGTAAAGCTTTAGTATTCAGTATCTGTTCTATTGAATGGATTTTTTTTCCCCCAGTGGTTCTAATTGTAGACTTCTTGAAGTTGTCATTTCTTAGCTTGGCAGACCCTGTTCTCGAGAGCTGTCCTTGGGTTGTTCAAAATTGTTTTATTTTCTTCTTTCCTCTTTAATTAATCAAAACTTTTATTTCCTTATGATGAAAACGAGGTTTTTAAATTTATCACCAAACTAAAGCAGTTCATACTAACCTGTGACTAAATTAGTGTTTCTAAAGGGGCACTTATATTTTAAAGGAAATATATTAATCCATGTAAAAACTTCTATTGAGAATATTGTATCGATGAAGACACTTTTTATTTTGCTTCATCTTACATATTCACTTTTCTTTGAGAGCAGTTTCTAATCATTGGGTCATTGCTCTCCCAGTCTGCCTGGGAGTAAAAAATATTTAAAGAATGTTGCAATTATCTAATTTGGAACACCATCTCCATCCTCTTTCTCCCTTTCTCATGATGAGTGACTCTTTTCTTAATCATGAAAAAAGGGAAGAAAATAAGTGTTGGTGTGGTGAATTGCATAAGACTAAAACTAAATTTTGTTCTAGAAGTGTGAGAGTTTTTAATATTCTTAGTTGTGTTTCCTAATTAATAGTGGAATGAATGGCCAACTTCAAGGTTTTCTGGCAATATATTACTTTCAAAATTGATGTCCGTGCTTGTGTGTGTGTGTGTGTGTGTGTGTGTGTGTGTGTGTGTGAGATGGGGAGAGGTATTAACCAACACAAAAGTGACTCATGGAGGAATGCATGGAGAAAATCATCTTATAGGCAACCACATGTATTCTGTGCACTCTATTAATCTTTAGATTATCAGAATGTCTGGTTGGAAGGTAATGATGTATTTGATCTTCAACAAGCTGGATGGGCTTTTCCACACGTGGGCAATCAATGATCAATTTCTTTTGGCATTGTGTGATAACCACCCTTATTTTATACTGGGCTACATAGACCACAAAGAGATGACACAATGGTTATAATAAAATATACCAAGTAAAGTTGAATTAGGGAGAAAAAATGAGAAATGAGAGCGAAAAAGGAGAGAGAATACAACCATTGTCTTCCTTCATTCTCCAGTAAGTTTTAAGAGACTGAGAAGCAGTTATGATTTTTAAAGTTCATGTAGTCATATACATATGTAAGTTAAAACAAGGAGAAAACTAACGAAAATAAACGATGGTTGGGTAATTCCAGTTAAAATACAATAAAGAATGAGGCAAAGTAAAAAATTCCTTAGAAAAGAGTAAAACAGGAGCACCTGGGTGGCTAGTCAGTTAAGCCTCTGCCTTCGGCTCAGGTCATGATCCCAGGGTCCTGGAATCGAGCCCCGCATTGGGCTCGGCTTCTCCCTCTGCCTCTGCCCCTCCCTCCCAGCTCCTGCTCGCTCTCTCTCTCGCTCTGCTATCTCTCTCTCTCAAATAGATAAATAAAATCTTTAAAAAAAGGAGTAAAACAGAGAAAGGATATATAAATTTTATTTTAAAATATAGGAATACCAAACTATCTCATTGGGATGCCTCCGTAGAGGTGTGTTTTGTGTCCATTGTGTCTCTGGCAAGGATGTATGGATTTACATAACAGTGTTTGCAAATATTAAATTCAAAGGTGTCTCGATAATCTTAAGAAAATGAACTTGCACTTATAGGGACCGGAAGAGGGGAGAAACTGGAAATGCCATTAAGAGATCATGCAGAATCATGTGCTCTGGCACAACATTTCACAAAGCTAGATGACAAGTCAAGAGTATTGCTGCTGAGATGGTAAGAATGTTTTCAATTGCAAATCAGGGAGGTGGAGAGAACTAGGATATTAGGTATTTTTAAAGTTTAGGTATGTAGCACAGTTTTAGTTTAGATACAATACTTCCTTTAACACTCTAGAAGAGCCTATTCCAGTATTAGATATAATAATAATTAAAGGATGAAAATAAATGCTGCAAATAATAAAACATTATGATTTAGATGATGCTATGAGATAACTCATAACAATAAAAACAGAAAAAAAAAGAGAAATTGGGATAACAAGGGACCCATTGTTGTTGTAAATCACTAGCTACGAAGCAAGTGAGCACAAGTAACTGTTTACAGACTGGACTACTAAAAATGGAGGTGGAAGGAAAGAATCTAAAAACAATTCAGAAAGCAAAAAGATGGTACTTCCTCCCTAGTTAGGTGGTCAGCTGACATTGATGAGGGAGAGGGAGAAGCAACTATGACTGGGAGTTTTGGTTTGCCTGAGTGGATCATGCTGCCTTCAAACAAGACAACACAAAAGAAAGAAAAGGGTAATCTTATTTGTAGGGGGGCTTGCTAATTTTCTCTTTATCATTCAATTTTTGCAATGCTTGTTATCCAACTGGAACCCTAACTGCATTTTGTAAGACATATTCAGAAAATTTCCGGCGCCTGGGTGGCTCAGATGGTTAAGCGTCTGCCTTCGGCTCAGGTCATGATCCCGGAGTCCCTGGATCGAGTCCCGCATCGGGCTCCCTGCTCCTTGGGAGCCTGCTTCTCCCTCTGCCTCTCTCTCTCTCTCTGTCTCTCATGAATAAATAAATAAAATCTTAAAAAAAAAAAAGAAGCATAACTTGGGGGGCGCCTGGGTGGCTCAGTCATTAAGCGTCTGCCTTTGGCTCAGGTCATGATCCCAGGGTCCTGGGATCGAGTCCCACATCGGGCTCCCTGCTCTGCGGGGAGCCTGCTTCTCCCTCTGCCTCTCTCTCTCTCTCTGTCTCTCATGAATAAATAAATAAAATCTTGAAAAAAAAAAAGACATATTCAGAGAATTTTAGATTTTTACCCTTATATCAAATGATAGTTTCTCTACTGTATTTTACTTCATTCTCTTGATAGTAATTCATTATTATGACCACTTAAATTAAAACTCTTAAGTTGAATTGTTTCATTATGTTTATTTGGAAATAATTATATAAATATGTAATATGTAAATTAGAAATATTTTTAAAGGTTTTCTTTTTTTCCCTTGTGCAACTTTGGCTAGTGTTTACGCCCAAAGTGGTCTTGACTAATTTTTTTTTTTTTTTAAGATTTTATTTATTTATTTGACAGAGAGAGAGATAGCGAGAGCAGGAACACAAGCAGGGGGAGTGGGAGAGGGAGAAGCAGGCTTCCCGCCGAGCAGGGAGCCCGATGTGGGACTTGATCCCAGGACCTTGGGATCATGACCCGAGCCGAAGGCAGACGCTTAACGACTGAGCCACCCAGGTGCCTGGTCTTGACTAATTTAAAAAGGACGCAGATTAAGTCAAAATCTCTGGCTTTTTTTTGTGATGTGCATGACACTACATAATGAAGAGAAAGAGGTATAAATAAAAATTATTTACAATAATAACTGTAAAAAAGCGATTTATCTTTCCTTTTCAGCTATTTAAATAACATTTTCAGCAAATATTTTTGAACAAAACCATAATACCTTCATATTGTTTGACCTATATTCATCAACTCCCATCTAAACTCTATTAGCAATTAATTTTACTTTCTAAGTTTTTATTTTTTAAGTGGACCCACAGAATAATAGACTTTTAGTGCAGAGCAGTTTCTTGAAAATATTCTGGTCCTTAACCTACCTATGAAGCAAATGAGACAAATACAGGCCAACTATTGGAAAAACATAACCATAAACATAAGGTCCAAACCCTTTCTCTTGACTGAATTCTTAACCTGTGCCAGGCTGCATCTCTAGTCTCTGTGTCTTATTTTAACTTGAAATTCTAGGAGTAACTATATTTAAAAATATAAAAATAAGCTATAGCATCTAGAACTCCACTTTATATTTTTAAATTTCAATGCTCTCCCTACACCACATGCTCATTTCTAAGGATGATTCTCATGTAGAAGGCACCATGAAATGTGGCCTAAGAAACTGAAGACAGTTCTGACTGTCCTTTTATGATTTATATTTAGAAAAAAATGTTGTTTTAATATATGCTTTCTTATTCCTCTTAACCAACATGTTATGTTGGCAGTGAATAAGCAAAGCTAGAGTCAGACAAATAGGAGTATACCTCCCAGAGAAATCCTATTAATAACTACTACTTCACCAAGAATAGGTCTGAATAACCTGACTTCATAAAATCATCATCATCCCATCTAATAAATTCACCCAACTTAGCTCAACTTACTTTAACTAATTTAGTCAGAGTAAGAAGGTAGGTAAAGGGTAGTTTTAATCGTCAACTACCCACCCTGTTGGTGAGAGAGAGATTTCCACCCTAGGGTTTTGGGGATGGGGAGCACAGAACATCTGACACTGGAGAGACAGACGAAATTGACAACAATTTACGAGTCACATCTTCTCACAGGCTGGGGGAGGACACCACACAAAATATAGGGCCACACTACCAGAGGCTATAAGAAGCAGGCTTTTTTGGTATCAAGAGGGAGGGGTTCTCCCTGGTGCCTGCTGGAGGATGTGACTAGGGAGAATTCAATGGAGCTAGCAGGGAAATGAAATCACACTTCTTAAAAACCAACTGTGAGGGGGCGCCTGGGTGGCTCAGTCGTTAAGCGTCTGCCTTCGGCTCAGGTCATGATCCCAGGGTACTGGGATCGAGCCCCGCATCGGGCTCCTTGCTCTGCGGGAAGTCTGCTTCTCCCTCTCCCACTCCCCCTGCTTGTGTTCCCTCTCCCGCTGTCTCTCTCTCTATCAAATAAATAAATAAATCTTTAAAAAAAAAAAAAAAAAACAACTGTGACCGGTCCCCCTAATAAGCAGAGCTGTTTGGCTAGGGGGTCTTATCTTCCAGAGGAGAATGAGGAAGGTGAGGTTAGACCATTCAAGGCACTCCTAGATATGCCAGATGTCAAGGTAGCACATAATATTGGGCTCTAATTTTAGTCCTTATACTGTAATTGACTCCTTGATGTCTTGACACCAATTTTTACCTTGGTGATGAACTGAGATTTCTAGGTAGTAGAAGTACCTCTCCAGGACATGAATTAGCACTTGACCAGGAGGAAGACAGTGTGAGGAGAAAAACAACTATTTTGAGTTGCTGCCTAGGCATTTCACAGTGCGATAAACCCTGCTCTTGCACAGAGTCTGGCCATGTGGATAAGGACCTGAGCTTAGGATTCCCCCCAGAAGCTCCCACTTTGCTTTTCTTGGGGCACCTTTTAAAATAACCACTTAGAATTAAGCCAGTGAAAAGTCAGTGACATCCTCCGCAACCACTTTCTAGGTGCTTGCTTCCCTATTCTCTATCACCTGCTTGCTCATGGCCTGGGACAGGGGTCTGTCCTTTCCCTGGCTCTTTGACCCCCTCCCTGAGATTTGTAAGTAATAAATCTGACTTTACTTCCTTTGTGTGAGTGTATTGAAACTGTGTTTTTGATCAAAATGACCGTGGGTTCATTTCCCCAAAGTGGGTGCTCGGATACTGAAGGAGATATCTGTCAACCTTGTGTGGGTGGCTTATGCCTCTTCACTCAGCAGATCATAATCTGTATATTTTTAATTTAATGCATCAGCCATGGGCCCCCCAACACAGAGGGCCGCATAGTGAGGTGAACTTCAAAAACATAAACTTCAGAGGTGTTCCCTTCTTGGCCAATAAAGGAAATTGAGGAACCTGTGTGCGGTAGTACAGAGATGCGTGTCCTCAGGCAATGGGGATTTAGACTAACCCATGCCTGTGGCAATAGCAGAGGCTTATTTCCTTTCTTTGGAATTTGTTGAAGGGGCCATTAAGTCTGTAACTGAAGCTGGCTGCCTCGGGTTTACAGGGGACATGGAAGTTGTATTGAATGTCTTCTTTGAGAGCCCAACACTGTCTGTTTTGAGAAGTCAAATGAACGCCTTGGTCACCATCAATAATCTCTGAAGTTCCGAAGGGGAGAATAGGAGTGTCCTGGTGAGGCCGAATTGTACCTTAGTACACATAGTGACATCTGTCCCCTTGATTTATATTTCAGGTCTCTGTAAGACAAGAGTTTCCCAGAGTCCTTGACTTCCAAGGGAGCAATTCTTATAAAATACACCAAGAGTTTAGAAAAATGTACATATGCAGCCATTTTCTGGCCAGGGTATCTGGTGCTAAGATGACGGCCTGATATATGGTCAACTGTGCTGACCCTTACTTAGATCCTGCATTTATCAGAGACTTCCTGGATAAGGAATGAAAAGCAACAACATTCCACCAGGTTCCGTCCTATATAATGGTGGCAATATGATCGATAAAGTGGGTAAACTCCATCAATTATGCACTAAGTTGCTCCTACGGGGCTCTCCATGTTGCTAAGGGGTCCTGGGAGAGGGTTGTCCTCCTCTAACACCATGGCATCTGGTGAGGATCTGAGGAGAGGTGAGGCTATACTTTCCAGCAGATGGGATGTGTCAGAGGTTCAGATCTGACTCCAGCCTGTAGAATGGAGGGCTTGATAACTGTGCACAACTTGTGAGTTCTGTTCCCATGACCCAAGGCATAATGGCCAACGTGGTCTGGAAGAATAGATGCTCAGGGTCTGTGGGAGACTGTTCACAGAGGAGCTCAGTGTGTGGCCAACAACTACCACTGCTAGTTGGTTTGCTAGTTGGGCAATCAAGCCCCATGATTTGGAGATTAGCCCCTTGGCCTGCTGGTAGCCAGCAACACTAAAACAAGCCCAGGCATGATGGCTGGGGCAGTTTCATTAAGACAGCAGTTGTGTCACTTTCTCCATTATTTGGGGAGGGGCTGGTGCCCCATGTTCTCTCCCCTTCTTTTTTTTTTTTTTTTCCATCAGTGCCTGGTCCATGGGTTGCCAGAAGTATATACCCTTGGAACACAGTAAAATACTTGGGTTAGCGGCAAGGGAAACGGCAGCACAGGGAATGGGGAAGGCAGCTACAGTTGCCCAAACGACTCGTACTAAATGACTCAGGTGCCATGATTAATTCTCGCTAGGATGGTCATCTCCTTCTTTTCCACGAACCTCATAATGAGCCATCCCTGGATTGTCCCTGAGGGTGGACAATCACAACAATGTCCAGATGGCTACCCCAAGTAGCTGGTGATGGTTCTCAAGTTAGATGCAGTGACCAGAGAGCTCAAGCTTATCCTTGGTAAGTGAAACTGAAGCACCGACTGGCCAGGTAAGGTGCTATGTTGTCACTGCTTTTATAGGCAGGAGTCCCAGAGACGCCTGCCAGATGTAGACAGACTCCAACAGAGCATCGTGCTGAGGTATAGTCAATTAACAACAGTTCTCTTCTTTAGGACAAGAGCATTTTGCACTGGGAGGGGAGGGCAATGCCTACTAAAGACAACACAGTACCCAATAGGCAAAAGTGCAAGTCCACCAGCAATGACAGTTTGGTCCCAGGCAGCCTTCCCTTTATCATGAAACCATTTAGTTATCCAAGAGCAGTTAATTCAAACTGACCGGGTGTCCTTGGTCATGGTTGGATCATCGTGTAAAGGGTTGTTTTACTTGCCTCTTAATCACCCCTTTGCCGAGGGAGAAATATCTGTCCTAGAGTTATGGGGTGGGAGAATACGTAGCACCTAACACTGGACAGAAGAGGCCAACAACAATTTATTAGTCACAGAGGGTCACAGCCCGGGGTGGAAGGTAGCAGGAAGGATGTTGCACATGGCCACATGGGACTGCACTCAGGAACAGAGTGAACAACCGGGGGCTGTGTAGGAGGCAGGCTTTGTAGTATCAAGGGGGTGAGGTGTTCCCTGATTCTGGTGAGATAGGATTGGCTTGTTTGAATTGGCTTGTTCTGTAAGTGTATAGGGAACTGACACCCACCTTCACCTGGCCCCCCTGATAAGTAGGGCTGTCTGTCTAGGGGATCTTATCTTTGGGAGCAGAGTGGAAAGAGAAACTTGGGAGTTAGGTTATTTGAAGTTTTCCTAGTGGTGCCAGATGTCAAGACAACACATATATCGGACTTAATTTTGATTATACCATAAGAGTGAGCTGTATGCTGTTGGAAAGGACCCAAATCCCTGAGAGCCCTTGAAGAATTTAAGTCTTAGTCAGCCTTGCTTCAAGCCAAATTTGTCAGATATTAAGCTTAGGTTCTTTGAGAGGTTTTCTATATTGTCTTTCAAAGTAGAACATTTTCCAAAGTGGAAACTAAACTTTTTATGAACATAGGTCCCCCAGCAACTATGGAAACTTATGGGAGGGTCTCTTTGTCATCAAGTTCTGAAATGTCATAGCATCACATGATTTGATGTAGATGGATGATGTAACATCCATCCAAATTTCAGATACTTAGTAAGCTCTTTCTGTCTTTAAACCCAAGCTTTCAGTTTTTGGAAATTTTCTTGAATTATTGCTTTCATCATTTCTTCCCTTATTTCTTTTCATCTTTTTTTATCCCTTAGTATTTGGATATTGAACCTCCTCTACTGACCTACCAATTTTCTTCACTTTTTCTTCCCTATTTTCTACAGTTTTTAAAATCTACTTTCTCAGAGATGTTCTTATGTTTATCTTCCAAACTTTTATTTAGCCGTTTATTTCATTGTTTTATTATTATTTTAAGTCTAAGAGTTCTTTATGTTTTCTCAATATTCCTCTCTAAAGGTATTTTGAACCCTTTTCACTTAGGCAATATTTTCTCTTATTCACCTGAAGATATCGATGATAGCTTATATTGCATTTTATTTTCCCAGAATAGTGTCTCTTTCCAGGAATGTACAATAAAGATTTTTTTTTTTTTTTTTGCAAATGTCTGGTGATACTTAACTGTGTGCTCATAATTAAGAACAATACTCTAAAATGCTGAAGGTAAACTCTGTCCTTGTGTGGAAAGCTTATTGAGTATGTTTGTCTATAGGGTGATCTTTCTGGATCATTTAATTAAGGAAACCCCAATGTCAATATGTTTGGTATATTTTTCTTCTTCGGCTAGTTAGAGATATCCAGAGAAATGCTTTCAGGTCTTCTGCCTGGAGGTATAAGCCTGAGCACTTGCATTCTGAAAGTTAATTGGGGGAAAGATGACTGGGAGACTCAAGAGCCTAAGTTTTCTGGGTATGATGATCTCACATTAAACTGTACCTGCTGTCTGCCAATGTAGGCACCTCTGTTTTAACCTCCTTAGAGAATAAATTTCCTGTCTTCTAACCAGAGGGGATAATTGATCACCTACATATGCACAGTCGATGAGAGAAACCTGGGAGTCTAATTGCTTCTCAATGACATTTTTTGATCCTTCTTTTTATTTTTATATTCACTCCCACTTCAGAGCTAATTTGTTCTATTAATTCCTTAGCCTTTGGAATATTCTGTGGGATAAATCAGATTTTTTTCTTCATAGTCTTAACTTCCAGCTCAAGATTACATATTTTTAAAACTAGTAAGTCAATAGCAACTTACTGATCCACTTCCAAACTTCCAAAATGTTGTTATAGTTGTTTGCTCACTTGGTTTCTTTGTCTTTTACTTGTTCTTGTAGGCTTTTCCATAGAAAATGTTCTTTTCATTTCTGTGAAGTTTTATGAAAAGCTAAGGCTTGTGCATGAATTCAGCTCCTCTCTCTTTTTACAGGAAGCTTAAAAATAAGCTTTCACATAATGAGCTAAGTCTTATAACACAAAGTCATGAAAAAAATCTGCTCTTAGATTATTGAGAGTTTGTGGGATTCTTGCTAGAAGTACATATTTCTTTGTTGTTAGAACCATACAGAAAGCCCAGATATGCTTCACATTTGGTTACATTTGGGAATTAATACTTTAAATGTAAGATATACATAATTCTCTCATTATATATCAATAAATGAAATTATAAAAATGTGATATGCAATTTCTATTTTCCCAAATGTGAGTATTACAATGATTTATTTTTCACTTTTGGTTTGTAACAAGCTCATCATTATCTTGAGTTTTAAAAATTTTAGGTTGATAATGGTAAAACCAAATAGGTGATATACATTGTTATATTTGATATGGATTAGAATGGTGATTATATATTCAGTTGTTTTTAAGGATATAATTATGTATGAAAATACAATTTGAAACCTGATAGTGCATTTCTCTTACATTGGTTTATTTACCACATTATTCTACTTCGAATAGTGCCTGAAATTAGTGTCCAAAGAGTATCAGGCAACTTGCAAGCTTTAGTACTTGAGGTCAATTTAATTACACTGTGCATGACAGAAACTAGGCCATTTGGGTATTGCCTTTGCCACCAGCAATTGACACCTGAGTGTTAATGAGCCAGTAATTAAGAGCTGGCACATACAGACACATTTTACTGTTTGGGACTAGGATAACCATATGCTACATAACTTCGGTGCTAAGTATTTTGTTAGCTTCAGAATTTACACAATTATGTTTGTGGGTTTTTTTTTTTTTTAATCTTCCTTTTGCCATGGTAAAAAAAAAAAAAAAAAGATTAACAAAGAGTTACTTTAAAGATTTAAAATAACCGTACTTGTCATTTTCAAGTTAAGAAACATTCAAAAACTACTAAGGTCATATTTGGAGAGCAGGTATTTGGAAAAAATATATTTGTGGAGGGGCAATTACTTTCAGTTTAAAACCACATCTACAGGACTTATATTTTGAAGAGTCTTTTGTAATATAACAAAGTACCAAAAGCAACTTAACATGGATGTAATATGTAGGGTACGCAGCCTCTGGGATGGCCCATAATGATTATCACCTCCTGGTATTGAACTCTTGAGTACTCCCATTCTCCTGAAGGTAGTTGAGCTATGGAAGCCACTTCTATGGAACAGAATTTGGTTCTGGTGTTAGATTATAAAAAAGGTTATGTTTTCCATCTTGGGAATCTTCTTATACACTCTCTCATTCTCTTTTGGATTGCTTGCAGAGATGTGGAGGCAGCTCTGTGGTGAGACCCATGTGGCTCGAGACCGAGGTCCATCAACAAACACATGAGTGAGCTCTGAAGCAGACACACTTCCCCAAGTTGCATCTACAGAGGAGACCACAGCTTCTGCCAACAGCTTGAGTGCAATCTCAAAGGAGCCCTTAGTCGGAGGTTCCCAGTTAATGTGCTTTGAATCATGCAAATTTGGCGTCTATTTTTTTCCAGCAACAGACAACTAATACAATATGGAAGTGGCAATCCTATCGTCTGCCACAGCAATATGAATATTGATTTTTCTGATGTGATGTGTATAACGAAACAATATGTATAATGTACATGCATCATGTCTTTGCTTTCCTCTCCAAATTTCCTTTCTTCCTCTTCTCCCTACCTCACAAAAAATGTCCCCATCACTTTCTTGATTAATCTTCTATTGGTTTAAAAAAATAAAACTGTTCTCATCAGATGAAAAATGTATTAACTTTTGTGAATTTTAGTTGTGGGAATTACTTCTAATTTTCTTCTTTGAAAGAGTTTGCTTTTCCATCGAACCCTCTGTAGGACATAGAGCCTTTTATATGCAGATTGATATAATTATGCTTTGAAATAGCTTTGAATCCCCTGTAGCTTAAACTGAGAACATAAAAGGCCAAATGTTATATCGAACTGAAGGATATAAAAGTGCACGTACATCAATCCAAAATGAGATATAGAAATGAACAGCTCTTTACACAGTGATGTCAATTTTTGACAGATTATTGAAGGATCTTTATAACTGCAGACACTGCTTTGGGTAGCATGAAAACTCTGCCTGGGGATAGTCTTATCAGTTTGTATTTTTTATTCTTTCAATACCAAAAGGTGAGTAGATGTTAAGTGAAACAAGAGAAATACTCTCTGACAAAAGCTTTAACTCTCTTCCCCAAAGATGACATCTGGCCCCAAATGGTAAAACATCGTGTGACGTGATGATAGAATCATCCACCCAATCTGTCACGCTAGAGGTGGCAGCCTGGATGAGGAGGTTACATTTTAGGAAGTTGACAGAAAACCCACTTGGCAATCGTCACCTCCGGAGAGATCCCAGTGACAGACAAGGGTCTCTTCTGCACAGGAGGGGAGTTTATTGTGCCGGTGACAGACATGTCAAGAGGATTTAAAGCGCCCACATTCTTCCTTATAACTAGCAGGAAGATAAAAGAATAAAAAGAACCCAGTGAATTTTTGTACGTTCCAAACACTTGAAATCAATACCATATTTATTTACAAGAAGATTCTAAAAAACCTAACTTTATGTTGAAAGAATATGTACTGCTCACTTTTAATATCCCAACTGCTTTGCGTTAAGTAAAAGTACATCTTAGAATTGTTCTTTATATCAGCCATGAATACAGACATTTTTTTTTTCTGCTTAAAGGGCACATCCTCTCCTGAAATTATAATCCAAAGAAAAGAATGAAATATTTATCTCATCTGTGTTTGTTAGTAAAGGGAAATATGTCTTAAAATTGAAGATGAAAATCCCCTAAATTCTGGTGTTTCTAGAATGTGCAGATATTAAGTAAGTATAATTGAAATCAGAACAAGGGCGGGGCTTAAAACTTTGAACAAAATACACATTTTGATACTAATACTGATTCAAACAGAACTGAGTAGATGATGAATATAATACTTTTGTATTCAGTTTAGGCTAGGAAATTGTACCATGTTTGGCACTTTGCAAAGTTTAACACTTACTAATCTGCAAAATATATATGAAAGGAGATGATGATAACTTAAGTAGTAGTTTAGAAAAACATAATTGTTAATTAATCTGACACTATAATTAAAAACATATATATCAATCTACTAAAATGTCTCTTTTCTGAAATTATTGATGAATTTAAAAAAAAATCAAAGGCTTTAAACATGTAACTTAATATATATATTATATTAGTACCACTCTTAACTTTGATACCATAGAAAATATACAGACAATGTGTAATGGGCAGCATGATGCCTCTGAAATTATTTCAAACTGGATTATCTCCTAGCTCTACTATTGAAAATCTTACGACCTTGGTAGAGTTCTGCAGTTGATTTGGAAACTAAAATCAGTTCTTATATCTAAATTAGGGTGATGAATCAAATTTCAGTTGGGAATAATTTAAGACAAAACAACCTCCATTTTATAGAGAGAATCTTTTATGACCTGCTTGGGGGGGGGCGTACTTATTCCATAAATTCATGTGAAACCCCATGTTCAGTAGAAGTTCTGGGTAAGAATAAAAAACAAACTAAAAAACTCTCGCCATACTGTGAAGGACCTACTAAAATGGTTCTATTTTTTAGTGATAAGGAATAGCTATATTTTAAGCTATATTGGCAGGAGTGACAATCTTTTCTTGATAAAGATGATAAAAGACCATCTCTACCATGAATTTTTATATAATTTCAAATTGTGGCACAAACCAAGATTAACATATAAGACTCGCATTAAAATCAAAACCATGATAGTTTTAAAATTATAATAAAAGCTAATATTTATTAAGTATTCCATCTGTGACAAGTACTGTGCTATTCATCACATTTATATGAAAAGTGATACTTTTAATCAATTTACAGATGAAACTATGAGAAGCATGTAAACTTGATTATTTCTTAATGACAAAGGTAGTGAGTGTTGAGCTTAAAAGTGACTTCTGATATATGGCTTAAATAATATGGGAGAAGAAAAGATAAAATGAAGCAATTAAGCAAATAATGTTTCATTAGAAATGCCCATAATAAATATATGCTGAATTTTCACGATAAACTAAGATATATACCTTCCTCTCACATTTAAACCACATGGCCATGTGGTCTAAACAAAGTTTATGGTGCAAGTATTAGAAATGATAAAAAGACTAACAGATTTAAATTGTAGGTTGTATGCTTTTTCCTACAGCTTCAAACTACAATAGTACATCTCACACTGTACTGAGTCTGTGTGCATGTGTGTCTGTGTGTGTGTGAATGAAATGAGGTAGGAACTTGATGGTCACAATATTGGACATAAATAAAATAGTATAGAATAGAGTGCAGTAGAATATGTTGCAGTAAAATGTGATTTAGAGATATCCTTGTCTAAAATTTCCCAAAGCAGTTTACATGAAACTTCAGTGTCACTTGATCAAAGGTGGGGAAAAAGAAGTTAAGGATTTTTCATTTTTAAATGGGCATTTCATGCTACATCTATTTCTGAAAGATTTATAATTCACCTCACTGTGTTAAAAGTCTCATAGGAGTCTTTCAACTTAAAAAGGTCCTGTTTAATGCTTTTTAGCCTAGTATGTGTGTATGTATATACACATGTATATACAGACAGGAATGTTACATGTATGTTTATATACATAGTGCATGTACATATATAAAATTTAATAGACATTTCACCTCATGATCCAAAAGGATGTCTATCATCCTTCAGAAATGCTGTGAAAAATAATGCTTTTTGGGGCACCTGGGTGGCTCAGTTGGTTAAGCGACTGCCTTTGGCTCAGGTCATGATCCTGGAGTCCTGGGATCGAGTCCCGCATCGGGCTCCCTGCTCAGCGGGGGGTCTGCTTCTCCCTCTGACCCTCCCCACTCTCATGCTCTCTATCTCATTCTCTCTCTCAAATAAATAAATAAAATCTTAAAAAAAATGCTTTTTGTTTAAAAACAGATTATTTGTAATTGATTTACATGAAATCAAGTCTAATAAGGAACTCTTTAAGACACTGATAAATTGCATTCATTACTTATTCTTAATTAAAAGGATTGGAAAGTACACCTTAATGGAGAGAGGGGAATTAATATAAGCATTGGAAAAAATGATATTTTTTTTTAGCCTTTCTAGCAGGAAGCCTTTCTAACATGATTTACCTAATTAATATTTGATGTGTACAATTATCATAGTGCCAGATCTTGTAACTCCTTTTTGAAGTTTGAATAGTTCATCTAGGGCAAGTATACATATATTCCCAATTCAAGAACCAAAGGATATGAAAATTAACATAAAACAATAAATTTTTTCTGACAAGTGGTTTTTAGTAAATTTGAAAATCTGACGATACTTGTATAGTTAGTTAAATTTCATCAAATCAGGTATCACACAGTCTAAGCATTGCAATGTCATCTCATTTCATACTATTTTCTATTCCTTTCCTTTTCAATATTAAATCTTCACTACTTTCTTCAAGCCTGAAATCCAAGTGTGACTCACCCATAGTTTTCAGTGGATGACCTTGCTTCCTAATTCAGAGAAATAGTTTAGGCATCAGAAAGGATCCTATAACTTCTAAAAGTCTCATAATTTCCCCATCACCTGCATACATCCTTACATCTTAAAAGGAACATTTTTTTTGTCACTGATTGTATTTGTCAAGACTCCTCATTAGCAATGGAATTTCAACCTACATGGGCTTAAGAGGAAAGGATGACTTTCACTCAGGTAGCTGAAAGGTCTACGCATGGGTGTATTCAAGGATCCAAATGAGAAGACTAATTCTTAAATTCCCAGGTTGATCTATTCACTGATGATTTTAATCCCATTGCTTCCTGCTTGCCTCTTGGCATCTTGCTCCATCAGTTGTCTCCTCCTTTCCTTCTTCCTCTCCACTGTTTGTCCCTCAGTATATAAACATGTTTGAGCTACCCTAACTTAAAAATTACATCCTTGCACAACATCTCGATTCATACATGTGTAGTCTCTCACTTTGTCTCAACATATCCTACCTCAACCACTCCGATGTCCCTGCACCTGAAACCCTCATGTTTATCAGGCCAACTCCACAAACTCAATACACCTGAAGATTAAAGCCTCACTCTGGACCCTGTAGAACTTGTCCCAGTACTGCTGATTTACCCCTGCCACAAAAGTGGTCAAGCTACCCTCCAAAGCTAGAGCCTATACATAATTCAAGCTCTGAGAATCCTTGTTTTCCAGCTCTTCTGTGCACTCTTCAGGAGCCCTTCAGGTCTCACTTCCAACTCAAATGAGCCAAGGCCTCATCTTACTAAGGGAATGACCGGCATATGTTGCTTTATTGCCCTTCACAGGTAAGTGCATCTTTTACAAATTGAAAATTTGTGGCAAGGGACTCCATCGTGCAAGTCTTCTGGTGCCATTTTTCCTACAGCATTTGCTCCCTTCATGTCTCTGTGTCACATTTTAGTAATTCTCACAATATTTCAAATTTTAATTATTATTACATTTGTTATGGTGATCTGTGATCAGTGATTTTTTGATGCTACTATTGTAATTGTTTTGAGGCACCATTAACTGCACCCACATAAGACAGCAGACTTAATTGATAAATGTGTCTTCTGCTTCCCCCACTGACTGGTAATTCCCCCGCCTCTCTCTCTCTCTTCAGGCCTCCCTATTCCCTGAGGTGCAACAATATTGAAATTAGGCCAATTATTAACCCTACAATAGTCCCTAAGTGTTCATTTTATTTATTTATTTTTTTATGGGTCTCATTTTAAATCATAGCTAAAAATTATGAAGCTTAGTGAGAAGGCATATTGAAAGTTGAGACAGGCTGAAAGCTTAAGCCTCCTGCGCCAATTACCCAGGCCGTGAATGCAAAGGAAAGGTTCCTGAAGGAAATTAAAAGTGCTGTTCAGTGAAGACATGAATGATAAGAAAGCAAAACAGCCTTATTGCTGATTGTGGAGAAAGCTTCAGTGGTCTTGATAGAAGATCTAACCATCCACAGACATTCCCTGAAGCCAAAGCCTAATCCAGAGCAAGGCCCTAAATCTCTTCAATTCCTTGAAAGCTGAGTGAGGTGAGGAAGCTGCAGAACAGTTTGAAGCCAGCAGAGATTGTTTCATGACGTTAAGGAAAGAAGCTGTTTCCATAGCATAAAAGTACAAGGTAAAGCAGTCAGTGTTGATAGAGCAAGTTGTCTAGAAGGTCTAGCTAAGATAATTAATAAAGATGGCTACATTAGGGCGCCTGGGTGGCTCAGTTGGTTAACCGACTGCCTTCGGCTCAGGTCATGATCCTGGAGTCCCGGGATCGAGTCCCGCATCGGGCTCCCTGCTTGGCAGGGAGTCTGCTTCTCCCTCTGACCCTCCCCCCTCTCATGCTCTCTGTCTCTCATTCCCTCTCTCAAATAAATAAATAAAATCTTAAAAAAAAAAAAAGATGGCTACATTAAACAACAGATTTTCAAAGTAGATTTTCAAAGAAACATCCTTCTAATGGAAGAAGTGCCATCTTGGGCTTTCACAGCTAGAAAGGAGAAGTCAATACCTGGTTTCAAACTTTAGTATATGTGCTGCCCAAGTGAGCACCCTGGTTTCAAACTTTAAAAGACAGTTAGGGGCTAATGCCTTTACTTTGGTGACTTTACGTTGAAGCCAATGCTCATTTATCATTCTGAAAATCCTAGGGCCCTTAAGAACTATCTGAATCTACTCTTTCTGTGATCTGTCAATGGAACAACAAAGCCTGGATGACAACATATCTGTTTAAAGATGGTCTACTGAATATTTTCAGTCCACTGTTGAGATCTACTGCTCAGAAAAAAAAGATGCCTTTCAAAATATGACTTCACATGGACAATGCATCTGGTCATCCAAGAGCTCTGTTGGAGATGGATGGTAAGATTCATGCAACAGAGCATCCATTCTATAGCTCATGGACCAAGAAGTAATTTCTACTTTCAAGTCCTATGATTTAAGAAATACATTTAATAAGGGTATAACTGCCATAGATAGCAATTCCTTTGATGGATCTGGATAAAGTATATTGGAAAAAAAAAAAAAAACTTCTGAAAAGGATTCTAGATGCCATAAAGAACATCTGTAATTTATGGGAAGAGACCAAAATATCAACATTAATAAGACTTTGGAAGAAGTTGATTCCAACCCTCATGGATGATGCAAGGGGTTCAAGACTTCTGTGGGAGAAGTCACTACAGATGTGGTGGAAATAGCAGGAGAACTAGAATTAGAAGTGGAGCCTGCAGATATGATTGAATTGCTGCAATATCATGATAACATTTTAAGGGATGAGGAGTTGCTTCTTATGGATGAGCACAGAGAGTGGTCTACTGAGATGGAAACTACTCCTGGTGAGGATGCTGTGAAGGTTGTTGAAATGACAACAAAGGATTTAGAATAGTACATCAACTTAGCTGATAAAGCAACAATAGGGTTTGAGAGGACTGACTTCAATTTTGAAAGAAATTCTTCTGTGGGTAAAATGCTATCAAATACAAGTCATTCATGAGAGGAAGAATCAATAGATGCGGCAAACCTCACTGTCATCTTATTTTTTTTAACATTAAAGTTTTTATTTTGACAATCACTGTGAACTCATGAATTTTTTACATTTTATTTTTTCCAGAGAAGAATGTTCTTCTTTATTTTACACTTTTTTATTATTAGGTTATGTTAATCGCCATACATTACGTCATTAGTTTTTGATGTAGTGTTCCATGATTCATTGTTTGCATATAACACTCAGTGCTCCATGCCCTGAGAACATGCCCTCTTTAATACCCCTCACCAGGCTAACCCATTCGCCCACACGCCTCCCCTCTAGAACCCTCAGTTTGTTTTTCAGAGTCCATCATCTCTCATGGTTCATCTCCCCCTCCGATTTCTCCCCCTTCATTCTTCACCTCCTGCTATCTTCTTCTTTTTTTTTTGTTAACATTAATGTATTATTTGTTTCAGAGGTACAGATCTGTGATTCAACAGTCTTGCACAATTCACAGCACTCACCATAGCACATACCCTGCCCAATGTCTATCACCCAGCTACCCCATCCCTCCCACCCCCCACCACTCCAGCAACCCTCAGTTTGTTTCCTGAGATTAAGAATTCCTCATATCAGTGAGGTCATATGATACATGTCTTTCTCTGATTGACTTATTTCACTCAGCATAAAACCCCCCAGTCCATCCACGTTGTTGCAAATGGCAAGATTTCATTCCTTTTGATGGCTGCATAATATTCCATTGTATATATATACCACTTCTTCTTTATCCATTCATCTGTCGATGGACATCTTGGCTCTTTCCACAGTTTGGCTATTGTGGACATTGCTGCTAGAAACATCGGGGTGCACGTACCCGTTCGGATCCCTACATTTGTATCTTTGGGGTAAATACCCAGTAGTGCAATTGCTGGTTCGTATGGTAGCTATATTTTCAACTTTTTGAGGAACCTCCATACTGTTTTTCAGAGTGACTGCATCAGCTTGCATTCCCACCAACAGTGTAGGAGGTTTCACCTTTCTCCGCATCCCCGCCAACAACTGTCGTTTCCTGACTTGTTAATTTTAGCCATTCTGACTGGTGTGAGGTGATATCTCATTGAGGTTTTGATTGGGATTTCTCTGATGCTGAGCGATGTTGAGCATTTTTTCATGTGTCTGTTGGCCATTTGGATGTCTTCTTTGGAAAAATGTCTGTTCATGTCTTCTACCCATTTCTTAATTGGATCATTTGTTCTTTGGGTGTTGAGTTTGATAAGTTCTTTATCGATTTTGGATACTAGCCCTTTATCTGATACATCATTTGCAAATATCTTCTCCCATTCTGTCGGTTGTCTTTTGGTTTTGTTGACTGTTTCTTTTGCTGTGCAAAAGCTTTTTATCTTGATGAGGTCCCAATAGTTCATTTTTGCCCTTGCTTCCCCTGCCTTTGGCAATGTTTCTAGGAAGAAGTTGCTGCAGCTGAGGTTGAAGATGTTGCTGCCTGTGTTCTCCTTTAGGATTTTGATGGACTCCTGTCTCACATTGAGGTCTTTCAACCATTTGGAGTCTATTTTTGTGTGTGGTGTAAGGAAATGGTCCAGTTTCATTCTTCTGCATGTGGCTGTCCAATTTTCCCAACACCATTTGTTGAAGAGACTGTCTTTTTTCCACTGGACATTTTTTCCTGCTTTGTCAAAGATGAGTTGACCATAGAGTTGAGGGTCCATTTCTGGGCTCTCTATTCTGTTCCATTGATCTATGTGTCTGTTTTTGTGCCAGTACCATGCTGTCTTGATGATGACAGCTTTGTAATGAGCTTGAAGTCTGGAATTGTGATGCTGCCAGCTTTGCTTTTCTTTTTTCAACATTCCTCTGGCTATTCATGGTCTTTTCTGGTTCCATACAAATTTTAGGATTATTTGTTCCATTTCTTTGAAAAAAGTTGCTAATATTTTGATGGGGATCGCATTGAATGTGTAGATTGCTCTAGGAAGTATTGACATCTTCACAATATTTGTTCTTCCAATCCATGAGCATGGAACGTTTTTCCATTTCTTTGTGTCTTCCTCAATTTCTTTCATGAGTATTTTATAGTTTTCTGAGTACAGATTCTTTGCCTCTTTGGTTAGATTTATTCCTAGGTATCTTATGGGTTTGGGTGCAGTTGTAAATGGGATCGACTCCTTAATTTGTCTCTTCTTCTGAGCTGCTTTCAGGATTTTCTCTTTGTTTCTGAGAATCATAAGTTTTACTATTAGATGTTGGGGTGTTGACCTATTTTTATTGTTTTTGAGGGAGGTTCTCAGTGCCTCCTGGATTTTGATGCCTGTTTCTTTTCCCGAATTAGGGAAGTTCTCTGCTACAGTTTCCTCCAATATACCTTCTTCCCCTGTCTCTCTTTCTTCTTCTTCTGGGATCCCAATTATTCTAATATTGTTTCATCTTATGGTATCACTTATCTCTCAAATTCTGCCCTCATGATCCAGTAGTTGTTTGACTCTGTTTCTCAATTTCTTTATTCTCCATCATTTGGTCTTGTATATTACTAATTCTCTCTTCTGCCTCATTTATCCTAGCCATTAGAGCCTCCAATTTTGAGTGCACCTCATTAATAGCCCTTTTGATTTTGACTTGGTTAGATTTTAGTTCTTTTATTTCTCCAGAAAGGGTTTCTCTAATAACTTCCATGCTTTTTTCATGCCCAGCTATGATCTTTAAAATTGTCATTCTGAAGTCCAGTTCCGATATCTTACTAAGGTCCATATTGATTAAGTCCCTGACAGTCAGTACTGTCTCTTGTTCTTTTTTTGAGGTGATTTTTTTCCATCTTGTCATTTTGTCCAGAGGAGAATAGATGAATGAGATGACAAAATTCTAACACGGTAAAAATGACCCCAGAAATAAATACACTAAACAAATCAGAAGAGACCTGAAACTAGGGAAAAAGAAGGGGAAAGACAGACAAAAGAAAAAAAAAAAAGAAAAAGAAAAAGATAAAAACAAACAAACAAAAAACAGAATATGATCAAATAGGATCAGGCTGGTGCATAGATCAGTGCCACACACTAGATTTTGGGCATATTTTGGACTGTTAGAAGAAAGTGTCTCCCAAAATTTTAAAGTAAGAAAAATTTATATATGTAGAAAATTATGGTAAATACGATGAAGGGATGGAATATGACTGTAAAGATGAAAATTATAAAAGATTTTATAAAAGGAACTGAAAAGATAAGAAGATGGTTGAAAAAGGAAAGTAGAGGATTTAAAACAAAAAGGGGCAGGAGAGAATGTGATCAGGCAGGAGACTAGAACAAAGTCATACACTAGAGATTTAGGGTATATTTAGGTCTGTTAGAAGAAACTGTATCCCAAATTTTAAAGGGAGACCAACTTATATATAGATACCAAAAATAAAGTTAACTACTATGAAAGGAGAGAATATGACTCTAAAAATGAAAAATAAAAAAGATATTTTAAAAAAGGGATTGATAAGATGTTGGTTGAAAAGGGGAAAAAGAAATATTCAAAAAAAATAGAAAAAGAAAGTTAAAAAGAAAATTAACTTTAAAAGACTAAAGAATCATGGGGAAAAAGCCATGAATTCTATGTACTGTATTCCCCTAGTGCTGGAGTTCTGTTGTTCTCATTGATTGGTAAACTTGATCTTGGCTGGCAGTTCTTGCTGATCTTCTGGGGGTGGGCCTGTTTCCATGGTTCCCAAAAGTCTTTGCTGGAGGCAGAATTGCCCCACCCTTTCCGGGGCCGGGCTAAGTAATCTGCTCGGGTTTGCTCTCTGGAGCTTTTTTTCCCTGCAAACTTTCCGTACAGCTTTGGAGGATGAGAGTGAAAATGGCGGCCTCCCAATCTCCACCCCAGAGGAGCCTAGAACTCAGGGCCCCACTCCTCAGTGCGCCCACAGAGAAAAGCAGTCAATCACTCCCCTCTCCCTGGTCTCTGGCAACACTCCGTGCTCACCAGGCCTGTGACCGAGCATTTCTATTTCTGGCTTACGACCCCGTGTGGAGTCTCCAAACCCAGCAGATCCCTGCAGTGCGTTCCTGCACCACTCCTCCCGGGGAAGGAAGGGGAGTCTCCACGGATCGGCTGCTTGTTGGGTCCCTACTGGAGGAGCAGTGGCCCAACTGTGCTGCGGATCACAGTTTAGGGCAACCCCGAGCTGAGAGCCCCCTCCTCAGCTCCGTCTCTGCAGCCGGCTTCCCTGCTCCAATACCTGGGAGCTCTGCTGCACTCAGGCACCCCCGGTCTTTCTGTGACCCTGAAGGTCCTGAGACCACACTGTCCCAGCAAGGGTTCCACCCCCCACTTAGCCATTGGAGCTACGTCCCTCAGCGGAGCAGAGTTCTAAAAGTTCTGATTTTGTGCTCTGCGGCTCTATCACTTGCCGGTAGTTGCTGATGCAGGCCCCCTCTCCCGCCACCTATCTTCCCGAATATTGCCTCGGATTCACTTCTCTGCACGTCCTACCTTCCAGAAAGTGGTCAGTTTCTGTTCAGAGAGTTGATTTTATTATTTTCTTTGATCTCCTGTTGAGTTCATAGGTGTTTAGAATGGTTTGATCCCTATCTAGTTGAATTCCTGGGACTAGATGAAATTTAGGTCTCCTACTCCTCCGCCATCTTGCTCCTCCCCCTAAACATAACTTTTTATATGCACTAGGCAACCAAAAAATTCACTTAACTTGATTTATTTTAATTCTGGCTTTATTGCTGTGGTCTGAAACTGAACCCATGTTATCTCTGAGGTACACCTGTATTTGCACAAAAATAAAGCCACTATCTGAACACAATAAAATAAACTTAGATGATCAATCACTTGTGCTGGGAAGTGGTTCTGTGTGAGAAGGATAGACAAAAAAATTTTTGGATATTTGGCCTGGCCTTTCAACTACTGATGTTCCACTTTTGTCTATTTTGTGTCTAAGATACCAAGAGTATTTAAAAAGATTTTACCACTAAAATATTTTAATACCATTGATTTATTGGATAAAATATAAACAACTTCAGTTCATACCCTGACCAATGAATTCAACCTTTCTTCTTCCTAAGTTTGCCTCACATTTTTCAGTCTAGGAACCCCGAGTTGTATTTCTCCTTAGTTGAACAAACCTTTCTCAATCTCTTTGCCCCTGGCACTGGTATTCATTTTGTGTGGAACAGTCTCAATCACGTTTTTTGTCTAATGAACCCCTATTCATTCTTGACTCCTCAATATTTGAAATGCTAATTTTTCTATAACATCTTTGACTTATCTAGGCAAATGTCTACACTTCTTTTACTTGATCCTCTTCCTCTTCTTCTAGAAGTGACTTGAAAACAAATAAAAGCATGACTTTTGCCTTCACGGTGTTTATAATCTGGACAAATCTGAGAATCACATGCAAAGTGCTTAAGAATGAGGAAGACAATTTACAAATCATTGTTTAAGCAAGATACATTGTGAGGTGAGAAAATATTGAATAAGTCTATGTAGCGTTTATTGGAGAAGACTTATTTATAGATATTAGTTTTAGAGAATACAAAAAAACAAAGGAAACTTTATTATGTGATCTCTATTATAACATCAGTAATAAGCTGTATGTTCTTTATAAATGTGGTAAAGGCCACTTCACTTTATTTTGTTAATGTAATAATGTTTATATATTAAAGCAATATGTTGAAAAATCCAACAATTTAATATAACAGCTCTGCAGGGATTTTTTTTTTTTTTAAGATTTTATTTATTTATTCATGAGAGACAGAGAGAGAGAGAGAGAGAGAGACAGAGGGAGAAGCAGGCTCCCAAGGAGCAGAGAGCCCGATGCGGGACTCGATCCCAGGACCGTGGGATCATGACCTGAGCCGAAGGCAGACGCTTAACCATCTGAGCCACCCAGGCACCCTCTGCAGGGATTTTATATTGCTGTATGAATAGGTGTTTTTTTTTTTTTTCTTTTTTTTGCTGAATATATCACTTACCATCTTATCTGTGTATTGTCATCAAAATAAAGACTAGACTTTTTAGAACATTGGGATAAAAGGCATTTTGAGGTTTCTTTCCCATGTTCATTTAAACTATTTGGGAAGGATTTTCTATTTCCAAGGTTTAGTTTGACAGTAGTGTTATCAATATCAGGAACAATAAAGAATTCATTTTTATCATCCCAGGAGTTTAGCATTATGCCCAATATTTAGTATACATTAAATATTTATTTTAAGTTAAAAGCCTTTATGAAAGAAGCAGCTCAATTCAGGTTGATGTTCAGCATTAATCTGAGAAGTAATGTAGTTCTTTCCCTAGAATGCTATATAAAAGCAGAGAAAGTTTATTTTGGCAACAGAAGGAATATCTGGACATCTTTCCAACTCTTTGAAATTGTGTCTTCATCATATGACTTAATTGCCTTTAATGAAATTATATGAGTTCTTTGAATAACTATATCCTCTAATTTTATAGAGAAAATTATATGTACAATTGACCTTGAACAACATGGGTTTGAACTGCAGGTTTACTTATACATAGATTTTTTTTTTTACTATTTTTTTTAATTTTATTTATTTATTTGAGAGAGAGAATGAGAGACAGCATGAGAGGGAAGAGGGTCAGAGGGAGAAGCAGACCCCCTGCTGAGCAGGGAGCCCGATGCGGGACTCGATCCCGGGACTCCAGGATCATGACCTGAGCTGAAGGCAGTCGCTTAACCAACTGAGCCACCCAGGCGCCCCATATACATGGATTAAAAAAATAATAATAAATCCAGTACAGTACTGTAAAGGTATTTTTTTCTTTTCTTTATGATTTTTTTAAAAAAGATTTATTTATTTATTTGAGAGAGCGAGAATGAGAGAGAGTACATGAGAGGGGGGGAGGGTCAGAGGGAGAAGCAGGCTCCTCACTGAGCAGGGAGCCCGATGCGGGACTCGATCCAGGGACTCCAGGATCATGACCTGAGCCGAAGGCAGTTGCTTAACCAACTGAGCCACCCAGGCGCCCTTCTTTATGATTTTTTTATTAATATTTTTTCTTTAGCTTACTTCATTGTAAGAATGCAATATGTAATACATAAAACATACAAAATATGTGTTCATCAACTGTTTGTGTTACCAGTAAGTCTTTTAGTCAACAGTGGGCTAATAGTAAGCAGGAATTCCTGTAGGTCTGTTTTTTTTTTTTTTTTTTTTTCCTTTAAGACAGAGTAGAAACTTGAAGAGACACAATAGCTTTAGTTGTAGAAGCAGAAGTTTCAGTAAATCCCCATTGTATTCAGTTGATAAAAAAATGATAGTTGGGGAAGACAAATATTAGCAACGTCTCTGAAATGCCATAGGAAAAAAAATGATATTTCACACTGAAGTAGCTCTCTATTATTCATTCATTGAGATTTTTTAGACAAACCTGTGTCCAGTGTTTGGTTTTAACATTTTCTATCTTAGTAATAGTGGGTAATCTCAGTGAGCCTCAGAGACTTCATGAGTAAATTTGGGTTTTAATACTTTTCCCCAAGCATTTGATATGGACAAGCTATATAGAAAGTGACAGTAATCGGTAGATTTTTTTGTGTTGCTATGACGCTGATGGCGACAAGCATGATGATTTTCAAGTGAGCCACCAGACCAGCCCTGGGCTGAGACCATGTGATACGATGATAACAGTTCAGGACTTCATATTCAAACGTTCCCAGGTTGCACAAGTATTCCATAATTATGAAAAAAAAACTATGACGCAAAATGGCCAAGACTTACTGAATTCTCTTCATCTGATCTGAAGATTTCACCTTTTCTTCATATCAGATGGGGCAGAATAACATCCTTTTTACTTAGAAATCAATACTTAGATGAATAAACTTAGAGGACATCCAAAGAGAAGTTATATTCCTTCATTCGATCAACAAGTATATCTTAAGTTCTGGAATCTGTTTAAAAGCTATCATAAATGAGTTTTATAGAGTCTCTGAAATATGACTGAGGCAGCATGGCATCAGAATTTTCACCTATGAAGCTAAGAATAAAGTCAACACCCCCAGATTAAAGTAAATTACAACTGACAATAAGGAGAAATTGTAAAAGATAGCCAGAGGTATCTTAAAATTCCCAGGAATTTGCTTTGCTTTTAACTTCGCTCAAAAGTGTATTTTATCAGGGCGCCTGGGTGGCTCAGTTGGTTAAGCGACTGCCTTCAGCTCAGGTCATGATCCCAGGGTCCTGGGTTCGAGTCCCGCATCGGGCTCCCTGCTCTGCGGGGAGCCTGCTTCTCCCTCTCCCACTCCCCCTGCTTGTGTTCCCTCTCTCGCTGTGTCTCTCTCTGTCAAATAAATAAATAAAATCTTAAAAAAAAAAAAGTGTATTTTATCTACAATTACTTAGCTATAGCTTATACCTCAAACATATCTGAGGACTCTTCAATAATTGTGATACTCACTATCACTTGTTGTATATTAACTATATCCCAGTCACTGTGTTAAACAATTTACATTACATTTGATTTTTACACGACACACTATTGGTCCAAGTACGTTAGAGAGAAAGAAATCCCCTCTAGCTATATTAAGCAGGAAGGAATTTATTACAGATTATGAAATGCCTCACATAATCTTAGGGAGGGTTAAGGAAAAGAGATCTTTGGTTGATAATTTAGGAACCCTTTTTAATTTTATGCTGCAAGACCAAGTACCTAAGAGAACCACTGCCTTGTCCATGATCAGCAGGTGTCTCAATACTGTCATTGCCAAAGTCAGGAAACTGCCATTCTCAAGAAGCCACCACTACTTTGGAGTAGGAAACTTTAGTAAGCAAAAAATTCTCTAAACTATATAAACAAACTAACATACCCTTTGGTTTATATTACACATGTAAGCATACAGTGACTAAGAAGAATCTGTCCTCTGTATAGTCAAGGATAGTGTGCTCCTTATCTCTTTTCCTAATCACTATGGAATATGTTTCTTGAGCATATTCTCTGGTTTGAGTTTTGCTGTGAGCTCCATACTAGACAACCATCCTTCAAGTTTGAAAGCAAGACTGAAATGGAGCAAAATATGAGGACTCTAATGAAGTTTTTATTAAATTATATGGGCAACAAATGCTGACTTCATTTTCCCATCAAAGCAAGTTAAACATCAGTGGTAATTGATCTACATACTTAAAATGCCAAAAGAAACCTCTGATAATGATAAATTCATTGATTCCTTGAATAGTTAACTGTGATTGTTCAGAGACAGATTTTATTATTTATTTATTTATTCATTCATTAATTCATTGATTTTTGGAGAAACTATTTCTCTTTTACGTATTTGTATATTACAGATAACTTAAACTATCAATGTCATTTGACTTACACACTTTAAACAGCACAACTTTGATATTTCATTACTTGGTAGAAAATATCCTGGGCCATCTAATGAATTATAGACCAAATTATGTGTTCAACAAGGGAGACTACTGAAATCTTTTATGCAAATCTGCTATTAATATTATATTTGTCATTGCATAGCTACAATTTTTTTTTTTAATTTTCATACATTGTATCAGACTACATGTTCTTGGCAAACAAATATGAAACATGATGGGATATATAATACAAGGTCAACTTGAATATGTATAAAAATTTAAGAAAGAAAAAGACCTGCCATATGCAGAATAATAACTTGGTATCCTTTCAAATTAATATTTTTTATTTAGTGGGTATTATTGGAAAATTCCCAAAGATTTTTGTAGGAGAAACATATTAAAATGTTTACATTATATAGTCTGCCTGATTTCTTGTGAAAACCCCACTAAACATATCTCTATTATATAGCTCTCTACTCTGCCTTCCAGTCTCCTGTGTGTTTCCTTTCATCCAGGGCTCTGTGTTCTCTGTGTGGGTATTCCTTTCTTTATAATGAAGATGAAGATTTAGTTTGTGATCCTCTGTGTAATTAACTCCCTGTCCTAGGTTTCAGGATGGTAAGGTCTGCTCTTACAGCAACATTTTTTCCCTTGTTAAAATTGTAAGAAAGTTTCAAAGGTTTAAGTTTAATACTTAGGAAAATGAGTTGTATATGGATGCCTGGGTGGCTCAGTCGGTTAAGCATCTGCCTTCGGCTCAGGTCATGATCCCAGGGTCCTGGCATTGAATCCCACATTGGGCTCCTTGCTCAGAGAGGAGCCTGCTTCTCCCTCTGCCTGCCACTGACCCGGCTTGTGCTCTCTCCCTCTCTCTCTGTCTCCCTGACAAATAAATAAATAAAATCTTAAAAAAAAAAAAAAAAGAAAATGAGTTGTATAATGCACAGCTTTAGAATTCTATGCACTAATGCTGTACAGGTAATATATAGAAACACATGCACATATGTATATTCACTTATACACACACACACACACACACACACACACATACTCTTGCCTAACATCATACACAAAAATCGACTGTAGATTGCTTGCATATTTTAGAAGAAAATATGCAGTATCTTTGTGACTTTGAAGTAGATAAGATTTCTTAAACGGACCTAATGATAAGTGAAAATAATTGGGACTGCATTAAAAATAAGAATTTCTACCTTCACAGGACACTAGACACAGAGTGAAAAAGCAACCCATAAAAGGGAGATTTTACATACATATATTTGATTAAAGACTTTTATCTAAAATAAAGAACTCTTACAAATAGTGAAAACACATACACCCAGTGGAAATATGGGCAAAAGATTTCAACAGATATTTAACAAAATACAAAATTCAAATAACCAAAATCAGTAAACATATATAAGATGCTGACTGCACTGGTTATCAGATAAATGCAAATCAAGACCACAATCAGATATATTACATATTCACTGTACTGGCTAAAACGAAAAACAGACAAGACAAATTTGGGGGCAGGACGTGGAGCAATGGGTACTCTCATACAGTATGGAAATATGCGTAATATTTACTAAATTACATAAACATTTTAAAGCCCAACCACTCCAAAGAAGGGTTTACATGAGTACACCAAAAGACATGTTTGAGAATATTTTTAGAAATTCTATCTGTAGTAAACATACACTCAGACCTACAAATACAAAAACAAAAAATAAAACCTGGAAAAACAAACAGGTTACTCTGAGAAATCAAACAGAATAAAACTATTCAAATGGCCAGCAAAAATAGATGGCTAAATACATTTCAATTATAAGTATATAATGAAATATAGCAATGACAATGAGTCATCTATAATTGCATATGATAATATGAGTAAATCTCACAAACAGAATGTTGAGCTAATAAAATATGATACAAAAGAGTACACATTGTAAAATTCTGTTTATCTAGGGTACAATAAGAGGCAAAATAATATATGGTGTTAGAATTCAGGGCAATGGTTATAGTTTGTTCAGCAATATCTGAATAAGCATAAGGAAGGATTCCAGGATGCTGGCAAAATTCTATGGCTTGATTCAGGTGCTGATTATTCAGGTGTGCTTAATTTGTGAGCAACTCTATGATTATATGTGCAGTTTTTGATATGCACTTTAATTTCAGCAAAAACTTAAAGATACTAAAGAACACAATTATTCCATAGATATACAAAAACAAGAAAGCCCTTCTCAGAAATGTTGGAGAATTCTGTTGTGGAAATAAACTGCATCTGACACAAAAACAGGTAATAGCCAAGAGAATTTAAGGAATAAAAAATGACAGAGATAAATCAACATTTGTGCATGAATGGCCATGTAACTTGGAGGTACAAATTCAGCTGTTTCCATGTAACTGTAAGTTAGATTTAACCCTCATTAGTAGAGGAGTATTTTCTCTCATATGGAGAGAATTATGCATTCCACTATTCCCAACTCCGTAACATTTACCACCAGTTGTCCTTTCAGATTTTACAAATAACTGAAGTGGTAATTAAGAATGGATGGACTGTTCCTGATGGAATTATATCTATTGACAAGTGGTATTCTACTTACTGTGCACTGGGCGGTCACAGCTGTGTTGTTGATTTGTGTGCCACAGGTATGACATGCCGCACATGTGTGGGCCAGAAACAGTGCATTTTATGATTTCCCAAATTAAATTGTATTTGGCTCTCCTGTCACATTTGCCAGAGTGGAGAGGTGTCCAACTAATGTAGATCCTTCCTCTTTTCCTGTCGTCCTTCTTTGGACAAGAGCAAAATGTTGTGCGTGTATATGCCTATCAGTAGAAAAAGATTTACGTGTAACAGAAACTTTTCTATTGCTCCAAGAATAGAGATTATCTTAATTACTAAATTCAACAAGCATTTTGAATTTGTTTTCTAATTTGATATATTGGTGGCATTTAAAATAGTTTCTCACCAGATGCTTACCTGTCCTTTTGTATTCTGAAGAATTATTTTTTTCTGATTTTCTTAGTTTTTTTTTTTTTTTTTTTTTTAACTATAACTTCTCCATCTCATTTCTTCCCCTCCTTTCCCATTCAGTACTGGGTTTCTCCTGGACTTCCCAGCTTCCTCTACATTCTCTGTCTGAAAGGTATCTATCTACCTCCACGTTTTTAACTAGTACCTTTATGCATCTTCAGACCTGACAACTTATCTTAGTTCCAATCTAGGCTTAGCTACTGCCTATCGATTACCATTACATATCGGCACCTTACTGGTCTATAGGCACTTTGTAATTAAGATTAATAAAACCAATTTAACTGTTATACCAAGAATGTTCTTTCTTCTGAAATACCAGCATGAAATTAACTTTTTCTTATAATTTATCACTACAGCACAAGTTCTAGCTCCAAATCTCCTTGCTATGCCTGTCCTCTTCCATCCAAATATGTTTAACCTGACTGAAGCTTTTTTGCATAACTCACTGCAGTAATTTTGTTTCTTACTGGTAGCAACCGTATCTTTTCCCCTTCTAATACACAAGGCATCGAACTTATCTTTCAAAAGTATGTAACTTTCACATTACTTGCTTTCCTAAATTCAATTAGAGATTCGCCATGTTATAGCAGGTGAAGTATAAACTCCCACCAATGTGACAACACCTTTCTCAAGCTCATATTGTACTACTTCTGGCCACACACTTCCACTCGGGAAGAACTGCATGCCCTCTCTTCATGTTTCCTTGTCTTTCCCCGTATTAATGTTTCTTGCCTAGATTATCTTTCCTTTCCGTGCACATGGAAATTTTCTCCTCTATCTCTTAGATTCAGGCAGTTTTCACTTGCTCTGTGTTGTCTCTCTGATAAGTTTAAGTGCTGAGAATAAAAGGGTACACAGAAAGACAAAGCCCTTGCCCTTTGGGAAGATTGCATTCCATCCAGAGTTGGAGAAAGACAATAAACAAGTGAACAAATAAATACATGAGAAAATCACATGTTATTATACATGCTTGGGAATAAATAAAAAGGTTCAGGCAGTTGAACATAACTAGTTGGGAAAGGAATTTTTGAAAACATGCTCTATGTTTGAGCAGAGAACTTGAACTGGGGCTTTGTCCCAGTCAGTAATGGCATTTAGCTGTAGTAGCATTAAAAAATAGGTAGTGTTTGTCCTCATCTGAGAACTCCAGAGGTAGGCCGTTGCTACGGTGGTTTAGCTATGCAGTGATGAAACCCGTGACTGACTTATTCTTAGCCTGTTGGCTTTCTCCCCCATGCTTGTAGCCTCATGGTTCCCCAATAGCTGTTGCATTTCCATCCATCCCGCCTCTGTTCAAAGCAGAAAGAACTAAAGAATAATTACATTCGTTGTATGTTTTTAGGGAACGGACAGATTTCCCAGAGAAGTGTCCAACAGATTTTGCTTACATTGTACTGTCACAACTGGGAAATATGTATATGCACTAATAGCAGAAGAGTTTAAGAAACTAGACTATTTTTGTTACATTTGGCTTGGAATGAACATCATCTTTGCCTCCATGCAAAATTTTAAGCAAAAAGACAGGAGATAAGCACACTGAGTCAGCAACTATTTAGTGAATGCCAAAGAACTTATGTTGAGAAATAGCTGTTTATGTCAAGCAACTCAGGCGGAGAGAACCTCCAGCACATGCACCTGAGGTGGGAAAGTCTTTTGTGCATGTGAAAGATAAAGGTAGGCTATCATGACTTGCTAGGAGTGAGAAAGATGGGCTGTGGTGGATGACGGATTCAGAAGTACGAAGGCTAGATTGCAGTGTCTATCTCCTGCACAGGATCCTCAGTTACTTAAGTCAAGGAGCCACTTTTTATGCATTTCTTTATTCTAAGTACCTTACACAGTCCTAGGCTGATAGTTTCATTTTGTAATGAGTGAATTAAGGACAACACTTTATATAAATATATGAAAAAGCTCTGTGATTTCCTTATTTATAAATAACTTAAACTGTATTCACAGGAACATATGTTAATAGGTCAAAATCATCTCATGACTGGTAGTCTTCATTTTCAGCATAGATTTGTCTAGAGTTAATCACGTCATTTGAAACCATAAGGGCCTAATTTTAATTGTCATTTGCATCAATTCCATAATTCCTCTTTACATATGTCATTTTGTTTTTTTTTTTTGTTTTGGCAAAAGAAGTCATATGAAAAAACATATATATTGGCATGTTGGTCTCAAGTATCAAAGTAATTTCATAAATTTTCTATTTATTTTTAACTGCAGAGTTCTGATCATATTTGATATTTCACATCTGTGAAAAATTCACAAATAACTTCGTTCAATACTATTTGATTAAGAAATTACAGACTCTGATTTTTAAAAGTGGGCACTGAAATTTGGGTAAGTGGTCTATTTAACCAAATGTTACATTGAATATGTGATGCATTAGCCCTAATTTAAGTGGTGTGCAATTTTTATCATATGAACTGAAAAGAAGTGATTGACCCTGTTATTTTCAAAAGCAATACCCTAAATTGCAACTAGTGTTACACCTTACATCAAGTAGTACATATTTTTTCTTTGTTATTGTTCTTTTGAATTCTTTTAAAATATAAAGCACAAGATCCAATGAGGAAAATATTAGCCATAAGTTTCCTTATAGTCATAATAGAGAGCTATTTGTGGAAAAGTTTATAATATGCTACAGTTGATTAAATTCAGCACCATGCTATGTGTTACAACATTGAGAAAGATTTTTGTAATTTTTAGGGGCGCCTGGGTGGCTCAGTTGGTTAAGCGACTGCCTTCGGCTCAGGTCATGATCCTGGAGTCCTGGGATCGAGTCCCGCATCGGGGTCCCTGCTCGGTGGGGAGCCTGCTTCTACCTCTAACCCTACCCCCTCTCATGTACTCTCTCTCTCTCTCATTCTCGCTCTCTCAAATAAATAAATAAATCTTTAAAAAAAAAGATTTTTGTAATTTTTAATACAGTCTATAAAACCAGTGAATCATTTTCATTTTGTTTCAATTAATTAAGAATAAAATATGCTTAAAGTGTGTGTGTGTGTATAATATATATATATATATAATCCACATATATAACCACACACATATATATCCACACACATATATATCCACATACACACATACACACACACAGACACACATACACATGCTTTATTTAATTTTTTCCATATGAGTCCTAATATAAAGTTTCTTTGGTAAATCTTTGTGTAATTAATAATGAATTTTTTCTAATGCATGGAGTTATTTTCCAGGTTCTCATGTACCTTATACTGAATTATTTTGAAAGTCTAATTTTTGTTTCTTGTGTTTCCCATCTGGTCTTCTTTACATTATCATCCTATGATCTGTTTCCAAAATAATGCTGGGAAAAGGAGTGTTGATTTCTTCTTTGCTAAAATATATTTTCATTATTTTTGAAGTAATGAAAACATTTCTATTTTTGTCCAGTTAGCTGACAACACCTTTTTCCATTATTTTATTTTTAGCTGGCTAAGTTTAAACTTGACTGTGTGCCTTTTAAAATTCAAAGTGAAATAATCAGACCATTTTACTTCCATTTGCCATCAGCTGAAGGATTAGTTACTTCAACTAGAGGACAATATAATCAATAATGGCTAAATTTATGCCTAAGATGACCATCCTTGAATATATCCTTTTCTTTCTTGGAAGCATTGTAAAGTCCATCAAAAATTTGGCCAGGAAAAAGACCCTCAATTCCTTTTAAGTGTCTGTCACTCTCTTACAGTCCATTTTTATCAAAGGGAGGTAAAATGATAAATCATAAACCATTAGTCATGAAAGGTCAATCATGTCTCCCTAAAATATACTATTCTACCACTTAAGTCTTAAATAGTTTTTATATACAGCTAAGCAGACTATTTCTTGTCATTTTCATATTAAAGCAATCACAAAAAAAATATACACTCAAACTTGGAATTATCAGGATGATTTAGATCTACATTATTTTCCTGGATTAAAAAAGTAATTTAGCAGGTTTATATTTCCTTTTGTTACTGAACTATAATTTCAATCTTCATATGCTTTCAGAGCATGCAAGTTACAGTACCTAATAAAGATTAAATAATGATTCTAATACTTACAATGGTTTCCAGGTTCACAAAAAATTGAAGATGAAATGCAAAATTTTATGTGTTTACCATACTCGTTCTAGAAATATGAAACTGCATCAACAGTTGAAATTTTGAGAAAATATAAAAATGACATAGTGTAATCTATAACTGGAAGCAAAGCCTGTTTCATCTCCATAAATTGTTACATTTGGTTAGTCTGTAAAAAAAAAATCATGTATATTTATTTTTCTGAAAATAAAACCACTTCAGTAAAATATTATTTTCCTCAATTAAGCACTGGCATTCCCTTAGGTACCATACTATGTATCTTTATAACTTCGCCCTACCTCTTCCTATTCCAAACAAATTCAAACACATAATTTACTTCATTAGTCACAAACCTGTTCTATTTTTCCAAATTAGAATACAGCATTTCCCAGTGAAATACCATTCTGGTATTAACTTCTTAATTTCCACAGGTATGTTCCAGAGAAGAGTCCCCTTAAGAGAACTTCATGTATGGACTGCTTGAAGAATTACATTAAATCATATTTTCTGTAGACTGAAGACCTCTACTTTCTTTAATCTCCCTTTGCTGTACCAAATCTTCTAGTATTTTTAACTATCTTTCGAACTTTCAAACTTTCCTCCAAGAACTTTCTCTTGAAATACATTGTTCAAAAGTCTACACATTCTCCTAGGAAAATTATGACCATTGCTCATGAGAACAGAAGGATTGCTATATTCTGTTCCTTCATCTTGCATCACTGTATCAAAGTGTATTTAAATGTTACGCTTTTCAAACATGTGTGCTCTGGACCCATTAATTCTCCACTCCTCACAACACACCACTCTCTTGGTTTTCATGGTATTGTATTCCATTACTTCTGTATGTGTATCTTTGTCTGTATCGACTCAGTTTCATATATACACCCTTTTCCTTTTATTTATATATTTCTTTTCTTGAGCTCTGCCTCTGGTATCAGTCTTTACTCTTGCTGGGTTTATATATTCACACTCATGTCTTAAATGATCATTGATATAACTATTCACTATGGATTGAATTTCAAAGTTTCTCCAGATCTGCCTATCCTTCTAGACATCCCCACATGGATGTCCTAAGATCTCCCTCCCAGTTTTTCCTTAGCACCTCTAGGTGATGGTACTAGTTGTCCCAAAATGTCAAAGTCTGAAATCTGGAAGCCATTTTTTATCCAAAGTGTCCTTGCCTTAGTTCTGGAATATGAGTAGACTCCAGTGGTGGACTACAAAGCAGAGAAATTGCCCTTCCATGTGAATACCTGTAATGCTCAGTGGCATGCATGGGGCAAGGTTGGGACTCAATAAATACTTGTCAAAATCAGTGAAATGAATGAACATATAAATGAATACCTACATTCTTCATAAGCAGAGCTTGTCATGGTAAATAGCTATGATAAGGCAGGTAATGCTAGAAACTTACATTTTCTTAGTTATTCAGGTTTATATGCTAGGTAAGTAGTAATGCTGTCTCAATGAGTATGAAATATTTCATTTTAAGAATTTATTTAAGGAGCTTTGTTTCACAACTTTGTAAATCTCTTTAGTGCCCGGCTATTAGAAGAAAGCTGGATTCTTAGCCACTGCTTCCACATTTAATCTCTTACTGTATATTTTTATGACTAAAGAATGTCTGTATAAGGCACACAGTTATGTAGTTGGAAAAAGAAGGGGCATTCAGTAGTCTTTTCAGATAATCGTGGGTATTTTTCTGTGATACCACACTAAAACTTGACAAACTGTTGTTTCCAAAGGTTAGTGGCAATGCGGAATCTGAAGCAGTATCAATAAACTTCTTCTGGCGGGCGCCTGGGTGGCTCAGTCGGTTAAGCGACTGCCTTCGGCTCAGGTCGTGATCCTGGAGTCCCGGGATCGAGTCCCGCATCGGGCTCCCTGCTCGGCAGGGAGTCTGCTTCTCCCTCCGACCCTCCCCCCTTTCATGCTCTCTCTATCTCAGTCTCTCTCTCAAATAAATAAATAAAATCTTAAAAATAAATAAATAAATAAATAAATAAACTTCTTCAAATTCTATTTTTATGAAAAGAGCTTTTGACATTTTGGACCCTATTAAAAGTATCTCAGAGACCCTGAGAATTCCTGGACCATTCTTTGAGAACCACTGGCACATAGAACGATGTAATTTTTTTTTTAAAAGATTTTATTTATTTATTTGAGACAGAGAGAATGAGAGACAGAGAGCATGAGAGGGAGGAGGGTCAGAGGGAGAAGCAGACCCTCTGCCGAGCAGGGAGCCCGATGCGGGACTCGAGGATCATGACCTGAGCCAAAGGCAGTCGCTTAACCAACTGAGCCACCCAGGCGCCCCTAGAACAATGTAATTTTAAAGCAGATTGTACTATGTAGAAAGCACGGTATTAGGTTCTCTGGAAGATTACCATGAAGAAGGCTAGCTAGTTGAGAGATCACAACACTAATGTAGGAAAATGTTGGTTAGGGCAAGGGCTAAAATAGTGAAGGCTATGGAAAGCTGCTTTCAATAGGTTTTGACTGTGCTGGATTTAAGGGAGAAAAGAATTACCCTGAGCTCTCAAATTCCAACATTTCATTACTTGAGATATAGTTGCTGATTTCAGTAAAAGGATCCCTAGTTTCCAAAATTGCCTCTCACAGGTTTCCACCAAATCTCCTGCATTTTGATCACACTTTTCTGGAGGAACACTAATTTGATAATGTTGGAAACTTGTGGTCCTAAAAAAAAATATAAAATCTCCAAGTGAGTGGATCAGTACAGAGTATCAGTATGTGAGATCATTAATAATGTGAAGAAATTTGAATATATCATTGATTTGGAATAAATTATTAATTGTGTCCTGGAATAAATAACTTCTTCCTGACTCAGTTTTCTCATCAGTAAGATAAGTTGTATCTAGAAATTACCTTTAGGTCCTTTTGGTCTCCTCATATAATGATATGATAAAATACTACTACAGTATTAGTATTACATGTTCTTTAACACTAATATATTTTAATAATTTGTTATATATTACTGGAAAAGTATCACTAATTAAACATTTTCTTTAAGTTACAATTAATATCACTTCCTGTCAGCAATCATATATTAATTAGGTTGATTATATTTCAGGCATTATTCCCTTAAACAAAATTGACTCTAAAAATATCCATGAATGAAGTCAAAAGGTTAACACATTCAATATTTAATTGACATTCTTTCTAAAATATTCATCAATTATTCCATTACTGATCAAGATGAACATTTATTTTATTTTAGTTTCAATAACCTACCTAAAACAAAAATAGAAGTAATACATCTTTTCTTTTTTTTTTTTTAATATTAAGCCTACAGGCATTCATTTTCCTAACTTGTAACAACTCGAAGTCTTCTTTATCACTATTAGAATGTTTATTCTGGCTGTGTTTAAGTATTTTGAGTGAGGGGTAGTTTAGGAGAAACTCATTCAATTTTTCTTTATTATTTATGCTATTAAAATTTTATTTGGAGTCAAATTCCACCTATTTATGACTTCCACTCATTATTCTTAATGGCCTTTGGAACTACAGTGGATATCTTCTTCTAACAAAAGATTCTTCAACTATTTGTAGATACTTTTTAATCCTTTATACCTAAAGTTTCTGACACTTAGGAACTATTTTCTTTGTTCTTCAAATTAATCACAGAATATGATTTTTAAACATTTTTTAAAATCAGGCCAGCCTCCTATGAATAAAATTAATTTATCCACATCTCTTCTAAATCTTGCCCCTCCAAATCGCACATAATAGTCCAGACATGGCCTTGTATATGCTAGATATCATGGTTTATACAGTAATAAATTTTGAATTGTAATGTGAAGGAAAATATTTTATTTCTTCATATATCTCTTAATATTAATAGTAAATCAAGAAAAATAATAATTTGGGGGCACCTGGGTGACTCAGTCGGTTAAGCATCTACCTTTGGCTCAGGTCATGATCCCAGGGTCCTGGGATCTGTTGGCATTGGGCTCCCTGATCAGTGAGGAGTCTGCTTCTCCCTCTAGCTCTGCCCCCACCCCCTGCCAACTTGTGCTCTCTCTCTCTCAAATAAATAAATAAAATCTTAAAAAAGAGAGAAATAATAATTTGGAAATCATAAGTGGAAATGATTATTTTTTTAAAGATTTTATTTATTTATTTATTTATTTGCCAGAAAGAGAGATAGCGAGAGCAGGAACACAAGCAGGGGGAGTGGGAGAGGGAGAAGCAGGCTTTCCAGCGAGCAGGGAGCCTGATGTGGGACTCGATCCCAGGACCCTGGGACCATGACCTGAGCCAAAGGCAGTCACTTAACCACTGAGCCACCCAGGCGCCCCTGGAAATGATTATTTTTAAAATATTGTCATTTCCTGAATTTGTGTTTTTTTTTTTAAATGCTTGACTTGATCATTATGATTGTGTATTATTATTTTATACCAACAAAATAAAATTTTAAGTATCTATATTGTATGAAAATATATACTAACTTTATATATCTCATAGACGACTGTATGAATTGTATGTATAGAATTTTTAAATGCCTTCGTTGTAGATGTCGTAGACTGTATTTTTTGTTTGTTTGTTTTGTCTGTTTATCGTGCTTTCCCATATATTTTCTTCTAAAATAACCCAGAATGCTTCTTTTGGAGAACTTTCCCACCACCTGTGGTATTGGTGGGGTTATCATTCACTGAACCTAGACTTGGGGTGTAGTCTTTGGTGCAAAAGTAGGACAAGTATCCCGCTGTCTAGATTTTTCTGAACTGTTAGTAGGTAGTAGTTAGAAAAGGTAGTTTCCTTTTCTTTTTGGGTTTTATCTCATAAGGGTGTTAAGATGGGCTGCTGGAAGTCTACCCTTCCTGGAAAATAGATGCAGCCTATTTGAAGAAGAAAGGAATGCAACCAAGAGATAAAGAATAACAAAGACAGGCAAAACTAAGCAAATGAGAGAGAAAATATCTGATAACATTGTTTATTTGCATTTTAGAATCCAGATGAGATAAATGATCTTTTTTATCATGAATTACTTTGCCATGGTGTTCTATTCTTTGCAACCAAATGCATCCTGATTTTTTTTTATTTTTTTTATTTTATTTATTTATTTTTTAAAGATTTTATTTATTTATTTGACAGAGAGAGGCACAGCGAAAGAGGGAACACAAGCAGGGGGAGTGGGAGAGGGAAAAGCAGGCTTCCCGCGGAGCAGGGAGCCCGATGCGGGACTCGATCCCAGGACCCTGGGATCATGACCTGAGCCGAAGGCAGACGCTTAACGACTGAGCCACCCAGGCACCCCAAATGCATCCTGATTAAAACAGAAGGTACTTAATAACTTTTCTTCAAATGGATATTGAATAAATTAAAATGATCTCTGGTAAATTATTACTTCTTCCACTGTATAGAAGGTGAGTATCCAAGAAATATTACCTGGTGGAGATAATGGAAGATAATTCCATGTTCTGATTCTATCTTTGTAATACTATGGAAAAGTCTGTCTAATGTCTTTTATAATAGGTTATCATCTGTGCCGTTTCTTTTGAAAAGTGAATATAAACTCTGTCATTTCATTCAATATTTGATTTATAGAGTTTCCCAAATGTATTTCATATCACTTTTTTAATTAGGGAATAATTAACAATAGGAGTAAGGAACAGATTTCTATTGAGACCTTATAGATCACTTCTAAGTTTCTAAAAATATTTAATACTTTGTTAAGATTTGGCCACAAAGCTAACGATTAGTTCCTTTCTTTAAAAAATTAATTGTACTTGTAATGAGCACTTATTTTAAGTTTGGCAACTTTACTTAGTGGTTAGTACTGAAAATGAAGTTTTCTGTGTCCTTTCCATGGGTTCTGAAGGAGAGTGGAAGCTCTTCTAAAATAAGCTTCTACATAAGGAGACATTAATGGGTGCCTTTTATTTATTTATTTATTTATTTAATTTTATTTTTTTAAAGATTTTATTTATTTATTTGAGACAGAGAGAATGAGAGACAGAGAGCATGAGAGGGAGGAGGGTCAGAGGGAGAAGCAGACCCCCTGCTGAACAGGGAGCCTGATGTGGGACTCGATCCCGGGACTCCAGGATCATGACCTGAGCCGAAGGCAGTCTCTTAACCAACTGAGCCACCCAGGCGCCCTAATGGGTGCCTTTTAGCACACCGCTGCTACACAGGGCTAGCTTACATGTGGCAGTAATATTTAAGAGTAAATGTGCCTTCTGAAGTATCTATATTTTTACTAGGCAATGATTTAAGTTTCAGAATGAACAGAATACTCTATGAGCTAATTTCCATGTATATTTTAGGTTGTCTAATATAACATGGTGTTAAGGTAACTTCATTTTGAAAAATATATTTATTTAGAAAACACTTCAGTAGGAAAATAAGCTTTCAGAGACTGCTTCACTAATACTGAAAGGAAAAATGCATTTTTAAAAATGATATAACCTATTTTGTAATCAACATTTTTATGTATCATACAACAGGAGGAAAAAGTTATCTGTTAATACTGTTACTGCTCTCTATCTAATTTACAGTGACTGGCAGAAAAGACTTCATGCTTTGTTTTCCATTACATGAATTTAGAGATGTAAAGTTCTTTCGTTTGCACACTGTCTTCTTCAATTTTATTCTTTTATAAATTATTGAATATATAGTATCACATATCTTTCACTTTACAATATTACTGCTACTTAAATTATTATTTTTATAATGAAATCCAGAAGTATGTACAAAAACAAACAGTTTGTTATTCAACATTGGGCCATACACCTTGGTTATGGGCTACATCTTTCTTAGTTGTTATAGTCTACAAAAAAATTTGCAGAGTTCTATTTGACAGAGGCTACTCCCAATTGTTTTTCAACTGTTACTTTTAGATGTAAAAAAATAAATTATTAATATATGATTCTTCAGATCCAAGATCTAATTTTGCATGTCAGTGATTAGATATCTGCCTCTGCATAGAAGTACCATTTATATGGTCAGATAGTACACTGCACAGCTCCAGAGTACCGCATTAACATAGCCATCATGGAAATGATGCCTTCTAAAGATGTAGAAAGCACAATTTACACAAAATGTCTGGCAGAGCTGAGTGGAGCATGCTACGTTCTGCTCTTACCCTTATCCCTTTCCTTAGACTTCTTGCTTAGGCCAAATTTCTTGAGATTGGAATTTATGTCAAAGTATCACAGTCTTGATTGCTCAAACTTTTGTAGATTTTTGGTCCTGACGGCAGCGATGTTGACAACTGACAATTGCTCAGTGTGGAATAGTGGTCTTGTCTTTTCTCCTCTCCTTATGGCAATATTTTGTTGTATGACGGAAACCCAGCTTGAGTAAACACAGACAGAAATTTTCCACCAGCAATGTATGAGAATTTCAGTTGCTCCACATCTCTGCTAACACTTGGCAGTATCAGATTGTTTAGCTAATTTGCTGTGTGTCATTATATCTAAAGTGGTTTTAATTTGCAGTTTTCTGATGACTGTTGAGCATCCTTTTAGACATATCATTTGTCTACTAGACATATCATTTGTATATAGCCCTCTTGGGGTCTATTCCAGAGAACCGGCATCTGGTAGTTCTTGGCTTATGGCAACAAATCTCCAATCTTCAAATGATGTTCTTCAAGTATGTGTGTCTTTGTGTCCAATGAGGATATCAGTCATTGAATTAGGGGTCCACCTTATTGAGTTTCACTTTATCTTAATGTAACTAATTACATCTGCAATGACCCTATTTCCAAATAAGTTTACATTCTGAGATTCCGGAGTTTGGGACTTCATCAATCTGAAATTTAGGAGGATGCAATTCAACCCATTACAGTGACTTTCTCTTTTAATTGGAATATGTAGCCCACTTTTTGCCTTTTTTTAGAGTAATCAACTTTTTTATTATTATTTCATTTTGTGTCTATTAGCTTGTGAATTATACTTTCTTTTAGTAGTTCTTTACCATTATTACTTTAAATTACAAAAGCTGGCTCCTTAACTTATTAAAGTCTAATATAACAGTACTTTTTCTGCTTCCCAGACGATGCAAGCAACTTAGAACATTTTATCTACATTTAACTATATAACTATACCCTTCCTGCCATCTTTTGAGAGCTTAGAAGTATGTATTGTGTGAGTATGTGCAGTTAACTGTGAATTTCAGCTGGGAAAATTAATGTTACATTCATTAACTTTGATAATCACTGAGACAAAATTTGCTCACCAATGTGGTATTTTGGTTGTTAGTCCATTACATTTATTTCTACTGTTAATTCTTTTTTTTTTAAAGATTTATTTATTTATTTGAGAGAGCGAGAACGAGAGAGAGAGAGTACATGAGAGGGGGGAGGGTCAGAGGGAGAAGCAGACTCCCCGCCGAGCAGGGAGCCCGATGCGGGACTCGATCCCGGGACTCCAGGATCATGACCTGAGCCGAAGGCAGTCGCTTAACCAACTGAGCCACCCAGGCGCCCTCTATTGTTAATTCTATGTATTATTTATTTCATACCCAAAATAGTCTATTGGAGGAAAAAAAAAAGAAAACAACCACTGAAGTTGGAATACTACAATCTTAAGATACAAAGATCTTAGAATTTAAAAATTAGTCTCAAGATAAACTTCAACAGGCCTCAAATTTTTATTCATATGATCAAACAAAAATATTTCTTTTATGTCAAAATCCAGTATTATAAAGTGAAAGTAAAATGATGGTTCTTGCTAAGTGGATTTTATTCACTGTGCATAAATTTTTTAAATATTTTTTCAAAATTTTTTTGAGAAAAGGAGTTAGCAAATAGAATCCTGAAGCTATTTCTAAATTTTTCACTTGAAAAATTATCTATATAATTATAAAAATAAATTAAGTTTTTATTTTTGGGGAAACAGAAGTAATTCAAAACATGATAGTGGCTTTTGTCTATTTTGGTACCATTGATGTAAAATTAAATTTACATGCAAATCTTTTTTTTCATGAAAACCCAAAATACAATATAATGTACCATTTAAAAATTTAACAATATATCTATACTTTAAAATGAATTAATTTAAATTAAGTAAATAAGAATGTGTCACTATTAAATATAAAATAGTCAATATTGACTGTATTATATTATGAATATTGTATATTATATTATGAATATTATCAAAATGAACTTTATAAGGCATTCTTTAACAAAAAGCTGTTATGAAATACATTTCATACTAAACACTTCTTCAAGTAATTTTTTACACTTTTAATGGGATTATGTCTTACTTTGAGGGGGGCTTCTAGGTCAAGAAGGTGTTGGGAAATATTCCCCTTTGGGATAGGTGAGCAAGTGGTAGAAACTAACTTTCAAGATTTATGTGACCACTTCATGTTAACAATTGAATATTTGGAAACCAGGGAAAAATGGAAACAAAGTAGATGTATCACTTTATTTGCAAAGAGAGGGATAAATGTATCTTTGACCATGAGGAGAAAAAAGGAAAAACAGCACTATGCCTGTTGAAAAGTAATCAGATGTAACTGAAAGGAAGAGTAACTCAGAAAATGAGTTGTTACCAGTATTGAAAAAAAAGATAGAGGATGATTAGAAATCCTCAATAGGATGCTCTATAAAGAAAGGTAAAATATCCTCCAAAGAATAATCTAAAATTAAGGTAAAAACAAAAGATGATGCAAATATATCTAACTTAGATTAAGAAAAAAAAAAGTTGGAAATTGCAAAAAAGATTTAAGGGTGAAACAAGAGGCGAAAGTATCAAAATGATGTGAGGTAAGTATGAATGGTAGACATCCCTGAGATTTCAAACCTAAACCTTAATAGATATTGTTAATAAGAAACCAAAACAATTATTACAAAGTTATAATAAAAACTTAATAGAAGAAAAAGTACTGGAGCTGAGAAAATTTCTGAGTCTGCATGTCAAATTTTTGTCTGTGTTTCACTACCAAACAATTATTTCAGGGGTGTAGTCAAAGCTGCACCTGGACCAATCCATCAACATAAAGCAAATCCTAAATAAGAGAGAAATCATTCTTTTACAGAAAAATGTTTCTTGATTTGGATTATTTGTCTTTTAAATTTTATGTGTAAGGTGTCAAGTGTATGCCAGATATTATCAAAGTTTTTGGAGTTGCTAGTGATGCATTGCTCCAGAGAACTAATGTTCTCTCTCTCTATTTCATATATATATATATATATATATATATATATATATATATATATATATATATATACATTTTTTCACTGAAAATTATCTATATATCTATATCTAATATATATAAATATATATTATATATAAAATGCATGCTAAATATAACACATATATAAATATGTATAAATGCATGCTAAATGTAATATATTTAAATATAGTATACATCATATATTATATATATACTACTAAAAATTAGAGCAGAAAAACAACACCGTATATAGATGAGTTGTGAATGGCTGTAGGGCCATAATGATCCTCAAGTGGTTAAGTAGCAGGAGTGTTACAGCTAATACACACCTACTCATGTCAGTCAGTTGTTGCCTACTTCCCCACAGGAAAAAGTAGAAACAACCTTCAACTCACAAAGAAATGTGGAATATTTTGATATATTTAATTAAATATAATACCCTTCCCTTCCTGGGTTGTGCAGTGCATGCAGTTTATCATAGTAAAAAAGATAGGTATACAAACTATAAGAAACATTTTAGAAAGATAAATACTTATAAAACTAGTGGTACTGCAGAAATATTGAACCACAGGTGAGGTAGATTACAGGAAAGGACTTCAAGTAAGCCTGAAGCCTATTTCTTCTTCTCCAGTTAAATTGCCTCATTTCCTCCTGAATAAAGGGAAACATAGAATGTGGTAGAGTTTAAGGGCTTGGGAAGGTTATCTGAAATGCAATGTACTGATCTGTCCTCTGCTTTGTCTGTATAGCTTCTTTTTTACAGAAAGGTTAAAAAAAAAATGTCTTTACATTAGAAGGACTTCCAACCTTTCATTGTTTTTGTTGGTTTCCTAAATCAAGTGCTGTCATTCCTATGACAAAATTTCTATCAAGAAAATAAAACAGAATGACATTCTAAATAGTGACTGGCATTGCAAAAGGCAATAGTACTTTAGTTTGGAGAGTAAAAGGAAAAGTTTCTCATACGGAGTGTCATTGGAGGTAAGACTCACTCCTAGGCAAGGATGCGAATTCAAAAGTAAGGAATTAAGTAAATAATTCAGGATTTCATTTCGTTGGTTAAAAGGCAACAATAATAGCACTAATATCAAAAACTATTGCCTCAATTTCCTGCATGGAATTGGAAACCTGAGGGCATATAATATTTTAAAATGCGTAGATATGATATGTAAAATTGCATTTAAAACAATTTTGTTAGATAGCTAACATAGCTAAAGTTGTAAATGCTTTTCTAAATGAACTGTATTATCTGAGTTTATCTTCTGGTCATGTAGCTTAGTTGTGTGTTGTAATGAATGAACTTTTATATTCTGAATGCCCATATAGGTAAGTTCCTTTAAATAACTTGTTTGTTTTTCTCTCTTCCTATGACTCAGACCACAACTTTGTATTCTCTTTTCAAATCAACATGAATTTTTATATGAATGCTAAAACTTCCAGCTTATCTGCAGGAAAAGAGACGTGAAATTAATGAGTATTTGTGAAAATCAGACATTATTTCTTATTGATGCTTTCAAGACTGACTTAATATTCGAATTTAGTGTCTTTCAAATAAAAAAAACACACTTGATAAGAAAAGTATTTATACTGCAACCTATTATGCATAAATACATACATAGGTACACAGAAATAAACATAATCAAAACAAATTTCATAAAGCACTTCTTGGCTTTACTACATGTGATACACTGATATTTATTGGTGCATTTTCTGTTTTATAGTTTTTTATGCTGGGGAAAAACTAGATAATATATGGTAGATCCTATATTTGAAAAAAACATATTTTTTCAGTTTGAAAACTGTTTGAAACTGTTTGAAAACAGTTTGAAAAAAACATAAAGTTAATAAATGCCAAAAATGAGGACACTTTTAATTAAAATGGATTTATAAACTGCATTTGCACTTGTATTAGTAACTGTAATTGTTACCTAAACAATTTGGACAAATTATTATTCCTTTGAAAGAAAGAGGTCTTTCTTCATAAAGCATATCACTGTCCTTCTGAGTAGAATTGCATACTGGGCCTTAATTAATGAGTGGGTAATGGTTAACTCTAATACATGTTCATGGACTTTCGTGAGATCCATTTTTAAGTAATAAACAAAAATTATACAGAAAATATTTCCATTCCTGTCAGAATAACAATACCAAAAAAGAAAAAAAAAAAAAGCTTCTGGATCAACTTGCAGAAAGTAGAAGCAAGTTCTGTGTTATTACTCTAGAATCCTCTCCTTATCCACAATTAGGAGCCCTTTTTCATCTACCATAGTCACCTTATTCAACCCATTAAATTTTAGTGACTTTTGATCACATTAAAATATCCAGTTGAATCTCCAAGGACAAAGTTTTGCATTACTTTATATTTAACATTAAGGATATTAAGAAAGAAACCCTGTAGGCTCTCAAACAAGTTAGGAAAAAAAATTGTTTTGAAAATGTTTGAATCAATTCAGTAATATTAAAATAAGGACATTTTCTTTCAAAGTGTTTTATGAAACATTATGTTGGCTTAAATATCACATGCTGATACGCAACGTAAGATACGTAAACACATATTACAGCAAACATTTCTTCTGTTCTATGACTTTTTCTTTGCTCTCTTTTCTTAGCAACTAGACCTGCACCTGGCATATACTATGTACTCAATAAATAGTTTTAATGAACCAAACGACACTATAATAGCCTTATATAATCATATTTTCATAAATTGTGACTTATGTTAAATGTTATATTGACCAAGAGGAAATAGCCTTTCAGGAAAGTAAAAACTTTAAGAAAGAAACAGTGCCATTTTAATGAGTTATTGATGAATTGCTCCAGGATAACAGAAAAGCATTTATACACTGGAGCTAGTTTAAAGACAGGTGACCTTTTCAGAGATTAGTTAACCTTTCAGCAATTTTGGAGAGTTACTGTTTTGAAAGATAAAGGTCAAAGTAGAACTCAGAATGCAGTTGTCTTCTCTGTTTGTTGCCATGCCTTTAATTTTCAATAAATTAATTCCAATTGTAGAGTCTGCTCAAATAGATTTATTTTTAAAATAAAAGGACAATATATTTTACAAGTATTTTTAGGTACTAGATATGAATAATCCAAACATAAAAACTCAAAATCTTTATTTATTTGTAAATTTCACCTCTCATCTTTGTCATGCTAAAAGTTACTAAGACAAAAATGTTTTTGAAGAAAGATGAAAGATGCTTATAGTTATTTTTTTGCCTCTTTAAGAAAAGTTCATTTCATTTTTTGTTTCATGCAATAAAACATTTTTTTTTTTTGACTTAGCCATTCTAATTCTCTTCATCGAAACCCCTGTATTCCTAAACCTGGTGTTTATATATCTCCTTCGATGTGTTAACACCAAAAGGAAAATTGGGCTGAGTGTTTAGAAAATAGTAGTATAAAATCGCATTTCTGTGCAGCCTTTCATATACTTGAAATTTGTGCAGAGGAAATAACCTAAAAATATTTTACCATTTGTAGATTTTAGTCAGGTTGTGATAAGCAAAGGATCATTAACCTGACCTACATGCTCTCTTTCTTCTTTGTAGTTTCCTATATCCATATTTTAAAATGCATACGATTTATTATTTGACCTATTCATTTTAAAAGAAACTACCCTCTAGTTTGGAAATAAAGAAAATGTGTTTTTCTGTGAGATTTGATGATATTTACAAAAGGGCAAGGCAATTTTATATTACCCGGACATATAACTTAGTTTCTGATGTTTTATTCATATTCAACCATGAAGCAAATATAGATAACACAGTACCCAGACTTAAGAAAGCATAAAAAAAAAGGCTAAAAGTCATATTGTAACAACTATAGTCCTGTTTGAATAAACTACCACTATTTTGAGATGGCAATAAACATACTAATAGAATTTTCATCTGTTCAAAGATCTGTCAGTACTTTTACAATAAATTTCACTTTACATGGTAATTATTCACCAGTTCTCATCATTTCTACATCAATGCATTCTTTTTTTTTTTTTTTAAGATTTTATTTATTTGACAGAGACCCAGAGAGAGAGGGAACACAAGCATGGGGAGTGGGAGAGGGAGAAGCAGGCCTCCCGCAGAGCAAGGAGCCCGATGCGGGGCTCGATCCCAGGACCCCGGGATCATGACCTGAGCCAAAGGCAGACGACCAACGACTGAGCCACCCAGGCGCCCCAACATCAGTGCATTCTTTTTTTGTTTGTTTATTTGTTTGTTTGTTTTTAATTTTTTTATTCTTATGATAATCCCCATACATTACATCATTAGTTTTAGATGTAGTGTTCCATGATCATCAATGCATTCTCTTTTTTTTTTAAAGATTTTATTTATTTATTTATTTGAGAGAGAGAATGAGAGAGAGAGAGCACATGAGAGGGGGGAGGGTCAGAGGGAGAAGCAGACTCCCCGCCGAGCAGGGAGCCCGATGCGGGACTCGATCCCGGGACTCCAGGATCATGACCTGAGCCGAAGGCAGTCGCTTAACCAACTGAGCCACCCAGGCGCCCATCATCAATGCATTCTTAAAAATGAAAGAAACCCTGATTGACATTCGAATTGTCTGGTCATTCAGTAAACAAGTAGAGAGTAAAATGAGAAGACAATTGAAGTTAGGTGAAAGATGTTTTAAATAAATAAGACAGTTTTTTTTTTCTTTAATGTGTAATTTAGTATTGACTTTATCACTGCCATATGTGAAAGTCTCTTTGGGTGGGGAATAACATTAAAAAATGGGCGTAATCCTCATTTTACACCATTCTGTAAGAGGGCCATACTGAAGGCACCTGCCAAGTGTTAAAAAAATAATAATAATAAAAAGTCAGGAGGTAGCTTCTGGTTTCGTAACCAGATTCTTTCATCTCAACATTCTAATATTTCTGAGTGTGTGAACTTTGTGCTTTTGGGTCAAGATGACTGCTGTAGTTTCTAAAATTACATCACATTGTAGGCAGCTCAATGGAGGAATGCACAGAGACAAAATGGCAAGTGGCGTGCAACATATATCTTTAGCCTTCAGTTGGCTATTAGCGTCCATTGTATTTAATTTCGGTTTTTTGTTTCCATTTTTGAACATTTCTAACTATTCATAATGATTAGTATTTTAGGGAAGCCTGGGTGGCTCAGTCGTTAAGCGTCTGCCTTCGGCTCAGGTCCTGATCCCAGGGTCCTGGGATCGAGCCCCGCATCGGGCTCCCTGATCCGCGGGAAGCCTGCTTCTCCCTCTCCCACTCCCCCTGCTTGTTTTCCCTCTCTCACTGTGTCTCTGTCAAAAAAAAAAAAAAAAAAAAAAAAAAAAGATTAGTATTTTATTATTTTCTTTGAGATCTTCCAAAGATCAGAGGAAAAAACATCATTTTATTTTGTATTAGAACAGAATTCATTGTATCTGGCAATTTACTTGTTGGTGTTCACTAGATCCTCTTACCAATCTTAATACATTACAGGTTCTTCCCTTATTTTTGCTACGTCTTAAAATTTTTTGCTATCATCATCTTAGGAATTATTTCATCACTCATCAATTATTCCAAACCATGCTAAAAAAAAGACAATATATGAAAAGATGCTATAATGGTGTCACCATCCTTCAGTGTTCTTGTTCAGTTGTCCCAGGTATTGCATCATTATTTCAAGAAGGTATAAAGAAAGCTGATAGTCAGCTGTTAGCTTTTACTGAACACAGTTGAGACTTCAGATTTGCATTTTCCACCTATAATGACAAAGAGAAGAAACTTGGTGAAGTTAGATGTTTGCAATTATTGGAAGATAAAGGCAAGGAGACAAATAATTGTCTAGAACTATACTATCCAATATGTAGTCATTATTAGTCACATGTGACTCGTGAGCACCTGAAATGTGCTCAAATTAAGATGGACTGTAAGCATAAATTACATACCATATTTTGAAATCTTAGTATGAAAAAGGATGCGAAATATATCATTATAATTTACATTTATTTCATGTTGAAATGATAATACTTGGGATGTATTGGGTTAAGTAAACATATTATTAATTAATTTCACCTATTTCTTTTTACATTTTTAATGTGACTATAAACATTTTAAAATTACATATGTGATTCGAAGAATTCTATTAGCACTCCTGTGGACTCTAACAGTGATTGTGAAATTGATCCTATAAGTGAAATCTCAGAATATGAGTTCTCAGACTCCAATATCCTAGTTAAATTTTCTCATACACAAGTGAAATGTACATTTCTTAGTTAATGAAAAATATATGATATCCTCATCCAGTTAGTCATCCAGCAGAAAGGACTTCATTATACGTTTCTAAAAGGATTTGAGCCATTCTCTTTGCTCCAAGGAAAAATGACCACGTCTTTTTTAACCTTTATGATATTTGTGCTCCAAAAGTCCCTGTTACTAACTTATTTTTTATTAAAATTTCTAATAAAGCTTTTAAAAACTCTTCTTTTATTTTTTAGTCTAGAACATTATTTATAAAATGACTTAAAAAAATTCAAAGGGGGCACCTGGGTGGCTCCATCGGTTAAGCATCTTACTCTTGATCTTGGTTCAGGTCTTGATCTTGGGATCCTGAGTTCAAGCCTCAGGTGGGGTCCACTGTGTGCATGGAGCCTACTTAAAAAAATAAAAAAAGAATTCAAAGGGTCCAATGGAAGCAGATAGTAACTGGTGACAACCATGTTTCCTGGTACACTGAGGGTTAATAACTTTTTTTCCAGAAGGTTTCACTTAACAATTCACATATTTTACTGCCCAGAACTTAGTCACACCCCCTGGTAAGAAGGTTGTCAGGAACTGCAGTATTTATTTGGAATGACCACGTGTTTCATTAAAGTGCTTAGAAGCTTTTATTTCTAAAGCACTAGCGGAGAGTAGACATTGGAGTAGACATACACCAGTCTCTGCCAAAGGGTCTGTTCACATTTTTTCCCTCAAATTTGGATTAGAATCTTTGACAAAAATGCTTCAATACTTATCGCTGATATAATGTAAACTACATCGGGATCCAAAATCTAGTATTCTTTACTTATATGAAAAAGAAAAAAATACTTTTTATTTTGTATACATTCTCTGAACCTATTCTCAAGAATCCTTCTCTTTCCTGGTTATTGGAGTGAAGGAGTTCTTTTATTTTTTTTAATTTTTTAAAAATTTGAGTACAATTGATACACAATATTACATTAGTTTCAAATGTACGACATAGTGATTCAGCTTTTCTATATGTTGTGCTATGTTCACCACCAGTGTAGCTCCCATCTGTCACCATACAGCGCTATTACAATATCATTGACTATATTCTCTATGCTGTGCCTTTTAATCCCATGATTTATTCATTCCAACAAACTACTAGAAGTAGTAAGTGAATTCAGTGAAGTTGTATGATACAAAATCAATATCCAGAAATCAGCTGTGTTTCTATACACTAATAAAGTAGCAGAAAGAGAAATTAAGAAAACAATTTTATTTACAATTTCACCACAAAAAAAAATATGGCTAGCCCAAGAGGTGAAAGACCTGTGCTCTGAAAACTATAAAACATTGATTAAAAAAACTGAAGATGACACAAATGAAAAAATATTTTATGCTCATGGATTCGAAGAACTAATATTGTTAAAATGTCCAGACTACCCAAAGTAATCTACAGATTCAGTGAAATCCCTACCAACAGAATTTGTCACAACACTAGGACAAATCATACTAAAATTTGTATAGAACTGAAACAAAACCCTAATAGCCAAAACAATCTTAAGAAAGAACAACAAAGCTAGAACTAGCACAATTCCAGATTTCAAGATATACTACTCAGCTATAGTGATCAAAACAGTATGGTACTGTCACAAAAATGAAGGCATTCTTAAACTTTCCAATTAAGGTATCTTGATCTATAATTATTTGAGGCAGTTTTTCTCTATTTTAACCAGTCTCTTTATAACCGTCCCCTTCTCCCTCTCCCTGTCCCAGATGGGGTTTGAGTGTGAAAGTTTCCATAAACCCTGGATGAAGGAGAATACTCCTTGACATAATACAGAGCTTTTTCTTTGTCCTTGAGCTGGACTCAGGTGCAAGGCTTTTGGCTTGAGTGGTCTCTAAATTGCTTGTACTTTTATCTGTCAAGATGAACACTGATGACATTTTCCATTCGCTTGTTGGGTGAGTGCCAATGCTTTCTCCCTGCCAAACCCAGTTTTAATCACATGCACTCAGCAGGCTTTTCTTGAGTTTTTAGCCATGTCCTCCACCCGGAGTCTGGCTTAGGATGCCCACCCATAATCACCCTCCAGTGTAAGATCATCTCTCCCCTTGTATAACAGACCTATGGGTCTCAACTCAGCCTTGACACATACTGAAAATTGGAGGATTTTCCTGATGACTAGAATTTTTATTTATTTATTTATTTATTTATTTATTTATTTATTTATTTATTTATTTATTTGATGACTAGAATTTATAAGAACCTTTGGATACTACTCTGGTCTTCTGTCAGCCTGCCATGTCACGATGCATTTTTAGTTTGTTTTATACTCCCCTCTCCCCCCTCCACAGCTTCGTTTGGGAATGCCTGCTTCGTGCTTACCTCCAAAATTCCAAAAGTGTATCCAGGCACAATATCTTCCTTGTTATCCAAATTATGCAGCATTTCTCTAGGATTTTGTCATGGAGGATAGCAGCCAGAACATATTTTTCTTATTATATGAATTCTCCCCATTCCCTCTCTCCTTACAGGAATGGAAGTATCTGTTCTGCTTTGTATTTATATCTGGTATAGACATCCTCTATATCATCATAGCCTTCTCCTTGTCCCAGTTGAATTCATCTCTTTCATTTCTTGCAATTTTAAAAAAAATCCCTATGCAGGTTTAAGGTGAAATCTTGGCTAGAAAACAAAAATGATTACTTGAGAATATTTTAATCCCATAATGAAATTACCTATGATTAATTAAATAAGGTCACGAACAACTAAGAGAAAGTAAGGTTTTTATCAGAGCATCTACATCCAAGGTAATTGGTAGATGTTCTTCAGTACACAAAATTTTCACAATCTCAATCCTCAAGTCTCAAGTACATGGCCAAACAGCCACATAAAACATTAATATGAAAATCTCAGTGGCACCTGGGTGGCTCAGTTGGTTAAGCGACTGCCTTCGGCTCGGGTCATGATCCTGGAGACCCGGGATGGAGTCCCGCATCGGGCTCCCTGCTCGGCAGGGAGTCTGCTTCTCCCTCTGACCCTCCCCCGTCTCATGTACTCACTCTCTCTCATTCTCTCTCTCTCAAATAAATAAATAAATAAATAAATCTTAAAAAAAAAAGAAAATCTCAGAAAGCATGTGGCATGTAAAGGGAGTTCTATAGGAGCTCAGAAGAGCTAATAATGACTTCTGGCACAGAGCAGGCAGCACAAAGATATAGAGACTCAAAGGGGCCTTAAATACATGCTCATTTAGCTAAATATAGAGTATAATTGGGGGTTATTTGGATTTGATTATGACTGCAATTAATAACCAGTGTTCATTCTATTAATGGCTACATTGGATACCTATTTCTCATCAGAAAATGGTATGTAAATTATCCCACTTGGTCCTGATGGTTTTTGAGAATGGGCACCATTTACAGTGATCTGAAAGAACTCTGATATGGCAGGGATCTGAAGAATAGACTGAAGGAGACACCTGAGATAGACTATATACATAAAGAAATATCTAAGCATTACTTAATAAGAGCAATGGTAGGGGCAATAACGATGTGTTTGAGAACTATTAGAATGCTATAGTTGTTGAGGTATAAAGAACATGGGCGACAGTGTCAGTCATAGCTGGGAGTGAAACTCACACACATTTCCTAGTTATATGAACTTGGGTACTTTCTTTAACCTTGCTTCTTTGTACTCTTACTTCAAAAATGAGAATAAAAATAACTAGCTAACACATCCATTATAATGATTAAGAAAAAATTTGATGAGAAAATGTAAACATAATATCTGGAAAATTTATAAAACCTCAAATTGTTTTAAATGTCGATATTAGCTGATTAAGTGGAAATGAAAAAGGTAATAAATTTGTGGATCTAAAATTAAGGCACTATGAGACTGTCGATATTATCATGAGTTATAAAAAAGTAAAAAACTTTCAAGATGGAAGTAGGCAAACCAGGAGCCCAAATATCCATTCTTCTACTTTGGGCTAAATCCCAAGCCAGAAATGGGTTTGTGAGGCATTATGCCCTGGCAAGCCTTTTTATTTGCTTTTACTCTAACTTAGGACAGGGATAGACATGCCTTTCTGCTGTTTGATTGTGTGAAACTCCCCTATGAATGCCAGAAAGTAAATTTGCCAAAGTATAATAGTTCGTTGTCAGGTGAAAGGAGTTTGGACAGTAGAAAGAGAACAAGAAGGAAGTAGCTTTTATAAAAAGCTTTAAATGGCTGTATTGACTAATTCTAGTTAATTTTAGATCACAGAGAAATAGCCTTGGTTCTTCCCTTGATATATTGACATTATTATGCTCCTTTAGAAAATATTTTTTTCAGAAAAATGTCATAGGTTGGTCTTTGCCTCTTTCAGTTCCTATATACCCCAGCACACCTTGTGAAATGCCATCTATAGTTTTTTTCTGACAAAAACAGCACCCCCTGTATTTGGAAAGTTCTCCTAAACATGTCATTTAAATGGAAGCTTTTACCTTCTTAGAATCTTTGGTTTTGGAAATAAGTACTTGCTCTAGTCTAAGGCAGTCATTCCCTCCTCCATTCACAGTTGCTTAGCCCAGGCAAGTGGATCTGGCTCAAACTGTGCAAATCAGCAAGATTTCCCAGGACAGTGACCTGCGATTCTTTTCTGGTAGTAGAGAGATGTGAGGTGCTAGAGCATTTGGTAGTCCTGGCCCATGTCAAGTTGAAGAATCTGGTCTGCATAAAAAGGAAGGAAAATCCAGAAACACAGACAACAGAATAAAAGGGGATGGGGGATAGGGAGACGCATGAGGGAGGGAAAGCAAGCTGATGGATGGAGTGATGGGTGGAGGGGAGGGAGAAGAACGGTTCTGTGAAATTCCTCCCCTTTTTTTCTAAGAAGTTTGTTATATTAAGTAAGTTTGATCTCACTTATAGTTGAAAAAAGTTTTTCACAATTACATGTTTTCTGAAATTTATTTTGATATTTCCACAGTGCGCATGATGATTTTTATTTTTTAATTTTTTGGTAAAGATTTTATTTATTTATTTGAGACAGAGAACGAGCAGGGAGAGGGGCAGAAGGAGAGGGAGAAGCAGACTATCTGCTGAGCAGGGAGCCTGAGATCATAACCTGAGCTGAAGTCAGACGCTTAACCAACTGAGCCACCCACCCCCATGATGATTTTTAAATGACAGTTTAGCAAACATGTTATTTTGTGAGAGATTTATATACTGTTTTTCTTCCTAAATAGAATTCATAATTTGGTCACAAAGAATTACTAAGCACTGATTTCAAATATTTTTTACCTTTTTTTTTTACATTTAATTCTATTATGTTATGTTAGTCACCATACAATATATTAGTTTTTTTGTTTGTTTGTTTGTTTTTGTTTTTGTAGTGATCCATGATTCATTGTTTTCATATAACACCCAGTGCTCCATGCAGTACATGCCCTCCTTAATACCCATCACCGGACTAACGATCCCCCCGCCCCCTCCCCTCTAAAACCCTCAGTTTGTTTCTCAGAGTCCATAGTCTATCATGGTTCATCTCCCCCTCTGATTCCCCCAATTCATTTTTCCCCTCCTTCTCCTAATGTCCTCCATGCTATTCCTTATGTTCCACAAATAAGTAAAACCGTATGTTAATTGACTTTCTCTGCTTGACTTATTTCCCTTAGCATAATCTCCTCCAGTCCCATCCATGTTGGTGCAAAATTTGGGTATTCATCCTTTCTGATGGCTGAGTAAAATTCCATTGTATATATGGACCACATCTTCTTTATCTATTCTTCTGGTGAAGGGCATCTCGACTCTTTTCACAGTTTGGCTCTTGTGGACATTGCTGCTATGAACATTGGGGTGCATATGGCCCTTCTTTTCACTACATCTGTGTCTTTGGGGTAAATACCCAGTAGTGCAATTGCTAGGTCATAGGGTAGCTTTATTTTTAATTTTTTGAGGAACCTCCACACTGTTTTCCAACTGTTTTTGAGGTTCCTCCACACTGTACCAACTTGCATTCCCACCAACAGTGTAAGAGGGTTCCCCTTTCTCCACAACCTCTCCAACATTTGTTGTTTCTTGCCTTGTCAATTTTTGCCATTCTAACTGGTGTAAGGTGGTATCTCAATGTGGTTTTGATTTGAATTTCCCTGATGGCTAATGATGATGAACATTTTTTCATGTCTCTGTTAGCCATTTGTATGTCTTCTTTGGAGAAGTGTCTGTTTATGTCTTCTGCCCATTTTTTGACTTGATTATTTGTTTTTTGGGTGTTGAGTTTGTGAAGTTCTTTATAGATCTTGAAAATCAGTGCTTTGTCTGTAGTGTCATTTGCAAATATCTTGTCCCATTCTGTGGGTTGCCTCTTTGTTTTGTTGAGTGTTTTCTTTGCTGTGCAGAAGCTTTTTATCTTGATGAAGTCCCGAAAGTTCATTTTTGCTTTTGTTTCACTAGCCTTTGGAGATGTATCTAGAAAGAAGTTGCTGTGGCCGATGTCAAAGAAGTTACTGCCTGTGTTCTCCTCTAGGATTTTGATGGATTCCTGTCTCACATTGAGGTCTTTCATCCATTTTGAATTATCTTTGTGTATGGTGTTAGAGAATATATTCATTATGTGAATATAGAATTAGTCACCTCAAACCACTAGGCTAGGACCTGCATTTGAAAACGAGTTGGAATAAGGATATTGCTGGAATTTTTTTCTCTCATTTTATAAATGGCAACCTATCTTAGTATTTCCTGACTGTAGCTTTCCCATACTTTGTATCTTATGTTCTCATTCTAATGTCTTCTAAATTTCATATTAGCAAGATAATTTAACTTACATGTTTATACAGACTATCATCACTTTATCTCTGAGACTTTCAAATTAAATAGTGTTCTGTTATAATGAATCATGCAGTTGAGTAAATTACTAACCTGAATATGAATCTCATTGAATTAGTAAAAGTATTGAACAAATATATTACACGTTTTAATATTTTGTCAGCTCTGTTCAATTAAATACCTGATTATAACACTTAAAATAACAAAGTTTTAAAATGTTAAAAATTGTACTGTTACTAAGGAAAAGATATCTAATAGATTGTTTTCTGTTTTTCTCTTAAAATTGTAATTTTATCACCTGGAATATCTTTTTTTTTTCCTTCGTGTGAATTGGCTTAACACATAATGGTTTAACAGATTTTTAAGAACAATCTAAAAAAATGTCAAAACCTGCTTATAATTTTCATATTTTGAAAAATGTCATTGGTGGTCATTCCTAGCATGCCATCATGAGGAAAATGAAAATATGTTTATTTCATTAAACATGGTATTATTGCTACTATGGTTGAATTAATCCTTACAAATGAGGTACAGATTGATAACTCAGCTAAGTACTTTTTATTTAATTAAAAGGTTACTTTCTTACTTTTATTCTTGTTTTAGCCATTCTTTTATACCCCTACTTCCTTTCCTTACTTCCTCCCTTTCTCTAGTCCTTTTCTCTCAAAAACAGTATTGATGTTCAGTCTGTGCTAAAGACTCTGCTAGAAGAAAGGAATGAGTAAATAAGAAAATGCAGGGCAAGTTCGCTTACAGGGTAGGGACTTGGTCCTAAGTTTGCATAAATTCACATTTGAAATATACCAAATTGAGTGTTCTGGGGGTCAGAGAAGGCAATCTCAGGGAAGGAAAATTTAAACTGATGGGTGAATCATGTAGATTGAGGAAAAGTTGATGAATGTGATGGAAAAATAGTTCCAGGAAAGAAGACAGTCTTCTCGAAGGTAAAGAGGTGAGTAAGGGCATAATGAACATGGCACCTTAAGGGCCCTGAAAATTCAGTGATGTACTTAGCATGTAAAACTGGCTCTTGATCTTGAGAAACTTGCAAATCATGTTAAGAAGTTTTAATTTAAATCAGAAAAATTTAAGGGTTTACACAACAGATGGGTATGGTCAGACTTGGAGTTTATAGTGGTTTTGGTGAGTGGGTGAAGGATGGATTGACTAGTAGGTTTGAGATAACTACTGGGTCCAGGGAGACCAGTTTGAGGCTGTTGCTGTAATACAGCTGAGAATGTGGCCAGAATAGGATAGCAACAACAGATACTGAGAAAATGAAATAGCATTGAAAGTAACTTTGGAGGTAAACTTGATAGAAATTAATAATTATTTTTGGAGTTAAGAGCATGGAGACAAATATTCCAAAGTTTATACCTTAGGTAACAGTAAGTAAAATGATCTATAAATAAAACACATATGGGGACATGACAGGACACATTTAATAAAATTTAGACAGATGAACATTGTTTAGAACATATAGATAGTTGAATATCCTATATATGTCTGTATAGACAGTGTACAAAGACCAAGGCCAAGGCCAAGACCATATAGGAGTGTCAGTATTATCCTCACAAAAGATTTCATCACATATTTTATTTCTCTTTATATATGACAAGTTTGTCTTGACTTGATTCTAGAGTTAAGTTTGAGGTTCAATGCCTATTATTAATCTGTGTCAGGTAAGCAAGTGGAATACAAATCTACATTGGGACATGAGTGGGGAAACAGGAACCATAAAGCTAAGCATTCAAATAAAGTCATATCATTGAACAAGTGACACACCTATTGCAGGTCTTGTCTAGTACACAATAAACCAATGGATGGCACTGAAAAGGATGTGGTCATAGATCATTAAAGTTGGAGGAAGTCACATGGGAAAGTCATCATCTCTTCTATCCACTCTTAGAATCCCTTCAGAATCCTGACAAATGGCTAGCCTGTTTGCATTTTTTTTCTAGAAAACAAGATCTACTACATCTAGGACTTCCTTTTGATTGAAAAGTGGCAACGCCATCTAATAATAAAGTGAAAGCAATTTGGCATAACTTGTTTTCAGTAAGTTCATGTTGACTACTGAATCAGCTATGAAAGTACTAAAAATGACCGCAAAACAGAGAAGACAGAAAACACCAATCCCCAACACTTAATACGGATTTCTCTTGAGAATGCCAAACATAGTTACAGTAATATTTTTTAAGATGGATAATGCAATATTAACTTCTTACTTACTGTTAACTTAGTTCATATAGCATATTATTTGGTTATATATAATATGGAATATTAAATATTTGACCATTATGGAACTCCACATAATGATTAAGAAGTGCATTATATGCCTAAATTTGTGTTACTATATGCACATATAAATATTTTCAAATATTGGACATTTTCAATAAACTATTTTGGCATATGAAGTAATTTAATATAAAAGGATATCATTGGAAAATATTCAAGGATTTATGCTTATTATATATTATATATATGATATTATATATATTACTAAGAAAATTTATAATAAAATATAAAATAATATATAAATATAAAATAAAATATGCCTTTGTAAGAAGGCGATTTCTTTAGCCTTTAGATAGCATTATAATTAGTCTCCATTCACATATATTTTGTAAAGTATTTAAAAAATAAATGTTTTTGACCTGAGTCCTGTTGTTACGTTGCACATTCTTCTGCCTCTTTGGGACTAGGAATACATAACAAAAGTGTCAAACTCCGTAACTTTATATATTTTTTAATATCTTGTCCAGAAACATGAATAAAGTTTTATAAGTTTTATATATTAATTTTAAAGTGATAAAATTGCATAAAAAACAAATGTAATTATCACAAACAAATATACTTTAACTTGTTCATACTTTGCTGTTTAATTAGATTTACATTATAATGTATTGGTCACTATACACAATACTAATACAAGAAAATAAAAAAAGAAACACTTTAAATTTTTTCATTAGTTTGCATTTGCCTTCTTAGCTCACTGGCATCAATATTTCAGCTTCTCTTCAATTCTTATATCTAGATTCTACAGACAATAAAATGCACTGGTTGGGATAAAAGGCATGTAAATATCTGGGTTCAGTTAAGGATGTTAATACATCATTTTAGTGACTGAGTAATGAGTAATTCAGGCATTTTGCTCAATCCTGGAAATGTTCAGACATTAAAAAATTTAAACGAGAATAATTGTTCTCATCTTGATAGAGAACCACACTCAATGGTCACTGTGGCAATGATTGTTATCATGTCTTTAAACTAGCATTTAAAAGTGAGTCCGTGATAATATAATAATTAATTTATGATGTGTAGTTTGTTGGGATAGATAGATTGATTATATATATAATTTTTCCTCATTTAAATTCAATAGGCATTACAGTGGTATCTCACTGCAGGCTGTCCTGCTTTTACGTTTTATATGGCTGCTATCTGTTAACCCAATGTTTTTAAAGTTTTCCAGTTTTAATTTACTCAGAGGTTATAATATTCTCACTTAGCAAATATCTATTTCCTGGCTTAGGTAAAGTACCTAAGTTTAAGCTTATGAGAAATATCCTATATTTTTTTTTCATTTTTTTTTTTTTTTAAGATTTTATTTATTTATTTGACAGAGAGAGACGCAGCGAGAGAGGGAACACAAGCAGGGGGAGTGGAGAGGGAGAAGCAGACCCCCCCGCTGAGCAGGGAGCCCGATGCGGGGCTCGATCCCAGGACCCTGGGATCACGACCTGAGCCGAAGGCAGCCGCTTAACGACTGAGCCACCCAGGTGCCCCGAGAGATATCCTATTTTAATACCCTCATTTTACATGTGAAGAAACTAATGATCAGAGAGCTTAAGTATCTTGCCCAAGGACACAAAGCTATAAAATGGAAGACAAGACTCCAAGCATAGTTTGTTTTTGTTTTTTTTTAAATTAACATCCAGTATTACTTTCCATAATAATTCTGCTGCTTTGGTAACTATGTTTTGTGAGTCATATGAAAATTAGAGTGCCAAATTACTAATTTTTATAAATGACAATATTATTAAATGAAAAAAAAAGTAGCTAAAAAGTTCTTTCTCCAATAAAGACCCACATTTTTTTAATGTAATTTTTTAAGCAAACTCTACCTTCAACGTGGGGTTGAACTTACAACCCCGAGATCAAAATACATATGCTTGACCCACATTTTTTTTCTTTTAATGACTTTGGTTACTAAGTTTCTAGAGATGTTTTCACAGGATAATAGTAAGTTAAACTTTCATTTTTTTCATTATAGAGATATAAGTGCCAAGTCAGGATCATATATTGTACACTATGGTAAATAAATTGATATAATGTTTTAGGTAGCTTGGATTCCTTTTCAAATTACATATTTTTTTGAGTAATAAACATTTGTATGTTGTTTTAAAATCTATTCATCTCTCAGTCTCTTCAGAACTCTAAAACACATAGTATAAAGTAGTTGTGATCATTAATTTTATGTGTCAGTTTGACTGGCTAAGGGATGCCCAGATAGCTGGTAAAACATTATTTCTGGGTATGATTATGCGAGATTAGCATTTGAATGACCAGACCAAGTAAACAATAGCACCCTTACTAATGCAGGTTAACACCATCCAACCTGTTTAGAGCCTGAATAGAACAAAAAGAACGAGGAAAGGCAAATTTTCTCTCTGGTTGAGTTGGGACATCCATCTTCTCTTGCCCCCAGACATCGGCACTCCAGAGTGTCAGGCCTTTTGACTCAAACTGAATTTCCCACGGTTTTCCTGGTTCTCCAGCTTACAGATAGTAGATCACGGAACTTTTCATCTTCCATAAAAATATGAGGCAATTTCTATAATAAACAAACAAACATGAATTTTATCTATCTATCTATACATCAATCTTCTATTTCTGTTTCTCTAGAGAATGTTAGCTAACATACCAACTCTTACAATTATGCTCTTTTGTGCTTTTAAACTTTTCATTGTTCCTAGAATTATTTATTGATGTTTGATAATACTGGATTGGGTTGTTAATCTCTTGTGAATTCGATTTTGTTGTTCAGATCTTTGTTTTGGATTTAAAACCTTAAAATCTTTCAGTTGGATTAAAGATCTATTAGCAGCTCTTTAATAAGAAAGTCCAAAAGCTATATAAAAGATTTTATATCCCACTTGTGGAAACTACAAACAACTTTTACCATTACATATATTAAAATAGAGCTCAAGAAAATTAAATTTCTCTTCCTTTCTTTAACTGTGCAATGATTTATAAACTTTAGTAGTTTTCAGTTAAACGTTGCAAAACAAAAATGCTTCAAAAATGATTTAAAATTATTTTTCATTTAAGATGTTTTAAATATTTTGTATAGTTTCCACTGTTGGAATCAGTAATATTTTAATTAATGAAATTTATATAGAAATTACATGAAATTGTTAAGACATTTTATAAATATACATTATCTTGACATATTCATTTGTTTGAATATCCCAAACTGATATTACACAATATTATATGAAATTTCCAGTTCATCAGAAGTTAAATTCATTACCTTTTTAAAATTCCATCTTGTACTCATTGAAATCTATTTTAAATCACATCATTAGATCAAACACATTTCCTGAAATCTGGATAAGAAAAAGATTAAGCAAGTAACAGTGAAAAGCCTAATTAGTGTATTTCACCTTCATCATCAAACATAAGCAGAGAAATGATCAAAACCTTTTAATGGTCAGAAGTGGGCAAGTTTGTGGGCATTATCTTTCATCTGAAATAATTCTTTTCTGCATTATCTTGGCCTTGTTTGGAAGAGGTTCAAAAATTTAAGATTTAAAAGGAAATTATGGAAAGATTTTTTAAAGCCTTATTTCATGCATACATTTTTCATGATTAGAAGTTTATGAAGTGGGAGAAATTAATGGTGCAAAATTATTAAAAATAATCTAAATTTAATTGAAATTTAATCATGGTTATATCTATAGTTATTACTTTATTTTTTATGTTACTTTATTTTTTATGTTAACACTTTTTTTAAGTTTTTTGAAACAGAATAGTTTAAGTTACATTTTCAAATGGAAAAGTTGGACTGTTGAACATATATTTGAATCCTGTAAAAACTCAATTTAAAATGAAAATTATGAACAAATTAAATGTTAGGGATTTTTTAAATGTATAGATGATTTCATAGCAAACAAATTTTCATGACTTTAATTACTAAAACTTATTGTTTATTGGTTAAAGGAAAGTTCAGGCATTTCCTCTGTATAAATTAACTCATATAATTACCATTGTATTAGTATTTCCTACATTTATAAGTGAAAAAATTGAGGCAAAACAGTTATGGGATTGGTCCAAGATAACTGTTAAAGCCAATATTTAAATATGTGCTCTTTGTGCTCATGTGAATACTTTCAATCACTACATTATGAAATGGCTCTTTCTTATTGATCTTTTTTTTTTAAAGATTTTATTTATTCATTCGAGACACAGAGATACAGAGAGAGAGCGAACGAGCACGAGCAGGGGGAGAGGCAGAGAGAGAAGCAGGCTCCCCGCTGAGCCAGGAGCCGGACGTGGGGCTCGATCCCAGGACCCTGGGATCATGACCTGAACCGAAGGCAGATGCTTAACCATCTGAGCCACCCAGGAGCCCCTCATATTGATCTTTATTGCATTGAAATGAATACGCTATACCAGTTACAAAAAGTGAATTGAAAAAAAAAAAAAGAAGAAAAAAAGTGAATTGATTAAGATTTACTCATAATATGGGGCTGGTCAAACAAGTGATAGCTTTCAATAAGTACATGAAACTGTTGTTCTTTCAGTGAGACACACACACACACACATCACACACACACATTTTTTCCATTTGTTTCTATCAGGTTTGTGTTTATATATATTTGTACATGTGTGTATGTACACAATGTTTTTTTAAGAGGTATCAGGAGAATTGCTAGAGAAATTGTCAACTAAAAAGAGAAAAGGTTTTGGTCCAAAATAATACAATTAAATTGAATGTACCATCTAACAAACAATTGTAAACTTAGTTTCAGAATTGTTTTCCAAAGTGAATTGACCACTATGCATCACACCAGGAAGTTAAAAGAAAAAGAAAAAATTACTCTAAAAGAAATTTACAATCTAATTGAAGAAAAAAAAATTGGGAGTATAAATATTTTTAGTAGCTGGTAACCTGAATAGAAATATCACTATTTTCTCAATCCAAGAATTTAAATAAAATATTTTCTTAATCCTAGCCATTCTTAACCTAGACTGCATTTTAAAATGTAGGTAAGTTTTTAAAAATCCACATATCCTGGCACTGCTCAAATATGCTGATTCACAATTTCTGGGTTCTAGTTATTTGTATGTTTGAAAATCTCGGCAGAGTGGAGAGACTTTATTTTAGAAATCCCTTTATCAATCAATCTGTTCATTTGGTTCTTTTAAATGTATTTTATTTCACCTCCATTTCTGAATAATTTAGTTGGATATAGAATTCTTGATTGACAATTACTTTCTTTCAGTCTTTTATACCAACTGTATTGTAGCTTCCTTTTGCTGTTTTGATTCCTTTGTAGAACACCCACTGTATCTCTCCAATTGTTTTTAATAAAAAAGCAACAATAAAACAAAAGAAAAACAAAACCCCGTGCTTTATAAAGTATATTAAATATAACAAAAAGGTATTAAAAGTTTATAGCTGAATGAAATCCATAAACTGAAACAATACAAGCATCTATGAAGAAATAAGGCACCACTTATTCACCAGAACCTCTGATCTCAAGCTTCCTTAGAATTATTAGCTCTTTCCTCTCACTGGTACATATTTTTAAGTCTTCTTATAAACTTTATTAGTTTTTGCCCGTTTTGGATTTACCTAAGAGGGATTATGTAGTATGTACTCTTTTGTGTTTGACTTCTTTTGCTCAACATAGTTTTTGCGAGATTTATGCATTTATGCTGGTGTAGTTTGTTTGTCCTCACTGCTGTAGAGTATTACATTGGGTGACTATGTCAAAATATGTTTGTTCACTCTGCTTTTGATGACATTTAAATTCACAAAAGCAGTTATGAATATCCTAGTACATGTTTTTATTTTGTTTGTTTGGTGAACCTATGTATTTAATACTGTTGGGATGATACCTAGGAGTTAAATTTGCTGGACTATATGTTAGGCATATTTCACCTGAGTAGATATCTCAAAAACATTTCTTAAAGAGTTGTACCAATTTACACTCTCACCAAGAGTTTATATTGGTTTGGGGGCACCTGGGTGGCTCAGTTGCTGTGCATCTGCCTTCAGGTTGGGTTATGATCCCAGGATCCTGGGATCGAGCCCCACATCATGCTCCCTACTCAGAGGGAAGCCTGCTTCTCCTTCTCTCACTCCCCTGCTTGTGTTCCCTCTCTCACTGTCTCTCTCTCTCTGTCAAATAAATAAATAAAATCTAAAAAAAGGAGCTTATATGGGTTTAAATTTCTTTTTATGTCACCATTGTTTGGTATTTTTCACCTTTTTCATTTTAACCACTGTAGTATGGTGAGTTCTACCAAATGTGTTTTTTATTTGTATTCCCCAATGACTAATGTACTCCAGTGTCTTATGCTCAATGGCCATATAGTTATCTTCTATTATTGTCTTTAAAGTTTTTGTCAATTTTGACCATTTATTTCTATCAGGGTTGTGCCTTTTTCTAGAGTTGTTTTTTTTTTTTTCATATTCTTGATACAAGAACTTTAATAAATAAAAGAATAGCAAATTGTGAGACTGATTTTTTTTAAAGATTTTATTTATTTGAGAGAGAGAGAGAAAAAGAGAGTGTGCACTCATGACAGGGGAGGGGCAGAGCAAGAAAGAGAAGCAGACTCCCCACTAGCAGGGAACCTGACCCTGGGCTCCATCCCAGGACCTCAAGATCATGACCTGAGCTGAAGGCAGATGCTTAACCTACTGAGCCACCCAGACACCAAGAGACTGATTTTAAGATCTTCTAATTTCCTTTGTTATTCTGCAGGTAACTGTCATAGATAAATGTTTTTTAGCATCCTCAATGTAGAGGCATAAAACAGCTATATTATTATGCTTATTATGGGTCAAGAATCCAGGGAGGGCACAGCAGAGACAGCTTCTCTCTGCTCCAAAATGTCCAGAGCCTCAGCAAAGAAGATTTGAACAGCTGAGGCCTAGAATCTTTAGGGGACTTCACTTAAATGTCTGACACCTTAGCTGCCATGACTCTAGGGCGAGGCTCAGCTTGAACATTTGAGTGGTGCACTTACCTATGGCCTCCCCATGCAGTTTGAGCTTCTCACGGCATCCAGCTGAGTTTCAAGAGGGAGGCTTCTGGGAGGGAATTTCCCTGAAAACAAGTATTTGAAAAGAGGCAGAAGCCACATGACCTCTTCTGACCAAGATGCAGAAGTTAAGTGTCATCGTTTCCTCCACATTCTGTGGTTTACAAACAAATCCCAAGACCACTCCAGATTCAAGGAGAAGGGAATTCAATTTCTCCTCTTGGAGGGAGAGTGGTATGATTACACTATAGAAAAGTATCTGGAATATAAGACACTGTTGCAGTCATCTTTGTAAAATATAATCTTTCATAGTGTGGATTTTTAAAAAGATGTTCTGTTTGGGATGTGTCATGCTTCCTAAAGACGATTCATGTCTTCTTGTTTGTTTGTTTTGTGTTCATCAATTCTGAGTCATCCTCAGTTATTATATTATTTTTTAGTATAGCCTGCTGCTCATTTTCTCATTTTTCTTCTTTTTGAAACCCAATAAGGCAAATTTAGGACCATTTTATCATCTGTTATTTTTATCAGCTCTTATATCTGCTTCTTGTGAAAGTGTGCTACAAATCGGAGTAATTTCTTCAGCTCTGCATCCAGTATCATTACTTCTCTTGTCATCATAGCTACTTGACTATTTAGCTTAGCTCTAGATTCTTATTGGAAAGATTACATTTGTCAAGTCTAGAAAATGAATTTGACTCATCATCGAACATATTTGGACTTGTTTCACAATATTTTATCCTTAAATCACAACTGTGACTCTACCTTCCATTTCTCTTTAACCTTTACATACACCTATTTGTATTTTATATCTGATTACTTAGCACCTTAATTTTTGAGCAGATTAATTGTGCTGTGGTGTTGTTTCTACTGATTCTCACTCACAGTTGTGTGTTTGATGATTTAGGATCATGAACCTTTAAGGCAGGATGTTATCTGTAGAAATCCTGTGGATTCTGCTTTAATGTTGTCTCTTCAAAGAAAAGTTGCTTTTTTAGGTGAATTGAAATGCTATTATCTCATGTCATTTTGGTTACTTCCTTAGTTTCTTTGTTTGGGAGTTCCCGTAATATACTCATAGTTTAAACAAAACTTCAAAGCTGCATGAAGTTAGGTCCAAATTTTCAAGTTTTCATGGCCTATATATTCCCCATTCAGTGACATTAGAAACTCCTGTTTCTAATCATGCCTCTTTCTAAGTGGGTATATTTTCCCTATACCCTTGTGGTTAACACCTTTGATTTCCACTGGTCTCAGATTTAACCCAACAATATTTGTAGACCCAAGGTATTGTTTCCAGTTCTCGAAAAAGTAGTTAAACTGCAAGTCTCTTAGTTCTGATATCAGAAAATACTCCCCAAATAGCTGTACTTCAGCTACATTTTGCCACCTCTGTTTTCCACTGTCCTCCATTTGGGGGTCAAAGACAGTTTTTTATTTGTCTTTTTTTTTTTTTAACTTACGAGTTCAACTATGGTTTTTAAAAATGTTATATTAAATCCAGACTTGTTGGTATTATGAATCAGGCTAAGTTTTAAGAAGTCAAATTTGCTTAGTATCAGGAATAGAAATCCTTCTGAGGTCTGTTTTTCCAAACACTTTATAAATGAACAATCTCTCCGCATTATTTATATGTAATCAAGGTTCTGTGATTTTTACATGCTATTCAAACTTCAGTATTACAGGGTTTTCTTTGAAAATTAATTTTTTTTAAAGATTTTATTTATTTACCTGACAGAGAGAAACACAGCGAGAGAGGGAACACAAGCAGGAGGAGTGGGAGAGGGAGAAGCAGGCTTCCCGCCAAGCAGGAGCTGGATGCGGGGCTCGATCCCAGGACCCTGGGATCAAGATCCGAGCCAAAGGCAGACGCTTAACGACTGAGCCACCCAGGCGCCCCTTGAAAATTAATTTTATATATGACTTTTAATCATTAATTTAAGCATTTTGAGATACAAAGTCTTAAAAATATGAACATGTTTTAAATTTTTCTGAGGACTATTTGAATATCTTCCAATATGAGTCATTGTGTAGTTAATTATAGGTTATTTATTAAGAAAGCTGAAATTTAAATCCTCATGTTCTTACATGACTAGTGTAGGTGATACTGCTTTGTCGCCGTGTATGCTGGACATACCCCAGTAGCCTTTAGCAGGACCTTTACGTTATTTCTAGTGATGATTGCTTGTATTACAATACCCTAGCATTGACCCTTTCATAAAAGATTTATAAATATTGCCTTGTAAGCAGCCTGCAGATCTGGGTTTCTGGAAACCAGAGAGGGCATTTTTGATGGTGGAGACTTAGCTTCAGGAAATCCTTCATCCTCCCTCTTTAATAAACCCATTGCCCTTTAGAACCTGGGGCAGTACTAATCCTTTTGGTCTGGCATTTCTTAGCGGGAATTCACTAGAGTTTCTTCTTTCTGGAAAATTTTAGTGAGTAAAATTAGCAGAAGTGCTGACCTTGTATTTTGTATATGTATGCAGAAGCGATAAAGGTATAAATACTTAAAATAAATCTACCAGTTTGCTTCTCACATGTGCGAGGGGATGTCTTATTAAGCGAGAGTTACCTTTTACTGTGTGCTGCTAATTAGAATCAGGTAACCACAGAATTAGGAAACATGAGTAAAAAATATGGACTCTACTCTTCAATGGAAGGATAATATTTAATAACTCAGACTGTTCCAGAATGGACTAAACATGCATGTGAGAGAATAAGACCCCTGACATTTAATATACTAAATGTAGTTTATAATGATAGTTGTTCTTTTTTTTTTTTAAGATTTTATTTTATTATTTGACAGAGAGAGAATGAGAGACAGAGAGCATGAGAGGGAGGAGAGTCAGAGGGAGAAGCAGACTCCCTGCCGAGCAGGGAGCCCGATGCGGGACTCGATCCCGAGACTCCAGGATCATGACCTGAGCCGAAGGCAGTCGCTCAACCAACTGAGCCACCCAGGTGTCCTATAATGATAGTTGTTCTTGATAAAGGGGGTTTTGTATTTAGCTGGGGATATACCTGAAAACAGTTCTATTCTAAAGTCAGGGCATGCATACATTATTGTATAGCGAAATACCATAATACTTTGCAGCTTAAAACCAGAAGTGTGTGTTATTTCACACAAAAATTATTTGCCCCCTCTCAAACACTCCCATACTTCGTAGATAAACACCATCCTGACTTTTAAGTTTACCTTTTTTTAGTATTATTTAAGTGAAATCACACAGTGTGTACTCTTTTATGTGTGTCTCTCACCATCTAAATGATTTGTTCTCAGATTTTGCCATATTTTATACGTAACACTAGTTCATTCATTATACATCTAGATAGTAATGAGTGTGAGAATATACTATAATTGCTTTATTTATTTTAGTGCTGATGGACATTTGGGTTATTTCCCATTTGACACTATTTGAATTGTGCCCTTCACATATTGCTGGACTTATGTTGTGATACACATATATTTGCATAGGTTTTGAGCGTGTTCAGCTTTAATAGACACTATCAGTTTTCTAAAGTGGCTGAACCAAATTCACTCGTGCAATAATGTATGAGGATTCCATTTAGGCTACATCTTCAACTAAATGTGTGGGGTTTTATTTTTGTTTTCTTATGTTGTTGTTTTTATGATGTTTTTATTTTTGCTTTGCTAAATTCTTGTGCGCGTGTGTGTGTGTGTAGGTAGGTACGAGTGGATGTGCGTACACGTGAATCATGTTGGACATCCAATTGAATAGAACTTTCAGATGTCACCAGCACCAGCTGGTATCTCATTGCAACCACATGAGAATCTGAGTGAAAATTATCCAGCTGAGCTCAGTCAACCTTCAGAATCATGACAAAGAATAAAGTATATTTTGAGGTAGTTTTGTTACACCAAAAAGATAACTGAAGTAAGTTCTTATATATTTAGAATTTTTATATCTTCCTGATAGATCGATAGTGTTATGATTATTAAATGAAGTTCATTATAATTAATAATGTTTCTAAACATAAACTGTATTTTGTCTGATATTAGTATATTATATAGTATATAATATATGTAATATGTAATATTATTATATAATAGTTTTTTACTCTGCTTGCTTAGTGTTGGTATAATGCATTTTTTTTAACTTTTAAAGTTTCTGTATGGGGGTGCCTGGGTGGCTCTTTCGGTTAAGCATCTGCCTTTGGCTCAGGTCATGGTCCCAGGGTTCTGGGATCGAGCCCCGCATCGGGCTCCCTGCTCAGCGGGAAGTCTGCTTCTCCCTCTCCCTCTGCAGCTCCCCTTGCTTGTGCTCTCTCGCTCTCTCTCGGTCAAATAAATAAATAAAATCTTAAAAAAATAAAGTTTCTGTATGTATATACTTGATGTATGTCTCGTATAAGTACATAGTTGGATTTTGTTCTTTTATCCAGTCTGTCCCACTTTTTCTTTAAATAGTGAATTTAGACTAGTTTCATTAAATTTAATTGTTGATATATTTTTATTTAAATTAACTATATTTTTACTTGTTTTTCTATTTTTTCTTGTATTCATACACATTTTTTCTACTTTCTTGCCTTTTTGGGATTAATCTTGTATTTTTATTATTTTATTTTTAATCTTAAAATCTCATTATGATGCATTATATTATTATTTCCGGAAGTTACTCAGGAGTTTACAACATGCATCCTTAACTTCTTAAAGCTCAGTATAGGTACTTTTAGATCTTTTGTTTGTCAGGAATTTCGTTTATTTTGTTTTCCTTTTTGAGGCATATTTTGGGTGGGTATAGAATTTTAGGTGGGCAGTAATATGAAGATTCTATAAATAATAAATAATATGATGATGTTCTAAAATAATATGAAGATGTTGTAAATAATATAAATAATATGAAGATGTTATTTTATTATCTTCTAGCTGTAGATTTTATTTATTCCCTGTCAAAAAATTAGCTGTCAGTTTTATTATAGCTTCTTAGAAGATAAGATCCTTTTCCTTTGGATGATTTAGCACTTTTATTTGTCTTCTGTTTTTGTTTTACTCTGATGTGTCTAGGTGTAATTTTCTCTGTATTTATCATTTTGCATTTTGTAATTTTTTTGAATTTGTGATTTGATGATTGCCATCAATTTTTAACATTATTTTGACTATCATTACATAAAATATTACTTCTTTCCAATTTCCCATCTTTTGTTTTGGGGACTCTGATTAAATGTTTACTGGATTGTTTTACTAAGTAACATAATTTTCTTTGCAGGCTTTTTGGTATTTTTTCAACTCTTTTATGTCTCTGTGCTTCATTCTGGACAGTTTCTTATTTATTTTTCAATCCCCTAATTCAGCTAAATCTAATATAATCATAATGCCATGGAATGAGTTCCTAATTTTATTATATGTATTTTTAAAAAATATTTTATTTATTTATTTGAGAGAGAGAGAGCAGGAGGAGGGGGTGGGGTAGGGTCATTGGGAGAGGGAGAAGCAGACTCCCCACTGAGCAGGGAGCCCAATGAGGGTCTCAATCCCAGGACCCTGAGATCATGACCTGATATGAAGGCAGCCACTTAATTGACTGAACCACCTACGTGCCCCTATTACTTTATTTGTATATCTTCCACTTGATTGTTTTTAAATATTTCAAATCTTTATGGAAGTTCTCCATGTTGCCATTTATATTGTAAAACATGAATTACAGACAATTTGAAATCTGTGTTTGATATCTATATCTCTTCTGGATCTGTTGAGATTGGCTTTTTCCTATTTTTGTTAATTTTTATATAATTTTCTTTTGATTATACAATATAGCATATGACAAATTATGCAGATGATTAGAACTTCTTGGTGTTGTGACTTTCCTCCAGAGAAAAATAACTTTTGTTTTTGCCAAGCTGTTGTTCAAGGGTCAAACCACCTTATTCTAATAAGAAATTAAGCTGTTTAAAGCTGAGTTCCAGTTCTTGTATGAACTGATGCATTTCCATTTTGCCTTTATTCCTTGAGTATATTATCTCAGGGCTCCCAAGTGAACACTTGAAATGTTTACCAAACTATCTTTTTGTAGGTGTGGGAAGATAGGGCTGGTTGGGTGTATTCATATGATTACCCAAGAAGCATGAACAATGTCCTGAAACAAGTAGGTCTCACTTGACCATGGGCACTTTCTCAACAATACTGAGAGATATTATTGAGACACAAATCATCAGAGTAGTGTGAATAAGACTATGTTCTTATAAATGTTAATTACTATGCATAGTATTAATTCCCATACACAGCATTGTATATATTATGTATTGTATGACTTAAGTGTAAATTCTTTCATATCCTAATTTTATCTTTTCTCCAAAGTTTAACTTTTAAAAAACATAGAGGAATGTTATTTTGAAGAAAAGTAACTAGAGATAAACTTTTATAACTATGAAAAAAATATTTACATGTAAATAACATATTTCAAAGCAAATAGTATTTTGGTAATTTTACTGTAATAAAAACTTTGAATCAGTTCTTAACAGAGGTGAAAACAATTTCCAAAGGGAGATGAGATGATTTACTGCGGCTATATTTCTTGTTAGAACCAGGGCTAGGATCACTGTACCTGACAAATATACTTGACATGCTCTCTACTTAAAGCAAAATGGGATTATGAGGTGTGACTGTGTGTGCGTGTATGTGTGCGTATATACAGATGTACGGATATGTATAAGTATATATTACAAGTTAGAGTGAATTTAGACTTTTGTATACAACAAATAATTAACTATTTATATAAATGTGCTGAAGCCAGTACTATCTTTATCACTGATAAATCCTATACCAGATCAGCCCTTTTCTATTTCTCGTTTGAGAAATTTTCCTCATTTGGAAAGTGAAGAGTTTTAAAGGCAGACCTATAGGGCGCCTGGGTGGCTCAGTTGGTTAAGCGACTGCCTTCCGCTCAGGTCATGATCCTGGAGTCCTGGGATCGAGTCCCGCATCGGGCTCTCTGCTCGGCAGGGAGTCTGCTTCTCCCTCTGACCCTCCTCCCTCTCATGCTCTCTGTCTCTCATTCTCTCTGTCTCAAATAAATAAATAAAATCTTAAAAATAAATAAATAAATAAATAAAAATAAAATAAAATAAAAATTATGGGCGCCTGGGTGGCTCAGTTGGTTAAGCGACTGCCTTCTGCTCGGGTCATGATCCTGCAGTCCTGGGATCATCCCGAATCAGGCTCCCTGCTCAGCGGGAAGCCTGCTTCTCCCTCCCCCACTCCCCCTGCTTGTGTTCCCCCTCTTGCTGTGTCTCTCTCTGTCAAATAAATAAAATCTTTAAAAAATAATAATAATAATAAAATTTGAAAAATGGTAACTTGAGGGCGCCTGGGTGGCTCAGTTGGTTAAGCGACTGTCTTCGGCTCAGGTCATGATCCTGGAGTCCCTGGATGGAGTCCTGCATCGGGCTCCCTGCTCAGCGGGGAGTCTGCTTCTCCCTCTGACCCTCCCCCCTCTCATGCTGTCTCTCATTCTCTCTCTTGCAAATAAATAAAATCTAAAAAAAATAAAAATAAAGGCACACCTATATTCATGTTTATGCATGCTTTTGGGAAATATATTTGTAGGAATTAATAGATAAGTATAATGTCTCTTTACAGTATTGATGCCAATATTCCTCTTTTTCTTTTTTATACAAAATCCCATTTAGGAAAACAGAGATGAAAACTGATCAAATGATTTTAAAAATATTAAGTAGCCAATGTAGATATATATGAATTTTAAATTAAGAGTTCTAGAGATGTCTCTTTCTCTTTTAAACTCCTCATTTTCTAAATGAGAAACAATAAATGGCTCATATGGTATAAATTTACCACTGGTAGACACAGCACTGGATTTCAGCCCATTTATATAAATAATTGGATATTTGTAGTACACAGAAAGCCAAAATTTACCTTAACTTGTTTTTGTGCCTCAAGTGGACTCTAAATTACTCTATAATAAAGTAGGGAATTATATTGTTACTTTTCCCACTCCTTTAACAAGTATTGAAAAATACCTAGTTGGCAGTATTATTATAAATATTATCACTGAAATGTATATAGATATGTTTATAGAAATAGAAATGTAATTATGATTCCATAGAAATATAACTATGTAGAAATATAACTATAGAACTATAACAAGAACTTTACCCTAAGATTTTATGTAATATAAATTCCTTAGAGGTTTTATAGAAGCTTCTGAAGACTTTCCAAATTTTTATTTGTGACCAAATTGGAACATTCATGTAAACTAACATACAACTTTCCAATTGTCAGTCTAATATTTGCCTTAAGAAGGCATGGATTTAGGGGCGCCTGGGGGGCTCAGTCGTTAAGAGTCTGCCTTCAACTAGGGTCATGATCACAGAGTCCTGGGATCGAGCCCTGCATGGAGCCCCACATCGGGCTCCCCGCTCCCTGGGAAGCCTGCTTCCCCTCTCACACTCCCCCTGCTGGTGTTCCCTCTCTCGCTGTCTTTCTCTCTGTCAAATAAATAAATAAAATCTTAAAAAAAAAAAAAAAAAAGAAGGCACGGATTTATAAATCCCTATTGAAAGTACAATGAAATATGTTACAATGGGAAAAAATGTAGTATTAACCCAAAATTATATTTGGCAGACACCACAGCCAAATCCACAAATAGAACTCTCTGGAATATCAAAGGTAACAATTGGTGTATATTCTATTGCCTTGGTCATATACAAGGATTTTGCAGTTAATTTGAGGTTGTACATATTGATTTCAAAAGGGGAGAATCAGGGCTTAGTTATTTTCTTTTTGAGAGTTTGGCTTTCTTATGTATTCTATTATATGGGAGGGGCATCTCTCTTTTAAATGATGTTATAATTTATGCTCCTTTCAATTGCAGATTCAAAAGTAATATTTTTCATGACTAAGGTCAGGAAAAAACTCTAAGCTCTGTGATGTATTTTAGTATAATAGTTTATCTGGTGAATATTCTTAATGTTTATAAAGGGTAATTTACCTGTCAATCCAGCACTACACTGGCATACAAATTAGAGCCTGTAAAGAAAATATTTAAGCATAGAAACAGCAGGAAAATTGAAGAAGGGTAGGCAGCCTCCAGAAGTGGTGACATTGTATTTTCTCATTAAATGGAAACATTTATTCAGAGTCAAAAGATGGTATAATACATAATACTACACTTCCGTGCAATATTTACTAAAATATTTATAGCCCATGGATGTTGATTTCAACTATAAGGTTCATAATGATATCTAGATGATTGCATTTAAAACATTAATCTTTCACTTCATAATCATAACTGAATTTTGTGACTGTTAATGATTCATCTTGCCCTCAACTTGGCCAGGTTACTAGCTCCAAAACACCAAGACAACTGTATCCACTCAATATCTCCCCCCCCCCCGTTTTTTAACAAGGTGCTACTGTTTTATATACTGATATTATAAATCTATCTCAACTTTATTCTGAAACCAATCTAAGTGTGGTCTAGCTATCAGACAAGTAGAAAATCAGGATAATTAGAAGATCATCGGTGTCAGGTCCCATCTAATAATCAAAAGTACTGTGTTTTCACTTAGTTATAATTACATATAACTCTAAAAACATCTGGAAAAACTTAAGTAAGATTTGATTAAGAGAAAAATTCTAATTTGAATAAATTTGCTTATTTCTCTTCCTGTTTTTAAAAATTCAAACAACGTACTATAGTTCAAATTCAAGCATACATATATTTTTAGGGAAAAGAATTCATTCCTGATATTTTATGCCATTAACAGCTGGTGATAAATTTATCTATGCATATTATCTGTATGAAGTAATGAAAAGAATCCCATAGCCAAATATCAAAGTAGAGTTTATTTTTATCTACTCAGACTACAATGTGTTTATGGTATATGCAATCATTCCTTTGCAATATACAGTCCAAATCACTGAAGACAAATTTTCTTCCCTACATAGTCCATATGAATTATTTATTTGATTTGTTAGTTTTGGCAACATCTGTGTTTTTACAGGTCAACACGTAAAGAATGCACTGCAACCTTAATGCCTCTAAAGGGACCTCCTTTCCCCTTTGTATAATCACTAGCATTTTTGGAAGGTTGAGCAGACATTTATCCAGTGTGCAGTACTGAGCATTTCAGGAATGTACTTGCAGCTGAAACAATTATACAGTACCATGGAGAGATGTGACAATAGACATAATCAGTCTCTCAAGGCTATAATGTGTTCTTTGTATGCACAGTTACAAGTCAGGGTGCCAGAGAAGAACACTAGGGCTAACACACAGGGCACCTGCCATTACAAACACACAAAAGGATGTGGAAATGTTTCAACATGATCTAGTAAATGGATGGTACAGCTATTTCATCAAGTTTAAATCTAATTGCTTTAGCCCTTGTCACACTAATGGCAATGACATTCCTGTTAATGCTGAATCAGAAACAATGCTGCTGTGTCCATTATGGCAGTCCTTCAATCTAAAATGAAACACTCTCTGTATACATTCATAGAATGGGTGTGTAAAGTGTAGCTAGCTAGAAAATACATGGGCATCTTTCTCTCCATTTTAAAGCTTATTTGAAACACTAATAAGCTTTAAAACTCAATGAGATATATGCAAAATATGTTGAGTCAGGAAAGTAGCAAACATGTCAAAGGAAATGACACTCAACGTGCAGCATTCTTTTTGGAAAATATTTATGACTTCTTTTTTTTTTTTTTTCACTAGTGGATACAACTTTCTCTCTGTGATCCATTTTATCCACCAATAAAAGGAATTTGACAAATGTATTGACTTAAGGAAACTAATACATGAGTTTCTAATTTAACAGTAGTCAACTTTCTATCAAAGTGGACATAGAAAGTTGTCCACTTTTCATTCAATCAGTGATTAATTGACCCAAGCATGTATGCATTTGGCATATACTTATTGAGTACATATTCTGTGCTAAGCCATATGGTAAGACCTCTGTTTATAGCCAGGGTTTATACAGCAACCAGTGTTCCTGCTTTCGTAGGGATGGTAATTAATTGGAAATTATTGCCAACTACTTCTTGCAAAACATGGTGCAGAGATTGACAGGAAGACATCTTTTCTTTTGCAGTTGTATATAGAAATTCAGGGAGCCTTTTTTTTTTTTTTGGTTATGATAATAGGAGAGTTAATAAATTACTAGTGGCCAGAAGTATTTAAACAAAAAATGAATTTCTTGTCTATTGTCACCGCTGGGAAAACTGCCACCTGGAATGGGAATACAGTGGGGAGATATATTCCTAACATTCAAATAGGATCATTAAATTCCTTTCCCCCAAATGTCCATGGAGATAATTTTAGAAATTTGTTCAGGTATACTTGAATTTATACTATTACTATTTATTGGGCATTAATAAGATTTTGTGAGTTGGCGCCAGTATAAAATCATTTCTGCAATTATAAGCTTCCTTAGTTCTAAATAATTGACTCACAGGGCTCTTGGAATGCAATTCCATTTGCAAGTTGAATATTATCTGCTTTTTCACTCATGGTGAAGAGCTTATCTGAAAAAAAAAATCATGCAATTACATGGAAAGGGATCCAACTCTTCTATAAAAAGAAGAGATAATTGCCACCCTATCCCCTATCTTATAAGTAATATTTTTTATTAATAATAAAGCAGGTAACTTTTATAGAAAACTAATAAAATGGGTATAGGGAACCATGTTGTAATGTATTAAATTAAACATTGATGCAAGCGTTCTGAATAGAAAGAATATCAATATACATATACATATAAACATGTGTTTTCATATAGAATTACCAATAGTCATAAAGATGGTATTCTCTGTAATAAAACATTTTTGTTATTTCTGTATTCTAAGTAAGACATGACAAGAAATAGTGCGTAAGTCTTCTCTTTATTTCATTGTCTGTGACTTGATTTCTGTATAACCGAGAAATCTTTTTAGTGTTTTATTTCATAAAACACTCTCTTTCTATAATTCATTTAAAATATATTTAATCTCTTGTTTGTGAAATGTGTAGCACTAAGAACCTTGAGGATAGTATTAAGGGGGCTCAATCAGAAGTAAATCATAATTTTAAGAGATTTACAATGTAGTTAATGAGAGAAGACAAAAAGTGATAAGAACTTCCTCTCACCAAATTCTAATTTTAAATCATCTTCTCATGTGAAGTCTACCTATTTTTGATCCTGAAACATTGAAATCTAGATTTGAAGCATTCTCAGTTAGAAAGAATTATTTGGTTCTCAAGAGTGTGAAAATGTTATATACCCTAATAGCCAAAAGGTTATGATCTCGATAAACTGACTCACCAGAGCTTATCTCTTTGGAACTTTCTTGCATCACTGGTATGGAAATTCTGCTCTTATATCCCAACTAGTGATAATAACTTGTCTCTCTCCACCACTCACCATACTTGAGAAAAGCTTATTTTAGCACTCTTCTAGTTCTGGCCGATCCTTTCCAAGTCTGCAGAAGAATTGATGTGAACTCTGGCTTTACACCATCCTCTCCAATTTGTCTCCTCCAAGTCCTTGATTTTATAACCTGATGCTGCTCTCTCAGGTAATTATGTTTGCCTGGCCCTTGGTTATTTCCTCATAGTTGATTAAAATGACCTTTGAACAATGACCTGAAAAGAGTTTTATTTCTGTCCAAACTCTCGTTCAACTTCCATATATTGTTTATTTTCAGTTGGGTCTTGCTTGCTTTCAGAATGTGCTGTGACTGATAAATTCCGGAAACAGCTTATGAAACCACATGAAAGGTGTAGGTAATATGATACTGGAGTTCAGGAAGAAGTAAATCTCCCTTCTAGTTGACAGCTTCATGGAGGAGTTGACACTGGGTTTCATCCTGAGAGATAGGTAGGGTTTGAATCTGTATAATTAGAGAAGATTTCTTCATAGATGAAAGCAAATATATCTATATACATAAAAACATAGATATATAACCTCTTACTGCAAACAAGATTAAATAGTGCTTTAAATGGCAGCTCAGTGGAGCAGTGAGTAGACATGCTTGATACTAAATGGATATGAACTACATAGATTTGCTCCACACACTTGAGCCTATATATATATTCATCTTACAACCTTCTTTTGGAACAAGAAATGCCTATTGTGCTATATTAACCTAATTAATAAGGCCATTTGCATGGTTATAGGCCAAGAATCAGCTCTAGACTTTGGTTCTTAACCTGTGCGACATATTTTGTGTGTGTGTGCGCGCATTAGTAATTCCTTTCTCATTTAGGCTCATTTTACTCTGGTAAGGAGACAACAACAGTCAAGAAGTAAATAAGGGACCCTCTTCCTTTCTTTCTCATCTCAACATTGTTTCTCATGGACAGAATTCTATGACAGATTATAGATGTTATGATTTCGCAAAACTATAGGCATTGAAATACAATTCCTGGATTTAAAGTTTTTATTTTGTGGCACCTGGGTGGCTCAGTTGGTTAAGCATCTGACTTTGGCTCAGGTTATGATCTCAGCATCCTGGAATCAAGCCCTGCCTGGAGCCGAGCCCATCTCTCAGCTGGAAATCTGCTTGTCCCTCTCCCTCTCCCTCTGCTCATGTTCTCTCACTCTCTCAAATAAATAAATAAATAAAAGCTTTTATTTTGTTTCTGATTTTTTATCAATCTTTTTATAACTAGGAATTATGACAGAGCAAGGATGATAGGCCTAGGCCTTACAAATTCTTTGTAGCATTTGTTAGGCGGAAGCTGGGATCCAGATAGCACAAAAGAGGATTTTCCTAAAACTACTATGGGGGGGAGGGGGCACCTGGGTGACTCAGTTGTTAAGTGTTTGCCTTCACCTCAGGTCATGATCCCGGGGTCCTGGGATCGAGCCCCACATCAGGCTCTCTGCTCCGTGGGAAGCCTGCTTCTCCCTCTCCCACTCCCCCTGCTTGTGCTCCTTCTCTCGCTGTGTCTCTCTCTGTCAAATAAATAAATAAAATCTTTAAAAAAATAAATAAAACTATTATGGGGACCTGTGCTCTTATATTACATAAATTGTCATTTTACAAGCATAATGCTTGTCCCATTCTGAGGTGAGAAAAACAATTTTATTTCTAAATTACTGTGGCTGCTTTATTGTAGTTTAGCTTTATAGTTTGTAGTTCAACTGAAAATTTTTCGATGAAATTTCCAAAATATTTTGGGAGCATTGCAGTCTGCAAGGAAAAAGCTAGAAGATGGTACAGGTCTTTTTGAGAGATACATTTGTGGTTCACTTCTCAAATATAGTTCTTAAATCAGTTGTTCTTTAGGAAATAAACAAGAGGCTATGTTTTTGAAAAAGCTTTTAAGACAATTTCATGACAGTTTCATGATTTTCAATGAATAAAACACCAAGTTGGGCTTTTATGCTATAAATGATGTGTTCATTTGTGAACATATCCCATGGCTACCTTTTCTGAAAAGTAAGTTATTTAAGGATTCAGAGTTACCTTCTCAGAAAAGACATTCTAAAGCCCTAGTGCATTGTTTCTTTTGAAGAAAACACTTTTATTAGTGTCTAAAATAGTATCTTAGGATTTATATAGAACTTATAAAAATATATGACTTTTGAACATCAATTGAATCAGACTCTTCTCTTTTGTCCTTGAGTTTTCTACCTTCACATGGTAGTTGTGATCTGAAAGAATGTGATAAGGATAAAGAGAGTCCTTTCTTCACTGCATGTCATATTATTGCATTTTTCAACTTTTCATGTGTTTATAACATTCCAGAATTGAAATCTTTCTAGACAACAAGATTCTTCATTTTTCTGAGGAATTAGAATTCAAGAGGAAGCAAGACGAAAAACATATCTCAAAACATATTTTGGAAGAATACAAAATGCAAAAGTGAACAAATCTCTAAAAACATCTTCTAAGGATGTTAAAAGTTAAACCAAATAAATGATAATTTTCAAGAAACACCTTTATCACTATATGATTGGCATGTTTAAATAATTCATTTTGAGGTGGAGGGAAACACCAAAATTTCCATACGTATTATTTATTCAAAATAAAATAATTACTGAGGGGAGACAGTTGCATGAATCTATCACTTCATCAAATAGTACAGATCTCTTAAGTATTCCCAACAGATACATCAACCTGTGATCAGATCTCTAATGAAAATTATTCAGTTACCCACAGAAATATTTATGAATAAAACTGAACAAAAAAATAACCCTGCTAGTTCCAACAATAAAACTAATGCTAAATCTATTGCTAAAGTAGGAAAGGAATGGTCACTTGATACAAAACCCACAGTGTCGCATTGAGAACACTGTTTAGTGGTTTAGGCTTATTGTGCTATGTGAAAGAGAACAAGAACCTTCCAACCTTAGGAATGCTGAAAGATTCTTATAACATTACTCACTGTCTCATATATCAGAATTTCTGCCAGTGAAATTCCTAGCTATTATCCTTTTACAACAAAGTTGCCTTTTGAAGTAGACAGAAGAACCGTCTGAAGAACCCTCATTACAGTTTCTTCTTTTTTAAAGATTTTTATTTATTTATTTGACAGAAAGAGAGAGAGAGAGAACAAGCAGGGGGAGCGGCAGGCACAGGAGAGGGAGAAGCAGGCTCCCTGAGGAGCAGGGAGCCTGATGCAGGGCTCGATCCCAGGACCCTGGGATCATGACCTGAACTGAAGGCAGTCGCTTAACCAACTGAGCCACCCAGGCACCCTCCCTCATTACAGTTTGAAGGGAGGATAATTCTGTGAGGTCTTCATAAAGTAAAGCTCCAAACATAGAGAAATGTGTTTTGGTAACTGACATATTTGACAGTGTATATTTCAGTGTATCCCTTCTTAAAAATAAAATAAATAATCAGGAGTAAGAGCAGGTCTTATACCATTCAAGGCAGATGCAATTCCTCTGTGATTTGTAGGGGCAACAAATAGATTAGAAAGTGTGAATCAAATAGTCCTCCAGCTCTAAACATGAGAAACCATTTGTTTTCGTTCATTTTGTGTTGTTTATTTTGTATCTTTATTTTCTCAGCTCTTTCACAGAAATGAGAGAGCCCAAGGAAAAATCCAGTCCTACTGTGTGTTGACAAACATGGGGTCAGAAAATTCTTCTCCCAGCCAAAAGAAGAGATTCATCATGGGCCTGAAATTGGGGTTCCAGCATAAGGGAAGATAAAGCAATGTGAAATACTCGAAGAAAAGAAAGAAACAAAAGAAAAGCTGAAAATACACAGAAACCAAATTATACAAACAAACAATACACCAAAATGAAAAGTGAACTGTAGGGGGAGAAAAGGAAAAACTATACTTATAGTAAAATTTATATCCCATGATAGATTAGAAACAAGTAAAAATAATGCAGGGAAATTACATTAGCCATGAGATGAAAAAACAAACAAGTGAATTTTTTCTAGAATATAAGTAAAAAAACAAGGATGTAGAAATGATAATAATGAACTGACACACATTGCATTTAAATAACAGAGCTTCAACAAGTCAAATCTAAGACAAACAGAAAAGAATAGTTGAGAGACAAATGTCTAGTGCCATGTCCTGTTTCTAATAACTTTACAGAAACTAATTTAATTCTCACAATAGTGTGAGGTAGTTACTGATGTCATGATATTTACTTCATAAATTAAGGCACTAAAAATTACCCAAAGAAGTAAAGTAATGCAAAACTAAATAGTAGAGTCAGGTTTTAACCCAGGCTTGACCACCTGCCTATTTCAAATACATTCTGTTCAAATACATGTGTTTTTGTATTTAAAAATTGTATAGATGAACAAAGACTAGGATAGCCACAGTAAAGACTTGAAAAGTACACTATAAAATCAGTACAATGTGAAAAGTATGAAAATTCTCTTCTTTAAGTTGTCTGAAGTTTTCTTTTTCCATGTATTATTTTTACCCAGGGGCACAAGGGTGTGTGTGCACAGCTATGTATATGTATGTGTACATGTGTGGATATGTGCCTATAATGAATGGATGTGCATATGTGTGTGACAGAGGGGGGGGGAAGAGAAAGTGATATTTATAAGAGAAAGAAAAAATGTTTTCTCACATATTTCCTTGGCTCTATGACAGCCCTCTTTACACTCAGAATAAAGACTGAATAACAATAAGGAAATACGCCTTGCCCCATGTTAAAAATGTGGATACCTTCTTTTTTTTTTTTTTAAGATTTTATTTATTTATTTGACAGAGAAAGAATGAGAGAGAAAGCACATGAGAGGGGGTAGGGTCAGAGGGAGAAGCAGACTCCCTGTCGAGCAGGGAGCCTGATGCGGGACTCGATCCAGGTACTCCAGGGTCATGACCTGAGCCAAAGACAGTCGCTTAACCAACTGAGCCACCCAGGCACCCAGGATACCTTCTTCTTATAAAAGCTAATGCAGGGGCGCCTGGGTGGTTCAATCGTTGGGTGTCTGCCTTCGGCTCAGGTCATGGTCCTAGGGTCCTGGGATCGAGCCCCGCATCGGGCTCCCTGCTCCACGGGAGGCCTGCTTCTCCCTCTCCTGCTCCCCCTGCTTGTGTTCCCTCTCTCGCTGTGTCTCTGTCAGATAAATTAATATTAAAAAAAAAAAGCTAATGCAAATAAAGCACTGTGAATATTTGTTAAAAAACAAAACAAAACACTGAAACATTCACTGAACCAGTGATTCACAACCTTATAAAATAGAATTCTTTTTGTTTTTTTAATATTTATTTATTTATTTATTTATTTATTTATTTATTTATTTATTTTAAATGGAATTCTTTTTAAATACGTGTTTTCTTGTCAGAGATTTTGGGATCAGTATAGAGAGCTGCTTTGCTCATTCTATTTTAAAATGCTTTAGTATATTAGGGAACAAATATATTTACATAGAGAAAGTAGGAGGTTAACTAACATTGTGTATCTTTGAATTATTGTGGAGGACCATATTCAACAGAGAGATTTATATTTTGAAATCTCAGCAGATTTGGGTTCAAATCTTGACTTTGATATCCTCAGGGTGATATTTAGTCATGGAATTTAATATCCTTGGGCCTTTGTTTTCTCTTTTGTAAAAAAAGTGTAATATTGGCTCACAATGTAATAGTTGTAAAGATTATATTTGAAAAGTTTTACATTTATTAAAGATACTCTTTTAGCACTGTATCAGGCATAGATCCAAAAAATGCATCTAGAAATGATAAGGAAAAATCTGTGTCCTAACATGGCCACCGAGCCAGGGAGAGAGTCCCAGTCCTTGTCCCAGGGCTCTTCTGGGTTCCTCTCTCTGCTCTGCTTCCCGTGTGCACCAATCTGGGTTCTTTTCCCTGCCCCGCTTTGCGCACATGCCAAAAGTGCCAAGTATGTGGAAGTAGAAGTGTATAAATTGCCCCCTTTATTTGTGCTCGAGGCTCAGACCTTTGGAGATCACTCTCCTCTGAGCCTGCAGGTGTTAAATAAACCTCCTATCCTCCAAGATCTCCCAATGCCGCTTGGTTCTTCTCTCGGGAGATCCAGTCTAGGTTCCATAACATTTGGTTCCCTGACCAGGAAACCCAACTGCACTGGCCCATTGTTGCCACTGGTTTGGGGGCAACAGCGGGGTGGTGACAGAACGAGGAATCCTAATGGAGAAGACGTGCCCTGTCTAATTTTTGGCAGTCTCCTGCCCTGGTCACCTCAGGCCGGCCCCACTCCGCTGTTCCGGTTCCCACCAGACTCGAGGAGACTTGGCAGGTGAGGACCTGGTCCCGACCTCGGATTCTGGTAAGGCCTGGGGCCCCAGAACCCTGACAGGCCCACATCCATTGGGATGGTAAGGGGAGCCTGATCACCTCCCAGAGACCTCTTAGAGGTCTCAGAGGTAGGGATTCCCAGGGAGGGAACGTAATAACTTCTGGAGTGTGAATGTGTGAGTGAATGTGCAGTCCAACTTGGCTTGCTCAAGCGGACTGATTCTGTGACTCAACGGGTGGACAGCCTTAAGGTTTCCAGAAGCCTACGGAGTCTGAATGGGCCCATCTGTGATTCCGTGGTGAATGGCATACAATCTAAGGTGGCATCAGAATAGTTTCCAATCGTAAGTCACAATGTTGAGATGGCTATGGCTAAGCCCCACCTAAGATCCTTCGGGACACGGCCAGATGGGTAACTGATTGGTCTCCTCACCTCAGGAGGCACACCCCCCTTTGTCTGTCTCTGCGACACCGCACACAGGGACATCACCATGGGGTCCGGGCAGAGTAAACGTACGGTTCTAGAGACCATGATAAAAAATTTCAAGAAAGGGTTTTCAGGAGACTATGGAGGCTGGATGAACCCCGGCAAGTTGAGAAACCTATGTGAATTGAAATGGCCCACCTTTGATGTCAGGTGGCCTTCAGAAGGGACATTGGCTGTCCCAAAAATTCATCAAATATGGCAAGTTGTAACAGGAGAACCGGGACACCCTGACCAGTTTCTGTACATTGACTCCTGGCTAGGAATTGTTCAGACCCTCCCCCCCCGGGTGTGATTCACTTGCAATAGGCAAGGACAGGCCAGGGTCTTAATCACCTCATCCAAGCGACCTTAAGAAAATCAGCAAAAGCCCCAGTCTTCACAAATCCTAGCCGGAGATCCCAAGGATGAACCAACCCTGCCCCCACCATACGTACCCCCAAGACCATCTACACCTGGCCTCTCAGCTCCAGACACTCCACTGCCAATGGTTTCACTGGCATCCCCAGACCCAAAAGATCCACTTTCTCCAGGACCAGCAGCCAGGCTGTGCCCCAGGCCAGGCACAAGCACCCTCCAAATGCCGGTACGAGAGACACGGGAACCTAAGAGGCACGATGAAGACAGGACGGTCCAAACCAGCAGTTCCATGATGTATTATGAACCCTTTTCCACCACTGACATCCTCAACTAGAAACATAACACCCCATCCTACTCTGAGAAACCACAGGCTATGGTAGACCTCATAGAATCCCTCTTCCAGACTCATTGGCCAACCTGGGAAGACTGCCAACAGTTATTCCACACCCTGTTTAACACAGAGGAAAGGAGGAGAATAAGGAAAGGTGCACAGCAGTACCTAGAAGAGCACACACCAGCGGGAGTCATCAACCCTGCTGCCTGGGCTAATATGGCTGCACCCAAAGAGCGCCCAGCATGGGACTTCACCACAACCGAGGGACAGACCCACATCCACTGGTACCAGGAGGCCCTCCTCCAGGGAATCCAGAAGGAACTAAGAAACCCATGAACATGACTAAGGTATCCTTGGTCACTCAACAACCAGGGGAGTCCCCCAGGGATTACTACAAAAGAGTATGTGAAGCCTACAGGATATACACTCCATTTGACCCCGAGGCACAGGAAAGCCAACAGATAGTAAACAACTCCTTCATGGCTCAGGCTGCCCCAGGCATCAGAAAAAAACTTCAGAAACTAGAGGTTTCCACCGGGATGAACATCACCCAGCTAATAGAGATTGCCAATAAGGTCTGCATGAACAGGGAGGTCGCAGCCAAATGGGAAGCCAACAAAAAGATGAAAAGGAAAGTCAGCCTCATTGCCACCACCCTGAAAGAAAAGGAAAACACAAAGGTGTGGAGAACCCGACCACTGAATGGGGGGAGACCCAGAACCCCTCTGGCAAGGGCTCAGTGTGCCCACTGTAAGGAGAAAGGGCATTGGAAAAATGAATGTCCCAACTGGGGAAAGGCTCAGAAGCCCAGCCACTACAAGGAAGAACGCTGAGAGGAAAACCTCATAGGCCTTGTAGGAATGGACTCAGACTGAGGGGGACCAGGCTCTTGCCTCCTTGGCCCCCATGAGCCCATGGTCAGAGTGAAGGTGGGGGGGCAACCAGTGATTTTTATGGTTGATACTGGGGCCGAGCACTCTGTTGTCACCTCCCCAGTGGCCCCTTTCAGCAAAAGGACTGTTACCATCCTTGGGGCCACTGGGCCAAGACCGCCCTGGGGTGTGCTCCAGCCCTGGGCCTACCAGATGTAGAAAAACACTTCAATTTCTTTGTGCATGAAAAGGAAAAAATAGTGCTCCGGTTAGTCACCCAGACTGTTGAACCCTGGCAACGGCCAGTTGCTTACCTGTCAAAGAAGCTGGATCCTGTGGCAGTGGGAAGGCCACCGTGCCTCAGGGCGCTGGCAGCCACAGCCCTACTCATCAAGGAGGTGGACAAACTTACCCTGGGGCAAGAACTTAATGTCAAGGTCCCTCACGCAGTTGTGTCCCTCATGAACGCACAGGGGCATTGCTTCCTTTCCAACTCTCGGCTAGCACAATACCAAGGGCTCCTCTGCAGAAACCCGTGACTCACCCTCGAAACAGTAAGGACATTAAATCCAGCACCTTTCTCCCCATGGAAGATGGGGAACCAGACCATGACTGCTCTGAGGTGACTAATGAAGTCTACGTGGGCTGTCCAGATCTGTGGGATCAAGCCATAAAGAATCCAGAGCTCATGCTGTCCAGCGATGGCAGCAGTTACCTACAGGAGGGTGCCCAGAAGGTGGGTTATGCAGTAACCACAACCACTGAAGTCCTAGAAGCTAAGGCATTACCAGCTGGATGGTCAGCTCAACGGGCTGAATTATATGCCTTAGTCTGAGTCCTCACTCTCGGTGAAGGCAAGCGAGTCAACATCTATCCTGACTCTCGGTATGCCTTCCTTACTGTACATATACATGGGGCCATCTACAAGGAAAGGGGCCTCCTAACCGCAGCAGGAAAAGCTATCAAGAACAAGGAGGAGCTACTGAGACTCCTCAAAGCCATCTGGCTTCCAAAGGAAGTAGCAATCCTGCATTGTAAGGGACACCAGAAAGGAGATGACCTCAGCGCAGGGAAATCGTCTGTCAGATGAGGCAGCCAAGACTGCAGCCAGTGAGGACATGGACAGAGCCCCTTCCCTCACCATGGCCCTAACACCCCCAGAACAAGTCCCTCCACCCAGTTACACTAAAAAGGAAAAGGAATGGGCCACGGCTTAGGGAGCCACCCTGACTGAAAAGGGATGGTGGATAATGCCATCCTTCCAGGAAACTTGCATCAGGTTGGAGATAAAGGGATAAAGGAGCAGCTTTAGGCCCTGGGGCCACCCTAAATAAATTACAGAAGTACATTGTTGAGAGAGCCCCAATCTCCTTAGGGTCTCAGGTACACTCCTTCCAGACAGGGGACTCAGTTTGGGTCAAAGATTGGAAGAAAGACCCCCTCAAACTGCAGTGGACAGGGCCCCACACTGTTGTTCTAACCATCCCTACTGCCCTCAAGGTCTCAGGTGTCACCCCATGGGTCCACCACTCCAGAGTGAAGAAAGCTCATCATTTGGATGAGGAGGCGTGCCAGTGGAGAGTCCAGCCAGACCTCACGAACCGGCTCTGGCTTCACCTTTGACGAGACCCCACCGACTGATGGACACCTGCTCACCATGGTCCCTGGCTCTCATCGGCATGATTTCCCTCATCTTGGGAGTGGGACTCTACACTGTTGCCCCTCCTGACTGGACTTCCCCCAGAGGCTTACTATTGTCATTGCTTATTGGGTGTCCCTAGGGTGTATTACTGCACTTACTTGTCCACAGGTTTCATCAGCTGATGGGTTAGCCACGATGGCTCCCTCTACCTAAGGTCATAGATCCCACTTTTACTGGCCCTCTGCTGTCTACTCCTGAGCGCATTTCACCATGGTTTTCCTGGCCCCAGTCAGTCTTGGTCTTCTGCTACCTGGTGTGCTGTTTCTCCTCACTGCCTCTAGCTTGCCCGGCCAGGCAAGGGGAGCAAACTGTCGTATCACTGTTACTGGCAAATGGACTTTCCAGCTATCCCCCTCAGTCCTGCACCAGTGCCCCCACTGACTTCTTCCACCTGGGATGGACACACACCGAAGTTTGACTTCCACTATAATGGATGCCAGCTTCTTGATACCTCCTGGGAACCTCATAGACAGTGTTCCTACCATGGCCCTCACTCAGGTTATAGGCTGGGAGCTATCTACATCTGTGGGAGCCCTATGCCTCAAAAGCCAAACACCTGCTCCCAGTTCTGCTCACAAGCCTGAGGATGGGAGTCCTGGGTGGCAACTTGGCTGGGAATGGAACAATGGTTCACTGGGTGATGGAGCCTTAAATAGCACAGTGACATCTGGATTTCCTTATCACGCAACGCGACCCCATCCTCTTGCCCTAATAATCACTGTATACTGCTCACCCTCTCGGTCTTAGAACCCAATGCCACACCATGGGCTATAGGAATCATTCTCCTGTTGGGCCAATATCACCCTATGGGGCCCAATCTCATGGCCAAATTTATGATTAAGTCCATGTTCACTCCAAGCCTTAAAATCAACCCCCAGAGTCAGAAAGAAAATAACCTGCCCTGTGCATCCCTGGGCCCCCCATCCAAAATGCAGTAAGCATCCATAGCGCAACTAACGCCTCCCACCAAGCACTTAACCACTCAAATCCACCCCTAGCATCTGACTACTGGATCTGTATGAAGCCCGGTCCTGTCCAACACCTAGGTGTCATTCTCAACCAGTCCACCGTGTCACCTGCAGCACCAACTTGATTCACTGGCCTCAGTGGTCCTCCAAAACAGGTGAGGGCTCGACTTGTTCATGGCCATGCAAGGGGAGCTCTGCCTCTTCTTACAGGAGGAATGCTGTTTCTATGCTAATGAGTCGGGGGTGGTCCAAGAAACTCTGACCCAATTACAGGAATGAGTACATCGCCAGTGGGAAACACTCCAGTGGACAACTTGGTGGGATACCCTCTCACAATGATTCCCTTGGTTCACCCCCCTTGTTGGCCCCCTCCTATTGCTTCTCCTCATAGTAGCATTTGGTCCTTGTATTCTTAATGCCCTTACTAGGTTTATCACTACTCAAATTGCTAAAATCAAACTCCAGTTACTCCTTACTCACTATCGCCCCTTCGAAGATGAAAATGATGCCCTGTAAACTAGGTGTTTAAAGGGGCATCAAAGAGGGGAATGATAAGGAAAATCTGTGTCCTAAGATGGCCGACCGAGCGAGGGAGAGAGTCCCAGTCCTTGTCCTAGGGCTCTTCTGGGTTCTTCTACCTGCTCTGCTTCCCGCACACACCAATCCAGGTTCTTCTCCCTGCCTCACTTTGCATATGCGCCAAAAGTGCCAAGTAGGCAGAAATAGAAGTGTATAAATTGCTCCCTTTGTGCTCGGGGCTCAGACATTTGGAGATCACTCTCCTCTGAGCCCGCTGGTGTTAAATAAACCTCCTATCCTCCAAGATCTCCAAGTGCCGGTTGGTTCTTCCGTTGGGCGATCCAGTCCAGGTTCCGTAACAGAACCAGACACTATTTGAAGTAATTTATGTATATTAAATACTTACAATAATCTTATAAAATAATTTCTATTATTATCATTATTTTACAAATCAGAAAATTGAGGGAGAAAGAGGTTAAGTACCTTGTTCAAAGTCATTTATTCAATTCAACTCAGATCTGAATTTGTGCTGCTCACTTCCTTATACAACTCTCCCTAATTGTGTCTTTCTGTTTTTTTTTTTTAAGTTTATTTATCTGAGAGAGAGAGAGCACATGAGAGGGGGGAGGGTTAGAGGGGGAAGCAGACTCCCTGCTGAGCAGGGAGACCGGATGTGGGATCCTGGGACTCCAGGATCATGACCTGAGCCTAAGGCAGTTGCTTAACCAGTTGAGCCACCCAGGCACCCCACCATAATTGTTTCTTAAAAGGGGCCAAAAACGAGAGGTTGCACGACCATCAGGGACAAAGAGGATGTTTCGATGTCTGCTCTACCCCACTGACTGAGAACCAGGTGGGAACCAAGATGTCACAGCAGAGAGCTCGTGTGACAAGGAGGAAGATTCATGAAGAAATGACTAGGGAAGTTCTCCCTCACAACCGCCTAATTCAAGTTTGTTGGCAACATTAATTTGGCTGGAAAAGTCTTAAATGGAATTGACTAAACTTAGCATGCATTGATTGTAACTACAGATTGGACTTTGGAGCCTGAGATTACTAGTTACTTGCTCTAACTTTTGTTATCAGGCCTCCGTATTCTTGCCTAACCACATCTGGAATAGAGACTGTGCCCCAAGGGTGGGGTTGTATGGAGGGAGGAAGCCCTCAAACTTTTGGCTGCACTTGCTTGAAATTTAGCCTCAGCAGCACGGAGGTGGGAGCAACGAGAAATGCTTGTTGTATGTCCTTCCCAGAGGGATGCCTGTAGTCAACCTGAGAGCAGGGTAGAGAGACTTGTCTTCTTAAATAGGTGAAGCCAAGCAAGGCAAAGAGAGCAGGTCTTGGCTCAAGCGCCCCAGATTCTCTTTCCTTACTGGTGGGATTTATAGATTTTTCTCGAATAAATGTTTCTTCATTTGCTAAATGCCCTCTTAATTTTTTAAAAGTAATTTTCACAATTTCTGATCATTTTGCTGAGGAGTGCATGTGGTGCTCCTTATGCCACCATCCTAGAAGTGGATCTTTTTACCATAGTCTAGCATGTGGGACAAGGGTAAGAGCTCTCAGAAACTCCTTCCTCAAAATACATAATCAATTGGAGAATTTTTCAAAGATTGATAGTCTTGCTAGTAGTTTATGAACATCATGCTTGAAAAATGAGGAAGACATTTGATTGTCTCTGACTCTTGGTCCATCTATTTTCTGTGTTTCAGAAATTACTGAGTGCTTCTGGAAGCATCATTTCAACATAAATTGGAGTTTCTTTTTGGAATCATGGCAATCGTTGATAAAACTGCAAGTAGTTTTGTTTATTCAGCAGGATCACTGAAAATGTGGGTTCTGCAGAAGTCCTACTATAAAATATTCAGGATAATGTATTCTCTTTCACTTCTGTGTCTCTGTAGCTTCTGAATAATAGTGAAAATGATGGTTGATTCTATTGGTGTTAGTAGAAAATATGGGAATATGAGCTATTGTAGCTATAAGTCATCATGTTATGAAACATGTAGAGTATGTATTGGTTTAATAAATAGTAGTTACTACTTCTACAGTGATGGAAACATTTAGCCTTAGATTCATGATGCACTTGATGTTTTAGTCTATCCCACTGGACTTGACACTCCAGCATACTCCCTACTTAAATGGACAGGGATAAATGCAATTTTCCCAGATTCACACACTTTAAAGAGTTGCATACAATGAATGCATCATCTTTTGTTTCTTACTTGTTTTCCTTTACTCTTGGGATAGGGATGCTGAATTTTTAATGGGATTTACATTAATGATATCTTTGAATGATAGGAGATCAATTGAGAATAATTTGGTTTGATTTTAATTTACTGTTGTAAGATTAAACTTTCAAGAAGTTCTCTTGAGTAATTTTGTATTTGTTGAAATATTAATTTACAGTTTAGATGGAAATAACTGTCCTTAATTCTCTATGGTTTGGAATAAAGTATCAATTGTTTGAAAGGGATATGTAGATGTTTTGTAGCATGTCAACATTTTTTTGTATCCTAAGTGACAGCTTTATTTTGAGCTTGAAAAGAAAACCTTACTAGAATAGTTGTAGGTATTTTAAAAAGAAAATACATCAAATTAATTTGAATAGATTGGAAATTATACTTACGCTGTTCTATGTTTTAGGTAAATAGATAACTAGCCTGTGTCCCTTTTTTATATTGTTTCCATAGATAGAAACAAATATCAGATGTCGATAAAGATGCCACAGGTAGCATAGTTCTAAAATTTGAAAGCTTAGAGTAGCTTTCTCCCACTGAGCTATGATCCTAAAGAATGAAATCTGGAAGCTAGACCAAACATTTGTGACTAACACCAAAATGATGTGAGATGATGTGGGCTTTATGTAACCTTCAACGGTTGCAGAATTGGGAGCTTTAACAGTGGTGAGTTTTCTTCACTATCAGTACTAAATGTAGTAAGTTGGATTCCTGCATTCTATGAGAATTATAGAGGATGTTGTTTAAGTCCCTTTATTTAAGATGTCATGAAAAGTAATTTATGTTACTCAAATCTAAATAAGTTATCACAAAGTTAATTAATTGAAAACAATCTGATTATCATACATAAAAATGATTTTTAACAATGTGTGAGAAGTGCTTTCTATATATTATTTCATTCAGTTATTACCATTGAACAAACTGAGCACCAAAAGAGTTTAAAATTTGCTGAATTAAGTTGGGTACAAAGTTTGGATTAGAATCCAGGGTAGTCTAATAAAAAAAAAAAAAAAAAAAAAAAACTGAATACTTAATTTCTGTTATTTTACCTTGATCAAACTTGAGAGAAGCTTGTGTAAAATTCATATATAAGAGTAAGAGCCCTAAAGGAAACAGGGGGCAAGAAAGGTAGATTTGGTGTGAATGAAGAGTAAACATGTGGTCAATTTATCTTTAGAAAATGTGGATCCAGTATCACATTAAGTTTGGACTTGGGTCAATTCCAGCATCCTTGAAACTTAGTTTCCTCCTCCTGCACACAAGGTTCCTGTTTGCAGACCAATGAAATAGTTCAAGTGTTATTAAATATTAAGTATTGAAGAAGATACACTGATTATCACTGAGAACCTAAGAGGGAAAGACCAGGCATTTGTCCCCAATAAGATGTTGCGATGTGTTTGCCCTTTTGTAGGTGGTAAGAAAATGTCAAACTATTTAATCCTTTCTCTTCTTTTACTTCTGCCTTCCTTTAGAAATACATTTTTACAGAGAGAGTGTGTTAAAAGTCACAGTGATGTCTGCAGTAGAGGAAGAAAATAAGATACTGGAGTGAAATGCAATTAAGTTCTAATGAAAGAGAATAAAAGAACATTTAAAACTATGGTTTTAAAGCCTATTTCATTATATGTTAACAACACACTATTTTAAACGTCAAATATGGTATCATGAAAAAGTAGAACAGATATGCTAATTCTGGTCAATAATGATTGAGGGCAAAAAGTCAATACAATATAATAAAGCAATTATATAGTAGAATAAAGCAATATATGAACAGTTTCTTGAGTAAAGTGTGAACTGGAGATGCCCTATGGGAGAAATGGTGTTTAATAACACCTTGAAAGCAAGAGGAGGGCTGACAGTTGCTTTGTAGTTTTTTTTGTTTGTTTTTTTAGATTTTAGATTTATTTATTTGACAGAGAGAGAGAGACAGCAAAGAGAGGGAACACAAGCAGGGAGAGTGGGGAAGGGAGAAACAGACTTCCCGCTGAGCAGGGAGCCCCATATGGGACTCGATCCCAGGACACTGGGATCATGACCTGATGCTTAAACGACTGAGCCACCCAGGCGTCCTGCTTTGTGGTTAAATAATAAAATGACTATGGAGGTGGTATGATCAGGAAACGATGTATTATTGTTAACTGGCAACAGATGAATTTCTGATTTGACAGTTATCTATTTAGTAAATTCTTGCTTTTCATGTCAAGAAGGAAACAAAAGGGGGACATATCTACATATCTTCATTTTGAGAAAAGTGAGGTGATTAGAATTTCCCTGACTTAATAAAGGTCACCAATGCTGTAAGGGAGCATGGATAAGAATGTGGATCATGCTTAATTGTCCTGGTCATGTCATCTCTTAGTCCAAAGGGAAGGTAAGCAAAACAAAATGTCTGCCACAATCATAATGCTCTTTAGGTGAGGGCCATCTTACTTTGGCACAGGAATCTAACATAATGGTTAAAGCACCACCTGGAGTCAGAAGATTTGAATTCTTCTTCTGTAAGTTATATGCTTGGTGATATCAGGCAAAATTTTGGGGGGTGTTTGTATTTTTTCCCTCTGCCACATCTAAGAGGCTTGTAGATACATTTACATTAAATTGTGTGTGTAAATATATGGCAAAACACCAGTATATATTAAATTTTCAATAAAGAATAAGTTATTTCTACTACTGGTTTTATTTACATTTTTCAACCTCCTAGTAATGGTCACTTTGTTTAAATGATATCTGATTCATCTGTACTTTTTAACAGCTGCTTAAAAGTATCTGTTGAATGAATGATTGGATGGGTAGGTGGAATTTAAATCATATTGCAAATAGAAAAGATGTGTAACATTTTATATGTAAAATTTAAATTCCCCCTTTTTTCAGAACTTTTATGTCTTGTGCAGAACCCCAGGAATATGTAATCTTTTTGCTCAGATTTTTCTGTATTACATAGAATCCTAAACAGTTTAGGGATTAGTAAATTTGAAATCCTGCAGATAGAACAATACCTTCCATGGGATGAAATTGACTCAATATTTGGTCCTCTGTGTATACATGATATTGCATCTATATTAGCTTCCCTTCTTAAATTCAGTCTTCTATTATTTCAAAGATATGTCATTGTTCAATTATTCTGTGACACTTTTTCCAGGCAATAGAAAATGTTTTCATTTGTGTTAAATGAACAGTGTATTTTGGAGAAATCAACACATGTAAGTTTATTAGTACAGATGCTTCACCTTCCAAACTAGCTGCGAAGTGAAAGAGATTAATAAAACAAAACTGAATAGCATTTTATATATAAATAATATGTAATATATATATATATATATATAATTTTCAGCAGTGGAATTTGACATAATTCACCAACTTCCTCATGGTGTTTTCTTTTTCCACCTTGTAACCTAGACTGATGCTCATTTGGATAAATTTAGAAAGCTAATACCTCATTTTATGCAAGAGAGGTGTAAGATTAAGTAGAGTAAAAACCTTGCTAATTATCACTTCTCTGATCTGCACACCTGATACTTCTTGCAAGAAGTTTTTAGCAAATATTAAAAAGAGGTCATGTATCAAAGCATTATTTTTATGTCCTCACAATTAAGTAGAAATTTGAAAATATATGTATGTGCCCTTAACATTTTAGTAAATGCCACTTACTGAATATGATGTCAAGAAATGAATTGCTAAGAAATATATATATAATTTCATTCTACTCTTCCCGCTTTTTCCATTACAAATGCATTACCTTATTTAGTCCCAAAACTTTCTATAGGGCTTTGTAGATAGTCATCTTCTAGGATGACATAACCTTCAAGACACTTGTTATGAGGATTGCTTACAGGCTGCTCTGCCTTTGGTTTTAGCTTGGGAAACAAAATGTTTAAACAGAAAAAATAGGGTGAAATATAAGATATTCATTTGATAGTGGGAGAAGGATATAGGTCTTCAGAACACAAAGTTGTACTTTGTTTTCTATTACAGGCAAATTCATTTTCTTTGCCTGGATACTTACCTCAGTATTTTTAAAAATACAATTGTTAAAAAGATGTTATTTATTTATTTTAGAGAGTGAGAGAGCAATAGTGTGTGGGGAGGAACAGAGGGAGAGGGACAAACAGACACTGCATTGAGTGGGGAGCCCAATCCTAAGACCCTGAGATCACAACCTGAGCTGAAATCAAGAGTCAGACACTCAACGGACGGAACCACCGAGGCACCCCTAAAAATATATGTTTTTATTGTGAAGTACATCACACATAGAGAAAAGTGATTAAAACATAAATTGTGTCTCAGTAACTTACTACAAAACAAATGTAAAGGCAAGGTCAGCTTCATGGGTTTTATCACACTCTTAGAAGATCCCATGCTTAGCTTAATGCTACACTGTCAATCTTGAAATTCATAATAGCTTTTGAACAAGGAGCCCCAGATTTTCATTCTGCAATGGGCCCCACAAATTATGCAGCCAGACCCGTACACAGGAGGATAAATAGAATACAGTCAGCAGCTGAGAAGCCCCCTTTGTGTTTCATTGCTATTAAGATCCTAATGTTTTCCAATTTCCATTACGACTTTTTTGACCTAGTGTTACTTTAGCAGCATATGTTAAAGTGTTTGGATATCTCTAATTAAATTTCATTATTGTTTTCCAGTTAATTGCACAAATGTACAATTTGAATTGTTTTTATATTCATTGAGACTTCTGTTTGTTCAGGCATATGGTCAACTTTAGCAATTTTTTAGTGCATACTTGAAGAGAATGCATAGTCTTCAGTTGTGAGATGCTTTGTTCAGCATGTATCAGTGTAGTCAAATTTGTTAAACATAATTTCAAAGTTTTATATGCTTTCTTATTTTTAGTGTTCTTCTATCAGTTCTTAAGATGGCTCTGTTAAGATCTACTATGATTATGACTTTTTCCATTTTTTTATTATTATTTTTGGCAATATTGCTTTATGTTTTTCGTGACCATATTATTAAGTTACAGATATATAATTGTTATATCTTCCAAATAAAATGAACTTTTAGCATTATACTTTATCACTCCTTGAAAATATTTGTTTTTAAATCAACACTATCTCATATTAATAGAACTATATGAGGTTTTGGTTAGTGTTTGAAGCATTTCATTTCTTCCTTTTACAATCAAACTCTTTGTATTGTTATATGTTGATATGAATCTTTTTTAAAAAGATTTATTTATTTATTTGAGAGAGGGCGAGAGCAAGCAGAAGAAGGGACAGAGGGAGAGAATACCCGAGCAGATTCCCGCTGAGCACAGATTAATGTGGTGGTCAATCTCACAAGCCATGAGTTCAAGACCCAAGCCAAATCCAAGAGTCAGATGGCAAACTAACTGAGCCACGCAGGTGCCCCTGTTGATATGAATCTTAATAAGCATAATATAACTTGGCTTTCCTTTTACCTGTTCTAACATTCTTTACCTTACAATGGAATTGAAAAGTCCATTTGCCTTTAACGTAGTTACAATTTTGTTCCTGTTTCTCCATATTATACTACTTTTACTCTCCCTCCTCACATTAATTTTGATGATTGGGTTATCATCATTGTCTCTCTCCTCTTAACCTGGTGGGTATACACTTTTACTCTTTTTTAGTGATTGCACTAGTAAGGAGATTATGAATCTTCAACCCATCAACATCTCAGATGCTGGCATTTTGCCCCTTTCATGCAATGCAAGGATTTAAAAGGATACTCCTTACTTATAATCTAGTCTTAGTATATATATTTTGAGCTCCTATTATTAATGCTAATGTTTTTCCATCCATATATGTACCTTCTGTTTTATCTTTATTCCTTTAATCTTAGAACTTTCACTTGGGAATATTCCCTTCGCTTAAAGTGTGTGGTGAAATACTTTCTTGGATATTGTTCATCTGAAAAAAAAAATTATTCCATTTTTGGGAGTATATTTAAGTAAAGATAGAATTCTATCTTAGTTATTTGTTTTAAACCTTGAAGATATTCTAATATTGATTTCTGATGTCCACTGTTTAAACTGAGGCCAGCTTAGGGCGCCTGGGTGGCTCAGTCGATAAGCATCTGCCTACGGCTCAGGTCATGATCCCAGAGTCCTGGGATCGAGCCGGGCATCGGGCTCCCTGCTCACCGGGAAGCCTGCTTCTCCCTCTCCCATTCCCCCTGCTTGTGTTCCTGCTCTCGCTGTCTCTCTCTCTGTCAAGTAAATAAAATCTTAAAATAAATAAATAAATAAATAAATAAATAAATAAATAAATAAATAAATAAATAAATAGAGGCCAGCTTAAGTCTAGCTGTTGCTTCTTTGATAATCTATCCATTTTCCTGTCTGCTTTCCAGCCATTTGCTTTCTCTTTGTTTTTTATCCATTTTACTTTTGATATGCTGAGGAGGGGCAAACTGTTTTATTTTTCGCTCAAAGGTCAATGAAAATATTGAATATTTCCCAATTTCTAATAATTGATATTAACTTTCTTTTAAATTTTGTACAAAATTCACATGGTTATAATTTAAATAATAGTAAAGCATAAGATAAATAATTAAGGGTCCAACATTTTCAAATTTTCTTCCTTTTGATTCCTTTCCTTTCATAGAAGTAAATAATCGTGGTGAACAATTTGATATGTACACTCACAGGATGTGTTCTGCTACTTTATGTGTGTATGTGTGTGGGTGTGTATTTGTATTTTGATGTGTTGGAGAGATTTATAAGTAATGTATCTTAGTTCTTTTGTTGTTGTTTATGTTTTAAATATTTTCTCAAATTCTGACATTGTTCATGAAGTTTTTTGAAGTCTTTAGGTAGATAAAAGGCTTAAATTGTTAATCCAATTAAATAAGTAAATTTATTTCCAACTGTAAATCTTGGTATGATGTTTTGCTTAAAAAAATATCCCGAAACTAACATCATAAAAATATTTCTTATGATTATTTTTAAATTTTGTGTGCTATGATTTCTGATTTACTTTTATAACAGAAAAGTTTTAGAACTGACTTTTGTGCTCTTTATGAGTTTGTTTCCCCAAATTAAACTGACCATTCATTTATTGAGTAGAACAGACTGCTTTCCACTGATATACAAAATCTGCTAAATTTAAATAACATCTAAAATTATACAATTTTGTTATGATCTATATGACTATTCTAGCACAAATATTATTTATATCCCTTGATGTAATAATTTTATTTTTCAAACGTGGGAGAACAAGTTCTCTCTCACAGTTTGTATTTAAATTTGAAGAGGTGTGGGGCGCCTGGGTGGCTCAGTTGGTTAAGCAACTGCCTTCGGCTCAGGTCATGATCCTGGAGTCCCCGGATCGAGTCCCGCATTGGGCTCCCTGCTTGGCAGGGAGTCTGCTTCTCCCTCTGACCCTCCTCCCCCTCATTCTCCCTGTCTCAAATAAATAAGTAAAATCTTAAAAAAAAAAAAAAATTTTTGAAGAGGTGTTACTATTGAAGCCTAGGGCTCCCTCCTCAGCGGGGAGTCTGCTTCTCCCTTTCCTTTTGCCCCTCCCCATGCTCTTGCTCTCTCTTTCTCTCAAATAAATAAATAAAATCTTTAAAAAATAATAAATAAAATATCTAAAATATTTTACATTCACATCTTGAAAATTAACGTGCATTTCCATGTAATCAGTTCTTGGGATGTATCCTCTATAGTTTCATGTTCTTATATTTTGTTTGGCAGGTTATTTGTTAAGGTTAATTATTAATATTTTATAGTTACCCTAGCTCTTTTGAATGTGTTCTTTTATCCCCATCATATTCTCTGTTATGTTACTATTGATGTACATGACAGCTAAAGCATTTTTGTGTATTCACCTCTAATATTTCCTTAGTGGATTCTGTTCTTAGATTTAAGAGTTTCTGAGTTGTCTATTTTATTGATCTTTCCACAGAAAGAATTTTAGATATTACTGATCAAATCAATGGGTACTTTGGTCACCTTTTTCATTAATTTCTCCTTTTATCTTTATTAATGCCCCTCTTTTTTTAATGCATTTTTTCTTTAAATGTACTTGAGTTGAATATTTAGTTCATTTATTTCCAGTCTTTCTTATTTTTACATTTTTTTTCAGTCTTTCTTATTTTCAAGTTGATCTCCTTAAAGGTATATACTTTCTTCTGATAAATGTGTTAATAATTACTATTTCCTGGGTGTCTTTGTACAGACATTATGCTAAGCATTTTCAATGCCTATGTAAGGTGAAGTAAATTATCCAAGGTTACACATTTAGTAAGGGCAGATTTGGGACTCAAGCCCAGGACTGCCTAAACACGTGCAAGAGTATAGCATTATATGGCCTTCCACACTCTGAATATTTATTGGTGGCCACTAGTTTCTTTTCTTTTCTTTTTTTTTTTTTTAAGGATTTTATTTATTTATTCATTTATTTTTATTTTTTTTTTTTAAGATTTTATTTATTTCTTTGACAGAGAGAGACACAGCGAGAGAGGGAACACAAGCAGGGGGAGTGGGAGAGGGAGAAGCAGGCTTCCCACTGAGAAGGGAGCCCAAAGGGGGGCTTGATCCCAGGACTCTGGGATCATGACCCGAGCCAAAGGCAGACGCTTAACGACTGAGCCACCCAGGCGCCCCTTTATTTATTTATTTGACACAGAGAGAGAGCACAAGCAGGGGGAGCCGCAGGCAGAGGGAGAAGCAGGCTCCCGCTGAGCAGGGAGCCCAATGCGGGGCTTGATCCCAGGACCCTGGGATCATGACCTGAGCCGAAGGCAGACGCTTAACCAACTGAGCCACCCAGGCACCCGGCAGCCCCTAGTTTCAATGTTATTTTAATTTTGATAATTTCTTTTGGGGAATATTTTAAACCATTTCCTGGTTATGGATTATTTTTGTTAGTTCTTTTGCTAAGTTCAAAATATTGCTGCTTTGTAATACGGAACGTAGGTGGAATGATCTCTGCCTTTTGAAATATAAAAATATTTTCTTTTGTATAATTTTGGGCATATTTGGTGAGTATTTAGACATTATATATTCCATATATGTGCAAAGTTGTGTTTATGTATATAAAAATGAAAAGAATCTTAATTGTCTAATCGCTATCTTCCAAATCCTTGTTTATGTTCTGTTACATGACTTGTCCATTTAAAAGGCTAATTTCTTTCACTATGATTACAGATTTTCAATATTTAACATTTTTCAGTTGGAAAATTTAAAAAAATAAAAATTATCCTATTATTTATAATAATTTTAACATATTCAGTGCTTTGTTGTAATATGCACAGTAGGCCATTATATCTTCTTGGTTGATTGCATCTTTCATTAATATAAAAATCTCCTTTTTTGATATAGAGCTATTTGCTATTTTGTCTCATTGAAATGATGATAAGCTAATTTCTATTTTTAGACATATTCATGGTATACAGTTTTCCATTTAATATTTTTAATCTTTCTGTTTTATTTTGCTTTAGCTGTGTCTCTAATTAATATAGTATGGTTGGAATTTTTAATGTAGTCTTATGGTTGTTCATTTTAATAAAGATCCATTTCTCTGAAGGATCTCAGATAAGTCTATTGTATTGTGAACTAGTGAAGCTCTATTTTCTAACATCAATAGTAAAATGTCTCCAGATCTGCATCTTGGAATAAAGAATTTGAAGTAATTATGCCAATTATATTGACTAGGAACATGTTTCATGAACAAATGAATAACATGACAGTCCTTAGAATATCCTATGCTCTGTTCAGGGTAAAAGTGAAGACGATACATTAATATTTTTTCCCAGTAGGCTTCTTCTCCGTTTACATAGTGTTAGGACGACTCCTCAGAATCATGTTCCTAATCACCCCTTTTATTTTGTGTGTACTTTAGGAAAACATTCATCCGTAGAAGCTGGATAAATAAAATTACAACAGCGGCATATCTACAGTGTTCTCTAATCTTTCAAAATAAACTTTGATTAACCTTAAAATGTTTTCAAATGTTGTGATACGGAGATTTGCTTATGAGAGTTCCTTTCTGTTAACGGTTATTAATGTTTTCAAGGTGTTTAAGTAAATTAATCTCTTGCTTCGTTTGTTACATCTTCTAGGAATCCTGAAAATATGCTCACAAGGGTTTTTAAACCATAGAGAACAGAGATATACCAAGGTATCACATCCTCTCCATTACCACTTGTTTTGATAATAATGATGTTAAGAACAGCTTTAAACTATTGGGGCATTTTATTCAGGGTTACAAAAATTAAGTATCTAAAATCTGCATGTTCTTTGGAGAGTGACCAGCAAGTTTGGTTTCATGTATCAGATAAAATGAAGATGTTTAAAATTGTGAAGCTTCGTCATAAATGCCATGTTTGGCACACTTAAAATCCATTCAACGCGACCTATGAATTTTACTAAACTTTAAGTTGCAAGTCAAGATACCTGATAAAAAAATCATAGAACGCTTTTATTATGTTGTCACCAAAATGCCATTCTTTCTAATACAAATATGATGGATGGAGATATTGTATTGGGGTGATATAGATGGTAGTTACCACTTTGTAATTAGAAAATAATCAAAAGTTAGGGAAACAGAAGTGTTTTAAAAACTCAATGAATCAGGCTCCACAAATTCGGTTCAATTTGAATTGTCTGAGAAGTAACAGCAGCTGAATGTGCCAGGCGGTTGTAAGAAATTATATCCTTATTTTGGTGATGTTTTTTTGGTGGTGGTTCTGAACAATGTTTGTTGTTAAGTGTTTGTCCAACAAACAGTTTGATAATCACACCAGATACATGGTAAAGTAGCAATGGGTGAAAAATCAGTGGGAGTAAGGTCCATATTATTATAACCATTCTACCACATGAAGATCATAATCAAAGTAGCTAAGCAACTGTTGTAAGAATATGTGGCCACATACACGTGACTTCATACATACATCTTACATACATAAAATCTTGCATCTGTATTAAATGTAAAAGATTAAAAATTAATGAAAAATAAAGTGTGCCAGACTTAGCTTATCTTTTCAAAGTAGGATTAAATCTGGTTGTACCACAGTTTTGATGTCAAACTGCTTTTTCTTCCTGTTTACATTTTCCAAGAACAAGAAGCCTCAGCTGGAAAATTGGCCCATAATCACAACCTATTAAGCTTTTACTGATACTGCAATAGAAGTAATGGGTTTTTAATGAGCTTATCCATTTTAACATTTATATAATTTATTAACTTTTTTCTTTTCCATATTTTGTATATTAACTTAAAAACTTTGGTTTAATAGTTTACTGCACTTTCAAATCCTCAGAATTCAATAATAGCATTATTTAAGTTATCATTGATAATTTTATTAAGTATAAGCAATAACTTGGATATTATAGGAGGGCTAAATGTACTATGAATGCCAACTCATGTTGAAAATCCATACCCACAGGTCACTCAGTATCTGCCTTATACAGATGTGGTTTAAAACGGGTATCAACTTTCATAGCAACAAAGGTAGGATTATTGTCTTCAGGAAAAAAAACTTCAAATATTACATATTACATGAATTTGCAGTTGAATACACTGTGAACATAATTAGTGGATAAGTTGTCAAGCTAAGAACCTCCATTGGGAAGTCAAAGCATGGCACTGAAAACTGAATAGATGTTTTGACTGTGTTGTTGATTAAGAAACTAGATCGGGCAGCAGGGGTGTTGGGGATAGGGCTCTGCTCAGGGGAGGCAGATGTCTTGAAGATGAATGACAAGAGGGTGGGTATGAGAGACCATGCCGAAGGCAGTCAAACATGACCTTTTTCTACAGTATATTTTACTTCAGTGCCTATAATTTACTGAACTTAAAGAAACAGTTTAGGAAAGTTTTGGTATTAGTTTATCCATGTTATTTAGAAAATGATAAATTATTTCTTCCAGAAATTATTTTAAGGGGGTCATAACTAAGTAATAATAGACATAACTATAAGTTACTCTTCTTTTTTTTTTTAAGATTTTTATTGTTCATTTGAGAGAGAGTGAGAGAGAGAAAGCACGAGAGAGCACAATCCAGCGGGAGGAGCAGAGGGAGAAGAAGCAGACTCCTTGCTAAGCAGGGACCTGCCCTCCCCCATCGTGACCAAAGGTAGACGCTTAACTGACTGAGCCACCCAGGTGCCCTATAAATAACTCTTCTTAATTACCTTTATAATTTTCTGTTTTTCTTAAAAGAAATACCCATCATGAGATTAGTTTCATATAAATATATAATCTTTATTTCTACTGCTTTTTATTTATATGACAATCATACCTGTTGCCTTGACAACCAAAGATGTCAAATGTTGCAAACAGTAAATGGAAAATATGTTAAACTTTTGCTGAAACTAATAAATTAAACCATTTCCATAGAAGTGCTCCCTTGAAAAGAATTTTTATTTTAAATTGTCACCACAAATACTGAAATAGCTCTTTTGCTTTTCGCAAGACCTCGAAAAAAAATCCAATAATTTTAGCATGACTAAATGCAAAGGCTGCATAATATTATACAAATATATTATCTGCTTCTGTTAAGACATACACCTTCCAATCGGACTTGTGGTCATAGCAACAATCAAAACAAGGGGACTTCAGGGAGATGTCCACCTTCAATTCCTATGTTTTATGTCCTTTGCCTTCAAGGCACACCTAAATACACGCACACACACATACACACACGCATTCAGTAAGAGGTCTATTAATAAATAAATTAAAAATTACAGATGATGTCTGAGGGTACTTCGAAATGTTCAAAATGCCATTCAAGGAAATTTCCAGTTCTTTCCTAAACAGAAACATGTAACCTCCTGTAATGAACTGCACAAAAATTTCTAATAACCTGTTCATGCTATGGAATAAAAGAATTTGTGCTGGGTCCCAGAGTATGAGAGCGAACCAATTTAGTCAGACTTCTGATTTTACATGCCACTCTATGCACTCCAGGTGCTAAAATGCTCCAGAGCAGAACTCAGGCAGTATGGCTTTTCTATTCATTAGGCCTCTTACACCATTTCTTGGCAGCTGCCCTGCAACAGTATGAGTTGTTAGCATGAGTCCAGAACTGTGTGAACAGAGATCTAGGCTTTTGTCCCGTGGAAAGTCCTTTCAGTACAATCAAATTTGCTTCATGGTGTAATTTCCCAGCTCGTGCAGTAGTCACTGACAGCTCACAGCACTGTTATTCAAGGCTAAGCAGATGAGAGAGACATAAACGACTAATAACGTGCAGGAAGTTATGTCTTCCAAGTAGCAGCCTAATTGTGCATCTTCATTTAGTGAATGGTTCAAAACAAATTAAAATTTCCTGACCACTGGAGGCAAAGCAATGCCAAACGAATACGTTATATCAAATTCTTCTAGGGTAGAAATGTTCTTCATAAAATGTCACAGAAGAAAAGAAAATAGTGAGAATGATACAAATGGACTAGAATATAAAATCAAACATCAGCCTCAGTAGTAAGCAAACAAATATAAATGTACATATAGTTTGGCTTTGCCTAAAACAGGGCAAAAATCAAAGAGTAAGATTTCATGTTGGTGAAAGTACAAGAAATGGACAATGTCACATGCTTTAGGGTAAGTGTAAATTCCCTACAAATATGTTTTTATTTTAAAAAATTATAATGTCGGGGCCCCTGGGTGGCTCAGTCGTTAAACGTCTGCCTTTAGCTCAGGTCATGATCCCAGGTTCTGGGATTGAGTCCCATATTGGGCTCCCTGCTTGGCGGGAAGCCTGCTTCTCCCTCTTCCACTCCCCCTGCTCGTGTTCCCTCTCTCCCTGTGTCTCTCTCTGTCAAATAAATAAATAAAAACTTTAGGGGCGCCTGGGTGGCTCAGTCGGTTAAGCGTCTGCCTTCGGCTCAGGTCATGATCCCAGGGTCCTGGGATCCAGCCCCGCATCGGGCTCCCTGCTCCGTGGGAAGCCTGCTTCTCCCTCTCCCACTCCCCCTGCTTGTGTTCCCTCTCTGGCTGTGTCTCTCTCTGTCAAATAAATAAATAAAATCTTAAAAAAAAAGAACATTTCAAAAAAAAAATAAAATCTTTAAAAAAATAAAAAAATTATGTCTTTTGGCTCATTAACTCCATTTCAATTATCCAAAGGTGACAGGCAATATTAAGTGATGCAAATATATGTTTTTTAACATGATGCCATACTGTTTAAAGCAGTAGTATGTTGTGACTGAAAGAATTTTTTTTTTTTTTTTTTTAATATTCGAAGAACAGAACTGACTTTTTTCCTTATGGAGTGAAGTTCTGAAAATGTTAACACACACATAACACCTGTAACTACCACCATAATCAGGATGCAGAATAATTCTGTCATCCCTAAAACTCCCTTGTGCTATTCTTTTATATTCATTCCCTCCCCCCACCCATTACCTCTGGCAACTACTAATGTGTCCTCCAACACTACAATTTTGATTTTTCTAGAATGTCAAGTAACTGAAGTATTGAGTAAGTAATCTTCTGGGATATCCTTCTTCCACTCAGAATAATGCCTATGGAATTTACCCAAGTTATAGTGTGTATCAAAGGTTCGTTCCTTTTTACTGCTGAGTATTATTAAATTGTTTGGATATGCCAACATATGTTAACCTATTCACTTACTGGAGACCGTTTGGGCTATTTCCAGGTTTTAGCAATTATGAACAAAGCTGCTATAAACATTTTTTATGCAGGTTCTTGTGTGAAAGTAAGTTTTCACATCTGTAGAGTAGATATTCTGGATTGGAATTCCTGGGTCATAACGTAAGTGTAGGTTTAATTTTTAAGAAACTGCTGAACAATTTCCAGCATGGCTGTACCATTTTTTATTCCAAACAGCATGTGAGTGAACCAGGTCCCCATGTTATTAGCACTTGGTATTGTCAGAATGTTTTTTTTGTTTTTGTTTTTGTTTTTGTTTTCTCCAGACATTCTAATAGGTATGTAGTGGGAGCTCATCATGGTTTTAATTTTTATTTGCCCAATGGCTAATGATGTGGAACATATTTTTATGGTCTTATTTGTCACTCTAATCTCTTCATGGTAATGTGTCTCTGGTATTTTTTACCCACTGCTTGGTTGGGTTGTTTTTAAGATTGCTCGTATATTCTACATACTCAGATATGTGATTCGCAAACATTTTCTCCCAATCCTTACCTTCCTTTTTTTATTGTATTAGCAGTGCCTTCCCAAGAACAACAAGGTTTTAATTTTCATGAAGTTCAATTTATCATTTTTAGTTAATCATGTTTCTGATGCCACTTACAGAGTTTTGATTATTTCTTAAATAGAAATTTTATTGCATAATTTTGTGAAGGACTGATACAAACTCAAATGTCTAACAGAAGAGATTGGTCAAAGTACAGTATCTGCATGTGATAAAATCATATCAGCCATTAAAAACTACAACTTAGGGCGCCTGGGTGGCTCAGTTGGTTAAGCGACTGCCTTCGGCTCAGGTCATGATCCTGGAGTCCTGGGATCGAGTCCCGCATCGGGCTCCCTGCTCGGCGGGGAGCCTGCTTCTCCCTCTGACCCTGCCCCCTCTCATGTGCTCTCTCTCTCATTCTCTCTGTCTCAAATAAATAAATAAAATCTTTAAAAAAAAAAAAAAACTACAACTTAGAAGAATATTAGAAACACAGAAAATATTCGTTAATATACTGAGTGAAAAACCAAGCATTGTAAAATTTGTATATTATGTCATATTTTAAAATCACATATAGTTGCATGTGTATGTGTGTGTATAATTAGTATATATTGGTGGAAAAATATGTACTTAAATATTACTGATTCTCTAAGTATTGAAAATACCATCTTAATATTTTCCAGAATTTTCTTCTTTTTACAAAGAAAATACATCTGTTAAAATTAGCAAACAGAATTACTTTTACAAAATCTATATTTGTACTTCAAAAATCCATACCTTAAAATGTATTTGAATACAGACTCATTCTAGTCATTACAATTATTTTAAACCTCATGATTTATTTGACACATTTTAAGTGCTTGTGTAGGTTAGATGCACGTATGTTAGAGTCACTTAAAGGTAGAACAAACATGGTTTACCCATTTTTAAAATATGATTAATATTTCCAATATTCTTAGACTCGATGGAGCATGATTCTTAATTTTACAATGAAAAATTTTCTTATCTTGTATATTTAAATATTCTTTCAAGTGTTTTTTTAATGTACAGCAAAATAAGTAGTTGAAGAAGACAAAATAACTGATAATTTTAAAGTTTAAATTTGTAATTAGTAAGCAAAGGATCACATCACATTATTACCTAATATTCATATAAGCCATAAATTAGTTTTTACCTGCCTTACTTGAGGTTAGATAGTTTAGAAAAGCAATTTTTAAAATGCTGTAGGTAAAATGATATAACCTGGATAGTGAAGCTACCTTAACTAATAAATGCATGCTGGTTCTGGAGCCTCTCATTTCTTTTGTGAATTCTATACCACAATTAATTTAAAGTAATTTTTACTTTTTTCTCTAATGCTGTACACTGATTTTTAGTAGCTGTTTCAGGCTGAAGGCATTATGCTCTGCTTGTAAAACAATTCAGGTTTAGAGCACAGTCCCAGCCCCAAGAAAACTAGCACATAACAGTACCCTGTCAGCGCTGTGCTAGTCACCCCAATCATGTAATTGTCGTGGCAGCCACTAGGGGGAAGAGCGACAAAATGCTGCAGCTGAGACACCCGGAAACGCCTTATTCTAGCCGAGGCCCCAGCCTGCAATGATTTCTGTCTCTGTGTCCTGTTGCCTTCGGTCTATAAATCATCAGCATCCTTAGACTGAGCCTCTCCTACATAACTGTTTTAAACTACTTAAGTGAATCTGTTCCCTTCCATCTAAATAATATATCAGGGGTTCTCTACTGCAGTTTGGAAGCTAGATGTATGAAAAATACCCTTGTATCGCCTCCCAAATTTTCACGTACTAAAAATTATCATCTACCTATAGGTTTCAGACTCCTTTGTCTATCTCTAAGTCTAAAACATGTTTTTTATTTTTATTATTATTATTTTTAAAGATTTTGTTTATTTATTTGACAGAAAGAGACATAGCGAGAGAAGGACCACAAGCAGGGGGAGTAGGGGAGGGAGAAGCAGACTCCTTGCTGAGCAGGGAGCCTGATGCAGTGCTCGATCCCTGGGATCATGACCTGAGCTGAAGGCAGACGCTTAATGACTGAGCCACCCAAGCGCCCCTAAAACATGTTTTTTAAAAGGAAAAAGCTACACTCAGAAGCTTAAATTGAGAAACAAATAGAATCAATGAATTAATAAAAATATGCATTGTCAGTTCTATGCCTGATGACATATATATATATATATATATATAAATTCATTTAAAACCTTATAAAGTAGATATAATTTCTATGATTTACAAGAGAAAAAAGTAAGTGCAAAACTTACCTGAGCTTACACAGGTATTGTAAATGTCTAGATGTGTCTTTTGTTAAAGATGTGCCAATTGACTGGAATAAGGATGAGCCGAGCTGTATCGTTATACAATAGATTTTCATAGAAACTCTACTAAGTAGACATATTTAGTCAAACTGTTGAAGTACATTACCTCTTATGAAAACATTTGGAATATTGTTGAACTTTCTATGTTGATAAAGTTCCTTTGCTAAAAGATTATATATTGAGCTATTTTAATACTCATTATTGAATTAATAACATATACAACATAAGCATATTTAGAGGCTGCTTTTTAAGTAGTATTTTCTATCAAGACATTTGAGAATAAAGGGCTAGAGTAAGGATATAGCTGAAAAACTTAACAAAATTCAGAGATATTTTGTTTATTATTTATTTAACTAATACTTTCACACATGTTCTTATGGAAAGCAGGAGGAAAACACAATAACAAAGGGAAATTATATGATTTAGGAGAAGAGATTGTTTAGGAAAAAAAGTTCTGGATGAAGGAGTAGAGGAGAAATCTGAATGAGTTAGAAGGATAAGGTACCTGAGGTGGAGAGGAGTTGAAGATGTGTGATCTTAACATGAGAATAATAAGCAGCATGTCTTCACCCAGAGTGTGATTTTGAAGTGGGAGGTCGTGGTGGGTGCAAATTTTGTTAAGCAATGTTTTCAAATGTAGAAGACCATGGAGAAAGTGTCATTATTTGGTAATACATTGATATTGGTGTTCAGCTGTTTATCAAAAGAATATTTGTTGAGCACAAATCATGAGTAAACATTGTGAACTATACACACGTGCTCCTGAGATGTCCGTAAGACAGTACACAAATAATACTTCAGGAAGTCCTCAAGACTTGATTTTTATTCATTTATTTTAAATTCACATGTCAGCTTAAGTTTCACTGCCCTCTAAGATTTAGATTGGCTCAGGAACCCTTACTTAGGTCAGGTGGGTAATCCAGTGCCTTTCCTGAAAGTGTTGTAACTTCCTGAGGGGTTTCATTCTCTAGGGTTTGAAGTTTCAGCTTTTGATGAACTCCCTTTCTCAAATATATCTCACTCATCTGGCTGTTATGTTTTCTTAGTACCTCATTGAACCAGACAAGAAACCCAATCTGATCCTTGTTTTTTTTTTTACTCTGAAACACTTACACAAGGCATTTGTACTTGTGGCAGATTAACTGAAGATTTAAGAAGCTGGGGAACATTTACTAAGTGGCAATGCAAACAATGTAAAACTGAAAATTAAACACACTTTTCCTAAAAAGTCTATTTACTATCCTGACCAAATTTCCCTGCAGATTCTGCTTCCTGCCTTGTTGCTCTGTGATACCACTCTCTGCCTCCTCTTCCCCTTTCATCCTATACATTCCCTTTCCTTTGTTTTTTCTTCCTTACTCCCAAGTTTTATTAATCTTTATGAATATCTTTGTCCCTAGGTCTCCTAACAAAGTTTGCCCTAGATATAAAGTGAGGGATGGTGGTGATGAGGAGATATCTATCATCTATCATCTATCTATCTATCTATCTATCTATCATCTATCATCTATCTATCCATCTATCAAGTTGTTGCTTGATCTGCAACACTTCAGTACATTCTTATTTTGCTTTGTGTGATATTAAATGTCTTAATAATGGCCCACAAGACCTTGGACAATTTATTTTATTTTATTTTATTATGTTAGTCACTAAACATTACATCATTAGTTTTTGATGTAGTGTTCCATGATTCATTGTTTGCGTATAACACCCAGTGCTCCATGCAGTATGTGCCCTCCTTAATACCCATCTCTAGGCTAACCCATCCCCCCACACCCCTCCTCTAAAACCCTCAGTTTATTTCTCAGAGTCCATAGTCTCTCTTAGTTTGTCCTCCCCTCCGATTTCCCCCCCATTCATTTTTCCCTTCCTACTCTCTTATTTATTTTTTTTTAACATAAAATGTATTATTTTTTTCAATGGTACAGGTCTGTGATTCATCAGTCTTCCACAATTCATAGCGCTCACCATAGCACATACCCTCCCCAAAGTCTATCACCCAGCCACCCCATCCCTCCCACCCCCCCACCACTCCAGCAACCCTCAGTTTGTTTCCTGAGATTAAGAGTCTCTTATGTTTTGTCTCCCTCCCTGGTTTCATCTTGTTTCATTTTTTCCTAACTTCCCCTATGTTCCTCTGTCTTGTTTCTTAAATTCCTCATATCAGTGAGATCATATGATACTTTTCTTTCTCTGATTGACTTATTTAGCTTAGCATAATACCCTCTAGTTCCATCCACGTCATTGCAAATGGCAAGATTTCATTTTTGATGACTGCATAATATTCCATTGTATATAAATACCACATCTTCTTTATGACCTTGGGCAATCTTTAACAATCGAGGGTCCTTAAACTTTTGGATTTTTGTTCCTAGAGTAGTTGTACCAAGTTGTTTTATTTTCATCCACCCTTCTAGATGTTGACTTATGCTGTTCTCTTTGTTTTAAACATGATCATCATGATGGTTTTTCTTAAAACAATGGCAAAATACACATAAAATTTAGCATATGAACCATTTTTAAATGTACAGTTCAGTAGTATCAAGTATATTCACAATGTTGAGAAACAAATCTCCAGAACGTTTTTAATCTTGAAAAACTGAATTTCTGTACCCATTAAAGAACAAGTTCTCATTTCCCCCTCCCTCCACTACTGGCAACCACCATCCTACTTTCTGTTTCTGTGAATTTGACTACTCTAGATGCTTCATACAAGTAGAATCATATAGTATTTATCTTTTTGTGACTGGCTTATTACACTTAGCATTATGTCTTCCAGGTTTATCCATGTTGTAGCATGTACCAGAATTTCCTTCTTTTTAAAAGGCTGAATGATATTTCATTGTATGTATATATTGTATTTTGTTAATCCATTCATCATCCATGGTCATTTGGGTTGATTCCACTTTTTGGCTTTACCTGAGTAATGCCGACATGATCATGGGTGTACAACTATGTCTTGCAGAACCTCTTTTAATTATTTTGGATATTCTTTTGGATACCCAGAAGTGGAATTGCTAGACACATGGCAATTCTATTTTTAACTTTTTGAGGAATCCCTATATTATTTTCCATAATTTTTACACTATTTTACTTTCCCTCCAAGAGTGCACAAGGGTTCCAAATTCTCCATATTCTTGCCAAGAATTTTGGCAAAAAAAAAAAAAAAAAGGTCTTTTTTTTTTTTTTTTTGGCATGGGTTGTTCTCTCTCTGTATATCCATTGAAATGTTAACACCTTAGAAAAGTCTTGATGATCTGATCTAAGGATGGTGCCCACTCTGACCAATTTATGTCCATCAGGGTGCCTTGTTTGTTACATTCACAAAACTTAAAATCTGTTCTAAGTATATAATTATTGGTTCCTTTACATATTTGTTGTCTGTTTTTCCTAACATAATATTAACTACTTGAACACATGAGACTGGAGCAGCCTTTTTTATTCGTTTTTGTCACTCTCTGATATGTTAATTCTTAAAAGATGTATTAATGGATGCTATTTATATACTATTCATCATGTGCACCCTTAGATAATTTCAAGAGCAATAATAAGACTCATGATTTTTGGTAAATACATTGCAATAAGTGAAGTATTTTATAACAATTCACAATCTCTACAATACTAAAAGTTGCACATTTTTCTCCTAGTTTTTCTTGAAGAAACTGAACTTCTAAACATCAAGGCCCTTAGGTATCAGTGGCAAAATGGATATTGGGAGAACAATGTCTACTTGATCAAGGTGAAGTTGTTAGTGCATGATCCTCAAAGGATAAAAATCTAGCTTCATCTGGACCTAATACTGTGCTCTTTCCAGTTACCATACTAAAAAAAGAATTTTCCAGAAAAATAAGTTTCTACATCCTCTACATAGTAATAATTTTTACAATAGCTTCAACATAAATTCACTTTTTCTCTCACAGTCACGTTCATTCCAGCATTGCTGTAAATAGCCATTTTAATATGAAATGGCTTTATGTACATACAAATATCATACAAATGTAAAATTTTATTTAGCGTCCCTGTGAAACTGTGTACCTAATAATTACACTACTTGCTGAACATTTTTTAAAAAATTAACTTTAGATAGATGTTTTGTTTAAGAAAAAATAGAATGATCTGATTTGGATTGATAAATACTATAGCAAAACCAAAGGAATTAACCAATATGTTACTCTTATTTGGATAACTTTATTTGAATTTATACCTTTATCAAAAAGCACCTATAAACATAAAAAAAGTTAATATATAAAACACCTGTGGCGTAGAATTAATGATATAATACATATATTATGAATAAGAACATTTCTATTTCTCTCATCATTCTTGGGAGCTGATTACATGACAGTCATTTGACAGAATGATGTAAAAAGTACAATAGAATGTTAGTCTCTTAAATTTTAACAAGTTTTAAGTAATAAAACCTTAATATTCAAGAGATATATCATGATTTCCTTCTTTTAGACAGAAATTATTTTAAGGGTATATAGGTTGTGTATGTGTCTCGTAATATTTCCGAATTGAATATGGCCATTAAATCATTAAATATTACATATATTGTAATATATTTTATGTTATATATTATGCTTTATGTTCTATTATTTGTTGATAACATACACACCTACATTACATATATTTATATATTTTATATATATAAACCTACATTAACAAGATATTTTCCTTCAACACAATTGGATAAATATATGAATCTGTATAGTTAAAAGTGCACATTCAACTTTTTCATGAGAAAATTCTTTTTAGGGCATGTAGTAAATGACTCAGAGCCAGAGCAACTATATTCATATTTCTATCACATGTTATACCTATATCCATTCTATTTTTCCTCATGAGCATTTTTCACACGATTCTTTTCCATGAAAATGAGGAGCATATACTTAAGAAAAGGGAATGGCTCTCTGAGATTGCTGAATAGAATGTAGATCTGCAAGAAAGCACTTAAATATATAATTCTTCAGAGATTTTACTACTTGAAGGCTAAGGTAATGGCATGCAAATTTCATTGCCACTGACATTTTTCACTTGAGAATTAACATGTACCAAACTCAATTTTTTGGTTATATGAAAGAAATAATCTTCTCTACTTCCTACCACTATACCTGCTTTCCATCACAGCTTTACAATTTCTATTAATGTTGAGTTTATATTGCATTTTGGAAAGAATTGTTTTTCAGCAAAAGTTTTATTGAAGTATAATAAGCATACAGAAAAGTGCACACATCTTAAATACCTTGATTCATTCAGATTTTTGATATGTGAATCTGCATATATTTATATATTTTATGTGATTTTTTAAGTTGCAAATACTTTTAAAATATGAAGAAAATGATAGTAACACTCTATTATATTATAAAGCAAACTTATTACTGAGGAAAACCACTTTCCATATAGCAAAGATACCATGTATTTTTATTTCAATTGTTGTAAACAAGTAAACAATGTTTTTGTAGATAATAAGAGAGATTCTACATCTTGGTTAACAGAGTTGTAATCTCTGGCAGTTGTGAGAACACATTAAACCTCTAAAAAAATGTACAATTTTATGATATTGGTGGAAAAAATAATGTGAGCTAGTGTTTATTCATGCTTATTGTGTGCCAGGCGTAGTGCAATGCCCTCTGCTTATATTAACTCATTTAAACAATATAGCAACCCTATGATCTAATTATTGACATCACCCTGATTGTGCTAATAAATAAACATCTAATTCCAGAGATGTTCTCTTTACCCACAACATATATTGCTTCCAAGGCATGGAGAAGTTTAATTCTATCTGACAACTATAACTTTTGATACTTTAATTAAAATCTTTGAAGAGACACCAATATTTTAGATTATACTTCTAATGTTTTAGTCATTTCTTTTATTTTTTTTTAAGTTCTATTTATTTAAGTAATCTCTACACCCCATGTGAGCTCGAACTCATGATCCACATCAAAAGTCACATACTCTTTTGACTGACCCAGCCAGGTGCCCCAGTCATTTCTTTTATTTTTTATATGTATGTACCTACCTATCCGTGTCTACATGTAATATATAATCATAGAATTTTAGAGTCAATTACAATTACTTAGAGATTTTCTAACCAGACATCTCATTCCATAAATGATAACCTGTCAGAACAGTGAGGCCCAGAGTGGCAAATATCCAGGCTGAGTTAATGGACAAGATCAGTAGAGCTATATTTTTCTTTCTTTCTTTCTTTCTTTCTTTCTTTCTTTCTTTCTTTCTTTCTTTCTTTCTTTCTTTCTTTCTTTCTTTCTTTCTTTCTTTCTTCTTTCTTTCTTTCTTTCTTCTTTCTTTCTTTCTTTCTTTCTTTCTTTCTTCTCTTCTTTCTTTCTTTCTTTCTTTCTTTTTTTTCTTTCTTCTTTCTTTCTCTTTCTTTCTTTCTTTCTTTTTAAGATTTTATTTATTTATTTTGAGAGAGAGAGAGAGAAAGAGTGGGGGGAAGGGGAGAGGCAGAGGGAAATAGAGAATCTCAAGCTGACTCCACGGAGTGCAGAGCCCCACGCATGTCTCAATCTCATGACCCTGAGATCATGACCTGAGCGGAAATCAAGAGTTGGAAGCTTAACCGACTGAGCCACCCAGGTGCCCCAGAATTATATTTCTGACATTAGATTTAGCACCTTTTTGTGTTATGGTGGCAACTAGGTCATTGTGACTCCTATTTATTTATGTTATATGTAATATGAAACAACTCTTTGGGCCCAGAGGGAAAAGTTCCTTATGGAACATGGAGAGCTACTTAGATATATTTTCATTACTTTGGCAAAATACAAGGTTCTAGATAAATTTAGCCAAATTTGTATATTGCACAGTAAACCATTGTGCTGATATAACAATAACGATGTCAAAACTTCCTTGAAATCTTTGGGTTACTTTTCTTAAAATCTTGAATAATATCTATGGCAAATATAAATCTTGACTCTGTCAAATGTTCTTTTTAGCACATTACAGTTGAGGTCCAAGAAAAAAAAATATTTCAGAGTGTCTTTGGTCACACTGTATAAGAGGCTAAAGTTATTTAAAAAATCCACTTGGATTAAACTTTCTTTTACCCTATGTATATGAGACACACCCGGGATTCATCAAATGAAGTAAAATATGTAATAAATACCCTCCGAGTTAACTAGAACACTAACACCAATGCTAATTTTCACATACTGAAAATTATACATGCCTGATTATATTACCACAAATGATAATTAAGTTAGTAATTCTTAGCATTAAGCTATAAACAAAACTTTAATTAGTGAGACCTCACAGGATTGCAAATCAACTATTTTTTTTTAACTGGGATAAATAAAAAAAAAAGAATTTAAGGTGCATTAATACAATTCAAATAGTATACATAGGTTTTATCAATACAGAGTTAACTGTGAGCTTGATGAGAGTAAGACCTTCACTTAATTTGTTCACTACTCTATTGCAAATTCCTGGAATGGTATTGGCATATAGAAGCTACCTCAGTGATATTTGTTGAATAAATGAATAAATCAACTTAGCTTCTGTCATATCAGTATGTTTTTAACGAAGATGAATTCTGTTGAATTGTTGACAATTTATGTAAAAGATTTTTCCCTGAAACTTTAAAATATAAAATGTTATGTCGAATGCTTAACCTATATATTAGAAACAAAATAACATACGAGTAACATGGGAAATTACATGAACACGCTAACAAAAGGTGGCCCTAAAAGTGACTTTCTAAAAAAAAAAAAAACAAATACAATTTGCTCATAAATAAATGAAAATATATAAAATCCCAAGAATAATGGAATGGGTATAAATAAAACATAATATTATCTATGACATGTAGTCAATATTAAAAAGGGCAATAAAGTTGTACACAGGTAAAATCACAGGAAAGAAAGACAAGTGATTTTGCTTTATTGTTACAGGTGTTCTGGAGAGGCATTTGTTACCATATCAAAATATAAGCCAGCATCTCCTGTCTATTGTAGACTAGGGTACTAAACTTATGGTCCTATTTTGGTCACAAAGTAATTCACATTATTATAATATATGCCTTGTACACAACAAGAAATTTTTATTTGAATACTTTTTCATTTCTTTTTTTTTTAATTTGTTAGTTTTTCTTACTCATTATGGACTAATGTAAAACCAACAGAAATTATAACAGAATAACAGTCCCTTCATTCCCAAAACTATCCTCAAAACCTAGTTGAAATGCACAAAGAAGTAGAAAAATAGGGGAAAATAATGAATTATCTCAGGAAACTAGTAAAAAATTAATTTCAAATGCCCACAATGGGAGGAATTATAGTAGATAAACTGCTGAAGAGCCTGGATGAAGAATGATATTGTGAGACAATTGATAAATTTCCTTCTTAAAAAACAGAGTAGAAAATAGCTAGAAATCTAGATGAACTCTACTTACCCATGAAAGGGAAAAGGGGTGAGAGCAGGAGTCAAGGGAAGGCCTTAGGCAAGATAAGCTCTGGCCACTCAACTGGAGGCTGTTTTCCCAGCCACAGATCAGTAACAGCTGGAATGGGCAGTGCCACATGTTACAGAAATGCAGCAAAGTCTGCATGGTGTTATTATCATATTGGGAAAGTTTTAGACAATACCATTCACTAGTGTTAAGGACTACAGCCATCTTTATACATTCTTGATCCCATATTTTATACATTAAAAAAAATGTAAGGGAGCCTGGGTGGCTCAGTGGGTTAAGCGTCCAACTCTTGGTTTTGCCTCAGGACATGATTTGATGCATGGTAAGATTGAGCCTGCATCGGACTCTGCGCTCAGCATGGATTCTGCTTGAGACTCTCTCCCTCTCTCCCTCCCCCCACCTCCCTCTTTCAAACAAATAAATAAATCTTTTTTAAAAATGTAGTAAAATTTCAAAGTGAAAGGACATTAAAACAGAGCACCATCCTATTTTTACAATAGAAGATAATGTGTTGTTTATCCAATTTTAAATTTAATTTTAATTTTATCATATATACATGTATATTAAAAGCTCAAGCAAACTGCACCAAAAAGCTTATAAGAGGAAAATTTATTTCCTGTCCTGCCTTTTATTCCCTAGAGTTAACTACTTCTAATTATTTGGGCTGTTTCTTATAATGTATTTTTTATGCTTTTAAATATCTCCCTTACTTCTTATTTTAGATATTATCCATTGATTTTCCACTAAGAAATATAGATTTAAAATTTTTACAATCTCCAGCCTCACTTTCTTTTTGTGTTCCTACTTACACAATCATTTCAGTTTTTGTTTAAATCAATAATTATATTGCATTTCCTCCCCTGGGCTGTTAATTTACTTGCTGGCCTTCCTGGAGTTAGTAACTGCCTTATTTTCTCTTTTGTTTAGTTTCCGATATGTCCATAATTAATTCATTTTCAAATACTCTGATGGAACAGAAAACACTTTATTTAACTGTCAAATAAATAAGATAATTTATTTATTCAGCACTATTTTTTCTTTGAATATAAGTGGTGTGCTGAAGTTGTTTTGAACCAGTACTTGAGAACTGATCGTGTGCATCTCTTCCCAGATCATTGGTCAGCGATGTCACATTTTCAGCCTACCTGAATATTTACACCACAAAAATTAGCAAACGCTACAAAAATGGGACTTTTATTTATTTATTTTTCTTGAATGTTGGTTGACAAATATTCACCAGCACATTTACATATAACTCTCCTGAAACCTACCCTTTCCTTACTTAAGTGCGGACTACCATACTTCCCACTAAAATGGCATTTCAGCATTTTCTATCACTGTCATACCAGGAAATGTGCCTGTCTCTCCTCTGTGTTTGACCTGTCTCTTGAACTCTCTATCTTCCTTTTTCTTAGTTCACTCTTTTATTTTGATCAAAAAACATATCTTCCAGTTGCTTCCCAAGAAAGCATATAAAGTAGGTAAATATTTTGAAAGGAAGTACTTCACGAGTTTAATTTTTCCTAGTTTCTTGAATGACGTTGGAATTAGAATACTATTTTGGAAATCACTTTTCATCAGAAGAATGAGGGAATTAGTTCGCTGTCTCAGTTGTCGTCGTTGTATGACAGTTAATGGGATTTTGATGCTTGATAAATTTGTGTAAGATCTGTCTCTCTGTTTCTCTCCGTCTGTCTCTCTCTGCACATTGCTCAAAGGGTGTAGAAAATTTCATGAAGCTATGGCTTACTTTTTATTCACTGTTCAGTATGCTGCATACAAGTTTGTCATTTGTAATGTAAAGACTATTCTTTTAATTTTGGAAATTTTCTTGTATTATTCCTTATATAATTTTCTCCTCCTTCCCTGTCCATCTCCTCATCCTCTTCCTTCTCCTTCTTCTTCTACTTCTTTTGCCTATTAGTCAGATGATCATTCTCAAACATTGTTACATATTTTTCTACTTTTCAGATGTTTGTATTTTTGTTTTACCTTAGGTATTACCTGAATTTTTCCTTTCAATCTTTCAATTTCTTTTTTTTAAGATTTTATTTATTTGACAGAGAGAGATAGCCAGAGAGGGAACACAAGCAGGTGGAGCAGGAGAGGGAGAAGCAGGCTTCCCGCGGAGCAGGGAGCCCGACTTGGGGCTCGATCCCAGGACCCTGGGATCATGACCTGAGCCGAAGGCAGATGCTTAATGACTGAGCCACCCAGGCGCCCCTCAATCTTTCAATTTTTAAATCAATTTTATCATGTTTATTAAGTTCCAAGTATACTTCTCTTATTTGTTGACTGTTTCTTATTGTACTATTTGTATCTCAACTTTTTCTCTCTCTGAAGATAGCAATTATCATTTAATTTTAATGTTATGTTTTTGTTTTGTCCCCTACATTGCTCTCTTTCTATAACATTACTTGTATAGCTTTCTTTGGCGTCTTATCATTTCAGAGGATCTCCTCACATGGCGCGTAAATCTTGATTTGCATTTAAAGGGGATGCCCTAAAAAACAGATGGGAGTTTTTTCATGTAACAGGGATTCTCAAACAGGGTAGCATACCATCAGAGGATGCATGTTTTAGGCAGCTCAGGCTGCCATAACAAATTACTATAGACTAGGTTTATTTTCTCAGAGTTCTGAAAGCTAGAAGTTCAAGATCGAGGTTTACTGATTTAATTTCTGGTGAGAGCTTTCTTTTACACTTGCAAATGGCTACCTTCTTGCTATGTCTTCACATGGCCTCTCTTCCCAGTGCATGCCTTTGGAGAGAGAGAAAGAGTGCTCTGGGGGTCTCTTTTTTTTTTTTTTTTAATAATAAAACTAATCCTATCAGATCAAGACTCAACACTTATGATTTTATTTAACCTTAATTACTTCTTTAAAGGCCTCATCTTCAAATATGTCCGTACAGGAGATTGGGGCATCTATATATACATGGTGGAGAGGCACATAAAAATTCAGTCCATAAAAGAGGATCAGGCATGGATTGAGATTTTATTTAGACATTTCTAAAAAGCAGTTTTAAAATGATTTTTTCTTGGACAATTTCCTCAGAGAAAAATCATCTAATCATATTGGGATAAATATCTGCTTGGCTACCAGTTTTCTAAAGGCATAATAAGGGACTGGGCCTTAGAGTAGCAGTGGGACTAAGCCTTATATTTCAATGTCAAAAAACTTAAGACACCAGAGTATTCATTTCAGAGAAAAAAATATTTTTTGTAAGTTAAAATGAGCTATATCATTTTTTGTTGTTGTTTAGAAAATTAACACTCCAACTTCTGATTAGGTTTTCACTTGTAAGTCATAGACAGAATATGATATTGAGAATTGCTTTTATTAAGTACCTTTGTACTAAGGATGCATAGAATACAATATAATTTAAATAGTTTAAATTTGTTAAAAAAATCTTAGTCAATTGCTGCTATTGTATCTTTATAGATTACTGTTTGAAATTAAATTAAAAATTTTTAACTTTTCAAGTAATGGAAAATGTTTGGATGTCAAATATATGGTACAGAATACTTTTTATAATTTTTCATAAAAATACTGGCTATGACTTTATTAAAGGAAGTTAAGAGAAAATTTGTGAAAAAAGACCACTATGTCTCTTGAAGTTTAGCACCAAATATTTTATTTAGTGGATGTCACGTGTAGATCCAGGTATATGAACAATAGCAGAATTTGTGAAGTATTTACATTACATAAAGTGTATATTTGTATATATGTAAATAAACAACAACCAGGTATTCACTATGCTACAAACCAACTAAATTTGCTGAACCTATAATTCAAAGCAGAACAACTATCAGCAGAAGAAAGTAACAACATATTATTAACCTGAATAAGTTATTATGTTTATTGATATTAAGTGTTAAAATATTGAATAAACTAGATGTCTTTAAGAAACAGAATAAATGAATGCTTAATAAATGTATCATCTATATAAAGAAAAGTATTCAATTTAGTAAGTTATTTCAATGAATATCAGCAAAAATTTTTGGATAACCAATAAGGAGTTACAATGGATGGATTTTATTATTGAGTTTGAATTTATTTGGAGGATCTCCTTCAAAATATTAGGCCCTATAGGAAAGAATGATGCATAATATATTATAAAGCAGTTTACACAGGAATAGGTTAGAAAAGGAATCTCAATCTTGGGATAATGTTATTCAAATACCTAAGACAGATTTCTTTGTCAAAAATATATCTACTGTAGGTAGTAATTTTAAATCACTTTGAAAATTTGAGAAGATATCTTTTGGGATATGTACCACATTTATAAGCAGGTATTGTCAGTGGATTAAAAAAGGCAACTGTATTGGAATTTGGAAAATTAATATTTTAATAGAAGATTAAAATAATTACAGAAATATATAATTATGCCTTATGATCATACACATGTTCATGGTTTTTGTTTTAGTTTTCTAAGCAGAACATCGATTTCCTGACAAATGCTATTTTCTTCTCAGCTTCTAAAAATCTGCCTTGATCACTACTGTAAGGTGAATTCTATATATTAGAAATTGGTTTCTGACATGACATGGCAAAGTAAATTATTTTTTTCATTTTGAGATGAACTTAATTGATCAATGAACTTAATTAAACTTCGAGCAGTAATACCAAAGCAATAGCACATTAGAGACTTAAATTCCAATTAAGCATATTTTAGGGATCAGATACTTAGGTTAACTTAAGTACTAGACATTTTAGGTAATGGGACATACAAAGTAAATAGATTCAGAGCAAATCAAAACATGACAAGCCAAATTAGGAAACCCAATGTCAAAGTCTTAGATGTAATTAAATAAAACTTTAAATGTCATGAAATAAGAAAACATTTTCTTTATACTAGGAAGGAATATTTATTGGACTAATCTTTCTTTTTTTTTCCAATGTTAGATTTTTTTTATTTATTTGTTTGTTTGTTTGTTTATTTATATTATGTTATGTTAGTCACCATACAATACTTCATTAGTTTTTGATGTAGTGTTCCATAATTCATTATTTGCATATAACACCCAGTGCTCATTGCAATATGTGCCCTCTTTAATACCCATCACCAGGCTAACCCATCCCCTGTACCCCTTCCTCTCTGAAACCCTGTTTGTTTTCCCATATGCTGCCCAGAGCAATCTATAATTTCAATGCCATCCCTATCAAAATACCAATATTTACCAAAATACCCATTTTTCACAGAGCTGGAACAAACAATCCTAAAGTTTGTATGGATCCAGGAAAGACCCCAAATCATCACAGAAATGTTAAAAAAGAAAAACAAAGCTGGGGGCATCACATTGCCTGACTTCAAGCTATATTACAAAGCTGTCGTCACCAAGACAGCATGGTTTTGGTGCAAAAACAGACACATAGACCAATGGAACAGAATAGAGAACCCATATACGGACCCTCAACTCTGTGGTCAACTCATCTTCAATAAATCAGGAAAAAATATGCAATGGAAAAAAGACAGTTTCTTCAATAAATGGTGCTGGGAAAATTGGACAGCTATATACAGAAGACTCAAACTCGACCATTTGCTTACACCATACACAAAGATGGAATAATCTTTCTTTAATTTCTCCTTTGGAATGCCCATTTTGAATGTTGTCTTAAACTCTATATGTTATGGAGTTATTTTAAAATATACACAACAGTAATTAAAAAAAAAACATTGGTCTATTATTTACTTTATTCTCTAACATCTCTTTTTTTCAAATGAAAGATAAAGACTATCTCCTTTCTCTTCAAACCTTAATTGATTTTACTCACTTAAAAAAGAACAAAAGAAAAATTTTACTAGATACTTTTTCCCTCTCCTATATGCCAAAATTCTTTAAACTTATTGCCTTTATTAACTTACTTTATCATGAGTAATCTGACTTTTTATCACTATAGAAAATCTACTGTCACTTCATACTGGAATTATTGTTGTGATCTAATGAAGGAATTTTAGTAAAGCCCTTTTGATTAATCCCGAATATCACTGCACCTTAAGATTTTATATACCTAGAGTGTTTTTTGTCTAATATAATTTGTTCTCTTTTCATATAGAAACCTTACCATTATTCAAGGGCCTTTACAATTCTTGCATCTTCCCTGAAGATTTTCCTGGCTATTTAATTGGCAGAAATTGATAATAACTTAAACATTTTTATCTTGTGTCCTTTGTCATGTAACTACCCATATGACTTTTGTCTTATTTTAATGGTTTTTATATTTTTATATTATTTTATTTTATATTTATATTATATTATATTTTTATATTATTTTATTGTATTATTTTATATTATTATACTTTATCTTTAACCATATTATAACCTCACCAAAACAGGACTGTGTTATGGATTTCCTTTATATAACTGCCATAGAATACTAAATTATATATTCAGTATGTATTTGGTGAAATGAATAATGGAAGGAAGGAGGAGGGAAAGAAAAGAGGGAGGGAGAGAAGGAGAGGGGATGAAGAGAAAGGAAGGAAAGTGAGAAGACCTGTCTGAGACTTCTAAAAAATAATCAGCCAATATTCTGCCACTTATTAAAACTCAAACAACATTAATTTGATGCAATAACAACTCAGTCATAATTCTCAAAAAAGAAAAAAAATTAAAATATTGGAAAGCATTGGTGGTCACTGAGTATTGTGTATCACTGCCACCTTTCTTGGTAAATTATTTTATGTTTTTGTAAGACATGGCACATAAAAATGTTAAAAAGGGAAACAACTCATCTCAAGGCCTTGAAACACTATTATATCCTTTTACAATTTTGAGAATATCAGAATTTGTTGTCAAATATTTGTAGTACTCATAGCTCTTTTCAAATGAATTGATTGTTTTAGTCTGTTCAAACGATCCCACCATGGTTAATCAGAAAGAATTTGAAAACAATATCCTCAGTCAGAATGAAATTGTTGTTTATGTCATTGTTTTTCAAAAGATAAATTTCATTTTGTCATTTTAGAAACAGCCTAGATGAAAATAGCCTTATATTAAAGACTCTTGTTGACATAGACTGATGTTATTTTGCCCTTTTATATTGAATCAGTCTATTAGTTTGAATTTCTCTATGTTCCTTTTAATTATTGATATTTAAAAAAGTGTTCCTCACTATATCAATCTCTCCTTATATATTACATCTGTCACTAAATAATTCTTCTGGAATAAGCACATTCTCAGATTACTTTTGGCTGATTCACTAACAGAGAGGTTATAAAATATATTGTAGATAGGGAGCATTCAGTGAAATGAACACATATCTAGTAATAAGTATTTATGATATTTTCTATCATACCATGTACCAAAAATAAGTAAATCTATTTGTAATCAGTTTATGTGCAATTTTAAAACTGACTATTGATGCATATCCAAATAATTTAATGTTTCTTATTGAACCATTCCATTCTTTTATTCATTCAGTCCAGGTATATCCTATTAACTACACTATTTTAGATTAAAATGGGCTATAAAATTTGTCTTCAAGAAATCCTCAGGGTGATTTTTTACTAAGATACTGCATCTAACTATTACAGAAGTACAGAGGAGGTAAAGACATTTACGTGCCAGGATCAGGAAAATCCACATAAAAGTGCTAACTCTTAAACCATAACTAAAAAGAATAATGAACACTTAGGAAGAACATTTCAAACAAAATAAAGTAGAGAGGTAAGAATATGAAAATAGGTGAGTCTGGGTGGCTCAGTCAGTTAAGCGTCTGCTTTCGGCTCAGGTCATGATTTCAGGGTTCTGGGATCGAGCCCCACATCCGGCTCCCTTCTCAGCATGGAACCTGCTTCTCTCTCTCCCCAGCCCCTGCTCTTAAATAAATAAATAAAATCTTTAAAAAAATTCAAAGAATATGAAAATATTTGGTGACTTGGTTGACAGGACATGTGATATGCCTGAGGTACAGGGCATGGTATGAAAAAGGAAGGATAAGAAAGAAGGTTAGTATGGTTCAAATCCTTCAGCATTTGTGCATCAAGGTAAAATTTTTGTAACTTTTTTTTCTCTCACAGTGGGAGATGGGAGATAATATTTGTGTTGTAGAAAAATAACTATAATAATAGTAGAGAGATTACACCAGATATAGTAGAGCTTAAAATTATGGAGGAGGGTTAGTTTTCCAATCATTAGAGTGGAATTAATGAGGAAGTGCCCTAGGTGCTGGCCTTAGTCATCTTCTCTTTTTCTCTTTCTGTCTACATTCACTTTCAAAGTGATCTCTTCTGATCTTAAATCACATCTATCCAGACATTTGTCCTGAACTTCAGACTTCTGTACCCAACTACCTAGCCATCTGATACTCAACATGTCAAAATCTGAGCTCTGTTATGGTCTCCCACAGCCTGGCTAAAATCTCCAGATGCAGTTTCCCATCTGAGTTGATACTGAATCCATCTTTTTGCTAAAAAAAAACAAAAACAAAAAATTAGGAGTTATCTTTTTCTCACATTTTGATTATTTGAGGATCCTGCCTTATTAGTTTACCTGCCTCTGTCTCTGCCCTTCCATATTGTGGTCTCACAACACAGTAGAACTCAAAGTTTTGCAATGGCCTTCTAGGTCCTACATAATTAATCCCAAACTCTGCACACTTCTGTTCATTCCATTCTAAGCACACTGACCTCTATTTTTTTCTTCAACATATAAGAGACCCTTTAGTCTTGTGGCTTTTGCATAGCTCTTCTTAATGCTTGGAATGTTCTTCTAAGTCAGATATATTCGTATTAACTTCCTCACATCCTTCAAGTCTTTTTTCAAGCATCAATCACCTCAATGTGGTCTATCCTGACTGCTAAACTTAGAATTGTAACTCCTTCCCAGTTCATTCCTGATTCTCCTTGCTACACACACAAGCTGTCTCTTCCATGCAATATACTTAACCTATTGCTATTTTTATTGTTCATTGTCTTTTCTCTTGCTAGAATATAAATTCCACAAGTACAGGGATTTTTGTCTGCATAGTTCAGTGATCTATCTAAAACACCTAGAAGATACCCAGTATACAGTTGGTACTCACTATCTACATTTTTAATAAATGAATGAATGAATGACCTGCATTAATGTGATGGCAACTGTGATAGAGAAGGAGCAAAATAATACATACAACATAGAGACAATTTTAAATTTATATAAGAAGATTGTTCTCTGCTTAGTTTTGGGAATGTCAACTGACAGTTTCATGAAAAAGTTTTCAATGCACAATACTTGTATAAAACTAATTGGTCCTGCTTTTTTTATAATATGATTTCCACAAATTGCAGACAAGGCAATTGATAAAACTCAGTTTTAAAAGTCTAGTCTGTCCTAAACAAATACAGTTTCCTTTTTAAAATAAGATTATCTCAGCTGTTTGTTTCATACGCTTTTTCCCCCTTGTGTAATTCAATAGTGTGAGTTCCCATAAACGTGGAGTAATTTAATAATGATTTAGCAGACAACCTGAAGAACATATAAAAATAATTGAGGTAGTGAACAATTATGTAATAGTCTAAGTATATCTTAAATTAATATACTTAAAAATAAATTCAGTTAAACATTTAAAAGGTAGATTTTCAAAAATAACAAGCAGACCAGCAAAACTTTACCCAAATCATGTAGAACTTGTCCTTTTTAAAATTAGCATTGATTAAAATATTTCTGATTCATTAGTTTCTGAACTTTCCTGTGTCTAAAACTGCAGTATTTATAGTTCCCAGTTTTTCAATAATAGATATGATTTTGTTTAGGTTTTAGTGTTGCTATTTTGATTCTCAGGGAGTAATAATGAGTACATATTACTAGTCAATGAATTATATCCATAAAAGAGATACGAGTTATAGTATTGATCCTAGATCTGAAAAGCATAAATACAAACTTTTAGAAAGATAGTTTTTCTTCATCTGCCTTTCCTCCAAATTAATGATCATTTTCCAACTTTTTTCTCCATATACCAAAAAAGAAATAAGGAAAATATGGGATATTTAATTGTGGCAATACAACTATGTAATTGACATAACACAAAATCAAATTAAAAATTTAAATGCTTTACAATCTATAAAAATTTATCATAAAAAATATGTTACTGTTTATATAATTTGGAGGATGAAAAATTTATCTCTAAGTATAAAATCAAAAACTAAAAAGATAAATAATATTGAAGTATCAGGTTACTTGATTTAAAAAATTCTATGTCAAAATATCATAAATAAAATTAAATAGAATGGTAAACTATAAAATGTTTATATGATTTATATGACAGAAAATAATACTCTTAATATATAAAAAATGCCTTCTAAATCAATAAAATTAATGATCAACTCAAAGGGTGATGGTGTAAAGGAAAAGAAAATAATTTACAAAAAGATATAAATTTGCTATAATATAATAAATATTAAACCTGAGATGCAAGCAAATAAATGAAAGATAAGATTCCATTTGGGTTTATCAGACTGGTGAATATTTTTATTTTTCAATAGATTCACATGGTATTTTAAAGATACAAGAAAAGAAATGTCACTTCTGCTAATTTAAGAATATATTCAAAATATGTAAATGTGTGCAAAAGCATATCTTTTAATGACATATTCCATTTATTTATCTTAAGAAACAGAAAATCTTAAAAGGCTGTACATAAATAATTCTTCTGATAGCCTACTAAACATTAATTATTCTTCTCAAGAAAGGCAAACTTTACATAAAGAAATAAGAAGAAAGAAGATAAAATTGACAATTGCATAATTAATAAAATTGCTGTTATCTTAACCTTAAACTTGTCATTTTCAACAACTTTTTCATCTTTCCAGTGTCAAACATTTCAATTTCTGATCATTACCTCCAAAGATTTAGGCTCATTTGCTCTAGTATCTTAACTCAAATATTACTTCAGTCTCACTAACACCTTCAATCTATTGATCCTGCCACTTTTCCATTGTCCATCACTTCCTACATATTCTTCCATCTCTCCTTCCCAATCTTACATTCTAGGCAAAGCTTTAATCCTGCCTTGGTTGTGCTCTTACATTTTGCCTTCCTATATCTTTTATTTGCTTGGATGTAGCATATTCCCAGTTAAAGCCAATTTTTAAATCTACTCCTTCCCTGTACCTGGTAGGGGTGTGTGGCTAGATAAAAACCCAGAGAACACTGAAAATATAAATTTAAAATAAATATTATCTCACTAAAAGCTAAAAAGCTAAAGCTCCTCAGCAATCATATTTTACTCCCCTAGTGGATGATCTTGCTCCCTATTCAATGGGAAAGCCAGACAGAGATGTGATAGAGAAAACTCAATAAAGTCTTCCTCCTGCGCTCCTCTTTTATTTTTATACAGAACATTTCACTTCTGATACCAGATGTCTGGGTTTTTTTCCCCATAAATGAAGCACTTCTGCAACAGCTGGGTTTCCTATAATTTAATTCAATGCTGATACTGCCTATGTAAACACAGTGTCAGATTCCATAGGTTTAGGGATCAGTCCCTCTACTTCAGATGCCCATTGCAAGTAGTAGGTCCCCAGGTTACCCACAACTTCTGTCTAATATGGCTACAAGTTGTAGGTTCCCATGACCTCCTCCCTATTATATTTGAGTATTTGCTAGAGTAGCTCACAGAACTCAGGGAAACATTTACTTACATTTCCCAGTTTATTAAAGAATGTGATAAAAGATACAGATGAACAGTCAAATGAAAAGATACACAGAGCAAGGTCTGGGAGAATCCCAAGAGCGGGAATGCATCACCCTCCCAGTATGCAGACATGTTCACCTGCCTAGAATGAATAGGCAGGTTCATCCTAACCTCATACTGTTGGAATTTTTATGGAGGCTTTTTCATGTGGGCATGATCAATTATTAATTCTATTTCCAGGCTCTCTCCCCTCTTTGAGAAGTGGGGGAGGTTAAGGTGGGGGTTAAAAGTGCAAAGCTTTAATTATGGCCCCCACCTAGGAGCCATCCAGAGTTGATTCAAAACAAAAGATGCTCCCAGTGCTCTTATCACTTGGGAATTAAGAAGAGTTTTAGGAGTTCTGTACCAGGAACCAGGAAAGAGATCAATATATATTTTCTATTATCTCATAAAAAAGTACACAAACTTTTCTCTATCACATTTACCACTTGCTGTGCTTCAGTATTTTTATTATGGATAAACCATCTCTACTTCTAGCTAAGAGCAAGTCCTTTATACATACACTAGATCTTCACCTTTTTCACCTACTCAGTGACATGACCCCAGTATGGCATTGCCTATTTTCTTGCATCATCCATATATGTTCTCTACAAGATTTGTCCCAACAGCAAACAAAAACTGTCCCCATCTTAAAACAAAACAAAAGGAAAACAAGTCTTCCTTCTTTTTTAGCTCCCTAAATATCTCTAACTACTACATTTCACTCTTTGTATAAATTTCCTAAAATGGTCATCTGTATTCACTGCCTGTGATGTTACTCTTATCAAATCCTCTCGAAGCCATTCTAGTCAGGCTTTTACTCCACCATGCTACCAAAACTCTTTCTGTCTGACATCAATGATCTTCACAATGCTAAATCTAGTGAATTAGGATATTTCCACCCTAATAGATATACTAAATGATGTTTAAAAAAATGATGACTCCATCATGAAAGCATTTTCTTCCCCTGACTTCTAATATACACACTCCCCTGGTTTTCCTTTTGTCACTGAGGACATTCCTTCTTAGTCTTCTTTGCTGGTTTTTCTTCATCTCTTTGACTCTTTGGCATCACAGTGTTCAGGACTCAGCTCTGGGATCTTTTCTATTTTCTCTCTACACACACTCACTAAATAAAATTATCTAGCATCATGGTTCTAAGTCTATTTCCACACACCAATGACTTCCAAATTTTAAATCTTCCTCTAATCCAGATTTATATATCCAGTTTCCTACTAGACATCTCTACTTATATGACTAATAAGGGTATCAAAATTTATATATTCCAATTGATTACCTGATATTCGTAACAATATTAACAACTTTCATAATATTCCCATCTCAAAGAATTGCAACTCCATTTTCCAGTTGTAGACGTAGAATAATTCAGTTATCAGTGATAAATCTTTTTTCCTCACAATCCACATCTGGTCCTTTGGCAAATCACATTGATATTAACTTTTTTAAAAATCCAGTATTTACCACTTTTCTTCACTTCTTTTCTTGTTACTCCCATCCCAACCATCAATAGCTATACTTGGCTTCTATTCTTGCCCCCTTATCACTTATCGCTAATTCATCAGCCAGAGTAGTCTTGTTAGAAACCAAAATCAGACCACATAGTTCCTCTGCTGCATGCCCTTCAAAGGATTCCTGACCCTCTTAAAACAAATAACAACAGAACAAAGTTCTTAAGATGGTTTGCAAAGCCCTACTCAAATACTGTTTGCTCCTTTTCCCAACATTACCCTAGGACTTCATCTTTTACCACTCTTCCCCTCACCTCTGCCTCCATGTTGTCTCTTGAACATGTGAGGAAATCTCTCTGCCTAGGAATGCCTCCTGCCTAGAACCTTTGGCCTCCTATTATCCACATGATTTACACCTCAACTCTTCAGGTCTTGCCTGAATGTTTCCTCCTTATGGGGCCCATCCTAACCATTCATGCCTCATCTAAAATTACAAATTTCCTATCTTACATTTCGACTTACATTTCCTATCCTACAGCTCTACCTTATTTATTTTGTAAAAGAAGATACCTCCATGTATTAATGATGATAAGTACGATACTTGCTTGTTTTGTTTATTGTCTTCTCTCCCATCAGAATGTAAGCTCCATGAGGCTGGGGTTATTTGCTGTATCCCTATGCCAATCACACAGTTAAGTGTACAATAAACACTTGTTAAATAGATTGCCGAATAAATCCAAGAATCTCTGTAAAAGTGGTGGGATATGGCTATCTCAGATAATTATTCCCTGTTGCGGATTGCAGAGCTATAGCAGATTGCCGAGCTATTGCCTTATTCTTGAATGAAATTCAGATTTTTTTCAAGGAAAAAGAAAAGGATGAACTGTACATTTAAGCAGGCAACAGTGTCTGCAATGCAAATATTGATTAAAATACTTAAAGAGTGACTTTGCATTATATACTTGTAAATTCAATCATGTGGAAATCACGGTATTACAGTAATTAAAAGTATATTAATGGACTTGGAGGATAATTTATAGTTCCCATAAATAAAAGTCTGAGCTTTGTGCATTTTATTGAAATCATGAATTCGCATTTTTAGGACATATTAAATAGTATTTAAAATAACATTATATTGGGGCACCTGGGGGGCTCAGTCATTAAACATCTGCCTTCAGCTCAGGTCATGATCCCAGGATCCTGGGATTGAGCCCCACATCAGGCTCCCTGCTCTGTGGGAAGCCTGCTTCTCCCTCTCCCACTCCCCCTGCTTGTGTTCCTTCTCTTGCTGTGTCTCTCTCTGTCAAATAAATAAATAAAATCTTAAAAAAATAAAATAAAATAACTTTATATTTTAAGAACATAATAAAAACAAGCTTTATATAAATAGAGACAGGCTTTCTTATGGTGAGATGGGGAAAAAAGAGGTCTGATGATTTTATAGGAACAAATAAATTTGTTATACAAATGTTAAGTATATATTATGATAATATAGCCTACTAAGCTCAACAAAGATTAAAAGATGCCATTACACATAGTATATGCCTTCAGTCATTCACAATTTTCTGCTGAAAAAAAAGATATAGAAAAATGACTATTACAAGTAACAATGAGGTTCACTAAAGAGTACAAATAGTAGAGGGGGAAAAGAATGGCAAAAAACAGGTTAGAACAGTTTGAGGAGAACTCTGATAATTGATCTGCCCTCAAAAGGTGGAGAGAAATTTATAAGATAGGACTGAAAATGTGCTAAATGATGCATTCCATAATTAAATTATGACCATCAAATATACTAAACATTTTACTGTTCTTTATTTTAATATTCCCTCTCTGTGTTAGTTTGCTAGTGCTGTTGTAACAAAGTACCACAAACAACTTGTGTTGACTTAAACAGTAGAAAGTAATCATCCTATAATTTTGAAGACTAAAAGTTCAAAATCAAGTGTTGACATGGTTGTTTCTTTCTGATAGGCTCTATAGGGAAGGATCCCTTCCAAGCATCTCTGTTGGCTTGCTGATGTCTGTCTTCATGTTCATATGGTGTTCTCCTTGATTGTTTTTCTCTAAATTTCATCTTTTTATAAGGACACCAGTCATATTGGATTAGGATCCACTTTAATGACCTCACCTTAATTTGAAAAGCTCTGTAAAGACCCTATCTCCAGAAGAGGTCACATTCTGAGTTGCTAATATTAAGATTTCAACATATAAATTCTGTGGGATACAATTCAACCCAATAACATATCTATTAGTGAGTTCTATTAGGAGCTCCATCAGGAGCTCTAGGGCAGTTTGTTTGTTTGTTTAATCTCATTATAGATATTCAAAAATATTTATCAAATGTTATTGGAGTTTGTTGTAAACTTGTTCAAGAAACACAGAACCTATTTGGCACACAACAATTTGATCTTTATAACAACAAATTAATTGGAACTCTTTGGAAATCTTGAATCAGTAATCATTTATGGCATATACAAAACAACTCTTAATCTTTTCATTTTTCATTATAAGCAAATAATAAGCATCCTTTTTACCCAGCCCCAGTGAACTGGAATTATATTACTTGTCATGTCCTTTGATATACCACCAATTTGGAGTTCTATAAAAATAAGTTTAGTGACCATTTGTGTCTAAGTATACTGCACTTATTAACATGCTAACCTTGTGTCATATTTCTTCTAATCTCTCCATAGTTTTATGTGACTTTTGAACTAAGCTTCTATCTTAGTTCTTAAATAGCAATGCAATTTTCTTGATAAAAGTAGAATTCTGCCTCAAACTCTGCCCAGTTTGCTGAGGTCTGCCTTAAAAACCTTTTACCAACTTAAAACTCCCTACAAGATAAACTTTCTTCTCCCCCCTTTAAAATGTTATATTTAAAAAAATTTGAAGACAAATAATCTCTGGGAGAACCTAAGGGACATTTTCCTAAAACAATTTTTTTTTTTTTTAAAGATTTTATTTATTTATTGGAGAGAGAGAGAGTGAGAGAGAACATGAGAGGGGAAAGGGTCAGAGGGAGAAGCAGACTCCCCACCGAGCAGGGATCCCGACATGGGACTCGATCCTGGGACTTCAGGATCATGACCCGAGCCGAAGGCAGTCGCCTAACCAACTGAGCCACCCAGGCGCCCTAAAACAATTTTTTTTTAAGCAGGTAGTTAAATGAAGCAATTAACATTGAGTGACTCTATCTCAGAAAAAAGTAGGAACTGTCAGACAACTTCGTCTTTCTTTCAGCAACATGTTTGGGAAATGCTACCACTCTCTGACTTAATTCCTGAGTAATGAACGTTACACACCTCATTTCCAACCATAGATTTTACTTCAAATGACCTATGATGTTTCACACTCATTCTTCTTTTTTTTTTTTAGGATTGTATTTAAATTCCAGTTAGTTAACACACAGTGTAATATTAGTTTCAGGTGTACAATATAGTGATTCAATACTTCCATACAACACTCAGTGTTCATCACAAGTGCACTCTTTAATCCCTATTATTGATTTCACCCATCTCCCACCCACCTTCTCTCTGGTAACCATTAGTTTGTTCTCTATAGCTAAGAGTCTGTTTCCTGGTTGTCTCTCTCTTTTTTTCTTTTTTTTCCTCTTCGCTCATTTGTTTTGTTTCTTAAATTCCATTTAAGAGTGAAATTGTATGGAATGGGAGAAGATATTTGCAAATGACATATCTGATAAAGTGTTAGTATCCAATATATATAAAGAACCTACAAAGATCAACACCCAAAAAGTGAATAATCTAATTACAACATGGGCAGAAGCCATGAATAGACATTTTTCCAAAGAAGACATACAGATGACTAACAGACACATGAAAGGATGCTCAACATCACTGATCATCAGGGAAATGCAAATCAAAACTACAATGAGATTTCACCTCACACCTGCCAGAATGGCTAAAATCAAGAATACAAGAAACAACAGGTATTGCTGAGGATGTGGAGCAAAGGGAACCTTCTTGCACTGTTGGTGGGAATGAAAAATGGTTCATCTACTCTGGAAAACATGAAGATTCCTCAAAAAGTTGAAAATAGAAAAACCCTATGATCCATTAATTATACTACTCAGTATTTATTTACCCCAAGAATATAAAAATACTAATTCAAAGTAATACATGCATGTTAAAGCAACATTATCTACAAAAGCCAAATTATGGAAACAGCCCAATGTTCATTGACTGATGAATGGATAGAGAAAAAGTGGTATAGATATAGATAGATATAGATAGATAGATAATGGAATATTACTCAGCCATAAAAAAGAATGAAATCTATCTTTTGCCACAACATGGATGGAATTAGAGAGTATTATGCTAAGAGATATGTCAAAGAAACATACTCATTATTCTTAAAATCACATTATTCCACTCAAAATCCAATTTAGATCATTCTAGAAAACTTCAAAATGGACAGACATTATTTAAAACTTATCTGACACACATATATATGAATGATTATGAATCTGATGTGTATATATATTTATAGAATGATTCTTATTTTTTTGTCCATGAAGCATAAAATGAAATAATCTTCATCTCTTCACAGATTTTATTCCCTCCTGACAGATTAAAAAAATAAGTTTCAATAGAATTTGGTAGGGCAATTGAAAATCTATGGAATCTATTAATTGAGAAAGGTTCTATTTGTAACCAACATGGAGGATGGTATGTTAAACAGATCTATGGAAAAATAATGACTTACTGGAGAAAGATTTTCTAATGCAATAATGTACGAAGGCATCCCTTTGTCCTTCCTCTGAGACTATATTCATATTTCAGTCTCAGTAATCTAAGATTTCTCACTGAAAATGTAAGAATACTGGATTTAGATGCTAACAGTCAAGAAAGCTCTCACCAATTCAGAGGTATGTTAGAAACTCATTACAGAACTTAAAAAAACAAAAACAAAAACAAGAAGTTCATGTAATAACAAACTCTAATATTGTTCAAAAATAATTTTTGAGAAATACATATAAAAAGCAATGCACATTGTATATTGGGGAAAATCATTTTAGACTGCTAACGTGCACAGCATTTTTTATACATCAATCATAAGCAATTTATTGTTAAATATCAACAATAATCAAATTACTTTATTGATTATACAGAAAGTAAAGAGCTCTGGAAGTTCATTTACTACATTACACAAACATTATTTTGAGGTGTATTTTTATTAGGTAAAAAAAGAAACAAATGCAGTTTAATTTTTATACTTGTTAGTAAGGAAATAATCTGGATTTTGATCAATAACATAGTGCCACTTTGAATTAGTTGACTTAATTTTTATGGGGTCTCAACCTCTTTAGATTAGCCAGCATGCTGACATGGTTTGGTACCTTCAATTAGCTTTGTTCAGTTATATGAACTTGTGATTAGAAGAGGCTGTCAGCCAATGTTGTAATTAGATCTTCTAAAAATGAGAGATAAGAATCCAGTTACATCTGATATTGTCAATACATGTCTATGATAATAAATTCTAAGTACAAGTAACATGGACATAGCTATTTTAAACTAACTTAAAAAGTGTATTTGAAAATAGAATTAGCAGGTCAGTTAAACATAATGTTTCTCAGTTCCTAAACATTCAAGTCTGAATTGTTGCAAAAATGATTTTGCACAAATCTTGGTGGAAAACTTTGTACCATTTAATATACACCAAAATTGTTCCTCGCATTTAAAATACATCCATTATGTAAATGATTTTTAATATAGCATGCCTTTCTTCATGCTGTTTTGCTTATATTAATACAATTTTTCAATCTTTTTTTCTATGACAAATGTATTATATTTAGAAGCTTATTCTTTGTTAATGCTATATTTATGAAGAATTGTAATTGACTCTGTACCTGCTGCTTCAGGGGAAAGATTTAATTTGCCCCACATTATTTTAAAGTTAACACCATTTATTCATTCTTAATTGTCATGTCCAAGTTTGTAAGTATATATATATATATATATAAGTACATATACAAATTATTTATTTCGATAAACAAATATAAAATGTTATGCCTTTATAAGATAATCTATTTAACATAATCCTACATACTCAGTTGATTTATATGAAAATCCAATTCTAAGATTTCAAAAAATCACTTTTGATTAAATATCACAGAGGTGAAGTGGTTTCCAAACTAGTTTATCTTTCCTGTGATGTAAAGTATCTTTTGTATGAGTGAGGAGAAATATAAATACAATTATATTAATAAATCAAGGTTTAATTTATTGAATTTATTGTCCAGTAGAAATGGTGAATATTTTTCATGAACATAAACAATATTCACATGCATTTTACTTGCAACACAATTTTTTAAAAAAAAATCAATGCATCTCTTCTAGAAAATAAACTGATATGGGATCATAGAATTTTGAAAATATAACACTTAATAGCAATTTAATAGTTATGTAATAATTCATATTTATTGTGCTTAGATTATTGTCAGCCAATATGAAAGTTTTTACATATCTTGTCACATTTAATTCCTGGAACTTTTTATGCATACTATACAGATGAAGAAAATGAATGGCTTAATAATATTTACAGATTTCCAGGTGCCTGGGTGGCTCAGTCGTTGGGCAGTCTGCCTTCGGCTCAGGTCATGATCCTGGGGTTCTGGGATCGAGCCCCGCATCGGGCTCCCTGCTCCGCGAGAGGCCTGCTTCTCCCTCTCCCACTCCCCCTGACTGTGTTCCCTCTCTCGCTGTGTCTCTCTCTGTCAAATAAATAAATAAAATCTAAAATAATAATAATAATAATATTCACAGATTTCCTGGCTAGTATAGAAAAAATTGCCTTTTAAAACCTAAAAAAACTAGGATTTGAAATTCAAGAATTCAAGTTTTTATTCATTTCATGCTACATTTTATAGCCTCCACTTTATTTCACCCTTTGTGCAGGTAAGAAAGTGGAAAATAAGTGCCGTGGAAAAAATGATGCAGCTTATTAATTGTAACAGAAGTGATACTCAAAATTTTGCAATCATTACAGCACGGGCATTGCCCCCAAAAGATGGACTTTCCTTATTAAGAATCAGTATGTCCTTATGGTTGCCTAACAACTAAATAGCACCACTTAATCATTGCTTATCCAGTGTTAAAACACAAGAAATTGTGATTAAAACAAGAGCACTTTTTCTATCATACTTTCCTGACTTCCAAATTTTATTATTTCATAAAGTCCTCAAATTTGTATAAACTCTTAAAAGGGTTTGTGAAAGAAATGTTATAGCATCAATATTTTGAAGTCAAGCATTTTATGCATCTGGTATATTGTATCACATAGCCTGGGTTTTTATTACAAGTAATTTTAACAGTAATACTACCAACTATTGAACACATGTGGTCTTTACCTAAGTAATTTTCATTCAGTCCTTGGAAAAGTCTATTCATGTGCAGAGTCTTATCAAATTTTATAGCATTAGTAAATGAAGAAAAGAGAATTGAAATAACTTAAACCATTAGCTGGTAAGTATGAGTTTGGGTATCAATATGAATCCAGGGCTGTCTTATTTCTCACTCTTGATACTGCACATGGATATCACTGCACTAAATTATACTTCCTTAGATCATCTAGAGACCAAGAATTAACCCAAATATTGCCTTCAAATTATGATAAATAATATTTTCAACCATTAATATGATATATACTTTTATATAAAGCAGTATTAAGCCAGAAAGACTTAGGATCAAAATCTATATCTATCACCAAAGTAATGGTATTATTTTGTACTGTTATTTACTCTCTCTGGACTCATTCTCATATTTCTTATATTTAAAATAACATTAGATTTCTTACTATGTGGCTAAAAGCACACATTTAACAAACTGCACTAATTGCTACTAAGGGATGCTTAAAAATGACATTATTATAATTATTACTATTCACTATTATATTAGATATGACCTTTTATATCAGATACCACAACAATATCCAGAAGCATATTGAATAAGAGGGAATATATTAGTATTATGTGGAGATGTTCCTTTTCAGATTTAGACCCTTCCATTTCCTGAGAGGTATGCTACCCCCACCACAGTGCATTATTTCTTTTTATTATTATTATTATTATTATTATTATTTATTTGAGAGAGAGAGCACAAGAGGGGGGAGCGGGAGAGGGAGAAGCAGACTCCCTGCTGAGCAGGGAGCCTGATGCGGGACTCGATCCCGGGACTCCAGGATCATGACCTGAGCCGAAGGCAGTCGCTTAACCAACTGAGCCACCCAGGCGCCCCACAGTGCATTATTTCTTAGGAAACATTATATCAACAAAACTTTCCTGACACTTTTTCCTTTAGAATCTTTGCTGTGGGTTAATCAGATAAATCAGTCCTGCTAATGTGTTAAGGAAGTAAGTCATTACCCCTTATGCAGATATTATCCCTACTGAGAGAATAATACCTGAATTACGTATGGAGTCATTCGAAAAAATAGATTGTCAGGTTTTGGGATACTTCAAGAGGAGAAAACTTTTTTATTCACTATCTTTTAATCAACAAAATAGGCCACAGAAAAGTACCACCTATAAATAGGTAATCCTGGACTGGGCATCAAAAGACTCTCATCTACACTGGCTCTGCTATGTGGTTGACCTTTAGTATAATAACACTTAACCTCATTCCTCCCAGTTTCATTCTTGTTAAAGGTGAGATCTGAGCAAAATTATTACTAAAATATTTTATGTGTTTATTTTTATTCATTGTTAAGCAAGTATTTAATTGTAGCTAACATGGAATGACATTTTTTTAAAGGTTTTATTTATTTATTTGAGAGAGAGAGCACAAGCAAGGAGGAGGGGCAGAGGGAGAGGGAGAAGCAGGCTCTCTGAGGACCAGGATCCCAGGACCCTGGTATCATGACGTGAGCCAAAGGTAGCAGCTTAAGCGATTGAGCCACCCAGGTGCCCCTGGCATGGTACTTCTGTTTGCTTTTGTTTTGTCATGAGGATTTGGCAATGAGCAAGACAGACAAGATTCCTGCTCTTCTTAAAATTCCATTCTAGTGAGGAAAAGCAGAATATATGTGTGTGTGCGTGTGTGTGTATTTAAAATATTTTCAATATATAGTTTTAAAGAAAACACTGTAAACGTAAATAATGCTATGCAGATTATACAAATATGATTGTGTGATTAAAAAGAAGTCCAAATTACTAATTAGCTATTAAATATTAGATGGTCAGAGAAGGCCTTCTCAGAGAACATTCAAACTGTGACCTGACCTACAAGGAGGAAGCAAACCTGCATGCCAAGATCAGAGGAAGGAAAGTTCTATGAAGTAGGAAAAACCAGAGCTGAGATCTTAAGACAGGTGAGAATTTGTGTGTTTAAGACTAGGAAGGCTTGAGCGACATTGGGTGGCTCAGTTTTGCTCAGGCTATGATCTCAGGGTTCTGAGATGGAGGTCCTCTTCAGCTCCCTGCTGGGGGTGAAGCCTGCTTAAAATTCTCTTCTCCTTCTCCCTCTGCCCCTCCCCCTTCACGCTCTCTCTTTTGTGCGTGCTCTCTCTTTCCTTTGCTCTCTCTTTCTCAAAAAAAAAAAAAAAAAAAAAAAAAAAAGGAAGGCTTGAGGGTTTGAGCAAAGGGTGAGAAGTGAGATGAAGTTGGAGTGGTAAAGCAGTGCCAGATCATGCAGAGCACTGACAGTCGTGGCAAAGTGATTGATCTCTACTTCGTGTTTGATGGGGTTGACGTGTATTCCTTAGGATGACATGATCAGGTATGCGATGCTAAAATTGAGTGTGCACTGAATATAGATTGTGAGAGTAGAAAAAGGGGACAAGAAGTAGAACTGGGGGTTATTGCACTAATGTAGAATTACGATGGTTTGGACTAAGCATTTGAAGGAGGGATTTAGAGAATTCAACAATCTGGAATCTTTGAAATATAAACATCAAGAAGGATGGCACCCTTATCTTCCTGTGTTTCTGGGAGGGTAGGAACCTACCTTTGATAAGTGCTAATTAATAAACACAGATGGCCAAACTATATTGACCAACTTCCCACCAACTTCTTCCAATACCTTTCCACTAGCTCATCCAGTGCTCAAAACCCCTCTCACTTTTTGTTTCAATAGAGTTGAGTTCAATCTCCCCTCCTCTATTCCAATAATCTTGAATAAAGTCATACTCATAAAATTGGCCCAGTGCAGTTTTTCTCTTATAATAATTAAGATGAAAAATTTGACTTTTTCTTGAACGAATGTGGATGTTTTATTTAAAAATGTTTAAGATTATTATAAAATTATTCTTTTTATATATGTAGATCTATTTTGCTCATACTTAATTCATTTTGCTTGCATTATTTGGAGTTTTCCACTTTGTTTTGTGTTGTTGCTGTTTTGTCCATGAAAATAATGTTTCTAGGTAATTTAAAGCCTCTGTGTTTGATTTTTACTTTCTTAAGATTTTTATAAAAATCATTTAAAAATCTTAATTTTAAATATGTATGTCTGTGTTATTGAATAAAATATCAGAAAGCATTTTATTATTTCTTTGTACAAAAGAAAAGCTATAAAAATGAGCTGTTTTTCTTTCTTTACCTCTTTTTTACCTTTTATTTTCAAACTCTTTTTTTCCACTTCCAGTCTCTATTGCTAAATGTTGGGAGTCCCAGAGATCTGTATGGGGTTCCCTTCTCTTTCATGTCTGTATAACCTCCTGTCACTCGTCCCTATGTAACCTCATTCATTCTCATTGATTTATGTAACATCTATATGCTGAGAACTTCACATGTATAGATCTTCAACACAGGTCTTTACCATGAACTTCCCACCTGCACACATTACTATCTTTGGAAAGCTACTGGAATCCCAAACTTAATACCTCTAACTCTGAACCCTGTTTTCTCTAAGATCTCATGCTCTCCCTACCAGCCTTCATCACGTTTTTCAAGATTGTGTAACTGATTTTCCTGATAAGCATCATTCTGGTAATAGCCCCAGCACTGATTGGGGAAGACTTCAAATTTTGTTATTAGGAGATAGAAAGAATGAATAAAAATTTAACAGATTTACTCCAGATATTCCACATACTGGGACAACCCTGAGACCTTAGGGATCCAAGTATTCCAGACATAAAAGAAATCAAGGTATATCCACTAATTCTGCATAGTACTATAGATAATATTTTTACCTTAAGTTCACATACACATTAGGAAGCATTAAGTAGTAATTTGCTTTCATTTCTCTTGTTTATCAAAATCAATGCCTGATCTGTCTTGAGTAGTAAAATATTTAAATAACCCTGTTTTAAGCTTCAACTGTGAAAATATGCTTAAGTATATTAAACACTAAATAAAACCCAAAATGCATTGTGTATATAAATATTTTATATTTTTTCATAGATATTTGTATATCCATTATGACAACTTAATTTGACCACATTCAGTACTTGTATGCCTCACTATGAGTTTTGACTATATGGTCATATTTTCTAGAACTTGGGCTCATCAGAAAACAATGACCATAATCCTCGTGCTGTTAAGTTGGCAATATTTGGGCAATTTCAAACATGAGTAATTAATCTTGTGACGTATTTTTACTTCTATCTGTAAGACTATCTCCTTTTATTTCTATGGAAATAGGGAAAAAGATAAAATAGAGATAATTTTGTTTTAAATATTTTATTTTATACATATTTATTCATATTTTCTCTGTTGATTAAGCAATACATCTATATTGTATGAGATATAACAGGTGAAGTATCTTTCTCCCATACCTATCCTTACTCCACCCAGGTTTCCTACCCATAGATAACAATTATTCATGATTCTTCCATTGGGATTTCAAGAATATACAAGGATATATACATACTATAAGTATATTACATATTTATTGCCTTATATATTTGTTTATACCTATATATATAAACATATACAAATAATAAGTGAAAAAATAATATACATATATATTTCTCCCCTTCATTTGATACAAATATTAGAGAACTAACATATTATACACACAAATCTGCATCTTACTTTTTAAATCTAATAGTATATGATAGAAATAATTTTATATTAATTTTAATATCCATTGTTTTGTTAAATCTGAAACAATATTCCAAGGTACAGACCTGTCTTATTTAGGCCATTAGTAATTAATTTTCTTAAATCAGTTAATTTTCTCTTAAAAACAACACAAAATGAATAAATTGAATGTAGACAATTTCTAACAAGTGCAGTGTATCTTCGGAATAAATTTATAGAAATGGAAATGGTAGTATGAAGGGTAGTTTGACTTTTAATTTTGCCTATATTACTTAAAATAATGATATGGAGTTTCACTTGAAACTTGAATTTAAGAAATGATTAGCTATGTCAAATGTGCTCCATAGCTGAACTAGTTAGATACTTCATAATACTCTCTTGAAATTTTACTTTGGATTATAAATAGTTAGATATCACAAGAAATATTTACTTTGCCAGGGTTAGAAATATATTGTGCAGATCATTTGAAAATAAGTTTAAACACTACAAAGTTCTGTCCACACATAAACAAAATTAGTTTCACTCATTAACTTAACAAAGCTAAACAGTATAAATCAAAATAATTATTTGAGCTATCTTCTACAGAGTTGAGATGAGATTGAAATACATTTAGATATTTCATCGGGTACCTAACTTCATTCTGAAGAGAAAGGAAATAACTTATTTTTTTTTCAGGTCATTTCTGAAATGAAACATAACAAAATCTGTTATTTCAGTATCTATAGGCACTTTATGAAGACCTAGTGATAATGAGTTTGTTTATGATTTTTATCCAAATAAAGCTATGTGGTCTAGTTGTTCTTTCTAAGCCTGCAGCATAATGAAGAACTTTAATGTTCCATCAAGGGCAAATGGAAGGTGGATATGAAGTGATGGTTTGCCCTTGCAAAGAAAGGTCTCTTTAGATGATTTCTTAGAAAAAATCAGAGGAAATTGCAATGGGAAAACATTCAGACAAAAATCTGAGAGATGTGTTTTGTGGAATAACTGTGTAACACACTTGTGATGATAATTTTGGAAATTTATTCCTGAAAGCAAATATTCAGAGATTGCCTGGTCAAGCTTCTCTCTATGAAATTCCGTTTGTTGAACTCACTTTCTTCCAAGAAGGAAATGCTGCTTTTGACACTAAAAGATGAGTCAATTGTTACGTCTCTAATTAATTTGCCAAAGTGTTGTCTGTGACATGCCTTTGCTTCCCCTTTAATTTGTTGTTAAAAAGATTGTTTTATTGATATAACATGTTCCCACTGATATATGTGGATGTGGGAACAAGAAAAAAAGTTTAAATGATATAATAATAAATAAACAGATTTTAATTTTGTCATGGAAGATGCAACGCAGTATAGTTAATAGTAAATCTGCTATAGACTATTCTTAATTTTTGGCTGACCAACCATAGTTGAATAAATAAAATCATTAGTTGTGCATATTCCATAGATACAGATATATGAAAAATAATATTGAGAAGAACATTCTTTTGTTGTTGTTTTTAACTTCTTATTTAGAAATGATTGGTTTCAACCTTACAGAGGAATTTCAGAAATCAAAGAATTTCTATATACCCATTATTTATACTCACTCATTCATCATTAACATTTTCCCACATATGTGTGCTCCTTCTTCCTCTCTCCCTCCCTCACCCTTATATATATAATTTTACTAAGGACTATACTTACCATTATTTTTTTCTCATTTGACAATAAATTGCAGCAAGGGGTATTCTGTTATTGAATTATCTTTTTCGTTGTCCAGATATTTTCATCAAACAAGATGTGGTGTGGTGGTTAGCCAATGGAGAATATAAACAGCATTAAACTACAGGTAATGGAAAGGTTTCCATTGGGGGATATTACTCTCCATGCCATGAATCAGTCTCTGGCAAATTCTGTCATTAGCATGTGACTAGGCTGCAGTTTTTGTTGTTTCTTGCTTAGATAGTATGTTAAACTGGGCCAAATGCTTAAAAAATGATAGATTTGATTAATAGTGAATCAGAGTTTTTTGCTAGATTTAATGCTGACATATGAGTAAATTAGAATTAACTTGGTTTTAAGAATGAAAAACAACCTTGAAACTACAATGTATTGAATGAAGGAAAATGGTATGTGCAAGTGTGAAAAACTTTATGAAGATCTGGTGACAATGAGGTTGTTTATGATTTTTATCCAAATAAAGCTATGTGGTCTAATTTTTATAGTTTTAGATAAAATTATATTAAATTCTGAAGTTTGGCAAACTTAAAATGATCCTTACTATAAAGTTCCAGACAGGTGCTTCTTTACTTACCTTTTTCTGGCCATTTGGATTTGATTTTCTGTCAACTGGATATTCACAGTGTTTACCCACTTTCATTCAAATTGCATACCATTTTCTTGTTGGCATGGAAGAACAATTTGTGTAACATATGTGTAACCCCTAGCCATGTGTATTGGAATTTTCTTACAGCTACCATTTGTCCATTGACTTTAATATATATTTGCTAGAACGTTTTTCATTGTTAAATGTTTACTTTTTAAAATTTATAAATTTCCAGTCTAAATTAAATGTCTTCTCATTTGGTTATTTGTGTAGATTTCCAGGTTTTCTTTTAAAATATTTGTCTTTGCTTTTACCATTTTAAGCCTTTAATCCATAAAAAATATATTTGAAATATAAGAAGGTTTTAATTTTCTTTAGATAGCTAGTTATTTCAGTACCATTAAAAAATACATTATTTTCTTATCAATAGCTATATAACTACTCTTTGAAATAATACATTAAATTCACTACAGTCTTTTATGAATTTAAACTTATAATGAAACAAATCAGTCTCAACTATCCTTCTCCCTCATCTTTTAATATATTTAAATACCTATATAGTCTTTAATATATTTAAATATATAGTTTTCCACTTAATCTTAAAAATGTTTAAACCAATTCCAAAACAAATTCTGTAGGGATACTAAATGAATTTATTAAAATAGTATGTCTTTGCATGCAATACTATATTATTCTTTACATTTATTCAAATGTTTTATACTTTAAATTAAAACATAATTTTGGTTGTCTACCTCTCTTGTTAAGTTTATTCCTAAACATTTTATATTTTTTGTTGAAATTTTGAATAAAATATTTTCTCTTTCATCTTAGATGTTTTTGGCATGGTAAAGTTTGGAGTTTGAATGTTCTTTTCATATCCAGCAGTCCCATCAACTTCCTTTCTTCTAATATTTAAATTTTTTTCTTAAAGCATATAATGAAGTTATGGGCAAAAGCATCATCTTTTCTAATATATATGTATATTGTTTAATTTAATTTTCTCACTGCATTGAGTATTCCTTGTATTAAATAATAATAGTGAACCCAAATTGTGGAACATACTGCACGGCAACGTTTGATCTCTGACAAAGGTGTTCAATGTAAGTACCATAAAGACAAAAAGACTGGGGCGCCTGGGTGGCTCAGTTGGTTAAGCGACTGCCTTCGGCTCAGGTCATGATCCTGGAGTCCCGGGATCGAGTCCCGCATTGGGCTTCCTGCTCTGAAGGGAGCCTGCTTCTCCCTCTGACCCTCCTCCCTCTCATGCTCTCTGTCTCTCATTCTCTCTGTCTCAAATAAATAAATAAAATCTTAAAAAAAAAAAATGGACAAAAAGACTGAAGAATTCCTATAGAATAAAGTAATGGATGCATGATCTGAATTGAATAAATAACAGAAAAAAATTGCTATAGAAGATATTTTTAAAAAATATGGCAACATTTGAAGATAGATTGTATGTAACATAATATTGTAGTAACTTTCTTCTATTTTACTTATAAATATATAAATATAGAGAATGATAAAGAAAAGTAGCAAAATGTGAACAAATGGTGAAACTAGATGAGCATTATATGGAAATTCTTTGTAATGATCTTGTAATTTTTCTGTAAGTATAAAATTATATTTTTAAAATAAAAATATACGGGGTGCCTGGGTGGCTCAGTTGGTTAAGTGGCTGCCTTCAGCTCGGGTCATGATCCCAGGGTCCTGGGATTGAGCCCTACATTGGGGGAGTGGGCTCCTTTCTCACCAGGGAGACTGCTTCTCCCCTGCCTGTTTTTTCCCCTGCTGTGCTTGCACTCTCTCTCGCTCTCTTTCTCTCCCTCTGTGTCAAATAAATAAAATCTTTAAAAAATAATAAAATAAAATAAAAATACAAAAATAATGGTGAGACTCAGAAATCCCTGTTTACTTCCTGATATTAGTTGAATTTTTTTAGTGCTTTCACATTTAATAAAATATTTATTGTAAGTTTTGATAATTGTAAAAATTTTATTATGAATACTTTTAAATTTTATAGAATCTTTTCTAAAAGCATTATTGAACGACTCCCAAGATGTGTTGGAGTATGTTAACAGACTTCCTAATACCAAGCCACCCTTGCATTCCTGGAATAACTCTAATCGAGAAATATTATATATATTATATTATATTATATTATATATCATATATATATGAAACAAGTTGAAAATTTGAATAGACTGGATGCCTTAGAATAATTGAAAAGGCAATTAAAATATATAGCTTTCAAAAACATATATAGCTTTCAGTATTACATTAGGATTAAATGGTTTCACCATTTCATTTTAACTTAAAAAAATAGATTATTCCATGCTGTTAAAACTATGTTTTCAGTTGTAAAAGAGGAAAGTGTTTTATCCATTTAAGATACTAAATATAAGAAATAAGTTATAAAATAAATAAACAAGCAAATAAGCCAGAATATCTAGTGAGAAAACACATTGAAATCTTTATTGACATGGGTAACTTAACCTTAACCTTAAAAAGATTTGGAGAGTCCAGGCTGCCTGCTGGTTTCCGTGGCACCCAGGTCTTGTGTGGTGGGGCCATGGTAGCAGAGGTGGTCCCAGGGGAACTGGCTAGAAGTCAGGATGGCTAGCTGGTCAGCTGCCCATGAAGCTCCCTACATATGCATATATCTTAAAGAAGCTGAATAGAAGACTTTCTAGTTTCGTGAATATCATCATTTGGTGGATGTGGAAGGATGTCCAAGGGGGGGATGTGACCATCAAAAGTCCTCTCCCGCAGTAAGTACTTGAGGCTGGTCTGAGGCATTACTTGTACACACAGAAAAATTATCTTCTAGTTTACTGAATGGAAATAAAATCTAGATGCTGAAATTCTCTCATAATGTTCTAATATGCCCAAATTTGACAGTGACATAGAAGTGGAGAATCAGTTTGTGGGTTCCACTGACGAGTGGAGATGCAGGCTAGATTGTTTGAAGTGGTCTTGCTTGGACACAACTCATGGATTCTTGGCTGCTGTGTATACCCTGTGATATCCAGGTCACTGATCCAGACAGGATGTTCACCTTACAATTTTTGTGAATGGCACTCCAGAATGAGGCAAGACATAGTCATTCCTAGAGGTTACAATAGAAATCTGCTTCCTGGAGCAGGAACCACACAGCCCTGCTGTCAGTGTAGGGACAAGCCATCACTTCCATCTTTACATCCAGTCAGATATAGTTTGGAGTGTCAAGTCACAAAAAGTCTACTTTATTATTATATTTGGATTTTTTTCAAAATAACTACTTCTTTTTATGTAAATATACTCTTTATATTCACTTTGTTACCAATCCCCATATTGAACTCTTTTTTTAAATTCTAGTCAATATGTATGTGCACCTACATTTGATTATATATTCTGTACATTATTTATTTGCAAAAATATGTATGAATATTGAATGAATAGCATTTGAACAATAGGTTAGATTTTCTTTTCTTTGTTCTGATTTCTTGATTTTTGAAGGAAAATATCTTTTCTTCTTTGAGATTGATAATGTTTAAACTTTTGAAGTTGTATTAAGTTTTGAACCCTACAGATTGTGTAATGTCTGATACTAATTTTCTCTATTTCTAATTATTTTATAAATAAGAAATTTTTATTATGTAGTTTAGAAAAGTATTTTGATTTTTACCTTTATTTCACTGTGATAGAATATAGGTGATATTATCATTATTTTTTTAAGATTTTATCTGTTCATTTGACAGAGAGAGAGCACAAGCAGGGGGAGTGGCAGGCAGAGGGAGAGGGAGAAGCAGGCTCCTCGCCAAGCAAGGAGCCCGATGCAGGGCTGGATCCCAGGACCCTGGGATCATGACCTGAGCCGAAGGCAGACGCTTAACTGCCTGAGCCACCCAGGCGCCCCAAGGTGAAATTATTTCTTATTTTGAAAATTCTTTAGGTTTTTTTTTTTTTTTTTTTTGGTGTTCTATTAGCATAAGTACTAAAAATGGTGTTTATCAACTCTATTAAATTTCTCAAATATTTTATATTTGTACACTTCCAAGATATTTTATGATGTTGCATTTAACTGTTTTATCTCTCATGGACTTAGAACTATGATCATCTCCTATGCTATTTTGTTTCTGTTCTTTTTTCCTTTTTCCTTAAAAATATTTTGTATATTTTGATGCTATATAATTTGGCTTGTGATAGTTTATTGAATTAGTATATATTTGCTGCTCTCATGACCTTTAACAGTGTCACTTTTTTTTTTTTTTTAAGAATGTGCCTGGTATGTAGCATGGAACTGGGTTGCATTTTTAGTCCTAATGTTTTCTTTATTCCTCTCTAGTGTTGGTATACTTCAAGAGCTGTTCCTATCTTTTGCAGATGGTCTTTCTGTGCTTTGAGTTGAGATTTCTTCTCTTGGTTTGAATCCATCTGCCTTTGCCTTTGAAACATTTCTTTATAATTCCTCGTCTATCACATACTTCTTCTTGTTTTCAGCACTTTTTTTTTTTTATGTGCTCTTAAGTCATCTTTTCATTCCTAAAAAGAAAGAAAATATGTGTACTTAGCCCACCATTTTGAGCCAATACAGATCGCTATCTCTTTCCATGCATTTGAACTATCTGAAGTAATTGAATTAAATGAACTTTTTGTCTTTCAGGTTGAGCTATGACGGCATCAAGTTTAAGCTGGAAATAAAATTGGAAAAAAAACTTCTTTGGCTCATGAGACAGTAGAGAGAATGTTAAGATTGTAAAGTATTTTTTCTTTTTTGCTATGGACACAATTAGATTTTTCCTTAGTATGAATTCCTTAGTATTATTCCACCACATGCAATTCTACTCAGAGAAATTTGCATTTAATGTTTCTAAAGTTTCATGATATTTAAGGGATGTTTAAGGATACTATCATATCCTTCAAACTGATGTTAAAATCAATCTGAGATTTTAATCATGTGGGAAAGAGTTGGTAAATGTTAGAAACATAGCATCCATAGTCAATGCATTTGTAGGCAGGGGAATAATAAAAAATATTTACCATTTAATGTGGCACTGGAATCAACAATTCAACATGGAAATTGACTAATCAGAAAAGAAGTTGAACATAAATACAGGTATTGCTATAAAGATGTATAATGGCTGAATATTAATTGTTAATATATAAATACTTATAATAATTCTGGACTTAAGGAAAAATTTTATAAAAAGTGAAACACTGCCATTGTCTAAAAGCTATTGTTTTTAACCAGGGATGTTCTAGAGTAAGTGGTTAACTTAAAAGCAGGCATTCAGTTCTCTAGAAGTTGGTACAAAGCCAAGGCAATTTTAAGTGGAAAGACAAGGCTAATTCAATGTCTTTTTATTAGGTCACATAGGTAAAATTTATTTATAAAGGCTAGAAAATTAAAGAAAAACAATGGCCTCACAAAGAGAATGTTGCTGCTTTAAAAACTATTCTTGTCTGAGTTGAATATAGAACTACAATTTATTTTGAAAATCAATCACAACTCCACTTTATATCATAAAGTAAACTGTTTTTCAAAATCTAATAGGATTATGCTATTGATTCCATCTATACAATGCTAGCTGGTATTGCATACCTATGAACTTTGACCTATTATGTTACTGAGCATAGGAGAAAAGGGATTAGTCTGTGAAACAACAAGCAGCTTTCATGTCTCTGTACAATGTTCACATACCTGTTAACTCAACATTCTATGTTAGTACATGTGAAGCAATAAAACAAAACAAAATAAAAAAGTGATCTGTTCTAATCCTTGAAGCATCTGGCTAGGCTTACTTGGAAAAATTCAGTTTGGGTGCCTATTCAAAATCCAGGCACCGGATATGAAAGTACAGTTTTTGTTAGTCGGTTTGTTTTCTTCACAAATTTGAAAATACTACTGAATCATTGATTTCAACTGCATATGATGCCAATAACTTCTGTAGTGTCTTCTTAAGAATCATTTAATCAGTCCACTCCGCTCAAAAGCCAGCACCATGGTCATGACCTTGGGTTACTGGGACATTTGTGGGCTGGCTCACGCCAACTGCCTACTCCTGGAGTACACAGACTCACACTATGAGGAAAAGAAGTACACAATGGGGGACGCTCCCGACTATGACAGAAGCCAGTGACTGAATGAAAAATTCAAGCTGGGCCTGGACTTCCCCAATCTGTCCTACTTAATTAATGGGGCTCACAAGATCACCCAGAGCAATGCTATCCTTCGCTACATTGCTCACAAACACAACCTGTGTGGGTAGACAGAAGAGCAGAAGTGTTGCATGGACATTTTGGAGAATTAGGTTATCGACACCCACCTATACTTTGCTAGGATGAGCTACAACACTGACTTTGAGAAACTGAAGGCTGGGTACCTGGAGGGACTGCCTGACAAGATGAAGCTCTACTCACAGTTTCTGGGGAAGACGCTTTAGTTTGCAAGGGAGAAGCTCACCTACGTGGATTTCCTGGCGTATATTCGAGCCCAAGTGCCTGGATACATTCCCAAACCTGAAGGAGTTCATGTCCCGCTTTGAGGGCCTGAAGAAGATCTCTGCCTACATGACGTCCAGCCGCTTCCTCCCAGGTCATCTGTTTCTAAGATTGCCATGTGGGGCAACAAGTAGGGCCTACATGGGAGGGAGTGCCACTGAGGAGCCAGAGTTGTGTTTGCTGTGTCTCCCCGAACAGCTGTCTTGCTTCTTTGTCCTTTGTTACATTCCTTTGTCCCCATGAAGTACCTATGGGCCCCCTTTTCTCCCTCCCAACCCTGTCTTCATCCAGGCCCTTTGTTGTCAGCTCTCTACTTCAGCAAATTTCCTCCCCCACCAGTGTTATCCCTCTTGCACTAAAGCCAACCAGACCATTCTTCCCTGGGTGGTTGCTCCACCTGCAGGAGCTGGACTGGACTCCTGGCCTGCAGAGCCCTGCTGTGAGCTCCCGCATGCTGCCTCGAAGCCCCGTAAGGCCTGGAGTGCAGGCCCCGGTCCCCCAGGGTGGTCCCTGCCCAGCCCTGCCTGATCCCCAGTAAAGCCTTTCTCACCCTGAAAAAAAAAAATAATCATTTAATCAGACCAGGTGCTAATATCTAGGTATTGTAACTTATTTTCAGTCTAGGTCAGAGAAAAAGTGATGAGGTTCTGGTGGGAGGGTGGAGGGAGGAAGTTGTAAGTATCACTACAAATGCCCTCTGCATCCAACAGTTATGTATGTATCACAGTAATTTCCTGGATATTTATGTATTTGAATATCTAAATTATCTGGTAAACAGGTAAATTTCAAGTTGTCCATACCTAAAATCATTTGCTTCTTAAGTGCTTCTTACCTGGATTCTCAATGTCATGGACTTTGCATTACTTCTGTTTTGTAGGCACAGCCAGTCATGAGAGACCTAACTTCCACAGAATTTCAGTCAAAATACAATTATTTGGGTTAATGGCAAAGAACCTTATAATTGCATTGTAAAGAAATTTTTATAATTTTTAATTTAATAGTTTATTTTCAAAATAGTCAAAAAAAGGAACAGTCACTTATACAGGTAGCCTATACTTTTCAAAATTATAGTTGTTATAATATTGTTCAGATGTCTACAACATCAATATCCATTGCCTCTGAATTGCTTTTCTTCCTCCATTTGAGATCTTCGCAATGCAGAGCCGTGCTTCAATATTTCCGTCTTATCCACAGATGCCCATAGTCATGGACAAGAACCTCTGAAGTATAAATAATCTTTACTCTGGACCTAATCCCAAAATTTCATATTTTTCAAACTCAATCTTCTTAGAAAAATAATTTATTTGATGTGATAAACTGAGTAATGCTCCCCACCCACCCCAATATACTCACATCCTAATCCTGGAAACTTGTGAACTATACAAGGCTAAAGGGACTTGGATATGTGATTGAATTAAGGATTTTGAGATGGAGAAATTATGCTGGGTTATCTGGGTTGGCTATGTATGTAATCACAGGTGACTTTCTAAGGGAAGCAGGGGGAGATTTGCCTATAATGGAAAGGGCAATGAAACAGAAATTGGAGTCTGGTGCATTGAAGACAGAAGAAAGTGCTATAAGCCAAGGAATAGGGATGGCCACTAGAAGTTGAAAAAGACAAGGAAATAGATTTTTTTCCTGGAGCCTCCAGAAGAAAAGAGCCCTACTAATACATTGATGTTAACTCCAAAAGAGAGTAAATTCGTATTGTTTATATATCTAAGCTTTTCTTGTAATATGTTACAGCAGCGATAAAAAATTAGTGTGCTTATTTTTCACAGGATTATTGCTCTCCATATTTACCTTTGATAATGCACAAACAGAAAAACCTGCATTCTGAAATGTGTCAACATTTACTATTTATACAATGAGAGTCAACGTGTTAGTCCAATTCTACTGGGAAGCAGACACCAAGATTAAGTCAGGAATGGAAGAGATTTATTGGGCAGAAGTCTGAAAGACAATGGAGAGAAGGTCATAGTAGGGAGAATCTTCAAATCTGTGATGCAGGTTTGATACCTATGAAATTACAGAAGTAAAGAAGAAATATTGGATAGGAAGAGTTAGTTACTGATGCTCTTCTGAGAGTCTCATTCATGCCAACAGGGAGCCCCCAAAAAGACAGTCTGTTTGAGAAGCTGTATGTTGGGCAGAAACAACAAAGTCCTAGCACTGCCCCTCACCCAGTCATTAGCCTGAACACCCCAGGGGGAGTGTGTTCTTGGGCTAAAAAAACTTTTGCAGATTCTAAACTTATTATAACTGCAATCGCCAGCTGATTGCAATCCTGGTAGCAGTTTTCTTTTGCAGGGATATCCAAGTGGCCCACATCCATGGCTGCCACAGTCAATCTGGCAGTTAACTGAAGCTCATTCTTACTGTCTCTCAAATAGGAAGTGCTGGGTCTTGCAGATCACAGAGAAGGAAGGGATGAACATAAAGTTTCTTAGAAGGTACACATATTTATTTAGGGTAAGAACCAATTCTGGTATCCAATAATTTGCAAAGTTGTGTATCAACCAAATGTTTACACTATCAATTTTTATTAATCAGGTATTGCTTTTCTTCCTTTACTTTGAAAACTTAACTAATGTAGCTGTGCTTCGGATTCTCTCTCTCATCCATGGATGTACATAGTCACAAGCAAGAACCTCTGAGGTTTGAGTTCTCTTCAACTTGGGTCTTAGGCTCTAGAGCCTTCAAGTTTCCCAAACTGTATTTTCTTGGGGTATACCTCCCTACACCCTATTTCAGTACTAGAAACACTGTCTACAACTTAAAAGATGAATGTAAATGCTATCATGACTTTTTAAAATTGTAAATATATTCTATTTATGGTTTCCTTGATTTAATATCAAAGTTCAGTGGACACTATTATTTTGTCAATAATTTCCGGGGTGAATGTCAGATCAAATAAAATACAACCATGTGGGAAGAACAGCTGATTCTTTTCTTCCACCAGTTATTCAATTCTTGCACCAATACTCAATTTTCATGCTTCAGTTTCTTTTGTCCCCCTCTTGCACTATAGCAAACAAGCCAAATTTCTAACCACTGGTACTATAACCTATTATGTTACTAAATGTGGATGACTAATGGTTGATCAGAAAACGTTATAGGGGCACCTGGGTGGCTCAGTTGGTTAAGCGTCTGCCTTCAGCTCAGGTCATGATCTCAGGGTTCTGGGATTGAGCCCTACATGGGAGGAGGTCTCCTTGCTCAGCAGGAAGCCTGCTTCTCCTTCTCCCTCTGTCCCCCGGGTTTTGCGCTCTCTCTCTCTGTCAGATGAATAAATAAAATCTTTAAAAAAAATATTATAAACATTCCAAATTTAAATCTTAATTATTTCTCATAAGCATGTTTAAATGTCTGGAAAACCATAGACTCAATGGCTGATATAAATACTTCTTTGAGAAATCTGAAATTATTTGACACATTGGTTCTCAAAAAATTCAATCTACCTTCAAATTTATTTGCACCATTGTTCATCTTTATTTTTTTTCTCCATTCCTAAAATGAGGTAATATTCTCTGTTTCAAGGCCAGTGCATCTAACTGGGCATCAATCTTCTGTCTTTTCCACTTATCTTCTTTTATAGGACTTCACTCTGAACAAATGAAATCAAACAAAAAGCCTCATTTAATTCCATGTCTCCTAACAGTTACTGTCTGACATCTCTCTCCATCTTCTGTACTAAATTTCTTGAAGGAATTGTCTAAATTCACTTCTCACAAACAACGGGGTAGGGTTTTCTTTGACAAAAAGCTACTCTAACTTTTCTCTCTGAGGTTGCTCTCTGTTGCCACATTTGACATGTGTATCTACCTTTCTCTTGCCTTAAATATCACTGGTTACTCTCTTCCTTTCCTTCCATGAGAACACACTTTTTTTTCATACATTCACCATTGTTCTTTCTATTATCTGCTTTTACTCTACCTACAACTTTTCTTTACTTTCTTTTTTTTTCCTCAAAAAATTCCATTCTCACGCCATTATTGTGGTCATAGGATTCTTGTTCACAGGAGGCGCAAGAAGCATCTTTCACTCTTTCCTCCCAATTATGACAAATAAATGAAAGACTAAGATATTTATATTCTTTATTCCAAACTTCTTCCTGGCTTAAGTAACTATTATATATCTTCTTGACAAATGTTCCACAGAAAACTCAAATTGAAAATGTTCAAATTTGAACACACTATCTTCTCTTGTTAAATCTATTCCTCCATTTGTGTTCTTTATCTGGGTTGATAACCCCACCAGTTATTCCAACAATCGTGGATATTTTTGACTTGCTTCTCTTTTATCCCACATACCAATGATTTGCTAAATCTTGCTGCCATCATCTTTTACATATTTACTGTGTTTGTGTTCTCTTTATTTCTACTGGCACCTAAACACATGACCAAAAATAAAGTCCTAATTTTCTTTTCCAAATTTTCTCTTCTGTTAATCTGAAAACACATTGTCCAGTCCAGTGCCAGCACTAGTGTTAGAGTAGGTGGCTAGTTAGGTTTTAACAGGATGACTAGAGGCCAGCAAAGGGGGAATCAGGGTCAGCTCTCAGGAAAGTTAAAAACTTGTCCTGGCAGCACACTCAAAACAAAGCCATAAGAAGCTGGATCAAACCAGACGAGCTGAAGGCAAAGAGGGCTATAGACCACGACCAAGTAAGGAAGAAATGGCTTAAAATCTTGCTTCCAAGAAATCCCCACCTTAAGTAATGGATATTCTACCACCTTGTTAACAACTCTCAATAAAAGATAGAGACCCAACCCCCAGGGGCAGGGTGCTTGCTTATGCTCATTCTCTCTCTCTCTCTGGACCTCAGAGCTTACCTACTGCCATAGCTCAAGAATTTACTTTCATTTAATAAACTCCTGCTTGTGTCTCTGGCCCACCGTGTTGTGTCTGTCCTTGAATTCTTTCTTCTGAGACCAAAAGTCTTCACAACATCTTTGGGACTGGTTGGGCAGAGGCATTGGGCTAGGGGGGTCTCCCCAGTTCACCTGGTAACACTAGAATAGAATAATTATTCTTTTTTCTTACCTAATGTGTCTTCTAAGTTACCAAGTCTTGCCAATTTTTCCCCCCCAGTGGCAGGATGGTGAGGTGTGACTTGGCTTAGTCCAATGTTTCTCAAACTTGTATAGTATTTAGACTTCATAAAGGAATATATTTCTCTTATACCCTAGAGTTGATTGAAATTGTTTTCCTATCTATGTAGAAACCAACACGGAGTATAAATCCTAATGTTTACCCCTATTTTATGATTATCAAACCAAAAGAGATGGACAAATTAATTACAAAGAACAAATATAAAACTATATCATTAAAAATAACAATATCGGGGCACCTGGGTGGCTCAGATGGTTAAGCGTCTGCCTTCAGCTCAGGTCATGATCCCAGGGTCCTGGGATCGAGCCCCACGTCGGGCTCCCTGCTCAGCGGGGGGCCTGCTTCTGCCCTTCCCTCTGCTTCTCCCTCTGCTCATATTCTCTCTCTCTCTCTGTATCTCTGTATCTCGAATGAATAAATTAAAAAAAATAACTTAAAAAAAATAACAATATCAATGTAATGGCATGAGTGATTTTTTTTCTGCTGAAATAATATTATCTGAATTTCTATGAATCTTTCAAGATTAGCATGCCAATAATGCTTTGTGCTAAATGATTTTTCAATTCTTCCACCACCTACCGTTCTTTCTCCTTTCTTTCTTTTCTTTCTTTCTTTCTTTCTTTCTTTCTTTCTTTCTTTCTTTCTTTCTTTCTTCTTTCTTTCTTCTTTTTTCTTTCTTTCTTTCTTTCTTTCTTTCTTTCTTTCTTTCTTTCTTTCTTTCTTTCTTTCTTTTTCTTTTTCTTTCTTTCTTTCTTCTTTCTTGATGAAATGAGTGAGTATCTTCATTATGTGAAATAAGAACAGTAAGAAAAAGTATTAGAAAATGTCATGGCCACTCTCTTACTGACCCTGGATTAACAACATATAGCTTACAAAGCAGAAGTATTTCTCAATGCAGTAATTTCTGCAAGAGAAGAATACAGTCTTTGAGAATAAGGTTGGGTGGTTCATTTCTATTCCAGCCTGAGCAGGACAATTATAATGATATTGATAATATTAGCTTCTTTGGGAAAAAAAGAGCTGCATTTTGTGTTATAGACATATTTTATAGATGAGAAAACAGACTCAGGGAAGTCTAGTAAATGTCACATTTTTCTTCACCTTCTTTACTAAATTTCTTGAAATGGTTGTCTAAATTCACTGCCTTTCTATCTCTCTCTCTCTCTCTCTCTCTTTTTTTTTTTAATCTCCTTCACAGATTTCTCCCAACCCTCCTACCCCCCAGACTCTGGCAACCACCAATCCTGTTTTCTCTGTTTTCTGGTATATGAGAGCTTGCTTTTTTTTTTTTTTTTTTTAGATTCCACATATATAAGAGAGATCATGTGGTATTAATCTCTGTCTGATTTATTTCATTTTGCATAATGCTATCCATGTCATCACAAATGGGAAGATTTCATTTTTTATGGCTTAAAATATTCCATTGTATATATATATGCACATATATATATTCACATATATATGTACATATATATATTCACTATAGAGTCACATATAGATTCACATATAGATATGTACATATATATATATATATATTCACATATAGAATGAATAACTTGTTATCACAAGTTATTCATTCATTCATCAATGGTGAGTTCATGTTTTCATTTTTTTGGATAAATACCCAGAAGTGGAATTGCTGGATCATATGGTAGTTCTGTTTTTAATTTTTGGAAGAAGTTTCATGCTGTTTTGCATTGTGGCTGCACCAATTTACAACCCACCAACAGTGCATAAGCGCTCCCTTTTCTCTACATGGCACCAACAGTTTTTACCTCTTGTCTTTTTGATAATAGCCATTCTAATAGATGTGAGGTGATATCTCATCATGGCTTTGACCTGCTTTTCCCTGATGATTAATGATGTTGAGCATCTTTCCATGCATCTGTTGGTCATCTGTGTTTTCTTTGGGAAAATGTCTATTCAGATCCTATGCCCATTTTTAAATTTAATTTATTTTTGCTGTTGATTTATATGAGTTTTTTATATTTTTTGGATATTAACCCCTTTATCAGATATCTATATCTATATGAGAGAGAGAGAGAGAGAATGATATATCTCATATATATGTGAGACAGAGAGATTTTAAGTTTAAGGAATTGGTTCATGCCATTGTGTGGGCTGACAAATCTGAAATCTGGAAGGCAAGCTGGCAGGCTGGAGATTCAGGTAAGAGTTGATGCTACATTTTTTAAATTCAGATGTTGGAAACAGGCAGAATTTCTATGTTGCAGTCTGGAGGCAGAATTCCTTCTTGTTCTAAAAAAATCTGTCTTTGCACTTCAGATCTGCAACTGATTGAATGAGACTCGTGCACATTATGGAGGGAAATCTTTACTAAAAATCACCTAATTTTTAAAATTAATCACATCTAAAGAAATACCTTTACAGCAATATCTAGACAAGTGTATGACCAAACTACTGTTTACCACAGTCTAACAGAGTGTACACATTAAAATTAGTCATCACTTGTGATCAATAGCCTTCTTTCTCTCACCTACCCATATTCTTTCTATTTCTCTTCAAGATACAGCTGCTGGAAGTCTAATATGACTACTCTAAACTGTGTTTGTTGGCCCAAATCAATAAAACACTGTGTTTTAACATTTTCTCTCAGGATCTTCATTTAAAAGAATATTATTATTTTGTCTTCAAAGTTTTACCTTCATGATGATACAAATAAGCTAGTATTGGATATGGAAGTGATAATCATGTGATGCAAAGACAGAGGAACTACTGATTCAAAGGTTTAACTAACGTAGTTCCCTATAATGAGTGAGGTCAGCCATTGTCACAGCACCTCATCCAAGATAACAACCATAAAAGTATGATGGAGGGCACTTGTGATGAGAAATGTGTAGTCTATGTGAAACCAGTTTTAACCATATATGTTAACTAACTTGAATTTAAAAAAAAAGTTGGAATAAAAAAAGAGTTTCAAAGTTCTAATTAGGAGATCACATTTAACCACAATGTCTAGATGTCTAAATGTATGAATGACAATTAAATAGACTAACTTCGTGAATCTATAGACAGACATTTGAAATATAAAGTCATTTTTCATCTAAGGTCAAATAATCAACATAACATATGTAATGATTGGAATAGAAAATATGAATGTATTGGTTCAAGGCTGCTCAATAAAAGGAAATAATAAATATAAGGGTGGAGGTCATAGAGAAATAAAGGAAAATCACTATTGTGGGTGCATAATTTTACTGAAAAGGACCAGATAGTCCAATAGATTTTGTAGGCCATGTACAGTCTCTGTCATTTTTCTCTTTGTTTTTTTTCTTTTCTACAACACTTTAAAATATAAGTACTATTCTTAGCTCATGGGCCAAACAAAAATAGGCCTCTGTCAGATTTATCTTCAATGTGGAGCTCTTAAGTAATTACGTAATTCTCTAAGAGATATGCAATAACAGGAGTTGTCTCTTCACTCTTTGAAGTGTATTTATGATCCATTCCTTTCTTTCCTTTTTATGTAGGATTTTGTTTGGCTATGGATAATAGAAAAATCTAAAATAAAGGTGGCATAACTAAGATAGAAATTTATTTCCCTGTTACCTTCAGAGGCACAAAATCCAAGTCTGATCCACAAATTTTGTATGGATCCAAGCTCCTTCAAACTCACCAGTTCACTCACATTCTCTTGGTTCAAGGTGGAATCTGTATCCCAGGGTGAATAAAGGAGAAACAGAAAGATGAAAAAGTGACAGCATCAGATGTATCTAAAGAAGTGTTCAAGGAAGCCTCTGTAAGCACTTACGTTTATATCTGTTTTGTCAGAACTTACTCACGTGAGTATATCTAGCTGCAAGAAAAGTGAGTTGATCTATTGTCCTTATACTGGATAATAGTGTATCCAGTTAAATTTTCTGTTTCTAGGATAGAAAGTGAGAACTGATTTTAGGGGATAACTACTGGTTTCTGCCATGATTCTTCCTTATTTCAATTAGAAAGCCCAATGATGGCATTTAAATATTTAGTCACATGACAAAATAAGTATAACAGATACAAATATATTATTCATATTTTTTAAGTTTTACTAAGCTATCTGTCAATATATTTTAACAGTCTAGTTGAATCATTCTCAGAAATATTATTTTGTGAGAAAAAAAAACATAAATCTAAATTTCTCTGAGAAACAGCTATATACCACAAAGCCTAATTGATCATAAATACAAATTAGTTTTTCCTGATAATGAACTCACTATCAGAACTTAAATGACCTTGCTAATGACTATTAAGATACCATATTCTGAAAGATATTTTTTAACTTGCCAATTTCTCATACTCTGGCATGATCCATGGAGAAATTTTTAAAATAAAAATGTATGAGAGGAATCCTTTTAAATAGTTCATTGTTGTAAAGGAGAATTCTTTAATGATATATTTCACCCAAATAACCTCCTAAGACAGTAACTTTACTATTTATCATTCCAACCACAATAATAAAAAATTAGCAGAAATAAGTTCCCTCATATTTATAGCTTTCTCATATCCATTTTTAAGTAAGTGAAGCCTAGCATTAAAAAGAGAGGTTGGGAGGTGAATAATATGATGTCTATATTACTCACCTTTGTACTTGTACCTATAAACATTATTTTGATTTCTTACATTTTCTACACACACACACACACACACACACACACACACACATAATTTACAATAATTATGTCAACTCTACCCGGGAAGTAAACATTAATTTATACATATATCCATCGAAATTTTTGTGACCAAAACAAAAACATAACAAAAAATAAAATAAAATCAATAAAAAGATTGAAAATATTAATTTTGAAAATATGTATTTTTCCATAAGCTCATAAAGAGGTGGAAACCATCTTAGAATCACTTAATAATAATAATATGTAATACACTACATTAAATGAAGAATTTCTACAGTGACTCTACTTATGTTATTTGGATATTTTCTTCATAGACAACTGAAGCACAACTGCTACAGACATAACTCTTCTGTTATTACTAGATATTTATTAAACTGCTGTATTGTACTAGGTTTGATTTAAATTTATCGGAAAAAATTACATAACATAACCTTTCCGAATTCAATAAAAATAATAACCCTTCCAACAAAATTCTATCTGGTGACAAAATTAGCATTTATCTAATTGAAGAATGCTTACAGGCAGGCTTGTAAATGCAGAGTGATTTATCTGGCGATCCTTAAATGTGATTATTTTAAATGCATAGGAAGTCAACCTGTGCAGTGGCCACTTCTCCTTTGCTGCAAGTTCTTTTTTTTTTTTTAATTTCAGAATTAATTAATAAGCAGTAATTCCATCCATATTAAAAAAAAGAGAGAAGAATTCAAGAGTGAGTATTGTGTAAATATTTAGTTTAGTTCTAAGTAGGCAAAAACAGAACTTGTTGATTCCAAATAACATATGCCACTGAAATACTGATTGGTTTAATTTTGTGGATTATGCATTAGGTTTTATGTACTTGGGAACTCTTTTTTTTTTTTTAAAGATTTTATTTATTTATTTGAGATAGAGAGAATGAGAGAGACAGAGAGCACATGAGAGGGGGGGAGGGTCGATGCGGGACTCGATCTTGGGACTCGATCTTGGGACTCGATCCCTGGACTCCAGGATCATGACCTGAGCCGAAGGCAGTCGCTTAACCAACTGAGCCACCCAGGTGCCCCTGTACTTGGGAACTCTTAAGAAGCTTTCAAACTCAGCAAAAGATGGGAAATCCAAATGATTCACATTTCTAGATTAAAAACGAATTAAAAAAAAAAAAAACGAATATGCTTCAAATATTCCTGAAAAACAGGAAAGGGAACGTAGAAAGACAGAGTAGAAAATCAATTTGGCTGAAACTTTAATTTTTTTGTGACATGTCTCTTATGAATATTATCTGATTCTTTTATCATGGTTGTTACTACCTACTACAAAATATTCATCCTAGAATGTGCCACATAGGTTATTATGGTAGCTATAATGGCATTTTATTTATATTTTAGAATGATGGCTGCTTGAATTTAGCATTTACAACTACTAACATAATTATTGCTCTATAGAAGTCTTAGTCATACCCGAGTCAACTTTATTTTACTTTCTTTACTACAAAATAAGTTGTAACTTTTTAAAAGTGACTAAGTATTTTTCAAAACTTCATTGGGGTAATATAGAATATCTTAAAGTAACTTCTCCAAAGTATATAATTATTATTTATGAAAATAAATATATACAATATAGTAAAATTAACACCAAAAGAAGTGAAATAATTAGTTGGTTGTAGTTTGATAGCTATAGCCAGGAATCCACTCTGACTCTGTTCCAGAGAGATTCAAGGAATTACTACTTAATAGCTAAAGAAAGTTATATACATTCATTTCATTTCCGTGATGCTTTGGGGTTCAAATAATGATTGTTTCTGGTATCAGATGGCTGATATTCACATAATGCTGGGCTTCTCATCAAATATTGGGTAAATATGATATTCTATTCACAAATGTAATGTTTTAAAAAATAATAATTGTTGCCTTCGAGTCTGATTTGAGACACTACTCAAAAGCCATCATGAATTACACTGTTTCGCATGTGTTTTCCTTACTGCAAGTTGAGTCTATTCATCGTTTGGTAAAGTAGAAGACATTCACAAGATTTATAGCAGAAACAATCACAGCAGATATTCACTGTATTATATTGAGGTTTTGTTGAGCTCATGGCATCCTTTGATTAACTGCCATTGGAGAAATAGTTTGCAACAGGGCTGTGTCACAGCTCTGTGTCACCATGTTTCATGAAGTTACCAGTAAGCCTTTAGGGAGAGTAAGTGTATAAACAGTCATGTCACAAGAGATGTATGGACAATCTGTGAAAGTAATGACTAATTGACTGCCATTCGGGATTTATTTAGAAATCTTCTGAGTCCAGGTCCACTTCACATAATGATGAATGACGTCTCTTTCTCTAATAGAGGGAAATAGCAAGCTTGGGCCCAGAGCAGACACTCCGAAGTGTGACTAGAAGTCATAGTGTTTCAGTCTGTGGAAATGAACAAATAGAGACAGAGTATATAAGAATTCCCACTTAACTTTTTCAGTAGTGAAATTAATAAATTAGGTATATAAAACACAATAATTTATTTATTTGAAGGTTTAAAATGTCAAATCAAATCAAAGCATATATGGTTGAAATTCAAAAGTTCTAATTTCAGAGATGTTTATTATTAGCTGAAGAAAGAAAGTATAGTTTCTGTTTTTTGTGAGGTGTAATTTATATTTTATTCATTCTGCTACAGTGTAGAATGGCCAAATGTCCACATTTTCTTCCTAAGCTTCATGGTCTTATTAAAAAGGAGCACATGGGGCGCTTGGGTGGTTCAGTCGGTTAAGCCATGGGACTTTTGATTTTGGCTCAGGTCATGATCTCAGGGTTGTGAGATCGAGCCCTACCTAGGGCTCTGTGCTCAGTGGAGAGTCTGCTAGAGATTCCCTCTCCCTCTCCTTTTGTCCAGCCCCCTGCTCACGTTCCCTCTCTCAAATAAATAAAATCGTTTTTTTTTTAAAGGAGTGCATTTTATCACAATTCATTTTATCAATAATCATACCTATCCCATCAATGAGTAAAGTCTTCTCTCCTATATTTGGGTTCCCTCTAATCTGCCAAAAGAAGACAGAGTAGTTGGACAGAAGAGAAAGGGGATTGAATAAGCATTGCTAAGATTAAAAAATCCTTTAAATATAAAAACTATTTCCTTAAACATAAAACTGTCTTTGAATATAAAACTATGTTCTTTAAATATAATTGTTTCTTTAAATATAAAACTATGTGTTTCTTTAAATATAAAACTATTACAGGATACTAAACTTTTAGTTCAAATTTAAGAGGACACCACATAGGTAAAAATGAGAGTGTTAGGAAGAATTTGAATGACAGCATGTAAAACCTGTAACACACCTTATGGTCTTACTCTCATCCATGGCGCTAGCTTCTTGAACTTACTTTGGATCCAAAGACATGAAAGAATGTAGTTTTTAAACCTCTGACTGTTTAGGCAGATCATCTTTGTTCCATGACTGGAGAGAAGTTGTGATTCAGGGATTTAAGTGGTAGAAAAGAAGGATATTGTGCTCTATCCTGGCTAAAATATAAAATATTAGTTTATAACCTACTTTTCACTCACTCCTTTCAGTCTCATCAATTTAAAGAATTCAGTAGCACATTTCTCAGTATTCATATTTCAGAAAGTCCCCTAAATCATTCTCAGGCTACATGTGGCTTTAGATATAGCCCCCATTTGTTCCTCACCAACATTACATGAGCTTACTTAGTCACATTTGGGCAAAAGTACAATTGGTGAGAGTTGAACAATTCTGATCATAAATCTATTACTAATGCAAGGAGAGGCTAAAGATGGTAGACTTATAAAATGTTACATGCTTTGACAAAACAGTAATGAATAAACTGGAGAAAAATGAAAAGAAAAGGAGAAAGTAGAATAAGCTTATAATTGCCTATAGGTAATAGATAGAGGGCAAAAGATATTTATGAGATGACAATGTGAATGGGAGTAATGTAAAGGTGAAGGAAAGGAAATAAACATATTAATGTCAAAAACTATGTACACATGAAATTTTATCCTACTTGTAAGCTAATGAGTTAGTCTGCCACAGTTTCATAGAAGATAGCAAGAGACAAGTGACTCCTGATTGAGAGAAAAGGACAGGATTGTGGCACAGCAACAAAGGGGTTTCTCATTCCCTTTGATGTGAAAAGGGGGTTCAGAATGAAGGGTCAAGAAGGGATTCTTAAGGCATCTTTGTTGCAAATAGGTGGTTTTATTAAAGCACAGGGACAGGACACTTGGGCAGAAAGAGTTGCACTGGGGTCATGAGGAGTGGCCCGTTAATATGTTTTCCGGGAGGGGGTTAGAGATAGTGTAAATCTCTAAGGAATTTAGAACAAGGTTTCCAGGATGTTGAGGGCCTAGCTATTGTTAGGAAAATGTTATTTATTACTGTCTAGTAAAACCTTAATCATGAGATCCTTCAAATATCTATCAGTGGGCCAAATGCTGGGAGAATGATTGCCAGCTAACATATATTATGGCAGCCAAGGGTGGGTGGGGGGCGGGTAGAGATAAAGGAAGTTTCCAAAGGAATTTTTGTAGGTTCAAGGAGACTTACAGAATCCTGGAGGTTGGGATAATGTTAAGCTAAGATTACCTTTTGCCCTTAGCAAAGTATTAACATCGAGGCAGTTGAGTTCCTAGAGGAAGGTCACTCTGCATGTCTCAAGGACATGTCAATGGGCTGTAGGTTGTAAGGAAATTTAATTTTTCTTCTTTTGCATTTGTTTCTCACAGCACCTTCACTTCCCTTACTCCCAGGTCCTGAGGGGGTGATGTTGAGAAGGGCACAGGTGGACGCTGCTCATAGAGTAGGTTCAACGTCACAGGTGAGGAACCTAAAATTTAGGAAACTTTAATCTTTTAATTTGGGCTGGTAGAATACTTGCTCAAACTTTGCCACAGATGGAGACACCATTTTTATTTTCCTAGTCAGAAAACAAATATGCTCACTTCCTGAAGATAGTCACGATCTCAATCTTCCAAGACTGTTTGCAATCCAAATGTCCCGAAAAAATAGTTGAGAACAAAAGCTTATGCAGACATGCAAAAATACCATGAAGAATTGTCTCCCAACAATTAGGAGAAAGGTATCCACCAGAAAAAAAAATTATAAAATTTCCAAACTACCAAGACAAAATAAACAAAATAAAACAAAAAATATCAATAAAAATAGACCAGTATGTGAAAAATACTGCATAAATATGACACAAAGGAAATATGAAATAAAATGATGGAAGATATGAGACTGAACATATAAGTTCTACCACCAAGTGTAATTGGAATTGTTCCTTTCTTAAAAGACAAATATTTTCAGAATGGCTTGCAAAGAAAAATTGATATGTATATTTCTAAAAGGTATACACCTAAAAGAAAAAGATACTAAAATGAAGGAGAGACAAAAAGGTATACCACGTGAATACAATCCTCAGTGAAATTGGCATTGGTACCTAAAAAGGTGAAATTCATAGCAACAAAATCAAGACAAAAGACCCTTCATAATATATTAGCACAATTTCCATAATGAGGACATAACAGTCATAAATATCCATGAACCAAGTAAGACAGCAGCCATTTTCAAAAAGCACCACTGACAAAATTGACAAGAAATTAACAGAAACACAATAAAAATAGGTGACTTCAACACATCACTCTTGACCTAAGACAAGTCAAATTGTTAAACTCTAAGTAATAATTTATAATCTTATAATATATAAATGGTATAACCAATAAGGTAAATTCTATGAATGCATAGTGAACTTTGCATTTAGATAACAAACAACTTATTTTCAAGTGCATATGGAGATTTCAAAAGAGGAATTGGGATAAGGATATAATAATTTTATTTATGTATATTAATTAAAATATATTATTAAAATGAAATATTGAAGAACCAGTTCATAATGTAACTTTGTGACACATATTAATAAATCCCCTTCTTCCTTTTAAGCAATATTCTAGGCACTGCTGTGAATACATTGCTAAATTCATGTATCTTCTATTATACTTTGTGTAAATTGTGTTTTCATGCATTGTTTCTCTGTTCTAATCCTCCATTAATATAACAATTGCATATAATTCTGATTCAGTTGCCAGAACCAATTTATTTATTAAAACGCACACACACACATACACAGGCAGGAGAACAGCACCCATTTTCTTCATACATAACATTCCAAACAAACAAACGAACAAAAAAAAACAGATTGCTGAGGACTGCTTCATATACTTTCATAATTGTAAATAACTTCAGAAAAATTGAGGATGTGAAATTAAAAGTAAAGGAAACATACTAAAGTGAGATTTTGGTTAAAACTGAAGTAAACGGCAGAATAAATAAAAGGAAAGCACTGTTGATTGTGCATAAAAGAGAAAAATGAGAAGATAATGAAAGTTGATTGTTGATTGCTCCATTTCCGGTGTGTTGCCTTCTGTAATGCATCTGCATGTCTTTTTCTGCTTTTGTGATTTTAATTTCATTTCTATGCGGTATTGCTGAAGCACAGGCTATAACAATATCAATGAACTATTAGAATGCCTCTTTTGAATTATATTTTTTTCAGCAAACCTTTTCTAAACAGGAACAAGCTGAGTCTTTTGAATATTCCAAAAGAAATTTTAAGCAGTTACCAGGAAACCGTACTTGTGCAGACTTTCAAAATAAAAAAACAAAGTATGTTTTAACTTAATTAAATGAACATTTATTCAATTAGGATAATTTATAGGATCAGGAAGTAGCAAGGCTAAAAGCAATTGAAAGACATTCAGAAACCAGGCTATATTCATAAAGATTTTATGTATTTGGAAAAGAAGAAAATAAGTTGTCGGCTAATTTATTTATTAAGAGTTCTAAATTCTATTACAATTCCTAAATTATTAGAAAATATATAACAGTACGGCTGTGTAAATATCCAATGACTTCCAATACATCACTGAAATAAAAATTCAAATCAGCATAATAATATGAAAGGATAGATACTCAACTGAGAACAAATAAGAATGAGAGTTATGTCACCTCTTTCTCAGTAGAATTTTAGCTTTAATTTTTCATTTTAAATATCCCAGAATGAAGGTTCTACTCACTGATATAAGCATGCGTACCTTATACTTTTATTATTTCACTATATGGATATATTTTATCCAAATGAAATATCAAAAATACCACTTAATTCTATACAATAGAAAATAATATCATATTCATTTGGAATTTGATTATGGAAAACATAGGGGTTTGGTTGATCAGATTTATATGTATGTGCCAAGCGTTACCAGTGGTATGCTTCAACTTACATGGCTTACCTATTCCACACTGCTCATGTCCTTTTCTGCTTCTCCTATGTCCTTGGCTGAAGACCATTGATCTTCATTTGAAATATCATGGAGAAAAAAGGTCAACATACAGATAAGTCTATCTTATCATAGAAAAATATTCACTGTATTTCCATTGGGGTATATGCTGCAAAGACATATGCTCTGGGGAAAGTAGATGGGTCATTAAGTGTGAAAAAGTAAATTCTGTATCTGTACATGTAATGGATTAGTTATGGATGGAAGCCTGCTTAGATGTTTGTCAGTCCATTTCCACTGAATTCATATCTTCTCTTCCCTCCATATTAAAAAAAAAAAAAGGCATTGTATCTTAGCAGAGGAAGATAACTGGAGGACACATACACAGAACTGAAGCAGTCAGAAAACTCCAGAAGCCATTAGATTGGTCACCTGACCTGTAGGAGTTTAATTGTCCAAATGATCCAATATTTTTTCCAGCAAACAATATAAAAGTGTCAAGATCATTGATATTTGTTCACGTGTGGGCTAGCAAGTGTGCTGATGCAATTTACAACCTGATACTTCAGAATATCATGTGTGATTCCTTCATTTAAGTTTTCTTATTTTGATGTTTATTTCCTTGGCTCCTTTTATTGTTAACATAATAATGGGTCCCAGACAAATACCATCATCTATATTTATCACACTTATAGCTAAATGAGAGTGAGCCTACATATGATAGAATTTGGCATAGTGTCATAAGAACAAAAATAATCATCCAAAATATCTATTCGTATGAATATTTCCTAGTAAAATAATCAGATTTTATTAAGTGATAATGGAGTTGTACTATTTCTTTCTCTCTAGCCAAATCTTCTCTTCTGTATCCCCAAAATAAATGCTTAATATCCAAGCATTCAATATGATACAATAATAACTTAGTAGATTGTGTGTTAATCTTAACAAAGTTCATACTATATGAATTTAAGAACTACAATACATCCAAAAGAGGAAACTAGTTTCGTAGATTTTGCTCATGAATTATAGTATTAAAAACCTTTATTTCAGGGGTGCCTGGGTGGCTCAGTTGGTTAAACATCTGCCTTTGGCTCAGGTCATGATCCCAGGGTCTTGGGATCAAACCCCCCTTCGGGCTCCCTGCTCAGCTGAGAGCCTGCTTCTCTCTCTCCCTCTGCCCCCCCCCATTTGTGATCTCTCTCTCTCTGTGTCAAATAAATAAATAAAATCTTTAAAAAGAAAAAAAGTCTTTATTTCAGAGTTAAAAATAAATGTAGATTTTTAACCATGTAGACAAGTTGTTCTAGATGGGGAAGAATTACCTAAAATTATATATATCAGACTCCTGTGAAATTTTCTGAAATATTTCACAACAGTTCATAAATAATAAAAATATATTAAGGATAATTTTGTTAGGCATGAGGTTGTATCAAAACATTCCATAGTATTACCCCATGAAATAATAATACTCAATACCTAAGGAAGGCTGACTGCTGTAGAATCATCCCTAAACTTCATATTTTTCTTAGAAGAAAAACTATACTTTAGGATTCCAACACTCTAAATTAGAACTTTTTCAAATTCACTTTCTCAGACCTCAAAACCAAAGACTCATATACAGTATATCTAAAATAAGATGTAAGACTCTGCATTTTTAAAAACATCCATATGATAAGAACAAAAATGGTTTGTGAGCCATGTTTTGTGAAGCATTACAATTATTTTTTTCTTGCCTCTTTTTTTTTTTTTATTTTTTTAGTTTCAAAAAGTGCCTGGTTGTCAAAACTCAGACTTCTAATATTTAATGTTATAAGGTGTAGCTCCCAGGTTGTGGGTGAGGAGAAGAAGGCAACTGATCAAGTGGCCTTCATTCTATGGCACAGAGTTACATATTCCCTCACCACTGACATAATATTTGGCCTTCAAAGATGCATAAATATGTTCATCAGTGCTCTGGGCAAATCAACATCAAAATCCTGCTTCATTTAAGTTGGTTATCACTGGTGACACATACTAGAACTTTCAAAATAAGTTTAAATATTTCAGAGGAATAAAGATATATGTCTCTTTAAGAATTCTAAAGAATGTTGAGCAATTTGCAGTTGATGATCTGTACTGATCACAAACAAATGTATACCATGTACAATATTGAGATTCACTATAAAGCAAGGAACTTCTCAGGTGGCCTTAGACACAGGTCTTGGTCCCTCAACTCTGTGAGTCCCTTGCAAATCACTAACAGAGAAAGAACTCGCAACACTGGATCATTCAGAGATTTGTATCAGTTTTTGTTAGAGTATAGAACCAGTTTCAGGTCTGACATGTAAAGTGCTTAGAAGTCTTCACTCCTGTCCTCACAAGAAGAGTGAACAAAATGAATCAATTCAACAAATCTTAGTTCCATCAGAAGATTGAGTTGCAGAACAAATGGTTGTCCCCAAACTGGAGAGACAGGCAGATACAGAGAATCATAGCTTACCATGAACAGAAAACGTTGCTAGAGCTAGAACTGAAAGAAACACTCCAGGGTTAATTAACTAATTGTTGGAGACTGGCCATACACTAACTTGAGAGATAAAGTTCCTGGAGGCTGAGCCTTAGGAGATACCCTACACGTCTGTTACTTTTACTTCCAGGATCCTTACCACATTCTTAAGGTGAAGCTCAAAACAAAACAAATAAACAAACAAACAAACAAAAAACAAATTTTGTTTCTGCTTTAGCAAGGTGAATGGAAAAGTAGCCATTTTGTAATTGCCCAGAGTTCTCTATTCTCTTCAACCAAGGAGAAACTATTTCACCAGAGCTTAACCAACCTAGAATACGGGTAATACCTAACTCCAGCCATCACTAATCTTCCATTCTTACTTAAGGACTAAATAAAGCTGAGAAGTACTTGTGAGGATCACAGCCCGGGGCTATAGGCTCACTAAAGTTCTGAGACCTAATCATAGAATTATAGAATGCTTCTTCTCTTCCCCCAAACTTCATCAATAGGGTGTATTGATCTCAGTTCTCTTACCTGATACATCATGTCTAGCTTTCAACAAAAATTACAAGGTATGCTGAAAAGCAAAAAACAAAAACAAACTAAAAACAAAACAAAACAAAACAAAAAACAATCTAAAGAGACAAAACAAGCAACAGAACCATAATCAGATATGCTAAGGATTTTGAAATTAATCAGACTGGGGTATTAAAATAACTGAGTAATATGCTAAGGACTCTAATGTAAAGAGTGGACAACATACAAAGAGAGATGGGTAGTATAAGCAACTTTAAGAAAGAATTCAAAAGAAATGGTAGAAATAAAAACACTGTAACAGAAATGAAGAATGCCTTTTGTAGGATTGTCAGGAGATTGGAAAGAGTGAAGGAAAGAAAAATGGAGGTTGAATACATGTCAATTGAAACATCACAAACTAAAAAGGAAAGAGAAAAAAAATAATGAAAAAAGGGGAGATGTGGGTAACAGAATATCCAAAAAATGCTGGACAAGTTCAGAAAATATAACATATGCACAATGATAATACCAGATAGAGAAGAAATAGAGAAACAAAATATTTAAGGTAAATGGCTGAGAATTTTCCAAAGTTAATAACAGAAAACAAACCACAGATCCAGGAAGCTCAGAGAACTGTTCCTAATTTATAAATGAAACTTCATGATTGGTATGTATTTACAGGAAAAAACAGCAAATAATAGGGTTTGGTACTATCCACGGCTTTAGCTCTCCACTGGAAAACTTGGAGTATGTGCCCATGGATGGGGGGTGGGGTGGGACTACTGTACAACATTAAATGTTTATTTTCGAGAAGAAAAAGTGTATCAAATCCATGATTTAAGCTTCCACCTTAAGAAACTAGAAAAAAGACAAATTAAATAAAAAAAAAAAAACAAGAAGAAAAAGTAATAAAAGAAATCAATGACATTGAGGAGAAAAAATAGAGAAAAAATAATGGAACCAAATTTAGTTCTTTGAAAAGACTGATAAAATTAAAATACCTCTTGGGCGCCTGGATGGCTCAGTCATTAAGCATCTGCGTTCCACTCTGGTCATGATCCCAGGGTCCTGGGATCAGGATCAAGCCCCATGATGGGCTCCCTGCTGAGCCTCTCTCTGCCTGCCCACCCCCCTGCCCCCTGCTCTTGCTCTCTCTCTTGCATTCTCTCTCTCTAATATAAAAAGTTTTAAAAAAATTGAAATACCTCTAGACAGACTGATAAAGAAAAAGGAAGAAAACACAAATTATTCATTGTCAGGAATCAAAGAGGGGATTTCCCTACAGACTCTATGGACATTAAGAAGATAAAAAACAAGGGCACCTGGGTGGCTCAGTTGGTTAAGCAACTGCCTTCGGCTCAGGTCATGATCCCAGGGTCCTGGGATCGAGTCCCACATCGGGCTCCAGGCTCAGCAGGGAGCCTGCTTCTCCCTCTGACCCTCTCCTCTCTCATGCTGTTTCTCTCTCGCTTGCTCTCTAATAAATAAATAAATAAAATCTTAAAAAAAAAAGAAGATAAAAAACAAACACTAACAACTCTATGACCAATTGTTTGATACAATCTACCAAAATTGAATTCATAGTTTAAAATATCCCAACAAAGAACATTAGTTCCGAATGGTTTCATTAGTGAATTCTACTATTTATGGAAGAAATAATGGCAATTTTACACCATTTCTTTCAGAAAACAGAAGAAGAAAAATACTTCTCAACTCATTTTATGAGGTCAGCATTATCCCCATATCAAATTGGACAAACACATTGAAGAAAACCATAAAAGCCTTTAACACTTGAATTGTTAGATAACTGTTCTTTTGCATTCCACAAGCCTTCTACTTCAACACCTCCTGAAAAACGGCAACTAAAAAAAAAAAAAAAAAGAAAAAGAAAAGAAAAGAAAAAGAAAAGTAAGAAAATTAAAAGTCCTCAGATACATCCATGTAGTTAAGGACCAAAGGAAATAATTCCTCAGCTTCAGGTCTCACACTGTATGCCCTCTGGTACATGGCATGAAGAGTGCAGCTTGGACTAATTTTAGATCCCATTCATCCTGTGGTAGGCTGAATAACAATTCCAAAGATATTTTCTAGGTTGTAATCACTGACACCTATAAAAAATCTCTACATGGCAAAAGAGATTTTGTAGATGTAATTAAATGGAGGCTCTTGAGATGGGAAGATTATCCTTGATTATCTGCTGGGTTCTAAATGTAATCACAGGGGTTTTGATAAGGATGCAGAGGGAATCAGTTGTATTCTATAAACTAGCAACAAACATCTAAAGATGAAATTAAGGAAACAATTTCATTTAAAATAACATCAAAGAAAAAAAATAAAGATAAATTTAACAAAAGAAGTACAAAATATGTATTCTGAAAACTGGAAAACATTGTTGAAAGAAGTTAAAGAAAACTTTAATAAAAAAGAAGACTTCCCATGTTCATGGTTGGAAGGCTTAACATCTTTAAGATGGCAATACTCCTCAAATTGATGTACACTTTCAAAGCAAACTCATCAAAATCCAGCTCTATTCTTCAGAAATGAAACAGCTTATTTTAATATTCAAATAGAAATAAAAGACATCAAAGTACCTAAAACGATCTTGAAAAGGAAGAATAAAGTTATATTATTTATATTTCACAATTTCAAAACTTACTACATAACCATAGTAATCAAGACAGTGTGGTATTGGTCTAAGGATTAACACATAAATCAATGCAGTAGAATTGAAAGTAAAAAAAAAAAATTATCTTAAAATTTATGGTCAATTGATTTTATACAAGTTTAACAAGACAATTTAATGGAGAAAGAATAGACTTTTCAAGAAATAGAGTTGATACAATTGGATATCAACATGTAAAAGAATGAAGTCGGAACACTCTTTTACACCATACACAAAAATTAACTCAAAATGGAAGAACTAAATGTAAATGTAAGAACTAAATGTAGGAACTAAAACTAAACTTCTAGAAGAAAATATAGAAGAAAAAAAATATATATGATACATACACACACACACACACACACATATAAGAGAGAGACATTTCTCCAAGGAAAATACACAAATAGCAAATAAACACATAGAAAGATGATCAACATCATCAGTCATCAGGGAAATGTAATCAAAACCACAATGAGATACAATTTTATACCCACTGGGATGGCTATAACAATAAAAAAGATAATAACAAGTGATGGGAATGATGTGGAAAAACTAGGATACTCTCCTTGCAGTTACTATAGAAAACAGTTTGGCAGTTCCTCAAAATGGTAAGCATAGGGTTAACTTATGACCCAGTGATTCTATCCCTAAGTATATATCTAAGAGAATTGAAAAATATATGTCCACTCAAAAACCTATCCACAAATATTTATAGCAGGATTATTCATGATAGTCAAAAAGTAAAAACAAATGTCCATCAACTAATGAATAAATGTAATATACATTCAAAGAATTAGATATTCTTTATAATAAAAAGGAATGAAATAATGCCAACATGTGACACTATGCGACAAGGTGAAAGATCCTTGAAGATATAATGCTGAGTGAAAGTAGCTAGTCACAGAAGACCACATAGTATATGATTCCATGCATATAAAATGTCTAAAATAGGCAGATCTATAGACACAGAAAGTAGATTAGTGGTTGCTAGCACTGAGAGGTCAGTGATTCCTAATGGGCATGGGGTTTTGGGGGGGTGATTACATGTTCTAAACTTACATTGTGGTGTGGTAAAACAACACTGTGAATATAATAAAAAACATTGAATTGTACAGTTTCATTGGTGAATTTTATGGTATGTGATTTATAGATATTTAAAGATGTCTTAAAAAAAAAAAAACTATGTTAAATAATACCACCTTGGAGCATTGTAACAAGAAAAGCAAACTACTTTGGGGATTTATTCTTTAGCATTAGCTGTCCTTATGTATTTATTTATTTATTTATTTATTTATTTATTTATTTATTTATTTATTTTAGTTAAAAAGGGGCTTAGAAATAATCTACTGCAATTTCCTACTTTTATAGTAAGAAACCAAGGCCTAGAGGGGTTACTTAACTTGCACAATTTTTTTTTTATTATCAGCACAGAAATTTACTTGAATTCAAAATCACATGGTTATATTTAGAATAATATAATAATTAAAGCAAATATCATGGCTCTGAAACAGTTCTAAATATGTCATTCTTTTGAATTAAAAAAATATGTAGTAAGAATGTATAAGGAAGAAAAAATATAAAAAACAAGTTTGCTGAGTATTGGAAGTTGTTACAAGAGGGACACACTAAGATAATATAACAGAGTCCAAATTATAAACATGAAGCAAAGAGTTCTCTTGCTTTATCAACTCCTGGAAAATAAATCAGTAACCTCTGTAATGCAAGAATACCACCACTTGGTTAACAGGACAAACTTCCTGAGGGACACAGGTAGTAATTAACTATACTACCCCTTCTTCTAACTTCTTTCTTCACACCAATTTCTTTTCTTTAAGACAGGTTTCATCCTGTTGAAAAAATATTTGTTTTTATTTGTAAAGTGGAGTAAATAAGATCCTGATTGAAGTATGAAATGATGTAGTTGAAGATACTCAGGGATCAAACTTTTGAGAAAGGTCAATCAGCTAGTTAACAGAGAACATCAGTGGCTTGCAAAGAAAAAATAAAATAAAATCAGATAATACATGTTTGCTAAATAGATAAAAAAAAATAAGCAATTAAAAATAGGTGAAAAATCCTAGAGTTTACTGGGACCTAGACAATCACAAGCAGACAGGTGACCTTTGACCCATTTACTTGGGGAGTGAGCTATAAGGACTCTCCAAGATAGAGTTTGGTTTTCAACAGTGTCCACAGCCAAATGGTAAACTCAGAAGGTCTTGAGGTCTCATAGAAACTGGAAGACGCAGGAAAAGTCTTTCTTTGAGTAACCCTTTGCACACATCACCCTATAGACCGGATGGGCTTCACTGTCCGGAAGGACTGGGCTCTTTCTGATGGTGGCAGAGTCTTGTGCTAACTCCAGATCCTTAGCCATGAGTGTTGCTCCAAATCCACCCTAATAGTTATTAGTGGATGGAACTCCATCCCTCACCCCAGATACAGGGCTATAAATGTCACTTGACCAACACCATTCTGAGATCATATTTAGGATTTTAGCCAACCGTTTTGGGTCAAGCTCTAACCCGATTCCAAGATTCATAGCTTCAGCAGTTCCAATTATTCTAGCAGTTAACAGCATGTTGTTGCAGATCTTTGCAGTTGAGCGGGGCCCCAAGGCTCCCCAGTACACCACATTGGAGCACATGCACCCCAACAACTCTTGGGCAGCAGCAAATTTATCTTTGACTCCTCCCACCATAAACGTGAAGCTCCCAGATGGAGCAGCTGCCACACCACCAGAAATGCACATCCATGAAAACTGCTCCCGTTTTCTCAACTTCTTTGGCCAATTCTTTTGAAACTGCAGGATCAATAGTACTGGAATCTATTAATAGTGAGCCTTTCTTCACTCTTTTTCGAATTTCATTTGCTCCAGAATAACTTTCTGTTGCATTGATACTGGTAAGCAACACTGTAATAATTCTGTCAGCTTTTTCAGCTGCATCTGCTGAGGAATGCACTACCTCTTTGTATGCATCAGGGAACGCATCATAGCATGAGATATGGATGGATAGCATGAGATTTTTTGCCATTGAATTCTCCATGTTGCCTGTCAAATGAATCCAACTGGAGTCTTAGAAGCCATTGACCTAGAACACACCACTGCAAGGATGGCCACTGCCAGGAGCTGCCGGTGGCTCCAATACCAGAGTCTAGAGACAGTTCCACAGAGTAGAGCCATAAGGAGCCTGGCATGCTGCCCCAGTCCCACCTGCCCGAGGTGACCTCCCCACTCCCAGCTTGCCCACTCACTGCTTACACAAGCTATTAAAGGCAATTTAATAGCAAAGCTTACTCACATCCTTGTGTAGATTAAATTCTGTAAAGCCATTTGCAATCTACAAAGTGCTATATCAATATATGATATATATTAATATTATGTTACATATTATATATAATAAAAAACAGAATGTTTTGTTATTATTTATGACTTCATTAGAGTGAAGTCTACCTTGTTTAATATTCATCATTTTGAAAGAGAATAAATTATGACATATGAATTGATAAAATTTCAATTTATATTCCTCTTATCCCCTACTGTTTGCCTCCTGCATCTACTGTGAACTTTTTTTAGTGTTTGGAGAGTTTCTTCGTAGCAACTTTGGGGATAGAGTATTATTTGATCACTTTAAACTATATTTTTAGAAGGAAATAAACTCTCTCTGGGTTTAAGATAATATAAAAATCAAAATCAATAGAGAATATATTAGTCTGGGATTGGTTTTGAAAGTTCTCATATAGATCAGGGGGTCAGAGCAGTGAATTGAGTCTCCTCTCCTTAATGGGTTTTCCCTTATATTATTTAAAGTACTCAAAGAGAATTAATCCTTGTTACGGAGAACATTAAAGGAATGGATCAATTTTTCCCTCAAAGGAGCTTTCAAATAACCCATATGACCTTTGCCTTTTTGATTGTTCAAATTCTAAGATATCTTAGTATGTCTCTTGAGGTTTCTTTTTTTTCTTCTTCTTTTTCAATATTTGTGTTAGGCGTTGTTTTTTGCCTGGGGCAAGAACCTGATAGAGGAGAAATAGTAATGTTTTAAAAACACAAGAGTCTAATATGCATTTTTAAATCTAACCTTTAAAAAGCTATTTTTTTTCTCAAGCAAAGAAGAATCTAGGGAGAAAATTTGAAGGACTTGAAAATTGCAAAAATTAAACTTCTGTAAATATTTCAAGAAAATGTTTGTATTCAAGTCTCTATTTGACCATGACAATGATCACTTTCCCTATTTTCCTGAAGAAATTTTTCGTCAATTTTGCTTTATTTAATCAAGGAAATATATGTACATTCTTACAAATATGGACATATTCTTGCTCAAATCACTTTTCTAGCACTCATAAAAAGATACATTATTTCATTAAATCATCTGTCTAGGTACTTTTTCTATATTAAGAAAAAAAAAAAATCCTCTGGGTGATTGAAACTTGGCCAAACCTATTTATCCTGCTTTTAGAAAGATTACTAAGGAATTTAATGTCAGATTTTTATTCCTAATCATAATTGAAGAGGTGATCTCAGTTATTCAGTTCGATATTATATAATTTCTAGTATTATTTTATTTTGCTTACTCTACATCCACGATGCCAGAGTGGAGAGTTTTGAGGCAATCAAGTACGATTTGAATAATGACAAGTCACATGGGTTAACAGAGATTTTTTTTTTTTTTAAGATTTTCTTTATTTATTTGATAGAAAGAGACACAGCGAGAGAGGGAACACAAGCAGGCGGGGTGGGAGAGGGATAAGCAGACTCCCGCCGAGCAGGGAGCCCGATGCGGGGCTCGATCCCAGGACCCTGGGATCACGACCTGAGCCGAAGGCAGATGCTTAACGACTGAGCCACCCAGGCGCCCTGGGGTTAACAGAGATTTTGACATTTTTGAGTGATTCCTTTTTCATTGGAAGTAACTTAAAAAGAGATAAACTTATTAAAATGACCTAGCCCTTCTCAAAAATTATTTTTAAAATATTATATTTTCATACTTACTATTTAAAAAAATTCCGAATCTGTTCATATGGAAATAGCAAAACTATGTTATTTTTACTTAAGATCCAGTTCATTAATCCCTTTGTGCTAGGAATTACTAGTGTACCTATGTCACCTGCAGGACTTCCTGACTCAAAAGTCAGATCATTTTTTTTTTAATTGGTAAACTTCCTTCGTCCTTGGGAAAACACACATAATATTCCATTATTAACCTTTTGAAGTCTTTATGATCTGCAGTGATGTCCACTTTCATTTCTGATATCGGTCATTTGTGTCCTGTATTTTCTCAAACAGTTTGGCCAGAGGCAAATTAATTGTATGAATTGTATCAGTTTGGGCCCTCCTAAAAGCAAACACCAAGATGGGATTTGTTGCTCAAAGGATTTACTACAGAAATGCCTGCAAAATATAAAAGGGGAGGAGGGGACAGAAATCAACTGGGAAAACCTCCAGACCACATTGTAAATTTGACAGCTATGAAAAAAGGGGAAAAAAAAAAAAAGGAGGAATTGGGTGGGGAAGACCCTCGGACACAGCACGGTTCTGAGGAAGTTTTGAACGGGGTGCCTGGGTGGCTCAGTTGGTTAAGTGACTGCCTTTGGCTCAGGTCATGATCCTGGAGTCCCAGGATCCAGTCCCACATTGGGCTCCTTGCTCGGTGGGCAGTCTGCTTCTCCCTCTGACCCTTCCACCTCTCATTCTCTCTCTCTCAAATAAAGAAAGAAAATCTTAAAAAAAGAGAGAGAGAAAGAAAGAAGGAAAGAAAGAAAGAAGAAAGAAAAAGAAAGAAAGAAAAAGAAAGAAAGAAAAAGAAAGAGAAAGAAAGAAGAAAGAAAGAAAGAGAAAGAAAGAAAAAGAAAGAAAGAAGAAAGAAAGAAAGAAAGAAAGAAAGAAAGAAAGAAAGAAAGAAAGAAAGAAAGAAAGAAAGAAAGAAAGAAGGAAAGAAAGAGTTTTGACTGTAGCAATGGATTTCCACATTAGAGAAATCCTGTGTTGGGAATGGGCCAGGACTGATCCCCTGGCTGTACCTTGTCTTTGAGTGGTGCCTGAGTGAATACCTACTAGTGGAGCTAAGACTATCAATCAATGGTACTCGTCACATGAAGTTTCTTTTGAAAGGGATCTGAGCAGAACACTTCCACGGGTATCATAGTCTATAGCTTGCATGAAGAAGATACACATATTCATGCAGCTCTTCCATGGATCCTGTGTCTCTCTTCCCGAGAAGAAGCTGAGCAGAGTGAAATTAGTAGAATAAATTATAGCCCCTATACCAAGTTGGTCTTGGGGCCACAGCTGATACCTCATTTTTTAATTCCTACTGCATTCTGATCTCCCTTCATCCTCATCTATCATCTTGGCAAGTCTTTGTGGCTCCCCAGGTGGCATGACTCCGATTCCTGTTCCCCCTGGTCATCATATTGCCTTCTGGGTCGAGGTTACTGTGCATGTTCATTTACCTTTATAAACAGGCAAGGGAAAACCAAGAAGCGTCCAGGTAGATAACTTGTATTTTATATTTCTCTTAGTTTCCATTTGCAAAACCAGTGCAACCTCCTTCTGTTGATCAGGGCAAATTACTCTTTCTAAAATAGTGATTGTTTTCTCACTTGTTGTTCCTGGAAAACTAGAAGTCCAAACTTTCCTGCAATGGTGGTATCTTTCAGTTCAAAGAAATCATCGCAGTATTCTCTAGAAAGAGGGTGACCGCTTTGTGGACTAAAATCGCTAACTGCCAGAGTTTTGGGTCAAGAAGCAAAAAGTCCTCAGTGGGTCATGAGGAGTGATGGCATCTGGGGCCACTCTTGTTTCCACTGATTAGTACTTGATCTCATGTATTCTTCCTATGGGGGAAACAGCTCCATATAGAGGTCTCCGATTTAATGTATATACTGCAAGTTGAAGAATAATATACATTCTCTCAGAGCATTCTTCTAAATTGTTGCTTTAGCTGTGCCTTCACTAGGCTATTCCAGTGCTCAGTGAGGTGATTGTTCTGTAGAGCACATGGTCATGGAACCACTTCCACACCTCCTTGTATGAATTTGGTCCTCACTGGATGCTATATTATATGCAATTTCATACCTGTGGATCAGGTCTTTTGTAAACACCAGTATGTCAGTACTTGCTGAGGTTCTGCAGAAGGATTAGAAAACCCATCTCCAGAGTAGGTATCTTTCCCTATGAGGAAAGAAAAAAACACTGAGCCTTATAGGATGAAAGGATCCCAATATAGTCAGTTTGCCACCAATGGGCTTGTTGGTCTCCTTGAGGAATAAAACCATGTCCCAGGACTCAGTGCAGGTCTCTGTCACTAGCAAGTTGGACATTTTGAGGCAGCAGTAGCTGGATAGGTAGATGATAGGTAAGTTAGATAGGCAAACCTTGGTAAGTGATATGCTGATCAGTTCATATGTAGCTTCCATCTTGCCATGGTGTCAAGACTATGTGCCCATTGTATTGTCCCATGGTGACTAAAAACAAAGCAAGACCAGGGTCAGTTGTTCAAGTCATTTTGGTTGGTTAGTGCCTCTGCCATGGTGGATACTTTCTGGTAGGTATAAATGTGTGTCTGTTCACATGCCTTTAGCCTCAACTCCCTTGTCTTCATTCTTATCATCCTGTTCCTTCCAGACCTCAGACCAGCCAGTCTGGCCATGTGGGGTAAAACTGTAAATAATATTATTGTTAGTTCTAATGCTAAATATTTCTGGTCCTGTTTTCTCATATGAATAGAAAAGAACAAACACATTGGACAAATGAGCAACTATATATAATGTACTGGGGCCTTATTAATCTGCTCCAGCAACAGTGCAGCTTCTAATAGAGGAGCTGCAGTTAGGGCTACAGTTTGGTTGAGTTTGTTGTAGTCTACAGTATTCTCTAAAATTCACTGAGTGTTCTATGGGTCATATGGAATTTTAAATGTAAACATGTAGGGATCAGCAACCCTGTATCATTTATCTTCTTAATGGTAGCACTAATCTCTGCCAATCTCCACATCCTGGGAGATATATGTGTTTATATATATTTTGTATATATTTTTTTAAATTAAATATTTATTTATTTTTAAAGACTTCATTTATTTTGAGAGAGGGTGTGAGAGCGGGAGGGGGGAGCAGAGGGAGAGAGAAAATCTCAAGTGGACTCTGAGCTGAATGTGGAGCCTGATGTGGGGTTCCATCTTACCACCCTGAGATCATGACCTGAGCTGAAGCTAAGAGTTGGTTTCCTGTATCTTTTAAATGTCTGAATCACTGCATCAGTGAGGGCATTCTCTTCCACCAGTACATTTCTCCAAGTTAGAAGCTGTGAAATCTTCAGCAACCGGGCCATCAGTGCCAGAAACTCTCAGTACTACATATACGATTTTGTATGGGTCCTCTTTGCCAGCCAGCCAGAGAGAAAGCCAAGTCCCAAACTTCTATCTTACCTCTCATTTTCTTGAAGGACAGAAGGTATTGCCTATGCTGAATGGGATTAACTATGTGAAAGATTTATTGAAGGGAATGGTCGTGAAAGATAAAGGAAGAGGGAGCAGGAGAAGTTATTTAACTTTTAAAATTTATTAAAACCAGATATATGGTCCCCACATGATCTATATTGGTAATATAACATTTGCTCTTGAAAGAGTAATTATTACGCTCTTGTTAGATACAGTGTTCTATAAATATCAGCTAAGTCAAGTTACTTGGGAGTGTTTAAATTTTCTGTCTTACTGGTTTTGTTCTTCTTGTTCTGTAAACTGCTTAGAGAAGAATGTTAAAATCCTACCTGTTATGAGAAATTGCTGTACTCAGATTAGAATTCAAATCCATCATTGTCAGAAGCAGAAATTGGAAAAATAAATACAACAGAACATGTTGGTAATCAATATTAAAATGTAATATAGTATAGAAATTAATAATATAGAAGCTAAAACATGGACCAAAAGTAAAATTTCAGAAACAAATATCTAAAACAAAGCTAAACCCAACTCTTTAAAAATCATAGATACAGGGCGTCTGGGTGGCTCAGTGGTTAAGCGCCTGCCTTCAGCTCAAGTCATGATCCCAGGGTCCTGGAATTGAGTCCATATTGGGCTCCCTGCTCGGCGGAAAGCCTGCTTCTCCCTCTCCCACTCCCCCTGCTTGTGTTCCTGTTCTCGCTATCTCTCTCTCTGTCAAGTAAATAAAATCTTAAAAAAAAAAAAATCATAGATACAGGAAGTTTGACATTGGTTTAACTCTATGCTTCTATATGGAAAAAATAACTTTTATTCTTAATGTAGTATAAATTATCACTTTTTAAGAGGGTGCCTTATTTAAAATTACTTAAAGCATACACAAATGCTCTCATAGAGAGTAAATAGAAAAATAGTTTCCTCTAACAGAAAACATCAATGTGAAACTAAGAATGATTTTAAGAGAAAGATAAGGTTGTCTTGAAATCGCAAAAAATATTTTAGTGGTTTATGTTCTCATTACCAAAGCAGTTAGATACTGACTTATTTTATTACTTTCAGGGAGGGGACATTCCCTGCCTAAAGCACAATGTCTGATGTCTAATATATCATCCCTGTGAACTATCAGGATTACTATTGTAACATTTACAAATCTTACATTTTTGACCTTTTAAGCTAACCTAGATTTTTGTCTAGGGGCCTATAGAATAAATGTTAAGTATAGGTTTATGCAAATATACACATTAGTTAGCACGTTAAATGTTAAAATGATGCTTTGAGGGTGGAAAAAAGACCAAATCAAAGAAAATATGATAAAAATTGATCAACCTTATAAAGTTGGATATATTTACTTTAGTTTTGTTATTTTTCTTAGGGTTAACCTGAGAATTATCATCATGTGAATAAATGTAGATAATTAATTAATATCAGCAAGTGTTAATATCTTAGAATACTTGATTTTATTAAGTTTGTGCTTAGTTTTTAAATGAAGAATGTATATTCTTCAATAGTAACATTAACTTTTGTTTTACATCTAAAGAAATAACGCAATAGGTAATGTTTTAGAATATTACTTCCTTGTGGTAATTCAGTACATCAAGCAAATATCAAAGCTAAAGACTTCTTTTTCCACAGCAACATTCTACACGGCAACTTGGTAGAGGGAACAATGTTCAAAAAATTATATATACTTTCATCATCAGTTTCATAGAAAAAAAGATTAATATTGAAATAATTGAAGAAATAAAAATCAATGAGAATAATAAAATCTTAGCTACATTTTGCATTCCTAAGTACATTTTGGAATTTTTACTATAAAGAATTATGTAAGAATACTAATAAAAAATATTTCAAACTTTTGTGCTCGAGGAAAATTTTTTGTATTCCCTTTTAATGTTTGTCTGAGTTTTTTTCTGCCAAAAATCCATAGATGTTTGGATGTTTTATTAAAGGGCAAATCCAAACTGGAGAAGAAGAAAAGTGATATTTAACTGGATTGGAGGCATATTTAGATCAAAAGAAATTAAATTCTTATTATGTTGCTGACACCACCTCCTGAAAAACTTAAATTCCACTTTTTTAAAAAAAAATGTTATGGCCCTTACTGAATATAAATAGTAGCCAGTTTGATTTTTCATTGTAATATAATGGAAACTAAAACCCACAATATCAGCAATAGGAATATTATACCTTAAATATGAACAGAGAGGTACTAGGGTAGCATACATGCTTCACTTGTAATAAAAGTAAAGTATTAAGACAGAAAGAGATTTATTCTGTGGATTAGATGGCAGAGAGTCCTATCTGAGCTAAAAATAAACCTTAAATTCTTGGGAGATAATCTGGTGAGAAAAGAGTTTTGAATAAAAAGTTATATTCATTTGGCATTTGAAATAATTATTTGCTAAATTTGTAAGTATGCCATGTATGAGCATAATAGATATTTCTCTCCTAATATGCAGTATATATATAATCTTCTCATATTTCATTTCCTTCATAACTAAATTAAGCAACAGAATATTTTACATTGAAATAAATAGAATTATTCTGGTTTTGTTGTTGTTGTTGAATAGCTGAAATGTACTAAAGTTGAGTTATTTTTAGAAATGAATTTAATTTCCATTACTAAAAACTTTGGAAAAGGTTGCTTTCTGTAACATATATATATATATATTATATATATATTGTATTTTATATCCTAAGTTGTTTTTATTTTGTCAACTATAGTCCATAGTTAATTTTCCCAGCCCTTAACTTGGAGAAAAACTAGTCCCTGTTTGAATTAAGAATGCTGATGAATAATCTGAATTGCAGTGCTAGCTAATAAGTCATTTCTTGTTGAAGTAGACCATGTAAGGCTTAAAATCTTGTCTTTTGCATGATACATTATCATAAGGTCATATTCACCTTTTAAAAGATTGATGACACTACTCTGAAAGACACTAGTGGATTTAGGTTTAGTTTTATGGCCAAACATTCTGATGTGACTTTCACCCAATCAAACACAGACACAAAGAGAAATGACTTCGAAATGATATAATGGAAAGACATTTCAAATTTGTGACCTAAAACAGTCACACTGATGCTACTTATATCATATTTCATGTGGAGGAGTTATATGTAAAATCGGTTGGCTCTACGAAAATCATAAATGCATCAAGGATATAATATTCTGATCTATGTTATTCAATTAAGCTTAGCAAGGACTACCTTTCCATTTTCATGACAAAATAAATCAAATAAATGGTACGTGGGAGTGCCTGCTTGGTCAATTTCTGCTACAAGTTTATTTGAATCTTTGTTAGTTTTAGAGAGCTCCTTTAGTTGGAAAAGTACCTTTCATAATCATGAACTAATCAGTAACCCTCTTATTTTTATAATTTTAAATTTTGAAAGGGATCATCTGGAAAAAAATAAATATCACTTTTAATAATCATGATAGAAATTCTATTATGCAGAGGTATTAATAAGTGAAAAAGCTGAGATAGCATCTTCTTATTAAAATAGCTCAGCCTGTATGCAACTTTAATATATTTTTTCTCTCCTCGCCATGATTGAAGTTGGCAGTATTAAGACCAATTGTGCATAGGGCCAGCCAAATTAGCGACAGGAGGCAATTAGATTTGACCAGATCAACCGAGAATTTTCATAATTTTTTGTCAGTTTATAATAATGAATAAACCTGTATGAACATTCAAAGAAAAATGTTGACACAAGAAAAATATTTACATTTTAATATGCTGGAAATTTCCAATGAAATTATTCAAGCCTTGTTTCATCTTTTATATTTATTTTTGTATGGAAGACTGAAAAAGCTTCACGAACTAAAAATGCCTGTTGATATCTCCTGAGAATGGGAACTAGTGATTTCTAACTTTTCTATGGCATTGGTGTTCTGTTGGAAGACTTTATCCTGTCACTTTCTTTCAGGTGAAGTTATTTTTGACCCAAGTAGAATATATTTTATGAATGTGCAAGTTAAATAATGAGAAATGCAAATACTATAAATATATGAATTGTTTTCTTCCACGTACCTTATCAAACTCCACCATATCTTATACTTGAAGGATGCGATAGAGTATTTTTTAATATTAAATTTTTGAATGAGCAGACCTAAAAAAGAATCTTGATGCCTCTTCTTCTCTCTAACCATATGTCTAATCCACCAGTTAGATCTGTTACTGTACTTTTAAAATATATCCCAACAAAATTTTTAGCACCACCTTCACCACTAGCACCAAATAAAAACCACCATTGTCTCTTGCCAGGATACCTCAGTACCTACCATCTGATTTTCTGGCTTTCTGTTTACCAAACTTACTTTGTATTTTCTTTTTCTTTTCTTTTCTTTTTTTTTAAGATTTATTTACTTATTTGACAGGAGTAGGGGGAGGGATGGGGAGAGAGGGAGAAAGATAATCTCAAGCAGACTCTGCACTGAGCCTAGAGCTGGACACAGGGCTCAATCTCACAGCCCTGAGATCATGACCTGTGCTGAAATCAGGAGTCGGACACCTAACTGACTGAGCCAGGCAGGTGCCCTCAACCTCACTTTTTAAATGGAAATAGAAATATGTTATCATTCAGTGGTCTCCATCCTTCTCCATTTCCATCTAGAATAGGACTCAAAATCCTTATTCTGTTCTACAAATCCTATAAATTGAATTCTGGCTCACCTTAGACCCCTCTTTCTTACCAATCTCCCTCTTCACTCCCTTGTTTTTTGCATACAGAATCCCTCTAGGTTTCCTGAACATATAAAGTACACCCCCACATCTAGGCAATTACTGTCTCCTTTGTCTGCTGCCTTCTTCATACTGGTTTCAGCTCAATTACCACCTTTCTTGAACATACTATCTAACATGGCAAGCCCAGTCACTTTTGATTCTTCTAACTTATTTTTTTAAAGCTGTAACTGATATTTCTTTATATGTGTATCTATTTATCCATGACTTTTCTGTCTCCTCCTTGCTGAAGAGGGCATTTTTACTCTCTTCTGTTGCCCCAATTTCCCCAGCACCCAGACAGTACCTGAAACATAGTGTGTTCTCATAAAAAGTCAGTGAACTTAATGAATATAAATGACCAAGATGAGAAATAGTTCAAAGACTTCTGAAAATTAAAATGTATTGAATAATGTTTTGAATCATTTAGGGATGACATTTCTAAGAGTATAAGTCAGTATTAATCAAGAATATTACAAGGACTTCAATTTTGGTGATCCCTTGTTATTAATGCAAAATATGAATGCTTAATATTTTATTGCAAATGTGTTTAACTCTGAATTGAAAGGTGTTTTCACAAAATTGTGAACTGCAACATTTATTTAAGCACGGTAAACTCAATATTATTCTCTTATATTTGGTAATGAAACATAAGTATTTTCAATAATTTAATACCAGTAATACTTAAGTTTCAGGGATATATGTTGTTCTTTGGAGCTATTCAAAATGAAAGTGTATTCACCACTGTCTTATAACTGTTAGAGTTCTGTGCTCTTCATTTAAAAGTATATGAAAAAATAATGTAAATTAAATCAAATACCTAAAATTGTGGTAAAAAATACAAATTAGTAACTAGACATGGGAAATTAATGTTGTCATACAAAATTGCCAGATAATACATTTTGTATGATAATGTTCTGCTCATTTAAGTATGAATATTTCCTAGAAAAATAAAAGTAAAATTCTTACCAGCTGCTGATTAAATAATTTCTTTTCTTGAGATTTTATTCATATTTTTGGACAAAAGCATCCCTGAAATTCTTTACATTTTTATTAAAAAATTAACATATTCTGAAAAATTAAAAGAAAAACATTTGGTTTATTGCTGTACATATGTTTTATTATATATAAACACTCCTTTGATAAAGGATTACATTGATAAAGTATTCTATTGTCTTACATAATACACTTAAGAGAATCCATGAATATTCATTTTAAGCATATGGTTACAATTTCCAGATAATTCTGTGGACTCTAAGCACTCCTGTTCCTTCAGGACTCTGACCACAGATTTTTTTTAATCAAGGATAAGAAAGGTTTATCATCTCTAATCAGCACTCACAGCTAAACAAATATTGAAACTACATTTTTATACTTTGTAACAGACTGATCCAAAAATTATCTCAAAGACAAATCTAACCTGAGCAGCAGATTTTAAAAGATGTGCAGTGTTGGCGTACTATGAGGAATCGTGAATATATTACACACTAAAAGTCAAGAATCAAATAACTGATACCATCAACTACATCAGTGGAGTACTTGCTGAGCCCTGAACATGCTGGGGAGTTATCAGAGAAAAAGGTTATTTACTCTCAAGAAAATTTCGTTTGTTTTATATATTTTTTTTACTTTCTCTTCAGAATGCATATGTAAATTTAAGAATGTTATCCAGATTGTATTTTTAAATTTTTAATTGAATTTTGTTTTTATGTACATGTATAGTGTCTCAGAATCAGTGATCACATACAGTGACATCTAAAGTCTGAAATGGGCAGTGGTGGGAATTCATAACTCTTATTTTATTTTTTTTATTTTTTTCCTTTTTTTAGATTTTATTTATTTGACAGAGAGAGATACAGCGAGAGAGGGAACACAAGCAGGGGGAGTGGGAGAGGGGCTTCCCGCCGAGCAGGGAGCCCGATGCGGGGCTCAATCCCAGGACCCTGGGATCATGACCTGAGCCGAAGGTAGATGCTTAACGACTGAGCCACCCAGGCGCCCCCATAACTCTTATTTTATTTTATTTTTTTAATTCTTATGTTAATCCCCATACATTACATCATTAGTTTTAGATGTAATGTTCCATGATTCATTGTGCATAACACCCAGTGCTCCATGCAGAATGTGCCCTCCACAATACCCATCACCAGGCTAACCCATCCTCCCACCCCCCTCCCCTCTAGAACCCTCAGTTTGTTTTTCAGAGTCCATCGTCTCTCATGGTTCGTCTACCCCTCCGATTTCCCCCTCTTCATTCTTCCCCTCCTGCTGCCTTCTTCTTCTTCTTTTTTTTTTTTTCCTTAACATATATTGCATTATTTGTTTCAGAGGTACAGATCTGAGATTCAACAGTCTTGCACAATTCACAGCACTTACCAGAGCACATACCCTCCCCAGTGTCTATTACCCAGTCCACCCTCCCACCCCACCCCCCACTCCAGCAACCCTCAGTTTGTTTCCTGCGATTAAGAATTCCTCATATCAGTGAGGTCATATGATACATGTCATTCTCTGTTTGACTTAATTCTCTCAACATTATACCCTCCAGTTCCATCCATGTCATTGCAAATGGCAAGATCTCATTCCTTTTGATGGCTGCATAATATTCCATTGTATATATATACCATTTCTTCTTTATCCATTCATCTGTCAATGGACATCTTGGCTCTTCCCACAGTTTGGCTACTGTGGACATTGCTGCTATAAACATCAGGGTGCACGTACCCCTTCGGATCCCTACATTTGTATCTTTGGGGTAAATACCCAGTAGTGCAATTGCTGGGTCATAGGGTAGCTCTATTTTCAATTTTTTGAGGAACCTCCATACTATTTCCCAGAGTGGCTGCACCAGCTTGCATTCCCACAAACACTGTAGGAGGATTCCCCTTTCTCCGCATCCTCGCCAACATCTGTCATTTCCTGACTTGTTAATTTTAGCCATTCTGACCGGTGTGAGGTGGTATCTCATTGAGGTTTTGATTTGGATTTCCCTGATGCCGAGCGATACTGAGCATTTTTTCATGTGTCTGTTGGCCATTTGGATGTCTTCTTTGGCAAAATGTCTGTTCATGTCTTCTGCCCATTTCTTGATTGGATTCTTTGTTCTTTGGGTGTTGAGTTTGATGAGTTCTTTATAGATTTTGGATATTAGCCCTTTATCTGATATGTCATTTGCAAATATCTTCTCCCATTCTGTTGATTGTCTTTTGGTTTTGTTGACTGTTTCCTTTGCTTTGCAAAAGCTTTTTATCTTGATGAGGTCCCAATAGTTCATTTTTGCCCTTGCTTCCCTTGCCCTTGGCGATGTTTCTAAGAAGAAGTTGCTTTGGCTGAGGTCAAAGAGGTTGCTGCCTGTGTTCTCCTTTAGGATTTTGATGGACTCCTGTCTCACATTGAGGTCTTTCAACCATTTGGAGTCTATTTTTGTGTGTGGTGTAAGGAAATGGTCCAGTTTCATTCTTCTGCATGCGGCTGTCCAATTTTCCCAACACCATTTGTTGAAGACACTGTCTTTGTTCCATTGGACATTCTTTCCTGCTTTGTCAAAGATGAGTTGACCATAGAGTTGAGGGTCCATTTCTGGGCTCTCTATTCTGTTCCATTGATCTATGTGCCTGTTTTTGTGCCAGTACCATACTGTCTTGATGATAACAACTTTGTAATAGTGCTAGAAGTCCGAAATTGTGATGCTGCCAGCGTTGCTTTTCTTTTTCAACATTCCTCTGGCTATGCAGGGTCTTTTCTGGTTCCATACGAATTTTAGGATTATTTGTTCCATTTCTTTGAAAAAAGTGGATGGTATTTTGATGGGGATCACATTGAATGTGTAGATTGCTCTAGGTAGCATTGACATCTTCACAATATTTGTTCTTCCAATCCATGAGCATAGAATATTTTTCCATTTCTTTGTGTCTTCCTCAATTTCTTTCATGAGTATTTTATAGTTTTCTGAGTACAGATTATTTGCCTCTTTGTTTAGATTTATTCCTAGGTATCTTATGATTTTGGGTGCAATTGTAAATGGGATCAAATCCTTAATTTCTCTTTCTTCTGTCTTGTTGATGGTGTATAGGAATGCCACTGACTTCTGTGCATTGATTTTCTATCCTGCCACTTTACTGAATTCCTGTATGAGTTCTAGCAGTTTTGGGGTGGAGTCTTTGGGGTTTTCCACATAAAGTATCATATCATCTGCAAAGAGTGAGAGTTTGACTTCTTCTTTGCCTATTTGAATGCTTTTATTTCTTTTTGTTGTCTGATTGCTGTGGCTAGGACTTCCAATAGTATGTTGAATAGCAGTGGTGATAGTGGACATCCCTGCCATGTTCCTGACCTTAGGGGGAATGCTCTCAGTTTTTCCCCATTGAGAATGATATTTGCTGTAGGTTTTTTATCGATGGCTTTTATGATATTGAGGTATGTACCCTCTATGCCTATACTCTAAAGAGTTTTGATCAAGAAGGGATGCTGTACTTTGTCAAATTCTTTTTGTGCATCTATTGAGAGGATCATATGATTCTTGTTCTTTCTTTTGTTAATGTGTTGTATCATGATTGATTTGCGGATGTTGAACCAACCTTGCAGCCCAGGGATAAATTCCACTTGGTCGTGGTGAATAAGGCTTTTAATGTACTGTTGGATCCTATTGGCTAGTATTTTGGTGAGAATTTTTGCATCCATGTTCATCAGGGATTTTGGTCTGTAGTTTTCCTTTTTGATGGGGTCTTTGTCTGGTTTTGGGATCAAGGTAATGCTGGCCTCATAAAATGAGTTTGGAAGTTTTCCTTCCATTTCTATTTTTTGGAACAGTTTCAGAAGAATAGGTATTAATTCTTTAAATGTTTGGTAGAATTCCCCTGGGAAGCCATCTGGCCCTGGTCTTTTGTTTTTTGGGAAATTTTTGATGACTGCTTCAATTTCCTTAGTGGTTATAGGTCTGTTCAGGTTTTCTATTTCTTCCTGGTTCAGTTTTGGTAGCTGATACATCTCTAGGAATGCATCCATTTCTTCCAGGTTATCTAATTTGCTGGCATAGAGTTGCTCATAATATGTTCTTATAATTGTTTGTATTTCTTTGGTGTTGGTTGTGATTTCTCCTATTTCATTCATGATTTTGTTGATTTGTGTCATTTCTCTTTTCTTTTTGATAAGTTTGGCCAGGGGTTTATCAATCTTGTTAATTCTTTCAAAGAACCAGCTCCTAGTTTCACTGATCTCTTCTACTGTTCTTTTGGTTTCGATTTCATTGATTTCTGCTCTGATCTTTATGATTTCTCCTCTCCTGCTAGGTTTAGGCTTTATTTACTGTTCTTTCTTCGGGTCCTTTAATTGTAGGGTTAGGTTGTGTACTTGAGACCTTTCCTGTTTCTTGAGAAAGGCTTGTATTGCTATATACTTTCCTCTTAGGACTGCCTTTGCTGCATCCCAAAGATTTTGAACAGTTGTGTTTTCATTATCATTGGTTTCCAAGAATTTTTTCAATTCTTCTTTAATTTCCAGGTTGACCCATTCATTCTTCAGTAGGATGCTCTTTAGCCTCCATGTATTTGAGTTCTTTCCGACTTTCCTCTTGTGATTGAGTTCTAGGTTCAAAGCCTCGTGGTCTGAAAATAGGCAGGGAATGATCCTAATCTTTTGGTACCAGTTGAGACGAGATTTGTGACCTAGGATGTGATCTATTCTGGAGAATGTTCCATGGGCACTAGAGAAGAATGTGTATTCCGTTGCTTTGGGATGGAATGTTCTGAATATGTCTGTGAAGTCCATTTGGTCCAGTGTGTCAATTATAGTCTTTATTTCCTTGTTGATCTTTTGCTTAGATGATCTGTCCATTTCAGTGAGGGGGGTGTTAAAGTCCCCTACTATTATTGCATTGTTGTCGATGTGTTTCTTTGCTTTTGTTCTTAATTGCCTTATATAATTGGCTGCTCCCATGTTAGGGGCATAGATATTCAGAATTGTTAGATCTTCTTGTTGGATAGACCCTTTAAGTAGGATATAGTGTCCTTCCTCATCTCTTATTACAGTCTTTGGTTTAAAATCTAATTTGTCTGATATAAGGATTGCCACCCCAGCTTTCTTTTGGTGTCCATTAGCATGGCAAATGGTTTTCCACCCCCTCACTTTCAATCTGGGGGTGTCTTTGGTTCTAAATGAGTCTCTTGCAGACAGCATATTGATGGGTCTTGTTTTTTAATCCAATCTGATAGCCTGTGTCTTTTGATTGGGGCATTTAGCCCATTTACATTCAGGGTAACTATTGAAAGATAGGAACTTCGTGCCATTGTATTGTCTGCAAGGTGACTGTTACTGTATATTGTCTGTGTTCCTTTCTGGTCTATGTTGCTTTTAGGGTCTCTCTTTGCTTAGAGGACCCCTTTCAAGATTTCCTGTAGGGCTGGTTTTGTGTTTGCAAATTCCTTTAGTTTTTGTTTGTCCTGGAAGCTTTTTATCTCTCCTTCAATTTTCAATGACAGCCTAGCTGGATATAGTATTCTTGGCTGCATATTTTTCTCATTTAGTGCTCTGAATATATCCTGCCAGTCCTTTCTGGCCTGCCAGGTCTCTGTGGATAGGTCTGTTGCCAATCTAATATTTCTACCATTGTAGGTTACATATCTCTTCTCCCGAGCTGCTTTCAGGATTTTCTCTTTGTCTATGAGACTCATAAGATTTACTATTAGATGTCGGGGTGTTGACCTATTTTTATTGATTTTGAGAGGGGTTCTCTGTGCTTCCTGGATTCTGATTCCTGTTTCCTTCCCCAAATTAGGGAAGTTCTCTGCTATAATTTGCTCCATTATACCTTCTGCCCCTCTCTCTCTTTCTTCTTCTTCTGGGATCCCAATTATTCTAATATTGTTTCATCTTATGGTATCACTTATCTCTCGAATTCTGCCCTCATGATCCAGTAGTTGTTTATCTCTCTTTTTTTCAGCTTCTTTATTTTCCATCATTTGGTCTTCTATATCACTGATTCTCTCTTCTCCCTCATTTATCCTAGCAGTTAGTGCCCTCATATTTGGTTGCACCTCATTAATAGCTTTTTTGATTTTGACTTGGTTAGATTTTAGTTCTTTTATTTCTCCAGAAAGGGTTTCTCTAATAACTTCCATGCTTTTTTCAAGCCCAGCTAGTATCTTTAAAGTGATGATTCTGAACTCTAGATCTGACATCGTACTAATGTCTGTATTGAGTAGGTCCCTGGCAGTCGGTACTACGTCTGTTCTTTTTGTTGAGGAGATTTTTTCCGTCTTGTCATTTTGTGCAGAGGAGAATAGATTAATGAGAGAACAAAATGCTAGCAGAGTAACAATGTCCCCACAAATGATACTCTAAACAAATCAGAAAAGACCTGAGACAGTGGGAAAAGAAAGGGAAAGAGAGAAAAAAGAAAAAGAAAAAGATAAAGATAAAGACAAACAAAAATAGAGCAAAACAAAACAACAACAACAAAAAACCAAAATGTGATCAAATATGATCAGGCTGGTATATAGATCAGTGCCACACACTAGATTTTGTGTGTATTTTGGTCTGTTAGAAGAAAGTGCCTCCCAAAATTTTAAAGAAAGAAAAACTTATATATGTACAAAAATAAGGGTTGATATGATGAAGGATGGAATATGACTGTAAAGATGGAAATTATGAAAAATTTTATAAAAGGAATTGATAAGAAGTTGTTTGAAAAAAGAAGAGGATTTAAAAAAAGAAAAAAAGAAAAAAAAAGGGAGAGAATGTGATCAGGCAGGGGAGTAGAAAAAAACCATATACTAGAGATTTAGGGTATATTTTGATCAGTTAGAAGAAACTATCTCAAAATTTTAAAGAGAGAACAACTTATATATATATGCCAAAAATACGGGTAACTACTATGAAGGGATAGAATATGACTCTAAAAATGAAAAAATAAAAATGTTTTTTTTAAAAAAGGGATTGATAAAATGTTGGTTGAAAAAGGGAAAAAGAAAAATTCAAAATAAAAATAAAAGAAAAAGAAAAAAAGAGAGTTAAAAAAATTAACTTTGAAAGACTAAAGAATCATGGTAAAAAAGCCATGAATTCTATGTGTAGTATTCCCCTAGCGCTGGAGTTCTGCCGTTCTCATTGATCGGTAAACTTGGTCTTGGCTGGCTGTTCTCGGTGATCTTCTGGGGTGGGGCCTGTTGCCATGGTTTCCAAATGTCTTTGTCGGAGGCGGAATTGCCCTGCCCTTGCCCGGTCCGGGCTAAGTAATCTGCTCAGGTTGCTCTCCAGAGCTTTTGTTCCCTGCGAGCTTTCCGTACAGCTTTGGATGCGGAGAGTGAAAATGGCGGCCTCCCAATCTCCGCCCTGGAGGAGCCAAGAACTCGGGGCCCCACTCCTCAGTGAGCCCCCAGAGAAAAGCAGTCAGTCACTCCCAACTCCCCAGTCTCTGGCCGCACTCCATGCTCACCCAGAGCCTGTGACCACGCGTTTCTATCTCTGGCACCTGACCCCGGGTGGAGTCTCTAAACCCAGCAGATCTCTGTGGTGCACTCCTGCGCTGCTCCTCCCGGGGGAGGAAGGTGAGTCTCCCTGGATCTGCCGCTTGTTGGGTCCCTGCTGGAGGAGCAGAGGCCCAACTGTGCCACGGATCACGGTTTATGACAACCCCGAGCTGAGAGCCCGCACCTGGGCTCCGCCTCTGCAGCCGGCTTCCCTGCTCCGTTACCTGGGAGCTCTGCCACACTCAGGCACCCCTGGTCTTTCTGTGACCCCAAGGGTCCTGAGACCACACTGTCCCGTGAGGGTTCCATCCCCCGCTTAGCCACCGGAGTGACGTCCCTCAGCGGAGCAGACTTCTAAAAGTTCTGATTTTGTGCTCCGTGGCTCTATCACTTGCCAGAAGCAGCTGACGGAGGCCCCTCCCCCGCCATCTATCCTCCCGAATATCGCCTCTGATTCACTTCTCCGCACGTCCTACCTTCCAGAAAGTGGTTGCTTTTCTGTTCAGAGAGTTGTTGCTCTTCTTTTCTTCGATCTCCTGTTGAGTTTGTAGGTGTTCAGAATGGTTTGATCCCTATCCAGCTGAATTCCTGAGAGGAGACGAAATCCAGGTCTCCTACTCCTCCACCATCTTGCTCCGCCCCCCCCCCCCCCATAACTCTTATTTTAAAATAGAGTCTGAGGTATAGTGAGTCAGGTAATTATGCTAATGAGAGTGTTATAAGCCTGTTTGTTTTCCATGTCCATGTATGAATAACTCAGTTTTTGACAGGCCTCAGAGTGAAGAAATTTATTAGGATTACTTAGTTATTGATCAGCTTTGGATTCAGGGGTTTTTGATAACTTTGCCATATTGCCAGTTTCTAGTTACTAACAATTTAGGTAATAATGATACAATGCTAATATTCTGAATTATACATTTCTGGATTTCCCAGGTTAGACAATAAAACAATAGACCTAATAGGACACTGTTTTTTGACAAAATTTGAAATGAGTCTCATCATCATACTTAACTTTAATGTGTTTACCTGAGTAATAAAGATTAACAGAGGTACCTGGGTAGCTCAGTCAGTTGGGCATCTGCCTTCAGCTCAGGTCATGATCCCAGTGTCCTGGGATCGAGCCCCGCATCGGTTTCCCTGTTCGGCGGGAAGCCTGCTTCTCCTTCTCCCTCTCTCACTCCCCCTGCTTGTGTTCCCTCTCTCGCTGTGTCTCTCTCTGTCAAATAAATCAATAAAATCTTAGAAAAAAAAAGATTAACAAGACATATTATACTCCACTTGTATTTAATAAATATGGGACCAGTCAAGATGATAAATAAAATATGCATTATTTTCCAAGGATTTTTATTTTCTTTACAAAATTGATAGGAAAAAAAATACTCCTTTATTTTTTTATTTTTATTTTTTGACAGAGAGAGACACAGTGAGGGAGGGAACACAGTCAGGGGGAGTGGGAGAGGCAGAAGCAGGGGAGCCTGAAGCGGGGCTCGATCCCAGGACCCTGGGATCATGACCTGAGCCGAAGGCAGATGCTTAACGACTGAGCCACCCAGGCGCCCCACTCCTTTATTCTTATTTAAGAAAAAAAGGTTTACTTTTTCTGCTCACTCAGTTTTTCATTGAACATTGTTTAAAATGATGTTTAAATATATATCCCCATATAAGGAAAACTTGGAAAACAACGCAACGTATTTTTTTTCAGTTTGTATTCTATTCAAATCAGGGCTAAATGCCTAACTTCACTTAGATTCAAGGCATAAAAAGTACAGTATTACTTTCTCCATAAAAGGAATACATATCTCAAGTTTTTGGGTAAATATTTAAAAGCATCTATGGAGACACAGGCTCAGTATCAGAATTATCAGAATATTTACTCAAAGTTAATGGAAAGGCTTTTAAAATATGATATGTATTTAAAATATGATATATAAATATATAAACATCCCTACAGACATATGGCTCCTTAAAAATAGTTATATTTATATTATATCCTTATTTCATTTTGAAGAGAAAAATTTGTTCATTTAGACTCAAATATTCATTGTGTCCAAATGACAGAAGATCTATGCCAGGCACTATAGTCAATGATTTCATTAAATATACAAGCCCCCTGACTTCAGGAAGCTTGCAGATTAAAAAAAAAAAAAAAAGACAAATAATCTTTAACAAATGCATGATTACAAAAGTACAAATTACCTGCTCTGAAACAAAACTAAAAGTGTTATAAGACATTACAATGGTAGATCTAATTTTATATGGAGTCAAGAGAGGCATTTTCAAGGAGGTAACATTTAATTTGAGAAAGAGTTGGTGGAATGAGGAGCCAGAAGGAATATCAGGGAAGAACATATATGAAAGCTGTGAGTATGGCTGAAGAGGAAAGGCAGAGAGAGAGAGAAAGACCTTGGAATAGAAGAGGAAGAAGATCAGTGGGGCTGCAGTGTAAACATTGAGGAAGAGGGGAAGAATGACACTAGATAAATTCGAAGAGGTTAAAAAGATGAGATGATGCCAAGTTTCTCAGTGGAGAATACTCGGTTGTGGGAGGACCCAGTAAAGAGAGTGAAGCAGGGACACAATTTTATTGGTAGTAGAAGTAAGCAAGTACAGATGGAGAGACTACTCAGGATGTTTGAGCCTATGGCAAAAACCCAGGAGACATGATGGCAACCCGGAATAGGGAATCAGTAGTGAACATGGAGAGAAGCAGAAGAAGCAAGGATATAAGTGTGTGTGTGTTTAGAGAATTAATTTAATCTGTTTGCCTATGTTCCACTGATCTAAAGCACAACTATGTAGAGTTAAATCAACTAAAATATGGAAGAAAAAACAAGTATGGTTTTAAAGTGAATTTGGGAATGACATTAAGATGCTTACCTGCTTTAGGTGGACCTTAGATTGATTATCAGCTTTCAAGCAGTCAGTTCATTAACTAAAGACTTTTTAGTTATAAAATTCACCCTATTGGGCACCTGGGTGGCTTAGTCAGTTAAACGTCTGCCTTCAGCTCAGGTCATGATCCTGGGGTCCTGGGTTTGAGTCCTGAATCGAGCTCTCTGCTCAGCAGAGAGTCTGCTTCTTCTTCTACCCTTCCCTCTGCTCATGATCTCTCTCTCTCTCTCCCTCTCAAATAAATAAATTAAAAATAAATAAATAAAATAAAATTCACCCTATCTACAAAATAAAACCAAACTGCTTTTTCAGGTGTATGACTGAAGATAGTAAGTCTAGTAGACTCTAATCAGACTTTCTTCTGGAATATTCAGATGATTAAAACAAATACATTGAGGAATGGGAAAGTAATAAAGTCATACCTTTATGCCTTTACAGGTGTGTGTGTGTGTGTGTGTGTGTGTGTGATAGAGAGAAAGAGAGATGGAAATAATAATTGATAATATCCTTTAACTGATTATTGTAGAAATAGTCACACACATATTAAAGAGTTTTAATAAGATACTTAGCTAATATTTTGTTATTCACTGTTATGAGAATGCTGAAGGTCAACAGAAGGAAATAAAATTGAATACTGCTTTAAATGTGAAATAATGTTATGTGCACTGCAAGTACAAAGTAACATGAATGATATTACACAGGTCACCTGTAGACATTAAAATATTTCCTTTTGCAAGATTAACTCGATTAACTCATCAATAAAATATAAATAGAGTTAACTGGATTATTTTTAAGGAACAAACAAGGAGATAAACACTTCAGAATCAATACAGGTAATTAAACCTGTTACATGTTACAGTCATTAGTTTCATAGTTTAATAGATTACAGAAACTTCTATTGGAGCCAAATCGAATGTGCCTGTTAGTAACAATGAGTAATAATAAAGTACAAGGCTATGTAACAGAAACAGATGAAGTGTAAAGTAAAATAATAGAGGAACATGACAAGTTAATTTTTTTTTTTTTTTTTTTTGCTGTGCAATGTTCTTGGAATAAAATACATCATAAATAAAAATTTACTTTAGATGTGTTGATTTCATGGACAAAAGCATAATGAATAGATCAGATGATCTGCTTTATGAAGTTTTTTTTTTCCTGTCAAACATCAGATTCCACAGCCTTCATGTAGCAAGCATATCATTCATATTATATGAAATAATTAGGATAACCACAAATCATCCACTTTAAACTGAGTATTTTTGGAAACTCTGTTTTATATTTCTTCTCATGTAATAAAGAGGCTATTTATTCACTATTTTACTGAAAATATGGAACTCTTCCTCAAAATATGCTTATCTGAATCTTTAGCTTCTAAACTGTTTGTTTTTGATCTATTTCATGCAACTTTATTTAAGTGGATTAATAATAATTATACTAAAATAGTGAATAAACCAATACAGCCATTAAACGAAATAATCTGCAAACATTTGGGAGACACTACATGCAGCAACAGAATCTGGTATCCAAAGAAATAGGACTAATAAAGCAAACAGAAAATTCTGTAATAGTAATGTAATAACCTTATTAAAAAGTTTATAAAGATTTATTTTTTATTTTTTTAAAATATTTTATTTATTTATTTGACAGTGAGATAGCGAGAGCAGGAACACAAGCAGGGGAGTGGGAGAGGGAGAAGTGGGCTTCCCGCCGAGCAGGGAGCCCAACATGGGACTCGATCCCAGGACCCTGGGATCATGACCTGAGCAGAAGGCAGACGCTTAATGACTGAGCCACCCAGGCGCCCTAAAAAGTTTATAAAGATTTAAATAGTCAAAATGGTATCTATCTATTAAACAGGAACGGATGCTGTGAAAAAGAAATAATTCCTGTCCTTTTATTTTTTAAATTTAGTCATAACCAAATTTGTTCTGAAGGGGAATTAACATGAGTTGGTTTTGTGTTTTCTTTTCTTTTTTTTTTTTTTAAGATTTTATTTATTTATTTGACAGGGAGAGACACAGTGAGAGAGGGAACACAAGCAGGGGGAGTGGGGGAGGGAGAAGCAGGCTTCCCGCGAGCAGGGAGCCCGATGCGGGGCTGGATCCCAGGACCCTGGGATCATGACCTGAGCTGAAGGCAGACGCTTAACGACTGAGCCACGCTGGTGCCCCGGTTTTGTGTTTTCTTATAGCCCTTTGCCTATACCTCCCCTGTCACAGAGAACTCTCTTGACTTTGCAATGATGGTCAGGCACGTGGCTGATGTCCCCACTACACAGCAAGCTCTTTAGGGCACATCAACAGTGTTGTCTTTGCATCTTCAACTGTATCTGGATAGGAGTTGACAATATGGACAAATAGGGAGAGTAGGCGTTTCTTTAGCCAGTTTATCTAAGAGTTCTCTAAAAGGTTCCAAGTCAAGAGGATAAAAAAAAAGATACCCAGAGTAGAGCTGAGGTCAAGAGCCAAGAAATACTAGGTCATGTGTCAACTTCAGTCACCAGGATCAACGTAAGTTGGTGGTGTGGCATGGAAGTAGAGAAAGAGGATCAGGAGAATGAAGGAAAGATCAAGGTAAGAATAGGAGGGTCAGCAAGCCAAATCCCATTCCTTGGCAACCTTTCTGCTGCTAGGACATATGGTAGGGCAGATGGTCTGCTGTAAGGTATGACAAGAGACCACAGACAGTTCCTGACTCCTAATGAGTGCTTATTAGATGGATAAGCTAGAAAATAATATCTGTAGTCTACCATGCCTGTTCTTTTAAAACTAAAATTAATCTTCCTCCCCTTAACAAAATATATTATTAAGTTAATTTGGAAAAAGGACCCTACTTAAGGTCAAATTTGTGAATTGAAAGATAGTTAAGAAATTTTCCTAGCACATAGAGTTAGAGACAGATAGATAAGAAGTAGAAATGACAAGTTAAAAGGAAGAGTATAAATATCCATCAGTTCCAGTATTTATTGGTCTAATAGGAGTTCCAGATGGAGATACAGAGAAACCAGAGATGACATTCATCAGTCATCCAGATCACAAATATGTGTGCCTACTTTCTTCCCTTCAATGAATTATGTCAGTGATCATAAGGGAGACTCCTTCCCTAGAGAAAGCAGATGGACAATAATCATAGAAAAGTAATAAGATAATTCAGATACATATAAGTATTAAATTAGTAGATAAAACCCATAATGTGATAGAGAAAGATAGTGTTGGGGATGGTGTAGCTGGAATTGCTTGATATAAGACCGTCAACATTGTGAATGGCATTGGAATTAAATATTTATATGTATATATATAGAAAGAGGAATTTTTAAAATTTTTTTTAAAGATTTTATTTATTTATTTGACAGAGAGACACAGCGAGAGAGGGAGCACAAGCAGGGGGAGTGAGAGAGGGAGAAGCAGGCTTCCTGCTGAGCAGGGAGCCTGATGCAGGGCTCAATCCCAGGACCCTGGGATCATGACCTGAGCCGAAGGCAGATGCTTAACAACTGAGCCACCCAGGCGCCCCTAGAAAGGGGATTGTAATGTGAAATCTAGAACAGATCAGATCAGCAAATAATAAGAAGATCTCTAAAAAGAATGAGGTTGGCATGTTTGGGAGAATGAGAAACAGTGGTCTGGGAGTGGCAGGGCATTATCGAATGGGATGAAGTCCGAAATGATGGGCAGGGCCTTATCAAATGGGAAATTTTGGATTGGCCTAAGGAGATAGGATCTTATTTGCATTGCAATGGGAAGTCTTAGGAGGATTTGGGCTTTATGCTTTAAAAAGACTGGATTCTGTTTCACAAGAATCATTTTCCTTGGTAGGTAGAAATGCTATTATAGCTTTAAGTGGGCAAAACTGAAGAGGATTGGTTCAAGTAAGAGATGATGGTGTCGGGCAAGTGCAAGGTGCCTGTGGGTAGTACAGAGATGGGATCTGATAGCTTATCCCCACTACCTATCACTGGGGGGTCAGGTCTATGAAGACATACCACTTTTTTATTGTCTTATTCGGTTGGTCATCCATTGGCACTAACTGTTTTGATTTTATAGACTCTATTTTAGTTTGCATTTACAAATTACCAATTTTTCTAGCATGTATCTGTAGACATTTGGCCTGAAGTTTACACAGCAAAAAATATTTTAGCAAAAATATGTATAAGTCAGATAATTTTGTCATTCAATTTTTGCTCAGAAACAGAATTTAGAAAATGCAAAATGAATCTCAGAGAATGGAATGGTACATTAATCATCAACTGAACATTTTTATTTTTTTAAAGATTTTATTTATTTATTTGAGAGAGAGAGAGAATGAGAGAGGGAGCATGAGAGGGGGGAGGGTCAGAGGGAGAAGCAGACTGCCCGCCCAGCAGGGAGCCCAATGTGGGACTCGATCCTGGGACTCCAGGATCATGATCTGAGCCAAAGGCAGTCGCTTAACCAACTGAGGCACCGAGGCACCCCAACTGAACATTTTAAATGGAAAATTTTACTACCATTACCCAACCAAATTATTTTATTATTTTATTTTTTTTTCTTAAAGATTTTATTTATTTATTTGACAGAGAGAGACACAGTGAGAGAGGGAACACAAGCAGGGGGAGTGGGAGAGGGAGAAGCAGGCTTCCCGCAGAGCAGGGAGCCTGATGGCGGGGATCGATCCCAGGACCCTGGGATCATGACTTGAGCCGAACCAACCAATTTAAAGTGATTTCTATTTCTGTTATAAGGAGATTTATTTGAATCTGTATACATCATGAACAACTTTAATAAAATTTCACAATTTTGGCTAATGTCATATTTGTCATTAAATTGAACAAAGAAGTGCACTGAATTGTGTATAAAAGATAAATAAATTGTATTACTTTTAAATATCATTACTAAAGAAACTGAGAAAAATATGCAATTATTTGGAGCCCATGCATGACCAGTAGCTAATTTTTCAAGTTTATTGTGTCAGAGGTGTGCTTTCTGGATTTCAAAAGTAATTAGTTTGAAATAAATGAATTGCATTAAGTTTGGGTAAAAGTTTTTTTAAAGAATTTATTGAAACCAAGAACAAGGAGAAATTCAACTTTTCAGTTGATATGTACATTGCTTTTCAAAAGGGAAGTTAAAATCTTAGCAGAAAATACCTCTTTATTTCTGTTTTATTTTTAGTTTTTTTATTATGTTATGTTAATCACCATATATTACATCATTAGTTTTTGATGTAGTGTTCCATGAATCATTGTTTGCGTATAACACCCAGTGCTCCATGCAGAATGTGCCCTCCTCAATACCCACCACCAGGCTAACCCATCCCCCCCACCCCCCTCTCCTCTAGAACCCTCAGTTTGTTTGTCAGAGTTCATAGTCTCTCATGGTTCATCTCCCCCTCCGATTTCCCCCTCTTCAGTTTTCCCTTCCTGCTATCTTCTTCTTCTTCTTCTTCTTCTTTTTTTAAATATATAATGTATTATTTGTTTCAGAGGTACAGGTCTGTGATTCAACAGTCTTACACAATTCACAGCGCTCACCATAGCACATACCCTCCCCAATGTCTATCACCCAGCCACCCCATCCCTCCCACCCCCCACCACTCTAGCAACCCTCAGTTTGTTTCCTGAGATTAAGAATTCCTCATATCAGTGAGATCATATGATACCTGTCTTTCTCTGATTGACTCCAAAATACCTCTTTATTTCTGATTAATACAAATTTAGGCCTTAGTTCAGAGAATATCCCATCCCTCTCCTCTTTTCAGATAACACTGACAAGTATGCCTTTGTTTAGGGAATTATTAATGAAAATGCCAACTTATCTACTCTGTGAAAGGGGTCCAAAATACAGTGACCCAAATAACCAAAATGTATTTCATCATCATTTAGCATTGGGAAGGAAGGAAGGTCATTACTTGGCACAGTGACTGCCTTTCTCAATATGTGACTTCAGTTTTGGAGACCAATGGACTCAGTACCTTTTTCTCTCTCAAATATTTTTGCATATCTATTTCATTTTTTTGAAAATTTCAGTTGATTCTCAGCTTCTGTCCTTGTATCCTAGAGATGACATTGTAGGCTGGACAGATCAGTAGTAAGATATAAAATAATTAAAAATTTAACATTTTTCAGCTACAATAATCTATAATCCTATAACCTGCAGTGAACAACACTAATGCAAATATGTGAAAATTTCTCAAATTATTACTGATAGATACTGAGTTTTTCTTTTTTTGGATACTGAGTTTTTCTAACAATGTTAAGTGTCCGAATACTTTTACATGACTTATTTGGAGATGGCTAACTATATTTATATTACCCATAGATATTTCTGTTGAAGTATTTGTTGTGTAATATATCCTCCTCATTAATTGATCAAACACAGATTTACTATAAATTAAGTAGTAAAATTTCAATATGCCTGAGTGCATAATACCGAGTTAAATTCCTAAAATGTCAAATATATCTATATATACTTAGATATACACGTGTGTGAGTGTATTCCAATTGCTCATACATGTATAAGCATATATATATATTCTTCACTTACTATAATTTTATAGAAATAATACACTTTCATTAAATAACAGTTAAAAGTACAGAAATAAGATAAGAAGCTAATATTCTTTTTCATATGTCTTTCTCTTTTCCCCAATCCTGATTCAGAAGTCCTCTTCAGAGGACTTTCTTTGCAACCCACAGTTTTGTATGTATACTACCAATACCCTTACATATCTTTAAATATGTTTCTGTTTGTGTGTGTATAAACTGCATGGTTTTCCTTTGTCATTTCCTACTATGGAAATCATGCTGCCATATGGAAGTTTAAAAAAAAAATTAAGGTGCCTTGGATGCCTTTTATTTTAATACACATAATTTCATTTTTTTGATTATTTAGAAATGTCTTAAACTAACAATTGCACCTGGTAAAGAATAATAAATAAGCCATGCAAAACTTAAGCAGTATATAACCTTCTCTTGAAATACTATTAACAGTTTTTGGGATTTCCAGTGTAAGATAGTATTATATTACATTTTGTTTTTTTCTTATTATTATGTTATGTTAATCCCTCATATTACATTTTAACTTGATTTTTGTTTTATTTAAAAATGTAACATGGAATGCTCCTTATTCTTTGTAAGACTGCTTAAAATATGTCATTAACTGGAAGTAACATTGTTATTTAAGCAATCCACTATAATGGGAGTGTGTATTTTTTCAAATTTTTTTGTAATTATAAATGGTGTTCTAATGAGCATGTCTATACACAGCCATATTTTATTTTATTTTATTTTTTTATTTTTTTATTTAAAGATTTTATTTATTTATTTGAGAGAGAGAGAATGAGAGAGAGAGAACACATGAGAGGGGATAGGGTCGGAGGACGAAGCAGACTCCCTGCTGAGCAGGGAGCCTGATGTGGGACTCGATCCAGGGACTCCAGGATCATGAACTGAGCCGAAGGCAGACGCTTAACCGATTGAGCCACCCAGGCGCCCCACAGCCATATTTTAAATGCATTTATGTGGTTTAACTTAAGGGCTCTTTAAACTTGAGTTTTTAGAACTATCACAGGGTTTTTAGATGGATCACACTTGATATAGTAAAATCTAAATTCTCCTTTATAGATAAGGGAACTCTGGTTTTCCAATATCATACAGTAATATCACTGCTACCAGAAAAAACATTTTTTTTTTCCTCTTGAAATTACTTCTATGTTTTTCTGCTTTATAAATGCACATTTGTTGATCGGGAGGTCAACTTTGGACCTCTGACAATGTAACATCATGCCAAGTTTAACTTGCTTCATACTTGGAGCAGTGATTTTGCTCTGAAGATTTTTTCCCTAAGTTTTTCAATTCTGAAATTATAAACTCTGCTCATCCCTAATTATTCTACCCTCATCAATCCTTATCCTTCTATGCAGATTTATTTTCATTTATTACCTTCGCTGCAGATTTTATTTCATTTATTACCTTGAATTACTTAATTTATTTTTTGTTTTTTTATTTACTTATTTTATTTTTCTGTTCATGTTCCTTTTTCTTCACTTAGAATACAAGTGTCAAGGTGTCATGAAGAAACTGATATTTGTCTTTAATGCACAGGGATAGCTCTAGCATTTAGAATGATACCTAACATGGAAGGCACTTAAATATTTATTGAACAAATCCTTTTCTGCCTTTTTTATACTGATACAAGAAACATTTTCCTTTCATTTGTCACGAAAGTTATCATACACTGTATCATGTATCCATTATTATTATTTTTAGATGCTTTCCTGAGAGTCCTATGGCTAAATGAAAGGAACACATTTCATTTATATGTACTCTTTGCTCTTTTGTTTTTTTTTTTGTTTTTCTCTGCTGGGCAATTGGAGGGTGGTTTTGGCCAAATTTTTTTATTGTCATGATTGGGCATTTTCTCTTATTATATTTATGAGCACTTCTTCCCATTCTATATATTCCTTTTATTTCTATTTATTTACTTTCTGGGAGACCATATTTTGCTTTTTGCATTTAAACTCCTTTCTCTTACCTTTTCTTTCATTCCTTCTATACCTTTGTCTTTTGGCTTTCTGACCTTGGAGGCTTCTTTGGTGTTTTATTTTTACCATTTTTGCTATCATTATATTTTAGTTACCAAGAATTTTATCTTTCTTTTGAATATTCTTTTTTTTTTTTTTTTGTAGCTGTCCTTCCTTATGTTTTGGATGCACTATTTTCTCTAACCTGAAAATATTGAGCAGAATTTTCTTCAATCATTATTATTCCCTGAATTATCATTGTTTCATCCATGGTTAATTTTGGTTCTAAATTTTGTATTTTTATTCCTTTTCTTTCTTCAGTTGTTTTATGATCCTTGGTTGTTGGTTTATATTTGTGAGAGAATGAGAAGAATGGTTAGTATAGATAGTTGGGAGGCATTTCTTCTCTTTTGTGTAGGTTTACTTCTCTTCCAGATTCCTCTGAATGGGATGTGAGTACTCTATACCTAAGTCAGGGGTTTTAGCAGACAGGATTCACTTTAGTGCACAAGTTCCTGTCAGTCAACACATGTACTATGCTCAGAGAGGTTTTACATCTTGCTCTAACGCTCTCACTAGGAGTCATAGCCAGGCTCTGACAACTTTTTAGAATGCAAAATTTGCTTTTACTTTAAGAGACAGCAACACTTCTGCTCTTCTCTCAGAATGTGTCCTGCTGATGGTGACATCGGATATTTGGCCTGGTTGTTCCAAATGTGATTACTTTGATTACTGTCCTATGTCTCATCCTCACTCTCTGGACGAGCACCATCCAAGTTTGGAGCCTTTCTGAAGCTGCACAGGGAAGGCCTTTCAGTGTTGAGAACCATAATCTTCTCCTCTCCTACCCTGTCACATGCTCCTTTGTCACACCATTCTCAACACCTACAGATGCTCTTACCTCAAGGTTTTTGTGGTTATATCAGGGCTATCTCTTCTCCATTTTGATTATGCTACTCCACTTCCAGTGAAATTTTGGGAGAAAGAAGTGAACATATGTATGCCTAGGCATCATCTTACATTGGAACACATGAATCTCTTTTATATTTTGCCTTAATGTGCTGTTCTTAAAGTACTTGATCAGGCAAACAATGCTTCAAATCTATTTTCAAATGATTGAAATTGTAAATATCAATCAAAGACTCTATGACAATGAGATTTTTTCCCTCAGTTTTAAAGGTATTCAACATACTGTTTTCTATATAATTATTTCTGAATATTAAAATCTATTAAAATTTTATGTAAGTCCACTTTAAATCTAAATGGTCTATAGTTTCTTCTATTTCTCAATAGTTTCAGCCTTATCCCATTATTCCTAACTCTAATGAAAATATAGTGTCTATTTATTAGCAGTATTTTTAAATAACTACTGATAGTTTTAACTTATTTCATACTATTATATTTTATGTAAAATGATCTGCTTACATGCATCAGAACAAATATGCTAGTGTCTTGTGTGGAACCATGTTAATTATACAATGGGTTCTTGGAACAACACAGGGGTAGTGATTGATTCTCATAAGACAGTCCTTAAAAGAATGTTGTGACAAACTGCAAGGGAGGTTGAGCTTCTGTTTTTCACTTTTAGCATTTTACCACACTTATTTTGGGTTGCTGATATCTATAACGAACAGGGTTTAGTTCTACATTTTTTCCACTGAGAAGAGATTTGATAATAACTTATTTTTGGAAGTCTATTGTCTCTTATAGCTTTGGTGATTTTTCTGTGGGCCTGGCTATTAGAAATTGCTGGGAACTAGGTGGAAACATTGTGCTTGATGTTGTTTCCACAGATTTTATGCTTCATTTGTTCTGTAGAAAAATGAACACAAGCTTTTCAAATGGCCATATCTTGCTCAAATGTGTTTTTAGGACCTAACTCTAAAGCTCTCCAGTACTTTGGCTCACCATCAAGAGTAGAGCTGTGAGCCGCAATTCCATAATATAGTATTGCTTTTGTTATTTTATGACAATCTGCAGGCACTCAGGAGAACCAGATTGGCAATTCATATAATTCTACCACATAATGCAGATTTCCTTGAACTACAAGATAGCATTTGTCTTAGTAGTAACATGAAAGTGAACACCAAGATCTGTAGAGAAGCCAGTGATTTATGATCCATGGGGATGATTCTGCCCCACCGGCTGGTTAAGTGTGGGGCTTTAGCAGCTATAAAGCATAAATCTACTATCTACGAGCCTGCTCAGTTTTATTCCTATTTTTCTAACTTGAGAATTTTCCTGTTGGGGATAGAACCACCTTGTCTCATCATTTATTAATCATGATTAAAGCTTTTGTTACAGCATGAGTCTGCATATGGTGGTATTAGAATTTCCTAGGTGGACAAGGGATAACTTGCATCGATTCTCTCAGGCTCTCTTGTGCCCTTCTTTATAGTTTAAGGAAGGAGGCTAGTGGTAAAAGGAAGGAGATCAGTACAAGATTCAGGGACATGAAGAGTCCAATTCTGAGAAATTGGGAGAATAACGCAAAGAAAACCCGAGGTACCTTTGACAACAAGAGAAAACAAATCAAACCTTTCAAAGGGGGGCGCCTGGGTGGCTCAGTCGTTAAGCGTCTGGCTTCGGCTCAGGTCATGATCCCAGTGTCCTGGGATCGAGCCCCGCATCGGGCTCCCTCTGCGGGCAGCCTGCCTCTCCCTCTCCCACTCCCCCTGCTTGTGTCCCCCCTCTGGAACAAAGCCTTTCAAAAGTGATGGGAAAAAGCAAAGAGTAAGAAGGGAGTGCTAATATAATTCTTCTTAAAGGTAGGAAAAAAAGGAAACAAAGGGAAAAGACATGAGGTCTTTGAAACACTGAATGTGAGGAACAAGAGTCCTTTCCTGCATACAGTTAATGTCTTTGTCTAGCTAATTATTTTTACTCCTGATTTTTTTTTCTTCCACTTCCGGTCTATTCCTGGCAATTTATTTATGCAATCATACAGCTTCTTTATTTATTTCATCAAAGAGGAAAATGCATTTCTTGTCTGTATAAACTTCTGCTTAACAAATGAATGATGTGTATGCATGTGTGTTTGTGCAACTGTCCTGTAGGTACTAACACTTTTCAGATGGGCATTTTGAGTCTTGTAGAGTCTCATGCAGAGATGTTCTATCCTAAAGATCGCTATATGTTACTCCATAGTCGCTATTAGTTTTAACTAGAAATAATCTCCTTGAATGGGCAAATGACAAGGTGGGTGTCAATGGTTAATACCAAAGTGGAACTAACGTTCACTTTCAGCAGGTTTAGTGGTTTTCTCTGCATGAGCATCGGGATGCCAGCAGTCTTTGGTAGAAAAATTTTCTTACCGGAGTCTGGTGGCCTATGTTCTACTCCAGCTTCACGACTTACTCGTTCTGTGACTTGGAGCATGTCCCTTTATTATCTTAGCCCATTCTTCCCCCAAACTGGAAAGGACAAATTATGTCTCCCCAGTTGCCACATACTGCTATTATGAGTACAAATAGAAATACATTCGAGAGCATGGACAGACTACTTGATACCGAGAAACGTAAAGAATCATCCTCAGTGCAGGAGACTCTCACATATGCACAGGATTATATCTTTTTTAGATTTTATATAATATGCAGGAGGGTTTTCTTTGGTTACAGTATTCTATAAGAGGATTTCCTACTAGATTCTTCTGCTATTGTTATAACTTTACAATAATGTTTCAGGACAGATTTACTCTGTAACAAATCCCTAATTGTTATCAAATTATTCCCATATATCATACAAATAATCACCTTGTCGTATGAAAATATAGAATATGTGTCACTGGTAAATAGTCCAAAGAGTAAATGATCGTTTGCCATGCTATGATATAAATTTTCATTTCTTAGCAATAATAAGAATTGTCTACTTACACCGGGGTTTTCATTACTAAAGAAGTGATAGAAACATAAAATATATATTTAATACAGTTAATGTCTGTCTGGAAGGCTCCATTAGATAACTTTATAATTTAACACTATAGGCAAGGCTTGAATGTAATTCAGTGACCACAAAATTAAATTTGAATTATCTTTATTGATCTTAGATTACATGTTTCAGTTTTTAATTTAGAAAAATGATTAGACTGAATCATTCAATCAAAGATAATCCTAACCAGTGATATAAGGTATATACTTGGTAACATATTATCATTATCTTAAGTATACACTGCTACCGTGTTTTAAAATTGCAGGAACATAAGGTTAGAAGTTTGAGGGAAAAATATCTCTTAGTAAAGTGAAAGTTTGTTATATGTCATGTATTAAATGTTGAAAAGTTTAACAAAGACTTAAACAATGGCAGCAAATTACTCAGTAAGTCTGCTTTGAGAAAAACAGGAAACACTATAAAGTATGCAACTATAATGATCATATGATTATAATGCTATTAATAGAAATTGTCTTCCAGGAATAATTATGAAGTCTGAAAAGGAAAGGTCATATGCATTATTTACATCATCTAGGTGATTCATACAAATCAGCCATGTAAGTGAAGTGCCATATAATTGAGATCAGTATGAATTTCCATTTTACTGAACTCATCTCAGTTTTACTAGCAATATGAATTACTTTGCAACATAGATCTATGTTTCACTGATTAGGTCATTAGATTAAAAAAAAAAAAAAAAAAAAAAAGGGGGTTGCTGCTTTGCCCAAACCAGTCACATGCTGACACGTGGTAAGCAAGGTGATTCAATACAACCCTGTGTCCCAAACATGCTTCCTGGAGATCTGGGACCCCACGCAGCTATCACTGAAGAATGAAAAGGTCACTTGCTTCGTTATGAGCTTTAGTACCTGGCTAACATTCAAAGTTCACACATCAGACAATAGGTTGAAGTATTTATTTTCTCTACAAAACAACAACTTTTCAGAACTAGGGCCTAATGAAAAAAGTTCAAAATCAAGACAATTCTCTAGGTTTGTGTTTTTTCCATAGGCTATTCCTAAACTAATCATCTAACCTAATTAATGGAAACCCTTGAAGCATGGCCAGGACCCAAATATAGAATTTCTTTACTGTCTAAGAATCTTATGTTGAGGAGCATTTCCAGGTCAACAATCTGAATGCTTTGGAAAACTGTGGAAGAAGTATTGTTTTAGGAAAGACGAGAATATATTCTGATGTGAACAAGTTTTAACATGTTGAGAGTAGAATGTCTGCAACCGAGTGGGCAGGATTTGCTAATGGAATGTTTTCTCGCTAATATTATCTCCAGGGTCTTAATATTTCTGGCTGACATGTAAGTTGATCTTTCCAAAATAATATAGCTGAATAATATGTCAGAAAGAAGGACGGGGTTGTTCATGATGAACTGGTTATGACTTTTATAATTCAGTACCTGAAGAAAAAAACATGTTATTTATAAAGACAGATGTGAATGCACACTGCACTGAATTCACTCAAAGTTTTAAATAATTTACAATGACATTTTGTGCTACAATTTAGAGTCTAAATTTGTATTGGATTTTAGAGAGTTCTTCTCCAAGGATTCTTGCAACTCAAAAACTTGGGTGAGAGGGACAATTGCTTCATGTAATTCTTGTGCCTCTACGTTCAAAGTATATTGAAAGTTTTCTCTGCCCTGCCAAGTGTTCTCCAATAAATAAAATGAGGTTACTTATGGATTTGTATGTTCCATTGATACATAATGTTATCCTACACATTTTCTGACATATATTAGTGTAAATGTACCATCAGTTATCCCTAAGTCTCCAATTTCGCTAATTCGAACTGAAAAGGGAGCAAATTTACTAGCAACACTACAGACTTCTGTGAGGTGCCAATACTATTTATAATGTTCAATATAGTTTCACAAAAGTAATTGTAAGTGCACTGTGGTTCCAGCTCTTCTGATTTGTTCTATCATTTCAGACTCACAATGTTCTTTTTTCTTCATCCTGGCTAATAACATTTATTTTACCAGTAGTTTTATTTAGTAATAAGCACCTGGGAGTTAAATAACATTATTATCCATTGCCTCATTCTGTACTTTTGGAATTCTGGTTCTGAAGTAGAAATTATGAAAGTTTCCATTCACAGAATGTAGCACCAATGGACAAGAGGCTGGTGCTTTTCTACTCTGTGATTTTTACCAATAAACGCTCCCTTGAAGTGTTTTTGGAATTCCTATGCTAAGAGTCACTACCCTTGCATAAAAAAATAAAGATACTGCCCACAGCTGAAGTAAATTCCAGCTTTTGCAGTGATTGAGGAGTACTTTTTACTTCAAAGATTGAGTGAGAATGAGTTAAAAATAACCTAGTGCTCCCCAAAAATGCAAATGGGAGCTCGTAGGAACATCTCCAACTTGCTGTGCTATGATCTTTCTAACTTGATTTGCCCACGTGCAGACCGTAGTTTGCTGCTTTGTCCTCTTATCCTTTCTTAAGGATAGAAAAGAACATGAATAGGACATCATTCACTCTCAGGGTAAAAGAGAAGTAAGGCAGCAAAACTTTAGGAATGAATAATGGGAAGTGATGGGAGTATGATATGACAAAGTAGTAGAAATCATTTAAGGGACTGCCAGGTAAAATGTGGGGGACAAAGATTCCTCAGTACCTCATTGTTAATGAATGAAAATCATGAGCATTTCCACCTACTCACTTATACGCCTACCTATCCATCCATCATTTATCCTTTGTTTATCCATTTATTATTTATCAAGTAGAAGTTGCTTTTGTTTTATGTTGCTTTGCTTTGTTCTATTTTTTGCTTGAGAAATTGTTCTTTATTACATTGATTAATAGTATTGGATTTTGAGAAATTTTCTAGAGTTTATATGACTTTCCATGGAGTCTTGAGCTAACTATTGATAAACTGTACTGTAACTCAAATAACTTGCTTAGTTTCATGTCTAGGAAAGAAGCTTTAATAACTAAAGGAAAATGAACTGATCAGAAAAAGACTTGAATTTCAGTTTCATAATTTCATTGTGTTGTGTTTATTTGGGATGCAGTATTTGCAAATACAACCATTCTAATGATTACCAGAGTGTTTTGCACAAAACATGCCTATATGCCACCCCACAAAAATATTCTTTACATTTTATGCTAGGAAGAAAATAACTCACTAACACTGCTTTGCTCCTTCTCATATTCTTTCCTCCAGTATATTCTTACTCTAGCAATCCCTAAAAGTGGGTTTTCTTATTCCTATTTTTTCCCTCTAATTTTACCAAAATATCAAAAAAGTTTAAATGTTATATGGATTTGTGTTTTTACCGGTCTATAGCTTATCCTGATAACACAACTACTTTAGTTTTCTGGCCCCTGGAAAAGCCTAAAACAAACTATTTTCTCTTTCAGCATAGTAAGAAATTAGAAGGGGGCATTTCAAAGGCACAAAGCTGCCTCCTCTTGTGGAATACATAATGGACATATACAGGTTTGGAGTTGTCCCTAAACTCGCTAAAGTGGTTTAACCCATTCAGTGTATACTTTCTTTGCTCCTACTTACCACAGTTGTAATTATAAAACAGTGGTGTGTTATTTGTTAATTGCCTGTGTTTCTGATGAGAGCAGCTTCTGGATCTGCATTGTTTGGCACCTCTCCCTAGTACCTAAAAGAGTACCTGATATTTCATAGGTGGTCTTTATGACTATTTGGATTAATGATTGTGTCTTGGACATCTGGCCTTAATAATGAGTTCGTGTGTCACCTTCCAGAATAAATTGGTTAAAGTGTTGGATTTTTAATTATGGAATTAAAACTACATTAATTAAAATACTTTAACACTTTATGTTTAAAGCTGTATTTTATTAAACAGAATAAAATCATGAAAAACATCAGTTAATACTTTTTAAGTTTATTTTTTTTTAAAGATTTTATTTATTTGACAGAGAGAGACACAGTGAGATAGGGAACACTAGCAGGGGGAGTGGGAGAGGGAGAAGCAGACTCCCCGCGGAGCAGGGAGTCCGATGCGGGACTTGATCCCAGGACCCCAGGATCACGGACCCCAGCCGAAGGCAGACGCCCAACGACTGAGCCACCCAGGTGCCCCTTTTTAAGTTTATTTTTAAATAAAAACAAGTGATAGTAAATATTTTATGGTATATTTATTGCCTCTGCATAAGGCACACCTACTTTGGTGCTGCTCTTCTTTTATTCTCTATTTTTTACTATTGGGCTAAATCTAATTGATTTAATTCATAATTTAGTCATATAAAAAAATTGAAATATAATGAATTTAATAAGAAAAGAAAATACTTTTACTTTTATTATTATTATTATTATTTCTTTTGTTTTCAGCTACAACTTTTATGATTAATTTTATGTGTTAACTTGGCTAGATTATGGTTCCCAAATATTTAGTCAACATTATGTCAGATGTTTCTGTGAGAATATTTTTTGGATAGGGACAATATTTAAATCAGTGGACTTTGAGTAAAATAGATTGCCCTCCATAATGTAGTGGATCACACCCAATCAGCTGAAGGCTTTAATAGAAAGAGACTGACATCTCCACATTAGCAAGAAGGAATCCTGACAGCAAACTGCCTTTGGATTTGAATTGCAGCTCTTCCCTGAGTCTCTGGTCTGCTGCCCTACGCCATTGGATTTTTGACTTGCCACACCTTGTAATCACATGAGCCAATTCTTTTTTTTTTTTTTTTAAGATTTTATTTATTTATTTATTTGAGAGAGAGAGAGAGAGAAACGGCATGAGAGGGGATAGGGTCAGAGGGAGCAGCAGGCTCCCCGCCGAGCCGGGAGCCCGATGCGGGACTCGATCCCGGGACTCCAGGATCATGACCTGAGCCGAAGGCAGTCGCTTAACCAACTGAGCCTCTCAGGCGCCCTCACATGAGCCAAATCTTTAAAATCTCTCTGTCCTTTCCTCATTCTCTTTTGCTAGATTACATACACATACACACACAAACACACAGACACACACATATGCAAACACACCTTGTTGGTTCTATTTCTCTGGACAACTCTAATACAACAGATTTTACTAAGAGTCTATTTTTCTAATATTTTTCTACCCCTTCAGTTCTATTCATGTTTTGCATTTTGATATGAAGAAGAATAAACCGAAGTCTTTTTTTTTTTTTTTTAAAGATTTTATTTATTTATTTGAGACAGAGAGAATGAGAGAGAGAGAGAGCACATGAGAGGGGGGAGGGTCAGAGGGAGAAGCAGACTCCCCGCCGAGCAGGGAGCCCGATGCGGGACTGGATCCAGGGACTCCAGGATCGTGACCTGAGCCGAAGGCAGTCGCTTAACCAACTGAGCCACCCAGGCGCCCTCGGCTCATTTTTAACAAGGTTTTTTTTTTTTTGAAGATTTTATTTATTTATTTATTTATTTATTTATTTATTTATTTATTTATTTTAAACATTTTATTTATTTATTTGAGAGAGAATGAGAGAGAGCACATGAGAGCGGAGAGGGTCAGAGGGAGAAGCAGGCTCCCTGCCGAGCAGGGAGCCCGATGCGGGACTCGATCCCGGGACTCCAGGATCATGACCTGAGCCGAAGGCAGTCGCTCAACCAACTGAGCTACCCAGGCGCCCTAGAAATAGACTTTTTTTTTTTCTTTTTCTTTTCTTTTTTTTTTTTTTTTTTGAGAGAAAGAGAGAGAGCACGAGAGGGAAGAGGGCAGAGGGAGAAGCAGACCCCCCGCCGAGCAGGGAGCCCGATGCGGGACTCGATCCCGGGACTCCAGGATCATGACCTGAGCCAAAGGCAGTCGCTTAACCAACTGCGCCACCCAGGCGCCCGAATAAACCACAGTCTTAATGCATTTGTTGTCAATAATTCAAGTAGTTTTTTGAGGGCCCTAAATATATAAGTTTAAGAATCAGTTATATGTGAAAACATACTGATCATTATTTTGGAATGACATTGTAGGTCACCATTATTTTATTGCAAGCTCTTGTTTTTACATTTCTCTTTAAAGTGGTATACTGTTGACGAAAGACAGGACTGTCATGAACACGTATTGCTCAGCTGTATCCTTGCTGCCTCTCTCCTGTCCCTGGGAGTTCCCGAAGCATCCTCATTAAACACTGTGGATTCTGTGTGGTAGCTGCTGCTGCGCTTGTTACTAACCCACTGGGTGTAATGTCCTCATGTGTTCTGAGTGTCTTATTTATAAGCCTTGCAATAACAAGTGCTCAATAAATATTTTATAAAGTATTCAAGTCTAGCTATAGTTTAAAAACACGCTCTACGGGCGCCTGGGTGGCTCAGTTGGTTAAGCGACTGCCTTCTGCTCAGGTCATGATCCTGGAGTCCCGGGATCGAGTCCCGCATCGGGCTCCCTGCTTGGTGGGGGGTCTGCTTCTCCCTCTGATCCTCTTCCCTCTCGTGCTGTCTCGCATTCTCTCAAATAAATAAATAAAAGCTTTAAAACACACACACACAAAAACACACTCTTTCTGTAAGTCATGTGACCATTCCATAAAAGAGGATTAGATTGATCCAATTTAAAGGGGAAATAATCACAAATGAAATTTAAAAAAATGAACTAGCAAAGAAATTGGGCAAAAAAGGAGTTGGGAAAAGTTATGAAGAAGGCTGGAATTGTTTAAAATTTTAATTGAACATGTTAGGTAATGTGGACTATAAATTAACATAATTGTTAAACTTAGTATAAATTATATTTCTTTGCTAACATGTCTGCCCTCTAAGTCTTTAGTGCTTAACTCCTTCAGTAACATTTTCTTCATTTATTTAGTAATAGAGTCCTTCATCTAAACCTTTTTTCTAAGCTGGGTGGACATCTGTTTGAACTGTTGTTGCGTTTATTTATTTTTTTATTAATATGTAATGTATTATTTGTTTCAGGGGTACAGGGCTGTTATTCATCAGTCTTACACAATTCACAGCACCCACCAAAGCACATACCCTCCCCGGTGTCCATCACGCATCCACCCCATCCCTCCCACCCCCACCACTCCACCAACCCTCAGTTTGTTTCCTGAGATTAAGAGTCTCTTATGGTTTGTCTCCCTCTCTGCTTTCTTCTTGTGTTGTTTTTTTTTTTTTCCAAATTTTTATTTAAATTCCAATTAGTTAACAGGCAATGTAATATTAGTTTCAGGTGTAGAAAGTAGAGATTCATCACCTACATACAACACCCTGTGTTCATCACAAGTGCTCTCCTTGATATCTATCACCCATTTAACCCATCCCTCCACCCACCTCCCCTCTGACAACCCTCAGTGTGTTCTCTATAGTTAAGTCTGTTTCCTGGTTTGCCTCTCCTTTCCCCCGCAATTTCCATCTGTTTGTATCTTAAATTCCACATATAAGGGAAATCATACAGTATTTGTCTTTCTCTGACTGACTTATTTCATGGAGCATAATCCTCTCTAGTTTGGTGCTGTGGTTTTTGTGATAATGTCTTCTTCGGGGTACTATATAAGGTAGTTTGGATCCTTCAATAATTCTGAAGTGGACTATAGTTATGATTCATTTTTATTTGATACAAATATCAGTTTTTGACTGAAATAATCTAGTACTCCATCACTGATGATGCAGAGACTGAGAGAGGTGACATTGGATGGTTTTTAAATTGTAAAATATCTATCATGCTACAGAGATTGAATTCTCATAATAGGTGATAACAGGATGGCAGGATATATTGGCATATTTTTATCCATAGAAAGATATATGTTTTCTTGATATAAACATTGATTTCCAATTTAGCCTTAGTCACTATGAATATCTGAGTCAATGAATCTTGGTATTGACTTTAATAGTAATCAATTCCTACTTCATGTTGCTGAAGTCATAAATCATAGTTATATGGCATTTTGGTGTTACTGTTTTCTAATTTCCCATGACATTCTCAGATCAATACCTCACTATTTACTAAATGAAGAAAACAATTTATTCTGATAACTCATTTGTAGTACATAGCATTTTAAAATTATGAAGCTGATATTTTAACTTTTGTAATTCCTAAAAGACATTGCAAGATGAAATGTGATCAAGGGAACTTATGTTCTTGACACCTTTGAATCTTAAATAACTTGATTTATAATTGATGGTTGATGCACATTTTTATTTCTAAGTATGAAGGCTACACAAATAAATAGGTAGTTACATTATTTTATTTAGAGACATGTCACTTAAAGCAATATTATAAATGCAAAATACTTGAAACTGAATTAAGCATTTTAACCTGAGCCATAAATTTAGTTGTTGGAATGCAGAGTTAGAAGATAATTGCCAGATTTCAGCATCAGTATGTACCATTTTCTAAAACTTTAGAAGTGTTATGACAGTCGTTAAAATATAAAAAGCTGCACCTCGATGAAATTGACTCATCAAAAGAAATATACAGCAAAGAGACTACAGAATGGGCCTGGAAAATTAACAAGGTCTGGTGCTCTCTGCCTAAATCATTGTTACACACTAATTAGTGCTGTGCTCTGATATGAGGCTTTAAATTTGTTCCTTTGAAGATTTTCTTAAAATTGTATTCAAAGGAAAGGCTCTTCTTTAATAAAACTGTATAATTCTCATTCACTTGGGAAACATAGCTTCCCAGCATAATGCTGCTGAAAACCAGGAGCTGACTTCTAATAGAGGTGCTAATTATTAACATTCCAGCATCAGCCAAACACTGCATTCTTTTAGACTAAAATAAAATAATAGTGCACAAATATGTCTCCCCTATTCCAATAAGTACTTGGAAAATTCAATAATGTTCATTAAATACATAAATGTGAATATTAAAAATAAAGATTTTTCCCCTGTGATTTTATTATGTACTGTCTGAAAAGCAAAGCTAAAGGAAGGCATCATTATATGTCATAAAAAGGAATTCTTTGGCTGTTAATTATAATGTAAATTTATCCTTATACCAGGGGAAAAGAATGACTTCATAGTTAAAACCATCGGGCATGGCTGGTCACTCAAAATAAAGATGCATTAATCTTTAATAATTCATACAGTACAATATGGACAAGGATAATATAAAATGATGAGATACCTTAAAATGATTTAAAAGAAATTTCTAGTAATGGTCTGTTATAAATGGAAGCTTGACAGAAGAAAAGAGGGTATTTTACATTGTCTTCCAGAAGATAGAGTAGTTAATAGGGAAATTTACATAGATGTTAGCTCCACATAATCTGCAAAATACCTTATTTACTACCGTCTTTTTCTCCACCAGTTTTATAATGACACTGAATGTAATCTAGAGTCCTGTTCCTAAGTGAGGAAAGTTATCATTGTCATGTTAGAAACAGAAAGACCTTGGACTGGCAGTTAAAATAATGAACTTGTTTAAACATTAACTCTGAGTGTCCTTGGAAAATTAACTTATCCTCCCAGGCACTCTGTTTCCTCATCTGTCCAATCAGAGAGTCAGAGAAACTGATTTCCAAATGGTCACAATTCATCCAGTTGAAATCAAGGCAACTTTCACCCTGAAATGTGGCAGCTACGGGGAGAGTGGGTGATTTTTTTATCATGTCAATTTAAATACACGATACTTCCAAGATTTTCCTTTCTTGTCAATATTTCCAAGTAAGAATTGGACACAGAGACATTTGCGTGAGACTGGGGAGAAGATGAAACGAAAGTCACTGCACTGTGGACACTGTCATCATTTTAGGCAGTGAGAGACAGGTGCAGAGTTGCAGGTTTTTCTCATTTTGCTCCATGACCAGCTCTCCTCATCAATTTCTGGCCCTGCTGAACTATTAGATGCTTAGTGGTCAACTCATAGAGACAGGAACGATACAGAGCCAGCAACCATCCACAGACGTCTACCTTGCCCAACTTGTGGTCCCACTCTAGTACTTTCTGCGAGTTCTGATATTTTCATCAATATGAGGGCTATTTAGTGACTTTTTCTCTGATTCCTCTAACCCTTTAATTCTTCAGGTCTCCAACAATTGTGTAAGACCTAAATTATATAGTAAGTTCCTGATTTTCTAATACCTACTGTGATCCTGCTTTCTATTTATTTATTTATTTATTTATTTATTTATTTATTATGTTATGTTAATCACCATACATTACATCATTAGTGTTTGATGTAGTGTTCCATGATTCATTGTTTGCATATAACACCCAGTGCTCCATGCGGTACGTGCCCTCTTTAATATCTATCACCAGGCTAACCCATCCCTCCACCCCCCTCCCCTCTAGAACCCTCAGTTTGTTTCTCAGAATCCATAATCTCTCATAGTTCGTCTCCCCCTCTGATTTCCCCCCCTTCAGTTTTCCCTACCTGCTATCATCATCATCTTCTTCTTCTTTTTTTTTTTAACATATAATGTATTATTTGTTTCAGAGGTACAGGTCTGTGATTCAACAGTCTTACACAATTCACAGCGCTCACCATAGCACCTACCTTCCCCAATGTCTATCACCCAGCCACCCCATCCCTCCCACCCCCTCACCATTCCAACAACCCTCATTTTGTTTCCTGAGATTAAGAATTCCACCTATCAGTGAGGTCATATGATACATGTCTTTCTCTGATTGACTTATTTCACTCAGCATAATACCCTCTAGTTCCATCCATGTCGTTGCAAATGGCAATATTTCATTCCTTTTGATGGCTGCATAACATTACATTGTATATATATATACCACATATTCTGTATCCATTCATCTGTCGATAGCAACCTCTTCGACCTCAGCCGCAGCAAGTTCTTCCTAGAAACATCGCCAAGGGCAAGGGAAGCAAGGGCAAAAATGAACTATTAGGACTTCATCAAGATAAAAAGCTTTTGCACAGCAAAAGAAACAGTCAACAAAACCAAAAGACAACTGACAGAATGGGAGAAGATATTTGCAAATGACATATCAGATAAAGGGCTAGTATCCAAAATCTATAAAGAACTTATTAAACTCAACACCCAAAGAATAAATGATCCTATCAAGAAATGGGCAGAAGACATGAACAGATATTTTTCCAAAGAAGACATCCAAATGGCCAACAGACACATGAAAAAGTGCTCAACATCACTCGGCATCAGGGAAATCCAAATCAGAACCTCAATGAGATACTACCTCACACCAGTCAGAATGGCTAAAATTAACAAGTCAGGAAACGACAGATGTTGGTGGGGATGCGGAGAAAGGGGAACCCTCCTACACTGTTAGTGGGAATGCAAGCTGGTGCAGCCACTTTGGAAAACAGTATGGAGGTTCCTCAAAAAGTTGAAAATAGAGCTACCCTACAACCCAGCAATTGCACTTCTTGGTATTTACCCCAAAGATACAAATGTAGGGATCCGAAGGGGCACGTGTACCCCGATGTTTATAGCAGCAATGTTTATGGTGATCCTGCTTGCTTGATGGAACCCTGATTGATATAGCTGGTGAATGTATGTATGAAGTTACTTTAATAGATTCATAGATAATATATATGTAATAGTTGAATAGAAAGTAAATGCCTACATGCCTTCAATTTTATAGATCCGAGAAAGTTATTAGAAAATTACAGAATTCCTAAATATATTTAAGGTTGAAAGTAGTATGAAATCCACGTACTCCAGATTTTACATCATTTCATTTTCCTGGATTTTGCCTTATCTTTTAAATGCTATTTAAATTTAGCTAGTCAATATCTTAAAGAAAAATTTGAAATAGACTTGAATTTGATGTTCATATAAGCTAACTGAAGATGGAGAAAAACTCTGAATATAAATTTATGGAAATTTTACTAATACTAGAATTATTATTTTAGATAGATTCCGAGCTCATCTGACATGAATTCATTGAGGAGTTCAATTTTCTCTTGGTTTCTAAACCCCAAGTGAACATTTTTTTATTTTCTTAAACATCATTTTCCAAAAGCATTGTTTCATGTTTCCTTTCAAGGAGTCTCTGTGTCGGGAGGGGTGGGGGGGGCAGGGGGGAGGAGGTAGGAGCAATTATTGAAATTTTCCCACAACTTAATTCTTTATTCTTTCCATCAAAATGTATGTATACAATTCACTTATGAGGAAATGAGATGGGATACATTAGGCCCTTTCCTAGGAATATTGCTATCAAAATTTGGGAACTTGTGAAGGCTATAGAAACAACAGAATAATGTGTATATACATATCAGCTTGTGTGTCTGTCTTAACTATATATTTTTATCTACACTTTCAAATTTAAAGCTAATGTCTGTTTATAAACTGTGACTTTCAGGAAAACCCAAGTTCATGAATGAGGATTTCTCAGAGATAGTGTGCATAATGGCAGATCCTGAAATACCTGAAAATTGAGTTCACAGTTAAGTTTCTAGATAAACTGAGGGAGTAAAAAAAAAGTATCTTTTTGGGGTGCCTGGGTGGCTCAATCGGTTAAACAATGCTTTTGGCTCAGATCGTGATCTCAGAGTCCTGGGATGGCCACCCCATCCCCCCCCCCCCCCCCCGCTCAATCTCTCTCTCTCTCTCTCAAATGAATAAATAAAATCTTTTTAAAAAAGTATCTTCAGAAGGTCCCAGCAGAGGCAATGGGGGTAGAAGAAATAGGAAGACCAACTGCCTATCTTTTTCCACCATGAACAGAAGAAAGGTATGCAAGAAACTTCTAAGAGATTAAGAAATTTCAGCTTTGGGCGCCTGGGTGGCTCAGTTGGTTAAGCAACTGCCTTCAGCTCAGGTCATGATCCTGGAGTCCCGGGATCGAGTCCCGCATCGGGCTCTCTGCTGGGCAGGGAGTCTGCTTCTCCCTCTGACCCTCCTCCCTCTCATGCTCTCTGTCTCTCATTCTCTCTGTCTCAAATAAATAAATAAAATCTTAAAAAATAAAAAAAAATTTAAAAAAAGAAATTTCAGCTTTATCCTATCTCCTATAATGCTTATTTTCATTTTACTTTTTGTGAATTAAACAGTGTATCATTCTAGAAGTATTGAAAGAAGAGATAAACTAGAACCCCCTTCTCCCCAAACAATCTAAATTCATGCTTTACATATATTGTGGCCAATAATCTTGTTCTTCATTGATGGGAATAAAGTGAGAAAAAACAAACTGGAGGTGGGGACAGGGAAAATGTAATGTAAATATTTTTTCCCAAGTATTTTTGACAAAATGCCAATTTTCATGACTTAGAGGTAAGGCAGAACAAATTATAAAATATTTTTATGAAGCTAATTCCAAAATAGTAATTAGTTTCGTAGTCAAGAGAAAAAATCCTTCATGTGAATTAGTTAACTCAGATGGGTTATCCAACAAAGAGCTAACAAAGTCACAGAGAGAAGAACTCAAGATGAACAGGGTAGGAAGGGCCAGAAGATGAGGAGACAAAACTGAATAGCTGTTTGGTGTTGTTACCTTTTCTCTATAATAAAGGGTGGGAGAATAGCTGCTATATTCATTAGAATTAACTTTTACTGTAAATGTTCAAAACACAAATAGGATAAGTAAGATAAAAGTAAGTATATCTTAAGTAAGATATAAATTTCTTTTTTGTGTAGAAAAAGCCACGTTTTAGCAGTTCAGGATTATTTTCATAATTTACTTTGTGGTTTCACAAAATTGTCAGTTTGGTAGGCAGAAATCTAATGTGACCCCCAAGAATTTTACCCCCTACTCTACACAGCCAAATAATCCTCTTGCGTAGACAGAAATTGTAACATTTTTCTAACCCATAAACTATGGAAAATATAAAGGGATTTTGCAGATTTGCAAATAGTTAGGTTCCTAATCAGTTGACTTTGAGTTGAGAGTAAAAAGAAACTTATCCTTGGAAGGCCTGACTTAATTAGGTGAGCCCTTTAAAAGAAATTTCAGGCTTTCCCTAAATTAGAGACTTGAAGTAGCAGAGACATTTTCTTTTTGGCCTCAAAGAAGCAAATTTCCAGGTTGTAGTGAAGGACACGGAGCAGGGAAGGACGGGCAGCTGTCAGGAGCTGAGTGTCTCAGTCCTGCAACTGCTAGGAACTGAATTTTGCCAACAACCACATGCGCTTAGAAGAAGATCTTGGGCTCAAGAGCAGACCACAGTCCCAGCGGACACCTTTATTTATGGCCTGTGTGACCCTGAGCAGAGATCCAGTCTAAACCATGCCTAAACTCCTGACCCCAAAACTGTGAGATCATAGATGAATTTACCCATCATTCAAGACTCCTGGAACATTTGCTATCATATCTCTTATATAAAAAGTAACATGAAGGAAGGATTTTTAAAAAAAAGGAGAAGGAGAATGAAAAGAAAAGGTAGTGCCTCCCTACAGGAACTCTTTCCAAATTACACACACAACAATTCTGCTTATTTCTCACTCACTAGAGCATGGTCACGTGACCACCTTTAGCTGCAGGGCTCCTTGTTCTGGATAATTACTGAGGGTTCTCTGTCCAAGAAAGAATGTAAGAATGAATATTAGGGAAAAACTGAGAGTCTCTACCACAAAATTAGAATAATTAAAGGTGCTAATGGGGAGTAGGCAGTGGGATGGCTGTGCCCATCCAGAATGTTACCAGAAGAGAGACCTGCCTGTATTAGAAGACATCCATATTCAATCTGGTCAGAAAATAATAAGATACAGAACATTAAATTATCTTAGAACTCATCAATGCTAAATTCTACCTCTGATAATAAAAATAAGACCTGTGGTTGTTTTTAACTTAAAAATACATAAGTCTAGGCAATAAAATATTTCTTATGCTTACTAATGTCTCTGTATGATAGCCATACTTATATTCTAAGTATACTTTTCTTCTTATAAGTTAAGGAATATAATATTGTAATAGAGTGAAATTCAGAAAAGTTTTGTGTATCAATTCACACCAACTGACATCAAACCTAATGCTTGTAAATAAATTGAACAGTTCATCTAATTGTTTATTTTAAAGATTGTCAAGTAATCAATTAAATACCTTTGTATTAGTTTTCTAGAGTCACCATATCTAATTACCAAAAACTGTGTGGTTTAAACAAAAGTTTCATTCTCTCACAGTTCTGGAGCCTTTAAGTTCTAAATCAAAATGGTTGGTCTCATCTGCAGGCTCTAAGTCAATCTGTTCCTTGTCCCTCTTCTAGCTTTTGGTGACGGCTGTAAGTCCTTGGCCCTCCTTAGCTTGCGGTAACATAACCCCAGTCTCTGCCTCCTTCTTCACGTGGCTGTTATCTCATTATGTATGCCTATGTCCACATTTCCCTCTTTTTATAAGGACATCAGTCATTGGTTTAGAGCCCACCTTAATCCAGGTTAACCTCATTTTAACTTGGTTCCATCCATAAAGATCTTATTTCCAAATAAAGTCACATGCATAGATTCCAGGTGGAGATTAACTTCAGTGAGGGGGGCACTATTCAATCCATTACAACTTTCCAGAAGTCATGAAGTCAAATATATGCAAGTGATGATTAATAATATACCAATTGGTGGGAAGGTGGCTGGCAGGGGGAGAAGAACAGGCAGGTGTAAGGCATTCAAGAGTGCTGGAGGCTAACAGGGTTTCAACTAATGTCTGAGCACTGCAGGACTATCCAACATGGCTGCCTGCCACATTAGCCCCCTGGCTGCCTGAAACTAAACATTCTTATTCTGATATAACCAGTTTCCAGGCTCTCAGGAGTTGAAGAGAAAGGTCTAGACACTTTAGGAATTGAAGGATCAAAGTTTAGAGTAAAAGAGAAGATAAAATTCTGCAGAAATTTGGTGAATGGTAGAAGGGCAGTCATTTGCCCTGATACATCTATTATCATCATCAGAGTTGAATTTTACTTCTTTCTTGCTCTTACAAATCACAAACTACCAGTCTTCATTTCTCTTATCACCCATCTATCTATCCTTCTCCCAGTGTCTTGATGTGTTTCTGCATATGTCACTTCTCTTCATCATACTTCACAATTCCTAACACAATACTTTTATAAAGTAGATAGTCAATAAAAGCTTTTTCGAATAAACAGAATTATAATAGTTTTGAATTGCAGGGGAATAAAGTATCTGTTCTCTGCACCATTTATTAATATTTACATTATTTCCACTGAGAGATTTTTTTTTTTTGGACACTGTCAGCATCTGTTGAGAGATTTTATACAGTCTGAAGTTAATTCCCTGACAATGTATAATTTCATTGTTAATATGAGTAGTATTTTAATTTATAGATTGCATTTTTTGAGGTGAATTTTGCTTATGAAGAAAAAGATCTCGCATAAAATCAGTTATTTAAGACTTTGAAATATCCAATATATTATAATTATATCTTTACATATTATAATTATGTTGTCCTGTAGTTAAAATATAATTTTATCTTTGATATCAATCATAACTCAGAGTATACCTTTTTGGTCTGCTTCCAATTATTTTAATTAATGGCATAGTTGGACTTTTTCTAATATTTTATATCATTTTATAATTTAAAATGAAAATAAATTCCTGATTCCACTGGATAGGATACTTTTTTATTTTCTAGTTTAAAAATTTTATGTTCCTTTAAAATTTCTTCACATGATTGAACTTTAACATTTTATTTATTTTTATGAACATTTTCAAGACATGCATGTAAAACTTGAATCCTTGAAATCTTCTTGCTCATATACAAAAAATACTTGATAGTTGTTTTTCTAAATTTGACAAAAAAATCACTAAATTGTACATAAATTACCATTAGAGCTTTAAAGTTCTAAGAAGTATTTAAATTTGTAATGCTAAAGAACCAATGTGAATCAGCCATGTTAAAAGAAAGACTGATTTACCAATCTCCACATTCTTTTGGAAAAAATATTGTAATATTGTTGTCATATGAAAAGATGGTCAGAGAATATGTAGACAAAAAGTATAGGGAAATAAAACTGTTCTGGAAGTTCAGGATAACTAAACTAAAGTTGTACCTAAAATTATGCTACTTTTTAAATTTTGTGATATTGTGGTATTTTCTCATTCTAAATATTTATTTTATGTGCAATTTTAAGTTTTTAATTCTGTTGAAAGAAAGTTCCAATATTTATAAACATCAACCTATTAAACTTGAGTCTCTCTCTGATATTCTCCTCTCCATTTGAGTGTTTGTTTACTGCAAGTTGATTTTTGCATTCCACTCATTTTGTTTAAGCGCTATGTGTCCTCCAGTTTGTTGTCTTTCTTTTGAATAGAGATTGTGTCCTTTACGTGTATGTTTGCTTCTCTTCTGTCCAATAATACATGTTGGGAACAGTGGCATATCCATGCTATGTCCCTCAGAAGACACGAAGCAGTGTGGATAAGGTGAGCCAGGGCAAGGAGCTCCACATACCACAGAAACTTTGTTTATCCTGCTACTTTGCTTTTATGCCACAAGACCATTCTCTAAGGGATTCACATTTAAATCATAGAAAAGATAGTGTTGGAAAGACACAGTTGTTGACAGCCAACCTTAGCTTGTGGGCAGAGGAACAATGCCCAGAATTTGTTGTTCCAACCTGATTTAGTTTCATTCAATTTCTGACTCTCAGCAAGACTTCTATGTGGTCTAGATGTTTCTTCCCAAACACCAATAGGTGGGCTAGAGCTGCAGATTTCTGGGGTAAGGAAACAAGCAATAATTGTCTCTGTGCAATGACGGGGAGAAGTGAAAGCAAGATTTCTTTGAACCATCGTGTGACGACTGTCTCTGGATTCATGAAGGCCCAGGCTGCATCGAATCCCCACAACCCACTCTGCAACTCATGGGCCAGATCAGAACACCTTCTATATTCCCAGGGAGGTCTCTGAGGGGTGTGTGTGTGTGTGTGGTTGCAAGTTATTCATATACAAACTGCCTTCTGATTTCTGCAGTTTTGCTAGGGTAAACATCGGAAACTGATTGAACAGCCTAACTGGTTGAATGTTATTCTGTTACATTAGTTCTTTTTAGTAATTCTTTGCCAAGTATATTTTCCATTTCTTTATTTTGAACTTTCCTGTATCTTTATATTTAATAAATGTATTTTAAGTAGGCTCCACATGCAGAGCCCAACACAGAGCTTAAACTCACGACCTTGAGATCAAGACCTGAGCTGAGATCAAGAGTTGGACGCTTAACCGACTAAGCCACCCAGATGCACCTAACGTATGTATTTTCTATATACTGCACATAGCCATATTCCATACATATACCATATACCATAGACACATATGCCATTAAATTCAACAAAAATTTTTCTGACATGTGACTTTTTGTATTTTGACAAGTTAGTCTAATCTTTACACTAATTTTATAGATTGCATCGCTCCTTGGATATATTTCTATAATCTATGTTTTTTGTTTTTAATTTGTCAAACATTCTCTTTGCGCTTTAGTTGTTGTTATTATTATGACTTATAAAATGTTTGCTATTAAGGGATTTTGTTCAGGAAGAAAAGGAACACGCAATGAAAGAGACGTTAATAGCTCTAAATCACTCAACCACATAGCCCTCCGTTAACTCGTGTAAAATAAAGATTTAGAGCCAAGTATACCAAAATTAATGTCTATTTCTAAAATTTTTTAATGCTGTAAACAAAGGCAATAAATTGGAAAAAAACTGGTATAGTTGTTCAAAGTAAGCACGTTTGTGTAACAGGCATGGGGAATTTGAACTTGGACTTGGGTACAACTCTGACACTTCGCAACCACATGACTTTTGCAAATTGTTTAATCTTTCTGATCCTTTATATCTTCAAATTTAAAATACTGATAATAATACTCATGTAAATGGGCACCTGGGTGGCTCAGTTGTTAAGCGTCTGGCTTCGGCTCAGGTCATGATCCTGGGGTCCTGGGATGGAGCCCTGCATTGGGAGAAGCCTGCTTCTCCCTCTCTTGCTCCCCCTGCTTGTGTTCCCTCTCTCGCTTTCTCTGTCAAATAAATAAAATCTTTAAAAAAAATACTCATGTAAAGGAGGTTTTTAAAACTATCAGTGACATTTTAATGGAAGGAAACAAGATGGCAAATATTGGGAACATGATAGGAGTAGATTCCAGATGTTCAGGAGAGATATTGTATGGGATTATGCATGATAAGACAATATTGCAGAGAATGCCAGTTACAAGAAAATGTTCCCGTTTTTGATATTCTTACTCAAAATTTCCAGCAGTTAAGTTATTGAAGAAAAATAAAGGCAAAATCTTTACCCCTGTTTATGTTAAGGTTTGGCAACCAAAATTATAATATGCATTGTGTTGTTCCTAAAATTTGTAAAAATATATATAATATAATTTAGGGAATATTTTTCAGTCTTTACATTGTTTTTAAGATTGATTTGTATATAACAATTGCATCACTTTTGTATCTCTAAGTTTTATTACTATAGCTCCTTTTATCATTACTCCACTTCTCATGCTCTCATTATAGCACGTTAAACTCAAATATTATTTAATGGCATTATTTAACAATTGTAATATATTTTACATACATATATTTTATAACTTTATAATATGAGATGGGATATTAATGTTTTTAGTCTTTTAGTTTAAAAATCAGTATCCTTGCAAATAATCAGTATAACTACGTCATAAAACTGGTATCAAGTTCTTACAATCAATGTGTGGCTTTTCAGTTTCACATAATATGTTTTATATCTTGCCCTTTTAATTATATTATAGAAACACAAGTTACCATTTTCGGATTTGAAATGTAAAGTACTGGTTGTGACAATTATTTCCGCAATCTCCAAGAAAACCATATTTCAGTTCTTTTTCACATAAATTGACTATCTTAGCTGTGAAAATATATTATGCACAGATTTTTTTATTTAGTTGTAATACATCGGGCAAGTTATTATAAAGCTATCAGTTTAGATCATTCTGATTTAGTATATTGGCTCAACAAATAGAGGGGTGTGTTATTTTTCTGATGTTCTTAAGTTTCTCTGAAGTTTTTTTCTGATCTAACAAACTACTTTCTCCTTGTTAAAACTGAAGGACAAAGGGTCGCAAAGATTGAACTCAATTGGAAAAAAATTAAACTGACTTTAGTTTCAGCTAATATAATGTGGCATGGAGCTGGCATTTAATTCCCATTTGTTTACAAATACCAGACACTATGGAGCTTCTGAAACCTCAGGAGGAATTCCTCTTAGAGAAGGGAAATATATTAAAAGAAAAGTAAAAGTCTCTTTTATCTTTTCCATTTCTGTACTTAAACTGTGACATTTAACTTATTTTATCTAATTCAAATTCTGTGTTAGAAAAGAAATTTGAAAACAAACTTTTATTTGATAAAATAAGTAACCTACAGAATTAAGGAAGTCTAAATAGAAAACATAGTATTGATCTATGATTATTAGATGAATTTGGAAATGACATTATTCATATTTATTTTAGTAAGAGGCTATCATATCTTGAAACAAATGAGAAATCACTTGGGACTACAGAGAGGTAGGATGAAACCCCAAAACTAGCACCTGATAACTCTCTCTGTTCTTCACAAGCGGGGCAGATCTGATGAGCCACACCAAACAGGGAGGAATGAGCCTACAGCCATCCATGAGGGTTCTATTGCTACTTCCTGTCTGTAGCCCCACCACTTTCTGAAGTGAGTGTTTTGACTTTGGAAGTTAAAGAGTTGCATACACTTTTCCAGGTAGAACATTTAACTTCTGGGTTGGAAAATGACTTGAAGTCCTGTGATAATAAAGGAATGATTCCAAAGGCACTGAAAAGTTCCTGAGATTACTTTGTAAAGTAATCCTATCTCCCCATCTTTTAACTTCAGTTTGTCTAGGACAACGTCTAAAATTTTTTCATAACTTGCTCATTTATGGATCGTGGGATATAATCCCAATGTTTGAAGTTAAAAAAAAGAAAAGTTTATCATGCTTATTGAAAACGGTAATACATATTTGGCTTGTCATCTAATATAATCTTATTTTTAGACATTTGATTTTGGGGAGTGACTTAATTTTTTAAAGTTTTCTCTCCTTTGTGATTTCACTCAAATATTAGTCTAACCTACAATGATTTTTTTTCCCTGACACTCTAAAGGGCTGTAGTAATTTTGAAACCTCATGAGGGATTCCGGAACACAAATTACATTAAAATTAAGCTGATTCTTGATTTCATTTATGTAATCCTAACAAAATACAACATGAAGAATACTTTTTTATTAATAAAACTTCCTATACTCTGATTCTAGATATTGAAAATGTACCAAATCACTAAATCCCATCCATTCTATAATGTAAACATGTGAAAAAACACATTTGATTCTGAACTCATGATCATGGAATAATTTTTATCAATCCTCTTTTTATTTCACATTTCACAGAATTATTTCTTATAAATGTGCTATGTTTTAAATTCAAAGAGTATTTCAAATTAAATTTACTTCTAACATTAAGAGTTTATTACAATCATTATTATTCCCACATTACAGATGAGGATACTGAGTTTCCATCAGGGCACCTAATTTAATCCAGCCTACATTGCCAGTAGGAGGTAGTGGGTGCTCCAAAACGTAAGTCCATTTATTTTCTGGGGATAGTCTTCATTCCACCGAAGTGGCTTCAGTATTCTCTCATTTTACTGTCTTGATTGTCTTCAAGCATTAACCCAGCACCCTATTGAATCAGCAGTGTATAAGAGACTATTCAAAGAAGTAAACCTTACTCCACAAAATTATAATTGCTTGTTTATGGAAGCATGCATGAAATCAATATCTTTTTATTTATAAATTCCTTACTCCCTAACTCTTTAAAGCAACCATTTAATACTAAATAGATGTATAATTGCAGAACAGATGACCGGAGGAAGGACTCTACTTAATATTTGTTTTATAACTGACACAAACTGCTTTATCACTTTTGGGTGCAAATAGAATCCTATCACTTCTATTGTCCAAATAATTGCTAGAGTTCTAGATGTTTTTATTAGCAAGAGGCACAACATGTCCCTCTCGCCGCATCTTAAATGATCAGAGAACCAAGAGCATGAATGTCAAGTCAAAGGTATTGACCTGTCTTTTTGACAACAGATATGAGGCAGGTGAATGATTATAGAGGGTGATTTGTCCTCCAGGAGCTCTAATTTGGCTGCCGCTCCGCTGCATCCCTGTGGAAGAACTTTTCCAAAGAATCCTGACACAACCTTCATAGCTCCATTTCGTTTCATATTTGCAACTTCGTACCATGCTTCAAAGTGAGAGCAATTTTAGTTCACCTTCACATACTTAACCTATCCTCAAAGCAGGGCATTTTGCCAGGTAATTAAGCCTGGAGATTCCAGGTTCATCCCTCGATTGTGCCTGAGAGTGGATTAGCCACCAAACCTGAAGCCCTTCGTGTTATTGCAGATCATCAGCCCACATGGCAGCTTCCTTTAGGGAAAATTTTCCTTTAGGACCTTTGATACATTTTCATGCCAGAAGATGAAACTTAGTTAGAAGAATCTCTAAACCTGCAAAATGTTCTCTTAAAACTAATTGCCAAAGAGACATAGATCATGATTTTATTCAGTTTGTTTCAATAGAAACTCCCTAAGCCCTATTCAAATACATCCTGTCTTTCATATACCAATAAGTATCAATAGACAAGAAGGGTAACATGACTTCCATCAAATCAGGAGTGATTCTGTTACACAGGACAATAAATATCTACTGACTCTACATTTGTGGAAACGAGTCTTCATGCTGTGTACCTCACCATAAAAACAAAAATAAATTCCAGTTACCAGATGCCTTGCTTGAACAAACTGCACAGCAGGTTCTATTACTCTGTTGTTACTAATTCCACACCCTCAACCTCCAACCCACTCAGTTTAACAATTCTTGAAGGAGAACAAAATCCCAGGTTGGGACAACAAACTGAAATCAAAATATGTTCAATAATGTAATATTTTGTTGTATTTTATAATTTTATTGTAAATATTTTCACATTTGAAATAATTTTATAGATGTGTCCTGTATACCCACCATCTAAATTCTATTACTATTATTGTGTTATATTTGATTTGTCATCCAGTTACCCATGTATCCATCCCTCTATCCATCCCTTACCCAAACATGTTTTTACTGGTACATTTCAAAATAAATTTCAAACATTTTCTCTTTAGGGTATCAGAATGTATACTGTTAAATAGATTTTAGTATTTGTTCGGTTTTTCTTATGATAAAAATTGATATAAAATGGAATGCATCCATATTAATGCACATTCTCTGAGTTTTTCTACACATCTGCTTAACACAACCCCCGAGCAATATATAGAATATCATCATCACCAAAAGGTTGCCTCTTACTGTACTTGCCACACCCCAAGATAAACATTGTTATGGTTATTTTCCCCTGTATATTCGATTATCCTGTTCATAAAAGTAGAATAACCATATGGTTGAGCATATGTTGAGTGTTATTCTCTTTTCATTGTTGAATAGAAATATATAACTGCATGAATATAATATAGCTTATTAATTCTCCTATTAATGTACATTGAGCTTGTTTCCAGTTCTTTGCCATTATGAAAAGAGTTATGAACATTCTCATACGAACTTTTATGACATTTGCTTTCATTTCTCTTGGTTAACTACATAGGATTAGAACTGCTGAGTCATGGGCGCCTGGGTGGCTCAGATGGTTAAGTGTCTGCCTTCGGCTCAGGTCATGATCTCAGGGTCCTGGAATCGAGTCCCGCATCGGGCTTCCTGCTCCTTGGGAGCCTGCTTCTCCCTCTGCCTCTCTCTCTCTCTCTCTCTCTGTCTCTCATGAATAGGTAGGTGGAGTCTTTGGAAAAAAAAAAAAAAAGAATTGCTGAGTCATAGGGTAGATTTATGTGTAACTTTATTTAGAAATTATCAGGGGTTTTTTTTTTGTTTTTTTCCGGAATTGTTTAGTATTTTGGAATCCCACCAGGAATATATAGGAATTCTGGCTGTTCTACCTACTTGCTGTTACTTGATGTTGTAAGTTTATTTAACTTTTGCCATTTTGGGTGGATGTGGAGTTGAGCTTATTGTGGTTTTAATTTGCATTTTTTACTGTGTAATACTGTTGAAGTGTTGACACTTCCTCATACACTTATTGGCCATTTTATATCTTACTTTGTGAAGTGTCTGTTCAAAGCTTTGGCTCATTTTTATTATTGGATTGTCTCTTTTATTAAGTTGTAGGAGGTTTTCATCATATACCATGATACGTGGATGCTAGTACTTGGTTAAAGATATATTTTTGTGAATACATTCATGCAGACTATGGCTTCTTTATTTTCTTAATACTTTCATCATATGAATATAATTTTTTTATTTTGATAAGTCTAACTTACCATTTTTTCCTTTAGAATTATTTTTTTCTGTAACCTGTCTAAGAAGAACCCCTCCAAATCAAGAAAACATGTTTTCCTCCACAAACTTTATGGTTTTAAGTTTTATATATAGGCCTATGTTCTAGCTAAGTTTAAATGTTTTTGTAGAATGTGAGATAGGAATTATCATTATTTTCATATACATATTTAATAATTCCAGCACCATTTGTTGAAAAGATATTTCTTGCCACACCAGCTTGCCTGGGAGCCTAAGCTGAAAATTAAATGGTCTTGTAAGTATGAGTTTATTTCTGGGCTCTCTATTTTGTTCTATTAATGTAGACATTGATTCTTATGCTGAAACAATGTTCTCTTGATTACTAAAGCTTTATAGTAAGGCTTGAAAACAGTTATTCTAAATTTTTTAAGATTTGTTTTTTCAAGATTGCTTTGAATATTCTAAGTCTTTTTCTTTTCCACACACATTTTAAAGTCATATTGTCAATTGTTACCAAAAACAAACAAACAAAACTTGTTGAGCTTTTCATTTGACATTGACTGAATCTATACATCAGTTTGAGAGGAGTTAACATCTTAATATTGATTCTTGCAATCTATGACAATAGGTTTTCTTATTATTTATTCATTTATTTAGGTCTTCATTAAGTATAGAGATGTTAGCACATATTTTGTTAAATTTATTTCTAAGTTCTTTATGTTTTTGACACTCATACAAATAGAATTTTTGGAATTTTTGTTCAGAGTATATAAAAATATAAGTGCTTTCTGTATATTAATCTTGTATCTTGAGATTTTTTTGCTAAATTCACTGATTAGTCCTAGTAATTACATCGTAGATTCCTGATGATTTTATGTGTAAATACAATGCCATCTGCAAATAAATTTACTTCTTCCTCTCTTATCTTTGTACCATTATTTCTATTCTTTGTTTTTGCAATGGCTGAGACCTCTGCAGAAGTGGTGAGAATGGGCATTTTTTACTTGTCCCAACTTGAGAGAAAGTATTCAAATATTCAATATTAAGTTGGATATTAGCCCTAGGTTTTTCATAAACGTCCTTTATCAGGTTGAGGACGTTTCCTTCTATTACTAAATTGTTACAAGTTTTCATTTTGAAAAATTTTATAAAATGCTTTTTTTTCATTATTGAAATTTAATTTGTACTTTTTCTTCTTTACTCTGTTAATATGGCAAACTACACATTAATTGATTTTAGAAAGTTAAATCAATCTTGTATTCTTGTGACAAAACCTATTAGCTATGATACATTATCCTTCTTATATATTATTGGATTTGATTTTCTAAAATATTATAAATTAATTTTACATATAAGTTCATGGGGGAATATTAGTCATTAGTATTATTTTATTTTAATATATTTCTGTGGGTTTGGAAATGTTTCCTCCTCCTCTATATAGTGAAAACGTTTATGTAGATTGGTAATATTCTTCCTTAAATGTTTGAAAAAAATTACCAGTGATACCATCTGGTCCTAGAATTTTCTTGTTTGGAAGCTTTATGATAATGGATTCAATTTATTTCCTAGACATAGGATTATTCAGATTTTGTCCTTTGTCCCATGTCAGTTTGGGTATGTTGCATTTTTCAAAAAATTTGTTCATTTGATCTAAGGTGTTAAAGTTGTTGGCAGAAAATTGTTCGTAATAGTCTCTAATCTTGTTTATGCGTGTACCACTTGTAATGATAACCATCCTTTCATTTCTGATATTGGTAATTAATGTTCTTGCACTTTTTTTTGATTAATCTAGTTAGTGGTTTATAAATCGTGTTGATCTTTACAATAAAACAATTTGTCTCTGTTAAATTATTCTATTAGTTGTCTGTTTTCTATTTTATTAGTTTCTACACTGATCTTCATTATTTCCTGATAGTCACTTAGGATTTATTTTGTTGTTAATAATGTTAGGGTAGTGTTGTGTAAATATCAAAATAAATGGTTAAAAATAAATAAATAAATAAATAAATGGTTAATGGTGTTATTCCGATCATCCATATCTTACCAATTTTTTGTTTAGCTGTTCTATATATCAATCATTGTTTTTGTGGAATATGTCATTTATTTCTAGTTCTTTGTATGTGGAATAATTGGATTATATCCTAGTCATTGTGAATGTGATGTTCTCCAAATTGTTGATTTTTTCGGTTTTTATGTTTTAGTAGGCTTTTAATTGTGTCATACTCAAAATGCAAATTCTGCCTCTTAGATAACTAACAAATCCCAGACTGGTTCTTTTTGTTTATCTGAAGTCTGTGTCATGCATGGTTCACAGGTAAATCAAAGATTCAACAGAGTTTACATACAAAATTTGGGGCTTCTTCAACGTTGGCTCTCAACTGTCTGAGAGTCATCCTTTATTTTATTAACACCTGTGGTTGCCCAAACTCTGTCTTCTGTTTTTTTCAGGCTGAAAATATTGCACTTTCTATCATTGTTTTAACTATCATTTTTGTGCCACAGACATCTTCCTTAAAGCCTAAAGCCAATAAACAACAGTAATTCTACTCCGAGCCATTTCCTTCTTTCAGTATTTGACTCTTCTCCTTAATGTTCTGTATGTGTTCACTCTCTAGTTACCTCTGTATTTTGTTCATCGTAATTTGTGAGAGCATAGGTCTAGTAGGAGCTTACTTAGCCAAACCAAAAGTGGACCCCCTCCAAATTTTACTCATGCAAAAAGACACAAGTGTAACTTACTTTACTGATATTATAATTGTTTACAGAAGTTTAGTTATATTTAGAGCAAGACAGAATATGCATGGTTGGCTGACTCTTTATGAGAACTTTGACAGTCAACCATTTCAGGTCACCAAAAAAACAAAAACAAAAACAAAAAACCCAGGTTTTATTGTTTGACTATTTTATATGTAATTATATTGGTAGTTTCTATTCATGTATCCTGTGCTATTTTTTTAAACTATGTTATACAGATTTATCCAGAACTAGAATTGGCAGATTGGGGTCTTCAGGTTAAATCCATCCCACTACCTATTTTTATAAGTGAAATTTGATTTCAACACAGCTACCCTTACTCATGCATGTGTTGTCTAAGGGTAACTTCTGCCCATATTAGTATAATTGAGTAGCTGAGACAGAGACTATAGAGCTTCCAAAATCTAAAATATTTACTCTCTATAAAAAGTAAAACGTATTTCACCTTATAGATTTGCTAAACACAATCTTGAATATACTATAAACTTCTTAAGGTGATTTTTTACTAACTTGAAGATTCCAGACCATGTACAAATTTTTGCAGCTTGTGTACTGATTGCAGATAATGTTTCTTTCTAGTTAGAAATCAACCCCGTAAGACTTTAGTTTTACCAGTCCCTCCACCAGCCATTGGATTGTGAATCATAAGACTGCCTTATTATAATTATTATTTTATTGTCCTGTAATAATTTCCAGTTTTTATAAAATAAGATTAGTAATACCTTCAGCTGTCATAATATTAGCTGTATGTTAACATGTTCAAATGTAATTTTAAAAAAGTTATCATTTACTTTCTTTATAGTACAGAATTTACCTATAAAGTATAGAAAGGGCTCTTTTTTCATTAGTCCTGTATGTCTTTGGTTTTAGCATGTCTTCTATTTGCTAATATTTCAATATTGTATATTTAAAAGTACATTAGTTATGGATATAGGGAATCTAGTAATGACTTTTCTGATAATGATTAAGTCAATTTATAGTAATGTATTTCTCAGAACAAGTTCTCTTATGATTTTCATTAGTCATTGATCATGTAGACATTCTTTAATATGTTTCCTCTTTCTGGTTTTTGCTGGTGGCCTTTGTCATTGACATGAATTGGGAATTTAAAGAGTACACAGAAAAATAAAAGAAAGGAAGAAATTTTACTTTAATTGTTCATCATTGAGAACAATTACAGTGACTTTTTTTAGGTCAATGAAGAAAAATAAAAAAAAGTAATTAAAAAATATATGTATTTCCCATAAGAAATCTTAAAGATCTAGTATTCTCTTGAAGCTAAACTTTGAATTCATGCTTTTAAAGAAATATGCTGATTGTGGTGTATGACATAAGAAACTCGACATAAATAATTTTTTCTTTTAGACTTTTATTGTGTTTGTCTATCTTCATTGGGCAAGACATAAGGGGAAAAGGCCATCTGCCTAATATTACTATTATTCATATTTTATACCACTTTTAACCTCGAATCTTAAGATTCATGTGAATATTAGCATTTGTAAAGGTACATTGCTGCATATCTATTTCTTCCATCCAATTTTCTTCCATGAAAAATACTAAATTACCTTTTGCAGGGTCAGCCTAAAAAACAAAATTCACAAGATACTGTAAATCCTTTTAATCTTCCTATGTCCACATTTGGCCTTAATCTCCTTGTCCATTTTTGGACACCAATATCCAGAATAAAATTTCATTTTCCTCGGAGTGGAGAAACACATTCTGCAGCTTTCATGTTTAACAACTCAACAACCTTTGCTCAAGATTAAGTACTTCATTGTGTCTACAGGCAGTTGCATATTTATTACTCCCACGGCAGTGGTATTTGAAATAAATGGAATTGAATGACTCTGTGAAATAGTTTCTGAAATCCATATATTGTGAGTTGCTCTATCTCAAAGGAAAAGAAAATATTTCTGATCCCCACTATGAGAAGAACAGTCCATGTGAGACACACCAAGGTTATGAAAGTGAAGGACATTTTAATACTGGCCATTTTGCCCTAGTTCATTTTTTGCTGTTGGTTTGAACACTTGGAATCATAGAAATGGTTCTTAATATTTTTATTCTTTTTTTAAAATGGAAAAAATCTATTTCTCTGGATTTTATGTATTAGCATTTCATAACATCCTTTAAGTCTACCAGTTAGTTATCTTTGTCATATGATTATTTACCAAAATAAGTTTGGGTATTAAACATATATACAATAGCATATATATATATATATATATATGTTTAATAATGTATGTTTAATAATAATAATAATGTGTACATATATTTTATGTTTGGGGAGGTTTTTGGACTTATCCATACCATTAATTTCAAAACTCACTCCCACCATACCGGGCTCCACACTTTTCTGAGATAAGTCCCAGGACATAACCATACCTGAGCCTTTTCTCTTTTCTCATACCTTTTCTCTTACTCTTCCCTCTACCTAGAATTTTTCAGCAAAATATATGTGCATGATTTTTCTTCCCCTTCCTGAAAGTCTCTGCTAAAAATTCCCTCATTGGAAAGGTCACCAGTTACTCATATCCTCTTTCCCAGTTGCTTACTTTCATTATGTTTTTATAGTCTTATCACTTGTACATGTCTTCACGTGCGTGTTCATTGTCTTCTCTCACTAGAATGTTAGCTTCATGACAGAAGAGGGTATATCATATATATGCATATATTTATACATATGCAATATACACATATATGTATATATAAAATTTTAAAAGAAAAAAATATATCCAGACATACAACCATATGTGGAACAAAGTAAGTGGATTTCTTGAATGTCAAATAAATTTTGTTTGGTGAATTAAGAAACTAAATTAAACACATGAAATCATTTAATTATATATTTTACTAAATTCATATTTTAAACAAAAAGTAAATGATAATTATTAGAGAAAAACTTAAAATTCTTCAATGTAAAATGATTGTCTTAAAAAAACTTTTTATGGAATTCTTCAAAAATGAGTCATTGCCATACTTCGATTGTAATAACTCCTTAATCAGCTAGCAACCTGTGGGTCTCAACATGACTTATCAACACAGTGTCTTAATATTCTATATAATATTGACTTTGCAAAAAAAAGTGAAATAAAGTCATCGTTTAATAAAAAATGTCAGTGAAGTGTGTAAATATATTTAAATGAATAGGTGAATTATAAATAAATAAAGTAAAAGTCGATGTTTTATTTCTTAAAGTGATAGAATGCAGTTACCTGTGAATTTTGTTGATATGAAGAGTCCAATTTCTTAACAATGAGGATAATTCAGTAACTATTTTGCTTTGCTAACCAGTAAAATTTTTAAGGTAAAGAGATGTTTAGAGTCATTTTTGGCTGCCTAACTTTTGCTAATTCATCAAATGCAGACATTTCCTCCCCAGTAGACAATATATACCTCCCTTGGGCTATTTCCACTCCTAGCCATTAGGACATAATATAACTTAACATAACATAACATAACTAGGTCCAGGTTAAGTATGATAAAGAAAGAAATATGCTATATTTTAAAAGGAGCTTCAGGAACCACCTACCATGTAAAAGAAGATTTGGAAGAGTATGCATGGGATTAGATTTGGGGGGGTGCCTGACCAAAGGACAGAATGCATAGTTAGATAAAATAGTTTTATTGGTTTGGGATCATTCTCTGGGGATACAGGATTTAACAACCTGTTATGACACCAGGGGATGGTGTGAACATACTTTCAGGATGTTTCCAAGAAGCACAGAAAATGGTGGTCTGCATTGAGATAGAAATACCGAATTTGCATGGCAGACAGATATAAAAAGATTAAAAGCCTCCAAGATGTAGTTATGCTAAGATGGACATTTATTACAGCTGGAAAAACCAACCAGAGGACTATCCTCCACAGAAGAACATAGAGGATACATCATTGACCAGACCAATAAGAAATCTGCTGGTGAGATTCACTAAGAAGCTCATGAGTCACTTCCCTCTAGGCCAGGGCTAGCAGTAGATGTCTTTACAAGACTAGGCTCATTGATAATAATAGGAATGATAATATCCTAAAACCACATTGGCTAAGTGGCAGCACCTACCTGTTAAAAGACATGAGCACAGGCTTGTCGTAAATAGTGGCAAGATCAGACAGAGATGGGGTGGGCTGACTGCTAGAGAGTTATGAAAATGATGAGTAGAACATGATATTTCAAGGGGCAAAATAAATTATCAGCCTATACAAGTACTACTTAATCTATGGTTCAAAATAAATAAAGGATGAATGATTAATAGGATGAAGACAGTCACCCAAATAAGAAGTCATTTTTCCTTGCTCAGTTTCTAGTCTTAAGAAAGTTTTCAGACCAAGAATGCATTGAATGAAGGAGAGACCCAGTTCCCCAGGAAGGAAAATTCTCTATATAACACCATGGGAAGTGACCAGGGTAATCATTATCCCAGATCTTCTCCAGAGTACCTGTGACCATATAAGTGAGTACTTGTATACTGGGAAAGGAGGTAACTCAAACATTTCAGGGACTCTTGGCCACAGAGCCTTACTGAACATTGATAATTCAAGACTTGAAGTGTCATCATGGTTTCCTATCAGAAGGATGGTATATGCAGACCAGGTAATAATTAGAGTCTTTAGATCCATGCTGATTATTTGCACAGTCCCTGACTATATAAGGGGAAACACATAATTGGTGGTCATTGGCATGAATTGCATGTTGATTGCCTGTTCCATGAGATAAAAAATATTAGGGAAGACCATGTGGAAGTCTCTGGAATTGTCTCCCTGAACTTCTGCTTCTGCTTCTCCTGCTTCCTGTCATAATATATATTTTGAAAACACCTGGACCTGCTCAACATTTCAAAAAGCATCTTACTTCTCCACTATACTGATGACACCATGCTGCTGGAGCAGATGAACAAGAAGTGACATGGATATTGGAGTTTTTGGTAAGAATGGTAACAGTAAGGAGAGAATTTTATAAAGCTTATAAAAATTCAGAGGTCTGCAACATAATAAAACAGTTCTGAGGCATAAAATCATGTCTTCTTCAAAATAAAGGGATTGTTATTGCATCTGGTACTTTCCACCACAAAGAAGAAAGCATAATGCCTGGTAGGCCTCTTTGAGTTCTGGCCAGCAAAGACCACACGTGTTATAGCTAGAAGCTATATACTAGGTGATACAAAAGGCTATTAGTTAGTGGGGATCATACAAAGAAAAACTCTGTAATATGTTTCTACCGTTCTACAAGCAACATTACCTCTTGTGGCATATGGCCCAGCAGAACCTGTAGTATTAAAGCAAGCGTGATGGGAAAAGACCCTGTGTGGAGTTTTTTATAAGCCCAGTGAGAAAATCTAGAACAGACTCCTGATATCATAAGAAGCTACTCCATTTATGGTGCCTATTATATACCTTATAAAAAAGACCCTAGTGTGTTTTTAGGTCCTGAGAAGTGACTACTAATGAGATTTAAAGTGATCATGTAGTCAAAATGGCTTACTATGAACTAGATTCGTTTATAAAGTGGGGCAGGACCAGCAGCAATCCATCTAGTAACCTGGAACGTTTATATACCAGATCAATTCTGTGCTATAAGATCAAGTACAAGCAAGTTCAGGTGGCATAAGTAAGCTACACAAATAGTTGTCCCAGGACCTCATGTCATCCACCATTGTTTTACCAGAGGCTTTTCTTCAGTTGATACCCAGGTCTTTATGGCAGATATCTTATAACCTAATGGCAGTAGAAGGAAATGCCTGAGATTGGTTTACAGATGGTTCTGTAGTTGAAAATAGATGGTGATACACTACAGCTACATTCAGGAGTGACTTCGAAAGACAGTGGTGAGGGAAAATTCTCTTATTGGGCAGAGCTTTGGCTCATACAAGTCATCACCCACATTCTGTAGAAAGAGGAGTTCCCCAACGTTATGGATTCATAGATAGTGATGAATGTCTCCTTGGTTGGTCAGGGGCCAGGAAGGAGAGAGCCTGACTTCTTCCTCTGCCGATCTTACTTCCTTTTCTTTCTTTCCACAAATGTTGATCCCAAGAGAAATCCCTAATAAAATCCCTGCACACATATCTATCTCAAAGTCTGCTCTTCAGGGAATCCAACCTGCTACAAAATACCTGGCCCAGCTGTGGGTGCCTTCAAATCCAACTGCCAATACAGTGTTTCACCAACTGAAAACTAAGATAAAAAAAAAAAAATACATACCTTTCTTAATTTTTTTTTTTTTTTGTAATTGCCCAGAGTATATTTTGAGGGAGGCAGGGAATACAGGTAAAAGCCAAATCAGAAAACTTAATTTAGTCATTTCCAGGTAATCTTTTTCCTGTTTTATTTCCTCTTCACTATAAAATCTCGATTTTTTTCTTTCCCTTTTATATGTTGATTCTTTTTTTTTTTTTTGAGATTTTATTTATTCGTCAGAGAGAGAGAGAGAAAGAGAGAATGCACAAGCAGGGGGAGTGGCAGGCAGAGGGAGAGGAAGAAGCAGATTCCCCCTCTGGGCAGGGAGCCCGATGCAGGACTCCATCCCAGGACTCTGGGATCATGACCTGAGCTGAAGGCAGATGCTTAACTCACTGAGCCACCCAGGAATCCCCACATTGAATTGATTCTTACCTGAGGCTGCAATGGCTTTACCATAATCATGAGATCCTCTTTAGACTGGTAGTTTTCTCCTCCAGCTACTTTGTTTCTCCTTTTCAGGGACATGAAATGTTTTTGCTGCTCTTCCCCTGCCTTTGAGAGGCCTTGGGGACCTCAGGTTGTCTTCTCACTCTCCCTGGCCCTGATTTCAGATATATCTCTTTCTGTTGTCCTGCCCCACACAGTTAAGGCACCATAGATGCCTATGGCAAGAGCCAGTTTCCAGGAATTTCAGTTCCAAAGAGGAGGATTAGTGGTAGGTACTCATGAATCCTTAAACTTAAAGAGGTACTCACAATTCCTCTACAATGGTTGTTAAGATATATAAGGCACAGTACCTGTCATAATGGTGTCAAAATATTGTTTATTATCCCTAACACATAGAAACTTTATCCAGTCTAGAATGTGAAAAATTATCTCATATTGTCTAGCATTCTTCCCATATCTATTGTTTATAGCATAAACATCACTTCCACATAGAAAACAAGATTTTGTTTTCTCTCAACTTATTGTTTCTGCACGGAGTTTCAAAAACTCCTTTTTTTGAGAAACAAAATTTATGATTCTTGGCATACATGTTCTAAGAACCCTCCTCTGAAGGCAGTTTGTGCTAGATCTCTTCCTTTGCCCCTTGAGAGAAGCAAGGCAGAGCACGCCCATGAGTTTGGCCATCTCTCCACCTCTTTCACCCTGCTCCAGAAGGACAACCTGTGTGCATCACATTTACTGTTTCACTTGCCCTCTGGTTTCCTTTTGGACTCCAAAGAGCAGCTGCAGCAGAAGGGTAGAGGGAAAAGAGGTGTGAGATCAGAGTATTTCCCCCCCACCAGCTCCCTCCATGCAGGGTTGCCTGGAGCAAACTGTCCCCCAAGTCACAGACTCCCCACACTCTTTCCCTCCAGTTTCCATGAAGTTCCTCCATCCTCAGTACTTTGGATTTGGTATACTAACCATAGTTCACTACACTACATTTTCGTACTTAGTTCTTAAAAATAAGTCCGCTCTTAGTTATTTTCCTTCAAGAGTGCCATCATGTTTCTGTTTTGAAAAAAGTCCTCAGTGCTGCCTGAAAGGTGAAAGGTTACTAATGACAGGAAATCACTGGGAAAAACATTTGTTGATATGAAAATGTTACATATTCCAGGGAGGCTGACACAGATATGGTTAATAGCTATGATATTTCACAGTGTTTTCAGTTGTGAAAACAAATGGAAACCTCTAATTCGCCTTTACTCCATTCAGGATTTTCTTGTTAAGAGAATTCTCTATCAGAAAATGGCTGCTACATCTGGGAGTATCCACATCAGGGTGAAGCATCTGGGCTATGATCATTGTCCAGACAAAGCCCTTGTCAGCAAAGGTGTTCATGGCACAAGCATGATCTTGTAGTTCCTGCATGTTGCACTAGCTTATCTGGGATTCCAAGATGGCATCTAGTCATTGATGCTTACATGCTGCGTCCTAATTTTATGAATTATTTTAAGGCAGCAGTTTTCTCTTAACCCTGTTAGTCCTTTTGTGACAGAATACAGGCACTTTCCTTATTTCCTCTTAATTTTGGGGGACATCGGGACAATGACTTACTATCTCAGGCTCTCTCAGACCGCTCTTCTCTCTCTCGTCTTCTTTCAAGAAGCCAACCATGCATATCCTTTATTTGGTTCTCACCCGAGCCTAGTTGAATTTCTGTTTCTCCCCTGGGGACTTGTCACCTGGGCACGACAACATTCTCCATTTTCCTTGAACTGCCAATGTTGTTTGAACTTCACTGATAATGGGAAATGTTCTGTTTTTCTATGAACAATGGTAAAGAAGTTCCCTTGCACAGTTGCCTTAAAATTATCCCCATTTTAAAAACTGCACGAAATAAAAATCACAACTTAATAATCATATCTTAAAATAAGAAATTGTGCATGTTGGTCTTTTAACATTGCAATAAATATCTAATAATGTCACTTCACTTTCAAAGAAATAAAAAAAGGATGAAAGAGTTCCCATTCTGATCCTGAATTATAACGGCAGCCCCTGGTCTAGGTTCATTGAACTCCTGGGGTAGGGGGAGCCAAAGACAGATCTTCCTCTAGAAGACCCACCTTACTTCTAAACCTAATCTCTCTCAGATCTTTCCTCAGCCCAGGCAGACTTTATATAAAATACATTACTTTGGCTGCATTCCTTTTCCTCTTTTTCTTTTAGGATTGTATTTATTTATTTTATTGAGAGCGCGAGAGTGTGTGCCAGCAGGGGGGGAACAGAGGGAGAGGGAGATAATCTCCAGCAGACTCCACGTTAAGAGCAGAGTCTGAGGCAGAGTTCAATCCCAGGCCCCTGAGATCATGACTTGAGCGGAAACCAAGAGTCAGATGCTTAAGTGACTGAGCCACCCCGGTGCCCCGACAATCCTTTTCCTCTTGACTTTTTGTGCCGCTAAAGCGCCAATTCCCTCAGAATGTTTTTCCCTATCTGTTTGCCCTAAGAAGTTCTAATGATTTTTTCAAAATGCAAATTTGGTCATGTCATCATTCCTGCTTAAAATACTCCAATGGCTTCCTTATGCTCCGAAGAAACAAAACATATGTGAACTATAGATATGTTATACATATATAAATCTTCTGCATGGTCTAGAAGATGTCACATGGCTCGGCTCCTGAGGCATTCCATCTTATTTGCTATATTCCAGCTACAGTGACTAAATTTTGCTTTCTTGGAAATATTATGCTTGCACATGCTCTTTCATCTATATCCCCCTTTTCACGCTTAGCTGTTGTTTTAAATTTTACTCTCATTTGAAGAATTCTTCTCAGGGAAATGTTTACTGACCTCCTAATTTAAGACAACACCTTTCTTGCATGATTGCACATTACTAATGTACACATAATCTTTGTCCTATACCTAAAACTAGTCATAATATTTGTCTTTACGGTTATCTCAGATTGAATATTAAAAAAGAATCCAAGAATGTTAAAAAGACTATAACTTCAGGGGCATCTGGGTGGCTCAGTCAGTTAAGTGAGCAACTCTGGATTTCAGCTCAGGTCATGATCTCATGGTTGTGACAACTGTGTCTGGCTCTGCACCCAGTGGGGAGTCTGCTTGAGATTCTCCCTCTACCCCCACTCATGCTTGCTCTCTCTCTCTCCACCCACTCTCTCTAACATAAATAAATAAGTCTTAAAAAAATAATATAACTTGATTACTTTACAATCAATTATTTGGCTGATATTGTCTTTACTGCTAGATTACAAACTCAGAACAAAAACTTTACAGGCAATATATGGTCAAGTTTCACTATGGTTTTCCCAGCACCTAGCAAAGTGCCTGAAACATGGTGGGCTCTCAACAAACAACATGGGTAAGGAATGGATATATGTCAACCCCTCTCCTATCCTCCTCCTTTGCACTAAGCTTAAGTCCACACTCATCTTTTACTTACTCTGGAAGATGCACAATCTTTTCCTTTCTTTGCTTTTTTTTTTTTTTTGGCCTAGCTCTATTTCTTCAAGTCAGAGTTTGAGTATTATTTTCTCATAGAGATACTCTTGGAACAAAAAACATGAAATGGATCCCCTGATATTTATTTCACTAAACACATACACACTTCACTCACAGCAATGGTTTCATATCTCTGTTCCTCAGTAAACTGTAAGAATCATAAGCCATGAATTATGCCTTTTTTGTACATCATTTTGAAATTCGCACGTCTAGCACAAAACCTGGCACCCCGTGGGCGATTTGCTCCTCATAATGCTACGTGTGAAGTTACTGGGTTCCTGGATTAATATAGTTACAGGAGGATCCTTGCAGTGAGCTGCTTTTGAACTGTGTCATCAGAGAAATGGCACTATTGACACAGTTGATCTAATAGTTACATTAATGGTAATTAAAGGCGTAATTACCTTGCCCAGAAAAGTAAAAAAATATTACCCAGAACATCTGAAAATTCGTGTCCTGTAACTTTTTGTTCTCCTAATTTCCAGACACACTTTACTTGTCTAGTACAGCCCAAACATTTATTTCTATTACATATTTATTTTGCAGCTTCTATATAACACTCATTGTTCAGGGTATTTTTAGGATTAAAGGAAATGTAAGACATATTCACTGACTTCAAAATACTATGATTATGTTGCTGAAACAATGCAAATTTACATCATGTTATTAAGGGCAAGAATTTGCAATGTAAAAACAAATGGTGTGGTAGTAAAATGTAGGAGTTTAAAGAACAGAGTGATCACTAGAGGTCAGAAGAGACAAAACAAATCAAATGTCTTGAAGGAACTAGGACTTGAGCTTGTTCCTGAAAACTGAATGATATTTGGTAGAAAGGAAAAAGAGGACACTATTCCTGGATGATGACTTCATAATTATCACACCATTGCAAAGCCCCTAGTTAAAATAAATAACTAGATAAATGACATCATCTCTGCTAGCCGCAGTCATATGCAAAGTCATCCCCAGTGGAGTCACATTACCTCCTGAGATCCCTTGCTACCGTATTTACCATTAACATTTCAGGTATTGTTTTTTAAAAATAAATTAGAATATATTATAAACATAAACTTCATTATGATTGATTCAATCCTATTTGTGTCTCCTATAGCCAGAATAGAGTACATTATTTATTGATCTCTTACCCACATTCTTCTACTTTACTATTTCTAAATGAATTTTGACTTATGAAGAATGACCCATAGAGTCAAATGTCATCTCCTACTCAATAGAGTGCTAATTCCTGTTGCTAAAATGGTCTCCTTCCTATCCTAGAAATGTAATGCATATGTTGCTTATTATAGGATTTCAATAAAATATTGATGTGCTAATACCTTATCCACTTAAATGATGTGAGGTCGAGGGTTCAAGAAAAAGGATAATCTATTCAGAGTTTCATCATAGGAGGACATTCTAAATACAAGGGTTCTGGATGGAAGAAAGCAGAATGCCCCGCTGTCATGCCTTCTGTGGATTCGGCTGTAACGAGGTTTGTGCCGTATTACAGTTTTGAAAGGGATTCTGTGCAGTGGGAATTTGAAGTAAAATTTGTTACATTCCATTAAACAGGCCATAATGAGATCTTTTTAATGTGATTAACATTTTATGCTGTTGTATTATTATTTCTTTATTTAGGACTTTATATTTTTAGGAGTATAGCACAGAAAATAATAAAATCTGCCGTAGATAGCGGTTGCTAATTAACAGGTTTAGCCTATGTGAGGTGGGAAACTTCTTTCTTAGAGCCAGGCAGAATCCCTTCACCCAAATACCTATGCATAATATCAGCTGTAAGTTGTAATTTTTTATGAAAACTGCAAAATAATTTATCGAAATGACTAAACTAACTCTTTGAAATGAAAAACACAGATTTCTAAATATATTTTTTAAAATGAAAAAGACATGCAGTAGGGTCTGCTACTGGGCTCCGATTTTCCTCTCTAATGTTCAGGTGTAACTACCAAATAGTTTATTTTTTAATTTGTTTCTGTTGCTTCTTTTTCAAGGTTGTGGGGATCCTTTTGTGAGGCTTCCAGTAAATTCTTGTGCTTTGCTATCTAGGCTGGATGTCTGCCTCAGGGGTCTTAGTCTTTGCTTATGCACCGGGTCAAAGCACAGTCGTTAAAACACCACATTTTTATCAATTATCTTCTGCAGACAGCTTTGCTTCCCTCCAATATATTCTGCAAAATGCTGGCTTCCTGTTTTAGTATTTAATGGTGAGACTGTATTTCTTAGCCCCTGTCTCTAACCTGAACATTTGGAATCACCGTGATTGACGGAATTTTACCTGCTGGCTGCATTCTTACATCTACAACTTGCCTTTTGCTTTTTATTAGCGTGAGAGCAATATTTTTAATCCTTCAGGCTGGAAGAAAGTTTTTATTTAGTTTAAAAGCTGAAAATAATTACGCCAATCTACCTAGCTCCGTAGCCTATCCTTTCTAATCCTTTAAATGATCCTTCTTCAATAATGGTGGCTTGGGAGCTATGGTTAAATCATTTCATGACCAGTTTTATGTAACTACATGTTTTCACATACATTATTTTACTTGCTTTTTATCTGAAGTGTTAAAAAAAAGAAAGAAAGAAAACATACACACATGTGCACACAAACGTGTTTCTTTTTGATCGTTGCTTTGTTCCCTGTAAAACTAGACCTTCAGGCTGAGGTGTCTGGGACATTTGCCTCAGAAGGGGAATTATGTATAAGGTTCCAGAGAATAGAGTCAAATTATACATTCCTAAATCTCTAAGTAGCCTTGAAAAGCAGAGGTTTGATTTGCAAGGACGCATCTTTTTGAGAGAGAAAAGGTTTCAGAATTCAGAAAGCCTGTTTTTGCATATCAAAAGCAAAACCCCGAAGGAATCAAGGCCTAGGGGTTCTGCCACTTTTTTTTTTTTTTTTTTTGAAAAGCCAATCTCCCCCTTTCCAGACCAAGCAAACAATAAGGAAGTTAGGGGAAAACAATGAGTTATTTGCTGATAGAGTTCAGAAAATGTTCCAGCCAACAGATACCCGTTCTTCAGGCAGTAGGAAAGAGTAAAACCCCAGGCAAGGTGTGGTTTGAATAGAGTTATGAGAGCCCTGCATCTTGCCATTGATATGCTAAGAAATGGTGAGCCTTGTAAGAAAGTGTCTCATGGCAGCATTCTGTGGAGGCAGGATTGTTGACACAGTGTCCGAAAAGGTCCAGGCAGAGAGGGACTGAGAAAGCTCCTAGTCCATGTAGTCCAAACTACGGAATATACTTAAATGAAGTGCGTTTATCATCACAACTGGAAACTTTTGAGAGTCAAAGGGTACATGATTAGTTATTAATCCAGCACAAACCAGTAAGTCCAGGGCAAACCAGGGCACATAATTAAAGAGGAACCTACAAGTTCTGAGAGACAAAGCCAGAGGATCCAGTATGAAATCACAGATGGCATAAAATCAAGTATATGTGGTGCCAAGGCTGTGGGGATCTCATTAGATGCCAGTAGGAATGGATACCGTAATGAAAATCACAGAGGGATCATAGATAGCTTCACATATACCATTGGACAAGAATGACTACACATACCCAAAGATTCCTACATCATAGTTATGGCCATGAGATATAGGGGGTAGACAAGAAAATAGAGAGTGAGAAAATTATTAAAAGGCTAAGAAAACTGTAAGGAGAAAGAGTTAGGGATACCCAGAAAAAGAAAGAAGAGATACAGCTTTTGTGACGCAAGAGAAATCATTTTAGACCCCCAGGTGCTTTTTGTGATCTATGTCATCCTTGCCCAAACACACTTCTTGCAGAACTTCTCAGGAGGTGCTGAATTACAAAGAAATGCAAAAACATCAGTAGTTAAGGATTCTGAGGGAGCAAAGGGAATGCAAAACTAACAGTCTCTACCAGGCCTGAAAATAGCCTGACCATATCAAGACAATAAATCAGTGGTAAAATTCCCAGTGCTATTTCAAAAGTAAAGGAGCCCCGCATTCCTTACCCCAGATAAGGGGCCGAGACCACATCCATTTTATACCAGCTCTTGGAACACACCCACAGTCCCTTCCCCTTGTCTGACAGTTACCTCTGCTTCATTATAATATTAATGTCTCCACTCCAGGAGGAGCACAATGTCCATTAACATAACATAGGCTGCATGTATAAGCATGTTTTCTAAGTATGTCTGCTCAACCTTCTGCCCACCTTTACAAGCATGACAAAACTCCCCCTTCTAAAGACTCATCCTAACCCTAAACAAAAGAAACCTACTCACCCCCACTCACGGAGTCAGGGCTTTGGAAGTTATTCCCCACGATCAATTTATTTGCTACAAATAAAGTATCCTTAATGTGTCAACTTCACCTGAGGTAGTCTCTATCTGTTAACCTGGAAAGGAGCAAGCTCAAGTTCAGTTATAAAACTATTCATTGCTTAATATTAAGTTTCTACATAACAGCAAACAGTTGTATGATGAATCAGGATTTAAGTTATAGAAAAATAAAGTCTTCTATTTAACTGTGTTTTTGGCTTGAGAATAAATTACATGGTATAGTTTAGATCCACAGCCTACACAGAACAGGAAATATTGAATCCATTTTTCAGATGAAGAAACTGAGCTTCAAAGACATTTGCTGAGCAACCCAGAATCTCAGAGCATGTAAGATAGGGTGCTGGGACAAGAACCTGTATCATCTAGTTCTTTATGCAATATTTACAATCATATTTCTTTTGTTTTTGTTGTTTTTCTGACTTTCTGTAGAGTTATCCATTAATCCATACTCTCATCAGTGTATCTTTTCCTTGAGATTGGAAGTAATTTTTGAGGATCAGGGTAGGATTCCAGAATGGTTTGATCAAGCTGGTGAACATTTTTTTTTTTTTTTTGGTCTTATTTTCTTGATAGTAAATATTTCTAGTGAAGGGTTCTCCTTCTTATGTTTTGATGTTTCTTTGTAACTCTTATCACTGTCTACCAAAATCTAGTCATATTTGTATGTATGTATCATGCATACTCTACTCCACCATTAAAATGCAACTTCCATGGAGGCAGGACAGTCTTTTTTCACTTTTATGACATTGTGGCTAAAACATTGCTGCAACCATAATATGCAGGGAATAAGAATTTGTCTAACCTATTCATTAATGAAGAAGCAATAAGCCTCATCAAGTATGGCACTAGAACAAACAATAAGTTGACTGATTAATTTTGAGTTTAATTTTCATGAGTACCATTAAATTAATTACACTGCATGTGAACACATTATCATAGATATCTCTAGAAGGGTCATTCTCAAATTCTATCATGCTTAATGATCACTTGGTGAACTAGTTAAAAATGCAGATCCTCAACTCCATCATTAAAAATTCTGCTTCAGTAGATCTCAAGTGGACCCCCCAAATCACTTAACAGTCATTTAATAAGTACCCTAAAGAATATAGTCAAGTTGCTCCAGAGCTTCTACTCAGATTTCACTATGTAAAACAAATTTTGTATATTTACCAGCATTTTCTCCCTGCTATTAAGTACTGGTTTTTATAAACTATAGACCTATGAAATATACATCAATTTCATATTATATTGAAAAAATATGGAACATAATATTTTGAGAAATAAAGCATTGCATGTTCATGATTGACATTGCATGTAGACTCGAACCTTCATTTTAAACATGCTCAGGTGGTAGGCTCATATAAATAAAGTTATCTGAAAAAAATAAAAAAATAAAAATAAATAAATACAGTTATCTGTACATATGAGTACTAGACTTACTAAGCTAAAGAGGCATATTTTCAGACAAACTGTGATTGCACTTTGGCAAAAAATAAACATTCGTAGCAAAAAGTCACCTCCTCATGAATAGACTCTCCTGTGAGAAATAATTGTTAGCAGGTGCCTGAAATGTACTTATTAGTGCAAAAAATAAGTAAGCAAAGGATCAGTATGGTCATTTTGCATATGAAGGAAAGGCATTACAGCAATTTGAACACTTTGCTCATTCACAATGGGAATAATCTTTTGAGTAGATATTTTAATGACCCTGTTTGAAAGAATGTTTAGCAAAGAAAATTTGTGATTTTTTTCTTGCCTTTAGAAACATTTAGCTTAGGGTCATGGGGAATTTAATATGCGATTGCTGTTGGCTCTATATTAAGGATGGTAGAAATACATTAGAATAAAAGTGTGTGATATGTAATCTGTTCTCAGGAGGACATAGGACAATGAGCTCTAAACTCTGGCTATAGCATGCCTTGCTTTCTAATTCTACATGACAATACATCCTTCTTGGATTTACTCTAATAGACATTCAGGTTCTAAGAACATGAAAAGGATGTAATTATGACATGAACACATCCATAAATACTTATGATGTAGTAGATTCTAACATAAATGGTCTGTTGTCTGTCTTCGTCTTCTTAGATATGTTTGCGTTTTTTTACATAGTTTGCTTTTGATACCACATGCATACTGTCAAAGTCTAAATCTCCAGCTCAGACCTACCTCACCACCAAACTCATATGTCCAAGTCCCTACTAGATATTCCCTTTAGAAAGTCTAATTACACATCTCAAATTTAATTCAACATATCCCAAACTGAATTCCTGCTCTTTCTGCAACCAGAATGTTGCATCAACAGCCTTCCCTGTCTTAGCTGACAATTCTTCAATTCCTTCATGAACTCAGTTTCCTGACTATATTTCTATCTTTGAGCACTTTCTTTCTCTTATACTTACATATAATCTTCTAGGAAACCCTATTGGCTCCACCTTCAAAATACATACTATTTCCAACTACTTTCACTGTCTCACTGTTACCAAACTGATCCAAGGCTTCTCCGTGTCTTCTCTTGTTTGCTGAAATAGTCTCTGAAAATGTTTCCTATCTCCTACCATTTTGCCACTGCATTCTATTCTAAACACAGAGGAAGGCATTAAAAGCATAACTCAGAATACATGCTTAAAGTCTATAACGGCTTTTATTTCACCCTGAGTAAAAATCAGAGTCCTAAAATTGACCTTTAAGACCCTATGTGATCTGGCCCTAGTTAGGTCTCCATCATCTTCTCTGAAAACTGCCCCCCCCATTTCCCTCCAGCCACACTAGTTCTTGTTGTTTTGTTAGTTTCTTTTGTTTTTATTTGTTTTTGCCCTCCCTTGAAATTGCCAGGCACAGTCTTCTCTGAGGGTCTTTGCTCTAGGCATTCCCTTTCTTGTGTCTCTGCTCTGTCTTCCAATGTCTACATGGTGAACCCTCTAACTTCCTTCCAGCTTTGGTTCAAATCTCATTTCCTTAATTCAGCCTACCCTATTCAGCCCACTTAATATTGCAACCTATTTCCCCTTCATTACTTCACCCACCATAGGCATTGCTGAGTCCCATTCCTGTCTCTATTTTTTTTTCCTTTTTGTGTAGCTACTATGGTCATCAAACAAAATATGTAATCTCCTTAATCAGTTATTAATTTTAAGGAAACACATTATTGTAAAAAAAAGTGCACAAGTATACAAATATAACACAAAGAATTATCACAAACTAAAAACTGTAATTGCCACTGAGGTAAAAGAACCAAAGCATTGCTAGCAGCCCAGATGTGCCCTCTTGTCTGCTTTAATTGTTCTTCTCTCCTTTCTCTGCAAATGTTATTACCACCCTGATTTCTCATACATTAATTAAATTTTGCAGAGTTTGAACTTTATATATAGTAGTGTGTGTGTATGTGTGCACACACGTGTGTGTGCATGCCTGTGTCTCCTTTCACTCCATGGTATTTTGTGAAACTCATGCATGTTGTTTCATCGAGCTGTCATGTTTTAATTTTCATTGCTGAATCAATTCCCTTGTGTGATATATGACAAGTTATTTGTTCTTTCTCTCAGTGAAAGGACATTTGAGCTCATAATCTTTTTTGTTTATAGTCTATTGTACCCCCAAGTTTTTAAGTTTGATGAGAATGAGATCTTTATCTGTTGTATCAATTGATGAACACCAAAAATCTAGTATAGTGCCTAGAACATGATATTTGCTGAACTGAAATAAGTTGAATTAAAAATTGGAGGAGATTCCAGTGGCTTGTTGTTGGAAATAATGAAAATCCTTATATTTTGGTTGTTTTTTGAAAGCTTTAATTCATATATCACTAATACTCATATAGCATTTTCAGGCAATTGAAAATAAAATAATGATTTGGAGCTATTAGGACTATGTTATCAGTGTGTATGAGCAATTTGGGGAAATAGAGCTCAAACAGTTTTTTATGACCTAATACAGCACACAAAATTGAAAGATAAGATTGGTGAGGATTAATCTTATATAAATAAGATTGAAGCAGCAAATGTCAATAATACTCATATAATATTTTAAAATTTATAAATATCTAGAAAACATCCGAGCATGACACTCTGAACAAAATAAGAAAATTCTTTTTGTCTAGTTGTCGAAAATAGGTATCACAGACATGAAACATTTAACTTTGTAAATTTAATTTTTCTTGGATTGTTTTATTAGAAGTATTTGGTAACATCCAAGAAAGGTGAATTATCAAGTTATTAATGATTTGTATGACACACATTTAATTAACTAAATTAATAATGAATAGTGGCATTACGGTGCTATCCAAATCATTTACTGTGCAATAATATACCAGTTAACACTTAAGAAAAGTGGCCAGTCATTATCAATGTACCATTGTGCATTGTGCTAACATTAATCAGATCAAATTAATGTAGTGTTACTTATATCTTAAGCAGGCATTAATGAACGCTTCATCATTTCAAAATATTGCCATGACATCAAAATATCAAATGCTTAGCCTAATGTTTAGTATAAAAAGGTTCATTTGATACTCATGTTAATGAGAACGTTTTTTCTTTTTATTACAGGTATAATTAAAGACAGGTATTAAAAAGGCTTTTTAAGATTATTTAAATGTATAACAGGACCACCTTCAAAGTTGTACTTGTGAGGGATAATAATATATTTAAAGCTATGGGAATTCTTTCTCATACTCCACTTTTAGCCAGAAGATCAGTTCATTTCTATTAAGAGACAGAAATATGACTTCATATTAATGATGGAATCAAAACAGATGGAGCTATCTAATGGTTCAGGCAGGAAATTGGAGTAGGAATTATAGCTTCTTACCCTTATATCTACCATTGATTCACTAAATAACCTTGGGCAAATTACTTAAGCTGCCAGGTCAAATTTTCTAAGTGCATATCTTCCTTTTTTATGCCCAGAGCTCATATTAACAGAAAAAGAAGCTCTGGAGATATAGAAAAAGGAAATGATATGATATAGAGTGGAGGAAAAAGCCTTTGGCATGAAAGAGATTAAGTGGCTAACACAAAATTTCACAGTTAGTATGTGGACTACAGGAGATTCAAATTCAAGCATGTGACTCATTGGCCTTCAAGTACCAAGCTTTTAATATCAGTTGTAAAATAACTACCCTAATTTGGATTATGATAGTATGAACTCAGGATTTGCCTGGCAAATTACAGATGCCTAATAAGTATAATTTTTTTCAATCTTTTCTCCAAGACCCAATGCTTTTGATATTTAGTCTAAAAACTGTGTATAGATTTATGTGCTCATCTAATTATACTCTACTATTTATGTGCTCATTTAATTAGACTCTACTATGATAATTGTGGTACTTATTATTCCTCATCTAGACATTGATTTAAAAATTGTTCTCAGGGCGCCTGGGTGGCTCAGTTGGTTGGGCAACTGCCTTCAGCTCAGGTCATGATCCTGGAGTCCCTGGATCAAGTCCTGCATTGGGCTCCCTGCTCAGCAGGGAACCTGCTTCTCCCTCTGACCTTCCCCCCTCTCATGTGCTCTCTCTCTCAAATAAATAAATAAAATCTTAAAAAAAAATTGTTCTCAGTGACTCCACTCTTTTCCCAAATTTATTTCAGCCTCCATGCTTTTTAAAACCAATAGATTTTTAAGGCTATTAGAATGGTGGGAGAGCACACAGAAAAGAAGGAAGGCTATGCAGAGCTCTTTAAACATGAGCATTTACCAGTCATGTAGTAGAAGAGCCCAAAACAAGAATGAAATATCCTTGTCTCTGTCTTCTATCTTCTTTCAGACAAAATTCATTAAGTTAACACAATAAACTGTTTAGCTTCTTCTGTATTATCTGAATCTATCCACAAATTTCCATCTAAACTGACATTTCTCTAATTCAGATTTAAATTATTCCTTAGAAATTTTTTACCAGTCTCCTTGTTCTAATGCTGCCTCCTCAAATTTATTCTCCACATCATCTATACAATATGTCTCTGTGATCTTTTTAACATCAGTTTTAATCTAATGCATTCATCTCAAATAAGTCTTAACTTCTAATTTGTTGACCACATGTAACATCCATACATCTTTTTTTATAGCCTTTTTTTTTTTTAAAGATTTTTATTTATTTATTTAACAGAGATAGAGAGAGAGCACAAGCAGGCAGAATGGCAGACATAGGGAGAGGGAGAAGCAGGCTCTCTGCTGAGCAGGGAGCCTGATGCAGGGCTCGATCCCAGACCCTGGGATCAAGACCTGAGCCGAAGGCAGCCACCCAAACAACTGAGCCACCCAGGCGCCCCAACACCCATACATTTTGGTTATTCTATCTCCTCTGCTGGAATGGACACACGTTTCTGTTTCTAATATTCACCCTTTAGCACTTGACTTGAATTTCACCTCCATAGACCTTTTATGCTTTGTACATACCAATCATTGGTGTTGCCCTTCTGTGCTTCCACAGTACACTGCGTGTATCACCACAATTACATTTATTCTATTATTTTGTAATTATCAGTCTACATCTTTTTTTCTATCAAATTTTGCTCTTTAGAGATGGTGTTGTATATATAGCTAGTTCAAATGTCAAAGAAAAAATTCACAACAGATGGAGTGAAACAGAAAAAGAAAACTTTATTCAAAACTATTGCAATAATAAGGGCCAAGATTATTGCAATAAAGAAGAGAGATTGAAATCAACTCCATCACAAGGGAAGGTAAGAGGTGTTTTAAGTGAGCTGGTGGAAAAACAGAGCAGGATGTTAGGGAGGATATTGGTTATGTGACTAGCCCCCCCTTTTTCTGGCCCCCTAATTGGCATTGGTATTGGTGTTTATAGGGGTTAGGTTCCTACACTCCCACAGAGACTGGGAGTTAGGAGTGCTGTCTTCCTTGATGATTACATTTCAAATGGATGGCTGCAGGGTCCTTTCAGAATAATGTTTCTGGGTCATAAAACTGTCAAGAGGCTGGGAGAAGATTTACACCTCAAAAGAACAGAGAAAGAATTTACAATTGTAAGTTTTCTAAAGTAAATGCTCTAAGAAAAGGTAGGTTAGAGGCCTATAGACAGGAAGAGGACTGTCTAAAGTTTAGTCAAGCTGAGGAGATTGTTAAGGCCACTTTGGTCAATATTTATATTTACCATTCTGAGACATATTAAATACTCCATAAGTTTTACTTTGCTGCAATGTTTTATGAAGTCTAACAAGATATTGTAGTATGAACATTTTCTTTAAAAGTCATTATTCTTTTTGCTTACATACACATACACTGGGCATTCAATGCTGGGCATAATATGATTTTTTGTCTTTGCTTTAGTTCCCTTGTTGATGAGTGGTGGGTGCTGGTGAGTTTCCTTTTCTTTAATTTCCCTTGACTTCCTCCTTGCTGCCTTCTTTGTAGGTTCCAGTTCCTAACTGCTCTTACTTCTAGCTTATGCCAGAGAGGTCTAGTAACTTCTTATACCTGAGTGCCAAACCTGTTGTTACTTCTATCTTGGGAGGTCAGGAGCAATTCTTACTTTATACTAAGCAGAAAAAAACAAAAAAAACAAAAAAACATGCTCATGCTAATTTTGATTACCATCCATGGCCTACATAGATACCATATTATATTAAGCACACACACACACACACACAGAGGCACAAGCACAAGCACATACACATCTGCATGCACACAATTACCCTGTGTATATAAGGGGTAAAGTTGGAATCTGTGAGCTTAATGATAGGTTAACAGATACTTCCCAAGTGAAATGCAAAGAAAAAGAGAATGAAGAAAAAACCAGAACACAATACCCACAAACTATGGGAAAATTTCAAAGGTATTCACATGTGTGATTGGAATAACATTGTAAAAGAAAGAATGGAAAAGAAGAAGTATTGAAATAACAACAGCTGAGAACTTTCCAAAATTTAGTGACAGACACCAAACCCCACATCCAGGAAGCCTAAGGAATGCCAAGCAGAACGATACCAACAAAAACACACCTAAACCTATCATATTCAAACTGCAGAAAAACAGACAAGAGAAACTCTTGAAAGAAGAAGGATAGGTTAAGTATGGGTTGAACTTTACCTATAGTGGGAAGAAGGATAAGAATTACAATGAACTTCTCATTAGAAACTACACAGACAAGAAGAGAATGGTATATATTTTGAGTATCTGAATTTTAAAAATTCAATATAACATTCTATATTCAGCAAAATTTACCCTTTGAAAGTGAGAGAAATACTTTCTCAAACAAAAACTGTGGGAAGTTATTGCCACCAGATTTGCCCTACAAGGAATGTTGAAAGAAGTTCTTTGGTGAAAAGGAAAACAATGTCAGTTGGAAACTTGGATCTATATACAGAATGGAGAGCATTTATTCTATGAAGAAGGAATAAAGAGTTTTGAGAGGGTAAAAAAACAAAACAAAACAAAAAACATATAGCATCTTCCCCTTTCAAAATATCTCACATGAATTACTGTAAATGCCTCCCCGTCATGCAACCAATAGCAGTTATACTTCTCACTACAGGGAAAAGTAGAACTGTAGCATTTACCTGTTTCTTCAAAAAACATTGTATCCAGGGCACCTGGTGGGGGGGGGCGGGGCTCAATTGGTTAAGCACCAGACTGCAAGTTTTGGATCAGGTCATGGTCTCATGGGTCTTAACATCCAGCCCTGTGTGGAGCTCTGGGCTCAGCAGGGAGTCTACTTGAAGATTTTCTCCCTCTGCCCCTTCCCCCACTCGTGCATGCTCTTTCCCTCTCTCTCTCTCAAATAAATAAATAAATCTTTAAAAATAAACATTGTATCTGTTCACACTTAACATTTGTGTTATTTACAGAATTGCCCTAAAGTAGTGCCAGAGGCATGGATACTGCTGGGGTATTTATGATTTAAGATAGTGATGGAAAACTAGGAGATGTGAATAAGGCCAATAAAATATATCCCATAACGACATCTATAAACAAAGTAAAATTGCATAGTATGCAAATACAGAAGACAGCAGTGTATGAAGGAGTTGCTAGAAAACAAATGTACAATAAATAATGCTTATAATCAGGTAGAGCTCCTTAAAGAAATTGAGATTCTCTATGATCAATTTCTGAATTTAAGTGATTAAACAAGAGTACTGGGTAAGTGAACTACAGGAAAGAGCTATAGTTATTACAAACTGGTTTGTGAATCTGCTGGGATTCTTTCTTCTTACTCAATTCACACACATAATTTTGGTGGCACAATATATTCCCAATTTGGATTCCCCCCCTTATATTTGGAAGAAGAGTGGCAGAGAAGAGTAACTAATATTGAATTCTATTTTTGCATCTTACATCGAGAAGTACTCTCCAGTTTCTTCATTTGTTTCAACATTATTATGTACACTTAACTATAGACAAGGGCTCAGCTGTTGAGTATTTTGCTGAAGCTCCTATAGCTTGAAATACATAATAAAAATAAGCAGGAAGAAAACATAAATGCAAAAATATGTCTTTAATTTAGTTATCTAGGGGTGCCTGGGTGGCTCAGTTGGATGAATGTCTGCCTTCGGCTCAGGTCATAATTCCAGGGTCCTGGGATTGAGCTCTGTGTAGGGCTCCCTGCTCAATGGAGAGAGAGCCTACTTCTCCTTCTCCCTCTGCCCCACCCCCTGATTGTGTGCTCTCTATCTCTCTGTGTGTGTCTCTCTTTCTTTCTGTCAGATAAATAAATAAAATATTAAAAAAAATAAATGATCTATTACTACTATTTATTAAAATAGGTAAAGCCCACATAAACTAATGAAAGAAAAAAAAATGAGGAAAACAGATAAAATTAGGAAAGAGAAAGCAGAAGTAAGCCAAAATAAAAGAAAATCCAAGAATTATAAGAAAAAAACTCCTCAAAGCTAACCCAAACTAATGGAAAATCTAAAAAGATGAAAAATTTATTTATTCAAGTATAAATTACCAAAATTTCCTTTAAAAGAAAAGGAAAGGGGGGGAGGAGCAAGTTGGCGGAGGAGTAGGAGACCTAAATTTCATCTGGTCCCAGGAATTCAGCTAGATAGGGATCAAACCATTCTGAACAACTACGAACTCAACAGGAGATCGAAAAAAAGAATAGCAGCAACTCTCTGAACAGAAAAGTGACCACTTTCTGGAAGGTCTCTTCTGATTTGTTTACTGTATATTTTTCTGGGGTCGTGGTTACCCTGTTAGCATATTGTTCTCTCATTCATCTATTGTCCTCTGGACAAAATGACAAGATGGAAAAAATCACCTCAAAAAAAAGAACAAGAGGCAGCACCGACTGCCAGGGATCTAATCAATATGGACATTAGTAAGATGTAGGAACTAGAGTTCAGAATAATGATTTTAAAGATACTAGCTGGGCTTGAAAAAAGCGTGGAAGATATTAGAGAAACCCTTTCTGGAGAAATAAAAGAACTAAAATCTAACCAAGTCGAAATCAAAAAGGCTATTAATGAGGTGCAATAAAAAATGGAGGCTCTAACTGCTGGGATAAAAGAGGCAGAAGAGAGAATTAGTGATATAGAAGACCAAATGATGGAAAATAAAGAAGCTGAGAAAAAGAGTGATAAACAACTACTGGATCATGAGGGCAGACTTCGAGAAATAAGTGATACCATAAGATGAAACAATATTAGAATAATTGGGATCCCAGAAGAAGAAGAAAGAGAGAGAGGGCAGAAGGTATATTGGAGCAAATTATAGCAGAGAACTTCCCTAATTTGTGGAAGAAAACAGGCATCAAAATCCAGGAGGCACAGAGAACACCCCACAAAATAAATAAAAAATAGGTCAACATCCCAACATCTAATAGTAAAACTTACGAATCTCAGAGAGAAAGAGAAAGTCTTGAAAGCTGCTCAGGAGAAGAGATATGTAACCTACAATGGTAGAAACATTACATTGACAACAGACTTATCCACAGAGACCTGGCAAGCCAGAAGGGACTGGAATGATATATTCAGAGCACTAAATGAGAAAAATATGCAGCCAAGAATACTATATCCAGCTAGGCTGTCACTGAAAATAGAAGGAGAGATAAAAAGCTTCCAGGACAAACAAAAACTAAAGGAATTTGCAAACATGAAACCAGTCCTACAAGAAATATTGAAATGGGTCCTCTAAGCAAAGAGAGAACCAAAAAGTAACAGACCAGAAAGGAACACAGACAATATATAGTAACAGTCACTTTACAGGGAATAGAATGGCACTAAATTCATATCTTTCAAAAGTTACCCTGAATGTAAATGGGTTAAATGCCCCAATCAAAAGATAGAGGCTATCAGATTGGATAAAAAAACAAGACCCATTGATATGCTATCTGCAAGAGGCTCATTTTAGACCCAAAGACACCCCCAGATTGAAAGTGATGGGGTGGAAAACAATTTACCATGCTAATGGACACCAAAAGAAAACTGGAGTGTCAACCCTTATATCAGACAATTTAGATTTTAAACCAAAGACTATAATAAGACATGAGGACGGACACTACATCATACTTAAAGGGTCTATCCAACAAGAAGATCTAACAATTGTAAATATCTATGCCCCTAACATGGGAGCAGCCAATTATATAAGGCAATTAATAACAAAAGCAAAGAAACACATTGACAACAATAAAATAATAGTGGGGGACTTTAACACCCCCCTCACTGAAATGAACAGATCATCTAAGCAGAAGATCAACAAGGAAATAAAGACTTTAATGGCACACTGGACCAAATGGAATTCACAGATATACTCAGAACATTCCATCCCAAAGGAACAGAACACACATTCTTGTCGAGTGCCCATGGAACATTCTCCAGAATAGATCACATCCTCGGTCACAAATCAGGTCTCAACTGGTACCAAAAGATTGGGATCAATTTCCCCCATATTTTCAGACCACCATGCTTTGAATCTAGAAATCAATCACAAGAGGAAAGTCGAAACGAACTCAACTACATGGAGGCTAAAGAGCATCCTACTAAAGAATGAATGGGTCAACCTGGAAATTAAAGAAGAATTTAAAAAATTCATGGAAACCAATGAAAATGAAAACACAACTGTTCAAAATCTTTGGGATGTAGCAAAGGCAGTCCTAAGAGGAAAGTATATAGCAATACAAGCCTTTCTCAAAAAACAAGAAAGGTCTCAAATACACAAACTTACCTACACTTAAAGGAGCTGGAGAAAGAACAGCAAATAAAGCTTAAACCCAGCAGGAGAGGAGAAATCATAAAGATCAAAGCAGAAATCAATGAAAAAGAAACCAAAAGAACAGTAGAACAGATCAATGAAACTAGGAGCTGGTTCTCTGAAAGAATTAAAAAGAATGATAAACCCCTGCCCAGACTAATCAAAAAGAAAAGAGAAATGACCCAAATATGAATGAAAAAGGAGAGATCACAACCAACACCAAAGAAATACAAACAATTAGGGCACCTGGGTGGCTCAGTTGGTTAGGCGACTGCCTTCGGCTCGGTTCATGGTCCTGAAGTCCTGGGATCGAGTCCCACATTGGGCTCCCTGCTCAGAGAGGAGTCTGCTTCTCCCTCTGACCCTCCTCCCTCTCCTGCTCGCTGTCTCTCATTCTCTCTCTCTCAAATAAATAAATAAAATCTTAAAAAAAAAAGAAATACAAACAATTATAAGAACATATTATGAGCAACTATATGCTCGCAAATTAGATAACCTGGAAGAAATGGATGCATTCCTAGAGATGTATAAACTACCAAAACTGAACCAGGAAGAAATAGGAAACCTGAACAGAACTATAACCACTAAGGAAATTGAAGCAATAATCAAAAATCTCCCAACAAACCAGCCCCCAGGACCAGATGGATTCCCAGGGGAATTCTACCAAACATTTAAAGAAGAATTAATACCTATTCTTCTGAAACTGTTCCAAAAAATAGAAATGGAAGGAAAACTTCCAAACTCGTTTTATGAGGCCACCATTACCTTGATCCCCAAACCAGAGAAAGACCCCATCAAAAAGGAAAATTACAGACCAATATCCTTGATGAACATGGATGCAAAAATTCTCACGAAAATACTGGCCAATAGGATCCAACAGTACATTAAAAGGATTATTCACCACGACCAAGTAGGATTTATCCCTGGGCTGGAAGTTTGGTTCAACATTGCATATCAATCAATGTGATACAATACATTAATAAAAGAAAGAACAAGAACCATAGGATCCTCTCAATAGATGCAGAAAAAGCACTTGACAAAGGACAGCATCCTTTCTTCATTAAAACTCTTCAGAGTTATATAGGGATAGAGGGTATATACCTCAATATCATAAAAGCCATCTATGAAAAACCCACAGCGAATATCATTCTCAATGGGGAAAAACTCAGAGGTTTACCCCTAAGGTCAGGAACATGGCAGTGATGTCCACTATCAACACTGCTCTTCAACATAGTACTAGAAGCCCTGCCACAGCAATCAGACAACAACAACAAAAATAAATAAAAGGCATCCGAATCGGCAAAGAAGAAGTCAAACTCTCACTCTTTGCAGATGATATGATACTTTATGTGGAAAACCCCAAAGACTCCACCCCAAAACTGCTAGAACTCATACAGGAATTCAGTAAAGTGGCAGGATAGAAAATCAATGCACAGAAATCAGTGGCATTCCTATACACCAACAAGACAGAAGAAAGAGAAATTAAGGAGTCAATCCCATTTACAATTGCACCCAAAACCATAAGATGCAAATAAATCTAACCAAAGAGGCAAAGGATCTGTACTCAGAAAACTATAAAATACTCATGAAAGAAATTGAGGAAGACACAAAGAAATGGAAAAACGTTCCATGATCATGGATTGGAAGAACAGATATTGTGAAGATGTCAATGCTACCCAGAGCAATCTACACATTCAATGCAATCCCCATCAAAATACCATCCCCTTTTTTAAAGAAATGGAACAAATAATCCTAAAATTTGTATGGAAGCAGAAAAGACCCCAAATAGCCAGAGGAATGTTGAAAATGCAAAGCAAAGCTTGTGGCATGACAATTCCAGACTTCAAGCTCTATTACAAAGCTGTCATCATCAAGACAGTGTGGTACTGGCACAAAAACAGACACATAGATCAATGGAACAGAATAGAGAGCCCATAAATGGACCCTCGACTCTATGGTCAACTATTATTCAACAAAGCAGGAAACACTGTCCAATGGAAAAAAAAACAATCTCTTCAAAAAATGGTGTTGGGAAAATTGGACAGCCACATATGGAAGAATGAAACTGGGCCATTTCCTTACACCACACACAAAAATAGACTCAAAATGGTTGAAAGACCTAATGTGAGACAGGAGCCCATCAAAATCCTTGAGGAGAACACAGGCAGCAACTTCTTCAACCTCAGCCACAGCAACTTCTTCCTAGAAACATCGCCAAAGGCAAGGGAAGCGAGGGCAAAAATGAACTATTGGGACTTCATCAAGATAAGAATCTTCCGCAAAGCAAAAGAAACAGTCAACAAAACCAAAAGACAACCAACAGAATGCGAGAAGATATTTGCAAATGACATATCGGGTAAAAGGCTAGTATCCAAAATATATAAAGAATTTATTAAACTCAACACCCAAAGAACAAATGATCCAATCAAGAAATGGGCAGAAGTCATGAACAGATATTTTTCCAAAGAAGACATCCAAATGGCCAACAGACACATGAAAAAGTGCTCAACATCGCTCGGCATCAGGGAAATCCAAATCAAAACCTCAATGAGATACTACCTCACACCAGTCAGAATGGCTAAAATTAATAAGTCAGGAAATGACAGATGTTGGCGGGTTTGTGGAGAAAAGGGAACCCTCCTACACTGTTGGTGGGAATGCAAGCTGGTGAAGCCACTCTGGAAAACAGTATGGAGGTTCCTCAAAAAGTTGAAAATAGAGCTACCCTATGACCCAGCAATTGCACTACTGGGTATTTACCCCAAAGATACAAATGTAGGGATCCGAAGGGGTACGTGCACCCTGATGTTTATAGCAGCAATGTCCACAATAGCCAAACTGTGGAAAGAGCCAAGATGTCCATCAACAGATGAATGGATAAAGAACATGTGGTGTGTATATATATATATACATACACATACACACAATGGAATATTATGCAGCCATAAAAAGGAATGAAATATTGCCATTTGCAATGATGTGAATGGAACTGGAGGGTATTATGCTGAGCGAAGTAAGTCACTCAGAGAAAGACATGTATCATATGACCTTACTGATACGAGGAATTCTTGATCATAGGTAACAAACTAAGGGTTGCTGGAGTGGTGGGGGGGTGGTGGGAGGGATGGGGTGGCTGGATGATAGACATTGGGGAGGGTATATGCTATGGTGAGTGCTGTGAATTGCGTAAGACTGTTGAATCACAGACCTGTACCTCTGAAACAAATAATACATTATATGTTTAAAAAAAAAAAAAAAAAGAAGAAGATAGCAGGAAGGGAAAAATGAAGCCTGGAATCCAAGGGGGAGATGAACCATGAGAGACTATGGACTCTGGAAACAAACTGCGGGTTCTGGAGGGGAGGGGGGTGAGGGGGTGGTTTAGCCTGGTGATGGGTGTTAAGGAGGGCAAGTACTTGATGGAGCACTGGGTGTTATATGCAAACAATGAATCATGGAATACTATATCAAAAACTAATGATGTAATGTATGGTGATTAACATAACATAATAAAAAAAAGAAAAGTAATGGAAAGGCATGATATTTCAATTGTCACAGAAAATATGGGTAAGGTGATCAAAGCAAGAACCGTAACAAATATTTTTACTGCTGAATTTGATCTGCTTTTTTCCGACCATATTTCAGTTCTCTATATTATTGAAGATCTTTGAGAAGAAGGAAATTTTCCCAATTCAATATACCAACCAGTGTAACATGTGATTATATCAGTTGAGGATAAAAAGGTATTAAATAAAATTCAAATGCCAATTCTAATAATAATATTAATCTAATGTCAAATCTAATAATATTAAAAAATAGAACAGATGCTAAACTATTTAAATGTAATAGACTATTTAACAAAATAGAACAGCAAACATTATTTTAAGTAGAAAAGCACTGAAGTAATTGAATTAAATCAATAATGTCCTTCATCATCATTGTTACTTGTATTTTTTGGAAAAGGTACAAGTAAAGAAAAGAAATAACTAGAAGAAATAATGGAAAAGGACAGATAAACCTATTTTCTTCTGCTGATAATACGATTTTATACCTTCAAAGCCACAAAATAATGCTTTAAAAATACTATATTTAGTAATAAGATTCTGTGTCAGCATGTGGATCCACTACTTATTCTCCATTACAGAAATAGGCACCTAGAGATATATATGAGACAAAAAGTTCCACTGAAAATCAAGGCAAAAAATTTGTGTGTATATTATATAGGAAAAACTTTTTAAAAAGGCATAATTCTTATATGAAGAAAAGAATCATATTTTTGAAAACTTAAAATATGATCTTAGTCAATGGGGAGACAATATTTGTCATTCCACTTGATTAAAAATGTAAAAAAATTAATTGTACCAAAGTAAATTTATAAATTTAATATAATTCCATTTGTTGGATTTGGAAAAGTAACCTGAAATTTTAGGGTGCCTGGGTGGCTCAGTCGGTTAAGCATCTGCCTTCGGCTCAGGTCATGACCCCAAGGTCCTGGGATCAATTCCAGCATCAGACTTCCTGCTCAGCAGGAGTCTGCTTCTCCCTCTCTCTCTGCCCCTCCCCCCTACTCGTGTGCTCTCTCTCTCTCAAATAAATAAACTAAAAAAATCTTTAAAAAAAAGAAAAGTAACCTGAAATTTTAAAAATTCACACAAAATTCCTATAGAATCATATGAAAATTACGAATGGTAAGGTGAAAATTCCCTGACAGATACCAGATAGTGGAATAAAACAGAGAAGCAAAATAGATCATCATTATTTTCATTACAATACATGAGACACTTATTATTTCAATGCAGTGTGAAACATGTAATATAAGGCATCATATAGTTTAAAATTCACCACGAAGGAATAAAAATGGATGTACATTTTACATCCTATCCAAAAATAAATTCCAGACAGTTTAAGATTTAAATTAGGGCAGTATTGTTTGTCTTGGTGGTATATCTACTATATAGTAAAGACTGAAGAAAGAAATATGCAAAGATTTCTGAATAATGTGATATTATTTTTTTAAACGGTGTCTAAACTTCTCTCCCCAGTCCTACTGTATGTATGTATGTTTAAGTGAGTGTGTGTGTGTGTATTGGGGGTGTATGGATATGGGTGTGTGATTTTATACAAATATATTTTGGGAGAAAGAAAAAGCAAAGAAAAAGAAAGGTAACTCAAAGTCTGCCCCCTCTTCTATAGAAAAACTGACTTATACATAATCACATTCATACATGAATGTAAAACATGCATACCTATGTGTGTTTTACACATAATTTAAGGAAAGTACACAGATATTTTTGCTTTGTATAATCAATATCTTCTCTTAAATTTTTGAGATTATGTATTATACTTACTCTGTATTTTTAAATACTTGTTTGATTTATTAGGTATTCTTTTTTTTATTTTTACTTATTATTATGTATTCTTGATCTGTCTCTTTTTTTTTTAAAGATTTTTTTTTTTTTTTTTTTTTTTTATTCATGAGAGATAGAGAGAGAGAGAGGCAGAGGCAGAGGGAGAAGCAGGCTCCCCGCGGAGCAGGGAGCCCGATGCGGGACTCGATCCCAGGACCCTGGGATCATGACCTGAGCTGAAGGCAGATGCTTAACTGACTGAGCCACCCAGGCGTCCCTTGATCTGTCTCTTCTTAAGAGTTCTGCTTCCTCTACTAAGTGTTGTCTTCGCTTACAGTGATCCTATTCTCTACAGATTCAGTTTACTGACTGAGCTCATTTCCCCTTGGATTTAGAAGTTATCAGACCTGGTAATGTGTACCTAAAGAGGGCCAAAGTCCAGACCCTGCTTTTGTCTCTCTTGGTGAGTTATCATGAGAAGGGTGGGATGAGCCTCCGCAGGAAGAATCACAGGCTTCCCAGAAAGACTGTGACATATCCTGGTGAGCTGTTTCCCAACCAACAACCTCTTTCTTCAGGGTTGGTTTTTAATCTCTTTCAAAGGACCATAATGGAAGGAAAATGACTTTTAGATGTAAGCCATCAGCCTTGAGGCTGCGATGGAGTGGATGCCTAATTCAACTCTTCAACCTGCTTCTCCTTTCACCATTTTCTTAGCTCAGCTGGATTTTGAACTGCTGTGATTTCATCCATGGGGCAGCTGGTGGTCTATGGAGCTGATGCTGTTGTACAGCTCAAAGTGACCATGGGAGCAGATAGTGACCCTGCAGACATATGAGAAGGTGAGATAAAAACAGAGTTAAAAATCTCTTCCTCACCTCATTTCTCACTGCAGGGACTCTTTCAAAACAAAGAAATTTTTGACAGCGAGGAGTTACCCCAGGACTTGGCCACTGTGTGTGTGTGTGTTTTTTTTTTTTTTTTTTTAATTTTATTGTGTTATGTTAATCACCATACATTACATCATTAGTTTTTGATGTAGTGTTCCATGATTCATTGTTTGCATATAACACCCAGTGCTCCATGCAGAACATGCCCTCTTTAATACCCATCACCAGGCTAACCCATCCCCCCACTGCCCTCCCTTCTAGAATCCTCAGTTTGTTTCTCAGAGTCCATAGTCTCTTATGGTTTGTCTCCCCCTCCGATTTCCCCACCTTCGTTTTTCCCTTCCTACTATCTTCTCTCTCTCTCTCTCTTTTTTTTTTTTTTAACATATAATGTATTATTTGTTTCAGAGGTACAGGTCTGTTTGTTTTATACCTCCCTGGAACTACATTTTCTCACTTGAGTGTTATTTTTTGTCTACGGTTAATTTCGGTTTTCTGATGTTTCTGATCATGAGCCTCCATTATTTCATAATTGGCGTTAAGTGTTTTGAATAATGGTATAATTTTAAAATGTAGAAAATGTTTTTGGTCATTTTCTTCAAAAATTTGAACATATGAAAGTCCGCAATCAATTTTAATTATGGATGTGCGTGTTTGAGTGCACAATGTTATATGATGTTTTGCACAATAGCACAGCAATAACCACAGGTTGTAATTTGAGATGGCTTTTGTTTTTTACTTTTCTTGGGTTTTGCATTTCTAACATTTTCTGTTTGCTTGTCCCATGCTGATGCACTTCATTGTAGCTAGCTGTAGCTTTTTACTCTGAACTGCCCAATTGTTGTACTTCCTGCTGATATTACTCTATTGTTAGAAATCTAACATTAGCCTTACAAACCACTGGAGTACTGACCTTTGGCTACATTGTCTGTAGGAATGCCAGGTGCCTGTGTATTCCACATTAATGTGTGATATAGTCCATTAGCCTCAAGTCTTTATGAGATCCTCTGAGGTTGGATGAATGTTCCAGGCAGACTTTAAATAAAACAAATGTATTGACTTAGTGTAGAGCTTTATTACCTGAATCATTTTTGGACTGCCCTTGAACATTTTTATTTGTTAATGAATTTATTCATTTTTACTCTTTACATGCTGTTGATTTCAGAATATTTTATTGTCCATGAATACTATATTTGGTTATGTAGTGTTCTCACTTATAAAACTCCTGTATTAAATTGGACTTATACATACTAAATATTGTGTTTACCATTTTCCTTTAATGCAGAACTACATAAATATAAGAAATTGTAGGAAATTTGACTATAGGCACAAAAGAAGTGAAATACAAATCTAATAATTATCTATATTACTTAGCTAGAGACCTCTAAATTTTAGGTGAAATACCTGGGGAGAAAATGTGAAAAAAATATAAATTTGTACACCACATCAATTTAAGAATATTGATTTAATAATATTACTTAATAATTTGAGGAAGGTGGTGGAATTGGTCTTTGGTAATATGATTTTCCAAGCTCCTTTTTAAAAAATCTACATTTATAGGTCTCTGTAAACTTATTTTCTGAAATTTCACCCCCCCTTATGTAACCATGAATGTAATCTGTAGTTATATGTCATGTGTCATATATTTTCTATGCTCACAGAGGTAAATTCTATTTCTAGGTAGATGGCAACTTTTGGAAAAATTAAACACATATTTCAGAATCTTGTAGGCTAATGGCTGCTGCCTGAATTACTGTCCAAAACCCAGATCCTATAAAGGGAAAATAAAACCAAAATTCAACCTTGTTTTATAGCAAAATTCAGAGACAGAGTGTATTACAAAATGTAGGGAAACATTCTGCACCATCAGATCCATCTCTGGAGCCCATGACTAATCAGGCAGTGACCACACAAGAAAAAACATTCCTCGGGACCCTAAGCATGACATGTAGGTAAAATCACATTCAGAATGAGAGAGTCCCATCTTGCCTGAAGGAATTCAGGGACCAGGTCTGAGATAAGGCACATCTGAATGCTGGATAATGGAGAATTGAATAGAAGGAGTTGAGAGGATGCTTGTTCTGAGGAGGCAGTCTTGGGGAGGACCACTACCAGGGGAGAGGGAGCAACCTAGAGGGGTGAAACAATATTTGTGGCTAGATGGCAGGGTGGGAAAAAAATGAGTAAAGAAGTAGAAACTAATGGTCCTACAGAATCAATGCAGTTTACCAAAATCAGAAAAGTAACCTCTCTTCACTAAAAAGGTGAAAATAATGAAATTACACCATGCTATGCTAAGAAACAAAGTCATTATCATAGGACACCAAGTCAACCACCCAGAACTGTTACTCTTGCCTACATAGAAAAACTTTTTGCTGGACAGAGTTTCAAAATGAACTGAGAATAGCTAACAATATCTCAACAAACTTTTGCTAGAAGAAAAAGAAAACAGGGACACCTGGGTGGCTTAGTTGTTTGAACGTTTGCTTTTGGCTCAGGTCATGATCCCAGGGTCCTGGCTTCGAGCCCCACATCCAGCTCTGCTTAGTGGGGAGCCTGCTTCTCCCTCTCCCTCTGCTGCTCCCCTTGCTTGTGCTCTCTCTCTCTTCCTTTGTGTCAAATAAATAAATAAAATCTTTAAAAAACCCAATAAATTTCTGTGGTAAAAATCTGTCCTTCAAAACACACACACAAAGTAAACATGAAGGGAAGCAAAAGCATAACAAAATGTTTTGAAACATATTTTCAAAGAAGTATCTGTAGAAATAAGTGCAAATAAATTGCATCTGAAATTAAGCACAAAAGATCAAAAATGACAAAATCAGGAAGCTGTCAAATGAGGGCTGATGGAGTTCTATAAAAATACAAGTAAAAATCATTTGGAGAAAAGATTAAATTTTAGAGACTCAGAGGAGAATAATTTTAATAAAACAAAGTGCTTTATTAATATATAATAAAGTACAATAAAGTGAACATTGACAAGCATGCAGTGACAAACAGAAATCAAAATCAAAAGTGAAAATAAAACAAAATAAAAATAGACAAAATGATGATCAGAAGAAGTGTGATGGAGGTAAAAGACAGACCAAGGAGATCAACACTGATATAATTAAAACGTATGAAGAATAAGATAAATAAATGAAACAGAATTAATCATTAAGACTATAATCCAAGAAAACTTCCCCCAAATAAAAGAAAACCTGAATCTATATACTGACACTAACCATATGCAGCTGCCTGAATTGATTCACAGTCATCAATTTCTAGGCATACCCAAGTAAATTTATAGACTTTAATATTAAGGGCAAAAAATTCTCTGAACTTTCCATCCAAAAAGTCACCTACCTGAAAGAGAATTTGGCTGTAACCAGAATCCTTAAAACCAATAAAGAAGGAAGGGTAAGGTGAGCAACATTTTCAAGAAGCACAAGGAAAGAAAATGCAAGTCAGGCATTTATATCAAGGCAATAGAAAAAAACTGTTTAAACATGAAAAAAAAAATGTAGGGACTTCTGTACTCATGAGGCCTTCCTGATAAAGAAGAGATAGCCTACAGCCACAAAGGAATTATTAGAAAGATGTGGTAAAAGAATGATTGGTGAGCTGTAGATATATTTAAACATAGATCTAAGACTCAAAGTAAGAAGATAGCAGACAAAATGTTATATTAAATGTTATATGTTCTATATATTAAAAGTTATATGTTCTAACAAAATGAAAAAAAGACTAGAGAGGCGAGGACAGCAAAGGAGGAAAAATAAAATAACCCCATTGACTAGTTGAACCTCATAGTTGAAAAAAAAACAATTAAAGCTCCCAAAACTAGTAGAGACCTCTGGGCGGCGGGGGGAAAGGCCATTGGGTATTTAGTATAAAAGGCACAAAAGGAGTGAAAATAGGATGATTAAGGAAGCTTAAAAAAAAAGCATGGGTGGGACGCCTGGGTGGCTCAGTCTTTAAGCATCTGCTTTGGCTCAGGTCATGATGCCAGGGTCCTGGGATGGAGGCCCACGTTGGGGTCCCTGCTCTGCGGGAAGCCTGCTTCTCCCTCTCCCACTCCCCCTGCTTGTGTTCCCTCTCTTACTGTGTCTCTCTCTGTCAAATAAATAAATAAAATCTTAAAAAAAAAAAAAGGGCAAATGTATATTAGAAAGCACAAGGTAAAATTTGTGATAAAGAGTTACACGTAACAAATACAAGAGACACTAAAATAGGAAAGGCTTCAAGTCAAAATGAATACAAAGTAATTTTGAATACCTACATTTCCAATAATACAAAAAGCAACTAGTTAAAGCAGAAACTGCAAGAAATGGAAGAATAAAAGGCTGAAATACATAAATATTAGGAGCCTTTAACATATCACTGAGTCAAAGACAGATCAAGTAGGCCAAAAATAGGTAAGGATATTACAACTCAAATTAAATGGTTATATAGCAAACTTTTCAAGGTGATAATAGAGAACATAATTCTGAAGCTCACATAGAGCATTCTAGAAAATTGAACATGTAATAAGTAAGAAAAAAGACTTCAAGTTCTAAAATATAGATACATTACAAATAGTATTTTCAGATCACAATACAAAAAACTAGAAATTAAAGTTACATCAAGAGGACAAAATGTCATTCTACATGGAGATTTAAAAATTCTGAAAGAGAAATTGGTGAAAGATAAATACAACCCCAACTAATAGTGTTTATATTAAAATTAATTATTAAAACACTTGGTATCAAAATCCTTAAGTTAAAACTGAAGCAGTGAGTAGCAGAAAATCCATACCATTGTGTTATCTGTATAAACACATATCAATAAAAACAAGACAAGGAAAATAAATAGGTAAATAATCTCAAAAGAATAAGTAGGAAAAACTTAGTAAACTGAAACAAAATGAGAGAGATGATACCGATAAAAGCAGGAATTAATATAGCAAGAAAAAAAAGCAGTAGCTAAATATATATATGCACATACACATATACATAACATATGTGCACATAAGATAGCCTCTGAAAAAAATCAACCTAATAGGCAAACCACTACCTAATATGTAACAGCAGAAAAATAACAAATTACAAATATTTACAGAATAAAAAATGAAAAGAAGGAAAACCATTTAAACAGAGTATATCAATATCTTATTAGTCTTTCACATAACTGCAAATTAACTTAAAATCTTGATGAATGTCTTGGAAAAATATCATTAGCAAAAACTGGCAACAATTTTGAGAGTTAATTTTTAGATGTTTAAAAATAGAAATTGTTTAAACAGACAAATTTCTATGGAAGAGAAAAAAGAAAAAAAAGGAAAGCTTAATTTATTTTATTTAAGCAGGTAAATGATTATACCTAAATCTGATAAAGACAACATAAAAATAAACTACAGACTGTCCTCATTGATAAATGTAAATGCAAAACTTCTAGGTAAATATTAGCCTATTAAAAATGATATAGATGACCATAAATCTGGGATTTATTCCAGAAATTTAATTCACTTATGGTTCAATATTAATAAATATATTAATGTAATTAGTATAATAGATCTATGAAGAAAATCCTATTGTCTCCAAAGAAACAGAAAAGACCCGAATTTAATATTATTAATATTAATACACACATGTACATTGTACATACCAACACAGTTAGAAAGATGAAGTAGGAGAAGAATAAGAGTGGATGACTCTGGAGTGACAAGCGTGTGAATGATTCAACAGTCTCCCAACATCTCTGTAAATTGGGAATGGTAAAGAAATGGAAGAGGAATATCATAAGACATTTTCAAAAACCTGATTTAAGTCAATGCAAGTCATCTTTAAAATAGCAAAGTCATTGACCTACTATTACTATTGTTTTTTAATCTGAGTTCCAGAGACGATTTCTAAGAAAGAAATTTGTCTTACGCATCAGTGAAGAATTCACAGACTCAAGACCACTAAGAAGCACTTTTGCTGAAACATTTCCAAAGTGTGTTAACCTCGGAAAATTTGGGGCTGCTACATATTATCTCAATGAGTTATACTAACCACAGATGACTTATCTCACTGACAAATCCAGCTAACCAGCTTGAGTAAATATTTAATGTTTGTTTTACGGTATTTTTTACAATCAAATTATATAACACTACTTAACACACATACTCAGATTAGGTTATGCTTCTCCAAATGTGGTTGGGATTATGGGGATTTTTTTTAACCAAAAAATAATTACAAATTGAAATGATAAACTAATAAAAATGGCTAAAACATGAGACACAATTAAGCAAATTCTGACATTATATATAATAATACATTATAATGTTATTAGAAAAAAAATTCATTGAACATTAATTTACATTTTATAAATTTTGTCCTTGACTTTTCATTTAAATTTCTAGAATTCAAATTTCTAAAATAAGTAATGGAGCTCACAGAAACTGACATAATGTCAGAGCATCATTCTCCTAGTTTATGAATAAGTTCTTCCCTTTGTCCCTCATTTTCCTTTTCACGATTGTTTATGCTCTCTCCCTTATTATACCCTTTTGTCATTTTTATTTTCTATATGAGCAACCAAACTTTCATTAGTAAATAAAAGTTCAAATAAAATACTTACGTTTATTAACATGCAGAGCAAATGGGGGGAGGGGTGATTTATTCCTCCTTTTATTTCTCAAAGTTTAAAAAAAATTACATTGTTTAGTGAGATGAAAAGGATCTTGGAAGTTTGATGATACAAAATTCCGAGGACAGTTGGTTAAATAAAAAAATCTCAATTCAAACTCCTTTCCTCCTATACTTATGAGAATCAGAGAGATTGATCAATCCCTTGTTAGAAATTCTTTGCCCTATGACATAACAAGATTAAAGAAGTATCCTTTCAGCCACATATTTTAAGCCAACATATTCCTATTTTCTTGTGAGTATTTCATAGTTCCTTTCTCTCCTTTGATTTATCAGGTTTAAATGACCACCAGAGTGGAAGCTGTGGGATGGAGCCGCCAGTTCTGGCTCTAAAATGAATTAACTGTTACTTGAGACTAAGTCATTCCATTTCTTTTACCTTGCTTATATCTGACAGAATCTGAAGTATGAGACAATGGGTGAGACAGGATGTATGTGAAATTTTAGAACCCCAGTAAAAAAGAATTCAGTGACTTCAAAGGAATTTAATTTAAAGTTAATTATTTAAGCAATCTCTTTAGAGGCTGGCTAAGTATTAAATGTCTATATAAAATTTGTTAAAAATTTGTGTTTATTTTTACATATATTTTGTAGTTTATTCATACTCTAACATTATAAGTACTCTTTAAAAAGAACAATAAAAAGGTGTTGGGAAAGAAAGAAGTCATTTATGATTCTATCTGTTAATAAAAGGCAAAATTTACAATGACTAATTAGCTGCACTGATAAAATAAATGATGTAAAATATGTATTTGATTTAATACAGTTACTGAGCTATAAAACTTACTGGGGTTATTATCTTATAGATTTATTTTAGTGGAACGATAAAAAGAAAAATAAATCCATACATTTTTGGTTTAGAAATTAGTGAAATGAAACTTTCTGCCATTTAATTACATCTTTCAAAGGACCGTAATCTCTTAATTACCATGAGCTTTTCTTTTATCCTAGTAATTGGCATTCATGCACATTGCATTCATAATAATTTTTTCATGTCAGAAAGTAAGGCTGACTGCTGAATTAGAGGCTTTCCAAAAGTAAAGCTTCTGCTCTTTTAGTTTATGATATATAATTCACATTGAATATCCCATCAAATATCACCCTTTGATGGGGTTAATCTATATGTTAATGGTTTCTCTATTTTCTGTGATATCTTGGCCTTTTCATTTATTTAATACATTGTATTTGTGCAGTTTATATTGTTTAAAAAGAAAATTTGCAAGTTAGTGAAAAGGACAGCATACTCTTTGATGACAGGGAAATTACATTCTGTAAAACTTGTGTTTAAATGCTATTAATACATTCAAGTTAGGTTAAAAAGCTCCTTTGAAAGGGGATTGTCTGTAATAGAAAGACTTCTTATAGAAATTGCAAAGAGACCACAACAGGAGCATAAGAGAAGAGTAAGTACTCTGTATAAAACAACTGCATAGGAACCCTATAGGGTTTATTGTATTTTAACAATTGAAGCAGACAAGCTCAGAGATTTTTGATAATATGTCTAGCTAGCTAACTATACTATAAACAGAATTCTATATCCAGAATAGTAAAGCCTCAGGGATTTTCCAAAATCTCGTCACAGCTGGACAGACACAAGGCAGGTATACAAGAAATAAGGTGGCAAAGAGAACTGCTGGGCCATTAGGAAGAACCCTCCCTTTCTGGAAGCCTGTAATGTAAAATACGTACAGATAATAAGAAAATGAGGCATAAGAAAATGAACTGAGTCAAAGACACTTTTCAGTAATCCAGTCGTTGGAACTCTAGGTAGGTCTTTATCTTAGAAATCAATGACATAGACTATGAAATAGAATACCCAAGTTTAATCCACACTTTGTTTCAATGTATACTCTCTTGGTTGAGCTAATTTCAAACTCTTTATGTCTCAGTTTCCTCATCTGTAAATGGGGATAAATATGACTATGTAGTAAGTTTTTGATGTATGTGAAGATTAACTGAGATAATGCATATTCATTGTTTTTAACAAACACTTACTGGGACATGAATATCAGTCAATCCTGCCATTATTAAAATTACTTTGGGGACATCTATAAGCTAAACAGTAGCTAAATGTATCAGGTACTGATATTGGCACCTAAAGTTTTCCTCTCAATGCTCACAAATTAAAATAGAACAAACAAAAATCATGTGTTTATTTCTCAAAATTAAATGCATGTAACAGGAAATACTTGATTACTTTTGTCTTAACAAAATTTGGAGTAAATGTGTAGCTAATTCATTCCATATAGAAGTATGTCATCATACACTCCAAATCTCTGAAATGACTCAATTTTTTGTATTATTGAGATTTCATTTATGTTTCTTAAAAATATTTTTTAAAAAATATTATATAATTAACTATATTTTCCTCCTAATAAATTAAAACATATCAACCAATGCTAAATCTCATTTGACTTTGTTTCTCTCTCTTTCTCTCAAAGAATATCCACTCTTACCCAGATGGCTACTTCATTCCAGCATTTTTGCTAAGCATTTACATTATATATGTGTGTTGGAGGGGCGGTGGTATTTCTCCATGTAAAAGGCATCATACTGCTTGAATCATTCTGCTAATTTTTCACTTAATAATATATTTCGGGACTATTTCTTTGTACATACAGATTTGTCTCTTTTAATATTCCTCCAAAATTCTTAACTCACAACACTTCTTTGATGTGCAGACTAAATGTGATACGCCTTTCTGATTCTCAAATTGCTCAATTCCATTAAACATTGGTCCTAGACAAAAATTCAAAAATGTCTCTTAAACAGAGTTCGTTTTGGTTTTATAAAATTAGTTGTTCAGATGTCCTTCCCACTTCTTGACTAGCTCTTGAAAAACAGATTTGGGGTATCAAGTGACAAAACTAAACCAATTTATAAAACGTTTGTTCAGTCCTTTACTCAAGAGGAATCAGTCCATAGATTCAGAGAATTAAGTGTCTCACACGCAGTAGAGCAAACTGCCTGAGAGATTTAGGGCAAGAGCAAGCTTCATAGAATGTGAGAAGAGGCAATGCATAAACAGGACGTGATTGGCTAGAACGTCAAAGATTTCCCGATGAGGCCAGCAGGTCCTATTTTCTACTACAAGCTAGCTTAAGCTAAATTGGAGGATTGTGGTTGGTGTTGGGTTTCCCTGACAGTGAGGCCCTTCCCGTCAGTGCAGGCTGACTTAGGTTGAGATTTGTGGTGTGGTCTGGGCCACTGGGACAGCCTGCATTTTGTGGATCCTGACATACGTATGAACTGTAACAGGGAAGTGAGGAACTTGAGGAAGAGTGTGGCTCAAGTGAACTCAAGAGGATAAGGAAGAATTAGGGTCTCTGGGCATAAATTTCTGTGCCTCCTTTGGTCTCTAGAGCAGTGCTGCTTGTCTCTTTGGGTGTTTTTAGCCTTAGAGACACCCATAAATGAAATCTAAGAAAGAGATCACTTTTCATATATATATATATATATATATATTTTTTTTTTTTTTTCTTTCTTCTCATGTTAGAGCCTATTAACACTCTGACTTCTATGTTCCCTCCTCACTGCAACCTCTGAGTGTTTGTTCGTCCAGGCTATTGGTCAGAGATCCAGGGCCTCTCTCTTTTGTAGGTTCATCTTTTGCAGCTCTAGCAGTACCCTGACAGGTCCATTTCCTCTCAATTTAATGTCCACAATGCAAACAGACTGCAGGTGACAGAAGGAGCAGACCCTAAGGCTTTCTCTCTCACAGACTCTTCTGCACAGGCAACTGAATGCAGTCACTTAGGTACAGGATTCAAACGTGATGACATTTTCGATAAATGAGGGGTAGACAGTGTACTGGTGGAGAATTTGTACCAGTGGAGAATTCTCACCAACCCCCCGTTCCTCACTTTCTCTTCCTCTTTAGGCCAAAGTGCTGGGAGAAAAGTATTGTTATTAGTTTTTTCACCATTTGACTTTTCTACCTCTCTCATTTTCCCTTCTTCTCAATTTTTTATTATCCTGGAAAAGAGCAGCTAGTCCTTTACTTGCCACAAATCCTAATACCAATAGTGCCTTGAAGTGACTGACGTAGGTGACCCGTGTGGAACGAGTGTATTCTCCACACCACAGGACAGCTCTAATCTGGGTTCTCAAAACCCTTAACTCACTAAGGAGAGAGAAAACAAAGAGTTTGGGCTTTTTTTTCCTCTCAAAAACTCTCTTCCTCATAGATAATCTTCCTCTTGCATTTCAGAAACTGTTCTTACCTTTATGTTTGCTGCTTCCATTATTTTTAACTCTTTTGAATGAGAGAGAGATTTGGGTGAGCTAGGGTAAAGAGGGCCAGAAAAGAAACAAACAAAAAAAGTAACACAGCTTTTTAATATACTTCCCATTCCCTGAATAATAAAAGTCTTGGTGATTTCCACTTCTCCTTATTAAAATAAAGATGGAATAAATAGCTTTGTATATGTCTTCTGTATATATACATGATAGTTTCTTTAGGGCAGATAATGAGGAATGGATTTGCTGGGACTGAGTGCATTTAAAATTTTTATTTCTACACATAAATTGCCTTCCAAAATGGCTATACTAATCTATAGTTCAACGAGAAAAGTCAGAGTATCGTTTTCCTCTTGCCTTCACTAACACTTGACATTACCAAATTAAAACATCCATTTTAGTATTAACATGTATTTTGTCACTGATATACTTTCAGCTTTATTTTATTTAGAATGTTTTTTGATGCAGGTAGCAAGCATTAACTCTACTCAGTTAAGCGACTGTAAATGTATCAAATATCATAAAGTTTCAAAAATAAGTTGGCTCCAAACATGTTATGACCAAGGCTCCAAGTCCACTTCTCTGCCTTTCCTCTAGTTCTGCTTTGCTTCCCATGTTTGCTTTGTCCTCGGGCAAGATCTCATTCTCATCATTTAATGGCACTAGCAATTTCCCTTCTCGCATCCAGATGCAAGTGTCCAGAGGCATAAAAGAGGCCATTTCTCCCTCATGTACTTGTTAAGAGCAAAAAAAGAAAAAAAAAATCCTAGAAGTAATTCCCTGCCCCCAATAAATATTGACCACAAGAATTTAATGCCTAAACCAGTCACTGGCAGGAACTATACTTTATAGATTCTAAGGCTGGTTTCTACTCGAGAAGAAATAAGCCCCTTTGTTAAAGGAAGTAGTTAGCCTTTCTTGAGGTGAGAGGACATAAGGAAGAGAGTGGAAGTTGGATAATGAGACAAACTGTGATGGAAAAATACCAGTGATGCTAGGGTGAAGGCTATAGATGACAGTTTCTGCTGTATTTTCTTTAAGAAGAAAGGGGAAAATAACCTTCGCTTCTAAAGATAACCCAAATGGAGAATAAAGTGTATTCAAATAGAAAAAAAGTTATGAAATTGTAATAAATATATAGAGAAAACTAAACACACATGAGGATTGAACCCATGGAATTTCCTGACAGAAATTCAATTTATAAAATATTAGTGTGTTTTTAAAATCCAAAGTTATAAGATTGCTAATTGGTTTACGAAAATATATAAATTCCTGCAAATTATTTTCATCTTTTAAAATATGAACAGAGATGAATCTTAAAATATATCTTTTCCACAAGTCAATTACTTAACAAAATGTTTATTTCAATATGATAAGAAAATTAGAACAACAACATCATAGAGATCAATGTCTGGTCACTGGTAACAAAATGACTCATTCAGTGAGGCTAATCTTGTTCTTTTTATCACTGAAGATATATTTGAAAGCAGAAAAAAATATCGGAGCTCACATTTTAGTAGCAGAGACTGAAAGTAAGCATTTAAGTAAATATGTGATGAACTGAATGGTGATAAGTACTAAGGAGAGGGAAAAAGCAAGGAGAAGGGTTTAGGGTGTACCAGATTAAGATTGGTATTATTTTAAATATGGTGATTCATTAAGACCTCCTTTAGAAGATGATATTTGATCAAAGACCTGCAGGAACTGAGGAATGAAGACATGCAGATATTAGGGTATATTTTACAATTCAAATAGAGACAAGTGCCAAAAATTAGAAAAAAAATCAAGCGACATTTTCTAGATAAGACAAAGAAGTGAATGTCACAGTTGTTCACTTGGCAAATGTTATTTTTTTCTTAAATTTTTTATAGTCAAGATCTACTTGTAGAAGCAAGACATAACATATAAAAATTTCACTACGTATTGAAAGTTTCAGCTAGATTCCTACTGTATTTCACAAAGGATAGCATAGCCAAAGGAAAAAATAATGGCTACTTCTGGATACATACTTTTATTAAACAAGGTTTCTTCCTATATTATAATCACCACTTCTAGCACTTCTTAGGCACATCTTCAGGTTTGCTACAAAAGGTACCATTTTTTAGTGACAAGTTATGAACATTCAAATAAAGAGATAGGATACAAATGTGTCACGGCTTGCAAAACATTCTCTAAGGGAAAGACATAGTGTGTCTGTCATAATTGAGTCACTAGAAACAGAGATCCTGCAATGGGCAGAGATAATTTTCCAAGTTCTAGTAAAATATCTTTGGTGTAAACTCTCATAGACTCAGTTTCCTTTGAATTATTTAAAAGGTAGGTTCGTAAGCTAATGTATATAATGCTTTTAAAATATGGCATATCCTTAATCAGTGGTTGCTATTTTTATTGTGATAATCTGTTTTTCTATTCCATAATCAACAGACATTTTTGAGATTACTAGGTCACTTCCCCTCTTCTTGTATAGGCTTCAACTCTAGTGAACTGGAAGGTTTTGAATGTGTACCAACGCTTGGGAAATACATTTTGGGGTGTGTGGTGTGTGTCTGTGTGTGTGTGTCTGTGTGTGTGTGTGTGTGTCTGTGTCTGTCTGTCTGTTTAGAGATATATAAATGCTATTCTGGTACAGATCTTATAATAAAGAGTCTGAGTTCATTTTTGATGTTTACTGATACAGCTTTAAAGCTTCAACCATCCCCCTTTCCTTTGCCCCACAGCTAAATAAGGTGCTAAGAAAGCATGGATGCTCTCTCCTTTGACCCAGCTGGGAAGTTTAAATTATGAAGTCCCTTCCCATGCATGGCAACACTTATGCCAGCCTGCATCTTAACCATTAAAAAATTAAAAATTCCAGCTGGTCTCCTTTCCCACTCACTTAAGCCATCTTTTCGATCAGTTTGGGAGTCACTCTATTCTCCTCGGAAAGCCTAATGAGGATGCCATCATCAGTTTAGACACTGCAACCAAATGTTGGATAGGATCCGTCCTATTAGTGCAATGTGGCCAAAACACATCCGTTTCTGTTTCTTACTTGTTCCTGTTACTTATCATGGTACTTGCATTGTACTCAAATTATTTTTCTTTAAAGACACAAGGACACACATAGATAGAGCTACATTGAGATTTTGCTTCCTGCAGCATAGTATTTACATTTTATTAGCTGTATTGCTCTTGGTGGACACTGCGTTGCCACAATTCTTTACCACTACAAAGGGAATTGGGATAAACATTTTTATGTTTCCTCTCATGAACCTAAGTAATCTTTCTTTGGGATGTATATCCAGGTCTGGTATTGCATGTGCGTATCCTTTGTGTATTTTTCTTTTTTTGTTCCTTGATTTGTAGGAATCATTTGCGTATATTAGATATCATGTCCTAATTGATCATTTCACAAGTATATTCTCCCAGACAATTATCTCGCTGGTAAATTGTCTCTGCTTATCTTTCGTGCAAAGGCGGTTTTAATGTAATATAAAGAAATCAACAACTTTCTTAACTATTTGTGGTACATGGCTCCTGTTTAAGAAGTACTTCCCACAACTACTTAACTATTATTAATATTCTCAACGTTTTGTCCTCCTTTTGGAGTCCATTGTTTTATTTAGTGTAGTTAAAAATCTGGTTTTATTTTTTCTCCAAATAGTGATCCAGTTTTCCCAAGATCATATATGGAACCTGTATCCTTTCTTCATTGATTTCGTTGACCCCTTTATCTAATATTGGTTACCATATGAACATAGGTTATCTCTTATTTTTCCATTCTGGACTATTACTTTATACTCTGTGGCTTCTTGCTTTGTGCTAATATCTAGTAGGTTAAGCCCCCATCATGCGTTTCCTTTTTTCAAATATACATTAGTTAACGATCTTTATTTTTCAAAATAAAAATTTGAGTGGGGTTGCATTTAGTTACTAGTTTAGTTTGAGAAGCAGGTATCAACCATTTAATCCATTACTATGTTAGGTATTTTTTACTTATTTAGATAATTTTAATAGAATACTATGGAATGTTTATATTGTCAAGGGTTATAAAATTTTTCTGACGGTGTTGAAAATTTCTTGTTCAGTTATTTCTTAAGATATTAGAACCTTTATTACTATTTTGAATTAATTATAAATGAATATTATATTCTATAACACATTAAAAGTCCATTGTTATGTCCCTAATTGAGATCTAAGACATTAGGTCATTGGTTTTCCTTGTACTCCTATCAATCCCCATTCAAAACAGGAGTGAGATAAAAATAACAATAGTCATTATTGTTTATAGGAGCAAGGGGACATGGAAGAGATGGAACTGCCCTTAGAGAAATGTTTGTTTAGGCAACTCCAGGGAGGTACAGTGTGTCCCTGAGTCATTACTTTTGTTCCATACTTTTCTAAACTAATCCTGAATTTGGATTAATGTATAGGTAACATCCAGGTAGATAGTCCTTCAATTGCTGTTCTTTTTTGGAAGACACTGAATACCACAGCACCAAGAGTCATCTTCATCAGGATGAAGACAGAGCAGACAACTGCCCTTTTGTCTGTCTGTTTACAGATATATAAATGTTATATAGAGTAGGGTGACTCCCAAACTGATGTTTACTGTTGATGTTACAAGCCATCTAGGATCAGGCTGCAGAATCCCGCCTGCTCAGATTGGTCAGAGCATTTTATTAACCAGTAATAATGCAATACCGAATTATATGTGATTTATGTTTTGTACCCTATTTATCATACTCTAGCAGGTCTTACTGCATTTTCTAATTGCTTTTTGCTGGTGCAGAAAAATTTCTGTTACATATGACCAAATGTTACCATAATCTCTCAACTACTTAAAAACTTGTTGATTTTGTTACATTTTTCACAGATATGATCAGATCATCTTCGAATAATGGAAGATTCATCTATTTTCTTCCAATTATTTTTTCTATTAGTTTAGAGCATTGGCAAGTATTTGAAACAATAGTAGTAAAACAAAATATCCACATATTTTCCTGATATTAAAGTGAATATGTCTACAGCTTATACATTAGGTGGGATTTTCCTGAATATTTGGGGGATGTAACCATTATCAAACTATAAATATTCCTTTCTCTTTTGTCTTTTTAAAAAGTAGTGTTGAATATTATGAAATTCCTCTATGTATTTATACCTTAACATTTTGATGATAAATTCCTCTCTTGTGAGACAGCTTCTTGTGTGCCAGATCCCTAAAGTTTGATCAACCATAAATTATGTAAAATACCAAAGTCTAATGATATTTTTTAAAGATTTATTTATTTGAGAGAGAGAGAGCATGCATGAGTGGTGGGAGGGGCGGTGAGAAAGAATCTTTAAGCCTGACTCCCTGCTGAGCCCAGGGCCTTACCTGGGGCTCAATAAATAAATAAATGAATGAATAAATAAATAAATAAAAATTTAAAAAATTAAAGAAAATTGAGATGTGGTGAACTTATTCTACATTTATTGGCAGTACTTTTTACTGCTTATATTTTAGTGGAATCATGTAATATAGCCTTTATAGTGTGATATGAATGCTTTTAAGCAGGGCCTTTTAGACACTATGACAAAGTTAGCAAGGTCACATCATCAGTAAATTTTCTAGAATAGAGAAGCGTTAATTGCTTTGGTGGATTTAAAAATAAAGTGATTTATTTTGCTCTCTAATTTCCTACCTGTATGCAGTTCAGTTATTAGAAGGTGTGGGCATATTTTCCTCTAATCAAATTTTTCAAACCATCTCTATTAAGAAGTCAGTAAAACAAAGTATTGAAATGCAGATTGCATTGATTTGCTCCATGTTATTGCAAGGTAAGAGGAAACAGTTATCTTAGGGTAAATCAATATAATCTACATTAAAGTACACTGTCTCTTAGAGTGCCAGGAAATATTCAGTGATCTCCATTATAAAAATGGCCATTGTGACCACCTTATGCTGTCAGTCCTTAAATTTATATCCCTTGCACTTCAAGGTAAGCAAGATTTGTAAACTTTGCGCAACCTAAATTTAGTTTCCACTGAGTTTCCTCTCAGTGTTTTTAGTTTCTGGTCAGAGAGGGAAGCAATGTCTAGTTAATTTTATTGTAAATAAATATGAATATCCAGATTCTAACTATTATATCTTCAATGTATTGATATCTTTATATCACCACTATCCCCAAACTCATACTGTTATTATAATTTTGGTTATTATATAATTATGGTTCTATTAAATATTACCATCTCCCAAAATAAATTTATGGTTTTACTCTGACATTCTCTCTAAAAAGTCTCTACTGGTGGAGCAGGTAATCCTTAACATTTCTGCTTCAGTAAGTTAAAGGAACTTTTAATCATTCTGCATGCAATGCAGAATTAATTTCCTTGTATGAATAAAAATGATTCTTGTAAACCATTGTTAGGAAAGTAAAAAACAGCAACGTTGCAACTATTCCAGTCACATAAAACTGATTCTTTTATATTATAAATATATAAGAAGAAAACAAAGTATAAGAAACTTAAGATGTCTTTTAATTTCTTTATTGTGATAGATCATAAAAATTTCTACATTGTTCAATTTATAAATCTTTCCAAGGTTTTCAGTAATAAAAGGACAGATGTATTTCCATGTCACAAAAGATGATATTGAGCATAAAAGATGGAGGTATGAAAAAAGCAATGTCTATGAGATCATGCCCATTACTGCTTGAATGAGAAGTCACTTTTTGTCTGCCTGTCTTGAGAATGGGGATGAGAAGAGGAATCCTGGGCCTTGTAGAATGTTTGAAATAGTAAAAACATGATGTTAGATGAGTCCATAAGCACAAATATTTTGTAAAGCTCTTATCAATTACAAATTTGGAAAATTTCAAATGTGAAATTACTTTAAATATATGTTATTATAACTCAAATATGCATGCAAAATTGCTTCGCAGTCAAACTAAACATTGCTGTTGAAGTGTGTTCTTTCACGTTTTATATTTTCCCCATTTTACTTATTGTAGAACTATTTATTACCTGTCTATTTAAGGGTCATTTTCCTCTTCTAATTTATTAGAATATCTTCATTTTGAGAAAGGCATCTCCCAAAGCTCTAGGAAGTTGCACCTCTCTGCAAATCCTCAGAATGAATAATACCACTTCCAATTCAATAATAGTAATCCCTTTCCCCTTTGTCCATGATTGGTTTAAACACAGGATGTCATTAAATTCTGATCAATTAAATGCCTGGTGATATCTGATGAAAGAACTTAAGGGAAATTTTTCCTTCTTACTAAAAAAGAAACATACTAAGAAAAAAATTGCTCATTTCACCTTTGACAAAAGGAATTTGAGAAAGTTATGGCTGCAGTGGGTGCCTCTATCTGGTGACCATGTGTGTAGAAAAAATGTACTAGCAGTGGCAGTAGAAACATAAAAAGTAAAAAAAAAAAAAAAAAGAATAAGGAAACATACAAAAACCAGGAGATGGAACCATCTACCTTCAGATTTCTTACAAAGTAAAATAGTAAATCTGTGTACTATAAGATAATAAATTGCTTAAAACTTTTGGATATTATGCCACTCACACTCAAAACTTTTCAGATTTAATGAAGTCCACAAATATCCCCACACATTCATAATTCTCTTAAAGATGAATTCACCATATTCTCACAGGGGGAAAGAAATCATCAGGGGAAATTTTCTACTCTTCCAACAACAATATAAATAGTACAGTACCATCCTTGTTCTCCCCTATCATCTTTAGAAGCTTTTCTTTTACAATGAATCTTTACTTGGAATCAAAGCCTTAGAATTAAGCCCACCACTTGTGATTTTGTGAACCCCTTTAGACATTTTTTAGGACATTTTTCTTTAGGTTGTGTTCTCTTCTGTATTAACAATGCCTTTCTGTCTGTGGATCAAATCTACCATCTTCCAGTATCTCACACCAAAACAGAAAGAAAAAATAATGTAACCACCGCTAGATTCTATGTACCCTTCCAGGTTTATCTTATAACAGAATTTTTTTAAAGATTTTATTTATTTATTTGAGAGAGGGAGAGAATGAGAGAGACAGAGAGAGCATGAGAGGGGGGAGAGTCAGAGGGAGAAGCAGACTCCCCATGAAGCAGGGATCCTGATGTGGGACTCGATCCTGAGACTCCAGGATCATGACTTGAGCTGAAAGTAGTTACCCAACCAACTGAGCCACCCAGGCACCCGTCTTATAACAGAATTTATTTAAGGTTTTTATACTTTTTTTTTAATACTCTTCTTTGCACTCTCACCCTTTAACCCAGTCTTCTGCTCTAACGCTCCCCTTGCTTGAAAGCACACCAATTTTCTTCATGTTGAAATCCCAATGGTACCTTTGCTGTTACCCTTTTATTTGTCCAGTCAACAGCATCCCAAATAGGCAATACCCTCCTTTTGGAATACTTCCTCTCTTGGTTCACTTGACCCATACATTTCCAATTTCCTTCTTTAGATTTGGCAGTTCTATGTAATTTCCTCTTCGCCTTAACTATTCCCGTAAATGTTAAGTTTTCTTAGTAGAACTCATCCCCCTTTCTTTTCTCTATCACACTCTTTTCCTGATTTCATCTATTCCTAATTTATGTGTGATTTTTTTTCCAAATGACTCTCTAGTTCTTTTTCCAGACTAGAGCTCTTCACTGAACTCATAATATGCTTAACTATCTTCTTGAGATCTTCACTTGCTTGCCTCATAGTCATTTTAAATTTTAAAACATACAAAGTAGAAATCAAGACATTAGAAACCATAGTTTTTCCAATATTTTTTTCTGGCTTATTTTTTGCCTGCTTATAGCATGTAGTAGCATAAAGTTAGTAAAATCTGATCAGTAAAAGAGGGTTTTCCTGATGTAATGTGCAACTTGGAATGGCTTGCTCCTTTCTTTCTTTCTTTCTTTCTTTCTTTCTTTCTTTCTTTCTTTCTTTCTTTCTTTCTTTCTTTCTTTTCTTTCTTTCTTTCTTTCTTTTTCTTTCTTCTTTTCTTCTTTCTTTCTTTCTTTCTTTCTTTCTTTCTTTCTTTCTTTCTTTCTTTCTTTCTTTCTTTCTTTTTCTCTTTCTTCTTTCAAGTTTGAATGGGCCATAACCCTAAGGCAGCAGTATGTCCCAGGTCTCAGACCCGCAAGTTAAGCATTTCAAAGTGAGAGTAAATAGAGACCAGGGCAGCGAGAGTTGATATTTTGCAGAGGTATCTAAAAGTGGAGCTTATTTCATATTTAGAAATCTTGGAAACTTATGCAGTATCAAGAAGGAACAGAAATTGAACCTCTGGAAATATAGCCAGGGATTATTTCTCACTGAAACTCATTATTGACTTGAAGTAGAGAGGCTGACTGTGCTTAGCAGTTAGCATATCAATCCTGATGGAAGAAAAGGTTTTTGTTGATTTCGCTCATTTATTTCTGTTTGTTTGTAGTCCCCAGTGCATGTGAAAGTGAACACAGAAATCAATCATGGGGTAATAAAGAAATAGGGCGATGAATAAAGCAGGGAATCTGATCCAAGCACAGGTAGATTCACTTGTTAATGAAATTTACAAATTCCTTCTTGTTGAGAAATTAACTATGTATCTCAAATATCCATCAGTGAGTTACATGTCTGTTAGATTTGCAAATTTATCCCATTCTGAATTTCAGATTTAGTCATTCTCAATTATGTTACTGTCTACACAGTCCTGAGATAAACAGCTCCTTTAGGTTTTGCTATCAAGATAAACGTAACATATGAAACATGGAATAAAAATTTCAATGCCCTTGGTAATGGACTTCTAAATCACAGTCTGAACAAAGCCTGGGAATTCATGATTAAATTACATAAATAGTTGATTTCTAGGTTCCTAGCAAAGAACAACTGTTTCTTAACTTGATAAAATGGTATGTTTCTAGAACAAAACTGAGAGCAGAGAGAATACTCTCAAGAGTCTACTTGAGAAACTCTCATGGTCTCAATTTATTTGTTCATTTATTTATATTTTATACTTCTATTTTTCACTGGGTCTCATTAATTTAACTGTTCCTGGATAGATCACATGATAAGTTTAAGTTTCATTTTTCAAAAACGATTGCCAAACATTTCTCCAGATTGGTTATATCATTTTACATTCCCACCAGCAGTATATGAGAGTTCCATTTCCTTCACAGCTTCAATAACATTTTGGAATGGTCAATCTTTTTAATTTTAGCCAATATAATGCTTGTGTAAGGGTGTTCCCTTATGATTTTAATTTACATTTATCTAATGAATAATGGTGTTAAGCATCTTTTGATACTTCTTATTGTTCTTTTGTGAATTATCTTTTTTTCATAATGAGTTGATTTGTACTGTTATTATTGACTTGTAAGAGTTCTCAAAGCAAGTCCTTTATCAGATATGCATGCAGTGAATATTTTCTCCCAGTCTGTGACTTGCTTTTTCATTTTCCTATTGGTGACCTGTGAAGAGCAAAAGTGCTTAATTTTGATGAGGTTCAACTTCACAAAATGTTCTTTTGTATGTTGTGCTTTGTAGTCTATTTAACTAACTTCTTGCCGACTGTAAGCTCACATAATTTTATGTTCTAGAAGTTATTTTCTTTTCCCTTTGTTTTTTTTTTAACTTTTAAATGCTTTCACATTATAAATGGTTTCCTTCTTTAATTGACATAAACATTAAGATAAAGATTTATTTGTCTGTTGCCAATTATATCTTATCGTTTTTTTCACAGATAATAGTGAAGGTGATATAAATAGCTAAATGATTGTGGAGATCTTACCATGATCTAGAACTCTTTTACCTGAATTATCACATTTAGTGCTAAGAAGAACTGTAAAGGCACATTCTAACAGTCCCCTTTATGTAAAACAAACCAAAGTAGAAAAAGGTGGTGCTTAGACTAGTAATTTGCACATATGGGATATTTCCAAACAGCACAATTTCATTGCCAAACTGCATTTCATTGAACATATCTCTCAAATGTATAATTATTTTTGACCAATATTTCAGAAACTTTCCACTAGTTTAATAGGAAAAACACATCTACAACTTTTGATGGTTGGCCTTAAACACTCCAATTAATATGTATTTTAAAGTTTTAAAAATTCGTATGAGAAGTGATTTCTACTTTAAGATTTTTATTTATTATTTATATTTTTGTTTTGTTTATATTTTTTATTTGTGGGGATGCATGTATACATATTGGGTTTTGCTTTTGCTCTTGCTTTTTACAAGAGAAGTTTTAGTACAAGTAGTCAAGGACTTGTCATTTCTGTATTGAATTGGTCCTTCTGGGGTGGGTGCTATGTAAAGGTGTAAATACACCAATCCAAGTAACCTATTTTAAGAAAAGTTTTTCATAAGTTCCCCAAAGATATACTTAATGTGTTTAAAACAGTTCACTTGTCTCTGTCTTTCTTTGTGGGACAAATGTCACATATGTATCTGTAAATCCACACCATCAGCAGAATTATATATACTCAGTCATTACTCATTCAGTTCTTCTAATTCACTTGACAGTTGACACTGGTTATAGGTTTTTCCACTCATTTAAGTGAATTTACATGTATTTTTCCATTATTTGTGGACATATTTCTATACATCGAAGACAAAGATGGATGGAAGTAAGGTAAATGGCAAAGATTTATGTCAAATATACCTAAAATGATTTCTATAGTGACATTTTATACTCAAAAATAATCTTTAAAACTTTTCTAGGGTTTTAGGGGAAATGCTATAAATATTTGGGAAGTATTTACTGAATAAAAAGTAAATTAATTAACTGAACAATTTTCACTACACATTAATTTGAATATTTGCCATAAAAATAGTTGAAACCATCATATTAGTACATCATACTGATTAAGACTCTGAGCTTTGTATTCAGCTATGTCACTTTGATTAGTTTTGGAGCAAGTCATCTAGCCTCTTGCTCTCAACTATCTATCCTGTAAAATGGAGACAGTAATAACATGTAACTCATTGGATTACTATGGTCTTAAATAATTTACCTATGAAACACTCTGAAGAGTGCTTGACACATACTAAGGGCTAATTAAATGTTAGCTGCCATTATTTTTATAGATTTCACATCTTTGGAAAACAATAAAAAGCCCTGTGTCTTTTTTAATTAGTATTTACCAAAATCATATAGAGAAGTATATGATTAACTTCAATTAGCATTTAGAATAGATTGAGTTGCAAATCCCATTTTATTTTTTTTTTACTTTTTTTAAATTTTTTAATTTATTTTTTATTCTTATGTTAATCCCCATACATTACATCATTAGTTTTACATGAAGTGTTCCATGATTCATTGTTTGTGCATAACACCCAGTGCTCCATGCAGCATGTGCCCTCCTCAATACCCACCACCAGGCTAACCCATCCTCCCACCCCCCTCCCCTCTAGAACCTTCAGTTTGTTTTTCAGAGTCCATTGTCTCTCATGGTTCGTCTACCCCTCCGATTTCCCCCGCTTCATTCTTCCCCTCCCGCTACCTTCTTCTTCTTCCCATTTTATTTTAAACAAAAAACAAACAAACATTTAAAGGCTTCCTATCAACTAAAATTTGTGTTCAAAATCGATGACTTTATCTCCCTCTCTACCTCTGTCTTCTCTCACCATGTGAATATATTATTATTCCCTACAAGCCGATATTTCTCAAAGTATAGTCCTCAAGCCATGTGCATCAAAAGCATCTAGTTGTTTATTCAAATACTCATTTCAGGGTCTCATTCTCAGAGATGCTAATGAGTTGGACTCTGGGAAGACTGAGGATTTATATTTTTAACACTTACTCCATGTATCTTATTTACACAAAGGTTTAAAATTCAATATTTTGGAAGACTGATCTATCTATTATTACCCAAATGTTTATTTCTTCTTAGTTGATAAGTGCCCTCTGTATGGAAAATATCCGTTTTAGTAATTATGTTCAATCGTCAAAGAATGCCATAACTTCACTATGTTTCATATATGCAGCATTATTTCATATTTCAGACCACATTCATCTTTCAAATTTTGACTCACATCCTATCACTTTCAAGTCTTCTACAACTTTTTCAAATCTTATGTGAAAAACACCATCAAATCCTGCAGAAACTTCTCCTGTATCCCATGTTATCCTGCTTTCTCTTTTTATTCTAACTTGCACTAAGTTAACAAAGTGAAGAATAATGGAGAGCACAGCAGTGATGATCAGACAGATGTGGGTTTGAACTGATTGTGCTAATTACTGCAGAAGTTACTCGGTCTCTCTACTCACTCTTTTCATTTTAAAATATTTAAAATATTAAAATATTTACTATATTTAATATTTTAAAATATTTACTAATATTGCCATAGTCACTAAATTGATTATGATCAAATATAATTTATATAAACTACCTAATTCATGCCTTGCACAAATTAGTCAGTCAAAACATTTACTTTTCTAGCCTTTCACTTCATTATTCTTTAAAGGATTACATGTGAGTAAGCGAGTGTGTGTGTGTCCCTAACTAGATGCTTAAACATTTGGGTCTTTGCATCTATAACCTAGAACATAAATATTCATAAAAAAATTAATGACCATCGTATTCAAAAAATTACTTAGAGTGTCAGAGCAGTATTTATCTTTTTTGAATGCTAAAATGCATGATGATTACTTATTTACATGTATGTTGTCTTCAGTAGGCTTGAACTCCTTATTTGTGTATCTCTATAGCCTCTTGTAGAACATGGTGTAAAATAAGAACTTTATAAGCATGTGTTGAATGAATGAATGAGAAATTCCAAAGAAATTTTGAATTCAGTAACTTGTTTAGTTTTGGAGTAGAGTAATGCATTTTTGTTTGTTCGCTTTTATCTAATTATTAGTGTAGGAATGTAAAACAATTAAGATCTCTACACATTCTTTGCTATTTAGTTTAGCTGTCATGTCACCCACTCTTTATATGTAAAATCTAGCATCTGGGAGCCGCTGGTTGGGTAAATGAACAAACAAATAACTAAGGTTGTGGATATTTCACAATCCCAACACCGTGGTATTAATTTACAAAATGACATTTGAGATGGGCTTGGAGATAACTAGTTCAAAGCAATTCTGTCCTTGTTTAGATGTAAGAATTGTCAGTTCAAAGAATGAGGAGATTTATCCAAGGTCACAAATTATTTACTTGGAGGACAAAAAAAAAAAAAAAAAGGACATACATATGAGCATCTTTGTTCATTTATTATAACAAATATTTTGTATAATGGAAAACAGAAATTTAAAATAAGCACGGGGCACCTGGGTGGTGCAGTTGGTTGAGTGACTGACTCTTGGTTTCATTTCAGGTCATGATCTCAGAGTCCTGAGTTGGAGCCCCACATCCATCTCTGCACTTAGCACAGAGTCTGCTTGGGTTTCTCTCTCTCCCTCTACCTCTGCCCCTCCCTCCTGCTCTCTCTCTTTCTCTTAAATAAATACGTCTTTAAAAAAATAAGCAATATGATAAACTTGATATTGTACATACATTTTAAGAAAGCATAAAATAAACACTAAAAATTACTTTTTCTTTCTGTATATAACTGTATGTAATTACACATGATCAGAAAAATGTGGACCTACAAGAGTAAGACTCAGAATAAATTAGCAATAATCAAGTTTTTAAATTTTGTCCCTATATTTATTATTTTGGCCAAATTTATTATTTTTAAATTTTGTCCCTATATTTATTATTTATCATTTTGATAAAATGTTGCTCACCTGATTCAGATTCTGGACTCTATCTTAAGAGATTATTTAGAAGAAATTCTAAATCAATAGCTAATGATAATGATATCATTAGTGATTGAATTTTGCACAAACTACTCTGGGAATAATGACTGTGGATAATGGATGGAAAAAAGTAAGGCAAAAAGCTGTCATTCTTTTAGTTAACATAATTTTCACATGAAATCAGTATATGTATCATTTATGCTGTTAAATTAACATTCATTAAATAACGTTTACATAAGAACAAGTATCAGCCCTTTTTAATTGTTAACAAAAGTGAGATAATATTTGTTTAACTGCTGTGGTCAAAGTTATAGTCTTAGACTAATTTGCAGGTCTGTGGTATTTAGAACATCATCCATCAAGTGTTTATCATATACTTACTCTATGCCCTGAACCATGACTGACCCATTCTAAGTAAACTTCAGGAAAACGTTTGGAGGTTGGTACGAATCTTCACTGGCTCAGAATTTCCTCAAGTACTTCTCAAAATGGACCCTTACATACACTTTTCAATGTGTAGGAGTAGAGTAGTTCTTAGGAATTCTTAACACAGGCTCCTGGGCTTGCATATACTAAAATTTGAGTTCAATTGGATTGGAAAATAAAACAGATTTTACTTTTTCTTATTATTTCTTGCTTAATTAAAACATTACATATTTGTGATGAACAGTCCCTTCTCTGTTCTCTAGTCTCTGAAGACTGAATAATTTTTTTAAATTATTGAAGCATTAGCAAATTTTAAATTATGTACCTTATCCCCAGCAGCCAGTTCTACCATGCTAATGGAGCATATATATCCTAAATTACTTGCAAGTTACTAAAAGAGATAATTTTCCTGAAAGATACAAGGACAATTTTCCTTCTCACTTTTTGTATTTGAAGGACCAGAACATTATGAAACTTGTTTCTTATTATGAGTATTACCTTATTTTGTTTCTGCTGATTGTGGAAAAAATAACAACAAAAACAAACCCTGAGTAAAAAAAGAAACTCAACAAAACTTGGTTCTTTAAAGCCTTTGAATCTGATATAAAGCAGTATTGCTATGTATCTATGCATAATTTCTATAAGAAAATCAGAAGAAGCAGTTAACAGCTATATTACAGTCTTAATTCTAGGTTTATTTCTAGCAATGTTCAATGAAAGAGATAAAAATTGTGCCTACAAGTATTTGGAATGCCTTAAAACAAGTAATTTTCAAATTTGAACAGTTAACATGTTTTCAAAGAGCTTAAAAGGAAGCAACTTATTATCTGTAGCATAATTACCAACCAAGCAATTAAGCCCATTAATGCATACATATTCATTGTATATATTACTTGCCTGTCTCTGCAAAGTATTATGGCAAGAACAATAGAGAATACCAATCCTCTGAACAATGGGGAATACCAAGTTATGATTAGACATAGTTTCTGCTCCTTGGAGTTTATAGATTGATATGGCCATAAGACATGCATATATCAACATAAAGCTTTGGGTCTTTTTTAATGGACTAAGAGGGACTCACTAAGTGGAAGTGTCCACTAATTTTAAAGGGTAGCGATGAAGAAGAAAAAGTCCAAGTGACAGGTGAAGGCACAAACAGTGGATAAAGGTGTTCAGATTCAAGGAGACTTACTGAGATCTGCGCATGGACCCTCAGAACCACAGTGGTAGGAAAAACTAAGGAGGCCATAGAAAAAACTTTTTCATTCTACAGAATTACCATTCCAGTAACTTGTCCACTGACACAGTGAGCTAAATTACACTGGTTCTCAAAGGGGAATGAAACAATCAAATATCTTGAATAAAGTATACTATGTTAAAAATACATGAGAAATGATGGGGCGCCTGCATGCCTCAGTCCATTAAGCATCTGCCTTCAGCTCAGGTCATGATCCCGGGTCCTGGGATCGAGCCCCACATCGAGCTCCCCGCTTAGCAGCGAGTCTGCTTCTTCTTCTCCCTCTGATCTCTCTCGCTCTCACTCTCTCTCAAATAAATTAACATCTAAGAAAAAAATACATGACAATGAAAGAGATCATATTTTCATGTGAACCATATCAGAAGCTAAAATGTATAAACTAAAAGTTGGTTCAAAATGCACCTAATTTCAACTAAAGCTGAAATATGTAAACTTTGACAGCTGTATGTGTAAATACACAGTTATTTTTTTATTACAAAATGTGTTTGTAACAAAGAGCTAAAGATTGTATCCTCTGGTGGTGTTTCTATTTTAGGGAAAATAATACAAAATTCTGAGGCTAATTAGAACAGTATTGCTCCAAAGCCACTGTAAGGATTTAGAACTATGGTACATGATTTCCCAGATGTATCGAAAAACCTACAGGATTTGCAAAAGAATTTAGTCACTGAATTATATTAAAAGACATGAAACACAAGATAAATAATATATGTTTATTATTAAAGATGTGAATATTGAACAAAAAAGGGACACCTGTCTATACTAAGCTAATTAATTTTTCCTGGGGATAAGGGAGATCTGTTGTAGATCAAGATCTCAATGTATATAATACTCAGATTAACAACATTTTTCCATAATTGGATTTTAAATGCCATTACCAGATTGATCTGCCACATACATAACATAATAAAAGAGAAAAGTAAAAATATACTTCATATGCACATTATTCCTGTTTTTGGTTTGTTTTATATTTCTGTTTATAGCTAAACATTTGTTTTACCTTACACTGTTTCTTTATATTTTTTTAAAGATTTATTTATTTATTTGAAAGAGAGAGGGAGAGCAGGGGAAGGGGCAGAGGGAGAGGGAGAGAAAGAATCTCAAGCGGACTCCCAAAAGGTGCTCAATCTCGGGACTCCAAGATCATGACCTCAGCTGAAACCAAGAGTTGGATGCTTAACCAACTGATCCACCCAAGCACCCCTTAACTTGTATCTTTAATTATTATTATAATTTTTAGAGAGAGTTTAAAAAGCCCTATTTATTTTGCTATAAGCTTTTAGGCTTTTAGTAAAAATAGCAATCTGTTATATAAATTAGAATAAAATGTTTTTTTAGACAAAACATGTTTTCTTATTATGGTGTTTTAAGAATTTGGAAACATCTATAACCTAAAGAATTATAACCACTATATGGCTTGCCTTAGTCATCTTTTTCCATGCATGAATAAAAGAAAAATTCATTTCATAAGGTCCAATTATCAAAATTTCAGTTTATGTTATTCTTCCCTAGAGTCAACCATTAACTATTCTGAATTTTTTAAATTTAATTTTATTTAAATTCAATTAATTAACATATAGTGTATTATTAGTTTCAGAGGTAGAGTTCAGTGATTCATCAGTCTTATATAACACCCAGGGCTCATTACATCACATGTCCTCCTTAATGCCAATCATCCAGTTACCCCTCTCCCCCAACCCTTATTCTGAATTTTAAAAATGAGTTCTGCTATATAACTTTTCAGGATATGCTGTAGAAACAAAACATTTTTTTTAGCCATTTAAAATATGTTAGATATTTTTAACTTTTTACAAATAGTTCTAAACATCAAAATAGTTCTGAAAATTTTCTTGATATTATAGTCAAAATATGAACATTAATTAATTAATTAATTTATTTATTTTAAAGATTTTGTATTTATTTATTTGACAGAAAGAGAGATAGCGAGAGCAGGAACACAAGCAGGGGGAGTGGGAAAGGGAGAAGCAGGCTTCCCACCGAGCAGGGAGCCCAATGTGGGACTCAATCCCAGGACCCTGGGATCATGACCTGAGCCGAAGGCAGATGCTTAATGACTGAGCCACCCAGGCGCCCTATGAATATTAATTTATATAATTATAGTGTGACCTAGGTACATCCAGGCTTGTTCTAGGTGATGGAGCTATAAAATTATTTGCTTTCTGAAACTTTTGGGCTTTTTTAATTTGAATTTTTGTGTCTTTTCATCATTGATAGACTCCTGAATTCTAATTTGAAACTTCTAATTTGTAGTGGGCTTGGAAGCCAGATAAAAACAACAAAAAAGCTTTACTAAAATGCATAAAAGAATAAATCAAGTTGAAGAATATCTAAAGTATTTTGATGTTGTTGTTATTGTTAGAAAAATCTGTCTACATATGGATAGACTATTTTTTCCAGACGTCTGAGATTTTAAACAGATGTTAATGTGTGTGTGTACCAAGCAAATTTTTCTGTTCATTTAATTTGATGATTAATAAGGAGAAACTCACAAAATGGGTGTTTCAGATAAAATTAACTACTTCCCCTTAAAAAAATTCAGGGTGTCTTAATTTGGGTTCCCCCAGAGGCCAGCCCTGAAACAAGATTCTGACTGGCAGTTACTTTGTTAGTGGTTCTAACAACAACAAGTCCAGGTGAGGCAATGTCAAGAACAAAGAGAAAGGAGTATCTAGGGGGTCTCAGTGACCAGCCCATTGCTGTGGGCAAATGGGGACACTCGGCCCATCAGTGATGTGTGAGAACACACTTTAGAGTTATTCACCTTAGGGATGAGAACTAGAGCAATTTACTTACCAATGCCCATCAATCAAAGTTTGAAGACAACAGTTGAGGAAGGGGAATTAGGGTAAGGAAGTGGGAATTTAATTTCTCAGCACTTCCGCCTTTGAGCACTTTTCACCCTGTGAGTGAAACTTAACAGGTAGAGAGTCATAGTTGCTCAGAGTAAGGAGCTGTCCACCTGTAAGAGAACAGTGAGGGCTGAGTACATAAAAGAATACCACTGACTGGATCTCCTGCAGAAGGTGAAGATAGAATATTGAGACTTTCAGGGTGGGTTAATAAAAGAAAAACACTAGGATTCTCTGGTGAATGCTATATTGAATTATGTTTGCTTGATCTATTGTAAATGTGTACCAAATCTTTCCTTAAATATCACTTTTTATCTAAATATTAGACCATGGTTGTTTTGTCTCTGCTAGGAAAATCAAGAGATATCAGAGAAGTGAAGCAGGGAATGACTGGGATGTTCAAAGTGAAATGAAAGTGAAACAGAAAGCATCACTGATGTTTCTAGGTCCCGACAAGGAGCTGAAATCAAGTACATAGGACCTTGTGAGTGTACAAAGTTAAAAAACAAAAAATTGAACAATACACTTCTCACCTGCCATTTTACATTACTGAGTGGAAATAGACTTTTAGAATTACACAGAATGTTCTTTAGGTTTGTTTCAGTAGCTTCTGTGTTACAAAGAGTGGCTTCGGTAGTTTTCAAGGTAAAGCTAGGATGGCAGATTTGTATAATGAACATTCCAAATGACATAAAGGTAATGATATGGAGGTACTGGAAGCATGTTTGCATTATTGAAAGTGACAAATACTAATTTAGTGGATAAGCAATCTGTCACCTGCTTGGGACATAGTCTTACAGCTGTGGGAATCAAACTGAAGCATGACTTACTGAAAGTCATTCCAGAAGCACCTGTTCCAGACAAAAGGATAAATTACTTTTATTCTTAGCTTATGTGAATATTATTTGAAATGTGTGGGTCATTTGCCACAGATTTGGCATCATTAAGAAGACTTATCAAGATCACAGATGTTGGGCTCACTAAGGATCAGAAATGACTGAGCTGAATGCAGAGAAAAGGCTTGCAGAATTAGATAATGAAGGAGAAAAACTCCCTTTGGGAGCTTAATATTTTGGTCAGTTAGATTCAATAATATTAGATTTTCTGCCTTATGTGAGAAATATAGATTATGAAAGCGAGGGCTTCTACATCTGGTAAGTATAGGTTTTAGTAAAAAATTATTTTTTAATAAGAGTAAAACAAAGACATTTAATGAAGAAATAAATGAACAAAGATTCTGTGTGATGCTTTTTTAGTCAGTGTTTAATAGTGTTTTATTTGCTTGCACAGGTCAGTTTTAAATTGTTCCTCTATAATTACTGCGTAGTTCTTATCCATACATAAGAAGTTTAATATGTCAAAATATATTTCCTTTTTTATATAAAAGGTCTATGATTTCTCATATGGCTTTTTATAGAGACATAGATTTTTAATTGATATGTATTATGGTGATGATAATAAACACAATTTAATAATCCTCTGGAGAGAAAGTTATGAAACCTCTAAATGCATTCTTCAATGGAATTTAGAGCTGTAGGAATCTAGTTCAGAAAGTAGGTATTTGCCAACTGTGGCTTAAAAATAATCACATTTCACAACTGTTAATGAGGTAATCCTTTTCTGAAAATTTGGTCAAGTAGTAAGTTATTGTCTAAGCTACAGAGTAAAATGAACAAACACAAAGCAACACACACACATATGGATACATATATAATCTCCGAGCCTCTAATCTGAAATGCTAAAACGAAATTTCATGGCTGTCTGTTGGCCTAAAAAAATTAGAACTATTGAAAAATTACTTCATAAAATGTATCATTACCCAAATATTTGATGTACTTTAGTGGTCAAAACAACTGTAATTATGTTGCTCCTCGAAAACCTTATCTTTTACATAAGAGTGTATCAACTTTTAAGATTTGCACCGTACGTGTAAGGGGACAGAAAAGATATGATTAAAGAATTCTAAGCTAATTCAGGACTAAAATATAAAAAATAAGTATTATAGAAGTGAGTAATATTTTATTGATATTTTTCAAAATATTTAAAAATTACTTAATTAACAAAACTGGGTAATCATCGCAATTGAACAAAGTAGTGGTCTATAGATTACAAAATGTTTAAAAACTGTACGAAGTAAACAACACTAAATTCTTATCTGAACATTAAAACCACTGCTAATTTCTAATATGATGTCTCCACCTAAGATGTCTCTCCTGAGTCCTGGGCTACCATGACTAGTGAATGACACTAGTCTAGAGATAGTGTCTTTCATTTTCTTTCATCAGAATGACGAAGTCTAGTCAATTTCACCCCTAATTAATCCATATTTTGGGTCCTCTGTCATCTCTGAGATTACTAAAACTGCCTCTAAAGTGGTATCCTCACATCCGATTTTATTCCATTTTCTTTTTTTTTTAGATTTTATTTATTTATTTGACAGAGAGAGAGAGAGAGAGAGAGAGAGAGACCAAGCGCATAAGCAGGGAGAGCAGCAAAGGGAGAGGAGAAGCAGGCTCCCTGCTAAGCAGGGAGCCTGATGCGGGACTCGATCCGAGTACCCCAGGATCATGACGTGAGCCGAAGGAAGATGCTTAACCAAGGGAGCCACCCAGATGCCCCTTTATTCCATTTTCTACACTGAAGTTCACAGTGATATTTCTGGAGTAAAACACTGATAGTCTGATTCCCTTAAAAGGATGACATCAAATCATCTATAGCTTCTTATTTCTATAATCCCCTCTCTTACTATTGGTCCTATATCTTATATTCCATATCCAAAAGATGCTGAACTATTAATGCTCTCTCTAGTCTTCAATCATTTGAAGACGCCATTCTCTCAGCCTGGATTATCGATCTCTGCATCTTTGTTTGATTATTTTGTTCTCATCTTTAAGATGAGATGGACGAGATGGATATTTGCGCTGAATTATATAAATTCCATAATGTGGGCTTTGTAGCCCTGTCATTATGGTTTACTCTTAAATTCTGCAACACAAAAAACTGTGAAAAATGTAAGAAATATATTCTCTTTTTTAAATTATGTTTTCTTCTCTTTTTGGGGGTGGTAGGGGCAATTCTAAGAGTTCCCAACGCAAAAGTGCTTGTTGAGAATTATTATCAGAAATCTTTATCAATCATCAGTCTTTATTTTTGAGTCCTTTGCACATAGTACCATAATCTATATGGTTTTCATATGTCTACCACACTGGAAGTATTTATTTTAACTTCAGGAAATATGAAACAGTAATAATACATTAAAAATGGGTGAGTTTCAATGAAGAAAAAAATCTAATTAATTTTGAGTTGTCATGTAGGGTTCATGTCAGGCATCTAATCTAATATGTGAATTTAATGCTGGTTGAGTCATGTTAGTTGATTATGGACCATGTATCATATACATCACTCCAAAAGTCGTTAAAACTTTGAAGGCATAAATCCTATCAGTCTTATAGTTCAGGAAATTGACACTCAGGGAGGCTGATTAACTTACCCCATGCCATAACCTAAGTTTTGAGGAGCAAACACAATTTTTGAAAAATCAAACCATTGCACTATTCTGTCACCATGTGATCAATCTAAGCTCTTCTCAAACATTACACTATTTAACCAAATTAATTTACTTGTGTCTCAAAAATATACACAGAACCTTTCATCTCCATTGAAAGTTTATTAGCCTTCTTATCAATATTATACATACAAAGTGGCTAGGGAGAGATTTCTTTATTTCCAATTTATGATTCCAAAAGAGTTACTCTTTATAGGGATGTAATCTCACAAATTTCTAACTAGTAAAACAGCCACATGCATGGACAGCTTCAAAAATAATATCCATAAGGGATAAATGAGGGAAATGTTTCTTTCTATACACTTTCCAATCTTTACAGGTGTAAAGAGTAATTGTGACACAGAAAGGCCATACTTGGTGATAATATAGCACAGGGAACAAATCCTCAACAAAGTACCTTAGAAAGCTAAGAAAAACTGCAACTAATCTCGCTGAAATTGATGTTTAGAAAAAATGTCTTAGAAAATGCCAACAAAACAGTTATAACTAAACTAATAGTTGTATTCTTAGTTCAAATACCTTTTCTTTCTATGATATGAAGCACCACTCTTTTACCGTTAAGTAGAAAAACACTTTGCTAATTTCCTATCATCAAAAAGGCAACACTAACTTTCCAAAGGGAGAAAATCCTGTATGTTTCCAAGCATTTGATAATGTAGAAGAAGCTATATGAACTTTTATGCTTAAAGACACTTCCAAATATTACTTAAGACATTTAAAATGAAACGTGGTATTTCATTTTATCTTGATTGCAGTCTCTACTGCTTTTCTAGAGAGAATCCAATTGCCTTGTTGCTTTTTTCTCCCTTCTCTCTTTTTATTTTCTTTCATCTTTTTGGCTGTATAACCAAAAGAATCAAGTTTTTTATTAACTTAACATATACTCAAAATTGAATAATTTACTGGAGTTGGTCATAATATATCTACTCTCCATATATTTATTCTAATAGTTTTGATTATAGTGTATAGTTCCTTTATACAGAGATCAAATTTTTCCCATTACATGGAAAAAATGATATATTTTCATCTGGTTAGTTTAGATTTTTCTTCCTTTCTAAATTGTTATCCGTTCTTTCCTAATATTATAATATAATATAATATAATATAATATAATATAATATAATATAATAATATATTGTTTTCTTAAAATAATTCTTTAAATTAAACCACAGCATGGATAAGCAAGTAACAATGCAATTGCACAAATATAACATGATTGTTTTGGGGAAAATAAGATCATTTATACAATTTAGTTTTGTTATTTTCTATATTCTGAAGGATTACAAGCATTAAGTTTACATTTGTAGAGGGAAGAAAAAACAGCAGTATATCTGAAAAGCAGGCATGGACAAGTAGCAAATATATGCCTTTGATTTAAATGACAGAAATAAATTTGCCAAAAGCATAGTAATATTAGTAATGTTTAAAGTGACCTATATTACTTGAAATGCAGGTTCAATATTTTTCAGTTTGATGAGGCCATTCAATGTAAAGCATAAATGAAAATAAGTTATGTGCATAATATCCATAATATAATTTGCTACATTAACTCTTGCAGATGTGGGTTAATATTTTATTTGCATGTATCCTCAAGTCTGTCCTGTCCTTTGCTTGGATTTATCACAAGTCTGCAGACATGGTTTGCTGCTGGAAATGGACATGAACAATTAAATTTTCAGTCTGAAATGCACTGAAAGATTCCACTCCAGCAGCATTTGCTAAGCCCTTTGGTAGCTGTACTGATAAGGTAAAAAGAGGTTCAAGAATGAGAAATCTAAAGTGGAGATGCAAATCTCATGTTTGGTTGCTATATTGTTATCTTAGAATATGCTGGTCCTGACTGGACTCAAACTAGTTTTACCAGGAGAATGAAAAAGAAAAGAAAAAGGGGTTATGGTTCTCTTTCTAAACTGTTTTACATTCATTTTTTAGTACACCTTTATTATAGTGAAAAAACAATCTCATTAATATATATTTAAAGCAGTTTTTGTTTCATAAATTGTTAAACGCACGGACTTTAAAAATGCACTCCATTTATATTTCCAGTGGGTGCTCTCTCCAGAAACACACACACACACACACACACACACAGCCAGAAATATATGTCATGAATTTATGCCTAAATGGTGTCAGATTATGTTTAATAAATCTTGTCAAATAAATTCGTTGAATAAATATCGAGCTCTATATTTAAACAAAGGAGGGATATTTTTAAATATTTCTGTGATATCTAAAACAATTGATTGTTTTAATTTACATGTTCTAAGGATGCTGGTCCCTTTACTATTTATCAAAATTTAAAAATATACAAACATTCAAAATAGTGCAGATATTTCTCTGCCAGTTTAATAATCTGCATTCCAATAGATTTTTTTTTTCAAATAGCTGTGCACAGTTACTTTAATATGACTAGACAGATTTCTCCTCGGTGAATTTTAATCTAGCAATAATTTCACTGGGGAAAATGCTGGTATTTCTTATGACTAAGTTGGACAATTGGAAAAATTAAACATCAAGGTAATTTTTTCATAATTTGAACTTTTTGATTTAAAAAAGTATAGCGAGATAGTTGATCAATTTTATATTGGATCCAGTTTTTATCTTTACTTGGATTGAGCTCTACCTTTTAGGGTATGTAATACAGGTAGGATAAATAAAGACGAAAGGAGTCAAATCTAGTGACTTAACAACATTTATCATGAAGAACTCAAATAATATGACTTTTTGACTAAATCCTTTTTGTGGAATGGAGCAAGCACAGAATTATTGCTTTTATTTATAAATTGACATAAAACTAATTTGCAAAATTATGTACAAAATATTTCTAAACCAATAGGTACTTTCTTCAGAATTTTAGTTTTTTGTTTTTTGGTTTTTTTTAATTGTGAGATCTGTTTTTCAAAACTATCTTTGAGTTTATTCTTTTGTTGATCTTTGGCAGTTCTTTTGGAAAGCAGTAATGTAAATGTATAATGACTAAACAAATGCAATTTAGTTTAATGTTATACAACATGTAAATTTACACATATTACTCAACTTAAAGATAAAAGCCAAATACTAAATTGAGCAAATAAAACATTTATCTTGCTATTTGTACCTATACTCTAAATTACTGTTCTGTTTCCTTGAGATGGAATCCTTATACAACTGTTTCTGAGGTTACGAGGTTTATATTTTTTCTTATGTTTTCAGTATTTGCCATTGCCTTTAAACATTATTGACTCTTTGAAAGATGGAAAATAAAGTGTTCTTTTCGTGGAAAAGTCTGCTGTTTTAGCATTTTTAACTTCAATTAAATCTGCCTGTTTAGTAGAGAATTACAGCTACTTTCACCTTTTTTTTTTTTTAATTTTATTTATTTATTTGACAGAGAGAGACACAGAGAGAGAGGGAACACAAGCAGGGGGAGTGGGGGAGGGAGAAGCAGGCTTCCCACTGAGCAGGGAGCCCAATGAGGGGCTTGATCCCAGGACCCTGGGATCATGACCTGAGCCGAAGGCAGACGCTTAAAGACTGAGCCACGAGGCGCCCCTAGTTTCACCTTTCAAAACAGTTCATAATTGTTCCAAATACTCGTTATTGTGGGTAATGACAATTTTTATGAACATTTCCATCCCTTTTTCCCTTCATTCCAAAAGTAGGAGAAAAAACAAAACAAAACAAAAAGAGCGGATCTCTAAATATTGAGGCAACTGAAAGTTCCGAAGATATAGAAAAACACAAAAATTAACAGTTACGAAACATATATTTTATACAGCATTTAATAAAACATCCTGGTATATTTATATAGGAAACTTAGAACTTATACCTGAAGAAATACTGGACAAGTAGCCAAATTTTATTGTAATTCTGTCATTTTATTTAATCCTTTTCTAACCTGTAATCACAGTGGCATATTTAATTTAATTTCTCTTCAGATATAATTACTAGATAGTAAATACATAGATTCAAACACAACATGACAAGAAATACAATTTTGTACCTCAAAGTGATCATACAAAAAAGAAGCCGTACAATCACTATATGATAATTACATATTTGAAAACACAGAAAACACTTATAATATTCATTTTTGTATATGTACTGCTTCATCTGAAGCCACATTTCTTCTACTATTCAAATCTCCATTCGAAGTTTACTTCATAAAGGGTTTCCCACTGTAAAATATATTCCAATAATTTCTTCCTGTTGTGTTCTTACATTTATTCTTCCTAACATGTATGTTGAAGCTGTTTCCAAAATGGATAGACACTTTTCTCTAAGTGTTTCTTCTGTGCATTCTTTTCGATTCCATACATTGCAAGCAGTGTGGAGGTCCTGGGAGAGACTTGGGCAAATATTTAGTAAAAATCCTTTAATTTAATAAAAAACTGTTTCATACAAGATAATATAAATGACTAGAAGTTTATGTCACATGCAAATGGGAAGAAAATTGGATGGACACTAAATAGTGTGGCTTTAATTTTAGAATAACTTTTTTTTTTTTAAGATTTTATTTTATTTATTTGACAGAGAGAGAGAGAGACAGCTAGAGAGGGAACACAAGCAGGGGGAGTGGGAGAAGGAGAAGCAGGCTCCTGGCCGAGCAGAGAACCCGATGCGGGGCTCGATCCCAGGACCCCGGGATCATGACCTGAGCCGAAGGCAGACGCTTAACAACTGAGCCACACAGGTGCCCCTAATTTTAGAATAACTTTTAATGAAAAACATCAAAAAAGTCATGGAAATTATATAGGCCAGAACCTCCCTCCCCTTCAAAAAAACCCCCACAAAAACAACAACAAAATGCATTTATTGGATGCCTATTATATGTCAAGTTTTACAGATATTAATACCCTAACACAGGCACGATTCAGTAGTTTACAAAAGAGGAAAGTGAAGCTCAGAGTTTTCAAGTAATCAACAAAACTCACCAGTTAGAATTCAAAAATTAGGTCACTCCAGCATCAAAGCCTGTGCCCTCCCTGCTTTACCACCAATTTTTCTTTCCCAGGGCAAGTACTTAATTTATGCTTCCTTCATTCCTGCAAAGTAATCCTTTAAAGAGCTGGAACTACGTCTTTTTCATCTGTGTACTGTCCAACTGGCTACCTGGTGTTTGTGATATAGTACATACTCAATAAATATTTGATAAAGTAAATATGTGTTTTTAAGAAATATTTTCAGCCCCAAATTAAATATCTATCACAAGTATGTAATGATTTTAGGGGAACTATAATTTGGATCTCTGAAATTGTTTGTTTAACTTATAATTAAGAGTATACTTCATCAGAAAAATATCAATCAAGTCTACAGAATGTAAAGACCATACTACTTAGTTAAGGTAATTTCATGAAAAATACTCATAAACAACTTTCATATGCAAGTAAAATAAATTTTGACAAATGTTTCTGAATCTTCAAATGTGGTCATTATACTGTTAGGAGAATAACATATTTATTGGAGGCTTTTATAATGCACATCAAAACAAAAAAATCTCTGGACTGAAAAGTTAACTTGCACTTTGCACGACAGAGTATTCTCAGAAATAGTTCTTAATGAGTCCTGGTCAATGTGTGCTGAATTTTTATTCTACACATTTCTGACGATAATTTAACACTGCCTTTTCAGATTTTAGTTTTATGGGGAAGATAAAAGGAACAAAACTTCAATTCAGTTCAATATTGAAATAGTGATTAGTACTGGTATGCTCTGTGAACAAGGTCTATTATCTACTTGATTTTTAATTACCTTTTTTAAAAAAAAAATGTGTGTCCTGGGATTTTACTTTCCTTTATTATACCTGCTAGACCCTGAACTTTTAATTTCAGACTATTAATTACTGTGATATCCCCAGGTCATTTTTTTACCCTCCTGTTTCTTCAAGATTCATGTCAATCTAAACATTTACTTTAGGTGTATTTTTCTATCTCCCTAGATAACTAACTTAGCTTTATTCACACTGAATCTTTTTGTTGCTGCCATAACAAATATCAATTTCTCTTCTTCTTAACAATTTCCTTCTTAGTGCTAACAATGTTTCCCACTTTATCACTAAATTTTATTGTCAGGAAGATTCTGCTGTAGAAATTCAATTGTCTGTAAATCTGAGCACTAGTAAAGCTGCTAAAATCATTGTGAGTCTTATTTAACTGTCTGGCACATAAATCAGGTAGATTTTATTTGATTTCAGTGGGGTGTTTTTCTAGACCTTAGCGCTCTAACACATACTGATATTAACTAACAGCACATTCAAGTGCATATTAGTGCTTCAAAGAGGAATGATTCATCCAATAAGCACAGCCTCTCTTTCCAAATAGCAATCATCAAGAAACATGTCCTGAGTAGTGTCATCCTGGGTCAGTAATATAAAAGGGGACTGGAAATTCAAAGCTTTTCCATGTTGTCATTACTTCATTCTGTGACGGTGTAATAGTCCTTAAATGCTAAGCGGGTCAAATTCTTGTTGTATAGCAGCTCGATCTATCACTGTTTGCATGAAAAGTAGTATCTTAATAGCGTTATAGTAATTCATTGTTGTTCGTATGTGTCTCTACGTCTAATTCCATTGTCTTCTTTAAGTTTGCTGACAACCATGTGTAGCAAATATTCTTATCATTATTCTTATTGAAAGTTCTAAAATCTAAGGTTCAGAATGAAAAACAACTTTTCCACGGTAGAAAAATTGGTGCATGCAAGAACTGAGATACAGATATAGATGTGGTTCTAGATGTAGATATAGATATATGCCTGTGTTCAAATTTCGGTTTTAGCCTCTACCAAATTCAATTACTCAAAGTGAATATAAATGTGTGTGTATGTGTGTGTGTATATATATATATATATATATATATATATATATATATAATTTTAGAATATATATTTAGTACAATATGCATATGTCTACATATACACATAAACATATATATGTACACATGCACACATATACGTATTCAAAAATATTTACTTACAATTTATTAAAGAAAAATGCAAATGTAAGTGTATGCAATACATTTAAATGTTATCAGTTAGAGGCAGAGATGGTAAAGCATTTGACAAATCCAAATAATTTTATTTGAAAATAATGTATTTAATATTATCATTCAGATGCCCGTGTTGAGTTTGACAGGATGCCACCTTCACCTCTTTGCTTCTCTTTGCTTGCTGTTGGTTATCTTAGAGGCTTTTTCGAGAGACATTTTCTAGGACCATAAATATCCCTTTTTAACCAGTGCCCTTGATTTTATATAAAACATCTTTTTTCAGGTAGCTAAATTTTACCCACGCTAACCACATTTAGTGCTCTGAGGCATGTGGGAGCATACAATTCTACTCTAAATTGCAGTCATAATGAAGAAGCCAAAGAATAGAACTGAATTAGTTCTTTATCTACATTTGTTTTTTTAAGAATTGCTCATAAATTGCAATTTATTTCTATTTTAAATATACACATGCATGTTAATTTTGAAAAAGGAGGGTTTACATTAAGAGGACATATCTCAAATAATGGAAGCTAGATAACATTACCTAAACTTTCACCAGGCTAAAATGGCAATGCTACAGTAAGTTCCTACTGCATTAACAAAATAAAGGAAATAAATTAAAAATCACATTTTTATGTGAAGAGTGGGTCACTTTTAGCTGAAGTCAGTAGGGAAGTGTAAAAAATAACTATTAAAGGAGAGATACCCAGGAATACGTAGATGATACAGATATGGATAAATAAGCACAATCAATAATTTCAAATGAACAATTAGAAAACAATTTAGAAAACCATGTGAGACATCATAACCACAAGAGCTTTCTGAGAGTCTGATCTTAACAGTAGGCTTAAAATATTCAGTAAACAATGTTTACTGTAAACCAGTAACCACTGCTGTCATCCAGCCTTTGTTGTTCCATTGACAGAGTACAGGCAGAGTAAATGTAGCAAATTTTTAAGGGCACTAGGATTTTCAGAATGGTAAATAAGCATGGACTTCAACTCAAAGTCACTAACTGCATTAGCCCCTAACAAGAGTCTTTTTTTTTTTTTTTTTAAGATTTTATTTATTTGACAGAGAGAGACACAGCGGGAGAGGGAACACAAGCAGGGGGAGTGGGAGAGGGAGAAGCAGACTCCCCGCAGAGCAGGGAGCCCGATGTGGGGCTCCATCCCAGGACCCTGGGATCATGACCCGAGCTGAAGGCAGTCGCTTAACGACCAAGCCACCCAGGCACCCTTCCCACCCCCACAACAAGAGTCTTGTTTGACTCTCTTTGAAGTTTTCAGGCTAGGCATTGACATCTCTCTACCTATGAAAGTCCTAGGTGGCATCTTCTTCCAGTGGAAGGTTTTCTTGTCTACAATGAAAATTTGTTATTTGATCATTTGATCTTTAATGATCTTTGCTAGATCTTTTGGAGAACTTGCTGCAGCTTCTATATCAGCATTTGCTGCTTCCTTTGCGCTTTGATGTTACAGAAATGGATTCCTTCCTTAAAGAACCTCTCTATCTTAAAATTCTTCTCCTACAGCTTCCTCACCTCTCTCAGCAGTCACAGAATTTTCCTTACTTTGGATTAGGCTTTGGCCTAAGGGAATGTTGTGGCTGCTTTTATTTTCCATCCCGCCCGCTAAAACTTTCTCTATATCAGCAATAAGGCTGTTTCACTTTTTTATAATTCATGTATTCACTGAAATAGCACTTTTAATTTCCTTCAAGAACTTTTTCTTTGCATTCACAACTTGGCTAACTTGGCACAAGAGGCCCAGCTTTCTGGCTTTCGACCTGTCTTCCTCACTAAACTTAACCATTTCTAGCTCTTGATTTACAGTGGGGAACATGTAAGTCTTCTTTTCACTTGCACACTTAGAAGGCACTATAAGATTATTTATCAGCCTAATTTCAATATTATTGTGTTTCAGAAAACAAGGATGCTTGAGGGGAGAGAGAGAGAAGGGGAAATGACTGTTCAGAAAAGTCAAAATACACACAATGTTATCAATTAAATTTTCTTCCATATGGGTGCAGTTCATGGAATCCCCAAATAATTACATTAGTAACATCAAAGGTCACTGACCACAGATCATCATAAATAAATAATAATATAAAAATTGGAAATATTGCAAGAATTACCAAATTGTGGCACGGATATCTAAAGTGAGTAAATGTTGCAAAAATGATACCAATAAACTTGCTCCATGCAGGGTTCCCAGAAACATCAATTTGTAAAATTGTAGTATCTGTAAAGTGCAATAAAGTATGTCTGTATAGCATAGTGAGAAAAATTCATGAAACAAATAATTTATGAAAAAGTGTAATAGGGATGTCTATTTTCACTACATCTATTCCACAATTACCAAAAGATTTAACAAATACAGAAAAATAAACGAATGATTTAAGAAATTAAAAAAAATAAGTAGAATTAAAGAAAAAAATATTCTTAGTCCCTGATGATATGGTCCCTACTTGTGGAATCCAGATAATTTCCTGATAAAGGTTAAGAATATATATGTGAATATAGCAATATGAGATTAAGATGAAAATTCAACTGCATATCTATACACTTTTAGGAAGGGTTTTTTTTTTTTTTTTTTTTTTAAGAATTTATTTATTTGTTTGACAAAGAGAGGGAGAGAGCACAAGCAGGGGGAACGGAAGGCAGAGGGAGAGGGAGAAGCAGGCTCCACACTGAGCAGGGAGCCTGATGCAGGGCTCCATCCCAGGACCCTGGGATCATGACTTGAGCAGAAGGCAGATGCTTAACCAACTGAGACACCCAGGCGCCCCACACCTATATGAAGGAGTTTTAACATATTTTGTATATCCTAGATAGATAGATGATAGATAGATAGATAGATAGATAGATAGATGATAGATAGACAGATAGATCATTACATACAGATATCCATCCATACATGTTAAGCACACATATATATGACTGAATAAAATGCATCTGAAATAGCAACCAAAACATAAAATATTGAGAAATAAGTAGAACCTACATGTAAATAAGATTTTTTAAATTATTTATTTTATAAAACTTTACTCAGTTTTATAAAAGGAACGATAAAAGTTAATTTATAATTCATGTTCTTGGGTAGGAAGTCATAATATAAAGATTTTGATTATCTTCATATTTATTTTTAAATTCAATATAATTAAAATGAAACCATAACAAGGGCTTTCATGGTTGTCAAGTGGAAGATTAATAGGCAAAGTTCAGTTATGATGGTTAAAAGAAGAATATCAAGGTGGAGTTATTTTTAGATACCAAGTCTTAGAGTTTGGCAAGACATTGCTTATGTAAATTTCCGCAACAGTCCTTCCTCCTGCATGTTCTCTTTCCTGATCCTCATCATATCAGTAAATAACACCTCTATTCACTCAGGTGCTCTTGACATAAACTGGCCCAAGTTTTGTGACATTCTCACTAAAATATCATACCCGAACCACCTAATTATCCTTAGCTATGTCTTAACTATATGACAAGAGGTATATGTACCCAGCAATTTTGGAGTAGGAAGTCATGGACCAAGTTCCACCTATAACCTATTGAATAACTGGGACAACATCTTAAAATTGGTACCAATGCAGAATTGTATGGACACGATCCAGGATGGCTCTTCCAACATCTACAGCCAATAAACATAAAGAAGAGACCTTCCTAAAAATTCATCAGTCTGGTGGTAAAAAGTTACTTTAAGGACAAACATAAAGGAAGTGCCTGATAAATAATTTGCATTGGAAATTAGAAAGGTTCAAGAAACTCAAAAAGTCCGAAGAATTATAACTATGAAAAATTTACACAAAGAATAACCACACTGCCAAAAACAAATGTCAAAAATGAAACTCTAGGGGCACCTGGGTGGCTCAGTCAGTTAAGCATCTGCCTTTGGCTCAGGTCATGATCCCAGGGTCCTGGGATCGAGTCTCGCATCAGGCTCCCTGCTCGGTGGAGGGCCTGCTTCTCCCTCCCCCTCTGCCTGCCTTTCTGCCTACTTGTGCTCTCTATCTCTCTGTCAAATAAATAAATAAAATCTTTAAAAAATAAAAAAAAAACCCTCTAAAACAGCTGTAAGAAAGATGCATTACCTTAAAAAGAGTAATTATAAGATGAGTATCATGAACTTCATAAGAGAAGAAACCAGAGTGATGTCTTCAAAGTTGTATAAAAAAATTAAATCTACCGTAGCTTTCAACAAAACAACCAAATAAGTAGTAAAATAGATGAGAAGATGAGACACTAAATAGGAACAGTTAAGTTTTAAATTCAGCTTTCAACTGCTTCATCTTTCACTCCTGACAGCTAAGACTCAAGTCGTGTGGCCAAAGAAAAGGGTATAAAACTGCTGAAGCTGACATCAGAATCTAGACTGTAGGCCCTGATCATGCACTCCCCACATACAAGGCAGTTGCCCAGCCTGGTGGCGGGGGGGCTCTACAGTTTGCTGGGGAAAAAAACAAAAACAAAAACAAAAACAAACAAACAAACAAAAAACACCAAAATGAAAACCAAACCAAACTACACCAAAACAAAACAAAAAACCTAGAGCTTAAAAGGTCAGTATGACTGATTGATAAATTAATTTGCATCCTGATTTCACCAAGAATGAAAATTAATGGCTTTCTTTCCCAACGTAAATATACCCTATTTCTGAGTCCTGGGTCTTTCGCTGATAAGAGGCTGAACAGGAAAACATCAGCGTTTTAGTATTTCTCCAGAAGACTTCCTGAAGGCTGACACCCAAAACATTCTGGAAGATGGAGCTCTGTTGAAGACAATGTCTGGAAGATTGAAGGAGACAGAAGCAGCCCAGCATGAGAGAGGCTGTTGGAAATGCTAAGATTAGAGTCACAAAGGGATATACATTTTCAGTGAGTAGTGAAGACCTGCACATTTTCCCCAAGCAACACTTGGAATGTATCTGTATGTAGAGGAGAAATATGACATAGGATACCCGATTTTGGAGTCTTAAACAAATTTGGCTTGGAAGCACAGTGAATGTCTGTTGTTAAACGCAATGTATGAGCTTGACTGCAAATATTTCAGTGCCAACTATAACCTGACCAAAGGTTTCTATGAGACCTTAGAATCAAACTCAAGTCTCAATGATAGTGGTCTTGTGGTTATATTTCATTTTAACTACACAGCATTTAAATTGTTTTCCTATTTGAAGATGTCAACTTGGTTGGCAGATAGCAATCAACATTAGATAATAAAAGCCAAGTTGACATGTCTCCTTTTCCTGATTCTGATGAGCAAGGATATGGTCTATGTCCAATGTCAAGTTATGGGGGAGATAAATTAGTTTCTGTTTGCCAAAATATGATCATTTAAAATGTGAACCAAAACAGCATAGAGTTGCTAGGTTGATTGTTTTTACTTTATCAAAGCAGATTAATTAATATACAAGAAAAAAGCACTGGGGCAGTTTTGGATTCATTCACTATTGCTCAATAGTTATTTCTAAAGAGATAATAACATTAATGACAATATTGTTCCCAACTCTGAAATGGTTATTAATAGATATTTGCTCTTGCCATCTTAGTAATTATAAACAACACATAGTTTTTGTTTTTGTTTCTTGTTTGTTGAGATAATATGTCATGTGATTTATTTAACAATCCATTCATTGATTCTTTCAGTCAGTCAAAAAATACTTATTGAGGCCTGCACCATATGCCAGACAACATCCTAATTGCTAGTTTAATTGAAGTTAAGCTGGTGAATAAAAATAAACACAGTCCAATCCTCAGTGTGTTTATAATATGATGGAGAATAAAGATTAATTAAATATTCATAAACACATAAAAAAGCAACTGCAACAAATGCTAATATGTGTTATATACATGATTCTATGAGAGTCAATAATCCAGGGATAGACTTAGATAAAGAGGTCAAGAATGATTTCCTTGAAAAAATTACATTTAGGGGTGCCTGGGTGCCTCAGTCGGTTAAACGTCTGCCTCTTGATTTCAGTTCAAGTCATGATCTCAGAGCCTTGAGATTGGGCCTGGCAGGCCAAGGGCTCCCCGCTGAGTGCAGAGTCTGCTTGGGATTCTCTCACTCTCTCTCTGCCCCTCCCCTTGCTCGTGTTCTCTCTCTCTTTCTCTAAAATAAAAAAAATAAAAGTATTTTTTAAAATTACATTTAAGTTTTATTTACGTGGTGGCTGGAAGAAAAGACCATCCCAGACAGAAGGTGTGTGCAAAGATTAAAACATACATGGCAAGGAAGAGGGACAAAAAGGTCACCGTGCAGATAGGAAAGGAGCAAAGATTGATGGTGATGTTGAAGTGGGCAAAGATCAAATCATAAAGGACTTAGAGATCATATTAATTTTGGTCATAATTTTATTAGCTATAGGAAGCTGCTGACAAATTTTAATTAATGGTATGAGATGACCAGATTTGATTTTGAAAAAAAAAATTATTTCTAGAAGCAGTGTGAAGAATTAGAGGAAAGCCAGATGGATGGGAGAAGGAAATTTACTATTCTGAGAGTCTAGGTGAGAGATGTTATTTCCTGAAACAAGAAGTGAGTGGAACAAATAGTTTCAAGAGAAAGTTAAAGCTATGATTGATAAAACTTAGCAATGGTTCTGTTATTTGGAGCTGAGAGAGCTATCTAAGATGACTCCTTGTTTTTTGTTTTTTGTTTTTTGTTTTTGTTTTTTGCTTGATCAACTGAGTGGAGGAAGGTGTCTTTAAATAAGATTAGAGACATGTGAAAAGAGTTTATTCTGTGTGTGAGGGTGTGGGGGGATGTATGGCTTGACCAGTTAGAGGTGGATGGGGATATCTACGGTTTGCTTTTAGCTATGCTGAGTTTAAGATGTTTGTAAGGCAGGCAAATATATAAGTATTGAGGTCAGTGGGTAACTTCAGATCGTGAGTGATTTGAAAATAAGTGAAGAAAGTGGCTTGAATGAGTGTTTAGAGTGCAAGATAAAGGAAGGGGACATAATACTAGGTTTTGAGAAACCCCAAAAGCATAATACCTGCTTGAGAGCAAGTGCATCTATTTTTAAATGTGGCTACACATTTTGTGTTGGTGTGGTCTAATATAAACAGAAAATACGTAAAGAAGATGTTTGATTATTTTCAAGAAAACATACGAAAGAAAATAGCAATACATTTACTTTAATTTCATTTCTACAAGTTAAACCATGTCTTTTAGAAAACAGCAAGATAACTTAAAAATTTAAAATCAATTTGCCAAATGTCCATCAACAATATAGGTTTTCAATGAAGTTCTTATAAGCTAAGGAAATGGAGAGAAGTCTATATAATATAAACACTAAGCATTTTAAAATATATCCTAAACAGTCAATAATCTTGTTATGAAATAAAACATCTCACTATATCCTCATAGTTTATGCTTTCACATACAAAATGCATCAAGGAAGTACTATTCCATTCCAAAATGGAAAATTGGATGTTTAAAGTGATGATTCAATTAGTTTTTTTTATACCAGATTCAAAAAAGTCTATAGTTCAGCTTATCACATATAATTTTATGGTGGGTTTCAATGCATTTCAATAGAATGTACTCTTCAAAATTATGAGCTCTCAAAAGGCACCCAGCACAATCAAACTAAAACATTTCATCAATTTTTACCTCTTTTATCTTTTATATACATTAATATTTGTATTCAAAATGACTACAAATAATGTTCTTCTGTCCTTTTCATGAGTGATACAAACTGTAAGTCATACAGACAAATAAAAACCAACAGCAGAAAAAGGAGAAGCCAAGTGCTACCTGTGATTACAGGTGAATGAGGTGACCACCAACTGTATAAAATCAATGATGCTAAATTTCAATCTTGTCAAAATATGTCCATGGTACAAAAAGTATTATACTTCCCTTCTTTTGACAAATGGATCAATAGAATGATAGAATAGACAAAGGTACAGACTCATAGTCTGAATGAGATATGAACTCTCTTTTATTTTTTTCCAGGATGGTCATAACAAAGCAACATTGCAGACTCTGGACTCTTTCTCTCCCCCATGTTTTATACTCTTGTTTTTTTTGTGTTTGTTTGTTTGTTTTTTTGTTTTGTTTTTTTGTCTCATGACATGCTTGCTGTTTTGAAGGGAGTTTTTGACCTCACTACTCTTTGGTTATGCAGTAGTGAGAATCTCCTCACTCACTGAATTATGCAACTTACATGTACTAGAAGGTGGGGATATAGTTTAGAAGTTAAATGTGATGAAAGAGATTTAAGAATGGCATGTTTTCTGAATTCCTATTTATATACACTCAATGATTATGTTTTTCTGTTTTGTTTTGTTCTGTTTTATGACAGTCTTACCAAAACATTAACCCTTTTGCTATATATTTCCTTCCCTCAAAAGAACATTATTTACATCATTTTAAAAATGTTTTGAAAAGAGACCATTCAAACATATATACACATATCCTTAAGTGAATGGACTACTACAAAGTTTAAAATTTGCTCTAACATTAACTGCAACTTAATTGATTTTGTTTGTTTGTTTGTTGATGGAGATATCATATGTTAAAAATGAAACCAAATCCATTCATTGACTTAGAGTTTTCCTACATTGGGGGCAATATATAACTTTCAAACTTTCAAGAATTCTTTCTTTCTTTGGCTAATAATGTTGAAAATGGGCACTCCTCATTAAAGGGGAAAACAACAAGAAGGTAGTGTTACCCAAATAATTTGAATAATCAAACAAATTTTTGTCTTAAAAGATGTATTGAGACATAACCTGTTACAAAGCGAACAGATCTTAAATGTACAGGTCACTTAATTTTTAAATATGAATGCACCTATATATGAAGCATGGTCATATTTCACTGGGTAGAACAGTAATGCTTAGATTGTATCAGTGAATCCACAGCTAAATATTACATATTTGTCCTTATATCTAAAAATTTATGTTTTCCCCTAGGTGCTCTCATCAATTGAGGTAAAGTTTTAAAATTCTATTGTTGATTTTTCACCACTGGTTTTACCTTTAGTTCCACATTGTCAGTTTTAGCTCTACTAAATTATTTAAAGGGATTAATTAAAAGAAAGCCAAACTCTAATAACATCATAGAATTCAACTATTATATTTGTCTCAAGTGATTTTCTTTATTTAGACTGTACAAGTGAGTACTGAGCCAAATCCAGAATTGAGATTTAAAATATGCTTCAGCCAACTTATGTAATATTCTTTCTTTACTTCTTTTTTATATGTTGTGATATAACTTACATTTAGTGGGGTTAGGGTTAAAGTACAAATAGAAATCAATGTCTTCTTTTAAAGTCTTTATATCTATGAAGTTATACATATATTAAGTATTCTGTGTTCTTCTACCTTGATAATGTACCTTCATAAGGATTCTGAATTTCCCAAAGCTGAGTTTAGATTCTTGGACTTTTCAGACCTTGTACTTTGTTTTGCCCCTGTTTTTCCCCACACATAAATCCATCCAATCTCAAAAAGGACCTCTTGTACATACTTATGGATGTCACAGACTGCACTGCATATTCAAGCTTCATTTTCCCCAAGTAGTTAGTTTTGGTAGCTCTCATGCCTCCTCTCAGGACACCACACACACTACTAGTATTATTTTTTGACCTAAATAATTAATAAACAAAATTATTCTTTTTTTTTTTTTTGACCTAAAGGTGCCATGAACCAAGAATGTTTGGAAACCTGTGTCTTAGTCCCAGTGAACGAGTCTGCTTAATCCCAGAAAGTATTTAAATATTTATACAATTTAGACTTGTTTTTTGTCCCTGCCATTATGACTGTTTCAACCTCTACTCTAAACCTAGTGGCAAACTACCTTTCACAAAATAGGTTTTACATGCTCAGTCATTTACTTATTTAATTTATTGAATACATGAATAAATAAATACTTGAATACTTAATGAAAGTATCTGAGACATTAAGCGGACAATTAAAAAAAAACTCACAGTGAGTCTAGATATGGAAGAAGGGGATATAAACACTAAAGAAAACTTTGTGACAAAATATTTCATAGTAAAATTCAAGTGATAGTAATACTGACAAGAGAAGAAAGCATTGATATTTAAGAAAGACAGACAGGGGCACCTGGGTGGCTCAGTCGTTGAGCATCTGCCTTCGGCTCAGGTCATGATCCCAGGGTCCTGGGATCGAGCCCCGCATTTGGTTCCCTTCTTGGCGGGAAGCCTGCTTCTCCCTATCCCACTCTCCCTGCTTGTATTCCCTCTCTCTGTCAAATAAATAATAAAATAAAAAATCTTTAAAAAAAGGCAGATAAAGGGCCAAACATATGAAAATTGTATAAGTTTAAAAGATTAAAAAAAAAAAAAACTAGAGCAGGAATAAATAGGAGTGAAAAATGAGAGAAAATAGAAACATTTTCAAGTGTTTGTCATCTGTCATGCACAGTGCTGAAAGTTTTCTATGTTCTATTCCATTCACTGAAACAGTTATGTAAGGTGGGTATCATCATCCTTATCTGAAAAAATGGGTAAAACGAAGTTCACAGGAGTTAACTAAATTATAGTTGTTAACTTAGTTCTAAGTGATGAAGTCAGAGTTTGGAGTATACATCTCTTTAATATTATTTCCTGCCTGCCAAATTTGGAATACACTTAAGGAATATTCCATACCTGAAAGTTGTAAGGAACTGCTAATGATATTTTGCTGAGATGATTAATAATGAAGAATAATTCAGGTCTTTTCTCAATCACTTTGATGATTAATGTCTTTATTTTTTTCCTACTGACCCACTGGAATCAAAACTAGAAAGGAATGGGTAGGGAAAATGAGTAGCTCTCAATTTGTTACAGAAATCTGATGTCAAGCCATTGAACTGAACTCTAAATGAAGAAAAATTGCCAAACATGACTGGTTAGAGATGATATATAGGTGGTTATGACAATCATATGTGCCCTTTTAACATATCTAAAATCAGAAGGCGCAGTGACATTTGTCATAGGAATTTCAAAATAAAAAGGGAAAATTTTTTTCTATTTTTTTTTTAATTATTTTTCTCTTTCCGTATTACATACAATTTAGGTAGACAGTCACCACTTTCAATCCATACATTTTCAAGGCTGAAATTATAGTAATTTCATTAGCAATTATAATGAGATGCTTCATGGGTCTATGTCATTAAATAATGCATTTGCCAATCTAGTACACCAATTGAAAGGAATTATAATGCTTGTTTATTTCTAAAGTGGTAGAAGGGATATGGAATGATACTTATCTTTTTTCTTAGATTAAATAATTGAGAGAAATGGGTAGTTAATTACAAGGAAGAAAAACATAATAGTACTTTGTACTTGTTCAGTGTTCATTTTTGGGTATCAGACTGTTACTGTAACACTAATTAAATCACTTTAATGAAGAAACAATTTTTTCAGAGTAAGAAATGGAAGAAATAAAAATATGAATGACTTGCTCAAGACAGTATGCCATGGCTTTATACTTCTTCAGTCATTTTTATGTTCATTTTGATTTAGGATAGCACATTTTCTTTTTTCTTTTTTTTTTTTTTAGGATAGCACATTTTCTAAACAGATTCATCAAAAGAAATAATTAATTGTTCTAGGTACTCACCATTTTAGGGATAAAAATATCAATTGGTTGCACTTACATAGAAATTTGGAATCAGCAAAAATATTGCCCTTCATCTTACCAGCAAGCCTCATGTCCCTTCACCTAAATAGATTCACCTAAAGTAAGTTTGCCCCAAATCCAATCCTGTTTAAATGTTTTCTTTTCTTAATTTGCACACTTTTAAATAAGCGATATTTTCAAAAAAATAAGCATTTTAAAAATATTTTGTCTAAGGTAGAAATTGAAAAAAACAAAACAAAACTGAGGATCTGCTCACAGTTTTACTTCTCTTCAGAACAATACACATGCATATCGCTTTTTTGCATTGTGAATTAATTCCCTAACTACATCATTATATATTCTGTGACTAAATGATATGCTACTCAGATTACCATTCAGAAAGAGGATTTGTAAAACCCTAGCAGGATATGTTGCCATCAGACTGCTTCCCACAGTCAACCCCTACTCAACTGACAACTGTCTCACACAAATCAAACCTATTTCCTTGGGTGGTCCAGACCCAAAGACTGGCCAGTGCCAGTGTATAGACCCTGGCCCACTTGCCTCAACTAGAAACCACTTTGAAGTTCCGTGTCTCCAACAGTGTTCATGTTTGGTTAACTGAAGCTAAAATGAGGACTGCTTCACAGCTCAGCTTCTCTAGCTGAATAGTCTTGTTTCCTTCCCTTCTCTGCCACAAGCGGTGATCCCAAGAGTACTCCCCAGTCAATTACCACACCAAAATATCTACTTCTGAGGGAAACTGACCACTGTCTACAAAGAAACGTATCTCTCTCAATCTTATGTTTCAGTACAAAAATGAAGAATCAATTTCAGGGAAAAAATGAGAAAAAGTGTTGTAAACGCCCCCACACACATACACACAAAATACACTTCAATTCTAATGTGAAGTGAATTTCAATTTGATAGCGATTTTACAGCATTTACATGAAAAAGATCAAATTAGAGATAATATATAATGGCAATTGCTATTTAATTTTTGACATTTTTTCAATTTTTAGCACTCAGTTTGGTTACAACCATGCCAAAAGGCCGATTTAAAAAGTTTATTTTATCAAATGGAATCAACATTTTCTTTTTTTTTTTTTTTTAATATTTTATTTATTTATTTGACAGAGAGAGACATAGCGAGAGCAGGAACACAAGCAGGGGGAGTGGCAGAGGGAGAAGCAGGCTTCCCGCGGAGCAGGGAGCCCAACATAAGGCTCGATCCCAGGACCTTGGGATTATGACCTGAGCCAAAGGCAGACGCTTAATGAATGAGCCACCCAGGCGCCCGGAATCAACATTTTCATGACTAGAAATACTATCATTATTTAACTCTCGTTACAGAGAACTAAAACAAGAATAGTTTTAAACAAAATAGAGATTTACTTTTTCTCTCATTTATATTCTCAATATTACATGCTTCTCTTGTCTTTAATCTCCACCGTACTTAACAGGAAGTTCATGGTGATAGGACTGCAAGAGCACCGGCCATCAGGTACGTGTTTCCAGCAAGAAGAAAAATGAAGAGGAAAGGGGAAGAGTTTAATAACTGATTACATGTCTTTGGCCACCCATCTCATCTGAAATGGAGGCTGAGAAAGGGAAACCTTTATTGGGAGGGAAGAGTGCATATTTTTGCCACCAATATTACAGGCATTTAAGAAATGAGAATAAAACAGATTGATATTGAGTAGAAAACTAACAGTCTCTGCTACAGAAAAACAACAACAACAAAACAAAACAAAACAAAACTCTTGATTTAAGAGACACAAAATATCCCAAACTTTTCACATTCAAGTCATATTTTACAGTTTCCTTTTTCACAAATTAATGAAGTCAATTTTGGTGCATTTTGCTACTGTTTTCTCCTCAGTAAGGGAGTTACAAATCCACATTCCATTTTAAGTAGTATAGTAGTCCCCCCTTATCTGCATGGGCTATATTCCAAGACTCCTAGTGGATGTCTACAACTGCAGGTAATATCAAACCCTATATGTTTTATTTTTTTCCATCCATACATACCTATGATAAAGTTTAATTTATAGCTAAAGCAAAGAGATTAATAGCAACAACAATAAAATAGAGCAATTATAACAATATATTGAAATAAAAGTTATGAAGGTGTGGTCTTTCTCTCTCTTAAAATATCTTCTTGTACTGTACTCATCCTTTTTCTTGTGATGATGTGAGACAACAATGCCTACATGATGAGATAAAGTGAGGTGAGTGATGTAGGCATTGTGATGTAGCATTAGGCTACTACTGGCCCTCTGATGATTTGTCAGAAGGAGGATCATATGCTTCCAGACTTGTTGACTGTAGGTAACTGAAACCACAGAAAGCAAAAGCAGATAAGGGCAGACTACTACTGTATTAACAAACATTCCTATCAAAACTTATGTATTGATTCTAAGTGTCCATAGATGTTCACCTGCAGTAAATTTGACAAGTCTTCAGAAGTGTATCTTTCTCCTGCCTTCAATCACCATTTCCAGATGGGCATGTTGACAAATTACAGTTGACCCTTGAACAACAATGGGTTTGAACTGAGCAGGTCCACTTGTATGTGGATTTTTTTTCAATAAATATTGTGGAGGGGCTCCTGGCGGCTCAGTCAGTGAAACATCTGATGCTTGATTTTGGCTCAGGTGTTGATCTCAGGGTTGTAAGATCAAGTACATCGGGCTCTGTACTTAGCTTGGAGTCTGCTTGAGATTCCCTCTCTTTCCCTTTGCACCACCTCCTGCTCATGTTTTCTCTCTATATCTCTCTAAAATAAATAAATAAAATCTTAAAAAATAAGTAAATACTGTGGGAAATTTTTGGGAGCTTTCAACAATTTGAAAGAAGTCTCAAACAAACTGTGTAACCTAGAAATACAAAAAAAAAATTAGAAAAAGTTAGATATTATTGTAAGAATACAGTGTATAGTACATGCAACATACAAAATACGTGTAAAATGTTTATACTGTTGGTAGGATTCTGGTCAATAGTAAGCTATTTGTAGTTAATTTTGGAGGTAGTCAAAAGTTATACATGGATTTTTGACTGTATGGAGGTTGGTGCCCGTAACCCGTGCATTGTTCAAAAATCAAATCTATGTGCTTAGCAGCATGTGAGTTTGTAATCACAGAGCCTTAAATAAAAAATAAAACAAAAAACAAAACAACAAAACAACAACAACAACAACAACAAAAAAACTGTCTTTTTTTGTGTGGCTCTTAAGATCTACCCAGGAGGCAAAGCCATAGATGAACTCATTTCTGCTAAGTTGTTCTTTGGGAATTTCATTTTGAATGGGAAAAAAGTAATATTTCCCAATAAAAATTCTATCAAATGCTTCAAAGATAATTCTCTGTGAATCTAGCAAATTCCTGAATGGTAGAAAATTTCATGTTTTATTCTCATCACATTAATTTAAAAGCTTTTACAAAAGAGGATGAGTCAAGGCTGTAACTCAGATGATGACAAAGATTTTTATCACATTAGACAAGATTGCTGGAATAAGACCAAAATAAATACAGCAGCACTTGCCAGCATAGAAATTAGTCACAATTTTGTGTATAGCTTCTTGACCAAAACAGCAAATCTAGATGAGTTGCCCGGTTTTGTGTTTGCTTGTATTGTAACTCTAAGATTTGTTTTTTTAGACAGAGCTATGGTTGTTGGTAAAGAGACTTTCTAAACATTTAAAGGCACTAAATATATATTCAAGCTTCAGCAATTTACTCACAAATTAGTAATTGTCTTTTTTAATGGAATTAGTATGCGTATAGCAGGATAAAAGCAGTATTGCCTGGAGGGAAGGCAGTATTTTCAATCCAATTGCATGTTGACTGAAAATGACATGCTTGCATTTTCTTCAAAATATTCATTTCAAAATATTAAAAGATATTTCAGTATTTCTAGACCAGATAATGTAATTTGGTACCAGAAATGGCTTCGATTTTCTTCCCTTGCTTTAAGGCTTAAACCAACTCAACCATTTCCAAAGCACATGTTCAATTTAGTTATCTGTTTCCGGAATTGATGTTTATGTGGTTTTATCTGCTGCAAATTATTGATAAACTATTTATCAAATCCCTCTCATCAAATTCTCAAATATCTCTCCAGTTGTTTTAATTCAATAAAATGCTAAAGATTTAGGGAGGAATATTTCAGACTACACTGACATTTTACCCTTTTCTGTTTGTATTTATTTATTCAGGTCTCTGTGACAATTTGGTTCATTGAAATTAATCAGGATGCTTCTAGCTAAAAGCTTGTTAAAAATACTCTTCAAACATTGATCTACTAATATGAAGTTATTTTGAGGTAAGATTAATTTGAAGTTGCTTTATATTGTTTCATTTTGTTTTTCAGTACCTAAGCATTGTCATATTGCTTCAAATATCACCAGATCATCATATTTTGGCTTGTTTTTGTCATATCTTGAGAGTGCTCATTCATAGCATGGAGGTAATATAAAAATCAAAATAAATATAATAGTTTATATATAAACATATTTACCTGTCAATATAAAGATAATATGAGTTCTAATTTTAATTTTATTTAAGTTTATATTTAATTTATTTAATCTTATTTTAAAGTAATGGCCCAATTTGTAGTAATTTAGAATGATATTGGTATTATGCTAGTAATCAATGAAATAATTATTTGTAGAATATTATAAATTCAAGAAAATAAATATTAAACTGTTTTTATTTATTTTTATTTTTTTTTAAAGATTTTATTTAATTATTTGACAGAGACAGAGATAGCGAGAGCAGGAACACAAGCAGCGGGAGGGGGAGAGGGAGAAGCAGGCCTCCCCCCCGAGGAGGGAGCCCGATGTGGGTGGGACTCGATCCCAGGACCCTGGGATCATGACCTGAGCCGAAGGCAGACACTTAACGACTGAGCCACCCAGGCGCCCAATTAAACTGGTTTTAAACAGTAACTAGCATCCTTATTTAATCTTGATTGGTAACAAACAATAATTAATTATTAAGAAAATTATTAACTTAAATACATATTAAGAAAATTATTAACTTAAATATAAATTATTAACTTCAATATATTAACAAATATGTATCAATTCTATTAACACATAATTATTAATGACTAAATTATTTCTTATCAACATAATGAATTTGATTTAAGGATGCAAATTTCTTTCTACCAAAGCAGATCATTATTTTATTGACTCAAGATAGAAGCTGGTTGCCTTTGACTCCTCTTGTCACAGATGTACATAATACTATATTACTTTAATTAGTTTTAGATAAATTTTCTTGAAAAATAATTGAAAAGATGTTGTTATTTCCAGAACAACACAGGAGTCACCAGTACACTTAATAGATTATTTTCTCATTTAAAAAATATGTTGGACTATGTTCTTTTTTGTTTTTAACATATAATGTGTTATTTGTTTCAGAGGTACAGGTCTGTGATTCATCAGTCTTAACACAATTCACAGCACTCACCATAGCACATACCCTCCCCAATGTCTATCACCCAGCCACCCCATCCCTCCCACCCCCCACCACTCCAGCAACCCTCTGTTTGTTTCCTGAGATTAAGAATTCCTCATATCAGTGAGATCATATGATACATGTTTTTCTCTGATTGACTTATTTCACTCAGCATAATACCTTCTAGTTCCTTCCACATTGTTGCAAATGAGAAGATTTCAGGGTTTTTTTTTTGATGGCGGGGAAATAGGAGGGGGAGATGAACCATGAGAGACTATGGACTCTGAGAAACAAACTGAGGGTTCTAGAGGGGAAGAGGGGATGGGTTAGCCTGGTGATGGGTATTAAAGAGGGCACGTATTGAATGGAGCATTGGGTGTTATAGGCAAACAATGAATCATGGAACACTACATCAAAAACTAATGATGCAATATATGGTGATTAACATAACATAATAAAATTAAAAAAAAAGAAATTTGAAAAATAAAATAAAAATATGTTGGAAAATAATTTTGACTTCTAAGGCTCTTAATATAATAACAATTTGCTATTTTTAAAAGCATTTGGTTTTATTTAAATTAAAGTGGGTAACACATTTAAAAAGTAAACAATCGTGATTAAGAAAAGTTGACAAAATAGGTTATTTCAAATTTAATACACATCTATTATTATTGTACACCAGGTTGGAAGATTCCAGGTATGTAACTTCCTCAAGGAGCTTAAGGTCTAAAAAGAAAGAAACATGTACACAATTGAAATAAAGGCAAAATAGAACCATAAACACATGCAATGAAGGCACAGAGTGAACATGAATTTGTTTGTTTTTAAAAGTATATCTGCATGATATAAACAAGACAATCACAAAGTAGAGATCAAATGTAAATCAACTTTTATGAAGATAGAGTCTATTACTAGAACATGAGAACAAATATCTGATGGTTCACATTTCTATTAACCAGCTAGATAAAATTTCAAGAATTGTATTATTGAGGGGTGCCCAGGTGGCTCAGTTGTTAAGCTTCTGCTTTCGGCTCAGGTCATGATTCCAGGGTCCTGGGATCGAGCCCCACACTGGGCTCTCTGCTCCGCGGGAAGCCTGTTTCTCCCTCTCCCACTCCCCTTGCTGTGTTCCCTCTCTTGCTGTCTCTCTCTGTCAAATAAACAAATAAAATCTTAAAAAAAAAAAGAATTGTTTTATTGAGATTGTATTATTAGTCATGTATATCATTGTATAGCAAATATTTTATTGCAACAATATTTAATTTTCTTAAAGGATATCTTATGTGCCTAATTTTTTCAAGTTTACATGTTCAAAAAAATATCCCATTGGAAGGAAAGCCTCTTGATCCTTAATTATCTAATAAAATACAATAAATAATGTGACCCACGATATGAAACAGTAATATTCCTACACATGGTAATCAAAATTGATTATTCCCTAATTACAGTAACTATATCTTACTCAATTTTTCTATATTTGTTAATGATTAAATCAGAATAAAAACTATATCTGTTAAAAGTATTGGAAATAAACAAGCAACATATTTTTTAATATTTTATTTATTTATTTGAGAGAGAGAGATTGAGCACAAGTGGGGTAGGGGCAGATGGAGAAGCAGGCTCCCTGCTCAGCATGAGGCTTGATCCCAGGACCCTGGGATCATGGCCTGAGCTGAAGGTGGATGCTTAACTGACTGAGCCACCCAGGTGCCCCAAGCAATATGTTTTAAAAGCAAACTAGAACAAACTATTTTATTTGGCATGTCAATTTTTTCTCAGTCTGGCCAAAATCACAGTAACTCTATTAAGATAGACATGTGAAGTATTTTCATTTAAGTACCAAGTCTATACACTGCTGGTGGCTATGTAAATTGGTATATATTTTGAAAAGCAGTATGTCAGTTATGATGAGAACCTTAAAAGTAATGATATTTTGATTCCATGATGCTAATGTATATTCTCAAGAAATAACAAATTTCTTTGTTTGTAAATAGCAAACAAAGTAAAAAATGAGAAGGAGAAGATGTCAAACTAAAATGCTCAGTGGGTTGCTTACACTATGAAAAACTGGGTTCACTTCAGAGATACAGGGTCTTAGTTTGGGTTCTCATGAAATCATGACTTAAGACAGGCAGCTAGTTTATTCAGAAGGCAATCTTAAGAAACAAGCAAGAGGGATTTTTCTAACAGGCTCTCTTGGCTCTGGAGCTCTTCATTTGGCTGGCAGAGGATTTGTCAGTAGAACGAAAGATGAATTCTCAATGCTGAAGCTGCAGCTGAAAGAGAGGAATGAACTCATTCCCCAACTTCTGAAAGAGCTGGAAAAAGCCCAGCATTCACAGAAGGCTTTTGCTTCAAGAGTAGATAAATCCACACAGACTGAACTTCTAGGCTCCGATTCCCTGGAATCTTACATGCAGAGAAGGTTTATTTAAACCAGTACATATTTCAACCTAGGTTAAATCATATGACCATAAGCAATGTATCACCAATCTGTGGCATGTTAAATATTGAATAAAATACATTTTCCATCAAAAAGAAAAAAAACAAACAAACAAGAAAGAGGCAGTTGGAAGAGTAAAAGTGGAAAAGAAAGAACACCAACAAAGAGTAAGCTGCTGATCTGGTTACTGCTATGAGAAACTAAATTGAGATCTTGATGTGATCCATCTGAAAAATTATGCCAATCTACATCATTTTGGACTCCACAAAGGAAGGAATGTCTGTGAATTCATCCATTAACTTCTGAAACCCAACAGATGATTTTCTTGAGAATTTTAATGCTCACATTTCTGGGTTGCCCCATGCTTCTGTAGTTTTTGAGGGAAAAAAGGCAAAAAATTTGAGAGTAGTGTCACGACCTGGACACTGAATGCTGCTGGTTACACAGAACTGTTCACTACAGCTGCAGCTGGAATGAAAATGATACCAGACTGAAATTTGGACTAAGGACTAAGAATTTGTGGATCGGGCACTCTAAGTCCCCACACAAATACCTACTTGGTACACTCAAATCAGTGCATGCCCACATTAAGTGCACTCAATGTGGTGGTTTCTTATACTCTAAAAAGATTTATAATTAGAGGATTAATGGAACAAATATTGTCTAAAACCCTGTAACTGTTTTTTTTTTTTTAAGATTTTATTTATTAATTTGAGAGAGAGAGAGAGAATAAGAGAGAGAGAGCATGAGGGGGGGAGGGTCAGAGGGAGAAGCAGTCCCGGGACTCCAGGATCATGACCTGAGCCGAAGGCAGTCGCTTAAGCAACTGAGCCACTCAGGCGCCCCCTGTAACTGTTCTTGAGACCATAATTGATGGTCTTCCTCTGTCACTGATGGTCTGTTCTCTGTTTTCATCAGCTTCAGGCATTTCTTCAGCTTACCTAGGTTAAGTGCTTGCATGGTGAGGCCATCCAGATTTCAATTCCTTTTTTTTTTTTTTAAGATTTTATTTATTTATTTGAGAGAGAGAGCACATCAGAGGGAGAAGCAGAATCCCTGCTGAGCAGGGAGCCCAATGCAGGACTCGATCCAGGGGCTCCAGGATCATGACCTGAGCTGAAGGCAGTCGCTTAACCAACTGAGCCAGGCAGGCGCCCAGATTTCAATTCCTGAGGGAACAGAGCCTTTAGTTTTCTTGCCCTCGTCAGACTATAGTTGCTGAAATTGTCATTCCACTGTTCTCCCTAGACATGGAAGCAACAAGAGAGACCCTAGTGAATTCCTCGGGTCCTAGACGTACTCTTATGTGTCTGCTGGGTACACATTGTAATCAAGATAGATTATCCTCTCCAGTATATAAATTATGTCTTTTCCTGCTAGGTACCATAAAAATCACCACATATCATCTGATATTTTAATTCATAAAGCGCATTTTGGAGCACAGCACTCCAGCTCCTTACGGTGCCATTCCAAACTGGCCCTTTAGCAGAGTGTTTAATGGTCACTTGTTCTGAGGAGACATATGCCGGATTTCATCCATGCAAACCAGGCATTCTGTAAGCCCTGAGATCCTAAAGTGGCATTTCTTATCACAGTCTCTCTTCAAGTGACATTATACCACTTCACGTAAGAATTTCCAATAGTATACTTCTATTTCTTCCTTCCCAGTCTTTGAAATATTGTTGTCATACATTATGTATACATATATGCTATAAAACCCACAACCCAATGTTACTATTTGCTTAGTCATTTATCTTTTTGAAATATATGAAATCTAAAAAAAGAAAATCACCCATTTAGTTACCATTTCCTTTTTATACTCCAAATTTCAATCTGGTACCATTTTCTTTTACCCGAAAGTCTTCCTTTAACTTTTCTTACAGTATGGGTCTGCTGGTGATGACGTTTTTTAGTTTTTATATGTGGGAAGGTCTCTATTTCTCCTTAAAAAAAAAAAAAAAAAAAAAAGCTGAATCCAAAGCAAGGTCCTAACTCTGTTCAGTTCTATGAAGCCTGAAAGGTAAAGAAACTGCAGAAGAGTTTGAAGCTAGCAGAGGTTGGTTCATGAGGTTTTATGAAAGAAGCCATCTCCATTAGATCAAAATGTAAGGTGAAGCAGCATGTGCTGATGTAGAAGCTGCATCAAGTTATCCAGAAGATTAGCTAAGATCATTAATGAAGGTGGCTACATTAAACAACATTTCTGATATAGATAAAAACAGCTTTCTATTGGAAGGAGATGTCATTTAGAACTTTCCTAGCTAGAGAGCAGTCAATGCCTGGCTTCAAAGCTTCAAGGACAGGCTCACCCTCTTGTTAGGGGCTACTGCAGCTGGTAACTTCAAGCTGAAGCCAATGCTTATTGACTGTTCTGAAAAGTCCTAGGGCCCTTAAGAATTATGCTAACTTGGGGCACCTGGATGGCTCAGTCAGTTAAGCGTCTCTTGATTTCAGCTCAGGTCATGATTTTGGGGTTGTAGAATTGAGCTCCACGTCAGAATCCATGCTCAGCAAGGAGTCTGCTTGAGATTGTCTCTCACCCTCTCCCTCTGCCCCTTCCCTTGTGTGCTCTCTCTCTCTTATAAATAAATAAATCTTATAAAAAATTATGCTAACTCTACTCTGCCTGTGCTCTATCACTGGAACAAAAAAGCCTGGATGACAGGACATCTATTTACACCATGGTTTACTGAATATTTTAAGCCCATTGTTAAGAACTACTTCTCAGAAATAAGGATTCCGTTCAAAATATTACTACTCATTGACAATGCACCCAGTCATCCAAGAGCTCTGATGGAGATGAATGTTGTTGTCATACCTGCTAACACAATATCCATTCTGCCGCCCATGGTTCAAAGAGTGATTTTGACTTTCAAGTCTTATTATTTAAGAAATACATTTTGTAAGGCTATAGTTGCCATAGATAGTGATTCCTCTGATGGATTTGGGCAAAGAAAATTGAAAACCTTCTAGAAAGGATTCACCATTCAGGATGCTATTAAGAACATTTGTGATCAAAAGAAGAGGTCAATGGGGTGCCTGGGTAGCTCTGTCAGTTAAGCATCTGACTCTTGATTTTGGCTCAGGTCATCATCTTAGGGTCATGAGATCGAGCCTTGCATTGGGTGCCATGCTGGCTGTGGAGCCTGCTTAAGATTCTCTCTCTCTCTTCCTATCCCTCTGTCCCTGTCCCTACCCCTACACCCTTGTTTTTGTGCTCTCTAAAAAAACAAAAAAACAGGGCGCCTGGGTGGCTCAGTTGGTTAAGCGACTGCCTTCGGCTCAGGTCATGATCCTGGAGTCCCGGGATTGAGTCCCGCATCGGGCTCCCTGCTTGGCAGGGGGTCTGCTTCTCCCTCTGATCTCTTCCCACTCATGCTCTCTGTCTCTCATTCTCTCTCTCTCAAATAAATAAATAAAATATTTAAAATAAATAAATTAATTAAAAAAACCAAAAAAAACAAAAAACAAAAAAGAAGAAATACAGAACACAAGAAGAGGTCAAAATATCCACATTTTCAGAAATTTAGAAAGTTATTTGTGACCCTGAGTGGTTCAATACTTCAGTAGAGGAGGTAAGTACAGATGTGGTGGAAATAGCAAGAAAACTAGAATAAGGGGATCCTAAAGATGTGACTGAATTAATGCAATCTCATGATAAAACGAATAGATAAGGAGCTGCTTCTTAAGAGCAAGCAAAGAAAGTGGTTTCTTGAGATGTTATTTACTCCTGGTAGGGATGCTGTGAAAATTGTTGAGATGACAACAAAGGATTTAGAATATTACATACACTTAGTTGATAAAGCAGCTGCAGGGTTTGGGAGGAGTGACTGTACTGTAGGTAAAATGTTATAAAACAGCATCACATGTTGCAGAGAAACCATTCATAAAAGGAAAAAATCAATGTGGCAAACTTTATTATTGTCTTATTTTAAGGACTTTCTACATTCACCTCAACCTTTGTAACCACCACCCAATCAATTAGCAGCCATCAGCATGGAGGTGAGACACTCCATCAGCAAAAAGATTACAACTTACTGAAAGCTCTGATGATGATTAGCATTTTTTAGCAATAATTTTAATTAAGATATGTACATTGTTTCTTGAGACAATGCTATTGCACACATACTAAACTACACTATAGTGTAAACATAACTTTTATATACACTGGGAAATAAAAAATTCCTTTGATTCACTTCATTGAGGTAATCTGCAAATGAATGCACAGTATCTCCAAGGTATGCCTGTACTTTATAATAGATGGCTTTAATTTTATTTCCATTTAGTGATTGTCTCAATAGATTCAGGAAAAAGAATTGAAAAAAAAAGACATCATGAAAACTTTTAGGAAACTAAAAATTAAAGAGTATTCCCTTAAACTGATTAAGAACATCTATAAATAATTACATCATAAAACTAGAATACAGCAAGGATATCTCCTGACACAACTTCTACTCATCATCGTATAAGAATTTCTGGCAAGTGAAATTAGGTAAAAAAAAAAAAAAAAAAAAAGGAGCCAATTAAAGATTTATTTATTTATTATTTTAGAGAGAGATAGAGTGGGGGGGGCGAAGGGGCAGAGGGAGAGGTAGAAAGAATCTCAAGCAGACTCCCCACTGAGTGCAGAACCCAACATAGGGCTTGATCTCACAACCCTGAGATCATGTCCTGAGCCAAAATCAAGAGTCAGAAGCTTAACCATCTGAGCCATGCAGGCACACCCCTATTTTTTTTTAAGATTTATTTATTTATTATTTCAAAGAGAGAGGGAAAGGAGGCAATTAAATTTTGTCCATGTATAAAATCCAGTGTAATCTAAAAAGAAATCTAGTAGAACTAAAAAGTTAGTGAGGCTGTAGAACACTTGATCAATATATTAACATTTCTGTATTCTAGCAATGGAGCAGTAATAAAATAAAATAATTCTTAAATTTTATTTATTTAAGGATGAATCCAGCAAAACAAATGAGAGGATTGTACACTGAAAATTGCAAAATATTGCTGAGAGAAATTAAAGAAAATCTAAGTGGAGTGATATAATTTATTGCTAGGTCTGAAGACTTAATATTGTTAAGACGCTAATTCTAAGAAATTGATCTATAAATTCAATGTAATTCTAATGAAAATCCCATAAAATATTTTCGTAGAAATTGTCATGATGTGTCCAAAATTCATATGAAAATTTGAAAACTGTAGAATAGCCAAAACAATTTAAAAAGGAAATCAAAGTTTGAAGACTAACTGACATTATTTTAAGGGTTACAATAGAGCTTTTTTATTCAAATCAGGGCAGTATAAGCATAAAGATAGACAAACACATTAACGGAACAGAATAGAGTCCAGAAATTGATCCACATATATGGAGACTTATTTTTGACGAAGTTGCAAAAACAATTCAGTGGAGAAAGGATTCTTTCCATCAATAGCACTGAAAGATTTGACTATCAATTGCAGAACAACAAACTTTGAAGAATACCTCACACTATATGCAAAAATGAACTCAAAATGGATTGTAGAATTAAATGTAAAAGTTAAAACTATAAAATTTCTAGTTAAAAACAGAGGAAAATATTTGTAGCCTTAGATTAACAAAGAATTCTTAGATGCAAGTTTGACAACTCAATCCATAAAATCATAAAATGATAAACTGAACTTTGTCAAAATTCAGAAGTTTAGCTCTTCAAATGATACCATCAAGAAAATGAAAGGCTCTCCACAGATTAGGAGAAAATATTTGCAAATCACACGTACTTGTAAAGTTCTCGTATTTAGAAAAATATAAGGAATTCTCAAAACTCGGTAACACCCAGAAAACCTAATAAAACTAGACAAAACATTTGAATAGACACTTCATCAAATGATATGGATAACAAGCATATGAAAATATGTTGAACATCACTGGTGATTGGGAGAATGTAAATTAAATCTACAATGAGATACCATTACATACTTATTAGAACAACTAAAATTAAAAACAAAACAAAACAGAAAACCCAACCATGTCAAAAGTTTGATTTTTAAATAAACATAAAAAAGCAGTTTTAGATTTACAGAGATATTACAAAGATTTACCGGCAATTCCCATATACTCTACACTTATTTATTTATTAACATATGACATTAATTTGGTATATTTTCTTATTTTTAATGTACCAATATTGATACATTATTATTAAGTAAAGTCCATAATTTATTCAGATTACATTTATTTCTACCTGAAGGCCTTTTTTCTGTTCCAGCATCACATTTAGTTCATCACATGACATTTAATTGTCATATTTACTTAGGATCCTCTTGGATGTGATAGTTTTTAAGGCTTGCCTTGTCTTTGATGGCCTTGAGAGTTTTGGTGTTTTATAGAATGTCCCTCAACTGCTTTTTCTCTATTGTTTTTCTCATGATTAGACCGGGTTATGTAATTTAGAAAGAAGATCGCAGAGGAAAAATGCCATTTTCATCATATGTCAGAAGTCATACTATGAACCCGATTTATCACTGTTGCTATGGACTTTAATCAACTAGCTGTGGCCGTGTCGACCCAAATTACAATTTTAAACATAAGGAAAGGGACGCCTGGGTGGCTCAGTCGGTTAAGCATCTGCCTTCGGCTCAGGTCATGATCCCATGGTCCTGGGATCGAGTCCCGCATCGGGCTCCCTGCTCCGCGGGGAGCCTGCTTCTCCCTCTGCCTCTGTCTCTCTCTCTGTCTCTCATGAATAAATAAAAAATAAATAAAATAAAATAAAAATAAAATAAATATAAGGAAAAACAGGTGCAAACAGGTACTCACCAAATAAAAAATAAAGGCCAAGATAATTTGAAGTACTATGATGATTAAAATGATACATTAATCAAAAGTAATTAATTGATAAAATACAAATCAAGAAATAGTCAAGAAATAAACTAGTAGTATAACTTTCCTTAAAAATTTAGATTACAGACAAAGCTAATTTGGTAATTTCCACATACAAAAAGGTAGATGGTGCCTGGGTGGCTCAGTCAGTTAAGCTTCTGCCTTTGGCTTGGGTCATGATCCCAGGATCCTGGGATCGAGCCCACATCAAGCTCCCTGCTCAGCGGTGAGTCTGCTTCTCCCTCTCCCTCTGTGGTCTCTCTCACTCTCACTCTCTCTCAAATAAATAAATAAGAATCGAAGGAAAAAAAATACATCAGCAGGGAGTCTGCTTCTCTCTCTGCCTCTGTCCCTCCCCACTGCTCATGCTCTCTCTCTCAAGTAAAATCTTAAAAGAATTGTAGATAATTTTTATTCATTCAAAATTAGTATTATATTATAAATAAATATATATCATGTACAACCTCTTGAGAATATTATCATCAGTCAGTTTCTAAGTCACTTTCCATGCAAACCTGTTATATACAGCCAAAGGAAATTTATTTCTAGTTTCAGATCTGTGACTTGGTTTAGATACTCCACCAGAGATACAGTGCTCCTAACAAATTTATAATCAATGCCAAACACTAAATCATGACTTACCATTATTGGTTCCAGGTGATATTTCGATTAATATATATAAATATATCATATAAATATTTATATAATTTTCACTGATGCAATGCCATATATGTTTATATACAACACATGATAATGACATATATGTAAGTATGTGTATATATCTGAATTTATATATATAAATATATATCATTTCAGCTCTATCTGTTGCTTAAGCGGGCAATTGTAATCCTAGAAAAATTAAATTTTTCCAGACTTTAAATGGATTTTTTAACCTGTGGTAGATCATACACATATGGAATATATTCAAAATGAACTGCAAAGTTGTCCCACTTAAATTTATTGCAGCAACAATTATAATCCTTGGCATTATAATTGAGTGAAAGCAACCACTGAGGGTGCTTCAGGCAATTGAGAAGCTGTCAAAAATCTCCTGTTGGTAGGCAAACCTTGGGTGCCTCCCAGGTAACTAGGCCAAATATTTCCAAACAATATTGCACTGTTGCTCCCAAGCCATTTTTAACCTCCATTCTGCCGTAATTAGAGCCAAAGCTGCAGTGAATTAGGACTCCCCTGAGACTAGCACCGACAGTCATGGAGATTTTGTCCAGACAGGTGGCTTAAACATAGGCAATGAAGTAATTTGAAATTAATATTTTAATGTCATATATCCAAATAAATGAGTCAGCATGTTAAAATAACAATGCCCACATTTAAATGTTCTGATTAATTTTCCCCTCATTTTTTCAGAAGGCATAGTTCTTGTTATGTCGCACAGCAAGCTTTGAAATATTCCGTATCTTGGAAACTAACGTTGTCTTCAATTAGTCCTACTCACAGAAGTCATTTATTGTACAGAAAAATCTTTTTGCCTTGATAGAACATGACTTCTAGTGGTATCTGTGAGATTATACATAATGGATAAACATCTGCTCAATAAAACATAACGAAGTATACAACCAAATTATGCTATATTAAAAAACATTGCAAAGCTTAGGTTGGAAGCTGTCATAGGACACTGAGCAAGTGGCCCCAGAAGGACAGGGCATTTGTTCAATTTATCTTTGAATCTCTAGAGATTAGTGCATGATCTGGCTTATAACAGAAACTCCAAAAAACAGTTAAATGATTGAATGACCCATATTACTTAGTTTGCTTAATAAAATGGTAAGTGCAGTAGGATCTATATAAAATTTTAATCAGTCTATCAGTGAAGATTTTTATAGTATTTACTGTATGTAAAGGAGTCATGGCAAAATACCTGTAATGTATAATGTTTCAAAAATCAATTCCTTTAAGGGAGCAAACTAGGTATATTTTATTTTATTAAACATTTTTTAGTACAGTTGACACACATTGTTACATTAATTTCAGGTGTACAACATAGTGATTCACCTTCTCTATACTTTATGTTATGCTCATCACTAGCATACCTGCTATCTGTAACCATAAAACATTATTACAGTATCATTGACTCTATTTCCTATGCTGTACCTTTTACTTCCATGACTTATTCATTCCATTAAGTAGAAGTCTGTATCTCCCACTACACTTCACCTATTTTGTCCATTCCCCACCCCCCACTCTCCTTTCCATCTGGCAACTGTCAGTTTGTTCTCTGGATTTATAGATCTGATTCTTCTTTTTTTGTTTGTTTATTCATTTGTTTTGATTTTTAGATTTCACATGAGTGAAATATATATATATATATATATATATATATATTTCACATCTCCTTTATCTATTCATCTATCAATGGACAATTAGGTTGCTTCCGTATCTTTGCTATTGTAAATAATGCTGTAATAAATATAGGGGTACATATATCTTTTCAAGTCAGTGTTTTTTCAGGTTTGGGGGGTGAACACTCAGCAGTGGGATTATTGCATGGTATGATATTTCCATTTTTAATTTTTTGAGAAACTCCATATTGTTTTCCACTTGGCTATTCCAGTTTATATTCTCATCAACATTGCATGAGAGTGAGAAACTTATTTATACTCAACGTTACTGGAATAAGAACACTCAAAGACAATGTTCTTATAGCTATACTCTAAAATTATATTTTACATAACTCATATTCTTATCTATAGGTATGTCCTGACAATTTTATATCAGTCCTAAGATAGTAACATATATTTTATGAAAAAATATATTTTCTTTTTCATATAACAAATGCCACTCATACATCACTGAACTGTATAATCCTAATTGTATAATTCTGTATCACAGGGGCAATGTCTTTTTTATAACTGCAGCTAGTGATTACCTCTTACCTAAAAACACAAGGATTGTTCTTCCTGTGTAGTTTCTTTGCTAGAAATGTTCATAGCAATCTTAAAACAAATGCTGCTTCTACTTGACAATAATATATATCTATTGAGAACTGTAAAATTAGTAGAAATAATAAATATTAGAAGTGACCTTTTCTGGCCAGTCATACTGTGGATATCTACAATAAAAATCATCTCCTGGAATTAAGATAAGCTGTAAGTTAGTCATGATTTAGGCATTTATATGTTTACCCAAAAACCCACAGAAATTAATTATACTATTTTTTTTATTAAAATGCTGTAAAAACTTTTAGGTATAAAGTCCAAAGGGAAATTTTCTGTAAATCTGTCAACATATCTCTGACTCCTATTCTATGCATATTTTGGCCTCTTCATGAGTAAGAGGAAAGAAAAACAAAGCATATATGCTACCAACGTGGAAAATCTAGTTTTGTATAAAATCAAGGGACTTCAGTCCTGAAACAAATATTATTTCCTGAGACAGGTCTGTTCAATAGAACTTTGTGTGATGACAGAAATTTTGTATATCTGCTCGGTCCGATATGGTAACCACTTACCTCATGTAACTGAAATGTGGTTGGTATGACTGAAGATCTTAATTTTAATTTAATTTAATTTAGCTTTAAATTTAAATAGTTATATGCGGCTATGAGTTTGGACCAAGAAATTCTAAAACAACTGACCTTTTCTTTTTTCATAACACTTTAAAAATAGTGCCAAATTAAACAAAATTAAATAAATAAAATAAAAAAAAATATTTAAAAAAGGGGCGCCTGGGTGGCTCAGTCATTAAGCGTCTGCCTTTGGCTCAGGTCATGATCCCAGAGTCCTGGGATCGAGCCCCGCATCCGGCTCCCTGCTCGGCAGGAAGCCTGCTTCTCCCTCTCTCACTCCCCCTGCTTGTGTTCCCACTCTCGCTGTGTCTCTCTGTCAAATAAATAAATAAAATAAAATAAATTAAAAAAATAGTGCAAAGTATGTGACATGGGGTATATTGTAAATATTGGAATTTAAAACAAAATTATTAAACCACTTTTTAGGTGTTCAGTTTTAAGCATTGAGATGTAATATCCAATATCATATATTTAAAGAACACCTGAACAATCTTTTACATCAGGAATTCCACATTCTTTTTTCTCTTTGAATTCATACTTCATTATTGACCAATTTTAACAACTAATAAATTTCATATTTACACTTCAGCATTTTCATTACATTAAATATAGTGAATGTTAAAAATGTATATAAATTACACATATTTATTTGTGTCCTTGTACCTTTAGTTTTCCTTTTATTCATTCATTATATTAATTAATAAGACAATTAAAAACAAATTTTGGTAGTTATTAAACATATCAAGTAAATTTTATTAAAAGTGAAACTCAGTGGATGTCATTTATTATTACAATCAGAAAGGGTCTAACAGCAATTCAATTATTTTTTCTTCTTTTTGATATTCACCTAAATAAATATATGGAACTACTTTTGTCAGAGAGATTATTACCTGCGTTCTAGGTTTTTTATGGTTTCCAGTCTCCTATTCATGTCTTCAGTCCATTTTAAGTTTACTTTTGTATATGGTGTTAGAGAGTGGTCTAGTTTCATTTTTTTACACATAGCTGTCCAGTTTTCCCAGCACCATTGATTGAAGAAACTGTCTTTTCCCCATTAGATATTCTTGCCTCCTTTGTCATAGATTAACTGACCATATAACATGAGTTTATTTCTGGATTTGCTATTCTCTTCTACTGATCTATGTGTCTGTTTTTGTGCTAGTACCATATTGTTTTTATTACAACAGCTTTGGAGTATATCTTGAAACCTGGAATTGTGATACCTCCAGTTTTGCTTTACTTTCTCAAGATTGTTTTGACTATTCAGTCAGGGTCTTTCATGGTTTTATATAAATTTTAATATTATTTGTTCCAGTTGTTTTGAAAAATGCTATATGTGGAACTACCTTCTACAATAAATAGTATATAATACATAACTTTTGCTATGCAGCAGTCTTTGACAACAGTAGAGAGATGAATGTGGCAGGATCATGAAAAAATTGTTATTATAATTCTTCCCCATTCTACAAGTTGTATAAGTTCAGAATTTCCCAGCATGGGTCAAATGACTATATTATCTCTGCTTAACTGCCTCCTAAACCAAAATTTGTATCAGAGAGGGGAAGGCAAAAATTATCCCAATGGGTAATTCATGCCTTGAATAAGGGGTCTACCCAGACATGAATATTGTCTTTTTGTTTGGCACCCTAGTAAGCAATCTGCCAAGAGGAAATACATGGTTTATTTTGTCAAGTGGGAAAAGAGAGAAAGGAAACTATAAAAGGAAAGGAAACAGTGATATTTCCATTACCAATGTGTTCTCACACCAGTTTTAGAAAAGAGTCCATATAGAAGCAGATGTTTGGAAAGTGATATCCTATAGATTATATATGTTCACATAGCCTATAAAGCAAATTTCATGCACGTCCACTATGACAAACTTTTTGTTTGAAGACTTTTGGTAGATAATTTTACTAGAAGTAGGAACCATTCTGACTCTTAATGTTGAGATGTATAAAAACTGTCTTGTCTATTTCTTCCACATTGAAGAAAAAATAAACTTATGTGTCCCCCCCAAGAAGGTTTAGATGCTTGGAAATTTGCATTAATTTACAAACATATGAGTATTTGTGATGATAGACCTGTACATGCTGCTTTAAAGTAAACTGATAGAGTTAAAGTTATTGTTACTCCCAGATCGCATAAAACTTTTGCCTTTTACAAAAGGTATTTAAAGCATAATTAAAACCTCCTATTTCTAAATTATAAATGTGAATTCAAAGCAAGCATATAGCAAATGTACATTTAGAACAAGTATTAAATTTCACAGAAAAATAAATGTAATTTTTTCATTTGTTAAATGTTAAATTCATCTCAAGAAAGTATGTGAAAATTTTATTTCCCTCATTATACAATTTTAAAGTTTTAATATCCTTAACTTATAATTGAAGCAAAATAAAAATGTTAGCAAACATCTTTGAAACTATCCATTCTTTGAATACTAACAATTTTTAATTTGAAAGTAAGCAGCACTTTTATTTTTGCCAATGTTTTTGGAAAAAGCTTCTGCTTATGTATACCTCTACCCTCTACCGCTTCAGCATATAGGAAATTTCTCCTGGTTCTTTTTTACTTTAGAGTGCCAGAAATTATTTTCCTTTCTATTCCCAACAACAACAAAAAGATAAAAGTTGCAACCTATCATCAACCTTTCATCTAAATCTTGGACCTATTTCATCATTGCTAAATTGCAAACTTGGCGAAAAGTTGTTTTGGTCCCTTTCCATTGATTTTCAAAGTGATTGAGTTTGAGAATTGCTAGTGTAAATAATTGAATCCCAGTACATGAAAGTTTGTATCTGTATCCAATTGCTTCTTACTGCTTCTCTCATTTTACAATTCCTTCCTATTTAACCCAACCACAGATTATATATAATTTGAGATAACCAAGGTATTTTCACTGAAAAATTAGATAAAATGTCTGTTTGTACAAAGCATAATGGATCTTTATAAGGAACTTTCTCAATGTCAGCATACTATTGGTGATTGACTACAAGTTACTACAAAAATGAGGAAGTACTTATTGCTGTGGGAAGTAGTGACTGTGGTATTAAAAGTTTTCCTTTATGTCTTCATTGATAGATTATCTAGAAATTAATCTAGCTCTCATAAGACAACTTCTACTGAAGCTTAAAAACAGCCACCTACCTACCTTCTCATAAAATAAAATGTTCTCTGATAAATTTGAGCCCAAAAAACACATAGACTCTTTATTCATCAGCATTCTCCAGAGAAATAGAACCAATAGAATGTGAGTGTGTGTTTAGATTGAGAGACAGAGAGAGAGAGAGAGATTTTCTTCAAAGAACTGGTTCATGCAACTGTGGAGGCTGGCAAGTTCAAACTGGGTAGGGTAGGTTAGCAGGCTGAAGACGCAGGGAAGAGTTGACACTGGAGTTCAAGTCCTAAGGCAGATCAATGGCAGAATGCCCTCTTCCTCTGGAGAGGTCAGTCTTTTCCTTTACGCGTTCAGCTGATGGGATGCATCCTGCTCACATTGTGGAGGACAATCTGCTTTACTCAAATGTCCTCAAATGTGGAGGACATTTGCCACCAATTCAAATGTCAATCTCATTCAAAAAGATACCTTCACAGAAACATCTAGAATAATATTTGACCAAATATCTGGGTACTGTACCTGAACCAAGTTGACATAACAAATCAACCAACACAGGTTCCATCCTTTATTCTTTGTTCTCTCTTAATTTTAAAATTTTGAATTTTGAATATATATACATATATATATTTCAGAGAGATGCTGGGTACTGCATAGTTTACATGTGTTTTATTTTTAATAATGAATAGTGAAGGTGGCAAATATTTTTATTTTATGTCATATTTTACTGATCACTGTATTCACCATGCATAAAATAATAGTAAATCTTGATTAATGTAGATGAACTTTGGCAACTCTAAAAAAACCAGAATACATTTATTAAAAATTTGGCTCCATGCTGAGAAGATGCATATAACTTTGACTGAAACACTGCCTCCAAGCTCTGACATAAGAAGTGAAAAACAACAGATCAGTGACATTTGTATTTATACAGAATGATTGATTTAGTTGCTCGCTATTGTTTACCTGTTGGCTCAGTAATACAGAGTTGGTGATTTCCTATATCCTTATAGTTGCCTGGGATCAAACTTGTTTCAATAAGATCTGGTTATTATTTTATTCAGTATGTTTTTTTTCTGCATAGAAGTTAATTCATTGCTGATACAAGGAGAGATGGGGTGTCACATCTCATTTTTGTTTTGTTTATCAGGATGAGTTATGTTGCACATCATTTCAGCAGAATACATATTTGAGTGAAGAATGAAATTCTGAGAACCAGCAACTAACAGGAACATCTCTAGGACCAGAGAAGGGAAAGAAGAATGGATTACAATAATGAGCTTTCTCATCAAAATCCTGCCCAATTGAATTAATCACAGCCGTTGTCCCAGTTTGTGTGTGTAGGGTGTGTATGTGTGTAATAATTTTTTTAAAGGTGTGTGAAAAGCAGACTCCACCAGATCCAGACTTTTCACAACTTTGTAATAAGTACTTCGCCTCTTCAATAGACAAAAAGTGTCTATAATTTATTGGTGCATCTCTGGAGATGTGATATACAAAGCAAAGGTAATATTAATAAATTTCATATCAACAATCTCCACAATTAGCCATAAAATTAAAGTCATTCATAAAATTAAGGCCATACAAATGTCTTCTCAGTTTTTTGATGGGAGCTGTGTAATTGACCAATTGCCCCTGAATTCATTCACTCAATAGGCAGAAACATATTTGTGCTCAGTTAGAACCTGGTATTTTTTTGCCTGTCTTTCATTTTGGTGATGAGATAAACATTAACTTATTCCCAAATTAATTTCCTTTGGAAAAATTTATATTTATAATTATTAGCTGTATTTCTAGGATAAAAGGAGGCTTAGTTGAGAGTTTTTTCTAAGCCTCAGTTTATCTAACTGAACTATCATTAATCTCAAATGTCATCATTGCAAAATGTCACTATCTTTTATGCTATGTTTATTAGCGGCTCATAGTCTCCTCATGGAGACAACTGAATTCCCAGCTATTAAATATTTGATAATTAAAATGTATGATTAATTCATACTAGTCCTTTTTTCTTACTTGTTTACTCTATTTTAAATTATCGTTCCTCTTAAGTTAGTTTTCATCTTATTCTTTTCATCATTTTCTCTCTTTTTGCCATTTCCAATTGTTCTTTTTTTATTGTGAGACATAATCTGACTTTAAGATTTCTCATTTCCATTTTCCTCTCTTCCTTGCTTTTATTTTACACGAAATATGAAGTCTTATTAATTTTTCCAGAAAACCCTTTATTTGCAATGGGAAAGGACCACATAGCTAGCAATGCCACTAGGAAGATAATCCTGAGGGAAAAACAATCCAACTTAAACTTTTCAGTTGGCTCCATGAGGAAAGGAAGCAGTAGGTTTCTTCATGTCAAGGAGACTATTTGCAGTTGAATATTTGAAACATCTATGTTTGGTTGCAACAAAATATAGAATTAGCTGCCCAGAGCTTTGTATTGTAATAGCTGAAAACAGGAAAAGGACAACTGTTGGAGAGTAGTTTAAGAGGGGAGATAAAATAGAATTTGCAAAAATATTTCTGGGTCCTTCAAAAAATAGAACTGAGATTTTGAAAACCACATATTCAAATGCATATTCATTAAAAAGTCAGGACATAAACATAATTAGCCAGCCCTACCCACTTTCTCCCTTCTCACTTTCCCAGTTTGTTCCATCATTACATAACTGTGGTGTCCTAGACCAAACTACTAACATAACATTTTGGATCTCTTTTGTACTCTTCAATATAGGAATGGAAAAGAAATCTTCTCTCACATGTGCACTCAATTAATGAGTGTTGACTGCCTGCAGAGCTCCCCCAGCAGACCTGGAGGCCATGTCTGGATTCAGGAACAATTAGGAAGGAGAAAAGGGGCACATCCACCTACACCTACAATTACACAGCGGGTAACAATTTTAGCGTAAGAATCCAATTCACTATTTTACTTGTGATTCATAATAATATTTAGCAAATTGCTTTTAATTATTTTATAAATGGCTGAAAAAATGCAATATTTGAACTAGTGAGAAAAAGTGGGAGGGAAATGTACTTTAGGTAATACAGTACATAAAATTATTTTGTATATAATACACAATATAGGACAATGTGTTTTATATAATAAAATCAAACTTTTTATAAGGTTAACTATATTATTCTTATGAAAGTTTAGAACTTAATTAGACTAAAGAGAACTACTTTTGGGTACGTGTTACTAGAAATTAACAGCACCTATGAAATACCTTCCTGTTGTTGAACATACAATTAAAAAAGCACACAATTAAATAAATACATATATATGTAAGTATGTACAGTATATTTATATATGAAGTTTACAATAGTTATTTGAAAATCTTTAAGACAACTTTGTTAAAGTTTTAGTTGCCCAAATTTTATTCTTTTTTTAAGATTTACTTATTTATTTTAGAGAGAGAGAGAGCGGGGTTGGTGGGGTGGGGGGCAGAGGGAGAGAGAGAATCCCAGCATGGGGTTTGATCTCACAACCTTCAGATCATGACCTGAGCCGAAATCAAGAGTTGGACACTTAACCAACTGAGCTACCCAGGTGACCCCCAAGTTTTATTCTTATACTTAAAAAGGAAATTTCTTTTATTTTTTTTAAAGATTTTATTTATTTATTTGAGAGAGAGAATGAGAGAGAGAGAGCATGAGAGGGGGGAGGGTCAGAGGGAGAAGCAGACTCCCTGCTGAGCAGGGAGCCCGATGTGGGACTTGATCCCAGGACTCCAGGATCATGACCTGAGCCGAAGGCAGTTGCTCAACCAACTGAGCCACCCAGGCGCCCAAGAAGGAAATTTCTTATGAAGAGAGAATGTTAAATAATTTGGTAAGTTTCTTCTACACTCCAACATTCATTTGTGAAGTTTAAGATTTTATATTTTTGATGTTGCCCAACAAATTGAACTACATATGCTTTTCAATGACTCATTTATAAAACAGCTGATTTGATATTCCCATTGCATGGAAGCAGGCCAGTGTTGCAGTATAGGAAACAATTCAATTCTAAACATAGCTCACTGAGATTTCTATATTGAAAAGCCACTGTTGTCCTTTAGAAAACCACTGAAATGAATTTAGTGGCTGGGAAAACTGCCAGACAAACAGAAATAAAAACCAAACTCCTTTAAACCATAGAATTACAACATCAAAGTAAGCATAATTACCACTCTTCATATCCTTGTCCTGCTGGCCACTTCAACTCTGCCCTCACAGAGAATCTAAGTTTTTAGAGTGACAAACTAGGCTGAATTTTGGCTTTAGAAAACTCAAATTTTCCAATATAGTTATCTGCAAATTAAGTATCTTTCTCTACATTACACTTTTAGTTATGTAAAACTAATACTATCTCTTATATCATTAATGTATATGGACATTTATCCCATGTATAAATATTTAAAATTAATACTAAAATTAAAAAGCAATGGTCTACTTAATGGTGAAAACTCAGAGACATTGAAATTAAAATTAGAATAATGTTAAATAGACCTCTCTTGACCAATAGTTTTAACCTGGGTATAAACATAAAAATATACTTAAGAAAAAGATAATACCAATATTGGAAAAATGGAAAAAAAATATTTGTTAACATTAAAAGAATATACTTAACTGGAAGAAAACTATTGAAATTTATTAGATAATTTGTAAGTTTTCAGGTCATAAAAGAAGTAAATAAAAAACCAATAGCTTTAATATAAAATAAAAACATTTGAAAATAAATTTCAATGTTGACCCATTCAAAATGAGATGTTTATATGTATACATGTATAATTGGCAACAAGTATGAAATCCACAGGTTCTATATGAAGATAAGTAAAAACCACTGTTAAATACCTTATTTAAGATTTGAATAAAGTGAGATATGATGGATCAAACTATTTAATTGTATAAAGATGATTCTTATAATAAGAATCATGTAGTATTTGATCAAAATCAATCATATTTCTCAGCATTTTGAGGATACTTGTGCTTAGGTATATCATAATTTAAAATATTAATTTATGTAAAGTAATAAATATTATAAAATATATATAGCAAAACTTTTTTTTAAAGATTTTATTTATTTATTTGACACAGAGAGAGAGACCGTGAGAAAGGGAACGCAAGCAGGGGGAGTGGGAGAGGGAGAAGCAGGCTACCCGCTGAGCAGGGAGCCTGATGCGGGGCTCAATCCCAGGACTCCAGAATCTGGACCTGAGCAGAAGGCAGACGCTTATCGACTAAGCCACCCAGGTGCCCCTGTAGCAAAATTTCTAAATGCTATGTGCTAAAAAAGCAGAAGGTATTTTATATAATTAGATTTTATGTGATTTTTATTTGAGTTATTTACTTTTTGCTTATTTTTATTATTTTAAATTTAAAATCATAATATCCCCTTAGAATTTTCTTTCTTTTTTTAAAGATTTTATTTATTTATTTGACAGAGAGAGATAGCGAGAGAAGGAACACAAGCAGGGGGAGTAGGAGAAGGAGAAACAGGCTCCCTGCCAAGCAGGGAGCCTGATGCGGGGCTGGATCCCAGGACCCTGGGGTTAATGGCCTGATCTGAAGGCAGATGATTAGCGACTGAGCCACCCAGGAACCTTTCCCCTTAGAATTTTCTAACTAGAAAAAATTAATTATAGAAACACTTCAAAATGTTAGACATACAAAAGATTAAACTCAGTGTTGGTTTGTGTATTTCTGAAGTTCAAAATTAAAAACAATGGTCCTTCAAGTCATTGGGGAAATTCAGATATGCTGAACTAGGGAATTACAAATTAAAAGAAGAAAAAGTGTTTTGCTTAGCAATAAATAAATAAATAAATAAATAAATCATCAAAGCAATTGTATGCCATTTTCTTATGAATTTGGCAATATTCACAAGTGCTATTCAATGTATTTTGTAGTGATTTTTCTTCTATCATAAACACTCAGTATATAATTTTGTTCTCTAGGTTTCTCTCTATTTTTGTATTAGAATAAAACAATTTTACATCATTGTAATGACAAATGTATTACAAAAAGCCATAGTATCTTCATAGTTATTTCATTATTGGCTTGTTCAGGATATCTTAAACTATGTTTTCATTTCACATTGATATTATGTGCTTTGATGCCATTTTTCTTCAACCTCATATTCTACAAATAATTCTGTGAATGTTTCGATCAAAACCAGTATATTTGTAGGAGAAAGCAAAGTATTTCTCTCCTAGTATCTCCTCCAAACAACTCATAGTTTCCTTATGAATTAGTTGTTCCAAAATTTATAAGATAAAATTCAATGGAAAATGATCTTTTAAAGCTGTTATTACACAACCCTTAGAATATTGTTGACTGTGGAAATCATGCACAATTTTATAATAGTGATAATAATTGAGATTACTATATTGTTTATTATTGCTACATAATTTATAAAATATTGAGTCACTACCTCATTTAATTTAAATAATGAGCATATGAGGTATTCTCCCTAATTATGTAGTCAAGAAAGCAAGTTTAGACTGAATAAATGACTGTGGTAGCAATGCAGAAATAGAAGGGGTTGAGTCAGGACTCAGATCCAAGAAATTTCTAGTTGAATCCTTTTTTTTTTTTTTTTAATGATAGAATCCTTCCAAAATATTTGCTTAAAAACAAAAACACTTATTTTTATTCACACCTACTATTGTTTTTGACTGGTAATGGGCCATTGGTTGTCATATTTCATTTTGCAAGAAATGAAGAGAATGGTGTGAAGAAAGGGATCATACTCTCACACAGTCTTGTGTCATACCACATCATTCATAGCTTCTAACAACTCCTGAGATAAGGCAATATCCTCTCTGAACAAATAAAGTCCCTTCAAGTGAGGTAGTTTTTGAAAGTCATTATATTGGAAAATAAAATAGCAAGGATTCGAACGCAAGCCTAAACATCCGGATATATGTGCTTCCTTTAAAGAACTGCTCTGCATATCAGGCTTGACCACAAGGCTCTGTACTTTGAGTTCCACAGTAATTATTTATTTTCCCATTAGTCTCAGGAATTATCTCAAAATCCTCAGCCTATTATCATGCTAATTAAGGTAACTGTATATTTTACTTTTTATATTATGTTCATAGATTATCATGTCACACAAGTTGTGTTGACTTGATACATTTATTGAAAGATTTTTATCCTCCTTCAAGTTTCTGGCCCATGGATAACTCTTAGTAATCAATAGTCAATAGTTAAAAGAAGCATACATCTAAATTCTGACTACACCAAATCTGTATGGGCAGGTCTTCAAAATCTTTTTTTTTTTTAAGATTTTATTTTTATTTATTTGACAGAGAGAGAGACAGCAACAGAGGGAACACAGGCAGGGGCAGAGGGAGAGGGAGAAGCAGGCTCTCTGCCGAGCAGGGAGCCCGATGCGGGGCTCGACCCCAGGACCCCGGGATGATGACCCGAGCCAAAGGCAGATGCCCAAAGACTGAGCCACCCAGGTGCCCCAAAATCTTGAATAAATCTAGGGTACACTTTCTCTTCCATCATTATTTTTTAAAAATGTTTTAAATATTTGGGACATTTAGTGATTTCAGCAGTTATCATTTCCATTCTCTAATTTTCTTTTTTTTATTGGAAGAACTCAATTTGGTTCAGATACTAAAAGTGTAACTTCTAAATAGCATGCTCTTTTAAAAGAAAGTACAGATTTTATAAAACATCCAGTTGTATGATAGCACAAATGGGAAACGTCTCTGATCAAAATTAATTCAGTTGCATAACAGCCAATTTGTAACCAGGACAATAAATAACTGCTGACACTAAGTTTGGATGGAACATAATTTATCAGATAAAAACTAGAGGTCATGATGCATGTAAGGCAGCTTTTTGCAGCACTGAATTTGGTTGCAAAATAATTTAACTAGGACTTTTGAAGCAATTAATTCATTAAAGGCTGCCATTTTTCAGCCAAAACAAGACATTCCTCTTCCCTTCAAATAAGAAGCAGACTACGTCCGACCTATTAAATTCTCCAAGTATTTTACAGTTTATAGTTTTAAAATTTAGTGAGACAGATACAAACTAATCATGTCAAACACATTCTTACATAGGTATTTAAAACTTACATTAGGCACAAATATATAAGATGGGCAACTATCTCTACAGAGACCACAGCTAACAAAGAAAAACTTGATAATCTAGACACATTTTGGTAAATGTGTCCTTCTGGATGGCTCAATTTTAGAAAAGTGAAGTGTATAAAATAAAAGATATCCTTATTTCAATTTAATGTACATGTATTTCTTCATCATAGAAGAAATCATAGAATTTGCTATATTAGTCATCTCTTAATGATGAATATCTATAGTGTTATCAGTTATTATATTTTTGGGGATGTCCAGTTGCAAAATGCAGACTATGTATGTAATTCTCAAAGATTATAGCTTTATTTTAGTATCTTCTAAAATTGAGTTTTAAAATATAATAATTGCAACTAAATTTCCTGTCACATGCTTTCTTATAAAATTGAATAATAATAGTAATATTAAATAAACTATTAAGTATAAGTCTAGTCCTTATATGGTATTTACTTTGAGTCATAAAACTAAATTACTTAGAGCAATTAAAATAAGATCAATTATTTCTAAACTTTTGTCTTTCAAGAGATATTTTCGGGGCGCCTGGGTGGCTCAGTTGGTTAAGCGACTGCCTTCAGCTCAGGTCATGATCCTGGAGTCCCGGGATCGAGTCCCGCATCGGGCTCCCTGCTCGGCAGGGAGTCTGCTTCTCCCTCTCCCACTCCCCGTTTGTGTTCCCTCTCTCGCTGTGTCTTTCTCTGTCAAATAAATAAATAAAATCTTTAAAAAAAAAAAAAAAGAGAGATATTTTCTTCTTGCTGTAGATATTAACGAGTACATATTGATTTAGTTATTGATCTAAGTGGTAGAATACAACTGTGAATTTCACAGGCCAGGGCTCTCTTGTTATGGAACTTCTAACTAGAAAAAGAAATACACAGATTAAGTACAGGGTTAAACTAAACATTTGCATATTGGTGGTAAATGCTATGAAGGGAATAAAGAGTTAGACATGGTAGTGACCTAAGTGGTTAGAAGAGTGAAGTTATTTTTGAATGAGTGATCAAGCTGATGTATCTGAGAGGTGATAACTGAAGTGAAATTCAAGAGAGGAAATTAGTTAACTCTCACAAAAACAAGAGAAAATAATTCATGTGGAGAAAAGAGTAATTCCAAAGATTCAGAAGAGAGAAATAACTTGTGGGATCAAGGGTAATAAAGGAAGCCAGTGTGGCTAGAGGGAAATGAACAAGGGGATCAGTGGTGGAAATAGAAATAGGTTCTTCTTCTTCTTCTTCTTCTTCTTCTTCTTCTTCTTCTTCTTCTTCTTCTTCTTCTTCTTCTTCTTCCTCTTCTTCTTCCTCTTCTTCTTCTTCTTCTTCTTTTTAAGATTATATTTTTTATTTATCTGACAGAGAGAGAGAGAGTACAAACAGGGGGAATGGGAGAGGGAGAAGCAGGTTCCCTGCTGAGCTGGGAGCCCAACACGGGCTCCATCCCAGGACCCCGGGATCATGATCTGAGTCGAAGGCAGATGCTGAACCAACTGAGCCACCCAGGCACTTCAGCACTGATTTCTTCTTCAGGTTAACTGTGAAAGAGAATGTGAATGCCAAGATTCTCCCACTTTTGGGAAGAACTGATGCCATACTAAAAGATCCCACTTCAGTTACATAAAGATCATACTTATGCACGCACACTTCCAGCAATGTATACTCTACCCGAAGACAATTGTCTCAAACTCTGAAATACATGACCCTAGACATAATTAGATGCTATATAATTTGCATCTTTTAATGTAGCATAATAAGATGCAATAAAATTTATTTTAATATCATAATATGATTAAAATAACTGCATAAGGGCTATGCCACGTATCTACCTCCTCCAAAAGTTATTCAAACAGTAAAATGTCGAGTTCTGAACAACATACAGGATGGTATTTTAAATAAGGTAGATTTCATTGAGGACAAGATGTTGCAAAAGTGTTCATTGTATCAGTGTAGTAGATTTGTTATTTCATTTAATATATGGTATAAAAAATTGTCTTACTAAAGTTAAGAATGCATATTTACAAAGTAGTAAAAACAGTGAAAGCAAAAGATATGTTGATGGTATTTTTGTAACTATGTATTTTCTTTCCTTTTTTTAAACAAAATTCACATTTTATTTGGGTTGAAATAAACTATACAAAATTGATTTTATTCACCAAAAATAACAGCCATATTTTCTGTATTATTCTTAGATAAACCACAAAACACTTGTTTTTGTGTTTTTCCAGTTTTATTTATAAGGCAAGACGAGTCATGGAAAAAGACAGAGGAAAACAGACAAATCAGTTGTCAGTATCCATGGCCTCTGATCCTGTCTTGACTATGAATAGAGGTGTTCAACATATACCTGCGAAAAAGCTTATGAAGATGCAGGCTCAACAAAGGAATGTAAACAGCAACAACCTAATGTGGAGTAACAATGGCAGGCTCTCCCATTCAAAGTTGTTTTTTTGTGTGTGTGTGTGTGTGATTTCTTTCTTTCTTACATTTTATTTTAAATTTTATTTATTTATTTTTATTTTTTTAATTAACATATAATGTATTATTTGTTGCAGGGGTACAGGTCTATGATTCATCACACAATTCACATGACTCACCATAGCACATGCCCTTTAACTGTGACTTGTTCCTTTAAATTCATTTGATAAAGACAAAATCTCTACTGCAATCCTTGCTTGGCAAGGTCACGTGTTTGTCTCTGTCTGGTAACTCCCTTAATGGTCCATTACAGATTTTTTTAAGACTATACTTTCAGGGATCATTTCTATAGTTTGTAACTCTATATTTTCAAATAACATAATGTTTTATTCCATGAGACCTATATCAGTTATTAATGAATGGAGTTGTATATAAAACAAAATTTAAGATGAAGTTGCTGAAGCAAAATATGCAGTCCAAAATAATGTAGTTCAGGATTAGAATACTAGTTCCAATGCTATTATGTCTTTCCCAATAAAATAAAACTAAAAAGATAGTAATTGATATCATTCAAAAAGAAGAGGTCACACGATTTCTTAATAGAATATTTTGAAATGACCCTTGTATTCATAAAATATTTAAAAATATTATATTAACAAATTAATCCCAAAAAGTATGGGAAAACAAACACAAAGTGGCCCATTTCGTCATGACGCAGCATAATTCATACTTAAAACTTCTTGTTATTGAGACATAATTGACATCATATTTAAAACTTTTTACATCTACCAGTTCAATATAAAATGTGCCAAAATAGATTATAGTCCCTCATTAAGTTATATAAAAATACACCTATTAGCCAGACCATTTATGATTTTTAAAAATTTCTGTTAATAGAACTTCCAAATATTTGTTAAAATCTATGCACTTCTCTCAATTTTCTTTGTGAAAAGCACACAAACTGTAAAATACATGTGCTATTTACAATACAAATATATCATAATTCAGCACCATACAAAAGCAGTGCTGCTGTTCTCTTGACTATAGTGAGGAGATGTAAGATTTCCTTTTTGTTAGAATGTGGTATATATTAAGTAGCTTGCAGAATTAAACAATAAGAAAAATTACTTTAAGAACCAATTGTTATTGCAGAACAGGAAAAAGAAAATATAAGCAAACATTAAGGTTCTGAATAGAGATACACTGCTATTATTTGGAAAAGTCTGTTTGATAGACTACGTACACCTTCCAATGGCACCAAATCTCCCATTTCAGAGCTTCGGTGTTAGGAAGACTCATAAAATGATGGAAATCAAAATGGTTGAGGTGATTTTTTTTTTTTTTTTTTTTGGTGCAAAATGGTGGTTTATTAAAGCCCTGGGACAGGATCCGTGGGCAGAAATAGCTGTTGCACCTGGATCTTGAGGAGCGGGGATCGGTCAAGGTAATTTTAAGCAGAAAAGTGTTCTTGATTTTTTATCTACTTGTAACATATGGTTTTGAGAACATAAAAACTACTCGCCAGGTATGTTTCCTTTCTCAGCATTGAATTAATATATAAATACTTCATTCCTTAACTTTTTCTCTTTCATTTGAATTAACTGAATGTACATCTTAAACTCATTTGTTACTTTATTTTAATGATATTCTATCAGTACTTATTTTTCTTCCTCTCTTGACATATTTTCACTACCCTATACCTTCCCAGAGAATATCAAGTCAATGCTCTGAGGATATGCCCTTTTGTCTCCTTACAGACCTGGGTCTCTTCTTTCATCTTAGAATTCCTTCATCTGCCATAAAAATGGAGTGAAAGACTGTACTCTCATTTTAAATACAAAACTATTACTACCCTTTAGGAACTGCTGCCTCCTTTATTTCTTGATCCTTTTAGGTATACTTATGATAGGTTTCTTAACATTTTTTTTTCTTTTTTCAGCTTCCTTTATAATTGAAGGTGGTGGTGAGTACTTTTGTGTATTTCCTGTCTGCAGAATCCTTCTTATCTGATAGTAAAAATTGTCTTTTTCTTGTGCTGAAGAAATTGATTGCCTCTGCCACATTTAAAAGATCAGCGATGATAATTTTGGTTTAAAGGTACTGACAGTTGTGAAATTTAGGTGAAATTTCATAATATTCTTTTATTCTGCCTCTTTTTCTGCACGGCAAAAAATTAAAATCTCTTCTATACTTTATACCACTCTGAGTTCTTTACTGTTTTTCCTTCTTGGTTTATTTTCTCCCATTTCTTAAATTTTAGGGGGCCAAATACAAACATATAATGAAGTATACCTAGTGTACAGGGTAGTGAGAATAACACCATGTTGAATGAAAACTGCCTCCATTGATTAAACGTTTACCTGCATCTAAATATTTACTTGATGGAATATATTTAAGTAGGTATTTCTTCATTTAACCTTCATATTCGTGCATATAAGGTAATTTTAAATTATGTAATAAAATTGTTTTCACATATATACAATATATATGCTTTTCAATAGTTTATACATTAAACAGAATTTTTGTTATCTTTCTTATAAAATAGTTACAGTATGGTTTTCAATTGATTCTCTGTTATCACTTTTTCTTTGGTTTGTATATGAGATTACTATTTTTCTTTGGTTTGTATAAAAAGAAGTTAAATTAATTTACCATTTTATATTTTCTCATTTTTCTTATTATAAATTGTCCCAATATATTTATACACATTTAAACTAAATTCTAAAACCTATAAATTATTTCTTCTAACAATACAATCCTTTATAAGAGGACTTCATCAAGATTGATTTTTTACTTTCTAAGCTCTGGGTCTAAAGTCAGATTTGCTTGAACAATGTTCATGCAGTACCCATACCATCTAGTCACTGGGCTAGATGCTCTGATATACTTACTTTTGCTTAGTAATATTTAGTAGATATGTTTTCTCTTTAAACAACTTATTTAAGTAACTGCATAATATTAAATAAAAACTATTCTTTTTTTTTACAGTAACATTATTAGAAACCCTTTAAAAATAAGTTTAATTACATATGAAACAATTTTAAGACAATTCTATTATATAATTTAACTTTTTGGTTGGGTTTTTCAAAATGCCCCTTTACTATAATATTTTATTTTCTAAGTTATTGACAGGAAAGGGACAAAGAAAGAACTGCATGACTTTTTACATTGGCTTTAGTTTTCTTCTAGAACTTCCAAACTAGATATGGTTGATTCATTAACTTACTGAATAGTATCTATGAACTATCATTTTGAGCAGTTACTTAAAGTCACTGTGCACTATATTCTTAATCTATGAAATGGGGAAAACAATAATAACTCCCATATTCAGTTGAAGTGCAGGTTAACTGAGCTAATCACATTGTAGGAACTCAGTAAGTGGTAATTATTACAAATTTTTTTATCAGAATAAATATTTCAAACTTAGAAAACTTAAATTATCTAATTAAGAAATTATCTTAATTTCTCTAATTAAATTATCCTTAATTAAGATAAATGCCTGGCATGCATTAAGTAGTCAGTTTAAATCGCTTATCTATTAGTGGAAGTAGTACTAGTATTGATTTCACAGCACTGGAATTACTTTGTGTTGAGTAAGGACAACACGAAATGGAAGGGTAAGAAGTTAAGCAAGACTGTAGGTTCAGGTAGTGTTTTGTTCTCAGCCTCATCCTATGAGAACTCTGGAACATAGATTGAACTGGAGAGTTTATCCTGATGCCTCCCCTCTCCCCAACGCTCCCACCAGAGAAGCTTAGTCTTAGTTGCCTGAATCTGCCATTAGCTAGCAGCCATCCTGCCAAGAAAAAGGAAGAATCAGTAGAAGATAAAATGTACAGGCAACTCAGGGCAGGTGACTTGACTTACCCAAGAGCAAGCCTTCTAAGAAGGTGTTAGCTATTAGAGGCGACACCCATAATGGTTGGGAGTAGAGCTCTCTTAACTGGTAAATGAAGGCCAGAGGAACTGGGCTAGGCGCTAAGAGAATCTACTCTGGGAACATTTTTGGCTCTCTCTCCCACAAGTTTCTGATAATCTCAATGTGAAGTGTTGGTCTTCTTACTTTATTTTAATTACTATGCCATTAATTAGCAGTGCCAAGTATATTGTATTTTCTCAATATGTTGAGTTGAAGAAAATAAGAGCAAGACATATAAATAAATGCCATCACCAGTTAATGAGATAAACAAAGGAAGATAAGAGATTGTGTTCAAAAGCTTAGGGCAGAAATTCTTGTTTTGTAATTCAAGAAGACATGGATGGTCTTCAGAAAAATATGTGTGACTTCCAGGGATTATATAAATGTGTGCTTCTGCATATAAGTGCATATTTTTCTAGAAATAGAACTATATTCTAAAATGGTTTTGTAACATAAAATCTTGGAGAATCCCTGATGTAGAGTTTGAAAATGGCTATGGTTATGTTATCACGGCACCAACCATGGTGAAGTCCTGGACCTTCCACCTGGCTTAATGGTGATTTAATATTTGTCTACAAGAGTGAGGGGATAAAACTGAACTAATGGCAAAATAACTTGATTGGAAAACTTTCAATACCTCATTTTAACTGCTTGTCCCTAAACTTGTAATTAATCAGCACTATAATACAGTAGTTCTGAATTTAAAGTGTGATTTCTCCTGGTTGCAGATCTCTTATTCCTGATTTCAGCATTACTCTTTGTGCTGAGGTCTCAGGTCTCACAGTCTTTGGCTGTGCAGGTACCCAGGAGGTTGTATCTGGAAAGCAGAAGGATCAGACTGGAAAACAGAGGCAAACCACTGTTATTTAATTTTTGCTCTATTTATTTCTAAAGTTACCAGTCATTTCTAATTGTAATTCATTTAGAATTCATTCATGAAGATGTTTTTCCAGTTGAAGAGGCAGTGTAGAATAGAGTATAGAATAGTATAGTGCAGTATGGTAAGGAGTAAAGAGGAAATCTCTGTGCAGCTGCTTTATCTGCACAATGGTGAACAACAGTCATTCCTCTCATAGGCTTCTTATAAAGTTTAAAGGAGTTAACTCTAAAGTGATTCAACAACGCCTAGCACACAGGAGTACTCAATAATTCTTAGCCATTTATCATATACAGATTCTCAATGAGTGCTATTGTGATGATTCTATTTAAAGAAGAATAGTTTAATGAAAACAGCAGATTGAAGATGGAAGATTATCTAAACTAACCCCTTTAATTTGTGGAATTGCTTACAAAAACCTTGAGGCACGAGGGGGATATCGTGGATGTTGTAATCTGCATTTATCTACTCAGAGTCAAGTATGCCTTTCTGAAAGATGTTCATTAGCATCATCGCCCCCATTTGATTATCAGCAACAGGAAATAACAATTGCCTAAATAGTAGCATGACTCACTGGAGCTGTCCATCATTATTAATGATAATATAATTCATTATAAATAGTGATTTTGATTTGGATACTAATTATAAAGGTGCTTGATCATCTTCCAATAATTAGAGTTAAATATTCTGAAAATTAAACAATTGTGTTCTTCAACTGATATCTGAATTATTTGATGGTAATTGTATTTATCATTTGTTAAAGACAATCAAGTGCTTTTCTAATATAATTTAGATTTAGACTGGGTTCATTCACTCAGAATATTTAGAATATTACAAAAAGTAAAAATAAAAAAGAAGGAAAACATATAACTCAGCAAGAAAACTGGCTTAATCTAAAAAAAGAAACCATATATATTTTTAAAGATTTTATTAATTTATTTGAGAAAGAGAGGGAGAGCATGAGTGGTGGGGGTGGTGGCAGGCAAGAGGCAGAGGGAGAAGGAGAAGCAGACTCCCTCTGAGCAGGGAGCCAATCTGGGGTTCACGGGGCTCAATCCCAAGACCCTGAGATCATGAAGTGAGCCAAAGGCAGACGCTTAATCGACTGAGCCACCCAGGAGCTGCAGGAAAACCATATATTTTAGCCTTAATAAAAAAATAAAAGATGAAAGTTTTTAGAGGAATATAGACTTTATGACCTCAAAATTGACTTACGAGAAGACTGTTTATGGATAGAGTCAGGGATGATCATTTTATTTTCATTAAATCAGTTGAGTCTAGGGGCGCCTGGGTGGCTCAGATGGTTAAGCGTCTGCCTTTGGCTCAGGTCATGATCCCAGGGTCCTGGAATCGAGTCCCGCATCGGGCTCCCTGCTCCGCGGGAAGCCTGCTTCTCCCTCTGCCTCTCTCTCTCTCTCTCTCTGTCTCTCATGAATAAATAAATAAATAAAATCTTTAAAAAAAAATCAGTTGAGTCTAAAAAATACACATTGTTTTTGATTACTACTGTATAATGTGTAATGTAATTAAAATGTGAAAATCTACTTAACTATAGAGATAATTTCAGTCTTCATAATTTTATTTGTTTTAATATTATTCTTTCTGATAAAAGGATAAGCACTTCTATCTAGAATTTTAAAACCAGGAAGTTCCTTTATGTTCCAATTTTTCCAAATATTTGAATATATTTTTCTGAGCTTGCCTTCTCATGATGGTAAATTGTTATGTTCTGAAATTTATTGTTATTAGCTTTTGATCTATATATCTTTATAAACATAGAGCCCTATATAACTTTTTTTTATAGACTAAAGGTCCTTTGTAAAAATTCATACTTGCCACTTTTCTTGCTATTATTATTCTGTACTAATCTCAGAGAACATCAGCTCTCTCCTGGATTTTTGAAGGGGGCGACCCAGATGAGATGGGTTATTTGGGAAGCAACCCTTCCCTTAGGAATTCATTACACTGGCATATCAAGACAGATGTACAGCTGCTTATTTCCTCCAGGGCTTCTGAGTTGTATTACTCTTAAGGGCACCATTCACATTGTACTCTGGAATTGTACTCTGAGAAAGCATTCACATAGAATACAATGAAAATGATGCTCACCAAGGTTGTAGAAGTACAGTTGATCTAACTTTATTTATTCTCATCATAATTCCTATATATCAACTCATATATAATAATGCTATGGTTTTTCTAATTATTGTGCTGTAAAGACCATGTAAAATATACAATGTAGTCATGATTAGTATCCCAAGGAATTCATTAAAAACAAATGTATACCTGGGTTTATACTATACTTACACTTAAATCTGAATCTATGTTTTACAAGTCCTAGAATATTCTAAAGCAAAAAGATACATTTTTCTTTTATTGCCATTATTATCTTACATTTATATAAATATGATCATTTGCATTTCATATTACAAATATGTTTATTAAAACAATTATTTTTTAAAGATTTTTAAAAATTATTTACTTATTTGAGAGAGAGAGCATGAGAGGGGGGGAGCATCAGAGGGAGAAGCAGATGCCCCGCTGAGCAGGGAGCCCGATGCAGGACTCGATCTGGGGATTCCAGGATCATGACCTGAGCCAAAGGCAGTCGCGTAACCAACTGAGCCAACCAGGTGCCCCAAAACAATTATTTTTAAATCAACCAGTTTATCTCCCTTGTATATGTTCTACAAAAGAAAAAAAAAAAAAAAAAAAAAAAAACAGCCAACCAACCAACCAACAAACAAACAAAAAAACCTCTTCAGTTTTAAATTGCACTAAGAAAGAAGAAGAATCTTTAATTCTGTTATAACACACATAGCAATTAATAGCAGAGCATTGGATACAGTCTTTTCAGTGTAATAGAGCCAGGATGTCCCTTTCTAAAAAGTAAAGTATTACCAGCCACAGCTTGACTTGGGGATTGGCAGACATTTCAGTGAGACCTGGCAGAATACAGTACGTGTCTGAAAGGCCTACACCCTAGACGCCAAGATGGTTACAATTGCCCTTGTACCCAACCTGGGAAAATGGAAATGGAAGGGAAATCTTGAGATGGCACGAACAGCCAGAAGAGGGAGTCAGAACTTTGAACTGACTAAACCTTCGCTAAATGAGTCTCAAAATCAGAGTACTGAGTTAAAGCTCAGGCTTAACCTGTAGTAAGCAGACATGAGAGCCCAAAAGCAAGAAGAGATCAGCAACAGACAGCAAGAAATGTAGGTTTTATCAGACATACAATTTATAGTGAACATCTAATTCAGATCATTCTGTATATATACTAGTTCACAGAAGATTGTGCAGCTTCGTGGCAGACCTAACTAACCACAGACATTTGGTACACAGATATTTTTAAACAGATGCAACATGCCGTGTACTGCTCTTATCACTGAGGATAAACTGAATAAAAATCGGTATCATTCCTGCTCTTACGAAAATTGCACCTTAGTGTGGGAAGACATATTAATAAAAGAATCACGATAATAAATTCAAAATTAAAACAGATAATTTTCTTATAAAAATTGGGGGAGGGAACAAAGAACTATAAAGTTTTTTTTTTAATTTTTTTTATGAACATATAATGTATTATTTGTTTCAGGGGTACAGGTCTGTGATTCATCAGTCTTGCACAATTCACAGGGCTCACCATAGCACATACCCTCCCCAGTGTCTATCACCCAGTCACCCCATCCTTCCCACCCCCACCACTCCAGCAACCCTCAGTTTGTTTCCTGAGATTAAGAATTCCTCATATCAGTGAGGTCATATGATACATGTCTTTCTCTGATTGACTTATTTCGCTCAGCATAAAACCCTCCAGTTTCATCCACGTCGTTGCAAATGAGAAGATTTAGGTTTTTTTTTTTTTTTTTTTTTTTTTTTGATGGCGGGGAAATCGGAGGGGGAGACAAACCATGAGAGACTATGGACTCTGAGAAACAAACTGAGGGTTCTAGAGGGGAGGGCAGGGATGGGTTAGCCTGGTGATGGGTATTAAAGAGGGCACGTACTGAATGGAGCACTGGGTGTTATACGAAAACAATGAATCATGGAACACTACATCAAAAACTAATGATGTATTGTATGGTAACTAACATAACAAAATAAAATAAAATTAAAAAAAAAGTAATTGCTATCCTATTATTTTTATTGTTTTTTGGTTGTTATTTTTATTACTGCAAGAATATTCATTAGTATATATTTTTTTTAATGAACATATAATGTATTGTTTGTTTCAGAGGTACAGGTCTGTGATTCATCAGTCTTACACAATTCCCAGCACTCACCATAGCACATACCCTCCCCAGTGTCTATCACCCAGTCTCCCCATCCCTCCCCACCCCCACCACTCCAGCAACCCTCAGTTTGTTTCCTGAGATTAAAAGTCTTTTATGGTTTGTCTCCCTCTTGGGTAGAACTATAAAGTTTTTAACAAAAGGGCATGCCTTGAACTTGGAAGGAGATGCTGGAGTAGATAGAAAATACTCTGACCTGTGACTTGTGTGACCTAAGCCCTGATGGGTGGCATGGAGTTAATTCATGTGGTTTGGAGGGAAGAAGAATCTACTCTTTGCTTTCTTACCTGGTAGAAAATTTAGAAAATCCGAAAGAGGGGGAAAAGGTTTCCAAATTTCTTGTTTGTATCCTTTGATTATTAAAAATCTGCTTTTCTTCTTTAACATTACCTTCTTGAGAAATACGTGTCTGTAATCTAGCTTGAATTGGGGAAAAGAAGGATGAAAAAAGAAAAATTAAAACTTTTGACCTTCAAAATATAATCTTAAGAAAAGTAAAAAGGCGAGACACAAACTGGTAAAATTCGTTGTTGAAACATAAATCTCCAAAAGACTTGTATGCAAAATAAATTCTAAAAAAAATCTTAAAATTAATTTTGAAAGGGCTCACTTGTTAAATGGGTAAACATTTTACAATATTCACCAAAAGATTTAAAAATGGCAAATAGTTATTTTAAAGATGCTCAAAATTATTTATGGGTAGTCTGGAATATATGCCCCATATCTAGCTTAATGTTTTTTTTTTTTTTTTCCTTTTGTTTGTTAAAAAACAATTAAATATGACTTTGTGGGAAATGGAAGGAAAGTCTTTAGGGTACTAAAAGGAGAATGATTATTTCACACTTTCTTAGTTATAAAAGCCACACCTGATGCTTGATTTCATTAACTTGGGTAGTTACAGAGTAGGGGCCAGGGAGTAGTCTGTCCACTTAGTATCTGAATGAACCCTAGTCAAAGTGCACCTTGCTTATTGGTCAGCCCCCATGACTTGATGGTAGTATGCTATTTTGATCATCCTTACAGAAGGAAGTTGTGTATATACTAAGTACAAGACTTTTGACTGATCTTGATAAGAACAGGAAAGCCTTGTGGAAAAATTCTCAACTTCCTAATATATCCGAGCACATTAAGAGTTACTAGATAGACTGGAAGGAATATAAAATAAGAAATGATTCTAATAAGCTGTTGGGGGGGGGGTCTAAAGCTGAGTTGACATGCAAGAAAATGAAGAAATGTGAATCTGAAATGAGGAGAAGGACAGATTTTGCCGGGAGAAGCTAGTGAACCTCTCTTCTTCCAAGAAGAGAATTTGGACATTCTAGAGAAGATGAAACATTCCTTCATCTCAAATAGGAACAAGAAGCTGTGGGGGATCAAAGCTGAGTTAAAATAAAAGAAGTTAAGAATTTACACCAAAACTATGGTCATAAGGCTGAAAAATTTAGTAATAAGACTGAAAAATAAATGGTAGATAGATGAAAGTTGATAGATAGATAGACAGATGCTAAAGCTTTACACCAGGAAGCAATGTTCCATGGGAGTTACAAGGTTGTGTGAATATTACTCCAAAAACGAGAAGCAAAACATTCTGGAGTAGAGATGCATCACGAAGTCTGGTTGCCATGCCAGTACATTATAACTGGCTGCATATTTGAATAGGTTGTCTATTTAGACAGAAGGGGTACTTATGACTATAGTTAAATGTATTTTCCATTATGCAAATAGATTTTCTTCTTCGTCATTTTATCTCTAGTGACTAATACAAAAGTCACCATTCAGGGCGCCTGGGTGGCTCAGTTGTTAAACGTCTACTTTTGGCTTAGGTTACGATCCCAGCGTCCCGGGATCGAGCCCCGCATAGGGCTCCCTGCTCCACAGGAAGCCTGCTTCTCCCACTCCCACTCCCCCCACTTGTGTTCCCTCTCTTGTTGTCTCTCTCTGTCAAAAACGAAATAAAATATTTTTAAAAAAATCACCATTCATTTTGATTGGCATTCTTGCAGTACTTTCTACATTAAAAAAAAAAAAAATCCATTTAGGTACCCTTTCATGCATTTAATCAACAACGTTTGGTGTATGATATCCATTAACATTAGATTTAATACAAGATTAACTAAAAATGACCAAAACCATACTAGAGTGCTGTAGATACAATTTCTGAAAAACACAACAAGGTTTTACATAACATATTATATAATAAAGTATGGCAAAGTTCTGGTATTTATTTTAATTATTCTTTAAAAAGAAATAATATTCTTTTTATATATGGCTAGAAAAGATGGATTCTTCTCAGCAGTGCATTTTTTTAATCAAGTTATTTATTCATGTGAACTTCGGTTGCTCTGCCCCTACGTGAACCACACAATCTAGATTAGAAAGGTTAGTTGTATTGCATCTTTTTTAATAACTTGCTGAGAATTCCTAGTATCTTCACTTACAATTGTATCTAGGTTTCTAATGAAATTACTAAATTCTCACCAATCCTATTTCCTTAGTTCTAGATAAACCTTTTTTTTTTTTTTTTTTTTTTTTTTTTTTTGCAAAAGTAGTGTCATGTAATGGTAAAGACCACAGACTCTGGAGCTGGGTGCCTCATTTTAAAACTGGACTTCTCTTGGGGCGCCTGGGTGGCTCAGTCGGTTAAGCAGCTGCCTTCGGCTCGGGTCATGATCCAAGGGTCCTGGGATCGAGTCCCGCATCGGGCTCCCCGCTCTGCGGGGAGCCTGCTTCTCCCTCTCCCTCTGCCTGCTTCTCTGCCTACTTGTGTTCTCTCTCTATCTCTCTGTCAAATAAATAAATAAAATCTTTAAAAAATAAAATAAAAATAAAATAAAACTGGACTTCTTTTACTAGCTTTGTGACCTTGGTAAGTTTTTTATAACTATATTTATTCATCTGTATAAGGGAGATAGTAAAAGGACCTATCTTATAGATCGCTTTGATTCTTACATGGATTACTCAATGTGAAACACGAAAGTGCCTGGCATATATTAAATTCTATGCAATGCTAACTACATTTATTATTACAACCACTGTACTAACATTACCACTGCTATACATGTAAGTGTCCTTCTTGATCTTTCAACGAACATTCTGCAAAACTTAGCTGTGTAATATCCTTTAAAATAATTGTTTCCATGCTACTTAATGATCTGTCATATGTGTCATTTCCTGGACTAATAGAAGGTGCTGGTAAGGATCCATAGTCAATTTTAAATTTCTGGTTGCATGATTATAATTTACAAATTATCCAGCATTGAATAGAAGACACTAGTACTGTAGTAACTACTGTTTCATTGGGTAAAATGTGTTGCTGTTCTTATATATATTCTTATATAATCTAGAATGAATTTATAACCACTAAAACTGGCAGTTTCTCATTCTGCTTTTATTTTTCTTTTTTTTTTTTTTTTTTTTTTTTAAAGATTTTTTATTTATTTATTCATGAGAGACAGAGAGAGAGAGGCAGAGGGAGAAGCAGGCTCCCAAGGAGCAGGGAGCCCGATGCGGGACTCGATCCCAGGACGCTGGGATCATGACCTGAGCCGAAGGCAGACGCTTAACCATCTGAGCCACCCAGGCGCCCTGCTTTTATTTTTCTAAGGGCAATTATTTATTTATTAGCTTTTGGACACAACTTCATAAGAAGAACAGATCAAGCACGTACCTGGATTCCCAAGTATCTTTAAATCTTCCCATTCCCAATCTCCCCTGCCCTCAAGTTCTGGAAGGAAGTGTATGCATAAAATACAAACCTAACAAATGAACTCTATTGCTGGCTGGGGCTTCCATGTCAAATTCTGATATCAGATTCTGTTGGGTTTGTGTAGACCACAAGGGGAGTCTCTGTCATCTAAATTAGGCAGAACTAAGTGGCTTAGAATCCAATCAACTGAAGGTTGTCTTTTTCCCTATATCTACTCCAAGCTCAAATAAAATTTTTGCTCTTAAATGGTGGAAGCCAAAGGAAGCCAAGGAAACCATAGTAACCCATAAGAAAGTAGAACAGAAACCGGAAAGACAGAACAAAAGAGTGTTTGCTTAATGACCAGAGCACAGCAAGTTGGAGCAGTGAGAGGGGGCTACAGTATTGAATTGAAAAGTAAAAGCTCTGCAGTTGCACTCTTCAGATTCAAACACACAGAATATATGACTTTGTGTAGGTTACCTAATCATTTTCAGACTTGGCTTTTTTACTTATGGAACTGGAATAATTAAAGCAGCTACCTCATTGGGTTTATGTAGGTTTACAAACATTTTAAGTTAATATAAGGAATGTCACAATGCAGCTTCCTACCACCTAAACATGCTTAATAACTATATTAGCCATCATTAATTTGGTGTCCAGATCTCTCTCATGATCTACGGAAATAACAGTAATGGAAAAACAGCAATATGACTTGTGTTCTCAGAGGATTTCTGTTCTTGTTCATTTTAACCTCTGTAAAGCTCATGAAGGGAAGACACAGAAAGAAGGCCCCGAAGGTGGAGAGAGATGCTGGTAAACTAGAACACTCATTCATTTTTGCACCAAAGATTTCTTGAGTGTCTCCACTATTTAGGTGTTGGAATTCAGTCAGGAAAATAAACAAAAAATCCTGCCTTCGTGGAGCATAGATTCTAGTGCAATGTAAATAAAATATCAAATAATTAAAATATAATGGCTACTAGGTGGTAGGAGTGTTAAGAGAAAGATAAAGCAAAGAAAATAAACAATATGTCAGGCAAAGTATGCCATATTCAACAGAGTAGCTGGGGCAGTCCTCCCTGAAAGATGACATTTGAAGAACTTGGGAAGTGAAGTGGGGCATGAATGGGGCCAGATCACAGAAGGTCTAGAAGACTGTCAGAAAAACTTTGGCTTTATCCTTAATATTATGCTATAAATTACTGAGAGAATTAGAGGTTCAGTATGCTCTGACATATGTTTTAAAAAGGTCATTCTGGGGCGCCTGAGTGGTTCAGTCAGGTAAGCATCTGGCTTCAGCTCAGGTCATGATCTCAGGGTCCTGGGATCGAACTATGAAGAATAGTTTGGCTGGGGTAAAGGGAACAGAAAGGAGACATGCTGGGTAAATACTGCAGCAATCTAGGTGAGAAACAATGTTGACTCAGACCACGGTTGTGTCAGTAAAAAATCATGTGTAGGTGGGAGCATTATGGATATATGTTTTAGAAATCTACCAGGTAGGTTTTCTGAGAGATTAAAGAGGAATCAGGAAGGACCTCTTTAAGGATAGGTTTGCCATTTATTGAATTGGGGAAGCCTGAGCAAAGAGCAGGATGGTCTATGGGAGGGGTGTGTGGGATGGGCAATGATAAGGAGGATAAGGATAAGAAATACAGACATCAGAATACTTACCCCAGGAGGAAACATGTTTGTGTACTTTCCCTTCCCAAGTTGTATAAACTTCAGAATGGATGGCCAGATTTTGGTTTTGAACCACAGAATTAAAATTTTAGCTTGAAAGCTTTGATGCAGCTTTAAAAAGGAGAGGTAGAACTTTGTAATTTGAAAGTCTCAAGAGAGCAATCATGCCTGTAGCTCTATAGTCTTGTCACTTAATTGATCTTTAATTTATCTAGTCATTAATTCGAGAAATAATTTTGGAGTGCCTTCTTTGTTCGAGGGAGTGTGAAAAAAATTTACATATGTGATAAACAAAACAACTATGGTCCCTACCCTTATTTGAGTTTACACAGCTCACTGGGGATATGTATATGCATATGTGTTTCTGTGTAAATCATTAAACGATTCTAGGTCAAGGAATTTTGCCATCTTATTGTGTTAAGTTGCATCAGTATGTCAGCAGGTTAAATGTTCAGAAGCAGTCATTATTATAAGTGATTAGCTATGTGGATGTGTACAATGGGCAATCTTAAAAATAGATTTTGAAAGTATAGCAGAAAAATGATTTTTCACAGAAAGTGAGGAACAGAATGTTGCATTTACAAGCTTGCCTTATAGCATTCATCATTAATCTAAAGATTTATGAACACTTCAAAGGTCCAACCACCAAATAGTAGCTTAGGACCACTTAAAGATGAGCTAATATAAATGATATTCACAAGATAGCAATAATTTGTTTAAAAAATGTTTTATTGGAATTTAAAGATAAAAAAAAACCCTCAATTCAGGAAGCAGTGTTATTTATGTTTTTTTTTTTAATAGTTATAGGCTCAGTGTAGTTAGAAACATATTTACTAATAAACAGTTTTTTTTTTTTTTAAGATTTTATTTATTTATTTGAGACAGAGAGAATGAGAGAGAACACATGAGAGGGGATAGGGTCAGAGGGCAAAGCAGACTCCCTGCCGAGCAGGGAGCCCGATGCGGGACTCGATCCCGGGACTCCAGGATCATGACCTGAGCCGAAGGCAGTGGCTTAACCAACTGAGCCACCCAGGCACCCCTAATAAACAGTTTTTAAAGTAATGGCATAAGTAGTTGAAACAGCATTCATAACAGAACAAGCTAGAACAAAAAGAATGGTCTATCTGTATTAAATTTTGTGTTATTGTGTGTGACATTTTATTTGTAGTTTTATTCTATAGACATCCTTATGTGAATATTTTAAAAGCAGTTAAATAATACTGAGGATATAAAAATAGTCTACATTTATACATTTAGAAATATGTATTTATACATATATACATATAAGTAAATATGTACATGTATGTACTCTATAAATTATCAAGAAAAACCTAGTAGATTTTTTACTTAAACTTGATTTTATGCTAATAATTTAAACAAATTCACTGATTATGTTAGGGTATAACTTTTCTATATTGTCTTACTTTCTTCTTTAAGTCATTTGGAAAATTTAAAAACTCCATATCAATATATTTTTGTAGAGGTTGTGTTAAAATAATATGTGTGTATAACTATATATCAAACAGTATATATGTAGCTATATTTATTTTGCTCAGGCCTACCTCACAGAGATGTTGTATTTGAATTTTCATAAAACACTGCCAGATTTATACACCCCTCCTTTTTCTGTGTCCATTTACTATAAGAATAATGTACTTTGTGAAGTAGAAATTTTCTTGGTTATCCCACCTAGGAAGCCCTCCTTATTCGAGAATATTTAGTAAATGACCTACATTATGCAGTGAGTCTTGGAACTGGTGGGAGTTATAAATCACCCTGCACCATTGAAGGTTAAAGACAAGATAATCACTTTTTTAGCCTCTTTTACGCTAGTACATGAGCATCTGAAATTAAGCAGATGAATTTGACCCAACCTTTGAATTGGGAGGCAGTGATGCAAAATCTAAGGGGTCATGGAGAATTGCTTTTGGTGTCAGCCATGCAACGGCATCCGGTTTACAGGAGCAGAATGGCAATAATACTGGTCATATCCATACCAGTAATATGCATGCAGCACTTTACAGTATGTCTGGTTTGCATTTGCCTGTGAGGTAGATTTTCCACATATAACCACAACAATATCTCCATCTTATTTGCTTCTAGAATGTGACTTAGATATTCTGCCATCAGTGAGGACACCTGGCTTGGCTATAACCAATAGCATGGGGTGGAAGGAGGCTGTGTGATTTCTGAGGCCAGGTCATAGTGATGCTGCTTTCTGCCTGATCCATTGGGATTCTAACTCTTGAAGCATTCAGCCACCACATAAGCAGGCCAACCCTTCAGAGGCCACCGAGCTGTAAGGAAGCCGAATTAGCTAACATGGAAAGACCACGCGAAGCTATACACAGAATGACTTGAGACTGCTTTGAAAGAAAAGGATGCCTGGCTAGCTGCTCCAGCTTCCCCCTCCTCAAGTTTCAACCACCGCCTGATTGTAACTATGTGAGAGTCACTGAGCCAGAATGGGTGAGTTGTACCTGGATTCCTGACCCACAGAAACTGTGAGATAAAATAAAAGTATTGTTGTTATTTTAAGCCACTATGTTTTGGAGTACTTTGTTATTCAGAGATGGGTATAAGCCATTCAGAAATGGCTTTCAACTAAGCAAAACAAACAAACAAAAAAAATTTCAAAGAATTGCCTAATTGGAAGTACGAATTAAAAAAAAAATTTTTCTCTCACATGCTTCCTCATTCCTTACCTTTTCATGCTCTAGTTTGGGATGGAACTGCATGTGAGGAGTCTTCGGGGTTCCTTGTTACTCCGATCTGATACTGATACTGCACACCCTAAAATAGGTGTAGTTCTAACCTGTTACACTTCTGAACTGTTCCGCTTCCTTCACTAATCCCTGATGTTGAACCTCAGATGATTCTCATGGGAGGAGAGGCATTTTTATTTCACTTACCAGGATCCCCAACTTTTCTCTCTCAGTATCTTAAACTTTTCTTTACTTACCAGAGAATTATTTCCAGTTTCCCTCGGAGCCTATATCTTTCTTTCGACTCCTACCTTTTCTATGGCACACTGAGTATTATGAGCATGTTACATCTGATGAATTTCAAATACAGTGTTTTGGTAAAGGAAGACGGAATTTTTCTCAACTGGATGCTTTCCCTTGCAAAAGTAGCTGCCTTTGTCTCACTGAGCAAACCTACTTCTTAAAACCGAGGAATTGGGCTTATGGTCCAGGATAAAGTAAGACTGTTAGTATTCATGGAGTCCCATATTGTGTTTGTTTGTCCTCATGTGAGCTCCCAAGGTCCCACTAGCTTTTCTCATCTGTAATATTTTCTAGACCATCCCAAAGCACATTTACTTTCTATGCATATGTCCCTTCATGTTTTGCTACCCACCTCTACAGGGCGCCATCATCTGTGTGCTACCCACCTGTAGAAGAAGAGCCCTGTTTTATTGAGATAAAGAACACTGTATCTTTTAACTAACAGTATGCTTTCCCATTATTTAAAAAAGTGTTTGGATACCTTTGTTTTTCTCAATAGAGGCAGATGTGTCAGAAACTGGAACTTGATTTTAAATACCTGATAGCTTAGCTTGAGCTAATAAGAGAAATGTATGCTACAATATAGAAAGAATCTTCATAACATAACAAATAGATGGCAATCTTCAGGGGTAGGCAGTAAGGGAGATGAAGGAAATGTGAAGGATCAGTCTCCATGTGAGTCTGTACATGAAAATAGAACAACTCGTTGCCTGTGATGTAGCCCGGAGTAGGTCAGGAGGCCCTTGGGGACACAATAGCCAAAAACTAAATTGAATCCATTCTGCCTTCTCAACTCTGCAGCTCCACAACCACCAGTCAGAGCTCTACAAAAGATGATAGTAATCTTCAGATCAAAAGCATCTCCTGTGGAACCCATCACCAAGAGAAACAGAGCTACTCTGTTCATGGAGGTGGCGGAGTGCGCAGGATCTCTCATGCAGCTAGATGTCATTTGAAACCCAGTGAGAACGAGGTTCAGTCTTTGTATTAGGCTTAGAAGTATATTACTAGCGGTCTCCATTAAAGAGCAAAAGAGAAAACAGCTGTTCATCTCCATCTTAAATTCAATATTATTTTTATCTTTTTACACTCTGGAGGTTATGTCAAAATTTTTCAGATATTTTTTATGTCTCTATGAAAACTCTTTTCAGTTGGTTTCTTTCCTTGTTTTATATAGTTACATTTACTTTATAGAAAAATGTGCTATAAATCAGTATTTTTATGAACAATACAGATATGAGGCCTAGTTTTGACCCAGTGGTTGAGACTCCTGAGGACAAAATTAAAAGAAAGTTACAATCAGTTGAATACTGTATTAAGCCCAGATATAGGATGTTGGAAGTACCAAATTAAACCCAAATATTTTCCCATCATATCCCTCATGGAAATAAAACAAAAGCTTACTGTCAGTAAGATTTAAATACATTGAAATCTAGATGTCTTTCTATTTAGGAAAATCATGTAACACACAGAATTTTAATAGCACAAACATGAAAATAGGATTTCCTTTTAAAATTAATCAGTTTAAAAGAAGTGTCACAAATGGTTTTAAAAAGTAATCGACTTAAGAAAAGATAGATCTGGGAAAAGTGAACAAGAACAATGTTTTTTATTATTTGTATTACATTCATAACCAATGACATTGATAAGACAGTAGCAAGAATGAGGTGCAAATTGGAGGAATATTCATGGCAATTCGAAGTGCCTTGAAAAGTTGATCTGAATTGCTTGCATCAAAGAGGAAATAGACTCCTTAATGATCACTTCTCTGACAACTAACAGTAACATCATTTTTAGCTATGACTGCTAAAATTAGATACCTTCCTCTTGGAAATATGCATTCCCTGACAACAACACAGGATGACAGCCTTCACCTCATGATAAGAGAGAGAGCAATAATCCACTTTAAATGAGCAATTTCTGTGAAAAAAAAATGTTACTTAAGAAGGATTTGATGGCAGAATAACAAAAATCTGTGCCACACTAATTACTTTAGCAATCCTTAGTGAAGTGCTTGCTTTGATTTTAAATAGAGTATACAATTTTCAAGATATTCAGTTATTAGGACTGTTCATACGAGGAAAAGAGACTTTTATTGTTGACAAAAGGGCTTTTAACAACTTGTTATAAAATTATGCTTACTTGAGTAAACGACACAATAGAATGTACTTATTAGAAGTGCAGACAAATGACTTTTAAACTGCTGCCTTTAGGCTGCTAGCTGTTGATAACTAAACTGGCAGCCTGATGCCACGATCATTTGCCTGGCAGTGCAAAGCTAGACTATGGGACCTTGTCAGGCCATCCATCATGGCTTGTCACCTGAAGACATAAATAAAAATTCAGCATTTCCCCAGATCTATTAGAAGGCTGGTATGTCTATTTAGAGTCCCCATGGCAAAATTATGGCTTAAATTCAGCCTTTTAAAATGTATACATTAGTACCAGTGCAGACATAGAGTCAACATTCATTTTGCACACTTAAAACAAAATGTACTGAGAAAATTAGGTCCGAAGTGAGAGAAATAGCTACAAAAATATGAAGTTAAAAGCCTCTAATTTTATAAATCATGGAATTTGACAAATGATGTGTTAATGGGAAGGAATTACATCTATTATGACGATATAGAATCACCAAAATGTCATAGGTAGAATGGAGAAAATCTTCTTGTTCTTTGAAATATTTTGTTAAAACATACTCTAAATACAAGTACAGTTAGAGAATTACTCTAGAACAGAGGTCTATAATTTTTTTCTCCCTAGGGTCACATAGTAAATATTTAAGCTTTGAAGGTCACATGTGGTCTTTCTCACAAATTCTCCTTCGACTTTATTTCATCTCTTAAAAACCATTTAAAAAACCATTCTTAGTTCATCAAAGGTATAAAAAAGGTAAAGGGTCCACAGGCCGGACCTAACCCAGGGGTTGTATTTTGCAGATCCCTGCTCTGGAAAGTAAACAAATTCTTATATATATATATATATATATATATAATGAAAAGATACATTTTTTTAATTTAAAAGACTTCATTCTTGCTTTTGCAGTGATTATTTTTCAAGTAACAAAAAACTCTATAAAATATGTCAAATTTCGTGAAATTGGAAAAGTAACTATTAGATATAATGCTTGGCATGTGAGTGCATTTCATATCAAATCAGTACTTCTGGCTATACTTACACAATTTGAAAAGGAGAGTTTAATACAAGTTGGATGGTACTCCAGTCACTTAAAATGGTACTGAGAGTAGTCTTGAGACAACCTGCATTAAATTTAGCTCAGTGCCAAAAGCAGCTGTTTGAAATAGTCCTGGATGCACTTCGGACATGTGTATCTTGGTGTGAGGTTACAAACCATCCCTTTTAACATGTGCCATTTTTACTACTAACATTAAAGGACAACAAAGTACTCTGAATTTTTAATTTCTTTGGAATCTGTGCATGTGTGTGTGTGTGTGTGTCTATGTAAGTGTATGTATGTGTTTATCATAGCTGCCTGAAAGGTAAAGAATGATCAATCTTGTTAGATATTTTGGGGAGTGAGAATAAATAATTTTTATAGAAAAAAGATTAAACTTTATGAGTTCTACAGGCAACAAAAGATAGCACAATTATTATGAGATGCAGTGGAATTATTGGCATTATTGAAATTTTCTTTCCTGGATTATATGCTGTTTACAAATTTTTTTAAACAGGCAGAAATTGTGTCAACTAATGAAAAGTTGTTCCAAAGGTGTTCCAAAATAACACACTTGCTAATCTTCTGTTTCAAATGCCTAGTTTTTTAAACAATGTTTTTTGTTATTCTTTGCACCAACAGAAAAGAAAATATTTCAACAATTCTGAAGTTATTTTTTAAAATACTATGACTACCTTTTCTGTCCTTATAAAATAAAAAAAATTAAGTACTTGAGTTAAGTACTTAAATATCATTGACATTTTTGAAATAGGTTGCTGCCTATTTTCAAATATTCAAGAGAAGGTTTTTTTAATTAATAAATATTCTCTGTGCACCAGGCCTTCTGTAGGAATTAAGAAATACAAAATGAATAAGGCTTTAAAAATGCATGCTGGAGGAGAAAACAAGCATGATATAGTTCAGTTCTAGCATTTGCTGGGCACAGATACACCATAGGTACTTTACATAAGTCCGTGATTTACTACTTAAAACAACCCTGAGTCAGGTCACATGCTGAGTCTCAGGAGATATAAATAGTAATTTTACTACGTAAAATCAAATAAATAACCAGTAAGTTGCAGTGAGGCTTTGAAGATAGGTTTGCCCTAATCCAAAGTCAAATTTTGTTTCCTGATTTGTCTGTTGATCCAAGTACACTCTCTTGCTATTTTTTTTTTCCAACAGCAAAATGAAACATCCGAAAGTCTTAAGAGAAATGCAATTATAATTGCCTAAGGTCTACTAAGATTATTCCTGGATTATACTCTTGTGACTAAAAATTTCCTTCTCACCGAGATTTTTGATTATTTGTAAGTTTTGCCAACTTGCCATCTCTATCCTTATTTCATTATTCTTGTCTTCACTTATGTGTTCCTAATTTTTTGGAAATTTCATTTGAGTATATATTGCCACTGAAATTATTAATACTCAGATTTTTTGAAGATTTATTTATTTATTTGAGAGAGAGACAGAGAATGTGGGGGTGAAGGACAAAGGAAGAGAGAATCTCAGGCAGACTCCATGCTGAGCACAGAGTCCGATGCAGGGCTGAATCTCATGAGATCACAACCTGAGCCGAAACCAAGAGCTAGGTGCCCTAGATATTTTTATTTTTATTTTGACTTTAGATGGCATCTTATTTTTCTTCTTCAAATATAGTTATAAAAGTTTTCCAGTGTAGATTTTTAAAAGTAGCAATAAATAGGGGCATCTGGGTGGCTCAGTCTTTAAGCGTCAGCCTTCGGCTCAGATCATGATCCCAGGGTCCTAGGATCCTAGGATCCTAGGTCCTTCCTGCTTGGCAGGAAGCCTGCTTCTCCATCCTCCCTCTCCGACTCCCCCTGCTTGTGTTCCCTCTCTCGCTGTGTCTCTCTCTGTCAGATAAATAAATAAAATCTTGAAAAAAAAAAGTAGCAATAAGTAAATGGAAAGGACTAGAAGAAAAAGTGAGAAAGAACTGGAAGAAAGTAAGTTACTTTATTTCTTAAAGAAAGCTTCAGCATACACCCAGCCAAAGTGTGGAGCTTGACAAAGCTCTGTGGCCCCGGTTGTCTTTTTTCCTATAGATGCAGCTATGAGGTGGTAGAGTGCTGGCCCTTCCACCACTGACAGAGAGGGAGGCCAAGGCTGAGTGTGGGAAAGCCTTTGGATTCATCACCAGCAGGCAGCTTTTTCTAGTTGACCTACAGGTTTCCAGATAATCAGTTCTACCTTATGCTCTACCTTAAGTGAGGGTGTGTTTCACATGCTTAAACCAAGAGTGTGTCATTTACATAATGAGACAGATGGTGGATCTGACAAAATTGCATTCAGAATTTTTTCCTTAATATTACATGCAACTAAATATATACCTAAAAACTGATTATTAAATGGCCAGCAAAATGTTACTAGAGGGATTTTAAAAGAATAAACACTTCTTTTGGTCAGTTACTCCAGTTAACTCTTTCTGATTATTTGATAGGAGAAACCACATAATAATCCCAGGGGGGCCAAGAAATTTCTAATATTTACTTGGACATGTAGAATTTTAAGAATGCTTTAAACTCCTCATTATGGATGGTATTTGTTTAGGTGCAGGTGATGCTGTAATTTAAGTAGAGCACTTTGCATTGAAATCATGTTTTAGAGCTATCAAAGCAATTTCACTTACGGCGTCACCCTTGAAATCCCTTTGTAGATAAGCTGGATGTACAAATGTACTAAGTTTCAAACTTGTAACTTGCCTAATGCCAAATGATAGTAAGTGTTATTCACTTAGGGCCACAACACACATCTCTAATTCTCAGTGCAATTTTTCATTACACCATGCTGTCAAATAGGTACAGGATATAACAGCATTGGGTTAATTATGGACCTCTCTCTGGAAGACATTTCAGGTGCCCTTGAAGACCAACTTAACATTCCCACAATGGCTTTAGCCCAAATCACAGGTAAGAAGTAGGTGGGTAGTGCAGTAGCACAATGAGTCAGAAAAAAATCTCAAATTCAAGCACTATCTTAGAGTTACTTTATTGTATTATTTATATTGCTGGTAATGTTATTTGGATGAAAAATGATTGTTAGAATATATATATTTATTTATTCACTTATTAATGGTGATGGATTCCTTTAATTTTTGTTTCTCTGGGAAACTCTTTATCTCTCCTTCATTTCTGAATGATAGCCTTGATGGATAGAGTATTCTTGGTTGCAGATTTTTTTTCTTTCAGCACTTTGAATGTGTCATGCCACTCCCTTCCAGCCTGCAAAGTTTCCAGTAAAAAATCAACTGATAGCCTTATGGGGTTTCCTTTATATGTAACTGCTTTCATGCAGTGTGGCGTCTGATCCTTTCCCTTCTCTGTGCCTGCAGTGTCCCTTTATACCATGGAAAGTCTTGCAGGTTAGTTTTGTTCTTGATTGCATCTCCACCTCCTCCTACCCTTTTTGGTGGGCCTCCAGGGGATACTAGAACAAGGATTTAGTGGACAATTCTAAGTCAAACCTAACTAGCAGGCCCCTTAACCTCTGAAGATAGGAAAAAAAGGTTATTTAAGCCAATCCTGGCAAAGGGATTGTCTGGGCCAATTTTGACTTCTGTCATGGGCCAGCCTGGTTCCAAGCATCTAGGCTATTCATAGTTAAATGTATGAACATCTGCAAGATCAAAACTCTGCTTAATGAGGTGATAATTGTTGAAACTAAATAACACAGACATGGTGGTGTCAGAAACAAGGGCAAGCAGCCACAAGATGGGCTACTTTGGCATGAACATTATTTTGAGTTAAAAGCAATCAAAACCCAGCAGATTCAGGAAAAGCTCTTTACCTCCCCCTCAACTGCCTGCTGGTACCGGGAAGAGAGCTATTAACAGTGATTCCTCTTCACTTAAGAAGCTTATCTACATGGTAGGGCAACCTTTGTTTTCCAAAAATTTCCTTTCACCTTCCTGCTAATGGCTTTTCTCCCTTTTGTATCTTCAGACTCTACCTTTCCCCTTAGCTCATATAAGTGTCAAATTGCCTCACTGTCTTTGGAACTTCATGTCTCTGTGGATTCCACATAGGTATGCTATTAAATTTGATTTTCTCCTGTTAATCTGTTTGATATGAGTTTGATTCTTAGTCCAGCCAAAAGAATCTCAAAGCACATAGGAAATTCTTCCTCTCCAACAGTGGTTTTCCAAATTACTCTCTCACATTTATATATGTTTGAAATTTTCCAGAATACAATTTTTTTAAAGTAATGCTGCCATGAAAACTTCTCTGGAAAAGGGACATTAAAGGAAGCAAAGGGAGATGGTAAAAAATGAGATATGGCTGATAACAGAGGAATGAATATTTCAGGGAAAGAGAAAAAAGAAGTGCAAAAATCTTTCAAGGATAAGAGTTTAGCATATTGAGGAATAAGTAAAAATAAGTGTGGCTAGAGCCAAATCAGGGAGGAGAAGGGTAGGGGGAACTGAGCAAAAAGGAATTTAGTTAGGCATTCATTCAGGCCTTGCGTATATTTTCATTTTGGTCTGAGTGTGATGATGAAAACATTTTGGAAGTAGAGGGGACATGTGTTAAATTAAAAACAAATCTCAAGTCAAATATTTATGTTAACATTTTTATAGGTATGCAGTCAAGTTCTGAGCAACTGTGTTAGCACAAGGAGATGACATAAGATATTACACTAAAACAAGTGAGAGGAAATAATAGCTTGAATTGGGGAAGTGGGCACATGTAAGGTGGTGAAGAGTGGCAAGACTGGAATACCTGATAATAAATTTTATGTGGCGTATGAGGGAAAAAGAAGAATCAATGATGTATGATCCTCTGAGCAACAGAGAGGATGTTGCAATATTACTGAGAAAGTAAACACTGGGGATTGGTGATAATAGTTTGGGCAGGGGAATTATGTTTTCTGTTTTGGACATATTAATTTTGAGATACTTATCAGTAATCCAAGTATGTTTTTTGAACATGTAGCTATATCTTAGAATTAAGAACTTAGAGACAACCTCTGGACTGGAGTCTTCACAGTTATCAATATAATAACAACATTTAAAACTACATGAGCAAAAAAGTGTGGGTGCATACAGAGAAGAGTAGATGTCCTAGTAGTGAATCCTAGTTTATTCCAACTTCAAATAATTGGAAAGGAAAAGAGAAGATAGAAGAGGAAATTGAGAGGGAACACAAAAGCAATAGGAAGAAAATCAAAGCGTGTGGTATCTCTATAGCCAAGTGTATAAATATTTAGAGAAGTAGGGGTTTTCTACTTCCAGGAGATGGCACACTAGATGTACAGAGAAAATGCTCCCAGTATAGATTCTTATGAATGATGGACATAATATTTTAAACAAAGTTGTTTTTAAGATTAAACAGAGCGGGTGGTAATGTTAGGGAAACAACCAGATGCCAATAATGACAAGAAAGCTGCATTCCACAAACATAAACTAACACTGGAGCTGGTGTTTTCCTTCAAATTATTCTTCTGTTGCCTGGTGGCCTGGACCCTGGACTTGAAGAACCATCTATGTGCAAGTAAAGGAGGAGAAAATATAGATTGATCTGGGCGGAAAATGGAATCGCAGATGCCCATATAGAGTCAGGACCCAACTGTTGAACTCAGGGAGAAAAAAGCCCTCAAAAGGAAACTTTCCTGTCTCAATCTTGTTTTGAATAAAGCAGGGGTAATAAAAGAGCTTCCTTGAATAAATCCTAACTGCACATCACTATTCACTCAGTGGGTGTCTGAATTCTTTCTGTGGTCTGAAAAGACTTGAGAATTGACATTAAAATTTTTCATAGGGTGGTTATACCATCAGGCTCTAGGCAAGTGCCTGACAGAAATAACACACTCTTCCTTTCTCGAAGAACACATTTTAGAAACAGACTTAAAAGATTTGACAAAGAATAAAGGAATGTGAGCTGATAATCAAAGAATAATAAAAATATTTTGAAACAAACCTTAATGTCAAAGACTGCTGAAAGGTAGGGCACAATGATGTTGATGACCTTGAAATGAGTGTTTTGTCTCCAGTTGTGAAGAGGAAACCCTGACAGGACTGGGTTCAAGAGGGAATGGAGGTTGTATTCATGTCCTATGGCTGTTGTAACAAATCACCACAGATTTAGTGACTCCAAACAGCACAAGTTTATTATCTTACTGTTCTGGAGGTCAGAAGTCCAGATGGACTAAAATCAGTGTTTTGACAGGACTGCATCGCTTCTGGAGACTCTAGGGGAAAATCAGCTTCCTTGTCTTTTCCAGCCTCCAGAGGCTGTCTGCAAGCCTACTCTCATGTCCCTGTTCTCCATTTCAGTGCCCCTGCTTCCACACGTGTGTGTCCTCCCTTGGTTCTTCTGCCACCCTCTTTCATCTTTTATTTTTTTTTTTTAAGATTTATTTATTTTATTTATTAGAGAGAGAGAGCATGAGAGGGGGGAAGGGCAGAGGGAGAAGCAGACTCCCCGCTGAGCAGGAAGCCCGATGCGGGACTCGATCCCGGGACTCCAGGATCATGACCCGAGCCGAAGGCAGTCGCCTAACCAACTGAGCCACCCAGGCGCCCAGCCCTCTTTCATCTTTTAATTACATACATTGGGACTACCCAGAATAATGCAGGGTAACCTTCTGATTTTATTTTATTTTTTAAAAGATTTTATTTATTTATTTGAGAGAGAGAGAGAATGAGAGACAGAGCATATGAGAGGCGAGAGGGTCAGAGGGAGCAGCAGACTCCCTGCCGAGCAGGGAGCCCGATGTGGGACTCGATCCCGGGACTCCAGGATCATGACCTGAGCTGAAGGCATTCGCTTAACCAACTGAGCCACCCAGGCGCCCAATCTTCTGATTTTAAAATCCCCAACCTAATCACATCTGTGATATGTTCTTTTGCCATGACAGGTAACATATTCATGGGTTCCAGGGATTAGGACGTGGGCATCTTAGGCGGGGGTAGGGGGTAATTATTCTGCCTTCCATAGAGGGTGGAGGAGAAATCTGGAGGATCAAAGGAATGATTTGCTGTGTATTTTAAATGAGCAGGGGCCTTTTGTTTTCTTTAATATATTTGTAATGTGCATTTTTAATGGATGAGAGAGACATATCTGCAGGAATATATTCCTTAAGTACATGGAAGGAGATGAGATAAGGAGTGCAAGAGTTGGAGAATGGCATAAATTGGGTGAGGACAATTCATCAAGTACAACTTTCAAGAGGAAAGTTCGTACAGTAGCATAGTAAATTTGGTGGTAAGAAGATTATTTTCTGATTGCTTCTATTGCTTCAGTGAAGAAGGAAACAAAGTTATCAGTGAAATTTAATATATTATTGGTGTTTAAAATGAAAAAAGCTAATAGCACTGCTCAAGATAAAAGCCAAGAACAGGAAAATAATTAAGATATTCCAGATTCCAGGTGTGTGGTACAAGAGAAATATGGAGCCAATCATCAAGGACCAGAAGGGGATAATATTGAAAAGTAGAAAGGATAGACTGGCAGCCAGTCAAAGGGGGCACCTGGGTCATGATCACAGGGTCCTGGAATTGAGCCCCACATCGTGCTCCCTGCTCGGCCATGGGGGGAGCCTGCTTCTCCGTCTCCCACTCCCCCTGATTGTGCTCTCTGTCTATCTCTGTCAAATAAGTAAATAAAATCTTAAAAAAAAAAAAAAAGAAAAAAAGAAAAGAAACCAGTCAAGAAATTCTGGCATGAGTGGTAGAGGGTAATGCCTGAATTAAAAGTACAGGATAGAAAAGCCCAGAAGACAAAAGACAAGGCTGTACCTGCAAAACAAGTGATATGGGAAAAGTAACTGGTCTTTTAAAAACTGGAATCTACAGCTTCATTTACCTCATATCTGTCTTACCTATAGACCCCACATCCTGTTGAATGTACCTTCTAAAATATTTTGAGTCAACTTTGTATGTCCTTTCTCATTCCTATTGCAATATAATTTAGCAAGTAGGAATTGTATTTTTAGAGTACAATATTTAGAATTAACGCACTTGCTTTGTCATTTATTAACATTGATATTTAGCATGTAAAAATATAAGCCTCAATAAAGTATAATAAATATAAATAATAATTATTTTAATACCATAAGCTCTAATAATCATTACATCATTATTTATAATCATTAATTATTAAAATAATAATTATTTAATTATTAATTAAATTTGTTATCAGTCAAATTATTAAGCTGATCATTATTAAATTAATAGCCATTTAAATAACAATTACTATTTTTTAAAAAAGTAGTAGTTGTCAATGATGCAATACTCTTTGTTGTAGTAATAAGTAGGATATGTCTTTTATTTGCAATATAGCAATTACGTTCCAAAACTCTTTTTCCAGAATCTTCTTTCTATGATGAACAATGGAGCTTAAAAATTTTTTGACAACAAAAACAAAAATAATGAAGTACTAAACCCTAAAATGTTCTAAAAACTTTGTATTACAGACTATTATCTCTAAATCCTTTACATACAATAATTCATTTAACTCCCTACAAAACACTAACAGTGTGGGCTTAGTACTATTAATATCCTTATTTATCTGATGAGGCATCAGAGGCTTCAAAATATTAAACAACTCTCTAAGGTTTACATATAGTAAGTGACACAACCATCATGGTAGCACCTTACTCCTTCAAGAAGTGTTTTAAGAAACCATCACTTAAAGAAAAACCAATGTTGGGATATATATGTGATGCTTTTGCCTTGACTGCCAGAAAGAGATACACCTTATACTTTACTTCTTTTATTGACCTTCAGGATGAGAAAGACTAATATGGACTTTCTGATTTTTAATTACATGTGGAGGGAAAAAGCATTTCCCTCCATAAAACAACATTGAGGAAATAGAGCAAAGGTGTTTCCTATATTTAGAAACATATAGGAAATTGATTGCCATCTTGATAGATTCCATTGCTCAGCAAATTTTATTTCAGGTCATCTCCTTTGATATGGGGGAAGGGCATAGCATCAGACACTTATGAAAATTGTAGAAACATGGGATTTTTACAAGATAACCCTAGGTTTCAAGTAAAATTATAAAATTCTATAAAATTAAAACTATCTCTAGGTATTAATAAATTTAGTATAAAGAAAACTATAACGTCTGATAAAATTTCTTGTCTACCTGCCTGTTGTTATTACTCACTGATTCAACTATGTGGTCCAAAAATGTTATTCAGGGTGCACTATGAGAAAAGAAAGTTTCTCAAATACATTCATCATGCTTGCAATATATATCATAAGATCAATATCATATGATCAATGTCATCGTAAGATCAAAGGTTCATTTTTACATGTTGTCTTTAAACTTCTACGTATTTGGGCAAAGTTATAAGCTACCTTCTTTTGGCAGTAGCATTTTTACTTAATAAGGATAAATTTGCAAACTTTGAGGCAAGATACATAAAGGTAATTGATACCATATCTTCAAATCATGAGAGTTATTTATTCTTATTATCTTCTTAATGCAATTATCACAGACCTGTGGGCCAAGATTCTGGGCGAAGAATCAGATATTACCGATGTTGATAATTTAAGCAATGGTTTAGTCCTGTTTATATAAGTTGGGTAAAAACTATGAAGAAATATGGAGAGCAAGGAAGTAATTTTGTACAGGTTAAATGAACTTTGATTCATTAATCTATTTTCAGGAAAAGATGTAGACAATGTACTCATTTATCACCTAGCCTACAAATAGGCCAATTTAAAGATACTAAAGCGGTAAAACTAAAAAAAAAAAAAAAAATCAGATTCCAGATATTGGTTATTTTGATCTATTTCCCCCCCTTGGGTACTCCATTGTACAACTACTGTATTTGGATCAGCAGCCAAACTCTTCAAACAAATGGTCAATGATCAGCATCTCTGCTTTCTCTACTCCGGTTCTCTTTATCACCAAATTTAGTGTTGGTTTCCACTCTTACTACTCAAAAAGAATAATGACTCCTGATCATGTTTCCAATTAACTCCACATCACTAAATTTAATGGACATTTTAATTTCCATATCATAATTTTTTCAGCATCATTGGATGTTGTCGTGCTTCTTGAAACACTTTTCCTTTGCTTCTAAATCACAGCAATCTTTCCCTGTCCTGGCAAACTCTCCTTCTTTGAATGATTATCCTGCTCTATGCAGACATTATTTGTTGCAGTTTTTTGATGGTCAGTTCTAGGCCCTCTTGTCTCTCCTTACTTTTTCCTTAGGTGAGCTCTTCCATGCTGACAGCTGCAGTGATGACCACATATAAAAATGAAGCCCAAATTCAAGTCTTTAGAACAGACCTCTTTTTTTCTGAGCTTCAGAACTTCAAATGCTTGCAGGAAATTTCAGTGCTTCTTTAAACATAACATGTGTAAAACAGGGAGCAGATAGCCATCCCCAGGCCAATTCTACTTTTATCAATTTGTATCGGTGAATGTTCCCACCATTTTTAGAGTTATGCCACGTCTAAGCATAATATCCATCTTTCAGAGCCAAATGTTTCCTAAAGTCTTTTTCATACGATTGCTTATTTTCATCTACACTACCAACATTCCTATCCAAGCTACAGTCCTCTTTCATTTGGATTATAACAATTCTTTCTATCCAAGAAGATTATATATGTTCTTATTTTAAGCCTTTATTTTTATTTAACAAGCACTTATATAATACGCCCTATGTGCCAGGCTCCATTCCAAGTATTTTAAAAATACTTACTTCATCTTCAGAATGGTTCTATAAGGTATTTACAATTAATATCCCTACTTTATAGATAGGGAAAATGAGGCACAGAAAAGCTAAGTAACTTGCCAAAGTAGGCCACCAAACTAGTTTGGGTTAAAACCCAAACAGTCTTAACTAAAATCAGTTGGTCTTAACTAAAACCAGTTGGTCTTAACTAATTCTTTATATTATTCTGTTTACTAATGCAGAAAATTTGGTAATGTATTTTTTTAAAGATTTTATTTATTTATTTGAGAGAGAGAGAGAGAATGAGAGACAGAGAGCATGAGAGGGAGGAGGGTCAGAGGGAGAAGCAGACTCCCTGCTGAGCAGGGAGCCTGATGTGGGACTTGATCCCGGGACTCCGGGATCATGACCTAAGCTGAAGGCAGTCACTTAACCAACTGAGCCACTCAGGTACCCTGGTAATGTATTTTTAAAGTTCACAGTAAAAAAGGTTTTACTTAAAGAGTCATTCTTTAAAATTTTAAATAAGTAACTGCCACATCATTCCAGACCACTTAGGGGTTTTATGTGTTCACACTAGAAACTCTAATTATAATAGAGAAGTCCTTAGGATAGAGATCAACACTGTAATAGAGTCTATATATATATCTTTATTTCAGCCATTTAGCTGAATGGATAACCAAGCAATGGTTATGACTCATAACTAGGACACTTTTTTAAAGAATTTATTAGACTGTATGTTTAGAACTGCAAGAGTTTTGAATGTGTTTGTATCCTGTTAAGTTGAAATAATTCCATAAATAACTGAAAATAATTGCAGTTTTTTTTCTAATTTTCTTCCCATATCCTTAAAATTAGCCAGCCAAAATAAGCTACATAAACACACGAGCTATCGACCTGTTTATTTTTCATCTTTGAAAAAATAGAATATTTGTTTCCCTTTAGGAATATGCTAATGGAATAGAATTTTTGATTCTCATTTTAACCCAATTTCTAAACAATTACTAAATTTTGCTGTGTACTTTATTGTTCAGTATACACTATTAATGATTGAAACATAGATCTTAGACACGATAAACTCAGAACATTGGCCAAGCCATTACAAAAATAAATCTGCCTTTTAATGAAAATGTTTCCCTAAGTAAGAAGACAATACTAGTATCTGTACCAGCATATTTAAGAGCAGATAAATATTTTCTTTAAGTCCAGAATCATGCAATAACATTGTGTTTCAGAATTGCTGTATTAACTATTGTTTGGGATAATGAGTTGACACATACACAGCTCAGTGCAGTGTAATCACAGATGAACAGCTTCGACAGTATAACAAAGACTTTGAAACATCCATGGGAAAATAATAAAAAATTTGAAATAGGAATAGTTTCAACAGGCTCTTTGCAGTTAACCTTTAAAAATGCCATTTGAAGCTATTGAAAAGAACCAATACGGTAGTTTAAGAAAAACGTGTCATTATGAAATGTTATTCTAAAAAATCGTCCTGACTGAACTACTTTTTCTATCTGGTATATACATACACATTCATATTTTGAACAAGGTGGAAAAGTATTACTTTTCTCCAATGAAAAATACAAAAAAAAGTTCATTGTTTATTCTAATGAAGAATAGAAAGTATAGACATGACGTTGCAGCAATCACCTCTTCGATCACTATTTATTTGCATTTTATTTCAAATCTTTTTCTGAGTGCTATGTTTATTTACTTGAAGTGCCAAAAAAAAAAAAATTCATTTGATCAAGAATGCTAAGAAGCAACCACTGCAGATTGACCTGCTCTCTTATCTGGTCTTTGATGAATTAGAATGGTTCATTGCACTGTTTTAAAAAAATAATCTATTTAAATAAACCCCTGCAAAATAACATAAAATATTTGTGTACCAAAAATATAAATAGGGTCCATACACCAAGTGTGAGAATGACAGATATTTTCAATGGGAAGGTTAGTTTAAAACTGTGGAAGTTCTTAGTCATCTTTATCTTGAATGTCATTTGCCTCACAACACTGGAGAGATCTAAGAGAAAACCAAAATATAAAAATGAGAACAGACATTATGTATACATATATAACGTGTGCATATATATGTATACATATATAGGCATTATATATGTGTATATATGTGTGTGTATATATATATATATACATATATATATATATATATGTAGGTTAACTAAATTTTTATATATGTGTGTATATGTATGTTTTCTTGAAACTTTAAAAAAATATATTTCCTAGGGAGCCTGGGTGGCTCAGTTGGTTAAGCGACTGCCTTTGGCTCAGGTCATGATCCTGGAGTCCCGGGATGGAGTCCCGCATGGCGGGGGGGAGTCCCTGCTCAGCGGGGGGTCTGCTTCTCCCTCTGACCCTCCCCCCTCTCATGCTCTCTCTATCTCAGTCTCTCTCTCAAATAAATAAAATCTTAAAATATATATATATATTTCCTAGATGTTTGGCATTTAAGAAAACATGTATTGCTCTTTTCTCTACTGGTATTATACCTTATTATCCATAAGAAGAACTAGAAACTTTGAGAGGGTGCTTATCTATGCCTTAGCCTTGCTGTCACTTTCATTCTATTAAATCCTCCTGTACTCACAGGTATAGCCTTATCATTTGAAACACTAATGCTATATGAAAAGTGAAAACAGAGAGGTTTCCTAGCAACTCCTGGGATTCTTCTAAAGCGAGTCAGTTAAAACCATATAGTACATGAAATGGGTGTAAATTAGAATATGAAGCGCAGTCATAGGTTTTCAAATGCCCACTATAAAACACAGTGACCTATAATAGGAGCTGAACTGAAGAAGGAAATCACATCAGAGCCTTGACAGCTTAACAATTACTGAAATAATCCTGCTTAAATTCCACTGAAAATGCATAAATCCAAGTAACAGAACCAAAGTGACAGAGTACAAAATTAGAGTTCGTAATGCCTATTGCCCTTACTCTGAGTGCGGAGTTTGAAAGTGTTTTATCTTTGCCTGCTCCTACCCTCTACACACACACACACACACACACACACACACACACACGATCATTACCCTCACCTGAATTACTAGGGGAATATAGGCATATTGATATTTGATTAATTCGTTTTCTGTTTTTACATTATACATTCACTTTATGAAAATAAAATATAGTTACAATATATTTAAGCGAAACATTAGATTGCTGGAGAAACTTTTTCCCTTGAGCTCTTTAAAGTACAATAAACATAAGTAGAATTTGTATGGTACGTGGCATTTGAAATAGTACTTTTGCTTATGCTTTCATTTTATATTTACTAAATTTCTCTGAAGTAGTGATTATTTCATAGCCCTATTTCAAGACAAGGGAACCAAGTTTGAAAGAGAGATTGAATGGTTCATTAAAGGCCACTTAGCTAATAAGTGGTTGAACAGGAATTCCAGATGAGATGTTCTAACTAGAAAGACTTTCTGCTTGTCTTTACATCAGTATCTCACCAGTTTTTATAGAAACACTTTAAATGAGGCTTTTAAAAAGACATGATCAATGAGTGGTTGACAAGTTGCAAGAAGAAGAGTTCCCATTAAATAAGGATTGCCTTAAATAACATTGTGAAAAGTTTGCTCTCTCACTAAAGAAAGTCTTAAAAACTAATTATGGGTAAATATCATTTTGTGCATTCGCTAATCTATCCTCACCTACTTTAGAAAAAAGAAAAAAATAATAAGGAGTCTTACTGAAAGCAGTAGAGCCAAGGTAGAGATGGCAGCAAACAATTAAGTTAAGGATAGTTGCTGCAAATAAATAGAGCGTGGGCTTAACTTTGATTTTTCTAACAACCTATGCAAAAAAAAAAAAAATTCATTTCGCCAATGTCTAGGTGCAATGCATAGAATTCTCTTTCGAATACAGAAAACAAATATATTAATTAGAAGAACTTGGAACTTATCTGTGTGAATTTGAAACACTAATTTAGCTTCACTAATCATTTCTTGCTTGATAAAGAGCAGATAACAATACATTTCTATATGCTAAGAATTTTTTGGAGGGTAACAGGATAATTATGAAAGTTATTTTATAAACTACCAAGCAGGGGTGACTGAGTGGCTCAATCAGTTAAGTGTCTGCCTTCGGCTCAGGTCACGAACTCAGGGCCCTGGGATGGAGCCCAGCTTCGAGCTCTCTGCTCAGTGGGAAGCCTGCTTCTCCCTCTCCTCCCCCCTTTTGCTCAGTCTCTCTCTCTCAAATAAATAAATAAAATCTTTAAAAAAATAAAAATAAACAACCAAGCACTATTCAAATATACTTTGATTAAAATGACTGCTAATGGAGATTTTTATGTTGGAAAAAAATGGTTAATTTTCATTAATAACTATCATATTTATCAAGTACTTACCTAGACTTATTACATATTGACTCTTGTGAAAGTTGTTTGCTTCCAAAAATGAGAAATAAGAATAAGATGACCATAGAAGAACCAAAATAAAATAAGCATTTTAAATAGTTCATTCTTCCATTTTTAGGAATGTTTTACACCCTATGGTCAAGGATGTTAATCATGAGTGAAGGTGTGTGAGAGAATATACAGGGAAAGCAAGAAGTGATAGTACTAGTACTTAATAGCAATTCATGCTCTCTTTGGTTTTGGTTTGGATAATAAATGTTAGAGTAGAGATGACAAACTCTTTCTTTCTTTCTTTCTTTCTTTCTTTCTTTCTTTCTTTCTTTCTTTCTTTCTTTCTTTCTTCTTTCTTTTTCCTTTCTTTCTTTCTTTCTTTTTCCTTTCTTCTTTCTTCTTTCTTTCTTTTTCTTTTCTTTCTTCTCTATTTGTTATCTATCATCTATCATTATCATCTATTTATTCATTCATTTATTCATTCATTTCAAAGTCAGGAATAACAGTTTTTTTTTTCCTTTTGTCTCCCTTTTTTAAAAATTTAAATTCAAATTAGTTAACATAAAGTGTATTATTAGTTTCAGGGTAGAGTTTAGTGATTCATCAGTTGCATATAACACCCAGTGCTCATTGCTTCAAGTGTCCTCCTTAATGCCCATCACCCAGTTACACCCGCCCCTGCCACCCAGCTCCCTTCCAGCATCCCTGTTTTTTCCCCTAGAGTTAAAATTCTCTTATGGGGCACCTGGGTGGCTCAGTCGTTAAGCGTCTGCCTTCGGCTCGGGTCATGGTCCCGGGGTCCTGGGATCGAGCCCCATGTCGGGCTCCCTGCTCAGTGGAGAGCCTGCTTCTCCCTCTCCCACTCCCCCTGCTTGTGTTCCCTCTCTCACTGTCTCTCTTTCTCTGTCAAATAAATAAATAAAATCTTAAAAAAAAAAAAGATTCTCTTATGGTTTGCGTCTCTGTTTTTATCTTATTTTCTTTTTCTTTCCCTTCCCTATGTTCATTTGTTTTGTTTCTTTAAGTCCACATATGATTGAAATCATATGGAATGACAAGTTTTTTTTATATGTGTCATATTTATTCTGAACTATGTCAAATAAAAAGCAAATCAGAATTTAGATAAGGAGAAATTTTATGTCAAAAATTGTTGCCAAGAGGAGAAAATAGACTACTAAGTTGGGGGAGGAAGACTATTTCCATGGGGAGAAAGTACCAACAGTTAGATCTCCGACTGTCTCAGAAGTTAGGCAGAAAGTAGTTTTTCTTTTACAGGGAAGAGTACACGAGACAAAAATAAAACAAAACAAGAAACAGCAGGGAGTGGAGGAGTGGGATGAAGGAATGAACGGATAGGACAGTAGATCAGAGTATGTCTTACCCTGATGTCAGCCAATTCTTGGAGAAGCTGTTAAGAAGGGGTTGTATATTGACTTAGGTTGTGGGTGGGTCAATGTTCAGGGGACTGAGGGAAGCAGAGATGCATGTCCAAGGCTTGGTTAACAGGCATTCTGGTTCCCACTAAGAAACCTGGACATAGCTTTCTGGAACATAACAGAATGAGACAATTTATTTATTGCTGTTCTACAGGATCACAAGAGTCAAGCAATGTTAAACATTGCCAAGCGTTTTCTCTGAGCTAGCTTAAAACTTGACTTTTTTTTTTAAAGATTTTATTTATTTATTTATTTGATAGAGATTGAGACAGTGAGAGAGGGAACACAAGCAGGGGGGGTGGGAGAAGGAAGAGCAGGCTTCCCGCTGAACAGGGAGCCTGATGCGTGGCTCGATCCCAGGATCCTGGGATCATGACCTGAGCCAAAGGCAGACGCTTAATGACTGAGTCACCCAGGTGCCCCAAAACTTGACTTTTTTTTTACATCACTTTTCATTTGTCTTCTAACATTAAATAAGTCTTATGAATATTGAGTTTTGGAGAACTCTTCTTTATTTTGGTAGGAATTCAAAAATAAATTTCTAGGTACCACATCCTCGACCTGTGGCTTGTAGATGCTTGTACGTCCTTCTTTTTTTTTTTTTTTTTTTTTGAGGGAAAGATAAGCAAAAGAAGGCTTTGAAAATGTTGCAGTACAGTTCAATAACCTGGTGATTTGCAAGTTTGATTCTGACTTTATGAGTGCTTTAGGTATATAGCCCTAAAAGTTCACTAAATTCTTTGCTGCACATTTACAATATTTCTATCTGGAATAACTCAATAACTCACTCAGTTTTGTTTGCTCCTGGATGATAAAGCTACCTTCATTAACACTTGTTGGTAATGCAAGGAAGCAGAAATTTGCTAAAAGCAAAATACCTGATCACCATACACACATGCACACACACACACACACACATACATACACATACACATTATTTAAACTTTGTGAAGTTTAGATATGGCTTACTTTCTCTGATTGCTATCCTTATAAATACAGTATTAGGCATCAATTTGGTGCAGAGAATGGCAAATGTATTTTATAAAATACTATATAAATCAAAATACTATTAGGCTGGATTTTTTTTTAAATTGTGATAATGATAATATTATGTATCAAAACCCAATTCCCTAGTGATTTCTATACCTTTAAGGTTACTCATTAACATCTCTAACTTTAGCTACTTTCCTCTATCTGAAGAGTTAAAAATAATTTACCCCATTTACACTCTCTGCATTTGTCCACCACTGTCAGGAGGCTAGAATGCCTTCTCTTGCCTGTAATTTTTTCTGTCACTAATAAGCCCAATGAGAAATAGAAGAACCAGAGTAAAACCAGTTATTTCAAAAGTCTAGTGTCTTCATTTCTCTTTAGAGTGACAACCTAAGTCATACTATACCTTTTGAGGACTAATAATGTAAATAATTTAGTGGAGTTTTCCATGCATAGTGAGATCAATCAACAGTAGATGTTGCTATTCATATCACCACAAACCTGTGACATATTATCTGAATTTTATGTATAGCAAAACTGAAGCAGATGAAATATGTGAGTTGAGTCACTTGAAGTAAATGACAGAGGCAAGATCTGCATCTGTGCCTGTATGTTCTCACAGACTAATGTCATAACCACTTTAAAACACTGATCAGATAGCTCTTGCGAGCCCAGAAAGATTAGTGGTCGAAAGATGACTTTTATAGGTATTATACACCTGTTTAGCTGAGTTAATGTCATTGGTTACTAATGATGTCCATAGTTCCCATAGTGTGAAAATGATTAGACAAAATAAGTGGTTTTACAAACTTCACTTAAAGTAGTCTATTCAAGATAAAAATATTGATACCTATAAATAATGTATTACCTACATACATTTTCCATTGTTTATTCAACTAGAGATTATGTTACCTTACAATAAATAAGTGAAAGGAAAAGAGGTCTATCTTCATAAAGGCTATATTTGTTAGACAACAAAAGATTAAAAATATTAAATATCCTACATACTCAGAAATCAAAAGGTGGGGCGCCTGGGTGGCTCAGTTGGTTAAGCGACTGCCTTCGGCTCAGGTCATGATCCCAGGGTCCTGGGATCGAGTCCCGCATCGGGCTCCCTGCTCGGCAGGGAGTCTGCTTCTCCCTCTCCCACTCCCCGTTTGTGTTCCCTCTCTCGCTGTGTCTTTCTCTGTCAAATAAATAAATAAAATCTTTAAAAAAAACAAAAAATCAAAAGGTGGCTCCCAGAAAATCCTAGAACTTCATCACTTTCTAAACTCTCTTTCCAATTTACACGGCCAGATTCTCTTTCATGTACTTTCAAAACAACCTCTCAGTCTAGTTAATGATCTCCATAATTTTCTCCATGAAAACATCCGCCAATCATGATCATTCCAACCACTGTATATTTCTGTAATGCTTTCACCAGATTAGCTCTGTAATCCTTTGTAGATACTCTAACGAGTTAATAGTGATATCACTGTTCTATGACCAGAGACATTTAAAAATGTTATAAATTGTGAAGATTATAATGGAGTAGTTGCTTAATAATAAGATATAAACTCTACGTTTGCCTTATTCTTTTTACAATTTGGGTTATATTTGACAATAAAAAGTTATTTAAAGCTACAATAAAAAGATATTATAATCATACTTCAATAAATTTGAAATTTTAGATGAAATGGAAAATCTCCTGAAAAATGCAACTTATTAAAATTAAGCCAGAAAGAAATAGAACACTGCACTCTTATTTTTTGAAAATAGAATCTTAGAGACCTTCCCAATGAAAACAAACAGACAGGGCGCCTGGGTGGCTCAGATGGTTAAGCGTCTGCCTTTGGCTCAGGTCATGATCCCAGGGTCCTGGGATCGAGTCCCGCATCGGGCTCCCTGCTCCTTGGGAGCCTGCTTCTCCCTCTGCCTCTCTCTCTCTGTCTCTCATGAATAAATAAATAAAATCTTTGAAAAAAAAAAAAAAGAAAAAAAAAAAAAAGAAAACAAACAGACAAAACACGTACTTCAGGACAAGATTCATTCACTGCTAAATTTAAAGAAATAATACTAATTTTTCACAAATATCGCCAGAGTATAGAAAAAGAGGGAGCATTTTTTAACTTTTTAACTTATTTTATGAGACTACAATAGCCTTAATATCAAAATATCAAGATGAAAATAGAAATCAATCTTATTCATAAACATATTTTAAAAATCCTTAACAAAATATTAGCAAACCAAATCAAAAGAATAATAAAAAGAATAATAAAAAAATGAAAAAATACATGAAAACTAAAACGAGTTTCTCTAGGAATGTAAAGTTGATTTAACATTTCAATTAAATTATGCAATTCAACACACTAATGTAATAAAGGATTAAAAATGATCTTTTAAAAGCAAGCACAAATTGTGATAAAATTTCAAAGAAAAAATTTAGATGAACAGCTTGAACAAACTAAAAATTATAAAGAATGTATAAAATCTGATAAGTATAGCTATAAATGAAACTATAAGAAATACAAACTTAATGACAAAAAGTTGACAAAATTTAATCATTCTCTAGGAAGTATAATAAAAAGAGTTAAGATATGTGTAAAAATTATAAAGGAAGAAATGAAAGTTGATTTTTGTAGATATATAATCATATACAAAAATAATACAAAACAAATTTCAAATAAATTATTTATTTAGAAAATCAATACAAGTCAGTAATCATCCAAGCCAGCAATCAAAATGAACTTGTATTTTTTTTAAAGATTTTATTTATTTATTTGAGAGAGAGAGACAGAGAGAGCATGAGAGGGGGGAGGGTCGGGAGGGTCAGAGGGAGAAGCAGACTTCGGGCCGAGCAGGGAGCCCGATGCGGGACTCGATCCCGGGACTCCAGGATCATGACCTGAGCCGAAGGCAGTCGCTCAACCAACTGAGCCACCCAGGCGCCCATGAACTTGTATTTTATATGTAACATGAACAGTATAAAAATATAAAATGTATAAGGATGAACAAACTAAGTCTAATGACTATAGACATTACAGGAATGCTTGAGAGAAATTAAAAGATGCCTAAATAAGTTGAGGAATACAAGATTTTCATTAACTGAAAAATTTAGTATTGTTAGGATGCCAAATCTCTCCAGATTAATGCATAATTTTAATTTAATGATGAGTTTTAAAATATATATTGAGGGGCACCTGGGTGGCTCAGTTGGTTAAGCATCTGCCTTTGGCTCAGATCCTGATCCCAGGTTCCTGGGATCAAGCCCCATGTCATGTTGGTCTCCCTCTCCTTCTGCCCTTCCCCGACTCGTTCTCTCTCTCTCTCTCTCTCAAATAAATAGGTCAAATCTTTAAACAAACAAACAAATAAAATATATATTGACACTCAAAGAAACAAACAAACAAAAAATAGCCATGACACCCTTGAGGAAAAAATAACAACATTGAGGAAATTTTTCTACTGGTTATCAAAACTTGTAACACTACAAAAATGAAGAGATGGTAATTTTTTTTTAAAGATTTTTATTTATTTATTTGAGGGAGAGAATGAGAGAGAGAGAGCACATGAGAGGGGGGAGGGTCAGAGGGAGAAGCAGACTCCCTGCCGAGCAGGGAGCCTGATGCGGGACTCGATCCCAGGTCTCCAGGATCATGACCTGAGCCGAAGGCAGTTGCTTAACCAACTGAGCCACCCAGGTGCCCAAGAGATGGTAATTTTAATGCAAAGAGAGATTCATAGAAGATTGGAAAAGGCTAAAAAGGTACCTATTGTTGACTGTAAACATCAAATGATACAGACACATTTTGCACAATACCTAGTTCCTAGGAAGTTTTTGAAACATCAGTTTTTATTATATTTTGCATTTTATACTACTTTTTTAAATTTCCCACATCAAGAGATGCCAATTCACCCTAATGATCTCATCTTAACCAATTACATCTGCAATGACAATTTCTAAAGGAGGTCACATTCTGAGGTACTGGATGTTAAGACTTCAACATGTGAATTTTGGGGAAACACAATTCAACCTGTAACATAGCCCTCCTAAAAACTGTTCCTTTTACACCCAGTTCATCATGCTATTCTGGATTGAAATGTTGGGATTTAAGAAAACAGCAAAGATTATGGAAGACAAAAAAGGCTACCATCAGTGTGAGAATGAGAGTCATTATAAGCTGGGAATCAGTTTTCCACTTTGACAGAAAATTAAAATGACAAAGAATTTCTTTTATAACTAATGAAGTTTTTTTTTAATACAAGGATATAATAAAAGGGACTACACATTTAATAAGCAAATCAGGAGTTGATTCCCTCTCCTCTCTTTGAGATTTTTAGTACAGTGATAGTAGAATGAAGGTCAAAGCCCCATAGACTGGGACAAGGTTAGTGGAAGTTTAAAAGGCAAATCTCAGGGAGATTACATCACCAGAGCTGGTTCTGACGAGATTCCATTAGTATAATTCATTGACACTTGTATTCCAGTCATCTAGGAGAGCATCTACAAACTAGTAGATGTCCACAGTATGTGTTAAAGAAGTGAACTTTGCTACACAGTACTGACTAGATTATAAAGGAATGGACAGAAATCCAGATTTTATTTTCTCATCCTTAGCTATACTCTCTTATTTCACATAGTCTCAACTTTTTATTCTTCTATTTTTTTCTCTTATCCATTCTTTATTTCCTTCTCCTTTCTCCCCCCCCCCCCCCTTATTTTTCTGTATTTTGATTCTTCTCTGTACTGCTCTCTCTTTCATTTCCTTTTTTGGGTAGTTATATTATTTTTTTAACTTTATGAATTTTATAAATATTTTAAAACACATACTACATTTGTTGGTGAACTTGCCTTTGGAGAGTCACTCCATGACATGTGAATAAAGCTAGTTTAGCTCAACAAGAGGCAGAGCACATAGCAATTAAGAGAATACCCAATTTTATACTCTGGCTTATAGAAGCAGTGCAGCCTTTAAACAATGACTTTACTACATTGAGTATCAACGTACTCAAGTATAGAGCAAAGATAATGTTGCTATCTTATACAGGTGTTCTGAAGATTTTGAGCTAATGAATTCATGCTAAATTTGTGCATCACTTCTTGGTACCATATCAAACTTTCAAATGATGTTAATTATAATTATTTGTATTAAGATCTACAGAGAATAGAGAGTGAGAAATTAAACATAGCTCTTAATTAACTTGCTCAGAGGGCCATCCTTTCAAGAAACAGAAAAGAGAGTGGGTAACCATGGATCACATTGGTGTCATGACAGCAGCACTTATAGGGAAGTAATATTCCGTTCTAGCCATTATAAATATTTTCTGATCAACTGCTGGACATAAATTATCAAGTGTCTTTGCTTGGCTAAAATTTCTTAGGCTTGCTACTGGTTGATTCCACAGACATTTCCAAATCAGTCACTGAACTATTTAAGAGATATTGACTTGAACAAATATTGCAGCTTAATAGGCATTTTTTTAAAATATACTAAATCTTCCCTAAAATATTTTATATAAGTGCAACCTATATAAACAAAATTTATGAATATAAATGTTTCAATTATTAAATTAAATGCCTGAAATAACCACTCAAACATGAAATTTTGGTAATAAAATAGTGAATATTTGTTAATAAAATGAAACTATATTGATTTAGGGAAAATACTATAGTATTGAACAACAGAAATTTCTGAAATGATGGAAATACTTGATATCTGCTCTGTCTAGTTTGGTATTCATTAGTCACCTGTGACTATTGAGCCCTTGAAATGTGACTAGTATGACTGAGAAAACAAAGCTTTGATTTATTTTAATTAAATTAATTTATATTTAAATTTAAATAGCCACGTATGGCTAGTAGCTTCCATATTGGACAGCGCACATTTATAATGTCAAATTTGTATGGAAAAGTACCTTAAATGTTGTTAGCAGTTATTATTTTGTCAATAAATTTTGTTTCACAATATAAAGACTCTTGTAGAATTATGAGCTTGTTTTATACTGATTTGCTGTTACTTGAAATAAGTAGTCAAACTTAGTGATATTCAGTTTGGCAGTCTTTAAGTAAGCTACATAAATAAGTGATTTTCTTTATTACCATCAGTCCAATTTTACTTTATAAATAATAATAATTGTGATATTTGATTTACTATAGTGAAACTAATCTTGAAAAATTTTGAAACTGTTGAAAATCTTATGTTGTTTCTTCACAACCATTACTTTTAAGTTCCAACAATCTAATTTAACTGTGTTTCACACTGAAAGTCTGAGGGATCAAGGGAAATTGATAGTGAGTTAAACTTCTTTCAATCAATTCTAGCTCAATTGATTACTGAAAGAAAAAGTGACTACAATGTGATTATTAATATCTTTTTTTCCTTTCACAGAATAATTTACAAAATAGGTTTCTGGAGTATTTACTTAATTCACCACAAAAGGATGTTTAAGAAGTGAACATGTATCCTTCAAATATTTCACCAGCCTGTTGCTCAATAAGTCAACATCTATTCAGTATTTTTTCATGTAGTTATAAGTAAACACTTATTGAATATATAGGAGGATATATTATAATTTATTTATTTAGAGAAAAGATAAAGAAAAATATAATATCTAAATGCATAACCATAGAAATTCTTTTAAAAAGATAGATTTGGAAAAAGGTTATAGGTTTAGAGATAGAAGTAGCAACACATGGAACAATATAATAAAATAAGTATTTGTTGAACCACACCAAATAAAATTTATTCAGGATTTTAAGTTTATAGTCTCAAACTGAAAAAGAAACAGACGGTATTCATATTTCCTTTTAAAATGTTTGTCTTTGCTTTTAAAATTAAAAAAATAATGTTATATTGTATTATCACTTGTAATATTGATATTAATCTTAGTTGAAACTTTGCCATTGAGATATAATCACATTAAACTTTGTTACTATTTCCTTTTCAGAGTTTGGAAGAGTGTATGTTTTTATGAGGCAGTTCCATCTCTCTGGTAGTATTATTTCTACCACCCAATAGGTTATTAAGTATTCTACCATTCCCCCAAGATAGAACTCTGCTGTTACTATGCAATGCTGCTCTGCACCAATTTGTTGTGTGAGCCAATGGATTGGCTTTTGAAAGTATTTTAATTGTTAAATTTTTTTTAAAAAGTTTGCTACAGGAAAGACATCTGTTGTACTTTACTGCTCCTGGATATGTGTTAATTGTATGAGGGCAACAAACCAAATAATCTTTAGCCAGATTCTTGTTTGAGAGAACAATGCAATTATAACCAAAATAGAAGAAAACCAATAAAAAAACACAATTTTACTCTTCAGATATATTACTTGTTTTTGCTGCCTGAGTACTATGTGTAGAGAGAACTCTGACAGAATTAAAAATTTCAGCAGATAACTAATCAAAACCCATCATTTCCAGATTACTGTGCTAGATGCTTATGGAGAGACAGAAATAAATTAAAAAACTGAGATCTATATTTTTTATACTAAATCTCATAGAAATATTTGAGTAATATAAACTGATCATCCCAATAATCTGGATTCTGAAGGATGGTTTATGCTATTGAAAATTTTGGTGGTTCCAAACTACATTAATTAACCTCAGATTAAAATAGTGAAATAATGATAATAAAAAAATAAAAATGTGTGAAAATTATTCTGGATAAATTTACACAGAAATCTTTTTCTTTCACAAGTCAGATGCACACACGCACTCATACACACACACACACACACAAACATACACACACAAACATACACACACACACGGAACTGACTATGAAGTATATAGTTAGAATTCCAGAGTTTCAGGTTTGACCAACTTTGGAAGAAGTAAGTGGATGGCTAGAATACTATAAATATTCCTTTGAACTCTTATCACGTATTAAGCATTATACTATGTGCTTTATGAGTATTGTCTTATTTAACATAACAATAATATATGATACCTTCTAACATTCTTACTCTAACAGCTAAGGAAATTAATAAAATTTACTTCAGAGTTATTAGGGAAAAAGGCAGAATTCATACTTAGGATTCTTTGTATTATACTCATTAGTTTCCAAAGAGTGGTCCTCAGACCTACAGCACTGACAACACCAGAAAATTTTAGAGAAGCAAATTCTTTTTTTCACCTTATTAAACATTGAGCTTATTTCACATTGAGTATATTTTCACGTCCCCATCATTTCAATTTTCAAACCACCACTACTCCTATGTCCTATCATAACATTTCATATATACTTAAAACCAAGCAAAGGGTGGAATTCCATCTTTAAAAACTAAACAGGCAATTTGGACAACACATCCTTGGCAATGGAACCTAGCGAAAGTTGCCATTCTGCATTATAAAAATGACAACCAGATACCAACTGTTATAGAAATGAAATAAGATGGAAATTTTTAGCAAAGTGTTTTAACTATTTCTTAATTTCTTCTTGTTCCATTGCCAGAGATCTTAAACAGCCTCTTGGTCCATCATCTGGAAGCAATTCTTCACATAATTGCCGAACTTGGCTTCCACTTTGGGAAGAGAGGCAGCTTTTTCTATATTTGCTTGCATTTTTGCCCTAATGTCTTCCATGTGACTAGGTCCTTTCAGTGTTTTGGGCATCTTTTCCTGTTTTTTTTGAAAGATTCTTGACCTTTTGATCTTGGTGTTGATGGTTTTGAGTCTTTTCTACTCTGGTTTGGTTTTTGTGTATTTTTTGGCTGGAGTATCTTGCATAGATTTCTTTACTGGAGGCTTTGCTTCAGCTTCCTCATCATCCAAATCATCATCATCATTTTCATCATCATCCCTCATCATCATCATCATCGTTGTTATCGTCTTCTCTATTATCTTCACTGGCAGCAAGTTTTACTTTTTTCTGTGGAAACTTGTTACCACTTCCAGAGGCAGAATGCTTTTCCAGATAAACTACGGTGTTTCACACCCTCTTCCTCTGTATCTTCTGACTCTGCATTTTCCTCCACAGCTACTAAGTGCTGTCCACAAATATGTACAAGCCGTGAACCGCATTTCAATGTAAGACCACAGGTGGTGTTATTTCAAAACCCCCAAGGGAAACCGTTGGCTGTACTGACATTTCCAAAGTTGCCAGTGTGACTTTAATTAGACTGCCTTTGTAATTCCTTTCCTCTGCTTCAACAATGTGCAATTCATCCTTTGCACTCACCCCTAAACTGACCATTCTTAAAGATAACTGGTGCTGATTTTCATCGTTGTCTACCTTAAAGTGATAATCTCTGTCAGCCTTTAGTTCACAACTGAAAAGATAGTTCTGGGAACTCAGGGGGCTTAGGTCCATGTCCATCCAATCGTCCATGGGTTGGCGGCACACACTTGAGTGGGAAAGAAGGCAAATGTAAATAAACTACTACTGTTCCACAGAAGAGCTGGGCAGGACAGCATCACACCAGGGGTAGGGAAGCAAATTTTTGAATCCCAACCAAAAATCTACTGAATCAGAAACTTGAGGGCAAGGTCCAACAACCTATGTTTTTAAAAGTCCTCTGGTGATTCCAATGCATGCTAATGTTTGAGTTTAAGCACCCTAAGTCATCCCCTTAAACATAGTACTACACTTTTTTTTTTTTTAAAGATTTTATTTATTTATTTGAGAGAGAGACACAGCGAGAGAGGGAACACAAGCAGGGGGAGTGGGAGAGGGAGAAGCAGGCTTCCCGCGGAGCAGGGAGCCCAACATAAGGCTCGATCCCAGGACCCTGGGATCATGACCCGAGCTGAAGGCAGTCGCTTAACCAACTGAGCCACCCAGGCGCCCCCATAGTACTACACTTAAAACAGATATTTGTGCTAGGTATCTGTGCCTGAAATAATTGAAATTATTAGAGTACTATCATAGTCAGGTTGGGCTGCTGTTAAAACATTTATTTCTCATAGTTCTGGAGGTTGGTAAGTCCAAGATCAAGGTGCTGGCCAATTCAATGCTTTGGTGAGGGCCCTTTTTCCTGTTTGCATATAGCAACCATCTTACTGTGTGTTAACATGACCTCTTTTATGTACATGCACAGATGGAGAGAGAGCTCTTGTGTCTCCTCCTATACTTACAAAGGAACTAATCTCATCATGAGGGTATCACCCTTATGACTTCATCTTAACTAAATTACCTCCCAAAATACCATCTTGCCTCCAAATACCATCACATTAGGGATTAGTGCTTCAACATGTGAATTTTGGAGAAACACAAACACTCAGGCAATAACAAATTCCTAATATTATAATGGATTTCAACAATATGATAATTCCTAATTATGAGGCTCAAATACATCCTTACTGCAAAGCTTCAGTAGATCTTCCACTAATAGAACATCTAAAAAAATCTATAACTCTTGAAATTATTAAGCAGATGCCACATTTAAATAGACTGTAAGAAAAAAATAAATAAGCCTGATTTTCACTTTAGTTGAATGAACAATGTTTTTAGTTGTATTTAAATTTCTCTACTTCTCTGGTAATGGAAATAATATATAGTTGTTTAAAAACTGCATACATTTTTCTCATGGTACCATTTATTTAGTAAAGATAAAAATCAAATGCTGCCATTGTTTTAAAAATGTAGTTGAACATCGTATTGGAAAACTGTAGATAGAAATGTTTGAACTCTGAATACCTTCAAAAGCATAGAATGATTTTCAATAGGAAGGTTCAAAATTATAGGAAAATGAATGTAGATAAAACATATCCTCAAAGGATTATGCGCATGATAGGTATACTAGCTTCTTAGGAATACCATAATAATTACCATTGTTTGAGTGGTTTAAAACAACAGAAATTTATTCCTTTATAGTTCTGGAAGCCAGAAGTACAAAATGAAGTATCAGCAGCCACACTCCCTCCATAGGATCTAGGGGAGAATTCTTCCTTGTCTTCTCTAGTTTCTGGTAGCTGTCAGAATTCCTTAGCTTTACAAATGTGTGCCCCTACCATCCCATGCCTTCTTTTCTATGTGTATCTGGGTGCTTTTCTCTTTTCATAAAGGATATCAATCATTGGATTTAAGGCCTATCCTAAATCCAGGATGATTTCTTCTTAAAATCCTTTAAAAATTACATATTCAAAGATGCTATTTCTAAATAAAGTCACATTCAGAAATACTAGGTAAATGAATTATTATAGAACACTAACCTAACACAGTTGGCAAAAAACTAAACATTAGATTTTAAAAGTTAAACTTGTTAATTACATGCTTTAATTATAATCAAAGAATTATAAAGTAGTATGGTTCATAGTACTTTGATTTATTTCATGTAAATCATCAAATTTCCAGCCTTTATAAACAATATTTTTCTGAAAAGTAATCATCATTCTGAATTTAAGCTATTTTGATCCAGTGTTATTGCAGCTCATTTATCTAGTTAACAACGTGGTTGGCCACAAAATATAGTTTAAATTTTATGGAATATTTTTGTTTTATTTGAGGTTATAGGCATTGTTAAGCAAATTTCAGGAGAAAAAAACTTATTGCATTACCCTATATTCTCAAGATCTTCACAAGGATATTTATAAATATTGAAATTCCTTTTTACCCACCAATAATAACATAAAGACTATCTATTGTAAACTATCTGTGTGGACAATGAAATAATTATTGGTTAAGGAATTCACTTTATATCCACAATGAAAACTGAAACAGCACATGTAGGTCTAACAATTTCATATAGGCTTATTTATCTGGCAATAAGCCACAGATACTGTGAATAAGTTATGTATAACTTACACTGGTGACAGGATTCATGTAATGTGTTTTGAGACACACTCAGCCATTATGCACATTTCAGGAGGTATAACTCTAAACAAAGGAAGGCACCAAAGAATTAACGTGGCAATATAGAAGTTACAAAATTAAATATACACAGAAGAAATGCAGGATTCCTTAAAATGTGTAGAGCAGGTATAGAAGAAAAGGCAATAATGAAGACTGGAAAATTGGCAATTATATACCCTAATAACATTGAAATGCAAAATATTTAAAATAAATTTGGGACCATACGATACATCTTTCCACTGCCTTCAACCTGAGACACCAGACAGCCTACAAATAAAAATAGGTTAGTAACACCAGCAATCTCAATACAAAATGATAAATGTTATATTAGGGACATGTATAGGAACAAATTCAGGAGTCAGATAAGACTTTTCTGTAACAGTGGCATCTAAGTTGCGGGTTAAAAGGATCAGTTGGGTCTTCACAGAGTGAGAAGGCAGAAGAACATCCCATTCAAAGAGAACAGTGTGTTAAATTACCTGAAGGCAAGTTCAGTTTATTTTATCACAGGGTTTGGGAAGAATAACGCTAAAAGCTGAAGCTGGGAAGGTAAATAGGGCCCACATGAAAAATCTAGTCAGCCAGATAGAGTTTCACTCTGGGAACACTGGGGAGCCAATAACATAGTTTACCAGAGATGTGACATGATCAGATTTGTACTTTAAAAATAATATTTTGGCTACCGTGTGGAAAATGGATTTGATTTGTAAACACGACTGGAGGCAGAGACTCTACTTGGAGGCTATTAGAGTAATTCAAGCCAGAGATGCTGGTGGCATGGACTGAAGTACATCAGTGGAAATGGAAATGAAATAGACTGATGTGACTCATATTTAGAAGACAGACCTGACACGATCCAGTGATGGATTATATGTGGGAGACAGGAAAAAACGAGAAAGCAGAAAAAGTCTGATGATACATAGTTTCCTGGCTTGAATAGATGGGTAGATAGCAGCGTCACTTTCCCTTAAGGAGTAAGCAGAGTTGAACATGCTAATCAAGATTACCATTTATCTCTTATTTTCCCCCATTCAGTTTCTTTCACAGCATAATTCCACAGCTCTAAATTCAGCTTGAGGACATAATATGAAAGTTGTGACTCTACATAATATGTTGCCAAAGTCAAAGTAGCACATTTCTTACATTTTATTTTTCTGAAATCAAGACATCTTGTAATCGGTGCCAAAATAAATTTGCCAGGCACTTGGCAGAGGATTACTGTGAGGAAACTACCAGAGGGTGTATTTTGGCAAAGTTATACCTGTGTGCGTTTGCATTTCGTTTTCTTTAAGGAGAGTAGTTAATGAGGATGCATACATAAACTGCAAGTCATCTTGGAATCACCAAGGATGCCCTCCATGAGGAGAGGATGTGAGGGAAGTTCCATTCAAGTTCCTGCATGAAGGCTACCACAGCATGCTAAGTTTGGATCCACATAAATCACTGAGTGTTGCCCCCCTGCAGAGGATGAGTCTCTGGAGAAGGGAAGGAAATTAAGCACTTCTTTTTTTTTTTTTTAAGATTTTATTTATTTATTTATTTGAGAGAGAGAGTGAGAGAGAGAGAGAGCACAAGAGGGGGGAGCGGGAGAGGGAGAAGCAGGCTCCCCGCTGAGCAGGGAGCGCGACGCGGGACTCGATCCCGGGACTCCAGGATCATGACCTGAGCCGAAGGCAGTCACCAACTGAGCCACCCAGGTGCCCGGAAATTAAGCACTTAATTTAATGTTTGAAATAGACAGACAGCTTGACCTGTCTGAGGAATGGGGAAGATTGTGGGAGAGCATTTATGCGTCTCTCAGGTAGAAGTTGCTGGAACAAATCCTATTGCTAGCAGCTGGAAAGGATAAATATGTGTGAATCTGAAGGCAGAATATAATAATTGCAATATTAAAAACATATGTCAGACCTCAGCACCGAGAGAATGACTGTGTTCTTTGAAGAACAATGTGGCCTGACTAGGGATGAAGCCAGCAAAAAATCTTTAATTCAGAGAAACCAGATAACCAATGTTTGGTACATGCATAATGTGGCATTAAGAAGCAGTAACAAAAGTCAACTAGGCTGACTCTAGTATTCATTGTGTGAGAGTTTAATTGTGCCATTTGAATGGCACAGGAATCCTAGGTTGTTGGAAAATTTACACAAAGATCCAAGCTATACAGGAATTCTTAGTAATAAATCATTAAATACATCCAGCCATAATGAAAAATTATTGTGTGTGCACTCCAGATTTAAGAAGTAGCTTATAGGGGCGCCTGGGTGGCTCAGTCGTTAAGCGTCTGCCTTCGGCTCAGGTCATGATCCCGGGGTCCTGGGATCGAGCCCCAAATCCCTGCTTGGCAGGAAGCCTGCTTCTCTCTCTCCCACTCCCCCTGCTTATGTTCCCTCTCTCGCTGTGTCTCTCTCTGTCAAATAAATAAATAAAATCTTTAAAAAAAAGAAGTAGCTTATATATGTGTAATAAGTTATGGCGTTCACATTGTCTGTACGAGAGTGAAGTTAGCAGTACAAGAATGTATCTCTTCCACGGATTGTCACTGTACCTGACTTACTTGCACAGTTAACACAATAAAATTGAAGTTTAATTTAAATGTTCAGCCCTAATCCTTGATAACAAAACATTAAAATACCTTCTAAAAGAACATATTTTGATAATCTTAAAATGAAATCCTTAATCTAATTATAATTTATTTAAAATCACATACCAGACAACACATTATAAACAAAGAAATTGCCAAATATCTTGGAAAGTTTGGAGTTTTCTCCCCTCATAGAACAACTGTTGTTATTACTTCACTAATCGTTAACCACTATTACTCTGGTATATACACCTAAGGTAAAAATATCCTACTATACACAAAAGATGCTTGTCACTTAATGATTAACAGACAATGAAAATAGGAAAATATACTATGAGTTTAAACAAATAGAAATTAGGGGCGCCTGGGTGGCTCAGTTGGTTAAGCGTCTGCCTTTGGCTCGGGTCATGATCTCAGGGTCCTGGGATTCAGCCCTGTGTTGGGCTCTCTGCTCAGCCGGAGAATCTGCTTCTCCCTTTCCCTCTGCCCCTACCACCCACTCATGCTCTCTCTCTCTCAAATAAATAAATAAAATCTTAAAAAAATATTAATTAAGACAAAATAATATATTGGTAGTTATGTTGTGAATGATCGGTTGCTTCGGAGCATAAAATCACAAGCATGGGTTATAAAATATAGTGTGGCCATGTGTGATGTATTCAAAGGATTAAGAAGACTAGAACCCAACTGTAAAAAAGGCCCAAATGCAAACATTTATTGTGATATGAATAAATACAAGATTTTCCCTGTTGTAAAGTTTTTGTCTGTATATATTCCATGTAATGTTAGCATTTCTCCTACTAAACTCTTATTAAGCAAACTCCCTGCAGACTCTTATTAAAGTGATACTATGTCTATAAATAAATGCCATCTTAGAATGAAGAAATTATGGTCGCATCTGTGTTTCTTTTAAGAAACAACTACCTGAAATTTCTTTCAGGCTAACGTGGCTTTTGTTTTTATTTATCACAGCAGAAACTGAATGTAGAGCCAGTGTTCTCCAGGAAACAAAATGAACAGGAAATTATATACATAAAGTTTTTTTATAAAGTATTACCTCACACAATTATAGGGGCTGAGAAGTCCCTCCATCTGCTGTCTCTGGAGACTCAGGAAAGCCGTGGTGTAGTTCAAATAACTGGGAGCCTAAGAGCCAATGGCATAGATTACAGTCTGGGTCCAAAGGCTTGACAACCAGGATAGTATAAGTTGTATATGTAAGTGTAAGTCCCACTTTGAGGGCAGAAGATCAATATTCCAGCCGAAACATTCAGGCAGAGAGTGAATTCAATCCTCTACCATTTTGTTTTATTCAGACCCTCAGTGGATTGGATGATGCCGCCACTGAGGAGAGCCATCTGATACTCAATTGGCCAATTCAAATGCTAATCTCTTCCAGAAACATCCCTGCAGACACACTGAAATAATATTTAACCAAATATCTGGGCATCTTGTGCCCCACTCAATTTGACACATAAAATTAACCGTCACACTGAAACTCAAAAGGAGTTTCTTATATCAAAAGCTCACAAAACTCTGTATATCTGAAGCAATCAGTTGTGCCTATGGATGCAGAAAGATACAGAAAGTTCTGGATTAAGCTATAAACTTTCCAATGTATGCAACAAAATAGAATTACAGTATATCAAATCCTTATCTTGCTCAAATACTTTTCACTTTCTTACACAACTACACTGATTTTGGTCTGCAAAAACCCCAGTGGAGAAAGATAGTACCCATGCTAAGAACTCAGAGAGCCCACACTTTCATTTCACTCAAGCTTTGTACTCAAATGTTATATATCAAAGAAGTCTTTCTTGACTTTCCAGTTACACATACACACACACACACACACACACACAGGCCCTCCCCACCCTCAGCCACACCCTTACATATTATCTTACTTTATTTAGCTTTATAGGAATTATTATTACTCAAGATTATTTTAAAATCTATGTATTAACTTGTTTATATTTTATAGATTTATTAGGATGTTGACAGAATGAGGGACACCAGTGACTTATCAACACAGCATCTAATATCTGTAGAACAGCACCAGAGGTACATTAGGTACTCCATGCAAATTCTGTTCCCTTATGATTCATCAGCATGTTCTGCCAAAAGTTCCTTGAAAATAACTACTGATTATAGTCCTTGAAGGAAGAGTCATTAAAAAGAAATATGTTCCTAGAAAAACACTTACTTATTTAGACAAGCAAATATTGGGAAGTATTGGCCAATCTTGGAAAGAATTGACAATAGTCATATGAATTTTACTAATGATAATATTAAACTCTGTTGTTGTCTTGTTTATTTTTGAGAAGACATTTTAATATTTAGCTTTTCCATTTAGTTTAGCTTTGAAGTTGCTTCTTCATCCCATTGTTGCTTTCAATTATTTATCAGTCTTTATATCATTTCTTTTTTTAAGATTTGTTTATTTTAGAGAGACAGAGCAGGGGAGAGGGACGAGCGAGAGAGAGAAAGAGAAAAAAAATCTTAAGCAAACTCCCTACAGACTCCCTGCTGAGTGTAGAGCCCAACACGGGGCTCGATTCCAGGACCCTCAGATCATGACCTGAGCCGAAACCAAGAGTCAGACACTTAACTGACTGGGCCACCCAGGCACCCCTTATATCATTTCTTAGCAGGAAACTAAAATTGTCCTGATCCTTAAAAATGTCACTGGCTAATTTATAGAATAGGTTTATATGGAAAGCTATCATTTTCATTTATAAGTAGTTCCCTAGATTTAAAGAATTTTCTTTAGCTCGGGCTTCTTGGAGAGATTCTCTTTCCTTAACTTTGAAAGTGCTACATTCATATGCAAATCATTGATACGATTATGTATTTAGAGAAAAATAACTCCTGCAAATACAGAATAAAATATGAGAATAATGGGAAGAAGGAGACAGGGCTAAAATAATATCTGATTTTATAAATTGGCCTGAGTTTAAAAAACTCCATTAAATGGTTTGCTGAAGATGGAGACCTGAATATGGAGGAAATACTGAATAAATTATTGTGTAATTGGATTTTGTCAAATTAGCAAAAGATTAAAAATTTCTCCTTTTTTGACTATGCCACATGAATTCGTGATAAATATAAAACTAAATATGGGTGATACCGTGTTAGGTGCGGTGGAGGATTTTTAAAAGTGCTAAGAAATGTATCTTGCTTTCAATATTAATAGATGCATGGATGAGATCAAGAGTGGTGTGTAAAAGGAGAAACACTCAAATGTCATGGCGGGTTCAGAGACCAGAGATTACTTCTAACTGCAAAGATTAGGAGAGGTTTTATCAAGTAAACTACATTTGTTCTTGTCCAGAAAAGATAAATATGACTCAGACATTTGGCTGTGGGCTGTGTGTATTCTGGATAGTGGGAACAATATGAATAAGATACATAATTGGTGTATATATGTACACCGATGAAAATTCTACTTGCTGAAGTTTGAGACTTGGGAAAGAGAATAGAGAGGTGATACTAGAAATTCTGTATGCAACTAGATCATATAAGCCTTGAGTGAGAATAGAATTTTATTTGATCGGTGATGGAAAGGCAGTGAATATTTTTCCACAAAGGTGTTGAATGATCATTGTGTTTTAGGAATATATGCCTAATATCAGTGGATATGGAACATAAAACAGCAAGTTAGTTAAGAAATTATTTTCAAATTCCATATAAAAGATAGTAGAATCTTCTGAGGCAGAAACTCAACAATAAGCTTGGAACTAAAGTATAGATGTCAGAGATTCTTAATGAAGGAAGATGAAACTTGGCAAAGAAAAATAAAGGAAATTGTAAGTGATTTAGAGCTACGATAATGCTTAAAACTTTTCATAAAATTGCTACATATACACAGTTTATTTCACTATGTATACATATATCCATATTGTATATTATCCCTTAGTTGGGATTTGTCTGATTTTTTTTTTCATGATTAGAATGGGATTATGTTTTCTTAGGAGAAAGACCACAGAAGTAAAGTGTTATTTTTAGCACATTATATGAAGGGCACTGTTATGGGTTGAATGGTGTCCCCCCAAAAAAGATAAATTAAAATCCTATCTCTCAGTAACTCAACAAGAATGCAAGTATCTCAAGGTCATGAAAAATAAGAAAAGTCTGAGATACTGTCACAGCAAAGAGGAGCCTACAGAGCCCCGAAACTCAGTATAATGTGATGTCCTACATATAATCCTAGAACACAAAAGTACAGTAGATAAAACTAAGGAAATCTAAATAAAATATGGACCTAAGTTAATATATTAACATTAACTTATTAATTGTAACAAATATATCGTAATTTATATAAGATGTTAATAATATTAAAAACGGTGGGACATATGAGAATTCTCTATACTATCTTTGGAATTTTTTCTGTAAATCTAAAGCTGTTCTAATAGAAAACATTTATTTAAAATATATTTATTCTTACAATTCCAAAAGGAGGTAACAAATATAAAATGCTTTGCACAATTCATTGCATATAACAGATGCTATATAGTAGCCATTCTTTCTGTAAGTTTCATTATATTTGCAAATATTAACATAAAATTGAATAATAGTTATTAACAACAAATGAAATAAATCCACATTTGCAATGTCAGCCTCCTCTTCCTTGTTTTTAATATAACATGCTAAATGTATATCTCCTGCTGGGATCTGCAATGAGTGAACATGGTTTAGCAAATTTATAATTTGTGCCAGTCTTTAGATTGCTATTGTCAAAATTAATAGTTTAAGTAAAAGCTCTGTCTTCATTATAACAAATGAAAATGATTTGGAATTATATAAACCCATTACATTTAATAATGCTTTAAATGTCTGGATAAAGAGACAAACCCAATTTCCATATGCTGACAAATGGTTTGGATCAACAAACTCTAAGTAATTATAAATACTGACATTCCTTTGGGATATTCATGGGTTTGTATGATCATGGTAGCTTGAATCATGTAGTTTACTGGAGATTCTTGAATTTTCACAAAGGATATTCTGCTTAAGTGATAGAGACTCCAAGCCTTTATTTTGGAAATACAGAAGATGATTTTGTGGCTTTAGGACTCTGATATCAAAGTAAGAATTGAGGGTCCAGGGCAGGCCACTCCTTGTAGTGGCTTACAGAATCTTATAACAACGTTAAGTCTGTCTTCAGATAGTCTCCCTCTCCCTCACTGAGTCTGTTCCAAAATCACAAAGCTTCTGTCTAATTCTCAAACACTGCAAATCATCTCCCGCCTCAACTCAGGGTTTTTTCACTCTCTTTGAAATAGCCTTCCTCCTCGCTGGCTCTCTTCCCTCTGTCTGGGTTACTGTCAGTGAAGACTTCCTCTCCACTCTTTAAAATTGTCATGCTACTCCCACCCTCATCCTCATTCCCTATCCCTTCCCGTTCTTTTCTCCCTGGCACTGATCTTCATTTGATGTCCTATAGTTTTCTAATTCTAGCTTCTAGATTGTCTCCTTTCACTAGCTTGAAAGCAGTAACTTCGGTCTGTTTTGTTTTCTCTTCCAATCTGGTGCACAAAACAGTGCCTGGCACATACAAGATATTCAGCTCATATTTGCAGAATAAAAGAATAGCAACACAAAATTAATGCACTCATTATTTAATAAAGTCCTATAATAATATGTTTTAGTCTTTTTTTAAACATCATTCACTGTTTTGCTTAAATAGAAAATCATATTTAAGTTTTACGTTGGATATATAAGCAGACTCAAAGTTCATATAACATCATAGATATTTCAAATATTCATGGAGTCATTATAAATGTTGTAAGGGAGCCATTATAGTCTTAAATATATAATATAATCTACTAAATCTCAAGGATATGGAGATCCTATAAGGACAACACATTCTTCTTGATTTTTAAAAGCATCTTATTGATAACTGAAATTAGATGGTTAAATATTTCTCTGTGATCTATTATTTATTTATTCTAGGCTATAGTCCATTATTTTCAGTTGGGGATTTTATATACCCTGGAGTTATTAACATAATAGACTGTAAGGATTTCTCTGGCAACATGTTGGTAGGAGATTACCCATTTATATAATAAAATAAAATGCGGTAATTTTTATTAACATCTCATGATTCCAGGAATGCACTAAAAGCCTCATTAAAACATTAATTTTGATGTATGGCATAGATAAGGACTAGCTAATAAACACGGAATGAAACAGAGTAAATGATTTAGATCCACGGATAACCTCTAAATTAGCCATCAGCTAAGAAGGAAAAAAAAAGGATAAAGACATCAGTGTGATTAAATAAACGTGGATGTCTGTTCAGTGAACTAAAACACATAAAAATACTGCAAGCATGTATGCTGCATGAAAAAAGATAATCTCACCATATACCTCTATAAATGTGTGGTATTTACTTTCAATAATATTGGTCATTACACAGTACAGATACGATTACATAAATAAAAATAAGAAAATTTTTAAAGCTGCTATTACTTTAGGGTTTTTTTTTTTTTTTTCCTTTTGGCACATTGTTTCCTACATTCCAGTTCCTTAAAATATATTTATTCTTTTCACTCTACCTTTTGAACTAGTTAAAGCCCAGTCATTTGTGCAATTTGCCTGCAGGCAAGGAAAAGAATACACAGACTTTCTCCCTGTATTTTATGCTTTTTGCTGATAGCATTTATCTTCAGAACTAATATTTATTGTCTTTTCATGTTTATAAAGATGGCATAAATTACTTAGGAAACTCTTTTTAATTAAAGAAAAGAATTAATATTGTAAAACACAACCATATGTACACCCCCAGATTTAGCTTTTTATGAACATTTTGTATTTTCTTCAAAAAATATTGGGCGCCTGGGTGGCTCAGTTGGTTAAGCGACTGCCTTCGGCTCAGGTCATGGTCCTGGAGTCCCGGGATCGAGTCCCGCATCGGGCTCCCTGCTCGGCAGGGAGCCTGCTTCTCCCTCTGACCCCCCCCCCCCCATGTGCTCTCTCTCTCTCATTCTCTCTGTCTCAAATAAATAAATAAAATCTTAAAAAAATATATTGTAATGACTACCTAACATTTAATAATGTTTAACTAGTCCTGCACTGTTTTAAATGTTGGCTTTATTTTTATCATAAATAATGTTAGGATTAAGATCCTTGGACTTTGTCTAATTTGAGTTCCCCACAAAACAGAGCCAGGAGGAAAGCCTGGATGTTTGTACTTCCTATGTTAAGAGAACCCAGGGAGCAGGGAAAGCGGGAGCAGGGGAGAGGGGCTGGGAGAGCCTGGAGCCAGGGGATGGAAAAGGCAAATAAAGAGCGAGTTATAGATTTAATCCCTGTGGACGGCTGGACTCCATGTCCCTGTCAACCGTGGAAGAACTGTGTAAACTATACCCCCAAAATTGTCTCTCCTAGGACAAGCGGAAAATTTATTTGTTTTGTCCCCCCTGCTCTCTCAATTCCTAGCTGTCCTGGACCCCAACTGAAGTAGCTGAGCTGAGGAGGTTTAGGAAGAGGCCTGGGGCAACAAAGCAGAGGCCACGGTGAGCACTTGAGTTGTCAGCATGTAAGAGACCTCCTCCAGGAGCTGCAGTATAAACGAAAAGTGGACCCTGGAGTGGCGGCAGGCAGGGACACCTTCTCCAGTTCAGGCCAAGAGGCAGGGAGAAGCCCGGTGGCATTGGCCCTCCTACAGCCCTCCAGCCCGCTGCCTCCACCAGTCTCGGCTATTGCAACTCCTCCCCGCTACCGGATGGTGGCAGTAGCGACTACTGAGAGACCTTGGACCCTCTGGAGCCCGGGTCAGGCCAGAACCAGCGGAGCCCCCGCCAGGACACCTGGGATCTTACACAGGAATTTAACAAATAATGCCAGGTTGCAAGTATTCCTCCTCTACTCAGACTTTCCCATTAACATGCAGACATGGCATTATTTCTCCCATCTTGAGGGGAAAAAAAAAATCCTTCTTGATCCTCCTTACAGATATCACTGCATTTCTCTCCTTTGCAGCGAAACTGAAAGTTTTTTTGTTTTTTTTTTTTCCCCCAATCACTGTCTCAAATTCCTCTCCCATTTTCTTTTGAAAATATTTCAGTCAGGCTTTTGCTACTAATCCACTGAAACCTCCATTGTCAAGTTCACCAATTACCTCCCTGCTGCTAAATCCATTCTCAGACCTCATCTTATCTGACCTATTGGCAGCATTTGACAGACTGTCTCTTCTCTTCCCTTGAAAAAATTCTTCACTTGACTTAAAGGATTTTCCCCTCCATGCATCACTGGCTGCTCCATCTTGGGCTACTAGGGTGTTTTCTCCCCCCTTTCCTAATCTTAACGTTGGTGTAAGTAAGGCCTCAAATCTTGGCCCACATATATTTCCCATATAGAGTTTCTTTTCTTTTTTTTAAATTTTATTATGTTATGTTAATCACCAAACCATATATAGTTTCTTGATCATCCCTTCCAGTATCCTGGATGTAAATACCATCAGCATGCTGATAATCCCTAAATTTATATTTTTAGCTGAACCGCTATGCTGATTTCAAAAATCATACGTTCAGCTAAGAACTCACTTGGATATTAATAGGCATATATGATGTGTCAAAACCAAACTACTGATTTCCCTCCCTTGTAACAAACAAATAAACAAAATATCTCCTACTCCCAATGTCTTCCACAGTTTAGTGTTTTCTCTATTCCTCCAATTTTTAGGTCATTTCCTCAACTTGTCTTCTTTTGCCTGTATCTATAAGCCCTACTACCCCCATCTCAAGACGTATCATCTCTAGGCACCTTGGCCCAAGTCACCTTTCACTAAGATTATTGCAAATCTCAGAAGTTGTTTTCTTTCTACTTTGTTTAACTCCCTTTAATCTATTCAATACAAAACAATCACAGTGATCCTGAAAAAAACATTCGTCAGAGTTTGATTCCTGCTCCCCTCCTCCCTCCAGTGGCACTCTGTATCTCTCCAGGTGAGAGCCGTTATCTTACATGGCAAGGCTTGTAAGGGTATACACAATCTCACATCCTTTCTATCCAGGCATTCACACACTACTACCCTCCTCATTTTCTTTTTTTTTTTTATAAAGATTTTATTTATTTATTTGACAGAGAGATAGACAGAAGAGCACAAGCAGAGGGAGTGGCAGAGGGAGAGGGAGAAGCAGGCTCTGCACTGAGCAGGGAACCTGATGCGGGACTCGATCCCAGGACCCTGAGATCATGACCTGAGCCGAAGGCAGACGCTTAACCATCTGAGCCACCCAGGCGCCCACCCTCCTCATTTTCTTTTTTTTTTTTTTTTTAAAGATTTTATTTATTTATTTGAGACAGAGAGAATGAGAGAGACAGAGAGCACATGAGAGGGGGGAGGGTCAGAGGGAGAAGCAGGCTCCCCGCCGAGCAGGGAGCCCGATGCGGGACTCGATCCCGGGACCCTGGGATCATGACCTGAGCCGAAGGCAGCCGCCCAACCAACTGAGCCACCCAGGCGCCCACCCTCCTCATTTTCTTCACAGGAATCTCTACCTCTTCCTTGAACTAGAGCATGCAGTGTACATTCAGATCTTAAATGGTCTTTGCAATTTTTGTTCTCTCCGCCTAAAATGCTTTTTCATGGTTTACCTGCATCACTATCTTTCATTACTTTGACCTCCCTACTTAAACTTCCACAACCACATCTTTGCTGCCATTTCATCCTCCTTCCCTTTATTATCATTTTTCCCTAGTACCTATCCCATTTAACATGCCGTATGCTTTACCTTTCTCTTTTATGGTTTTCCTTTTTACTGTAACCTTCTTGAAAAAAGAAATTGATGACCATTTTAATAACTCTTATATTTCAGTGATAAGAATAATATCTGGATTATGTTAGGCATTGAATTAATAGAGTAAATGTTGAGTTTACATACAACTTATCATTTTATTCTACACAGATTCAAAATTTGTGGATAGCCCATAGTAAATATTCAATGAATATTTTTGTATTAGAGAATAAATAAAATTTATATTTTAACATATTTTTATTGGTGGATTACTATTAACCAGACACTCTTTTTATAAATAAAAATAAGTCATGGTTGATTTCTTTACAAGTTGAGACATCACTAGAAGTCTGAGTTCTTTCACTTTCTGTGACTATCTCTCTACATGTCCTCTATGTCTTGACACTTTCTGTGGAGATATGGTGCCAACACTGATACACAGAGCAAAATTATGTTTTATGAGAAGAAAAACACCCTTTGATGACACATCTGCCATATTACTCCATGTTGTGAAATGAATCTGCAAAGCCAAAATGAAGTAATACAAATAATAAGATATTATGCACATTTTTTTCCTCAATCATCGCCTCCAAGGTAAATATGGAAATGAACAAAAATATGACTCCATGTTCTTTAAAATTTCACTGTAAAATCATTATTGGATGCCAACAATATTCTTCTCCACATTTTGTAGTTTCCTTTCTCATTCTTTATATAGTGAGTGGCTACTATGTGTTAGATACTTACGAAAAAAATCACTATTTGTTAAGGTCCTTCCTAAAATTACCACTCAATTTCTTCGTAAGAGACAAGTATGACAACCGGAAAATGAGGGAACTGATAGTTTATTCATCCAGGGAGGAGGTGAAAACATAATAGTAGACAAGAGGATATGCAAATATGGCCCTTTAAGATCAATTTCTTAACATAATTCTATTTTATTATTTATTAATTTATTCATATTTTAATAAAATGTGCCAAGAATCATTAATTAAATATTCCAGGTGTTTTGAATTTTCAAATATTTTCTTTAGTGTTTTAGAGCAAGACAATTTGAACATGTAGAATATCCAAAAACAAACGTTAAGCACAATTGCATCAAATGCTAAGTTGTCTCTACAACAATATAAAAGCTATTCTCTTCAATAAGATTGTTCATTTAAAGAGTGGACCTTCAAGGATTTTTTATTGAATATTTAACTGCCTAAGCCAAATTTGTCATTACCTTCAGCAAGCTGGCTGCTTAAATCTGTCTTAGAAGAACTTAGAAACTAATCAATAACAGTAAAAATAAAAACATTCTAACAATTTAGCATTTCTTTTGAGTAAAAGTAATAGAAATCGGATTATTCGAACTGTGATTTTCATTAAGCTGAAAATCCATTTATTTTTTAAAGGAAGAGCTAGTGCTTTCCATACGAATCACCAAACTTTAGATAGTATTATAATGCAAAAATATAACCCAAAGCATATTGAGTTTTGAATTACAATTTGAAGGAAATTATTTCAAGATGTTTAGAAACTAATATGTTAAAATAATGAGTACCAGAATATTATCATTGACCAATCATATACTTAAATGAAAAATTCTTTTGTCTAATGTCATACATCTAGTTTGCATAAATGAATTATGCATCTACTTTGAAAATATTGAATTTTGTAAAAGTAAAACTAATAATGTCCTTTTCAAAACATATGTCCTCTCTATAATTATTAATTTATTAAAGTTAATAATACCAAATTCCAGCATATTCTGTTTTAAAATAAATTTCATTTCTATTCTACTTCATGATACAAAACCACTAAGAGATTGCCAAATATTTTAATGTGTTTAATTTATTTTGCTAATTAGGAAAATAATACTCTAATATTTCAAATGCTGACCTTCCAACTCTTAGTTAAATGATATACTACAACAAGTTCTTTACTTAAAATGAGATTTATTATAATCCTTTAAATGCATTGCTTACAATTTTTTTCAACCTGAATTAGTTCAGTTAAAAAGAGGCTTAGGTTTAAAGCATATACACATATATAGATTAAAAAGGAATTGCAGTAAATAAAGTAATCAACAATTTTCTTCCTTCAAATCCAAGCAGTTTAAAAATAATCTCTTTCTAGTATCCTGCTGTTATTCATCTGATTCATCAGATAAGCTGGTTAAAATAGTTTACTAGGTAGGTAGTATTCATGGAATTCTCACATATGTCCTTCTATTTTCTCCTTTCACCTTACATCTGAGATAAGCAGAACATGACTTGTTTTATTATCACAGTTTATGAGAGCAAAAGCTAGATGCAGAGATATAATTTGCCAAATCCGGTATTAGAACCTGTGGGTGCTTAACAATAGTAACTAATTCCTGTGTTGTCTCCTAAATTTGAATGCATAAAATATCAAAATAAATAATTTATCAAATACCGTAAAGTTGATCACAGTTTACATATGTTCTTATATGAGACACCATTTTACTGCTTACAAATTTTACCATACTATGCTCCTTTTTGAAACTATTCACTTTGATAGTAAATATCTGCAACCAGGTCTCTTTTTTTTTTTTTTTTTTAGATTTTATTATTTATTTGACAGAGAGATAGAGCCAGAGAGCACAAGTGGAGGGAATGCTAAGACTCCGCACTGAGCAGGGAGCCTGATGCAGGGCTAAATCCCAGGGCCCTGAGCTGAAGGCAGACACCTAACCATTTGAACCACCCAGGCACCCCCTGGGTCTTTGTCTTTCTTTTTCTTTTTTTAATTAATTTTATTATGTTATGTCAGTCACCATACAATACATCATTGGTTTTTGATGTGGTGATCCACTATCCATTGTTTTCGTATAACACCCAGTGCTCCATGCAGTACGTGCCCTCCTTAATACCCATCACTGGGCTAACCAATCCCCTCTCCCCCACCCCTCTAAAACCCTGTTTGTTTCTTAGAGTCCATAGTCTCTCATGGTTCATCTCTCCCTCCAATTCCCCCAGCCCCATTTTTCCCTTCCTTCTCCTAATGTCCTCCATGCTATTCCTTATGTTCCACAAATAAGTGAAACCATATGATAATTGACTTTCTCTGCTTGACTTATTTCACTTAGCATAATCTCCTCCAGTCCCATCCATGTTGATGTAAAAGTTGGGTATTCATCCTTTCTGATGGCTGAGTAAAATTCCATTGTATATATGGACCACATCTTCTTTATCCACTCATCTGTTGAAGGGCATCTCAGCTCTTTCCACAGTTTGGCTATTGCGGACGTTGCTGCTATGACCATTGGGGTGCATATGGCCCTTCTTTTCACTACATCTGTGTCTTTGTGGTAAATACCCAGGATTGCAATTGCTGGGTCATAGGGTAGCTCTATTTTTAATTTTTTGAGGAACCTCCACACTGATTTCCAAAGTGGCTGTACCAACTTGCATTCCCACCAACAGTGAGTGTAAGAGGGTTCCCCTTTCTCCACAACCTCTCCAACATTTGTTGTTTCTTTCCCTGTCCGTTTTTGCCATTCTAACTGGTGTAAGGTGGTATCTCAATGTGGTTTTGATTTGGATTTCCCTGGTGGCTAATGATGATGAACATTTTTTCATATGTCTGTTAGCCAATTGTATGTCTTCTTCAGAGAAGTGTCTTTTCATATCTTCTGCCCACTTTTTGACTTGATTATTCATTTTTTGGGTGTTGAGTTTGAGAAGTTCTTTATAGATCTTGGATACCAGCCCTTTATCTGTAGTGTCATTTGCAAGTATCTTCTCCCATTCTGTGGGTTGCCTCTTTGGTTTGTTGACTGTTCCCTTTGCTGTGCAGAAGCTTTTTATCTTGATGAAGTCCCAAAAGTTCATAAAATCCATCTATGAAAAACCCACAGCGAATATCATCCTCAATGGGGAAAAGCTGAGAGCCTTTCCCTCAAGATCAGGAACACATCAAGGATGCCCACTCTCGCCACTATTGTTCAACATGGTACTAGAAGTCCTAGCAACAGCAATCAGACAACAAAAAGAAATAAAAGGTATTCAAATTGGCAAAGAAGAAGTCAAACTCCCTCTTTTTGCAGACCACATGATACTTTATGTGGAAAACCCAAAAGACTCCACCCCCAAATTACTAGAACTCATACAGCAATTCAGTAATGTGGCAGGATACAAAATCAATGCACAGAAATCAGTTGCTTTCTTATACACTAACAATGCAACTGCAGAAAGAGAAATTAAAGAAACGATTTACAATAGCACCAAAAACCATAAGATACCTCAGAATAAACCTAACCAAAGAGGTAAAGGATCTATACTCTAGGAACTACAAAACACTCATTAAAGAAATTGAAGAAGACACAAAAAGATGGAAAAATATCCCATGCTCATGGATCAGAAGAATAAACATTGTTAAAGTGTCTATGCTACCCAGAGCAATCTATACCTTCAATGCCATCCCGATCAAAATTCCAATGACATTTTTCAAAGTTCTGCAACAAACAATCCTAAAATTTGTTTGGAATCAGAAAAGATGCCAAATCGCCAAGGAAATGTTGAAAAAGAAAAACAAAGCTGGGGCATCACGTTGCCCAGTTTCAAGCTTTATTACAAAGCTGTGATCACCAAGACAGCATGGTACTGGCACAAAAACAGACATATAGACCAGTGGAACCGAATAGAGAGCCCAGATATGGACCCTCAACTCTATGGTCAACTCATCTTTGACAAAGCAGGAAAAAACATGCAATGGAAAAAAGACAGTCTCTTCAATAAATGGTGCTGGGAAAATTGGACAGCCACATGCAGAAGAATGAAACTCGACCATTCTCTAACACCATTCACAAAGATAAAACTCAAAGTGGATGAAAGACCTCAATGTGAGACAGGAATCCATCAAAATCTTAGAGGAGAACATAGGCAGTAACATCTTTGACATCGCCCACAGGAACTTCTTTCAAGATACATCTCCAAAAGCTAGTAAAACAACAGCAAAAATGAACTTTTGGGACCTAGGTCTTTTTTCTAAATCAAAGAAAGAACCAAATTTGAAATTCCTTAGAATGAATACTTGGCTTTTGGTGAGTTTTTCTTTATCATTTATTTGAATAACTAATGAGACAGCTTTGCTAATTTTAAGTATGTTTCAATACAAATAATATAACAATATCCACTTCTTACTGAGTATTCTTCGGTACTAGGCTTTATAACACTTTTTTAAAAATTTAATTTAATTTTATTATGTTATGTTAGTCACCATACATCATTAGTTTTTGATGTAGTGATCCACGATTCATTGTTTTTGTATAACAATTTTCAAAGTTTATCTTTTTAAAAGTTTTTCTCAAAAATTTTGATTTACATATTACTGACCTCAGATTTCAGATAAAGAAAATGAGTCAGATTTAAGTAGATGGCTAAGATTATATGTCAGTATGGAAACAGCAGAAACAGTCTTTGCTGATTGTGTATATATATATATATATATTTTTTTTTTCAGTGCTAAGACCAACTTCTAACACTTGTGCTTGATAAAATTTGCTTTAAAACTTTGTTTGCTTGTAGGCTTTTGTTTATTTGCCCTTTTGATTTATGATACATAATATAAAAACAAGTTACAAAATACAAAATTTTGTATAAACTGCAATTTACAAAAGGGTTCAAAGTAGGGTGTAGAATATGCAAGTAATGTCTTCTACCAGTCCCCTCATTTCCATTACTCAGAGGCAAAAACAATTTACTTAGCCTTTTGGTGAATCTTTTTAAAGATTACACTTAAAAAAAAATACAAAAACAACAGATTAAAAAAATCACCTAATTGGTCTATACAATACTCTGATAAACTGTTTTTTTTTTCTAGACTTTTACTGAATAATATATTTCAGAAAGATAAAAGGACTTATTTAAGTTTTTTAGTTAATGGTGGGATGATAGGTCACAATTTTCCTTTTGGAAAAATTTCCAGGTCTCATCTGTAATGTGATTTTTTTTCTTTTCTATTGTTCATACAGATTGTGTGTGTGTGTGTGTGTGTGTGTGTGTGTGTGTGTGTGTTAGATCCTTTATTGGAGAGTCGAATCTCATAGCTCCCAGTAAAGCCCTTCTTTTCAGCCTGAGACTAAGAATCAAAGATTCTCTTAGGCCCTGAAGCACAAAAACAAAGATGGTGATTCTGCATGTTTCTGTTTGCTTGTTTATCACAGGATACTTATACAAAGAATGCGATAGAAAATTCCAAACACCCAACTCTATTCCATTGATCTCCAGAGAGTGCCACTCAGTTTGCAGAAGCCTACTTTGAGAGAACTGGCCAGGGGTCTTCTCTCATTGTCCTTTATCTCTTGAATCCAGTTTTCTTTACTTGGCTCTGTTCTTTGCTCATACCACACAATGCCCTTATACTGAATATGTTAAAGACAGTGGCATTTTCAGTCAGGTATGTTTGCATGGTCAATATGAGTTCATTGCTGTATTGAGACTACATTGGATGCTTTCACAGCTTCAGCTGCACACACATAGGGGCCGGGCTCTATCAACTGGTTATACGTGTGAGGGGTCCAACTTGCATTCTTCTGTTTTGTTTTGTAGTCATATGGTTACAGAAATCTGAAACATTTAGGGCTACAAAGGCCAAAGTCTTTTCATAAAAATTCAAAGAATAAATGCTTTAAATTAATAAATTTAGCCTGACAACTTAGAAAACAATCATTTGACTATGTTTCTAGGGCAGCTTAAGTTCGGAAAACACAAAAATCAAATTAATAGTCTTTACGTTTTCACTTACCAGCACTTATTCAAAAAGCATTTCCTTAACTTTTTAATATTCTTTTTTTTTTAAAGATTTTATTTATTTATTTGACAGAGAGAGACACAGTGAGAGAGGGAACACAAGCAGGAGGAGTGGGTGAGGGAGAAGCAGGCTTCCCCTCTGAGCAGGGAGCCCGATGTGGGGCTCGATCCCAGGATCCTGGGATCATGACCTGAGCCGAAGCAGACGCTTAATGACTGAGCCACCCAGGCACCCCATCTTTTGAATATTCTTATGCTACATTTGGTGTGGTAAGATTTATGTATATATGTAAGAGGATTTCTTTCTTTTTGACTCCAGGGAAAATTCAAGCTGGTGTTCAGTAGTCCTACCCAATTATCAATACTAATGACATTCCCTTTTTCACTAAGTTTATACTTAAGAGTCAAGAACTCCATACTCGATTTATTTGTAATGAAGGGGCTGGGTTTACAAGCATTCTAGTTATTGAAGAGTGTTCAGAGAGAGTGATTTGAATTGAGCAGGAATGGATAATTGTCACTGGGAGACCCAATGTTTATGGCAAAAAAGAAGACATATCGATAAGGTACCATAAGTTCGCTCCCACTTGTTTTTCTGCAGCTGATGATTTAGAAGCTTGTGCAATGCAGCTAGGCAACCATTTGTGCTGATTTTAATTTTTTTCTCATGATGTTCTTCCTGGTCAGGCTTCTCTATCATATGTCCTGCATGTTGTCATCCCAAGTTCCAATGATTCAGTTTCACACCAATTCTGGGCAAATTTCTGCCTCTTTATCCTTGCTCTTTCCAGAGTTTTGTATAGTGTAAGTGCTATTTATTACTTCCTTCATTATTTAGTGCTTAGGTCTCAAAAATCCTTCTATTTTCTTGAAACCATCTTGGGAAAGATGTTTTGGTTTCCACTGTCTTCTCCTCCCCCCACATTGAAACTATCTATTGTGTTTCATTAATTTAGTCAACCTAATCCCCTGGAATATCTGAGTTCATAAAGGACAAGTTCTGTGTAGGGGGAAACTTCCTTTTACCCTCTTAGTTTTTGTCACTGGATCTGAGAATTAAACTGGTATAAGACAGATTAAGAGGAGAAAAACATACAGATTTTAATAACTTTACTTGTACACCAAAATCTTCAGAAGGAAAATGAAGACCCAAACGAGCAGTTAGGACTGAGAGCTTATATACTTTTTTTTTTTAACAAAGAATTGATCCATTTTTGGAAAAGTGACAAGATAACGGGGTTTGGGCTGGGGCAGTAAATTGAGGGAAAGGGACTAGGAAATATATGGGGAAAACCAATGGAAGATAAGGATTATTTTAGTAGGCTTGTTTGTACAGATCCATTTGGCACCAACTCAGTCACCAGTGATAAGAATGTTCTCTTCCTGGTACAGGAAGGGCATCTTTCTCATGGGAAATTTTATAATGTGCTTAAGTAGAAACCAGAGGTCAGAGAACTTTTCCTGTAATTGTTGTTTCTCAAGTAACATTAACTCAACATAATTAATATGCAAAGTGGCATTTTGGGATTAGCATGTTCTGATCCCCTTCATGGGTAATACCTTAGTGATTACTTTTAAATGTGTTTCAGTGGAAAGCAAATTGGGGGTTGGATAGAAACGGTGATAATTGGATTGTTTCCTACATCTTTCCAATCCATTTTAGAAGACTTTTCCTGCCTTTCTTTATCTCATAACTAGACATGGTCTCTGGTGCAACCTTAAGGAAACTAGCAAATTGGAAAAACTTCTGAAACCCAAGTCCCCTTTTAGAACTTTCTTCTTTAAATTAAAGAGAATGCACTTGCTCAATTAAAGGTGCTCTATAATGCAATAGAAATAGTAATGACCATTAATTCTAACCACTGAACCCTTGCCATATATCATTCACTAAATTAACTACTTTAATGCATTAAGAACAATAATATATTACATACCTTAATGTATGTATGTATTAATGAGATAGATATTATTAAATATATTTTAAAGATCATCAAAGTGATCAATTTATTTTTCTCAGGATAATAAACTAACAAGTATTATAATTAAAATTTGAACCCACATATTTCTTACTTCAGATCCTTTATTTAAGTCACTAAATTATAGTTTTTTCTCTCTTATTAGTCCTAAACCTGATCATAACAACTAACCTGTACTCTAAGCAACTTATAAAAGAAGAAAGAAGAAAAGGTCTTCCAACAAATCAAAGGTAGATATCTGTTCTTTCTTGACTGTTTAGTGAGAAATCCTCCTTTATTTTAAACAAATTAGCTACCCATACATCCAGATTACCTTCTTTATTTTAAGAATATGTCTTCTAGGGCGCCTGGGTGGCTCAGTCGGTTAGGCGGCTGCCTTCGGCTCAGGTCATGATCCCAGAGTCCTGGGATCGAGTCCCGCATCGGGCTCCCTGCTCTGCGGGGAACCTGCTTCTCCCTCTCCCTCTGCCTACTTGTGTGCTCTCTCTATCTGCTGTCAAATAAATAAATAAAATCTTAAAAAAAAAAAAAAAGAATATGTCTTCTAAATTTTTGAACATGTTGGATTTAAATAGAATGTCTTTACGTTTGCCAATATCTTATCCAAAAATTGTTTTTCTGAAGAAGGTCTAGCATACAAAAGTTGCAGGCCAGTTCACAGACTCTCCTTATTTTTAAAATTAACTATTCTCTATATGGAGATATCTAAAAACATACATTTACATGAGGTCTTGAGATAATCTAAGTAGTAGAATCTGAGACTTGGCAGTGAGGTGAATGAAATTTTTTTTTTATAACAGTTCTCAAGGAATAATTCTTCTCATGACTAATTTTAATTTTAAATCAGACAAGCTTGAATGACTATCAAATTACATTGAAGGAAAGTCCAACATGGGTGTATTTTCTAAGATAATAGAAAGTCATTTTTGAGATCTTGCTTTTAGGAAAGTTGTAAGCTATTTGGTTTTCATCTAGGAAGAGGTTTCTTTTAAATATAGTACTAACTAATTTTGCAGGTATTATAAAAAAAAGTAGTGAAGAAAATTTATATTGGAATTATGCTTTGGTCTACGTGAGATGAAATATCAGATCTATTTTGCATTATCTTGTTCTAACTTTATTAGTCAAACATGAATCAAATAATATTTATCCTACTAATACTCCTGTTAATAATAGTAATGAAGATCCAATTTGTATAATCCAAGTGAACACTGTATCAGAAATATAGTTAACCAAAATATATTTTAACATTAAACTTTAGTCTTTTATGAAGGTACATTTTGAATATCACAAATTTTTTAAACTTCTTAATTTTTCCATAAACTTTAAATAAATATTCAAATGTTAATATTGTATAAAACATACTTTTTACCTAATATTCCTATATTTCTGCTATTTTATGACATTTACCATGCCAGAGGAATGTGAAATCAACCTACATCTTACACCCATACAGATATGTAAATTTTCAATTCATTTCCTTGATAAAGTAAAAGATGTGAACACCGAGTGAGAAAAATGTTTATATAGGATACCAGTAACTTAAATTCTCTGCAATTCATCAAAGTAATATATGGATCAAGGTGTGAAAGCAAGTAACACACAATCTACATTTTCTAGGAAAAGGAAAGCCACTTTGAGAAAGAAAAGTGTTTGCTTAGAGACTTAATAAATCCAGATTTAAAATGTCTCAAAAATATTTGAAACATAGAAATAATGCAAGAATATGGGTGGTACATCCTTTCAATGTCACGTGAGGGTGAAATCCATCCAAGGATTCTTTGGGAATATGTACTTTGCTAAACTTACTGTTTCTTATTGCTTAAAGTTCCCAGACCTATTAATGTTACATGATAAGATGGCCAAAAGTAGTGATAAAGAGAGAATTTTAAAAGCAGCAAGAGAAAGGAAAGCAGGTACATACAAGGGAAACCCCATACAGCTATCAGTGGGTTTTTCAGCAGAAACTCTGCAGGCCAGAAGAAAACAGCATGATAAATTCCAACTGCTAAAAGGAAAAAATCTACAGCCAAGAATACTCTATCCAGCAAGGCTTTCATTTAGAATAGAGAGAGAGATCAAGTTTCCCAGAAAAACAAAAATTAAGAGCAAAACCAGCCACGTCCCTGTCACACACGATGCCATAGGCCTGTGTGTCCCAAATTCACGGTCCACTTGCCCTCCTGCCCGAGTCAGCATGCACAGCCAGCCACCTGCTAAATGCCAAGTCAACATGCCTTCACCTCAGATTGCCAAGGGCTCAAATTGACACTGTTCCCCTCAAATTTCAGCCCCTGTGCCCAAGTTTGTGCACAAAAGTGGGAATAATTATAACAGCAGAATGAAGCAGCCCAAACATCTATTTCTGTGGAATATAAAATGGATAAAAGGAGTGTGCTAGGCTGAGAACATCTCCAAAAGGCACATGGACAATACATACAGCATGATTCTGGTTAGTAAAAAAAAAAAAAACCTGGGAAGAATAAAACAAGATGAAACCAGAGAGGGAGAAAAACCGTAAGAGACTTCTTAAGCATAGGAAAGAAACTGAGGCTTGCTGGAAGGGAGGTGGGGGGGGATAGGGTGACTAGGTGGCGGGCATGAAGGAGGGCACGTGATGGAATGAGCACTGGGTATTGTATGCAACTGATTAATCACTGAACTCTACCTCTAAGACTAATAATGCACTATATTGTTAATTAATTGAACTTAAAAAAAAGGAACCCCCCCCCAAAAAAAAGTTACATGATAATTTGTAGGTTTTTGTCCAGTAGTGGTGCAGGATAATTCTCAGTGAAACAGATAACTCCAAAGGGTTATGCCCCTATTAGATATTAAACATGTGTAGCTAATCCAGAAACCCCAATTTGTAGTCTGTTAACCGGTCCTAAAATCTCACGGCTTCCCTCATATTCCCCCCAAATTATGAATTTACCTTTTTATATTATACTTCAATAAAAGACATGCGTATATGAAGGGATGGATACAAAATAAAATTGTAACATGAGATCAAATGGTGTCTGAGATTTAGGAATATGTGGAATGATGTCTATAGATTAACATGAGTAAAGTCTTTCAAAAATGCTTGTAAAACTCAAAAGGCTTTGAACGAATACCATGTATTTAATAAAGATAGTTAATGAATGGATGAATCTGCTGCTTATACCTGAAGATGCAATGTAGTTTATCAAAAATAAAATATAACAAAAACACGACCAAACTAAAACAAAAAACAAAACCAACTCCTTATATTGCTTCCTTACTTTTTTTGTGTGTGTGTGTGTGTGAGGATTTCATTTTTAAGCAATCTCTACACTAACGTGGGGCTTGAATTTACCCAACCCCGAGATCAAGAGTCACATGCTCTACTGACTGAACCAACCAGCACCCCACCTGTTATTTCTGACTCTAAAAAGAATATTTTCTCATCTGTATCAGACCCATTACTCCCTTAAAAAAATAAGTAATAGACTTTGCTTTTAGAGCAATTTTAGGTTTACAGAAACAATGAGCAGTAAGTACAGATAGTTCCCATTTATCTTCCACGTACACAGTTTTTCCTATTTATAGATTCTCACATTAATGTGATATACTTGTTACAATTGATCAACCAATATTGATACAATACTGTTATTATTATCGAAATATAATTAACATACAATGTTATATTAGTTTCAGGTGTACAATATCGTGGTTTAGCAATTCTATACATTACTCAGTGCTCACGTGACAAGCATAGCCATCAGGTTACTAAACAATGTTATTAGCATCTTATTGCCTGTATTCCTTATGCTGTGATTTTCATCTCTATGACTTACTTATTTTGTAACTGGAAATTTGTACCTCTTAATTCCCTTTATCTATTTCATCCATCCCACTACCCACGTCCTCTGGGAACCACCAGTTTGTTCCCTGTATTTGAATCTATTTTTTGTCTCTTTTTTCTTTGTTTTGTTTCTTAAATTCCACAACTGAGTGAAATTGTGTATTCATCTTTCTCTGTCTTATTTTACTAACCATTATATCTTGTAAGTTCATCAATGTTGTTGCTAATGGCAAGAGTTTGTTCTTTTTTATGGCTGAGTAATATTCCATTTTATGTACATACATACACACATACATACCACATTTTCTTTATCCATTTATTCATGGATGGACACTTTTTTTTTTTTTTTTCATATGTTGGCTATTGTAAATAATACTGCAATAAACATAGGGGTGCACATATCTTTTCAAATTAATGTTTTCATTTTCTTTGGATAAATACTCAGTAATGGAATTACTGGATCATATGGTAATTCTATTTTTAATTTTTTGAGAAAACTCCCTACTGTTTTCCACAGTGGCTGCACCAATTTGCATTCCCACCAACAATAAACAAGGATTCCTTTTTCCTCCACATCCTTGCCAACACTGGCTATTTCTGGTTTTTTTTTTTTTTTATTCTAGCCATTTGCTAGATGTAAGGTGATATCTCATTGTGATTTTAATGTGCATTTCCCTGATGATTAGTAATGTTGAGCATCTTTTCATGTGTTTGTTGGCCATCCGTATGTCCTCTTTGGGAAAAAATAAATGTCTATTCAAGTTTTTTTTAATCTATTTTTAATTAGATGATTATTATTATTATTGGTGTTAAGTTCTTTATATATTTTGGATATTAACACCTTAACAGGTATATCATTTGCAAATATCTTCTCCCATCCAATAGGCTGCCTTTTTGTTTATTGTTGGTTTCCTTCACTGTGCAAAAGATTTTTATTTTAGTGAAGTCCCAGTAGTTTATTTTTGCTTTTAGATCTTTTGCCTGTACAGACATATCTAGAAAAATTTTTCTGTGGTTGATGTCAAAGTAATTACTGCCTATGCTTTCTTCTTGGAGTTTTATGGTTTCAGGTCTCACATTTAGGTCTTTAATCCATTTTGAGTTTGTTTGGTATATGGTGAAAGGAAGTTTCATTTCTTTTTCATACCCAGTTTTTCCAACACCATTTGTTGAGGAGACTGTCTTTTCCTCATTAGATAGTCTTGCCTCCTCTGTTGTAGGTTAATTAACCATGTAAGTGTGGGTTTATTTCTGAGCTCTGTACTCTGTTCTTTTGATCCATGTGTCTCTTTTTGTGCCAGTACCATACTGTTTTTATACTATAGCTTTGTAGGATATCTTGAAATACTGCTAGGACTGTGATACCTCCAGCTTTGTTCTTCCTCAAGATTATTTTGGCTTGGTACATTATTATTAACAGAAGTCCATAGCTTATATTAGAGTATTAGAGTTCATGCTTTGTGTTGTACAGTCCTATGGATCTTGTCATATATAAATGTCATGTATCTACCATTATGATATCATAAAGAGTAGTTTCATTAGCTTAAAAATCTCCTGTGGTGTGCTTATTTATATCTTCCTCCTTCTTCTTCTGAAACCTTAGTAACCACTAATTTTGTACTGTATAGTTTTACCGTTGCAAGAATGTCATATAGTTAGAATTACAGTATATAGTCTTTGCAGATTGGCTTCTTACACTTAGCAATACACATCTAAGTTTCCTCCATGTGTTTTTGTGGCTTGATAGATTATTGTTTTTTTTAATCACTGAATTAATATCCCATGATATATGGTATACCATGTGTTTTTTTTCTTCATTCACATATTGAAGGATATCTTAGTTTTTTCCAGTTTTTTTCAGCAATTATTCACAAAGCTGCCATAAACATTGTGTGACTTTTTTTATGTGGATGTAAGATTTCAAATCATCTTAGTAAATGCCGAGGACTGTGATTACTTGATCATATTGCAAGAGTTGTAAGAGTAGGTTTAGCTTTGTAATAAATTGCTAAACTGTCTTCCAAAGTAGCTTCCAAAGTACCAGTTTGCATCCCCACTAACAATGAATGAGAGTTCCTGTTGTTGCATATTATTGCCAGCATTTGGTGTTGTTACATTACTCCATTTTTGTAGCAAATATTTCATAAAATTTCCTTTAATATCCAAAAAAGTCATGACTGAAATAATCTAGAATGCATATAATACAAAATATATGTTCTTTTGTAATAAACAAAAATAGAAATAATTTATTATACAGTAATTTGAATTTCCAAATATAAGTGTTTGGGCTTACGTAAGCCTAATAGCTTAATATAGTAATCCGATGATTTCAACTTAAGCAAATATTAATGAGAATGCAAACACTACAAACACAGATTGATCCCATTGTATTTTTTTCTTCTTTGTTTTGTTTTATTGAAGTATAATTGACAGACAACATTATATTAATTTCAGGTGTACAACAGAGTGATTCAACATATACATACATTACCTTACAAAATGATACCTGGATAAGTCTAGTTACCTACCATCTGGCACCATACAAAGTTATTACAAAGTTATTTACTATATTCCTTATGCTGCACTTTATATCCCCATGACTTATGTATTTTATAACTGGAAGTTTGTACTGCTTAGTCCCCTCTACCTTTTTTTTCCCAAAGATTTATTTATTCGAAAGCGAGAGAGAGTGAAAGAGAGCAAGAAGGAGAAGGAGAGGAAGGGAATCCTCAAGCAGACTCCGCACTGAGAACGGAGACCAATGCGGGGCTTAATTCCAGGATGCTGAGATCATGACCTGAGCCAAAATCAAGAGTCAGATGCTGAATCAATTGAGCCACCCAGGCTCTCCTCCCTTTTACCTTTTTGTCCATCCTCCCACTCCCTTTTCCTCTGGCAAACACCAGTTTGTTCTCATATTTATGAGTCTCTTTCTGTTTTATTTTTGTTTGTTTGTTTTTTAGATTCCTCAAATAAGTAGAATCATATGGTATTTGTCTTTCTCTATTTGATTTACTTTACTTAGTATAATACTCTGTGGGTCCATCCATGTTGTTGTGAATGGCAATATTTCATTCATTTTATGACCTAGTAACATTCCATTCCATCCACATCTGTATCCATTCATCTATTGATGGACACTTAGGTTGCTTTCATATCTTGGCTGGCTATTGTAAATAATGCTGCAATGAACATATAGGTAAATATATCTTTTTGAATTAATGTTCTTTTTTTTTTTGGATAAATATTCAGTGGAATTGCTGGATTGTATGGTAGTTCTATTTCTAATTTTTTGAGGACCGTCTATACTGTTTTCTATAGTGGCTGCTCCAATTTGCATTCCCACCAACTGATGAGGGTTATCATTTTCTACCTCTTCACCACACCTCTATGGTTGATAATAGTCATTCTGACAGGTGTGAGGTGATATTTCATTGTGGTTTTGACTTGCATTTTTTTGATGGTCAGTGATGTTGCACATCTCTTTATGTCTGCCATATCTCTAAATGCAAATAAAAAAGTTCTCCCTATTTGTGGTTAAAAATTATGGTAACATTGATGAATATATTGCAGGTCAGTCTCCAGTGAAATGTCTTCTTCAGGTAGTTGGGGATTTTATTTTTTTTTATGAAGATATAAGGTATTATTTGTTTCAGAGGTACAGGTCTGTGATTCATCAGTCTTACACAACTCACAGTGCTCACCATAGCACATATCCTCCCCAGTGTCCATCATCAAGCCACCCCATCCCTCCCTCCCCCCACCACTCCGCAACCCTCAGTTTGTTTCCTGAGATTAAGAGTCTCTTATGTTTGTTTCCCTCTCTGGTTTCATCTTGTTTCATTTTCCCCTACCTTCCCCTATGATCCTCTACCTTGTTTCTCAAATTCCACATATCAGTGAGATCATATGATACTTGTATTTCTCTGATTGACTTATTTCGCTTAGCATAATACCCATCCACGTCATTGCAAATGGCAAGATTTCAATTTTTTGATGGCTGCATAATATTCTATTGTGTGTGTGTGTGTGTGTGTGTGTGTGTATACATGCACCACATCTTCGTTATCCATTCATCTGTTGATGGACATCTAGGTTTTTTCCATAGTTTGGCTATTGTGGACATTGCTGCTATAAACATTGGGGTGCAGGTGACCCTTCGGATCACTACATTTGTATCTTTGGGGTAAATATCCAGTAGTGCAATTGCTGGGTCGTAGGGTAGCTCTATTTTCAACTTTTTGAGGAACCTCCATACTGTTTTCCAGAGTGCCTACACCAGCTTACATTTCCACCAAGAGTGTAGGAGGGTTCCCCTTTCTCCGCATCCCCAACAACATCTTTCATTTCCTGACTTGTTAATTTTAGCCAGAAGTGGTATCTCATTGAGGTTCTCATTTGTATTTCCTGGATGTCGAGTGATGTTGAACACTTTTTCATGTGTCTGTTGGCCATTTGGATGTCTTCTTTGCAGAAATGCCTGTTCATGTCTTCTGCCCATTTCTTGATTGGATTATTCGTTCTTTGGGTGTTGAGTTTGATAAATTCTTTATAGATTTTGGATACTAGCCCTTTATCTGATTTGTCATTTGCAAATATCTTCTCTCATGCTGTCGGTTGTCTTGGTTTTGTTGACTGTTTCCTTTGCTGTGCAAAAGCTTTTCATCTTGATGAAGTCCCAATAGTTCATTTTTGCCCTTGCTTCCCTTGCCTTTGGCAATGTTTCTAGGAAGACGCGGCTGCAGCTGAGGTCACAGAGGTTGCTGCCTGTGTTCTCCTCAGGGATTTTGATAGATTCCTATCTCACATTTAGTTCTTTCATCCATTTTGAGTCTATTGTTATGTGTGGTGTAAGGAAATGGTCCAGTTTCATTCTTCTGCATGTAGCTGTCCAATTTTCCCAACACCTTTTGTTGAAGACACTGTCTTTTTGCCATTGGACATTCTTTCCCTCTTTGTCGAAGATTAGTTGACCATAGACTTGAGGGTCCATTTTTGGGCTCTCTATTCTGTTCCATTGATCTATATGTCTGTTTTTGTGCCAGTACCATACTGTCTTGAGGATTACAGCTTTATAATCAAGCTTGAAGTCCGGAATTGTGATGACACCAGCTTTGCTTTTCTTTTTCCACATTCCTCTGACTATTTGGGGTCTTTTCTGGTTCCATACAAATTTTAGGATTATTTGTTCCATTTCCTTGAAAAAAGTTGATGGTATTTTGATAGGGATTGCATTAAATGTGTAGAATGTTCTAGGTAGCATAGACATTTTCACAATATTTGTTGTTCCAATCCATGAGTGTGGAACGTTTTTCTATTTCTTTGTGTCTTCCTCAATTTCTTTAATGAGAATTCTATTGTTTTCTCAGTACAGATTCTTTGCTCTTTGTTTAGATTTATTCCTAAGTATCTTATGGTTTTGGGTGCAATTGTAAATGGGATTGATTCCTTATTTTTTTTTTCCTTTGTCTTTTTATTGGTGTATAGAAATGACACTGATTTCTATGCATTGATTTTATATCCTGCCACTTTATTGAATTCCTGTATGAGTTCTAGCAGTTTTGGGGTGGAGTTCTTTGGGTTTTCCATATAAAGTATCATATCATCTGCAAAGAGTGAGAGTTTGACTTCTTCTTTGTTGATTTGGATGCCTTCTTTTTTTTTGTTGTCTGATTGCTTAGGCTATGACTTCTAATACTATGTTGAATAGTAGTGGTGATAGTGGACATCCCTGATATGTTCTGGACCTTAGGGGGAAAGCTCTCAGTTTTTCCCCATTGAGAATGATATTCACTGTGGGTTTTTCATAGATGGTTTTCATGATATTGAAGTATGTACCCTCTATCCCTACACTCTGAAGAGTTTTGATCATTAAAGATGTCATTTGGTAGTGGTGAATAATCCTTTTATTGTACTGTTGGATCCTATTGGCTAGTATTTTGGTGAGAATTTTTGCATCCATGTTCATCAGGGATATTGGTCCGTAATTCTCCTTCTTGATGAGGTGTTTTTCTGGTTTAGGGATCAAGAGAATGCTGACCTAAGAAAATGAGTTCTAAAATTTTCCTTCCATTTATATTTTTGGAACAGTTTCAGAAGAATAGGTATTAATTCTTCTTTAAATGTTTGGTACAATTTCCTTGGGAAGCCATCTGACCCTGGGCTCTTGTTTGTTGGGAGATTCTTTTTTTTTTTTTTTTTTTTTTTAAGATTTTACTTATTTATTTCAGAGATAATGAGATACAGAGAGAGCATGAGAGGGGGGAGGGTCAGAGGGAGAATCAGACTCCCTGCTGAGCAAGGAGCCTGATGTGGGACTTGATCCCGGGGCTCCAGGATCATGACCTGAGCCAAAGGCAGTTGCTAAACCAGCTGAGCCACCCAGCTGCCCTTTTGGGAGATTTTTGATGACTGCTTCAATTTCCTTGCTTGTTATAGGTCTGTCCAGGTTTTCTATTTCTTCCTGGTTCAGTTTTGGTAGTTGATACTTCTCTTGGAATGCATCCATTTCTTCCAGATTATCTAATGGCTGGCATATAGTGGCTCATTATATGTTCTTATAACTGTTTATATTTCTTTGGTGTTAGTTGTGATCTCTCCTCTTTCATTCATGATTTTATTTATTTGGGTCCTTTCTCTTTTCTTTTTGATAAGTCTGGCCAGGGGTTTATTAATCTTATTAATTCTTTCAAAGAACAAGCTCCTAGTTTCTTTGATCTACTTACTATTGTTCTACTGTTCTTTTGGTTTCTATTTCATTGATTTCTGCTCTGATCTTTATTATTTTTCTTCTCCTGCTGAGTTTAGTCTTTATTTGCTCTTCTTTCTCCATCTCTTTTCAGTTTAGGGTTAAGTTGTGTATTTGAGACCTTTCTTGTTTCTTGAGAAAGGCTTGTATTGCTATATAATTTCCTCTTAGGATCGCCTTTGCTCCATACCAAATATTTTGAACAGTTGTGTTTTCATTTTCATTTATTTCCATGATTTTTTGTAATTCTTCTTTAATTTCTTGGTTGACCCATTCATTCTTGTAGGATGCTCTTTAGCCTCCATATATTTGAGTTCTCTCCAAACTCCTCATGTGATTGAGTTCTAGTTTCAAAGCACTGTGGTCTGAAAATATGCAGGGAATGATCCCAATCTTTTGGTATCGGTTGAGACCTGACTTGTGACCCAGGATGTGATATATTCTGGAGAATGTTTCATGTGCACTAGAGAAGAATGCATATTCTGTTTCTTGGGATGATGTGTTCTGAATATATCTGTGAAGTCCATCTGGTCCAGTGTGTCATTTGGAGCCTTTATTTCCTTGTTGATCTTTTCCTTAGACGATCTGTCCATTTCATTGTGGGATGTGTTAAACTCTCCTACTGTTATTATATTATTGTTGATGTGTTTCTTTGATTTTGTTATTAATTGGCTTATATCATTGGCTGTTCCTATGTTAGAGGCATAGATATTTACAATTGTTAGATCTTCTTGTTGGATAGACTCTTTAATTATGATATAGTGTCCTTCCTCATCTCTTATTACAGTCTTTGGTTTAAAATCTAATTTGTCTGATATAAGGATTGCCACCCCAGCTTTCTTCTGATGTCCATTAGCATGGTAAATTGTTTTCCACCCCCTCACTTTCAATCTGGAGGTGTCTTTGGGTCTAAAGTGAGTCTTGTGCAGACAGCATATGGATGGGTTTTGTTTTTTCATCCAATCTGATAGCCTGTGTCTTTTGATTGGGGCATTTTACCCATTTACATTCAGGGTAACTATTGAAAGATATGAATTTATTGCCATTGTATTGCCTGTAAGGTGACTGTTACTGTATATTATCTCTGTTCCTTACTGGTCTATGTTACTCTTAGGCTCTCTCTTTGCTTAGAGGACTCATTTCAATATTTTTGTAGGCTTGGTTTGGTGATTGCAAATTTTTTTTAGTTTTTGTTTGTTCTGGAAGGTTTTTATCTCTCCTATTTTCAATGACAGCATAGCTGGATATAGTATTCTTTGCTGCATATTGTTCTTGTTTAGTGCCCTGAATATATCATTCCAATCCTTTCTTGCCTGCCAGGTCTCTGTGGATAGGTCTGCTGCCAATCAAATGGTAGATTGATTAGGTCCCTGGCAGTCAGTACTGCCTCTTGTTCTTTTTTTTGAGGTGAGTTTTTCTGTCTTGTCATTTCATCCAGAGGAGAATAGATGAATGAGAGAACAAAATGCCAGCAGAGTCAAAACGACCCCAGAAAAATATACACTAAACAAATCAGAAGAGACCTGAAACCAGGGGAAAAAGAAAAGGAAATTAAAAAAATATACATGAGCAGGCTGGTGAATAGAACAGAGCCACACACTAGATTTTGGGTGTATTTTGCTCTGTTAGAAGAAATTGCTTCCCAAAATTTTAAAGAATGAAATACACATATATTAAAAAATAAGGGTATATACAATGAAGGGTTGGAATATGACTGTAATGATGAAAATTAAAAAAAAAAGATTTTAAAAAAGGAATTGATAAGAAGGTGGTTGAAAAATGAATGAAAAAATTAAAAAAAAAAAAAGGAGAGAATGTGATCAGACAGTAAACTAGGACAATGCCATACACTAGATTTAGGGTATATTTTGGTCTGTTAGAAGAAACTTTATCTCAAAATTTTAAAGAAAGAAAAACTTATATATATACAAAAAATAAGGTTAAATACAATGAAGGGAAAAATATTACTATAAAAATGAAAATTAAAAAGGATTTTAAAAAAGTAATTGTTAAGATGTTGGTTGAAAAAGGGAAAAAGAAAAATTCAAAAAAAAATTGAAAAAGTATATTTAAAAAATTAACTTTGAAAGACTAAAGAATCATGAGGAAAAAGCCATGAATTCTGTGTGCTGTATTCCCCTAGCTCTGGGGTTTTGCAATTCTCATTGATTAGTACACTTGGTCTTGGCTGGATAGTCTTGCTGATATTCTGGGGGAGGGGCCTGTTGCAGTGATTCTCAAATGTCTTTGCCTGAGGTGGAATTGCACCACCCTTGCCAGGGGCCAGGCTAAGTAATCTGCTTGGGGTTGCTCTAGATAGCTTTTGTTCTCTGAAAGGTTTCCATACAGCTTTAGAGGATGAGAATGAAAATGGAGGCCTCCAAATCTCTGGCCCTGTAGGAGCTGAGAGCTCAGGGCCCCACTCGTCAGTGTGCCCTCAGAGAAAAGCAGTGAATCACCTCTGTCTCCCTCGTCTCTGGCCGCATTCTGTGCTCACCCTGCCTGTGACTGAGTATTTCTATCTCTGGCACACAACCCCATTTGGAATCTCCAAACCCAGAAGATTCCTGTGGTGCTCTCCCATGCTGTTCCTCCCAGGGGAGGAAGGGGAGTCTTCCCAGATCTGTTGCTTGTTGGGTCCCTGCTTGATGAGTAGTGGCCCGACTGTGCCAGGGATCATGGTTTATGGCAAACCCGAGCTGAGAGCCCACTCAGTGGCTCCGTCTCTGCAGCCGGCTTCCCCGCTCTGATACCTGGGAACTCTGCTGCACTCAGGCACCCCCGGTTTTTCTGTGACCCTGAGGGTCCTGAGACCACACTGTCCCAGTGAGGGTTTCACTCCCTGCTTAGCCACTGGAATGACATCCCTCAGCAGAGCAGACTTCTAAATTTGATTTTGTGTTCTGCTGCTCTATCACTTGCTTGTAGCGGCTGATGGAGGTTCCCTTTCCCTGGAGTCTATCTTCCCGAATATCGCCTCAGATTCACTTCTCTGCACGTCCTACCTTCCAGAAAGTGGTTGCTTTTCTGTTCATAGAATTGCTACTGTTCTTTTCTTCAATCTCCTATTGAGTTCGTAGATGTTCAGAATGGTTTGAAAACTATATAGCTGAATTCCTGTGATCAGATGAAATTTAGGTCTCTAGGTTAGCTACTGCAAAAAATAATTATTTTTCAACACTTTATACATCTTTGAATAAAATTTTAGTATTATTAACTTTGGGATACTTGTAAATAACATTATTTAGAGTGTATTATGTGCTGGGTATTGTAGTAAGTACACAATGGGTTTTATATAATTTATTTTAAATATTATAACTCTATGAGGAGATAAGTACTTTTCTTAAGGTTATTAGTGAGAATGAACTTATTAATCAGATTGATTAATCAAGCTATCCAAATTATTGGATAGACCTATAACCTATTCCCTCCATACCTGTGAAACCAAAACTCTCCTTAATATACTTATAAACTTCTTCAGACTTTCTTGTAAATTTTTAGCAAAAAAAATAACAAAGTCCTATTTTTATAAGGATATACCTATAAATCAATCTGAAATTTATAGATTTATGGGGCAGGGCTGGCTGGAAAATGGGGTATAATCACCTAAGCACCTTTCTTGTCTGAGTACTTAAGGGAGTGAAAATGGAGAAGTTAAACAACTGAAATAGCTCTCCTTGTTGATCAATATGTTTACATATATTATACTTAACAGAACCAAAGCACTGTAATACGTGGAAAAGAAGAGATACTTTTTTGACAGCATCATTTGATGTGTTTCTGATTCCCCAAAGGAAAAAAAAAATGTTTCTCTGTTCCAGAGCTTGTGGTATCATTTGAGTTGGTAAAGTTTTGTGCTCAGTAAGATCATGTGGGTCTGCTGTGACAGTTCTGCATTATACATTTGTGGTAACACAATGGAATGCTAATTTTTCTTTCTTCCTGGCTTTTTTTTTTCTCCACTTATGATGTTCCTGAATAAAAAGTCATATAACCAACTAGATGCTTACACATGGATCAGAGGGTGTTAACATATCTCAGCAAAATCTATTCAAATATCATCTATTTTATGCACATTCATTTATTTGTATTCCTCACAAGAAGTACATGGTTACACACAGGTGGGTTTATTTGATTAAATATTTATCAATGAAGTCAAATTTATCCATTTTTATAGGGACCAAGAGGGCTAAACCTATCTCTTTGTTTACCATTTTCTCCTCAGAATTTAACACAGGCCTTTACTAAGTCCACTCTTGACAAATATTTACTGACTGAAGCACTGCAAACTTAAAGATTATTTATATTTAAAATTAGATAATTTAATATAAAATCCTGCTACTCAGTATTTCCTTTCAGACTGTTACAAAAAAACCAAAAAAAACAAAAACAAAAACAAAAACAAAAAAAACCCAGTTAATATTTATACCAGATACATACATCTAGGGTAGAATAATTCCTCCATATGAGGACTTTTACTTATTTATTTATTTACTTTAAAGATTTTATTTATTTTTGACAGAGAGAGAGTGTGTAAAAGCAGGGGAAGCAGCAGGCAGAGGGAGAGGGAGAAGCCAGGCTTCCCGCCGAGCAGGGAGCCCGATGTGGGGCTCAATCCCAGGACCCTGGGATCATGACCTGAGCTGAAGGCAGATGCTTAACTTTTTGAGCCACCCAGAGACCCCCATATAAGGACTTTTAAAAAAGATTTTAGAAAAAAATACTAAATGGCAAAAATTTGATTGTGAATATTAACTACATTAAACATATTAAATACAAAAAAAATCCTGCCTAAAACATGCACTTATTATGCCTTTAAATTTACTATTAAATATATAAAAATGATAAAATTTTAGTAATCTGATTAAGAAGACATTACAAACAAAACTGAATTTCTTCAAATAAATGAAACACAGAATTTAAATGAAATTATTAACACATAAAATTTTAGTAAGTAGATAATGGATATTTATTAGAATTACTGATTAAGAAGAACATCATAAGTCATAGTTTTCCATTGTAAATGTCACTTTTTTTTTTTTTTTTGCAATTTTTCCCTTTTAAAATTCTATGTATTTTGTCTCAATTCTGTGAAATTCAGAGTACAGACCAATACTCCTTTGGTATAGAAGAATAACATCTTCTAAAATCTTCTCATAATTGTAAATATGTCTCTTCTTTGTTATACACTTTAGGTGGGTTAAATTCTCCCATGGCCTCAATAGAGGAGAAAAAGTCTGTCTAAAATTACTTAAGTGAAAGAAATTTTTCCCCTTGTACCTTACTTGCCTCTTTGCTGTGATTCCCTGTTCATTAGAGATGTGCTGACACTGGCCAAATTCCAATGGTGAAGAGCTTGAAGAAATTTTCTTTTCCTTAATTGGTTTTTGTCTTTCTTCCCTTATGTGTCCACCAAATGAAGTACCATGGATCAACTGATAATAGTTATGTTCTCTCTGCCTGAGGCACAATTAGTTAATATTCCCCATTTTCTTTCCACATTGACAAGTATTTCTTCTAGATATAATGCAGTCATTGATTTTTCATGTTACCTCTACTCATCCAGATCTATTCTGGACACCAGTTTTCTGATAGGCAGATTCCTTCAAATGCTGTAAGAAAAGTCACTTATTTTGCCACTTTCAGTCATCTCATTTACTACATTAAAAAAGTGTTTTATTTCGTCTTCGAGTTTAAAACCTGCTCTGTTTTTGGTGGTTTTGTTTTTGTTTGCTATTCACATCATTTATTCAACTTAATCCAGATACTACTTCATGAAATGTGTACACTTTATTTTTTTTTTAAGATTTTATTTATTTATTTGACAGAGAGAGAGACAGCGAGAGAGGGAACACAAACGGGGAGTGGGAGAGGGAGAAGCAGACTTCCCGCTGAGCAGGGAGCCCGATGTGGGGCTCAATCCCAGGACCCCGGGATCATGACCTGAGCTGAAGGCAGACGCTTAACGACTGAGCCACCCAGGCACCCAAATGTGTACACTTTAAATAGAATCAATCTTAACTCTTGAGGATGTTATAATGAGTTTGGGAAGTGGCAGACTAACGAAGTTAAATGTCTTTTCATCAGGCTTTTCTCAAGCACTTGATATGCTAATGTTATTACCTTACTGGTCCTAGCATAAATGTGTTATGTTGTACTTCCCAAAGTGATTTGAGATCAGATTTTTCCCCCACAAAACTTCAGAACAAGAATTCCTTGAATACACTTAGTTAAGCTGTGTCCTGGCCTGATATCCAATATCTAATACAATATATGTCCTCAGACTTCTAAATAAGCAGCCTTGTCCCTACATATTCTGGATTTTTTTAGGTGAAAGATAGAAGAATATAGAATACATCATCCCCAAAATACGCCACTTTGGTATACTGATTATTTTGAGCTGTAGACAATTGAAAAACAGCAAACACAGCAAGAAGCTTTCTCTTGGTAATACGATTAAACAAGAGACCTTAAGACTGAGGGCACTCTAATGCCCCAACAGCCCACATGAACGAAAGGACACCTAAACCAGAATAATTCCTGTAAATGCATCAAAGTCAAGAAATCACACCTAAGAACAGCCAATCACAGTCAGACAACAAGGCTTCCCCCTAATAAGACAACTGCTTATACTATTGTCAATCAAAACATCTCCTTGCTTTGCTTCCTCATCTGCTCTATAAAAGCCTTTCCCAGAGATCCTGACCACCTTTGGTTTGGCATTGCCCCAAAACGGTTTGCTCCAAAAAAAGTTTGAAAATTTTAATGTGCCTCAGTTTAGCTTTTAATACCCTGAACTCCCCTTAATTTGCTTAAAGACAGGCAGATCATCCAAAAAGACTTCCAGGTCAAACTCTTCTTTCTGGGAATTTCACCACCCATGGAAGATTGATTCCTATCACAGGAGAGGAAACTAAAAGTTATACCCACCCCATCTAGTAGACTTTGTCACAAGCTATCATACCTCCCATCTGTTCTTCCAAGGGCCCATTCAGCTTTCCTAAAAATCATTTATTCTCCCTAAAAGGCCTACATTCCCTCTCTCCTTCCCCTGGTAAGATGGCATTTGAGCCTAAATTCTTAAGCCAGGGAGTTATTCCCATGCACACCTGAGATATACATGTTAATGAACTTGTTTATTTTTTCTTTTTAATTCATCTTACAGAAGTCTCAACTAAAAATTCAGAACATGTAGAAGGAAAATTATTTTCCCTTCCCTACACAGAACTTACGAAGTGGTTTATAATGAGACACACATTACATTATACAAATTTTGCCATTCTGATTTTTTTGTTGTACATTTCCTAGTGACTCCGCATCACTCCGCTTTATATTATACACATTTAAAGGCAGTTTTTAGGTGTCAGCCTGTCTAGACTGTCTGGCATTTCTTTAGACTGTCATTGATCCTTCTTTTCAGTTATGACTCATGATAACTGGCTAAGACATATGCAGTCTCCATTTCTTATTGAAACATCATCAGGAACAGTTTTCTTCCAAGTTCCATAATTGTGAATCATTTAAACATCTCAGCAACTCATGTCTGTCTTGCTTAATACAGGGTATTTCATCAACAGAATAATTAAATGTAGCATTTTGGGTTTGAGAAAAATTACAATATTCATTTATGAGCATTTGAGTATGATAGAAATTTAATATATTTTTCTTTAGCTATCTCACTTTTATATGGTTTCAATGTTTGAAATGAACTAGTTTAATTTTCAATGTAGCTTTTATGTCATGGTTTTATCTGATATTATATTTTAGCCACAAAGGATTTGGAAATCATTTTGCAACATTTTTAATGGTTCAACTGTTTCATTCCTAAAACTATTTATTTTCCTTATGGTGCATAATAACATTTTATTATGTTCTTTTGTGCATTTTTATTACATATTCCAAAACATAATCATTTTATTGCCATTCACTTTGTTGATGTCAATATAGAACAATAAGAAGAATGTAACGACCTGTTTTAATTAGCCTATTATAAGCATTCATGTATTATAATCTCTATTATGATTTGGTATTCATTAAGTGTGACTAGATGGTTTATGGAGAGTAAATAACTGAGTAGTACTACGTTTGTAAACTTGGAGAGAAAATAAATGACTGTGTGTGAGAAATAAGTAAGTGAACATGAAACACACTGGTGGTCACAGCTTTTTAGCTCCTGAGAAATGATCGCGAGTCCATTAGGTTCTAGAAAGCACCGAATTTCATGAGCAGTTAGTGCTAATGGCTTTGTACTGTAAGACATCCCTGGGTATTTGCAGTTATGACGATAAAGTTTAGATGACATTAAGGCTGCACTTGATAAATCTGACTGATGTCTGTGAAGAATACAATGAAAGCGTAATAGTAAGGTAATTATGAATAATTCTATATAAGAAGTTATAGCAAGAACACATTAATGGATTGAACCGTAAAAGGTGTTTAGAATGAATATGCAAATGGCAAATATTAATGATTATTTTGTGACTTCAAAGGAGGTGGTAAGAAAGGCTGAAATGCCACAGGGGAAGCACTACATGTGTATCCCCAGCAGTCAAAATCACACTAAACAAATTCTTGAAATGACAAATGTATTATTTCAAAATACGTGATATATCATCAGTGAATATTCCTCCTTCCAGCAAAGTTCAAAAACTAGGAAGAATCCCAGGAAGTAATGTTATCCTCTCTTTGCATCTTTTCTTTTAAATAGAAGATGACAGTAAGTGAATGTATGATAGAATCAAATGGAGTTTCACTCTCTATTAAAGTGTTAACATATGTAATCATGTGTCATACTTTCAGCAGAGAAGAAATTATTATACAGCTACTTTCATGTTCTGCGGTATTGAGTACTTTCTAGGTATCATCAGAGCCTCATCTTTTTATGAAAGAATCACTTAAAGGTTTTGAACCTTATCCTATTGACAGAAGACAGAGGATTTGAACTCAAAAAGCTCCTCATAACAAAGAGTCAGTGTGTGTGTTTGTGTTTAGATGGGCTAGATGACCTTATTTTTCTGAAGCTATTATTACTAAAGATTTCTAAACCAAAGGCCCCATAGATAGACCACAGAAGACAGTTGAACTGCAGAAATCCACTTAGAACTGTGTGTTTAGGGGAGATCATTATTCTAAAGAAGAGACCTAGCTAGCTTCCTTCAGAGTTCCTGAAGTGGATTTATGACATGACCCATACAAATGGAAAAAATAAAAATTACTGAATGAGTGCTTATAATTTCAGTTCCTTGAGTGAGATTACCCTCAAGATCAATGTTTGGTGATAAAAGTTTATATAAACTTATGTACGTGTATGTGTGTGTGTGCGTGTATGTGTGTGTGTGTGTGTGTGTAATAACCACGTTTGTCACTGAATATTTACAGTTTAAAATAGTAAGAGTGCGGCACCTGGATGGCTCAGTCCGTTAAGCATCTGACTCTTGATTTCGGCTCTGGTCATGATCTCAGGGTGGTGAAATCAAGCACTGCTTTGGGCTCCCTGCTAGCAGGGAGTCTGCTTGTCCCTCTCCCTCTCCTTCTGTCTCTCCCCGTGCTCATGTTCTCTCTCTCAAATAAAAATAAATAAATCTTAAAATAAATGGTAAGAAATCAAGGCAATTATATAAATAAATAACTTGCTTAAAGCCCTAATAATGCCAGAATTTTTCAAGAGATTCTTATATTTCATTAAAATTTATTTTGTTATTTAAATTTTTATTAATCAAAATTGTGGTAAAATTTATATGCCATGGTATTTATCATTTTAGCCATCAGGAAGTATACAATTCAAGCATTAAATACATTTATAATGTTTTATAACCATGACAATTATCTAACCCCTAAAATACTTTCATCAGCCTTAATAGGAACTCTACCCATTACATAGTAACTTCCTACTCTTTCTCTCCTCCAGACCCTGATAACCTCTATTCTGCTTTCAGTCTTCCTGAATTTGCCTACTGGAGATACCTCCTGTAAGTGAAATCATACAGTATTTGTCCTTCTGTGTCTGACTTATTTAAATGAGCATAATGCTTTCAATGCCCGTCTACGTTGTCATATATATCAGTAGTTTCATTTTCATGGCTGAATAATATTCTATTATATGTATATATTACATTTTGTTTATCTATTTATCTGTTGATGGACACATCACATTTTACATCTTAAAAATTTTTATTACAGACATTATTTCGATATTTTCAGGTTTAAGTTTTGTAGCTACCTAGTGTCTCAAAAAATTGGGGTAGGTTAAAGGTGGATTTTATTATATCATCTATTAGAAAATAGAAAATTATAATGACCATTTTTTTTTTTTTTTAGTGTGGCACTCAAACTCTATTTCATAAGTGAATTTTGATTTGGCCTCACTTGTCATCACTAGTGACTCTAATTGAAATCTGCTCTTATTCATTTTTCTTTCTACCAGTGGCTGATTTACATCCATTACTGATTCTGGGTTACTGGGAAATATGAAACAAAAAAAGTAAAAAATAATAATGTGTTCCAGATAATTATAGTGAAGATACCACTTATACTACAGATTTCAAACATACTTCTGTGGGAAATACTGAAATATTTTTACACTACAACAATGCATTATAATTTTCTCATTAGTATTTCTCTTCTTTTTTGTATATATATATATCACCAAATACATTATAGGAAACCTTCCTAAAGTTATTTACACTGAATAACAACCATAGGTCACTGGACTCGAGCTCCTTTCTGAGGGCTGCTAAAAAGGTCTTTCTTTAACGGCAAACAGCTTTTGCTAACTTCCTGGGATTCCAGAAATGCTAATCAGCAGTTCTAGTCTGCAGCACATTTATTACACCCTGACATGCTGAAGACAGCCAGTTACAAATAGAACAGCCTCTTGAAAAATGCTGCTCCAGTGTTTTATAATAAAGTGCACCAATTAGATTCATTCATTAGGACAAACTGCTTGTCTTTTCCCAAATTAGAGCCTTTAAAAAAGCACAGCGTATTTCATAGTTCACCCTGCTCTGTATTATTATTAATTGAACATAGCACATTGCAAAGTTTTAATCTAGTAACTGTAAATACATAATGAATAATATTTCCCTGGGGACTGTCAGGTCTGCAAGAGCCCACTTGGTTTTGTACTTCAGGATGAATAACACGAAGTCTTTTTCTTTTTCAAAGTGTTCCCAAGTACTTGAGGGACAACACTGCAATAAATAACATCGACTTAAAATTTCAAGTTGTCATTTCATTTAAGAATTGATTAGAGTCCTCTCCTAAAATAAATTATAATTTAATTAGGAATAAAGATTTGTGACTTTACACATAATACTCTTAATATTATATATATTGCCTTACTAACTTTACTTCCACATATAAGGTAATATTTTGATATCGATAAAGTTCTGAGGGCAAGAATTCCAAAAGGGAAAATGGAACCATAAATGTTGAATGTGCACAAGGATCACTTCCTGCCAGGGTGAGGAGGGCACAGGTTTATTATACACCATTGTGAATAGAATAGAGCAAGATTGATTGGACTGCTTTTTCTGCTGGCGGGAACATCATCACTGTTTCCTACTGATACGTTAACTGGCAATTCCCAATTCCTCTCGACAATGAATACAGTATGCATGAGGACCACGACTTGTATTATAACTTTTTAGGCTTCTCTTTGAATGCAGAAGCACTAGAGATGATATCACTCTCAGCCACTCATTTATCTATTCATAATTTATATAGTTTATATTCTTATACAATACCAAAAAATGGAAACATTCAACTGCCATATGTTTTTGGATTTATCTCAAACTGGATTAAGAAAATGAGGATAAAACATGTTAGTTAATAGAAAAAAAAAAAACAATACTCTTACATATTCATCAAAATATGCCATGTAGGTGTTTAGAGTGGAAATCTGCTTTTTAAGAATATAATAATTATTCCCGGGCGCCTGGGTGGCTCAGATGGTTAAGCGTCTGCCTTTGGCTCAGGTCATGATCTCAGGGTCCTGGGATCGAGTCCCGTATTGGGCTCCCTGCTCCTTGGGAGCCTGCTTCTCCCTCTGACTCTCTCTCTCTCTCTGTCTCTCATGAATAAATAAATAAAATCTTTAAGAAAAAAAAAGAATATAATAATTGTTCCCTTTTATTTCACTCAAAAATAACTTTGTTAGTTGGTACCATTTTTTGGTGAAGTATGTATAACAAACCCCCTTGGCCCCTTCCATTATCATAAAAAAGTAATTACAGTCATAGGTCTTTTCTAACATTTTGATTATGAATAACAATAAGAAAGATATTTGGCATATAAATGTGAAAATTATATGAAATAATATCCAGGATGAGTATGGAAGACATTTACCATTGTCTATGGTGTGAAAGCAGCATCAGAATTTATCAATTCATATGGTGCTAAACTTAAACAACTGTCTGGCCACACTGGCTTTTACTGGCTAAATAGTAACAAATGCATATATAAAACTAAAGTAAAAATTTCATAAACTGTAGTTACCCTTGATATTTGAAATGCACTCTGATTTTTCCACTATCTCCTATTTTAATCTAGTTTATTTCAAGTTAAAATATTAACTACAAACCAGTACATTGATTTCATGATCCACTGCGACTAGCTCTGCAATTTGACAAACATAGCATTAGATAATACCATGATAACATTTTTTTTTTAAGATTTTATTTATTTATTTGGCAGGGAGAGACACAGCGAGAGAGGGAACACAAGCAGGGGGAGTGGGAGAGGGAGAAGCAGGCTTCCCGCAGAGCAGGGAGCCTGATGCGGGGCTCGATCCCAGGACCCTGGGATCATGACCTGAGCCGAAGGCAGACGCTTAACGACTGAGCCCCCCAGGAGCCCCTAATACCATGATAACATTAAGAAAAAACAATATTTATAGTACTTTTCTTTTCCAAGGACATAATGAGAGGTTTGGTCATATAACAGTTCTCTGTCATCATCCATGCACAACATAGTTTTAAAATATTTCACAAATATTTATTGGATCTCCTCTCGATGCCATGCAAGTGATTTGCTATTGTAACTATCTTCATCAGTAAGACTATAAAGATACGCTTTTCTGTATCAGTTTTGTTTTATGATACATATGTTATACTATTTAACTATATTAGGAAGAAATTATAAAAATTGTAAATTACCTTAGCTCTAGAATCTTATTTTTAAGTAATAGAATTTTCATGAATGATCAAGGATAATTGAAAGATATATTCTAAAATCAGCTGGAATTTTAATCTTGGAAAATTCAAGACTTGTTTACTATTTAAATATATTAAACCTTCGTTAGACAAGTCTACTTATTTATAAGATATTAACACATTGAGAAATAATTTATTTCTTGATATTTTTCTTATTATAGTATAATTTTTTTAATTTATTTTATTATGTTATGTTAATCACCATACATTTCATCATTAGTTTTTGATGTAGTGTTCCATGAGTCATTGTTTGCGTATAACAGTATAAATTCTATAGACCCAGAAAATTCACTTTTAAGATCTATGCTGAATTTTATAACATAAGGTTGTGATGATTTTTAAAAATTTATTGACTTGGAAGATAAATACTTCTGCTTCTTTATGGTGTCAAATGGAGTTACACATGACCATAATTACAATGAAAAAATGACATAATAGTGACTAATGAGCCATTATATATCTTTATGTTTGAACATCTTGGAGAGAAACATTGAAAGTAAAACCATGACATGATTGCTGTCACTTTGAATAATGGTATCCCTAATAGAAAACTAAACAGCATCTTAATGTCCTCTTATTTTCAGCTATCTTTAGCGTGCTCTTAGCCTCTCTCTGGACAGTTTATAACAACCCCAGTTGAATTTGATGTTACTCTTATATGGTTTCTTGACATAATCTGTTACGATATTAAACTTGCTTTTTTCATTATTCTTCAGATGCATGTGTTTTTATATCATAGATAGGTAAAGATCTCACCAAATACTGTACTATATGAAATGATTGAAAGGTAAAGCCACAAGAGGTGCTGTAGATCAGGATAATAATTTTAGTCTTTCATGGGATTTACAATATATCTCATGTGTTAAAGAAATAAGGAAATAATTTTACCTGATAGTCAATGGGAAGCAAGAGGATAAATGAACTGCTGTTCTCACTCCTTTCAGAGAAGCCAGGGTCCTGGGTGGACCTAACGTAATGGCATTTTGACACTGGGTGTGAAGAGAATCAACCCCCTTAGAGTCAGGGGGAAAAGGAAGTAAAAGCAGTTCCTTACTAAAACACATGGCAGGAGGGGCACCTGTGTGGCTCAGTCGGTTAAGCGTCTGCCTTCGGCTCAGGTCATGATCCCAGAGTCCTGGGATCGAGCCCCACATCGGGCTCCTGGCTCAGCGAGGAGCCTGCTTCTCTCTCTCCCTCTGCCTCTCTCCCTGCTCATGCTCTCTCTCTGTCTCTGTATGTCTGTGTCTCAAATGAATAAATAAAATCTTAAAAAAAAAAAAAAAAACATGGCAGGAAATGAGAGAGCAATACCTTTTGATAAAGATTGAATCCTTAAATTTTATGCAAGGACTAAAGCAGGGCATGCATATTTCCTATTAACAGCCAAGAAAGCTTTAATACTGGGCAGTGACAACCCAGAGCAGAGAAACAGGAAATTCATAATACCATGAAGAGACAATGGATAAATAAATAAGACTTATATGGAATGGTTAGGATAGAAACTATTCACTTAGCTGTAATGAGGGAAAATTGGAAATTTATATCATAAGAATTGTATATCATGAATAATTTGTCTTGTACAAATCTGCTTAATTTGACTGACAGTAAATTGGAAAGAATTCTCATGCTTTGGTGGGGGTTCAGTAATATGTCACAAATCCTGTTGACATCTTAATATCGGTAGGGCCGGGGGGGTCCTCAGTTAAAGCCACCCTTTGCCATTGTGGATAGATGGATCTCCAGAGTAGCTCTATCCTTTTTCACTGCTACAGTTTCATTTGAGATCATCAGCCCAGAGAAAGCAGACTAGGCAAAAGGCACTGCTATCTGTGAAATTTCTATTTTCACTTAAAAAGATTTACATAGAATTAGAGCAGATAAAATACATATAAATCATTTAAACCAATGACACAGCTGTCTCAATGATTGACATACTTAAAGGACAGTTGGTTTGAAAGGGCCTTTATTATTTACTATTTCGAAAATGCATACCATTCAAGTTTGTTTCTGTCTACATTTGGTATGGGTTAAATTCAGCACTCAGAGATTACAAAGCAAGAATATCAATGACAAGAGAAGTAACTTTAATATTTGTTAAAAATACCTTCTTCTTTCCATCTCAAACCCAGGTCTTAGTGAAAATCCTAGGATTGTTTGCCTTGTCTATTCATACTAATCTTCTTGTACATATAGTCTGTCTCTCCGAATAATCTTCTTCACTGTTATTATTTCTCTAAAATACAAACTAACACACAAACTGGTTCATGTTTTCACTCTCCTGATTACTGCATGTACACTGCCTTGCTATTCCCTAGAGACTGAAGTGAGACAGCAACTATTGAGTTGCCCCAGCTATTTTGGATTCTGATCTGCCAAAATGGCCACATCCTGCTGCATGGTCACCTTTAACCACTGAACATTTCCCAAAGATGACATCCTCAATCACATCCATGTGCCGTTGCATGTGTTCTTGCATTTTCCTGAAATGCATTTTCCTCACCTATCTCCTAAGAAAATTCTCTCTCCTTCAATTCAATTTCTACGTGAAACTGCCCCTTACTACTGTATAGTAATTATCAGTAACATCTGTTTTCATTAATTAGGTTATTCAAGTCAAGAATATATTTAGTTCAAAAAAATAATAATACATTTAGTTCATTTTTATATTCCCGGGCCTACCAAAACATTCAACAATGTTTGGTTGATTCTAACTTACAAACTGTCTAAATTCTCTGCCTGCTCTTCTAGTAGCCTTTAACATGTTAATAATAATTAGAAATGCAAGATGTATGCATGACAGTATTCAGTGTTTTATCTCAAACATTCAACAAATTGATAAAAAACAGAGACCTCTGAATTGTCTACACAAAAAGGACCAAAGTAGTTTTCTGGGCCTTATGTTATTTGTAAAAGTCTTTCTTACCTCTCTTACTTTGAAAATAAATGCAGCTCCAAACATTTACTTCAAAGTCTTCTGGAAATAATGGATTGCTCTGCACTTGAAATCACATTAATTTATTTATCTCATCAGCAACTCAGCAGCTGTTTGAAGCTGATGCTGTCCGTATTGACTATATCAAATTTGAGTTGATTTTTTAATTGATCACTCACCCAATTGCAAGCTAACCTCAGGTCTTAAATTTTTACTCAGATTCATTGACGTTATTTAGTGCATAAAAAAGAAGCATATTGCTCCCCATAGTCTGTCAAATCCTCTCAATATGCATACCGATTAATTTGTTAATTCAGCACATTTTCAAGGCGTAATTACAACACTTGTCTCTGAACAATAGGAGAATGATAATAATGAGGAGCATTTACCTAGACTGTACTATTTAAAAATAATAAGGCCCCCATATTTTGTTTCCCCTTCATGAGCATGTTTTTATACAAGCATACTAAGTTCATATATTGCAAGTTAGATTAACAAAGCTTACTTTTTTCATATTATGGCAACATTTGGACTTGGAATTTTTTATAAATTGATACATGTATCTTTTATAAACTTACATTCTGAAATATTACTTTTTGTTTATTTCTCTTTGCCAATTTTTCTACAGCCTACAATATTAAAAAATAATAACCAAATAAACTTTCATATCCTAAAATATATAAATAACACATATAATATTATAAGCTTTAAAATATAATACATATAATATTTTAATGTTTTAAAATTACGTATGCAGAAAATTCTACATAGAGAAAATGCCTTAAGCATTTAAGTTTATGAATTGTTTAATTGTAACAGTATTTATACACGTGGAAATGCTCATCTTCATAAATGCTCTGATAATTATTTTTTACCTAAATAAAAATGAATTTCTCCTTAAGCTAAAAAGTTATCCTTTCATTTCCAAAATTCATCATAGTGTATTTATGTACCATTCTATAATATACATATATATCATATAACATATCAAACTGCATGTTATCTCTTAGTCATTAGGTGAATGTTTGTGACTTTCATTAAGAAAGAAGATACAAGAGGAAGAGCAGAATAAGGATAGGTGTAAAAATTATTAACTATTTCTATTTTGCAAATATAGATTTTAACCTTTTTATGGTACACATATATGCACAGTTCTCCTGAGAAACCTTATATGTGTGTCAGCATCTTTATATATGTGTCAGCTCAGGAGTTTTATTTTATTATTATTATTTGGTTTTGGTGATAGTTGGGGGCATGTTTAAAAGCTAATGAGGATGATGGGGCACCTGGTGGTTCATTCGGTTAAGTATCCAACTCTTGGTTTCAGCTTAGGTCATGATCTCATGGGGTGTGGGATTGAGCCCCATGTCAGGCTCTGTGCTCAGTGGGGGGTCTGCTTAAAGATTCTCTCCCTCTGTCCCTCCTCTCCCTGCCCTGCATGTGCACATGCTCCCTCTCTCAAGTAAATAAATAAATGTTTAAAAATTTTTTAAAAAAATAAAAGCTTATGGTTATGAGGCATCAGAAAGCCTGAGATTGAAGATACAGGAAGACAAGAAATAATTGGCAAACTGAGGTTCTTGAGAAGGAAGCAAAGATAGAAAGCAGGGCCTGGTTAGAAGGAATCAATCTGAGAAGCAAGATCATAAATTGTAACAAAGAAAAGAGGAATGAACATGCTGGTGCAAGTGTTTCTTGGTTCAGAGGTAGAATTTGAAGATATTCCTGTCAAACCTTATGATTCTTTTTTGGACTAGAAATGAAATCATTTCTTTAAAGTGGAGTTTTGGGTGAATATAGATAATATTTTGAAATAATCATAATGAAGAGAGGGAGGGAGGAAGGGAAATAGGGAGAGACAGAAGAATGGAAGAAGGGAGGAAGGCAGGGAGGAAGGAAAAAGGATAAGAAAAGTAAAGACAGGGCGCCTGGGTGGCTCAGTTGGTTAAGCGACTGCCTTCGGCTCAGGTCATGATCCTGGAGTCCCTGGATCGAGTCCCGCATCGGGCTCCCTGCTCGGCGGGGAGTCTGCTTCTCCCTCTGACCCTCCCCCCTCTCATGTGCTCTCTCTCTCATTCTCTCTGTCAAATAAATAAATAAAATCTTTAAAAAAAAAAAGTAAAGACAGATGTAGGACATTGTTAAAGGTCTGCTTGAATATGGATATTAGGAATTTAAAATGGAGCCAATCTGTATAGTCTTTACCAAGCTGTCATGGCATCCACAAAAGAGTGGTTTTATTCAGCGTTGGAATTTTTCTAGACAGATTATTTTTTTATTTTATTTTATTATTTATTTATTTATTTATTTATTTATTTATTTATTTTTAAAGATTTTATTTATTTATTTGACAGAGAGGGAACACAAGAAGGGGGAGAGGGAGAAGCAGGCTCCCCACTGAGCAGGGAGCCCGATGTGGGGCTCGATCCCAGGACCCTGGGATCATGACCTGAGCTGAAAGCAGACGCTTAACGACTGAGCCACCCAGGCGCCCCAGATATGTTTTTTTAACACAAATATGTTGTATGGACAATGTGACAAGGTAATTGGGTTCATCATATTTGCGTTCATAGTCTAAGAACTAGATGCAGATAATAGAAAATTATGGAGCCCAGAAAGACTTAGAAAATAAAGTGGAAGAGTCAAAAGAATAAATATGTTAAAGCAGTCAAAATGATATTGAATTTGTTTTTGTAACTGTTTCTGTAAAAAATGTATATAACCCTACACCAAATGTTCCTTTACCAGAGCACCCTTTCTTTGTGAAGAGTGTGTATCCCTATCAGCTGTGCTACGTTGGACTCAAATAAAATTCTCTTCCTTTAAAAAAAAAAAAGGAATGTGTTTTTTAAAAATGGAATGATGATGTGTAGACAACTGAATCCAGAATGCTACAGCAAGTATGTTTCCTGATTCATACAGTTCAGCTATGTAAAATTCATATGCCAAGTTTGAAACATTGAAATCAATTTCCCTTTTCTGTTGGAGTAACAAGAATTAATACCTGTTGGGCGCCTGGGTGGCTCAGATGGTTAAGCGTCTGCCTTCGGCTCAGGTCATGATCCCAGGGTCCTGGGATTGAGTCCCGCATCGGGCTCTCTGCTCCTTGGGAGCCTGCTTCTCCCTCTGCCTCTCTCTCTGCCTCTCATGAATAAATAAATAAAATCTTAAAAAAAAAAAAGAATTAATACCTGTCTAACTTTGTGATTGTATGGAAGCAGGGGCAAGCAAAGGTCACTTATGTAGCTTGTCACAAGGAGAAGGGAAAAGAAATATGTACACAAATAGCTTCAGAATTTATAACTGCATAAATTTCCCTCTTTGAATGAATTGTTATGTTTAAGTTTTGCTTCATTGAAAAGCTTTAACTGAAGTTTTTAGTCATCAGCACATTATATCTTAACTATAATTTTGTTAACAAAATATCAATAGCATTAAACTCTGAACTTTCCATCTTGAGGAAGACATGATAATAGTGTTACTGTGTACAATCGATGATTCTCTTCTGTGTGTGTATGTTGTCGATGAAAGTTTCCCTCTCATTTATTATTGACTGTTTTCTTCCTGTGAAGACATTAAGAAAGAAACATTTCAAATTGGTAATTAGAACTTCTGTGAAATAAAGTTCCCTAAAGGAATTTTCCTTCATCTATCTCCTTTGGAATGCACAAAAGACGCAAAACAAACAAACAAACAAAAACCAAACCAAACCAAATAAAACCAAAACAAAGCAAAAACACACAAAACCAAACAAAAACAAAAACAAAAACAAAAACAAACCATATCTACAAGAAACGTGTCCCATGAAACTTAGAAACAATGAGGGCGCCTGGGTGGCTCAGTTGGTTAAGCGACTGCCTTCGGCTCAGGTCATGATCCTGGAGTCCCGGGATCGAGTCCCGCATCGGGCTCCCTGCTCTGCAGGGAGTCTGCTTCTCCCTCTCCCACTCCCCGTTTGTGTTCCCTCTCTCGCTGTGTCTTTCTCTGTCTCAAATAAATAAATAAAATCTTAAAAAAAAAAAAAAAGAAACTTAGAAACAATGAAAGAAACTAAGCTATAGAGCATCCTTGCCAAATTCTGTGATAGTGGCACTAAAATATGAGAAAAACAAAAAAAACCTAAAACAAAATGCGCCATTTCCTAGAAATCATTATCGGTCATGAAAACCCTGTACGAAATTTTTTTGATTAGAATATTATGTCTTAGAATCCTGATCAAATCATGAAAACAGTCATTTATCCCTATAGAAGAGAGAATTGTGCAAAGGTAAACACCATGCTTAAATATAGTTTCTATTTTCAATTTAGGAACCTAGCCAGATATTAAAAAAAAAAAAAAAAAAAAAGTAAGGCGAGCAGAGACATCCAGGGAACACAACATGACCTTGTGATTTTAATGGCTTTACTTTGTGCAGCACTAACCTATGAAACACCAACTTCTGAAAGTACAATTGCTAAGAAAACAACAGAGTTGATAACAGAGTATTTGAACATCAAATATAAATATTAATGTAGACACTTCTCAGTCCCCTTCCTCTCTTCATTATCTCTTGTCAGTAAATTGATGACTATATTTAAATATAAGTAATATTCTTCAAGATATAATTATATGTGATATTAAAAAATGTCAAGAACTTATAGCAGAGAAAGATTACTCAAAGAAATAATTTCAGTTAATAACACAGCAAAATTATAGACAGCCTGGTATCTTGAAGAAAAACAAAATAAAAAATACCATAGCAACAGCTCAATGATGAGATAATTTTAAAGGAAAAAAGAAAAAAAAAAACAAGTTGGCAACTTTTTGAAGAAATAGAAGAATAAAAAGAACTTAGAGATTAATATAACATTAAACAATGATAAAAGAAAAAATATAACTGAGAACATTTAAAATACCATTTGAAAAGTCATGCCAAATGTTGGGGAAAGGCCAAAAGGTATAAATATAAATAAAAAATTAAATTGCAGAATTAGAAGAAAGAGACGTTCCAACGTGCACAAAAATAATAGTGTTGATAAGAGAACAGAAAATAATGGGAAAGAAGAAAATCTGAGAAAAAAACTTAAAAAATATGAACGTTACATATAAAGGTCTACCTTTTACCTTAGTTACCTAAGATATGGAAAAAAGAGTAACATAAGCTCATTAATTATTTAACTTTAATGTTAAAAATCATATAAGCAAATAGGCAGAAAAATAAGTTTACCTACAAAGGGGAAGAGAAGGAATATTATTAGCCTAACCTCATATTTCCCCACAGTAAATACCAGAAATTAGATGAGCAATATTATAATATTATGAAGGAAATAATATTAATATTATGAAAGAAATAATGTCACATCACCTTAATCCAAAATTTGTTTCAATATAAATAGACTATGCAAAATCAAAGGGTTTAAATTTATAAATATTTATCTAGGGTTTTTTCACGTTGTCACAATTGAAATTATCCCCAAGTTGTTTTTGATTTTGAGAAATATTTTTAAGAAATGAAGCTCTGAGAACATAAATAGAAATAACACAATGGGTAGTTTTCTTCTCAGTATTTAGAAATATGCATATAACCTAACAGCAAGAATTCCATTTCTGAGTATAAATCATAGAGAAGCCCTTGTGCTAGTGAATAATTACACCTGTCCAAGAATATTTATTGCATAATTTCTGAAAGAGGAGAATATCCAATGCCTAAATGATCCACATATTAACATGATTGAACTAAGACTATCCATATCAACATGTATAAATTTCCAAAGCATATGAATGGAAAAAAATAGTTGCAGAATATTAACACGATACCAGAAAAAAGAATATTAGATAAAACGTTAACAATATGAAAAGCTAAGTTAACAAGTTAACAAGTAAATGAGATCATCTAACAGTTCACAGCAGATAGTAAATTGCATTATTTTGCATAATCATATAATCTTGCATAATGTAGTACCGTAAATATTATGTAAATCTTATTCTATCATGAAAAATACATATATTAGCATAAGGCCTTCCATATATATATATATATATATCTACTTATCATGATGAGCCTTGCATAATATATAGAATTGTCAAATCACTATGTTGTATACCTGAAACTAATAAAATATTGCATGTCAACTGTACTTCAATTTAAAAAAATGTGCAAGATGGGTGCCTAGGGTGGCTCAGATGGTTAAGCATCTGCCTTTGGCTCAGGTCATGATCACAGGGTTCTGGGATTGGGCCCCACATCTGGCTCCTGGGTCAGCAGGGAACCTACTTCTCCCTCTGCCTCTCCCCCTGTTCATGCTCTCTCTCTTTCTGTACTTCTGTGTCTCAAATGAATAAATAAAATCTTAAAAAATTTTAAAAAATGTGCAAGACACTCAATTGTATGGCCTTAAAAACACAAGCCCCATAATACATTATAACCCTATAGTACATGCATTTTTTTCATGATCAGTGGTGCTGGTAAAATAATCAACACTTTATAGAGTTTTAATTTTTTTCTAAAAAATTTATTCATTTATCTGAGAGAGAGAGAGCGCATGAGCAAGGGGGAGGGCAGAAGGAGAAGGAGAAGCAGACTCCCCTCTGAGCAGGGAGCCCAACTCAGGGCTCAATCCCAGGGCCCTGGGATCATAACCTGAGCTGCAGGCAGATGTTTAACCCACTGAGCCACCCAGGCGCCCCTATAGAGTTACAATTTTTTTATGGAATTGTGTTACTTCAAAATAAATTCAAATCTATCTGTAACAGTTAAATAACACATTGGAAAGAAAGTGTAGAGAAAGTATACCATGATATATAAAAGAAGATATCTAAATAACTTCTATGAGTAAAACTGCAGACATTAATCAAGGCTTTTTAATTGCATTTGTTATTTAACATTTATATATTAATTTTCTTTTTTTTTTAAAGATTTTATTTATTTATTTGAGAGAGAGAGAATGAGAGAGAGCAAGCACATGAGGGGGGGGGTCAGAGGGAGAAGCAGACTCCCTGCGGAGCAGGGAGCCCGATGCGGGACTCGATCCAGGGACTCCAGGATCATGACCTGAGCCGAAGGCAGTCGCTTAACCAACTGAGCCACCCAGGCACCCTATATATTAATTTTCAGGTGCAGAAAGTGCCTCTTAAATTTTATTAATCATAAGGATAATGTAGTAAAGTAAATCATAAGGATAATGAAATTTCTTGAGGCGCCTTGGTAGCTCAGTCAGTTAAGCTTTGGTCTCTTGATTTTGGCTCAGGTCATGATCTCAGGGATGTGGGATTGGGCCCTTGAGGAACCCCATGTTGGGGTCCATGATCAGCGGGGAGTCTGCTTAGGTTTCTCTCTCCCTCTACCCCTCCCCCAACTCTGTCTCCCTCTCTCTCAAATAATAAATAAACCTTTAAAAATAAAAAAAAAAAATAATGAAATTTCTTTTAGAGGGGTGTCTGCGTGGCTCAGTTGTTAAGCGGCTGCCTTCAGCTCAGGTCATGATCCCAGGGTCCTGGGATTGAGCCCCGCATGGGGCTCCCTGCTCCGTGGGAAGCCTGCCTCTCCCTCTCCCACTCCCCCTGCTTGTGAACCCTCTCTCGCTGTGTCTCTCCCTGTCAAATAAATAAATAAAATCTTAAAAAAAAAAAGAAATTTCAAAAAAAAAATTCTTTTAGAGATTGTGTCTATACTTTCCTTTTCAAATGCACTGATTAGTACTAAGTGTATTTGTTGTTAGCTGATTGGAATCAGTATTAGTACCATTAACGTTCACATATAAACACGACCAAATTATTGACCTGTTTAAATATTAAGTAGAATTTAGAAGATAGTTTTGAATGAAAAAAAGATACTTGGCGATTCAAATTTAATTTAACAACATTTAAGGCACTCATACTAAACAACCCATGTGTTATATTACAATTTTCTGTGACATAAATTAAATATAGCTACAACTTTGGGATGTAAACTTTATCTTATAGTTAATACAAGGGAACTCATCATCAATAATAAACACTCATCAAAACAAATTTTTATAAGATTTTATTTATTTATTTGAGAGAGAGAGAGAGAGAAAACGAGCACGGAGGGGCAGAGGCAGTGGGACAAGCAGACTCTCGCTGAGCAAGGAGCCGGATGCTGGGCTCAATCCCAGGACCCTGAGATCATGACTGGAGCACAAGTAAAGCACTTAACTGACTGAGCCATCCAGGTGTTCCAAAACAATTTTTTTTTTTTAATTGCCAGTGTCTAGATAAATCACTAATTGTTTTTACCTTACATGTAATCTGATTTGTTCTACTCGATGAACCTGTCCCATGACACAAATGCAATTGTTTATGCAAGCAAATGTTAATTTAATTTTAAAAGTATTGGTCGTGAATATGTTAAGAATTTTTATTAGCAGGTAAAGATAGTGGTATGCCAAGAAAACACTAATGTATAGAATGAGATATAGTGGACAAATAACTGGCCAAATAAATACTAAAATTGGATAAGTGAAATTTAAATGTAGCCCAAAATAGTACTTTGCTTTGTTTCTCAGATTTTTTAAATTATCCAAATTTTTATTTCTTTTAAGGACTCACTAAAAAGTGCCTATGATTAGTAAAACAAGTCTTGTCGCTGCCTCTTTTCTAGTTTTCTCATAGCTACTAGGAATGTGTTCCTTGAGACAACCAATTGAGTTTTATATCTATATTCACAAAGTGTACCTGGCATTTTATTTTTCCCATAATAAATATTGTTTTGAAACAACTAAATCATCAATATCGGTGTGAAAATCTAGACTAGAATCTATAACTCAATAAATATTATACATACGCTGAATAAACAGAATTCAACCTTTCAGAAGCTCTGAAATACCAACTAAGAATAATGGAAATAATGGATAATTTTTTAGTGCATGAAAATAGGCCACAATGACATAGAGGCAATATATTTGAAATGTATTGTGATGGTCTGTCAAATCAGGCTTTTCAGTCAGATGCAGAGCTTTTCATTCTCTCATTTTCTCTCTACATTCTCATCTATCAAACACAATTTTTGGTCTCATATTCTACCTAAAGACTTTTTTGAACAACTTTGAAATCCATTACTTTTTCTCTTCTCCATTCATTATGTTATTTCTCAATTTTTTTCTTTTTTTGATATATGTTCACATGCAAGAGGTAAGCAACATTTACTAAAGTTCTTCAGGAAAAAATAAAAACTTATTTATTATTTATAAATAATAAAGATAAGTTAGGAGATTTTCAGCTATAAATACCAATACTCTTCTAAAAATATTTTAAAAATAAGTAAACTGTATTAGCTCACATAAGAGGAAGTCCTAAGGCAGGGTAGTTCCAGGGTTCTTTAATTCAAAGACATTGTCAAAGTTCAGGTATGTTTGTTGTGGTCTTCTCTCTGTGTTGGCCCATTAGGCTGGATCCTCTCATGGGTTCTAGACAGCTGCAAAAAGTTCCAGTAGTCTTCAAGCCTTTTAAGTCTTTTTTTTTTTTTTTTTTCTTTCCCTCCTAGTACCTACAGTCTGCAAGGCAGTTGTTGGTTCAGAGCAATTAGTACTCATTCCTGTGTATATGGAAAACACCAACCCTAATGATTCTGAGGTAAAACCTAAATAAAACACATTGGCAAATAAATAAATTGTACTATCGACTTCTATCTTTTGTTTACTTTCCATTCCAAAGTTGAAAGAAAAGTTTTTAAGAGGAAGAAATGGACCTGACCAAGAAACACGTAATTTAACTGCTGAGGTATATTGAATTAGCCTTGATCGAAAAGACTGATTTGTTTGCAATCTGAGATTTAAAACTTCCAGCATACTAATATCTAAACATGAACATCAATAACTAAATACTCAATTGTTAATAATATAGTGGCTACTACCAGTGTAAGTATCCTAGAGTTGCTAGCCTTTCATTTCTCAAAACTAGCCTTCTTGATACTTCCTAACTTTTCCCTTTTTCTTTAAGTTTTTTTTTTTAAGATTTATTTACTTATTATTTTAAAGAGAGAGAGCAAGAGAGTGTGTGTGTGTGTGCATGTACACGAGGAGGGGCAGAGGGAGAGGGAAAGAGAATCTCAAGCAGACTCCCCCCTGAGCATGGAGCCTGACTTGGGGCTCTATACCACAACCCTGAGATCATGACCTGAGCTGAAATCAAGAGTTGGATATTCAACCAACTAAGCCACCCAAGCTCCCCTTCTCTCTTTTTTTAACTTTTATTTAAATTCCAGTTAGTTAACATACAGTATAATATTAGTTTTAGGTATACAATATAGTGATTCAACACTTCCATACAGACACATGAAAATATGCTCAACATTACTGATCATCAGGGAAATACAAATCCAAAACTCCAATGAAATATCACCTAACTTTACTCTTAAACTCATTAGACACCAGGACTCTAAAGTAGCTCTTGGAAATACTGAAGTTATTGACCTTGTCCATGTGTTTTCTTAGATCTCTAACTACTGCTCATATCAAACTTCCATTTCTTGATGAATGCTGATCTCAGCTGATGATTAAACTTAAGAGTTCTGTAAGAGATTTGAATGACCAACAGGGTTAATGTCTCTGATGAGTCATTAATATTTTTACTGTATATTAAATACACTAGATTTCTAACTGGTGAAATTAAAAGGAGATATATCTATAAGAAAGGTTCCCTTCAGTATTTACTGTTTGCTCTTTTACAAACTAGAGCAAGATTATTTTCACTCTGTTGGAAATTTTGTATGTTTTTGCATTAGCCCCAAATTCTTTAGATTCTAGAATGTTTGATGAGGGAAAAAAAAAAGCTATTTTGACAAAATTTAGGTGAAATTTGTTCTCCTTTTTGTTTAAAAATTTGGTATTTGTAATATTCCTAAAATCATGTTTCATGCAGATAAAGGGAAAAATAGAGAATGAGACTTGCAATTGTTAAGTATGCTTTTTATAATTGGCATTCACGTGTGGAAATGATGGTACCCATCTTTAACATAGATGGAAAGAAAGATAATTGTCATGGAGAATATGACAACATTCATAGGTGCCATGCTCATGGTTAGATGTCTGTTTTACACCTTGACATACTCACACTAGCAAAGTGTTTATCAATCTCGTTCTTACTATAGGATCACAGTCAATGAAGCATCTTTATAGATAGATTCTCTACCCCATTCCTTTTGGCTTATGCTTTTGACAAACCAGAGAGTGTTAATCAAAGACAAAGGAACCCTGAAATTTATCTTAATTGTAGAATTAATATTTAAACATTACATGTTTAGTCTCAGACACTGCAGATTTACTTCCTTATTTACAGGTCCAAGTGTAGTGAAATTCATTGATAATGAGAGCCAGGAATACAATTTCACGCTTACCCTCCCCAACATTTACCTTGAATCACTGAGTACTCTACCAGGAAAGAAAATACAAGGAATTGAAAAGGACTTCTGCCCTTATTCTTTTCCTCCTGTTATATTAAAGTAATTCTGTACCCAATGGGCCACACTAAAAGAACATATCATCCCCTGAAGTATGTTTAAAATATATTTTGTATTTAATTACTTCATGTGATCATTTACTTTCTCATTGAAAAACGAAATTCTTTGAGGTCAGGCCTCAAATAATTTTAAAATTCTGGTATTTGCTTTAGCATCCTCTCAACCATAAAAATATGTACTCATTAAATCTCACCGAACTTTGTTTTGTATAATTAAAATAATTTTTATAACAGTATTTTTTGATGGCAAGAGGTAATATACTATGTCAATTGTCATTAAATAAAATCCTGACATTCATGCACAACTTTCATATGTTTAGAATAGAACATCTGGGGGCACCTGGGTGGCTCAGAAGGTTAAGCATCTGCCTTCGGCTCAGGTCATGATCCTAGGGTCCTGGGATCGAACCCACATAGGGCTCCCTGCTCAGCGAGGAGTCAGCTTCTCTCTTTGCCTCCCACCATGCTCTCATGCTCGCTCTCTCACTCTCTCTCAAATAATTAAATAAAATCTTAAAAAAAAATAGAACATCCCTTACAAGAGGAAGAATAATCTTCAAGTTCTTTAAGCTATTATAATCTATTATTTTCAATGCTACTCTTAAACCTACACTTGCTAATATTTTAAGATAACTAATTAGAAGATGCCGATCATCAATATATTCTTGAAGAGCAGTGTACTAATTTTTTGTGATAGTGAGTATATAACATAAGTTAATGAGCTGTTTTGCAATCGAGACCTTGGATAATACATCCTTGACTGATTTATAGGGATTTTTCATGCAAAGTGTTTTCTTCAGCAAATATTTGGTTGATTGGCCACACAAGCTTTACCTTAAAAGAATTTCCAGATGAAATTAGAATGTCCATTCAGATACTAGTTGAATGGATTATAGGTCCAGGTAATCATTCAGCTTGGAAATTTTACAAAAAATATTTTTTTTACAAAATGAAAAATAAAAATTTTTACAAAATAAAATATAAAAATAAAAAAAATCATTCAGCATGGGTATTTTTACAAAACTAATTGGATCACTTTCATATCTTGAGAAATTGCTCTGCACACAAAGAACAGACATTCACCACATTAGAATTAAAGAAGAGCAGATCCTGACATTCTGAAGATGGCCTGACACAACTAGGCTGTTATTTTCCTATTAGACATAAGCAATTTCACAAAGCACCATCCTCAGACAGGTTACTCTAAGACCATTATAAAAATGAGACAAATAGAGGCCATTTTATAATTTTGTCTAAGCACAGTGAAAAACAAGATAATTGTAAAAACCCCCAAAATACAAAGCACCTCCCCCTCTTCTGAGAAAAATAAATGAATATTTTAAAAATAACTATAGCTTACTCCTTGTGTTAGTCTCAACTTACTGCAGATAAATTTTATTGAGATAGACAATCACAGAGTTGCCTTCATTTTCTGACAGCATCCAATCAAGAGAAACACTTGCTTCCTTACACCCTCACAAAAATTACCCAACCAAAGCCCCAAATCCTATAATAGGTTCTTTCTAGCACCTTCCTTCAGAAATACTCCATGGTTCACCATAGTGTGTGATCTCCCTTGCTGCAAGGAGTGATAAATCAAGTTTGTTTAAATATGAGTGTGCTTCTGGTGGTCCTTGGCTTAATTATGTTAACTGAAAGTGACAACTTTTAAGGTAATTCAGCAAAAAGAAAACAGCCATGGTCATCAAATATCTAAGTTATGCTTGTGTTCTTATTTTAAATTCTCTCATGCCCAAAATTAAGCAAAAGACCACATATACAAACCCTCTTTCACATTTAATCCTGGAGGAAAACAACAGAAAATGTTATGAATTCACCATGATTATGAGAACTAACAGTCGAGTCAAGGATAATGAAAGGAAACCTGTATGTGTGCGTGTGCATGTGTGCAAATAAAGACATGTTTAAATTTGAAAAGTAAAATTAATCAACTGTTGTGTTTTCTTAGTTTTTGTTTTTGTTTTTTTTCTTTTTTTCCTTCAAGAACTTGGTGGGGGGATGTGGTAGGCTGAATGATGCCCACCCCAAATGACCAAATTCTAAATCCTTGGAACCTGTGAATATGTTACATTCTACTTTACAAGGGATTTTGCAAATGTAATTAAGGTTATGGACCTTAAAATAAGTAGATTACCCTGAATTATCTGAGTTATCTCAATCTAATCAGACGAGCCTACAAAAGCAGAGCATTTTCTCTGGCTTCTAGCCAGAGGTATAACAAAAGGAGGAGGAGGGATTGGAAGTAGAGAGAGACTTGATGACCCACAGTTCCTGGACAGAGGCTACATGGAAGGCCCCAGAAGGAATATGACAGTCCCTAAGCATGCAGACTGCACACACTAGGTGACAGCAGGCACAGAAATGGGGACCTCAGTCCTACCACAAAGATGAGCTGAACTCAGCCAACAACTTGAATGATCTTGGAAGCGGATCCAGAGCCTCATGAAAGGAATGAATCCTTGCTCACGCCTTGATTTCAACTTTATGAAACTAAGGAGAGAACATAGTTGTGTGATGCTGTATCTATCTGGACTCTGACATACGGAACTGTGAGACAGTAAATGGTTGTTGCATCCAACTGCTATTTTTTTTTTAAGATTTTTTTTTTTTTTATTTGAGAGAGAGAATGAGATAGAGAGAGCATGAGAGGGGGGAGGGTCAGAGGGAGAAGCAGGCTCCCCGCCGAGCAGGGAGCCCGATGCGGGACTCGATCCCGGGACTCCAGGACCATGACCTGAGCCGAAGGCAGTCGCTCAACCGACTGAGCCACCCAGGCGCCCCACCAACTGCTAAATTTGTAGTGATTTGTTATTGCAGTAAAAAAAAAACTAAAAATTCTTTTTGAAGCTTAAGGTTAAGCGAAAGACTTTGTTCTGTACCCTTTGGGAATAATCTTTTTACCAGGACTCCTTAGCTCAACATCCATTTTGCTTCATATATCTTTTTCCTGTTCTGTAGATTCTACAATTCACTTTTGTAAGTTAAAAAAATATATATTGTGTATCTTTATTTAGAGGATGGGCAACAAAAAAAGGTATAAGAGCCCTGCCTTAAGAAAGTATCTAGGCAACAAAAGAAGTGTAGTAAAAGAATAAAGTATGCAAAAAGTTTATCTGAGCTTGGATTAATCTAATGTATGAATGCAAGAATAAATTTTGTTATACTAAAGCAGTTGGACACAATGGAGAAAAGTCTCAGAATTGTTGTAATAAGCTGTTGAATGGATTTTGAGAAAGGTATCTGTCATTTGAACATAATGAAGAAATAAAGTAGAAATAAAATTCTGAATCTAGGTAAGTATGGCTAGAAAGTTACCGATTTTTAAACAAGATGCATGTAAAAATTTATGAGTATTAACAAATATGTACACATATATATGCATTTATATAAGTATATTTTAAAATAAAAAGCAAACAAAAATCTAATTTCCTTACAAAATTATTTTGATTATTGTTAATTACTACACACTTTTTTTTCTAAACTACCAAAAAATATGTTTAATATAATGGAAATATCTGAATCTAGGGAAAGTTAAGAAAGCATTTGGAAAAAAAAACACTATGCCTAGTTGGGTATAGCTTTCTGTTTACTTGGGAATCAGAACTACTTCACAAACAGAAAATGTTTCTAATTTGATTTGGCAAGATTTAAGTTTAATCGTTTTCTAAAGAAAGATATTTGAATTTAGTATGTTTTCTCACATTATATATATGTGTGATTAAATACAAAAAATCTGTTTTTCATTAATTATATTAGAATTTGTGAGATTTCTGATAAATTCTAGATTATAGGCCTTACCTTGAGTCTGTCTCCAAGTTATTTTGAAAATTTCCTAAAGTGAGTAATTCAGCTTATAGTATTTGAACCACTTAGAGATTTCATTCAACTGTGTGTGTAACAAACACCGGACTAGAATGGTTTAATCAAAAATAGATTTTGTTTTCACTTACCATGTTTGCAAGTAGGTTACCCAGGACAAGTGCAGTCATTCCACAATGTCTTAAAAGTCCCCGTCACAGTCTTTCAGCTACAGTACCTTTAGTAGGTGTTCTCATGGTTGTGAAATGTTCACAAAGATGCTTCAACATCTTTTTTTCTTTCTTTTTATTTAAATTCAATTAGCCAATGTATAGTACATCATTGTTTTTTGATATAAAGTTCAATGATTCATCAGTTCAGTATAACACCCAGTGCTTATCATATCATTTGCCCTCCTTAATGCCCATCACCCAGTTATCCCTTTTTACTGTATGCTGCCCAGGAAGAAGAAGAAAGCAACAAGCTGGAGGTGGTAAAAAAGCAAAAATCTCCCAACCAGCTCTAGAATTTATTCTTTTGCTTAGTTGGCCAGAATTTTGTTACCGAATACAGAAAGTTTGGGAAATATAGCTGATAATTTGGGCATATAGCCATCTTGAAAAAGAAAAGGAGTTTTAATTGGTAAGGAAGAACAGGGAAATGGATTTACGATTACATGAGCTGTGTGTAATGAAGCTTAATAACCTCTATTGAAGACATAGTCACTTCTCCATCTTTAATATCTAATGCCATACCAGAATTAGACTAATACATGGATACTAATTATAATTTTGATAGGGATTGCATTAAAAGCACAGATTGCTTTGGGTTGTATAGATATTTTAACAATGTTTGTTCTTCCAATCCATTAGCATGGAATGTCTTTCCATTTCTTTGTGTCATCTTTGATTTCTTTTATCAGTGTTTATAGTTTTCAGAGTACAGGTCTTTCACCTCTGGTTAGGTTTATTTCTAGGTATCTTATTATTTTTGGTGCAGTTGTAAGTGGGACTATTTTCTTTATTTCTTTTCTGCTGCTTCATTACTGGTGTAGAGAATTGCAACAGATTTTTGTACATTACTTTTGTATCCTGTGATTTTACTGAATTTGTTTATCAGTTCTAGCAGGTTTGTTTTTTTTTTTTTTTTGGTGGAGTCTTTTGTGTTTTCCATATATAGTCTCATGTCATCTGTAAATAGTGAAAGTTTGACTTCTTCCTTACTGATTTGGGTGCATTTTTTTTCTTTATGTTGTCTGATTGCTGGGGCTAGGACTTCTAGTACTATGTTCAATAAAAGTGATGAGAGTGAATATCCTTGTCTTATTACTGATCTTAGGGGAAAAACTCAGTTTTTCCTCATTGAGGATGATATTAGCTGTGGGTTTGTCATATATGGCCTTTATTATGTTGAGGTACTTACCCTTTAAATATATTTTGTTGAGGGTTTTTTATCATGAATGGATGTTGTACTTTCTCAAATGCTTTTTCAGCATCTTTTGAAATGATTATATGGTTTTTATCCTTTCTTTTATTAATGTGATGTATCACACTGTTTGATTTGCAAATAATTGAACTGTCCTTGCAACCCAGGAATAAATTCCACTACATCATGGTGAATGATTTTTTAAATGTATTTTTGGATTCTCTTTGTTAGTATTTTGTTGAGGATTTTTGCACCTATATTCATCAGAGATTTAGTCTGTAGCTCTCTTTCTTTGTGGTGTCTTTATCTGGTTTTGGTATCAGGGTAATGTTGGCCTCATAGAATCAGTTTGGAAGCTTTCCTTCCTTTTCTTTTTTTTGGAATAGCTTGAGAAGAATAGATACTAACTCTTCTTTAAATAATTGGTAGAATTTGCCTGTAAAGTCATCTGGTCCTGGACTTTTGTTTGTTGGGAATTTTTGATTACTGATTCAAATTCTTTGCTGGTAATCAGTCTGTTCAAATTCTTTTTCTTCCTGTTTCAGTTTTCGTAGGTTATATGTTTCTTCTAAGTTGTTCAATTTGTTTGCATTAGCTTTTCATGATATTCACTGCAATTGTTTGCATTTCTGTGGTATTGGTTGCTATCTCTCCTCTCTCATTTGTGATTTTATTTATTTGAGTCCTTTCTCTTTTCTCCTTGATTAGTCTTGCTAGAGGTTTATCAATTTATTATTTTTTTTCAAAGGACCAGCTCCTGGTTTCATCGATCTGTTCTATTGTTTTTATTTGTTTGCTTGTTGTTTGTTTTAGTTTCTAGATCATTTATTTCCACTCTAATCTTTATTTTTTTTTCCTTTCTTTTGCTGGTTTTAGGTTTTAGGTTTTTTTTTTTTTTTTTTTCTAGCTCCTTCTTAAGAAATATTTTTTAAAGTGTAAACTGAATCCTGGAATTCAAGCTTCTGATACAAGGGAGTTAATAACTGGCACATGAATAGATAGGTGTTCAGTAATTACTTAAAATATAATTTTTTTTTTAAGATTTTATTTATTTATTTGAGAGAAAGAATGAAAGACAGAGAGCACGAGAGGGAAGAGGGTCAGAGGGAGAAGCAGACCCCCCGCTGAGCAGGGAGCCCGATGTGGGACTCGATCCCGGGACTCCAGGATCATGAACTGAGCCGAAGGCAGTCGCTTAACCAACTGAGCCACCCAGGCGCCCCTATAAATTTTATGTTATATTAGAATGGAGCTCTCACAGCAGTAAGGAACATAGTACAATCTAAGGGGAAAAAAAATAGGAATGTTCCTGGTGAAACAATTAAAGATATTTTTTGTTTGTTTGTTTTCCCAGCAAAGCTAATGTATAGCTAATGTAAGAGTTTGGAGTCAAAAGTTTGATGGTTTGGTATTTCTGGAAAGAGACCCAATGTGACATAAAAAGAAGGTAGAAGAGAGGGAAATTAGGATTGCAGAAGGCTGATAATATTTGTGAGATGGAATATTGAGTTAAAAAGAATACTAATCTTTTTTTTTCCATCTCCATAACTTATATATTTTATAACTGGAATTTTGTACATCTTATTTTTTAAATTAAGTGTTATTGTTAAGTGTTTGGATTAATGGAAATGGAACAGAACAGGGAGCGTTGGTTGGGGATGTTCAACAGAGGATTAGCATAGGTGATTAAAGCCATGAAGGTAAATTTATTGATGAGCGATTATAAGTAAAAAGAAAAGACAAGAAAAAATTAAATTGATAAAGAATAGTCACTAAAGGGAACTGAAAATGAATCAGTCAAATAATAACAGCAAAGACCAAAACAACTAACATTTATTGAGTGTTAATTATATGCCTGGCTTTTTGTTAAGCACATTACATCATTTAACAATAATTACAATAATTTTAATACATATAATTTTAGTGCAGCTGAAGAAGAAGTAATGTCACGATGCTCGAATGGTGTCCAATAGAGTAGATTTTAAAATGCAAACTAATCAACAGTGCCAAAAATGAAGCAAGAACAAAGAACTTGAAAAGTAAAATGTGCTTTTATCTTACTATAGTTCTTCATGTTTACACTAAAAAAGATGATTTTCTAAAAACTTTGTTGTATTCAATATTTCCTAATTTTGAAAGAGTAAGCAATATTTTTTATTTGCTGTTCCATTTTATTTCTTTATTAAATAACCACATTAGTAAAATTAGAAGAGACATTTCTCAAATTCCCAGTATTTAATGAGCACTAAATAATGTCCTTTTTACAGTTTACCCACAGTTCTTTTTTTCTTAGAATAAATATGGACATTTAAACTATTGGATTGAGAGCTGTAAATAACCCTCAGCGGAGAAGGACTCCATCTCAGCTCCTGCATTAAGAGACTTAGTCAGCCTTAACTTGGCTTCTACCATCTAAAACCCAAGTCCCTGGGACAATTCAGGTCTTATTTGAGCTTCTGTCTGGCTCAGGGCTGTCAAAAAATTTTTGTTTGTTCTGAGGAAAAAACCCTGTCCCTCTTTCCTTAGAGCATTTGGTAAAAATGTCTTAGAACTGTGAATACTCAGTTTGCCTTAGTTTCATAAATCTGCATGCATATTAATCTTTTCAAAATCAGTCAATATTAAATTTTTTATTTATTTTAAAAAGAATATGCAATGCTATTTTCCCCAATGTTACCTCATGTTTGGGAAAACAAAACAAAACAAAACAAAACAAAACAAAACAGCTAGAATCATGATAATACTAAAGAAAGGTCATTAATTATTAGTTTGATTAATCAACAAATATTCCTTTTAGAGCATTCTAAATACCAGACACTCAAGTAGTTTGCCAATTTAAATATGTTGGGGAAAAAAAAAGAAAAAATAAATATGTTGGATTTGAGCAGGAAGAGAGTCATATTAGTTTATGATAGTAAAAAATTCCATTTTAGTGAATATCTAGTTGGTCAGTGGTGGGATGAACAAGGATGAAGTTAATATGAAGTGAGGAAGTGAGTCCAAAAAGACATCCAGGGGCAACAATCAGAAAGTACTTTAGGCCAAAATAAGACTTTATATATATTTTTAAATAAAATATAAAAGCAAATGTTTTGATAGCAGAACAATGGTAATTTGATTCATATGTGGAACTAAACTGTTCTGCAGACAATATAATCTAGAAGGGTAAGAACAAAGATCATTAAGAAAGTGCTTTTAGTAATCCAGCTGAGGAAAAGAGATTTAAATATTGCACAAAATGAGAATATGTAGGGTTTAGGTTATATTTTGAAGTTAAAATGAACAATATTTGCTAACGGATTGGATATAGGGTGTGAAAGAGAGGAGCCAAATACTTAGATTTTTGGCCTGAAAGTTAGTTAAATGAAGATAATTGGAAAATGTATACCAAGAATGAATATTGAATGATAATGGAATTCAATCCCAGATTCAGCAGTTGTCACTTGAGATGCATTCTTGATAGCTTATTTATATGCCTTTGTATAATCTTGAGTGTTGGGGACAGTATTAACAGGGTAGGGTTGGATATAGATATCTGGGTCCTGAAATTAGAGATGCATGCTGATGCTCAACAGAGAGGGACTCTAGTTAGAAAGCAAAGAGAGGCTTGCATGTAGTGAGAAATTATCTTATAATAATTTAGCACAAAAGATAAAAGGTAAGAAAAGATGTGTTTATAAAGTTTCAGTTGCATTAAGTTGCGCTATGTTTTGTTGCAGTAAAGCAAACCAACTCTTCTCTGAGATCTAGAAGAGCTGTAAAAAATATTGGGAAAAAATTAGTTTCATGTAACTGTAATTAGAATTAAGAATTATGGAGACATGATCCCAATGATAAGTAAAACCCAGTGCTAAGAGACAAACATTTGAAGTTTCTTTTCAACCAGGTATCTACTAATTCCAGATGAGATGAAATTGAGAAAGAGAAGCTAAGAAAATATTTAGCTAAGCAGGGCTACCAGGTAAATCAGAGTTGGTTATGTGTCATAGTTTTGTATCGGGGCCCAAGATAAACAGGAGAATTGGAAATAAGCTGGTGTTCCCACAGACTGATATTTAGCTCAACTCATCAAAGTATCCATGAACCAGGACTGATAATGCCCCTATTGATCCTAATAGAAGATAACATCATGTTAGATCTCACAACGTTACCACAATTTTATATATAATTTTTGGCATATCATCATCATCATCATCATCATCATCATTTGGCCAAAGGAGATGGAACACTGCAATCGAAAACTAAAAGAAATAATAGAACTAGAAGCCTCACAGATGTTACAAATATTGTTTTCAAACACAAATTTAAAATAAATGTGTCTAGTATGATCAAAATGATAAAATAAGAGATTGAAAATTTGCAAAGGAACTGGAAATCATGAAAAAAAATCAGATGGAAAATTTGGAATAAAAATTACAATAACAAAATCAATTCAAAATTTGTTAGTGAAGAAACTAAAGAACATTTGGAATAGAAGGAAATTCATTTTTATAATAAGAGAATAGCCCTTATTACTTACATCACTTACATCAAGCACCATACATATAAATTTCCTCTACAGAAATCTAAAAATGCCTGCTATTGATACTTATAATCAACACTGTATGAGATTGTATAGTGCAATAATGTAATAGAAGGAAAGGAAAATAATTATATTAACTGGAAAAGAAGAAATAAAACTGTAATTACTAATTAATATGATTAGATACCTCATAATTGGAAATAACTTATTATAATTATTAGAATTTAGATGTTTGCCATTTAATATATAAAAATATCAGGTCAATATACAAAAAATGATCAATTTTATTTTATTTTATCTAAGCAATAGACAGATAAAGGAAAATATATATTATTTATACAATAATTGATCATATCAAATGCATATGAACTAGTCTAAGGAAAATCATGTTAAACATGAAAAATAAATACTATGTTGAGAAAAAACTAAAGCCTATAGAAATGGGAAAAGACTCAATATTGCAAAGGTATGAGTTCTCAAATTGCCTCTAAGACTCAATGCAATTCCCGGGCGCCTGGGTGGCTCAGTTGGTTGAGCGACTGCCTTCGGCTCAGGTCATGATCCCAGGGTCTTGGGATCGAGTCCCGCATCGGGCTCCCTGCTCGGCGGGGAGTCTGCTTCTCCCTCTGACCCTCCTCCCTCTCATGCTCTCTGTCTCTCATTCTCTCTGTCTCAAATAAATAAATAAAATCTTAAAAAAAAAAAAAAAGACTCAATGCAATTCCCAAGAAAAATGCAAAATAAAAATCTAGCAAAATGTTTATATTCTGACAATGTCAACTTAAAATTTGTATAAAATTGAAAATGATCAAGAAAAGCATAATCAATTTTGAATAATGAAGTAGAAGACCTTGTTTTACAGTTATCAAGATTTTTTACACAGCTAAAAACATTTTAAAGATGTAGTTTTGATCATTAAAACAGAATAGTTGAAACAAAATATTGGTATAAAATATTGATATATGAAAGTGGTGGCACTATAAAACAGTAGGAAAAGAATGGCTGTGTTAGTTTGTTAAGACTATCATAATAAAATTCCATAGGCTGGGTATCTTAAACAACAGAAATTTATTTTCTCACAATTATGGAGACTGAAGTTCAAGATCACGGTTTTGATAAGTTTGGTTTCTTCTGAGGCCTCCCTCCCACCGTGGTTTGTACATGGCCACCTTCTCACCATTTCCTCTAATGGCCTTTTCTCTGTGAAAGCACATCTTTGGTGTCTTTTTGTGATTACAAATTTCCTCTTTTTATAAAGATACCAGTCACACTGGATTAGGGCCCATACTAACAACCTCATTTTGACTTAGTCACTTCCTTAAAGGCCCTTTCTCCAAATACAGTCCCATTCAGGGGTACTAGAGTTGGGGTTTGAAGACATTAATTTGAGGACAGGGGAAAATTTCAGCCCATAAAAATGGCCTTTTATTTATTATTATTATTTTTTTAAGATTTTATTTATTTGACAGAGAGAGACACAGCAAGAGAGGGGACACAAGTGAGGGAGAGGGAGAAGCAGGTCCCCCGCTGAGCAGGGAGCCCGACGAGGGGCTTGATCTCAGGACCCCGGGATCATGAGCTGAGCCAAAGGCAGGCGCCCCAAAAACGGCCTTTTAAATAACTGGTTCTGGATCAGCTGGAGGGTCAAATAAAAATAATGATCCCTTATCTTTCTCCATAAAATACATCAATTTCATGTGAATTATTTATCTAAATATTCCAATTACACACATTATGCTTTATGAAATTTTCCCACCATTCTTTGATATTCTGTTTGTTCATTTCACTTTTTCTCTTAAGGAAGTTTCTGCTAATACCTTCAAGCCCTGTCCAGGATACTGATGAGCCTATCAAAGATATTCTTCATTTATTATGTTTTTGGCTGTTAATATTTCCTTTTGATTATTTCTTAGAGTTGTAATCACTCTATTTGCATTGCCCATACGTATTTCATATTGTCTATTTTTTTCCATTAGAGCCCTTAACATATTAATCTTAATTATTTTAAATTCCTTGCCTGTTAATTCCAAAATTGGTGTCATATTTGAGTCAGATACTGATGATTGCTTTGTCTCTTCATATTTTTTTCTTGTCTGTTAACATGCCTAGTGATTTGTTTATGTTGAAAGCCAGACATAATATATTAAATAACAGAATAGAAATAAGTCAACTTTTAGTGTAAGAGTTTATGTATATCTGGCTATAAATTGGGCTGTGTTTGATATTTTCTGTAGCTGTATGTACAGAGGCTTCAAATTCTTCTAGAGTCCTTGATTTTGTCTCCCTTGTTATCTTTTGGCTTCCCTAAGAATTTCTCTTTAGATACAGTCTGTGCCTTGCACCTCTCTCAGTTGTAATCCACATTTATTACACTACAGCCCTACAGGCTACAGCCTACAATGCCAAGGTATAGGAAAGGGAAAACATTTTATAACCTCATGATTAATGTTTCATCTTTTAGTGGTCCTGTGTCCCTGAGGTATGACATTCACAAGTATTTCTTAGACCCTTGACTCCCTTCAGTGAGTAGGGAGACGATAGGATTACAAAGTTGCATAATTGTCTTTTCTCCAAGTCAGAAAATGCTCTAGTAATGTATTTTCCCATGAAGAGTGGACCTCTTTTTTTTTTCTTTTTTTTTTTTTAATGGAGAATTCTCCGAATATGCTTCAAAGTGTATACTTCTCCCTTCACATGCCAGAAATATAGAGATGTTTCACAGATATTTATCCTGCGAACCTGGTGGAGTTACTGTGGCTAACACCTACAAAAGTGTGGAAGATATCTTAAGACTGAGTGCACAGGAGTTTTTCACTCTCAAAGTAATATATACTAAGCCTCTAGCAATTTCTCAAAATTATCATTTAAATTTTTGACTAATTTATGACCTGTGATCCCTATCCCAGGTAAGCTGGTCTTGCCTGTGATTCTTTGTATTCTTCTATCTCTCCAGATTTCAGAATGGAGGTTTGCAAACACAGATCAGTTACATTTTTATATACTAACAATAAAACATCTGAAAAATGAATAGGGAAAATTATCTCACCCTCAATAACATCAAAAATAATAAAATACATTGAAATAAATTTAACCAAGGAAGTAAAAGGTCTGTACATTGACAACTACAAGACTTTGATGAAAGAAATTAAAGAAGACACAAACAGATGGAAAGATATCCTGTTTATGTATTAGAAGAATTAATATTGTTAAAAGGTCCATACTGCCCCAAGGCATCTATACATCCAATGCCATTTCTATCAAAATTCCAAGGCATTTTCCACAGAAATAGAAAAAAAAAACAAAACAAACAAAAACAAAAAACAAAAAACTACCCTGAAATTCATAGGGAACCACAAAAGATTCTTAATAGCCAAAACAAACCCTGAGCAAGAAGAACAAATCAAGAAGCATCATACCTGCTTATTTCAAGCTATACTACAAAGCTATTATAATTAAAGCAGTATTTTTGCATGATTTAATTTTTCTCTTTATCATGTAAATATATTATTTCTATTAAAACAAAACAAGAGTGAAACTAAAAAAAATAAAGCAGTATGATAGTAGCATAACAATAGATATATAGACCAATGGAATAGAAAAAGAGCCCAGAAAAATAAAATCAAACCCCTATCTTACATCATGAACAAGCATTAACTTGTAATAGACTTAAACATAAGATCTGATTCCATAAAACTTCTAGAAGAAAATATATGGGGTAATCCCCTTGACATAAATGTTGGCAATGATATTTTGGATTTGATACTGAAAGCAAAGGCAACAAAAGCAAAAATCAAGAAGTTAGGGAAAAAGTGGGGCTACAGCAAATTAAAAAGCAAAGGAAACAATAAACAAAATGAAAAGGCAGCCTACATGATGGGAGAAAATATTTGCAAATCATATATCTGATAAGGGGTTAATATCCAAAATATATAAAGAATTCATACAATTCAATAGTTTAAAAAAAATGGGCAGAGAAACTGAGTAGGCATTTTTTCAAAGAAGACATCCAAATGGCCAACAGACACATTAAAGATGCTCAGCGTCAGGGAAATGCAAATCAAAACCAAAATGAGATCACCTCACACTGATTACAATGGCTACCTTCAAGAAGATAAGGAAAGACAAATACTCGTGAGGATGTGAAGATAAAACTTTTTACAGTGTAGTAGGAATGCAAATTGGTTTAGTCACTTTGAAAAACACTATGGAGGTTTCTCAAAAAATTAAAATTAGAACTATCATGTGATCCAGCAATATCATTTCTGCCTATATATTCGAAGGAAATAAAACAGGATATCAAAGAGGTACATGTGCTCCCATGTTGATGGCAACTTTATTCACAGTAGCCAAAACATGGAAACAACTCAGTGTCCATCATCAGGTGAGTGTATAATGAAGTGCTATATACAATGGAATGTTATTCAGCCATGAGAAAGAAGAAAATCCTGCATTTGTGACCACACAGATGGATCTTGAGGATATTAAGTGAGATAAGTCATACAGAAAAAGATGAACACTGTATTAATCATTTATATGTGGAATCTAAAAAACCTGAAGTGACGTTGTAAAAACAGAGAGAAATGGTGGTTATTAGAGAATGGGGAATGGGGGAACTGGGGATATATTGATTAAGGGTTCATACTTGCAACTAGTACATAAATGAGTCCTGGAAAGCTAATGCACAGTATAATAATTTTAGACAACAATACTGTATTATTAACTTCAAAGCTGTTAATAGACCAAATCTTAATTGTTCTCACCACAATAAAGAAATGAAAATTATGTGATGTGATAGAGGTGTCAGCTAAGACTACTGTGGTAATCATATTGCGATATATACATGTATCAAAACAACATGTTATACACCTTAAACTTACACAATGCGTTACATCAATTATATATTAATAAAAATAAATAATTTTTTAAAAAAGCATGGTGCTTAACTCCATGACTTCAAATCTCAGATGGGACCTTAGATTTTCCAGAATACTCTTGGTATTTATGAAAGTAGTTATCACAGTATTCTATAAATATTGGTTTAGCTGTTTCTCTCTTCAGTGTAATAGCTTAGGTTCTCTAGGAACCCCGATAGCATAGTATTTTTATTCATTTGTGTTCAGTTGAAATTTGTTAGATAAACATCCAATCAAAAATTCTCCATTTGACCTCATTTTCACCTTGGATCCTACTGATGCTTTTATTATGCACTTACTAATAAGCAATCTAAATTTAATGGCTCTCCCCTTTTACGCATTAATTAAGCCCTTTTAGAAAAATATGTTCATATTGTTGAGTGTAGTAATGGAATATAAAAAGTGTAAAATCAGCACTTTTCTTTAGCTCAGCCATCTTTAAACACAAGAACAGTTAACTGCACCCAACAATTAAATTATAATAATTCAACCAGGAAAAGAGACTGCTATATTTTGAAGCATTTCAATTGAGTGATTGTCTAGAGGTATATTTCCTAGGTAAAACAGAGACCACTAGTTTCAGCATCACAGAGTGGTAAGTTGGTACATTGTTAATAACTGGCTGGGCAGGGGTGGGAAGGAATCCTAATCTGTACCATTTGTTGATTTATGTTCTATAAATACCCCCTAAATCATTGATTTGAAGCTGTCAATGTGATGTCATGGAATACAGATTTGAGAGGATACAGGCACAATTATTCTTCAAAGGCAATCACTCCAGCACAAAACCGCTTGCAATTAAAAAAAAAAACAAATAGTTACAGGTGGTGTAATAGATAAAATAAAGCTCTCTTAAATTATTCTACTTCAGATTTCACATTTAATGGCAGTTAGAAATTTAACTTTATACTTTTAAAATCATTTTTCTGTGAAACTAACATTTAAAGTCCATTTCGGCGGGATTATCATATTAAATCATTTTAATTTCACCAACAATTTCAAATATATTTGACAAAGGGGCAGATGGCCTAAAGTGAGGAAAGGCTTTCAATATTACATAAGGATATATGCAAAGAGATAGAAAAATGGCCTCAGAAAAAGTATGCTTCATTAGCTTAGTCTTTGCCTTCAACTACTCTTTTCACAGATATAGCATTATTTTAGATATCTTTCATGAATGCCCTAGGATAAGAATTACAATAGAATTTAAATGGCAAAATACCATTTTAGTATGAAGTTTGCCCAAATTTACATTTTCAATACATATATTTTTAACATGTGTATTTGACCAAATAACAGAGATATTTTGATGGTTTAAAAACTTTGTCTTTTTTTTTTTAAAGATTTTATTTATTTATTTGACAGAGAGATAGTGAGAGAGGGAACACAAGCAGGAGGAGTGGGAGAGGGAGAAGCAGCCTTCCCGCCGAGCAGGGAGCCTGATGTGGGGCTCGATCCCAGGATCCTGGGATCATGACCTGAGCCGAAGGCAGACACTTAACGACTGAGCCACCCAGGCGCCCCTAAAAACTCTGTCTTTTAACTGAGAGTGTTATCTGTGGGAATATAAGATATATTGCAGTTTATTATTAACAAATAGAACATTTCTACATCTTGCTCCAATTACATAGTTTTAGCAAATTCTTCAATTACTATGTATTCTCTAATGGGATGAATTGATTTATTGGTGGCTTCTTGGGTGCCTTCCATTCTCCTGTCTGTGTACGATTCATTTAGACCGGAAAAAGATATATTTTCAGGGAGGTTAGCTGCAAAACAGTAGGTTTAGTTCTTAAATATTGAAAAACTCCTATAACACTAAGCAAGTAATGTGACTCCAGGGTTGAATACACAATATTTCATTAGTTTGCATAAAATAAAGATAGACTATTTGGTAGACACTTTCTAGAAATATGTTATTCTGGGGTGCCTGGGTGGCTTAGTCAGTTAAGCGTCTGCTTTCAGCTCAGGTCATGATCCCAGCGTCCTGGGATCGAGCCCCGCATTGGCCTCTCTGCTCAGTGGGGAGTCTGCTTCTCCCTCTCACTCTCCTTCTGTGCTCTCCCCCTCTTTATCTCTCAAATAAATAAAGAAAATCTTTAAAAAATGTTATTCTGGTATAATTGTGTAGACATTTCTTATTTTTGCTGACTTACATGCATTATTTCAACTGATGTTTAAATTACTCAATAAAAATGCCTTGGAAAAGATTTTGTTTGTGCTAGCACTGTGCTAGGTTCTAGACATAAGTTCCTAGAACAACAAGAATAAGTGATTTCAGGTAGACAAAACAATATATCCTTCATAAAACACACCAAACTGTGTGATGTGCCAAAAAAAATTTAGTCCTGGAGCCAGATTTCAATACACCAACATTTAGAAAATTCCATCTCTATCATATTCGTCGCATGTTCTGAGGAAAATTGCACACATGAGAATTGACTGATCATCTAAAGACAACAGGCTAAATTGATAATTGAGGTGAATAATTTGTGTAATAAAGTAAATTTATTTAAGGGACTTGATTACTCATATTCATTATCTGCATGATGTGAAGTGCTCTACTTTCAACTCTGCTTTAACTAATGAGAACATCTTTTTAACATAATTGATGTTTAAATGATCTTCCTTATGGATTTTATTATTTTTATGCATTGGTGTTACACAATTTTATTTCCTATGGCAAGGATTTTTAGGGTCCCTAAAATTAACATACATGATTCTATGATACATTGAAAAATTAACGTACATTTTTTTCTCTTCAATTTTCACTGAATTTGTTTCTTTATTCATTTTCAAGTGAAAGATATGAAACAAGACAGAAGCCAAAAGTAGTCTAAGTCTTGGTGGTTGTTTCCCAAACCCTAAATGCCTAAAAGTGTTTATAAGATTGGAGTATTTAGTAGTGAAAGGGGGAGTGTGGAATTTCCTAGTTAACATCATTCACAAACTCAATAAGGGAGAATCACTAGGGTTGTGGCTGAAGTTTCTTTTATGAACTTGGAGTTTTTGAAAACAAAATGGTGGCTCCAGTTACTGAGATCTGGTAGGCAAATTAATGCTGCCCCAAGATGTCCTCCTAAGCCCCAGGATGTTTGATTGTGTATATTTTACCAAAAGAGACTTTACAGGTGTAATTAAGTTAAATATCTTGAGATGGGATGATTATCCTGGATTATCTGGGTGGGACCCACATAATTATAAGAGTTCTTATAAGTGAAAGAGAGATGCAGGAGAATACAAGTGATGTCAGAAAGGCTCAACAGATCATTGCTGATTTGAAGATGGGAAAAGTCCAGGAACCAATGAATGTTGGTGGTCCAAAGAAGCTGGAAAAGACAAGAAAATGGTTCTCCCTAGATCTTCCAGAAAAGCTCTTCCACTTTGCTGATACCATGACTTCAGCCCAAGGAGGTCAATTTTGGACTTCTGACATTCAGAATTGTAAGTTGTATTAGTGTTGTTCTAAGTTGCTAAGTTAGTGTAATTTGTTACATCAACCATAAGAAATAAATACAAATAAAATGTAAGGATGACAGCAAAAGAACAGATTAAATGGTTCTGTGGTTGATGTGTTTTGCAGAGGGAGATCTATAGACAAGCAGGATCTCTTGCTCCAAGCATGGGGACACAATCAGAAGAAGCAGGCCAATGGGCCTGAAGAGCTATACTATGAGAATGATGTTTCAGTGTGGACAGAGGTGAAGTGATGAACAGATGAGTTTGGGGACCAAAAATTAATTTCTATGCAGAATTAATGAACTTATGCCTGACTTTGATGCCACCTTTCATTTTAAAACTAATTATCAGATTCTTTATTTTACTTATGTTTTGTGCACAAATATTTAGAAACAGTATTTATGCTTATATTTCCAGTTCTTTGATTTATTGGCAAATCTCAAAATACTAACTTGATATCCATAATAATAAACAATACCATATGAAAGTGTCTGTATTTCATTTATTTTTACTGAAATTCTATTTTAGATAAGGAACCAAATATACTGTTTCTTTCATTATATCTCTTTAGAATCTCAATAAAATGTTGACTATCAACTTTTAAAATGCCTACAACCTAATTCACAATTTCATAGAGTTTGAGATATTTAAAAATTCTTAGGAAATACAGCAGAGAAAGAGTATCAGAGTACACAATCAAATAAACATGACGGTACTTAATGAGGGAGAGTGTTACCAATATTTTTCTATAATTCTTAAGTTAATCATGGATCTAACATAAATATCTACATGGGAAATAAACAGAATTTAAAATATATGTATAAGTCTAATTGGATTTATTTTTCTCTTAATTACTTTCAATTTCAGGTTCTGGAATTTTGTTTCAAACAATAGTTAAAACAAGGCCATTGGCATTCAATTTCCTACACCTTTAAAAATAGCTTATATTAGAAGCATTAAAAATTTCAGGGGTGCCTGGGTGGCTCAGTCGTTAAGCGTCTGCCTTCGGTTCAGGTCATGATCCCAGGGTTCTGGGATCAAGCCCCGCATTGGGCTCCCTGCTCCGCGGAGAGCCTGCTTCTCCCTCTCCCACTCCCCCTGCTTGTGTTTCCTCTCTCACTGTGTCTGTCAAATAAATAAAATCTTAAAAAAAAAAAAAAAAAAAGTGTTTCATATGAACTTAACCAGAGCTCCCACCTGGTTTCAGATAGTTAAAATATTTGAAATTATCTTCTAGTTGCCTAACTTTACCTCTATTCTTTCTTTTAATTTTAATAAATATTTAAATCAATGAAACATTTAATGAATATTTTGATATTAAAGGAAGAATAAATCTTGCTAATTTCAAAAGAATAATAAGACTTAAGATTATTTGTGAGAGTTGGGGGAGCAATTTACCCTGTCAAGTCAGTTTGGATGACCCAAATATTTGTATTATAATTGCACTTTAGAATCCAGAGAAGAGAGGGGCGCCTGGGTGGCTCAGTCATTAAGCGTCTGCCTTCGGCTCAGGTCATGATTCCAGAGTCCTGGGATGGAGCCCCTCATCGGGCTCTCTGCTCCGCGGGAAGCCTGCTTCTCCCTCTCCCACTCCCCCTGCTTGTGTTCCCTCTCTCACTATGCCTTTCTCTGTCAAATAAATAAATAAAATCTTTAAAAAAAAAAAAAAAAGAATCCAGAGAAGAGAACCAAGTTAATATATTGATTACAATTATTTTTCTTGTGATGGCTAGACATATAGTATTTTCAATTATCTATACTAGAGAGAAAAAGGGAAAATAGACTTAAACATCATTTAGTGTTTATTTATTGCATGGTTATGTCTGGTAGCTATTCAAATTAAGTTGGTTATTGAAAAGGCTCAGATCTCATTTTTCATACTATTTTAAAATATGAAGGAAACATTGGCACTGTAAAAATAAAGGTAATTTCTGACAACAAAATTATAATTGTATATTGATAAGGTATTAGTGATCATCCAATCTAAATTTTCTTTTTAATAGGAATGGAAATTGAGAGTGAAAAGTTTATTGACTTGCCCAAGGTTTTTAACTACCTAGGAACATTCAAAGATATGAAACATTGTCTTCCTTTTATTGCTTGTTTTTTGTTTTTGTTTTTTTTTCCTTCAAGGTATTGCAGTCAATACACTGATTTTTTACAGACAACATGATAAGTATGTTTGCACATGATTTTTTTTTTTTGAGATAATATATGTTATGCCTGTGAAGCATGCATTTTACTAAAGCTGGCTTAATAAATCTTCTCAATCCTTCACATTATACTGGACTGCAGAAACATAGATATCTACTGAAGATGTTTGCTATAGATTACAAAATAAGTCCACAAAATATCTCTACCCTTTTCCCAGTCCCTCCATGCAAGCTTCAACACTGGAGAAGAAAAATAGATGCCGAAGAAATACAATGAGTGGGAAAGAAGAAGAAAGAGTCTTAAAGACACCATGCTCTGTTTCTTCTCTGTCTACCTGAATTATGAGATCAAATGTGAACTGAGGAGATGGATGATAATTTAATTAAATTTGACATTAAAGTTTTAAATTGATCAATATAGAGGAATGAAGGTATCCAGAGGAAACAACAATAAATAATCATTGGTTTGCATTAAAGACAATGTTTTAATGGCCATGCAGGGATAAAAATATGAGGGCTTGCACTTATTCAAATAAGAGTGCTAAAACTAAAATAAGTATATAAAGGCAGGTTCCCCCCCGAACCAATCTTGTTCAGTGAAAGGGTGGGGTAGGAAATACAAAATTAAATTGAGATAAAGGGTGACCAGAATGGGGCTATACTTACTATCTTAAACTCTACTGGAGCTGGATTCAATTAGGAAAGAAAAAGAAAGAAAGAAAGAAGAAAGAAAGAAAGAAAGAAGAAAGAAAGAAAGAAAGAAAGAAAGAAAGAAAGAAAGAAAGAAAGAAAGAAAGAAAGAAAGAAAGAAAGAAAGAAGAAAAGAAAAGAAAAGAAAGAAAGAAAGAAAGAAAGAAAGAAAGAAAGAAAGAAAGAAAGAAAGAAAGAAAGAAAGAAATTTCCACCTAAATGTAGATGCATAATCTTTCTGTCACAGAAGTTTGAGGTTCAAGTGTATACACACGTATGATGCAGGAAATCTAGTTTAGAGATTAAAATAAAGTGGATTCAACTTTGTAGTACCCAAGTATACCTAAAAGATGTAAATACTAATTCTTTCTGGAGAAACCCATTCTCAAGGTATAACCCTCATGATTTTACACATTTAGATCAGTTAAATATTAGCTTGCAAAACATAAATAGAAGTCAAATATAGAAACAAAACCTATAGCAATGTACAATTAAAGACATTAGAAACTATTAACAGCACAATTAAATTTTGATGTTTTCAAATATGATATTATTACATACAAAAATGTAAAAAAAAATGAAAAGAAATTTTTGTGGCTATATTATAGTATTAAATAGACTTCAAAGCAAAAATTGCATTAGCAGTATTAAAGGATCCATTATATAATGACAAGGGTTTCAATTCACCAGGAGAAAATATTTATTCTAAATTAACCTGAAAAAGTTGTCTCATTTCTATTTTTAATGACAAAAAGACACATTAAATTTGATAGTGGGGACAGGGTAGTTTGTCTTCTCTACTTTTTCACTTTCAACTACAAAATTCTATGAAATGTATATTCTCTTTTTTGATAGAAATTATCCATTTATGACAAAGACATATCCATTTTGAGTCCAAATTTACTGGGGGCTTGAAATACTGGGGAATGGCCTCTGCAGCATGTGGATATTGCCTTTTTATTCTTTTATTTTTTGTTTTAAAAAAAATTATATATGTATTCATGAGAGACAGAGAGAGAGAGAGGCAGAGGGAGAAGCAGGCTCCCAAGGAGCAGGGAGCTCAATGAGGGATTCTATCCCAGGACTCTGGGATCATGACCTGAGCCGAAGGCAGACGCTTAAGCATCTGAGCCACCCAGGCGCCCCTTTTTTATTCTTTTAAAGAAGTGAATCATCTTGGGTGTCTGGGTGGCTCAGTGGATTAAGCATCTGCCTTTGGCTCAGGTCATATTCCCAAGGTCTTGGGATCGAGTCATGTGCAGGGCTCCCTGCTCAGCAGGGAGTCTCCTTCCCATTCTCCCTCTGCCCCTGTCCCCTGCTTGTGCTCTCTCTCTCTCTCTCTCCCTCAAATAAAGAAATAAAGTCTTAAAAAACAAAATAAAAAGAAGTGAATCATCTTGATAGCCACATTCTCCCTATCATCTGTCTTTGGGGTAATGATAACAGTATCAGAATCTACCACTGTCAGAATTTTTTTTCACCTGCAAGAAACTGAATTTCAAAGTAGAAGTAAGCTAAAATTAAGTAATATAAATCATTTCATGTAATAGAAAGTACAGAGAGAGGTACTGTGATTTCTGGGTAGAGAGCTCTCTAGTCTATGGATCCATTTCTGCGTGGTTCTCTTGACTGACTGCCTCCACATGAGCATCCGCCCTGTGATGATTGCCCTCGTGGCTCAAGAGGGCAGTGGAAGCTATGGAGGAAAGATAGGTATGTGTTTACATTCATATGGAAGGCGGGGGGAAACCTTTGCCTAACAATGAACTGCATTTTTTTCTTGAATTTTATTAAACTATCTCAAGTTATCTACCTAACCCATCAACTCATTAGTTTGATACCAGATACTAACAGGGATTATGCTTATGTTCCTGAACCAAACACAACTCCTGCAAGGGTTGGCATCACCAGGACTGACTGACACTAATCAGAACTCAAATATGAAACTGAGGTTGGCTTCAGTTTCCCCTGAGTCATCTGCAATTTGAGTGTTGAGTAAACACGAGAAGAAAATTGTGGTTCTCTAAGTAATATTGACAGGAGGGAATTGGTAGCCTAGTGTGGGCATTACTTAGGAGTTAGTTTGTGGTATAGAAAAATATTTTCTTTCTGTTGAACCTAACTAAAACTCTTGAAATTCAATTTTTTTAGAAAGATAGAAAATATAACTACCTTGTCTATACTATTTTATAAATACTAATATTTTTATGTAGTTCAAACCAAAATTATTGTTGTATTTTCAATTAGGCAGAGATAATTCACTTTATTAACAATTAAATCAAGGTCTATAATTATTTTTAGTAGTTTGAATATTTTGAAATTTGACTATATCATAGTATGACTTTAGCAAACGTGACTATGTTCTGTTCACTGGGAGGTCTATAAGATGGGCCTTGTATTAGTCTCCAAAGAAACAGAACTATTAGGACATTATATATATTTAATGAGAAAGAGAGAAAAAGGGAGAAAGAAGAGAGAGAGAAAGGAAGAGGGAGAAAGATTTACTATAAGGAATTAGCTCATGTGATTATGGAGGCTGAGAAATCCAAAATCAAGTCTGATGATGTAAGAACCAGAAAAGCTGATGGTGTAGATTCTATTCCAAGGCTTAGTCTGAAGGTAGGAGAAGATTAATTTCCCACCTCAACATAACTAGGTAGATAGAATTTTCCTTACCCAAGATTTTTTTTTTTCTAATTGTAAAATGGATTTTTATTAAACATATGCTGCAAAACCAAGATTATCAAATTTGGCTACTCTTCCTCTTTATAACATATTTCATCCCAAAGTGTGCTTAGAAATCCAAATGTGCAATTGTTGATAATCTTTCAAATTTGTCTTTATTTTAATGGCTTTAAAATTATATGAATTTGATTGGACAATAACTTAATGTGGCCACATGTCTATACTTACAGAAAATGTCTCATTATTTAGCAGGCACTCAAATCTTCATCAGCAAACATAAAATTTCCATTGCCTTCTTCACATTGTGGCAATTTAAGAATTAAGAATTATATTTACTAACTTACTAGCTTGACAAATCAGATATTTTTATTAAATGTGATTTTATCCAGTCACTGCTTTGAATTGATTAATTTTATTCTCTATAACAATGAATTTTTCATATTCTTACAGTTAGCATGAGCATGGGCTTATCTACCTTCCTTTGTATTATGATCCACTAAATTTGCTCCCTCTGCCTCTTCTTTCTACAGATGCTAGCTATGTGCAATTTAGGGAGACATGAATGTGCTCTGAGTCATTTAAAGACTGAGCAAGTTTCCGGTGCCATAACTAATCCATTCTTAGAATTTTTTTAAGTTGAATGGAGAAGAAACTCCATTTTTGTCTATAACCAAATTATTATTCCACTATTGATATTTTTGCATGAGTTATTTCTATGTATACAGCAGGGTCATCAAGATAATAGCCATCTTTAACTACTCAGAGAGTCACTATGTACTCTTCCAGGTCCACAAGTATGACTGTCAGTGGCCTGGTTAAATCTATTCATATTACTCAGGTTTTTGTTCGATTCAGGCTTTCAGTAGAATAGATGAGGCCCACCCACATTAGAAAAGGCAATCTGCTTTACTCAGGCTGCTGATTCTAATGTCAATCTTGTCTAGAAACACCCTCACAGAGATACTCGGCAATAATGTTTATCCGAATGTCTGGCAACCTCAGCCCAGTCAAGTTGACCCATAAAATTAATGTCAAAAGATTTATATAGTCAAGGAAACAATGTGAAAATGTTTGTGAGAAACCTGTTTTTTCAAAAGTATCTATTATCCATTATGGATTGTGGAAATTTTATAGGATTATAGTTCTTGTTTCCAAAGAAACTGTGAACATTGTTAGCACTGCACATCAGTATTTTCATATGAACTTGAAAACTGTGTTGGTGACCTTCACAATTGCCTTAATTAGCTGAGTCTTACTAAGTGAAGGCATTTACACTGGTTTACTACAGTACTTAAATATGTTCAGAGTTTAACACCATTTTCTTCAAAGGAAAACTGCAAATATGACCTTACCTTGACCCATTTTATTAATTTAAGTGTCTGGAAATCAAACAGTATGGAAATCAGGCATTTGTATAAAATTGGGGTTTAACTAGAAACACATGTAGGTAGTAAAGCAATGAAGCAGTGAAATTTTAAGAAAATCCTATGTTTACTTTCATGAATCTAAGATCATATCTGCTGTCCGTGCATATCTATATAATATGCATAGTATTTATACATATACATAATATTAAGTAATTAATTAGTTTAGCTTATATAACTTATGGGTTTTGTCTTTGTCTACTAATCCTCTTTCTCCAGAGAGGAGTGAACTGAGATTATTCTAATTTATTTAGAAAAAAATGTCTTTCTAATGTTTACTCTAACTTCTTCCTTACCAAGAAGTTAGAAATTACATTTTGAAGAATTCACCGCATGGCCATCAACATCGGCTTATTTTCATGAACCCTAAAAAACATAGTTTAATGACCCCTAAAGAAAAATATCAAAGTCACTTGCAAAGCATTTTAAAATGTTTCTATCCTATTAGGACACTTTAAAATGTTTCTCAAATAACTTCAGTAAATCTTTTTGTTCACAGGCCTGTGTGTGTTTGTGTGTGTGTGTATTTTTTAAACTTCTTTAGGACAGAGAACTTTATGCCCCAAATTTCTAGCCTATTTACTGACTTAGAGTAATCATAGTAGATGCTTAGTAAAGTTTTGACAATACATGAATGAATGGATGAATGAATGCTAGAAATATCAGGACTTGTATTTTTTTTTTTTTGACTTTCTAACACAACTAGATAGGAAATATCTCCTGAAAAATTATTATCAGATGTCATGGATTAAATTTATTTTCTTTATAACTTACCATTAATCCAAATAAGCAAAGTATGTTATTCATGAAAAAAAATTAAAGCTAAAATTTCAAAAGGTAAAATTGAGTGAATAGAATAAATCAAACTGAAAACTTTCCCATATGTTCATAGTAAAGAAAAAAAAAAGAAAAATAAACCTTAAAATATGCCTTTGAAAACACGAAGAGAAGAGGAGGTCCTGAGAGCCCAAGATAGAGTGTTTCAAATGGCAGGGGATAATATGAAAATGTGAAATGTGAAAATGAGTGAGGAACACAGTCCTCCACTCCATCAACACTCTCTGAGATGCTGTAAAAGGGACATATGGGAGCTCAAGCTTAACTAAGAAGTGGGAATTTCTTTGCAGTGATCATAATGATTTTATAACATTTCTTATACTTCTGAGGAGACGTGTGTTTTAAGATAACAAAAAATGTCATATTTATTATAAGCTGTTTAAAATGTTTTCTTTTAAATAGAACTTTATGCCTATGCATATATACATGAATATGAATATATACTTTCAATCATAATTATTGCAGAATAAATATATACCACCTATCTTACTTAATGCTGCCAAAAGTGTATTTCAATAATAAATCACAATTCTTTGTTAAAAATCTGTTATATGAGTTCACTTATTTTATATTTTTTTTGAAAATTGAAGATATTATCAGCATCTAGGGCTATCTTACATAATAGACACTTGCATTCTTAATTCCCTATGATAAGTGAATAGCATTCTAGACATATCTAATAAACTTGAAAGCCCAGAGTGGACACAGATATCTAGACACCATGTGGAGAGGGAGTTGTAATATTCACTGGTATAGGTAGATAGTATAAAAAGTTAATAGTTCTATAGGAGAACATGATGCACATGCACAGATAATATTGTCCTGACACATCTGTTTTGCTAGGTGACCTGTGCATATGATTAGATATGGTATTTGACATGGTTCTACAAAGAAGAAAACAGAATATGGCAATAGTCGTGATTTTACTAGTGTCATTAATGTAAAAATAATGGTACATTTAAAAATTATATATATCTATCCATATACATTTGTGTATATACATATATTTATATAAAATTGCATTTATATTCTTTGGTCATTTGCAAAAGCTTTTTGAAGAGATTATTGTTGACTAATTTGAACTAGACGGAACATATCAGTACTTCTTTTTATTATTTCACTTTTGAACTATACAAAATGTTTTAGTTACTGAAAATGGAACAGTGTTCAAAATTTAGGTTATATCAAAACAAATTTTGTAAAGCCAATCTATTTTGTGTAGTTCAATTGATGGACTCATTCATTTAAAATTAAAGTGAAGGGGCACCTGGGTGGCTTAGTTGAACGTCTGCCTTCTGCTCGGGTTGTGATTTAGGGGTCCTGGGATCGAGCCCCGCACTGGGCTCTCTGCTCGGTGGGAGTCTGCTTCTCCCTCCCACTCTCCCTCTGTGCTCTCTCTCTCAAATAAATAAAAATAAAATCTTAAAAAAAAAAAAATTAAATAAAAATTAAAAAATAAAATCTTAAAAAATAAAAAAGTAGAAAATTAAATTAAAAATAAAAATAAATTTAAATGAAATTAAAATCTTAAAAATATAAAATTAAATTAAATTAATTAAAGTGAATATACTCTTTTATCTATGCAAGCATGTATGAGTGGTGGGGAAGAAATCTCATATTAACTTATTTTACTTTATACTTCATTTTTGCACTTAAATTCCCAAGACTATCTCTACCCAACTCCAGGCAGCAAGATTAAGTCACTCATTTCTCAAGAAGACTGTGGTCTCTATGAAACCAGTATAGGAGAGATGTAAGATGAAATTCTTTATACTTCCCGCGGATAGAAAATTTTCATGTGCTAGACAGTGAACATCAAACTGGGCGAAATCTCGTTCTGAGGGGACAATTGTCAATGTCTGGAGTCCTTTTTGATTGCTGTAACTGAAGGTAAAGAGGTGCTGTTGGCATCTAATGGGAAGAAACCAGATAGATCTGCAGCATCCTACAATGCACAAGACAGCTTCTTCAACGTAAAATTATCCAACCCAAAATATCAATAGTGTTGAGGCTGACAAACTCTGGGCTAGAGGAAGTGGAGAAAAGGAAACCCCATTAATATGAGAAAAAAGGCAAAAACAATAGATCATCAACTTCTATCTAAAAATACACTCTTTTCTGGAATTATGGAGGCCTGTGGAAACAGAGTCTGTTTGCAGAGAACACGAGTCTCCATTTCTGTAAGTGCTAAACATCACTTAGGCCAACAAGATACATAACTGCCTTCTCTTTGCAAACTGAGAAGGATTTTCCTTATTAACGGTAGCAAGCATGTCACCAAGGAGTTCTGTTGCCTACTTTGGACCCCACAATTTGTTGCTTTATCAAATGAACTGTCTATACCCCACCCTTGTTTCAATGATCCAGGACACTGGACACTTTTAAGGGAAATGGTGGGGTGGCAGCAAAAATCCTCTGCATCTGGTCCAAGCAGAATTACACAGCGGCCACAGAAGACTGGCCCTCCAATGGTGTGATGGTTGAGCACCCTCCAGCCCTTCCAGACATCTTATCAGCTTAAAAAGTGAAGTTCTTACCTGATGCTATTATACACAAACAATTGAAAGTCTCCATCCTAGCAAACAATTAAAAAGAGATGAAAAAATTATATTGAAAGAAAATGATAATGATTTGTATTTCTGTTTGCCTTATATACATAATATTTTCCCTTGTAAGTCCATGGTAATTTTCAGGAAAAGTCATCATGATGTAATTACTTTCATGAGATTGACAGCAACAGCCAATCTATTATAGATTTTTATGACATGCTAATTTCCCATCTGTCCAGGGCACTTCTTTTCATGTGCCAACGTTTTAGAGAAAAGTTATGAGAATTGAAAGCCGGCTCCTCTTCTAATTGCAGGTTGACAATTATTAATGCAATCCTGCTAAAGGAGGAGGCACGCCTCTTCATTTTTTAAAAAGGTCACTTTTATAAAAAAAAGATAGTTCATTTTAACTTCTAAATTGAAAATTATTTTCTAGCGATGTAAGTAGGCTCTGTCCCTCTTTTGTGCATATCCCTAATATTAAAACAAACTCCTTTTTCACATTTATTTCCAATAGTCTCTGTGAAATTTCCTTTACACTAAGAACCATTCCAAAAAGGCTTCATTGAAACATACCATGTGAAGGATTACTAAATAAATGTTAAGTCTATTATAAAAACATTGTGAATGCTATAAATGAATCAACCAAGGACAAACTGAATGATTTTTCTCTCTTACGAAAGAAAGCAAAGTAATATGCACAAGAAGCTTAAGAAACCTCAAGTTGAAGTAAAAATTTAAGCTACATCAGAAAAGATCACTAATGCTTGTGTTTGCATTTCATTTTTGGTGGTACAAAAGTGAGTTACATTTGCTCAAGTGTGTATCGCTGGTTGCAACCTGGATTGGCTGCTTCACATCACAAGAGACCTCGTACGCTTATTCATGTGTTGGACAGATGATTTTTGAGTGAAACATTTGAAAATGCTCACAGGCATTATGTCGTATTTCAATTTTTAGATATATCACTTTGTTATTAAGTAAAGTAAAGAAAACAAGATTGATGGCATTGAAAAGGAAGAAGACAGATATATGGAAAATTAGTAGTGTGATGAGAATGAACTCCACAAAAAAAGGTACTGTAGAAATAATTTTAATTAAAGACAACATGCATAATGTAGGCTAGTGAAGTTGTTTACAACTCTCTGTAAGTGTATATTGTGAACAATATTACAGAATGCAGAAGAAATAGAGACTAACATTCCTAAGTACTTCAAAGGGATGGTTCTTACAAAAGAAGCAAAACTAATTTCTTTGAGAAGCAAAGGTATTTTAATATGACCCCACAATAGTTTCTACCATGTAATATATCCCTCTATGAAAAAAAGAACTTTATAGCTTTCTTTTTTTCAAGTGAATCAGGAGGAAATCCTCAGTTTAACTAAAATGCGACAAAAAATAAAAGCAATATTAGCGGGAAAGGTAAATTTAGCTGTGCTAATTAGATAAATACTCAGCTGATGTGACAATTATTGAAACCGGCATTTGCAAGTTGCATTAGATCTGCACCCTTTTCATTTAATTTATTCGAATGCTCTGAATGCAGATTAACTCCCTTAGCCTAATATTTCTTGGTTCATTAGCATTAAAATGAGAACTGCAAGTTCCTTGGAATAACCTTTAAATTGTTTCTTCTAACTTCAGCATAACTTCTGACAGTATCTCTAAATCTCCCTGAACTATTATTTTGTCATGTTCAACTCTTCTCAAGCTGTTTTTAATTTAGTCTTTACCAAGGGCTACAGTTTTTAAATTGACTTTTAAAAGCAATCTACAAATTTTCCCTGGACATGGGGGGCACACAGCAAAGAACTTCCAAGTCTTTATTTACACATGCTAGCAAAACTTTAGGCCATATGGTGGCTTTGAGAATTTTTAAGTCCCTAAAATATACTAAAGGGCATAGTGAGGGTGGTCACACAAAATGTTTATGCATGGTGTTTTCTCTAAATCTTAAGGAACAGAAAAGAAAGGGTAAACAGTAAAGTTCCTGTTACCATGTCTTCTGCTTTTTCAAAGGACTCAGAAAGGAAATTTGCTGAGGGCACTGCACAGTATAGTTTACACTAGAGAGATGGCACAGAAACCAAATCATTTCATAGAAAAATATTTTGAAAATAGAGTGAAAAATAAAGGAAGGGGGGGAAATAAACCTAATGAAAAGACTAAAGAAACATCTGTAGGCAATGCTGGAAAGAAGACAGTCTCAATAATTCCCAAATGACAAACACCTCGAAAGGATCATATGGACTGCTCCCTTTTAAATAAAATGACAGTGGAAATATGATCTAATAGTTTTCTTGTTTGTTTGTTTTGTTTTTTTGTTTTTAATAAATGTGATAAAAAGAGTTTTGGAGGAAAATCTAGTACATTTAATCCAAATATTAAAGTGCATTTCAAACAGCAAGCAAGATTTTCTAAGTTGAAACAATCTTCAGAAAATAAAAATAAATTAACTTTATCAATGCTCCAAGGTGAAATGGGACAAGTCTCAAACTTCATGATTTATAATTGTGTCTGAAAGAGAGTTTTTGAAGGCACTTCAAGAAATTACATTTTTATGCTTCTTTTTCAAGTCTTAAAACTAAAACGTTTAAGATACACTACAAACCAAAATTTTGACTTCAGTTTTCAACAAAATTGAGAAGTAATTAAATTATTGATTTGAAATTATTCTAATTCTGATGACATCTCTAGTAGTTCAACAATATTAATTTTGTAACCTGAAATAATAGATATTTCAATAATCACCTATAGTTTTCTTAGGTTTTCCTATTTCTATCTGCAATAGCCTCTAATCTGTATCACACATAAAACATAATTTTACATCTTTTTGTTTTATGAATGATATTGATTCTACAGGATATAATTTATCCATTTCAAATTAACCATAATAAATGACATTAAAGATTGATTTTTATAACAAATTCAATTTTTATGTAAGTGAAATTCTTCAGTCTCTGTGAGAATAACCATCAGTGCACACATATCCATGGTATCTACATATACTTTGCAGAATTCTATTACATAGTAATAAAACAGTGAAGGGAATAGCTTTGTATCATCACTTTGGATTTCCCATTATGACCTTCACAGGAGAGTATTCTACTCCACTCTAGTGCCAAGTGCTTAGAAAAGTTAGACCATAGAGTCTACCCATTGAAAAAGCACTTCAAAATACATTTCAATTTCTACAGAAAGAATAATTAACAAACATATGCTTTACTGACACCATTTTGATCTAGAATAATTTTATTTTCCTGGCAGTGAATACTTTTCTTATGCACTGCATTGCATGCGTTACGTTGCATGATCTACATTCTTATGCACTGCATTGTACCCAGATAGTTCTCATTTAGGCAAATAATTTTGAAGTCATACCTTTTAAAAATAATAGATTGAAATTAATAAAACAGCTATGATTTTGCTGGCTCAGAGAAAATAACCTATTTGCCTGAATTTTTGGCAACCATTTTTTAGCTGTTAACATAATTATGTCATTTTGTCGTCACATAGGTATTTGAAATGATGCAGCAAAATCAAGCTCATTTTAAATATTTTCAAGTAATTATATTAATCATGGGACAACCTCTATTTAGTGGGTAATAAGATACAATCCTTTCTTCACAAATAGCAGCACGGTACAAGAAAAAAGTTTTCAGATCTGTAATTAGCAGTTCTTGTTCTGCTTTTGAATATATAAACTTGTATTTTTTGCAAGATCCTCAAGCTCTTAGAAGCTGTGTATGCTTACCATAAAATCACATCTGTTGTACTTGTTAGGCAAAGGAAATGTTCATGAATTCTCTGCCATCTTTTAAAATAAGTGTGCTTTATTTTTTTAATTTTTTTTTAATTTTTTTAGTAAAATACCTCCAGTGCCTCATTGTAGCAGATTTGACGATGGATTTGAATTTCTTAACTAGAAGCCAAGAGTTTTCTCTTTGAGTTTGTTTTTCTTCTTTGTAAAGGGTAATCTTTAAAATTATTTGATAGCTATTTTAGTGATGTTCTACTAGTGATGAATTTTATTTTTTTCTTATGAATAATTTAGGTATGTTTTATTTTATCCTTAAATGACAGCTAATTTAGATGTGAAATTTTAAATTGAAAGTTTTTTTTTTTTTCAGCAATCTGAAACTATTACTGTATTCTTTCTGGCATCTGTATTTACTAACGAGAAATTACTTCCTGAAATCATGTCTTTCTGGGTAATTTGCCTTTTCTCTGTAGCTTCAAAAATGTGTTGGTTGAGCTATAGTTTCACTTCATTGAATGTAGTTGTACATTTATTTTTATAGATTTTATTTAATAATCAAGAATTTATGATGGTATAGCCTATATTCTGCCAGTTGAGATATTCCATACCCAGAGGAAATCAAATGGATTCTGTAAAAAACTACTAGTTTTTAAGTCCTGGCTCAAAAAAAAAAATGAAGAGCAGTCATGAGATTATTAACCTGGACAATATGGAAGTCATGTTCTCGTTTTCTAGGAACCAAATTCTAAATCCCACCAACAAATGGGACCCCTGGTGTTGGATAGCTAATTTCCTTAGATGGCTTAAATGTTAACATTTCTTCATATTATCTGCAAAGATCATCTGTACATTTCTTTTGCTTGAGAACCAATCAGACATATAAATACAGAGAACAAACTGATGGTTGCCAGAGAGGATGGTGGAGGGAGGATGGGCAAAATGGGTGAAGGGGAGTGAGAGATACAGGCTTGCAGTGTTATGGAATGAATAAGTCATGGGATTAAAAGACACATCATAGGGAATATAGCCAACGGTACTGTAATAGTGTTGTATGGTGACAGATGGTAGCTGCACTTATAATATATAAACTTGTTGGATCACTATATTCTACACCTGAAACTAATGTAACATAGTGTGTCAACTATACTCAAATAAAAATTTTAAAATAAAATAATATATGTATATACATGTTCTCATGTCTAGATGAACATGTCTACAGGAGAACATAGGTGAAACAAAGGTGAATGTGCAAAAATTAATACAGAGGAGAATATCAGATCTTAAATGAGTGGTATGTACATGTAAGATAGAAAATAATTGTCTTAGTTAAATAGGATAACTTTAATAAATTAATGGCAAGGACTGTGTGTGTAAGAGTATATGCATACTATGTATTAAGACTATGCAGAAATTACATTTAGAATGCAGTGTGCCACTTTTCCTTATACGAGTTCTACTCAATTTAACTTGTATATATTAAAGGCTTTTATTATGTGCAAGTTATATGCTAGTTTTTGGAGATACCATTGTAAATGTGAGAGATAGTTCTTCAGCAGATATGTAAATTCAGAAAGGTGCGCAAACCAGTACAGACAGAGATATGGTGTATTGCATGCTATTATGACCCAAGGTCGAAATTTTTAAAAGGAAAAGTCTCATTAGATGAGTGGCACATAAAACAGTAACTTGATACATAAAATCAAGTATAAGATTTTCAGATGAAAAGAAGTTATCAGGAAGAATATTCCAGAAGAGGATCCAATATGTACAAATACTCCACAACAAAGGAGAAAGATCATGAAGTTATAGACTACAAATTAATTTATCTACCTGGAGTAAAAATCATGAGGAGTGGGAAGGTGGATGGGAGTGGAGGGGTAAGATTTGGAGCTAGAGAGATAAGAGGCTAGTTCACATAGAGTTCATGCAGTTCATATATAATGGTCATGTATATGCATAATAGTCCAAGGCCAACGGCAAGTCAAAAACTTGGAAAGTAATGAGGGTAGAAGAGATACATGATCATGTTTGCATGTTGATAGATCTTTTTTTATTTCAGTGTGATAAATTGATGGGGAAGGCATCTGTGAAAGGGTGGGAGGCCAAGTAGGAGATAATGGCAGCATCGTACATGAGCAATGGTCCAGGAGCTCCAGTATTTTGCATGTATCATAAGCCAAATAAGCAATCTGCTATGTAAATTAAGAAAAAAGAAGTGATTTAAAGTCATGCTTTATATAAGAATATTCTAAAATTTATTCAAAATATTAACATTTCAGAGCATAAATATTGGTTATTAAATGGAATGAGACTTCCACATTCTTATGACTAAATTCAGAGCTGTCCATGTTCTTAGTAGATATACTGCACTAGTATTGAACACCATCTAAAATATGAGTAATTGAAATTTTTGTTTATTTTGCTGACATTTAATCTAATAAATTTTTCATCTGAACAGTGTTTAGGACTCTTAAGTCTATATGGGATATGTCTGCCCTTAGCTTTGCCAGAGGCAAAATGTATTTTGTTGATAGAGTGAGCATTATGCTTTCTTCTGGAATTCCCTATTCATGGCTTATTCAGTAGGTTCTTTCAGTCTGTTCAAAGTACTCTTCTTATGTTTCCTTTTTTTTTTTTTTTTTTTTTTAACACTGGTGGAAGCCTGTATGATTTTGTTTTCTATGAAATAAGGTGATAGAATATTCTTTTTAAAAATAAACTAAATAGGATATAAATAGACATTTTTTCTCAGGGACAAATAAAAGCATTATGAGGAAACAATTTATGAGGAGATTTGTATTCATAATGAAAAAATTGTGTGTGTTCTATGACATTAGAAAAATATAAAATGTTGATTCATTAAAATGATAATATCTTATTTTAAAACACAGTACTTAGACTGAATAGGGCTTTGTGGTCTTTCCTTTTTCTCCCCAAATCTTTTTCTTCCTCTTTTTTCATCTTTTATTCCAGTTTGGAAATATTTTTATGTTATATAAACGTAAAGAGACTTGGTTAGATTATTTGTTTAAAAACCTAAAAAAATGTAAAGAAACATTTTCACATTTGTATCAAAATTACACTTTAGAAAAAATATAGATTTAAGATTAATCAATAATAAAACTTAATATTCACCACAAGTGTGTTAATCTCATTGTACCAAAACACCAGGATACTTTCAGTAGTAACTGCTTAACTGTATGGTGACTTTTCAAGTTTGCTAGTGTTTTGTTTGCATAAATTTGAATCTCTTTAAGAAAGTGAAGATATAAAGTTATGTGATAATTCAGTAATAAGGATTCAGATTTATATTTATAGTATGTGATACTGGGAAAATACTTTTTTTTTTAAATAATGTTCAATAAATTTACAGAACACGTTTCTGACCACACGAAGGACAAGTGAAGTCAGTAACAATAAGATATCATAGGAGATACCAAGTATTTAGAAATTCTGCACCAGTGAGAAAAAATCACACCTAATGATAATAAAAAGAAATCATAAATATTCATGGTATACAGCCAAAATAGTACTTAGAGAGAATCTTAAAGCTTTAAATATTAACATTATAGGAGGCAAAAAGGTCCAAAATATTCAAAATCAATCACCCAAAATTTAGATAAAAAAAAGTAAATTACACTCAAACAACAGAAATAAGATACAAAATACTGACTAACAGAAAAATTACAAAGCCACATGTTGACTATTTGAGCATATTGAAAATAAATAAAAAACATGACAAGAACAAAACAAAAAACCTTTTAAGCATCTACTCAGATCGATGAAGAGAAAAGAAAACTATTTCACAAATGATAATATCATGAATGATAAAGAAATTATCATCATAAAGCCTATAGATAGTCAAAGGATAAAAGATAATATTTTGTCCAACTTAATACCAAAACATTGGAAAACTTTGATAAAAAGAATATATTCCTTGGAAAACACAACTGAGCAAAACTCAGATGTCACAAAATAGGAAATTTTAGTAGCCCTGTATCTACTGAAGGAACAGAATTTATCATCAAGAAATTTTGCTACAAAGGAAATTATAGACACAGATGGTTTTACTGTTGAATTTTATCAAACATTTAACAGAAATAATACCAATTTTATGCAAATTCATCCAGAAAAAAAAGTACCCCTTTATACTTACTTTATGAGGCTAGAAAAAACATAATCCCCTAATGTCACAAAGACAATACTAGAAAGGTATGGATTAATATTGCTCATGAATATAAGTACAAAAATACTTTAAAATATGACAATTGTATCTGATAACATACCAAAGGAATAATACATCATGACCAGGTAAATGTTATCTCAGTAATGCAAGTTTGTTTTAACAAACCATTTCAATAAATGCAGGAAAAGAGTGTGAAAAAACCAATGCCAATTTCTGTTAAAAACTCTGAGTAAAAATAGCAGTGAACTTCCTCAATCTGATAAAAGTCAAGTATGATAAATCTACAGCTAATATCATTTTTTTAAAGATTTTATTTATTTATTTGAGAGAGAGAGAATGAGAGACAGAGACCACGAGAGGGAAGAGGGCAGAGGGAGAAGCAGACCCCCTGCCGAGCAGGGAGCCCGATGCGGGACTCGATCCAGGGACTCCAGGATCATGACCTGAGCCGAAGGCAGTCGCTTAACCAACTGAGCCACCCAGGCGCCCCTACAGCTAATATCATAATGAATGGCAAAATATTGAACACACACTCCTAAGGATATCCACTCTTGCCATTTCACGTTCTGAGGAGTGTACAAAAAAGCAACTACAAATAATAACTGCATTTAACACATTTGCAGAATACAAGGTTCATATACAAAAGTTAATTTTTGTTTAAAGTTTTACTTTAAAGCACTAGCAGCAAACAATACAAAAATATAATTTAAATCATTCTATATACAATAGTGTCAAAATGTATATGTTAACCAAACACTTAGCAAGAGGTAAGAAAAAGCTATATAATGAAAACAAAACAAAACAAGCAAACCACAGATTTGAGAATTTAAAGAAAAGTTAAAGAAATGATGAGTTATTCTATATTCATGTTTGGAAGATCCAATATTTTTAAGAAATCAGTTTGTTCCCAAATGAATGATAGATTTAATACCATCCCAGTCACAATTCCAATAAGCTTTCTCTTTGTTTGTAATAATCAACAGTTTCCAACCTTTACATAGAAATACAAAAGACCTAGATGACCAAATCTTGCCAAAAAAAAAAGAAAAAAGAGGAATTATACCTGATTTCAAGATGCACACGAAGTTTACATTAATCAAGTCAGTGTGACATTTGAGTGAGGGAAGACACATAGATCAATGGAACAAACTAGAAAGTCAGAGTGATAAGGAAACAACAACACAGAAATATTGTTTTAAAGTGCATTTAGTACTCTTGTAGATAAACCTCTTTCCAAATATTTAATAACTATTCATTCAAATACTTTGTCATTTTATTTGGTTATAAGTGTTTTCTATATCCCCTACACAGGTTTATTTATTTCTTGAACATTAGCTATTTTAATCATCTTTATAGTAATTATTTATCAAAGCACCTTTTCATGTTTTTGATATTTTATTATACAAAGTTGTTTTTATTCTTACATCATGAAATGTTTCATGAGATGTATCAATATCCTTTCCTTAGTTTTGACTCTAGTGTTAGATTTTTTTCCTTCTTTCTAATAGCTTTATCTCTGTAGCTTAATCTATAAAAATCTATTATTTATTTTGTTTATGGCAGAGTGATCATGTTGAGACAGAACTCAAATTTTATTTCTCCCCTGCTGTTCCTTTAATAGGACTTCTAGGTTAAAATAGTGTCAGCCTAAACATATATCACGTTGTCTTTCCTAACTTTTCAGTTAATTGCATAAGAAAACACAGAAAGAATCAAAAATGTATAAAAGCATCACTAAATAAGAGAGATAAGTTGTTGTCTGAACACAGATCCAACAATGAACAATTGACAACTCTGAACTAATGTAAAATGTCAAAGTAATTTCTTCCCAAATTCCTTAAGGCACTTAGAAAAAAATAGAACTTTCCATTCCAAATACAGTACTGTTGTGCCCTCTTACATTTTTGTAGAAAGATTTTTAAGGTATGAATAAACATTTATTTTTTATTAATTTTCAATTTATTCACATTTCTTTCAAATTTGGGTATATTTATGTCTAACAATAAATGCAAGATTACCAGTAAGATGGCTGAGTTCACACTAAATATATTCATGTACTGTTTCTGAGTGACATTTGCCTATATTTTTGTAAAGCATTAACTAACTTTTTATCATTTGTACTGGTTTCTGAACTCTTAGACTACAATGTAAAACATACTATTAAAGATACTTTTCACTTTTTGTACTGATGTGATCATTCATATTCATTTTTTTAAAATCTCCCTTTTTAGGAGACTATCAGTTCTTTCATAGTCTATTAGTTAATATACTATATTTAAAATAATAGATTTTTAAATCTAAGAGATGGTTTCACCTGTCTACTTAGTATTTGTTTGAAATGGAGAATTACAATATTTCAAGTAAAAAAAAAACAGAAACATCATATAAAGGTTTATTCATAAATATCTGCTGAGCAACTTCCTTATAGATTTTGAAAACAGGAAGCATAACAATCAGTGTCACAGTCCTTATTAAAAACATTGATATATTGAACTTTTAGTATATTTTTTAAGATTTTATTTTTAAATAATCTCTTACACCCAACGTGGGGCTGGAATTTACAACCTGAGATCAAAAGTCTCATGTTCCACCGACCTAGCCAGCAAGACACGCCTGAGCTTTTAATATCTTAACGGCTTATCATCACTTTTTTTTTTTAAATAAGTGAAGGATTATTTGAAAGCTATCGTCTTCTGTATAAGATTTCATTAATTTTTGAGGTGAATATTTCCCAAAGATGCTTGACTGAAGAACTGATTACAATGAAAATGTGCCTAAAATACCTAACGGAGGATCTGCTCTAAAACATGTTACTTGAACATGTTTGTCAGCACAAAACACCTGACAAATTCTAATAAGAATATTTTTACTCCAGGGGTGCCTGGGTGGCTCAGTCATTAAGTGTCTGCCTTCAGTTCAAGTCATGATCCCAGGGTCCGGGGATCGAGCCCCGCATCGGGCTCCCCGCTCAGTGGAGAGCCTGCTTCTCCCTCTCTCATTGTCTCCCTCTCTGTCAAATAAATAAATAAAATCTTAAAAAAAAAAACAAAACTCACTCATTAAAAAAATATATATTTTTACTCCATTAAAAATAACATTGCATCTGTGACTGATATCTAAAATATGTGGGTACATTTTTTAAATGTATGTGTGTACATTTTTAAAAATAAAAATCTTTTGTAATTTAAGATTATTTCTGTGACATTTCTGAGGTTTCTCTTTTCCTGGTGGAAATTTATCTAGAATTTTGTGAATTGTTTTATTTTGACATAATAGTATAGGATTAATAGACTTTTAAAGACTTTTTCATTCTTTGATTTATTATCCATTCCAATATTCTTTCAGTGACTACCATCAAGCATTATTATCAACTACTTGGAATATGTTTGCACACCATAGATTTTATCAGCTTCTTCCTTTGTTTAAGTGCTGACTCAGCCAGCAACATTTTAGGGGTTTGGTTTTCTTTTTGTCTTACTTCACCTTTCCTGAGCCCTCTACTTGGTGTGCTTTCTCCCTATTTCTCAATTAACCTATATTTTACCCCAGTTGCAGGTCACCACACATCATTTGGTATTTGGTACTGGTTTTCTAATTTGTGAACAAGCACACAACATCTTCAAAAGCTAAGCCAAGTATTTGCTCCTATTATCACCAAATCACAAAAAAAAGTATGTTAAGCACAAATATCTTTAAAGAATAATGAATATGTAAATTTCAATTATGTCCGATATTGTATAGATTTTGAATTATTATAACTATGTAGCCATATTTTTGTTTACATTTAAATCAACATTCATTTCCAAGAATAAAGTAAATCTGGCTTGTACAGCAAACTAGATGTTGAATCAGAAATTAAGATTTTGAACAAAATGTTACACTTAACACTGTAAAAAAATATAATGGTATTTTGTTTTGCTTTAAGTTGTGAAGGCTTGAGGAGGCAGTCATAAAATATATATATCTCATACCTATTTCGATATGGCTTTTCTGCCCCTTAGGATCATGAGACACATACCCACAGCTATAGATACACATGCTTTGTAATTCATGGCAATTATAAGCCATAACGGTTATGCTAACTTAGACCCTCATGAAGTTAAGTGTAGCCTGTTTTAGGCTTCATTTCTTAAGATGTTTTTCAATGGGTTCAGAGATGTTTTCTTTAGTGTAAAGGCCTCTTAGAGATTTAGTTTCCTCCAGGGACAGTTGAATCAGGTGAGATGTTGTAGATCCATTTTATATTAAGGTCCTATATAGCATTCATATTTAAATTCATTATTCTTGTTTCTTCCTTGCTTACAGAACTCTCATTTTATTCAGATAAAAAGTGCCATAGATAAATTACAGTTAGCGCTCAATTGTGAATCTCAAAACCCAGGTGCACATTATATTCACCAAGGAACTTTTATGAAATGCTGATGCCCTGGGGTGCCTGGATGGCTCAGTTGCTTAAGTGACTGCCTTCGGCTCAGGTCATGATCCTGGAGTCCCGGGATCGAGTCCTGCAGCGGGCTCCCTGCTCGGCAGGGAGTCTGCTTCTCTCTCTGACCCTCCCCCTCTTATGCTCTCTCTCTATCTCATTCTCTCTCTCAAATAAATAAATAAAATCTTAAAAAAAAAAATGCTGATGCCCTGGAACATCAGACTAATTGGTTAGGAATGCAGGCAATATCAGTATTTTTAAAGATCTCCAAATATTTTAATGGTTTAATGCTTGAGCCAATAGGGGTAGAGATTTCATAGCTATTACCTAGGCTTGAAATTTTTCATTTCTGATGAAATGCAAAATTGAGACTGGGACAAAGTCTTTGTGTCTCTGTAGCTCACATTTCCCACCCTCCCTACATTCTTTGTTTCCTTATTTTGAAAATGCTTAAGTGTGACAATCTCATGTTTGAAGATATGGCAGTTTTTTTGTAAACTTGAAGGATAATATTAACACCCCCCCCCCTCAAACCTGGAAGATTAGAAGGAGTGAAGGGATTGGAATCTTTATGATATTAAATTGCTGAAGCAACCTTATGGATTTTTTTAAAGATTTTATTTATTTATTTGACAGAGCAAGAGAGCACAAGCAGGGAGAACAGTAGAGGGAGAGGGAGAAGCCAGATGTGGGGTACAATCCCAGGACTCTAGGATAATGACCTGAGCAGAAGGCAGATGCTTAACCATCTGGGCCACCCAGGCGCCCCTGGATTTCTTGATATATGAGGAGCAAATGCTCTGCAGGTAAGCTTTATGTTACTTACCACCAAACATATCCTAACTGATTTAATTACTGTACCAGGGAATATCTCAATATCTAATATTTAATTCAGATAAATTAAAACAAATGAAGTTTTTTAGGCAGTAAATTTAAACTACTGCAATCCTTCATTTTCTTCCAATGTCATTCCCCAAAACTCAAATTCTTTGAACTAACTTAGACTTGATATTGTGCATTTTGACCAAGGTCATGACATTAGTTAGATTGTTCACATTGTACTCTAATAATATATTTGCAGTTACATTTGACCCATCAAATATGATAAAACTAATGCCTAGTTGCAGTGTATACAAATTGAGGTCCAACCATATTCTAACATCTTGGTATGTGTTCAGAATCTGGTTATTTGAACACGTTTATTGAGAACCATCAATGAAAATGTTTAATTTAGTATATAAATGTATGAGACTTAGAATAAAGCTTGTGTTCAAATCCAATCCTTGAGACTTACTGATCATTTAAAACACTCTATATGGGGAAATACCTGTGGCCTTTCTAAGGACAGTGAAAACAGAGAGGGGGAGAAATAGAGAAATATACAGGAAGAGCACAGGGCAGAGCAGTACAACTATTGAATTGCTCACAGTTCTTTAACCCAAGTCTTTTTTTTTTTTTTTAAGATTTTATTTATTTATTTGAGAGAGAGAGTGAGAGAGAGAGAGAGCGCACAAGAAGGGGGAGGGGAGAGGGAGAAGCAGACTCCCCGCTGAGCAGGTTGCCCGATGCGGGACTCGATCCCGGGACTCCAGGATCATGACCTGAGCCGAAGGCAGTCGCTTAACCAACTGAGCCACCCAGGCGCCCTTTAACCCAAGTCTTGCAAGAGGTCAGGTCATGATTCTCATTTTTCTCAAAAGATTGAGAAATATAATGTAAAAATAATTGTCATTAATTTTTTTTTCATATAAAGAAATGAAGGCAAGGAGAGTTCAATTAAGTTTCCTCAAACAAATTAGGTGTAAAGTGATGCAGCCAGGAGTGGCATGTTCCTCTACTTTTAGCATTATATCATACTTCAAAATTCAGGCTGATACATCGTTTCATCTTTCTGGTGCATGATAAAATTGTGATAAACGAATATAGGTAGGTAAAAATGGGAACAAATTGAAAATAAGCAACAGCCTATGAGACCAAAGTAGTACCCAAAGAAGTAAAGCTGTAAAAAGGTAGAAACCAAGACTGTTTTGGGTGCACCTGAGGTACCAAACCCAGAACTGAAAAGCCCCCAGGAGTCCTCTGTTTCTGTCTGCATTCTACTAGATAAGCTTTGCTCCTGAGGCAAGAACAAGTGTTACCACATCTGTTAGAGGTCCAAAAGGGGCTTTATATCCTCAGCCCAATGTGAAAAATCCTTGTAAAGATCCTGGTTGTCCTAAATAAGACACAAAGGGGTGGTCTCATTAGAACCCCAAACTGAGAGTTGGAGTTTGGGGATTTCCTTGAAAATGTTCATAAAACAAAATGGATGTGATGATTCAATCGAAAACGGAAGGTATACTTGGAAGACACAAATTAAATATTATTATATCATGTAAAGATTTTAGATCTTACTTTAATTGCAGTGGAAGCTACTGAATGATTTAAATAGGAGTAATGTAAGCATTTTCTGTTTTAAAAGATTGTTTTTGGCCTCTGTGTGAAGATTGAATTAGGGAGACGTGTGTATAAAGGCAGACTAAACAGGACAATACAGCTTTGTAAGTGACCTTTCCAAGCAAAATTAAAAGGAAAATGAACTATTAGGATGGTAATAACATTCATACAAATTTCAAATCTCATATATATTGTAAGTAGTAAACACATTGAACATACCTCTAATTCCAAATGAATATGGTTTTTCACATAATCTACATATGGAAAGGGAGTTAGTCAAAGTTAATTATAAATAAAATCAACATTAAATAATATGACAGGTTGGGTTTGCTTCTGTCATGCTAATTATTTATTTTCTGAAGCATTTCCTGTTTAAAAAAAAAAAGTGAGGTGGAGAGAAATGACTGGGAAAGAAAACAGCAAAGGCAGATCTTAGATACAATTTTTTGTCCATTTAAAAATAATGGGAATGTAAATACCAACTTTATTTCAAACTAGTTGGACAGCATAACCAAACTTACTTTTTTTCAGAACCCAATAGACCGTTCTTTATGAAAGTGTACTTTATTCCTATCATTTAAATTGAGCTTCAAAATGCACCCTCAAAAAGCATTCTTTTCCTTAGTTTATTCAGCCTTTCTGATCATCTATTGACCATGCTCTGAGCATTTATAATTATTCTTTCTCAATTTGCTTTTTGAATTCTCTACCATATCTTAAATGTTTAAAAATAGTGAATTTTGTGTGGGGGGATGGGTGAAATGGGTGATGGGGATCAAGGAGTGCACTTGTGATGAGCACTGGGTGATATATGGAAGTGTTGAATCACTATATTGTACACCTGAAACTAATATTACACTGTATGTTAACTAACTGAAATTTAAATAAAAATTTTTAAAAAAGCAAAGTTAATTATAAACGAAATCAAAACATTTTATATCTGATCATAAGATTAAGACATGGGAAAACAGTAGTTAGTGTAGGGTCAAATATTTTAGTAGAAAATAATGTTTCAGTTAATATGTAGTGAACATATATCCTTCATTATGTTCACCCATGTTTTAATGGCCAGAGCAATCTATTAAATAGTTTATGTATTTATTACTCCTTATATTCATCTTTTAGTTTATTTGTTATTTGTATTTTTCATATGATATCCCCAAACCTATTATTGTCTTCCATGTTCCAGAAATGACTGGAGGTCGGTAATGAGTGCCCTAATATACATAGGATTTAAAAATCCTGTATACGTCATATATACAGTAACTAGGAAGCAATAATTGAATATCTAATTTACAGAATACATTTTTTTTTGCTATTCCTTCTGCATAAGTATATGGGATTTTTTTTTCTCTTCCAATTTACTTACTTTTTTTAGTTATTACTTAAATTCTTAAATTAAATATTAGTTTCAGGTGTACAATATAGTGATTCAATACTTCCACATAACACCCACAGTGTTTATCACTAGGGCATTCCTTAATCATCCACCTCCTTTTTGGTGAACATCAGTTTCTTGTGTGTATGGGATTTTTTTTTTTTTTTTAAGATTTTATTTATTTATTTGACAGAGGGAGCAAGAGAGCACAAGCAGGGGGAGAAGAAGAAGGAGAGGGAGAAGCAGGCTTCCCGCCGAGCAAGGAGCCCGATGCGGGGCTCGATCCCGAGACCCTGGGATCATGACCTGACCTGAAGGCAGATGCTTAACCATCTGAGCCACCCAGGCACCCCAAGGGATTTTTTTTTTTTTTAAGATTCATTTATTTATTTGAGAAATAGAGAGAGAGAGCAGGGCAGGGGGCAGAGGGAGAGGGAGAGAGACTCTTAAGCAGGCTCTGCATTGAGCCTGGTGCCTGATGCAGGACTCCATCTCATGACCCTGAGATCACCACCTGAGCCAAAACCAAGAGTTGATCTCTTAACTGACTGCACCATCCAGGCGCCCTCAGTGTATGGGATTTTTAATCAGTTAATTCTAAGTAAATTATTTTGTTTCCTTGTAATATGAAATTTATAAATCTTTATATATTTTGCAACAATTCTGAGTGGTCAGAGATGTCTTAAAGATAGAAAATACTTTCTATTACTTATCATGAACATCTCAGAAGACGTAAAGAAAAGCAATCAAGGAAGTAATTATTTGGGGGGGAAGAAAACACAAGGGCAATAAAGACCAAGTAACTTCCCAAAGTGGACTACATAGGATCAGGATTTAAACTCTGCTGGATCTGATTTCAGATTTTTATTTCTTTATATCCTAGCCTTTTTTCTTAAGGTAATTAAAATTAGAAGACATGAATAACAAAAGATAACGTTATTATAGATTTGTATATGTCAGTAGATTTTATATGGTTAACTTTTATAATATTTTTCATACTAATCTAACCAATGGCACTGCCTCTATTAAATGCTAGCATCAATATAGAAATTAATAGATTTCTCTCAAATAAATAAATAAAATATTAAAAAAAAAAAAAAAGGGCGCCTGGGTGGCTCAGTTGGTTAAGCGACTGCCTTCGGCTCAGGTCATGATCCTGGAGTCCCGGGATCGAGTCCCACATCGGGCTCCCAGCTCGGCGGGGAGTCTGCTTCTCCCTCTGTCCCTCCCCCCTCTCATGTGTTCTCTATCATTCTCTCTCTCTCAAATAAATAAATAAAATCTTTAAAATAAAAATAGATTTAATAAACATTTATTTATTTACATTAAAGAACTAGGGTATTTTTATAGCAGGGTTTATTTAAATTTTATATAAAACACAGAGATGGAAAAATCTCCATGTATATATTACAGAGTATGCATGTTTATGCATATATTACATATATATTATGTATTATGTATTTTGCATATATAATACTACCCACTAAATAATGTTAACACAACAAGTAGCTGTACAGTCTAATTATTCCAAGAATTCTCTGGTATAAGGAATTATTATCTTGGCAGGCAACTGTACCACGTCTTATAATAAGAATCTCCTTCACTTGCTCTAACAACCAAATTCCCTGTTTCTCAAGAATATTCTTTTAGAGACTCTTGAGTGTGTATCTGCCTTGAAGGGATAGCCTATCTACATTGCCATTTTTCTCCTTTTATTTTCAGTATTTGGAATTCAGCTCAGGTCGAGACCAAAGAAGTAATTCTACCTCGCAAGTGCTGCAGCTGGTTTCCTCCAGCACTCCTCCATTCATAGCAAGGGAAGGAGTGGCCAACTCATACAAGATTAGTTTAAAGGAAAATCAATAATGCTTCCTCATCCTCATGAAGTCTTGAGCTACACTGGCCAGGATCCACGGAGGAAAGGCTCAAGTGGAAAATACTTGGCTGCCAGTGAGAAGGATACTCAGAGATGCATACCAGGTTATTTGAACTTTTGCCAATGAATGCATCACTAGAAGTTGGAGGTAACATGGCTTTCCTCCAACCATCTGGCTTAATTGAAAAATATAAATATTGGAAAACAATAAACCAAAAGTTTTTTTTCCTTTAGTCATGTGTTATTGCCTAGTTATGAATTGAATTATGTTCTTCAGTATTAAAAGGTTTCTTAAGTATGTGTATAAATAAAACATTAGAAACAAATAAGTTGTCCTTATACTAATCTTACAAATTAATGGTGAATTTTATCAAAATCTTATTGATGTGAATTATTTGGATTAAATTCAATAGTATTTTTTCCTTTTCCCTTTTTTATAGACGTGTATTAGGAAATCTTCATCAGAACTCAAATCCAGAAATTCTTTCAATTTTGTAGACATATACATTGTTGCTTTATGTATATGGTTAATCATTCTGAATAAAAAGTGCCTAGTACGAAGGAGTATCAAAGGACATGTAAAATCCTATCAGTATGAGGTGAAAATTTGACTAATACATGTGCAATTTTTCTCAATTTGTGCGATTTTTTTCCATTCTACAAATAATGTCCATTACATGCTAGATGTTGTTTAAAAAACTAAGGAGAAAAATAACAAACAAGTAAAGATTATTCTCTCATGGAAATTGAATCAAATAGAGGGAGACCGATGTCAATTTAACTCATGTAAATGAATCCCTAAATGAGAAAAATATTATAGAGTTTACTTTAGTCCTAATATATCTCTTTCCCCACTGACATAATTCCCTCAATCTGAGAATCACATAAATAGAATTTAAAAATATTCTAATGAAAATTTTTTTGGCTATTTTGATACAAACGGTGTCTTACTAGTTTCCTGGATGAGGGTATATATGGACTCCTAAAATGCTCCACATTTTTATCATTGCAAATAAGCAGAAAACACGTTTGAAGATACAAAACAAAATAATCCAGATTATTTCGTTAAAGATTAGGAAAACTGAAATTCTATGTAAAACAATCAATCAATATTACTCTAATAAATATTGTGTATTTTAATATAAACAATTTAAATTTTAAATATCATCTTCAAGATTCTAAATATAAAGGATTTTAAATTAGAAATATCAGAGTATATGAATAAACTTAATTCTACATGAATTATTATATATTTATAGGTATTTTATGTATATATATATATATATATATAAAAGTATAATATATATATATATATATATATATATATATATATATATATATATATAGCATTTATGAGGCCCTAGGGATAGAAATAAAACATGATCCCTACCCTAAAGTGGACAGAAACAATTAATTGAGAAAACTATAAAAGTTAAAAGACTTTCCCAAATTGGCAAAGTTAATAATTTTCTAAATTACAAAAAGTGCATTTCTCCCAACATTCTAAGCACTTCCACACCATATATTTATCCCTTTTTATACTCTCTAATAGGAAATAAAATTAGAAAAAATAGAATGTAGACAAATAAAACTTCCATTACATAGCAAAATACTATTGCTATTAGAAAAGACAGATAATTAACAGAAAAAAATAAAATGGTAAAACCACAACTTAAGAAGTTGTGTTAGCTAGAAATGCTGTAACAAACATAGACTAGATGGTTTAAAGACCAGACATAACAGACATTTATTTTCTCACAATTCTGGAGGCTGAAAGTGTGAGATCAAGTGGTTATTGGGGTTGGTTTCTTCTGAACCTCTCTCCTTTCTTTGCAGATAGCTATCTTCTCTGTCCTCACAGGGTTTTTCCTATGTACAGGTGTCTATGTCCTATAAGGACACCAGTCATACTGGATTAGGTCCCCTCTGATGACCTCATTTAACCTTAGTTTCCTCTTTAAAGACCCTTTCTTCAAATGTAGTCATATCCTAAAGTACTGGGTGTTTGGGCTTCAACATATGAATTTTGAAGGGACACAATTCAGCTTATAACAGAAGATAAACTATTTCTCTTTTAAAATTCAAAATGATTTTGATAAGATTTTAATATGATTAAAATATAAATTTAATTATGATTAATATATAAATTTTTAATGTGATTAAAATATAAATTTAATATCTATTAAATATTAAAACATAAATATAATATTTAAATAAAACTAAAGATTGTTACATTTGTATTTTAATCATTATGTCCTTGATCATAACAGACACTACATAAAGACAATATCTAACTGCTATGGTCCAGCTTTATGTTCTAAGCGTTTTGCTATTTTCCATGTGTTAATGCTGCTATTGCTCAAAACAATTCTATGAATTTGGTTCTGTTACTATTCAGAATTTTTTAGATATAGGAAATAAAGCTTAGACTTTTCATAACTTTCACAGGGTAATACCAATATTAAGGATTTTAGCATAGCTATAAAGCCCATTTCATTTAAGTACAAGCCCAAGCAAGCTTTTATTTATTATAGAATAAGGACTCTTTTTTTTTTTAAGATTTTATTTATTTATTAGAGAAAGAGAATGAGAGAGAGCACCTGAGAGGGGGGAGGGTCAGAGGGAGAAGCAACTCCCTGCCGAGCAGGGAGCCCGATGCGGGACTCGATCCAGGGACTCCAGGATCATGACCTGAGCCGAAGGCAGTTGCTTAACCAACTGAGCCACCCAGGCGCCCTTGAATAAGGACTCTTTATGACTCATTGTGCCATATCCTGATTAAGAAATAAAGTATAATATATAACATAAAACATATTCTATACCACTGGTTTACTAAAATATTTTCAAGTATTCTCACAAAATAAAAAATGAATATTTCATTTTGCTCTATCATGGGAATATCTGTTTCCACCATTAAGTGTACAGCATGATAGCAATGATGAATTTAAAAGGCCGTCTTCTGGATAAACCACTGCAATATTTTACTCTGCTGGGATCTGCTTGGTGAGACAAATACACAGCCTAAGTAAAAATAAAACCACACATATTTCATATAATTCTTTTTTACTTTTAAATAGATAAATAAATATTTACAGAGTTGTGAAATTTTTTTGGCATAATCATTTCGAATGCTGGGTCTATTATTTTTTCCATACTATTGCTTTAGATTAATTGTGTCAATCATATGAGAAAGACTTCAATATTGACTCTTATGACTATAGATAAGTGTTTTTCCTTCAAGGCCTAATTGGAATTAGAAAATCAGACTTCAAAATTAAATTTAATTTTCTAATTAGTTTTTCTGTGAATACAACACTGAGAAGTATAACAAAGATTATTCCTATTTGTCTGATATTATTATATTTTAATATAGAGACAAATAACTTGGTGTTGACTTGTTGTTTAGTAGGGATTTTTCCCATTTTTATTTTATCTTACTATTTTTAAACAAATGTAAAACACAAATAATTACCTTTTAAAGTGGAAAACACTTTTGATCTTTCATACTCAAGGCCACTTTGCCAAGAGTCAATAGTGCTATATAATATAGAATATTTCAAATAAAACATAATTCTTTGAATTTAGAAATATGAGGAGCAACTGTAGTAACCAAATTAGATGTCACACTGTGCTAAATATGCAAGAAAAAAATCTTTGTGCAGATGGTGAAAATCAAATCCATTCTCAACTTCACAAGCCATGTCTATATGATGAAAAATATCAATTCAACAAACTATCCATCTGCTGTATTCAATCATCTTAAAACCAAATAAATGACATGTAAATATCTTATGACTAATTGTAAAGAAATGTTTTGACTTTTTAAAAATTGTAAACTGCAGATATAATTCTATTCAACAATTCTTTGATATTCCCATTGGTTATAGACACTGCTAAGATGGATATGGCATTAAGGTATTTTTAGTTGGTATTTTTAAAGTGGAGTCATTAATCAAAAATGAAGGAAAATACTTACCCAATCAATGGTATATATCCCATTTATTTTCTTCTGAATTAATTTTACAAGCAAAAATTAAAAAAAACCTAATGTCTAGTGTTTGCTTATAAAATATGTGTGATACTAACATTTTCCTAGTTTATACGGTGACTACAAGGGCGCTTGTAGTATAAATTAAATAGTATATGTGAAATTATTTCCCAACACAAAGTTGATAAAAGTAGAATATAAAGTGCTTTTGCAGTGAGCTTATTTGGGGAAAATAATGTAGCTACTAAATGCTTTGGAATTTGCATAATGCTTGTCATTAGAATCAGCCCCAAGCCTACAAGTAAGTTGCTGGACGGCTGTGAATAAATCAGTTAAAATACTAGTGTTACAATTTTATTTCTTCAGTTAAGAAAATAAAACCTGGGCGCCTGGGTGGCTCAGTTGGTTAAGCGACTGCCTTCGGCTCAGGTCATGATCCTGGAGTCCCGGGATCGAGTCCTGCATCGGGCTCCCTGCTCAGCGGGGAGTCTGCTTCTCCCTCTCCCACTCCCCCTGCTTGTGTTCCCTCTCTCACTGTGTCTTTCTCTGTCAAATAAATAAATAAAATCTTTAAAAATAAATAAATAAATAAAAATAAATAAAAATAAAACCTATTGGTCTTAAGGCTTCTTGTTTCACACTTTTTTGATCCTATGATACTATATACGATGCATTAGACCCATGTTTAATTGAAATAGATGGCTGTAAGTCAGTAAAAAACATAATAGTGTCATATAACAATATTTAAATGTTTCAAATTAAAACTAGCATGCTTATTTAACCTTTACTTACATATATAATTATTTCCTTCTAAGTTATAAACTGTATCAAAGTCAAATTTTTGGTGTACAAGTGATTTAAGTATAAGTAGGGAAACTTCACTTTCAAATTAAATAAGTGGAACATTTGCATATTTGTATTAAAACTTTAAATCAGGTGGCATAATGTTATCCATACTTAAAGAGACCTTTTAAATGACTATGATAAATTTTTCAAATTCAGTTGCAATTTGATTTCCTCCTCACTCATAATATAAAAATGCCAAACACTCAACTTCAGAATTTCTCTAAAACAATGGAATTATTAAAAGTACTGATATTTGACATAATAACCTTAAACATATGTAGGAGAATATGTAATTACATAGAAGTGATTAAATTGATATAGAGATTGAATTGAATCATATTAATTTTTCAAAAAATAAGTATTTATGCATTTTCACACAGTAAAACAGAAACGGCCAGTTTCCTAATGTAGAGCAAAGCAGGAAAAAAAAGGCAAATAGAGACTCTTTCACAGATACACGCATAACTGAATTACAATCAATGGCAGTTATCTTTAGTGGAGTTTGGAAGTTGTTATGAAGAAATTAATCTCTCAAACAAGGGATGGAAGTTGTACCAAAAAGGCGTAATACAGAAAAAGCAAATTTAATACTGTAATACTCTTTTGAACAAAAAAGCAAAGTAATCCAAATATTTTCAAATTCAGAAGTAAAACTTGATATTTATTTTTAGCATAAAGTAATAAACAAAAAATTAAGGAAGATTTTAGAAAGAGTCCTAAAATTAGGAGGTCTTTATTGTAAACATGGCTTAATTTAAACTGTTCTTATGACTTATTTCATTAACATAAGTTTGGTTTTTGTTTTGAATTTTTTTAAAATAAATTTGTATTGTATTACAACAGAATAAAAATGGAGTCTGTATTTACATGTTGAATCACTAAATTATACGTCTGAAACTAATATTACCCTATATGTTAACTAACTGAAATTTATTTTTATTTTTTAAAGATTTATTTATTTATTTGAGGGGGGGAGGGGCAAAGGGAGAGGCAGAGAGAGAATTTCAAGCAGACTCCAGGCTGAGCATAGAGCCCAACAATTGTGGGGCTCAATCTCAGGACCCTGAGATCATGACCTAAATGGAAACATTCAACTGACTGAGCCACCCAGGCACCCCAGATTTTTACTTTTTAGAACTTAGGTATGACAACCAAAAAGGCAATTTAATCAACAGTATTCATAACTAATCAACTAATAGAAGCTATGTTCTATGCATCCTAATTTCAGATTTTTTTATTTGTATGTTTACACGTTTATGTGTTTGCCTTCAATATATTGAAAAATTCTCTTTATCTTCTATTTATCTATCTATCCATCTATCATCTATCTATCAATTGGTTGATCTATCTCTATATATCAAACTCATAGTACTGACTGTTGACAAAGGCATACAGCAACTAAAACTGTATTGCTGGTGGGAGTGTAAAATGTTTCAGCCACTCTGAGAAATAGTGTGGAATTTTATATATATATATATATATATATATATATATATATATGTATATACATATATATATAAAGTTAACATACAGTTACCATATAAATGGATATTTCTACCCCTAGGTATTTACCCAAGAGAAATAGAACAAAACAACAATAACAAGAAATACTTTTACGCAAATGTTCTTAAGAGTTTTATTCATAATAGTCCTAACTGGAAACAACCCAAATACCTACTAACAGGTGAATGCATAACTAATTTGTGCAATGTTTATATAATACAAAATGGATCAGAATAACAGTACACTCCTCCACACAAATGAATCTCATAAATATTATTTTTGAAGGAACAAAGCAGCATAAGAACATTATATGAGTCTATTTTTGAGAAATTCTAGAACAGACTAAACTAAGCTGTCCTGATACAAATCAGATCAATTCCTAGCTGGTTTAGGCATTAGATAATTGTAAGGGTTGGATTACAAAAAGGAATATAATGGAATTTTCTGGGTAAGTGGAAGTGTTCTATACCTTGATTGGGGTGGTATTTGTACAAGGGTGTGCATTTGTTGAGCATTACCTGCTGCACTTTTTTTTTTTTTTGGCTCAGATGATTGAAAACCTTGCAATATAGTAATGTATTCTTATATTTTCTGGAGACACACTATTGAATCATGTAACTATGACTTGGTTAAGTGTGTCTATTGTTTAATTCAAATAAGAAAAGAAATCAAATTATAAATCTTCAGGGAGTATTGTGACATAGCAAGTGCCACCACAGCATAGTGATCATTAATAAAATCCTCACCTTATTATAACATATTACTTACTACTATTACAATATTTCCCTCAAAGATACATTTTATCAGTTAGAAAAGGGGACGCAAGCGTTCTAAATCACATTTAGCACAAAATGTTTGAATGCTGAAATATTACTGTATCTACAAATGTGTGCAAATAGCTTTTAAAACTTCATCGTTTAATTATTATGGTTTAAATCTATTTTACATTTAAGTTATTTAAATACTTTTAGATTTGAAGCAATCATAAAGCATTCTCTTAAGTTATTTTTTATTATTATGTTCAACTGGACAGCATATAATACATCATTAGTTTTTGAGGTAGTGTTCAACAATTCATTAGTTGCATATAACACCCAGTGCTCATCAACCACATGTGCCCTCCTTAATACCCATCACCCAGTTACCCCATGCCCCGACTCCTTTCCCCTCTGCAACCCTCAGTTTGGTTCCCGGAGTCCAGAGTCTCTCATGGTTTGTCTCCCTCTCTGATCTCCTCCCATGAAGTTTTCCTTCCCTCCCCTGTAGTCCTTTGTACTATTCCTTATGTTCCACATATGAGTGAAACTACATGATAATTGCCTTTCTCTGCTTCACTTATTTCACTTACCATAATCCCCTCCAGTTCCATCCATGTCGATGCAAATAGTGGGTATTCATCCTTTCTGATGGCTGAGTAATATTCTATTGTATATATAAACCACATCTTCTTTATCCATTCATCTGTTGAAGGGCATCTCGGCTCCTTTCCCAGTTTGGCCATTGTAGACATTACTGCTATGAACATTGGGGTGCATGTGACCCTTCTTATCACTGCCCACTCTCACCACTTTTGTTCAACATAGTACTAGAAATCAGATTCTAGCCTCAGCAATCAGACAACAAAAAGAAAGAAAAGACATTCAAAATGGCAAAGAAGTCAAACTCTCACTCTTCGCAGATGGCATGATACTTTATGTGGAAAACCCAAAAGACTCCACCCCCAAATTACTAGAACTCATACAGCAATTCAGCAATGTGGCAGGACACAAATTAATGCACAGAAATCAGTTGCATTTCTGTACACTAACAATGTAACTGAAGAAAGAGAAATTAAGGAGTCTGTCCCATTTACAATTGCACCGAAAACCATACGATACCCAGAAATAAACCTAACCAAAGAGGTAAAGGATCTAGACTCTAGAAACTACAGAACACTTATGAAAGAAATTGAGAAAGACATAAAGCATTTTTTTAAAGAGCATTTCTGCCTTTGTATCAGGTAGGCAAAATTTCCTGTTGCTTCTAAGGCTTAATTCTTAATATTTTCATACTATGATTTTATGTATAGACATAGTGCAATTTCTGTCCTCTATTTTACAACTTGGGTTGTCTATTATATTCAACCAACCTTTAATTCTAGGCTAGGATATTTGCACATAGCATATTTTCATAATTGTGTACCTCATTCTGTTTACCTAATAAGCAGTCATCTTGTGTGACTTGAAAATATAGCAGCGGCAGGATGAGAGTCTATTTCGGGAACATAGGTAATTTTAAGGAATGCATGAAATATATAATAAGCTTATATAATAAAAGGAATCAATTAATAAGAGAAAAGGATAAAATGATATAAATTAATTTAATGGCTGCTTTTGAATTTCATGAAGAAATCATATCTATAAATTCTCCACCTTAAACGTAATGTTTAAAGAATAGATATTAAAAGTATATTAATCCAGAAAATGTATGGTAGTGGAAAATTCCAGATCCTATTTGGCAGAAAGGAATGAGAGAGAAGAGTGAATCTTTGAAGTAATCTAAATGAAAAAGCAGCAGTATTTGTGGTTTAAATAGACAAGAAAGTAGGGTGAGAGATCAAATGATAATTCCAAGATTTTTTGCTTCTTAGAGCAGGATGCTGGCAGTATGTTCTGCAGATATCAAAGTCTGGCAATATAAAATACAAAGCTGCCTCACTATTTTATATTTCAAGTGGTGAAGTTACATCAGGATTTTAAATCTATATTTGATTCTTCCATTTCATGCAATGGCATTTCACATGACAATCACTTAAATGGAAAAGTATCTTGAAGCATTCTATAAAATTATATCTTTATTATCATGATGAAAAAATACTGAAATACATGCTATTTAGTAGGCAGATACATCTTAGGTCCCAAGGATTTAAATGTTTTTCTTCAGAAAAAGATTACGTGGTGTTCCAGTGGAAAAACACTCATATTTAGCTGATGCTAAGAAAAATTTACTTTCGTGTTAGATTTAAAAATTTTAAACTTTTCTGACACAATCTATAGCCCTATTTAATAATGATACTTGTGACAGTATTTATTAAGCAATTACATATGATAGACTCTGCATTATAAAGTATACATAGAATGCCATATTTAATATCCATCAAAATTTTCTGAATTAATAATATTAATATTGCTCATTCAGGTTTGAAAGAATCCTTTTGAAGACATCTTTTGATCTACAGAGTTTATCATTTCGCTGTATTTAAATACTAGCATGATCAGATCCATGGTTTAGAAAGTCAAATTTGACAATACACAAAGATGAAATACACAAAAAATGTTATGATTTTTGTCTCTATAATTCCTGTCACTATTGCCAGCCTCATTGCTTTCACATTTCACATTGCTTCACTTAAAATTAACAATTATAATCTTATTGAATGTTTACTGTGCTAGCCATTCTCGAAAAATGAAAATGAAAAGGGATGAAAAGATGCAACAAAGAGAGACTCAATGAGAGAGAAAGAGAGAGAGGAAGGGAGAGAAAGACTGTATCAGTTGCTCATTTTTCTATGAAAGTTATTTTGCCTTGTTTTTATTAATAACAGTGTATATATATATTCAGATTTTATCTTTTCCTACCATAAAAGTTGCAGTCTTCTGATTTATTATTTGCCTTATTATTTATTTAATTTTTTCTGCTTTTGAATTATAAGCACTTAATTTTTTTTGTGTAGACAGATATAGATTATATTTTTCTTTTTTATTAAAGATTTATTAATTTATTAGAGAGAAAGAGTCTGAGTGGGTGGGGGGGAGGGATAGAGGGACAGGGAGAGAGAGAGAGTCTCAAGCAGACTCCCTGCTGAGCACAGAGCCTGACTGGATGCTCAATCTCACGACCCTGAGATCATGACTTGAGCCAAAATCAAGAGTCGGATGCTTAAGGGACTGAACCACCCTGGCACCCCAAGATTATATTGGTAGAACCCATTTTTTGTCGAACCCATTTTTTGTCTTTTGCGCTAAGAAATGCTCATTTGAGTCAGAGATTATATTACAATGTGACTATCTCTCTCTTTTTGCCTGATCTCTAAATTGAGAAATAAATGTTTGAGTTTCCCCTGTGCTTCACTGATTCAATCATATGTAGTGTCAACTGCTTTGATTATTTCTAAATCTCGTCAAAATTTTATACATATTATCTCAGGTGCTACCCGGACCATCTCTCTCTTCATTTAATAGCCTATCTTTTTTGGAAAGTATGTGTACAGGTTATGCCTGCATTTCAGTGAAAATATTTTCTTATGCAGACTTGTAGGGGATAATGATGCTCTTCCCAGATTTTCATTGATTCCCTTTATGTCTTTGTGCACACCTTCTCTAGTCTCTGTATGTCTGTTTCACAGGAACCTCAAATAGAATTCTCTTCAGACGACTCCCCCAGGTTATTTAGCTTGCTTTTCACACAGAAGTGCCTAAGAATTTACATCTCTGGGATGATGTGAGACAGCAAAGACTAGCCAATAACTAACTGGTTGGGGTAAATAAAAACCCAAGTCTCTTCCCTAGAGTTTGGATACACTCAGCCATGATTTACACTCTAGAGCTCCCCTGGCATGGAAAGGGAAATGTGGAAGCTGGAGTGTGGCCTGAGTTAAATCAATATGGCAATGAGAATAAGGAGTATGGGGGAGGAAGGAGTTCTAATATCACAGATATTTGCTACAGTTTATGTAAGGTGGAAATTTGCAGCCATTAACATGGACTAAATCTCCCTTGTCTTTGAACTTGCACAGAAGGTGAGCAAAATCATAGCCTCCAACAGTTTTTAGTCATGTGACTATGTTTAGCGAGTTTATTTTCATTCCCTCCAGAACCTATCACATTATACAATAACAACCTTTAGTACATTGCATTGTGATTTTGAATTTCGTTGTTATTTTAATGACTATTTGTTGAGAGAAAATAATTTGTTCATGTTCCACCATTATAACTAAGAATTATTGGTTCTTAAACTTTTGAATACCTTCTTCAAGAATGAAGTGAGTGGTATTAATAGGGATAATAAAAAGCTGGTAATAACCAAATATCTAATAATAGAAAACATATTAAGTATTCTTTATCTGCACATAATTTTGAGTTACATTGTCACTAAAGATTTTTTATGAAAAGTTTTTAAGTTAAAAATTGCTAGTTATGCTGTGAAGTACAAAAGAATCAGAATACAAAAGATTAACAAATATCTCACAGCCTTTAAAAATGCACAATTGGAAATAAGCAAAGGCACTATTTTTTCCTTCTCTTCTTATTTTTTTAAAATTTATAAAACTGACTTACTAATCATATACTTAGAAAATATAAAATAAACTTTTAACTAACATAGTACAGTGAGTAGCTTCTACCTAGTTTTTAACCATATGTATGATTAAAGAAATGTGAGCATTTTCAAAAAGTTATCTTGCAGTATCCAGATTGTATATGAACATATAGCATAAACTTAACTGTACAGCTAGAATTATTTTTCTTAATTTTCAAACATCCATTTCTCAAAGAGGTTTTAGTCTATTCCTATTTGCAGAGTGCACATTGATAAGATCACGTAAATGGACATGTCAACAAATTGATTTTTTCTAAAGCTACGGAAGTATCAAACAACACCCTTTTCTAAAAGAAAGAAAGAAACACCACCTCATTTGCATGACAAGGTTTGGGGGTTCTTTAATGAATAGCTTACCCTAACTCTGGTTTGGCATTCTTTTAAAACACCCACCTGTCTCTGGAACAGTGGCTGGGCAGTGTATGGAGATCACATCATGCCCCTTCTGGTGGAGGTTCATCAAGAATTCCATGCTTCTAACACCTCTTCTTTGCAGCCTTCAGAAAATAAAGTGATAGATCAGGAGCATTTCACTTTCACATAGAATTTTAGCATAAATTAGGCAATCTTTCTCTCTAAATGTCCAGATGCACATTTTAGGCTTTGGAGGCAACATATGATCTCTATTGCAACTATCTGCTATTATAGTGAGAAAAAAAACATGGATAAAATGAACAAATGGATATGGCTATGTTCCAATACAATTTATTTACAAAACATGCAGTTGGTTAAGAGGGGATAGTGTGCTAACTCCTAATGAGATTACAAGATTGACATTATGTCTTGTACATGAGAAGTTGCATATTAAATATTTATAAGAAATAGAAATAATTGGTATGGTTTTTTAGTTTGCATTATCAAAGATTTGATACTTTCTAAACAATTCACTTATTTGAATAATGATTACAAAAGTGTTTTTCTTTTTTTAAATATGATTATCTAGTATCACTTCACATTAGGGTAAGGAGAATTGTTTTCCTTTTTAATACTTAATATTGCTTATTGTCCTATATAACAACAAAGGAAAACTTTCATTCTTCAGGTGGAGAATTACCATCCTATACACATACATAAAGTTTAGTATCCTTCCTCAGTACAGTTATGAGCTTTCCTGCTATAACTGAATATATGTGCTTCCCCCAAATTTCACACTCTGTAAAATTACATAAAAATATATGGCAATGAATATGGTAACCATATAATTTGTCAAATAAACCAGGACACTTTTGAGAATGAAGGAAGACACTGTTCCTCATTATTCCAGAAACAGAAAACTTAAACCAGGATTGTCAGGGTCTACCGAGGACTTAAGATCATCCTATTTATGGGGAAACAAGAGGGAAGACAACTCAAAAAAATATGGAAGTCTGTACCAAAGCTGTAAGTTAAGGAATAATTGGTCTTGGGGGAGATAATTTGGACCACTCAGGCAGTTCAGCCTGGTTAGAGGCTGCCCCTGAGATATTAAATAGGCATAATAGCAACAATCTAGAAATCCTGACTGCTTTCCTTAGCGTTAAGGCTACTCAACTACTGTGAGCCTGGAGCTGAAGTGGAGCCCTGCGTTAGCGGAACTGCCATTCACAGCAGCACGTTGGGCTGCGCAGCCTTGTCAGCAGCCGAGAGCCACGTGAGGTTGAGAGTACGCCTCTCCATGGAAGAAATCCCAGGGCCCGATCCTCATTTTTAATTTTGTTGAAATACAGCCCAAAGAGGTTTGTCTTCAGTAAAGCACACTTGCCTTTTCTTGTTGGAAAATTTAACTCTACTATTTTATTTTAACTTTTATTTTTTTAACTATTATTTTAACTTTTCTAACTTAGGGAAGATTGTAAATAAAATAATGTGACTTCCATATATTCCTGATGTTTCCTTATTTAGCAATTATGCATGAGAATTCATGTTACACAAAAGAACTGTTTCTTCCTACAACTCCAGATAAAACAATACATTGAATTAACTGTCTTAAAGATAATTTCAGATTCAGATGTCATTGTAAGAAATAACACAGAGCTCCTTTGTACACTTCTGTTTTTCCCCAACATTTTGCAAAACTACAGTATAATACCATAACCAGGATATTGACATTGATGCAATCCACGGATCTTATTTAAATTTGCCTAGTTTAACCTATATTCATTTGTGTATGTACATGAAGTTCTATACATATTTATTACATGGATAGTTTCTTGAATCCATCTCTATAGGCAAGATCCTGTTCAGTTCCAACAGCATGGGAATCCTTTTTGTTCTCCTTATAACCACTCCCACCTCCACCTTTGGCCCCTCAGCTTTATCACTTGCTAACCATTAATCTGTCCTCCACTTCCAAATTTTCTCATTCCAAAAATACTGTATAAACGAAATCAAACTGTGTAAGTTTTGGGTGTTGGCTTTTTGTTGTTGTTGTTCAGCATAATTTCCTGAGATTTGTCTAAATTTTTGCATGGATTAATAGTTTTTTCCTTTTGTTACTGATTAGTATTCAATGGTATGGATGTAACACCGTGTATTTAACCATTCATCTAGTGAAGTACTCCTGGGCTGATTCCACTTTTTGTCTATTAGAAATAAAGCTGGCATAAACATTCAGGTACAGGATGTTTTTGAACATAAGTTTTGATATAATCTCTTCATCAATGCCCAAAAGTACAATTGTTGGGTCATTTGGTAGTAATACATATAGTTTTTACAAGAAACTACCAAACTGTTTTTCAGAAACATTATACTATTTTATGTTCTCACCACAAGTCATGAGTGATCCAGATTCTCTACAACCTTTCTATTAATATTTGGTATTGGCATTTTTTTTTCTATTTACTTTTAGCCATTCTGATAGATGTGTAGTGCTATTTTAGTTTTAATTTTTTTTAAATTTTATTTATTTATTTGACAGAGAGAGAGAGACAGCAAGAGAGGGAACACAAGCAGGGGGAGTGGGAGAGGGGGAAGCAGGCTTCCCACTGAGCGGGGAGCTTGATGTGGGACTCGATCCCAGGACCCTGGGATCATGACCTGAGCTGAAGGCAGACGCTTAACGACTGAGCCACCCAGGCGCCCTTAGTTTTAATTTTCATTTCCGTAGTGGCTAATGAATACATGTTCAACATAATTTCATGTGCTTATTTGATACTTGTACATCCTCCTTGAAGTGCCTATGCCTTTATTTTGCCGATCTTCTTTTTTTTAAGATTTATTTATTTATTTGAGAGAGAGGGACAGAGCAGGCAAGCAGGTGGGGGGAGGAGCAGAGAGAGAGAATCTTCAAGCAGACTCCATGCTGAGTGCAAAGCCCAATGTAGAGGCTTGATCTCATGACCCATGAGATTGTGACCTGAGATGAAACCAAGAGTCAGAGGCTTGACTGACTGAGCCACCCCAGGTGGCCCTGCCCATCTTCCAATTAAAGAATTAAAGTGGGATTTTTGGAGTTTTGTTTTGTTTTTTTTTTTCCTGTTGAGTTTTGAGAGTTCTTTATCTTTTAAATACTAGTCAATTGTTGGGTATGCGGTTTGCAAATATTTTCACCCAGCCTATAATTTATTTTTTTTCATTTTTTTCACATGAGCTTTCAAAGAACAAAAGTTTTAGTTTTCATGAGATGTAATTTAAGAGCTTTTCCTTCTGTGGACCATGTTTTTGTGTCAAGTATTAAAACTTTTATCTACCAGAATCCCATTATTTTCTCTGATTTTTTTTCTTAGAAGTCTTATAGCTTTATATTTTATTTTTAAGGCCATAATCCATTTCAAGTTAATTTTATATAAGGCTGGAGGTTTGGGTTGAGATTCAATTTTTGGCTATAGATGTCTAATTGCTCTAGTACAATTTGTTGAAAAGACTAACTTCCCTCGTGAGTATATTTCTAGATCATCTAATCTGTTCCATTGATTAAAGTGTTTATCCCTCCTTTAATATCACATTCTCTTGATTACTTTAGTTATATAGCAATCCAGAATTTTGGGTAGAATAATTCCTACCATTTTATTCTTTTTTGGTAAAACAGTTTATCCTAAATTTTAGAATAAGTTTGTCTACAGAATGCCTTGCTTGGATTTTGGAAGGAATTCCTTAAAAATGTAAATTGAATTTGGAGAGAATTTGGTATCTTTACTATATTGTTTTCCAATCTATGAATATAGTATGCTTTTCCATTATTTGGCTTTTAATTCCTTTCATCAAGAGTTTGCAGTTTTTAGCTATAAAACATCTATAATGTTTTACTAACTGTATACTTAAATATATCATTGTTTTCGGAGTGATTATTATAAGTAGTACTGTATCTTTTATTTCAGAGCCCACATGTTCATTATTAGCATATAGAAATACAATTTGTGTGTGTGTGTGTGTGTGTGTGTGTTTTGGTTGTCGTTGTTGTTCTTGTTCTTATATTCTGTAATGTTGCTGAGTTTATTTGTTAGTTCCAAGTGTTTTATTGAAGATTTCTAAGAGGACATTTTTGTCATTACCAAATAAGGACAGTTTTATTTATTTATTTTCACTTTATAAAGTTTTGTTTCATTTTCTTATCTTATTTCAGGGGCAGGGACTTTTAGTATTATATTGAATGAGTAGTGAGACAGGGTGTCCTTGCCTTGTTTCTAATCTTTTGGAAAAACTATTCTGCTTTTCACCATTAAGTGTCACGTTAACTATAGCTTTTTGTATTTATCAAATTGAGAAAAGTTTCCTCTATTCTTAAGTTGCTTAGAGTTTTTTCACAAATGGGTGTTAATACATCAAGTGCTTTTTCTGCATAAATGGATATAATAATATTTTTTTTCTTTTTTAGCTTTTGATACAGTGGGTTAAATTGATTGATTTTTTTAATGTTGAACATTGTATACTTGGAACATTACCCACTTGGTCTTGATATATAATTCTTCTCACACATTTTTGGGTTCTGTTTGAAAAATATGTAATTTGAAAAATACTTTCTTTTAAGTTAATGAGAAATATTGGTAGTTTTTGTTCTTTCTTCTTCCTTTTTTTTTTTTTTTTTTCTAATGTGCTTTTCTACCTTTGGCATTAGAGAAATCTTGGCCTCATAAAACAAGTTGGGAGTGCTCAATTCTTATTCTGTATTCTTGAAGAAATTATATAAAATTGGTGTTAATTATTTTGTAAATGTTTTGTTAGAATTGTTCTATGAAATTATCTGGGCCTGGAAATGTCTTCTTTGTAAGCTTTGCAACTATGAATTGCATAACATTATTGTTATAAGTTTATTCAAATTGTCTATTTCATTGTGGCTGTTTTGGTAGTTTATAGTTTTTGGCAATTAGTCCATTATTTCTAAGCTGTCAATTTTTAAGCATAAAGTTAATTGCAGAATTCTTTTACTATCCTTTAAATGGCTCCAGAATTTTTTTAGCAATATACCTGTTTCATTCCTTATATTGATGATTTGTCTTTTTTAAATATTTATGACTGTGGCTAGATATTTATAAATTTTATTAATGCTTTTTTCCAAAGAACCAGTTTTTCTATTTCATTAATTTGATCTCTTTTCATATTTTCAATTTCATTGATCTCTACTCTTTTTACTTTTCACCTGTTTACTTGCTTTAGGCTTATTTTGGTCTTTATTTCCCAGTTTCTGAGGTGGAAACTTAAATTATTGATTTTAAACTGTCCATTTTTCTAATATAAGAATGTCATGCTATAAATGTCCTTTCAGTATTATTTAGCTGAATCTCAAAACTTTTGATATGTTGTGCTTTCATTTTCATTCAGTTCTATGTATTTTTTTTATTTCATTTGAGACTTCCTATTTAACTTATGGATTATTTAAAAGTAAGTTGTTTTGGGCACCTGGGTGGCTCAGTAGGTAGAGTGTCTGCCTTCAGCTGAGGTCATGATCCCAGGGTTCTGGGATCGAGTCCCACTTTGGGATCTCTGCTTATTGGGGAGCTTTCTTCTCTCTCTGCCCTTCCCCCCGCTCATGCTTGTTCTCTCTCTCTCTCTCGTAAAAATAAATAAATAAAAATTAAAAAATAAATTAAGTTGTTTTATTTCCATATGTTTATGTTTTTTATTTTTCAAATTTTTATTTGAATTCTAATTAGTTAAGATATAGTGGCATATTGGTTTCAGGAGTAGAATTTAGTGATTCATCAATTTCATATAACACCCAGTACTCAACACATGTGCCCTCCTTAATACACATCACCAATTTAGCTCATTCATCCCCCACTTCCCCTCCAGCAACCCTCAGTTTGTTGTCTATATTTGAGTTTCTTATGGTTTGCTTCCCTCTATTTTTTCCTCTTATCCTATGTTCATCCATTTTGTTTCTTAAATTCCACATATGAGTGAAATCATATGGTATTTGTCTTTCTCTGCCTGACTTATTTCACTTAGCATAATACTCTCTAACTCCATCCAAGTCATTGCAAATGGCAAGATTTCATTCATTTAGATGGCTGAATAATATTTCATTATATTCCACTTCTGCTTTATCCATTCATCAGTTGATAGACATTTAGGATCTTTCCATAATTTGGGTACTGTTGATAATGCTGCTATAAACATCAGGATGCACGTGCCCCTTCCAATCAGTATTCTTGTATCCTGTGGTAAATACCTAGTAGTACAATTGCTGGGTTATAGGGTAGTTCTATTTTTAACTTTTTGAGGGACCTCCATACTATTTTCCAAAGTGGCTGCTCCAGGTTGCATTCCCACCAACAGAGTAAGAGGTTCCATTTTTCCACATCCTTGCCAAAATCTGTTGTTTCCTGTATTGTTAATTTTAGCCATTCTGACAGGTGTGAGGCGGTGTCTCATCATGCATGTGATTTCTATTTCCCTGATGATGACTGTTGCTGAGCATTTTTTCATGTGTCTGTTGGCCATCTGGCTGTCTTCTTTGGAAAACAGTCTATTCATGTCTTCTGTTCTTTTCTTAACTGGATTATTTAGTTTTTGGGTGTTGAGTTTGGCAAGTTATTTCTAGATTTTAGATACTGACCCTTTATCAGATATCTCACTTGCAAATAGCTTCTCCCATTTCATAGGCTGCCTTTTGGTTTTGTTGATTGTTTCCTTCACTGTGCAGAAGTTTTTATGTGCATGAAGTCCCAATAGTTCGTTTTTGCTCTTGTTTCCCTTGTTTCGGGAGATGTGCTTAGTAAGAAGTTTTTATGGCCAAGGTGAAACAGGTTGCTGCCTTTATTCTCCTCTAGGATTGTGATAGTTTCTTGTCTCACATGTAGGTCTTTCATCAATTTTGAAATTATTTTCTTGTGTGGTGTAAGAAAGTGGTCCATTTTCATTTTTCTGCATGTAGCTGTCCAGTTTTTACTACACCATTTGTTAAAGAGACTGTCTGTTTCCCCCCGATTTTCTTTCCTGCTTTGTAGAAGATTAATTGACCATAGAGTTGAAGGTCCAATTCTGGGTTCTGTATTCTGTTCATTGATCTATGTGTCTGGTTTGTGCTAGACCATACTGTCTTGATGACTACAACTTTGTAATAGAGCTTGAAGTCCAGGAATTGTGATGCCTCTAGATTTGCTTTTCTTTCTGAAGATGGCTTTGGCTATTCTGGGTCTTTTGTTGTTTCATACAAAGTTTAGGATTGTTTGTTCTAGCTCTGGGAAAAATGCTGTTGGCATTTTGATAGGGATTGCATTACATGTATAGATTGCTTTTGGTAATATACACATTTTAACAATGTTTGTTCTTCCAATCCGTGAGCATGAAATGTTTTTCCATTTCTTTGTGTCCTCTTCAATTTCTTTCGTAAGTGTTTTACAGTTTTCAGAGTACAGATCTTTTACCTCTTTGATTAGGTTTCTTCCAAGGTATCTTATGGATTTGGTGCAATTATAAATGGGATTAATTCCTTGATTTCTCCTTCTGCTGTCTCATTATTGATGTATAGAAATGAAACACAATTCTGTACATTGATTTTATATCCTGCGACTTTGCTGAATTCATGGATCAGTTCTAGCAATTTTTTGATGGGGTCTTTCAGATTTTCTCTATAGAGTATCATGCCCCCTGAGAAGAATGAAAGCTTGACTACTTCCTTGCCAATTTGGATATCTTTTCTTTCTTTTATTTTTTTTAAGATTTTTTTTTTATTTATTTGAGAGAGAGAGCCCATGAGAGGGGGGGAGGGTCAGAGGGAGAAGCAGACTCCCAGCCGAGCAGGGAGCCTGACGCGGGACTCGATTTTGGGACTCCAGGATCATGACCTGAGCCGAAGGCAGTCGCTTAACCAACTGAGCCACCCAGGCGCCCGTCTTTTATTTCTTTTTGTTGTCTGATTGCTGAGGCAAGGACTTCCAGTACTGTGTTAAATAACAATGGTGAGAGTGTACATCCCTGTTTTTTTTCCTGACTGTAGAGGAAAAGCTTTCAGTTTTACCCCTTTAGGATGATATTGGCTGTGGGTTTTTCATATACGGCCTTTATGATGTTGAGGTATGTTCCCTCTATCCCTACTTTATTGAGTGTTTTTATCATGGATGAATGCTGTATTTTGTCAAATGCTTTTCCCTCATCTACTGAGAAGATTATATGTTTTCTTTTATTAATGTAGTATATCACATGGATTGATTTATGAATACTGAACCACCCTTGTAACCCAGGAATAAATCCCCCTTGATCATGGTAAATAATCCTTTTAATGCACTGTTAGATTTGATTTGCTAGTATCTTGTTGAGAATTTTTGCATTCATGTTCATCAGGCATTTGGCCTGTAATTCTCCTTTCTAGTGGGTTCTTTTTTCTGGTTCTGGGAACAAGGTAATGCTGGCCTTGGAATTTGGAAGTTTTCTTTCCATTTCTATATTTTGAATTAGTTTGAGAAGAATAGATATTAAATCTTTTTACATGTCTGGTAGAATTTCCCTAGGGAGCCAGCTGGACCTGGACTCTTGTTTATAGAGAAATTTTATATATTTATTTATTTATTTATTTATTTATTTATTTATTTATTTATTACTTATTTATTTGAGAGAGAGAGAGAAAGCAGGGACGAGGGGCAGAGGGGGAGGGAAGGAATCCAAAGCAGACTCCATGCCCAGCCTCATGCAGGGCTAGGAGATCATGACCTGAGCTGAAACCGAGTCATGCACTGAACCCACTGAGCCACCCAGGCACCCGGTTTGTTGAGAGAATTTTATTACTAATTCAATTTCCTTGTTGGTCATGGGTCTCTTCAAATTTTCTATTTTCCTGTTTCAATTTTGGTAGTTTATATGTTTCTAGGAATTGATCCATTTCTTCTAGATTGCCCAATTTGTTGGTATATAATTTTTCATAATATTCTCTTATAATTGTGTGTATTTCTGTGGTGTTGGTTGTGATCTCTCCTCTTTCTTTCATGCTTTTATTTGTTTGGGTCCTTTCTCTCTCTCTCTCTTTTTTTTGTAAATATGGCTAGGGGTTTATCAATTTCATTAATTCTTCTGAAGAACCAGCTCTTAGTTTTATTGATCTGATCTGTTTTTTTGTTGCTGTTTGTTTCTTTGTTTGTCTCTGATCTTTGTTATTTCCCTTATTCTGTTGTCTTTAGGCTTTATTTGCTGTTCCTGTTTAGTTTCTTTATGTGTAAAGTTAGGTTGTGTATCTGAGAGATTTTTTGCTTCTTGAGGTAAGCATGTGTTGGTATATACTTCTCCTTAGGATTGCTTTTGCTGCATCCCAAAGGTTCTGGACTGCCATGTTTTCATTTTCATTTCCTTCCATGTATTACAGTTCTAAAAAGGAAAAAGTATTCTTGGCTGCATATTTTTCCCATTCAGCACATTCAATATATCATGCCACTTTCTTCTAGCTTGTCAGGTTCCCATGAAAAGATCTGCTGCTAACCTAGTTTGTCTTCCCTTGTAAGTTAGGGACTTTTTTTTCCCCCCTTGGTGCTTTCAGGATTCTTTCCTTATATCTGTATTTTGCAAATTTTACTACAATATATCCTGGTGTTGGCTGGCCTTTGTTGATTTTGATAGGAGTTCTTTGTGTCTCCTAGATTTGGATATCTTTTTTTTTTCCCAGATTAGGGAAGTTTTCAGCTATAATTCGCTCAAATAAATCTTCTGCCTCTTTTTCCCTTTCTTCTTCTTCTAGGACTACTATGATACTAATGTTATTACACTTTATGGAGTCACTAAGTTCCCTAAGTATACTTTCGTGATCCAAGATTTTTCTTTCCCTCTTTTGATCAGCTTCATTATTTTGCATATTTCTATCTTTGTATCACTTAATCATACCTCTGCTTCTTCCATCCTTGTAATCATTACATCCAGTCAATTTCAAATATCGGCTATTATATTTTTCATTTTGGCCTCATTGGTTTTAAGCTCTTTTATATCTCTGGTAAGGGTCTCTTCAGTTTCTTCTATAGTTTTCTCAAGCCCAGCTACTATCTTTATGATTGTTGTTGTAAATTCTGGTTCCAGTACCTGCAGAGCAAAGGTGGTGGGGCTTGGTATAAGAGGACAAAGCCTCCACTGTGTGTGCTTTGCCACTAGCTGAAGTCCATCTATACTGATGGAGAGGGCGAAAAATGACATTGGCCTACCCTCTTCCTCAGAGAGGGGAGTTTGTGCCTGCTGCTGTTCAGGAAGCCCTCACAGAAGAATGAATGATCCCCCCACCTTGGGTCCTCAGCTTCTTCAGAAACCTGCCTTATCCTGTCTGTATCCAAGTCAACTGCCAGCCTGGTGTCCCAGTGCTCCTGTGTTTTATCTCAGGCATGTAGCTGGATTTCAAAACTCCAAATTTTAGGGAACTGTCTCAACGTGTAACTGCACTAATCCTCTGGGGAGGGTCTCCCCATGCTGTGGCTGGTCTGGTTTGTCCCAGAAAAGCAGTCATAGGACCACTAGGGGCTTAGGGTCTATGGTAAAGCACAGAAAAAACCAGCATCCTGGTTAGCCACCCTCAGAAGGCCTCTCTGCTCTTATGCTAATGAACAGGACAGCTCAAATGGCACCCACTGGCTCTTTTGTCCTCTAAGAGGCAATGCTGCCTCTTCCAGATGTACTCCAAGAAAGGGAACTGTCTCTCCCAGCATGACCCAAGGTATCTTCAGAACACATTGTCTGCTCCTGGGCCTCTTCCCTCCTCCACAGGAATACCACTACCTACACCTGCCAGGATCAGCCCTGCTGAAGGCACAGACTTGTAAAACTTCAGACTTTCAACTCCACTGCTTGTAACAACTTGCAGAAAGCATCCTTTCCCTTTTTCCCAGTCAATCGTTTTGGGGAAGTGTTTTTCTTGTGCAATTCCTTGTGTGCTGTTTTCTCTCTTTCTGCCTTCCCCTCCTCTCTCTGTGATCAGGGCTCCCTCCCCTCTGCAGCACCCCTGATTCTTCTCTCCCCCAAATCACATGTCTACACCTCCTACCTTCTACAGTGTGGACTCTTTTCTCCCTCTAGTTGTGATTTTGTTCTCTCAGTCCTCAGGTCAATTTCCTGGGTATTCAGAATAATTTGAGAATTATGTAGCTGTGTTTGAGGGATCAGGCAAGCATAAAGTTTACCTTTTACTCTGCCATATTAAATCCTCCCTTATTTCCATATGTTAGAGATTTTCTTCGTGTTTTTCTTTAACTGATTCCTAGTTTGATTCCATTATGGTTGGAGAACACAATCCGTGCAATTTCAATTCTTGTAGATGCGTTGAAGTTTGTTTTATGGCCTTGGGCATGAGCTCTCTTAGTTAATGTTCTATTAGCATTTGAAAAAAAATTCAGCTTCTTAAGTGAATACAAATTTATTCACTTTCTTGGATGAAGTGTTATGTGTGAGTTAGATCTTATTGGCTGATTTCTTTATTATCTTTTATGTCCTTGCCAAATTTCTGTAGAGAAGCCTACAAGTTATTGACAGGGAAGTACTGAAGTTCCCAACTGTAACTGTGGAATTTTCTAGATCACCTTTTAATTTTTTTAGTTATTATTTCATACATTTTAAGGTTCTAATATTTGTTGTCTTCCTAGTAAATTGAAACTATATCATTATGTAATATTTCTCTTTATCTCTAGCAGTGTTCTTTATTTTGAAATCTACTTCATCATGAGTTAACTTTTAAAAAATTAGTGTTTAAAAATTGATTAAAAACTTTATTAAGCTTTAATTTTCCTTTCAATTGTTCCATCTTGAATATGTGTATTTCCCTAACATTCATCCTAATCTGTAACATTCATCCTCTGTAGATATACTGTATAAAATAAAGTTTATTTTTGAATAAAATTTTATTTTTAAGTTTTAATACCGCATCTGTTGGCCTACCAAATATCTATCTTTTTTCTAGATAGAAGTCCTGAGGCAATGACAAAAGCAAAAATAAACTATTGGGACTACACCAAAATAAAAAGCTTCTGTACAGGAAAGGAAACAATCAACAAAACAAAAAGGGGGGCGCCTGGGTGGCTGAGTCGTTAAGCGTCTGCCTTCGGCTCAGGTCATGATCCCAGAGTCCTGGAATCGAGCTCCGCATCGGGCTCTCTGCTCAGCGGGAAGCCTGTTTCTCTCTCTCCCACTCCCCCTGCTTGTGTTCCCTCTCTTGCTGTGTCTCTGTCAAATAAATAAATAAAATCTTAAAAAAAAAAAAAAAACAACACCAACAAAAAAAACAAAACAAAAAGGTAGCCTACAGAATGGGAAAGATATATGCAAATGACATAATTGATAAAGGGTTAGTATCCAGAATTCTAGAAAGAACTCATCAAACTCAATACCCAAAAAACAGATAATCTAATTGAAAAATGGGCAGAAGACATGAATAGACATTTATCCAAGAAGGTGGCCAACAGACACATGAAAAGATGCTCGACACCACTTATAATCAGGGAAATACAAATCTAAACCACAATGAGATATCACCTCACACATGTCAGAATAGCTAAAATCAACAAAACAAGAAATAATAGGTGTTGGCAAGGGAAGAAAAAGGGGAACCCTCTTGCACTGTTGGTGAGAATGTTAACTAGTACAGTCAGTCTGGAAAAGGAGGTTCCTCAAAAAGTTATAAATAGAACTACCTTATGATATAGCAATTGCATTACTCAATATTTACCCAAAAATACAAAACCACTAATTCACAGGGGTACATTACCCCTTATGTTTATAGCAGCATTATTTATAATATCCAAGATAATGGAAGCAGCCGAGTGTCCATTGATTGTTGAATGGATAAAGAAGTAGTACATATATATACAATGGAATATTATTCAGCCATAAAAAAGAATAAAATCTTGCCCTATGCAATGATATGGATGGAGCTAGAGAGTATAATGCTAAGTGAAATTAGTCAGTCAGAGAAAGAAATACCATATGATTTCGCTCATATTTAAGAAACAAAATGAAAAAGCAAAGAAAAACACCACACACGGAAACCAAGAAACAGACTCTTAACTATAGAGAACAAACTGATGGTTATCAGAGGAGAAGTGGGTAGGGGGATGGGTATATAGGTGAGGAGATTAAGGAGTACACTAGTAATGATGAACACCTGGTGATTAAAATAAAAATTAAAAAAAAAAAAATTGAACAGAGACTTTCCATTTCTCTGTGGTTTAAATCTTTTAGATATAGAAAAGCCCTACGCAGCTTCATTATATTAGAATATGGTAGATTCATATTCTGCAATTCATTTTAAAATGCATATTTCAAAGTGAAGCAAAAACATCTCTGAACTTAGGTTTTTGTTTGTTTGTTTGTTTTTTGATTGTTTAAACATCTAGTTGACTCCAGCATCACATATACTTACATGATTCCTTAGGTTTAAATTCCATATTCTGATAAAATGCAAAAGTTTGTTGTATAAGACAGTGTTGTTTACTAAACTTTCTAAATTACTATCACATTCTTTGGTTACTTAGTATCTTTTTCTAAAAACTACTAGCACTTAACAGTTGCATCATATTGAAGATATTGTTTTATTGCTCTTTATTCTTTAGAAAAACCCTTAAAATAATACTAAAAAAACTTTTATGCTTCCAAGCAGTATAAAAGCATTTATAAAGATAAATGTGTTTGTTTTGAAATTAGTACACATTTTAATAAAATACTCAAAAACTATAAATATCAGAAGATAAGATGTTTTGAAACTTTTTATGTGATATATGGATGTTGTTGAAATATTTCAAAAATATGCTTAGGACTTAATTTTTACAGATGAGATAACAGCTACACTGAGTAACTAAATGAAGGTGTTAGTGAAAAGTCAAAGAAGGAAAAACAATTTCATAATTAATACATGGGTTTGCAGTGCAACCAGTAGTGATTTACATATTAAAGTGTAGCAGCATTTGCCTATATTTTCAGTACCAATTTACTAACTCATCTTAAAAATAGGGTTTGACTCCTAGATATAATATATTTTCCTTATAAAATAATGTCCTGAATTTTAGATGAGAATTTTACATTATAAATGTACTGTACAGAACATTCTGACAAGGATTATAATAAATCCTTCTTCAAATTTTACTCTGATGTATCATATATAACAGTGAATATTGGAACCACACACATACAAAAGCAAAATGAAATATTCATTTTATGTGGTACTTCTACAAATTTCTCTTAACATCTGAAGATATAACTTTCCTATTTTTAATCAAATGCATTAGGTATACAATTATTGCCTTCACTACTGGACTTGAGACTATTTTTAAAAAGAAACGTTTACTCTCCCTTAAATATGTGAGAAAAATACCTTTAAAACATGTTAAATGAATTTTCTTATTGAAGTCATATTTCATGTGTTATATTTTTTATCAAATGTCAAAATCTCAGTAGCAGCTGAAGGCATAAAATAGGAATGTATGAAAAATCATATCTTCATTGACTTAAAAATTATCAAAGTATTACTTCTTTATACAAATTAGAAGATTTAAGTTAAAACTTTAACTACTTATACCAAAATTAAAATATACAAACACAAAAGTATTTTGAAATATATATATATTTATACTTTAAATCACATCAAAACAAATAAAATTAATAAATATTTAAATATGAAATTGGATAATATTTCATGTTCTAATATTCTTTACTATACACTACTTTGCTAATTATTCATGAGTATAAAATAGAATTATCCAAAGCAAATTCTAAATTTGCAATATATTTATTTTCTAAAATAAGAGAAAACACCTGCATAGGTAGAAATATAGACTATGAAGCAAAACTCAACTTTTCATGATTTTTCACAAGCAGTAATGTAAAAGATTTATAAAAAATTATCTGAAATGATGAATTTTATCTATAAAGTGATACATTGGGGGGTGCAGTAGGAAGATGGCAGCAGAGTAGTAGGATCCTTGGCTCACTTCATCCCATGAACACAACTAAGTAACTATCAAATGATAATAATATCACAGAAATTGACCTGAAGACTGACAGAGCAAACTCAACCAACTAAAGAGATAGAAGAGGCCTCATCAAAGAAGGTAGGAAGTACAGAAACATTGTTTAGGTGAGAAATGGATCCTGGCTGCTGCAGAGGTGTAGGAGTCATGGTCATGGAGAAGGGTGAGAGAGAGAGAGGAGCATACAGGGGAACACACAAGGAGAAAGTTTCTCCAAAGTCATTGGCTTAGAAAATGAGAGGGGCTGAATTTCATGAGTTCATGCAACCAGCCAGGTTTAAGGCATGGAGTTTTAAAAGTCAGCAGGTTTGGCTGGAATAGGGCCGGGAGGGCATTGTGATGCTCTCAGAAAGAAGACAGACAAACACCCTGGGGCAGTCAGCGTGGAAGCAGCAATCTGAAGAGTGCCTGGGGCACACAGTGGTGAGATTATTTGTTTTTCTGACTGTTCTTGAGAGGCAGCATTCATGGAGACACCTCTCTGGGAACAAAGGAGCTGGCTGGCGCCATTTCCCTCCTCTGCCTGAGGGAAGCAGGACCAAACTCACACTGGCTGCCTAACTTGCTTACAAAAACCCTCATCTCCCTGCGCTCCAGTGGAACTGCCCTCCTCAGTCATTCTTGCCTCAGTCCCAACATGGTAGGCCCTCCCCAGAAGACCAGCACAAACCCCTGCCCACAGCATGTCTCCCAACCAGAGAATTTTGCAGGACCTTAGTTCCAGTGGAGGTGGTGACAGGTCTCAGTTCACAATCAGACCAGAGCACCTAGTTAAAACTTGCCACATTGAGGCCAGGAACCAAACACTGCCCACAGCAGACAAGGAGAGCCTCTGCAGACTACTGGCCTGAAGAATAGAGCAGCCAGCACACATAACAGAGGGCACACAGCACACACCAAAGAATCTGTGAAGTGCCAGGCCCTGGGCACTACATGACCTTTTCTTCATAAGGTCAGTATTTTCAGGAGAAGGAGACATAACTGGCTTTTCTAACACAGAGGAGAAGGCAGAGACTTAGACAAAATGTACAGAACAAGGTCATGGCCATGATCTAAATGAAACAAATATAAATAACATGCCTGATGAAGAATTTAAAGCAACAATCATAAGGATACTCACTGGGCTTGAGAAAAGAATAAAAGACATCAATGAGACCCTTACTACAGAGATAAAAGAGTTACAAAAGAATCAATCAGAAATGAAGAGTGTAATAAATGAGAATAGAAAAATGCTTGATGCAATGAACAGCATGCTGGAAAAAGCACAAGAATGAATTAATGATCTAGAAGACAAAGTAAGTTCAATAAAAGAAAGAAAGAATAATTATGCAAAACAAGAATAAACTTAGGGAAATCAATGGTTCCATCAAACATTATAACATTCATATTATTGGAGTCACAGAAGAAGAAAGAGAGAGGGGGGCAGAAAATTCATTTGAAGAAATAACAGCTGGAAACTTTCCTAATCTGGGGAAGGAAACAGACATCCAGATTCAAGAAGCACAGAGAACTCCCATCAAAATCAACAGGGGTGCCTGGGTGGCTCAGTCGTTAAGCGTCTGCCTTCAGCTTGGGTCATGATCCCAGGGTCCTGGGATTGAGCCCCACATCGGGCTCCCTGCTCTGCAGGAAGCCTGCTTCTCCCTCTCCCACTCCCCCTGCTTGTGTTCCCTCTCTTGCTGTGTCTCTCTCTGTCAAATAAATAAATAAAATCTTAAAAAAAAAAAAAAAAAGACTGTCCTTAAAAAAAAAAAAAAGTCAACAAAAGCAGGCCAGCACCAAGACTTATTGAAATTTATTTTGCAAAATATAAATAATTTTATACATAAAATTATATATTTATATTTAAAATATAATTTTTAAAGAAAAAAATCTTAAAAGCAACAATACAAAATAAGTCATTAACTTACAAGGGAAATCCATAAGGCTAGCTGGTAACTTTTCAACAGAAACGTGGTAACCCAGAAGGGAGTGGCATGATATATTCAAAATGATGAATAGGAAAAATTAGCAGCCAAGAATATTCTATCCAGCAAGGTTGTTATTCAAAATAGAAAGAGAAATAAAGAGCTCCCCAGACAAACAAAAACTAGAGTTCATGACCACTAAACCAGCTCTGCAAGAAATATTAAAAGTGACTACTTTAGTGGAAAGGAGAGATCAAAAGTGACAGTATAAAGGTAGCAAACACAAAAGCAATAAAAATGAATATTTCTGTAAGAGTTAGTCAAGGAACTCACACCAAAAAAGGATATAAAATATAATAACATATACCTAAAATGAGGAGAGAATGAATTCAAACTTCAACAACCATCAACTTAATATAGACTGCTCTTTGCAGAAGAGGCTGTATACAAATCTAATGGTAGCCATATATCAAAAACCACTAATAAACATGCAAAAAAATAAAGAGAAAGAAATCCAAATATATCACCCAAGAAAATCAGCAAAGCATGAAAGAGAGGACCAGAAAGGATAAGAAAAAAATCTCCAGAAACAACCAAAATACAAGCAATAAAATGGCAATAAATAAATATCTATCACTAATTACTTTGAATTTAAATGAACTAAATGCTCCAATCAAAAGACATAGGGTGTCAAAATGGATTAAAAAACAACAATAACAACAACACAAGATCCATCTATATGCTGCTTACAAGAGACTCATTTTAGAGCCAAAGACACCTGTAGGTTGAAAGTGAGGGCATACAGAAACATTTATCATGCTAATGGACATCAAAAGAAAGCCAGAGTAACAATACTTATATCAGACAAGCTAGACTTTAAAACAAAGACTATAACAAGAGACAAAGAAGAGCACTATATAATAATAGAGGGGACAATTCAACAAAAAGACCTAACAATTGCAAATATTTATGCCCCCAACTTGGGAGCACCCAAATATATAAATAAATTAATAACAAACATAAAGAAACTAATAGATAATAATACAATAATAGTAGGGGACTTTCATACCCCACTTACATCAAAGGGCAGATCATCTAAACAGAAAATCAACAAGGAAAAATGGCTTGGAATGAAGACTGAACCTGATGGACTTAACAGAATATTCAGAACATTCCATCCTACAACAGCAGAACAGACATTCTTTTCAAGGGCACATCGAACATTCTCCAGAATAAATCACATAATATGTCACAAAACAGGTCTCGACAAATACAAAAAGATTAAAGTCATACCATGCACTTTTTCTGGCAACAACACTATGAAACTAAAGTCAACCACAAGGAAAAAATCTTGAAAGACCATAAATACATGGAGGTTAAACAACATGCTCCTAAACAATGAATGGGTCAACCAGAAAATCAAAGAAGAAATTAAAAAAAAAAAAAAAAAAAGGAAACAAATGAAAATAAAAACATGACAGTCCAAAACCTTTGGAATGCAGCAAAGTAGTCCTAAGAGGGAAGTATATAGCAATACAGGCCGTCCTCAAGAAGCAAGAAAAATCTCAAATAAGCAACCTAAATTTACACCTAAAGGTGCTAGAAGGGAACAACAAATGAAGCCTAAAGCCAGAAGAAGGAAGGATATAATAAATATTAGAGCAGAAATAAATGATATAGAATAAACAAACTAAATAAAATAAAATAAAATAAAATAAAATTAAATTAAATTAAATCAAATTAAATTAAATTAAATTAAATTAAATTAAATTAAATTAAATTAAATTAAATTAAATTAAATTAAATAGTAGAACAGGTCAATGAAACCAGGAGCTGGTCCTTTGGAAAAAATTAGTAACTTGATAAACCTCTAGCAAGACTAATCAAGAAAAAAGAGAAAGGACTAAAATAAATAAAATCACAAATGAGAGAGGAAAAATAACAACCAATACCACAGAAAGGCAAACAATTATAAGAGAACATTATGAAAAACTATTATGCCAACAAATTGAACAACTTAGAAGAAATGGGTAAATTCCTAGAAACATATATCCTACCAAAACTGAAACAGGAAGAAAAAGAGAATTTGAACCGACTCATTACCAGCAAAGAAATTGAATCTGTAATCATAAAACAAACAAAAGTCCAGTGCCAGATGGCTTCACAAGCAAATTCTACCAAATATTTAAAAAAGAGTTAATACCCATTCTTCTCAAGCTATTCCAAAGAACAGAAAAGGAAGGAAAGCTTCCAAATTCACTCTATGAGGCCAGCATTATCCTGATGCCAAAACCAGATAAAAACACCACTAACTACAGGCTAATATCTCTGATGAACATGGATGCAAAATTTCTCAACAAAATACTATCAAACCAAATCCAACATTCATTAAAAAATAATCATTCACCACCATTTTATGGGATTTATTCCTGGGTTGCAGGGGTGGTTCAATATTCACAAATCAATCAACACGATACATCACATCAATAAAGGAAAGAATAAGAACCATACAATCATTTCAATAGATGCTGAAAAAGCATTTGACAAAGTACAAGATCCATTCATTAAAAAAAAACAAACTCAAAAAACTATGTTTAGAGGGAATGCACCTCAACATAATAAAGGCCATATATATTACAAACCCACAGCTAATGCCATCCTCAATAAGGAAAAACTGATTTTTCAGTACAGTCAGGAACAAGACAGGCATGTCCACTCTCACCACTTTTATTGAACATAGTACTGGAAATCCTAGTCCCAGCAATCAGACAACATAAAGAAATAAAAACCATCCAAATCAGTAAGTAAGAAAACAAACTTTCGCTATTTGCCGATGACAAAAACGGAAGAAAGACCTAAATCTTAGACAGAAATCCATGAAAATCCTAGAAGAGAACGCAGACAGTAATCTCTTTGACACTGATTGGCTGTAGCAACTTCTTACTAGGCAAATCTCCTGAGGCAAGGGAAACAAAAGTAAAAATGAACTACTGGGAACTCATCAAGATAAAAAAATATATATTTGTATATTTTGGATAAAAATTCTTTATCAGCTGTGTCTTTTGCCAGTCTCTCATCTGTGTCTTCTCTTCTAATTGTTTTGATGATGTCTTTCACAGAGCAAAAGTTTTTAATTATAGTAAGTCGAGATTATCAATTCTTTCTTTCATGGGCTGTTCCTTTGTATCGAAAAAGGCATTGCCATACCCAGGGTCATCTAGGTTTTCTCATATGTTATTATCTAGGAGTTTTATACCTTAGATTCATTTTGAGTTTCTGTGAAGGGTATAAGGTCAATGTCTAGATTCATTTCTTTGTATGCGGATGTTCTACTTGTTCCAGTGCCATTTGTTGAGGAGGGTGTCTTGTTCCATTTTATTATATTTCCTTCTTTGTCAAGGATCAGTTGATTATACTTAATGGGAGTCTGTTTCTGGGCTCTCTGTTCTATTCCATTGATCTATTTATCTATTCTTTAGTCAGTTCCACACCATTTTAATACTACAGCTTCACATATCTTTAAATCAGGTAGGATCACACCTCTGAATTTGCTCTTCTCTTTCAATATTGTATTGGCTATTCTAGGGCTTTTGCTTATCCATATAAACTTCAGAATTAATGTTTGTTGATATTCATAAAATAACTTGCTGGGATTTTGAATGGGATTTCATTGAATCTATAGATCAAATTGGGAAGAACTGATATCCTGACCGTATTGTGTCTTCCTATTCATGAACAAAGAATATTGCTCCATTTATTTAGCTTTTTGATTTCTTTCATCACAGTTTTGTAGTTTTCCTCATATATATGCTCTACATATTTTGTTAAATTTATACCAAAGTATTTGTTTTTGATTGTTAATGTAAATGTTATTATGTTTTTAATTTCAAATTCCACTTGTTTATCATAGGTATATAGGGAAGCAATTGACTTTTGTGTAATTGATTTTGTATCCTGCATACTAGTTATAATCACTTTATATTTCCAAGAGAGTTTTTTTTTTAATCAATTCTTTTAGATTTTCTACATAGGTGATCATGTCTTCTACAAAGACAGTTTTATGTCTTCCTTCTCAACCTATATATGTTTCTTTTCTTTTTTCTGCCTTATTACATTAGCAAGGACTTTCAGTATGATGTTGAAAAGGAGTGGTGAGAGGGGACATCCTTGCCTTATATCTGATCACAGTGAGAAAGCTTCAAGATTCTCACCATTAGGTATGATGTTGGCTGTAAGTTTTTGTAGATGGTCTTTGTCAAGTGGAAAGAGTTCTCTTCTCTTCTTAAATTACTGAGAGTTTTTATCACAAATGTGTGCTGGATTTTCTCAAATATTTTTTCCATAGCTATTGATATGATCATGTGACCTTGCTATCTTCTTTTCTTTTCCTTTCTCTTCCCCTTTCCCTTCCTCTTCTCCTTTCCCCTTTCTCTTTCCCCTTTCTCCTTTCAGTTCTTTTTCTTTTTCTTTTTTCTTTCTTTCTTTCTTTCTTTCTTTCTTTCTTTCTTTCTTTCTTTCTTTCTTTCTTCTTTCTTTCTTTCCTTCTTTCTTTCTTTCTCTGTTGATGTGATGGATTATATTAATTACTTTTTGAATGTCGAATCACCCATGCATACCTGGGATAAACCCACTTGGTCATGGTGTATAATTCTTTTTACACATTGTTTGGTTCAATTTGCTAGTTATTTATCGAGAATTTTTGCTGCTGTTACTGGATAAAGTAGCCGACAGATGTTAACTCTCTCCAGTTGGTTGATGGTATTGTTGAGGTCAACTGTGCTCTTACTGATTTTCTGTCTATTCTGTTTCTGATAGAGGGGTATTAAGGTCTCCAACTATGATAGTGGATTTACCAGTTTTCCTGGCAGTTCTATAGTTTTTGCCTCATGTAGTTGGATGCTCTGTTGTTAGGTGCATTCAGATTTAAGCGTTTTTGGAGAATTGCCTCCTATATCATTATGTAATGACCTTCTTTGTCTTTGTTAATTTTCCTTACCTTTTAGTCTGCCTTGCCTGAAATTAATATTCCTACTCCTGCTTTCTTTTGATTACTGTTAGCATGGGGTATATATTTCTCCATTTATTTATTTTTAATTCACATGAGTCTATATTTAAAGTGCTTTTCTTGTAGAAAACTTATACTTGCATCATATTTTTTGATCCACTCTGACAATGTCTTTTAATTGGTGCATTTATACTATTGACATTCAAAGAGATTATTGATATAGTTGAATTAATGTTTACTATTTGCTGCCTTTGTTCTTTGCTTCTATATGTCTTTCATTTTTCTGCCTTTTGTGGTTTTAATTATTTATTTTTTTAATTTTCTTAAGCATTTTATGATCCAACTTTCTCTCCTTTCTTAGCATATCATGTATTCTTTTCTTTTTTTTTTACTTTTTTTAGTGCCTGTCTTAAAGTTATTAATATACATTTATAGTCCAAGTCAACATTCAAATAATACTACATCACCTTATGATAGTATATCTTATATTAACAAAATCCTTATTTTTTCCTTCTGTCTCATATCACTGCTGTCATTCATTTCACTTATATATAATCATACATAAGCATGTATACATACACATATATATGCCTATATCATTGAATATTGTTGCTCTCTTTTTGTGTCTCTATCTGTTCCTCTTCATTTATGTCTCTTTCTATACATATAATATATATAAATATATAATGCTATATATATTATATATTTATGTATTTAAACATATATAATTATAGACTTAAATGTATAATTTTATATATAAATATATGTATTGTTGCTAAAGGATAAACTGAGGCATATTAAAAATTTTAAGTTTATTTCAGCCAAAATTTATTAAAATTGGACAGCATTCAAGTTAGCTGATAAAAAGTAGCTCTGAGAAGCTGAACAAAATAAAGATTTTTATAGCTGGAGGGAATGGGAATAAAGTTTTACAAGGCAAAAAAGTGGGTTAGTTATTGCAAAGTTACTTTTCTTTAGTGGAAGATAGGGGTCCATGAGGCAGATTAGTTAAACGGTGCTGATCAGATGATGCCTGATTTACTGGTCTGATTCCATTTTTGGGAGAGCCGGAACTGTGATTCAGTGTCAACTTGGTGTCCTGGGGCTTGGTATAAGCAACTCCATATGAGCCCTGTTGTCTTGTTTTTAACAATGTGTGTATATATATACATGTACACTTGATTTCAAAAATCATGCTTTTTAACTACTGTAAGATATTTTCTCTCCTCACATTTTATGTATGTTGGTCTATTATTCATGTGGCTTTCTATGCCACATACATACCCATTTCAAAAAAAAATAGCCTCCTAAGAGATTTTCCTGCTTTTAATGTTATTTCTGTTCACATCACCCTCTTTACTGCCATCAGAGTATTCTTTTTAAAATGCAAATATAAACATGTTCCCATCCATATCACATCCTCTTAGTGGCATTTCATCCTGTCTTCACCTTTTGATTTACCGAACTTGTCTTTTCTAATATAACAATATTAAAACTTTGGAAACACCTGAGTTATCTTCCTGTCTCCCCTAATCTTTTCCTTCCATCATGACCTTCACCACTCAATCACATTCACCATGTTTTCTTGGCAACCACAACTCTGCTGTTCTGTTGATCTCAACTGCTCCTCTTCCACAATCCCTTTTGTATTATAGTATCTTTTGCTATCTTTAAAATTCAAATAGATATCTCTCTACCAGGATATTGTGTTTGATATACTAAATATGATTAAACTACCTATCTTTTATGTCAAGATTTAATTTTATCTTTGATTTTCTGTAGTTTGATATAAAATGCCTAGGTATAGTTTTTTGGCATTTAACTTGCTGAGCTTCCTGGATCTGTAGTCTGCTGTCTGATTTTAATTTGGCAGAAATGCAGTCTGTCCTTTTCTCTCTTTGTCCTCTCTTTCTGGTTTTTCCATTACCCCATATGTCACACTTTTTGGAGTAATCCCACAGTTTTTGGATATTCTGTCTCAGTTTTTTTTTCAGTATTTTTTCTTGTTGCTTTTCCATTTTAAAAGTTTCTATTGACATATAAAGCTCAGAGATTTTCATCAGACATACAAGTCTACTAAAGAGCCCATGAAAGGCATTCTCCATTTCTTTTTTTTTTTTTTTAAGATTTTATTTATTTATTTGAGAGAGAGAGAGAGAACACATGAGAGGGGGGGAGGGTCAGAGGGAGAAGCAGACTCCCTGCTGAGCAGGGAACCTGATGCGGGACTCGATCCCGGGACTCCAGGATCATGACCTGAGCCGAAGGCAGTCGCTTAACCAACTGAGCCACCCAGGTGCCCCGCATTCTCCATTTCTAATATGAGGTTTTGATCTCTAGCATTTCTCATTTATTCTTCCTTATAATTTCGATCTTTCTGCTTACATTACTCATCTGTTCTTGCATGTTGTCTATTTCTTTTCACTAGAAAACTTAGAATATTTATCATAGTTATTTTAAATTGCTGGTCTGATAATTTCAACATTCCTGCCTCATCTGTCTTTAAACTTTTTAAATTTCTTAAAATGTTTTATTTTTTAGTATGCCTTAAATTTTTGGTTGAAAGCCAGATGCGATATACTGGGTGAAAGTATCCCAGTACTGTTTCCCGTGGGAGTTTCTTGTGGGTCTCTACTCTGTTAAGTTGTGATTCCCTGCATCCACCTGTCTGTCTTTCAGTTTGGGTGGCAGCAATTTGTCTTATAACCTCAATTCTCTGACAGACTTAAGGAGAGTTGTTGACTTTCAATATGTTCAGTTTTTCTTTTTCTTTTTTTTTTTTTTTTTACTTCTTTTTAAAACAGACTGATGACTTCAGAATTCCTTACATGCTGGAGCAAAAACTGGAAATGGCAGCTTTTTTAAGTGCCTATCTTGTTTATATCAGGAAACACATTTATATGATCTTATTCCTTAGAAAGCTATATGTTACTCCAAAAATTGTATCAATTTTTAATACAATTGTGATTTTTTTTTCCTACTAATAGTATGTATTTTGAGAGTGGTGATTACATCACTTTTCATTCTTCTAACACTAGAAATTAACTCAATGTTTGAGTGTTAAATGGTTCAGGAAGTGGATTACAAAGAAGTGATAATTACAATAAAATATTATTTTTGATGTTATTAAGCTTAATTTTGGCTTAGATATTTGTTAACTTATTTCATACTTTTTTATGAACAGGTACTATTCAGCCAAGACAAGCTAATTTACATTACAGAATCAAGAAATCCCCAAATCTCAGTATCTTCAACCAGTTACATTCCTTTCTTATTTACATTCACTAATGGTTGTCTGAGGGCTTTGATATATTTAGGTTTTACTGAGATTCAACAAGGTGACAGAATTAAACATCAGGGGTATCACTGGTGAGTAATTCACCAGCTTATACAGTTTTTTTCCTAGAATTAGCACACTTGACATTACTCATATTTCTTTGGCCAAAGATGTCACATGACCATACTTAATTATAAAAGGAGTAAGAACTTGCCAACCTACCACATAATGGGAAGGAAAAATACACCTTTGCTTTTTCCAGTTTTTATGTATTAGTATGTATCTTCTAAACTGGCTCTACATATTAAGCTGTCCCTAGGCTTTATTATTAAATGTTGAACATCAGGACCCATTTTTTTCAAACATTTTCAAACTCCTTATTATTAGTTAATTTTCTTATTTTAAAATATTATCCTGTTTATTGCATGATGGTAAGAAATATTGAAAAAAATCTTAAATTGTCCCTTGAGTATGTATCTTGATTTAACCTAAATCTGATAAAATAACAGCTGTCCCCAATAATTTGATTAAGAGTAATTTCAAAATAATTGATAAAATATACAGGTAATATGCTATAATGGAAAAGAACATTGCAAAAGAAGTCAGTAATGGAACTGAAGCATTGCACCTGATAATTGAGGGCCTTTGGGCATGTTATTTAACCTTTAGATGCCATATTATGATCTTTATAATAAGACAGTGGATTAAATGATATCTATGGTTCCTTAGCTCTAAAATTCTGATTTATGAGAACTGGTAATGAAGACTTATTATATGGTTGCAACTTCCTCCTACCTGCTCTGTTTATAAATTGCCCAGACATTGAATTCTCAGTATTCCCAAGCCTGCTGCCTAACTTTTATCTTTTCTTTTACTAATTAGGCAGATGAAACTAAAATGGATTAGCACAGTAGTGCATTTTCATGGTCTGCAGTTGCCAGGAAACACAATACCTGAAAGCATTAACTTTTCACATACTATTTTTAAAAATTCACTAATTAGGAGAATGTGCATTGAATACTTTAGAAATATAATTCAACAAATATCTTTTAAATCATTCCCACTAATTCAGGCAGTTTTAAGTTTTTGTTTCTATTAAGAATTCATTACACTAAATGTGTGAGTTAGATGTTCATGAGATTTTTTGTAAATAATTTTTTTCAAAAATTTTTCTTTTTAAACTTATATAAACAAAAAATTAAGGGAACATGAGATTGATTTTGGCATCAAAAGTTAGGGGAAGTGATTGAAAAATGTACTTTATTTTTTCTTAAGTAATACAATAAATTTAATCAAGCAAAAGGAAATTGAGAATTCTATTATTATTATCACTTATGATTGAAGTTTGAAAAGCATATACCAAAGTTTAATTTTAAGATATGGCTCACAATTTCCATATTGCTGACGTATTTTTCAAGTGTTTTAAAGTGTTAAAGTTTTAGAATCAATTCCTAAGTCAATGTTTTATATCATCTTGCCTTATTTATATATACATCTTTGTATTATACATCTTTACATAAAATACAGTCATATTTAAAAAATCTTAATGTTTAATTTATTCATCAATGTTTATAAGTCTATGTATTTGGGAATCCTATATTTTCCTAGGTAATTTCCTCTCATATTTGCTACATTAAGAAGTTAACTGGTTTTCCTTCCAGAGATTCCATCTACTCTGTTAATTTATATTCCTTTACTTCCATATCCTCTATATTTTATCATGTCAGAAGATCACGACTTAGAAAAAAATTAAATAGGACCTGGTATTATGTATTAAAATCTATGACTCAATATCTAACACAGTGTTTTGATTATTTTGCCTGTTTTGTTTGCAGGATTACACATATAATTGTCTTGCTAAAAAAGTCACAATTTAATATTTAAAATAAATTTTAAATGATATTTTGATGAAACCTGCACTCTGGAATCCTATTATACTGGAGATATTCTATAATTTCTAGTCTGGAGTACTGGGTAAATGTCCTTTATTTGTATTCCTAATGCAGCTTTTTAGTCACTTAGACTAACTTGTATATTATTTGAATTGCTTTTAGGGAAGAGGTCTTTTAGATCGATTATGATCATCAGATCTCAGTAAAAAAATAAGCAACTGAAATGCTGGAAGGGCTGGGAAGGTAAGAGTTATAATAAGAATTGTGACATTTTCCTTTTTCAGAATGTGTGTCATGGAGAAGTATGTTGATTATTGAATACATTTAAAAAATAATGGGCAACAGAAGAGCTAAAAATGTAAATAAAATTCAAAAGGTAGAGGAGAAAATTATGAGAAATAAGGGACTAATGTGATGATATTAAAAAATTAAATATATTTATTAATTAAAACTAGTAGCAAACTATGTTTATAGAAAAACAAGAACTATTGAAAAACAAAAAGCGGGCTGGGGGTTCTAGAGGGAAGGGGGGTGGGAGGATGGGTTGGCCTGGTGATGGGTATTGAGGGGGGCACGTTCTGCATGGAGCACTGGGTGTTGTGCACAAACAATGAATCATGGAACACTTCATCTAAAACTAATGATGTAATGTATGGGGATTAACATAAGAATAAAAAAAAAGAACTATTGAAAAACAGCAGGGCTTATTTACTCTGCTGCCTGATGTTATGTTAACTCTTCTGTTCTCTGTTACATTATAGTCCTTGGGGAATTTATTTATTACTTTATTTTTATATTCTGCAGAGCATCACACTGGTTAACTGTAGTGACAGTATCATGTTAATTGACCTGGTGGTCAGGACTAAAAGTTGCTCTATGTATTTTGGAAGACATGCTGGCAAGAGGGCAGGACAGAAACCATACGAACATTCAGATATCTGTTATGTTAAACATCTTAAAGCTTTTAAAGCTTTTTTTTTTTTTAATTTTTTAAAAGATTTTATTTATTTATTTGACAGAGAGAGAGATAGCGAGAGCAGAAACATAAGCAGGGGGAGCGGGAGAGGGAGAAGCAGGCTTCCCGCTGAGCAGGGAGCCTGATGCGGGGCTCGATCCCAGGACCCTGGGATCATGACCTGAGCCGAAGGCAGACGCTTAACGACTGAGCCACCCAGGTACCCTAAAGCTTTTAAAGATTTAATGATCTGGCATATTTGGGAACACCCTTCTATGATAATGAATAAGTTGTGACAACTTGCATCCCTACAATTCAGTGACAGTCAAAGTCCTTGTTGAGCCATTTGACTTGGAATCTTCATATACTGCTCTAGATAATATCACTCTTCTCCATACCATTGATGAGGCTGCTAGTTGCGATCTGGACCCAGAGCAGGAGAGGTCTTTAGAACAAGTCCAGGCTATATGGTACATTGTAATCTGCCATAGAGCTGTGGATATATGACCCAGTAGATCCACTGTTAATAGACTTAAAATAAAAAATGTCATGTGAAGTCTTTGGTGAAACCAATAGAAAAGCTGCAGAATTCCCACATTCATTTAGTATATCTCACAGAAATTAAACTTGTTTTTTGAAGTATAAAGTGTTTTTAGTGAATCATTGCGGCCACTCTCCTGTTGGTCTGAGTACACTCCCTTCTGTCATATATTACCCCAAACCTAGATGGCCTTTCCTATTTGGTTTGCAGCACAGCTAAGGGAAGGTGAGAGTTCTTGAGGAAATTCTACCATATTAAAAAAAGGAGTGCCAAAGTGGAAACAAAGAAATTAACATATATGTCCTGGTCTACAAGCTGTTTCCTATTTTACTTCATTAGATAACTGAGATAAAGATAATCTTCTTTGTTAAATTTTGGCCCAAGAATCTAAGACCTCTCTCTAAGTCATTGATCTGATTTCCTAGATGCAGTTTCCAATGTGAGTGTAAATCTCTTTTCTAGGTGGCTTACAATCATCTAGGAGGTATCCAACACTAGTAGGAAATTCACCTACTTATACGCTGACAGCCCAAGTATGAGAACATATTAAACTACTACCCAATAAATCCAGTAGTCATACCATATGCATAATTAAAAAGTATCATAGAGGTTATTCTATTGTAAGACTAAAAATACCTGCTGATTTTAGCTTAGCATTTTTGCCTGAATTAAAATATTTATTTCCTTCATTTTATATTTCCCTTGAGTCATCTATAACTTTTACTTACAAAGATCAACACGATGTGATTTTAAAAGATGGTTTTAATGATTCTCTTGTGGATAAATCACCCTGTGAACATTTTATTTATAGTGGTCAACATGAATCTGTTCATATACTTCAGAAAAATAGCTCAAATGTTGTTTTTTTTTTTTTTTTGATCAAATGTATTTTGGATGATAAAGAGCCTATGACCGTAATTAGTCAGAAAACCATTTTAGTCCACTCTCATAGTTATTAACACTTCATGAGAGCTTACAGTGTCCCAGGCTTTATGCTAGGTACGTTAAACACATTATTAAATTTAATCCTTATTTTGTAAGGTGAGTATTATGCCCAATTACACAAGGAAAAGGAACTGGAGGTTAGAAAAGTGAAGCAAGCTGTCTATGTTTATGTATCTGGTAAAAATTAAGGGTGGTTATGTCTATGCAATTGCAATAAACAATTTTTCAAATATTATTCTTTCCTGAGAACATTTTTTTCCTGTCTAGAGATTATAACCCCATTAGAATCTGGCATGTGTTAATAATAAAAAAAAATCCAAAACTTTTTAATATTTTTCTGCTAAAACCATCAGCTTTTACTGATAGACAAAATTAATAGTCAATTTTGCTCTTTTTATAATTTTTATTTTCAGAAAATTATTATTAAAATCTGATAATTCACTTGAAGTAAATAAGATTCGTATGGTGATAGTTTTCTTTTACATTTATTTTTTTCTTTTTAAAGATTTATTTATTTATTTAATCTCTACAACCAACGTGGGGCTTGAACTCAGGACCCCAAGATCAAGAGTTGCATGCTCCAACTATTGAGCCAAGTAGACACCCCTACATTTATTCTTTAAACTTGTCTAAGTTAAAAGCAAATCCGTTTCCTGGAAAAATTAATTTAACAACATGTGTACTGAAAATACTAGATGCATAACTTATATGTCATCTAAGAATTTTATAATTAAAACCTAAATACTCAGAGCCATTTTGAAAAGAAGAGTATACTGAAAAGATCTTTGAAACTATTTTTGATTATTAATCAAGGATTATAGGACAACTATCATATTCCTTTAGTGTATAAACTTAGTTTACAGATACAGAATTTGCTATTTAGTCATTTTAAGTTAAGAAGTATTAAATCGTCATTCATAATTTCTATTAATATATTTATGAGAGCCATGTAGAAATAGGCTAGATAAAAAAATGTTCAGTGTAAATCATTGGTGCTCTACATTTTATTCTTTTATTTGTTAAATCATCAATTGATTACTTTCCCATCCACTGATAATTTTTCCATTCATTTATTTCTTCCACTGTATTTTAGGATCAGGTAAGATAATGGTAAGAATTCTTCAATAAGCATCGCTGTAAGTACACTTTTATATCTGCATCATGAATTCAATTATTTGGAGATGCTGAATATCTATTGATAAAACATAATCAGTTAGATGAGGTAGACCATAGAGGTTTTATAATATACAAGTTTTTGATAGAAATGGTATAATACAGGGGCACCTAGGTGGCTCAGTCGTTAAGCGTCTGCCTTCGGCTCAGGTCATGATCCCAGCATCCAGGGATCGAGCCCCGCATCAGGCTCCCTGCTCCGCAGGAAACCTGCTTCCCTCTCTCCCGCTCCCCCTGCTTGTGTTTCCTCTCTCGCTGTGTCTCTCCCTGTCAAATAAATAAATAAAATCTTAAAAAAAAAAAAAAAAGAAATGGTATAATACAATCTGGAATTCACTCAAGCTGAATTTGTATTAAATTTCATATTCATATATGCATTCATTCAGCAATGAACTCCAGCACTGCATATATTTGAAATGATTAAGAACATAGGTCTATCCTTAAAGAATAATGTCCTCATCAGACCTAGGTATAGGAGTGTTATTGAACCTCTTGACTTCCACAATAACAGAAGAATTTCTTTGTCAAGTTGTGCATTGGTTGATTTACAAATAACATTACATAGGAATATTAAGTGATTGATATCTTTGTGTTTATTGACATTGTTAAAACATCGTAAGTTTAAGGGTTACCTGTAATAAATGTTATGAGAAACAATAAGTTATATTCATCATGATGTGCCAGCTTACACTCAAGAATCAGTAGACAGCCCTTTGTTGAATTTAAGTGAATAGCCGCTTGACTCCTCAGAAATAGTTCTTAAACTGAGTATCTAGATGCAATGTAATACTTTTCTCAGACTATCAGAGAAACGATTTAGAAATGGTTGTTTTGAGTAAGGGAAAACATGACAACCATTTAGTATTCTAAAGCATGCTTCAAATCCTAGCTGTGAGTTTAGAGGAAGGAAGAATAAATTGTAGGTAAGTTATGTAGAACAGAGTAGGGCAAGCAGCATAAAAATAGTAGCCCATGAACCTGGGGTTGGAAATTCTCTTTTCATTTGTATCTGAATGTGGATGGCAGCATACTTAGACTCATTTCCTGTGGATGCCATGATCAAATCACTGTTACCACAGAAGAGCACAATATACATTTATATATTAGTACTTACATAAAAGCACTAGAAAATATTCAGGAGTTATCACAATCCTAAAGAGAAGACACAATCTAAATGTCTTTTAATAAATAATTACTTTCAGGCCATCAAAGATTGATTGATATTACATTTACTAAGTTAATATAATAAAAATGAATTGTTATTAATAATGTAAAATAATAATAAAAGCTTTGGTTTTACAGCCAACTGAGGTTGGTTTTGAAATATGATTCCTTTATTTCTTATGTACAAGTAACTCCATAGGACTAATTTTCTTATCTGGAAAATAAAAAAAAATAATCATCATTATCATCATCTCATGAGATTATACTTAATAAGAACTGTTATTCTATGTAAAGGACTTTGTAGGCAGCCAATAATGTTGATAATATCTTTGTCAAATACCCCTTTCTTAAGTACGCCTCCTTTTTCTTATCTGAATAAAGAGCTCCTCTATAGTTCTTGACTGGTGAGAATGAAGTTTGTGAATATCAGTTACTACTTTACTGTTATTATTTTTTTTCTTTACTGTTATTTTTTATGTTTAACTTCTATGATGTTATAAGAAATATTAACCAGGTTTCTTTTCAAAGAAAACATTGGCATTTGTGCTTTATATCAGTGCCTGCGATTTTTGGACTGGTAGCTGAAAGCCATGGATTTAGACATTGTGCAACTTTTAGTTATGTGACAGTGGGCAAATCATTTATTATTCTGGCTTTTAGACTCATCATATGAAATTCCTGGGTATAATATAAAATGTACTTAAGTGAATACATTCAGAGTTAAGTGGCTTTTTGAACAAAAATTCTTTTTGCATTTGATCTGACTTCTCAGTCTTAAAAATCAAGATGAACTGATGTCAGATAATATGTTTTGGCTATTTCTGGTCTTCAATCTAGTGAATTCTCTAACATATCTCATGTTAAAATGAATCATTCTTATAAAACATCTACCTGTATATCCTTATCTACAAATAAGCAGTGTTTCTTTCTAAAATCTATTTTTCCATTAATCATTCTGGAATAACATACAGATATTTATAAGCATAAGTAATCTATTACACTAAATATAATGGAACAGTCTTTAATCTTTATATTATATTAGTAGTTATATTAGTAGATATTTCTAATAGCTTAGTATAGTGGTTATTCCTTTGTGCCTTTGACAAACAATTCATTTACAAACAAAACTATTTTAGTCGACAATAAATGTAAAACTTAGTTCCCTTAAGTTTAATCATTAAAAAAACAAAATATATACATATGTGTGTGTGTGTATATATATAGTGATATATATGTCTATGTGCATATATGTGTACATATATGTATATATATGTATATATGTATGTATATGCATATATGTACAGTGAATGTGTGTGTATATATATTGCATATATATATTGCACATATATACATTGCATATATACGATGTATATATACATATATATACATATATATATATATATATATATATATATATATAGTGAACTAGCACAACATACAAGATAATATCATAGCATGTTGTTTGTTTGTTTATTATGCCACACTTTTTTTTTCCCAAATTATGTTTCTGGTGATCATACAGGTCTACAAAAAGTCATACAGAAATAAATCTCATGACTTCATAAAGGAAGCGGTAATGCATTCACCAGATTATGGATTCTGGTTCTGAAATTAACAATGCCTGATGCTTCCTTTTAGAAATGTATATACATTAATCCCAAAAATATAATAGTTGTAAGTGAAACAGAAGTAGAGGAGTATACTTAGGTCTGGTAGATGATCAAGAGGCAGAACATCTTTTTTGAGTACATTCTATTTTTATGTGACTAATTTGAATTCTCTCCCTAGATTTTTAATTAAAAAGCACAGGGGAAAGCATTGCAACATAAAGATATTTAAAATACACCTAAGATTCCCTTCTTGTTGCCCTTTGAAGCATAGCTCTTATAGTTTCCATATTTTCTACTACAGTAAAGTTTGCTTTTTATTTAATTTATTTTGATGCTATTTCTGTTCCATAGAACCCAATTTAATTCTGATAGTGTTATTTGTAAATCTGAAATAAAAAAAATGTTTAAAATCAAAAGTTTGTTTGTAACTCATTTGGCCAAAAAGTCTGGCAAAATCTATTTTAACCCAAACTAACATAGACTACTTACAGACTTCCTTACTCCCTTTGGAATGAACACTCATATATTTTACCAAAAAATAATGATATAGAGCCCCACTAGGGACATTACATAATACAAAATGTAAAATTCTGAAAAACATTAATTTGCAAGATGCTTTTTTTATCATTTATATGCTTAGTTCAGTAATTTCAAGACTTATTGCAGTTTTTAACTTCCTACATCCATTGCCAAAAGAGTTTGGTTTGATAAAATTCATTCTATTGTGATATTAAATTAAGTTTTTTTTAAAAGCACACAAAAAACAAGTATTTGTAACTGTATTTCCTTCATTTTCATTTAATAAATAATCAGGGATGCCATTCTAAGCCATGACTTATTCTTTAATTCATTTAAATGCAACATAAATATTTAAAAGTCTACAAGAGGTTCGGCAATATTTGATTCAGTTACATACACACAAAAATATTATTTCCTAAGTGCCTAGTTGTACATTTACCAAAACAGTTAGGAAACAATTCATGAATATTATGTGATATTTTGCTAAACTGTGTACAATGAAGTTCTAAAAACTATTGGGCAAAGAATATGAATTATGCAATAGATTTTGGTATCACTAGTAAATGTATACTGAAACAGAACGGACTTACCCTTCTGACATAAGAAGGAGTTTTGTGAGATGTCATTTAGGTAGTATATTATGACATACTTAAAATTCATGAACTCTTTCCTCCATCCCTTCCAAGTTGATATCAGAAGGATAGGATAATATAACACATGGGATATAAAATTCTTCATAAAACATTACAACATGATGTAGAAGGTTTCAGGCTGCTTTCTGACTCTGTTTAGAGTAATTAGAATATTTAGATTTTATTTGAAGCTACAAGTGCTCTTAATGCAAAACATTCCATTTTTTTCTTCTAAGAACTATGCATTGTCTTTTTTTAAAAACAATATTTATTTATTTATTTTAGAGAGAGAGCAAGAGAGTGTGTGTTGTGTGGGGGCAGGGGGCAGAGGGAGAGTGAGAATCTCAAGCAGACACGGTGTTGGGTGTGGAGCCCAATATGGGCTGCACACAGGGCTCAATGCCATGACTCATGAGATCACGACCCAAGCCAAAATCATGAGTCAGATGCTTAACTGACTGAGCCACTCAGGTGCCCCAAGCTGGGCATTGTCTTTCTCTCAACTTTCAAGTGCTCAGACTTTACAATAAGGCATAAAAAATCTTTACTTACAGAAGTTGTGAATTAGAGATGAATCATATAAATACAAAAATTAGTAAAGATTCAAGAACATGGGTAATTTTAATCTGAATATAGAACTTAAAGCATTTTTAGGAAGTTCAGGCTAGCCAAAGTATCTGCACAAATGAATTTTAAAACAAATACATAAATACATATTTATTGACATTGCTTTGATAAGGCACGCACACACACACAGAAGAAAGGAAAAACCAAAACATAAGTTGGCGTTGAAAAAGTATGGAGTTTTCAAATTCTACTAAATAACCACTTTCTAAAAGCATGTATACAAATGGGTATACGTGTAATAAATTTTCTACACAAATCGGATTTTATGTTCTTTATCTTAGAAAAAATTTCAAATAATAACACCAACGAATAAGAATTTGGAACTGATGAAATGGAAAGTTCTGAAGGAAAAAGTGGCTAGTGTGTTGGTCTCCAAAGTGAAATTGAGTAACTACGACCATGCAATTCCACTTGCATTCTTAGGCTCCTTCTTCATTCCTGTTTTTCTCATAATGGTCGTCTGATGCACTGCTACCCACTGGGACAATGCCACTAATGCTGTTGCTGGATTGCTGCTGCGGTGGCATCAAAAGCCTTCTTCAGGCTATTATGCTAGGTGTAAGAGCAAGACACAAATTCAATCCAGACCCCTGAAGAGCCTGTCTCCAAGGCCTTGTCAGCTGTAATCTCTCTGAAAGCTCCTGTTCATCAGGTCTAGCCTAGAGCAAATAGCAAATCCCAACAGGTAGTCTGTTCAAGAGAATAGAAAAATCAGCGGAATTAGATGGTTTTATGGCAAGTCAATCAATGAATGAGGCAATTTCCCCATTTTTATCTAGTTTTTAAACATTTTACTTGGCTAGTACATAGGCACAGTCTCCGAATTTTTTTTGAAAAGTCAGTGCGTGTATGTTCTGCCAGTTAATTTTTCTGTACTATGCTAGGAAATTATTGTCTTTAAATAACACAGAACTTCTGAAGACAAAGGAAATACATTTAAAAAAATGAAATCTAACCAATGTATAGTTCAGTGCAAATAAACAAATTCTATTTGGATTATATGTTTCCTATAACAAAATGGTCTTTCTTATTTTGTTACCATATTATAAACCTATTGCTTGATATTTTGACATATACTTGTCTATGCTGATATATTTGACAAAGATTGACCCTAAAATCTATTGACAAGCTATTCATCTGAGCTGATTTAATTTAGTTCTACAGAGATATACTTTGCAAGAAAAAAAATTATTTGAAAACACATGTTAATAATGTATTATTTATATTTAAATAGATTTATCTCTCATATTTCAGTGGTCCAAAACAATATTGTTATTAGTGTAATTATTACAATTAGTAAATTATAGTAAATTAGTAAAATAATAGCAATATTATTTTAAATAAATAATCAGTAATAAAACATGATATTTTGGACTACAAATTTATGAGGTAAAATCTAACTAAATGTAAAAAAACATATTTGTTAAAATGCTATTTCACAATTATATTTTGAAACTTTTTTGGATTTCTAAGCTGAGAAGATTCTCTAAGCCAGAAGAAATATACTACCAGTGTTCATAGCTCTTTATTGCTTAGAGTGTGCAATAACCAGTAGGTATAACAACTGTTAACCTTTAACAAATTCCACCACTTTTTTTATTCACGTGAAGAGATAACCATTCTTTTTTTAAGCAGGCACGTTAAAAATTCTAGTTGTCCAAGAAGAAACTAACAATGACTTCCCATAAGAACCGTCATAATTATACTGTCATAATGGCCCATGTTGTGAATGGAACATTAGCAGCACACCCTGCTCATTTTATGGACTATTTTCCAGGTCTAAATTTTGTATCAAGTTAAAACTATGGAGCTAAATATTTAAAATATTATGACACTAATTCCTATGTATATGTTATGAAATAAATTAAAATTTATATCATTAAATAAGTTTTTTAATCTTAAATTGTTTTCCACCCCTTTAATTTTTCTTTATGTTTATCTCTTTTCTCCTTTTTAAATACCTATTTATGTGTATGAATGCACAAGTGCACTATTTGACCATGTTATAGACTGGGTTTGCATGTAGAATTTGTCTGATTTATTAATGATTTGAATAAAAAAATCTGTTACCACTAGTATAACAAAGTCATATAACATCTGTGATTGTCTTAACTGACCATTTTTTTAACAATTGGACTAGCTAATTATTTGGGGAAAAAACTTTAAATACAAGTGGTAACTTGCCTTCTAGTAATATATGTAAATTTTATGGCAATTTCTCTCTGAATGAAAAGTGTAGGGGTGCCTGGGTGGCTCAGTCAGTTAAATGTCTGCCTTTGGCTCGGGTCATGATCCCAGGGTGCTGGGATTGAGTCCCGCGTCTGGCTCCCTGCTCAGGGGGATGCCTGCTTCTCCCTATCCCTCTGCTGTTCCCTCTGCTTATGCTCTCTCTCTAAAATAAATAAATAAAATCTTTAAAAAAAGAAAAGTGTAGATTACTTCGTTTTGTTAGTGTCTTGTGTTGAGTATATATAAATTGCCTCTTCTGACACCTGTCATGGATAATGGAAATTCTAAGTTACTTAGATATGTTAGATTATGATATTCAATTAAGAATACCATTAGAATCTGAAGTTCTTGATTCTTCCATAATTAGTAATTTTAAAAAGTATAATGAGAAAACACTTATGATCATTAACTTTGATTTACAATAGTTTAACTATAGTTGTGTTAATAATTAAACTATTGCATAGTTTTCCAAAGATAGCAGAATATCCCTTATTATTTAATATTCCATATTAAATGTAGGAATAGAATTACCAAGTTTTATCTTTGATTAAAAGACAAAGATAAATTACTTTATGTCATTTTGTACTTTTTACTTACAACTTTGGCTTAAATTCTAATTTGAATATCAGGAAATTGTGGAACCATCACTTTCTGATCATTTAAGTCCTTTGAAAATTTCAGAAAATCTAAAGCTCATAAAACTTTTAAGTTTTTCCCCCCTCTTGAGTCATAAAACAATCTGTGAACATACCCACACATGTTATTGGTAACAATAAGAAATAGGAGAAAGATGGTTTCTAAGCAATATAAAACAAATTAGCCTAATGTTTCTTTTATTAAAATTTGAAGACAACAGCAATCCAAAATTATCTTTTTTATATCTATGTTAAGAATGATTGTATATCATTATATTTAACCTGAAATATGTCAATATGGGCTCAGAACATTTTTTTAAAACATAGCAGTTATAGGGGCACCTGGGTGGCACAGTCCTCTAAGCATCTGATTCTTGGTTTTGGCTCAAGTTGTGATCTCAGGGTCATGAGATGGAGCCCCAAGTTGGGCTTGGCAATCAGCGTGGAGTCTACTTGAGATTCTTTCTCCCTCTCCTTCTGCCCCTCCCACTTGTGCTCTCTCTTTCTCTCTAAAATAAATAAATAAAATTTAAAACATATAACAATTGACAATGAAGAAGATATTTGGAATTGTTATATAAAGTACTCCCCAACCCCTGAGACATTAAACTTTACTCAGTATGGCTTTATCATTTACAAAATAGAATTAAAATATGGTATTTGGATATACTTTGTTTGGTTCTTTCATGTTTTTTTGGTATTATCTCAGCCAAAACCTTGTCATAGTTTTGATCTATATAGCAGACACGGTATCTGGAATAACGATACTAGAATTTAAAAAAAAAAAAAAGTGACACCAAAAGTCTAACCATAAAAAAGTAGGCACAATTTAGATATTATTAAAATTTTCTTAAAAATCTGTTTGGGATGGAGAGGCAGAGAGAAGAAGAGAAAGAGAGATTGAGAAAGAGCAAGAAAGACATTAGATAAAGTATAAAATAACATCTTTTAGGGATGTCTGGGTGGCTCAGTGGGTTAAGTGTTTGCCTTCAGCTCAGGTCATGATCCCGGGGTCCTGGGATTGAGTTCCGAGTAGTGCTCCCTGCTCAGCGGGAAGCCTGCTTCTTCCTCTCCCACTCCCCCTGCTTATGTTTCCTCTCTCACTGTATCTCTCTGTCAAATAAATAAATAAATCTTTAAGAAAAAGGTGTGGTGCCTCGGTGGCTCAGTCGTTAGGTGTCTGCCTTCGGCTCAGCTCATGTTCTCCTGATTAACATTGTAGGTGTCATTGCAGTCCTGTGAGTGGGGAAAGAATGGCCTTTCTAACAGATACTCAAGCAATTGGATTTCCATAAGGGAAAAATAAATTTTGGCTTATTCTTTTCACCTTGCATAAAAATCAATTCCAAACTGTTTGAGACCTAAATGTAAAAAGTAAAATCAATCAATCAATCAATCAAAATTTTTAGAAGGTAATATAGGAAAATATTTCCTGTACATGAAATTAGGAAACAATTTCTTAAATGTGACACAAAAATGTCTAGTGAAAAAGTACAGACAATTTGGATATTATTAAAACTTAAAAATCTGTTTGGAAAGGAGGGACAGTGAGAGTGGAAGAGAGAAAGATGAGAGAAAGAGAGAGAGAATTAAAATGCAAATATAAAACCACATTAAGGTAATAGTACAGATCCAACAAATTTGATTAAAAACAAAAAAAGTATATTTAAGATAATTATTAAATGGAAAATATATAATTTATTTGTTAATACTCCTGTCACCAGGTATGTTTCCTGTAAATAGGAGAACACAGTAATTTTTCTGATAGGTACCACCCCAAGGGTGGAAACCATGAAGAACTCCTAGAAAAAATGCTACCAGTATTTGCTCAGAATATTTTTTTTGGAGTAAGTTATGATTTCACTTAATATATGATATTAGTGCTATCTCCACAGAATTTATCATACTGTATATGGGCTTCTATTGTTGGTTTTAGCTACCAATATGAAGGACTATACACATTGAAGAGTAAATTTCCTTCTTGACATTGAGAAAATAAAAATTTGGTCAACAGGTACAGATGCTATTCCAAGAAAGCTGAAGTGATACCTTGTCTAGTTCCTACCAAATGATTAAAGGTTATCAACTATATTTCAATAGCTAAATAATCATATTTAAAGGATAAAAAGTGTGTTTGGAAATGCAAACTTCAGAAAAAGAACTATAAGTAAGATGTTAAAAAACAAAATGATTCCTAAATATATGCTTGGATTTAAATAAAAAGTATGAAGTTCTGTGTGCCTGATCTTCATAATTCCTTAAATTATCCATAATTTCCCAATGTATGCCAATCTCTTGTTCAATTGTTCACCTTCTGAATAAAAACCCTAATGCCCAGTTATTTTTTTTGTACTCGATTCACAATTTAACTTGATTTTTTATCAGAATTGCTTAAAACTATTTAATATCTATTTTTACCATATATACAATGATTTATTATGTTTTTTAAAGTTTTTGTTTAAATTCCAGTTTGACTTTTAATAAACTCAGCTACACCTCCCACCAAGCTAAATTTTAAACTACTCATCCTCCTTGTTATTTCCACCAAAATTTTTTAATGAGAAAAAGGAAAATGTGCTAACATTTTGGTCAACAAAACAGAAAAAACACCTGTGTAAAGCCATGGTAAACAATGAATGGCCTGCTAAGGAATTGAGGGAAGGTCAGAGAGCTGCAGATGAAGACATCAGGATGGAGGATAGTATCTAAGGAGGAAGGAGAAGCAGATGGGGTAAACCTACAGACCCATCCTAGCCACTTTAATGAGTAATGTTATTACTCCTCAACTGAAGGATAAATGGGAATATATTGTAGTGAATTTCACCAGAAAGGGATGAAACAGAATTACTCAAATTTGTATTTTGATAAAATCATATTTGTTGCAGTATGGTTGTCAATTGGAGGAAAGCTAGAATAGAAGAAAAAATTAAGTCAAGAGGCTATTGCAGTGTTAAAAGCTGAAGGTTAATTTGAAAAGAGTAGTGCAATGAAGATATTGAGTAGAGAGCGACTTAATTGATAGAAATTAAAATCAAGAGGCCTGGGGCTCAATTTAAAATAGTGAGAGTAGAAAAAAAATAAAATAGTGAGAATAGAAGACATTAAAGCAAAGTGCTATATTGCAACCTTATTATGTAATAGAACGGAGGTGATAGCATTTATCAAGAGAAGCAAAAAATGGAAAACTGCTGGGTTTGGAAAAGATCAATAGATTTAAACTTTGAATACATTCATTGAACTTGAGGGATCTTTGAACCAGCAATATGAGGATTTCTGGAGGGAATCGGATTCTTCAGTCTGAATGTAAGAATAAATAAATGCTCATTATTTTTAGCAGAATAGAGGTCTTCGAAGACATTAACAAGAATTGTTTCAAAGAAATATTGGCACAAAACCCAAATTATATTGTTCTAAGGAATGAAATAAAAGTGAGAAAATGGAGCCCGAATATGAGCAAACCTTTATAGGAGGGGAGCATTATGAGGGATTACTCAGAGTATATTATTGAAATTATTGTCTAGATTTAGATTAAATTGCTATAATTGGAAGACGATGTTCAATACATAAAACAAAGGAATAATGATTGGAGAGGGTTTCCTATTACAGAAATAAGATTTGGAACCCCAGATTCCATAAAACTTTTAGCCTTACAATATATAGAAACGAACTTACACTGTAAGAACAGCAACAAGTAGAGGGTGGGTTGAGCTATATTGAGGTTAGTATCTGATAGTATACTGAGTAAGGATTTCTGTTAGAATGGTGTAATTTTTTGTTCCTCTGGGAGACAGAAGTCTCTATGCTAGTATATTGGGTGATCCAGAATTGAGAGCATGTAAAACAGACTTGGTAAGTAGAGTATCTTGCTGTTCCACTATATGTTCTTCTTTGCCACCATGACCACAATTCATGTGACCTCCAGTCAGTTCTGGGATGATCAATGAAAAAGGCTGGCTTTGTAAATGGGGTCATTTTGTCTGTTTGGTTGCTCCTACTTTTCCCATGGTAAATGCTTTCTGTTGGGAATAATATGTGACACAAAAATTTTCGCTCTATATTCCCATCTTCCATCCATATGCCTCTAACTCAGACCTCTTGTTTCTCACTTCCATTCTTTTTCTTTTTCAAGCACCTGGTCAACAGGTCAGGCCATTTGCCACCTAGAAGCAGTTTCTAAACATTTTAAATATATTAACTATTTTAAGCATCACTAAAAGCTTATAATGTAAGCATTAGTATTATCTTCCCTCTCTTAATAATGAGGAAAAAGTGTTTATTTCCCAAAGTCACACTGTAAGTAAGTGGCAGAGCCCGGATTTGAACCTAGACAGTATGACTCCTGTGACAACTTGCTTATTAACTTTTGGTAGATTTAGCTCTCCCCAGTCAAGAAATCTGGACAAATGTATGTTGGACCCTTGCCAGGTAACTCATTCCACCTTTGTGGAGCAAGAATCCAGGAGTATTTAGGGAAAACAAAGAAGTGTGCAGAAAAGTCCCCTATCTCAAATTGGATTTACTATTTTCAGTTGAGTTTAACTATTATCTGATTATATAATAGACTACTTCTATTAGATGTGACTGAAAGTCATTATTAGGCATATTTGATATAACCCGCTTATATGGCTTCAAAAATAACATGGATAAAAGAAATTTTGACCCTGGCTCTCGTGATACAGAATTCATAGTGCCAAAGTAAATGAGTTCTTAAATTCCTCTAGTCCAATTCTGTCACAATGTGATGGAATTACATTTTTAAGTGAAAAGGATTTTACATGTAATTATTACTCATTCTTATTCATGACCAACTTGGCCCATCATGATTAATTTGCAAATAAATGATACACAATTAAATGGATGTACAGTGTTGTAATTGCTGAGTTCATTTGCCTATAAATAGTTTTTCCAGTGTTTATTTCCTTTTCTTCTTCTGCAAACCTACGTATTAAAAACTGTGACCTTAACATTTCTTAATCTTGATGTAATATTGGAGTGACTAGAAGAGGTGGTATTTTCCCAAACATCTTTCAGCTCAAAGAGTGTAGAAGTTCAGTGTCTGAATACATATTCATAGAAACTATTCATAAGTTATATCTTCTATTACCACAATCTAAGGAATTGTAAGCATTTGATTAAATTATCCATTTCTTTGGCTTTTATTTTCTTTTTTTCCTAATAATTACAGAAAAAAATGCATGAGAAATAAACCTAAGATAAAATTAAAAAGGAGTCTAAATTTCTTTTTGCTGAAATATTTATCAGTTGGGGGCCATATCTATTAGCTATTTTTAGGAATTATGCTTCAGTTTTAGTGTTTCTGAAAAAATTTTGTAGTAATGAAGAAATTTTTCACATACACAAGAGGCTTAGATTTAACAAAAAACTTAGAGTTAAGCTGATCCAATTTAGGTTCTCTGGTGGATTATACTTTCACTGAGTGGCATTTTAATCTAATTTAACAACAGTGGCATGACTGGTTCTAATGGGGACTGGAATTTGAAAATTATATGGCCATGATCTTCAGTTTGCAAGGACAGATAATACAAAGTATAAAGTGATCATCTCAGAATGTGACTTTGATGTGCCATTGACACTTGCAAAAGGAGAAAGATTAATTGAATGAGAAAGATTATGGTAAATTTCATGGAGGACGCTACATTTTACTTAATCTGTACTTCCTAAAATCTTCAAAATGCATGCTGAGGTCCTCAAATTAAGAATATAAGCCTAGGAAAGTTACAGATAGGTCAAAGTGGGTAAAATACTTAAAAACAATAGATGAAGTTAGCTTGATTAAAAGAAAATGAATTAAATGGGAGATGTCTTCATTCTGATTCTTCACTTTCTCACATCAATTTTGTTTTAAAAATATTACTCAAGTTCAGTCACCTGCTAATATTAGCCTGTCCAATGATCAATTTTAAAACAACTTTTGACTCAATCATTTTCTTGTTTAAGCACCATGTTCAGGGGGAGGAGTGAGATGGTGGAGTAGTCGGAGACCTAAATTTCATCTGGTCCCAGGAATTCAGCTAAATAGGGATCAAACCATTCTGAACACCTACAAACTCAACAGAAGATGGAAGAAAAGAATAGCAACAACTCTCTGAACAGAAAGCAACAGTTTCTGGAAGGGAGGACGTGCAGAGAAGCGAATCAGAGACAATATTCGGGAAGACAGATGGTGGGTGAGGGGACCTCCTCAGCTGCTACCGGCAAGTGATAAGAGCAGCAGAGCACAAAGTTGGAACATTTAGAAGTCAGCTCTGCAGAGGGATGTCAATCCAGTGGCTAAATGGGGGATGAAACCCTCACTGGGACCGTGTGGTCTCAGGAACCTCAGGGTCACAGAAAGACCAGGGATGCCTGAGTGTTTCAGAGCTCCCAGGTATCAGAGCAGGGAAGCCGGCTGCAAAGATGGAACCAAGGAACAGTCTCTCAGCTCAGGGATGCCATAAACCGTGATCCAAAGCACAGTTGGGCCACTGCTCCTCCAGCAGGGACCCAACAAGCAGCAGATCCGGGGAGACTCTCCTTCCTCCCACAGGAGAAGTGGCTTGGGAGCTCACGGCAGGGATCCACTGGCTTTGGAGACCCCACGTGGGGTCGTGTGCCAGAGATAGAAATGCTCAGTCACTGGCCGGGTGATCACAGAGTGTGAACAGAGACCAGGGAGACAGGAGTGATTGACAGCTTTTCTCTGGGGGCTCACTGAGGAGTGGGGCCCCAAGTTCTCAGCTCCTTGGTGCAGAGATTGGGGGGCTGCCATTTTCACTCTTGTCCTCCCAAGCTGTATGCAAAGCTTGTAGGGAACAAAAGCTCCCAGGAGCAAACCCAAGCAGATTACATAGCCACACTGGGCAAGGGTGGGACAATTCTGCCTCCGGCAAAGACATTTGGGAACCATGGCAACAAGCCCCTCCCCATGAAGATCAGCAAGAACAGCCAGCCTAGACCAAGTTTACCAATGGAGGAGAATGGCAGAACTCCAGCACAAGGGGAATACTACACATAGAATTCATGGCTTTTTTCCCATGACTCTTTAGTCTACAAAGTTAATTTTTTAGTTTTCTTTTTCTTTTTTTTCTTTTTGAATTTTTTTTCTTTTTCCCTTTTTCAAACAACACCTTATCAATTCCTTTTTTAAAAAATCTTTTTTTATTTATCATTTTTAGAGTCATATTCTATCCCTTAGAGTAGTTAACCTTATTTTTGGTATATATATATATATAGTTCTCTCTTAAAATCTGGAGATACAGTTTCTTCTAACAGACCAAAATATACCCTAAATCTCTAGTGTATGGCTTTGTTCTAGTCTTCTGCCTGATTACATTATTTACCCCGCCTTTTTAAAAATCATCTTCTTTCTTTTTTCAGCCAACATCTTATCTTATAAATTCCTTTTAGGGTGCCAGGGTGGCTCAGTTGGTTAAGCGACCGCCTTCGGCTCAGGTCATGATCCTGGAGTCCTGGGATCAAGTCCCGCATCGGGCTCCCTGCTTGGCAGGGAGTCTGCTTCTCCCTCTGACCCTCATCCCTCTCATGCTCTCTGTCTCTCATTTTCTCTATCTCTCAAATAAATAAATAAAATCTTTAAAAATAAAAAAATAAAAAAAATCCTTTTATAAAATCTTTTCTAATTTTCATCTTTACAGTCATATTCCATCTCTTCATTATAATTACCCTTATTTTTGTACATATATAAGTTTTTCTTTCTTTAAAATTTTAGGAGGCACTTTCTTCTAACAGACAAAAATACTACCAAAATCTAGTGTGTGTGGCACTGATCAATGCACCCGCCTGATCATATTTGATCATATCCTGTTTTTTTGTTTTTTTGTTCTATCTTTTTCTTTTTTCTTATTTCTCTTTCTTTCCCCCTGGTTTTAGGTCTCTTCTGATTTGCTTAGTGTATATATTTCTGGGGTCATTGTTACTCTGTTAGCATTTTCTTCTCTCATTCATCTATTCTCCTCTGGACAAAATGACAAGATGGAAAAAATCACCTCAAAAAAAAAGAACAAGAGACAGTACCGACTGCCAAGGACCCAATCAATATGGATGTTAGTATGATGTCGGAACTAGAGTTCAGAATGACTATTTTAAAGATACTAGCTGGGCTTGAAAAAACCATTCGAAGATAGTAGAGAAATGCTTTCTAGAGAAATAAAAGAAGTAAAATCTAACCAAGTCGAAATCAAAAAGGCTATTAATGAGGTGCAATAAAAAATGGAGGATATAACTGCTAGGGTAAATGAGGCAGAAAAGAAAATTAGTGATATAGAAGACCAAGTGATGGAAAATAAAGAAGCTGAGAAAAGGAGAGACAAAGAACTACTGGATCAGGAGGGAAGAATTCAAGAGATAAGTGATACCGCAAGACGAAACAATATTAGAATAATTGGGATCTCAGAAGAAGAAAGAGAGAGAGAAGCAGAAGGAATATTGGAGCAAATTATAGCAGAGAACTTCCCTAATTTGAGGAAGGAAACAGGCATCAAAATCCAGGAGGCACAGAGAACCCCCCTCAAAATCAAGAAAAATAGGTCCACACCCCAACATCTAATAGGAAAACTTACGAGTCTCAGAGATGAAGAGAAAATCCTGAAAGCAGCTCAGGATAAGAGATCTGTAAACTACAAGGGTAGAAACTTTAGACTGGCAGCAGACCTATCCACAGAGACCTGGCAGGCCAGAAAGGACTGGCATGATCTATTCAGATCATTAAATGAGAAAAATATGCAGCCAAGAATACTATATCCAGCTAGGCTGTCATTGAAAATAGAAGGAGAGATAAAAAGCTTCCAGGACAAACAAAAACTAAAGGAATTTGCAAACATGAAACCAGCTCTACAAGAAATATTGAAAGGGGTCCTCTAAGCAAAGAGAGAGCCTAAAAGCAACATAGACCAGAGAGGAACACAGACAATATACAGTAACAGTCACCATACAGGAAATACAATGCCACTAAATTCCTATCTTTCAATAGTTACCCTGAATGTAAATGGGCTAAATGCCCCAATTAAAAGACAGCTATCAGATTGGATAAAAAAATAAGACCCATCAATATGCTGTCTGCAAGAGACTCATTTCAGAACCAAAGAAACCCCTAGATTGAAAGTGAGGGGGTGGAAAAACTATTTACCATGCTAATGGACACCAAAAGAAAGCTGGGGTGGCAATCCTTATATCAGACAAATTAGATTTTAAACCAAAGATTATAATAAGAGATAACAAAGGACACTACATCATACTTAAAGGGTCTATCCAACAAGAAGATCTAACAATTGTAAATATCTAAGCCCCTAACACAGGGGCAGCCAATTATATAAGCCAATTAATAACAAAAGCAAAGAAACACATCAACAACAAGACAGTAATAGTGGGGGACTTTAACACCCCCTTACTGAAATGGGCAGATCATCTAAGCAAAAGATCAGCAAGGAAATAAAGACTTTAAATGACACCCTGGACAAGACGGACTTCACAGATATATTCAGAACATTCCATCCCAAAACAACAGAATACACATTCTTCTCGAGTGCCCATGGAACATTCTCCAGAATAGATCACATCCTAGGTCACAAATGAGGTCTCAACTGGTACCAAAAGATTGGGATCATTCCCTGCATATTTTCAGACCACAGTGCTTTGAAACTACAACTCAATCACAGGAGAAAGTTGTAAAGAACTCAAATACATGGAGGCCAAAGAGCATCCTACTAAAGAATGAATGGGTCAAACAGGAAATTAAAGAAGAATTAAAAAAAAAATCATGGAAACCAATGAAAATGAAAACACAACTGTTCAAATTCTTTGGGATACAGCAAAGGCAGTCCTAAGAGGAAAGTATATAGCAATGCAAGCCTTTCTCAAGAAACAAGAAAGGTCTTAAATACACAACCTAACCCTACACCTAAAGGAGCTGGAGAAAGAACAGCAAATAAAGCCTAAACCCAGCAGGAGAAGACAAATCATAAAGATCAGAGCAGAAATCAATGAAATAGAAACCAAAAGAACAGTAGAACAGATCAATGAAACTAGGAGCTAGTTCTTTGAAAGAATTAACAAGATTGATAAACCCCTGGCCAGACTTATCAAAAAGAAAAGAGAAATGCCCCAAGTCAACAAAATCATGAATGAAAGAGGAGAGATCACAACCAAAACCAAAGAAATACAAACAATTATAAGAACATATTATGAGCAAATCTATGCCAGCAAATTAGATAACCTGGAAGAAATGGATGCATTCCTAGAGACCTAAAACTAGCAAAACTGAACCAGGAAAAAATAGAAAACCTGAACAAACCTATAACCACTAAGGAAATTGAAGCAATGATCAAAAATCTCCCAACAAACCAGAGCCCAGGACCAGATGGGTTCTCAGGGGAATTCTACCAAACATTTCAAGAAGAATTAATACCTATTCTTCTGAAACTGTTCCAAACAATAGAAATTGAAGGAAAACTTCCAAACTCGCTTTATGAGGCCACCATTACCTTGATCCCCAAACCAGACAAAGACCCCATCAAAAAGAAGAATTACAGATCAATATCCTTGATGAACATGGAAGCAAAAATTCTCACCAAAATACTAGCTAATAGGATCTGACAGTACATTAAAAGGATTATTCACCACAATCAAGTGGGATTTATTCCTGAGTTGCAAGGTTGGTTCAACATCTGCAAATCAATCAATGTGATACAATACATTAATAAAAGAAAGAACAAGAATCATATGATCCTCTCAATAGATGCAGAAAAAGCATTTGACAAAGTACAACATCCTTTCTTGATCAAAACTCTTCAGAGTATAGGCATAGAGGGTACATACTTCAATATCATAAAAGCCATCTATGACAAACCTACAGCGAATATCATTATCAATGGGGAAGAACTGAGAGCTTTACCCCTTAGGTCAGGAACATGGCAGGGATGTCCACTGTCACCACTGCTATTCAACATAGTACTAGAAGTCTTAGCCACAGCAATCAGACAACAAAAAGAAGTAAAAGGCATCCAAATCGGCAAAAAAGAAGTCAAACTCTCACTCTTTGCAGATGATATGATACTTTAGGTGGAAAACCCAAAGACTCCGCACCAAAACTGCTAGAACTCATACAGGAATTCAGTAAAGTAGCAGGATAGAAAATCAATGCAAAGACACCAGTGGCATTCCTATACACCAACAACAAGACAGAAGAAAGAGAAATTAAGGAGTCAAACCCATTTACAATTGCACCCAAAACGATAAGATAACCAGGAATAAATCTAACCAAAGAGGCAAAGAATCTGTACTCAGAAAACTATAAAATACTCATGAAAGAAATTGAGGAAGACACAAAGAAATGGAAACACGTTCCATGCTCATGGATTGCAAGAACAAATATTGTGAAGATGCCAATGCTACTTAGAGCAATCTACACCTTCAATGCAATCCCCATCAAAATACCATCAACTTTTTTCAAAGAAATGGAGCAAATAATCCTAAAATTTGTATGGAACCAGAAAAGACCACGAATAGCCAGAGGAATGTTGAAAAAGAAAAGCAAAGCTGGCGGCATCACAATTCCAGACTTCAATTTTTATTACATAGCTGTAATTATCAAGACAGTGTGGTACTGGCACAAAAACAGACACATAGATCAATGGGACAGAATAGAGAACCCAGAAATGGACCCTCAACTCTATTGTCAACTAATCTTTGACAAAGCAGGAAAGAATGTCCAATGGAAAAGACAGTCTCTTCATTAAATGGTGTTGGGAAAATTGGACAGCCACATGCAGAAAAATGAAACTGGACCATTTCCTTACACCATACACAAAAATAAACTCAAAATGGATGAAAGACCTAAATGTGAGACGGGAGTCCATCAACATCCTAGAGAAGAACACAGGCAGCAACCTCTTCGATTTCAGCCACAGCAACTTCTTCCTAGAAACATCACCAAAGGCAAGGGAAGCAAGGGCAAAAATGAACTATTGCGACTTCATCAAGATAAAAAGCTTTTGCACAGCAAAGAAACAGTCAACAAAACCAAAAGACAACTGACAGAATGGGAGAAGATATTTGCAAATGGCATATCAGATAAAGGGCTAGTATCCAAAATCTATAAAGAACTTATCAAACTCAACACCCAAAGAACAAAGAATCCAATCAAGAAACGGGCAGAAGACATGAACAGACATTTTTCCAAAGAAGACATCCAAATGGCCAACAGACCCATGAAAAAGTGCTCAACGTCACTCGGCATCAGGGAAATCCCAATCAAAACCTCAATGAGATACCACCTCACACCAGTCAGAATGGCTAAAATTAACAAGTCAGGATGCAGAGAAAGGGGAACCCTCCTACACTGTTGGTGGGAATGCAAGCTGGTGCAGCCACTGTGGAAAACAGTATGGAGGTTCCTCAAAAAGTTGAAAATAGAGCTACCATATGACCAAGAAATTGCACCGCTGGATATTTACCCCAAAGATACAAATGTAGGGATCCGAAGGGGTATGTGCACCCCAATGTTTATAGCAGCAATGTCCACAATAGCCAAAGTATGGAAAGAGCCAAGATGTCCATTGACAGATGAATGGATAAAGAAGAAGTGGTATATATATACAATGGAATATTATGCAGCCATCAAATGGAATGAAATCTTGCCACTTGCAATGACGTGAATGGAACTGGAGTGTATTACACTGAGCAAAATAAGTCAATCAGAGAAAGACATGTATCATATGATCTCACTGATATGAGGAATTCTTAATCTCAGGAAACAAACTGAGGTTGCTGGAGTGGTGGGGGGTGGGAGGGATGGGGTGGCTGGGTGATAGACATTGGGGAGGGTATGTGCTATGGTGAGCACTGTGAATTGTGTAAGACTGTTGAATCACAGACCTGTACCTCTGAAACAAATAATACATTATATGAAATAAAAAGAAAGAAGAAGATAGGAGGGAGGGAAAAATGAAGGGGAAGAAATCAGAGGGGGAGATGAACCATGAGAGACTATGGACTCTGAGAAACAAATGAGGGTTCTAGAGCGTGAGGGATGGGGGGATGGGTTAGCCTGGTGATGGGTATTAAAGAGGGCACGTACTGAATGGAGCAGTGAGTGTTATATGGAAATAATGAATCATGGAACACTATATCAAAAACTAATGATGTAATGTATGGTGATTAACATAACATAATAAAATTAAAAAAAAAAAGCACCATGTTTAGGTAGCTTCTGTGGTATCATAATTCTCCACACTTACCTACTCCACTGGCATGTCTGCTCAGTCTTCTGGTATGTATTATCCTTATTCCTTAACTCTAACTGTGGCCATAACTCGTGTTTGTCCAAGGGACTTCTCTTTATCTGTTGTCCTTGCTAAGTGGTATCATCTGGGCCATGGTTTTAATAGTATATCTACACTGATAACTCCAATTTGTATCCCCAATTCAATCAACCTGGCTAAATTACATACTTAAATATCTGTTAAATAATAAATAAGCAGCACAAAATTAACATGCCCAAATCCATTTTTTTCTGCAGAAATTTTTATTTAAATTCTAATGAATTAACATATAGTGTAATATTGGTTTCAGTAGTAGAATTCAGTGATTCATCACTTACTTATACCACCCAGTGCTCAACACAAGTGCTCCCCTTAATACCCATCACCCATTTAGACCTCCCCTGCTCACCTCCCCTACAGCAAACCTGTTTGTTTTCTATAGTTAAGAGTCTTCTATGGTTTGCTACCCTCTCTATTTTTTCCCTTCCCCTATGTTAATGACTTTTTTCTTAAATTTCACATATGAGTGAAATCACATGGTATTTGTCTTTCTCTGACTAAGTTATATCACTTAGCATAATACACTCTAGTTCCATCCATGTGGTTGCAAATAGCAACATTCCATTCTTTTTGATGTCTGTGAAATATTCCATCTCTACATTATCCATTCATCAGTCAAAAGACATCTGAGCTCTCTCCATAATCTGTCCATTGTTAATAATGCGGCTGTAAACATCAGGGTACATGTGTACCTTTGAATCAGTATTTTTGTATATTTTGGGTAAATACCTAGTAGTACATTTCTGGGTCTTAGGGTGTTCTATTTTTAACTTTTTGAGGAAACCCCACACTGTTTTCCAGCTGCATTTGCATTCTCAACAACAGTGTAAGAGGTTGTCCTCTCTCCACATCCTTACCAATATCTGTTGTTTCCTTTGTTGTTAATTTTAGCCATCTGACAGGTGTGAAGTGGTATCTCATCGTGGTTTTGAATTTTATTTCCCTGATGATAAGTGATGTTGAGCATCTTTTCATGTGTCTGTTGGTCACCTGGATGTCTTCTTTGGAAAATGTCTGTTTATGTCTCCTTCCCATTTATTAACTGGATTATTTGTTTTTTGGGTGTTGAATTTGTTAAGTTCTTTCTAGATTTTGGATACTAACCCTTTGACAGATACATCCCTTACAAATATCTTCTCCTATTCTGTCATCTGCCTTTCAGTTTTGCTGATTGTTTCCTTCACTGTGCAGAAAATTTTTATGTGCATGAATTCCCGATAGTTCAATTTTGCTTTTGTTTCCCTTGCCTCTGGAGACCTGTCTAGTAAGAAGTTGATGTGGCTGAGGTCAAAGAGGTTACTGCCTGTGTTCTCCTCTAGGATTTTGATAGTTTCCTGTCTCACATTTAGGTCTTTCACCCATTTTGAATTTATTATTTTGTATGGTAAAATAAAGTGGTCCACTTTCAATCTTCTGCATGTTGCTGTCCAGTTTTCTCAACACCATTTGTTGGAGAGACTATTTCCCATTGGATATTCTTTCTTGCTTTGTCAAAGATTAGTTGACCAAGGAGTTAAGGGTCCATTTCTGGGTTTTCTATTCTGTTCCATTGAACTATGTTTCTGTTTTTGTGCCAGTACTATCCTGTCTTGATGATGACAGCTTTGTAATATAGCTTGAAGTCCAGAATCGTGACGCCTCCAGCTTTGCTTTTCTTTTTGAAGATTGCTGTGGCTATTCGGGGTCTTTTGTGGTTCCATACAAAGTTTAGGATTTTTTGTTCTAGCTCTGGGAAAAATGATGGTGGCATTTTGATAGAGATTGAATTACATGTGTATATTGCTTTGGGTAGTACAGACATTTTAACAATATTTGCTCTTTCAATCCATGAGCATGGAACGTTTTTCCATTTCTTTGTGTCCTCTTCAATTTCTTTCATAAGTGTTTTATAATTTTCAGAGTATAGATCTTTTTTACCTCTTTGATTAGGTTTCTTCTTAGGTATCTAATGGCTTTTGGTGCAATTATAAATGGGATAGATTCCTTGATTTCTTTTTCTACTGCTTCATTATTGGGGTATAGAATTGCAACAGATTTCTGTACATTGACCTTATATCCTGTGACTTTGCTTAATTCATTTATCAGTTCTAGCAGTTTTTTGATAGAGTCTTTCAGGTTTTCTACAGAGAGTATCATGTCATCTGCAAATAGTGAATGTTTGACTTCTTGTCAATTTGGATGCCTTTTATTTCTTTTTGTTGTCTGATTGCTGAGGCAAGGATTTCCAGTTCTATGTTAAATAGCAATGGTGAGAGTGGGCATCCCTGTCATTTCTAACAGGAGAGGAAAAGCTTTCAGTTTTTCTGCATTGAGAATGATACTAGCTGTGTGTCTTTCATATACGGCCTTTATGATGTCGAGGTATGTTCCCTCTATCCCTACACTGTGGAGGGTTTTTATCAAGAAAGGATGCTGTATTTTGTTAATGCTTTTTCTGCATCTATTGAGAGGATCATAAGGTTTTTATCCTTTCTTTGATTAATGTGGTGTATCATGTTGATTGATTTGCAAATATTGAACCACCCCTGAAGCCCAGAAATAAATCCCACTTGATGGGGGTAAATAATTTTTTTATAATATACTGTTGGATTTGTTTTTCTAGTATCTTGTGGAGAGTTCTGGCATCCATTTTCATCAGGAATATTGGCTTGCATTTTCCTTTTTAGTGGGATCTTTTAGAATCAAGGTAATGCTGGCCATGTAGAATGTGTTTGGAAATTTTCCTTCCATTTCTATTTTTTGGAATTGTTTGAGAAGAATAGGTATTAGCTCTTCTTTAAATGTCTGATAGAATTCCCCTCAGAAGCCACCTGGTCCTGGACTTTTGTTTGGTAGATTTTTGATTACCGATTCAATGCCTCTGCTGGTTATGAGACTGTTCAAATTTTCTATTTCTTCTGATTTCAGTTTTGGTAGTTTATATGTTTCTAGGAATTTATCCATTTCTTTCAGATTGCCCAATTTGTTGGCATACAATTTTTCATAATGTTCTTTTGTAATTGTTTGCATTTCTATGGTGTTAGTTGTGATTTCTCCTCTTTTATTCATGCTTTAATTATTTGGGTCCTTTAGCTTGTCTTTTGATAAGTCTGTCTAGGAGTTTATCAATTTTATTAATTCTTTTAAAGAGCCAGCTCTTAGTTTCATTGACCTGTTCTACTGTTTTTTTGTTTGTTTATTTTTATATTATTTATTTCTCCTCTAATCTTTATTATTTCCCTTATTCAGCTGTCTTTAGTTTTTATTTGCTGTTCCTTTTTTAGCCCCTTTATATGTAAGTTTAGGTTGTGTATTTGAGACTTTTCTTGCTTCATGAGGTAGGCCTATGTTGCTATATACTTCCATCTTAGGACGGCCTTTCTGAATCCCAAGGGTTCTGGACTGTCATGTTTTCATTTTCATTTGCTTCAACGTATTGCAGTCCTAATAAGGAAAAGGTATTCTTTTCCCATTCAGCACATTGAATATATCATACCACTTTCTTCTGGCCTCTCAGATTTCTGTGGAGAGATTTGCTGCTAACCTGATTTGCCTTCCTTTGTAGGTTAGGGATTTCTTTTCTCTTGGTGCTTTCAGGATTTTTTCTTTGTCTCTATATTTTGCAAATTTTACTGCAATATGTCTCAGTGTTGGCTGGCTTTTGTTGATTTTGATATGAGTTTTCTGTGCCTCCTGGATTTGGATGTCTGTTTCTTTCCCCAGATTAGGAAAGTTTTCAGCTATAATTTCCTCAAATAAACCTTCTGCCCCTTTCCCCCTTGCTTCTTCTTTTAGGACTCCTATGATATGAATGTAATTATGCTTTATGGAGTCACTGAGTTCCCTAAATCTACTTTTGTGTTCCAATATTTTTCTCCCCCTCTTCTTTTCAGCTTAATTATTTTCCATAAATTTGTCTTCTATATCATTCATTCCTCTGCTTTTCCATCCTTGTAGTCATTACATCCAGTTGTTTCTCTTCTCAGTTAGAGCTTTTTTTTTTTTTTTTTTTTTTTTCATCCTGACTAGTTTTTAGGTCTTTTATGTCTGCAGTAAGGGTCTGTCTATTTTCTCCTATGGTTTTCTCAAGCCCAGCTAATACCTTTATGACTGTTGTTTTCAATTCTGGATCAGGCATATTACTTGTATCTGGTTTGATTAGCTCCTTGGCTGGTGATCTCTTCTTGTTCTCTCTATTGGGATGAATTCCTTTGTCTTGGCATTTGTTCCAGGACTCTGTCTTTTGTGTGTTAGGAAAGCCTATGCCTGGTCCTATTTCCACTAGAACTGAAACTTTGCAGCACTCTATGAACAGTAGACCTGATGCATGTGGGTATTTTGTGTGGGTCTTCTTGGGGAGGGACCAGCTGCTGCTCTGGTCTCAATCACACTTGCCCCGGCACAAAAGGCACTGGCACTGCACATGGGGTAGGGCTTGGTGTAAGCAGCTCAGCCACTGTATGTGTTGTGCCACGTGCTGACTTCTGTCCTTGCTGATGAGAGAGTTGAAAAATGGTGTCAGCCCACTCTCTTTCCCAGAGAGAGGAGTTCCTGCCCACTGCTGTTCAGGAAGCCTTCACAGAACAATCTCCCCTCTTGTGTCCCCATCTTCCGTCAGATCCCTGCCTTCACCCTGTCTGTGTTGAAGCCATCTGCCCACTGGGCAGCAAAGTGCTTCTGTATTTTGTCTCAGGCATATAGCTGGTTTTCAAAACTCTAAATTTTAGGGACCCAGCTGGGCGTGGAACTGTGCTGATCCTTTGGGAGAGGGTCTTCCTGTGCTGTGGCTGGTATTGGTTTGTCCCAGAAAAGCAATCGCATAATGACCAGGGGCTTGAATTCTATGGTAAAGTATAGCAAAATGCTGGCATCCAGGTTAGCTGCCCTCAGGCAGACTCTTTACTCATATGCTAATGAATGGGTCCACTTACTGGTACCCATTGGATCTTTTGTCTCCTGAGAGGCAGTGCCACCTCTCCCAAATGCAGTCCAAGAAGGGGAACTGTTTTTCTCAGAGTAACTCAGAGCTCACTGTCCTCTCCCAAGCCTCAGCCCTCCTTCTCCACAAGAGCCCCTCTATGCCTGCCAGGCTTGACCCTGGTGATGGCACAGACTTCTAAAACTTCAGACTTTCAGCTTCACTGCTTGTAAAAACTTGTGGTAATCAGTCCCTCTCATTTTCCCAGTGAATGGTTTTAGGGAAGTAATGTTTTTCTTGTGCAATCCCGTCCATGCTGCTTTATCTCTGTTTCTCTCTCTGCCTCTCTCTCTGTCTCTGTCTGTCCTCTCTGTGTGATCAGGGCTCCTTCTCCCTCACAGTACCTGAAATTATTTTCTCCCCCAAATCATATCTCTGCACTTCCTACCTTCCCCAATGCAGCCTCTTTTCTCCCTCTAGTTGTGCAGTTTGTTCTCTCAGTCCTCAGATTGGTTTCCTGGGTGTTTGGAATGATTTGATAAGTATTTAGCTCTGTTCCAAGGATGAGGCAAGCATAAGGTGCCCCTACTACTCCAACATCCTCCCCCCCCAATCTAAATTTGAATCCCATTCCCTCAACTGGCTTTTTCCTGATCTTCCCATAACATTTAATAGCAAATCTATAAATTCATTTGCTCAGGCTTTATTTTTATTTTTTTTTTTATTTGCTCAGGCTTTAAAAAAAAGTAATTATTTATTCATTTCTTTTTTTTCTATATCAAAAAATTCAAATCCTTTTGAAATGTATAAAATGCAACATTTTTGAACTCTTTCTCCACCGCTTTTCTAGTGCAAGTTACCATCTTCTGCTAGTTGGTCTATTTCAGTTAACCGCATTATAATCTATTCTCTCCATAGTAGCTAATGTAATGCTTTTAGAATTAATTTCTGAGTTACTAATTTTTTTTATGGGGGAGTAATATATTGACTCTCCTGCAGATAGAAATTATAATTACTAGAGAAATACAGATAAAAACCAAAATAAACAGAAATTAGCAGAGGGCTCTGAAGAGTGAACAAAATAGGCAGATTTCAGAGAGGAGATGATGCATGGAGAGAGCAAATGGCACAGGATGAGTTTCTGATTTTTCTGGCTCTGCCCAGCCCACAGACTTTCTGGATTCTGGATTAAGGTATCACAGGAAGGAATCAAGACTACCAAGGTTCCAAGACAGGTTGGGGGAGAAGTTCTTGGAAAGAGAAAGCCAGAGAAAGGTAACAAGAAAATGTATATAAACTCTACCCCGGTCTCAGGCTGACATCTGAACTGCGCATTTGAAAAGTAAACTGAGATAGATCTGAATTGACATCTGAGCTGCCACCCATGGTAGGCAAAAGAGAGTTTGCACCCTGAGTCTAGTAAAGTTAATTATCTGGTAAAGTAAATATAAAAACAGTCTTCAAAGGAATATAATAGAATCAACAATCTACATGAAAATACATTTGTATTGTTCATGGGTACAGTTCAAAATTATTCGACATACAAAGAAACATGAAAATGTGCTCAAAGGAAAAGATGATCAATGTAGTTTACCCTGTGATGGTACAGATGTTGAAATTATAAACCAAAGACTTTAAAGCAACTATTATAAAGGTAGTCAGGAAGGTAAAGGCATTTACTCTTGGCATAAATAAAAAGATAGAAAACCTCAGGAAAATAGAAATTATTGAAAAGGACAAAATGGAAATTATAAAACTATAAAATTAAAAATCAAATTAAATTAAAATGAAAAATGCTCTGGAGGGATTAAGTGGCAGAAAGAAATTGAAAGAGAAAAGAGTCAGTGACCCTTGAAAATAGATAAATGAAAATTATCTATGGAAATTCATCAATGAAAATAAGATAGAAAAAAATGGACAAATAATGAACAGAGTTCCTTCAATCTGGAGGCCAATGCAGAAGGTCTATCATGTGGGTAACTGAAATCCGCCCCCCAAAAAGAAAGAAAATGAAGCAGAAAAGTATTTGAAAGAATAATAGTTGGAAATTACCTTCAAATACTGGAAGACATAAATTTGTAAATTCAAGAAATTCAATAGAACCCAAATGCATTAAATTTGATGAAAACCACTTCTGGCTACAACTTACCCAAACTACTAAGAACCAAATATCAAGAGAAAGTTTTGTAAGCACTTTTACTCCTTAATAGCATGTAACATAGAGGCATCATAATATAATGCCTAAGCACCCTGGCACTAAAGTCAGAATACATTTGCTCAAGTATTATCTCTACAACTTGAGCAGTCTGGCTATTCAGCAAAAGTATATGTGTTATTTTCCAGGACAAGCCATAGACAACTACAAAGGCTTTACCTGATAGGCTTGTATTTTTTAGGGGGAGGCCTGTGCCCATTTCCCAGCCCCCCCACCCCACACTTCATTCAATACACAACCAGTGTGTTGCACTCTGGAGGGAGTTGCCATCAAGAATTCAGACCCTTCTGGCCAGTGATGCTCTTATGCACTTTGCATTCCAGGCTCCTTCATTCTTAGATTTCTTTATCTAAGGCTTTAGCCAAGATCTTCATCAGGCACTTCTACTGATGTCTCTTTATGTGCTAGGGGGATGGGGAGGGGAGGGAACCTTGAGATATTTTCTTCTAAATCTCTGTACCCAGTATTTTCCACTCTTAGCCCTCTCCTTTTTCTTCCTCCCTGACTCCTGGGTCCATAACACTTCAGAAGTCTTTTGTTCAGGGCTCCCTTGGCAGTAGCTTTCATGTCTGTGCAGATTCATCTGATTTTCCACGGGTGCTCCGATCCATATGGGAAAATGGAACAGAGGAAGTCAGTGTTTTCTCTGGTTTAGCCCCTTGTTTACACTATAACAGCAAGTAATTAAAGCCTTGATTCTTACTTCCATTTTGACTTGTTGCATTAATCTGTTACTCTGAAACCTGGCAGCTTAACTGCCTAGCTCAAAGGGGCTCCTGACAAATGGGTTCAGTGAACAGGAAGTTGATTAAGCATAATTCCATTGGGAGGAGGAAAAAGCCTGAAAATCCTGTGGAGCACCTTGTGAGTCTATTGGACATCCCACATGGGTGCTATTGGATCATTTGTAAGAGTCTGAGGATCCCACATGCTCTTTACCAATGGGTCTTAGAAAGTCCTAGAGTAGTACATGGACACTTTGCCTGCCGTGTCATTTCATCACGGGGAGTGCTAAGAGCAGCAACACAGCATTCTTGGAGTATGCTAGCACATTGTTGATAAAAAGGGTTTTGTTTGTTTGTTTGTTTCCAAGGAGGATGTTTGGATGTTCTCTTTTGCCCTTGACTCCTGACTAAGCACATTTAGTGGGTCAGATTTAAGAGCCAACACAGGGATTTGAAAAAAGCTAGGAAAGAATTTCCCTAGCAACTTTTTGTGGTCTTCCAACAATAGGGCCAGAAATAGGTGGGGGATTCCTGGGAGCTGAGTAACCCTAAGCATGTTTCTGTTGCTGATAAAAACCTAGCAGTGCAGCAAGTTGTTGAAATTTTAGTTGGGGGGGGGGGTGAAGAGAAGGATTGATTTGCCCAGAGGCATCAGAGACCTTAGAGATTTAGCTAGATACTTTCTGGAGTTATTTTGTTCCAGGTAATAAGGGAGAGTGGTTCAATTGATAGAATAGGAGGATAGTTAGACATGAGCAGGAGGGAAGGACAGTGATAAATAGTTACACGTTAGAATCTTGGGGGCACAACATCACACATTAGAGGACTGGGGGCACAAAATCCTAACTTTGTGGCTTCCAAGACTTCAAAATTCTGGCCTTGTGGCTTCTAACAGACCAACAGCCACAGGTGCAGAACATGCACTCTCCTCTTCCATCTGTGCCCCAGGGTAACCTCTCGACTCATTATAACACATTTACATTGAGGTTATTACCTCCCTCCTTGGGGGGAAGTCTACCATGATGGTTCTGGTTACAAATCTTGTAGGGTCAAACGCCCTCCTCCCCCAAAGGATTGGAAACAGCCTCCATTAGAGACCACCCTGTCCATGACCCAAGACCTCTCCCCACTTCACATAAAAGGAAAGGATCCCTGTAATCTCAGGTCAGTTGCTGCCTCTGGGCCTGCCCACTCGCCTTTTTTGAGAGTGTACTGTCTTTAATAAACTGTTTTGTTTTGTGCTTGCTACTTTCCTTCTGTCTTTATTTGAGCACAGATCTTCACATAAATTTTTTGTAAGGAATCCAAGAACCAAGACCACCATTCACACAAGGCAGACTCTCCCACCACTGACACAGTGTGGGTTGCATGACTACCAACTCTCTCCTCAGAGTGCTCAGAGAACAGCTGCTGCCAAGGGATGGTCACAAACAGCAGTAGTGGCACCAGAGCCTGCCCTCTGCAGCCCCCTGTAGTCTGGGCCGGAAAATGCTGTCTACTCCTACAGGCTGTTTTGCCCAACCCTCCACCTTCCCAGCTCCAACCCAGAAAACCTGTGGTTAAATCCTGATGAGTGGCCCTTTGACTGACAAGCGTTCTGTTTCTTTCAACCTTCCCTTTGTGCCTAGGTGGATCAGAGGTCTTTCTGTCCAGATCTCTAATTTTCAGAAATAAATTACCCTAGAAGTTAAGCCCCTGTCCCTTTGCTCACAGGAAGAACCAGAGGCCCTGTGCCAAGATTAAAGTTAAATAAGGAGATGAAAGAAAATTGCACTTCTAGGATCTGGTAGATAATCGTTTATATGTGACAAAAGCAGGAAAAAACAAATAATGCTTTCTGGTTTTAGGGGCTGAAACCACCACCACTTGAACCCTTAGCAACACCTGACTGTGGGTGAATCTCCTTGGGTTCCTACAAACATCCACTGGTATGGCCCTCATTGCTGAATGTATCATTGCTGTTGATGTATTGTCCATGTACAACTCTGATAGCCTTCCCCCTACAGTTTCTCTTTGCAACTATAAAGAAATTACAGTTGTAATTACAGTATATTTGAGGGCCTAATCTACTTGGTTACTATTTAATAAATTTATTCATAAAATCAAGTAAGGAAAATTAGATTGCACTCACTTTGATAGATATTATGGTTAAAATACTGAACAGATCCAATATATAGCTGCTTACTGAGCTTAGCATATTACATTAAGTTACTAGACAAAAAATAAAATATGTAGTAAATGCTAAGGACTTTGCATGATGTTATGAGCATAAAATAAAAAGTTTATGCAAAAATGAGGAGAAGAGAGAATATGTGAGTAAAGAAAGGATGACAAAGCAGAGGTTTAAAGAAATATAAACATCTTCTAAGTAAAGCAGAGCTAAAGTGAATAGATGTCTGAGATGGTGACTGAGGTATCCTGGAGAAGGTGAATCATGTAAAGGAGCAGAGAAGTCAGGGAGAACACAGAGAGGCATCGGTAGAGTAAAAGGCTGGTAGAATTAGATAGAGCTCAGACGTATAGGTCTTTTTTAATTCATGTTATGGATTTTAGTCTTTATTTTCAGAGCAATGTGGAGCCATTGGCATATTTGATAACTGAAGTGAAGGTTTTGGTTTTGTGTTTGGAACACTGCACATTGGTTGCCAGGTAAAAAATGAATTGGGGACACCTGGGTGGCTCAGTCGGTTAAGCGTCTGCCTTCGGCTCAGGTCATGATCCCAGGGTCCTGGGATCGAGTCCCGCATTGGGCTCCCTGCTCCACGGGGAGCCTGCTTCTCCCTCTGCCTCTGTCTCTCTCTCTGTCTCTCATGAATAAATAAATAAAATCTTTAAAAAAAAAATGAATTGGAGAAGGACCAAAGTAGTGTGGGAGGGCTAATTGTGAATCTAAGTCTGAGTCTCAAGAAAAGGTCTGCATTTAGCCTGGACATGATAATATGTAAGTTTTCTGTACTCTAGATGTTAAGTAAAGCCAGGTACATACATCATATTGTCTATGGGGGAAGTGTAGATGAGGATAAAATAAAGTAAGTCTATCACTAAACCTTAAGGGGCAAAGCTGTATGTACGTATGTGAATGTGTGTCAATAGTATGCAAATATATGTGGGGCTGTGTATTCAAACAGAAAAAGAAACTCAGAAGAATATGGATAATCATTAAACTTTGAAATACTTTTAAATATTTATTTACTTATTTGAGAGAGAGTGAGAGTGTGTGTGTGCAGGGACGGAGGATAGAGGGAGAGGAAGAGAGAGTCACACGCAGACTCCACACTGACTGTGGAGCCCAACAGGGGGCTTAATCTCACAACCCTGAGATCACTACCTGAGTTGAAACCAAGTCTGACACTCAACCAACTGTGCCACCCAGGTGCCCCTAAACTTTGCAATTTATGGCCAAAGTAAACTCGTCTTATACAATGGAAGATTTTTTTCCTAACTACAACTAATGTAGGGCTCTGGAACCCAAACAACAAGAATGGCAACCATAACATTTGACACAAGGCAAATTTTAACTTCTGAAAATACCAGTAGTAACACAGATAGTGGATTAGGCAAGATTTTTAACCACCTGCTCTGCTCCTATTTCCAAACAGTCTCTGTCTCAGTCAGCGAATTAGGCAGGTATTATTTCTATGGGGAATACAAGGTTTGTGATAAGGTCAGGGTCGTTTCCATCTACACTTACATTGCTGACCAATTTCCAACTCTACCTTAGCTTTAAAAATTATTTTAAATCTTCAATTAGTTTTGTAAGGTTGTGACTTGAAGATGTATATCAGTGGCCCATTGAGACCCGGGACAGTAATACAACATGGGGATAGTAAAAAAGGCCCCAGTACACTGAATTATGGGTTCTACAATTTTAATGCATCACTTCTAGTGATCTTGAAATTCACAAGAGGTAAATCCTCTCTTCATAGTTAAATAAATTTGACAGTGAGAAAGGATGTTTCCAGGCTAGAAAGTAGAATCACCCCAGATAAATGTCGAGTAGATGCCAACATTTGATCAAAAAGTTTTCACACCACTTTGCAATTAATTTAAAGTCTAAAGTAGAAATCTCATCACCACCCAAGGGTGACATGAAAGGTACAAAGAGAAAACATAAACTACATATTGACAAATAAGCCTATAAAGATCTATCCAAGTTTAAAGATGAGTTAACACATACACACACATAAAACATTGCAGGGTTAATGAAAAAATAATTTACTCATAAAAGAAGTGGACACTTCCTGTAAAGAATCAAATAAAAAATAATAAATTATTTACCAGAGAACACTAAAAATGTATAGGCTTCTGTTTATAAATTATTAACCAAATATAAGAAAATAAAGATGACCTAGAGTCTGAGAAGTAAAAGGAGGCAAATAGCTATAAGATAAATGAAAGGATTATAAATCTGCAAAGTAAAACACATAAGAGGTGGCAAAAACTCTAACAATAATCAAGGAAAGCAGATGCACTAAAATTTTAAAAAGCACTTGAAAAGCTCTTCAAATATTGAGGATTCTCTTATTGCCAGGGTATTCCAGAGTTTAACTACAAAATGATTATGAAATGCAGAATGTAATGAGAAAACCACTGCCAATAAAGAATGGCTCAGTGAAACTCTTTTTAAAGAATAAGACCAAATTAAAAATGTTTCCAGGAAATGTAATCTGATAGAGTTTACCACAAATAGATCCACTTTAAATGATATTTATAAGGGGGTATTCTAGTAAGAAGAAAAATAATCCCAGAAGAAAGTCTGAAATGCAAAAAAGTATCATCAAAAAAATCACATATTATAAAATACCTATAAATTTATAGGTGAATATAAACAGACACACACCATATAAAATGGTAAAAATAATGTACAAATCATTGGCTTAAAAAGAGAGAAAGTTTAAATATCAGAAAATATCATGTTAGTTCAATGGGGGAGTAATCAGAGTTATGTTTTAATCACTTACAAACAGTAATAGACTGAATAATTTCTAAATAAGTGAAAAATTAAAAATGAATTTAACAAAAACATAAACAAACCAAACAAAGGCAAAAGGAGAGGAAGATGAATAGAGAGAAGCTGGGAATACTAGTACATAAGTTAAATTGACAAAATCATAGTTCTAAAAAGTCATAATTATTTGGAAATTAAAGATACTTCTAAATAAGTCATGCATCAGAAAAATCATAACATTTTGAAAAGTTTCAGAGCTAAACAATTAGAAGCTATTCCATATTTATTTGGAAAGAAAGAAACAAATATAGTACTTAGAAATATTTAGCATTAAATGGTTATAACAAGAAAGAGGAGAAACTAATATTTATTTAAGCCTAATAAAGAAAAACAATAGAAAAAAAAAAACTAACGAATGAGTACAAGATAGTATATTAATTCATTTGGTTATAAAAATATAGTGAAGAGACCAACAAAGCCAACATGCTTTCCTTTTAAATAAACCATAATAATCAGTAAATACCTAGCAAACTTTATCAAAATATGAGAAAAGGCACAAATAAAAAATATTAGTTGGGAGGAGGAATTTCTAGAATATGCAACTTTTAAAAAGTTACCAAAGAGAAAATTTAAAACCTGAACTATTCTATAATTATTAAAAATGATTAACCAATAGTTTAATTTTTTTCAGTTTTAACAGAAAAGATTGAGAATATATTTATAAATTCTGAAGGAAGAGATTACAGACATAACTTAGAGATATGTACGTTCAGTTCCAGACCACTGAAATAAGGTGAATATCTCAATAAGCAAGTCAAAATAATTTTTTGGCCTCCCAGTACATATCAAAGTTATACTTACACTGAATTATAAATTAGTAGCCTATTATTATCATTAGCCTATTAAGTGTGTAATTGCATTGTATCTAAAAAACACAATGTACATACCTTAACCAAAAATACTTTTTTGCTATAGAAAAGCCAACAGTCATCTGAGCTTTTATTTTTTTTTAATTTTTTTAAGATTCTATTTATTAATCTGAGAGAGAGCACAAGTGGTGGGCAAGGGCAGAGGGAGAGGGAGAAGGAGACTCCCAGCTAACAGGGAGCCTGAGGCAGGGCTCGATCCCAGGACTTGGAGATCATGATCTAAGCCAAAGGCAGATGGTTAAGGGCCTGAGTCACCACCTAGGCACCCCTCATCTAAGCTTTTAGTAAGTTAAAACCTTTTTCCTGGTGGAGAGTCTTGCCTAGATGTTGACAGCTGCTGACTGATCAGGGTAGTAGTTGCTGAGTCTGGGGTGGCTGCAGCAATTTAAAAAAATAAGACACCAATGAAGTTGGCCTCATTGGATTGACTTCCTTTCACTAACAATTTCTCTGTAAGATGCTATCCTGTTTGATAGGATTTTACCCACAATAGAACTTCTTTCAAAATTGTAGTCAGTCATCTCAAACCCTGCTGTGACTCTGGCAACTAAGATTAGTTTCCAAATCCTTTGTTGTCATTTCAATAAGCTTCATGGCATCTTCTCCAGGAGTAGATTCCATTTCAAGAAACCAGTTTCTTTGCTCATCCATAAGAAGCAACTCTTCATCCATTAAAATTTCATCATAATATTGCAGCAATTCAATCACATCTTTAGCCTCCACTTCATATTCTAGTTCTCTTGCTATTTCCACCACATCTGCAGTTACTTCCTCCACTGAGGTCTTGAACCCCTCAACGTCATCCATGAAGGTTGAAATCAACTTCTTCCAAATTTCTAAGAATGTTGATATTTTGACCATTTCCCATGGATCATGAATGACTTAATGACATCTAAAATGCTTGAATTCTTTCCAGAAGTTTTTCAATTTACTTTGCCCAGATCCATCACAGGTATTACTATGCATCTACAGTACAACTATATATAAAACATAAATGTGTTGAAAGTCCAGAATGGTCCATGGGCTGCAGAATGAAGGTTGTGTTAATAAGCATGCAAGCAACATTTACGTTGTTGTATATCTTCTTCAGAGCTCTTGGGTGACCATGTGCATTGTCAATGAGCAATAATATTTTGAGAGGAATCTTTTTTTTTGTTTCTTGTTTTTTGAGCAGTAGGTCTTAACAATGGGCTTAAAATATTCAGTAAATCATGTTGTAAACAGAAGTGCTGTCATCCAGGCTTTGTTGTTCCATTTAGAAAGCACAGGAAGATTATATTTACCATAAGTCTTAAGACCCCTAGGATTTTCAAATGGTAAATGAGCATAGGCTTCAACTTAAAGTCACCAGCTGCATTGGCTCCTAACAAGAGAATCAACCTGTCCTATGAAGCCTTGAAGCCAGACACTGACATCTCCTCTCTAGCTAGGAAAGCTACGTGATACCTTCTTGTAATAGAAGGGGTGTTTTTGGTTTCCATTGAAAGTCTGCTGTTGGGCGCCTGGGTGGCTCAGTTGGTTAAGTGACTGCCTTCGGCTCAGGTCATGATCCTGGAGTCCCGGGATCGAGTCCCGCATTGGGCTCCCTGCTCGGCAGGGAGTCTGCTTCTCCCTCTGACCTTCCCCCCTCTCATGCTCTCTGTCTCTCATTCTCTCTGTCTCAAATAAATAAATAAAATCTAAAAAAAAAAAAAAAAGAAAAGAAAGCCTGCTGTTCAGTTTAGCCACCTTTATCAGTGTTCTTAGCTAGATCTTCTGGATAACTTGCAGCTTCTCCATCAGCACTTGCAGCTTCAGTTGCATATTAATGTTACGGAGATGACTCCTTTTCTTAAACCTCATGAACCAACGTCTAGTAGTTTCAAATTTTTCCTCTGCAGCTTCCACACCTGTTTCAGCTTTCATAGAATTGAAGAGACTTTGGGTCATGCCCAGTATTAGGTTTTGGCATAATGGAACATTATGACTGGTTTGATCTTCTATCCAGACCACTAAAACTTTCTCCATATCAACAATAAGGTTGCTTTGCTTTCTCATTCCCATGTTGGCTGGAATAGCACTTTTTTATTTCCCTCAAGAAAATTTTTCTTTTATATTCACAACTTGGCACTCTGGCCTAGCTTTTGGCCTATCTTGGCTTTCAACATACCTTCCTCACTAAGTTTAATCATTTCTAGCTTTTTATTTAAAGTGAGGGACATGTGGCTTGTCCTTTGACTTGAACACTTAGAGGTCAATGCAGGGTTATTAATTGTACTAATTTTCATATTGTTGTGTCCTAGAGAATTGGGAGGCACAGGAGAAGAAGAGAGACTGGGAATGGCAGGTTGGTGGGACAGTCAGAACCTGCACAACATCAATTAAATTTGCTGTCTTATATGGGCACAGTTCATGGTGCACTCCCAAAACTTCAATGGCGTCATCAAAGATTACTGATCAAAGATCACCATAACAAATATAAAAATAATGAAAAAGTTTGAAATAATACTGTGAGAATAACCAAATGCGACACAGAGAGATGAGGTGAACAAATGCTATTGGAACAGCTGCACCAATAGCCTCGTTCAACACAGGGTTGCTACAAACCTTCAATGTGTAAAAAATGCAATGTCTGCAAAGTGTAATAAAGCAAAACCATCAAACAGGATATGCTTATATACGATTTTCATAAAATTCCCTCTAAAGAGTTTTTCAAGTGACAATTTCCATAATGCTTATCAGTTATTATGAAACTAATTCCAAAATATGATAGGATAAAAAAGGAAAGAAAATTATAAGCCAGCCTCTCTTATAAATATGAATCTAAAAATCTGTAATAAAATATTCAAAAACTGAATCCATCAGTGAATATTAAAATATTAAAAAATAATGGAAAATAATAATAAAAATAATAAATAATAAAATAATATAATAAAATAAATAAAATAAAATAAACATGACTAAATGTATTGTGTTTGGATAATAGAAATCACATTTTTAAAATAGAGTCCCATTTTTAGAGGAATGTGCATATATGTATATGTCTACCTATTGCTTCAATGAACTTCTTTATCTCGGGAACAAATGATAACGTATGCAGTGATGTTTTGCACATGATTTCTAAGGAATAAGAGAATAGCTTTTAAAATTCCCTGAATCTTTCCACTTAAGCATAACCCTTAATAAATAATTTAAAATGCCTTTTAGAAAATACGTACATAGCCATTAGCTTAAAGTACATGTATTTGCTGGTATCTTAATTTTAATATATTAAAAATAATTTCCCCCAATAACAGAGTGATATCATTATCATTTTAATCCTATTAAGTGAAAATATTTATTTAAATTTATGTTAAAATGTAAGAATTAAGATATTTTCCAACCTAGAATAGATCCCTTAGAACTGTAAGTAAAAGAATTAGACAGGTACAGATAAAAAGCAAAACTGCTAAAGGCGCTGTGAGTCTTCAAGTAGAGCAGCGAGAACGTGATGGCGGCTATCCATGAATTTTAAAGAAAGTGAACAAGAAAACCAGTGAACCTTTAACTGACATTTTTTAAAGTTCACTAGACTTGGGAGAGATTCTAGAGGATTTGAAAGCAGCAAACATGACTATGTTATTTCAAAAGGGTCAAGATAGAAGCAAAAAAAAAAAAGTATTATGAGAGCAGTGAGTTGAGAAAAGTCTAACTAAAGCTTCATGTGGAGAGAATATTAGGAAAAAATAGATTTTATTTAAAATAATCAGCACAAATACACTCATTGGATAATGTGCTTAAGTAATATAAATAGCACACATAAGAAAATACATGTTTAAATCTGAAGTCAGTGTGGATATTGAAATGAGCCTTGAATAGTCACAAGCACAGAAGAAAAGGAAAGTAAAATGTTCGAGTATCTGAAATGTTTTTGAGGGGGTAAAGAAAAGGAAAAAAAAGGAACATGCTTTAAATTTAGAAAACATTGATTTAGTATAGCACTTAATCTGGGGATAACTAAGTTATAAAGTGCAAAATCTTACTCAAATGGGTTAACATAACGGAGGATGTATATGAATGCATCAGAGGATCCCATGAGACCTAATTTTAAGAACATTTTCACACAAGCCATGCGAAATGACCGTCTGGGTCTATTTTCTCTATTAAATCAGCTTCTTTATTAAATTTTCCCTCTTCCTGCCTTTCCCTCTGTCAGTTCTTGATCTTTAAGGGATTTAGTTCGATTCTCTTACAGAGCAAAGTGGGTTTGGTTATCACTAGTCGCATTCTGACCTTGACTCATCATGAACTTCTCTTAAATCTCCCAGTGGCTGTCACTATCTAGCCACATGTTTCTCAATTTAAATTTGAGAGAGAATCAGTTGGCTTAGGTTAGGTAAATTGTCCATTCCTCAGTCAGTAAGCTGTGCTCAAAAGACTCCAGATCACCTCTTCTACTGGCTCCACACATTAATCAGAGGCTACTGAGGTAGCTTCTTTTTTTTTTTTTTATTCTTATGTTAATCCCCATACATTACATCATTAGTTTTAGATGAAGTGTTCCATGATTCATTGTTTGTGCATAACACCCAGTGCTCCATGCAGAATGTGCCCTCCTCAATACCCACCACCAGGCTGACCCATCCTCCCACCTCCCTCCCCTCTAGAACCCTCAGTTTGTTTTTCAGAGTCCATCGTCTCTCATGGTTCGTCTACCCCTCTGATTTCCCCCGCTTCATTCTTCCCCTCCCTCTACCTTCTTCTTCTTCTTCTTTTTCTTTTTCTTAACATATATTGCATAATTTGTTTCAGAGGTACAGATCTGAGAGTCAACAGTCTTGCACAATTCACAGCACTTACCAGAGCACATACACTCCCCAGTGTCTATCACCCAGTCACCCCATCCCTCCCACCCCACCCCCCACTCCAGCAACCCTCAGTTTGTTTCCTGCGATTAAGAATTTGAGGTAGCTTCTAATAAAGGAGTGGTGTAGGTAGTTTCAGTTTTCTGGGTCATCAATTTAGAAGACCTCGTTCAAAGATTTTGGAGATTTTGTTCAACACAATATGGTGATTATAAGGATGTAAGTCCTATGTATTGTGTTAGAGAGCAAGAGTATGTCTATGTACTGTACTATATGTAACAAAATAACTGTTGCAGATATTACTGGTTCTTATTCTGGTTTTCATTTTTATCCAATAAGGAAGTGGTAGCCATTGACAAATCTATAGAAAGGTGATGACTAACAATGAGATTTGTATTTTAGATGTATTTGTCTATTATTGACATTAATACCTTTCTAAAATTAACATAGTAGAAGAGGAAAACAGTATAGTTATAAGCGTTTCCATATTCTTTTTTTAAAGATTTTATTTATTTATTTGAGAGAGAGAGAGAGCATAGAGGGGGGAGCAGCAGATGGGGAGGGAGAAGTAGGCTCCCTGCTGAGCAGGGAGCCCAATGCGGGGTGCTTTTCCATGTTCCATTTGCAATATTACTGGGGCCTTAAGAAATGGGCAACTGGGCTAGCAAGGAGGCAATGGGCAAAGAAGCAGTTGTAGGCTCTATGGAGTTAATGGGACCCAGCAAATAATTAGATGTAGAAAGAAAAGAACAGGATTGTATTCATATTTCTAACGTGGGTGACTTTGGCATGAAATTGCAAACCACTACCACCATGAACACTGAAGAAGTAGAACGTTCAGTGTGTGACTGGCTGGTAGGGAGGTTGGGGGATGGCATTCATCAGAGTATTTTTTGAACAATTTCAAACAATTGAAATTATTGGAATATTATTGAGTAGGTTACAAAATCAATGAGGTCTACAAAACTAGGCTCGGAAAACTGACAGAAGTCTTGAATATCAGACAGTGAGAGTTCCTACAACACTGTGCCATGGAGTGAGCTGCCTACCAGTAGCCTGCTGGCACCATCACAGCCTCCTGCACCATTAATAATTTCCAATTTTTGACCTGAATTTCCCTACTACTCCCTATGGATCCAAGTCTCAGGTGAGAGCTAACTAACCAGCAAACCTACATCCCCTTTTGTAGTTTACTAGCCATGAAGAAGAGGTTTTTGTTTTCCTTCCTAGACAACAAAGTCTGCCCTGCCATCCAGGAAAACAGGTAGGATATTCTGCTTAAAGAAAAAAATGCTTTCTGATGTCAGTTGGCTGAAGATAAAATAATAAATAAAATGATAAATATCCTCAGTGGAGAGTCAGTGAGGTAGAAGCCTCTGTGGGAGATTCTACCTATATAGCTGCCTGTGTGATTCTGGAACCTCAAATAGAGATTCGGGTTTTTGTTTTTGTTTTTGTTTTGTTTTGTTTTGTTTGTTTGTTTTTTAACATATGGTTAATTGATAAAACTGTAGCAATAGCTGTGATCCTTCAGGGAGTAAATCTACATTAGGAAGAGGAAAGATTGCAGAATATTTAAACATAAGAAAAGACACGGTAGCCCATAAAGCAGATTGTGAATAGTCAACAAAGCAGGAAAAGAACTTGGAATGAGTAGCACTCACAAAATTTCAAAAAGAAATGAGTTCAAGAAGAGAGATTAGCCAACCATGTTGAAAGCTACTTCAGTGGAGTAACACATCAACTAGCAACTAGAGTTAATATTAGGAGGCCCTTGATGACTATTAATCCTATGAAAGCTCGAAATAGGATCCAGTAATTATTGGATTGAAAGAGTAGCAGAAAATGGTGAATCAAAGGCAGTCAGCATGGAAAATGTGTTTAATTTTTTTTTTTTTTTTTTTTTTTTTTTTTTTTTTTTTTTTACTGTTAGAAAAAAGAGAGAAGAGTGGTAGATAGGTTTTGTTGTGTTCTTACTCCTTTGAATGTTTATCTGAGAGTAACGACGTAATGAAGGGCTGATAGGAAGGAGCTTGCAGGTCTGGGGGTTGAAGTCGCGGATGAGAGGGTATTTGGGGAGAACTTCAGAACTGACACCTTATAACGAAAGATTGTAATTGCTAAAATCATTTCTCTTTTGGTTTCTCTCCTCAACTTGAAATATTTAGACCAATACAAGGAAGAAGAGGAGAAGGAGGAGGAAAGAGAGAAAGGTAGGAAAAGTACAATATGATGAAGATGCAAAAAACATAAGAAAAAAAGAAGAAAATTTTTAAAAAATAAATCTCTGCAGAGAAGCACAGACAGAAGGCAGAAGGCATTCTGCATAGCTAACTACTTTATTATTTTTTTTTTCTGAAAGAGACAAGTACTTTTTTTCAATACAGGCTAAATATTTTATAATAATGCCTTTAGATAAGGAATCCACTGATGTCTTCTCAGGCAGAAATTTCTATATAAAGCATAGGTAATTAGGGCCTCATGTTATGTATGAGCATCTAATGGCCCAATTAGTCCTTCAGGGAAGTTAGGTTTATTGTTCCATTGTTTCCTCTGCAGTGTTTCCAATTTTAATGTAGTCTCCCTATTTAGAAAACTTGCTTTGTACTTCGACTCCACTTGAAAATTAAGGAACTTTTGGCTTTCTACATAAAAAACAATGTCTATTTCTCTCTTTCTCGGCTTCTCTCTCTCTCTTTCTCTCTCTCTCCTCATACACTCAAACAAGGTCAGTATAGTTGACCTCTGACAAAGACCCTCTCTTTAAACTTTAGTCAGATTCCTCTGAACCCTGTTCTCAACTAGGCCCTTCCTTGACAGGCCACACAGAAATGGCACAGTCTAGTTTTAGTAAGAATCCTGCCGTCAGCTTAGAGCAAATCTCCCACCCTTGATATCTGCTGACTCTAGATATCTAATCAAATTCTGCATTTTCCTCCATCCACCCAGGTGATGTCTCAACCCCCTGGCCCACCTTCAACAAGAATTTTGTTTGGTCAGTCTAGCAAGAATTCCTTCTACCCTTGGTGTTTCCTCTTAGCAATTTCCCATTCACCAACAGCCCAACCCTGTTACTTGGCTATAAATTCCCACTTTCCCTTGTCACTCAGAATGGAGCCCAGTTCTATAACAAAGTCTCTTCCCCTATTGCAATAGTTCCTGAATAAATCTGTTTTTATCTCTTTAACTATTGTCTAACCCTAGTTTTCTTTAACACCTCTTTCCATTCTAAAATAAAGCTCATTCATATCCTAAATAAATGCTTGTATATGCTTGTTGTATTACCAGTAATTTAAAAATTTCCAACTTCCACTTCATAATAATTGTATTATTCAGTAACTTTTATTCAGACATGCTATAAATTTGCTTCCAAAATATATACCCTTTTCCCTGAACTTTTTATTTGCAATGACCCCTTGCCCCTTTAATGGATATTATATGATTGATTTTGACCTTAGATACTCTTAGCTTTGGTAAGATATGAAAATAAAAATATTTTTGCTTATATTTCATAAAAATATAGTCATTGGGGCCATCCTTTATTATGAGATTGAAAAGTCTGTTTTATAATATGTGCATATTTTTATTAATAAAGGAGATAATACAGAGTGGTCTTAGAATGCTTTTATTAAATTGTCATGATAATTATAGGGGTATTATTCTCCTCCCATTCATTTTATGCATTATCATCATTCTTCTTTACATTCCATAGTTTGAAAAACTCTGCAATATATTCATATTTATTTGAACTAAAATGCAAAAGAATGCACGAGCATTTTTACTGTGGAGGGTGCTTTATTACCAAGTGCTATCCAAACATCTAACATGATAACTAAAATTGTAAATGAACTACAATACTTACTCTCATTGTCAGATCTTCCCTTTTCCATGCAATTTCATACAAATTAAATAAATTACAATGGATCTGTTATTTATCTTGGTAAGTTACTTTATAACAACTATGTTGCCATTTGATGCAAATAATCCATGTATTCTTTGAACTATTTTACTTGTTTTGTATTCTAGAAAAATATCCAGATTGATCTATCTTCTCTTCCTGATGATTCTTTGCATGTTTCTTGTGGCAGTCTCTTTCCATGAGTCAAAGGTGTCCTATTTTATTTCTGTTTAGACCAATACTCCTGCCCTCTTTAAGATCGGGTTCATTTCATTCAAATGACTACTGGAGTTAAAAGGGAATTGCCAATTTAGTAATCTCCTACTCTGCCCACTCCCTGCCAGTTTCCCCCAGGTCAGCCTTTGATTGGATGAGAAATTTATGCATTTTTGCAGAAGTCTAATCAGAATGCATGCAGAAAAACTCCACTGCACAATGGAGATGGCTGCAAAAGTCCCAGAGTTTATGTAAATAAGGGGGTGTTCAAGGCAGCCAATCTAGGACTCAAAAAGCTTGATTTGAGTGTGCCCAAGAATAGCTATAGAAAAGCGTCCCTAGTTTGCATTTTAGCGGATGAGTTCTCCTTCCCGATTTTTGCATCAAAGTTAGTTCAACTCTTTAAAAGAAAACAAAAGCATTACAGAATGCACTTTTGTTTTTTTCAAAGCACAACCAAGGACTACCAGCTAATTAAATTAATTCACATTATTAAAAAGCCTTATCATTACATATAGAAAATAAGTGTAAGTGCATTCTTTGTCAAGCGGCAATTCAGTCATCATTAAAGTCATTCAAAAGAATTCACCTTTTATCCACTCCTTCCTTTGACATACATTAGCCAGTCAATTGTATTAGATGTTAATATACACAATCTCACTCCTGTTTATTTTGTAATATTTCTATATAAAATATTAGGTGAAGTAAGAAGAGTGGTTTTCTCAGTTCTTATTTTGTATCAACCAAAACCAAATTAAAATGCATGTATTTCAAAGGGAGTTTTTGAATATTGTCTCAAAACTGCCATATCATTCTAAATCATTTGGTACTTTGGATATGCTCAATATTAATTTTGTTATAGCGTAAACAAATTTGTGTGTCAGTGCTCTCCAAAATCTTTTTTTCCCTCTCAAGAATTGGTCATATCTGAGGATATATATGTCATCTCAATCGCTGCTGTGTGGAAAGATCATCATGTAGAGGTGGGCTGTCTCCTTTTCCTTCCATGCCAATAATGGTAAACAGCCTATGGTAGGTTGACAAATGCCACACATACCCCAAAGCTATGTCTAAGCCCTAATCCCTGGAATGTGTAAATGTGACTTCACTTGGAAAAAAAGATCTTTGCACATATTATTAAGTTAAGGATTGTGAGATGAAAAAACCATCCTAGATTATCAGGGTAGTCCCTGACTGTGATCACAAGTATCCTTATAAGAGAGAGCCAGAGGGAAATTAGACACACACACAGAGAAGAAGGTGACGTGAACACAAAGGCATGACTGGAGTGATGAGGCCACCAGCCAAGGGACGCCAAGGGGATGTTGGCAGCCATCAGAAGCTAGAAGAGGCAGGGTATGGATTCTCTCCCAGAACCTCCAGAGATAGCACAGCCCTTTGACATCTTGATTTTGGAAGCCCAGCCTCTGGCACGATGAAGGAATAAATTCTGTTGTTTTAAGCCACCGAGGTTTTGGTCATTTGTTACAGCAACACCAGGAAACACAGTCTCATCCCTGGGCTGTTTTCCTTTGGCAAAGACCAGGACATCTCTCTTCTTTTCTTACACATTCTTTTGAGTGTGTTCAGATCGGTAAGGTTCAGATGTGTTGACAAGTTAAAATTCTTCCAATTTTCTCTTTATTTTCCCTACCTTGAAGGAGGGAAACTTGAGACTTGAGTTTTCCTGAGTAGGAAGCAAAGTGTCCAAAATAAAGTTCTTGGTCTGAAGTTATTCAGAGTAATTTTTGGAAAACAGGATTCTACATGTCAGACTATTCAGTTACCATATTGAACTGAATTGGAGTTTGGGACAAAAAAACAACTAATGATATATGTATCATGTCATTTACTATCTTTATTCTGTATATATTTCCTATAATATCTTATAGATAATATTATCATTATCTATAATATTATAATATATGATATATATTATATTATATTATATTATATTATATTATATTATATTTTATATTATATTATATTATTATAATTCTTATAGACATTATTACTCTAGACAGATAAAGCAAGTTTTTTTCAAAATTCTACTAGTAATCTAGCTTGTCAGTTTAAGCTAGGAAGAAAAAAGAACCCCAACAAAAAGCCCATTTCAAAAGAGACTCTCAGGATGTGATAAAGCATTATTTTATGTACCACCAACATTGTGTACTATAAAGGTAAAGCAATCTCTTAAAGAACTGGTACCCAGAGCAAAAACAGAAAAGAGAGAGAGAGATCTTAGACCTACAGCAAGTCAGCATATTGATATATCTAAGGGCCCTGAAGTAGTTAGTACTTGATTCAAGGCAGAAGTGGAGTTTCTCCACTCTTCACCTTCAAGTGAAGACGAATGGGCTTTCATAATGGACCTTGCTCTGACAATGGGAATAAATGACTGTGATATCTGAACATTCTCAAGGAGACCCAGAGATTCAATATGCAAAGTCTTTCTTTTATCATTGAAAGTATAGCCTTGGATTATTACTGACAGCCAAGATGCAGTTAAAGTAAAGGTCATGCAGACTATTGACAATAATAAATTTTAAGATTTGGTATCTTTTTTCTCAGGCCTTCTTCGAGTCATTTATCAAAAAAAAAAAAAAAAGATAAAGAAAAAGAAAAAAAAAGAAGTACTTTGCCTTAGTGCAGTTTAAAACAACATATGCATTTTTCAGATTATTTATGAATTCCAAAAAAACTGTAGTTTTCAAAATTGTGTTAATAAAACTATTCTCTAAATTACTAAGAATATCAAATCCTGTAGGGGCATCTGGGTGGCTTAGTCAGTTCAGCCTCTGACTATTGGTTTCACTCAGGTCAAGATCTCATGGATCTTGAGATCGAGCCACGAGTGGGGCTCTGTGCTCAGCGCAGAGTCTGCTTGAGATTCTCTCTGCTCCTCCCCCATACTCGTGCTCATGCACTCTGTCTCTCTAAAAAGTAAATAAATAAATCTTTAAAAAAGAATAGCAAATCCTATGAAGACTGGTAGCATAATGTAACTGAGGTGATTATAGCCCCATATTTTGATCAAGTTTCACAATATATAATAGAATTTTTTTACTATATATATACCTGAGATTAATAGAGCCTCAATTTTTTAAACTAATTGCTTATTTTAATTATTTATTAATAGCTGTTGCCTCAAAAACAAGGACAAGAATAAAAACTTTTATACACACTATTAATCTGTGGTTGAGGTATTCATAGTTGAACTGTGTGGAGAAGTCGAAAATGATTTATTTCTTTTCTTTTTTATAAAAATTTGTCTTCTTGTAGTAACATATTTCTATCAACAAAATTATATCTAAAATTACAATTCAAGATAAACTTTATTTTAGAACTTTATTTTTATGGATTTCAACTTTCTTCCTCATTTAGATTGCCCTTAACTTTTCACTTTCAATTTACCAGTTCCCTATATTCTCCACTGATACAATGTATATATTTTCTGATTTGCTGCAAGATAGGAAAAGTCCATTTAGTTTAAGGCTTGTTTATTTATTTGAAAGAATATCTTGGAGAAACTAAAACTTTCTGAATATAAAAGTAATAAATACAACAAATGACAATACTTTATTAAAACTTTCTGAATATGCATTCAGAGTATAGCATTTGGAAATACTTGATTCAAATTATAAAATCCCCCCAGACAAAAAATTTCACCATTTTTTTATAACATAATGGGATCAACATAGGGGATGACAGAGGAAATTATAGACATCACAAAAATTAGAGATAAAATTTTATTAACAACCAATATCTAAAAACATAATTAAAAATGAATACCATCAACTCAGCCCAGGGCTCTTCTGTTTGCACTAGTTCTTCTAATGCACAATTATTGGCACACACACAGGAATAATTGTCAGAACTACTCTTTATCTGTGGGCTCTGAACTGTGACCATGAGAAGTGCATAGCAGGATAAGGAGCTGGAGAGCCTCAGCCATCTCATTATTTACTATTCCATATTTCTTCAGCCCAACCACAATTGAGGAACATAAAGGAAAACTTTCCAAGAAGAGGTCCACTCTTACCAGGGACAGAAATTAGCAAGAATAATCTCTGCTCCCAACTCTGGCAGAAGCCTTTAAGAGGAGGAGGAGTAGATCCAAATGCATCTTTACTGTATAAATTACAAGCACACAGAACAGCTGGGTAATGTTTTCTGGAAGTGTAGCTCTTCAGAGTTCAGGCTGTAAGTGTGATAGGCCACGTGAACATGAAATGTACATTTTAACAATCTGGTGCCATTTAGATTTAGACAGTGACAGAAAACAGTTTAATATCTCACTGTAACTTAACAAACATATATTAATCACCTACAGAGTGGCTGCACAGTGTCATTTACTTGGGTGACATAAAATGTGGAAGGAATAGTCTGCCCTGTAATAGTTGCAAAAAGAAACATACTTAGACCTCTTTAGCTTTATAGTACGCCTATATTGTGAATATATGAATTTTATATAATCTCTTTATAAAAGTATATTATGGCAATGGAAGTTTGAAAATGTTCTGTATTAATAATTATGGCTAATATTAAAAAGCAAAAGATTGCACTGATACAAAATCTTCCTCCTGAAAGCTATGTAATAGATCCTGGTCCCTGGTGTAGTTCCAAACTATTGATTGCTTGGCTATAATTTAGTGACTCCATAAAAAAAAAAGTCCAAAAATATAGAAAAAAGGTAATTTAGGCAATAAAAAGGTATTTTCTTAATAATAATAATATTAATAATAAACCTGTATTGAGCACTTCTCATATACCAGGCAGTGTCTCAGCATCTTAGCTCTTTACATGCATTAACATATTTAAACATTTCAACATCCTAAGCACTCCGTGATTATTAATTTCAAATTTAAATAAGAAAAAAAATAGAGGCACGCAGGTCAACCTAGCCAAATTTACAGAGATGTGAGGGACAGAGCTAAGATTCATAGCATGACAACTTGAATGCTGGGCTATGGTACTTTGATTTATGTGGACATTTGTTGAAATGTCTTTGAGTTTAGAAACTTAACTCTTGAATACGATGTTGCTTCATCAATTAAGGCATGGTATTTTAGTTGAAAAATTGACATTTCAAAATGACTGATGACTAGAATGTTGATAATGCGGTTGAATGCATGCAGCATCAAAACTGAAACAGTGTTCAGAGCCAAATTTTAAAGTGTCTTTTGCCTTTCGACTTAACTCTGTAATTTTGGTGTAGTCAGCCCCTGCGAGCATCTGATTCCTCATTTCTGCAATGAGGAGGTAAATACGTCTGCACATCCTCATTATGAGGATTGAACTAGAGGCAGTTCCTGGTAACAAACTTTTCTGTAAACATAGTAGTTATTTTTATTAATATTAAAATTTTCAGATTAAAGTTAAAATAATTTCTTATTTATCGCACTCTGTGAATATCTTTTCTAAAATACAACTCATGGTGTTATAAACCTCAACACTTTAGCATTATAACTCATATTTCCTTTTACTATAAAACCTCCTTGTATTGTTATACTTTCCACTAAAGGATCATTTCCCTATTTAAGAGGTGAAGCTATCTTTAGGTTATGTATGTCACATAAGCAAGACTCATATTTTTTTGGTTATCAAACCCAAAGGTGTCAAGTTCTAATGAATCGACTGGATCCTCTCTTTCCTGATGACAATACTACTAGAACAATTAACAAGGTGGAAGAATACACACACACACACATACACACACCCATCTATCTTAGTTTATAATAGTCTGACACACCAAAATGTTCTACTTCCAGATCTCTAGTTTTAAAAATAAATGTTAATACAGTTATTCCTTTTACATGCCCTTGCCAAGTCATCAGAAAAATTCTATTTGATTTATTCAATAATCATGTATTGAATACTGAGAATGTGATAGACTTTGGTTCTTCTCCATAAACTGTCCACCCTTTACCATTATTTGAGAGATGAGCAATTTTATGTGCTCCCTCTGTGCTGAGCCCATTGGGGGGATAACTGTGGAGAGTAGTTGTATGTCCGGTAAGAACCATTTCTTTGTTATGGTCTATGGGTCTCCTGGACACAAGCCCCACTGGCTTCCAAAGGTAGGTGTTTTGGAAGCCTGTCCCTCCATTGGGAGTCTTAAAAGTTGGGGTGCTAGATGTGGGCTCCAAACTCTTTGCTCCTCAGTGAGAAGCTCAGAGTTAAGTGTTCCCACTCTCAATTATATGGCACTGTGTTTGGGGTGGGACTTAGCCTTTTCTAACCATTTTGATGTGGGTATCTTCTAATTTTTCTAATGTGTAGGAGTCACTCAACTAGTTTCTGGATCTCTTGGAGAGGAAATTGATCCACATATAGCCGTACATTTGGTGCATTTGTGGGAGGAGGGGACTCAGGAACCTCCTATGGCACCATCTTCGTCAACTCCCCCCAAGATCATACATTTGAATAACTAAAACAGAAATATTCTCTTCTAATCACCAGGTATAGTTGGATTTTTATATAATGTGCAGTACATAGAGAATTTGTATATTCAATTATTTTTTTACAATTACTTTACATTATTTTTGGAAAAGTGAAGTTGATATTGAAATTTTAGGAACTTCTTCTAGTTTCATTTACAAAATGACTACTACAATAAATGTTTTTCTTTCAAAGTGGTAGATGAAAAGTGCTATAACAAAACAGTTGGCAGCAGATAATATCTGCCATGTATAGTTGTCACTTCATACTTTTTAATCCACTGACTGCATACTTACTAAGAGTTTTAAATGTGAGGAAAAATAATTTTCAAGTTCCTTGGAAATGCAGAAGGCAATCATGTTGCTCTATGCTCAGCTGCATTTCTGGAGACCAAAGAAAAAGAAAGAAGAAGAAAGGAAAGAAAGAAAAAGAAAGAAAGAAAGAAAGAAAGAAAGAAAGAAAGAAAGAAAGAAAGAAAGAAAGAAAGGAAGAAAGAAAGGAAGAAAGAAAGAAAAAGAAAGAAAGAAAGAGAAAGAAAGAAAGAAAGAGAAAGAAAGAAAGAAAGAAAGAAAGAAAGAAAGAAAGAAAGAAAGAAAGGAAGGAAGAAAGAAAGAAAGAAAAAGAAAGAAAGAAAGAGAAAGAAAGAAAGAGAAAGAAAGAAAGAGAAAGAAAGAAAGAAAGAAAGAAAGAAAGAAAGAAAGAAGAGAAAGAAAGAAAGAAAGAGAAAGAAAGAAAGAGAAAGAAAGAAAGAAAGAAAAGAAAAGAAAAAAAGAAGAGAAAGAAAGTCATTTGTTCATTAATTCTCCTAACACCCGAATCTTTTGATATTTTGTTCAATAATTTCTCTAACACTATTTTCCCAAAAAAGTCAACAGTTTAATCACTTTTATGAAATTAGAGAAGATTCGCTATCGTTTTTAGATGTTATTAAACATAGGAATAAATGCATCCTGGATTATTGATTGAAAGATGTGATGCAAGGCATACATTTCTTAATTATAAGGAAATTGAACAGAAAAGGAATGGCTCTGGGAGCACGTCTCACGTCTGTTTCCTGTGTCACAACCCATATTGAGAATATATGGAGCTTCAGGATTCCCAAGTTTATAGTTTAACTGAAAAGGTAGGGCTGTATTGTACCATGACTTGCCTGTTCTTGAGATGTTAATGCTTCATGCCTCTATCAACAGGAATAAATCTTGTTTATTGGCTCTCAGTTGTTGGCTGGTAGGTTGATTGGCTTGCTGTGTTATTTTGTTATTTGTGTTGTTGTCATACGTATTTTCCATATTCGTGACTGTCTTCATATTTTGATTTTTTTTTTTTATTTAGAGGCATTCCTTTTTTTTTTTTAAAGATTTTATTTATTTATTTGAGAGAGAGAGAGCTCATGAGAGGGGGGAGGGTCAGAGGGAGAAGCAGACTCCCTGTTGAGCAGGAAGCCCGATGTGGGACTCGATCCCAGGAGTCCAGGATCATGACCTGAGCCGAAGGCAGTCGCTTAACCAACTAAGCCACCCAGGCGCCGTAGAGGCATTCCTATATATTGAATCTTACATGTTCCTTCTACAGAAAATGAGAGCTAAGTACCCATTCTCCTATATAGTGCAGTCATGTGTATATGACTTAATTTTCCAATCAGAGGGTACTGCCATAAGATTTGAATTCAGAAATGAGCATTGTGATGAAATAGGCTTTCTCAGACATTAATTTTTACTGGTATGGTGAGGAGAAAATATCAGCCCTCAATGGTGGCAGACATAGTTGCCGTGACCACAAGTTCTCAGTAATAGCAAGCCTGATTCCAGTAGAGGGACTACATCAACGCTAGCAGCCCAGCAAGTGTAGTAAAGCATTGATTTCTCTTAACTTCTGAGCAGTTCTGAAACTTACCTAATATCATTTAATAAACCAATTTACTGCTTAAACTATCCAGATTTGATTTGTGCATTTTACATTTTTCTAAGAACCCTGGTGATTTTGTTTGTATGTATGCTTGTTTTAAAGAATAAGAGAAATTGAGTAGAGTATTTTCTGAGTTGTTTGTATGTGTCTGTCAATATACATGACAATTAAATTTCTAAGATATAAAATATAGAGGACATGATCCTCTACTCTCAAAACTTTGCAAGCATTGATTACTTTGCTTTTAGCATTTTTATTGTCCCCAGTTGACAAAGACATAAGCCAACAAAAATGTAAATAGGAGGTGCCTCTTATCAATTGCACTCTCATTGATTTTGCTGTTGAATAGAGTATGACTTTCAACTTAAATACTTATACATCATTTTCAAATCAGTAAGTTTATAGCTATGTTTTGTGTAATAATTTTCCTAAAACTTTTCAGGTTTCTGTCAAGAACACTTTTCTTTTTTTTTTTTTTTAAAGATTTTTTTTTTTTTTTTTTTTTGAGACAGAGAGAATGAAAGAGAGAGCACATGAGAGGGGGGAGGGTCAGAGGCAGAAGCAGGCTCCCTGCCGAGCAGGGAGCTCGATGCGGGACTCGATCCCGGGACTCCAGGATCATGACCTGAGCCGAAGGCAGTCGCTTAACCAACTGAGCCACCCAGGCGCCCTAGAACACTTTTCATTCTTATACTGGAGCTCTATTCTCTGTCCTCGGTTATATTTTGTTCTTTCCATGTTTTTTCATCTCTTTATATCTTTTCTCATCATTCTTTGGTAAAGAATCCCAAGTGAGTTACCAGCATCGTTGATGTGTTTTTCCACATCATAACATTGTACTGTAACTATATCCAATATGAACATTTTTCTGCTAATTGAAATAGGATATAAAATTTTTAACTCTTCATATTTCTTTTTTAAATTTAATTAATTTATTTATTTGAGAAGAGAGAGAGAGTGAAAGCGGGGACAAGGAGAGGGACAAGCAGACTCTGCACTGAGTGCAGAGCTGACCTGGGCTTGATCCCAGGATCCTGAGATCACCACCTGAGCCAAAACCAAGAGTCAGAAGCTCAACCCACTGAGCCACGCATGTGCCCCAAGTCTTCACATTTCTTGATATACCTTACCACAGATAAACATTCCATCTTTTACTAAAGTCTTTATATTAATTCATGTAAGATCTCTTAGCTGTAAGCATACCATGTTTCATATAATCATGGCATACAAATGCTACAGTATGTCTGATGCAAAACAATTTTTGTGTCTCATTTAAGACAAACATCCTGAAAATAAAATCATCCAAAATATAAATTTCAGTGCCTAGACAGACACACTAAATAATTTTGTTAGAAGTTCTCTAACAGACCCTGAGGCTCTGCCTTTTCCATACAAAAAGCCCTTCAGGGTCCAGCAAGAGGCCCCTGATCTACATTCATTCCGAAGATACATCGGAAACATCGCTGTCTCTGCCTCAGAGACACAAGATCAATTGCATCCTTTCAGATGTGTGTCTGCATGAAGTAACTAGCATTAGGATCAAATTTTAAGGGAGTCTCTTATGTCATTTTTCCCATATTCTGATAGTCTTTATGAATAGCCTTCTATTTTAAAGCCTGTATGGTATTAGTGCCTGACTAAATCAGTTGAGCACAGATAGAAAAGATCCTAGAAATCCAAGGAAATGTTGAAATATGTAAGTTTATTTCATGATCTAAGGCTCTGTAGGAGATAATTACATGTATCAACGCATCTGTCTTTCTCTCGATCTTCTCCCCTCGATCTCCTTTTTAACTTATGTTTTTGGCTTTTTAACCAGGTGTTCTAGGCTTCTCGTTCCCATTTAGTAGATGTCAGTACTTTTTGTATCCTATCATAGATACTACACTGTCTAAAATGGTGTTTTCTATTCTTAGAGTAGATCATATCGATGAGGCTCTTTAAATTTTCAGAATTCATTCATTCTCTTTCACTATTTAATTTTGTAAATATTTGTCAAGCACCTGATAGGTCTCAGGCATTCCAGTAAGTGCAGAGAATAGAACAGTGAATGAAACAGAGAAGAATCCTGTGCTCACTGAGCATGTAATCTAGTCAGCAAAACCACAACTAGCAGAGGGATAAATAAGAAGTCATAGTTCAGAGGTAATAGGCACTATGAAGACACTGACACACGATAATAGGAACTTGAATGACTCAGGGTGTATGTGGAGGGGAGGGACACCTTACATTGATATTATTATTAATATTGTTATTCCTGTTTACCTATTGTTGAAAGGGAGGTGGGTATCCAAATCCAGTTAACTTTGATGGATAATCGCATAAACCTACAGATCATAGTATGCCCAATTCCTAACCCAATTTCCAATATTTATCTGCTATTTATCTACTGAGTGTTGTCATCCAATGACATGGGTCCTCTCCCATCTACCTGAAATGTGTAGGACATTCATAACTGATGGAGAATAAATACAAAGAAATGCCCTGATAAGAGCTTATCTTGTTTCCCCTCCTCAATTAGTGCTCCAGTCATAAGAGTCAGTCTCAGCTTTCAAGTCATTTCCAGTAATTCTTTTCCTTCCCTTATCTCACTTTTTCATTTGTGTATTTTTTTGAAATTATAATATCTTAAGTGAATAAAAAATAAGACAGTTTTAGGGGTCAGGGTGGGGGGCATGGGAAACTGTAACACTGCCTAAAATTTAGCATGCAGTCAGTAGAAGGATGGCTATTCAGTTTTCTGCTTGGTTGAGATTTTGTTTCTGATCCAGGGATTAGAGAAAGAGGGAAGAAATAAAGGTCTTTCTATCTACTTTCTGGCAGGCAGACACACTAGCAGCATCATACTGATTGTATATTTAATCCACTCTCCTTGGCCTTGTAGTTAATGGAAATTCCTCTCATATTCTGACAATAAGTTGACAGTGAGTCCCAGTTCACAGTGTTGTGCAATTTCATCTTTTTAAAGTCTCTTCCTAACAACTTTAGAGAAAAAGTGGAGGAGGCTATTTCAAGGACTGCTAGCCAGATGACATTTTCAACTGGAAATGAAAGTATAGGTTTTTGAGTCTCCAATATATCTGTGAATCCTGTATAAGAAATAATTTGTTCAACAACAAAACAGATGTGCTACATACTGACCTCATAGAAAAAGTGGGAGAGTTAAAGCTAAGTAAATAGGATACACAGTTTGCAAAATTTCCATTGTGATCTCCATTACTCTTTTCTTCTTACCATTTGTTTCATGTATAAACTATTTCTCATGCACTCTTCAAAAGACAATTACCATGTAAAGAATATATAAAAAATATTGAATAAAAGAGGAGTTAGTTGACATCTTCAGTACAATTACATTTTTCCAGAAAATTATAGACTGGAAGAATTGGATTTTTTTAAATATTAAAATGTGAAAATCATATACAAACAGTTTATGTTGTTACCTATGCTCGCAAAGACCTTTTCTTGAAATGTTTTTATTCCAGTTATGGATATTAATGGATATTGGTGGAGCACCAACTGCTCTTCTGCACTGCTCCAGGCACTGTACGTAGGAATAAATAGAACAGATAAATACTGCCTATGTGGAGCTGACTTTATTCCCTTCTATGCGCCTTTGCTAAGTTTTCATGCATCCTTCATGTTTTGTGCCCAATGCTACATTTCCTGAACTGTGTACTAATTCTTAATTATAAGCTCTTTGAAGGTGGAAACCATATTGATAACCCCTTAAACCTCCAAATCTAGTTTTTAAATATGTACTTATTGAATAAAAACATATTTAACTACATAGACATGCCTTTCACAGAAAATGGCATTCTTGAGTGTCCTTGTAGTTATCCCTCAGGAAAGGTTCCTCTTTCTATAATATTTGCTTAAGATAACTAATTGTAATTATTAGATAAAAAATATCTATATCTCAAGTTATTTATTATTACTGGATATTAGATTTTCAAAAATGTAGTGAAAATATTACAAAACTTTGTCAAGTGATATTAAGAATAAGCTCATGAATTCTAATGAATCTGAGAACTATTTGAATAATTCATGAGTACACTCAAAATACACATACACTCATACACACACACCCCTCATCTCCAGATTCGCTGATGATAATAGCAGTGTCCAAAACAATGGTTAAGTTTGTAGAACTTATAAATTTATGGAACCCTGTACCATGTTAATATAAAAAGTGAGAAAGACCCTACTAGGAAGAATCAACATTACATGAGTCTTGTAACTTTATTTCACATTTCTTAAGTTAAATTACAGAAGAAACCATTATTTATACTTGGGTATTTCCATAATGACTCAATTTCAATGTGTGAGAATTGAGCCTTTTCTTTTTAGCAACAGAATTTGTTGTTCTTGTAAAATGAAGAAATTTGTTTTTATTTTTGCTCTGAGGCACAGATGTATGGTCAAACCCTAGAATGGAACTTGGGCTCACTTACTAAACTCAGGTTTGCTTCATTTCATTTTACCATTTCTTTTCCTTTTATCATGACTAGCAGTTTTCACTGCTTTATTTTAAGCTGTCTTCTGTCCATTTTGGAAGAAGGCAAGATGTCAGTCATTAAATAAATAGGTAAAAATATAAAATATGAAATTCAGATAATCGTTTTTAAATGAATTGACATTTTACAGAATTGACAAGAGTAGAATTAATAAACATAAGAATTACATATTCCAAAAAAGCATTCAGATTAAATATGAAAACAATTATATAACTAACTCATATCTGCCCATATAACTAAAAAGATCATTATAATAAATTAGTTTTAGTCCTTTATTAAAGAGAAACATTGAAGTAATACTCTTAAATGTAAATCTCTAATTTAATGAATTTCCCAAGTAAAAATTAACTATCCCTATGCAAATGTAACTGAATTTGCTAGAGTAATATCTGATATAATATCAGTAATATCATACTGAATAAAAGTTTCTTCTGGTAACAGACCTAGCTTGGGTGTAAATCCTATAATTTAAGGATTATATTATTATAATTAAATTTAAAAAGAAAAGAATAAAATGTTGTACCAAGAGTAGTCCTGAAAACTGAGCATTATCATTTTTGTTAAGTGGAGCATAGTCTTCAGGAATGGCCCCAATATGACATTATATTGACAGTATAAATGAAAGTACTTACTATAATATATATGCATGAGAAGGCCTTCAGGTAGAGGCATGTAGTAGAGTTTGGCAGCTGAGAGCCTCCTTGCAATGTATGTGGGGTAAGTAAGGCATTGTTGATCTTCTAAGGGATAAATTAAAATTAATAAAGAAGCAAACAACAGGAAAATGCTTCTATTACAAAATTTCTCTTCTTCCAGGAGATAAAAGCAGGGGAGTTTAATACCAGAACATACAGTATTGTTGCCAGGAGCACCAGTGAAAGAGTCAATAAGGAAAGACAGAAACAGTCGGTTTTCCTTCTCAGGACCATTAGGATGGAGAGAGAGAGAGAGAGAGAGATTTCAAGGAATTGGGTCATGTGATTATGGAGACTGACAAGTTGAAAGCCTGTAGGGTGGACTGGATAGACACCCAGAAGAGTTAAAGTTGCCGCTCAAGTCTGAAGCCTGTCTGCTGGCAAAATTCTTTCTTGCTCTGGAAATATCAGTCTTTTGTTCTGTTCAGGGCTCCAGTTGATTGCATGAGGCCCAACCGCATTATGGGGGGGGAAACTGCTTTGCTCGAAGTCTACTGATTTAAATGTTAATCGCATCCCAAAACAGTCTCATAGAAACATCCAGAATAATGTTTGACCACATTACTGGACACTGAGGCCTAGCCAAGTTGACACACAAAATTAACTATCACACTGGGCTTGTCCTAGACAGAAATGTACCATTTACTTCAGAAAATTTTAGCCTATTTCTTGTATTTTTCAGAAGGACAACAAGAAATAGTTTGAAGTGAGGGAACAACAGGGGGTCCACAGTGCTCAAATCCTAGTGACCCAGCTGATGGCAGCAAAGCCCAAATCTAACAACTATGACTGGTGAGTAGATACATTTGTTGTTGTTACAATTACATGTATAAGCTGATGTCATTCATCCATCAAATAAGAGCATTTATTATATCAGAAAATATATATTGTGAATAAAATCATTTATTTTCTTGAATTTGTGTCATGGCTTTCCTTTGAAATTCAATTATGATCCAAACTCAAAACATGGCCTAAAACCATTTTGGGATCTGGGTACTGTTCACTTCTCAAATTCATGTCTTGTCACTTCTTCCATTGCTTTCTATATTTCAGCTAATTTCTAGAAGATAACAATTATCTTCTAACTCAGGACTTTTGAACCAATGGTTTCTTTTGCCTAGAACACACACCAGCATTCATTATTAGCAAGCATAACCTCATATGTTCATTCCAGATTCAGATGTAATTTGTCTTGAAAGGACTATCCCAATTGCAAGCCTCTTTAGTACCCCCCCTTCATATCTCTATTTTAAATCCATAGCTTTTATCATAATTTTTAATATATATTTATGTGTTCATTTGTGTAATACTCTTTTGCCAGGATGTTTTATTCACTGCTATATTGTCAGAGCCTGGCACAATTTCCAGTAAATTATAGGAACTCAGCAATCACATTTAACTAATGTATATTTTATTTTTAAGTGACTGGTACATCAAGGTGTTTTATATATCAACTGTTGAATAGGTTGCCAAGTTTTTAGTTATATTAATAATATCAGATACTAACAGCTATTCCTGTTAAACATTTTCCAGTACAATAATTGAACATGTGAATATTTTTTAAATTTGAATCCTAGCATCTGTGTATCTAATATTTGTTATAAATTTATTCCAATTTTAAACTTAATATGCATATCCCTTATGCAAATTCTCCACTCCCACTTAAATATGCAAACTAGGAGACTTCAGTTAAACAATTTAATAAATTTATTGAGTTCCTTGTCTCAAATAAATAGCAATAAAAAATAAAAGATAAAAGACAACAAATTAGGAAAAATTGACAAGCTAAGAAGTATAAAACAAACAACTTTTGAAATAAGATAATTAATAATGTAAGTAGTCCAGAAAGTGCAAGCCTATGGGCTTAGAACCTGATTCAGAATAGGCAAATGGTTCAAAGGAAGATAAGGAGAATAAATACATGTCATACAGAACAAGAGACTAATACCAGCTCAGTGATGAAACTAGACTTGCAATATATAAAGGCATAATGGCTAAAACTTTTCAGAATTAAGAAATAAATAAATCTTCAAGATGACAACTTGATTTTTGAAGAAGATTAAAAAAATCTATAAGTAGGTGCTTGATAATAAATAAAATTGTAAAATAAAAAAATAAAAATAAAATTCTTAAAAGGTACCAGAGGAAAAAGACAGATTTTCTTTTTTTTTTTTTTAAAGATTTTATTTATTTATTTGACAGAGAGAGAGATAGCGAGAGCAGGAACACAAGCAGGGGGAGTGGGAGAGGGAGAAGCAGGCTTCCCGTGGAGCAGGGAGCCCAATGCAGGGCTCGATCCCAGGACCCTGGGATCATGACCTGAGCCGAAGGCAGACGCTTAACCACTGAGCCACCCAGGTGCCCCAAAAGACATTTTCTACACTCATGATGATTAGATGACAGCAAGCTTTTTTTTCCCTAGTAACAATAAGAAGAAGGCAGAATGGAATATTTCATTTCATACACTTAAGGAATACATGTTGTGTTTCAGAATTAACTTTCATACAAGAGTTTGGGAAAGGTTTGGGTTTTTTTGTTTTGTTTTTTTTTGGGTTTTTTTTGCTTGTTTATTTCTATAAAGATAGCTAGAAAATCTTTCTTCTCAAAATTCAAAGAAGTACTGCATAAAGGAGTGCTTGGGTGATTCAGTTGTTTAAGCAGCCAACTCTTGGTTTTGGTTCAGGTAATGATCTCAGGGTTGTGAGATTGAGCCCCACGTTGTGCTCCATGCTCAGTGAGGAGTCTGCTTGAGATTCTCTTTCTCCCCCTCTCTCTCCCCCTCCCCCCACTCTCTCTCAAAAATAATAAAATAAAATATAAAATAAAATAAAAGTATTCCATAAAAATTATCATCAAATATACGATTCTTAAAAAATCTGAAACCCCATAAAATAAAAAAAAATAAAAAGGAAAGCCTCCAAAATAAACAGGAAGTTCAAAAGAGAGAGTTAGGAGCCAAGGTTATGATAAGGGCTATGTGCTTGCCTACCTTGGTCAGAAAGAAGCTTGGCCTTCCAACAGTGGGTATGGGACAGGAGGCCATGGGGCCTCACAAATTGGAAAGTGGAAGTGAGCAAGTCACCATATCCAGTGTGACTTTTGAAGAGCTAGTGAAAAAATAAAGAAAAATCTGGCCACCCGTAGAAAATGACAAATATTCAAAGAAACCTGTAAAACAGATTTAAAAATTCTAAGAAAATCATAGCTTATTGGGAAAATTATTGTAAAGTTCAAAACTTTAGAATAAACAAAATTGAAAAGATCAAATATCAATTCTTACAGAACATAGATGATGCTATGTTTGAAAGTATCCTTGGGGCGCCTGGGTGGCTCAGATGGTTAAGCATCTGCCTTTGGCTCGGGAATGATACCAGGGCCCTGGGATCGAGCCCCACGTCCGGCTCCTGCCTCAGCAGGGAGCCTGCTTCTTTCTCTGCCTCTCTCCCTGCTCGTGTTCTCTCTCTCTCTCTGGATCCCTGTGTCTCGAGTGAATAAATAAAATCTTTAAAAAAAAAAAAAAATTGAAAGTATCCTTTATGTTGTAATACTTTTAAGAAAATCAATGAGATCATTAAATCAAATAAGAAACTAGGATAAAATAAACATGAGGAAAGTAGAAAGTATAAAATAATTAAGAGAAGAAATTTACAAAATAAAAATTTAATAACCCAGCATAGGTGTCAAAGAAAGATAAAAACATTTGTAAAAAATTTTAAAGAACATTGTAAAAGAAAAACATATGCCAGTCAATTTTGAAACATAGTTGTTAATTTCAAATAAAATTATGTCAAATTTAGTCAGGAAGAAATGAAAAACTTGTCTAAACTAAAATCATAGAATTAATAGTAAAAAATCTCCACCTAAAGATACCAGGTCAAGGTGGTTTAAGAAACACTCTTATCAAAACCTCATGGAACATAAAATTCCTACTTTATTTCGGATTTTTAGAAGCCAGGGAAAAAAGAAGCAGCATATACCTAGTTCATTTTGATGAGACATCAAAATTAGTACCAAATTAATACCAAAATTATGTACTTTATAGAGCTTAAATAAGCAAACATATAACAACCTTATTTGCAAATGTATTATAAATGTCTACTAAGCAAACTACATATCACCAAATGTAGACTTTTTCTAATAAACATTAACATAATGTAATCTATCAGATTATTTTAAAAAATATATAATCAGGTATGTGGATTAGAAAAATAATACATATAGATTAACACTCATTCATAATGCAAATGTTCATAAACTAGAAAGAAAAGTTTAGTAAACTGGAAGAGATCGGCTTTATCATCGTGGAGTGCAGTGCATACATCTTTCTTAAAAAAAAACTTTAGAAACAACTTAAAGTTAGGAACAAGAAAAGGATACTGAGTATCACTGCCATTACTGAATACATTACTGGCCCTAAATAATATAAGAAAGCAATAAAAGTAAATGAAATATAACAATTGTAATGTTAGTCTTTTAAAGAAGATATGATTGCCAATACATATAATCTCATGAAATCTAGAAACAATAAGAATTGGTCAGAAATTTCAGCAAGGTGCCAAATATAAGATCAAGATCCAGAAATCAATATATACCAGCAACAACCAATTTTAAAATGTAATAAAAAATCCTATTCTGCAATAACAGCAAAAATTTTAAGTTATCTAATAATGAATTCAATAAAAGATATTTAAGACATTTATAGAGAAAATTATGAAATGCTACTGGAGGATATAAAGAAGACCTAAACAAACAGAAAAGTATCCCTTCCCTGCATGGGAATCCTCCATATTTTATAGATATTATCCTCTGATAGTTTATCTATAAATTCAAAGAAATTTCAATTAAAAAGCATTTTTTTAAGAGGAACTTAGCAAGTTAATGTAAGACTAAATGGCTTAGTATTGTCAAAAATTATGAGGAATAATAAAATGGGAAGTGAAAAAAGACATAAAGAATTATTATAAAGTCAAAAAGTTGGATAGTATGCTACTGGTGCAGTTTTATAGATAATACACCAAAGAGATGTAAAGAGAACCCAGAATAGAGCATGTATATATTGAAATTTAGTATATAAGAGGATATATTAACAAGTCAGTATGGAAAATATGTGCTTTCAAAAATCATTGTAGGACAATTGGCTATCACTGTAGGAAGTGAAATATAATTCTACCCTAACAACATATATAAATTTAAGTTTCAAACATATTAAAGACTGAACTGAAAATAAATTCTTTAAACTTGCATTAAAAAATGTAGAGAAGACTATATATTCTTAATGTTGGGAAGGATTCCTTAAGCAAAATACAAAAGTACAAACCATAAAATGAAAATTATATAAATTGGACTACCATGCAATGAGTATGTCTGTCCAAAAAAAGATATTCTAAGCAAAATAAGGAATACAAGCCCTGGATTTAGAGATAATCATTGCAAGGCAGTACAGGGTCAAAGATTTCTAATCAGATTACAAAAAGAATGATAAAATAATAGAAGAACAAATAACCCCAAGTTTTTAAAAAGTGGGAAAAAGGCTTAAAAAGAATAGTCACATAAGAGGAAATATGAATATGTGATAAATGTGAATAGGTGCTCAAACTCAGGAGTAATCAGGAAAAAAATATTTGAAACAATATTATTCCATTTCATATGCATCAAATTCAAAGTTGACATGTACCATAATTAGGAAGGATAATAAATATGGGAACTCTCATTTACTGCTGGTTAGACTGTACATTATTATGTCCAATTTGGAGAGAAACTTAGCCCAAGCTAGTATCGTTTGAGATATTCATAAAAAAGTTGACATTTCTACTTACAAGTATATATCTTTTAGGAAAACTTTACACAAGGAGAGCTACAGAGAAATTTTCACTGAATCATTATTTGTATTAAAAAACACATTAGAAGGGTGTCTGGGTAGCTCAGATGGTTGGGTGTCTGCCTTCGGCTCAAGTAATGATCCCAGGGTCCTGGGATCAAGTTCCACACTGGCTCCCTGCTCGGTGCAGAGCCTGTTTCTCCCTCTCCCTCTGCCATTCCCTCTGCTTGTACTCTTCTGTCTATCTCTCTGTCAAATAAATAAATAAATAAAATCTTAAAAAAAATTAGAAAGTGATACACAAACAATGACTCATGGAACACTACATCAAAAACTAATGATGTAATGTATGGTGATTAACATAACATAATAAAATTAAAAAAAAGAAATAAGTTAACAAACAAGAGAATGGATAAATAGCTATGGGCATATATATATGAATAACACATCTGTATGTGTGTTTGCCTTTCTACTCAGGCACATAAAACCAAGCTAATTATATCACTCCACGCTACTATTGGCAGTATAAGAGTAATTTTTTGTTTTTACTTGATTGTATTTTATTTTTCCCTTGTTTCTGATCTTCATTTTTACTATCTGTGATAGCCTCAAAGATGGCCCCTAACGATGCCTGCTAACTGTTGTATGGTCTCCTGCCATATCACCCAGGGTTATTCTGTGTGACCTATAGAATATTGCAGAAGTGATGTTATACCACCTTCTGAGATTGTTATCCAAGACCTCGCAGCGTGTATCTTGCTCACTCTTTTTTCCTCTGATTACCCTTGCACTGGAGACAGCCAGATGCCATGTCTTGAGGACATTCAGGCAGGCCCAGTGAGGAAGCTCCTTCTTGGAAGTTGGCCCTCCAATCCCCATTAAATCCTCAGATGCTTATAGGGCTGACCCACATTTTGACTGCGACCTCAAGAGAAACCCTGAACCAGAACCATCCCACTAAGCCATTCTTAGATTCCTGACCCTTAGAAACTGAAGTAAAAATATTTATTGTTTTAAGCCCCGAAGTTTTGGAGTACTTTGGTATGTAGCAATATGTCACTAATACTTCCCTTTTCACTTTAGACACCTAAGCTAATGTGTTTGATATTGATCCTTTGTCAGTATATATCCTTGAAAGATACATAATGCCACTTTCTGTAAATGTATTTTCAATTTATAAAAATGCAATTGTGCCCTAGATGCCATTCTGTTTTGTTTTTTCACGTTTTTAATACCTACCAATTTTGCTCAATGTATAACTAATAACATTTTCCTCTAAATGTAGAAGAGCATCCCATAGTACACATCCTTCATAACTCATCTTCCTGTGTGTCCCCTTAGAGGCCTGTGACGAGTTTTCTCTAAGGTGTATACCCTGAAACAGATTGTTGGGTCACAGAATACACTTCTCATTTACTTTTTGAAGGCTGGCTTCACTGCCTTCCATCTCTTCCCTATTCTTATAAATATATTTTATTTAGGGGCATCTAGGTGTCTCGGTTAAGTGTCTGACTCTTGATTTCAGCTCAGATCATGATCTCAGGGTCATGAGATCGAGCCCCAGTCCAGCTCCATGCTTGTCATGGAGACTGCTTGAGATTCTCTCTCCCTCTCCCTCTACTCCTTCTCCCTTTTATATATGTATATACCTTGGTGGCTCAGATGGTTAAGCATCTGCCTTCGGCTCAGGTCATGATCTTGGGGTCTTGGGATAGATAGCTCCTTGTAGGGCTCCCAGCTCAGCAGGGATTCTGCTTCCCCCTCTCCCTCTGCCCCTCCTGCTTGTGCTCTCTCTCTCTCAAATGAAGAAATAAAATATTTTTAAAAATACAATAATGAAATAAATAAATAAAAAATTTAAGTCTCCACTGTGTCTATTTTCTTCAGCCTCCCATCTCTTCTCCCCAGAGGGAAGATAGTTCACTTAGCTCCTTGAGAATCCTATTAAAATTATTAATTGTATAGACAAGCAAATTCAGATTCTTTATACTTTTACTGGAATAGTAGCATATTAAACATATTGTTATAACTGTAGTATTTTTTGCTATGTGATTTGCCTTGAAGAAACTTCTAGTTTAGAACATAAATGACTTATTTTTCTATATAAATATATAGTATACCATTGTTTGATTTTTATCAATTATTTAATAATGTTTTTATAGACAAATCAGATTAATTCCCATCTTTTGAACTTTCATGTAATCCTGCAAAGAATAATCTTAAACAGATAAATAATATTTACATGTGTACAGGTTTGTCAATAAAATATATGTTTAGAAATATATATATATATTTTTAAGATTTTTTTATTATTTACTTATTTGAGACAGAGAGAATGAAAGACAGAGAGCATGAGAGGGAGGAGGGTCAGAGGGAGAAGCAGGCCTCCTCGCTGAGCAGGGAGCCCGATGCGGGACTCGATCCCGGGACTCCAGGATCATGACCTGAGCCGAAGGCAGTCGCTTAACCAACTGAGCCACCCAGGTGCCCTAGAAATATATTTCTGAGTCAAAGAGTATTTATAAATAAAACAAACATAACTATTTAAACAGATTGTTCCTTATAGAAGATAAGGATAAATATAAGAGGTTGTATCAATTTACAAATTTATATCAGAGGATCAAGGCTTGAGATTTTAATCCCACATTATTTTCCATTTCCGGTGTGAATTCAAACTTCATGTGTTTTGTTTGCTTTGTCTGTGTGTATGTAATACAAATATTGAAATGCATATACATTATTGAAAGGCTTATATGCACATATTCAAAATTTAGGAGGCTCTAAAGATGAATGAAAAAAAGTAGGTTTAGCTCACGTCACTTTACTCAGTCACACAATTTTCTCCTGCGGCAGCCATACTTACCAGCTACAACATATATATGTTTGGGCACGTAGATAAATTCCTCTTATTTGGACATATGTGCACTTCTTTTTGCATTGCAAGAACTGGAAAGAGAAAGCTCTTGTCAAGTGCTGTTTAAAAAAGAGGCACCAGATTTCTGTGTAGCCATTTATTAGGGATATATGCCTTTACTATCTCAACATTCAGCCTCAGGCAAACACCACCATTTGTGGATCTTTTTTTTTTTTTTTAAGATTTTATTTGTTTATTTATTTGACAGAGAGAGTGAGAGAGCACAAGTAGGGGGAGCAGTAGAAGGAGAGAGAGAAGCAGGCTCCCCGCCGAGCAGGGAGCCTGATGAGGGACTTAATCCCAGGACCCTGGGATCATGACCTGAGCCAAAGGCAGACTCTGAACCATCTGAGCCAGCCAGGTGTCCCATCATTTGTGGATCTTAACAAACTGATACTTCTATTTATTTTCTACCTATTCAGAAAGAGTGGGGATGGGGCTCTACATTATTGCTGGTGATAGTATTTGAACCCAGTGCAATCCAGGTGGCCTGGGTCCACTGCAGAGCACTCAATCTGGACATATCCCCTAGGGCCTATCATCTCTGTCCAGTCAGTGGAAGGGAAAATAAGTTGTGTACATAGGTTTCTTAAATGCGTTTTTCCAGAATTTGTGAACGTAACCTTTGTTTACTTTTTACTGAAGAAAATTTTGTTACATGGTGACACCTAATTTCAATGGCATCTGGAAAATACAATTTAGTTTTGAACATTTATTTATTATGTGCCCGTATTTGAGTCATATTTTTGTCTTTTATTGTTTTATTGTTTTTAAGTTGTTTACTATGAAAAGGGAGAACAGATTGAAGAGCAGACGTACTCTTTGTCACGTTTTATAGTTTTAGCTTTCACATTTATATCTATAATCCACACAGAATGCACATCTGAATATGGTGAAAAGATATTTATCTTTATTGTATTTCCCCTATAAGAATGAGTTTTCTTAATTTAATACTACTGTTATTGGCATACCTATTTCCATATACGTGTGGAAACATGTCTTCATATTCCTAATCTGTTCCTTTGGGTTTTTTTAATCACTGGCTAATATTATACTATGTGATTTTTTTACATATTTCTTAGAGCTATTTTCTCAGTATGATCCTTCTTTTAATTTTATTTTACTCTTTCATAATAGTTTTAAAATTAGATTTCCAAATTTCACACACTCAAAAACACCAGACATTCACACTTCCCTATTAGAATCCCCTTAGGTAGTACTGATTATAAAGTGCTGATCATCGTGATATAGATGTATTCCATTCATAAACATGACATGCCTATCCATTTACACATGATCTTCTTTAATTTATTTTAATAATTTTTAAAAAAATTCCCACATTTTATATGCTTTATTAATAGTTTGATACTTTATATCATTTTCTGATATTATAAGCAGTGTCCTGGTTTCTGGAACGTATTGTAATAATAATAAATATATATATATATATATATTTAAGATTTTATTTATTTGTGAGAGAGAGAATGAGAGGCAGAGAGCATGAGAGGGAGGAGGGTCAGAGGGAGAAGCAGACTCCCTGCTGAGCAGGGAGCCCGATGCGGGACTCGATCCCGGGACTCCAGGATCATGACCTGAGCCGAAGGCAGTCACTTAACCAACTGAGCCACCCAGGCGCCCTGTAATAATAAATATTTGCTATTTTATAGGGAAGAAAATAATACAATATATTCTTATATTACATTAGGTAATATGTTCAAGATGTATAAGTACCAATTTCATGATAACATTTTCTTTGGAAAAAAAAGAAAATAGTGTTAGGAAAGTTTACAAAAGAATTTCCAACCATAGGTATAATGTCTTATGTCCTTATAAAATTAAACATTTTTACTGAAATACTATGTTCATTAATTATCCATATGTTAGTTTGTTTCATGTATTTTCCAAAAGTTTTTCAAGAAGTTGAGTAATAGTTTATTATATGGATTTTTACGTGTAGCACATATAATAATAATTTAAAGTGAGGTAAATTATTATGTCCTCTTATATATGTTTCTATTAGGTTTGGAAGGGTACAAATAAGGTGGCTTACGTGTTTGTAGTGTCATGCATGTGGGAGCTATACTTGAATGCAGCCTAACCTTAGAGATGAAACTGCCAGATTCTATAGGGCGCTTGGGTGGCTCCGTCAGTTAAGCATCTGCCTTCAGCTCAGGTCATGATCCCACAGTCCTGGGATCTGGCCCCTACTCAGGCTCCTTGCTCAGTGGAGAGCCTGCTTCTCCCTCTCCCTCTGCCCCTCCCCCCTCCCCACACTCGTGCTCTCTCTCTCTCTCTCTCTCTCTGGCTCTTGCTATCTTAAATAAATAAATAAAATCTTTAAAAAAAGAAACTACCATATTCTAGATTTGACTTTATAGTTATTCCAAGAAATCATGCCTAATTTCTTTAACTCTCCATGGCTTGACTTAGCAAATTAGAGATAATAACATGTGTGCTACATTTCAGTGGGTTTATCTAATAGTGATATGGTACAACATATACAATTTCTGTGTATATTATAATATGCTGTACAAAGAAAAATCAATGTATTGAGGCACCTGGGTGACTCAGTTGGTAAGTGACTTGATTTTGGCTGAGTTCATGATCTCAGGGTTGTGGGATTGAATTCTGCATTGGGCTCCACACAGGGCATGGAGTCTGCTTAAGAGTTTCTCCCTCCTTCTCCCTCTCCCCCTCCCCCCTTCTCTCTAAAAAAAATTTTAAAATAATAATGATAAAATTAATATACTATTGGTAGTTTACAGAGTTCAGTTAAGTGAACATTTATTGAGTGTAGGTTCTATCCCAGGTACAGAATTCGGGATAACAAAAACAAAACAAAACAAAAACAATTTATAAGAAAGGTGAACAGGTATTTTGACTTAAGGAGCTTACATTCTAATCTTTCTAAAGGATCTGGGTTAAGTGTTCCACGAAGTACTACTCTTCATGGTTTCTAGGGCTTTAATATTACCTTCCTTCTCAATGTTGATAAATGATTGTGTGAGTCTGTTAAAATGTGAAAGTTCTTATGAAAACTAAAAAAAAAAGGACTTGGATACCAATATTATAGAAGATTTTGTTATTTCTAAAAATAGATGTAAAATGGTTGATTAACTCACCAATTGTGTAAAACAAATTTTATCTGATGGTGGGCATAATCTAAAATATTTATCATTTAACTCATGTCTTGTATCATTCTTTTTTCCCTCCTTGGTTGAGTGCCCTTTCTCCACACAGGATGTCTACATAATAGCATTCAACTAGAGAGTTGAATAGTAAAGATCTATCTTTACATCGTCTCTAAATTATTTTCATAATAGTCAAATTTTCCATAAGTTATGGGTCTAAGTCTTTAGTTTTAATTAGCAAGATAATTTACATATATATATATATATAGAAACTTCACTATCACTACATAATAGCCAAATCTGTGCATTACATTTCAGAAATTATTATTTAACTAAAAACCTGATATAATCATATAGTCCCATTATAATTTTAATATTTACAAGTCTGAAGTCTAAACTCATTTTAATTCTTTTTAAAAAATATTTTATGGTGAGTATTCCTTACCATCACCCTCCAGGCACCCAGTCAGAACCTTGGTAGTCGTAAGACCGCCTCTTTTTCCCTTGACTCCAAAATGTAATTTGAAATCTGGTGGGTGCTTCATTCTAAATACTTTCTTCAGGCATTTCTATTTATTTCATCACTACTACCACTGGCCTACTAATAGCCCCCACCTAATTTCACTTATAATAACATGACTATCTTAATGGTGTCTCTGCCACTTTCCTATACTACTTCCTTTAGTTTTTATCATTACTATTAAAATGAAAGTTTCCTGGGCATTTGATCTTGTCTCAACCTGTTGTGATCTTTCAGACGTCCCAGGAGATACAAAAACTTTGTGATTGAGTCCAGCAAATTTGTCCAGAGTCATCTTATTGTCCTTACCTATGCAAACTATATCAGAGCCAGGATAAACTATTTGCAATAGTCTGTACATATAGTGATTCCTATAGTTTCCTCTACCTCGATTGTCCTGGACATTTCTCTCCTTAACAAGTTCTACAAAGCCTCTGCCATTTCTAAAAACAGATTTTCTCTTCCCTACCTCAATAATACTTTGCTAAAACCCCACTGATAGGATTCCATTTGACTCCTCGATGATGAGTCTGTCTGCAAGGACTTATCTTTTTTCTTTAGTTCCTTGCACAAAGCTGTGAGCATATAAATGTTTGCTAACTGTACACATTAATGAATATGTATTATTTTTATATGTGCTCTGACTGTTAGTTGTACACAAAAAATTCTATCTCTGTTCATAGATGTGGGTATATGTTTACGTAAGTAATGAGAAGTTCATTACATATAGAAGTAAATAGGATTACTAGGATGTAAATCTCATTTAGGCCCCATTCTAGGATCAACTTTACAAAGCCAACAAAAGCTATAATACATAGAGACACATGAGTTTCTAAGTTTCTTAAGCTACATTGTTAGCTCTATATAGATTGCAGGTAAACCAAGCATTCAGAGCATCCAGCCTCCCTCTCGTGTCACATACACTTGCTATAATACGTGTAAACAGACAGCAACCTGGAGTGTTGCGAACTCATTTTTTGTGCATTCTTTCTGCACAAATGCAAGTCTGGTTCATGTTTATACTTTGGTGATTTTTGAAAGAAGATTAATGACATGAATATTTACAAAGAAAATGTCTATGTGACCAACATTTGCGCGCGCTCTTGAATATCAGTGTCACGGTGCTTTGCTGCTGCTGGCTTTATGCCACACAACCTATTTTATGAAGGTGACAGGCTGTCACATGTAAAGTTTATTTCTATTACTTCTTTTGCTGTTTTAATTCACTGTCTATTCTCAGTGTCTTTTCCTTTCCTTTTCATATGTTAATTGTGAGTTGAACCAATTAACATATCTAACAAGTCCTAGAATTAGTTTTTCAATTCAGATTGAGACATATATTTCTGCTGAAATACTTTAGTCTTTACTAATAGTTAAGTTTCCAGTGTTTACGTATATTTTAGAATAAGGAATGCCTATAGTTACTTACTTTGTTGCTGACTCTCTGGCTTCGTTCCATGCCCAATTTTAAGAACTGGGCTTTAATGACTATTATCACAAAAAAGTCTTGTTAAACTCTATCTCTGAAGGCAATCTGTAATATTTCCTGAACAGTCAGATTTTTGTAGAAATACTATTGTGAGCTCAAATGAGATAGTCTTCTGTTAGGTCATGTGACTGGGGACAAAGCTGTGAGGAAATGTGGGTAAGGAATTTGGGGCCAGAAAATATGGCTACATTTTTTAAATGATGGTATCTGAGATGTCAAGGCCAGCAAGAATAAATAACTACATTTATGGTTGACGTAATATAAATATCATTTTATAAGATTGTGACAAACACCAGCAGACATGCCAAAAATTATTTAGTTTCATAAAAAACATTTTATATTCATTTGGAAATATCAAGGGGTTTTATATTTACCTTCCAGAGATACTTCTTTTTTTCAAAATTAAAGTTTGGCTTAAAGATAAAATAAGTCAAAATCTGCAGGCTATAGAAATGAATTTCCTCTGTAGCAGACAGTTTCTAGGTTAGCATTTGTTTACCCATTATCTACCTACACCATCGTGAGTTTGTTCAGATGTGAATAAAAGAGAAACTTTGTATATGGAAAATATAATTATATCTCAAATAATTTAAAGATCCACAAATCTAAAATCTTATGTATATGAAGGCATAACAGACAATGGCCTGATTACTATCCAGGTCTTCATTTTATCAGGTAAAATGGAACTAATTGCAAATAACAGAGAATCCAACTCACACTGACAAATGACAAAGATTTAGGTTCTTGCCTCACACCCACATAAAGAATAGGGTCCAAAGAGATCTCTTTTCCATCTCACAAATAACTAAAAAACCCAGATTAATTTTGAGTGACTCTCAATATCACTGAAAGGTTCTCAACTCTATCCTATTCTAGTTGCCATCTTCATCCACAGTCTGGGATAGCTTGCAGGAGTAAAATTGATACTGCAACTTAAGATCTCATATTTCTTTCCCACACTGTCCAGAAGGGAAAACTTCATTTTTTCCAACCATTACTTAATGTTCTGGTCTTGATTCCATTTAGAACAATTTAAGTCCAGATTTTGAAGCGAGAACTTTGCATAAAGGAAAGCCAATCATGGCTCTTCTGGCCAAAAAGGAAAGCCAACTATGAGAGATAGAATCCAACCAACTCATACTACAAGACTAGAAAACAATGATGTAGGAATGGATGACAGAGACAGACAACAATATCCACTGTCTTCCAATGATGTAGACATTATATTTAAAGGTAAGTCATTGTAAAAGTCTGAAATTATGGCCCAATATTTTATTGTGTATTCTTTTCACACTATAAAAGCAATAAATGGCCATTGCAACAAAATAAAGCACACAGATGCAGACAAGTAATCTGCTTATATCCTTCAGTGCAAACTATAAAGTCAAACAATATTTCAAAAACAACCTTCCACACCAGAGACATGTTAGATGCATAATATACACCCATTTTTGTGAAAATAAAGAAAAGCACCCTCTCTTGTTCCTTTTTTGTAAATTTAGTCTATTATTGGCTATGGCTCTTTTAATGACAAGTAAAAATCACACAGAGAAAATGGGATAAAATGTAACACTCTTGTGTAACAAATCACTTAAAAACATATCCCCAAAAGGAAAAACATCTTCCACTATCATTATCACCTAAGATAAGAAACAGCATATTTCAATACCCCAAAAGCATTCCACTTTTTTCCACCAAACAATTCCATCACTTTACCTAAAGAAAAACACCATCTGGGCTTTAAGTAGTCATACCTTTCTCTATAAGGATTACACCTGAATATGAACCTCTGTACATTAGAGTTTTGTTCTGCCAGCTTTCAAAATTTTGATAAATGAAATTGTATAGTATGTAAACTTTTGTCTTTTCTTTCTGTAACATGTATATTTATGACATTTATCCATCAAAGCCATATTGCCATAGTTCATTCATTTTCCATTCTACATAACATTCTATTGAAAGATAGCTGTTTCTGGGGCACCTGGGTGGCTCAGTCGTTAAGCGTCTGCCTTCAGCTCAGGTCATGATCCCAGGGTCCTGGGATCGAGCCCCACATCGGGCTCCCTGCTCCGTGGGAAGCCTGCTTCTCCCTCTCCCACTTCCCCTGCTTGTGTTCCCTCTCTTGCTGTGCCTCTCTCTGTCAAATAAATAAATAAAATCTTTAAAAAAAAAAAGAAAGATAGCTGTTTCTTATTTACATATATATATACAAATAATATATATATTACATATATATCATATATGTATGAACAAAATGGGAATGATGTCTTCCAAATTTTTCTGTGAACTAATTATTTATCTAAGTAATCTTTTTAGCAGAGCATATTTGTCTATCAGGATTGCTTATTGTATATACACCTGGTCTTTTGAGCTATAGCTGTGCTGAAGAAAAAAAATATCATGTATCTTTAATCATGTATCTTCTTAGATATGACTATCAATGCATGAAAAAATAGAAACTATAGGACTAACCTACCTCCCATGCTAACTTGTACCATAAATAGTTGGTGCTTCTATCTGTGAACCCAAAATGTGTCTTGTGGAGAAAAGTGATTTTAGGAAGCTGCATATGAGAAATTTAAGGCCCCATGATTATTGTTTAACGGTAACCATTGTTGTGGTTCTACTTTAGTGTACTTTGTTAATTATGAGTAAAGCTTAGAGCTGAATTAAGCTGTGTATCATGAGAGTCTGCAAATTTAGCCTTCTGTGATGGTGCCAAAATAATAACAATAACTAATATTTATAGTGGTTTTATGTGAGGTAAGTTTTTAAATAACCATAACAACATTAGAGTTTAGGGATAATATCATCTCTGTTTTATAAATAAGGAGATGGAGAGCTTATGTAACTTAACCGATGCCACATAGAAATTATGGACCTGGCTCCAGAGCCTGTGTTCTTAGCATTATATTACTGTTATAATGCCTTATATTTTGTGGGTATCCAGTGTAAGAGATAATAATCTCTGAAAATATAATCTGTGGAAGAATTTACAACACTGATCCTCTACCAGGTTTCTGTATCTATCAGGCATGGGCTCTTCAGATGGGCTGGGTTGGGTGGGAAGAGTTATTATGATTAGAATGATGATATAGATGAATATTATTTTAGCTCATTGAATAAACTGAATATATAAATACAAAATCACAAAATTTCTATTTATACTGTATCTGGAATTAAAATTAATTTGTATACACTCTTGTGGTTCACAAAATAGGTCAATATGCAAATGACTATTTTTCACTGTCATTTTAACTTTTACTTAAAGTGTAATACCATACAATTTGTCCTACTCTACATGGAAGCTCTAGGAATATGAACAAACAAGAATATATTTAAAAAAGGGGCACCTGGGTGGATCAGTAGGCTAAGCATCTTCCTTTGGCTCAGGTCATGATCCCAGGGTTCTGGGATCCAGCCCTTCATCTGGTTCCCTGCTCAGCGGGAATCTGGCTTCTCCCTCTCTCTCTGCCCCTCCACCCCCGCTCATGCTCTCTCTCTCTGTTAAATAAATTAATAAAATCTTCTTTAAAAAAGACTAAATTTAAAAATTATCTAGGACTAAGATTTGTTTTCATTATTCTTCTTTCTCCTTCTATTTTATTCACTCTTGTAGTTACAAATTTTAGTGATCACAATTACTTTGTAAATTACTTTAGACATAATTTATCACTTGTCTCGTTTTCAATATCCTGATGACTTTTCACTCATCTAGATGATGGCTTTACAATAGTATTCATTTCTACTTGATCTAATTCAGTGTTTTTCTCTTTTAATTTCTCCACACTTTTGTTCTTTTTCGAGATCGAGCTGTCTGACAAATTGTCTTACCTAAATTGTGTCCTTTATCCAGTTAACATTTATAGTCCCAAAAGCACTGATTTCAAATAAATTCTTAAAAGTCTGTTCATGCAAAAATTCACCCAATATTTTATTTAGATTTCTCAATTAATTAAAAAATTGCAATTTCATACCAAGATTGGTTCTTGTATCAGTGAGGGGCCTGGCAGCAAACAAATCACTCTTTTAAAGTAATTGAGAATAGTTTAATAAACAAAACTTTTAAAAGCTATAAACAATATTTAAGATTACCAGTAAGATATTCTAGATATTCTAGGTAAAATGGGAAATTTTACCTTCCTTAGCCTTGAAAATATAGGGCAGGAATTCACTCTCCCCACCCTCTCATTTCTTTCTGGAGCTATTTTCCAAAACACAAACATAAGTCAAAGTAAAAGGGAGTCCCTTCATGCCATCCAAACAGTTTTCGGGGTCACAAAACATGATGGTGATAGGTAGCTAGTGGAGTTGGAGCAAATTGCAGAAGATATCAAACAGAGTTCTATTGACACCCTTTTTATATATTTCTCAAATTGAAAATGTGTGCGGATGCAGAAAGTGACTCTCCTTTCCAGTGTGCAACTTCTTGTGAAGAATGATCCCTAGTTAAAATATAAGCCACTCCAGATATCATGCTGTCTTAAATACGTGTTTATCTTATGGAATATTTATACTCCAAAAGAGAGTATCATTGCCAAAAGATGAACAATTTCCAAACAGTACAAAATTAGTACAAAGTTGTGCCACAGCGTGACCTACTTCTAAAAATTATTGAAGGTATCCATAACATGGTAGAAGATTTTGAGGCATTACAACACTACACCTATATAAATATATAGTGTTAAGAGTTCGAGAATATAAGTAATTTTGCTGCTCTCTTGGGATATGTTTCTGTAATAACCCTTTTACTTAATGGGAAAGAAATCTTCACGACTCCCTTCTGTGCATATCAGTGTCTACCCCAGCTCTTGAATGCTTTTTATAACTGACATTATCTTTGTGAGAAATTGATACTACTCAAGGATTTTGTTTTAGTTGTGGGTTAATTTTTTTTTTTTTTTAAAGATTTTATTTATTTGACAGAGAGAGACACAGCGACAGAGGGAACACAAGCAGGGGGAGTGGGAGAGGGAGAAGCAGGCTTCCCACGGTGCAGGGAGCCCAATGTGGGGCTCGATCCCAGGACCCTAGGACCATGACCTGAGCCGAAGGCAGACGCTTAACGACTGAGCCACCCAGGCGCCCCATAGTTGTGGGTTAATTTTTAATGGTCATTGCATGTATATTAAATTTTAGTACCATAACCATAAGCATCAGAGTGATAAATATTTATCTTATGATTACTCAGAAACCAGTCCCCATTACTAAACTGTAATATCAGTATGGTTTTGTGAGTTTTCCTCATTTTGATACTATTTAATCTTTTTCACAAGAAATCTACATCATCATTATCATGCTAATCATCATGCTAATAACTACTTGATGTTAAGCATTCATTATGATGTAAGCACTGTATTAACTGATTTATGTATATTTGATATTTACAATAGTTCTACAGCTTATTCCATCATGTAGGCACAAGCCACATGTGGCTATTTAACTTTAAATTTAAATTACTTAAAATTAAGCCACATTAAAACTTTAGCCTTACTAGTCACATTTCAAGTGCTCAATATTAGTGGACAGAAGAGATTTAGAGCATAGCTTCATCAAATAAAATTCTATTTGGCTATTTAATGAGATAGAAATGGCAAGTAACCTGAACATTTAACCACAGGATGTCTTACTTCAGAACTACAGTCATAAATTTCATATTATACTATGCATTTCATGACTATAGAAACCACCTTCATCATTAATAGTTTGCAATATTTTAGCAGAATCCCTATGTATAGTAGACCACTTATGTATTAGTGATAGAAGGAATGACTGAATGAATAAAACTAAATTAAGATAAATGACTTAAAGCTAATTATATAGCTAGCATTTATATGAAAGATAATCATTCAATATTTCATTTAGTGTATGACCCTGTGTGGATTATCATGTACTATATCCCTTCAATACAAAGATAATAATCCCATATATGTTTTGTGTTCCTTTTGTAATTTTAAATTTGTCACAGTGTTCTATATCTCCAAATTAATTTCCCTGTTAAAGATACTATATTCTTGTTATACATTTTGCACATTGGTTAACTTGTAAGATTTAATCCATCAAAATAGCAATCAATTTAGTCTGAATAGTACTTGTCTTCTGAGTATGACAAAAATAAAAATGAACTAAATGTTTCATTACTATTCCCTCTGGATTTTACTCATGTATTTCCAATACCTATTTATTGTTATGACATTGTTTTATCAATTTACAAGTATGTAGACTTCTTACTGTGTTCCCCTGACTACTCATTGTATCATCCAAATTTGAATTATGCAAACTTTTCTTTCTACTCTGTCTCTATTGTACACTAAAAATGGCATAAATCCTTTATTTATATTCAATTCCCCTAGAGATGCAGGTACTTTTATTCACTGAATGGTGTTCAGAGAACGGTTGTGAATAATGGGAACTTCTCCTCCTTCAGAACTTGTATAGAGTTAGTTTGATAACTAATATGCATCTGGGATTTTTTTTTAGCTTGTGTATATTCTTCACCTTGATAGGCAGCTTTCAACAGCTGTCAGAGAGCAGTTTTCTGTATACTCAAGAGTGCTTTATTCAGATTTGTAAAGATTAACTAAAAACAAGAAAACGTTTATGAATGACTTTAATGTGTGAGAATAAATTCCCTCTCTAGGAGAAAAATTTCAATAAAATTCTATATAATATTTCTAGTTTGTGGTCACTGAAAATTTAACCAATACTAGGAGCCAATAATCTGTTAATCTCAGCATGAAGATAATATTAATGAGAATAAACTCAGTTTATATGTCTAGATTCATGTGGTATAAGGCTTTAAATGAAGGTCAACATTATGCGGGCCTTGACATTTAGTAAGATCGGGATGGCCTCAAATGGCCTAACTGCAAGCAGGCCTACCCACTCCGTTTCCACTGATAAGGTCCCCTAGTCAAACAACTCTTGTTATCTAAGGGGCCAGATATAATTCCTGCTCATCCATGAGTAGTAGGCTTTAGTTCTCTGAAAGCTGATGGAATTATTCAGACAAGCTAATTACATCCTTCCATGAGAAAACAGAGCACACCACCCTTTTGACACTACAAAGGCTGGCACCTCCCACAGCCCCTGGCTTACTCTGTTCCCATGTACACCCCTATAGGGCCCCGTGTAACATACAATGTCCTCTTTCCCTGAGTGTGAGTATATATGACTAATAATCTGCTGTCAATCTCATCTGCCCAGTGTTATGTGTCTTGGGTCGGGCAATCCTCATAACCTAGGGTGGAAATCCCTCTCTTAACAAGGGAATGGACAGAAAATAATTAAAACAATTGGATGTTTTGTGGAGTGTCCTGTGAATAATATTTGTATAGTCAGAAACAGAAGTTTCCCATTAACTATACCAAATAACATGTGTGTAAATATTGCAATCTCTTTTTATAGCTAATTTCTTTAATAATGTGTGTATCACTAGGTCACTAAAATTATAAACACCTAAAAGACAGTGACTGTAACTTGAAGTAGCATAGAGTCTGGTGGAAGACACAAAGAACAGAGACATCAACAAGAAAATCAACAAATGAGAAGCAGTGCTATGTAATCATGTTTTTGAATATGGTTTTCTCAGTGTCCTGTGAGAAAGTAGAAAGGACATAGTTCCTGGCACAATAAATGAAGACAAAAAAGCTAACCAAATCAGAACTAATGAAAGAAGAGTTCTTCAAGGAGCTACCAGATACTGAGGGAACTCAAAAACAAACAAGAATAGCAGTCTTGAGCTGATACCATGATAGCCCAAGAAACAGGCTTCAAGAATAGAGATTGGGGTTTGACCACCTTCATGTTTATAAGATTATGTGACCTTGATCTTCTACTCAGTGAAGAGCCAGATTAAGCTGAAGAGCCTGCCAGTAAACATGAAAAGTAACTTGATTTAATTGGTAATTAGGTAAGCACACTATTAAGACACAAGCCCATATCCATCATATTCATATGATTCAAAATGTCTGGGTATTTTGGGAATTGTTAGAGATGTAAGAAAAGGTGAATTCTCACATATTACTGGTTGTCTCTAATCTATGCTGGTCAAGAAGAGTAAATATGAAGTAAAACTTTGAGAAACAGGAAGTTCTACAGAGAGTTGGTGTCAGGTTTATTTTTCATTTCTCATCGTAAATCACATCAGTTAGAAATTCATGGGTGTCCAATATAAAGTATATTTAGATTACTAAATTAAGACTCATAAACAGATAAATGATCTAAAGCTTTTTTTCCAAAAGAACCTAAATCAAAAGTGCTACAACTAACATTAGATCGAAGCATAATATAAAAATAATTGAAAATGATAATTGTCTTATCTAATCAGCTCTGACATGATGTCAGCCAAAAAGTGAATTATCCAAATTATTTTATTTATTTTTTTAAAGTTTTTTTTTTTTTTTTAATTTGAGAGAGAGAATGAGAGAGAGAAAACATTTGAGGGGGAAAGGGTCAGAGGGAGAAGCAGACTCCCTGCTGAGCAGGGAGCCCGATGTGGGACTCAATCCCGGGACTCCAGGATAACGACCAGAGCCAAAGGCAGTCGCTTAACCAAGTGAGCCACCCAGGCGCCCATATCCAAATTATTTTAAATATAAATATAGCCCCGTGATCTTTATTGCTGGACCATACCCTATGTGTATATTTTTACTTGTCCAGTTGGGAAGCATAGAATTATCAAAAATAGAAAGATTTTAGTAATATTTTTCTTGTCTATTACATTATTTTTTAAATTTTATGTTTATGTGAATATTTTATAATGCATATATTGTTTTAATATGGGAGAAGAAAATAAATGTTTAAGTGTATTGACTAAAGAGTCATTAAAATAATGAATTTTATTATCTAAATTCAATAGGGAATCACCCAGAGAAAAGAGCTCAGTGGACAAATGGAGAGAAAAATTGAAGTGCCAATGGAATGGAGCAGTCTCTGCTCTAGTTCACCAGGCCTGACTCTTTGGTTTAATAGAGTGGAGAGCAGGGGCATAAAAGGATTTAGGATTTAGAACTTATATATGTTCTTGCTCCCGATATTGTTTTAAAAGTTGTTTATTTCTTTTTGAATTTCTGCTCTAACAATCTCTATCTTCAGCCTACAGGGAAATGAATCCAATAAATAATGGCATAATGTTTTCATTATGCCAGACCACTAGAGATGCAAACCTAAAATTTAATGTTATTTGTTTTACTGAAACATCGAACCAGTCTTAAGAACTATATAGAGGGTATGATTCATGTACAATGAACATATATATATATATATATATATATATATATATATGTTTAAAAATGCTGGAGCAGAGAAAGGAGAAAAGGAAGGAATGAAATAGTAAGTAAAAAGAGAGAGAGATTGAGAGAGAGAGAGAGAGAAACTTGTAAGCCACATTTGATGTCAGGCAGGGGGCATAATGCTTAATACAGGCATACAGAAATACCAGTTTGAAATTTGACTGAATATATAGCTAACTCAGACTATGTTCTCCTTAGGATTTTACTTTTCTAACACATGACCCACACATCTGGCTTTTTCCACTGTTGAGAGAGTGTAATGCAATCTAAATCTTAAATACTCCTTTAAGAGTAGAACTATTTCCCTTTTCCCTTGGTACACATTTGCATTATTAGATTTTTTTTTTAAAGAATGTTACAGAAAATAAAGAGAAAAGAAACAGAGAACAGACAACACATGGTTAGGAAGAGGGAAATTAAAAAAAAAGAAGAAGAATTCTAGTTTTTATTTCAATTAACATTTAATCAAATGTTGCTTCCTTAACCAGTTTATGAAAACCAAGTCTCTAATATTATAAACATGTTTCAATCCTGTCTGGTTTAAATGTTAAAAACAAAACAAAACAAGACAAAAATTTGATACTAGAAATAAAAATTTCTATTAAGGGACAGATCTGAAACAATTCTGGTACCATTTTATGCTCTAAAGTTGTCCTAATCTTCTATGACTACTTTTATCCTTTTTATATGTGGCTGCCCAGGTTGTTTGTTTGTCTCTAGAAAATCTACACATTTTATTTGACTAGGTATTTCTCTCAGCACCCTCATCAAGCTCCTGACAGGACTACGCCTATACTTCCTCAGAGCTGCTTACTTTGAAGAATATTCTTTAGGTAGAGATGAAACCTGGTTCTCTCTTTTAGTAAAGAAATAATACTCTCATCATGTTTTTTTTGTTTTATCGGGCTTTTTATTTTGAGATAATTGTAGATTCACATGCAGTTGTAAGAAATCACACAAAGAGGTGGTGTGTACACTTTACTAGGTTTTTTTCTTTTTCTTTTTTTTTAAAGATTTTATTTATTTATTTGAGACAGAGAGAATGAGAGAGAGAGAGAGAGCACATGAGAGGGGGGAGGGTCAGAGGCAGAAGCAGACTCCCTGCCGAGCAGGGAGCCTGATGCGGGACTCGATCCCGGGACTCCAGGATCATGACCTGAGCCGAAGGCAGTCGCCTAACCAACTGAGCCACCCAGGCGCCCTAGGCTTTTTTCAACAGTAATATTTTAAACAACTATAGTACAACAACCAGGATAATAATATCCATACACTCAAGGTGAAGAATGATTCCATCACCAGAAGAATCTTTCATAATACCCTTTTATAGACGTGCCCATTTCCCTTCCTGCCCCTATCATCTCCTTAGCCTCTGGCAACCTCTAATTTGTTCCCCATTTCCTTGATTTTGTCTTTTCACGAATGGTATAGTAATTACAACCATGAAGTCCATTATCTGTTGGGTTTGGGTTTTTTCTCTCAGCATAATAGACAGGAGATTGAGTCACTGATTTTATCAATAGTTCATTTCTTTGCATTGCTGAGTAGTAACCAATGATCTGGATGTGCCACAGTTCGTTTACTAACTACTCACCCAATGAAGGATGCCGTTCGCCGTTCCAGGTCTGGGCTATTACAAATAAGGCTGCTATAAACATCTTTGTACAGGTCTTCTGAGTGAATGTAAGTTTTCAGTTTTTGTGACTAATGCCCATGAGTGAAATTCCTCAATTATGGCAAGTTGTATGGTAAGTTTGTTTAAGAAACTCACAAACTGGGGCTCCTGGGTGCCTCAGTCCTTAAGCGTCTGCCTTCGGCTCAGGTCATGATCCCAGGGTCCTGGGATCGAGTCCCGCATCGGGCTCCCTGCGCTGCGGGAAGCCTGCTTCTCCCTCTCCCACTCCCCCTGCTTGTGTTCCCTCTCTTGCTGTGTCTCTCTCATGGAAATGGGGGACAAATTAGAGGTTACCAGAGGCTAAGGAGATGATAGGGGCAGGCAGGGAAGTGGGCATGTCTATAAAAGGGTATTATGAAAGATTCTTGTGGTGATGGAATCATTCTTCATCTTGAGTGTATGGATATTATTATCCTGGTTGTACTATAGTTATTCAAAATATTTAAAATCTTATAAAAAAAAAAAGAAAGAAACTCACAAACTATTTTACAGGGTGGCGGTGTAATTTTATATTCCAAGCAGCAATGTATGAGTGACCTAGTTTGTCTGCAACCTCATCAGCATTTACTATTGTTACCATTTTTTAATTTAGACTTTTTTTTTTCAAAACTGGCTTACCTGTTCTCATTCATTTGCATTTCCATATAAATTTTAAATTTCAAAATAATTTTACATATATATATAAAATCAAGCTTATATATAAATAAGCTTATATGTATTAAGCTTATTTTAAAATTATATATTGAAATTATAATTCTATATTATATTTAATTAAATTAAAATTATATAATAATTAAATTATAATTATATAATAATTAAATATTTAAATTATAATTGTAAACTTAAAATGTAATATAAATATTGATGGGATTTTGATGGAAATAATGTTAAATCTCTATATCACTTTTGGAAAATTGACATCTTTGCTATCTTGAGTCTTTCAGTCCAAGAATATAGTATGATTCTCCATTTATCTACACTTTCTTTGATTTCTATAATGCTATGTAGTTTGTAATATACATGTCCTATATATGTTTTGTTAGATTTACACAAGTATTTTATTTTTTGAGTGATGGCAAATGATATTATATTTTTAATTTTTATATTCATTGCTAGTAAACAGAAGTACAGATGATACCTTTATAGCCATTTTATATCTTGTAATCTTACTAAACTCTCTTATTAGTCATAGGTATTTTTTCTGGATTCCTTGAGATTTCCCATGTAGACAGTCATGCCAGCTAAAATGGGGGCAATATTATTTCTACTTCTCCCATATTTATGCCTTTTATTTCCTTTCTTGCCTTCATGCACCAGATATAACTTCCAGCACCATATTAAATGAGTGGTAATAGAACATTCTTAAAAAAAAAAAAAAAGAACATTCTTGCCTTATTTTCAATTATAGGAGAAAACATTCAGTCTTTTAACATTAAGTATAATATTAGCTCTTGTTTTTTTGTAGATTTCCCTATGAAATCAAGGAATTTCCCTTGTATTCCTATTTTTCTTAAAGTTTTATGATAATTGGTGAAATTTCTTCTGTGCTAGCTAATCTAACAATACAAGTTTTCTTCTTTATTCCATTATTATGATAGCTTATATTGATTGATTTTTATTATTGAAACACCTTGCAACCTTGGAATAAACTCCATTTGGTCACAGTGTATATATCTTTTTATATATTTCTAAATTTTATTTACTAATATTTTGTTAATGATTTTCCATCTATATACATGAAAGATAATGCTTTATAATTTTTGGAGCTATCTTTTTATGGCTTGGTATTAGGGTAACAATAACTTCATAAAATAATTTGGTACTTGTACATTGCACAATAATCACCACAATAAGTGTAGTTACCATCCATCATTGTATAGAGTTAACTTTTAGGATTTACTGTCTTGGCAACTTTCAAGTATACTCTACAATATTATTAACTATCGTCACCATACTGTACATTACATCACCACAATTTATTTATTTTATAACTGGAAGTTTGTACCTTTTGACCCCTTTCACCCATTTTCCCGAGCCCCCACCCCTGCCTTTAGCAACCATCAATTGCTTTTTGTTGATTAATGACTTTTTATTGAAATTTGGACATTTAAGATATTATGCTATGAGACTGGACCTTATTTAAACCTTCTGCTTCAGGTGGTCTCCTCTGAACTGATCCCTGTAGTAGAATTTCAGTTTCTTCCCTTTGCCTCTTTGATACACAGTGAGGAATAATCATTATTATTACTGGATGGGAGTGGCCATTCTGGCTCCCCATACACCTCCAATGATACCATTGGGACTGGGAGGGACATGAATACCTCATTATTGCTCTTAATGTGGCCTCCAGAGACACCACAGGGAAGGGGATTAGTAATCTCTTAACTGCTGGTCAATGGTGTTGATCATTATTATTAACTGGGACAGAGCTGATACCACTCCAGCAGAGGGGGCAGAGTGTCTCTCTGCTTCAGGTTAGGGTGGAAATCCAGGCTCTCTACCAATCTCTACAGACATCACAAGATGTGGCATTATTAATGCCTGGTGGGGATGAAGGCCCCGGGTCCCAAATCTGCCTGTTCTGATACCACCCTTGCATCTGACTTGGAGTGCTTTGTTTTAGCTTAGCAAGCATGGAAATACAAGCTCCCCATTTGGGCTTTGTGAATGTGGGTGGGGTTTGACTCATAGTCTTTTGTGATGTTTGTTTGGAGTAGAGAGGTTTTTCTCTACAGGTTTTTTTTGTCCAGCTAGACTGCCTTTACATGGTCCTTTGACCAGAAAGAGCAGAATTTTAGGGGAGCTTTTTTGAGAGCTCCCATCTTTGGTACAGAAGTTGCTGACTTCTCCAAGTCTGGAATATATGATGCAAAAAGAAAACCAGTGAACTTATGAACTTACTGCTATGTTGTTCCTTGGATAACAAGGTCCGTGGCTGATTTGCCACCATCTCTCCACCATTCAGAATCTTATGTTTATTTTATATATAATAATATATGTAATTATATAATATATAATATACAATGTTATGCTTATTTTATATATAATTAGAGGGAGATATAAGGAAAGTATGTGCACCCTATTATCCAGAAGCAGAAATCCTCTCATGTTTTTTTAAATAAGCATCTCTTAGGGTCAAAAACATTTTACTTCCTTAGACACTCACCAAAAGAACAAAATAAATCTGTGTTTTGATTTTTTGAATAGAGCTATGCTATTTTCCAGCCTTCATATTGCTAACATTCTTTTAAGTGAATTAGTCCATCCAGCTCCTCATTTTCAGTTTAGAGATGACCTAAATAGCTATATAGCCCAGTCGTTCCAGATTGTATTTTATCAGTTCTACTATGTCATTGATTAGGAGATAATTGTAACTACAATCAAATGGATGTGAGTTATATATCAACTTAATGATACATCCCAATTCCAATAATAATATAAATGAAGGGTTGTCTAACTTGGGACAAAGAGAAAGATATATGCAATTCTCCTTTTCAGGTTTTTAATTTCCAACAAGGCATGCAGGGTGCTTTTAAAACCAGCAAGCAACCAAAGCAGGGGCAATGTAGAACAGCAGGTAATGTACCAGTATAAAATCATTAACACCATGATTCTGAAAAATATTTAATAAAACAGAGCAATGCTAAAATGTGTTAACACAATAACATTATAAAACAAAACCGATAGGAAAACTAAGTATGTCACTATATGTCCTCCTTTCTTACAAGTGCCCTGTTTTTTGCACAAAGTTCAGTTTTTCACTTTTACATGGGCAATACCTTTGAAACCATATATTACAAAAATGTAGCATTTTAAGTATAGTTGAAGATACACAGAATATTTAATTTGTATTGCCTATATTCACAATAACAATAACAATAAAAATTTAAAAATCACACCTTCAACTACACAATTGGCTTTGTGAAATAGCATAAAAGGTAGGCAGTCCAGCTGTTGAAAGCATTTGGGGTTCTTGATCTCTGGCTCCTCAGAGGAGTAAAGGTAAAGACTAGATTAAGCTAATTAAACTCTCTTTCTGGAGGTTTTGAATTTTGAACATAATGAAGCAAGGGTGGAATAAAACATTACATTTTTTTTTCATGCTAGCACTGGTACCTGAATAACTGTATATTTTTGATCCTCGTTTTTATCCTTTTTTTGTCCTGTGTCTAATTATAACAATCGAGTCTATAAAATTTCAGGTAGCTTTAAAGAACTTTTTTTTCCCCCATTCTTAATCAGATTTGATTACTGTTATTACCTACTAAAGAAAAAAAAAATCCCAACTGATATTTGCAAAACCTTACGTAAACTTATAAGTTGTTAAGAAACAACTTACCATAATTATAACACAACTGAGTAAATAGCGACAATTTAATAATAGTAACAATTTTTTAAAATTTGTCCTGTTTATTTTTCCCTGTCATCATCAAAATAAGCAAAATTTTATCATATTGTTTTTATAATCATTAAAGTCATTTTAAGAGTAAACAATGCAGAATATAGATGAGTAAGAATCAGAAAACCATGGCAGATTTGCAACGACATGGATGGAACTAGAGGGTATTATGCTAAGAGAAATACATCAATCAGATAAAGACAAGCATCATATGACCTCATTGATATGAGGAATTCTTAATCTCAGGAAACAAACTGAGGGTTGCTGGAGTGGTGGGGGATGGGAGGGATGGGGTGGCTGGGTGATAGACATTGGGGAGGGTATGTGCTATGGTGAGCGCTGTGAATTGTGTAAGACTGTTGAATCACAGAGCAGTACCTCTGAAACAAATAATACATTATATGTTAAAAAAAAAAAAAGAAGACAGTAGGAAGGGAAAAATGAAGAATCGGAGGGGGAGACAAACCATGAGAGACTATGGACTCTGAGAAACAAACTGAGGGTTCTAGAGGGGAGGGGGTTGGGGGGATGGGTTAGCCCGGTGATGGGTATTAAAGAGGGCACATATTGAATGGAGCACTGGGTGTTTTATACACAAACAATGAATCATGGAACACTACAACAAAAACTAACGATGTAATGTATGGTAATTAACATAACATAATAAAAGAAAAGAAAAGAAAAGAAAAGAAAAAAGAAAAGAAAAGAAAACCATGACAGGTCAAAAAGAGAATTTGCTCTATAGACAGCACAGCTCTCTATCCACCTTTGTTTATGCAATTGTTGGTAATGAAGTAAATGTGGAAAACATTGCATAAAGGTTGTACCACCATGTATGACAAGCTTTGATGAAATAAAGGTTCTAGTTAATTTCTCAGCTCATATAGTCATTATTTTTCCCAAATGAAAGTTCAGATAAAGAATACTACATATAACATTTTGTTCTTCCCTCCCTTCCTCTTTCTCTTTTCCCTCTAATGATGAAAGGGTTGAATTGGTTTTGATGGTAATTGTATCAGGATCCCTAATCTTGGTTCCACCAGGACCTTCCTTTGAAAATCATGGCTTTTCTGCCTTTGCAATTATGACTTTAACTGACGGCTATGTGATTAAGGATATCACACCATGTCGAGAGCCCAAATTTATGTGAGTCACTTTTATCTAAAAAATTTCTATGAGCTAAAGGATAAAAGAAGTTTTTAAATACTGCTTTAGTATTTTAACCAAAGACAGTGCATTTCGGAAGTAATTTCTTACCTAATTTTGAACTATTTGGGCAATGGATTTGAGGAGGTTTCAATATATTTTGTATATGATAAATTACTTTTATAAAAACCATAACTAAATGAGCTATTCACAAGAAGGCTATATCTTTGGTATTATACTATAGAGTAGAATTGAACCTCAAGAATGGCTTCAAATATGCAGAATATAATATTTTGTATTATCCATTATCTCTGTGAACTCAAACAAAATTTTTTAAATCAGTACCATTTACAACTATACACTATTCTTGTTAATCCAAACTTCTCTTGCAGTAAATTGGTCAGTAAATTATCAGAACATAAGACAAATTAAAAATGTGTGAATCTGGGTTCTTTTTGGTCATGATATATACACTTTATACCAGAATGATTACTTTTTTATGCTTTACTTGAAAATAATTTAAATTATTATGAATTTAAGCAAATTTTAAAATCTTATTATTTTAATGCAAAAATAAAACAGAGAAAAATGTGATTTTTTAGACAATTTTTCATATAATAATATTTCAATTTTAATTGTATGTCCATATGGTAGAAACTAAAGAATGAATTGGCAAAGAATAATACTTGATGGGAAAAGTACTGTGAATACAAATACTAGTCTTATAATAATTGTGTATTCTCCTAAAAGCTCATTGATCATTTAGATAGCAATGGTTTTTATTAAAATATTTGATTAATTATAATCAGATTGTTTATTATCGCTATATGTTATTAAAATGAAATAGCCTCAATTCATACGAGAATTTTATAATATTTCACATATTTCATCTAAAAGATAGTGAATCCAGGGGCGCCTGGGTAGCTCAGTTGTTAAGCATCTGCCTTTGGCTCAGGTCATGATCCCGGGGTCCTGGGATCGAGCCCCTCATCGGGCTCCCTGCTCAGCGGCGAGCCTGCTTCTCCCTCTCCCTCTGCTGCTCCCCCTGCTTGTGCTCTCTCTGTCAAATAAATAAAATCTTTTAAAAAATATAAAATAAAAATAGTGAATCCAGATATTGATAAGCAATTACAGTAAATTATATTAAGTATGATATATAATGAAAACAATCCTGAAGATGGCTAATAACCTAAAAAGCTATATTTATCTGAACTCTAACTAATGGAAGTACAAAAAGTACTGAAATATGCAACATCCCCACTTCCTTGTCTTCAAATAGTTCTAAATCAGATGGGAAATTACTTGAAAATGCATTCTCTTCTATTAAAATAATCTCAACATCTAATTAGAGCAGATCTCTCTTGTTAAGCATACTTTCTCTCTCTATTATATAAATAATTGTTTTAACCCTTATTTTTTTTAGGGAAGTATAAATGACATACAGTGTGTCAATTTTTGCACATTATCTTTCTTTGGCTAGAGGAGAAATTGTTGCAGATAAATACTATCTTTAAGAAAGATCATGATATTTTAGAGATGTACACAAAGAAGAGGAGGAATGGACTTGGGTTGAGACATTTCATAAAAGTTCCTGAAATTAATTGGAGCTCTGTCTATTCATCTATAAAGTGAATATTAGGATACAGCATACCTACTTCACACGATTATTCAGAGGATAAGATACTAAATGTATAGAAGTACTTTACAAAATATAAACAGTATATATAGGAGAAAAAGTCACTGTGTACACACCTATAGACCGTATATGCATATGCTTATAGACATTACACAAATACTAGAGGTGTAGATACATAAGACTTTGTTTTCTACACACAGAGTATCTGTGGCCATATGACAAAACTGTCATATTTGCATTAAATTTATAATTTTTCTGTTGTACATTTATACCAATTAGACCCAGAAGTGTAATGATCAGCTAATTTTTTAAAGTAATCTCTAATCCCAATATGGGCCTTGAACTCACAATCTCAAGATCAAGAGTTGCATGTTGTGCCTACTGAGCCAGCCAGGTGCCCTGATCAGCTAATTTAATTATATTGTATGTCAGTTCTTCTTTCTCAGTTAAAGTTCTGAAGCTCTCTCTCTCTCTCTCTCTTTTTTTTTCTTTACATTTTTATTTAAATTCCAGGTAGTTAATAGACAGTGCAATATGTCTTTCAGGAGTACAATTCAGTGATTCATCACTTACATAACATACCCAGTGCTCATTACAAGTGCCCTCCAAAATATCCATCACCCATCTAGCACATCCCCCCTCTCCCTCACCTCCATCCATCAACCCTCAGTTTCTTCTCTAATGTCAAGGAAGAGTCTCTTATACCTTGTTTTCCCTCTCTCTGTTTTCTTGTTGTTGTTATTCTTTTTATCTCCCTTCCCATATGTTCATCTGTTTTGTTTCTTAAATTCCATGTATGAGTGAAATCATATGGTATTTGTCTTTCTCTGACTGACTTATTTCGCTTAGCATAATACCCTCCATCCAGCTCCATCCACATCACTGCAAATGATAAGATTTCATTATTTTTGATGGTCAAGTAATATTCCTATATAGCAATATACAATATATTATCCTTTGGGTAATTATCTAGTAGTACAATTGCTGGATCTTAGAGTAGTTCTATTTTCAACTTTTTTAGGAACCTCCATACTGTTTTCCAGAGTGGCTGCACCAGTTTGCATTCCCAGCAACAGTGTAAGAGTGTTCCCTTTCTCCTCATGCTCACCAGCACCTGTTCTGTCTTCTGTTATTAATTTTAGCCATTCTGACACGTGTAAGGTGGCATCTCATCATGGTTTTGATTTGTATTTCCATGATGATGAGTAATGTTGAGCATCTTTTCATGTATCTGTTGATCATCTGGATGTCTTCTTTGGAAAAATGCCTATTCATGGCTTCTGCCCATTTCTTAACTGGGTTATTTGTTTTTTGGGTGTTGAGTTTGGTAAGTTCATCCTAGATTTTAGATACTAGTCCTTTATAGATAAGTCATTTGCAAATATCTTCTCCCATTCTTTAGGTTGCCTTTTGGTTGTGTTGAATGTTTCCTTTGCTGTGCGAAAGCTCTTTAGATTGATCAAGTCCCGACAGTTCATTTTTGCTTTTGTTTCTGTTGCCTCTGACAATGTGTCTAGTAGGAAGTTACTATGGCCATGGTCAAAGAGGGTGTTGCCTGTGTTCTCCTCTAGGATTTTGATGTTTTCTTATCCCATGTTTGGGTCTTTCATCCTTTTTGAATTTATTTTTGTATATGGTGTAAGGACGTGGTCCAGTTTCATTTTTTGGCATGTTGTTCTCCCATTTTCCCAACACCTGTCCAGTTGGTTGAAGAGACTGTCATTTCCCCATTGGATATTCTTTCCTGCTTTGTTGAAGATGAGTTGGCCATAGTGTCGTGGGTCCATTTCTGGGTTTTCTATTCTATTCCATTGAATCATGTGTCTGTTTTTGTGCCAGTACCATACTGTCTTGATGACTACAGCTTTGTAATATAGCTTGAAATTGGAATCATGATGCTCCAGTTTTGTTTTTCTTTTTTGGTTTTGCTTTGGCTATTCGAGATCTTTTGTGATCCCATACAAACTTTAGGATTGTTTGTTCTAGCTCTGTGAGAAATGCTGGTGGTATTTGATAAGGATTGCATTACACGTGTAGATTCCTTTGGGTAGTGTAGACATTTTAACCATGTTTGTTTTTCCAACCCATGAGCATGGAATGCTTTTCCATTTCTTTGTGTCATCTTCAATTTCTTTCATAAGTGTTCTATAGTTTTCAGAGTATAGATCTTTTACCTCTGGTTAGATTTCTTTCTAGGTATCTTATGGGTTTTGGTGCAATTGCAAATGACATCAATTCCTTGGTTTCTTTTTCTGTTGCTTTGATATTGATGTATAGAAATGCCACAGATTTCTGTAGGTTGAGTTTATAACCTTTAACTATGCAGAATTCATGTATTAGTTCTAGCAATTTTTTGGTGGAGTCTCTCAGGTTTTCTAAAGTGTCATGTCATTTTCAAATTGTGAAAGTTTGACTTCTTTGCTGATTTGGATACCTTTTATTTCTTTTTGTTTTCTGATTGCTGAAGCTAAGACTTCAAATCAGTCTGACTAGGTTTTAGTTCTCTTATCCCTACAGTAAGAGATGCTCTAGTGTCTTTTATGCTTTTTTCAAGCCCAGCTAGTATCCTTATAATTGTTGTTTTAAATTCTAGTTCAGACATCATACTTATATATGTATTAATTAATCCCTGGCCATCATTTCTTCCAGTTCTTTCTTTTGGGGTGAATTCTTCCATCTTGTCATTTTGAAGATCAAAAATATAAAATAATAAAAATCAATCAGTCAATCAATCAATCAATCAAGGAAGCTGGATCCTAGGTGTGTTTTGGTGTGCTTGTTAGGGGAAGACTGATAGAAAAAAAAAAAGATAAAAAATTAAAAATAGGGGCACCTGGGTGGCTCAGTCATTGAGTGTCTGCCTTCGGCTCAGGTCATGATCCCAGGGTCTTGGGATCGAGCCCCACATCGGGCTCTCTGCTCGGCCGGGAGTCTGCTTCTCCCTCTCCCACTCCGCCTGCTTGTGTTCCCTCTCTTGCTGTGTCTCTCTCTGTCAAATAAATAAAATCTTAAAAAAAAATAAAAATAATTTAAAAAAATAAAATTAAAGAATGAAATAAAATAAACTGTTCTTTCTGCTTCCAAAAAACAAAAACAAAAAACCAAACAAATAAAAAAACCCAAAGGAAACTAAATCCTGTTTCCCCTAGAGCTGAAACTTTTTAGCACTCTGTGATCAGTAGACTTGGTGCAGGAGAGGCCTTCTTGGGGAGGGTCCTGCTGTGTTGATTCTCAGGTGGACTTGCCCTAGTGGAAATGCACCCTCCAGTGCGCAGTGGGGCAGGCCTTGGTCTAAGCAGCTCTGGTGTCCATTTAGGGGCACTGTTTTTGTCTCATTGAGGTTAGTCACTGCTGATGGGTGAGCTGGAAGGGGAGGTCAAGCCCACCACTCTTCAGGAAGGCCCAACAGACAAGCGAACAACTGCCCTTCCTATGTCCCCAACTTCCATCAGATCCCCACCTTCCCCCTGCCTTTGTTGGAGCGCTCCATCTTCCAGGTGGCACAGCACTCCTGTGTTTTATCTCAGGCATGGCTGAGTTTCAAAACCCCACACTTCAGAGATCCCCACAGGGTGGACCATGCTGATCCTCTGGGGGAGGATCTCACTGCACTGTGGTTGGTGCAGACTTGTCCCAGAAAACAGTCACAAAACAGTGCAGGGGTTCAGAATTTGGTAAATCACAACACACAGCTAGTGCCAGGGTTTGCTACCCTTAGCCAGTGTCTTTGCTCCCACTCTGGTGAACAGGGCAACTCAACGGTGCCCACAGGGTCTTTTGCTTGCAGAGAAGCCATATCACCTTTCCCAAATGCACTCCAAGCAGGGAAACCACCTCTTCCTGTGCAACCCGGGGTATCCTCAGACCACACTGTCAGTTCCTGGGACTCCACCCTGCTTCCCCACCAGAACACCACTCAGCTCACCAGGCATGACCCTGGTAGTGGCAGTGGTCTGAAACTTCAGACCTTGTACTCCACTGTTTATAAGAAAAACAAACAAACAAAAAACAACAACAACAAAAAAAACCTGGTAGTATATAAACACTCTCCTTTGTCCCAGTTAATGATTTGGGGGAAAAGTCTTCTTGTGCAGTACCCTGCATGTGATTTCACTCTTTTTTTTTTTTTTCACTCTTTCACTCTCTTTCTCTCATTCTCTCTCACTCCTCTCTCCAAGATCAGGGCTCTCTCCCCTCCATAGCGTTCATGGCTCTTCTGTCCCCCAAATCAACTCTCTGTAGCTCCTACCTTCCACAAGTCATTTTTTTCTGCTTGCAGAGGAGCAGCTTTGTTCTCTAAGATCTCCAATTGATTTCTTGGGTGTTCAGAATCATTTGATATTTATCTAGCTGTGTTCAAGGGAGTAGGCAAGCTTAGGGTCACCTTCCTCCTCTGCCTCTGAAGGCCTCTTAACAACTTGGATCCAACAGAAATATAAAAAAAAGATAATAAGCTACTTTGGGCACATTTTAGTTTGTAAAAAGGAAATCAAAATCAAATGTGATCATCATATAGTTAATCTGATCATGAGAAAAAAAAAAAAACACAAAAAACAAATATACTTTTTATCCCGCATTTAACATTAGGTTGACTTAAAATCCATGAAACATAATTGGTCAGAAGCACACTGAATTTTTGGTTGGATTTCTAATGAGGGCAAAACTCCAAAGCTACTGCTTGAGAGTATGTCTTAGGTCTGTCAGAAGAGAGCGATGGAAATTCCTGAGACCATCCAGCACTCACACTACAAGTAGAAGTGTAGTTGGATGTCATTTGTGTTAATAAAAGGATTACTGATTTTGATATAAGCTGCTCTGACAGTTTCTGCCCAACTGCACACTTTTATTATAGGTTTCCCCAGAAAAAAGGAACTATTGTCACATCTGTTTGTCAGTGAGAGAAGATAATCATGGTAAACCATAGGATAAATGTGATACAGGTGAGCTTCCCAAAGGTATGAGTTGGAAAGAAAAGGACACAAGAGGACATGCTACATAGAGGATACCTGGATCCAAACTGTCAATCCAAAACAATGAAAAATATGATATTGCTGTGTTTCTGAGGTCAAGTCACTCTTGAAATCTATTTTTACTGCCTCAACATTAACATCATTTACACATTATAAGCCTGGAAATTGAGAAGCCATAATTACAAGCTCCTTATCACAATAGCAAGTGTTTGATTTGTTTTTACCTTTTAATACTCAGCTTCATAGCTAGCAATATTTTTCTTTTTCATTGTAACTTTTCTTGTCACTGTGAAGTTAAAATCTCTGCTAGGTAGCTTAATCACTTGCTTCAAAAATGAATGTTTCTTAGTTCCTAAGACATGGCTATCATCTCAAAGAAGATTTGTAACTAGTTTACCGAAATGTTGGTGTCTGAATGTGCAATAAATCTCCAAAGACTGTGAATTTTGTTTCTAATACACTTTTAAAAATTGTGTTAAAAACAATAACTGAGTTTTCTGCTTGAAAAATCCTTGTCTCAGGCACATACAGACCATATTCTCATGCCTTATACTTTGATTTCAAAGAGTATTGCATGGATAGAGAGCATGCATGCATTTGGAGATTTCATGTGTGCTGGTACACACATGAGTTGACAATGTCTCTATGCAATTAATGCCCATGGTACACTGATTTGAATAGAGAAAGTGTTGGGGTGCCTGGGTGGCTCAGTCATTGAGCGTCTGCCTTCGGCTTGGGTCATGGTCCCAGGGTCCTGGGATCGAGCCCCACATTGGGCTCTCTGCTTGGCGGGTGGCCTGCTTCTCCCTCTTCCACTCCCTCTGCTTGTGTTCCCTCTCTCACTGTGTCTTTCTCTGTCAAATAAATAAAATCTTAAAAAAAAATAAAAAATAAAAAAATGAATAGAGAAAGTGTTTTACCTTTGTAAGATTAGGACAAATTCTAATCATGTAGAGAAAACTAGATGGAGAAGTATTGATATCATGATTCTGATTATATTACCTCTACTTATGGAACTTAATTTCACTGCTAACCCATTTCCAAATATCCTTTAATAGTGGTCATATGCACTCTGAGGCATACATGTTTTCTTTAAAAATATTGGATAGAGAGGCACATACTTCTTTAAAACAGACAAGAGCAAGACAATTGCCTCAAACTTCCATGAGGCATTGGCTCTGGAGATACTGCCTATGGGGTTAAAATGAGGAGTTCTTTAAAATTGTCATCAGGCAGTTTATCCCCTGCCTTTAATAGGTCCCTTTGTACTTGTACATTTGAGGAAAGTGGGTGGGGTTGTCTTTTAAATTTTTGCTCTATCCATGTTAGAGTCTTCTTTTCTACAATTACTTCACTTTTTTCCTATGATTCCAGGACCCTGGGATCATGACCTGAGCTGAAGGCAGACACTTAACCGACTGAGCCACCCAGGTGTCCCCCCTACTTTTCCTTTTTATAGTAGCGTTGAAACTACATTTGCTGTATTGTGTGAAAATCTATGAAAACTACTCATCCTTTATAATGATGCTTCTATTGCAGTTCTGAACTTGGGGGTAAGGTGATTGTAACACAGATGCAATTCCTATGACTGTACCCATCACTTAATTTCCTGTACCACTACAACAATATTAAATAGCTTTGTGCATATATAAAGATGTGAAAACTCATTAGTAATATAAAGAATGCATACTAAAATGACAATGAAATATAATTTCATAATGATTAGAAGGAAGAAGATGTCAGATTACCAGGGTGCATGGGAATGTTGAGTACTGGGAACTCTAACATACTTACTACCGTTGTGTGTATAAATTAACATAACCACATTCTAGATAGAGTGGGAATTGCCTAATCATTAAACATGTGAATAGGTTATGATCCAATTCCATGGTTAGAGTATATGCTAAAGAAATTCTTACATAGGTGCATTGATAGTGATGCTCAAAAATATTCCTAACAATCTTCAAAAAATGGTGAAGATTCAGTAAGGAGAGAGAGAATTAAACATTAAAAAAATGTTAATAGATATGAATTTGTTAATGATATATCAGAAAAGGCAGAAAGAAAACAGAAAGTTTTCCCAAAGGTAGAAACTGTAGGATGCAGCTAACAGCCCTAAGGCTGTAGAGCTAAAAAGTAGCCAAGATCTCTGAGAAAGAAGTGGTGGGCTTGGATCTAGACCTCTGGGTAAGGGTCACCAGATATCCAGTGCTGGTGTCTCTGAGGGGATAGAATAAGATTTTGTGAATTGGGGTGAAACTACAAAGCAGATCAAAATATCGCTACAAGTAGGAACTCCTATTGCTGACATGAAGATGTTTGCTGGAATGATTCTCAAAGGAAGCAGACAGAAGCAACAGGAGGCAAATAGGAAGAAGCAAGACCATTTCTTTTCCTCTAGCTTCATGATCTCTCTAGAACACCCCAGATTAATGTAACCTAACCATGAATCAGCTCACAAAGTAGAGATATGATTTGCAGAAGTTCTAGTCCAGAATCTCAAAGGAGGGAATAGAATTATGTTTGGAGTTGAGGATCAATAACCTAATAACTGCCCAAACCAGAAATAACCTCAGGGTCCATCACTGGGTTAACACAAAATTATGGTATGTTAATTAATATAATTTAATTCTGAAAGACTTAACTGTTCTACAAAACACCTTTTGCAGTGAAACACATGAAAGAAGTATTTATTTCTCACAGGTTAGCAGGAGAGCCCTTTATCTAAGAGGGGTTAGGAGTTGGTTGACCCAAGCTTGACTGAAGTAAACCTTCTTCACAGTCCAAGGTCCAAATCTAGTTGTGTCTGGTCTGTTTCAGAGCCCAGACTGCAGGAACTGCAGTAATATTAGTGATGGCAGAAGCACATAAGGACAAGGGGGAAAAGTTTCTTTAAGTTCAAATTATTTTAAGACCTAGGCTTGGAATCACTCCTACCACATTTAGTTTGCCCAAGCAAATTACAGAACCAAGTCCAAAGTCGAGGGGCCAGGAAGTACACCCAACCGACTCCTCCTTCCTGAGGTAATGTCAAGCTTGTAGGGGCAAGGGGTAAAAAAATCAATCAAACAAACAAAAAAACAAAAAATTGGGGCTATTAGTTCAATTTACCATAGTTTTCTCTATTCGCTACAATTATTTATTCATAACCCTCCCATTCCAAGAGAGCTCTCACCCTCATTTTAGGACCAATAAGCCCCATCGGATTCTGACACCAAGATCTCATTAAATACATTAGGCCCTCAAGTGCGATTTTTGGATCCAAAGCCCTGTGAACTAAAAAGTTATCTGCTCTACACAACCAAACTTCAATCATCAAACAATGATAGTTTGACAGGAAAACCACAATAAACACTCTGGTTAAAAAGGGAAGAATGGGAATGTTGTGACAGTCTTTAGTGCATAGAAACTACACTGAATTTACACTGAGAAAAAATTTTTAATTTTTTATTGTTATGTTAATCACCATACATTACATCATTAGTTTTTGATGTAGTGTTCCATGATTCATTCTTTGTGTATAACAACCAGTGCTCCATGCAAAATGTGCCTTCTTTAATACCCATCACCAGGCTAACCCATCCTCCCACCCCCCTCCCCTCTAGAACCCTTAGTTTGTTTTCAGAGTCCATCGTCCCTCATGGTTCCTCTCCCTGGCGATTTCCCCCCCTTCATTCTTCCCCTCCTGCTATCTGCTTCTTTTTTTTTTTTTTTAACATATATTGTATTATTTGTTTCAGAGGTTACAGATCTGCGATTCAACAGTCTTGCACAATTCATAGCACTCATCATAGCACATACCCTCCCCAATGTCTATCAACCAGCCACCCATCCCTCCCACCCCCCACCACTCCAGCAACCCTCAGTTTGTTTGCTGAGATAAAGAATTCCTCATATCAGTGAGGTCATATGATACATGTCTTTCTCTGATTGACTTATTTCGCTCAACATAACACCCTCCAGTTCCATCCACATTGTTGCAAATGGCAAGATCACATTCCTTTTGATGGCTGCATAATATTCCATTATATATATATATATATATATATATATATATATATATATATATATATATATATATATATATCACTTCTTCTTTATCCATTCATCTCTCGATGGACATCTTGGCAATTTCCACAGTTTGGCTACTGTGGACATTGGTGCTATAAACATCAGGGTGCACGTACCCCTACAGATCACATTTGTATCTTTGAGGTAAATACCCAGTAGTGCAATTGCTGGATCATATGGTAGCTCTATTTTCAACTTTTTGAGGAACCTCTATACTGTTTTCCAGAGTGGCTGCACCAGCTTGCATTCCCACCAACAGTGTAGGAGGGTTCCCCTTTCTCTGCATCCCCGCCAACATCTGTCATTTCCTGTTTGTTAATTTTAGCCATTCTGACTGGTGTGAGGTATCTCATTGAGGTTTTGATTGGGATTTCCCTGATGCCGAGCAATGTTGAGCACTTTTTCATGTGTCTGTTGGTCATTTGGATGTCTTCTTTGGAAAAATGTCTGTTCATGTCTTCCGCCCATTTCTTGATTGGATCATTTGTTCTTTGGGTGTTAAGTTTGATAAGTTCTTTATAGATTTTGGATACTAGCCCTTTATCTGATATGTCATTTGCAAATATCTTCTCCCATTCTCTTGGTCGTCTTTTGGTTTTGTTGACTGTTTCTTTGGCTGTGCAAAAGCTTTTTATCTTGATGAGGTCCCAATAGTTCATTTTTGCCCTTGCTTTCCCTGCCTTTGGCGATGTTTCTAGGAAGAAGTTGCTGTGGCTGAGGTCAAAGAGGTTGCTGCCTGTGTTCTCCTTTAGGATTTTGATGGACTCCTGTCTCACACTGAGGTCTTTCAACCATTTAGAGTCTATTTTTGTGTGTGGTGAAGGAAATGGTCCAGTTTCATTCTTCTGTATGTGGCTATCCAATTCCCCCAACAAGATTTGTTGAAGAGACTGTCTTTTTTCCATTGGACATTCTTTCCTGCTTTGTCAAAGATTAGTTGACCATAGAGTTGAGGGTCCATTTCTGGGCTCTCTATTCTGTTCCATTGATCTATGTGTCTGTTTTTGTGCCAGTACAATACTGTCTTGATGATGACAGCTTTGTAGTAGAGCTGGAAGTCCAGAATTGTGATGCCACCAGCTTTGCTTTTCTTTTTCAACATTCTTCTGGCTATTAAGAGTCTTTTCTGGTTCCATACAAATTTTAGGATTATTTGTTCCATTTCTTTGAAAAAAGTTGATGGTATTTTGATGGGGATTACTTTAAATGTGTAGATTGCTCTAGGTAGCATTGACATCTTCACAATGTTTGTACTTCCAATCAGTGAGCATGGAACGTTTTTCCATTTCTTTGTGTCTTCCTCAATTTCTTTCATGAATATTTTATAGTTTTCTGAGTACAAATACTTTGCTTCTTTTGTTAGATTTATTCCTAGGTATCGTATGGTTTTGGGTGCAATTGTAAATGGAATCGACTCCTTAATTTCTCTTTCTTCTGTCTTGTTGTTGGGGTATAGAAATGCAACTGATTTCTGTGCATTGATTTTATATCCTGCCACTTTACTGAATTCCTGTATGCGTTCCAGCAGTTTTGGGGTGGATTCTTTTGGGTTTTCCACATGAAGTATCATATCATCTGCAAAGAGTGAGAGTTTGACTTCTTCTTTGCCAATTTGGATGCCTTTTATTTCTTTTTGTTGTCTGATTGCTGTGGCTAGGACTTCTAATACTATGTTGAATAGCAGTGGTGATAGTGGACATCCTGCCACGTTCCTGACCTGAGGGGGAAAGCTCTCAGTTTTTCCCCATTGAGAATGATATTTGCTGTGGGTTTTTCATAGATGGCTTTTATGATATTGAGGTATGTACCCTCTATCCCTATACTCTGAAGAGTTTTGATCAAGAAAGAATGCTGTACTTTGCCAAATGCTTTTTCTGCATCTGTTGAGAGGATATTATGATTCTTGTTCTTTCTTTTATTAATGTATCGTATCACATTGATTGATTTGCGGATGTTGAACCAACCTTGAAGTCCAGGCATAAATCTCACTTAGTTGTGGTGAAAAATCCTTTTATTGTACAGTTGGATCCTATTGGCTAGTATTTTGGTGAGAATTTTTGCATCCATATTCATCAAGGATATTGGTCTGTAATTCTCCTATTTGATGGGGTCTTTGTATGGTTTGGGGATCAAGGTAATGGTGGCCTCATAAAACGAGTTTGGAAGTTTTCCTTCCATTTCTGTTTTTTGGAACAGTTTCAGAAGAATAGGTATTAATTCTTCTTTAAATGTTTGGTAGAATTCCCCTGGGAAACGATATGGCCCTGGGCTTTTGTTTCTTGGGAGATTTTTGATTACTGCTTCAATTTTGTTGCCAGTTTTGGGTGTGTTCAGGTTTTCTATTTTTTCCTAGTTCAGTTTTGGTACTTGATACATCTCTCTGAATCCATCCATTTCTTCCAGATTGTATAATTTGCTGGCATATAGTTGCTCATAATATGTTCTTATAATGGTTTGTATTTCTTTGGTGTTGGTTGTGATCTCTCCTCTTTCATTCTTGATTTTGTTGATTTGGGGCATTTCTCTTTTCTCTTTGATAAGTTGGCCAGGGGTTTATCAATCTTATTAATTCTGTCAAAGAACCAGCTCCTAGTTTCGTTGATTTGTTCTACTGTTCTTTTGGTTTCTATATCATTGATTTCTGCTCTGATCTTTATTATTTCTCTTCTCCTGCTGGGTTTAGGCTTTATTTGCTGTTCTTTCTCCTGCTCCTTTAGGTGTAGGGTTAGGTTGTGTATTTGAGACCTTTCTTGTTTCTTGAGAAAGGCTTGTATTGCTATATACTTTCCTCTTAGGACTGCCTTTGCTGTATCCCAAAGATTTTGAACAGTTGTGTTTTCATTTTCACTGGTTTCCATGAATTTTTTTAATTCTTCTTTAATTTCCTGGTTGACCCATTCATTTTTTAGTAGGATGCTCTCCATGTATTTGAGTTCTTTATGACTTTCCTCTTGTGATTGAGTTCTAGTTTCAAAGCAGTGTGGTCTGAAAATATGCAGGGAATGATGCCAATCTTTTGGTACCAGTTGAGACCAGATTTGTGACCTAGGATGTTATCTATTCTGGAGAATGTTCCATGGGCACTCGAGAAGAATGTGTATTCTCTTGCTTTGGGATGGAATGTTCTGAATATATCTGTGAAGTCCATCTGGTCCAGTGGTCATTTAAAGTCTTTATTTCCTTGTTGATATTTTGCTTAGATGATCTGTCCATTTCAGTGAGGGGCGTGTTAAAATCCCCCATTATTACTGTATTGTTGTAGATGTGTCTCTTTGATTTTGTTCTTAATTGGTCTATATAATTGTTTGCTCCCATGTTAGGGGCATAGATATTTACAATTGTTAGATCTTCTTGTTGGATAGACCCTTGAAGTAGGATATAGTGTCCTTCCTCATCTCTTATTATAGTCTTTGGTTTAAAATCTAATTTGTCTGATAAAAGGATTGCCACCCCAGCTTTCTTTTGGTGTCCATTAGCATGGTAAGTGGTTTTCCACCCCCTCACTTTCAATCTGGGGGTGTTTTGGGTCTAAAATGAGTCTCTTGCAGACAGCATATTGATGGGTCTTGTTTTTTTTATCCAATCTGATAGCCTGTGTCTTTTGATTGGGGCACTTAGCACATTTACATTCAGGGTAACTATTGAAAGATATGAGTTTAGTGTCATTGTATTTCCTGTAAGGTGACTGTTCTGTATTGTCTGTGTTCCTTTCTTGTTTATGTTGCTTTTAGGCTCTCTCTTTGCTTAGAGGACCCCTTTCAAGATTTCTTGTAGGGCTGGTTTTGTGTTTGCAAATTCCTTTAGTTTTTGTTTGTCCTGGAAGCTTTTTATCTCTCCTTCAATTTTCAATGACAGCCAGGCTGGATATAGTATTCTTTGCTGCATATTTTTCTCATTTAGTGCTTTGAATATATCATGCCAGTTCTTACTGGCCTGCCAGGTCTCTGTGGATAGGTCTGTTTCCAATCTAATGTTTCTATCATTGTGGGTTACAGATTTCTTCTCCAGAGCTCCTTTCAGGATTTTCTCTTTGTCTCTGAGACTTATAAGTTTTACTATTAGATGTCGGGGTCTTGACCTAATTTTATTGATTTTGAGAGGGGTTCTCTGTGCCTCCTGGATTTTGATGCCTGTTTCATTCCCCAAATTAGGGAAGTTCTCCACTATAATTTGCTCCAATACACTTTCTGCCCCTCTCTCTCTTTCTTCTTCTTCTGGGATCCCAATTATTCTAATATTGTTTCATCTTATGGTATCACTTATCTCTCGAATTCTGCCCTTGTGATACAGTAGTTGTTTATCTCTCTTTTTCTCAGCTTCTTTACTTTCCATCATTTGGTCTTCTATATCACTAATTCTCTCTTCTGCCTCATTTATCCTAGCAATTAGAGCCCCCATTCTTTATTGAACCTCATTAATAGCCTTTCTGATTTTGACTTGGTTTGATTTTAGTTCCTTTGGTTCTCCTGAAAGGGTTTCTCTAATAACTTTCATGCTTTTTTTCAAGCCCAGCTAGTATCTTTAAAATCATCATTCTGAATTCTAGTTCCAACATCGTACTAATGTCCATATTGAGTAGGTTCCTGGCAATCGGTACTGCCTCTTGTTCTTTTTGTTGAGGTGATTTTTTTCCCATCTTGTCATTTTGTCCAGAGGAGCACAGATGAATCAGAGAAGAAATGCTAACAGGGTAACAACGTCCCCAGAAATATACTCTAAACAAGTCAGAAAAGACCTGAAGCCGCGGGAAAAAAAGGGAAAGAAAAGAAAAAGAAAAAGATAAAAACAAACAAAAACGGAACAAAACAAAAAAACAGAATAAGATCAAATATGATTAGGCTGGTGCATAGATCAGTGCCACACACTAGATTATGGGTGTATTTGGGTGTGTTAAGAAAGTGCATCCCAAAATTTTAAAGAAAGGAAAACTTATATATGTACAAAAATAAGGGTTAATATGATGACTGTAAAGATGAAAATTATAAAAGATTTTATGAAAGGAATTTAAGATAAGAAGTTGTTTGAAAAAAGAAAGAAGAGGATTAAAAAAAAGAAAAAAGAAAAAAAATGGGAGAGAATGCAATCAGGCAGGAGACTGGAAAAAAGCTGTACGCTAGAGATTTAGGGTATATTTTGATCTAATAGAAGAAACTGTATCTCAAAATTTTAAAGAGAGAACAACTTATATATATACACCAAAAATAAGGGTAACTACTATGAAGTGATAGAATATGACTCTAAAAATGAAAAATAAAAATGTTTTTTAACAAGGATTGATAAGATGTTGGTTGAAAAAAGGAAAAATAAAAATTCAAAAAAAAAAAAAAAACAGTTAAAAAAATTAACTTTGAAAGACTAAAGAATCATGGTAAAAAGCCATGAATTCTATGTGCAGTATTTCCCTAGCACTGGAGTTCTGCCGTTCTCCTTGATCAGTAAACTTGGTCTTGGCTGGCTGTTCTTGCTGATCTTCTGGGGGAGGGGCCTGTTGCCATGGTTCCCAAATCTCTTTGCCGGAGGTGGAATTGCCCCACCCTTGCCTGGTCAGAGCTAAGTAATCTGCTTGGGTTTGCTCTCAAGAGCTTTTGTTCCCTGCAAGATTTCAGTATAGCTTTGGAGGAGAGTGAAAATGGTGGCCTCCCAATCTCCACCTCTGGAGGAGCCAGGAACTCAGGGCCCCACTCCTCAGTGAGCCCTGAGAGAACAGCAGTCAGTCACTCCCATCTCCCCTGTCTCCAACCGCACCCAGCCTGTGACTGAGCATTTCTATCTCTGGCACCTGACCCTGTTTGGAGTCTCCAAACCCCGCAGATCCCTGCGGTGCACTCCCGCTCCACTCCTCCCCGGGCAGGAAGGGGAATTTCCCCAGATGTGCCACTTGTTGGGTCCCTGCTGGAGGAGCAGTGGCCCGACTGTGCTGAGGATCATGGTTTATGGCAACCCCGAGCTGGGAGCCCGCACCTCGGCTCCGTCTCTGTAGCTGGCTTCCCTGTTTCAATCCCTGGGAGCTCTGCTGCACTCAGGCACCCCCAGTCTTTCTGTGACCCTGAGGGTCCTGAGACCACACTGTCCCATGAGGGTTCCACCCCACTGCTTAGCCACTGGAGCCACGTCCCTCAGCGGAGCCAACTTCTAAAAGTTCCGATTTTGTGCTTTGTGGCTCTATCACTTGCCAGAAGCAGCCGACGGAGGCCCCATCCCCCGCCATCTATCCTCCCGAATATCGCCTCAGATTCACTTCTCCGCACATCCTACCTTCCAGAAAGTGGTCGCTTTTCTCTTCAGAGAGTTGTTGTTATTCTTTTCTTTGACCTCCTATTGAGTTCGTAGGTGTTCAGAATGGTTTGATCCCTATCCAGCTGAATTCCTGGGACCAGACAAAATCCAGGTCTCCTACTCCTCCACCATCTTGCTCTGCCCCCGAAAATGTTAAGTACACTACCCCTACTTAGGTTACACAAAGCACCTGTTTAGGCTCCCATTCTACAATTTGGGCATGTCTTCACTAACCTTGGCTCTATCTTTTGTGCATTTCCTGCTCCTTGCCTGTATAGAGTTGGGGGCTCAGATGTCTTTGTATGTCAAAATCTAACTTCCTTTCATTTTAGGCTGTCAACGTTTTTGCCAATATGGTTGTCTCTAAAAACATTTTGGGTTTTCCAAATATGTGATTCTAATCAAGTTAATGTGCCAAAAGTCATACACACAATGATTTTTTAAGACATTCCTCTCTTTCTAGAGTCAAGTACAAACATTTTGAACACATCAAGCTTCTGCAGGTCTATTTTCTAAATCTTTTTTGGAGTCCATTTCTAGTTAAAATGATAAGTTGTCACCATAACTCTTTTAAATTTCCTAACAAAAAGTTGTGATGGTTTTGGCCTTGACTATTTCTGCAAAACCAATGCCACATATTTTAAGATTGTTTTCAATTTGAGGCCAAAATATGTCAACATGTCATGGTCCAGCCCAAATTCAACAGACAGAAAAATATACTTGTCCACAATGAGGCCTTAGCAAGAATATGGATGTAGGGAAGTGTAAAGAATTGGGCCCAATAATTAAACAAAATACCAGTGACAAGAAATCAACCCCAGCTACATATATATATATATATATATATATATATATATATATATATATATTTTTTTTTTTTTTTTTTTTTTTTTTTAAAGATTTTATTTATTTATTTGACAGAGACAGAGACAGCGAGAGCAGGAACACAAGCAAGGGGAGTGAGAGAGGGAGAAGCAGGCTTCCTGCTGAGCCGGGAGCCCGATGTGGGACTCGATCCCAGGACCCTGGGATCATGACCTGAGCCGAAGGCAGTCACTTAACCAACTGAGCCATCCAGGCGCCCCCCAGCTACATATATTGATATAGTTGCATTACAATACGTTAGAGGTAACTGAAAGAAGCAAATCACAGTATATACACCATATGTTTACATTTAAATAAAATTTGAAATGTAAAAGTGAACAATGCATATTTTAAGGAAGCATTGCACAGATGATAGAAATATTTTAAAAGAATATCAAGGAACTGTTCATCAACTTTATGATAGTTTTTAACTCTGGGGTGGCAAAAATGGGATGAGATAAGGGAAGAAAGCACAGGGAATTCTACAATAATAGTAGTGTTTGGGTTTTTTTAAATTACTACACAGGTTTTCATTTACAAGTAGTGTTTGGGGTTTTTTAAATTAGTATACAGGTTTTCATTTACTATTATTTTGTTTCATCTCTTTCTCCAAATTGTATAAGCAGATTTTTGTGTGTATGTGTATACTACATGTATATTACAGAAGAGTACTTTTTAATCTACTTAGCTTCTGGAACATGAAAATCAAGGAGGTACATAGTGAGAGAGGTGATTAGTCTGTTGCTCCCTAGAGGAGAGAAGAGTGCAGGATGTGAATAGGGGAGGATAGAATGGAGGATAAAGCCAAAAGCATGGTCAAACTCCATCAAATTCAAAGTTCCCTTGCCCATTCTTTTTCCAACTGGAGTAATTTCTGTTCTTGTTACAGGCATAAACATTAAAATATTAGTATCACTGTGTAATTAAGTGATATCCACATAGAAGCAAAAAAAAATTTGATCGTCCAATTCAGTGAAGAAAAAAGAAAGATAATCAGGTTCATGAAACATCACAAAAAAGTTAAATCTACAGGCTCACAAATTTCTTTCAGTCTACTCATGATATATTACCCAAAGCTAAGTAATAATTTAATAATACTTTTGAACAACTGAAAGAAAGATTTAAGAAATTGGCTTTGAAAAGACATAAAAGTTTTGTTTTGTTTTGTTTTTTAAGTTGCCCTATAACAAATAGAAAGGATCATATTAGCTGAAAATAATATGCCAACAGGATGCTCATCATAATTCATAATAATTCAAAAATACACTGGTTTTAAATTTTTAAGTATTAATCAAATATGTAATTCATTGGTTTGAATGGTAGATATTTCAGATCAAATACATTAGACTCTAAAACTTTTATTGCAATTATCAACAGAGATCTCTTTTGTAAATTTTAAATATGTTTTGAATATATGCATACATTTTACATGCATTTATACATATTTAATCCATATTTTTAATAAATTTAAATCATGAAATTAAATCCAATTTTATGTAAAAAAGACAGAGAACAATTACCTTTTGTAAAAAGCAATTAAATTCAACAATATCAAGGGGATATATTTTTCGTTATAAAGCACCAGCAAGAGCTAGTCAAAAGAATTGCTACAGGGGTGCCTGAGTGGCTCAGTCATTAAGCATCTGCCTTCGGCTTAGGTCATGATCTCAGGGTCCTGGGATTCAGCCCTGCATCAGGTTCCCTGCTCAGCGGGAAGCCAGCTTTTTCTTCTCCCTCTCCCCCTGCTTGTGTTTCCTCTTGCTGTCTCTCTCTCTGTCAAATAAATAAAATCTTAAAAAAAAAAAAAAAGAATTGCTGGATACTTGATTAACAGTGACTTAGCATTGGTATTATGCCTGTATTTTTAGGGCACAAAGGTTTAATTATTAATGCACTATTCAAAATGAGTATGTTAGGATAAACTTGACCATTAACCTTCTTTTGTCATTTTCAAAAGTCTTGACAAAAGTCTTGACAAAAAAAGTGTTTTTTTTCTTTTTTTTAATTCTTATGTTAATCCCCATACATTACATCATTAGTTTTAGATGAAGTGTTCCATGATTCATTGTTTGCGCATAACACCCAGTGCTCCATGCAGAATGTGCCCTCCTCAATACCCATCACCAGGCTAACCCATCCTCCCACCCCCCTCCCCTCTAGAACCCTGTTGGTTTTTCAGAGTCCATCGTCTCTCATGGTTCGTCTACCCCTCTGATTTCCCCCGCTTCATTCTTCCCCTCCCGCTACCTTCTTCTTCTTCTTTTTTTTTCTTAACATATATTGCATTATTTGTTTCAGAGATACAGATCTGAGATCTGTTGTCTCTGTTTCCAGTTAACCCCTGGTTATTGGATATATCTTGAAATCAGCTAAAGAAGTGTCAATAACTAGCTCTTAATCATCCCTTTGGTGGCTTATTCATTAAATTAATTAGCATCTTTACCCATTCATCTTTAAAGTCCTATTGAATCGAATGATCTTATTTTAAAAAATCATGTAGGATTTCACTGTTCAAATCACAAGGCTTTTCTCATTAAGTTACAGAAAGCTTGAAAAACAAAGTGAAATTAATATTGCCAGGAAACTCTTCTTTGATTCTATCATGAGAAATAAAAACACTTTTAAGGATACTCAAATTTTCATAAGTGAAAGAATTTTAGAAATGTAATCACGATAGGTGTCATTTCTGTGATAGATTTATTTTCTCTTAAGAGTTGTATTTTGGAGGAAGAAGTATCAATGTAACCATAGGGAAGGAAACACGGTGACCACCATGACAAGAAACAAAACAGGGAAAGAGTGACAGTGGAAGTTAAGGTTCATCTGTGTTTTTCCTCCTTGTTTGAGGCTGCTTTTTTTTCTTTCTTCTGTCCCATCTGTCTTCCTCTCTTCTTGCTCATCCCACAAGAAGCCAAGTATATGAAGATACCTAATCTTCAATAAAACCTATATTTATATCTTAGGAAAAAACTTCATTAAGCCAAATAAATATTTTTTGATGAAATGAGGTGAGAAGTTTTTGAGAAAGTAATAACCAACAATATTTAAATAAATTTAAGAGGAAGCAAAATATAGAAAGTCAACATTGTAGCCATATACCATCCATTCCTAATTCTTCACTTGTGCAATCTACTCTGTGACACTCTGGTGTAGTAAAATGGTAGTCTTCATTTTAGGAGCATGTAGGGTCATCTGCAGTAAGCCAAAGCATTTCAAAGTGCTAGTCATTAATGCTTGAATCTGGATGGTACTATGCCTTGTGGAATATCAACTAGTATCTAGTGGAATATCTAACTAGTACTCATGAGGTATGTATGCACTAAAAATAACCTAACTAGTAAAGGAACTTAAATTGCCAAGCCAGTTGGCTGCTAGATATAATCATTTGGAGACTTGTCAGGATAATATATATACATAAACACATTTAAATATTTTCATGACAGTTATTTAGTCTTCATATTTGAATACATTTGTTAATTCATTCAACAAATACTTTTTTGAGAGCCTATTTTATGCCAAACACTGAGCTGTAACAGAGTATATACTGATCAGCGAGGCAGACTCACCCCCAAGCTTGAAGAGTTTACAACCTAACAGTTAAAGAAATAAACTAATAAACAAGAAAAAAAATATGTCATTAGTTACTATGGTAATAACAATGCAAAAAAGAAAACCCAATTGATGAACATTATAGAGTGTCTATTTGATGAATAATATGGAAATGCCCCTCGGAAGAACTGACATTTTAGGTAAAACCTGAGAATAAAAGAGGGGAATTATTTCCAGGGAGAGTGAACTATAAATACTAAAGATCAACACAAAAAAGGGCTTACTTATTTTGAGAATTAAAAGGGAAATAAATGTGGTGGCACCTGGCTGATTCAGTAGGTGGAGGATGTGACTCTTGATCTCAAGGTTGTAAGTTCCAGCCCCATGTTGGGTGTAGAGATTTAAAAAAAAATAAAATCTTAAAACAAAACAAAACAAACAACAACAACAACAACAAAACAGGAATACTGTGTTTAGAGGATGTTGCAGGATATGATTGCTTCAAAATTAAGTAAGAGATAGGGCGCCTGGGTGGCTCAGTTGGTTAAGCGACTGCCTTCGGCTCAGGTCATGATCCCAGGGTCCTGGGATTGAGTCCCGCATTGGGTTCCCTGCTCTGCGGGGAGCCTGCTTCTCCCTCTCCCACTCCCCCTGCTTGTGTTCCCTCTCTCGCTGTGTCTCTCTCTGTCAAATAAATAAATAAAATCTTTAAAAAAATTTAAGTAAGAGATAGATGTGCCAGATCATGTCTTATAAGTCTTGTAAGCCATGTTTAAAAGTTTAGATATTCTCATAAGGGCAATTAGAAAATTGTTGAAGCAGTTTCACAAACATGTCAGTAATGCAGACCAGCTTGAAGGTTATTTGGTGTTCTGGTGAGAAAAAAATACCTTAGCTTCTGAGTAACAGTAACAATGAAAACAAGTGAATGAGTATGAGAAATTAGGTGAGACAATTACGGAATTTGAAGATGGAGATAATTAAGATATGAAGGAGAAGGCAATGTTAAGAATGACCCCTGAAGTTCCTTTTAAGATGAATGCTAATGATATTTGAGTAGGTGAAAAAAACACAGAGAGCAATTAATTTGCATGGAAAGGAAATTAAGAGTTCAATTTTGGATGTGTTTAAGTTTAAAATTCTTGAAAGACATTCCACTCTAGATGTAAATTAGAAAGGTGGATGTAAAAGTATGGCACTCAAAGAAGAGGTCTGCTCTGGGATAAACATTTAGTGTTCAGCCTTAGAAAGACATCATTTAAATAATCTAAGAAAAGAATGCAAAGAAAGAAGAGATCTCAGAACAGAGCTGTGAGAAACTCTGCTATTTAGAGGTTGATGGAAAAAGAGGACCTAGACAAGGAGACTGAGCAAGAGTTACAGGAAGGTCAAAAAAAGTTGTCATACATTTCTCCAAAGAAGACATACAGATGGCCAACAAACACATGAAAAAATGCTCTACATCACTCAGCATGAGGGAAATACAAATCAAAACCACAATGAGGGGGCGCCTGGGTGTCTCAGTTGGTTAAGCAGCTGCCTTCAGCTCAGGTCATGATCCCTGGGTCCCACGATCGAGCCCCATATACAGCTCCCCGCTCAGTGGAGAGCCTGCTTCTCCCTCTCTCTCTGCCTGCCACTCTGCCTACTTGTGCTTTCTCTCTCTGTGCCAAATAAATAAATAAAATCTTCAAAAAAAACACAAAAAAACAAAAAACACCACAATGAGATACCACCTCATACCTGTCAGAATGGCTAAAATTAACAAGTCAGGAAACAACAAATGTTGGTGAGGATTCAGAGAAAGGGGAATCCTTTTACTCTGTTGGTGGGAATGCAAACTGGTGCAGCCACTCTGGAAAGTATAGAGTATGGAGGTTCCTCAAAAAGTTAAAAATAGAGCTATCCTATGACCCAGCAATTGTACTACTGGGTATTTACCCCAAAGATACAAATGTAATGATCCAAAGGGGTACATCTACCCCAATGTTTATAGCAGCAATGTACACAATAGCCAAACTATAGAAAAAGCCAAGATGTCCATCGACAGATGAATGGATAAAGAAGATGTGGTATATATATACAATGGGATATTATGCAGCCATCAAAAGGAATGAGATCTTGCCATTTGCAACAACGTGGATGGAACTGGAGGGTATTATGCTAAACAAAATAAGTCAATCAGAGAAAGACAAGTATCATATGATCTCACTCATATGTGGAATTTAAGAAGCAGCACAGAGGGTCACAGGGGAAGGGAGGGAAAATGGAATGGAAAGAAACTGGAGAGGGAGAAAAGCTGTGAGAGACTCTTAACTATAGGAAACAAACTGAGGGTTGCTGGAGGGGAGGTAGGGGAGATGGGGTAACTGGGTGATGGGCATTAAGAAGGGCCCATGATGTAATGAGCACTGGGTGTTATATGCAACTGATGAATTATTGAACTCTACGTCTGAAACGAATGAGGTACTATAGGTTGGCTAATTGAATTTAAATTAAATAAAAAGAAAGAAATGTTGCCACATATGTCAAGAGCAATATCACCAAGAAAAAGGTAGTAGTTAAGTACCAAACACTCTTACAACTGGACAGAGGATAGTACAAGAAGATGTAGCAAGGGTACAAGAAGCTAAGCTCTGGGAAAGCATCAGACACCCTAGTTATGACATCAGGACTCTGGCGGAGTGTAGGGATATGATGATAAACAATATGATGCAGGAATACAGGCTTCAAAGTCAAGAATTAAGACTTAGAGAATATGATGAGAATCTATTTAGAATTGGGGGGGTCACAATATAACACTCTTTTTCTCTGTTTATGTTCAGTATTAAGTGAGACAGACAGAAAAGAGTCAAGCAGATTACTTTATTACTAAGAGAACCTGGAATGAATGTTAGGCCTACAATAGGATCTTAATACTGAAACCCAGAAATGAGAGTCTTATTTATTTTATCACAGGTTTAACTATAGGCTTTCTACATAGGGGACCACTCTACAGAAGATTATAGCATGATAGAGTAGAGCAGAAAATGTGGTTTCTTTGGGCTTCAGGTTTCCAAACCCAAAAGTTACTCCAACTTCCCTTGTGAGGTAGAGCATGTGGAAATGTGTCTAGAGGCTAGGAGTGCTTAAAAAAATCTCACTTCATGGAAACCAGAGGAGACAGCCTATAAAAAATATTTCAGACATGCTTATTGGTAGTGTGATAGTAGTCAAGTCCCTGGTCAAGAAATAAAGAAGGAATGGAGTTAATAGTGTTGGAGTACAAGTCAAAATTTCTTCTCCAGGACACCATGAGGCTGATGCAGCTCATTTTAACAAAGCTACTGACCAACAGTTCCTACATTTCACCACCAGTGGTGACAGGATTGAATCTGGAGATTGAGAAACACTTGATTTGTGGGGAGTTTGAAGTCACTCCAGCTATGAACAGGACTTTTGGTCATGAACACAAATATGCCACAGATAAGAAGGCACTATGGCCACCAGGTAACAAACAGGAAGTTCTTCTATCAAGAGCATGAAAGAAAAAGCCTACACTCTACATGGCATAATGGAAAATTTATGAGGCCTGAAAAATGAAGAATCATGTTTCTAGATATAAGATAAAGATATAGGTGATTTTGATTTTCATTCTACGTAGTTTTACCACAAGCTATTCAGGAAATGACTTTCCTGAATCAAGGAATATATGGTAATTTTTAATTGAAATATAAGCAGTATATTAATCAGAATGTTTGAGTTGAAAATGGCAAAATCCCAGCTCAAACTAGTGTCTAATATGAGAAAATTTTAAAAGGAAATTAATTGTTATAAGTAGGAAGTCCAGGTGTGGTATGGATTTCGCAGCTGAGAAGGACACAAAATATAAGTTAGATCTCTTGTCTCTATTTTCTCTCTCTCTTTGTAATCTCTTCTTGCTCTGTGTTCTCAATCATATTTCCTTTTCACTCCATATAGACCCTATACAAAACTTTTTGTAGGCTTATGTATAACATCCAAAGAAATGGCCACAGATAGTTGGAAGCAAGGCCACCACTGATTGGCCTACATTGAACTTTTTTTGAAATGGAAAATGTATCTGTGTAGGTAAACAAAGTAGACCTAGCCATATGAGGTGTATCTTGATCCATCATAGAAAAGCATGCCTCTCCCTCTGGTGGAAGCAGCCCTGTGTTAAAGCTTGAGGCTTGCCAAGCAGCAGTTAGGCTAAATTTGATCTCCCAATCACCCACCTGTTTGTGCCTTGGGCAGTTAGCAGGAGTCCCTTGGGCTAGGCTGACATTATTCTACCGAACAACCCAAAGAAATAGAAAAGTCCCTCTCACAACATACACATATAACTTCCCCTTCCAAAAAAAAAAAAAAAAAAAAAAGACTCAATTGCCTGGATCAATATGTTCATGAATTAGGATGCTTTGATTAGTCAGGCACCATTGGAAACACATGACAAAGGAGGTGGCCATTCTGCCAACAGTGAGGGGTATTTATTATTACTATAAAAAAGGTAAGAAGGGCTGCTGAGTAAACCAAAGCAAGAAATGTTCCCTGCTTCCAAAACCTAGTCTATCACACACACACGCACACACACACATACACACACACACACACCCCATTGCTAGAATTAGATTTCCTCCCAAGAAAATCATTCCCTCAGGGGGCACCTGGGTGGCTCAGTCCTTAAGCATCTGCTTTCTGCTCAGGTCATGATCCCAGGGTCCTGGGATGGAGCCCCACATTGGGCTCCCTGCTCCGTGGGAAGCCTGCTTCTCTCTCTCCCACTCCCCCTACTTGTGTTCCCTCTCTCGCTGTGTCTCTCTCTGTCAAATAAATAAATAAAATCTTTAAAAAAAAAAAAGAAAAGAAAGAAAATTCTCCCCTCATGTCCACAATTCTCTTACACACACACACACACAACTCTCTTGACTGAATATTATCCTCCAGCTATGCAACCACTATTCTTTTTCTCTTCTCTTTCGCATGCAGATTTCTGAAAAATGCCTCCTAAAATTGCTGCCTCCGTTGCTTTCCCTTTCACTTTTTCTTCAGCCCCATGAGGGATTTCTCAAATCATTCTGCTGAAACAGTTCTCGGAAGGCTACATATAACTTTCCTGTTAAATCAAAGAAACACTTTTTATTTGTTTTCATCCACCTTGACATCTTAGCAGAATCTGATTTCACAGACCACGCCTCTCCTTTCTTGAAGAAATTTTCTTCTTTCTGCAAAAGTGACTCCACACTACCTTGATGTTCCTAGCATCTCTGGCCAATTTCTTTTCAGTGCTTCTTGCAGGTTCATCTTCCTAATCCCCGCTATTAAATTTTGAAGCACCATGAATTTTCATGGTTAGCCTGCTTCTTTTTCACTTTGCATTCCCTCCCCAAGCAATCTCATCCATGGTTATGTATCAAAATACACATATACAGAGATGGCTAAAAATCTGTACCTCCAGCTGAGGCATTCCCTCTAAGCTATGGATCTTATCTCAACCTTCCATGTTAAAAATGTATTTTGCATGTCTTAGAGGCACATTTAATTAAACATGTCCTTGTTAAAAACACATTATTTTCCCCGTTTCATTCATCAAGCATGTACACACAGGATTACACAGTCCTCTTCTAATGACATCATCCCTGTGTGTAACATCACCATCCACCACCATTCTGTGACTGCTCTCCCCGTCCCTTGCCAGCCATACTCAGAGTATTTCTACCTCCTGTAGATTTAACAATTTAAGATTATCATGAATCTTATGTCAATATCATGTCTTCTTAATTTTCATTACAAAAGCCTATTCTATATTATCTCACACCTGGAAGCCCACAGTAGCTAATTGGGAGGTTCCCTACCATCTGTGCCTCCAATATCTTCAGACCAATGTGGTCAAAGCAGTCTTCTGAAACTCCAACAATACCCCTCATCAACCAAATCTAACACATGACCTAAAACGTCCCTCACTCTCTGTTCCTATCCACTTCTCTGATTTAATTTTGTGCCACCTCCTATCACTTTGTCTTTTCTTTCAAAGACCCAGATGTGGCTCTTTACAATCCAGCAACAAATGCCTGAATGTTGGAATATGCATTTTAGTGGACCCAATATCATTGATAACATAATAATTCCATTCAGATTGGGAAGGTTTAAAACAAATAAACAAACTTTAGTCACCTGTCCAGAACCTAAACTATACAGCGCTTATCGGTATTAATAAATACTCACTTTCTAACAATGGAATTAATTCCTTAGTCAGATGTAACAGATGCCTTGAAATGCCATCCAGGTCTCCCTGTTCCATATTTCACAATCATTGTCTGAAGACTAAAACACTAATTTTTCTGAGTATAGGGAGTGTTGTCCCTCAAGAGCTCTCAGATGAATCCACTTCTGGGAGTAGCTTTAGATGAATAAAAGCATTATCCCAGGTCATGCTTCCCCTCTCCCAGTTTGTATCAAGAGACTGGTTGAGGGCGCCTGGGTGGCTCAGTTGGTTGAGTGACTGCCTTCGGCTCAGGTCACGATCCTGGAGTCCCGGGATCGAGTCCCGCATCGGGCTCTCTGCTCAGCAGGGAGTCTGCTTCTCCCTCTGACCCTCCTCTCTCTCATGCTCTCTCTATCTCATTCTCTCTCTCAAATAAATAAATAAAATCTTAAAAAAAAAGAGAGACTGGTTGATACAAAGATACAAATATTTACACCTAGAGTCCCAATTTTGGACAACTCTGAAAAAAGTCTATATTAGTTTTCTAGGGCTCCTATAACAAAACACCACAAACTGGGTGTTAAAAATTTATTGTCTCACTGTTCTGGAGGCTAGAAGTCTGAAATCAAAATGGCAGCAGTGTAGGGTGGATTATTTCTGAGGGCCATGAGAGACAGAGCTGTTCCACGTCTCTCTCCTAGTTTTGGTGGTTAACTTGAAATTTTTTGGTGTCTGTTGGCTTTTGCTGTATCATCCTCCCATAACATTTTCCCTGTATGCTTTCTATATCCAAATTTCCACTTTTTATAAGGACATGAGTCATATTAAATTAAGAGTTCATGCTATCCATTCTGGCCCATCTTAACTAATTATATCTGAAATAATCCCATTTCCAAATAAGGTCATCTTCTGAGGTACTGTGAGTTAGGACTTCAGTATGAATTTTGGGAGGCTATATTATCATCACAGAACCAGAGCTCCTATAGGAACAGTAAGGTATCTGTTGCTACAGTCCAAATTTTACTTTCTCCTTTTTCTTCATTCTCCCACAAATATTGGTCCCCAAAATTATTCTCAATAACTTTTGAAAACCCAAATATCTAGCTAAACTTATGCATTTGGAGAATCTGACTTATAATATTTTTCACTGGAAATGGTCTGAGACAGCAGACCATAAAACAGGATTTTGGAGCTGGAACAATTGCTTATCAGCTGGCTTGTTCTCTAAACAAATTAGTTGTATTGCTTGAATGGATGAGGAAGTTTTTTTTGCAGTATGTTAAATTTCAAAGTTAATTTTTAAAGATTTTATTTATTTATTTATTTATTTATTTATTTATTTGACGGAGAGAGACAAAGAAAGCACAAGCAGGGGAGTGGCAGAGGGAGAGAAACACAGAGGGAGAGAAACAGACTCACCGCTAAACAGGGAGCCCAATGTGGGGCTAGATCCCAGGACCCTGGGATAATGACTTGAGCTGAAGGCAGACCCTTAACTGACTGAGCCACCCAAGCACCCCTCAAAGTTAATTTTTAAACTAAAATCTCCTTTGTGTTCAAATTGGAAATGTCCATCAATTAGAGTCACATGGATGTATGTTTGAACCATAGCTACATTTATTGGTTGAGTTACCTTGAGTAAGAGACTTAGTCTCATAAAGGTTCAACTTCTTCATCAACCACCTCAACATAAAGGTAATAATATCTGTATGCAAGATTGTATGGAACGTGTCCTGTACCTAGCTGATGCTCAATAGAATTTGGTCCATTGAAATTATTTAGGACCGGATTTTTAAAAATATCATTCCTTCTTTCATATTGCTAAGTGGATATAAACTTACAGACTTAGAATATTTGTGTACTATGTTTTAGGACAGAATCAATCCAGAACTTTGAGTCTTAAAGGTTTACTGGAATATTATTCCCTTAAAAAGTATAATTCCTGAAATACTGACTGTTGTTTTTATTCATAATGATGCAATTTATGAACTCCCCTAAAAATTAATATATTTATAATTATGTAGATAACTAGAGAATGCTTTTGAAATATATGTATATATCCCTGAAATACTGACTGACCATATGAACATCTTCCAGAAAAATATATTTTGTATAATCTTTCACATAAAAAAGTTACAAAGGAATTGTTATAAGTAAAGTATATATTTAATTTAATTCTGAAAAGTGACTTGCTGAAAGGTGAAATATTAGGTAAATATTTCACATCTTAATGCTTTAAAAATATGCCTCAACATGCCATATTTTAGCTAAGCCAATACTTATAATCTCTAGATATGCCAAAGAATATTTGTATTTGTAATTGATCTGTGAAAGACAGTGACTGACTTTAAAAATATGTAACAATTCATTACATGAAAATATTAAATTTGGGGGGAGGCATCATCTTTTATAACAATGAAAAAAGACAACACTAGAGCTGGGATGAGATGCAAAATATTTTTAAATGCAGCCTTAATTTTAATTGTCTACTTTTCATGAATAAATATCTTCATGAATAAAATCTTGTTAGAGACAATGAGTTAGAGAAATGATGTAAATTTAAAAAAGCATTTTTCACTTTAAGTACAAATGAATATTTATCAATGGCTAGACATTATTTATGATCTAATATAATTATATATCATTACTTCTGTAGGCAGAGCAGATTGTAACTAGAGCACAGATATATTTACATTCCCCCTACAATCTATGAAAGTCAAGATATTAACGATTCACTGAAATTGTTTTCAGGGCAACTTCCCAGATTACATGGGTCTAGCAGGCATGACTCAAGATTTCCTTTCATTTCTTTGAGGAGAATAAGATCACGTAAATGATGCATTCTTTTGTATAGCTTTGGAACTTTAACACTTAGCACAGATTTTATTTTAATACACCTACAGACATTAAAAAGTTTGTAAAAAGAATGGAAAGCTTAGAGACTTATTACTTAAATTCCTCCTCGCAACAGCAATCGCAAGCATTCATAATAACTAGAATGGGGGTTAAGAAGTCAAGTGGTTTCAAAGGATCAGTAGAACTAACTTGGGGTAGAGCATTCAATGGACAGAATATGCTGCTCTGGGTGCCTGGGTGGCTCAGTCGTTAAGCGGCTGCCTTCGGCTCAGGTCGTGATCCCAGGGTCCTGGGATCGAGTCCCACATCAGGCTCCCTGCTCGGCAGGAAGCCTGCTTCTCCCTCTCCCACTCCCCCTGCTTGTGTTCCTGCTCTCGCTATCTCTCTCTCTGTCAAATAAATAAATAAAATCTTAAAAAAAAAAAAAAAGAATATGCTGCTCTGACTAGAATAAAAAGAACTAAGAAAAGATAATAAAATAATTGCCACCTCAGCAGAATGGGTTAAGGTTATCTACCACTACTTTCATAAAAGGAAACGTTTACTGATACAGAGTAATGGATTTAAAAACAAAAATAAATGAATGAACTAACAAAATGTTAGACGGGCTCTGTCATAATGGACCATGAAATACTAGAAGATGCCTAGAAATTGGCTGAATGAAAGGTTTTGCAGAGATCAACAATGATGATTACACCGATAACCTCCCACAAGGGTGGGGAAACATTAGGTCTGAAACATAGAGAAACCCAGTAACAGGGTAAAGAGAAGGCAAGCTTCATTCAGAAGTGTCTACTAGCAAGCTTGCTTCATTTTCAGAGGTATGTTTGGGGCTGATGTGGAGACTGGCCTACAAGCAGGTAAAAACATGATTCTTGTGTAAGAAATTCCTCTAGTTACAACTCTAAACACATCCATGCTTAGAATTTTGACTGAAATACAGACATTTCTCACATTCATAAAAGAATTGTTTTTAAAGAAATATTTTTTTTTCAAGACTAAAGAAAAAAACAGAAAGATGCAGTAGGAACTTGAGTTTTTGTAGTTTTAAGAAGAGTTTTATTGATAATGTAACAAGTATAGTTTCTATTACAATGATTTTAATAGATGGAACAGAAGATTAAACTGTCAAGTTAGCAAAACTGCTTGAGGCAGAAGTCTTTACAGTTTTTTGTTTTTATTTCTTTGATCACATGTGCCTCTCCCTGTTCTAATAAATTATTTTTAAATCATAAAACATTGAATGTGTAATATTCATATTTCACAATAATGCATCTAAATAATTTTTCATCATGAGTGAACTATATTATATTACTTGTGCTTTAAATTCCCTCGCTCCTAATTACATTTTCCAAAGCAACAGCAATACAAGTGGCCTGATTTCAGATGAATAATGTCAAGCTCAGTAAAAATTATTAAACTCTGGTATCTGTAAAATAATCTGGCACCTGCTTAGATTGTACACATCAAGGGAATACTCAAAGGAAAATAAAGTCTAATATAATCATTATTAAATGTTTATTAGTCACAGATCAAAATCTCATTTATTGTATTGCTGCAAAGAAACACCTATTTCCCAAGCACAAACATCTTTAAGTTTTGATAATTAAAACTTTGGATGTCAATATTCTTCTAGCTCAAGGTAGCAAGTATTATGGTGTTTATCTAGTAATGAAAGCTATTACTTACCATTCAATTTTTCTATTTATAAGTGAAGCCACACTATTTTGTATCTTTCTTCTCAAAATTATTCAACCGAATACTTTTAAAATGTTGCTTTGTCATCGACATAGCAAATGTGGAGAAAGAATAAAACAGAAGATAAATAAACTAAATAAAATGAAATACATTGCTGACCTAACATTATAAATGATGAGAGAAAACTATTTTGGCATTTAGAACTTAGAAATTATATGTTTGTACTTCTTCTCCCCTATCCATGATACATGTTCCATGAGAATTAAAAAAAATAGATAAATAACTTAGGGAAACTAACAAAAATAAATATTGGGACTATTTATTTAATATTCCCTCAAAATTCTTTTTTTAAGCTTTATTGAAGTACATTTGACAACATTATTAGATATTTAGAATGTACATGAGAATACGATATACATAAACATTGTAAAAACATTCCTTCTCTCCATAAATTAACACATCCATCACTTCACATATTTATCTGTTTTGTGTGTGAGAACATTTAAGTTCTACTCTCTTAACAAATTTCACTCTTACAATACAGCTTTATCAGCTATAGTCACCATTTTATACATTCGATTATCAGAACTTATTTATCTTATAGCTGAAAGTCTGTACGCTTTTACCAACCTCTCCCTATTTCCACCACACCCTGGGAACCATTTTTCTACTCTCTGTTTCTATGAGTTTAACTGTTTATTTGAATTCCACATATAAATGATATCATACAATATTTGTCTTTCTTTGCCTATTTCACTTAGCGTGATGCCCTCAAAGATCATGCATGATGTTGCAAACAGCAGGATCTTCTTCTTTCTCATGGATGAATAGTACTCCATTGTACCATTGCTTTATCCATTCACCATTGACAGCAATTATGTTGTTTCCATATCTTAGCTATTGTGAATAATGCCGCCATGACTATGGAAGTGCAGATATTGCTCTGATATCCTGTTTTCATTTCCTTTGGATATATACCAGAAATGAGATTGCTAGATCATATCGTAGTTCTATTTTTAATTTTTTTAAATGTATAACTTGAATTTTAATGGTTATTCACATTCATGAAATTTACTGCTCTAATTTTTTGACGAATCTTCATACTGTTTTCCAAAGTGGCTGCACCAATTTACATTCCCACCAATAGTGCACAAAGGTTGCCTTTTTTTCCACACTTTGCTAACACTTGTTATCTCTTATCTGAGGATAGCCATTCTAACAGGTGCAAAGTGGTTTTGATTTGTATTTCTTTGATGATTAGAGATTTTATTTTGAGCACCTCTACATATACCTGTTGGCCATCCATATTATCTTCTTTGGTAAAATATCCAGTCAGATCTTCTGCCCACTTTTTAACTGTATTGTTTGTTTTGGTTTGTTTTACTATTGAGTTTGTGTTTATTTATATATTTTGTATATTAACCACTTATCAGATATATGATTTCAAATATTTTCTCCCATGCCATATGTTGCCTTCTCTTCTCTTCTCTTCTCTTCTCTACTCTTCCTTTCCTTTCTCCTCCCTCTTCCTCTCCTCCCCCTCCTCCTCCTCCTTCTTCCTTTTTTTCTTCTTCCTCTTGCTGTGCAGAAGCTTTTTAGTTTGGTGTAGCCCCACTTATTTATTTTTGCTTTTCATGCTTTTGCTTTTAGTGTCAACCCCCCTCCAAAAAAATGCCAAAAGTGATAAGAAGTTGCTTACTTCCTGTTTTCTTCTATGTGTTTTACAGTTTCAGATCTTCAATTTTAAGTCTTTAATCCATTTTGAGGGTTTTTTTGTGTGTGTGTATGTGTATGGTGTTAAGATAAGGTTCAGTTTTATTCTTTTGCACTTGGGTGTCCTGTGTTCCCAGCAACATTTATTGAATATTATTGTATATTCTTGCCTCCTTTATCATAAATTGACCATATAAGCATGGGCTGATTTCTGGGTTCTCTGTTCTGTTCCATTGATATATACGTCTGTTTTGATGTTTGTATCATACTGTTTTGATTACTATCGCTTTGTAATATGGTGGGAAATCAGAAAACATGATGTCTCTGGCTTTGTTCTTCTTTCTCATAATTGCTTTGGCTCTTTAGGGTCTTCTGCAGTTCCATAAATTTTAGGATTATTTATGTTATTTCTGTGTAAAATGTCACTGGACTTTTGATAGAGATTGCCTTGAATCTGTAAATCAATTTGAGTAAAATGTACATTTTAATAATATTAATTTTTCCAATCCATGAGCATGGAATATCTTCCCATTTATTTGTGTCTTCTTCAATTTTTTCATTAATGTTTTACAGTTTTCAGTGTAAAGATATTTCACTTCCTTGCTTAAATTTAGTCCTAGGTATTTTATTCTTTTTGATGTAATAGTAAATGTGTGTGTTTTTTTTTTTTATTTTCTCTTTTAGATAGTTTATTGTAAGTATATATAAATGCAACTAATTTTTGTATATGGATTTTGTATCCTGAAACTTTACTGAATTCATTTATTAGTTCTAACAGGTTTTTTGTTCGAGTCTTTAGGGTTTCTTTTTTGTCATCTGCAATTACAGACAGTTTTACTTCTTTTCCAACTTAGACGCCTTTTATTTTTCTTTGTTTTTGTTTTTGTGAATTGCTATAACTACTACCATGTTGAATCAAAGTGATGAAAGTGAGCATCGCTTCTTGTTCCTGAACTTAGAAGAGCTTTCAGCTTTTCACCATTGAGTACGATGTTAACTGCTTTCAGCTTTTCACCATTGAGTATGATGTTAACTGTGGACTTTTTTATATATGGCCCTTATTATATTGAGGTACATTCCCTCTATATTCAGTTTTTTGAGAGTATTTTTTCATGAATGGATGTTGAATTTTGTCAAATGCTTTTTCTGCATCTATTGAGATGATCATATTATTTGCATTCTTAATTTTGTTAATGTAGCATATTACACTGATTGATTTTGCTGCTGTTAACCATCTTTGCATTTCTGAAATAAACTCCCTTTGAATATAGTGTATGATCCCTTTAGTGTACTGCTGAATTCAATTTGCTGATATTTTATTTAGAAATTTTGCATCTGTGTTCATCAGAGATATTACTCTGTAATTTTCTTTTCTTATGGTTTCTTTTTCTAGTTTGGGGATCAGGGTAATGTTGGCCCCATAAAATGAATTTGGGAGTGTTCCTTCCTCTTCTATTATTTTTTTTTTTTTTGAAGAGTTTGAGAGGATTGTCATTTTCTCTTCAAATGTTTGGTAAAATTCACTAGTGAATCCATCTAGTTCTGGACTTTTCTTTGTTGAGAGTTTTCTGATTACTGATTTAATCACCTCCATGTAATTGGTGTGCTAAATTTCCAATTTCTTCATGATTTGGTCTTGGTAGGTTGTATGTTTCCAGGAATGTTTCTCTTTCTTCTAGGATGTCCAATTTGTGGGCATATAATTGTTCATAGCAGTCTCTTATGATTCTTTGTGTAGTATCAATTGTAAAGCTTCCTCTCTCATTTCTAATTTTGAGTCTTCTTTCTTCTTGGTAAATCTAGCTAAGAATTTGTCTATTTTGTTTATCTTTTTTAAAACTAGGTCTTAGTTGTATTGCTCTTTTGTATTGTCTTTTTAGTCCCTATTTCATTTATTTCCACTCTGATCTATGTTATTTCCTCCCTTCTACTAATTTTAGACTTCCTTTGTTCTTCTTTTTCTAGTTCCTTGAGATGTGAAGTTAGGTTGTTTTTTGAGATTTTTCTTGTTTATTAGTGTGGGCATTTATCCAATGAGTATCTTAGAACTGCTTTTGTTGCAACTCAAAAGTTTTGGTATGTTTTATTTCCATTTTCATTTGTCTCAAGAAATAATAAATTTCTCAAAACTGTATATTTGATATCTCCTCATAATTCAAATTGTGATAGTATGAACTTTGACCAGAAAACTGTATACTTGATGTTCCACCATGAAAACTGGTTTGGTCTACAACTTTGAGGAATAGTTTTGTTGTTGTTTAATTTTGGGTTTTGTTTTTATTTTTTAACAGAGGAAAATACTAATGTAGCTCATGTTATATTATTCGGTTACCTATTATGATGAATCAGAGTTAATACACTGATGGGAAGAGTATGTCCTATAAATGTTAAACTTGGTGATAAGCTGCCATAGCCACCCAAAAAAGCTAAAATTTTCCAAAGATGAAATAAATGAATACTTTAAGTCTAGTTCAAGAGTACAAATAGGCAGGGGCGCCTGGGTGGCTCAGTTGGTTAAGCGACTGCCTTTGGCTCAGGTCATGATCCTGGAGTCCCGGGATCAAGTCCCGCCTCGGGCTCCCTGCTCGTCAGGGAGTCTGCTTCTCCCTCTGACCCTCCCCCCTCTCATGTGCTCTCTCTCATTCTCTCTCTCAAATAAATAAATAAAATCTTTAAAAAAAAAAAAAGAGTACAAATAGGCATTTTGGCATCTGTAACATCTGGGAGCAGCTCTTCCTCTAATTAAGGGAACTCCAAATTCTTCTCAGACAGCAGACTTCACATCTTGAGAAAATAGTTTGACACTACCTTTGTATGCTACCCTACATAAAACAATTTTTGAATGAGAACTCAGAAACGATTCATATCAATTAACTCTTCAAAAGAATACTTTTATTTTTCCAATGAATATAATATAAAGCACAATAATAATAATAATAATAAATACATAAACCTACTACCAGGATCATCAACCAGCAGAAGCCTATGCAGATTTTGAGGGCCGTACACCTAATACAATTTGGAAGAACTTCTGCTTAAAAAAAAAAAATTACAAACTTAAGAATATAAAACTGTGTGTAAAGTGAATAATTCCTTACCATGACCAACATAATCACAGTGAACTCCAAATGTTGAATAATAATGCTAACAAAACAAAATCCAGAAAAAAATGACATATTTTTGTTCTCTTTGTGATATGCCCTTATAATACTGTTTTTCCTACATTTGGTTGCATTTCCATTGTCTTTTCATATAAAAAGAATTTTGTAAGATTTCTACAGAAAGACCAGAAAGACAATTCAGTTTTTTTTTCTTTTCTGGCATATCTAAACATATTTTTAAAATGTTAAACATTTGGAAAATCTTTTTTTTAGATTTTGGAAATAATTAAAGCTGGTTATTGATAATGTCATCTAAATTTGAGCTACATTTTTAACCTTCCATTACCTTGTATCATCTTTAAAATTTTAATATGTAAGACTTAATTTATATTTTGCATACTAACCTTTTTTTGGTCATATGCTTTTCAATATTTTCCACTCCTTCCTGTGTTTGTGTGTGTGGTGTGTGTGTGTGTGTGTGTGTGTGTTTGAATTCCAAGGACCATTGTATAGTTTAGTTCATGGAATTTATTGTTTAAATATTTTTGATGGTTAAAGATATTATTTAATCTATTAATTTTATTATCTATGTCTCATTTTAAACTTTTTTCATATCCTAAGGTTATAATTATATTCTCTATTTTCACCATAATGTTAGAGATTCCATTCCTAAGGTCATAATAATGTTCTACTATATTTTTTTCAGAATATGAAAAACTAAATCTTCATATTTAATTCTTTGATCCATTAAAACTTTTATTTTTTTAAATGGCAGGAACTAAAGTCCACATATTTTTCATGAACAATTAAATGTCCCAGAATAACATGTTATTTAGTCATTTCTTTATCCAGTGATTTGCAGTGTTACATCTGTGATATACTATGTGTCCAAGGAAAAGTATCATTCTTTTATCTCTGTTTGTTTCATTATTTTGCTGACCACTGCATATACCAAAATCTCTCAAATATTATAGCTTATAATAATCTTTTATATCTGAAGCGATATTCCCATTTTTCAGCATCATCTTGAATATTCTTAATAAACTACTCTACCAAAAAAATATATATATTTGCTTATTTTGGAACATAAGGGATGCAAATCTGAAAAATTGTTTTCTTCTTTTTTTTATCATTGCAATTTTTTAACCACACTGGCTCTATAAATTTGAATACCATATACAAATGATCTTTGGCCTATGGTAAAATGTTCAAGGAAGAGAATTCTGATTATATTTTTCTACCTAATATTGGCATGAAGTTGGATATTTTGTATTGAGATCACTGTTTCCATAAGTAGATTTTCTTTTTAGCTCACCTTATAACTGAAGATCAAATTCCATCCTAGCTTTAATTGAGTTTTTCAAGTTCCATCCTCCCCATGATTGCTTTGGTCAACATTTCCTTCTCATGCCATCAATTCTTTTCATTTTTATAGTTTCTATGCCTCTGTTGAGGTTCTCTAAATATTCATTCATTATGAGCAAATTTTGTTTTTATCATCAAGCATAATAATAATAGCTTAATTGTTACCAACTAATCCTTATACTCCAGTTTCTCTTCAGATCGCATAAATCTTTTGCCTTTTACCAACTAATCCTTATATACTAATTCCAACTAATCTTTATATACTGATTCCAACTACTAGGTCATTTAAGAATTAGTATCCACTAATCTTGTTTTGCTTTGTTTTGTTTTTGTCTTGAGAATTCAAAGTTTTCTGTTTCTTTATATCTTTAATTATCTAGATGGCATTCAGGATAGTAGGCAATCTGGATTAAGTTATATTCCTTGAAAGAATATTAGGTGTTTATTAAATTGCTTGTTTTGTTCTATGAGGCAGTTAATTTTGTTGTCTCAAGCCATAATCTCTATATTTTGAGTGATAGGTCAAACCTGGGTTCAATTATTTCATTCCTAGAATAGAGTCTGTTCCTTATGTACATAATTTAGTGCCCAGTGAGAGATTTTGTCAGAAGTTTTCCTCAGAATATGGTGTTCCCCATCTGTGATTCTTTCCTTTCTGGATCCCCTACATGATCCAATAGGTGTGGTTACCTCCAACTGGAATGTGATTTTTTAGGTCACAAAAACAGTAAGTTATCTCTCAGATAGCCTGTCCCACATTACTGACTATGGTTAACAACCATAAAAATTTATCCCGAGCCATTTTCTCTTTCCAAGTACCTGCTTTTTGTTGCTCTCCAATGCCTTCAGGTTTTTTGTTTTGTTGTTGTTGTTGTTGGCTTTCTTTGTCCAGAATTTGTAGTTGTTATCAGCAGAAGGTTCTGTCCAATAAGAACTTACATGGCCATATCAGAAGCAAATTCTAATGGCATCAATCCTAATGCTAGCATTGGTATTTGACTCCAACACATCCCTGACTTTGATTTCATGCTTCCTTTTGTTTTTGTCACTGTTGTTTTTATTTGGGTGATGGCCCTATTGGTTTTCTAGTTTTCACAAACTCATCAATAATGTAACAGAAATACTTTTTATCTCCTGTATCTAAGTAAATTTCTTTAGTAGATTCTACAAATTCTTCATATACTATTGTATTGGACAAGAGAAGGCATTATTTATCATCCATGTTAATATATGCATGCCTTTATTTTTAATATTTATCTAATCTATTTATATCCTCTACTTCCTATCAGTGTATTTGGTCTTTTATATTCTTTTTTTTTTTTAATTTTCTATTTTTTTAATTTAAATTCAATTAATTAACATATAATGTATTAATTTCAGAGGTAGAGGTCAGGGGTTCATCAGTCTTATATAATACCCACTGCTCATTATGTCACATGCCCTCCTTAATGTTCATCACCCAGTTGACCCATCCCCCCCCTCCCCTCCAGCAACCCTGTTTGTTTCCTATTATTAGAGTCTCTTATGGTTTGTCTCCCTCTCTGATTTCATCTTATTTTTTTTGTCTCTCTTCCCCTATGATCCTCTGTGCTGTTTCTTAAATTCCACATATGAGTGAGATCATATGATAATCGTCTTTCTCTGACTGGCTTATTTCACTTAGCATAATACCCTCTAGTTCCATCCATGTCATTGCAAATGGCAAGATTTCATATTTTTTGATGGCTGAGTAGTATTCCATTGTGTATATATGTTTATATGCCCCACAACTTCTTTATCCATTCATCTGTTGATAGACATCTGGGCTCATTCCATGGTTTGACTATTGTGGACATTGCTGCTATAAACATTGGGGTGCACGTACCCCTTCAGATCACTACATTTGTATCTTTGGGGTAAATCCCTAGTAGTGCAATTGCTGGGTCATAGGGTAGCTCTGTTTTCATCTTTTTGAGGAACCTCCATACCACCTATCAGTGTATTTTTAATGTAAGCATTCTATAGCAGAAAAAAGTTCTAACAGGAGCACAGGAAATAAAGAGTTGGTTCTTACTGAATTTCATGAAAATTATAAATACATTTGGTTGTTTGTGGAGGGAGAATTCATTTTCAGTTCCATAATTGAGAAAAATTAGTTACATTTTCCAGTTACAAATCTCCTCAGGGATGAAGAGAAAATATTATATAAATAAAAAAGCAAACTGTTTGGATGAATTAAAAAAAGAAACATTGAAAATGATATTTTCTTAAATACAAAGTAAAATATATGCACTTCTAAGTTTGAGTGCAATAAAAAAAATATTTTTCTCTAAATTGGCTTGGAAGTTATCTGAAAAAGCACAGATCAATAATGTATCTGAGTCTTGCTTATTTCCATGAAGATTCATGCATCTCTGTGTGAAAATATTTGCAGGAAATATAAAATTCTTAAAAGGGGAACACAAGGAGAGCCAAAATTTTCTGATGAAAGCATTGTTCTATGATAGAGCTGAAATTTGTTCTCACTTCCCTGAGAAATTAATGGAATTTACATAAAAATATTTGAAGACATCCGAAAAATAATAAAATATGAATAAGAAGAGCCACTGTCAAACTCACGACTGGAACTTTGAGTTGATTATCCCAGTTCTTTGTTTTTCAGGGCTCACTATGAAGAGCATAAAGTCATTTAGGTTAAAATTATAAAAAGTGGTATGTGAGTTTTCTGAGTTAAGTTCATATTTGAGCACAAATGGAAGAGTGGGTAGTGTAGTAGAAAAGCCTTTAGTAAATAAGCAAAATGCATGGGCTTTGAACTTACAGTTATCTTTCTCATTTTTTTACTATGAGCATGTCTTTTAACCTCCCAAATCATCATTTTCATTTTAAAAAATTAGGACTAACAATATCTGCTTTGCCAAACACACAGAATGCATATGAGACTCGAATGAGGAAATGCATGTGAAATTACTGAAATTTACAAAGAAATTAATAAAGAGACACATTTAAAATATGTCCTGAGAACAGATCTGAAGTTAAATTAAGTTTCTTTGTAGTTTTCAGATACTTAAGCAGCGTTAAGTACATCACAGTTAATTATTCATTAGGGAACAAATAAAGCATCATCACACTTAACTAAATTCGTCATTCAAAAGGAATCCTTCAAACAATAATATTTATATTTTTAAATTTATGTTCAACAAATATTTGACATGTCACCATAAGCAAACTCTGTACTAAATTTAGGGAAATGGAAATAAATAACTTAATGCTCTCAAAGAGAGCACTGATACATAGAAATAAAGAAACACATACAACTTACTTTGAGTCATCCTATTAAGTGTCATAAGTGCACATAATGAGTGCTATGGAAACAATATAGATGAGAAAAGTAATTTTTATTGGAGAATGTTGTAAAATAATTAACAGAAAAGATAATATTTGAACTCGTACTAAATTGAAAGCTAAGGAGAGGAAAGACAATAACAGCCCGTGCTTCAAAATAATAGCTAACAGTTACACAACACTTACTCTATACCAGACATTTAAAATGCTTTGCATTTGCTAAGTGGCTTCATTCTCACAACGTACAAAATCAGATTTAATCTTCCCATTAAAGGTTGGGTGACTTTCCCAACAACAGATACCAAATTAGTAGGAGTGCTGGGATTCAAGCTCCAGTAGCCTCTGACTACCCTCCAAGTCCTTAACCTCTATCTTATATTGTCACTTTTGATCATGTCAACAATTTTCACAAGTTAAAAGTAGAAATAAGTATCCACACAAATGAAACAGCAGGAGCAAAACACCAGCAATTAGAGCACAGGGAGGGACACATTTTCTAATGACTCTAGTGAATTGAGCAGAGTAGGAGGGCAGTCTCTACCATGTTCACACAAAGAACGATATAATTAAACCAATATGACCACTTTATTGTTCTGTAGTCCATCCGATAATATTCACCTTAACTAACCTCAGTCAGTTGCTTTGAGAAATATTTTATTATCCTCAGTCTTGAGCAGGATAGCAGATAGTTACTTTTTGTCTGAACAGAAATAACTGTTATCTGGAAACTATTTAATTAACCTCTCCCTCTTGTGAGAATGGAAGAGTGGGAATTGATACTATTGTGATAAATTCAGGATGGTCAATGTGAACTTTCTCTTAATAGAAGCAAAGAAAATCCTCAGGCACAAAGTGCAAACAATAGCATAATTTTTATAAGTAAAGGAAAAACATAATAACATACATATACATATATATTTTATATGAAATTACTCTATTTAAAACTCATATTGTGCCACTTAGTTCTTACATGATAATAGGATATCAATAAATTACAAATTACATCTATAGTAACCAACATACTTTCACACTATGCTTAAGAGTTTTATGAAAATAGATGAAGAACACAGGATTATAGGAATTCAGTAGTTTCCATGGTTTCAGAATAAAGCTAATGATTTCAGGATCAAGTGAACAGGTATGAAATTTCACAGGTTCTTGAAAAATACAATGGCAATGAGATATTGATTAAACATATGCATCTGGCTGGAAACGGCACTTCAGAATTCAAGATAATGAAATATTGGTGTTCCAGTAATTCTTCAAAGATTATCTCTACTCTTTAAAGTGAAGCTTCTAAGGATTATAATAATGTGTTATTTAAAAAAATATATGTATTGCCTAATCATTGGAAAACTTCAAGGAATAACTTGAATCTGGTAAACATTTAAACATCCCCAAAGACTACAGACTCATGCATTCTTTCACTGTATCCTGAAGGTAATTTAAGTTATTCATAATTCACTTAATTTAAGATAAAATGTTATATTAATTTATCCATTCTATCCATTTTTTTCTATCCATTTTTAGAATCCATTAATGTGAAAATTTGTGTGGAGGAATAAAAACATGAGACTTTTTATCTTTAAATATCTCTCAGTTTAATGAAAGTGCTAGACACATATTTTAACATAAAATAAGTGCTAATACAAGTTCAAAAGGGTTCATTAAGTATACATAGAATTCAAGTTATCAATCCTAACAACACAAATAGGCTCAGATAAATCTTCAGAGAAAATTTTTAGATGCACAGGCATGAATTAAGAACCCCAAACTTCCAATTACATATTTTCCTTAAATATAGTTTAGTTACATATGCTTAAAGGGCTCAATAAGAGTGATACATATCAAGATACATTTATTTACTACTTTAAAATTGGCTAATGAGTTTTAAATATATGATTGTTTTGGATACTCACGATGTGTGAAACAGGCAATTAAACAACAGGAGTAATAGTGGCCCAGAGAGAGAGGATGATACATGGCCAAAGTTGACCAGCTGAAATGAGAGTATGGCTTCCCTGAATTAAAGTAATTCTTTCTTCTTTATGCATTGTATCTTCTGCCAGGTACAGCTTGGAATCAACTCATCTGTGGAAAATGAGGGGAGTCTATTATCTTTCATGCATCTCTATCACATATGTAGCATCCTGCAAAAACTATAAAAGAATACTATGAAAATTTAGTAAAGTTATCTTAAATAATTACCTGCCTCAGAGATACTTGTTGCATGAAGGCTTAAGTTGGTTTTTCAGTGGTGTCTTCATTGCTCACGGTAAAGTCTTCAAGGTTAAAATAAAAGAGGGAAAAAGGTCTCATTAATATCAGAAAGATTACACGAGAGAGTCTCCAATGAGCCTCAGCAAAGTCTCTCTGGTGTCCTCAATGAATAAGAGGAAGAAGTATTTCGTTCAAAGACAAGAGCATATACCTACAATGCCTATGTTCTTATCCCTATTAGAAATACTTGGATTTTTCCCAATCTATGGAGAACACTACTCAACACCTGTTGCCTTCTCCAATTTTTTTTTTCCTCTTTAGCATTTATCTTCCAACATACTGTATATTTTATAGTTTATTCTGTTTATTATGTATTATCCCTACCTGAATATAAGCTGTTCAGGGCCAGGCTTTTTGTGTTTTACCTGACTGCATTCCTTGTACTTAGAAAAGTTTCTGTATCATAGTAGGTATTTCTAAATATTAATCTATGATTAGTATTATATTATTTATAATTACTATTTTATGGTTAATATTTTAAATATTTACTCATAAATATTAAATAAACAAATAAATGAATCATTCAATTAATTAACTTTTAAAAGTTTCACCCAATAGCATGAATTTTATTTTTGTTTCATAATTTATTAATTTATTGGGGTTCCTGGGTGGCTCAGTCAGTTAAGTGACCAACTCTTGGTTTCGGCTCAGGTCATGATCCCAGGGTCCCGAGATTGAGCCCCGACACTGGCTCCATGCTTAGCGTGGGGTCTGCTTGAGATCCTCTCCCTCTGCCCCTACCCCCACATGCACGCTCTCTCTCTCTTTGTGTCTGTTGCTCTCTAAAATAAATAAATAAAATAAATCTTTAAAAATAATAATTTATTAATTTATCAAAAACACCCCTTAGTTGCCTATCATGTGACTTGGTATAGTACTGCAGTACTGTATGTGGTGAGCCAGGACTTGTCTTTAGACAGTATATATTTCTGTGCAGAAAAATATGTTAAACCAATTATATTTTTAACTATCACTATTCATATAACAGAATGGCATATTTTATTTCCCCTGGGAACATTGGAAAGGCCCTATAGAGAAAGTAAAATTTATGCTGAAACTTCAAGGATTCTTAATATTAAAGGGATTATTAATTTTAATGTTAAGGGTTGAAGCTGTGGTCAGGCATAGGAAACAATATGTGTGAAGGTCTTTTTTTTTTTTAAGATTTTATTTATTTATTTGTCAGAGACAGGGGGAGAGAGAGAGCACAAGCGGGGGGGTGGTCAGACAGAAGGAGAAGCAGGCTCCCCGCTGAGCTAGGAGCCTGATGCAGGACTCCATCCCAGGACCCTGGGAGAATGACCTGAGCTGAAGGCCGACGCTTAACCGACTGAGCCACCCAGCAGTCCCATGTGTGAAGGTCTTGAAGCAGAAATAAGCTAGGTCTGATCAAAAATAAAATAAGTTTGGGGGCACCTGGGTGGCCGTCAGTTAAGCATCCAACTCTTGGTTTTAGCTCAGATCATGATCTCAGGATCGTGAGATAAAGCCCCATTTGAGATTCTCTCTCCCTCTCCCTCTGCCCCTCCCCCTTCTCACACATTCTCTCTCTAAATAAATAAACTTTTAAAATAAAATAAATAAAATAAAAAGTTTTCTGAGATTTTAGTCTAATGACCTGAGAACCAATGCAAGAAAATATGGCTTGACCTGGAACCTTGTAAGACCTTGTATATCATGATGGGTACTTTTATCTTTATATTAAGTATAATGAGAAACTATGGAGGATTTTAAGGAAGAGATGTGATTATGATCAGAGTGACACTTTACAAGACTTTTTTTCAGTAAAGTGGAGATAAAAAATGGATTAATACAATATAAAAGTAGGTGCAAAGAAATATTTCAGATTATTTTAGTAGCCCAATTAAAAAAAAAAAAAAGAGATGGGTTAGCTTTGCTGCTAGCAGTGGAGATAGGGTTGAGTAGATTCATTCATTCATTCATTCATTCATTCATTCAAAAGGTTGGTTTTTAAGTATCTACTATTTTTCATGCGCTCTAGACACTGAGCAATTAAAAGTAAAGAAGACCTACATGGAGCTTATAGCTAAAAAGAGAAATCAAATATTTAAAAATACTGGTTGTGAAGAGATGATGGCAAAAGGAACCCCTATTTTTAATTAGGCTGTGAAAGTTGGCTTCTCAAAAAAGTGACATTTCACCTGCCACCTGAAAATCAGGATGATTCTATCTCTCTAAGCAAACAACAGAGAACAGAAAGTACTAGGTAGAGATTAAAACATATGTAAAGGAATGAGTTTGAGAAATTGAAATCTAGCAGGAATATAGTGAACCACTGGAAAGAACAGAATGGGGATTGAAAGAAAAAGTCCAATCTTACAGGCCTTCAATGAGTATGAATTATTTTTAGGTCATTAGGACTAATATATGAAGAATGGATTACAGTTGAAAAAGAGTAGACACCGTTTTTTTTTCATACTATAAAAGATATGTACTAATTAAACTACATTAAAATTAAGAAATTGTATTTCTTCAATTCACAACATTACCTTTATGGTTGCTGCTTTTTGTGTGTGTGGTTGGCTATTATTATTTTTATTCATTCATTTATTTACTGTAATCATATCATATACAAATCCATTATAAAATGAATGAAAAATGCTTCTAGTAAAATACTCTTGCTAATCATTTTAAAGACCTATATGATAGCTAAACATGTAGGCAGTAGGGAAATATCACATTCTCTTCTCCTCCTTATAGAGGAAATACTTCCCCAGTTGTATACCATGTGGGGTGGGGTTTTTTTGTTTTTGGTTTTTTTCAGCTTTTCTCAGTTCTCATAAAGGAAGCATGGGTGGCCCAGCTAATCCTGGGTTTTCACTGCCTATAGTCAGGATGCATTCAGGTACACACTTCCTATGGGTAAACTTACTAGGACAATAGTTAACGCTTGAGGGGTAAGCAGGATTTTAGGAAGTATATGTTTATAATTTTTGGGAGGTTGTATATTTAACAAACCTGGACATTCCTATGACACATTGTCCAAATTCTTCAGAATAAAGCTGATATTTTACTCTTCATCTCCCTGAATCTCTCAATTAGTTCAAAATTCAGAAGTGAGGAGGAATTTCACTTATTAGGGCTTTCAAAATCCCAAAGTGTGATTTTCTGCTAACATGTGAAAGGCAATCCAAAGATGGCAAAAAAATAAACTGTGTTGAATGATGCAAGTAGTAAATACTGCCAAGTTTATGGTATACAATTAATGTATATCACTAAATCAATTATGAATAGATAAAATTTTGTTTGGATTAACTATATACACAAAAATATATGTGTAGCATACAGGATGGTATTTTGGAATAAGTGAATAATAGAAGACATTTTTTAGGTCCCTAACCACCAAAAATGAAAACAAGATGGAATAATGACTGAGAAAAGAATGTTTCTGTGAGAATATTACATGTAATAGAGGAAAGACTAAGCATCAGATATGAAGCATTTATTCCTAATTTCACATTATAAGATTTTCCATTTATTTACAATACTTAGTCCTTTAATCTTATAACATTACTAGCTGCTTATTTTTATTTTTTCCCTTTAATATGTAGTTTAAAGTGAGATAAATGGTATTTTGTTTATAATAAAATATCATTAGCCTAAAAATAAATAAATGATATTTGTGTAGCTTAGAAATAGTTTCTCATTCATAAAATACTAACCATATTATTCCTCATACTATTCCTAGTACTGGTTAATAATTACCAATCACCTTCTTGCCAAGTATTGTGCTAAGTGTTTTGCATGTATTATTTTATCTATTCAGCACAATTCTAAAGTTATTATTACAGATTTTATTTCACAAACAAAAAAGCTGATATTTAATAAGATTAAATACTTTTCCCAATATAATAGATCCAGCACGAGGAGTAGCTCAGTTTCAACCTAAGAAATCTAGTCCAGAGGCTGTAACTCTAATTATCACTCTATCCCAAACTATAGATCTTGTTGTACATGAAAATATGAACTTTATAATGTTTCCTCAGATATATACAAGGCCAAAAAGAAAATAGATGTTAATAAATATAATACCTGTTTTTAAGTTAATTAACTAAAATATTTTAAAAGAGAATAATACATATATATATATATATATATATATATATATATATATATATATACTGAAACTATTTTTTTTTTACATTCTACAATTAATAGGAACAGGATATAAATTGTTACTGAAAGAAAACTTTGTTATTTTTTTTTAAAGAGAAATGTTTCTAAATTTTAAAAGAAAAATGGTTCCAAAACTCTGACAACAAAAGCATCATAAGTTTTACCCAAAAGGTGTGAGTATAATGAAATCTTTTATTCACTTACAACTCTGATAATCATCTTCAAATGATAATATAAAGTTGTAGAACTTCCTGGGGTCGCTTAGTTTTACTATGTGGTTCTCCACTTTTAAACCAGAAACAGCTCTGGTAAACTTGACTGGAGTGGTAATGAGTTATTTTGTTTCAAATAAAATTGTGCTACTTTAAAACAATTAAAACTGTGCATATATAGTGTTAAAAATCATGTTTCCGAAACAATTTTGACTGTTTTTCAATCAAATATTTGACCTTTTCAAAGAACAATATAATTGACAGTTTCCTGGAACATTCCACACTCTTGACTTAGCCAATGTGGATGGACTCTAGAGGTCTCAACACAGCTTTTCCCACTGTGGAAAATTTGATTGCAGTTTTGGTGGGTTTATGTAATGTGCAACAATTTCTTTCAAAGAAGTGAGCCTATGGGGCGCCTGGGTGGCTCAGTCATTAAGCGTCTGCCTTCGGCTCCGGTCATGATCCCATCTCCCTCTCCTACTCCCCCTGCTTGTGTTCCCTCTCTCGCTGTGTCTCTCTCTGTCAAATAAATAAATAAAATCTTAAAAAAAAAAAAAAAAAAACAAAAGTGAGCCTATAAGAAAGTATAAAGGAAAATAAAATAACAATGAATGTGAAACATGAAGACAAGAGATTGTTTTAATCAATTTGTACAAATGCATGCATTTTTTAACTAAAGAAATTCAAAGGCAAATAAGTTTAACATTCAGACAAATATTTTTCATGAGTTAATAAATTTCTCTGGTCATAGCACATATTTGAACATCTTCTATAACGTTTCCACATTGCACTTATTTGTGGATGATACACATCGGACCATACATGCATTTAGCACAGTGACAGGACATCCTCCAATGTGTACCTTCTCACACAATATTCTCAGCCCAGACAGTTGCATTGAAGTTCAATATATTGACTACTAATTCTGAATAAATTTCAATAGATATTTGATCAGCACTTACTGTTCTGTAAGTTCTAGTCTTTCACCTTGACAGCTTGCAAAAGAAACTGCTACTAGGTTTAATTACTTTTTTCCCATCATGCAGAACATTTTCTTCAGGCATAACAACATTTATAATGTTGTTTATGTTATGTTAATGTTATTTATAACATTTATAAATGTTATAACATTTATAGTCTTTCTGAGGAAATGCATTGAACTGGTAGAGTTTGAGATGCCATAAGCACATTTTTTTTCTTTATCTGGAGGTTATGATGAATTCTGTAAAGAATTCTGAGTTTTTAAAATTATTTTGCCCCACAGAGGGAATCCGGGTGGGGGCAAATGGTGAACATGTATGTATATTAATTGTTCCATGCTAACGTCAGAGAGGACAGTTCCACATCGAAAAGGATATTTAAGCAAAGTGTGATCTTAATTCTTTTTATGTATTCTCATTGATCTGGTTCTGAAGCAATTACTTGACAAGGACATAGAAAATCATAAAGGAGAAGCTCAGCTAATGACAGTATAAAGACACTTCTGATAAGTGGTCAGAAATATGATCAAGGGTGATTTGAGTTGCTTTAATCACTCAGTATAGGTTTCTGAATTGCATTAATGATGGTCACATTCGTGTGTTATTAAGCCTCATTTTATACAGGCAAGTGCATGCCAGGAATGTAATAACATTTAAGCCAAAATATTAAACATATAATGGTTATACTTTCTACTTCTATTTCATATTATTTGTATGTGACAACCAGCTTTAAAATTCTCTAAAAATTACATTTTTAATGCTTTTAAGAACTGCCTTAACTATTTGAAATCTAAGAAACAAAACTCATATACATTAATTATACATATAAGTTAATACTGCTTTTCTTACAAGTTGATCAATCAAAATAGAATAAATTGAACCCAATAGCATTATTAAATATCTGGCACCATTATTTTGAACATGCTTAGCCAGAAAACCTTTCTATATGATTGCATATTTTATTAGTCAAGATAATAATTCCTAATGGCTAAGAACAGCCATAAAATCTTAGTGAATTAATACAATAAGTTTGTCTTTTGTATACATTATAGTCCAGCACAATTAATCCTCCAGGAAGGATCCAGAAATCCAAGGTACCTGTATCTTGTAGCTTCATCATCCCCTACATCAGCCTCAGAATTATTCACAGGATCCTCTACATACAGTTGGCCAATGAGCAATGAAAGCCTATGATAGAAACAATGTATTGCCAAGTGTCTGAGTGTGTAAATGCCTTCTACCCACAGTCTTTTTGGCTAAGTTGCATAGGAAGTAAGGAACCACAGAGGACTCCAATTATGGGAAGCATTGTCTCCCATATGTCTAGGAAGTAAGGAACCACAGAGGACTCCAATTATGGGAAGCATTGTCTCCCATATGTCCAAGACATGGGATTTGAGAGAAATCATCTAATCTCCGTCACACATCTACTTAGGCAGCCTGCCCCCTCCCCCTCTTTTTAAACCAAGAAATGGATTAAATTTATTTATTCACTCAACAAATATAAATATAGCAAGAAATTACAGTTATAAGCAATATGCTAGGAGCTAAGGATACAACTGAATGTCAAAAGGTCTTTTGCCCTCATGGAGCTCATATTTTTGTCAGACACCAAACATGGGGCAAACAAGAAGTTAGATAATTGCAGTTAGATCAGTGCTTTGAAAGTAATAAAGGGGATAATATTTTCAAGATTCTATGGCAGATCATTTAGATGAGAGGATCTCCAAGAGAATATTTTTCAGCTGAAATCTGCAGTACAAATTTGTGCTATGAAAGTAGACCAGGGACAAGCATTCCAGGCAAAGGAGACAGCAAGCATGGGATCTCCAAACCAGGAGAAACTTCATGTGCAGAAGGTACAGGAAAATGGCCAGTGTGGCAGAAACATAATACCTTATTGCATGACATTAGCCATTTTTTGCCTTGGATATCAAGGGAATAGAATTGATATTTCTATCTTGCAAAGTTTTTTAAACATTTTTTGCCCTGATGATATTTCAAAAAGTATATTTATTGTAATATGCATAATATTCAAAATTGCTTCTTTTTTTTAGAAATAAAAGGAGCTCATTTAAATGTTTTCCTTTTATAATATATAATATTGCATGCTTTCCATGGGAAGGGCTATACTGAACTTTCAGACTATCTGAAATCACATAGTGTTTTCCATATGTAAAAAGCCACTTCCCATAATGTTAGTAGAAGAGAAATATCCAATCAATCTCTTGTATTGTATTGATTGGATATCTCTCTGTAAAATTTAAATTACATACTTATATATAAAAGATATGTATATAATTTTAGCGTCTCACACCCCTTTATAATGTTGAGATTTGAACATTTCACACTATACGTGGAATTATTTTTTCCAACTTTATTGAGATATAATTGGCATATAACATTGTGCAAGTTTAAGGTGTATAATGTGTTGATTTAATACACTTACATATTGCAAAATTATTACCACCACAGCATTAACTAGCAGCTGGATCACATCACCAAATTACTATTTCATTTTGTGGTGAGAACTTTTTTTTTTTTTTTTTTTTTTTTTAAATAGACACCACCCTCAGTGTGGAGCCCAACATGGGGCTTGAACTCACAACACTGAGACCAACATGTGAGCTGAGATCAAGAGTCAGACACTTAACCAACTGAGGTACCCAGGAGCCCCAGTAGTAGGAACATTTAAGATCTACTTTCTTGGAAGCTTTGAAGTATGTAGTACAAGAGTATTAACTATAATCACCATGCTGTTCATTATTCATTATTCATTTTACAAATGGAAGTTTGTACCCTCCGACCAATATCTCCTCATTTCGCCCAACCCCCTAGTTGCTGGTAACCACCATCTTTATCTCTGAATTTTTAAGATTCCACATGTAAGTGATAGCATACAGTATTTGTCTTTCTCTGTCTGACTCAACTTCACTTAGCATAATTCCCTCAAGGTCCATCCATGTTGTTGCAAAAGGCAGGAGTTCCTTCTTTCTTGTAGTTGAATAATATTCCAGTGTGTGTGTGTGCGTGTGTGTGTGTGTGTGTGTGTGTGTGTGTTACATCTTCATTCGCTGACTACTATTTAGGTAGTTTCCATATCTTGGCTATTGTGAATAATGCTGCAGTGAACAGGGAAGTGTAGATATCTCTTCCGTAATCCTGTTTTCACTTCCTTTAGATATGTACTCAGATGTAGAATTGTAGATCATTTAGTAGTTCAATCTTCAGTTTTTTTGAGGAAACAATACTCCTCCAAACCTCCATAGTGGCTTTACAAATTTACATTCCCAACAACAATGAACAATAATTCCCTTTTCTCCATAGTCTCACCAACTCTTGTTATCTCTTGTCTTTTTGCTGGTAGCCATTCTAGGTATGAGGTGGCATCTTGTTATGGTTTTGATTTGCATTTCCTTGTACCTGTTGGCTACTTGTAGATCTTCCTAGGAAAAATATCTATTCATTTCTTCTCATTTTTAAATCAGATTGTTTGGGATTTTTGCCTTTGAGTTATATGAGTTCTTTATATATTTTGGATATTAACCCCTTATCATATATATAATTTGCAGCCCTTTAATAGCATGCATGAAATAATTAAAATGTATCTACAGCATGTGACTCAAGCTTAAAGAATAACATGTTTTTATTGTATATGTATATTTTGTTACATATGCATATTTTATTATATATTTATATATTTTTCTACATATTGGCACTTAAAATTATGACAAAAATCTATTCTTTCAGATATAAAATAATGTATTCTTTTAAATAGTTCTTAAACTTTAAAATTTAATGAGCTTTATATATTTTGTTCTAATGTGTTATTTACCCTTGATTTAAATTTAAACTCACTTTATGACTCTAATGAGATGCATAGAAAAAGCACCATTAATTCATATTAGAAATTCCCCAAATCCCTTTACACTGATTCCCAAAATAAGTAGCATCAGCCTCTCAGAGACATAATGCTAATTTTTATTGATGGCTACCATCAGGAAATTAGCAAACAATGCATTCTTAGTTTCATTTTGAAAATCATAGAAAGTAAAATAATGAGCCTCCTGATGTTATATTGTTCTCTTATGCTAAGAAATTTCAAGAATATATTATTGGAACATTTTGTAAATACCAATCATTTTCAAACCAAAGGCAGAAAAAGAGTAACAAACTATTTGCAGAGAAAAATCATCTTAACATTCTTTTTCTTAAGCTTCATATTTATTTAATATGTGAGTAACAACCAGAATAATTGGTAAGTGGTTTCTTAACATAAGGATATTATAAGGATATATATTATTAAGCTTATATTTTCCATAATTATTATTATAATTATTTTACTATCCCCTTTCCTTTAAATATTTATATACACTTTGTTAAATATCTGTGCATATATTCATTTTGGAAGATTTTTATCTTTCACTTTTGCCAAGTTATTCTATTAGAATTATTCAAAGCACATAAATTAGTTGTTGAAATTTCATTTATAATATTTTTTCATTGGTGATTATATAAAGTAATTTTTAATTTCCAGAAAATATTTCCAAATATAAATTAAAATATATCTAATTACCAATTATTCTGAATAAAAAGTGGGAAACTGAATGAAATAATAGATGGTCTTGAATTTATTCTTAAAGTAACTCTAGTTTGATTTCTCAGTGAATTCTGAGTTAATGACTAGATGAAGGGCATGCTCTTTCTTTCAATATTTTATAAAATGTTTGAACCTATCCTGACATTTTTTTGTGTTATTTCTCTTCCAAGTGTGATTTGTTGTTGGTGGTATAAAGAAATGCAATCAGTTGGGTTGAAAATGATTTGATTTGAATGGTAGCATAAATGATTTGAATGCAGGTATCCTTTCACTGAATGGACATTTAAATAAAAATTAGAGAAATATGGCTAGAGGATAATTATTGTCATATAAATGAAGCTGAATAAAGAAAAAGAGAAAGAATCTATTTGTCAGCTTAACACATAATTTTAATACTGGGCATTAGTATTCATTGGACTTGAGTTACTAAATAATCGAGAAATGAATTGCAAGATTTATATTTTGGAAAATAATATCGGTAAAGTGACAACACACAATACACACATAAATTGAATAGCTGAGTTCCATAAAATATGTCGGTTCAGATTTTAGGGGTTCAAATATTAGAACTTAGATATTAGATATTATAAATTTTGGGGTTCAGATATTAGAAAACGTACAAATGCCTTTCCATAACTTCCTGCTTATTTGTTTGACAAGAGCAGTGAACTAGTTTCCACCAAATAAATTAGTTGAAATGAGATATTTAATTTAGGAAACTGAATTAGAAGCAATATACGAGAGCACTAAAGGAAAAAATAAACATTTAAAAGTCACTTAAAGGGGCTCCTGGGTGGCTCAGTCGTTAAGCATCTGCCTTCGGCTCAGGTCATGATCCCAGGGTCCTGGTATTGAGCCCCGCATCGGGCTCCCTGCTCCGCGGGAAGCCTGCTTCTCCCTCTCCCACTCCCCCTGCTTGTGTTCCCTCTCTCGCTGTATCTCTCTCTGTCAAATAAATAAAATCTTTAAAATAAAATAAAAGCCACTTAAATAACAACTTGTATCTACAAGTCAAAACAGAAAAGACATCGGATTTTGTTCATAGTTTTGATTATAAAAGCATACTAAAAATTACAATGTGAAAGAATAAAATAGAGTTTATCACCAAGGAACAAATGCACAGGTACATCAGTCTGGGTTATGTTACAGTAATAGACCAGAATCTTAATAATTTTAAACAATAAATATTAATTTCTTAGCAGGTCTACATGTCTATCACAGATTTTCAGATCTTTAGGGGTTTCTGGTTATCATAGTCACTCAGGACTCAAGGCTGATGAAACAGTGACTGTGTTTGCCACTTTCTAGAGGGGGGAGAAAAATCTGAAAGGTCTCACACTTGCAAATAAGTGTTTGACTTACATATGACAAACAAGCAGAACTAATTTGGTGCCTTCCTTCCATCCCACTTATCTAAAAAGAGCCCAGAATGTATTCATCTATTATGGGTCCCTGAGTCTAAGATCTGAAATAGCACTTGAATCACTACTAGCTACTATCACAACAGGCCCCAAACTCTTATATGATATTGCCGTGTTTATACAAGGGTATAAATAGTGCAATTCTGCCCTCTGGAACTATCCATGAGTGTAAACAGCCTGTACGGAACAAATATTAGATGGAAATCTGGTTCTAGAATTTAAAGACAAACCAAAGAAAGGGGTTCAGGTAAATGCACACATTTGTAAAAATGCGTATACAAATTGAGAACTACTTAGAATATTGCTGTCCTATTGCTTCTCCTATGGGTGTATTTAAGAAATTATGTGACTGCAATATCACATTTCATTACCAGTCCTTTCTAAGTACAAAAGAACCCACTAAAACAAAGCAAGTCATGCTCTTGTTCTCCTGGGAAAGTTGAACTGGGAATGCACCAATTGTGACAGGCCATGACTTATTGGCCCTTGCCTAGAATGTGGCACAGAACTGACTCCTGAGGGATAAATGAAGTAAAAATTTATCCAGCAAATCTCATTCATCATTGGTCAAAAGTCACCCTGTGATGTGTTAATACCTTGCACTTTCAGGTTTGCACATGCTGGGGTAGTTAAGCAGGCTTCTCGTCGTCCATCAGAGAAGTCCTAAGGCAAAAAGTAGAACATAAGGTAATATATTTGAGGGGATCTTCAGTCAAATTACAATGATTCCAACCTGCTGTTCTCAAAGATGATTCATGTAGAAAGTGATCAGAAAGGATTTGAAGCGGGACACAAGATGTATCCAGTTAAGGACCATTATTAGTGTTAACTGTTGTATTCAGCTCCTTAGCTACTCCTTCAATTTCTCTAACATGAGTTTCTTCTAGTACATATTTAAAAATGAGGCACCATATCACATTAATTTTAAATCTTCCATTTAGATATTGCTTCTACTTTTTTGTGTGTTCCATTTTCTAGAATTTTTTCTGCCTTTCCCTTCATTAACGCTATTCTTAGAACTCCCAAACACAATTTCCCATTAGATGCCACTTCTTTAGTGGAAGCGAGAAAGTTGACATAGAACAAACTGGACTTTCCTTGCCTTCTCTGTGTTTATTTTCCACAACACTAACAGGTATTTGTATCAAACTTAACTGAGGGATTGGAGATCATTAAAACAAAACAACAAAAACAATTGCAATATAGAAGCAGAAAATTCATAACTATGTGCTGAATATAACATTTTGCAAGTCCAGGGGAAAACCATCAAAATATTTTAGATAGGTTGGCATTGCCAGATGACCACTGGTGTTAACCAGGCTTCCTTACCCTAGGTCTCTATTTTTCCCATACTTTACTAATTCTAAGCACTACTTTTCAAATTTGCACCTACCAGTGGGGATATTAATAATTGCCCCAGAATCCAACTTCCTAATATATATAATCTTCATATACTCAATACACAAATGAACATAATTAGTATTTCCCTAATTTTGATATATTTGGCTTTGAGCAACATCCCAAAGAACTTCAGTGATGGATACTGACACACCAGATATATTTAAGAAGCATAGATCCTCAAAGTTTGAAGTCCTTGAAGATCCCTGTGTGTAATTATGAGAAAACACACACACACACATGCAGACATTGAGAGTGCTATTTGGACTGTATAATCTAAATACATAAAAGATAAGTATTTTCCTAACCGGCTTACAATTTACAAGGATCTAATTTATGGGAGCTTATCAAGGTCCACTATAGCTATATCATTCTCCAGATCTCTGTTAAATATCTTGCTAGCTTGTTCATGTGTTGCTTGTTCAAACACGTCACAACCACAGGTTAGTTGTGATGTTGGCATTTCCCAGATATTTGTCACCGAATGGAGAGAGGTTTTTTTGTTTTGTTTTGTTTTGGTTTTGTTTTTTTTAAAGATTTTATTTATTTATTTGAGAGAGAATGAGAGAGAGAGCACATGAGATGGGGGAGGGTCAGAGGGAGAAGCAGGCTCCCCGCCGAGCAGGGAGCCCGATGCGGGACTCGATCCCGGGACTCCAGGACCATGACCTGAGCCGAAGGCAGTCGCTTAACCAACTGAGCCACCCAGGCGCCCTGTTTTGTTTGGTTTTTTAAACATCACCCTTGGACATGGGGATTTTATGTGCACTGCTCCAAATCAAGTCAACCTCGGCTGCGAAGCTTCTGGTTTTGATGGCTTGCCCTGCCTCCATAAAACTACCATGCGGATGTGGCCAGAAGAGGGGGAACTCGCCTGAAGGAAAACACTGCAGATGGCCACCGCTTTTATCAGAGGTTTAGATGTTTTCAGGTGGCTGGGTGATAGACATTGGGGAGGGTATGTGCTATGGTGAGTGCTGTGAATTGTGTAAGACTGTTGAATCACAGACCTGTACCTCTGAAACAAATAATATGTTATATCTTAAAAAATAAATAAATAAAAAGAAGAAGAAGCAGAAGAAGACAGAAGGAAGGGAAAAATGAAGGGGGGAAATCGGAGGGGGAGACAAACCATGAGAGACTATGGACTCTCAGAAACAAATGAGGGTTCTAGAGGGGAGGGGGGTGGGGGGATGGGTTAGCCTGGTGATGGGTATTAAAGAGGGCACGTATTGAATGGAGCACTAGGTGTTATATGCAAACGATGAATCATGGAACACTACATCAAAAACTGATGATGTAATGTATGGTGATTAACATAACATAATAAATTTTTTTTAAAAATGTCGCTTTCCTTGAATAATCACTTTCCAATTCATTCTATGCCTTTGCTTGATTTCCAGCATCCTAGTAGGGTCGTTTTTGACATTATTGTCTAATTTCAGCATTGATTCTTAGAGGAGGAGGATTTGCTGAACTCCTTACTCTACCATTTCAGAAGTCCTGACCCCCTTTGCTTGTTGAAAATAACCTTTAGGTAATTTGACATAACAACTACTGTTACACAATAATATGCAATGAAAAAAAAATTAACACATTAGATAAATGACAGAGACATCAACTTAAATATACTATTATGTGTTCACATGTGACTACCCTTTGAAAATGAACCAAATAATCACTAATGTAAATTTTCTAAGTCTTATTCTATACAATATTCTTTCTTTAAGGCAGTATATAAATTAAAAAATAATATATTTTCAACCCAATGGGTTTCAAAGTGATACAGAATTATTTCTTCTTGGTTCATGATTATTTTTGTTCTTATAAAATATCATTTAGTGAAAAATTGTTTTTCTATTGGATTCATTCCATATGTTTAATAAATAGCTTATTTTAACATAGAGCAAGTTTTCTACCAATACAATAAAACACTTATTTTGATAACTTTCTTTGCCAGACACTTCATAATCAGAAAATATGAATATCATTGATGAAATGAACATGCATATTATGAAGCCAGAATGTAAGGGAACTATGGCATTTAATTTTATGTGTGAACTTCTCTAGACTATGGTGATCAGTTATGTGGTCAAACACCAGTCTAGATGTTTCTGTAAAGGTAATGATTAACATGTACAATTGGAAGACTTTGGTAAAGCAGATTTTCTTCCATAATATAGATGGGACTTCTTCAATCAGTTGAATAAGAACAAAAAAATGAGGTTTCTCAAAAAAAAAAAAAAAAAGAAAGAAAGAAAATGAGATTTTCCAAAGAAAATTCTACCTCATACTGCAATATAAAAATTCTGCCCGGGGGCGCCTGGGTGGCTCAGTTGGTTAAGCAACTGCTTTCGGCTCAGGTCATGATCCCAGAGTCCCGGGATCGAGTCCCGCATAAAATAAAATAAAATAAATATAAATAAATAAATAAATAAATAAATAAATAAATAAATAAATAAAAATTCTGCCCAAATTTCCAGGTTTCAGACTCAAGACTGCAATTTTTTACCTGAATCTCCAGCCTGTTGACTTGTCCTCTGGATTTCAGATTTGGTAGCCTCCACAATTGCATAAGCCAATTCCTTAAAATAAATATTTTCCATATATATATAAACACACACACATAAATATACACATAAATAGATACACCATTAACATATATGTGCATTACCTTATATTAATATGTATATATATTAGATCTTCTGTTGATTCCCTTTGCCTGGAGAACCCTAATTTAGGAACTATAAAAAATAAAACTTTTATTTATTAAACAGCTAATTTTCAGAAATGCCTTAGTGGAAAATTACAATAGTAACATCTTTTGCCTAGCTGTTTTTAATAATTTTAATCTTAAATTAATAAGAATTCATATTTATTTTATTTTTGAAAGATGTATTTATTTGAGAGAAAGAGTGAGTGCGTGAGTGGAGGGGAAGGACACAGGGACAGGGAGAAGAGAAAAGCAGACTTCCCATTGAGCATGAAGCCCCATGCAGGGCTCAATCTCATGACCTGGATATCATGACCCTGGGATCATGACCTGAGCCAAAATGAAGAATTGGACGCTTGACCGACTGAACCACACAGGCACCCCTATATTTGTTTTAGAAACCAACGCATTCCCTTTCCCCGCCCTTCTTGTGAAACATATCCTTATCAGGAATTAGAAAAACAAACAAACAAAAAACACCTGACACTTAAGCTTTTGTATTTTATTATTTTGGCAATAATCAAGAGTAAGTTGTGCCAAACGTAAGAAATTTTCTGTAATGTTTAGATGATGCCAAAGCAAGATCTTCCGAGCCCTGGTTTCTCAAACGGGGCTATTGCTTGAAGGAAGCAGCAGGACTACCTGCGTTTAGCCTCACCAACCATACGATAAAAGAGATTCTGCACAGAGAAGGCAGGATAGAAACAGGGATATGCCACCACCACTCAGGTTGGGTAAACACTGAATGGCAGTATCATAGGCCTGTTTCACTTGCCAATTAAATGAAGGAGAGAAAGAATGGGAGAAATATCCAGAGGAAGAAAGAGACAGCATCCAAGTTGTGTTTCTTCCTTCTCCATCTCATGGTAACAGTTTAATTCAAAGACCGGAAATAAGGAAAATAAAGAAAGAACATGTGAACCAACTTCTCCTCTGTAGAAATAACAAATAAGTTCATTTATGAATCCAGAATCACTTGGGAAAAAACAAACAAACAAACAAACAAATCTCAAGAAACCAATTCCAAAGAGAAAAACAGACCACACTGCCAAGGCTATAGTACAGTAAAAGATCTTGTTCTTGCCTGAATATATAAAAAGGGATTAAAGAAAAGTAGAAAAAAACTTTGAGATTCCTCAGGGAGCTCTTAAGAAAAAGGAAATCAAGCTCCTTAAATGTGCCAATTAAATATCTCCCGAATCAACATGCCTCATATTTATGAAATATTTATCAATTTTTAAACACACAAAAACACACACATCAGAGCTTTGGCTTTGCTGTGTTATATATAATTATTTAAAAGCCAATGTGATATTTCAGAAGAATAATACAAGGCAACATTTCCAACACAATATTCTAAAATTCTCTAGCATAATAATAGATTTTCTATGATAAAAAGAATAAGAATAAGGAGACGGAGGAAAAGGAAAAGAAGAAGGAGACAAAGAAGATGGAAGAGGATAAAGAAGAAGCAGAGACCATTATGTTCTAAAATTATGTTCTAAAATATATTTTGAAACTATAGCAATGATGAAGGAGGTATTCATCCAATAAAAATATGCCAGATACAATGCAACAGCATGGTTATAGACCTTGGAGAACATATAATAGTGAAAAACATTTTATTTCTATTTTTGTACAAATATGCTTCTCCTTCTATCACAAAGTGGCTTTTATGTCCACCTACTATGACTGGGCTGGCCTTGTGATTTGATGAGTTAATAGAATAAAGTCAAAGTGGCAGTATCTGTTTCCAGGCTGAGACAGCTTATGATTTTGTGCAGTTGGAAACCAGCTGCCATTTAAGAAAGTCTACTGCCATGTTGGAGAGCAAAGTCAGGTGAATACAGAAAGACTCTACAAAGTAAGAGACTATGAGAGGAGAAAAGAGGTCCAACCAGCTCCCTGCCATTCTACCCATTCTAGCTAAGGCACTAGATACGTGAATGAAACCATCTTGGATCCTCTCATCCCAGTCAAGCTTCCTGAGCCAATGCAAACTAATCCCAGACCATATGGGGGAAAGCATCTGAATGAATTTTCCCATATCATTCAAATGTAAGTATAATATCAGGACCAAGTTTTCCACATTATGATATATTAAAATGAAATAAATGGCCAGAAAATTGTGTAAGCACAATAGGAAAACCACCAAAAGAGGCTAAATATCTTATAAAAGGCAGATGAAGAATTCCCATTGGAAGAGAACTCTTTCCAAAGGATTGAAATTGATTTCCTATTTTGAAGAATTTACTACTGATAATAATTCTATTATACAAAAAGCTCAAAAAGGAGATGATAAAATAATAGAATGAGATCATAAACGAGTTGAACTAGAGAATAAATTGAGAGCCAATCACTGAACTGCCACTTACTTTCTAAATAAATTTGATAAACAATAATATTTAATATTTATTGAGTGACTACTATATGCCAGGAACTCTTTTTTTTTTAAGATTTTATTTATTTATTTGAGAGAGAGAATGAGCTAGAGAGAGAAAGCATGAGACAGGGGAGGGTCAGAGGGAGAAGCAGACTCCCTGCCGAGCAGGGAGCCCGATGCGGGACTCGATCCAGGGACTCCAGGATCATGACCTGAGCTGAAGGCAGTCGCTTAACCAACTGAGCCACCCAGGTGCCCCAATATATGCCAGGAACTCTTATAATCACATTGCTTGCATTACCACTTTTAGTTCTCACAATAGTACTTCGAGATAGAAAACACTAGTCTCTCCATGTTAAAGATAATGAAACTTAAGACACAAATTGGCTAAAAACCTTTCTAATGTTTCCTTAGGATAGTACATTGTAAAGCTAGCATGCAAGTCTTGGTTGCATATCTCCAGAAACCCTGCTTTTAACAAAAGACCACCATGGTAAACTGCCTCTAAAGAATAAAATCAAAATTAATGTCATGGAGTAATGCAGAGGGGAGGGGGGGAAAAGACAAGATGATTAAAGTCAGTTGAGAGAAAATTATAGATAAGGAGAACAGATAGCACTAGTTCCTTATAAAGTTAATTTGTGACTAGTGGTAAAAAAAAATCAATAAATGAAATAGAAAATTCAAATACATAACAACAAGCTTTCTATAAAATGAAGGAATAAATGAATATTTTGATTGAAATTAAATTATAAGGGAACGATTTGATGGGAAATTACCAGATCAAAGCACATTCCAGTTATATTACTATTCAACTATAATGATAAAGACTATTTCTTCAGGCATCCAGATAAGAAAAAAATAAGCATATGGACACTAACATTAATATGAGAAAACAAATGCAAACTGCCATGAAATACTAAGGAAAAGATCTAGACTATTATAATCAAGCAATTTGTCCCTGTATTATAAAGACATAAGGCAGAAATTCTCAACTGTCAATAAGTCAAGGAAACACATCCTCCATGAGAGCTTCTTTTATAAACTAAATGATGAAAAGTAAAAAAAAAAAAAAAAGAGAGAGAGAGATAAATTGAAATAATGACTCAATTATAGGAAACATGTTAACAGTACTTCAGATAATGAGTTTGTTTTGCTATAAAAGTAGAGACAAAAGAGTGACAAGACATAATTAAAGATCAATATATAAAAACACTAATGCAGAGGTACGTGGATGGCTCAATTGATTAAGTGTCTGTCTTCGGCTCAGGTCATGATCTTGGGGTCCTGGGATCTGGCCCTGTGTAGCTGGGCTCCCTGCTTAGCAGGGCGTCTGCTTTTCCCTCTCCCTCTGCCCCTCCCCCTGGCTTGTGCACACTCTATCTCTCTCTCTTTCTCTCTCAAATTAAAAACAACAACAACAACAACAACAACAACAACAACACAAATGCAGTGAAGACAAGATAAGCAACCAAAATTAAGAGACAGGAGAGAAGAAAAGTGCAAATCATCTTCCCTCTCTAATTGTCTAACACTGAAACTATCCAACAAGTGGTTTATAAAATAACTTCTTGATGGTTTTCAGTGAGCTTTCTTATTATACTTAAAGTGAACTTTTAGTCACTAATATATCATACTGAAGGAACAGTTATTCAAAATGTAGGAATTTCTTTCATCTCACATGATTGTTTCTCCTCCTAAATTAAATAAAATTACATGAAGTTCTTTGTCTTTAAATAATACTTCATTCTTATAAAGCTATTTGGTCTGTTGATATAAAATGTATGTGTGTATGTATTTACTTATTGATGATAGATGTCTAGAAGTCTGTTAACTAAATGTTAACTTACTGAGTGGTGGGATATGTTTGTTTTTTCTTTGTTCTTATTGCTTGAATTTCTTACTAATAGACATATAATAATGTAACAAATATACCTGTTGGTATTAACAACACTAAATGAATACACACATAAAGTATGTGTTAAAGAACCACTTTAAAGAATAGATTGTGTATCTCTTAATTCTGAAATATGTGTAAGATGTTTTTTATATTTATTTAACATTCATGATGTGCCTGTGGCTAAAAGGTAACTTTATAAAAAGGAAGAAAGAAAACCAGCAGGGTTATGCTATTCTTCACGAGTTTCAGAATCCTACAAGAAAAATGTAAAAATAACATAGTTTTTTATTTTTATTTTTTACTTTTATTTTTTTCATTTTTTTTTCCTTTTCCAAGCTTTTATTTAACTGTCAGTTAATTAACATACAATGTAATATTAGTTTCAGGTGTAGAATTTGGTGATTCATCCCTTGCATGCAACACCCAATACCCATCACAAATGCCCTCCTTAATACCCATCACCCATTTAGCCCATCCCCCTGACCCACCTCCTCTCCAGCAATCCTCGGCTTGTTCTCTATAGTTAAGAGTTTCTTTTATGGTTAGCCTCAGTCTCCCCTGCCCCCATGTTCATCTGTTTTGTTTCTCAAATTCCACATATGAGTGAGATCATATGGTATTTGTCTTTTTCTGATAGACTTATTTTGCTTAGCACAATACTCTCTAGCTCCATCCATATCGTAGTAAATGATAAGATTCAATTTTTTTTATGGCTGAGTAATATTCATATATATATATGTCACTTATTTATCCAGTCATCAGCCGATGGATATTTGGGCTCTTTCCATACTTTGGATATTGTCGATGATGCTGCTATAAATATCGAGGTGCATATAACCCTTCAAATCAGTATTTTTATGTCCTTTGTGTAAATGCCTAGTAGTGCAATTGCTGGATCATAGTTTAGTTCTATTTTTAACTTTTTGAGGAACCTCCATTGTGTTCACAATGGCTGCACCAGTTTGCATTCCTACCAACAGTGTAAGAGGGTTCTCCTTTTTCCACATCGTCGCCCACATCTGTTGTTTCCTGTGTTGTTAATTTTAGCCATTCTGACAGGTGTGAGGTGGTATCTTATCATGGTTTTGGTTTGTATTTCCCTGATGATGAGTGATGTTGAGCATCTTTTCCTGTATCTGTTGGCCCATTTGTATGTCTTCTTTGGAAAAATGTCTATTCATGGCTTCTGCCCAGGTATTAACCAGATTATTTGGTTTTGGGGGATTGAGTTTGATAAGTTTAAGTTCTTTGTAGAAGTCGGTTAAACCCTTTAACAGATATGTCATTTGCAAATATCTTCTCCCATTCTGAAGGTTGACTTTTAGTTGTGTTGACTGTTTCCTTCACTGCACAGAAGCTTTTTATCCTGATGAAGTCCCAAGAGTTTATTATTGCTTTTGTTTCCCTTACCTCCAGTAACATGTCTGGTAGGAAGTTACTATGGCTGAGGTCAAAGAGGTTGCTGCTTGTGTTCTCCTTTAGGATTTGGATAGTTTCCTGTCTCATGTTTAGGTCTTTCATCTCCTTTGAATTTATTTTTATGTATGGAGTAAGAAAGTGGTCCAGTTTCATTCTTTTGCATGTTGCTGTCCAGTTTTCCCAGCACCGTTTGTTGAAGAGACTGCCTTTTTCCCATCGGATTTCTTTCCTGCTTTGTCGAAGATTAGTTGACCATATAACTGTGGGTTCATTTCTGGGTTTTCTATTCTGTTCCATTTGATTTATGTATCTGTTTTTGTGCCAGTACCGTACTGTCTTGATCACCTCAGCTCTGTAATATAACTTGAAGTCCAGAATTGTAATGCCTCCCATTTTGCTTTTCTTTTTGAAGATTGCTGTGGCTTATTCTGGGTCTTTTGTGATTCTATACAAATTTTAGGATTGTTTGTTCTAACTCTGTGAAAAATGTTGTCAATATTTTGATAAGGATTGCATTAAATGTGTAGATTTCTTTGAGTAGAATAGAATTTTTAACAATATTTGTTCTTCCAATGCATGAGAATGGAATGTTTTTCCATTTCTTTGGGTCATCTTCAATTCGTATCATAAATGTTTTATAGTTTTCAGAGTAGAGATCTTTTACCTCTTTGGTTAAGTTTATTCCTAGGTATCTTATGGTTTTTGGTGTGGTTGCAAATGGGATTTATTCCTTGATTTCTCTTTCTCTGCTTCATTATTGGCATATAGAAATGCAACAGATTTCTGTATGTTGATTTTGTATTCTGCCACATTACTGAATTCATGTATCAGTTCTAGCAATTTTTTTGGTGAAGTCTTTTGGGTTTTCTGCATAGAGTATGTCATCTGCTAATAGTGAAAGTTTGACTTCTTCCTTGTGGATTTGGATGCCTTCTATTTCTTTTGGTTGTCTGATTGCCAAGGCAAGGACTTCCAGTACTATGCTGAACAACAGTGGTGAGAGTGGACATCCTGTCTTGTTCCTGACCATATAGGAAAAGCTCTGTTTTTCCCCATTGAGGATGATATTAGCTGTGGGTTTTTCGTATATGGCCTTTATGATGTTGAGTTATGTTCCATCTACCTCTACTTTTTTGAGGGTTTTCATCAAGAGTAAATGCTGTCTTTTTTGATGACTTTTCTGCATCTATTGAGAGAATTGTATGGTTCTTATCCTTTCTTTTATTAATGTAGTGCATCACTTTGACTGATTTGCAAATATTGAACCCCGCTTGCAGCCCAGGAATAAATCCCACTTGATCAGGGTGAATGATCCTTGTAATGTACTGCTGGATTCAATTTGCTAGTATTTTGTTGAGAAATTTTTTGTCCATGCTCATCGGAGATATTGGCCTGCATTCTCCTTTTTAGTGGAGTCTTTGGTTTTAGAGTCAGTGCAATGGTGGCCTCATAAAATGAGTTTGGAAGTTTTCTTTCCAATTCTATTTTTTTTAATAGTTTGAGTGATAACTCCTCTTTAAATGTTTGGTAGAATTCCCCTGGGAAGCCATCTGGCCATGGACTTTTGTTTTTGGGGAGATTTTTGATTACTGATTCAATTTCTTCAGTGGTTTTTGGTCTCAGTTTTGGTGGTTTATATGTTTCTAGGAGTTTATCCTAGAGTGTCCAACTGGTTGGCATATAATTTTTCATAATATTCTCTTATAATTGTATTTCTGTGGTGTTGGTCATGATTTCTCCTCTCTCGTTTGTAATTTTATTTATTTGGGTACTTTACCTTTTATATACATTTTTTTGTAGATCACTTGTCAGAGTTAAAAATGTACACTTGTTTCTGCAATTATTTAGCAGTATGCCCCTCCCCTCAATGGACTGTAAACTCATTAGAGTAGGAACAATTTGGTGTGAGAGTGAGCAGGATGAAAATTAGCAAACTGATTTTTCTGTAGAGTAGTAATAATATTTATGCAAACTCTTCTTAGCACTTTTTGTACAGACAGGTACATTTAGCTAATTATCTATTTTAAAACAGGCTTGTAAATTACAGTGATAAGGTCAGTCCTCAAGTTCTAGTTTATTTTTTTATAAATTTTTATTTATTTATTTGTCAGAGTGAGGGAGCAAGAGCAAAAGCAGGGGAGTGGCAAGCAGAGGGAGAAGCAGGCTCCCCACTGAGCAAGTAGCCCAATGCGGGACTCTATCCCTGGACCCCAGGGTCATGACCTGAGCCGAAGGCAGACTCTGAACCAACTGAACCACCCACCCAGGCATCCCCTCAAGTTCTAGCTTTTTTTTTTCTTTTTTAAAAGATTTTATTTATTTATTTGACAGAGAGAAACACAGTGAGAGAGGGAACAAAGCAGGGGGAGTGGGAGAGGGAGAAGCAGGCTCTCCGCGGAGCAGGGAGCCCGATGCGGGGCTCGATCCCAGGATCCTGGGATCATGACCTGAGCCGAAGGCAGACGCTTAACGACTGAGCCACCCAGGCACCCCCAAGTTCTAGTATAAAAATATTCTAGTATTTTATTTTTGACTTCATTTCATGTTTATCACACCTTTTCCAAAAGCAATGAAACCTGTTCAAACATGGAGTATATTTTAAGGCTTAAAGCTGAAATTTTTCCAATCACCAAGTAACAATGTTTAAAGAGAAGGATGTTTTGAGAAAATCGAGGAAGCTTTTTATTTAATAATAACTATGTTCATGTTCTTTACATGCATGCTTTATCAGTATATTAAGGTATAATATTTAAGTAGCTAACATATGAGCAACACCTCTTTTTAGGGGTTGTGATAAAAATTTTTAAAGATTTTATTTTTATTTTATTTATTTGAGAGAGAGAATGAGATAGAGAGCATGAGAGGGGGGAGGGTCAGAGAGAGAGGCAGACTCCCCGCTGAGCAGGGAGCCCGACGTGGGACTCGATCCCGGGACTCCAGGATCATGACCTGAGCCGAAGGCAGTCGCTTAACCAACTGAGCCACCCAGGCGCCCAGAAATTTTTAACAATCAGTATGGTATAAACAAGAAATCAGAGTGGACATCTGCCATCATACCCCAGCATGTCCATGAGGACCCTTGCTATATCAGGCATGAATTCTTTCTTCTCAGACTATGGCTCCAAGGTAGTCTGGGGAGATTCTGGAGAATAACCCAAAGTAACCTGCATGCTGGGGTGGGGCCTTGAGAGGGATGATTTCAGAACTGGCATTATCTGTTCACACTGGCTACTTGTTGCCTTTCAGCCTGGTTTATGAACTTTGGGGGTAAATTAAGATAAGTTGGACATACTTCCTGCCATGAAAAAATGTTAGTTCTTCCATGTAACTCCTTGGAAGGCTGGAGTATGTAGACTCTAGGTGGGTAGCCTCTGCCAGACAACAAGTAGAGACAGTATGTGAGGATATAACAACCCCCCCAAAAAAACTGGTCTACAATAGAGCAGATCCTCAATAAATTATTTTTGAATGAATAAATGATGTTTCTAAGAAATGTACTCAAACTTCAGACATTGTGGGGAAAAAGTTTTCTTGTAAGAAACATATACCTACACAAAAATAAAATTTCTTTATATTAATAGAGACATTTTTGAAGAAGTTTATAAAAATACAAATCTACATCTCTCTAGTCACATCTCTCTAATCACATTTTATTTTTCTGTAGTTTAGTTTATTTAATTCCATTTGACCTCTGTTGCTATGTGAATGAATATAGGGTGACAATGTTTTCCTCTTAATCAAATGCACAGAAAATAAAGGATGAAGGAGAGGAAAGGTCATATACTGATAACACTTTGATACAAAGCAACCCTGTTTGATTGTATAGCAAAAGCACAATTCCTTCAGATGGGTCACTCTAGTTCATTGCTTTGACAGTTTAAAAAGAATCACCAATATAATGTGTGTTCTACTTAAAAGATCTACTTTAGGCATAGGCTACATTTCTTCAGCTATACTTATCAAGCCAGCTAAGGTTTATGAATTCCACTAATGTGAGCAAGGTATGGGGAAGTAGGGAGTGATCTGTAATGGGCAAAATATGTCTTACTCCTTGAAATTCTGAGGGAGTGAAGAAAGACTAGAAAATGTGATTTAGCAACACATGCTACCAAGTATTTTTCTTGTTTTCTGTGATCATGTATTTACTGTTTATTATACTTACTCTTTTATTTGCAAAAATTTGTACTGCAATGTGTTCTAAAATAGCTAAAGCTATCTTACAAATATGTACACCCTATAGCAAAATGAAAATTAATCAGAAGTAAGCAAAAGAAAAAAATAAGTTTAGGAAAAGAAGACGAAGCTTGAATAGTTTAATATACAAGCTGCATAATGTGAGGTGATCTGTACTTAAAAAACACAAGTCACAAAGTAAGTAAAGAACGACCTAACAGCTCACCTGACAAGGAAAAACATGTTTCAAGTTTAAAAATTCCCATAATTGGGGTGCCTGTGTGGCTCAGTTGGTTAAGCGACTGCTTTGGCTCAGGTCATGATCCTGGAGTCCCTGGATCGAGTCCCGCATTGGGCTCCCTGCTCAGCGGGGAGTCTGCTTCTCCCTCTGACCCTCCCCCCTCTCATGTGCTCTCTCTCTCAAATGAATAAATAAAATCTTTAAAAAAAATAAATAAAAAAATAAAAAAATTCCCATAATTGTTCTAGAAAATAGTAACTAGTCTGATATTTAGATCAAAGTTAATATTTTATTTTTATTGTAAGATTTTAAACTGAAACTTGTGCACTTATTACTGGCTATGAACAATTTCCTGGATGAATAAATAAATTAACCAATACAAACTGCTTATAATGAAAGCTACTTCATTCATTTTTTTCCAAACTAATTTTTTTTATTTTATTATGTTATGTTAATCACCATACATTACATCATTAGTTTTTGATATAGTGTTTCATGATTCATTGTTTGCATATAACACCCAGTGCTCCATTCAGTATGTGCCCTCTTTAATACCCATCACCAGGCTAACCCATCCCCCCACCCCCCTCCCCTCTAGAACCCTCATTTGTTTCTGAGAGTCCATAGTCTCTCATGGTTTGTCTCCCCCTCCGATTTCCCCCCTTCATTGCTACTTCATGCATTTCTAATTAAATATGTTAAATATATGTTAAATGAACATGTAAATCATCTTTTAACATTTACTACATCTTTTGTGGTGTTACTTTGATTATTCAACTGAAATGAATAAAATTATTCACTTACTTCAAATTATAAAAATTGTGAGGCTCCATATTCATATTTGAAGTTCTATGATAATCTACGGCATATTAATTTCTAAGGAGGACAATACGACCTAATGCTTATTTTTAATCCAATTTTCCCTTAGTCATGGGCCTCAGTAAACTAACAAGATGTCTATTTTCCCAGTGAGTTATTATCAGAGCCACAAGACATATAAATGTATTGAGGTATAGTCATGAGTCCTTACTTTCTAGATATGGTGACTTCAGTAGAGACACAGCTGAGTTACTAAATAGTTTACTATTATGTGACTACACAATGGTTGAAATAATCAGACTTCTACATAATACATATCATGTCTTAGTATACCTTCATTCACCTGCTTGATTTGATTTTTCCTTCTCAAATATATTCCCCAATTGTTTGTTGACTTGCTTTTTCTCATTTCCTGAAAGTGGTTTTGTTTAAAATATACTCCTCCCTTAATACCATAATATTACAATCATCTTCATTAACTTAATCTCTCAGTCAAGTGGCTTGTGTATATGAAATTTGGCTACTAAAAACCCTTCTCATAGCTGTGAGTTACAACTGTATCTATGAACCACTGAACAAGATGCATTACCTACTTGTTTCACAGAATGAATGTTCTTTAGCTTTATCCAGGATAAAGAAAATCCAGGACAAGAAAAACTTTATCCCTGTAGAATTTTGTCTTTTTTTTTAAACACATTTAGCTTTCAGACTAATAAACATATATACTGTATACTTAGTATCACCTCTTAAAGTTAGATTTAAGTTTCTCAAGAAATGACCTTCTCTATGTTTATTTATTTATTCATTCAAGAAGATTTATTGACTGCACACCATCTGTACCTAACTATGTTAGGTACTTTGATAACTGTGAATAGGCTGTAAATTGAAAAGAAAAGTGCCTTCAAAGTACTTTCAAAGAGTGAATAGACGAGAAAATTTAAGAAATGGCATAATTTTTTAACATTGCATTCTTGAAAAGTCTAATACTGGGTATACTTTGACATTTCTTACTAACTGTTCCTTATTTTAAAAAAAATTCAGTGTTTTTAACTGCACAAATGAAGGGTATTCATATTCTATCAAAAATCTCAACAGAGTGGGGTGGCTCAGTCATTAAGCTTCTGCCTTCGGCTCAGGTCATGATCCTGGAGTCCCGGGATCGAGCCCCGCATCGGGCTCCCTGCTCGGCAGGGAGTCTGCTTCTCCCACTGACCCTCCCCCCTGCTTGTGTTCCCTCTCTCTGTGTGTCTCTCTATGTCAAATAAATAAATAAAATTGAAAAAAAAAATCTCAACTGAGTAAGGACAGACTACTATAGCTCAGGTGACATTCAAATTTACTGTCTAAATCAATACAATTTGAGGGGCGCCTGGGTGACCCGGTCAGTTAAGTGGCTGCGTTCAGCTCACGTCATGATCTCAGGGTCCTGGGATTGAGCCTCACCACAGGCTTCCTGTTCAGTGAGGAGTCTGCTTTTCCCTCTCCCTCTGCCCCTCCTTGCCACTCATGCTCTCTCTCTTTCACTCTCTCTCTCAAATAAATACATAGAATGTTTATAAATAAATAAATAAATAAATAAATACATAAATACATAAATAAATACATAAAATCAATACAATTTGAGACTGAAAAGAACATTATTAATAATTATGCCAAACAGCAGTTTTGCATCACGTTACTCAAGGCAAATCTGTACTTGTAGTTCTGGTAGGTAGAGTTTTTCTGAGCTAGAAAAGGAATTTTTAATCAGTTTTCTGATTCTAACTAACACACAAAACATTTTGCCAGCCAGATACATTAAAACAAAACAACAGTGAAGACGAAGTTAGGTAGCATTTTGAAGTAATTCTCATCCGAAAGAAGGAACAAAGTCACTTTAGAGCACTTAAAAGCAATGCGATCTACATCTTTTCCTGGAGGATTCTATGTAGTATGGACCAGTTCCTGTGTCTGCTACAACATTAAAATAGAAAGCTTGGAGTTCCATTCTTTCAATCATCAAATATTCACAGCTCTTTCCTGTGTTTTTCATACATTATTTAAAAAATCTGAGGATCCTAGAATTTTTATAAAATGTTCAAATTATTTTCTGTATATACCATTTTATTATTCAAATGTGTGAGTTAGGAAATATTTGAGCATTAAAACTGTCCAGTGATGTAATTTTTAAAGAAAATATGAAAGAAACACATCTGTAACGGAGACAATTTTAGTAACTATTTTTTTTAGATTTTTTAATTTTAGTAACTATTAAAACCATTTTAATAAAGCACATTATTTCTATTTGTGAAAATAACATACACCTAACCCTGACTTCTGAATGAGAACAAAGAATTTAGGTGCAAATCTGAATTTACATAAATGACAATATTATTAGGATTAAGGTTATTGATATATAGTTCATTCCACATATGCTATGTATATATACTTCTGAGATATTTACTGGTAACTTCGTATCTTTTACAAATATTAAAATGAGCTGCAACACCACTAATTTTAGCTACACTACATACCCTTCTTCCAATCAAGCATGTCATAGGTTAGATATGAAATACAACTGAATTCTGAAAACTCAAGGTAAAAGTGTATGGAGACATTTAATACTTATTAACATGGAAACTGAATGCTGGCAGACATTCTCAACATACATTGATATTGTGAGTTTATGCCTTAGCATTAGAATTATAAAATTTATGTTTAGCTGCATATTATTTTCTACTTTCTCTCTATAACTTATGATTTGTACAGCATTATGATTCTCCTATAATATCATATAATTTCTCATTTTGTTTTGAGAGAAGGAACAAAAAGGGATGAGATAATTCCTCACCCAGGCCATCATGAGGAAAGCAATGCATTCTTCGTATTAAGTATTTGTCTAATATTTAGTATGTTAATAGTGGGTTTATACTTGGTATTTATAACTGTATGTATCTTTCTTCCAAGGACAGTTTTACTGGGTTCACTGATCACAAGAGGAAAATAAATATAAAAAAAATAAAGTATAAGGCAATGGTACACATGAACTTTGTATTCATACCGATGTTATGCATTTTTTTCTGAAACAATTATCCTCTGACATAGTAAAGATAAAATTGATAAGTTGCAGAAAAGTAAATAATTCTTAATTTATCAGACAAATACTTCTGAATATTAATCCCGAAAGAAGATTTCCCTTCCCCATACAAAACAACCCTCATAGTTGTTTAGAAACATGAATCCTTTATTTATTATTTTCAGTCCTAGTTTTCTCATCTGTAAAGTGGGGATAACAATATCTCCTGACCCAAGAGATTGACTTGGACTGCATAGGGCATAACTCAAGGATATTTAGATCTTTTCCTGGGCAAACTAGAAGACCAATGTTTTTTTTGTTTTTCTTCTTGTTTGCTTCTGGACTTCCTGTCACATGAAGATATGAGAATTGGAAGTATCTAAATAATGTGTGTATTTGGGGGAGCCTGGGTGGCTCAGTCGTTAAGGGTCTGCCTTCGGCTCGGGTCGTGATCCAGGGGTCCTGGGATCGAGCCCCACATCGGGCTCCCTGCTCCGCGGGAAGCCTGCTTCTCCCTCTCCCACTCCCCCTGCTTGTGTTCCCTCTCTCGCTGTGTCTCTGTCAAATAAATAAATAAAATTTTTAAATAATAATTTAAAAATAAATAAATAAATGAATGAATGAATAAATAATGTGTGTATTTGAAACCATGGGGAGAAGTACATGAGCTCCAGGATAAACAGGGTTAAATAGGGTTTATTTGTCTTCCTGCTTGCAGCGTGGAACCTACTTCCTATTTATTCCTTCCAGATAGGTTTCCAGAATCTATATCCCTTTGTAAAGGGCCCGTGTTCCTCAGATCTTACCTCTGCTGTACTAATTACTGTTCTGTTCTGTCCTTTTGAACTTAACCCCACCCTCTTTCCTGAGAATTTCCCTCTTCAACACAATCCCCCATGTAGCTGGCATTGCTATTATGTAGATTTTTATTATTTTTTTCTGAGAGATCATACTGGCACATGATTTTCATACTATGTCCTCTAATCTGTTCACTATCAAATCATGTGTATCAGGGACCTTACTAAATATCAGAATTCCCCCATTACCATTTTCACTAAATTTCTTAAATCTTTGTTTTTCAGCTCTTACAACAACAACAAAAAACATTGACTGGCTTTTAATTACATGACAGCCTATGACAGAATTTAAAAAAACAGAGTCTATGTCTATAAGCATGCGTGCTTTCCTTCCACCATTATTTGCTGTTTAGTATTAAAGTCTGCTAAAAGCATGGCCAAGCATCCTCTTGAGGGTGACGGAAGGGACAGGAAAGATTGAAAGGTTAGATGATGCCTAAAATTTGAGCTCCTTTCATATTGTAATGGTGGCTCAAAAAGAAAGAATGATCACTACTGGAGTTCCCAGTTTATTTTAAGTGTCTTTCCCACAGAGCTGAAAGTGCTTTGGGTAATATCAGATCCCTTCACAATCCCCAAGCCTACTCATCTGCAGCCATGAACAAAGAACACTGAGTGCAAATAACACAGACAAAGATGACAGGAAAATGAGAGTTTCAGATTACCAGGGGGTCCTGCTCTGTTTCCTAGTGGGGTGAAATTCCCATAGCTAGAGGCACTTCTTTGAATTGAGGTGGAGTAATTATCTGCAGAAAATTGCTATTAAAATATACAAATGGTTCAGCCCTCATTAACACACTGTCACAGTTTACTTTATCAAATTAAAGAATCGTGGTTTCAGGGTTCTGCAAATAAAAGGAAAAAATGTGAGTTTTGTTTCATGAAATGGCAAATATCTCATACACAGCTTTGGGTGGAAAGGCAAGGTCTACAAAGGATCCTGCAGTGAAGCTTGACCTCCTGAGGGCTGTGATTGAAGTGTAAGGAACCATGATGCCTGAGGTCTGAGGTAGCAGTGAGTCTAAAACGAATTCTGATTTTTTTTTCTGCTACAATTTCACCTGGGGTTGTTTCTGATATGGTCATGTTTATAATGTGTCAGGACATGTAAAATGTCTCCTTCCATATTTTACAGGGGGTTGAGGAAGAAGTCTGCAGACTTTAATATGCTGCAAAATTGCTATATTAATTTTGAAGTTTTCTGGTAAGCAAGGATGGCTAAACATTGGAATAAGCTTTTAGAAAACACAATAAAATATGTTTCTTTCCAAAAGTTTTATTTTATTAAAAAATCAGGAAATACAACTCTATTTACAAGGCTCCCTGAAAGCAGGGGATAAAAATAAGGACCTTTCAATGTAATTTCTCTATTTAAAATAATGATTTCATAAAATTGTATAAACTTGAAGATATGCATATGTATTAAATCTTGTTAATATGTATATACATCAATGTAAAATAAACTAAGAAGATATACTTAAGAGACTTCTTTGCAATCACCTAAATTTGAAGTTAAAGTTGAAGAATAAGCCAGGAATTTCTTTGGCCCGGTAGAAATATAACCATTATAAAAATACATCTCAGTTGAAATTTTCTTTCAATATGTAATACACTAACATACCCAGACTATTTGAAGGTATTTAAGTGAGGTGTAGTATCATGAGGGATGAATTTCTGTTTTTCATTTTAACCTACCTGAGCTGAAGAATATCTGATAATTAGAGCAATTACTGAGCTTGTGCTTTTGCGTCATTCTTCACAGGAGACGGTGGAGGAAACATTACAGTATATTACATTATCTAATTACTTTGTGTGTCTATTATACAACACTACTAAAAATACAATTATTGGGGCGCCTGGGTGGCTCAGTTGGTTAAGCGACTGCCTTCGGCTCAGGTCATGATCCTGGAGTCCCGGGATCGAGTCCCGCATCGGGCTCCCTGCTTGGCAGGGAGTCTGCTTCTCCCTCTGCCCTCTTCCCTCTCGTGCTCTCTGTTTCTCATTCTCTCTCTCAAATAAATAAATAAAATCTTTAAAAAAATACAATTATTATACTTGGGTTTTTTTTTTATGTACCTAATTATTTCCTGCATTTTTTTGCTCTTTCTTGCTCATAGATGTAATAGTTTGTTCTATGGTTCGTGTCATATTTTTCTGTTTTCACTTCCTTTTGATCTTGAATTATTTACAGTATCGTTAAATGAAAACTGACAATATGTATCAATGTTATCATCACAACTCTTTAATTCTGTGAGATTCCATCTGGATTATTTTATGCTGGGATAGGAATGTTAATTATTGCATTAGGGCAGGAGAATATACCTTTTGAGGAAGTGGATATGCTTTCTATTCTTCTCAAATTCCTAAATTTTAAAACTTTTCTTGATTTTACTTTGCCCCGTGTGTGAATAATTATGTAAAAATAAGGCCAAATTCTAGATTCAAGTGTAATATACGTTATTTAGGGCTTCTGGATCATAGTCCCGTTATCAAATGTTTCAACTGCGATAGAAAGGATTTAAGTCACAATCCAAGGCTACATGAAGAAATTAAAATAACTAACTGGCTGCTAATATCTGGTCCCAACCTCTCCAATTGTTCATTTTGATAAAATACTAATTAATGCTTTAAGAGTTCAACTAAGCTTTTCAAATGAAAACAAATAACTTAGCATCACACCTACACTGAACCAAAACCATTATCTCAAGGGAATGACAATGAGAGACTCTATAAATTATTCAAAAATCTCATACTGATCACAGTAACTTAGTGAATGACAAAATTATCAAGTTTCAGAGACACAGATGTCTTTCCTCTTTTCTAGGTCAGTTAAACAGATATTACCATGTCAGCAAGAAAACAAATGCTATTATTTTTCTTGTAAAGCACACAATGGACAAAAGTCTGGCTAAAGGCCAACGTAATAATTGGATATCTCCTATTTTATTGTCTGTGCTGAATTATCTCCTTCCTGTGACAAAGCATAGTAATACAATGAGGGTTTTAGCAGGGATTATATGAAAAACTTTGAAAATTTTAACACTTAAAGACCAGCCTCCAGAGTAACAGGCAATTCAACATGTACCTGTTGAAAATAGTTACAGAAAAGCTGTCTTAGTTCATTCTGTCCCCTGTAACAGAAATACCATAGATTCAGACAACTAGTTCTGGAGTCTAGAAAGCCCAAGAGCAAGATGCAGGCAGATTAGATGTCTGGTGGAAGCCAACTTCCTGATTCATAGATGGCCATCCTCTAGCTGGGTCCCCATGAGGCAGAAGGGACAAAGAGAGCTCCTTAGGGTCTTTTTTATAAGGGTACTTATCCCACTCATGGGGATCATGCCCTCATGACTTAATTGCCTCCCAAAGGTTCCCCCTCCTAATATCATTGCATTGTGGGTTAGGTTTCAACATATGAATTTGGGGGGAACACATTCCGCCTATAGCAGGAGCTGACACCTGGCAGTGTTAATTTTACCACTTATGCTATTTTTTATCACATCTTACTTCATCTCCTATTATCAGATCAGGATTCTGTATCCCCTTTTGCATATTTGACATTACTTTTTATCAATGTTTAAGTTGATTTGCAAATTATTTAATCAACATGTTATTCCATTTCCAGTACTAATATTCAGCTATCTGAATGAAGAATGGTAAATGAGTCTAATTCAAATCTTTTCACCTATGACAATTTAACCGACCTATAAAATACAATGAACCTCACTTCATAACTGCAGAGAAGTTACCCGAGTATTCTGAAAATTAGTGCAGTTGTAAGATGTCAGAGCTTTGATCTCTATTCACCAGTGGGATCAAGTTCATGTGTCTTGTCAATAAATTTAATTAAAGAGTTTGATATGTTGTGATTAAATGATGTGCACTCCTAAGACTAGATGAAGTATAGTGCTAAAATTATTTAATAAGTAGGGATGATGAAGAAAAGGTAAGAAATTGAATAACATTTTGTTTTAAGCCTTTTTTCAACATCATGGGTTTGATCTTTAGTATATGTGCTGCCGAAGCGAGCACTGGGTTTGATCTTTAAATAAGGAAGCTGAGGACAGGTTGGAAGGTCATTTAATTAAAAGGTCTCAGGAATGCTCAAAGACATTTCTTGATTTAGATATTGAATAACTTGACACAAAAACAGGCTCTATCTGAAATTATTTCATATTGATTCTTTTTTTTTTAAGATTTTTTATTTATTTATTTGAGAGAGAAAGAATGAGAGACAGAGAGCATGAGAGGGAGGAGGGTCAGAAGGGTCAGAGGGAGAAGCAGACTCCCTGCCGAGCAGGGAGCCCGATGTGGGACTCTATCCTGGGACTCCAGGATCATGACCTGAGCTGAAGGCAGTCGCTTAACCAACTGAGCCATCCAGGAGCCCTATTTCATATTGATTCTTATGGATGACAATTAAAGAATATCATGACACATCAATTAATTCCTGCCATGAAGCATTGAGGAATGCTGCACAATTTACAAAAGAAGCGGGAGACAATGAGTAAGTGCATACATAGGTAAAAAAACTTCCATAAGTATAGAATAAAAAAGCTCCAACACCAGAGTTTTATTGAGTTATAAGGTATGGGTAGAAAAATCACAGATATGGCCTGACAATTAACACAGACAAGCTCTACTGGCCCATTTTTTTCTTTCCCCCCATGTGCCCATATTTGTAAAAGGGTTTACAGGAAGGTGGTAACTGCTCTTCACCCAGTGCTAGATATTGTGTTGGGCATATTTTAAGTAGTTTTTCTGTTTCATATTTAAAACTATTTTGCTTTTCTGGCATAACATATAATAAAAGCTATCATTTTTAAAGATTACTAATTCAATACCGTGAAATGTAATTATGAGAAGGACAAATTCACGCTCTCATGATTCTGCTAAATCCAACTCTCCTCTCCATGGGCGCCTGGGTGGCTCAGTTGGTTAAGCTGACTGCCCTCGGCTCAGGTCATGATCCTGGAGTCCCGGGATCGAGTCCCGCATCGGGCTCCCTGCTCAGCGGGGAGTCTGCTTCTCCCTCTGACCCTCCTCCCTCTCATGCTCTCTGTATCTCATTCTCTCTCTCTCAAATAAATAAATAAATAAAATCTTAAAAAAAAATCCAACTCTCCTCATTTAAAATAAAGTATGTAAAATAATAAATTATACATGAAGAATCAACAAGTTATCGAACCCAAATTTGAAAATGCTATGTCTAATTTTCTAGATAGGGTATCTCTTTTCTATGCGTGGTATAGGAGTCAAAGACAGAATCAAAAGTAGGACATGCGGGGCACCTGGGTGGCTCAGTCATTAAGCGTCTGCCTTCAGCTCAGGTCATGATCCCAGGGTCCTGGAATCGAGCCCCACATCAGGCTCCCTACTCTGCAGGAAGCCTACTTCTCACTCTCCCACTCCCCCTGCTTGTGTTCCCTCTCTCGCTGTCTCTCTCTCTCTGTCAAATAAAATCTTTAAAAAAAAAAAAAAGTAGGACACGCATTATATCAAAATGTCAGTAAAATGAGAATCATTGAAACCCTAATATATATACTATATATATTATATTATATTATATATATACGATATTATATAATATGTATTATTATATTATAATTATATATATATATATATATATATATTGCCCATTAACACTACTCTTGTCCGTTTAAACTTAGACTATAAATGTCTGATCACCATATAGGAAAGGACTCTGGCAAAATGATACTGCTAAGAGTTTTCAGAATCCTTTAGCTGATGCCGTGACTACAATATAAGCAGTGCCACAGTAGGTTTTAAATTCAAGACAGAGTCAGCTTGCAATGCTAAGAATTCCCATTGCCAGTCGGGAATTCTGGGTAATAGTGCTTTAAATAATGGATGTAGTCAAAACAAATTTAGATACGCTGATTACTTTAGCTTTCAGGGTAAGGAATTTTATTAGAAAATGTTCTTTTTAAGCATTGAAAAAAATCTTTAAAGTGTAAATAAGCCTTGGGGAGTTATTTCAACTAATGACACAGTCTGAAAAGAACTGAAGCAGCAAAATTCCATGTCTGAAGTTGAGATTGATTGTCACTATAGTATAGAATTTTATAGTCTCTCTGGAACAAAGGAAATATCACCTTTTAATGTGAAGTCATAATTTAATTTTCCTAGCTGATGTAAACTATTTTGTTGACTTTTCGGGAACCCAGGAAAATGCTTAATATTTATATATGTCTTCAGATATTATATGTACCCATAACCTGAGCCAATAAAAATGGGTTGCAGGATTGGATAGAAATTAAACGAGACCAGCTTTTCCTTTCATTTTATGTATTTTAGATAAATAATAAGTAAGGTCTATTATAGAAAAAGGAGAAGCAAGAGTCATTGTTATCTTTTGCCAAACTATATATATACTGCTTGGCTGTGGTGATATTGATTTGGGTACCAACTGATTACCAAAAGTGTCTGGAAATGTCCACTGAAGGCATTGGACCTAAAGATCTTAGACCCCAAGGATATCCCATCTCCCTAAGTCAATTTCAAAATAGTCTGTTCATTGCTCCATGTATCAAAACATGTGAAAGTCATAATTACAGTAGCCCTCAGAATATTCTAAAGTTACATGTTTAATTATTTAATTAAACCCTTTAATTCTTTTTAGTCCATTCACAATTTTATAAGGTTCAAGTGTGTATGTAGCAAAGATGTATTTTTAATATTTTCTCTCTCATATTTAGAAAGTAATTCAATAGTCTCAATTGACCTCATTTCATCAATGATTTTAACAAGTAAAAATAGTCTAGATTTTGCATTTTTCTTTGTAAAAATATGGGACCATCATCAAAAAGGGGAGACCATTATGTGTTCCATGATCTATGTCAGGGTTTGCTATGCAAGTAAATCCGTGGTCAGTTAAATTCTCCTGGTACATACAATGAAAAAAGACCAACTATAAACTAAAAAATGACCACCAATCCTTTTGGAAATGGGGTCATAACAGGAAAAGCCCACATACTGCCTCTGTGACTCTCTTCTTAAGTTTTTGGGGAAAAAAAAACGAAAACATACATTTAATATAACTGAATGGAAAAAGATACATTCATCATTGTATAAACCTGATGCAAGAGTGCTTGATTCATAAAAAAGGAAAGAATATGTATATCGTTAATTTTTGGTTTTATATTTCCCTTTCATAAGTTATGCTCACAAATAATTCATTTTTGGTGTTCTAGCATTAAAAACCAGGCAGACACACAGTAAATGTTTTAAATTCTTTATTTTCATTTCAATCATGACTGTAATAATCTTCTTTTTTAAAAATTCTGTTGCCTCAACCCTCTACAACCATACTCTGGAGTGGCTAACTATGATGTATTATGGACCCACCAATTAGGGTCTTGTTTCCTTGAAATCCTAGTTGCAAATTAGAGCTTGACCACACTAAATAGGAACAATTGTGTTTCTCACTTAGTTCAACTTCAACAAATTCTTTCCTAAAGCTACTAGGAAAAAAACATACAATTTAATCAGCCTTGAATCTGTAATAGTTTTCAGAAATGAACTTGGTACATTTTTTAATTAGTTTTTTATGCACAACTGCTAGCTATTGCTTTGACTACTCAAGTTGCCAAGTGCTGCTGAGTGTGGGTGGGCACCTTGTTTACTGGTATAGAGCAGTGTCTTCTCACTGGGTAATATAAATGAATCATTACCTGTGGGCCATTAATGCTTCAGTAGTCACAATGACTTCTTTATAAGCATGCAAAGCAAGGTAGGTAAAATCAACAAATACAGGGCCAAGTCCATAGTAACTATCCTGTAGAGAATAGAGGTAATTATCTAGAAAATTCAGTGCAACACATAAAATATTTAGGAAAAACCTGGGATTGAAAACAGCAACAACAACAACAAAAATTTCATCCAGTTCCCAACATTTGTCCCAAACTGTAGTTAAATTGCATCTATCCCCCACCATCCTTGCTTTAAGGTCAGGGACGTTCTCTCAATTGTGATCTGTGTATATATCATAACCCAGAACTTATTAAGAGGGATTGGTAAATATCTGAAGTGAAAGTAGAAACTAGACATTTTAACAAATATTTTTTACTGTTAATCACTAGCACAAGGGACTCAAAGTTCAGATTATTGTATTTTTTCTTGCTCTGTGATCTATCAAGGTGAAAAACATGTAACAATATTCACTCCATGTCTATACAATATAAAACAGGCCCCAATGCTTCCACCTCACACTTACATACATGTAGAATGATTGTATCCATACAAAGAGCCCTCAACACAAAATCCTAATAGGGATAGGGCTGAAATATACATTTCTTATGTCACATTTATGTATTAATTTAAAGAGAGCTGCCATTTTTACTATGTTGAGTCTTGCAATGCATGAGCATGTGTTTCTCTGCATGTATTTATATCATTTTTCTTTCTTTCTTCAGTGGTGTCTAGTTTTCAGCATAAAAGTCCTATATGTTTTTGTTAGTTATACCTAAGCATTCAATTTTTTTGAGCAATTGTGGTACATCTTTAATTTTAGAGTCCACATGCTAATTGTTAATATATAGAAATATAATTGATTTTTGAACATTTGTCTTCTATCCTTCAAAGTTTCTGAACTTGCTTGTAAGTTCCATGAGTTAATTTATAGATTTCTTAGTATTTCCTATAGGCCCAATCATGTCATCTGCATTAGAGAGTTTTGTTTCTTCCTTTCCTATACTTATGCTTTTTATTTTCTGTTTCTTGCATTACCGCATGGGCAAAATCTTTCATTTTTATGTTAATTAAGGGTGGTGAGAGCAGATGTTCTTGCCTTTTTCTCGATCTTAGGGAAAAGACATCCAGCCTTTCATCATTATGTATAATGATAAGTACAGGATTTTTTGGTAGATTTTCTTTATCAAGATGAGTTAGTTTCTCTCTTTTCCTATTTTTCTGAGACTTTTTCTTATGAATAGGCATTGAATGGGTATCAAATGCTTTTTTCCTGCATTGAGAGTCTGGTCATGTAATTTTTATTCCTTTCCTCTCTCTCCTCTCCCTCCGTGACTACAGTGACAGTACTGTGAGATCTCATAGTCACAGAGGTCCCTGAGGCTTTTTTTTTTTCCAGAATATTTTGTCTCTGATATTCAAATGGCAATTTCTATTGTTCTATCTTACACCTCATTATTTCATCTGTCCTTCTGTCCTTTCTATTTTATTGACCCCATCTTTTGAATTTCTTGTATCAATTTTTGTTATGTTTTAGTTCTAAAATTTCCATTTGGTTCTTCTTTACATCTTTTATTTTGTTGTTGATGCTTTCTATTTTTTACTGAGATTAGATTTTTGTGTTTGTTTTAAATGTGTTTGTAATTGCTCATTGAAGCATTTTTATGATGGTTGTTTAAAAATATGTCAGATAATTCTATTATGTCTGTCATCCTCATTTGGCATCTACTGATTACCTTTTTTCATTTGGTTTTAAACCTTTCTGGTTCTTGGTATAAGTGATTTTCTGTTGAAATCTCCATATTTTATATATTATATTATGATATTCTGGATTTTATTTAAATGTTATATTTTGGCTGAATTGCTCCAGCAGTGCGAGGAATAGTTCACCTTTTCACTGTCATATGGTATAAAAATTCACCTTCTCATCTGCCACCTTTGACACCTTAAGTAGTGGGCTTGTCACTGCTAGCTAGAGGTAACGTTCTGGCTCCTCCACTATACCTCCACTGATATTTCTCTGAGGAGAAGAGTGCCTTGTTATTGCTCTCTACATGTTTTCCACTGATACCATGGGGAAGTGATGATGATGATGATGGCGTCTTTATAATTGGGCTGTGATGAAAGACTTGTCTCTCCACTAGGCTTCCTCCAGCCTTCTTTTGTTATCCCAGTGATGAGGGAAAGAGTGCCTTATCTTCACTGGTTGGGGATAGAAGTCCAGGCACCCTACTTGGCCTTTTGTGATACCATATTGGGGCATTAGGGGTGACTGGTCACAACTTGGCAACAGTGGATGTCTATGATTCCCACTTTGCTTTCCCTGGTATGGGTAGGGGTTTACTGTGGTGATTTTGGAGTATAGTGGAAGAATTATCTAAAAGTTTTTGTTTTGTTAGGATGCTGCTTTCATGGTCTGTTGGCTGAAGAGAGAGGCTTTTGTTTAATCTTTCAGTCTGCATCTGCTGGCATTTTGGGGTTGCTAGCTTCAAGCCTGAGATATATGAGCCAAAAATTAAACCTAGGGAATTCACCACCATTTCATTTCCTCCACCCTCTTGGCTCTAGCCCATCAGTCTTCTCTCCACCTTTCAGTCCTCTAATGTTTGCTTTATGTATCACCATCATATTTGTTTAGTTACACTTTGGTTATACTTGTTAGTAGGAATAAAGAAAAATTATGTCTATTCTACCTGGAATTCTGGAAGCAGAAAAACGAAGTTTCCCTTTTTGGGAGTACATTCAGAGATCATTTATGAGACACAGAAGAATAGTGTCTCATTATTTATAATCATATCCAAGTTGTGACAAAAACAGCATTTTCTAATATAAGTTGATGAAAAATATTAGAATCCAAGTATCCAGTGAGAAATAGGATTTGGGGAATGTAGTTATCCTGCTCAGAGAATGGAACAGGACCAGAAATCTTCATTTGAATGCTATTTGCATATTAGTAATTGGTCAATTGTGGAAATGACTGAGATTGCTAAGGAAAAAAGAGAGCAAGAAAAGGAAGACACAATACAGAACTTTGAAGAAAGCAGTGAAACGATTTGAGAAAAATAGTAGCAAAAGAGATATGTTATTTTTTTCATAATCTATGCAATGTATTCTTATATTCTTCTCTAAACATGGTTTTGCAAATACATACTAAAAATTGAGAAACACTCTTTATGATCAACTAGAATTTTTACTTCAAATAAGTGTATAGATCCTATTTCTCAATCTCTTTATACTATGGTGCATCATTTAAGCAGTTTGTTAATATGATATCCTGAGGGCGAAGCAGGATAAATTTGTTCAAAATTTGCTTCTTTATATTTTGAAAAATGAAATGTTTACTCCTCACATCAATAGCAGATAAATACCCTTGATCTTGAAATCAACTGTACTTCTCCCGATACACAAATAGAGTGGAATCAGAAACATGTTTACTTTTTTTCCTTTATGAAACTCCAGCATATTTGCCCATAAGGCATACAATTTTAAAGCCAAAAAAGACAAAGAGAACAGGAGAGGGGATGACAGCAGACGAGAGACGTCAGTTTAATTATAGAAGAGTAAAGCAGTTTAGACCGGTAACTTATACAGAAGTACAGGGAACATTGAAACCTGAATGCTAAAAGGGATGCCAGAAAGAATCAAACTGAACTGCACTGTGAAAATCTAGAAAGTTTCAATTATTGGAGTGATCAATACCTCAAGAGTCAGGGGTAAATGGTAGAGCTAAAAATGGGACAGTTAGTTAAGAATCTATATAGTCTATTCTAGAATTCCTACTCACTCCCAATATATTCAGGCAATTACCACTGTCCAATCTAGGATAAATTTTCATGTTCTATCTCAGAAATTATCGTATGCCCAAGAGATTGCCTAAAAGGAAGCCCTGTTTTTATCCAGTCTTATCCATGTACATAAAGGTCCAAGTTATATTTTTTTTTCTTTTTTTTCTTTCTTTTTTTTTTTTAAAGATTTTATTTATTTATTTGAGAGAGAGAGAATGAGAGACAGAGAGCATGAGAGGGAGGAGGGTCAGAGGGAGAAGCAGACTCCCTGCCGGGCAGGGAGCCCGATGCGGGACTTGATCCCGGGACTCCAGGATCATGACCTGAGCCGAAGGCAGTCGCTTAACCAACTGAGCCACCCAGGCGCCCTAAAGGTCCAAGTTATATTGAAAAACTCACCAGAAAGTTGTTTTTTTAACATGAATTCAAGAATGAAAGAAATAAACAAAGGAACAAAAATAACCAGAAGAAGCAGAAATATGCCAGCTAGCAAAAACTATATTTTATAGCTAATAGAGTACATATATACACACACATGCACACACACAATCACGTGTATCATAGTGGAATTCTATATATGGAATACACATGCATATGATTTGTATATACATTTATAATGTAAATATTATAAAAAAGAGAATGTTTATATACATTTATGTTTATGTATATAGATATCATCTTCAGAGAGCTAACAGACCACATTGCATCTATAATATATGAACAAGATACCATAAAATAAAAAACAACTTTCTAGTTCTGAAGATGAAACTGAAAAAAAAATATTATAGGGAAATTTTAACAAAATTCATTAGAACAATTCAAAAAGAAAATTCAGGAATCACCAGAGACATAAAACAAATGGAAAATAGATGAGAAAAGGAGAGAAAAGATAAGAAAATAAAAGAATGACTTCTAAAAATTTGCAATTTCTAACTAACAGAAGTTTAAAACAAAAACAAAGCACAAAAATGGAGAGGAAAATGATCAAAGAAATAATTCAAGAAAATTTCCCAGGACTTTAAGGTGCATTTTTTATGTCAAAGAACCCAGAGTGAGAAGATCAGTAAATACCAATGGCTCACCCCAAAGGCACATTACACATCATTATGAAATTAAAACCCTGGAATAAAGATATGATCCTCAAAATTTACAGAACAGAAAAGTAAAAAAATATAAAGAAGAAAGAAAGAGAGAGAGAGCGAGATAAGGGAAGGAAGGAAGGAAGGACAGAAGGAAGGAGGGAAGGAAAAAAGGGAAGAAAAACAAAAACAAATGTCATAAAAAGGATCAAGAAGAAGAATGGCATCAATCTTTTATATATATATACACATACATATATATCTGTAATCTATGTACATATATAAATATATATACACCTATACATATATTGAAAACAGATCTATAATCTGACAGATCTTAAAGACAGATCTTTAATCTATGTAAAGATGAATAGATAGATAGATAGATAGATAGATAGATAGATAGATAGAGAGATAGATAGATACACACATGCACACACACAGATATGGAAGGTTTTAAAGTTTCTCTCCAATATATCCTTACTAGGAAGTTCCTATAGAAATTGCTCACTCACCAAAACAGATTTGAGGATGGGCGGAAGATGAGGAAGCAAGAGAAAGAGAAACATAAGATTGACTTAACAGGATCCAAAGCAAGAGTGAAGCAAAAATTGTCCATGTCTTATTGATTTTTTAAATACAGAATCAATAACACACTTTAAAAGAGAAACAAATGGAAGGAAGGGAAGGAGGAAGGAAGGAAGGAAGGAAGGAAAAGAGGAAGGAAAGAAAGAATGAGAGGGAGGGAAAGAGAAAAAGAGAGAAAGAAAGGAGGGAGGGAGAAAGGGAGGAATACAAGGGAAAAAGAAACAATATTTAACAAATTGTTGAATATATTGTAAATCAGCCCTCACAGGATAATAGTTGTGCATCAGGCATTAAGTATAATAAACATAAAAGTTGTAAATGCAAGCCAGAAAAAGTTATAATAGTAAAGTTATACTTAATGATATATCATATGAATATATTTATGAATTGAGTGGCTTAAGATAGGAAGTGCATGACAAAGAAAAATCTTAGAAATTCTCCCTGTTTCAAAGACATTAAGGCCTAGCCAGCACTATTTTTTATATCTTGAGGCAAAAATGACTAACCTGGGTTGGAGCTACTTACATTCCAGGGTGTTGAGACATGTCAGTTTTCTTCAAAATCAGGTAACCATTATTCAAGGGAGTGCATGACAATTTTCTGTGGAATATCAGCCATGGATAGTTTTTTCAAGTATTTAGTTCCAGATTCTCAATTTTCGTATGTATTCTTTTCTAAATTGACCTGCCTAAAAGTTTATAATATTAGTTGTACTTTCCCATTTGCCCTGACACAATCCTTCTTTTTCCCTTTATAAAGGAAAGGCAAACCATTATGCATTCCATATTGTTAATATGGTTCATTGTCCTAATGCGTAAAAACCTTCAAGACACCAAGCAAAGAGACAATTACAAACATTGCTGATGCTGCTGTGAAAATTAATGGCTGGGTAACAAATGGTATTATCATTCAAGAGGGTTGTAATCCTTAAATTTCAACAAAATTGATTTATTTAAATTTTTAAACTTTATTAAGTTGACAGATGGTAAATCATGAAAACATTTTAGGACATATTACTCTTTTATTTTCACTATAAAATTCTGTGTTATAAAAGTAATTAAGTGACATCACTGTAAAAAACATATCAGCCCAGTACTATCCAATTTTATATTTGAAACAGTTCTTAAAATTTTCATCAAAAAAAATTAGAAATAAAATTAATGGTAAAGCCTGAATCACTTTATCAAAAGTAACATATATCCACAGATGATATGTAACCTATTTGGAAAAAAATAAATAAAAATGTCTGGGGGGATGCATTTCCAACACAATGTTAATTGGTTCATGTTTAAAAATTACCTTTAGGTTTTATGTCTGGTAATGATGGAGTAGGTGTTTCAAACCAGTCTTCTCTCATTTAACAACTAGACAAGCTGGACAAAATGTTTAATTTATCTTCCTGAAGACTCTGTTTGAAGGCGTGAGCAAGCAACCAATGCTGTGAGGACTTGTGAACCGAGGTCCAGGAAGGGAGAAAGGTTCAGAGAGGTGAGCTTATGTTTTAGGGTAACTTCCAACTAGAAAACAAGTTATCTGTTGAAACAAAGGCTGTGTGAGAAACTCTAAAAAGCTAAGAAGAGCTTTTAATAGACTTGCTGGATTGAGGGGACAAAATTGAGATTCTAGGGCCTCAGAGGGGAAAGATTCATTATTAATAGCACTCTCTTGAATCTCATCTCCTCTTGAACTCTTAGTTCTCATTTTTATGTCTTAATACAGTGCTGCCAACATAAAATAAAGGAGCAAGATAGGGCAACTCAGGACACCATATGCTGAGGAGAAATGGGAAAGGTAAATACATGGGTAAATCTAAATTAACATGTACTTCATAAGAAATAATAATGCAAAGAGAATTAAAATAAAGATTTAACATATATGTCAACAATGATATAAAACATTTGCCAATATTGACCATATGTTAGGCCACAAAGCAGAATCTCAACAAATGCCAAAATTTGAATCATAATAAAAATGTACTGTGCATATTTTTAGTAAGGAAATTGTGTACAAATTTTCAAATGCTTTGTGTTAAAACTTAATATTGTTTCAGACACAAAATGAGTATAAAATCTTCTCATTCTAGTCAGTAAACAAATAATATAACCTGAAAAATGAAGAAAAAATATGGATGGATATTTATCTTTACTAAAGATATATCACTGTTCTTTCTTTTAGATATGGAATAAAAGTTTTTCTGACAGGGGCCCCTGGGCAGCTCAGGTTAGGCATTCATCTCTTGATTTCATCTCAGGTCATGATCTCGGGGTTGTGAGATTGAACACCCCCCCCCCCCCCACTGTGTTGGGCTCCTTGCTGGGCATGGAGCCTACTTAGGATTCTCTCTCCTTATCTTTCTCTGCCCCTCATATCCTCCCTCTCTTTAAAAAAAAAAAAAAAAAATTCTTTGACAATCGTTTTTCTCTTTATATTTCAGTCTGTTTATAAAGAAGCCTATATATTTTTTTGATATTGGATAAACTAATTAGGAATTATAAATCTATATCAAAGGAAACATCTGAAAATTATTCTTAAATTTTTTCCTTCATTAATTTGAAGTACAAATTCTCCAGCTTTTTATCTTATTCCAAGACAAACCACACTTAGAAAAAATAACAATGAGCAAGCTAAACTTATTATCTATGATAACTAGATATTTTATATATATATATATATATTTAAAATTTGTGATACAAATTTTGGGAAGGATATTATCTAAATCCAATGAGTATTAGCTTGTCCAAATTAGAAGTTGGCCTTGTTTCCCATTAAAGACTTAGGGGAAACCAGATGAACAGAATGCCAAAAAGATATTAGATCAATCAAATTCCAAACATGGGATTTATGAAATTTGAGATTAGTGTTTACAAAAAGTCTCAGCGTACTTTATTATTAATCTTAATTTCTTTTTTTTTCTTTTTTTAAAGATTTTTCTTATTATTTTATTTATTTATTTGACAGAGAGAGACATAGCGAGAGAGGGAACACAAGCAGGGGGAGTGGGAGAGGGAGAAGCAGGCTTCCTGCTGAGCAGGGAGTCCAACACGGGACTCGATCCCAGGACCCTGGGATCATGACCTGAGCCGAAGGCAGTCGCTTAACCAACTGAGCCACCCAGGAGCCCTATTAATCTTAATTTCTAAAATGTAATTAAGCATCTTCACAAATTGTATTAAAGAGAAAAAACAAAAATTTAAGATAAAACCACTTGGTTGATATTAATTGATAAACAGAGATGTAACTAACATTGGGATAAAGTTGCTTTGAGAAGAATAATAAACATTATTTAAATGTGATCTCTTTAAGGATAAAGCTTACCTCTCTCACCTTTCTTATAGGATGCAATATCATTCATGACCCTGTAAAAATACTTGTTTTGACAAGTTATGCTAACTAGTCCTGGGAAGGTTTGACAACTTTGATCAACCTCCGTCCCCCCATCCCAATTATTTTTAAAATACTTTGGTCTTTGTATTACTCTATTAACTAGATTTCTATGACTTCTCTTTGTACCTTTCACACCATCCTGTCTTTTGGAGAAAGACTGATCTACCTAGAACTGAACTATAGGAAGTCATATGCACATGAATAACAATATTTGAAATAATTTCTATGATTTAGTGAGGACAAACTCTGCCACACATTTATAAGATACTTTGTGTGAATTCAGCATATCCTCATGACAAAACTGTAAGGTAGTATCTATGATCACCATTTACAAAACCTAAAACTTATAACAAGCAAGTCAATTGCTCAATATCATGCAGCTACTGTGGAAAGTGGCATTTGAATATTCCTTATCCATCCGCATAATTCATGTACCTAATGTCTCCATAAAACTGCATAGGAGAGGCGACTGGCTGGCTCAGTCAGTAGAGCATGACTCTTGATCTCGGGGTTGTAAATTAGAGCCCCATTTTGAGGGTAGAGATTACTTAAAAATAAAAATCTTAAAAAAAAAAACAACTGCATAGGAAGCTTATACTCTACTATGTGACCTCATCTCTCTGAGCAATTGAGTCAGGATGCATCTATATATCCATATAGATAGATAGATAGATAGATAGATAGATAGATAGATAGATAGATAGATAGATAGATAGATATAGATACACACACACACACACACACAGATGACCCTTGAACAACACAGGTTTGAACTGCATGGATCCACTTGATACAAAAAAATTTTACAAGACAGTACAGTAAATGTATTGTCTTTACTTTCATAACATTTTCTTTTCCCTAGCTTATTTTATTGTAAGAATACAGTAAATAATACATATACATGTGTGTTAATCAACTGTTTATCAGTAAGGTTTCTAGTCAACAGTAGGCTCTTAATGGTTAAGCTTTTGAGTCAAAATTTACATCTGAATTTTCTACTGTCATCACCCCTACCCCTTGCATTGTTCAAGGGTTAATTGCATATGCAAACAAGTAGTTTCTAAGGTGAACTGTCACAAAGTATCTGCTGAACAAGAGTGGTCTTTACTGGGCAATGACTATCAGAAGTAATCAATTCCTTTCTTTGATGGATTTTGATTTTTTTAAATATCCAATTCAGATACCACAACAGGAAATTTGAATATATATATATTTGGCAGGTGGTTGAGGTAGTTTAAAATGGAGGTCCTTTATTTTCTCTCTAAATTAGGAAGCACAATAACTTGCAAAAAAATAAAGATAAAGTGGTTGGGTCAGATATTTGAAAGAGAAAATATTTTAAAATAGCACAGAAACTGAGAGAGTAAACCAATTTAGAGAAATCTTGTGGAATTACTGAGCAGTTTAATGGTCTCTGTTAAATATAATGAGGATAACTGTACAGATGCGTTGTTGAGTGATCATCTTTAGTAATCCTTGGCGATTCAGACATGAGTGTGGACAAAATGGAAGTAGGCAATCCTCTAGAAATGAGGTTTTAGCCTTATAGGAAGGATGGACTAATAGATACAGGGATTTAACACATTGACTAAATAATAAATGAATTTATGGACAACTTAATATAAGTATAATTCAATAATATATTGTTATAGGATCTAAAAAATTAGAAACTGTTCTCCTCTGGAAATAAAATGTGCTTGATTTATTCTTGTATGAAATGAATAAGGAATTAGAGAGCAATGGATGACAAAAATCTTGTGTCTTCAGCTTCCTTTGTTCCCTATCGAATGCATAGTTCCATAATACCGAGGTGTTAGCACTGCCTCTAGTACTTTCCATAAAGATGGGATTCTCCAAGTTTCTGAATGTTTCTAGGCCCCAGAATTGGCGTGAATGTATCAACCATGTGGTTACATGGCAGTTCTCCTCCCAAGCCTTTCAGCTAATTCTGTGCAAGCTGTTAGACCTGTGTAACCAGAAGTAGGTAGAGTGCTTACATCAATTTTATAGTTTCCCCCATTGTATAATATGTGGCTACAGGTGATATCTTGTCATTTTTTTTTACTTCCTTAGAATGATAAAATATATTCTCCCTTGTGTTTATTTTATAGCAACTTGAAAAGTGAGGAAGTTGAGATACTGTGGTTTAAAGAACTAAGATATTTCCCATAGATTTTTTTTTTTCAACAAAGAAAGTCATATATGATGGAATTTAAAAACAATTGATAATAATCACAGTCAGTTAACTTCATTTGAATGAGAGGGGAAAATCACTATATGTTTATGTCAAATGATATTAAACCCATGTGAGAATTTGTTCAAGGGTGTTCTAAAACAGAATCGAAGAGAAAAAGTGTCTGATAAGCAGGAAAAACACCAAGAGGTTAATGGACTAGATGTTCCCAAGAAGTCAAAGATGGGTGATGCTCTGTTTTTTTTTTTTTTTTTTTAAAGATTTTATTTATTTATTTGACAGAGAAAGACACAGTGAGAGAGGGAACACAAACAGGGAGTGGGAGAGGGAGAAGCAGACTCCCTGCCGAGCAGGGAGCCCGATGCGGGACTCGATCCAGGGACTCCAGGATCATGACCTGAGCTGAAGGCAGTCGCTTAACCAACTGAGCCACCCAGGCGCCCCTGATGCTCTGGTTTTTGAGAAAATAGTCTCTTGGGATCTGAAAGTATCTGAAGTCAGAGCTGAAACATTTTAAATTGATTACAACTCAGAGGATATGAATGTGGGAGTTGATGGCAGATGTTGAAGAAGGAAAATTCATTGAGGTCAAAGAGCTGAGAGGCCAGGGTTTGAAAGGATCATCCACGTCTTGAACTTATTTAGACTTACAGCAGTTCTTAAGATGAAAAATAACTAAGCCAACATCTTCATTTAATAAGTGAATACATGCATGAATTAATGAATGAATAGCATTGTCACATTCTGAAACTTCAATTAGGCTGATATCTCTTGAATAAATCTATTTGTGTACTTACTGAGTAACAAATATCATCAATTATCTGAATGATTCTAAGAGCCTCCTAAATGGACTATGTTCAGATTTTTAGCTCTTTTCAACATATTCCCCATGCTAGCATCAGTTATTTTTATAATATGCTGTCTTACATCAAACAAAATGCCCTCCACATTCTAGTTCCAATTTAATTTTCCATTATTGTAGTCCTCCCTTCCTATCTCTCTATTAAACATCTATTACTTGCTCTTTATTCTCAGTGGACCACATAACATTTGATGCATTTTCCAGCATCTACTTCTTTGTCTTCACTGTATCCTTGGAACATCCCTCCACACCTATCCATCTATTCATTCAAAAATATATATTGGGGGGGCGCTTGGCTGGCTCAGTCCATAGAGCATGTGACTCTTGATCTCAAGGTGATGAGTTCAAGCCCCACCTATATTGAGCACAGAGATTTATATATATATATATATATATATGTCTTATGGAAGGCCAAAGAAACCTCGAGGAAGAAAAAGGGCCTGAAAAGTCTCTAATGACCAGACTGGCAACAGATGAGCTCAGGAGATAGACTGAGTTAAGATAAGGCAGTTGGATTTATTAAAACTGAAATAGGACTTATGTGAGGTGATTTAACAAGTGACATGATCTGATTTACTCTTTTGCTAACATTCCCTAAAGAGTTCAGAATGGATTGATAGATGCAGGAAATGTAAGGCCAGCAGTAACAGTGAAATGAGGACATGTTCACTGTGGAGAGAACAGGCACATGCTTTGAAGAGTTCCTCAATAGTGCTTGCTGTTGGTTGATACATAGGGGGTTAAAAATAGGAAAGAATCATGATATGTAGATTCTGACTTGAGCAGCCAAGTAACTAGTGGTGCCATTTAGTGAGAATGTAAGACTGATAGAGGGGAATCTGTTGGACCTATACTAAATCAAAGGCTTGGCTTTGGACCTGTTAAGTTTGAGATGTCTGTGAGATATCCAACAAGATGTCTCATGTAAGAATTGAGCATGTATGTCTGAAGCTTAGAGGGAACACTCGCTTTGGATATGGATGTGGATATGGATGTAGATACAACTCAAGACACAGAAGAAGATATGTGTGTATGCCTATACACATATACATACACTTTCATATAAAAGTACTTACATATATGTAGGTATGTGTATATACACTCTATATCTGTATGAAAATATGTGTGTACATATCCATGTATGTATAATGTGTGTATGTATGTACTTCATGATCACAATGTCACCATCCAGATGATACTTATGTCCATAATAATGAATGATATTTCCTGTTATATTTGTATATCCTTACGATATTTCCATCTCTGTATTATTACTGCCCATTGTGACATTTTTATAGCACTAAAGTTTACCTCATATAGTTCATTGTATATATTTGTTATTTCGCATGGCAACACAATTCTTTGTGAAAGTTTGTTTTGTTATTTTTTTTTCATATCTTCTATATTGCTTAAATTGTGTGGGGGCTCCTGTGTGGCTCAGTTGGTCGAGTGTCCGACTCTTGATTTCAGCTCAGGTCATGATCTCAGGGTCCTGGGATGGAGCCCCAAGTCATGCTTCCTGCTCAGCAGGAAATCTGCTTGTCTTCCTCTTCCTCTTCTTCTCTCCCTGCCCCCACTTTATCAAATGAATAAATAAATATTTAAAAAAATGTGTGTGTGTTTTCTATACTATATATGATTGAATTAAGTTTCATGAAATTTTCATTTTTGAGCTCTTCTGTCCAATAGTGTATACCTTTCTTTATATTAATTTATCCAATGCAGCCATAAATGTGGGTAATCTGGACACACACTGTATTTTTTCTACTCAATAGTAAGATTTTTGGTGAAAGCCTAAAAAAGCATGTGTGGTTTTTGTTGCGATAAAAATAACCACTGTTTCATTCACTGTTTTAGAGTTGCAGATGAGGGAATAGGAAGTTTAACTACATTGTGCAAATCAAAAGATAGAATTATTGGCCTTGGTTATGCAGTCTAACCCGCAGGGTGGGGTGAAATAAACATGTGTTGTTTTTGGAGTAGCTGGATGAACAATAAAAGAGAAGTTGTAAGTGATTTCTTGGAGTAATGTGACATGCTTTCACCTTCTACCTAAAAAAGTCTCTCTCCAGGACCAAGAAAAGTCTTATATTCTTTCTGCATCTTTTTCTACATTCAATCTCCTTGTGTTCCACCCTCCTCCCTCATCATTTAACTTCTCCTAGTTTAGAAATTCTCATACTTGTTTATTCCCTTGGAAGGCTGTTTTTAATATGAAGTGTGAGTCTATTTTTATATATTCAAGTTGCTTTCATCAGGTTTGTAATTATGTGACATGCAGAGTTTGATCATGCTTTTTTCAATCAATTAAATATTTATCTTTCACTAAATTACATAGAACGTCACTATCTTGGTAAATGTCCACGAGAAAAAAACTTTAAAAAAAGGAAGAAAAGAAAAGCAGAAGTTCACATCTTCAGGACCAAAAAGATATAACAAACTGTGAGCATGAAACTACTTATCAAAAAAAAAAAAAAAAAAACTAGAAATGTAATGACTTAAGATAGATGATAATTAATTGAAAATAACCCCTCCCATATTTTACATAACGAACCCTAAAGTAAAAGTTTACATAAATATCTCTATACCCATGAAGCACTGGAATTATTTGAATTAGTCCAGCCATGTTCATGCATCCTACTTTCCTAATTAAGGCACAACATATTCCCTGAACTTTTCCATAAATGGAGTAATGAGCACCAAAAGCATGTGCATAAAAATAACAGCCGTGGGCTGCTTTCTTTTCTGGTTAATATCACCTGTGGATGCGTCACACACGGTGTATTTAAAAGGATCTAAAAAGAAAGTGGTTATTCAAACAGGAAATGAAACCACTGTTACTAAGACATGATGAGCTTGCTTGTTCTATTGCTCAGCATTAAAAAAGAAAGAACAAAAGAGCGAAAGAAAGTAAAGGAAAGAAAAGACAAGGTTAAAAAGATAGCATGGAGAGGTAATATTGATCAGTCTCCTGGAAAATAAAATTATTTGTAGTTGTTAAACTCTGATAAAATAAAGAGTTCAGTGACAGGAAAAGAGCCATTGTAGTCCCAGAACTCACAGGCTGAATTTTCTATATGGAGATACTTTGTAGCATTTCCTTTTTTTAAATTTTTGCATCTTCTAAAAATGATGGCAACAATGTATGGCTGTGTGTGTGTGTGTCTGTGTGTGTGACATTTTTCTCTTCATAAAAATAGAGATACAATATTATTCTATTGGGTTATTGGATGTGATAATAGATAAGATCCATGAAAAATCATAATATTTCTGGGCGCCTGGGTGGCTCAGTTGGTTAAGCGACTGCCTTCGGCTCAGGTCATGATCCTGGAGTCCCTGGATCGAGTCCCGCATCGGGCTCCCTGCTCGGCAGGGAGTCTGCTTCTCCCTCTGACCCTCCCGACCCTCCCCCCTCTCACGCTCTCTCTCTCAAATAAATAAATAAATAAAATCTTTAAAAAAAAATCATAGTATTTCTAAAATTTAATTTTAGACCATTTAAAAAAAAATGATTTGTGTTTGTAACAGCTACTCAAATAACAGGTTTTCAGTAAAGTTAAACTATAAGAAAAAAAAAATTAATTACTGAAATGACCAGAGAGATATAATTGATCAAATGAATATAAAACCTGGTATTAACTTTCTTTTGTTTTTTCATTAAGGATTGTTTTTCCCTGCAAACTTGTCATGTTTCAAATACAAAGATTATATCATACTGAATATTGCTGGAAATAATCATAATTTCAATTATGATGAAAAATATATATGGTTCCCTATGGTGTTTCAGAATATTTGGGGAAATATTCTTTGTCCTTAAATTTGCATCTATTTTGAATTACGCACTGTAAGTGAATTAGAAATCAAGATTTGGTCTCTTATTTTACCTTAACTACTTTTATCAGATGCCATACTTCAAAACAGAATCTAAAAAGTGTCCTTCATGAGTCTGTCACCTCTCAGATGTCACCTTACTTAGTTTTGTTATTATACCCAGAGCAATGTCTCTCTTTCATTGGTAATTTGCATTTGGCACCCTCTCAGACATTGATTTTCACCTCTGTTCTCTATACAGCAGTAAGACTTGGAATGTCTAAGTTGTGTTTGATATTTCATTTGGGAGTTCTTATATTCTTTCATTGCCACCAAAATCTATTTTTAAGAGGACTAGGGTTAATTCGTCAGAGTCAGTCTAAGTTCTTTAGTGCTTTAAAAGTACCATGATAGTTAACTTGTTATGAAATAGGAGGGGGTCACCCAATCTTTATGATTAATAAAATATCATCGTCACATATCTTAGAAAGCTTCAAAATCATATTTACATGAAATTTGTAGAAAATTACAGAATGAAGGAATAAAGATTCAATTCTGAAAAGTTATTTTTCCTTTAAAGAACAGTATTCTTAGGGGAGCCCGGGTGGCTCAGTCATTAAGTGTCCGCCTTCGGCTCAGGTCATGATCCCAGGGCCCTGGGGTGGAGCCCCACATCGAGCCCCTCATTGGGCTCCCTGCTCGGCAGGAAGCCTGCTTCTCCCTCTCCCACTCCCCCTGCTTGTGTTCCCTCTCTCACTGTGTCTCTCTCTGTCAAATAAATAAATAAAATCTTAAAAAAAAAAGTTTAATACTTTGAAAATGAGCATGAGACAATAAATATTAATCTATGTCTAATCTGTATATAACTACACATTATTAAAGGGCATCTAATAAGGTTTCATAAAGATTCCAGTGGTCACACAATGTATCACACAGGAGATTGAAAAGAGTTATAGCATTTATCTCCCTAACTTCTGCAAAGAGACAGATATGCTAATTTCTAAGGCAAAATCAAAGAACCACTATTTTATGAGTCAGACTTCAAAGCAATTCTTTTCATTTCTATTATGGATAATTTAATCGACTCATATTTAAGTGTACAAACATCCAATATTTATTTTAAATGTATATTCAAAAGGCTGGGACCTGATTTATAAGAAAGAACTTGGAAGCAAACATTGATGTTATGAAGGACTACTACCCTACTCTTAAAGACTGCCACAGGTAAGACTAAATAAACTAGATAGGATTAGAGACAGAATGTTTTTGGAATAGATGTTTTGGAATGATGTTTATATGTGTACATCTCCAGTCACAATGCTACTGTACTCCCACCTGCTTGGTAGAAACATGTAAAAAAAAAAGTATAAAACACAAACAAACTTTAAAAAAAAAAAACCTGAATAAAATGACATACAGTTCTGATTTCCATTAGAGTCCCTAATGATGCTCATTACAACCCTAACTGCATTTTAATGCTGAAATGTAATGCCTCTATTCATCATCAGAATGGAATACGAATGCTGACAATTGACGAAATTTAATAATAGAAGAGTTCACAAAATTCAAAACTGCCTTTGTATATTTTCAGCTTGAGAGCAAATGTGTGATGGATGTTGATCAGCTCTCAGAAAAGTGAAATGACACTTCTGAAAGAGGAAATAAAGATAAAGTGCTCTAAAAAGGTTAAGTGGCATCACTCATTTGGACGAATAGGCACAAGACAGAGTGAAAGACTTTTTGACAAAATTAAAAAGAATAAAAGGACTTTCTTATTAGATTATTTTTCACTTGGAGGAGGTTGTTGTAAACAAAGTTTTAATGGTCCTAAATTCTCAGTCAGTTCCTAATCTCTATTAGAAGCCAGCTCTGTTTCTAGTTCTGTGTCTGTGTGTGTATACATGTGTGTGCTTCTTTGATTTTTTTGAGAAAAATGAGCTCATTTGTTTTTATATAGGATCTTACATTTAGAGGTAGAATTCAGACATGTGGACCAGTATCATTCTCAGGCCCAGAGAAATCAAAAGGTTAGGAAAGGTCAGCTATTCCGTGGGGATAATCCATTGTACTCTCTCTTCTAACAACTGAATTGTTTTGGAGATTCTATTACCAGGATGAAAGATACCACATTTTGATTCTGCTATTATTAAGAAGTGAAAACTTTCAAATTTTGTTTCTACTTGATAAATGTTCACAATAGGGCGCCTGGGTGGCTCAGTCGTTAAGCATCTGCCTTCGGCTCAGGTCATGATCCCAGGATCCTGGGTTCGAGCCCCGCATTGGGCTCCCTGCTCGGCGGGAAGCCTGCTTCTCCCTCTCCCACTCACCCTGCTTGTGTTCCTGTCTCACTCTCGCTCTCTCTGTCAAATAAATAAATAAATAAAATCTTTAAAAAAAAATGTTCACAATAAACAATTCTGTAAATGAAGAAGCTATTAAGAGCAAAATAAACATCATTCACGATGTCATTTGCAGAGATAACCCTTGCTGAGATGTAGAGTACATCTTATCATCTTACCTTCGTCTTCAGTTTGGGGCTGATTTCTGCATTCTGTTCCATAGTGGTTTTTCCTTAACCTTATATCATGAGCATATTTTTTTCCTGCTAATGCACTAATTTCGAAAAAGCCTCACCTATTATTTGATAAGAATATATCCTAGTGAATGTTACCCTAAGATAAACTTATCCGAGGATGAGACTGATCCTAGTAAAACTAACATTAACATTCAAACTGTAAAATAGTGTATCCCAAAATTTGTCTTTGTCAAGTTGGGGTGACTGATATGTCACAGAGCCTAGAAACTGGCACAGACTGGGAGGTCTTTGGAAGCTTAAAAACAAAACAAAACAAAACAACCCCCTGTTGAAAATATCTTGGCCTGGTCCTTTTTTGCAGGGTAATTTCATCACTACTTTATTTTGTTTTTTCTGTGTTAATTTGACTGTATAAGGTTTTTTGTGGAATAATTTTGAGAAACTCTTTTTCCCTATGGAATCATTCATTTCATCTAGGTTTTCAAAACTATTTGGATAGGCCTGCAAAGTAGCCTCTTGTGATTTTTTTTTTTTTTAATTTTCTCTAAAAGGTCATTTTAAATTTGCCATTTCTTTACTCACTGTCTCTCTGTTTCTATATCTGTTTCTCTTTATTTTTTGATCAAATTAAATAGTAATTTGGTTTAAAAAATAAGATTTTAATATATAGATTTATTCTTTTTAGTTTCTCTAACTTATTTCTGCTTTTTTTTTTTATCATTTTCTTTCTTATTTTTCTTCCAATTTACCTTGCTGTTCTATTTTGAGTTTTTTAAGCTGAGAATTTAATTCACTCATTTTCATCCTTTATTTTTTCATCCTTTTATTTTTAATAACAAATATACATACAGCTATAAATTATCCTCTGCTCATTGTTTTAAATCCCATAAATTCTCTTGTTTTCATTATGCTGATATTTCAGCTGTATTTTTCCTTTCATCCAAGAATATTTTAATAGAATCCACTTTTACTTTTTTTTAAAGATTTTATTTATTTGAGAGAGACAGAGAGAGCACAAGCAGGGGGAGGGATAGAGGGAGAGGAAGAAGCAGACCCCCAGCTGAGCAGGGAGCTGGAAGTGGGACTCCATCCCAGGACCCTGAGATCAGACCTGAGCCAAGGCAGATGCTGAAAACAGACTAAGGCACCCAGGTGCCCCTAATCCATTTTTATTTTTGACTGGGCTCTTTCCCACTGTTATTATTTCATGGTTTATCTGTATTTTGTAATCCTTCCAGTGACATATTAAGGTTATCAAAAACCAGGACCCTTCGTATCTAATAATTTATAAGACCACCATTAGTGACAGAGGAGATTCAAATAGCTTTTGCTCATGAAATCATTTTGAATGATTTTAGTATTCAGATGTTTGCCTTGCTTTTGGAGGGGGTTGCATTTTGCATTTTTATTAGCAGTGTTTTGTAATATAAGCTAACAATTTGGGTCTAATCTCTTTTTTTGTTTCTATCACTCTTCTATAAAAAAGATTTATTAACTCCTAATACCTTAACACCCACAAGCAGTTTTCAGACTATATTTATATTTATATATTTTATTTATATTTTATGATATATGTTTATACGTTTATAATATGCATTTGTATTTTTTTAAATTTTGTTTTATTATGTTATGCTAATCACCATATATTACATCATTAGTTTTTGATGTAGTGTTCCATGATTCATTGTTTGCGTGTAACACCCAGGACTCCATTCAATATGTGCCCTCCTTAATACCCATCACCAGGCTAAACCATACCCCAACCCCTCCCTTCTAAAACCCTCAGTTTGTTCCTCAGAGTCCCAGAGTCTCTCATGGTTCATCTCCCCTCCGATGCCCCCCTTCATTCTTCCCCTCCTGCTACCTTCTTCTTTTTTTTTTTTTTTCATATAATGTATTATTTGCTTCAGAGGTACAGATCTGTGATTCAACAGTCTTGCACACTTCGCAGCACTCACCATAGCACATACCCTCCCCAATGTCTATCACCCAGCCACCCCATCCTTCCCACCCCTCACCAGTCCAGCAACACTCAGTTTATTTCCTGAGATTAAGAATTCCTCATATCAGTGAGGTTGTATGATACATGTCTTTCTCTGATTGACTTATTTCGCTCAGCATAATACCCTCCAGTTCCATCCACATCGTTGCAAATGGCAAGATTTTATGATTTTTGATGGCTGCATAATATTCCGTTGTCTATCTATCTATCTATCTATCTATCTATCTATCTATATCACATCTTCTTTATCCATTCATCTGTCGATGGACATCTTGGCTCTTTCCACAGTTTGGCTATTGTGGACATTGCTGCTATAAACATCGGGGTGCACGTACTCCTTGGGATCCTTACATTTGTAGCGTTGGGATAGATACCCGGTAGTGCAATTGCTGGATTGTATGGTAGCTCTATTTTCAACTTTTTGAGGAACCTAAATACTGTTTTCCAGAGTGGCTGCCTCAACTTGCATTACGGCCAACAGTATAGGAGGGTTCCCCTTTCTCTGCATCCCCGCCAACATCTGTCGTTTCCTGACTTCTTAATTTTAGCCATTCTGACAGGTGTGGGGTAATATCTCATTGAGGTTTTGATTTGGATTTCCCTGATGCCGAGCGATGTTGAGTACATTTTCATGTGTCTGTTGGCCGTTTGGATGTCTTCTTTGGAAAAATGTCTGTTCAAGTCTTCTGCCCATTTCTTGATTGGATCATTTGTTCTTTGGGTATTGAGTTTAAGAAGTTCTATAGAGATTTTGGATACTAGCCCTTTATCTGATATGTCATTTGCAAATATCTTCTCCCATTCTGTTGGTTGTCTTTTGGTTTTATTGGCTGTTTCCTTAGCTGTGCAAAAGCTTTTTATCTTGATGAGGTCCCAATAGTTCATTTTTGCCCTTGCTTCCCTTTCCTTTGGCGATGTGTCTAGGAAGAAGTTGCTGTGGCTGAGGTTGAAGAGATTGCTGCCTGTGTTGTCCTTTAGGATTTTGATGGACTCCTGTCTCACATTGAGGTCTTTCAACCATTTGGAGTCTATTTTTGTGTGTGGTGTAAGGAAATGGTCCAGTTTCATTCTTCTGCATGTGGCTGTCCAATTCTCCAACACCATTTGTTGAAGAGACTGTCTTTTTTCCATTGGACATTCTTTCCTGCTTTGTCGAAGATGAGTTGACCATAGAGTTGAGGGTCCATTTCTGGGCTCTGTATTCTGTTCCATTGATCTATGTGTCTGTTTTTGTGCCAGTACCATACTGTCTTGATGATGACAGCTTTGTAATAGAGCTTGAAGTCTCGAATTGTGATGCCGCCAGCTTTGCTTTTCTTTTTCAACATTCCTCTGGCTATTTGGGGTCTTTTCTGGTTCAAAATCAATTTTGGGATTATTTCTTTGAAAAAAGTGAATGATATTTTGAAAGGGGTTGCATTAAATGTGTAGATTGCTCTAGGTAGTTTTGACATCTTCATAATATTTATTTTTCCAGTTTATGAGCATGGAATGTTTTTCCATTTCTTTGTGTCTTCCTCAATTTCTTTCATGAACATTTTATAGTTTTCTGAGTACAGATCCTTTGCCTCTTTGGTTAGATTTATTACTAGATATATTATGGATTTCAGTGCAATTATAAATGGGATTGACTCCTTAATTTCTCTTTCTTCTGTCTTCTTGTTGGTGTATAGGAATGCCACTGATTTCTGTGCATTGAATTTATATTCTGCCACTTTACTGAATTCCTCTATGACTTCTAGCAGTTTTGGGGTGGAGTCTTTTGTGTTTTCCACTTAAAGTATCATATCATCTGCAAAGAGTGACAGTTTGACTTCCTCTTTGCCGACTCAGATGCCTTTGATTTTTTTTGTTGTTGTCTGATTGCTGTGGCAAAGACTTCTACAAATATGTTGAATAGCAGTGGTAATAGTGGACATCCCTGCCATGTTCCTGACCTTAGGGGGAAAGCCCTCAATTTTTCCCCATTGAGAATGATATTCACTGTGCGTTTTTCATAGATGGTTTTTATTATATTGAGGTATGTACCTGCTATCCCTATACTCTGAAGAGTTTTGATCAAGAAAGAATGCTATACTTTGTTAAATGCTTTTTCTGCATCTATTGAGAGGATCATATAGTTCTCGTTCTTTCTTTTATTAATGTATTGTATCACATTGATTGATTTGCAGATGTTTAACAAACCTTGCAGGTCAGGGATAAATACCACTTTGTCGTGGTGAATAATCCTTTTAATGTACTGTTGGATCCTATTGGCTAGTATTTTGGGGAGAATTTTTGCATCCATGTTCATCAGGAATATTGGTCTATAATTCTCTTTTTGATGAGGTCTTTGTCTGATTTTGGGATCAAGGTAATACTGGCCTCCTAAAACGGGTTTGGAAGTTTTCCTTCCATTTCTATTTTTTGGAACAGTTTCAGAAGAATAGGTATTAATTCTTCTTTAAATGTTTGGTAGAATTCCCCTGGGAAGCCATTTGGCCCTGGGCTCTTGTTTGTTGGGAGATTTTTGATGACTGCTTCCATTTCCTTAGTGGTTATAGGTCTGTTCATGTTTTCTACTTCTTCCTGGTTCAGTTTTGGCAGTTTATAGATCTCTAGAAATGCATCCATCTCTTCCAGATTATCTAATTTGCTGGCATATAGTTGCTCATAATATGTTCTTATAATTGTATTTCTTTGGTGTTGGTTGTGATCTCTCCTCTTTCATTCATGATTTTATTTATTTGTGTCATTTCTCTTTTCTTTTTGATAAGTCTGGCCAGGGGTTTATCAATCTTGTTAATTCTTTTAAAGAACCAGCTCCTAGTTTCACTGATCTGTTCTACTGTTCTTTTGGTTTCTATTTCTTTGATTTCTGCTCTGATCTTTATTATATCTCTTCTCTTGCTGGGTTTAAGCTTTTCTGCTGTTCTTTCTCAGGCTCCTTTATGTGTACTGTTAGTTTTTGTATCTGAGACCTTTCTTGTTTCTTGAAAAAGGCTTGTATTGCTATATACTTTCCTCTTAGGACTGCCTTTGCTGCATTCCACAGATTTTGAACAGTTATGTTTTCATTTTCATTTGTTTCCATGAAATTTTTTTTAATTCTTCTTTAATTTTCTGGTTGACCCATTCATTCTTTAGTAGGATGTTTTTAGCCTCCATGTATTTGAGTTATTTCTGACTTTCCTCTTGTAATTGAGTTCTAGTTTCAAAGCACTGTGGTCCAAAAAAATATGCAGGGAATGATCCCAATCTTTTGGTACTGGTTGAGACCTGATTTGTGACCTAGGATGTGATCTATTCTGGAGAATGTTCCATGGGTACTTGAGAAGAATGTGTATTCTGTTGCTTTGGGATGGAATGTTCTGAAGATATCTGTGAAATCCATTTGGTCCAGTGTGTCATTTAAAGTCTTTATTTCCTTGCTGATTTTTGCTTAGATGATTTGTCCATTTCAGTGAAGGGGGTGTTAAAATCCCCTACTATTATTGTATTGTTTTTGATGCATTTCTTTGCTTTTGTTATTAATTAGCTTATATAGTTGGCTGCTCCCATGTTAGGGGCATAGATATTTAAAATTGTTAGATCTTCTTGTTGGATAGACCCTTTAAGTATGATGTAGTGTCTTTCCTCATCTCTTATTATAGTCTTTGGTTTAAAATCTAATTTGTCTGATATGAGGATTGCCACCCCCGCTTTCTTTTGGTATCCATTAGCATGATAAATTATTTTCCACCCCCTCACTTTCAATTTGGAGGTGTCTTTGGGTCTAAAATGAGCCTCTTGCAGATAGCATATCGATGGGTCTTGTTTTTTAATCCAATCTGATAGCCTGTGTCTTTTAATTGGGGGCATTTAACCCATTTACATTCAGGGTAACAATTGAAACATAGGAATTTAGTGCCATTGTATTGCCTGTAAGGTGACTGTTACTGTATATTGTCTGTGTTCCTTTCTGGTCTATGTTGCTTTTAGGCTCTCTCTTTGCCTAGTGGACCCCGTTCAATATTTCTTGTAGGGCTGGTTTCGTGTTTGCAGATTCCTTTAGTTTTTGTTTGTCCTGGAAGCTTTTTATCTCTCCTACTATTTTCAATGACAGCCTAGCTGGATATAGTATTCTTGGCTGCATATTTTTCTCATTTAGTGCTCTGAATAGATCATGCCAGTCCTTTCTGGCCTGCCAGGTCTCTGTGGATAGGTAATGTAATGTTTCTACTATTGTAGGTTACAGACCTGTTGTCCCAATCTGCTTTCAGGATTTTCTCTTTGTTTCTGAGACTCTTAAGTTTTCCTATTAGATGTTGGGGTGTTGACCTATTTTTACTGATTTTGAGAAGAGTTCTCTGTGCCTCTTGGATTTTGATGTCTGTTTCCTTCCCCAAATTAGGGAAGTTCTCTGCTATAATTGCTCCAATATACCCTCTGCCTCTCTCTCTCTTTCTTCTTCTTCTGGGATCCCAATTATTTTAATATTGTTTCATGTTATGATATCACTTATCTCTCAAATTCTGCCCTCGTGATCCAGTAGTTGTCTACCTCTCTTTTTCACAGCTTCTTTATTCTCCATCATTTAGTCTTTTACATCATTAATTCTCTCTTCTGCCTCATTTTTCCTAACATAGCCTCCATTTTTTATTGCACTTCATTAATAGCCTTTTTGATTTCGACTTGGTTAGATTATAGTTCTTTTATTTCTCCAGAAAGGGTTTCTCTAGTATCTTCCATGCCTTTTTTCCAGCCCAACTAGTATCTTTATAATCATCATTCTGAACTCTAGTTCTGACATCTTACTAATGTCCTTATTGTTGGTACCGCCTCTTGTTCTCTTTTTTGAGGTGATATTCTCCATCTTGTCTTTTTGTCCAGAGGAGAACAGATGAATGAGAGAACAAAATGCTAACAGGGTACCAATGTCCCCAGAAAAATATACGCTAAAAAAATCAGAAGAGACCTGAAACCGGGGGAAAAGAAAGGGAAAGAAAGAAAAGAGAAAAAAAAAAAAAAAAAAAGAAAAGAAAAAAGAATATGATCAAATATGATCAGGCTGGTGCATAGATCAGTGCCACACACTAGATTTAGGACATATTTTGGTCTGTTAGAGGAAATTTTAAAAGAAAGAAAAACTTATATATGTACAAAAATAAGGGTAAATACGATGAAGGGATAGAATATGACTGTTAAGATGAAAATTTTAAAAGATTTTATAAAAGGAATTGATGTAAGAAGTTGGTTGAAAAAAGAAAGAAGAGAAAAAAAAAGGGAGAGAATGCGATCAGGCAGGAGACTGGAACAAAGATTCGTTCCAGTATATACCTTAGAGATTTAGGGTATATTTTCGTCTGTTAGAAACAACTGTATCCCAAAATTTTAAAGAGAGAACAACTTATATATATATATATACCAAAAATAAGGTTAACTACTATGTAGGGATAGAATATGACTCTAAAAATGAAAAATAAAAAAAAATTTTAAAAAAGGGATTGATCAGATGTCAGCTGAAAAAGGGAAAAAGAAATATTTAAAAAAATAGAAAAAGAAAATTAAAAAAATTAACTTTGAAAGACTAAAGAATCATGGTAAAAAAGCCATGGATTCTATGTGCAGTATTCCCCTAGCGCTGGAGTTCTGCTGTTCTCATTGATCGGTAAACTTGGTCTTGGCTGGCTGTTCTTGATGATCTTCTGGGGGAGGGGCCTGTTGCTTTGGTTCTCAGATGTCTTTGCCAGGGGTGGAATTGCCCTGCCTCTGCCAGGGGTCAGGCTAAGTAATCTGCTTGGGTTTGCACTCAGGAGCTTTTGTTCCCTGCAAGCTTTCTGTACAGCTTTGGAGGACAAGAGTGAAAATGGCGGCCTCCCAATCTCTGCCCCAGAGGAGATGAGAACTTGGGGCCCTACTCCTCAGTGAGCCCCCAGAGAAAAGCAGTGAATTACTCCTCTCTCCCTGGTCTCCGGCTGCACTCCTTGCTCACCCGGCCTGTGACTGAGCGTTTCTATCTCTGGCTCACAACCCCGTGTGGAGTCTCCAAACCCAGCAGATCCCTGTGGTGAGCTCCCATGCTGATCCTCCTGGAGGAGGAAGGGGAGTCTCCTCAGATCTGCCACTTGTTGGGTCCCTGCTGGAAGATCAGTGACCCGACTGTTCCACGGATCATGGTTTATGGCAACCCTGAGCTGAGAGCCTACTCCTCAGCTCCATCTCTGTAGCCAGAATTCCTGCTCTGATACCTGGGAGCTCTGCCACACTCAGGCAGCCCCAGTCTTTCTGTGACCCCAGGGGTCCTAAGACCACACTGTCCCAGTGAGGTTTCCACCCCCCGCTTAGCCACTGGAGCAATGTCTGGCAGTTGAGCAGACTTCTAGAAGTTCCAGTTTTGTGCTCCACTCTCTATCACTTGCCAGTAGCGGCTGACAGAGGCTCCCTCCCTTCACCATCTATCTTCTCGAATATCACTTCAGATTCACTTCTTCGCATGTCCTACCTTCCAGAAAGTGGTCGCTTTTCTGTTCAGAGAGTTGTTGCTATTCTTGTCTTTGATCTCCTGTTGAGTTTGTAGGTGTTCAGAATGGTTTGCTCCCTATCTAGCTCAATTCCTGGGACCAGATGAAATTTAAGTCTCCTATTCCTCCACCATCTTGCTCCTCCTACTACATTTGTATTTTTTAAATTTTTTTGCAACCTGGCCCATGGATTCCAACTGCTTTCCTTTCATCTTTCAATTTGCCACTGTGCATATTATGTCTTGGAATTCCATTCCTAAAAAATAGCTTCTGTTTCACTCCAGACACTAGTGCACATGTTATTTTGATTTTAATGATTTTACTGGTAATAAATTTTGGGAAACTTAGTTATACAATAACAAATTTGATGCATTATGAAGCTTGAAGAAATGTTATAAATATCTTCCTTTTTTTTAACTATTTTTTTTTCTTTTTTTCAAACATTTTATTTATTTGAAACAGAGAGAGAAAGTGCATGCATGCACATGCACGTGGGGGCTGGGGAGTGGTGGTGGAGGGGGGTGGTAGAGGCAGAGGGAGAGGGAGAAGCAAACTCCTTGCTAATCAGGGTTCCAGTCATCACCTCACCATTGAGGGAGTTCCATCCCAGGAACCCAAGATCATGACCTGTGGAAAAGGCAGACACTTAACCACTGACCCACCCAGGTGCCTCAGTATCGTATTTTCTTTTTCTATATCTGTACTAGTTCAATTTTTCCATGTTCTTATTAAAGCCATCCTAAACTCATGAACAGACCCAACACTTGTACCTCCCCCACCCCATGCAGTGAAGGGGGATTCAGTTCTATAACACAGATAGACTCAGACTTACAGGGTGTAAAACAAGCTCTGATATCAAAACTCTTGTTTGTTGAATATTTTGTTTGGTTTTACCTTTACCTATAAAGATACTATGGTTGTAAACATCCATTTTATACCTTTTTTTTTTTTTTTTTTTAGCAATAAATTCACTTGCACTGCAAAGTAATATAATATAATAACTGGAGGTACAAAGCACTTTAGCTGAAGTGATGGTTTTAAATTAGTTTAAAAAGCATTGATTAAATTTTACTCAGCTATAGAAACACATCATTATAGTTTTCTTAGCCTAAGGAATATATATGTCAACCTTATGCTTAAAATAACAAATTTTTTTACCATTTGCCAAATTACTAAAAAACATGTTTTTATCACTGAAAAATACACAGCATTTAACAAATAAATTGCTATTAATAAAATGATATTAAAGACAGTATTTTTCTTTAAAAAAAAATGTTACCTGTAAATTAAAGTGGCAATCCTGAAGTAATATCCAAGAAGGCAAAAGATTCCATTAATCTCATTAGGAAAATATGAAATATACATTGCTCAATGAGAAAATAGAACACTAATTTACTTCTGTAGATTCCTTTATTTCCTGGATACAAAAAATTGTGAACCTTTAAAAAACAAACAAAAACTGCTAGGTAAAACAGGGGAATTATATATGAAAAATGAAGTTAGCATTTTGCATTAGAATCACCAGCCATTATTTAAGAAAAGTCCATTAAAATTCACAACCTCTTAACGTTTTTTTTTCCAGAACAGATTGTTCTACCAATTTTATCCATATTCTTGGTAAACTTATTTCAATAAACATGTTTTTACTTCTTTATCTTCTTTGCCTAATTACCTTCAGATTTTAAGAGAGATCTGTAATATAGAGCTTGATAATATACTCCAGATGTCTTCCATCTGACGATATTGTTCTGAATGTATAAGAGACTTAACAGTTCTCTGTTACGCTGCAAAAAGCCATTTCATAAAGTGAAGTACTCATTCTACTATCATACAGTGGCCATAGATTGGAAGAAACTTTGAAATATTCATAATAATATGTTATCTGCATGTTTATCTTTATACCTATTTATTTCTATGATCTTGTAAAATTCTTCTGGCACAAAATAACATGAAAATAAAACAATGATGTTCAGATAATAGATAGAACATGAAATAGATTACTAACTTGTTAAATTAATTAAACAAGGAGGCTTTGATGTCATGGTATTCTATATAAGCAAACTAAAACCTAAGCCTATGAAAACTTCAAGGTTAGAAAACTAAAACCTAAGGAGAACTAGTCACAAACAGCTAACAAGGCTTTAAGCTGTAGGCCAATCAACCATTTTCTTACTTTGCTTCCACCCTTTCTCTATAAAAGTCTCTATCTCAGAGCTCCTGCTGGTGGAACATTCCTAACCATGTCTGGTTTGACACTGCTAGATTAGAATCAACTTTTGTTAGAAGTCTTAAAATTTGTAATATACTTCAGATTCTCTTTAATAACTCCAATGCATATGTTCTCTATACCTACTGATAGTAGTCTCATATTGCATCCTTGGCCTACAATAACTTTGATATCCAAATCACCAACTTCTAAGCCAGTTCTTCCTCATCTTTGTAGATTCTCACTTTCCATGAGTCACCCCTTCAAAGTTAATTTTATCTTATTTGCCTTACCTTCTTATATAACATTTTCAGCAAATCATCATCATCATTGTGCCTATCTCTGTGTTATATGTAGAGTTGAAAAAAGGCTACGCTTAGTCCAGAAGAGGTTGGAAAAGTGTTATAGCAATAAATAAACCGGCTGTATCTGGGAAGCAGCAAATCAGTGATTTTCAAGATTTTTATTTTTTTTTGAAGTAATCTCTACACCCAACCTGGGGATCGAACTCACAACCCCAAGATCAAGAGTCACATGTTCTGCAGACTGAGCCAGCCAGGCACCCCAAATCAGTGGATTTCAAAGTTGAGATAATATTCTTCCATTTCTAAAATCCCTCTAAAGCTAACAGCATTCAAATCCTTACAGAATCCTAGGCCACAAAAGCATTATATGTTTGGCTCATTGTCTACCACCTCCTTTTTTTTTTTTTTTAAGATTTTATTTATTTATCTGAGAGAAAGAGAGCATGCATGTAAGCTGGGCAGGGGAGGGGGGGAGGGGCAGAAGCAGGGAGCCTGATGCAAGGCTCAATCCCAGAACCCTGAGATCATGGCCTGAGCCAAGGCAGACACTTAACCAACTGAGCCACCCAGGTGTCCCAACCGCCTCCCATTTTTATCTCTCCTGCAACCTCAGTGACTCTTCTTAAAAACCTAAGCATACTCCCATCTCAAGATTTTTACATTTACTCTTTCCTCTAGGGGACATTTTCTTCCCCCAAATATACCCTTGGCTAGCTCCCAAGCTTCAATGAAGATTCTGCTAAAATGTCACTCCCTCCCCAAAGAGACTTCTGCCAGATCACCCTAAGACAACATTCCTAGCCACTCCTTATTATTTTACTCTACTTATTTTTCCTTAATGTATTCATCATTAATTGACATTATTTTACAATAGTTATTATTAGCCCCATGAAGCCAGGGATTTGGACAGTACTGTTTATTATTGTAGCCCCAGGGCCTAAAGCTTTTCTTTACAGAATAGGGTGCAGGCAGCTAAAGGCAATTGAGACCCTGTGGGTTCAAGAGAAACTTCTGCCCCTCCCTTAACTACATAGAAGAATCTCAATTGGGGGTCTTTCCCAGAATAAGGGTTATTGGCAGAGATAAATTTTATCTGGGTGATCCATCTATATGACAGAGCAAACATCTAATTACCAAACATCTATTCTTCTTATCACCCTGTGAAGTTCATTCCTTTCCTCTGAAGTCCCAGGACCCCACTGCCTTCTCCTTACTTTAGAAAGACGTGTATACTTCCTTTTGTCTGACTGTCTTTGGAATTCCCATGTCTGTGTGTACTTGCCAAATGTACACTATGAAATTTTTTTTTTCTGTTCTTCTGTCTCATGGCAATTTGATTCTCAGTCTGGCTAGAAGGACCTATGAAGGGGATAGGAATCCGTGCTCCCCAACAGTACTCAATACACTTTTTGAATAAATAAATGAGTTATTCAAATTTTATTGATTTTATTACCTTCTCAGTATCAAATACAATAAAATAATTTGAAAAAAAAGTATCTTCAGAGTAAGGTAGAAGATCGAAGTGGATTGAAGGGTAAACATAGAAGTGAGGTTCTCACAATAATGTATGGAAGGACAATTGAGGTTTTATTTGGAAGTAGAAAAAATCAAATTTATTTTGTAAAGCTTTTACTTTGATTGATAACCACTTCTGCCTTAAGATCAACATAAGCTTAAATTTCAAACTTTCAATTAAATAAAGATAAGCAGATTCAAGGGTCAAACTACAGTGGGCAAATCATTCCCAAAAATACATGGTAGCCTACACATTACTTCCACACAATTATCACCTCATTTTCAAATAATAAGCCTCATTCTTGGTATCACACATTTCCAATCACTCATTATTAAATCAGAGAATAAAAAGAGAATATACACCATCTTCCAAAGCAATATCTCTATCAACTCTACGAAGATACTTGCAATGTTTCCCTGAGTTCGTTAAGGCACTTTTTGGTAAACATCTCATATACTTCCTTATATCTCTGAGTAAAGACCCTAATTAGCCTCTAGGAAAACAGGTTTTTAGAAACTAAGGAAATAAATGCCAAGCCATAAGAAAAGATATGAAATATATTTTTGCCAAATTGAGCTTACATTTTAATAACACATTTTACATCACATTTGGTATCCAGCAACTTTTAGTGAGGCTCTATATTCTTATGCAGATTATGTAAAAATGCTACTTGCATAACATTCTGGAAAGGAGATTTAGAAAGTGTTATCTTCTAAAGATCATTTAAATATAAGACTATGGAGCAATTATCCGTGGATGCTTAAAACATCAGATGGCGGAAAAATCACCTCATCCTGTTCAATGGGAGCAATCTGGAGGCAAGTAGTATGTATTGTAATTGTTTTATTATTTTTAGTTGAGAAGAAAATGCTTACCAGAATCTGATTACCTGCCCAAACCTACAGAAGCAGTTTTCAAGGAAAAAAAAAAAAAATACCCCTTGGCTATCGTTGCCTATTAGTCAAGGAAGTGCTCATATTCAGTTTGTGTATGATGTTTGAAGACACTTTAAAATTAAAACCTTGAAGATTCTTGACATACTTTTTAAGATTAAAAGATGATATGAAAGAAGACTCATAAGAAACTCATGTTGCATCCACTAAACAGCTGAACATCAGACTTGAGAAAGAAAAGGAAAAAAAGGATTTTATTCTCAAGCTGCTATATTTTTCAAATAACTTACAAACACAAAATGGAAAACATTTTTGCAATATTTTACACTTTTCAGACCAATCAAATACATCGGAATAGAATAAGAAGAATAAAAGAAAGAATCGACTTTCTAAAAATGTCCCCCTTTAGATTATATATACTCATAATTCAGGTTGGGATTCTGCTTCTTGTCTCAGCTCCTCTAAATGAATCTGGAACAAATGTAAAAATGCATGCTTAGGGGTTGGAAAAGGTCACTGCAACATTTATTCATTCAGCAAATACTTGGATGCCCATCAAGTGCCTGGCATCCTTCTTAGACCTCTAGATAAAGCAGAAAACTCTGATAGAGCTTACATTCTAAGAGGTTTTGTGTCCCATGTTATTTTTCCCTCTTAACCTGTCTGACCATGACTACTTTTATTTCCATTTGATTCTGTTGTTTCTCTTTGTATCATTGTTCCTAACCAAAAAGCTAGTTTGGACTTGCTATCTTGGTATGTCATCAGCAATCTTGATGAAAGTAACAGATAGTTCTACCTCTTTTTAAGCTTTCTGCCTGATAGGAAGATGTTCGGCAATGCACTTAATGATCCTAAATGGTGTTATCTATTTCTCATTCTTTTTTAAGACCTAGAAATTACGTGTGTTCATTAAACTCTGAGGCTCTGAATACTTGTAGCAGTCTGACATGTTCCATACTATTTATAAAGAAGGTTTAAGAACGGCAGTCTTCTCGGAAGGGTTAGCCAGGGGACTTGCATTTAACTTTAAATACATTTGCTTAGTGTCAAGATAATATGCATGGCCACATTGCACTAGCACCATTTTATATATATAATGTACTGTTTATTACAGAAATTTACGGGCAGGCATAAAACGAGTATGATTTGCTGAGATGACAGAGAGGAAAAGAGAAGGAGGGGATGATTCCCAGTTAAGAGAGTGAATGTCTAGAAGGATGGTGTTGCCCTCAATTGTGAGGCAGAAGACAGTGTCAAGTTTGGTGGGAAGGAGGGAGAAATTAAGATTTTGGTTTGGATTTCAAACTTGTTAAGTTGGAGTTGCCTATTTAGAACTCCAAATGGAATTATCAACTCTGGAGTTAGTGGGAGATACCAAGATTTTAGGAAACATTGAGGTGTCATTAACATAGAGATGGCATTTAGAGTTATGAAATAGGACCACTAAGAAGAGCATGGAGATAGGAATTGTCTCAGACCACTCAACTTCCTAGAGGATGGGGAACTGAGAGAAACTGGAGAATGAGAAAAGAGGGTTGTTGTGATTGGAGGAAACCCAGGAGGTTGTGAGGTCACAAAGGCCAAGAGAAGAAATGTTGGAATAAGGAAAGAGTGATCCACTGAGTCAAATACTGCTAACTCAAATACAATGAGAACTGAAAACTCATCACTGGAGTTGGCAGTGTGGAGCTTTTTGATAGCCAAGAATATTTACATATGTTTAGGGATAAAAGCCTGATTCAAGTGGGTTTAAAAAAGAAGAAAAGGAAAAATGAAACCAGCAAGTATAAGCAACCTTTCTGGAATTTGCTCTAAAGGGGGGCTGGAGAGAAACAGGGAAGCCATTTATACATAATCTGTTCTTCCTCTGCAAATGAGTCGATAAGAGTTGTTTCCTGGACATAATATTCTATAATATTTTAAAATAGCCCGAGAGTAGTATTCTGTACTTTTTTTTTTTTTTTTCCTACTGAACTCACTCCATCTTTTATTACAGGAAAAAAAAATCTTTCTAAAACAAATATGACTATTTTATTTGGGCTTGATGTTAAGTGCAACATTCAAAACCAGGTAAACTGGTGTCTCCAAAAAAACCACTGTTTTGTAATCTCAAGCCACCCAAGTGTGTGAATTTTGGGGAAAAAAATACTTAACCTTTCTGTGCTTAATTTTGCTAATTTACGAAAAACTGCTGATAAAATTACTTGCACAGAATAGTATGTAAATATCATATTGGTTATTTGACATCCATACAATCTTTCAAGAATTCTAATGATGCAAAACCACCTATTTTTCACTTCTGCTACATTTTATTTCCTATGAGTCTTTTCAATGCTTAATTTGAGGGAAAAATTTCCTATTCAAAACATTAAAAAATCAATTACATAACGGGGATTTCAATTTCTAAGTCAATGCAACAATTGTAAAGGAGTTGAATTTGGAAATAAGCTTGACATTCAAACCTCATAGTATTGGTTCTATTGCTGCTTAGCACAGGGATGTCATCCTCACAAAAATACTATTTGATCCCAGATAAGGAAAAAAAAGGTAATCGATTGCCCCTCCACAGGAAACTGTAAGACAGAGTTCTGGGTTGCTGCCATTCAAATGAATAGAAACCGGCAGCAATTCTAACACCTATCCAGTTTCAATTTTGTAACATCTGCAGGCATCATTCTGGAAATGGTAAACATTTTAATGGTCAGGCCCTATCCACTTATGCATTACTATTTCCAGCATTATCCCCTATTTCTATCTGGAAAGAGAAACTAAAAGGTGACAGATTGCTGTGAATGGAATGAATGGAGGTCCATTTGCATTCGTTTCAGCAGCAGTGCACTTGCTACTTTCCTATTCCTTTGTTGTCCTTCAGAGATCTCCCTTACTGCTTTGGAAAATTCAAGAGCCAGACACTACATTTTGACAATGCAGCTGGAACTCCAAACATCAGCACCTGAATTGATTTAACGGCATCAAACAACTTTCTAATTACAGCCCATCTCTTCCTTTTCAATACAAATTCAAGCTGATTGAATTAAGATCGAGGCAGCACATTCTCTGACAATTGAATTCTTATAAATTTAAAAAACTTGTTAAGTGTCCAGTGCACACTCACCAACATTCAGAAAGGAAATAGCACAGTATTTACTTTATTTAAATTTGAAATTTGATTAACCAAAACCCTTGCATTTTGTTTGGATCTCCTGTGTTACAAGGAAAGGTTGATTCCAGTCATTTAGTAACCACCACTAGAGTGCCATTTTTGGAAGATAATCAATGTATTACTGAATGCATGAATATGATAATGCAGCTTAGATGTATATGTCCTTATTCTTTTTTTGTGAAAGGGCTAAAAAAGTAGAAGCAGGAGTATTTTTACTATTTCTAAATGTACCTTCAAACATAGATCAAATTTTATCCTGGATTGTACCATGCTGAGCACCTCATCTCATTTAGTTGGCCAATTAAAGGTGAACTATTTCCAGGAAACAAAGCTAAATATGACACTGCTTATTAGCATGCCAAATCAGGGGGTGCCTGGGTGGCTCATTCGGTTAAGTGTTCAACTCTTGATTTCAGCTCAAGTCAGGATCTCAGGGTTGTGAGATCAAGCCCCGCATCGGGGCTCTGTGCTGGGTTTGGAGCTGGCTTAAGATTTTCTCTCTGCCCCTCCCAGCCCCTCCTAGGAGCGCTCTATCTCTAAATAATAATAATAATAAATAATAATGTCAGATCAAAAAGTTATAGTTGAAATTGTTCTCTGAAGGAAAGTCCTTTACAATTTTGAAAAAAGGCTTACTCTGTGTGCTATCTAAATTCCAGCAAATAATCACTTAAGAATAAACATATGTATAGAGCCTAAATTGGGAGTTTATTTATAACCAAAATGAAGACATAAAAGATCAGATCAGTTTTAGTGGTACACCCCCCCCCTTTTTTTTAAACTTTTGGCAGTCTAAGGAAAAATATCCTGTCAAAAACAAAGTTGTTGGAAGGAAACATTAGAAAACTAATAGCAGCCAGCATTGAATCAGCCCTGGAATCTCTGTATTTTGCAAGTATAAAGACCTATATAAGTAAATTTGTAATATCATGATTAGTCACATTGCTAACTACGTTAATATTCCTGCTTATTTGTTAATATGTTCCTGGTATCCAAAATCGGGGGTCCAGGTATAAAAGGGGCAGAGCATTTAACTTAAAGGCCGAATACTGTGCTTCTAATATGTTATATCCGTATTTCATTTTGAAGTATTGCATTGTAGTAAACTTTAGTACCAAAGTATTGCATTTAAAGTAAACTAAGGTTTGACCCTACTGAGATTTTGACCTTAGGCAATTAGCACAGTTCAGATCAGAAGTTTTTCCTTTGCAAGAGAAAAATCTTGCCCAACATTTTGTCTCCAAACATCACAAAATCTTAGTGATGATTTTTTATTTTCTTTTTTTTAAAGATTTTATTTATTTATTTGACAGAGAGAGAGAACACAAGTAGGCAGAGCAGCAGGCAGAGAGAGAGGGAAAAGCAGACTCCCCGCCGAGCGGGGAGCCTGATGCGGGGCTCGATCCCAGGACCCTGGGATCACGACCTCAGCTGAAGGCAGACGCTTAACTGACTGAGACACCCAGGCACCCCAGTGACTTTTTATTTTCAATAAGCTTTTTCCTTGGGTTTATTTGAAGTTGTCATGGGTATATTACTTGAACAGGAAAAATTGGAAAATTGTAAAGAGGAGAGGAATCCTCTCTACTTTCTACTTTTCTAAAACAAACAAACAAACAAACAAACAAAAACCCCCAAAACTCTCAGGAAGCCCCAAACTGTCAATTCAGATGATAAGCAACATTTTTTTTTTATACAACTCTGGGAATTAGCAACCAAACAATCAGGAAAAGGAAAAGCGGCAATAGCTTCTTTTGTGACAGCTTTCAGTTATTTGAGTGTTTAGATTGATTGATGGAATTGCAATAGTGTCATTTATTCAGGATGTGTGTAGATAAAATATGAAACAAGGCCAATAAATCCTGTTCCAAATAAATATGCGGTAAGGCTTCTATCATAGCTAAAAATAGATTTTCCCTTCAATTCGCATTTAAGTTACATACAAAAATGTGTGCTTCATTCAATCCATGCTTTAACTTAGAATATGTCAACATCTGATACCCATGAAAATGCTGGAGTTTGGAGCTGACGGCCAAGAAGGAATTCTTGAGACACCTTTGGTGCAAAAAGGTGGTTTTATTAAAGCACGGACACAGGACCCGTGGGCAGAGAGAACCGCACTGGGGTCCTGAGGAGTGGCCCATTATATATTTTCAAGTTGGGAGAAGGTTAAGGGTAGGGTAAGTCTCTAAGGAATTTTGGAACCTAGGTTTCCAGGACCCTGAGGGAGCTAGCTATTATTAGGAAAAAGGCATTTTTTAAATTTTTTTATTGTTATGTTAATCACCATACATTACATCATTAGTTTTTGATGAAGTGTTCCATGATTCATTGTTTGCGCATAACACCCAGTGCTCCATGCAGAACATACCCTCTTTAATACCCATCACCAGGCTAATCCATCCCCCCCACCTCCCACCCCTCTAGAACCCTCAGTTTGTTTTTCAGAGTCCATCGCCTCTCATGGTTTGTCTCCCCCTCCGATTTCCCCCCCTTCATTCTTCCCCTCCTGCTATCTTCTTCTTCTTTTTTTTTTTTTCTTAACATATATTGCATTATTTGTTTCAGAGGTACAAATCTGTGATTCAACAGTCTTGCACAATTCACAGCACTCACCATAGCACATACCCTCCCCAGTGTCTATCACCCAACCACCCCATCCCTCCCAGCCCCCACCACTACAGCAACCCTCAGTTTATTTCCTGAGATTAAGAATTCCTCATATCAGTGAGGTCATATGATACATATCTTTCTCTGATTGACTTATTTCGCTCAGCATAACACCCTCCAGTTCCATCCACATTATTGCAAATGGCAAGATCTCATTCCTTTTGGGGCACCTGGGTGGCTCAGTCGTTAAGCATCTACCTTCGGCTTGGGTTGTGATCCCGGGGTCCTGGGATCGAGCCCCTCATCGGGCTCCCTGCTCAGCGGGAAGCCTGCTTCTCCCTCTCCCACTCCCCCTGCTTGTGTTCCCTCTCTCGTGATGTGTCTCTCTGTCAAGTAAATAAAAATCTTAAAAACAAAACAAAACAAAAAACTCATTCCTTTTGATGGCTGCATAATATTCCATTGTATATATATACCACATCTCAGGAAAAAGTCATTTATTACAGTTTAGTAAAAACTCAGTCATGAGACCCTTTGGATGTGTATCAGTGGGCCATATGCTTGGAAGATGATTCCTAACATGTATCTTGGGGGAGAGATAAAGGAAATTTCCAAAGGAATGTTTATATGTTCAAGTAGACTTATAGGACCCTGGCGGGGGGCCAGGATAATGTTAAGCTAAGACTGCCTTTTGCCCATCAGCAAAGTGTCAACATCGAGGCAACAGAGCTCCCACAGGAAGATCACTTTACCTGTTTCAAGGACTTGTCAATGGGCTGCAGGCAGTAAGGAAATTATTATTATTATTATTTTTGTCTTATTTCCCACCTCACCCAGACTAGCTTTTTTTCATTTTATTGAATTAAAAATAATCCACCCTCAAATGCTGAGTTTAAATTGTTTTAAATAATCCAGCCTACATGAATCTAATTTCACTTAAAAAAACTGTTGTTCCAGGGGCGCCTAGGTGGCTCAGTAGGTTAAGCATTTGACTCTTGGTTTTGGCTCCAGTCATGATCTCAGGGTCCTGGGATCAAGCCCCACATTGGGCTCCATGCTCAGTCCAGAGTCTCCTTGCCCCTCTTCCTCCCCTCTGAGCCTCCCCCAGCACTCACTCTCTCTCTCAAATAAATAAATAAAATCTTAAAAAAACCCAAAAAACTGTATTGTTCCTGCCATCCTTCTGTACCTAAGATGTCTTGAAGTATCCAGACTTCTGCATATAATTTGACAGACACCTTTTCAACTAAATAGAAGTTGTTAAGATAAGTCCTATGCCAGCCAATAGTTCCCAAGCATGTTATATGATTTTCTTTAAAATATATTTTATTTTTCTTATATAGGATGAAGCAAAATAATCTTCAAAATAAACAAAATGATGTAATGATGCAATAAGTCACTACCTTAACATAAAGCTCATAAATGAGGTATGGAGCAAAAAATCCCAACTGTTTCTCAAGCTTTTTAGAGCAGTAATTAACCTCCTTGGCTGCCCATAAGAATCACCTGGAGATTTTTTAAAAACCACTGATGACCATCATCCATCCCACAACAACAAAATCAGAATCTCTAGATATGTAGCCTGAGAATTACAATATTTAAAAATTCCCCCGGGTAATTGTAACTACCATCTTGGAAATCTACTGCCTCAAGGAAAGAGGGATGGGATAGATTTAGCTTTCCACCCTGGACATCACTTGTATAGAGGTGGGTTTAATAGCCAATCATGGAAAAATTTGAATAATCAATCAAAGAGCCAAGAACCTAGAAGAATAGAGGGGAAATTATTTTTCCTCCCTTACACATGATTTGTTAGTGTCAGAAAGAGAATTACTAGAAATTTCAAAACAAAAGGGTGACATGCTCAATGTAAGGTGTTTTTATATGAACTATCATCCTGTGCATGAGTGGAAATCAGTTGGGTGTCATAAAATGATAAAAATCTTAATGAATAACTTTCACTTAATATTATAAAATTGTAACTTAAAAAGAATTTTGAAATTCATGTGTTTTTTTTTTTTTAATTTAAAACAGGAATCCCTGTCATATTCATGAAGGGTAGAGTGGCTCCATGGTTTTCAAAAACTGCAGTATATACTATAATGTAAAGTCACCCACTATGATTTTTTTGTTCATTTTGTTATTAAGCACACTTATTATGTTTTTTTTTTTTTCTTAGAGATTTATTTATTTTAGAGAGAGAGATCCCAGGACCCTGGGATCATGACCTGAGCCCGAGGAAGGGGTAGAGGGAGACAATCTCTAGCAGATTTCCCACTAAGTGAGGAGCCCAACTGTGGGCTCCATGTGGGGCTTCATCTCATGACCATGACCCTGAGATCATGACCTGAGCCAAAACCAAGAGTCAGATGGCCAACTGACTGAGCCACCCAGGTGCCCCCCATTATGTTTTAAGAAAGGAATTTCTTATAGGGAGCTGAATTTACTTTGTTTTTTTCTGTCTATTGGTTGTAATTCTAATATTCCTATGACTTTAATAAATATGTTCTAATATCAAGGCAAGTAGAAATGCAATTCATTTAACAAACAAAATACCATGTGCATGAGTTGTGGGGAAAGAAATCAATTAATTTTGTTAGATGCTCCAAAATTTAGATCCTGCCATTTGTCATCAGGTGCATTTTGTCTCTGAGGTGTCTTCTGATCACTTTTTTTTTTTTTTTCATCTAATACAGATGCCACCTGACTTTTATCCAAGATCACCAGTACATTTCTTTTGATTTGGTCGGATGCTTTGGGTACTGTAATTTTCTATATTTGCCTGGATATCTAGCTTCTTTGGATCAGCATCAAAGTTAAACTACAATTTCAGTTTATTCCCAAAATAACCTTCATGAACTCCGATCCTAGTTTCTCCTGCAATCTCACCAGTCAGAATCAAACAAGCCCTATGTTTCTCCTGATTATGAATTTCTCTAGGTAGCCTCAAGCTTCCCTAGAAGCTCTCCAGGTGTCCTCCTCAGTCAAACTTTCTTTCTGAGCAGACATCAAAAGAGTGCTACTCTGTAAGTACCTCTTTTCCTGCCCCTGACTACCATCAGGTGAACATAGGTGGTAATTCTTTGGTAGTTATCTAATGTCTTGCTACTCATATTCTTTCTGGGATAGGAATATTTATAACATCTAAGAACATGTTAAAAAATAAGAATCTCAGGGTGCCTGAGTGGCTCAGTCGTTGGGCGTCTGCCTTCGGCTCAGGTCATGATCCCAGAGTCCTGGGATCGAGCCCCGCATCGGGCCCCCTGCTCAGCGGGAAGCCTGCTTCTCCCTCTCCCACTCCCCCTGCTTGTGTTCCGTCTCTCTATCTGTCAGAATAAGTAAATAAAATCTTTTTGAAAAAAAAATAAGAATCTCAGGTCCCACCCAAGCCCTACTGAATCACTGTCCTCATTTTAACAAGACAACCAGGTGAATTTGTTTTTTAATAATTTATTTATTTATTTGAGACAGAGAGCATGAGAGAGAGAGCATGAGCAGGCGGAGGGACAGAGGGAGAGGGAGAAGCAGACTCCTTGCTGATTGAGGAGCCCAAAGCTGGGCTGGATCTCAGGACCCTGAGATCATGACCTGAGCCAAAGGCAGATGCTTAACCAACTGAGCCACCAAGGTGCCCTTGAAAAGGTGAATTTTATGCACATTAAAGTTTGAGAAGCTCTCATTTTTGGGGCATACTATGTTTCTCTGCAACTCAACACCTCCTTGAGATATCTCTCCCAATTCTGTTGGCACTTATTTGGTTACAGTTCACCTGTAACTGCATATCAAAGATATAACACTATTCCAAATTCCTGGTTCTCAAATATTGGAAAAAAACAAAACAAAACAAATCTCCTTTTTTCTCTTCTCAGTTCAAACTTCTCTGATTCCTTAAATCATTTCTCTCATATAAGGGTGTGCAGACATCTTTAAAACTCAACCATTTTAGAACATCTATTAGATGATTTCTAACCTGTCAATATCTACAGCAAATTCAGGTTCCTTTTTTGCAAATTGTACAGAAAAACAAAACAAAACAAACAAACAAACAAAAAAACAGAAACAAAAAACACTGAGAGGTAAATGCAAATGGGAGACAGGCATGACCAGTTATACATTACCAGTGTGTTTATGTCCAATAAAGTTGAGAAATCAATTCAAATTTTAGCTTTACTCAGAGAAGTGTTGCCCAACAAGATACAGAATGATAAATATTGACCTCTTAAAATCAGTAAGGTATAGGGCGCCTGGGTGGCTCAGTCGTTAAGCGTCTGCCTTTGGCTCAGGTCGTGATCCCGGGGACCTGGGATCGAGTCCCGCATCGGGCTCCCTGCTCCACGGGAAGCCTGCTTCTCCCTCTCCACTCCCGCTGCTTGTGTTCCCTCTCTCGCTGTCTCTCTGTCAAATAAATAAATAAAATCTTTAAAAAAAAAAAATCAGTAAGGTATAAAGTGTAACAAAAATTATTAATATAACCACGTGATTAAGTAGGTCTCTATCAATGAATCTCAGTGATGGGATTATTCTGATAATAACTACAGGAGTAAAAATTTAGATCGTTAGTTAAAATCAAATGCGAATATTGTCAGATTCTGGAACATTTCTTTTTAAACATTAAAAAAGATATTTTCAATTTGCAGAGATATACACACATCAATTTTAAAATATATGTTTATGGCAAATAAAGTATTTATTCATGAAAATAGTCCAGTATTTGGAATCCTGAAATAGATTTTTTAAGCATTTGAAACATGCATGGCTATATTTCAAAACAAGTGAAAAATTTCCTAAGATGAAATTTTTATTTATTTATTTTTAAAGTTTTATTTTTTGGGGGGAGGGGCAGAGGGAGAGGAAGAAAATCTTTAAGCAGATTCCCTGCTGAGGGCAGAGCTGGACATGGGGCTCCATCCCAGGACGCTGAGATCATGACCTGAGCCAAAATCAAGTGTCAGATGCTTAACCAACTGAACTACCCAGGTGCCCCTAAGATGAAATTTTTAAATAAGAGCTATTTTAATATGAAAATTTACAACTAAGTATTTTCTGTATATGTGCTTGATTAATCATAACAAGCCAATAAAACGGAAATATTCTAGATTCCAAAGATACCTCCTTTTTGATAAATATTGACATAATTTAAATGGTAAGTCTTTGGATATTAAAAATTAAATTTACATTTTAAAAGATTTAAAATCTATGTGTTTTTCACATACACATTTCTTGAAAAACAAATAGGGTAAGTGAGTTGTTTGTTTCTATGATATGGTTAGACTTCACTACTAGCAACATACAGAGGAATAACAATTTTTGAACACTTGTCTAGTGGGTAAAAGAATGTAATGAATTAGAACCCAAAAGGTTGGCCGTGAAATGTCTTTAGTGGACTTCACTCTATAATCAGTGGTGAGTCATAAGAAGTTATTGAGAAAGGAAATTATGTGATCAAGGTTTTGAAAAGTTAATTGTGAAAGAAAAGATGAAAAGAATTTTAAATTATTCAGACCCAGAAAGACTTGTCAAGAGATGGTTATAATTATCCAGAAGAAAAAACTACTCTTTTTTTTTATATTTCCCTGGTTATGAATTTTTCTAGTGATTCAATTCTCTTCCAAAGTCACATTATTCCTATCCTATTGCTTTTTTAGGTACATTCCTTAACTAACTCAATGTCCCTATAGTGACATGATTGTTATGACTCATAACTTGGTACCAAAATCTTCATTGAAAGCTATGACTGATCAAGCCTGTAATTTCTATTTGAATTTAATCTTCTTAAAAAATTAGGATGTTCTGATATAATTCCCACATACCCAATCTCACTATGATCGGCATAATGTTTCCCAATTGCCTGGTAATTGAATATTTGTATAGAATTATTCTAATGAATTAAATTCAATTTAGTTGTAAAATGGAATAAATGAAGAAAATCAGTTCCTTAATTGAAAGAAGAAAGAAAGAAAGAAAGAAAGAAAGAAAGAAAGAAAGAAAGAAAGAAAGAAAGAGAAAGAAAGAAAAATAGAGTACTCTATGCCAGAAACAATAAAAGGAAATGTGACAGATCATGAGAATAATAAGATAAAAAACATGACCATTGACTTTATTGAATGTAACAATTAGTGAGGGAGAAAAGCTGAAATAGATAATTTAGAAATGTTTAATAACTGCTATAATCAATGGGAAACATAAGAAAGGAACTTAAGGAGTAAGGAAGTGCTTTAAGGACAATTTCTGAAGGAGGTAACATGCATGGTGAGGCTTCTTCAATAAGAAGGAATTTGTGTGACTTTTTTCAATCTGATTCTTTCTGATACTCAAAAAGTGCAAGATTTATTTAGGAGTTTAAGGAGGCAAGTTCCTCCTTTTCCTAATCATAGAATTTCTCAATTCTACAGTCTTCAAATGTACCAAATGGATTTGTGATAGGGTTAAGAATGATTATATAAGTGGGGTGCCTGGGTGGCTTAGTCAGTTAAGCATCTGACTCTTGATTTCAGCTCAGGTCATGATCTCAGGGCCACGAGATTAAGTCCCATGTCAGGCTCTGCACTCTGCCCCCCCCGCCCCCAATCTCTCTCTCAAAAAAAAAAAAAGAATGATTGTATAAGAAATGTTATGGGATACACATTATGTATAGTATATCTTATGGGTTGTTGCCCTGAATCCTCAGAATACTATTTATGAGACAAGTACATTGTCGGTTACCTAAACCAGTTGCATCAGAACAGATTTTTTTTTCCTTTCATTTTTACAGTAAATCTGAGTAATTTTTTTTAAAGTTTTTTTTTTGTTTTGTTTTTTTTAATTTATTTGGCAGAGAGAGAGAGAGCACAAGCAGGGGAAGAGTAGAGGGAGAGGGAGAAGCAGGCTCCCCACCAAGCAGGCAGCCCCATGAGGGGCTCGATCTCAGGACCCTGAGATCATGACCTGAGCCAAAAGCAGATGCTTAAACATCTAAGCCACCCTGGTGCCCCAAATCTGAGTAATTTCAAGAGAGTTTTTGGTTCACAGAAACAGGAGTGGGGGAGATGTGATCTATGACTCTAGGTTTCGTTAATATCATATATTAAAAAATAAAGTTAAATATCATTTACATTTTTAAACATTTTATTAATCCAATGAATGAAAAGATCTGTGTTTTTTAAAGTTTTGTTTTTTTAAAGTTTGGAGTGAGTTAAAGGAATCTAGGGCTGATCAAGGTAAAAGATGGCCGTAGCACATCATGAGCTTTCTTTGGAGGCAACTCTGAGAGGCTGCCTGTGAGGGTCAATCCCTGACAGCCTGTGACCTTCTGGAGGCAACCACGTGAGCCACCAACAGCCGGAAGGGGAAGAAGGCAGGACAGGAGCTCTGGGAATTGGATGGGGAGGGGATCACACAGGGAGTTTACATGTCCTGATGATGTTGCTTAGTAGCACAGTGAAGACCTTCTGAGTCTGAGAGGGCAGCAGTGGCATGCGGGATTTCTTGGTCCCAGGGTCTGTCTTCTCTATGACCAGCAGGTGTTGGGTGTAGTTTGTGAGGCTTGCAAAGGAGGAAGGCTTTAATGTGTAAACACCTGCTTATTTTAGCTATATTTAAAGCAACTGGATGTGTAAACATTTGAGTTTGGGTTTTTGAGCTGATAGTTCCAGTCTGCCTTGAAGAAGTAAGCAATATGGGACCAATATACAGTGTCCATCTTTAACCCATTCATATAATAGTCAGAGTGCTGGCATATATTTAACATTGCTTTTACAAGTAAATGAACAGCTTAGCTTACTAAACTAAGTGCAGAATTTACCTAGTAAGGAAACCTATCATTGATAATAACATATTCATTTTGTGACTTGACTTTTCAAAAACACACCAAATACTGTACCTTTGTTTTAGTTTCACTGAGTTTCCAACTTATTTTTTTCTATTTATTTCCTTTTAATCTCACAGAGTTAAAAAGATCTGCCTACTATAAATGCAAAATTCATAAACATAAGAATAATTTAGTAAAATGATTTTGGAAAGATCATTTTACCATTATTCATCTATAAAGTAGGTAGATACTTGATCTCTAAGGACCCTTCCGAACTTAGATACTATGATTAATATTTTAATATTGTCTTCACTGATATAAGAATCCTAATGTTACATTTAACTTATTAATATGCTTAATAGGGCGCCTGGGTGGCTCAGTTGGTTAAGCGACTGCCTTCGGCTCAGGTCATGATCCTGGAGTCCCTGGATCGAGTCCCGCATCGGGCTCCCTGCTCAGCAGGGAGTCTGCTTCTCCCTCTGACCCTCCCCCATCTCATGCTCTCTGTATCTCATTCTCTCTCTCAAATAAATAAATAAAATCTTTAAAAAAAAAAAAAAAAAAAAAAAAAAAAAAATATGCTTAATAAACCCTTCCATAGGTAATAAAATATTAACTCTCGATTTAGTTCAAGCTGGTTTAATTAAAGGAAATAATGGGAGCATTTCTATAAAATGCCAGGTAAAAAGTGGATACACAGTGCACATTAAAGTGTAGGCATTTCTATTTCGAACAAGATGAAAAGGCAAGATCATAAGTTTGACTGAACACCTTCTGTTTGTCACGCATTTTTCTTTTTCTTTTTTTAAGATTTTTATTTTATTTATTTGAGAGAGAGAGAGAGAGAGCACAAGAGGGGGTAGGGTCAGAGGAAGAAGCAGACTCCTTGCCGACCAAGGAGCCCGATGTGGGACTCGATTCCGGGACTCCGGGATCATGATCTCAGCTGAAGGCAGTCGTTTAACCAACTGAGCCACCCAGGTGCCCTGCCACGCATTTTTCTAAATTATTTTGTTACAACAGTCTTCTTCAGTTGATAGCACCTCCATTTTCAGGGATGAGGAAACAAAACCTCTAATTAATCAATAACTTAATCAAGGTGATTTAATTTTTAAATAACATAGTCTGGATTCAAGTATCTCTTCATGAAAACCTCATAATTTGATACATTATTATGGATTCTCAATTCTGGATAGTCAATTACTAAGATTTGTTGCTTCATCTTATATTTTAAATATTCCTAACATTAAATATTAAATGTTTTCCATCTAAATATAGCCCCTAATGCTTTCTGAATTTCATATAGACCCAAATGCATTTTATTATACCCACTTTTGAAATCATGCAATTATAAAAGAGATGTGATTCAGAGATTTATTCTATTAAAGCTTAAGAGACCAATTTAGCTGTTTGAAATAATAAAATAAAAGTCATTTTCATATATACTTCCAGAATTTAAAAAGTAAAAAGAATTGATTTAATTTTAATTGGAAAAACAGGGAAGTGTGGGCCACCTGGGTGGCTCAGTCAGTTAAGTGAAGGAGTCCTGATTTTGGCTCAGGTCATGATCTCAGGGTTGTGCTATTGAGCTTCAGGTGGGGCTCTGCGCTGGGCATGGAGTCTGCTTAAGATTCTGTCTTTCCCTCTCCTTCTCCCCCTCTCCCCCTCAAAAAAAATGAAAAGAAAAAAGAAAAACAGGAAAATGATGTTATCCCTGTCCATATTTTCTTATATCCCTAATTTATGAAACACAGGAAGAAATACATAATCACACACAGGACAACATATATGGCTCTAGTCTCATGACTGTGATATCACATTATGGCTATTACAAAAATGACGTATACTTTAAATAAGTAAAAATTATGTGGCAGAAGTCAAAATAAGACTAGTAATACCTCTAATTTTGTATTATATTGCCTCATATTTTAAGAAAGTTGAAAAGCTTCTCCTACCTTCACAAGGAAATGGCAAGAATAAGGAAGCCTTATTGTACTATAATTGTTTCCTTTTTAAACAACTAAATAAAAGTCCACCAAAAATTAAAACCATCCACTGTCCTTTATTCAAAGCGTTACTCTAATAATTTAGGTGAATATATAATTAGCCACCCCAACCAGGACACTTTTGAGAGGTAGAGTGGAGCTTTACTTAGTTTAGTTGAATTAACAAAGGCCTTCCTAGCAGGGCGCCTGGGTGGCTCAGTTGTTAAGCGTCTGCCTTCGGCTCAGGTCATGATCCCAGGGTCCTGGGATCGAGCCCCATATCGGGCCCCATATCGGGCTCCCCGCTCCGCAGGAAGCCTGTTTCTCCCTCTCCCACTCCCCCTGCTTGTGTTCCCTCTCTCGCTGTGTCTCTGTCAAATAAATAAATAAAAAAATCTAAAAAAAAAAAAAAAGGCCTTCCTAGGAAAGTAGGGAAATATATTCACCCTAATTATTTTAAGATCCAATTTGTGTACAGATGTGTTAGAAAAGTATTTCTTGCCCATATGCACACAAAAAGTACACTTTATTCCTTTGTGATATCATTTTCTACATAAGTCTTTAGGGAGAAGGTAGAAGTGAAGATTCAGTCATTTATTGTATATAAAATTGGATATTTGCAAACGTCACTATAGATATAAATTCCTAAAATCTCTTATTTCAATAAAAGCTATATGACCCCCTGGGTAATATTTTTTTTTTTAAATATAAGTCTGAAAGGTGCTTTTTTATTCTTTTGTTTATACAGAGGCTGTTCATCACAAGCCCATCTTCTAAAGCCCACAAAACATAAACAGGCTCTGAATTTCCCAGTACTGATGTTTTCTTAAATATATTTCTTATTTTGATTTTTGTATTATGTTCATTAATCACACTTATCCAATCTTTTTTACTAGAATTTATGTACCTTGTGGCAGGAGCTGTGTCTTACTCATTCTTTTATTCTCCACAGCTTTTTCTATGTCCTGAATATGATATGCATGGAATAAACATTTTCTCATTTGAAAATGGATTAATTCCAGCATTATTGCTCAGGTTCTATTAAGGTCACAAGTTATTAATCAATATACATTGTTTAAAAAAAATCCAGTTTAGTTTATTATATTTCTTAATTTGCTTTGAAAATCTACATTTGTTGTACATATAATTTATGTATTATGTATAATTTATGTCTTCATCTAGCCATTTCAAAATTCATATTGAGAAAAAGAGAGAAATGTAAGACATGGCTAATAGTTAGCAATAGATCCTCAAATGAAAACTATATCTTAAATATAATTTATATTTATAAATTAAATATAATTTTAGTTATAAAAAGTGTATGCTCCATCACAAGGGTCAGCAAACTCTTCCTGTAAAGGACCAGATAGTAACTATTTTGTGTTTGCAAGCCATACATTCTTCGTGGTAACTACTCATTTCTGTGTACCATGGAAGAAACCAAAGAAAAAATAAATGACTGTGGCTGTAGTCCAGTAAATCTTTATTTATGGACACTGAAATTTTAGTTCAAATAATTTTTACGTGTCGAAATAATATTCTTCTCTTTTTTTTTTACACATGTGAAAACAATAACTTTCAGGACATATGATAATAGGCAGCCAGCAGGATTTGACGTCTGGGCCATAGATATAATCTCTGTTGTATTAGCAAACGTCATTCATTTTTTAGTCACACCTACATTCACTAACAAAGATACCTATAATTCTTCTGGCTGATACTCAATTATGAGGGACATATATCTTATTTTTATTTCATTCTCAACATTGCACAAAAGCCGAGATTGAATAAAACTGAATTACGTGAAATGAGCTTGGTACATTAAAAAATACACTAAATTACACTCAATATACAAATAAAAAAATGGAATGATAAACATCTGACATTAGCATGCAAACATATGTGCACATGTATCAATGCCGTCTTGGTGGACAAAAATTGGAACGCATAGACTCTTTAACTGAATTCAATCCAAAATATAAATTCATCTTCCAACCCATAAAATGAAATTTTTTATTCTATTCTAGCTCAACTGGGAATGAAATCTAAAAGAAAAAAAAAAGCTGCAAAGATTAGTTATCATATTATAACAGGATGCAACATGATGCACTTGATATTATTTTCCACTTCTCAAAGATATTACTCATTTCAACCTATTAAAGGAAAAAGGCACAGTAATTATTTTTTATGCACAAAATGAATTGTGAATTTTAATGTAGATTCTTTTCTTAAATTGCCTAAAATTTTCTCTTTCTCCTATTTATGTTTGACACTGGCAAAGCCTCTAGTCAAATTTAATAAAAATTGCAATGTAATAATCAAGGCTGAACAGAAAATTGAATACTTAAGTCAATTATTACTTGCATTTGTCTGGCATCTGGCCACTTTAAGAATAAGAATGAAGGGGTGCAGAGTCCACAATTAATCCCGATAAATATATTTAGTAATTCTCTTCAAGAACATATAAACTGAGGCATTAGACAAATTTGTCCTTTAGTCTTGTGGGATCTTGATTATGAATGGCTTGTGATTTTAGTCATGATTCCCATGTATGAACTTTGATGTTCATTGACTCTTTTTTTTTTCCCCTGAGGTTAATTTTCTGGGCTGTTTCGTTTGTTCTCCACTACACATTTAACTGATTTAATTCTGATTTATCTCTGACCTTTTTTTTTTCTTCCTTCTTCTTCTTCTTGATTTGGGGATGGTGGTTTCACTCTATCCATAAAAACAATAATTTTGACACAGTCAGTTTGGGACAAATATAAAGGCAGCGAGAACATTTGCACATGTCCGTTTAAGTATGTTTTAATTGCCTAATAATGTATTCCACAGAAATCCTTGGCCCACTTCAAAGCCATTCCAAAATTTACGCAGACACTTCCCTATTTAAAAGGAATGAACCAAAGCTGAGAAATAAATACTCATCCGAGGCAAACAGTTCAACAGACTGAGGTAGATTTAAATCAAGGTATTTTATGCAACCTAAACAAAAACACAGAAACACCTACTGATGACTTCTAGCATTTCCCATATGGAAATACTAAGTGAGAAAAGCAAGATGCAAAAAAAGTATGTATCATAAAAATTCCATTTAGTTAAACACAAATTATAGCCCTTATATATTATGTAAAAATGTAATTTTCCCACAAAAATATGTGGAAGCTAGTGGAGAATAATTATGGTTGAGCCCTAAATCAGAGACTTTGGATATCAGGTAGAAACAATAATTACAAACACAGGGGAAGTAAAATCAAAGACATGAGGATTGAGAATTGTAGAGAAAAAAATAAGAGAAGTGACAGATAAATCCAGGAAATACACAAACAACAGGAGAAGAAAAAGAAATGAATGGAAATGAGACAATAATTATTCCACCAAAAGGAAAATAATATCCCCAAGATAAATAAAGTTCTAAATGTGCAAATGATTCCCTTATGCTGAGTAGAATTGATGACAAAACAGCACAAACTATGAGAAATTCAAAAATTAAAAGAAAATTTTAAAGCCTCTCACTCAGAAAAAACAAGCTACTTCATAAGTGAATGTGGTTTCTTTTCACCAGCACTGGAACCCAAAGACGGCAAATAATATTTACTGCTACCAAAAGAAATGAACTGCCCCACAGAATCCTACCTGAAACAATGATGTCATTCATTTAACAAAGTGAAAGAAGTTCACTTGTGTATAAACAAAGAAAATAGATCACTCACTCTATCTGAGAAAAATACTTGAAGAAGGGTCTAGCAAACAATAAAAGAACCAAAAGAACACCTCCAAAAAGGGAAAGTGCAGAGAAGAGAAATCTAGTGACCAAAGTGAAGTTATTTACTAAGTTCATAATAATCCTTTTGCTCTAAGAGAGCAGTTGTAGCAAACAGGGATGATTCTGAGTAATTCTACTTGAATTTACCTGAACACCAGCAATTGACCAAAGAATGGCCATGTGACAAATGGTTTAATCTCTATGAAATTTTTGTAGTAATTCTTTCCATGAGAATTTGGAACTGGAATTCAGAAAAGGAAATAAATTACTGTCAGTACAGTGAAGCGTGTAAACTGGGAGCTTTGTAGTGGACATATGCCCTCTGAACACTAAAAACCCCAGAAGTAAATGGAAAAAAGGAGGGGGGGGGAAACAGACACAAATGAAAAATGGCTTTCCAAGTTCCTATTTGTTCAACTTTTATTTGGATTCTACTGAATATTTTTTTTTTAAAGATTTTATTTATTTATTTGAGAGAGAGAGAGAGAGCACATGGGGGGCGGGAGGGTCAGAGGGAGAAGGAGACTCCCCGCCTAGCACGGAGCCCGATGCGGGATTTGATCCCGGGACTCCAGGATCACCACCTGAGCCGAAGGCAGTCGCTTAACCAACTGAGCCACCCAGGCGCCCTCTACTGAATATTTAAATTCACTTCTTAAAGAGCTAGCTTTTGCTTAAGCAACATTGAAATAGATTTTTATCATTTGCAACCTAGAGAACCTGGATTAAAACCAGTGTCCAGCCCATATTCTGTGACACATATGCTAAACCAGGTGGAGATTTAAGTACTCAGAAAGTGTATATGATCACGGAAATGCCTGTGCCCTCAGTAAAGGTGTGTAGTATAGGAGTGGAGTATTGCAATGAGAAGCAAAAATATAATGCAGGATATAATGGACATATTTTGGAAAGCTAAAGAACTCATTCAGTTAAAGGGATTACGAAAGACTCCTGAGCTGAGCTGACACTTGAACTGCTTGTTTGAGCATAAGTGGCATTTAACCAAGTGCAGATTGTGGGAGAAAGTCATACTAGACGGCAGAAACTTGTATAAGGGCCCAGAGGAGTATGAGAGAAGGTCGTTCTCAAGCATCTATAAATAATCAAAAAATGTTGGAAGAAGAGGGAGGCATAATGGAAAAAGGAATATAAATAAGACAGGCAACAAATTACACTCAACCTTTACCTGAGTGTGATGGGAAGCCACAGAAAGATTTAAAGCTGGGTGGAATGATAAATTTTAAATTTTAGAGGAACACTCTGGAAGCACTTTGGAGGATACGCAGTGGCCAAGAAAGCAAGGGAAGAGATATGTGGAAGCTATTTGAAACTTCTATTAGAAACAGGGTAAATAGCCAAGCAAAGCAGGGGGAAATGGTGACGGGCAAGAGAGAACGGACTCAGGAGACAACCAGGAATGGTCTTCCACAAGCATGGGGCCCTTTCAAAGACACCTTTTGTACTTATGTTAGGTAGAAGCTAGAGAGGAGCAATGTAACGAATGCCCGGAGGCAGAGTCCCAAGTCCTTGAAGGGGAACAAGAGAGACAGGAGCGGGAAGCAAGAACACTGATAAAAAAGAGTCACACATTGTAACCCTGGGGGCTCAACATCTTGACTGTGGCTTCTGAGATCTTGGGGCTGACAGATCGAGAACACATCGAGAGCCGCAAGTGCAGAGCATGCGCTGCCCTCTTCCCCTCTGCCCTGAGGTAACTCCTAGAAGCATTATGATACATTTGCATTGTGGGAACAGCCCGGCCCACTCAGAAAGCCTGCCAGGACCCTTCTAGCACAAACTGGTAGGGTCAAAACTCCTCCTCCCAACTTGTGGCAGGAGTTGTCCAAATGGTTGGAAACAGCCTCCATTAGAGACCACCCCACTGTTCAGAGCTCCTCCCATCCCGGAGAGACCCAATAATATCCAATTCCAGAATAATCTAGGGGCAGGTTCTACCTCACAGAACCTGCTGGGTCTCCCACCTTGAGAGTGTACTTGCAGGAACACCTGGGTGGCTCAGTCAGTTAAGCGTCTGCCTTACGCTGGGGTCATGATGCCAGGGTCCTGGGATGGAGCCCTACCTTGGGCTTTCTGCTCTTCTCAGTGGGGAGCCTGCTTCCCCCTCTCCCTCTGCCTCCTGTGCTATCTCTCTCTCTCTGTCTAATAAATAAATAAATAAACCTTTAAAAAAGTGTACTTTCACTTTAATAAACTGTTCGTGCTTCTTACGTTCCTTATTGGAGCACAGATCCTCCGCCTAACTCTTGTAGAGATTCCAAGGACCAAGACCTCCATTTACACAACACAGACTCACTCTCTCACCTCTGCACTTCTCACACGGGTAAAAATATGAAACTCATTCATACGGTTTGTATAAGGACAAATTAGTATGTGTGAGAGCACTTTGCAAAATATAAAAATTATATATATTAAATATCTTTGGTGTTAGTATTTTTAAGTACAGATCTATTGTTAGAAACTGAACAGTCCTTTCAGTCACTCCTATTTTAGCTTTTTTCTTTTTTTTTTTAGAGAGAACAGACCACTGCATACTTGTCTTAACTCTCCTTCCCTGAACATTTCTTATTTCTACCTTCCCTTCCACTTCTGACATCTCCTTTTTTTTTTTTTTTTTACATTTTCACTTTGTGATTCCTCAACTCCTCTCTTTTTCTTCTTTCTCAGAAAGCACTTTCTCAAAATGTTGATACAGGCTAGGAAGCGGGATTACGACTGAGTTCAAATGTTTTCATGTATTCTTTATGAGCACTTGCAATGGGCTAGGCACTGTGGCAATGAGGCAAATGGTCTCTGTCCCCATTAAGCTTATAGTCTAGCAGGTAAGATAGTCAATTAAAGAAGTGTTGGTGGAAAGAGGCAAAGATAGGGGACGAGGTTTGAATTTCTATGGAATCATGGAGCTAGGAATGTCAGTTTTCAGAGAAATGATGTTTGGAAGAGAACTAGCATATTGAGGAAGGAGTATTTTAGGTATCACAGGGCGTCAAGGGAGTAAGAATTTTTCCAGAAAAAAGGAAGGACCTCTTGAATGTTCTGACACAGAAAATAACATGATAACTTCTGGGAATAAAGAAGGTCAGTGCAGAAAAACAGATGGTGAAGAGAGAAATACTGAGAGAGTCACAGCTGTCAAGGATGTCAAATTAGTATTGCGTTTACTTTCTACATAAAGAGCACTGCCTTAAGAATCACATAGTGATACATAGATACACCTTAAAGCAAAAGTCCATTTAAGAAGGAACATCTAAATCAGAATATTTCTAATTATTATCACATCTATATTTCTATAAAAGAATACCATTCTCTGATTAGATTTAAGAAAGATAATATGCTGTCTGAAGAACTGATTAATGGATTGAAATTGTTTTCATAGGGAAAGGAACAAGCTTGAAAAATGGACATAATTGTAACATAATGTATTGTCATCATATACTCTAAGATAATGTTATCATCTCCTTATATCTACAGGGTCCCCCCACCCCCTCAGCAATAAAGGCAGAAAGAACAGTTGATAGGCAGAAGCTGCATCAAGGACTGCAAAGCCAGAACACCTCGTCTCCACATGGCACGACCTCCATTATCAGCAGGCCTGTCACTCACACCCACTTGGGAAGTTCCTGGTAGCATTCAAAGAAGTTGACGATTATAGGGCCAAGTGGAAGGGTCACATTACATGTAAGTAAATTGCCTATCAGCCTACAACAGTAGAAACTTCTCAGGAAATGATGCCAAGGTCAAAAGAAAAGTAATAAAAAGCCCACTGACAACAATGATATAAGACATAGACAGTATCTATTTTAAGGTATAGCTCTGATATTTTTCAAGGACTCAAAAATGTGTTTGAAAATCCATAAACCCCCTTGTTCAGAAATAAAAGCAACTAAAATCCATCCTAGTGTGGGAGTAAAGCCTAACCTGTTAACCAATTGAAATTAAAAATTGTGTGTACCCATCTATTTAATTCATTAATTAATTCATTTATTCTTTCCATCTTTCACTCATTCGTTCATTTATATCGGTGCTCCTAATAAAACAGCTTTTTTTGTTTTATTCGAACTCCTAGTTAGTGTCTGTTTGGTAAGAAGGAAATAATACTATGTTACTAATGGTTGAAAGAGAATGTAAAACAACATTAAGATGTATGAATTTATTTTAGAATTAGGAGATTCCAATTTTATTTTTATTTTTAAACCATTCAATCATATTTCAAAATTTTTTCAATCTTTTATTATTCGTCCATTAGTTCCTTCATTTGATATAAACTTAATTGACAATTGTACTCTTAACATATGAATAAAATAATGAAATGCATGCATCCACAGTATAGTTTTGCCTTGTCACTATAATTATATTTCTATGATCTTTAGGTTGTACTGTTGTCCTTTCTTTCTTCCTTCTCTCTCTCTGTTACCTCACCTTTTCTTTTGAAAGTTCTGCACCCAATTATTCTAATACACTGAGGTGGGGGGAATTTCCTGTGCACCACCACACAATTCTCTTGGTAGGAATTCTCTGGGTAGGACACCAGCTAGATGTCCCACAGTTCAGCTCAATTCTGACACTACCCGCTCCCCAGACATAGCATCACATTCAACAGATTAAGGGCTTTGTCCCACAAGACTGCCCTCTACTTCAGATGCCAGTCAAGAGGTTCCCACGACCACTTCCTTCGGTTTGAGTAATATGCTAGAACAGCTCAAAGGACTCAGGAAACGAGTTTGCTCTCTAGATTCCTGGTTATTATGAAGGATATTAAAGGATAGGAATCAACAGACAGATGAAGAGATACCGAAAAAAGGAGTTTCTGTCTCTATGGAGTTTGGGCCCAGCATGGAGGCACGTGGAATCATTCTGGTTCGCAAACCTCTAAGCTCTCCAAAGCCCATCCTTTTAAGTTTTAACAGAGGCTTTGTTACCTAGGCATGATTGATTAAATCATTGGCCATTGGTCATCACTTCAGTCTCCAGGCCCTCTTCCCTCACTGGTCGGGAGGTAGGTAGGCCTGAAAGATCATCACCTTGTTGATTCCCCTGGCAAACATCCCCCTTCTTAGGTATCTTCCAAAAATCACCTCATTAAATAATAGGTGTGGTGAAAGGGATTTGTTATGAATATTTAGAAACCTTTATCACTCAAGAAATTCAAAGGGTTTTAGGAACTCTGTGCCAGAAATTGAGAAGAAAACCAAATATATATTTCTTCATTTGAATCACAATATCACACCTCCTTTCCTTTCTTTTCTTTTCTTTCTTTCTTTTTTTTTTTTTTAACAATAATGTATGAAACAGTATGAGAATTTGTATTTTTTAAGCATGGCCACAATATTTTCCCTTTTGGGAAAATGTAATCTTTATATTCCTGCCATTCTATGAGGGGTCCAGTGTTCTCTTCCTGTATCTAAGTAGGCTACTGAACATGGAGGAAATGACTTCTAAAGCTAAGTAACAGAGAAAAAATGTCTCTGTCTTACTTTGGGGGACATTCTCCTTTAGAGAATTGACTGTGAGTACCTTGAGACAACCATGATGTGAAAAACCACAGTGGCTCCTGAGGGGAGACCAGATGGAAAAACCTGATGCTACACGGAATGAGAAAAATACCCAGATAGCTCCCATCATCTCCCAGCTCCCAGGGTCCTATCAGTGGCAGCCATCTGACTACAACCTTCCGAGAGATCCTGAGCCAGATTTGCTCAGACAAGTTCTTTTTGATATCCTGATCACAGAAATCATGAGTTAATGAAATTGTTACTGCTTTAAGCTACTAAATTTGTGGAGATTCACTATGTAGCAATAGAAAGAGGAAATATCAAGTTTATTTTAATGTCCATGCATGCTAAGTTTGCGAAAATGAGTGGACTCTTCTTTCAATGTTTTTACAGTCTAGTTGAAAGAAAATAATTAATACATCAAATGCACATTACAGTACAACAGAGTTAAACATATTATGTTTTGGGAAGCCAAGAGGACTGTTGGGAGAGGCAATGGGCCCTGAGCATCCCTGAACATTCTTGTTGAGTATGTTAGGGATACATTTTCCAGGGTTTTGTTCACAGCACCAACAATGTAGTAAGTATCCTGCTTACTCTGCCATGAGTAATAAAGTTCTCTGTCTTTGAACCAATAGCGGCGTATTTTCTGCCAGAACCCATGAAACAGTGACAGTCTGGTCCCTAAGTTTGTAAGTAGATTAAGGAACAATTCAGCAGTAGTCACATTTGGACTTTTATAGTTTCTCAGGTCTATCTGAGACAGCACACTCCATTTTCATGGTTGTATAGGCTGCCTATTTTTGACCAATGGAAATTAAAACTAACTGCTTTAATATATAGTTTTTGGAATATATTTAATGATAGTTGTTAAGATCATGATTGAAATTAATGATAGTCTAGGACAATACTTAGTTCCCTGGATAATAATTTGATTTTATCTTGTTCGATCGATCAAGAGTTGCAAATAGGTAAAAAATCAATTTTCCCTTATTGCTGATATTTTTTTTTTCCCTTATTGCTGACATTTTAAAATTTGGTTTATCTGTAGCTGGACTCCAACTGTTGGTGTTAGAATTCACAAAGGGCCTTCTCTTTGTTCCTTATTTCCTTAATTTCTACCTTTCATTTCATTCCCTTGTTTGCTTCAATGGCCTGGCAACTTCTCAATTAGTAATTGACAATTACCATCTGGTTTTTAAAAAATATGATTGTCTCTTGTGTGTCATAATATGATTCATCAACCGAAATGTAGACTGGGGCAAAATGGTTAAAGACAATTTTATCAAGTAAATTACTTATGTCTCAAGAACAATATGAAGATAGTTTCTTATTTTACAGCATCTATTTCTCTAAAACGGTTTAAGTTCCTCCCAATTAAGGTCCTAGATAGAAATGCAATCATTGTTATCAATGATGAATTTTAGGACTATTAATTAATTATGTAATTGCACTATTTTTTTCTTTGAAGTATATGCTTGGATTTTCAAATATTTTGTTATGAAATATGGCATTTGTTTCTTAAACAAGTATTGTTATATATAGTCACAGGCAAGATGTTAAAATATTCTAAAACAGTAAAACTGAGTGATTTTGTAGTACCATACTGTATTTTACAAATTAAACGTAAGTGACAGTAAAACCACAACAACAAAAGCAACCTAATTGACACTGATTCATTTCTCAATCTCAAACAGTAAGCTAAGAAGCTACCTTTAAAACACAAGTTTCCTGGGTACACACTAATTTAAATAATTCTTAGTAGAAATAGATATTTTTACATAACCTTTTCATGTCTAAGTATAAGGAAGAAAAGTGCACAAATCTTACATTTATAAATCAATGGATTTTACCTTGCAACACTCAAATCAATGTATGGTACCAAATATCCAGAAACTACCCATGTGCCCTCTCCCTCTCATTATGCTCCCCCAAATATATATACTATTCTGACTTCTTCATCAGAGATGAGTTTGCTTTTTTTAGAAAAGATTTTATTTATTTATTTTAGAGAGAGAGAGTAAGCGAGCAGGGGAAGGAGCAGAAGGGGAGGGAGAGGGAGGAGAAAAAGTCCCAAGCTGACTCTGCGCTCTGTGAGAGAGAGAGAGAGAGAGAGAGCGCACGCCAGGGAAGGGACAGAGGGAGAGAATCTCAAGCAGACACCCTGCTGAGTGCACAGCCTGACTCTGGGCTTGATCTCACAACCCTGACTGAGATCACGACCAGAGCCAAAACCTAGAGTTGGAGGTTTAACTGACTGAGCCACCCAGGCGCCCTCTAGTTTGCTTTTTATGTATCTTAAAATATCCTTTGAATGATGTCACATGAAACGCACTCTTTGTGATTCAATTCTTTCTCTTAACATTCATTATATTTGGGAGATATCTCTATCTAGTTCTGTAACAGTATTTTGTAAATGTTTATTGCTGCACACACATTTATATCGATTCTAACCTTGATGGACACTTAACCAACATGGTTAAATGTCTGATGGTAATCATTTCAATTTGGGGTATTTTTTTTTTTTTAAGATTTTATTTATTTGACAGAGAGAGACACAGCGAGAGAGGGAACACAAGCAGGGGGAGTGGGAGAGGGAGAAGCAGGCTGCCCGCGGAGCAGGGAGCCCAATGCGGGGCTCAATCCCAGGACCCTGGGATCATGACCTGAGCCGAAGGCAGACACTTAATGACTGAGCCACCCAGGTGTCCTTCAATTTGGGGTATTTTGAATAGTGCTCTGGACCTTCTTTTATATGTCCTCTGATAAACTCACACACATACACACATATTGTTGGTATTGTATCTTGAAGTGGGATTTCTACATTGTGGGGTATACATAAGCTCAGGATCAATACTGACAGTTTTCCAAATTAGTATTACCAATTATCAGTTTATACCCACAGCACCATTATATGAAAGATCTACTATCCCCATATCCTTGCCAGTACTTGCTATTGCTTTTCTGTTCTCATATTATTCTCTCTCCCCTCCTCCCTTTCTTTCTATCATTTTAGCCACTCTAATGAGCTGTAAGGGTATCTCATTGTGGTTTTAATTTTAATTTGTCTCTAATATCCGTTACTTTTAATATTCATTTTAATATCACATGTGTTTGAATCTTCAAAAACACTATTGTTAATATTATAAATAGTTGATATTCATTTGGATTTAATCATTTTTTACCCTTTGTAGTGTTCTTCATTGTTTCCTTTTCTAGTGTGTCCAGCAGAGATCACTTTATTATGCCTGAAAAAGAAAATTCTTTAATGCGGGGCTACTGGTGAGAAATTTTCTTATTTTTGTTTGTCTGAAGTATTTTTATTATAACTTTATTTTTGAAGGAAGCTTTTATTGGTTACAAGTTTTTATGTTGGTAGTTATTTTCTTTCAGAATTTTAAACACGTCACTATGGTATTTTCTTTCTTCTATCATTTCTATTATAAAGTCAGCTCTGTCTAATTTTTGCTTCTTTGAAAGTCATGTATCCTTTTTATTTCATTTATGCTGCTCTGGATGCTCCTTTTTATTTTAGCATTCCAACATTTTACTATGATGTGCTTAAATATGGTTTCTTTGTATTTATACTTTTTGTAATCTCTTTGGCTTCATGAATTTGAGGCTTGATGAATTTCATCATTTCTTACATTTTTTTTTTCAAATTATGTCTCTCTTCTCTCCTTCTGAAACCACACATATTTATTTTGAACTTTTTGCCATTTCTGATGTCTTTTGTAGAGTTTTTAATTCTATATTCCAATTCTTTTTTCTCTCTGTTTTCTTCTGCATAATTTCTACAACTGTACCTTTCACTTTATTAACCCTGTTCTACTAGTTTATTGTTAAACCCATATATGAAGTTCTTCATTTTTTTTTTAAGATTTATTTATTTGTGAGAGATTGAAAGAGGGAGAAAGAGAGAGTGGAGGGAGCAGCAGAGGGAGAGAATCTTCAAGCAGACTCCCCACTGAGCATGGAGCTTGACTCAGGGCCTACTCCCTGACCCATGAGATCATGACCTGAGCTGAAACTAAGAGTTAGATGCTAACCAACTAAGCCTCCCAGGTGCCCCTAAGTTCTTAATTTTAATAATTGCATTTCAACAATTTCTATAATTCTAGATGACGATTCTTTATAAAACTCAATTTTCTCATGAAATTCTTAATTTTATCATCAGTTTTCTTAAAATTACAAAGTAATCATTATGTACTTTCTATTAATTAATTTGTAACCTGTGTCTGATAACTAATATCTGGATCACCTGCAAGTCTGCTTATATTTTCTGATTTTTATCATTTTATTTTTATTTTCAGTTCATGTCTTTTGTCATTTTTGCAATTTTTCTTGAATACTAGACATTTTAATGATAAATTGTAGAGACCCTGAATGATGTTACATATATACAGTTACAGTAGAAGAACATATTGATGCAAAAAGAGTTGAAATGGTTCAAGGCTAAATTTAAAGCTTTACAAAAATTAAGCTATTTATACTTAATGAATTTTTTTTCCTGGGACACAGTTTCTCATGGGTCTCATTTAAATATCTGGTTTATTTCCAAGACCCATAGTCCAGAGTTGGCCCTGTACTCCTTTTCATATATTTATTTTTCCCAGCTCATTTGCATCTCTTTTTAAAGACATCTTATTTAATACATACTGTGATTTATTAACATTAAACTGCATGGTCCATAGCACTTTAACTCATGTCCAATCAAAAACTACCCAACACACATATTTTCTCCATAAGGCATATCATAGCCATTTCTGCACTTGGAACACTAGACAGGTCCTCAGCACTATGCTTGGAGACCATTTTATTTTATCTATTTATTTTTAAATCTTATTTTATTTTATAATGTTATGTTAGTCACCATACAGTACATCATTAGTTTTTGATGTAGTGATCCATGATTCATTGTTTTCGTATAACACTCAGTGCTCCATGCAGTACGTGCCCTCCTTAATACCCATCACTGGCTTAACCCATCTCCTCACTCCCCCCCTCTAAAACCCTCAGTTTGCTTCTCAGAGTCCGTAGTCTCTCATGGTTTGTCTACCCCTCCGATTTCTTGTTTCTTGCATTGTCAATTTTTGCCATTCTCACTGGTGTAAGGTTGTATCTCAATATGGTTTTGATTTGAATTTCCCTGAAGGCTAATGATGATGAACATTTTTTCATGTGTCTGTTAGCCATTTGTATGTCTTCTTTTGAGAAGTGTCTGTTCATGTCTTCTGCCCATTTTTTGACTTGATTATTTGTTTTTTGGGTGTTGAGTTTGAGAAGTTCTTTATAGATCTTGGATATCAGCCCTTTGTCTGTAGTATCATTTGCAAATATCTTCTCCCATTTTGTGGGTTGCCTCTTTGTTTTGTTGACTGTTTCCTTTTCTGCACAGAAGCTTTTTATCTTGATCAAGTCCCAAAAGTTCATTTATGCTTTTGTTTCACTTGCCTTTGGAGATATATATTGAAAGAAGTTGCTGTGGCCAATGTCGAAGAGGTTATCACCAATGCTCCCCTCTAGGATTTTGATGGATTCTTGTCACACACTGAAGTCTTTCATCCATTTTGAGTTTATCTTTGTATATAGTGTTAGAGAATGGTCGAGTTTCATTCTTCTGTATATAGCTGTCCAATTTTCCAAGCACCTTTTACTGAAGAGACTGTCTCCTTTCCATTGCATATTTTTTCCTGCTTTTTCGAATATTATTTGACCATAGAGTTCAGGGTCCATATCTGGGCTCTCTGTTCTGTTCCATTGGTCTATATGTCAGTTTTTGTGCCAGTACCATGCTGTCTTGGTGATCATGGCTTTGTAATATAACTTGAAATCGGGCAACATGATGCCCCCAGCTTTGTTTTTCTTTTTCTACATTTCCTTGGTGATTTGGGGTCTTTTCTGATTCTATACATATTTTAGGATTGTTTGTCCCAGCACTTTGAAAAACGTCATTGGAATTTTGATCAGAATGGCATTGAAGGTATGGATTGCTCTGGGCAGTTTAGACATTTTAACAATGTTTATTCTTCCGATCCAGGAGAATGGAATGCTACTCCATCTTTTTGTGTCTTCTTCAATTTCTTTCATGAGTGTTCTGTAGTTCCTAGAGTATAGATCCTTTACCTCTTTGGTTAGGTTTATCCCGAGGTATCTTACGTTTTTTGGTGCTATTGTAAATGGAATCATTTCTCTAATTTCTCTTTCTACAGTTGCATTGTTAGTGCATAAGAAAGCAACTGATTTCTGTGCATTGATTTTGTATCCTGCCACATTACTGAATTGCTGGATGAGTTCTAGTAATTTGGGGGTGGAGTCTTTTGGGTCTTCCACATAAAGTATCATGTCACCTGCGAAAAGAGAGAGTTTGACTTCTTCTTTGCCAATTTGAATACCTTTTATGTCTTTTTGTTGTCTGATTGCTGTTGCTAGGACTTCTAGTACTATGTTGAACAATAGTGGCGAGAGTGGGCATCCTTGTCGTGTTCCTGATCTTAAGGGAAAGGCTGTCATCTTTTTCGCATTGAGAATGATATTTGCTGTGGGTTTTCATAGATGGATTTTGTGAACTTGAGGAATGTTCCCTCTATCCCTATAATATGAAGAGTTTTAATTAGGAAAGGATGCTGTATTTTGTCAAATGCTTTTTCTGCATCAATTGAGAGGACCATATGGTTCTTCTCCTATTATTAATGTGTTCCATCACATTGATTGATTTGCGAATGTTGAACCACTCTTGCATCCCGGGGATAAATCTCACTTGGTCATGGTGGATGATCCTTTTAATGTATTGTTGGATTCTATTAGCTAGGATTTTGTTGAGGATTTTGGAATCCATATTCATCAGGGATATCAGTCTGAAATTCTCCTTTTTGATGGGGTCTTTGTCTGGTGTGGGGATCAAGGTAATGCTGGCCTCATAGAATGAGTCTGGAAACTTCTGTTTCTGTTTTTTGAAACAGCTTCAGTAGAATAGGTATTATTTCTTCTTTGAATGTTTGGTAGAATTCCCCAGGGAATCCATCAGCTCCTGGACTCTTGTTTTTTGGGAGGTTTTTGATCACTGCTTCAATCTCCTTCCTGGTTATTGGCCTATTCAGGTTGTCAGTTTCTTTCTGTTTCAGTCTTGGTAGTTTATAGGTTTTTAGGAAGGCATCCATTTCTTCCAGGTTGCTTAATTTATTGGCATGTAGTTGTTGATAATTTCTAATAATTGTTTCTATTTCCTCTATTTATAAAGGTATTTCATTAACAAATAATAAATAAATAGCAATTGTATTATTCTTTGTGAAAACTACCTAAAAAGTGATTTTCCTTTCCACTCTGTCAATTCCCTGGTGGACACTGGATTGAGAGGGAGTTGAATACATTTGCTGAGGACGTAAGTATGACAGAGTGGGATTAAATCCATGAGCAGAACCTGGAATCCCAGGTGTGGAGAACAAGAAATTAATAGGAAAAAAGGAGCTGTGGCTTTAACAGTTGTTTTTGCAAAGAATGTCATTCAGAAAAAAATGAGAGCTAGTCAATTCATATAGCTACTGAACAATAAAAGAGCTGCAGAAATGGAAGTACACCTCTAGAGTCTCAATTAAATGAGGCTAATCATTGATAAGACATCATGAGTTAGTAAAGTATAAATACATTTCCTTGAAGTGGGAAAGACACCAGTGTTAGAAAAGAAACTTTTTTCTGTTGGCTTTTGTCACTTTTTTGCCCACCAATTTTCAGCCTGCTCACCAACTTGAAAGAGTAAGTGAGCAAGGTTTCTAGTATTTTCTAATTTTATTCTACCATTTGTTTCTTAAATGCAGTCATGTCCTCAGATGTCTGGCCTCAGATGCTCTGTTGGTACTTTTTTAAATGATCTCCACTTTGGGTGTCATTTATCACTTTCAATCAAATCCTTATCAAATCTGTATCTCAAAAAGTGACCTTCAGTTTCTGTTCCTAAATGCCTGAGAAGCACCTTCCCAGGGTATCTTAAAGGACCTCAGACTTAATATATCCTCCACTAAGTTTTCTAATAAAAAATATTAGATGTTCTTAAACATAAAAGTACAGAAAAGAACAATATTCATTTTCCCGCTACCTGATTTAATCTTTACTGATATTGTGGTGTAGTTGCTACTAGTCTTTTTTTTTTTTTTTTCATTTTAAAGCAAAATTACTCAATTGTTTTTGTAAAGATGGTATATTCTTATAAAAATTTCAAACATCACAGAAAAAAAGCATGAAGATGACAGTGTAGTATCAGACTAAATACCGTGACCCACGTTAGGAACATGAAGTGAGTATCATTGCAGAAAATTCTATTGCGTCAACATTTACCACTAGTTTTTTAACACAGCCTCTCCTTTACCAAGTTCAACATATAAATTCATCTTTCATTTGACTAAATGTAGTGGTCAAGTGGGTAATCTGCTTCACCCTGAAGAAAAACTCAAGGGTTCTATATTTATTGAATTTGCTCATATCGGAGAAGTCTATTGATTTTAATCATAAATGGGTTGTATGCTGGCAATAAATTTCTCAAGGCACTCTCACCCTCAGACTTTGTAGACCTTGCTACATTGTCTTTTAACAGTCATTCTGTTTGCTTGCTTAAAAAAAAAAAAAAAAAAAAAAGAACGAGAGAGAGAGACCTGAGACCAGCTTGATCCCTTTCACCTAATTTGCTTTTATTTTTTGGACTGTATTATATATATATTTTTTTACTTTCCTCTATCTTTGAAAAATAATTGTTGCATGGGAATTTATGTCTCCCTTTTCTTAAATTCCTTAGAACATAAAACCCTTTTTTGATATTTTGTTCCTTTATTTTAAGAAAGTGCACTTTATTTTCCATATCATATCTTAGCACTCTAGAAATATATTATAACTCTAAGTATTTTGCCTTTAAGTGTTTTTGCAACTATTACAATCATCTCAAGGCTTTCCACTATGACAGCAATTTGATTTTAGTGCTATATTTTCTCTTTCTTGTTTTTTCTAACTGTGAAGTCCAAATTGGTGTTGTGTTGTTCTCAGTTTCTTAGGTCTGAAATCCCCTTTTTATTTCATTGTGTTGTTTAATCATTTAGTGTTTGAGCTCTTACTAAATTATATTCTAATATGCTGATTTATGTACCAAGAAGCAATTGTGAGAAATTTTCTTTTCTTCCTTGAACTGGCTTCTTAGACTTTAGGATACTATGTTTCTTATTATTTCATCTGTTTTAACATATTTTTCACTTATTGGCATATGATATTTCCTTCATTAGGTGTTATTATTTTTGTAGGCTTACTTATTTGGGGCCCAATCCATCCAACGTTGAAATTTGCTTTGAGAACTGTGTGAGAATTCTTGTCATTCTTCCCACTATAGCTGAGGGCTGTTTGTTTTCCCCTCCGAGCTATAGTTTGAGGGCTGAGTAAGCCTGGGTTAGATGGGGAGAGAATGTGGAAATCTCAGATGAGTAGATAAGGCTGAAATCTATTTAAGAATAAATGAGCTATGCCCTTTCTTCTGAGAGTTTTAAAAATATCTGTACAGAAGTTTATTCCCCATAAGTGTCAGAGACAGAGAAAGGAGAACAATTTTTATGTGATCCCAATTATTTACTCAGTTTAAGAATAGCCCTGGAGAGTTTACTCTATTTAGATAGAGTCATCTCCTTCATTTATTTTCCCCAGCCTACCTACTTATTCCCAGCAGGTGTTTCCACTAATTCTCAAACAAAAAGAAAAAATAAATGATGTGCTATTCACTTTGCTTCTCCCCAGACTTGAGAGAAATAATAAGGATTCTTAGGGCACTGTGAACTCAACTCTTGTGGTACCTGGGGGTGGAACAGTATGCTTGTCCTCTATTTAAGAATCTTCTATTATATTTGACATTCAGTGTTAAAAAGTATTAGACATTAGGCTTTATCCTTTACTTGATTACCACTTGAAGTGTTTCATTTGTTTTGATTCTTAACTACACTTAACTTACTCCCATTGTGTTATAGGAAAGTCAAATTCTAAGACAGTTTCAAACAGCCTTCCTGGACAGCCTGAATTCCCAAACTTTTCATTCCAAACCACTATTTATTCCAAATTTTCAGTTCTGTTCTATAGCTAATGTAAGCATATCACTGAAGTTATTTTTGACTCCTTGCTCTTGCTTTTCTGAAACATCCAATCACCCTTCAAGGTATATCAGTTCTATGCCTGAAAATACCTTGATGATGTCTTCCTTTTTTGTCTCTGAAGTACATGTTCTTAGTTCAATCCTACATTCCTTCCATAGTGGACTATTAAGCAAACACTTAATTAAAAGTTCAGCCACTAATCTCCCTAAGTTCCAAAAATAACAAAGAAACAAACCTTTATTGCTACCAATAATGCAAAATACATTTTATTTATCTCTCTAGTCCTCAAATATTTTGTGGCTTTCATGTTTTTACAAACATGTCCCAAATGACACAGCTAGCTAATCAGGGACAGACCAGAATCTACATTTGACAGAATCCACCCATTCCCATTCCATTACTTTAGATATTTTTCCATTTTTTCATATAACTTCTAAGCTAGTATATGAAATATGTGCTTTCCATTTTCAGATAATTAAGATGGTAACAAATTCATATAAAAATATAAATCTAAAAAGGCATTAAGGATTTTTCTTAAAAAAGCAGCCTTCCATATTAGATGATATCTTAATAAAAAATAATATCAATCTTGCTATATGTGCTTCCTGACTTTCGTCATTACCAAAAGCTACTGACGATGTTTTGTATTAGAACATAAATAATGAAATAACTACATTTGCTCATTTGAGATTTATTAATGTTGAGAAGCCCTAATCAGTTGGGAATAAAAATAAAATAAATGGAAATAAATTATCCCTTTTCCTATAACTAAATATTCGCATTGAAAATCAAATTAATGGGAAATCCAAGTGTCACATTCCAAGGAACACTTCTGATTTGTTTCTCCCACTCACTCCAGTAACCATGTATTGATTTTACAAACCAGTAAAATAGGGTCTTTATAATAATAGTGTTTTTTTGAAGATTTTATTTATTATGAGAGAGAGAGAGCATGAGTGCCCAAGCAGGGGGCTTAGAAGGAGAGGGAAAAGTAGACTCCCCACTGAGCAGGGAGCCCCATGCAGGACTTGATCCCAGGATCCTGGGATCATGACCTGAGCTGAAGGCAGATGCTTAACCAACTGAGCTACCTGGGCGCCCTTAATAAGAGTTATTAAAGGTAAGGTTGAAACATTTCAGGATTTTTTTTGCCTAATATCATTGTTATTTGATAGAAATGCCTTTTCATTGGCAAGGAATCTAGAATTCCATGCTTTAGAGTTGTATATGTTTTCCAGTGGCCCAACAGGGTTTGATTTATCATGCATCCTAATTTCAAATTTTCTTCCTTTGAAATGTTAAAGCTGTATTTCAGCCAGAGCTTATTTAAAATATATGGAAATTATTATCATAATTTATTGTTTACATATATGTAAACAAGATATTCCATGACATACTAGGTATACTAAATAATTTCTGTTCTTTAAAATGAATAGCAATGACTTCTTGCCCTTTGAAGAGATCTCTCTTTGAAGGCAGGTGTTAGATAAACTTCTAAATCAGCTTTGTGGTAATAATAAACAAACTTTGCTACTATTACTGAATTTTCAAAATCAAATTTCTATCATTTGAATATAAACTGACCATTATTAGATAGCTAGGGAAGGAAAATAAGAAAATACGTTTTACTGAGCACGCAATATGCGGCAAACAATATGTCAACCCTTTTACATTTACAATCTCATTTAATCCTAGAACATAAAAAAATTCTATAGATTGATATTTATATCAGCTTCATAGATGTGGCTATAGAAGCTCCCAGAAAATATTAGAAAGGAATGCAGCTACTACATAGTAGAGTGAGTATTGCAACTCAGCTCTGAAGTATTGTTCAGATAATATGTATTGTTATCTTCATTACTCACTCTCACATTAATGTAGTATAAACAAACCTTCATCCATCCACTAGACAGTTATCACCCATAGATGTGCAAGAACTTGCCATACCCTAGAGTTCAACAAAAGCACCCAAGGAGATCAGGACACAATCCAAAGATACAAAAATGCTCTTCTCAGATTATGTTGTTTCCATTCAACAAAAGTATGCTAAGGGTCAAATTCAGTTACCTTTGAAAATATGAGTAATCATTCCTTACTTTAAAACAGTATCAGGGCGCCTGGGTAGCTCAGTTGGTTAGGCGACTGCCTTCGGCTCAGGTCATGACCCTGGAGTCCCGGGATAGAGTCCCGCATTGGGCTCCCTGCTCGGCAGGGAGTTTACTTCTCCCTCTGACCCTCCTCCCTCTCATGCTCTCTGTATCTCATTCTCTCTGTCTCAAATAAATAAATAAAATCTTTAAAAAAAATAAAAAATAAAAAATAAATAAAAAATAATACAGTGTCAGTTCCCTGACTTTGAAGTGATATATATTGAATCTCAGGTAGACTGACGTTAGATAATGGTTGGTTCATGAAAATAACAGGATTTCCAAGCAGTTGCTTTATGGTGGGCAGAAGAAATCAAATAAATGTAAACTGATTCATAACATGAAGCAATGAAGCATTGCTGCTGACTGCTAGAAATGGATGACAATCAATCAATTTGACATGCAACAATTAAAAACAAGGTAGCTATAAGTGAGCAAATGTGTCAAACGGCTTATAAGTAAAGGGGCGGAGGCAGAGGCACAAATAGTTACAAGATCTAAAAATGGGATCTTTTCATTAATCAAAGGGCAGACTTCATAACTATACTCTGTAATGAGCCTTACAAGTAATGTCTTTTTTATTGTTCAAGTATCTTCTAAGTAAAAAAAAAATATGGATATATGTAGAGTCGTACCTAATTAGAGTCTAAAGCTGTGCTTTACAAGTCATGCTGTGTGGGCTTAATCTTCATTCTTTTAAAACAGAACTAGAAATAAGGGGTGCTGTGGTGTGAAAATGTTCACACAATTCTGCATAGAGTTTGTGCAGCAAGTTGGCTGGATGGTGTTAGTGGATGCTATGTGCCACTGATTATAAGAAATAAAATAAGTCCTTAGAAAAAATTAGATTGAGCTAGGATATGACCCACATCTTCTGAATCTATCTAGCTCATTCTGCTTCACTATATTAGTTCTGTCATAAATATTTGAAAAAAAATTTTATGTAGTAAAACAAACCAGCATCCATTTGAAATTAGGGTGTATGGATTTTATTCTTTAAGAAAAGAATTAGAATAAAGTCATTAACTTCATCCTTCATGGTAGCAGGAAATGAGCCAAAGGAAAACCACAGTGTCCCATCAGTATAAAGTAACCCTTGGAGTTATATAATTTTCCTGAAAATGGGAGATAACGAATCCACTCAAACTATGGATGATCCAAGACATGTAGTCCCAAAAGGATCTGTATCCCTGAATCATGACGGGAGGATACAAACTGCTCGTTATGGCTTTTTGAACTGTGGCTTGTTGAAAACAGAGATAGTAGGCAAAATTTATTACCTGTAATAGAGTTACTAAAAATCAAAATGCTAAAGTGGGACGAAAAGTTTAAAACAAGAGAAAGTCCTATGTTTTTCCCCTCTGTTTTGATAGGCAATAATTTTCTAAGGTAAGAAAAAGATTATACACACACACACGTATGTATATATATTTTTCCCCACTTGGTTGGCACTCCCACAATAAGAGAAAATATTTGAAAAAAATTAATTTTATTAATTAAATTAAAGGCAGTGATTTTCAATCTTGTTCAATCTATATACCCTACATATAGCTAAAGCTTAAATATCTGCTGAATTTGGAGGTGGTTAATCTGCATAATTCAAGCAATTATTGCTGTGTTGTTGTTAAATTTTTACAAGTTTTCTAATCAGTGTTTAGACCCTGACTGAACACAATTAGGCCTTATTCATTCATCTTATCTTCCTCTTCCTAAATTCATTGCACAAATACTTGATTTTCACCTTTATTTTTTATGTTTTCATATTTTATAAATATCAGCTACCAGGGTGATAGAGAAGTTGAGAGCCTTTCTTTTAAATCATATAAAGGCCATGTCAAAAGGTCATCAGAGTTGAAAAATACAAGTACATTAGGAAATATTGAACACTGTATGGCTAACCTGTTCTGATAGACACATCAGAGAATATTGCATAAATGCAAATGGCATTCCAGAACAAAAGGCTGTCACTTCTTTCTTTGAAAAATAGCTGTCTAGCTTATCTGTCTTTCCTCACCCTCATAATTGCTTTCATAAAAGTAGAAGATACACTGCATGCATTGAAAGGCACATTTACGTTTCTGTAAAAGAAAAAAAAGTGGCTGTATAAAAATGAATATAGGGATGTAAATGATAAAAAAATGCCTATATACAACATGAAGACCTCAGATATATCAAGAGAACTAACTAGTTCCAAGTTTTACAAAGATTTGTAGTTCTTATCCAGTAACAAAAACAGATCATTTATTTTTAAATAAATGAAAATAAAAATCATGAATTTTTAAAAAGAGCAACCACAAAAACCAGATTTATTGATTTTTCAAAAGATCTTTTAGTCACTTTTAGGAGTGAAAGTAGGAGAAATAAGGACTGTCATCCAGCATGAAGTAATGAAAGGGGAAGGGGCACATTTTCTCCAGGGAAGAAATGGTCTAAGCATCATAATTCCTTGGTGTGGTGTTTAAATTTTATTTATCAACTTGACTGGGCCACAGTATGCCCAGATATTTATTCAGACATCAATCTGTGGGAGTGTTTTGGATAATAATAACCTCTGAATTGGTGGGCTCTTTTTCTGGAAAAGGCAATGAAACAGATTGCTCTCTCTGCTGTGGGTGGGCTCCATCCAATCAGTTGAAGGTCTGGATAGAGTAAATGACTGACTCTCCTGTGAGTAATAGGGAACTCCTCTTACCTGATTGCCTTGAGCTGGGACATTGTTTTGTGTTGTTCTTGTTTTTCCTGTCTTTAGTCTCAAATTGTAACATCAGTTCTTGGATCCTAAGCCTGCCAGTATTTGGACTGAAACTACATTATCTGTTCCCCAGCTTGCCAACTACAGATCTTGGGTCTTAGTCTCTATAATTACATGAGCCAGTTCCTTATAAAACATTTTTTTTTATATACATTTACAGCCTACTGGTTCTCTTTCTCTGGAGAACCTTGACTTGGCAATCGTCAAAATTGGCAAATCCATCTACTGCCTTTAGGATTTATATATAAGAATGGCCCAACCAAACATTTATTGGTCAAGTGTTATATGTATATTTAAGAGATACATAAACTACCAGGGTACTTAGGAAAAGAAGCAATTTAGTCTATTTAATATGAAGATTCAAACATATCTCCTACTGCATCAGTAAGAATTTCTTCTGCAGGAAGTTTTGATATGGACATAGAAAACTTACCAATGAAGAACAGTAATATAAAAGAAATGGTAAGTCAGCACAGAGCTTTTGCAATAGCTATTCTCTATACATTTATTTGTAGCAGGTTCAACTTCTTTCTCCCCAACACTGTAGAGCCTTAGGTTAGTGTGATGGGGCCTTGTCTAGTCTACACAATGGTTATTTACACATATAAGATAATTTTTATTGGCACAGCACTGAGCTCCTTATATTGAGTAGGAGTCAGGCTAACCATAAAAGACCACAGACTTCCTGGTACCTCAAATACAACCCATATAAATGAATGAGATTCATGACAACTATTGCCCTCAAAAGATAGACTATGAAACTTCAGAATTTGTATGAAAAATTATATTGCACTAAAGCATATATGACATTGGGACTACAATACTCTTATGTGAACTGAAATAACTAAATTCTCTCATACAGAGCTACAGGAGTAATAAGTGAATATCATATTACTTTAATCACACTGAGCTGGAAAATACTAATACCTGATTCTTTCAGATTAAAAAAAATAACAACTTTTATTTTATGGATATCAACATACTGATTCTAAAGTTTATGTGAAAAAAGATAACACCCAAAATAGTCACAATATTGAAGAAGAACAAAGGTGGAGAACTGACACTACCTAACTTTGAGACATACTGTCAATCTACAGTAATCAAAACAGTATGGTATTGGGGAAAGAATAGACAAATAGATTGATGGAAGAGAACAGAATCTAGAAATAAACCTGCATAAATATAGTCAACTGACCTTAGACAAAGAAGCAAAAGTAATACAATGAAGCAAAGATAGGCTCTTCAACAAGTGATACTGTAACAACTGGACATCCACATGCATAAAAATGACTGAACACAGACCTTACACCCTTCACAAAAGATAACTCAAGATGGATCATGAACTGAAATGTAAATGCAAAACTAAGACTCCTAGGATATGACATGGGAGAAAACCTAGAAGGCATTGGGTACAGACATGATCCATGACAAAAATAATTGATAAATTGAACTTCATTAAAATTAAAAACTTCTGCTCTGTGAAAGACAATGTCAATAATATAGGAAGACAGGGGGTGCCTGGGTGGCTCAGTCATTAAGCGTCTGCCTTCGGTTCAGGTCATGATCTCAGGGACCTGGGATCGAGTTCCACATTGGGCTGCTCAGCAGGAAGCCTGCTTCTTCCTCTCCCACTCCCCCTGCTTGTGTTCCCGCTCTCGCTGTGTATCTCTGTCAAATACATAAATAAAATCTTTAAAAATATAATATAAGAAGACAAGACACAGACTAAGAGAAAATATTTGCAAAAGACACATCTGATAAAGGACTATTATCCAATATATACAAAAAATTATCAAAACTCAACAATAAGACAATGAACAACCCTACTAAAAAGAGGATCAAAGATCTTAATGAATACCTCATCAAAGAAGATATACAGATAGTAAATAAGCATGTGATAAGATGTTCTACATCATATGTCATCAGGGAAATGCAAATTAAAAAATAATGAAATACCACTGCACACCTATAAGAATGGCCAATTCCAGAACACTGACAACACAAAATGCTGTTGAAGATGTGGGTCAGCATCATAAATCGTATACTGCATTGGGAATGCCAAATGGTACAGCCACTTTGGAGGGCAGTTTGGCTGTTTCTTACAAAACTAAACTTATTCTTACCATATGATCCAGCAATTGCATCTCTTGGTATTCACCCAAAGGAGTTGAAATCGTATGTCTACACAAAAACCTGCACATGGATTTTTACAGCAGCTTCATTCATAATTGCCAAAACTTGGAAGCAATCAAAATGTCCTTCGGTAGGCAGATGGATAAACTGTGGTAGATCCAGAAGATGGAATATATTCAGCAGTAAAAAGAAATGAGCTATCTGGCCATGAAAAGACACAGAGGAAGCTTAAGTCCTTATTACTAAGAAAGAAGCCCATCTGAAAAATCTACATACTATATGATTCCAACTATATGACATTCTGGAAAAGGCAAAACGACCAAGACAATAAAAAGATAAGTGGCAATAAAAAGATGAAGGTGGGGGATGAACAGGCAGAACACAGAGGATTCTTAGAGCAGTGAAAATAGTCTCTGTGATTTTATAATGGTACATATATGTCATTATACTATTTTCCAAATCCATAAAATATACAACACCAAGAGTGACTCCTAAAGTAAACTATGGACTTTGGGTAATTATGTGTCAATGTAGTTTCATCCTTGGTAAAAATGTACCATTCTGGTGAGTAATGGTGATAATGTGTGAAGCTCTGCATGTCTGGGGGCAGGGGGTATACAGGAAATCTCTGTATCTTCCTCCTAAAACTAAAACTACTCTAAAAAATAAAGTTTGAAAACAAGAAATGAATTTTAAACTTCCTAAATAAAGACAATTAGAACTGATTGCCACAGTCTTTGAAGATAGTTGTTTACTAAAGAAAAACGAATTTGAATGGAAAATAAAATAAAAATGTTATGACATTCTTTACAAATTCTTAATTTTATATAAAATTCATAAACCTGGGGACCATGTACAATATTTCTAAAATATTCCCACTTATTATCTATCTCTATATGTAATACTATTATGCATACTCTTCTGAAAATACCACAAAGGACCAAGTAAGCATTAAATCTATGACAGAAAAAAGGCAATCCATACTTCCTTAAAATTGTTTTTTTGTGTGTGTCTTGATTTTGCTTTTATCTGCCATGGTGGATTAGAAAACTAAGGGATCCTGCTACTGGGAAAAAGATGTGTTTACTCCAAGATTTATAGAATTATGTGTAGTTACCTAAAGCATGAGTACTAATGTGGAAATATTTTCCTAAAACCCGTGATGTACCAGGAGAAATGCAGAACATTTATTATGTTTTATGATGCTCCTTAGGTAAGATTACAATAAGCACATGCCCAAATCCTTATTTGACTGATGTGGAGAATTTGCTAAGTATTTTGCTGATGGATTTGCAGAACAAATCTTTTCCTGCTAGATGTTAGGCACTGCTCTTAGCATGGAGCTTACTTTCCAGAAGGGGAGGTATAAACTAAACACATAAATATATTATCACACTGCTGGGTGTGGTAGCGGGAAGAAGGAGCAGCAAGGTAAAGAGATAGTGAATGAAAGTAGGGTGTCTTTCATATCGTGATCAGCAAAGATCAGTCTGAGATGGTGACATTGAGACGTACTGAGAGAGTGAGTGGAAATAGCATTTCAAACAAATGCACTGAGGTGAAAACAATTTGGTGCTCTGAGGCTCACAGGATTTCCCTGAGTGTTCTTTAAAGAAGAGACAAAAGACATTCAAGTTATTAAACAGCTATTGGAGCATAGCTAGTGCACAGAAAGGAGTACACTATCAGCACTTGCTTGACTATTTCTTCACATGCAAGTTAAGGGCCTCCCTTATCTAGAGAATTATCTTTTTGGATGGCCAGATGGACATATTACAGATTCTTATCTGTCAAAAGAAATGCCACGGTCAAAGAAATTTCCGGGTCCATTTGGTTCTCACAGCAGCACAGCAGGTGTGAGTGCACGTGTGTGTGTGTGTGTGTGTGTGTGCGTGCTTGTGTTTTGCCTCAAAGTTCACTTGCACAATGACCAACTCTGCCTTCTTCTATTCCAATCACTTGATTTCTTTTTTTTAATTTAATTTTATTATGTTATGTCCGTCACCATGGAGTACATCATTAGTTTTTGATGTAGTGTTCCACGATCCATTGTTTGCGTATAACACCCAGTGCTCCATGCAGTACGTGCCCTCCTTAATACCCATCACTGGGTTCACTCATCCCCCCCACCCCCCTCCCTTCAAAAACCCTCAGTTCGTTTCTCAGAGTCCATAGTCTCTCACGGTTCATCTTCCCCTCCGGTTTTCCCCCTTCATTTTTCCCTTCCTTCTCCTAATGTCCTCCATGCTATTCCTTATGTTCCACAACTAAGTGAAACCATATGATAATTGACTTTCTCTGCTTGACTTATTTCACTTAGCATAATCTCCTCCAGTCCCACCCATGGTGATGTAAAAGTTGGGTATTCATCCTTTCTGATGGCTGAGTAATATTCCATTGTATATATGGACTGATCTCTTGATTTTTAATGGAGTATGTTCTTCTGTGCTAACTAACTTGGTATTTTTGTCTTCCATCTGCACTGACACACTCTCTGCCCATCTCCCCAAGTAATACAGGTGTTGTGTCATTAGTCCCAAGTCTGTACAGGAACAGATCCATTCCTCCAGCTTACCAATGTCTTCTCTGCTCTCACTACCCTTCAGGTCCTGATGCTTAGCACTAACAATGAAGACTAAAAAGCAGACAGGGGAAAGATCTTTTTGTATTACAGATAAATAGTGCTTCCTTGTAGTTTTACATTTTCAGAGGTTTGGCCCTGTTTTACTTTCATTTTCCAATGACTGCAACTGCATCTCCTTAAAACGGGACCACCTGTCCACAACCATAAATCTCCACTTAATACTCTTCTCTTTCCCATCATTAATCTTTGTTTCAACAAGCCTCAAAACTATTGATTAGTTTTACTTCATTCCATTCGCATGGGAAGGCTCTTTTGAAACATGGTCAAGCCACCCTCGCTGCCTCAGAAGAGACTATCCAGATAAAAGGGACAGAAGCAAAGTAGAATGAAAACAAAGAACTCTCCTGGCCCATCCTTTCTGAACTTGTATTCCCACCCCAACACTTCAACTATTCTTTCTTGACTTTCTTTCCTTATCACTAATTACATATTTCCTCCCTCTCCTTTCTTCCTCTTCCCTCCTTTTCCCTTCCCCTTTCCTCTCATTCTCTGTTTCTGTCTCTGTCTCTCTCTCTTTCTCACTCTCTTTCATCTACCCTCTCCACTAGTTTTTAAGCTCCTGGAGATAAAGGATTTTTTTTCCTTCTGTTATGTATATCCCGAGTCTAGAATAGTGCCTGACTCATATAAATGAATGAAGTTACAGAATGAATGAATTAATAACCATCTAGAAATCCTAACATGTGACTACACAGTCATGCTATGTAGGGTTGTCTATCTGCTGAATGCAAAGCTTGTCTCTGTTAATGTTGCGGTTCAATGGCAATAATATTCTCTAGGCAAAAGATTTCCCTGAGAATAGCTCTGTAGCTCTCTGATATTCCCAGTACACTGCAGTTTTGGTTGTTTGAAACTCAGTGAATGAAAAACTAGAAATACCTAAAGACACCCTTCTTTACCTGAAATGGTAAAAGTTTAGTTGCCTGTCGCAAAAATAAATAAATAAATAAAAAGTTTGAATTCATCCACTTAGACGAGCTGTATTTGCTTAAAGACAGTCTTATATGCTTCATGTATAGAGATTCTTCTCATCCAAGAACAACTTTCGGAAGTAGTTGTGGAGGCAAAACTTACAGACACCTTTGATAGGATGGTTCATCATCATTGCTCGTATTTATGGGTGAGCACCTATGTTCACTGAAACAAGGCTTGGCCAATCATACCAGATGTTCTGCAGGCAAATACTCAACACCCTCCGTTTTTCCAGAACATGAAGTCCTTCTTACCTTCCAAGATGAGGGGGTTTCTTGGTATGGTCGCATGATGCACTTCAGCTCTGGTGGTGGGACAATGGTATGTGGAAGGGAAGATACACTTAGCTTGAAATTTGGACAAAAAGTTTTATTTTTTTATTTGAATGGATTCAGTGATTTAAGGCAAAACTTAGAGCTTATCTTTAGTTATTACCTCTTCCCCACCTCTTCCTCAGCAAATCCTATATATATATCTATAGGATATATATATACACACACATATATATATATATATATATATATATATATATATGTATATATTTACATATTTGGTGATATTAGCCACATTTTCTCTCAGACATACAATCCCATCTCACGTAACAGTCACAGTGACTATTCACATATGAATTAGGGAATTCAGACCTGATGAAACTTCCTGCACCACCCTCCTTCACATTCACCACAATCCAGTCCAATGGCCATCAGTCAGTTTCTTGAACATCTTATATAATATCTCAGCCCAATGGAAATGCCTCTTCCTGACCTTTCTTCTCCTTCAGTTTGAAGCTTCAGCCCTCCTCCCTCAAACTTGCGGAACCCAGGACTAAATTACAATAAAGGGTCCTTCCGTACAGTTAACCAAACTATAAAGTTAAAGGGCACAGCTATCCAGATGGCAAGCTCTGCCCAAGATTACTGACCCCAACCGTAAGGAGTTAGGGTCCAACTACAAATTTCAAGGGAAGAGTCTACACAAGATCAACCTAATTTTTGACACCAACTTCAAATTTGTGAGTTTCTCAAAACTACCCTCAGTTTCAATAATTTTCTAGAAATTATTTGCTAGTGGAGTCTTAAAACTCAATTCACTGAAACTTATACTGAAAATTTAAATATCACATTTACATGTATTACAGGAAAAAGATACATTAAATTTAGCTATGGAAAGATACACATAGGGAGGGTTCCAAATGGAAGTTTCCATTGTCCCCAGGGTGCATGACTTTCCTAGCATTGAAATGTGACAATACACTTAGAATATTGTCAATCTGGGAATCTCCTGTGAACCAAGATGCCCAGAGTTTTTATTGAGGTCATTACATATGCATGATTGATTTATTATCTATGTAATTGAACTCAATCTCCAGCAATCTCCTGGAGGTTGGGCTCATATCACTTGGCCCAAAGCCCCCACCCTAAATCAAATGGTTGGTCTTGCTGGTGTGGCCAACTCCCACTCTTACACTATTTGGTGTGGCTGTCTCCCCTGTGGTAAGATTTAAGAATGATCATGATTACTAGAAATGAAGAGGTTTTCACCTGGAGAAATGTTAACTGAGGAGATATCCTTAAAGGTATGCCTATATACCAGTCCCAGAAACAAGAAGCCACTATTACTCTATTATAAGATTATTTGAGAGTAGGAGATACACAGTACTTAAATCTGGGGTTATAGGTTAAACAAAAAAAGTTCCCAGTGTTCTGAAATATCAATAAACATAGTAGAAATGGGAGGAAATGGCAATACTAAAGTTTCTAGCATTTCCCTCTTTTATGGAGTACAAATCTAATTTAGTGTTGGACATAGGCAATTTCTTTGAGATAAAACTATCATAAGAGAGCTTTTAGTTACACAATGTTCAACTCCCGTTTAGCTGAATCCCAATGTTTAGAGACACAGCAGTTTCAAGGAGCTGGAAAAATAGTGTTTTGAGGAAAAGTGAGGCATATAGGTAAACAATTGTATTTTAAAAACATATGCTAGATTAGAGGTAAGGGGCACTGGTAGAAGAGATGGTATGATATATGCTCCTAATGTGGTGCCTTAAGTTGGATTTTCCTGCTTGGGTAGAGGAGTAAATAACAGATGTTGACAGAGATTCTAGTGTTGGCTCCATAGGCATGATCACTGTAGTTCTACGCATGTACCAAATTACAATTTACTTTTTCTAGAGTGTGTAGATTATCTAAATATTTTTTATTATAATAAAATTTTACAAGCGTTTACTATAACACCAATGGCATTACTGATGGATACCGTTATGCATATAAATTTCTATTCATATATCTATTTCCTTGGGACACCTTTATAGACGTTTACTCACTGGATAAAAGAAATGTATGTCATCTTTGCAGTTTCTTGTGCTTATGGATACCATATAAATTGGTACTGCCGTTTTAAGTGCAATATGATGAATATGTCTAAAATGTAGTATCAGTTTCCCTCATCAGGCCACAACATTCTTCTCATCCAGCCATGAACATAACATTTTGATAACACCCCATTTCAACCTATATAAATGCCAATATATAATACTCAAAGTTATTAATTTTTCATTTTTATTTCTTATTACATTCATTTCATTTTTATAACTGGCATGTCTTGGTTACTAAAAGGTTGTTCACCTTTTATTCATATGACTATGTATATATTTTTTTCTATTGAGGTATAATTGACATATTAATTTTAGGTATGTAACATAATGATTTGATATTTGTACATCTTATAAAATGATCACCACAATAATTTTAATTTACATCCATTCCCATACATAGTTACAATTTTTTCTTTTGATGAGCACTTTTAGTATTTGCTCTCTTAGCAACTTTGAAATTCGCAGTGCAGTATTAGCTATAGTCATCATGTTGTACGTTACATTCCTCTGACTTATTTATGTTATAACTGGAAGTGTGTGCCTTTTGACCCCCTTCAACAGTTTCACTCACCCCATCCTCCATCCCCAACCTCTAGCAACCACCAATCTGTTCTATGTACCTATGAGCTTGGTTTTCTTTGGTCTGGTTTGGTTTAGATTCCACATATAAGTGAGATCATACAGCATTTGTCTTTGTCTGGCTTATTTCACTTAACATAACTGTCTCAAGTTCCATCTATGTTGTTGCAAATGGCAAGATATCATTCTTTTTTACAGCTAAATCTATCTATCTATCTATATATAGATAGATAGATATAGATATATTTATCTTTATTTATTCATTCATCCACAAGTGAACACTAAGGTTGTTTCCAATCTTGGCTATTGTGAATAATGCTGTAATAAACATGGGTATGTATATTCTCATCGAAATCCTGTTTTCATTTTCTTTGTGTATATACCCAGCAGTGAAATAGCTGGATCCTATGGCAGATCTACTTTAAATTTTCTCAGGAACATCCATATTGTTTTCTATAGTGGTTAGACAGACTAATTTACATTCCCACCAACAGTGTATAAAAGCTCTCTTTTGCCACATCCTCTCCAGAACCTGTTGTCTCTTGTTTTTTCAATGATAACCATTCTAATAGGTATGACATGGTATCTCATTATGGTTTTGATTTGCATTTCCCTGATGATTAGTTATGTTGAGCACTTGTTAATGTATTTGTTGGCCATTTGCTCGTCTTCTTGGGAGAAATATTTATTCAGATTTTTGCCCATTTTTTAACTGAATTGTCTTTTTTTTTTTTTTTGCTATTGAGTTGTATGAGATTTTTACATATTTTGGATATTAACAGTCTATCAGATATATGATTTGTAAATATGTTTTCCCATTCAGGAGATTGCCTTTCCATTTTGTTGATAATTTCCTTTGCTGTGTAGAAACTTTCTAGTTTGATGTAGTCACTTGTTTATTTTTGCTTTTGTTGCCTTTGCTTTTAGAATCAGATACAAAAAATCATCTCCAAGACTGATGTCAAGGACAATACAGCCTATGTGTTCTCCTAGGAGTTATATGGTTTTAAGTATTTTATTAAGTTTTTAATCCATTTTGACTTAATTTTTGCATATAATGTAAGATAGCAGTCCAATTTCATTCTTTTGAACGAGGCTATCCAGTTTTTCCAGCATCATTACTGGAAGAAACTACTTTCCTCACTGTATATACTTGGATTCTTTGTCATAAACTAATTGCCCATATATGCATAGGCTTATTTCTGAGTTCATTATTCTGTTCCATTGATCAGTATGTCTATGTATTTTTTTCTTTTATAAGATGCTTATAATTTCTCTGGCCATACTTTATATGGTAATATAGGGTTTTGCTCATTATTTTATATATTAACTCATTATTTATTTAATGTTAGAATGACATGTCTCAAGTATGTTCCTTAGTTTGTTGTCTTTGATTTTGATATTCATGTTTTTCAATATCATCATTTAAGATTTGTAGCTAGTCACATCTATCAGTCATCACCATCTCCACCTTATATTTTCTTCTTCTGTTTAGAAAAACTTTCTTTGTTAGAACTTTTAAATATTCACTTATATTTACTTCTGTTTTTTTTTTTAAGATTTTATTTATTTATTTGACAGAGACAGAGATAGCAAGAGCAGGAACACAAGCAGGGGGAGTGGGAGAGGGAGAAGCAGGCTTCTCACTGAGCAGGGAGCCCGATGTGCGACTCGATCCCAGGACCCTGGGATCATGACCCGAGCCGAAGGCAAAGGCTTAACGACTGAGCCACCCAGATGTCCTACTTCTGCTTTTGTAGCTCTATGTTCTGTATTTAATTTCCTTTTAAATCACCTTTTTTAGTAATGAAATTTTAAATACATATGATATAAATAAACCTTGGGCCCCTCATGACCCAATCTCTTTTCCAGGATACCACAATTAAAACCAGAAACTTTAATGAGCTTTATTCTAAATCTCCTTAAGGAGATTTTTCTTACAGAGTCTCATTAAACATCCTATTTATTCAGTTCTCCAATTCTCTAAATGTTTTCCCTCAAGGCAAATGCTAAAATTTCTCTCTGATAGTTTCCCATCATTCTCTGCTCTTCACCCCCAACATACACCCTTATGCTTTTTTCAGAACATCATTCACCTGCCTAAAGAGAGTTTCTGGACACTCAATCTTCCTTCTCTATTTGTCAAGAGAAGCATGTAGGACCTAGTAAAAATATAAATCATCACTTGCTTTCAAAAAATTCCTTCTAAAAAATGTCATAGATAATAAAAATCTTTTTTGTTGCATATAATTGCTAGCATTGTTTTCTGAGATTACTATTTTTTTCCCATTGACCTATCTATTCTGTACCTGTAGCATGTCATAATTATTAGAGCTTTATGATTATTTGTGCCAGTTCTCTCATTATTCCACTGCTTAAATCGCTTTATAATTGTCACTTGTTTGGTGTTCCAAATGGGTTTTGAGATATTTGTTTGAGTTTAATAAATATCCATTTGGAGTTTCAGTAAAGTCATTCTAAGTTATTACACAAAGTTAAGATAAATGCATATCTTGGCGCACCTGGGTGGCTCATTCAGTTAAGCATCTGCCTTTGGCTCAGGTCATGATCCCAGGGTCCTGGGATCAAGTCCTGCATCAGGCTTCTTGTTCATCGGGAAACCTGCTTCTCCCTCTCCCTCTGCTGCTCCCCCTGCTTGTGCTCCCTCGCTTTCTCTGTCAAATAAATAAAAATTAAAAAAATTAAAAAAGATAAATGCATACCTTTTAAATAATTTTCTTCCAAAGCATGGCCATGCTATAGCTTTCTATTGAGCTGGTTTTACTTATAGTCATAAATAAAATGGAAATAAAATTAATAGGAAAGATAAAAATTTGTTAAGATAAAAAGTTGATAACATTGAACATTTTTCACTGCCTTTTATATAATTTGAAGCAGAATGTGATGTGAGAGCTACCTTTGCATCTTGATAAGAGAAATGGTTTTCTTTATTCAGTCCATGCACATTGCTATTATTACGTTTAGAGTATTCACTTATTATATTTAAATCACCTTTGCTCAGTAAAACAGCAATTAACCTCTCCCAAAATAATTCTTACCAAGATTTTGTAGCAATAATTTGAATTATCTTTCCATGGGAAATACTGGATAGAAACAGGAACAGAGAAAAGATTTTGAGGAAAAAAAATGTGATTATTTTACACATGAAATATTTAATAGAATTATTTGGGTACGTTTTACTTGAATGTCAAGTAATTTGGAGGAAGAGGAAAGTTTAATTAAATCAAAAGTAAATCAAAATATAGTTGATAAATGTTAACTATCCCTTTGCCAGTGATGAGAGCAAACAATATAGTCATTGTTGAATATTTTTGGATCCCTTGGTTTTTTTCTAAGTCATGTCATCTTCAGTGGCATTTTTTCTCAGAGGATATATATATATATTATTTCTGTACTTTTTATTTATCTTCTCTTATTTTGTCTCTGATACTGAGTAAAACTTGTTAAGCAGTGTTAAAGAGTAGTTTATTCATTCAAAAAATAATTACTAATTATATCTTGTGTTAGGCCCAGCAGATACTGTAGTGATCAAGCTCTCAGGAAATTTGTTTTATTATGAGAGATGGTACTTTGATAATATAATACATAAATAATAGTATAAATAATGTAATTTTAGATTTTAAAAAGTGGCCTAATGATTAGGTTGTCAGATAAAATTTCAGGACACCCAGTACGATACAAATTTGAGATAAACAATGAATAGATTTTTGTTTTTCAGATTTTTTTTTTTTTGTATAGTGTGACTCAGATATTGCATGGTACATGTTTATACTAAAAAATGGTATATGCATTGTTTATCTGAAATTACAGTTAACAGGTTATCAGATATTTTTATTTGCTAAATCTGGCAACTCTATCTAAACAATATAATGAAAATAAGAAGCTACATCATAGGAGCAGAAGAAATGAGATTTGAGAGATGAATACAAGCCAATCTGAAAAGAACTAGAAAAGACCATTATGAATGTATGTGCAGGCTCATAGGAAAGAAAGGGCTCCATCACCTTTAAGGATTATAAAGAAGGCCAGTGTGGCTGGATATAAATGAACACGAGGGAGAAGTTGAAAAGAAATTCAGAAGCCTAGATTGTGCAGAGCCTTTTGTCAGCAAAAGTGAGACTGTTTCTGAAGTTACTTAGTTTCCTCTATAGGTCTTTTCCCTATTCTGTTTCTTTTTTTTTTTTTTTTTTTAAGATTTTGTTTATTTATTTAACTGAGAGAGAGACACAATGAGAGAGTGAACACAAGCAGGGGGAGTGGGAGAGGGACAGGCAGGCTTCCCGCTGAGCAGGGAGGCCGACGTGGGGCTCGATCCCAGGACCCTGGGATCATGACCTGAGCTGAAGGCAGATGTTCAACGACTGAGCCACCCAGGCGCCACCTCCCTATTCTGTTTGTATCTCTGTTACTTCTCTATGGTAGAAACTGTTATCTATTCCTTTTTCTTTCCCCATAAGAACAGAAACTTCAGGTAGGTGCACGACCAATTAGAATAAAACAAATACTTTTTCCAGTATCCTTTGCAGACAGGTGTGAGGATATATGCAATTGTTTATTTCTGGGCTCTCTATTCTACTCCATCCATCTATATGTCTTTATGCCAGTACCACATTGTTTTGATTACAGTAGTGTTATAGTTACTTTTGAAATCAGGAACTATAATACTTCCAATTTTTTGTAGGATTGTTTTGGGTATTTGTGACTTTTTGTAATTCCATGTGAAATTTTAGGATGGATTTTTCTTTTTTCACAGAAATTCATTGGAGTTTTGATAGGGATTACATGGAATCTGTACATCACTTTGGGTAGTGTTGATTATTGTTATTGAACTTAACAATATGAAGTCTTCCAATCCTTGAACATAGGGCGTCTTTCCATTTATTGGTGTCTTTAATTTCCTTTAGCAGTGTTTTGTAGCTTTCAGTGCATTTTTATTTTTACATCCTTGGTTGTTTATTCCTAAATATTTTATTCTTTCTGATGCTGTAAAATAAATGAAATTTTTGGAATAAATTAATTTATTTTTCCAATTGTTCATTGTTAGTGCACAGAAACAACTAATTTTTGTGTCTTGAATATATCCTGTCACTTTGCTGAATTTGATTATTAGTTCTAATGGCTGTGGAATCTTCAGGGTTTCCTATATACAAGCTCATGTTATCTGTGAATAAAGATACTTTTACTTCTTTATTTTAAACTTAGATGCCTTTTATTTCTCTTTCTTGCCTATTTGCTCTGGGTAGGTTATTTAGTATTGTATTAAATAGAAGTGGAAAAATCAGGCATTCTTATCTTAACCAGGATCTTAAACAAAAAACTTTTAGTCTTTCACCATTAAATGTGATGTTAGTTGTGGATTTTTCATTTGTGGCCTATACTATGTTAAGGTAGTTCCTTCTGTTCCTATTTTATTGTGGGTTTTTATCACGAAAGGGTATGGGATTTTGTTAAATGTTTATTCAACATTAATTGACATGATCATGTGGGTTTCCCCTCCTTCCTTTTTTTATGATAATGTATTATATTGTATTGATTTTCTTGTGTTGAACCATCCTTGCATTCTAGGAACGAATCCCAGTTGGTCATTGTATATAATCATTTTAATTTGCTGTTGAATTTGGTTTGCTAGTATTTTGTTGAATACTTTTTGCATCACTATGCATCAGACATATTGGTTTTAATTTTACGTTTTTGTAGTATCTTTGTCTGGCTTTGGTATTAGGATAATACTGGCCTCATAGAATGAATTAGTAAGTGTTCCCCCCTCCTTTTTTTTTTTTTTTTTCCAGTTTTTAAAAATAGTTTGAGAAGGATTGGTGTTAATTATTCTTCAAATATTTTGTAGAATTCACCAGTGAAGCCATTTAGTCCCGGACTTTTTTTTGTTGGGAAGTTTTTGATTATTGATCCAATTTCCTTTATAGGTCTACTCAGATTTTCTATTTCTTCATGATGTAGTTTTTGTAGTTTGTTTGATTCTAGAAATTTGATCATTCCATCTAGGTTATCCAATTTGCTGGCAAAGAACTATTCACAGTATTTTTCTTATAATCGTTCTTATTTCTGTAAAATCAGTAGTAATATTCCCACTTTTAATTCTGATTTTGGTTATTTTTGTCTTCTACCCCTTTGTTTTATAGTGTAAAGTTTTGCCAATTTTGTTCATCTTTTCAAGGAATGAGATCTTGGTTTCATTGATTTTCTCTATTGTTTTTCTGGTCTCTATTTACCTCTGTCCTAATCTTTATTATTTCCTTCTTTTGGTAGACTTGGTTTAATTATTGTTTGTTTGTTAGTTTGTTTTTTTTTAAGATTTTATTATTTATTTATTTATTTGACAGAGAGAGACACAGTGAGAGAGGGAACATAAGCAGGGGGAGTGGGGGAGGGAAAAGCAGGCTTCCCGCCGAGCAGGGAGCCCGATATGGGACTCGATCCCAGGATCCTGGGATCATGACCTGAGCCGAAGGCAGACGCTTAATGACTGAGCCACCCAGGCGCCCTGTTTGTTAGTTTTTTGTACTTTGTGTATTTCCTTAAGGTATGAAATTAGATTGTTGATTTTTCTTCTTTCTTAATGCAAATGTTTGTAGGTATAAATTTCCACGTAAACATTGTTTTCACTGCATCCCATATGTTTTTGTATGTTGTGTTTTCATTTTCTTTTGTCTCAAGCTATTTTCTAGTTTCCCTCATGCTTTCTTCTTTGACCTATTAGTAGTTTAAGAGTGTATTCTTTAATTTCTGCATATTTGTGAATTTTCCAATTTTTCTTCTGCTGTTAATTTCTAGTTCCATTCAACTGTGATCAGAAAGATATTTTATATGATTTTTAATTTTTAAATTTATTAAGACTTGTTTTGTGGTCTAACATGGCTTATCTTGGAGAATATTCCATGTGCTCATTACCTTCTTTCTTAAACTCTTATCACTAGCTAGACTTTAAGCCTTTACTGCCCAAATGCTTGTACTCACTAACTTTTGTCTTACATTTTCCCCTAAGCTCTTCTTTCCTGCTTTCCTCTTAACTCAGGCAGATGAAATCTAAAACCACTCCCCAGGTAATGGCAACTGCCCTGACAAAATCCCCCACCAGCCCAGACCACCCAGACCATTTGAACTACACCTGACTCATGCCTGCACAGATGGACCATGGAATGACCTGTGGAATGACCTACGATTACCTTTACCTCATTATAATACTAAATCTCCACCCAAGGAGGAGCCTCAGCCTAATTTACATAATATACAATGTGCGTATGGTGTGTTTCCTTAAGGCACATGTGCGACCTTATGCCTGCCTCTACATGGATGACAAACTTCTCTATCTAGATATTCATCCTAACCCTAAACAAAAGGAAACTATTCACCCTCTCTCCTGGAGTGATGGTTTTGGAAGCCATTCTCCATGATCTTTTTTGCTGCAAATAGAAGTTTTCTTTATGTGGCACCAAACCTAGTACAGTTTCTGACTTGCTAAGGAGTGAACTCATATTGGTTTGGTTTACACCCTCTCTTCCCCTTTTTTGTTATTTGCATAAGATGTAACCAAGACTATAATCTGCCTATTTATTGCATTTCTTGATGAAAAAGGAAAAAATAACATGTGTACCAATTATTTTACATGTATCTCCCGGGACTGGTTTTTTCTTTTTGTGTAAATATCTCTTAAAAATATGATTAATTTTTGTTTTTCAGTGGTGAATTTTCTAGCTAAAGCTCCACTTTTTTTTTTTTTAAAGATTTTATTTATTTATTTGACAGAGAGAGACACAGCAAGAGAGGGAACACAAGCAGGGGGAGTGGGAGAGGGAGAAGCAGGCTCCCCGCAGAGCAGGGAGCCCGATGTGGGACTCAATCCCAGGACCCTGGGATCACAACCTGAGCCGAAGGCAGTCGCTCAACCGACTGAGCCACCCAGGCGCCCATAAAGCTCCACTTGATTTTAAGAAATAATTAAAAGATAGTAATGACTGGGTCCACTTGAAAAATAAATAACTTTACTTTTTGAGCCAGAAGAATGTGTTAAGATCACTACCATCTAAATATATAGATTAAGTTTTGTTTCTAAACAAATATATCCCCAGGCATAATTTCGTTGTGTCTCTAACCTATATTATTTTAAGTGAGATAAAACAAAATAAATCAAATCAAATCAAGTACAAGAAAAAAAGTAAGCACTACAACTCAGACTTGAATCAATTAGAGCTCCTAAGTAAATTATAAAGATGCATTAATCAGCTAAATATAAAGAGAACTTTAAATACTTTCAATATTAGATCATGGTAATTAAATAACTAAAACTTTTTTCAGAAGTGACTTAAGTTGCTTTTCTGGAATTTTACAGACAAGGCTAAAATTTCTTCTCAATAGGGGTTTATATTTTCTACCACTAGACAAAAGGAAGGCCTGGGTTTTCAATGTCTCTAGTTTTATTATTTATATATTTCACTTGCATATTTTAGTCATGACAACTGAAATGTTCAAAAAGAAATATGCAAAATAGATCTTCTGATGACAATTCATTTTATTTGAAAAGATCATATGCCTTAATCCCTAAGGTAACCTCTCAGTCAAAGGCTAAAATTGTATAAGATTTGGATATTGTGTTCTATCAGAGTTCAACACTTACTTATTTTTAAAACATGTTATCTTTTTATTTGTGGTATTCAAAATCACTATGAAATTCCCCTGCAAGTATTTATAAAACTATTTGATCATCAGAATTGAATTCACTGTAGCTTAGCAACAACTTGTAAAAGAAACTTATAGAGAATATGGTTCAATTGAATAATCATAACAGGCAAAACAGTAACTTCCTTATTATTCTATACTTTCTTATTTTCTAGCTTATAAAATACAATCTTTACTTGAATTTTCCATAGGTAGAACATCATCACCATCTATCTAATTGGTTATACAAATTACACTTTAAAAGACACAAATTTAATTTTAATATGTATCTATTGATTTTATAAATCATTGTATTTATAATTAAATTGTCATCCAGCTGATGCAGGGACACAGAAAAAATGAAACAGCTTAATGAGCTTTCTCTAAGCCATTGCCCACCAGCTTAAAAAGCAGTTCAGTCTTGTTTACATAAAAGAAATACTTCTTTAGACCTACTATAAACTATGGATTTACAGTTATAATTATTTTTCTCATTGACTTCTATATTATACTAAGGACCCTGCTGTGATTCAGGATCTGCTTTTAGATGCACTTTTATCAGACAGTGTTAAAGTATATTTGCATATCTCAATGCAATTACATTAAAATTACTTTTAATCATTTTTAATCTAAACTGCATCTTTTAGTTATTTTTTTCCCTTCTAATCTGAATCATTCTGCCCTTATTTGTGTAAAAATTCATGCTGACTTTTTCATTTTTTCCTTATGATTTGAGAACCAACTTTGATCTATCTAATTAAAACTTCTTTGAGGAACAAAACATAAAATGATTGCCAGGAGGCAGTCTGAAGTTATTTGAAATGATTTGAACATCAATGCTCTAACTTTCCATAGCACCCTCAAGTGTTTGCAAAACCAAGTAAACAAATTGCATGATCTTTCCAAAGTATAATTAGTATTCAGTTATACTATACTTTGGTGCCTTGATAAGCCAATCTGATATACAGCCATACTAAGATGTTAGCAAAACAATTCTGATGATAGGCTACCTATGGATAAATATTGTTTGGGTGGAACAAAGGACTTTAAAGAAAGGAAACAGGATAAAACAGATTGCAGACTTACTCCTATTGAGAAAAACAGAAAAAAATAATAAAAATAGGAGAAATGTAGGCTGACATAAACAATAAATAAAGGGAAAGAGCCAAGTCCCAGAAAGATGTTGACAGGAATGAAAATAGAGACATTTAAAAAAATGTAAATCTAGAGCTATTGCTTAAATTTCCTCTCCATAGATAGCTTATTTCCTTCTATGAAGCTCTGCAGTATTGCTGAGTGACTAAGCCAAATGTAAATGAAGCTGTTGAAGCATAAATGGAGAACTAAGAGGTGAGAAAATGTTATGCTAATAATCAAAGAGGTCTCTGAAGATCATGGGGAAAAAAGTACATAAGGGTCAAGATAGAGTTATCCATTTGATCTCTGGGACTTGCTAGAAATTATGCTAATATATAAGAAAAAGATTGCTAGTACTTTTAAAAATGATTATATAAAGTGAATAACACGTTTTTCTAGGATAGAGATTTCACAGACAGTGTAATTCTTTAGGACTATAATAAATGTTCATTATATCCATTATATCAAAAGGCATATCCCTGCTATTAGACATTTGTAAACATTTAATTTGGGGAATTTAAACTCAAGAGTGAAGAAAGTACTGAAAAGGTAGTTCTAAAATAACAGTCATTTTACTATGTGTTGAATATGGCAGTAATTATATGGTTTTCATACATTCAGTCATTGGCTAGTCTATATCTAAACCTTCTAAGACATAATATGGTTGTGGATGGATTTTGTACTGGGAAATGCTTTATTATTTGGATAATAAAATTAATGAAATATACACATAGCGATACACGCATATTTTATTCTGTATGTCAGTCAAAACTCTGAAAGGTTTTATGTTGGATATATTGTGGCTTTGTGTATAATTTCTTAACTTGATAACAACTATAATAACCACTTTGATGCTGGCAGGCTGGGTCCAAGGACCCAGAGAGGGTCCTGCAGGACCAGCCCAAACGGTCCTTGGCTTCATGAAGGATGGAAATCATATGTGAGTCAGCAGGAGGTGAAAACAGAGTTTTAGTGAAGATATATAGAGAGATACAGAATGAGCATCCAGGAGACTTCAAAGGGAAAGGAAGGAGTCTCATTTTTGCTTGGGACCTGGGGTTTTTATTGGCAATTGTGGTCTGGTGCACGGGTCCTTTCAGGCATCCAGGAACTGGTCAGAACAAGGTGTCCAGATGTCTTTCATAGGTCTCTCATTCCCTGGAGCCAGGGGTCTTGATGTCAAGATATCTAGAGCCACTGGTCTGGAATAGGCACATGGTGACTCTGCCTGGTTATTCCTTAGATATCATCTATTGTGCTGGAAGACTCTAAAGATAGCATCATCTCTTTGTCCCTTATAAGGAGGACATGCATTAAGGCATGTGTAGGACAAGGGTGCTGGTCCTAGCAAGAATAGAAGCAGGAAAAGAAGCAAAGGGGAAAAAAAAAAACACACACAAAACAAAACTTTTCTTTCAGGGTTTCCCTTCAGATTCCCTATCTCATCTTCAAAGGTTATATTCATAAAATACAAATTGCTAAATAAAAAAATAGTTGATGCTTTTTTTGAACTTCCTTAAAGTGGATCAATGGCATAGATACTATAATCAGGCAAATACATTTTAATTCAGGTTAAAACATTCTCATGTCTAATGGCCATAATATTATTCTTGTAAAATGATAAAAATAATAATGAAGGACAGTCGGAAGAAAGGCAGTCAGGGACAAGGGTCCTCCCCACCCTAAGAGGAAACCACCCTTAAAAAGATTTTACACCACCCTGGAAGGAGCTCACCACGCTTTCCCATGTGAACAACTACCTGATAGGTAGATGAGCACGTGAACAAAAACCTGATTGGGTGACGGGTACATGGAGGATTAATCAGATTAAAACAGCACACAAACATTCTCATAAAAACCCCTAGACTTAGAAATTCCAGCAGCAACTCTCTGGGGGCCCTCCCTCTTCAGGAGCTTTGTACTATGACTCAATAAAGTTTGCTCTGCTGCCCACCACTCTTCCTCTGGTCTACCTCTTCATTCTTTGAAGCGGTGTGACCAAGAACAGAGGGCACTCTAAAGGAAAAGAAACGCTGAAAAGATAATAAAAGGACTGAAAGATATAATTTTAATTGAAATGGCATACAATGATTAAAAAAACAAACTGAATATATTTCTTCCATATAAGAAATTTATTATGGAAAAATAAATGGAAGGTAGGAACACAGTAAGCAAATCAGTGAAGTACGCTGTATTTTCACCTTGATAAAGAACACAACAAAAACATAGTTACAAAATAATGCACTTTTGTTCCATAAATTAGCGTATCTCAGCTAACCAATTGTGCTGTTTATTTCATTCACATTTGAACTAAAAATTCCAGCTTCTGTGAGTTAGAAAACAGTATCATAATTCCATATTTTTATTTTTTTAAAATGTCACACTATTTTTTTTAGCAGCTTTATAACATGCTTCACTTTATACTTTCACCAGCATTTTTGAGTGTCCATTTCACTCACTTCCATTCCGGGAATGAACAGCACATTTAAGTCTTTGCAGCTTTGGCAAATGAAAGTTGGTATTCATTTCAGTGTGTAGTTCGTTGATCACTATTAAATTGAGCACATTTCATATGATTATTATTCATGTTTTTTTTCTCCCTAAAAATTGTTCTTGCTCAACACTTTTTGTGTTGAAGTAGAAGTTTATTTTTTTTTAATTTTTATTTTAATTCCAGCTAGTTAACATACAGTATTATATTAGCTTCAGGTGTACAATATAGTAATTCGACACTTCCATACAACACCCAGTGTTTATCACAAGTGAGATCCTTAATCCCCATCACCTATTTCACCTCGCCCAACTCCTTTCTGGTAATCATCAGTTTGTTCTCTACAATTAAGAGTCTGTTTCTTAGTTTGTCTTTTTCTCTAGCTCTTTTTTTCCCATTTGCTCTTAAATTCCACATATGAGTGAAATCATATGGTATTTGTCTTTCTCTGACTTATTTCACTTAGCATTATACTCTCTAGCTCTATCCATGTCATTGCAACTGGCAAAATATCATTCTTTTTTATGGTTGAATAATATTTCAGTATTATTGGAATACACACACACACGCACACACACACCACCTCTTCTTTATCCATTCATCAGTGGATGGACACTTAGGCTGCTTTCATATCTTGGCTATTATAAATAATGCTGCTATAAACAGAAGGGTGCATGTATCCATTTGGATTAATGTTTTTGTATTCTTTGGGTAAATACCGAGGAGTGCAATTTCTGGGTCATAGGGGTAGTTCTATCTTTAACTTTTTGAGGAACCTCCATACTGTTTCCAGAGTGGCTGTACCATCTTGCATTTCCACCAACAATGCACAAGGGTTCCTTTTTCTCCATATCCTCCCCAACATCCATTTTTTCTTGTGTTGTTGATTTTAGTCATTCTGACAGGCATGAGGTGATAGCTCACTGTGGTTTTGATTTGTGTTTCCTTGATGATGAGCATCTTTTCATGTGTCTGTTGGCCATTTGCATGTCTTTTTTGGAGCAATGTCTGTTCATGTCTTCTGCCCATTTTTAACTGGATTATTCATTTTTTGGGTGTTGAGTTTTATAAGTTCTTTATATATTTTGGGTACTAACCCTTCATCAAATATATATGATATGTCATTTGCAAATATCTTCTCCCATTCTGTAGGCTGCCTCTTAGTTTTTTTGATTGTTTCTTTTGCTGTGCAGAAGCTTTTTATTTTGATGGGTCCCAGTAATTTATTTTTACTTTTGTTTCCCTTGCCTCAGGGGACCTATCTAGAAAAAAGTTTCTAACTCCAACATCAGAGAAGTTAGTGTCTCTGCTCACTTCTCAGATTTTTATGGTTTCATGTCTCACATTTAGGTCTTTAATCCATTTTGAATTTATTTTTATGTATGGTATAAGAAAGTGGTCTAGTTTCATTTTTTGTGTGTGTTGCAACCAGTTTTCCCAACACTATTTGTTGGAGACACTTTCTTTTTCCCATTGGGTATTATTTCCTACTTTGTCAAAAATTAGTCAACCTTACAGCTGTGGGTTTATTTCTGGGTTTTCTATTCCATTCTATTGATCTATGTGTCTATTTTTGTGCCAGTACTCTACTGTTTGGATTATTACAGCTTTGTAATGTAACCTGAAGACTGGAATTGTGATGCCTCTAGCTTTTCTCTTCTTTTTGAATATTGGTTTGGCTATTTGGGGACTTACGTGGTTCCATACAGATTTCAGGACTCTTTGTTCTAGTTCTATGAAAAATGCTGTTGGTATTTTGCTAGGGATTGTATTGACTGTGTAGTTTGCTTTGGGTAGTATAGATATTTTAACAATATTTGTTCTTCCAATCCATGAGCATGGAATATCTTTCCATTTCTTTGTGTTGTCGTTAATTTCTTTCTTCACTGTTTTATAGTTTTCAGAGTACAGCTCTTTCACCTCGTTGGTTAGGTCTATTCCTAGGTACCTTATTATTTTTTGGTGCAATTGTAAATAGGATTGTTTTCTTAATTTCTCCTTCTGCTGCTTCATTATTGGTGTACATAATTCCATATTGTTAATCATGTGCTGATCCAATGTAAAACTTTTCAGTTCCATTTTTAAAAATAAGTGAAATAATAAGTAGTAAATATTCTTACATGAGAATGATTCTTAGTTTGAATTTAAAGTAAAGGCAACAAATGTTGCATGGTGTTTATTTAAATTTCTTTTAACTTATTCCCAGGATATACTTCTGATCCTACACAATACCAAGGACTAAACTATTTTGCTAGTATTTTTAGAAATGAAATTTGAGAAATTTATCTGGAACTAAGGTCAATCAAGTATCAAGATAAAGTTTATCTTATTGTGAAAGTTTGCTTATTATATAGAAAATTATGTTTGTACAGATTTATATAAAAACACATTTATTGTATCTATATTCATGAATTAAAAGAGGCAAGGAAATTCAATTTGATCTAGAAATACCATTCTCTGAGGATCTTATACAAATACCCAGCATTGTAAATATCATGGGGATTTAAAAATTACCCCTTCCTTTTGGCATTCAGTGGTCAGAGATCATATCATATGTGTGTGTGTGTGTGTGTGTGTGTTATTGTTGTTTTTTGTTTGTTTTCTAGAAGCAGATATTGAGATAAAAATTTGAGTGGAAATAATTATTTTGAAGCACAAGTGTCATGTTTGAAATGTGAGAAAACTACAAGGAAGAGAAGGTAGTCATAAGGGTATGTTTTGGTTAGCTACTGTGGTCAGCAAATGCAATTCAATCCACAGAGAAAACTCTAGAAAGTGGTATAAAATCACACCTCAAAAATTATCTCACTTGAGATGCAAGGGAACTGTATATTTATCCATTTATCCATCCCAGAGTGTTGTGAAGCCCCTGAACATTTCCAGCACTAAAAGTTCACAGAGTACAACTTTTGTGCTTCCAGAAAAAGTCCTAAGGCACAAGGATGCAGAGATTGGCACTGGAAACTAACCATAATATACTGAACTACTTGTGTATTGGGCAGGGCATAGCAATAAAAACCACTGTCTTCACCTTACGTTATTAAATGCTCAGCTCTCTTAATTTTACTGTTCCTTAAAGGTTGGTTGCAATTCAAAACAACAACAACAACACATTACAAGAAGATGTAACCAATTGCTGCAGTTGGTTCTGAGGCTGGCCACAGCTGATATTCTTTATATTCTTCTTCTACTGCTCATGTTAGGTTTCCCTCAACCTGAGTCAGCACTTCAGCTAGCCAAGAGTACTGGTGCATCTGATAAATCATACTTTCATGCCTGAGGGTTCCTTTGGTTATCATGTCTTCATCAGATTGTGTTTCCTGTGATTGCCATTTAAGATTATGATTCAATGAAAGCATTAAGAGGTCCCCTAAGGAATCTCCTTAGCTCCAGATATATCTCTCCCTACCTGCATTACACAGCAGCAACACAACCTCCTTGTAATTGTGGTCAGTTATCTCTGCCAGTATAGTTAACTTTCTTTTTGATTGTTGTTTTATTGGCATAAGGAGCTCAAAATAACTAAGTTAAGTCAATAATTTTAAGTTTCATGAAATCCTTCACATGTTCTTGGGTAAAAGCATTCCCTTCTCTCCAAACTAGGACTTCTAGTCAATAAGGCCAAAAGCTGCTAAATGAGGCAAAAAAAAAAATACTCAATTGTGTCACTGGGAACAATGGTGAAAGGGCACTCAGAAAAAGGTATTCTATATACTGGGAATATTATAGGTATTAAGTTCAAAGGAATCCATGGACTTTGTGTTCATTGTCTTACCACCTTTGCCATATTGTGGATTGCTTTCCCAAGGCACTGTTCATAATCCCATTATAATAAATCAGTAAACTTGTCCTTGAGTAAATTTTCTGGCCAAGACACCACAGACAGAGAAGGAAAACAACACATAGCCACACCCATGTCAAAGCAAAAATTGCACCAGACAATGTTAAACAAGTAAGGAAGACCTCATTTGAAATTATTGCAATAGGGAAGGGGACTGAATTCAAGTCCACTAAAACAAAAGGAGAGTTTTTAAGGATTGGGATGAGCTAGTGGAAATGTATTAGAGGACCTTGGGATTGGGGTTATCAGTGGTATATGTCCAGCACATTGAATTATTCCCGAGTTTGCAAAAGTTTTTCTCTGGGATCAGGCTATCTACATTTGCTGATTGTTGCAATTGAATTTAGGTTCCTACCCTCCTTTGGAGACTAGGTAATAGGAGTGTTATCTTCTTTGATGTTTACATTTCAAAGAGATTCTTCTAAGTCCTTGAGACAGACATTTCCTGAGTCAAAAAACTGGCAAGAGTTTGGGAGAAAATTTACACACATTTCAAAGGGACAAAACAAAATTTACAATTGAAAGCAAATGTTATAAAAAAAAAAAAAAAAGGTAGGTCAGGGGCCTATAGTCTGGAAGAAACCTGTCTAAATAGCCAAACTGAGGCAGCTTTAAGGTAGGTCTTCATCACCTAGGACATATAACAATCCAAAATAGATGAATTATTTACTCTTCAAGGGTAGGAAGGATCCAATGTAATCAATCTATCACAATCTATCACATTGGCTAGCTGAACTCCTCCAAGGATGGCGCCATACCTAAGGCTCACCTTAGTCTCTACTGGGGATTGGTTGAGCATTCAGCATTCAGTGGCAATATTACAGACTCAGTGAGAGGGAGCCTGTGTTGTCAGGCCCAGGCCTATTTACCAAGCCAGTTATTATGGCTTTTCTTTTCATTAGGATGAAATGTAAGCAATAGGATGACTAAGGATAGGATATAGGATTTTTATTGTTTTCTGTTTTTTATTTGGTTTTGGTTTTATTATTTGGTATTTTGGCAAAGTGACAATTACTAAACAGGTGATACCTTTGCTCACTTATGTAGGCCTATCTGTAGGACTTTGACCTGAGTTGTTTTGTCAATTATGCTTGTACTGATAATATTTGATAGATAATTTTGGTCAGTTAACACAATGAAGCTTATTTCAGGGATGGGAGATGTTTCAAAGCTATGCTACAGTCCCTTTAATGGCCATGTTTTTTTCTGTTCACTTTGATTCCTGGTGCATAGATCTTCCGAATTTCAACTCAATGTATAGAATCTCCCCACTTTTGCATTCCTAGAATCTTATGATTTGTGTTAGAGTTAGCAATAGGATTTGATTAGTTAATTAAATCCTATAACAACAGGAATACATGCACATGTATGAGGATTTCATATTCAAGAGTGTTTTTTGATGTTTTATGTTGATGTTTTTGATGTTTTATAATATTCTTAATAGCCAAAATTCCAAATAACCCAAGTGTTCATGAATAGATGAGGGGATTTATAAATTTTGATATATTACTACATGAGACATTATATAGCTATGAAAACACATGAACTAAAAGAAACAACTCAGAAATGAGGATGGATCATACAAATAGCATGTCAAGTAATTAAAGTTAGATCCAAATGAATGGATACTATATAATTCTATTTAGATAAAGTACAAAGCAGCCACGACTACAGTATTGCGTTAGAATTCAGGATAGTGTTTATTTTGGAGAAAGAGAGGAGACTGTGATTGGAAGGAACATTAAGGGACTTTTAGAATGTTGGTAAAGACCTATTCTTGACCTGTTTGTGATTACACAGGAATTTGTGTGAAAATCATGAAGCTGTATGGTTGTGGTCTATATAGTTTCATCTATATTACAACTCACAATAAAAAATTTAAAAAATTAAGATGTCACAGTTGCACATGCAAATCATTATGTCTCAAAACATGGTTAGATTTTTTTAGTACTGAGTAAAAATTGTTTTACTTGAAATTTCTCTCTGAAATTAATTTGTACTAATTAAATATGTTTTTTCATAACCTAATTGAATTTCTTCTTTTTTTTAATTGGTCACTGAGGCCTTTTCTTTTTTTTTTTGTACACAAAATGATTGGGGATCTTGCCCGTAGACACCTCTGAGATTACACTGTGGATACACATGGCTCCAGACACTTGATGAGAAGCAAGGTGAGAAAAAGAGTGTTGAGCCAATCACGTGATTACAGAGTTAGAGTTTCCAAGAGGGTTCCAGATGGTCAAATTGGCCTATAGCACTTTTAAAGAATCAGTGAGAGAACATCACATGGATGAAAGAGGGGAGTTAACTACTAAGGGCCTTGCAATTATCAGTTGGGACCTTGAGCTGTCCGTTGGAACATCAGGAGCAAAGGTCTAATCATTCCAATAGTGACGGAAGGACTCAGGAGCTCTAATGTTCACATAGGGTTTCTGAAGTTCCTGCCAGTAAACTTAGCCTTGCTGACCAGTTCCTCTTTATTTCTGAGGTGCTGGCTTGTACTTGGCCAAGTGCTCAGATCGGCAAAGTGTACCAGTTTTAATCTGCCTGGAGCAGAACCCCACCACCAGGCCAGCAATGAATGTGTCTTCAGTCTCCCTAGAGAGATAAAACACCATGAAGTCCCATGCATTGGACTGGATCAACTTGCATGCCTGAAAAGACTTGGGCTCAGAGCCAATTTGGTTTACTTTAAGCAGGAGGTAGTTGCAAACTTTCTCACTTATGAAATCTTGGAAATCTGTATTGAGTTGGTAACTGAAACAGTTAGTAACTCAAACTCAAACAGTTGGTAACTGTTGAGACCATTCTCTATCACCTAGATTCCTGTCCTGGCTGTGAATTTTTTTTGAGCTTCCAAGTCACCTTTTTAAAGCGATGTTCTATAGACATCACTGGTTAGTCCTTGATGAAGAATTTGAACAGATTGGTCAGCTTGTCAGCTGTGATGTACCTACTGGAGTCATCAGACAACCTGAAGTTCAGATCACACTTTCCCTGCCCAGGAGAACACCAAGGCAGCAATGTCCATGCCAATGACAACCTTATGGGTGTAAGTGGTTATCTTGATCTCATTCTTCAGCAGCTGCTTTTTTATTTTCTAGGATGTTAATAGTAAACATGCATCCATGCTCCACATTGGTGGCATCTTTACCATATTTCTTCTTGACGATATTCTTCAGATTGTGGTGAACCTCTGCTCTGATGCACATGGCTTTCTTGAGGTTTGATGCACCAAATGAGAGGATTGTAAACTCCTGTATGGCCAGTTCATTGCCAACACTGTTGATCATATTATGACTTTAAAGTTGTCACCCAAGACAGCAATGTAGAGGTAGAGGGGCACCTCATTCTCAATGGCTCCAGCCTTGCAGACAGCCAGAGAAATTCCCGGGAAGGAGTGAGAATCACATTTAGACTTATTTTCCATTCTATCTGTCATTATCATTAGTTTCTCATTCTTCTCCTATTTAGGTTCCTGCTAATCAGAGTAGATGCAATAGTTTTATAGATGTGCTCACAGCCTTTGAGACACCATTCACCATATAGCATGTTTTATCATTGTCTAGGAGCTCTCAGGCCTCTTAAACACCAGCTGAGTCACTTTTGAGGTACAGAGATCAACTTAAATAGTCAGATTCCCATGAGGGTGAAAGATCTCTCTGGCATATATCTTGAGAATAGATATGGTTCATTTCTGGCTGCCAGATCTCATGATAGAGGGAAAGAAACAAAGGGTGCTGCAGTCACCAAGGGTGACTATTAAGGTGCAAGGTCTGTGTGCACAAAGTTTCCCATGAAATCTTCTCTGTGCTGTCTGCCCCAATGTCCTGTCCTGCTCCCAGAGACCTGATCATCTTATTTTGAAATGGAAACTTATAATATAAAGCTCTTTATATCTTGATAATAATTGTCTACTCTGTCAACACATGTAGAATTGTTAGACCACTTGCACTTTATTTTTTTTTAATATTTTATTTATTTATTTGAGAGAGTACAAATGGGGGGTGGGGTAGAGGAAGACAGAGAAGCAGACTCTCTGCTGAGCAGGAAGCCTGATGTGGGGGTTGATCCCAGGCCCCTGGGATCATGACCTGAGCTAAAGGCAGATGCTTAACCGACTGAGCCAGCAGGCGCCCCAGAACACATGCACTTTAATAGTAAATTTCAATGCAGTTTCTTCTAACAGACCAAAATACACCCAAAATCTAGTATATGGCTCTGTTCTGGTCACCTGTTTGATTATATTCTTTTTTTCTTCATTTTTTTTTGTTTTGTTTTTTAAAGTCTTTTTTAATTTTCGTCTTTACAGTTACATTCTACACTTTCTATGTATTTAATTTTATTTTTGTATATATGTTTTTCTTTATTTTGTTTTTAATAAAGATTTTTATTTATTTATTTGACAGAGAGACACAGCAAGAGAGGGAACACAAGCAAGGGGAGTGGGAGAGGGAGAAGCTGGCTTCTTGTGGAGCAAGGAACGCAATGCAGGGCTCAATCCCAGGATCCTGGGACCATGACCTGAGCCAAAGGCAGACACTTAGTGACTGAGCCACCCAGGCGCCCCTAAGTTTTTCTTTCTTTACAATTTTGAGAGTCATTTCCTGTAACAAATTGACAAAATAAACTCAGGAGATAGTGTATTGCTCTGTTCTGTTCACTTGTCTGTTTATATCCTTTCCTTTTGTTGTTGTTGTTGTTGTTGTGGGTTTTTTCTTTCTCTTTTGTTTTTTCTTGTCTTTTAATTTTCATTTTTACAATTACATCTTATCCTTTCATTGTATTTAAATTTATTTTTATACATATATAAGTTTTATTTTCTTTACAATTTTAGGATCTAGTTTTCTAAAAAACAGACCTATTAAATGTACACAGAATCCAGTGTATTGCTCTATTCTGCTCACCTGTCTGATTATATTCTCTCTCTCTCTTTTTACTTATTTTTTTTTTCTTTCCTGGTTTCGAGTCTCTTCTGATTTGTTTAGTGTATATTTCTCTGGGATCGTTATTGCCATTTGAGTATTTTGTTTGTTCATTCATCTTTTTTTCTCTGGACAAAATGACAAGATGGAAAAACTCACCTCAAAAAAAGACAACAAGAGGCAGTACTGACTGCCAGGGACCTAATCAATATGGACATTAGTTAGATGTTGGAACTAGAGTTCAGAATAACAATTGTAAAGATACTAGCTGGGCTTGAAAAAAGCAGAGAAGACACTAGAGAAACCCTTTCTGGAGAAATAAAAGAACTAAAATCTAATCAAGTTGAAATAAAAAAGACTATTAATGAGATGCAATAAAAAATGGAGGCTCTTACTGCTAGGATAAATGAGGCAGAAAAGAGAATTGGTGATATAGAAGACCAAACAATGGAAAATAAAGAAGCTAAGAAAAAGAGATAAACAACTACTGGTTCATGGAGGGAGAATTCGAGAGATAAGTGATACCATAAAGTGAAACAATATTTGAATAATTGGGATCCCAGAAGAAGAGGAAAGAGAGAGGGGGCAGAGGGTATATTGGAGCAAATTATAGAGAAGAATTTATCTAATCTAGAGAAGGAAACAAGCATCAAAATCCAAGAGGCACAGGGAACCCCCCTCAAAATCAATAAAAATAGGTCAAAACCCAAACATATAAAAAGTGAAACTTACAAATCTCTCTGACAAAGAGAAAATCCTGAAAGCAGCTTGGGACAAAAGGTCTGTGACCTACAAGAGGAGAAACATTAGATTGGCAGCAGACCTACCCATGGAGACCTGGCAGGCCAGGAAGGACTGGCATGATATATTCAGGGTGCTAAATGAAAAAAATATGCAGCCAAGAATACTTTACCCAGCTAGGATGTCATTCAAAATAGAAGGAGTGAAAAAAACTTCCAGGACAAACAGAAACTAAAAGAATTTGTGATCACCAAACCAGCCCTACAAGAAATATTAAAAGGGGTCCTCTAAGCAAAGAGAGAGCCCAAAAGTAACATAGACCAGAAAGTAACAGAAACAACATATAGTAACAGTCACTTTACAGGCAATACAATGTCACTAAATTCATATCTTTCAATAGTTACTCTAATGTAAGTGAGTTAAATACCCCAATCAAAAGACACAGGTTAGCAGATTGGATAAAAAGCAAAACCTGGGGCGCCTGGGTGGCTCAGTTGTTTAAGCGACTGCCTTCATCTCAGGTCATGATCCTGGAGTCCCAGGATCGAGTCCTGCATCGGGCTCCCTGCTCAGCGGGGGGTCTGCTTCTCCCTCTGACCCTCTTCCCTCTCGTGCTCTCTGTCTCTCATTCTCTCTCTCAAATAAATAAATAAAATCTTTAAAAAAAAAAAAAGCAAAACCCTTCAATATGCTGTCAGCAAGAGACTCATATTAGACCCAAAGACACCTCCAGATTTAAAGTGAGGGGGTGGAGGGGCGGAAAGATGGCAGAGGAGTAAGGGACTCTGTTTCAACTGGTCCCCTGAATTTAGCTGGATATCTATCAAACCATCTTGAACATCCACGAAATCAGCCTGAGATGTAAGAATATATATCTGGATCTCTACAAGCAGAAAAACGACTGCTTTTTGCAAGGTAGGACATATGGAGTTGTGAATCTGATGGGAGATATAAGAAGATAAACAGAAGGGGGAAGGAGCCTCCATAAGCTGGCTCCTGGAAAGTGATATAACACCAGAACACAAAATTGGAACCCTTAGAAATCTGCTCTAGTGAGAGACATCCCTCTCTGAAAGTGGCTCTGGAAATGAAAAGGCAGAATTCTAGGTAGGGCATTGTAGTCTCGGGATACGAGGAACCACAGAGCAAAAGGGGATGCCTGAAATAGTAGAGTGCCCAAGCAGTGGATCCAGGAAGCAGGTTATGGTCAGTGATCCCAGGAAGGGACTTTCAGCTCAGATTGCCATAAAAAGTGAGCTGGGCCAGTTAACAATCACACTTTTCCTGAGCAGCCTGAAAAAATCTGGAACCTGCACCCGAGACTTGGCAAAAACTCGCAGGGCAGTAGTGGCCCAGAAAGGACATTAGAGTGGCACCCAGACATGGTCCAGGAGCTTCGGGTGTGTGCACAAGCCCAAAGCTGCTCACAGTTTAAGAATCACAAAGGCAGTGGCACTCCTGGGCCTCTGGAACTACCTCTGAGAGAGGTGCTGTGGGCGTGCACTGCAGGAAGCTGCAGTTTTCCATGGTGCATACAGAAGTGGAGACTGTTTGTCCTGGAAGATTTATTAAAGAGAGCTGACTGTGATTTTTCTGCTCTGGGCCAGAGATTTGGGTGCAGACATTTTTGCTCTGAGCCTTGGAAGAGGCAAAGAAAGCTTCCAGGGAACAAAAGCACACAGAGGGCCAGTTTCCACTGAGCCCATCCCCCTGACAGGGGGCGGGGCAACTCCACCCAGACAAGGTTACCTAAGAAACAGCACAGCAGGCCCTGCTCCCAGAAGATGGGCTGGAAGAACAGGTGGACAATAATCCTATGGATCCCATAAGACTGTAAAATCCTAATGCCACAGGAAAATAGTATATTGAGCTCCAGGTGTGACCTCATGACTTGTTTATTTTTCAGATAAAATTCTCTCTTCTTTCTTTTTTCTTATGCTTTTTCTCTGTTTTTTTTTTTTTTCTTTTTACCTTTTCCTTATTTCAACTATATGTTTATTATATCAACTTATATTTCATAGTCGATTTTTAACTTGATTTTTCCACATCTATATTTTTTATAGATATATGCTTTATTTTATTCCTTTTTTCACTCTATTTAATTTTACCTTTTGTCTTAACTTATATATATATAAATTTTACTTTCCTTGTAATTTTGGGATGTACTATCCTTTAACACACAGACTAAAATACACCCAGGAACAACTGGAACCCCCTGCTTTGTCCACACTGAGAGATTATAGTCCCCCTTCTCCTCCCCCCACTTTTTAATTTTTTTTTTTTAATTTTATTATTGTGTTTCATTTTGGCTTTGTTTTTTGGTGGTGGCTTCTGACCACTCCAGAATGTGTTAGGGTACATCTTGTTTGGGTCGTGGTTGATATTTTAGACTCTGCTCATTTACTTAACCATCCCTTGACAGAATGACTAGGAGGAGGAATTCTCAACAAAGAAAAGAAACAGAGATAATGTCCTTTGCCACAGAACTATGGATATAATCAAGATGTCAGAGATAGAATCCAAGATAGCAATCTTAAAGTCAATATCTAGCCTTGAAAAAAGCATTAGTGACAATATAGAATCTCTAAGTAGAACTGAGATCTAATCAGGCTGAAATAAAAAATGCTATGAATGAGATGAGGTCTATACTGAATATTCTATCAGCCAGGGTAAATGAGACAGAAGAAAGAATCAGTGATCTAGAAGATAAGCTTATGGAAAGGAAGGAAGTTGAGGAAAACAGAGATATGCTGCTACTACACGTGAAAAAAGGATCAGAGAGATTAATGATGCCATGAAATGTTCCAGTGTCAGAATTATTGGGATCCCTTAGAGGGGGGAGAGAGAGAGAGGAATAGAAGATATATTTGAGCAAATCATAGCTGAGAACTTCCCTAATCGGAGGAAGGAAAGAAACATTTGAGTCCAAGAGGCAGAGAGGACCCCTCCCAAAATCAATAAAAATAGATAACACCCTGACATATAATAGTGAAGCTTGCAAATTTTACAGCCAAAGAAACTATCCTGAGAATAGCCAGGGAGAAAGATTCCTTACATATGGAGGGAGGAACATCAGAATAACATAAGACCTGTCCACAAACCTGGCAAGTCAGAAAGGGCTGGCAAGACATATTCAGGGTACTAAATGAAAAGAACATTCAGCCAAGAATACTTTATCCAGCAAGGCTGTCATTCAGAATGGATGGAGAGATAAAGAGCTTTCAGGACAGGCAGAAACTGAAAGAATATGTGACCACCAAGCCAGTCCTGCAAGAAATATTAAGGGGGATTCTATAAGCAAAGAGAAACCCTGAGAGTCACATAAACCAAAAAGAAACAGAGAGAATCTACTGAAATAGGGACTTTACAGGAAACACAATGGCACTAAATTCATATCTTTCAATAGTTACTCTGAATGTAAATGGGCTGAATGCTCCCATGAAAAGACACAAGGTTTCAGATTGGATAAAAAAGCAGGACCCATCCATATGATGTCTATAAGAGACTCAGTTTGAACTTAAAGGCAACTCCAGATTGAAAGTGAGGGGATGGAGAACCATTTACCACACTAATGGACCTCTTAAGAAAGCTGGGGTAGCAATCCTCATATCAGACAAATTAGATTTTAAACCAAAGACCAGGGGCACCAGTGTGGCTCAGTCATTAAGCATCTGCCTTCAGCTCAGGTCATGATCCCAGGGTCCCAGGATCAAGCCTTGCATTGGGCTCCCTGCTCAGTGGGAAGCTTGTTTCTCCCTCTCCCACTTCCCCTGCTTGTGTTCCCTCTCTCGCTGTGTCTCTCTCTGTCAAATAAATAAATAAAATCTTTATTAAAAAAAATTTAAAAATAGGGCGCCTGGGTGGCTCAGTTGTTTAGGTGACTGCCTTCGGCTCAGGTCATGATCGTGGAGTCCCTGGATCAAGTCCCGCATCGGGCTCCCTGCTCAGCAGGGAGTCTGCTTCTCCCTCTGACTCTCCCCCCTCTCATGTGCTCTCTCTCTCATTCTCTCTCTCTCAAATAAATAAAAAATCTTTAAATTTTTTTTTTTTAAATAAATAAACCAAAGACCATAGTAAGATATGTAGAGGGACACTATATCATACTTAAAGGGTCTATACAACAAGATCTAACAGTTATAAATATCTATGCCCCCAACATGGGAGCATCCAATTATATAAACCAATTAATAACCAAAATAAAGAAACATATTGATAATAATACATTAATAGTAGGAGACCTCAATGGTCCACTCACAGCAATGGACAGACCATCTAAGCAGAAGATCAACAAAGAAACAAGAGGTTTGAATGACACATTGGACCAGATGGACTTCATGGATATATACAGATCATTCCATTCTAAAACAAAAGAATACTCATTCTTCTCATGTACACATGGAACTTTCTCCAGAATAAACCGCATACTGGGTCACAAATCAGGTCTCAACCAGTGCCAAAAGATTGGGATCATTCCCAGCATAATTTCGGGCCACAGTGTTTTGAAGGTGGAACTCAATCACAAGAGGAAATTTGGACAGAACTCAAATACATGGAGGCTAAAGAGCATCCTGCTAAAGAAAGAATGGTTCAACCAGGATATTAAAGAAGAATTTAAAAAATTCATGGAGGGGCACCTGGGTGGTTCAGTTTTTAAACATCTGACTTTGGCTCAGGTCATGATCCCAGGGTCCTGGTATTGAGCCCCACATCGGGCTCCCTGCTCAGTGGGAAGCCTGCTTCTCCCTCTCCCATTCCCCCTGCTTGTGTTCCCTCTCTCACTGTGTCTCTCTTTGTCAAAAAATAAATAAAATCTTTAAAAAATTAAAAAATTAAAAATTAATGGAAACAAATGAAAATGAAAACACAACTGTTCAAAATCTGTGGGATGCAGCAAAGGTGGTTCTGAGAGGGAAGTATATAGTACTACAAACTTTTCTCAACAAGACAGGTCTCAAATACATAACCTAACATTACACCTAAAGGAGCTGGAGAAAGAACAGCAAATAAAACCTAAACCCAGGAGGAGAATAGAAATAATAAAGATTAGAGCAATATCAATGAAATAGAAATCAGAAAAACAGTAGAACAGACAAAAGAAATTAGAAGCTGGTTTTTTGAAAGAATTAATAAGATCGATAAACCTCTGGCCAAACTTATCCAAAAGAAAAGAGAAAGGACCCAAATCAACAAAATCATGAATGAAAGAGGAGAGATCACAACCAACACCAAAGAAATACAAACAATTATAAGAACATATTATGAGCAACTATATGCCAGCAAATTAAGCAATCTGGAAGAAATGGATGCATTCTTGGAAACTTATAAACTACCAAGACTGAAACAGGAAGAAATAGACAATCTGAACAGACCAATAACCAGTAAGGAAATTGAAGTAATCAAAAACCTCCCAAGAAACAGGAGTCCAGGGCCAGGTATCTTCCCAGGGGATGCTACCAAACATTAAATGAAGAAATAATACCTATTCTACTGAAGCTGTTTCAAAAAACAGAAGTGGAAGGAAAACTTCCAAACTCATCCTTTGAAGCCAGCATTACCCTGATCCCAAAACCAGACAAAGACCACATCAAAAAGGAGAATTAGAGACCAATATCCCTGATGGACATGGATATCAAAATACTCAACAAGATCCTAGCCAATAGGATCCAACAGTACATCAAAAGGATTATTCACCACGACCAAGTGGGATTTGTTCCTGGGATGCAAAGGTGGTTCAACATTCGGAACTCAATCGATGTGATAGATCATATTAATAAAAGAAAAGACAATAACCATGTGATCCTCTCAATGGATGCAGAAAAAGCATTTGACAAATTATAGCATCCTTTCCTCATTAAAACTCTTCGAAGTATAGGTATAGAGGGAACATACCTCAATATCATAAAAGCCATCTATGAAAAGTCCACAGCAAATATCATTCTCAATGGGAAAAAACTGAAAGCTTTTCCCTTAAGGTGAGGAACACAACAGGGATGCTCATTCTCACCATTATTGTTCAACATAGTACTAGAAGTCCTAGCCTCCACAATCAGAAAACAAAAAGAAATAAAAGACATCCAAATTGGCAAAGAACAAGTCAAATGCTCTCTCTTCACAGATGACATGATATGTTATGTGGAAAACTCAAAAGATTCTACCCCCAGATTACTAGAACGCATACAGCAATTCAGCAACTTGGCAGGATACAAAATCAATGCACTGAAATCAGTTGCATTTCTATACACTAACAATGTAAGTGAAGAAAGAGAAATTAAGGAATCGATCCCATTTACATACCAGGTTCTAGAGGGGAGGTGGTGGGGAGATGGGTTAGCCTGGTGATGCGTATTAAAGAGGGCACATATTGAATGGAGCACTGGGTGTTATACGCAAACAATGAATCCTGGAACACTACATCAAAAACCAATGATGTACTGTATGGTGATGAACATAACATAATAAAATAAAATTTAAAAGAAAATCAGAACTGAATTAATATAGAATCTCCTCAGGGCCTAAGAACACTATAAGACACTGGGGTAAAGCTATAACACTATTGAGGGGCATACTATGAATACTAATTGTTTTTAAAGATTTTATTCATTTATTCATCAGAAAGAGAGAGAGCACAAATAGGCAGAGCGGCAGGCAGAGGGAGAGGGAGAAGCAGGCTCCCCGCTGAGCAGGGAGCCCGATGCAGAACTGTATCCCAGGACCCTGGGATCATGACCTGAGCTGAAGGCAGACACTTAACTGACTGAACCATCCAGGCACCCCATTTGAATATAAAATTTTAAAAATACCTAAACTATTGGGGCACCTGGGTGGCTCAGTTGGTTAAGCGACTGCCTTCGGCTCAGGTCATGATCTTGGAGTCCCGGGATCGAGTCCCACATCGGGCTCCCTGCTTGGCAGGGAGTCTGCTTCTCCCTCTGACCTTCCTCCCTCTCATGCTCTTTATCTCTCATTCTCTCTCTCTCAAATAAATAAATAAAATCTTTAAAAAAAATACCTAAAATATTAAAAATTATTTCAGACATGAAAAGTTTGAGAGTATTTAGTTCTTATGCATCTATACCTAGGAAAATAATTGAGAATGTATTTCTATTTTTAAAAATCCAAGAAAAAGGGATGATATGAACTCCATGGAAAAAAAAATTCCTGAAAAGGCATAATCTGAATATGAATCAAATTAAATTGATTTGAGCAAGGGATATAATAAAATAAAACAAAATCCATTTGTTCATATACTTGAAGTATTAGTAAGTGGTACAAATTTGGTTTCATGAAGTTTTCTTCTCTTTGCAAGTCCATTCACAAAACTTACTTCTGTAATTTCCATTAATAAATCATAATATTGTAAATCTGTGTTTTTGGATCTTAATCTTCAGAATCTTCCTACAGACCAGTAACAGTACACTCACATTCAGGCTAGAATAGAATGTGTTTTAAATCCTGATAACTAAAGAAAAAAAATAATGATATGGCTATTAGAAGTTAGGTTATTTACAGAACGCAAGGTTATATGTAAAGAAACTTAGGTCAGATAATTCTATACCATGTATGTGGAGTTAAGGGGAAAGTTCTATAGTTTAAAATTATAAACTTAACGAAGTTAAGTTTTGTTCTTAATGAAGAACAAAACCTTTCTGAAATATTTGTAAGATGAAATAGAAAGTAAGTCGGGTGATTGTACAAATGTGCTAAATATTTTGTCATAGCAGCACGCCAATGGTCACCACCTCATTAAGTAAATCAAGAAATGGAGGAATGAGTCTAGGTAACCAGCAATTTGTTATTACAGCCTCCACGTAGCATCCCTAAGCAGAAAATAATTCCTTAAAAAAAAATTACCCATCTCACAACTTTTTCAGGAGTGCCTGATGGTTAATCTTGGCTATTTTACAACCAGGTACAAAGCAGATTGATTGAATTCAGGAGAAAATTAACACAGCGCTGGAGTTCTCCAACTCAAATAAAACCACATGTGTCAACTCTCTCTCTCTCTGCATGTATGACTCTCAGGACTAGTTGCGCCACAGATGTGCCGCACAGCAGTCCTAGAATAACAGGCGTCCCTGTATGCTTGCTCAAACAACTATGTAGCTGCCCCTCTGTGTTGCTCATTTCTATGTCCAAATCTAATAAGGAAGCATCTAATTAATAAAAATGCCACTCACATACCTGCATTCTGGAGGTAAGTGAGTCTCAAAAATGTAAAATAGCACCACTAAGATATATCTTCTTTTTTTTTTTTTTTCTTAAAACATAGAAATGTATTCTATCACTGGTTCTAGAAGCCGGAAGTCCAAAATCAAGGTATTCACAGGGCCATGCTCCCTTTGAAGGCTCTAAAGAACGATCTCATCATGCCTCTTCCTGCTTCTGGTGGCCCCAGGCATTTCTTGATTATGACACATCACTCGAATCTCTGCCTTTGTCTTTTTTTTTTGACCTTTCTAAAATTAATAATAGAAATATACCATATATCTAACTGTTCCCTAATTTTTTCCAGCATCATTGAGTATTGACATATAACATGTAAATTTAAAGTATACAGTGTGATGGGGCGCCTGGGTGGCTCAGATGGTTAAGCGTCCGCCTTCGGCTCAGGTCATGATCCCAGGGTCCTGGGATCGAGTCCCACATCGGGCTCCCTGCTCCTTGGGAGCCTGCTTCTCCCTCTGCCTCTCTCTCTCTGTCTGTCTCTCATGAATAAATAAATAAAATCTTAAAAAAAAAAAGTATACAGTGTGATGATTTGATGCACATAGAATTGGAAAATGAACAGCAAAATAATGTTAGTTAACACCTCTATCTCTTCACACCTTTTCTTTAAGTGTAATTCTATTGCTGTGATTATGAGTTAGTCTCTCAAATATTTACATTTTTGATATAGGCAATGAGATTAAAAATGTTTTCCTCAGTAGAATATTATCTTAATTATATTTCATTATATACATAATAATACAGTATTCCTAGAGCAGACTTTTTAATGAAAATAATGTATATCTATCAACATCCTAATACTTATATCTTCTCAAATTAATAATAAGAATAATTATAGTTTTAATTTTCTGAATACTTATCTATACAAAGCATTTTTTCTTTATTCTCTTATTTAATTCTCACAGCAACTCTTGTATCTAGACAAAATAGTATCACATTATTTAAAAAAATAGAAACTCTTGAAAGTTAACAGAACTTTCATACACTCAGTCAAGATAGAAAACAGCAGAACCAGGACTAGAATTTAAATTTTTTAGTTCTATTATTCAAAAGCTATTGGAAAGCTGTGATTGTACTTAAAAAAAAGAAAAAAAAAAGGAAAATTAAAAAAATAATTTCAATATGCTATTTACATAAGATAGATTTACCATTTTTGGATGAAAATAAAAGATACATAGGATGATAATAAATATTTTTAAAAAACTCTATTAGTGAATATCAATATGACCACTACTTTTCATGAGTCTCTGCTAATGTAATATTGTCCAAATTTTCTTTAAAAGTAATTCTGTTAAAAGTCCTCTCAAATCTCCTACTATGTATTTGCAATTTTGTTATTTATAATAACAAAACTATCAAAAATTATTTTTAATAAATATGTAGCTGCAAATGTATATGTAATTTATATCTATCAGTGTGCCTCACAACTTTCCTATAGCTTTTTGCTTTACTATTTTTAACTAATTTTTTTCCTTTTCATCTCTTAGTCGTGATATAGTGTTCATAGTATTTTTTATTTTTTTGTTAATTAATAGAGTCTGGAATTTTAATTACTCAGTAAGATTTTCCAAGTTCATGCTGACTTAGAATATTACTTTTTTAATAGCAACCAGTAACAGCAAGATGTTTCTAAATCATTTTGTTTAAATCTATCTTCATAAAATTTCAGCCAATATGGGAAACTTTAAAAATTATCATGAATAGAACAAACTGATGGTTGCCAGAAGGGAGGTTGGTGGGGGTATGGGTAAAATAGATGATGGGGATTAAGGAGTGCACTTGCCATGTTGAGCATTGGGTTCTGCAGAGAAGTGTTGGAACACTATATTGTACAACTGTAAGTAATACTACACTGTACTTTAACTAACTGGAATTTAGATAAAACTTTAAAAAAATTCTCATGAATAAGGTTATTTTTGTATTATGTAGTTTTTAGTAATTTCTTGATCATTCCCTATATTTGAGTAGGATATACCTCAATTCCATGTAGCCTAAGAACCCTTCCTTAACTTCGCAAATATATCTGAAAAATTTATAATAACTTTCATAATTTAATTACAATTTTTAATTTTTAGCTGAATAAAAAAATGCAATGAAACAGTGGAAAGTATTTAAAGACAAGTTTCTTTGAAGAATCATAGTTCAATATGGACAATAAAAGTTTACCAAATAACCTCTCATTCCAGAAATTACTACTTATTTCACATTATTGCTAAAATTATGTATTAGGAGCCTAGTAACTTCATTTATTTTTGAAGTCTTTTTCAAAGTTCTTGGCAACAAATGTTGTTGATTAATAATGCAATAATTTGCTAAAACACCTGGAGTTTCTTATTTAAGTTGTCTGTAAACCTGTGTTACCTACTAACCCGTTAGTGTTCCGTCTGTTGTATAAGCAATGTCATTGGAAAAGAGAATATTTTTTCCTATAAACTAATTTTAAAGGTTTCAAATATTGACAAGCTCTGTGTAATACAGTATGACATCTCCTCTGTCACTTTTTAAAAATTCTTTTTGAATTGTGTAATTTCAGTTTATTATATACCTCATTTTCATTTACCTGCTCATTGAATCATCTAAAAATAGTATCTTTGCTCAGTGGAAAGGAATAAATTGTATCATATTTGAACTACCTTTCATCATAGTACGAATATGTTCACATACAACAGCAGGATTAATTTTTCTCTAATATTGTATGGTTCATCATATTTTGCATTATTTTTGCTTTTTATCCGAAAAAAAAAGAAACCTTAATAGTTATGGATTTAAGAGTTTTTAAACATTCTGACAAAATAACACTTTTGAAAATTTATTTAAACTTCAGAGTTATATGGTTATTGTGTTTTATTTTAATTTGTATTTATTCTCAACATTTTTGTTGCTTAATTAAGAAAAATATGTTAGTCAATTAAATATAACCATGTTGATCATTTTGGGATAAAGTGATAAAACCCAAGAATAAATATTCAACTGAATGATAGAGACATTTTTCTCTATTTATAAAACACTTTAAAATAAGATCTAAAATTACCTTTATTGTATAAATATCATCACATACAGGTATATCAGTGTAGGGGTTGTGTCAACAACTCATATACCACAAGTGGTATTGCCATGGTAAAATGATTTTCCAAAATGTTGAACTACCTTTGGTTAAGTTCTAAACAAATCAAAGTATAATCTCCCCAAAATGTACCCAGTAGCTCCACTTGATATACAGAGAAGTTGTATAAAATCTATTTTTTATTTATGCGTAAAATGGAAGGCAATTCTAGGTTCTATTTAAAGAAGCACCTTGGGATGCCTGGGTGGCTCAGTCGATTAAGCAACCGACTCTTGGTTTCAGCTCAGGTCGTGATCTCAGGGTCCTGAGCCCCTCATCTGGATCTTGGCTCAGAGAGTCTCTGCTTGAAAATTCTCTCCCTCTGCCCCTCTCCCTGCCACTCTCTCTCTTGCTCTCTCTCTCTCAAATAAATAAATAAATCTTAAAAAAAAAAAAAAAAAAAAAAAGCAGGGGCACCCGGTGGCTCAGTCAGTTAAGCATCTGCCTTCGGCTCAGGTCATGATCCCAGGGTCTTGGGATCGAACCCCACATTGGGCTCCCTGCTGGGGGCGGGGATGCTTCTCCCTCTCCCTCTGCCTGCCACTCTTCCTGCTTGTGCGCTCTCTTTCTCTCTCAAATAAATAAATAAAATCTTAAAAAAAAAAAAAAAAAGCAGACATCTTATCCCATTCTCCCTCTATCAAATAGCCCTGTTTATTTCTTCTATATCACTTTATAAATTCTGATAATACATTATTTTGTCCCTCTAGTCATTATCTATTTCCTCCCCTCTTCACACACATCCAGACATAGTTACACTCATAACACTCACCCATTTCACACACACTGAATGTGAACTTCTTGAGAATGGGAACTTTGCCTTCCTCATTGCTCCATCACCAAGACTGAGCCTGACAGTCTTGTAGGCACTCAATAAATACCTGGTAAATAAATAAAACAACTTATATTTTGAGCATTTTATTTCAACTACATGTATTGCCCTTCTCAGTGAATTCTATGTAATAGCTTAAGACACAATGTAATTACGACAAGATTAGAACAATTCAAGCTGAACACTGCAGAGTGATTAGTAGTAAAAATGACTTACATGGTTGTTTTAATGTTAACTACCAAAAAAGACAGCTTTAGCATCAAAAAATAAGTATTTTTATAATTTGAATTTCTAAACTGAGTCAAATGAGTTTATTCTAATAATTGTACAATGTGTTATACAATCACAAACCTTAAAACATTGACATTCTTAGTCTCTGGTATAAGAAACAACAACATAAGAAACAACAACATAAGAAACATATTCCTTCAGAATGAGCCAAGGCACCAGTTAGCAGAAATGTTGAATTATAGTTTGCCTAAGGAATACCAGGATTGCTCACGTTTGCATATTTAGATCAAGAGTACATTTCTACAAGGTTTGTGCTGTAATTGGAACTTAAGTAACATTTGTAAAATGTTATCTGTCAGAGCCTGAAGAGACCCAAAGAGAATGTATGTCATTATGCAAAATTACTAATTAAGTACAAGTAATTTAGCAGATAATTTACATGTTCGTTTTATAATAGAAATTATTTAGTTTTAGGGTTTTCTTTGTATTTCTAAAGTAATCTTGACCCAAGGGATCACAGACTGTTAAGAAGAAGTATAAATTATGGAATGAGACATATGTTTAACTGATTCATAGAGCTTTTGTTGTGGCTAATGATTCCTCTAACAGTAATTGCATAAGGGAAAACATTTTCTTTTTAAGTAAATAATGTTCATTACCTCTTAAATCTACTGTCACTTGACAACACTAATGTGGAAAAATTTCTACCTTCTTGATTAGCTCTCCAAGGATATCCAGCAGCTTTAAATTAATATTGATCAAACAGAAACCATCATATCTATCAAAATGTTCTTATGAATGTGGATGCACAGGAAAAAAAATTTCAGTAGGTTCTGGAAAGAGAAACACTCTCCTGAAATATACTGTAAACACATTGTAAATTATTAGTATGATATGGAATGCGGGATTTATTTTGTGGTTATTGATAAATACCATGTCCATTGAAAAACCTTAAATAGTTCAATATTAAAGATTTGTATTCCTACAAATTGTGGCCATATTACGTTAATAATTGCTACCTTAACACTACAACTTTGGGGAGAAAAGAAAACAACCTGCATTCCCAAACTGACTTTTTGTATCCAAACCATCTGAAAAAGGGTAGGAACTCTATTCACTGCTTTAGTACCAATATCCTAAAACAGTGCTGAGGCATGCTTTAATTTAGGTGACAACTCCCCCAAGTTCTTCTATTTTCTTTTGGTTTAATTTATTGTTGGCTTTTAAATAACTTTTTAAAAGTTTAGTGTTTAATTACTTTATTTTTCTAATTGTTATTGATGTATATATTTAATGTATATTTTAACGCTATCAAATTTCCCCTCATAAATACTTCAGTTATATTCCAGATACTGATATGTCTTGTTTACATTTTGAGAAGTGTTTCAGTCTGACACGCATTTCCAGTTTCATCCAAGAGTTGTTTAACACTACGTGTTTAATTTCTAAGTAGAAGAACTTTTTGTTTTTCCATTTTGTTATAAATTCCTAGTTTTATTGAAAAGAGTTCAGAGGATGCTCTTTGTCTTTTTTTAAATTTAATTTAATTTATATTTATTTTCTTAAATTTAAATTTAATGAATTAACATATAATGTATTATTGGTTTCAGAGGTATAGGTCTGTGATTCATCAGTCTTATATAATACCCAGTGCTCATTACATCGCATGCCCTCCTTACTGTCCATCACCCAGTTACCCCATCCCTCCATGCCCTTTGTCTTACTACTATTTTTTAGAATGTATTAAGATTTCCTTTGTGGCATTAAAAAAGGGTCAATTCTCATGAACATTTTCTGTGCATTTAAGAGAAGTGTAGTAACTTTATCTGGGTTAAAATTTCAATATGTAAAGTCTAAATTATCAATAACAAATGTTCAGTACTTCAATGTGTTTTCAAAATTTTTGTTCATTTGATCTGCTTTGGATCTAGAGAGATATGTCAAATTTTATTTTTATTAATTGTTTTTGTCTATTTCTCCCTGTGCCTGCTATAGTTGCTGTTGAGTGAAAATCATTGCACTGCTTACAGAAAAACTCAGGACCATTATAGTTTCACAGAGAAATATTTTTTTAACTTTATAAAATTATAAAATTATAATTTCATCATTTTATACTCCTTTGGGCTAAGATTTTTCTTTTCAAATATCAAGATTTTAGCCTGTACTTTCTTTTCCATTGCATCTGGATAGAACGTATTGGCACACCTTTTTAATTTTTATCACTTCTTAAGGTTGGTTTATTTTTTTGACATAATTTTTAGCCAATAAGAAAATACTTTTTTCGGGTGCCTGGGTGGCTCAGTTGGTTAAGCGACTGCCTTCGGCTCAGGTCATGATCCTGGAGTCCCGGGATCGAGTCCCGCATCGGGCTCCCTGCTTGGCAGGGAGTCTGCTTCTCCCTCTGACCCTCCTCCCTCTCATGCTCTCTGTCTCTCATTCTCTCTCTCTCTCAAATAAATAAATAAAATATTAAAAAAAAAGTTGCTACAATTAGTATATTTAGCATCCAATTTCTTGTATTTTTAAGGATTTATTTACATAGAGGTATATCAATATGTGATCATTTATTCTCTCATCATGTATTTTGGTATTTATAAAGATTTGTAGTTTTAGATTAATGGTTACTTTTATACTAATAATTTTTAGAATATTCTCAGTCTTCTCACTTTTTTGGATTCTGTCCATTATTCCATTCTATTAGCAATATTGAATTTAACTAGAAACTTTTTCTTCCTCATCTCCCTTTCTCTCCAAATTCAATTTGAAGTAATGTCTCTTACTCCTAGTTAATACTTATAAAGCAATTAGTGAACTGATTTTACTTTCCACATTCTCTTTCATTTTTCTAAACCACTTTTAATTATGTTACTTTATTTAAAACATCAGACCACTTAACCAATGCGTGCTTTATGTGTTCCTCATGTTTATCACTTCTTACAAATAAATATATATTCAATGTTTATCACCGGTGTTAAGCTGATACCTTTAATTGTTTTCATTTTCTAAATATAATTTTCTAGTAAATTTCCTCAGGAAGGACTTATGGGAAAAATATTTCCTGAGTTCTGTCATATTCTTAAAGTTTGTCCATGGTCTTCAGACTAGAAGGTCAATTTAGATAGTAGATCTTTTGATCATACTTATTTCCCTTAGAATCTTAAATGAATTACATGTTTTTCTGGCACAAAACATTGCTGTTGAAAATTCTAATGTCAATCTGATTTTTTCCTTTATAAATCAGTACATTTAAATATCTAACTGACTTTATTCAACAATTCATGAATCTCATCTAACAAATAGAAAAAAGCTCCAAAGAATTGTACAAAATGGAAGGCAGAAAGGGGGCAAGACAAGGAAAATACTGTATCGTTTGGGGCATAGTCACCTTTCTTTTGGGGATGGAAAGGTTTATCAGGTGGATGGCCTCACTAGGGCAGAGTAGGTAATTCCAGATCAGCTGGTTAAGGCTACAATCCTGGGAGAGGCCAAAATTCCAGTTAAGTTAGGCATTAAGTCTTGGTTTACTGATGTTGGGCTTAGCCCACATGGCTCCATTTTGGGCCTGTTGTTTCTTTTTTAGCAATTTCCCTCTTTTGATCAGACTCTTGGCCTGAGATGTGATGAAAATTTAAGGCATTAGCACCACTCTCAGCTATTGCTCTGTAGTTCTTGCAGCTTTTCCTGATCTGTGTGATATTCACAAGTCATGATGTTTTCTGCTGACTCTGTGGTATTCACAGGTCATGACTTCAGGCTCACAATTTTAAGTTGGTTATTTTCTTCATTCCTTTTTTGGCATTCCACTCTTAGGGAGAGCATTTGCTTGGTGGTTAGTGGCTGTGAACATGCATTTAAAACTTTTGAGAAAATATATTGCCTTCAGGAAATTCTATGATTATTACAAGTAGGATAATTCTCAATGTCTGGGGTACGCTCTGGAGCCATGGTGCTCTAGACCCAAACCAATGAAAGTCAAGTAAGAAGACCCCACCTGGAGGAGTCATCTTTTTAAGCTAAGTGGCTTGCTCATTGATCTTATATAACCGAATTTCCCTTTCCCTCCAAATCCAGATGCATCTGGTAGTGCTGGCCACAGCACAGATACCTCACTGCTCAGCTAAAAGATAATCAAGAGCTATCCTATCATCAAGAACCTTGCTTGGCCAGAGAGTCCAAGGATTTTTGTTGGGCAGCTATTGTTCTAGCAGCAGATTCTGCAATATTTTCAAGAGTTAAGGAGCGCTTCCTGATCATAGTCCATTTACATTTACACCTAGCCAGGAAAGTAGGGCTCCGGCAAATGAAGTGAATCCTGAAGCATAAAAGCCTCCTGGTTAAGTCCTGTCTAACTTGGTGATGTAAATTCAGGGGAGTTGACCAATGAATTGTCTTAGTTCACTTGTGAACTGTTAGGGGCATAGTTGGATATCCTAAAAGGCATTGCCTGGTTATGTGCCAGATATCTAGGCATTCACAGGTCCAAGGAAAATGATAATCATCACAAACATAAACCCTGTCAGTGCACAAGCCATTCCTGTTAATTCACAGGGATTATTACACTTGCCTGTTCAAACCAGGGGTCAGTTAGGTTTTCAGCACATTTAGAAAGTAAGTCTCCCCAGCTGAAATAAGGAGTTATTCTAAATATTTTGCAAAGATAGGTGCTGCTTTTGAGATTTTTGTGTGTGTGTGTGATTGGGGGAAGATTTGATTTAGACAATCATGGGAATGTGGGGGTGCAACTGTACTAAGATTTACATAGGTATTTGTGTTGAGTTGAGCAAGAATAGTTATAATTGGAGAAAGGATAAAAAAGCGTTGGATGTTCTGGTCATAAGAGTTGAACTTATGTTGAAGAAACTTCTAAGGGCAGTCAATCAGAGTTTATGGTGACACTGGGAATTGAAGAGAAATTGGCCATTGGGGGAATAAGGAGGTCTCTAGCATCATGGACAGATTGGAATCTTTGATGACAGATCAAGCAGTCTGTAAGGTTACCTCCCTTAGCAATGGCCTGGGTGACACAGATGAGGGCCTTATCTTTCCAGGCCAATGCCAGAGTAAAGGGAAGAAAGAAAAGAAAGGGTTTTATGTTTAGTTAAATAATGAAGTTTTCATCCAGCATCTTGGGTAGAAGCATTCTATATGGTTGTCAGCTACTTCTCTTCCGTCATTTTGATTTGGAAGTCTCCAGTGTCTGTATAGAACTACATGTCATATGGAGTCTTCTTTGCCTGTGAGATATGTATCCAAGACTCAATGCCTTCTAGTTTTTCAGCAGTGCCAGTGGTCAGGGGCACTTGGAAGTTCCCTTCCAGCAGGGCTCTAAGGCTGTCTTCTTCTGATATGGTTTCCGGACACCCAATCACCAGGTTCCAGACTATGACCAACAGGATCTTCTGAATTGGGTTCCAGCAAGGTTTCTTCAAGCTGTTGATGATATGCTTTGGCATAAGGCATTAAAGACTTACAGGAGCTGGTCATATCAGCATGACACAAAAAAGGATCAGCAGAGAGTTGTATTCCAATAGACATTAACCTATTGATGACTACCTCATGTGGAGTGAGTTTATGTTTCCCAAAGTAGGTCTCTGAACTGTCAGCAAGGCCAGAGGCAATACCTTAGGCCAAGGGGGTCCAGTAGTTTCAGCAAGTTTAGAGACTGAGTTTGACAGTCCCATTAGTTCTCTCAACCTTGTCTGATGATAGAGAGTGATAGGCATAGTGATAATTCCAAGAAGTTTGCAAGGTTTTTTGCTAAGGCTCCTATGTCCACTGAAGTAGGTGCCTTGATCACTGGAGACTGTGGGAGGTATACTGAGTGGGAAAAACATTTTCTAACAGTTTCTTTGCCACTGTGAAGGCATCAGCCTTGTGGCAGGGGAAGGCTTCAGCCCATCCAGAATGTATACATACAATAACAAGACTATGTTGATAACCCATACTGGGTGCCTGTTGAGTGAGGGCCAACTGTAGGTGCTCAAAGGGTCCAGAGGGAGAAGGTTTGATACCTCTGGGGACAAAAAATAGCTTTTCCAGGTTTATGGAACTGACAGATCAGACATTGGTGGTAAACTGTTTTTACATTTTTGAAGGAGTCTCCCCACCAATGCTTATTCATAATTTGAGTCATCCTAAATGCACCACAGTGGGTGAAGGAATGTAAACACTGAAAAATGGGGTTTGCCAAGGATCTGGGAAGAACCAAGCCATCTCAAGTTTCCCATAGCTCTGACTGTTCATCGAAATTTAACCGTTGTTTTGCTTTTCTTAATTTCTCTGATTCAGGACTAAACTGTTGCCCTGTTGCAAGAACATTAAGGTGGCAAAAGTCTGACAACATGATGTCTTTTTTTTTTTTTTTTTTTTTTTGCAAAAACAGAAAGGAATTCAATTACATTTGCTACAACCTTTATAGATTCTGTTGCTGCTGCCTTTGCATGAAAGTCAGCTAGGGCAGTCTCCTGATACTCAGGTTTGGTCTTTTGCCTCAATTTTGATGACAGCAATTTCAGAAGATAAGAGAATAACATTAAGAAGGTTGTATACTTGTCTGTTTTTGGTTGGGGTATCAGTGGGAATAAGAAAACCCCTTTGTTTCTAAAACATCCCCAAGTCATAGATGACTCCAAAGGTATATCAGTATAAATATTAACAGTTTGCCCTTTTGATAATTGGCATGTTCTGGTAAGGGCCTGGGGTTCTGTTTGTTGGACTGATTTAGCTTGTGGGAAATTTCCCTTTTCAAGTAGTTCATATTGGGCAGTAACAGCATACTAGCAATTTTCCAAGTTACAGTTTGGAAATCCCCTTTTTCATTTTTACAGTATGATCCACCAACAGAAACGATTAGATCAAGATTGTCAAAGACATGTCTTGTAAATCAAAAGGTGGTGTCACCAAATGGGATGTTATTACCTCACAGTCATGGGGCTGGTCTTCGTCAGACAAGGGTAAAATGTAACAGGATTTTGGAATGTGCAACGTTAAGGATTTAGATTAAATGGTGAAAGCAGAAAGATCTCATAGGAAGTTAGTCTGCTTGCAGAGAAATGTTGAGTCAATTCAGAGTTAAGAAGACTTTGGGACAGCGTGTGGAGTTTATAAGTAAATGTCATTTTCTAGGGTTAAATCCACTGAAGCTTCTACTAATTTTGCAGCTGGAGTTCCATAGCCTTTAGGCAGTTCGGATATGCACAGACAACTGAATCATGTTGTACACTATAATAGGCAATAGGGCTATGTTTATTACCATGTTCTTATGTGAGCATTCCCAGGGCATGGTTATCTCCTTCATGCACAATTAAGGTGAAAGGTTTGGAATGGCTAGGTAACCCTTGGGCAGGCAGTTCTTGTAATACTGGTTTTAGTCTTATAAAGGCCTGCTCATATTTCTGTTCCCAAGGAAGAGGTTCAGGGACTGAAATTTTAGTAAGTTCATAGAGTGCAGCAAAAAAAAAAAAAAAAAAAGAACCCATGGTCTGCAGTAGCTAGCAAGACCTAGAAATCCACGAAGTTATTCCTTAGTTGTGGGCCTGGGAAATAATTGGATGAGCTTAATCCTTTTTGGCGATAGCAGGAATCCCTCAGCACTTAGATTATGACCTAGGTAATAAACAGTGTCCTTAAATACTTACAATTTCTCTTTAGATATTTTGTCTCTTTTCAGTTAACTGTTATAAACAAATAAATGGGATCCTTTATGGATCGGTAACTGAACATAGCAAGAGATTGTCTACATATTGGAAAAGGGTGGTTTTTCTTTAAATCTTATGGAGTACTTGAGAGAAATAAGAAGGGGTCTCAGTGAACCTTTGAGTCATGACTGTCCAGATACACTGTTGATTGTTCTTAGTAAAGGCAAATGGATATTGGCTGTTAGGGTCCTCAGGGATGCTGACAAACGCTGAACAAAGGTCTGTAACAGTGAACAATTTTGAGTCTGGTGGGACTTATAACAAAAAGCTTTTCAAATTTGGAACAACTGGGAAATAAGGGAATATCTACCTTATTAATAGATCTTAGGTCCTGGACAAATCACCACCTCCAGGCATTAGGTTTTTGGGCTGGGAAGACTGGCGTTAGAGGAGCTCCTGCAGGGAATGTGAACCCCTGGGCAATCTGGTCTTCTACTATTGGTGTGAATCTCTGTATACCTTCAGGCTTTAATGGATATTGAAGTAACTCGGGAAGAGGTTTACTTATGACTAAGTTTTTCTAGGTTCTGCATTTTTATTCTCCCTATATCAATATTAGAAGTAGCCCAGTTTTTCAGGCACCATGATTAAATTAGGGGACTTTTGTTGGAATCCTTCCTCTTCTATCAAGGACAGATTGTAAGGAACATGAAAGTTCAGGTTCAGGCTGGTCAGGAAACTCTAAGGTAAGGTCTCCATTGGAGGCAAAATGTATTAGCCCTTTTAATTTAGAAAGAATATTTGTCTGTACCTTAATAGATTGACTGGGGTTCTATCACACAGCAAAAACGAATGTTTTTCAGGGGCGCCTGGGTAGCTCAGTCATTAAGCATCTGCCTTCGGCTCAGGTCATGATCCCAGGGTCCTGGTATCGAGCCTCGCATCGGGCTCCCTGCTCCGTGGGAAGCCTGCTTCTCCCTCTTCCACTCCCCCTGTTTGTGTTCTTTCTCTCGCTATATCTCTCTCTGTCAAATAAATAAATAAAATCTTTTTTTTTTTTTTTTTTTTTTTTAGTAAGAGGTATCAGTCACTTGTACTGGTTGAGACAGAAATTCGCTCAAAATTTTACTAGATACCTTCACTATGGAAACTTTTTCACTCTGAAGGATTTTTTTTTTCCCCCTGAAGGATTTGTTGTCCCATGAGAGTGGGGTTTAAAGTAGCAAGTATGGGCTCTAATATCTACTAGAATTTGGCCAGATTTCCCATTGATTTTAATTTTAGTTTCCCCTTAGCCACTTATGGGAATTATTGGTACCAGTTTACAGAATAACCCCTCGGAGTCCCAACAACTCTGGGAGGGACTCATGTGGGGGCCTTTCTTTGGGGGTAGACATGAGGGCATTCAACTCTGTATGCACTGAAGAATTTATACAGGACCTTTGAGAACAGTCTTCTTCCCAGTGTTGGGGTTAATAACAAATCAGACATCCATCTGTGGGGCACTGTTTTGATGATGGACCCCTAGGGGGTGCGATGTGAGAGGCCCAATGTTAACTAAGGTCTCTGGCCTTGGACCTGTTGTAGTTGTAAAGCCAATAGTTTCATGGACTTGTGTTTATGATCTTGTTCCAAAGTCCTTTCAAAGTGTTCAACTATGGTCATAAATTCTGTCAGACTGGTGGTCTCGTATCCTATTTTCTGCCTTTTTATAAACCCACTAATCTCAGGAGATAATCCATTTACAAATAAGGCAGCTACCATATGGAATCTGGAATGCCATAAACAGACAGCTTCCAAACCGGCTTAAAGTCCGCCACAGATTCATCTTTCAAATTGATAACTGCACCTGTCCCCAGCAGTACCCAATATGGAATTTGGGGAAGGATTCCAAACAAATAGGGAATTGTAGACTAAAATGCTAACACTTCCCAAAATGGAATCTGGATATAGAACGAAGGACTGGGGTTTCCAATCAAATGGAAAATTGTTGTCTGAACTACTAACAGTTCCCAGTAAGGAATAAGAATTCCAATCAAAGGGGGACCTGCTTGGAACGCCAATAAGACTGGGAGCTCAATGCAAAGAGAGCAGAGGTCAGAACCAAGAGGAACTTACCCACAGTCCTTGGACACATCAAGAAAGACACAGAACTCAAAAGGGTTTGTGGGTACCATGACTGTGTTTCTCATTGTTCCCAAAGCTGTGGGAAATCTCCTTCTGTCCTGATGTTGCCTCCAAATCTGTTAAAAAACAAAATTCAACTGAGTAAATTTGGCTTGAATATCTAATTGGCTTTATTCAACAATTCATGAATCAGGCAGCATCTCATCTAACAAATAGGAGCTCTGATGAGCTATACAAAATGGAAGGCTTTTAAAAGCAGAAAGGGGGCAAGACAAGGAAAAAAGTGTATTGTTTCAGGTGAGGTCACCTTCCTTTTCGGGATGGAAAGGGGTCTATCAGGTGGATTACCTCAATAGTGCAGAGTAGGTAATTCCAGATCAGCTGGTTAAAGGCTACAATCCTGGGAGAAGCTGAAACTCCAGTTATGTTAAGTATTAAGTCTTGGTTTGCTGATGTAGAGCTTAGCACTAATGACTCCATTTTGAGCCTGTTGTCTCCTCTAAGAATACTAAATCCAAAGCAAGCAGAAGAAAGGAAATAAGAAAGATTAAAACGAAAATAAATAAAACACAATGAAAAGAATAAAAATTGAAAAATAATGGAGAAAACTAATGAAACCAAAAGTTGATTCCTTTAAATAAAAAGATTTATAAAGAAAAAGAGAATATACCTTTGTCTGTGAATATACCCAAGAGAATTGGAAATAGATATTCACAGAAAAGTTTGCACACAAATGTCACAACAATATTATTCACAATAATCAGGAAGTAGAAACAACATAAGTGTTTAACAAATGATGAATGGATAAACAATGTGAGTGTTATTCTTCCATAAAAAGGAATTAAGTACAGATGTATGCTGCAACATGGATGGAACTTTAAAATATTGGGCTAGGTGAAAGAAGCCAGGGAGAAAAGGTCACATATGATAACATTTATATGAAATGTTCAGAACAGGCAAATCCTTATCTACGTAAATTAGATTATGGTTTCCAGGTGCTGGGGGAGGAGAGAATGGGGAGTGACTGCTAATGGAGGCATGGTGTTTCTTTTTTTTTAAGATTTTATTTATTCATTTGAGAGAGACAATGAGATAGAGAGAGTATGAGGCGGGGAGGGTCAGAGGGAGAAGCAGACTCCCTGCCGAGCAGGAAGCCCGATGCGGGACTCAATCCCAGGACTCCAGGATCATGACCTGAGCCGAAGGCAGTCGCTTAACCAACTGAGCCACCCAGGCGCCCCGGAGGCATGGTGTTTCTTTTTGAGTGATGAAAAGGTTCTGGAATTGGATAACGGTGATATTGCACAACTTTGTGAGTACACTAAAAAATGCTGAATTGCACATTTGAAAATTGTTAATTTCATGGTACATGAATTAGCTCAAAAAAAAAAAAAAAAAAAAAAGACATCCATGATGATTTTCATAGCTGCATTATTCACTATAGTCCCCAAAAGGAAGCAACCTAAATGTCCATTCATGGTATAAGGATAAATAATTTGTAGTATAGTCATATAACAGAATAGTATATGCCAATAACAATGAACACATTACTACTACACTAGTGTATGTGAATCTCACTAAAAGATCTTGAGTAAAAGTGACACAAAAGGATTCATGTTCTATGAATCAATTTGAGTACAGTTCAAGGTAATTAAAATTAATCTTCAGAGTTTAACGTCAAGACAGAAATTACAATTGAATAAGTGTGATAGAAAGTGATTGGGAGGGAGTTGGAGACTATAGGTAATGTTCTGTTTCTTGGCTTGAGCGGTAATTACATAAATATACTTATTTTTGTATTATTCATCAAGTTATATGCTTAAAATTTCTACATTTTTCTATGTACACATTATATTTCAATACAAATTTAAAATAATTCAAAAAACTAACTAAATATACTTCATCAATATGTAGATTTCCTCCACGCTTTTTCTTTTCTTTTTTTTTTTTTTAATTTTATTTATTTATTTGAGAGACAGAATGAGACAGAGAGAGAGAATGTGAGGGGGGGAGAATCAGAGGGAGATGCAGACTCCCTGCCGAGCAGGGAGCCCGATGCGGGACTCGATCCCGGGACTCCAGGATCATGACCTGAGCTGAAGGCAGTCGCCCAACCAACTGAGCCACCCAGGCGCCCCCCTCCACGCTTTTTCACCCATACTTTTTCTTAGGAATATGCCACTGTTATGTGTGTACTTCCTAAGCCAATACCCAACAAGAAATTTGGTGAGATGTGATGACTTGCTGCTGAGTGTTATTTCTCTACCCCCAAACCCCATACGTCATCTTCTTAAGGACTTAGGACCTGCTTTACTTTTTTGGCAGCACAGTTTCCATCTCAGGTTCCTTCTAGAATAAAATCAGATCTCCCACAAAGAAACATAACCATTCTATATCCTAAGACATGAAAAAGCATAGGTAGGGAAGATAATGAGCTTTTGTTAAAAAAAAAAAAAAAAGAAAGAAATATTTAAAAATAACATTCCAAATGGTTGAAGGTGAGCTTCTCTGACCTTTTCAAAAGACTTGCTTTTTCTCCCTGCAACACTGTGCCATGTGGGATAATTTCAAAAAGGTACTGCTGCCTCTGTAGGGTAACACCCTAGAGGGAGTCTTCCTTGGCCCCTGTGAGGAAAAAAGAAAAAAGAAAAGAAAAATACTTCCATTTTGAAAAGAAGATCTCTTACTTAACTTTGATTTGGCAATAAATTCCCCTCATCATTTTTTTTTTTTCATAAACCAGTTGGAAGGCTTCTCTTACCCCTTGCAATAGACAGCACACTATCTGATAAAAAGTTAAAGCTCTGAATGAGGCAGGGATTAACTTCATACTTGATACTTGAAATAAAACCAATTTATTTCCAGCGAGTCGACTAAGGGGGTAAATAGTAGCATAAGAAAAGGATTGAAAAACACACAGGGACCAAAGAATGCAAGGCCTCCTCGGCCATGGTAAAGATTTACACCTGACTTTAAGAGTAATGGAAGGCCATGACAGGTTCTTAAGCAGAATGACATGATCAAATTTGCATTTGACAGTTTCATTTTCGTTGAAATCAAAACAAATGTCCAAATAAATAAATGTCCACATAACCTCAGTGCCAATTGCTTTTTACCAATTGTAATCTATACAATATAAATGTCGTTTGTATAAATACTATGCGTGAAATATTAGTGAAGAGAGTGGTGAATAAAACTAGGTTATAATTTCTAACACCTCCCTTGGTATTTCAGTAAAATAATGATGTGTCAAAATAGTCTAGTTATAATTCTGATATTTGGCTTGCATTCAAATTGAGGTACTTCTTTGATTAACAAAGGCTTGCTGGAATTACTATTATAGAGCCTTACTTTAATTTCAAGAACCTAGGATTGGCAATATGTCAAAACTGCGGTGCCTTGGTATGTCACCGGCGCCTGTAAAAAGATAAAGTGGAAGGTAAATCAAAATCGTGATTCACTATAGACTGTCAGATATGGTTTCCTGAGATAAGAAAGTCCCAATGGAAATACCAAATTAAACACACACATACACACCACTCACAATGAATCATGACCAATATTCACTCTACGTAAAGCAAATAAATAAATAAATAAATAAATAAATAAATAAATAAATAAATAAAAAATATATAATAACATCCACCATTTCAGTGACACTGCCTTTGGAACTCAAATGTGCTATTAGTATTTGGCAGAACTTCAAGCTGAGAGTATTTTTAATACATAAGTGATGTAAATATAAATGGGTTAACAAAATCTGATGCAATATCATTGTACAAACTGCCAATATCTCTCAGAAGCTAAGCATTTTCTTTACTATGGCAAAGAAGGCTACTAATAGAATCATTTTTCTTCTCTTGCTTGATGGATTCAATTGTTTCATTCAGGGAACTTCAATATAGTTAAGAGATTCTGTGAACACTAAGATAAGATATGGCCATGAGACAAAACCAACACATAGCTATAAATATTTCTTCTGAGGAAACTTGCAGAATAATCTGACCTTAGATTTAAATCTAAATGTAATTGTAACTCAGAATTTAGCATATCTGTATTTTTTTTAATATAGGTTGTATGGTTAAAATGTATGAGGATTATACCAAATTGTGTATACAAAAATAAATTGGTAAGCATTAGGTAAGTCCAATTTTGTTAATTCCTATAATTTATGTGTACTAACGAACCTAATAACTAATATTTTAGTAAAGAAAATGAGCACCTATTAATTTATCTTTGTGGTTGTTAGTTTTATATATTGGAGACATTTTATACGCATATAACATTTTAGATATTTCTCAAGATTTATTCGTTACACTGTCAGTAGGAACTTTCTTTTAAAATTTTTCATATAGAATATCACAATAGTTGGTGATATAGGAATACCTCAGACATATTGTGGGTTTGGTTCTAGACCACTGCAATAAAGTGGATGTCACAATAAAGTGAGTCAAATGATTTTTTTGGTTTTTCAGTGCATATAAAATTTATGTCTATGTTATACTGTAGTCTATTAAGTGTGCAATAGCATCATATCTAAATGCAATGTACAGACCTTAATTTTTTTTTAATTTTTTTTATTTTTTAAAGATTTTATTTACTTATTTGACAGAGAGACACAGTGAGAGAGGGAACACAAGCAGGGGGAGTGGGAGAGGAAGAAGCAGGCTTCCCGCTGAGCAGGGAGCCCGATGTGGGGCTCGATCCCAGGACCTTGGGACCATGACCTGAGCCGAAGGCAGACGCTTAACGACTGAGCCACCCAGGCGCCCCTGTACAGACCTTAATTTAAGAATACTTTATTGTTAAAAAATGCTAACCACCACCGGAGCTTTTTTTTTTTTTTTTTAAGATTTTATTTATTTATTTGACAGAGAAAGACAAAGCGAGAGAGGGAACACAAGCAGGGGGAGTGGAAGAGGGACAAGCAGGCTTCCCGCTGAGCAGGAAGCCTGATGTGGGGCTCAATCCCAAGACCCCCGAGGACCCTGGGATCATGACCTGAGCCGAAGGCAGACGCTTAACAACTGAGCCACACAGGAGCCCCAACCACCGGAGCTTTTAGTAAGTCATAAACAGTGATCACAGATCACCATAACAAATATAATAATAATGAAAAAAATTGAAGTATTGAAAGAATTACCAAAATATGACACAGAGATACCAAGTGAGCAGATCCTGTTGGAAAAAATGGTGCCAGTAGACTTGCTCGATGCAGGGTTGTCATGAGCCTTGAATTTGTAAAAAACACAGTATCTGTGAAGCACAGTAAAATGAGGTATGCCTGTATACACAGTAAATTAAGAGTCTCTTCTCTCTGGTGGTATGGTTCTAAAATGTGAGCATGCATGAAAACATATTTAGCTTAGACTACCTTATAGTAAAACTCAAGAAACCAATGCCTATTAGATGTAGATTTATTTTCAAGTATTACTCTAAGAAACCAATTGTAATCTCTTGACAATTATTTTTGGTGGAAACCCATTTGGGTGACTAAATTGAATCTAACCTTTTCAGTTAGAATTTTCAGCAGATGCTTAATTTAGACCTAATAGAGTTTGATATGTAGAAACACGAGTCCTGTTACCAAACAAAAATGAATTTAATTTTATACAGAATACATTGCATAATTTGTCCTTTAAGACTGTTCAATTTGAGGTAGAAAAAAAATCACCTTTTGACTCATGTCAAAACTATTTGTAGGGAGAAAATGGAATTTTAAGAACTGTTTGAGGGTGCCTGGGTGGCTCAGATGGTTAAGCGTCTGCCTTCGGCTCAGTCATTATCCCAGGGTCCTAGGATTGAGTCCCACATCGGGCTCCCTGCTAGGGGGGAAGCCTGCTTCTCTCTCTGCCTCTCTCTCTCTCTGACTTTCATGAATAAATAAATAAAACATTAAAAAAAAAAAAAAAGAACTGTTTGGAAGCACAAGTTAAAAGAAGGAAGAAAATATCAAATAAGTACTGAAATTCAAAATTAGATATAAGTAAAAAATATCCAGGGTTTAGTGGATGCATACTCCTACATCCATTTTTACTCTTCTATCTTCCTGTCGTAAGTGTATTCTGCCCAGAACTTAGAAAGTTGGGCGCCTGGGTGGCTCAGTTGGTTAAGCGACTGCCTTCGGCTCAGGTCATGATCCTGGAGTCCCGGGATCGAGTCCCGCATTGGGCTCCCTGCTCGGCGGGGAGTCTGCTTCTCCCTCTGACCCTCCACCCGTCTCATGTGCTCTCTCTCTCTCTCTCAAATAAATAAACAAAATCTTAAAAAAAAAAAAGAAAGTTGATTACTTCTTCAATTCTAGTGGCAGATCTTGTTTAATCTCTATACCAATAATGGACAATAAGAACTGAGGCAGAAAGTTGTTAAAAGGTTTCTAGAAAAGATATCACCTTCTGAATGTTGTTGTGTCTCAGTATGATGACAGAAATTCCTACAGCCATCTTGCCACTTGCCTGATAATAAAGCTGAGATGGGGGGGGCAGGGAGGAAGAGCCAAGAGACTCCAAAATGTTACAGAAGTCTTAGTATACTATGCCTGAAAATATTTAAACTGAATATTTTGTTAGTTAAAATTTCCGTTTCTAGTGTGAATTGGAATTTTCTGTTAGCCAAAGATATCATAAGGATATTTAATTTGTTCTACTCTTCAAAATGTAGATTAAAAAAATCTTTTTTATCTAATGTTTTATCTATGTTTTTTTAAAAAAATTACATTAGGAGGCATATTTTCCAAATACAAGTAAGCTAATTCCAAATCCTCAACATGTTAGCTGAATTTTACTTTAACAATTAAATAGTCAATTATTGAGGCGCCTGCATGGCTCAGTCAGTTGGGCGTCTGTCTTGGGCTTGGGTCATGATCTCAGGGTTCTGGGATCCAGCCTGGCGTTGGGTTCCCTGCTCAGCAGGGAACCTTTTCTTCTTCTCCCACTCCCCTTGCTTGTGCTCTCTCTTCTCTGTCAAATACATAAATAAAATCTTTTTAAAAAATAGTCAATTATTCCTCATGAAAACTTGATCTATATTAGTGGCTCTTTTCAATCATGGTCCCATAATTGTGAGTGACTGTAAAAGAAATATTAGTTCATAAGGAAGTTGGTGTTTTAAAACATGAAATAAGAATATCTTGATTTAAAAATGCAAGTTGTTTTCAGTTTATTCCTAAGACAAAGTGATCTTTAGAAAATTAGAAATACTTAAAAATTAAATAAAAAATCATTTTTAGACATGTCTTTACCATTGCAAGATTAAACCTTATTTGATCTTTTCTCGATGGGTTTATTATAAAATATTGAGAAAATGAAATTACCAATTCTTTTTTTTTTTTTTAAGATTTTATTTATTTGACAGAGAGAGACACAGTGAGAGAGGGGACACAAGCAGGGGGAGGGGGAGAGGGAGAAGCAGGCTTCCCGCGGAGCAGGGAGCTCGATGCGGGGCTCCATCCCAGGACCCCGGGACCATGACCTGAGCCGAAGGCAGATGCTTAACGACTGAGCCACCCAGAGGCCCTGAAATTACCAATTCTAAACCACTTTAAAATGTTTCTTTTTACTAACTAAAGATTTTCATTTAAAAATTTAAAAATATTTAGAAATTTTTTTATGTTTAGGTAAATGTTAGAAGGCACATTTATTGAATTGGCGATGCATGCCAGCAGGTATCTACAACAAACTTGGCAATATCTGTAGGTAGAGGAAGGCAAGAATAGAAGCAGTGGCTCAAGGCATCTATGTAAATTAGCTCTTACTGGAATGCTTATCAGAAAAGTAAAGATTCTTCTTATTTATCAAGGCACTTGGGCATAATGATTAAATTTTCTTCAAAGAATGAACCTGTACTGCCAACTAGGATGACTTGACATTATCACACACACAAAATTGAAAATGAGCAAAATTCAAATAAATTAATCAAGAAAATCCACAGGATTATATTTTTTTTTATAAAGTTACTTTGTCATTTCTTACGGTAAATATAAAAATAAGCAATTTCTACTAAAATGATAGAATACTGTGTCATGAAGCTACAGCTACAATTCATCTAGACATCTGATATTATGTCCTATTAATTCCTTGTGCACATAGCACTCAGTTCCCTGATATTATCTTAACAATCCATTTACAAGCATTATGAAATATTGTTCAAATATTTGAACACTTTGATAGACTGGCTTAGCCAGAAAGAGATGTCAAGGCTTGACACACCTACTACATTTCCCAGTCCTATTGCCCAGTCTTCTTAAAAACTCTCTGCTTTTGAGGTAAATACTTCTCAACACAGTGATTCAAAGGTCCAATGTATTCAAGTTGGCATATGAGTGTCACATGGATTCTTACAGGAGGTAGGTGTTTACCAAACATATTAATAAAGCTTGAAAAGCAAGATACTTTTAAGAGATTTACTACAACTGTGGATAAGATACTTCACAGACAAAAGTTTTGCTTAGAAATTATTGAGAAAGAAAACTCTGAAAGTAGTAGAAGACGATACAGATTAATTGTGCGTGTGTGTGTATTTGAGTTGTTCAAAGTGTTTTGAATCATAACATCAAAACCTTCTAAGTAAAAGACTGAAATTTCTGAGTTTAAATTTAACTTTGGAATGACCCTCAAAACTATAAACAAAGTGAGAATATTGGGGAAAAAAGTCTAAACTTTTGTTCTTAATACGTAAAGAAATGTAACAAATCCGTACAAATAAAAACAACCCAAAAGGAAAACAGATGAAGATCATGAAACATTAATTCATAAATATGAAAACACAGATGGCCAACAAACACAAGAAATGGTATTTAACTTTTGTAGTAATAAAAAAAAAAAGTAACCATGAAATATTTTGCTTTATGTATCATTTTGAATTGGCTAACACCTTAAACAAAATAATCTCTTGTTCTTGGAGTATATGGAAATGGGCAGCCCTCCACACAGAAAATGGAAATGGAAATGGCGCAAGTTTTCTGGAGAGCATTTGGGCAATATTTATCAAAATTATTTTTAAAACTACTGCCCCTTTAAACATTAATTCCAATGAATTATACATTTTCTTAAGAAAATAACTGGATATATCAGCATACATAAATTTGCAAGGATGTTTATCTCCCAGTTGTTTATGACAGAAGAAAAAAAGGGGAGGGTAGGAAACAATCTAACAACCTTTATCCATATCAAGAGGAAATTCATTATATTATAGTACAAACATTGAAGGAATAAAAGTCATTAAAATTATAATGCAAATAATTATTTGTGGATATGGAAATTGATATGGCATATTATAAAATTAAAAAAAGTAATTTGTAATAAGGTTATAATGATTCTATTTTTGTTAAATTATGTGTATATGTATAAAAAATTGGGAGGATATGCAACAAATTTTAACAGAAGATTTGTCTGCATAATAGTATTATATGTTGCTGTAAGTTTTTCATTGTCCATAATTTTTTCATTGTCTAAAAGAGACTTTTAATTTAGAAAATGTGCCATGAATAAACATATAGTCTATACAAAAATAAACAGAAACAGATTTTCTCATTCTTTCATAGCTAAAGTATTGCCAAAGAAAATCTTTTAATATATCTTTTGTACTGGTAATATAAGAAATAGAAGACTTTAATATATGGTTACAGGAAACCTCTAAGCAGAGTAAAAAAAAAAAATAAGATTAAAATAAAATAAAATAAAATAGCAACAACAAGAACAGCAAAGCTATTCTCCAGACACCTTTGGTAAAACAGAATTTTAAAAGTAATTATTTAAGTGTAAATGAATAATTCTTGTCTCTGTTTCCAAGGTGGATTTCAAATAGCATATAGTAAAAATCAATATAATAAAACCCTTTTTAAAAAAGTATAAAGCAAAGCTGAGTAATATAGATCAAGGGTAGGCGAGAGAGGGAAGTCTGGAATGGGACTAAAATATTATTCTAGAAAACAGGCAAATTGATGTAATTTCAATTTATCAGAAAATTAGTGAGCTTCTGATAAATTGAGGCTAAAACTGAATCTTAATGGGTTATGTATCGCTCGTTTCTAATAAAAAGAGATATGAGTTCATAAAAATAAAGAAACATACTTTTCTGAACCCTGAGATAATACCATTACATCGAACAATATAAAATAGAGATTGAAAAAGAATTGTTAAACAGAATTTCTATATTCTCTATATATGACTTTTATAATATTGGTGTCTGGTAAAAACTTAAGTCATAATACTAACTTGTATAGGTATGAAGAGAATTAAGACCAAGCCAACTTTTTGTCATCTTATTGATAAAAGTTTATAACTTAAAGAATGTAGAAGTTAAGGTTTTACTATTCAAGTCCCAGTTTTGATAACTAGCAAGCACATGAATTATATATAGTCTACCAATGGAAAGAATAGCAAAATATCCTACAAATCAGGTTTGTAGGCAACATTAAAAAACTCCATCATTAATTTCAGCCATCAAAAAAAAAACAATCACGTCAGGATACAAATTCAAAAGAAATTCAACTATTTCCTAGTACTTTAAACATTAATTCAAAATGAAATTAGATTTATACTAGCAATTCTTAAATCTTTGGTTTCTTTAAAAAGCTTAGAGGAGAAATTAGAAAATTTCTGTTTGTAAAAATAAATTACTTTGTGATCCTTAGGTATAAGAACTATTTTTAGCGTATTTTCATAGAAGAAATTAAAGCTAGCAATATTATTAAAATAAGAAGGAAAATATGAAATAAACTCAAATAATTACCTCACTTCAGATGGTTCAAAATGTAATAAAAATATATCTAATTATACTTATTGCTTTGAATACTAAATCAAAAACAGAGAAATATGTAACATTGTGATTAGAAGATGTGCCTCTGTAAAATGAATCAAGCTTCCAAGATTCATTTATTTTTCCGCACAAGAAAAAATAGCTTTGTATACAAAACCTTTTATCACAAAGTTTACTAAACTAAGCGGCCATCAGCTGGGATTTGAAATTTTCTGAGGATAATTCAAAGGCAGAGATCACTATCATTCGCACGCCTGCTGCAAACACTGGCTGGTGCAGTAAGTTTTTCTCTCCTAGGGCCTCTGGGCCAGGGCGACGTAGAGTGGCTTGGAGCCCAAGATTCGGCCATTCATCTCAGCCATTGCTTTAGTGGCCTCCTCAGGAGAGGAGAAGCAGATCAAGCCAAACCCTTTGCTTCGCCCTTCTTCCCGCATTATCTTGACTCTGCTAATTGACCCAAACGAAGAAAATTCCCTCCACAGTTTTTCATCATCAATGGTATCATCGAGGTTCTTAATATAGAGCTTCATGCCCTGGCATCTCCGAAATCTTTCCTGTTTCAGCTGCTCAAACATTTGCTTTAACTCCGCCTGCCGCTCTGATTTCTTTTGCGCCCGGCCTACAAAAAGCAGCTGTCCGTTTATGTCCTTCCCATTCATTTCTTCAACAGCCCTTTTGGCAGCCTCATGGCTATCAAAACTCACAAAGCCAAAGCCTTTGGATTTCCCACTGGAATCTGTCATCACCTTAACACTCAGGGTTTTGCCATATTTACCAAAAGCTTCCTTCAGTCTCTCATCATCCATGTCATCTCCAAAGTTTTTGATGTAAACATTGGTGAATTCATTGACCTTGTTTTGGAGCTCGGCTTCCCGATCTTTCCGGTTCTTGAATCTGCCAACAAACAGCCTGCAGTCCTTAAGCAGGGCCCCATTCATCTCCTCGATGGCCCTGTCGGCCGCGATCTGGTTCTGGAAGTGCACAAATGCATAGCCCCTAGAGCCTTGATCGTCACTCATCACCTTGGAGGACAGGATCTTCCCAAAAGCTGAAAAATGTTCATAAAGGGTTTTGTTATCAACAGATTTGTCCAGATTCTTGATGAACACGTTCCCAATGCCAGATTTCCTTAAGTAGGCATCACGTTGAGACCACATGAGACGGATGGGTCTGCCTTTTATCATGTCAAAGTTCATTGTGTCCAGGGCCTTCTGGGCATCAGCCAGCTTCAGAAAGTTCACGTAGGCATAGCCCAGGGAGCGGCGGGTGACCAGGTCCCTGCAGATGCGGATGGACAGCACAGGCCCCACGGTGCTGAACTTTTTGAACAGCAGGTCCTCCGTGACATCTGCATTGAGATCACCCACGTACAGGGATGCCTGGCGGTACTTGGCTGCTACATTCATCTCTTTGCTCCTCCCCACCGTGAGCGAGCCTGTCCCTAACAGCTCTTGGAACGATTCCAGCAGGAAGGTGACCAGGGCACGGTCTGGGCCGGGCTTTGCGTGATGGTCTCAGGGCTCAGAGGCCGAGAGGTGGGGTTCGGCGTCGGCTCCGCCAGGTTAGGGCAACAGCTGATCCCAAAGCTCCCCGCCCCCGCGAGCAACCAATTCCGCTCTAATTGTATGATGGCCGCAGGATTCTGAAATCTCAGAGAAAGGCTCGTAGGGCAAGACGTTCCTTCCCCACCAATCTGGGAGAAATCCTCAAGTGGCGGGCTGGCCCTCCAGCGGAGCGTCCTCCATAGACTCTGGTCGCCGGTTTCTGCATAAAAGCAGGCCTCTCTCAGGCTAGTGTAAAGTTACCGCCGCCGGGGGAAGAACTCCACAAGTGGCGCTGGAGGCGGCGGCTCCGGCCGCGCCGCGCGGGCGGAGGGCGCAGGGCCCGGCGAGACCCGAACCCGCCCGGGCCGAGCGGTGCAAGCGCAGCGGCCGAGGCGCGGCCGGGGCCAACGCGGGCTGCGGGCGCGCTGACAAACCCGGCCACTCTCGGCGCGGCCGGCCCCGCGCGGCGCCTGAGAATGGGCGGGTGGGGGCAGGGGAAGCGGACCGACCGACGGACGCGGCCCAGCAGGCTGCGGCCGAGCGGGGCTGGGGGCTCACCCGGGCTGGCGGCCGGCGGGAAACCCGGAACTCGCGCGCGGAACTTCCCGCGCACCCGCGGCCAAGTGGGACGCTTTCTTTTTAGTATTTTTGGAGAAGGTTTTTCTTCCCCCCGCCCCTCGCATACATTTCCCACCTCCCTCAGACAGTTACGCTGAGAAGCGGGAGGCGGTGACTTGGGTGGAGAAAGGCTGACTAGGGGAGTGGCCCTAATGAACCCACCCGCCCGCAGGGCTTTGCACAGGTCTCACGGAAGGATCTTTCCCGAACGTGGATCAGGGCTTGTCACTTCCTTGCTTATGATCCTCCAGTGGCTTCCTCTGAGTCGTGCATGAGGCCCAACAGCCTCACCTTGTGCCACAAAGTTTTGCAGTATTCCTGCCAAGGTCCAGCCTCAACTTGCTGCTTGGTTCCCCTTACTAAAATCCATGACAGGGGCCCCCCGGGTGGCTCAGTCGCTAAGCGTCTGCCTTCGGCTGGGGTCATGGTCCCAGGGTCCTGGGATCCAGCCCCGCATCGGGCTCCCTGCTCGCAGGGAGCCTGCTTCTCCCTCTCCCACTCCGCCTGCTTGTGTTCCCTCTCTCGCTGTGTCTCTCTCTGTCAAATAAATAAATAAAATCTTAAAATAGATAAATAAAATAAAATCCATGACAGACACACTCGTTTGTTTGTTTTGTTCAGGGCCACCTTTACAAAAATGTGCTTCTCAGAAATCAGTTTAAATACTCTTTCCAAATAGAAGTTTTCCCTAAGTAACTTAGGAAAGTTTAGATTTCCCTCTTAGAAACTCACACTACCCTTGCAATTCCATGACAGTAGGGGGCCATGCCCATTTTATTTCTAGGCCTAACTCAGGGACTTTCAGAAATGGGTTGCTCAATATTTATTCAATTTATTGATTGTGGAATAGATGCGGTATTTAACCTGAGGCTGTTTTTCATGCCCAGAGACATGAAGATAGTGCCCTTACCTCAGAGAATATTGTTAAGAATTAAATGAATTAATAGATTTGGAAATGTCTAACACAGTACCTGACAGTCCTAGGTTTTCAGTAATAACGGTTTTATTTCCCCCAGCATTAAATAAATTCCTTAACATCATTCTCATAAAACCTTCAAACATGTATCATAACTCATCTTAAGGATTGTTACCCGCCAGATGGAACTGGGCGGATCAGTTTATATAAGGCTAATTTAGTGCTTTTCAAACTTTAATGGAGATAGGAATCACCTGGAGATCTTGTGTGAAAGCAGATTCTGATTCAGAAACTTGGAATGGACTGGAAATTCCATTTCTAAAAAGCTCCTGAGTGATGCAAAATCTGTTGCTCTGTGAACTACACTAAATAACAAGACTTAAAGCTAAATTAGTGAGTCCCCATAGTGGCTTTTTTTCTAACGTAAGAACCGGAAAAAACATATTTCTCCTTCATAATATAATGATACTCTAGCAATTAGTAATACGTAAAAAAACAAAAACAAAAACAAAACCCTAAAACCGGAGCATGGTTTTCATTATAAAATCCAAATTTCTTTTAACATATGTAAAATTGAGTAAGGGGTCCATGATTCCTCCCAAATTAATCCTGATTAATGGCTTCTGTTCGTGAAATTTATTGTTATGTGTTGGCTCCTGTAAAATCATTAGTTCAAATAAATAATATTTTCTTCAACCATATCTTCAAGGCTTCAATTTAAAAAAGATAGAAAGATGGGCAACTGGGTGGCCCCGTCAATCAAGCAACTGCCTTTGGCTCGGGTCACGATCCCAGCGTCTTGGGATCGAGTCCGGAATCCGGCTCGCTGCTCGGCGGGGAGTCTGCTTCCTCTCCCTCTTCCCCTCCCCCCTGCTCATCCTCTCTCTCTCTCTTTCTCAAATAAGTAAAACCTTTAAGAGAATAAGAAATTAAAAAAAAAAAAATACAAAAGGAAGAAAGACCAGTCATGTAGTTAGTAGATACAGCAATGGATATCAGTAAATTTCCAGCGCATGCTTTAAAAATTCAGACACTACTTTGGCATTGTTTAAAGTAAATCAAGTTGTCATCATACTCAATATTATCAATTTTTTTAATTAGCAATAATCGCGCCTCAGATAAACCTCATTGGCTATGATACTGCCACTGCGCAAAGCTTATCAATTTTTTTTTAGAAAAAAGTTTCTAACTCTATTTTTCCTGAGAATTTTATCTCAAGACTTTTATTTCTAGGAAAAATGCCTAAGATCACATTAGGTCTTTGTACAATAGTAATTCAGGTATAGCAAGATACCAAAATATTTCAATAACTCATGGGTTTTTTTCAGTTTACCTTATGTGATCTTCACTCAACATATTGTGAAAAATGAGGAAGAGTTTCCAAATTCAGAATTTAGTACTATATTTTTTGTCTCTAATCAACCTATGTGCAATAGGTACAAACCTTAATCTGTTAAATTACCACCAGTCATGCTCCTTTCTGTCTATTCTACTCATTATACTGTTTTTATTTTTATATTTTAACAATGCAAGTGTTATTAAGCATCTATGATTCTTCCCTCTCTTTAATTCTCTAAATCTCATCTTTTTCTTTTGTCAGTTGTGTTCATTCACTCATTTCTTAATTTGGGTCATCTTTCCATTTATCCTGTTTTCCCATTCCAGTTGCACTGTCTTTGCCTCACTTCCTTTTGTATTATTGCATGAGTTTTATTCATTCGTCTTCTTTTGCCTATATGCCAGTGTGTCTATGTGCCAGTCTGCCTATGTGTCAGTCCACCTTGCATTTTGCTGCCAGAATTAATTTTGCTAACATTTCTTCCATAAGATTTTAGTGAAAAATAACAAATGGCTTCCAAAACTTGCAAAATCAGTCCCATCATGGGTACATGTATCTTCTGTCAAGCTAGTCCTTCATCTGTTGTATATGCACATGCCGTTCTTTGATTATCCAAATTCTGTTTTCCTTCAGCTCCATTTGTGCCAACATTTTTTTTCTCTCAATAGGCCAGCTGACTGGCACTGATTACTTCTTTTTCTGAAACAATTTATTTAACATATCCATGGTATATATGAAATTAATTTTGGCATGAGTTCATTGGCTTTGATGAACCTTGACTTAAAATTGATTATCACCTATGATATTGTCGTATGCTTTCCTTAGCTCATTGTTACAGCTATGTATATTGCTGACTTGAATGTCTTCTTAATTCCTCAACTACTCTGAACGTATTTCAATTAAGGGCCACTATTTTGCCTCATTTCGAAGTAAGTTGTAATTCTGCTTACCTTATGTTTCTTTCAGCTCATTGTCCCTTCAGTGTACAGATTTATTATGTGGGTGGCTCACAGAATTAAATGGGAATAAAGGGCTGCTTCGCTTAAATGCAGGAAAACTGTCTGTGTTTCTATTCACGGATATTGATGTCAATGCCGGCCATTTCTTACTTTGATATTTATTTTGGAGAAATTAATAAATAGCCACTTTGAGTATGAAAATGCATTTTAAAATAAAAACATGTTGTACTAATTAGACCAAAGTAGTTTCCGACATCGACTTGAATCATTGCTCCGATGTAGTCAGTTATTAATAAAATTTTCCTTATTTTGATCAAAATGATCTTTAGTTTCTTAATTGAAAGTAATTACATGAATAAAACTTCCTTTTATTATACTTTGAAAGTGCTGTGTTTACTATTTACTCTAAAATGTATGGTCTCTTTCAGATTATTTAGGTTCAATTTCATTTGACAATTATGGTGTCTTTTCAGTTTTAGTTCCTTTCTGATATTTTTTTACCCAAATGTAATGTTAGCTTCTTTAGCATGAGGAATGTGATTTACATATCAGAGTTAGCCTTCTCCATATGGGCATGTCAAAAGGTCACACACAATAAGTAATGTCTGATTATTAGTAGATCTTGATCAAAAGTTCAGTTCAATCCAAAATATCATTAACTAGTAAAAATATCAGGCATCATTGCGATAAAACTGAATAAGACAACATTTTTCCACAAAAGTCTCACAGCTCTTAAGGAAAAAAAAATTAAAACAGTGTAAAATCAATAATCTGAAATAAGTAAGATAGAAATGTAGCACAAGAGATATTTGAATAATTCTCTCTATGAAGGTTAACAAAGACTTTGCAGAGAAGATGGTGCTAAAGAAGATTTGGGTGTCTTTTTTGTGAACTCCAGGAAAATTTAGGGATAAGTTAGTAGCAACCGGTGTCCAGTTAATATTGCTGGAATACAAAGTGTGAAGAAGGAAGTGGCAGGGATTGAGGCAAGAGAAGACAAGAGGCAATAAGCCAGAGTGCCTCACATGCTAGGCTATGATACAGAGTTCATTCTAAATGAGAACTACCGGAATAACTGATCGAAATGACATGTTTATGCTGCATTTCAGGAGGGTAATGTGAAGATAATATGAAAGTCATGGAGTCACGGAAACAGGAAGCAGGAATAATGTAAAGATGAATAATCATGAACAACTTTGCATATGAAAATGCATTTTAAAATAAAAATCTCTTATACTAATTAGACCGAAGTACTTTCTGAAGTCTTCTTGAATCATTGCCTGAGGCAGTTGACCACTAGTAGAGTAGTTCTAGAAACTGAGAATATGGTGGCTATTAAGACAAAACTGGTGGTGAAAAACATTTAAAGTTGTAATCTGACTGCCCTCAGATGGGTCCCCAAAGCCCTTTAATTTTGTCACTGTGCCTTCCCTCCTTCACTTGTACCTTCTCTCTTTGCTCCAGAACTCTGACTTCATCTTACATTTGCCCCACATTGCCAAAGCCTGGAAAACTGTTCACCCTGCATTCTCAGATTCTTCAGAGTTCCTCTCTACAAAGCAATCAGACTTCTCTATCATCAGTGCTGATCACTTCTCATAACACCAATCCGTTGTATCATTATGCCAAAATCTTCTCAACGTCACCAGGGTTTAAAGTTAAGGAAGAACAGAGGGAGTGAAAGGGTCAGAAAATACCCCTTGGTTCACTCTCTTTTCTTAATGGAACACATGTGCCATTGCAAAAGGGAGACTTTTGTGCTTTAACCTTGATGCAGAGAGGGATGGAAGACTACTATCTTACTCTTCATTTTGGGGAAGATCTAGCATCTTCCATAGAGATGTTCATGTCATTATTGGTCATTCACACAGGGATGACTTTCTGACACCTATTGTGGGGAACTGTCATCTACTTTGGAAAGAGGTCTTTCCTGCTCATCATTCTAGTCTTTACTCATCTACACTGCAGCCTTAGAATTAGTCAGTCAAATTCCTACCTAGAAAACAGTGCCCCAGTTTCCATGAGTTTAAACTCAAAGATCTCTGCATTAAGATCTATGGAAGTTGGGTGCCTGGGTGGCTCAGTCGTTAAGCGTCTGCCTTCGGCTCAGGTCATGATCCCAGGGTCCTGGGATCGAGCCCTGCATCGGGCTCCCTGCTCGGCGGGGAGTCTGCTTCTCCCTCCCCCACTCCCCCTGCTTGTGTTCACTCTCTCGCTGTGTCTCTCTGTCAAATAAATAAATAAAATCTTAAAAAAAAAATAAGATCTATGGAAGTCAGTGCAGTAGAAGAAATGGTACAGGATTGACAGGGTTCCTAGGAATTGATCTTTAGGTATTAATGACTTCCTTCTAATTCTCCTTTACTTCTTCATTCATATGCCTGAAGGGGTGCCTTATTGAGTAATGCGAGCAGGCTATTACCGGTTTAGAGTGGATAATTATCATCCCCCCCTGCCCTGTGCCAGGTCTATTTCTGTAATTGGGTAAAAACATTTTTATGATGCAACAACTTTTCTGCCTGGTCACAGTTTTCTGGCTGCAACTGGCAAACTCAAATACTCAAAAAAGTCTTTGAGTTATAAAGTCCCTTTCCTGCAGTTTGCTAGCTTGTTTTCAAAGCAAAATCTTTTCCTCGGGTAGCAATTCCTGCGATCTTACCTAGGTGTGTTACAGTATTTGCTGATACTTGCTGTTATGTCAAACCGTCAGAACTAATCAACTGGCTTAGGAACCGTCCTATTTAGCTACTCGCTGTGTGATATCCTCCTTAACAATCCCATTACCACATATATAACTCAAGCAGACTCGTTTGGTATTTTTTATTTTCTGTCACTGCCCCCCAGTGCACACAGACAGCACACCCACCACCACCATCTCTAAAATGTAAATTCCATGAAGGGGAAAATTGTGTCTTAGACACCACCATACCCTCAATGCCTAGAATAAGAGCTAGCATGCAATAAGTTCTCAAAGCATATGTTTTGAGCGTTGGTAGAAATTATTATTCATAGATCTCTTACATTTCTGCACAGCTTATCAATAAAGGCCCTACAATTTAAATGATGTTTCAAACAGCTTTGAAAGATAGAGATAGTGTTGGGCGCCTGGGTGGCTCAGTTGGTTAAACGACTGCCTTCAGCTCAGGTCATGATCCTGGAGTCCCGGGATCGAGTCCCACATCGGGCTCCCTGCTCAGCAGGGAGTCTGCTTCTCCCTCTGACCCTCACCCCTCTCATGCTCTCTCTCTCTATCTCATTCTCTCTCTCAAATAAATAAATAAATAAATAAATAAATAAAAAAGAAAGATAGAGATAGTGTTTCTCTCTGAAGCAAAGTGCAGGTTTATTCATTCGCAGCCTAGCAAGATAGAGATACTGTCTCTCTTTGGAGCACAGAACAAGCATGCTTCCTCTCTGTTATAAAATATTCAGGTTTACTGGGACGCCTGGGTGGCTCAGTCGGTTAAGCGTCTGCCTTCAACTCGGGTCCTGATCCCAGGGTCCTGGGATCGAGTCCCGCATCGGGCTCTCTGCTCCGCGGGGAGCCTGCTTCTCCTTCTCCCTCTGCCTCTGTCTGTCTCTCGTGAATAAATAAATAAAGTCTTTAAAAAAAAATATATTCAGGTTTACTAAGCACTGGGTTACTCTCCTCTTAGGAAACCGACTGTGGGTGCCGGTGTAAGCCGGATGTTCACACAACACCATATGGGACTTTGGGCTTGCAGAACTGTTACACACACACATGCACACCCCACACATACACCCCACTACTATGTTTGCTACTGTTATTACTGTGAATAATAAAGTCTTTGTCTCTCACCCAGGAGCATTGTTTATTTTACCAGTATCCATGAAACTATGGCAAGTTAAACTTGTGGCTTACAAGTAAAGGTGGGAGCTCAGAATTTTCGTAGTTCTTGACAGTTTAAGTGATGAGGATGGACTACTGACATAGCCATAGCTTTATGGAAAGGAAGGTTAAGGGCCTCACGAGTAAGCTAATGGGATTTGAGGGAAGTCTATGAGATTCAGCAGCAAAAAACATTGGCCAAATAATATCATCTATATTGGACAAAAAAATGGCTCTTCAGTTCCTTGGCTGTTAATCAGGAAGAACTGGGCAGGTTGCTTCAGGGTAATATAGGGAAATAGATATAAAGGCAGCTGCCCCAATGTTGCCCTGGCTGTTAACCTCTTGGGGAGGCGATTTCCTCACTACTCTGGGAGTCAGCCTTGGGCCCATCCCTTTGAAACCACTAATACTAAAATTAATCCAAGGTTGGCACATTGTTCTGACATTTTTTGGACAACAGTTGCAGAAACTTGTGCCTCCGCTGAATGTGAAAAGAAGGAAATGCATGTGCACTGTAGGCATTAACAAGAAAATCAATAGAACTTTGGCTGATTCTCATGGTGGATGAGGATGGGTGGAATATGTAAGGCTTGTTAAGGGAGAATGGCAACAGCCTGCCATCTCCTGCCTCAGCTGCTCTTGGAGTCTATTATACCAACCTCAGATTCATTTGAAGATAAGAGTAAAGGGTCTCCAGATTTGTGTTTCTTTGTTTTTCGGCAGGTACTAACTACTAGAAAGCAGCTTTGGCCCACCAGATTTTCCTGAGACAGAAGAACTCTTGTCGGAAACTACAGATGAATAATTGACCGGTATTCATGCTCTTACTGTCCTGATGGGATTTGAGGAAGGTGAGCCGCTGAAGAATAAATCACTGATTAAATTAAATGCATACAAAATCTTACAGTAAACCCCTTTCTACTCTTCTGGAAAAGTGCGCTAGCTCCTATATTAAAACAAGGTGAAGACTTAAGAAATATCATTATAACAATGGAGCAACAAATACCTCAGAATTGTTCCTTTAAAGGAGCTACTACTCTATTAGGCAAGCCCAAATTGGCTAAAGCACACAAACCCAGCAGCCCCAACTGCAAGTGGCTGTTAAATAAGTCTCCCCCAAGACTGAAAGAGATGGTGTCAGTCATTAAAAACATACTGCCCGTTAAAGATCTTTGAGCAGGCTAAAAATACTGGAAATTCATTTAGCTGAATCCCAACCTACTATCACACCCCTTGAACCTGATAATAAATGGGAAGCTTTATTTTATGGCAAGGTGCAGCTTTCCTTATTTGCAAACCCTGATCCTTTTCTCCACCTCTACCCCCCACCTCAATCACTTTAATGAGAAAGATATTTGGTGAGTGGCCCAAGTCTCCCCTGTCCCCAGAGGGAAACCAGATACCAAGCAGAACCATTCAAGCATGTTGAGGTATTTTAGGGGAAGGGAGAAAGTCAAATTTCAATGGCTTTGTTGGATATTGATGCCCAAATCACAATCCTATCTGTTTCCTTGGAAGGAAGAAGTGAGGGCCCCAACCCAACTGATGGGTTTGGGCATTATTCATAGTAGGGAAGAAAAGATGAATGTACCCTGTGGATCATTTAGGACAGCAACATGTACTGTTTCTGTTGATTTTACGCCTGGATTTATATTAGTAACTTAGGTGCTAGGTGGACATTCCTATAAATTTGGCAGATTAAAGACAATCCTCTTTTGGAGCATTGAACTTTGGACATAAATAGCTGTTCCTTATTGAAACATCTGGGCCCCTCCTATCAATGTCCATGTTAAGGGTCATTCACTCATGAGATTGACAGCAATCAAGCAGATGCCTGAACTCGTAATTCTCAGATTGCTGTCAGTGTTGTCTGAGCCCATCATTATATTTCATATTTCATGACTATGTTTCTGAAGTGAGAAAGGTCACACTGCTTTGAGTTCTGCCCACTCCTGGATATCTCAGTTGGGGTTACCCCCTCTTGGAGCAGTACACGTGCCACTGACACACTTAGCAGGTTATAGTGGTACCGTTCAAGTCCAGTCTTCACCATTGTACCTGCACCATTGTAGCCTCTGAAGCTAAAATTTCATATGTTTGCGGGGTTTTCTATACCAAGAATATTTACAGCTTGACAACGGAATACGTTTTTTTCAAAAAGCCACTAAGCAATATGCTGATACTCATGATATTCAATAGGTTTTTCATAGCCTGCACTACCCACAGATACCTAGTAGATAGACAATTAGAATGTCCTTCCCAAAAATCAACTCAAAATGATTCTGACTCTACTTTCTTCAACTCCTCTTGGTCCAGATTTTCAGTCAGAGATTTTAATCACTGAATATGGCCGTCCACAGCAGCGATCATCTCATTTGGCCACTTCCTGAGTGATGATCAGGATCAAAGCTGTGGATTTTTTTGACCTATTAGGAATAGGTGGCATTCTACTTTGTCCATTTGTGACCATGCTGGTGTTTCCTTTCCCTAATGTCAGCACCAGGCTGGACCAGTTAATATACCCTCCAAGTAGTAGCCTGGCCAAAAGGAGTTCAAGGATTCAAACTCTCTTCTAATGCAGCGACCTGGATATCTTTCTTAGACTGGCATATTTCTAGACCATAAGAATAGTGACCATTTAACAGTTGTACACTATACTACTACTACTAGTATTCAGAAGTACTGTACTTGCCACGTCCCTTTACTGTGGACCATGCCAACCAAAATAGGGAATATTTGCTCTCAGTTACCTGGCCTTTATGGATGAAAGGTCTGGGTACAAGTAAAAGATGATTCAGTATTGGGTGAAGTTATAGATGCAGAAATGGGACACAGCAAGTTTGTGGCAAAAAGACGGAGAGCACCAATCTGTGTGCCCAGGGAATATTTCAGACCCCAGGAGGTATGGTGAAGGGAGGAACATCAATGATCTCTGTCCTTCAGAATCATACCAGACACTTGCTCATGAAGAAAAAACATGCTTGCGTACTGCTACCAACCTGTGGAGAGCACTTTAAATTTAATCGACTACTTTATCTCCCATCCCCTTTCACATAGCTCTGACCTTGACTCAAATGCCATTACCCTTAAACTCATTGTAAAGGCCATTGAAAACAGCAAGAGATCATCTTGGCTCTTTCACTTCCCGTCAACATCTCAGCTGTTTTGCCTTCTCCTTTTTCCATTACTGTTATTCAGTCATTCCATGCAGAAGATGAATTCCACCCAGATGTTGGCACAGACTGAAAAAATAGGTTGGAATGGTGCTTGCCAGACAGTTCCTCAGAAACAAAAGAAAACAAAAGAAAACAAACAAACAAACAAACAAACAAATATTTATTTGAACTAGGAATGCTAAGATGCACCAGCTAGAGAGGAGGACACATCAGAGGTACTACCGACCCCACTGATGTAAGGCACAAAAAACTATAATGACACTTTCTTTCTAGGGGCATTATGTGGGACTGTGAGATTGTACTTCTGTTTATTTATTTTTTTAAAAGATTTTATGTATTTATTTGAGAGAGAATGAGAGAGAGAGAGAGTGAGAGAGAAAGCACATGAGGGGGAGGGGTCAGAGGGAGAAGCAGACTCCCTGCTGAGCAGGGAGCCCGATGGGGGACTCGATCCTGGGACTCTAGGATCATGACCTCAGCTGAAGGCAGTCTTTTAACCAACTGAGCCACCCAGGAGCCCTGTACTTCTGTTTATTTCTTTCTTTATTTTTTATTATTTTTTTGTACTTCTGTTTAGAAGCTTGGCATTCACTTGCCTCTCCCCTGAAAACATGGTAGCTTTCACCTTAGAAATGGCCATAAGAGACAGCCAGGTGTTTAAGGAAATACCACCTGTATGTCATGTAGCTGTCAAAGGCTGTAGAGAGTTCTCCAAAATGAGGAAATTCGTGGATAATCTTTTCAGAAGGGTAAGTGATTTGTAATTCATGTGCAACCTATGGACAATTATCCCTATAATATGAGTCACCCAATTAGAATTAGTGGTATGACATTTGTTCCTGACTTTATCTGAAGTGATTAATAACAGTATTTTGACCCTGAAAGACATTCAGGTCAGCTTCAATTCACTGTCCGAGTTTGTTATTGATAATAGAATTATCCAGACTTTATCCTTGCAAGCCAAGGCAGTTTCTGTACAATCACATATATATCCTACCATACCAGGATTAGTACCTCAGGCCAGATAGAAAGGTCAATAGAGAAAAATAAGAAGAAAGTCATTCTCCATCTAAGGTAGAACCTGTTGGTCTATAGGAATTTTTCAGTTGGTTGGGTCTGGAAGTGTAGTGTAAATGGTTGAAAGTAATACTACAAGTTTGTCTCATCCTGTTGTTTGGAGTCCTGTTGGTAGTAGTCTTAATGTTGACAATAAATATGAGACAAATTGAGTGGATCTGTTCCCAGCCTCTGTTGGTTAGAGTGGCCAACAAAGTTCTATACTCATGGGTACATTTTCCAGAAGACAAGATGGTATAGAAGAGGTGGATATTGATAAGGAATTACTTTCCATGGATCTTTTGTGTCTCTACATGAATTGTGAGGAGCGACAAAGATTACCATTTTTCCAGACTTTTCTGGGAGGTTTATACAGTGAACAGCCTTGGAAGACAGAGATAGTGTCTCTATCCAAAGCAAAACCAAGCATTCTTACTAGCCTTTCTAAAAGATAGCAGTTCCCTAAGCTCAAGTTCCCCTCCATTAATGTAACCTACTAACTAGTTAGGGATCACCCGACTCTTTTCGTATAACCCTTTGGCAATTGTGCTTGGGGAACTGGCAAAAGAAAATGTTTATACTCCAGCTGCTGCTACTACAGTAAGTGATGAAGTGCTTTGTATCTGATTCAGGAATTTGATGTTTTCTGCTAGCATCCATGAAACTAGGATGCTAACTTGGTAGTAGAGCACTTTGCAGGTAGGGTAAAATCAAAGCCTTCACAGTTGTTGACATTGAACAAATAAATGAATGTGTTATGGCTAACCTCTACCATATATGGAGCGGAATTCTCATGACTTTGAAGGAAGATAACACTTATCTCACTGGCATCCTTTTTTCTTTCTTTTCTATTACCAATATATCTAAGCATTCTCACACTGCACTCAGCACAACTTCATCTCCACCGACCACACTGTAATGCACTTAAGTGCAGTCAGTAAGGTTGCAAGCTACCTGGCATGTGGCCTTCAGTCCCTTTCTTTTTGTAAGTTCTCTATTTTGAGTCTCAATGGATTTCCTTAGCCCCCTTTTTTCCCTAATGCCCTTTGCAAAATTAGCATTAACCTCACAACAAAATTGAAAGCAACTTGGATTTATATTTTTGGCATTTTATACTCCATCAAAAATTTACTGGTGAGTATTTTTACCCTGTCCGCCATCACCTGAGCAAAGGCCTTTAAAGTCTCCATAATCTTGTTTTTCAGGCTCAGGAACATTTCATTTTGGGCTCCAAAGTCAAGCACTGCTACAGGTGCCCTACAAAAATCCTGGACTTTTGCAATGTGAGGATATTGAGGAGCATCTGGATTGCTTATATTATTTCCTTTCTGAGACGAAAAGCTCATGGTTCCTTGGTGGGTGGGGTACAATTTAGAATTGGCTAGGATTCTTCCATTAACTCTACCATCACCTACTTGTCACTTGATTTCTTCAGGAATGAGACATTGAAATATCTTCAATGCCTAGAGTCTTAGCATTAGTCATCATGGGCTTCCTTTCCTAATATTTTATGGAGAAAATTCTCTGTATGGATCATCCTAATAAACATAAATAAAAGAAAGCGTAGTCTTGGCTGACTTTCTAGTTAGAAATTCTCTGTTTTATTTTTTTATTTATTTTATTTATTTTTTTTTTAAAGATTTTATTTATTTATTTGAGAGAGAGAGACAGAGAGAGAGCATGAGAGGGGGGAGGGTCGGGAAGGTCAGAGGGAGAAGCAGACTCCCTGCTGAGCAGGGAGCCCGATGCGGGACTCGATCCAGGGACTCCAGGATCATGACCTGAGCCGAAGGCAGTCGCTTAACCAACTGATCCACCCAGGCGCCCAGAAATTCTCTGTTTTAAATCTATAGTCCACAGCTGTCCTAGTGCTAAGATATCAATCTCCTTCGGATTCCTCTCTCCCAAAGAGGGTCATAGGATTATAACTTTCTAGTCTATATCTACAACTAATCTTACACACGGTGCTTCTAACAGATTCTAACAACTGTAATTTGATTCAGGGTAATCAGATATATAGGCCTATATCTGATAGGTCTCATGACTAAGGTTTTACTAGACAGTAGTAAATGACTTTTTATACACACACACACACACACACACTGGAATATTACTTAACCATAAAAATAATGAAATAATGAAAATCCTGTCATTTGTCATAATATTTTTTTAAAGTAACATAATATGACTTTAATGTTTCATTCTTAAGGAAACTGCTCCACCACGGATGAGGATAGGAAGAACAAGGGCTTAAAGCAACAGAGAGCCTCATTTGGATAATTACTAGTGATGACCTGGGCTTAAGACAGTGGCATTGGGAGTTAAAATAGCTTAAAGTTGTTATATATACCAGAGATCAAACTGGTATGTAATCTGAATTAAAATTTTTTTCCTAAAATTACTCTAATAAAATTTTAGTATTTAACTAATAAAAGCCACTATCTGTTGCACATCATCTATGCCCCCCAAAATGTACATTTGTATATAAAGTATTGAGCACAGACTAAGAGCTCAACCAACAGTTACAATATAAAGAAAAATATTATTTCATTACTATCAGTTTTATATATTCTTGCCTATTCATTTCTGACAATAGTCCCAAAGGGGAGATATATTTCCCACTGTTTTAGATTTGGATATCAGATGCAGAAACATTACATAAGTTGTCCAGTACAGTAGTCCCTTCTTATCTGAAGTTTCCCTTTCCCGGGTTTCAGTTACCTGCCATCAACCACAGTTTTGAGGCAGCTGATCCTTCTTCTGACTTATCATCAGAAGGTCAATAGTAGCCAAATATTACATCGCAATGTCTATGTCATTCAGTTAACTTCTTCTCATCATGGAGGCATTTTATTAGCTCACATCATCACAAGAAGGATGAGTACAGTATAATAAGATATTTTGACAAAGCGAAAAACCACATTCATTTAATTTTTATTACAATATATTGTTATAATTGTTATGATTGTTTTATTATTAGCTATTGTTAACCTCTTGCTGTGCCTAATTTATAATTTAAACTTTATCATATGTATATATGTATAGGAAAAACACAGTATAAATAGAATTTAGTCCTATCTGCAGTTTCAGGCATCTACTGAGGGTCTTGAAATGTATCCCCCACAGATTAGAGGAGACTACTGTAATTGGGATAGAAGAATGTGAGGATTTTAATCTATGTGTCTTTAATTACCAAATTCATGTTCTTTCCATTGCTTATGTAGCTTTAACTTTAAATATATTTTTGATGTCTCAGTGAACATACTTGTGTCTCTAATTTTTCATTGAGATTTAATTGAATATAATATTGTGTAAACTTAATGTGTACCACAACATGTTGATTTGATGATATATTTATATACTGCAATATGATTACCATGGTAGCATTAGTTAATACCTCTATCATGTCTTTCTTGTAGTGAGAACAATTAAGATCTAGTTTCCTAGCAACCTTGGAGCTTATAATATATTATTGTTGACTATAATCTCTATGTTGTCCATTTCTAATTTTTTAACAGTAACTAATTTAGTCTAGTAGGCATTTTGAAAACAAAAGCCAATAAAAACAAAGCTTCAAGAAATTTTCCATTTCCATTATCACTCGAATTTGTATTCCCACTTGTTGACTCAATCCAGGAGCCATTTACAATATTCTGTTTTCATTCTCTATGCCTCTACTCCTGGTATTTCTCCCTTTATATCTTGCTACCGATTCTTTTCCTCCCCTCAGCTAACTAATTAAATAATTTGCAAGACCATATTGTGTGAGTTCCTAACAGACAGTGTGTCAAAGAGACAATGAAGACAAGTGCATCAACAGACCATGGATAAGGTATCAGGGGATTCTGGGAAGATGTGCCACTTTGATAGACAGGGACTTTGAGCTAATAAGCCCCACAGGGATCTCCTTGACCCTCTGGAATTTTCACACCGACACAGCTAAAATCCTCTCAGGTGTTCTGTCCCCAGAAGAGATACAGGCTAATTTTAGATGAACCACAAAAAGTCTCTACTCAGGAAATTTTCGGGGGAGATGATCAGAAGAAAACAGAATGAGAGAGAAAACATGATATTGAAAAAATGGCTATGTTCCAGAAATAAAATAAACGCACTTGTAATCCTATTAGGTCAACCTGAGGAAAAGGTTATTTCTCTGGTGATGTAAGGCTAATCATCTTTATGAATTTTTTTCTGGAATTGATTTTTCCATTAGTGAAGGAGAAGTTGTGACATATGTATGAATGCAAAATTATCTGATATAATAATGAAAGCCAACAATTACTGAGTGCTTGATATGAGCCATATTCTATTATAAGCGTGAATTATTTCATTTAACTTTTATGACAGTATGTGGTAGATATTATTCTTAGCTCCATTTATAGATGAAGATGATAGCACAATAACTTTTAATAACTTGCCTAAGGTCATATGGATACAAATCTAGACTGCCTGACTCTATGGTCAGTTCTTGGCTTCATTAACGAGAAATGTTGTAGAAGTAAACCTTTTACTTCAGACACTGTTGAATGGCCTTTCTGAGGCTGTTTCTGGAAAGGTAGTGAGGTGAGGGTGTCTACTCTGTCTCTGGTTTCCTCTGGTAGCTCTCCTTTACACTGTAGTCAGTATTAGTCAGTAGGCTCTGACTCAAATACTCATTTAGTTTACCTATTTGCCTACAACCCTTTCTATGGCTCTTTAATACTTTTTAATCCTCTGGCCCCCATTACTTGACTGGCGTCTTACTCCATACACCGGTGAGCCACTGAAGGATTTCCCTTGCTCTGAAGACATCACTCTCTACGCACCTCACACTCTCTAGCCCAAAATACTTTGCACACCATTCCCTTAGATTCAATCTTACCAAAATCTTCATGCCCATTCCACATATAACATGAAAATTAGGCAAGGGCAGACATTCAGCCACGCTTACACTGCAGGAGAACTGAGTAGTTAGAAGACTTAGATACACAATTTCTGTTGGCAGACCTTCTAAGCTATGACAACCTTTCATTGAACTGGAGTTTTCATTGATTTTTTTTTTTTAAATGTCATGTGGATTTTAAAATGTCCTCAACAACCCTCTATTTTTTCTCTCACCAATATAATTTGTCTTAAAAAATTTCAACCTTTTACTTTTTCTCTAGTAAACCACAATTTATTTTGTCTTCCTTTATTGATTATTAGTAAGTACTTCTTGTTTTATTGGTACTTTAATCCTTTTATGGCCATTAGAGTATTCATTTTGAGTGGTGTTTATTTCCACTTGCTTCACACACACAGACAAAATCCATTTCTTGATCATAGACTTACCTCATCCTGCATACTGCAATGCAATTTGTGGTGAAGATGTAAAACTCAGTAATTTAACTCCCAAAGAAAAATTCCCTGGTCATTCCTATCATATTTCCCTTTCTCTAACAACCTTAATGTTACCTCTCCTTCCTCTGTCTGTGAACCATATTTTATGTCTTATCTAAGTGATATTAAGTGTTTTCTGTAATAACAATTCATGTGCCTCTTATGAAGCTCACAAGTGCTATTAAAAAAGTGCTGTTTTGGAAATCACAGTCTAGTTATTATAGTTGATATTTGCCCTTTGTTTAGCACTAAATGGTGACAAAATTGCTTTTTTATTTTTCTACTAAGAAACATTAAATAGTCTTCATGCCTTACTTATAAGTAAGAGTAGAACAAGCTAAAAATAGGGTTTTTCATAAGACATATTTGGAGGAACAAGGAAATTTAGCTTGGAAAACAGGAAGTTCATGGAGAATCTCATAATCATTTTGAGAAACTGAGTTCCAACTTAATCTGTTTATGTTAAAGGGCAGGACTAGTGACTTTAGATAAGGAGCAATTTAGCATAATTTGGGGATTCATTAAAAATTAGAGGAGTTTAAAAATGAAAATTAGTTTTTTTTTGTAGTAATAAGTTTAAGTATTCAAGCAGAAGCTATATGAATACACAACAGAAGTGTGATAAAGGGGATTACTTCATAGGAGGTTGGAATAGATGATCAGTAAGATTTATTCCTACTTTATTATTTATGGTATACTTTATAATTTTATGGAGACATTAAAATATTAGAATCAATGCTCAAAATATGTAAACGTTTAAACTCTGTATAAGACTGTCATGTCTGTTGGTTGTTTGAGTAATTACAGTAGAAAGATATTTTAAAGAGAGTTTTAGGTAATCAGTACATATTGTTGTTTATTGTTAGTTCCTTGCTATGTTTTTTCTTTGTCCATAGTCTTTTCAGTAAACTACAGATGCATATTCATAGAAATATTTTCTTTTAAAGATTGATAAAAGCAACATTAATAACTATTGTTAAAATTAAAATACGGCAGCAAAATTTTATTTCCACTTGTTTTCTTCACTTTCACATATACCAGGGAGGAATGCCAATATCTATAATTCCCAGGACCTGCATTTAAATATCTTCAGATTACTTGAGTAAATATTCTGCTCAATTTTTGCAAGGGCAATTAGTATAATTCTTGTCTCAAGTATAAACTCTGGGTTTAGAAGACTGAAACTCTTTACAAATGTATGTATGTATATATATATATATATATTTATGCACAGATATTTATGGATTATATATAGCTAAATGTTTGTGTTTATATTTTTTATGTTGAAGAGAGTAAAAAAATGTAGGGAATGTACAAGTGTATCTGAAAGTCAAATCCTCCTTTATTTGAGGATGTGCTATTTCAGGTGATTTTTAATACATATGTAAAATGGTAGTAATCAACTCAGACATGCTTTCAACAAACATTTGCTTGGTACTTGCCAAGCACTGTATTAAATGCTGGGGGGTGGAAGTGATGCTAGATACAGGTCTTATCTACAGGTGAATACAGCATAATGGAAGGAGGGAAACAGACATATAAATATCTAAATAAATAAGTTTCAATAAAATATTAATGCGTATTACTTCCTTATTAGTACCTATTACTCATTCTCAAATGGTAATAGAAACTTCATTTGTTTTCATCTGTTATAATCACAGCCAGTGCTTACTTGAATGATCTAGGTAAAGTGAATGTCTAAGAAATATTGTCGCTTAAGTGAGCAGATAAATTGCTAATTTACTAATGCAATATCTTTATATTCAGCAAATTGGATAAACAGTATCAGTTAATCAAAATAAATAAAGACATAGTTTTTATTGGTTAATGTATTACAAATCTGTTGGTAAGAAGAGGTTTCTGAAGCATAACACTTAGATTTCCCATGTAAGAATATCTGCTCTAAAATATTAAGTCTATAAACTATGGTATATTATAAGTTGAAAATAATCGTAAGCAACTTGTTTCAAATAAATAAGAAAGTGAGAGTTTCTTCCCTGTAGCAAAAACACGTAAATGTATCTGACTTATTGACTTACATAAATTAACACTGGCTAGGAAAGAAATTATAAATTCCAAATATTATTTTTCTTAATGCTGTAGAAATCTCTTCTTCTCCAGCATTCTTCCCAACCCACTCAGCTGAAATTGTTTATTTTTAGCCATCTGATATTTATTTAATGAAGACATTAAGGGCCGAAAGACTAATTGAAACATAAAAAGTTAGAAGTAATTTATTTGGGAGGGTGATGAAACTGTGGCAATTAAAATCTATGATTTCCCAAACAACTTAATTATTTTTTTTCCTAAATTATAAAGTTTTAGTTCAAATAGCCAGGTTTAAAATGTCTATGGAATACCAGGGATAGGTGAATTAACTCTGTTTTTCTCAACCACTGACTCCTTGGAGCTCTGAAAATCCTTAGTTTATGGCATTTGTGAGCCATGTCATCACAGGCAAGTCATTTCTTTCTTTAGGTCTCTCTTAATTTGTAACACTGAGTTGCTGCTAGCATTTCCTAACTCATACAATATGGTTGGCATATATGAAACATTCAATACATCTATATATTTCTTTTAAAAAGTATTTCCTCTCTCTACATGCTCTCACTGAAAATCTAGCCACGTGGCATTTGAATACAATATCTAACAACCTGTGGAGCGGCTGGTAGGCAGAACAGAGGGAGTAGGGGTTCTCTACTGAAAATTAAAGTGAGCTAATCTCATCAATATGTCTATTTGTCCTGCAACACTTCTAATTATGAATTTCATGGGAGACGGAGAAACTGGGTGGGGAAAACAATGCCAAGGTGCAGCTGAAATGACCCTGAGGGACCCAGGTAATCTACGGAGATTTCATCAAAGCTACAACTATTGGGACATGGTCAGGAGACCAAGGAGATAAGAGAACTGAGAGTATGGAAAAGACTGGGTTTGTTGGGAAAAACTAGTGTACCATTATTTATCCTCTTAGTCTTTTTTTTTTTTTTTTAAGACTTTATTTATTTATTTGACAGAGAGATACACAGCAAGAGACGGAACACAAGCAGGGGGAGTGGGAGAGGGAGAAGCAGATTTCCCGCTGAGCAGGGAGCCCGATGCGGGGCTCGATCCTAGGACTCCGGGATCATGACCTGAGCTGAAGGCAGACGCTTAACGACTGAGCCACCCAGGCGCCCTTTATCCTTTTAGTCTTAGAAGGATTTTAGTTCAGACACCCATTTGACAGAATATATAAAGTCTTTTATTCCCTCCTGCTTTATGAAAATGGTAGAGTATGTAGACATTGAGTTTTGTCTGTGCTCATCTAGCATTGATTATTCTAATAATCACTAGAAAATGATTTTATGTGACCAGGAGATTCTTGAAAAACTTGTTACATGCACAATATTGTATATTAGAATGCAGTCAAAAGAGAACCATCCTTAACTTCAGTCACCTTAAGGGTCTTCATTTTAAAAGAGAAACTAAGATTATGGGTAAACCCACCAAATACAAACACAAAGAACACAAACACATTAATTTATCTGTCACTCAAACCAGGATTTTCAGATAGGAAATAAGCCTATTATTTGGGACTTTGGAGAAAGAAAGTCAAATTGTAACATGAAGCCCATTCCCCTTCTCTTGCTTCCAGGAAAAAAGTATTCTCAGCGTCTGGCTGAATTTGCCTGGGGAAAGTTGCCATGGCATTTATGCCCAGCATAATTTGACTATGGCTTGTCACCTCCAAATCTCCAGATCAAATAGAGTTAGATTTCAGAGCATCTTTGAAAAGCAGAATGCATTATGTCTACCATAATGGCCACACTATGTGACTACAATTCAATGAACTCAATACTCCCTTCCCCTGCACTTGATGTAAGAAGGGGGTTTGTTTCACATCGGTCCCATTCTCTACGATTTTCCATCGCAAACAGGAGTTTTAATTAATATTGACTCAAAAGCTTTACATTTTATAAGATGCCAGAAATCATTAATTAATTAAATTTTTGTTACAGTAATGTTTCACACACTACCATTCTTCTTATCCCAGTCTCTTTGCTTTATAGAATTCTGAGAATAGAGATCTAGAAAGAAGACAATTTCATTTTTATTTTATATCTTTCTTAATTCTTGGAAAAAATTAAGAAAAAAATTAAAACATTAACAAGTACGATTATCAAGTATTTTTTTTAATAATCAAAATGATTAAGACACATGTCTCAACCCACATATTGAAATTGTAGATGACTTTGGAGATCATCTTCAACTCATTATTTTTTTAAATGTAAAGCAAAGCAAAATGCCTTATATCACATAGTTTAGCCAGGTTTTTACAGGACCAGGATAAGAACTCATGCCCCAGGATGTCCATGCTTGTCTTGTTCCATGGTAAGTCCCACCTGTATATTACCTAACTTCAAGGTTAACTACAAAATGAAGTTCCAGATGGAACACTTTGTCAACATCACTTAAAAAATTGATATTCTGCTTTGGAACAGGTCTGCTAAAATAAATAATTTTTGTCACAATATGGTATTTTAGAGCCTTACTTAATAATCAAGTGAAATTTTATTTTTAAGTTGAGTGACATTTTAAAATGCTTAAGTTTTATTTGAAATAAGTAAAGGTTAGGGGCACCTGGGTGGCTCAGTTGGTAAAGCGTCTGCCTTCGATTCAGGTCATGATCCCAGGGTCCTGGGATCGAGCCCCACATGGGGCTTCCCCCGCTCAGCAGAGAGCCTGCTTCTCCCTCTCCCTCTGCCTGCAGCTCTGCCTACTTGTGCTCTCTCTCTGTCAAATAAATAAATAAAATCTTTAAAAAAAAAGAAATAAGTAAAGGTTAAATGTGTTTTAAAAATATTTTCCCCCAATGCCTCAGAATATGACATATACATAACATCAAAAGGAACTTATAATATTGTTCCCTCATTCCAATAAACATAATATACTTAATTGATGAAAGGATCATGCTGTTCTGTGTGAAGGTAGGGGTGGGGGACAATTATTGCCTCCATCTTTCATTATTTTAGAGAATAGCGGGCTTAGATTCCACTCCTCAGGAGAGTTCATATTGGCCTAGATATGTTCTATTCCTCGTCTACACACTTCCTTGCTCCCTCTTATGGAAGGAGAAATTCTTGATCTGATTGTGAAATTGGTGAGAAAGTGACATCCACTGACACATATCCCATGAAGTGTGTGTATACCTATAGGAAGTAATTTGTAGGGGTGCCTGGGTGGCTCAGTCCATAAGTGTCTGCCTTTGGATCAGGTCATGATCTCAGGGTCTCAGCGTGGGGCTCTCTGCTCAGCAGGGAGTCTGCTTCTCTCTCTCTCACTCTCCCTCTGTGCTCTCTTTATCTCAGATAAATAAATAAAATCTTAAAAAAAAAGAAAGAAATTTGTAATAAATCTAAATAGCAGAAACAGCTCAAACTGTTTCTTTCTCTCCAGGGCCACCAGAAATCCTTTGTTATCTAATTCTGTGAAACTTGCTAGGATTCTGACAGGTCCAACCTCTTTTCCTCTTTTCCTCTTTTGTTCTTTCTGCTCTGCTAAATTTATTAGCTCCTTCAGTCCCCCACGCAGCTGTCCAGATAAGTGTCTTCTACTCAGATACAATTTTTGCAACAAGAGAATCCTATAATTTAGACTTCATTGGGTTTGGTGGATGGATGGTGGAGGGGGAAAACACAAGGAAGCTCCATTTTTGTGTGGAATCCAAACTGCATTCTCCACTTCCCTATAATAGGCAACTCTTGTATTTTTGAGTATTGTTGTGCTTTTATATGGTATGTTAATAATGTTGATATTCTATTTTGTTCAACAACTTTATACATCTGAATCTCCACATTCTTTTCTCCCCCTCTATCCTAAATATTAAAAACAAAAAAAAAAAACAAAAACAAGTTTTAGGACATAATATTTATTAACTGAATGAGGAATATAACATTGAGAGAGTGTTTTTTGTATTTTTTATTCTTAAAAGTTTAAAAACGTGTTCTAAAGATGCATTTTGATATACTGGAGTGAGGGATGGGGTGGGAGGAAAGTCCTATTCAATATATCCTGTATAATATTCAAGCATGAATCTTCATTTTCTAACTTTTCTCTTGAGTTCATTTATGTCCGAAGAGAAAAAAGGCAATCCAGAAAATAGGATAACTTTACAATTTCAACTGCAAATATTTATATAATCTTATTTATCTACACTAGCTTAAAATTTAGACGATCTTCTAAAACACCAAACGGTTATTGATTTTGTTCCATTTATGCTAGGTAACTGTCTAAAATGTAAGAGGTGAAACTAGGATATGAGTTGTGTAGGATGGGTATAACTGTTTCAGGTAACATGCTTTTCAGATCTTTGGAGTCTGGAGGTGATATCCTCAGCCTATACTAGACAGAAAGAAAGGCTCAAAGAATCATAAAATTGAAATAAATAACTGGCCTATCTCTAGCAAACCATTTAGGACAAAATGCTATGGTTTCTTATGTGCTAAACTTATCCTTAGTTTTCCCAGATTTCTATCTCTATTTTCTTTCACCTGAAATTCCTTTACATTTTAATGTTTCTTTAAAAATATTTTCCACGTGGGGCACCTGGGTGGCTCAGCTGTTAAGCGTCTGCCTTCTGCTCAGGTCATGATCCCAGGGTCCTGGGATTAAGCCCCATGTCAGTCGGGCTCCCTGCTCGGCAGGAAGCCTGCTTCTCCCTCTCCCACTCCCCCTGCTGTGTTCCCTCTCTCACTGTGTCTCTCTCTGTCAAATAAACAAATAAAATCTTAAAAAAATATATATAATATATATATATATATATATATATATATATATTATGCATTTTTTAAACCACATCATATCTTCTGTGGAATGACATGAAGTATAGTTACTGAAATACGTTTCTTTCCAGTTTTAAAGAGTTTAGCTTGCTCTTAGATGAGCTTTTTATGCTTAATGCAACCAAACTGGTACTTCAAAATTCAATCAACTTTGCAAAACTAAGTACTTACTGTTGAAATATTTTTTTCTAGAATTGATTAGGTTATAGATGCCTACATTTGACATATTCAGCAGTATAGATGGAATTTTTGAGAGGTGTAGAAATATTTACTTTAGTATGTAAACAGTGCCAGTCTGTAAGTTAAATAATAATATACTTATTTTCAATTTTTAAAGTGGTTTTAGTGATTTTTTCACTTAAGATTTTATTTAGCAATATTTTCACAGAACGAGGAACAAAATAAAATATTAATTTAATATCACCAAACTATGTTTGCTTCTGTGTGCAGTAACTATTTGCAGAGCAATCCACTCAAAATGAGACATAAATATCCTTGTTGCAAGATAGTTGACAAGGAATTAGAGTAGATAAAAGAAGCCAAAGAGAAATAAGAAGTTTGTTATAAGTTTCCTTTTACACTGGAAGTTTCTAAACTTGAGTTTCAGAAACATAACTCTTTTTTTTTTCATTTATCTTCCACAAAAATACTTTAATATGTGAATTTTCAACATGCCCCAGAATGAAATAGATCAACATTTAAACCACTGTTGTTACAGATTTAATACAAATTCAATTTGATGTTTGACCTTTGTTTTTATGACTGAAGTATTTGTCTCCATGCGACCTTTTGCCTTTGAGTAACTGGTTTTAAAGTCTTTCAACTGAGTTAAATACCTCTCTTGGAGACAAACCACTCTCAAAAAATTTAGAATTGCTAAGGTGATACTATTACTGAGTCATTGATATTCTTAAAAATCTCCATAATGGAAAAATTTTGAAAAAAATCATCATTAAGTATTGCTGTTTGAATAGTTTTACAGAAATGCAATAATAGTTCTTTGGAGAAGAGTTCCCATGGGGTTGAGGCTCAGGCCTCTGAAAGTACAGTACTAACCTACAGTTGGTTAAGTGGTAATTCTTATAAGTGCCAATAGGATACTTCAGTTTTCTCCCTTAGTTATCAATGTACTATTAATTGGCTACACCTCACACTTTTTAATTTTGGCACACTTTGTTATTCTTGTTTCTTTTAATGGTTATCTTTATTGGTTTAAATGAAATTGTTTAAATGAAATTATTTTACATCCATGAAACACTCAGAAGACATGATGAGGCTGATTCGAGGAGTAACAAAGTAAGTTCAATGGTGAATCCTGATTGCTACTGCTGGGACAACAGGAAGAGGAGGACCCAGGCCATCCCCTGCTGTTCAGTATCCACAGGCATCCATGCACACATATTCACACTTCCATCTACTAACAACTTAGTTCTAACAAGATGCAATGATGCTCTGAATAAGGATCCTCTCACCTTCAAAAGTTATAAAGGTATCCATCTCTGCATGATGTTAATTCAGTCATAATCCCAGGAGATCTCTACCAGACACTTGGATGAGTGCCACCAGCTCTCACATCAAACCCATATTGAAGTTTAACATCTTAGTGAAACTGTGGTGAACCACTGGACATACAGATCCATGTCTAATAACTATCTACCTATCTCTGTATTCACTCCAGTTGCCCTTACTCTTGCCCTCCGTTGCTTTCTCACTCTTTAACTTTTTCACTATCTGCCTTTTGTTTTGTTTGAAAATCTTAATGACTTTAAAAGTTGATAACAACAACTTGAGGGAAGAAATAGATATAGTCCATGTCTATATCAGTTAGTGAAAAAAAATAGGTTGATAAAGTCTATTGATTTCATTAGGAATATTAGACCCAGTGTCAGGAATTCTCAATAAATTCCTTGGTATTTTAGATATCTTGCAGGTATTTGACGTTCCCCATTATTTTTCATAAGAAATATATTAAATGAATATATTTCTAATTACATTATCATTTTCTTTCTTGATTATCAGGTAGGGCATAACTGATGAAGGTGTTAAAGTTATAAAGGCAAAATAGGAATTATTTTATAAAGAATACCACAGTATAAGCTCCCACTTCTTTATAATTGAATCATTGAATTTTTGAGAAAATTGAATAACATAATGCATATAAAGAGTGATTCTAGGGGCGCCTGGGTGGCTCAGTCTTTAAGCGTCTGCCTTGGGCTCAGGTCATGATCCCAGGGTCCCGCGATCAAGCCCCGCATTGGGCTCCCTGCTCTGTGGGAAGCCTGTTTCTCCTTCTCCCACTCCCCCTGCTTGTGTTCCCTCTCTTGCTGTCTCTCTCTCTCTGTCAGATAAATAAAATCTTAAAAAAAAAAAAGATTCTGGTTCAAACCATCAGACTCGTTACATATAACAACTCCACTCTTAAAAGGTCATATGGAAGTCATAGAAAATATCCAAAGAAGAAATAAGTAAATAAAATAATAAAACCACGAGGCATAGAAAATAAGAACATATAAAAAAGCTTGGAAAAACTCCCAGGAGAAAGCAGATGGCAGTTGATCCAATTACATTAATTAGTTTTTATAATGAATAATGTTTATATAATCATACTACTATAAATGCTATTTATCAATGTTTAATTTTTAGAGGTAACACATAGAACAATCCTGATAAACTGAATTATAGCTACAGAACAGAATGTAAATGTGACCTAAATTAAAAAGATAAAAAAAAAGAGTAATACAACTAACACATATAGAGAGAAAAAAGGAATATTAACTATCTAAATGCCCTCCTCTTTTATATTTGAGAATCAATATTCTCTAACATTTACATAAATCAAAACAGGAATATAAAAGTGTTATATTTAAATTAATAAAGATGACCATTAAAAGAAACAAGAATAAAAAAGTATGCCAAAATAAAAGAGTGAGAGGAGGAAGTAGCCAATAATATATGGATAAATAAAGGGAAAACTGAAGTAGCATATTTGCCCTTAAGAGAATTACTACTTAATTAATAGTAAGTGTTTAATCTGGAACAATTTGCTACCTATTCCTTGTCTTCATGATCTTGACATGTTTGACAGACACAGCAAATTTTTAGGCAGAATGCCTCTCAATTTGGGTTTGTTTGATATATCCTCATATTTAGATTCAGGCTGCATTTCTGGCAGAATTTCCAAGAAGTGATAGCACATCATTATTTCAGGAAGCACATAATGTCAGATTTGTGCACAATTTGTTGCACTATTAGTGATGTTAATTTTAATCACTTCTCTAGGGTAGTTCATGTCAGGTTTCTCCACTGTCAAGTTGCTCTTTCCCCATCACAATTAATTAGTAATTTGTCACGGGTACTTTGGGAATATGCACTGTGGATTAGATAATATTGTATTGATATTAAATTTCTGGACTTTAAAAAAAAATTTCTGGACTTTTATCATGCATCTATATATGAGAATCTGCTTGTTCTTATAAAATACATGTGAACTATTGAGAAATAGAGGAGTATAAGATTCCCAACTTAATCCCAAATAGTTAAGAAAAAAATAAAATGTGTGTATATATATATAGAGAGAGAGAGAGAGAGAGAGAGAGAGAGAGACAAAGACAAAATTAATGTTGCAAAGTATAAGAATTAGTGAATCTGAGTAAAGGGTATCTGGGAGCTCCATACACTATTGTTGCATTTTCTTTATACATTTGAAAATAAAATAAAATAAAATAAAATATTATTAAAATAAAAGGAAATTGTTTAAGGTTTGGCCCATCCATTGAGGATGGGAACAGGGAAATTATTACAAGTGAAACTTGATATTAATTTGGAATTAGTTGTCATTTGTTTTGCTGAATGTAAAAGGGAAAGTAATAAAAAGAGAGGAAAATATGTCTAAAAAGAGCAGAAACTGTGTAAAAATAATAACTCTTCATACACAGGCATAATATAAGTAAACAAAATTTTATTGCCTTCTTCAGAAACATCTAATAATTATGGGTAGATATTTTCTACTTCAATGTGTGATCTGAGAAGCTTTTCCTTTGTCCATGGTAATACTGTCAGTTTTCAAAGCATATTAAGAACTTTCTTGGGCACCTGGGTGGCTCAGTTGGTTAAGCGACTGCCTTTGGCTCAGGTCATGATCCTGGAGTCCCGGGATCGAGTCCCGCATTGGGCTTCCTGCTCGGCGGGGGGTCTGCTTCTCCCTCTGACCCTCTCCCCTCTCATGCTCTCTGTCTCCCATTCTCTCTCTCAGATAAATAAATAAAATCTTTAAAAAAAAAAAAAAGAACTTTCTTAGGAATGTTTTCAGGGCTATAGCATTTAACATTTGTAGCTTTTGAGTGTTGTTTGAATTTTATAAATAGTACCAATATACAAAAAGCTAAATTTAGTGACTACAGTATGAATAAGATAGAGAATAAAAGTAGGTAACATAGGGGCGCCTGGGTGGCTCAGTCGTTAAGCGTCTGCCTTCGGCTCGGGTCATGATCCCAAGGTCCTGGGATCAAGCCCCACAACAGGCTCCCTGCTCCGCGGGAAGCCTGCTTCTCCCTCTCCCTCTCCCCCTGCTGTGTTCCTGCTCTTGCTATCTCTGTCTCTGTCAAATAAATAAATAAAATCTTAAAAAAAAAAAGTAGGTAACATAATTTGAGATAATAAAACATTGTGTAGATATGCAGTGTCAAGATGGATTTTCTTGTTTAGCTTATCAATTGAGACTAAAAAGAGGAAGTGCTAATTGATTTTTGAAATAAGTACTTTGGAGTAAAGGCATTCTATTGCAAGTCACTGCACTAAATTAAGGTGCTCAGTAGAATATACAGTATAAGCCAGTATATGTTTGAATGAACTACTTTTGGCATTTTGTGGCCATCCTATTAATTCATTTAAATATTCAACCATCATAAACTATATACCTGTACACACCAGCTCCTATACTAGTGGTGATTAATTTTTTTATCTATTGTTTTTTACTCTATGTCAGACACTATTTGGAGAACCTGTTTCTTTACATACATGGAAATGGAAATTTAGCTAGGTCACCCAAGGTCACACAGCTAGAAGTGGTATAAAACAGATCTGAACCTATGTAGTTAGATTCCAGAGTTAACTACATATAAACACTATACTATTCTTCCTAGGATTTGATTTATTCCCTCAAAAAACTCACTGTACCATGACAGAGAATAGAATTATAAATCGATATTCCTGAAAATAAACATGACTTGTACTAGTGAGCAAATGTGAACAGATTTTTTTTTTTTTTTCCAGAAGCACAAAGAAAGAAATAGTTTACGAAACAGAATAGTGTTGGGCACCTGGGTGGCTCAGATGGGTAAGCGTCTGCCTTCTGCTCAGGTCATGATCCCAGAGTCCTGGGATCGAGTCCCACGCCGGGCCCCCTGCTCCTTGGGAGCCTGCATCTCTCTCTCTCTCTCTCTGTCTCTCATGAATAAATAAATAAAAAAAAAAAATCTAAAAAAAAAAAAGAGAAACAGACTAGTGTAGGAGTAAAGAGTACTCATGGGGTCATATATGAATTCAATCTTGTATCTATCACTTACTTGCTGAGAAATTTCAGGCAAGTTACTTAACACTCCTAAGATTCAGTTCCATTATTTCTAGAGTGGGAATATTAATAATAATCTCTACAAAATGAAACTGTTTTGGAGATTAAGTAAAATAATGCACAAGGCCAAAGCAGTAGTAGGTATGTTGGCACCCTTTCTCCCCTCCTAAGTTCTGAACCAACTGAAAGAGGCAAAGAAAGCAGATGGAGAAGAAAATGACAGCTCTGTTAGCAATAAATCTGCTACTGGAGAATATGGCTTCTCCTGGGAGCCAGCAGATCCCTAATACTGAACTCGACAATGAAACAGTCTTTACCATTCATACCAGAGACAGGACCACATATCTTCAACTCTTCCTACCTGAGGAGTCTCCCTATAAAACAGCCAGAAGGAATGCAGAAGGATGTTTGCTTCCTATGAACAGGTAGCTCACAAAGAAGGAAGGAGAGAGTACTCCAAGTATACTTGCTTTATTCCTAATAAATTTACCGTTAGGTAAAGTTACTCACCTCCACTCAATAAGAGTGAGTGAGGAAATGGAAAAGAGCTAGAAATGTAATGCTCAGCGTGGTCAGTTAACATGGAAATTGGAAGGGACGTGAATAGAAATGTTCAAGGTGTAATTACTCCAATTATTAATGTCTGAAAAACTCAAGGGGAAAATCATAGACTCACAGAAGATAAATGGAATTCGGGTGAGTGCTGAAGTAGGATCATATTTTAATGTCTATTAAAAGAGAAATAAAAATACTGGGTTAAAGAATAATCTGTGAGACACTCTGCAGTGAGGATATTTGGTCTACTTCAGAATGGTCAGAAATTTAAAGTGGTTCATTGGAAAAGGTGATTATTAGAAGAAGTAGAAGATAACGTAGAAGAGGAAGAGAGAGGGCAGATGTCAAAGGAAATTTCACGCCATTTCAAAGCATTTGGACATAAACATGTGTGAAGAATGAATCTTTAAGAGAGCAAAGAATGATTTAGTTTTTATTGCTATTTGTTTGTTTTAAAAAAACAATGCCGAGAGAAATGTAGGATGAAAAGATAGAATAGCATAGGCTGTTTTAACACTCCACATGAAAGATGGTAGTAACTCTGGGGGTAAATAGGATAAAGGGCAAATTTTCTTCGAAAATAATGTAATATTGGGAATTTGATTGGATTGAGAGACAGACAGAGTTTTAGTTCAATTATTGTTCCCTGGCTTATGGCTCCAAATATGAAAAATATCAAAAATAAGAGAGCAAAATCAAATACAGAAAGAAATATGTAAAATTAGCATTGTAGATTCAAAATAACAAGACTTCAAGAATTAAAAAAAATGAGTTTAAATCCCAGTTCTATCCCTTATTATCTGTGTAATCTTGGGTTAATTACTCAAATTCTCTGATCCACAGTTTTAACATCTATATTAGAAATGTTAAAAGAATTACCATTTAGAATATTTTAAAGGCTGAGAAACATTACTAGTATCAGGATTCCCTGTTCTGGGCCCTTTGGTATCTTGGCGTGATTTAAGACCACTCTGTATTAAAAAACTTAGAGAATATGAAAAAATATAACACTTGCCAGGATCCGAAAGAAGTAAGAATATGGCTTTCACTAACCTGGTTGAAGAGAGGATACAACTTGGACATATTTACAGAAGGTAAATATAGTAATTACTTCTGAAATATAAGAATTTTACAATCCTCCTACTTTCACTTCCACTCCATTTCTATGGCAAGTAGAAGCATTAAGGGTTTGGGATCAGGAATCTTTCTCCCAAGAAATCTATTCATGGTAGGCCTATTGATAGGAAAAAGTTTATTTTTAGTAAGACATGTAGTTATTTTATGTTCTGCACAAATCAGTTGGTTCTTTGGTCTATTAATCTGTCTAGCAGAAGTATTTTTGAAATCTTCTGATTTAGGATCTCTAGAGGTGAGTCTCCACAGTTGATCTTGGTTGGACAACATCACTTTACACTGAACACTATACATTTCTTTGAAAACCAAATAATGTGTGCATCATTTATACTCTCCGCCCATAGAAAATATCAGAAGTAAATTAAAAAAAAAAAAGCTGTAGGAGCAGTACCATGGGAAGACATGCTAGTGGAACAGACCTTCCCAAAAAAAAAGAGTTCTAAAATGTAGAAAAAAAAATTTTTTTAAGTATTTGAAAGCACTGATGACAAGATAGAACTACAAGGGTTTTATTCTTGAAGGACGGGAAATATAAGGATAATATGTTGAGTGTACAGGGCTCTGCTAGAGGGCACTCCCCGCTCTGCACAAGTCCAGGCAGCACAAAAGCAGAGGCTTAATGCATGAGGTGTCCGAAAACAGATTTCAGAGCTAGAAGATCAGAGGGAAAGACAGAGAATCCTCCCCGCATCTGCATTTGAAGTATTCCCCAATCCTGGGATGCCCACTAACCACCCATTGGAGAGACCTGGTGTGCCAATTTCTACCCTAATCCAACTTGGTCCGTGTCCTGGTTTGTGAATCTCTATTCGCTGCATTAACAGGGGCCCCCTATCTCCTGACTCCATGAAATTGAGTTTAGCCTAATGAAAACAAGGTAAGTGTGGGAAGCAGGAAAGGTATTAAGTTATTTTCCTAGCTCAGCAGCCCCTTCCAGGCCTTAAGTTAGCAGAGACTGCATTCTTTAACTAAGGCAAGAGCTACTGCTAAATGGCCCTCTCCTATACTTACCACAGATCTCTTAATTAGTTCAGGTAATTCTGACCTCCTCTTGCCCTCAGAGGCCTGAAGATGATGAAGGCTCTCCACTGTAGGCTTCTCAGCCCTTCTTGCTTTCTTTTAACCCTGTCTAAACCTCTGCAAATAATCCCTTTATTAAAATATTCTAAATTACTCTGTGCCATTTTTTTTTTATTATTAACTGAAACAATCTCACCATTTCTTCTTCTTCTTTTTTTTTTTTTTCCCCCATTTCTTCTTGTTTATAATTCAGGGATAATTTTTACAAAGAATGACTTGGTTAGGCATTCAAAAACTTTTTTGTTACTGTGATGTTCAAATATGGAAAGGTAATTTACATTACCATTTTATATGTTAAAATTATGTAAAGACTTCCAAGTACTGTATTTTCTCAAAATACATTATTTGCCAAGGAAATGTTCTTAGCAAGATATATACAAGTAATTTATTAAACAATCAAGTATTCAAAATTAAAAACTTTCTAGGCATTGTGCTAGATAACAAGCATGCAAAGAGCGAATTTCAACTATACGTCTATGTGAGAGTTTTAACTTTAGCAGTAGTTTCTTCATAACACTATAAAATAATTTTATGTATAATGACCATCCTTAAATACGATTTTGGATTTTGCTTCTTTTAGAATTGTTGTAAGAGCTGTTTACAGGCCATATAAAAATTCATTTCATTCCTCAAAACTGAGTATTTAAACAGCTAAATTATTGCCAAGCATGAATATCCATGTTTTTCACCAGATGTAATTTTAAATTACATTTGGCTCTTTCCAAGTAGCAAAAGCATCTTCAAAAAAAAAAAAAAAAAAAAAAACAAGTTGTCACCAATGGTAATATATAGAAAATGTGCCCTAGGTTTGTATAAAAGACGTAATAGCTTCATAATTAAATATCCAGAGGCTGGATCTAGGTATCATGGAGTAACTCCCAGCTCTCTCACTTAGCAGCCAAATGACCTTGGCCAAGGTATCTAACATTTCTGTGACTTGGTCTCTTCTTCTATAAAATGGATAATAATGACACCTAAATCATGGGCTTTTTATAAAAATTGAATGAATTCATACTAGTATAAATGACACTTAGAACACCTAAGACATTCTAAATACTGATAAATGTTACTTGAGGGGATTTAAAAATGAGTGCTTCTAAAGAGTATAGCAAAGACAGCCATAGTATAATCAAATATAGCAACAGAATATACACTTTTACAGGGGATACTAATCATTTTGAAGTATTGATTCTGATTTATTAGTGAAACTCACAACTTGTATGTTGAGAATCCACTGTTTTTGTTTTTATGTATTTATTTTTAAAAATATTTTATTTATTTATTTGACAGAGAGAGACAGTGGGAGAGGGAACACAAGCAGAGGGAGTGGGAGAGGGAGAAGCAGGCTTCCCGCCGAGCAGGGAGCCTGATGAGGGGCTCGACCCCAGGATCCTGGGATCATGACCTGAGCCAAAGGCAGATGATTAACAACCGAGCTACCCAGGCGCCCCTATTTATTTATTTATTTATTTTTAGTGTGGTAGATACTACTGGGGATTTTTCTTGTCCGAACACATTATTCTTGCCTTTAGATGAATCAAAATAACATAAAAGACAAAGCAAACACACAGGAAGTTTTATCTATATACTTACATGCTATGTAGGTATTATTTATGTATATATATGCTATATACTGTTGACTGTTAGAGCAAATGCCTTATCTGGCTATGTGATATATTAATACCATACATTATTAAAAAAAAAAGAAGAATACTTGGAAACCTCTCTTACCCAATGTTATGGAAAAGCTTTCTTATATAAAAATTGTGTTGAATATTTAAGAAAAAGAAACCCATGTGTTCCTTTAGATGATTAAAATAAATCTCTGCATTATGTTAACCCATATGAGAGCAGTGGATTTATTTTAGGTAGTTTTTGAGGACATTGTATGGGATGTCATGCTATATGCTTATTAAGAAAAAAGAAAAAATAATAGGGAAATTTCTCAAATTTAGTATGAGACATGGATATTCTGTCTTCAGCACTTGGTTTGTTTCTTTTTCTTTCTTTAAAGATTGTATTTATTTATTTTGTCAGCGAGAGAGAGAGCACAATCAGGGGGAGCAGCAGGCAGAGGGAAAAGAAGGCTCCCCACTGAGCAAGGAGCTGGATGCGGGGCTTGATCCCAGGACCCCGGGATCATGACCTGAGCCAAAGGCAGATGCTTAAGCAACTGAGCCACCCAGGCATCCCAATTTTTCTTTCTTTTTTTTTTTTTTTTTTTTTTAAGATTTTATTTATTTATCTGTTTGAGAGAGAGAGAGTACATATGCAGGCAGAGAAACAGATTGGGAGGGAGAGGAAAGAATCTCGAGCAGACTCCATACTGAGCGCAGAGCCCATTGTAGGGCTTGATCTCATGACCTTGAGATCATGACCTGCCTGGAAATCAAGAGTCAGAGGCTTAACTGACTGAACTACCCTGGCACCCCTTGGTTTGGTTCTTACAGACATCCTGTAACTGTTAGAGATCAGATTATTTTTACGGATAAGATCTGTTTTTTTATTTTTTATTTTTTATTTAAATTCCAGTTAGTTAACATACCGTGTAATATCAGTGTCAGGTATACAATATAGTGACTCAACACTTCCATACAGCACCTGGTGCTCATCATGACAAGTGCACCCCTTAATCCCCATAACCTATTTTAACCATCCTCCCATTAACCTCTCCTCTGGTAACCATCAGTTTGTTCTTTATAGTTAAGAGTCTGTTTCTTAGTTTGTCTCCCTCTCTGTTTTCCCTTTGGTCCCCTGATTTGTTTCTTAACTTCCATATATGAGTGAAATCATATGGTATTTTGTCTTTCTCTGACTTATTTAACTTAGTATTATACTGTCTAACTCCATCCATGTTGTTGCAAATGGCAGAATTTCATTATTTTTTTATGGCTGAGTAATATTCCATTATATATTTGTGTGTGTGTGTGTGTGTGTGTGTGTGTGTGTATGCGCCACTTCTTTATCCATTCATCAATCAGTGAACCCTTGGGCTGTTTCCATAATTTAGCTATTGTAGATAATCTTAATTGTAGATATTGGAGTACATGTATCCCTCTGAATTAGTATTTTTGTATTCTTTGCATAAATACCTAGTAGTACAATTGCTGGGTTGATAGGGTAGTTCGTTTTTTAATTTTTTGAGGAACCTCCCTACTGTTTTCCACAGTGGCTGCACCTGTTTGCATTCCCAGTAACAGTGCAAGAGGGTTCTCCTTTCTCCACGTCCTTGCCTACACCTGTTGTTTTTTGTATTTTATTTGTCATTCTGACAGGTGTGAGGTGATATCTCATTGTAGTTTTGATTTGTATTTCCCTGATTAGTGATGTTGAGCGTCTTTTCATGTGTCTGTTAGCTATCTGTATGTCTTCTTTGGAAAAAATGTCTATTCATGTCTTCTGCCCATTTCTTAACTGAACGATTTGTTTTTTGGATGTTGAGTTTGATAAATTCTTTATAGATTTTGGATACTGACCCTTTATCAGATATATCATTTGCAAATATCTTCTCCCATTCTGTAGGTTGCCTTTTAGTTTTGTTGACTGTTTCCTTCACTGTACAGAAGCTTTTTATTTTGATGAAGTCCCAATAGTTTATTTTTGCTTTTGTTTCCCTTGCCTTTGGAGACATCTAAAAAGCAATTGCTAAGACCAGTGTCAAAGAGGTTACTGCCTGTGTTATTTTCCAGGATGTTTATGGTTTCGGGTCTCACATTTAGGTGTTTCATCCATTTTTAATTTATTTTTGTGTATGGTGTACGAAAGTGGTCCAGTTTCATTCTTTTGCATATTACTGTCCATTTTCCCAACACCATTATGTTGAAGAGACTGTCTTTTTTCCATTGGATATTCTTTCCTGCTTTGTCAAAGATTAATTGACCATATAGCTGTGGGTTCATTTCTGGGTTTTCTATTCCATTCTATTGATCTGTCTATTTTTGTGCCAGTACCCTACTGTTTTGATCCCTAGAGCTTTGTAATATAACTTGAAGTCCAGATTGTGATGTCTGCAGCTATGGTTTTCTTTTTCAAGGTTGCTTTGGCTATTTGAGGTCTTTTGTGGTTCCATACAGGTTTTAGGATTATTGGTTCTAGGTATGTGAATAATTTGCTGCTGGTATTTTGATGGGGATTGCATTAAATGTGTAGATTGCTTTGGGTAGTATTGACATTAAGATTTGCTCTTCCAATCCATGAGTGTGGAATATTTTTCCATTTCTTTGGGTCATCTTCAATTTCTTTCATTAATGTTTTATAGTTTCCTGAGTACAGATCTTTTATCTCTTTGGTTAGGTTTCTTCCTAGGTATCTTATGGTTTGGGGTGCAATTATAAATTGGATTGATTCCTTAATTTCTCTTTCTGCTGCTTCATTATTGGTATATAGAAATGCAACAGATTTTTGTATGTTGACTTTGCATCCTGTGACTTTACTGAATTCATACATTGGTTCTAGCAATTTTTTGGTGGATTCTTTCAGGTTTTCTACATAGAGTATCATGTCATCTGCAAATAGTGAAAGTTGATGTCTTCCTTGTTGATTTGGATGGCTTTTATCTCTTTTTGTTGTCTGATTGCTGAAGCTAAGATTTCTAGTACTATGTTAAATGGTAATGAGGAGAGTATGCATCCTGACTGTAGGGGAAACACACTCAATTTTTCCCCATTGAAGATGATATTAGCTCTGGGTTTTCCATATATAGAGTTTATTATGTTGAGTTATGTTCCCTCTAAACCTACTTTGTTGAGGGATAAAATCTATGCACATACTGAAGAGAGCACTGGGTGTTACATGCAAAAAATGAATCATGGAACACTACATCAAAAACTAATGATGTAATATATGGTGATTAACCTAACATAATAAAAAAATGTAAACAAAAAAACAAAAACAAGGTATTGAGGTACAATGGTTATCACCAGTAAATTATTTGTTAAGTTAAAAAAAAAAGATCTATTTTTTACTTTTCAGTAAGCACATATTTATTTAAAGCCAGTCTTCTCAATAGAAATGTAAGCTTGTATTGGGACATAAAGACTTAACATTTTAAGAGGTGGCATGGTTTCTCTCTTCTGTGCTACTTCTTTTAAATTGCAGTTTGCTGTATTACTCACAGAAGGCATTTAAAGGTAATGTTAAAAGACGCATACCTAAAAGAAACTTCTTTAAAATCAAAACATATTAACTTGAAAGAAAGTATGTAAAAGTTACAACACCATTTTATCAATGTTGAATGTGCTATATTTTATGTCCAAAATACAAGGAGGGAATATGAAGTGTTGTATTAAAAAAAAAAAATGTAAGGAGACTGATATACACAATTCTCTATGGGGAAAGGTAGAGGGAGAAATGAACTCTTCTAGATTTTAAGAGTTAAATGAAAAACTATACTTTTCTAGGTAATTAATTCCTGATATAATTACCAGGGAAGAGACAACTTTTTTCTCTGAAAACTCGTTCTCTTATCTTCCCCAAAAGAGAAGAAATTCTACATGTTTCAAATATCTTAATACATTTTCATAGCATTTTTTTCCCTCAAAATATTATTCAACCCATTCACAATAGCAGCCTAGAAATCCCAAACATTTACCAATTTGTCATTCTGGTAATGTTTATTGCTGATGGTTTAAAGTTAACATTCAGAAATTGTAATAAATAAAACATGTATTTTTGTGGAGTCTAGAATTCACAAATATTACTTATTTCTCTGAACATATGTTTTACTTATTTTGAGGTATTTTAAAAGAAATAAAATGGAAAGCATATAACAAAGAAATAATCAACTAAAAAGTTAATCATATTACATAGTTATTTCTCTTTATATGTATCTGTGAATATGAATACATATTATACATATATATGTTTATCATATTTTTTCTTATTGTCACAAATAGTGTATGCATTAGAAACCTTGCCAATATCTTAGGCCAAAAATGGCATCTTATTAAGTTTCCATTTCTATTAACAGTGAAGCATTGAATTCTTATGCTGATGCTTATTGGTCCTTTATGTTTCTTCACTTAATTGTGCATTCATATTGCTTATCTAATTTTATATTTGAGTTTAAAAGCTTTTTATTTGTAAAAGTGCTTTAGTAAAGTCAAGGATATTAATATCAAGGATTAACCCTTGTAAATAACCATAACTATTAAAATAGTTAAAATTTAACTATTAAAATTTTACATGTTTTTTTCCATACTATTTGTCTACCATCTATATCAAATTACTCCTAAAACTTAGTGACTTAAAATTGCCATTTTGTTCATAATATTGTAAGGCAGGAATTTAAGAAGGGCTTGGTTGTGTGTTCACCTGTGATGCACATGGAATTGGCATGGTACCTGAGGCTGGAGGATGCTCTTCAAAGTTGGCTTCTTCACTCACAGCCCTGGCACTTTGAGGCTTTCATTTCTTTGTTGTGATGTCTCCTTCTCCATGGGCTTGGGTTTTTTCACAGCATGGCAGTTTTGGGGTAGTTATTTATGATGACTGACTTTCCCCAGAGCTAACATTTAAAAGCAACTATCTCAAGTTACCTGGACAGTAACTGGGTCATTCATATATTGTTGGCAGGAACATAAGATGGTATAGCCACTCCGAAGAACAACTTGGCTGCTTTTGTTTTGTTTTTGTTTTGTTTCCTTTAGTTTTATAAAAGCAAACATGCAATTATCATATGACATAGCACTTGCATTCTTCAGCATTTAACCCAGAGAAATGGAAATTGCTGTTCACATGAAAACCTATGTGCAAATGTTCTTTGTAGCTTTATTCATAATAATCTAATACTGGAAATAACCCAACCACACTGTGGTATATCCAAATCATAGAATGCTTCAATCATAAAAAGCAATAAACTATTGGAACATGATGCAAAACTTGGAAAACCTCCACGGATATTGTGTGAAAAAAGTCAATATTAAAAGGTCATATAGTATATGATTTCATTTATATAACATTCTTAAAATATCAAATTATAGAAACAGAGAACGTATTTGCAAACGCCAAAGATTAGGAACAAGGAGAAGAAATAAAGAGGGTGAATGTGGTTAAGATATCATGGTGGTAATGGAATTGTTCTGCATCTTGACTATGGTGGTGAATACATAAGACCGTGCAGGTGCAATAAAATAACACAGAACAAAAACATACAATGCAAACAAAGGAGTGCATGTAATACTGGGGAAAGCTGAATCAGCAGATTGTACCAATGTCAATATCCTGGTTGTGATACCGTTTTATAAGATGTTGCCATTGGAAGAAACTTTAAAAGTCTACACCGAATTTCTCTGTATTAATTCTGAAAACTACACATGATTCTACACTTATTTCAAAATAAAAATTTTAAGCCAAAAATGTAATTGCAAACATAAAAGTGTGGTAATGTTTAAAAATAGCACCTTTTAATATCAGGAATGAACAAAAGATATGTCATATCATCACTTACATTCAGTAGGTCATTGATTGTTTTAGCCATAAGAATAAGAAAATAAAAAGGAGTAATATTCATTATAGTGAAAAGAATCTAAAAAAAAATATGTACAGATGCAATGATTGTATACAAAAATGAAACTCAGGTTTACCAAGAATTAGGCAATTTTGTCATATACAAGTTTAATGTACTAAAATAAAATGGATTTTATATCCTAACAAGGAGCAATTAGAATATATGATTTAAAAGATATCATTCAGAGGGGCGCCTGGGTGGCTCAGTCCATTTAGTGTCTGCCTTAGGCTCAGGTCATGATCCCAGGGGCCTGGGAGACTGCCCCAAGGATATCAGGCTCCCCCCTCAGCAGGGAGTCTGCTTTTCCTTCTCCCTCTGCCCCTCCGCCCTGCTTGTGCTCTCTCTCTCTCTCTGAAATAAATAAATAAAATATTTTTTTAAAAAAGATATCACTTAGAGCTGTGCCAAAACTAAAAGAAATTTTGAATAAGACTAACAGTAGTACTGTAAGATCTTTTTTAAAAAAAATATACTATTTTATTGAAAAACATTTAAAATACTTTGAAAAAATAGTATCATATTCATAGGTAAAAAATTCATATTATAAATATGATGATTATCTCTAAATTGAGGTATAGATGTAATATGACTCTAATCATAATCACAACAGTATTTTTTTTTCCAAAATTAATCCGGAAGAGCAAAGGACCAAGAACAACAATAGAATTCCTAAAGAGATACAAGGAACAAGGCATCATAGTTCCAAATGTAACAACTTATTTTAAAGCTATAGATATTTAAGACCGTGTAATTGATACAAAGACAAATAAGGTAGGAGACAGAATAAAGATCTAGGGAACAGACCAGAGAATATGTGGAAGATGGCTGTAACAGAGGTGTTACTGCAAATAAAGGAGCTAGATGGAAAAACTCACTAAATAAAGGCATACCTTGTTTTATTATCCTTCACTTTAATGTCCTTGGCAGATACGGCAGTTTTTACAAATTGAAGGTCTGTGGGAACTTTGTCTGAAGAAGCCAAGATAGGCTGAAAGCTTGGACTCTTGAAACTAGTTGGCTAAGTTGTGAATGCAAAGGGAAGTTCTTGAAGTGAATTAAAAGTGCTACTCCAGTGAACACACACATGATAAGAAAATGAAAGAGCCTTATTGCTGATATGGAGAAAGTTTCAGTGGTCTGATAGAAGATCAAACCAGCCACAGCATTCCTTTAAGCCAAAGTCTAATCCAGAACAAGGCCCTAACTTTTTTCAGTTTTATGAAGGCTGAGCAAAGAGAGAAAGCTGAATAAGGAAAGTCTTCAGCTAATAGAGGTTGGTTCATGTGGTTTAAGGAATGAAGCCATCTCCATAACATCGAAGTGCAAAGTGAAGCAGTAAGTGCTGATGTAGAAATTGCAGCAAGTTATCCAGAAGATCTAGCTAACTAATGAAGGTGGCTACATTACCAACATATTTTCAATACAGATAAAACTGCCTTCTGTTGGAAGAAGATGCCATCTAGGACTTTCCTCGCTAGAGAGCAGAAGTCAATGCCTGGCCTCAAAGCTTCTAAGGACAGGCCAACTCTCTTAGGGTTAAGGCACCTGGTGACTTTAAGTTGAAGCCAATGCTCATTGACCATTCAGAAAATCCTGGAGCCCTTAAGAATTATGATAAATCTATTCTGCCTGTGCTCTGTAAATGAAATAACAAAGCCTGGATACAGCACATCTGTTTACAACATGGTTTATTAAATATTTTAAGCTCACTGTTGAAACCTACTGCTCAGAAAAAAAAAAAAAAAAGTTCCTTTCAAAATAGCACTGCTCATTGACGACTCATGTTGTCACCCAAGAGCTCTGACAGAGATGGACAATGAGATTGTTGTTTTCCAGCCTGCTAATACAACATCCATTAGATCAGCAGTCCATGGATCAAGGAATAATTTTGACTTCCAAATCTTATTATTTAAAAAATACATTTCATAAGGCTATAGCTGCCATAAACAGTGATTCCTGTGATGGATCCAGACAAAGCAAATTGCAAACCTACTGGAAAGGATTCACCATCCTAGATGCTATTAAGAATGCATGCGATTCATGGGAAGAGGTCAACATATCAACATTAATGGCAGTTTGGAAGAAGTGGAGTCCAACCTTCATGGATGATTTTTGAGGGGCTCAAGACTTCAGTGGAGGAAGTAATTGCAGATGTGGTGGAAATAGCAAAAGGACTAGAACTAGAAGTAGATGCAAAGATGAGAATGAAGTCCTGCAATCTCATGATAAAACTTTAACAGAATAGGAGTTGCTTCTCATGGATGAGTAAACAAAGTGGTTTCTTGAGGTGGAAACTACTCCTGGTGAAGATGCGCTGAAGATAGTTGAAACAACAACAAAGGACCAGTTTACACTCTTACTCCATTTTTTTACCATGCTCTCTATCCCCCATATGCTTTTTTCCCCCTCTTTACCCAGGAGGAAATGTAGAAGAGGTTTTGTTGTTCATCTTTCGATCCCAGAGTGGATGATTTCCCGTTTTTTAATATAATTATGTATTTTATCATTGTTCAATTTGTTTTTCATTTTCATGGTGATTACATCCAAGATTTCTTCTATTTTTAAAAAAGAAGCTTAAATTTCATTAGTTGTTTTTTTTTTTTTAATGCAACTAATATAACAGATATGTTCACTCTGCCCTGTGAAACTTAAATAGATTTGCCTAAAACTGCCTCTTTCGGTAATTTTCAGACTTCCCTGGGTGTCAATATGTTTATAGGGAATCATGCTCCTACGGTATACACTCTGCTTCAGATCTCTTAGTCACATGTTATTTTTTGGGGGTGGCATGTCATCCCAGAGAAAAAGTATTCATCCCTTTCATTGGTGTCAATTGATACATAGGTAGGGAGATAGAATGTCCCCAGACGATGAGCATCTTAGATTTAAATAGAAATTTCAAGATGACAGGGAAGGGTTTATAATGCAACAGCTCAAATGTTTTTTTCTTAAAATATCTGTTTACTATTCTAGTTTGTGAGGTTTTATTATACCTCCAAATTTCAAATGCCTTCTTTCTATCTAACTAGTTCTTCACAGATTCTGCTATTTCTTTTCCTTGAGTTTATGCTCTGTTTTAAGAGTAAGGAACAAAATTACTCCCCTGGCCTTATAACTTCCCCCACTTCCCCTGTTGCCAACATCTAGATCTTGGGTGGAGGGGGAGTTCTCAGGAGACAAATTCACATTCTATTTCCAACTACTTCAACAATATCCTTCTCATCGCAAAAATAAGAAAAAAAAAGTTAAGAGAAATTCTTTCTTGTTGATAAATTTTTCTCTACTTTGTTGCACCTATAAGAGTGATACTATTAGAATTCTAATATATATCTATAAGTATATAGAGCCAAAGTGAATATTTTCTTCCTCAGCCTGTCACATTATCACTACTCAGAGTTTATTCCTGTTACCATTTTATGTAGGACTGTTGTATAAATTTTCAGTATATATAAAGGCATTTTGCAAGATTTTGCTTTAAATATGTATCTTTATATGCATTTGTATTAGCATTTATAATCTCAGATTTTAACATGTGCTGAATATTATCATGTAATGAAACAATGACAAAAGTTTGTCATCATCCTATATACTTCCCCATCCTTATTCTCTCCATTTTACTATGTCATTATGTGGCAAAATTCTGTGAATGTCTGGGCGATTTTTTTTTTTTTTTTATTTGGTGGGGGAGACATTTAGGGGATGATGGTATGAGATATTGCAGGATCAGAATGCTTTTTACGTACACAACAAATGGTATCTATGAATATAATTGCTGACAGTGAGAGAAGAAATATTGCAATTCCTGATCATTTCTCTGAAAGTCTCACTTTACTTCAGAACATTCTACCCTCACCTTGTCATGTAAGGCCAGCACTCAACCTTTTGAGTCCCAGACAATTTCCCCCAATTCCCCATTAATTGAAAAGAAAATATTTGGATGGAAAGGGGCGCCTGAGTGGCTCAGTTAGTTAAGTGTCAAACAAACAGCCCCTAAAAGTTAAGACCTAAAAAATCCTAAGGTTGTTGAACTGTGTGGACTTCCATTCTGCTAGTTGAATGACTCATGGTTGATGAAATCATTGGAATGAGCTGTGTAGATAATTTGAAAGGGTGCTATCATGAAACAGCCAAAAAATTGACACTATCAACTTATTCAAAGATACTTCTGATTTCATTTGAGGCTGGAAGCGAAGGTTCATGATGGAATTTTATTACCAGAAAGTCTCATATAATGAAGGCTGTTAATTTTATAGACAGGGAAACTGAGTCTCAGAGGCGTTAAGTGGCATTTGTCTGGTTTATGGCAAAACTCCCAATTCCTCCGTGATCTGGTGATTATTTCCTTTGACTATACTGTGCCGGTGAACTACAGCATCCACAAAATAACTGTGTATCTCATGGGATAAATTCCTTAGAAACAGTGGGCTGTATCGAACAACAGTCAAAGATAGAGCTAAATCAGAATAAATCCCAAGAAGACCAAGGAAAGTAGCCAGCCATGCTCTCCAGGGTTCACTGCTGAAGGATTAAACTGAAAGGTCTATCAAATGCAAAGGGCTTATTTCAGGTGACCTAGTCTCTTCTCACCTGTTCAGATTTAGTTGTTCTGCTGAGCAGTTTTGTTTCTCATAGATGAAAGTAAACTAGAAGCAAGAACTGGTGGCAATTGTTTACAAGTATTCAGGGGCTAAGCAGATTTAAGAATTACCTTCTACATTTGATGTAATAAATGAAGTGAAGGAGGAAACAAATAAAAAAATAAACCAAAGCTATGTTCCATTAGGAAAAATAACCAAAATTACTGTATTGCAAAAATAACGGATACTTAAAAAAGGACCTTTCTATTGTAATTCACATGTATGACCTAGTTTTATTACTATGTTACTGCAATTGAAGTTTTAAGTTAAAGTAATTTAACTTAAAGTGACTAATATAAAGTGTGGTACAACATGTCATTTTTTCCTTACCCTCTATCTCTGTCAATGTATTTCTTTTCTTTTTGCACATTCTATTTATTTTATTTTATTTTATTATGTTATGTTAATGACCATACATTACATCATTAGTTTTTGATGCAGTGTTCCATGATTCATTGTTTGCGTATAACACCCAGTGCTCCATTCAGTATGTGCCCTCTTTAATACCCATCACCAGGCTAACCCATCCCCCCACTCCCTCCCCTCTAGAACCCTCAGTTTGTTTCTCAGAGTCTATAGTCTCTCATGGTCCGTCTCCCCCTCCGATGTCAATGTATTTCTAACAATTTTGAAGTAGTGGATACAGTTTATGGATATGATGGTTTTCATGCTGTGTCATATGTTTTCTCTAATGAGATCTTCCCATAATGCCATAGTAGGCCAGCTCTCTGATCCGTTTCAACCTCAGCACATGCAGTGTTTTTATGCTACAGATCAAAAACAAAAGAGAAAGCGTGGTAGAATTATTTCCCAAGGTGTTAACACAAGGTTATTTCCTCATAATAATGGAGTTCAGGCAGCTGGCAGAAACGTTATAAAATGTCAGCTCTCCAATGTAGTTAGTTTAAATTCAGTAGCATTTCACATCTCTGTTATGCAGCTCTATCGTAACAGAGGTAGAATCCAGACCACACTTTGTGTTAGAATGGCATTAAAAGTAAAATGAGAGAACTCTTCACCTACTCACTGATGTTCTTTCTGCTCTACGCAGAAGCAACAACTCAGGTTGAAGTTGCTGAAAACAATTAGAAATCAAATCAAAGCCTGTTTGGCTTCACAATTGAATGCCGAGATGCAATAGGAATCGTAACAATGCAAAGTAATAGCCTGCCGAATTCAATGAATACAGCTTAATAACTTTGGACCATAGTAAGACTTGGGTAAAATTAAAAAGTAATGTAAAGCTTCTTGGGTATGTTCCACTGAATTAGTATTCTGCGGAATGTGCCTACACACCATCGCTTATGAGGACTGCTGGTTTCATTTACAGACACGGCCTACATCAGCTACCACGAATGTGTAAAGATGTACTGTGTGCTAGGCAATAAAGGCCCACCACATTTTCATTATGCTTCAGTCAAAAAGTGCTTGTTTTGCAGGATGGAGTCCATGTCAATAAAATGGATTGTATGTCACTTAAACCAAGCGACATGCTAATCTTCTAGAGGCCTCTGTCCTTAATCTCTACAGGACATGAGTCAGTTTAGAAGTGTGAGCTGTTCTCACAGGTAGCAACTATTGAGCTCTTTAATATAAATTCAAAAGCAAAGCTTATCAGTGTGTTTCAGAAATGGCTTCAATGTGGTTTCTGTCTATGAAAAAAAAAAAAAAATCCCCATTCTTCTCCCAAATCCGTGGGCAACTTCCAAGTTTTTACAGTGCCTGGGAGCACCTTTTAATTATAAAGAAATTGGTTTTGGTGATAGCTGCCCTGTGACCAATTGGATTAGAGGCATTTCTTCTGGCTATTACGAAGCTAACTTGACTATTGCCCTTGTGTTGTTAGGCATGATGAAAATATTAAGTAAAATAGTGTCTCAATCCAGAACTTCAAGACCCAGTAGCCTATTCTTTAAAAGTAGTGCCATAAATAGCCATTTTATAACAAAAGAGCAGAATAATGGGATTGGAATCAAGAATTCTTTGGTCTGTGAAGGGAGTTACAAAGCTTATGGAAAATGATTTGGATTACTTTTCTTATATTTTAAAATCATACGCACTATATCATGGGAAAACTAGAAAAGCTCAAACACAATCCTCAAAACTTCTCTTGGATCTAAGAGCAAAATGGGTTTACAATAAAATCTTTAAAACATGAAATTAAATAGAAATCTCCATCCTGTGACCTTTATATTTTAATTTCTAAACACCAAGAAGTATACATTTTCTGTTTACTTGTTTTAAATAGAGTAGAATGCAATCATTACAGCAAGTAATGATCTGTATTCCACAAAAAAATAAAAGGCTCACATCTATTTCTGTTATTATGTCTGGTATTAAGTGACACTTTATTGATAAAGACAAACATGAAATTCTGAAGTCAAATTAATATCACTCACATAAAAAGAAATCATCAACAAAATAAAATGATAAAATATTCTGTCATCTCTGAGATCAAAACAATAGAAAATAAGTTATGGAATTAGGGTGTATGTTTATATAAAGGAATGCTTTCTTTGAATCAAGATTTTAAAAAGTAATTTTTTCATTTAAACTTTCTTCTTAAAAGTTTGTACAAAATATAATTTCACTCTTTGGAAATAAAGTATGCTGAATCAAGTTTACTTTTATTGATAATTTCAGATCTGTCACTGACTCTTATTTTTTATAATTTAATTATTTACATATAAATACTGAAACATATTGAGTAATATATATAATGATTCCAGAATAAAGCACCAACATTTGTCTTTTTAAAATATCTTTCATATAATTTTGTATTATTCCCACATTCATAGAGTGAATAATGTATGTGTTGTTGAATGACCAATGAATATTGTAACCTCTGGTTAATGAAAAATTACACTTGCAACAATAAATCTGTTTACTGGAAGTAATAAGATACAGCTTATTGTACTTGACTGTAACAAAATATCCAGCTAAAATTTGGGAGCCATTGCCAGGGAATTATATTATCATATCCAGAAAGCAAGTGAATCTAATGACACATTTAGGGAGGAATTTTTTAAAAAATGATTTTGGAAATGACATTTCATACTGTTATGAAGGATGTTGATTTTGTTACTAGAATGACATTTGAGGAATATCTAAATACATAGGTCATCATGTCTTTTTTTTTTTTTTTGAAGTATAATAGACATAGACATACATTATATTAATTTCAGGTATGTGACATGATTCAATATTTGTATACATTGAGAAATAATAATAATCATTATCGCCTCATTGATTAAATTTATTACTACGTATTTTATTATTTTTGATGCAATTGTAAATGGGATCGTTTTCTTAATTTCTCTTTCTGATATTTTGTTGTTATTATATATGACAAAACAGATTTTTATAGATTGATTTTGTACCCTGCAACTTTATTGTATTTGTTTATCTGTTCTAACAGGTATTTGTTTGTTTGTTTTGTGGACTCTTTAGCGTTTTCTGTATATAAAATCATGGTTTCCACAAGTTTTACTTCTTTCTTTCCAATTTGGATGCCTTTTATTTCTTTCTCCTGTTTAATTGTCTGGCTAGGACTTCAAATACTTATTACTATGTTGAATAAAAGTGGTGTGAGTTGGCATCCTTGTCTTATTCTTGATCTTAAAGGGAAAGCTTTAGTTTTCTTGTCATTGAGTATAATATTAGCTGTGAGTTTAGGCACTTTCCAAAGTGCTGTTTTGGTGCTGGGTCCCAGGACAAGTGAGTATGTAGATGAGCCCTTTAATAGCAGAATCTCCATTTCCTACAGTCATATAGTTTTCCTGGATGTAAGACCCATTGGTTTTCAAGCCAGACATCTTGAGGACTTGTCTCTTTGGTGCAGGTCCCGGGAACTGAGGTGCTTAATGTGGGGCACAAACTGTGCTCCTCAGGGAGAAAGTCTGTCTTTTTGAAATACATCTCAATTGTGGATTGCTGCAGTGGGAGTGGGATTTGGGGGAGACCAAGTCTCTGTCTCTCCTTTTCATCTTGACGTGGTCTTTTTATCCTTTGTTGTGGAAAAGCTGTTCTGCTAGTTATTGGGTCTTTTTCAGAGGGATTTACTTCATATGTAGCTGTAGATTTGTTGTTTCTATGGGAGGAGGTGAGTTCAGGATCATCCTATGCTGCTATCTTGAACCACCTTCTTGGTCATTACGTCTAAATGTAATAAAAACATAAGTATGTGTAGAATTGTTATTATATTTGAACACTGTACATATTGATATTGTTACAGATATTCTTTAATATGAAAATAGACATCCATCCTAGGATCTTATGGATTACAAAGAATAAAAAAAATCCAAGAGTTGTTATAAGAATTTAATCCCTAATATAACAGGGTATTTGTACATAGCACAGAATTTAGTATCCAGGTGCTGCTTATTTAATTTTTGTTAATAAAGGAAAGTAATATATTATAGGAAAGCTTTAGTTTGGGTGGGTGTTGCTCTTTTTGGCTCCTCCATCATAAAGACCATGAATTATAAGTGGTCCCAAATATCCTAGGTTTAGCCCAAGTTCAAATTAAGCAGTTTAATGAAGAAACATATAAACCTTAAAGTTCCGAAGATTTGACCTCTCAAATCACTTAAATTCTAAGTATATATTGAAAGTGCATTTATGTTCAATATTGCCTTAATACCCAAACTCAAAGAAAAGAACATGGTGTCAGAATTCTTTCTGCTATTGTATCTAGCAGTTGAAACATTTCAAGAAATAAAAGTGAAATTACTGCATTACTAAAACCTGAAAATATATACTAAATTATATCCAGGAACATTATCTGATATTTTGAATAATGAGTTATAGCACAGATGAGAGAAATACTTGATTCTGTTTCAAAAGGACATATACTAAAAGCCATCTTAAAGGATTCTAGCATAATATTGGTCCTTCTATGAATGAGCTCTTTTATTTTTTTGAATGAGCTCTTCTACTAAATGATCTCTCACTATTTTATATTTAATCTCTGACTCAATGTGAATTTATAATTTTTAAATAAATAGATCAGATTAGTATGTGATGTAGAAAATTTGTTGCCATTTTACATTGTATTATAAGGGAATATCACATAGAATAAAAGTACTTAGTTAATACTGAAAATAGAAGACAGCTATTCTTCATTATTTTAACTTACAACATGCTAGTTTTCTTTATATGTCTCCAAGTTATGTAATGTATAAAACCTTGGTAGGTTTAAGAGAATGTGAGATGAGGGCATTTTTCTCCAAGGGAAAGACACAAAAGAAAGCAGAGCATTATTCCCCATACTCTTTCTGAGGTGAGGTGAAGATATGCTGAGTACAAAAACCTTTTGCCTCTTGATGTGGTAGCAATTATTTACACTGAGTGGGCTGGAAGAATGGCCACCTGTTAGAACAGAAGTAGAGATATACAGCCTCAGAAAGTAAGTTAATGTACCAGCTTATTAAGAAGAGCTGAGCTGAATATGACTAACCACATCAATAATGTAAAGAAAAGGAAATGTTGTGTTAACATTTAGAATTCATTTAGAATATCAGGTGAAAGGCATTTTGAGGCAGATTTTTTTTTTTTTTAAGATTTTATTTATTTATTTGAGAGAGAGATACACAGCGAGAGAGGGAACACAAGCAGGGGGAATGGGAGAGGGAGAAGCAGACTCCCTGCTGAGCAGGGAGCCTCATGTGGGGCTCGATCCCAGGACCCTGGGATCATGACCTGAGCTGAAGGCAGACGCTTAACGACTAGCCACCCAGGCGCCCCGAGGCAGATTTTATTGCATTTTTTGCAATTGAATCTTCGGTGATAATAGTTGATTGGATCATGCATATAGACAAAGGGTTCATCTTATTTTAGAGTATTTTTTATATAATCTTGCTTTGGATGTAAATTAAATATTATAATTATTTAAAAACCCTTACTGGTACATTTATTCCATTTAGGAAGTCATACATATGATTTACCTTGATTTACATAGCTGAGGAGCACCAATTTGTTTGATAGCTTTGAGCGAAAATTAAATATGGAATATATTACTAAAAGAATACCTAAGGTATGCCTGGGTGGCTCAGTTAGTTAAGTGTCTGCCTTCAGCTCAGGTCATGATCCCAGGGTCTTGTGATCAGCCCCACAAAGTGCTCCCTGCTCAGTGGGGAGTCTGCCTCTCCCTTTCCCTCTGCCCCTCCCCTCGCTTGTGCTCTTTCCTTCACTCTCTCAAATAAATAGAGTATGGAAGACATATACATAATCTCACTGTAAATCTTAGAATAATCATATGGGAGAAATACTAATATATCCAATATTCCAGAACAGAGGATCAGATAAATTAGGAAATTGGCCAAAATCCATACACATGTGTATCAGTTATAATTTGAATACATATTTCTGCCCATAATATATATCTTCAATATGACTTTAGTGTTGCATGTTCCTTTCAAACCTAAAAGTTAATGTTGTAACATGAAGAACAAATGGAATATATTAGATGTTAATATCTGAGTTTCATATAAAGTTTTTATTTCTATTTCTAAGCATTTTCTTTTCTATTATTTACTTTGGTACTGTAACATATCTTTAAAATAAGTTGCAGTAAATTTCTTTTTTCTTTTCAGGTTTAAATATGCGTTTAAACAGTTGTTATTAAAACATGTATTAGAATTGTTTTATTTAAATGCATTCACTTTCCCCCCTTATTTTTAAACTCTTTGAAATTCCAAATACCTGCTCTTGGCTATAATATTTTTCTAGAGTAGTTTTTTTTTTTTTTCCCCAAATTAAACAGAAAAGGATTTTTGAAGTGTGCCTTATAATACAATTTGGGCAACATAATGAGTTTATTTTTAGTTACATTTAAAATTCTATTTCTTTCAGAATATACTGGTGATGATGACTTCTTTGAAAAAAATAAAGATGTTCTTTTTAACATATATCTGGAATATCTAAAGAGAAAATGGCACTTAAAAATTTCATGTTTTAGATTTAACATTGTTATTTTGTTCTAAATCATTGAACATTAATGAAGTAGCAAGTTGTTCCTATTATGGTTACAATAAAATTCCTGCTTGTCAAATTAGAAAATATTGTTTCATTTAGGTAGTTAAAATCTTAGTTTGCCAACAAATATATAAAAAATTATGAAGTTTAACAAGTTTTGTAATGTTGGTATTGATTTTTCTTTTTAGGCAAAACCTCTGAGATCTTTTAAAAATCATTTTTTTATTAAAACTTCTGGATAAATACATATAAAACACAGCTTGGTGTTGGCGTTTTTGTTTAAGGGAGAAGAAAGTAGTAGAGAGAACTGTTTGCTTTTCCAACAAAAAAACTTGGCATTGACACTTGTCTCTAAAATATATGATGTTCACGTAATTTCTCGGATGTCTTCAAACTGATGTCCAGCTGTTGGAAAATGTTCTTGGTTTTGTGCAGCATTTGCTCACAGACGCTGCAGCTAGAATCTTCCACGCCTGTTTGCTCTACTGAGTGTGCCAATCTGCAAGAATCGGAGCATGTGGTGTGTGGATGTCTAGATGTAAATGCTTAAGTTGCAAAAAAGAAAGAAGAGGAATTGTATTTTAAAAATAAGGAAAAAAGCAAAAAACAACTTTTGAGTGCTAAATTATAATTCCAAAGACAGGATTTTTTTTAAATTTTTTTTTTTAAGATTTTATTTATTTGCGAGAGAGAGAATGAGAGACAGAGAGCATGAGAGGGAGGAGGGTCAGAGGGAGAAGCAGACTCCCCGCTGAGCAGGGAGCCCGACGCGGGACTCCATCCCCGGACTCCGGGATCATGACCTGAGCCGAAGGCAGTCGCTTAACCAACTGAGCCACCCAGGCGCCCCTTAGGATTTTTTTTTTTTTTTTAGATTAATTAAAGGAAAAATTTTTTTTTTCTTTATATAAACAAACACCGACTTGGAAAATAAAGAAAACTATAATACTATGTAATTAACAAAAAACTCAGTCCCCCCAAGACAGTACTGAGAAATGATGCATCTGTGTTATGATAATGTGAGGTGCATATATATTCCTTTTCCCTCACAATATTACAGTCTTATTCAGAAACCTACTATGGTGATTTAGAAAACTATCACTTTGTATCGGTACCATCAAAAATACCATCTTACTGAATTGGGTTCTGGGACAGAAAAACAAATTTAGTGGAAAAGATAGAGAAATCCTAATAAAGTGTGGAGTTTATTTAATAGTGATATAGAAACATTCCTTTTTTTTTTAAGATTTTATTCATTTACTTATTTGACAGAGAGAGACACAGCGAGAGAGGGAACACAAGCAGGGGGAGTGAGAGAGGGAGAAGCAGGCTTCCTGCGGAGCAGGGAGCCCAATGTGAGGCTCGATCCCAGGACCCTGGGATCATGACCTGAGCCGAAGGCAGATGCTTAATGACTGAGCCACCCAGGGGGCCCAAAACATTGCTTTTCTTAATTAGACAAAGTATCATGGCAATATAAGATGTTAACACAAGGGGAAATTGGGAGAGGAGTATATGAGAATTCTTTGTAAATCTATAAGTATTCCAAAATAAAATGTTTATTTAAAAAATTGTATCAGATATGCAGGTTTTATCCACTCACTTAATAGATATTTACTCAGTGGCTATTGGTGCTTGGCACAAAGTGGGCAGTGGAAAACTAAAAACGAACAATATGACCCAAAATACAGAAACCAAGGCTCCCACTCTCATGGAACTTAAAGGCTAATACAGGAAAGATTTACTAATAAAAGGAGGAAAAACAGATATACAATTATAGATTTTAAATATTTTAAATATTTAATGATAAATTTAATAAGGGAAAAGTTTGCTGAGAATTTTTTTAAATGAATGCCTCTGTGATATTTTAGTTTTTTTTTTTATTGTGATAAAATATATGTAACATGCATTTAACAATATTTAAGTGTATTATTCGGTGACGTTAACTATATTCATATTGTTGTGCAACCATCAACACTATCAGAACTTTCTCCTCGTCCCAAATGAAACTCTATGCCCATTAAATAATAACTCCGCTTCTTCACCCACACTCCAATGCCCCCACCTTAGTCCCTGGTAACCACTTTTCTACTTTCTATTTATTTCATATAAGTGGAATCATATGATAGTTGTCTTTTTGTGTCTCACTTATTTTACTTACCGTATATTACTGAGCATAGTGTTTTTGAAGCAAGTATCAGAAAATCTTTCCTTTTTAGCCTGAATAAGATTCCATTTTATGTATATATTACATTTTGTTCATCCACTCATGTACTGATGGACATTTGGGTTGCTTCCAACTTTTGGCTAACTAATGCTTTATGAACATTGATGTACACATATCTGTTTGAATCCCTGCTTCCGATTCTTTGGAGTATATACCAGAAGTGAAATTTCTAGATCATAGGGTAACTATGTTTAATTTTTTGAGTAACTGCCACAGTTTTCCACCACTCCTATTTTTAAGCAAGACCCGAAGTGAGCAAAGGGAGCATCATTTTGGGAATCAGTCAGATAGTGGTTGGGTAGCGGGTATGAAGAAAGTTGGAAGAAGGAGAAATTTTGAAACAGAAAGAACAGGACCGCACAGAGGCTGTAGGCCAGAAAGAGATTAGCCAGTTTTCAAGACTGAAAAGATGCCAGCATGTGGTTGTTCATGGAGAAAGAAAAGGAGTTGAATTCAAGATGAGGTGTGGACCCAGATAGGGGCCAGATCAGATAAAGTTATGTATGGCACTGCAGTGTGTTTGCATTTTATTCTGTGTAAAAAGAAAATTGAAAGATTTTTTTTTTTTTTAAGTAGGAATATCCTACAGCTTTTTTTGTTTAATGTGAAAAATGAATAGGAATAAGGCAAGAATATACGAAGTGAGACACCTAGGAAGCTCAGTGCTCCAGGTAAGACTTATCACTACCTTATATGAAGAATCTGGAGTCTGTGATTTAGACATGGAGAATTAGGTGATTAATCCAATGTAGGAAGTTAGGAGGTGAGGGAAGAGAGAGGTGTCAGAAATCACGTACAGGTTTCTACTTGTACAAAAGGATGGATGTGGTACAATTTACATATGTGGAAGAACATGGGTTTGAAAATTTCAAATTTGCAGCATCTAGTAGATACCAAAATTCTTAGTGTCATCATTAAAATCTTTCTTTGACTTTAGAGTTAAGTAAAAAGGAAGAACTTTGAGAGTTATTTTGTTCAGTTTCCTCTTGTTAGGCAGGGATAGTAAGCAACCCTACATTTTATCTTTTTTTTTTTTGCTCATTTAATTTTGGCAGCACTAGACAACTGGATTATTAAAAGAAAAGCAAGATAACAAAATACATCTGAAACCTTCTTTCAACAAACATTTTATTTCAGAGACATTAAAATTTATTATTCATAATTATCTGGTAAATATACCGTATGTAATCTGTCAAACCTGTTCACTCAAAATATGTACTACTTTTGAAATATATTACAAAATGGCTTGACTATAAAGAGCTAATTTTACCATATAAAGCTGAGATCTCACAATTCACTTTATTTTACAAATTTATTCTCAATTTTATTGTCCTCCACCTAAGTAGTCTTCTCTCTTGTGTTTTAGTTTAGTCATTTCTATTGTTTCGTTGGAGTTCTTAAAGTTTTTTTTTTGTTTTTTTGTTTTTCCTTTTTTCCCCCTCCTGTCTCACATGAATAGAAACTGGCAAAGAAAATTTATTTGTCACCCATTGTTGAGACTTTAAAACTGGTGTCACTTGGTCACTTATAATCTGTGTGCTTGAAATTTTGTTGGTTTTATGCCACCTCATAAGCAGCTCATTCCCTCTGGTATTTTACAATATAATTATTTAATCTAGTGATTCTACTTCATGCATTTTATCTCCCTAGAATATATTTCCAAATAAAATGCCTACTTAGGATCTTAGAGATAGGTAAATAAACCAAAGATATGTTATAGTTTTACTGTGGTGATTCTTGTAGAAAATAGGTAGTTTTCATTTGGTAATTTATGTGCCTGGCTATCATTATCAGAATGGAAAATATTAGAAAAGGGTTAATGGACACTGTACCAACATGATAGGCAAGGAGGAATTGTCACTTTAACTTTAGGGCTGTGATTCTTTTCATATTTTTATGGTTACATGTAGCTACCATATGTCTTATTATGTTTTTCTCCAACTAGTCACTAGCCATGAGCAAAATAAAGCTTTACATGAAAAAACACAGAAGAAATAAAAGGATAAGGAAACGGAAGAGGGGGAGGAAGATACAAAATGTGCAACTTTGAAGGAAACATTAATTGAAAGTTGACAATTACTTTAAACTGCTTTACTGATTGTAAACAATATATGATTCATAACAATAATGATTATTTTAGGAAATTAGAAAATATTAAAAAAAAGAAGAAAATAATGTCACCGGTAATCCTACTCACCAGAAATGAACATTATCTTATTAGTGTAAATTCTCTAGTATTTTATATATAATGGGATCTAACTGATTTTTTCATCTGCCTTTTTTTCTCAATGCAGAGAAAATTAAAGATAAACAAACGTTAAAAACTGCTTTCAAGCACAATGTAAAAAAATATTGTTTATACGTTTCTGATAAATTTGCATTGTAAAGCTTGTCAGTCTTGATCCATGATATATAAGGTATATAACTTCTGACTCTGCATTTACAAGTGACCAGCACAGACCTATTTCAGGCATTAAAAGCACAAAGAAGACCCAATTGAGATAGTGATGAGATAGGGAAGGTGCAAAAACATAATGATCTTATGTCTAGCCTGAGTACCTGAGCAGTGTCACTCCTTCTTTGAAAAATTTGTGAAAGTTTTTCTTCAAGATTCAGAACTTTAGGGGCCATTTGAAGGACAAAAAAAAAAAAAAATACACCTCAATATATAAACAGGACTGTGGAAAGACATATGATACATATTTTTTAAGAGTCAAAAATAGGTTACAAATTCACTCTTCTCCAAGGCTTCTTTTAAATAGTCTAATATTTGTGACACAGTATGCATAGGCATAGAAATATTGTACTTCAGACAGGCATAGGTACAAATTTTGACTTTATTTCTTACAGCTTGATGAAATGGACCATGTCCTTTAACCTCTTCATCTTGTCTCAATTTACTCATCATTAAAATGAGGTTAATAGTAAGACTTCATTATTGATCGTTGTGATTATTAGATGAGATTTGTATAAACAGTTTAACACAGTGAGTGACACATAGTAAATAACAAATGGATAGTGCAAACAGAAGGTAGCTGTGGAGGTATTTCTTACACCACTGTTTCTTTTTCCTACTTGAATTATTATGATAACACCCTCATAAACAGGTACCATCTATCCCATCCACATTGCTGATGCCCCTTTACAAATATACAGAGATGTTACATAAAGGCACAAACTTACAACTTACAAATAGTAGAGAAAGAACTCCTGAAGACCTAATGCACATCATAGAGATTATTGTCAACAATATTGTATTATAAACTCCAAAGTTGTTAAGAGACTAAATCTTACTTGTACTCAACACACACACACACACAAAATGGTAATTATATGATGTGACAGAGGTGTTAGATAATGCTACAGTGGTAATCATATTACAATATATAAATGTATCAAACCAACACATTGTATACCTTTAAATTCTACAATGTTATATGTAAATTATATCTAAAAAATTTGTGAATTGTTTCATTCATATATGAAATTACAAATGTGTAAAAAATGCACATTTTCCCGGTGCTCTACTTTGTAAATTCAGAGAGTAAGCTGTCAGAATTCCATGACTACTCTTTAAATCCAGGGCTTGTGTCCTTTTGATGGCAGACCTTGTAAAGGCAACTTTATTTCGTGCTGTAAGGAGGCAAGCATAAAATAGGAAAGATAGGCACTAACCCACTGAGATGAGAGGTCCGGGTCTTAGACCTCGTTCTGCCACTCAATATATATGATCTCCAGCAAATAATCTCTCCTATTTAGGACACGTATCTTGTTTGTAAATGAATGTATTAAATTAGATCACTGCTTGAGCTCTAACATTCTCCTCCATTCCCTGTGCATTTGTCTTTCTCTTTGTAAATATCATAGAGCTCGCATAGCAAATCTTCTCAAACATTAAAGGCTACTGCTGATTATAAACTGAGGAAAACGATGATAATTGAATTCATGATTGAAAATACCACTCTCCTTTATTGAGATGTATGAGAAGCACGAGGGCAACATTATCAAAGTATCAAAGATAGATCAATGGGGAAGTTCTACTGCCAGAGGAAAGAGATCTGATTTTCAGTGGCCAAAATACAGTGAGAGCTGACAGAAACTTAAAGCATAATCTTTAGAAACAAAGGCAGTAGCATCAAATTGGGATGAGCCTAGATAAATAAACAAATAACTTGTTCTTGCCCCACAAACAGATTTCATTAGGAAGTCAATGAAAGATGCTTGCTTGCTTCCTTCGTGTGCTTTGCATGCTATTTCTGTGACTTAGCTCATCTCTAAGTCCTCAACAGACCTGGAGCAGCCCTTTCCCATTCTGGTCCAAACATCTGAACTGGAGGGGACAGGGCAGGTTAAGGCCAAACTTAACTGAGGGCTTAGGACCTTCATGCCAAGTAATTTGCTAAGGTATGTACATTCCGATCTAATCATCACCACAGCCAGATTTTAAATAGTTATCCTCATCATCTCTGTTCTACATATGTAAAAAGTAAGTGTCAAAGAGATTAGTTATTTATCCAAGGTCATACAAATAGTGACAATGCCTAGATGTGAAACTCTGGAAAATTCCAAATCCCACATTCTTAAATACCACAAACAATTTTGAACTGGTACCTTAGGTGGATTAGAAATATGCTGAGATAGTTTCCTCTTCACTGGGCCCTGGGGCAGCAGCGGGAACCCTGGTAGCCAATGCCCCAATCCAGTCTCCAAAGACTTCCTCGATCTCCCCCAACATATGGTGCTGGTATCATTTTTCATGTATGCCATGATTTGGAAAATTTGAGAGGCCCTGCTCCACTATAGGACCTGAACAAATACAAGAGATAGAAAAAAAAAAAATGCTAAAAAACACACTTATGGCTTCCATCTCTAAGAGAGAAAGGAAGGAAGGACAAGAGGAAGGAACAAAGGGGAAGGAAGGAAGAAGGAAAAGATAAAAGGAAGAGAGAAAGGAAGGAAGAAAGAAATGAGCCTGAGTAAGAAATTAAAATGAGCCCTAAGAAGGAATTTGTACATCTGTATCTTACATCACTGTTAAATATGCCAAATCCATAACTATGCGCAGAAGTTTTAGCAAGTAGGTGTCAGTCCTTTCAGAAGTTCCAAGCAATGGAGAAATGAGATCAGTGGGATCTTGACTTTATTTACATTCTACAGTAACAAATACTGGCTGTTAACAATGCTGGCTGTTAACTTATTTATTTCATATTAATCTCCTGATTATGTTAACACTTTATATGCAAAGAGTGCCTGTCATTTATATATACATATAAATACATTTATTTATATATATATGAATAATTTCAATGTTTTAAAATCTCTTCACAAAAAACAAATTTAAATTTTTCATGATTTTTAAAATGTATTCCATGTTTTACATTTATTGACATATCTGATTACTTATTTATGCCCTCTCTCATTCCTTTTGGGTAGCAACCAAAATTACATGTAATATTCTATAATTAAAAAATAAATATACTGGAAAATAAAGACCAAATTGTACATTGAGTCCATAGGTAAAATTAATCCTTAAAGTTTCAGGATATCCTGAAATTTTGCCACACTTAGGCTCTGAATTTCCTGCTTTGCTCTATATGTTAGGTTCTCTTGCAAATTTTACCTTGCTAGGAACCTGTTTCCTCATTTAGAAAATAGTAATGCATCTGCCCTTCTTTTTTTTTTAAAGTTTTTATTTAAATTCCAGTTAGTTAACATACAGTGTAATATTAGTTTCAGAAGTACAATATAGTGATTCAATACTTCCATACCTCACCTGAAGCTCATCACAACCAGTGCACTCCTTAATCCCCATGACCTATTCCACCCATCCCCTGAACGCCCTCCCCTCTGGTAATTGTTAGTTTGTTCTCTATAGTTAAGAATCGGCTTCTTGGGGCGCCTGGGTGGCTCAGTCATTAAGCGTCTGCCTTCGGCTCAGGTCATGATCCCAGGGTCCTGGGATCGAGTCCGGCATCGGGCTCCCTGCTCGGTGGGAAGCCTGCTTCTCCCTCTCCTACTCCCCCTGCTTGTGTTCCCTCTCTCGCTGTGTCTCTCTCTGTCAAATAAATAAATAAAATCTTAAAAAAAAAAAAAAAAAAAGAATCGGCTTCTTGGTTCATCTCTCTCTTTCTTTTTTCCCTTTGCTTTTTTGTTTTGTTTCTTAAATTCCACATACGAATGAAATCATTTCTTTCTCTGACTTATTTCACTTAGCATATTACTCTAGCTCCATCCATGTCATTGCAAATAGAAATATTTCATTTTATATAGCTGAGTAATATTCCTGTGTGTGTGTGTATACCACTTCTTTACCTATTCAGTAAGTGGACACTTGGGTTGTTTCCCTAATTTGGCTATTGCAGATAATGCTGATATATACATTGGGGTGCATGAATCCCTTTGAATTAGTATTTTTGTATTCTTTGGGTAAATACTTAGTAGTGCAATTGGTGGATCATAGGGAGGTTCTATTCTTATCTAACAAAATTGTTGTAATGCTCACACAAGACACAAATCTTAAAATAACTGTATATTGGGGCGCCTGGGTGGTTCAGTTGGTTGAGCGACTGCCTTCGGCTCAGGTCATGATCCTGGAGACCCGGGATGGAGTCCCGCATCGGGCTCCCTGCTCGGCAGAGAGTCTGCTTCTCCCTCTGACCCTCCCCCCCTCATGCTCTCTCTCTCTCATTCTCTCTCTCTCAAATAAATAAATAAAATCTTTTAAAAAAATAACTGTATATTGTATCCAGTATATTGTATACAATACCTATAAAAATCACATGTATTTGTATACTTTAAGGTGTTAAATAGGTATTATAGTGGTTGAGTATATAATAATTTTGTAATTTTTATTATAACTAAATCAAACCAAACATTAAACTTTATTTTTTTAAAACAAGACTATCATCTTTTTTATTCTACTAAAACAAACTTCAGAAGAAAATGGAAGATACATAAAGACACAATTGACTTTTTTAAATGTAATTTTTCTGTAATATATTTGGTTTCATCTAGATTTCATATAATAATATATGGTAATAATTCCTTATAATATGTATTTACTCTTGATTTAATTTTGAAGAATAACCAAGAAATAATGAGAATATGCTGACTTAGTTTTGGGTCTTCACATATAGTATTTAAATAGTTTGATATCTAAAAATTGCCTGGATACTTATCTATATTTAATACTTTAATACTTTTAAAGTGTTTTTAAAAATGTCTGCCTATATCATTTTTTCAATCACAACAATAACACCCATGAGCTTTCTCAAAGTTACATAAAATAACTGAGGATGGAACTAAGAATTTTTGTTCCAGAGGATATTTTCTTACATTTTCAAATTGTTAAAAATAAACAGGTTTTACTCTATGGATTAGAAAGGCAAAAAACAAAAACAAACAAAGCAAACCAGTAAAAAAGCAAGACAAAGTAAAACTCAGTAATATTTTAAGTAAAGCTATTTGTCTTTTTTTTTTTGAGAGCGAGAGAGAGCACGTGCACAGGTATGCAATCTGTGGGGGAGGGGCAGAGGGAGATGGAGGTGGGGCGGCTAGAATCTTAAACAGGGATCCATGCTCAGCACAGCGCCTGGTGCAGGGCTCAATCTCACTACTGTGAGATCATGCGTGACCTGAGCTGAAATCAAGAGTCAATCACTTAACCAACTGAGCCACCCAGGCGCCCTAAGCAATTTGTCTATACTACAATTTTTAAAAGCCAGAACAAAGGCAAAGCACTACAAATAAATTAATTCTTTAAGAACTACCTTACAGTGTTTGGATTTAAACTGACATTATCTCTAGTTGTAAACTTCGATTTAGGGCTTCATAAATTAGAGGTCCTTATAGGAGGAATCTATAGAGATAGAATAGCAAGTTCTTAGAGCTGAATGGACAATGTATAACATACAGAAGCATAGATAGTACTTTTGGATATCCTAGTAAGACTATGTTATCTTAGGCTACATATAAATTTCAAACCAAAGACCGCAATAGGTAATAGAAACCGTCTATAATGAATAATGTTTAAATTTTACGGGGATGATTTCATTGTCTGGTGTTGCATTTTTTTACCAGATAGCTATTTAATTTCCTTTTGACTTATGGCACTTTAGTATTAACCATTTCATTAAAAAACTGCCTATTTTCCTAAAATATTGTGTATAATTTTAAAAAGCAAAGTGCATTTATGCAATTATTTTACTCATATCTAATTTATCACAATTTTCACATTATTTTTCAAATTTTTGAAATTAGGCATTAATATAATTAAGAAAATACTTTAGGGGCCCCTGGGTGGCTCATTCGTTAAGCGTCTGTCTTTGGCTCAGGTCATGATCCCACAGTCCTGGGATCGAGCCCCACATCAGGTTCCCTGCTCAGCGGGGAGCCTGCTTCTCCCTCTCCCACTCTCCCTGCTTGTGTTCCCTCTCTCACTGTGTCTCTCTCTATCAAATAAATAAAATCTTTATAAAAAAAAAGAAAATACCTTAAATACTGAAAACATATAGGCTTATGTTATGTTCTAAATACACATTTGATATATCAATATGCCAGTCACTTTGCATTTATAATCTTATTTTCAGAGATAAACATTTTTCATGTTCTCTTACATACGAACATATATGCACACATATACGAACATATATATGACTGATACACTAGTAGTGATTAATAATGAATGGCATTAGTAATAAAAATGGAATTAATAACAGTGGAATTAATAACATACACTAGTAATAATAATGATCTGATTTATTGAGTGTCAACTATATACTATTTGCATTATGGTGTTTCTTCCCCCTCACAGTAAGCCTTGAAAGATATGTATGAATTTATTCATGAGGTTGCTGTCACTTAAAGAAGTCAAAAAAACTTACACTAAGTCTTCTAAGTCAAGGAATCTAACATTCCTTTTGATTATTATATACATTTTTTTTTTTCTGTTCTAGAGCCTTTTTAATCTATTCTCCGTAATACATGGATTCTGGCATATTTTAACTTTATTACTTCACAAAACATATTCTACACATACATATTAATATAATGTGCATTAGTTTTAAACTGGTGTGTTGTTTTTATACTTAATATTAAAGATAACATAATTTTTAGTATATTTCTCACTATGAAACCAATTTTACTCTAAATTTCTACACCAATAACCCTTATAAGTAAAAAATCTTACTTAAAGAGATATGATGTAACGACTGGCAAAATACTTATGTAAACAATAGCTCTCGCATATTTACTGATAAAATGAACATTTCCAGTTCAAGATCTCACATTATTTAAATTACATGGCATTAATTATGCATTTAAATTGAAGTAGATTTTTCCATTTATTTTTTTTCAATTAAATATAACCTGTATTACATTTAATTGACTTTTTCAAATATTTATTGAGTATATACTATGAGCAAAGCCAAATAAGTAAAAGTATCCATTCTGCTCTAAAAAAGATTTTGATTTAGTAGTAAAGAAATAAAGTAAATGCACAAAAATAACTATAGTATGCATCTTATTACATGTAAATAATGGGGGGGGTGACAGCAATACCAACATGGTGTTAAATCATGGAGTGAGCAAGTGCAACTAGGGAAAATTAAGGATTTTCCAAGAAGGAGATTATATTCAAGGAGGATTTTACTGGTTGATTTATAGAGAGTGCATTCTAAATCAAAGGCAAAAGATCAGGGAGAGAAGATTAACTGGCTATTCAGGGAATAGCTTGTTTTTCATTTGTGTTGTAGCATATGGTATGTAGAAAGAACTAAAGGGAGATAAGGTTTTAAGCCATGTTGTCACCTGGAGTGTAAAAAAGTTTGTATATCATACACCATAAAAAATTAAGAGTTTTTTTTAGCCAAGGTACAATATGAATAGATCTTGCTTTAGAAAAATTTATCTTACAGCAATGCTGAGGTTAAAGTCAGGTGAAGAAGAGCTTCTCACAAAGCTTTATTCTCCTATGGGGTCCCTGGGAATAGACTAGACAGCTTTACAGATTTTTGATACCTATTTGAATACCTTCTTATGTCAGCCAGATAAATTTGGGTTTTTGTTGTCTAATCTTTTTCGTTATTCTAAAAAAGTAGATTATTCTTGAGAAAGCTTGCTTATGATCTTTGCTTTATATTCTACTGCTTGCTGGCACTTAATGTGCATAAAACTAGATTCCTTTTCCAGGATTCTGGATGAGATTCTTTTTTTAAAAGATTTTATTTATTTATTTGACAGAGAGATAGAGAGAGAGCACAAGTAGGCAGAGAGAGAGGGAGAAGCAGACTCTCCACTGAGCAGGGAGCCCGACGTGGGGCTCGATCCCAGGAACCTGGGATCATGACATGAGCCGAAGGCAGCCGCTCAACCGACTGAGCCACCCAGGCGCCCCGATGAGATTCTTCTTTTAGTCACTTGCTTCTCTAATAGTACCATCAATTACCCAGAGAAGTCAGGCCATCATCCTGAACTATTTTTTTTTTTTTTAATCCTTGGCCCAAACAGTAAATACTTATTTCTGCTCTCTACTTTAGTCCATTTCTCTGTTTCTCATTATCACCAACCTCAGCATTTATTATACCTTCTAAATTGTCTATATGTGCTCTAACTTCCGGCCAGTTGTATTCCTTATATGCTGTTTGAATAGTATTTCCAAATGCTGTTTGTCTTTCCAAATGCTGTTGGAAATGCTATCTTTCCAGATGTTGTTTGAATAGTCTTTCTAAAATAGTAATCTAAGGATGCCACCTCTGTTTCAAATCCTTCAGGGAGTCCTCCTTTCCTGCAGGATAAAGAACATACTACTTAACTTGTTAGAAAAGACCGTGGGATTTTTCTGGTCTCTTTCTTTCCTTCTTCTTCTCCCATCACTCCTCTAGAGATCTGCCTTCTAACAATGATGAACCTCTTTGAGTTCCCTGTAAAGGATCATCTAATTTCCCATCACCAGGCATCAATCTTCTTAGAAAACATTTTCCTGTTCTTATCTGTCTTTATCCTTCAAAATACTGTATCTCCATCAATCCCTCTCAAAATCACTTTGACCTGGTGCACTGGGTAGCTCAGTTGGTTAGGCTGTTACATGTCCAACTCTTGATTTCAGCTCAAGTCATGATCTCCATGCCATGAGATTGAGTCCTGCGTCAGATGTGGAGACTGCTTTGGATTCTGTCTCTCCCTCTCCTTCTGACCCTCCTTCCCTACTCTCAGTCTCGTAAAAAACAAAACAAAACAAAACAAAACACTTTGACCTATATCTCTACAACCTAATCTCTATGATCTCAATCATAATTAATGATTTGCTTTTTGAACTATCCATATAACACATTTCTATTGTTAAATATGTCACAAAATGTTCTAATTTGTGCTATGTAAACCTTTCTCTATTAGACCAAAACAATATGAAAATAGGGAATATCTTTTTTGCCATCATACAGTACATGAGGTATAAATGATACTCAACACAGATAACCTATGTAAACAAAAACTGGCTTCTGTGGGTGGAGTCTTTTGCCTAATGAAGTCATACAGTAATAAAGTCTTACTTTATAATGGAAGTCAAATCATCATGGATATGGTTAAACACTAAGGCAGCACAACTAGAAACTATTTTTCAGTTATTTATTCACTTTTATTTTATTCCTATATTAGAAATAAAGTAAAAATTATAACCAAAAATTTTATCTCAAAATATATAAACTATGCCCATTTACAAAGGAAAGGTATGTTTTATATTAAAAATAGGATGATTCTTATCTCAAAAGTGCTCTTCTTTGTTGTAGGTGAAACAAAAGGTCTTCAAAATTTCTTTCTTAAGTCGCATTTATTCTAAATCAGTTCAACAAATTATCAAGAGATGTATCAAAAGTAGTAATGCATTAGTCATAAAGAGTTAAGAATTGAACATAGGTAAAATTTGTTTGAAATTCTAGAAAAATGTTACTGGCTAACCATTAAATTGTTTTAAATCAAAGAGACAAAAAGTAAATGATTTTGGAAATTAAAACAAATCAAATCAAAGTTATTTTGTTTTATTATCGTGATTTTTAATCTCCAAATTAGAAATGTCTGTACTATTATCAATAATGACATGTTACTATTTTGCAACACTAAGCCTATTATATTAGAAGAAACTTAATTTAAAAAATGTTATCCATGCATCTCTTCATATATATTTTCTTTCATAAATAAGAAATATACACCATGGATTTATTTGAAAAAAATTACATGTGAATATCTCAATTATGTGAGATGAATTATCATTTTTGATATATTTAATGACTGAAAATAAGTGAATGTTTCTACAAAAGTAGTTTTTATCAATTAAAATTCTAATGTTTTAAAAAAAGTTTCTAGGCTAAAGCAGTATTTATTGAGCTGATTGATTTTGTACTAAAAGGTTTTTAAAAGTCAATAAGTAACAAGTGACAGCATCATTTTCATGGGGTAAAATCACCAAATATTGAAATCAACGATAAGCATCATTTCAGCACATGAATATAGAATAAGAGGAATTCAGAGGAAAATGGAAGCGTCAATTCAAAGAAGGATTGTATACATAGACTTGATCACATTAATCCTGAAGTACATTTTTTAACAGAGAAAGGAATGAACAGAAGAGTCTTTGTTAAGACTGTTGTGGCAAGGAAAGGATGCAAAAGAAAGTGTTCACTCAAATCATAGATATGAGATGATTCCAGAAATTGTGGAAACAAACTTTCAAGAACATTTTGAAAAGAAATTAAGAGGATTATTAATAACATTGAGATGCTGAAAATATCAGACTATTAAGGACTTCACGAAATATAGAAAATGTGTAAATGAGAAGGGAGTCATTATGTAGACATATCCATTTTAGCTCTGTGATCTCTAACTTCTTGGGCTTCAATTTTCTTACTTACAAAATAGAAATGTTACTTGCTGTATAAGTTATTCTATAGATATAGTATGTTTCTAGCTAGGCAGAATTCTAGAAAGATTGCAACTCTAAACACATTATTACCTTTATTTGGCCCTGAAAAAGTTCAAAAATCTTTTGCCATTTACCTGGGAAGAAATAAAACATACCATGTCAAATATGTACTATGATATTATCCATAGCTGATGTCATCTCATGACAATGTACACAAAAATAATAAATGCATCCCATGTATTAAAATATCAAAGACAGTACAATATAATAAAATTTATTATATTATTAAGAGTACCAGAAGATAATAACTGGACTAGCAACTGTAGAATTGAGGGCACATGAAAAAAGTGATAAATACAACATATAGATAGCATTTAGGAAAACCATCAAGGGGTGTTACAGTACTATCAAGCTAGCCCAGGGATAGCGGGGAGCTGTAACTACTCTAGGCCTAAAGAAGCAAGGTTAGGGAGAGATTACTGGAAACCAGAGATGAAAGCTGTAGGCAGAGGGATGCTCAAGATGCACTATGGCCTTGGATACAGCCAGCCAATGGTGACCTGGCAGTGAGGGAACAGAGGAAATATATACCTTGATCCCACTGTTCTCCTACTCTTATGTCCTTCTGCTGACTCACATTAGCCAAATCCCCTTGAAAGTCTACAGGAATGCAATCTATATACCACAGCCTTCTTAGATCCAAGATAGGTAGAGAAGGGTAGAAGGTGGATCTGGAGGATTAATCATTTTATGAATATATTAAAAATCCATCAAATATTTTTCTTCCTAACAAGTAGTTTAATTTTTTTAAAAAAGATTTATTTATTTGAGAGAGAGAGCATGGGCAGGGGGAAGAGGCAGAGGGAAAGGGAGAGAGAAATTCAAGCAGACTCTGTGCTGAGAGCTGAGGCCATCTCATGGCTGAAGCCTAGGACCCTGAGATCAGACCTAAGCCGAAACCAAGGGTCGGATGCTTAGCCCACTGTACCACCCAGGTGCCCCAAGTAGTTTTAATCCTACCAATATATACCAATGAGAAAAGAATGGTGATTTGAACGAATACATCTGAATTTGAATTCTAATTCCTTCTCTATATAACAGAATTCTTTATGAATTGGGGACAGTAACACATGGTAATATGTGAGGGTTAAGTGGATTATAGATAATAAGTATCTATATAAAATTGAGCACAAAACAAACATAAAGAAATGTTTTTATTATCTTTCTTTTATCCTATAAATTAGGTTGGTCAGTATACTCAAGTCCATGCATATCTATTTTTTTTTTTTTTATTTTGGATTAAAGCTAAGTTCTACAAACATCACATCCTAATCAGTTTCACATTCTTTGAAGGCAAGAAAGAATTTGACTAATTTGAAAATTCTGCCATATTTCAATACAGTTAAGAAAATCAGAAATAATTTAATGCTCAAGGGCTTTTACAAATCATATGGTATAATTGCATTGTAGGACTTACAATGTTTCATATCTTATGTCAAATAATCTACACAGAGGAATAAAGCAAGCTGATACAATTTAACCATGGCAGTTTACTGTCCTCTTGGAATATGTGCTTTTGAAATTTTCACCTACCCTTGATTGAAATTTTTTTTAAATTAAATTTGTATCTAAAAAGAAACAAATTTTATATTGAATTAGTGTTTCAGGAAACATAATTAAAATCATGACAAATAAATTTTATTGTAAATCTTGATTTGTTGATGATTAAATGGTTATCCTCTATTTGAGCAAGTATTCATTACATTTAAAGAATGGAACGAGACAACATTATACAACTAAATACCCCCAGGCTAGCTTTCATGACAAATACCAAAATATTTAGTTAGAAACAGCATTTTAGTAGTTTCAAAATCTTTTGAACAAATTAAAGTCTCTTTCACCTGTATGTAAAACAAAATCATGAAAACATAATTACTATCTGTACTTCTTAACAATCTTTATCAGACTTTCTTAGCCATTCCTTTTGCTGATGTCAACCAACAGATTGGATTATAGGAAACCGTGTTTCATTTCTTACTTCAAAATATAGAATTATAGATGCAAGTGAGAAATAGATAAGTACATAGACACTTTACTAAAATCAATTTTTTTGTTTTGTTTTAAGTAGGCTCCACAACCAGCATGGAGCTTAATGCAGGACTTGAACTCACAACCCTGGAATTAAGACCTGAGCTGAGATCAAGAGTCAGATGCTTAACTGACTGAGCCACCCAGGTGCCCCAATCTATTTGTTCTTTATATTTATTTTTATAGTGATGCATACTGTTATTTTAGATGTATCAAAAAACTTGTACAATAAAATATAACAAGTTTAATGTTTTAAATCTATTATAGAGATTATTATTTTCAAGAGAAAATAAGGAAAAGAAAACTGCAAGCTACATTTATACTATGGAATTTTTTTCTATCTAAATGGTCCATATATACATTATGCAAAAGATGTAATACTAAATAAGAATCATAATTAAGAAAAATGAAATATAAAATAAAGTGTCGATTAGTAGTAAAATTTAAGCTTAGTTAATAGTATTAAAACGTTAATATACCATAATTGTGTAAAATAAAATATTAGTTAAGCCCTGCATGAATTATTCAATATATTGATTTTGTAATATGTAATTGAGAATAAACATGTCTGGTGATTTAGTTTTTAAAATAGTTTTAATGGGGCCTCTGGGTGGCTCAGTCGTTAAGCGTCTACCTTCAGCTCAGGTCATGATCCCAGGGTCCTGGGATCGAGCCCCACATTGGGCGCCCTGCCCAGCGGGGAGCCTGCTTCTTCCTCCACTGCTCCCCCTGCTTGTGCTCTCTCTCTGTCAAATAAAAGAATAAAATCTTTAAAATAGTTTTAATGTAGTATAGGCAGACATTAAAATCTCCATTTAACTAGAATCTAATAACATTTTATACAAAAAATTTTTCTTGCTTATATTATATAAAACTGTGGAAGAAAAAAAAATCATTGTTTTTAACTGCATTGTTTTAATTGGGCAAAGAAACTCTATTTAAGCCCCTTATTACATTTTAATATATTTTTTAAAAAAATACAAGGACTCATTTCTTACCAATGCTTTGTAAGGAATATTCTCTTAAAAATTTGAGAGACAAAAATATCCTGGTTTTAAGTGGACATTTTATATAAATCTTCAATGCCTTCATTATAAATATAAACTCTATGATGTATTAGATGTTCTTAAAAATTATCTGCATCATGTCTTGTACTTCATTTATGACTGTACTCACACTGGAGTCTATTTTAATGTTTTTAACTGAGGCATAATTTTATTACCTGGAGCAGTAATGCTTTGTGTGTGTGTGTGTATGAGTGTGTGTGTGTGTGTGTGTGTGTGCGCGTGCGTTTTAATAACTTTCTACATATATAGGTACTCTGGGAGCTTTCAAAGAAGTATATGACCTCTAACTTCAACAGTCTTGAGCAAAGATCAAAGATAAAGACCCCTTGTTGTATGTAAGTGATGAATCACTAAATTCTACACGTGAAACTAGTATTACACTTTATGTTAGTTAATTGGAATTTAAATAAAAACTTGAAACTAAGCAAAAAAAAATACAAACCCTTGTAAATGTTTCCGTTTGTTCAGAGCTTTCAAATAATTAAAAAGAACTCTTACGTACTTCTGAAATATATCACTGAAAATGAATAGGTCATTTTATGCACATGCTCCTGAAATAAGTAGCCTCAACTGGTCATCTTTTCAGGTTACTAAATTTATAACTTATTTACTGCTGCCCAGTTGCTTACAAAGTAATAGTTTTTTAACAGACTTTGTTTTACTTCTTAAAGTGTAGAGATTTGTGAGTAAAAACTATGTGCATGAAGGGATGTATACTACTTTACTAAATATTTTCATACTTTACTAAATACACTAAATACTTACCAAAGGGAAGCAGTATTTACCACTCATTTATTTTAAGGGTGGATATTACTGGCAGGGAATAGAATGTGGGCTGATATGGACCTGACTGAGTGCCAAAAGTCTTCTAATATAGATTTGACTTACTTTTCTTTTTAAGTTGACACATTACAAATTGTAAACACAAGGTGTACAGCATGTTATTTTGATATACTTATATATTATATTATAATTGCCATTGAAGCAATATTAATCACATTACATCATTATAGTATAGTATTTTTGACTATCGTCATGATACTGTACATGAGATCTTTATTGCTATGTTGTTAGTCATTACAAGTATGTACCCTTAAATAACATCAATCATATCCCCCCACTCCCAATCCCCTGGTAACCACAATTTTACATTTTTTTTTTTACAGTTTTGACTTTTTGATCCACATATAAGTGATACCACACAGTACTTAGTCTGACGTCTTGATTAGCATAAGATACACAAGGTTCACCCATGTTGTTACAATGGCAGGCTATCTTTCCTTCTCATGGCTGAATAATATTCTGTTGAGTATAGCACCACATTTTTTCTAACCATTCATCCATTGATGGACATTTGAGTTGTTTCCATATCTTGGCTATTGTGAATAAACTATGATAAATATGGGTGTATATATAACTCATCAAAATGCTGTTCATTTCCTTCAGTATATACCTAGAAATGGCTAGATCGTATGGTAGATATATTTTTATTTTTTTCAGGAATCTTCATTTGGTTTCCATAGTGTTTGGATTAATTTGAATTCCCACCAACAGGTCAAAGGGCTCCCTTTTCACCATATCCTTGCCAGTACCTGTTGTCTCTTGTCTTCTTGATGAATCTCACTGTGGTTTTGATTTGCATTTCCCTGATGATGTTGAGCATTTCTTCATATGCTGTTAGCCATTTTCATGTCTTCGCTGAATGTTTATTCAGTTCTTCTGCCAATTTCTTTTTTAAATTGAAATATAATTAACATACAATGTTATATTTTCAGGTGTAAAACACGATTCAGCAATTCTATCCATTAGTCAGTGTTCACCCCAATAAATGCAGTCACCATCTGTCACCAAACAACATTATTACAATGTTATTGACTATATTCCCTATGCTGTGCTTTTCAACTTTGTGACTTATTTATTTTATAACTGGAAGTTTGTACTTCTTAATCCCCTTTATCTATTTCACCCATCCCCTCACCCACCTCCCTTCTGGCAACCACCAGTTTGTTCTCTGTGTGTCAGAGTCCGTTTTTTTATTTGTTTCTTTATTCATTCATTCATTTATTTATTTAGATTTCACATATAAGTGAAATCATACAGTACTTGTCTTTATCAGACTTATTCCACTCAGCATAATACTCTCTAGGTCCATCCATGTTGTTGCAAATGGCAAAATCTCATTCTTTTTCATGGTTGAGTAATATTTTCTTATAACAATTTCATATATATTTACATATAATATTTTTCATATATTATATCTATATATAATTCACACATACACATGTATACACAACACACTTTCTTTATCCATCACTTCCCTGATGGACACTTAGGTTGATTCCTTATCTTGGCTATTGTAAATAGTGCTGCAATAAACATAGGGCTACATCTTTTCAAATTAGTGTTTCCTTTTTCTTTGGGTAAACACCTGGCTGTGGAATTACTAGATCATATAGTATTTCTACTTTTAATTTTTTGAGGAACTTCCGTACTGTTTTCCACAGTGGCCACACAAAATTGCATTCCCACCAACAGTACATGCGGGTTCCTTTTTCTCCACATCTTCATCAATACTTGCTATTTCTTGTCTTTTTGATTCTTGCCATTTTGACAGGTTTAAGATGATATCTCATAGTGGTTTTGATTTGCATGTCCCTGATGGTTAGTGATATTAGCATCTTTTCATGTGTCCATTGGCCATCTGTATGTCTTCTTTGAATGTTTCATTTGTTGTGCATAAACTTTGAGTTTGATGTAGTCTCATGTGTTGATTTCTGCTTTTGTTGTTTCTGCTTTTGGAGTTATGTCCAAAAAAATCATTGCCAAGACCAACATCTGTGGGTTTCTACCTTATGTTTTCTTCTAGGAATGTTATGGTATCTGGTCTTATGTTTAAGTCTTTGATACATTTTGAGTTAATTTTTGTGAATTGTGTGAGATAAGGAGCAAGTTCAGTTGTTCTGCATGTATATCTCCAGTTTACTTAGCACCATTTGTTAGAAAGACTACTCTTCCTCCATTGGACATTCTTGGCTCCCTTGTCAAATATTAATTCTCCACAAATGCTGGGATCTAATTCTGGGCTCTCTATTTGTTCTATTTTTCCACATGTCTATTTATGCACCAGTACCATGCTGTTTTTATTACTATGGCTTTGTAGTAGAGTTTGAAATAAAAACCTGTGATACTTCTGGCTTTGTTCTTTTTTCTCAGGATTGCTTTGGCTATTGCTTTGGTGTCTTTGTGGTTCCACACAAATTTTAAGATTGTTTTCTCTAATTCTGTGAGGAATGCCTTTGATATTTTGATAGCGATCATGCTGAATCTGTAGATGGTTTTGTGTTGCATGACCATTTTAAACAATATTTATTATTTGATCCACGAATGTGGAATGTCTTTCCATTTGTTTGTGTCTTCTTCAACCTATTTCAGGAATCTTGTAGTTTTGATTGTGCAGATCTTTCATATCCTTGGTTAAATGTATTAGTAAGTATTTTACTGTTTTTGATACTGTTGTGAATGGGGCAGTTTTATTTCTTTTTCTAATGCTTCATCACTAGTGTAAAGAAATTACATTGATTTCTGTAAGTTGATTTTGTAACTTGCAGCTTTACTGAAATCACTGATTAATTCCAACAGTTTTTTAACTGACCTTTTGGGATTTTCTATATATGAGATCATATTGTTGGCAAATAGTGACAACTTTACTTCTTCCTTCCCAAGTTGGATGCCTTTTATTTCTTTGTCTTGCCAATTGTTCTAGCTAGGACTTCTAGAACTATATTGAATAGGAGTAGTAAGAGTGGGCAATCTTGTCTTGTATCTGACGTCAGAGGAAATCCTATAAATTTTTCTCTATTGAACAAAATATTAGCAGTGCATTTATAGTGATGACCTTTATTATGTTGAGGTATAACCTTCTACATCTAATCTATTAAGAGTTTTTATGATGAAAGGATGTCGTATTTTGTCATATACTTTTTCTGCATCTTTTGAGATGATCATGTGATTTTTAATTTTTATCTTTCATTTTATTGATGTGATGAGTTATATTTATTGATTTGCAAATGTTGTAAAACCTTTGTATTCCAGGAAAAAATGCCACTTGGTCATGGTAAATAATCATTTTAATGTATTCTTGAATTATGCTTCCTAACATTTTGTTGTAAATGTTTGCAACTATATTCATCAGGGATATTGGTCTATAGCTTTCTTTTCATGTGATATCCTTATTTGGCTTTGGTATCAAAGTAATGCTGGCTTCATGGAATGAATCTGGAAGTGTTCTCTCTTTCTTGGTATTTTGGAGGAATTGAGCTGGATGGGTGGTAATTCTTCTTTAAATGTTTGGTAGAATTCACCAGTAGAACTGTCTGGCCTTGGAGTGTTTCTATGTTGGGAGGTTTTTTATTAGCAGCTCAATTTCTTGACTCATTATTGGTCTGTTCAGATTTTCTAGTTCTTGATTCATTCATGGTAGGTTGTGTGTTTCTTGAAATATATCCATTTTTTTCTAAGCTATGTAATTTGTTGGCATATAATTGTTCATAGTAATCTCTTATAATTATCTGTATTTCTGTAAAATCAGTTGCATATCTCCTCTTTCCTTCTTAATTTTATTTGAATCTTCTTTTTCTTAGTCTAGCTAATGGTTTTCCAATTTTATTTATCTCTCCAAAGAACTAACTTTTGGTTTCATTGTGATTACTATCTTAATTAAGAGATATATACATTGTAAATTGCATTCTTATTTTAAAGAATAAATATCATGAGGATAATATATGCAACATAATCAATAATCATTTGGTTGGCACTTAGCACAATTCCAAGTGGATCTTGTTTTAGAGTTTATGGGTAAAAGATGAATAAGGCATAATAGATTCAGTTTGATAGCAGGTGGAATTAGATACTGTGGAAGAAGGGTGTTTAGTAAAGAATTATTGAAGGTATAATCAAAACAAACTCAGAACATTGATATGGGAATGACTTTAAGAGATATTTCAGAAATCAATGTAATTAAGTGGATAGAAATCAATGATAAATTTCCTGAAGTCTGGGATGGGTAATATGGTATTAGACCTACTTTTGTGCAAAATAAGGATAAAAGAGGAATGGTAGGTTTTTAAGGATGACAGAGAAGGGATGATACACAGTAATAATTTTATAGCTATTGAGGTTATGTTATTTGTGGGACATGTATGAGTTAATTTTCAGAAAGATCTAGATACACAAGGAAATAGATTGCTATATAGAGTAATATCACTACTTAAAAGGTATCATGGAAGTTAGTAAAATTGGGATTTTTTATATCAACAAATACTCATTCTCTGGATCAGTGTTTTAGACTAAGCCTAACTGTATACGATTAATTTAATACCAGTCTTCCACCAGGCCATCAATAGCCAAATACCAAGGTAAAATGTAAGCTTCTTAAAGCAAATGTTTCATAACTTTGGTTTAGAATCCTATTGTCTTAAATTTGAATAAAAGGAGGAGGAAATGCAGTGAGGATAAATTATTTGTAATAATACGTAATAATAAACAGCTTTACAATAGCCTATAATGACAACAATGATGATGACAGCTAACACTTACATAGCATTTTGTGTGTACGGCAACTGTCCAAAGGCATAAATTGTTCAAAGTTCTTTACATAAATTAATTCATACATTCCTCAGAATATGCTTATGAATTTCCATTTTATTCAGGAGATATTTAGGCAAAAAGATGTTTAAGAGACTTCCAGCTATAGTTATCAAGGGCAAGCCACCCAAGATGGGTCACTTTGGCATGAAGATTATTTTGAGTTAAAAGCAATGAAAACCCGGCAGATTCAGGAAAAGCTCTTCACTTCCTCTTCAACTACTTAAAAAGAATTTAGAGGACCTGCTCTAGGAAGAGAGCCATCACCATAGATAGCTACATTATAATATGAACTAGGTATAGTAGACAGGGAGGAACCTACCAAAGCCTGTTTGAACAAAATCCTCTCATTGTTTCTGAGTGGCTCAGCAAATATTTGTTTACCAGACATGTTCTCCTTTTCATTCTTCTGTGAATTGCCTCCTTTCCTTTGAAGTACCAGACCCCTATCCCCTTCTCCTTAGTTCCAAATGACATATACCCCTCATTTTACTTGACTGTCTTTGGAATTCCCATGTTTGTGTGGATTCCCGTACATACAAAATTAAATTTGACTTTCTCCTGTTAATCTTTTTCATATCAATTTGATTCTTAGTGTAGTTAGAAGGACCTTGAAGGGCAAAGGAAATCCTTCTTCCTCACACAACCCAATTAATAGAATTTATCAAGCTATAAGAAGTCTAAGCATGATAGGATGTTTAAAAATATAATTACTAGTTTTCCTTCCTGTGTACAAAATACTCAATAGTTCTGGAATTTTAGTTAATACCTCTGAAACTTAATCTTTGTTCAAAGTAATGTACTAGTTAATTTTTTTCAGTATCACGTAATATCTTATATGCAGCAAATTTAGATCAACACAAAGTAGGTTTTAATCAACTAAAGAACACAAAACCTGATTTAAAACTTGCAACTCGGGGCACCTGGGTGGCTCAGTTGGTTAAGCGACTGCCTTCGGCTCAGGTCATGATCCTGGAGTCCCGGGATCGAGTCCCGCATCGGGCTCCCTGCTCGGCAGGGAGTCTGCTTCTCCCTCTGACCCTCCCGCCTCTCATGTGCTCTCTCATTCTCTCTCTGTCAAATAAATAAATAAAATCTTAAAAAAAAAAAGAAGGAACAGAGTTGCCTGATTCTGTCCCTTCTACATAAAACTTGCAACTCTATTTTCTCACATTTTGAGATAATTCTTCAAAATATTTGACAGTGACTATATATTTTATTTTAAAATATGTAAGTAGAGCAGTGCTAATATAAAAATAGTAATAGTCCAACTTATATACCTTAAAAAAATCTTTTAAATGATATGGTTATTAGAAAATATATCCAATTGTGTTTGTCCCTTTAAAATTTGGAAGACACTAGTGCAATCTGAAAAGAGTTACATTGATTTCAGTTAACAAGAGAGGATTAATCTTTGTACTAATTATTCCTTGTAAAAGTTATATTCCTCTCAATATAGTTCCAGATCCCTATGGGGTAAAATCTGCATAGCAATCCCTCAAATAATTGAAATCAATAGAGTATTTTTCATCCTGTGTTATGACATATCCCACCAAGAATTACAAAAAATATCCCTACTAAAAAAAATCAAAGTATAAATTACTTGGAGCTATTAATATATCATTAAATTTATGTTTTACAAATTCATCTCACTTTTAAAAAATTGAATCATGTTTCTTAAAGAGATGTTTGCAGCTTAGCCATCAGCAGTCAGGGAAGATTATAGTTTTCTACAGTGCCCACACTAAAATATATAGTGCCACAATCCAATTAAAAACCAAAAGAACTGTGTGCCTGGATGGCTCAGTTGGTTAAGCATCTGCCGTACCTCAGGTCATGATGTCAGGGTTGTGGGATCGAGTCCCACTTCAGGCTCCCTGCTCAGTGGGGAGTCTGCTTCTCCCTCTGCCTCTACCTCTGGCCCTGCTTGTGCTTTCTCTCTCTCTTTCTCTCTCTATCTCAGTAAATAAATAAAATCTTTAAAACAAAAAATAAATATTTAAATATAATAATACCTCTATTTTATATATAATATTAAGTCTTTATATAAAATCTTTAAAATAAAACAAAAAAGAATTCATAGATACAGAAAGTAAGAACTTACCAAGGGCTTAGAGGAGGGGGTATAGCGGTTATTTAATGGGTATAAAGTTTCTGTTTGTGATGATGAAAAAAGTTCTGGAAGTGGATAGTAGTAATAGTTGTAAAACATTGCAAATATACTTTTTTCACTGAATTGTATGATTAAAAATAGCTAAAATAACAAATTTTATGCTATGTATAATTTACCCCCTGAAATGCAAACCAAACCAAACAAAAGCAAAATAAAAATTACTAGACTTGCTTCCAGAGTATCCTACGAACCAGTAAACCCTACTGTCATTCGTTTCTTTTCCTGTTAACTTCACATTCTACCATCCAACTGATCTTGGCCCTCAAAAGTGTTGGGGATATCATTTAACTTAATCATCCATTCTCTAGTTCATTGCTTATACCTCTGCCTGTCGTCTTTGTCTCTTTAATATCCATGGCCCAGTGGAGAATCTAAGGGCAGAGAATGAAGCCTGTGACTCTTTGACCTTCTGGTTCTATATCCTTTATATACAGGAGTGGCTCCGAATGGTCTCTCTCCTGTGGACATTTTAAGGGAGTTTTCAAGTTCTCCGAAAAATTACCCTAGGCCTTTGCGCCACAAGATTTCCGTTTAACCTGGGCTTACTATCCTAAAACAGCCTCACTGCCCTTCATATGTAAAAACTTGATGAGTATTTCATTTTTTTTTTTAAAGATTTTATTTATTTATTTGACAGAGAGAGACACAGCGAGAGAGGGAACACAAGCAGGGGGAGTGGGAGAGGGAGAAGCAGGCTTCCTGCGAGCAGGGAGCCCGATGCGGGGCTGGATCCCAGGACCCTGAGGTCATGACATGAGAGAAGGCAGACCCTTAACGACTGAGCCACCCAGGTGCCCAGATAAATAATCTTTTTTTTTTTTTTTAATTTTTAAATTTTTAATTTTTTTAATTTTTTTTTTAAGATTTTATTTATTTATTTGAGAGAGAGAGGATGAGAGAGAGCACATGAGAGGGGGGAGGGTCAGAGGGAGAAGCAGACTCCCTGCTGAGCAGGGAGCCCGATGTGGGAGTCGATCCCGGGACTCCAGGATCATGACCTGAGCCGAAGGCAGACGCTTAACAACTGAGCCACCCAGGCGCCCCTGTACATCTTCATTTATAACACCATGTGAAACAATTGGCAATTTTATTTATTATTATTATTATTTTTTAAAAGATTTTATTTATTTGACAGAGAGAAACAGCTAAAGAGGGAACACAAGCAGGGGGAGTGGCAGAGGGAGAAGCAGGCTCCCCGCGGAACAGGGAGCCCGATGCGGGGCTCGATCCCAGGACCCTGGGATCATGACCTGAGCCGAAGGCAGCCGCTTAACGACTGAGCCACCCAGGCACCCAGTGTGCCTAATTTTAAATTAAACTTTGTCATAGTTATGTATGCATGGGGAAAGTGTTCAGTACTATCTGTGGTTTCAGGCATCTACTGAGAGTCTTGGAACATCTCTCCTGTGGGTAACTACTGTATGTATAATTCCTATCTCATGTTTCTCTTTATTTTTTTTTATTTTTTTAAAGATTTATTTATTTATTTATTTGAGAGAGAGAGAATGAGAGAGAGCACATGAGAGGGGGGAGGGTCAGAGAGAGAAGCAGGCTCCCCGCTGAGCAGGGAGCCCGATGCGGGACTCGATCCCGGGACTCCAGGATCATGACCCGAGCCGAAGGCAGTCGCCTAACCAACCGAGCCACCCAGGCGCCCCGAGTATTTCATTTTTAATGTGAACTTATATTTAAAGGGAGTCAGTGAACCCCACTATAAATGAAATTTTTTGACAGCTAGCTTGGGAGAGGTGAGGGTTGGGGAGCCTGTTTTCCAGTGGAGTTAACCACTCACAATCAAGAGCAAGACGCTACAGGCATCACAAGTCCAGAGGTAAATGCCTGCTTCAGCTCCATGCCATTATGCCATCTACAACTCAACAGAAACAAGCTGGGAGGCTTTCATATATATATACATACATATATATATATATATATATATATATATATATATATATATATATTTTTTTTTTTTGTACACAATAACTAAGCTGACAGCCTTTAAAAAAGTATAAGTGAAACTTCAGAGGGCTATGTGTCTCTGAAGCAATGGTAAAAGACCTAGCAGGGGAGAATAATTGTAAAAAAGGGGATGATTCTAAGGGGATCTATAGGGTAGTAAAACTGACGTGGTTGCTAAAATACCTCCTGGGTCTGAACATCAGTCAAGAAAAGAAAAAATAAATATTTTGTTGAAAGAACACTGTGTTTAAAACTCAAAACAATGTTTGATGCTATTGTAATTCCCATTTTTATTATTTTCCAATATTTCCTTTTAAAAACATATAACATTGGAACATTTTACTCTTTTTAATAAAAAAAAAAGTATAGGGGCTTGTTGATAAGCACAATAAACCATTTCCTAGTGTGAATTATAGGGTAATAATTCACACCTTGTGCATTAAATGGAACTCAGTACAGTCTTATATCTAACAATGCAAAGGGTATGAATTATTGCATCATAATTCACATCCTGTTGTGTTGTGTTTCTTAAATATCATCTCTTTGTAAAAAAAAAAATTGTAGCACTTTATACTCATCTGTCTCATTCTTAAATTTGGGTTTGGATATATGGCTTTGGAGGACTGCACAAAAATGCAAGTCAAACTATACTTCAATGCTGTGGATTATGATATGCTTTTATGGTTTTACATTTGAAGTATTTTATTGGCTAATTTAAATCAATATTTAATTTACATATAGATATAACTATGCCAACAAAGAAATTCAACAAACATTTGAATAGGTTTTACACATTCATTATACTAGCAGATTTGTTTATTAGGTGACCTTGATTATTGCCCTTAATGTTAAATATATTTATTTGCAACTTATTTTCACAAACTGAGACAGGGTTATAAGTTAATTATTTGAATGTAATTTAAACAGTAACATCTTTTTCACATTTAGGTATCCATCTTGGAAATACTTCAAAAGTGTCCTTTACTTGTTAACTCTGAAGTAGAAGTATAACTGTTTTGGTAATTCTACCTATTTTGTTAAAGCTAAATATTTTCTTTAAAATTAAATTAAAAATGAAGATTAATTTTGATATAGAAATTATTATTCATATGTGTCCATGTTTGGCTTAGACAGAAAAGTGTGAGGTCAACAGTAAGTGTTGTTAGGTGTTTCTTCTTATTAGCTTCAGAGTTTTACATAAAGACATAGCACCAGAAATCATTTGGCACAGTTTTGTTTAAAAAACACACTTAATCCCAGAAAAATTAAACTAAACAAATTTGGTAATAGAGGGTTTAAATATTCCAAATTTTCAGTTGTAGATTTTGTGATATCTGCTGCATGATTCTCAAAATTTCTTTCGTTTATATACTTAATACTGAAAAAGCCAGTATTTAGCTTTTGGTTATATATATATATACACACATATCTATCTAGCTATCTATCTGTCATCTATATACTATCTATGTTTTCCACTAGCTACATTTTGTTATTTAAATTTAAACCTTAATTAATTATAGTTTAAAAAATTAAAAATTTAGTTCCTCAGCCACACTAGCTGCATTTTAAATATTCAATATTCACATTGTTTAGTGACTACCTTTTTTAACAATTCAGATATTTTCATCATTGCAGAAATTTTCTATTAGACTGTGCTATATATATAATATATGCATATATATTATATTTATGATTTAAAACATAAAACATGTATTTTAAGGTGGATGCTCTACTTGCTATCCAAATTGAGTAGACAACGAAAAATCCCTAGGAACTCTAGATTAAAAAATGATCTAACTCTCTTAAAGGCATTTTAAAAAATTCATTAAAAAATTATCTCAGTGTGTTGCTCTTATTTTATTTATGTATTTGTTTGTTGGTTTGCTTGTTTTTAAATATTTCTCTTCACCCCAGCATATTATTAACAGTTTTGGCTTTGGAACTGCACTATTTACTTTAAGAAAATATGCACTCAATACAAAACCAAACCATATAATTAAAGGAAGTGAAAAAAGAACAGCAAGCATATAAAGCCTAAGACCAGCAGAAGAAGGGAAATAATTAAGATTAGAGCAGAAATAAATGATATAGAAATAAAATAAAATAGATCAATGAAAGTAGGACATGGCTCTTTGAAAAAAATTAACAAAATGATAAATCCCTAGCCAGACTTATCAAAAATAAAAGAGAAAGGACCCCAATAAATAGAATCACAAACGGAAGAGGAGGGATCACAACTAACACTGTAGAAATACAATTATAAGAGAACATTATGACCAATTAAATGCCAACAAATTGGGGAATCAAGGAAGAAATGGATAAATTCCTAGAAACATATAAACAACCAAAACTGAAACAGGAAGAAATAGAAAATTTGAACAGACTCATAATCAGCAAAGAAATTGAATCAGTAATCAAAAATCTCCCAACAAACAAGAGTCCAGGGCCAGATGGATTCCCAGGTGAATTCTACCAAGTATTTAAAGAACTAATACCCATTTTTCTGAAGCTGTTTCAGAAAATACAAATGAAAGAAAACTTCTAAACTCATTCTGTGAGGCCAGCATTACTTTTATTTCAAAACCAGACAAAGATCCCACTGAGAAGGAGAATTGCAGACCAATATCTCTGATGAACATGGATGCAAAAATTCACAAGATACTAGCTAACAGAATCCAACAATACATTAAAAGGATTATTCACTATGATGAAGTGGGATTTATTTCTGGGCTGTAGGGGTGGTTCAATATCTTCAAATCAGGGGCATCTGGGTGGCTCAGTTGGTTAAGCATCTGCCTTTGGCTCAGGTCATGATCTCAGGGTTCTGTGATTGAGCCCTGTGTCCCGCTCTTTGCTCAGTGGGGAGTCTGCTTCTCCCTCTGTCTCTCCCCTGGCTTGTGCTCTCGCTCTCTCTGTCTCTCTCTCTCTCTCAAATAAATACATAAAATCTTAAGAAAACTATCTGCAAATCATTCAGTGTGATACACCACATTAATAAAATAATGGATAAGAACCATATGATCCTCTCAATACATGCAGAAAAAGCATTTTACAAAATATAGCATCGTTTCTTGATAAAAACCCTCAACAAAGTAGGGATAGAGGGAACATATCTCAACATCATAAATAACCATATATGAAAGACCCACAGTTAATATCATCCTCAATGGGAAAAAACTGAGAACTTCTTCCCTAAGGTCAGGAGCACCACAGAGATGTCCATTTCACCACTGTTGTTCAACATGGTACTGGAAGTCCTAGCCTCAGCAATCAGACAACAAACAGGATTAAAAGGCATCCAAACTGCCAAGGAAGAAGTAAAACTTTCACTCTTTGCAGAAAACCTGAAAGAATCCACGAAAAAATTGCTAGAACTTATATATGAATTCAACAAAGTCGCAAGATACAAAATCAACATACAGATATCTGTTGCATTTCTATACACCAATAATAAAGCAGCTGAAAGAAAAATCAAGGAATCGATCCCATTTACAATTTCACCAAAAACCATAAGATACCTAAGAAGAAACCTAACCAAAGAAGTAAAAGGTCTGTACTCTGAAAACTATAGAACACAGATGAAATAAATTGAAGATGACACAAAAAAATGGAAAACCTTCCATACTCATGGATTGGAAGAAAAAATATTGTTAAAATGTCTATACTACCAAAGCAATCTCCACATTCAATGCAGTCCCTACCAAAATAATACTAGCATTTTTCACAGAGCTAGAACATATAATCCTAAAATTTGCATGGAACCACAAAAGACCCCTAATAGCCAAAGTGATGTTACAAAAGAAAACCAAAGCTGGAGTCATCACAATTCTAGACTTCAAGCTATATTACAAAGCTGTAATCATCAAGACAGTATGGTACTGGCACAGAACAGATAATTAGACCAATGGTACAGAATAGAAAACCCAGAAATGGACCCACAACTATATGGTCAACTAATCTTCGACAAAGCAAGAAAGAATATCCAATGGAAAAAAGTCTCTTCAACAAATGATGTTGGGAAAATTGGACAGCCATATGCAAAAGAGTGAAATTAGACCACTTTCTTACATGAAATATAAAAATAAATTAAAAACAGATGAAAGACCTAAATGTGAGACAAGAAACCATCAGAATCCTAGAGGAGAACACAGGCAGCAACCTCTTTGACCTTGGCCATAGTAACTTCTTCGTAGACACATCTCTAGAGACAAGGGGAGCCAAAGAAAAAAATGAACTATTGGTACTTCATCAAGATAAAAAGGTTCTGCATAATGAAGGAAACAATCAACAAAACTAAAAATCAACCTTTGGAATGGGAGAAGATATTTACAAATGACTGACAAAGGGCTAGTATCTAAAATCTATAAATAACTTATCAAACTCAATACCCCAAAAATAAATAATCCAATTACAAAATGGGCAGAAGACATGAATAGATATTTCTCCAAAGAAGACATACAAATGGTCAACAGATACATGAAAAGATGCTCAACATCACTCATCATCAGCAAAATACAGATCAAAACCACAATGAGATGTCACCTCACACCTGTCAGAATGGCTAAAATTAACAACTCAGGAAACAACAGATATTGGTGAAGATGAGGAGAAAGGGAACCCTCTTACACTATTGGTGGGAATGCAAACTGGTGCGTCCACTCTGGAAAACAGCATGGAGCTTCCTCCAAAAGTTAGAAATAGAACTACCCAAGACCCAGCAATTATACTACTAAGCATTTACCCAAAGGATACAAAAATACAGATTTGAAGGGATACATGCACCCTGATGTTTATAGCAGCATTATCAACAATAACCAAACTATGGAAAGAGCCCAAATGTCCATTGACTGATGAATGGATAAGGAAGATGTGGTATACGCACAAACACACATACACACACATATGCATACTATGGAATACTACTCAGCCATCAAAGAAATGAAATCTTGCCATTTGCAATGACATGGTTGGAACTAGAGTGTGTTATGCTATGGGAAAGAAGTCAGTCAGAGAAAGACAAATACCATATGATTTCACTCATATGTGAAATTTAAGAAACAAAACAGATGAACATAGGGGAAGGTAAAGAAAAATAAGATAAAAACAAGGAGGCAAACCATAAGAGAATCTTAACTATAGAGAATAAACTGAGGGTTACTGGAGAGGAGGTGGGGGGTAGGCTAAATGGGTGATGGACATTAAGGAGGACATCTGTTGTGATGAGCACTGGGTATTATATGTAAGTGATGAATCACTAAATTCTACTCCTGAAACCAGTACTACACTATATGTTAACTAATTTGAATTTAAATAAAATCTTGAAAGAAAAAAAGAAAAAGAACATATGCATTCAAAATTGCTTTGAGGAAGATTTATTTATTTTATTTTTTTATTTTTTTAAAGATTTTATTTATTTATTTGACAGAGAGAGAGAGAGAGAGCACAAGTAGGCAGAGCTGCAGGTGGAGGGAGAGGGAGAAGCAGGTTCCCCGCTGAGCAGGGAGCCCGATGCGGGGCTCGATCCCAGGACCCTGGGATCATGACCCGAGCTGAAGGCAGACGCTTAACCGACTGAGCCACCCAGGCGCCCCAAGGAAGATTTAAAAAAGTAAAAATAGATCCCAGATTCCTTTTTGTTTACACACATTTAATGGCTAATATCTCCCTTGATTTATGTCAAATATAATCATTTTTCCTTTTCTCTATATTGCCTAAGGTATTTTCATGTAATTATTATATAGATTTATGTTTATTGATTAATGAATACCTATTATAGTTTTGACTCCAGTACTTACATAGACTGTACCATAATTGGATTTGACTGCAGTTGTTTTTATAATTAATTTTCATGTTTGTTTGCTGAATGTATTATGTACACCTTTGAACAGTTTGCCACATGCAATTAATTGTAGAAGATTTGACCTAATATGCTATTTTTTCTTTAATTAAAACTCCAACTCATGGCTGTGATGAAGATTGGCACAGTGGAAAAGGCAAATACAAAAAAAGAGTGTAAATTAACTAGCTTCAAGGAAGTGTACACACCGTGGGAAGAAGTGAGAAAAGTTTAATGTCATCTAATATTTATCTTGTGCTCTAGCCTATGGAAATTGTCGTGACATGCTATTCATTCAAGTGTTCATCCCTTAGTCATTTATTTATTTATTTATTTATTTATTTATTTATTATTTTTATTTTTTTAAAGATTTTATTTATTTATTTGAGAGAGAGAATGAGACAGAAAGAGAGAGAGAGCACGAGATGGGGGAGGGTCAGAGGGAGAAGCAGGCTCCCCGCCGAGCAGGGAGTCCGATGTGGGACTCGATCCTGGGACTCCAGGATCATGACCTGAGCTGAAGGCAGTCGCTTAATCAACTGAGCCACCCAGGTGCCCCCCTTAGTCATTTATTTAGCACCTACTATATATGTTACCACGTTAGATGAATGTAAAGCTAGAAAATCATGAAGAAATGAGAAAATCAGAGTAGTGCAGTCATTAAAGACTCCTTAGAGAACTTTCAAGTAGATTAAGTTTTTCTGAACTAAAGTAAAATTAAATAAAGGCAAACTTTTGAAAGCATGATCAGTGACTATGCACTGCTCTCCAATTGTCGGTTCCTGCTACACAATGACAGTCTTGGTACATGCCCAAGGCTGGTTGTAGGCAATGGAGGACCAGCAGGAAGGGCAGTGTTGCACAGCTGGGGAATCTATAAACAAATAAGAAACACAAAGCATTTGCTATGCTGCCAGACAATACATACATATTATCTCATTTGATTTTTCCTACTCCTTCATGGTAAACTCACACCCCTAGATTCTCATTCTTCTTACTGTGTGGTACTTTCATGTTCAGACTTTAACTTATATCTGCTTCTCCCCTGAACAGAGATTATCCTGTATCTCTAAAAGTGGAGGATGCACAGGGCAGTTGACCTAAGTCCCAGTGGCCCCGTCAGGCATTCATCCTTACTTCACTAGTGAGAGGCCATTTAATTGACAACATTTCCTGCCACCACAGTCCCATGCTTATTCTACCTAACTGTACCATCTGTGGACAAAATTTCCAGTGATTTCTTTCTCACTCATTGAGCTCTGTAACACCAAAGACCTCATCTACTCCAGCTCCAAACTCCCAAGAATTTTAAACACTAAACTTACTCTATTTCTAAAGTTACAAATTCTGCCTTTATCTCTCCTTCTATCTCTTTCAGCAGTATTCACTGAATAAATTAATAATGAAAATATCAAGATTAGACTCATTCTCCATGAGCCTGAAAGTATGTATGAAAGGACATACTTATGATATCTTCAAAAAAAAAAAAAAAAAAAAAAAAAACTAGGGCGCCTGGGTGGCTCAGTTGGTTAAGCGACTGCCTTCAGCTCAGGTCATGATCCCAGGGTCCTGGGATCGAGTCCCGCATCGGGCTCCCTGCTCTGCGGGGAGCCTGCTTCTCCTTCTCCCACTCACCCTGCTTGTGTTCCCTCTCTCGCTATGTCTCTCTCTGTCAAATAAATAAATAAAATCTTTAAAAAATAAAAAAAAACTATTTTTACAAAAAAGAAATTAATCAAGCTTTTACAGTTTATCTTTCAAGTATTTCACATGTGGGGAAAAGCATGTGAAGTATAAGCAAAACTAATTCTATTCATGTTATAAAACTCACATAAGACTCTGTTTTATAAAAGTGCATCCTATACAATGAAAGGGATTTATCAAATTATAGCCAAATGTGTCTTAAATAACCTATCTTCTTAGACTTTTCATAGAAATAAATTCACAAACATGAAATTGTCATTTGTTGCATACCAAGGTTTTTAATTTTGCTTTGAAAGACATCAGATACACAGTTAATTTTTTGAATGAACTACCAGATTCTAATTAACTTGGTTAGCAGTTACTTTATAATTTGCAGCAAGCTACTGATTATATAGAATATGAAAATATACATGCATTTGCTTATTTCATTCTGAGAGCAATTCTATGATGTGGGTGGTATTATACCCATTTATAGAAGGCGGCGCAGAGAGGCTCAGTGACTTACCCAGGGTCCCACTACTTAGGGTGGAGTTATATTCAATTGCAAAACAGCTCCATTTTAGGGCCTCATCTCTCTCAGAAGTACTCACTGAGGATGTGATCAGAGTTCTATGCATGGAAGTGATAAAAGACCAGCGTATTTCCTTTCTTCTTTTTTTTTTTTTAGAATAAAATTGAAGGCAAACATCTCTGAGATATGTCATATGAAAGAAGATTTTCACATCCTTAAGGATTAAGTATTGACTTCAAAAATTATTCCAAGAACATTGTTGTAAGAACTAAATAGAGAAAAAAATCATAAAAATTGGTTTACTTTATATAATTAAAATAGAAATAGCTATACTTCTCAAAGGCCATATCCCTCTTAACCCATTCACACTTATGTTTTCAAAGATGCATTTATCACATATTATGATTTATGTTCACGTTTATACGTTTCTTAATCACCCGACTCCCTAAATATAGTGTATTTGGTTTGTTAGCAAAAAAAAAAAAAAAGAAAGAAAGAAAGAAGAAAGAAAGAAAGAAAGAAAGAAAGAAAGAAAGAAAGAAAGAAAGAAAGAAAGAAAGAAAGAAATGAGAGCTAATACACATTATTGCTTGTCTTCTCTAAAAGCACCCTATCACTCTCCCAAAGAAAAAATGTCTAAGGTTAATGTAGGTCACATTAATCCAGGTATTTTGATATTTTGGGAGTAAACAAGACCAAAAATTAATATGTAAAAAGTCAATCTTGAAGGCAGTAATGATAATAAGATATGTGTAAATGAATGGCTATTCTTATTATTTTTTTTAACAACTAAAGAGCCAAAATAAAAAAAAAATGTAAACCCTTTCATAAGGCCATGGGGCAGATAAAGACAGGAGAAGTCTAATTGCAATGTATCCTGTAATGGAATCACAGTCTGTGCAGAAGCTGATTAAGGTTAATTTGAATCACATCAATTTGAATTAACGTGGCCTTTGCGGAATGAACAACCCCTCAGTGCCAACATGATCAATTAGTACCTTTACTTCCATACATCCGCCTGGAAAGGTTAGATTTATTAGTTATCAAGATAACATTTTAGAATGCAAATCCATGTTACTTCATTTCCTCTAACCCAACTCACCTAAGCACCTGAAAATTCTCAGGACAGATGTGTCTTGGAAGGAAATCATCTACAATGTAAAGCAAGAAAGGATGTATGGAGAAAAGCACAGAAAAATTTCCTGAAAAGATACAATTTTGCCTATTTACAAATGATGTAAAATGAGTTCAAGTTATCCAGTTAAGTTAAACTTAAAATTCAGGACAAATCATTGGTTATATTGTTAGGCATATAGTCATATGTTGCCTATATGCATTTTAAATTTCAGAATTTGGAATTCCCCTATATCTTGTATTCTAACTGTTCACCTCCACCTCCCTATTCTTACGTATTTTCATTACTCGTATTTACATTCATATATTGCTGTGTAACAAATCGCTGCACTTACTTGCTTAAAATAACAAAATAAGTTTGCTCGTGATTCTGTACCTTGGGAAGACAAGCACAACTCGTGCATTTCCATTTCATGTGGTTTCTGAACAACCCATTTAGAGTTTGGGCATAGAAAATTGTGTCACTGATAAGTCTTTTGCCTCACCCATATGGCTAAACTGGTTGGGGATAGCTGGACTTCTCTGTTTCTACTTCCTAGTCTATTATTATTCAGTTCTTCTCTGTTTCCAAAAATTATTTTTTCCCAAAGGTATCTAGACTTCTTTATAATGACTATGTTTCATGAGAAGTTAACTGAAACTGTAAGTTCTTTTAAATCCTGGGCCTCAAAGTCATACCATATCACATCTACCATTTTTTCTTCGTAAAAGTACATTTCAGGACTATTCCAAATTCAAGGCAATGGGAAAATGACTCCCAACTGGATGGAAAGAGTGGCATGTGCCGACACGGATGGGAGGAATTGTTGGTGCCATCTGTGTAATCAGTTGATATTGCACAGCTAAGGTTGAATCCTGTTCTAGAAATCTTCCCTTACATACCAGTCAGTTGAAGCTAGGCCAAGGTTCCCCCTTTTGAATTTTTCTACCCTTTGCCATTATACGTATCACACTTGACTGAAATGATTTGTGACAGCTTCCTTGAAAGACCACAAGAAACAAGAACATAATCAGTCCTTAATCATCCTCGTGTCATCTGTAGTTAGAACAGATCTGGCTCAATAAAAGACTGCCAAAAGTAACTCAAATTTTATGATTTTCTAAGATTATGATGGCTGATTGAGGAAAGTTGAATTTGGGAATAGAAACACCGACACAAAACTCATGTGATCATGTAACTAGAATATTTCATGAAAAACCATTAACAATAAAGTGAAACAATGAGACAAAGAAGGCCCAGAAGTTTGTAATATAATACTGTATTGCTCTAAAGGGGTAAACATGAGACATTTGTTTCTACTTTATTTTATTTGCATCTTTGCTTTAACTATAATAACTCATTTTTTGCTTCACTTATTATGTGTATCTGCATGTGGCATTTGTAAGTATTTATTCTCATAGTTGTAAATTTTCCCAATTCTATATTTCACACTTCGAGAAATGTAAGAGATACAGGTATTAGAGGGTGTAAAATTTTCCTGAGGGTAAAATTTCAGAACCGAAACTTTAAGAGAGCAAACTATTCATCAAAATCCACATCAGTATATTTGAAAGTTGTGGGGTCCTCTTCTTCCTCTAGCATTTCCATTTGTCTCTTATTTCCTTTCCTCACTATTAGAAATAGTGGTGACTTTGTGACAATCCAAATGAAACTATTTCAAAGCAGCAAGATGACTTGGCATAAAACCACTTCTTTAAAAATGTATAAAACAACATATAATATTTTGTTTGTCTCTTTCTTAATGCAGCAGAGGGCTTGATAAAACTCACAGCTAACTTCCCTACTTCTTCTAAAGGTATGTGAGAAAGAGAAATAAGGATCTGTAATATGACACATTCTCTAGCCGTGGAACAAAACTTTGTCAATGAACAGAATACCTGCGAAATTCTTACGATTTTTTAACGGAAAAACAATTATAAATAGATATTTTATAGTCACACAGAGATTCTCACATGCCAAGGATTGCCTGGATATAATAGAGATTTTGTTTTCAACTAGGAATCACAATGAGGAATCAATAAACTGTTACTGTCTTGTTTTAGCAGTAGCTTTGTTTATATACATCAGGATTTAAGTTGTTAGTTTGCCAATTAATTTCATTAGTTTTCTATTTCTGTTCATTATGTTGAAGGCTATAAGAAAGGTCTCTTTGAAATGTATCCCCAGAGATATGCTTTTTCAGTAGAAAATCACTTTAATGTGAAATTTATCTGTTAGACCCAGGAACATGAGCGCAATAAATAAACTTACAGTTTTCTTCTAATTATTCATATGCATAAGTCACATCGTTAGAAACTCTATGGCAGACACGGGAAAAAAAGGCAAAGCAAGGAAAAGTTTGCCCATAGGTTGTTTGTGTTTTTGTTTGCTTTTTCATTTTATGTTATTTATTTATTTATTTATTTATTTATTTATTTTAGTGGGGAAGGGATTATTAAGCAGGCTAAAACCTAGGCCCTTCCCACACAATTGGTGCAAAGGTTGGGGTAAATGGAGCAGCTAAAAGTGCATGCTCCTTTTTCCAACCTGGTCAAGAAAAGAAAGGAAATGAGGAGAGCTTGCCTACCAGAAGACTATTCTCTGAGACTAGCCCCTGTGGTTAATATAAGAGCAAAAAATCGGCCTGGGTAATGATAAAGGTAATATTGCCACCTCTTGAACACTTTCTGGCAAGATCATTATGGTCAATCTTAGTGGTCAAATACCCATCTTTGGAAGCATTCTAAACATATAATTACTTAATATAAAATAACTACCATTTTTATAACTATATTTTACTAACACTACATGTTTCATTATATTTTCTAGCAGTAAATTGAGTGTTACAAAAATATCATGAAAGTTTCTTTTAGCAAACACTGGTCTGTGAATTTAAAATATTGACATCTAGTGTTGAAATATGTTGACATAAACTTACTGAAATTAAAAATGTAACAGATATTCATCTGCATTTTGTTTAGCTGAATATGTCTGTTTTCTTTTTAACTTCCATCCAAAGTACACTGTGGAGCTTTAATCTATTTCCTGTCTCTCCCATTTAATAATTATGTCTGGTGTTTGTTCAACTTAGCACATTTCATATTCATCAATGCAAATAGCCTATCTTTATTTATGGAACTCTGAACAATGCTTGAGTAAACTATTGGGTGCTTCATTCCATTTAACAAATAATTACTGTACAAATCTCTGTACCTCATTTTCCATTTAAGCACACAAAATTAATACATGTATGACTATATAGCATATGAACACATATATACATACATGTTAATTGATTTCTGTTATTTGATTTCTGTGTATTTGGTTTATATTATTTAGTAGATTACCATAAGAGTAATATGAAATATTTGGAAATATTTAGGACACAATGAGAAAAGATTTGACCTTATAGAAAAATAAACAAACAAATTAACTATAAAAAAGAAAAAAAATGAGAAAAGAGAACAAACTGTGTTGTTGGAGACAGTTGTTAAAATTAGTTGTGTTAGTTCATGAAGAGATAATCTCTTGAGTCCAGATTTAATAATCTTTAAATTAGAGAAAATCAGATTTGCCTCATTTGATTCTAGTGATGATTAAATTTATAAGAAAGGTCTGGCACAAAGGGGATGTTCAATAAATAGTCTGTTCTTCCTCTAGCATTATTCAAAGCAGATGCATGATGTTTGCTTATTCTTTTTAATCGAGGGAGAGTATATAGTCCGGGAAAAGGGAGAAGAGCTTCTATTTTAGGAAAATCTGGGTTCCAATCCCAGTCTGTGCCTGGGGATTTAACCTAAGTGAACTTTCCAAATCTAATTACCATATCTACAAAATATATTTCAAATGTCCTAGTACCTGAGAATGCAATAATTATTACTAAGGATAATATATATCACTCATACAGTATATCACTTGGTACATAGTTATGGCAATCCCAATAGTTATATTTATACATTTATTTTATGATGAGCACTGAGCTAAGCACTTTATACACATTATCTTATTTAATACCCAATCATTCCATTGTTATTATCTGTATTAGTTTCTCAAATTATTTTTAATTACTTAATGACAAAATTAATTATTTTTTAATTACTTAAGCGAATCCAATAGAACGTTTTATAATAATGGAAATTTGGGGAAATGTGTGACCACATTTTTTTGTTTTTTGAATTGTCCATTATGATAACTATCATCCACATGTGGCAAATGTAGTGAAGACCGAGGACTTTTTTAAAAATTTAATTATATTTAATTTAAAATTAACTTTAAATAGCCACATGTGGCTGGTGGATACATATTAGACACATGAAGCTAATCTATATAGATATCACACTAAGCATATAGATATAAGTAAAACTTAACTTGGAGCTATTTTCTAAGATCAGAAATATTTAAAAGCTATAACACATAATTCAGCACCTAATCTTACATTATCCTGTTGAGTATCGTTTATTGTATATTATTAGTGCTATCTCCCCAGATATCGCTGTGAATGCCTTGAGGGTAGTGGCTGTTTCTTGTTTGTTTTTGCTACTTGCCTATGTTAGGAAACCTTTGCACAATCCTACCCAGTTAGGGTCGGGACTTCCTTGCTCTTTTGCCAAATGATAACGCTCCCCTTATCTGTGAATATTTGGAACTGGTAAAACTATCATAGTTTATCCTATACAATTCCCAAGAAGCAATTTATGACAAAAAACAGAGACCAAATATGAGACATCATAACCATACCAAGAAAATTTATATATTTTTAAGTTTTATATTTTTATTTGTAATTCTTTAAGTACTTTGTTAAGAAATGGAGGAAACTTGCCTCTTGGGGCTCCCAAATAAGAAAAAAAATAATAAATTCAAATGGCATCATTATTAATCATTTGGGGTTTAAAAGAATATGTTACTATAAGTCAGAGAGAATGAGAAAAATTGCCCAAAGATCTTGACTGGGATCAAACCTCCTTTTTGTTTATCTGTTACAGGATGAAAAAGGTATCAAACTGCTTTGATACTTCTTTTTTTTTTTTTTTTGCTTTGATACTTCTAAAGAGGAAAGAATTTATGAATGAAAGAGAGTACAACAGGAACTGTATCTCATATAGCTAATAAAATTATAAGGCATTTTCCCCCAAAACAACACTAATTGATGCCTTTCCTATTAAAATATCACATGTTGCTCACTCAAAAATTTAAAAATAGCCTATATGGGGCACCTGGGTGGCTCAGTTGGTTAAGCGACTGCCTTCGGCTCAGGTCATGATCCTGGAGTCCCAGGATCGAGTCCCACATTGGGCTCCCTGCTCAGCGGGGAGTCTGCTTCTCCCTCTGACCCTCCCCCCTCTCATGTGTTCTCTCTCTCTCTCTCTCATTCTCTCTGTCTCAAATAAATAAACAAAATCTTAAAAAAAAACAAAACTATAAATTAGTGGGGGAGGCTTTTCTACCTAGGAAATGTAATTATCCCTTCATAATTCACATAAATGATTTTAACTGTTACTTAATCCTTAGAAATGCTTACAGCAAGATAAATTTTTGGAACTGGAAAACTGGTATAGGTTATGCAGTCCAAACTCTTCTATTGTGGAGAAGAAACTCTTTCAGAAAATAGGCAGATTTGTTCAATCCAACCAAGCTGATCAGCAGCAGAGTTAGAATGAAAATACACTTTTTTTTTTCTCAGTTTGATCTTTTTTCTAAATTATGTTGATGGATTAAAGTTACTTTGGCACAATACTAAATATTTGAAGACCATATAACCTTGAAAACACTAATAATGTGCAATAAATAAGCAAGATAAATTCGGTAAATAGAAAACTGTCTTTTGCCAATTATTTTGAAGGCTTATCAACCTTAATCACATTTGAGATGGTCATATATCCTAAAGAAAGAACATCTTCATTATGATCCTATAGTTCTTATGAAACACGGTATGAGTCACTTTTGGGATAGTTCGTCAAGCTTATAAAACTCTCTTAGAAAATCCAACTTCATTTACTAATTCCACTATCAAATTATTAGGCCTACTAAAAACTTTTTTTTCATAAGCAATCAAATCAAACAGCATTTACTAAGCTTTGATTAATACTTTCTTTCAATGAATACACTATCAGGAATAGGGACAGAGTTACTTCTCTGTTGCTCTAAAAGTTTTTTGCCTATCCATTTCCACACTGTGTTAATAAATTTCATAGAAACACATAAAAATTTGGCTAATTGGTATCATAGAAACACATAGAGAGAAAGAAAGACCTATTGCTCAAATTAGCCTTCATGGCTACTTGAAGAGGTTCTCTATAGGCTTCCCAGGATATGCACATGGATCAACTGCTACTTCGCCAAGCAGTTCCCTTCCAGGGTCCTCAGAATTGTATGACCGTCCAACCCAGTTTTACTTTAGCAGAAGTTATTGATTCAAATCAAACAAACCATCATATATAGAACATGGGCCAGGGAATAGCTGCTAGATAGCATAAATAAATTACATTCTTGGTAGATAAATTCCAGGATTTTTAAATTATGATTTTATAGATTAATAAAGTGTGACCACATATAATATTTTGTTACTGAAACAAACCTGGAGAATAGCCTTGTTTTTAAAATCCACAGGAGAATGCTGCTGTAAGACTGTTGAATCACAGACCTGTACCTCTGAAACAAATAATACATTATATGTTAAAAAAAAAAAGAAGAAGAAGAAGAAGAAGATAGCAGGAAGGGAAGAATGAAGGGGGGGAGATCGGAAGGGGAGAAGAACCATGAGAAACTATGGACTCTGAGAAACAAACTGAGGGTTCTAGAGGGGATGGGGTGGGGGGATGGGTTAACCTGGCGATGGGTATTAAAGTGGGCACGTACTGAATGGAGCGCTGGGTGTTATAGGCAAACAATGAATCATGGAACACTGCATCAAAAACTAATGATGTAATGTATGGTGATTAACATAACATAATAAAAAAATATATAATTTTAATTTAGATACAACCCAAATAAGTATCCATTTAATGCTTGCATTCACTCAGTCACTGAATTGATTAATATGCATTCTATAATATTCATATTATGTGTTATAGGGTAATTTGACCCATTTTATTTAGTATGTGAGTCACATCATACAGTTGTGCAACCATAGAGATAAAGATACTTTCAGAAAAGTCTTGAAAAATGATGAGATCCAGCAACTGTCAGTCTTTAACATCCCTATTTTGTGACTCTCCCCTAAAAATTAAAAAATGTTGTAGTTTTTATAAAGGAAGAAAACATATAGTTCCCATATGTAAGGAAAGCATATCTAGAGCTATTATCTCATTCATTCAACAAATGTTGACTAAGTGCTCACCATGCATGAGGCACTATGCTGCTAATTTGCAGGGTATACAAATGGACAAAATACATGTAAGATATGGCAAGGAGTTGTACAGCAACCAAAAATCACTTGAATTAAGCCAACGCCAAAAAGCGATAAGACATCATGGAGATTAGAGGACATTCATGATTTGGCATGTCTGTTTCTTTCTTTTTTTTTTTTATTTCTTTTTTTTTTTTTTTAAGATTTTATTTATTTATTTGACAGAGAGAGACATAGCCACAGCAGGAACACAAGCAGGGGGAGTGGGAGAGGGAGAAGCAGGCTTCCCGCAGCGCAGGGAGCCCGATGTGGGACTCGATCCCAGGACCCTGGGATCATGACCTGAGCCGAAGGCAGACGCTTAACGACTGAGCCACCCAGGCACCCTGGCATGTCTGTTTCTTTGTAACTACCTAAGCAGTATCAATTTTTCTCACGACTTATATGAACTCTAAATTATACTTTTAGTCATTTGGGACTCTTACGTACCATTTTTTTTTTTTTTTTTTACAATTTTATATGTCTCCTGACTGGGCTCTAAATACACCAGGACCCTCTATATACCTTCCTGGCTCCCAGTCATTATTTAAGTCTCCAACAAACATTACCATAAAGATTTCCCTCAAACAAAATTTGTCTTTAATCTGTCTTCCCATAATACTTTCATGCTATAAGAAAGATAAATGATAGAGATCTTCCATTATGAATCTTTTCTTATTTACCATAAATCCTTAAAAGTCAGGCATATATGTATTTATGCCCTTTGGGGTTCTAATCACACTGTGATTCTCAAAATTTATAGTACCTTGGGTTCACTTAACAAGTTAACAATTTGTATATTCCTAGTAACCTAATTGCTAATGATACTGGACATCTTTTCATATGTTTATTGGCCATTTGTATATAATTTTGGGGGAAATGTCTACTCAACTCCTTTCTTATTTTTCAAGTGGAGTTATTTGATTTTTTTTTTTTTTTTTTAATTGAGAGGGGAAGGTAGGCTCTGTTCTCACCTGGAGGAGCTCCTTCATACAAATGAGCTGGGGTCAGGATGGTTCAGGGCCTAGTATTACTGGCCTCTCACCCCGAGGGTAGAGCTTCCATTTTACAGGTGAGGGATGGGTGGAGGAAGAGAGCCCTGGATGTCTCCACTGCTGCAGCTCTCGTCTGGAACTGAGGTTCTTCAACACAAAGCTGTATTGGAGGGGTGGAAGTAAAGGGGTGGGCGGGGAGATGGATAGGATGAGGAAGGGTAGTGGCCTACACATTGCAGGGGGAAACCACCACTTTAGATTAGGAGCTGGGGAGAAAGGTAATCCAGTCTTCTTGGCTGGACATGCCTGGAGAGTTCTGTCAAGCTGTGCTGGGTAGACCAGGGTAGGTCATGGCTGAGATCACACAGACTCTCACTGTTCTTACTGGGTCTTAGTAACTTTTCTTAAATAAATGTGTTTTGTTTTGTTTTTCATTTTTGTATGCCTTTAGAACAATTTCAAGATACTGTATTTTTTTTTTTTTCCCATATTTTCACCAATTAGGGTTGTTACTCTGGGGAGAGAGTTTACGGAACTCCTTATGCCACCACTCTGGAAATGCTATCCTTGTCCATATACATTTTGTAGTACCTATTATTTCTTGATATATTTCATGCTGGGTTGCCTCTGTGCTTTAATTCAGAATCACCCTTACATCTTGTATGCCCTCCTAACTATCACTACTTGGAGACATTTTATTTATATTCTTGATGAAGTTTAAACATTGCTTTCTTTAAGGAGATTTCTTGATTTCTCAATGTGGTATATTCTACTCAGTACCTTAATCCTCACAGGCTTTTATTTGTAAATCTCTCAAGCTACTCATCTTTGCCTTAGTTTGGAGTTGTTCTTTTTCATCTTTCTTTCTGTCTTTGATTTTAAATTCCTCTAGAAAAGAACTTATGTTTTATTTATCTTTGTATTTGTACCTCCTTTTCAAAATGTTCACATCTGAAACAAGTAACATCTAAATAGTTGTCTATATATACTTGATTACAGATATAAATTAGTGAATAAATAACATACAAAATAGCTCACTATATGAAATATGGCATCATAAAAGCATGCAGTTAGCAAACTGTAACTTGAAAGGTTTTATAATACCATTTTATTTCAGACTTCCTTGATTCTAATAATAGCTTAGCCATATTCTATGTATTTAAAATATATGAATTGTGACAAAAACATTAATACAATGGTATATTTAGTGTGGTCTTAATTCAGGAAGGGATTGTAAAGCTATTAGAAAGATTTATAAAAATATAAAAATGTCATTTAATAATTTAAGTTAAAAACCCATCAAGCTTAAAAAAGATTTATTAGAGACAAAGGTATTAACAACATCAAATGGTTCAATTGTGCTAAATGTTTTCATGTGACAATTACAGACATATTTTCAAAGTTAAAATAGAATTTTTTTCATTGAACTATTCCCCTTACTTTTATGTCATCATCTTAGATATTTTCTAAACTTTACTCTCAAAAAAAAATAAAAAAGGAGAAGGAAAATGAAGAAGAGGAGAAGAAAAAAACTTTCAACTTTCTCAAGATGTCAGAATCCCCAAAAGCAAATAGGTATAATAATATACATCTAATGACAAAGAAAATGAAAATGTGTAGCACATCTTCATTACCAATGAAAGGCCAATGATCTTTGCAAAACAAAAAAATAATGAGAACTCACTCAGTAGGTCCTCTTTATTTACAAATCAACCTTCTAGGAACAAACTTGTAACAGTAATAAAAATAATGTTTCATCCAACTAAGGGATCTTGGAAACTGTAAGAAGGTTTATTTATACAGCATATTTTTGGATAAAGATGACTTTGGGGTATAAATGAAGAGTAAAAAAAACTTATTTATTTTTAAATATAAACTTTATATACCATTGATAAAAAGAATAGTATGAAAGACAAACCCCATAAATTAACAGTACCAGAATGGGAGTCTATCTGGGCTGAGTAATTTAATGATGAATTTCTTCATCTAATATTTTTGATCCCTACTCTGTATTAAAGTATTATGTAAATATAATACTATAGGGGTTATATGTCACTGTACTGTAAACCTAGAAACAGACTTAGAGAAGTAACAATTTTACTCCAGAAAATAAATGGGAGGCCAGGTGGAATATTGTATACCATAAACAAAATGTGGCAGAGCTTTTTTTTTTTTTTTTTTTTTTTTCCTGGAAGAATAATCATTCAGACAGTTCCTAATCTACTACAACATCATATTTCCTAAGGGGCTCTGTCTTTTCCTCAAAGCAAGAACAAGCAAGAACAAGCAAGAACGGAAAATAGAAAACTTGAGCAAGGAGATCAATGATAGGGCACAAACAACAAAAAAAATTAAAGCAAAATAGTACCAAAAACATTTATAACCAGGATAACAGTAGAGATACAATTTAAAAACACAAAACAGAGGGCGCCTGGGTGGCTCAGTCGGTTAAGCGACTGCCTTCGGCTCAGGTCATGATCCTGGAGTCACGGGATCGAGTCCCGCATTGGCTCCCTGCTCTGCAGGGAGTCTGCTTCTCCCTCTGACCTTCTTCCCTCTCGTGCTCTCTCTATCTCATTCTCTCTCTCAAATAAATGAATAAAATCTTTAAAAAAATAAAAATAAAAACACAAAACAGAAAAAAATGCTTAGAACATAAAGTTTAACGAAAGGGAACATAACAGCAAATATGTATATTTTAACCATTGATCGGAATCAAAATTACTTTTGATGTTTCACACAATGTATTAAATTATAATTCTGAGTTATTCAGATTGAGTAAATTGGATTGATACCATAGAACATGGGTCAGCAAGCTATGGCCAAATCTTATTGTCTTCTGTTTTGTCAGTAATTTGCACACAGCCACATCCATTTGTTTATGTATTATATTTGGCTCTTTTCATACTTCGACAGTAGAGTTGAGTAGTTGTGACTAAGACTTTATGGTCCATAAGGCCAAAAATATTTACTATATGTCTCTTCACAGAAAAAGTTTGCTGACCCCATCATAGAATACATGCTCAATGAGTAAGTCAGATATGTAATGATTCTTGAGAAATCTTCATTTCATCACACCAAAAAAGAAAGAATATAAGAGGAGGTCTAAGAAAGTGTGCTGTACCCACAGATTATATAATTCATTTGAAGGTATGAAGTATGCATTACTTCAGGAGCTCATACTACCTGTCTTAATTCAAATTCCTTAGAAACAGAGACTGAAAAGGTGATTTGCATACCAGTGATATATTAAGGGCATGCTTTTAATGAAAAAAAAAAAAATCTGAAGTGGGTGAAATGTAAGAGTAAGGAGGCGTTAACCAAGGGTATCAACTCTGATCAAGTCTACCATGGCCTGATCCAGAAAGAAGGAGGTGGATTCTTAAACAGAAATGTTACTGCAGAATTTTGTCCCCTTGAAACAAAGATAGCTTCATATCAGCCACTCAAACGATAGAGACTGCCCCCAAAGCAGACAGGTGGGTATATAAGCTCCCAACGAAGGTGCTTTCTTCTGGCTGGAGCAATTATCTAGGAAAGGAAGCAGCTTTGAACATTAGCAACCAACACTTTACAAAAGCTGGAGGATGGGTGCATCGGTCTGGCACAGGAGATCTGTTTGGGGATCAACAATATCTACTATAATATCTTATTCAAATACAGTCTATTAAATATCCCCTGGGTTTCAGTCTTGATCACTATCAAATGATGCAGCCATATAAAAGACATTCACTGTTTACTATATGAGTTAATTTGCTTATCATCACCACACAAATGACTCTGCTCTAGTGTTTTTATAATTAAGTAGAAGGATAATGGGAAAGAAAAGTTACTCTTGTTTCTTTGGTTTGCATAAACTGAAAAGTTGAACTTGATCAATTTTCTCCCATTGACCAACATCAAGAACTTCAGTTGTGATAACATTCATAAGATCCATCTCTGCCAATGGTACAGTAATACAAGCGTAATATTTCTTTAATCTTGTTTACACTTGCAAGGTAAAAGAAATAAAAATTGTCAGAAAAACTCAGCAGTTCCCATAAATTTATGTCTTCTTAAACATTTTTCTCTACAACATAACAAAAGCACAGAGTACCATGCTGCATTTTATTGACATTGTAAAAAGCTTTTTTTTTTAAGGTTTCTGACCTCATGATTTCTTTTCTCTCATTGCTTCCCACAAGCCTCAGGGACAACCTAAGAATATATACAGCCAAATATTTCTTCCTCCCACCCCCTGTACCATGGAATCTGTCCTCAATGTTCTCATACAAAACACCATATACTACTAAGCTTTGAAAAGAGATGGTAACCTAAAACAAACAAACAAACAAACAAACAAACAAACAAAACCTAAACATTTCAGAAGTCCAAATGTATCTAAATCAAGTGTTTATAAATAGTTGCAAATACTATTCCAAATACCTCCTATTGGATGTTATCTGGTCCTGGTGGAAGGAGTTTGAGGCAATATACATATATTCACTGTGTATCTTTATACATATATTCTTCCTCCAGTTGTAACAGTAGTCACCTGACATTGAGGAACTCTAAATATTGCCCAAATCGAGGAAATTTTCCCAAGTATCTAGAATAGACTGTGGCATGTAATGTGCTCCAATGTTAAATGAATTAATGAATGAGCATATAATGAGATTGATTCTGGCTACTTTCAGTAATACTGTAGAGCATTAGACATTCTTTCCTCCTTGAGTTGTTCAAATCATCTGACTTGATTTCTAAATTGTTTGTCATAAACATAACAGAGGTTGGTTTATAGGCATTTAAAGACCAGGACAGATATTGAGAGAACTTAGTAAACCAACGGAAGAGACTTGAAAAGATGGCAGGATGTAATTCTAAGTAGAATAAAATCATTAATGCTTTGCTCAGTGCCTGTTCCTGCCTTTTATTTAAGGTATAATTGACATATAATATTATATTAGTTTCAGGTGTACACACAATAATTTGATATTTGCATATACTGTATAATGATCACCACAGTAAGTCTAGTTGCCTTCAATCACCATACAAAGAAATAAAACTTATTTTTCTTGTGATAAGAACTTTTAAGATTTACTCTCATCAACTTTCAGATATGCAATAAAATATTATTAACTACTGTCACTGTCTGTACATTATATCCCCATGACCTACTTATTTTATAGCCAGAAATATGTACTTTTTTTTTTTAAGATTTTATTTATTTATTTGACAGAGAGAGACACAGCGAGAGAGGGAACACAAGCAGGGGGAGTGGGAGAGGGAGAAGCAGGCTTCCTGCTGAGCAGGGAGCCCAATGTGGGGCTTGATCCCAGGACCCTGGGATCACGACCCGAGCCAAAAGCAGACGCTTAACTGACTGAGCCACCCAGGCACCCCATGGAAGTATGTACCTCTTAAACCCCTTCATTTTACCTACCTCTCAACCCTCCTCCACTCTCTCAACCACCAATCTGTTCCACGTGACTATGAGCTTTGTTTTGTTATGTTTGTTCATTTATTTTGTTTTTTAAATTCTACATATAAAGAATTTGTCTGTTTCTGCCTAATTTCCCTTAGCATACAAGCTGTCATTCTTATGTTTGAGTAGTATTCCATTACACACACACCACAACTTCTTTATCCATTAATGTATTGATGAACTTAGGTTGTTTCTGTATCTTAGCTATTGTAAATAATGCTGCAATGAACATGAGTGCTTATATCTTTTCAACTGGTATTTTTATTTCCCTTGAATAATACCCAGAAGTGGAATTGCTGATTCATATAGTAGTTTTGTGTTTAATTTTTTTGTGGAACCTCCATCTTGTTTTCCATAGTGGCTGAACCAATTTACATTCCCAGCTACAGTATACAAAGGTTTCCTTTTCTCTATATCCACACCAACATTATTTCTCCTTGTCTTTTGGATAATAATCATTCTAACAGGTGTGAGGTGAAATCTCATTCTGTTTTTGATTTGCATCTCCCTGTTGATTAGTGATGTTGAACAGCTTTTCATGTGCCTGTAAAAATAGCTATTTAGATCTTCTGTCCATTTTTAATATAACTTTGTGGGGTTTTTTGCTATTGAGTTTTATGAGTTTTTTATATATGTTGAATATCAACCTCTTATCAGATATATGATTTGCAAATATTTTCTCCCATTCAGTAGATTGCCTTTTCATTGATGATTTCTTTTTCAGTGCAGAGACTTTTTAGTTTGAGGTAGCCCCATTTGTTTATTTTTATTTTGTTTCCTTTGCTTTTGGAGTCTGATCCCAAAACTCTTCGCCAAGACTGATGCAAGGAGATTACGGTCTATGTTTTCTTCTAGGAGTTTTATGGTTTCAGATCTCATAGTCAACCTTTTATTCCATTTTTAATCCATTTTGAGTTAATCTTTGTACATGGTTTAAGATAGTAGTCTACTTTGACTTGTCATGTACCTGTCCAGTTTCTCCATTTCTTGAAAACACTGTCCTTTCCCGTTTTATATTTTTGCCTTCTTTGTCATAAATTAATTGGTCATATATGCATGAGTTTATTTCTGGGCTCTCCATTCTGTTCTATTTACTTATGTGCTTGTTCTTATGCCAATACTGTACTGTTTTGATTAGTATAGCTTTATAATATAGTTTGAAATCAGGGAACATCTTGTCTCTAGCTTTGTTCTTCTTTCTTAAGATTGCTTTGGCTATTCAGGGTCTTTTGTGGCTCCTTACATTTCAGGATCATTTATTCTATTTCTGTGGAAAATGCCATTGGAATTTTTTTTCATTTTTTAATTAAGCTTTATTTTGAGAAAATTATAGATTTATACACAGTGGTAAGAAATAATAGAGAATCTGTGTACCCTTTACCGTGTTTCCCCCAACAGTGACATCTTGCAAAAACTCTAGTACAATATCACAGCCAAGTTATTCACATTGGTGCAAGATACAAAATATCACCTTCACCATATAGATGTCCTATTCCCTTTCATAGTCACACCTACTTCTACCTCCTCAACCCTTGACTAACACTGATCTGCTCTCCATTTCTATAATCTTGTCATTTCAGGAACATTCTATAAAAGGAATCATGAGGTTTGTAACCTACAATTGGCTTCATTCCTTTTGATGGCTGCATAATATTCCATTGTGTGTGGTGATCCAAAGGGGTACATGCATCCTGATGTTTATAGCAGCAATGTCTACAATAGCCAAACTATGGAAAGAGCCAAGATGTCCATCGACAGATGAATGGATAAAGAAGATGTGGTATATATACAATGGAATATTATGCAGCCATCAAAAGGAATGAGATCTTACCATTTGCAATGACGTGGATGGAACTGGAGGGTATTATGCTGAGCGAAATAAGTCAATCAAGGAAAGACTTGTATCATATGATCTCACTGATAGGAGGAATTCTTAATCTCAGGAAACCAACTGAGGGTTGCTGGAGTGGTGGGGTGGGAGGGATGGGGTGGCTGGGTGATAGATGTTGGGGAGGGTATGTGCTATGGTGAGCTCTGTGAATTGTTTAAGACTGTTGAATCACAGACCTGTACCTCTGAAACAAATAATACATATATGTTAAAAAGGAAAAAAAAGATAGTAGGAAGGGAAAAATAAAGGGGGGGGAATCGGAGGGGGAGACGAACCATGAGAGACTATGGACTCTGAGAAACAAACTGAGGGTTCTAGAGGGGAGGGGGGTAAGGGGATGGGTTAGCCTGGTAATGGGTATTAAAGAGGGCATGTACTGAATGGAGCATTGGGTGTTATATGCAAACAATGAATCATGGAACACTACATCAAAAACTAATGATGTAATGTATGGTGATTAACATAACATAATAATAAAAAAAAAATAGGGGAAATTTTTTTAGGATCTAGAATTAGGTGAAGAGTTCTTAGACTTGACACAAAATAATGAACCACAAAAGAAACACTGATAGGTTAGACTACATCAATATTAAAAACTTTTGCTCAACTAAAGACTTTGTTGAGAGGGTGAAAGACAAGCAACAGACTGGGAGAAAGTATTTGCAAATCACATGCCAAGTAACTGGTATCCAATATATAAAGAACTCTTAAAATTCAACAGCAAAAATAAAAATAAAAAAAAAAAAAACCACAACCCTAAAATTCAATGAGAAAATGGGCAAAAGTCACAAAGAGATATTTCACCTCAGAAAATATACAGATGGTAATAAGCACATGAAAAGATGTTCAACATCATTAGCCTTCAGGGAACTGTAAACTAAAACTCAATAACTATCACAACACACTATCAGAATGGCCATTGGAATTTTGATAGGAATTACATTGAGTCTATTGACTGTTTTCAGTAATAGGGATATTTTAAGAATACTAATTCTTTCAATCCATGAGCACAGAATATTTTTCCACTTATATATTTTTTTCAATGTTTTTCATCATTGTCTAATAGTTTTCAGTGTCTAAGCCTTTTAACTCCTTGATTAAAATTATTCCTAGGTATTTTAATCTTTTTGATGCAATTTAACGATTTTTTAAAATGTATTTTTCTGGTAGTTTGTTATTAGTTATAGAAATTCAACAGATTTTTGTTTACTGATCTTATACCTTGAAAGTTTACTGAATTCCCTTATGAGTTCTAACATCTTTTACTTTGATGATATGTACTTATTGTCATTGTGTTCATTGTTTTCTGGCTGTTTCATAGTTCTTCTCTGTTCCTTTCTTCTCTTGCTCTTTTCCCTTGTGTTTTGACTTCATTAAGTGTTATGCTTGGATTTCTTTTACATTATCTTTTGCATGTCTACTACAAACTTTTTCATTTTTTGGCTCACATGTTACAGCCTATAACTAACAGTCTATTTTAAATTGATGGTAACCTAAGTTTGATTGCATTCTAAAACTCTACATTTTTATCTTCACCACCCTCACCCAGATTTTATGTTTTTGATGTCACATTTTATATTCTTTTTATTTTGTGTATCCCTTAACTAATTATTGTAGTTACAGTTATTTTTACTATTTTTATCTTTTAACTTTCATACTAACTTTGTAAGTGATTAATCCACTGACTTTACTACATACTTACTTTTACCAGTGAGATTTATACTTTCATGTGTTTTCTTGTTACTAATTAGTGCCCATTATTTTCAAATTAAAGATGTCCCTTTAAGATTTCTTATAAGGCCAGTTTAGGGGTGATGAATTCCTTTAGCTTTTGCCTGTCTGGAAACTCTTCATTTCTCCTCAATTATGAATGGAAACTTGGTCATATAGAGTACTGTTGGTCGGAAGTTTTTTCTTTTCAGCCCTTTGAATATATTGTGCCACTCTCTACTGGCCTGCAAAGTTTCTGAAAAAAATTGCTGATAGTCTTATCTTTGTATATAACATATTGTTTTTCTCTTGCTGCTTTTAAGATCTCTTTCTTTAACTTCTGAAATTTTAGTTGTAAAGTGTCTTGGTATGCGTTTGTTTTTTGCTTATCCTTTTTGAAACTCCTCTGGGATTTGTGGATCTGGATGTCTATTTCCTTCCCCAGTTTAGGAAAGTTTTTAACCATTATTTCTCAGAGAAGTCTTCTGCCTTTCTCTCTTTCTCTCTCTCTCTCTCTCTCTCTCTCTCTCTTTTTTAGATTTTATTTATTTATTTGACAGAGAGAGAGAGAGACAGACAGTTCAAACAAGAGTGATGTCAGTCAGCATCTAGTTTAGGACTAATTGGAAGCCAGACCTTCAAGCAGTTACTTTTACAGTATACAAACTTATACAGTCCTATGGGACCACGATCATAAACATTGCTACAATCTGGAAGTGTCCTGTGGGCAATAGTTGCAAAAATCAGGTCCCATATGAATGTGTAAACTCCTTTTTAAGAGGCATTGGAGAGCTCAGTAAAGCCAAGGGAAAGCAAAGAGATGGTGTTCCCTGGCCTACATTCTTGAAGAGCACCTCCATAACCTCTAGATTTGTAACAAACCTAAAGCCTGACCCTCAGGCTGAAGCTCCAGGGCAAGTAAATAGGCCTATTTCACAGAAAGTCTAAGGATATGTTACAGTCTCTGGTCTGTGAAGTGCCCTGGGAGTGGTAGCCTGACAAAAACTGTCTCTACAATTGTCAGCCAGTCTTGCTAGTCTTATCAGACCCAAAAAAGCAAACCCCGGCCACAAGAGTCAAGCAATCAAGGAATATCCCTGTGTAGATTGCATGCTTCTGTTGGCTTTAGGAAAGTGAGAGAGTGCACAGGTCCAGGGTGTGCCTGCTAGCTTTAGCAAGGTAGCGGGGGAACATAGGGCCAGCACATACCTATGGGCTTTAGTGAGGCAGTAGGGTAGTGCAAGCCTGAAGCTTGCCCACCTGCTTTAATGAAAGTATGCAGGGAAGTATGCAGGGAATGCATGCACCCATTGGCAGTAGCAAGGTCGAGGGAGAGTGCAAAAATGGCACTCCATCCCTGGAGAGAGTCCCAACAGGCCTCTACTGCTCTGGCAAAACTTTAAAATTAGCAAATGAGTCTCCTTCATATATAGCTTAGGTGCTTTTCAAGCTGTTGCTTTTGTGCTGGGCCCTTGGTTGAGTGACTCTGCATGTGAACACTGTAAAAGCAGTATCTCAGTTCCTTATAGTCCTTTGGGCTCCTGGATGTAAACGCTGTTGGTTTTCAAAGCCAGCTGTTTTGAGGGCTTATCTCTCCAGCACAGGTGATAACGACTGTGTGCCTAATGTGGGATACAAACCCTCAGCTCCATGGGTAGAATCACTAGATTTGTAAGATCCCTCATGATTGTGGATCACTGGGTCAGGGTGGGGGTTTATGGCAAGGGTCCATCAGCCCCTCCCACCCACCTCAATGTGGCCCTTTTATTGTCTGTTGTAAAGAAGCTGTTCAGCTAGGTTTCAGGTCTTTCTTTAGAGGGAATTGTTCCATATAGAACTTTAGATTTGGTGTGTCTATGGGAGGAGGTAAGTTCTGAATCTTCTTATGTCATTATCTTGGACTGCCCCCTCTTCCTCGTGGCTGTTCTTGCTTCTCATTTTCACATAATTCTAACCCTTCAAGTTCACAGTCTTCTTCGAGAAAAGTAAATTTTCTGTGTCATTTTTAGACAGCCAGAGAGACTTAAAACAAAAATGATTGACTCTTTATCCTTTTTTTATTCCAAGAATGCACTCTCACTTTTATTATTATTGCCTATTTTTCTTAACACATTCAGCTCTAGATTTTCAGTTATGAATCTTACAGTGTATATTTTTAAAATTTAAAATCTTAGACTTTGATCAAATCTGCAACTTGTATATCAGACCATTAAGGATGTTAGCTGAGGTCTCTTGTCTCAGAGACCTCATATATAATAGAAGAAGCAAAAGCTTTCTTTTGAAAAGAAGATTTATGTTTTTAAATACAAATCCCATTACTCTGAAAAAGTGTTAATTGTATTATTTTCTATTTAAAATTTAAAATGACATCACCTATTAAGAAGAGACATACTTTTCTTAAAAGTGAAAAGCAATTTACATTAAAATGCATTTTAAGAAATCTAAATGAATAAAACTCTTAATAAACAAATTACCTCCTTCTGGTATTAAAAACTAGGTAGATATCATATGGAACACTGAGCTTAAATTTTAACAAATTATTAAAACTTTATCAACAATTTGGATGGAAACTGTGTGGAAAATTGTACAATTAAAAAGCTAGGTTTTTGTTGTTGTTGTTTTCTTTTTTAGGGATCTATTTGACATTTTTTATCACATATTTTTGCATTATTACCTACTGCAACAAGTTAGAGGGATATAATGCTTCCTGAGGGGGGATGATATTATAAGACAACAGCCAGAAGTAACAGAAGTGAGAGCAGACTTTAGATTTCTGAATGAAATGTCTTTCTGCTGATTCAGAGTAAACATCAAATCTCTGCTTTGAGGAATTCTATCTTTGAACTATTCTATATGGAAAAAGTAGAGACTGGTCATATCTGGATTCGGTTCTGAAATAAAAGTTAACATAGAAAAAACTGGAATCATCCACAAATTTCTAAATCAAGTTATGTCATATAATCCTCTCACCCCTCTTCTTTCCCACTGATGCACCATGAATTGAAAACCATTTAGTATTCACAAACTCACTGTATTTATGGCCTCCAAAGTAATAACGGAGGGGCCATTTAAAATGGGCTAAAGCTTGAAACATAATAAATCACAAGAAACTCCAAAGCTTTAAATGTACATTCTTTGTTAAAAATTCAGACATGCTAAAATAGTATTTTAATTTTTCCTGCATGTTTCATGTGGATATTTATTTGATAGTTATTCATCTGTGGTAAATTTTAGAAATAACTCAGTTTTAAAATTATATAACTCATTTTGCCCACTTAATCATGCTCCATTAATTATTATTAATTACTTTGATTCTTGTTACTTTTTGTAGTTGGAGTATTCCAGTATTCAAATTTCTCTCACATATGTGAGAACCTACTGAATTACAGACCAAAATATCCAACTGCTTATTAAGTATCTACAAACTTGAATGCCTGAAAGGAACACAAAATTCATCTGCATATGTAGGCTCATTATCTTTTCCATCAGACCAAGGTTTGCTCTCTCATCTGTTCAGATGTTGAAGCCAAAATGTGAAAGGTGGAGACAATCCTTGCCAATTCTTTTTCTTTTACAGCTTCATATTTAATCCCACACCATGTGTTGCCAATTTTACCCCTATATGTATGAACTTCTCTCCATCTCCATCCAGACTACTTAAAACCCTATAGTGATGCAACATTCTCCTATATACCTACATTTACTTTTTTTTTTTTTTTAAGATTTTATTTATTTATTTGACAGAAAGAGACACAGCGAGAGAGGGAACACAAGCAGGGGGAGTGGGAGAGGGAGAAGCAGGCTTCCCACAGAGCAGGGAGCCCGATGTGGGACTCGATCCCAGGACCCTGGGATCATGACCCGAGCCGAAGGCAGTCGCTCAACCAACTGAGCCACCCAGGCGCCCCCCTACATTTACTTTTATACTTTCAATCTGTTTTATATATGACAAGTAGAGTTAACTTTCAAAATGACAATCTGAGCCTATCACCTCACTACAAAAACAATAAGTTGATCTCAGTGCTATTAAGAGAAAGATAAGGGGCGCCTGGGTGGTTCAGTTGGTTAGGTGACTGCCTTCAGCTCAGGTCATGATCCTGGAGTCCCGGGATCGAGTCTTGCATCAGGCTCCCTGATCGGCAGGGGGTCTGCTTCTCCCTCTGCCCTCTTCCCTCTCGTGCACTCTGTCTCTCATTCTCTCTCTCTCAAATAAATAAATAAAATTTAAAAAAAAGAGAAAGATAAAAAATTTAACATACAAGGTTCTGCATAAAATGGTGACTGATAAATTAAGTCTCCTCACTAGGTATTACTATAATTCTGCAGTTTTCTTTAATAAAATATACTAAAGTTTATACATACATGCCTATGTAATTGCTTCTTGTCTCACACTTAAGATTATGAGGAGAGAGACCTTGCCAATCTGACTCAACCTGCTTTTTTTTTTTTTTTTTAAGATCTTATTTATTTATTTGACAGAGAGAAACACAGCGAGAGAGAGAACACAAGCAGGGGGAAGGGCAGAGGGAGAAGCATGCTTTCCGCTGAGCAGGGAGTCCCAAGTGGGGCTCCATGCAGGGCTCGATCCCAGGACCCTGGGATAACCACCTGAGCCGAAGGCAGATGCTTAACGACTGAGCCACCCAGGCACCCCTGACTCAATCTGCTTTTGCCAGCATCTAAGCGAATGGTTCCGAATGAATAATTGAAACACAGGAAAAGAAAGGAGGAATGCTACTGGGCTACGCATAGAGGGAAAAATAAAAATAATTTAATAGTGGTTAATGTTGACAGTCTTAATTAGGAAAAAGGAAAAAAAAATATTTTTTTAAGATCTTATTTATTTGAGAGAGAGTGAGAGAGCACAAGCAGGGGGAGGGGCAGAGGTAGAGGGAGAAGCAGACTTCCCACTGAGCAGGGGGGACGACTCAGGACTCATCCCAAGACCCTGGGATCATGACCTGAGCCGAAGGCAGACGTTTAACCAACTGAGTCACCCACGCACCCCAAGAATAAAATATTTTACCTTACAATTAGATAAAGACAAATTGGTGATGAGTCATTCATTTATTCATTTATCCTTCAATTCAACATACATTTCTGAGGAGTCTATTGTATTTTAGAAATGTAGTTGCTGAAAAAGGACTTACCCACTAATATTGTACATAAACTTATAAATATATAACTGAGTTGAAGTAAGAGATATTTTAATACAGAAATTCAAAGAGACACTAGAAGCACAATTGAGAATCAGGGAAACCTGCAATAGTATTTGGGAAATGGTAAGAATTTGACCACAGAACTTTTAGCAGTTAGCACTGAAGATAAAAATCCGAAAGAGTGTTTGTTATAGAAAACAATAAATATTCATAAATAGAGAAATTATTCAATAAAGCATGCTCTGGACACAATAAGAGATACTATGGAGCCATTAAACAGAACTCGATCGATGGGTACAACTGACCTGGAAATATATCAATGGCTTTTTTTTTCTTTCTTTCTTTCTTTTTTTTTTTTTAATGAAAAAGAGAAAGTTGCAAAATAGAATAAAATAAACATATTCACATACATGTGTAACTCTTGTGACTGCATAGTAAATAGTCTATACATCACATATGCCAAACTGTTCGTAATGATTATTTGGGAGAGGATGTTTAAATGGTAGATGCAATTATTATTCAAGTATTAGTTGTTATATATTATTTTATTGCTTGAATTTTAGTACTTTTTTTTTTTTGCTTTTGTAATTGTGAAATAAGTCTTAGAAAAATAAGTAAAAATTTCTCCAATTGGGCTGGATGTAGAGTCATTTTATAGATTTAACTCTTTCCCATATTCATTCTGTAATGTCTTATAACTACCTAGTTATCTTTTTATTTGTCCAGTGGAACACATGTACACACAAAAAAAGAATGGCCTGCAGTTTCAGAAAGTCTATGACACTGAATTATATGTTAAGTTGTCTGAACTTTATAAGAATGGAGAATATTGAAAGTATTTTTAATAGGGTAGTGATATTTATTTGAGTGATAATAAAGTAGCCTACATGTCATTAAAAGGACACATGAAAACTTTGTACAATACATTTTTACATTGGAAATTGAAAGAATTAAATTTGGACACTGAAGTCTACTACTAAATGTTCTACAATTAATTAATGTAAGCTTTGCTTTACACTAGAGAGTAAAAGATGATTACTAGGGTATAAGTACAGATTCACTAAAAGCAAACCACTTAATTCATTCATTTATTCATTCATTTCTGTTATTGAAGTATAACAAACCTATAGCAAATTGCTTATATTTTACTTCTACAGCACAATAAAATTTACAAATGTAAACACCTGAACACCATGAAAATCCAAGTAAAGAAAAAATGTGATATAACTGTGCTTGACAAATTTGAAGAAAAAAATGTGTGTGTGTGCATTTGAGTCTACTGGGGACAAGAATAAGAGAACTAAATTTCACTTGGTCACCAAAGGCAAGGGAAACAAAAACAAAAATGAACTACTGGGACTTCATCAACATGAAAGCTTTTGCACTGCAAAGAAAACTGTCGACAAAACCAAAAGACAATCGACAAGATATTTGCAAATGTCTTATCAGATAAAGGGCTATTACCCAAAATCTATAAAGAAATGATGAAAATCAACATCCAAACAACAATAATCCAAACAAGAAAGGGGCAGAAGACATGAACAGACATTTCTCCAAAGAAGACATTCAAATGGCCAACAGACACATGAAAAAGTCCTCAATATCCCTTGGCATCAGGGATATCCAAATCAAAACCTCAATGAGATACCACCTCACACCAGTCAGAATGGCTAAAATTAACAAGCCAGGAAACGACAGTTGTTGGTGAGGATGCAGAGAAAGGGAAACCCTCTTACACTATTGGTGGGAATGCAAGCTGGTGCAGCCACTCTGGAAAACAGTATGGAGGTTCCTCAAAAAGTTGAAAATAGAGCTACCCTATGACCCAGAAATTGCACTACTGGGTATTTACCCCAAAGATACAAATGTGGTGATCTGAAGGTGCACCTGCACCCCAATGTTTATAGCAGCAATGTTCACAATAGCCAAACTATGGAAAGAGACCAGATGTCCATCGATAGATGAATGAAGAAGATGGTGTATATATATGCAAAGGAATACTACTCAGCCATCAAAAAAATATGAAGTCTTGCCATTTGCAACTATGTGGATGGAACTAGAGGGTATTATGCTAGCGAAATAAGTCAATCAGAGAAAGACAATTATATGATCTCACTCATATGTGGAATTTAGAAAACAAAACAGAGGATCATAGGGGAAGGGAGGGAAAAATAAGATGAAATCAGAGAGGGAGACAAACCATAAGAGACTCTTAATTATAGGAAACAAAAGGGGGGTTGCTGGATGGGAAGGGGTGGGGGGAATGGGGTAACTGGTGATGGACATTAAAGAGGGCACGTGATGTAATGAGCACTGGTATTATATAAGACTGATGAATCACTGAACTCTACCTCTGAAACTAATAACACACTATATGTTAATTGAATTTAAATTAAAAAAAATAAATTAATAAATTTTACTTTGGTCAAAAATCAGTCTATCCATTCATCCATCCATCCATCCATCCATCCTCCTAACTCTTCAGCAAACTTTAAAAAAAGTTACTAAACATATAAATATGTTAGAATAAATTTTGTCTAGGAATAAAAATTTGTATGGGGGATGGAGTAGCCCTGTGAATTTATTGGACTAAAATATATGCATATGTATTTCTTTAATAAAATAAAATTTTAACTAAAAATATAAAAATAATACTCATACATTATAATGAAATATAGAAATATTTAATTTGAAGAAAAAATTAGAAAAAAAAAGATTACCAACAGAATAGGAAAAAATTGAAGAAAATTAGCTTATCTTGGATCTTACACCTACTAAAAAATTCTTTTTTTTTAAATGCATGTATTACTAAGTAATTCAAATCATGTGTTTAGTATCTAAAGAAAAAATTAGCTAGAAATATGTAAATTTTAAAAAGCAGAATAGTCTTTGAACTGAAAGTGTAGTAAAGACTTAAAGATCTTTTTAAAGGTCTTTGAAAGTTAGAAACCAACGATCTCTATCACAAGAATGTCAGAGGTGATGTTTAATATAATTATTAGTAGTTTTACGGCAATATCAAAACTATGCAAAAGCTCTGCAAGTTATAAAAATGAAGAGTTATTTCTTTTCTTGGGTAAAAATTCAATCAAACCTTGACTAATCTAAATATGCTCAAATAGATATTTTAGTTAAATATTCAAAATTGTGAAACATTTCTATTGTTAATAACTTACTTTATTATAGAATTCATCTTCAGAAAAATGGTATTTTCTGTATATATATATATACATATAACTTACCATACATTGATAATATAATTTCACATTTGTAAGAAAAAAACAAAACAAAACTAAGGAACTCTAATACTGTTTGCTTTCGCCTTCTTCTTTCATTTGTTTTTACCTTGAAGCTAATAGCTGAATTTATTCTCTTTACTTTTTTTTTCTTTGAAGATTAAAGACATGCCTAGCTTTATACTCCAGCTTCCTGGACAGCTGACAGCCCATTAAGCTAAAGTCATACAAGCTGTACATTTTAACGCCTTGATTCCAAAGTGCAACCAAAATGCCCTTTTTATATGTAAGAGCTGTGCATTCCTGAAACATTTTTAGACGGATACATAACAGTTTCACAAGACTCTTTTGCCTTTTTAAAAAACACTGAAGTCAAATAAGCTGATTAAAGTATTTTTTTCAGTTGAGACATCTGAAAGAATTTTGGTACAGATAGAACATATAGTTCTGGCTTATTATTAAACTGAAATAACTTTGGGAATATAGATAGTTGCATAATTCTAAACTGACCATTGGATTGCCTAGAAATCAGAAATCACATCAAAAATGTAAAAATAAATAAATAAAAAACAAATCTGGAGATGATCTGCCTTAGTCACTTTCGGGATAATTCATGGCATTTAAGCAGTGTTTTCTTGTGCATTTGAGAAAATGTTGCCATTTTATATACATACTTTAGGATACCTTTATGCCATATATAAACTATTGGGAAGGAATTTCTCCACTCCATTTCCTAAATCTACCACCTCACAGAAACTTATAGGTCAAAATATCTGTCTTATAAAATGATCATCCCAGTGGGGTAGAGCAAGTAGCTTGCTTCCTGGTCTATCACTTATTCCATTTAACAACGCTTCAGCTGGAAATGATATCAGCAATAGAAAAAAAGTCAAATTTGCAAAATTCTGAAGTGTTCCTAAAGCGAACACAGCTCTTAAAAACTGACACATTTTTCAAATACCTCTTCACCAAAATATTCTTGTTTTAAAGACTGCCAAAATGTGTGTCCTAAACAAGAGCTGGTCCAGATCACTGTGTACAGCAGAGATGGATGCTTGTTGTTATGTGGTCAGATTTCTTATTCAGATCTGAGCAAAATAGTGCTTCTCCCACCTCTCTTCCACTTAAAACTTTCTCAACTAAGAATAAATTACAATGCCCTTTATGTGAATATTTTTCACTTGGAAGCAGCCTACACCAGTTCGGAAGTGTTAAATGTTTATGTTTTGGCAGTACATAGATAAAAATTTAAATAAGTGGATAAAAGAAGCTGTTTGTTTTTTTATTTAAATGAAGAAGTGCTAAGGAAACGAGCAAATTTGACATAAATAGCAACACTTATAAAAACAAATTTAACAAGACTAAATTATAATAGCACATTTTCCAAAGCAATTGAACATAGAAATTATTTTTTTAAGATGCTCAAAGTAAATTGAGGACTCAAGAAAATAAGCTAAATATTTTGCAAAGAATGATCAAAGCAGCAGGCAATTCTATTTTCATTTTTATTTATTAAGTGAATCAAATGGCAATGATGTGAAACTATTGACCCTCGTTAGCATTAAGTACATGTTAACTGCCACATATTATTTTTGGTTTTGAAATTTCAGTCAGACAGACAATGTTTTGTAGAGTAATTTTAATTTAACAGACAGTTGTATCTTTTGACTCCTTCAGTACCCTGACATTCATATGTAGTTTCACATCAACTCATTCTACTAGGCTCAATTTACTAATTTTTCCTAGTTGTTACTTTACACAAGACATAATGTTCAGAAAATCACTACCAGAAGAGATCTCACTCTTTTCTTATTTCTGTTACAGAATCTGGCAGCAGTTGCAATTAATATTAAACATACATGGCAGTCCACATTTTAATGCAAACAGCAACAGATCTGATTCTCCTTGTGACCTCCACAAACTGTCAAATAACTTAGATTTTTTTTTTAAATTGAAGAGTTGTACTCTAATAATATTTTATATGTTAAAAGCTAAACTAAGTTTTTCAAACCTGATTGAACATCCTGGGATAACACTTTTTCAAATTAATCATGTGACGATGTTAGCCATTTTTTTTTAACTTTTCTAGGAGCGCAAATTAGGTGTCACTAATTACTCATAATCATTTCTAAATGTCTAGCCAAGGGACCCCAACTCAACAACTCATTGTTCATTTTAACATTATTTGGTCTACCTATTTAATGCTATTGAATGGACTATTATTATTATTATAACTTTATGACTATAACTTGTTTCTGTTTTCTCTACCATTATTAGAGTTCGTGGTCACTCATAACCACATCCTAACTCATCATCATTCTTTCTGAACACCAATTTCATGCTTTCCAAACCATCAGTACTTTTTTTTTTCAAAATTCTAAGAGTCAAAATGTCAAGCTCACTGGTCAATGCTTCTTTTAATACTATAGAAATGTACTTGCCAGTTTCCTCTACAATTAAAAACAACCAAAAAGTTTAATGGCTAACATTAACTCTTGTCTTTTGTGAATCATGTACACATTTCACAGAGCTCTTGACATGAATCCAGCTTATTACTTCATCTGAGCTCTCCACTACCTATAGTTTGATCTCCAAGCTGCTCTTTTCCTCACTTCATCATGAGGATCTTGTGAGTGCCATTTTCTTACATGATGCTGCTCTCACCTATCATGGACGGGTCCTATCATTGCTAGCACATTACCCAAAGTACATCTTTCCACTGATCTCTCTCTCTCTCTCTCTCTCTCTCTCTCTCTCTTTTTATACAGCATAGGAAAAGATGGGTCTCAGTCAGTCTGTCTATCTATCAGTTTAAGGTATATGTCATGTGCCCTGTCTCAGCCCTAATCTTACCAAATGAAGGAAGCCACAACAAAAAGCAGTGAAAGAGGAGAAATTTTACTAAGTAAATAGAGACGTAGAAGTGAGGAACTGAAAGTAAGTCTTGATGCTATATAAGTCCTAAAGGCCAATTGTTGCTGAAACCCAGATGAATTCCTGCCCTTTCCATAAATATGCAACCTCTTTTGGCAATTCATGGGCATTAATGTCAAGGCCCATTTGAACTGGGTTTCTATCGCTTTTAATAGAGCTCCTATAATTTCTTCCACCCATGCATTCTGCTGTCAGATTAATTTTCCTTAAATATCTCCTTCATGCTGATGACAATTTTCTAAAATTAAGCAGTGATGATGGTTGCACAACTCTGAATATACTAAAAACCATGAACTGTCCATTTTAAAGGAGTAAATGTTTGGTATATCTTTGTTTCCATAAGGATATATATCTTTATGTACTTAATTATACATATGTGTTTTATTTATTACTTTATTACTTAAACAAGATATTTATCAGAACTTTGACTTGTTTTTCAGATAAAATTCAAATTTTTCATTCTATCATTTAATGCCCCTCTCCCCCAAATCAATACAGTACCTCTAAAGGTGCATTTCTCTACTATCCAGTTTGGCTTCTTTGTTATCCTATTAGTGCCACATGCTATTTTCCACACTCTTTTTTGGCTTTCCAACCAAACTATAATATTATTTTTCCATTTTTATTTATTAAGTGAGTCAAATAGCAATGATGTGAAACCACTCAACACTAAATGAAATTTAGTATATGTTAATTGCCACATGTTATTTTAGGCTCTGAAATTTCATTGAGACAATATTTTTTTGGTTGAATAACTTTAAAAGGGCGTCACACTCTTTTGGCTTCATTAGTACCTTGATATTCATATGTAATTTTCTATCAGTTCATTCTATTAAGTTTAATTTACAAGTATTTACAAAATATTTCTTAGTTATACTAGTCTACATTTATTTTTCTTTAATTTCATCTACAGCAGTCTATTTGTCTATACCATTTTTTTAATTTTTATTTTTTTAATTAATTAATTAATTAATTAATTAATTAAGAGAGAGGGGGACAGAGGGAGAAGTGGAGCAGGGAGCCCAATGTGGGGTTTGATCCCAGGACCCTGGGATCATGACCTGAGCTGAAGGCAGATGCTTAACCAACTGAGCTACCCAGGCGCCCTGTACCAATTTCTTTTAATAAAGTATTCTTTATAATTTTTGAAAATGAGTGAAATAAATATAAGGAATTAAAAATATTTCTCTTTGTTTCTTTGAAAAACTATTATTTAGATTCTTGTGCATAACGAGTTATCTAGCCCTAGGTCAAAATCCTAGGTGTAATTTTTTCCAAGCCCCACTATAGGCAACTACAAAGGCTTTAGCTGGCACACCTCAACTGGGAAGAAAACTGTCTTTCTCACATCAGGTTTGTTGCACAGACAGTGAATTGCATTCTCATAAGGCCATTGCAGTCAAGGACTCAGGCCCTCCTGGCCCATGAGGCTCTCATGCATAGCTGTATTCCAAGCCCAGCTGCTTCCATTTGGAGGCCTCCTTCTTGGAGGTGTTTGGCCAATATCTTCCTCAGGTGCCTCTGCTGCGACCTCATTGGGGGAAACAGGGGAATCTTAAAGACATTTTCCTCTACTCTAACTCATTACTGAATAATTTTCACGTCCTAGCCTTGTCCCTCCCTTCCTCTCCTTAAGCCCGAGTCCATAAAATGAGAGGGGACTTTCTTTCTGGGTCTCCTTCATCAGTGAGATGCTTTCCAGTTTTCCAGAGATCCTTGACCCTAACTCTGTACTGTTCCATGGAGAATATGGAAAGGTGGGGGAGGAGTTTTTCCAGTTTAGCCTCTTGGTTATAGTATTGCACTGATTAAAGGCTTAACTGTTCCTTACATTTTGTCTTGCTTTAATCACCTACTCAAACCTGGCAGCTCAGCTCTCTCCAGCTCAGCTCTGCTCTTGACAGATAGTATCTTTTTGTAATAGCTAATTTTATTTTCCAGTCTAAACAGCAATAATTGTTACTTACCAGATCCAAAACAAATAATCTCTGAAAAAGTGAATGGAGAGTTATTTGCTGTTGGTAATCTTTCCCTGATTTTGTATTAGCTAGGCTTGTATACATAATAATGATGAGGATAACATTAGAAATTTCTTCCTTCCCACCATAACGGGGTTGTTCTCAGTTGTGGTACTATAATTTAACTTAAGTTCAGTTTTTTCTTATGATTTTGGGTGTTGTTTTAAGGAACTTTTTATATTTGATAACCTAAATATTAAATCTTATTTTATCTACAATTTTTAAAAATCTCTCATTATTTTATACAGCTAGGATTTTCTCAAGTAACCCAAATTAAATCATATCCACTTATGCTTGATGAAGATTTTGCTAGTTTGTCTTATTTAGACAAAATATTTTAGTGCAGTCCAATTCTTAATTCTTTCAGAAATGTGTTGAACTAAAATGCTATGGATCTGTCCTCAAGTGTGATCTAAACATAATGGAAATAAAAAAAAGTTTATCTAAGAACAGTAGTGTTAGAGTTTTCTAAAATACTTTAGAACATCTATCAAATTCTGACTTTCATTCAGAATTGAGAGTATTTTAAAGTTAGTAGTTCCGGATGGCTTAGCAAAGGAAATAAAGTCTGAAGTGTCTTTAGTTAACACTTCAAGTTGAAAACTGAATGATGCATCAATTTGTGCTATGCTTCGATTACTTGCCCAAATTCAACAAGAAACAGAATGTGAATAACTGCAAAGGAAATCAAAGACTCTTTATAGCTATGTTGTCTTTAGCTCAACATGGCAAGTGCTAAATAAAATCTTGTGTCAAGCAAAATATATCCTGTCATCCACTTACTTGGTAATTCTACTAAGCATGCAACATTTATCAAAAGCCCAGACGTAAGTTTACACACACACACACACACACAGACACGATGTCAAAAAACCCACAGTACTTTACATTTACTCTCAAACTATTTGAAGCCTTTAAACTCCACATCTTCTAAGTGTTTAGGACCACATCCCAGTGAAGACTGCTCCTACCAGCTCTCCTGCTGACACTGCAGTGGGCACCTTATTTTGTGTTCAAGTCAGATGCCAGCATTGAGAAAGAAATCCCTGTTTTCAGGAAGTTTCTTTTTTAACATTTGCTTGGCAATAGTTATGACAAGTTATATTGCTGTAGTTTATTTGATGTGAGCAGTTTTTGTATATATATATGAGGACAAATTCAAAACACTTATTAGAATTGCATAATCAAATGTATAATCCTTCTGTTTTCATTATGTTTTTTCATATTATAAAAAAAGAAATTTTATTTATTTTTATTTTTTTAAAGATTTTATTATTTATTTGTCAGAGAGAGAGAGCACAGGCAGGGGGAGCGGCAGGCAGAGGGAAAAACAGGCTCCCCGCTGAGCAAGGAGGCCAATGCGGGACTCGATCCCAGGACCCTGGAACCATGACCTGAGCTGAAGACAGACACTTAACAGACTGAGCCACCCAGGTGTCCCTAAAAATAGAAATTTAAAAAAATAAATTTGCTTTCAGAGGTACAGAACAAATAATATATTATATGTTAAAAAAAAAGAAGAAGATAGCAGGAAGGGAAAAATGAAGGGGGGACATTGAGGGGGAGAAGAACCATGAGAGACTATGGACTCTGAGAAACAAACTGAGGGTTCTAGAGTGGAGGAGGTGGGGGAATGGGTTAGCCTGGTGATGGATATTAAAGAGGGCACATACTGAATGGAGCACTGGGTGTTATACGCAAACAATGAATCATGGAACACTACATCAAAAACTAATAATGTAATGTATGGTGATTAACATAATAAAAAATAAATAAAAAATAAAAATTAAAAAAATTTGATTTAAATGTTTCTGATAAAGAAGGCTATGTTTTTACTACATGCAAGTCCCATTACACTGAACTACCAAAAGCCATTTGTAAAAATACAGCCACAATCTTTATAATAGGGTATTGCTCATTCAGAAGTGACCCTCATCAAATTGACTATTTTAAGAGTGCTACAAAAGTTTTTTTTTTTCTTAATGTTTCTTCCCATTAAATGATAGTAAAATATGGATTTTTTTTAAAGTTAGACCCAAAGGTCATCCTCAGAAAACAACTGTTTTAAATTAGAAATGATATTCAATCCATACAAAATCTTGATATCAAAGTCATTGCAAACAGAACATTTGTTCAGGTTTCACATGTCAGATTGCATATCCAATTAGCTTATATTTTGAAATGTATATTTTTATATTTTTTGTTTTGTTCAGCCAACAGCTACATACAATTTTCTTTTAAAATAGGTCAAGGACAGAAACATATTAAGGATTACGATGGTACCCACTTATACAAAGTTAAGTCAGTACACAGTATTTATTAAGTATGATGCATTGCACACAAGAAAGAGTATGCATTTGGGAAAAATCTCAGTTTTTTCCCATTAGCCTTGTGCTACTTCAAGCAAGTGACTTAACATCTTCATGACTTGATTTCCTCACCTATAGCTTTTTTAAACCATTTGAAACACTGGCAAATAAGATGATCACCTCCATTCATTTATGCAGATACAGTCTGGAAATAGCAATATAAAATACTTAGACATAAGATTCCCTGTTTCATTGAGGCGGAGCAAGATGGTGGAGGAGTAGGAGACCTGGATTTCGTCTGGTCTCAGGAATTCAGCCGAATGGGAATCAAACCATTCTGAACACCTATGAACTCAAAAGGAGATTGAAGAAAAGAATAGCAACAACTCTCTGAACAGAAAAGTGACCACTTTCTGGAAGGTAGACGTGGGGAGAAGTGAATCCGAGGCGATATTTGGGAGGAGAGACGCCGGGGGAGGGGACCTCCGTTGGCCACTTCTGGCAAGTGATAGAGCCACACAGCACAAAACTGGGACTTGTAGAAGTCTGCTCCACTGAGGGACCTCATTCCAGTGGCTAAGCGGGGATTGGAACCCTCACGGGACAGTGTGGTCTCAGGACCTTCAGGGTCACAGAAAGACCGGGGGAGTCTGAGTGCAGCAGAGCTCCCAGGTATCAGAGTGGGGAAGCTGGCTGCAGAGATGGAGCCGAGGGGCAGGCTCTCATCTTGGGGTTGCCATAAACCGAGATCTGTGGCACAATCAGGCCATTGCTCCTCCAGCAGGGACCCAACAAACGGCAGATCCAGGGAAACTCCCCTTCCTCCCCTGGGAAGAGTGGCACAGGAGTGCACCGCAGGGATCTGTTGAATTTGGAGACTCCACACGGGGTCGGGTGCCAGAGATAGAAATGCTTGGTCACAGGCCAGGTGAGCACGGAGTGCTGCCGGAGACCAGGGAGACAGGAGTGATTGACTGCTTTTCTCTGGGGACTCACTGAGGAGCAGGACCACGAGTTCTCGGCTCCACCATGGTGGAGACTGGGAGGCCACCATATTCACTCCTGTCCTAAAGCTGTAGGGAAAGCTGCAAGGAACAAAAGCTCCCCAGAGCAAACTGGAGCAGATTACTTAGCCCCACTGGCAAGAGCAGGACAATTCCGCCTCCTGCAAAGACATTTGGGAACCACGGTAACAGGCCCCTCCCCCAGAAGATCAGTGAGAACAGCCAGCCAAGACCAAGTTTACCGATCAATGAGAATGGCAGAACTCCAGCGCTAGGGGAATAAGCACATAGAATCCATGGCTTTTTTACCATGATTCTTTAGTCTTTCAAAGTTAATTTTTTTAACTGTCTTCTTTTTTTTTGGATTTTTCTTTTTCCCTTTTTCAACCAACATCTTATCAATCCCTTTTTTAAAAAACGTTTTTATTTTTCATTTTTAGAGTCATATTCTATCCCTTCATAGTAGTTACCCTTATTTTTGACATATATATATATATATATAAGTTGTTCTCTCTTTAAAATTTTGAGATAGTTTCTTCTAACAGATCAAAATATACCCTAAATCTCTAGTGTATGGTTTTGTTCTACTCTCCTGCCTGATCAGATTCTCACCTTTTCTTTTCATTTTTTTTAAATCCTCTTATTTATTTTTCAAACAACTTCTTATCAATTCCTTTTATAAAATTTTTTATAATTTTCATCTTTACAGTCATATCCCATCCCTTCATCATATCAACCCTTATTTTTGTACATATATAAGTTTTTCTTTCTTTAAAATTTTCAGAGGCACTTTCTTCTAACAGACCAAAATACACCCAATATCTAGTGTGTGGCACTGATCTATGCACCAGCCTTATCATATTTGATCATATTCTGTTTCTTTGTTTTGTTTTGTTCTGTTTTTGCTTGTTTTTATCTTTTTCTTTTTCTTTTCTTTTCTTTTTCTTTTTTCTTTCTTTCATTTTCTTTTCCCCCGGCTTCAGGTCTTTTCTGCTTTGTTTAGAGTATATTTTCTGGGGACATTCTTAACCTGTTAACATTTTGTTCTCTCATTAATCTATTCTCCTCTGCACAAAATGACAAGATGGAAAAAATCACCTCAACAAAAAGAACAAGAAGTAGTACCGACTGCCAGGGACCTACTCAATACGGACATTATTAGTACGATGTCGGATCTAGAGTTCAGAATCATCACTTTAAAGATACTAGCTGGGCTTGAAAAAAGCATGGAAGTTATTAGAGAAACCCTTTCTGGAGAAAGAAAAGAACTAAAATCTAACCAACTCGAAATCAAAAAGGCTATTAATGAGGTACAAACAAAAATGTGGGCGCTAAAAAAAATGGGGGCACTAACTGCTAGGATAAATGAGGCAGAAGAGAGAATCAGTGATATAGAAGACCAAATGATGGAAAATAAGGAAGCTGAGAAAAAGAGAGATAAACAACTACTGGATCACGAGGGCAGAATTCGAGAGAGAACTGATACCATAAGACGAAACAATATTAGAATAATTGGGATCCCAAAAGAAGAAGAAAGAGAGAGAGGGGCAGAAGGTATTTTGGAGCAAATTATAGCAGAGAACTTCCCTAATTTGGGGAAGGAAACAGGCATCAAAATCCAGGTGGCACAGAGAACCCCTCTCACAATCAATGAAAATAGGTCAACACCCCGAAATCTAATAGTAAAATGTACGAGCCTCAGAGACAAAGAGAAAATCCTGAAAGCAGCTCAAGAGAAGAGATATGTAACCTACAATGGTAGAAACATTAGATTGGCAACAGACCTATCCACAGAGACCTGGCAGGCCAGAAAGGACTGGCATGATATCTTCAGAGCACTAAATGAGAAAAATATGCAGCCAAGAATACTATATCTAGCTAGGCTGTCACTGAAAATAGGAGAGATAAAAAGCTTCCAGGACAAACAAAAACTAAAGGAATTTGCAAACACAAAACCAGCCCTACAAGAAATATTGAAAGGGGTACTCTAGGCAAAGAGAGAGCTTAAAAGCAACATAGACCAGGAAGGAACACAGACAATATACAGTAACAGTCACCTTACAGTCAATACAACGGCACTAAATTCCTATTTTTCAATAGTTATCCTGAATGTAAATGGCCTAAATGCCCCAATCAAAGACACAGGCTATAATATTGGATTAAAAAACAAGACCCATCGATATGCTGTCTGCAAGAAACTTATTTCAGACCCAAAGACACCCCCAGATTGAAAGTGAGGGGGTGGAAAACGATTTACCATGCTAATGGACACCAAAAGAAAGCTGGGGTGCCAATCCTTCTATCAGACAAATTAGATTTTAAAATGAAGACTGTAATAAGAGATGAGGAAGAACACTATATCATATTTAAAGGGTCTATCCAAAAAGAAGATCTAACAATTGTAAATATCTATGCCCCTAACAAGAGAGCAGCCAATTATATAAGCCAATTAATAACAAAAGCAAAGAAACACATTGACAACAATACAATAATAGTGGGGGAATTTTACACCTCCCACACTGAAATGGACAGATCATCTAAGCAAAAGATCAACAAGGAAAAAAGGACTTTAAATGACACATTGGACCAAATGGACTTCACAGACAAATTCAGAACATTCCATCCCAAAGCAAAAGAATACAGATTCTTCTCTAGTGCCCATGGAACATTCTCCAGAATCAATTACATCCTAGGCCATAAATCAGGTCTCAACTGGTACCAAAAAATTGGGATCATTCCCTGCATATTTTCAGACCACAATGCTTTGAAACTAGAACTCAATCACAAGAGGAAAGTCAGAAAGAACTCAAATACATGGAGGCTAAAGAGCATTCTACTAAAGAATGAATGGGTCAACCAGGAAATTAAAGAAGAATTAAAAAAAATTCATGGAAACCAATGAAAATGAAAACACAGCTGTTCAAAATCTTTGGAATGCAGCAAAGGCAGTCCTAAGAGGAAAGTATATAGCAATACAAGCCTTTCTCAAGAAACAAGAAAGGTCTTAAATACACAACCTAAACCTACACCTAAAGGAGCTAAAGAAAAAAACAGCAAATAAAGCCTAAACCCAGCAGGAGAAGAGAAATAATAAAGCTCAGAGCAGAAATCAATGAAATAGAAAGCAAAAGAATAGTAGAACAGATCAACGAAAATAGGAGCTGGTTCTTTGAAAGAATTAACAAGATTGATAAACCCGTGGCCAGACTTATCAAAAAGAAAAGAGAAATGACCCAAATCAACAAAATCATGAATGAAACAGGAGAGATCACAACCAACACCAAAGAAATACAAACAATTATAAGAACATATTATGAGCAACTCTATGCCAGCAAATTTGATAATCTGGAAGAAATGGATGCATTCCTAGAGATGTATCAACTACCAAACCTGAACCAGGAAGAAATAGAAAACCTGGATAACCTATAACCACTAAGGAAATTGAAACAGTCATCAAAAATCTCCCAACAAACAAAAGCCCAGGGCCAGATGGCTTCCCAGGGGAATTCTACCAAACATTTCAAGAAGAATTAATACCTATTCTTCTGAAACTGTTCCAAAAAATAGAAATGGAAGGAAAACTTCCAAACTCGTTTTATGAGGCCACCATTACCTTGATCCCAAAACCAGACAAAGACCCCATTAAAAAGGAGAATTACAGACCAATATCCTTGATAAACATGGATGAAGAAATTCTCACCGAAATACTAGCCAATAATATCCAACAGTACATTTAAAAGGATTATTCACCACAACCAAGTGGGATTTATGCCTGGGCTGCAAGGTTGGTTCAATATCCGCAAATCAATCAATGTGATACAATACATTAATAAAAGACAGAACAAGAATCATATGATTCTCTCAATAGATGCAGAAAAAGCTTTTGACAAAGTACAGCATTCTTTCTTGATCAAAACTCTTCAGAGTATAGGAATAGAGGGTACATACCTCAATATCATAAAAGCCATCTATGAAAAACCCACAATGAATATCATTCTCAAGGGGGAAAAACTGAGAGCTTTCCCCCTAAGGTCAGGAATGCGGCAGGGATGTCCACTATCACCACTGTTATTCAAAATAGTACTAGACGTCCTAGCCACAGCAATCAGACAACAAAAAGAAATAAAAGGCATCCAAATGGGCAAAGAAGAAGTCAAACTCTCACTCTTTGGAGATGATATGATACTTTATGTGGAAAACCCAAAAGACTCCACCCCAAAACTGCTAGAACTCATACAGGAATTCAGTAAAGTGGCAGGATAGAAAATCAATGCACAGAAGTCAGTGGCATTCCTATACACCAACAACAAGACAGAAGAAAGAGAAATTAAGGAGTTGATCCCATATACAATTGCACCCAAAACCATAAGATACCTAGGAATAAATCTAACCAAAGAGGCAAAGGATCTGTACTCAGAAAACTATAAAATACTCATGAAAGAAATTGAGGAAGACACAAAGAAATGGAAAAACGTTCCATGCTCATGGATTGGAAGAACAAATATTGTGAAGATGTCAATGTTACCTAGAGCAATCTACACATTCGATGCAATCCTCATCAAAATACCATCCACTTTTTTCAAAGAAATGGAACAAATATTCCTAAAATTTGTATGGAAAAAGAAAAGACCCCGAATAGCCAGAGGAATGTTGAAAAAGAGTAGCAAAGCTGGCAGCATCACAATTCCGGACTTCCAGCTCTATTACAAAGCTGTCATCATCAAGACAGTTTTGTACTGGCACAAAAACAGACACATAGATCAATGGAACAGAATAGAGAACCCAGAAATGGACCCTCAACTCTATGGTCAACTAATCTTTGACAAAGCAGGAAAGAATGTCCACTGGAAAAAAGACAGTCTCTTCAACAAATGGTGCTGGGAAAATTGGACAGTCACATGCAGAAGAATGAAACTAGACCATTTCCTTCACCACACACAAAAATAGACTCAAAATGGTTGAAAGACCTAAATGTGAGACAGGGAGTCCATCAAAATCCTGAAGGAGAACACAGGCAGCAACCTCTCCGACCTCTGCCACAGCAAATTCTTCCTAGACACATCGCCAAAGGCAAGGGAAGCAAGGGCAAAAATGAACTATTGGGACTTCATCAAGTAACAAAGTTTTTGCACAGCAAAAGAAACAGTCAACAAAACCAAAAGACAGCCGACAGAATGGGAGAAGATATTTGCAAATGACATATCAGAGAAGGGGCTAGTATCCAAAATCTATAAATAACTTATTAAACTCAACACCCAAAGAGCAAATAATCCAATGAAGAAATGGGCAGAAGACATGAACAGACATTTTTCCAAAGAAGACATCCAAATGGCCAACAGACACATGAAAAAGTGCTCAACATCACTCAGCATCAGGGAAATCCAAATCAAAACTTCAATGAGATACCACCTCACACCAGTCAGAATGGCTAAAATGAACAAGTCAGGGAACAATAGATGTTGGCAGGGATGCCGAGAAAGGGGAACTCTCCTACACTGTTGGTGGGAATGCAAGCTTGTGCAACCACTCTGGAAAACAGTATGGAGGTTCTTCAAAAAGTTGAAAATAGAGCTACCATACGACCAAGCAATTGCACCGCTGGATATTTACCCCAAAGATACAAATGTAGGGATCCGAAGGGGTATGTGCACCCCAATGTTTATAGCAGCAACGTCCACAATAGCCAAAGTATGGAAAGAGCCAAGATGTCCATCGACAGATAAATGGATAAGGAAGAAGTGGTATATATATACATACATACACACACACACACACAATGGAATATTATGCAGCCATCAGAAGGAATGAGATCTTGCCATTTGCAAGAATGTGGATGGAACTGGAGGGTGTTATGCTGAGTGAAATAAGTCAATCAGAGAAAGACATGTATCATATGACCTCACTGATATGAGGAATTCTTAATCTCAGGAAACAAACTGAGGGTTGTTGGAGTGGGGGGTGGGGTGCGAGGGATGGGGTGGCTGTGTGATAGACACTGGGGAGGGTATGTGCTATGGTGAGCGCTGTGAATTGTGCAAAACTGTTGAATCACAGATCTGTAACTCTGAAACAAATAATGCAATATATGTTAAGAAAAAAAAAGAGAAGAAGAAGATACCAGGAGGGGAAGAATGAAGGGGGGGAGATCGGAGGGGTAGACGAACCATGAGAGACGATGGACTCTGAAAAACAAACTGAGGGTTCTAGAGGGGAGGGGGGTGGGAGGATGAGTTAGCCTGGTGATAGGTATTAAAGAGGGCCCGTCTGCATGGAGCACTGGGTGTCATTCACAAACAATGAATCATGGAACACTACATCAAAAGTAATAATGTAATGTATGGGGATTAACATAACAATAAAAAAAGATTCCCTGTTTCTTTAACCATGTTTAAGATCAGTATATACATATATATATTGATCTTTTTTTTTTCTAAATGATTATTTTATCAGATTGTTTGAACATTAAATTTATCCTCGTTTGCAATCCAAAATATTTACCTGAAGTTTGCTGTGTATGCAGGTGTGTGGACATGTGTGTACTTTTATTGTGTATTTGTTTTCTAAACTCTGGCACAATTTTCTGGGGGTGTTCAGACTACCGCGATACTTGTCAGGAGAGAACTTTTCTTTTGTGCTGTGAATTCTGAGCATCTAAAATTTTGGTTTGTTTGGGTTCTGGCTTTCTTTTGTTTTTGAAGTTTGTGTCCTTTATTTGTAACAACTGCATTTGAATTTGTTCTAGATCCTCTAACTTCAGAGTTTTCTTTTTCTCCCCCCTCCCCCACTTCTATGTTCACAGTTGAACCATATTTTTTAGGAAAGGCACCTTGATGAAAAGGTCAGGATACGGGAGCTCTGACCATTCATCAGTGTTTTCCCTAGAAGATAATTAAAAACAAAACAAAACAAAAAAGAAAACAAGACAAAAAACAAAACCTAAAGAGTGTCTTTCCTTTTTTTCTTTTCTTTTCTTTTTTTTTTTTTTTACACATCTCTTGTGCTGCATCAGTAGACAAAACTTTGGTTAGTTTTATGAAATGCAACATCTAACCCCTTTTTTTCTGGGAAAAAGAAACTGCAATGACTTGAAGTTGAGAATGTGGATACAGCCTCACTCACACATACTCATTCTCTGACTTTAAAGAATCCCTCACCCTCCTTTTAGCTGGCACACAAACAGTACCATGTGGCAAAGGTACACCAAAGGTGGGCTTGAGACCCAGGCTCCATCTTTCTTATCAGTAGCAAAGGCCAGTCTGCCTTTTACAACAAAACACCACAGCTGAACCCAGTCCCTCCTCCTCTCCCAAACCAGTCACTCCACTTGCACCAGCCAAAGACAGAAAAGCTAGTTCTAGCCTCTCCTGGGAAGAGATAACTTTTTTTTTCTAAGCAAGTAAATCCATTGTTTTTCTCTTTTCCGAGATGGCTGATGTTACGGTTTTCTACGAAGCCAGTGTTTACTTAGCTCACTAACAGCACTGCTGTTGGCAGCCAATGGCTGCAGCAGGATGTTCAATATGGTGTGTTTTTTTTTTTTCATGAGAGACAGAGCGAGAGAGAAAGGCAGAGGGAGAAGCAGGCTCCAAAGGAGCAGGGAGCCCGATGCGGGACTCGATCCCAGGACCCTGAGATCATGACCTGAGCCGAAGGCAGACGCTTAACCATCTGAGCCACCCAGGCGCCCTGTATGGTGTGTTTTCAAGCCTCACTCACTCATCCTCTCTTTCCCGAACATTCAGCATCCGTGTACACTCCTCACTTCCGGGTTTTTCAAAAGATTGGAGATTTCCAGTGGGGGTCTCAGGTTATCATTCCAATGGTAACAGATCAAGCTTTGTTCTTCAGTTTCCTCAGTTCTTTTGTTGCCCATGTAGCAAGGGTTTTTGCTTTGTTAGTCTTCGATCTCCGTCCTTCCGTCCTTCCGTTAACAGTTCATGGATCATTGGCCTAGCTTCTACTAATTTCAGTACATCCTTCCCAAATGCTGTACACAAGTCCCCTATCAGCCCAGCAGCACAAGCTACTACTCCGTCTGTATGATCCTCATCTCCAGCAATGTGGTCAATGAAAGACAGAATAAATTCTACTCTGGGTGGTACCAGCATGACATCCGGGTGCACATTCTCCTGGTCTCCCTTCAATCCCTGGACAATTCCGGTACAGGCCTCCAAGCAGCCTTCTCTTAGCTCATTCAGATAATCCCAATGTCATAGTCTTATTTGTCCACCTGGGCTTGGGAGGCCCGCTGAAGAGTATTCAAGACAACCTCTAGATATTTTTTAAACTCTCCACCAATAGCAAGGGCAATATCACCAAACACTGACAAAGGGATCTGCAAAGCATCTTGATGTTTCACTTTTCGGAGAACGTTCTGAAGAGTTGCGCAGAGCAAAGACTGAAGGTCATTGAACTGGATTCTATCGGATGTGCTCTGGATATGTGACTCCATCTGGAGCACCTGCTGCAGTTGTTCCATGATAACCAGAGTATTTTTCTGAACCACGGGGTAACAATCCTTGGCACTGTTTTTCACAATTTCCAACAGAGATTCATATGCAGAACTCCTCAGGTTGTTCTGGTGTCCATCAGGTCTGTCTGTGGTCTCCAGGAGCTTCTGAACTATGAGTTCAAAAGAAGATAAGCAATAGGTAGCTGGTTCTTCCTGATCATCAGCCACATCTGCAGCTTCATAAGCAGCTTCAGCCAGACTGGAGAAAGCCCAGCACACATTGGAAGCCACGCTGGGCTCAGCACTGAGGCCCTCTATCAGACACTGCAGCAGGGGAGTCAAGTAGACATCATTGATGGCAGCTTCAGGGAGCAGTTCACAAATTCAGCCCACAGTCCATGCAGTTGTATCTTGGAAAACTACACTGGGGTCTTTCATTAGTTCTATTAGGGTGGGCATAGCCTGGATAACTAGTGGTTTGAGCTGATTGGGCTCTGGTTTTTCCAAGATACAGCCAAAGCCATTACTGCCGCATCCTGGTGCCACCAGTCAGGGTTCTTGATGTTTTCTTTAATGAAGGGGAGGACGTGTGGGACGATGTCATCTTCACAGCAGGTGACCAGGAGCATGAGGCACAGTTCTGCCACTTTGCAGGGCTTCCAGTCATCGTCATCATCATTCTCGTCCTGTTTAGTTAGTGTCTGTGTGAGGATTGGAACCAGGTACTGTAGTGCTCCCTTGGCATAAAACTTGCTGGTGTGCTCAGGGGGTCGTCCTTGTTCTACTGCCTTGGAAGCCTCAATGGCCAAGTCCATTTCCTCATCACACACATTGGACCAGAATTCTATCCCTTGTAGGGTCACTTCATCAATGTCACTTTTCATTGCTTCAACCGTGATAGCAAAAAGAGCGGGACCCATATACGTCTCCATGTACTGATAATACAAGAACTTTATCTTTACCAGATTCTGTAAGGCAGCCACTCATACCCTTGTATCCAGACACTGTGTGGCTTCACGGACCACCTGCATAATAAAGTGTCTTTCGGACTCTTTGTCAAAGTTTGCTTTGGTGAACTCCAATGAGTTCAGGAGTGCATTTGTAGCTGCCGACTTCACATTATTACTGGGCTCTTCTTTCTTCATGCCCTGGATTATGGCAGTCAGAATCTCTTTGGATTTATCCTGTAGCTGCTTTGGGTCTATATCTTGGCAAATGTAACTGATAGCTTCCAATGTCAACTCTTTCATGTGCTCTGTGCTGTTGGGGTTTGTGACATTGGCCACCAGCTGAGGAATGAGTTCTGGCCACTGGTTCACTGGGATCTCTGCACAAGCAATACCAGCCACACATTGTGAGGTAGAACTAGGCCGGTAAGTTTCTGTGCCCAAAGTCTGCAAAACATAATTCTTGACTTCCCATCGAGCATTAGCATCAGTTGCAAGCCACCTCTGCTGATATTGTGCCTTGATATCTGGATCTTTAGATGTCAAAGAGTTCTTGATTTGTAGACCAGCTGCGACTCTGGTAACCTGTTTCCTGGATTTGCCAGCACTCTGGACAGTTCCACAAGGAACGTGGGCAGGTTTTCCAAGGCCGCACGCTCCAAGAACTTCTGTGCCGCTTCCAGTTCCAGCCGAGACACGGTCTTCTGGAGGATGGTGATCAGCTCCATGGTGGAGGTGGTAGTGGGGACTCCTCCTAAGACGACGGTCCGGCTTCTCGGGAGGCGGCTCTAACTGGGGATGGGGGTTGGGGGTCAGGTGGGAAGGGAGGGTGGGGTAGGGGGATGGGGTCACCACAAGCCCATTCACCGGCTCCCTCTTGGTAGTCGCCCCGGCTCCCTTTCCTTCCTCTTTTCCTTCCTTCCTCCCTCCTAATTTGTTGCTGGCGGCGGCGGCAGCTGCTCCTCTGGCGGCAGGGGAGGGACCCCGGGGATAGCTCAGAGCGGCTGGTGCTCGGGTGGCGAAGGGAGAAAGAAGGAAGGGAGGCGGTAAGTGAACGGCGGCTCACAGGGAGGGAGGGAGAGGGAGGGAGCATATATATTGATCTTTATATAAACTTTCATCTGGTAAATTCTAGGTGCTATACCTACACCATTTTTACCATGGTCTCAAACAATGTGCTATCTCCGTTAGCTTGCTCACAAACAAGATGTAGCCCATATACCATTTTACTGTTTGAACATAAAAATAAAACTTTTGGAAAAACATCATTAGCTGGGTTTTAACTAATCTTTTCAGGTCCTGCTAATAAACAAATTACTCACATAAATATACTTTCAAAACTTAATGAATATTAAGTCCACTCACCATGAGAAGCAATTTATTTATTTTTTTAAAGATTTTATTTATTTATTTGAAAGACAGAGAGAGAGAGACTGAGAGAGCAGGAGTGGGGAGGAGAGGGAGAAGGAAGCTCCCCGCGGAGCAGGGAGCCCGATGTGGGGCTCTATCCCAGGACCCTGAGATCATGACCTGAGTCGTATATATAGGCGCTTAAACAACTGAGCAACCCAGGTGCCCCGAGAAGCAAACTATTTATAATAAATTATATTAAAATGTACCTTTGAAACATATAATAGGTGCCTAACTAAATATAGGTGATGACCTTCTATAACATGATTTATAATTTTAGTACAAAGTAACTTACGATGAAAAATGAACCAGTGAATTTACAATGGAAAAAGAAAAAAAAGTAGAGAGTAGATGGCACTAGTTATGATTTCCAGTTATGAAGAGATGAACAGAAACAGTCAAGGAAAGGATACAGATACATAAATAGTACTTTTTAAAAAGATTTATTTATTTGTGTGTGTGTATGAGAGAGAGAGAGAGAGAGCACACAAGCTGGGGGAAGGCAGAGGGAGAGGGAGAGAAATCCTCAAGCAGACTCCCCGGGGAGCACGGAGCCCAATGCAGGACTCAATGTGGGGCTTGATCCCAAGACCCTGAGACCATGACCTGAGCCAAATCAAGAGTCAGATGCTCAACCGACTGAGACACTCAGGCACCCCCATAAATAGTATTTTCACATGTAACTACCACATGCTTGTAGCAATAAGCATCAATCTGGAGCATTAACTACAATGCACATGGAAAGTACAGTGACAATATAAATTTTCACACTGTATTCTTGGTCAGATATATTAAAATAGACAATATGGAAAAATGATTTATAACTAAAGCCTAAAAATTAAAAATCTACATTTTGTTCTAAAGTGAGTTGTTTCATCAATTCTTATGTGAATTGACCATACATAAAACTTAACATTTTTCTTACATTTTCTCAGAAGGGCAAAGTTTTAGTTAGCATCTATTTCATTTTTTTTTTCCAAATGAACTTGTTTCTCACCTACAAAGAACACATTAAGGAAGTGATATTTAAATTAAGAAGATCAAAGGAAAAATAAAAGCAGTTTTAAACATTTAGTATTGTATATAATGGCTGGTAAAAATCAGAATTAATATACAGATAATAAGAGCACCAATGCCCTCTTGATTTTAATAGCCTGGTTATGAAATGGGATGTGATGAAAATAATTAACTTTGAGTTCTGGAAGCCTGTGGGTGATTTCATGTCTTTTAATGTGTAGATCAACAATTAAATTCTGGATTAGTGTTTTCTCCATGGAGTGATATTTTTAAAATATAGGTGTGTGGACACCACTTAAAGAAAATCTGATTTAGTAGGTTTTAGGTGGTTCTTGGGACCCAGGGAATTCTGATAGCTAGTCTGGGGGCTTTTCATCTAGAAATCATGTTAGTTGGTTGTGCTTAAACTGAATTTATTTCACTCATTCTGGATATTAATGAATATTCTTCAATATGAATAGGAATGAAGTTTTTTTATTATTTGTTTAGCAGATTTTTATTTCTAAAGAAGGTTCTTTTTTTTTTTAAGATTTTATTTATTTATTTGATAGAGAGAGAGACAGCGAGAGAGGGAACACAAGCAGGGGGGTTGGGAGAGGGAGAAGCAGGCTTCCCGCTGAGCAGGGACCCCGATGCGGGGCTTGATCCCAGGACTCTGTGATCATGACCTGAGCCGAAGGCAGACGCTTAAGGACTGAGCCACCCAGGTGCCCCTCTAAAGAAGGTTCTTAACATAAGATACAACATTTGTGCCTTCCAAAAGTAAGTTTAGTGGATGTAATAAAAAGTTAGTGGGCTCCACGCTGGGTGTAGAGCCTACTAAAAAAAAAAAAAAAAAAAAAAGAAAGAAAGAAAAAAAAGAAAAAAAATAATATGAATAATAATTTTCCTCAGATTTTGTGATTAAACTATACTCATCAACCCTTAAACTCTGATAAAGTTTAGAAAATTTATGAGACTGACGCGCTACCTACTGCGCTAACGAGGCACCTAGTTTAGAAAATTTAAATGGGAATCTCAATGATGATTGTTAGCATTTTGAAATATGAAAATCAAGCAAGATGGAAATTATTCATTGTTTAAGTTTAAAAGAAAAAAACTTAAAAAAATTTGAATAGTCTTCAAGTATGGTGGAGATGGGAGGATAAGCCTTTATTCTTTGAATCTTATTTTTTCTTACTTATGAAGTAGTAGAATTAAAATAGGTAATCAATAGAATATAAATAACAGGGGTGCCTGGGTGGCTCAGTTGGTTAAGCAACTGCCTTCAGCTCAGGTCATGGTCCCAGGGTCCTGGAATCCAGCCCAGCATCAGGCTCCCTGCTTAGCAGGGAGTCTGCTTCTCCCTCTGCCTCTCCCCACTGACTTGTACTCTCTCTCTCTCTCACACTTACTCTCTTTCTATCAAATAAATAAATAAAATCTTGAAAAATAAAAAGAATGTAAATGACAGAAGGTAGGTTGTTTGTGTTTTTGTACTCTTGTAGTTTCAGTGCGTGGTGAATGTATAAAACATAGTATCTTCTTAATAAATATTTACTGAATGAATGATACTATATATTAAGTACTAAAAATATATGGTTCCATCTTTATCCAATGTGAGTTAAAGAAAGAAAACATATTTGTCCCATATTTTGAAAATTTTGCTTCTCTAATCTCTTCTAAGAGAGAATAATTAAATTAGTTATTTTATTGGCACTATAAAATATACATATGAATTTAATATTATGTGTTGTTTTTCCAAATATTTTGTCATCTTTTCATTGAAAGTTAAAAGATAAATTTTGAAGAATATACATATATATATTTATATTTATATATTTATCAACTTTGATTTATTATGCTACTCAAAAATTTGCATATCACCTAGATATTGAAAAATATATTCAGAAAAGTCATCTGAATAAGATGTTTAAGTCACCACATTTCTTTTTCAAAATATTATGTTAAGTGAATATTATCTATATGCATATTTTCACATTTTCTAGTGAAATGAGGAATTTGGCTTGTAAACCTGTGCAGAAACGGAAGGACACCAGGATCCCACATGCCCCAAATGACATTCCTCTGGCTGGCCGTAAGAATTCTTGAATTCTTTCAGTGGCCTTATTGCTTGCATTCTTTTTGAAAAACTGCATTTCTGCCTAGGTTAGATAGTCTAGCCCTCTCAAGGAGTCACATATATTGATTTTCTTTTGGTCCATTAGCACTTATTCTCACCTGATAATCCAGAAAAAGGAAGGGGGGAAGTTGAGGAACAGGGACACGTCTAGACAGCTAAGAAGAGGGGGTAATATCACTGCTACACAATCATTACAGAAATTGCTCACTTGTTTCCCTAATTGCTCAAGGAAAGCAAGATTTTATTTATTTGTATAAATTGGTATGCTAGCAAATGTTTTAACACCTGGCTCTTTGAAAGATAGCCCTGATTTGCAGTGTTTGCCAATTTCCATGGTGAAGATATTCCCGCTATTTTTCTGTTAGCTCCTGTCAAGCAAGCTCATTTAAATTATGGACTGTTTTTTTTTTTTTTTTTTTTACAGACTTATTGTTTAATGTCTGTTTCTTATGCTACAGTATAAATGTTAAGCCCAAGGGTGACATGATTGAGTAACAAAAAAAGAAAGAAAATTTCACTGTTAGAAAAGTAATCGTACATATACATTATTATTTTAGAGTAATGTTGCCTTGAACGTATCACTAAAAGGAATACAGTTCCCAGAAGAATATCCTGCAGAACCAGCAGTGCCTGAAGGAGATGGTAATTGAGAAATACAGAAAAGACTACAATATAGAATTTTCTACATATTAACTATAATTAATGTTTTCATTCAAGGAAAAATGTTAGAAAGAAAAATCAAACAATTATTTAGCTGAGAACTTATAGGCCTTTTTTAGCTGGGAGAAAATATGAAATACAGAGTTATAAATCTCTCCAGAAGAGTGCTTAAAACCCCTGGGGGTAAAGTGAACCAATGGCAATTTACTACTCCATGTAAAGTGTTGCACTCTATTTTATTTATAACAAATTGTGTATAAAATTTCAGATTGTTGTAAAGAAGGTGAGAAGAGAACAAGGAGGTGGAGGAGATACTTCCTTGGAGTTTGATATAATTTATTATCCTCATCTAAAAATGCAGTGGTTTTCCCTTTATCTCTTTCCAAAGAAATGGTCAATAATATTTTGGAGAGAAAAGATGTAGACTGTGAAAAAACACACTAGCTCGAAATCCAGTCTAAAATTTTGGCGGCACCTGGGTGGCTCAGTCATTAAGTGTCTGCCTTCGGCTCAGGTCATGATCCCAGGGTCCTGGGATCAAGCCCCACATTGGGCTCCCTGCGCTGCGGGAAGCCTGCTTCTCCCTCTCCCACTCCCCCTGCTTGTGTTCCCTCTCTCACTGTGTCTCTCTTTCAAATAAATAAATAAAATCTTTAAAAAAAATAAAATAAATAAAAAATAAATAAATAGTAGCACAGAAGAAACAGAAGGAGGGATCTGATTCCTAAGCTCACACTCTTCACCCCTTCACTTACTTCATAATATTTGCTGGAGAACTAAATAGATGTGAAATGCTAGTATTTTGCTTAGTAACTAGTAGATTAATAATGATCAAATCCATTCCTATATTTCTAAAGATTCTATGCTGAAAGGATGCATAGCTTTTTAATTTAAAATAATCATCTTTAATACTCTGCTGGCCATTTTTTATTCTGTTCATGAGTTTCCTTATGTGTGGGGTGGAAAAAATAAAGAGAATTAAGAGAGAGAGAGAAAATAAATCTCCAAATTGAACTTATATAAATAGCAGAATCTGTCCTTCAGCACCAAGTCTGCTATTAAGCTAAAAAGGTATACACTGCATGCACATTGATCTTTACTGTCACCTTCTACAAACTATGATTGAGTAATAGACGAGTATTTGCATAGAACACTATATTCCATCATTGGCATGCCAACCCTTAGTGCTGACTAAGTGAATTGTGTTGCTCACTGATTAACTTGAAATAAAGAGGACGATCATTTCCATCAACATTTATCAGAGCTCTGTGGTTCAGGTTAAACAGCTGGTGCCACAACTATTCTTGGAGGTGGTTCCAGAAGTTCCAATTTATCAGCTGAATAAGTTTCCCAGGGTGTTTCATTTTGTTTCGGATTTGGATTCGTGGGTATATATTCTGACAACTTCTGCAGAATATTTTCAAGTACATTTGCTGAAAACTTCCTCTTGATGTAAAAAATTACATTGGTGAAACACAGAACTAAATTATGACTTTTTGTTTCCATGATCATTTTATGGTAACGAAGTTCTCAGAACAGTTGCCAAAGCATTCATACAGTGTGCTGTTTTGGGGGGACAGGAACAAGAAAATGACACCATTGCTGCTTTGCATATGTACTAATATCAGCTAACAAAGTAAAAAACAAAACGAAACAAAACAAAAAAAAACATTATTTCAGCTACAAAGAAACTATTTTTTCCTAGCCTTTTCCCAAATGTCTTATTATACATGGTTTGCATGTCTACTTTGAAAGCAAAAGTACCACAGTGGGAATGATCTCCAAGATGGAAAGTAGGGGTACACAGATTCTTATCAAAACAGGTTATATTTTGGACAAAACAATATGCCCAATCTGAGTTAGGAAGTTGAGAATATGTCGCCAAAATACAAAGTAAGTATCACACTGAAAGATGTCCTTAAAGCCTTGAGATATATCTTTTGAATTTTTTTCTTCCAGAATAAATTGCTTCATTCTTTTCATACTTTCTCTCCTTAAATCATATGGAAAACTCCTGTCTTTATACCTGGAAGGTAGATCAACTGAAGTTCTTATCATTTATTGAGAGCCCAAAAAGTAATAAAAAAGAGTCACAGAGATCATCTAATGATTAGATACTTGTATAGTTTTCACAAATTCCATATTCCACAACATGTCTCATATTAATCTCTAAATGAAGAGGCTTGTTTTATGATGACAAATAAGAGCTGACTTATTAAGATCAGTGACAACAATAAAACTCGAAATGATGAGAACCATGGCAAAAAAAAGAAAGCATCTGCCCCATCTAAAGGTGGCAGTTATACTCAGTGCTTGCCAACTGTATGAATTCAGATTCAGGCTATGCACTGATCAATATTTCTCTTATTAGTAAGATGCTGTGTTAGACTGATCTTAGTACAGTTTTAAATACACTCCTAAGACTAATACCACATTTAAAAAAAAATCCAACTTAGGGTAACAACTCCTCCAAGTTTAAGAGGAAAAGGTATGTATCCTATATGTAACAGATTTTAACTTTGGGAATTCACTAGGAAGGTCAGGGAAAATAGAATAATACTATATAAATATTCCAGCATAAATTAAAGTTGTGATATATTCTCATTTTTCCTGAAGAGTGTCAGTATTTAACATTTCATTATAAACAATTACAAGTGGTTTATTTTAATACAAGAGAGCACAAAACAAGTTTCACAATTGGATAATCCTGTGCTATTGAAAACAAACCAAAAATTTTAACAATTCCAGAATTCAAATTACATTCTGTGTACTGTCCTAAGAATTTTACATGCATTATTTCATTCAATCCTTATAACAACCCCACACAGTTCATTCTATTCTTACCCCAAATTTATATGTGAAGAAACTGAGGCCCAAGTAAGAAAAGTGACTTGCCCAAGACCAGATAGTGTTAAAATTCCAGACTAGACTCTGAGCTTGTTACTCCCCTCCTTCCTTCCACCTCCCCTGTCTTCTCTCCTGTCTCTCTTCTCTACCCCCATGTCTCCTCTATTTTGCTTTCTTCAATTTAACATTAAAAACATGCTCATATTATACATACCTACCTCACCTTGTTTTTGCAAATGATATTGAATTTTGGGGCTACTTCCTATCAACATATCCAGATCTACTTCTTACATATACATAACATTACATGGATGAATTATTGGTCGTACAACTCACCACCTGTTCTGAGAAACAGTGCAGTACAGTGAAATAGTACACAGATTCTAGAGTCACACTCCTGGAGTTTGAATGTTAGAACTGCATTCACTAGGTGACTACTGCACTCAATAGCTCTAGAACCATGGTAGAAAATGGAGACATTAATAGTAAGTACCTCGCCAAGTTGCTATGAGAGTTAAATTAATTAATATTTCAAAAGCATATAGAGAGAGTTGAACCTGAAAGAAATGGCAACCCGTATAAAGACTATTGTTAAATATTGAACAATATTTTTTTATTATTTCTTAAATTGTTGATAGTATAAACAATACACATTCATCAAAGCATATAATATTTCTAGTTTTAATATTGCCAAGTAAGGCTCCTGGAAGGGGGACACCTAATATGAGAAACATCAAAGTTTTATATTGTCTAATTTTTAGGTGGAACCGTCCCATTTTAAATTTCATTTAATATTTATGAGTGAGGTTGAAGGCTTTTCATGTGTTTGTTGACCATTTACATTTACCTTATAAAAATTATCAGATCTAGGGGCGCCTGGGTGGCTCAGTGGTTAAGCGTCTGCCTTCGGCTCAGGTCGTGATCCTGGGGTCCTGGGATCGAGCCCCGCGTCGGGCTCCCTGCTCAGCGGGAAGCCTGCTTCTCCCTCTCCCACTCCCCCTGCTTGTGTTCCCTCTCTCGCTGTGTCTCTCTCTATCAAATAAATAAAATAAAATCTTTAAAAAAAATATCAGATATTAATTTCTTATTCTTCTAAAGTATTGCTTTCTTTTTAATTTTTAGGATGAGTTTTTTCAAAGTTGTATCTTATTTTTCCCAATTTATCCTTCATAGCGTTACTCCATTTATGTATTTTCCATATTGAGAATGCTTTTGATATGCTCAATTTGTAAAATTTTATTTATTGGCTCTGAGAAGACAATTTAAAGTTATTTTACCAAAGATTTTAAAGACATTTATTTTCCTAATAATCATAAATATTAAGCAGCCCTATTATTTATAATAAATACCTCATAAACTTAAATGTCATAGATTGACAAAAAGTCATACATTGTATTTTAATTATAGATCATATATAATTAGCTGAAAAGCAAATATTTCAAATATTCATAAAATACAAATATTTCATAATCAAATCATTTTAATTATATGCATTTTTTGCAAAAAATATAGTATGAATTAAATTAAATGAGTTTGCTTAGTTTCTCTTATTCTTAACATAATAAAAAATGAAATAATTCTCCTTTAGGAAAGCCAAAACTGTGGATGAAATATTTGGATATCAAAGAAGATAATATTTTCTTTTCTTCTCTCAAACATGATTAAATAACATCACTCAGCTGAAAATTAAATGTATTACAAACAGTTCTGGTCATTTTTCACTTGTCAATGAGCCATTAGACACTGCATTATTTTATTAGAGTCTGTTGTTGTTATTCTGTGATACTTAGGTTCCTACTAATAATTCTTTTTTGCAGTTGACAGATAGTGTCATCATTCTCTAAAACAGATGATAACCTTAACTCTTGGCAAATACCTATCCTTTCTCCTGGATTTCATTAATATAGCCCTCCTCTGCATTTGTATTAGGAGAACACAGAGGAAGAATGATCTGATGTTCATGGAGTGTAATTTGAAGGACAATAAGAATTTCCACTCGTAATATATTCAACACTAATTGAAGTTACAACAAATTCTTATATGAAATGATATTCCTAATGTTATATAGGGTAACGATGTGGTAAAATGATGTGTTGAAACTTATCCATAAGGCCACTCTGAAAATACACATTACAGACTATCTCAAAATCATATTCTAAAAGCTGTAAGCCAACAGTGAAAATGTTGCTACATTATGAGATTTTTTGATGAAACAGAGAGCATTAAGGTACCAAAAGAAGATTTTAGAGTACTAAATTCTAGTATCAGAGTGAGTATGAAAGATGTAAGAAGAGGATCAAATTAAATAATCCTTAGTGGGAGGCAATGATATGAGACCAAGAGCCATGGCATGAATATGAGAAGTACCTAGAAAGGCAGTTTAGATAAGCAAACTGTGACAAAACAAAGAGGATTGGGACACATAAAAAATAAATACACATACACTAAACAGTCTAAAGCATTATGAAACAAATGGACTTTAAAACATGTAAGTAAGCAAACATGCTTTACAAAAAAAAAAAAAAAAAAAAAATCCAAACTCAGAAATTGGATTAAGTACAGGGCACATTTAATATCAACAAAATGGTGTATGCTAGGACAAACGTCAAATACATTTCTAAAATGTAAAGAGACAAATTTTAAAACATCATCTGTCCTTCAGCTCTTCATGTTAGGCTAGCCGTCCATATTTGTGTTTTCATTTGCTTTTAAAATTCTAATTTGCTAAGTTATAGTCATTGTTTCATTCTTTTGACATACTATGCTATTAATGTATAATAATAATTTAGTCAGCAGTCTCCCAGTTGAAAGAGAGATAAATTGTAAAATACATTTTTGAAAAAGAAAGAGAAGAAAAAAGGAAAAGTCTGTCTACAAGAAGTTTATGCTTTAGTGAGGAATGTTTATGTGTGTTACTATTAAAAATATAACTATAAAAGTTCTAATGTCTTATATACCATGTCTCTATATTAGGAAGGCAATATATGATCATTATAAAAATTTTGGAAAATATGGAAATACAGAGGAAAAACACACATTTCCACAATCTGAAGTCAGTCAATCTTTCATTTTGTTTTTTTATAGTCTTTTAAAATAATGTAGAAAGACTCTCAAAATCGGGAAGCACAAGGCCTAGGAGAGTCACACAGATGAGTCTTCTGACTGAAGGGACTTAATGCATGCTAATGAAGGAGACACATGAGCATGAGCTATGTCTTGATACTTTGCAAAAAGAGAAGAAAAAAAAACCCATGTAGGCAAAAAAAAAAAAAAATGTGTGAAAATATGGAGGCAGTGATAATAGCAAGTATAGAGCAATTCTAATTACTTCGGCTTGGTTTATGTGTCATTTGCCAGGTGGGAAATTGCAGTAAAGTTTGAGCTGGCAAGGGCAGAAGGTTGGAGACTCATACTTGCCAGGCTAAGAAAACTAGACTCTATTCTTTGGCCTAAAACGAAGCTGTTGATGGATACTTACTAGAGGGGTGGCATGATTCAGGCTGTTGCTTTAGGTTTCTCACTTTGGCAGAAAAAATAAAAAAAATTAAAAAAGGTTGATTGTTCAATTTAACATGAGGAAGGAGTAGAAATAATGAAAAACGGAGACATCGAGACAACTTGGAGGGCTATTACAATAGCACAGTGGGGCAGATAATGGGGACCTAGGCTCAGGTGAGAGCAGTAAGAAAGGTGAAGAGAGCATTTACCTAACATTTTAATAATTAGAATACAGGCAGAGACTACTGAGATTTTTTTAGTAGGATATAGAAAAAATGAAGAATATTTATGCTACAGCTATCCAAAAGTCAGTGACCAATTGAACTTAGAAAGAGAGAAAGTGTAGGAAATAAAGATGATTCTTCTATTTCTAATTCTGGAGACAGTGGTATTAATAGCAGAATGAAGAGCGCTGGTAGAAGTTTAGATATGAAGATATGAGAAGAAGATTATGAACACACATAGGTGCACATGTAAAAACATATAAAATACCTGGAGATTGTGTCTGATCATAAGAAGCAAATCTTTTTTTTTTTTTAAGATTTTATTTATTTATTTGAGAGAGAGTGAGTGAGAGAGAGCACATGAGAGGGGGGAGGGTCAGAGGGAGAAGCAGACTCCCTGCCGAGCAGGGAGCCAGATGGGGGACTCCATCCAGGGACTCCAGGATCATGACCCGAGCTGAAGGCAGTCACTCAACCAACTGAGCCACCCAGGCGCCCTTTTTTTGTTTTGTTTTGTTTTTTTTAAATTTTACTTATTTATTTGTCAGAGAGAGAGCACAAGCAGAGGGAATGGCAGGCAGAGGGAGAAGCAGGCTCCCTGCTGAGCATGGTGCCTAATGCAGGCTCGATGCCAAGACTCAGGGATCATTCACTGAGCCAAAGGCAGACGCTTAACCAACTAAGCCACCAAGGCATCCCTGGAAGTAAGTCTTTTCTAAAGATAGATATTTTTGTCACCAAAATGCAGAAATATTTGCCGCCATATAAATTTGTAATTTCCTTGGATAAAAGGAAAATATACGAACGGTTATGAATGGAAATTCATTTAAACAGTAGACAGAGAAAAATCCCACTTACAAGCAAACAAAAACAAGAGAAACTAAACAAAGAACACAACAAAAAAAATAAAAATAAAAAATAAAAAGCAAAGAAAGAATAACCAAAGATGGAAAAGTTGACTAGAATTTTGGAATATTATGAAGCTGAAGAAAGAAAAATGTTAGAAAGAGTGGAGTAATGAACCACGTCAAATACCACAGAGAGATCAACAAAATAAAGTTTTAACTAAAGTGCCTAAAAGAATTGGATTATTCCAGGTTTTTGGCAACCTTGACAAGAACAGTTTCATCAGAGTGACAAGGACAGAAACCAGGTTCCAATGGGATGCACAGAGAATGAAATATCGTGAGGGAAAAACAGTAAAGCATACTACTTATTGAAAAAAAACTTTTATTTTGAAGGGGAAAGGAATGTATAAGACAGTCATGAAATTTAACAAAGGGTCATGAACATGTTTATAAAAATCAAAAGGTGGGGGGTGCCTGGGTGGCTCAGTCGTTAAGCGTCTGCCTTCGGCTCAGGTCATGATCCCAAGGGTCCTGGGATCGAGCCCCGCATCGGGCTCCCTGCTCCGCGGGAAGCCTGCTTCTCCCTCTCCCACTCCCCCTGCCTGTGTTCCCTCTCTCGCTGTTGTCTCTCTCTGTCAAATAAATAAATAAAATCTTAAAAAAAAAAAAAATCAAAAGGTGGTACAACGGGAGAAGGAGAAGCTGAAGAAAAGAAGAGCGATGAATGATAAAGCAAGGATTTCTAAGTGATGACACAGAAGGAAAAGCCCAGAACAGAATAAGGTGTATTTATCTAATTGAGGCAGGAGAAAACTAGGAAAATGTGAATACGTGCATGCCAATACATTTGAAGAGAGTAGAGAGAACTATTATGGACCATATGAACAAAAGAAGAACTAATTCCAGAGATAATCTCTTTCCTCTTCCTGATGTTATGGTGCAGGTGTTATATCATCTCTCATGTGTTTCTAAACTGTAATGAAAGGTTGGCTAATAGCAGGGGCTGAAAGAGAAAAGAAACGGAAATTCAAGACTGTCTTATTTCATAGAATTGGATCTTGAAAGAATCAGAGTGGAAAGCAGTTTAAGAAGGCAAAGCCCCTGAGGGTAACATCACAGAAGCTATCAGGTTGACTTGGGATCCCTCCGCTTGTTTTCCCATTCCATTTCCAGCTGAGCTGAGTATGTTGCCTCTATCACTCTTTCCTTCCAACTTTGCAGTATCTTCAATATGCTCTCAACCTGAAATTCCTTAACTGGCCCATAACAGACATCTGCTGGGACAGTCCTGAATAGAGCAGCATTTGCTTATTACATGTTTTCTCCTTCTCCTTCTGTTTTTAAAGTTTATTGTGTGTAACATCAAGATGAAGTGCGGGGTAGATGTCTTGGGGCAAATGATACTGGATGCTTGGAAACACTTGTCTTCGTACAGCTCCAAGTTATAAGCTTGTCTCCTCATGAAAAGATAAACCTCAGTGAACTGAGATAGACATTATAAATTAAAGGCACATGCTTTCAAATGAAGCTGAATACTTTATGTTTTAAAAGGTGCAAGAAATATGTTGTGATATTTCATAGTGATGAAATGTCAAAGCAATAAAAGATCTTTGAAGTCCACATTTTTTAGACTTTTTTTTTTTTTTTAAGATTTTATTTATTTATTTACTTGCCAGAGAGAGAGCACAAGCAGGGGGAGCAGCAGAGGGAGAGGGAAAAGCAAGTTCTCCACTGAGCAGGGAGCCTGGTGCGGAGCTCAATCCCAGGACCTTGGGATAATGACCTGAGCTGAAGGCAGACACTTAACTGACTTGAGCCGCTCAGGTGCTCCTGAAGTCCACATTTTCTGGTAAGATATTAATAATTATGAACCTTTCCTTTCCTTTCCTTTTAATCTTATTTTTTTCTTTTCTTTTCTTTTTTTCTTTTTTTTTTTCTTTTCACTTCGGAAATCAAGTACTCAGGATTTTATCAATTGTTCTCAAAAGATTAAAAAAACCTCTGTGTTCAAAAGTACCTGAATAATATATGCCATGCCAGTCTGACACAACAGACAGACCTCTGATTGAGTATGGTACCTATCCAGAATATTATGCCAATAATATTTCTTGTGCCTACTTTATATTTTTAAAGATTTTTATTTATTTATTTGACAGAGAGAGACACAGTGAGAGAGGGAACACAAGTAGGGGGAGTGGGAGAGGGAGAAGCAAGCTTCCCGCTGAGTAGGGAGCCTGATGCGGGACTCGATCCCAGGATCCCGGGATCATGACCTGAGCCAAAGGCAGACACTTAACGACTGAGCCACCCAGGTGCCCCTTTTGTGCCTACTTTAAATGAAAAACAGCTTCAGAAAATATACACAAATTATGTATGGCTTTTTGTGTCTTTGCAGCTTGTTACAGTGGACTATCATCTATGACTTCAGTGACCCCAAAGTATCTATTTTTTAGATTTAAAGTAATATGAAATACAAAGTTGTGCATGATAAGCCAAATGAGGACTGTTCTATGGTCTTGATATAATCATTAGAATCATATTCAACCCAATGATGTAAAATATAAGCCTTTGTAATTAAACCACAAATAATGCTAGAGAAGATAAAATTTTAGCAATCCTTAATATAGAACGTTTAAAGCAATTGAAATGAATCAGTGAGGGCGCCTGTGTGGCTCAGTCATTAAGCGTCTGCCTTCGGCTCAGGTCATGATCCCAGGGTCCTGGGATTGAGTCCCACATCGGGCTCCCTGCTCGGGGGGAAGCCTGCTTCTCCCTCTCCCACTCCCCCTGCTTGTGTTCCTTCTCTTGCTGTGTCTCTCTCTGTCAAATAAATAAATAAAATCTTAAAAAAAAAAAAAAGAAATGAATCAGTGAATTATAGAGGGGAAACAGTAATATTTGAGATGAAGTTTTTAAGAATCTAGATCACAGTTTTATGTAAGCTATGATTTAATATCAACATATGTTTTAACATATCTTTACAAATTAAGCAAAACACATGAAAAAACATAAGAAAATATAAATCCTTAATCAGATACAAAGATTCATCTTGAATTCCTTGGATGCGAAATGGATAACTGAAACCATATCTTTGAAGAAACTTACAGTTAAGGGAGGTATGCTAAAAAATAAAAACATAATTAAGTGTTATCAGTGTTGAGGTAAACATAGAAAATATGCCATGGGAAAACAGAAAGAGGAACTGTCTAGTTTTCCTGCAGAACAAAAGTGGACTTCCTTAAGGAAATGACTCCTATCCTGATTCTTGAAGGATGAATAGGAGCACACCAAATGAAGCAAGATAATGTAGATAAGGAAGAAGCTGTGTAAAATTACAGAAACATGAAATAGGATGCAGATGGCTAAAAAGTAGTTTAAAATATATCAGATGTAAATAATTGTTCAAAGCTAAATGATGGTTACCTTGGCATGATATGCTTGGTTGTTTGGAGTTTAGCTCATACAAATACCTCCTGTTCCACCCCACCTTCCCCCCCAAAAAATTGTTGTCTATACAGTAATTCTGTCAGATTACAATAGCTATAACTGAAATAAAAGCGATTCTGGGATCTGATACATATAATGGGGAAGAACGCCTTAATATTAGTATTTGCCAATCCAAACAGACTATACCCTAACACACACAATCCTACCTCCTGGGGGTTGGTCTATCTGGCTGTCTCTCTTTTTGCTTCCATATGGAAAACATCTATTAAGCCTGTTCTTTTTATACATAATGAAGATGCGATCAGTGAAAGATGGACAGTAGTAAGCAGGGGTGGGGAATAATCAGTATTTTGGTAGAGAAAGAGGTTCATTGCTATTTTGGGGAAACAGAATGGAGAGAAGGAGAATTAGGTAAGGAATTTGCCCAAATAAAGAATCACCAAGAAGAAAGAGAGATTCAGGGTCTAAAAAAGATATATAACTGTATACTCTTTGATCCTGACAAGACTCACAGGACTAATGAACAGAGAAACACACTACAAAATACTGCCACGGGAAGTTAGACAGGTATCTCCTTGGACGGCTTTAAAGTGTAGAATAATCATATTAGATTTGTGGTTTAGAATTTTAGAAATATGAGTGGATAATAAGATTAACTTTCCACTAAAAGCCCTTTATATAGCAGCTCATTACAATATAATCCTCTTTTAGATTTTCTCATCTATTATAATTTTAGAAAACAAAAACAAAAACAGTTGGACGATCCCCTTTGCAGGTTGCTTTTGTAGGAAGCAACCTCTAAGGGGAGTTTAGTCTTAAGGGTATTCATTAAATCGTTTCCTTAAGATCCACACTAAGGAAAGAGGAGTTAGAAGAGGGAGGAGAGTTGGGGGAAAAGAGAAGTTGGGTACAGGCCTATTACTTGCCTCAGTTGACTCCACATGGAGTTCAAAGCTAAAATGGTCTTACAATTGTTGTGCTATGTTGGGCAGAAATCACCAGGACTTTAGACCCTCACCTTATTGATCAACTGAATATTTCTCTCCCAGACACAGTGTGACTTTGGGTGACAGTGTCCTTTCAACAGAGGCAATCCAGAAAGGGGCTGACAACTGATGGCTTTTTGCTTATAGACTCCTAAAAGCTATAGAAACAAGACCTCCCCTGAAGGGAGATTTGAATAGGCTATATTCCCATCTCATTACCATCTACAAATGGTCTCCTTAATTAGTTGACGATAGTTACTAAATTACCCAACAGTCATATCTTCTCCAAAGCAGTATTCACATCTTTTCTATCCCCTTTGCCTTTGTATTAATCTTGGTTATATATTCTAAAATGCTTTATACTTCCTCAGTTTAGAGGCCTAAGCCTAGATAAACAATTCTATTAAAAACTAGACCATAAAACATTGCCTGGAAGTCCACAAAGGACAAAATAAACACTTAATGTTAATAAGCTCTTGAGATATACATATAGAAGAAGAAAAGACTATATATAGACTAAAAGAAAAACAGAAAAAAAGCGATTATTTACATTGAGCCTCACATTTTAAATATGTTTGTGTTAAGTAGACAAAAAAGATTAGAGTCATTATAAAAAGCATTTATCTATTTATTTCCAGGCAATCTAATCTTTGTAAATTCCTTTAACATATAATCTGGTGGTAAGGTTATGAAATTAAATAGCTCAATTGACATCTTATTTTATATATGTGAACAAAAACTACTGAACTAAACTTGAGAATAAAAGTCATTGATCTATGACACTGAAAATAGAAGAGATAAAAAGTTTCCAGGGCAAACAAAAACTAAAGGACTTTGCAAACAGGAAAGCAGTCCTACAAGAAATATTGAAAGGGATCCTCTAAGCAAAGAGAGAGCCTAAAGGTAACACAGACCAGAATGAACACAGACAATACACAGTAACAGTCACCTTATAGGCAATACAATGACACTAAATTCATATCTTTCAATAGTTATCCTGAATGTATATGGGTTAAATGCCCCAATTAAAAGACACAGGGTATCAGATTGGATTAAAAAAACAAGACCCATCAATATGCTGTCTGCGAGAAACTCATTTTTGACCCAAAGACACCCCCAGTTTGAAAATAAGGGGGTGGAAAACCACTTACCATGCTAATGGACACCAAAAGAAAACTGGGGTCATAATCCTTATATCAGACAAATTAGATTTTAAAACTAAGACTATACTAAGAGATGAGGAAGGACACTATATCATATTTAAAGGGTCTATCCAACAAGAAGATCTAACAATTGTAAATATTTATGCCCCTAACATGGGAGCAGCCAATTATATAAGCCAATTAATAACAAAAGCAAAGAAATGCATCAAAAACGATACAATAATAGTGGGGGACTTTAACACCCCCTCACTGAAATGGACAGATCATCTAAGCAAAAGATCAACAAGGAAAAAAAGACTTTAAATGACACATTGGACCAAATGGATTTCACAGATATATTCAGAACATTCCATCCCAAAGCAACAGACTACACATTCTTCTCGAGTGCACATGGAACATTCTCCAGAATAGATCACATCCTAGGTCACAAATCAGGTCTCAACCGGTACCAAAAAATTGGGATCATTCCCTGCATATTTTCAGACCACAATGCTTTGAAACTAGAACTCAATCACAAGAGGAAAGTCAGAAAGAACTCAAATACATGGAGGCTAAAGAGCATTCTACTAAAGAATGAATGGGTCAACCAGGAAATTAAAGAAGAATTTAAAAAATTCATGGAAACCAATGAAAATGAAAACACAACTGTTCAAAATCGTTGGGATGGAGCAAAGGCAGTCCGAAGAGGAAAATATATAGTAATACAAGCCTTTCTCAAGAAACAAGAAAGGTCTCAAATACAAAACCTAACCCTACACCTAAAGGAGCTGGGGAAAGAACAGCAAAAAAAGCCTAAACGCAACAGGAGAAGAGAAATAAGAAAGATCAGAGCAGAAATCAATGAAATAGAAGCCAAAAGAACAGTAGAACAGATCAACAAAACTAGGAGCTGGTTCTTTGACAGAATTAATAAGATTTTTAAACCTGTCACCATACTTATCAAAAAGAAAAGAAAAATGACCCAAATAAATAAAATCATGAATGAAATAGGAGAGATCACAACCAAGAACTAAAAAAATACAAACAATTATAAGAACATATTATGAGCAACTCTATGCCAGCAAATTTGATAATCTGGAAGAAATGGATGCATCCCTAGAGGTGTATCAACTACCAAAACTGAACCAGGAAGAAATAGAAAACCTGAGCAGACCTATATCCACTAAGGAAATTGAAGCAGTCATCAAAAATCTCCCAACAAACAAAAGCCCAGGGTCAGATGGCTTCCCAGGGGAATTCTACCAAACATTTAGAGAAGAGTTAATACCTATTCTTCTGAAACTGTTTCAAAAAATAGAAATGGAAGGAAAACTTCCAAACTCATTTTATGAGGCCACCATTACCTTGATCCCCAAACCAGACAAAGACCCCATTAAAAAGGAGAATTACAAACCAATATCCTTGATGAACATGGATGCAAAAATTCTCACCAAAATACTAGCCAATAGGATCCAACAGTACATTAAAAGGACTATTCACCATGACCAAGTGAGATTTATCCCTGGGCTGCAAGTTTGGATCAACATCTGCAAATCTATCAATGTGATACAATACATTAATAAGAGAAATAACAAAAAACATATGATCCTCTCAATAGATGCAGAAAAAGCATTTGACAAAGTATAGCATCCTTTCTTGATCAAAACTCTTCAGAGTATAGGAATAGAGGGTACATACCTCACTATCATAAAAGCCATCTATGAAAAACCCACAATGAATATCATTCTCAATGGGGAAAAACTGAGAACTTTCCCCCTCAGGTCAGGAACATGGCAGGGATGTCCACTATCACCACTGCTATTCAACATATTTGTAGAAGTCTTCGCCACAGCAATCAGACAACACAAAGAAATCAAAGGCATCCAAGTCGGCAAAGAGGAAGTCAAACTCTCACTCTTTGCAGATGATATGATATTTTATGTGGAAAACCCAAAGACTCCACCCCACACCCGCTAGAACTCATACAGAAATTCAGTAAAGTGACAGGATATAAAATCAATGAACAGAAATCAGTGACATTCCTATACACAAACAGGAAGACAGAAGAAAGAGAAATTAAGGAGTCGATCCCATTTACAATTGCACCCAAAATCATAAAATACCTAGGAATAAATCTAACCAAATAGGCAAAGGATCTGTACTCAGAAAACTATAAAATAAAATACTCATGAAAGAAATTGAGGAAGACACAAAGAAATGGAAAAAACGTTCCATGCTCATGGATTGGAAGAACAAATATTGTGAAGATGTCAATGCTACCTACAGCAATCTACACATTCAATGCAATCCCTATCAAAATACCATCCACTTTTTTCAAAGAAATGGAACAAATATTCCTAAAATTTGTATGGAACCAGAAAAGACCCCGAATAGCCCGAGGAATGTTGAAAAAGAAAAGCAGGGCGCCTGGGTGGCTCAGTTGGTTAAGCGACTGACTTCGGCTCAGGTCATGATCCTGGAGTCCCAGGATCGAGTCCCGCATCGGGCTCCCTGCTCGGCAGGGAGTCTGCTTCTCCCTCTGACCCTCCTCCCTCTCATGCTCTCTGTCTCTCATTCTCTCTGTCTCAAAATAAATAAATTAAAAAAAAAAAAAATCTTAAAAAAAAAAAGAAAAGAAAAGCAAAAGCTGGTGGCATCACAATTCTGGACTTCCAGCTCTATTACAAAACTGTCATCATCAAGACAGTATGGTACTGGCACAAGAACAGACACATAGATCAATGGAACAGAATAGAGAACCCAGAAATGGACCCTCAACTCTATGGTCAACTCATCTTCGACAAAGCAGGAAAGAATGTCCATTGGAAAAAAGACAGTGTCTTCAACAGATGGTGTTGGGAAAATTGGACAGCCACATACAGAAGAATGAAACTGGACCATTTCCTTACACCACACACAAAAATAGCCTCAAAATGGTTGAAGGACCTAAATTTGAGACAGGAGTCCATCAAAATCCTAAAGGAGAACATAGGCAGCAACCTATTCGACCTCTGCCGCAGCAAATTCTTCCTAGACACATCGCCAAAGGCAAGGGAAGCAAGGGCAAAAATGAAGTATTGGGACTTCATCAAGTAACAAAGCTTTTGCACAGCAAAGGAAACAGCCAACAAAACCAAAAGACAACTGACAGAATGGGAGAAGATATTTGCAAATGACATATCAGATAAAGGGCTAGTATCCAAAATCTATAAAGAACTTATAAAACTAAACACCCAGAGAACAAATGATCCAATCAAGAAATGGGCAGAAGACATGAACAGACATTTTTCCAAAGAAGATATCCAAATGGCCAACAGACACATGAAAAAGTGCTCAACATTGCTTGGCATCAGGGAAATCCAAATCAAAACCTCAATGAGATACCACCTCACACCAGTCAGAATGGCTAAAATTAACAAGTCAGGAAACGACAGATGTTGGCAGGGATGTGGAGAAAGGGGAACCCTCCTACACTGTTGGTGGGAATGCAAGCTGGTTCAGCCACTCTGGAAAACAGTATGGAGGTTCCTCAAAAAGTTGAAAATAGAGCTACCATACAGTCCAGCAATTGCACTACTGGGTATTTACCCCAAAGATAGAAATGTAGTGATCCAAAGGGGTACGTGCACCCCAATGATTCTAGCAGCAATGTCCACAATAGCCAAACTATGGAAAGAGCCAAGATGTCCATTGACAGATGAATGGATAAAGAAGATGTGGTACACACACACATACACACACACACACACACAATGGAATATTATGCAGCTATCAAAAGGAATGAAATCTTGCCTTTGCAACGATGTGGATTGAACTGGAGGGTATTATGCTGAGTGAAATAAGTCAATCTGAGAAAGACATGTATCATATGATCTCAGTGATATGAGGAATTCTTAATCTCAGGAAACAAACAGGGTTGCTGGAGTGGTGGGGGTGGGAGGGATGGAGTGGCTGGGTGATAGACACTGGGGAGGGTGTATGATATGGTGAGCGCTGTGAATTGTGTAAGACTCTGGAATCACGGACACGTAACTCTGAAACAAATAATACATTATACACTAAAATAAAGAAGAGAGTAGGAAGGGTAAAATGAACGGGGGGAATCAGAGGGCAAGAAAAACCATGAGAGACTATGGACTCTGAGAAACAAACAGAGGGTTCTAGAGGGGAGGGGAATTGGGGGATGGGTTAGCCTGGTGATGGGTATTAAAGAGGGCATGTACTGACTGGAGCACTGGGTGTTATATGCAAACAATGAATCATGGAACACTACATCAAAAACTAATGATATTATGTATGGTGATTAACATAACAATAAAATAACATTTAAAAAATTAAAAGTTTAAAAAAAAAGTCATTGATCTAAAGAATATTTTCTGTAGGACTGTATGCTGACAAGTTGGTTGGTATGGTGTTATAGGCAGTATTCCAGAAAAACTTATAAACTGAAATATTTTCCTATCTGAGTTTGGGCTATATTTCTATCACCACTGGCCTGTCTGCAGAACACGTCATTTGCTATTCTGCAGACATGTAAAAGCTCTGGAAAGACTTTAACATCATCAAAGCACAGAAGAGAGGACATTTATAAAATATATGTTACCCTTTGATCTCTGTTTTTGAATATTTCTGTCACCATTTTTTCTCTGCTTATCTGAACTTTCAAAACAAGATGAAGAATTTACTCACATTTAAGAATGTGACTGAGATTGCTAATGCATTGAAATGGTCAACCCTAACTATACATATGCTCAGCAGTCTACACAAGTTGCCAGAGACTGCAGTTATAACCTATTTCATCTATTAAAACACCATAACATAGGATCAAAAAAGAAAAATACATAAAACAACTACAACTACTGAGATGAAAAACTTTAAGCAATTATCTTCTGTGTGTATTATCTGAGCTTTCTTTAATACATCTGGTTTCCATGCCAGCTAAGGGAACAAATACCTGCAAGTGTGTGTTCATATTACACATTCAAAAATAAAACCCCAATAAAAATAGCCCTATTTTTCTGCCCTGTGATTTAAACTTCCCTTACCTAAGTATTTGTACCGGGTTTCAGACACTCATTGAATTTCAACAGTGAAAAATAAGATGCATCTGTATTTGGTTTGCAAGATAATTTGGTTATGCTGTTTGGACTTTTAGACCTCTTTTTGAATATAAAGTTTCTGTGTCTAAAAAACATTTATTTTAGAAGTAATAATTGGTAAATGAGGGGATTTCTTCATTATGATTCACTGACTCTGGTGATTTTAAGTGCATTTTGTCTTTGGTTCACTGTAGTGTTTTATGGTGTGAAATTTACCTGTCCCCCTCTTTGATGATAGCTTTATTGCTACACTGATCTAAACACATGTGTAGATGCCACAGAGATACTGCCATTTGTCATAAACAAAAGAGCACAACAATGAGTAAAGGATTGTGTGCTCTGCCATGAAAAATATCCAGTAATACACACAGGGAGAATACGTTCTGCTGAAGTTAAATGTTTGTAGTGCTAACAAGGATGGATTCACTAGGCCAATGGAGACTCATTAATATTTGTATTATTGTTTTCTAGATGAGAAATTCTGCTCTTCTCCAACATCTGCTTATTCCTTCCATTCATAAGAGAAGCCACTAATAAGCCATGCACTTTTCCCCAGTAATCGCAGAATTAGCCTAGTCTTGCTCTTTTCTAATCTGGCCTCTACCAAAATTTGCTAGCTGGTAATCTTCATGTCAAACACAAGATTCCTTAGAGAAGTGGCTACTTCAAACTGGGTACATTATAATCACCAGAACAAATTTATAAAAAATGTGTATTCTCAGGTTCCTGTCTCCAAAGATTCTGATGTAGCAGACTGGGTTCCATAGAAAGACATGGAGTTGGAGCTTGTTTCACAAGACAGGTGTGTATCAATGCTCTAGGGAACAACAGCTATGAGGAAGGGAGGGAAGTGGGATGGGCAGGGAGCAACTGAATGGAAAGCCTGTAACTGGTATATCCCTTTCAAGTTATCTTCAGCTGAGGCACAGGGCTCTGCCTTTGTAGCGCCCCAATGAGCAGGGGATACTGACTGTCTCAGAAAGGGGCATGGCTTAAGGTGAAGCCATAGCTTTGGTTAAGAATAATTCCTAATTTGTGGTCTTCTCCATTGCTTGTATCTCTCAGTCAGCAACCATAATTATTTGCGCTCTCACACAGAACTGTAAAGCCCAAGAATCTCAAATACTTTGAGCTAGGATATGGATCATTACCTTTGTTTCTGATCTCTTAAGATTTGTCCAGGTAAATGAGGCTATATCATGCATATCCTGAGGACCTGGGTATAGGGAACTAACTGCCTAGAGCTATTTCCCTCATTTGGAGGCAGTGGTTTCTGAAGCATTCAGAACAACTTAAAACTTCTCCAAGACATTTAGCAATCATAAATAACTAAAAATAATGTTTAAAATGCACATAACAAAATAAAATAAACTATTTTCATCTTAGATGATAAAAACAAATGACGTGGAGTCAAAGATATATTTCTGAATGGCTAGGCCAGTTTATTTGTTCATTAACTTAACAATTATTTATTGAGTACCTATTATGTGCCATACATGGTACTAGGCACTGAGGATACAACATTGAGAGAACAAGTATACAAACTTTCCATGGGGCTTATTTTCACGTGGGATATATACAATTTAAATATATTGAATCTTACTAGCCAATAGGATCCAACAGTACATTAAAAGGATTATTCACCATGACCAAGTGAGATTTATTCCTGGGATACAAGGGTGGTTCAACATTTGCAAATCAATCAATGTGATAGATCGCATTAGTAAAAGAAAAGACAAGAACCATATAATCCTCTCAATTGCTTCAGAAAAAGCATTTGACAAAGTACAGCATCTTTTCTTGATTAAAACTCTTCAAAGTGTAGGGATAGAGGGAACATACCTCAATATCATAAAAGCCATCTGTGAAAAGCCCACAGCGAATATCATTCTCAATGGAGAAAAACTGAGAGCTTTTGCTTAGGGTCAGGAACATGGCAGGGATGCCCACTCTCACTGATTGTTCAACATAATACTGGAAGTCCTAGCCTCAGCAATCAGACAACAAAAAGAAATAAAAGACATTCAAAATGGCAAAGAAGAAGTCAAACTCTCACTCTTCGCAGATGACATGATATTTTATGTGGAAAACCCAGAAGACTCCACCCCCAAATTACTAGAACTCATACGGGATAAAAAAATCAATGCACAGAAATCAGTTGCATTTCTATACACTAACAAGGTAACTGAAGAAAGAGAAATTAAGGCATCGATCCCATTTACAATTGCACCAAAAACCGTAAGACACTTAGAAATAAACCTAACCAAAGAGGTAAAGGATCTCTACTCGAAAAACTACAGAACACTTATGAAAGAAATTGAGGAAGACACAAAGAGGTGGAAAAATATTCCATGCTCATGAATTGGAAGAATAAACATTGTTAAAATGTCTATGCTGCCCAGAGCAATCTACATTTTCAATGCAATCCCTATCAAAATACCATGGGCATTTTTCACAGATCTGGAACAAACAATCCTAAAATGTGTATGGAACCAGAAAAGACCCCAGATAAGGGGAATGTTGAAAAAGAAAATCAAAGCTAGGGGCATCACAATGCCTGACTTCAAGCTGGATTACAAAGCTGTGGTACTGGCACAAAACAGACACAAAGATCAATGGAACAGAATAGAGAGCCCAGAAATGGACCCTCAACTCTATGGTCAACTCATCTTTGACAAAGCAGGAAAGATTATCCAATGGAAAAAAGACTATCTCTTCAACAAATGGTGCTGGGAAAATTGGACAGCCACATGAAAAAGAATGACACTGAACCATTCTCTTACAGCATACACAAAGATAAACTCAAAATGGATGGAAGAAGTAAATGTGAGACAGGAATCCTTCAAAATCCTAGAGGAGAACACAGGCAGTAACCTCTTTGACATCAGCTGCAGCAACTTCTTGCAAGACACATCTCTTAAGGCAAGGAGACAAAGGCAAAAATGAACTACTGGGACTTCATCAAGATAAAATGCTTCTGCACAGCAAAAGAAACAGTCAACAAAACTAAAAGGCAACCTATGGAATGGGAGAAGGTATTTGCAAATGACATATCAGATGAAGGACTGGTATCCAAGATCTATAAAGAGCTTATCAAACTCAACACCCAAAAAACAAATAATCCTGTCAAGAAATGGGCAAAGAAGACTTACAAATTGTCAACAGACACATGAAGAAAATGTTCCACATCACTTGTCATCAGGGCAATACAAATCAAAACCACAATGTGATATCATCTTACACCAGTTAGAATTAACAAGACAGGAAACAACAGATGTTGGTGAGGCTGTGGAGAAAGGAGAACCCTCTTACACTGTTGGTGGGAATGCAAACTGGTGCAGCCACTCTGGAAAACAGTATGGAGTTTCCTCCAAGAAGTTAAAAATAAAGCTACCCTATGACCCAGCAATTGCATTACTGGATATTTACTTCAAAGATACAGATGTAGTGAAAAGAAAGGGCACCTGCAACCCAATGTTCATAGCAGCAATGTTCACAATAGCCAAACTGTGGAAGGAGCTGAGATGTCCTTCAACAGATGAATGGATAAAGAAAATGTGGTTCATATATACAATGGAATATTACTCAACCATCAGAAAGGATAAATACCTATCATTTACATCTATGTGGATGAAACTAGACGGTATTATGCTAAGTAAAATAAGTCAATCAGAGATGGACGAAGGACAATTATCATAAGGTTTCACTCATATGTGAAACATTAGGAAATAACACAGAGGATCATAGGAGAATGGAAGGAAAACTGAATGGGAAGAAATCAGTGAGGGAGAAAAACCATGAGAGATTCTTGACTCTGGGAAACAAACTGAGGGTTGTGGAAGGGGAGGTGATTGGGGTTTGGGGTAACTTGGTGGTGGGCATTAAGGAGAGCATGCGATGTGATGAGCACTGGGTGTTATACACAACCAATGAATCCCTGAACACTACATCTGAAACTAATGATGTACTTTATGTGGGCTAATTGAATTTAAATAAAAATAAATACATAAATATGTATATTAAATATTAATTTCCTCATCTATAAGACAGGCCTCCTGTCTTTCATGGTTAATGTAGAGAGTTATATGTAAAGTACTCAGCTTCTGTTCATAGTTATTCCAAGAAAACTTCCATTACAGACATTTTTGGTCACATGTAATAAAAAAATAGAAAAGACCATTCAACATGGGGGATGGTGTGTCCAGGATTAAAGTATATCTTTATAAAAGTACATTATTAAAATTAGGTTAATTACAACTTCACCTATCCTTCTGAGAACCATGGATAGAATCTGGGAAAGATGATCGCCTCAACTCATGCTTCTCATACACCAACTCACCTCCTCTTGCCTGAATTGGTAGAATTCCAGGGGACAGAAAACAACTGGCAACCATGGGGAGACTTTTGAAGATACCAGAGACATTTGAGCTAACAGGTTTGAGCCATATCTCAAGAAAAAATGGATTGGAAATGATACAGAGCACTGGTCTCAGGTCTTAAATGTAAGAAACACTAGATCCTGAGCATGAAGAGATTTACACTTAAAAAAAAAATTATTTGAGAGTAAAATTTTTTTAGCTAAATAATTTTCTTGCTATCTTAGAATCAAACAATAAAACAACAAAATCAAACTTCTTAATAAATGTATGAGCTGCACTGCATTTTTTTTATAAAACTGAAATTATATGCTTTTGTAGTATCAAGTTTAAGAACAATTTTTGGGTTAGTCTGACTTCTTCCTAGCTATTCCTTTCACCAGCTGAGTGACCTTGAATATGTTTTGTGTGACTGTGAATATGCTGCTTCACTTCTTTAAATATGTTATCCCACTGCAAAACAAGCATTAACAAAACATCCTCACATGATTATTGTGAGTATTAAATGAGGTAATTTAAGAGATGTAAATAACCCAGTTCGTATCTAGCAAATTCTTATTTATTGCTTTATTAGTATATTGCTTTATTACTTTATTACAGTAATAGTGATAGTTATTTGTATTAGTATATTTAGTAGGTTTATAAATGTATTAAATAAAACATTTAGCATTTGATCTCTAGCTACACTTAATTTATTCCAAAGTTGTCAAAATGGAGCAAATCCAACCATTTCTTATTTTTAAAGCAAATTTCTCATTTCTTTTAAAGAGATGGAAAAAAAGATACTTTTTTTTGTGGAGTTTTGTTTCTGTAACAGGAGAACTATCCAGAAGAGGAAAGATACTGTGGCTCGCTACATTGGATCTGCCCAGATGTCATGAGTGCTCATATGGATTATAAAAGAGTGGGCATGACCTTGGTATGGTCCTTTCCTGAGGTTTGTATTTTTTGTTTTTGTTTTTGTTTTTTTCTCCCAAGTTTTTATTTAAATTCCAGCTACTTAACATACAGTGCTGTATTAGTTTCAGGTGTAGAATTTAGTGATTCATCATTTCCATACAACACCCAGTGCTCATCACTACAAGTGCCCTTCTTAATACCCATCACCTCTTTAACCTATTCCCCCTGGCTCACCTACCCTCCAATAACCATCAGTTTGTTCTCTATAGTTAAGAGTCTGTTTCTTGGTTTGCTTCTCTTTTTCTTCCCCCTATGTTCATTTGCTTTGTTTCTTAAATTCCACATATGAGTGAAATTATATGGTATTTGTCTTTCCCTGACTGACTTACTTCACTCAGCATAATATCCTCTAGTTCTATCCATGTTGTTTGCAAATGGCAAGATTTCGTTCTTTTTTATGGCTGAGTAATATTCGTTGTATATATATATATATATATATATATATATATATATATATATATATATATATATATATATATCTCCTTAGTGTGTGTGTGTGTGTGTGTGTATACACACACCATATCTTTATCCATTTATCAGTCAGTGGGACATTTAGTCTCTTTCCATACTTTTGTTATTGTTGATAATGCTGCTATAAACATCACGGTGCATGTAGACCTTCAAATCAGTATTTTTGTATCCTTTGGAAAAATACCTACTAGTGCAATTGCTGGGTCATAGGGTAGTTCTATTTTTAACTTTTTGAGGAAACTCCATACTGTTTTCCACAGTGGCTGCACCAGTTTGCTTTCCTACTAACAGTGTAAGAGTGTTCCCCTTTCTCCATGTCCTTGATCCACATCTGTTGTTTCCTGTGTTGTTAATTTTAGCCATTCTGACAGGTGTGAGGTGATATCTCATTGTGGTTTTGATTTGCATTTCCCTAATGATCAGTGATGTTGAGCCTTTTTTCATGTGTCTGTTGGCCATCTATATGTCTTTGGAAAAATGTCTATTCATGTCCTCTCCCCAGTTTTTAACTGGATATTTTTGGGTTTTTTTGGTATTTAGTTTCATAAGAAGTACATGATTTAAATAAGCTTATTCTCCACTCAATGAACTAATAGGGTGGGTGATAAATTGCTGGGCTGTGCTGCATGAGATGTTTCAAATTCAGGAAATTATTTATTTGTGTATGAAAAATATTTGTCTTCCCAAAAGAGCCTGTTATGATAGCCTTCAATATTCATTCATTATTAAGTCAAATTGCCAGGTTATTGAATAAAACTCTGTTTTAGAAGAGAAAGCTAATTATTGAACTTCTAAAAGCTTTCATCACCAAGCTAGAATACTTAATGTTTAATATTTGAGTTTCTTTATCAGAAAATAAGATAACTGGTTTTAAGTCTCCTAAAAATTCCTCCTACAAATGCCTCCTAAATTAAACTATAATCCCTGCCACCCCCAACCATTTCTCTTCTTTGTAGAATTCTAAAGGGAAACCTGCTGTACTTACACATGCTAAGATATAATTTTCCAAAGCCTGTGCCATGTCCAATTTTTCTAATAGCTCTGAGAGCCTAATATAGTTCCTATATTCAGGGTATATAAAGCCTGTCAACATTAAAATTGTCTCTTTCTTTCTCTGTCTGCCTCCTACCCCATTCTAACCTCCCTCTCCATTCTTATTTTAAAATGCATTTAGCTCTTAGGACATTTCTCAGACTTTTATTCTTCTCAGTATCCCAGAGCCAAGAATTTAGCTCTCCAAAATATTAAAATCATTTAACTCACATTTACCTCATATTTTTAAATAAATCACCAGTAACATATTTAGATTTCTTTTGACTAAAGTAGAACACTGAAGATGCTTCTCTTCATTAACACAAACTTTTTAAAGGATTCTGATTTCCACTCAACAATAGAATATCCTAATGACAAATATCTTTTTGGCTTAAGTAAGTTGTCCTCAATAAAAATATATTCCCATAATATATAATTGATACCAAGTATATTTTTATGAAATTTTATAGGAAACATTTCTCTAAAGCACATACATGCATATTAAGTATAATGATTATCTAAAAATATATCTTCACTTTTTTTTTTATTTTCTAGATTTCTTTTGTAGCCCCAAACAACATTTAGTTTTTTACTAAATAGTTACTTATCACACAGTTGGTCAGCAATTTCCAAAGTCATCCTTTATTAGAATAATGTCAAGAGATGCAATGCAAGATACAGATTGTGTGATCAAGTGTAAGAAATACCTTTGAATTGCATAATGTACATTGGCATTATAGAAGCTCTATGAAATATGGTAGCCATGACACTAATCTTGTTTAACTCAAAATTCATAACCTTAAAGAACACTGACTTAATTAATTCATCAACAATCAATATTTGTGTATTGAAGCAATATTTTTAACAATTATTGTGTGTCAGGCTGTATTCCTGGAAGAAAAAACATAGATGTCGGCAAAAAAAATGATTCTGGTCCTCAGAAGTTTATATGCTGATAATAATAATAATAATAATAATAATAATAATAATAATAATAATAATAATGGAAGCTCTTTTTTATATGAGTAATGTCAATTAATTATTAAAACTGTTTTAAACATTTAAAGGCACCGTTTTTTAGATGAAAAGAAAACCGAAGCAGAGAGAGAAAGAATGTAAATTCTCAAGGCAACAAATTGTGTAAGTAAGAACTAAGGCTAAAAACCAGGTGTTCTCCCCTCAACCCTATGTTCCTAAATGCTAGACTACAGCTGCTTAAAATCATGTCTTTGCAAATCATACAACCAATTGTATGTAACTTGATATCCAGGACTGTTCCATTCTGTTAAAAGTTTATATTTTTTTTCCTAACATAGTTCCTGATATATTATATTGCCATAGACACTGCCCAATAAATAAACAAATAGCTGAACAAGCATATGTTCACCACTGATCTAAAAGACAAGTAACTGCTGCTCAGTTATTGCTTCCCACTGAACAAAAAATAGGTCAAGATTAGCATCTTTCATATTCTTGCTTTCCTCTTTTCCATCACCAGGACTACAATTTATGTAAAAACAATCTATTATCAACTATTTGGTTTTAAGACCAAAACCTGTTCAAGACCAAATCCTTCACCGTTCCCATAAACTGACCAATGATCATTCATTATTGTCTTGCTCTTCTTACCATTGACTAGTTCCTCTCTATTGGCTCTACTCTCTTCTCGGTTTGCTCCAAATTTAAATCCATACTTCATTCACCATAAACTTCTAACCCTCCTCATATCAACTTCTTAAAATATAGTTAATACTCACCAACTCCATATTTCTCTTAAATTCCACTTCCAATAAAACCTCAAGTCATGGGGCGCCTGGGTGGCTCAGTTGGTTGAGCGACTGCCTTCGGCTCAGGTCATGATCCTGGAGTCCCTGGATCAAGTCCCACATCGGGCTCCCTGCTCGGCAGGGAGTCTGCTTCGTCCTCTGACCCTCCCCCCTCTCATGTGTTCTCTCTCTCTCAAATAAATAAATAAAATCTTAAAAAAAAAAAAGTAAAATCTTAAAAAAAAAAAACCCTCAAGTCATGATGACTTCATATTTTTAAATATTTTACAATCTAATCAGCATCTGTTCATTCACTCACCTAGCTTATCAAACAATACTCTTGAGAGATTCAGTCCTTCCTCTCTCCCATTCTCAGATGAAATAAATCACCATGCACTATAGATTCTACCTCTCTCTCTCTCTCTCTCTCTTTAATTGAATCCATTTCCCTCTGTGTTCAGTATGATGCTTCTCTTTCAAGCCACCCTTGTTTCTCCCCTGGATTATTGCCGTAGCCTCCCTACTATTTTCATTGCATTTTCTTTTTCACTTCTCACCCATTCTAACTCTAGCCAGAGGGATGTGTGTAGGAATGTGACTGCCATGCCCCTGCTACTATTCCCGGTAAAGGAGCATGCAGAAGGTATAGCTACAATGTAGAAATAATACAAAACTGCAAAGAAAGACACCATGCTCCATATGGTCCTAGTTCTGGTGCCAGACCCATATAATCCACTTCAACTTTCCTACTAATCCACACTTGTTTTGGCGTTTGCAGGAAGGGAGAGAAGGGAATTGTCATTTTAAGAAGAAAATTTCATAAGTTATTGATACTTTTTCTCCTCCTTTCCTATAAATGGAGGGTGGAATCAAATGCTGCTACCAATTCTCCATTCTTTTACTCCTAAACTGAGAAAACTCTACTGAATTTTGATGAGCCTTCACACCACTGGTGTTTCTTTTGCAATATGGGCATGCAAAAGAAGAGACACAGTAGAGCTGAGATTGCAGCCTCTGTGATTCCCACTTCTTGGTGTGGAAAGGGTCTATGTGTTTCTCCTAGGGGCATGGAGGGTAAATGAGCACTGAGCACCTGCAGTATGTGGGTATGATGTAGAAGAAGAGTTATAAGAATGTGGTAAAAACAAAACAAAACAAAACAAAACAAAAAAACATTTCCACCTCGAATGGCTCACCAAAATTAGAGAACTGTAAGGGGGGGGTTATTGTGTGACAGCCTGAACAACAAGTGCACCTCATGGGAGAGAGTATGTGGATACCAACAGCACACTGGAAGCCAATGGCAATGCAATTAGAAGAAAAGAATATCTATAACCTCAAGGGAGGAGCCTGAAAACTTGTAACCAATGTGTGTTTTTCTTATCTAGGCTAATATTTTTTTTTGCTATCCCCTCCCCCTGCCATTCCCTGCTTTTGCAGTAGACACCAGGTCTATGCAAAACAAAAGTGAGGATAAGGGTTAAAAAAGAAACTAGGTCTAACATTGCTTCCACCTTTGCCCTCTGGTAGCTTATTGAAACCAGTAATAACCTGGGTCTTAGAGAAGTGTTCAACATGACAGAAACAAGAGCTAATATTTAAAATTCACTGAATATTTATCCAAAATTAGAATGTTTTAAAATCTGAAAAATTCGTGGATGGAACTCTTTTTTTTTGTTTTTGTTTTTTTTGGTAAATTCTGTGATTCCATTTGTTGGCACATTTAAATTCTCTTGTACCTAATACACAATTAATGAGGTTTCAAATATTAAAGTTGATCTTAATTACTGTTTAAATACTATGGCATCACTGAATTGAGATTACTTAATTTATATCTGTTAGCTCTTCTTTAAAAAAGCAAATATGTGGGGCACCTGGGTGGTTCAGTCGGTTAAGCATCTGCCTTTGGCTCAGGTCATGATCCCAAGGTCCTGGGATCAAGTCCCACATCAAGCTCACTGCTCAGTGGGGAGTGTGCTTCTCCCTCTGCCTGCCGTTCCCCCTGCTTGTGCTTTCTCTCTGTCAAATAAATAAATAAAATCTTTAAAATATAGATAAAAATTTTTAAAAAGCCAATATGTATAATCATCCCCTTGATTAAATATCCTCAATGACTTTCCACTGAAGTTATGATAGAATCTAAGCACTTTTTGTCTAAAAAGCCCCTCCATAATTTATCCCATGCCTCTTTCATAAGCTTTATTTTCATATATTTCCCAATTGCTCTGTGTGTGTGTTTTTTTTTTAATTTTGTTTATTTGACAGAGAGAGACACAGTGAGAGAGGGAACACAAGCAGGGGGAGTGGGAGAGGGAGAAGCAGGCCTCCCGCTGAGCAGGGAGTCCGATGTGGGGCTTGATCCCAGGACCCTGGGATCATGACCTGAGCCGAAGGCAGACACTTAAAGATTGAGCCACCCAGGAGCCCCTGCTCTGTATGTTCTAATACTCTCCCTAACAGGATAAGATTAGATCATTATGCATATATGATTTGGGAAACAACATTATAAATCCCCTCTAGTTCTCTGGATTAGCCCTGTGTTCCAGAATATAAAATCTTCTAAAAAGCTACTTCTTCCAAGCCTACATGTGAGTAGATATCTAGAGTTGCTTATTGTGATAACTTGCCAAACTTGTATTTTAGTTTTACTCAGCTATAATTACCTACCACCGTGGAAGTGTTAAACATATAAACTGCACACCATCATACAGACATGATTGAATAATAAATATCCAAAATCTACTTAATAAACCACAATTTAATGCAAAAAAAGGTCTTCACTGAAAGTAAATATCAAAGACATATCACCTAACCATTGTTTTTCCATTGGATATTGGGTCTAATCAATGTATTGTTCTTTTCTGACATGTAACATTCTTGTAGTTTTTCTATGTCTAAGATAGTATATAAAAAACTGAGATAAAAAGCAAAGATCCTCTATCACAGAGGGGAATGACCAATTACTAAGTATCATTCTGCATTAAGTATTGTGTGGAGCACTTTTTATAATAATGCAATGAGGTAAATATTATTCCATGTTATAAATGATGATACTGAAGCACACAGGGTGAGCCAATTCTCTAAGAAAATCCTTCATACATTTATCTTTGCGAGCTACAGTTTTAAAACTGGCATTTGATTAACATTCACTTTTCCACAGATCAGGGGACCTGGTGGGAGAGAGTTTATCTTCGCACTTCTTAAAATTACACAGGAGAAAAAGTATAAGAGAAATAGAAAGAAACTCAGAAATAACAGGAGAAGGAGATAAAGGAAGGAATGGTGAAAGAGAGTGAAGAATCCATTGAATATCCAGTTTAAAATCTCTTTATGTTCCAGGAAAAAAAATAAATACGTGAATAATATCTTTTAAAAGTCACTTTATTGATTTGACCAATAAAACATAAAAAAAGAAAATGCTAAGAACCTTGAAGTTATTATTAAATAACTGCAAGTTATAGTAACAAACTATCTGAAGACAGGTAAAAGGCCCTGTATTTTGATTGTGAACAATTAGACGTACAAAGGACACTTTCCTATTAAAAAGGCCATCAAAAGGGAGATTTACTGCTAACGTGGAAATACGCACAGGAATAATCTCTGTTCCAGCTTATTTCTGAAAGTCAGTTTTTCCTTTAGGCAAAAAAGGAAAAAAAAAGATATGGAACTTGGGAGTTGATACTCCATTTTTATTTTATTTATTTATTTTTTAAGATTTTTTTTTTTTTTTTTTTTAATTCATGACAGACAGAGCGAGAGAGAAAGGCAGAGGGAGAAGCAGGCTCCCAAGGAGCAGGGAGCCCGATGCGGGACTCGATCCCAGGACCCTGAGATCATGACCTGAGCCGAAGGCAGACGCTTAACCATCTGAGCCACCCAGGAGCCCGATACTCAATTTTTAAATTAAGAACGGTCAAAATGAAACTTAATGCCTTCCCTCAGTAAATAGTACACAGACTGTTTAAACAGTTTTCTAGGGGTGCCTGGGTGGCTCAGTCGTTAAGCGCCTGCCTTCGGCCCAGGTCATGATCCCAGGGTCCTGGGATTGAGCCCCACATCGGGCTTCCTGCTCAGTGTGGAGTCTGCTTCTCCCTCTCCCACTCCCCCTGCTAGTATTCCCTCTCTCGCTGTATCTCTCTCTGTCAAATGAATAAATAAAATCTTTGAAAAAAAAAATAGTTTTCTAAAAGCATTTAAACATTTTTTAATCATGTAAAGTATGTTTTCCTAAAACACAACCATCATCTCTAGCCAGGACCCAATTAGGTACCTGTTACATTTCTGAAACCAAAGAGACATTTAAGAATATTGGACATTTTGGGGCACCTGGGTGGCTCAGTCGTTAAGCGTCTGCCTTTGGCTCAGGTCATGATCCCAGGGTCCTGGGATCAAGCCCCACATCGGGCTCCCTGCTCAGTGGGAAGCCTGCTTCTCCCTCTCCCACTCCCCCTGCTTGTGTTCCCCCTCTCGGTGTCTCTCCCACTCTGTCAAAATAAATAAATAAAATATTTAAAAAAATAAATAAATACCCCGAGTAATATCCTCATAGTATCTTTATTTTCTCTTGAGGTGTCCTATAGCTAAAATTCCTTTCCAAAAATTTGTTGAGGAAGTTGGGAAGGGTGTTAAAAACATGATTAGTTTATTTTTTTTCAAGTTTTTACTTAAATTCTAGGTAATTAACATACATTGTAATATTAGTTTTAGGTGTAGAATTAGTGATTCACCATTTACATACAATACCCGATGTTCATCAAAACCAGTGCCCTCCTTAATACCCATCACCCATTTAACCCAGCCCCCACCCACCTCCACTCAAGCAACCTTCAGTTTGTTCTCTATAATTCAGAGCCTCTTTCTTGGTTTGCCTTTTTCTTTATCCCCATGTTCATCTGTCAAATTCAAAAATATGAGTGAAATCATATGGTATTTGTCTTTCTCTGACTGACTTATTTCACTTAGCATAATACTCTCTCACTCGATCCATGTCATTGCAAATAACAAGATTTCATTCTTTTTTATGGCTGAGTAATATTCCACTTTGTATATATACCACCTTTTTATATCCATTTATTAGTTGGACACTTGAGCTCTTTCCATACTTTGGCTATTTTTTTTTAAAGATTTTATTTATTTATTTGAGAGAGAGAATGAGAGAGAGTGAGTACATGAGAGGGGGGAGGGTCAGAGGGAGAAGCAGACTTCTTGCCGAGCAGGGAGCCCAATGTGGGACTCGATCCAGGGACTCCAGGATCATGACCTGAGCCGAAGGCAGTCGCTTAACCAACTGAGCCACCCAGGTGCCCCTCCATACTTTGGCTATTATTGATAACGCTGCTATAAAGGTGCTATCAGGGTGCATGTAGCCCTTCAAATCAGTATTTTTGTATCCTTTGGGTAAATACCTAGTAGTGCAATTGCTGGGTCATAGGATAGTTCTATTTTTAATTTTTTGAGGAACCTCCACACTGTTTTCCACAGTGGCAGCACTTACACAACAGTGTAGGAGGGTTCCCCTTTCTCTGCATCCTCACCAACATCTGTTCCCTTCCCTCATTGATCCTGTGAGTTCAATATTTCTAGCTTTGATTATTTACCTGTAATATAACACACAAAAAAACCTGTCACTATAAATACTAAAGGTATTCTGATAACACACAATTTATTTTAGATGAAAACATTCAAATGACATTTATCTCTATTTTAAAGATGCAACTTCTAGATTCAACTGTGTAATATTTGCATTTGTATTTCAAATGAGTAGACCATATTTTATTACATAAGAAATCGACAAGGTGATATAAGCTTTGTCTTAAACTTTATTTAATACAGAGTTGATAATTGGTAGCATTGAAGTGGCCCTTAACATAGAGTTTAGAAAAATTCTTTTCCTTTATTTATAGAAAATGTCCATTCAATTGCTATTGCATTAAACTTCTAAAGCATGAATCCAATAAGCAGCATTATGGCTTATTAATTCAATCCCTTTCACTTTTGATGAATAATACAACGTCTTCTAATACACATAAAACAGAATCAGAAAATATTACAACAGTGAAGTTGAAATCTTCTACTTTATCAGATTTTTTTTCTTAATTTATATCTCCCCTTCATTTATTTTTCTTTGTTCATTTATCTTTCTAATACTGCTGAATGGAGTTTTAAAGTGTTCTAAAAGTGATGCAAAATCTGTGCTGCTTTCAGCTAATGCCTCCCAGGTGCAACTTCTAAACCAGCCTCCTTCTGCTTCAACTGTCACATTTTAAAATAAATTTGAGACTTACCATCCACCGGCTATTGAAGTTCATGAATTAATTGACTTGAATGTTTTGGCTTTCTTTGATCTAAGCTATTTTCTCAGTAATACTGTGATTTACCCGACATTATAGGGCAAACTGAGCAATGAGTTTCTGGAACTACATTCGTATAAAACAGCACCAGTTTTTTTTGTTTTTGTTTTTTTTTTGTTTGTTTGTTTTTGCGAGAGAGAATGAGATAGAGAGAGAGAGCATGAGACGGGGGAGGGTCAGAGGGAGAAGCAGACTCCCCGCCGAGCAGGGAGCCCAATGCGGGACTCGATCCCGGGACTCCAGGATCATGACCTGAGCCGAAGGCAGTCACTCAACCAACTGAGCCACCCAGGTGCCCTAAAACAGCACCAGTTTACCAATGAATGGCATATAGTCTGACTTTAGATTTTACTTCCTCTTACTCTCTTCACTGTAGTGGCAAAAAGTTTTTGGTATCCATCTTTTCAATTTAAAATGAGAAGGGAAAAATAATTTTAAAAAAGAATTAATCTGTGCTTCAAATAACTGAATTTTTACTATTATAATTTCAGTCTAGGTAAACAGATGTAGAAAATATAATTCCAAGTATCTGTCTGTATTATTAAGAAAATTCTGATGCAGATAGATGTTTGTGATGGACAATATGACTCCTGCAGCAAAAACACAGAGAAATTTTCTTTGTATCTCTCCTTGCACTATGTATTTATTATTATAAATAATAATTTCACTTTATTATTTTATACCCCAAATTGTGGCAATTACCTCCTAAATTGTATTGTACACATCTATCTAGAATTCTGCCAATTCTGCCTTCTTAATATTAAGGACTCTACCTAAGAATCTCAAATTGTGAAAACCAGAAACTAGGATTAATAGATTGAGGATGAGAGGAAAATAATTCCAAAAATAACAAATCCAAACACCTGTTTTAATGAACAGATTAGGCTGATACAAGCAGGAGACATACTGGGCGGGCACAAATAAATGGAAACTAATGTTAGACATGTGACCCTAAAAGAACCATTTGAAATCATTTTACATGGATTCATATAGATCAATCAAGAGATTCTTTCTGAGATAATGAGCTTGAACATTATGTAAGCTTTCTAATGTTAGCGGCTGTATTTCTAACCTTAATATGGAAACCTGATAGATTTTTTCCAGTGCAGAGGAGTGCAGAATTGGTAAATGGGAAATGAAAGATCCCTGAATTCATTGTTTTTGAAAACCCGGACATAGCTGTGCCTGAACTGCTGAACTTTTCAAATAAGATAAGCCAATAATTTTGTTGTTGGTGGTGTTGTTGTTGTTGTTGTTGTTGTTTTTGTTGCTTTAATTACCTTTAACTTAGGTCTCTGTCCTTTGCAAAGGAAAACACCATGACCAAAATGAGTTGAATGAGTTGTGGGATAAGTAGAGGAAATGAGGTAACTTGAGACCACAAAATGATCTAGAACTTGCTGACAACCTTAGTGCTTGTCATTATTACCAAGGAGACAGATGCAACTAAGAAAGTCTACAGCTTATCTGAGCAACTATGTCCTAGATCTCATAACACCTGAATTTTAAACCTCAACAGACATGGATAAAAAGTATGAATTAACTGTTTTATAAATAGAGTTTGGGCCCCTGGGTGGCTCATTTGGTTAAGCACCTGACTTTGGCTCAGGTCATGATGTCAGGATCCTGGGATCGAGCCACCACATTGGGATCCGTGCTCAGCCGGGAGTCTGTTTCTCCCTCTGCCCACCCCCCCACCCGCCCCGCCCCGCCCCACCACGCTGCTCATGCTTTCTCTCACTCTCTCAAATAAATAAAATATTTTTAAAAAATAGAGATCAGCTTATTTTGCCAAACATTTTTAGGATTTATTTATTTATTTTAGAGAGAGAGAATGAGAGAGAGAGAGCACATGAGAGGGGGTAGGGTCAGAGTGAGAGCAGACTCCCCCATGAGCAGGGAGCCCGATGCGGGACTCGATCCAGGGACTCCAGGATCATGTCCTGAGCCGAAGGCAGTCGCTTAACCAAGTGAGCCACCCAGGCCTGCGCCAAACATTTTTAAATACCCTAACAGGCTGCCGTGAAGAAAGGAAATATTAAAATTTAAAGACATTGCTTTCGATGAACTTACAGTCTACTTACAATACAAATAGTTATAAAAGAATTTTTTTAAAAAGTTATTAAGGCCTTAATACCAAGCAAAGGATTCACTATTACTTTACCTCTTTTTAAATTCCCCTAAGCGTATCTTTTCCCTCATTAGTAATGTATTTATCATGTCCCCCCTCCTCATTTTAATTCTACTATTGGCCACTGCTATGTAAAGTAAAGGATCATAGGATCTTAGAGTCAGCAGAGACTTTAGATCTGGCAGGTCCAACCCCCTTAATTTATAAGGCATGACTAAAACTTTTTCCAGCTTTTAAGGTTCTTTAAAGAAAATGCACCTAAGAACAAACAACTTGCTCAACTTAGTAAGATTCAAGAGCTATGTCACACATTATTCTATCTATGAAGGGGTGGTTTTTAAAGAACATGGTCATACTTCACAATTTCCCCATCAGAATATGAGATTCATGCCCATGCTCCATGTTCCCTCATTATGCACTAAGTTTTTAAATTTCAAAAATTTAGGAAAATGTTATCAGAAGAAGGTACCATATTCCTTAATTTTAATTCAGCACATAATGCAATCTTTAATATATTTTAGGTTGATTTTAGTCTTAAGGGGCTTCCACTTCCATCTTAATAAAGGAAATTAAGAGAAATTGAAAAATTAAAAAAAATTGAAAAAGCAAGTCTTAGGTTTCCATACATGTATAAAATATTTAGCTTCCCTGGACCCCACCCAATACATGGTACTAAGTGCAAAAAAGAAAAAAAAAAAAAAGAAGAAGAAGAAGAAGAGGAAAAAGAAAATAGAAATCCTGACCTATATATGCTCTTCTAAGCATCCACAGGTGGTTAATGACTGGGGGGAAAAATCAGTCTATATTTTACTATCAGTAATTTAGAATATTTTATGTGAACAGAGAAAAACCTAACTGGGTAATTCCAATTTTTGTTCAAATAAGTCAGAGGATAGAAACTAAGAAGTAAGCATTAAAGGGGGTGCATGCAGGTGATTGCTGTGAATCCAGGTTTTGAGCTGGGCAAAAGCACTTTGCTTAGAGTTGCAGTGTGACAGCGGTAATTCTCCACTCCAGAAAGATCTTTCAAGAATGCCAATTTTGGCACCCCCAATAGTATTTTGTTATTATTTTTTATCTATTCTTTTCATACATATTAGCAGTGAAAAAAAGGGCAGAAGTTTCTAGAAATGAGATAATTAATTTTGTTTTTAAAGGTTAACATATACGATTTTTAGCTTCATGGCTTTTACTCAACATGAGTAGGTGCTTGCTGACTTAACAGATAGTTCTAGCATAACAGCCTATTCACAACACATGATTCTGAGAATCAAGATTCAAGATCAGAATAAAACCAATCATAAGGTTGCCTTTCTATTGAACCATCAAGCTGGTAGCCTAGGGCAAATAAAATTTTAGTAAATGGATTGATTTCAGAGCTTAGTCTAAAGGTCAAATTAGCAGGTGGTAGTTTTTTGTTTTGCTTTGTTTTGTTTGATCTCAGCAGCCAGACTGGAAATTTATTGGGGCATGGTAGCAGCCAGGCTATTAAAGTACCTGCTTGTTCTTAACAACTGTAGTTTTTGTGTGCATGTGTGTGGGCACACGTGTGTGTGTGTGTGTGTGTGTGTGTGTAGCATAATATTTCTAAGCTCCATTTCCTTTTAGACTTAAGTCTCCAGAATAAAGATCATTTTCCTTAATGGAGATGAAAGACATTGAATGTCTGCTTTATCAGTCATCTATTCACAAAACAGTATCTAGAAGGAGTGTTCTTTCTTCAATCTCAAATGAAAACAAACACAACTATCTGTTTCTGTTGGCATTTATTACAAAACCTCAGTCCATTCTCTGCCTCTTTCTTCTTACACTTATTCTAAAATTCATATAAATCTTCAGATAAATCTGATTTCTCCATGATTATGAATCTTCCCTTTTGTAAGTCATTAAAAAAAAAAAAAACATCACCTAAAAACCTCACACTTTGTTTTTGTCATTTACATTAATGTTGGCAAAATTAACTAAAAAAAAAATCTTACATATCCCCATGAGTCATTGTAAAAGGACTTTTATTTTTAACTTAATTCCATCCAACAAGAAAAGAGTTGGTGGGTGACAGAGAAGTCATGAGTTTTAGTGTTTGAATGAAGCTTGATATTATCTCGTTGAAACCACACATTTTACACATAAGAAAAGATGAGTTCAGAGATTAAGGGGCTTATATAAAATCTCATAGAGAAAAGCAAAAATAAAACAAAATCACATAGCATGTGGAATATGTTCAGCTATTTGATTCAACATTTAATGTTATTTCTGATGAAAAAAATTGTGATGATATGTGTCTAATAGGGAAAATAGGAAATATTAGCCATAGTCATAGAAAATGATGTTTTACCAACTTGAGAAAACATATATAAATGGAAAGAAATTATGCCTGCAAATAAAAGTAAATATGACAGCCATTAGGTTGTTAGTCTTAAGAATCTGGGGAAAGGAGAAAATTAAAATAGTTTATAAAATGAGGAAAGTGGCTAAGTGTACTGGTTAAAAAAAAAGATATCAATATAGTTTGAAAAGTCAATAAAATCAAGTTTAAAGATCTGTTATAGAATTAACTCCACAAGAACTGCCTACTTGCAAGGTCACCTTGCACAGACATGGTTTGATATAATTTTCCAGACTGGGACTGTGTCTTTAAAGCACGTAAGCTGAACCAGACAAGTTCATACACTTGCATACTTGATGAACTGAAATTCCCATTTGCTTCTCATTACCTCTGATATGAGCATACACTGCTATTGTCATTATGTATTAGGGCTTGAAAAACAAACAAGAAATATTTCCATACTAACTAGAAAATGCTGAAAAATTGCATGCTACAAAATTTGAGATACTTATCTTTAAAAAAATTATATTGAAAGCTCAATCCAAAAACCTATGTGTGAGGCAAAGATTCGTCCAAAATTAAGATCAAGAGCCCTCTTTAGAAACAAATTAAGGAGGTCATAAAGTAGTCTTACGTCATACATGGATTCCAGTATGATCATTAAGAACCTCATCAGAACCCAAAAGCTACATAGAATGGTGAAGCCATGGAAAATTCATTCCAAGTTTATAGCTTACTTGGGCAGCTACACAAGAATAGAACTAGAACACAGCTATACCTCATTTTGAACTAGGCGATTGGTCCCAGGCAAATAATTGGATTATTATTTCACCTAACTAACTAGCAGGCCCATAATAAATAAATGACAAAGATAATAAAAATCAGGCATTCACTGATTTCAGTTTTGACTTACTTGATCATCTGTAGATCAATGGATATGTTGGTTAACAAAGTATAACCCAGAAAATGTAACCATTATTTTCAGTTTCTTTAATTTAAATGAAGTACTGAAATAAGAATCCAAAAATCTCAACATATATTTTAAATCCTCATACTGAACAATATATAGACAGAGGAATTTATCAACTCTATTAAAAATATTTCAGATGAAAGGGCTACCCTGATAACTCTGAATGCATTAAAAAGAATGAAATAATAGAATAAAGCTTCCATGACCTGAAGAAAGACTTAAGTCTTTAGATCAACAGTGTTAAAGCAATACACAAAAAACATAATAAAGAAATTCACAAAATCACCCATTCAGATACTGGTTTATTCACCAAATATACTAGATGTTGAAAGCAGGTCAGTGAACAAAAAAGATCAATTCCCCTACCCCCATGGAACTTAAATCCCTGTAAAGGCAGACATAGATTAGTAAGTTATATATTAGAAGATAACAGATGCTAAGGGGAAAAATAAACAAGTGAAAAAAAAATAGTGCTGGAAGGGGAAAAGGTTGATTTGTACTTTTAAATAATATGGTCAAGGAAGAACTCCTTAAAAATGCAATACTGGGTTTAAGGTTGAAAACTCTGATGGAGGGACCCTACAATATTTAGAGGAAAAATTCCACATATAACATGTAAACATAACCGTGATCCATCTCAAAATATAATCCTATCTTAAGGTTTTTAATGTCAATGAAAATTTTTAAAAATCATAGCTAAACCCAGAGAGAAAAGCAGAATTCCTACCAAAGGGTAATGCAAAACATCAAAACTTCCCATCTCAAGTACAAATAACAGAGTACTATAGAATGGTATTTACCAAGTATAGAAGAGGACAAGTTTGTGTACAGAATTCTAACTGAGCAAGGAGCGTCATTCATGTTGGACAGTACATACCTGGAAGTCATTTTGTTCATGCTTAAGTTCAGAAATTATCTTATTTAAATATTTCACTTACAAACACCAAATATATGTTGAAAAAATAGATTGAAAGTTCAATCTAATGAGATATTCAAAGAATGGAAAACTTAACACTTTCGGGAAGAGAGAAAAACTCATGGGGAAAATTTAAACAATGATTCATATTTTGACTAATCATTGTGAGTAGAGTTATACAATAATGTCAATGTCAAAATTATTTTTAAGGTGAAAAAGGTTTATTTCTTTTGTCACTTGGTTCTCTGGTGGCATTTATTTATAGGTTATTTTTTCCTTATGTTCCTAATTATCACTCTCTCAGATTTTTATGTTTGAGGAAAAAACATTTTTTGAATAATTAAATGTTTGTTTTAGTAATAGCTTCCTTCAAATAGTAAACAGAATAGTAAATTCTATTTCATGCAATATGTTGCTATCATATTAAATGCCTGAAGTTGCCTGGGGCACCCAGATAATTTAAAGTCCAAATGACAGGGGGCTAGGATGCTAATCTTTGCAAGGACTATTTTACGTATTTTGTCTTTGAACCATTTCTCTGTAGACACACACACACACACACACAACACAGTGGAAAGAACAAATTACAATAAACTTAGTGGCTTAAAACCCAAATTTATTATCTTGCAATTCTTGAGGACAGAAATCTAAAATGAGTCTGCAGGGATGCTTTCCCCTCCAGGGCTTTAGGAGTGCATCCAATGTCCTTGCATTTTCTAGCTTCTAGAGGTTGTCTGTATTCCTTGGCTTGTGGTTCCCTTTTCTGTCTTCAAATCAGCAGCATAGCATCTTCAAACTCTCTCCGTTTCTGTGTTCATTATCAGACCTCCTTCTTAGATTAACTTTCGTGGCTCCCTTTACAAAAGCTCTGTGATTGCAATGGACACATCCAGACAAGCCACTAATCCTAGATAATCAAGATTCTTAATTTAGTCACATCTGCAAAATCCTTTCGGCATGTAGGCTGATGTATATTCACAGGTTATGCAGATTAGGACACGGATATCTTTAGGCCATCATTCAGCTTAGTGTACATATATATATATATATATATATATATATATGTGTGTGTGTGTGTGTGTGTGTGTGTGTGTATCAAGGCATTCTGGGTGCAAAAACTCATCATTTAAGTTCCTTTTTTTTTTTTCTTTTTTTCTTTTTTGCTATTCAGCTACAGACTATTTTAAAGATTAAAAATCAAATGAACATTAAGTCCCTGTTATTGTGGGAGAAACTACCTCTAGAAAATGCATATGGACAGTCAGCTATTCTATATAGAATGCGATAGTTTTGTAAATTTATGTCTTTGGAGTTTATATAGATATACACACTATCCCAACTTTTAGCTTTAAAACATGTAAAACAGATCCATGCAATAAAAATCATTGAGAGTTCAGAGAAGAATTTATCTGAGAGAGAAGATATAAATATTTCAGAAAGGATTTTGGCTTTTCTTAGCTTTTAGAAACCTCCAAATCCCCTTCTAGCATGCAAAAAAGTGCTCCTTGAATAATTCCAACTTCTCAGGTGCTTTCATCCAAGAGAAATTTGGGGAGATTTTTGCCTGCAGGCATTAAAAGCACTAAATCCTGTAATACAAAATACCACTTATGCTTCTGAGTTTTTCACCACTGAATTCAGGAAGCTCCCTCATTGAGTAAGTAGCATTCTAAAATAACTTAGGCAGGATTAGATATTATTTAAATACACATAGAAATTGCTGTTTGGAAAAGCTTTCAAAAGCGACTAACTCTAATTACGAATGCCAGCAAATATTACGTATAATCATGGAAGTGATCTGTAAAAGGAAGCAGGTCCTAAGACAAATACTTCTGTAACAAAAAGAAGCAGACCAGAGGGCAAAGGAAGATGTGGTTTAGTTCGATATCCTCAAACACATATAGGGAATCACTTACCATAGATCTTATAGATATCTATAGATACTGTAGATCAATTTCCTGAATGACCATTGCAGACAATCATGAGCTAGACCCGAGAGCTTGAAAGCTCCATGTAGGCACAGCTCTGAATTGTGGAGAGGGGCTATGACAGCAATAGCCTGTCTTGTGAGGGCAGTGCTGCAGGGTTGTGCACATCAGCAAGGATTGGAGGTGGTTATCAGTAGAGATTAGGGTGCAGGTGTTGGAGGAAAAATAGAATTTGAAAAATATGTGCTGATCAAACAGACTGGTTGCATTATGGGCGTGATTAAAGTGAAGGCAAAAGATTAGAGAACAGTTAGAAATGAATAAATGTGTACATGGAGATTTTTCTTTATATATGGGTAAAGGAATCTTCTATTTCTTTTTATTTTTTGTAGAACACATAAGGGAAAAAAGCCCAAGGGCTGGCAGAAGAAATGAGAAAAATGAAATGACAGAAAGAATTAAGTCTCAAGTGGCTTGGCAAAGCAAATTTAAATGCCTGGCTGTGTTCTTAAAGGAAAAAGGGGAGGAAAAAAACAAAAACCAAAAACGAGGTCTGTTCTGTTTGCTTATATCCTTTCCTTGGGATTTTGGTCAGTACCTACCATTTATTTCCTACTACTGAGCACAGTTTTTGTTTGTTTATTTTGGTTTTTATTTAAACGAGTGAATCCTTTTAGGAGCACTCTACAGAGATTTACATTCACATGTCCAGTGGGGCACAGATGACGTTTTCCCTAGAGTATACTGACAATGATGATGAGCATTTTCTTTTTCTCTAGATCATATAATAGCTACCTGGTAGAATTGGATAGTTCTTTACACATTGTTTTGCTCTCACAATGTAATGTAGTTACACATGAAATGCTTTAGGATCAATCTTTAAGAAAAGTGATTGCCAATTACATTTTCCTAAGATGCCCTTTATTCATTTTACATTTTTTTGTCCCGAAATTTTAGCACAACCTTTTCTAGTACTGGTAAACTTGGACATGAGAATAATCTGACTTTCTACTTGTATGCATATCATCCTGACACCTGATTTTCCTAAGGGGATTCAAGATTGCAAAAAGCTGCCATGTTATTACAGTCCTTCATGAAAGATTGCCTGAAGTGATGTCACAACATCAGACATTCAGCTCTAGTTGACAATGAAACATCACTTACAGAAAATGCTTGCTTTGGGCATATTTATATTTGAGCTGTGACAACTCCATCTAATCATCTAAATGACATACTTGTGGAAATAACACTAATCAATATCTTATTCTATTACTCTTTCTATTTATTTAATTATTCATTACCTCTTCAGTTTTTTCCTTCATTTTTCAGAGTGCCACTTTTGGCATTTATTTTGGAAATTGATACAGAATCTTATTTTTAATAGCAGAGTATAAAGAATCTTCATTACTAAGATCAGCACAACTACCATGAGAAAATTTTTTTTTTAAGATTTTATTTATTTATTTGACAGAGAGAAACACAGCAAGAGAGGGAACACAAGCAGGGGGAGTGGGAGAGGGAGAAGCAGGCTTCCCGCAGAGCAGGGAGCCCGATGCGGGGCTCGATGTGGAGCTCGATCCCGGGGCCCTGGGATCATAACCTGAACCGAAGGCAGATGCTTAACGACTGAGCCACCCAGGCGCCCCAACGATGAGAGAATTTTAAAAGCTTCCTATAGTACTATAGTTTAAATCAACTTATGAAATTAAAAAAAAAAAAAACTAGCACACAATTTAGTGATTAAAAATAAACATTTGCAAGAGCAATATAGAGGAGAAATTTTAGAGGAGACAAATCAAAACATAGATGAAGAGAAATAAAATTCTAAATGTAGCAGATTTATTTATATACTGAAGTAATGGCATTTACATTTCTTGTCATTACTATAAGATACAAGGAAGGTCAACACAATACACATGAATTATTAGTCTCCCAAACAATTTTTTACTCACTTTATCTTTTTTCCGCTTCAAAATGGTATTTCGAACAACTCTGAAGTATACTGTTGTACTAGTTTGTACTAAACAAATTTTGAGAATATTCCATGTAGTATTCTTCCTTATGATTGCATTATATATCTTCTAGGTGAAAAGCCTTTGATGATATTATTCTAAGGAAGAGAAAAAAAGTTTCTGACATCCTCATCGCTATCTCTCTTTTTGACAGTCCCAGTAGACCCTCACATTGCTGCCTGATTTTCCCTCCTGACAGCAAACCAAGGCAGCCACCAATTCAAATGACAGATAGGTAAGGTTGGGGGGCCAGGAAAGAGGAGAGAAAGACTAGATTTAAATAGCAGCTTGAAAATATTTCTCATAGCATAAAATATGTTGTATATCAGAACAATGTATTCTAAACGTTTTGGCTAAAATATACAATTCTAGTCAACCTTAGTTTAATTCTTATTAGCATCCCTCGTCTTACCTCGATTATATCTTCTTCCACAGTCCTGTAGATTTCTATATATTATCATTTGACATTATAGGTATCATCACTTCATTTCAGAAAGAAAGAAAGAAAGAAAGAAAGAAAGAAAGAAAGAAAGAAAGAAAGAAAGAAAGAAAGAAAGAAAGAAAGAAAGAAATTGTAGGATGTCCTAAAATTTCTACCCATGGGATTTAAATTTAGGAAGGTGACTGAGTGATGACATGGAGAGGCCAATGCCATTGAAAGATTTGCGTTTATTACATTTTCTGAAAAAGGGAGGCGTGCTACACCGTGCAAGGCCACACGAGATGCACTAGGTTTGGACAGGAGGCAGAAGCAGGAATAAGCGAAAGCCTAGGCCAAAGCTATTATTGTGGTTTCCGTGGGAATGCAAGGCAGGACAGAGTATATGGTTTCACGGTTTGTGATTGGTTAGTTTGAATAATTCCCCAGTGCTTTGGGCTATAGGAGTGGTCTCCAGTTGCTGTGTAGGGGGCTTTAGGATGATTTAGGTCAGGGGATATATTGGCTTGGTATGTCAGAGTTAGATAAGATGGCTTAGGCTATAGACTCAGGATTGGTTGGTCTGCATATAAAAGGCTTGCTCACAGGCAAGCTGTTATTATCTTTAGGAATTAGCTCCCAGGTCTATAAAACCCCCAAATGCCAAAGCATCAAAAATACAGAAAACAGATGCTTATAGGGCAGAATAAATGCCTCATTTTCTATGGCAGAAAAAAAAAAAAAAAGAATATAGAAAACAAGCGAATGCAGTGAATATAATTGGTCCTGTGATGATTGGAGGCCAAATAAACAAATACTGAATCTAAGAAATCACAGAATACTGGACTTAATAAAAAATCAGACATTGAAAAAAATCACTATGAAAGGCAGGTTTCTGGTTGGCTAAGAGAGCCAAATCTAGTGCTTCCTACAATGATCAAAATATCAGTGGAATATCAGGCAAAACAAGGATTTGTTTTCATACTTAAAGATGGTACAACCAAAAGAAGAAAGTAAATAACCTAAAAATATTTGCCTTCATAAAATGGTTACACTGGAAAGCACATGTTTTTCACTTTATGAGTGTATTGAATAAGCAATGGATGCAGTCACACTCCTCTCTAGACCTTGAAAAAAAGAAAAATGGAAACAAAAACCTTTTCACTGATCTCAGAGATTGTAACTGTAAGTACACATTAGGGAAACTTTTTCATTTGCTAAAAATATTATATTTATTTATAAGGTACTAATCACCTCAGTTTTCTAACTTCCAGGTCTATAAATCTCAGCACATTCTTACTGGTTCTTGCTTTTCTCATCCTTTTTAGATAAATAAGTAGCCCTTCATTCCAAAGCAAACTCTACCATCTATGCTCTGGATCATATCAAGATTTTCTATGATGATAATTCTGCCTCTATTCTGAGTCTCGTTTATTATTCATATACTCTATAAATACTTATTTAGTGCCTATTCTGTTATTGGTGACATCCAGGTTTTGGGGACATGGCATCTGTAGTCATTTGAATAATAGCCCCCTGAAAGATTTGCCTGCCATGAAACTATAAACTTCACCTTATTTGAAAGTAATGATTTCAAGATGCAATTACAGCCTAGATTACCAAGGTGGGCCCTAAATCCAGTAATAATTGTATTTATAAGAAGAGGAGAAGACACAGAGGAAAAGGCAGAAGGTAAAAACCAAATGAAGAAGGCAAAGATTGCAGTTATGTAGCTATAAGCTAAAGAGCACCTGGAGCCACCAGAAGTTAGAAGAAAGGACGATTCTCTTCAAGAGTCTTTTGTTTGTTTGCTTGCTTGTTTTTCATCATGGTAAGTGTACTCTTTAATCCCCTCACCTATTTCACCCATTCTACCACCCACCTCCCCTCTGGTAACTGCCAGTTTGTTCTCTACAGTTAAGAGTCTTGGTTTCTCTCTTTTTTCCTTTGAACATTTGTTTCTTAAATTCCACATATGAGTGAAATCATAGGGTATTTGTCTTTCTCTGACTCACTTCACTTGGCATTATACTGTCTAGCTCTATCCATGTTGCTGGAAATGGTAAGATTTCATTCTTTTTATGGATGAATATTATTCCAGTGTGTGTGTGTGTGTGTGTATCTCACCTCCTCTTTATCCATTCACCTATCAGTGGACACTTGGGCTGCTTCCATGATTTGACTATAGTAAATAAGGCTGGTATAAACATATGGGTGCATGTATCCCTTTGGATTAGTGCTTTTGTATTTTGGGGGTAAACTCAATTACTACATTATAGTGTAGTTCTATATTTACTTTTTTGATGAAATTCCATACTGTTCTCCCCAGTGGTTGCACCAGTTTGCATTCCCACCAACAGTGCAAGAGGGTTCCCTTTTCTCCACATCCTTGTCAACACTTGTTGTTTCTTGTGTTTTGATTTGATTTGATTTGATTTGATTTGATTTTTTTAAGATTTTATTTATTTATTTGACAGAGAGAGACACAGCGAAAGAGGGAACACAAGCAAGGAGAGTGGGAGAGGGAGAAGCAGGCTTCCCGCCAAGCAGGGAGCCAGATTCGGGGCTGGATCCCAGGACCCTGGGATCATGACCTGAGCCGAGGGCAGACGCTTAACGACTGAGCCACCCAGGCGCCCCTGTGTTTTTGATTTGTCATTTTGAAAGGTGTGAGGTGATATCTCATTGTAGTTTTGATTTGCATTTCTCAGATGATGAGTGATGTTGAACATCTTTTCATGTGTCTGTTAACCATCTGGATATCTTCTTTGGAAAAAATGTCTGTTCATGTCTTCTGCTCATTTTTTAATTGGATTTTTTTTGGGGGGGTTGAGTTTTATCAGTTCTTTGTATATTTTGAATACTAACTCTTTATTGAATATGTTATTTGCGAATATCTTCTCCCATTCTGTAGGTTACTTTTTAGTTTTATTAGTTTTAGCTTTGTTTCCTTCGCTTTGTAGAAGCTTTTTATTTTGATGTAGTCCCAATAGTTTATTTTTCCTTTGGAAGGAGTATGGCCCCACTGACACCTTGATTTCAGACTTCTCCTTTCCAAAATTCTGAGGGAATATATTTCTGTATTTTAAGCCATGGAATTGGTGGTAATTGGTTTCAGTAGCCACAGGAAACTAATATGGCACTGGATAACTTTAGAAGAGACCATATGCAATAGCTTGATGGTATACAAGGTAAGATAAGCATTTGATGAGTGTTAAGAGAGGTTCAGGATATCTTTGCCATTAATCTTCACATTGGTTACCTTAATTCCATGCCTATATATATTAGCAACTATTTTTATCATAAAATAAAACATGATTATTACAAATAAATACTATTAATACATAAATAGTAGAAAATTATAAATATCCTTAAAGATAAATAAAAGTGAAGAGTTTCTCATGTATCTATTTCATATCCCCAGTTTCTTTGCATAGACTAATACCGCTTAGCACAGCACCTGTATTGGTTTCCTGAGGCTCCTGTAACAACATACCACAAATTCAGTGGCTTACACAAATGAAGTTTATTGGCTAAGTTCTTTGAGGCTAGAAGTCTGAGATCAAGGTGTTTGTCAGGGCCATGCTTTCTCTGAAGGTACTGGGGAAGGATCTGTTCAAGGCCCCTTACCTAGCTTCTGGTAGATTTTTGGCTTGTGGCAGCGTAATTCCCATCTTCACATAGCATTCTCCCTGTGTCTCTCCCTTTGTCTAAATATTACCTTTTTATAAGGATGCTGTCATATTGGATTAGGCCTCACTCTAATGACCTCATTGTAATTTGATCATCTGCAAAGACCCTATTTTCACATAAAGTCACATTCACAGGCACTGAGGATATTAGGATTTCAATGTCTTTCGGTGGCACATAATTCATCTCATACCGGTGCCCAAATCAATAATTTTGAATTGAATTGTAAAGTGTATGTGACAAGGAAAGAAGATGATGAAGACATTTTGGAGAATTGAGAAGATATTATTGAGCAAGATTATAATTCTGGTTTAGGCAGAGCTTTCAGAATACAAAAATATCATCCATGTGTAGCACGCATAGCAGAATAAAATATTTATACAAGGTAGCTTTTCTATTTTCAATAACTGTGCTAGTTTTGCCTCTTGTGTTTCTGATCTAGAGAATAGGTGGGTGGTAGAGAAAAGGGAATCTGAGGATTTATAAAGTTGTGAATTAGTGGCATCTTTGATTTAAGTCAGGTTCATTTGGGTAATTCTGTCTTTCAAAACATTCACTCTGTCTCAGGTTTCCTTCCATTCCCTATGCTTCCCCTAATATCTAAGAGATGTGGGCTAGGGTTCCAACACCTGTGCCAGAAGGTGGGGATGGACAGGACCTCCAGTCAGTGTGCTAGGTAATTGCTGGTACCTGCTGCCGTCTTGCTGCTCTGTGTCATTGTAAGACTGCAATCAGTGAAACTGTGGTCTGTTCATTTTGTTGAATACGGGATGGTGGTCTTCCTTATGACTTGTCTCCATCTTTGCCCTCCCTGGTGCTACAGACCTCACTAAATCTAGCCACATTCTCCATCCAGCCTCTAGCTAGTTTTTTTTTTTTTTTTTTTTTTTTTTTTTTTTTTTCCTCATCATGGCTTCTGTAGAGTTTATAGCATTTGTCACTATGGCAAAATGTGGTGGGTCTCTAGGCCGCCAACTCAGTTAAGTTTTGCCTCTACTGTGGAGCATGTAGAAATGTCTCACTCCTTTCATGCCAAATGAGACCTAAGGGGTCTCAAAATATCAAATTCAGGCCCTTTGTGGCCTGTCATAGTTCACTGCCATTATTTACCTATGCTGCACCTTTTTTGTGCTTGCATCAGAACCACCCTGCAGAATGCTATCCACCTTTAGACCCCAGAGTTCTAAAGGGAGTGGGGCACAAACCCTTTTGGCTTTTGCTTAATGTATTCAATTCTGCTCTAACCACCTGAAAATTCAGCTAATAGAGATATGACACTGGCATTCTGCCGTCCATCTTATCTATCTTCTTCCCAAACCTACCAGTAAAAAAGTGATGAAAATTTTTTGTTTTACTCCACTTGGGTGGCTAAAATGCCTCTTAGATTCTATCCCCTTTCTTTAAATTTGAGTTAACGTCATGGCCTAGTCATAATTGGTGGGAGTATTGTTTACACATGAAGGAATTAATTCTATATTTGTTTTCATGAAAGTTGACTCTCAATATGGAGAAATTTGGGCAGGTTCAAAATAGGGATTATGAGAGATAAAAGTACACTCATTTGATCCCCTATTTTATTCTCATTACTTTCAAATAACAGCAAAGTTAGTGACATGTTTTCATCAAAAAAATAAATTATCTCATGCTTATAATATTCATTCCTACATTTTTCTCACCTTCCTTCTACTTACTTCTTTTCTTCTTATATGTGTTCATTAAATTCATTAGATGCATACCTAGAGATTATTATGAGCTAGGTACTGAAATAGATACTGAGGATATGAAAATAAAGCATATCACGCACCCTCAAATACTTCACAGGATAGTGTGAGACTTAGACACATGATATTTTAATTAAGTTTTATTTCAGTTTGGTTAAGTATACCTATTCACCTAATATTCATATATATATTCACCTAATCTATCAACCTCAGATATGGGCTAACTCAATGCCTTTGTTTTTCAGGTTTGGGAAAATGTTGTTTGTATTGGGAAAATAAGCTATATAAGTAACTGATAAAACATATAAGTGACACACAAAACTTAACACTTGGTTCTCCTGAATCACAGTCTATTTTTTTTTTCCTTAATACTGTACACATTCTAACATGTGATATATGATTGTATGCACCATGTTTTTTTTTTTTTAATAATATTTCCTAAAAGACTTGGTACAATTCTCACTGAGAAAGTCTGAAACATTTTGACACAAAATCAACTAAAGTACTTGGGAAAGTATGACATGATGAATAATGAACAACAACTCATTACCATTTGGTAGATGCCGTTGGAACAGCTACTGACACATATATGTTAGGGTCTACCTTATTGAAACAATGCCTAGAATTAAGAAAATAGAAAAAACTGAAGAAGAGAAATACCGGAACAGATTGAATAACAGGAATTACTGCTCCTTATATTGCTGGAAATATTTTAGGTCCTCTTGAAATGAGTTCAGGATTCAGCGACTCAATGACTGAGACAGAAACAGTACTCAGAGGAACTTGCAAATTAAAATCTTAAATTAGGTTGTATTTCTTAAAATGTTCATTGCCAGTACTTGTATTCTTTATCTTTTCTTTCTTATTGGTTAGATGAATTATTGCCTCTACTTTTTCATCTTAGAGCTTATATAACTATTGTTGATTTTACATTAAAAAATGAAATTAAAGTCCTTCTTCTGGTTAAAATATGTAATAATCAGAACAAAAGCAAACAGATCTCTTTTGGAAATTTCTTTCAATTTGAATTTCATTAATTCCACTATACCTTGATGAATTCATTATCTCAATAAAGTAATTCCTCAAGTATTTGCAGGAATAGAGAAAAACACACAACAGATTTGAGAAATATGTACTCTTAAATATTCAACATGTACTGGGAACAAGAACCAATTTCAATAAACATCGTGTATTTCTGTAGGTCGAACCACATGAAATTGCCAATATTGCCATTTTTTTTTTCCCTACAGAAATCACAATTTCTTATTTCTTGAACCCAATACAGGCTTGCAGAACTCTACTTTTACTAGATTTGGCTAAAAGTATAAATTTTGGAACCATCAGGCTATATAAATGCTATAAATACAGGAAAATACACAAAGTGAGAAGAGAGTTGGCAAACATAGGTATTTAAAGTGCCAGCCAAGGAAGAAATAGAGTTGTTTGGGAGACTGAGAAAAAACAATCAACAGCACTAGCCAAAACGATAATATAACTGACTTAACCAGTCCCACAAATATGTTAAAATAACTTGGGTTCAAATATAGTCTAGCTGTTCAACGACTTATTTGTATTACACAAGAAAGACAATTCACTTCACATATTATTATGAACCAAGGACAAACTGGGAAATCAGTCCATTTTGCCCAGTTATAAAGGAAGAAAAATTTATGCATAAAATATTTACCTTTTACAAAATTAAAATTTTATTTTTGAGAGATATTAACTATTTTAGGCAATACATGGATTACTTCGAGATACAGACTACCATGTCTAGTAATGTGCTAGCTCACATATGATTACACTATTGATACATTGATAAAGATGGCAGCTAGAAGCTGTTCTTTCAGCAAGCTCTATTAATTATTTTTATAACATAATAATTGCATTTTAAAGATGTTATACTTTTTAAACAAGGGAAAAGGTTTTGAATTATAGATTGCTATCAGAGCACCAGTTAACCTAATTCCGTCAAGGTTGTAAGTTCTCAGATTTTGCAATGGGAGTTTGAAAGGCTAAAGGGTTAATGAGGAATGTTCAAGGTAAAGTTGTCTGAGATCATCAGGAAGCAGGTGGAGAAAAATTCCAGAGATAGTCATAGATTTACAGCAAGGGTTAATAAGACAAACAAACAAATAAACAAAAACTATCCCTTACAAATTCAGAAATCTACAGAATGAATTAAGGTGAAAGGGATTCCCTCTCACCCAATAGACACTGTGTTTCTACTTTGTCTCCAGTGTGGAATGTCAGATAACCTATATCTTATATAGTCTTTTGTGACTGTTTTTTTTTTTTTTCATTATTCATAATCGTTTCAAGGTTGATACATGTCATAGTTCATATCAGTATTTCTTTCCATTTTATGGACAAATAATACTCCATCATTTGGACACACCACTTTTGTCCATCCATTCTTCTTTTGACAGACACTGGGGTTGTCTTTACCCCTTGCTTATCAGGAGGAGCGCAGCCATAAGCATTCACACACAAGTTTCTAATGGAAATATGCTTTCATTTCCCCTGCATATATGCCTAACAGAATTGTTGAGTCATATGGTAATATCTATGTTTAATCACTTGAGGAACTGCCAGACTTTTCCAATATAGTTGCAACATTTTAGGCTCTCGCCAGCAGTGTACAAGGGGTTCTCATTTTTCCGTATCCTTGCCAACGTTTTTGTTATGTGACTTTTTGACTCTAGCCATCTTAGTGGGTGTGAATTGGCATTTCACTGTGATTTTTTATTTGCATTTCCCTTATGACCAACAATATTGAACATCTCTTTATGTGCCCATTGACCATTTGTGTATCTTCCATAGAAAAATATCTATTCATATCCCCTGCCCATTTTTTGATTGGGTTATTTATTTTTTTGTTATTGAGTTATAAGACTTATTTATATATTCTCGGTACAAGTCTCTTGTCAGGTATGCAATGTACTAATATTTTCTCCTATGAGTTGTCTTTTCACTTTCTTAATGGTATTCTTTATTTTTTTTAATTTTTTAAAAGTGGTTCTTTTTTTCTTTTTAAAGATTTTATTTATTTATTTGACAGAGAGAGACACAGCAAGAGAGGGAACACAGGGGGCGAGTGAGAGAGGGAGAAGCAGGCCTCCTGCCGAGCAGGGAGCCCAATGCCGGGCTGATCCCAGGACACTGGGATCATGACCTGAGCCTAAGGCAGACGCTTAACGACTGAGCCACACAGGTGCCCCAATTTCTTAATGGTATTCTTTAGAGCACAAAAGTTTTAAACTTTGAGGAAGTTCAACTTATCTATTTTTTTCATTTGTTATGCTTTTGCTGTTATATTTAAGAATCTTTTGTGAAATTCAAGGTCGTGAAGATTACCCACATGTTTCTTTCTAGAAATCTTACAGTCTTTGCTCTTTCATTAGGTATGTGATTCCTTTTGAGTTAATTTTTGTATGTGGTATGAAGATAGGGCCCAAATGTCATTCTTTTACATGTGGCCATCCAGTGTCTCAGTACCCTTTGTCTGAAAAGACTATTCTTTACCCCGATTAATGGTCTTGGTACCCTTGTCAAAAACAGTTGACCATAGGGGTGCCTGAGTGGCTCAGTCAGTTAAGCATCTGTCTTTGGCGCAGGTCATGATCCCAGGGTCCTGGGATGAAGTCCCGCATCGAGCCCCACATAGATGCCCCGCATTGGGCTCCCTACTCAGGAGGAGCCTGCTTCTCCCTCTCCCCTCTCCCCCTGCTTGTGTTCCCTCTTTCTCTGTGTCAAATAAATAAATAAAAATCTTAAAAAAATAAAATCAGTTGACCGTAGATGGTATGGTTATATTTCGGACTCCTAATTCTAATTCATTGGTTTTTATCTTTATTCTTGTGCCAATAGTACATTGTCTTGATTATCATTTCTTTGTAGTAAGTTTTGAAATAGGGAAGTATGAGTCTTTCTACTTTATTCTACTTTTTCAGGATTATTTTGGGTATTTGGGTCCCTTGTAATTACATATGAATTTTAGAATCATCTTGTAAATATCTATAAAAAAAAGTTCGGTGGGATTCTGACAGGAATCGCATTGAATTTATAGATCTGTTTGGGGCATATTGCCATTTTAGCAATGTGTAGTCTTCCTATCAATGGACGTAAGATGTTTTTCCATTTCTTTAGTTCATCAATTTCTTTCAATAATGTTTTGTAATTTTCAGAGTATAAATTCTGCACTTCTTTTGTAGACTTATTCCTAAGTATTTTACACTTTTTGATGTGATTGTAAATGGAATTATTTTTCTTAATTCAATTGCAGATTGACCATTCCAAGCTATATTTTTATAAAAATCCCTGAGTTATAAAAACAGAATCCAATATTTTAGTTATACTTTTCAGTTATTTCTGAATAAAACCTTACACTAAAAAAAAGTGATTGTTAGGAAAATATTGAATTACTAAAAAATATTTTTCTCTTTTGATTCCAAAACTACTGCATATCTTTTGAAACATTTTATAAAATGTTATTAAATAATTAACTCATTATCTAAAGATAACTACATTTTGATGTAATGTCATTGAGTTTCTTAATAAAAAGATACATTAAAGATATATATGAATGTGATATATAGAAAAATGCATGAGTATAAAAATTAATGCATCTACATAGAACTTTATATCTTATGTTTTGACTTATTTTTCTATCAGAGCACTTTTCTATATTAATTATTATTCTTGAAAAATATCATCTTAAAGAGAACATTCTACTCCATATGGATAGGTGGCACTTAGTCATTCATATACAGGAAACAGTTAAGTTGCTTTCAAATTTTACTATTAGAAATATTATTTTGATAAAAATTCTTTCATTTTTGATAGTTTTGTGAATATCTCATTTCTTTACCATGACAAAGAATTGTTGGGCCTAATATATAAAATGGTTTCTTCTAAAAATATAATTAGAAAAATTAAAAAAATAAAAATATAATTTTATCTATATATAATTGGAATATACACTCCCCCAACTTTAGCTTAGCTTTAAACACTCCTGAAAGATGAGCAATGGCACCCTGCAGGATGTAGACCCTGCACCCATCACACAGCCCAGGCGCCAGCAAGAACTGGTTCCTTGGAATTGGCTCCTGGAATTGGCTCCTGTTCACACTCAACGGTACTGGTGTAGGTTTAAGCACTTTCTGAAGCCATCAGTACTTCACGTGGAAGCATGTCTGCTGGAAAAGATTTTCAGTCCAAGCAGAGTCCTCCTCCCGGGGTTCGAACGGGGGTTCAAAGTGCTGCTCTAGATGAGAGAAATCTTCATCCTGGGGAAACGCCGGTGGCAGAAGCGTGCCAAAAGGCTGATTCACATTTTGGCGCGAAGCCCCGAAGGAAAAGGTGTAGAGGACCGGTGATGCTCAGTCCGGAAACCATGCAGTCTCTTGAAAGAGAGAATGTTCATTCTGAGGTTTCCTCTCAAACACAGTGGTGAGCAGCCTGGATGAAGCCATGCAGTCACTGAAAATAGGTTAGGAAACTGTCCAGGAACCTGTTACTACAATAGTGTGATTTTTGTGATTAGGACCTCAGTGCAGGGGGGTCAGTCTGTGTCAGAAGCCTTACCCTCAGAGGCCCAGTCTGAATTCCGCCTTTGTTCCTGTGGCTAAGGGGAAACGAGTATTGTCAGTGGTCTATCCACCTTTCCCCTACATAGACAGTTTAAAGATTTAAATGTGAGTTATAATAATAAATAAACTTTAAAAAAACATATATAGATACCTACATATAGATTAGGATTGTCAGGAAAGACAATCTTGTTTTGCACGCTCCAAGATGGGAAAAAGCTAAGAAATAACAAATGTTTGGTTCTGTTTTTTCATAGAGTTTTGTATTAGGTTGGTGTTGCTAAGATCTTTAAAGTTCTAGGGAGCTTTTGTAGGTAGATAAGGAAGAACTTTACTGATTATTCTTTTATTAATGCTAATTTTGAAAAAAAAATGTTTCATTGATATTAAACAAGCTTTATAGACCCAATTGTTAAATGCTGAAACATGGATGACAAGCTGATTCAATTCTCTTTGGCTTTTAGTTAAAAAGAAGTCTGTTAAAAAAAAATAAAAACTAAATAATTAATAAACACTCCTGAAAATCTAGTTCCCAGATATTTTTTCCAGAATTTTCTCCCTCATATGTTCAACAAAAATAAGGTATCTATCATTTTCTATACATCTATGGTACTCTCTGCTATCTTTGCTGATTATAACCTCTTGCTAGGTTGCCTTTTTCCCATGCTATATTTTATTTCTTAAAGCTTGTTTTAAAAAACAAAACAAAACAAAACAAAACAAAAACCTGCTTTACAAAACTTTCCATGATTTTCTGTGCCTTAAATAACCTCTGTCACACTTCTTTCTTTCTCTTCCCTAGCCTTGAATTATAAGGTCCCTATTTCTTTTATCCCCTACCAAACCATGATTTCCACAGTATTAGTGTCATTATCAATGCATATTTTCTTTATGCATAAAAGAATCTCAAGTACTTGTTTCACAAATAAATTAATTGCATCTGTATATTACATATATTTGCAAGGGGCTCTGATCTCATACCACTTCCTACTTGTGATAATTCATTCTGCAGCAAGTAAACAACTTGCAAAAAAGAAAAAACGATGAATTGATTCTGTTAATATGAATCATGTGAATCTCAGTACATGTTCACTGAATTGTGTGTTATGATGTTCTCAAGTATCAGGACACTGTGAAAGCAAGTGTAACAAGATGCTCAGTATTTAAATCTCACTAATGATAGAATTTAGTCTTGCAATTATGATTTATTCATCTTGGAATATTAATCGTATTCAATAATAATATCTGAATATCTATATTGAAAGTGTTAGTATATGCATAATTAATTGGAGGAGGTTATAAATCAATATTCATACACTGTGATATTTACTGTCTCTCACTGCAAACATTATTAATAAATTTGTTACAAAAAATCCATTTTGGACTAATGTTTTGAGGGAGAAAACAAAATCCATCCTTATTATTTCACTTCCAAAGGCAGGATGTTGCTTTGTTTTAAAGAAAATCATAAACTTTTTTTTTTTATAAACCTTTAATTTATATAAATTTTGTTTGGAGTTTTGCTACATCAGTTATTCCTCCCTAACTTCTATTTATGGAGTTTACCCTCTGGTGAAACAAAGTAATTAATTTGAAGAGGGAATACATTCAATATCAGAATTTCACAAGATGAAAAGTTTCTTTACTCATCTGTAAAATCTCTCTCTTTATCAAGAAAGAGAAGAGGTGCAAGCAAGCCAGGAGACAGCTCTTCTGGGGACTGAAGATGGTTTATAGAATACATGTTGAAAAATAAAAGAGAAAAAGCGGTTTCTACCTGTAATATTAACAAGTCATATAAAAATATATTTGAGAACACCAAATGAATAAAAAGACATAATTTTCCTGATTTCGATTTTGTTTTTGATATTCACTTCCTAACTTCTGACTCTCCTTTATTAGGCTCTTCCTTTTACTCTATTTTATATTTCTAAGATAAGAATTGTTATAAATAAAGTGGCATAGCAGTTGACTTGTGCTGTTTTATAGACATCACCTACATTTCTTCCTTTCCGGATCAGACACAAATCCATAGCAGTTCATTTGCTAAAAAGAAGAAACAGTTGAAATGATGGAGAAATAAAAAGACACACACACACACACACACACACACGAGAGAGAGAGAGAGAGAGAAAGAAAGAAAAATTGTATACATTATAGACAAAGGATGTCCCTACTATACTCATGTTTACTCCTAAATGCTTAATAGCCAAATAGGGAGCTCTTCTCTAGAAAATATACTAGTCTCCTCTTATCTTCAGTTTCACATTCCTCTGTTTCAGATACCCCTAGTCAACCATGGTCAGAAGCAGAGATGGTCCTACTTCTGACATGGAAAATCAGTGCTATTCTAACGCGACGCCACATTGTCTATGTCATTCACCTCACTCCGTCTGATCACAGGGGCATTTCCTCATCTCACAACATCACCATAAGGGTGAGTACAGTACAGTAAGCTGCTTTGAGAGAGAGAGACCACATCACATTCATATACCTTTTATTAGAGTATATAAAGGTCCTGCTTTATTATAAGTTGTTTTTGTTAAACTCTGTGCCTAATTTTATTTTTTTTTAAGATTTTTATTTATTTATTTGACAGAGAGAGAGAGAGCGAGAGCAGGAACATAAGCAGGGGGAGTGGGGGAGGGAGAAGCAGGCTCCCTGCTGAGCAGGGAGCCCGATGTGGGACTCGATCCCAGAACCCTGGGGTCATGACCTGAGCCGAAGGCAGACGCTTAACGACTGAGCCACCCAGGCGCCCAGTGTGCCTAATTTTAAATTAAACTTTGTCATAGTTGTGTATGCATGGGGAAAGTGTTCAGTACTATCTGTGGTTTCAGGCATCTACTGAGAGTCTTGGAACATCTCTCCTGTGGGTAACTACTGTATGTATAATTCCTATCTCATGTTTCTCTTTAAATAAAAGTTTCATAGCTTTATTTATATTTATTTATATTTAATATATATATTATTTAGATTTCTCTCTTTTAAAAGCACAGTTTGGTCAAGGGATGCCACACGTTTTTTTTCTTTTTTTATTGAAATATATTTGATATATAATGTTATGTAAGTTAAGGTATACAAAATGTTAGATACACTCATATATTGTAATATGATTCAAACTTCTAATAAGTAGTAGTTCACTACAATTTTTATAAAGACCCTCAAAGTTTTTATTGTTGTTTTCTATTAGCACATCACTGTGAAAGTCCAGCATTTATTTGAGATGTGCACTTAAAATGTCCATGCTTGGAACGCCTGACTGGTTCAGTCAGTAGAGCATGAGACTTGATGCTGGGATTTTGAGTTCGAGCCCCATGATGGGTATAGAGATTACTTAAAAAAATCTTTTTAAAAAATGTCCATTCTTTATATCCATGAATGTAAGTCCCATTAAGTTGATGCAGTTTACATTTTATAATGTATTTTATATGAGAATAAAATCATAGTAAAAGCCTTAGTAAATATAACATCTATCACACTATATTTAATATAAAACAAATATATTTTTTTCTGAGTTTTACACTAGATTATGAGATCCTTGATGGAAGGAATTATATCTATTATCATGTTGAATTGTAGGACTTTACCAATTTTCAGTCATTTTCTACTTACTGAAAATGGCAATTCCATGATTCAACTTAATATTCCCCTCTCCTTTGTGCGTAGCTCAATTTAAGGAACATAGTAGGTGCTCCATGAATGTTTAATGAGTGAATGAAAAAGTAAATGTCAATTTATTTTGTAAGGATTCTTTAAACTACCTGAGCATGTGTTCTTACTCTTTTGTTTCTTTATTCTTATTCAATGAAGAAGAAAAATAAAAAACAGAACTCCTGCTTGCTTGCCATGTAATACATGAAAGAAGTGTCTACCCACTCCCCTGATACCACACACACACACACACACACACACACACCGCCAGAAAGTCTCACAGACAGTCTAGATTATTTGCAGCGTATACTCTAAGGCAGCATGTTAAACTGGGAAACTTGCATCTTATCCAATTACACAAGTAAACAAAGGAGAAATGGATACAGATGTATCTCCACATAGTAAGTGCCTGCATCTTCTTCCTGGTTGAAGTTTTGTGATTAGTTGTGGTGCCTCTGAGGTAACCTCCCATTACCCTCATAGAAATCCTGCTCACACAATCATGAAACTCAGCTTTTTGTTTGTTTGTTTGTTTTTAGTAGAACTTTTCCTCAGTCTACTTCTTTGCCTTAACTGAATTCCAGTCTCTCCTTGGAAGCCTTCTCTGGGGTGAGGGCTCAACATTTCACACTTTTATTTATTTATTTATTTATTTATTTATTTATTTATTTATTTATTTATTTATTTATTTAAGAGAGATTGAATAAGAGAGAACATGAGAGCGGAGAAGGTCAGAGGAAGAAGCAGACTCCCTGCTGTGCAGAGAGCCCAATGTGGGACTTGACCCCAGGATTCCGGGATCATGACCTGAGCTGAAGGCAGTCGCTTAAACACTGAGCCACCCAGGCACCCCACACTTCATTTCTACCGGGGGTTTCCTCCTAGTATTGCACTGCCACTCCCAGAACCAAGTCTCCACTACTGTGTCTTCACCCTGTAGAACCCTCTTACTGATTGGAAACTCAAAATATCCAGCACCTTGGCATGAGCTTTCCTTTCATCATGCCTTGCATCATACACACTTAACAAGCCCATGTCTTGGATAACTGTAAATATCTGTATTCTCTGTACCAGTTCTCAAACAATGCTGGGGGGGGGGGGCGGAAAAAAACAAGATGTTCAGGAAATGGATGCTGCATTAAATCATGGTTAGCGATCTCAACTAGACACTTGGCACTGCCTAGCAGACTTCTCATGTTCAGAGTCTCCCACTTTTATAACAAATTTTCATATCATAGTCACTCTTCTCCTATCTGTAACCTTGCTTTCACCTCAGTAACATTCTACCTTAACACCACCAAACCTCTAAACATGCCAACATGTTCTATCCGTTCTTGTTCTTTGCCTCATCTTACAAACAGAATTCCTCTCCTTCCTGAGCTAATCTCATGTCATTTATCAGCACTCTCTCCATAGCATCCTCTCTTTCACCACTTCCTCTACTCTCCCACTCTGATGATCCTTTGAATATATCAGGACCTTCAATACAGTAAATCTATTGGTGTTCTGTTGTCTCTGAAGCCTTAATGTGATTTCTTCCCTATGCAGTTTAAATTCAAGACCAATCTCACACACACCCTTGCATATACATTGACTCTTTTACCCTCTTGCTACAGAGTATTTACTTGGTGAAACTATAAACCTGATTAAATCCAGCTGTCAGTTTTTTCCAGGTTTGCTCTCTATAGCAGAACGGGGCTAGAGAAAATTTTAAAAATCATATAGACTCCTCATGGTAAATTTGTGTTGCATTCCAGTCATAGTAAATTTACTTATACTTAGTCCATTCACTACCCCATGACCCAATAATTACTTGTTCCTAGATAAGTATTTTGATACTTTTTTCCTCTTTTCTCAAACCACTTTCTAAATTTACTCAGAATGGAACTACTTCTTAACACCTCCACTTCTATCACTCTGTGCAGGACCACATCATCTTTCACCTGGATACTGCTGTAACCTCATGTCTCTTTCCAGCTGCTACTCTCTGAATATCTGTGTCCCCCAAAAGTGCCCCGAAGAAACCTAATGTCCAATGTGATGGTAGCAGGAGGTGGGGCCTTTGGGAAGTGATTAGGAATTAGTACTTTTTTTTTTTTTTTAAGATTTTATTTATTTACTCGACAGAATGAGAGAGAGAGAGAGTGCACAAGCAGGGGGAGTGGGAGAGGGAGAAGCAGGCTCCCTGTTGAACAGGGCTCAATCCCAGGACCCCAGGACCATGACCCGAGGCGAAGACAGATGCCTAATCAACTGAGCCACTCCAGGCACCCCCAGGGATTAGTACTCTTGTAAAAGATGTCCAATAGAGTTCTCTTGCCCCCTCTGGTATGTGAGGATACAGAGGGGAAATTGGAAGTCTCCAACCCAAAAGAGGGTCCTCACCAAAACCCATCATGCTGGCACACATCTTAGACTTCCAGCTCCAGAACTGTGAGCAATATATTTCTGCTATTTATAAGCCACCCATTCAATGGTATTTTGTTATAGTAGCCTGAACAGTCTAAGACACCAACTTTTCTCTCCAATGTACATAAGTAACACAAATATAAACATAAATCACAAATATAAATCTGATAATGTTATTCCTCTGAAACCATTTAGTAGTTCTCCATTTCAATGAAATAAAACGCAAAGTCTTTCAATGACCTACAAGGCTCTACATAATCTTGGCCCTTCTTTATTTTTCTGATCTCTATCCTACTCTCAATTTTGTTCTCTCTGCTCCAGCCATTCTAGGATCTCCCTAAGGGCTTTTGTCATATTTATTTTTCTATGTTTGACATATTCTTCTCTCAGATATTTGGATGGCTAAATCTTTCCACTTCTTTATATTGTCTTTTTGTTGAAGACTACACAATGACCTAATTTTAAATTATATACCCATTCTCAGCTTTCCTGATCCTTCTTATGTGCTTTTTTCCCCTCCATAGCATTTTACTGCTTATAATGCACTGTTGTTTTACTTCTTGATTATGCTATTCCTGATTTTACTTGTTTCTTTACCATTTCCAACCATAGAATGAAACCCTCTTTTTTTTTTTTTAAACTTTCATTTCTGAAATGCCAAGGACAGATCCTGACACAATAACATTCAAATATTTGATGACATAAAGGATAAAGTAATAACATCTATTCCTTCACCTTTACTCACAATTCCATTTCCTATCTCTGTTGAGATTGTAATAAACCTTGTACTGAATCTTATATCTCTCTTGTCCTGTATCTTCTACTTCTTACTCTGGACTCATATCCAATACCACTGACAGCTCAAGTGTTAGTGATCTTAAAAAAAAAAAATAAAATAAAAACCTTCCCTCAACCCTAAGCCAACTTTATCTTCAGTATTAGCTTTCTCATAATTTGGCATTGAAATTATTTAGAGAAATACCAATAATTGATTTCATTTCCTTATCCCACTTAAACCTCTACTCCCACTACTTACACTGAACTTCATCAAGCTTACTTGGAACACTCTTTCCTGTGACTTCTATACGATAAGTTCTCTTGGGTTTTCTTCTACCTCACTCCCATTCTGTTCAGGGGAATCTTCTTATAATAGACTATTAGTATTTGAGCACTTCAAATATCTTCCCTAGACGCTCTTACATTGTTATTCCTCACTTTCTCCTTAAACATCTTGTCCACTTTTATACCTTCATTTGTTACCAGATGCCAAGATTTTCTGGATTTCTATCTCCAGCCCAGGACTCTCTCCTGAAGTCTGGGACCACTGTTACCACATAAATTTGTAGAGGGCATCTAAAAATATGTTACACTAATTACTCATTTTCTCTCACAAACTCTTCTTTCTCCATGTTTCTTATCACAGTGTACCATATTATGAATCATTTACTCTAACATTCAGTCAGTGAGAACTGTCAATTCTATATCTTCAATTATCTTGTGACATTATTCTTCTTTTATTCCCCAATCTTTACCACCACCCTCTTTCTCTGTGACTACCAATCTTGACTGGATAATTTTCAGGTTTTTCTCACTATAAGTCATTTTTCAATTCTACAAAGAGTTATCTTAAACATCCAAATCTTATCATTACATTCTCTGATTAATTCTTTTAATGACTCCATATTCCCCTTTTGGCATAATGTAAAGGGCCATTTAGGTTAGAATCTGTTCCGTGCTTCAGTTTCAAGCCTCATCTTTAATTACCTATAACCCTCCCACAGTGTTCCTCTCACACTGAACTTCTTGCAGTTCCCTGGATGTTGCAGATTTTCTCACTCTCAACTCTCGTCCTTAGCACATAATCTTGCCTCTTATGAAATATATTTCCCTCAACATATGAATTCCACTAGTATTCTCCATCTACATTTGTATTGACAGTACACATTTTCCTTCAAATCTTAGCTAAGGCATCATTTTATTTGTGAACTCTAGGTAAGTTTTACCTCTTTATGCTATCATATCATCTTTACTTACAATTTATCACTTTTCACATTAATTATAATCCTTTTATGCGATTTGTTCTTTCTCTACCTGACAATGCAAGTAGAAACAGCATTTATATATGGTGGCTAGTATGTTACCTGACATAATTACTTTTTGTTTTTCATTAGTTTTTACATATGGTGATTACTACACTTCAGGTAAAATACATTAATCAACCTTTATAAAATTCTATGAGTTAGGTAGCACTATTATTACCATTTCACAGGTGAGCAAACTGAGGCTGAGAAAGGTTAAGGAAATATATAAAAGGTCAAATAACTATTAAGTGGTAAGCTAAGAATAATTATTATTGGCTCACAATTAGTATTTACTCAATAAATGAAAAGATGGATAAATTATAGAATGAGTGCATAAAATTTCCCTTTTCTCAGATCACTAAATATTTGTTACTAGTGACTAGGATACATTTTTCAAACTTGATCGCTCTTCCCTTTGGATAACTTTTTTTTTTTCACCCATGAAGTTACTCATTTTCTCAGGCAATATGTTTCTGGCAATCCACCTGCCAGTATGTGTTTTTGTGTGAGCAGTAGACACAACATGCAAAACTGGGACACTGGTTACATTTATTTGAAGAAAGCTCTTAATTTAAAGTAAGAGACTTTTTCTCATGAATAATTGTGCAGATTATGTCCAGAACAAGGTCCTCTGGCCAAGAAGCTAAAATCAAGCCCAGAATTTACTGTCATTTTGGAGGAAGAAATGACATTTTAAGTAATTAATTTTCCCAGAAACCAGGGGCATGTTTTCCAATTCATCTGCCAGATTGGGTGGTTTTTTTTTTGTTTTTTTGTTTTTTTTTTCTAATTTATTACAAAGTCACCATATATACCATCAGAGAGCCTGCCCAGAAAGGCCTGGATATTTAGGTATGTATTCTTTTCCAATTCATATGACCTTGGGAAATTGTCTTAACATCAATTTTCTCATTTGGGAAGGGATAATATCTCATTCAAAGTATTGCTAAGAATATTGAATAGTGGGTGCCTGGGTGGCTCAGTTGATTAAATGTTCCTCTTGATTTTGGCTGAGGTCATGATCTCAGGGTCGTGAGATCAGGCCCTGCAATGGGCTCCGTGCTCGGCATGGAGTCTGCTTGATGTTCTCCCTCTCCCTCTACCCCCCCAACCCCCACTTGGGCTCACCCTCTCCCTCTCAAATAAATAAATCTTTTTTTTTTAAAGATTTTATTTATTTATTTGACAGAGAGAGAGACAGCAAGAGAGGGAACACAAGCAGGGGGAGTGGGAGAGGGAGAAGCAGGCCTCCCGTTGAGCAGGGAGCCCGATGTGGGGCTCGTTCCCAGGACCCTGGGATCATGACCTGAGCCAAAGGCAGATGCTTAACCATCTGAGCCACCAGGTGCCCCTCAAATAAATAAACCTTAAAAAAAGAAGAATATTAAATAGTATAATGTATTGAAAGCACCAACACTTTGTGTTGCATACAGTAACTACTCTGTAAATGTTGGCTCTTATTGTTAATATTTTTATTCCTATTAATATTATCATTATTATTTTCTTTTTAAAATTTTCTTATAGTGATTGCATTTTCTCTTTGGATTCTGAAAACTAATGAAGCTTACTGAGACAAAACCACCTCTAAAGTTTTGAGAGAACAGATATAAAGACAACAATCACTCTCTAATACCATTCCCAAATACTAGAACAGTACAAGGAAAAATTTGTTTTCACATGTCTATTCTCTACTCAAAATTATGATAAGTAGGGGTGCCTGAGTGGCTTGGTGCATTGAGCGAGCGTCTGACTCTTGATTTTGGTTCAGGTCATGATCTCAGGGTTGGGGATTAAGCCCTGCTTTGGGCTCCTTGCTCAGAGTGGAGTGTGCTTGGGATTCCCTTCCTCTGCCCTTCCCCCAATGGCTCCCCCCTCCCATAAAACAAATAAATAAATAATCTAAAAATTATGATGCTTATACTTTAATTTAATTAAAAAATTAAATTTAAGTTGAATTAAATTTAGAATAATTGAAATTAAATTTAAAAATTATTAAACTGCCATACAAAATCAAAGGTTTTTAACGTGAACTGTAATGAAAAGTGAAGGTACTTTCTGTTTATAAATTTCCAAACTTAGATAAATTTCCAAGCACTATGTCAGAGACCATTCTAGACAAAGGGGAGGTATTAGGTACATGTAATTTAAGTGCAATGTATGGTAGGTTGAATAGTAACTCCTCAAAAATATCTAGGACTTAATTCCTGGAACATGTGACTATGTTACCTTACATGGTAAAAGAGACATGCAGGTTTAAGTAAATTAAGGATCATGGGATTAGAGATTATCCTATTATCTGGGTGGGCCAGATGCAATCATAAAGGTCCTTATAAGTGGGAGGCAGGAAGACCAGAGTCAGTTGAAGGAGATATGACAACAAAATCAAAAAGATGGAGTGATGCAAGGAAGGGTATCATGTGTAAAGGAATGAAGGTGACCTCTAGACACTGGAAAAGCCAAGGAAACAGCTCATAGAGGCTCTCGAAGGAACAGTCCTGCCAACACCTTGAATTGAGTCTGGTGAAACTGATTTTGGATTTCTGACCTCCTGAACTATAGGATAATAAATCTATGTCGTTTTAAGCCACTACATTTGTGATAATTTGTTACAGCAGCAATAAAGAATAGAAAATGATGCCAGATAACACAGTGAGTGGAGAAGTGAGATAGGAAAAATCAATATCAATATCATTATCAGTTAAATTACCACTATATATATATATATATATATATATATATATATATATTCTTTTCCAATTCATATGACCTTGGGGAATTGTCTTAATATCAATTTTCTCATTTGGGAATGGGGATAATATCTCATTCAAAGTATTGCTAAGAATATTGAATAGTGGGTGCTATATATATATAATATACATAACATATATATATATATATATATATATATATATATATATAGTGCTTGATTCTTTTGGTAAATCTGGGAACAGTTAGAATATATGCCTCTGAATTTTTCTACTCCCTACCAAGGTATGAAAAAGCTGGGAGGTTTATACATGAACTACAATCAATCATCTATTGAGTGTTGATTTTAAAAATATTAATTGCCTGGCACTTCTGGACTGTCGTGTGGACCAAAAGAGCATGTTCTAGTGGCCAGAGAAAGCCCATGGGTAAAGAACTTCAGATGCTGGTATCAGGAAGTCTAATTATTATATACTGAAGCATAATTAAGAGGATGTGAGCAGGGTATTGATAGCATCTATGAAGGTTTATAATCTGTGTTTACTTATAGTGAGTCAATGAACTAGATGAGTTTAGGAATTGTTTATATATTTTAGTGTTGCTTACACACACTGATATACATATATATATGTGTGTATACACACACACACACACACAACTATTTATCTCCGAAATTTAAAGGTGTATGGAGGGAACTCCTCATGAATTTAACAAAGACAATAAAATTCTGATTGGTGAAACAAAGCCCATAAAAATAATTGCAAAAGCTAATTTTATGGCTTTTAGCCTTATAAAATATGGAAAGATTATTTTAAACAGTAACAAGGTATGTCTATCTTTGTTTACTGCAAAAATGGCAAGTTTCACATAGGAGGTAACATTATATTTTTAAAACACATATGAATTGTAATTGGAGGGGGAGATGAACCATAAGAGATTATGGACTCTGAGAAACAAACTGAGGATTTTAGAGGGGAGGGGGGTGGGGGGAAAAATTCTTCCATTTGTCATATAGTGTATCACTTCGTTAAAAAATAAAAATGTTAAAACACATACGAAATTCTAAATATATGATTAGTGGAATGTGAAACATGATTTGTGAAGAATCAGTGAATCATGCAGGTAGTATATGAAGGCAATATGATAAACTAGAAGTAGGGTGCATGATTGTTTTCAAAATTAATAACCTAAGGGGAAAAGTGAAATATGCATCCTTAATAAAACTAAACACAATCTAATCAAGATATCTACAATTAAAACATTCAAAGATTAGCCAAACATGTAATTGAGTATGCTTTATCAAAAATATGAACCTAAGCTTGCAATATTTTAATATTAACCTTTTTCCAAAGTACCTCACAGAAAAAAATTAAATTCCCAGTTTCACGAATAATATTTTAAATATTAAATTATTCTTATGTGATGGTAAATTTTGTGGACTAGTAATATACCTATTTAATAAATACGGGTTTTAACCCCAATTTGAACAGTTTATTGATCACTATTGATAGTAAAAAATATATTTTTGAACACATATTATATACCAGACACAACTCTAGGCACTGGAGATATAGAGCTTACATTATAGAGGGGACTGACAATAGAAAAATAAATAATTACCCATATAATATGTAAAATGGTTATGAATTTAATAGGAAGATAAAACAATGACAGTGGATATAAAGTTTCCAGGGTCAGGAGGAGATATAAAATTTATAAATTTTGTTTGGAGAAGCTTTTAAGTTAGTATAGGTCACTGGAAAATTTGAGATTGGACTTATGCATTTGATACCTGTTAGTGAATAAATGTTAATGAAAGCCACAGACTGCAAGAAATCAACAAATGAATGGAGTGCAAATAGAACATGATACTAGAGGACTGAGCTCTGCAGCAACCCATGGTTTTATAGGTCAAGAGGAAATGAAGGAATCAGCATTGAGATCGAGAAGCAGCAATCACAGAGGAAGGAGGAAAACCAACAAAGTGTAGTATTTTTAAAGTCAAATTAAAAATGTAGAGTCTCAAGGAAAAGGAAGAACCACTTGTGTGAAATGCTATGGATTTCTTACAAAGGATGAGACCATCCAATGGATTTACCAATGTGAAGTTTATGGGTCCTCTTGAAAAGAGCTGTTTTGTGGGACAGAGTAGGGGCACAACTGTTTGGAGTGCACTTATCAGAATGCAAGGAAGGGAGCTGCACTTCAGTTCTATTTTACATATTCGGTACTGTAATTTCACACATAAATCTCCTCTGCACTGGACACCATGTAATTCAGGCCTCATTTTGGAGACAATTTTATCTTTTTTATCTATCTCTTTTCTGAGGAATGAGCTATCATTTCATATATTTCTGATTTATTATGTCTATTTGAAATTATGAATTTCTGATTTCAGTGCTCTTTCTTATCTTTGGTGTTGGTTAAATTACTTTTGATTCAAACAGGTATGAAGTTTCAGTTTTCCTTTTTTTTTATGTCTCGGTATATGTGTCTGCTGGAGCAGTATATTCACCTACTATTTATTTTTATTTTTGTATTTTTTTTTCTTTTTGTGCTCTTTTTTTTTTAAGATTTTATTTATTTATTTGAGAGAGAGAGAATGAGAGAGAGGGAGGGAGCACAAGCAGGGGGAAGGTCAGAGGGAGAAGTAGACTCCCCGCTGAGCAGGAAGCCGATGCAGGACTTTATCCCAGGACTCCGGGATCATGACCTGAGACAAAGGCAGTCGCTTAACCAACTGAGCCCCCCAGGCACCCCATTTCTGCACTCTTTTTAATTGAGAGCTGTTTTCTTTTTTTTTTCCCCACTCATTTTTATTTACAGTTGATTGTCCTAAAACAATAGGCAATTCAAAGTGGGGGAAAGTGTAGAAATTTGGGGTACTTAATTTGGTTCTTAGTTTGTGTATGTTCTAGTTCCACCTCTATGTACATTTCATTAAAATATGGCCTCATTTTGGTAGTTTTCTTCAGAATCTTTGATATTCCCATATTTTGGTAGCACTCATACTTTACTACCATGCTTCTGGGGAATACCTTTCCTTCTAAATTTCTTCCTCTGTTCCTTGAAATAACACCTAACCGAAAATGCAAGTAGTCCATTCTTTGTACCGCCAGATCTCAGAGCTATTTTTGATATTTGTACAGTCAATGTGAGAACTTCTTTCTCTTGAGATAATCCTGGTTAATGTTCTCTGTTTTTCTCCACCATCAGGATTCTGCTGCTCCCTCTCCTGCTTAATCTCTCCATTCTGCCCAAACTCTCCATTCTGGTTTAGAAGACCCAAAGTGCTGGTCAGAGATTTACAATGCCCCACATACATAAAACTTAAAGTTTGCAGTGTTCTCTGCCCTGTTCATAGAATAGAATATAGGCTATAGGTGGTTGGACTCTACTTGTTTTCTGTTTTGATTTGTATGTATTCTTTTCCCTTCTTCTTTTTTTTTTTTTTGAGAATGTATAGAGAAAAGTGTCAACTTCCATAATCTCAAGAGAAGTTAAAACTCTCTCTTGATGTAGTACTATTATTCTTTCTTCCTATCACATATTAATACAGACAAAAACTTCATTGAATAAAGCCTCACTGGAATTATTGTAACTTATTGATGGTTAAATTCAACTTGAAATAAGCAAACCTGGGATCACTATTCCAATTATAGTCTATGAATCTAAAGGATTCAAATGAAAAGTAACACACAAAAAGATAAATTTCATTTCTATGTATAAATGCAAAGAATCTAATCTTGTTCAGAAAAATGAGGATTATCAGGACAACCAATACTTCTAGGTTATATTAAAGACTGTTACAAAGAATTCAAATTAACTTTTACTATAAATAAATATCCATAATCTGCACAAATATAGTAATTATACATCTGAATAAATAACTGGTGGGGTGGGACAATGTGAAATTTTCATTTCTGGAAATCATCAGAAGATAAAGTAGTGTTTTTGTTTGTTTTTATGGACGACATGAAAGAGGTATTTCCTGACAAAGAAGAAATGAGATATTTGACCTCTCAGTGTTTCTTCCCACCGTAACATCAGTTTCCACGATCCAGCTGTGTTTTTAACCTATTACCTTGCTACCTTTATTCTTTTTGGTATAATCTCCCTTCCCTGTTTCTATGGTGACAGGTGAAAGGTACCACTTGGTGCTCCTTATACCTTCCTGTGCACAACTTTTGCTTAAAAAAAAAAAAAAATGGCCAGGGAAGGTGGGGAGTATTAGAGAAGTTTGAGCAGCAGGAAATACAAGAGCAAAATTTTCTGCAGACATTCATGGCTTCAATTTCATACTTAATTTATCTATATGACTCACCAGAATTACTTAACCACACAAAAATACTTAACATTTGAAATTGGAAAATTACTGCACTAATATCATTAGTAAGAACTATCATCAGCAACATAGAAAACACTCAAATATCTCTAATCCAGAAAATTTTAATTACCTAGCCATGATAAAAGTAACAAAATCATTTTCCCAGCTGCTTTTCTATTGCTTTTAAAATAAGCCCTTGAGTACAATGATAAGTTAAATGCTACTTTTGTGTTCATGAAAAAGGAAGCAGTCTGAAAAGAGTGCAGCTGCCTCAATACTTTCAAGAAAACCTTTTATCTTTTGCAGAATCTCTCTCTCACACACACACACAGACACAAATTTGAACAATTTTCATCCTATTTTACATTCTACTAAAACACACTTTGGTGTATCAATTGATAATAGGTAAATTGACAGATGGAATGGAAATAAACTTTTGAAAAAAATGATTTTCTAGCAGAGTCGCACAGCGGAAGCATGCTGGGCCCATAAAAAATATTTTCTGATGATTATATAATTTTATTTTTGACATAATTTTTGAGACATTCAAAGACAGGATATATTTTTATTCTAAGTATAATGAGGTGTTATGAATGTGGTTATTTTAAAAGCCTCATCTAAGTTGCACTAGTATTTTCCCTGCACTCAACTGAAAATAATCAATTATATACCAAGGGTCTTTTTTTTTTTATAAAGATTTTATTTATTCATGAGAGAAAGAGAGAGACAGAGAGAGAATTTGAAGCAGACTGCACTGAGCGCAGAGTCCCACTCGGGGTTCAATCCAAAACTGGGAGATCATGACTTGAGCTGAAACCAACAATCTGATGCCTAAGTGACTGAGCCACCCCGTGCCAAGGTTTAAAACAATGAAGAAATATTGCTGATATAGTTGCTAAGTCTTTGAAAATACCTCAACTTTTAGATATGAATTTAGGGTGCAATAACAGTATATTTTAAAAGTATGGTGCTTTTTGTGATTCTTTGTCTAGGAAATTTATCAATGTCTTGCCTCAGAATAAAATTCATCTGTCAGATGGCTTTTGGTTTTATTTAAAAATAATTATTTTTCATCTCATCTGTTGCAGCAATTTCATTCTACACAAGCAAAACATATCTAACAAATTACTTGTAAATAAAACATTACTTAGTAGCTTTAAGACTCTATAATATTTAACACATTATGAACTTTCATAATTTTACTTCTATGGCAATCCTCTCTTTACATGAATTATTTCCTCTTTAACTACTTTTCTTAGTGTTTTTTTCTTCAGCTCCTTTTACACTGGTTATTCTTAAGATGTTTGTGGTTTTTTTTTTTTTTTTTTCTACCTCCTCTCCTGAACCTAAATCTTTTTATTTAAGTCCGTAGCTTTTTATTCCCTGCCCCAACAACCCCTGCCATAAATAGACTTACTAGGGCACTAATAAAGTTTATACTCCAGAAAGCATCATTTACATAGGCCCCATTTACAGACACTGTACCAAATATTGTATTTTAAAATTTATATTTTTAAAGGTCTCTAAAATTATGTAAGTTTCTGGCACTGTAAAACCTGCATCAGCCCCTTCTCTTGATTGTATACACCTGATCTGTGTCCCAAATGTATATCTGTGATTTCCTTTAGAAATTTCCACCTAGCTATGCATTTAACAGGGAGGACTTCACATAGGCATCCCAAACTCAGTATGTACAATCTGAATTTATATCTATACTCTAACCTTCTCTTCTAGTAATCCCTATATTAGTGATTTGATTTTCACTCAACAAGTCACCCAGAAAGAAATGTAACAGACATCTCTAATCCCTCATATACTTTAGCCCAAAAAACAGAGGATAAAATTCATTTTAAGCATAGTACACAAAATCCTGAATGTGACCACCATTGGCCTCTCCTGCTAAACTTCCATAAAAACACCGTAAGACCTCCACATTATTTATAGATTCATTAAACCTGTAACACCTCTCCAACTTTGAAATTACTATGCCTTTTGCTTAGTCTCTCTCCATCTTTCATTCTCATTTAGTCATAATTGAAACTTACTTCAACTTTCTATGAAGTCTTTTTAAAAACTTCATCAGTATTCACCCATTCTCTTGAAATGTATACTTTTTCTCTTTAATGATAGCATTGTGCTTTTAACCCCTAGTAGAACTCTTTTTAAATCGTAATTTATTAAAATGAATCATGTTCATTCCTAGCTCTACCACAGGACTGTATTTTTTTAAAGGTTTTATTTATTTATTTGACAAGGAGAGAGAGAGAGAGAGAGAGCACAAGCAAGGGGAGTGGCAGACAGAGGGAGAGGAAGAAGCAGGCTCCCCGCTGAGCATGGGGCCCAATGTGGAGCTCAATCCCAGGTCCCTGAGGTCATGACCTGAGTGGAAGGCAGACATTTAACCGACTGAGCCACCCAGGTGCCCCGTTCACTCTATTTTCAAAATATATCTAGTGTCCAATCACTTCTTACTACCTGCACTACCAGTACCCTAATCCAGGCCAGCACTGTATCTTACCCGGATTGTTGTAGCATGCCGCAAAGTGTTCTCCTTGATTTTGCTGTTGTCCCTCTAAAGTGTACCCTCAATTCAGCAGCCAAAATGACCTTTGAAAATTCAATCAGATCAGATGAATTCGCTTGAAAACTGTCCCATGGACCCCTCCACCTTTTACTCAGAGTTCAGCCTTTCTTTCCCCACATTGCACTGCAATGCCCTGGATTTTTTCTGCCTCTCAAAATGTCCTCCATTTATTCATTTTCTGACCTCATATCTTATTATTTCCTTTCTCTCATTCTATTTGGACCATTCTGCTCGGGTTGCCAAGTTTCAGTCATACCAAGCATGTGCTTAACCTGTAGACCTTTATACTACTTGTGTTTCCTTTGAATAAAACTTTCCCCTAGATATGGTGCAGAGAACAGTTTCTTCAGCTCCCTGATCAAATACGACTACATAGACTATTCGTGAACATATGTAACTCTCACCTTCTCCCTCATTAGCCTTTCCTGTCCCATCTCCTTCCTATAGATTTACTTCAAAGTGCTTGTTATAATCTTTCGTGCCAAATACTTACTTCATTATTATTGTCCCTTGGATTAGATTAGCTGAACAGATTCAAAGAAAAATCTTTTTCCCACAATACCCTTTTGACAAGATCTGATTCTACCTGAATTTGTTTATTACCTAGGGATTTTTCCGCCTGATAGTCATTTGTAGTTATAATTACTTACCTTTAAAACATTTCCTTACTTTCTGCATTTCCAGATACTGGAAATAAACTTTACTTATTTTTTTCCACTATCATTGTATCTGCTATCATTGTATTTTCCTTTGAGAATATGGCAAATTTATTGTTTCTCTTATAGTATTCAGTTAATTAATTTTCTTAAGTTTTCAAATTTGAAAAACTACAGTTTACAATGCTTTCTTTAATTACTTCTGTTGCTATTTTGAGTTTTATTTGAAAAGTATAAAGGATACCATACTTGAAAACACTATTGTATTTAAGTAGCCTCTAGTCATTCTAGCCTATTTTAAAGGCTTTTTCAGGATATACATTAAAAAGAATACATACTCATGTGTATGCACCAACATACAGATACACACACGTTAGTTTTTATAAAAGTACTTTCCTACTATGCAATGTTTCTTAAATTTCTTCTACCATGGAGTTTGACAGTTTCCATATAGAATAAAAGCTTAATAGAAATGTTCCTGATGATTATATTTAATTAATTTCTACCAGAGCCACCCACTATTATTTACTGGTATGTTTTTTAAATGTATTTCCACATGTAAATTATTTGATTGTCCGATAAGTGGTGTAATGGAACGAATACATTAAAAAGCCTAATAAAATAATATATAGGAAAACATAAAATTAAAAGTATGTAAAGTTAAAAATATAACCATACTCTGTGGTTAAAAAATGGACATAATATTTTATGACATGAAGTCAATAGCAATTTGGAGAATAGCTAGCCGTGTAATGTTAGTCACTGACATAAAGATCTCTAAAGTGAAAAATCTGAGTATCTTTCATAAGTACAAAAGCATTAAAATAGAAATGTATGAAATATTACATCTCTTCATTATAATTTACAATGGCTTTAACAATATGCTTTATTAATACAATCATTCTAGTCTTCATTTAAGTCTATACTAAGTCAAAATAGTGGCTCCATACAGAAAAAAACAACTTCAAATTTAACTCGGGGGAATGCTGGTCTTTATTCATCATGAACTAATTCCTTAATATGACATTGTATTTCCATAGACGAAGGGTAGGACTCTTTCCAAATAGAGACCACATGTTTGTGGAATGTCCACGCCATATTCCTGTGCAACAGGTAATAATTACAACAACATTTACCAAAGGGGTTGTCTGCAAAAGAGCCATGTGTACCTTCTCCTCTCCAATTGTTACAAATGGAAGGAGACTAGAAGATTAAAAATAAAATTTCAAGGATAAAGGGACAGAACATAATATTAATCAGTTTCCAGCTGAGTTAGTGTAACCAACCATCAAGTCTCACTTTGATGTAAGCAAAGAGCCTATCCTTGGGGAGAAAAGAATGAACATAAAGGGAGCATTTTAAAAGTCTCTCATCTTCTTTGTAATATTTGTTTCTTAGATTATCCATTCTTCTTGGTATTAGAACTTAAAGGCTTCCAACTAGGCTTTGAAACTGATATACTCTTGAAGTTCTTAGGCTGAAGTGAAAAAGTCGACATCTTTATTAAAACATTTTTTTTGATTATTAAAAAAAAATCTACAACTTGCTTTGGTACCTCTATAACCAAATATATTTCATTTCTTTCTCTAAAGCATTTTCCCAGCTAAAATATTTATACTTAGGTAAAATACTAGTCTTTCATATAAAAAATTTTAATTCAATGCCTAATGTCAAGATGTTATCTAATATTTCATATGTGCAGGTTATTGGATTAGATAAAGCAATCAAATTTGACAATCGTGTTTCCCAACTTACAGTGAATTAACTTTTATTATTGCTAAAAAATGAAACATTTTAAAAATCGTTGACTTTTGAAATTTAATTTATTGATAAAATAATTCTCTAGAACTTTTAGCTGATCCTAATTTTTATTTTTAATAAATTATATGCATAACCTTTAATATAAATTTATCACGAACACACATAAACCCAGTGATAGACACTTAGTGGTTAATCTCCCCTTTATTACTGTCTTATATTACCTCTCTTGTGTATCTTGCACTTCGACACTTAAAATCACATGTACACACACACTTCTTCATCCTATAATTGGAGCTAAAATAATCTAATTATACTATCTGATTTAAGTAGATGAATTTTCTAGCAATTAGACTTTGAAAATTCAATTATACGTGAATAAAATATTCATTCCAATTTTTATCAAATATTGGCAAAGTCCTCTCATTTGAATGATGCTATACTATCCTAAGGAGGGAAAATGGCAGCCAGGGCTATCCTGTAAGAGAGTAGGCACTCTATTTCCCAGCATCTCTGTGGCTTCGTGAATTGGGCTAGATTAGCACTGGAATTAAATAAACAGAAATGTCATATATACACAACTAAGACTTTGGACATTTATTAACTCCTTTTTCAATCTATGAAATAAAAAGATTTCTTATTTTTTTTTAATTATACAAAATTTGCTTTCATTTTCTTTTCATACAAAAAAAGAATGTTTAAGTAGTTAATCCAGATTTCTAAAATAATATTTTATACTGTTTACAAACTTTATAAAAGCCAATATATATTTTTCTTTTCTCATTTCGCCTCCTGCTTCATTTATAAAAATCTTACTCTTAAGTGTCAGTCTTACAGTAAAAAAGAAAAGTGAGATTGTTCTAAGTTTCCATTTGTTTTTTAATTTAATTTTATTATGTTATCTTAGTCACCATACAGTACATCATTAGTTTTGCTGGAGTGTTCCATGATTCATTGTTTGCGTATAACACCCAGTGCTCCATGTGGTACGTGCCCTACTTAATACCCATGTCTCCATTTGATTCCAACTTGCACCTCAGACATATCACTTGATGTGACTAAGCCTTAATTACCCCAGCCGGTATGTCGGAATATTAATACCTATCTCTGTATAAAAAATAAAGACGAAACAAAAAGCAGAATTGGGCCTATAAAGAGAGGACAAATTGATGGTTGCCAGAGGACAGGGTGGGGCGTTGGCAGAGTGGGTGAAGGGGAGAGAGAGATACAGGCTTCCAGTTATGAATAAGTTACAGGAATAAAAGGCACAGCATAAGGAATCCAGTCAATGATACTATGAAGCAATGTAACAGGACAGATGGTAGTTACACTCGTGGTAAACATAACATGATATATAAACTTGTCAAATCATTAAGTTGTACACCTGAAATTAATGTAACATTGTGTCAACTATTCTCAAATAAAAAAATAAAAACAAAAAAATGAAAAATCCCCCCAAATATATTAAGATTTTAAAAATCATTTTCCAAGTTACAATCAATTGTGTTCTTCAAACACAGCGGAACTAGTACATTTTAAACTATTCTTTCCAAAGCCAGGTCCAATAGGATTCTCCATTTCTTCCCAACATGTCATCATTACTTAACTATCTATGAGAACTTACATTGTGCAATAATTATGTTTGCTTGCAATTTTATTATTTCTATTAAATAATAGAAAAGACAAGGAAATAGGGATCTTAGTATCTTGAAAAGTAAAGTAAAGAAGTGCTGCATAGTTATCACTGTGGCCCGTCCTTTCTCCTTCTGTGGAGGTAATAACTGAAGTCAGATCACCTTTCTGGTTTCAAGGACTCTCAAGTAGCCATCGTGGAATCTGGCCCTAAAAAGCATTCATGGGTCCTGAATCATTACACATTTGGAACATTTGGAACAAAAAAGACAAACATCTTAAGTGGAACGCTACAGGTAATATTTGAATATTTTTTTAAATATTGTCTCAGGTAGAAAATAAAAGGAATAGCAAAATAGCTTCTTTAAAGGTGTCTTCACATCAAGAAACTTTTAGACTTAACTCAGAGAAGGGCACTAGAATTGTTCACAAGGTTTTATGTACTATCTCTGAGGGTTCTTTTGCATACCTCATGAAATAAAATAAGTGAAAACATCTAACTTATGCTTGACACACAGAAGGCTCTGAAACATTAGTTTTTGTCTGTACTATGTACATTTTTTGTACATTCAGGCAATATTATTTTTATGGTTTATTTATTTTAAACTATAGGTCATTGTCTGATTCTAACATCAGAAAACAACTGACTGAATGGTTTGAGCCAATCACTTTATAAATGAAAAAATAAAATATAGTAAAGCCATTAAATCTAAGTAATTCATTGGGAGACAATAATTGGGAGAACTCTAAGTTTTTTCCCCAAATTTTCAGCTTGAGTTCTTTCAATCAGTTGTTAGCTTTCGTTTTTCACCTTGACTTATCAACTCCATGACAGCAGGAATTCTTTCTTTATCTGGACCTCTCATAGTGTCCATAAGAGCTGCCAACACATATGTCCATTTGACATTTTCTAGTAAGTTTTAAACTAATGAAGTGTACCACAGTACTAAGACTGTGATGTTGGAATACTGAGGGCATAGAAGAATAGAGCAATCCTCAGTAATGGAAGGTGGGGTGGAAACTGGGGCATCATGCCAATTTGAAAAGAAAATAGTATTTCTATTCTAACATAGTAACATTATATGTATTATTGAAAAAATATGGGCATTTCTCTTATGCTTCTTTAGTAAGTAGAAATGTCTCTGCAAATAACACACCCAGAATGATTCCTATAGTACGCTTTCATAAAACAATAAACAAATAAACTAAGGCACATAATAAGGTTTTCATTAGAACCCCTGCTTGATCCCATTTATAACTTCCCCTTGTTTTTAAGTCTTCAATATGTAGGCTGTCTTGATTTTCTTACAATAGAAAATATTTAATTGGGCGCCTGGGTGGCTCAGATGGTTAAGCGTCTGCCTTCGGCTCAGGTCATGATCCCAGGGTCCTGGGATCGAGTCCCGCATCGGGCTCCCTGCTCCTTGGGAGCCTGCTTCTCCCTCTGCCCCTCTCTCTCTCTCTCTCTGGCTCTCATGAATAAATAAATAAAATCTTAAAATATATATATATATATATATATTTAATTAAAGTTATGGCCAGGGAAAATGGAAATCATGCCTGTGCACCTATATTAGCATCTTTATAACCATTATTTTATACCCAGTGAATATTAAAAATGTTGACTTTCTTGGCAAAGTTTCTGGTAAACATAATACTCATCTTGCTTTAAATATTTAAAACAAATCCAAATTATTTATGAGACTACAAGTTCTTTGAGGTTGAAGACTTTCGTAAAATTCTTCTAGTGGCCCCATCGGTTGGAATGAAGTTATTTTCTAAATATTCAGCTAATAGAAGATGATGGAGATTTCCAAAGAAATATATGCCAATATTCTGATTCAAATTGGTGGGTAAATAGCTTCTGCTTTGAAAACCATGCCTAAGTGATTAGGGGGGAAATGGTATTTTGTATTCTTGGCTCTCTGTGATCCTCTCAAGTGAACATATTGCACTGAATATGGGATTAAATCAAATACTGTATGCACGAACTGTCCTCTACCTCAGTTTTTCCCTTTCAATTTACTTTTTTTTTCCCTTTTAACCCAGATCAAATCTCTCCATATGTTGGTTCCTATTTAGAACAGCAATGATTTTCCCAAGATTGTGCTTTTACGTTACATTAAAAACCCCAGGGTAAATGTCATTAAATGTAGTTTTAGCCATTAGTCTCAGCCCATCATTATACAATCGACTTTCCATAGACTTTTCTCTGTATGTGTAATTCTGGCTAATTCGATTCTCATTTTGGATAACTTTTTAGAATCCTTTAAGTGTAATGATTTACATTTAGCAAGGAGAAATTTGAAGTAGTCATGCCTAAAATTAATTTCCTACTTTTATCTTAAAAAAAAGTGACAACAAAGAATTTATATTTGAATAAGAGTTACAATTCTGTTTAAAGTACAGAAGTCTATGGGAAGAAAGTAAAAATAAACAGGGAACATGAACAGGGACAAGAAAAGGAAAATGTAGTGAAGACTGAATATTATATATATAAATAGATCATATAACATTGAAATTCTGAAAGTATTATGTGAATAATTTTTCTACATTAATGTAAATATACAGATTATATATGCTTATATCTGTTATTCATAATACTTTTTATATATTAAACTTTGAAATAAAAACATTTAAAAAGTATACTTTATATGTTCACTATTTTGAAAAATATTTGCTGCTATTGTTTCCTTAAAAAGAAACAAATGAATCCTTATAAATTTAAGTCCTTCCATAGGTGTTAACAGAGGTCCCAGGTTTCAGGGTTCTTCCACAAAAATCATTTCTATGTGGACCTTAGATCTTGTAAATATCAGCTCCCAGGAGCATAGAATAAAATATAATCTATTGAAATATCAGACCCAGAGCACTAACTAGAAAAGTTTTATGGAATTTGTTGCTCAAACAAAGGCACATACTAATATAAATATCAAGCAAACTATCAAACACTCATGAAATACTGATAGTAAACAAAATGCATGAACTTATTTGGTAAGAAATGACAGCTTCTTCAACTGAATAAATAGATTATTCTTGAAAGTTCACTCATTGGCTAAAGGGGTGAAGAATTTATCCCATTCTTTTTTAACCCATCTCTATAGGTCAGTCAAATTGAGTACTAGGCCCTTAACAAATAAACTCTGGCCTACACTTGGGTGTAGAAGGAAAAGGTAAGAGTGTGAACACACACCTGCCTCTTTGATTCTTGATTTCTTCATCCAAAGGCAAAGATGTTACGCAGAACTGTAATGTTCCGTAGATCTGAGATCTGTGGAAAACAATGATATGTTAACAATGTTAGGTTAATGGCATGTCTTGGAGAATAACTTTTCTGCTTCTGGAACTCACTTTTCACTAGTTTGCTCTGTGGTGATTGAGTTAGATTGATTTTTTTTTACCATCAAAATTTACATGTTGACCCATAGCTGCTCGAATTCTTGACCAGAGCTCATCCCTCTTATAATGTCATCCTCCTCCTTCCTGTCTGTCAGAGCAAGGCAGTGCCCCCATTGGTTCATATCTCCTGATGTTTTTTTTTTTTTTTACCTTAGCAGGAACCCACACACACATCTCTTTGGCTTTTTTACCCTAAAAGCACATTCCGAAGAGCAGACTGTTTGCATTTGTATGTCTATGTAAACGGGCTTTTTATGCAATGTTTTTACAATGCTTAAAGATAAATTAGGTAATTCTTAAATATCAAAATATTTTTATAACTAGGAAATTCTACCTAGTATGAAATTATTTTTAACTGTAAAAACCCATTGCCAGTGCACAGGGCATTCCAATATTAATATAGGCGTGCCCCCACTTTTTCACTTTAAAGAGAAAAGGCAAAAAGCGAATTTTCACTTTAAAGAGAAAAGGCAAAAAGCGAAAATAGCATTTGGTGTTTGTTTTGCAGTGAGCCACTATAAAGGCAATGTCTAGCTCAAGCAGCAGAGTGGCACTGCCCAGCTCCTTCCCCAGGGACTAGGCTAGACCTCTCACATCAAGTGGTCATAGCTCTGAACTGGGTCTGTGAGCATCTCTATTTCATCTAGATTGATTTTGTGCATCCATTGGCAAGAAGTGTCTTAAGGTATCAGGAAAAGCCTAAGAGAAGTTATTTTTTGAGTCTGGGAACACTCAAAAAAGGTTTCCATACGAATTAATGGTAATTGCTTCTTCACTTTAAACCATTTCAGCTTACAAAAGGTTTCACAGGACTGCTGTACTTGCAGATAGTCAGGAAAACCTGTATTTTGTATGTTTTTCATTTCCAAATTGAAATAATAATAAACATTGTTCTATGATAATTTTTCTGTGCCTCAGATGACACTCACATTCTTTTTCTCACCTCACCTTGGGTGAGATCACCAGAAAGAATTTGAAGGGTTTTCCTATTTTAATAAAATAAGTGCACTTTGAAAAACAGATGAAAACATCACTTCATAAGGGAAAACTCTCTTAAAGAAGATATGTAACCCCTTACATTATCTGCACCTAAAGTTTTAAGGTTATGAGGCAGATTTTGAGAAAAATGTAGGGCAAATAAGAAACAGAAGAATAAAACGTTACTTCTAAAGGATCCACCTGACTGGAAACCTAGAATTACTGAGTTAAATACTTCCTCTGAGGGCTTACCAAGTATATTTTTTCAGAATTCTAAATTACTTCCACTGTCTTTATATGATGAAGCTAGCTTATCAGAGAGCCATTTTAAAGACAAATAATAGAATAGATGCATTTTGTCTTATGGCAGGTTTTTTTCTTTTTTGATCAATAAATAATTATAAACCCTTCATCATGTTATTATTTTTTTTAAGCTTCATCATGCTCCTATAGAAGCCATTAACAATGCTGAATATTTTAGATTCACAAGAGACTTCAGGAATTCTTGCATCATTTCCCAAAATATATTCCAGAGTATTTGTTCTGTAAGATATTCTAAGGAAAAATATAGATGGTGGTGGTAGAGGAGTTAAATGGTCAAATATGTTTGGGAAACTGCAAATTATATCTATCTTTTGACAACTAATAAAGCATATTATATATTAAAACCAAAAATGTGTGCAGAAGAGAGTGCTAAGTCCTATTTAATAACCAAACTCTGATGTATAGTTTAGTAACCACATTTATATGTTAAAAGTTAGGAGCAGTGGAAAGCTTAAATGCTTGCCCTCAAGACTTACCCTAAAATATATAGTTAAAACATTTGATAATGACAAAAATCCTTCTGGGTATTTTATGCTAATAATCACCAAAAAGATATAACTGGATTAACTGTACTCCTTTAAAAATATATTGATCATTTCCTCTATTCAAAACAAACACTTTAAAAAGTTTTTAAAATTCCTAAGAAGGGGGCTTTGATAATTATAAAATATTTGGCATATTTTAAAAAATGAGGGGCACCTGGGTGGTTCAGTCAGTTAAGCATCAGTCTTCAGCTCACAGGTCATGATCTCAGGGTCTTGGGATTGAGCCCTGCATCAGGCTGCGCACTCAGTGAGAAGTCTGCTTCTCCCTATCTCTCTGCCCCTCCCCCTGCTTGTGCTCTTTCTCTCTCTCAAATAAATAAAATATTTTTTTAATTATTAATAAAAAGAAAGGAAAATGTATATTTACCTTTCTTTCAAGATATTATCTATCTCTAAGATTATTCTGTGAACAAAAATAAGATTTTTAAGAAATATATATCACTATTTTGAGTATGTAGGACATCTTCATTTGCATATAGGTCATATTTAGACTAGAAGGTCATTTGTTCATAGTTTCATTTTATATCTCAATTAATTCAAATTTTGTTAAGACTACTTGAATATCTAGGGAGGAAAAAGATGGCAGAGGAATAGGAGACCTAAATTTTGTCTGGTCTCAGGAATTCAGCTGGATAGGGAACAAACCATTCTGAACACCTACGAACTCAACAGGAGATTGAAGAAAAGAATAGCAGCAACTCTGAACAGAAAAGCGACCACTTTCTGGAAGGTAGGATGTGCAGAGAAGTGAATCCAAGGCGATATATGGGAAGATAGACAGCAGGGGGAGGGAGCCTCTGTCAGCCGCTACCAGCAAGTGATAGAGCAGCAGAGCACAAAATCGGAACTTTTATAAGTTGCCTTCGCTGAGGGACTTCGCTCCAGTGGCTGAGCGGGGGGTGGAACCCTCAAGGGACTGTGTGGTCTCAGGACCCTCGGGGTCACAGAAAGACGGGGGGTGCCTGAGTGCGGCAGAGCTCCCAGGTATCTGAGCAGGGAAGCCGGCTGCAGAGATGGAGCCAAGGAGTGGGCTCTCAGCTCAGGGTTGCCATAAACCGTAATCCGCGGCACAGTCGGGCCACTGCTCCTCCAGCAGGGACCCAACAAGCGGCAGATCCAGGGAGACTCCCTTTCCTCCCCAAGGAGGAGTGGCAAGGGAGCACACCGCAGGGATCTGCTGGCTTTGGAGACTTCACATGGGGTCATGTGCCAGAGATAGAAATGCTTGGTCACAGGACGGAGACCAGGAAGATGGGAGTGATTGACTGCTTTTCTCTGGGGGCTTGCTGAGGAGTGGGGCCCGGAGTTCTCGGCTCCTCTGGGGCAGAGATTGGGAGGCCGCCATTTTCACTCTCCTCCTCCAAAACTGTACAGAAAGCTTGCAGGGAACAAAAGCTCCCGAGACCAAACCCAAGCAGATTACTTAGCCTGGACCAGCAAGGGTGGGGCAATTCTGCCTCTGGCAAAGACTGAGAACCATGGCAACAGGCCCCTCCCCCAGAAGATGGGTAAGAACAACCAGCCAAGACCAAGTTTACCAATCAATGAGAATGGCAGAACTCCAGTGCAAGGGGAATACTGCACATAGAATACATGGCTTTCTTCCCCCTGATTCTTTATTCTTTCAGAGTTAATTTTTTTTAATTTTCTTTTTTTTTTCTTTTCCTATTTTTTTAATTTTTCTTTTTTTTAAGATTTTATTTATTTATTCATAAGACAGAGAGAGAGAGAGAGGCAGAGGGAGAGACAGGATCTGCGCTGAGCAGGGACCCCAAGCAGGACTCCATCCCAGGTCTCTGGGATCATGACCTGAGCCTAAGGCAGACGCTTAAACACCTGAGCCACCCAGGCGCCCTGAATTTTTCTTTTTCCCCTTTTCAACCAACATCTTATCAATCCCTTTTTTAAAAATCTTTATTTTTCATTTTTAGAGTCACATTCTATCCCTTCATAGTAGTTAACCTATTTTTGGTATATATATAAGTTGTTATCTCTTTAAAATTTTGGGAGACAGTTTCTCCTAACAGACCAAAATATATCCTAAATCTCTAGTGTATGGCTTTGTTCTAGTCTCCTATCTGGTCACATTCTCTCCCCCTTTTTTTTCTTTTTTTAATTTCTCTTCTTTCTTTTTTCAACCAACTTCTTATCTTATCAATTCATTTTATAAAATCTCTTATAATTTTCATCTTTACAGTCATATTCCATCCCATCATTGTATTTACCCTTATTTTTGTACGTATATAAGTTCTTCTTTCTTTAAAATTTTGGAAGGCAGTTTTTCCTAACAGACCAAAATATGCCCAAAATCTAGTGTGTGGCACTGATCTATGCACCAGCCTGATCATATTTGATCATATTCTGTGTTTATTTTTTAATCTTTTTTTCTTTTTTTTTTTCTTTCTTTCCTATCTTTTCCCAGGTTTCAGGTCTCTTCTGATTTGTTTAGTCTATATTTTTCTGGAGTTGTTTTTACCCTGTTAGCATTTTGTTCTCTCATTCATCTATTCTCCTCTGGACAAAATGACAAGACGGAAAATACCTCCTCAAAAAAAAGAACAAGAGGGGCGCCTGGGTGGCTCAGTTGGTTAAGCGACTGCCGTCAGCTCAGGTCATGATCCTGGAGTCCCGGGATCGAGTCCCGCATTGGGCACCAGTCCCGCATCGGGCTCCCTGCTCGGCAGGGAGTCTGCTTCTCCCTCTAACCCTCCTCCCTCTCATGCTCTCTGTCTCTCATTCTCTCTTTCTCAAATAAATAAATAAAATCTTTAAAATAAAATAAAAATAAAAATAAAAATGAACAAGAGGCAGTACTGACTGCCAGGGACCTAACCGATATGGACATTAGTGAGATGTCAGAATTAGAGCTCAGAATAATGATTTTAAAGATACTAGCTGGGCTTGAAAAAAGCATGGAAGATATTACAGAAACCCTTTCTGGAGAAATAAAATAACTAAAATGTAACCAAAGGGAAATCAAAAAGGCTATTAATGAGGTGCAATAAAAAATGGAGGTTCTTATTGCTAGGATAAATGAGGCAGAAGAGAGAAGTAGTGACATAGAAGTCCAAATGATGGAAAATAAAGAAGCCGAGAAAAAGAGAGATAAACAACTACTGGATCACAAGGGCAGAATTCGAGAGATAAGTGATACCATAAGATGAAACAATATTAGAATAATTGGGATCCCAGAAGAAGAAAGTGAGAGGGGGGCAGAAGGTATACTGGAGCAAATTATAGCAGAGAATTTCCCTAATTTGGGGAAGGAAACAGGCATCAAAATCCAGGCGGCACAGAGAACCCCTCTCAAAATCAATAAAACTAGGTCAACACCCTGATATCTGAGAGTAAAACTTATGATTCTCAGAGACAAAGAGAAAATCCTGAAAGCAGCTCAGGACAAGAGATCTGTAACTGACAATGGTAGAAACATTACATTGGCAACAGACCTATCCACAGAGACCTGGCAGGCCAGAAAGGACTGGCATGATATCTTCAGAGCACTAAATGAGAAAAATATGCAGCCTGGAATACTATATCCAGCTAGGCTGTCACTGAAAACAGAAGGAGAGATAAAAAGCTTCCAGGACAAACAAAAACTAAAGGAACTTGCAAACATGAAACCAGCCCTACAAGAAATATTGAAAGGGTTCCTCTAAGCAAAGAGAGAGCCTAAAAGTAACATAGACCAGGAAGGAACACAGACAATATACAGTAACAGTTACCTTACAGGCAATACAATGGAACTAAATTCCTATCTTTCAATAGTTACCCTGAATGTAAATGGGCTAAATGCCCGAATCAAAAGTCAAAGTGTATCAGATTGGATAAAAAAAAACAAGGTCCACTGATATGCTGTCTGTAAGAGACTCATTTTACACCCAAGACACCCCCAGATTGAAAGTGAGGGAGTGGAAAACCATTTATCATGCTAATGGACACCAAATAAAGCTGGGGTGGCAATCCTATATCAGACAAATTAGATTTTAAGCCAAAGACTATAATAAGATGTGAGGAATGACACTATATCATACTTAAAGGATCTATCCAGAAGAAGCTCTAACAATTGTAAATATCTATGCCCCTAATTTGGGAGCAGCCAATTTATAAGCCAATTAATAATAAAAGCAAAGAAACACATCGACAACAATACAATAATAGTGGGGGACTTCAATAACACCCCCCTCACTGAAATGGACAGATCATCTAAGCAAAAGAACAGCAAGGAAGTAAAGACTTTAAATGACACACTGGACCAAATGGACTTCACAGATATTTTCAGAACATTCCATCCCAAAGCAACAGAAAACACATTCCTCTCTAGTGCCCATGGAACATTTTCCAGAATAGATCATATCCTAGGTCACAAATAGGGTCTCAAATGGTACCAAATGATTTGGATCATTCCCTGCATATTTTCAGACCACAATGCTTTGAAACTAGAACTCAATACCAAGAGGAAAGTCAGAAAGAACTCAAATACATGGAGGCTAAAGAGCATCCTACTAAAGAATGAATAGGTCAACCAGGAAATGAAAGAAGAATTAAAAAAAAAAAATTCATGGAAACCAAAAAAAATGAAAACACAACTGTTCAAAATCTTTGGGATGGAGCAAAGGCAGTCCTAAGAGGAAAGTATATAGCAATACAAGCCTTTCTCAAGAAACAAGAAAGGTCTCAAATACACAACCTAGCCCTACACCTAAAGGAACTGGGGAAAGAACAGCAAATAAAACTTAAATCCAGCAGAAGAAGAGAAATAATAAAGATCAGAGCAGAAATTAATGAAATAGAAACCAGAAGAACAGTAGAACAGATCAACAAAACTAGGAGCTGTTTCTTTGAGAAAATTAATAAGACTGATAAATCCCTGGCCAGACATATCACAAGGAAATGAGAAATGAACCAAAGAAATAAAATCATGAAAGAAAGAGGAGATATCACAACCAACAACTAAAAAAATACAAACAATTATAAGAACATATTATGAACAACTATTTGCCAGCAAATTAGATAATCTGGAAGAAATAGATGCATTCCTAGAGATGTATCAACTAACAAAACTGAACCAGGAAGAAATAGAAAACCTGAACAGACCTATAACCACTAAGGAAATTGAAGCAGTCATCAAAAATCTCCCAAAAAACAAAAGCCCAGGGCCAGATGGCTTCCCAGGGGAATTCTACCAAACATTTAAAGAATAATTAATACCTATTCTTCTGAAACTGTTCCAAAAAATAGAAATGGAAGGAAAACTTCCAAACTTGTTTTATGAGGCCACCATTACCTTGATTCCCAAACCAGACAAAGACCCCATCAAAAAGGAGAATTACAGACCAATATCCTTGATGAACATGGATGCAAAAATTCTCACTGAAATACTAGCCAATAGGATCCAACAGTACATTAAAAGGATTATTCACCACGACCAAGTGGGATTTATACCTGGACTACAAGTTTGGTTCAGCATCTTCAAATCAATCAATGCTATACAATACATTAATAAAAGAAAGAACAAGAATCATATGATTTTCTCCATAGATACAGAAAAAGCATTTGCCAAAGTACAGCATTCTTTTTTGATCAAAACTCTTCAGAGTATAGGCATAGAGGGTACATACCTCAATATCGTAAAACCCATCTATGAAAAACCCACAGTAAATATCATTCTCAATGGAGAAAAACTGAGAGCTTTCCCCCTAAGGTCAGGAACGCGGCAGGGATGTCCACTATCACCACTGCTCTTCAACATAGTATTAGAAGTCCTAGCTACAGCAATCAGACAACAAAAAGAAATAAAAGGCATCTGAATTGGCAAAGAAGAAGTCAAACTCTCCCTCTTTGCAGATGATATGATACTTTATGTGGAAAGCTCAAAAGACTCCACCCCAAAACTGCTAGAACTCATACAGGAATTCAGTAAAGTGGCAGGATATAAAATCAATGCACAGAAATCAGTGGCATTCCTATACACCAGCAACAAGACAGAAGAAAGAGAAATTAAGGAGTCAATCCCATTTACAATTGCGTCCAAAACCATAAGATACCTAGGAATAAATCTAACCAAAGAGGCAAAGGATCTGTACTCAGAAAACTATAAAATACTCATGAAAGAAATTGAGGAAGACACAAAGAAATGGAAAAGTGGTCCATGATCATGGATTGGAAGAACAAATATTGTGAAGATTTAAATGCTACCTAGAGCAAACTACACATTCAATGAAATCTTTATCAAAATACCATCCACTTTTTTCATAGAAATGGAATAAATAATCCTAAAATTTGTATGGAACCAGAAAAGACCCTGAATAGCCAGAGGAATGTTGAAATAGAAAAGCAAAGCCAATGACATCACAATTATGGACTTCAAGCTTTATTACAAAGCTGTTATCATCAAGACAGTATGGTACTGGCACAAGAACAGACACATAGATCAGTAGAACAGAATAGAGAGCCCAGAAATGGACCCTCAACTCTATGGTCAACTCATCTTCAACAAAGCAGGAAAGAATGTCCAATGGAAAAAAAGACAGTCTCTTCAACAAATGGTGTTGGGAATATTGGACAGCCACATACAGAAGAATGAAACTGGACCATTTCCTTACACCACACACAAAAATAGATTCAAAATTGTTGAAAGACCTAAATGTGAAACAAGAGTCCATCAAAATTCTTTTTTTTTTTTTTTTTTAAAGATTTTATTTATTTATTCATGAGAGGCAGAGAGAGAGAGGCAGAGGCAGAGGGAGAAGCAGGCTCCCCGCAGAGCAGGGAGCCCGATGCGGGACTCGATCCCGGGACTCCAGGATCATGACCTGAGCCGAAGGCAGACGCTTAACCGACTGAGCCACCCAGGCGCCCGTCCATCAAAATTCTAAAGGAGAACACAAGCAGCAACCTCTTTGACCTCAGCTGCAGCCACTTCTTCCTAGACACATCACCAAAGGTAAAGGGAGTGAGGGCCAAAATGAACTATTGGGACTTCCTTCAAGATAAAAAGCTTTTGCACAGCAAAGGAAACAGCCAACAAAACCAAAGACAACTGACAGAATGGGAGAAGATATTTGCAAATGACATACCAGATAAAGGGCTAGTATCCAAAATCTATAAAGAACTTATCAAACTCAACACACAGAGAAAAAATGTTCCAATCAAGAAATGGGCAGAAGACATGAACAGACAGTTTTCTGAAGAAGACATCCAAATGGCCAACAGACACATGAAAATGTGCTCAACGTCACTCAGCATCAGGAAAATCCAAATCAAAACCTCAATGAGATATCACCTCACACCAGTCAGAATGGCTAAAATTAACAAGTCAGGAGATGACCGATGTTGGAGGGGATGTGGAGAAAGGGGAACCCTCCTACACTGTTGGTGGGAATGCAAGCTGGTGCAGCCACTCTGGAAAACAGTATGGAGGTTCCTCAAAAAGTTGAAAATAGAGCTGCCCTATGACCCAGCAATTGCACTATTGGGTATTTACCCCAAAGATACAAATGTAGCGATCCAAAGGGATACATGCACCCCGATGTTTATAGTAGCAATGTCCACAATAACCAAACAATGGAAAGAGCTAAGATGTCCAACAACAGATGAATGGATAAAGAAGAAGTGGTATATATATACAATGGCATATTATGCAGCCATCAAAAAGAATGGAATCTTGCCATTTGCAATGACGGGGGTGGAACCGGAGGTTATTACACTGAGCGAAATAAGTCAATCAGAGAAAGATATGTATCATATGACTTCACTGATATGAGGAATTCTTAATCTTAGGAAACAAACAGGGTTGCTGGAGTGGTGGGGGGTGTGAGGGATGGGGTGGCTGGGTGATAGACATTGGGCAGGGCTTGTGCTATGGTGAGCATTTTGAATTGTGTAAGACTGTTTTATCACCGACCTGTACCTCTGAAACAAATAATACATTATATGTTAAAAAAAGAAAAAGATAACAGGAAGGGAAAAAAGAAGGTGGGGAAATCAGAGGGGGAGATGAACTATGAGAGACTATGGACTCTGAGAAACAAACTGAGAATTCTAGAGGGGATGTGGGTGGGGGGATGTGTTAGCCTGGTGATGGGTATTAGAGAGGGCACATTACTGACTGGAGCACTGCTTGTTATGTGCAAACAATGAATCATGCAACACTACATCAAAAACTAATGATGTGGGCACCTGGGTGGCTCAGCTGGTTAAGTGACTGCCTTCGGCTCAGGTCATGATCCTGGAGTCCCTGGATCGAGTTCCGCATCGGGCTCCCTGCTCAGCGGGGGGTCTGCTTCTCCCTCTGCCCTCTTCCCTCTCGTGCTGTCTCTCATTCTCTCTCAAATAAATAAATAAAATCTTAAAAAAAAAAAACTAATGATGTAATGTAAGGTGATTAACATAACAAAAAATAAATATAAAAAATAAAATCAAATAAAATTAAAAAAGTATTACCTGAATATCTTACAATGCTTATGAGAATGAACAGTATTAAAATATGATATCTGTTTAGAGGCAAATAAAAAAGAAATAAAATTTTCTCATTGTTACATAGTCTGTGGTATTTTTTAGGCACTAAAATTTTAAGACTATCTCAAGATAATTTTTTATTATTATATTGACTCTTACTACCTTTCATAGCATGCTGTAATACCAGGATCATCTTCCCTTACAGATTCTTGCCTTTATTCTTTAGTTTGTCTAATACATTTCTGGATCCTCCTACCTGGATCACTAAAGCTATTGAAATAAAACAAAACTTGGTTTTGATTATTTGTTGTACAACAAACAGCACAAAATTTCAGTGTATTAGAACAACTACCATTATGTTTTATTTCACATTTTGGAAGGTCAGGAATTAGGGCAGATTACAGTCAGGTGATTCTTCTCAGTATTGCGTTGTCTAGAGTCACTTAGTGGGATGCAGCTGGTATCTGGACTGGGTGAAAGGTCTAAGTGAGCTTCACTCACATGCCTGGTGTCTTGGTGAAGGCTAGAAGGATGGGCTTAACTAGGCTTGTTCCCTTCTCCACCAGTCTTTGGGTCTCCCCACGTGGTCTCCCTTACAAAATAGTTGACTATTTGTATATAGTGGTTCCTAAAGACCAAGTCTGAACCTGGTGTAATGTTACTTCTGTCATATTAGTCATAGCAGTCATAGACCAGTCCATATCCAAGAGGAGGAGAAATAGACCAACCGCTCCATGGGAATTAGGAGAAGAATCCTTTGTCACCATTATTCCTTCACAGCACCACTGTCAAATAAATTAATCTCTTACTTTTTTTCAACTTCTAAAGTCTTACTGCCACATATTGCAAATTTTGATTTATACAAAAAAAGAAAATGAATAATATTTATCATAGTTTTTGTTATAACTCTCTTAATAGGATTATAAAGATCTAAAAGTGAGGCTCTACACACTAGAAAGTACTTAATGATAATATTGATAATTAATTTCATTAGATTGCCTTTAATTGTAAAATAATACTAATATTTTAGTATAATAAAAAAGGCCATGTTTTAAGTGTTTTCTATTTTTTTAAGTTATTTAATTTTTCAACAATTCCCCACAAATAGTACTATTATCATCCTTAGATGAAGAAATTGAGGCATAGAAAGAATGAGAATTTCTTAAAGAGCTAGCAAGTTGTACACCTAAGATTCAAATCTAGTCAATCTGGCCTTAGAATGTGTACTGCCTTTCTACATATTCTTTTGAGATATAATGATTCCAAAATATTTCCACTGAAAGATTTAGAAAATCTGGCAAATATAAAGAAGTTGTAAAGATTTTAGTATCTCCCAACTGGTTAATATTATAGTAAAAATTAACAATTTGTTGTCTGTATCATTCCCATTATATTTTTGGGTTGCTGTGTTTTTACAAACACCCAGATAGGAAAAGGCCTATGAGTTTGTACATATTAATCAGCTGCATGGCTATTTAGAATGATAATAATTCATAGTAAAGTTAACCATCGTTGTATTATTATTCTGAGTTCTATAGATTGTATATTTATGCTGAAATCTGTGACACTTCTGTTTGAATTTTTGCCTGTATGTGAAACATGATGATTATTTTCAGCCATAAAATATTTGTTGTTACTTTTATTGTAAGTCTACTTAGATTGTTCAGTAAATGAAATTTTACTAGTACTATATTAATGTGACAAAAACATATTTTCAAACTTTCTACTAAGGATATACTGGAATTGCAAAGTCCTATAGAAATCAAATTCTCATTGACAGTATGTAGAAATATATGATGTAAACAAAAACATCACTATTTAGAGAAGCTAATTTCCTTGTGTATTTTATAACTTGAGTAAATGTAAAAGTGATCTTCAAAATTCTCATTCAGATATGATATTTAATATCTTTTGGAAATTAAAAAGTGTTTTTGATTAGAACTAAACTGGGATCAGAAGACACACAATAAACTTGAAGCCATTCTCCATTCTTATTTCTTACAAAGTTGTTTTGACATTTGGAGAATAATCTATGTAGAAAAGAAAAGCACAGGAAATCAATCAAGTCACTCTTAAGTATTCATCCAAGTTACTACAGAAGTAATTGTAGACCTTCAGAATTTGAGTTCCAGCATATACATATGAGATATTTATTCTGAAATAATCCAGATACCTATTCTGTTATAGAAAAATCATAGTTTATTGCAGTCTACGGCCATCCCACCCTGAACGCGCCTGATCTGTCTGATCTCGGAAGCTAAGCAGGGTCGGGCCTGGTTAGTACTTGGATGGGAGTAAAATCATAATTTATTGCAGAAAATCTTGAGTAGGATCTTTTGACTATGTCAAGAAAAAAAAAAAAGGAATATATTACAGACCGTTTTTGGAAGATTCACAGCACACATTAGCTTGATAAAATATTTAAAATACATGTTTAGAAACCCTTTAAGTGTTGTTTAAGCCAACATTTCCTAAGCACGTTTTTTAAAAACTATATTTTAAGCAAAGTCTCTTGATACCTTGATCATTACCAAACACTTTAGGAAATGCTACCTTAGAATATAATTTCTCCAAAGACTTCAAGAACTTCTCACCAGAAGCATATTTGAGGAGAGCACAAACTACATTCTTAATGAGATTATTTGCCTTTTCCTAAGTGTATAGTTAGTTGCTTGGTTAAAAATACAATCCAAATGGTGTTCCAAATGCAATCCAAAAGTAAAATCCAAAGGAAATACATGAAATAATTTTTAAATATTTTTAAATAATATGTTTAAAACATATGACATATTGAACATGAATATGAATTATATTGAATAATGACCGATATATATATATATATATACACATATATATGTATATATATACATATATATATATTTAATGGAATATTACTTAGTTTTTTTTTTTTAAGATTTTATTTATTTATTTATTTATTTATTTATTTGACAGAGAGAGAGAGAGAGAGAGAGAGTGAGTACAAGCAAGGGGAGTGGCAGGCAGAGGCAGAGGGAGAAGCAGGCTCCCCACAGATAAGGGGGAGCCTGATGAGGGACTCGATCCCAGGACTCCGGGATCGTGACCTGAACCGAAGGCAGTCACTTAACCAACTGAGCCATCCAGGCACCCCCTTAGAGATATATTTTAATTTACCCAATAAATCAAAAGATTATTATTTCAGTGTTCAATCAATATAAAGTGTTATTCATGAGATATTTACAATTGTTTTTTCACACTAGGTTTTAGAAATATGGTGTGTATATTTACATTTATAGCACATGTCAATTTGGAATAGCCACATTTCTAGGTTTTCATAGCCACTTGTGGCTAGTGATTAATAAATTGGGCAGCTTAGTTCTACTTCATACAGTTATCTATTTTATTTACACATTTTAAAATTTTAATTCGGGACGGCTGGGTGGCTCAGTCAGTGAAGCATCTGCCTTCCACTCAGGTCCTAATCCCGAGGTCCTGGGATGGAGGCCTGTTCAGGCTCCACACTCAGCAGGGAGTCTGCTTCACCCTCTCCCTTTATCCCTCCCTGCCCCACTTGTGCTCTCTCTGTCTCTCTAATCCTTAGGCTTTTATTTATTTATTTGATAGAGACATAATGAGAGAGGGAACACAAGCAGGGTGAGTGGGAGAGGGAGAAGCAGGCAGCCAAAGGCAGCTGCTTAACAGACTGTGCCACCCAGGTGCCCCCACAATAAATTTAATTAAAATTTTAAAATGTATATATCTTCTAGAAAGATTCTGAAGACACCAGCTTTCAACTTATCAAAACAAATGAATGATTGTAGGAGAAGTTGTTGATTTAAATTTTTATTTTCTTTAAAAAAATTTTTAAAGGGGCGCTTGGGTGGCTCAGTCGATTAAGTGTCTGCCTTCGGCTCAGGTCATGATCCTAGTGCTCTGCAATTGAGTCCCGCATTGGGCTCCCTGCTCAGTGGGGAGTCTGCTTCTCCTTCCCTCTGCTCCTGTGCTCTTGCTTGTTCTCTCTCTCTCTCCCTCTCAAATAAATAAAAATAAAATCTTTAAACTTATTGTGATATAATTTATATATAATAAAACACACCATGAAAAGTGTACAGTTCTATGAGATTTGACCTCTGTATCCAGGCATGTAACCACCACCACAACACAATATAAAAAATTTCCATCACCCCCAAAAGTTCTCTTGTGTGTTCTTTCATTTACTTCCCTCCCCAAGTCCTAAACAACCACTGATATGTTTTGTCACTAATGGTTAATATTGCCCAAAGCAGAATTATATATAAATGGAATTATACATTATGTATTATTTCTTTCTGGCTTGTTTTGTTTAGTCTAATGCTTTTCGAGATTCCTCCAACCTATGTGAAACAACTGTTTGTTCCTTTATAATATTGAATAATATTCCATTATACAAATATATCATAATTTGTTTATTTGCCTACTCTTGAAAATTTGACTTGTATCCAGTTTTAGGCTATTATGAGTAAACCTGCTTCTGTGCAAGTTTTTTTTTTTTTTTTTTTTTTTTTTATTTGACAGAGAGACACAGCGAGAGAGGGAACACAAGAAGGGGAAGTGGGAGAGGGAGAAGCAGGCTTCCCGCTGAGCAGGGAGCCCGATGTGGGGCTCGATCCCAGGACCCCAGGATCATGACCTGAGCCGAAGGCAGACGCTTAACGACTGAACCACCCAGGCGCCCCTGTGCAAGTCTCTTTGTGGACATACATTTTCATTTTTTCTGGATAAATACATAGGCATGGGATTTCTGGGACATGTTGTGTCTTCCAAAGTGGAATCTGTTTTCTAAAGTGGTTGTACCATTTTACAAAACCAATAGTAGTGTATTACTCTAGTTAATCCACATCTTGGCATCTCTTGATATGGTCAACCTTTATCATTTTAGCCATTCTTGGTTTCATAGTAATCCATAGTGACTAAGGATGTTATTCATCTTTTTATATGCTTATTGATCATCTGATACCTTGTGATATGTCTGTTCAAGTCATTTGCCCATTTTCTTAATTGGGTTGTTCTTTTTGTAAATTCTGGATATGAGTCCCTTATCAGATATATCTATTTCTAATATTTTCTCTCACTTTTTGGTTTGTTTATTTAATGCAGTTAATGGTGAATGTTGTCTTTCAGAGGTCAGAAAATTTAATATTTGATGAAGGTCAATTTATGAATCTTTTCCTTGTTATGTGCTTTTCGTGCCCTATGAGATTTTTGCTCATTCTAAAGTATCAAACATTTTCTTCTACTTTTTAAAAATATTTTTAACTTATATTTTTAGACCTATGATCAATTTTAATTTCTGTCTTTGTGTAAGGATGTAGTTGTTTTTGTTTGTTTGTTTCCATATGGATATCCAGTTGTTTTAGAACTTTGCTATTGTCCTACAGGCCACTGAATCTTTGGTTCATCTTCTTTCCTTCCTTTTTTCTTTCCTTCCTTCCTTCCCTCCTTCCTTCCTTTTTTTATATTTGTGCTTCAGTTTAGGTATTGCTATGGACTGGATTGTGCCCCCCTAGCTCTCAGCTAGTCTGCTGAAGCTCTAATCTTTATCACGACTATATTTTGAGATGGGTCCTATAAGGAAGTAATTATGGTTAAATAAGGTCATAAGGGTGGGGCCCTTAATAGATTAAGATAACATTAATGTTCTTTTTTTTTTTTTTTAAGATTTTAGACAGAGAGAGAGTGTGTGCACACAAGCAGGGGGGAGTGGCAGGCAGAGGGAGAGAGAGAGAAGCAGGCTCCCTGCTGAACAAAGAGCCCAACATGGGACTCAATCCCAGGACCCTGAGATCATGACCTGAGCTGAAGGCAGATGCTTAACTGACTGAGCCACCCAGGTGCCCCAACATTAATGTTCTTATCAGCAGAGATACCACAGTTCATTCACTCTCTTTAAGTGAGCACAGAGGAAAGGCTATGTAAGGACATACTGAAAAGAAAGGTGTAAGCCTAGAAGAGAGCTCTCATCAGAACCTGGCCATGCTGACATCCTGATCTCAGACTTCTAGTCTCCAGAACTGTAGAAAAATAAATTGCTGTTGTTTAAGCTATCTAGTCTATACTATTTTGTTTTGGCAGCCTGAACTAACACAGGTATTCTCAACTGTTATTTCCTTGAGTTTACTGGTTATTTGACCTCCAGTATATAATCAGCCACTAAACTCACCCAGTTAATATTGTAATTTAGATAACACATTTTTTATCTCTAGAAGTTCCATCTTGTTCTTGTTTATATATCTTCCATTTCTCTTTTGCATTATGGTTTTCTTTAAAATCTTGGTTTAGGTTTTCCTTATGTGGTTCACAATTCTGCTTCTTTGTATGGCAAGTGATTGTTTCATTAGGTCCCAGACATTGCATACGTCATATTGTTAAATACTTATATTTTGTGAAATTCCTTAAGAGTATTGAAGTTTGCTTTGGGAGGATGGGAAACGTTTGTTTTTGTTTTTGTTTTTTTTTGTTGTTGTTGTTTTAGTTTTGTTAGAGCTAGTCCAGAGTAGGCTTTATTCAAAAGCTAATATAGCCCTACTACCCCAGTTGTGACCCTTCAGAGGTTTCTACTGATTGTCCAGGCATTCAACAAAGATTCTTTACTCTGCACAAAATTTTAATTACATCCCTATGTGTATCCTGGGAATTAGTGTTCTTATAAATTGCTTGTAGTTGGTTTTACTTGGCTTTGTGGGGTTTCAACCTGTGCATATGCACATTAATATTCAGCTAAGAGGGGAAAAGATGGCGGATGAGTAGGGGACCCTATTCCAACTGGTCCCCGGAATTGAGCTGGATATCTACCAGACCACTCTGAGCACCCACAAAATGAGCCTGAGATGTAAGAAGATAGATCTGGATCTCTACAAACAGAATATCGCAGGTGATTGGTTTCAAGGTATGAAGCAGGGAGTCGTGATTCCATGGGCAGATATTGGAGGATAAATGGCAGTGGGACGGAGCCTGGCCGTGGGGATCCTACACCTCCAGTGAGCGATAGCCTCCCGCGCTGGGGACAGGGCACAGACTTGCAGAATGGTAGCGGCAGGGGAAGGACTTTAGGGCAGCCCCCAGGATGAAAACCCAGAGCAGCAGGGTCACCAGTGTGAACTGGGAGCAGCTGGTGGTTTTAGAAGTACAGAGGGCGGAGATGTGCCCAGACCTGGAGCAGAACCCAGGATACTGCAGTTTATAACAGCACAGACAGAAACAGAGAAAGTGTGGCCTGGAGAGCTCACTGTAGAGTAGACTGTGGTGTCTCTGCTCTGAGGCAGAGGGTTGGAAATGGTGTCTTCTGCTCTGACTCTCGGAAGAGATGCGGAAAGCCGCCAGGGAAAGTTGCCAGAGAACAAAAGCCCCCCCAAACTGGTTTCCATTGAGCTCATCCCCCACCACAAGGGGGCAGGGCAACTCTGCCCAAACAGGGTTGCCTGAGTAACAGCGTGGCTGGCCCCTATCCCAGAAGACAGGCTGGGAGAACAAGAGGCAAGCAACCCTAAGGTCCCTGGAAAACAGGTGCATCTTGCTTGGGTTCTGGTCAATAATTTGGACTCTATACATTCCCTCAAAGACCCATCAATAGAGTGACTAGGAGGAGGAACCCCCAGAATAGGAAAGACTCAGAGATTATGACTTATGCTGCAGATTTACAAATGGATGCAGATATAACCAAGATGTCGGAGATCGAATTCAGGCTACCAATTGTGAAGACAATAGCTAGAATAGAGAAATCAATCAATGGCAACACAGAGTCTCTAAGGGCAGACATGAAAGCTGAATTGGCAGAACTTAAAAATGCTATCAATGAGATCCAATCTAATCTAGATGATCTAAAAGCTAGGGTCAGTGAGGCAGAAGAACGAATCAGTGACCTGGAAGAAAATTTAATAGATAAAAAGGGAAAAGAGGAGGCCAGGGAAAAACAACTCAGAATCCATGAAAATAGAATCAGAGAAATAAGTGACACTATGAAGCGTTCCAATGTCAGAATTATTGGAATCCTGGAGGGAGTGGAGAGAGAGAGAGGACTAGAAGATATATTTGAGCAAATCGTAGCTGAGAACCTCCCTAATCTGGGGAATGTAACAAACATTCATGTCCTAGAGGCAGAGAGGACCCCTCCCAAGATCAAGGAAAATAGGCCAACACCCCGGCATATAATAGTGAAACTTGCAAATCTTAGAACCAAAGAAACCATCTTAAGGGCAGTTAGGGGGAAGAGATTCCTTACGTACAGAGGGAGGAACATCAGAATAATGTCAGACCTATCCACAGAGACCTGGCAAGCCAGAAAGGCCTGGCAAGACATATTCAGGGTACTAAATGAGAAGAACATGAAGCCAAGAGTACTTTATCCAGAAAAGCTGTCATTTAGAATGGATGGAGAGATGCAGAGCTTCCAAGACTGGCAGAAACTGAAAGAATATGTGACCACTAAGCTGGTCCTGCAAGAAATATTAAGGAGGTTCTATAAAAGGAGAAAGACCCCAAAAGTGAAATACAACAGAAATTTATAGGGATAATCTATAAAAACAACATCATCACAGGCAACATGATGACAATAAATTCATATCTTTCAATAATCACTCTCAACGTGAACGGCCTAAATGCTCCCATAAAATGGCACAGGGTTGCAGATTGGATAAAAAGACAGGACCCATCCATATGCTGCCTACAAGAGAGTCATTTTGAACCTAAAGATACATCCAGACTGAAAGTGAAGGGATGGAGATCCATCTTCCATGCCAGCGGACCTCAAAAGAAAGCTGGGGTAGCAATTCTTATATCAGACAAATTTGATTTTAAACTAAAGTCTGTAGAGACACAGAAGGACACTATATCATTCTTAAACGGTTTACCCAACATGAAGATCTAACAATTGTAAATATCTATGCCCCCAACATGGGAGCAGCCATCTATATAAGCCAACTGTTAACCAAAATAAAGAGTCATATTGATAATAATACATTAATTGTAGGAGACCTCAATACTCCACTCTCAGCAATGGACAGATCATCTAAGCAGAAAATGAACAAGGAAACAAGAGCTTTGAATGATACATTGGACCAGATGGACCTCATAGATATATACAGAACATTCCACCCTAAAACAACAGAATACTCATTCTTCTCAAGCGCACATGGAACTTTCTCCAGAATAGACCACATACTGGGTCACAAGTCAGGTCTCAACCAATACCAGAAGATTGAGATTATTCCCTGCATATTCTCAGACCACAATGCTTTAAAACTGGAACTCAATCACAAGAAAAAAATTGGCAGAAATTCAAACACCTGGAAGCTAAAGACCTCTCTGCTCAAGAATGTTTGGGTCAACCAGCAAATCAAAGAAGAACTTAAACAATTCATAGAAATCAATGAGAACAAAAACATATCAGTCCAAAACCTATGGGATACAGCAAAGGCGGTCCTAAGGGGGAAATACATAGCCATCCAAGCCTCACTCAAAAAAATAGAAAAATCCCAAATTCACCAACTAACTCTACACCTTAAAGAACTAGAGAAAAAGCAACAAACGATGTCTAAGCCACACATTAAAAGAGAAATAATTAAGATTAGAGCAGAGATCAATGAATTAGAAACCAGAAACACAGTACATCAGATCAACGAACTAGAAGCTGGTTCTTTGAATTAATAAGATTGATAAACCACTTGCCAGACTTATCCAAAAGAAAAGAAAAAAGACCCAAATTAATAAAATTATGAATGAAAGGGGAGAGATGATGACTAACACCAAGGAAATAGAAACAATTATTAGAAATTATTATCAACAACTATATGCTAATAAACTGAGCAATCTGGATGAAATGGATGCCTTCCTGGAAACCTATAAGCTGCCAAGACTGAAGCAGGAAGAAATTGACAATCTGAATAGGCCAGTAACCAGTAATGAGATTGAAGCAGTGATCAAAAACCTCCCAAAAAATGAGTCCAGGGCCTGATGGATTCCTTGGGGAATTCTACCAAATATTCAAAGAAGAAATAATACCTATTCTACTGAAGCTGTTTCAAAAAATAGAAACAGAAGGAAAATTTCCAAACTCATTCTATGAGGCCAGCATTACCTTAATCCCCAAACCAGGCAAAGACCCCATCAAAAAGGAGAATTTCAGACCGATATCCCTGATGAATATGGATTCCAAAAACCTTAACAAAATCCTAGCTAATAGGATCCAACAATACATTAAAAGGATCATCCACCACGACCAAGTGGGATTTATCCCTGGGATGCAAGGGTGGTTCAACATTCGCAAATCAATCAATGTAATAGAACACATTAATAAGAGGAGGGAGAAGAACCATATGGTCCTCCAATTGATGCAGAAAAAGCAGTTGACAACATACAACATCCTTTCCTGATTAAAACTCTTCAGACTATAGGGATAGAGGGAACATTCTTCAAGTTCATAAAATCCATCTATGAAAAACCCACAGTGAATATTATCCTCAATGGGGAAAAGCTGAGAGCCTTTCCCTTAAGATCAGGAACACGTCAAGGATGCCCACTCTCGCCACTATCATTCAACATAGTACTAGAAGTCCTAGCAACAGCAATCAGACAACAAAAAGAAATAAAAGGTACTCAAATTGGCAAAGAAGAAGTCAAACTCTCTCTTTTCGCAGATGACATGATACTTTATGTGAAAAACCCAAAAGACTCCACCCCCAAATTACTAGAACTCATCCAGCAATTCAGTAATGTGGCAGGATATAAAATCAATGCACAGAAATCAGTTGCTTTCTTATACACTAACAACACAACTGCAGAAAGAGAAATTAGAGAAACGATTCCATTTACAATAGCACCAAAAACCATAAGATACCTCGGGATAAACCTAACCGAAGAGGTAAAGAATCTGTACTCTAGGAACTACAGAACACTCATGAAAGAAATTGAAGAAGACACAAAAAGATGGAAAAATATTCCATTCTCATAGATCAGAAGACTAAACATTGTTAAAATGTCTATGCTACCCAGAGCAATCTATACCTTCAATGCCATCCCGATCAAAATTCCAATGATATTTTTCAAAGTGCTGCAACAAACAATCCTAAAATTTGTATAGAATCAGAAAAGACTCCGAATCCCCAAGGAAATGTTGAAAAAGAAAAACAAAGCTGGGGCATCACGTTGCTTGATTTCAAGCTATATTACAAAGCCGTGATCACCAAGACGGCATGGTACTGGCACAAAAACAGACATATAGACCAATGGAACAGAATAGAGAACCCAGATATGGACTCTCAACTCTATGGCCAAATAATCTTCTACAAAGCAGGAAAAAATATGCAATGGAAAAAGGACAGTCTCTTCAATAAAAGGTGCTGGGATAATTGGACAGCCACAAGCAGAAGAATGAAACTCGACCATTCTCTAACACCATACACAAAGATAAAATCAAAATGCATGAAAGACCTCAATGTGAGACAGGAATCCATCAAAATCCTAGAGGAGAACACAGGCAGTAACTGCTTTGACACATTGGCCACAGCAACTTCTTTCAAGATACATCTCCAAAGGCTAGTGGAACAAAAGCAAAAATGAATTTTTGAGACTTCATCAAGATAAAACCTTCTGCACAGCAAAGGAAACAGTCAACAAAACAAAGAGGCAACCCACAGAATGGGAGAAGATATTTACAAATGACACTACAGATAAAGGGCTGGTATCCAAGATCTATAAAGATCTTCTCAAACTCAATACCCAAAAAACAAATAATCAAGTCAAAAAATGGGCAGAAGACATGAATAGATGCTTCTCTGAAGAAGACATACAAATGGCTAAGAGACACATGAAAAAATGTTCATCATCGTTAGCCATCAGGGAACCCCAAATCAAAACCACATTGAGATACCACCTTACACCAGTTAGAATGGCAAAAATGGACAGGGAAAAAGAAACAACAAATGTTGGAGAGGTTGTGGAGAAAGGGAAACCCTCTTACACTGTTGGTGGAAATGCAAATTGGTACAGTCACTTTGGAAAACAGTGTGGAGGTTCCTCAAAAAATTAAAAATAGAGCTACCCTGTGACCCAGCAATTGCACTCCTGGGTATTTACCCCAAAGACACAGATGTAGTGAAAAGAAGGGTCATATGCTCCCCAATGGTCATAGCAGCAATGTCCATAATAGCCAAACTGTGAAAAGAGCCAAGCCCTTCAACAGATGAATGCATAAGAAGATGTGGTCCATATATCCAATGGAATATTACTCAGCCATCAGAAAGAATGAATACCCAACTTTTACAGCAACATGGATGAGACTGGAGGGGATTATGCTAAGTGAAATAAGTCAAGCAGAGAAAGTCAATTATCATATGGTTTCACTTATTTGTGGAACATAAGGAATAGCATGGAGGACATTAGGAGAAGGAAGGGAAAAATTAAGGGGGGGGGAATCGGAGGGAGAGATGAACCATGAGAGACTATGGACTCTGAGAAACAAACAGGGTTTTAGAAGGGAGGGGGATGGGGGATGGGTTAGCCCTGTGATGGGTATTAAGGAGGACATGTACTGCATGGAGCACTGGGTGATATATGAAAACAATGGATCGTGGATCACTGCATCAAAAACTAATGCTGTATGGTGACTAACATAACATAATAAAATTTTTAAAAATTAAAAAAAAATCTTCAGCTAAGAGGACCACTATATATATTTTTCTGCAAGCTCTCTTCTTTCTGAAAATCTACCCCGCAGATTTCATCAGGCTCAGTCTCCCCAAATTCCAATCTCTGTCTCTTCAACTCAACAAAACTCTCATGTTCTGCTTTCTCTTTTCTTGCACTGCAATCCAGAACTTTCTTCCCTCTATATAGAAAGACAGAGCAATTGCAGTGAGCACCTCATTCTCTCAGGAAACATAATCCTATAATTTCTGTATTTCAATAATTTCCATTTTCTGATGAGTAAAAACACTGGTTCATACATTTTCCAGATTTCTTTTTTTTTTTTTAAGATTTTATTTATTTATTTGGGGGGGAGAGAGAGTGCGCATGAGTGTGGGGGAGGGGCAGAGGGAGAAGCAGGTTCCCTGCTGAGCAAGGAGCCTGATGCGGGACTTGATCCCAGGACCCTGGCATCATGACTGGAGCTGAAAGCAGAGGCCTAACCCACTGAGCCACCCAGGCATCACCATTTTCCAAATTTCTAATTGTTTGCATTGGAAAACAAGCTACATACCACTTATTGCCTTATAGGATTTGCAATAAGTACTGATTAGGGACAAATATAAAGTAAAGAATACTTATTTCTGAATTCTTTTGTTTTGCTTCAGAAATAGGATTAATGTGGGATAGGATTGAGACAATAGGCATGAGCATGAAAGAAAAGATTTTTCGAAAGGAAAGGGATTTATGCAGTTGGTACATATCTAAGAGATAGACAGTTAAGAAGAATTTTCGAAATAACAAGATGGGGCTTAAGAAACATGTGGCTTATGCACACATATTAACCATTTTTTCTCCCAACATCCCACTAAAACTATGGTACAGGAATATTAAAAGTACAAGACTTTACAGGATAGGAGGTAAAAGCAGATAAAAATTTGAATGATTTTTTGAATCATACAGAGCAATAGAATCACTAATTTAATGAATAATAGTGTTTCTAATTTAAAGGCATTTTGAGAAGCATAACTCCAAACACCTAAGTTTATTTATCCTTTTGAATCTCTGAGAAACTTAGTACTTAAAGGGATCATTTCAAAGATGACAAAATCATTGAGATCAATTTTACATTAACTTCTCAGATTTTGTTATAGGAAAGATATTTAAATGCATTTGGCAACTTCTTTAAATAAAAATGTAGTATTTTACATCTAAAATCTACCTGTAAAATTCTCATTTGTACAAAGGACTTGATACTATTTATTACTAAAGCTAGAGCAAATATTTTCATTTTTTTCTCCAAACTGAGCACATTTACACAAATTAAGAGATAACTCATGTAATTATTGCTGTTTTGAAAAATGTGTGAGCGGGGCACCTGGGTGGCTCAGTCGTTAAGCGTCTGCCTTTGGCTCAGGTCATGATCACAGGGTCCTGGGATCGAGCCCCGCATCGGGCTCCCTGCTCAGCCAGGAGCCTGCTTCTCCCTCTCCCACTCCCCCTGCTTGTGTTCCCTCTCTCGCTGTCTCTCTCTCTCTCTCTCTGTGTCAAATAAATAAATAAGAATTTCAAAAAAAAAAAAAAGAAAGAAAAATGTGTGAGCAAAGACTAAAATGTCTTCTGGTTATTTTTTGAATATTGTCAAATTAGTATTTACCTGTTTTCTTTTATGCAATGCACAATTTCATTTCTTAAAGGAAGATGGCAGGGTATTGTAATATTTGAATAAAAGGACTATCTCTACAATCAACTACAAATATGAATTTCATTCTTGTTTTAGACTCATCTTAATAGATGGTCTGGTTACCTCTGGGTAAAAGATTTATCTCTGACTGAACATCTACCAAATAATATAGAAATGAATAGCATTGCAAACATGGACAAGAAGAAGCAACTGAATATGGTGGAACATTAATATTGTGGTTTGCTCATAAGTGCAGCAATATAAGATAAAATGTAGGATTTCTTTTGTTAGTACTTTAAAAGATCTCATGAGTATTATAAAATATATCTTGTAATATGGGACAGAATTAGTATCTCTTATAAAATATTTAAGAAATATAGATATGTGGAATTTAAGAAACAAGACAGAGGATCATAGGGGAAGGGAGGGAAAAATGAAACCAGTTGAAACCAGAGTGGGGAGACAAACCATAAGAGACTCTTAATCTCAGAAAACAAACTGAGGGCTGCTGGAGTGGAGGGGGGTGGGAGGGATGGGGTGGCCTGGTGATGGATATTAGGGAAGTTATGTGCTATGGTGAGTGCTGTGAATTGTGCGTGATGAATCAAAGACCCATACCCCTGAAACAAATACATTATGTGTTAATAAAAACTTTTAAAAAATGAAATATAGTTGTATACCTAAACAAGGAGATCTGTTTCTATTCAGTCCATCACAAGAGCAATAACAAGATTTCATAAATTAATCACCTCAGGCTGATTGAAGAGCATTGTAAAAATGTGATTTTAGCTCTTTAAAAAATATTTGACTTCCAACTCAAGCCATCAAAAAAGAAATATGAAGGCAGATGGTTATTAACTTTGAAAACCTATGTCTCATATTCTCTTTTGAGATGCAGTCAAAAACACTGGTCAGAGTAAGTGTCCCTTAGGTTGAGACAATTCATACCTACTGATAGATGTTTATAGCTGTAGCCAGTAATGCCAACTACCTTCTTCTTCTCCCCCTTGAAAGGAACTGAAAAATATTTCTCCAGCTGCTATAAAATTATTTACTTATAGGAATAAGAAAGTTTTACTATAATGCTGTTCTAGGAGTCCTGATGGGTGAAATAGTGCAATGAATGGAACTTCTGGTGTTTATAATAATAAAATCCCTTGGAGAGGGTCCAAAATCCATTTGCCTAATACTGAATCGTGTGTTCCTAATGCTGTGATAGCAGCATTTCAGTCTATTCTGGAAGAACAGATGCTCACTATTCGGGTTTTGCTGATTTTCACAGGAGATTGGCTATGTCTACTCACTAAATGGCAGAACAACTTAGAAAATATCTCTGGCCATACTTTCTTCATTTAAATTATTAAGAGTGCAACCTATATAGTAATATTATCATAACTATGTATAACTCCAGTCTTTCAAAATTTTGTTGACAGGGTGATGAATTAATTTGACTGAAAGCCAAACCAGAATTATTTTTTTTAGTATCTTATGCAACTGTGCATGCCAATGTAATTTAATTTTCATTAATTTCAATACATATCGAGAAATGGATGTTAAAGCTTAAGACATCTAAAGTGCCACATTTCTTTTTACATCTATGTCATGATTTTATCAATGTCAGTATTCAAAATAATGTTTTATGCAACTATAATATTTTCTGATTTAAATACCAAAAAGACCATATACAGTTAATTTTTACTTACCCATCAGTGATAGATAGATAGATACACAGATAGATACACAGACAGAATAGAATAGATACAAAGGTTCTGCTAGTAACTTCAGATTTTGACTCTAATCCAAAAGATGGGCATATATCTGTTGGAAGTAACAGTAGCCCATTGTGATACTTCATTTATTGCTTGAAGAAGTTGAAAGATAGTATAAAACTGATCATTACAAATTCAATCCCATTCAATTTTAATTATGTTAGTGATGCTGTTTATCAAGCCTATAATGAATTTGTTTTTGATTCTCTAGCTAATTCACCACATGAGATTTTCTCTCTTCCCTCTTCAATACCCTAAGCTGATAATCACTCCTCCTTCTATGCAATTTAAAATAGTAGAGACTATACAATTTAGTTTCAGAAAATTAGGGTTTTAATTAAGACTTTTCATTTATTAGCTGTGTTGCTTTAAGTCATATAGCACCGTGTCTCTCTGTTCTCATTTATAAATAATAATAGTACCTAACTCACAGGAATAATGTGAAAAGAAAATGTGAGCACACATGTTGAAGTGTTACGCATAGCCTGTTGTGAATAAATCATTGTGTGACAGAGGTTCTTAAAGTATGGTCCTGAGAAGAACAGTATCAGAAGTACGAGGAATTTGTTAGAAATGCAAAGCAATTGAATCCCATCCCAGACCTACTGAATCAGAAACTCTATAGAGAGAGAGCCTAGTAATCTGTCTATCTATCTAAAGATAGAGCCTAGTAATAAGCCATGCAAGTGATTTTATGCTCAGTGAAGTTTGAGAACCATTAGTATAAGGAATCTTACTTGTCTTTCAACTTACTTTTCTTTCAACTTGTATAAGAGTCTTGCCTGCTATAGTCCTTTTACAACCCCTTGTAATTTATATCTAATGATTTTTCAAGGGATCATTGACAATGACATTGATCTTTTATATATGGCTTTATGACAAAAATATTAAATATTTAATATATAATGAAAATCATCTCTAGATATGTAACATAATTACATAATATATAATAACTCATGTAGATATCTATGTTAATATTAATTTTAATTAGATTTTACCTACCTGTGGAATTGGTGAAGACATCATACATCATGTTGTGTTAGGATCTAGGAAATATCACCATTTTGCTCCAATTTAGATTCCTCTTATTACTGTTGCTCAAATTCTGGTAACTTGCGTCCTCCCTCCCTCCTTTCCTTCCTTTTCTTTCTGTCTGTCTGTCTTTTTTCATACATGATACATATCATCATTTGACATGTTTGCTCTCCTTAAATAGTGCTGTTACTACTATTGCAACTGCATCAGAATGTCTTCATGCAGTTGTTTTTAACTCACTTTAGGTAAACAATTTCTGTTAGAATAGCATAGACGAAGAGAAGCTAAAAGAGCAGCAAAAACAACCACTAATAGAGGTGTTATTTAATGAAACTTTTGTTGAGTTTTGTATGTGCATATGTTTAGTTGCAATGTAAAATACTTTCTTACTCTGGGTTGAGGAAAAAAAAGAAAAAAAACTGCTTGTATAATGCCGGCCTTCAATATTTTTTTTCTCTTTTTTCTCTCTCAAGTGTCTAATACTTCTGTGTTCAGTCTTCTGCCAACACTCTTTTAATGGATTTGTGTTTCATGCTCTATTCCTTTGGGCAAAAAAAAAAAAAAAAATCAAATCCAAATTGTTTACAAGATAAAAAATGGACTCCCTATCAGAGAGAAATAGATCTTTATTAAACATCTCTGGCTGAGGCTGTTTAGGGTTTTAATACTTAACCATTTCTATCCCACTGTTTGGTGATTTGCAGAAACATTCTCACACTATAAAAGAGTATGTATTTTCTTGTAATTTTAAGTATTTTATCTCCTATTTTAACAGTTTTGTTCACAATAATATAATGATTTATCCTAAGAATGATGTAATTTGTAAAATTACTTATGTGCCAAATTCTACCTGCTTTAATTAATTTAATATTAATTGTAACTTTATAAATAACCATTGTCCCCATTTTACAGATGAATAAACTGAAGAAAAGAGAGTTTAAATGACCTGTTCCAGACCACATAATAGAAGTGGTAAAGCAGGGATTTAAATGATAGTGGTCTTGTTATAGAGCACTTGGTCTTAATTGATTCAAGATATTCCCAAAGACAAGACTTAAGAGTAGCAGTTTTCATAAATTCCACTTCAGTCATCATGATCTGTTCTTATTTCTTTTTAGCAGGGCTAGGAGAAAGTGTCAGCATTAGCCTCTAGGGTTTTACATAATTTTGAATTTTAACTTTTGAACATTTGAGGGAGGTGGGAATAGAAGACTCATCTCTTAATTGTTAGATTACTATTTCTGAAGAAGAAATGTCCGTTTTGGATAAAGAGACTCAGGAGAACACAAAGAAGGATTTGGCTTGCTTCTTTCTTACCTCTTCCCCCATCTTCCAGCACTTCTTCTTTTTTTTTTTTAAGATTTTATTTATTTGTCAGAGAGAGAGAGAGCATAAGCAGGGGGAGTGGTAGGCAGAGGGAGAAGCAGGCTCTCTGCTGAGCAAGGGGCCCGATGTGGGACTCAATCCCAGGACCCTGGGATCATGACCCAAGTGGAAGGCAGACACTTAACCAACAGAGCCACCCAGACATCCCATCTTCCAGCACTCCTGATGCTCCATTCCACAATGGAAATGTGCCTAAACTCAGAGGTGTCTACTGGGGACAGAGAGCATGTCTGATTATATTCATTTCAATTGAGGGTGTATTTGATTACTTCTTCCCTGTAAAATATTCAGTCTTGGAAAATTTTATTTGGCATGATTTCCATAGGGTTTTTTTTTTTTTTTTCTTTTTTTTGCCCCTATTAGTTTGCTTTTGAATTCTTTTTTTTTTTTAACATTTTATTTATTCATTTGAGACACAGAGATACAGAGAGAGAGAGAGCATGAGCAGTGGGAGAGGCAGAGGGAGAGGAAGATACAGACTCCCCGCTGAGTCAAGAGCCCGATGTGGGGCTCGATGTGGGGCTAGATCCCAGGATCCTGGGATCATGACCCGAGCCGAAGGCAGACGCTTAACCATCTGAGCCATCCAGGGGCCCCTGCTTTTGAATTCTTATCACATTTTATCTTCTCTTTTTTTTTCATTCTTCTACTTTATGATTTTGCATCTTTGGCTTCCTTGGCTTTCTTTTTTTCTTTTTTTTTTCTTTAATTATTCATATTTACTTTAATAATATGATGTTTTCCAGGTAGAGATGAGGCTAAAGTTAATGAGGTACTTGCCTTGGGACACAGTATTTAAGATAGCACCAGAACTCAATAGTCAAGATATATAATATTTACGTAGTATTTAAAAAAAAAATCACTGGTAAACAATGTCATTTCTTTTTGTAAATAAAGTTTTACTGGAACAAGCACTGGGATTAAGTGAGGTAAGTGAGTCACAGTCATGGAAGTGCAGGATTCAATTGTCTTTAAATTTTTGCTTTTTCTAATGTTTTTAAAATTATTTTTACCTTAAAAAATATTTCATTTAGGGGCGCCTGGGTGGCTCAGTCATTAAGCGTCTGCCTTCAGCTCAGGTCATGATCCCATGGTCCTGGGATCGAGCCCCACATCGGGCTCCCTGCTTGGCGGGAAGCCTGCTTCTCCCTCTCCCACTCTCCCTGCTTGTGTTCCCTCTCTCTCTGTGTGTCTCTCTGTCAAATAAATAAATAAAATCTTTAAAAAAATATTTCATTTAAGTGTTACTTGTATTATGTATTTATTTTGTACCCCTTTGAATTTTCTGCTCCAAGGCAGTAGTCTCACTCACATCACCCTAGTCCCAACCTGGAAATATATAGTTTTGTTTTTGTTTTAATCCTGGAGCCCACTTTCATACTCTAATTATTATTATTTTTCCCATGATATCTACAACCAAAAATCTTTCCCAATAAGTAATGATTCTGTTCGTATAGATAGTACATATGGATTAGTAGACTTTTATTAAGTGTTCAATATATACCAGGCTATGTAAAGCATGGCCTACTACACAAATTCAGAGCACAGGTTCAATACATCTCTTTTATTTTCCAAACAAAATATAATAAATCTTCTGCATATCTAACTGGGATGAATCCCAATGTCTACCTCTTGGTGTGCTTTTCAGATTTTCCAAAATCATGCAAGGCTATGGCATTCATGACAGTGATCTGAATGACTTCCACACTTAAACTGGAAATAAAGCACCTAAAGAATAAACATCACTGAACTTTTCTTCCTTGCCTTTTTTCCTTGGTGTCACATGGTGCCCTCCTCCAGTCCTCCATAGAACAGTAGCCATCGCCAGTCCACTTTGTAATAATGCCTTCCTGGCCTGGGACCTAACACAAACTGCCATAATCCTATACAGCAAAGAGATCTAAACTCCTTCTAGGTCAAGTACAATTAAATTTATTTGTGTTCACCTCCATTCTCTGCTTATTTACCCATTCTCAGCCTTTATTCTTAGAACACAAGCAATGTACTTTGTCTTCTAGAAAAGCTTCTGGCATCAGTCTCATGCAAGGAAGATGGTAGTTATTTTCCAAAGAACCCATACTCTTTGTCTTGAGAGTAGTTCAACAGCCTAGACTCCCACAGCCTTCAGAGATGAGTCTTTTTGCACTTTTACACACTGTGCCAAACTGCCCACCAATACGTGTCTCCTAACTTTAACTCCCAATGATCAGGTATGGAATACTGTTTGTTTCCCCCTGGAAAAGCACTAGATTTTTATGTATATTGGATCCTCTTCCTCTCATACTTTATTTTCTGTTCTAACAATGCCAAGTAGTGGGTATTTTATAGTCACAAAGAAACAGAAATTCTAAGATAGTAGTTTTCAATAAAGATTTATAGAACTAAGAAGGCAAACTTTTTCAAAATAAATTAATCAATCAATTAATTAATTAAGCATGTTGGTTCTCCCAAGTTGAGGAATGCTTATTTTTTCTTCCACCATTTATCCACCTCAATCCAGTGAAAAGAGCTTGTTATGTTCTTCCTCTTGAGGACATTTTATTTCCTGAAGTAGAAAGAATATTTCAGCTAACACAGGGCCTGATACTGAGTTATATATTCTGGGGGATGTCAATCACAAAGTAAGAGTCTTTCCTTCTACTTGCTTTGGTCTTCTGCTGTTTTGCCCTTTCCTCCACACAGACACAGTTGGCGCCCATTATCAGCTCTTTCCTTTTTATCGGTCTTCTGGTATTTGGCATCTCTTACCTGCCTCCACTCCTCCAATCCCTGCTAGTCTGTATTTCTCTGCCCAGATAGTAGAGGACCTTCAGTCCTACATCCACAAACTTAGGTCTATAGACTGATGACAAGGATCAAAGACAATTTGGGGAGAGAATCAGGGATTCCTTCAGGCTTCACTTCTAAGGCATCATTGCACTTACGATTTTATAAGATATATGCTTACCCATTAATTCAGCTAATATTTTGATTGTCATTTATTTAATTTTCTAGTTTTAAATTCTCTATTGGTTAAGTCCAAGAAGTAAGTGGAGGGGTTTTTGTTTCATCACTTTGAAAATGCTGTTATATATGATCACATTTATAATCCCCTTAACAATTCTATGGATTAGGTGGTCAGTTGTTTCTTAAGTGAGATATTAGAAATTTGGAGACCTTAAATAACATTTACATAATTACATGAATTGGGAGAGCTAGGATTTGGATCCAGTTTTCTTGGTTACAGGTGTTGGCCTCTTAATCACCATGTAGGAACAGCACCCCTTAGCCTTTCAGAGGTTCCTGCAAGGTTCTCTGACACTTCTACATTAGTCTACCATTTCATTATTCCATATAGCAATCTACTCAAAAGACAGGTTTTGAATTTTGTCAAATAAGATGTGGGTGAGGATTTTCGGATTGAGGACTAAGGATCTTTACCTTTTCCTCTCTTGCCGTCTCTCAAGAGCAAGAACCAGATGAAAATCCGTTCTGTTTTATAAGAATCATAGTGTGCAATTACACCTTTCTCCTACTGTCGATAATGTCCTCCAAATGCAGTAAGAAAGTAGACAATATTCTAAAATGGCTTATTAATGAAAGGTGTAAAAATATACAATTGATACTAAGTTCAAAGGACAAAAACATGAGATACAGAAAAAAGAATCAAGGAATAGTCAATCACCTTTAGGTTAAAGGAATCCTTTAAGCAATAATTTTGCCTAAATTTTCTTTATTTTGTAGGTCAAATTTCCATGCCAGGTAGAAGCAGCCAACAATACTCATGTGTCAGAAAGTTATGCCAGTGTTCCCTTACAACAACTGTCAAAGTCAGAATCTTCCCCTGTGGAGTCATTTTAAGTGGCACATGATCTAGCACAATTGAGGTGAAGTTTAGCCAGTACATGCAGCAAACTATAGGTTTCAGTGTGGCAAACACTTGGGTGAAGATAAATCTAACATTGCTACAAAATATTATGAATTTGACTGGGTTTTCCAGCACAGATATGAGAACATACAGTTGTTCTAAATGAAAAAAAAAATGGCAAAGGAAAGTTTAGATTCAAACTGTCTCTGGTCACTGTCTTGCTTTGTGGATTGCATCAGTAGCATTTCAATGTAGCATAAAGAAAGTTTCTTCTAGGGTAGGTTTTCCTTTTTAAGTCCCCTACAAAAATAAGGGGGGGAAAGGCAACAACTATGAAATCACCTCAAAAAAGTGACAAAAGAAATTGATCCATTAATTTATAAATACCTTCTAAATCCTTTCCTTCTTAATAAAGTAAACATGTCAGGATAAATAACCCACTGGCACAAAATATCACTGTGTGTCTCATATTAGCACTCACTAATTAGCACTGAATTTTGCCTTTTGATTAGAAAGAATGCCATTACTCCTTTTTTCTTCATTTCTGAAAACAATTTGCTAACCACTGTCATCAGTAAGTTTGTCTTTTTGTGAATCTTACACAATACAGCTGAGTTGAGTTTGTGCTGTTTTCCCAAGATCTACAAACCCTTTGGTTCTGCAGCAGTTTGGGCATATATTATTAACAGTGTTTCAGTGTGTAATGATGTGTGGTTGCAGGCTGACACAGGTCACACTAAGCCAAATATATGTACATGAAGAGGCTACATAATTTTTTCACTTTTTTCTTTGCCATTCTGAAAACAGCACTACTCCTTAAGAGAAAAAAAACTGTTGATTTTTTTTTTTTTTTGGAAATTTCAGTAAAGAATACACATTTTGTGACTACTTTTTAGTCTTTCATACATTATCTAGGCAGTGATAATATAATTCAAGAAAGAGATATCCGTATCTATCATATATATTCTATGATAAAGACATTTTAAAAAATAGTCAATTAACTTGAGATTTTCTTTAAAAAATTTTTTTTTAAGATTTTATTTATTTGAGAAAGAGAGAGAAAGAAAGAGCATGAGCCCGGTGAAGGGCAGAGGGAGAAGCTGACTCCTGATGAGCAGGGAGCCTGATGCGGGACTCAATTCCAGGACCCTGGGGTCATGACCTGGGCCAAAGGCAGACGCTTAACCAACTAAACGAGCCAGGTGCACTGAAATCTTCTTAAAAGGCAAAGATTCTGCCTACTAAAACCTGGGTTTTAGTCCCAACTAAACATTTAATACTCTATGGCACAGGATATATCTAGTCTACTGCCTGATTTTTTTTTTAATTTTTATTGTTATGTTAATCACCATACAGTACATCATTAGTTTTAGATGTAGTGTTCCATGATTCATTGTTTGTGCATAACACCCAGTGCTCCAACTACTGCCTGTTTTGTATGGCCAATGACCTAAGAATGTTGTTTTTGTTTCTTAAAGTGATTAAATGGGCTGCCTGGGTGGCTCAGTCAGTTAAGTGTCTAACTATTGATTTCGGTTCAGGTCATGACCGCAGAGTTGTGAGATCGAGACCTGCAGCAGGCTCTGTGCTGAGCTTGGAAACTGCTTAAGATTCTCTCTCTCCCTCTCTCAGCCCCTACCCTTCTCTCCCCATCTCTAAAAAGTAAATAAACAAATTTTAAAAAGTGATTCAAGAAAAATCAAAATAATATCATGTCATGTTAAAATTATACAAAATTCAAATTAATGTCCATAATAAATTTTTATTAAACACTGGTTTACATAATGTTTATTGCTATTTCTGCACTACAACAATACAGTTGAGTAGCTGGAACAGAGACCTCGTGGACCTGCAAAGCCTAAAATAATAAATTTCTGGCCCTTTACAGAAAGTTTGCAGAACCCTGCTGTCGATGAACTAAAGTGATTACAGCCTACTGCCTGTTGGCCCTTGAGCCAAATTTTTGTATACATTTTTGTATTTAATCCTCACAACCTTACATGGTAGGTATTATCATCAACATTTTGACAGGAGTTAAGTAATTGCCTCATTGCTTAAAGTTAATTAGAGGCAGAGACATTATTCTAATTTTGGTGCCTCTGACTCGTAGGATGTTATTTAATTACAAACTAATGCATTCCTTCCTTAGACAGAAATTTTTATTCCCTTTTGCCAAAGTTATAAGAAAATGCACATTTTGTGAAAGATATGAGTGTGCTTTATAGATGACAAATATTAGGAAACACTAACATATAATTCCTTTTGTACAGAAGAAAACAATATTTATTGATGCACAAGGAAAAATATTTCAGCTATTCATGCAGTAGCACTGCTTGTGAATTTGTTGGGTGAGTTGTCCCCAAAACAATATTGAACAGTAACCAATCAGGCATCTAAAAATAGTATGTATTTTTATTAAGCCAGCTTCAAGGTGTTTTTCAAGATCATCATTTTTGTATCTCGGTTTAAAAAGCAAATTGTTATGATTATCTGATATGACTCTTTTTTCATTTTATAAAAAATATTTTCACACATTTTATTTTATCTTCAAATCAGATAGTTAACAGTTTTTTTTTTTTTTTAAAGATTTTATTTATTTATTTGACAGAGACAGAGATAACGAGAGTAGGAACACAAGCAGCGGGAGCGGGAGAGGGAGAAGCAGGCTTCCCCCCGAGGAGGGAGCCCGATGTGGGACTTGATCCCAGGACCCTGGGATCATGACCTGAGCCGAAGGCAGACGCTTAACGACTGAGCCACCCAGGCGCCCAAGATAGTTAACAGTTTTATTTATCATTTAGAAGTGAGAAAGTGGAAAAGAAAAGAAAATTAAATCCTAGAAAGTAATGGACAGAAGTAGGACCAAATATCACTGTCTCAAGTACTAGTTTTGGGCTTCTTTCTTCCTGGGAGAAGGTTGCTGGTTACATGACCATTCTTGGAATATGGCTAGGAATAAAGAGAACTGCCTGTGTTTGAAGGTAAGAGAGGCAAACAGAATTGTTTTCTCCTTTTCCTAATAATCATTAACCTCACTTATTTCTTTTAAATGTGAAACATGGAATACTCCTGGCTACTTATTTAGAGCAAATTTACTATTTTTATATTTTTATGTTTTGCTGTGATTTATAATTGGGAATTTTTTTAAAAAAATTGTATTTAGTGAATAATTCTATTGTTTTTAATTTATTTTATTCTTCTGAAAAACACAAGGACGTTTTTAAATCAAAGTTGACAGACCTATTTTTCCTCCATTAATTGAATGGCATGATTTATTCAAATATGCAGGCAGTGAACACTTTTATGAGTAGTTACTTTTCATGCCATTCATGAGATGTTACTATTAAAGTATGAACATTTTCCAATGCAAAATAAATATATCTTTGATTGGCTAAGTGAATTCTGTAGGGAGACTTTCATAGAACAGGCCATGTCATTTTGTGTTTTTAATATGATCTGATGAACACTATTGTTCCCTTTATTCAAGAATTGTTTGGCTTTCCCCAGAACAAAGATGCTATGACTACAGTTACAATTTTAGTTTTAAGATTACAGACTGTAATCATCTTATTACAGTATCTGATATGTTATATTCAAATAGACTTCCTTGCATATTACTCTCTACCAAGAATAAAGAAAAAGTATTTCCCTGAATGAATCCAAATTATGCTGAAGTCACACAAATGTGGAATTAGATACCAAATTATTCTATAAAGAAACTGGGAATTGTAGCCTTTAACTCTGTGCTAAAATAAGAATCTTAGGGTTACAAATTTTACCCATAAGATTGTAGCTTTATCCAGGAGAGTTCCCATTACATTTTTAACCTGATTTACTGCACAATGGTGCTAAGGTATATGCTAAAAAACAAAACAAAACAACAACAACAAAAAACTACAATAAATAAACTTATGAATTATTTTTGTTTTAATTTTTTGTCTTTTCCTTTCTGCTTTTGGTTCAAAAAAAAATAGAATAAACAGAATTAGCAATAGCATTCCATAGTTATAGAACCACTATGTCGGAGATGTTTTTAAATACTAGAGAAATGTTTGATTAGTAAAAAGTAATATAGTCCAGAATAGAATTGGATTCAGAGGAGGAAAATTTATTCTAGTGAAGTGATCGTGGATATCCTGGAATATTTTTCCTCAAAAGAATGCTCTGTTGATGGGGTGCCTGGGTGGCTCAGTCGTTAAGCGTCTGCCTTCGGCTCAGGTCATGATCCCAGGGTACTGGGATCGAGCTCCGCATCGGGCTCCCTGCTCGCAGGAAGCCTGCTTCTCCCTCCCCCACTCCCCCTGCTGTGTTCCCTCTCTCGCTGTGTCTTTCTCTGTCAAATAAATAAATAAAAAATCTTAAAAAAAAAAATGCTCTGTTGAGTGAAATCCAAGTTTCATGTTCCAAATGAAAGCAATAACAATAATAATAAAGAGAGTTATCAGGGTGTAAGCATACTGAGATCTCTGTAAGTCAGGGATATTTGTCAAAAAGAATCATAGCTGGCAGTTAAGATGTCTGCAAGTGGCATGTATTATTAAAAAAATTTTGGTATGTTTTTTCTCTGAAGTAAGAAGCAAGGTGATCTCTTGAGAGTAAAAGGGTAAGAGCAGGATTAGCAGGTTTAGGAGAGGAGAAAAGGTTTAAAATAATTATTGCATTATACACACCCTCTTGCACACAGTGAATGCTGCCCATTGACTTGAAATTATAGATAGCATTTGCAGAGCCTAAGACTTTGTAAGTAGTCCTGCCATTTCAACTGAATTGTTGAATCAGTTTGGTCAAACATCATGTTAATAAGGTCAAAAAGCCAGTCAAACTGATTGTCTGACTTGAATGATTATGTGACTAAAGTGATTAGTGGAAACAGCCCTAAACTCACATTCACCCTCAAACCTTGTCTTCTGAAAAGCTGTCATGTTTCGGATGCTAGGTTTTTCCTGTATAGTCTTTATGTTTGCATGAATGTTCTCAACATCTTAGAGCTCACACTTCCTGTTGAAAGCATAGTAAATTCTATGCCTTCTCCTAAAGTTTTTTAAATTCAAAACAATTTTTTAAATGCCAAAAGAGTCAACTGGTTTTCAAAATAAAGATATCTCTTCTTTATCATGGCGTGAGTCCATGCCCATTTTACAGGAAATTGTCAGGTCAGCAGTGGCCTTGAAACCTAACTCTGTTCCATTATTTCTATTGCCTATTAGGGAAATTGTGTTCTAGTAAAAATCTAATAAAAAACTTCCTGTTTTCCAAAATCTAATTCTTGTTAACTTTACACTGATACTCACCATAATATATTAAGCTCACTGGGTATTAATTCTGTGTGTACTACACACCATCTGACACAGTTATTACTAGTACAGACATGGTGGAATTTGTCAAAAGGAATTTATCAATTTGAGTCAGTGATGTTTCCTTTATGGCTTCCTACTCTTTACATATTGAAATCAATCTTTGCATTAACATGATTGGATAAATCAAACCCAGAGCTAGACTTTGAGTAACTTGTGTAAGGGGTATCTTTGTGGGGCAAATAGGATCTACTTGAAATTCTTTTTTGGGGAAAATTATTAACTATTGAAAAGACCCAAACCGTTAACTAATTGAAAAGACTCAACATTGTCATACATAAAATGATATCATACCATGAGCATCTTTCAATAATCCCTTGATAACTGTACTGAAAAAAAAATGAGAACTTAAATTTGATACTATGAAAGGAGATTTAAGTTTCAACGTCTTGCTGTTCATCCTATACATCATACCCAGCATGACCCAGATGATCTCCCACTTCTTTTAGCCTCATCCAAGAGATGTATCTGATGCTAAGTATCCTTGAGGACTTTAAGAGCAAAAGAGAAGAATTTTCTCTTCCCCCTACTCCTACTCCCACACATTAAAATAACAAGTGAAGGGAGACTGCATGGCTCAGTCCTGAAAGCATCTGACTCTTGATTTCAGCTCAGGTCATGTTCTCAGGATCGCAAGATTGGGCCCCACTTCGAGCTCTGCCTTGAGTGTGGACCCTGATTAAGATTTCCTCTCTTCCCTCTCCCTCTGCCCCTTCCCCCTTAAATAAATAAATAACTAAATAAATAAACAAACAAACAAATAAAAATAAATAAATAGAAGAGGTGAAGGCAGCCAAGAGGGGTACAGGTTGGAGAGGGAATAGTTCACTAAAACAGGAAACACTAAGAAGAAAATACTGAATAATGAGTTAAAGATCATGAAATCAGTACTATAATGAATTCAAGGTAATTGTGAGAGAGCAAAGTGTAGATGCTGAGTAACCAGTTACATACAGAGTTGAAGTTATTAATAATGTTTTTACCTAGAAAGATAAATTTTAGAGTCCTCATTGTTATTACCATACTTGGAGGACTACAGTCACAAGGCTGTTAAGAATCAGTATCATTCTGCCTTAAAGTTCTGTCATTGAAAAATCCTGTGCAAATGTCTCCAATATATCTCAAGCATACCAACTTCTTTCTCCCTCTTCAAATCCCTGATATCTTATTCCCAGTCTCCAGAAATAGCCTCATATACTCTTGTCTCCTTTTCCAAGCACAGTTTCTTGTCCCTGAAAGATATGTTTTCTCCCAAAACGGGACCTTATGAATCAAATCACTACTTTGATCCAGCCATTCTAAATGCTTTATTTAAAATGCATTGCTATTGTTCATATCAGTATTGCCTAGGCCTTGAGTGGTCTGGGCTCTGCCTGTGTTTTCCACCTCATCTTGTTATACAGCCTTCTGTGCTCCATCAGTATTGTTTCGGTGCTTTCCTTGCACCAGTCTCCTTCCCCTGCAGGGATTTCTGTATATTTTACATAGATTAGTCATTCTACCTCCTTCCCATAAAATATGGACCTGTATAGTTTCATCAAATCAATCATTTTGAGTTACTACTGCACACTCCAAAGTGCACTGCACACAGGGAGGAAAAAGGGATGAGTAACTAAGATGTAAATGGCCATTCAAATATGAATAGAAGAGTCTGAGTGTAGTCATAAAACAAAACACTTTGGAAAGGTATTTCTAATAGTCTAACAAGAAATTATTACACTAAGTTATATTGTGGGAGCACTTACTTTTTCACTGAGGAGACAGCCATGAAATAGTCTGGTTCTTTTATTTATTTGCTTTTGGCTCAGTTACCAGTTTTACTAATCTTTTAGTCTCGAAATTTGGGAGGGTGTCATGTATCACATACTGTTTTTCTTGTTACACTTTCATTGAAGATGATCTCTATTTCCTCTAATTTAAGGCAGTCTTTTTTAATAGAAATAAAGCGACTGTTACTTTTATAATTATGCCCCTTGGTCTTTAGGTAGACAAGTAAAATGATTTCTAGATTACTTTAATGAGCAAAACTAGATGTAATTGAAGATATTAGATTTTTTTTTTTTTATTCTGAGGAACTTGTATATGCTTCATGAATTTTAGCTGTTTAAATGGACAAAAGGATTCTTGAACCGTTTATGGTTTTTCGATTTGGGAGCTTTACAGGTTTCTTTTTTTGTTAAGTACTAAAAGCCTGCGCTTATAAACATTATGAGTAAGACCAATTTTCAAGCTAATAGTTCCAGGTATTTTAGGCTGAATATATGAAATATAAGTCCAGTATACTAGATAGATTAATAATGTGCTAATACCTTGGGAGCAGGTGCTCAGAAAATTTAGAATCTATTTTAATTATAATACTATATTTAAAATATATATTGATTATACTAATTGGGTAGATTTTATTTGTCCAAGAAAAAGCAATATTGGTAATTTACTGCTGCTCCTGAACTTTTCTGTATTTTACTATATATGACCAAAAGCCACAAAGTAGAAATTAGTCACTGAAAACAGAAACCATTGTAAAAACCCTAATATATCACTATCTTTATGATGTTTCTGAGTCTCCTGAGATTCTTATTATATCTATCATTTCCGTAGTTATTTGTAATTGATCGAAAAGATTTTCTCAACTATTCTCCAAAGCTGCTGCACCATTAGGTGCAGACTTTACAAGATATGGGATGGACCAGATTTGCTTGGGTCAATGTTGCACCCACAGTAACTTGCCCGCTAATCAAAAACATTAAAAATAAGCTGAATTCTTTATTTTGCCTAATGAATTGCCTATCTGTAATGTAGCTATCCAGGGAGGCAACAATAAGATAAAAATAAAATATCAAAATTATTTATATCTGTACTTGACTATAGCTTTATTTTGAACAGGATTTAAAGAAACGGCTCTTAATCTTATTGAAAAAAGAAAATGATTATATGAATTTATATTCACTTTCTAAATAACCAAAAGCTAAAAACATACTTGAAAATAGCCACTGATTGCGTTTAATAATTATCTTAACCTGTAGATATGAAAATAATGGCTTCTCAGTCCCAGACTCCTGTGATTTTTAGTGAGATCTTTGTACATTAATCTTTGTTGATGATTTTAAAGCTCATGGTTTCATATACATTAGAAATTAGTAAAGTATATGTTTATAAACTATTTTGTGATCTCATCTGTTAATAAACAGTTTTTTTCCCAATTGTCAAGTATTCAGCAGCATGAACATAGTTTATGAGTCCATTAATAAACATGTCAAGATACTTCCAAATGTCTGAGATAGCCTTGGGCCTTTTATAAATCATCCCATAAACCACAGTCTAAAAGCATCTTTAGGATATTATAACATGACCATTTAACTAAGTCATTTTAAAAAAGAAAACAGTGAAATTTAAGTGCATTTCTGTGATAAATATGAATAAATATACATATAAAAATTAAGGAAGGAAGGAGTTCCAACTGCTTTTCTTACTCCTGTCCATTGGATATACTAGATGTCCTTTGAAATAAGGTAATGCATATAATGTTCCATTTATATAATCAGACATTTTTAAAATAAGCTTTGGGTTTCCTTTGATAACTGTGAATCTGTATTACGTTGGCATGGCTGTTCTTTTCAACTGGCCTTTATTAACACCAAAGCTTTTTTTGACTTTTATTTTATATTGGAAAAACTCAGTTCAGACCAGTAGTGACAAACAATTCCATTAAAATCAGTAAGCCACGTAATGTTTTGTTTTGTTCTCTTAAATGCAAATTATACAATATAAATCTTCTGCTTAAAATCCTCCAATAGCTTTCTATTGTCTAACGGACAAAAAGTCTAATTACTTAGGCTAACCCTTAAGTATATCTGAACCTTGGCTGCCTTTCATTCTTCCTCCTTTTCCTCTGGCCACCTTGGCACTCATTCAGTGGCTTTTCAGAACATTCCGCATACATGTTTTCCCCTTTCTGCCATACTTCATCAGGAATTTTAAGGCTCAACTGCCATGATGCCTTCCAGTGCTGTCTCCCACCTCCCATTTAGCCACTGCCATCAACTAAAAGGGTCAGCCTCATGAAGACAAAGACTGTATCTCTTCTGTTCACCATAATATAGCCAGCACTTAGTACAATACTAGGAAGTAAACATACACTTATTAAATGAATGAACGTCTAATTAGTGATGCTGGCAATGCACTTAACCTGGTAGTAACAGCAAGTGCATTAGCATCTTCACTGCTGTCATAGGTCTACTTCTCTTTTGTGGTCATTTGGTAAAGTTCACAAAACTCCTTTGCCTACGCTACCCTATTCTGATCCTGGCAATAGTCTTTGTGAGGTCAGCAGTGTTTTCCTTAGTTTTTCAACATGAGAGTTGAGATCTGAGGCTAGAAGGAGAGGGAAAATGAAATCCAACAAGAAAAACTAACATCCACGCCTTCTGAGATTAACTACAGCCATTGTTTCCGTTAACCAACAGAAAATGTGTTTATTATTAACTTCCTGTATTCCTTCCACATCTGAGACAGAGGTCTATAGACAGTGACAAATATTTTTAGATTTTGGATTAAATATGTATTTCATAAACTCAAAGTAGTCAGTTTTCTCTATACATTACTAAATCTATCATTTATTATCTTTTTCTAAAACTTGCCTGAGCTTCCTCTCCTCTTACTTGTGTTACTCCTTTCCTCTAATCAGTGCTAATGGCTTGCTAAATTTAATACTGATAAAAATTATTTTCAAATGGTAAGAAGACACCAAAATGAATTTTTTGCTTTATCACTTAAAAACTAAGTCATGTTCATTGGTTGACTGAACTTCCACTATTTAGATATACATATAACTTTCTTAAGCTCACATTTCTGTAAATAAAATGGAACATATATGTTGAGAAATTAGCTAAACTACTCCATTATTTTTCTGCCTTGACATCCATTTTCTGTGGCCAAGTTGATTAATGGGGAGACTAAACTGATATTAAACTTTCATGCAAGCACATGCCCTAGATAACAGCTTGCAATTACAAGTAAATGTACATTCCTGATATGACTCCCCAAGTGCCCTTGTGATAGAAGTACTCTCCCTCACAGGTGGAGGTTATTCCCTCAGTGCATCCTGTAGATAAGACCTTCACCCAAGCTTACCAGAAGCCCGCTCTTTCTGGTTTGAATTCAACCATCCAACCTTAGCCTGGAAGCCCAAAGCACTCCACCCTCAGACCCTGATAAAGGAAGGTGCTCCTGGGTCCTGTACCTCTTTTTGCCTGCACCCTGCCTTGACTTCCCAATGGGTGGCCCCTTGAGAGGACTGTGTAGTTCCTCTGGGACCTGTGAGTAATAAACTTCTCTATTTCAATATCCTTGTGGTCTTTTGTTGAACATGGCCCACGATCTGACAGTCTGGCCTCTATTTAACAAATGCCAATTGTTAAAAGTCAAAACAACAGATTATATTAAATTTCTATTGTATGTACCCTAATTTAATTTATGCCTATGTACATGGTTAAAATTATTTTCTTTACAAAGTATGACTAGACATAGTATTTCACTTTAAGAAGTAATGACTTGGGGTAGAGGCAACGTTAAATAGAAATGAAAGGGAAAACACTGAATCAATGTTGGGTATATAAATGTATTATGCCACAAGTACTCATAAGATGAAGGCAATAAATGGAAGCCCTTAGAAATGCAACATATCATGACTGCCACACTTGTTCAAATCTAAGATACCCTCAATTGAAAGACGCATCACTCTCACATGTAGGACCACAAAATAATAATAATAATAATAATAATAATAATAATAATAATAATGGTACTGTCAATTAAGCAATGGCACAGTGGCTTAATGAAGCACTCTCAAGATGTCTCACACTAACCTAATGTGTTCAAAACTTTTCAAGAAATTTGTCAGTATTTTCACCTTCAGTTTTATTGCCTAGCATGTTCTACCCAATTTCCTTAGAAGTATGTCTATAACAAAACATACTATGATTTTAACTACTACTTCCTATCTTCCTTTCCAAGTTCTGTAAACCACATTGCTGCTTTGCAAATAAATATGGAATTGTTAGTTATCCATTGACATGCATTTTCTTTACTGATACATCAAATTACATCTACTGTTTTCTCAGACCTTTATGTATACCTAATTATCATTTTTAAATGCCCCGTATCGCCTTTTGTAAGACATTTGAAGAGCAATTAAATCCAAAATCATATTTCAAAAGTTGCATATAAATTGAAGTGAAAAGTGTACGAAAATATTATGACTAATATCATACATGTAAAGAAAATTTCAACAACTTCAAAATGGCTGCTCAGCAAAAAGCAATTGCTAGGTATCACCAATTGTACATGTCCCAAATTCAGAAAATTCAGAGCTATGACATGTGTGTGTGATGGGGGGGAAGGAAAGGGAGAGAGAGAAGTGGGACTTGAAAAAAATTAAACATTATATGAAGCAGGTGAGTGGACATAAAAGCCAGGGCAATAGCATTATATCCATATCCTATGATGCTTTTTCCTTCTATACATTAATGCTTTTCATTGAAATGAGAATAAAAAATGATAAAAGTAAATGTTTGTAATATTTTGTTTGTTTTTCACAAATATGTAGAATGAAAATTATTTGAATTGTTGAATACACATATATAATCACAGGCCTATAAAAATATATATATACATTCTACAATGAGTAATAGTAATAAAAATTGCATCAAATTTAGCTTTCTAAATGACACAGTCTGCATTACAGGTGCAAACCCTTGCATAAAATTCAAATTCTCATCAGGAAAGATTAGGTAAAAATGTACAATCCAACATACTAACATACTTTTTTTTTTTCTGAAGGGCAAATACAGTCTTCACATATGCAAATGCACATTGCTCTGATTACTCTGTTGCATGTTCATTGAAAGAATTTATGAAGCAATTAGGGTAACTTGTTTGCATTATTCAAAACTCAACACATATGACTAAACTTGATCAAATCTTTGGTTCTAAACAGATTATTGCCTATTGATAGTGAATGATTGTAGAGCTCTATTTCATGAAGAAGAGTGAATACTGCATACTGTACTTGCCGATTACTTGTGTAAATATGTATTTTTTTTCTTACAAAATCAACTCTTTCAAAAGAGATCTGACTTCTTTCATCCCTAACTCTGTCTCATAAGTCACACCTATACTTGTCTTTCTGAGAACTACTGACATGAGCTCTCTCTCTCTCTTTTTTTTTTTTTTTAAGATTTTATTTATTTGACAGAGAGACATTTTATAATAATAAAATATTAAAACAGTTAAATAACAATAAGTCTGATTTGAATTTACAGTTGTAATTAAAGAGTTAAATTTAAATATTTCTCTTAATGCACATACTATAATCTTGCCCTGTACCCTATGCTTACAGATTATATGTGGAGATACAAGTTTTAATTACTTGAAACTGGTTCTCTTTATCTTATGATTATATAGTTGAATTATTTCTACTTTAATGAGCAGTTTTCATCTTTATGCATGCGTTTTGTTCTTGAGAGATTTTCTACTTTACTACTTTTTTTGGACATTATACAAATACATGGGCATATTTATATAACAAACACATACACACATATATATAATGGGACAGTACTTCTTGAGTTTGGTTAAATAATCTGAAATTCAAATTTGAGATTTAGCAATAACGACCATTTGGGGAAAACTAGTCTCCATATCTTTTTTAAATTAATTTATGTTGTAATCATTTAATATTTTACATGGAAAGATATTAAGCACATTGAATTATTGCTGTTCTATTAGTATATTTAAATAACTCAATATAGTAACAAGTTTATTCAAAATTCTAAAATATACACTACAAAACCCTAATGGATTTAAGAACTTGTGTGCCAGTTTACTCCCATAAAAATAATAAACTCAATTCAAGAAATATAGGCCTGCCACAAAACATGTATGATATTAATTTAGCATTGCATGGAGTTTCAAGTAATAGCTCTATTCTAGATTTTTAGTAATGTGAATTGAGAACAATCACCCAGCACATAGTTATAAGCCTGCATTGCTTCAAATTGTTTGCTATTTTATAGCAGATAATCATTTGTGTAACATGCATTTTTATTAGTATCTTCTGCATTTGCTATTGTTTAACATTAAAGGAATTAAGAAAATATTACTCTTATATGCCTCCTCTGCTACTACATAATCACATCCTATTTAAATATCCTTAAGATATTTGAATATTTAATGATAAAATATTTTTATGACAAAACATGCATTTCATTTAAACACTAATTATAGAGAAAGAAAAACAAAGAAAAAAGTCACATAATGGAAGACTCAGATTGACATTTTTCTAAGAAAACTATTTAAACTCAACCATAATTACCTCAAACTCTCCCTCCTAATGTATTTCTGACAACATACTCGACAAAGGATATTAAAATAAAGTTCACATAGTGATTCTTCACCTATGACCATTTAATTAAAGCATTTGAATTAACCTGCAATACTCCGTTACATATCTTGTAAATAAAGCCAAGTCCACTGTAATAAAATTTTATAAAAAAATTCTTACTATTTATGTTTTAACCAGAGTTAAATGTTGACATAGGCATTATTTTAATATATTTTCTAACAAGATCCTTTACAAATTGGAAAACAGGATACTAAACAATTTTCTAATGAAAGAAACAGGTAGCCAGTTAATTTTGATTCAAACTTTTGATGTAATAAATAATCTTCAGTTAGTAATGGGGGAGCATTAGCAATAATTTTTCAAATGTGTTTTGTATTATAACCTTAAAATAATCCAGAGCCACATGGTTGATCCCAAGTAAGCCTATTCAAATACTGAGACAAATGGCAACTACTTTAAGAAACACATGCTTTAAAATCTTAATAACGTTCCTTATTATATATCACTTTTAACCTAAAGGAAAAAAAGTGCTTGGTATAAGTTGAAGATATTTCACTTACTCAAATGTTTAATCAAATTTGAATTTCAAGTAACTATGTAGAGTAAAATTTAATTATAATAATCAGTGAATTAAAATATTTTCCTTTTTTAAAAAAGAACTGCATTATTTTAGAATACCTAGACCAAAATACATGTTCTTAAAAATTATTAAGAACACTAAATCCTGAAACAGCTCAGTAGATATGAAGTTGTAGGAAATAAAGTGATAACCACTTGATAGAGTGTATCATTTATTAATTTAATGTGTCCCTAATTGTTATAGTCAGAACCATGGGAATAGAGTTGAAATTTAAAATCTAAAGGAGTCAACCAGGAATTCTGGGCTTAGAACATTATTGGCTTATCAACCTAACTATATATTAAACTTTTTGATACAACTGACTAGGTAGCAAAAGTCCAGAACACTGATTCTATTTCAATAATGAAACTTAAAGATATATTAGTAAGAAGAAAATGTAGCTTTAAAAGTGTTGTAGGCTCTATTTTTTCCATTTTCATCGGTTTAACATAAGCTTTCAAGGTTATAATAATTGCAGCAGGAACAACAGAGGTCACATCTCTAATAGGATTTGAAAAAAGGCAAACAAGAATGTCTTTTTTCTCTGATATCAGATGACCCCAAAATGTGTTGATGATAATTATTTTATAACCAGTGAATATTCAGTACCACTGAGAACTTATTCTGGGCATTAAATCATGCTTTCCACAATTTCTTTTTAGAGATCAATCTAGTTAAAAATTGTCTATATCATGTCCTCTCACCATTTCAATTCACAAGCAATAATTTTGGTTTTGTTGAATATCTACCCCAGCCCCTTTTCTTTCTTTCTTTCTTTTTTTTTTAAAAGATTTTATTACCTTATTTGAGAGAGAGAGAAGAGGGAAAAGCAGACTTCCCACTGAGCAGAGAGCCCAAAGTGGGGTGGGGGTAATCCATCAATCCCAGGACCCTGAGATCATGACCTGAGCAGAAGGCAGACGCTTAACAGACTGAGCTACCCAAGTGCCCCTCTCAGTCCCTTTTCAATATACAAGTGATAAATTAAAAGTTTCATAAAATATTAAATATATTTTAAAAATCAAAAGCATAAAATAAATTCAAAAGCATAAAAAGTAAATTCTTCCTTCTTTATTTGCACTCAATTCCTCAGAAATAGACAACATTTTTATTATGCCTCTTTTCAGTCATTACTGCTGCATTTATTTACATTCATATATGCACGTGCAAAACTCTCTTTTATACAAAATAGATTTTTTTATATATTTATATGTGATTATCAGTAAAGTTTCTTGGAGACCTTTTGGTAAAATGTACCTTATTTCATCTTAAAGTTTGTATGGTGTTCCACGGCCAATTTTAATGAACTGTCTTAGTCGAGTATAATATACATATAGAAAATGAAACAAATGTTAAATATACAGCTCAGTGAACAAATACTAAGTGAACATATTTTTGTAATCACTGTAGATGGATAAAATAGAGAACAATACCAGCTTTCCAGAATCCACCCTCATTTCCCCTTAGGCCTACTAAACCACTACTTACCCAACCCAATCACAGTCCTAAGTCATACAGAAATTACTTTTGACTACCATTATGTTTGTAAGATTTAGTCTTATTATTGAATTTATCAGAATTTAATTCATTTTAATTGCTGAAGTGTACTCCATTATATAAATATATACATATTTATTTAGCCATTTTATCATTGATGGGCATTTCAGGTTTTCCTAGTTTTAGATATTATGAATAATGCTGCTTTGAAAATTCTTGTACATGAATTTTGGTATCCATTTATAAACATTGTGTTATGTGCAGGCCTAGGAGTAAAACTGCTAAGTTCTAAGATCAGCCTAAGTAGATATTGCCAAAAAGATTTCCAAAGTCATTGTATTAATTTATACTTCCTCCAACATTTTATGACACCATTTGATTCTAACCCTTGTCAACATCTGGTGGTGTCAGTCTTATTAATTTGTAGTCATTCCCATGACTATATAGTGGTATCTAATTTGGGTTTTAATTTACATTTATTTCATTATTAATGAGGTTGAAACTCTTTCACATAATTTGTAATTGATTGGGCATTTAACCAAGCATATAATTTATTGGGCATTAGGCTTTCTGTATGTATAAATCTATGGTGGGGGGAAGGAGAGACTGTTATCTTTCTTTTCCCAATTGATACAGAAATTCTTTATATAATCTTATTATGTATTCTTTCTTCTATATGTATTGTTAATACTTTCTTTGATTTTGTAGCTAGCTTAGTCACTCACTTAATGGGTTTTTTGATGAACAGATGTTTAAATTCAATGTACTATAGTTTAACAATCTTTCCCATTATCATTTTTTTACCCAAATAAGAAAATTTTGCCTACTCCAAGGTCATGATTAATTTCCCATCTTATCTTTTAGATCAGTGGTTCTCAAACAGGCATGATTTCACACACACACACACACACACACACACCTCTCTGGGTACATTTGGCAATATCTTTGACTATCACACCCAGGGATTTATGCTATTGACATCTAATGGGTAGAGTTCAGGGATGATACTAAACATTCTACAATGAACTGGGCAGTCCCACAACAAAGAATTATCAAGTCCAAAATATAAATAATGTCACTGTTGAGAAATCCTCCTCTAAATTTCTCTATTTCAACCTTTCACAATGTAGATTAAAACAAAACAAAACAAAACAAAACAAAACAAAACAAAACAAACAAACAAACAAAAGAAAACCTATCTAGATTTTATGCTGTGCTTGGATACTCTTTGTTTCCCCCTATGGATATGCGATCGTTTACTAAGAAGACCTTCCTTTCTCTACTTCCCTGAAGTTTCAACTTTGTCTTAAAATCAAGTGTCTGTATATTAGAAGGGGGCTGTTTCTGAACTTCCAGATTTTTTTTTTATCTCTCCATTTTTCCAAGCCTATACCAATGACACCGTCTTAATTGCAATAACTTTATACAAAATAATTTATATGTGATAGTGTACATCTCTAAACTTCTCCTTCTTTAACTCTTCCCCCTCCTCATTTCTTCTCCCTTCCTTTACCCTTGTCGTGTCTCCCCCTTCCTTCTTTTTGAATGCCTTTGTTCTACATTTTCCACTGACTTGAATGTGAATTGTATTATCAATTTTTCACTTTGCTCCACGAAAGCTGGGGTTATAATTGACATTGAACTGTTTCCATAGATCAAATAGGAGAAGTTGATATATTTCAATTAAGAATCTTTCCATGTATATGGTATTGACCTTCATTTAATGTTAATAAGTTCTGATAACCCACTACCATCGGACCAGCCGGTATTGACCTTCATTTAAATCTTCTTCAATTTCTGCCAGGAATGCTTTAGAGTTTTCTTTGTCATGGATTTGCACTTCTTCCGTTAGTCCTCTTTACATATCTTTGAAATTTTATTTTATTTTTTTAAAAGATTTATTTATTTACTTGAGAGAGAGAGAGAGAGAAGCAGACATCCCACTCAGTGTGGAGCCTGATGCCCATGCCGAGCTCAGTCCCACAACCCTGAGATCATGACCTGAGCTGAAATCAAGAGTCAGACGCTTAACCAACTGAGCCACCCAGGTGTCCCAGATCTTTGAAATTTTAAAAATTATATTGAAACATCATTATTTGACATTGCAACTGTTAAGTGTATTATGTTAGGATATAAAAATATAATTCATTGTTTTTAATATTTTATTTATTTATTTGACAGAGGGAGACACAGCGAGAGAGGGAACACAAGCAGGGGGAGTGGAAGAGGGAGAAGCAGGCTTCCCGCGGAGTAGGGAGCCTGATGCGGGGCTCCATCCCAGGACCCTGGGATGATGACCTGAGCCGAAGGCAGACGCTTAATGACTGAGCCACCCAGGAGCCCCAATATAATTCATTTTTATACTGACTTTATATCTAGTTACCTTACAAAAAAACCTCTTATTAATTGTGATATTTCACCTGTACATTCTTTTTAGTTTTCTGTGTATACAACTATCAAGACAAGATAGTAAATACTAAAAGTGCTGTTCCTTCCTTTTTGAACATTGAACATTTTTTTTTTCTCTTTATTGTCTTGTTGTAGCTTAAAGGTTCTGATCATCAATTCCAGTATGTGTGGGAGGAGTAGTTTCCCCACACCACCAAGCAATTTAGTTTGGGGAAAGAGTGTGAAGCTTCCATGCCCTCCCCAGGTATGCCATTTTCCCCAAATCTCTACATGCTCACCAACTCAGAAGCTCTTTGAACCCTATCTTATTGGGTTTTTATGGAGACTTCATTACATAGGCATGGTTGATTAAATCATTGGACATTGATGATTGATTCAACCTCTAGCCACAGAAATGCCAAAATTTTAGGAGCTCTGTGCTAGAAATGGGGAGGAAGACCCAATCTATGTATCTTTATAAATCACAATATGACATATCTCTAGTAGAATTCTGAATAGAAATAAGAATGGTCATATTTTTCTTGTTCCTGATATCCGGTAGAAATGATTTCATTTTTTTAACATCAAATTAGTTATTTGTTAGATTTTCACAACATTTTGTAAATTTTAACATTTCTTCTCTATTTATGATTTGCTGTGTTATCTTAAATTACAAGTGGATTTAGGTTTTATCAAATCCTTTTAAAATATCCAATGAAAGGAGCATGAAGGGTTTTTTTAAATCTATTAATGTAATGAATTACTTTGTTGTTGTACATAATTAAAAAGTACTTCTGAACAAAATTCAACTTTCACATGGTATATTATCCTTTTATATATGATGGAAGTTTTTGCTCCTTTTAAAAGTATTTGTGAATATATGTACATAAATATCATTCCTTTTAATGTCACATTTGCTATAGAGATTATGCTGGTATGACAGAATGAATTGGAAAGTATTTCCTTTTTCTCATCAGTGGTTGGGTTTATGTATAACTGATCTTACTGCTTCTTAATGTTTGTTTGAAATCTTAAGTGAAATTATTTGTGCCTTGAGTTGTCTTTATGAGAAGATTTTAAGTTTCACTTTCTTTAACAGGTATTGGATTAACCATTTTTTTCTTTGTTAGTCCTGTTTTTCTAGGAATGAGCAGTTTTATCTAAATTTTCAGATTTATTGCTATAAAACTGTTCAAAATATCCACTCATCATTTTAATTACTATAGTATCTATAGCGATGCTCCTCTTTAGTATTAATCACTTTGTCAGCAGTTTATCAATTTTTCTGTCTTTTAAATAAATTTTAATAGAAATTACCCTCTGTTGTGTATATTTATCTTTATTATTTTCTTCCTTCTGCTTTTTTGACTCATGTATCTTTTGTACTTTAACTTATTCAGAGAGATGCTTAAATAGTGGGTTTTTACACTTTCTTCTTATATGTATTTAAGGATATAAATTTCTTCTTAAGCACAATTTAGCCACATTTACTGTTATTTTTTTCTTATAATTCTATTTATTTATTTGAGAAAGAGAGAGAGAGCAAGCAGGGGGAGGGGTAGAGGGAAAGGACCTCAGGTAGACTCCTTGCTGAGCATGGAGCCCGACGAGGGGCTCGATCTCATGAACCCAAGATCATGACTGAAACCAAGATTTGCATGCTTAACCGAATGAGCCACCCAGGCATCCCTTGTTATTTCTTCTTTGATCCAAGATTTTAGAAATGTATAGCTTAATTTATAAACTTAAAAAGATTATCATTTTGCACTTGTTTTCTAGCTCAATTACACTATGATCAATGGGCCTATTCTATAAGATATCAATGTAAAAATTTTTGAAATTTCCTTTATAGATTTTGGGAAAACAGAATATGCATTTGAGGTTAGTATTTTATATATGTCAATTAGGTTATGAGAGCCAAGAGGAAAAATCTAATTATAACTCTATCACTAAAATTGATAATACTCCATTGAAGAGATGAGTACCATGCATGGTTTCTGTCATAACTATTCAATTCTGTCACTGTAGTGTGCAAGCTGGTATAGATGGCATGCAAATAAATGACCATGACTATGTTCCATAAAATTTATGGAAGGTGCTATTTGAGTTTCATATAATTTTCATTTTCATAAAATATTATTCTTTTGATTTTTTCCAACCTTTAAAAATATAAATACCATTCTTAACTTGTGAATCATACAAAAATAGCTGCTGGCCAGATTTGACCCATAGTTTGTAATTTGTCAATCCCTAATCTATATCCTTACCTACTTATGTCTGTTTGTTCTGTAAGATTTAAAGAATGCTGATTTAAAACGTCTATTATGATTTTTGACTTATTTCTCCTTTAATTTTGTCAGATTTTCCTTCATAAATTTTAAGGGTATATTTTGGATGCCTAAAAATTTAGATTTATTATATCTTCTTCCTTGGTTGATCCCTTTACCATTAGAAAATGTTTTTATCTTTATAAATGCTTTTGCCTTATGTTGTGCTGCTTTGATATTAAACTGCTCTGATAGCTTAACCACCTTCTTTCTGGTTCATATTTGCATGGAATATTTTTTCTATCCTTTTTAGTCTTTTTGTATTCATATTTTATATTACTTTCTAAGCAACATATAGTTGGATTTTAGTGAAATGCATTTTGACATTTATTCCTACTATATTGCAACTGAGCACTTGTTTTACATTTAATGTAAATAAGGATACATTTAAGTCTGAATTTGAATTTACCACCTTACTATTGTTTTGCTATTTGCACCAGTCATTTATGTCCCCTTTTTTCTCTTCTTTTACTATCTTTTGTGTTATTGAAGTATTTTACCAATCTATAGTCTCTTCTCTTTTAGTCGTGTTATTTTATTCTTCCCTTAGAATCCTAGAAATTATAACAATAATCTTTCAATTAGAGTAGCCTAATATAAAGCAGTATAGCTATTATTCCCAGACAATGCAAGTTCATTAGAAGCTTTAACTCATTTCTTTAAAGATATTTATTTTGTTTTCTTTCTTCCATTGTTTCTGCTGAACTGATACCTCTCAGTCTTACTATTCTGTTAAATATGTCTTTTTTTTTTTAAGTGGGTTGCTTATTTTCCCTGTCTTTGTTTTTTTTTTTTTCTTTTTTTTTTTCTATGATGTGTTTAGACATGTTTTCTGTTTATTCATTCCACTTGGGGTTTATCAATCTTTTCAATCTGTGGCTTAATATCTTTCATCACTTTCAGAAAATTTGGGTTAGTTTCTTCTCTCATATTGTCACTGCCCATATACTTGCTTCTATCCTTCTGGGTTTCCAAACAAATGTTAATACTATGTTTGTTATATTCAACTTCTTCTTTTCTGTATTTTACATCCATGTCTCCATTTAAAAATTGTCTATCATCATATATACTGATAATATAATCCTCTTTTCTTGCTGTTTCTAATCTGCTGTTAAGCCTTTTCTTTAGCTTTCAATTAATAGGTATTTTTTTTTCCAGTTTTAGAATTATCACTTGATTTTTTTTTTTTTAAGCTCAGTCATGAACATTACACCTTGATCCCATTTTCTTTATATACTAAGTACATTTTAAAATAAGTGTTTTGATAACTCCAATATTGGGTTACCTGCAAGTCTAATTTTTATTTTATATTTTGTAATATAAAATTTGGCCTCATCTCTTACCATTCCTGAAAATTGTTTATTGTATACTGAGCACTGTGTATATAAGATTGTATATTTGAAGCTTAACTGAATTGTCATCTTCCAGAGAGTATTTATTTTTACTTATAGTAAGTAATTAGAGTAAGGATATATCTCCTTTTCAATCTGAAGTAAAATTGTTTTAAAAGTTGGTCTATTTCTTCTTTGTGATTGTTCCTAGTCTGTTCCTCTAGGATTCTACTTGGGATTTTTAATAAGACTTTTCCTCCTTGGTTTAACCTCTAATTTTTATCTAAACCAGGCCCATTTACCATCTTAGTTGTTGTTTCCTGATTGCTTCTTTCTTGGATGCTTATGAATTGGATAATGTCTTGAGGAAAAGGTAGTACAGAAATTTGGAACTACTTCAATGTACTTCCTTTCTGTCAAAAATCAAGTGCAGAGCGCCTGGGTGGCTCAGTTGTTAAGTGCCTGCCTTCGGCTCAGGTCATGATCCCAGGGTCCTGGGATCGAGCCCTGCATTGGGCTCCCTGCTCGGTGGGAAGCCTGCTTCTCCCTCTCTCACTCCACCTGCTTGTGGTCCTGCTCTCGCTATCTGTCTCTCTGTCAAATAAATAAATAAAATCTTTAAAAAAAACAAAAAATCAAGTGCAGCCAGCTCTTGAATGTAGTCCTGAACACTAAGTTTGTCTCTGTCCTAAGAGGCTGTTGAAAGCTCAGCTAAGTTCCTTAATCCTTGTGTACTACTTTCTTTTCAACTTTTTATCCACTTAGTGCCAAGCCACATTTAATTGACAAATACCTTGAGGGGAAATTGCCATAGGATGCTGGGCTCACCTCAGTCTGTTTCCTTACTCTTTGGGACCCTAGTTCTTCAAGTCCTGACTTGCTTGCTTTCTTCATGCCTAAAACACATGTACTTTGGTATATTTTTCTGTTTTTGTATTTGTACTTGGGGAGAAGGAATGATAATTGTTCCTGAAAGTTAGCCCAGTGGTTTTGCCATGTAAGTCTACTACATACAAGTCTACTATACTATTCAACCAACAGATTGAACAGATTTTACAATTCTCAATTTCTTTTCATGGTATAAAAGGAAAATTCCCTTAAGAGAACTGAAGATAATTTATGGGCAAGATTTTGAGACCCATTCTCTAAACTTATCTTTATACTTCCCAGAAAATTTCTATGACTAGGGAAAAATAAATTTCTATCAATCCTGAGACCAAAGAAATAAAAACTGACCATAAAGAGAATCTGGGATAATTTAATAATAAGCCAATGCTGACAGCATTAGCTAAGGAAACTGTCAATGACCAAAATCTATTCTGTTGGTTTTAGAGGCAGGTTTTCTAGAAAGCAAGCTACTGATTTATGAATACCTACTAGAATTATCTTGGCATCAATACTGAGTATAATTGAGCTGGGACAATCTAGATGTCATGATTGTTCTCTAGTACCAGAAAAGTGTCTTTTTATTCAAGTATGAATAAATAAAAATATGTCTTGAGGATCATGTGTTAAAGTTTGATATTATTATTGTTGTTCCTCCATAAATGCATGCACTATAGGATGTAAAAATAACCGAACAAATATTTGCTCTTTATTTCACCATCACAGAATATAGCTGTGATGAGAAATGTCAGCCAATAATTTAAGCAGTGTTGTCAGAGGCAGTAAAAGAGAGATGTGAGCCTTTGTAATATTGTTTCAGTATGTAAAAATATAAAACTTGAGAAACTTAAGAAATAGCGACACTATAGAAAAAATTTAAAGTGACAGAATGATAAAAAAAAGAATGTTAAACTATAAGGAAAGCAAATGATAAATATCAAACAAAAGATATGGTTTTCCCAAAACTAAAACAGAGCAAACACTGCAGATTAACAAAGCATGAATTAACTGTGAAAGAATTTTTGTCAATATTCACATTTACTTACTTTAAAAAAGTAAATTAATGTTAAAAGATTCATATATAAATTGTAATTACATATAACTTTATAAGCATCAATTCAAAAATAGAAGTATCTTAAAAAAACAAAAATAGGAGTATCTTTGTTCTTAAATTTCTCACTGTGTGATTAATAATTATATTATAATAATATATATGATATGATATTATGATATATTACATTATTTTGCCTGCCATGATTTCTGTCTCTTCCCTAGGAAGCAGACTCTATTTACCTAAGCCATAGTGCCATGTAATTAAGGCTGGGCCAACAATGGTCACTCACATTTCCATCCTCAGTGATAGGTTTGAGAGTATTCCTGACCCAAGCTGAGCCACTGCTTTTCACTTTCAACAATTTCAATCATGAGTGGACATTCTGGATTGTAAAGTTCTGAATTCACAGTGTACCACAAAGAGGAATTTTGGAAACTCTGGCTGCAGGGTTCTCCAAAACTGCCTGATCTCTGTCTTTTGCAATATTTGTCTTAGATAATCTGTTCTTTAAATCTTTGAGCTGCTCCAGGATATTGTTCAATAAACCTATACAATCATTTATGTGTGTGTGTGTATAACTATATATGTGTGTGTGTGTATAACTATATATGTATAGTTTTAAAGAAATTTATCTTACATTGGTAATCAATTAAATTAGATTGTGTGGCTAAATCTAAAAAATTAAAAAGTCTTAGCTACCTCAAAAGGGAATTACAGGTAAAAACCTCTTATTTCTCCTCTTTCTCTTCACAATCTATTCTACACACAATAGTCTGTTTGATCCAATTAAAATATAAGTTTAATTATGCCAAACTTATCTTCAAAACCATTGTTTGGCTTCTCCTACTATTCAGCAAAAAAATACAAGGCTGTAAAAAAGGTTTATAAGACCCTACAAAGCCTAGGCCGTTATTATATCTCTGACTTCATCTCTTATTATTATTCTGCTTTTTAATCCACTAAAGCCACCTTGGTCTTGTTGCTGTTCCTTGGAACATGCTTCAGGACTTTGCATAAGCTATTTCTTCTGTGCAGACACTTCTATTCACAGTTATCCATATGGCTTACTCCTCGACCTCCTTCAGATTTGTGCTCAATATCAAAAAGGTCTAATTTGAGTATCATAATAATCACTGTCACAATATTTTTAAACTCTAACATTTCATTAATTGAAAATGTACCAAATATAAAGAGTCCAAAAAGCTTTGAAAAGGACAAATAAACAAAAAATGAGAATTTAAAAAAAAGAAGAATACCTTAAGAAAACGTGAATGGAAAAAAAAAGAAAAAAAATGCATGTATACTTTTTGCCATCCTTTAGTCTTTCTTTTACCCTTCTCCAAAAAATTGGGACTCTATATCTCATGTACTTAAGAGAGGAAAACTTTAAAGGCAATTGGATCTAAGCTTCAGACTAGTACTAATTCCTGGGAACCCGGACTTTAAATGAAGTTCACTGTACAGAATGAGTACTATGAGGAGGAAAGTGATAACTTAAAATCTAACAAAATTTGTCACACATTAATTGCAGTGAGTTTCTGAATCCAATGTGGTCATTTTATCAATTCCTGAGTGGAAAAGTAGAATGGGATATTTAGTACATAGTAGCACTCCCACATTGGCTACTTAACTTTTGGTGTCTAGTCAACTTATTTTTTAAAACTGTCTCTTTAACAATTCTAAATATACTAATTTTAAAAAAACAAAACAAAAAAACAAAAAAATCCCTAAAAATAATACTTGTCCCTTCAGGGAAAATTGAATATGTTGACTTGGGACACCCAAGTGCATCATGTTCTCAGTGCTTTTTGATCTGCCTAACCATACATTTGGGCATGAGTAGGAGTATTCCACCATTATGTGCCAATGTATATGTGAAAGTCCCTAGCCCCCTCTGAAGGTGCCAGTGAGTTATATGAATAAGTTTATCACGGTCTCAGTATACCATCTCCTCTCAGAGGAACTCCCTTCTCCTCAAACTCAAACTATAAGGGATAATTAATAACTGTATGAGTAAAAATTAAAAATTATAAATATAAAAATAATACATACATGTTTCATTCTGTAAGTTGTCATTACTCAGAAATAGACAACTTTGACTTCCTCTCTTAGGACTGGCCTCGACCACAAGTGGAAAAAGAAAATCCTCATAAAAAGTAGAATTTTGGGGGCGCCTGGGTGGCTCAGTTGGTTAAGCAACTGCCTTCAGCTCAGGTCATGATCCTGGAGTCCCAGGATCGAGTCCCGCATCGGGCTCCCTGCTCAGCAGGGAGTCTGCTTCTCCCGCTCCCCCCTCTTGTGCTCTGTCTCTAAAATAAATAAATAAAATCTTAAAAAAAAAAAAAAAAAAAAAGTAGAATTTTGAATGTGACGTTTAGTCGGTTTAAAAGGTGTGATGCCTGGAATCAGACTCTATGTTGATTTCTGGGCACTGGGTAATGGTTTGGTTGGATAACTTGAAGAAAAAAGGATTAAATAATTGCTCACTAAGCACAATATGGATAAATCTCATAGATATAATATTGAGCTAACAAAGCCAGGCACACACACACCAAAAAAACAAAAAACGAAAAACAAAGCAAAACAAAAATAGCCAAATTAAATAAACAGTCCAAGTGCCCATCGAATAATGAATGGATTACTCAGCCATAAAAGAATGCAATCTTGCCATTTGCAACAACATGGGTGGAGCTAGAGAGTATTATACTAAGTAAAATAAGTCAGAGAAAGATAAATGCCATATGATTTCACTCATATGTGGAATTTAAGAAACAAAACAAATGAACGAAGGGGGAAAAAAGAGAAAGGGAGACAAACCAAGAAACAGAATTTTTAACTATAGGGAACAAACTGATGGTTACCAGAGGGGAGGGGGGAGAGGGTATGTGTAAGCTAGGTGAGGAGAATTAAGGCGTGCGCTTGCTGTGATGAGCACGAGGTGATGTATGGAAGTGTTGAATCACTACATTGTACACCTGAAACTAACACTGTATGTTAACTAATTGGATTTTAAATAAAATATTAAAAAATATAAAATTAAAAAAAATCTATTTGATTATATTTATAGAAAATTCAAAACCACAACAAAACTAATCATGGTAATAGAAATCAGGAGGGTTGCGACTCTTGTGGGTATTGAAACCAGAAGAAAGTATATATATATTTTTAATTTAGCAAAATGATACTTCTACAAGCATATCTTCTCAATTCTCCTAGAACAGGGTTACATATTTTACTAGAATGGCTGACCTGATAATCAAGGAGAAATAGAGATTGTGCTACAGAAATATGGGTAGAACCCAAGTAATACTCTGGAACGTTTCCATGTAATAGCAGGCCTAGTAATAAATATTAAGTAAGACAATGTAATAGGATCCACAGAGGCTCCAATAACAAGGAATAGATAAGTTAGTTCAACTCACAAGATAGAAAAATAAAGAAATATGACCTGAGAATATTCTGGCCAAAGATAAAATTATATAAATAGAAATTAAAAAAAAAAAAAAAGCAGTGACAAGTTTACTTCCCATGGTCATTTGCAGCACTGCTTACTCTTTTACATACATTTCCTTTCTCTTGATTTTGTCCACTATTAAACACAAAGTGTGTTGGTTGACATGGTCCATAGATCACAGAACACTGAGATGTTATAATGACAGAGCAACCCAAGAAATAGACATAACCCAGAGAACACCAAATGTCATCTTTGGAAGCATTAGCTAAAAATTACTTTTGGTTTTCTCCTACTGTAAATGGAGTAGATTATTTTTAATTGTGAGACACACTATGTAAAACAGGAACATTTTAGGAATTATATACATAGAAAAAGGAGTGGGGTAGTACTTGCCTAAGACTTTGGACAGGTAGAGTATGTGAGAGAATTTCTATTGTTTTTGCCTGCTTATTAGTCCTTCTTCTAGGAACAGATCCCAATCTCTATGACAACAGCAGAGGCAGTATGTGATGCAAACTGGCTCAATGAAAATATCTCCTACCCCTGACACTTAGAAAATATGCACTTCTGTGAATATTAATCTATAATAAAGAGGCTGAAGATTTATTAAATTACATTATTTTAAGGCTTTACCCTGGTTGAGACTGCCTGAGTTCCTGCTGGCATTCCCAGTGTTGCCCTGAGCCATCATCTTTCCTAAGACTTGAATGTTTAGCTTTAGTTATTTCACTAACCTTTATATAAATCCTCTTTCTTTTGTTTATTTAAGTTAGCTGAATCTGAGTCTTTCTTTGGTTATTGTTAATCTCAGAAACCCAAGAGCCTAAGTGCTAGTAAATTAGAACAAGATCCACAGCAATTTGACTTTAACATTTAAATCAAGACTTTTGCCAGCAATTAGTTTGTCAAACATTTAAAAAGGCAAAAGAATTCTCAGATACACAGAGCTCATTGAAAGTTCTTTTCTGTTTCACAGGGAGATAAATAAAAATTTGATGTCACTGATAGTGATCATTATGTTATAGCAGAAAGTTTGGTCATCAACATCAGAAATTATTTAAAAGACTGAAATAAGCACATATGGTTTAAATATGAACTATTGTTCTACTACAGTAACTATAGTTATTGAGTAAAAGCTATTTTACTACTAGCTTTCCATGAGCCTGGTGTAGTGGTTAGAAAAAATAAACTGATGACTTTAATTAAGTGCACTAAATGTCAAGATGAAAGTATTATTAATATTGCCATGATAGAGAAAAGATGGGGTACTCTGTGCATAAACTCTTACTTAGGAGTAAACAAAGTCTTTCTAAAGGCCCAGCACAGTTACAGGCACATAATGGGTGCTTAATATATATTTTCTAATTTTGTGAATGAAATAGTTAATACAAATTGATCCTTGAGGGATTTTTTTTTTCAGTTAGATATGATCAAAAATATCTGAAATAAAAGATTAATTAGATTATCTAAGGAAAATTAGATAAAAATAAAATATAAATTTATAATAATAGTATTGGGAAAACAGTCACAGGTAATTCAATATAAAATAGATATTTTTAAAAATATGATTATATCATCTTTTCCCCGCTCTGGACATTCACTGATAAACAGGCAAGGATTTCATGTTATGAAATAGTAAAAACGATAGACATTCTGGAAAATGTTCTATCTCTATGTTCTCTGATGTTCTATTAATGTCAGAACAAGAAAATGCAAATTAAGCCAACGATAAGATGCCATTTTAAACACTTTTTAAAATAAAAGGCCAAATGGTAGTAATGAAAAGACAACATTCCTTTGGAAAGGACCTTAGATATTTAAGAATCTTTTTTCATCCCCTTCCTTTAGACATCTTCTTCTAAGCGGTAGCTAAGTGCAGTTCATTCTGTTTTCCTTTTTTTTCATTCTGTTTTCTAAAGTTTCCCTCCAATCTCTGTTCTTCTCCACTGCTCATAGCAGGCATTTCAGCTTAGTTTAACATTACAGCTAGCTACCTAAATTCCTACAATTACCTTCTATTTTGTCCTTCAGCCTCCAGTCTTACTCCCCTTGATACATTCTCCTCTCTCAGCCACAAAGCAAATTTGATCACGTTGTTCCTCTGACATTGTAATAGCATCTCTTTTTTCTTACTTGAAATCAAACTGATCAATTTGTTTTTAAGACACTTCATTTACTTTTGTGTTCCTGTTCAATTACTTACCCGACTTCATTTTCCCTTTTCAACACCATCTCCCATTCTGTAACTCCCAAATCTAAGTTCTAGGCAGCTCAACGTCCATTCCCAATGTTCTCACTTACCTCTTGACTTTGGCCTAGATTTCTTTTTGCAAAACATGCTTCCTTTAATCTAACGACCTCTAGGCATCCTAGACATAGAATCAGTTTTGATATCAATCACTTACCCATCATTACAACTGGTTTCTTTCCAATAAACTCCTAAGGAAACCTATAATTACCCTATTACAGCAACCTGTATTTGGTTTCATTTAACCCAAATCAAGTGTAGAATTTAAAACTGCATTAAAGGGGCACCTGGGTGGCTCAGTCGTTAAGCGTCTGCCTTCAGCTCAGGTCACGATCTCAGGGTCCCCAGATCGAGCCCCACATTGGGTTCCCTGCTCAGCAGGAAGCCTGCTTCTCCCTCTCCCACTCCCCCTGCTTGTGTTCCCTCTCGCGCTGTCTCTCTCTCTCTGTCAAATAAATAAATAAAATCTTAAAAAAAAAAAAAAACTGCATTAAAGTTTACTTGTCTTAAGTCTATTTAAAAATGATTTAAAAAACCCCCTTTACAGTTTTTATTATTTTTGTTTTCCTTTAATGATTTCTCTACAAATTTAACCTTATCTGTACAGTTCATGTAACCATCTCTGCTTTTTCTGTTTTTTGGCCTTCTTAGGATTTTTCTTTAATTAAAGACATACTTTTTTTTTTTTAAGATTTTATTTATTTATTTGAGAGAGAGAATGAGATAGAGAGAGCATGAGAGGGGGGAGGGTCAGAGGGAGAAGCAGACTCCCCGCCGAGCAGGGAGCCCGATGCGGGACTCGATCCCGGGACTCCAGGATCATGACCTGAGCCGAAGGCAGTCGCTTAACCAACTGAGCCACCCAGGCGCCCCAAAGACATACTTTTTAAAATTTAAATAATTTCTTCTAGTGTGTAAACAATTTTATCAGGTCATACCCTAAAAATGTCAAATATTTATATTTCTGACCATATAATATTTACAACAGAAACATCTTAGTAACAAAAACTGTGTCCTTTTCTACGGTATATGTTGAAAAGAGATATTTCATGAACAACAACTTTTTTTTCCTAAATATACTGAAAAGATCACGAACATACTGACATTATATTTTATTTGAGTTCATAGAAATATGTGACATAATATAACAATTTAAAATTTGATCTATTTTATTATTTTCCCTATTGGATAATATCATCACTAGTTTTACCGTAACATTATTCAGAATAACCATTCATGAAAAGTATCCACAAAAAAAAAAACTGCAATGGAAGTCTATCCACATCTAATCGAACATACATAATTTTCTCCCCCTTTTTTATTTAGCACAAAAGATTTAATTTAAAGGAGAATGAAATGTGTACTTTGTCCACTAAATACATCAAACTCATATTCTGAGGAACATGAGCTTTCAAAGAACATGAAGTTTCTTTTGAAATGTTCTATAAGGAATACTATCAGTTGAATTTTCCCCAGAGAGATACTTATATTATACTTTCATTGAGAGGGATTTTAAATGCTGAAAAAAAATGTTTAAATAAAAAATAAAGCGAAACGCATGATAAGATTCCATTCAGATTTAAAATGTTAGGTATCATATAGTAATCTTCTGGTGCAGGATTCTTTAGGTAACATGGGTGTTGGGATGAAGAAAGGGGCATTAGAAATTATCTCCATTTCATAAATAAAGCAGTGAGATCTTAGAGGGCTTCCATCCACCATAGACTTAGCTAAGTATAGAAGCAATATTCAAACCTAGATTTGTCTAGTTCTATAGCCTGTGATTTGAAACAACATGTACTTCCCACCACTGACTGCACATGTAGCAATTTTACTGTAATAATTGATTTAAAACTCGTATGCAGCATATTTTATAACTGTATTACTGTCCTATTAAGAGATATTAAATGGTTAGCTAATGACTTCATGTAACATTTAATTACATCAAAATGACTAATAGGGATTCCAAATAAATAAATAACCAAAAATCTTTAGTAGGACTACTACTACCAGTGTGTCAGGATACAATGTGGGGTCCCAGGCAGAGGATGAACAAGGAAACAGAGTCCTGGAGGCATCCTACTGCCTAGGATTTACCTTTTGTTTCTGTATGATAGGGCAATGTAGAGATTTGGAACTGGAAAGACCCATTTGGTAGGAGGGGCTCTCAGGGGATTTGGGAAACAGACTACCAACTGGAGTATAAGAATGTTAATATTTTAATAAATGATGTGCCCATACAAAAAGCATGCTGAAACTTTATCAGCCTGGTTATAGGTGTGCTGAGATACTGATCCTCTCAGCCCTTGGGGTGGTCAGGTAGGGCCTGAGTAGCCAGTTGCTCCATGTGCCTGCCACTCCCGTAGTAGTCTTCTCTCGGCACAGGTAGTCTTAGGTCAGGTTACCTCACTGATCCATAGTAACATTTTTCTATGTCTCTCCTAATATCATAATCTGTGAAGAACTTTTCCAAGTCAAAGTTGAGATGTGTCACCCACTACTTTATGCAATCATTACTTTTTTAGCTAAATTAAGTAATATGCTTTATTATATTTATCTGTATTTGTAGTATCTTTGTTACTGTTGTTATTAACCAGAATACAGCTAGTTGAGGCAAGATGCTTAGGTTCTAAATTTGGTTCCCATAAGGTACTATGTGAGTGTAGAATATAATTTTAATTTCTTTATGCTACATATTGCCTAGAGGCACCTGGGTGGCTGGGTTGGTTGAGCAATCCATTCTTGATTTAGGCTCAGGTCCTGCTCTCAGGGTGAAGAGACTGAGCTCTGAGGCTGGCTCTACACTCGGTGGGAGTCTGCTGGAGATTCTCCCTCTCCTTCTGCCCATCCCCACGTGTACACCCTTTCTCTCTATCTCAAATAAAAAAACCTTAAAAAAAGAAAAAAAGCTACATATTGCCTCATCAGTAAAAGAATGGGATTATAAGAGATTTATTCATCCAACTAACAATTATGTGTGGAGTTTTTGCTAATCTTGAAAATATCCTTATACCTGAAATCAGAAATTTACAGGACTAATTTGAAAAGAAGCATTTGAAGAAAGTTTCAAAATCTTAAAATCTCTTTAGGTGAGGTGGATTGTTATTTGAGAAACAGATTAATCAAGGAATCCAAGTGCTGGTGTCAAGCATATCTCAGGTTTGAATTTTTTTTTTTTTTTTCTCACAGATTTTTTATTTATTTGAGAGAGAGACAGGAAGAGAGAGCATGAGTGTGTGTGGGGGGGGCAGAGGGAGAAGCAGGCTCCCTGCTGAGCAGGGAGTCCAAGCTGGGGCTAGATCCCAGGACACTGGGATCATGACCTGAGCCAAAAGCAGATGCTTAACCCACTGAGCCGCCCAGGCGCCTCTGAATTTAAGTTTCGACATGTCCCCAGAACAAACCATTTCATCTATCTAATCTTCAACTTCCTTAGAAATGAAATGGACATTGGGAAGGGCATATGCTGTGGTGAGTGCTGGGTGTTGTGTAGGACTGATGAATCACAGACCTGTACCCCTGAAACAAATAATACATTATATGTTAATTAAAAAAAACAAAACAAAACAAAAAATAAAGAAAAATAAAACAGTACATACCGCCATCATCTGGGCCAACCACGGTGGCCTCGCCTGGCTCCCTGGCTCGTGTACCCCAGCAAGGCAGCTAGCTCGATTAATATCTCCTTCTCCGTCCCCCAGAGTCGGGAGGCCAGGCCAGCCACCAGGACTGCGCAGACCGCAGGGATGGCAGCTGGGACAGCCACTGTCAGCGTGTGAGGTTCGGCATATTCCTGTTTAGGAAATCAGAGTCAAGATTTACAGTTTACAAGCATATTTTCATACTTCATGCTTTGGAAGTAACAGCTGAAGAGAAGGAGGAAAGTTTTAGAAATTTATAATAGGTGATTAGCTGCCACTTGCCTGAGGTGTATTTTGAGGGGAACTACCCTCTTTGTGGTGCTAAGGCAAGATTAAACAAAATAAAAAACAGAAAGCAAAATGGACTAGATTAAAAAACAAAAACAGAACAGAAAACAAAATGGACTATGTTCTCTTTTAAGCTGCCACAGTCATCCTGGAAGCAGTTGTCTGAGAGTGGATTCTTCTGTAAAAAGATAGCCTCAAGTCACTGCAAACATTTCTTTTAACTTACGCCTTTACAAAGGCCTAACCTCCAAAAGTACATTCGAGAACAAATTCTATTTGCAGCGGCATTAATTATAAAATGAGGATCGTCAGATAAATCAATTAACTGCAAAAGCATGTTTTATGAAGTCATCCAGTTGGTAAGTAGTGGCAATCCCACTATGCAAACTATGGCCTCTTTTATTCTAACTGTACTATTGAGTGAATACTCAAGTTCAAGTAACATGAGCAACATTGGACTGCATATGGGATTCCAGGAGAACTACAGGAGTGTATTTCAGGAAAAAGACCTTTGTCACATCTTCATTTAACTATTGAAGTTCTGCAGTTCCTCAGGAGAAGCAAGCTCAATACTAAAACGTCTTGGATATTTCAGCAGTTACCTTGTACTTGGCAATCAGGCCTTTAGCTGGAACTTTCTTCCTCCAAATTTGGGCAGACACTATAGAGCTATGTTTGAATCCTCTCAAATGTGTAATCAAATCCAACAGAGCCCAGGCAGGAGACTCTTCTGGGCAATAGAGTTATGAAGCTTTTCCTCACAGTACATGGAAAAATCAGAGATTTTTTTCAGATATCGCACAAGGTTCTCTGCAATGCCATGCACAGTTAGCATCTCTTCATGGACCCTTATTCCCCATGTAGGAGTGCAAGTTGATTATTGCAGAATTACTGAATAGTATCAATGGAATTGAAATAAAAGATTTGGAAGTTGTGGGATTCTCCAGCATTAATCAGCAACCTGATAACTGTATTCCCTCCAAATGTTTTAAATGCCATTCCAAATGAACTTTTCTCTTTTGTTAACTGCCTCATACACCTCACTTATTCTTTGGGTGAAATGCTGCATTGGAAGAAGTTTTGATAAAGTTGACATGGTATACAAGGAGATATATGACAAATTGTTGGAGTCCTGCTAACTTGGATCCAAGATGACCAACATTTCCATAAAGGCTTTTTTATCCAACAGGCAGCTCAAATTCGCAATTCCCATATTCAGTGCCACCTAGCTTCTCCAGAAGACACAGGAAATTTGACTGTAAATGGTATGGCTTCTTGTGAAGAAGAAGAAATAAGTAAACATCAGGAGGAGGACGAAAACCAACTTTCAGATCAGCTGTGCGGGAATCCTAGGAAGAATTGCTGCAGAACACTGTACACCCCTATTAGCAACGTACACACGGTCCAGAGAAATCCCGTGGAGCAAATATGATCTATTGACAATTCCCAGGAGAGTACATACATTGTTTAAAGATTTTAAACACCCCCACCCTGCATCCCAGAACACTGGATCAAATGGACAGAAACATACTCATGGATTGCATTCCTTGGCTTGTACATTTGGAGTCTGGGCATCACAGCACAGATGGCAGAGAAATCATGGAAAACATGGTATGAAACGTTATTTGACCCATATCAACAAAAACTTGGAATAACCACTTTTTATGTAAATATTCAAGCAGTCTATTTAGCACAATTGTTACATTCCCTGGTATATAACTCTCACCAGATACTGTTTAATGTACAAGTTGTGACCTTTATGGGGAGTGGATCGCTCATATCCATGCTGGAATTACCCCTGTCACTTGTGTTATTTAAGAAAAGAACTAAATGTAAGCATGGTAAATGAAAATATCTCCGCTATATGGTGGACCTACAGATACAGGGGTCCTCCTGTGCCTCATTTTTAAAAGCCTTCTTAAATAGCCTTGAGTCAGCAAGTGGAGGCTGATTTAGCCTTCAAGTGTGAATAGTTACATAAAAAATTAAACTAGCTAAACTAGACTATATAAACTCTTAAAAGGAGATGTAATAGCTTAGAGTTATTACTTGACATATTTTATTACTTCTTTCCATTCCCGATAGGTAATTACTCCATTGTAATGTTAAAATTCAGGCTTATAAATGCTGTTTATAAGACTATAAAGAGGGTTTTTTGTTTTTTTGTTTTTTTGGGTTTTTTTTTCTGTAATCTCTCTTCTTTGTCTTGGCAGCCAGTTCAGTCTCTCACCATGAAAAAGAGACAGACATCAGCAATATGTGGTGAAACAAGATTTAAAAAATAGAATACTCTCTAAAATAAGATAGTTTTAATGTTAATTACTCATAATTACTCAAACTTTTCATTGAAATTCATCCAATGAATTAAAGAATAGTTGGCTTGAAATTAGACAGTGTTTGAAAGTGTTCTGTTTTGCAAAATATATTGTTACGTCTATGTATTATATAGATTAGATAGGCTATCCCTAAATTTTACCAATACAATTTACCTAAAAAGTGCTAAGCTGATTTTCTCATTATAAATTTATACCTAGGTTGCCAGAAGGTTCTTTCACGCCACTCTGCTGCCCTTCCCTGCTGGGTTACATGAAATTAATAAAATTGGTCTGCTGAAACTTTGTGCAGATATTCATCAAAGTCTTCAAGTTGGAGGGGGATGGTCTCAGAGATATGAACACAATTATCATGTGGATTTTAAGCTCCAACACTTACTAGGTATGTGAATTTGGATAAGATAAACTTTCTGAACCTCGATTTCCACATTTTAAAAATAGAGAATAAATTTATTGCATAAAGATGTTACATAGATTACATTAGATGATGTCAATCCCTCTTACACAGAATCTGGTACTTAGTAGACACTGGATATTTCCTTCTCCTGTTCTATTGTTGAGGAGACTAGTGAGTAAGCCTGTGTCTAAGAAGGAAGAGATTTAAGGGCTTGTAAGGGTGGATATTATTACTATTACAGTGTTGATTATATTCCGATGGCAATTGAAGATACTAACCATAGGTATCAGCCACTCCTGATGTGTAACATGGGCAGGTGCTTAGTTTACATGTTTAGCTACACTAGTGTTTAATTTTATAGACAGGATTAAATTTTGGTACCCATTTGCACTACCTAAATAAATAAGAGATTGATTTAAAGTGGAATGCTAATTAATCATTTACTTGAGAAATATCCTTAAGCTTAGATTTATTTAGGTTCCCAAATTAGTATGAACTTGCTAGTTGAGTTAGCTTCCTCTAAGGACTTGTAGTCCATTATTAAGGGGGCAGCATTCCCTGTTCTGGATAATTCTAAAAATTTCAATATCTATTTCTATTTTTTTTAAATCAGGGATTAAAAAAATTATTACCTCACCAAAGAGTTAGTGTCTAGTGTATCATGACCCTTTATATTCATTGATGTTGCACAATTCCACTTCCAAATCAGTATCCTAGAAGATGAGATTTGAAAGTCACTTTTATCTTTTATGAAAAACACCAGCAATCTATGACTATGGATAATTTATTTTGTCTATCAATAGCTGGCTCCTTCCTGTTGCTGAGTAGCATTTCATTATGGATGTATTCCCATTTGTTTATCCATTTCCCAGGTGGGGGGCATTTGGGTAGTTTCCAGCTATTAGTAATTTGAATAAAACTGTTCTATACATATGGCTGGGATGCATACATAATTCTATGTTTAACTTTATAAGAAACTACACATTATTCTTTGTAATGTTGTATCATTTTGTATATTGACTAATTAAATATGAGATTTCAAGTCTGAATTCTTTTCCAGCACTTAGTACTTGGTACTATCAGTTTTCCCCTCCTTATTCTAATGGCTATGTAGTGGCATCTTTGTATGGTTGTAATTTACCTCCCTAATGAATAATGATATTGAGCATCTTTTTATATGCTTATTTGTCATCTATTTATCTTCCCTGGTGAAGCTCCTTTTCAGATCTTCTGCCAATTTTTTATTAGTTTTTTATTGTTGTGTTTTGAGAGTTCTCTATATAATCTAGATACAAGTAATTTATAAGATATGTGATTTGCAAACACAGATAGTTTCCAATATGGTGGTTCGTCTTATAATTTTTCAACTGAACAATGGTGCAAAAGTGATTTGCATTAAATGGAAACTGTACCTCCAGTTTTGAACTGCAATCTTTTCCAGGGCCATCTTTCTGTGGTACAATACTCTCTTGTGATGTTAAACAGCATCAATGAACCAGAGCTTCCGGTCAGACATGTAATCACACGGGTAAACAAGGATACACTTAAGTCATTCTGTATCCATACAACCATTCTGGTTTTCACTTTCAGTACAGTATTCATTAAATTACATGAAATATTCAACACTTTATCTTAAAATAGGCTTTGTGTTAAATGATTTTGTCATTTAAGATAGGGTAGGCCAAAACTGTGATGTTCAGTAGATTAGGTAGCCCATCATAGTCAAGGAAGATCTGTATTTCTTCCTAGTCTGTGTTTTGATGCTTTAATTCTCTTAGTAGAGACTTTAACAACAATTTCTCAATTTTTATTTTATATATAGCATTCTTTTAGCTGTTGTACTAAAACCACTTTGCCTAGCCCAGTGTTCCAAAGATTTCCAGTGTGTTTTTTGCTAAAAGTTTTATAAATTGATATTCTACATTTAAGTTTACAATCTTATTTGAGTTAATTTTGTATAAAGTTTGAGGTCTAAGTTCGACATATGGGTTGAGTTTTTTTTTCTTATTTTTGTTTTTTTGCATATGAAAGTTCAGCTGTTCCAGGATCATTTGTTTAAAAAACTATCCTTTTTCTGTTGAATTTCTTTTGTTTTCTTATCAGAAATCAATTGACCATTTTCATGTGGATCAAGAGAGAAAGAGGGAAAGTTTGGGGGAGGGAGAGAGAGAAAAAGAGAGAGAGAGAAAGAAAGGGAGGAATGGAGGAAGGAAGGAAGGAAAGAAGGAAGGAAAAAAGGAAGGAAGAAAGAGAAAGAAAGAAGGAAGGAAGAAAGAGAAAGAAAGAAGAAAGAAAGAAAGAAAGAAAGAAAGAAAGAAAGAAAGAAAGAAAGAAAGAAAGAGAAAGGAAGAAAGAGAAAAAGAAAGATCAGTGTTACTCAGAATATACATGTGATTAAATTAAGTATCTGCATTAAGACTTTTAAAATCAATTCTAGTGCACATTATTTTAAACACAAAACAATGAAAACAAATAAATTAAAGTAGGATTACAAATTTGAGCAGGTAATTTGACAAATGCAACCTGTCTTGCACATGTAGATAACTGAAGATAAATTGGGCAATTCAATTGTGTTGTCTCTTGTGCAACTCTCTATCTTAAATAAAAGATAAAATGTACTTTCAAGTTTATAAAAATGTCCTAGGTTTCAATTTTACTGAAAGGTAGACATTAAATGCATTACTTCAAATATACTACTTTATAAAATCTTTTTCTAAATATGCAAAATGGCAAATGTGTTACATACTTTACATACTATTTCAGGTCTCCTTGGCATCATTTTTTTTTCCCTGACTTTTGGCCCCTTAGCTGAAAACTAACGTAAATAAGACTTAAATATTGCTCTTAGACCAATTCTGGTTATCATAATTCATTTCACAAGTAACTATTAAGTGCCTACCACTCTTACAGTTTCCTAAGATACATCAGTGAGCAAAGCAGAGGAAAAATACAAAAATATCTACATTTATGGAGCTTCTATTATGGCAAGAAAAATAGACAATAAAACATTAACACAATATAAGAAGAAAATGATATTGTATATAAGTTGATAAGCATAATAGAAATAAATAAGGCAGAATAAGGGTGTCCAGAATGTAAAGGTGGCAATTTAAACTGTCTTTGTGAAGTTTATTTGATAAGGATGATTTTAGCAAAGACTTGAAGAACATGGTATAGTTAGATATAATAGATATCTCAGGGGAGTATCCCAGGACAAAGAAAAAGCCAGTGCAAAGTCTGAAACACAGGAACCCATCACATGAACATACTGAAATATAAGAAGGTGAGGATAACCTACAGAATGAACAAGGGGGAGGAAATAAAAAAGGACATGAGATCATATAAAAACTTGAGGGCAAGTGTAAGGCCTTTGGAATTTACTTGAGTTAAAATGGAAGCTATCACAGAGTTTTGACTAGAGCTGTGGCATTCTGACTTCTATTTTAAAATGGTTGCAGCGTTGAAAGCAGACTGAACAACAGCGCCAGTAGAAGGAGGGGGCCAGTTATTTGGCCCATATGGCTGCAGAAGCATACAGGGTCATGATTCTCAGGCTGGAGAAGTCAAGCAAATCTTCCTGATGAAAGTTACCTTTGAGTGATCACAGCAATATTAGTTGAATTTTGGTGCTTACTTGATAGAAAATAATTCTCTGATGACTGTGTTCAATAAGACAGATGAGGTTATTAAGCCTTTAGTGGGTTTACAAAAAGAGAGAGCTTGAGCTACCTCTATCCTAAGAGTAATAAAAGAAGTTAATACCAGGAGCCTATAGTTTGATCCCTTCAAAGGAGCCCGGAACCATGGTCAAAATCTTTGTATGAGTTTGTGCACTTTGTAATTTGTTTATTTACTTTCACCATTATTATTCAGGATCTTAGAATCAGCTAATTTCAGCCATGTTTCTTATCCTTAGGTACTGGGAAAAAAAAAAAAAAAAAAGAAAAGAAAAAAAAATACCAGTGGTCCATTTATGCTTCTTTCCATGCCTTAAATTATTCCACCTATGTCTTTCACCCAAAATCCACCACATTATACCTTTTGAAACTTCCTATTACAAATAACTTAATAAAATGTATAGAATAAAAAATGTCTCCATTTTTTTTTCCTAATGAACCTAGAGATTTCCTCATGATTTTACTTGCATTAAAGTCCCTCTTTATTAAAGAGTACTTATTTACCCACACCATCAGAATAACCAAGTCAGGTATGTGTTGAGGTGAGGGAGTCAGTATTACCTTTGTTTCTCAATGCCACATCTGAACCTTTACTTCTCTACTTTTATGTTAAAAAAAAAAAAAAATCATGCTTTTGAAGCTCATCTCTGTTAATCTGTTTCACTCATATCTTTCCTCCCAATCATTTTCCCATAATAATCGAGGTCCTAAACATTTACCTTCTAGATTCCTTTTCTTTCCTGAATTCTACTACTATAATTTCCATGATTGTCATTAATGTTAATTGCCAAGTAATCTCTGTCTCTCCTCCTTCTGGACACATGTTAAGATTGCATGCAAGGCCCCCCTGTTGTAACAGAAGAGTTGTGCGCAGAAGTGATCTCTCTCCCTTCCTAGTCAGAGAATTTAATTGCAAATTTGTGATCCTCTAGAGTATTCCTTCCTACTGGTATGGCAACAAGCAATAATTGAGATGATGGCTACTGCTTCAGTCTAGATTCCTAAATGGTTATGAAAAATTGGACTGGTCAAGGACTAGTAGTAGTATGAGTGAAATGTCAGCCTTTGTTGGTTAAGCCACTGAGATACAGGTCTGTTGATAATGCAGAGTAAGTTAGCCTATTCAGCCACTGAGTAATGTAGAAATTGTTATGTAATGTACAAAAGAAGAATTAAATATGTAGTATTGGTTTATAAGCTGGCTACAGGTGGAAGAAACTGTTATGCTAAAGCTGAAAGGAGGGCAATCCATACTATATGGTGGCAAAAGATTTAAATTCTTACTGCTATAATTCTAGGATAGGCAATGTATTTTGTGAACTCATAGATCTAGAAAAGAGTTTGATAAACAAAATGTTAGAGTGTGTTGGCTATCACTGACAAATTACTATAAGAAAGAGATGATCTCAGACAATTTTCATATGGTAGCAAACAGAACCTTCTGCTAAACCATTATAGATATAACATAAGCAGGAAATAAACTTTTTATTATTTTAATTCACTGAGATTCTGAGGCTGTTGGCTACCTCAGTTTATCTTAGCCTATTCTGACAGGCATGCTTGACCAACTCAATGTCTAATTAGATAATCCATTCAGCACACTTGTCTTCATTCTCATGGCCTTACACTGCTCCTTTTTATAAACTATATTTGTATTATGTATGAAATCCTAACTTGTATCTTTGTTTTCCTGTTAAACACAATATTACTGTTTGGAAGGTTTACTTTTCTAAACAATTTTTTTTTCTCATTTTGTAGAATCATCCTTTTCATGTTGTAGAATCCTGTGCTATCAATAAATTTATCCTTTGATTTTGCTGAGTTATTTAGTCTGTTATTTCTCTGAAATTTACAGCCTTGGTCTATCACTGAAACATAAAGGCTTCCAATTTTGGCACTTGTAAAAGTCTTTATTGTTTTCATTGTTCACATTTGTCTGTCTCCTGTTCCCCATCCCCACCAACATAACAGTGACCAAGTTGAATTTAGTTCAAGCCCTATGATCCTGGAAATCATTACAATTAAACAACCTCCCTCCCACAGGAGGGGAGGGAGGTTTGTTTTCCAGGAAATTGATTACAGTAAAGTCTCATTCTTCCCCATGTGATTTAGGTAAGACTCAAGAATACTTCACTTGTTAACCTATGAGAAGGCTAGAGATAGGCCCTACAAATTGCCATTCTTTTCCTCATAAATGCTTAGTTGAATTGTTTGAACTCACTGACTAATCTGGATAAAATATCTGTTGTCTTGACCAAACTTCAGTTAAGTTTCTTTCCTTCTTCCTGGTTCCTGAACTTTGACCCCCGGCTTCCCACCCTGAGCCAGCACAGGACCCCTTCTCAACAGCCCCTCCAGAACATAAGCTTATCTCAGGGAAAAACACTCCCTAATCAACTGATTATATTACATTTTTATCCCACTTACCCATACCAGTTTTCTCTAATCATGTTCATCAGCTCCCCCCATTTAAAAGAGCCCTTTTTGCCTTACCTTTGAGATATTGGCTGATCTCATGGTCAGTGTTTCTCCCTATTGCAATAGTTCCTCTCCCCCTTGCAATAATCCTTTCAAATAATCTTTCCTTATTTACATGCTGATTTGTTTTTTGACACCAAATACACTTTTTGACAAAAGTATCACAGTCTCTGAAGTGTTATTTCATATATCACGGTACTGTAAATATTATCACCAAAAGTAAAATTAAAGGGATTCTAAAGAGAAATTTAAATTCTCAAATTTAGCATGCTATGTCCCTGAAGAGATTCTCTGACATTAGCCCTGCTTAGTTTGGCAACTGCAACTTTTGATAATGCCTTTTTTAATTCTTTGATCCATTCAGTCCTTCCCTTTCCTCAGTTGCACAACCCTATAAATCACATTTGCCTGTAGAATTTTATATGTACTATTGTTTATGCTAAGAATGTTGCCCCACATTCTTCACCCATCTCTTTTTCCTTGTCCAACTAAACACTCAGTTTGGAAGTCAGTTCTTCCGAGAACCTTTCTCAAACCCCTAAATCTGTTTGCAGTCCCCTTTTTATGTCACCTTATTACCAAATACTTCTCCCATCAGCCCCTGAATTGTAATTGTATCTTACTTGATGGGTGGAATGGTTATTTCTTTCAGAGAAAAAATCACTAAAAGTGAATGGTGATAATAGTGCATTTTGCAAAGCCTGAGTTATTCAATCTGGAGTGCCCTTATAAGGAATATAGTAGAAAAGTCCAGAGTGGTTTGACATTATCAGTCTGGTCAACTCCCATGTGACCCAGTAATAGGTGTTCAGGATAAGCCCCATTTCCTATGGATTTGTTCCTAATCTCCTGGAGAGAATACAATTGATTCTAATAACAATTTATACAGGCAACAAAGTACAAATCTATATCAAGGGGAAAAGCTCCTAAAGGCAATCACATTTGAAAGATGTTACCTACTACCAGGCACACAATAAAGACATCTTTTTATATTATTATGCAAAGTAGTTAGAACCCTATTGAATGTTCCTGAATAGGATTTTGATTTTAATTTTGAACAGAGAAGACCCATTGAAATGTTTGATTCAAACAAGAGATCCCTTTACTCCAAAGGTGAATTCAAGCAATACAGAAGGTTGCAGTACTTTTTCACCAACCTCTTCTTTCTTTTTAAATGAATCTTTTCCTTAACAAAATTTCAAAATGTTGACAAACTTCAAATCTTGGTCCTAAGATCTCTTCTATCTGCATTATTTCCTAATGTGATCCAATTCAGAACCATGTATTTTAGTGGCTGTTCAGACTTTTACATTTAAAAGAGTACCTGATATCTCTGTTTAAGTGGAGTATTGAGGGATGAATGTGTTTAAATCAAAATCATATTCATATATCCTCATTATCTCTCTTTCTCAGTCATTTGCATAAAGATAAATAACACTAATAGCCCAATTGCACAAGTCAGAATCTTTGAGCAGAAATATACTCCAAAATTTGGATCTGAGACTATTATATCCACAGGTTAGTCTCCTTAGGAGATCTGTAAAATTATGAATATAAAAGTTAGATATAAAAGATAGTATTTGCTTGTAATGAGAAAGTAATTACCCAAAATTCCAAATTTAAATAAGTTGATGGATACTATAAACACCATTCCAAAATGTCATATGTCACATCAGGGCAAGATGCATCAGATTCAGATATATATAACTCTAACCCATAATCTGCAGTAATGAACCCAGGAAGTCAACCTACTATCTATAATAATCAGAATAGGAAGTCAGACTACTATCCCTGGCAACTAGTCCAAGAAGCTAACCAATAACCCTTATATTATTTGTCCCCAAACAACTGGGTCTTGATTTATAACTGACAGCTTCTCTAATTTTTGCTTCCTTTTCCAACTTAAGAACAGCTGAGAAAAGCCAACTATGCATACTTAACTAATCACATAGGATGCCCTGCTTCTGTTTGGTTTTTCCATGCTAACAGCCTTCAATCAGAGCATACCTGAAGTCTTCTCTTTATTCCACTATAAAGCTTTCCCAGCCCCTGCCTTCAAGTCTCTGCTATCATGAGCACACTATGAAGGCACACACAAGAATTGTGTCTTTCTACAATGTCAGCTTTATTCAGTCATGAAACAGGGTTAGCATCATTATAAAGCAGGTTCAGGATTCCAAACTCAATGACATTTAACTACTTATTTAAATTTGGCTTCTTACATGTCACACAAAGCAAAGCACAAGAAAAGTTCCACAGCACAAACAAGCTAGACTAGGGGGTAGGAAGTTAATAACCAAACGTGAAGTCAATCTATGAGCACATAGGTGAGATAAGGCCTCGGTCTTGGCACTTACTGCTTATTATGTTCAAGCAGTGGAGGATCTCTGTTCTGTTCAGTGGTCAACTGGGCAAAGCCTTCAGTGGCAGCTGCCTTTTAAGATGTGGTCAGACGTGAAAGGGTCAGTGTCAAGACAGTTTTTCCAAAGATCCTCCCTTTATAAAGGGAGGCTTTGCAGACTCATCTGTTGCTGCCAGTTATCAGTTGTAAGTATGTAATCAGCTGGTGATTTCAGAGATATCTGGTCTTAACTTCTTGGTTGCTTGCATCCCTGCTTGACATAAATTACTACTTGAGGGGCACCTGGGTGGCTCAGTCGTTAAGCATCTGCCTTTGGCTCAGGTCATGATCGCAGGGTCCTGGGATTGAGCCCCACATCGGGCTCCCTGCTCGGAGGGAAGCCTGCTTCTCCCTTTCCCACTCCCCCTGCTTGTGTTCCCTCTCTCGCTGTGTCTCTCTCTGTAAAATAAATAAATAAAATCTTTAAAAAATAAATAATAAATAATAAATAAATTACTACTTGACATGAGTAACTCCATCTTGCTTTCCACAGTGGCTGACTCCCCTGCTACAGTAACCTCTGAATAAACAGCTCATGCTTGTTCTCATTTAAGTGGCCTGTGTTTATTTCTACAGTACTGCTATGTGTTTGTTCCCTAAAATCACAAGGAATTCTTTTAAAAAGCTCAGTTTCACATGATTCTAGTACAAAATATGTTAAATTTTAGAATCGTTCATTGCAGTACAGAGCATATTTCTGTTAGGTGAAAGTTTCACTTTGAGTTATTCATATAGATCTTCATATTTTTCTTTTGATTGGAAGACTTTTCCACTGACTACCTTCTGACTCTGCTTATCTCAAACCTGTTTTTCTTTCACAAGTTCATACCTCCTATGCACAAGGTGGCACAATGCTAGGTGACTCAGCACAGCAGGAGGTAGGACATTCCTAGAAGTCTTTTCTACATGAACAGTCAGTGATAAATATATTTACAAGTAGCATCAGGCTATATCCAATCTAAATATACCTCTTATTCGTTTTCCTCCAAGCTGGACTCCCTACCATAAAAAGGGCCTATCATCATTCCAATACCATTAAACACAAGAGGAAATTTGATAGAGAAAAAATAAAATACAGAGTGGAAAGTGATGGTAGATTTAACATGTTATTGTTAAAATATCTTATTTTTTTTGCAAATGTTATGCAAACTTATGGACACATTGATAGGTTTCCTCCCCAAACCTTGGAACATGCTCATGAAAGAAGGGACCCAAGGCTTAAACTTCATTACGTTCACAGTAAATACATCTCTGATATGCCATAGTCATCTTTAACTTTTGCCTTTCTTTTCTCTACTCCCATACAATCATGAAGGTTTACTTGTCAAAGAAGATCCACATACATCAAAATGGAAAGTTTAAACAATGCCCTTTTGGGCAGAAGAATGGAGATAGTTTTCTGGGAAGATAAGAAGGCAAAACCTGAAGTAATGCATTAGTCTAGAATTGAACTGGGAACTAGAAGTAAGGAATTTCTGCAGGAGATTGTGCCCCTAAGCTCTGAGGGTTTATATATTCATCTTACAGATTAAATGTTGGGTTTTCTCTTTGAAGTGTTCTTTCTGCCTTTTAATACCAAGTGTTCAATAAAGCGATGATAACTATATAACGTGTGCTTTGGAGAATTAAGGGATAGATTTATATCTTCCCTGGAGAAAGGTTAGTGAAGGACATTATGGTTTTTCTTGCCTCACTCCTATAAAGCCAGCACATTGGAGCACTGTTTCTACATCTCAAAAAACTAACTAAAACCTATGGAAGAGTGTTCTGTGGCATTGAGGAAATAAAAAAACAAGAGATGCAGAGAAAAAAAAAAAGAAAATGGAATGGAAAATGGAAAGAGAAACACAGAACATAGCAAAAGAAGAGCTGAGAAAATATTTTCCCTGATGTAATATTTTATGGAGTTTTCTAGGGATACAAGAAATCAATACCCAAGGGAATATGCCAATTCATAATTATAGAATTAGCTAAGTTTATTATTGATAAAAGAAATAATTCTGCATGTATGTAGGTAGTCCCCACGTGACTAAAAACTCGTAATGGGTTTTCAGCACTATTTATCTGGAACTAAAGCTACTATCAAGCTTTAGCAAGCAGTCAGAAGTTACTCAATTTGCATCAGTAGATACATTAAGCTTACTGTGATATCCTGTTTTATATAACTCTTTATCAGTACCTCCTATGGATGCCCCTACAGTACATTTACTTGACTGTATATATGATTAGTCATATTCTTCAACATTCCTCAGTTAGGTTAGGTTAAGATTAATTTCCCACACAATACTGTATTCTACCACAATTCCCAGCAGTGCTTGGGAACTTATTAAAAATGCATCTCAGATCTACTATATCTACTATACTGGGAGTGGGGCCCAGTAATCAGGGATTTGCCAAGACTCAAGTGACTCTGTCACACTTAAGAGTTTTTGCTTACCATAACTAGTAAGCCAGAGGTATTCAACTACTATCTTTATTATTGTATCATTTTAATAAGTGTCACACTACAGGCAACATGATTTGTCCAACAATCTAATCATGTCACTAACATAAGGGCTCTATGCATAAAATATAATCTTCAGATCAGGTTACACTCTGTTGTCGTTAATGCAATAATGTGTGGAAACAAAAATAGGTTTTTGAAATAAAGAGACAATTTATCTTTTTGTTTTAAGTTAACTAAAAAAAAAGAAACATATTTGGTTAAACACATTTCTGTATTATACTTGATTTAAATTTAATATTATAATACAAATATATTTTTATTATAACCCCATAGTCACTTGGGGACAACCTACATTCATACTTTAAAATTTTTTGAAATAAGAGTCATTCTTAGTTCTCAAATGGACTTAAATATCAAATTATGTGGCCTTATGAGCCAGTATATACCTAAGTGTAATGGGGAACCTCCAATCATGAAGCAGAAAACATATGGGAATACTTTATGGAAGAGAAAGGAAGACCTCGTCTCAGAAGAGTGACTGTTACATATCTCATGAGAGTTAGTAGCCTCAATTTACATTATCACTATCTAGTGAAGGGTTTACTATAATATGTCTAACAATAATGGTCCTTCCACACAGATTTCCTTTTGAAAAGCAAACCTTTTTGCCAGGCCTCAAATAATTTAAAGAGATAAGTTGTTGTTCAAGAAAATGGACAGAAAACCATCCAACATATATTTAATTTGATATTCAGAAGGAAAATGAGAAATTGTAACAGTGACAATATGTGAAGATATATTGACTGAACATAACCCAAAGCTGAACAAAGACACCAATCCACAAATTCTAGAATTTCATCAAAATTCTAGGCAGGATAAGGAAAAAAAAAAAAATCTAGACCTAGGCACAATATAACAAAAATGCAGAACATCAGACTAACAAAATCAAAAAACAGTCAATGAGAAATAATTGAAAAAGTGAATTGCCTTTAAAGGAGCAACCACCAGACCAACAGTTATCTACTCAAGAATAGCTGAAGCCAGAAGACAGCAGAGAGGTGTCTTTCAATGGGTTGAGAGATAAAGATGTTAACCTAGAAATCTATAGCAAGGAAAATACAGTTTCAGAAAAGAAATAATTGTTTGCCATTGGCAGAATCTCACAAAAGGAATATGATACTGGCTGAAAAATCTGATATACAGAAAGAAATAAAGACCTGTTTTAAACTGTTCAGGCTACTATAACAAACTATCATAGACTTGGTAGCTTAAACAGCAAACATTTATTTCTTATAGTTCTGGAGGCTGGAAAGTCCTAGATCGAGTTACTGGTAGATTTGGGATCTGGTGAGAGCATGCTTTCTGGTTTATAGATGTCTGTCTTCTTCTTGTGCCCTCACATGGAGGAGGAGATAAGAAGGTCTCTTTTATAAGGGCAATAATCCCATTCTAGAGGGCTCCACCCTATGACCTAGTCACTGCTCAAAGGCCTTACCTCCTAACACTATCACACTGGGGGTTAGGATTTTAACATGACTTTCGGGGGACACAAACATTTAGTCTATAATACTCAGCCTTTATTTTTATTTATTTATTTATTTTTAAATAATTTATTTATTTATTTGACAGAGAGAGACACAGGCTGAGAGGAAACACAAGCAGGGGGAGTGGGAGAGGGAGAAGCAGGCTTCCTGCAGAGCAAGGAGCCCGATACGGGACTCGATCCCAGGACCCTGGGATCATGACCCGAGCCGAAGGCAGACGCTTAACGACTGAGCCACCCAGGCGCCCTCAGCCTTTATTTTTAGAATTCAAACAATTTATTGGGTCTCCTGAAAAAGCTTCCAGCATCAGACTTATATAAAGAAGATGGTAGTTATCTCCCAAAGAATCTGAATTTTTCATTCTGAGACTAGCTCAACAGCCTAAACTCTCATTGTCTTTGGGTAATTGACATCAGCACTCTTGATGTGTTTTTTATGCTCTGAGCCAACATGCCCACCAATATATGACTCCTAATGATCGGGTACAGAATGCTGTTTACCTTTAGGAAAGTACTTAGATTCTTTTGTATATTGTATAGCCCTTCCTCTCTTATAACATATTTCCTAATCACCTAATCACCTCCTAAAGACCCCCAATTCCTAATATCATCATGTTGAGACTTAGGATTTCAACATATGAATTAGGGGAAAGGCACAAACCTTCTGTTTATAACAAGGCCACAGAAAGTATTAAGTGTACAGCTAAGCCTCTCAAGCACTGATTTTATAAAACAATAAAAAATAATGTTTCAGGGGGCGTAGTAAAGTAAGTTGGAATTTAAATATTCAAAAACAATAGCATATAATTTCAAAGAGATCTTAGTTTGTGTTGAAATACCCTTAGATCTTTGTGTTCAAAGAACACATATATTAGCTATAAATGAAAACATAAGTATACATGCTAAAATTTATAGAACCACAAATTGATAAATACAAGAGGATAAAAAATTAAGATAGCATAAAAGATAAGTGGGGCAAATAGGAAGGGCAGAATAGCATTGTACACTTAAATCCAAACTTATGTCAATATAATAAATACACATGGAATGTTATAATTCAAAAATTTTTTCAAAGGAGAAAATCAAAACAAAGAAACAAAAAAATTACTACTGTTAAGAAACAGTTATAAAACCAGAAGATACTGAAGGTGTGAAAGTAAAATTATAGAAAAAATATACCAAGCAAATATCAACCATAGCATACTGAGGCATTAACATGAGACAAAATAAACTATATGATGAGATAATTACTATAAGTAAAGAGAATTATTACAAAATAAAAGAGCAATGCAACATAAAATTAAGATAATGTTAAACTTGCATGGGCTAATATAGATTAAGATATAGAGGGCATATATTAGAAATGCAAGATTTAGACAAAGTCTCAAATCTTATTAAATATTATTGTTCAGGCAGATTAAAATAAGTCATTAACTGTGAACAACTCTATCCCCACAAATTTGTTAATTTAGTTAAAATGGACCAATTCTTTGAAAGGCACAATCTGTCAAAAGTCACACAAGAAGAAATAGATTAAGTTGAATAAGCCTATATCTACGAAAAATTAAGTCAGTAATTAAGGACCTTCCAAAACAGAAAATACCAGCCCCAGGTGGGTTCACTAGTGAATTCTTCCAAACGCTTAAGGAGGAAATTACAAATTCTCTACAACCTTTTTCAAAAGATAGAAGGATGGGTAATAGTTCATAACTCATTCCATGAAGTGAGAATTATCCTAATATCAAAGCTAGACAATACCTCTCATGAACATACATGCAAAGCTCCTCAACAAAATATTAATAAATCAAATCAAACAGTGTAGAGAAATAATTATACACCGAGGAACAAAAAGACAAGCTATAGACTAGGAGAAAGTATTTGCAAAAGACACATCTAATAACGGATTGTTACCTAAAGTTTACTAAGTAGTATTAAAACTCAACAATCAGGAAACAAACAGCCAGATTTAAAAATGGGTCTAAGATCTTAACAGACACCTCACTAAACATATGGAGTTGACAAATAGGCATATGAAATGCCCAACATCATGTGTCATCAGGGAAGTGCAAATGAAAACAACGAGATACCACTATACACCTATTGGAGTGACCAAAATCTGGAACACTGACAACACCAAATGTTGGAGAGGATGTGGAGCAACAGGAACTCTCACTCATTGCTGGCGGGAATGCAAAATGGTACGGCCACTTTGGAAAACAGTTTGGTGGTTTCTTAGAAAAATAAGCATATGCTTACCATACAATCAGCAATCATGTTCCTTGGCATTTACCCAAAGAAACTGAAAGGTTATTTCCACATAAAAACCTGTACCTGGATGTTTATAGCAGCTCTATTCATAATTGCCAAAACTTGGAAACAACCAAGATTCCCTTTAGTCAGTTTGAATGGATAAAGTGTAGTATATCCACAAAATGGAATATCATTCAGTACTAAAATGAAATGAGCCATCAAGTCATGAAAAGACATGGAGGAAACTTACATGTATATTACTAAGTGAAATAAACCATTTTAAAAAAGACTACATAATACTCTATGATTCCAATTCTGTGACACTGGAAAAGAGAAAATTACAGAGACAATAAAAACATCTGTAATAGTCAGAGGTTGAGGGGAAGGAGGGATGAATATGCATAACACAGAAGACTTTTAGGGCAGTGAAACTACTCTGTATGATATTTTAAAGGTGGACACATGACATTATAAATTTGTCTAAATATATAGAATGCAAAACACCAAAAATGAACCCTAATATAAACTATGATGTGTCAATGTAGGTTAGCAATTTTAACAAATGTATCATTCTGGTGGGGGATATTGGTAACGAGGGAGGCTATGCATTGGAGTAAGAGTTATATGGGAAATCTCTGTACTTTCTGATCAATTTTGCTGTGACCCTAAATTACTCTTCAAAAAAAAAAAAAGGTATATTAAAAAAATCACTAAGGATATAAACGGTATGAATAACAGAAATAACAAGCTCAATCTAAAGTACAAGCATAAAATACAGATTGAATAGTTTAAGAAGACACTCTTATTTACAAAGAGGGCATTTTAGAATATTGACAACATTTAGGATCACAAAACAAACTTAGCAAATGTCAATTGTTGAAATCATAGATTTTACTCTCAACTTGAATATAATTAAGCAAAATATTGGTTCCACCTGCACCCCATCCCTAAGAAACACATACAATGTTTGGAGATTAAGATCAGCACATGTGGAATTCAACTAAACACACTCCCCATTTTCTCATTTATATTTAAAATATATGTATAAATGGATCAGAAATACAAATATATGATTTGTGTTGTTTATAATTAATATAGTCTTTATTCTTTTTTCTTTTTTTTATTATTTCATTCTTAAGCTTTTTTTTTAAGTATACCCCAAGTATAGATTTGCATGTGCTTGTCTCATTTTGTCTTTAATTTAACTTTATTAATTAAAATATAGTTTTATTCTTTGATTTAAAAGATTAGAGGTTTGCAAATAAAACACAAGATATTTGAAATTTTTATAAAAATATTTTAATCATAAGCAGTCAGCAATTTTTCTGAATTGATAAAAAATTACAATATTTTTATACTTTGCTTTTCTCCTTAAAAAAACTGAGTTCTTTTCTTTGAATGTACATTTTTTAAAAGTAACATTAGTTCTTTTTTTTTTTTCTTAAGCTTTAGCCATATGCCATTAATTTTCATTGAGGCTAGTTTTTAACCAGGATCATATTAAAGTATTGATTTTAGATGTTATCTTATTATCTTGCCAGATGGCATGAGGGTGAAATCTCATCTTGGGATCCTAAAAAATGAAATAACCTACTTTCCAGAAATAGAAGGCCGTTGCACGAGACTACTCTTTATAGATGTTTAATTTCTAATGATGTGACAACATGAAAAACAAAATGTAGTTGAACTCTACTGAAAATAAAGTATTTTAAACATGTCCCTGTCAAAAGTATATGATAAGGTTGGAATGACATTGCTACTACTCATTATATCATCAGAAGTTTAAAAACATAAGTAATACTATTTTACCATGAAACAGCAAAGTCAATTAGGCATTTGCCTTTAAGTCCCTTCTGATATATATATATATATATATATATATATATATATATATATATATATATATATATATTTAAATTTTTGCCTCACTACACAGAAATAAAGGTATAAATATGACCCAGACTAGGCTAGATGGTTTGCTAGAATTTATACAGAATTTTCACTTACTAGAAGGAAGAAGGAGTTGACCATTCACTAAAACAGCAGCAAACTGAACTTTTGATGGGGAATTAAGAAGAACATTTTTCTTTGTGGGTTTGCAATCACAGAGTAATGTATAAAGGGCTAATGCCAACCGAAAATTATGCTCTTCCCCTAAAGGAATGCACTTTCCTGTATTTTAAAATTCTGAACAGTAAAGTGTAAAAAGAAGGAGTCCCATAATGGATGCTTACATTCTTGGAAATAGTGTCTCAAAATAAAATGATAAAGGTGGTTAGCAGCATGTCTGGGGTGGTCATTTTTAATTTTTAATTTTTATTTACTTGTCTTTTTTTTTATTTTTTTTTAAAGATTTTATTTATTTATTTGAGAGAGAGAGAATGAGAGACAGAGAGTACGAGAGGGAAGAGGGTCAGAGGGAGAAGCAGACCCCCTGCTGAGCAGGGAGCCCGATGCGGGACTCTATCCCAGGACTCCAGGATCATGACCTGAGCTGAAGGCAGTCGCTCAACCAACTGAGCCACCCAGGCGCCCTGTCTTTTTTGAGTATAGTTGACATGCAATATTACATTAGTTTCCGGTGTACAACAGTGATTCAACAAATTTATATTACGGTATGTTCACCACAAGTGTAGGTACCATCTGTCACCATACAATGTTATTATAATACCAATGACTATATTCCCCATGCTGCACCTCTTATTCCCATGACTTATCCATTTTAAAACTGGCAGCCTGTTTCTCCCAGTCCCCCTCATCCATCTTGCCTCTCTCCCCACCCCTCTTCCCTCGGGTAACCATCAGTTTGTACTCTGTGTTGATAGGTTTGATTATGCTTTTGGGGTGATCATTTTTAACAGTTTCAATTGTAAGAGAATAAGAAAATCCACTTCTGTAAGGCAGAGACACTCTAAGAGCTTGCATTCACCCAGAAAGTGCTTATCAGATACCAGGTCCTGCCATGCTTTTGACTAAATTAATACATTTACTCCTCTCAACAAATTTATGAGTTAGATGCCATTGTTATCACTAGTTTACAGATGGGAAACCTTAAGTAGAATTACATAATTTGCCCCAGGTCTCACAAATAATATGTTTTTTTTGTTGTTGTTAAATACTGAGGATTAAATGTTTTTGTGCAGATCAAACTGTTCTCCAACAATAGATCTGATGTAGAAGTATGGCCAGCATCCAAGTGGACAGAGCATAGAACTCTGAAAAACCAAATAGTTCAGCTATTTGCAAAAGTGTGTCTGAATAGAAAAATAAGTACTTATAAAGGGAAAAAGATTGTTATTCCAAATATCCCTAAGTAGAGAATCCCTCTGAAAATGTATGTAACAGAAAAATAAAAATTTGATAACATCTGTAATATATAAAGAACTTTTACAGCTCAATACCAAAAAGGAATGAATAATCCAATTTAAAAAAATGGGCAGAGGACCTGAGTAGACATTTTTCCAAAGACATACAGATGGGCAGCAGACACATGAAATGGTGCTCAACATAACTAAGCATCGGGGAAATGTAAATTAAAACCACAAGGAGATATCACCTTATACCTGTCAGAATGGTTATAATCAAAAAGACAAAAATAACAAGTGTTGGTGGAGGATGTGGAATAAAAGTAACCCTTGCACACTGTTGGTGGGAATGCAAATTGGTGCAGCCACTGTGGAAAATGGAGGTTCCTCAAAAAATAAAAATAGAATTACCATATGATCCAGGATTCCACTACTGGGCATTTATCCAAAGAATATGAAAACACTAATTCAAAAAGAAATGTGCACCCCTATGTTTATCACACCATTATTTACAATCGCCAAGATATGGAAGCAACCCAGTGTCCATTGATAGGTGAATGGGTAAAGAAGATGTGGTGTATATATACGATGGAATATTATTCAGCCATAAAAAACAATGAAATCTTGCCATTTGCAACAACATAGATGAATCTAGAGGGTAAGTGAAATAAGTCGGTCAGAGAAAGACAAGTACCACATAATTTCATTCATATGTGGAATGTAAGAAATAAAACAAATGAAAAAACTAAAAAGAAAAAACAAAACAAAACAAAACAAATAAACCAGACTCTTAGTAAATACTGAGAACAAACTGGTGGCTGCCAGAGCAGATGAGTAGGAAGATGGGTAAAATAGATAAAGGGGATTAAGAGTACACTTATCTTTTTTTTTTTTTTAAGACTTTATTTATTTATTTGACAGAGAGATAGACAGAAGAGCACAAGCAGAGGGAGTGGCAGAGGGAGAGGGAGAAGCAGGCTCTCCACTGAGCAGGGAGCCCGATGCGGGACTCGATCCCAGGATCCTGGGATCATGACCTGAGCCGAATAATATGAGCCACCCAGGCGCCCGATCAATTTTTTTTTAAAATATTTTATTTATTTATTTGAGAGAGACAGAGATAGTGAGAGAGAGCTCGAGCAGGAAGGAGGGGGAGAAGCAGGCTTCCCGCGGAGCAGGGAGCCCGATGCGGGGCTTGATCCCAGGACCCTGAGATCATGACCTGAGCCGAAGGCAGACGCTTAATGACTGAGCCACCCAGGCGCCCCAAGAGTACACTTATCTTGATGAACACTGAGAAATGTACAGAATCATTGAATCATTATATTATACACCTGAAAATAACATTAACACTGTATGTTAATTATACTTGAATAAATAAATTAGTGGCATCTGCATGGAAGTGCAAGAAAATATTGCCTTTTTGAAACAGCACAGAGATCATGAAAAAATCAAAAGCTTATATAAGCAAATTTGTAATTGTTTACTATAAAATGCTCTAACTTAATAACAATATAAAATTTATTGTTGCACTTATCTGTGACATTTTAAATAACTTTCCAAATGCAATTGCAATATTAGCATTTTCATTATTTTCTTACAGCTTACAATCATTCACAACACTGATGCTTTTGGATGATTCTTTCTAATATATAACACCCCACACTGTTATAAAAAAATTCTGGTTGATTGTTTTTAAGTTGATGAATTTTGGTATTCTATTTTTGATAATTATTTCAAAAGATTATTATTAACTAATGCAAAAGACACATAAATCCTAAATAATCAGTCCTTTAAAAATGCTAATAACGTAGAATGTAATGCCCATGGCAGTCATCTGTTAACAAGACTATTCTATATAGAAATTAGTTAGATAAACAAGTAAACATTTTCACTCATAGTTTTCCCTCTAATAAGTTCCCTTATCATATACTCTTGGATTTAATAATCAGAGAGACCTGCTCACTCACCTGTATAATTTTCCGTACATTTCTTAATCATTCTTAGCTTCAACTTTCTCATATCTAAAATATGTCTGCTTCTTAAATTGCTGGGCTGTAATAATCACTAAGTGATATAATAGAAGTTATTTGATCATAACTCTGGAGACCCTTGACTTACCTCTATCCAAGGAAGCCTTTAGCAGACTCTGTGTGAAGAGAGTCTTGGATTCCTCAAATGGAGCTTCTATAAATTAAAAACTTGTTATCTGTGTAAAAAATGAGTACTTCTCATATGGTTTTATTAGGCTTAAAGAAGAGCTTTCTGACCAGACGTAAGAACTGGCAAAGTTGACAGAGAATTCTATCTTGTTATAATATATGAATATAAACTAAAGGATAAAACAGCCTTTAGGATTCATACAGGTTGGAATCTGTTATTTATATCAGAAGAAGAGGAGCTGATGGAAACGATGTTAGTGAGCACTTTATGTCAGCTAATATATAATCTCATTTCACCCTCAAGCAAATAGAAAGCACAAAGAGATAGGATTATTCGTCCATTTTTGCACATGATAAAATTGAGGCACAAGAGGTAAAGAATTTGTCCAAAAAACACAACTAGTAAGTGGGGGAGTATAATTTAAATGCTTTTATTCAGTCTGCATTTCCATAATTGACTGAATAATGAACAATGAAATATATATGTTAAAAAAAGAGAGAACAATATCCAGGAGGTTTTAGATTACAAAGCCATCAATACAAAAGTGTGGATATTTTTTCTTTAGCAAGCTTACCCCAGCTGTAATTAAATAAGCCTTTCTGTAATTAGACAAACCTTTGTGTAATTATATATTGTTAAAAGTTTCTTCTTTTCCAGGCTAGACTGGATGTTCACTGGGGACAGAGTTACCAATCACATATTGTGGTATCGTGGTTTCTTATCCCAGGGCCTGGCACAGTGGATATCTCAAGGAGTTATTTTTTTAATAAAAATAGGAAGATCATATTAGAAAGATAGAGGATAAAAAATACTTCGATAACTGACAGATAATAGCATCTACTATTTATTGAGTGCGTTCTCTGCATTTAGCATTGTTTTCACAAGTCTATGGAGTAGGTGCTATTTTTCTCACCATGCATTCTAGGAAACAAGTGAAGCGGCAATTCATCACGGGCAGTCTGTCTACAGAGAATACCCTATGAACCACTGTGTAGTACTTTTTCTGAGACATGCAACTCTAAAGGAGAAGAGTGGTCACATCTTCCAGTCTCTATATGCCCATGTGAAGAGTTAAATTTTATTCTGTGTCCAGTGCCAATCACTCTATATAGGGGAATGGCATTATTCAACATGCATAATAGTAATACATCATTTTATTTATTTTTTTAAAGATTTTATTTATTTATTTGACAGAGAGAGACACAGCGAAGGAGGGAACACAAGCAGGGGGAGTGGGAGAGGGAGAAGCAGGCTTCCCGTGGAGCAGGGAGCCCGATGTGGGACTCGATCCCAGGACCCTGGGATCATGACCTGAGCCGAAGGCAGATGCTTAACGACTGAGCCATTCAGGTGCCCCAGTAATACATTATTTTAGTTAACATTTTGTGGAGAATATGTTGGAGTAATTAGTTAGGTGTTTGTACTATGGTAGTGGTTGTAGCTATGTTGAAAAGTGGTTGAATATACAAATACTGATAAATAGATCCGGATTGGCAATTTCCTGTCAGGCATACCTCAGAAATATTGTGGGTTCAGTTCCAGACCACCACAATTAAGTGAATACCATGGTAAAGAGAGTCAAATGCATTTTTCTGCTTCCTAGTTCATATAAAAGTTATGTTTACATAATATCATCATCTATTTTTTTAATATCATCATCTATTAAGTGTGCAGTAGCAGTAGGTCTATAAAAATGTGCATAATTTTATTAATATATTTCATTGCTAAAAAATGTGAGCCATAGCCTGAGCTTTCAGCTTTTTCTGGTGGAGGGTCTTGTCTTGATGTTGATGGCTGCTGCCTGATCAGGGTGGTGCTTGCTAAAGTTTGGAGTGTCTGCAGCAATTTCTTAAAATAAGGGAACAGTGAAGCTTGCCTCACTGATTGATCCTTCCTTTCATGAACAGTTTCTCTGTAGCATGTGATACTGTTTGCTATCATTTTACCTACAGCTAAACTTCTTTCAAAAGTGGAGTCAATCATCTCAAAGCCTGTGGTTGCTTTATCAACTAAGTGTATGTAATAATCTAAATCCTTTGTTGTCATTTCAACGATCTTTGCAGCATCTTCACCAGGAGTAGATCCTTCCTCAAGAAATCACTTTCTTTGCTCATCTATAAGAAACAACTCCTCATCTATTACAGTTTTACCATGAGATTGCAGCAATTGAAATATAATAATAATGAAAAACCTTGAATTATTGCAAGAACTACCAAAATGTGACCCAAAGACTTGAAATGAACAAATGTTGGAAAAATGGTGGCAGTAGACATGCTTGAATAAAGGTGCCACAAATTCAATGTAAAAATGCATTATTTGCAAAGCACAATAGGAGGAAAGCACAAAAAAACAAAGTATAGCTGTAGATGCTACTGGTAGTCAGTTATGTGTCTGAAATTATGAAAACAATTCTGGATTGGGGATAGCACTTATGAATCCTCAGCATCTATATTGAGTTGAGACTTGAAGGAAAAGCTTATGCAAAGTTAGTCTGTGAAGAGGTAAGAAAAAAGGAAGCATCCATATCAAATACTAAAAATCAAATGAAAAGAAGTGAAATGAAATAGCACAGTATAAATAAAATAGAAGAGCAGAAGGAGTTCAGTTCGGACAAGAGACTGAACAGATCAAGAGAAACTTGAAAAAATAAAAGAAGAACGTGTGTTTTCTCAGAAGTAAAAAGAAGAGAGCTGTTCAAGGAAAAACTGAACATATAGATGTGCAAAAACATTGTGATGAGAATAAAGTGAAAACATCTGTCTATCAAGTCAAAGGGAAGTAAAAAATCTCTTGCAAGATATTTAAACCTTTAAGGTCAAAATAGTTGTAAAAATATGGAAAGAGAAGTGGGTATAAATTGTTTGCATTTTATTTTATTTTATCATTAGAAACACTTAGATAATATACTTACCCTATCGGAAATTAAAAATAGAAAAGGACGAGAAATGGACTCAAAAATTAATTGGAGTTGAAAGCAAGAGCTAATTTTTTGTTAACCTTGGCAATGGCAATTTAAGTACTTTAGCTGGAGTAGAAGGCAGACCTCAGCGGGTGGAGGAGTGATGGGACCTCACTGGTGGAGGTAACTTTTAAGAAGTTAGATTTAAAGTGGGGAAAAATACAGAAAGCTGAATATAAAATTTCCTAAATTCAGTGAGATATTTGGGTTTCTATTTATCCCTGTAGATTACAGCATGAGAAAAAAAAAATCCATTTGTTTTGGAAACACATTTTCCAAAGTTAATTAATCAATAAATGAATCAATCAATCAATTTACTTAATTGCCAAGTTACATTTTTTAGGAAGAAGAAACTTTCTCTTGCTGTTCCTAAAAAATACGCTCTTCTGCGTAAAATGAGAATCAATGCATCTTACTTGTAAGAATGGATGAAAAAACTTATGTTTACTATTTCATTCTCATCAATTTGATGTTGGCAAGATTAAAAGCTTCTCCATCTACCAACTTAGTTCAGTGATTGGGGGACTGTGAATTAACTGTCAAAATCTGAAAGACCTTTTATAAGGAGAAAAAAAAAGTTTATGTTTGTGCCAGTGCACAAAGAAGTGGCTTCCTGGACAGCTAGAGATAATGATTTATATATCATCTTAATAAGAAGACGGGGTTAAGACTTCAAGGGAAATTAAACAGCAGGAAACTAATGAGTAACAATTGGGGGGGCAAGTGGAAGATATGGAAAGTTCTGTATATGTAATTTCTCATGCAGGTACCAATGGCCCATCTCCTTTCTAGTTGTAAACCTCCTGGAGAAAGAACTTATGATAGCTGTATGTTTTAGAGGCTTTGTTTAGGTTAGCAAAAGGATTTGTGTATATGTGTGTGTGACTGCTGTTTGTTTAGATGTTTTCATTTTAAAATAATCTTTATACCATGTTGGTGGGTCCAAGTAGATCCCATCACTGAGATGGTTAATTGTTTAATATCTCAAGTTTGTGCCTTTTTAATTTTATTTTTTTCTTATGCAATAGAACATATATAAAATTAAGACAGCTCAAACACTATTCATTTCTTTATACAAATTTTAAAGTCTTCCATGGTTTCTCATTTTATTTATAATTAATTTCATTCCCTTTTCTGTCCACTTAAAAGGAACACAGTTTGGCTACAAACAACATTTAATGGTCTTGATGCTTCTACCATTTTCAGACTCTATATTCTAGTTAGAAAAAGCAATGAGTACCCTTCAGGTGTTAATATGTATATTTTAACTTATTATTTCTGTCCATATTAGCCTTTCTCTGAAATCCTTCTCAAGGAACAGCTACATGAAACAATCTACAAAAAGAAAAATCTGCCATGTGTTCACTAGTTACTCCACTGAAACATTTTCGTAGTTGTGCTTAGCTTGAGGCCTTTCTTATATTTGCATTCATGTTGTGGCTAAAAGACTAGGCCATGAGATCATTATGTAAGGGTTCAAATCCTGGTTCTAATTTAATGGTCTGAATTTTGATAGGTGAGTTTTACACCGTTTGCTTCAGTGTCCTCATTTGTAATAATAGTACCTATCTCATAACATTGTTATGAGGATTAAGTGAGACAATTTATATAAAATGTGATAGTTCTCGGCAATGGTAAACACTTAATAAACATTAAACATTATTAATCATTAAACATTAGACATAGTTAATAAACATTACACATTATTATATCATGTAAATTATTAGCTCTTAAAGACTAAATACCTCAGTTTCTTCTCTTTTTATTTATCCTCTTGGACAATCATATAAAGCCAATAGAAATTATTAAAAGATTAAGCATAGTCTACTGAGGGGTTTATTCATATAAGAAACTTGTCAAATTATTTGAAGAAATATCACAATTAGAAAAAATTTTTGAAAATAATAAAATACATAAAATTATAAGCTTAAATTTTCATACATTTAGAAATCATATGTTCCAATTTTACATGTTTTTAAAAAGTGTTTCTTAAATAATTATAGAATCATATAAATTCCTAATATGTCAAAAGTTTTGGAATAACAATATGGTATAATTGAGGGCAATAAAATATATTACAATGTGAATTACATTTTTATTCTTCTAATTTAACTCCATTATTTATTTATAGCATCAGTGTAAAGAAATGTGGAATTATATTGACAAAGGGCAGATTTAAAGGCACCTTTTTTGTACAGTTTAAGAGATAGTTTTCATAGTAAATTAATGCTTTAAAAAGTATTCCCTGGGTATCTGTCTAAAACAATTAGAAAATTAATATTTTTCAAATATCATTGATTAATTTTGAGGCATGTGCTTTCTTATAAAAATGTTGAAGTAATAAATTATTTGTATTTCTTTGTTTTTCCTAAGGTTCTTTTGTTGTAACATATTTTAAAATAATAAAATAATATTTTTATGAGATATGTTTAAGTCAGATGGTATTTTCTGAAACTAGCTCAAGAAATAACTTCTTACACAGGGATATGCACAAGGAGTTGTCCAAAAGAGAGATGCAATACATTTAAATAGCATTTATTAATTACTTTCTGGTGATGAAATATTGAATGAGGTTTAAGTTTATGGTTTTAATTTTTTTTTAATTTTGGTAGTCTCAATAGTATTAAAACATTTTAATATAGAAACTTAAAATTTAAAAAGTTTGAAACATTTTTGTAAATTATAGGTGAAAAATGACCCTTTAGATAATTAAGAATTAATGATTTGGTACTAAAAAGTGAAATCCACAAAACAACATGGAATCTATATCATGTTCTTTCTGTGAGTTTGCTAATATATAGAAGAAAGTATGACTTAAAATGAACAGAAAGATTGCGGGAAGTTTTGGAAAATATCTGAAAAATTTGGGCTTTCATTCTTAAATTCTCTAAAATAATGGACTTTTTGTTTGTTTTGTATTTTTAAATCTTAAGGGGGAAAGCTAACTTGTTTTCTTGCTATCTTTTTAAAAAATGTGCGGAGCGCCTGGGTGGCTCAGTTGGTTAAGTGACTGCCTTCGGCTCAGGTCATGATCCTGGAGTCCCGGGATCGAGTCCCGCATCGGGCTCCCTGCTCGGCAGGGAGTCTGCTTTTCCCTCTGACCCTCCTCCCTCTCATGCTCTCTCTCTCTCATTCTCTCTGTCTCAAATAAATAAATAAAATCTTTAAAAAAAAATGTGCTCAATACATTTAACCTATAGACATAAAAGAGTAGACCATGTTAACAGAATATTAATCTTGATATTGCCAAAGAAACTTGGTAAAGTATACTTTAAGTTAGAATTAAGTTAGAAAAAAACCCAAAAAGCCAAATAAATAAATAGCAGGAGTCGGGTTTTTCATTCCAATGTAGGAAAAAAATATATAATTAAATTTCTAACTGCAAAAAAGACTACCTTTGTTTAAAATTTTTCATAATGACATTGTAGAAAGAATAACACCTATTTTTGTCATATGTTCTACAAAAAGTTCCAAAAGTTTCCTGGGGAGAGCAGACAGAATACGGAAGGAAGACATGGCTGCTAAATTTCATTTAGGATGGTTACTACACTTGCTTTTAAAAAGACATATGGATGTCGACAAATAATATTTTGGAGAATAGGAAATTTTGAAGTTAAAAAGCAAAGTAAAAGGTGAAACAGGGCAAAACAACCAACCAAACAGAAGCTTTAAGCTGGAAACAGTCTCAAAAGTCTCTGAAATTAAAATAAATTAAAATAAATATGGTCTTCAAGATAGTTTTCATTTTTAAAAATTAACCTACAAAGACTTGTAGATATATATTTTATTTCTCAAAATAATGCCAGCCAGGAATACATTACTTAACTTTGCCAAAAGACATTGAGAATCATTGTTGATAAAGTGTCTTAGAAATGGTGGCAAACGAAAATTTATCATTAAATTTTAACACAGAAAAAACATGAAAACATTTAAGCAAGTTTGGCAGTTTTAATCATGAAAAGTGTAGCATTCTATAGTATACATTGATCTGAGTTAATTGGGTGGTCTTGCAGCCAACATTTAACTTTTCAGAGGCTAGTTTTTCCTTCTTATAAATTTAATTATGGAAGTCAAGATTAGGGTAGGGAAAAGGTTAACCAAATTGTCTTCTACACCACAGTTCTCCCATATTTTTTTCACCCATATGCAAAATATAAATCTCTTTCATATAATACATACTTTCAAACAAGATAGGAATAGTTTTACTCAGTTTACAAGGAAACTACTTTGACTCACTCAAAAGATGTCAGTAAAAGTAATCAAAGGTCCCTTCCAACCAGAACTATATTCCGTTTTTTTCCTTTATAGCCAAACTTTCAAACTTTCAAAGCAGATTTATTTTTCTCTTTCTTCTCCCTGATACTAACCATGCCATGGACACTGTTCTCCTTATCAGTACTCACTACGTTGTTAAATCCAATGGGCATTTTCCAGTGACCAGGTAAGGAAGTTATCTTATTTAACATCTCCACTCTCCCTGATTTTTAGTTTAGTTTAGTTTTTTGTGTTGTTTTGTTTTGTTTTGCTTTTTAGTGAAGAGGAAGGGGGAAGGGGCAGAGGGAGAGAAAGAATCTTCAGCAGCCTCCACTTCCAGTACAGAGCCCATGCAGGGCTCCATCTCACAACTTTGAGGTCATGACCTGAGCTGAAATCAAGAGTCGGATGCCTAACGGAATGAGCCATCCAGGTGCCCCTCACACTCTCTGTTTCTCAAAAAAATTCCCTTCTTTTCTCCTTCCTTTACATAATCATGAAAACTTCCGAGAGGAATTCTTATAATTTCTGCATATAGTATATTTAAAAATCATGTATAGAAATATTTATGTAGGAGGGGCGCCTGGGTGGCTCAGTCGTTAAGCGTCTGCCTTGGGCTCAGGTCATGATCCTGGGGTCCTGGGATCGAGCCCCGCGTCGGGCTCCCTGCTCCGCGGGAAGCCTGCTTCTCCCTCTCCCACTCCCCCTGCTTGTGTTCCCTCTCTCGCTGTCTCTCTCTCTGTCAAATAAATAAAATCTTAAAAAAAAAAAAAAAAAGAAATATTTATGTAGGAGATATTCTGTGGTCATTTTGGAAAAAAAAAAAAAAGTGCAATAGTCAGAGAGTGGTCATGAGGAAAGTTCAACCACCTACCAAGACTGATCTTCATAGGGAATCTTTCCTTTTGTGAATTTGCCACAAAAACATTGTCTCGGCCTTTTATCTCTGAAGCCTAATATTCCAGATCACAGAGAGCAGTTTCCCTTAGCTGGTTTTCATGTTTCAAAACCTGGCTTTCATATATAAACAGTTTACATTGATTAGGAAGTGAAATATAACAGCTGAGGAGAAAAATCACTCAGACCTTCTTATTATTTGCTTCTTCCTTTCCCAGAAAATGAGATATATTGGAAATTGATTTTTTTTTCATTTTTTCATTTTCAGTTTTTAATATTTCTTGTTTTTATTTTAATTCCAGTGAGTTAACAATGTAATATTAGTTTCAGGTGTACAATATAATAATTTAACAATTCCATACATCACACTGTGCTCATCAGAACAAGCCCTCTCCTTAATCCCCATCACCTATTTCACCCATCCCCCCACCCACTTCCCCTCTGGTCACCATCAGTTTGTTCTCTATAGTTAAGAGTCCAACTCTTGGTTTGCTTCTCCCTTTCTTTTTTTTTTATTTTTTTCCTTTGTAATTTTAATTAGAATACTAGGGTGTTTCTTTTTTTTAAGAATTTATTTACTTATTTGACAGAGAGAGACACAGCGAGAAGGGGAACACAAGCAGGGGGAGTGGGAGAGGGAGAAGCAGGCTTTCCGTGGAGCAGGGAACCCGATCCAGGGCTGGATCCCAGGACCTTGGGATCATGACTTGAGCTGAAGGCAGACACTTAACGACAGAGCCACCCAGTCATCCCTAGAATACCAGGTTTTAATCTAAACAGAAAAATAGTTGCTATGATGCTTAAACATCCACATCACCTCATTCTATCCTATCAGTTATCTTCTTAGAGGGGAACATTAGATATACGACAGGAGTTTCTCTCTCCTGTAGGAAAACAAACAAAAAACATAAAAGACACTTATACCAAAAAATATGTGCTACCTGTCTGAATGAAGAAATAACATAGAGTTTGAGTTAACAACCTAGTTTAAAGTCCTTCCTGCACTTTTGATTGATTCTGTTACATTGGCAGTCCCCTTAAATTGTCAGAGTGACAATTTCATTATGTGTGGAGTAAGGATAAGGATATCTAACCTGAGGGCGCCTGGGTGGCTCAGTTGGTTAAGCGACTGCCTTCGGCTCAGGTCATGATCCCGGAGTCCCAGGATCAAGTACCGCATCGGGCTCCCTGCTCGGCAGGGAGTCTGCTTCTCCCTCTGACCCTCCCCCCTCTCATGTACTCGCTCTCTCTCATTCTCTCTCTCTCAAATAAATAAATAAAATCTTTAAAAAAAAAAAAAAAGGATATCTAACCTGAAAACGTCAAAAAATCATCTGAGGATCAGGCGTAGCAATGTATGGGAAGAACTCTATAACCTAAAAAATGACATACAAATATAACATTATAATTTTTTCCCAAAAGAGAAAGCAATTGTTACTTTTACTGGTGGAGAGGGCAGCTGTAACAAAATACCACAAATTGGGTGGCTTTAACAAGAGAAATGGGTTGGCTCAGGGTCCTGGATGCTCAGAGTCCAAGATCAAAGTATTGGTAGGATTGTTTATTTTGTTTTTTGTTTTTTGTTTTTTTCTGAGGGCCCTGAGGGAGAACCTGGTCCAGGCCTCTCTCCTAGTTTCTTATGGTTTGTTGGCAATCTTCAGCATTTCTTAGCCTGTTAGGCACATCACATAGCAGTCTTCCCGTGGGCCTGTGTCTAAATTTCCCCTTTCAAGAAGGACATCGGTTGTATTGAATTAGCTGCCCACCCTACTCCAGTATGACTTCATCTTAACTTAAATAATTATATCTGCAATAACACTATTTCCAAATAAGGTCACATTATTAGGTACTGGAAGTTAGAGCTTTAACATAAGAATTTTGGAAGGACACAATTCAACCCAGAACACCATCATATCAAAAATGGACTTAAGATAGAGTTCACTCTTAATCTTTTTGTCACTTCGTGACTCTCATCACCTGGAAATCACAGAGATTTTCTGCCCACACTCTTTAAAATATTACCACTCACAGAAAAAGGATGAGAGAACTCACCTAACTCCTTACTTATTTGCTAAACTTCCTGCTTATTTAGACCATTAAAAATTACTTTTAGTTAAAAGGTTGTTCTCTGTAAATCTATCTCTGCAACAAATTTTGAAAGCCATGTGATCAATGAAAGATGCTTATCATGCCTTCCAAAATAAAATCAAAGAAAAAAATACAAGCAATTATAAGTATCTCCATATCTAAATCCCTAAATTTTAAGGAAATGGGAGATAATTAAGGTTTTCAACATTTTTTGAACTTCACAGAGAAATAAGGATCTTTTTTTTTTTTCAACTTGGAGCTATTTACAGCCAGATCTCCAGTAGGTCCATTCAATAAAACAACTCCTATGGCTCTATTTCTTATTTAATGTCACAAAAAAAAACCCAAAAATAAATATTTAGAAAATGTTGTGTACTTTAAACTAGAGTTCAGTCAATATATTGTAGAATAAACAATTTTTTCTCTTAGAGACACAAATATTAATTCATAGGAGCTCCTTCTACCAATTGGATAATTTTTTTAAGATTTATTAAACATTTTCTATATATACATTGAGTTCAATGTAGATTAGTAAGCAGGACTTGTATTCTGTTTAAACTTCCCTTACAGTCTTTGATTCTACAACACCTGTTCTTGTAAACTAGGCTCATTCTGATATAAAGGTAGTAGTGAAGCAAGTAGTATTATATAGCACAACTCCTCAAGGTAAACAGGGGTGGGTAATTTAATCTCCAAGGTTACAAATTGTCTTATTATGAGTGAGCAGGCGATTTCTTCCCTGAAATAAACTAAGTTGCCCAGGACAGCTTTAACTAGATGAAATCATTATCCTTTTAAAGACATAGTGTTGAATAAAGTTAATTTTCTCTGTTTAGTGTCTTGGTAGAAAATGGCATAAGAAAATAGTGCTGCCTTAAGGTAATATTAAGCTGTTTAAATTCTTCAGTTTATATTCTTCAGAGAATAAAAATAGTATTACTTTAGGAAAATAATACATATGTGCGCACACATACACATTTCTAATGAATCAGACTGCAATAATAGACTATTAAAAAGACAAATGTCTTTACTCCTTCACCTAAAATACTTATTTATACCTCTGATTTTTATAACCATTTAAAAAACTATTTAACAAGCTATAGCTTTAATCATCTTCTGACTATAGCCTACAGCACTATGAGTTAATATGTGCTAGGCATATTGGAAACATTTCTTTTCTTTCAGTTCAGAATGGTACCAACAAAGTGCTTCCTGATAATAACCTCTCAAGCCTTCCTTAGTATTTTTCTCTACTAACTTAGAGGAAAAAAATTATGCCTAATTCTCAGTACCTCAATAATGGTGAAGCATCAGGGGAATAGTTTAAGTTCCCTATCCCTTTAAGTTTATTAACCTCTTTCATGCAGGTTAAAAGACTCAAATTTCATGATCAGAAGAATTTATAGATTTTACACTTTATTAAAATCGAATAGAAATTAGTAAGGAAGGGTTCAAAAAGGCAACTGCCATGGACCTTAAGCATGCTTTCACATTTTTGCGGACATAGCAAGGATGTAAGCATCTGACTACTTCTACTCAGAACAATTCTTATGGTTGTGTTTATTGTGAGTGAACTTGATAGATGAGGTAAGCCCCCACCTTCCAACTTCAACTCAAAGAGCAGCCTTGCTTTTACCTACTATAAAAACAAGCTCAAGCTTCTTAAAATAGCCTATTACATCTGCAAGCACCCTTAATGGGCTCTTTGTATTGCCTCCATGGCACTTGGTGAGCGGGGGGGGAGGGGGGGGTAGGGCGGGAGGGGAACAGGTGGAAGGATCAAACACGATTATGAAGCCTCAGCTGCTGCTTTTGCCATGACCTCTAACTTTTGTCTTCTCCCAGTGTCCATGAACAGTAACAAACTAGCTTATTAACTTGTAAGTAGGATAAAATCTCAGACCTGGCACAGTTTTTAACAGTAAAAATTAGGATATCCTCTTTGTTTTTGTTTCTGCCATTGAGCTAAAATTCATGTAATTCAAGTAATTCATGTCTTTGTAATTCTTAAGGGCCATTCTTTTCTCACTTCTGCCCAAGTTATTTTAAAGAGGTGTGGAGACATGAAACAATGCTAGCCCCTTGCAATACTACCACATAGGACCTTAATATTCCTAGTACTAAAACTATATTTAGTACTTACAACTGGAGACTAGTATTATGTGTCTTTAGAGGAAGATAGAGGAAGAGAGGGAGTAAAGAAAGAGGAGAGATTGATTTTAAATCTTCAGTTAAAAGAATTTGAAACATTTAGAATGGACATCATAATGGAAAACATTGAATTTAATAAGCAGTTTGGACAAGTTACAAATGTGGACATAAGTAAATGGAACACAATAAAACCAGAATGTTTTGTGAGGAATGATGGCTTATAAAATAAATTCAAAAAGTAAAATGACATTTTATTCACTTATAAGTTAATATAAACATCTTTACAATTATTAGCCATTGCACATTAGAACTGCAATATTAAATTAACAAACCTGGCACAAATCTGAAAACCATTATAAATACGCTCTGTATTCAGACACTATGGCCTCTTACTTAAAATGAATCATTCCTTTCCAATATCAGCTTTTACCCAACTCCACAGGGATTCCTTCAGGTGTGAGTTTAATTCTTCTAGATGTTTTTACTTTCAGCAATCATTTCAGCCAAACTTACTACATGTTGTGTACAAGGAAGGGGCAGATGTATGAAATATATTTGTCTCAGAGTCTGTTAAGTTGAAATTTCCCAGGGGGGGAAAAAAACAACATCTAACGGGATTTCTCAGCATTTAATGTTTATGTATATGTGAATTATACATACACACATCTGTGTATAGATATACACAATTTAGTTATACATCATAGCAGATAGGTGGTTGCATTTTAAATGGATTTGATCTGCAAACACTGATACACCTGAATAGATAAGATTTTACCTCATAAATACTATAATTACTCTTTTTAATCATCATATATTACCTAACATCTTTAGCAAACTTCATATCTACTAGTGTCTAGGTCTTTATTCTAATTGTCCAAATGCCTTTGGAAGATTAATAACTATAATATGAAAGAAAAATTTTGTATTGTAGTTATCACATGAGAATTATTTTCCAACAGTGAGTCAATGCCACTTTAATATGGAAAATCATATTAACAATTTTCAGAACAATTTTGAATGAACAATTGAAAACAATTATAGGCAAAATAATGACATAGCCTTTACTGATCAAACTACTTTACATTTTCAGAGGCATTGAACACTCAGCTGTGATACATTCTGATAGTAGGAAATCTTATTTATGCTTGAAACTTAGAGATAAATTGATAGCAAAGAAGAAAAGATTGACCAAAAAAAAAAAAAGAAAGAAAAGATTGACCATCTATCTCACTGATAGACTTTCAAAGTTAAGTTTAAGGAAAAGGATCTGCAAAGTCATGGAAAGGCTATCTGTCTATGTGGAAATCCTCTATTATATGTTTTTGACTCCCGTTTAAGTCTATAAGATATTATGACAAATGTTTATTATGGTGTAATTTGTGCTGTATCTAAGATATGTCATTTAACACACTGAAGAAAACAAAATGATGTTATAAAAAGACTTGCACATGTCAGAAAATATGAGTTCTAATTTTAACTCAACCTAATTAGCTGTATGATTTGGGGAAATTTACTTCATTTTTTCAGGCTCTGGATTTTCTCATTTGTAAAATGATTATGAGCTAAAACCCTTGCCAACTCCAATGTTTATTGATCTATGTAGTAGACATTGTGAATATATTTGGGATATTAGCAATACAAAAAATGAGCCAGACATGCATTTGTAGGTCACTATGATTAGTCTGAGCATCTTTAATGAAAGAACGTATGACCAAATAAGAGAGAAGGTTATATTTAGCAGGAGCCTTGAAGAATGGGAGGATGGAAGTCATTTCAGATAGAAAGGAATCTTAAATAAAGAGCTGGCTTCGAGAGTACTGCCTTTAGATAACAAGGAAAAATGGGGGTATAGATTTACCATTAATGGTAGTGGTGGTGATGATAGTGATAATTGATTTTTGGTTAAAACTATAGGAGATTTGAAGTTTTTGAAGGCTAACAGAGTAGCTAAAAAAAAAAAGAATATGATTAAAAACACAACCTACAAATTTTAGCCTTGGGAAATCTCCTTAGTTGAGCAAGGAAGGAAATCTATATAACCATCAGGGAAAAGTAAGGTAAATAAACTGAGAATATATGGATGGAGCGAAGCTGAAGGAATTTAGATGTCTAGCAATGCACATTACATACAGTCCCATATGCTTTGCTATAATGAGTAGGGATTATTAAGCCTTTTTGAAATTATTCGTCTAGCTCTAAAATTATGTATTTCTTGAATTCTTAATTCGTTTTTTTTGTCTACCATAATGAAAACATATACACAGTTTATGAGAGAAGAGGAAAGTTACTGAAAATAACTCATAAAGGTTTAAAATGATTTTTGTATTAATATTGTTTCAAGTTACTAAAGTGATTTTTGAGTTTTTTCCATGCTTGAATATATAATATGATACAAAAATTAAAATTAAGAACTTTCAAAGTGGGCGCCTGGGTGGCTCAGTTGGTTAGGCGACTGCCTTCGGCTCAGGTCATGATCCTGGAGTCCCGGGATCGAGTCCCACATTGGGCTCCCTGCTCAGCGGGGAGTCTGCTTCTCCCTCTGACCCTTCCCCCTCTCATGCTCTCTCTATTTCATTCTCTCTCTCAAATAAATAAATAAAAAATCTTAAAAAAAAAAAGAACTTTCAAAGTGTTATTTAATGAGATGATCAGGTTACTTCAACTGGTATTTTATTAGTGTTGTTGGTAAGATTAAATTTTAATTGTTAAATACCTGTTATCTCTTTTCCTTTCATAGTGCTGTATATTTCTTTATTATTGCTATTATGCTGGATTTTCATTTTGTTATTTTTTTTTCTACTTGGAAAAGAAAAGTAAACAATTTTGTATAAAGCAATTTCTTCCATAGGGTTTCAGCATAAGACTCTTTAATCTAAAATTTCCTACATTAGGTTCAGGTTGTTGTATTGATAGGTGAGAAAAATGTGTTCTGAGGGACCATGAGAAAATACAGAACACCACTTACTACTTTGGGCCAAATCAAATTCAACAATACCCTAGGTTAGGGTCGTATTAGTTTTTTCCTTCAGAACTCTATTACTTGCCTTGAAGAGTATTAACTTTGAAGGGCAGTGAGTTGCATAAAGAGTTCTTTCTTTTAGCATTTTGTTTATTTCTCAACCTTGTATATATTTGTAATATCAAGTTATATATACATAAATATGCATAAGCCAAATTGTTTTTTGATGTTTTGTATAAAAATGCACAGTAAGTGTTTTACAAAGAAAATATTAGGCTACGCTTTCTCTTTTTTGAGTTGCTAAGCAGATATCTATGACATTGATTGATGCATCATTTTGAAATCTGCAATGGTCTTTATGGTTTTAGTTATGAATATGTATGAAAAATCAGTTTTAGTAACTGTGCTATTAGAGATGGTCTAGGACTATAATTCAACAGCAATTTCCTTAAAAGATAAAGGAACTTGAATTACAATAGAATAAGTGTTGATAGCTGAATGTCTTATTAAAGAATAGCTTCTTGTATTCAGGCACGTTTTCAAATGGTGACAGGAAGTAGTGACTAAAGGGGAGCACACTTAGAGATATGTCAACTCCTAGTGGAATTACTGAAAAAAAAATGCTTTAACATTCTGTCCACCTATGTCACATTATTTATAGAAATTTAAAAATCATCATTAACACAGCACTATTGTATTTCTGTTAAAGGAACATACTCTCATATTTCTCATATATACACATACTCATCCTGATTGGGCAACAGAATACATATTGACATTATTTAAAGTTAGCTTTAAAATATAGCATGCCTTGAATTCTTAATCCTTTTCTTCCTAACATGGCAATCACAATTACACATATTCTGTTGTCACATCAGGCTTTTCTTAACACTTACGTGCCTTGTTTTCAGAATTAATTCAAGGAAACAAAGTTCAAGTTAGGAAATACACACGTAGACATGCTTAGCTAAGCTAGCCAAACATGGTTATTATCATGGTTAAAATGAAAACAAATCAAAAGCACGATTTGCTTCCATACTGTATTTTCTGTTTTGCTGTTGTTTTGTTGATTTTGGTTTTTCTTTGGACTAACTAAAACGTATTTAATACAGACACAAACACATATAAATACACAATTCTATGGATCCAGATCTCTGAAAAAATGTTTAGTTAAAACCTCTGTCAAATTCTATAACCATTTCTTTACTAATACACATAGAAGAAGAGAGTATCAGTTATGCTTATAGAATAATTGATCATTTTATAGCTTTCTGTTTTGTATGAATTAATCTTATATACTGGACTTAATTTATATAAATTACCATATATGATAATATATCAAAGTAGAATAACTTCCTGCTCACCTGCTCAAATCATGAGAGAATGCGGGGCGGGGGGCAGGTAGGGAACTCTTTCTAATTGTGGAAGTTCGGCCATCTTCTAAGGCATATAGTTAAACAAAAAATAAGGATATAAAGAAAACATATATTCATATATCTTGTTGTCACAGTGAAGAACATTGTTACAAAGCCACTGAGGAAAACAGCTGCGTTTTTATCATGGCTAGGCCAGCTATACTGAATCTATTATTTAGGAAACAACATAAAATGTTAGAGCTACATAATGGAAAACTGTAAATGAGTCAACCTTCTTGACACTCAGACTCTCAGGCACCAGGTTAATGTCACAGAGGCAAACTGGTCAGCATTCAGGGCAAGAAGCCAGATGTAGTATCTGAACTACACTCCCTGAAAGGATGTAGCTGGGAGAGAAAAGAGAGCAGTTTCAGGAGACTCTGAGAATGTAATTTACGGTAGAATTACAATGTGGCAGTTGGTGACTATTCTGACTAGAGTAGTCTGTGGGACTTCTTCACTCACAGCAACTGATAGCAACTAAAATTACAGAATGTATCATTTGCAAGGTAATTAAAGAAATACACATTTCTCTGTAAAAGCAATTCTAATTAGTTATCCAATACCGCTACAAGATTTCTTATGTATATATACAACTTTGATCTTATTGTAGCCTCCCAAATGCATATAATGTTTTTTTTAAGTATAATAGTAGTAGACATTATCATTTACACCTAAAAAACAGTTTAAATGGTTAATTTATTATCATATTTGCAGCCAATACAATGAAAGATTACAATTGTATTTTTAAATATTACTGAGTTCTTAGTTTAAAAAAGGTTATTGCTTACTGTTGTCCATAATTAGGTGGTAAGCCTTATTAAGAAGATAGAGACCATGATTTAACTTTTGTTTAATAAAGTTAGGTATAAAAATGGTAGTGTTCTATTATAAAATTTTAATTTAAATATATAAAACAAATATAAATTTAAAAAAAATTGAGAGTAAAGTAATCCAGATCATAAAGTGACTCTCTAGAGAGTATACATTGACTTTTCATGAAGTAATGGAATAAAATTTAACTCATGTTCATCTGAAAAACAAAAACCTGTAAATATGTGTAGATATATATTATTTTCCTAGGTGTGTGTTTTATCTTTTCTTCCAAATTCTATTCCTATATTATTGTACAGAGCTGAGATATTCAATAGGGTAACCACTAAGCCACATGTGCCTACTGAGTCCTTAAAATGTAACTAATGGGAACTGTGGGAATGAATTTTTTATTTTAATGCATTTAATTTAAATTTAAAAGCTGAAATTTTGTATATATTTTTTCTGTTAAACAACTATTGTTTTGGTAGGATTATATTTCATTTGAATTGTTTCAAATGTTGCATCTTGTTTAAGATGAATTTTAAGTATAAAAACTTACCTGATTTTGATTATTCTTATATTGATTATAAGTAGTAATAAAAACAGTTTGGGGGGGCCTGGGTGGCTCAGTTGTTAAGCGTCTGCCTTCGACTCATGGGCTCATGGTCTCATGGGCTCAAGTCATGATCCCAGGGTCCTGGGATCGAGCCCCACATCGGGCTCCCTGCTCCACGGGAAGCCTGCTTCTCCCTCTCCCACTCCCCCTGCTTGTGTTCTTGCTCTCCCTATCTCTCTCTCTGTGTCAAATAAATAAATAAAATCTTAAAAAAAAATACAGTTTGGATATGTTGGGTTAAATCAAATATATTTTTAATTTAACCTATTCTTTGTATTGGTTTTAATATGGCTACTAGAAAATTTTAAATTACATATGTGGCTCATTATATTTCTTTTGAGAAATGCTAGTAGAAGAGGTGTTTATTCCATACATTGAACATTGAAATTGTACAATATCAATAAATGGTTTTATCTAAAGATTCTGGGACCAAGAGATTCCAGTCTCATAAAGGGAAAGTAACACACATTGGGTAACCAGTCACAATCATGTTGACTAGAAAGTTAGAGAATAATTTAAAGAAAAAATGATAAATATTTCTCAGAAAATTTGGGGGTTTTTTTTGTTTTTCAATGAGGAGAATTAGAAATTTGTGGCCCTTCATATACTTTATCAAGCTCCTTAGGCAGTTTGACCTTCAGTTATTGACATTTGGGTATATCCATCACCAGCATAAATTAGACTTAAGCATTTGAGGACTAGACTCATATTCAATCCAGAATCAAGAGTGCTGCCCTCATTATGTTCTTTTTGCTACTTATTTATCCACACTAAAATTTAGTTAATTAATTTAAAGAGAGGAATTTTAATCTGCTTGCTGTACCATCACTCCTAAAAATGTATCCATTCAAAATTAATCAGAACTTAATTTCTAAGTACTGATATATTTGTCCTTGTTTCTTGCTTGTTTTTTATTTCTGTTGATTTCTGTGATTAATATAGATGGTGAAAAATATATTTCAAAGTAATAATATAATACATTTAAATATATTGCATTTTTATGGAAATTATTTTGAAGATAATTTCTTCGTAATACAAAATGATCTGTACTTGTTCCCTTATAATATATTGGATTTCCTTCTTCTATAAGTGTTATGTGTAGATTATAGTAATTAATTTTATTGATGTTACTCAAGTTACCAGTATTTGCATAAAATTATAATATCAAATTACATGATATCATCACAGCAGGTAGCAAAGTTCTGAGCTGTTGATATTTTTCACTTTAAATAGATGGAAGTTGGGAAATGTTGTACTCTTGTATCATTTTCATAATATCACTGCACTGAGCAAGTAGAGGAAACTTGCAATTTTTTCTGTCCTCCTGAGAACTCAAGTTACAATTTTAATGAAGAAAAATCCTTCCTTAAATTCTTCTTAACGTAATTTTCTTATCTGCAAGCTATTATATTAGTAAAATTTGGCATTAAAGTGTACACTCAGTGGTCTACAAATCCCACATATAGTTTTGAAGCACAAAAGGGAAATAAAATAAAAAAACATTCTTCTGTTTCATTTTTAAATGAGTTAAAACTGAAACAGACTGAGGGTTCTAGAGGGGAGGGGGGTGGGGGGATGGGTTAGCCTGGTGATGGGTATTAAGGAGGGCACGTTCTGCATGGAGCACTGAGTGTTATAGGCAAACAATGAATCATGGAACACTTCATCTAAAACTAATGATGTAATGTATGGTGGTTAGCATAACATAATAAAATAAAAAAATTAACAAGTGCTTAATTTAAAAGACACTAGTTGCTTTCATGATGAAAGTGAAGTCTCTGACAAAGTTCCAATCAGAAAAAAAAAAAAAAATCTGCTCGATAGCAAAATCAATGAAACCAGCTTGCCCTACCTTGCTATGACTCAATATGCAGTTTGTTGGTATAACACATTACTTTTTAAATATTGCTCTCCCTCACCTTGCTTCTCTACCTGACTTTTGGTTATCTCTTATTTTCTGAGCATTTCTCATATAACAACCTTTTCATTTAATCTCTACTTTATCTATGCAAGGTGTGCTGTTTACCAATCTACACAAATGATAAGGAACATCAAACTTTATTAAAACTGTTATATGTCTACGTAGTTCAACACTCTCATTCAAGTATGTAGGAGATATCTCTTAAGAATGCTAAGCTGTAAGAGCTTAAGTGACTTGGACCAAATTTAACATCAGATATTCACAGAGCAAGACTAGAATTTAAATTAAGTCTCTTGACTCCTTTTGATTCCATGTTTCATCCAATTTCACATAACAAATGACAATATAGAATTTACTTATCTAATCATTAAATGGTTAAAGCTACTAGAACCCATCCTCTCTCTTGCCATGATGCTTTTGGAAAGTGCTAGGAAAATTTGATAAAAGATTGCAGAGATCATTGGATGACAAAATCTTGCAAAATCTTTCACATGTGGCCTTTTTTTTTTCTAAAGAAGGGTAATTTCTGTACTGTTTTGATCACGACAGCTTTGTAATATAACTTGAAGTCTAGAATTGTGAAGCCTCCAGCTATGCTTTTCTTTTTCAAGTTTGCTTTGGCTATTCGGGGTCTTTTGCGGTTCCATACAAATTTTAGGATCATTTGTTCTATCTCTGTGAAAAATGCTGTTGGTATTTTGATAGGGATTGCATTAAATCTGTAGATTGCTTTGGGTAGTATAGACATTTTAACAATATTTTTTCTTCCAATCTGTGAATTTAGAATGTTTTTCCATTTTTTTGTGTCATCTTCAACTTTTGTCATCAGTGTTTTATAGTTTCCAGCATATAGGTCTTTCACCTCTTTGGTTAAGTTTATTCCTAGGTATCTTATGGTTTTTGGTGCAATTGTAAATGGGATTGGTTCCTTAATTTCTCTTTCTGCTACTTCACTATTGGTGTATAGAAACACAACAGATTTCTGTACATTGACTTTGTATCCTGTGACTTTACTGAATTCATTTATTATTTCTAGCAGTTTTTTGGTGGGGTCTCTCAGGTTTTCGATATAGAGTATCACATCATCTGTAAATACTGAGAGTTTGACTTCTTCCTTGCTGATTTAGATGCCTTTTACTTGTTTTTTGTTGTCTGATTGCTGTGCCTAGGATTTCCATATAAAGCTGTAGTGATCAAAACAGTATGGTGCTGGAATAAAAATAGACATATAGTTCAATGGGACTGACTAGAAAACTCAGAAATGAAATCACAACTGTATGGTCAATTAATCTTTGACAAAGCAGGGAAGAATATCCAATGTGAAAAAGAGTCTCTTCAACAAATGATGTTGGGAAAACTAGACAGCTACATGCAAAAGAATGAAACTGGAACACTTTCTTAGACCAAACTCAAAAACAAATTCAAAGTGGATTATAGACCTAAATGTGAAACTTAAAACCATAAAAATCCTGGAGGAGAATACAGGCATCTTTGACATTGACTGTAACAACTTCCTTCTAGATATGTCACTTGAGGCAAGGAAAACAAAAGCAAAAATAAACTATTGGGACTGCATCAAAATAAAAAGCTTCCACATAGCAAAGGAAACAATTAACAAAACTAAAAGGCAACCTATGGAATGGAAGAAGATATTTGTAAATGACATATCTGATAAAGAGGTAGTATGCAAAATATATAAAGAACTTATAAAACCAGCACCCAAAGAACAAATAATCCAATTAGAAAATGGCCAAAAGACCTGAAAAGACATTTTTTCAAAGAAGAATACAGATGGCCAACAGACACATGAAAAGATTCTCAACATCACTCATCCTCAGGGAAATGTAAATCAAAACTGCAGTGAGATGTCACCTGTCAGAATAGCTAAAATCAACAACAAAAGAAACAACAGGGGCTGGTGAGGACATGAAGAAAGGGGAAATCTCTTGCAATATTGGTAGGAATGCAAACTGGTGCAGCCACTCTGGAAAACAGTATGGAGGATTTTCAAAAAGTTAAAAATAGAACTATGTTACAATCCAGCAATTGCCCTACTAGGTATTTACCCAAATAATACAAAAATACTAATTCAAAGGGATACATGCACCAGGATGTTTATAGCAGCTTTATCTACAATAGCCAAGTTACGGAAGCAACCCAAGTGCCCATCAATAGATGGATGGATAAAAAAGATGTGAGATCTATATCTATATATCTATATATCTATATATGATAGTTATTGTTGTATCTTAAAAGATGTAAGAAATTAGCTTGCTAAATTCTCAGAAATCTTTATAATTAATGTCAGACCTCTCTATAATTATTGATAACATGAATCTATTCAAACTATTCTTGGGGCATGATAAAGCAGCTGGAAAAATAACAATATTTTTTAAATATCTTTTAGATTACAGCCCTAGTTCTAGGCACAAAGGATATAACAATGCCCAGACAGACCTTTGCTGTCATGAATTGTTCATTCTTGTGGTAGCAGAAAGAAAATAAACATGCAAGCAGACTAACAGAATAATTTCAGATAGTGATAAATTGTATGAAGAAAACAAGATTGAGAGATGGAATGAGCACACTGAGCACAGTTTATTTTCTGCTGAAATCTCATTTATTCTGATGATTTAACCCACAGATGTATGACTTCTCAGCCAATGCATATTTTACATAATATTGAATGCATACTGATATAGTGTCATGTTACTTTACACAAAACTCAGCAAAACAAAGCCAAATTCACTTTAGGTGGACTTTATAAGTATATTCGATGTTAAAATTAATTGTGGTGTGATACAAAATACCCTATGTCAGTCAATTTGACTTTATTTGTATTCTGTTACTGCTATGAGCTGGGTACTGGTACAGGAAACACAGATGCATTTAAAATTTAAAAAAGAATGTAGTCCTTTTTCTTCAAGGATCTTCTATGCTAGCACTCTAGTATGAATGAACAAGAGAAAATTTCTATTTAAATTAGTGATTTCTATGGAAATTGCCCTGGCAAGGGCAAGAATTCTATGGAATTCTTGGGAGGCAGTGGGTAACATGAATATTTCTGGATGAATGAAGGAGATGTTCAACATAACTTTTCACAGGAGAATATATCCAAGTTAAGTTTTGAACTATGAATAAGAGAAGCATGTCCAAGAGGCTGGAGAGGGGAGAACTGTCAGGATAAGGAAAGCTGCAGAGAGATTTGAATGGCCAACATGTTTGAATAAATATGTTAAACATGTTGGTGAATGCAGAAGATAGTGAAGAGTAGTTAAATATGAGACTCTAGATTAACTGTGGGTCAAATCATGAAAAACTATAAATGTCATAACAATTCTGTGCTAAATTCATGGAATAAGGAGAGAAGTGACATGAACACGCGGGCATTGAGAATTGTCTTTAAAGCCAAGGCTTTTTGTCATGGCAATCAATTAGGAGACTATTTCATTAATCAAGATGAAAAATAAGGCTCTGCACTAAACCTTTGGAAGTGATGTAATAATCTTAGAGATTATTTATGTGGTAAAATTGATGGGACCACCACCAAAGTGAGGTGGAAAAGTAACAACTAGGTTATTTTAGGTTATCTGGAGTGACAAAAATGTGAATGGTGGTTCTGTTATCAAAAATAGAGAATTCAGGTTGAGAAATCTATCGATCTCTGTCTGGTTTTTAGAGACTTTTATAATTTGGCATTTGGCATGTATTTATCTTGCACATTTTATCTCCCATTGCCTCCAGACATTTTCCTCTCATCTCCTCAGAATTTTTAATAGCCCCTGCCAGGCTACCTTATTAATCATTCAAAGAATATTATTGGGTTTCTCTTATGGTTCAGCCACAATTCTAGATACTGGGAATTCACCAATGAAGAAAACAGACAAAGTCCCTCAGGAAGCATATGTTCTCTTTGGTTGTGATATAATAAACTACAAGAATAAGTAGAAGACTGAATGATTGCTAGATACAGATGCTGAGAGGAGAAAATCAAGGAAGGGGTCTGGGAACTGTGGGAATGTGGGCCAGAATAATTTTAGATAAGGTGACTACAGCCTCAGTATGGATGACATTAAAAAAAAAAAAAAAAAAAAAGTAAAGAGGTGAGGTTGAAAGCTTTGGTATGCTCCTTCTGGTATAGGAAGAATAGGACATGAAATGTGAAATATTTGACCGTTTTTTCTACTGAAATCTAACACATTAGCTTGCCTCAGTTTCATGGATTCTGGTAGAGGACACAAGAGTCTTGGGTCAGAGACAAAGGACAGTTTACTATGTACAGCAATGGTAGTTATCACAATTTCAACATCGTTACGCACCATTTCCCAGGGGCCTGATTCCCACTCAGAGAAAAAGGACAGCTGGCACTTGCCCAGGCTTAGAAGGGTTTGCTGTAAATAAAGAACTCTGAGCTTAGGAAACTTCAGCCCTTTGTAATTGGCTTTAAGCAAACTTATCCTTTTACCCAGAGGTATATATATATATATTTTTATTACATTGGACAATCAAACAAATCTACCCTTTGCTGTGGAAGAAGACAGTATCTCCAGCTTCCAAAGTTAAATGTTATACAAAAATATTCAAAAAGGTAACTTAGGATAAAGGTACAGTTAGTGCCTTGCTCATGAAAAGTGCAGAATTATGAGAGACACATGGGGTATTGTTTCTCAACTATATCACCTTCTTGTTCATCTCATCTTGGTTTCTGGCCAAATTTTCCAGGAGTGCATCATTCTGTCTGCCACTCTGTAACAGAGGCTGAGACCAAATCCATCCACTTTGTCTCATTTAATTAATGCTACTATAAACAGGGCTTCAAGTGTCAAGATGAGACCAACCTGCCATATTATTCTCAATCATGCCCCAAAGGGGCCTTAACACAATCAGTTCTGTGAATCTCACAAATCATCAGAGTTTATCTTAGAAAGCCAGATGGTTTTCCACTTAATTTTCTGTATTAACCTTTTCACTTGGCCTGAGACACTAACTCAGATAGGGGAGGATGTACTAGCAAGTACCTACCTTGGCTCTACTTTGGTTCTATCAGGAGTAAGCAGAGGCAGAACTCTATACTGTTTGACCTCCCTCACCATGAGCAACTACATCAACTTGGTAAATGTTACAAATATAACATGCAGTGATAGCCCTGTTTCCAGAAACATAGAATCCTTTTCTTTGTGTCTAGTCTATGATAGTGTGTTTTGCCATGAAGATCAAAAGAGCAAGGGTGGCAATCTGAGCAGTACAGGCTCGAAGAGCAGCATGATTCTAGTTGGTGAAATCAGAGGATGGGTCTTTATCATAGACACTACATGAGCTATCCAGATTGTTCAATCTGCAGCTGTGATCTGTTCCCACAGTCTGTGGCCCTAAATAGAGATGCATTTAATCTGACATTCTATAGTATTTCAAGTGGCATACCAAACATCTAGGCTATTGGCAATAGTTCAAGCATCGGTAAAAATGTAACAAGTTTCATCAAGAAAAGAATTTATCACAGCTATGAGAATAGCCTTGATTTCCATGCACTGAGCAGGGCAGGCATATCCAGTTTCAATTCTGCATAACTGGTGTTGAGGTTGAACCTCAATAGGAACACACTAGACACATCAGGTTTCAGCCTAACCCATCTATTAGTGAACCATGCCCTGGGCATTTAAGAGAAGTCTGTGAATCGAGGTCTCTGTTGAGCCAGGAGCTTTGCGTTAGCTCCACTTTTCGTGAGCTAGAGCGTAAAGTTCCCCCTAATGGCGGAGCTTCCATTTAATTTCATGTAAAGTTAAGATGCTGCTGGCCCAGGTCTACTGAGTTCTTGGAATATATCATTTCTGATTTCTGTTGACAATTGAGGCTTGTTGGACTTTTCCCATGTTATTAGTTGTTGATTCCAGCTGAGCAATCCCTAAGTGGGACTATCAGCTCTAAGAGTTGTCAGGAGATCAGTTGAGCTTGGAGAGACAGCTGAGCTGTCAGATACTTGAGTGGCAATCAGAGTAACAGTGAGCCAAAATTTTTTTAAAAAGTTAAGCTTTTTTTTTTTTTTTTTTAAAGTTAAGCTTTTAAATCACTTAGTGGGAATGCTATAAACAAGTGTCTAAAACCAGAGAAGATGCTGACTCCTCTTGTTCCATTTTCCTACATGGAATGGTCTACTGGTTGACAGTCAGTAGATCACCACAGACATGGCGATCATCTCACTGTTGAGGGAGTCTCAATTTTCTTTCTCTTCCATCATCCCCCATAAGGAGGCCTCTGCAGAGACGACTAAAGAAGACCCCCACCTAAGGCCTCAGATAAAGAAAACTAGGAATGCAGGAATGTAAATATGTGAAGAGTCTGACCAGCCAGAGGGGCCTGAGTCCTGGAGGGGACTGTAACACATTGGTGGTGTACAAAGTCTGTAAGGGGAGGGCAGCTTTTCCCCCATGAAGCCTGCCTCGGTAATTGCTTATGGTCAGACCTGGAAAAAAAAAAAATGATTTAATAAGGGACTGAACTCCTCAAGTGTTACTAAGCCTCCTTGACTTAAAAGCTTAGTTTTGACAAATGCATGTTAACAAACTAATAGTTGCTTTATAAAATGGAGTGTATCTGGTAACCACGGGGAAGCAATAAGCTTCAAAGGGTACCAATTGGATAAAGGGTGCCTCCTTTAAACAGAGGCTCCAACTGGCAAAATCATTAGTCACAGAGACTTATAACTCAAAAGTGTTTTTAAGGTTATAAGATCCCAAAGGTATCAGCACTTTCTATATGTGGCTCTTTCTAAATGGGCTAATATCCTATGACAATTAAGAACACTCATGATATAGGGGTGCCGAGTTACACAAAGTTAAGTACCTGGCTCTTGATTTCAACTCAGGTCATGATCTCAGTGTCTAGAGATCGAGCCCTGGGTCAGTCTCTATGCTCAGTGGGGAGTCTGCTAAAAGATTCTCTCCCTCTGCCCTTCCACCCTCCTCTTTTTTTCCTCTCTCTCTCTTTCAAATACATAAATAAAGCTTAAAAAAAAAAAAGAAGAGCACTCATAATACAGACATGTAAAACATCAACACCAAATACACTTTTAGAAATGGACGTCCCGACAGTATTATAGGGAATAAACTCTAAGGGCTACACACACAGTCATACACAGCTTACCTTAGTTTGCCATCCCCACTGCGAGTTTTGCTGAAACCTCCTTTGCTTGATTCAGGCACACTCACTTGTGGTGCAGGTAGAATGGTGACTTGGATGCCTATATCCTGCAGACTCCCTAAATTTAGATTTCTTCCTTCCCCAGTATACCCCAAAGTACTCATATGAGTGTTTGTGGAATTTGGTTCCCCTTGGGGACAGGAATATTTTGGTCCCATGCCCAGTTTTCTTGTTCTTAAAATACCTGAAGACGGGAAGAGAAAAAAAGGAGGGATCAGGTAATGCAGAAAGAGACAGTGGCTGCACGTCAGTAAACAAAGGTTTGCGTTTACTTTTGGTTTGAGTAGCCATTTTTATGGCTCAACCAAACACACTTCTGGTTTCAGTCCATTCAAAGCTCCATCTTCTTGTCAACATCAATTTTTTTTAAAATTTAATCTAGGCAATTTTTGACTCAGAAGCTATAGTCACATTGCCTTTTGTCTGAGACCAGAAAGCTCGCTGCTCTAGTGCCATGATAATATCCTTTCCTCTCCCCAACTAGAAGAGAGTAAGCCACACCAAAGCACCATTTGGGCAGATTTTTAAAATCCTACCTTTCGTCACTCAGCTTATAAACCCTCATTAACAGGGAGAAAAGTGGGGTTGCCTAATACCACTTACCATTTAAGTGAAAGTACTCACTACCTGATCCTGGGGACCCCTCTCAGATCCTATAACCTGGCTCATGGGGATCTTCATCCTTTCTTTTCCAGAAAACAATGTCTCTGTCAGTATTCCTGTCTCACTGCCAAAACTAAGAACCATGGAGGGCTTGAGAATGGGCAACTTGCGAGCCAATAAGTTAACTCACTACCATTTCATAGACGCTGGTCAATGATACAAAATCATGGGGAAGAAACCTACCACATCCAGAGCACAGCAAGTGCAAAGGCCCAGAGGCAGGTGCATATCAGGTATTTTCAATGAATCAACCAGTGTAGCTAAGGTAGCATGAGCAAGGGGAGAGTAATAGCAGAGGAATCTGGAGCTATTTTCTTTGGAGATATAATTTGGGTGTCATTGGGATGCAAACAGTATTTACAGACATTAGAGTCAGATATCAAGGGTATGTGACCCCCAGGCCTTGATCCCTGGAGTACTCTGACATTTAGAGGTTGGGGATATAGAATATGATGTAAATAGCGCCCATTAGACTTGTATAGCACACTTCCAGCACAACACTACCTGGTGGCCTTGGAATAACTAGCAAGGGGACTAAAAAAGAAGTCACAGAATTATGTTATATGTTATATCATGAAGATTCAGACATGAAAAAGAATATTTAAAGCAGAATAATCTAACATAGTTAGTGGCTATGCAGGTGATAAAATTTGTTGAATAGCTACCTAGGAAGTGAGATTAGAACCAGGAAGCTGCTAGCATCCCAAGGCTAAGAGAGAAACGGAGAGGGCAGTGTTATGGGTAGTAAGGACCTGTGGTCACTTGATGGAATTTGGAACCATGGAGATATTGTTTACTGGGTGGTCACTAGGTTTTTAATGTTTGCATTTATTAATTTTAAACTAAATGTGCACATGGGGTTCTAAATCAGAGACCAGTTATCCTTATTCACATAAAAAACAAATACTGACCACATTTCCCGATATCCTATCTTATCCCTGGAGCAGCATGATGAAACAGAGGTTAAATATTCTATACATATAAACTCTGTATCATAGATAAGGAACATAAAACAATGCTTTTTTCTCCATTTATAGACAAGAGAGAGATAGCGGTCTTCCTTTTTTTCTGAAAAGAAAGAGAACGGGGAGCTTTTGTTCCTTCGAAACAGGATGAAAAATATCCTAAGTTGTTGCTTTAACCTTTTGGAATGTAAATATATCTTTCCAAGAATTAGATGAAAGAAGGGTATGGGAAAATATAGAAATGTGCTTCTTTTTATAGGTACATGGGGATTAGGAAAAAAAAATATATATATATCAAGTGGGAAGGTCTGGGTTTCTTTGATCAGAAGAGAGGACTCAAGATTTGTTAAGGGAATTGTATTAGGTTTTGTAATATGTTTAAAAGATGTTTGGTAAGAGGTTTGTAAAATTATCATATGGATATATACTTAGACACGTTCTTTATGGAGGACTTAGAAAATTTATGAAAGTACTGTCGGATGCGTATCATCAGATATGTGAATGGAGATAAGAACCATTAAAACAGGGGTGCCTGGGTGGCTCAGTCACTAACCGTCCGCTTTAGGCTCAGGTCATGGTCCAGGGGTCCTGGGATTGAGCCCCGCATCAGGCTCCCTGCTCAGCGGGGAGCCTGCTTCTCCCTCTCCTACTCCGCTTGTTTGTGTTCCCTCTCTTGCTGTGTCTCTCTCTGTCAAATAAATAAATAAAATCTTTAAAAAAAAGAACCATTGGGGCGCCTGGGTGGCTCAGTTGGTTAAGTGACTGCCTTGGGCTCAGATCATGATCCTGGAGTCCCTGGATCGAGTCCCGCATCGGGCTCCCTGCTCGGCGGGGAGTCTGCTTCTCCCTCTGACCCTCCTCCCTCTCATGCTCTCTGTCTCTCATTCTCTCTGTCTCAAATAAATAAATAAAATCTTAAAAAAAAAAATAAAATAAAATAAAAAAAATAAATAAAAAAAAGAACCATTAAAACAGACAATAGGGTTAAAATTTAATTGAATAATACTGGTCCAAGTTGTTCTGAATGAGAGTTTTCCTCTGGGGAGGAATGTGGTAGTTTTTTTTTTTTTTTTTTTTTTTAAGGTTTTATTTATTTGACAGAGAGAAAGACAGCCAGAGAGGGAACACAAGCAGGGGGAGTGGGAGAGGGAGAAGCAGGCTTTCGCCGAGCAGGGAGCCCGATGCGGGGCTCAATCCTAGGACCCTGGGATCATGACCCGAGCCGAAGGCAGATGCTTAACGACTGAGCTACCTAGGCGCCCCAGGAATGTGGTAGTTTTGCATGAAGCATGGGGAGATGAACTTAGGATGTGAATCGCACAATGTCTGTCAATTGCTTATTTCTTGGGTGCTAAAGACATACTGTTTCTCCTACCTGACCTGAAAGAAACTAAATACCAACGAGTCCATGTTCCTCTCACTTACCCCCCACCCCCTAACCCCCTCTGCAATGTTTAGGCAGCATGGCTAAAAAAAAAAAAAAAACCTCCTGACTGGGAGTATGAGATCACCTTCGCTGGGGTTTTCTTTGGAATTGTGAAAGCTATGCCTTTACTACATTTCAGGCAAGGGGTTTGAGCTCCTGAAGGAGTAGAAAAAGTATCAACTAGTATTTTCTGTGTGTGCTGGTGATTGTTTTTCCATGCCATTTCAGGCATATTGCCTTCCCAACCAAGTGGTAAGATTCTCTTCTGAGTACGCTCTCTTCCTTTATGTGTCTCAGTGTCTGGAGTCTGAATAGTTTCTCACGATAAGTGAGTTTGGCCTCAGCACATACATCTTTATTCGATCTAAGATCAAATCAACAATATGTCAAAGAAAAAGTAAACGAAATGAGAAATAATAATTTATATCACTTTGTTTCGTTCAGTGAAATCCTGTTCACAAGATTGGAATCTGGGGTGTTTCTTGTATCCGCTTCATTTCCTAGCCCTCTCAGAATATGAACACCTAAATGGAATGAGTGCAATTCCAGCGCTTAAATGACTTTATTCTTTTTTGATGGTTTTCTTATGCCTGAAAGGAAAAGGAAAAGGACAGGAGAGGAGAGGACAAGAAAGGAAAAAAGGAAAAGAACAGAAAAACTGTCTGTTTTAGCCCCGGGAAAGTATGATGTAGCACTGGGCCTATGGAGAGAATACATGTTTATTTTTAATCTATTGCTCTTGGAAGGAATTTTTCAGGAGTCAATGTGAACAATTTATTAGATTTACATGCTAATTTTAAAGCCAAATTTTCCATAAGCTGTAACACTGGTATATACTCACCAGTGGTAGGATATTCGGAAATCTTAATCCATAAATACCATGGTTACTCCAGTCTTTCTTTAGGGGTCTTTCATGTAAGTCCTCCCACTTTGCACTGTAACAATTTCTAAGTGAAGTCTTGTATTTCATTGATTTTTAAGTGTCATGGACTCTAAGTAAAATGCACCATTAATTTAATAACACCTTGGGGGGAAAAAGAGGAGCACTACATTAAACATTAAGGTATATCTTTTTTATTAACCCACCATACATCACTGATTTGAAAATTAATTTTAAGCATACAAATATAATTTGTCAAAGATGAATTCAATGACTTTAACACATTTAGGTCATAATAACGTATACTAAATTTGGACAAACTTCTGTTATTGTTCTTCTTTCCACAGGTAATTATTATAAGTTGGTTTGTAGATTCACAAGCTCTTTTTTTTCCTTAATCTGTAATGTTACATCTGCACAAAATACATCATTTTACTTTGCATAATGACCTTTTAAAGTTAACTGAAATCATGTCTATATAACAAACATAGAATGTGTATAGTTGCATATACACCTGTTTTTAATTTAACATGTTTCTAATATCTCCAAGTTGATGCACATAGACTTAGTTTATTCTGCTATTTAGTTACCCTATATTTTATGTTTCCCACCTAGTGAATGTTTATGTGGTTTTCTGAGTTTTGCTGTTATAAACAGCATTTTCATGGTTATGTTTCCTTATGTAACATAAGGATGAGGGGGCTTTTATAGACTGAATCACTGGCATCCACACTTTTTGTTGTTGTTGTTGTTGTTGTTTTTTAAAGATTTTATTTATTTATTTGAGAGAGAGAGAATGAGAGAGAGAGCATATGAGAGGGGTGAGGGTCAGAGGGAGAAGCAGGCTCCCTGCTAAGCAGGGAGCCCGATGCGGGAGTTGATCCCAGGACTCCAGGATCATGACCTGAGCCGAAAGCAGTCGCTTAACCAACTGAGCCACCCAGGCGCCCTGTTGTTGTTGTTTTAAAGATTTTATTCATTTTTCAGAGAGAGATAGAGCACAAGCAGGGGGGAACGGCAGGCAGAGGGAGAAGCAGTCTCCCCCGTTGAGCAAGGAGCCCTATGTGGGACTCGATCCCAAGACCCTGGGGTAATGACCTGACCCGAAGGCAGACATTTAACCTACTGAGCCACCCAGGCACCCCATCACACTTTTGATTCAAGAGAGACTGTCAAGTTGCCCACTGGAAGTTGATACTCCAATTTACACATCCATCTGCTGTAAACAAGAACTTGCCACAAAATTTTGCCAACACTTGATATTATCCATTCTTCTTGCTAATGTGACACATTTCCTCAGCACAGGTAAAGTTGATTAAATTGTCACACATTTATTTCTAAATATTTTTAGCACTTGGATTTTCTGTTCTGTGAACTGTCTATATCATCTGACCATAGCTCAGGCTACTGTGACAAAATACCATAAACTGGGTGGCTTAGCAACAACAGAAATTCATTTTTCTTAGCTTTGAATTCCGAGATCTGGGGTCCAGCATGGTCTGGTTCTAATGAGAGCTCTCTTGCATACAACTGACTGTTCCTTCTAACCATACATGTGGAAAAGGAGCAAGCTAGGTATCTGGCCTGTTCTCATATGGGTACTAATCTCATTCCTGAGGGCTCCACACTCATGACCTAATTACCTCCCAAAGACCCCACCTCCGAAACCCATCACTTTGGGCACTAAATTTCACCAAATAAATTTTGGAAAGGGGGTGCAAAAACAGTCCATAAGATCTATTAAGTATAAAATTGTCCTTATACTTTATGTTGATACTTGTGGCTAAATATAGTTGTGGTTTTTATATAGGCAAATTTAGTCTGTTATAAAGCTGAAAATATTTGCTTTTAGTCTGTCTTTGGCTTTTAACTTTTTTTTACAGCCTATTTTGACATACACTGTGAAGAAAATTTTAATTTTGATTTAGTGAAATTCATGTATTCTTTTTCATGAATAGATTGTGATCTTTTTCTTTCCTTAAACATATTTCCCTACTAGATGTTGTTTTTTTAAATACTCTTTAATAATTCTTTTAAATACTCTTTTATAATTCTTTAACAATTTAAAGATTTTATTTATTTATTTGAGAGAGAGAGAATGAGAGAGAGAGAGAGCACATGAGAGGGGGGAGGGTCAGAGGGAGAAGCAGACCCCCTGCCGAGCAGGGAGCCCGATGTGGGACTCGATCCAGGGACTCCAGGATCATGACCTGAGCCGAAGGCAGTCGCTTAACCAACTGAGCCACCCAGGCGCCCTCTTTAATAATTTAAAAATTTATTTTAGCTATATGTTTTTGAACCATCTGGGTTTTTTTTGAGTGTATGTTTTAAGATTGAAATTTCACTTTCACAACACTTTTTATGGACAAGTCTATCCTTTGTGTGCCCTTTTTAAAATTGCCACATGTGGAAAAAGCCAAACATCCACATGTCCATGAACCTATTTCAGGAATTTGATCTATATGTCTTTTTCTCTGCCAAATCACACTGTTTAAATTGCTATATATTTCATTATGTCTTGATATTTGGTATGATAATTTTCCACCCTTATTTCTTTTTTTCCCTTTCTATTATTGTACATTAAACTTCTATGTGAATTTTATAATCAGTATGTTGGCTTCCGTGAATGTCTCTTTGAAATTTTGATGGCCTTACACTGAATTTATATATCAATTATAGAGACTTGAAGTACATCCTTTATAATGAATGTGATATGCCTCTCCAAACTTACAGCTCTTCTAAAAATCTTATCAAGAAAGTCGTACAGTTTTAGTCATAACAGTTTTAATGTATTTTTGTTTTATTTATTGCCAGACTTTTAATATTTTTTTAAAGATTTTATTTATTTATTTGAGAGAGAGAGAGAGCATGAGCAGGGGTGGGGAGGGGCAAAGGAGGAGGGACAAGCAGACTCCCCGCTGAGCAGGGAACCTGCTGCAGGGCTTAATCCCAGGACCCCGGGATCATGACCTGAGCCGAAGGCAGATGCTTAACCGACTGAGCCACCCAGGTGCCCCCAGACTTTTAATATTTGTATTTCACTTATATATTCATCTCTTCACTTATTAAACAAATATTTATTAATTGCCTGATTCATATCAGGCACTCTTTTAGGTACTGGAGATAGAACTATAAGAAACAAAGAGAAAAATAATAAAATCCGTCAACTCACAGAACTCATTCTAATGGGGAAGACAGACAATAAAGAAACAATCAAGGAAACACGTAACATGCCATATGGCTTTAATTGCTAAGGAGAAAAATATAGCTGGGTATAGTAGATAGTAAAAATGCAGGTGGGTGCTTGGGGCTGCGATTTTATTTGGGGTGATAAGGGAACCTTTATGATATTTGAGCAAGCATCTGAAGTTAGAAGGCTAAGTATGCAGGTATTTGAGGGATAATATTTCAGAAAGAGGGAACAGAAAGTATAAAGCCTCAGAAGCAGGAAAACGCTCAGCTTGTTGGAAGAACAGCAAGGTGCCAGTGAGCTTGCTGTGATTACACAGAGGGGAGAGACAGATGAAATTAGGGAACAAATTGTTGGAAATGTAAAGTTGGGATGGGAAATCAAGAATATTTTGAGCTTGGGCGCCTGGGTGGCTCAGATGGTTGAGCGTCTGCCTTCAGCTCAGGTCATGATCCCAGGGTCCTGGGATCGAGTCCCACATCAGGCTCCCTGCTCCTTGGGAGCCTGCTTCTCCCTCTGCTTCTCTCTCTCTCATGAATAAATAATTGAAATCTTAAAAAAAAAAAAAAGAATATTTTGAGCTAATTTCTCTTTTAAAAGAATAGCTGACTTCTTTATTGAGCATAAAATAAAGAACAAGTGTCAAAAGTGAGAAACTAGTGAGAAGACTATGGAAGTAATACTGGTGATTAATACGCTATCCTAGATTAGAGTGGTAGCAGTGAAGATGATAGTGATTTGATTTTGTCTTTATTGATGGAATATAGTACAGTTTGGAAGAAGGAAGTCAAGGATAATTTCAAGTTCTTTGGCCTGAGCAATGAGAGAGTCGGCACTGTCATTTGCTCTGGTGGGAAAGAATATAGGGGAATAGGTCAGTGGTAAGGCAGTGCACTTTGGTACGTATGAATGGAAACTTTATTCTATTCTACTTTTTAATTAGAATAGTAAAGTTGCTGTCAGTTTTCTGAACTTCTCCCTAACAGTATTTCATAATTTATGATTAGTTACATTGTCAGTTGAGTCTTACATCTTTTTTGGTAGATGTTCATATTGCCTGTAAATAAAAAAAAAAAAAATAGAATGAAAAAAAAGGTCAAGAACTCACATGGAATTTACCAATGAAAAGTTGTTCTAAGGCTCTTTATATAAGAACAAACTCATTCAAAAGTCATGGGAGCCTTACAATTTAGGGGTTGTTATTATTATTATTATCCCATTTTCAAGATGGAAAATTAAAGGCAGAAGGATATTAAATAATGTGCTCATGTTTATTTGGTAGCAGATTGCAGAGATGGGATTTGACATCAGGCAGTGTTGCTCCAGAGTTATGTGATTACTTTTAACCACTACAGTATACTAGAGTCTAATGATTTTCATTCTCCCTTTTTATATCTCTCATTTTCTCCTTCCTTTCTTTTTCTTTCTTCCTCTCTTTTTCTTTTCTTTCTTTCTTTCTTTCTTTCTTTCTTTCTTTCTTTCTTTCTTTCTTTCTTTCCTTCTTTCTTTCTTTCTTTCTTTCTTTCTTTTCTTTCTTTCTTTCTTTCTTTCTTTCTTTCTTTCTTTTCTTTCTTTCTTTCTTTCTTTCTTTCTTTCTTTCTCTTTCTTTCTTTCTTTCTTTCTTTCTTTCTTTTCTTTCTTTTCTTTTCTTTTCTTCTTCTTCTTCTTCTTCTTCTTCTTCTTCTTCTTCTTCTTCTTCTTCTCCTCCTCCTCCTCCTCCTCCTCCTCCTCCTCCTCCTCCTCCTCCTTCTTTTCCTCCTTCTTCTTCTGTCCTAATGCATCACGTAGGAACATAAGCATCCTGTAATAGTAAGGGGAAGAATAGGTATTTCTTACATGTGATACTTACAATAGATACTTTTGTCAATTTAAGGAAGATTATTTTTATTTTAAATTCATAATGATTACTTTAAAATGAAGAACTGATAATGAGTTTTGTCAACTTTTCCATCTAGAGATGATCAATGTATTTTCTTTTTTCATCTTTTAACTTAGTAAATTGCACTAATATTATTTTTTATGCCAAAATACTTTGTTACCTAGGATTTAACTTATCTAGTCACAGAAAAGTATTCCTTAACATCCTACTGGTTATACCATATTATTTAATATGTCTGCCTCATTTTGCAAACATATGGTTGTCTTTTAGTTTCATCCTCATCTGTTGTCTTTTCCTAACATATTTGTTCCTTGAAGGTTTGCCATAATTCACCCAAAAAGCAGTCTGGGTCTGGTGTCATTTAGGCTGTTGTCATTCAATACTTATATCATTGCTTTTAGTTATAATGCATCTAGTAAAATTCCCAATTTATGTTGGACTAATTTTCTTATATTTATAATTTTATAAAACAGTTTATTTTATTTATATTTTCAAATTTATTTTATAAGTTATTTAGAGTTTTCTCTATTACATGAAAAATTATCTACTGTATCCAGAATTGTGCACAGATTTTTTTTTTATTCTGAATGCAATGAGTATCTATCACAGCTATAAGACTAATCTTTATTCTCCATAAATATGCTTGGTAGTATTTTTGTTTATTTTATTGATTTTTTATTGTTTATTTTTGGTTTTTATTTTGTGTAACTTTTAAAAAAGTAATTACATCTCTTTTTTGGGCCAGTTCACAGTCATCAAATTTTATATGTGGAGCCGTAAACATGGCAGTATCAATTCGTGCCTTAAGGCATTACTGCTTCTGCTCTAGCATCTGAGGAGAAAGCTCCTAACCTGGTGTCATGGAGCATGGTGACTGGCCAATGACCAGTGTGTTTACCTGATTGCATGTTCTTTTTATGCATGGATCTACATTTCTGTCTCTTACAGATTCTATATTTGCATTTATTTTAAGCACAGGTTTGTATTCACATATTGGTTTTTATAGGCTGTGCATCATTCTGGAGTTAGGTTTCATTATGTCTTCTTTATGCCATCTAGTTCTGGAAGGTCAATAAATAGCATTCATTTACCCATAAAATTAGATGTTGTTTTTTTTCCTTAGTAGTTCAGTACAACTTTGTGACTAATCCTTATCATACTCAGTATCTGAAAAGTTTTCAAAAATCTTTTAAAATCTCAAGGATTACTCAAGTTATTCTGGTGACATGTTGCTTTCCACAACTCATTATAATTATCACAAAAATCATAAGATTTTGTCATGATTAGTATTTTTAAGGTTGGCAGTATGATTTGGGGGCATATGGTAAATATAGGATATGTTTAAATCTATGAGACCGGCTGCCTCTTCATTCCAGCTCTTATCATAACTGTCCCTACAACAGTAAGCTTTACTTGGGAATGGTCATGTTTTCAGTGTCATCCTACTGCCACCACAGTTGATTAGTCTTAGGATGGTACCTGAGTTCAGTTACCCTAATCACAGCCCTCTTCCCTTTGTCATAGTTAATTGATCTAGGATTGCCTACTTGCCTTTAGATGGGCCAAATAGATCCCTAAGGATTTTAAGTATCAAATTTCTTTCTTTCTTTCTTTCTTTCTTTCTTTCTTTCTTTCTTTCTTTCTTTCTTTCTTTCTTTCTTTCTTCCTTCCTTCCTTCCTTCCTTCCTTCCTTCCTTCCTTTCTTTCTTTCTTTCTTTCTTTCTTTCTTTCTTTCTTTCTTTCTTTCTTCTTTCTTTTCTTTCTTTCTTTCTTTCTTTCTTTCTTTCTTTCTTTCTTTCTTTCTTTCTTTCTTTCTTTCCTTCTTTTTTCCTTTCTTCCTTTCTTCCTTTCTTCTTTCCTTCCTTCCTTCCTTCCTTTGCCTCTCTTCACTCCTTCCTGTTTAAAAAAAAAAATACTCATATTTTCCTCAACATAAATTGTGGGGTAAAAGAAACCAGTGTGAAGTGAGAGAACAGAATGAATCAGTTGCACAGAAAAGCAGAAAGGACAAGGAAATGGAAGCTTTAAAAGTGTTCAAATATGGTTAAGCTGCATCCCTAATTTTCCCAACCTTAACTTTGAAAGATAGGTAATGATTCTGGTTTAATAAGGATTTCTATCACTTGCAAAAAAACAAACCTAGATAATTCCACAATATAATATTTTGTCTGTTCTAGTTGTTTTAAATTAGAATTTATCTAGCTGCCTTTATTTACATTGTCTAGAATGTGTCAAGAAATTGTGGGTCCAATACTGAATTTCACTATAATACAATTGAAGATATTTTGAGTTAAAAGAATCCTAGCTTAAATCAAATTGTTTTGCTTCCAATAAAAAATAATTCAACAAAGTTTATAATTAGGTAAGTTGAATCATTTAGCAACTGTTAAGTTTGTTCACATACACATAAAGACAACAATTAGAAGTCACAATATACTCTCCTGCCTAGTAGCTATTGAGTTTCTTTTGACATTTATTTGCAAGTTGCATTATAATTTCAGAATGTTCCAAATGCGAGGGGAAAAAAGTATGTTTATACTTGTGAAAATGTGTTAGTTTTTTACAGTGGCCCAGACACATGCCTACACTCAACACTAGTAATGGATTTAGGTTAACATTGATAAGATTAACTTGAGAAATCAGTAAACACCATAGCTACAAAGCCCTCATGACAATAAAGTACACCAACTTAATACGAAAACAAAAAAGAAAGGTATACTTTTTAATAGTTTTGCCATTATTAAAATTTAGTTAGACTTCAAATTATTTAAAATTAAAATTATCAGTCTCTTTTTAGTTGTCAGTTCATTTTCCTTTCAGCAATTCAGCTAGCTAAACACATCAAACCAGTAGTCTTTGTTCTCAATCAGAATTAATCATTATACATGATGCAGAGGCGGGTACATGGCCAATTGTAAAACTATATATAGTCCTCACTTTCTTTTCTTTGCTTAATTTTGTTCTGTCTCCCAAAACTTTTAATTAGTTCGCTCAGTTTTAGGGTTTCTCTGTTTTTCTTCCACTTTTTCCTATTACTTGATATTCTTTTGTATTTGTTCTGTGTGTTTAGGAGTATACATTAATAAAACTAGCATTATGTACAGGTAGTGAGAGAGATGGAATATACCATAATTGGTTTTAAAACATTATGAAAGGATTAGTAGATTCAATTTTATGTAGTTAATAAAAGAAACCATTTTTTATATCATAATATGCACAGCATTTATTATGTAAGGTTCATATGTATGATTGCTTTCTAAAGAATACTATTTATATTGCAATATTTAAAATGCAAACTGAATTTGTTTGGGATTTCTTTAAAATTATTATAATGTTAACCAGGCATCACCTGAATTCTTAATAAATATATTCATGAAATTCACAATATTTTATCAAAAGTTTACATAATTACAGTAAATAAAATTCATAATAAACTAATCATAGGAGACATTTGTAACTCACTGAGCTAAATTACAATTGTCAAAAGGTTTGTCTGAAAACTGGAATTAAATTGTTGATATCCAGTTGGACTTTGTCTATGAATTTATATAATATAATAAAAACTTAATATGAACAGTTTGTATAGAACACCTTAAATAAGATTAGATTTTTGCCTGAAATTTTAAGAAATGTTAATAAATTTTACTAATTTTATAAAATTTTAATACATTCTAATTTAATAATATGTAATTCAGTCTTTCTAGATATTTGTTCTTTTTTCTAATTTTTAATAACACCATGCTTTATAAATAAATCAACAGAACATAATTTAATTTAATTTATATATAATGTTAATATATATGTGTATAATTAATTTTAATATAATTAAAACCTAATTTTAAATTATATTAAAATTTTATATAATTTAAAATTAGGTTTTGGGTGCTTGATAACTCCTTCATTTACCAAAAATACAGCTGACACAAGGCTGACCTGTATAATACAATTTGGGGCACTATAATGGTATTACTACATAGAATATAACTTAGAACCCTCATTTTTCCAATTGGGAACTTTCTCAAAGGGCAGCCCACTTTGGCTTTCTTCCAAAAGAATTATTTTCAGTCCTCATTCACTACTTCTTCCTGACATCTTCCTGTGGGTCAACCTATAGTCCCCCATTTCATTATCACTCTATGGGGGGCAGATAGCACTCCTGCACATTCTTCTTCCCAAACTCGACCTCAGATCTACCTTTCAGTATTTAAATGTTATTTGAAGTTTTTCACTAAAGACTATTGATAGCACATCTCCATCTTCAGTAGGAAATGTCTATGCCATTTGCAGACATTGGTAACAATAATTTTTAACAATGAAATTTTAAAATGGGTTTCCCCTATCTACAACCTAGATTTATCATAAGGGTTTGGGTTGGGGGTAGAGCTTATTTCTTGCTCTTGAATAATGTTTGACTAGCTTGATAATTCATTCCAGAAAGGTTTATATCCCAACGATATGCCAGGCATTCTGTGTAGTGTGGGGCATTCAATAGCAAGCAAAAACTATATGGCTCTGCCCAAATAGAGCTTGCAACTAAGTATTAAGGAAAACAAAAAGATAATTTTTAATGAGAGTCACTACACCCGAGTTCCCTTGCCAGTAATTTTAAAAAGTGTATTTTAAGTACAGATTATATAGTCCGTTTATTGGTTCTATATATAATTTAGATGTAAGAGTGGGAAAATGAAGAAATCATAAATAAATCTTGGCTTTCTAGTGAAAATGACTAAGGAGTGCTATTTGAATTTAGAGATAAGAAAAGGAAGTGGGGCGCCTGGGTGGCTCACTCGTTAAACATCTGCCTTCGGCTCAGGTCATGATCCCAGGGTCCTGAGATCGAGCCCCTCATCGGGCTCCCTGCTCGGCGGGAAGCCTGCTTCTCCCTCTCCCAGTCCCCCTGCTTGTGTTCCCTCTCTCGCTGTGTCTCTCTCTGTCAAATAAATAAAATCTTAAAAAAAAAAAGAAGACGACGAAGATCTGAGGGTTCATGCAGAGTAAAACGGATTTAAGTTTTAGATGATAGTGTTTTATCTTTATAGAAAATCCAACTAGAACTTAGAAATCTAAATCTTCATCTAAGTGTAAAGTTCAGCACTAAGGAGAGTTTTAAAAGGCAACTATTCAAACACAGTCCCTGTTCAGGGATTTCAGCTCAAAGCATGAGTTTCCTTCCCTGGCAACCAGCCTGGCCTAAATTTTCATTCCTTGAGTCGCACCCACAGGGAATGACTTTCAATGTCTCTTGAATATAGACATTTCAGCCAGAGATCCTTGGCATTCCCTTTGTACATGGTTCAACATGACTGCTACAGACCCTTTTCTTTAATTTCACTTCCCCAACTCATCCACAAGGGAAGTATTCAAAGAAGTATCATAGTTTTATATTCCACCTCTCCCCCAATTTTTTTTTTTTTTTTCTGGCCCTGATACATACCAAGGACTTAGAATAAAGCAGATCTTAGAATATTTTAGGCAGGGAAAAAAAAAAAAAAGAAGCCAGTGGGAAGCGTGATTCTGAAGGTAGTTAAAAAAAAAGAGGAGATAGCAGCAGAATATGGTACAAGTGAAGGAAACAGTAAATGGAAACAGATGGGCAGACAGATGGAAGCTTCATCAGTGGGATGGTATTAAGGACACTTCAGAGACAGAGGTTTTACATTTGCATGCCTTATTTTATTTTATTTTACTTTACTTTATTTTATTTTATTTTTTTCAGTAATAAGACAATTTTTGTAAGTCTCTAACTCATAGCCTAATATATATAAACACTCAAAAATCTTGGTTTTGGTACAATTATTATGTTAAAGTGAAAATGAAGGTTAGAGAAATAAGGATATTTGTCAAGTTACAAAACTAGTATCACAGTCCAAATGTATTTCTTTTGTTGTTGTTGTTGTTCTTGTTTGTTTGTTTTAAATTTTTATTTAAATTCAAATTAGTTAACATATAGTGTAGTACTGATTTCAGGAGTAGAATTGAATGATTCATCACTTACATACAACACCCAGTGCTCATCACAACTGCCATATTTTAAAAGTTGTAAACACCTAATATTTTAAAAATTCATCAAATATTCTTTCCTGGGAGATTCCATTGGATTAAAAACAAGATATGACATATCCAATATTTTTATTTTCATTTAATTTTATATTTTGCTTCCAACTCTCATCCTGCAGGTCTTTCACTTTGGAGTTGAATCTCCTCTTGTTTTATCTTCCTTAAATATGCTTTCAAATATTTTTAAAACCTCAAAAATGGCTGTTTCTCTGCTTAATATTTTATTTTATTAATATTGTGAAAGAGGGAAAAATAATTGAAGACAGCAATATTTTAGCATAGACTATGTGGGTAAGAAGTAAAGGTCACTGAGTTTTCCAAATAGAGTGAAAGAAAAAACCTTAACATTTCCTTATATTTGTTTTAAAGATATATATATATATATAAACACTAAAATTATCAAATACATGAATGAGTAAATTTAAAAATATTTTGAACATTTTAGAATTTCACAAATCAGGTTGTTTATTTTTTTAACTGACTTTATTTTTTAGAACATTTTTAGTTATATTGAAAAATTGCACAGAAAATATTAAATGACCAGATACCTCCTTTACCCCCAACCACACAAAGTTCTTTCTATTTTTATTATTAAGTTCCCTATAATATTAAAGTTTTGCATTAGTGTGGAACAGTTTTTACAAATGATAACCCAATATTGATATCATTAACTAAAGTGCAGAGTTTGCATTAGAGTTTATTACATGGCCTTTAATGTTTCCACCATTAAAGTATCAGAAAGAATGGTTTTACCACCCTAAAATCTCTTGTTTGCCCCCTATTCATCTCTCCTTTCCCTGAAGCTCTGGCAACCATTGATCTTTTTACTTTCTCTACATTTTTGCCATTCCAGAACGTTATACTGTTAGAAGCATACAATATGTAACATTTTCAGACAGGCTTCTTACACTTAAAAATATGAGTTTAAGCTTTCTTCATGTCCTTTCATAGCTCATTAGCTCATTTCTTTATATTACTGAGTGATGTTCCACTGAATAGATTTACCACTGTTTTTTCATTCACTTATTAAAGGACATCTTGGCTGCTTCCAATTTTTGGCAGTTATGAATAAAGCTGCTATATACATTTGTGTCCACGTTTATGTGTGGAGATAATTTTTTAACCTAATTGAGTAAATATATAGTGTTTCTATTGTTGAATCATATGGTAAGACTATGGTGAACTTTGTACGAAACTATCAAACTGTCTTCCAAAGTGGCTGTTCTATTTGCTTTCCCGCCAGCAATGAATGTAAATTCCTGTTGCTCCATCCTCATCAGCATTCATATTTTCAGTGTTCTAGATTTTAGTAACTCTAATAAATGTGTAGTGAAATTTCATTGTTTTAATTTGCTATTTCATAATGACATGTGATGTTGAATCCTTTTTTTTTTAAGATTTTATTTATTTATTTTCACACAGAGAGAGACAGCAAGAGAGGGAACACAAGTAGGGGGAGTAGGAGAGGGAGAAGCAGGCTTCCTGCTGAGCAGAGAGCCTGATGTGGGGCTCCATCCCAGGACCCTGGGATCATGACCTGAGCTGAAGGCAGATGATTAACGACTGAGCCACCCAGGTGCCCCTGAATATGTTTTTATATGCATATTTCCCATCTGTATGTATGTCTTCTTTGGTGAGTTGATTGTTTAGATCTTTTATATATTGTTCAGTTGGTTTGTTTATTTCCTTATTGTTGAGCTCTGACAGTTCTTTGTACATTTTGGATACCAGTACTTTTCTTGATATATGTTTTGCAAAGATTTCTCCCCATCTGTTGCTTGTATTTCATTCTCTTAATGGTGTCTCCACAGAATAGAAATATTTAATTTTAGTCAAGTCCAATTTTTCAACTTTCTCTTTCATGGATCATACCTTTGTTATTTTATCTAAAGAGTCATTGTGGAAACTAAAGCCACCGAGATATGTTCTTAAGTTTTATAGTTTTGTATTTTAGGTTAATTCTATGATCCAGTTGCAGTTTTTTGTTTGTTTGTTTGTTTTGTTTTTTTTTTCTTTCAAAGAATATAAGGTCTGTATCTAGATACAGGTTTTTTTGGATAAACTAGGGTTCCAGGTGTTCCAGCACCATTTATTGAAAGGCAAACTTTTATTCATTGAATTGTTTTTGTTCCTTTGTCAGAGATTAGCTAAATACATGTGTGTGGTTCTATTTCTGGTCTCTCAATTTGTTCCAGTCAATAATTTGTCTTTTTCTTTCACGAGCACCATGTCATTTTGATGTTGTAATTTTATAGTAAGTCTTGAAACTGAGTAGTCAGTCACTGACTTTGTCTTCTTCAGTATCATGTTGCCAAGTGTGACTCTTTTTCCTTTCAATACAAACTTTATAACCAGTCTGTTGATGTCCATGAGAATTTTCGTTGAGATTCCAAATCTATAGATGATTTAAGGAAAAACTGATTCATAACAATATTGACTCTACATACGCATTAACATGGAATATCTCTTCACTTCTTTAGGTCTTCTTTGATTTCTTTCATCAAAGTTTTGTAGTTTTCCTTTACATATTTTGTTAGATTTATATTTAAGTATTTCCCTCAGTTTGGTGCTGATATAAATGGTACTTTGTTTTAAATTTCACAATGTATTAATATTGTATCCCACAACCTTCCCATAATCTCTTAGGAGCTCTAGGAGCTTTGTTTTGTCATTTCTTTGGGATTTTCTAGTTATAAATTCTGTCATTTATGAAAAAAAAAAAGACTTTTAATTTATTCTTTTCCAATCTGTATTGCTTTTATTATATTCTTTTCTCATTGCATTGGCTTGGATTTCCAGTATGATATTAAATAGTAGAGGTGAGAAAGACATCTCTGTATTGTTCCTGATCTTACAGGGAAAGCATCTAGCTTCTCACCATTAAGTATGATTTTGGCTGTAAATTTCTGATCTATTTTTTTTTTTTTTTGCCTGTTCTTTTTTAATGGAGCATTTTTAAAAAATGACTTCACTTTATCTCTTCAATTGACTTACTCTCTATGCCTCTTATTTAATAGAAATAAACTTTAGATATTATATGTGTTTTAGTAGAACAATTTTTAACATTTTTTGGAAGAAGAGTTAAAATTATGCAAAACTTACATGAAAACTCACATTCTCTTCACCTTCAGATTGAAACTTTACTTATACTAACTCATCACTTTGAAAATAATTTAAATAAAAGCAGGGTGATACATATAGGCTTCTCAGACATGTTTCTCAGATACATAAAGGGTCACAGAAAATCTCTAAGACATAAAAAGTAGTAAAACTATAACCAGAAAACACTCTGCATGATCTCTCTATTCATATTTCCTTTTTTTTTTTTTAAAGATTTTATTTATTTGACAGAGAGAGATAGCGAGAGCAGGAACACAAGCAGGGGGAGTGGGAGAGGGAGAAGCAGGCTTCCCACGGAGCAGGGAGCCCAATGAGGGGCTCGATTCCGGGACCCCGGGATCATGACCTGAGCCAAAGGCAGACACTTAACAACTGAGCCACCCAGGCGCCCCCAGCCAAGCCTTTAGTCACCACCACATACATATTCCAGGTCCTAGGAAGGAAGAAAGAGAGTGAAGGCTCAGGGAAAACATCCTGAGAGTTACTTACTTTTACTCACATTTCATTAACAAGATCTTAATCACATGGTCTCACATAGTTGCAAAAAAAGCTGGGAAATGTATTTAGCTAGGAAGTCAGTGGACAACTAAGACATACCATTAGGAGATTGGGAGTTTCTATAACAAAAGAAAAATAAGAGGATGATAGAACATATCTGATTATCACACCAAGCATTTAATTTTATAAAGCAAATATATCTTTGTATATATATTGGTATTTGATTTAGTAATTAAAAAAACAGTAGAAATGGATCAGTTGCAGGCATTGAAAAATTTAAATATGTGAATATATATTATTTACTTGAGAGTAAAGATTAAACTTTGAAGTAATAAATTATATTAATATTCCATAAAATGGAAATCATTTTTGATTTATTTATATGTAAATACATATAATTAAATATATATAAAATATAGTTTTATTGTATTAAATATACTTATATTGCACTTATTTTATATTTATAAAATTATTATTTACATTTATATTATATATTTATATTATTTCATATATATATGAATTCCTTTCTATATATATATATATATATACACATATATATATATATATATATATATATATATATATATACACTTATTTATATGCTTTATAGCTAGGTATCCAAAAGCAGTAGTAGGAAAATTGGTATTACTGATACTAAATAAATATGGACATTTATAATGCCTGCAGGCAGTACTCAGCAGGATTGACTAAGGCATTATCTATTTATTATGTGTAAAGCAGCTAAGGACTTCTGGCAAACTGGAAATTGAATTAAATCTCTAAAATAAACCAAATTATACAAAATAATTCTATTTTTTGTTATAAATTATCTTGGTTTATTTAAGCTTCTGACTTTTGAAAATGCTTGAAGGAATATACATGCATATACATATAACATATATATGTTTATTATATGTATATATTTGCATATCCCATACATTCATTTACATGTAGACAAAATATCTGAACTAGTTTATTCTGATGTACGTAAATGTGGCAAACAATACTTAGAAGACTTAATGAGGTTAAATCAAATTAATTATAACTGTGTCTGTGGCATCAAATCCCCCCAAACTTCCTCCTGGCATTGCAGAAACCTTGGCATATGTGAGCTTAGGTCACACTATTCAAAATCAAGGAGCTGACAGATCAGATTTCTTTCCCAAAATTTTGCTCATTAGCCAAACCAGAATACTTAGTACATCAGGTCACTCTGCTTGAATTCCCAAACAACACATGACTTTGGGATATGATCCCATGATAACTCATTGAAAGTGTCTAAATACATGTACCTGGTATAACGAGCCACAGATGACAACTTAGCAAAAGGGATTTTTCTTCCCTCTGTCACATATTTTTGACACTTTTGCAAACTGTTGTTTAACAATAGCTTTCAGACTCTATCTTAACTTTTGTTGTTGTGCTACCACAAACTGTGTTCCTTGACATTTTAAAGATCTTTGTAGACATTATTATAATAATCTTTTGATAGGTTTCAAATTAAATGGAATATTTACAGGTTACTTTAGGAAAGTAAAAAGTAAAACACATTAATTAGAAGATAAGTTTTCAATTAGCAATAACCGCGCCCCGGATAAACCTCATTGGCTACGATACTGCCCCTGCGCAAAGCTCATTAATTAGAAGATAAAGCTACATCTTCTTAAGCAATTGACATTTGCTACACATATTCAATTATTTGCAATACTGATTTATAGCTTATGTCTCATTATTGTAAGATTTCAAATCAATGTACTGTAATTTAAGAATATGTCTAATGTTCCATATGAAAGATGGGCTATTTAAGGGTGTACATTGTTTCTAAACTCTATCTATAAGAGATGAAAATAAAAGTATTCTTCACTCTCTTAGACGACATACAAGGTAATATATAGGTTACACCAAAAATGAATAAGACATTATAAAGATTATGTAGTAGTCCTCCACACTGTTTAAGATCAGTGGGAAGTCTGGTCCCTCTCTCCCTTACTGTCAAACAGTATATTCTATTTCATTAATGAGGCAATCTCAAGAAACCTAATTCAGTTTACCACTACTATAATAGCAAAATACAAGTGTGTCAATCTAGCCCTTCCACTCTTTCTCCAATTATAATAAAAGAAGTATTACCTCCCATGTCAGAAGAAATTTCTCTATTTGTGCTTTGGACTGCATTTTTTTTTTTCCTTCTCTAGCACACCATGGACAAAACCTTCACATACATAATCAGTTATTTTGCTGGGCATTTCTTCGCTTTAACAATTAAAGAGACATAGATCAATCCATTGACCAAACATCAATAAAACAAATTCTACCCTGTGTTATCTCCAGCTAAATATCTCTTCACATTCACAATTATAATTATTGGGAGAGTTGTTTATACTTTTCTCTCCATGGCTTACTACACAACTCAATGTATTCTGAGATCTGTGCTCTTGATTTAACTTAAATTATTTTTTCAAGGGTCAAAAATGAACTCAGTATTACTGGTCTAGTGTGAACTCTTCAGTCATTGTCTCAATTTTTACATTAGCAGCATTTGAGATATTCTTGACCAGAACTTCATGCTCTGAAACCTTGACTCCTTTCATGGCATACTCTGTTTATTCATAGTCCTATATTCAATTATATACTGGAAGTCTCCATTTAAATGGTTCTCAGGGGTCTTTTAAAAAGCTGTCACTCTCCATTTTCTCCCAGCAAATCAGTTCCTTTGTGTGTGCTTTGAGTTTACTGTGTACTCAATTGTCCATGAAACCTGTCTCATTCTTGACTCCATCCTTTACTTCCCCAACCCGTGTTAAATAATACATCAAAATTCTTCTACTACATTTCCAAACATAGTTCAAATCCCTTCATTTAAATCTATCACATCATTTACCACTTTACTGATCACATATTTTATAAAGTAGCCTAATCCTGTATTATTCCCCTTATAGGACTTCCTACCATACAGATTTTCAACACCAATCTATTTTTCACACTATACACCGAGAAATCTTCCTAAAGTTCAAATGAAATCATGTCAGTTTCACTATTTGGCTTCTCATTTTCTCTAACTACAAGTCTAAATCGGAAACCTTGCACTGAATTTCACAAATACCTTGATCTGATTGATGTCTACAGCTTTTCCAATGTTTTTTTTTTCTTTACATTTTTTATTTTTTTATTTTTTTTAAAGATTTTATTTATTTATTCATGAGAGACAGAGAGAGAGAGAGAGAAGCAGAGGGAGAAGCAGGCTCCCAAGGAGCAGGGAGCCCAATGCGGGACTTGATCCCAGGACTCTGGGACCATGACCTGAGCAGAAGGCAGACGCTTAACCATCTGAGCCACCCAGGCGCCCTCTTTACATTTTTTAAATACATCAATAACCCTCCTTCAAATAACTTTCCTTCCACCAACTCAAAATTACCATAAGCACAACTCCTAAGCTTCAATCCTTCCAATTTCCATTTCCATGGCAGACTTCAGTCCTTTTTCAAGGTAAAGTGTCACATTTATTGTAGCATTTTGATCATTTAACAAGTGCAAAACTAGCATTTTTAATAATTTCTTGTATTTTTATTTTTATGTGTCACTGAAAAAGATATTGTATCCTAACCCCACTTTTTCCAAGAGCTTTATGGTTTTTACTATATGATTTTGCATACTGCTTTGATTTTTATGAATGCGTAGGTTGCATCATAAGGAGAACTGATTATACTATTATTTTTGTCATTTTACATATGAGGGAATAAAACAGTAGTAAGTTCAAGAATCTTTTTAACATCACATAGTATTGTAAAGCTGTGCTATGAATGTAGGGGACCACCTCAAATGTAAGTTCTTCCAAAAAGTCATCATAAAATCCATAATATTTTCACCTTTTAATCCTCAATATTTATCAAGGGTAAAGATTTTTTAAGTGAATTAATGAATGAATGAACAGAGGAGCTTAAATATAAGGCAAGAAGAGAAACATAATCCAAGAATCTGTAAATATATCGCTTAAGTTTATTTTCCTATTGTGAGTTATTTGGTAACATATTCAGATATTATGAATTAAGAATTTGAACCATTACACATCATAAGTGAGAAAGCAAATTATATTGATTATTGCACATAGTGTGATACTACTGGTGATTTTGTGTGAACACAAACATATATGGAAAAGATATGCAACTTTAATGAAAATTTTTATTTTTTATAACCATGTGTTACCTTACAATGTGAAATGGAAAACCCCATCCTTTAGAAAAAAGGGTGTTTTTTTGTGTGTGTGTGTTCCTTTACAATGTGAATCATTGTAAAGAAACAGTGTTAACTCTTTTTTATTGTTATGTTAATCACCATACATTACATCATTAGTTTTAGATGTAGTGTTCCATGATTCATTGTTTGTGCATAACACCAAGTGCTCCATGCAGAATGTGCCCTCCTCAATACCCATCACCAGGCTAACCCATCCTCCCACCCCCCTCCCCTCTAGAACCCTCAGTTTGTTTCTCAGAGTCCATAGTCTCTCACGGTTCATCTCCCCCTCCGATTTCCCCCACTCTTCATTCTTCCCCTCCTGCTATCTTCTTCTTCGTCTTCTTCTTTTTTTTTTTAACATATATTATATTATTTGTTTCAGAGGTACAGATCTGTGATTCAACAGTCTTGCACAATGCTATGGTGAGTGCTGTGAACAGTGTTAACTCTTATTTGTTCAATTTCAACTTACCTCATTTAAACTCCAAAAACACAAAACATTTTTTTTCAGATGAGATATTTTAGGTTATATGCTTTACGTATTTCACTTGTCAAAAGGTATTCTTACCTCAAAGGAATGAATATCATGATCAAGGCAATGCATTTCTCATTTACTTTCCATAGCAATGACACTAAAAATGCAGTGCACTCAAAATGTTGGATATTTTTCAAAATTATTTAATCCCAAAATACACATTGTTGAACTTTCAAAAAAGTAAATTTTCTTAATATTTTAGAGCATTCAAAATAGAAATTAATTGTATATTTTTTTTTTTAAGATTTTATTTATTTATTTGACAGAGAGAGATACAGCGAGAGAGGGAACACAAGTAGGGGGAGTGGGAGAGGGAGAAGCAGGCTTCCCACCGAGCAGGGAGCCCAATGCGGGGCTCGATCCCAGGACCCTGGGATCATGACCTGAGCCAAAGGCAGACACGTAATGACTGAGCCACCCAGGCGCCCCAATTTAATTGAATACTCTAAAGTTAAATATAAAGCCTGAATGCATTAAAAATAATTTTTTTGTAATACAATCTTATTATGTAAAAAATATTATGTTATTTATCAACAATATGATAGCATTTCATAACTAAATTTTGTTAAGGATTTACTAATATATGCTCACAGCACTTTTTTAAGATTTATTTGAAGAGAGAGAAAGAACATGAGCAGAGGTAGGGACAGAGGGAGAGGGAGACAGAATCCTCAAGCAGACTCCCCACTGAGCAGGAATCCTGAAGCTGCTCTCCATCCAGAACTTTGAGATCATGACCTGAGCCCAAATCAAGAGGCCGCTAACTGACTGAGCCAGTAGGCACCCCTATTCATCAGCACTTTTAAGTATTTTTTACAAAACTGCCAGATAGTCTCTACTTTAAAGTACACTAATGTAGAATAATGATGTAAACAAGACAGAGAATAATTTTGTTACTTATTAAGGGAAAATACTCTGCATTGTCCCTGGCTGGTAGTAGCTAATATGAATTTGTAGTTCTTCTGATTGGCCTTATTGTAGCACTGAAATGATTTGCCAAATAAGATTTTTTTTTATGTTTGAGTGAAATGTTATAAAATGACATTACAGAGATCCAGAGAGTAAGTGGGAATACATTTAATGAAGCAATATTATAGCATGCTAAATAAATGCCATTTAATTTGAAAATTTGTAAATTTTTGAATTTTTTCCAAGACTCATAGCTTAAATTCTAAATACGTTAATTTAAAATCAGATACTTAGCCGATTTGTTGATTTAATCCTAGCACCCTCACAAATATAAAGGATTCAAAAAGAATCGAGAGTAGCTTATTTCCATTTTAATTATTCTTGATTTTGTTTTTAAAAGTCATTCACAGCCCTTGGGTTATTGAGTACTTTTGATAGTTCTTTCAGTAATAGCTGAAATGGATGAATATTATCACTATAATTTAATACATAAGAATATATGTATACACATTTACATTACATTATGTGTATAATGTATACACATATACATTATATATGTATGTGTATATGGATATATAAAAATATTTTGGGATTATTAGTGAAGATTTTTATTTATTTTTTTTTTAAAGATTTTATTTATTTATTTGACAGAGAGAGACACAGCGAGAGAGAGGGAACATAAGCAGGGGGAGTGGGAGAGGGAGAGGCAGGCTCCCCACTGAGCAGGGAGCCCGATGCGGGACTTGATCCCAGGACGCTGGGATCACGACCTGAGCTGAAGGCAGTCGCTTAACCCACTGAGCCACCCAGGCGCCCCTGAAGATTTTTAAATATAAATGATTATTCAATATATTTTTCACACATTTTTTTTCTTTTTTTATAAAGATTTTATTTATTTATTTGCGAGAGAGAGAATGAGAGACAGAGAGCATGAGAGGGGGGAGGGTCAGAGGGAGAAGCAGACTCCCCACCGAGCAGGGAGCCTGATGTGGGACTCGATCCCGGGACTCCAGGATCATGACCTGAGCCGAAGGCAGTCGCTTAACCAACTGAGCCACCCAGGCGCCCTATTTTTCACACATTTGATAACATTTAATATCAACTTTCCCCCCAAAAAAAATCATCTTTGAAATAGGAAGGAGGAATTCTTATGAATACCTCTTTTCCTAGAGAACAATTTGGGGATTAGAAAAATAATTTCATTCAGATCATATTTTAGTCAGCACAGAGTCTGTATATGATGCTGGTCTCTTACATACATCTGATTTTTTTCTTACAAAATAACATTATTATGATATTACGTAAAATCATAGCAGAAGAAATCTGTAGATATAGATACAAATATCATGTGACTTTGAATAGTGACTTGATTTCCTTCAGGCTCATATCATCATTTGTAAAATAGATATAACAACAGATAATATAGATTGATAACGAGTAGTTCATAATATATCCTCATTAAAATTGGGGTCTTTTCTTTCTCCATATTTCTCTTAGCTCTATGAAATAAAACCATGCTTACAAATAACACACACATAAGTGTGTGTGCACACATATGTATGTATGTACATATCTCTAGTAATCTTACAAAAAGTTGAAATATCTTTTTTCCATATACTTCAAGGATATTTGAAAGAGCTGCATTAGAAAAATTCAGTGTAAAACCAGACTAAACCTTGAGAGATTCTTAAATGATATCTATTTTAAAAGTCTGTAAAAGTTAAGATTTGACTTAAATGGAAGGATAAACATAATTCAAAATAGTCATCTGGTAAATAGATCATTTGAATCTATTGAAGTGGCAAGGCAATCAGTGCAGAGGCTAGCAGGTAATGCAAAACCTAATCCCAGAGTATAAATGCTGAGAGACCTTCCCATTTGGCTGGAATAGATTAGTAGTCTCTTTCATTATATTACTTAAACAGAAAGGTGAAAAATTGTGCTAGATATGTGTATTTCCAGATCTGCCCTCTTAGCTAAGTCTGGTTAATGAACAACCTCAGTCCACAGAGAAATTAGTCCACATAATTTTGGAATGGTGACTTCCTTTTCTTTATTGGATATTTTTAATTTAGCATCTTTGGAATTAAAGATGAAGAAGAATGAAGTGACTCAAACATAAAATATCATTATTTTTGTGCTGGTTCTTAGGAAAAATTTGTATTAGTATTTAAAGTATATTTAATTCTTAAGAGATATACTCATATGAGCCATCAGGACTAGCAGAGACCAGATTTACTGAAATGATTCAAATAACCTAAGACTAATTGTATGATAATTGACTACATTAACTTCATGTATCCAAATAATTCAAATGGTTTTGCTAGATTGAAGCACTTAAAGAGGGCAACTGAATATATTCCATATATTAATAAAGTTTAAGTATCTTGAGAAAAATTATTTACTGAAGTGCAAAGCCTTCAAGTTGATTTCAAAGCTTTATGAGTTCTATATAGGATAATAAGATTATATAATTTTAATTTCAAAATAAATATCTAGCTTTTACATTCATTTTAGTAAATTGGATATTAATTTTTAAAAAAACAAGAAAATTATCTTCTTTTTTTAACATATAATGTATTATTTGTTTCAGAAGTACAGGTCTGTGATTCAACAGTCTTACACAATTCGCAATGCTCACCATAGCACATACTCTCCCCAATGTCTATCACCCATCCATCCCATCTCTCCCACCCCCCATGAACCATGAGAGACTATGGACTCTGAGAAACAAACTGAGGGTTCTAGAGGGGAAGGGTGGGGGGATAGGTTAGCCTGGTGATGGGTATGAAAGAGAGCACATACTGGGGCACCTGGGTGGCTCAGTTGGTTAAGCAACTGTCTTCGGCTCAGGTCATGATCCTGGAGTCCTGGGATTGAGTCCCGCATCAGGCTCCCCGCTCAGCAGGGAGTCAGCTTCTCCCTCTGACCCTCACCCCTCTCATGCTGTCTCTCTCATTCTCTCTCTCTCAAATAAATAAATAAAATAAAAAATAAATAAATAAAGAGAGCACATACTGAATGGAGAACTGGGTATTAAACGCAAACGATGAATCATGGAACACTACTTCAAAAACTAATGATGTAATGTATAGTGATTAACATAACATAATAAAATTAAATTAAAAAAAGAAAATTAAAAGTTTTGTTTGTTTGTTTAAGAAATATACCAAAACAGGGGTGCCTGCCTGGCTTATTAGGTTAAGCATCACTTTTGATTTTGGCTAAAGTTGTGATCTCAGGGTTGTGAGACTGAGTCCCACGTGGGGCTCCATGCTCAGTGTGGAGTCTGCTTGTCCTTCTCCCTCTGCTCCTCCCCCTGCCCTCTCTCTCTCTCAAATGAATAAATAAAATCTTAAGAAAAAAAGAGAAATATACCAAAACATATATTGATAAGTGCAAGGTATGTAATTTGAAATGATAAGATAATTTCTCACTTAATTATATTCTTTTGATTTTTTAACACTTTCAACAAGCTCCTTTGAGATAAGCAGAAAAGATTATGATTCACTTCTTAAAATATTTCTTATATATATATTAGCAAAAAATTAAACTTTCATGTTGTCATCCTTTAGCAAATCTGGTAACTTAGTGACCATCAACCTTTTCCTATTATTTCACTTATTACATGTAGTCTGTTTCTAGGTGAACTTTTCCCACCTTGAATAATCCACCATTACACATGATTAGAACATGAGGAATTTCTTTGTACTCTTTGTCAGATTTTACCAGAATAATGCTAGTCCTCAAGATGATTTTTTAACATCTTATCACTGAAAATCAAACATTTGTAAATCTTTCCAGCAAAATGAATCAAGTTCTGGATGAATATATCCTGCCATTGAAAAAAGTTTAGTATTTGTCATATGATAACAAGCTGTATTTGCTATGTACTCAGCAGTGTGTTATGAATTTAACCTTTATCATTATAGTCAATCTTAATTACAATCATATACAGTGAGTAAGATTATTATGTTTGCTTCAGTTCAGTTTTGTTGCATTATAAACCTTTCAAAATTTAATGACCTTTAAAAATAATCACTTACAAATGCTAGGAAATTGCAGTTTGAAAAGGTAGGGAAGGCCTATCTCTGCTCCTCACAGCCTCAATGGTGCAGCTCAATTGCAGACTGGATACCTCCTACACATGGCTGTTAAGTTGGTGCAGACTGTTGATTGAGCATTGAGCCAGAGCTGAAAGCTGAGGTCTCATCTCCGCTATACATGGACTTTGTATATGGTTTTCTTATAAGGGCTAATGTTGATTTCCTCACAACATGTGACTGAGTTTCAAAAGCAAGAATCCTAAGAAAATCAAGAGGGAGCTTTTATGATCTAGCCTAGAAGTCACACATTGTCATGTCCACCATTCATATATTTGTGGCAATCACAATGATCTGCAATTTAAGGTGAGACAACATTGAATTCACCCCTTCATGGGGGGGAAGAATGAGTCATACTTTCAGAGCATGTAGGAAGGGAGATATATAATGTTGTAACAAGATACGCAAAATACAATCTTCATTAAAGTTTGAGGGAGCAGAGCCTCAGGTTTCATAAAATACCCTGCCCAAGGTCATGAAGTTTAACAAGTGGCAGACCTAAATATGTTTTGAAGTAGGTACAGATGACTTCGTTAAAATTTTTATTTATTTTTCATATTAAATTGAGAGTAATAATACTGTTTTCATGGATCCTAATGCAAATGATTCTCATAGTGTGCTATAGTATTGGACAGGGATATTTAGTTATAAAACAACTATTCTTTATAGCCCTATGTTTCAACCATCAGTTTAATTTATGTTTACAATAATATAATTATACAATACCGTATAATTACAATATTAGGTACTACTGTGGTAAACAAATTGAGGAACAAACACAACTAAAATTGGCACGCATAAAATTAATTGATAGAAGTGTGTTGATTTATTTGAGAATAGGTGAACCATGGGCATCAGTCAGCTCTACTGAGTAAATGAAGTGCCAGTTCATTAGGTGAGTCAGCTCCATGGAAGTCACTTAAGAGTTTTTATTGCATTTGAAAATTTAAGAAGTCTCATCATTAATTCAAGTGCTTAGAAATACTGCTTAAATCACATATACAATAAATTGTGTACTATATGTAAGAATATATAGTTTTTTTTAATTCTGAAAAAATAGTCCATGATTACTATTTCAAGACTTTTTCTTTAGTAAAGGGTCAACCTTTCCCTTGATGGATAGATGGTGTCCTAGATCTTCATGGGTTGACTGAAAAATAGTGTCATTCTTATCTGTGCATAAAACAAAGAGTATGACCCAACTGTCATATAACGGGAGGGATCATCTGTCTCTCCTTTTTTGAGTCAAGGGATTTGGCAGGAACATAATATTCCCTTCAAAATCAGTTTGTTCCCTTGACTTTTTTTATAGACTCCATTTATCTAATTCTGCCTCTTCCACACAGTCTTTGGGCCTCCAGACTGATTAGATCCTAATTCTTTTGGCATGCTGTCAACATGTCCCGCTCAGAATAACTATTAAACCCTTGCTTTTGCTACTCTGCAATTTTGATTCCCTTTCTGTACTTCATATTTCTGCTTTGTGATTTTCACCTATTTTGCCTTAAGCTATCTCTTGACAATGTGTTACCACCTCTCTCTGAATTTGTTTCTTCTCTGCCCAAGTAATTTATGTCCTCTTCCTTATTTCCCTGCCCCACCACAACTCATGATCCAAACTATTAACTTTTTGTGTAAACATTATTTTACTTTGTTTCAATTCATCATGAATATTCAAAAAGATTAGACATTTTATTCTATCTTAATTATGCAACAGTACATTTTTCAAGACTAAAAATATTCACATATAAATACTCATTTTGCAACTACAGTAGGCCAATCTCCAAATATTAAAGGGGATATCACTTTTTCTACTTAACAAAAAAATTGAAAACTTGGAATTGTTGCCAAGTTAAGCTAAATCATTCATTCAGATTTTGGATTTTTTTTTAAATTCCAATATTTTTATGCACTGATATCACTTAAAAATTGCCATTCAAACAGGTTTTTCAATATCATATATTAGCTAGAGTAAAAATTTTATTCAATGGTTTGTGAGAATTCTCAGGAAATAAATTCAGGGCTATAGTCAGCTAAAATGGATTCTCTGGTATTTTGTATTAAAAAAAAAAAGAATGTAAAATACATTCATTCCATCCTAAAGGTCCCAAAGTCTTTTTTTTTTTTTTTTAAAGATTTTGTTTATTTGACAGGAGAGACACAGCGAGAGGGGGAACACGAGAGGGGGAACACAAGCAGGGGGAGTGGGAGAGGGAGAAGCAGGCTTCCCGCTGAGCAGGGAGCCCGACGTGGGGCTCTATCCCAGGACGCTGGGATCATGACCCGAGCTGAAGGCAGACGCTTAACGACTTAGCCACCCAGATGCAGCAAGGTCCCAAAGTCTTAATTGATTTCAGCATCAACTCAAAAGTCAAAAGTCTGAAGTCTCATCTAAATATCTACTAAATTGGATACAGGTGAGATTCAAGGTACAATTCATTCTGAGCCAATTTTCTCTAGCTGTGAACCTGTCATACATGTTATTTGCTTCTTCCATATGATGGTGTGACAGGTATAGGAAAGGCACTCCAATACCAAATGAGATAAAGAGGAAAGAAGAAAGACATGAGCAGTTAAAAGTGGCTGGTGTGGGGGTGAGGGGAGGCAGAACAGTCTTTAGTTCCAGTTCAATAGAATCACAGTAGAAGGATTCCTCCCCCTGAAACTAAGACATCTTAGGCCATCAGGGATTAAAGTCATGGGAACAAGAAGCACGATTTTTGTTAATAGGTCACTAGGGGTAAGAGTGAGTGGTACCACTCCCATTGTCATCCCTTGATTCCTGGACCTATGAATACTGGCTGTGACAGAAACAGCACTATATATTGGGCACTGATTCATAGCATATATGGTCTTCTAGAGAACCTTGTCCCAGCCCTGCAAGATACGGCCACGTCGTCGATGCTGTAACTGAAGCTTCAGAAGGCCATTCCACTGTTTGATGAAGCCAGCTGCTTGGGGATGGTGGGAACATGGCAAACCAGTGAATTCCATGAGCATAGGCCCATTGCCATATTTCTTTTTGCTGTGAAGTGAGTTCCTTGATCAGAAGCCATGCTGGAATGGAATACCATTGAATACCATGATGGTGAATAAGGCATTCTATAAATCTAAGGTGATAATTTGGGCAGAAGCATTGCATGCAGGGAAGACATATCCAGTGTGTTTATTTCAATAGACAAAAACTGCCCTTTTGATGATAGATGCTTTCCAGTGTAATTGACTTGCCAACAGGTACCTGGCTGATCACCCTGGAAAGTTGTGCCATGTGGGGACATGTTGGTTTCTGCTACTACCTTTATTCCTGTGACCATGGCCACTTTGTTCACCAACCAATTAGGGATGCCTCAGGAAAGAAGCTGACTGGTATCTATAGAACAGGTTATCCTATCCACTTGATTATTAAAATCTTCCTCTGTTAAGGTTATCCTTTGGTGAGCATTTACATGGGACTCAAGTATCTTCACATTTTTTTGCCCATTCAGAGAAATCTATCAATATGTCTCTTTTCCAAATTTATTTTCCATCAATTTTCCAATCACGTTCCTTCAAAGTCCCTGACCATCCAAGCAAGTTACTGGCCACAGCCCATTAACCAGTATAATTTCATGACTGGCCATTTCTTCTTCTAAGCAAGAGTGCAGAACTAGGTACACTGACTGAAGTTCTGCCCACTGGGAGGATTTTCCATCACTACTGTTTTTCAGGGATATCCCATAAAGGGGCTGTAGTGCTGCGGCCATCCACATTTGAGTGGTATCTGCATATCAAGCGGAACCACCTGAGTCTTCTCTTCCTCTGTCAACTGGTTGTAGATAGATCTTTATCTGTCTTTGACACTTAAGCACCAGTGGATCTGCTGAAACATATAGCCCAAATGATAGAGCAACTTACACAGCAGCCTGGACCTATTTTAGAGGCTTCAATTATTTTGACATTTACTCAAAACTAGGGCTTTTTGGATCACTTGGTGAGTGGGCCTGGGTAACACATCTAAATGCGGAATACATTGCCTCCAAAATCCTAATAGACCATTAGGCCAAACAACTTTTGCTCAGAAGAGATATCTTGCCATGTTCCATACCACTGGACCTCTAGAAGTTTCACTAAAATAGAAGGTCCCTGAAGTTTAATTACATTTATTCCCAACTCTCTGGCATGCTAATGTTTAACCAATAAGTGTAGAACAGTTGCTACTTTTTGCTCACTTGGTCTAATCAGCATCATTTCATCAATGTAAAGGACTAGTGTGATTATCTTTTGGAAGGAAAAAGGCAATGACGGTCACTGTGAACTAAATTATGACATAGGGCTGGAGAATTGACATATCCCTGAGATAGGACAGTGAAGGTATACTGCTGTCCTTTCCAGCTGAAAAAAAAAAAAAATGCTTCTGGTGGTTCTTATGGACAGGAATGGATAAAAACGCACTTGTCAGATCAATAGCTGCATACCAGTTATCAGGGGATGAATTAATTTGCTCAAACAATGAAACCACATCTGGTATAGCAGCTATAATTAGAGTCACCACCTGGTTAAGCTTATGATAATCTGCTATCATTCTCCAAAATCCATTTGTCTTCCCATAGGCCAAATAGGAGAGTTGAATGGTGATGTGGTGGGAATCACCACCACTGCATCTTTCAAGTCCTTGATGATGACACTAATCTCGGCAGTTCCTCCAGGGATGTGATATTGCTTTTGGTTTACTATTTGCCTAGTTAGAGGCTAAAGATTTAATGGCTTCCACTTGGCTTCTTCCACCATAACCCTAATCCACAAGTTAGGGAAGCAATGTAGGGATTCTACTAGCTGCTGAGTATATCTGTTCCAATTATGCATCCTGGACCTGAGGAAATAACAATAGGATTGGTTCAGAGACCCACTGGACACACTGTGAGATGGACTTGAGCTAAAACTCCATTGTTCCCTTGACCTCCACAAGTCCCTACTCTGCCTGGAGGGTCACAGTGATGGTCTCTTGGAGTCACTGTCAGTTCAGAGCCAGTGTCCAGTAGTCCTGGAAAGTTCTAATTATTTTCTTTGCTTCAGTGAAAAGTTAACCCTGGCAAAAAGCCATAAGTCCTTATGGAGAAGGCAGGGAGAAAGATTAACAATAAATTTTTTTAAAAAATATATAATTTTTAATTGAAGTATAGTTGATACATAATGTTACATTAATTTTAGGCATATAACATAGTAATGTGACAAGTCTACACATTATGCTATGCTCACCACAAGTGTAGCTATCATTTGTTATCATATGATGGTATTACAGTACCTTTGACTATATTATTGTTAGTGTATTGGTTTCCTTCAACCAGGGGACTAGCCTTCCCTTTACTCAAGGGGTGCTATGTCTGTAAACTGGCTAAAATCTGGGAATTGATTGCAAGGCTGCAACTTTCTGTTTTCATGATTTGAATTAGACTTTTATTTACTTGACCTAGAACTTTTCTGCTTATACAAATCAAGTAAGAACTTAAGCTCCTATCTGTTTCACTCTAGGAATACCGTGATTAACTTGGTGTTCCATAGATCTGAACAGGTCAGATTATTCTGTTTGCTGCTTTGTGTTTACTGTCCATTTCAGTAATCCAGGCCACCTTGCTATTGAACCTTGAGTTGGCCCTGCCCCCAGGATCCCGTTACTCCCATAACATTTAGGTTTTCCAGTTGAGTGGCTGTGGTTCCTACTGTAACATCTGACCTATGGAGAAGAAGAACGATCAAGGAGCTTTTTAAGATTGCTGGAGCTCCCCTCACAAATTTATTTCACAAATAGTTAATGAAAGATATGTCTTCTGGACTCTCCCAGTGTGAGTGAGTAGACCTTAAAAGACTAGTCCACAATACCATGTCAGTCTCCTTGAGACTTTGAATTCCTTCCTTTACATTAATCTAAGGAAGGTTTAGCATTTCTAGTTTTCTCAATGTAGGCCATCTGTTGATCCATGTTTCAATCAACCAACAAACCAAACAAACTATTAGAGTTCTTTCTGTCTTCCTGAGTTGCAACATTAAATGCAGAATCTCTGCATAGTGAACCCATATTTTTTTAAGTCTATAGTGAACCCATATTAATAAATTCAGCCTGAATAAACTTTATTATTTATTTGTTTGGTTGGTTGTTTGTTAAAGATTTTATTTATTTATTTGAGAGAGAGCAAGAGTGAGAGAGATTGCAGAGGGAGAGGGAGAAGCTGACTCGATGCCAAGCACAGAGCCCTATGCAGGGCTTGATCCCATGACCCCGAGATCATGACCTGAGCTGAAAGAAGATGCTTAACCAACTGAGCCACCCAGGCACCCCAGACTGAATCAACTTTATATTCTTTCTGCCATTATCCTACACCCTTAATATTCATTCCCACATGTGTTTCCTGGACTTCTGCTTGTAGAAATTAGAAAACTCAGTATTTTTAGAGTGAAGTGTACCCTCTCACAAATCACACTTTTTGCCTTCTTTTTAGGGACTTGCTTGGACTTGAGTCTAGTTTCAGGTCTAGAACCAAAGAAGGCTGGTAGGGATGGGTCCTGACAAGAATCAGCATATTCTACATGCCAACTGTTTCAGGGAAGGCCATTACTTCAGTCTCCTCAGTCAATGCAGGTTAACTTTCATAAGAGTGAGGTGAAAAGACCTATACGACTGTTGATGGAGAGGCTGATACCACTCAGGTTGGGGAATTTTGCTGGAAGTGGGAAGGACTTTCCTGTTACCAAATAAGATTCATCAAAATTTAGGGTTCAATGTCCTTAGTTCTATCAGAGTCTTTCCATTCTTCCCATCACAACTTCAAGATCCTATTTTTCCCCAGTTAATGCTTTTATTTTAGCAGCTGATACCCTGTGAGCCTGTGAATTCAACATGCATTGTAATTTAGCCAATCACAAGACGAGTTTCTCCATTTGATTTTTATGATTTTCAGCCTTGTGGCTACAGAAGCAAAGCCTCTTCTGCAAGAACACCTGGAAGCTCTTAGGTCATTTTAGGGGTGCTGAAGGTGGGAATTCAAATCCTTGAGCTCATCCTTTTTTTTCATCCCTTTGTCTCCAAGCAACCAAAGTCATTATATTTTTTAGTTTCTAAAATTTTTTGCAAGTATCATATACAATCACTTAGCTTCTTGCTTCTTATAAATGGTGGATTAAGAGGATCCAATGCAAATATTTTGAGTATCTCTTATGGAGAGTTCACTCCATGGACTATCAGTGCCCTATTTCCCATTGGAAATAGATTCATTAGCATCTTTAAATCTAATCAGATTAGAGGCCCAATTTCAGGAACCAATTCAGGAAACTCATCCTTAAAATTCTATTCCTCCAGAACAACTCTCTTTAACAAAATTCACATGCATTCTAGAGGACAACTACCTTGCATCTAAAATCCCCTTGTGCTGCTCCCCTAAAGTTCAATTTTACTCCTGCCCCAAGACCCTAAAATCACTAATCTGTTTTTTTACCTCTATGTTTTGCCTTGGAAATGGAATCTTGCAGTGTATAAGCTTTGAGTCCGAAATCTTTCATTTAGCTTAATGCTTTGAGATTATTCATCTTTTTTGCTTCTATAAATAGTTTGTTCCTTTTCAATAATGTGTTCCTTTCATATGAAAACCATTTGGCAAAGAAGTCTCAGAAATGCAATTTGCAGCCTCCTAGCTCTGTCAAGCATTAATGATCAGCACATAGAACCAAGAGCGGGTAGCTGAGAGACAATAGATACATAAATTGTTCAATAGAAATTAAATAATTTAACCAGATAAGTATAAGATGATGTTGCAAATATAGCGTATTTATGTGCATGTGAACAAATTATATCTATTCTGATCATTAGTAAGGTCATGTAATTCAGTAGTTTGTTTCAGCAGCAAGAAAAAAAAAAGTGCAACTAGCTTTTGTCTGTATTATTTCTAACAAGGTGGCTGATAGAAATTCTCTTTAAATCACTTTGCCACAACTGAAGAGGATTATTTAGAGAAAATGATCCAGGATTGAAAAAAGGATCCAAAACATGTTAAATAAAATAAATCAGAATAACACTATACTAAGAATCTCCAACCCATCAATAATAGCTGAAGGACCTGAGAATAAGATTTGTACATTTATAGGATAACTTGGGAACACCTTTTGGTCTGTGAAACTATGGTTCTAAACTAAGTTTTAGAGTCATATTATTTTGAACATGGATTGTTTCTTAAGCGTCATTTATCCAGTTCACACTTTTATGACCCCATTGAGGAACAGATTCTATGTATCTCCTCAACAATAGTAACAAAAAGACATTGCTTTTCAAGGAAAATTTACTTTCAAGTTGGACACGACTGAAGCCATTTCTGACTCTGTAGGATCCTAAACACCTTTATCCACACAGTAGAAAGTGGTAGAATCTTTTCTAAATACAAAAAGTGGAAATTAACATTTATCATAAAATAGGTTATTGCATTATTGTGAGGTTAATAAAAAGACAGAGATGATCTCACAAAGCTAATTGGTTTGAATTTCCAGGGGTCCTGCCACTCAATTCAAGTCCATTCTAGTCCTGTCTGGTGTTGGGGATATCCTAGTTACATTGTCTGCTTTTTTGGCTTAATACGTGTAGGATATAACACTGTGATTCACTTCGACTGAGACTTCCATGGCAGAGCAGTAATTCCAGGACTCTTTGAACAGATTTGTGACTATTTGTTGGGCACTCTAGGGATAGGTTAGACTAAAGAAGGAAAGCTAAAGAACAAGGAACCCACCTACTGACTCCCTGATCCTGAAAACGTGTCCCTACAGTTTCCCTGCCTAACTTTGCCTTTCCCTCTATAGAGAATAAGAACTTTATTCTATCCTCATTATTAAAAAGCGAGGTGGGGTGTTAAGAGTAGTGCTGCTAGTCAGTTGGACTCTATTGGAATTCTCCTAGGTTTTATGGTAATCATATTAACAAAGCATAAATAGGTGTTCAATATTTTTCAGTTTTTGAGGAGTTAATGAGATAAGACCCAATAATTCTTAGAATAACGTCCATAAAATAATACATAATAAAGAGATTTTAGTCTCTTCATATAATAGTCAACACTTTCTGAGTACATAGTACAGGCCAGGCATTTTCCTAAATATTTTTACATTTTAGTTCATTCAATCATCATACAAATTCTGTGATGTAGGTATTATTATCCCCATTTGACAAGTAAGAATGAGGAAGAGAGAGAATGCATACCTTGCCTAAGACCATCTAGACAAATGGATTTGAAGTCAGGTATTTCAACATAGGACTTTACTCTTGCTAGGTGTGAAGACTAGTGCAAGCACATGTTTTAAGGGCTTTTATGTAGAACATGGATTAGGTTACTTCTGTATGTTCAAAGTGGAATTGGAGTTTATGGTTGTTGAGATAAAGAGTGAGCATAATTATGATTGATAAATGGAACTTACTGAAGACAGCTTGACTCAAAATAAGAAGTAGTTTGCTAACAGTTCTAATGTAATTCTAACAAATGTTCCTTTTTTTTTTTTTTTTTTTTTTGAGCAGAGTACTATGTACCAGTTATCAGTCTGAAAGAGCAGAATCCCATGCACCAGTTACCAATCCCAGGGAGGGCTCTAAACACTCTGGCCACTGAATCTTAGTATTAGAATTGCCAAGAAAAATTCCTGCCATCAAGCACTGGATGGAACAATGTTTTACTTACATAGAGAAGAGATAGAGCAAGATCAGCTTCGGTAATGGGCATCACAACTAATGAATCATTGAACATTATATCAAAAACTAATGGCGTGCTATATATTGGCTAATTGAATTTAAATAAAACGATTAAAAAATGAAAAAAAATACTGGGCATCATTCCCCAGGTGCATTGATTTAAGCAAAGGGGAAAAGAAAACGCTCATTTGGCCTAAAACAGGGAAAGATCTTGCCACACAAGGTAATAAGCCCTGTACAGGCTGTGTGGATACTTTATCTTTTGGTAAGGGAGTGTTCTAGGTCCAAGGCCCATTCTTCTTCGGATGAGTAGGGGCAAAAGACTGCACATGGGTAAGACTGTTCTGACAAGTTTTTCTTTCTTTCTTTCTTTCTTTCTTTCTTTCTTTCTTTCTTTCTTTCTTTCTTTCTTTCTTTCTTCTTTCTTTCTTTCTTTTCTTTTTTCTTTCTTTCTTTCTCTTTCTTTCTTTCCTAACAGAGCTACTAAAAATATCTCAGAAGGTCATGTATTATTGGAGCTGTTAGAGCCCATGATAACTGGCTAACTATGAGGCAAAGGCATTTTAGAAGAGATTCCAGAATTAGATGGTTTACATTATTAGATGGAAAAATCCCTTTAAATTGTGACACTCGAAAACTTATGTGAAGAGACTGAGAATCATATAATTTTCATTTTGAAAGTAGCTGAGATTCAGGGGCACCTGGGTGGCTCAGTCGTTAAGCGTCTGCCTTCAGCTCAGGTCATTATCCCAGGGTCCTGGGATCAAGCCCCGCGTTGGGCTCTCTGCTCAGCGGGAAGCCTGCTTCTCCTTCTCCTACTCCCCCTGCTTGTGTTCCTGCTCTCACTCTCTTTCTCTCTCTGTCAAATAAATAAAATCTTCAAAAAAAATAAAAAATAAAAGTAAAAAATAAACTTATTTTATTAATTAGTGTTTGTTGAGTTGACTATGAAAATTTATTTTATTATAACAATAAATCAATTCCAGCCATAAAGATATGTTTTGTGAGAGTAAATATTAATAACTTATCTTTTTATTGACATTTTTAGAATATGGTTTGCTTGTAGGCTAAAAATAAGTGTGTCTCTAGGTAAAAGATTGCCAATTCTGTGTAATATAATAAAATATCTGAAGTGATATAAAGGTTTTAAATGCTTAAAAGCTAATACTTTAATAAACAGCATTACAGTACTTGTTCTAAGCAATATAATTTAAAATATATCTGGTGATTTATTCTTCATTGTTTTAAAAATAGGAGCCAAATATCAGTTAGCTTTTTTTTCAGCTCACTATTTTATTCTCTACTTTCTCTGGGTGTCAGGATGTCTATCAGCTTGCTTGTTATAATTCACCACATCACTAACTTGCTTATCTAATACACAGTCTGCATATGGTGATGATATTTATGGGAAATGCACTGAAAGAAATTCTGACTCGCTCTCCCACCCTTATGCTACAGAGCCCTTCAAATAACATGATAGCCAGAGCCGAAGAACAATACACCAGATGCTCATCCTCAGAAATCAACAAAGAGAAAAAGATTCTAAAATATGCTTAGCAATATAATCTCAATTTACTTTCAAAATAATCATTAAGATAATGAATAATTCCATTATGAGAAAATGGTGCAAATAGAGACACAGGGGCAATTTCTCATTTTAGATGAAAATCTATGCATTTTGCAGTCCTAGCACTTGGGTCAGAAATGTGATAGCTGGCAATATAGTATAAAAGCCACAGGCAGAAAAAAATTGGAGCAAAATCTAGCAATAGGACTAAAATCTAATTTAGATGTTAGAAGAAAGAAGAAAATGGAAATACCATGATCCAAAGCACACATTTTTAAGCACAATATGGAATAAAATTATGCAGGGTAAGCAATAAATATCGAAATATCACTTTATGCATTATTTCATTAGTTCATTCAACAAACTTTTGTCGGCTTCTAAATTCTGGGCACCATGCTAGATGCCAGGGTGCCAGTGTTGCAAATGCAAAAGAGATATATCTTAACCTTGTTGAATCTTACAGTTTAATGTAAAGGGTATGAATTTAATAAAAGAAATATAACAAATTGGGGACAAAATAAAAATATTGAATATCTTTGCCTATAGATTAGGAAGAGAGAGTCAGTGCAAGTTATTAAGAAATATGACACATTTTACTTGACTCTTGAATGATGGATATGAGTTTGCTAAGTAGATAAAGGGGATGGACATTTCAGACAAAGCATACTGCAAATCCTCAAAGTCATCACAAGGTTGAATGAGAAATAATTGGTAATAGTTCAACATGAAGAATAGAAGAATATATCATAATTAAGATTCCCACATTGAAAACAAGTTTCTCAATGAAAATTAGAACAAGTTTTTTTTTCTTTTTTTGTTAAAAAATACACATATATATGCATACATACACCCACACACACATATAAGCTATCCCATCATTTGGGCATGTAAGCATTTATATGCATGCCATAATTCATTTTACAGTCATTACAAAATCAGTTATTTCTGAATCTCAGCTACTTTTTTTTTTTTAAAGATTTTATTTATTTGACAGAGAGAGACACAGCGAGAGGGACTACAAGTAGGGGGAGTGGGAGAGGGAGAAGCAGGCCTCCCGCCAAGCAGCGAGCCCGATGCGGGGCTCAGGATAGAAAAATGAAGTTATATTTAAAGAATAAGACACATTTAAACTTGAGCGGTTGAAGAATGGAAAAAAATAGATTTTACCTATTGTGAAACTACATGCAGTATATTGAGAATAATAAATTTCCCAGTGTGACTGGAGCATTTGATAAATGGAGTAGCAGAGACTATGCTTGAGGTATAGTGAACAGATTATTAGGAGTTAATGACATAAGGAGGAATCCAAACATTTGTAAACTTCTGTGGTCCCTTCTGAACTGGATTATAAGATCTGCTTTAGAAGAATGATTTTGGTGACCATATATAAGGGGGATTGGGTTAGGAGAAGAAGGAATGAAGACATTTTAGAGTGAGAACATACTTTAAGAACATATTCTAGTCCCTATAGTTTATTTTTGCTTTTGATTCCTTTGCCTTAGGAGACATATTTAGAAAAATGTTGCTATGGCCGATGTCAAAGAAATCACTGCCTGCGCTCTCTTCCAGAATTTTTATGGTTTCAGGTCTCACATTTAGATCTTTAATCCACTTGAGGTGTTTTTTTGTTTGTTTGTTTGTTTGTTTTTTGTTGTGTCGTGTTAAAAAGTGGTCCAGTTTCATTCTTTTATATGTAGCTGTCCAGTTTTCCCAGCACCCTTTATGAAGAGACTCTCTTTTCCCCACTGTATATTTTTGCCTAATTTGTCATAGATTAACTGACCATATAATCATGGGTTTATTTCTGGCATTTGTATTCTGCTCCATAGATCTATGTGTCTGTTTTTGTGCCAGTACCATACTATTTGATTACTACAGATTTGTAGTGTATCATGAAATCTGGTATTGTGATACTTCCAGCTTTGTTCTTTCTCAAGATTGCTTCGGCTTTTTGAGGTGTTTTTTGTTTGTTTGTTTTTTGTGGTTCCATACAAATTTTAGGATTCTTTGTTCTAGTCTTATGAAAAATGTTGTTGGTATTTTGATAGGGATTGCATTCAATATATAGATTTCTTTGGGTCATATAGATATTTTAACAGCATGAATTCTTCCAATCCATGAGCATGGAATATCTTTCCATTTTTTGTGTGTCATCTTCAGTTTCTTTCATCAGTGTTTTATAGTTTTTGTGGTATAATCTTTTACCTCTTTGGTTATTTTTATTCCTAGATATTTTATTACTTTTGGTGCAATTGTAAATGGTGCTGTTTTTTTAATTTCTCTTTCTGCTACTCCATTATTAATGTACAAAAACACTACAGATTTCTGGGTATTAATTTTGTATCCTGACACTTTACTGTATCTGTTTATTATTTCTAGTAATTTTTTGGTGGCGTCTAGGACTCTCTACATATAGTACCATGTGTCCTGAGAATAATGCCAGTTTAACTTCCTTTTTACCAATATGGATGCCTTTTTTTTCTTGTCTGATTGCTGTGGCTAGGACTTCCAGTACTATGTTGAATAAAAGTGATGAAAGTGGTCATCCTTGTCTTGTCCCTTAAGCTTTGAGTTTTTCTACCATTGAGTATGATGTTGCCTATAGGTTTTTCATATATGGCCTTTATTATATATGGCCCTTCTAAGCTCAGTTTGTTGAGAGTTTTTATCATGAATGGAAATTGAATCTTGTCAAATGTTTCTCTGCATTTATTGAGATGATCATATGATTTTTATCCTTTGTTTTGTTGACGTAGTGTACAATGTTGATTGATTAGCAAATGCTGAAACTTTCTTGCATCCCTGAAATAAATCCAAACTGATCATGGTGAGTGATATTTTTAATGTATTGCTATCTGCAGTTTGTAATATTTTGTTGAGGATTTTTGCATCTATATTCATCAGGAACATGGGCCTGTAGTTTTTGTTTCTTTGTTTGTTTTTGGTGCTATCTTTGTCTGGTTTTGGTATCAGAGTAGTGCTGGTTTTTTAGAATGTACTTGGAAGCTTTCCTTCCTCTTCTATTTTTGAAATAGTTTGAGGAGAATAGATATTGATTCTTCTTTAAATGTCCAGTAGAATTTCCCTGTGACTCCACCTGGTCCCAGACTTGGGGTTCTTTTGGCATTTTTTTTTTATTACTGACTCAATTTTATTACATATAACCAGTATGTACAGATTTTTTATTCCTTCCTGACTCAGTTTTGGAAGATTGTATGTTTATAGGGATTTATCTCTTTTTTCTAGATTGTCCAATTTGTTTGCATGTAATTTTTCATAGTCTTCTTTTATAATTCTTTGTATTTCTGTGGTGTCAGTTGTTATTTTTCTTGTTAATTTTATTTATATGTGTATTGGGTATTTTCTCTTTTTTTCTTATGAGTCTGGATAATGATCTGTTAATTTTGTTTATCTTTAAAAAAAAAGCAGCTCTTGGTTTCATTGACTTTCTCTCTTTTTTTTTTTTTTTGGTCTATATGTCATTTATTTCTGCTCTAGTCTTTATTAGTTCTTTTCTTCTACTCACTTTGTGCTTTGTTTGTTCTTTTTCTAGTTCGTTTAGGATTAAAGTTAGATTTTTTATTTTACTTTTTTTTTTTTTTTACTTATTGAAGTAGGCCTGTATACTTCCTTCTTAGAACTGCTTTCACTGTGTCCCAAAGATTTTGAACCATTGTATTTTAATTTTTTTGTCTCCATGTATTTTTTTGTTTTGCTTCATTAACCCATTGATTGTTCAGTAACATGTTGTTTAGTCTCCATTTGTTTGTGTTTTTTCCAGTTTTTTTCTACATCAAAATAAAAAAAAGAATTTTCACTGCAAAAGAAACCATAAGCAAAACAAAAAGACATCCTATTGAATGGGAGAAGATATTTACAAATGAAAAACTTAATGTCCAAAATATATAAATTACATATACAACTCAATACCAAAAAAAAGAGCCCCAAAAATCATATTAAAAAATGTGCAAATGACCTCAGTAGGCATTTTTTCCAAAGAAAACATAACAGCTGAACAATAGACACATGAGAAGATGTTCAATATCGCTAATAATCAGGGAAATGCAAATAAAAAAAAAAAAAACACAAGAGATATCACCTTACACTGGTTAGAATGGCTACAATCAAAATGACAGGAAATAAGTGTTGACAAGGATGTGGAGAGAAAGAAACCCTTGTGCACTATTGGAGGTAGTGTAAATTAGTACAGCCACTGTGTAAAATAATATGGAGGTTCCTCAAAAAATTAAAAATAGAAAACCATGTGCTCTAATAATTCTACTCCTGGTCATTTTCCCAAAGAAAATGAAAACACTAATTTAAAAAGATAGATCTACCTTTATGTTTATTGAAGCATCATTTACAATAACCAAATATGGAAGCAACCTAAGTGTTCATCAGTAGACAAATAAGTAGGGAAAATGTGGCATATATATACAATGGAATGTCACTTCGCCATAAAAAAGGGTGAGTTTGTGCCAATTGATACAACAGGGATGGACCTAAAAGGTATCACACTAAGTGAAATAAGTCAGACTGAGAAAGACAAATACCATACGATTCCACTCATAAATGGAATCTAAAAAATAATAATAATAAATGAATAAGCAAACAAAAAGCAGAATCAGGCCTATAACTACAGAGAACAAACAAATGGTTGCCAGAGCAGAAGGGGGTAGAGAATTGGGCAAAATGGATGAAGGACAATGGGAGATACAGGCTTCCAGTTATGGAATGAATGTCTTGGGAATAAAAGTCACAGCATAAGGAATACAGTCAATGATAGTGGAACAGTGATTAACAGGACAGCTCCATTTGTGGTGAACATAGCATAATGTATAAAATTCTCAAATCACTAAGTTGTACACTTGAAAGTAATGTAACATTGTATGTCAACTATACTAAAAAAAAAAAAAAAGCACATATTTCATCAGACCTTAACTGAGAGGGTAAGAGCAGTGGTGGTAGTGCTGTGGGAAGGAAGTCACAGGTTTAAATAGCCTTTTTTGTCCTTAGAATGGATGACAACATTAACCAATTCTTCCCATAATAGTGTGAGTTTTTTGTTGTTGTTTTGTGGTGTTTTTTTTTTTTTTTTCGACTTAAGTAGTATTGTGATAATGGCCAGCTTAAAATCATACAATCATTTCTCTTTGCACTTGGAATAAAACCTTGCATTCTATGGCCTCCACTTCTCTAACCTCATCTCATTCACACAAGGTCCAGGAATATTAGCCTGGACTTGATTGGACCATAGCTTTCCCTCTCCAGGACTTCTAACATGCTGGCCTCTCTGTCTGAAAAGCTCCAAACCCAATGTTTTATCATCTTTTATATATTAGCTTAGATGTTGCTTTCTCAGAGATAGCTTTCCTGTTCACCCACTGTAAATTTCTCATATGCAGATATCTCATCAGCCCCACTATCTTCATCATTAGTCTAACCAGCCCCACCAAGATTTGAGCATTTAATGTGGGTAAACCAAGAGCCCTACATACAAGTTTTTAGTTTACCTTCATAAAAATTCTATGAGGAAATAAAATTTAGAAGTTAATCGTAATTTTTTTAAAATTAATTTTATTTATTTATTTGAGAGAGAGAATGAGAGACAGCACAAGAGGGAAGAGGGTCAGAGGGAGAAGCAGACCCCCTGCTGAGCAGGGAGCCGGGTGCGGGACTCGATCCCGGGACTCCAGGATCATGACCTGAGCCGAAGGCAGTCGCTTAACCGACTGAGCCACCCAGGTGCCCGAAGTTAATCGTAATTTAAATTCAAATTTTTCTAACTCAAAATTCACTGTCCTTATCACTATGATGTATTGCTAGAGTTTCAATACAATCTAAACTTAAAAAATATATATTAATCCTTGAAATTATGCAAAGTAGAGAAGATACATAAATTATTAATAATGCAGAGCAAATGACTAATGTATAGGCAGCATTTATACATATCACATATTAATTTTTATTTTATTACACATATGTGTAAATATATGGATTAATGCCAATGGTTAAGAACAAAACTCAATTGGTTGTATATATAAAGAAATGAAAGCCTTGCTTCATCCCTTACTCCACAAATCTCACAGTTCTCTTTCCTGCATAAGTAGCTCTGGTTAAAGTTTAGTGTATACAATTCTGGATATATGTAGATGATAGATGATGGATGATAGATAGAAAGATAGATAGATAGATAGATAGATAGATAGATAGATGATAGATAGAAGTCCTAGTCACCACTAGTTTTGATCTTTGAATTATGTCCTTTATCTTTATTGAATTCTATGTCACACATGAAGAGAAATACACTCCTCTTCCACAACTTGAATTTTCCCAGTTCCCTTAAGTTTTATTCTCATTATCTCTGCTTCATAATGTATGTGTATGAAGAGATTAAAGAGAGAGCAATAAATTTCATACATATAATGCATGTTGTCTGAAATTTTAAAATATTTCTAGCTGTAATACAGATATATATGTATGTATACATTTGTGTATATATATATTTATTTTTGTAACCCTAGTGCTTAGCAAGACATCTGTATCTAGTGATTTCCTGTAATGTTGAGTGCCTTTAGCTCACATCTCACATCTTTTACTCAAAATAGAATTTTCTTTCCATATTTTTCCTTCAAACCTCTCAAAATTTGTTCCTATATCTTTTTCAATCATCTAAAATATTAATTCCAGTTTAAAAATATTAAATTTAGATTAAGATTTTTTCAGCATTAATTTACTTAGCTCTAAATTTTGTATGTTTCTTTACTCAACAGTGTTTCTTATGTATTTTTCCTGTATTTAGAATTATTTTTTTCATTTTGCTTAAGAATATTTATGTATAATAAGAAAAAAAAAGAGAATCTTTCTGTATAATGCTGTCAGAGTTCTTTACTGGAAAACTATTATGTCTGAAAATGCTATATTTTATTCCTCTAACATAAATCATACAGATGGGTAAAAGATTTCAAATTAAAAAACAAATTTCATAAATGAAGACATTACTCCACTTTTTCTAACATGTAGATTCACCAGACATTATCCCTGCCTTCCTTAATTAATTACCTGGTTGGTCTCCCATGGCTAGTTTTCTCCTATTCACCATTGATTTTGATATTTGAGTTCTTTCTCTTTCTCTGTATTGAATTTTGTGTTCAATGTTCTCCACTTTCTCCCCCTTCCTTGGGTTTTATCTTCATTCTCTGCTTCATAACTTCCAGAAAGCTTTTTTTTTTTTTTTTTTTCCATCATTCTGATCAGCTGGTTTCATCTCTGATGTTTTCAGTGGCTACTTAGATTTTTTTTCCCTCTATTTCATGTATGGGTTCCATTCGATTTTGGATTGGGTGAAACTTTATTTATTCAATTAGATATCTTGGATTTAAATTCTCCATTATGACTTAAAGTATGCAGATTCCTTTATTTCCTTCAAGTACACTGGGGTCAATACACAAACTAGGCAATAGAGTTCCACAGAGCACGCATGACTCTTCTTAATTCATCTAATATGCTGTCTGTACTCTCTAATGACCAAGTAGTCTCCAGAATCTTATGGCTCACTGAACTGTTTTTCCAAAATCAAGACCTCAGTTATGTTCCAAACTTAATAATAATAAGGATATAGTAGAATTTATATCATTGAGAAAAGGTACTATCACTCAACTATTGTTGAGTACAACCTTGTAATTTATGTCACACTAAAAGTAAGAGAAATGTACTCCTCTTCCACAACTCGTTTTTAAAACTGGTGATTTTCCATCCATACTGTGTGTTGTCTAAGTCCCACCAATGTCTAGCTTACTCATATACCCTCCAAGATCTCACTTAAATTAGTTAAACATAACCTAAGTGATTGGATAGCATAATATTACAAATATGAAAGAAGGGAAAAAATACTTTTTTTCCACCTCACACTTAAATGACAGGCCTGTACAGAGGTTCCAGACCATATTCTGCATTGATACATTATACTCTTGGAGATAGCAATGGCAAAAATGTAGATATGCAAATACACTGCAAAGAATTCACAAGTTTTTCACACAGCAGATACGAGATTGTTGAATGGCAGAGTCATAGCCTGCTATAGCCAGCAGGGGTGTTTGATAATGTGTTATGTGACGTATGAAGTTAACACAAAATCAATGACTTCTGTGTGGCTAGGAGTTTTTTTAGGCTATACGCAGCCTCAATTTATTCTTTTCCGACAAAAAGGTGAAACTGACTATGAACTCATTAAACAGGGCCACTTAAACAGAGAAGGGAACCAGCATGAAGAGAAGGGGAAAAGCATAAAGGATTTAGCACACAATTGAGAATATCGAGGCAAAAAACAACTGCAGTGGACATTTTTTAGAGTGTACCTGAAGAACAGCTGATTGCCTTATATTCTAGAATTGATTGTTCAGATTTGCTTATTATCTATTAAAAACAGCAGTAGCTAGAACTAGAGAAATGCAGAGAAACAAAAATATCTCTCAAATGAAATGAATGACATTTGGGGACTAATGAGGGTTACAGATGTGACTTGCAAAAAAGACTTTTTAAAAGTTAAAAGATATTCAACATCTGTTGATAATGCTTGTCTCTGTGTAGTAGGATATGTAAATGTATTTCTTATTACTTTTTATTATTGCTTTTGTGAATTTTCCAGTTTTATGAAAGTTAAGTATGAATTATTTTGCAAAACGAAAAGGGTTTTTTTGTTTGTTTCTTTTGATTTTTTTTAAGAAGGAAAATCAGAAGATAATTGAGGATTGAGGGAATGAAGAACCAGAAGAGAAGCAGTTCGTGAACTTACACTTGTTTGTCTAGGTCACCGGTGATGAAAATTTGGGCATTAACATCAGAATTAAACTAAATATCATTGTTAGTTTTCTGGGTGTATATTTGTAAAGTTGACTGGTTTGCATATAATGTATTCTTTTTTAAAATAATGTATTCTTCACTGTGATTTAATTCAACTTCAACTAAAATATTCTGCAGGTTAAAAAAAAAAAATCAAGTGAAGTACCTTTTGTGTATGGTTATACCTAATCTGAACAAGAGTAGTTCCACATGACAGTTACAGTTTTGGGTATGATTTTCCCAGAGGCTATTGCTATTATTTATTTATGTTTGCATTATACTATAGTTTATTAGGCATGCAATAGCTATTATTGGTACTGTAATGTGCACACCTTAATTAAAAAATAGCTTATTGTTAAAAAATGCTAACTGTGTGGTCCCTGGGTGACTCAGTCCTTAAGCGTCTGCCTTTGGCTCAGGTCATGATCCCAGGGTCCTGGGATGGAGCCCCGCATCAGGGTCCTTGCTCAGCAGGAAGCCTGTTCTCCCTCTCCCACTCCCCCTGTTTGTGTTCCCTCTCTCGCTGTGTCTCTCTCTACCTGGTGATGGGTATTAAAGAGGGCACGTACTGCATGGAGCACTGGGTGTTATACGCAAACAATGAATCATGGAACACTACATCAAAAACTAATGATGTAATGTATGGTGATTAACATAACATAATAAAAAATTAAAAATAAATAAATAAAATCTTTAAAAAATGCTAATCATTATCCAAGCTTTCAGTGAGTCATAGTCATTTTGCTGGTGGGGGCTCTTGCCTTGAAGTTGATGGCTGCTGGCTGATCAGGGTGGTAGTTGCTGAAAGTTGAGATGGTTGTGGTAATTTATTTAAATGAAAGAACAATGAAATTTGCCACATTATTGACTCTCCCTTTCATGAATGATATGATTCTGTTTGATAGTATTTTACCCACAGTCAAACCTGTTTCAAAGTTGGGGTCAATCCTGCCAAATCCTGCCACTGCTTTCCCAAGTTTATGCAATATTCTAAACCTTTTGGTCTTGTTTCAACAACCTGCACAGCATCTTCACAGGAGTAGATTCCATCTCAAGAAACCACTTTCTTTGCTCATCCATAAGAAGCAACTCTCCATCCATTAAAACTCTATCATGATATTGCCACAATTCAGTCCCATACTCAGGGTCCATTTCTAACTCTAGCTCTCTTGCTATTCATACCACATCTGCAGTTACTTTCTCTAGTGAAGTCCCAAAACCCTAAAAAAAAATCCATGAGGGTTAGAATCAGCTTCTTCTAAATACATGTTAATGTTGATATGATGATCTCTTCCTATGAATCATGAATGATTTAAATGGTTTCTAGAATGGTAAATCCTTTCCAGAAAGTTTTTAATTTACTTTTCCCAGATTCATCACAAGAATCGCTATCTATGGCAGCTATATCCTTATGGAATATGTTTCTTAAACAGTAAGATTTGAAAGTCAAAATTATTCTCTAATTCACGGACTGCAGAGTGGATATTGTATTAGCAGGCATGAAAACAACATTCATCTTGGTGTTTGTCTCCATCAGAACCCTTAGGACACTAGGTGCATTCTCAATGATCAATCATATTTTGAAAAGAATCTTTTTTTCTGAGCAGTAGGTGTCAACAGTGGGCTTAAAATATTCAGTAAACCACAATAAACAGATATGTTGTCATCCAAACTTTGCTGTTCCATTTATAGAGCACAGGCAGAGTAGATGTAGCATAATTCTTAAGGGCCCTAGGATTTTCAGAGTGGTCAATGAGCATTGGCTTCAACTTAAAGTCACCAGGTGCATTAGCCCTAACAAGAGTCAGCCCCTCCTTTGAAGTTTTGAAATCAGATGTTGACTTCTCCTCTCTAACTGGGAAAGTCCTGGATGGCTTCTAATTCCAACAGAAGGCTGTTTTATCTGCATTGAAAATATGTTGGTTAATGTAGCCACCTTCATTAGTTAGTTAGATTTTCTGGATAGTTTGCTGTAGCTTCTACATCAGCACTTGCTGCTTCACTTTGCACTTTGATGTTATGGAGATGGCTTCATTCCTTAAACCTCATGAACCAACATCTTCTGGCTTCAAACTTTTCTTCTGCAGCTTCCTTGCCTTGCTCAGCCTTCATAGAATTGAGGAGAGTTAAGGCCTTCCTCTAGATTAGGCTTTGGCTTAAGGGAACGTCATGGCTGGTTTGATCTTCTCTTCAGACCGGTAAAACTTTCTCCAAATCAGACTCCACATGAGTCTGTTTTACTTTCTTTTTTTTTTTTTTAAGATTTTTTATTTATATATTTGACAGAGAGACACAGCGAGAGAGGGAACACAAGCAGAGGGAGTGGGAGAGGGAGAAGCAGGCTTCCTGCAAAGCAAGGAGCCTGATGCGGGGCTCGATTCCAGGACCCTGGGATCATGACCAGAGCCGAAGGCAGACACTTAACAACTGAGCCACCCAGGCACCTCTCTGCTTTACTTTCTTATCATTCATGTGTTCACTGAAATAGTACTTTTAATTTTTCTTTTTAGAAACTTATCATTAGCTTTCACAACTTTTCTAACTGTTTAGTACAAGAGTAGTAAGAGAAAAAGTACAACTTTCTCCCTATATTGGCTTTCCACATGCCTTCCTCACTATGATTAATCATTCTAGCTTTTTTTTTAAGATTTTATTTATTTATTTGACAGAGAGAGACACAATGAGAGAGGGAACACAAGCAGGGGGAGTGGAAGAGGGAGGAGCAGATTCCCCACTGAGCAGGGAGCCCAATGTGGGGCTTAATCCCAGGACCCCAGGATCATGACCTGAGCCAAAGGCAGACGCTTAATGACTGAACCACCCAGGTGCCCCAAGCTTTTGATTTAAAGTGAGAGACATGCGACTCTTCCTTTCACTTGAACACTTAGAAGCAATTATAAGGTTAACTGATTTAATTTCAATATTGTTGTGTCTTAAGGGATAGGGAGGCCTGAGGAAAGGGAAAGAGATTGGGGAAATCACCATTTGGTGGAGCAGTCAAAATACGCATTTATTAAGTTGCTGTCTTATATGGGCACAGTTTGTGGCATCCCCAAACAATGATAATAGTAACATCAAAGATCACTGATCACAGATCACCATAATGAATATAATAACAATGAAAAAGTTAGAAATGTTGTAAGAATTACCAAAATGTGACTCAGAGATACAAAGTGAGCAAATGTTGGAAAAATAGTGCTGATAAACTTCCATGGCACAAGATTGCTACAAACCCTGAATTTGTAAAAAACACAGTATCTGTGAAGCACAGTTACATGAAGTACAGTAAAACAAGGTATGCCTCTACATTTCCATACATTTTGTGGAGAGACCATTATAGAAGTTAGTTGGTATTTGTGGACCAGAGAGAAAGACTTGTGCCTAAGGCTCTTTCTTTTATGATTCTATGGGTTTGCAATAAGTCTTAATTTGAAATTCATGAATATAAAGTATCCTGTTATATCAAATGTATGTAGTAGATATTATACATAATATTAATAACAGCAGAAAAAATGGGTTTAATAGTAAATCAAACTAAGAATACATTCCAGAGTATTATTAGACTTTGTAGTTTTATACTTTATTTTTAGCTTTTTATATTGAAAGTTTGAAGCTAAATTATGTTAATACATGGAGGATATAAATATACTAAAAAAAGTCTTTGGAACAATTTCCAAACGACATTAACTCTTTCAAGCTACTTAGTTAGTTCTTATTGCAGCTCACATAAATAGGAAATCCGGGGCTTGAAAAAAATGAAATCTCTAAATAAATAGAAACTTAGAATGTTGAAAAGATGGTTGAAGATGAGGTATGCAACAGGTAGAAAAAAAATGAAACCTAAGCAACTCAGTTGGAAACTAGAGATTGCACTTAGTAGGCAATTTTGGCCAAGTAACTAATACATCTCCATCATCATCTTTTTGCTCCTTGTCAGTAGAGTTTTGGCTGTGCTTGGTATCCATGCTCTTTAGCAAGTACGGCTAGGAGTTGAGATTTAAAGGGAGGTGGACACAAACCTAGCCATCAGGATCCATTTTCTTTAGCAGTGATAAATATAAACAAAGTCATATAGACCATTTTAGCTAATAATGTAAAGAAAAATTCCTCTGGGGGATTTATGGGAAACATTCCTTTGGTTTGAGACACACAGGAAATGTTGATCTCTTCTGGGAGCTGTTGTGTCTGAATGGGATAAACAAAATTATTTGCAGATACTCTGTGATCATGAGGGGTGTGATGGGTTGAATTGTGTCCTCCAAAAACTGTATTAGAGAACTAATCCCCAGTAAATGTGGCCTTATTTGGACATAAGGTTTTTGCAAATATAATCAAGTTAAGATTAGATTATGTTGAATTGGGTGAGCCCTAATCCAAAATGACTAATGTCCTTATAAGAGGAGGAGAGGCAGTGATACATAAGGAGCACTCTGTGTGATGACAGAAGCAGAGATTGGACTGATGTAGCTGCAAGCCAAGGAATGACAAGGAATGACAGCTATTACCAGAAGCTGGGAAGAGACAAAGAAGGTTTTTACCCAGAGTCTCAGTGGGAGCATAGCCCTGCTGACACCTTGATGTTGTACTTCTAGCCTCTGGAACTATGAGAGAAAAATTTGCTGTTGTTTTGAGCTACCCAGTTTGTGATAAATTGTTACAGCAGTTCTTGGAAATGGATATAAAGTGTACTAACCTTAAGGACAAAGCTGACAGCCATAATGATAGGGTGGAAAAAATAGATGGGACTTGGAGTCATTTAAAATGATATCAAGCCATCCTACTAATCAATCCTAGAACCACTCTAAATTCTTATTATGAGGGTTGATATAGCTTTTAATACTTATTTGGTTTTCTATAATCTATAGCAAATACATTTTTCATATATAATGCATTGATATTAAACTTTTCCTCTGCTTTCTTCCCAGCTCAATAAAATAAGCATATGATATTATGGTATTAAACTTTTCATCTGCTTTCTTTCCATCTCAATAAAATAACCATAGTTATGATAACATACAAAATCAATGAGCACAGATGACTTTTTATAAAATAAGTGCAAATGTACCAAATGCTTGATCATTAGAAATATATAAATACATATAGTCCTCATTTTATCTGGTTCTGCCATACATGCATTTCAGTTGCCACAATTTAAAGAAAACCAACCCCCCAACTACACGGTTCAAATTTTAGTTACCATGCTATATGAACTAAGAGTAACTGCATAAAATACAACTTTGCTACAGGCACTTACATTTGCAAATTACTATGTAACTAACAGATATGCATCATGACCAGAGACCAATCACACCTTTCTTTAAAAGTCAGTTAGTGATTGGTCACTGTACAGCTGTTAGTTCATACACAGATAAGTATGTAGCTATGTTGTCTCTTTGTGTCCCCATAATTAATCCACGTGTCAGTTTATAGATATGAAAAATCAAGCGATGGAATTAGTCACTAAAGATAAAAATACATCAATGAAACAAACTGATACTACCAAAAGTGAATTTCAAATTGAATGTAAAACTGAGTTATGGAAGAAATCGCAGGTAGCGACAGTATGATGCTGGGGCAGGTGGAGAGATTCTCCATATGCCCCCTCAGGACCTTATGAAGGCAACCTTATTGATGTAAATGAGGAAAGTGGTTGTGATGAAAAGTATGAATACATCACAGAGGAAGTGACACTGGCAAAAAAACCCTCTTGGATGTATTTTACATTGAAAGCACAAAGGATAAAAGGCCAGAAACTAAGACAATCTGAGGAGTATGACAATTTGTCAAGGCATAGAAAAGACTATCCTCCTGTAAGTTATATGATGAGAAGAAAAAGACAAAGGCATTGTTCAAAATACTTTTGATAACTTTTTACAGAGAAATAAAACACTTTAATTCTCAATGTTTCTAATGTTTTAAATCACAGTGTAAATAAATATTTATTTCACTATTTTTTTTCATTTCATTATACATTCATGAGCAACAGTAAAAGAGTTTTTAATATTTTGACAAATTTTTTTAAAGATCACAGGACAATTTTAATTTCCCCATTTACTATTAAGATCACTTTGTACAGCTTCAGGTTACATGGATATTTTTATGGTCTTGTATTACCATGTAAAATTAAGACTGTTTGTACTTTCATAAGCAAAAAAAAATCATTTTTTTTCCAAAAAATCAATTTTTTCCAAAATTTCAATTTTTTTCCAAAAATTTCATTATTTTCTATTGCTGTTTAGAATAAGTTAGAATATGTCTATAATAAGAAATCTCAAAAAAATCGAGCTTGGAATATTTCTCTTGCATACAATAATTCTTCCCTAAGAAAGTGAAGACATGACATTAGCAGCCGGCAACAAAAGCCTTGCTTTTACGGACTGAACATAAAACCATCTTCAGAGAACGTGAAGAATGACCAAGCAGGCCACTCTATTATCGTGGTGAAACAAACCAGAGACAGGGACTCTTCACCAAAACAGAAGTTTTCTTATTCTTCAAACATGACCTATAATTGTTTTTTTACCAATGACAAACCTGTAGCCACTTTGACTCTCCTCCATCCCAAAACAACGTGATTCTCAACTGCCAAATTATTCCTGTTTTCTGGCAGCATTCAGTTCAGACCTAGACCCCACTTCCTTAAAGTCTTCCTTGTAGTCACTCACCATAAGCTCAAATTCTATCATAATCACCCCCAAACTACTTCCTACCAAGATGCTCTTTTCTTCCTCTGATACATATTCAAATTCAATAAGGAGCCAATTCAATGAAACTTACTGGGATTTTACCATGACTGTGTTCCTGGTGGCCTTTGGCTGATAGGCATCAACAAAACCAAATTGCACTAAGGAAAAAGAGAAGCCTTTACAAATATAAAAACTGACCTAAGACTGGCTCATTTTAGAACAATTGTATACTGTAGTGATAGAGCCTAAAAAACATCATGTTATTTTAATAGTGGATTTCTCCTGCTCTGTGTGAAAAATGAACACACGTAGGGATTTGTGAATATATGTAATAAGGCAAATGGAGTACACTGTAGAAAATTATCTTATTTTGTAAATGGAAGTAACACTGAGATACTTAATATTTTAGTCAAATGAGTATTTTTTCAGACATTTTATAACTTGACCTTAGAAAAACAGAGAATAGAAATACTGTATATGATATTATTCTTATAAATAAGAAAATGTATTTCTCACATAATGCAGAAAATGACAGGGTCAATTACTGCCTGTTTCATTTTGTATTTAGTGTGGTACATTCCTAAATATTACTTCTATTGAATTTCTCATATTTGTCATTCATGGTTTAGGTGTTACTACTTACATCAGTAATATGTTTTCAATTAATGCTTTTGTTTTAAAAATTCAATTTTAGGAGTTACAATTTTGCCAAGGATACATATAATTGGTTTCAGTGGCCTACACTTCAATGTGATACATGTTTATTTCCTGAGGAAAAAAAAGGAAAAATATTAGTCAGTACTTGTATTTTAGAATGAATTTAACAATAACAATATTCCTTAAACAGCAAGAATATTGTTTCAGGAAGAAGACATTCTCATCAAAGAGCACAGCAATTTTTAATTAACTCAGGGGAACATTTCATAAACACCATGTAAGGAAAATTCTAAAATAATCAAGTTGTAAGATTAAAAGGATACACATTTTTAGTATCAAAACCAAAGAAAGTCCCTCCAAACATGACTTGTACAAAGTTAAAAGCAAAAAAGTCAAAGGATAATCTTACTTTCCTGAATGTGTTTTTCTTATTAAGTATAGAAACATGATTTTACATTGACTAATTACTAACAGATATTCAGCTAAACGTATTAGGCAGCCTTGAGCATTCCTTGTGCTATTTATCTATGATTATTCTTTAATATATGACTTGTTCTGGTGCCATTTACGTTTTCTTTATCTGTTTGCTCATTTGTACTGTTTTGCATTTATTCAGGAAATGCAAGTGGCTGATGAAACCATAAAACATTGTTCACCGATTGCGACTAATGAATAAAAGAGTTCAGTGCAAATGTGAGCAGGGTTATTGTTTTCTACAAGACTCATAAATGTAAATACTTGAAAAGGAAATTGAAAAATGTAGCTGCTAAGTGAAGCATGTTTCTGGCGCTTTCTTTTGTAATGCCATTCCGAAGTATCTCTGTATCAATCAAGATACCAACCCTGTTGAAATCCATTAGATACCGTACTTCATGCAAAACATTTTTTTTTTTTTTTGGTCAGTGATAATAATCTTTGTTCCTTAAAGAGAATTTGGAAATGGAATTTATGATAAAAACATTGGCCCACTTGAGAACACTACTTGATTCAAGGTATTTATTAAAACATTTTTAACAATTCTAAAATTCATAAGAAAGTAAATGAGAAGCCAGAGAGGTCGGAAGGTGAGGAAATCAGTAAGTATACATGGGAACATTAACGGTTACACTTCCAGAAATTTAGTGCATCTGTATTCAAGAATATCGATTGTCAAAAAAAATAAATAAAATAAAAAAGAACATTGATTATCAGCCCTTTGAAGTTATCTCCCCTTGAACAAATATCCTTCCTCACAACAGGAAAAATAATACATATTTTATATAGATGTTTAGATGACTAAGTAAGATAATGCATGTGGTGTAGTTTTTGCCCAGCATTTACTCGCCAATATTTTGATATATCTGTATAAAATGCCTGAAGACTTTGACTTAATCAATATAATGGAAGTAAAATTGGTTCTAGTGTTTTCAACTGAAAATTTAATTAATTGATAATTAAATAAAAAGTATGATAATCAAATTCAATAATGAATCTACTCAGATGGATTGATAATGAAGAGATGTCTTTTTGCTAATTCACAGCCTATAATAGTTTATGTGCAATTGTCACAGGAAAGATCACCATAGGAAATTAACCTAAGACTAGAGATTCTGGTTCTGCCTCATTCTGTCCCATATCTGTGCAAGGTGGTGCTCACTTTGAATATATGTCCAGAATGTCATATTGTCCCTGTATCCACATAAAGGATCTTTGACATTGGAACCCTCTTCTCTGCTCTGATTTCAGAAAGAGTAGATTCAAAGCTTTTGCTCTAACTTCTTTTTCTCAGCTCTTAATGGTATTCACTTTAAAGAGGTAAAATTTTCATCAAAACTCCTTAGTGTCTCTGAATTTCTATTTTAGGTTCATCTGTGGATTTTTGCTCAAATTGTGTGACAATAAATGCTAGGCCGTCCCATATGAGAGAAATAATTGAAAAGCATCTTACAGTCTCTGATGATTAAATTAAAGCTTTTGATAAGGAACAAATGTGCTAGTTGATTTAAAAGCCCCAATAAACTTGAGTTTATACATTTGAAATTAACATTTCAACAAGATTTGTTGATCTTCCGACCTTGTTTGTGCTAAATATGGGTCTGTCTTCAAGTTAATGCATAATTTTATACTCTGGGGACTTAAATTAAATGCCAAATAACTTCAAAAGCTAAAATTAATTGCAAAAATGAAAAGAAGACACACATCAAAGATTCATTTTTAAAGTTGATATCTACATAGCATTTTATACCCGTTTAAAACTGTTAGCTTATTGCTTCCCTTAACAATTGTTAAGCCTCCCTTAACAATTAAAAGCTTGATATACTACAAAAGTGCACTTGTGGGTAAAAATAGTATCCACTATTAAATTCTTCTTACCCTGAATACTTTAAAATAAAAATATGCTATGAAATTTATGACACCCAATTTTTACTCCAAAAGTTTACAATTTATTTTTATGAAATATCAAATAAGTATCTAAATATTTATCATTATGATCTTTTTTAGTGTTCAGGAAAAGAAAAAAAAAATATTAACTGAACCAAAGAAATGTAATGTTGTGTTGCTTGAGTTATATAAGGAATTTTGTAATTTAAATATTCTTAGATATTTAAATATTTCTTTTTCATGATTATACTGTAGGGACAGATATTTTCAAGTAGAATTAAATTTTTTTAAGATTTTTATTTATTTATTGAGAAAGATAGTGATAGAGAGCATGAGAGGGGGAGAGTCAGAGGGAGAAGCAGACTCCCTGCTGAGCAGGGAGCCCGATGCGGGACTCGATCCAGGGACTCCAGGATCATGACCTGAGCCGAAGGCAGCCACTTAACCAACTGAGCCACCCAGGCACCCCGATTTTCAAGTAGAATTAATTTTTTCATTAACTTTTAGGGACAGTAATAATTTATATTTATAGAGGTAGACTATTCTCATTACTCACTTTTCTCATAAGGTATTGCTTTTATTTTCCTTTTAAACAAGAAAATTTTACCTTTATAAAAATATCCAAGAAGTTTAGTAAAGGATCTGGATTTTTTGCCTAAATAATGTCAAGTGTTTATATGATAGAGAATAGATGGTCATACATTTCAATTTTTATACAGATGTTTAGTATAGTAAAAAGCAATTTTAGGTACATATAACTTGTGGGAGAGTTTATTATTTTTTTGTAATTTGTGGCACAGTAATATAAAATTTCAGGCAAAAATCCAATGGACAATTCAACATATCTAATTATTGTATTAGAAAACATCTATTTTTTTATAGAGGGGAAGAAATAAAAATTTCAATTCTGCACTGTAACTTTGTTGCAGCATTTTGGGATAGGTGGAATTAGGACAGATGTCAAAGTCACTTTTTAGATCTCCATTATGAACATGTATTTATTTATTCTTTATAGCTATAATAATAATAATTTTCCTTTCATTTTTCTGAACTTTTTTGTTTGTTAAGTCCTTTTCATACCTACTATACTTTTTTTTTTTTTTTTTAGTAGCCTAGTGAAGTGAGTAGGGCTGGTACCAAAAATTGGCATATGTTCATTAAATATTAATTTTTATAGCCATTGTTCTAAGGAAGGAAGTGAGAAGAATTCAGAAGAATTCAAATATATCACTCATATAGTGGCTTGTGGTGGCTCATTTTTTAAATTGCTTATAGCACCTGGAATATATGAAATAATCTTTTTTGGTTGAATTGTTTTCCACAAAACGATATGCTGAATTCCTAATCCCTAGTACCACTGAATGTGACCTTATTTGGAAATAGGAAAATCACAGGTACCATTAGTTAAGATGAGTTAATACTGAAATAGGGTGGACTCCTACTGTAATATGACTGGTATCATATGAACACACAGACACATGGGGAGGATGGCATGTAAACATGGAAAATTGGAATGAAGTACTTGCAAGCCAAAGAATGGCAAAGATTGTCAGCAAATGGACCAGAAGCTAGGAAGAGGCAAAGAAGTAGTCTTCTATAAACCTCAGAGGGAGCATGATATTGCTGACACATTGATTTCAAACCTTTAGCCTCCAGAACTGTGAGACTATATATTTCTATTGCTTTAAGGCACCTAGCAGCACTAGGAAGTTCTAATGACTCTAAAATAAATTAGGTAAACTTTGTATTTAATACTCTGCATTTTTATGCCATAGGTCTTATCACAACTTATTTTAATATTTCATTCTCTCTCCTCAAAAGAATCTAATCTTCATTGGAATAGAAACTGCTTTCATTTTTCATAACTTGTAAATAGAGGACCCCAAATATATATTTAGTGAATACTCGAAAAGTTGTATAATACTCAAATTTCGTCACTGGATAGTGTACATGATATCACTTCTCAAAACTATTAAGTGGGCGCCTGGGTGGCTCAGTTGGTTAAGCAACTGCCTTCGGCTCAGGTCATGGTCCCAGGGTCCTGGGATCGAGCCCCGCATTGGGCTCCCAGCTCAGTGCGAAGCCTGCTTCTCCCTCTCCCACTCCCCCTGCTTGTGTTCCCTCTCTCGCTGTGTCTCTCTCTCAAATAAATAAATAAATAAATAAATAAATAAATAAATAAATAAATAAAATCTTAAAAAAAAACCAAAACTATTAAGTAATAATTTCTAAACAGTAGTTCAGAAAGAAAAAGAAGAAGCAATGGAAATAAGGGAAGCTGAAGGCTTCACTTTGGAGAACTATCAGCAGTTACTTACCTGTACCAACATTGCTACCTATTGGTGACCAAAGCAAGAGGCCTAGTTGGAAAGATCAAGGCCAGTTGGATAAATTGATTACCTCCATTACGGATATATACTAATCTATGGGACAGTATTATGGGGTATGGATTTCTAAAAGGTATGTGCACTGTGTGTATATAAATGAGAAAGTACCTATAGAAAATATGTGCAGAACTTTTTTCGGCTCGGGTCATGATCCTGGAGTCCCGGGATCGAGCCCCGCATCAGGCTCCCTGCTCCGCTGGAAGCCTGCTTCTCCCTCTCCCACTCCCCCTGCTTGTGTTCCCTCTCTCGCTGTCTCTCTCTCTCTGTTGAAAAATAAATAAAATCTTTAAAAAAAAAAAAATATGTGCAGAGCTTTAAATGTTTATTGTAACATAATCCATGAGCTCATGGTTTTGCTTTCTAATTCATGTAAATGAAAAAAGAAAGTCACTCAAATAGAAAAGTTAGAATTTTTGGCCAAAGTCTAAATAATATGGAATAACTCAACCAGACTTCCTTAGCACCAAAAGCATTGCTAAAGGACTGGACCTAGGGTTTGTTTGTTTATTGTTTTTTAACCATAGTTCATTTTTTTGCCACTTGCATTTGTTTACATTGTCTCCAATGTAGGAAGTTGGTCACAACTAGTTTAATAAGAAAATATGTAAAATCAGCTAATAGAATATAAGATAACCACAAAAAGAATGAAACATCGATAAAATCCAGCAAAGTGGTATTAGCCAAAAAATAAAACTGAGTTCCCCTTCTGGTTAGAAGGTAGAAGGATAATGGAAGATTGTCACTCCTACTAAAGTAATAGATAATTACAGGATAAACAACAACAAAAAAACAATTTCTTCAAAGAAAAGTGTTGGACATAATGATATCTGAAAGAACTAAATTTTAGAGTCACGCAAGCACTTTTTAGTGACAGAGGTTACTTTTATCCCTAGGGCCAAACGCTAAGGTAGCACACATACTAGGCCTAAGAAGAAGCCCACCAGAGGACAGTTTTTGCTCAGGTGAGGAAAAATCCAGGCAAACGTTTGACAAAGCTGGGTTGGTGTTTCTGGGTTGGTGTTTCAGATTTAAGTTTGGAGGAATCTCAAAAGCAAAAATAATCTCTTTGTGAATCAATTCTCTTTAGAGGAATTTTTTCCAGTAATCAGAGGGTATGGGTCAGACTAGAGGTGAATACCAACAACACTGCAAAAATATCTCTCACCTCACTGTTCTGTTCCAACAAGAGCCCAGAAAGTTGTCACTTCTGTCCTTAATCATAAGAAAGGAGGCAGAAAAAACTGTAATTGAATGACTCTTTTTAGATCCTTCAGACAGTTGAGGTCACAGGGCAAACTATCACAGGGCAATCTGGAGAGTCATAATCAAGATCAGTTTGTTATAAACTAGTAGAAACACAAGTATTCCTACTGGATGAATTGCTGGAGGCTGAGTGTGGATTACCTGGAGAGGGAAAACTCCTATCAGTCCTGTGTTAGGAGGAACTCCACGTTTTTGTGAGTTTTACCACCAGGGACCCCACCAGCTACTCACAATAAAGATCAGGAAAAAATCCCTCAAGTTTCTGGTCATGGGGTGAGTGTGGGGGTGGGATGTGGCAACTGTTTTGACAAACACTTAGATAATCAGATTATTCTACATGACAAAGGCCTACTTGCCCAGGGAAACTACTAGCTCTTTCCCTGGGGGAAGAACCATTTGCAGACTCCTGTTTCTTCTTGCCTTCCTGTCTTACCTAAGGTTGGAAATAGTAATGCTAAGAATTGCCTTTGATTGTTATAGCCCAGGGACTCAGACCCACTAAAAGACTGATACTTAATCATAAGTATATAGAAAGCTTACCTTCTACTAAACCTTAGACCACATCTATTAAAGTAGGAGTTGCTGTTGAAGTACAATAGACAGGAGGAGACAGGGTAGGAGAAAGAAAAAAAAAAAAAGGAGGCAACAAGTACATACAGAAGCTAAAGTCTCTGGATTCTGTGAATACAGAAAACATTAAACATAACCCAGCTTCTAGTCACATTGTCACATTTACCTAACTAAAGCCCTATTTTCCTCATTCCTTTACCTAAATCTCATGTCTATGTTTTTTGCCTTCTTTCTCAGAAATACAACTGGAGTTAATTATATATAAAATGTGAAATACATGAAAAAAATAACAGAAAATCTAGAGGGTAATATTCAGTTCACTCAAAAGAAGGGAGGAAAGAAAAAACAAAAGAACAAAAATACAAGGAAAAAGAAAAATAGCAATAAGGTAGACATAAATCCAACTTTTTCAATAACTATATTAAATAAAGGAGATTAGGCATATCAGTTAAAAGGCTGAAGACAGGTACCTGAGTGACTCAGTTGGTTAAGCATCCAACTCTGGATTTCAGCTCAGGTCTTGATCTCAGGGTCATGAGTTCAAGCCCTGCACTGAGCTCCGTGTGTGAGCCTACTTAAAAAAAAAAAAAAAAAAAAAAAGGCAGGAGAGGTCAGACTGATGCAAATGCAACATCCAGCTATACTCTGTGTATAAGATTCATACTTGAAAGTAAAGTAAAAGAAAAGAAAAAAAATTATTCTGTGATTAGTAAGCACAAGAAAGCTGGTGCGACTCTATTAACATTAAAAAAAAAGTAGACCTCAATATAAAGAGCATCCCAGAGACATAGAAAAACATTTCATAATGAAAAGTGAAACTTCTCAGAAAGACAGGACAATCAGAACATATTCACTTAATAACAGACCTTCAAAATATAGGCAGCAAGCAGGAATCAGAACTAAAAGATAAAACAGACCAGTCACATATACTTATGGATTTTATATAACGTTCTTAATGGTCATCCATGTTGTTGTATGGTAACTAATGATGATCTTAGGACATAAAAGTCATTATTAATAAGAGAAAAAATGATGAATTGTACTAAATGAAATTGAAAACTTCTCAACAAAAGACACTGATAAGAAAATGAAAAGGCGGGGCACCTGGGTGGCTCAGTTGGTTAAGCGACTGCCTTCGGCTCAGGTCATGATCCTGGAGTCCCGGGATCGAGTCCCGCATCGGGCTCCCTGCTCAGCGAGGAGCCTGCTTCTCCCTCTGACCCTCCCCCATCTCATGTACTCTCTCTCATTCTCACTCTCTCAAATAAATAAATAAATCTTTAAAAAAAAAAAAAAAAAAAAAAAAAAAAAAAAAAAAAGAAAATGAAAAGGCAAGGCACAGAATGGGAAGGAGTACACTTGTTACTTATATCTTATAAGACTTAGGCACTATATAGCTATATAGCTTTATATACAGATGCTCCAATAAAGGAATAATAAAAATACAAATGATGTGAAAAATAATTGAGTAGCCACTTCAGAAAAGCATACTTGCACATATCCAATAAGGAAATAAAAAAATGTTCAAAACCAGCAGTTATGGGGAGATGCCAGTCTCTTATGGAGCAACTAAAATAAAAAACTGAAAATAGCAAATGTTGACAAGGATGCAGAACAACTGGAGTTCTTCTACACTGTAGCTGAAAGTGCAAGATGGAAAACCACTTTGGTAAACTGCCTAACATTTACCTATAAAGTTAAATACAATTATTATATAATTTAGCAATTCTACTCCTAGATATCTCTTCAGGTAAAGAAAACATATATACCCCCAACATATTTGTATAATAATAATATTTAAAGTTGATTTATTCAGAGTAGACAAAGACCAGAAACAACCCAAATGCCTATCGATAGGTTAATGGATTATTCAAAGTGTGCTTTAGTCAAACAATGGAATAGTCATCCGTGTTGCTGTATATGTCTAAAAAACAGAAGTAATAATCAAGAAGGAAAAAAACTGATAATGCAAATAAATGAATAAATTTCTAATAATTAACTTGAGCACATGGAATGACACACATAATAAATATATGAATATATAAATTCAGAATATTATACATGATATAGAATATGAATATATTATGTATATATGTATGACTTTTTAGAATGGGCAAAATGAAGATAATAGTGATTTAATTCAGATTGGAGGTTGCCTGTAGTTCGGTGATTGATGATACGGCTGCATGAGAACTTCCTGGGATGATAAAAATATTCCCTGTTTTGGTTGGTAGTTAAATGGGTATATATTTGTTGAAAATCTTTGAGTGGTAGACTTAAAACAGTCATTTTATTGCATGCCAACTATTCCTTAATAAAGTTTATTTAGAATATAAGATAAAAATTTAATATTTTGACATTAAATTTGTTAACATAAAACTTTTTATTTAAAATTTATTAAAATGTTCCTCTTCTTTATTTTTTTAATGCCAGAGTTCTTCTTAGAGTATATCCTTTAATCAGAGCATCACTTTACATTATATTTTTTCTTTCTGCCATTTCCATGTTGTATACATCTTTATAAAATGCAAGGTATCTCCAGAGGATTTATAATCCAGTGCTGTGCTTTCAGGTGGGGCTACAAACTGAGCCACTAAAACAGATGGTTGTCTGGCTTATTCTTACTGATGTTCAGGGAAGGACATTATATAAATTCCCTTGGTAATGCACTTTTGTGTTTAAACAACCTTAATGTCAATAAGTTGTTTCTTACATCTAACCTGAATCTCTCTTTCTCAAACATAAGTTTCATATGCTTTTGTTTTATCCTCAGTGGAGCAAGAGAACAGATGGCCAGTATCATCCTTTGAAAAACTATTCATGCATTTAAAGACAGTTTCTAACAAGATCCCTTATTTAATCTTAAATTTAATTATTGCAATTCACATAATGGAAAAGATGGATCTTCTCTCTGGTTCATCTAGTTTAACACCCAAAGCTTATAGCATGGAATTTTATCTTGTAAGGTGTTCAATTAATACAAACTTTTTATGTTGGTAAATACAATAAAAATATTTGATAACTTATGCTTTTCTTGTCAACTTATAATACATATCCCTATATTAATACCTAAGAGAAACTCAGTAATGAAAGAAGTCTATTTAAATTTGCTTATTTGAATATTTTTAAAAGTTCTCTTCTACTACCTTCTATTTTACTGCAAATCACTAATTAATACTCACAGAAAACTATATCATGACATTCTACTTTTTTTTTCTCATTACACTCTCTTAAAAATTAAGAAAGCTATAGTAAATCAAAGCAGTGACAATCACATAGCTATCTAAATATATAATCTGTATATACCTGAGATGGCCTGCCTTATAGATACATCTATAGAATAGCCATTTTAAGAATAACCAGAAAAGCTCAATAAATATGTAAAAATGATATGTTTCAAATCTTCAGAAAACTTATGTGATACAGAAAACAATCTGGAGCACAGTAAAAAATAACAAGGCATGGGACGCCTGGGTGGCTCAGTTGGTTAAGCATCTGCCTTCGGTTCAGGTCATGATCCCAGGGTCCTGGGATCAGCAGGGAGCCTGCTTTTCTCTCTGCCTGCAGCACCCCCTACTTGTGCCCTCTCTCTCTCTCTCTCTCTGACAAATAAATAAATAAAATCTTAAAAAAAAAATAACAAAGAAAAGGGAAAACAATACTTTCCCAAACAATAGACAAAATAGACAATACAAAGATACAGAGATAAAGCTAATGGAATTATCAGATTATGACTTCTTTTTTTTTTTTTTTTAAGATTTTATTTATTTTTTAGAGAGAGAGCAAGAGGGAAACAGCATGAGAGGGGAGAGGGTCAGAGGGAGAAGCAGGCTCCCCGCTGAGCCGGGAGCCCGATGTGGGACTCGATCCCAGGACCCTGGGATCATGACCTGAGCCGAAGGCAGACGCTTAACCATCTGAGCCATCCAGGCGCCCTCAGATTATGACTTCTAAATAAATACAGTTAAATATTTCAGTAATTAGGTGACTAGATAAAAATTTTGGGGTAAATAACTGGAAACTGTTAAAATGAATCCAGTACAAATTATAAAATTAAAAAGAAAATCTGAAATTAATAATTTAATTTCTAGATTTAATAGCAGATTAAATCTAGAATTAATCTCTCAGCTCCAGAGAGAGAATTAGCAAAATTACATATAAAAAGTATCTACACTGGTGTTTGGAAAGACAAAGTGATGGAGAATATAGAAAAACTAAGAAATAAAAATATTTTAAAAGTATAATATTCATGCAATTAGATTCCCCAAAGATGAGGATAGGGAGAAAGTAGGCACAAGTAAATTGGAAGAGATAACAAATAAGAAATTTTAAGTCGATGAAAGGCATTAAGTTATTATTTCAAGAAGCACTATATAATTCAGCAGCATTAAATTATACACACGTAAAAACACACATGCATATAATAACAAGTCATAACATAGTAACCTTCTAAAACCCAAGAAAAGATAGTAAATCTTAAAAGCAGCCAGAAGAAAAATAGACACTTTATATTTAAAGGAATAAAAATAAGAATTGGGCGCCTGGGTGGCTCAGTTGGTTGAGTGACTGCCTTCGGCTCAGGTCATGATCCTGGAGTCCCTGGATCGAGTCCCACATCAGGCTCCCTGCTCAGCAGGGAGTCTGCTTCTCCCTCTGACCCTCCCCCCTCTCGTGCTCTCTGTCTCTCATTCTCTCTGTCTCAAATAAATAAACAAAATCTTTATAAATAAATAAATAAATAAGAATTAAAGCTAATTTCTCAGTGTAAAAATGGGAGCCAGCAAAAAATGGGATACTATATTGGAAGTGCCCTAAGGAATATCTGCTAATCTAGAACCAACATCAAGTAAAATTGTATGTCAATAATGAAGACATTTCCAGACAAAGTAAATCAGTAAGAATTTATTCAACAGAATTAAAGGCTCTTCTCCAGACAGAAAAATTATTCCATTTAGAAAGTTTATGATGCAGGAGGAAATGATGAGTAAATGTAAAGTGAGGACAATGGTAAATATCATGGCATATCTGATTACTGACTGTATGCAAAAATGATATTTTGGGAGTCTAAGTTATATATAAAATGAATACATAAAACATATATTAGGGGGGCGCCTGGGTGGCTCAGTTGGTTAAGCGACTGCCTTCGGCTCAGGTCATGATCCTGGAGTCCCTGGATCGAGTCCCGCATCGGGCTCCCTGCTCGGCAGGGAGTCTGCTTCTCCCTCTGACCCTCCTCCCTCTCATGCTCTCTGTCTCTCATCCTCTCTGTCTCAAAAAAATAAATAAAATCTAAAAAAAAAAAAAAAAAAAAACAGAAAAACATATATTGGGAAAGAATAAATAAATGTTAAGTTCTAATTAACTCATGCATTGCCCAGGAAGGGAAGAAGTGCCATTTCATATCATATTTTAATAAATGAGGAAAGCCTAGGGTTAAACACTTACATAATAGTAAAATGATGTATAATTAATAAGTTAATAGTGAGGAATATAAAATGATTTTTAAAAATAATGAGTCTAAATCTAGTGCAATTCTATTCAACATTCTCATAGGGTGTTTTCTGGAGATAGGCAAATTAATTTCATATTTGCAAGGGAACCAGAGGGTGAAGCCTATCTAAGCTTAGCTAAGATAATACTGAAGGGGTAGAGCAAATACAAAGAGTTACCGAATGTATAAAGTTTTCCAAGGCAACAACTCGCTACAAAAATTATTACGTTTTAAAATTTTAGTGGAATTTATGAATAATATCATTCTTATTTATTTCATTACTATAAATATTGGACTTACTTTCATTTGTATGTTGATACATTTTTAGGTGAAAACTTACTGAACATTAAAATCAAACTGATATAAGCAATGAAGAGATTGTTTGGGATCACATAACCCTAAGTCCAGAAGTTCAACAGGCTTCAGACTTGGCTAACCCATGGCTGAACTATGTAATCAGACACAGGTTCTTTCCATCTCTGTGTTCTGCCATGGCTGGTGTTGCCTTTATCACACCTGGCAATGATATTTTAACATTTTCCAATGATACTATTTGTTTTTTTGTTTTTTTTTTTAAGATTTTTTAAAATTTATTTGACAGAGAGAGAGATAGTGAGAGCAGGAACACAAGCAGGGGGAGTGGGAGAGGGAGGAGCAGGCCTCCCGTTGAGCAAGGACCCCGATATGGATCACAACCCGAGCCGAAGGCTGACGCTTAACCGACTGAGAAACGCAGGTTCTCTCCTCTTCATTTTTATTGTCAATTATATCAGGCAGGCTTCTAACAGAAAACTGATGGTATACTCAAATGAGGTAACTGAGGAGTTTAAGAAAAGACCACTTTACAAAAATGTGGACTGTTGAGACAAATCAACAAGAAGTGTTGAAGCACCCTGGGGCTAACAACATCAGGGAGTTGGTGATACTAGCAGATTTGATAGAGAAAGTGATTTCTAGAACATGCATGAAAAGAGGAAGTATAGGAGATGCCTGCCTTACAGATGATGTGCCTTTTGTAGAGGGATGTCCTTTACACCAGGTGTTCAAGCAGCCAGGTAGACAGAAATGTAAATACTTTACCCTCCTCTTCTCATTACTTTCTCAGCTTCTGCTGATTGATGGATCCCATCTGCCAAACCCAAATGTGAAGCTAGAAGGAAGGGATCACCTTGATGCAATCTACAGAATTTAGTGTTCTGGGATATGGAAAATGGTAGCAAAAGATGGAAAATGAGTGGAAAGAAGCAAATGGTGAATATCCTGCTATCCCTCATATTTGCTTTTTTAAATTTGTTTTGTTGATTTTCTATTTTTATTTTTATTTTTTTTTTAAAGATTTATTTATTTATTTATTTGAGAGAGAGAGAATGAGAGACAGAGAGCATGAGAGGTAGGAGGGTCAGAGGGAGAAGCAGACTCCCTGCTGAGCAGGGAGCCCGATGCGGGACTCGATCCCGCGACTCCAGGATCATGACCTGAGCCGAAGGCAGTCGCTTAACCAACTGAGCCACCCAGGCGCCCTGATTTTCTATTTTTAAATAAAAAATTAAATTGAGTATAATGTTTCTTTATGTAATATGTCTCAAATGTCTTTTCTCATTCTACATTTGCATGCCCTTTTGAATGCAGGTAAAATTATGAACTGTGAAACTTTAAACTTTATGGATGCAGGAAATTTTGCATCAACTGCTACACTATTAGCATCTGGAAGAATTTCTGGGTCATAGTAATTGCTTAATATGTATTGAAAGAATGAATAAATGGATACTTTCCTTTAGGTTTTCTGCTGTTTGTGTATTATTTTCTTTCTTTTTTCTTCCTTCCTTTTTATTTATTTATTTATTTACTTACTTATTTATTTATTTATTTATTTATTTTGAGAGAGAGAGGGGGGCCAGGGGCAGAGGGAGAGGGAGAGAGAGAATCTTAAGCAGACTCCACGCCCAGCACGGAGCCTGATGCAGGCTCAATTTCACAACCCTGAGATGACCTGAGCTGAAATCAAGAGTCAGACACTTAACTGACAGAGCCACCCCGGCACCCCTGTTTATGTATTATTTTTCATCTTTTCTTACAGTGAGAAATAATAAGAATATCACTGAGTTATTCTATATTTTTATCTAATAACTTAAAATTTTCTTTTTCTTATTTATATGTTAATACACCTGGACTTTTATACTGTATGATGTGAAGTAAGGATTCAATTGTGTATATATGTATTTATATGTGATATATATGTGTACGTCAATATATGTCTATATATATATTTATATGTGATAGATATTCAATGTCCACACTCAACATACTGATATGTAATGTGTCTTATATCACACATCATGTGACATATGGCAAATAACCACATGTGTTTATTTCTCTATATCTGACCTAGTATCTGTCCCATTGATTCATAATTTGCACTTTTCTCAAAATTATATTCAGTTCTATAGTAATTCTCTCTCCTTGGTTAGATATGTTGTATTTTTGACAATTACCTCAGTCTTCCGTATGAACTTTGGAATCATTTTTTCAAGTTCTATAAAAATATCTCACTGAGATGTTGATGAGATTGACACTAGATTTATAGATTAACTACAAGAAAAAGGACATCTCTATAATTTTGAATATTCCTAACTAATAGACATGCTCTTTGTTCTTTAATAATAGTCTGTAATTTTCAATACTAAGGTCTTGTACAACTTTAGTTTATTCTTTAGTACTTACAAAATTTTTTAACAGACATCATACTTAATATTGAAATTCACAAGCATCCCAGGTAACCTTGGGAACAATACAAATATGCACATTGTTATTTTTACTCTTCAATATTGTATTGGATGTCCTAGTCACTGAGTATGGCATATGCCAGATATTAAATTACATATAAATTTTGAAAGGACATTAAAAAATTACGGTTGTTTCTAGAAAATGTAGTTATTTATATGGAAACTTCAACATAATCTATGAATAACTAGAAATAATAAAACAATTTAATAAGATTGTTGTATAAAAATATTAAAAGTGCTCCCATTTAGCAGAGAAAACCAAGTAAAAAAAAGAATAAGGTACAAAAAACCTACTCACAACAGTCTCTTTTATTTATCTTCTAAAATACGATATAATGTGTTTAACAATGGGTAGAATTTTATTGATTTTCTCCTGGGTTAAGAATTTTTGTTCTACAGGGTCACCTGAGTGGCTCAGTCGTTAAGCATCTGCCTTCGGCTCAGGTCATGATCCCAGGGTCCTGGGATCGAGCCCCACATCAGGCTCCCTGCTCTGTGAGAAGCCTGCTTCTCCCTCTTCTACTCCTCCTGCTTGTGTTCCCTCTCTCACTGTGTTTCTCTCTGTCAAATAAATAAATAAAATCTTTAAAAAAAGAAAAAGAATTTTTGTTCTACATATAACATGTATTTTTTAAGTGCTGAAAATATCTGATACTTATTTCTATTTCAATATTTTATTTTTTTCCTCAGAATTTCTTTTGTTTCTATGTTGTCACCAACTCCTACCTAAGGCCTATTACCTTTACTCTCATTATTTTATGTTGTTGTGATTTCTGCCTGTATTTTTGGAGATAATTTTCATTTTTCCACCCTTATATTAATTCCACTTTCCACCGTCAAAATTCTGTTTTTTTTAAATTTCCAATGTAGGTTTTATTTCTGTTATTAGTTGTTTTCTTTTTTGGGGGAGGGAGTCTTTACAATTATTTTTATTTCACTCTTTGTTCCATTGCTTAAATACTATTTGATCACTTCAAATGTGTTCAGTGGCAAAAAGACTTTATTCCCTTAAATATTCTCTTTTTGGATTTTGACTTGTGCCTTTAATCTCAATTTTCCTATTCATATCTTCTGTTCTTTTTTACAGAGAATAATGCCACACAATTAAAGATTTTTTAATTTATTTTTATTTATTTGTCAGACAATTATAAGGCATATTATTTTCTGTAGTACTTAAACCTACTTCATAGACCTCTTTTTTTCTCACTCTCAGGAAAAATTCTTTCTCTTTTTCTGCTTTTTTTTTTTTTCGATAATACCATTTATGTGTGAATGTTTACTTTCTCCTTTATCACAGAACAGGAGATTTAACTTTGAGATATTGTGTATCATCATAGGATAGGACATCTATGTTGCCATGGACCCATTTATTATCCACATTTGTGTTGGTGGAATAATCTTTTCAGATGTTCACATAAAAGCAGTCTGATATGTATAGCTTTTTTTTCCCAACATCTGGCAAATACATAGTTTATGTAGATTTGCCAGTGTGAGACAAAATTTAATCCCAGCTCCTCTGCCTGTCTAATAAAAAAGTACTTCATATATAGAACATATAAGATGCGCCTGCTTTAAATCACCTTGGCTTGCTTAAACATTTTTAACTTTTGAAATTCACAATATGCCCACTTTGCAGTGTAACCTTTGATGTCTCCTCATCAAATCTTACTGGCTTACCCTAGGAATTTAGTCATTACAACTTATAAGTCCTGTAGACAAATTGTTTTCAGCATTTATAGTTTTTTTTTAATTTTATTATGTTATGTTAATCACCATACATTACATCATTAGTTTTTGTTGTAGTGTTCCATGATTCATTGTTTGTGTATAACACCCAGTGCTCCATGCAAAACGTGCCCTCTTTAATACCCACCACCAGGCTAACCTATACTCCCATCCCCCTCCCCTCAAGAACCCTCAGTTTGTTTCTCAGAGTTTATAGTTAACAGTTCATTGTCTTTCTATTCATCCTTGTGCAGGGGTCATGTTACTCTTCTCTGTATCATTCCAATTTTAGTATATGTGTTGCCAAAGCGAGCACAAGAGTTCACTGTCTTTTTGATCAAGGTGGCAGATAGAGTCCAAGGCTGGGGTTTAAGGGAATGGGGAAAAAGGGATAATCATTTCACCTAATTCCTTTTTGGGTAACTTTTCTTAGTTTTCATTGCCATAGCAAGAGATATTTTCAATTACTTATTTCTCAGTCCAATTCATTTCAATATATATTATAGTTAGTGAAAATATCTCCCAGATACTGGGAGTCATTTACCAGATATTTTCAAAGACACCATAAGAAAATTTTGTATTTTTCTTTGAATTATAATTCCTTTATTGGGATGTTGAAAAAGGCTGTATCAGGCTGCTAGTTACATGCCATGCTAAATGTTCAATCCTGCGGACTGATTGTATATTGAAATGTTCATACCATTTAGAGTAAAATCTTAAGCATAGGAGATATTCTCTGAATGGATATTTAGAATCTCTCTCCTTTTGAATTCTCTCATGTTTGATTTTCAGATCAGGCACTAGTAATCAACAGTTGTAGTGAATACGCAATCTGAGACTCACATTGCATAGAGAGTGATAGAAATAGATAAAGACTGTCAGACAGAAAAAGAAAAAGTGACAAAGATGAATTCTAAGGATAATTTACTTGGATATATAAACTATTCATTCTAAAATAATAAGAGTAGATAGAGGGAACAAAGCTATCTTGCTCTACCTGTCTCCATGTACAAATCATTCTAACCATATTCCAGTGCAAGACTCTAACAATGGTCAGAAGTTAAAATAGTTCAAATCTACTTAAAATACAAAAACAAAAACAAAAAACTTTCTTAATTAGTATATTTTTCCCTAGGAAGTGTAGATTTTTTTTTCTGCTTAACAAAGCCTTAGCAACATATATCACATATAATTTGAAAATGGATTTGTATGACATACCAGCCAGCAACAATGTAGGTTTTTGTCTTCTGTCTTGAACCTATAGAGAGAAATTTCTTGCTAGAAGGAAAAATATGATTTTTTTTGTTCTTACTATTAAAAAAAACACAGGAATTGAACTGCATGAGTTTTTGACAAATGAAATATATGTAATAAAAAAAAAGGTTCTGAACTTTATTTCAATAGTAAGGTTGTTGATGTAATTATCAACTGTATATTGCTAAAAAAATATGTTTATACAAATGCAATTTTTTCTTTGTGTCCACTACATCCTATCAGAAAGATGAATAAGAGATCACTTCTTACTGGTTTGTTTTGACTTTCATAAATTTGCTTTTAGAACTGGATATGATGCCAGTATTTGTTTCTTTTTTAAATAAACTCACTTTTTAAAACATAATTCTTCATTATGGGTATTAAAGGAAGGCATCTACTAGCTTTATGATTATTGCTTTGTCTATGAAGTTACTTGTAGCTTTAAGTGGTCAATAGCATTATTGGTTCAACCCAAGTTTGTACCTGTGTAAGTCTTAGAGGCTTCGACAGATCCATCCAGGTGCTTATGAAGGACCAAACCAAAGAAGACCATTGAAGATTTTCAATGATGAGCCATACCAAAGGGAGACAGTGTGGGGTTCTTGACTCTTTTTTTATGAAGTATAGAAGAAACTAATACCTTTTTTCTTTTTGGTTATTGAAGATAGACATATATATCTTAAAAATGTATATTTCTATGGTGAAAGAACTCTTGATTCAGATTTAGATAGAATTATTATATTATTATTTACATAAGTATATACATATATATATACACACACATATATATCATGAGGTTCTTAGAGACTTTATGTAACTATCAACTCTTTTTATTCAGGTCTTCAAATCGTATTTCTTTTTATTTTAGAAACATTTCCATATATTAAATCATAGTTGGTTAAGTTGAAATTATATATAAAATGAGTAAACATTCATTTGATGAACTAGATTAACATTCTTATTTAACAAGTAAATAATGATTGCTTCCTAATATAATGCCATTGTTTGCTATTCTTCAGTTAATAATGATAGTAACAATGGATAATCACAGTCATCAAACCAGGTAATTATACCCTAATTAACAATTTGAGGACAAAATACACAGAAACAAAATTAATAAGTAACTATTCAATATTTTTCCTTTGCAGGGCACCTAGGTGGCTTAGTCAGTTAAGACTCCGACTCTTGGTTCGGCTCAGGTCATGATCTCAAGGTCTTAATATCGAGCCCTGCATCATGCTCCCCACTGGGCATGGAGCCTACTTGAGATTCTCTCTCTCACCCTCTCCCTCTGTGCCCCCACCTTGCATGCACACTCTTGCTCTCTCAAAAAAAAAAAAAAAACCTTTAAAATTTTTCTTTTGCTTATTGGCATTCTTATTTATCACTATATCTTTTTATGTTTTAGAAGTATAAAAAGCCTATTTGAGATCATTTAGAAAATTGAACAAGGTTTTAATATACCCATTAAATTCTTCAACATGATTATACCAAGTTACGATATTCTAAAATTTAGACAACTTTTATCCCCTATTCTTATGGATGAACTAAATTGTTACTTTGTATAAAATGACTAGATTGTTTTATGGGGAATATTTTTACATTTGGGAGAAGTTTTATTAAACTACCAATGAAAGTATTACTCCTTAAAATTTTATAAGACAAAAGATTAATCTGCTTTGTTTTCAAGTCATAAATTTCAAATAATTGTCATCAGTAAACAGTTATGATAAACTTGTTGCCAGATGTTTTTTATCTAAGGTTAATTTTTTTTCCAATATATAACTGCCTCTCTCTGCACGTGCCTTAGCAAAAAGCATCTCTGTTTTCATTTTGTTTTTACTCCAAAAAACACAATGTTTATTTTATTTTATTTTTTTAAGATTTTATTTACTTATTTGACAGAGAGAGACACAGCAAGAGGGGGAACACAAGCGGGGGAGTGGGAGAGGGAGAAGCAGGCTTCCCGCGGAGCACAGAGCCCGATGTGGGGGCTCCATCCCAGGACCCTGGGATCAAGACCTGAGCCAAAGGCAGACACTTAAAGACTGAGTCACCCAGGAACCCCAACACAATGTTTATTTTTGATATTTAAAAAAAAATACGACATAATTTTGGAATGTATTTTAAAAGAAAGACAATGATACAGTTTTTAACAATATACTTATCTCCTTTCTTGTATTAATACCAGGGATTTGGGTCACTTTATCTTTTAGCTATCGTGATTAAAAAAAAAAAAAAAAAAGAGTGATGTCTCTTTGAGATGATGACTACTTTTTCTTTTTCTTTATTGCTCTATTACTTATATATTTGCCCCTACTTAGGGGGAAAATAGTTTAGACATTAAGGTCAAATTGTGAGATAAAGTAACATTGGACTTTAAAACAAAACCATTTGGTATTCCATGTTGAATTCAAATGCTTTTAAAGATAATTTCAATAACAGCTCAGTTTCTTGTTAAGTCTTTTTGCACCCTCTTGCTGATTCCAGCATAGACCCTTGTTTGTTTTTCTGTGTGTGCTTGTATGTTATGACCTCATATAATATCTTGATAAAATCACTTTGCATTCTTAAACAAAATTTTAGTAAGTTGTATGTATATAGTAGCTATGTTGAGAAGAAGAGAAAGTCAGGAGTATTACTTGATACATATGTGCAATTGAATAGACAGATGCAGTGCAATCTTAGGGAGAAAGAGAGTTAAGGAAGGATAGGAGGGCGGAAGAAGTAGGGGGGAGGAGATTAAGAGAGAGAAATAGTTGTTCATAGTATATAAAATCAAAAGAGGTTGAACTGATCCTGAACATCCTGAATTGTGAAAAACAATGGTGGTAAAACATAAAGCGATATTTAATATTGTCAATGTAACTGCATTATAGAGAAAATATATTCAATATTTTCTGCCTAACTTTGAGGGAAAAACAGAATCCTTTTATATATTCCTATGAACATGTAACATTTTGCCTTTTGAAACTCTTGGTGCCTGTGTTCAACAGAGAATTTGGATAGCAGGAGCCAATTTTATTTTTGAAAGTTGAAACTAGAGTACATTTATTTTAAAAGATGTGGTTTGATAATATTAAGGTATTTTCTTATTAATTATTGCATTTTCTCCAAGGATTATGAAATAGAACTTTTTCACTATAATATATTTTATTGACTTAGCCTGATCAAACAACACAATTCAAATATTTATATTGCTGTAATATATTTGTTTTATAATACCTGCAAATGAAATTAAATGTTTGGGCCAGAAAAAAATAATGCTCAGTTTTTAAGAATTTCTAACTTTTCTTATTAAGTAGTATGAAATCATGAGTTCTCAATGAAATTTTACCCAGAAAGATACTGTTTATTCTTCAGAAAAATCAGCAAAAAATATTTATCAGAGTGTACCATTTTGGGTCAAAAATTTAAAAAGGAATGCATGTGATTATTAAAATAAAATTAAAAAATTAAACAACTCATGTTCCTCTAAAATATTATGTAGGGAGATTGTATTTTATGATTCTAATTTTTAAAGTGTAAAATGGTATATACTATTCTGTATGTTTGATAGAATTTACAAGAAAAGTAACAAAATAAGGATGATAATTATGAAAATTATAGAAATAGTAATAATATTAATTTGGGGGCACATATGCGGCTCACTCAGTTAAGCATCTGATTCTTGTTTTTGGCTCAGGTCATGATCTCGGGGTCCTGGGATCAAGTCCCGTGTGGGCTCCCTGCTCAGTGGGGAGTCTGCTTAAGGATTCTCTCTTTTCCTCTCCCTCTGCCCCTCACCCCACTTGCACACACACTCTCTCAAATGAATAAATAAATTTTTAAAGTAATAGTAATAATAATAATATTGATGATGTTGCTGATGATAAAGTATTTGTTCAGTTCGTAACAGGTAAGTAATACATAGAGAAGTAAGTACGCACATTTGCTTCCTTATTAATCAAGGCTATTTGATTTTATTAAGTCATGTGGCAATGGGAGAACCAAAGATGAGCTTCATGCTTGTTAGAACTTTAGTTTGGGAGAAATCTGAAATTCAAATTATGAGTAGAAGAGTGAGTAGGACTTAGGAGAATGTAACATTCTCAAGACAACAGGAATATTTGAACCAAATATTAGCTAAGTTGGTTTAGCTGTTTAACTAAAGCTTAAATAAATCATAACTTTCAAATTTTAAGTCCATTCTGTATTAAAACAGAGATAGAGCAAATATCCCCTACTAGTTATTATTCTCTTTTTCCTTAAAATTAATATACAGTGAAAGCATAAAGGCTAGAAAGCCCTACTGAGATTGAGAGAACAATTGTCCAAAAAAGCATGGTTGGAATATTATTCAGTACTAAAAATAAATGAGGTATCAGGCCATGAAAAGACATAGAAGAAACCTAACTCCATATCACTAAATGAAAGAATCCAATCTGAAAAGGCTGCACACTGTACGATTCCAATTATGTGTGACATATTATGAAAGGCAGTAAGAATATCCTTGGTTGCCAGAAGTGTGGGAGGGGAGAAGTGAACAGGCAGGGCACAGAGGATTTTTAAGGCCGTGAAACAATTCTGTAGCATTCTGTAGCTGGACACAACGTGATTATACATTTATTCAAACCTGTAGAATGTACAAGACCAAGAGTGAACTTTAATATAACCTGAGGACCTTGGGTGATAATGGTGTGTCAACATAAGTTTGTTGGTTGCAACAAACGTAGCACTCTGGGACAGAATGCTTGTTGGTGGGGAGGCTGTGTATGTGTGGGGTCAAAGGTATATGAAAAATCCCTGTATCTTCTCAATTTTGCTGTGAACCTAAAACTGCCCTAAAGACTAAAGTCTATTAAAAAAATTAAAAGAACATGGTAATCCTGGGAAAGAGTAGAAGACACCAATGGGCTGCAACTCTGAAAGAGACTGATAGTGCTGAAAAAGAACTGAGCTATAAAGCAATAACCTAGTAAGAGAAAGGGGAAAACCATCATCATGATTATTTTTCCCCTTTTCCACCCTATTCATTAGGTAGGAAATTAGTGTTTAGAAAGCACAAGATGAAAAACATTTAGAAATAAATATATATATATATGCAAAATTAGTTTTATTTCTGCTTTAATTATTTGTACTATCATATTATTTTCTTTTTTTCATTTTAAGATTTATTTATTTATTTTATAGAGAGAGGAGGGAGGGGTAGAGGGAGAGGGAGAGATTCCTCAAGCAGATTCCCCACTGAGCGCAGAGCCAAATTCAGGACTCAACCTCATGACCCTAAGATCATGACCTAAGTCAAAACCAAGAGTTGGACACTCAACCAACTGAGACACCCAGGTTCCCCTGTAATATTTTCAGTGCTAATTTGTATATATGATTACAAATTTTAGGTTTTCTAGAGTCTAATTGGAAATATTTCTTGTACTGGGGAAGAAGGGTAATGGACTGATTCAGAAGACAGAATAATACTGCCCATTCCTTTGTTAGTTACTAAGCTTGTATAGCCTTGACTATATTACTGGATGTTTTTGGGTAATTTTTTTCATTTTTTCACAATGTTTACAGAACCAACCTATACTATGAATTTTACCATGTTATTGTGAGGATCACAAATAGATACTAAATTGATATGTATGTATATAAATATATAACTGTATACATCCAAGGATTTAGTTACTATAGGAAGGTTTGGCAAGTAGCTTTGATGCTCTGGTGGCTTAAATACATTCAGTACATCTGGACACTTACTACAATCTACTTCCATGTAGGACTGGGCTGGACATAGATTCAGCAATATGTCCACGGTGAGCTCTTCAAATTTCATAAAAATGTCAGTATTATAGTTTGTTCCATTAATGATCAAAGCTTATGAATCTGTTTTAATCAGAAACGAAATGTATCCACTTCATATTTATATCCATTCACTCATTTATTAATATTTAATAAGTGTCTTCAATATGCAAACTAACATGTTAATCCTTGGGATACATCAGAAGACAATGTAAACACAGTTCTTGATCTCAAAATAATAATCGTATTCAATAATATGTGCTCCTGGAAATCCACTTGGCTAAAAATCACAATTTTTTTCTCAGTATAATCCTCTAGTTTTTAGTGGAGCTAAACATCTTCTTGTGCTTCATCATTTTTGTGTATCTTCTTGTACATATTTCATATTAATAATCTTTCCTAAATTTCTGTAGGATCATTTGTCTCTTTCTTGTTTTTTAGAAGTTCTTTGTTGTTTGTGATTATGTACCTTTATTTTATATGCTCACACTTGTTTATTGTTCATTTCTTGATTTTAAATATTGTGTGGATATTGGAAGTCTACAAGGTTTATTCACTAGTTAACTGACTAGTTAATATAGAAGAAGGAGGTTCTGTTTGGAGAAAGGGGACATAGAGAAGGGAGAAAGGAAAGGGAATTGGAGAAGAAAGTTTGCCATGTGCTCTACTCTCCTGTATTTTGTGGACAAAAACCACTAGAAAAGTATTCTCATGAAGTGAGATTTGAAGGATACACCCATGAGAATTTCCCTTTAATTTAGAGCCTGATTCTGGAAACAAGGAATGGAAAACATTTTCTTTTCTGGATTCTCAGATGGTACACACTTAAAACCCTACCTGAGATACAAAACCAGGAGCATCTAAATCCATAGTGAAAGGTCCCAAAAATATGCAAGGCAGTTTCCCTGAATTATATCATGGTTTTATTCTAATTGTGAGGTAAGCAACAAGAATTATTGGAAATACCAAATATGGAAGAAATGATAATAAAAATTATTATATTACATAGTTGCTGAATTTAATATGTATGTCTCAGTTCTAGTTATATTATTTGTTATGTAGTGAAGAATTAAATTTACACAAAGATAGATTTGGCCTTTGTTCTCAAAATGGTCTTTAGGCAATTGGAATATCCTTCCTGACAGAAGTGACTTTGTTTGCCTGGAGGCTTTGGCCAACAGTCTAACAATATGTTTCATGATAGGGGCTTTGGACCACATGGTATCAGTTCTGCCCTCAGGAAAGACTGGCAAATCATAGTTTTAACCTGACCTCTGGCAAGGGATGGAGAGGTCAGCCACAAGGGTACTATGTGATTGAGCCCCAGTAAAGATTCTGGAGGTCAGCCACAAGGGTACTATGTGATTGAGCCCCAGTAAAGATTCTGGACACCAAAGATTCTGGAGCTTTCTTGGTTACTAATACTCAATGTGTACTGTTACATATTAATGCTGGAAAAGTAACATGTCCATAACGCCATAAGTTGAGAACATTGGAAGCTCCACATTTGGCAACTTTCCTGAACTCTGCCCCATGCATTTCTTCCCTTGGCTGATTTCAAGCTGTATTTTTTTCCTCATAATGAACTGTAACCACAAATATAATCACCTTAAGTGAATTCTGTGAGTTTTTCTAGTGAATTGTCAAACCTAAAAGTAACTACTAAGTAAACCCTATTCCTCCAAATTGAAGTTGCAGTCAGAAAAGAAGGCAGTTTTGGGTGGACTGTTTACTTTAAACTTTGCAGTTGCCCTAAGGCTTTGTAGTTGGCCATAACTTTTGCAAATGTTTATCTAAATCTCTCTACTATATTGTCAATCCAAAAGATGCTTAGAAGTTAAACACAGCAGCAAAAAAAAAAAAAAAAAAAAAAAAAGGAAAAGTATTGGAAAGTGCCCTCTAACAGCCTTATTCAAAAATTTTATCAAAGGTGTAACCCATTTTGAGCTATGTAACCAGTGCTGAGTCAGAAGAGCAAAAAGTGAAATTGTGGGAAAAAAAAAAAATAGCAACTGTATTTTCCAAATTGTACCTGGCAAGAAAACTGAGAAACCCACATCTGTTCCTGGGAATTAATATTCCCTTATCACAGAAGAGAACCACCTTAGGTTATTTGTTATAGCTGCCATAAAAGAAAATATCAAAGTGAAACAGAAGTCTAATGTTATATTTTGAACCCTCTGAGAATACCCTCCAAGTGGCTGGTGGCTGTAGGCCTCCAAACACTGAAGAATGTAATCACTTAAATTGTTTGAAAAATAAGGATAGACACTTTTGATCAAAAGTTAAGTGGCATTACAACTGTAAATGCTTAGTATAAAATAAATCCTTACAAATCAAAATATATTGCAATGGTATTTATTAAATTTATCCATTTTTTCATTGTGTAATGCACCAGAAACTTTTACAAAATTATTTTACATCATATTAAGCATTTATATTACATTAAATATCATATATTTATGTCTCATGGTGCAAGAGAAAAGATGCACACCCTTCATAAATTGTTAGGTACCACTGAGATTAGATGGAATTAAACCCACAAAAGAGTTTTTTATCTCAAACAATGATATTCTACATTAAAATAAGGACAACATTGTTTCTTTTATCCTAGTGAAGATGAGCTAAGAGAATTTTGAATAAAAACAATGCCAAGTTACTCTATTTTAGTAGATAAAATATACAAGATGTGAATTCCACAAACATTGCCTCTACTACTAGAAGATGACCGTGTTGTTAACTTATATACCTCATGACTATTTAATATGATCAAAGAAAATACTAACTGTCCTCCTGACATCTCAACAGGTCATTCTCAGAACAGCTTAGTCTAAAATAAATAAATAACAGCTAACAGCTTAGTTTAAAATAAATAAACAACAGCCAAAATAAACAACTAGCCAAATAAACAAACTATAGTTGTTGATAAAAAATTATAATCCATTTCAAATGCATTTCAGAATGGTATTTTAGTTTGTTATGCCAGCAGCCTGTTCACAAGGGTCAGGCTGAGAGAGAAAATATTGTGATCTGAGCAGTCATGGAAGCTCTATTGCTAATTTTGTATATGTACATGTTTCCTTCCCTTTAAAAAGAAATACTCATTTTTAGAAATAGTATTAATAAGAATATAATGGTGGCAATATTCAAAATTCAAATATGTTAAAATAATTTTATGAGCTTTAATTTATTGCAATGTAATATTATTTAATTTTGAAACATATGTGGAAAAAAATGATGTCCAATAGCTGATAGTCATAACTTCAGGTGAATTATTCAAAATTGTTCATTGATAGTGAAATCTGATTTCTTTTTTTTTTTTTTTAGAATTTTTTTTAAAGATTTTATTTATTTATTCCATGGTGGGGCGGGGGAGTGGAGGGAGGAGCTGAGTGAGAGGGTCAAGAGACTCCACGCTGAGTGTAAAGCCTGACATGGGGCTCGATCTTAAGACCCTGAGATCATGAGCTGAGCCAAAACCAAGAGTCAGATGCTTAATTGACCGAGTCACCCAGGCGCCCCTTGAAATCTGTTTTCTTTCCACATAGTGATAGCTATTCATTGTTATTAAATGATCAGCATTTTAACATTGTAATAATATGAAATGCTAAATATATAATAGTTTATTAAATTTAAAAATAATCACAGAATTAGTTTTCTTTAGTTTAAAAATAGTTAAGACACTTGTATCTTCTCTTTCACATCATATATATTAATTTTATTTTAATCTCATTATTGCACATAGTGTTTGTGATTGTATACAATTTAAAAGAGAGAAGAACAAGCAGCAAATAAAATAAAATTTATTCCCAAACCCACTGATTGTCTAAAATTTGGAGTGTGGTTTAAAATTTTTCCCCAATGATCTTGTGACTCAGTCCTATTTTCTCTCTTCTACCTCTCTCTGTGTCTCTATTCTGGACTTACGCTAGCGTTCAAAAGTTTAATGTAATGTTTTTAATTATACTATAGTTTGGACAAATTAAAACACACTATTCAAAAAGCTTTGTTACAGATATTGAAGTGTATTTTGTGTTATCACATACATTGCTATTGAATAGGTATTCCACCTGCCTATTGTTCCTCAATGTGAATTAAATATAGTTCAATACAGTTTTTACAAGTCTGTGTTGCATGTCATCTGTTGGATCTTTTAAAAATAACATCAGTGAAGGTCTACATGTGAAGAGTTTCAGTAGAAATGCGGAAGGCAGATTTCAGTGAATCAAGAGGATTAGAGATCTCCCTGATTGTGTGATTGCTCAGCACGGTTGAGAACGTGTAATATTTTAGTTGAATGTCTTTTTAAAATTATTATGATCCCCCTTTTCTTACAATTGGCCTACGGCCCATGATTTACACTAAAAAAATGTACCTGAGTTTAGCTGGATTTTTAAAAAATATTTTTATATATAATATGCAAGACTTACAGGTTTTAAATTATTGTAAGTCTGTCTAGTATATTGAATAATATATATGTCAAATATTTAAACAGTATCAAATTAAATGACAAAAACACATAGTCAGAAACATTTATAGATAGCATGTATACATTAATATTTGTATATTAGTATATGCAAAATTCCTAATGGCTTTAATTTTTAAATTATTGTTTTAAAATTTTTTAAATTTAAAAATTAACTGAGTTCAGGTCATGGAACATGTGTATTGTCAGGACTACTTAGGCAAAGGGTGTTGTTCGTGGACTAACCTGTTCATAGGAAATTCAAGAAATAAGTGTCATTTTCAACTCTTTAAGGATTACATTAAAATAATAAAAGATATCTAAGATAAATAAGGTAGCCTCTGTCATAAGAACACATTGCCATTTCTAGATTCAGTAATGTCATAAATTATATTTTTATTTTTGCCATGTATAGAGTGCCACCGCAGTGTATGAGGTAAATGCATATATTTTAGGGAGGGAGTTTGTATTCTTAATTATGCAAAAAATAAAATTAAATGTTACTTTCAAAATTTTTAAAGGGGACATTGTATTTTATAAACTTGGATTTCATTTGTTAGAAGCTATCTTCTGGGATTATCTTATAAAACAATTCACATCAGAGAAGAGTTAGCATTACCCAGAGGAATGGAAATCAACTAGGAAAGTTGACTCACTAATTATTTAGCAGACTTGAACGAATCAGTATCCAAAAGGATTACTGCCCAAAAGCCTGCCCTGGGGTTGAAGCAGGTGTTGTTTCATCAGAATTCAGCATTACTGCTATTTCAAGGAAGAATTCAAAAAGACAACCCTGAGAAAGAAAGTCCCATCTCTGTGACAGGAAAAGCATGAGTCCTAAGCTAGACTGTATGCTTTCTCCATCTCAGTCATTTCCTAGGCTGCGTTCTGCCTCAGATAGATCCCCGACCAACTGCAAAGCTGAATTCTTCGCCTGAAAACGGTGACGGCACCCTCGCAGCAAATCGCAGGCACACAGGTGTTTGAAGGGATCCGCGATATAGCTAGACAGAAGCCAAATTTCAGGTAGAATCACCCATAAAGGTTATAACTATAAGGCCAAAAGTTGCCTACTAATCTTGCTTTCAAAGGGTTACGGCTCACGGCTACACTGAAGAACCTTCCTCCTTAAAGTGAGTCACCATTAAGTTCCCCTGCAACTGTCTGGGAGACTGTTTTGGTTGGAATTAGAGGGCTGTAATGACTGCATTGCTCATTGCCTCTGTGTGTAACACCTGCAAGTTCTTTAGTCCTTATTATCTCTCAAGCAGTCTCAATGACTTTGAGTATTTCGCTTAGTGAGTAGGAGTAAGGAAAGCAATCTATTGTTCACGATGTTAATTATTACAGATTGTCAATCAATCTTGACAGCAGATGTTTTTTTCTTGCTATTTTCTGTGGACAAGAGGCTATAGAAACTTTGCTCTGAAAAACAGTAAGAAACTTCTGGTCTTGGGGACCACCTCCTTATTTGTATCACAGATGAAACATGTCAAGGAAAGCTAGTTTTGTTGTTTTTGATTAAATAACCACATACTTGCAAGCTAGCCCGTACTTGCTTCCTTGTCTGCTTGAATATGGCCTGTTGGCCATTTAGCAAATGAATTACGACACACATATTCTGCACTTCAGAGAAACCAGTTTATGTGAATATGGACATAAAGTTAAATGGTGGGGGTGGGGGGATCTGTTGTCACAATAATGAATCTGAGGACTCTCCTCGGCATAACTCTGCTCCCTCTAAGAATCCCAGTTTTTCTTGATGCTTGTAAATATGTTTTTTAAAGATTTTATTTATTTATTTTAGAGACAGTGGGATCATGAATGGGAGGGCCGAGGGAGAGGGAGAGAGAATCCCAAGCAGACTCAGCGTTGAGCACAGAGCCCGACATGGGGCTCGATCTCACGACCCTGAGATCATGACCTAAGCCGAAATCAAGTGTCGACGCTTAACTGACTGTGCCACCACTCGGGCAGGTGCCCCTTGATACTTGTAAATAATTCTGACCAAATGAAAGGTGTGCTCACATCTTCCTTGCTTTTTGTATCTAATTTTACTGTCTCTGGTCATTGCGTTTTTATGTATTTAATCACAAAAGTGATTCTACCTTAATAGTGTCCCTGCTTCTGAACTATTCAAGAGTTTTGCCTAATCCCAGACAGGCAAAGTGACACTGTGCATTGGCAGCAAATATTTTGTATCACAGATGAGAATTTGACAAAGTTAGTTTTAGATGCACCCTAATCTGCAGAAATAACTGGGTTAGGTATCAGCTCATGAACTAAAATCTTGACCTGTTTCTTTTTTTTTTTTTTTTTTAAGATTTATTTATTTATTTGAGAGAGAATGAGAGAGAGCAAGCACATGAGAGGGGGGAGGGTCAGAGGGAGAAGCAACTCCCTGCCGAGCAGGGAGCCCGATGCGGGACTCGATCCCAGGACTCCAGGATCATGACCTGAGCCAAAGGCAGTCGCTTAACCGACTGAGCCACCCAGGCGCCCTTGACCTGCTTCTTTTAAGACACATGTCATTTAGGACGGATTCAGGTGTGTGAAAAAGAGAGCCGTGGAAGATCTTAGCTCTTAGATTGTTCACTACAGGGATGGTTTTTTTGTTTGTTTGTTTTTTTAAAGATTGTATTTGACAGAGAGAGAGAGACAGCGAGAGAGGGAACACAAGCAGGGGGAGTGGGAGAGTGAGAAGTAGCCTTCCTGCAGAGTAGGGAGCCTAATGTGGGGCTCGATCCCAGGACCCTGGGATCATGACCTGAGCTGAAGGCAGACGCTTAACGACTGAACCACCCAGGTGCCCCACTACAGGGATGTTTTTGATGGAAATAGATATTAGCCAAGAATAGTAGGCAGCTATAATGGCAGAATTTGAGAAAAGAGGCACATCCTAATTGATACTCATCATATTCAGGTATCAAATTTATCTTGTATTTTTTATTTAATTTATAAAACACATTTTCTTTCAGTTAAGAAGCTAGTATTGTCTCCCTCATATAGCAAGAATAATGCCACAGCTAAAAATCCTAAATCAAATTTCCCAATAAAAAGATAGGAGCTGGCCTCATTCTAAAGTACACAAGAATAGTCAAATACTCCAAAACTCTAACAGCCCAGTAAAAAAAAAAAAGAAAAAAAAAAAAAAGAAGATATGGACAAATTTTAACTAATTTATTACAGTAGTTTGCAGTAGTTAAGGGCTCCCAGAGAGTCTTCTCATTCTTTTGCTCATCTTCATCTGACCTTTGGAATAGCTGAGTTAGGCTTAGCATGAAAGCAGTGAATCTCCGTACTCTTGTTTCTGTGTAGTTGTCATGAGCAATTGGGGAATGCTTAGCGTGCATGCTATGTACATCCCTGGCCCGAATGATATCAGGCTTTGATATATAAATTAAAGACTTCTATGACTCCTAAACTATACTGTGACTTTTTAGTGAAACCCTTGAAGGAAAATTAGAAGGCAAATATTTATAACTTTTATAAAATATTCTACTGAAATTAGATTTCTGAGCTAACGATAGCTGAAGATTTTCCTTAAATACTTGTGTCTTAGTCATGTCTTCCTATGAACCACTGCTGTTTTTTTTGTTTTTTCTTTTGGTAGAGAACAATGAACAAGCATATCATCTTAGATTTGATGTGAAATATACTATCTAAAGTGGTATATGAAAACTTTGGTTCTAAAGGAGAATGAATATATGTCAGCTATACTCCCTGTCTTCTCCCTTTTGCTTTTCCACGAATATGACTGTGTCCACTATTGCAGATAGATGGATTTGTAAAACATATACCATATGCATTATAAATATAAATGAATGAATTCCTTTTAATGAAATTTAAGAGAAAAATTTACATAAACATGGCCTTTGAGTTAATTTTAAAGGCTGTGAAAAACTTCAATAGGCTATGAAAAATTTCTATTGTTACATGGATATGAGTATTTTAGAACTCTCTAAACACATTTTTTAATTAAAAACGATAATGTTTTCATTAAGCACATACAGCAAATAATTTATAGTGTTTTAGGCTATGTACCTTTTCTTTTCTCCATGTTTTCCTCAGTAAAAAAAAAAAAAAAAATGTTGAAATGCACCTTGGCTCAAAACTGCCTTCATAATGACAATATAAATAATATGTTCTGAATCATAATCAAGTACAGTTAGGCTTTATTCAATAACCCAAACAACTAATTATATGCCATGCTAGATAAATCAGTATAAATATAACAGAAGCTAGAAACAGCCGGGTGGATGTCTAGGGATATTGAAGCTTTCTTTTTTTGTAGATAAAATCAGCGTACCGTGGACACTGGAGAATTGGATAATCTCTTCATGAGATATCCTAAATACAATAGATTTCTTTACTTTTTAAAAATAATATACTTGATGATTATATAGTAATATAACTAGAAATTAAGAAAATAAAGAAAAATCTTAAAAATTAATAAAATAATCAACATTTGAAGAAAGATAGCTCTTTATGTTTCTCACTTTGGGTTACTTCTGTCCCATAGTATGGCACTTTATTATTTTGTCAACAATTATATAAATGTTTCTTTTCTTGACTTTTTCTTATTTGCTTGATCACTGTCTCTGCCAGAAAGTTGGTTTGCGGTTTATTAACCCTGTATGCAGACCCTTTTAAAGTCTTGTTTGGAACATCCATGTTTTGAATTAATAGGCATTTAAGTGGACATATTTAACTACAAGAAAAATAACGTTAACACAATTAGTTACTCCCCATTTTGAAATGTCCTTCTTCCTTGGATTAAATTAATTTCTCTACATTTCACATTTTCATTTCCTGATTCTATTCTATAGGCCCGGAATGGAATAGTCACATCTCTCGGTGCCATGAGTTAATGAGTAAAGAAGGCGTAGATATAGGAAATAGAAGCTTGGGTTTAAAGTGAGGACGCAATACCCAAGGAAGAAATTGTTCCAGACTCAGAGTACATCCTTCACCCAGAGGGTTCAGAAGCACCTTCCATTTATTACTGGATAGAAATGCAAACCCAGTGTTACCAGATCTATTTTTTAAGCCAAAGAGAATTGTAGATTTTAAGGGAAATTCTTTTGAAAAATATTGTCAGTTAATTTTAAAAACATAATTTGTGGGACAGTACTTTTCAATTTAAAAATAAAACTTAATATGAAAAGCAGATATGACTCACAGGCCAAAAATTTCCAGTTTGTGATGTATGCCACATCACCTTCAGCCATGTTCTTAATGAGCAATCATTTTGCATATTTCACAAATTTATATTTTCAAATGATAATTTAAAACTCTGGACAAATTTATCACCCAGTTGAAATCTCACTTGGTAGTCACTATGTCGTTGTCACCTCTATATGGCCATAATTACTTCTTTTTTTCCCTAAAGATTTTATTTATTTATGTATTTATTTATTTATTTGAGAGAGAGAGAGAGAGAGAGAGAATATGGGGGGGTGGGGCAGAGGGAGAAGCAGACTCCCAGCTGAGCAGGGAGCCTGATGCGGGTCTCACCTGAGCCAAAGGTAGATACTCAACCAACTGAGCCACCCAGACATCCCATGTCTTTGAATTTCTTTTTTTCTTTTTTTTTTTAAGATTTTATTTTATTTATTTGAGAGAGAGAGTGAGAGAGAGCACAAGAGGGGGTATGGTCAGAGGGAGAAGCAGACTCCCCGCTGAGCAGGGAGCTCGATGCGGGTCTCGATCCCAGGACTCCATCCCAGGACCCCAGGACCATGACCTGGGCAGGAGGCAGTCACTTAACCAACAAAGCCACCCAGGCGCCCAGATATAGATTTTTTTTTTCTTCTTAAACCATTATTATTTTTTTAAGATTTTATTTATTTATTTGAGAGAGAGAGAGAATGAGAGAGAGCACATGAGAGGGAGGAGGGTCAGAGGGAGAAGCAGGCTCCCTGCTGAGCAGGGAGCCCGATGCGGGACTCGATCCAGGGACTCCAGGATCATGACCTGAGCCGAAGGCAGTCGCTTAACCAACTGAACCACCCAGGCACCCCATGTCTTTGAATTTCTTGAATTTTTTTTTTAGTACTTAGAGTAATTTTCACTTTTATTTTAATGGTTACCTTTGTGTTCATATTTTTTGAAAGATTTATTTATTTATTTATTTATTTAGAGAGAGAGAGAGCATGAGAAGGGGGTGGGTCAGAGGAAGAGGGAGAGAGAGAATCCCAAGCAGACTCCCGTCTGGGTGCAGAGTTCGACATGGGGCTCCATCTCATGACCCTGAGCTCATGACTGAAGCCGAAATCAAGAGTTGGTTGAGCATCTGACTCTTGGTTTCAGCTCAGGTCATGATCTCAGGGTCGTGAGATGGAGCCCCACATCATGTCCGGCTCTGAGCTCAGCCTGAGGTCTGCTTAGATTCTCTCCCTCTGCCCCTCCACCTTCTTGAGCTCCCTCTCAAACAAATAAAATCTTAACAACAAAAAAAAGTATTTCCTTACTTAACATTATACTATCATTTTTGTTGGTTTTATACATCTTTTACTAGGATTTATTACATATCGATCAATAATCTTATTTTAATTTCTTCTTTTTCTACCTATTCTCTCCCAATTTTTCTAGTAGCATCTTTCTACTTTGTTAGACACCATAATGGTTACATATAATCATTTAACCCATGACTCCACTCTTGTGGTATCCTTAGCTCAAAAATTAAACACAAAATGATCAAAGTCATTCTTTTTGCCAAAGTTTTCATTGTCATCTTCTATTGGTGAGGTTCTTCCTGTACTGAATTCCTCAGAAAGAAGATATTACTGTTCTTCAATGTTCTTCAAAATGCAGCATTGTTTTTTTATCACTTTGAGACTTAAAGAAAAGCTTAGCTGGATATAGAGTCCCCGCTCCACACAATTTTTTCCCTTAATTTCTTGAAAATGCTGCTCCACTGTTGTCATACTTTGTCCTTTCTAAATGTGGAATAAGAGGTGGAAATCTTCACTTTTGAATCTCTGTAGAGGAAAAGTTCTGGTATTATTGTTTTTCTCTATTTCTCCCAAATTCTTCACTTCTTCCTGTCAATTTCTTCCTTCTTAATCTCTCTATCCCTCATTTCCCTTCCCTGTGAAATAGGAATAATAATTGCATCAACTTCACTGGGTCAGTATAATTATAAATGAGATTATGCATGGAAACTGATCTGCAAATGTCAGGGATATTTTAACTCAATGCATGTATGCTATTAATATAATATAATTACATATATATTTCAACTATTAACTATCAACTATTAACAATAATTTATTAGGAATAAAAACCTATAGCTCAAAGCATTTTATATCTCAGCATTTTACCTTGCTTCATCTTAGCTTTAACAAACATGGCCTTTTCAAATTAGGAAAATTCAGGTAAGAAAAAATTCCATATAGTTGTATAAAAAGCTCACACTGTGGTCTAACAGAAAGGTGCACCATAAGATCTTCAAGGGCATAGATTTTATTTTATAGTGTATTAATTTTCATGGTGACATGGAAAATAAATCTAAGGTTGCAAAAGATTGTGATTACAAAACAGCTGTAACTACTGTCATTTACTAGGTTACAAATTTAGTTTAAACATCATGATCATTTCATGGGTGACACAAGATAAAAAAGAATATAAAATTTTACTCTGAAATCAATCTATACATACCTATAAATAAAATTTTATGTCTAGCCAACGAATGCATTTTCATTATTCTCAAAGTATATATGAACAGTGACCATATATTTATGAACATTTTCACAAGAATCTAATATGATAATTTTGCATGTATTCCTTCAATCTTAAACGCTTGAAAACTATTGTATAGACAATATTCATAGCACTACTTCCTCATTGCTTTACTCAATTGTAGGATTTAACTACATACATTATTTTAATTATTTATAATATGTAATCTCAAAATAAAATAAGAGTGTTTATTTTGTGTCTACTATATGTTTAGACTTGTGCTTTATCCTAGAAGAATTTGTAATCAACCTTGGGACAAGTCACATATTTGTGGAGATACTTATGTAGTTAATATAAACAATACACGTTTAGGTTCGAAAATGAAACAAACAGCATGTGTATACAAAAGCTTACTTTCCTATGCTGTGGTTAAGTAATAGTGGAAATAAAGAGTTCTCTGACTGCCTGAACAACTAAAGCTCTTTCCTAATTATAGTATTTCATTAAATACCAAGCATATAAAAATAACAAGATGATAGACATTTAAACCAACAAAGATTTCTTAACTTCAAAAATTATGTAGTAGTTGCATTTAGTTTATGAGTCCAGGAGTTTGGTAAAACTGCTGATTTCATTTTCATATTTCAAATCTAGAGAAACTTTATTCAAAGGAGGTTGGGGAACTGGCTAAATCTCTTGAACATCTGTGATCTATAAATTAAAAAATAGACTTATTTTTTTGCTCAGTATATTTTAGTGAATTAAAAAGGTGATAATGCAAATGGCTCTAATTCACTTTAGATAGCTAAACAGCTGATTTTGTATGCTGGAACAAAAGGTATAAAAGGAACCTATTTTAAGCTCATGCTAATTTGATTGACTTATTACATTATTTCTTCCTACTAATTTTAACTCTTGATTATCTACTTTCTTTATGGCACCGTTGCACATTTTATATAATAACATTCATTCATACTCCCATTTAAATAACAAATTGTCATGGATTACTTGCTAACAATCCAGCAGACCTTGAAATAGACACTGAGTCTTTCAGGCAGGATTTTATAGATCAGTTTAGTTATTGTAGGAGCCAATGCGGCAGATAATCATTTTTTTTTAATTTATTTTATTTTCCCCTCACATAGAAATGTTAAATTTTATTGATTCAGGAATAAAAAGTAAAAATATTTTATTTAATTGAAGTGGTGATGATAAATGTATATTGAAATTTCCTTCCTTTTTAACTAGATGAATTGAATTTTGTACAAACTCAAAAAATTTTCCAGCTCAGGTCCAGCCTTGAGGGCAAGAATATAGCTGATAACTATCATTCTCAAGGACAGAATTCAATGGGGCAGTTCAGTTCTTTTCTGCCTACTGTGAGGCCATGAAAAAACAAAGAGAGATCCATTGGTTGATGGGGGAAGTAACCACTGACAGGCATGGAATCTTAAATGAGCATACTGAAGCAACTGACCCTCTCTTTCCCTGTAACTACATCAAACTGCCTCCATTCTCTTCAAACCTTCCCCATTGCTAATTTTCTATCTCCTCACTACCTATAACTTATGAGAAACAAAGGGAAAATAAAGGCCAACCAAAGTCACTTTTTAAAAAGTCCTTAAAAAAAGAATGCCACATGAAGGGAAAGAGATATGCACACAGGGAAGACAAGGAAAAGACATGGATACCAGAGGCAAGGGAGATGGGGGAGAGAAGCCTGAAACAATCCTTCCTTTTCAGCCTTCCGAAGGAATCAGCCCTGCCAACACCTGGATCTTGGACTTCTAGCTTCCACACTGTAGAAAATACATCTCTGTTGTTTATGCCACCTAATGTGTGGTACTCTGTTATGGTAGTCTTAGCAGATGAATACAGGTTCCATGCCCTGCCCTTTCTTTGGCTTATATTTTGAACACAGTAATTTGGAATGTTCTGCAGTCCAGTCATTTAAACTGTTCTCCATCTGCTCTGCCACCAACCTAAACAGAGTCCTTATCATATTTCTCACTAATACTGCGACCTCCTATTCATATGTTTACATCTATTTTCTTTTAAAGATTTTATTTATTTATTTGACAGAGAGACAGCAAGAGAGGGAACACAAGCAGGGGGAGTAGGAGAGGGAGAAGCAGGCTTCCCACTGATTAGGGAGCCTGATGATGGGCTTGATCCCAGGACCCTGGGATCATGACCTGAGCCCCAGGCAGATGTTTAACGACTGAGCCACCCAGGCGCCCACATCTATTTTTGCACTTTTACAGAGTTTCTAAGATTTTTAAACTGATCTTTTAAAAATTCAGCTCCTATTAAATTATGTTCCTGATTAAAGTTTTTGTTTGTTTGTTTTTTGTTTTTTTTGTTTTGTTTTGTTTGTTTGTTTTTGGTAAATGCTCACTGTCTTAAGGTTAGAATCCAAAAGTCATGGTTTTCAAGGATGGCTTTGAAGTCATCACTGCTACCTACCTCTCTGGTATCACCTCTTATCACTTTCCCCTTGATTTCTTTGCTTCAGTGATTCTGGTCTTTCTTCAGTTCCCCAGATGTGTTAAAATCTCTCTCAACATGCTTAAATATTTTACTGGTATTTTAGTAAGTAAAAAAGTTTGAGACAATGGTGCTTATTGAACACTTGTCTACTTTTCTATGCCATAAATTCCATGAGACCATGTCTGCATTGTTGCAGATTGATTTACCCTTAGCATCTAGAAAAGTTTGACATGAGGAAGTACTCTGTGTATTAATTAAATTAATTACTTAATTAAATGACTGGATAAATGAATTTGGGCTAAGACTCCCATAGATTTGGTCCCTAAACCTAAAGAGGAAGGACAATAGATTTGTTGCAGTATCTGCCACTCTTTTAAAGAAATTACCATTAAGCACGTGTTCCCACTTCAGCATCCTGTCTTGATACTCCTTACTAATCATTTTTCAGTCCCTTCTAAATAATTGCAGTGCTTTTGTTTAGCTTATCATAGCTGTCTTCAAGCTGCATTACTTGTAATGGTGAGGAACTCAAGCTTTGGCATCAAAATGTTTGAGTCCAAATATAGGCTCTGGCATTTACTGTTTGACTTGTGTTGGGAAAAGTAGTTATTGGGAACAATGACAATAGCACTGTTTTCCTCATAAATGCAGCAAACTTCCTTTTGGGATTTTGTTTGTTTATTTGTTTGTTTGGCACCGTCCCTGTTTTCACTGTTGTCCTGGCATGCCATTAAACATAGTATTAAGCCAGCATTTCACAATTTTCATGAATTTTAAAAATTATTAATAATGGCATTTAATAGCCAACGTGGATATGGTATACCTCCCTTCTCCCAGTTTCCATATCGTATTTTCTAGTAGCATACAAGAAGGATATGCATATGGTTTCATGTTAACTAGTATTTGTAGCTGAAGGATGTGTATTGATAAAGCATCTCCTCCCTTTTCCAAATAAAGACAACTAACCCCTGTCTTTCTTTCTTTTTTTAATTTTAATTTTTGTATTAACATATAATATATTATTTGTTTCAGGGGTACAGGTCTGTGATTCATCAGTCTTACACAATTCACAGCGCTCACCATAGCACATACCCTCCCCAATGTCTATCACCCAGCCACCTCATCCCTCCCACCCCCCTCCACTCCAGCAACCCTCAGTTTGTTTCCTGAGATTAAGAGTCTCTTATAATTTGTCCCCCTCTCTGGTTTCGTCTTGTTTCATTCCGCCCCCCTTCCCCTAACACCTGTCTTCCAAGAACAGCGGGTTTAGTGTTTACCAGAAATGAACTGTGCTTATAGGAAATCTCCTAGAAGCATATTCCTTCCTATCTTGAGTGATGGAGGGAGAAGTAGTCCATGCTGCTGGCCCTAGGATTCCTAGCTGGTTGTACTATATATCCTGTCGCCAAGCCTCATAGCTGAACTCAAACTATGATGTGAATAAATATGAAGATTCACAGGTTAAAAGTTCATGAAATATTCTCAGGATGTAAAGGCTAAGCAGTTTTACATCAATGGAGGGAGTAGCCTGCACACTTACCACTGCGTTCGGTCATTTATTGAATAGTAAATCTATTGCTATTTATTCATTTTACTATTGGATAAGTGATATTTTTTATTGTTAAATAAATCCTTTCAGAAGCAATGAGCTCTAAAAACAAATAAAAAAGGAAGTTCATGCTTGATTAACAATAAATTATGGGGCTTTTCTTCAGGAAGTTTACGATGAATGAATAATTTCCACAAAATGTTTGTAGACATTTGACATCTATTGTGGGAGTAGTAGTGATATCACTGACCCAATCAGTGATATTAAGAAGGAGAGTCTGCAAAGAAGCAGTTGCTTTTATAAGACTGTGCTTAAAATGATAAAACTCACTTAGGAGCAGGATGTGCATTTACAAATCACTCTGTGAAGTGTAACTTGACATTTAAATTAAAAATGCTGCTCCTCAAAATTAATTTTGCTTATTTTAATTCCAAGTTTTCTTGTACAGGTAAGTAAAGGTGTAAGAGGTATTTTTAATGTGTTGGCTTCATTAGCAGAAGAAAAAAAATTGTAAATAGTAAAATAATGCCAGTTTTATAACAGTGCCATCAGATCTTTCAAATAAAGAATACGTTAATTTCCATCATCAGTTGATATTTCATCCACCTTATGGGTTCACAGTCTGACCCTACTTTTGATGTCTGATCACTGACAGCTTTCAAGTTGTACCTTTCCCGGTTTCTCTGTTGCTCCACACTTGGACAAAAGCATAAAAAAGCCCCATATTCCCTCCTCTTGCCCTGGCGGGAAGTTCAAACCATTCACAATGTTTATCCCAGTCAGTAAGTAACCCCTCACCCACTACCTTATAACGACAATACAAGCCAGAGCCACTCCAGCCCTCCCTTTACTTAAACCATTTTGGTACTTTCTTAGGAACCTGCCATACTCTCTCCAGAAAGTCTCATATGCACAGTAAATCTTTACTCTATTGGGTGTGTGTATTGTCATCTGTCTCATCATCTAAACCGAATTTTGAGTTCAGTCTGTCAGAACGAACACTCCAAATGCTATTATAAATTTACATAAAGATGAAGTTTTGTTTTCACTGATATTACAAATAAAAAGTTTGAGGAAGAATTATTTTGGTAAAAGTAGTATTTCTACAAATTTAGAAATCTATGGGGCATGTATTAGAGTTCTTCAGAGAAAGAGAGCCAGTGGGATCTATCTAGAGAGAGAGAGAGAGAGAGAGAAAGAGACTTATTATAAAGAGTTGGCTCACATGATTATGGAAACTAGCCAATCCAAATCTGCAGGGCTAATCTGTGTGCTGATAGGCTGGAGACCCAGAAATTTCAACAGTGCAGATGAAGTCTGAAGTCAGTCTGCTGGAGAATTCCCTCTTTCAGGTTTTTTGGTTCTATTTAAGCCTTCAATTTGCTTCGATGAGGCCAACCCATATCATAAAGGGCCATTTACTTTGCCCAAAGTTCACCTATTTAAATGTTAATAACATCCACAAACACTGTCCAAATTCACTCATAAAAATAACCATCACAGAGTGGAAATATAATTGGCATTGCTTGTAGTGAATATATAAACTGTAATTATTTCCCCCAATGCTATGATATGCTACTAATTGGCATGTATGTATGTATATTTTGTAAATATATATATATACACATTTGGTAAATATATGTTTGTGTATTATAATAGCTGAATTACAAAATTTGTGAAACAGTTGTTGGAAAACTCATATTTCAGCCTAGAGTAAAAGATTTTTCTCTTTATTTCTGATAATACGATTTTAGAAACACTTGAGTCTCTGAAGAACTTCTTGTAAATCACCCCAGGTGTCCCACAATGATATTGACATTTTAAATAAATGAATATATTAAATTTTGTTTGTATTTGTTCAAAAACAAATGGAAATCTACAGTCAAAAATATTGTACAAATAAAATGATAAAAAAACCTTAAAGATTCTAGTGAGCTGCTAGTATTCAAAGTTTGCAAAAATAAAAGACCTCTTCCATGATCCCATAAACTGAACCTGGTACTCATTATGGTAGGTCCCTGACATCCTCCATGATTGTTCTATAACATACTACAGGAATTGAAAACTTAGACTGTGAGTACTTCAACCACTGTATGAAGATTTAATTTTTAAATCATGTACTTGTAATTTGAAATAAAAAATTGTGGGAAAAATCCTGAAATTTCTGTATTCTATACCAAAGGGAAACAAAATTACAAAGACAAAAATCTAACCTCAGCGGCATAAAAACTTGGCCAACCATTCATGGGTTTTGTCTTGCAAAATATTTGTGGAAAATAGTTACTCAGAATGATGACATTAAACTGATACCCATGAAATATCCTACAGGTGAATCAATTGAAGATGTCAATATCTCACATTTGTTAACCATAAAAAACACTTGATGAATATTAAAAATTAAAAATAATATGCTATTTAAGATATTTTTTCTGAGAAATAACCCATGAATTTTGGGTTATTCACATAGCTAGCCCTTTACTTTCTAAACTCCAGATAGTTAATATAGATATGTCTTAAAATTATGTAATTTTTAAAAGAACATATATATGATCAGTGAATAGATTTCACTGGATAGATGAACCTATAGAATAATTCTAATTAAATCTACTTTCAAAAATAAAATCCTTTATATGAAAACAAATGACGTACACATTCACATCTTTGCCTTATTGACTTTCATGCATCACGGAAGCCTCACTTCAAAGAGCATATTAATGCCCTATGGGATCTCATCCATGATCTCATAAGCTGGACAATGCCCTCTCCATACCTCCTTTCCTGCTCCTTACTGCAGAGGAATTCACTCTTCTGTTTCTCACTTCATTATATCAGGAATCATTCAAAGTCAAATATCTAAATTCATAACACTTCAGGTCATATTGTAGGCATTCAATGTGTGCTTTTTGAATTGATCTGAATAATTTAGGTGGGAATAATTTTGTTTTGCTGGAATATGAATGATAGAAATGAATATGCCCAAGATTTGAAAAACAGAAAGTCCTTGCCTCCTAAAGCAATGTCCCTAAAAAAATGATCTGTTTCTGATAAATGCCATTAGTGGCATATAATGAATAATAAACAATTTCATTGGCATAAGGATAACTCAAAGATAGCCCATCCCCATTTCTAGTAATGAAAGGTCATTATTTGTCTTATATAAAGACCACTGAATATCCACAATGTATCCGCAATAGTTCCTTTTTGTTGTTGTTGTTGTTGTTGTTTTATTTTTTTTATTTTTTTAAAGATTTTATTTATTTATTTGACAGAGAGAGAGACAGCGAGAGAGGGAACACAAGCAGGGGGAGTGGGAGAGGGAGAAGCAGGCTTCCTGCGGAGCAGGGAGCCCGATGCAGGGCTCGATCCCAGGACCCTGGGATCATGACCTGAGCCCAAGACAGACACTTAATGACTGAGCCACCCAGGCGCCCCCACAATAGTTTCTCATTACCATTGTCAGTGTGTTTCTTCAGCCCAAAGGGCTCAAGCTTCATGCCCTGCTTCAGTGTCTATCCTGACAGCCACTGGCCTACTCCCTCCTGTTGGCTACACCAGCTGATTGTAGGGAACAAGAACACTGGACCCACAACTATAACTGCTGGATCTTCCTTGCAGGCTGTAGCTGAATCCTAAAACCTGAATTCTTCATTTCACAAAACGTTAACTCCACAGCATTCTATCATATTATCCTCCAACTGTCACTCAGGCAAGAATGACCGTTTTTTTTTTTTCCCCAGAGCTATTCAATGCAAGTGATTTACACCATCTCAGTGATACAACCATTAAAAAAATGAGTTTGTTATAATGAAATATCATTTCAATTGAGTGAAATAGCAATTTTAGTTTATTATATAGTGGTCTATATAAACCCAGTTTAAAACACACAATGACTTTATGGCTCAAAGTCTTTTGCAGATTTAAAGACGCATGATGAACCCTTAACCAGATTAATAATAATATTCAAATGTTGATACTGGATATAGTTTTTTTTTTTTTTAAGATTTTATTTATTTATTTGAGAGAGAGAGAATGAGAGACAGAGAGCATGAGAAGGAGGAGGGTCAGAGGGAGAAGCAGACTCCCTGCCGAGCAGGGAGCCCGATGCGGGACTCGATCCCGGGACTCCAGGATCATGACCTGAGCCGAAGGCAGTCGCTTAACCGACTGAGCCACCCAGGCGCCCGATACTGGATATAGTTTTAAAGAAAATTTATGATAGGCTTGTTCCTACTGGAAAACAGCTTAAATTGGAGGTCCTGAGAAAAGACAATAATATATTTCTAAATGAATGCTACCACTATATGCATATATATTACTATGTGTGCATATACTAATGATTTATACATTGAAAATATGGAATTAAAAGTTTGTGACTTGAGGAATCACACATAAAATAGCTGCATCAAACATTATAATTTAAAGTTTTATGCTTAACAATGAGTTTAGACAACAGACCATTATTTCTTTGGTTTGTAGAATTAAAATATTATTTAAGATGGTTACCAAGGATATAGGACCTCTCTAAAACACATCATGTGCTCCCAAATCTGTGATAAACTGTCCTTATCACCCTTTTGAGTAAGACTAGAGATGCAGAGGAGGAATATTGCTTTGTTTTTTGTTTTTTTGTTTTTTTGTTTTTAAAGATTTTATTTATTTATTTGACAGAGAGACACAGCGAGAGAGGGAACACAAGCAGGGGGAGTGGGAGAGGGAGAGGCAGGCTCCTGGCAGAGCAGGGAGCCCAATGTGGGACTTGACCCCAGGACCCTGGGATCATGACCTGAGCCGAAGGCAGTCGCTCAACCGACTGAGCCACCCAGGCGCCCCAGCCAAGAAGCCGATTCTTTTTTTTTTTTTTTTTTTTTTAAGATTTTTATTTATTTATTTGACAGAGAGAGAGACAGTGAGAGCAGGAACACAAGCAGCGGGAGTAGGAGAGGGAGAAGCAGGCTTCCCGCCGAGCAGGGAGCCCGATGCGGGGCTTGATCCCAGGACCCTGGGATAATGACCTGAGCTGAAGGCAGATGCTCAACGACTGAGCCACCCAGGCGCCCCTGTTTTTGTTTGTTTGTTTGTTTGTTTGTTTTTTTTACTAGAATTTATAAAAAGGCATTTTCTGTTTGGGAGGCTCCAGCTGATTTGACTTATAATATCCTATGGCCTAAATAATGATTTGATTGTAACATATCAAGGGGTATACTATGATAGTATGATAGTTGAGTCGCAAATAATAGATGTTATTCCATTTGTAGTACATTCAAAGAAATCAAAACACTGTAAGACTTGAGGGGTATTTCCTCTGAACAGCAAATCTTGTTTATCTATTTGTACATGTGTTCTGAATACTAAGCCCTCTAATACCAATGTAGAATTAAGTAAGAATACAAATGGGATAGAATTAAATAATTTTTATTGGCAAATACTTACATGACTGTAAAGTATACAGTCTTTAACGATGTTGTAGATAAACCTGAGCCATTTAAAGTATCTACCAGGTATGGAGTGCCTGCTATGTATGCAGTTTATGGGAATAACTTTAATTTCATTTATTACCTTTTTTAATCCTTAGAGCAAGCATACCAAGTAGAAATTATTATCTTATTTTATAGTTGTGGACACTTAAGTGTCGAAGCTGGCATTCAAACACACACGTATGATTCAAATTATTATGCTGTTAACCTCCGTGACATAATACCCTACATCAGGATTCCTGCCCTTATGAAAGATGTAACAAGAATACGGCTAGCTAATAATCAAATCTGGTTTGAATTTAGTAGTATTTATATTTAAAAATCTAATTTTAAGTCATCAGTTTATTTCTTCTTTCTTAAATCAAATAAAGTTAAAATTTGTGAATTTGTGCAATTAAATCTCTTATTACTGGATGTCTTATGTAGAATAAATAATTCTGGAAGGTAATAACTCACTTAATTTTCTAAAAGTAATTGGCTTTGATAGTTGATTACTTATATACACGCATGCAAATTCTTATGTGCAAATTGGGCATGCAGGTATAAACATTTTCTCCCAGGCACAATAACTTTTTTCTCCATACTGACTTTCCTAAACCTGCGAATATAACTATTAGTTTAAATAGTACAACATAAATTACTATTTCGTTAGTTTTGTGAGAGACACTAGTTTCCAATGTCAAAAATTAAGGCCTTAACAGCTGCCGCAATTAAAAAAGCCACCTATAAAACAAGGACTATCTTTAAATAAAGGAATATCATCATGTTCTCTTTCAAAGATTATTTGAATTGCTAGGCCAAAATAATATGATGGTAGAAAGTGATGAAAAACTAAAAGACAGAGGGCAAATCTGCTTTTAGATACTATCCCTTAATAGTAGGGATAATATCATCAGTAGGGAGATCTTATTAATAAATAAATGAATTTAGAAGATCCAATGCATAAAGTGAAATTCAAATACTATTTTTTTACATTGTAAAGTGGCATACATATTTTTTATAAAAATTACCAAGATTACGAAGGTAAAAATATCTCTAATTTAAATGAAAAAAAACAAAACAAAAAACAAGATGCCACAATATTTATATTGTTTCATACCTCTTGTTTCAAAATATGGGAAACGTAGTTGAAAAAACAAACATGATATCACTGGCAATAGTTAATTATGAATAACTATTAATTAATTAACTATTAATAAATGAAAATGGTCTGAAGAGAATTTTTTACTTTATAAATTCTTGTATTTTTGAACTCGATGCTATGTGTAGCATTATCTGTGTAAGGAAAACTACTGACATTTAAATTTTTTTAGTGGTTTAATATATTAAAGATCACTGGAACTTACAGGAAAATGATATATTTAAAAATACATTTGGAGGAGTTTGTATTTAGCAAAGATGTCATTAACGTGAATTTGAGGTAATTGCAAGGCAAATATCTGAGTAGTCCATTAGCTCCATCCCTGCTGAGAATTGAAATCCTAATAAGAAATCAATTTGATGACTTTTAAAAATGATCCTAAATACATAAAATCCCTAAAATTTACTCATGTATTCAAAAATATATTAGGGCTTTTAACACTACCTACCTGGTGAAGTAAAAATTCTAGGCACTTGATTTGCTATTTATAACTGGCAGTTACAAATTGTATTGTAACTGGAGAATATAAATATTCTGGATATGTTTAGGAAAGTGACTTAAGGATTACAGCAACAACAACAAATGCAGGGAAAAAAAAAATCCCTACTGTTTGAAATAATGATTCTAGGTAAAAGCAAAGATAATACCACAGTGACTTAAAAACATCATGTCTATACTTTTCATATCTCCCTATTGTTTCTACTACCATTGTATGTCTAGCTTTATTTATTATATTAATCTAATATAATCTATTATATTAATCTAATTTGTGTCCATATCAATTCCTGTACCTTTATATTTATCTACACTGATTTTCTTTTTTTTTTTTTTTGTTAAAGATTTTATTTATTTATTTGAGAGAGAGAGAATGAGAGACAGAGAGCACAAGAGGGAAGAGGATCAGAGGGAGAAGCAGACCCCCGCTGAGCAGGGAGCCCGATGCGGGACTCGATCCCGGGACTCCAGGATCATGACCTGAGCTGAAGGAAGTCGCTTAACCAACTGAGCCACCCAGGCGCCCGTATCTACACTGATTTTCAACTTAAGGTAAGTTTGTGTATGTATGGGAAGTGGTTGAAAGGTCACCCAATCTTGCACGCATCTGTTCTTGTATAATTGGTAGGTTAATATATAAATTATCATACAATGAACTTATTTTCAAACCAAACGTTTAAGGTTGTAACAAATAAGAAAGCACACAGGGATATAGGAAGGGAGAATATTTAACTACTAGGTCTATTCCGTATTTTCCAGAAGAATTGTTCCCTGTGACTATTATTTATTTTATAGCACAGCATCTGCTTAAGGATCTTTTCAAAATGTTCTAATCAATAGAACCAAAAGTAATAAGCTTGATTACGTTGAGGTTAATGAAGCTCAAGATTTGGTCTTATAATATGCTTTTATGATTACTTTTTTCATGAAATTTGCAAAAGTAAAATAATTTTAACAGCAAATGAATAGGATTATTGTCTCTTTCCACTCTAACTGCCTGTCCATCACACTCCTCCTGGTGTCTGATAGCATTGCATTAGCTACTGGCATTTAGAGTATTAAGAGGAAGTTGAGTGTAAATTGTTGGTATGGAATTTTAGTTATATATTTATATGATTCGCATAGCCATGTATAAGCATCTACCTAATACCCACATGATTTGATGCTGTGCACAGCAGAAAAGTTTTAACATTCCTATGACCTTTGGCCATCCCAGCCATGAGCACTCCTGAACCCTCACACCCTTCTAAACAGACCAAGATAGAGGAAAGTCTGATTGATTTTTCTGTTATCGTGTCCTATAAAGAGACAATCAAAGTTAATACAGACAAAGGTATTATGCTATTTCTGGATATTTTTGAAGTTTGTGGTAGTCATCTGCTTTTTAAAATTTAAAAATTACTGTAATTTACTTTCACATTGCAGTTTAAAAAGGTATTTTCATACTTGATTTTAAGGTATAATTCTGTGTTCTTTTTTTTTTTTTAGATCTCATTTTTTTAATGAATCTTGTGTACATACTTGTTATTCCAAACAGGGAATTATACTCTGAAGCCTGGACAGAAGTATTTCTTTTTTCTTTTTTTTTTTTTTTTTTTAATTTTTTATTCTCATGTTAATCCCCATACATTACATCATTAGTTTTAGATGTAGTGTTCCATGATTCATTGTTTGTGCATAACACCCACTGCTCCATGCAGAGGAATGTTGAAAAAGAAAAGCAAAGCTGGTGGCATCACAGTTCCGGACTTCCAGCTCTATTACAAAGCTGTCATCATCAAGACAGTATGGTCCTGGCACAAAAACAGACACATAGATCAATGGAACAGAATAGACAGCCCAGAAATGAACCCTCAACTCTATGGTCAACTCATCTTTGACAAAGCAGGAAAGAATGTCCAATGGAAAAAAGACAGTCTCTTCAACAAATGGTGTTGGGAAAATTGGACAGCCACATGCAGAAGAATGAAACTGAACCATTTCCTTACACCACACACAAAAATAGACTCCAAATGGTTGAAAGACCTCAATGTGAGACAGGAGTCCATCAACATCCTAAAGGAGAACACAGGCAGCAACCTCTTTGACCTCAGCCGCAGCAAATTCTTCCTAGAAACATCGCCAAAGGCAAGGGAAGCAAGGGCAGAAATGAACTATTGGGACTTCATCAAGATAAAAAGCTTTTGTAATTCTGTGTTCTTAAGAAAGCTATTTAAGCTATCCCTTCAAGTTGTGTAAGTTTTCCTGCCTAAGCTGGAAAACATAGATTGTGTTCCTGATTGTAATTCCAAATCCTTATCACCACCCTTCATTGAACTTGTTCAGGAATCCCGATTTCCCCATTTGTGGAACAGGATAATGAAATTGCCATCTTGAGGAATAATTCTGGTTTTCATAACATTTCAAATGTGGCTTAGGCCCAGTCAAGAAAATTTGGAAGCTAATATACCCGCAGGAATTCATGTAACCTACCAGGAATATATTCTAATCTAAAATGTCTAAACCATCTTAGCCGTGGAGTAGAGAAACAATTTACACTTACTTCCCTGGGGTTCTCCTCTTTTTAAATGATTCATTTTCTGGATCAAGGCACTAGACTCTAAGAGTAACAGAATTATTAATTATATTCATGGATTATAGCAAGGGAAATAATAGAGTAAGCTTTTCCATTTTCTCCCCCGAAAGCTGGTTTAAATTTCCAGAGAGAACATTCTCTTCCTTATGGTTTTTCACATTGACTAGGGACTTTTCCCCAAGGCGTGATCTTTTTTCTACTGGGAAATCTCACAGTATTTTTTTCTAATCAGAAATTGTGAGTTGAGTTTCCTCTGTGAGAGGAAAAGTGATATGGTAGCCCCGAGGGAAATACTAGTTCTAAGTTTTTTATCTTTTTCTGTTAAAGCATATCTATTCATTCAAGGAAGTTTCAAAATTGAAGTATTGTTATTAATAAATAAATACCACAGAATGAAACTGAGATTAGGTGATGATATAACCCGTTTGATCATCAGGGATATGAATGAGTATTTTGGCCTATAAACGATCAGTTTGTCTTCATCTATAAACGAGATAGTTACAGATTACACTTAGTTTGTTCTGCATAGATTCAGCCTCAGTTAAAATGAGGACTTCCCGATGAATTTGCATACCTTCGAGAAGCTATAAAGTACACAGGAATTTATATAACTCCTACAAAAGTGTATGCTAATTTGTATTCTAAAGATTATTAAACCATTTTAGCCATTAAACTGTATTGTGGGCCAATGCTGCAGGTAAGTTTTAGATAAGATGAAAAAAAATATTTAGAATATTTAGAATATTTAGAATTTAGAAATAGATATTCTAAAAAATGTATTATTTAACCAGTATCTCGCTATTATTTAAAATTAGCCTGATTTTTAATTTTTGTTATTGAGATATTTTGTTTATTTGAACGTAGCATTGATTTTGGAAAATATATCATGCTCCTATAATATATCTTTTAAAACTTTTAAAAACATAAAACACAATAAAAAAGAAAGGAAAGCATGTAAATACATATACTTTCTATCCAAGAAGGAAGTTGACATTAAAGGTAGAAATGTCCTATCCAAAGTTGTTCCAACATATACCAAAAACCTATAAATTGATAGTTGCCAAAGAGTTTGTTTTTAATAATGACAGAAACCTAAAACCCTAAATTTTTAACTTCTCATAACCAAATCTGTTTTTAATTGGTCATATTGTTTTAATTTTGGCACATATTCATTTTTAAATTTTAAATTTAATTTTAAATTTCACATATTCGATATTGTTTAAATATAGGATTTTGTTTTCTATTCCTAATTAATTTCCAGCTTTGCTTTTGTTTTTGTTTGTAGCCAAACACATATTTTCCCAGTTCTATTAATTATAACAGCCACTGTATATTGCTTTACAACTTCTTCCAAGCTTATGGAGTTATAAAACACAAATTTTCAGGTGTATAGAATTTTGTGTGTGTGCATTATCAAAAAAATAGAGAAAAATAAAAGATTATAATATACACATTAAGATGTAAATGTATATTCAGCAATTTACTTCATCATTTCTTCTAAATAATTTTATATCATGGATATATGGATATCTATTAGAGATGATAACTACAAATGCAACCTATTTTATTCAATATTGGTATAATATTTCAAAACCTATTCAAATATTTTAGTATTACCAAACTTTCAAGTGGTTTCCAACATTTCCCAGATACAAAACTGTGGTGGCAGACATTATTTTACATATAGCCTGAGTAATGCTGCTTTTAATTCCACTAGCTTGATTCCTAGAAGAAGGAATGCAAGATTTGAGAATAGTTTCCAATTGTACAGGTGTGAACAGATTATTTTCTCAAAAAACTGTAGCAATTCACAACTCCTACAGAAATGTAGAGTGTTCTTTTTTCCCCCCACCTTTATCAGTACTCTGATAATGTATTATCATTCTTTTTAATTTCACTCAAATAAAGGAGTATATTATACCTCAATTATTTTGCATTTTTTTCAATAGTGCTTATTTGGTTGGTCTATCTGTATACTATTCATAAACTGTATTTAGTTTTCTACCAAGTCTTTAGTATTTTCTAGTATTTTATTAGATAGACACTTGTAAAAATAATGCATAGTGCACATAACCTATTATTTATCATATATGCTACGAATATTTTCACTGATTTTTATTTGTCTCAACAATTTTTTAAATTAAAAAAGATATTACAAGCATGTCAGAAAATATATCTTACTCAATTAAGAATTGTATCATAAAATATACATCTTTTATAACTATTTTGTTTCTTTTCTTTTTTCCTTTGTTTCTGATCTGGCTTTGAAAGTTCATGTTATGTTCAAAAATTTAAATTGTATTTTTTTGTTTTATTGTTCTAGAATTGTGGTGATTTGGTGAAGGAATTCATAGGAAATCGAGCACATGCTTGTAGTCCTACATTTTATAACCTGCTTTAAGAAGTCCCTAGTGATTCCTAGGAAGGGAAGAATATTCTCAGAGAAATGTACTTCCTTGGGGAAGTATCGTGACACATTTGTTTGCTGGTGCATGGCATAGCACATGAGCTGGCTTCTGGAATCTGTACATGTATGTAAGACATATGCATAGCTTGGTTTTCAGACTTCTGTTGTAGCACTTTTTCTCTAAGAAACCAGGCTTCACTAATTCTTTTTTATTTTATTTATTTTTTTAATTTATTAGAGAGTGAGAGAGAAACAGCATGAGAGGGGAGAGGGTCAGAGGGAGAAGAAGGCTCCCCGATGACCCGGGAGCCCGATGTGGAACTCGATCCCAGGACTCCAGGATCATGACCTGAGCCGAAGGCAGTCGCTTAACCAACTGAGCCACCCAGGCGCCCCTGGGCTTCACTAATTCTTGAAAGAGGCTGCAAATTCCTGCCCCTAGGTGGCCTCTATGTGCATCACTTCCCTTGAAAAATCAAGCTTCTCCTTCTTCAAGGAACAATACAAACAAAAACAAACAAACGAAAGTTTGTTTTCCTGTATTATGTTGTTTGTGTATATGGCTTATCAACTTTTAATATATTTTAGTAGCTTGATAACTTCAGCTGTATCTCAGATATCTTTATATTCACTAAGTTATCTAGAATAATGTCGTATAGAATAAGTCAAATGGGAAGGAAGTGATTGCACACATAAATGGTACTAACTACAGTGCTGACAATGGGATGCAGAATAAAGTGCTATCCACAGAGAGAGAAAAATTTTCTTCCTACCATAGGGAAAGACTGCAATATGCATATTGCTCATTCTGGAGGGTGGATGTATGTTCATTGCTTTTAATTTTAGCTCTTGCTTTCTCCTGTTCTCATTGGACATTCCTAGAAGTGGATCATATGTTTGTTAATAGTAATGGCTATGCCTTCCATGCATAAAGTGTTTTATGATTTTCAAAGTGCTTTTTGCATATATTACAACTTCTGATTTTTACAACAGTCTTGTGAATTAAGGAAAGAAGCAGTTTCTGGTTCATTTTTATCAGCCATAATAAGAAACAATTTTAACTGCAAGTTCAATATAGCCATTCATTCAAATAGTCCAAATATTGAAAAGACTGCTTTATCTTTTCATTTTAAATGATGCTTTCTGTGGCCTTAGTTATAAATCAAAATATGCTACTTTAAAATCCTGCATAAATATGCACTAACTGAGAATTCTCTATTCATTTTTTAGCACAAGAGTAACAAAAAGGTCTAGACAAATTAGAGTTCCAAGAAGTATAAATGCAATGAATAAATTAATGCTGGCATTGATAGATGAGGGGGAGAGCAAAGGAGTTTCATTGTGCAGCTTGGCTGAACAACTGTGTTTGTGAGAATATTTGTAAGGTCAGGGAATTCTTGTTTGGAATGTACTAAAGAATTAAAAAGAATAATGAAATTGATTCCTCATCTTTGAGCATGTTGGCTACTGAATTTTAAATCTGCAGAGGTAAGTCTCAGATATTCCTGTGCATGTCAGCTCCATCTCATAAAGAAACATGAGGAGAGCCAATATATTGATACTGTTAAATGCTGTTCCTTTTATCTCTCCAGGAATAGTTTAGAACAGAATAATCGCATGAGGTTTGAATGTGTTTTAGCATACAGGTGGACAATTCTTCCTTGAAACACAACATAGACCTGTTTCAAATGGAAATCAATGGGAAGTTGTTCTAAACCACGAGTTAATCGTGTTGTATTTTACTGGGGCCTCAAAAATAATGTAGGTAAGTGTGGGAAATTGTAGATGAATTCATCACACGTGATTGTAACTTTCATCAGCTTGTGTGATTTTTATCTAGAATGTTAATGGTTAAAAAAGGAAATCTGAATTTATTTTTCCATTTTCTTTATCCCAAGGCATTTTATGGTATCATTCCACCCTCTGTACTGTGCTATCCATAAGTTACAAGATATGAGAACTGTTGTTTGCCTGTAATTTAAGTCCATATTATTTCCCCTGGGAAATTTTAGAAATGCAGGGCGGGATGTCTGAAAATGGATGGGAAAAAAATCTGGTGGAAAGAAATTTATAGAAAGGAAAAACAGATGACCTCTTATATCTTTGCCTTTTTGATCCTTAAAATTCAATGATAGTCTTATTTATATTTACTCTCAGAACCAAATAATAGAAACTTTTTGACCTCACATTAGTTACAAAGTTGAGGTTTTTTAAAAATCTCTACTTGAAACTTTGTTTTTCACTTTTTAATTTTATTGAAACATTAAGGGCACAGTTGCTGATTCAATGATGGGAGATTAAAAGTTTCCCACTTATTTCTTATTTGATTCTTTGTAAGTAAATGAATCAAATCAACATTAATCCTAAACTCTTCTGGGTAAGAGATTTGTATTTAACAAATATAATTTTTCCCTATAATACAATATCTTAATTTTAAATTATTTTGAAGAACATTAGAGTTATAATGCTTCAAAATATGGGACTCTTTCCATCATCTTCCAATGAATTTCTTCCTTTTTTTATTCCTATAATAAGACAAAATATGCTATTGATCTTTAGTTTTTTCTCTAATTATTTAAAGGTATCAGCCGGTAGAGTGCTTAAAGAGCTGTTGTATATAATATGGCTGATGTTTCTTAAATGGCTACTATTTATCATGTTTTCTTATTTATACAAACTGACATGTATACATTTTTATGACAACCCTGTGATATAGTTCTTCTCTGATTCTCAAGTTAGAACTAAGGAAACCAACAGAGAGAGATTGCTCTAGGTCACTCAGAACCAGAATTTGATCCCAGACAGCCTTGTTCAGACGTCCTATTCTCAACCACAGCCCGACTGTTGCCACTGCATAATGTTACAAGCTATAAGCCACGTATTTTACACTATTTGTATAAAGTGTTATTTTTTAAGACTTATTTGTTTATTTTAGAGAGAGAGAGTGTGTGTGTGTGCATGCCTGTGCATGAGTGTGGGGAGGTGGAGAGAGAGAAAATTTTCAAAAGAATCCCCACTGAGCATGGGACCCGAGGTGGGCCTGGATCCCATGATACATGAGATCATGACCTGAGCCAGAGTTGGAAACTTAACGAACTGAGCCACCCAGGTGCCCCTATTTGCATAAGTGCTTTAGTTATAAATATCGTGCTTTGTGTCAAGGGTTAAAATATTAAAAGATATGTAGCTGGATCAAAAGGTATTTTGATCACTTTCAAACTTTTTTTTTTTTTTTTTAATTTCAGTGGAGCAAGAGGTCTACCTTGCATTATTTACCTCCATACTTCCAGTGCTTTAGCTTCTGCCACCTGCTTGCCTTTTCCTTCCTTTCTTTCTTTTTTTTCCCTTGTTTCTTAAAAACTGTGGAGTGGAAGGTAGGGGTAGAAGTCTTGAAAGTTAGGGAGTATAATCAGATATGGGAATAGTCATACCTCCCTTGCCACACACACTCACACACACACACAAACACACACACACAAACTGAATTCATGCTCTGCACCAAGTTAATTCAATATTCTTGATTCTGTGTTCAAGCAACTATGTCATTTAATTGTAGATACAGAAAAAATCAATCTGGTTTTTATGGAGAATGGGATTCTGGACTTTTTTTTTTTTTTTTAAGATTTTATTTATTTATTTGAGAGAGAGAGAATGAGAGAGAGCACATGAGAGGGGTTAGGGTCAGAGGGAGAAGCAGACTCCCTGCCGAGCAGGGAGCCCGATGCGGGACTTGATCCCGGGACTCCAGGATCATGACCTGAGCCGAAGGCAGTCGCTTAACCAACTGAGACACCCAGGCGCCCCGGGATTCTGGACCTTTTAAAAGAAATGACAGATTACATTTTCTTTGCTTCTAGGTAGTGTGAGTGCTGTGACAGAGCCTCACAAACCTAAAGGGCACTTTTAGGGGAGTACCTCTGAAGGTCTTCAGTGGGAACCTAAATCATATACCTACTCCTTCTTCTGCCTGTTCCTGAGCAAAACTGTTCTAGTCTCTGAGGCACAATACCAAGAAGGAGCTCTGGAATGTGTGCATGTACTAGGGATAGGATTTAAGTAGTTCATACTCATATAGATTTGTTCTCTAACAGTTGAATTTCTTCTTGGGATCACGAATTCTGTCTGCTTTTTGGCAATGCAGACCGAAGTACCTTCTTTCAATCATCTCATCATGCAATTTTCCTCTGCCTGTACTACATACTTTTGGTATATATTATAGTGTGACATCAGGCAAGTGATGGCTTTTATTGTATTTCTAGAAACTAACATGGTATTTAACACATTTCAGGTGCTCAATAACTCCTTGATAAATGAAGGATGCATCAATGAATGATGTAAGGCAATTTGTGAAAAATTTAGCATATTTGACAAAATGGAAATTGCTTTACCCTTGGTCTCTGAAAGGACATAGCTGTCACATTTCCTCAATGAAAGACTTGTTGTATAATTGTTCCAAAGGTTATTTCTAAAGTATACATGAATACTTTAAAAGGTAAAGCATCTAATGAAAATAAAATGACTTCAGTATACCCAACTTTATGGTTTTGGAGAAAATTATTGGTAAATTGGAATATATGCAGATTAATTCACATGATTTTTGCCTGACAGGAGTTCACACTGATTAATGTAACCACGTGTTTACCAAATATCAGAAATTAATCTTCCTGCACTTAAACTTGCTAAGGCATTTGTAGTTTTAACCAGACTAAGAACTGGTGTCTTGACTGATAGGATAGTCCTCAGGCTTCAGGAATCCATATCTAACAAAAAAAAAAAAAAAAAAATCCTGTGTTAAAAGATAAACTGAAGCATATTAAAAATTTTAAAGTGTTTATTTTAGCAAAAATCAATTCAAATTGGGCACCATCCAATCTAGCAGATAAAAAGATGCTCAAGGGGCTGTACCAAATGAAAGACTTTTAGAGGCAGAAGGGAGCAGGAACAAGGAATTATAGTAGGCAAGAAACAGGTTGGTTATTCTTATAGGGGATGACAAGGGTCTATCAAGTAGATTACCTAACTAGTGCTGATCAGGAGATTCCTAATTGGCTGACCAGTGTAAGATTACATTTCTGGGAGAGCTGAAACTCTAATTAAGTCTCACTTTGTTTAAATGGGGCTTAGCATAAGTGACTCCATTCTGGGCCTGTTGTTTTTAACACTTCCAATTGATTTTTTTTTTTTTTTAATGGTTAGAAATGACTATCTGAAGTCATGAGATAAACACTAATATACTGGAATGTTTAAATAGAAAATTTAAAACCTGCTAAGGGTATTCTAACATGAGTTACTAGTTCCTCTTCATTAAGAAATTTGTGATAAACCTTATCCAGGGAAGTCTCAGGAACTTCTTTATTGAATCAGATCTAGATCCTCTGCCATGAATCTCAAACTTCATGCCACCTATATTGATTGCCACCTTTCTGCTTCAGGAATTTGTATGTTTACATTTCTTCTACCACTCTACAAAATATTGGCTAACGACTTCACCCATGCTTTGCCCCATGAATTTGGGTTTATGTTACAGTCGATATCTCTGTGACACCATGGCTTTACTGTCTGCCTTTGCTTTGGTTTTGAAAATCCTTTAGGATATTTACTCTCATAGGCTTCAGCAGTCAAATATTAAGCTCCTTTGATGAAAATTGATAATTTCTACTTTAAGTAGTAACTACAAATAGATATACTCTAATCAACTTTATTAAAGCTAATGGTTTAACATGAGCGGACGTCCAAAACAGTAGCTTACAAGGATGTCAAAGGTGGTTTTATAGTGTTACTTTATGTCACTGACACTGGCTTCCCCTCATTAATATTTCCACAGAACATCAAAATTACATGAAACTTTTAACTCTTAAAAGATGTCATCACAAGGAAAAAGTTCTGTAATTGTGTGTGGTGACAGATGTTAACTGGACTTATTGCAGTGTTCATTTCACAATATGCACTAGTATCGGATCAGTATGTTCTACACCTGAAACTAAAATAATGTTGTATGTCAATTACACCTGAAAGTGTCATTCAAAAATAAAAATAAAGATGGTTTATAATGGAAAAAAAATCATACAAAAATTTTAAATGTCATTACATTATTTACTTTCAAGAGCAATGTTAATGATACAGATATGTGAATAGATAAGGGAAATTACCTCTCCTTTCTTTCCTTCTTTATATAATCAAAATATCAGAAAGAACATCTCAGTATATAAGATTTTTATTGTGGAGCTAGTAGGCTTTGAGAAAACTACTTTTAAACATTATTTTAGGAAATAGCATAAAATTCCTAAGAGGATGAGTTTTTTTGAGACCGAAATCTCCTTTCCCTAACTCACTTAAAATAAAAGTTCAAGAATGATATTACATGATAGTCTTCATATCTGTAATTGAATTAATAGAATTCTCTGATCAAAATGTATTTGACCATTGGCGACAGTAATTTTATTAATATTTCGTTGTAGTGGAGTGGCAAGCCGCTTTCTGAGATGCTAAAAGAAAATATCTGTTAAGCGGATTATATTTTTAAATTTTTATCTTAGATTACTCTTCTGCAAGAATAGTAAAAAGCAATGATAATACCAAGAAAAACAAATTCTTTATATTCCACATGCTGGTGAGAGACAGATCCTTAGTATCAGCAATATATCTTTATAATATTTAATATTTATCTTACATCTAAAGATATCTAAACTATTTTTCTTTGTTTATATAACACCAAGATATGCTGTTTTAATAACTTTAAAGCATTATTAATATACATTAATAAACATTACTGCTTTACTATATGTCAGATGTATCTGAAAGGAAAGTGTAGCAAAATCCTTTGCTGAGTCTTAGTTGATATGAAATCAGCAACATTTCTCCCATTGTAGCTCTTTCCATCAGTTGATCAATGTGTTATTAGTGCTTTTCTTTACCATACACTTAAGAATGATTGGAAGTACTGAATATCATGGTGTAAATAGCTTTTACTTTTAGGTATGAAGAAAATTGATTTTCACTTGTCCTAAACATTCCAAAATTGTTAACACTTTCTGAAGCAAAAGATGACATAGAACTTACAAATTCTGTTAGAATTTCTCAAAGCGTATTAGATACGAGCCATCATGTAATATCAAGGCTAGAAATTACAATCAATAAACAGATTATGTCCCTCAATAACAAGTCCAATTTAACTAAAAAATGTACACAGATGCTGAATACTTATAATAAATGTTTTCTTTGTATATATATATATATATATATATATATATATATATATGTATATCTTCAGTAGTGTTATTTCTACAAATGAAGCTGAAATATTTCTAAGCTTTTATAATAAACCTTAACCAAAAAGATGTTAGAGGATGTCACCTCTCAACTTAGTGGCTTTATGTAGAAGAGAATTCTGAAGTTCTAATATAATTGATAGGGAGTTGTATTTTATAGATTCATAATTCCTAACATGGCTGGCATAGAACATATTTAAATTTGAGATATATTGCCATAATACCTCATAAGGGTGATGATGTTTACAAATAGGATATATGAGTAAATTTGCCTGAATGGCTCAGGATTTCACCAAGACTTTATCATCAGGTCATCAAAAGCTTCTTCAGGTCTCATTTTTTTTTTTATTATGTTACACTAATCACCATACATTACATCATTAGTTTTTGATGTAGCGTTCCATGAGTCATTGTTTGCACATAAGTGGATGGAACTTCAGGTCTCATTTTTAATGATCATACACCCCAAATGAAATGTGACAGAATACAATTCTAGAGAGGCTGACCTACCTAAGGTTATAAAATCAGTAACAGAATCATTTTTATTAGTAGTATTAGCATTTTAATATTATTATCGCTTTTAAGTTGCTGAGCTAGTATTCAAACAGTGGCTCTTGCAGCACCCATAATATCCATTAGGAAAAATACTTGAGGAGCGAGCAAGTGCTCTCAAGGAAGTCTTAAGTATGGATAATAATTCTGTGCTTGTCCTCTTATGACACCTTACCAGTGTGTGAACGTGTAAAACAGTGAAGAGGTTGAACTGGGCACCTAGAATGATGGGAGACAAAACCTAGGCAAGGTGAACTTATTTCAATGTATGGAAAAGTCTCACTAAAATCAATGATTGTCCCTTGATCTGCATCAATTTCTAGCTCATTGGTAATTCCTATAGGTTATAAACTTATAAATATCTAGGACAATAATCTCCATTTTCCATATATTGACAAAATGTTGTTGCATCATTTTAATATACTCCAAATTTGTCAGTAATAAAATGAGACAATAATTTTATTTTAATCTAGGTGTTTTATTTTTTTTTAAGATTTTATTTATTTATTCATGAGAGGCAGAGACAGAGAGAGAGACAGAGGCAGAGGGAGAAGCAGGCTCCCCGCGGAGCAGGGAGCCCGATGCGGGACTCAACCCCAGGACCCTGGGATCATGACCTGAGCCGAAGGCAGACGCTTAACCGACTGAGCCACCCAGGCGTCCCTGATCTAGGTGTTTTAATGAGTAGTTCACAATTATGAAAAAATGTATCACCAGTGGTGTATTAGTCAGGGTTCTCTAGAGAAGAGAACCAATGTGATGTGAGTACGCATATACAAAATGAGATTTATTAGATGGAATTGGCTTACATGATTATGGAAACTGACAAGTCCACATCTGTAGGGTAGGCTGGCAGACTAGAGATCCAGCAGAGGTGATGTTTCAGCTTGAGTCTGAAGGCTACCTCCTGTAGAACCAAGAGGAACCAATGTGGTAGAAGTCCAAAGGCAATTCAATGGAAAAATTCTCTCTTGTTCCAGGGAAGCCAGTCTTTTTGTTCTAAATTTCCTTCAATTGATTAGAAAGTCTCCCCCCCTTATGGAGGGCAGTGTTGCTTTACGTAATATCCATCAATTTCAATGTTAATCTCCTCTGAAAACAGTTTCACAGAAACCGACAGAATTATTTTTGACTAAATATCTGGGCACATTGTGTCCCAGCTAAGTAATACATAAAAATAACCATCACAGATAGCAATACTGCTCTTGTTGTTATGCAAAATACTTATTTGATATTTATTAGAGAATGGCAAGTAGAAGGAGAATGTGTTTCCAATGTTTATTTAAATGAAATATTACATTTTTACATCCAAACTTTTTTTTTTTTAAAGATCTTATTTATTTATTTGACAGAGAGAGAGAGAGAAAGATCACAAGTAGGCAGACAGGCAGGCAGAGGGAGAGGGAGAAGCAGGCTCCCTGCTGAGCACAGAGCCCAATGTGGGGCTCGATCCCAGGATCCTGGGATCATGACCTGAGCCGAAGGCAGATGCTTAACCAGGCGTCCCTACATCTAAACTTTTTTTATATGTGGATGCAGACATCTAATAACTTCACTTTTTTCATTACATTTGTGCTAAGATTTTACAAGTTGAATTGTATAGTATTTAATTATACATTACTTTTTTGTTTTTTTATTTTTTTTAATTTTTTAATTATACATTACTTTTTAAATTTCTCTTTTTCATTCTATCATTGTATTAATTTTTAAAAATATAGACATACATGAAGTTTAGATTATTTGTTAATTAACTTTCAGCTTAGTAAAAGGGATTTTGTAAAATATTTATTATAAAAAGAGGGCATTGAATCTACAAGGATTAAGAGCTATTGAGATATCATTATATTGCACTGATACATTTTTGGAAATGTATCTAGACAGTCCTTTCCAAGTGGCGAAGTTAAATACTCCAAAGTGATGACTCCTAATGAAATTTCATGAACTTCTTTTGTGAAACAGATCATCAGACCAATTCAAATATTTGTTAATTTTTTTTTCACAACTGTTTTGAACTGACTAGTCAGTTTTTTCTGTTATTGGATGTTTTACTTTATGGCTAACTTATCTTGCAAAGTATAATTCTATCATGGGTTTACAAGCATTGTAGCTTTCAGCTGTTTTTCAGCCTTTGGGGGGCATATCTACTGTTTGTGCATAACATTAACTGTAAGAATGTTATATTACATGAGTTTGCTCACATGTGCGTCAGATATCAGATACTCAACAAACATGCTTTCTTTTCTTGGATAAGTTTTTAAAATATGATTATTTGATTCTTTATGTGCAGCTAAGGTCAGATGATTAGTTCTTGTCATCGAACACGTACATAAGTGAGGTCTATCACTCCTGGGCCCAGGAGAGAGTATGCTTTCTCTACTTTCTTCTTTTCTCATCACTGGAAAACTTGGGAGTTATATGCTAAAGATGATGAAATACCACATTGTGGGAGGAATTTGGGTCCCTGAATGAACACATGAAGCAGAATCCCCTTCCCTGCCATCTTCCTCCCAAAATCATTTTATTATAATGTGAATGAGCCATAACATTTATGATGTTAAGTCAGATAGTTTTACTTTTTTTTTTTTTTTTTATGGCAAGTAGCCTATCCTGACTAATTAATATACATGTAAGCCCTTGTCACACGGCTTGGCATCAAGTAACCACTTAATAAATGATAGTTGTTATTAACATTTTTTATGTCAGATGATAAAATACATTCTCTGTTTCAAATATGCCTGCAAATAAAGCATGTTTCTTGCCAGAAATGCTATCTTGTCTGTTTTTCATCCTTTTTTTTTTTTTTTTTTTAAGATTTTATTTATTTATTTGACAGCGAGAGAGACAGTGAGGGAGGGAACACAAGCAGGGGGAGCAGTAGAGGGAGAAGCAGGCTTCCCGCCGAGCAGGGAGCCTGATACAGGGCTTGATCCCAGGACCCTGGGATCATGACCAGAGCCGAAGGCAGACGCTTAACGTCTGAGCCACCCAGGCGCCCCTCTTCTCTGTTTTTTTACAAAGTAATTACACTTATGAATATGAATGAATATTTCTGTCACTACCCAGTTCTTCATTATTGTGTGTGTAAAAGAAAGTCATATATCTCTTTTAACAATAGTTAGCTTATTCTATTTCAGTCGCCACTAGCCACTATGCTGTGTTCCACAATTTAGAACCATATGTTTTTCTTTCTGGTGTTTCTTCATTTAGTCAACACATATTTAGTGGGTTACTACTATCTGCTAAACACTCTGCTGGATTTCTTTCCATGATTGATGCCATTCATTGTTTACCAGAGAGTACCTCTTGCTTCATTTACTGAATGAATGCATATTGAGATGTATTTTTCTTTTTTGCATAGAAGAAGGTGCTGAGCTGGTGTCCTCCAAAAGGTAGTTGGTATGATATTATCTGAATTATTCTCTTTATTTAGGTGTTTTTCTTTTGATTTTAAAATTGTGAATGGTATTGAATATTCTACAACCTAGCTTATTGTATGATTTAAAGTGATGATTAAGAAAGCTTGGGAATAAGAGGTAAGTATTTCTTTAGGTCAGAACACACAAAAAACTAGAAAGTGCCCAACTGAGTCATGAATGCAGTGCCTGATCAGGTTCCATTTCATCAACTCATGTTTGAGATTTTGCAGTTGACCCTTAGGTAGATAATTATTGGTATTCTATTTTACTAGTATTTATTAAGGAGCTGGCAGAAAAGAAATAGAAATCACTCATACTGCATACAAACATCCACTTCTCAGTAAAAAAATATAAAACTCAAAATAATTTTTAAAAGATAAATTAATAAATAAGTAAATAAGTAAATAAGAGTAACATTTGGGAGAATAAAAAAGTCATTAAGACACCATATTCCTCAGAATTGAGAGAGGATAAAAGTTCAAAATATGTTACTAATTTTGGGTAAAGTCATTTACATTTCTACCTGAAAGTTTTTAAAAAAATATATCATTTTGCTTGGATTTTCTAATTCACGCGAGGGTCTAAGTAAGCTAGAGTTATTCATCTTTTCAATGACATTGACCAAAAAAATATCTTTATCACTGAAATATTCATCATTATAAAACATTAGATACTTTCTTTAGTGTGATAAAGAGTGACAGAGCATATGAATAGATGGCTGATTGTAATAGGAATGACTAATGTAGCATCTTGTTAAAGTATCTAAGAACGTATTTTACTAACACCAGACGACAACCTTTAGAAATACATGCTATTTATTTCATTGGAATAAATCTTGCTACAGGTATAGAGCCTATGTCCATTGTGAAACATGATTTAAAGTTACTTTAAGCGGTGCGATCCTATGAAAGTGAATTAAAATGTTATCAGTAATCTGGGATTGATTACTAGATATGTAAATGGCCTATATGTCAGACTGAAAAAAAAAATCTTCATTGAAGAGTAAACTTTACCTGTACATAGGGTAATTTTATATGTCTTTTATTGGTTATTATAAAAGATGTGCTAAGCTGATGAAATGACTAGCTCATGTTCTAGGACTGGGCACAAGAAAACAAGAAGCAAGTAAGTACTGTCATTATGATGCCATTATCAGATTGACCTTTAAAAGATAGAAAAAATGAATTTTCATATTAATATCTAATATGAGAGATATATTTACACATATTAATAGCCCCAAAATAGAAAAATACATCTAAGTTATACAATCATTTTAAGGGCTGCTAATATTACTAAGCACAGTGTAGGGAGAGGACTATGTAATCATCTTCTTTGGTTTACAGAGTCATTGACAAATGACTGTTAAATGGACTCTCTGTGTCCATCAATGTAACAGACAAGAAACCAACCATTATTCCTAATAAATCTCTGCTGGTCTTGAGAGCTGGGCAAGAAGAAATGGTAACCTTGATGATTTTAGAGGGTGTAATTGCTTTCTTAATAATCAACTTTGAACTACAAAGAAATTTAGAATTAAATTTATAAAAGTTTAAGTCAATAATACTCGTAGTATTGATATTTTTGAAATAATTGGTATTTAAAATATTTGTAATGTTTAACAAAGTTTAGCTTATTAAAGTAAAAATATTCTAATTATAATTCAAAAGAATTTCAATTCAAAATAAATAATTTCACATTTGATTTAGTCTTGAATTCTAAGTTGAAATGTTACTAAATTTGTATACAATATTTAAGCATTCCAGAGGACTTTTAGATCACATAGGTGCTGGGGTTATTGAAGAATACACAATTTGATGTGGGAAATTTGCATGTAAGTAGATCATTAAATGCAAATTTGTAACATTGAAAGCATTTCTTGTTGCCAGTTTATATAAATCTTTGTTTTGCTTGCTTATTTATTGATAGTTTAATTTGGCACATGGTTAATTGAAGGAATATTGACATATTTGATACAATATATTATAATCTTCATATTAAATAAAGGAACATTTATAACAGCATTTATTTGGTGAGATTACTTCTGGCCTGAATATAGTGGTATAAAATTAGCATTTCTCTCTCCATTTCATACTCACAAGAAAAATGAGAAACAAATTTCAGAACAAGCTAAAATCCAGACCCTCCCCCACCAGCAAAAAAAAAAAAAAAAGGGGGATTACGGCTGCTAAAAGTAGTGGAGATGGATCTTAGAGCATGCAGGAAAAACTAGAGCTAAGACACAGAATAAAACCCATCCACATAGTTCATATGAATGAGCCATTAATTAAGGATGAGTGGCATACAATGAACTAAAAAAACCCTAAATTTCTTGTTTGTAGCAATAGAAACGTGGATATACCAGTTAATTGCAAGGTCTTCTCTGGACCCACTGTGCAAGAGGCACTAGAGGCCAGGTAGGTATCACTGAGCTGTATATTCTCCCTTCTTCCACATCCCTTCCTCACCTCTTTTGTTTCTAGGAAGGCTGACACTTCTGTATCAACAGGACCATTTTGCCTTCTGTGATAAGGTTTGGCTAATGGGAGGAAGTAGTGGGGTCTCTTATGGAAGGGCAAGAGAGAGGTTGGACATTTTATCTTCACCTTCTCCCTAACAGACTGCTTAAATCGACCCAAGTTTGCAGCTTTTGCCAGAAAGCCCACTTCCACAAGGCTCCCTTTCTCTTTAGGCACAGAGGTGTTCTTGCTAGCCCTGGGTTTCCTTACCTACTCTTGATTCCCCTAAACAATGCCACACCCTTGTAAATATTTCCTTCATACCTATTTGAGTATTCCATCTCTTCCTATTCAATCTTCAATGATTCTGAAATTTATACAAAAAGTAGTTTTTGACATAAACCCTAAAAATGGGATTTAGGAATTGAGATAGTCACATATTTGAGGAGTATTGAGTTTTTGAAGAATGGGATTAAGACACTGTGGTGAACCCAGATGTGGCTGAGAATTCTTAATTGTCCCTGAATACTGCTTATCGAGAAAAACATGTCTTGTCTCCCATCCGATTTTTTCTCTGCATAAATACATTCTAATGGCTTTAACTGGGACCCTTGTCTCACAAAGGGATGTCAGTTGCCCTTAGTACCTACTCATCTTTCAGCTACTATAAAAATTACATTTCAGCATATCCCAGATTGAGAATAATCCAAAAGAAGATGTCTATATTTTGAAAGAGTTGCAGCACTTTACCAATTTGTGGTGGCAGGATACTGGGGATCATGTAGGAGAGTGGATGTTAAGATTATTAGGCTAACAAAGAGGAAACAAAGTCTTGTCTTAATGATGTGAGATTTAATGCGTTGGCTTAAAAAGTTGTGAGTGACATTAATAGTCTCTAGGCTGGTTAATTGAAGCTAGGTTCAACAATGAGGATCCAATTTATGCTCAGGAATATCCTGCTCAACTATATTCTATAACAGGGTCTGAAATACTTTTCCTTCTGCAGCATGCAGGAATGTTGAAGAAACTAAGAAATGCATTGGGGGAATGGTAGAGGGAAGGGCACCATCATCTCTGAAAGTCTCTGGCTTTATTTTTGTTCTTTCTAAGCAGGAGCTGATTATGGGAAGTGCTGCAGTGGAATTGGACTCCCTGCTTTCAGTGGAAATAATGAGCATTCTAAGAAGTAGGAGCCAATTGGTAGCACTTAACCTTCAGAGAGGCCAGTAGAATAAATGGTGGATGAAATTACCATAACCAGGCCACAGAGACAGATTAGTAAACAGAGTGTTTTGATCAGTAGAGAATTGTGAAGAAGACTAATTGATTTCAGGGTCTTTAGGATGGGAACAGATGGGGAGCCTGCAAAGGTGCTCTTTGGAATATATAATTAGAAAAAATCTTGGTCTGGTGGGAAGAATCCTAAGTCAAGTCAACACTTGTGTGTGTGCTCTCTCTCTTTCTCTCTCTCACATACACACATGCACACCCTCAATAAGTTAAAATAGATTAATACATTCTTAATAATTAAAAAATTTATCTATTAATCCCCCCAAAGCCAGCGTTGTTTAGTGAGTGAACACAAACATTATACCCACTAGAGTCAGATCAAGACAAGAATGTACAGTACCAGCCAATTAAGTAATATTACTCTGAAATTACTAGCCAATATATTTAGAACCGAAAAAAATGAGAAATAAAACATGAATAGGGAGAAGATATTTTTTTAATTCTGCAGAAGATATGATAGTATACTTAGAACTGAAAGGATTGTACAAATTTCTGTTACAAAATAGGAGAATGTATAAAATAATAGTACAAAATTCATATAATGACTATATTCATATGCACAACAGTCACAGTAGAAGAATTAATTTCAGAAGCAATAGGAGTATGTCAAATAATAAGTTCAAAATGAATCTAAAAACCTACATGCAGACATTATTAAGAGGCATAGAGTACACTTGAATAAATGGAAAGGCATTTGGTAGGCATTCAAAATATAAAATATTTTATTTTCCTTTAGTAAATTCACACATTTAAGGTGATGTCAATAAAAATAACAGCAGGGAGGTGATATCACGAAGATGGAGACATAGGTTGTTTTTGACTTTGCTCTCCCTCACAAGAAAACTAACAACTATTTCATAAGAAGACAGCACTGAGAGAATTCTAGAACACAGGTGTGAGGCTAAAGCACACCCTGAACCACAGACTGCATTTGAAGGGTAAGAGAAGTGGCTGTGTGCTGACCTCATTGCCCCTCCCCCAGGACAGCATAGCACCATGCTGCGAGGTCTCCGCCAAGCCTCTCCTTTCTCTGGGGGCCAGGTCTCCTCCCCTCACCTTGTGGAAGCCCCTACTCTGATCTCATACCACCTGGATTGCAGGAAATCTTTGGGTCTCAACCACTGGGAATCTGACTGCGATGGAGAAGAAGGTGGGGACTTGCAACAACCAACTCACAGATCTTGGCAGATTTGAGTTTATACCTGCGATGCCCAAATAGCAATCCCAACCAGTGGTTTTGCTCATCTGGAGAACCATGTTGGGGTGCACTCTAATCAGGGAACATGATGGAGTGCAGATCTACCTGCCCTATTTAGAACCTCAAAGAAGGAGTTTTGCCATCTCCTGTAGAAAGTGTCTTCCAGCCCCATCTGTCCAGAAGGGCTGAAGGCAACTCCTGGAGGCAGTGCAGCCCAGAGGCACTCAAACTGAGCGACAGGCAAGCAGAGCTGATTGCCTCTGAAGCAAAGCCAGTACTGGGAGTGGAGTGTGTCTGTGCTATGCACTTGGCTTCCTAGCCAAGGTTGAGGGTGGCTCCCAGCCCCTCCCAGTGAGAAAGCCAGCTTGGAAAATTGAGAGTAGCCTGGATTGACCCCTCCTCTTCCACCAGCTAGGGGACTGATACCTAACCCCACCAGCAGTGAGAGTGCCTTCAGGCCCATCTGATCAGAAGACAACTCCTGGAAGCCATGGTGCCAGGGATGGGTGGGTGGACCCTACAGTTTACAGAGCAAAGCTGGTGGCCCCATTCAATAGGGGAACTTAGGGTTTGAGTCAGCTTGAGTTAAGAAAACAAAGAGCTTTACTGGCTTTAGAGTAAAGCTTTACTGCTCCTGCGCAGGGAATCTAATTCATAGTCCCATTCATCTCTGAACACACCCATCAGCCTATCTGACCAGGGAACCTAACCAGAACACATGGGTTGCAGCAGAGCCCGTTCAACAGCTCTGCATACAGCAGCACTTGAAGAGAGAGTACAGCCCATGGCTTCCCCCATCTGCAGAGGAGAACCTCACCTAACCAGGGAATTCAGTGCACACTCTGGCCTGATCTGGATGCCCAGACAACGAGCTATTCAGGCCCTGGATCTTGTCCTGCTTCCCTGCTGGCGCAAGAAGCTAAGTCATTGTCCCATTTACTACTGAATATAATACCCAGTTCTGACCATCTAGTAGCCCTGACCAGAGAATCCAGGAAAGCATGGAGCCCATCCTGCAGCCTCACTTGGATAGGGAACCAAGTCAGCAGTCCTATCCAACTGTTCTCAGTCAGTGGTACCTCCTCCCCCCAACCCCATCCTCAGAGTTCAGTTGCCTAGCCCCAAAATAGACATAATAGCAGTCTTCACCTGTCCAAGGACATTACCAGCAGACATACCCAGAAACCCGAAGTGAGCTGACTTGTGGAGAATTTTTTGCAAAAGCAACCCTGAAGTGTGGAAGAGAAGCCGAATTGCTCAAATGCACAGACACCAACATAAGAAACCAAACTTTAATATCTATCAACAGGTGATACAATAATTATATTATTTTGTATGCAGGCTTTCAAAGTAATTAGGTTGGGGGGACACCTGGGTGGCTCAGTTGGTTAAGTGGCCAACTTGATTTTGGCTCAGGTCATTATCTCAGGATCTTGAGATCAAGCCCTGGGTCAGTCTCGGTACTCAGCGGGAAGTCTGCTTGAGATTCTTTCCTTCTCCCTCTGCCTCTCCCCTCACTTGTGTGCATGCGCTCTCTCTCTCTCAAATAAATAAATAAATAAATATGGTTTTTAAAACATTAAATAGGTTGGAAAAACAAGGAAATAGTTTATTTTGAATATATTATACATATATACAATATAGCAACATATTAAACATACATCAATACAGAGGTTAATATACAATCATAAATCTTCATGGCTTAAAATTGTATTTTGTAGGGCGCCTGGGTGGCTCAGTTGGTTAAGCGACTGCCTTCGGCTCAGGTCATGATCCTGGAGTCCCTGGATCCAGTCCCGCATCGGGCTCCCTGCTCGGCAGGGAGTCTGCTTCTCCCTCTGACCCTCCTCCCTCTCATGCTCTCTGTCTCTCATTCTCTCTCTCAAATAAATAAATAAAATCTTTAAAAAAAAATGTATTTTGTAAAAAAATAAAATAAAAAAATAAAATTGTATTTTGTTCACATTTTGTAGGGCTCAGGAATTTGGGAAGGGATTTACTGTACCCCTTGGGGTTTCCCTCTGGGCTTCCCCATGAAGTTAAGCCAAATAGATGTTGAATGATTCTTTCTTTCTTTTTTCCTTTTTTCATTCTTTCTTTCTTTCCTTTTTTCTTCCTTTCTCTTCCTTTCTTTCTTTCTTTCTTTCTTTCTTTCTTTCTTTCTTTCTTTCTTTCTTTCTTTCTAGATTTATTTATTTATTTATTTATTTATTTATTTATTCATTTATTTATTTTTGAGAGAGAGAGCATAAATGGGAGGGGAAGGGAGAGGGAAAGAGAATCTCAAGCGGACTCCAGGCTGAGCACAAGCCTGACAGTGGCCTTCACGAAGGCCTGGATGCAGGGGGTCAATCTCAGAACCCTGAGATTAGGACCTGAGCCTAAATCAAAAATCACCCCTTAATTGGACTGCACCACCCAGGTGCCCCTAGAAGAATGACCTTTTTTGACCTAACACCAGAATTTAGTTACAAACGTGTCACTAAGATCAGCCCAGATTTAAGGAAAGGGGACTGGTTATAGACCCCAACACTTGATGGAAGGAGTTTTAAAGTATTTGCAGGCATGTTTTAAAATTGTCACATAATGTATGCTCTCCTACCTGTATTAAGGGAAAAGAGAAAGATATATAGCACAGAAATGGCACAACGTAGCCTATAATTAACGGGGAGACATAAATATACATATGTTTCTATATGCAAATATTACCTATAGCACTGTATAGAGGAAATGAATATCAATTGATGCCCTGGAAATGGATGGAACAGGCAGGAGACAAGTTTGGAAAGATTATGTTATTATGTCATCTGTAATATTCTTTATGTAGTTTGCAAACTTCATATTTTTCAAAAATTCAATGAAAAATTGGATAAAACACTTTTGTAAAGTGTAAATAAATACATAAAACATATTAGCCTATATTAGGTACATAATAATGTTTGATATGCTGTGCTTAGAAAGAGCATTTTTTAGGAAGACCATTTTTTGTTAATTGGATTTTAGTTTACATATAGCATAATTCGCATCTATTAAGTGTTACAGTACTGAGTAAGGAAAAGGTAAAGGTATAGGCAGGGAGAGGTAGGGGCCCCTGACTAGACTCTGAAACTCTTTCTGGCAGGCAGGAACGCTAAGACAGAGTGAACAAGAGATAGAAGACTAGACCAGATCACCTGGCGCTGGATGCTAGGGAGTGTTTTCTTTGGTGGCTACATTGTTATCACATAAAATGATCAGACCTCAAAGAAGCAAGTCATTAAGGATGTTCTCAATAGTCTTTGCTCAAACCAAGATGGTAGAAGAATCTTGAGGCCACAAGCTTACTGGTCAAGTTTTCGATAAAAGACTGCCACTAAAAGCCTTCAGTGGCAACCTGTTTGGGACCCCTTTCACTCTAGAGAGCTGTTTCTTTCCTTCTGCTCTCACCTTCACTTAATAAACTTGCATTCACTTCACCCTTTTGTGTCCACGAGATTCATTCTTAGACTCCATCATGAGCTAAGAATCCTGCAATTCTGCAACTGTCTGATGAATATTAAAGCATGCATTCAACAATGAAACCACTAAGCAGATTACAGATTAAATATAGATCATTTCTGTCACCTTGGTAGGCTATGTTCCTTCTCAGTCCATTGCTTTCCCCCACTTCCCACACTGTAGAGGCATTTACTATTTTGATTTATTTCACTCTAGCTGGTTTACCTAATTTAGTCATTCATGTAAATGGACCCATACAATAAGACTCCTTTTGATAAGCATAGTGGTTTTGATTCAACCTCATAAGTGTATGTATCGGTAGTTTGTTCCTACCCATGACTGAGTAGAAATCCATTTGTATAAATAGATCACCATTTTTTAGCCATTCTGTTGTTGGACAGTTAGGATATTTCTTAATTTTTAGCATTTTTAATAAAGTCATTAAAAATACCCTAATTTAATTATGTGTCTATACATATGTTTTCAATTCCCTGGGAAGATAAATAGATCGATTGATCAATAAATTAGAATAGATTAAAATTAGGTTCAATATTCTGTGATTTTTCAAAAAATGTCATTTATTTTCTAAAGGATTATTCCATGTTACTTCCTACCTGCAGTGTACAAGAATGCCAATAAAAAGTAATTTTGAAGTCATTAAAATTTGAGAAAAATATCTGACCACCTTAAGACTACATTTCCATTACCTGTATATGTGTAATAGAAGTAATAATATATAAAGTATTTCTTACATAATTTAAGAATGTTTCTTTTTCTTCTTTCTTTCCATCCTGCCATCTGGGTAAAAATAAGTCACAAATTAGATAAACTTGTATGTATGATTTGTTTACTTCTCCCAAGTAAAAATGATGAAGTAACAAAGTAGATAAGCTTTTGAGTCTGTAAGTATCACTGGTAAGCTTGTTAAAAATGACTATTTCCAGGTCACTGGGGCTCACAGACCAGTTGTTAGGCACAGAGGCAGCCCAAATCATCTGATGCAAATCATCTATTTCTGTATTTTCAGGTTAACTGCTTAAAAATGTAATCATTTGGGGCCCCTGGGTGGCTCAGTCCTTAAGCATCTGCCTTTGGCTAAGGTCATGATCCCAGGGTCCTGGCATCGAGCCCTGCATTGGGCTCCTGCTCAGTGGGAAGCCTGCTTCTCCCTCTCCCACTCCCCGCTGCTTGTGTTCCTTCTCTAGCTGTCTCTCTGTCAAATAATAAGTAAAAATCTTTAAGAAATAATTAAAAAATAAAAAATAAAAGTGTAGTCATTTACAAGTTTCAATCTAATCATCAAATGACATTTGGACTGTTGTGTGAGTTTATAACTAGAAAATTCTCAAAATTTCAAAAGAATAGTGATTACAAACAATTTAGAAATAGTAAGAAAAAAAGCCTTTACTTCCTGCTGACATAGAATAGTTCTATTACTTCTAAAACATCACAGAACTTTTTATGATCACACTCATTTACATGCATTTATCTAAAATTAGTCCAAGGCTAGTGTGCAGAATTAATACAAAGGAACATCGCATTATTGATTCTAACTTCTTCAGTATTTACTAGATATCAATCTTCAATAACATGTGTGCAATCTACTGCACGAGTCACTGGATAAAAAGCACTGAGGACTTTTTTGACTTTTATAACAACCTTATAATATTTGATTTTGATAAGGTTTAGGCGAGTATTAAAAGTTGAAAATAAAGTGGTTTTTTTCTTTGCCTCCCAGCTGAACATGTACTCATATAACAGAACCGGATCTGAGACATGAGAAAAACTCAATCAATAAATTGAATTTGGATTGCATGCTCGTGGCTCTCAAATTCTTATAAAACTGTCCTTGAAAGCAATATTTTTTTTCACTTATATGTCATTATTTAGAAATAGTTATTTTATGTCTTCATAATACCTGTCTACATGTTTGAAAAAGTTATAAGCTGCATTTTGACATGAGGGATATTGAAAGAAAAGGTTCTAGGGACAAGTCTGATTATACACCAGGTGCCTAAACAAACACCAAGTTTGTTTAGCAAACTTGCTGACAATTGCTGGCATATTCAGAAAGTAAAACTTGTGGTGGGGGTTCAGGAGAAAATCATAATTGTTGACATATTGTTCTAGCAGCAAAATGCAAAAACTGCACTACCATAAACCTCGGTATGTGATAATTGATTAATATATATCTGCTGAAAGGAAGGAAGGAAAAAGAAATGAGGAGGGAAGGAGGCTATGAGGGAGGGAGGAGGGACGATAAAGTCAGACTTATTTATGTATTAAAAAAAGTTACTCGTGGGGCACTTAGATGGCTCAGTTGGTTAAGCCTCTGCCTTTGGCTCAGGCCATGATCCCAGTATGCTCCCAGGGTCCTGGGATCAAGTCCCACATTGGGCTCCCTGCTCAGCTGGAAGTCTGCTTCTCCCTCTCCCTCTGCCTCTTCCCCCACTCATGCTTTCTCTTTCTCTTTCTCAAATAAATAAAATCTTTAAAAAATATATAAAAATTATTTATTTCAATATGAAAATATTGACAAGCTTAAAAAAATGGGGAAACTTTTTCATTCCAATTAATTCTTACATTAAGAATCTTTTGCACTGGGTGCCTGGTGGCTCAGTTGTTAAGTGCCTTTGGCTCAGGTCATGATCCCAGGGTCCTGGGATCAAGCTCCGCATCAGGCTCCCTGCTTGGCGGGAAGCCTGCTTCTCCCTCTCCCACTCCCCCTGCTTGTGTTCCTTCTCTTGCTGTGTCTCTGTCAAATAAATAAATAAAATCTTTAAAAAAAAGAGAATCTTTTGCACTCAAAGTATATTTCTTATGAATCAAGTTCTTATAAAACATAAAATCAAAAATATCGGTACCACTTCTGAAAGTTCAGAGTTAAGAACCCTTTCAAACATGATGCAAACTTAGATACCATAAAGAACGAGGTACAATTTGTCCATAGACTGCTAATCTTATGCTTAAAAATATCATAAAAAATCAATAAATTAAGAAGTATATAGTGAAAAAGGTTAAAATTTTCCCTAAATATAGAAATTATCCTCTAAAAACTACAAAGTAAAATAATATAAAGTATCATTTTAGAGTTTTCAAGGGGTAATAATTCAGAGACTATCCTGTGCTGTTAGTGAAAGCATAAATTAATACAATCTTCTGAAGGCAACTTGCCAATATTTTACCCCAAAATTTTAAATGGACATGTCTTTGATTCAAGGATGCCATAAAGTTCCAAAGTATATTTTTACAGGGGCGCCTGGGTGGCTCAGTTGGTTAAGCGACTGCCTTCGGCTCAGGTCATGATCCCAGAGTCCTGGGATCGAGTCCCACATCGGGCTCCCGGCTCAGTGGGGAGCCTGCTTCTCCCTCTGACCCCTTCCCCTCTCATGCTGTTTCTCTTACTTGCTCTCTAATAAATAAATAAATAAATAAATAAATAAATAAATATCTCAAAGTATATTTTCACCACGGGATTATTAGTAAATGCAAACGATTGGAAATAAAAAAAAAAAAAAGTCTATTTATAAAGCCTACTTAAATAAGTATACCAAAAGCACACAAAGGAATACTATACTCGTTGAATAGCATTTGTTTTTGCTTTTAAAATGTCTACTGTAGACATATATACCAAAAACTATAAAACTTTAGAAAGTCTGCATCACCTTTGTTGAACTAATTTGTTCCTTTTCTCAAAGTTAGTTGATATGTCGAGAGAGATACACAAATAATGAGTTTTCAATTGATTATGGTAGTTTAACAAGTTTTTCATGAAATTTAATGATATGAGTGGCATTGTGTCTCAAGAGTATATGTCATTTCGTAACTTCTCGACATGTATATTTAATGTCTGGCAATAACATTTGCATGGTTCTGCTATGCAGATTTATTTTCCTTCATAATGATATTGAAAATAGATGATAATTTTCATTGCAAAGAATATCAAGGTTGTATAATTAAAAAGCATAAAATATTCAAGCATTGCATATAAATTATCTCTTTATGATTTGAAGTATTATATTTTATTAAGCCATAATTACCACATTTTCCAACTGCTTTACTAAGTATATCTTAAAAGCATTTTTTTAGAACAAGTAAAAATTTTAAATTCTCTATATATTTAATTTATTCAAATAAATAATATGTGAAGGTATTTGAATAGACAAGCTAATTTTTAATGCCTAATTCATAATCTTAAAGGTATGTCCTTACTATATATGATCCTCTTTTGATTTACATTTTTTAAAAACTGAAAAAATATAATGTAATTTTATAAATTAAGTTTCCACCTTGTTTTGGATTTAGATGCCACTACTTTGTGTGAAATTGTAATTGGAACTTGGGCATAGTTTTGGTCAAAAGACAAAATGAAGTTGAAAATGTGAGATCTAAGTTTATTAGTTTATTACTATGCAAGAATTTATGTTCTGATTTGTATTTGCTTGTAATAAGAGTGCTAATTACTGAGTTAATTTGGGAAACAAGTGTTTTAACTTAAATAATTTGAATTATTGAGGGAAAAGCTTTCTTCAAAGGCAATTATTTCAGTAAATGAATTAATTTTCATCTATGCACTAGTCACTTAAAAAGAGTCCACAAAATTGTTGAAAACATCCCTATTTAAATCTTGATAACATGTTTTATGTTACCTATCACTGGCACTACAGAATGGAATAAACCAGGTTTGCAGAGGAACAGAGAGCTGCATGGAGGTGGCTTATTTTAACGGTATAATCCAACATTATGAAACATTTAGTTCCACAGTTCTCAAAGACAGTGGGTAGTGTGGCATGAAGATGTTGGCAGCTAAATTTACCGATTAGTGTTCATCAAAACTGCTGCATTGGTATGCTCCATTGCCTCTTTCTTTCTTTCCCATTGAGGGAACTTTGAATAATGAATAAAGTGATTGTGAATAAAGAAATGATCTACCCCAATTCTAGGTGTGGTTGAAGAGTCACAGAAAAGCAAACCCTGACCTTTCTTTTTCCTTTCTAAATTGCCTTCCCTATTGTATTTTGATAAGACAGATACATAGTTCTCTATACTTCTTAAAGCAACCTTTGATAATTTCACATGGATAACCACAACCTTATCACAGTTTGTGATTTATTTTCAGTAGAAGATTTTGATTCAAACCAATACTACTAAGCAATAGCTAGAAATGAAGAACACATTAAGTTTTGAAAGAGCACATCATTTAGAAATCTATCTTAGAAGATGTAATACCCAATATAGACAAACACATAAATTAATTCAGACAAGTAGAAATTCTTCAATTGGCATAGATTATCTATCTTATTTTGGTGGCAAACATTGTTTTAACTAGACAAAAGATTTCAGAGAATATGTTATATTTCATACTGCGATTATTATTATTTCTCATAGAATTGGATATATCCAATTTCTAGCTACAGTACAATCACAGCATTCTAACCAGAAAGTCTTTGAAATGAATGGCTCACATGTGGTGTGATATTTACATCTTCTTCTATGGTATGTACAGCATCCTTTCCAAGTGAGAAATGCAAACTTCCATCAGTCAATAAGAATTCCTTTGGCCCCAAAATTCTAACAACTTGGTCCGATAACCTGGGATATTGTTTCAATAAAATTTCACAATAGGTTCCCTTTTGAACAAAATGAACTGTTTTAAGATATAAATTATATATATATATGCACACATATAAAATTATGCATATATACATAAATACATATAAACGTATGCACATATGCATAAATATATATTAGTATATATTTAAAATATAAAAAGATATATTTAAAATATTAAAAAATATATATGTATATATATTTAACTTTAGGGTTGAAATCAACTCTAGAGTGCTTCTACTGAGGGGAGGCAGGTTGATGGCACCCAGGACCCTTTCACTGGCCTCTCATGGTGACGGAGACTTTCAGGACAGAAGCATCACTCTGGTACAGACAGACCTAAAAGCAACCGCAGGTTCTCCTGAATGTCAAGGCCTAGTTTTAATAACTGGTGCTTATTTAATCGAGACAAATAGAGCTCTCTAAATGATTGGCAGCTTAAAGTCTGCCAGCCCTGCCGGCTCTTACCTTCCAAATGAGAGTGAAAGCTGAGAGCTAGCACTGTGTGGCTTCGGTAAAGCATGAAGGTCATACATCTACATCTCTAAATGGACACAATGTACCTGCTTTTCTCAGCTGTATATGGGAAGCCAGTTTTACATCATTCATCGTTTTTATTCTTTTGGAAACTGTGGCTAGCTAATGCGACTTAGTATTTCAAAAACTCTAGGCATATACTCTACAAGTAAGAGTGCAACGCTCATTTTTTTTTTTTTCCCTTTTTAGCAGATATATTGGTGCAATTGAAGAAGTAAATAGAGGGGAATAAAAGACTCAGCCTCTGGTTAAAACCTCACCTTGCATTCTATTTTATGTATCTTTGTAAACAATTGGTAGTATTTTTTTTAGGTTAGGGTGGTTATTTGACGTAATAATCTAGTGTTTTTTATGATATTATATGGTAATTCACTTTTAATAACACAACTGTTGTTGGACGTTCTCCTTGGGAAACTGATTTCACTAGGAGACATGTTTTCATGTCACCAAAAGATAATTTACAGATAAATATGCAGTTTTTTTGTGTGTGTTACACCAGCTGTTTAGCAAACCTTATTACATCCCAAGAAGTGTTGTACTTTATAAATATATATTTTTAAGAATATGTATATTGCAAATTCTCACAACTCTCTGAGGTGTGCCTGATTTAATCATGTCTAAATTAAGTGATACAGCAAAGGTCACAGAACAGGGAAGAAACCTGTACTTGACCTCAATGCTCTTTCTCTCAAACATGAAATTTTTTCTCCCTATCTAATAACATGAATTGGAGAACGCACTTATTATTTTTGTGGGAATTGTTTATCAATCAGACGATGTCAATTGCATAGCACATATCATGATTATACTACCATGGACCGATATTATCAGTAACTGTCAAAGAAAGTGAGTTTGCTTTAATATACCGTAAACTAATTTTCATGCATTGGAAATCAAAATGTCCATGTGGGACTGTGATATTTACTACTGAGTGACTTCATAGAGCTGTTCAAAAAAGTCTGCTGATAAACTTTATAATGTTATTGTCCATGTGCATAGATACGTGTGAGCTGTGCTTGTTAAACCTATTAAAGACTTTGGCAGTCAAAGCGATGGAAAGAAGTTAGAAGACTGAGCAAGTGAATGAGTACATTAATTTGGTATGGTGTAGGGAAAAATTATGGGAACGTCATCGATGGATTCCCCTGCAAAATGGGAAAGGTAAAACTAGCGCAACCAGGTTGTATGGGGAATGGTCAAGGTCAGGAAACAAAATGGTTGGCAGAGGCCAGGGGCTGCCACTTATGGCTGATTGTTAAGTAGACTGGAACTGCACATCTCCAGAAATTATTCTAAGGCCGGGGGGGGGGAGGGGGTGCGACTGGATAGCCTTGCACATATAGGAGAATTAGCCGTAGCTGAAATCAAGAGGACTAGGTTCCTAGGGTGTGAGGAGGTAGTTAGGCACAAAGTCAGCAGACTTCAATTGTATAGGAAATTTTTCATTAAGAAGTTCTTTAGCTTACAAAGGAAACTAGATGGCTAGGATCTTTATATTTTTGTCATTAAAATATGTTGATTAGGGGCGCCTGGGTGGCTCAGTTGGTTAAGCGACTGCCTTTGGCTCAGGTCATGATCCTGGAGTCCCTGGATCGAGTCCCTCATCGGGCTCCCTGCTTGGCAGCGAGCCTGCTTCTCCCTCTGACCCTCCCCCCTCTCATGTGCTCTCTCTCTCTCTCTCTCATTCTGTCTCAAATAAATAAATAAAATATTAAAAAAAATATTTTGATTAATTTCAGCTTAGTTATACTTTCACTAAAGAAATTTCTTTCATCTACCGTATGAGTTAACTCGATGCTTTCACTGTGAATGTCTCACTGATCTTTTGAAGTTCTTAGGTTTTGAAGACTCCAACTGTTGAATTTCCTATAATCAGCACTGGCAAATAGACGACAGCAAGGTGGAACTCAAATTCCATTTTCCTGTTAAATTCTTCTCTCAGGTCTCAGAATCATCTGATTCAGGCCTGGATGCACATTCGAAATAGAGAGAACTATTATTGTACCCCTCACTTCACTGAGTCTGTTGGATGACTAGGAATCCAGTGTCTTCTGCAAACATACTTGGGTAATGGGTCCACCCAGGCTCCATTTCCATAAAGTCACTGAGTAAGAAAAAATTGCCCTCTGCCTTTGAAAGGAGACAGTTTTCAACATTCTTCTCTCCTAGTGTCTTTTGCTAATTGATTTTTCAGTCCTATCCAGAATATGAAAGTTCTATTGATTTATATTTTTTCATGCCATTTAACCATCTTTAATTGAACTTATACAGATTATATTTTAAATTCCTTAAAATATCAGTGATTCCAAACTCAAACAATTATTTCCAGAATGGTTACTCTTTAAGTGTCTTCTATTATTCAGCTTTCTGAACCCACACCTAGTTGCACCTGGCCATGTGATCCCTCTGTGTCCTCTCTTCTCACTGAGCCCTGTTTGCACAGGGCTGAGATCATTTTCCTGTGCACACAGCACAAGAGGGGAAACTGTCATTTAACTAAATTGTCAAATAAATCCACCAGAAAGTTAATTTCAAATGGCAAGAAATTGAATGGACTAATATTTACATGTACCATTTAGTGGTTTTTGATGTGAATTTGGAGTGATTCCTTAATAGCAATGAAAACCTCCATGTTAGTCATGGCCCATACAAAATTTATTTCATATACTTCATAAGAGAAAAAAAAAATCTACTGTAAATAACACAGAAGTGATGGGTTGTCAAAAAGGATATTGTCAATACAGCCTAATTCAGAGACAATCGTTATGACAGATAATTCAAATTTATTTTAATTTAATTTAATTTATTTATTTGAGAGAGAGAGAGTGAGTGGGAGAGAGAACACAAGCAGAGTGGAGGGGCAGGGGTTGAGAGAGAGAGAGGCAGGCTCCCTGGTGAGCAAGGAGCCCAACATGGGACTTGATCCCAGGACCCTGGGATTATGACCTGAGCCAAAGGCAGATAAATGTTTAACCAACTGAGCCACCCAGGTGCCCCAGATAATTCAAATTTAATAGTTTGAGAAACAAGAATAACACAGCATTATCAAATACATAAGGAGGATGTATACTTCCCCATAAGAAACATTACAATTATTTCTTCTCATTTGATGATTTTATCCTCATTTTAATAAGTGAGTTTTACCAAAATATTTTAACAAAAGTGAGTTTTTGAGTCAATGAAAGCAAATAAAATTACTGAAATAATGTTAATAAAAATGGGACAGCAATATGATTAAATATGATGTATACATGAAATATAATTAGCTGAGAAGAAAATTACCTCTAAATATCCTGATAGTTAAGAAAATAATTAAAGATTATTAATTACTTAATTTTGGTTGATTAAACAAATGAAGCACATCAGTTTAATCAGTGATTAAACAAATACATTTGCTTTGTTAAAAAGAATTTCTTTTAATAAAAAATATTAATGAGCATGAGTTTTAATTGTTAATAAACATCTCAAGATTCTTAAATAATAATACTTGGAAATATTTTAATATAAATTCAAAATAATGTAGTTATTTTGACTATCAGTCATCTATTTATATATTTTTCAATACCAGTATACATGTACAGTAATATCAGAACTGTTAACCCATGACCTGATGGACACACTATTATCAGTGCTTATGTACACAGTTTATTTTGTCTTTAGTTTTACATATGCTATTAATTTCCAAAGATTCTTAGGTCAGTACATATTTCCCTGCCCCCTTCATGAGGTTATTTCAGAGATTTTTTTTTTTTTAAGATTTTATTTATTTATTTGAGAGAGAGAGACTGAGAGAGAGAGCACATGAGAGGGGGAGGGTCGGGAGGATCAGAGGGAGAAGCAGACTCCCTGTCAAGCAGGGAGCCCAATGCGGGACTCGATCCAGGGACTCCAGGGTCATGACCTGAGCCCAAGGCAGTCGCTTAACCAACTGAGCCACCCAGGCGCCCTATTTCAGAGATTTTTATACAAGTAGATTATTTTGTCTCTGTTCCTTCTTGGGATCCCTTAGTTTCTTAAATTATTATTTTTTTTAAATTTGCATACATTTAGGTTTACTCCCTGCGCTGTCAAGTTCTATTGGTTTTGCTAAATGGCTAGTGTCATGTATCCACAAATACAATATCATGCAGGAGAGATTTACCATTCTAAAATATCCCCTGTGCTTCACCTATTCAAATTTACCTTGGCAACAACAAATCCCCGGGAACTATTGATCTTTTTACTGTCTCCACAGTTTTACCTTTACAGGATATTATATAACTGGAATCATAAAATATGTAGTCTTTTTAGATTGGCTTCTTTCACTTAGCAATATGCACTTACTGTGATCCATTTCTTTTTGTGGCTTAACTACTCACTTTTTATTTAACTCAATAATATTCTATTATTTGGTTGCACCACAGATTGTTTATCCATTTATCTGTTAATGGACACCTTGGTAGCTTACAGTTTTGGGTAATTATGGATAAAGCTGTTATAAATATTCATGTGCATGGCTTTCATGTGGACATTACTTTCCAAATCAGTCAGGCAAATAGCTAGGATCCAATTGCAGGATCATCTGGCAAGATTATGTTTAGCTTTGCAAGAAACTGACAAACTGTCTTCCAAAATCTTGCATTTTGCATTTCCTTTATCTATGAATAAAAGTTCTTGTTGCTCCACATCCTTGCTAGAAATTGGTAATATCCATTTTTAAATTTTATTTATTATAATATTTGTATAGTAGTATTTTATTGTTATTTTAATTCAAAATTTCTTAATACCGTATGATATGGAGCATCTTTTTATGTTTTTGTTTCCTATCTGTATGTATTTCTTGGTGAGGGCTCTGAACTGTTCTTTTGCCCATTTTTAATTGGGTTGCTGTTTTTTTATTGTGGAGCTTTAAAATTTCTTTGCATATACTGGATCCAAGACCTGTGTCAAATATGTCTTTGGAAAATATGTTCTCTCAGTCTGTGGCTTGACTTTTGATTTTAATAACGGTGTCTTTCCTAATGTTTGTAATTTTAATGATCTAATTAAAAAATATTTTTTTATATAGATTTCACTTTTGTGTTGTATGTAAAAATTCATCACCAGTGGAAATGGATGAGAGTGGTCAAAAGTTACAAACTTCCAGTTAGAAGATAAATAAGTACTGGGAATATAATGTACAACATGGTGAGTATAGTTAACATTGCTAAATGATATATTTGAAATTTAAGAGAGTAAATCTTAAAAGTTCTTATCACAAGAGGAAAAAAAAAGATTTCTTCTTTTTTTTTTGCATCTACACGAGGTGATGGATGTTAACTAAATCTATTGTGGCAATCACTTTACAATATATGTAAGTCTAATCATTATGCTGTACACCTTACACTATAATGCCATATGTCAATTTTATCTCGATAAAATTAAAAGAAAACCACAAAAACTCACTGCCAAAGTCAAGGTCATCTAGATTCTCTCTTACGTTTTCTACTAAGAATTTGATATTTTAGCATTTCAAACTTAGCTCAATGATCTATTTTGAGTTGATTTATGTGACAGGTGTAAGATTTGTGTCAATGTTTATTCTGTGTTTTGGATATTGATGTCCAATTCCTCTCATAGCATTGTTGAAAAGACTATTCTCACTTTATTGGATTGCTTGTGCTCCTTTATCAAAGATCAGTTGCCTATTTTTGTGTTATGTATTTGAGCTCTTTTTTCTGTTCAATTGATCAACATTTTAATTCTTCCCCTAATACCATGCTATCTTGATTAATGTAGCTGATCCAAAGTCTTGAAATTGGTAATGCAACTCCTCTAATTTTGTACTTCTTCAGTATTTTGTTGACTACTATGGGTTCTTTGTCTTTCCATATAAACTTTACAAACCCTCAGTTTGTTTCCCAGAGTCAAGAGTCTTTCATGGTTTGTTTCCCTCTCTGATTCCTTCCCATTCGGTTTTCCCTCCCTTCCTCTACGGTCCTCTGCACTATTTCTTTTCTTCCACATATGAATAAGACCATATGATAATTGTCTTTCCCTTATTGACTTATTTCATTTAGCATAATACCCTCGAGTTCCAACCATGTTGATGTAAATGGTAGGTATTCACCCTTTTTGATGGCTAATATTCCATTGTTTATATGAACCACATCTTCTTTATCCGTTCATCTGTTGAAGGGCATCTCAGCTCCTTTCACAGTTTGGCTATTGTGGACATTGCTGCTATGAACATTGGGGTGCAGGTGCCCTGAACATAGAGTTAGGAATGGTATTCCTTTATCACTCTTTAATGTCCATGAGCTCAGTAGTGATGACATTTGTTCATTTCTGGTATTGACAGTTTGTGACTTCTCTCTTTTTTTTTTTTATTTAAAGATTAAAGATTTGTCAGTTTTATTGATCTTTTAAAAAATCAGCTTTTACTTTCATTTATTTTGTCTCATTAATTTCATGATTTCAAATTCATTGATTTCTGATTTTTTTTCTAGTATATCTTTTCTTCTGCTTAAGGTAGTCTTCTTTTCATATTTTCCTAAGGTGGAAGCCTTCATTACTGATTTTAGATCTTTCTGCTTTTCTAATATAAGCATTAGTTCTTTAAACTTCTTTCTTAATACTGATTTCCCATAAAACTGATCTTTTATTTTATGTTTCCTTAAGTTCAAATATTTCTTTTGTTTAGATTTCACTCAAAAATTCTTCCTTCACATTCAGTTTGAATGGGAAAAAATCAGGGAGATAAACCATGAGAGACTCTTGACTCTGGGAAACAAACTGAGTGTTGTGGAAAGGGAGATGGGGGGTGGGTAACTGGGTGATGGGCATTAAGGAGGGCATGTGATGTGATGAGCACTGGGTGTTATACAGAACTAATGAATCATTGAACAATACATCAAAAACTAATGATGTAGTATATGTTGGCTAATTGATTTTAAATTAAAAAAAAAAAAAACTCTTCCTTAACCTGTGTATTATTTGGAAGTACGTTAATTAATCTACAAATATTTGGGATCTCTATCTATCTTTCTATTATTGATTTCTAACTTATTTCCGTGTGGCGAGTATATCCTTTGTGTGGTTTCTACTCTTTTAATATTTTAAGCACATTTTATAATCTAGATGTGTTTCCTTAGTGAATATTGCATAGGTACATGAGAAAATATGTGTATTCTTTTTTTCCTTGATGGAATGTTCTATAAATGTCAATTAGGTCATTTTGATTGAAAGTGCTATTTAGGCCAGGGACATAGTTTCTAATTTTCTGCCTGCTGAACTATGAATTACTGCAAGATGCTTAAGTATCCAACTATAAAAGTAGGCTTGTCTATTCCCCCTTGCGGTTCTATCAGTTTTTTCCTCACATATTTTGATTCTGTGTTGTTAGATGCATCCACATTTAAGATTGCTGTATCTTTTTGAAGAATCAACAAATTGGCCCTTTAATCATTATAAAATACTCCTCTGAATCTCCCATAACTTTCCTTGTTCTTAAATTTGCTTCATCTGAATTTTTTTTTTTAAGATTTTATTTATTTATTTGACAGAGAGAGACACAGCGAGAGAGGGAACACAAGCAGGGCGAGTGGGAGAGGGAGAAGCAGGCTTCCCGCCGAGCAGGGAGCCCAATGCGGGGCTTGATCCCAGGACCCTGGGATCATGACCTGAGCCGAAGGCAGACGCTTAGCCATCTGAGCCACCCAGGCGCCCCAGCATGTGCCCTCCTTAATACCCATCACCCAGTTACCCCATCCTCCCACCCCCTCCCTTCTGTAACCCTCAGTTTGTTTCCCAGAGTCAGGAGTCTCTCATGGTTTGTCTCCCTCTCTGATTTCTTCCCATTCAGTTTTCCCTCCCTTCCCCTTTGGTCCTCTGCGCTATTCCTTATGTTTCACATATGAGATAATTGTCTATCTCTGCTTGACTTATTTAGCAAAGAGTTACCTTTTGAACAATTAAGAATAAAAAAAAACAATTTTATTTCACCTTTATTCATTTTCTCATCTTCTTTTTTTTTATGAAAATCTATGGGTTTTTTTTTTTTTTTTTCCCTTCTTGGAACAACATCAAATTAATTATACTATTTTCTTAAATAATCTAAAAGGTCATTTCAATGTGAACTATTATATTTTATCTTTTTTCTACAGAAAATTTAAAGCAGTGCATTTTGAATCTTTTGAATCTAACTTTTATATGTTCGTTTTTATTATTAAGAAATATATTTAAATATAATTACTGAAAGCAATTTTTATTCTTCAGATAGTCAAAAGTATCACTCCAATGTAGTGAAAGCATAGGTTTTATTAAAGGTGTTTAAAAATATCTATAAAAAGAAATAATGTTTACACAAGAAATTAATCATTAGGACTCAGGAGCATATTTTCTTAGAAAGCATATTTGTTACGTAATTTTATACAGGAATAGAGGGGGTGGTTCCTTATGTCTGTTACAACTCTTCTTAGCAGGAATTTCTAGGAACTGTCCATTGTCTGCTGTTATAAAAGGAGAAATTGTAGCAAGTAAACATTTCATCCTTTGATGTGTTCAGGTGTTTGTGGCTTATAGCTTTTCTACATTTGGAATTTCCAGTTTAGCGACCCATTCTATTTTCTCCTTGGACCCTAAAATAGGGATCATTAAAAACAGTGCCTTGCTCCCCTATTTGAAAAGAATGGCTTGAAGGAAGAGGAATAAGTATTAAATTGAGGATGGCTTTCCCCTAAGACAGCATTAAATTAAAAGTTCCTCTCTCTGTAGTCCAAAATATATTGTGTCCCAAGTTTATCTTTATTACCATTCTTTTTTTTCCCTTATGAATATGTTTGTCAGCAAACATGTGCTTTACTCCAGAACAGCTTAAGCTCTTTGTAATGTTCACATCTGTATTCTGTTTTCCCACCCCCCCAGGCATTCAAAGTTAACATTTGTGAAAACCCCTCTCCCTGAGATGTGGTGGAATAATTGGATGTGGCACACGATAACTAGAGATTTCTGCTTCTCATTAAATGTCTTTGAATATGATATCATTTAGTTTAGTCATTGTTTTTTTATGATGCATTTTGTGGTAAATTGTCACCCTTAATATTCTTTTTTTGTTGTTGAACGTCTCCATGGGTCATGAATTGGATACTAAGAACCAGACAGTCTGACTCCAGAAAAGTAGAAAGCTTTTATGAAAGGATTTCTATTTAAAGCAAGGATTTCTATTAGTGCATGATGGCTAAATAAGAAAATACACTCAGCAAAAATAATAGCATATAATGTTGTAGCATACTACATGAGACACTCATGAATACTTCTATAAAAATAATATTTTTATTTGTTAATATTAATTTATATATTAATAACATAAAGGAAAATAAATATCTGCATCCATCCCTGGTATATAGGTTAGCTATTTTTTTTTTAAAGAAAGTGGTAAATCAAGAAGATTCTTTTGTCCTATAATGTTATATATTTTCAAATTCTCAGCTTTCATAGATCAGCCATATGGATTATATTAAATTTTTCAGATGTTAATTTATATTTCTTATTTGGATGAAAAGATTTTATTAACTAAGAAAGTTTGGAAATCTATCTACTTAATACACATTGCTCTTAATTCATCGTGTGTGCTCTTTGTAGCTTCACACATATAGCCTACAGTAGTTCCCATTGCCTCAAACAATACTTATTTTTAATTTGTAAGTTATCAGCTCCATGGCAACTCTTAGGAAATATTTAGTTTAATAAGGTGGTAGATTCCTAGAAAAAACATCTAATAATCTGGAAAAATGTAATAAAACTCACAGAAAAGCAAACACAGTTTAAGGCTGATTTGGTGTCATATGGTATCATCTTATATTGTTGCATATCATTATCAATATCAAGTTAAAGAGGAACTGGACGGTTCCATGGCAAAATTCCAATAATCATTACCTCTGCACTTTGCTATAGAAAAGAGAGCCTAGGGCGCCTGGGTGGCTCAGTCGGTTAAGCGACTGCCTTCGGCTCAGGTCGTGATCCTGGAGTCCCGGGATCGAGTCCCGCATCGGGCTCCCTGCTCGGCAGGGGGTCTGCTTCTCCCTCTGACCCTCCTCCCTCTCATGCTCTCTGTCTCTCATTCTCTCTCTCTCAAATAAATAAATAAATAAATAAATAAAATCTTTAATAAAAAAAAAGAGAGCTTAGAAATTCACTAAAGTTCTGGGTTGATATTCTTTGAAATATGATATGATCATAGAAATTAACCATAATATTTCATAATAGTCTGTATTAAATGAATAACCTAGCTATTTTCCATTTTTCCATACCCTTGATCAATTTCCTTCATCTCTTCTCTGGATAAATACTGTATTAGGGTTCTTTAGAGGAACAAACCAATAGGATGTGTACGGGTACACACACACATCAATACATATTTACATATTTTGAAAAACATAAAATGTAAAGAAAAATTAGAGAAACCATACTTAATAAAGAACCGCTGTTGTGTTACATTCATTAAAAGAACCAGACTCTATTTCATTGTATTAGTACTTTTTTTTAATCAGAGAGAGAGACAAAGCAGGGGGAGCGGCAGGCAGAGGGAGAGGCAGACCCCCCGCGGAGCAGGGAGCCCCATGCGGGGCTCGGTCCCAGGACCCCGGGATCATGACCTGAGCCGAAGGCAGAGGCTTAACCGACTCAGCCACCCAGGCATCCCGAAAGAACCTGATTTTAATGCAAGCACTTTCCTAAGTTGCTTACCTATAAATAATGGAATTAGCTTTTATGGTTATGGAGGCTGGCAAGTCTGAAATCTGCAGGGTGGGCTGCCAGTCTGGGGGGAGCAGCTGAAGTACAAAAACCAGTCTGCTGCCGAATTCCCTCTTGTTCGGGGAAGGACAGTCTTTTGTTTTATTCAGGCTTTCAACTGATTTGATGAGGCCCACTCACATTTTTGAGGGCAATCTGCTTTAAATCTCATCCAAAAACACCCTCATGGAAACATCCAAAATACTGTTTGACCAAATATGTCCTCACCATGGCTCAGGCCAGTTGACACGTAAAATTAACCATTACAAGTAATCTGCACATTTGCAACTATACAATGAAGCAATCAATGTATTCACTGATGGCCCAGAAAAGGGGAAGGTGGAAAGAGACACAAAATGCCATATGGCTTAATTTGTTTTTCTTTTAAATTTTTAGAACTGTTGATATACATAACATAGATCCAGCTTTCCTCTCATTTCACACAATACAGTTTTTAAGTTCTTAAAAAAAAAAAAAAAAAAAAAAACTTGTAAAGTGTAAAAGGAAAGATTAGCTAAACTATACTTAGGTAATAAAGACCATTATTGTTTAGATTTTAATGCAATCGTTACCTAAGTTGCTCTATCACACCAGTTCTAAATAAAGTCCTATTTGTCTTCCTAAATATATCATATAATGCCATTCTCTTTTAGTTCAGAAATGTTTATGATAAAATGTGATAGAGTTATTCCTCAAACATTGCACTGGTGAGGAAGATAACAACTTGAGTAAATTTGCAGGATCTGGATATTCATTTATTCCAATGTATTTGTAATCATATTACCCTGCTAGGAAAAATGACAGGTGATAGCAGTTGAGAATTTTACTGGAAGATATTTTTGGGAAGCTATGGATATATAAATTCATGTAAGCATGTCTCTTACGCTCTTGTCTTACACTAGATGCTAGTATTGATTAGATGTCTTGGGTATTTCCATCTTTAAAAAACAAACAAAAAAACAGGTAATTTTAATAATTGCTAAAAATGTGCTGGAGATTCTGTTCAATGTCAACAACCACATTTAATTATCAAGAAGACAATATAAGTCTTGATGTGAGATCTGGCAGCCTGAATCACTAGGCCATAATTTAAGTGGGATATCTTTTAAGGCACAATGGACATATCTTACCTTCACGGCTAGGAAAAAGAAGGAAAGACATAAAAAAAGGAGACCATCCAGTTATAGTAGTATCTGGTATAGGAAATTTGTGGAAATGGACATACTGTGTGTTGGGTAGTGTGAGGGGTGGGGAATCTCACACCTTTTCTGGGGTATCAAAGCACAGTTTGGTTAACAGAAGAAGGGATAGGACTTTGGGAATAATGGTGGTGAGAGAAACATGTTATTTATTGGTTTCGTCTTATAGCAATACTGAATGTAATTTCCTGAATTAAAAAGTGTAGGACAATTCACTCCCTTTACTTAATAGAAAAACAAAACAAAACAAAACTAACTGGCACTATTTGAGGCTTGAACTATAAATAATTTTAATTCCAGTAGTTGCTTTATTTTTTTCTGGCCCAGAGATTGGTGACTAAGATAGGAAATAGATGGCGAATATTATTTAATTTTACATTACTGGGATGGCATTAGAATGTCCTTTTAATTATCAAATGACTAGTAACCTCACAAGTGAATTTCATAGAATAAACTACTACACCAAGCAGGACATCACTCTAAATGTGTAGAAGCTCTGATCTACCAGCTACAAGGTGAGAAATCTTCGGAAATGGGTATAATTTAAACTTTAGTTTTCTTCTCTGTAAAATGTAGTTCATAATATCTCCTGTACAGAGTTATTATAAAGATTAAATTAGGTAAGTGCGGGAAATACTAGTGTCTTTCTTTAGTCTACATATATCAGTAAACAAGATAGTCAAAATCCCTGCCCTTGGTGATCTTTCATTTCACTGGGGAAGGTGAGGATAAAAATAAACAAATAAATAATTTGGGTGAAATAGATAAAGGAGACTAAGAGTGTACTTATCTTGATGAGCCCTGGATAATGTATACAATTGTTGAATCATTATACTGTACAGCTGAAACTAATATAACACCATATGTTAATTACACTTCAATGAAAAATAATTGTGTAATAAACCTAATGACAAGAAATACCACAAACAAAAATAAGGCAGGATAAACAGCTACCTCCAGAAATGTGTGAGTTTTTGGGTGGTTGATTCTATTTTATGTGTTTTGGTCAGAGAATACTTTAATGATGAGGAGTCATTTGATGAAGTGTAAAGACCCAAAGAGGGGAGAGTGAATAGCATATTCAATAATCAACAAAGAGGGTTTGGAGAGGAAAGGGAGAAAATAGGAGCTGAGGATTGAGATACCAAGGGATTAAGGGATATCTGGCCTTTTGGCCACTCGTGAGAACATGGTTCCACTAAGTACCATATGCAGTTACTGGAAGGTTCTGAGTAGGGGAAAAGCATCATCTAAAATACAGATTTTAAGAGGATCACCCTGGTAACTCTAATGAGAATAGGCTGAAGAGAAGAAAAGGAAGACACATTCCCCTAAGTTCGCTGCCATGGTATCACTATCACCATTTAAAAATACTATATATTCCACACATATTTCTTCTATATAAAGTAAATTAGGTTAAATGCCATAATATACAATGCTTCTTCATGAAAAGTAAAGTTAATTTTATTTGTTCCTTTAGCATATTTCCCTTGTTTGTTCATACCTTTTCCTGTAATAAAATTTCTACTTTTAGTAGCGCTCAGCAAAGCAGCCAAAACAGGGATAGAAGTGTAATAACATTTCTATGTCACTTTTTTTTTATATTTTACTATCAATATTTCTGTAGCTTTCTTTTTTCTGTTGGCAAATAAGCTAAATAAAAGTAAATCTTATCAATTCATCCATCTGATTTCGCCCATTGCGAACCACCAAAACCAGTACCTCCCTTTTGTTTTCTCTTTGCTATTATCTGTATCCTGCAATGCAAGTTCACTTTTGTCTACCTTTCAGGCCATTGGGATTTTACAAAGACATCAGTGATTTCATATTCAACAACAATGACTTCTGTTCTGTTAAAATGTATACCTATCTATTTGTATTATTATGAATGTTTGAGATTTTAGACCTAAAACATGTAATTTAAGTCCTGTGGCAACAGTGAAGAAGAATGTATACTTATTTAGCCAAAGATCAATAAATGCTCAATGGTACTTCCATATAGACATAGTCTTAATCTGTGGCTTTCTAAAAACCGTCTCCTGAGAATATTTACCACAGAATCAATATTCACGTCTATTCTCATGATGACTGATTTATGTTTTGATACTGATTGTACCCCAGGATTTTAAATGCAGCCCACAAAGCAAGTAACCATCCATCAATATACTATTAGTATTTGGAAAGGTTGATCTAATTACTAATAAGAAGCCAGAAGGAAGCAAAGTAATTTGGTTGTATTGTTAAATTTACATAGCCAAATATTAAAGAAATAGACTCAAAGTCTACTTGATTCACTTACTAATGGGAAGCTAACCAACATTCTTTAATGAAATGCCGTAGAAATGGATAATGTGAAAAGAGCCAATACGATTTTGATATTCAAAAATTGTCCAATATGTGTGGCAAGTTTGGGAATATAAAATGGAGACAGTAAAGAAATAATACAAGGTTTTTCTTTTTTCCCCCTCCACCTCCCTTCTTTTCTCTCTCTTCTTTCTTTCTTTCTTTCTTTCTTTCTTTCTTTCTTTCTTTCTTTCTTTCTTTCTTTCTTTCTTTCTTTCTTCTTTCTTTCTTCTGAAGGCATACTGTGTTACATCAGTTCTGTTTAAGTATGGGAGAAAAGAATATAAAGGAAAACTATGGATAAAATCTTTATAATTAGAGTTGTTTTCAGACCCAAATTTTATATGATAAAAGTGGCTTTCTATATCAGTGGATAAAACATAGAGGGTATTATGACTCAGGACCGAACACAATTAAACATACAAGTAAAACAAACACAGATGGGTTATTCTGTTAAAGGTAGCATCTCAGCAATGGTAGCATCTCAGAAAAAACATGCTTCAATTTTGGTGCACTGTCTCACTGGATGTGTTTGTAGGTCCACAGTAATGAGAATTTGATTGCAGGAATCAAGGGGGTGGCAGTAGATTTGCCCCTCTGACTTCATCTTCCTGGACTGCCATTAACAAAGTACCATAGACTGGGTGGCTTAACAAGACATTTATTTTCTCACAATTAAAGAGACTGGAAATCTGAGATCAACATGAGAGTGTGGTCACGTTTTGGCCAGACCCCTCTTCCTAGCTTGCAGACAGCTGCCTTCTTGCTGTGTGCTCACATGGCCTTTCCTAGGTGTGGGAGGGTAGAGAGAAAGAGCAAACTCCTCCAATGTGTCTTCTTTTAAGGTCCTAATCACATCACAAGGCTCTCACCTTCATGACTTCGTCTAAACTTAATTACCTCATAAAGGCCCCCATCTCCAAATACCATCATATAGGGCTTCCAAACATGAATTTGGGGGGAACAAACACATTCAGTCCATAATACTCTCTAAAAATTCCCTGTGATTCATGTTTTATTCCCTGGAGTTTTCAGATAGGTGGCTATGCTGGTCTATTATAAAAGGAAAGTTAATTAGAAACAACTGAGTCCTAATTAGTAGCTAAAGTTCCTGCAACTCTGAATAGGGATTCCTAGCCAGTCAGTTTTATTTCTCCTTCTTCCTCACAGAGATATCAGACAACAAGACAAATAGTTGAAAGACAATAATAAGATCCTTAGATAAGTATTAACCAGGGTATTGTTATTTAAGTAAACAAATTAAAAGACTCTCACAAAGAACATAAGTGAAAGAAATGACAAAAGAAATTCTGGAAAATGCCTGTTTTCTAAAGTAGACAGTTCTTGGTGATACTCTCCTAAAAGTTAATAAACTCCCAGGTAAGTCCAGCTATTCATTTTTTTTTAAAGATTTTATTTATTTATTTGAGAGAGAGAGAATGAGAGACAGAGAGCACGAGAGGGAAGAGGGCAGAGGGGAAGGAGACGCCCCGCTGAGCAGGGAGCCCGATGTGGGACTCGATCCCGGGACTCCAGGATCATGACCTGAGCCAAAGGCAGTCGCTTAACCAACTGAGCCACCCAGGCGCCCAAGCTATTCATTTTATGAGTACAACTGATTTGAGTAAATAGAGGTAACTAAAGTCTATTATGAGAGTGAAGCACCATTTAATTCCAATGAACTTTAAGTGTTTAATGTTCTTTAAAAGTTAATTTATTGGAATATGAAAATAACCAAATGGCTGGGTTTTTTTATTATATATCTATGGCTAATTCATATTATTTAAGTTATGCAAAGCCTCTTTACATCAGGGCACATAATCCAAACAGTCTTGCCATTTAACAACAATATAGGCAGAATTCGGTGAAAGTTGAAGAGGTCATTTCTAACTTCTGCTTCAAAATTGTATATTTAAGTAGAAGCTTAACCTCCTTCCCCAAACACAATTTAGCTGAAGGAACAAAAGGGAAGAGTGAGAAACCCATAAAAGCAATGGGAATAGGAAACATTTTGTCAACAGCCTGTCTTTAAAATAACAAACTTCTATAAAATACTGAGCTAGAATTCATCCTGGTAAAGTCTGCAAACTAGTGGCACAGGGGAGGATGAGTGTAGCAGTGAAGGTTCTTCTTTTCAAAGGATCCCCAGAAAATATGAGATTTGTAAGTGACAAGGACTGTGAGTAGGAGAAAGGTAGCGGCCAAAGTTAGAGTAACCAACTGAATGACCATAGACAGTTTGGACCCATGATTCCTTCTAAGCCTTCATCTTGTTCCTCCATAGCCCTGAGAGTAACCCCCATGAAACTCTATAAAGTGGGGACATTCCTCTGCATCTTCTTACTGTGTCTGTTGGCATTAGAGAGAAACAAAAAAAGGCTGCTTTGAACCTTACTGATAAGGTTAGAAAACATACGAAGAAAAAGAGAAAGTTTAAAGATAAAATCTATTAAAATACACAAACCCAGGTTCATTTTTTTAACTTTTTTATTCACTCAGGCTGATAGCTATTTTCTTTATGACCACTCCAATCGATGGCCTTGTTTAAATACCCCCTGCCCACCTACCCACACAGACACAACCATATGCTACACAGAGTGGAAAGATGGATGTGAAGCAGACCTTCAAAACTGGATAGAAATATTATGCTTTGCAATTAAGGAAGCCAATGCTTTAGTTATGTCTCTGTGACTAATTTAAAGTCATTAGTCATTTGAAAGCAAACAAACAAACAAATAAGAACAAGCAGAAAAACAATGTGAATAAAATAACCAACCTGAGGAAGGCAGAGATAAAGTAGAAAGAAAAAATAACTTGGATTATTTCTTCATGAGAGTCTGCAGAAAGTTCAAGGTAATGTTGCAATGTTGAGGAAGATAAGCCATGAGGAAAACAAAATAATAAGAGAATAAGAAGCATTCTCAAAAAATATGAGCATGATTGATGTATGTGGAGTGGGATAATTAAACTTGGATAATGGTTAGGTTATATCTGGCTTCTCATCTGGTGGGGAGTTATAAATATTAACTATTCCCAATTTTGTAGGAAAGAAATATTTAAATGTTACTTAAAAATTAAAATTAATTGCTAGATGAATGTAAATTGCATACACTCCCCTACATTAGCAGTGGAAATATCATGAAATTTCAATCTATTCTGAAAAGTAAAGGGAAAAAAGGAGTTCACAAGGAAGCTTAGAAAATAAAATATATAAAATATAATAGTGGGTAGATGCCCAATATATTAAACATTTTCATTAGAATGACTTACTCTATTAAAAGACAGAGACTTTCATATTATTCTTTTTTGTTTGCAGAAGTCTTGAGAAATATATTTACAAAAAGTGATATAGATTTTGAATATGAAAGAACAAAGAATGCTTAACAAATAAGAACAACAGAAAAAAATGGCATACTTACTCTGGGACCAAGTTAAATATTGATTAGAAAAAATAAAGTATATATTATTTATGCTGCTAGCTAGCAAGATTATATATTCTTTATGCTGCAAACAATACCAAATTACTATTTATTCAAAAAAAAGTAAATAATTGACTAAACCAATATTACTGGGAGGAACACCCAAGGCAGGAAGGTATTCTGCAAGACAACCACATACATAGTAAGAGCTGCAATTCTAGCATCTAAACACATGACATCTTCGCATGAAGGAGTGTGACTGGCTTCCCACGGAGAACCATGAGAAGGTGTGCAAGGATGTTTAAGGTGTTACTGAAATATGGACAGCCTGGAGAGTGAAGAGGCCAGTTATCAAAGGGACCCTGTATAACTCCAAGGAGCAAGGCAGGCACTGGACCATGCCCACAGCCAAGGGCTCCCCTGGCCACTGCTTATTTGTTTGTAGTAGTAAAATCTCTCTTTCCTTTCCACTGCCTATCACTCTCTCTCCACTCACCTTAACCCCTTGGGATTCTCAGTCAGTCAAAAGTCAGTCAAAAGGGTCTGAAAAGGACAATTCTGAAATTCAAGTGTTGGAAAATTAGCAATGATGGCGCTATTTTAGAGTCTAAGTCTAAGCTACACTCACAGAGGGAACCCAAGTTTCAGAGTAATGTTTTAGTTACATTACTAATAACCATATCTGTTCATGCTCATCCCCGGTATTCACTCAGGTATCTACAGCTTGATATGCTAACATCTTACACAGTCAAACTCTGGAAGATATGTAAGGTGTTTAAAAAAAAAAAAAAACAACGAAAAAACCACTCTTGCATTAAGGAACAAGAAAACCATTTCTTTATTTGTTTTTAAGATTGTATTTTTTTATTTGAGAGAGAACAAGCAGGGGGGAGGGGCAGAGGGACATGGAGAGAGATAAGCAGACCCCTCACTGAGCAAGGAGACCCTTGTGGGGCTATCCCAAGACCCTGAGATCATGATCCGAGCCAAAGTCAGATGCTTAACTGACTGAGCCACCCAAGTGCCCCATAAGAAAACCATTTCTGTAATAAGCATATACCCTTCACTTAAGTTTATATCTTCTTTATGACAATACAGAGGATGCATTTACTATGATTCCAAGTTATAATTATTTCTAATCATTGTTTCAGCACAAAAAATAATATTGTTGCATGCTTAGTAGGTGATGAATATTACACATTATGTATTATTTTCGTATATAATTTGATTTGATTCTCCTAAGAACTCTTTTTTTTTTTTTAAGATTGTATTTATTTATTTGACAGAGAGAGACACAGCGAGAGAGGGAACACAAGCAGGAGGAATGAAAGAGGAAGAAGCAAGGGAGCCCAATGCGGGACTAGATCCCAGGACCCTGGGATCATAACCTGAGCCGAAGGCAGACACTTAACCATCTGAGCCACGCAGGCGCCCCTCCTAAAAACTCTTGAGGTAGATATTATTAGGCTAATTTTTGAATTGAGTGTTTGGGGTTTGAAGGGTTAAACAAATTGACAAGTTCTTACATCTATAATGCGGCAGAGCCTGAATTTGAACATATTTCAGTCTGATGTCAAATATATGCTCCTCACCACCTCATTATATCGATTTGCAAATTCTCCTGTGAAAGATTTAAACTAAGCAAAATATTCTGTGCCTTGTAGCCTTCACCTTTAGGAAATGTGTCCAGGCATACTCACACCCCCGAGAGAGGGAGATGATAAAAGTTAAAGCAGATGGTATAACTGAGTGATGAACTTGCTTCTGCTTTAACCTTCCTGTTTTTTTTTTTTTTTTCCTTTTGCACTAATCATGTCATGTATTTGCCAAATAAAAAACAATAGCTTTCAGAAGAAAAATCCATCTGAGAAAAAAAGGATCATCTAGGGGAAAAAAGTGAGAAAAGGAAAAATTGTGAATATAACATGTATGTGGTTTCTTTTTTCACTTGTACAGTTTGTATAATTTTTCTAATTTATACAATTAAAAGGAAGTTATTTTTTATATATAGCAGTTTAGCACCTACAGGTCTTACAAAATAGATCCTCAATGTTTAAAGTATCTATGTATCTTCAAAACTGAAATCCAGAATAATATTTTATATAGTTTCTCATTGCAGCAATTTTTGATGTGAGTACGTTAAATAACAGGCATTCTTTAAGTGAAGAGGCAGCAAGCTCAGCGTTTAGACAGTTTCCTCTTTATTGTAAGGAATCTCATATACTTAGTTTTCTGAGAAGAAGCTATACTTATTTCTAAATTAAGATGGGATTTTATTTCTTATGAACTTATCTATAATGAAATTCCTTTTGTAGTAAAATGGAATGGAATTCCATATGTTTGGGAGAATGGCAAGAAACCAATTAAAATTCCCTTTGAATGGAAAATTGAACTTGCTCTTTCACTAAAATGTCTGTTGAAAATAAACCCATTAATAGAATAATATTTTAGTTTCATGACAAGCTTTCATCACTTTTAGACTGAATAGAATTAGGCTAACTTAAAATATTATAAAAAATATTAGTTAAGTTGGATTAAAATAGCTAAAATAGGGGTGCCTGGGTGGCTCAGTCAGTTAAGCATCTGACTTTGGCTCTGGTCATGATCTCAGGGTCCTGGGTTCAAGCCCCGCATCGGGCTCACTGCTCAGTGGGGAGTCTGCTTCTTCCTCTCCAATGCCCCCCTTTCCACCTCCCCCCGCTCGCTGCTCGAGCACTCTCTCTTTCTCAAATAAATAAATATTTAAAAAAATAAAAGAGCTAAAATAAAAATTTCCAGGAAATATTTTTTTTTTAAGATTTTATTTATTTATTTGAGAGAGAGAGAATGAGAGAGAGAGAGCACATGAGAGGGGTGAGGGTCAGAGGGAGAAGCAGACCCCCTGCTGAGCAGGGAGCCTGATGTGGGACTCGATCCCGGGACTCCAGGATCATAACCTGAGCCGAAGGCAGTCGCTTAACCAACTGAGCCACCCAGGTGCCCCAGGAAATATTTTTCTTAAAGACTGATAGTAATCTTTACTATTAATTATATGATTTTTTTAAAAGATTTTATTTATTTATTGGAGAAAGAGAGAGAGATTGAGAGAACGAGTGGGAGCAGGGGCAGAAGGAGAAGCAGACCACTGCTTAGCAGGGAGCCCCATGCCAGACTCAATCCCAGGACCCGGGACCATGACCTGAGCCGAAGGCAGGTGTTTAACCGACTGAGCCACCCAGGCGCCCCTCATCATATGGTTTTATCTTGTTTTTGTTTTGATAGTAATACCAGCAAAGCCAAGCATCTGTGGATCTAACAATTAGTAATCTTCAAAAGTCTCTCCAAACTTAGATTATGATTGTCTTTTCCAAATAGGTGGACATAATATTTTCCCAGCCACAGTTTTTCAGAATTCTATACCTTAAAACATTGTTGTTTTACAATTGTTTCACTCTAAAATTAAATGAATGAACTTATAGACAAATAGACACAGACACAGCTCCACCTTTTCCTATGTCTACCCTATAGCTGTCTTATCTTTATACCTATACCTGTTACCTGTATCTGTTCTATTCCTATACCGACCGAAAGTCTTGCACACTACACGATTTGTTTTGACAGTTTCTGCATCCTGATTGGCAATAAATATTGGTTAAATGACACATGCATGCATATGGAGGACATTATTTGATTCCTTAAATGTATTAAACAATATACTTCCTAATCATTTTTTTTTTCAGTCATCTGGGAAAACAATGAAAAGAACCCAAAGACCTGTCTGGAATTAGGTTCTATTTGCAGTCTGTCCCTCAATATAATTGTTAGATCATTTGCCATGTAATAGATGTACTGATCCTTTTTTAAATTTATTTTTTATTTTTTATTTTACTCTTTTGAACAGGGATGGAGGCTTATTTCCTTCCCTTGAAATTGCCATCCTTGTAGAGGGAACTCCCTTGTTGCAAAGCTCCTTTCCTTTTATCCCCTTCACTTGTCCAGACCTTAGCATTGCTGGAATGATTTTGATTATTTGAGACGCTGAAAAAAGACGACAGAATCTGGGGTGTAGCTCCTTCATTTTCCCTGTCTTTTGGTCTTTCCCTGCTCTCCTGTTCCTCTGTATCCCTTCATGCCTTAAATTTTTCAGCCATAAACACTGTCACTGTAACAGAGACATTTGTCCTCATGCATGACTGGCTATGAAGTTGTGGGAAGTCTGTCTCATTCTCAGATTGTTTTTGGAAACCTAATCGCTTCAAATGAGCCACAGTCTCCAACATCAGCTTTTCTCCAACAGAGACCCTCTTGTTTCAGATGAACCTTATAGCTTTGCCAAATTTCTCTATTAGTTCGGCACTCTGGCAAGGAATAAAAACAATGATAAGGCAATAATAATTTTAGTGAGAACACATGTGCCAGTCACTGTTCTAAACCCATCACACATATCAGTTCAGGTGGTTCACACATCAACCTTACTAGTTAGGTGCTGTTTGCTATAAGGCCTCATACCTAGTGAGTGGCAAAGACTTGTTTCAAAATCCAAGCAGTCTGGCTCCCAACTTCACTACTCTATTTATTAGGCTTCTAAATCCTCTAACTCAGAGATAAGTTCAATGACCAAAATAACCACAACAAACGAACAAAACAAAGCAGAACAAAAAAACCCTAAAACCACTTTCATTGTGAATCAACACAACTTTGATTTTATTTCTCATCTAACAAAACTTAAGGAAAACAAAATCAGTTCTGGAGTCAATAAAACTGGTTTGATATTTTTCCTCTCTTTGTCAAAAATTTAACTTACACTCCTATTTCCAGTTGAAATTTTTTCCTTGACATTAATGTATCAAGCTTTTAAGAAATCGAATTGATGGAAATATATAGACATTTAAATAATTACACTTTCAATAAATATTTTTTTGAATTTATACCATGATTACATAGTGACCAACACTGGTAAAATTTCTATAAATAGTGAATTAATTTTAGGAAACAGGAAATTTAATAAACAAATACATCTAATTATAAGTAAATTGAAGTGAATGGATTAAATTTTTGAAAACTACTTACTTCAGAAGCATACCTAAGATAAATGGATTCAAAAATTCATTACATACATATAATGTATGAACCAACACACATTAAGGGGGGGAAATAAAATAAATGCTTTATGAAGAACTTAAACCTGAACAAAGCAAAATCAAGAATAAGAATAATAAGAGAGGAACTAAAATTATAGATAGCATATACCAGATATAGATGGGTTTCATAGAAATGATATCCTGAGAAGAATTAATGAGTAATTATTTACCAGCTAACTACCATATGTAAAGCGAATTTACAAAACAATAGTTGGTTTTGTAGCATGCAGAATATAGGCATCATGGAAAGTGTACGCAAATAGTAACTGTAGCTGAGAAATATTTAATGACTGTTCAGTAATTGGCTTTCAGTTGTATCACTTTTAAGAATTCATTCCAGGGGCGCCTGGGTGGCTCAGTCGTTAAGCGTCTGCCTTCGGCTCAGGTCATGATCCCAGGGTCCTGGGATTGAGCCCCGCATCGGGCTCCCTGCTCAGCGGGGAGTCTGCTTCTTCCTCTCCCTCTCCCCCTGCTTGTGTTCCTTCTTTCGCTGTGTCTCTCTCTGTCAAATAAATTAAAAAAAAAAAAAAAAAAAAAAAAAGAATTCATTCCATTCCATTCTCCTTCATTCCGCTGTGTTTCCTTAATATCCATGACATCCATTATTAATACAGCACTCTAATTTTTCTTATCCTGAGAAGGCAGAGATTGTTATATTGTGAGACAGAACTGAAAGGGTGCCACCTCCTAGCACCTTTTGCATGATGGCACAGGAACCTGCCCTCAAAGTGCCACATAAGATAAAGACAAAATTCTCTCTGACTTGCCAGTCCTTAAATGATCAGAGGCAGGCTCACGTTGACTGTTCTTTATATCCTGATGATATTTCACAATATCTAAATTTTGTATTTTAGACATTTTATATCATTTTCTAGTGTGAATATAATTTATAAAATGTAATATTTTCAGAATGTCAGTGTGCATAATTACAAGAAAAAAAATGATACAGTAAAGGGAGTCAAGTGTAACTCCTGATTCCCAGACTCCATACTGTAAATATGTTTTATGTTACTATGCCACTGCAGTGGATTTAAAAAAAAAAAAAAAGTATACAGTACAACATGTTTAAGCCCAGACTACATATCCAGTTTTATTATCGTTCTCTGCCCTATAGTTGCATAGTCAGAGAGAACATTAAATGAAAAGTGGGAGAAAGGTATTTTTGAAGGTGTCTTTGTAACTTCTAGTTATAGTTTCTGTTCCATAAAACACTCCTGTAAAGATTGAAACCAGTTATTATGAAATCCAAAATGTGCATACTTTTCCTATGCTTTTGCATGACTGGATTTCATAACCTTTCACAAAATAGCCAATTAAAACTTTATATAGACAGCAAGATAAAGAAAAAAAAATATTTACTGCCTTCATTTAAGTTAAAATTTACCTTGTAAGTAAACCACTCCTAAAAGACATAGTGCCTTATCTTATTGAATTATAAGCATTTAAATGTAGACTTTGAAAAATAGCCAAGGCTGTGTGGGAAATCCTTCCACTAATAAACAGGAGACTGAAAGCTCAGTCAACTACAGTATTTTTTCTGTAAGGTGAAGTTTTAATAGATACTTTTCAGTATATTGACTTTCAGATTATCATGCTTTTATTTCAGAGTGTTAACATGATGGAGTCAAAGGAAGGGGAAGTAAAAATAAAATCTTGGAAAACCAAAGCACCTAGGTTATTTAGCTTCAGAGCTTCCATTTAATTTTGTGCTTTCTTTTCCCCCTCTAAACAGCGTAAATCATTCTTCAAGTGAGAATGTTCTCTATCTCTTTTTTTTTCCTTCTTGTATCAGTACAGTTTATTTTAATCCAGCTGCTCTGGTCTTCCTGCAGGACATGCAATAACCTCCGATTAAATGCAGGCACTTTGGAAAAAGAGTACCCTTGTTCTTTCTACTGATGTAGTAACTAATAAAAAGAAAGGAAGAAAAGTAAAAGTGCCTGTTTAGTAAAGCATGAGATCCTTCCCTGGGCATGAAAATGAGTGCCTATTCAGGATGCGATTCCCTTGAACATGTAAATGAGGTATTTTTATTAAATTGTTTTATAAGGAGAATATTAAACAATAGTCATGGGAAATCATAATTAGTTCTAGAAAGAAAAGAAGAAAGAAAGAAAGAAAGAAAGAAAGAAAGAAAGAAAGAAAGAAAGAAAGAGAGAGAGAGAGAGAGAGAGAGAGAAAGAAAGAAAGAAAGAAAGAAAGAAAGAAAGAAAGAAAGAAAGAAAGAAAGAAAGAAAGAAAGAAAGAAAAAGAAAGAAAGAGGGCAGCATGGGAGGGTGGATGAAAGGGAGGACGGGAAAAAAGGAGAGGGGAGGAGGGAAGAATTAAGAAGGAAAGAGATGGAAGAAAAGAGAGAAAACATATGTTGGCATCTATAAAAAGAATTGGGCCAAAATATTTTAACCTCTAAAATTTAACACAGTACTGCTCTCCTACTACCTAAACAGAAAACAAACAGGAGCGTTTCTTCTTACTCAATATTTTGTCAATGGAAAAGTTGCAATTGTTATATGCTCATTATTGCCTATTATAATAAAAGAGTTTCCACTTTTCGTATTTTATTTTTATTCATCTATATACAAGCAGTGGATGAATATGACACATTCTTCGTCCTCACAGCGTTAATCTACATTAAACACAATTTTACAATTACCCAAGTACATAACTTAACACATACTCTTGAAACAACACTTAAGAAAGTAGTCAACCTGTATATTATGATCTATTTCTAAACTTAATATTCTATTCAATTAATTTATTTGTCTCTGTTGTACCTGTTGTACATAGTTTATGTTATTAGAGTTTTAATATTTGGTAAAAAGAACCCACATTATTACACTTCTACCTCAAAAAATGTCTTGCATATGCCTTTTTATCTTCCAAATAAATTGAGAGTTACACATTCCAAAAGAATTTCTACTCTTGGGCACCTGGGTAGCTCAGTCGGTTAAGCGACTGCCTTCAGCTCAGGTCATGATCCTGGAGTCCCTGGATCGAGTTCTGCATCGGGCTCCCTGCTCGGCAGGGAGTCTGCTTCTCCCTCTGACCCTCCTCCCTCTCCTGCTCTCTCTCTCTCATTCTCTCTCTCAAATAAATAAATAAATCTTTAAAAAAAAAAAAAGAATTTCTACTCTTAATTTAAAACAACTTATATTTTGCAACATTATGTTTTCTATAATAAGAACAATTCATTTCTCTAGTTATTAGTACCGTTGACCTTTGAATAACACAGGTTTAAACTGTGCCAGTCCAGTTATACACAGACTTTTTAAAAGAGTTGACAGCAAAAGACACAAGGCAATTATTTACAACTGAACACCCCAGGCTCCATGGACTGAATGGAAGGCAGCTAGTGCACAGGTCTGCACCCACTGTCCTCCGAGGACCTGAGGAGCGCCCCTCCCCACCCCCACCTGTCAGCATCTCTGGGCTCCAGACCTGGCAAAGTTGCTGGTCAGCCACTGTGCCAATGAAGTGGTTGAGTGTGGACACCTTTCATGGCCACAGCCCCTGACCTCCTGGAGGCTAGAGCCAAGTGTGATCATAACTGCCAATGGCCATGGGTAAGTGGTACACCTCTAGGCAGATGGGGCAGCTATAGTGAGCCACCAGGTCATTTGCCACCCCTGGGCCCACCCAAGGCCAGCAGGTTGCAAAATCATCTGAAGTCCTGCCCAGCCTAACCCACCTATACCTGGATTCTTAAAAACTATACATACAGTACTATAAATGTATTTTATCTTCCTTATGACTTTGGGTTTTTTTTAAGATTTTATTTATTTATTTGAGAGAGAGAATGAGATAGGGAGAGAGAGCATGAGAGGGGGGAGGGTCAGAGGGAGAAGCAGACTCCCTGCCAAGCAGAGAGCCCGATGCGGGACTCGATCCCAGGACTCCAGGATCATGACCTGAGCCGAAGGCAGTCGCTTAACCGACTGAGCCACCCAGGCGCCCACTCCTTATGACTTTCTTAATAACATTTTCTTTAGCTTAGTTTAAGAATATAGAATATAATATAGATAACATACAAAATACGTGTTAGTTGACTCTTTATGTCATTGGTAAGTCTTCCAGTCAACAGTAGGATATTAATAGTTAAGTTCTGGGAGAGTCAAAGTTATATGTGGATTTTCCACTATGTGGGAGTGGGCACCCTAACCCTTGTGTCATTCAAGGGTCAACTCTATTTCTTTAATTTTCAAAGAATTATTTTATATTTTTTTAAACCAAGAGATAAAATGCAGTGATATTTAAGAACTTAGAAATTGTTATCAGACTAATAAGGGCTCAAATTTTAATTCTTGACTTTGAAAAGCTACATAAATATATATATTTAAGTACTTCTGTATTTAATACTGAAATACTTTAGATTTTGAATAGTTATCTTTAAATTTAAATAAATGTTTACTGTGATATAATTCCTATGTAGTAAAGATGTATGTTAATATGAATTCAGAAAAGAGTAAATCTGATTCAGGAAAACTAGATCATTTCTCTGATCTACTATTATTGGGATCTGGTAGTACAATAACAGAGCCCAGGCAACAGATACAATTAAAAGAAGGAAAGGACAAGTGGGTTTCAAGTTATTAATCAGAGTTGTCTCTTGCAGTCCACTACACCACTCACATTTCCTTGTACCTTCATTATTACCATCTCCAAAATTACAGGAGGGGATATACCATGCGTGAACAAGATACTATTATTTCTTCTTGAGAGGGAAAACATAATAAGCCCCTAGAGTTCAGTTCAAGGTGGTATCTTTAAGAAACAAGCTACAGGGCGCCTGGGTGGCTCAGTTGGTTAAGCAACTGCCTTCAGCTCAGGTCATGATCCTGGAGTCCAGGGATCGAGTCCCGCATCGGGCTCCCTGCTCGGTGGGGAGTCTGCTTCGTCCTCTGACCCTATCCCCTCTCATGTGTCTCATCTCTCTCTCATTCTCTCTCTCAAATAAATAAATAAAATCTTAAAAAAAAAAAAAAAGAAACAAGCTACAGTCCTGTTACTTACTGCAGTTGTTCTTTTAGCTAAAAATGTTTCATCCTCCCCCTTCCCCATAACCTATTCTAGATTTCTCTTACCCCTGGGCAACATTTTGGTCAATCAGGTATGCTTATATGGTAAGAGGACTGCTGTGGTCTGAATGTTTGTGTCCCCCCCAAAATTTATAAGTTGAAACGTACTGGACAGATGAAAGGGTATTTGGAGGTGGGGCCTTTGGGAGGCGATTAGCTCTTGAAGACTGAGTCTTCATGGATGGAATTGTGTCCCTATAAAAGGTACTCTAGAGAGTTCCTTTGATTCTTCTAGCATGTGAGATCACAGTGAAAAGACATTATCTATGAATCAGAAGGTAGAATCTCACTAAAAACCAAATCAGCTGGTGCCTGGATCTTGGACTTTCCAGCTTTTAGAACTGTGAGAAATAAATTTCTATTGTTTATAAGCCACCCAGTCTGTGGTATTTTTTTTTTTTTTTTTAATAACAGTGCAAACCAGACTAAGTCGGTGACTCCCATATCCATGCTGCAGGCATCTGAGTATTAGTTGCTTTGCTCTTCTTGTCATAGTTGTTTCCTATTACCATTGGACATAGAAATACCACCAAGTGCCCAGTGAATCCCCTAGGTTCTAGGTACTTTCCATCCTGTTTCAATTGTATAGTGGCCATTATAGCTTCATGTGGAAATCAGGATCTATTACCATTGCCAGGAAATTAACTCCTTTTGCCTTCTGGCCCATAGCCCAAAGAGCACAAAGTGACCAGTGAGGAGTGGCAGTTCCACATTCAGTGGGATGCTTACTGTGTCTCCTGGCAGACATAACTCCTTCTTATTTCCCATGAGCTAGAAATCTTAATCCAGTTTTCAGGATGGAATGAATAATTTATTGTCATGCATGTGGATTATTGGGAGTGATGGTAAGAGGGGCCATTTTTATTTCTACTTTTCTCCTGACCCCACATATTGTAGCTATTGGGTGTATAGTACAACATAGTGGAATATTGTTTAATTCATTGAATTTAAGATGTCACGGTTTATAAGAGACTTGTATTTTTTTTAATATATTACCAAAAAGTAAAATTAAATTGCCAGCTAAACTACCACACAGTGTTTTCATATCGCATAGATTTTTTTTAAACTCATTTTATATCCACTGAATGAGCTATTTGAAACTAACTGTATTTCATGGACTCTAAGAAAAACCATTATTTAATATGCCACTAAGAAAAAAGAATTGCAAATATAAATTTAACGTACCACTGATTGTGAGTTGCACTTTTATTCCATAGATGTTAAAAAGTGAAAAAAAAATAAGACTAACAACTGATACTATAAAATAAAGTGGGGAGGGGGATGATGACACCTGATGCTGAGGGAGAGGTTGTATTCTAACGGACTGAATGGTAGAAATGTGAAATATTTTCAGCCTTCTTGGAAACCAGTCAGTCACTGCCTATTACAATTTAAATGCTCGTGCTCTTAAACACAGCAATTTCAGTCCTGGGAATTTGGTAGATTGAAATGGAAATTCTACTTCAAAAACTTTATGATCAGATTATAGATTTGCTTATAGTATCAAAACATTGTCAACAACATGAATGCCCGACACATTTGAGTTTCTGAATAAGTTGTGGCCATACAAACAATACATAAGTGTTAAGGCAATACAAATAATTAGAATAATAAAAACATGATTACATATAATAATTTCCAAAATATATTGTTAAGAGAAAAACATATTTAGAATGAACCAGTTTTGATTAAATAATACAAAATCTTCCGTGCACATTTTATATATCACTTTGTTGTTTCTTCTGGGATTCTTCTGGTTCCATATGTTTCTAGTAAAGCTTTTGGAAATAGAATTATTATAGTTATCTCCACATGGTGAATTACAGCTTTCATCTTTATAAAGTTACCCTCTTGCTGCTTTGAATTACTTGTATTTTAAACTATATTTTTTTCTGATATTTGTAAAATAAAAAACAAAGGTATTTAATAAAGAATCGGGCCCATATTACTAGAGCTGATATGAATTTGAAAGGCTTAAGTGAAGTATTTGGGTGCATGAGAGAGACCATAAGGGCTAATAAGAAATGGTTCACTCGACCATAATGCATCATACGTGTTACTTTAATGCTTTTTTTTTTGAAGTGGTTTGAACTTTATTTTCTAGTTATTTGTTAAGGGAAGAATACATATTCTAAATTTCTCATATTATCTATTATCTATTATTTCTCATATTATCTTTTTTTTTTAAAGATTTTATTTATTTCTCCACGAGAGAGGGAGAGCCAGTGTGAGCAAGTGAGTGAGAGAGAGCGTGAGCAGGGCAGAAGGGCAGAAACAGATCCCTGCTGAGCAGAGAGCCAAGGGGCTCAATCCCAGGACACTCCCCCCGCCCCCGTCATGACTTGAGCTGAAGGCAACCGCTTAACTGACTCAGCCACCCAGGAACCCCTCTCATATTATCTTAAAGCAGATAGAATTTAAACCAATATTTTGCCAAGTCATAAGCACAGAGAAATACATTTGCGGAGTATAGCTTAGTGCAAGCTCAAGGTGCAAAGCAAATAGATTGGAATAATAAACCCACAACTGACCAGTTTATATCCTAAAGATTTAGTCAAGTTCACTGTATCTCAGTTTTCTCGCGTTAGAATAGGAATAGTAATAATAAATACCTGAAAGATCTATTGTAACAATATGCATGTATAAGAGCTATTTAATGAGGGGGTACATATTTCCTGTGGAGAAAAGAGTCTGGCATTAATAAACACTCAGTAAATGTCAGCTATTATTGTTGTCGTTATACTATCCACCCAAGAAAGGTTGGTAAGACAATGACAATTACTTGACCTCATTTCTCTGATGGACTACGTTAACATGTTAAAATAAACAATGGACTTATGTCCGCATCCATCTCTCTTTTGCTCTCTCTTTCCTTTTCATCTCTGTCTTGCTATAAACTACTTTCATGCTATAAAATTTCTTAGACATTAACCCCAGTATCCAAATATTTAAAAAGTAGAAGCACATTTCCCTTCTTTGTTATATTTCTACAGCCCAATACATAATACAGTTAAGACCCAAATATTGATATTGTTAGCCTATGAACATAGAAAATTTATTTCATCCTGAGAAGTGAGGGGACAAATACAACAGAAAAATAAAATATTATTGGTTTCAGCCTGACCAGTATTTCAGATAGTCAGTACTGGTTTTCTGGAATCTACAACTTGTAAATATAAACAATTTATAGAAGCTTCTCATCATGAGGTTACTTGTTCATATTATTTCTGGCATCATAGGGAAATACCCATTTTGGATGTTGCCTTTATGCTTAATAGCTTTTGAGACATTTTAAGCTTCTAACAAATGTTAGAATTGTGTGTGTGTGTGTGTGTGGTAGTATGAACTAATCAGTGAACCTTACCTAATGTGTGTCTTCCCTTCAATGTTCTTTTTTTTTTTAAGATTTTATTTATTTATTTGACAGAGAGAGAGACAGCGAGAGAGGGAACACAAGCAGGGGGCATGGGAGAGGGAGAAGCAGGCTTCCCGCGAACTGGGAGCCCGATGCGGGGCTTGATCCCAGGACCCTGGGATCATGACCTGAGCCGAAGGCAGCCGCTTAACCGACTGAGCCACCCAGGTGCCCCTCCCTTCAATGTTCTTTACTTGTGTTCTGTTTCCTCTTAGAGCTGTACTATATACACTGATCATCTTCACTGAAAACTGAATCTGACACTAGCTGGTGACCTGGATCCACGTGCACATTCACTGCACATTCATTTTGGAAATTTGAGTGGATTTGTAAACTTTGACTGTGACACTAAAAGAAAAGGTTTTTTTTTGCTGTGCATTTTCCACAGTCCCAGGCTCTTGCTGTTCTTTCTGTCCTTCTTTATTATATGCTCTCCCAGACATTTTTAGCTGTGTCACACTGATTGTTATTGCTGCTAAGATTCTTTATTCATATGATCTTGGTTCCTCAGAAATAATTTCCATGTTTCAACATTTTCTGAGCTGGAGAATTATCCTCTGAAGATCAATGAGCTGAGACTTGAGACTTAGTAATCTGGGGCAAACAAGGGCCCAGTGAGGAAGGGTCTATCTTTAATAGTTAAAACACTTCCCCACAAGGAAATCTCTAGACCCACACGACCTCACTGGTGAATTCAACTCAACATTTAAAGAGGAAGAAAAATATCAATTCTCCACAAACTCTTCCAGAAACTTGAGCAGGATGGACTATATCTCAACTCATTGTATAAGGCCAGGAACACCATGATGCCAAAACTAGATTATGACACTACAAGGAAATAAAAAGTATATCACAAAAACTGTAAAAATTCTCAAAAGAATTTTACCAAATTGAATCTGTAGGTATAAAAAATAACACACAATTACCAAGTATGTTTTTTCCAAGTTGATTTAACATGTGTAAAGTAAATTAATTCACTATATCAAATTAAAAATAAAAAATATGACCATCTCAATAAATGCAGATAAAGCATTTAAGAAACTTCTACATTCATTACTGATAGAAATTCCTAAAGTATTAAGAATAGATGGAGACTTCCTAAACTTGATAAAAGGCATCTATAAAAATCTACAATTAAGATCATATCCAAAGGTAAAAAAAAATAATCCCTTACTTTTGAGATATGGCAGAAAACAAGGTCATCCATATCTATCACTTCCACCCATCATTGTGCTGGAAGTTTTAGTCAATACAATATGAAAAAAAATAAATAAAAGGAATCTGAATTAGAAAGGAAAAAGGTTTTTTTCTGATGATCTTCTGTATCTTTATTTGCAAATAGCATGATCATCTATGCAGTGGAATCTATGAAATCTACTGAAACTAATAAGTGAAATGAACATTATTAGGTAGTAAAAGAACTAATATCTTTATGCAAAAATCAACCGCATTTTTATGTAATAGTAATATATGATCAGAAATTGCATTTAAAATCAATATCATATACAATAGTATTAAAACATATGACATACTTAGGGATAAATCTAACAAAAGATACAAAAGATCTGTGCACTGGAAATTATAAAACACTGGTATGATAAAGAAGACCTAAATAAATGAAAAATATACCATGTTTATGAGTCAAAGTGCTTGATATTGGTAGGAGGACAATTCTGTCCAAATTGATAGACAGATATGAAGGAATCTCAATCAAAATCCCCACAGGTGCTTTGCAGAACTTAAAAAAAATAATTTTCAAATCTATATGGAAATCAAAATCCTACAATATTTAAAACAGTTTTGAAAAAGAACTAATAGGAACAACACTACCTTTTTATAAGTTTTCAGAAAGCAACAATAATCAAGATGTATGGTATCGGCACAAATTCAAATAAATAGAGCAATAGAACAAAATATGGCGTGGTGATAGAGTTGCTTAAGCAATTCAGTGAAGAATGATAGACTTTACAAAAATAGTGTTAGAATAATTGAATATCGGGCGCCTGGGTGGCTCAGTCTATTAAGCCTCTGCCTTGGGCTCAGGTCAAGATCCCAGGATGGGATCCTGCCGAGCATTGGGCTTCCTGCTCAGCAGGGAGTCTGCTTCTCCCTCCTCCTCCACCCCTCCCCACCTCATGTTCTCTCTCACACATTCTCTCTCTCAAATACATAAATAAAATCTTTTTTAAAAAGAATAATTGAATATCAATACACAAAAAATTTACTTAGACCTAATACGTCATACCACATACAAAAATTAAGTCAAAATGAACCAGAGATCTGGGCGCCTGGGTGGCTCAGTTGGTTAAGCGACTGCCTTCGGCTCAGGTCATGATCCTGGAGTCCCTGGATCGAGTCCCGCATCGGGCTCCCTGCTCGGCAGGGAGTCTGCTTCTGCCTCTGACCCGCCCCCCTCTCATGTGCTCTCTCTCTCGTTCTCTCTGTCTCAAATTAAAAAAAAAAAAAAAGAAAGAAAAAGAACCAGAGATCTAAATGTAAATCCTAAAAACTATAAAAATTCTAGAAGAAAACACAGGAGAAAATCCTTATTACCACGGATTAGACGGATACAGACAATAAAAACTTGCTCCATAAAAACAAAATTGAGGGCGCCTGGGTGGCTCAGTCGTTAAGCGTCTGCCTTCGGCTCAGGTCAGGATCCCAGGGTCCTGGGATGGAGCCCCGCATCGGGCTCCCTGCTTGGCGGGAAGCCTGCTTCTCCCTCTCCCACTCCCCCTGCTTGTGTTCCCTCTCTCGCTGTGTCTCTCTCTGTCAAATAAATAAATAAAATCTTTAAAAAAAAACCAACAAAATTGAAAAATTGGGACTCATCAAATTAAAAATCTGCTCTTCAAAGACACTGCTAGGAAAAAAGAAAGGACAATCCACATACTTGGAAAAATATTTGCAAATCATACATATGATAAATAACTTCACCAAAAAGATAAACACATGGTAAATAAGCCCATGAAAAATATTCAAATATCCTGGTTATTGAAAAAAAAAAAAGCAAACTAAATGAGATATCAACACACATCTGTCAGAATGGCTAAAATTTAGGGCGCCTGGGTGGCTCAGTTGGTTAAGCGACTGCTTTCGGCTCAGGTCATGATCCTGGAGTCCCTGGATCGAGTCCCGCATCGGGCTCCCTGCTCCGCAGGGAGTCTGCTTCTCCCTCTGACCCTCCCCCCTCTCATGTGCTCTCTCTCTCTCATTCTCTCTGTCTCAAATAAATAAATAAAATCTTTAAAAAAAAAAAAAAAAAAAAAGAATGGCTAAAATTTAAAAGTCCAGGATTACCAAAGGGTGGTGAAGATGTAAGGAAATTAGAATTCTCATTCACCAAGATAATCACTTAGGAAAATAGTTTGGCAATTTCTTTAAAATTAATAATACATCTACCTACCATATGACCCAGCCATTCTACTACTCAGTATATACCTATGAGATAGGCAAGCATACGTCCATACTTCTGCATGAATATTCATAGAAGCCTTATTTGTATTAATTCAGACCTAATGTCCATTACAATTCAGTGGATAAACAAACTGGTATATCCATACATTGGAATATTACCCAATATAAAAATGAATAAACGCTACAAGATAAATGAAGTCTTAAAATAACTTTACTGAGTGAAAGAAGCCATATCCCTCAAAAGAGAATGGATACTGTATTAATTCCATCTATAGAAAATTTTAGAATGTGCAAAATAATCTAAATAGATACAAAAGCAGATCAGTGGATGCCTGCAGATGAGAAGGGGATAAGAATAGGGAGGAAGGGAAATAATATAATGGGTATGAGGAAGCTTTGGGGGGTAATGAGTATGTTCAGTATATTTTTGTAGTAATGGTGTCATGGGTATGTGCCTATGTCAAAACTTAAATTGTACACTCTAAATATGTGTGATGTATTGTATGTTAATTATTCTGCAATCATTCTGTTAGAATATTTTAACTTTGGATGTACTAATTTTGTGTTATTTTATAATACTTACAGAAATGGAAAGCTTTGGTTGCAGTTCCTGAAGCAGAAACTCTGGTGTTATGTAAAATTCTAAATGAACTCCTCCAACTGACACTGCAAAATAAAATATTGGAGTGAAAAAAAATTGATACAACCTGGAAATTTAATAATGGAAATGATTATTAATAATAAGTAAAATTAATTCAATATTTACTATCTCCCAACCCCCTTTTTAAGAGCATTCATATATATTACTAACATACAACAATCTTATTCAGCTTTTTTGTAGGGGAATGTTGGATAATCACCTTGATGTCCAGATGGACTTCTTTACTATGCCATAATTTTAGTTTTACCTGGAAAGTATCTGGATCAATAACCTCCCTCTATTTTTTCTAGAGTCTGGTCCTGGAGAGTCACTTTCTTCCAAGATATAATTTACACATGCTCTGATAGGTAAGTGAGCAAAATAATATATTTTTTGTCTCTGTTCCCTGTCTGGAAAATTATTCATTTATGCCACTTTTTAATATTTTTATTAGACTATTGGAAAAAAAGATTGCCTTTGACTGTCACAACAGATAGGTGTTGTAGTAGACAGGTTCTAATTAGATATCATTACTGTCAATTATATCAAATATGTATGAGGTTAAGGCACATTTAACTCTTTGGAAACAATTCTTGCAAAAATCCAAGATGTTTAACCATTTACAAATGTCTTTTTATTGTCTGCTCAGTCTATGTTGTCTGAATCTCACATCTAGTATTCCTAGACACAAAGATCAATAGTTTTATTTTGAATATTTACTACCTAGGAAAATAAATTACACATAGCATGGGCCTAGTGCATGCTCATTTAACTCAACTGTGAATGAAAATGAAATAGAAGTCCCAACTTGCTCTAAGAAGTCTTCTTTTTCATCATATCCATTTATCCCTCTGTTTACCCCATTTATTATCCAATATGAGAATTTCATGGAATATTATTAATGAAGTCACATTAAGATAGGAATATAGAAGGAATTGTATTTCAGTATTGCTCCATATGCAATGATTTCCATGACTTTTGTAATTTCCCCTTTAGCATTTCATATTATCTCATATTGCAAACATCATTAATCAAACCAGGAAGTTTTAATTTCCTGATTGAAGAGGTATCCTTTAGGTCCTGTTCATACCTTCATATTTAACAAACAAATTTACCCTAATTTTGCTGGGATTTAACTTAATCACTTTATATAAAACATTGCAATATCTTTGATGTTTGGTTTATATTTTATTTCTTTCAAATTTATAAAACAGTTATATAAATGAGGCTTAATTACATTTATATTGACTATTTAATATTAATTCTCTAGTACAGAATGTCAAATATCTAGCTTTAATTCAAACTACTCTAAAGGAGTTTCTAATATTTATTTTATCTACTCCTCCTCGTGTTTCCTACATCTTTAATATTCATATTACATTATTATGTGATAATCATATAAGCCCAGAAGTTAGGAATTCATTTGACTTTTCCAGAATAATTTTCTCTTTATATAAATTTTTTTTAGCAGCGGTTAAAATAATTGAATAATTGTCAGAGGAAAAAAGTGTGAAAATATGTTTTTTAAATGTTCAGAGCTCAAAATTAAAAAGACATGCAAATATGCAATGCTGAACTTATTATATTTTGTTAAGGTTCAAAGTGTTTGTCAATATCATTTATAAAATCCAGACCATCATTTTAACTCATTTTAATGATGTAACTTTTGAACCAATGTCAAGAAAAATGAAAGTCTTTCTATATGCCATACACTCAGTATTAATTGAATATTATAAAATGAATACAGAAAAATCAATAATCAATATTGTCCCAGTCTAAACAAAAGTAATAGCCCTGTTTCCTTTTCTCCTACCATACTTCCAAGATTAATGGGTTCCAATATAGAAGTTGGAGATAGCACACAATGCATTACATTTTGGCCTGTCCATAACACACATATTTTGAATTTCTAAAACATAAATCTTGAGCTGAGATTTACAAAAATATATTGGCTGATATTATTTATGAGTTTTGCCTAATAAAATGGAATCCAAATTTTAATACATTATAAAATTACAATAACTAAAGTAAAAACTTTGATTCCAGACTTTGATTTCAGTTTGTTGGAAATTTTACCATCGAGTTTCAGGGCAGGGAACTCTGACATTTTAGATTTCTGAAAACATTTAGATCATTGAAGAGAAAGGACCCAAGTCCACAACCAAATTTTAAAATATTTTGTGTCCATTTAATTCTATGTTGAGTTTAAAAATAGTTATTTAAGTGTAAATGCAGAAAATAATATTTTAGTTTCTATAATTAACTATCTGGGTAGGCAGGGGAAACCAATGAAACTAATTCCTGTAATCTTCCTAGCCAAAGATAAATTTATCTGACTAATTTTGAGACAAAATTAAACATCAAGTCTAGGCACAAATTCTCAAGTTTATTATTATAATGAAATTAGCAGAACATCATTTTTGATACCATTTTTTCTAGATTAAAAAAAAAAATGTTGAGATCTACAACCAGAAAATAATTGTGTTCCTAAGAAAGACCTACCAGGTTTGACAGTTATCATGTTTTTCTAGGGGTTGGTGAATACTTTCATGTACTTTTTTTATTAGAATAAAAATAAAAATTAAGTTAAAAACAGCATTGAGCAATGTAGGAAAAATAGATAAACATTAAACCTATCACTCCTTTCCCAAGCCCCAGGCTACTCAGCATGGAGAGAAATACCTACCCCACGTGAAGCCGTCTACTTCACTGCAGAACTCAGCACCAGCAAGCTCTAGCACCAGGAAGACCAGGCTCCTAGTGAGCTCCTGTGAACACAGGATCACAGCCTAACCCAGAGTTGGCCAGCTTCCAAGAAACTGGGCTCTTCTGTGGACTCCTGTGAACCCTGGTGCACTACCAGGCTGGCCTCCACAACCCAGTCTCCAAAACAGTTATGGAAATTAAACAATACACTCCTTAACAAACAATTGGTCAACGAAGAAATAAAAAAGGGAACCAAAAATATCTTTAAGAAAATGAAAATGAAAATCCAACATACAAAAGTTGTGAGGAACAGAAATAGCAGTTCTAAGAGGGAGATTTAGAGTGATAAATGCTTATAAAGAAAAAAAAATTATGAATAAGCAACCTAAATTTACAACTCAAGGAACTGGAAAAAGAATAAACTAAGCCTAAAGTTAGAAGGAAGGACACAGTGAAGATTAAAGCAGAAATAAATGAATTAGAGAACAGAAAAACAACAGAAAAGATCAATAAAATTAAGAGCTGTTTTTTTGTGAAGTGATAAAATAACCTTTAGTTAGAGTAACAACAACAAAAAAAGATAAGACTCAAATAAATAAAATTAAAAATGAAATTAAAAACATTGCAACAGATACCACAGAAATACAAAAAATAAAAAAGGGAATATTATGAACAGTTATATACCAACAAATTGGGAAACCTAGAATAAGTGGGTAAATTCCTAGAAATATACAATCATGAAGAAACAGAAAAACTGACCAGACCAAAATCAAGGAAAGAATTTGAGTCAGCTTCCTTACTGGTTCAGTATCAACACAGAAAAGTCCAGGACCAGATGGCTTCACTGGTGAATTCTACCCAACATTTAAAGCCAAATTAATGCTAATCCTTCTTAAACTCTTCCAAAAAACTGAAGAGGAGGAAATAGTCTCAAACCCATTTTATGAGGCCACCTTACCCTGATACTAAAGCCAGAAAGGGACACTACAAGAAAAGAAAATATAGGCCAATGTCCCTGATGAATACAGATGCAAAAATTCCCAACATAGTAGCAAATTGAATAGTAGCAAATTGAATTCAGTAGCACATTAAATGGATCATACCCCATGATCAAGTGGGAGTTATTCGTTGGATGAAAGGGTGGTTTGACATACACAAATCAATCAGTGTGATACACCACATTAATAAAATGAAAGATAAAAATCATATAGCTGTCTAAATAAATTTATAATGACAATGCAAATTATTCACAGCCTTGGCAAGGTGACTAGGAAGGGACACCAGGGTACACTGCGAATAATCTAAATGTTCTATGTCTTGATTTTGATGGTGGTTACACGACTGTGTCAATTAGATAAAACTCATCAAAATCAGCATGTAAAAGATGTGCAATTTAGTGTAAATTAATATAGTCGATTTTATCATATTAATGTACAAGAATTTCCAGCAAATTTCAATAAAATAGAAATCATGACACAATGGATGTTCTTTTTCCTGCCTGCATTATTAAGACATTGTAAAGCTACAGTAATTAAAATTGCTTGTTACTATGCATATATGTAGCTAGTTGGGAAAGCAGGAAAAAAAGAATAAAGAGCTTACAAATATATCTAACTACATAATGGAAATATAGCATTAAAGTAGAATTTCAAATCATTAGGGGAATAAGGGCAAAATAGTATTGCTGGGACAAATGGTTGACAATTTGTTGAATATATAGAATGACCCTTAATCTTCTCTGCATCACCAAAAATTCTGGTTTCATCAAAGCCTTCATAATAAAAATAAAATCATCCAAATTGTTAGGAAAAACATCAACATGTGGATGGCTATATTTAGCAAGAGACAAAACTATAAACCCCAAATAAAAGATTGGTAAATATGGATACTAAAAAGTAAAATTATTTGCATAGCAATAATATTACTGGAAAAAATCAATTTCAAAAACATACTGGAAAAATTTTGCAATGTATACAATAGGTGACTAATATTCTGATTAAAACAGTAGTTCCAAATGATTAGAAAAGATCAACTCAATAGAATGATGGGCAAAACATATTTCACAAAAAAATAATTGGCTATTAAGTATAAGGAAATAAGTATTTCCATATATATTTCATATGCAATGGGAATAAATCATGTAAAAGAAATGAAAATTAAATAGCTAACATCTATCTATCTATCTATCTATCTATCTATCTATCTATCTATCTGTAATGATTTGTTCATGCAAAGAAAGGAATTGATTTGACCAATCCAAAAAGGTTTCAGGGACAAAAAAAGAGGCTAAATAATATTGATGATTAAGTTATTTGCTAAAATGGTGTTTGCATTGAGACCTATACTGCCTTCTAATAAATAGTGCTATTAAATTAACTACCCTTTATAAAACACGCTTTTCAAATCAAAATTCTTTATAATTTACTAATTTTTATGTGTGTTTATTGTTTTCTTTCACTGCCAGAATATTAACTATTTAAGGGCAAATATCTTTCTTTTGTTCACTGATGCATTCCAAGTATCTATGTGTGCCTTACCTACGATGAACTAAATTGGTTTTAAAATTTTGTTGAATGAATGAATGAAAGAATGAATGAATGAATGAATGAATGAATGAATGAATGAATATGGGAAGGTAGGAAGAGAAATGTATCACAATAATTTACTTTGTATCTGATTTTATTTATTTATGTATTTATTTATTTATTTTTAAATATTTTATGCATTTGACAGGGAGACAGCGAGAGAGGGAACACAAGCAGAGGGAGTGGGAGAGGGAGAAGCAGGCTTCCCGCCAAGCAGGGAGCCCGATGTGGGGCTTGATCCCAGGACCCTGGGACCGTGACCTGAGCCGAAGGCAGACGCTTAACGACTGAGCCACCCAGGTGCCCCTGTATCAACTGATTTTAATGTGGAAGGTAACTATTAAATCAAAATAAATATTAAGAAAAATTTTAGAAAAAATGCTATTTCAAATGATGCATTTATGGACAAAAAGGAAAGAAAAAGTTAGAAATAAAGAAATACGTATGGGGTATTGCCAATTACCAAACTAGTGTTGTTTTGATTCTGTTTGTCCCAAACTTATGTGATCAAAGGGCTGCACTGACATTGGACAGGCAAATAGAGATGTAGGAAGCTGGTACAATCTAACTGCACTTGGTTGATGAGAATGCTGAACCTGTGAAGCTCACATGAATAGATCCCATGGTGAGAGTAAAGGTTGATTTAGTGATTTAAAACTAATTCCTATGCTTGAGCTTGAAACTAAGTTTAATTGCCATCTACCAGCTTTGAAAATGTGCAAGACCCATGAGATTTCAACCAATTACAACCATAAAAATTGAACACATAGAAATTGACTTGATAAGGACTTATGATGGGTTTCTGAGTTAGTTCAATTGTGGACCTTGTCATGATTCAGTAGCGAGATATACATCCTTAGACATGAGATGCCAACTAGAATTATACTTGAAATGTGAAACAAAAGAAAATAGTAATTGGCTAAGGAGATCCAATTTAATATACTGACAATTATATGTCATTCTATCCTTTTTTTTTTCTTTTCCACTCCACAAAAATGCATCTTGAATACATTTACATGTGATAAAGGAAAGGATAATGTGAATTGCAATAAGGTAGCCAGTTGAATTGTGCTCCTATCAAAAGTGAAAAATAACATCCTTAATACCACATTGAGTCCACTTAATGAGAAAGCTGGCAGGTAGACATTTCTTGTTTAAAACCCTAAAGATTTTACCAGTGTGACATTTTGGAATATCTACTCACTACTCAACTTACAAAATAATTGAAAATGAGGAATCTGTCAAAATGGGGGTTTCTAGAGATTTAAAATAAAAAGAAAGGTATGGGTTTTTTAATATGTGATTTCATGTTATCTGCTATGCCAACTAATCAAAGATATTATTATCCTTTCATTTGCATCGTCTCAAAGACTGTTTAATATTTCAAAGTCAATTTGATAGGTTGATAATAATTTGTGGCATGTTTGGGACCCATATGGATATCATAGCATAACAGGACACTAGTGAAGTGGTCTTTTTTAGATCCTGACTTTTTTAGATCCCCCATGTCGTTTGGGGAGGTGACACTCTCATCCATCTGTCATGATGGCATAATGCCCAATCCTGGGTCAGTTGAAGTATTTCTCTGGAGTTTAAATAATGACTTTTCTTGCTTTTCAATTTTTAATGTGATTTCAGTGCTCACAAATTTGACAACTACCCCTTCAAAAATTCAAATATTCTGAAAACAGGTACAGGGAACGTTGTGTCAATGAGTACATGTTCTTTAAATATCATAAAAAGGCCAGTGGGTGTCAGTTCAATGGTGAATATTCTACAGTCTATTTCTGTTGTTGTTGTTGAGATTACTCAAAACAGCAGTAGTAATGACAATGAGGGTGGGATCTTATTACCTATGCCCTTTCCCCTAGGTCAATGGAATGGAACAACAAATTCAGGAGATGTTACTTGGCAGTCTTTTACCATATCTCCATAAACAATAAGAAGTATCTAAGACATGTAGGCAGAATTGTTCTTATGATATTCGAAGAAACCACTTATTTTGAAATTATGGAAAAAAAGTCACTTTACTTACCTGTATTCATTGTTAGGTGGGTAATTTTGGTGGGGAAAGTTTCAGTGAGGAGAAACAAATGCAAAATATTTTATCAAATCTCTTGAGTATTTAAAAATATGCTTAAGTTTTAGCTTTCTATATGAGTTGGTATGTCTTGCCTAACATTTGTAGTCATTTTCTCAAACAACTGATATACAATTTTTTTCTATAAACTGTGTATTTTTAATGCAGCATGAATTACTACAATATATTTGGATACCATTGTTTACTACAGGGCAATGCGTTATTATTTTATTGATAGTATGGCCTTATTACTCCTTAATGAATGGGCTTAACATTATTCTACTCAATGTGGCCCAACAGTGCCAAAGGGGCTTGTAATTACACCCCCAAGGCCAGTGGCACCAGAGAAGACCAAGAGAAAAGGCAGACCCTGTGTTGAAATGGATGACCTTGTTCTCCCACTCATCAGGAAGTTGTAGGGGATCATCACTAATTTTAGTTCATATGTTTTTATTTCTACTTTAAGTCCCTTCATGACACCTCTTAAGACTATATGAATTATTATATCAGCATGTATGAGGTACTGAAGCATGAAATTTCGTGCAGGGAAAAATCAAGCAGTTGAACCATTAAAATTAATGCAAATAGCCTATTTCTATTTAAGAAAGAAGAGGGGGTAATGTTGAGGAAGAATTATACATAGTATAACAGAATTGTCTATAAGCTACATTTAGATTATATATTGTTTTAATTGAAAGTAATTATATTGTTTTGTAATATTAATTTTCTTTTTATGTGTATTAATTCATTATAAATTATCTATAAAAAGATTAGTCCAAAGACCTAAATTTACTTTTATTTCCATTTTCTATAAATATAAGATTTGTTTTCAATCTTTTCCAGCAGGCCAACAGGAACTTTTGAATTCTACTTCTTTTTTTTTTTTTTTTTTTTAAGATTTTATTTATTTATTTGACACACAGAGAGAAAGCACAAGTAGGCAGAGAGGCAGGCAGAGAGAGAGGCAGAAGCAGGCTCTCCACTGAGCAGGGAGCCCGATGCGGGACTCGATCCTGGGACTCCAGGATCATGACCTGAGCCGAAGGCAGTCGCTTAACCAACTGAGCCACCCAGGCGCCCCTGAATTCTACTTCTTTATACTTTATGATTGTGTGCTTTAAATAATGTAACCCACATTAACCAGAGAGAAATAAATTAAGTGTTCCTTGAAGCATTAGTCACCTCCTCTTGGAGCAGGTCTTCAAGGAGGATGTCTGCTACAATGTGATCTAACACATATCCAGAAAAAGCTTCTCTGGATCTAACTTAAATCATTACTGAAGCTTTAGGTTCTGTCTTTGGGAACGGGGGAGAAGTTCTGTATTTAGGATAAAACATATTAAATCTTCTTTTATATCACAGAATCTTCTCACAGAATATAATAATATTTTCTAGAGTTTCATATAGTCTAACATTCTTTGATTCTTACACTAGATTTTCCAATTTCCTCTTTATTTAATAAATTGTAACATGAAAATGTCCAAATTGTGTATTTCCAATGTAAGCTGTCTATACATATAGTTTGGTTAGGTGGATCTCATGCTTTATGTGGGTTCTAGTTTAGCTATGTGATCCTCCCGCAATCTATTGCCTTTCCAATTCTCTGTATTTTCATATTAAAAGAAGGTAATAGCTTCTGTCTTTTTCTTAAAATATATAAAGTAAACCACTTTATAAATTTCTTAGCATATTTTAAGTTTAGGAGATCATGGTAAAGATCCTATAATGTAGACCTAAGAATTCTAGAACATTCTTATAAAAATATGGTTGACTTTTATAAACATCTGATTATAAAACTTAAAATCACTAAATCTTTTTTTTTCAAATGCTTATTTTTCACATTTGTAATCATTTTTGTTGTGGATGAGAGAATCCTTACTAGATGAATCAGCTAGAATTATGGAGAGTTTCAAAATACATGGCATCAGGATTGACTCTGACACAGCAACAATCCAAGGAGAATGGCTTATCATAATGAGTGCAGAGCACACAGCCTCTTCCTAGCATGAGCAGTAGCTGAGGTTATTGCTTACTGCTTGCTTTCCACTGCAAAATAATTATCTGGAGCAGATAAGATCACAAACTGGTTAATATCACAAGCCTGCCCCTGCTGCTAATATGATCTTATCAGTCACTGACTGATCACTTTCTAGGGAGGAGTATCAGCTTGTGCTTCCCCCACCTTTTTTTTTTTTTTAAACTGATCCTAGGTGAAAAGCAAATACTATACACTACAATAGAAACTGAGCTTTTACGTTTTCTTTTTTATTAAATACTTTGTTCACAGAGCTTGTGTTTACCTCATGGGACCGTTGCCAAAGGCAAAGGTTCAATTCCATGTGCTGAAATATATCATCATGTTTTGGCATAATTGCATTTCTAATGGGCTCTCAGAGAAAGGAATGCATAAGTGCCAATTACAGCATGGTACAAATAAAGCATTATTATGTGCTCTGGAACAATCTGCATAATGGCAATGTAGTCATATTATATTATGTTCCTCTATTTGAATCTCTCTGTCAACAAATGATTTTTTAAAGAACACCCCAAATGTGATTTGAATGCTATAAAGATCACTTCTTTGTCAATGGTGTATGTAAAATAATGTATATAAAATTATATACATATATATGTATATTATATATGTATGTGTGTGTATCATATACAGAGAGAGATCAGAGATACATATATAAACATACATATATAGATATTTTTCCACAAACTGATACAGATACAGATATATATTTCAAATATCTCTCTGATTATAATATTTTGATGACATAAGCTACTGTATTACAAATCAGAAGATAACTAAACATAACTAGGTCCAGCCTAGTTGATATAAGACATATGAAAAAGTGATAGCAACCAAACACCTAGAAAGCAAAACCCTAACATAATAATTCAAAAAGAAATGTAAGTATTGAACATAAGAATGAAATGCATATAGATTGTTCCTAATGTTTGAAGGAAAATTTAATTTATTCTTGAAATAAATGCTATGCTATAGGCGAAAAAATATATATTACTTACTTTCTTCAAGTCGAAATGCCTAAATGGAGCATAGTCTATTGAAAATGATATGGTGAATCAAGGGGGTGCTCATTCTAATGCCAAGCCTTGGACACCTGCAGAACCTTTTCTGATCTTGATCTACATGACGAGTCAGAAAATATTTTTCGTTTCAGATTTTACCAAGTTGGAACATATTTGACAATATGGCAGCACAATGCAGGAAAGGACCTTATTGGTTTGGGCATCTAGTTTAAAGTGAGACTAACCATAATATGTTTGTGCCAAAATGACCACTGTTCTTAGAGTGTTGCCCCTGAGCAACAAATTTACATCTGTCAGTGGGGAATAGATTGTTTTTTCAGAATAACAGTTATTGATTTAGGGAGAAAATTACTTAATAAAACTTTATTTCAAAAGTTGTACACTTTTACAACCATAGATTTCTATTGAAGCATGTTTAATAATTATAAACATTGAACATTTAAACAATATTAAATAGAAAAAAAAACAGGAGGAATAAAGACCTGTTTCATTAAGAAAGCTCAAATGGTATACTGTGAGGAAAACATATATAGTAAATATTGCAAAAAATGCCAGAGAAAATATTTAGAAGAAAATGGGATGGCAGTGTGGAGTAGAGGAAGGGATTGGAAATGAGAGAAATCACCTTATATATTAGGGAGTATATAGTGAAGACTTCCCTTGAATTAAGAAATTTTGAATTCTTTAATTGAAATTTTCTAGTAGATAAAAAAAATAATTATAGGCTTGTTCAGTGGCTTAAAAAGCCAATCTTGCTACTGCTGGATTAGCAAATTTAGAGGTCATCAAAAGCTCCAAATGTTAAACTCAAAATGGGTTAAAGACTTGATTATAAGACCTGAAAGCATAAGATTACTAGAAGAAAATATAGAAAGCAAGTTCTTGACATCAATCTTGAAGATTTTTTTGGATTTGGCAACAAAAGCAAATATAAACAACGGGGACTACATTGAATTAAAAAAAAAAAAAAAGGACAAAACTTCTGCACGGAAAAGGAAACCATCAACAAAATGAAAAGGCAACCAACTAAATGTAAGAAGACATTTGCAAATCATATATCTGATAAGGGGTTAAGATCCAAAATACATAAAGAACTCACACAACTCAGTAACAACAATCTGATTTAAAAATGATCAGAGTATCCGTACAGCCATTTTGTAAAGAAGACATGCAAATGGCCGAAAGGTGATAGAAAGGTCTCAACATCACTAATCATCAGGGAAATGCAAATCAAAACCACAATGAGATATTACTTCAAATCTGTTTGAATAGCTATTATCAAAAATACAAGAAATAGCATGTGTTTGAGAGGCTGTGGAGAAAAAGAAACTTTTGTGCACTCTTGGTGGAAATGTACATTGGGCAGCCACTGTAGAAAGTACTATGTAAATTCCTCAAAAAATTAAAAATAGAGCTATCATGTGATTCAGCAATTCCACTTCTGGGTATCTATCTGAAGAAAATGAAAACACTAACTCAAAAAGGTATATGCACTCCTTTGTTCATTGCAGCATTGTTTACAATAGCCAAGATATGGAAGCAAACCAAGTGTCCATCCATATATGAATGGATAAAGAAAAGTGATACACACACACACACACACTGGAATATTAGTCATGAAAAAGAATGAGATCATGCCATTTGCAATAACATAGATGGACCTAGAAGTTATAATACTAAGTGAAATAAGCCAGAAAAGACAAATGCCATATGATTTCACTAAAATGTGGAATTTAAGAAACAAAACAAATAAGCAAATGAAGAAAAAAAAGACAAAAAAAGCAAACTCTTAAACATAGAGAACAAACTAGTAGTTGTCAGAAGGAGGTAGGAGGGGAGAGGGGTGAGATAAAGGAGATCAAGAGTGCACTTACTTTGATGAGTATTGAGTGATGTAGATGTATTGAATTGTTGAATCACTGTACACCTGAAACTAACATAACACTATAAAAAAAGGAAATATTGAAATTTGTGAGGACATGCATGGATCTTGAAGGCATTATGCTAAGTGAAGTAAGTCAGAGGAAGACATAATCTCAATTACATGTGGAATCTAACAACAACAAGATCTGAACTCATAAATGCAAAGAAACAGAGATACAGAAATCTGGTTGCTAGAGTAGGAGGGTGAGTGTTGAGGAAAATGGGTGAAGGTGGTCAAAAGAAACAAATTTCCAGTTATAAAATTACTGAATCCTGGGGATGTAATGTATACAGTATGATGACTGTCGTTAATGGCATTGTATTGTATATGTCAAAGTTGCTAAAAGTTCTCATCACAAGAAAAAAAATTTGCAAATATATATAGTGATGGATGTTAACTAAATTTATTGTGGTGATCATCTCACAATATGTACATATATCAAATCATTATGTTGTACACCTAAAACCTATAATGTTATGTCAATTACACCTCAATAAGAAAGCTACAAGTGAAATTTAGTGTTCATGATCACCGAACACCTTTGTCTAGTCTACTAGATTTTATGTGGTTTCATTACATTTTACTTAATCAGATTTTATAATTGCATATAGTATAAATGCTATTTGTGTACCCATGTAATAGTCGCATGTTAGAAATTTCAAGCAACTATGTTGTCAATGGAGAGTTTTCATAACTGTATACACATGTAGAAGCTATATGTATATCAATATGTTAATTTAACATCAATGAGAAAATTCCATCAAATATGTTGTTGGTATAAAGTAAAGAATAATTGAAAAAAAGAAAACACAAATCCTCCTTTTTCCCCCACGGGTGAATGTTGCTTCTAGCTTTAACTATTTCTTGTAAAATTAAATGCCTTTAATTTCTGATACAAAGAAGCATTTTCTACATTTCTTTTGATACTAATAATGAATTGTAAAATACCATTAACATGAAAATACTGTGGGTTTTCTGTGAATGCTATTATGTCAAAGTATTATTTGTGCACTTTCCCAAAAGCAGACAATCCATCTTGTTATTTCTTTAACCATATTGTGAAAGCATAACTGTATTCTGTGCATTCTTGGTTGACATTAAAATGATCTGTTAGTTGTGCCTAGCAGAATGTCATCCTTTCTGCATTATATATTTAGATTAACTCACCCAACAACTTCAGATCAACAGTGTGTTCCTGCCTACCCATCTGTCTATAAGAGTGAAAACTAAGAAGTGGGTTTACTAATTTTTTAAAATATCTTCTCCACATGTCTTAAACTATGGATAAAAAAGACATATTGCACAAATGACTATGTTGATTTTAAAGACATACTTGAAACTCTTGGTCCTAAAAATACAACCAAGTTAGAATTAGTCAGTATCAGAATATGTAATAGGGAATTATGACGGTCCACATATCAGATATATTTGATGATTTGATCTGTTTACTTGTTTCCACTTTCTCAATACTTAAATTTATATATATATATAGACATCTAATTTTCAAATAATTTCTCTGTCAAAAATTTGCATGGATTTCTTATTTCATTAGCATCAATAAACTATGACCTCTTTGAATTTACTCTCAAGACCTCTATAATGTGGCCTTCTTCCTGTTTAAACTGTTCCCCTGAGTTCGCTCTATTCATACTTTGATGCTTTTTACATGCCATATTCATCCACAACTTTTTATGTGTTTCATTGTGGCTGACATTTGCTCTTTTATTCTTTCCCTTTGTTCATAATATTTTTATTTCTAAATTCCCAGTCTAAATATTCTATTAGCTTTTTCTGCTTTCTTCACTCAAAGATTCTTTCTTCTCTCCCTAAAAGTTGACCAATTCAACAGCTAGTCTCTGTCAGCAAATTAATAGTATGTCAATAGCAGTACTTTCTCTCCACTTTCTTCTAAGAATTTAATATTGGAAGGCTATTGATATTTAAAAATCCTATAATTTAAAAAAAACATACCAAAAGAAAAAGAAAACACAGATGAAAAATAGGACAAGCATGTTAAGTATTATGAATTTAAAGAACTCTTACCAACATGAAAATAATAATATCTAACACATAAATATTAAAGAATATGCACTAGAAATTCACTGAATTAGAATTTTTAAATAAGTATATTCATATATTCCATCATAAAGTACAAAATGATACTTAAAAATGAATGACATATTAGCTTTTCAACAAGAAATTCTTGTCTTTTTCCAGTCATAAGGAATGGTGAGAAGAAATGGACACTGTGATATATTGCTGGTCCAAATAGAAACTGGAAAGCAATCTGCCACTGAAGTAAAAGCTTTAAAAATATTCATATGTTTGTGGTGACAATGCCACACACGTGCCTTTTTCCTAGAGAAATAATGAAAATAATTTCAAAGTTTACATATGTGAAAATTCACCATAGCATTAATTATGATACTTAAAATTCAAAGAGTCTACAGCTATAGGTAGATGGTTAAAATGAATTCAGGAATATTTACTTGTAGAAATATTGGGTAGTTAGTAAAATCATCCTGAAATGATGATAAATGTAACCATATAATCCAATTTAACTGATGCAGTTAATATCAAACTCTTTTCAATCATTTCATGTAATTACACACATATTAGCCCTTTCTATTATTCTAATATTATTTCTACTGTTTCAGAATACATTCACTGATAATGATTTGTTCTATTTCTTTTAGCCTAGGTTTGGGATCGAGGATGTCCTTCTTTATCACAACTTCCCACTGTCCATGCACGGTTTGTGTTATGTGTCCTAAATATTGATTGATTCTGTATCTTTCTGTTCATTCCTTCTTTTATTATCCTAGTTCAGATCTGCATTATCTTTCCTTTAAGTCCCTTTTTTAACTTCTTGCTACTCTACCTATCTCCAGACTTGTTCAATTAAAATTCACACTTCAATTTCCTGCCTAAGGGATCGATGCATAATGTAAATCAGATTGTATCACTTTCCTTAAAATTTGGTTTTAGGATAAAATCTAAGTTCCTTGACCTTCCATGACAAATCACATCTATCTCCCCATGTCTCTCTGTTTAAGCTTCATTAATACACACTGCCTACAGTTCCTCCATACTGTGCTATAATGCTCCCTTTGCTTATATTCTGCCTTCTTCGTGGAAAATATTCTTTCCAGTTCCTTCCCTGCTAACTCTCTTGTTCACCCTTGATGATACAAAATGTGAAGTTAAATACAATGGAAAATAGTACTAACTATAAGTATAAAGGATCTTATTAATTTTTTTTCTCTATTTCATTCCAAAGCATGTTTTCTTTTTTCAATCTTATATTTTTAAATTGAACCTACAAATAAGTATTTAGAAATGTCAACCTGGCGTCTTCTGAATTTATTTTTGCCAATTTGATCAGCAATTATATGTCAAAAAATAGTAACTGAGACTCACTACTCCTTCTGAGTGGTCAATCTTCTGTCAACTGACATACTCTGATTTGCAGTTAAATGGTCCTTATATCTGAGTCTGTGACTGGGGTCCAAAAATGATTTTTAAAAAACTAACTGACCCTAACTTTGAGATCTTTAAGGAAAAAGAGTACAAAAGATCTATCATTGAAAAAATGAAATCCTTCCAAAATATTGTGTGAAATTATTACCTACAATAAATAGTTAATTTAAGACTATTGTCATATATCCAAAAAAAGTAAAATCTTAGTCTCGAAAAGATATCTGTACCCCACCCCCATCTTCATTGCAGCATTATTAACAATAGTCAAGGCATGGAAACAACCTAAGTGTTCATCGAAGGATAAATGGATTAAAAAATATGATATGTATATATAATAGAATATTGGTCAGCTATAAAAAAGAACAAAATCTTATTATTTATGGGAACATGGGTGGACGTTGAGGGCATTATGCTAAGTGAACTATGTCAGACAGAGAAAGATAAAAACTGTATGGTCTCACTAATATGTGGAATCTAGAAACACTGAACTCATAAAAACAGAAAACAGATTGATGGTTACCAGATCCTAGGGTAGGGGATGGGTAAATGTGATCAAAAGATACAAAATTCTAGTTATAAGAGAATTAAGTTTGGGGGATATAATATACAGAATGGTGACTATAGTTAACAGTGCTTCATCAAATATTTGAAAGCTGATAAAAAATAGATCTTAGGGGCACCTGTGTGGCTCAGTCATTAAGCATCTTTTTTCAGCTCAAGTCATGATCCCAGGGTCCTGGGATCGAGTTCCACATCGGGCTCCCTGCTCGGCGGGGAGCTTGCTTCTCCCTCTCCCACTCCCCCTGCTTGTGTTCCTGCTCTTGCTATCTCTCTCTCTCAGTCAAATAAATAAGTAAAATCTTTAAAAATAATTAAAAATATAAAAAATATAAAAACTAATATTAAAAATTATTTTCAGTCTTTTAAGTTATATATCAGAGTTCAGCAAACTGTGACCCAGAGGTCACCTGCTTTTTTTGCTTTTTCTTTTCTTTCTTTATTATTTTTTTATATAAATAAAGTTTTGTAAGAGCACAGCCACACCCATTCTTTTACATCTTGTCTTTAGCTACTTCCTCACTCTAAGGGCTGTACTTCTGTGGATTTCCAACAGAGCTATGATGACCCTCAAAGCCTATTTACTGCTTCTTTACAAAAGTGAGTGCTGACCCCTGACCCAGCTTATGTGTTTTGCTCAATTCTGACTCCACCTCAAAAAGAACATGAAGGACTCATGATTCACTCATTCTCTATAACTTTCCTACAGTTTCTATATTTCATCTATCAGTATAATTTATTGATCCATAAGCAGTTTACAGATTTTGGGGGGTGAGAAGAGGTTGTTTTTACCTGCTTTCTTTATTCATTCTTAGTCTTTATTTTATTTCCATAATTCATACACATTCCAAAGAGAAATAGATGTTTAAATTATCGTTTCTAAGTATATAAAACTGATTTCAGTTTTTAAGTATCTTTAATTAAATTTTTTATTTATATATTTTCTTTTCAAATATTTATTTAAATTCTAATTAGTTAACATATAGTGTAATATTGTTTCAAGAATAGAATTTAATGATTCATCCCTTACATATAACACTTGCTCATCACAAGTGTCCTCCTTAGTGCCCATCCCCCACCCACCTGCCCTCCCTGGAGATTAAACAAGCGAATTTACACATTGTGTAACCACTCAGCATATATCCCACTACTATGCCATCCATGACAGCTGACTATTCCACTTCTGGACCTAAATTATCCCTCTAATCTGACTAGTAAGAGAGCTTCAGTACTTTGGGAAGATAATTACACTATTTTTTCCAAGTTAGATAACACATTAAAAATGTTTTTACATGCTACCTCCAGTTTATTTGACCCTAAGTATCTAACTGGTAACACTTAGCATGATATTATGAGATAAAATTTATTTATTTTTAAGATGCTTATTATATTTTATGTGAAAAAATGAAAGGAAGGGTCTACCAGTCACAAAATCAAAGCCAGAGATAATTCCACAGCATAAGAAGCCTCAGTTATTTTTAGTCCAGTCTTTAATTGGGCCTTTCAAAAAACACACATTGCAGCTTTATAAAGCTTCTAACCACAGGGGCTAGGCAATCATTTATTTTATTTTTATTTTATTTTATTTTATTTTTTTTTAGGCAATCATTTATTTAATATGTCTTCCCAATAGAATGTATGCTCCATGATATCAGGGAATGTGTCTCATTGACCCAGAATCTAAAGCCCCACACAGCAGGCATTCAGAATACCATCTGTTAAATGAATGGACTGATGTTATGTAACCAGATCATCCCTACAACACTGTGAGGTGCCAATGTTCCCAATTTCCAAAGAAGGTAAGCAAGACTCAGAAATATTACATGACTTACCCTAAGACATACCGCTTTTATAAAGAGACAGGATTTAAAAACAAAAAAACAAAAAACTATGTTCTCTGTACCCCATGTGTGTCTTTTTTACTTATAGGGTATTTCTTTTCTTTTCTTTCTTTTTTTTAATTTTTTTTTTTTTTAAGATTTTATTATTTATTTGACAGACAGAAGGGAGAGAGAGAGAGCGCACACAAGCAGCGGGGAGTGGGAGAGGGAGAGGCAGGCTCCTGTGCTGAGCAGGGAGCCCGATGCGGGGCTCGATTCCAGGACCCTGGGATCATGACCTGAGCCTAAGGCAGATGCTTAACCCACTAAGCCACCCAGGCGCCCCAAGGGTATTTCTTTTCTTTTGAGAAATACAGAAGCTGGAATTGATTGACTTAAGGAAATATTTTTATATGAAGAATTCTGTGAAGGAGGAGAAATAATTTTAACACATTTTAAAAGTTTTGCTGTTGTTTTTCATCTGTATAGCCCAAGACACAAAAATAAAATTAGGCTCAAAGTGAAGTGGAGATAATTCAGGTAGACATAGCAAATTTTTTTCTTTATCTTTCATTATCTTCTTGACTGGGACTCAGCACAGATACTCATCTGCTTACTTTTGCATTTTAATTATCACTACATGTTAACTGCATCAACTACCAGAAAAACAGGATGCCTAACCAAGTGTTGGAATGTAGTTAGTCCACCCACAGAGAAACAATGCAGACTTTAAATCCTGTCTCTTTATAAAAGCGGTATGTCTTAGGGTAAGTCATGTAAAAGATGGTCCAGTAGCTCTTCCTAACAATGTGCCTAAGGGAGGATGCAGAAACCTTTTAAAATCACTACCGTAAAATGTTTTGAGCATGGGTATCATATCTAAGATTCGTTGATGATTTTCTTTGATTGTATCGTTTATATAATTCCAATGTTTTTTTGTTGTTGTTGTTTTGTTTTGTTTTGTTTGTTTGTTTTTAAGATTGTATTTATTTATTTGACAGAGAGAGCAAGAGAGCACAAGCAGGGGGAACAGGAGAGGGTGAGGGAGAAGCAGGCTCACTGCCAAGCAGGGAGCCTGATGCGGGGCTCCATCCCAGGACTCTGGGATTGTTACCTGAGCTGAAGGCAGATGTTTAACCTTCTGAGCCGCCCAGGCGCCCCTAATTTCAATGTTTTTAAAGGCTAGAATATCACAAAATGGCCCAACATGTTGTACATGGAAGAAAAATTTTTCCCCCAGAGCTTCCACAAATAGCTAGATGTTTGATTATTTCAATAAACACAGAGTTAATTAAGATGAAAGAGGTGAGAGAAAATATTGGGTTAAAAAATTCTTTTTTTTTTCTTAAATCTTTTATTCATTTTTTTTTCAAAATGGACAATGGTGAACTCATTCAATTTATTTTGCTAAAAAAGAAAGATGAGAACACTATGCTCAGTTTTATTATAAAAATTATGACAAATAATTAGAGGTAAAGAATTATATCTTAAGAAAATACTTCTGGGGCGCCTGGGTGGCTCAGATGGTTAGGCGTCTGCCTTTGGCTCAGGTCATGATCTCAGGGTCCTGGGATTGAGCCCCACATCGGGCTCCTGGCTCAGTGGGGAGCCTGCTTCTCCCTGTCCCTCTGCTCTCCCCCTGCTCATGCTCTCTCTCTCTCTCTGTATCTCTGTGTCTCAAATGAATAAATAAAAAATCTTTTTAAAAAAAAGGAAATATTTCTCGGGGTGCCTGGGTGGCTCAGTCGTTAAGCGTCTGCCTTCGGCTCAGGTCATGATCCCAGCGTCCTGGGATCTAGCCCCGCAGAGCAGGGAGCCTGCTTCTCCCTCTCCCCCACCCTCCCCCCTGTGTTCCCTCTCTCGCTGGTCTCTCTCTGTCAAATAAATAAATAAAATCTTAAAAAAAAATAAAAAATAAATTAAAAAAAGGAAATATTTCTTAAAAATATATAGATATAGCCATTTGCCCACATGGCTGATCTTACTCTTCAGTCCCTACAGAGGTTATGCTAATATCATGTGGCCCAAGCTTCCACTATAAATCACATTATTAGAATAGATTACCTGGCATGGCCCAAGGTCCCCAAGTAAGCAAAAACAGTCCTGTTGGGCAGGATATTCCATAGGCAGAGTGGTTCCCTTCCAGTAGCTGGGGACAAAGGGCCAAACCTTTCCTTGGTCAATGTCAATCTTTTACTACATATTGCCTTTCTCCCCTGGATCAGATTTCTTCTGTGCTTTGGGATCATTCGCATCAGCATACTAATAGGTCATATAAGATAAATAAATATGAAACAAAAACACAGCAACAGCCATAATGCCAATTCTCTTTTGATCCGAAGTCCTTCTTCAGCTACTATGCTGTTTCTCTGTTGTACTCTTTATGTAAAATATAATGAATTCTCCAGTCAGGCTGTGCTATGTCACTAGCAATCTCCAGGGCACTGGTAGAAAGTTTTCTCAGTTCAGAATCAATCTCTATAACACACTAACTACGTTGAAGCAAAGCCATTGTCAGACAATAACTCCTATGTGCTTCAGAGAATCTAGAATTCCTTTGATCCACCCTGAGCATAGTTACTAGAGTCAACAATATCGGGCAGTCTGTTGAAATGTTCGCAGCTAAAAATATATGCGGAGGATATTTACAATAGTAATCAATTATTTTTATTTCATACAAGTTCTGTTTTCTAGTTTATTCAGTTCTTTCATGCAAGTTTATTCCATTTGGTGTTATCAGTATTTATCTTATAAATAGCTGGGTATGTAATTTTCCTTTAAAATTGTTTTTACTTTGTAGCTGTTTCTCAGTATTTTTCGAGATCAGTGAGGAGATTTTCATACTCTCCCATCACTGTTCCATGAATTTCAGAAAATTAACAGAGTTGATGATTGGTATACCTCCAGATTAATTTTGAACAATCAAATCTCCAAACTAGAGAAAGAATCACAATACAAAAAGTAATAGCGTATTATGGTACAGAAAGCTAATTTCCTGCTGCTGTTACAGATTCACACACTACAAATATCAAGGCAATCTTATTTCATAATTTTAACACAATAGTGAAGAGCTGTTGTAATAGAGCAAGTATTTATGATAATTAGGTTTTGCTGAATAATGTGGTTCTTCAAAGATGACAGTTGTCGATATTGATTCTCCAAATGGACTGAGTCACTGATTGAATGCAATTTGAAGAGGAACCGAATTAGTCTCTTGAATTTACCTGGGGCTGCTACCAATGGAATATATTATCTGAGGAATCCCATAGCTGTGTTTAATAGGTCAAGGACTCCCCCTGTCTGTTGGTTCATTTGTGGAATCATTTCTTAGTTAATAATGTTTACCTGTAAAACCATAGGTGACTCCACAGAGTTGTTCAATGATTGATTTTTTTTTCTTTACTAAGATAAGCAAATTCCAGAATTGAATTAAGAATGCTAAGCTTTTTGATTCATACAACAAAATGAGGAGGTAGGACGTTGATTACATTTTACAAATATAAGCTATTATTGGGACATAAGATAGAAATTATTCCTGCAGAGATGGCTGGCATAATAGTGAAACAAATAAATAATCCTCAGGGAGCAGACCATGGAAAACACCTCCACGTGAAAAGCAGTAGATTATTCTTTAATTCCTATTAAGCAAAAAAGCCCTTATCCACTGAGACTAGTGTAAATGCAGTCAAGTTAGTAACTAATATATTTCTAAGACTTTGAATATATATATTTTTTGTACTTTAGTCTTTCTGAAATTGGAATATCAAGCATTCAGTGCGCATACTTACTATGAAATGTTTCAACTCTGTGTTACTAAATCAATGATATACTTTACAATAAATAGGAAAAATCTTAAATTCTATAGAAATATCGTTCATTTATTTTTTTATTTTTTTAAAGATTTTATTTATTTATTTGAGAGAGAGAATGAGATAGAGAGAGCATGAGAGAGGGGAGGGCCAGAGGGAGAAGCAGACTCCCTGCCGAGCAGGGAGCCCGATGCGGGACTCGATCCCGGGACTCCAGGATCATGACCTGAGCCGAAGGCAGTCGCTTAACCAACTGAGCCACCCAGGCGCCCCATTTTTTTTTTTTTATTGTGAACTATTTATAACAGACAGAAAAGGTCAGGGAATGAGATAGTGTCAAATACTAATACTTTGTTTTAATTGCATCTAACAAAAACGATGAGAGATAAATTTGAATCTTTCTCTCTGGTATGTCTGTCAGACATATTTCAAGTATTTTTCACCTCTATCTGTTAGGGAAGACCAAAAATCTCCAGTTTGACAGATATCACTCATGTACATGTTTTTATATTATTATTTCACAATTGTAAACCTACAAATGCTTGCTATAAACATACTGTATACATTTTGAATATCAAATTGATTCTAATATATTTTATATATTTAATATCTGTGAAATTATAGTCAATGGGATCTGAAAAGAACAAATGGCAACTTTTTTTATTGTGCTAATAATATGTTATTTTATCTTCTCCATGTTGAATATGCTTTATTTTATTTCTACTAGTTTTTATTGATGTTTATGAAAACATTCATTCATTTTAAGCAATATGTCTTTTCTCTTTAGTAGATACTATATTCTATTTTACTTTTAATTCATATGGTGAAGTTTCAAATATTACATGACAGCAAAAAGGTTCATATTTATTTATACTTTCTAATAAAATAAGCACACACACATACATACATATAAACACATATTTTTTAACCTAGGGACACATACATTTTTTTCAGTTTTGAATGGTTCTTAAATATTAGATAATCAAATACTATCCCTGTGCCAAATCCCTCATTTTAGTATTTTGCAACTGCTGTATATTCAACAAAGTCTTTTTATTACCTCTTTCACTCATTTATTCATTATTTCTCAGTGTATCATTTTTAATCTATTTTCCATTTTGAAAATATTTTCCTTTACGCTATCCACTAGAGGATTTATGCTGTCAACTGAGCCTTATTTTTATTCCAATATGTATTAATGTATCTCCAGAATTTAGAATGGACATATTTTTCCTATAATTCAGTTATGCCAGATCTTTCATTTTTTCTTTTATAGGTTCTGATTTATAATTACCTACTCATTTTTGTTATTCCATCTTTCCTTAATAACTATCTTAATTACACATAGTTTCTAATATTTAGGTGGCTACCTTGCTTATTATATGCTTTTGACACACTACAGTAGTATAAGTACTACTTTGCTGCTTTCCTAAAAACACTAGAACTTTGGGTAGCCTGCTGTATTATTGTTATTGTGCATTTTGATTCTAAATATACTGCATTATCATCAACATAAGGTGTAATGTAATGTATAGTCAACATCACGGCCCATGTATTTATCCTTTCATTGCTTTTTGTTCCTTCCCGTATTTCTGTGTTTCTTTGTGGTATCATTTTTCTTCTGCCTGAAAAATTCCCATTGGGTTTCAAATAAAATTTTTGGTGCAGATATTCTCTGTATATTTATTGTATTAAAATTTATATCATCTTTTTATCTGTTATAGAACTCTACAGTGGCCATCACTGTCTTCTTTTTTTTCTTTTCAAATGAGGTGTTTTTTTTATTTTTTATTGTTATGTTAATCACCGTACATTACATCATTAGTTTTTGATGATTCCATGATTCATTGTCTGTGTACAACACCCAGTGCTCCATGCAGAACGTGTCCTCTCCAATACCCATCACCAGGCTAACACATCCCCCACCCCCCTCCCATCCAGAACTCTCAGTTTGTTTCTCACACCGTCACTGTCTTCTAACACTATGGCAGCCAATTGTCTTCTGACTGGCATTGTTTTATGAAGTTTGCAGCCAGTGTTACTGGTGCTTTCTAAAGGGAACTCGTATCTTCCTCTAGCTGCTCTTAATATTTTCTCTTCCTACTTGGTTTGCATCAATTTAACTATAATAAGCCTAGTTGTGCTTTCCTCTGTGTCTTTTCCTCTTTGGGATTCATAGAGTTTCTTTGGTCATTGATTGATGACTTACAACAGTTTGGGGAAGTTTTCATTAATTGCATATGCAGTATTGCTTCTTCGTCCTTATTATTCCTATCCTCTCTCTCTGGAGCTCCATTTGCAGGTATGTAAGAACTTTTTCTGTGTACTGAATGGGGATATCTTCATCATGGCTTCCTGGAAACTCTCCATGCCCACACTAAACACAGAAGGAAGGCTCAAGCACAGTCTGACCCAAGTTTGGGCAGAACACCATGTGATCATCTCCTGGAATATAGGAATATAGGCAGCTTTGTGAAGAGCTACCACAAGGCCATTTCTCAACTGTTTGCTGATTTTCAGAAGTTTCCTTAACTTGAAGGAGGCTGCCACAGGGCAGTTAAACATCTACTTTCATCGTTCCAGTGAGGCATTGGGTTTTTACATTTTGTAAACTTTTGGGTATAAATGGAGACTATAAAGTCACTTGAAGGTTAGAATCTATCCTGTTACAGAGCAGCCCACTGCTTGTGCCATCTGTCATCTGCCCCCACCCCCCACCACCACTTCGGTCATTTTATGGAACAAGGGACAAGAGGTGCTGGTAACATGCTGATCTTGTCTGTGTTATCCATTTAAGTAATAAACTATATAAATACATATGGGCTTATTGTTGCCTCAGTGGCTGAATCTACGGAATTGTAACAAAACAACCTAGCAGTCATGTAGTCACTATTGCTTGGAGATTGCTTGACTGCTTGGCATCTCCTCGGTTTCTTATGTTCTGTTCTACACTTTTAAAAAATTATTTTTTCTACTCTGCTTCTAGTTTGTCTTCCTGTTCAACTCTGTGATCTTGTGCTATATGGAACCTACTGTAAAACACTTTTTTCAAATTCTTATTTTAGTTAACATATTTATTTTCATGGGGCACCTGGGTGGCTCAGTCGTTAAGCGTCTGCTTTCGACTCAGGTCATGGTCCTGGGGTCCTGGGGTCCTGGGATCGAGCCCCGCATTGGGAATCCCTGCTCTGTCAAATAAATAAATAAAACATTTAAAAAATATATTTATTTTCATTTCTAGAATGAACTTGATTATTTTTCCAATCTAATTCTTGGTTGATGTTATCCATCTCATTATCTATTTTGTCCATCTTTTCTCTATTTTATTGAACATATTAATTACAGGTATTTTAAATTACTTATAACCCTACCATTTGGATCACCCATGGTCAGCTTCTACCGTCAGTTGCATTCCAAGCATTCAGTCATATATATTTTTTTCTTTTTTTTTTGCAATGCTTAGTAATATTAATTGCAATATCAGTAATTTGCATAAAATGTAAGTGATCTCTATCATATTTAGCACTGTATATAGGAATACTCTATTCTCTGCTATGTGTGTATGTGTAAAACTTACACATGTATATGTTTTGAAACTTCATTTTGTTTTATTGGTTTCTCAGTTGTTAATTTGAATCCATTGCTTGCCCTTACACCCAGTCCAGACACACATGTTATAACGATGTGTTATGATTCCTTCTCCTCAGCAATATTAGATAGCTTATCACTTCAATTATAAGCCAGTGGTAGATGTAACCTAGTTCTTATCTACCACATTCTGTCCTTGTGCCTTTTTCTTCCCACTTTACAAAGTCGTAATTCCCAGGCCTCTAGTTATTGAGGAGATGTTTCTTTGACTTTTTTGTGTGAAAGAAGAAGACTTCACCTCACCTTAGTAACTAGATTTCAGGGATGAGCCTTATGCTCCAGCAATCTCCCCACTACTCCACTGATGCCAGACGAGAGTTCAGTTCCACTCTCCAGCCTGAGTTTTTGTTCTTCAGTGCACACTGAGATTGCATCCAGTAGGGTAATCTCTTGAAAATTTGGGTTCAACATGGTATCTATTTCAAAATGAGAAGACATTTTAAAGTAAAGTCTAATATATCACCTTAACCTGATGTCCCTCAATTTCTATTTAATTTGAAACTTGTATATTAAAAATGTACGTGTGGAGATGTTCAATAATACCTTAAACTCAATACTTAAAACTTATATTGCATATTTTATAGTGAACAACAAATAAGATTGCAAAATTCTATCAATAATTAATAATTAGACATCACTCTCATATAAACTTCTATTGGCTGAAAAATCATAGTGTGAAAATAGGTACTAAAGCAAATATCCAGCCAGCACTCGCAGATTTGTAAGTATGTTTTAAGTAAGTGGTAAGGGTTTTTATCTCAGAATGGATAGATATGTCATCCTTTTGTTTATTTCCAGTGTGGTGTGATGGAGGATAAATAATTTGGATATTATCTATGTAAACATCTAATATATGAGCAGGTCATTTTAATTAATTTAGGTGCTTTATTCTTCTTCTACTAATGGTATGTGTTGTGATTTATCAAACAGAAATAAAACCTACTGCTTACGGGGCACCTGGGTGGTTCAGTTGGTTACGCGTCTGCCTTCGGCTCAGGTCATGATCCCAGGGTCCTGGGATCAAGCCCTGCATGGGGCTCTGCATTCAGCGGAGAGCCTCCTTCTGCCTGACGCTCTGTCTACTTGTGCTCTCTCTGCCTCTCTGTCAAATAAATAAATAAAATCTTCAAAACTAAAAACAAAAACCTACCGTTTAACCAATTGGAATCTAAATCCTAAAACTCTTTGGCTTTGATATATTTAACATACTTTCCTTTTACCTTAATTTCTTTATTAATACTGTACAATGGTTACTTTCCATTTATTTTTTTTTCTTTTCTCAAATTCATCTCTATCTTTTCACTTTAAAAGATCAAAACAGTTTTTTTTTTTCTTTTTTTTTTTTAACTTAAATTCAAGTTAGTTAACATATGGTGTAGTATTGGTTTCAGGAGAAGAATTTAGTGATTCATCACTTACATATAACACCCAGTGCTCATCCCAGCAAGTGCCCTCCTTAATGCCCATAAACCGTTAACCCATACCACCACCGACCTCTCCTCCAGCAAGGTGGGTGGGAGGAACACAGCTAAGGATTGAGGATCATCTATAATCTAGAAGTGTCTATTCTTAAGGATGTCCAAAATAAAAGAATAAAAATTGAAGATGTAATTGATTTTTTCACTTTTAAATACTGTGAAGAAGTGAAGGAAAATGAGGGATTTATGAGATGCATAAAGCTAAAACAGTGTAACTTTATAAGCATAGTCGATTCAGAAACATATTACAAGGAATTATGATTAAAATGGGAAAAAATAGAGTGTGTGGCCATTTTTTTAAGGAGTTAAGCAATTAAAGCAAATGACTAGTTTGAATAAAAATGTAACTTGAGGTGTGTATGAGTTTAAAAATTAGTTCAAGGGGGCGCCTGGGTAGCTCAGATGGTTAAGCGTCTGCCTTCGGCTCAAGTCATGATCTCAGGGTCCTGGGATCGAGTCCCGCATTGGGCTCCCTGCTCAGTGCAGAGCCTGCTTCTCCCTCTCCCTCTGCCATTCCCTCTGCTTGTGCTCTTCTGTCTATTTCTCTGTCAAATAAATAAAATCTTAAAAAAAAAAATAGTTCAAGAATGAAAACATGACATTTTGGGGGCAAAACTAATAGAAATGGTAGAAAACAAGACAATACAAATATAAGGGAGGGCTGGTGGGCAGATGACTGATGAAATTGTTTTGAAGGAGACAGGAAGAAATAAAAGGAGAACGGATAGAGAAATTACAATCGAAGAAGCATAAAAGGTGCTTCTAGGCCGAGAACGGAACTGTAAAGAAGAATCACATTGTGTTTGCTCTAAGAGGCTCACCCAAGACCAAACAAGGTTAAGAGATGTTTTCTAGGATACAGCATGATGTTTAAAAAAAATATATGTGTTGTTACTGATTTACTAAGGCAAAGTATTTTGACTTTTTTGTACCAAGTCTAAAGAGAACAACTTTATTCATTTTTCTGTCTAGTAGAAAGTACTTTTTATTCACCTTATAAAAAGGTGAGAAAACACAAGATTTTAAAAGAATCCTCAACATTGTGACCTCCTATAATATTAATGCTTTAACAAAAAAAAAAACAAGTCAGAGTTAGATTATAAACTACTTCATTCCAAAAAGAGTGTCAGGTAGATTCTATCATAAAGAAAACTAAGTCCCTGTGAATCTGTCTTTATACTCTCTAGGAAGATGTAATCAATATAGTACACTTGCAAATATTCCCAGGAGGAAACAAAACAAAACAAACAAAAAAAAGGATGTTTTGAAATAAAGTATCTAAATTTTTCATTTACTGCCCCGTGTCACTGAAAATACATCAAGCTAGTTCAACCATAAAGCAAATAAATCTACCTAAATTGCTCATTCTCTTTTCTATCTCATACCATTTTGGTGATGAAAGATATAAAATCATCTTTTAAAAGAAATAATATTCCTAAAAAAAAGAAAGAAATAATATTCCTTCTGCAGCAAGCAATTCCCAATGATTATATTATACCATTTATTTGTACTATAAAAATGTTCATATATTTTCCAAAAGACAATCATAAGATTGTCCTCTTTGCGCTAGTCAATTACAGACTAAGCATATACTTGACAGCTATTTCATTGTATTTACAAATTAAAGAAGGGGAAGCATAGTTTAAAGTGTGCATCATATAAATATTCCAACCAATTTAAATTAGTCACTGAATAGCTCTGTGTCCAAGATGGGAATAGATGCTTAACAAGGAAGAAATAAACAATAATATAACTCTTTGCCTAGTAAGTTTGAGTCTGAACTATAATCACTTTGTAAGTATTAATTATTTGGCTAAATACTTCAAATTTAGGGTTGGTTTGTTTTTAATTTTTTTTCAACTGGAAGTAGGTAAGTAGTAATAGAACAAACTCAAATGCCAAACTCTAATGACACGCAAATTGACAAGTATAATTAATGATTTCATGGCTAAAATTGAATATGATTTTATTTGGCAAAGTATTTGGAATTTTGGGGGGGAAACATAATATTTTATTAGCCTTTATATCTAATTCTCCAGAATTGGGATAATCTGTTTCAATACATGTATTGTATACTTGGCCACTTGATAAATACAAATGAAGAACACACTCATATATACATTATTGTATTGCTTTAAACCTTATGCATATTCTGGTTCTGCTGCCCACCACCATAAGGAGTATTAGGACTCTTTTTGCTTAGTGTCTTAACTCTGTGCCACTTCTTTCTGCTACACCCGTTTCTCATTTAGGTTCCTTAATAAAAGGATGAATGACCAAAGCTCGTATTGCCATAGAGATATGAAAGCAAATGAGACTAATACAAAGGAATCCTAACAGAACCAAAGAAAAGAGGTGTGAGAAAAATCTCAATAAACTATGTTCCTTCCAGTTATGACCAGTATTAAATATTATTTCCTAAACGCATTCATATCATCTTACCTCCTTCCTACAAGTGAGATAGAGGTGTTAGGGTGTATAGCAACAAGAACTTGAATAGCTTGACATCCTACTAGAGAGATTAGGGCCTAAAATTGAACATTTAATGAGATATTATTGAATGAAAAGATAAAAGATAAAAACAAATTACACATTCTAAACATACTGCCAAAAATCACAGAATCCAAGAAGTTAGCATAAATTCTGTGCTAATTACTTCATTGTGGCAAATTACCTTAATGAGGTTTTAAAAAAATCTTGTAATAGCAATAACTTTTATTCTAATATTAACTGAATGGATTTTATAATGAACAATTTTTGGAAAAATTGATAAAAACAATGTTATACATTTATTAGTGGGTGAAATATTCCCTTATTTTCTCATTCCTGATACCAGTGTCATGTATTTATTAGGATCTTCAGTTAGCTGCTTACTCTCATAATCAACATTATAATTATGTATTATGTAATTTTATTTATTTATTTATTTATTTATTTATTTATTTATTTATTTATTTATTAGAAAGGCGGACTGCCACATGCAGCACCTCATTTGGATGTGTCTGGAGTCTTGGAAGCTTGACTACCCTACGTTCTCCTACAAATGGACCTTGAGAGCTCGTATGGAGGTTCTAGCATGGGAATGCAGCTACTCCTATACCCTTGACCGAAGAATGGTCCTCCTCTATCTGGGAGGATCGTCCTCTTCTACTCAGCGCGTAGCTTCTGGAGGGACGCACATGGAGCCATGAGGGAGAAAGGGGACACCCACCTAGCCAGCCAGATCAGCCGAATCAACCCTGGTGATCATGGGGTGACAGATGTCGCAGCCAGATCGCCCTCACATCCTTTATATTATGTAATTTTAATTCAAATCTCTTATTTAAATTAGAATTAAGGTATTTTCCATTTTGTTTATTTATTCTCTGATTATCAAATACAGATCAAAATTAAGGGAGCAAAAGATTAAATATATAAGAGAAACACACAGTATGTTAGAGGTTTTCCCTGTACAAAAATCTGTTAAAATGCCGTTTCAGTTTAATTTTGAAAGAGCCTTTTCCTTTCATCCTTATCAGTGTATTATTATTAAGTTGAAGATATTTAAATTAACTTCAACATTAAAAAATATTTGACAGGGATTCTAAATATGCAAAAATAAAAACCAATAATTAAGGTAAACCTAGATACATATTTTCTTAACTACAGTTTGGGCAAGAAATATTATAAAGCATTCCACTCAGTTAATGACTGACAAACATATTTTACAGGATAACTTTATATTTTCAAGGACATCCTCCTTAAAGTTGGTATATATTAGCTTTTTCTCTTCTTTGTACTTTTTTACTCTGTTATATTTCTTTACTCAGTTAATTAATTTGAAAATCTTAATTTAACAAACATGGTGAAGATTTTCTGACACAACTGTTTAAAATGTATTTTACTCATCTGACTTGTGGCCTGTGATCTTTGAGAATTAGTTAATCCTAATTAACTCAATGGGTGGGATCCCATGTGGATGAACTCAGAGTATAATTTATTTCATGTTCAAAAGGGGACATAAAGGCATTAATTTGTGTGACATGTAAGCTAAACATTTTGTTATTTTCTGCCTCCCTAAGTCTCAGACTGGCATTTCTCAGACCAACATTTTATACCAAAAGAGAAAAAAAAAAAAATAGAAAAGAATAGACTTTAGTCATAGCTTCTTCATTATTGATGACTACATATTATCTAACATAAAATATCTCTAAATATATCTAAATATTATAGATTTTAGTATATACTGATCTTTAGTTGGTCTTTGTTTCTGTTTGAGAACAGGTTGTGTATTATATTGTGTGACTAAACCAATTGATGGGCAAGAAGGTAGGGGAACCATAAAGTGACTAACAATTGGTATTTGCTCGATAATATTTTTTCAGTAAGTAACATAGCAAGTAGCCTGGGTATTACATAGTAAATTCTGGGATTGAAGTTCCTTATAGAAAGCTCTGGAGATGTAACTGAAAATAGACTGAGGTAGTAAAGAGTTTTTAATCACCAATTCATTATTCTAAAGATAATAGAAAATTGAAAGATTTTATGTAAAGAATAACATTTTCAAATTTATCTCTTCAGTTACTAGAACCAGGAAAAGCAGTAGGATATGGCTTTAAAATAATAGGAATTAAAAAAATTACTTATTGAGAGAGAGAGAGATAACATGTGCACAAGTAGGGAGAGGGACAGTGGGAGACAGAGAAAGAGAATCTCAAGCAGACTCCATGCTGACTAGGGAGCCTGACACGAGGCTCAATTCTATGACCTTGAGATCATAACCTTAGCCGAAATCAAGAGTGGGACACTCAACCGACTGAGCCACCCAGATGCCCCTGAAATAATAGGATTTTACATAATCCATAACTATGTATCTTAATGAGAATTTGTGGAAGATATACATATATCTTTTCAATATTTGGTTGAATATATGTTCATATGGAGTTTAAGGGACCAATTATAGTTGGAAAAACAAATGTGTGAGCTATTTGCATTGTAATACTTGAAATAATGTGAGTAGAAGATTTTTATAGAGATAACAATTAGGGTAAAGAGAAGAAATAGGAACTAATTGGTAAGTGTTAAAGAGAAAAAAATAGGCAACAGAACCAATGAAAAAGATATATAGAAGTAGAAGAGGAAATCTATCAGGGGCCGTGATGATGAATTTGATGTACCAACTTGACTGGACTATGGTGATCAGTTGTGTGGTCAAACCCAGTGTACAGGTTGCTGTGAGGATATTTTGGAGATCACATCCAGAAAATAACCAGATACTGCTACAAGATAAAGTGAGGCATAATATAGAATATAGGACTTTTTTGAGCAAAAATCAATTTGAATCAGGCAGCATCCAATCTAGCAGATAAAAAGGAGTTCCAAAGAACTGTACAAAATGAACAACTTTTATAGGTAGAAGAAAGAGGAAACAAGGAAGTTATACTAACAAAAAGCAGGTTGATTATTACGGGACTATTTTCCTTTAGGGGTTGACAAGGGTCTATCAGGCAGATTACCTAACTAAACTAATGCTGATGGGCGCCTGGGTGGCTCAGTTGGTTAAGCAACTGCCTTCGGCTCAGGTCATGATCCTGGAGTCCTGGGATCGAGTCCCGCATCGGGCTCCCTGCTCAGCGGGGAGTCTGCTTCTCCCTCTGACCCTCCCCCCTCTCATGTGCTCTCTCTCATTCTCTCTCTCAAATAAATAAATAAAATCTTTAAAAAAATAAATTAATTAATGCTGATCAGGAGATTCTTGACTGACTGGTTTAATATTCCATTTCTGGGAAAGATGAAACTGTAGTTAAGTTATGTCAGTTTGGTGATGTGGGTCTTAGCATAAAGAAATCCATTTAGAGCCTGTTTGTAGTATTATTGTTTTTGTTTTTAATCAACATATAGAAAGTTTTCATGATGTATTAATAATTCAATCAAAAACATTTTACCTATTTTTCTGACTATGTAGAAAATGGACTGGAAAGGGCGCCTGGGTGGCTCAGATGGTTAAGCGTCTGCCTTCGGCTCAGGTCATGATCCCTGGGTCCTGGGATCGAGTCCCGCATCGGGCTCCCTGCTCCGCGGGAAGCTTGCTTCTCCCTCTGCCTCTCTCTCTCTCTCTGTCTCTCATGAATAAATAAATAAATAAAATATTAAAAAAAAAAAAAAAAAAAAAAAAAAAAAAAAAAAAAGAAAATGGACTGGAAAATTAGATCGACAAATGTTCAGAATACTTAGTTGTCATTGGCTTATTTTACTTTCTTTTTTGTGTTTTTAATTCTTATTTTATAAGATTTCTACAGTATTAAAAATGTTACTGATAATCAGATATTGCTTGGAGATAGGTAAAAAGAATTTTAAGAGAATATAATGGGATAAAAAGGCAAAATTATTCTTTAATAAGTTGATTGAAATTTATGAAGAATAAAATTAGTTAAAGTAGAAGCATAAGAAGCATGGATAAGAAAATGTGTGGATGCAGGTGGATTTGCCGATCTAAGGGGGGGTTCCATTTTGATGGTTTTTATTTTTTCCATATAGTATGAAGTAAGTGAGTAGTTAAAGAATATGAAGAAATTGTGGAGTTTTAAGGACTGATTTAAAATTCTCCTGTTGCTAGTGCCTATAAAAAACTAGGCTGGTGGGGGGGAAAAAAAAAAAAACACGATGTGAGTTAATAATTAGTTGGCCTACTTGAACATTAGAGAATTATCATATGATAATGAATGGTGAGAAATATGGGGCGAAAGCTATACAATTTCAGAAAATTAAAAAAAAAACAGTTTTTATAAAGTCTTCATGAACATGGCATTTGACATATCTTATTCAGTAGGGGAAGATGCAGAAAAAGAGACAAGCTCCTCCAAGAGGAATATCATAAGGGCAAAAACAACATGACCCAAAGTAGGGAAGGTGCAAGGACAATTCAGTGGATCATGAAATAATCAGTTTGGCTGTAGTAACAGCACAAAAGTAGGAGATGAGACTATTTTATAATTAGTTTTAACTGCCTGTGTGTTTTGTTTTGTTTTGTTTTGTTTTGTTTTTAAGATTTTATTTATTTATTTGACACAGAGAGAGAGGCAGCTAGGGAGGGAACACAAGCAGGGGGAGTGGGAGAGGAAGAAGCAGGCTCCTGGCTGAGCATAGAGCCCGATGCAGGTAGATGCCTATGTTTTTTACTGAAATTTATTTTCCTCAGTTTTCCATATACCACTAAAAATTCCCCAGAAAAACAAAACTATTTCAAGTAGACAGCACAGTAAAAAGTGAACATGCAAACAAACCAATGGTATCAAGAAATCCCAAAGGCTCTTTCCGTCATGTTGTAAACAATAATATCTCTTAACTAATTTTACAAGGCAATAATGATGCTTATTTCATTCATACCACTGTTAGAACACAGACAAAAGAGTAAGATATTGGCACTGTTAGGCAAGAAAAGCACATTTAAGAAAGAATAAAAAAATGTCTTTCTATCTAATATTACTTACAACACTACTTTATAGAATAAAATTCTTGGCCTAACTAATTAACAAGATTAAATCATTGTGTGTGAATTATATAATTTGAACTTGTTTTATTTAATGTGAAATGGAAGAAGTAGTGAAAGAAGAAAGTCATATGTTTCTGTAAAATTTCATTTTCTCAGAATTGTTAAATGACGTTATCTCTTTGTGCTACTAGTCACTAAGGGATTACTCTCATGGTGATTTTCCAATTAAATGTAACACTGAAATATATAAAAATGTAAGAGTTACTGGAAATAATTTTGTTTTTCCTTCTTAGAACTTGTTTTATTCAATATCTCATGCAATATCTAACTTTTCCAATCTGTGCTATTGAAATCTCCACAGAAGCTGTGTCGAAGTTATCCCTTCTCCTCTCTTTTTACCCTGCGTTCATCTCTTTCGTCTCTTAAATTCCACATATGAGTGAAATCATGTGGTATTTGTCTTTCTCTGACTTATTTCCCATAGCATCATAATCTCTAGCTCCATCCGCATCATTACAAATGGCGAGATTTCATTCTGAATAATATTCCATTGTATATATAAAACACTTCTTCTTTAGTATTCACCAGTTGATGGACACATGCGCTGCTTCTATATCTTGGCTATTGTAGATAATGCTGCTATAAACATCAGGATGTATGTATCACTTTGAATGAGTGTTTTTTTTATTCTTTGGGTATCTCCAGTAGTGGGATTCCTGGATTATAGGGTACTTCTAGTTTTAACTTTTTGAGGAACCTCCATTTTACTTTCGAATTTTAGCTGAAGTTAGCATTTCTACAAAACCAATGCAAATATTAGAGTTAAGAAATGAGGGAGTACATTTGTAAATATCTTTTAGTAAGATGTACCTTTAAAATATTGTATCCTGATTAATAAAATAAAATATAAAGTATGCATGTTTCCAAATGCTTTATTTAAAAATGTAAAATATTTTAACAGTATATTTACTATATGCTTAAGTGTCACAATAGCAACAACATGAGAAGTATATATAAAAAATGATTTTTCTTTTTCATATAATGTTTTTCAATAATTGCTTATATAATGTCAGACACACACACACACGCACAGACACCTGCTCTTTTGAATTAAGTACATATATGAAATATTGGCATAAAGAATGCTTATTTTCCTGTCAATTTATATTTTTTTATCTGAGTTAAAAAATATCTGAAAGTAATGTAACGTATCTTTAAATGATTCCATTTTTGTCTTCAGGAACTTTATAACCCTTTAGATATCCATGGAATTCCCTGACAGATTTAAATGTGCTGAATTTGTATAAAATAAGATTAATTTTTCATCAGTTAAAATTATTTAATAAGCAATAGTTAAATATTGGCAGAACTTACCAATTTGAATTACCAAAATAAGTTGGATTTTATTTACATGTGTTCAATTAATTTTGTAGAACATATGACAAAAATGCCATTTTCAGATTTATCTATAGGTGGAGCATAAAACTGAACTATAGACAGAAGCAAGGTAAACAACCAACTGTGCGAAGAGACATGGTTAATAATAAAAGTTCTCAGAGAGGGACTCAGAGGATGCTGGGGTTCAGGAAAAAGCAGAATGTGGGGAGTCTGGGTTTTTCATTTGTTTTGTTTGTTGATGGTAGAGAAGCTGTATTGCTGAGGACAACTATTAAATCCAATGATGAGTTCTTTCTAAAGGTCAGAAAGCAAGCTTCTAATATGAATCTATTTAATTCGTAATGAAAAGGTCTTAATGGAACATTAGGTGAGATTGGTCTACCATTAAGTTCAGGAAAATGGTGTAGAAACATTACAGAAAAGGAAATTTTACAGGTTCTAATAAGAGTCACTGATTTCAAGGTTACATTATTCCTTGAGGTTGATTAAAACTTTAATATAATATGTCCCAAGGGCTGTCTATTCGTGTGTTGGTGCTTGATCCCTACCTATATTATCATGAACACTAATCGTGTGTAACATGAGTGTAAAAAAATATTTGTAATTCTTAATCAGGGTATGCCCTGGATGAAAATAAGGCAACAGAATGTATCAGTAATGTAGCTCAAATATCATAACTTCCATGGGGACTTGCCAGATTTCTCCCAGCTAGAAACATACACTCCTCTGTTTGGGCACTCATGTTTATCATGGTCTAAGTGTACCAATATGTATTTATTACTTGATTAATATTTCTATATGTAAGAAGTGATTGTGTTTTACTAATCCTTAACTCTCCTGGTGCCAATCCCTGAGCCTTTTTATTATGGGCATAACATGTTATAATAAAATACTTTACAATGAATTACAGTTTTTTCATCATTCCAAATCCAATAAATAACTTTTAAATAGCAAAATATTATTTATGCAAAAATATTAAATTTTAAACTCTTGGACATTTAGCAACTGAAGATTAAAGCACATGCTATTAATAACCTGACATTTGACAAAGATATCAGCCAAGAGCTGATTGTACTCATTCATATTTTCGAAGATAGTTTCAAAAGTGGTATATGAAATAAAGTTTATCTTTGATATTACTATGAAATAAATTCACTCTATGTTTTCTAATATGTACCTTTTTTACTTGTTTAAATATTTAATAATGCTATAATCAATCAATGTTTCATTTTGTTTCTGCTCTATTTTATGTGCTTCTAAAACTAAGTCATTGGAAGTGATACCTTTCTCCTGAGGAGCATCATTCATGCATCACTAATTGATACATGATTTTGTCTTGAATTTCTAGGGCAAGTCTGCCTTTGTTCTGTGGTAACTACTACTTGTTTTCATCTTACTATATATGCTATTCAGTATGCTTGTTGTATTAGTAACTTTTTCCTAGTGTAGCTAGTTAAAAGTTGTTTATTACAAGTTTCTGAATAGTCAAGAGAAAGCAAAATTGAAGGATTTTAAAAGTAACTAGCCCCTCAGTGATAAACACAAAATAATAAATTAATATGGAATGAGCTTACAGATGCAATATGTCAATTAAAGCCTCTTTTCTAAAATAAGAACATTAAAAGAAGAAAAAGTGATTATCATTAAAGTATCAACATTGATCCCTTCATTTTTCTACCCTAATCTTATCTATGTATCTGTTTGTCTGTCCCTTCTCAATATATTTGTGCCATTTTTCAAGAACTCTTACTCTATGGCCTAGCTTTATTTAGAAGGGTGTCAAGCATCTAATTAGATTAGGCAAAGTCTCTATGTTTTAATCACCTAGCGTCCAAAATCAAATTAATATAACATTGAATATAATTGAGAATCACTTCAAAAGCATAATTTACTCAGTGGTGTTCACATTTAACAAAAATTTTAAAACAAGAAATTGTAATTAACATCAGCCTAATATACTTAAGAGTATCACAGTTCAAGTCTGTTGCCACTATGGTATTTCTAAAATTAACATGCAGTTTGAGAAAAATGTATCTGTAAACTAGGGAGTGAAACAATCAGTTTTCATGAGAAGCAACTCATGCAGATTCAATATTCTAACTCTAAGTATATATCAGTATTCTAGAATGGAATTGTGAATAGGGTCAATAAAGGAAAGTTTTGCTTTTTTTTAATTTAAATGCACTATTTGCATTTTACAATGGTTATGCATTTATAGTAAATTGAACTAAACTTTTTTTTTTTTTTTTAGATTTTATTTATTTATGTGAGGGAGAGAGAGAAAGACCACACAAGCCCACAAGCTGGGGGAGAAACAGAGGCAGAGGGAGAGGGAGAAGCAGACTCCCCACTGAGCAGGAAGCCTGACGTGGGGCTCCATTCCAGGACCCCAGGATCATGACCTGAGCTGAAGGCAGAGGCTTAACTGACTGAGCCACCCAGGTGCCCCAAGAACTAAGCTTTTGTTTTAAGACTTATTGATTCAGGAATTTTAACAATGACTAGGATTTGAAAGATACAGGAATTTTAGGAATGACTAGGATTTGAAAGATATTTTCTCCTCATACTTCATGGAATTGTTTTTAAATGATCTTAAACAGATAAAATATAGTATAATATTAATAAATAATAAGTTAAATGGAAGGAAGAATCATAAATATCCAAAACATTCAAAAGGCAATAAAGCAATGTTGTCTACATCAAATATATAGAGCATTTAGGTAAAGAATAAAAATATATCAATTCCAAAAATGGAATATCTCTAATAACACAAAATATTAAATAATACTTAACATATGTTGCTGATTTTAAAATGTGAAAGGGCATATTTTTAATAGGCAATGATTGTGTTTGAATTAAACAATTATTAATATGCAGTGAAAACATTAGTGTATAATAAAATTTTGACAATTACAATACACTTGTACCACAAAATATGAAATGCCTCAGATAGAAAATAAAATATCAAAATATTTCAGGACACAGAAAATTAAATGACAAAATACAACATTCAAGAGGACCTACTTTATTAATATAAATCAGAGTTCCAAGATGTGTCTGAATTTCTTCATGAAAGGAAGTACTGATGGAGAATTGACGAAAAAGGCAATACTACAACTAAATTGCTCAGGGTAGAGGAAGTCTTAAGATTTGCAATTGAACAAATTCATCAAACATGCATTATTACCAGGCCAAAACCAGCATCAAGCCATGTTCATTTACCTTTAAAAAAATCTGTGAAGCTAAAGAGGTTTAATTTAAAACAATATAGAAGTAGAATTGATTTTACCAATTTCTCTAATCTAGTAAAGCCCTAGAGAAATATAAGGAATATAAAATTCTCATAGGTAAAGTATTTTTCCAACTTCATGAACATACATCATAAGCCTCCTCAGAACTGTTTTAAGAAATGTTTGAGGGGCGCCTGGGTGGCTCAGTGGTTAAGCGTCTGCCTTTGGCTCAGGTCATGATCACGGGGTCCTGGGATCGAGCCCCGCATCGGGCTCCCTGCTCTGCAGGAAGCCTGCTTCTCCATCTCCTGCTCCCCCTGCTTGTGTTGCCTCTCTTGCTGTGTCTTTCCCTGTCAAATAAATAAAATCTTAAAAAAAAAAGAAATGTTTGAAATTAAGTGTAAATTATTAAATCCAAATGTCTAAAGAAATATTGATTTTTATTATTCTTAAAATGAATGATGTAAATGAATGAAATTTCTAATAAGTAATGTACCAGTGATCAAAGGGAGAAAAAAGTCAGGACAATAACACAACACAGATTAACCTTGCAAATCTGAAAATTTGAGTTCTGTCATATATTAGATTTGGAATTCAGGCTGCTATTTTCCTTTCGGTAATTTAAAACAAAACAAGAACCTTTTGACCGAATGCATAGATATATTTAATTTAATACTCTATTTTGAATCATGTTTTTAAATATCACACATGGTGCTTAGATTTTTCATATAATTATATGAGCATAATTCTAACACTGAAGATTTTTTTCTTAATACTATCCTCATTTTTCCATGATAAAAGATAAAATAATTTTACTGTAAAACAAAACCAATTGACACTAATGCAGTGAATGTTATCATTTTTGTATCTTGACAAATACTCATTCCCAAAAAGTTACAAAAAGAAGTAGCTAATTTGAGGACTAGAGAATTGTTAGTGCTGTGACAAGAATGGCAAACATCTGACTATTTTTCCAACTACTGTTTTAACTTTCTGTGATTTACCACAAATTCCAAAGGTTGAATATCTATTGATTAAACATAAATTAACACCAGAAAGAAATCTCTGCATAGGGGAAAATCTAGGCTATGCCAAAAGATTTGAGCACTAAATAGAGTCCTGTCTGAATGGCTTGTATCGTCCCTTCAGTCTAGGAAACTGCTTGCATTTCATTTTGTTATACTCAATAAAGGCATGCCAGTCCAATTCAGTATTAATAGACTCTACATCTTATGTGGAAAGAAAGTTAGTAACTGGTGTAATCTGACCCTGGCAGGGAAGAGATACAGGGCAAGAAATTTTTGGAAGGAGTAAAGAGGAAGACAGCCAGAGAACTGCATGAGGGAACCTCCAGGACTGAGATAGGGTAATGGGAAAAGAGAGTGGTATGATAAAGAACAAGCATTACTTTCTCCTCCAGCTTGGCATGGGCCATCTCTGAATTTTGCTCTCCATCTTGATGGGTGTGTGAAATTGAGAATTATTAAAATCACTTTGATTTCCTGGTGGCCATTAAAAACATAAATTGAGAGCAATTTATACTTAGAAAAATATAATAGTAGCATTTATCAATAATATATTTTTATCTCTATGTGCAAACTTCTAACTACTTCAAATAAATTACTTCATTTAATACACCAAAATCACTTTGAAGTGAAGAATATTAAACATTTTAGAGAAGGAATCCAAGACACAAAAACAGTTGAAGAATTTTCCTAGTATTAATCAGCTATAAAATGGAAGGAGCTGCTTATTTTAACCAGACAGTCCACTCCAAGGTCTTGGATATTTACTGTGATGCTACATAAATTCCAAAGCTGGTGGGAGACTGTTTAAAAACTGAAACAAGGATTTAGTCTTTTTTTTTATTTGCATATAATGTACTATTTGTTTCAAGGGTACAGGTCTGTGATTCATCAGTCTTACACAATTCATAGGGCTCACCAGAGCACATACCCTCCATAATGTCCATCACCCAGCCACCCCATCCCTCCCACCCGCCTCCACTCCAGCAACCCTCAGTTCCTGAGGGTTGGAACTGAGGGTTCCAACAGGTATTCCTGTTTGTTTCCTGAGATTAAGAGTCTCTTATGGTTTGTCTCCCTCTCTGGTTTTGTCTTGCTTCATTTTCCCCCTCCCTTCCCCTATGATCCTCTGTCTTGTTTCTCAAATTCCACATATCAGTGAGATCATATGAAAATTATCTTTCTCTGATCGACTTACTTCGTTTAGCATAATATCCTCTAGTTCTATCCACGTCATTGCAAATGGCAAGATTTCATGTTTTTATAGCTGCATAATATTACATTCCATTATGGACTATATATATATATATATATATATATATATATATATATATATATATCACATCTTGTTTATCCATTCATCTGTTGATGAGCATCTAGGGTCTTTCCATAGTTTGGCTATTGTGGACATTGCTGCTATAGACATTGGGGTGCACGTGCCTCTTTGGATAACTACATTTGTATCTTTAGGGTAAATACCCAGTAGGGCAATTGCTGGATCATAAGGTAGCTCTATTTTCAACTTTTTGAAGAACCTCCATACTGTTTAAGGATTTAGTCTTATTGGTATTGAAATGTGCAGCCAAATATTCATCCGATATTGACATTTCGGCAATTCCACCACAACCACCACCCCCATGAAAATCATTTAAATTGCTCATTTATTAGTCAGTGTCTCATTCAATGAAATTTATTATTAGGAAATGAATTTTTTAAAATGTATACATACAAAGGACAAATACATATTTTTAATAATGGGAAATTGGAAATGACCTGGTTCCTTCTTTAGAGAAATGGCATACCTACTTTATGGACTATTAAGTACTCATAGTAAAAGTGAAGGCTTTTTGGGAACATGGCAAATTACATGCAAACCAACAAAAAGCAAAATATAAAAAAAAAGGTAAGATTCACAATACTTTATAAACTATATTTTAACTGTATATAAAATTTATAGCTAAAGAAAAATGCATTCTGAAATACAAGATAAACTAGATATTTTAGGGTAGTGAAAACATGGGTGATTATTTTATCCTTTCTATGTTTCTTTTTCTAACATGCAATTTTACTTTTAATAGGATATTATTGTGTGGAAGTAGGGAGCCTTTATTTCTGGAAGGTTATTTGTCAATATTTCTCTGCTCTGTGACCTTTAATTCCACTTTTAGAAATTAATCCTAGGAAATCCCAAGATTTCCACACCTATTTTCATAGTGGAATTATTTGTGGCAATAACACATTAGCAACAAAGTAAGCATCTAAAATAGGTGTAAATCTTGAGTCTTAATCTTGGGTCATCTATATAATAGAAACAACTAGTCATAAACATTTAGTAGAAAAATATTTAATAACATATTAAAGGACATAACATATTTAATAACATATTAAAGGACCTTGTCAAGAAATAGTACTATTAGTTTAACTGTCTTATCTCTGTGAGTTTAATTTATAGGTAATTTAACTTTTTAAAGATCTCCACTTGTCAATTTTTCCATGATCAGCCTACATAGTATTACTTTGATTTTGCAAGAAGCAAATACATGTCTGTGTCTCAAGAGTCACTTTGGGAATGTTCATTCAAAAATCAAATTTTCTATTTTTAGTGTTTCATTCTCTTTTTTCCCTATCAAATTAAATCATTTTCTTTGCATTTGGTCAAGCTATTCTCATTTTTTGTCAAATTTTTATTTAAATTCTAATTAGTTAACATATAAAGGAATATTGGTTTCAGGAACAGAATTTAGTGATTCATCACTTACATATAACAACCAGTGCTCAATACAAGTGCCCTTCTTAATACCCATCCCCGATTCAACCCATCCTCCTGCTTGCTTCCCCTCCAGCAACCCTCAATTTGTTCTCTATAGTCAAGAGTCTCTTAATGGTTTGATTCCCTCTCTCTTTTTTTCCCTTCCCTTAGGTTCATCTGTTTTGTTTCTTAAATTCTACGTATGAGTGAAATCATATGGTATTTTTCTTTCTCTGACTGATTTATTTTGCTTAGCATGATACACTCTAGTCCATCCATGTTGTTGCAAATGGCAAGATTTCATTATTTTTAATGGCCGAATAATATTCCATTGTGTGTGTGTGTGTGTGTGTGTGTGTGTGTGTGTGTGTGTATGCCACTTCTTTATCCATTCATCAGTCGATGGAAATTTGGGCTCTTTCCATAATTTGGCTATTACTGATAATGCTACTATAAACATTGGGGTGCATGTGCCCCTTTAAATCAGTATTTTTTTTTTTTTTATCCTTTGGGTAAATACCTAGTAGTGCAATTGCCGGGTCAAGCTATTCTCATTTTGATTTAAATTACACTAAGTAAAACAGCAGCCAAATATTCATATATTGAGTAAGATTTATGTTTGTTATATGTACCGCCATTTATTTAAACCCATTCCCTAACTCTGGCTCTACTTTAAAAATATGAGTAGTAATTACAGCTTTATAGGATGACCCTTCCAACAGAAAGCTGACATATTTGTTCGATAAAAACCCATTATTAGCTCTGCAACCTGTACCTTGTCGACTGTCAGCAAACAGAACAATTTAATCTCAAGTACTTTCAATTATTCTTCTAAGTAGTACCTTAGATGACTTTTTAATAAAAGATTCTTTTAAAATTAGGACCTTCTGAATTATAGTGTGTCAGATTTTCAACACACAGAAAATTGGTACTGAAAAATTCATATAAATATAAAATAAACATGTCTACATATATTCTAAATTTGTTTGCTGTGGCATCAGCAAGACTTATAGTAGGGATACTCTACCAATTTCAAATAAGTATTTAGAATATGCTAAAATTAAACTGCTTTGATTTTTTTAAAGGTCACTTTTAATCATTTTGATGTTATAGATTTACCATAGTATTATCTATGAACACTATTCAAAAGGCTATTCTATCTTTAAGAATGTCTTTTTTTTTATTCTTATGTTAATCCCCATACATTACATCATTAGTTTTAGATGTAGTGTTCCATGATTCATTGTTTGTGCATAACACCCAGTACTCCATGCAGAATGTGCCCTCCTCAATACCCACCACCAGGCTAACCCATCCTCCCACCGCCCTCCCCTCTGGAACCCTCTGTTTTTCAGAGTCCATCGTCTCCCATGGTTCATCTACCCCTCCGATTTCCCCCCCGCTTCATTCTTCCCCTCCTGCTACCTTCGTCTTCTTCTTCTTTTTTTTTTTTCTTAACATATATTGCATTATTTGTTTCAGAGGTACAGATCTGAGATTCAACAGTCTTGCACAATTCACAGCGCTTACCAGAGCACATACCCTCCTCAGTGTCTATCACCCAGCCACCCCATGCCTCCCACCCCACCCCCCACTCCAGCAACCCTCAGTTTGTTTCCTGCGATTAAGAATTCCTCATATCCGTGAGATCATATGATACATGTCTTTCTCTGTTTGACTTATTTCGCTCAACATAATACCCTCCAGTTCCATCCACGTTGTTGCAAATGGCAAGATCTCATTCCTTTTGATGGCTGCATAATATTCCATTGTATAGGTTCCTCAAAAAGTTGAAAATAGAGCTACCATATGATCCAGCCATTGCACTACTGGGTATTTACGCCAAAGATACAAAAGTAGGGATCCGAAAGGGTACGTTCATCCTGATGTTTATAGCAGCAATGTCCACAATAGCCAAACTGTGGAAAGAGCCAAGATATCCATCGACAGATGAATGGATAAAAAATGTCTTTTTTATAAGTCAAGATAAATGACATTTATATTATAATGTTTATGTAAGTTTTAAGTGATTGGAAGCTTTTACTATTCAAAGATCATTTCTATAAATAGCTTTAGGAAGTGATATTTCTTTATCACTTGACTAGCACTGTAGCATCATTTTCGAGGAAGGTATCCTTGAAATCCAATGCATTTTAAGAAGGTTAATTAAGGTCAAATTTATAACGGGATGAGATAGAATCTAGAATCAAAGTAAAGTGACTTAATATCAGACTATGAAGTGGTTCCCAACAGAATACATTGATATTTAGGAAAGGAGAAATAAAATGGGTAAACAATTGTACCTCACACATAAAGGAATGTCTGCATATACAGAGATACTGATGTATCTTTAGCTCAATGACTCTGGCTGAAAAATTCTTTAGGTCATTATATTAACTTCGTTGGGCTGCTATAACACGCACCACGAACCCTGGCTTAAAGCAACAGAAATTTATTGTCTCATAGTTCTGGAAGCTCAAGGATGGAAAGAAGGTGTTGGTTAGGCAACACTTCCTCTGAAACCAATAAAGGGGATCCTCCTTTGCCTCTTCCTAGTATATGGTGGTGTCTATCAATCCTTGGCATTTCTTGGCTTACAGCTGCATACTCTGCTTTGCCTTTGTCATCACATAGAATGTTCCCTGTATGTCTGTGTTTTGGCCATCTTTTTTTTTTTTTTTTTTTATAAAAACACCACTCATACTGAATTAAGGGCACACTGTATTCCAATATGAGCACATCCTGACTTAACTGACATACATTAAAATGGCCCTATTTCCAAATAAGTTCACATTCTGAGGTACTTAGGTTTAAAACTCCGAAATATCTTTTGTAGGGGGAGGAATGGGAGACACAATTTTACCAATAACAGTCATGATAACTATCGTTTGAGGTTCTTTAAAAAAATAGCCACCTATCTATACTAACTATTAACAGTGCTGTACAAGTCAAGAAATATTTAGGTCTCAAAGCATACTACCATTCTACCATAACACATCTAGGGCTGTGAAGCATACATGAGCAGCAATGCCTCAGGAAGTCCTCTGTCACTGTGACAAGAATGAAGGGAGGGTTTTTTTCCCCACAACAAAAGGAGTTGTATCAGATCTAAGGTTTTCAACAGTTATTACTACTAGTAGAGGTTCTACTGAGTAGGAACTTTCCCCATATGAAGCATTCTTCCTCCTACATTGCTCCTCCTAAATCTTGACTGAAACTTATTTGTAAGATTTAGATTATGCGGTTATACAAATTTATAGAAAAGTGAGTAATTTTGGATAAAAAATTTACACAGGGGCACCTGGGTGTTTCAGTCAGTTAAGTGCCCAACTCTTGATTTCTGCTCAGGTCATGATCTTAGGGGTCATGAGATATAGCCCTGCTTCAGGCTCTACACTGGAAGTGGAACCCACTTAAGATTCTCTCTCTCTCCCTCTACCTCTGCCCGTCTTTGCACACACCCCCCAAAAATGCACAGATTTTTATTTTTTTTCACTATTTCCTTTCTGTTTTATCAGCTTTCACATTTCCCAAGTGGTTATTTGCAACATTTTCTGTAGACATTGAACAAGAGTAAAACTGCATATCTTTCTATTATAAAAGTATAATCAAGCAAGAATTTACATGGGGAAAAATATAATTTGATTCACATTAAAAAAATGTCCATGGATATGAGATGTCACAATTCCCATATTTGCTTTCAGAGAAAATCTATAATCATGAATTAAGATAGGCTACCTTGAAACCACAACAAAATATGAGCAAAAATCTTTTTCTCAAAAGATTCTCTTTCAAAAAAATCCCCAATCCCACCATAATATTGTAGTTCCAAATATTCACATTTTCTAACATGGTAAGTTTAGTGTCATATGCCATGCAGTTATACATTTTTAATAAGCTAACCATGTAGAGTACTTACATTGTGCCAAACACTGTTTGAAGTATTTTGTATATGACTCATTTAATTCTCACAATTATCAGTATATGTTTTATATGTAGAAATTTATAGGAGGTAAATAAAATAGATGGGTGATTTCAATTCCTTAACCCACAGTTTAAATTCATGGAAAATACTTAACATTATATTGTGTTGAATATTTGACCCCAAACATTGGTGGGCTTATTATTCACAAGATTACAATAAATATCAAGAAATGTTATAAATATATAATATATGCAGGAATAAATCCATGGCCACATTTTCCTTTGTGTTAACATATAATTTTAAGCTACCCAACACTTTTGTTAGTCCTAAGAGAAAAAAAAAATCAGTTCACCTCATAGATATCCCATGCATGTCAGAAAGTGTCTTGTTTATGCACTCCTCCAATTCTTTGTACTGCTTGCTACAACATGGTATAGTAAGAATAATAATGTATACATCCATTTATTCCCCTATAACTCTGGTTTACTATCATGGGCCAGATAATTAAATCTAACTTTACTGCTATTGTTTTTAAGAGAAAGCAAGAACAGTGCGAGTATGCAATGCATTTTGAAAACTTGTAAATGTTCATCAAAAAGTGTATGCAGCCAATATATTAAGGCAATTCTCTACTTTGTACATATTTGCACGTATTATTAAATATGTCCCTTTAAAAAAAGTATTTTTTTAAATTTTTTAATTATACGGTCTACATATATCTATAATTATTACATTTAAATACACTCCAGGAGAGCACTATTTGGCTAAATATATATAATTTCTAACAGTTTTGTATGGCATTGTGTTCAGAAAGATTTACAGACATGTATAACTGTATTGTTAAAACTTATTACAACTAATGTATATATATATATATACATTTAAATTTTGATAATTAAAAAAAACTGTGTTTCTTAATTATTGAATTTGCTTACTTTAAAATGCTGAATATTTATTAATGACCATTTAGTATTTACTTTCTATGTTAAAATATGAGAACAGGGAATGAATGTTTTTATTTATATTCTTATTTTCCAGAGAACTTAGTTGTGCCTTTGGGTCATGATTGTGATGATGATGGGGATCACTATCATTATTGTAATCATACAGGCAGCACTTGCAGAACCAAGACAGAATCTACTTTACAACTTCCTTAATTCTGTGGTTACTATAAATGAGGTAGAGAAAAAATCAAACATTTTCTGTTTATCTCTGAAAATCTGTATCAGAATATTTAGCAACCCTCCTTTAAGCAAAGGTTTAGATTATATTTTTGTGATTCCAAAGCTTTATTTGGAAATGTAATAATTCATAGAATGTCCCATTTCTAAATTTTCTCATAGCTACCACATAGACATAACATCAAAATCAAGTGGTAAAGCCTCCAGCTGCATCACCTAATATGTGAGGTTATATCCCATGCCAAACTTTGAGTGTATTGTAGAAAACATTGAGTTACCTCAGTAGTTCCATGTCTGAGGAAAAAAAAAAATAGTACATTTAATTTTGCAGCACTGCAATGCAAAGCATCAGTTGTCACTCAATGACTTCAAGAACACCATCAACTTCTGTAAATGTCTGAAAAAAATTCAGCAAATATATTGCATGTCATCCCAAAATAATAAGAGATTTCTTATACTTTTACTAAGTGTTATTGACCATGATAAATGACAATATCTATTGCAAACGTAGATTATTGATTATACAACTGCATTGCACTAACCGGTATTGTCAGAAAATTATCTGAATTTAAACAAAAATCACATTTATTTGAACTACGAAGTTATTAACACTATTTGGGTGTCATTCTTGCCCTTAAGTCTAATAGCATTTTTGTGTTTTTATTTATTAGTTTATCCTACATGTGTTTGTTTCAAAAGACAAAGGTTACTATCTCCACTTTACAGATGGAAAAAATGTGAGTTTCTAACATTAAGCAGTCAATGGCAATGCCATAGATGTACATTTTTTTTAAATTTATTAACTATTACCCAAATACATCAACCAACTATAGTTAAATTGCCTTAGATGTAAAATTGTCAACACATCTTTATTAGCAGGAAAAAAAAAATCTTACAAACTTAAAATTGTAACATATAATCAAAATTTCAAGATCCCACTTTAATCAGTCTGTATTTAGTTTATAATTTATAGTACTAATAGTGATTGGATAACTAATATAATTGCTTCTCATGATTCATTTGACTTCTCAATTTAATTAAACCCTTCCTGTCTTATAGACCACTTTTTCAAACTCTCACGGAGGGGCACCTGGGTGGCTCAGTTAAGCGTCTGCCTTCAGCTCAGGTCATGATCCCAGGGTCCTGGGATCGAGTCCCACATCAAGCTCCCTGCTCAGCGGGGAGTCTGCTTTTCCCTCTCCCACTCCCCCCTGCTTGTGTTCCCTCTCTTGCTGTCTCTTTCTCTGTCAAATAAATAAATAAAAAATCTTAAAAAAAAAAAAAAAAACCTCTCATGGTATTCTTTGTTTTCACAATGTGGAATTTTGGTAGAGTTATCTACATCCAATACAAAACAGCAAATGCTTTTTCGAAGGGATTCAAAAAATATTTTATTTAATATTTAATTAATAGTATGTGTACCTAAGTGTATGTACGTGTGTGTGTGAGAGAGAGAGAGACAGAGAGAGAGAAGGGTATTGGGAGGACCTGTTGTTGGCATAGGGAGTTGCATGAGAAAAGAAATAGAGGCAGGATAAGGCTTGTTGCATTAGAAGTCTTCCAAGTGTCATGGATCCTGTAAGTTTTAGGTGGCAGTGCAGTATGAAGTGGAATAGAAGATTAGAACAGACATGAAACAGAATATTGCATTCAGTGGTGGGCTGGATTTGGCTTAATGTGCTTCTCTATAGCATCTCTTCACTAGCCCAAAGTCCGTTATGTCACTATTGGATGCTTGAAATCAGATATTTTGGGAATATTTACATACTGAAAATCAAGAAATTCTATAAATCGAAATTTTTTTCCTCTCAGAGTGCCAGTAGTTAAACCTTTCCCAGCACACTACTCCATGACATGAAAATAAATTTACACCTTATGCATTAAGATAATTTTGAAGTGTTGAAAAGAATGAAAGAATATTACTTGATTTTTAAAAGAGAGAATGATTCCAAGGGGTATAAATTTTAAGTCAAGCCGAATAGTTAAACACTATTTCTATATTCTATATAAAAGATTATGGAGGTAGTACTGAATATGACGAGAGGAACGGAAAACAAAAATATAAATGGATGGTGCTTTAATCTTATAGTGATTATATCTTTTTATGCTCTGCATCCACACAGTGTAATATTGTGATGAAGGTAGGTTTTCCAAAAAATACTTGGTAAATGACACTTTATTTATTTGAAGGCAAGAGATAATCCAGGAGGTGGCAGTGTACCTATGTTCCCATTTATCAGAAGTAAACATGGAAGCTTATGTATATATAATAAACTGCTGGGAGGTTAAAGACTTCAGACACAATCACTAATAAAAAAAAAAAACTGCGTAATGAATATCAATTTGCTATGTAGTGTACATATAAATGAACACTCAAATATCATTTTATATTTTTAGGTAATTGTACCTATAGAAATAAATCTGGTTGTCCTGAGTCTATTTATCTTATTTCTGTTCTTTATCTGAGTTATCTTTTCTATATACCTAAAACTATCCTTAAAAGTCACCTCTTCTAATGAATTTTTATCAGACTGTGTTATTTCACTGTTGAGTCTGTTTCCACATTTTACAACTTGTGAACCTTGAGACATCATTCACACTATCGAAGGTTACCAGAACTTTGAATCCTAGATATACATTTATACCGGGAGCTTTTCCAAGATGAAAACAAGGTAGTTGAATCCATATACAAAACTGTGGCATTAGGCTCCATGAGCCTACCAGGCAGATTGTGTCCCTCTTAAATAAAGTTTAAACTTTTAAGGAAAAATCTTCAAGACCATTTTCAAAAGATATATTTGAAGCACATTTATATAAGATAAAATTACTCTACCTTTGATTATTTTATAAAAATGAGAAAAAAAGTGTAAGGATGAATTAATGATTCTATACTATCTATGGGCACAGCCTGATGGAATCAGCGATACATTTGAATGTAAAGTGCCAGTAAGCATAAGAAGTTTTAAAAACATTTTTTCTTTGTGTAAACGTATTTTCTATTTGTATAACTTCAAAATACATATTCCAAAGTCTTGCTTATAGAAACTTATACTCAGGAACCTAAATATCTGCTGTAAGGTATTCTTCTAAATCCTTAAAAAATATAATAAATTATACCTAATGGTTTTCAAAATATAATTCATTACTTCTGAGTTGTAACTGAGTTTGATTTCATTTTGAATAATTTTTCATCATTTGGTCCCATAATATATATAAAATATACAAAGCAATGGAATCTCCATGGTACCGTTGAATAATATAATTAAACTTAAATTTGTTTTGTCTATTGTGTTTCCACTGTGCTCTAATAATAAACTTGGCATTGATTCTACTAGATTTCTTTTACAGATATATATTTCATTGTACCATTTAAAACTTTGACACATGCAATCACATTGTTATGTCTAAAACAATAAACTATGTATTCAAGTAAGATTTTATATCGCTTAACTGTGCACATCCAGAAAGAAGGAAATTAATTTTACATGAAAAAGAATAAGATCACAGAATGTTTGGGCAAAAGTATCTTCAAGGACATGTATAATTCTTTTATCCATTATTTTTAATATTTCCTTATTATTAATATTGTAAATAAAACGGAAATATAATTCCAGTGAATAGACTGAAAGAAACCATTGTTTTATTTTTTTATTTTTATTTTTTAAAGATTTTATTTATTTGACAGAGAGAGATACAGCAAGAGAGGGAACACCAGCAAGGGGGGTGGGAGAGGGAGAAGCAGGCTTCCCGCTGAGCAGGAAGCCCAATGCAGGGCTCTATCCCAGGACCCTGGGACCATGACCCGAGCTGAAGGCAGACGCTCAATGACTGAGCCACCCTGGCGCCCCAAAAACTTTGTTTGAAAGATGACCCTTTTCCCCATCAACTTTGTTGTTGTAATTTTAATTATGCTATATTCATACTCTACAAGCCTTTGAATTTATATCATATTTATATCATTATAAATAAACATCGTTCCATGTTTTTGTAGACAATGTGAATGCTTTTAACTGGACTTACCATTTTTAACTGCTTCTGTAAAGTACAATAATGGCTATTGGTTTGAAATAATTTTTAACTTTGTTAAAGATTTCTTTTAGTCTTTTCAAATGTTATAGTGGAATGTATAACTTTTATTTTTAAATGTCTTTGTTACATTTATTTAGACATTTGGCTTAGGGCTATATTATATCATGCATAAATAGCCTCACATTTATGAGATAATACTTTTTTGGTTATGATATGTTTTCTTTGAATATAATTTAAAATTTTGTCTTAGCACTTCATTTGTTAGAATGGCATCAATTTTGTTGGTTTCTCTGAGTCATTGGAATGTAATGTATGAAACCCGGAGAAAATACAGAATTTATCATAGAAAGTGAGTTACATCCTGGGAAGTTGAACACTGGAACTGTCAGCTAAACCGTATTACTCATTTTAAGTGTCCATAATAAGGGCTTTTATTTTAAGGCTGTTATGATACAACTTTATACCATATTTTATACTTATAATTTGTTAGGTTTTGCTCCTTTTACTTTTTTGTCCTATGTTAAGATTTATGTTTACATTTTTTAAAAGATTTTATGTATTCATCTGAGAGAGAGAGACAGACAGACAGAGCACAAGCAGGGGGAGAGGAAGAGGGAGAGGGAGAAGCAGACTCCCCGCTGAGCTGGGAGCCTGACATGGGGTTCCATCCCAGGATCTGGAGATCATAACCTGAGCCAAAGGCAGACACTTAACCCTCTGAGCCACCCAGGCACTCCTGTGTTTACATTTTAAAATAAACTGAATGACACTGAATGCAAGCCATTTTCCAACTAAAAGCTAATTCTTGAATACATCTGCTATTTTAAGGACTTTTACCATTACTCTATGTCATATAAAAAAAAAAATGAAGGACTTTGAGGAAAAGGAGTCACATGATCACTATGGCTGAAGGCTTGAGAAGATAAATTGTGGATTCAGGGTGACAAGTTAGGGTGCTGATGCAGTACTTCGGGGGACAGATATTAGGAACTTGGAGAGGTTGAAGTGAGTAGAACTGAGTAGAAATAATGAAATGTAATTAGTTCTCTATATATTTTGAAGATAGAAATTAACAGGATTTATAGATTTATAGACAGATTATATATGTCTCTGAGACAAAGAGATGATTTCGGCATCTTGACAAAGTTATTGTCTTCAGCATCTGGAAGACTTGCCTGGGATGGTAAAGACTGCAGAGATAGCAGAATTTAGGCATAAGTTTATGACATTTTAAATTTGAGATGTCTCATAGTAGAAATAACATATGTTAAATATGAAAATGGCTATAAATTTGAAATAATCTTTACCAATTGAAGCATGTATTTGGCATGTTTTTCAGAGTTTTTTTTTTTAATCAGGAATCTGTGATTTGTATTTTTATGAGTGATAAAATGAGGAGTATAGATTTTTTTTGCTCTTGTTCAGATACAAAATGTTGGACCATACTTCTCATAAGTATGGAGTTACGCATGTGCTTTGAAGTACAGTGTAGGACTCTGGACTGAAGGCACAAATGCGGTAGTCATGTACACAGTTATAGATGGCATTTAAAGGCAAGAGCCTGTATAACATCATCAAATGAATGAATATGGATAGAAATGAGGAGAAGCTCAAGAACCGAGCCCTATGGCCATTCAACATGAAGAAATGAAAGAGAAGAGGAAAAACCAGGGAAGGAGATCTAGAAGGGATAATCAGTGAGTGGTAGGCAAACTGATAGCATGTGGTGAACCTGGGATCCAAGTAATCTATTTCAAGAAGGAGACAGTATTTATTTTTGTTAAATTCTGTCATAGGTAAGGGAAACTAAAAATTGCCAAGTTATCATTTTATTTGGCAGCATGTAGGTTGACAAGAATGGCTTTGGGTTGAGGAGTGGGAGGTGAATTCTACTAAAAAAGTTGATGAGAGAATTAGAGACAACATGTAGAGAGCATCTTTTTTAGGGATTTTTTACAAAAAAGATTAGAGAAATGGAGTTGTACATGATAGTGGAGGGGATGATCATGAGAAAACTGTGACTATTTTTCCACAGAAAAGATGGACAACTCTTGCACAGCGTAAAACTTGATGATATAGGAGAGAGAAAGGAGAATCGATTCAGTTGTTTTTTTGAGTATGTAAGAAGTGATGGGATTGGATTTAGAGAAGAGGAAGATTAATACATTATGAGTAATGATCAGAGTCTACGGGCACAGAAACTGATAGCCAAGACTGCCAATTATATGACTCCAGGGTGTATCTTTAACAGTATATTCTGTTGGAGTTTTGTTCTACTACGTAACATTCACATTAAAAAAAAAAAAAAGTGAATCATGGCTTTGAACTTGTTCAATGCAAAGTGATACTGGCAGCTGGACGCTGTGATGACGGGTCTATGGAAGTCCTTAGATAACTTTGTCAGCTGGAAGTGGGAATGGATTGTCAGTTGGAGGAGTGAGTGCAATGTGTGAAATAGTCACTTAGGAAATTTGGACAAAGGAGGTGTAAGATAATTGCAGTGAAACATTAATGACTTGCTTGAGGCTAGTAAGCAGGAACTTAAGGGATATCACCCAGCATTTTGGGCTGCTACTTTAGATACATTCAACTGCCTGGGTATAGAAGCAATTATACCTCAATAAACCTGAAATTTGAAAGCCATAGATTGTTTCTTTTTTTTTTTTTTAAGATTTTATTTATTTATTTGAGAGAGAGCATGAGATAGAGAGAGCATGAGAGGGGGGAGGGTCAGAGGGAGAAGCAGACCCCCCGCTGAGCAGGGAGCCCAATGCGGGACTTGATCCAGGGACTCCAGGATCATGACCTGAGCCGAAGGCAGTCGCTTAACCAACTGAGCCACTCAGGCGCCCGCCATAGATTGTTTCTAATGGAGAAATGTATGTCATTGATAATAACTGATTTTAAAATGATAGCTTTAAAACAACCACTAGTAATTTGGAAATTGCCTATACATTATTTTCCTTTGAAGAATATCTATAATCTGAAAAATCATAAGGGATACTCAAGAATTAATGAAACATATGGATAGTATTAATCAGATGTAATTTTTCTTATATACAAGTTCAGATATATCAACATTTTCCCTCAAGTTTTATACAAAACATATATTCAGGTTTTTTGTTTTGTTTTGTTTTCTCAAAACGATACCAAACAACACTTTTCGGGAAAGGCAATTTCTATAACACTAACAAATGTATATTTCCACTTCTTTGGATTTTTGTGTTTTATCTAGGAATAGAGCTAAAATACCATTTCTCATATTTCTTTGACATCCTCTGCAGATACATGCTCAGATGAATTCCACAGGCTTCTTACCAAATGGAAAGTTGATCCTATAATTCTGAATTTAACCTCCCTTTTATTTTCACACAAACACATGCTCAGACAAGTCAGTCCTATTATGACTTGAAATATTTCTTTTAAAAAATGTTTTTATTTTTCTAGTATATTGTTGATTGACTATTTTTAAAATCTACTAATATAATTCTCATTAAATAAAATGTATATATGAGTTTTAACAAAGAATTTCTGCTATTTTATGAATAAATCAAATTGGATATTTTATATGATTTAGGCTTGGTTACAGTTTAATAACTAATTAATCAAAATTCACTTCCACACGTTTCCTATTAATCCTTGTCTGTGCATATTAAACTCTCATATTTTTGCATTTAATAGGAAAGCATATTTTGATACTTTTTATAAGGACAATAGTGTTTTGAAGTTGATTTTACATGTCATAATTAATATTTTCACTGTGCTTTTTATGCGCTGCAAGCTACATTGGCTTTTTTATGTGTGTGTGAAGTTTACTGTGTGTGTCATTAAATAACTGAATAAATAGAAATTGTTTCTAAAATAAGTGTCTATCATCAGTATTTAAAGATGTTACTTAAAAGAATTGTTCACTGGGAGTTCAGGCAAAACAAAAGTCTTTGAAGCACGACAAACTAAATTATTAACAAAAAAATCTATCCTAAAATAAACTGTAATGGATATTATAGTAATGGCTAACAGGAAGTATTGTATTATGGGTATTAAATTCATAATTAGTGGGCGCCTGGGTGGCTCAGTCGGTTGAGCGACTGCCTTCGGCTCAGGTCATGATCCTGGAGTCCCGGGATCGAGTCCCGCATTGGGCTCCCTGCTCAACAGGGAGTCTGCTTCTCCCTCTGACCCTCCCCCCCTCATGCTCTCTCTCTCATTCTCTCTCTCTCTCTCAAATAAATAAATAAAATCTTTAAAAAAAATTCATAATTAGTGTGCCCAGTGGAATCTCATTGGAAATACAAAGAGAATGACTATTATGTATTTGTTGAATCACTGTTGTATTGTTCATACTACTGAGAGTTTTTTAATGCAAAAATTAAGGATATGTAAATTAGACTAAGTGAACTTAGTTCGTATTTAGTTTATTCTGTTAATATTAAGTTTTCTGTGTTAGAAATATGGATAACTTCATAGAAACTTGTAGTTTAAAAAAATCATTTTTTTAAGATTTTATTTATGTATTTGACAGCGAGAGAGACAGCGAGAGAAGGAACACAAGCAGGGGGAGTGGGAGAGGGAGAAGCAGGCTTCCCGCGGAGCAGGGAGCCCGATGCGGGGCTCGATCCCAGGACTCTGGGATCATGACTTGAGCCAAAGGCAGATGCTTAACAACTGAGCCACCTAGGCGCCCCTAAAAAAAATCTTGATAAGCCCTCTCTTTGCAAGTGCATTTACACGTGGCTGTTTATTAATATAATAAACGTCAAGGAATTTGTATAAAGGAAATATTTTAGCAAAAGAGAGACCATTGTGATACGCATTTATTGCCAGGAAGGAAAAAAAAACACACAGGGTGTCGAAAGTTTAAATGACTAGAAGTTCACATAGTTAGTGGCAAAGCAAGTATTAGATCATGGGTGTCTTAACACAAACTCCACTTTTCTCTCCAATCTATGTAAATTTATGTGGAAATGTAAATTATGAATCCACCATACATGCTTTGTTAATTATATCTATGCTATCCAAGAATAACATTCTCTCTGGGCCTTGGTTTTATCATTTTTAAACTGAAGATTTTTGACTTCATAACCATCAGATTTGGAAAGCATCTGATTCTCCATGCTTTGAACAGTTTAATTCCATATTTCAATTTTATTGATATTGAAATAAAATTACCAATGTAACTTTAAACTATGAAAGGATTTTTTTCAGGAAACAGAAAATTAGTAACATTATCAAATATAATATATAAAAATAATTATGACTAAAATTATTAAATAAAGGACACTGGGAAATTCTCAGAGAACTCACAAGTGACAGAATAAGAACTACAATAAAATAAGAAAAAATGTTTTTAGAATAATAATGAAAATTTATGAGCAAATAATATTTAAATGGTTGATATGAATAGGAAAATCTCTAATCTGTAAAAGAGAGAGAATTTTTGAACTTTTGGTCATAAATTAAAGAAGAAATTGATAAAATGTTATTTCTGTGTATATGTCAGCTTACTACTCTAACTGGTCAAAGAAAACACTCACACACATACACTTACACATTGTGAGTATAAAACAAGAATCTGAGGCAAACATTACTTTTGTATTTTTAAAGAGCATTTTGGTATTTTGATTTAATTTGGAATATTGTTACACACTTCAAAGAATTTATAATAAAATCGGAATGAAAGGAACACTTGTAAAAACAAAAGAGCATAAAGAGATCAGTGTTTCTCAGGAGCTGGAGTGGATGGGTTGTGGGGATTGACTACTAAAGGCATGTAGAAATTTGATGGAAGAAAGGAATTGTTCTGTATTTTGACTGTGGTGCTAATTACATGCTAGACACCTTTATCAAAAAATAGAAACCAGCCAAAATGGCTGGGCTGGCAGAGTGTTAGACTGAAGATTCTTTTAATGAGAAATAGAAATACACACTAAAAACGATGAATTTCATAGTATGTAAATTATTGCTTAATAAATCTGAACTAAGGGCACCTGGGTGGCTCAGTTGGTTAAGCGACTGCCTTCGGCTCAGGTCATGATCCTGGAGTCCCGGGATCGAGTCCCGCATCAGGCTCCCTGCTCAGCAGGGAGTCTGCTTCTCCCTCTGATCCTCCCCCATCTCATGCTCTCTCTCTCTGTCTTATTCTCGCTCTCAAATAAATAAATAAAATCTTAAAAAAAAAAACTGAACTAATAAGAAAACTTGCAAAAATTTTTGATTATATATATGTATGTACATAAGTATATATGTTTATACACATATATATAAGTACAACTTAGTCCATTTTCATAAAGGTATATCATAGGCAATGGAATTTTGGTATTTCTTAATTTCTAAATATTACTGTATAAATTATGTAAATATAATTTTTAAAGTACTTTTAATTGACTCATGCAATGTCAAAATCAAGCAAGGACTTATAACTATGTGTTTGAATTGATGTTTATTGAATTCAGTTGCAAAACTGTTTTAATTGCATTGTTTTCCTTCTGTCCGCCTCATTCTAAGAATTAATAGAGTTTTCCTTCTCTCTCCTTTAAAAAAATTATTGATGCATTTAGACTCTGAATTCTACATGCAAACTATCTTTTTGTATTTATTTTAAAGATTTTATTTATTTATTTGAGAGAGAGAATGAGATAGAGAGAACATGGCGGGGGAGGGTCAGAGGGAGAAGCAGCCTGATGAGGGACTCGATCCCTGGACTCCTGAGCCTTCCTGAGCCGAAGGCAGTCACTTAACCTACTGAGCCACCCAAGCAGCCCTATCTTTTTGTATTTATTTGTTAGGTTTTGATTTGTGATGTGACACTGTCATGTTTGACATTTGTAATCTTTACTTAGGACAGTAGATATTCTACCTTCTATCAAAATTATTTCTTTCCTCAATTCTGTTATAACATCTTCTTAGATATTAACTCTTATATTCCAAATATGAGCAAAAGAGAGTTGCTCAGGAAGTTGCTTAAGAGTTTGAAACAAATGTAATGTATGGGGATTAACATAAGAATAAAAAAAAGAGTTTGAAACAAGATAATATGCACATATTCATTTTAACTGTTACAGATATATAACAATTCCTACCCAAAGACCGCCATTAAAATTTAGCTGAAATAATATAACATTGAAGAACTTGCTTATGAAGAAAGAAATTATAGCAAACTAAAACTGCATAATTCATAAAAATAGATCATCATTAATTTTTGAGCAAACAACAAAATAAAGCACATCATTTGCAGTTTCAGTAAATTTGATGATGTGAGGATTTTCTAGTTAGTTTGTTACAGTCTATTTCAAATCTATAATATCAATAAGGACTGGAGAAAAAAGAATGCATTTTCTTATATCTGTAAGAAATGAATAAATGATACATATTTAAAGTAATAAAAAGATGTCAGTAATTATGCATCTGATAACTTACCTCCAAAGTTCTTTGAATTTTATGTAAATACAATTATTCAAGCTATTATTGCTATTACTATTATTTTGTAAACTATAAAAGTAGGTAAATATTGAAAGGAACCTGCATATTAAGAAGTAATGAATTAAACAATTTGTTACCTCTCTTAATATGCATGTGAAAAACACCAATTTGTTACTTCAGTTAGGGATGGGAGTAAACTGCAAACTGCACAAAAAATATTTGATAGGTAGAATTATTTATTTTTACCGATAAGCAACCCTCTCATTGACAGAGCTTTCTGGTACTTATTTTCACAATTATCTTTCTTATTAAAGCATTTACCTAAGACAAATTAGCATCTCAGATGTTAATAAAAATACATATATGTATATGCATAATGTAAACATGACTATTTTATTAATACAATCTTATATTCACATTTCACCTTCATATAAAAAAAAAGTATGGGACCCATTAGGATATAGAAAACATATACAAAATAAGTAACTAAAGGGAAGAGAAATGTGCTGATAAACTTTCCTGTGTTTATTTTGCATTTATATTTATTTTATGTATACTCATTTTTATCACTGAGTAAGAGAATGCTAAAGTATGAAACTACTTTTAAGTATATATAAATGCTTCAAATTAGTTATCTCTCTCTTTTTAGTAGACAATAAAAATGTATGATTTTAAAACTTAGCAAAGAAAAATTTTTGCTTGCAAGGACGAAAATATCTATGTCTTCAATTTTTGCCAACTAGCAGAGTTTCTGGTATTCTGTAGGACTTAATAGATTTTTGTTGATTCATAATTAGTTCAAAGAAAAAATAAACAAGGAAAATGTTTAATCAATTCCAATGAATAATTATGTTGCCTATTCTAGTGGGATAAATTCCTTGAAGCTAGAAAATGGCATATTTGTCATGTATTCTGCAACATCTAGCTCAGGACTAAAAGTAACACAAATGACAAAAATGGTTTTAGGAACAATTGAGTTAGTAAATTATTTAGGAAAAATATGTTAATACAGGATACAATTGACACCAGAAAAGACTATGGGAATTATATAAAATCTCTGTTCCTGTAGAGTTCAAACACAATCTATCTTAAGTAATGCATCATATAAGAAAGAAATCACTTATAAGTTTAAAATGCAAATTTTTATAGTGAATATTCATTGAAAAATATAAACACACACACAATCCCATCAACAATAGTTGTCTTTCACATAATAACGATATAAAATTCCTCTTTCTGAGGAAAGGTATGAGCTTTTGGGAGAAAGGAAGTTCTGAGAATGTAAACTATTATTTTCTTCAGTAAATGTGACACTTTCTAACAACTTCCAAAAGCAAGAACTGAATACATAATTCTCAACCTTAAAAATGTAGCAGCATATTAATCAGAAAGACTTGTTTGTTTGCACAGACGGGGGTGGCTATATAGAACAGAGCTGCCCAGGAGTAACAAAGGTAAGAAGAAACAGCTTCTCCATTTTACAACAACGTTGGCAGAGTATCAGGATAATTATCCAGTGAAAGTAAAATCACAGTGAAAATTTACTTTTTTTTTTCTTTTATTGGTGTGTTCTTTGCGTAGACATCATTAAAAATGGAATTCACAAATAATAAAATCAATACAGTGGCTACTCAAATACATAGACTTAAGGAGCAAAACAAATTTCAACTTATTTTGCCAGCATGCTTCTCTTTTTGTTGTTCTTCTTTTTAGCTTTATTATATTCTTCTTCATTTAGTTATGTAGTTTATCAGAAGTTAAGGTAACTGATTTAATTTTTTTTTAAGTCTCTACACTTCTTCCTATGGAAAGAAATATTCTTAACAAAGTGGAAAAGTATTTGAATAGTAATAAGAGACATTTTTAAAAAGAAACAGTAAACATCTTCATTGAAATTTTTTATCTTGTATAATCTGAATAGTTTATGGAAAAAATGTAAGAAAAAAAGACATCTGTAGTGAAAACTAATGCAGCAAGTAACTTTTTTTTTTTTTTTTAAGATTTTATTTATTTGAGAGCGAGAATGAGAGACAGCATGAGAGGGAGGAGGGTCAGAGGGAGAAGCAGGCTCCCTGCCAAGCAGGGAACCCGATGCGGGACTCGATCCAGGGACTCGAGGATCATGACCTGAGCCGAAGGCAGTCGCCTAACCAACTGAGCCACCCAGGCGCCCCATGCAGCAAGTAACTTAATACCCACTTTCCCCAAAGCATTAAGAGTTTACAAATATTATCCTTACCAACGTATCTTACCAACTTTTATATCTTTCCTTGATTTTTGCTTTTCTTACTCAACTTTACAAAATTCTGCTGTTTTTGTTTTGTGTCTTGTAACTAAATGCACACTTGGAAAACCTAACTAGCATAGATGCCCACAAATTTTATGAAAATAACACAGCAACATCTACTCAATTTTTCAATTAATCTTATCTTTAAATGGCAAATGTGTTAATTACACCCTGCTCTGGTGAAGGACTAGATTGGGTAAATGTATCATGATAAAAACTGAGTAATTACACAACTAGGTATTATCCAAAGGATACACAAAATATAGATTCTAAGGCATAAATCACCCCAATGTTTATAGCAGCTTTATCAACAACAGCCAAACTATGGAAAGAGCCCAAATGTCCATCAACTGATAAATGGATAAAGAAGAAGTGGTATATGTATACAATGAAATATTACTTGGCCATCAAAAAAGAATTAAATCTTTCCATTCTCAGCATCATGGATGGAACTAGAGTGGATTATGCTAAGCAAAAGAAGTCAGTCAGAGAAAAACAAATACCATATGATTTCACTCATATGTGGAATTTATGAAACAAAACAGATGAAAATAGGAGAACGGAAACAAAAAAGAGAGAGGGATGCAAAACATAAGAGGCTCTTAACTCTTAACAAACTGAGGGTTGCTAGTGGGGATGAGTTAAATGGGTGATGCATATTAAGGAGAGCACTTCCGATGACCACTGGGTGTTATATATAAGTGATTAATCACTAAATTCTACTCCTGAAACCAATAATACACTATATGTTAACCAACTAGAATTTAAATAAAAATTTAAAAAATAAACTGATGGGTGCTCTATGGCTCTGGAGAGGAAAAGCTATTTGCAATAATATTAGATATTAATTGATGTCATCAAAACACCACAAATGCCAAATGCTTTTAAGAATCTTCATGACCTCCTTGATATATAATTAGGAGGTTTTCAGGAGCTTGAATAAGGCTAACATTCAATGGTGAACAAAACACTGGGAGCATAAACAATTTAATGAATTTGGTACCTGATAATTTTATAGAAATTGAAACACTAAAGAAAAAATCAGATATTGGTTAGTCAGTCTTACACTAATCTTTGGTTAATTATTATTTTGTTTGTTTGTTTGGAATTACATTTAAGATTTAAGTGCTACACCATGATTCTTTTAACTCTTTAACTCTGATGGAGATGGTCACCTCCACTGTGGAGCAAACCTGAAAAAAAGTGTTTTTATATCATTTGTTAAGTAAGGAGGTCTTCATGATTTCTCTCTGTTTTAATACAATGGCTTCTTATTTCACTCATTATACACACACTTACACATACATGCATGCCAAAAAACTGGTATTGTAAGATTTACAAACGATCAAGACAAAGTTATTAATTAATAAAAATAAAAAAAATAAACAAGAGGGTAAGAATTGTCTGAGAAAAAAAATATGTAAGTGCTATATCTCTTTTCTCAGAGACATATTTTCAACTACATTGCCTCACTGTAGTTTGGTCTATTTATCAGTATAAATAACAACCAAATGTTTAATGATTTTGTGGAATAGAGTGGAATTGGGGAGGAAAGGAAGAAGACTGTTCAAGATTTATAAATACCTATCTCTCAGCAGAGTAGGCGTAATTTAGTGTGAGCAAACACAGTGATACAAAAATCTAAAGAAAGAAACGAGATACAGAGGAGTATGTAGAGCTGTGAAAAAATTTCTTCCATCGTTAAAGAATCTTTTTCACATAACTAAGTCTTTTCATGTCACTTTCTTTTCTAAAAACCTTAATTTTAAATGCAAGTCTAATTATTTGACTTTTGTGAAAATTTGGGGCACAATTTTCAAAAGTAGTTTGCAATTGTAAAGAAGGAAGTATAGATAATTAATAATAGAAATAAAATATATTTTCAAAAAATCTGTTGTATTAAATAACAAAACTATTTATTAAAATCATACATGTTGAGTTACTATATTGGATATTATAGTTTTAAATGTTATGTTTATACAAGCAATTCCTTAAATGAGATATAGCAGAGAGTTATTCCCTTGATGTGTTAAGAATTTGAACTTGATTTAGATTTCCTAAAAGTGCTATATCCTTTGATCATGCATGTCAAGATTTAAAATGTAAAGTAATTTAATTTGATCAAAATTGAAATAAAAAATGTCATACCACATCTGAGGTTTTGCAAAAACATTTATATAATACATTTGGTGAAATCACAGCACATATTTGTTTAATAATCACTTCTTAGTATATTTCACTTTTTTTTACTGTTTTGGTTTACTCAGATACTTCTTTCAATTAAACTAATTTTTGTATTATCCACTTTGATTTTGTATGTATAAATTGATTCAAATAATTTATTCAAATAAGGAACATAGAGGAATGCACAAAAAGCATTTGAAGACCTAAATAAAATCAAAGATGATTAAAAAAAGAAAAGCCTAATCTCAGATTCTGCAGACTTATTTTTTAGCTACTACGTTGTGCCCTTAGTTGATCCGTAAGTCCTCTAGGGGTTTAACTTTCTTTTTTTTACTAGATACTACCTTTGACTACTAACCATAGCACTTTAATCATAGAAGTTCCTGTAATGAGAGAAACAAAGTCCATGATGTGATCCTTTTGTTGTTGTTGATTTGTTTGTTATAATTGCAAAGATTTTTATGTTAAAACTAATTTTCCTTATGGATTCATGCTCTTTGAATCACCCCAGTTAATGTGCACATGCTATAAAGAAAATAAAGAGAGATATACATAACTATATTTGGGGGTAGGGTGTGGAACTTACAGCTTTCCTAAAAAATGAATGTCAAGATATCTTTCGGGCGCCTGGGTGGCTCAGTTGGTTAAGCGACTGCCTTCGGCTCAGGTCATGATCCTCGAGTCCCTGGATCGAGTCCCGCATTGGGCTCCCTGCTCGGCAGGGAGTCTGCTTCTCCCTCTGACCCTCCTCCCTCTCATGCTCTCTGTCTCTCATTCTCTCTCTCTCAAATAAATAAATAAAATCTTAAAAAAAAAAAGATATCTTTCTACAGAAAAACATCAGTAATTTTATGACATAAATACTAACAGTTTCAAATTATTTTGAAATATTAATGCAGTTTCAATTATAATCTATACTTTTGGAAAAGATCTAATGTAGCCATTCTAAATTTATACACTTTATAAATTTATGTATATGTAATATATAAATAAGATGATAAAATAAATATATACATGCATACACACATACATGAATTTTAAAATTAAAAACAGTAATATAAAAGTGAATTATCTGAGGAATTAAGAGACCTAAAATTAATATTTAGCTTATAATAATGACATAGGCAAAACAACAGATAATATGGAATAAAAATATAACAATAAATTCAATATAAATATATAGAAATTTGTATGATCAAATTAATTGATTTGACCTAGTCACCCCATCCCTCCCACCCCACCCCCCACTCCAGCAACCCTCAGTTTGTTTCCTGCGATTAAGAATTCCTCATAGGGTGCCTGGGTGGCTCAGTTGGTTAAGCGACTGCCTTCGGCTCAGGTCATGGTCCTGGAGTCCCGGGATCGAGTCCCGCATCGGGCTCCCTGCTCGGCAGGGAGTCTGCTTCTCCCTCTGACCCTCCTCCCTCTCATGCTCTCTGTATCTCATTCTCTCTGTCTCAAATAAATAAATAAAATCTTTAAAAAAAAAAAAAAAAAAAAAAAAAAAAGAATTCCTCATATCAGTGAGGTCATATGATACATGTCTTTCTCTGTTTGACTTATTTCGCTCAACATAATACCCTCCAGTTCCAACCATGTCGTTGCAAATGGCAAGATCCCGTTCCTTTTGATGGCTGCATAATATTCCATTGTATATGTATACCACATCTTTATCCATTCATCTGTCGATGGACATCTTGGCTCTTTCCACATTTTGGCTTTTGTGGACATTGCTGCTATAAACATCAGGGTTCACGTACCCTTTTGGATCCCTACTTTTGTATCTTTGGGGTAAATACCCAGTAGTGCAATTGCTGGATCATATGTGCTCTGGTAAGCGCTGTGAATTGTGCAAGACTGTTGAATCTCAGATCTGTACCTCTGAAACAAATAATGCAATATATGTTAAGAAAAAAAAAAAGAAGAAGAAGAAGGAGGTAGCAGGAGGGGAAGAATGAAGGGGGGGAAATCGGAGGGGTAGGCGAACCATGAGAGACGATGGACTCTGAAAAACAAACTGAGGGTTCTAGATGGGAGGGGTGTGGGAGGATGGGTTAGCCTGGTGATGGGTATTGAGGAGGGCACATTCTGCATGGAGCACTGGGTGTTATGCACAAACAATGAATCATGGAACACTACATCTAAAACTAATGATGTAATGTATGGGGATAATGTAAGAATAAAAAAAAAATGTAAGTACAAAAGAGTATAAGTAATGTTAAAAAAAATAATTGATTTGAATTAAAGAAAAAGGGATAGCTTATTAAGTAAATAATTCTCGGAAAACATATTTAGCACAAATAATAAAACAAAGTCAGTTCTAAAAGAGCTAAAGAATTTGAGAGAAAAATGAAATTTAAATTTAAAAATCAAGGTAGACATGTACTTTAATTATGTTGACATGAGGTTTTCTATAACATAAAAGGAATAAGCAATTTGACTAGGTAATATTTTAAGTTGATGCACATAAAATTTAAAGTAAATATCAAACTGAACCAGAAATTTTAAATGCATAAAGTGCTCTTAAAAAGCCATGTCATAAATATGGAACACTTAAGAAAAATCATTTTTACAATTTTATGGAGATTTATTAATAATCTTAAGATATGTTTTTGACCCAATAAATTCATATCTATAAATATATCTCTCAAATAATGAGATCTTTGCCTGAAGATGAAAGTAAAGCATGTTTACTGTATCCTAATTTATAATAGCAACTAAACTAGAAACAAGTTAAATGAAAATAAAAGACAGTAAGCTGAAGTAGGATCTCTTTAGGCCACAAAGGCTGTTTTTGTTTCCAGTACCACATGACCTCCGTGCTGTATGCGGAGGCAGGCCAGTGAAGCATGAGAGAAGGGCCCCACCTTGAATTTGGCTATGCTAGCAGTGAAAGAGAATAGTCAAAATATAATCAAGACAGAAACAGTTTATAGTATAGTATCACACGAGAAAAGAAAAATAAAACTGGATATAGATAAACTTCAATCAAATTAAAATATGTGGAAATAGAAATAAAAATATTGATATATAAACAGGACTGATGGCTTACAGTTTTCTCAAATTTTAAGACATTTGGTGCTCATTCTTTTTCTCATCTTTAGATGTGGAAGCTTTTTTATCATGCTAGTGACATTATTCCAAGGACACAGTGATCTATTATACTGAGAGCATTATGAAGTTTGGAGGAAAACTAATAGTCTGAGGTCATAGGTGTGCCCTGCTTAACCGGAACCAAGATAGCTTCTGTCAACTGTTGGTCTTTGCCAAGCAGCAAAAGTAAGAGAACTCAGCTCACATTTAGCTTCTCATAGTTTACAGATGGTACTTCCTCTTCATGTAGCTTAAGTTTTGTCTCCATGGATGATTTCTTCCTCTCTCCTTGCTCCACTCTCTTTCTCTTTCTCTTGTCTAGGATTGAGGTAGTTCACCTTGCAATGATACTTTAAAGCTATGTCTCTTTTTCCTTATACTTACACTAATGAATTAGAAGTGTTTTCAAGTATTTGCAGCCTTTATTTTCTGATTCTATAGTGGATGAGTTATTTGGGCCACAATCAAAGTAAAATTGAAGCAAAGTGTGGAGAAAGACTTTAATAGTTATAGATAGATGGATAAAATATATTGACATACATGAATATATGTGAATGAATATATATTATTTATATATGCTTTTGCATAAAGATATATGTAATATTCATGCATTATATTTTATACCATGTATATATATTTGAAAGTCCATAAATGATAGACCCTTCTGAGTGTGGCATGCTGTAGACAAGCTTATTACACTGTGATTCTGCACCCAACTGCAATGTGTGGGGTTTGTCCCAACACAAAGCAATTCTCTGATAGAAGTTGTTTGTCCTATAATCTAACTCAATTCTGAGACTCTCTATCTAGAAATACCAGTAGATTCCACAGGTTAAGGTCCCACAATACTGCCCGCTCTTCAGATGCCAGTCATAAGTCCAGGTTGTTATCCGTGCTTCTCATAGACTGGGTATAAATCAGAGGTTTCCACAACCCAGTTCTTGGGTTCTATTAATTTGCTGGCGGGCTCACATGACTGAGGAAACAGGTTTACTCTCTAGATTATTGTTTTTTTACAAAGGACATTGAAGGATACAAACCAATAGTCAGACGAAAGATACTTAGGACAAGGTCACGAACCACGGAGCTTCTGTCCCTGTGGAGTTTTGACCTGGTACAGTGGCAAGGGGAAGTATTCTGTTTCACCAACCTGGAAGCTCTCCAAACCCATCCCTTTGGATTTTTATGGAGACTTCATTACATAGGCATGATTGATCATGGCCTTTGGCCATGATTGATCAAATAATTGATTCATAATTGGCCAATCTCCAGCCCTTCTTCCTTCTCTGGAAATCAGGAGTGGAACTGAAAGTTTCAACCCTCTAATCCTAAAGCTGTTTCCACAGGCAACCAGCCTGATCCTTAGACATTTTCTAGAAGTTTTAGTTAACATAACAAAAGACACTTAATTGCTCTAGCTCTCATCACTGGAAATTCTAAGGGTTTTAGAAGCTCTGTTCCAGGAATGAGAGGAAACAAAATACATATTTCTTATTATAAATGATGACATAATATATACCAAAACATCTAATGAACCTGATAATATAGTAAGAAACAGAATGGAAAACCACATAATGGTTTTTTTAAGAGAGTTATTTATGTATTTGAGAGAGAAACAGAACAAGGGGAGGGGCAGAGGGAGAGAGAGTTTCCTGAAGCAGACTCCCCACTGAACACAGAGCCAGATATAGGGCTCAATCCCAGGACCCTGAGATCATGACCTGAGCTGAAATCAAGAGTCGGCTGCTTAACCAACTGAGCCAACCAGGCACCCCAGAGAACCACATAATTATGACATAAATTAAGATCCTTTACTTGGTCCTGGCTTGGTTCTTCTAAGAAGAAAATTAAATTCAAAGCACTGAAGCCTAGTGTCTTAGGCATCTCTGCCTAGTAGATTCACTCTAAACGTATTACTGAATCTATTACATTTTAGTCTCATATTTGTGAAGTTGAAAAATAGGAAACATTGGGAGCTAAGACCACCTTCTTTTGTCTGGAATCTTAACTAATTCCTTTTCACAACTTATTAACTAGTTTAATAGTAAACCAAGGTGAAAGCAACTTTAAAGAGTCATACTTACAAGTTTTTAAAACTGTACCAAATTTAGTGTTGTAGCTAACTCTGTAGACATATGAGTGTTACTTGTTTTCTTCTCTGAAAGTTAAAAATTTGTCCTGTGAAGATGCATTATATTTGTAACCAGCAAAAAGATATCCTTGGAAATGAAATCAGTGTCACCAAGTACAATCTGACATTTTATTGGATCATCTTGTACAAATGCAATTTAAATGAAGAGTGTAAGTATTAAATTTCTTTAGATAGGTTGAAGAGCCATAAACATTTAACCTATCTCTAGAAATAGAAACCTATCTCTAATAGAATCCATTAAAAAAAAAAAAAAAAGCCATCATGAAAAAAAAAGTCATTATGAAGATCAGTTATTTGGTAGAAAATTTCTTCCCTGTGAATCTTCTAAACACTTCTACTAATTGTTTATTTTTTTTTAAGATTTTATTTATTTATTTGACAGAGAGAGACACAGCGAGAGAGGGAACACAAACAGGGGGAGTGGGAGAGGGAGAAGCAGGCTTCCTGCGGAGCAGGGAGCCCGATGCTGGACTCGATCCCAGGGCCCTGGGATCATGACCTGAGCCAAAGGCAGATGCTTAACCATCTGAGCCACCCAGGTGCCCCTAATTGTTAGTTTCTTTAAAAAAGATGCAATACCAGGGGCACCTGGGTGGCTCTGTCCGTAAGCATCCAACTTGGTTTTGGCTCAGGTCATGATCTCAGGGTCCTGAGATCAAGCCCCCTGTAGGGCTCTGGGCTCAGCAGGGAGCCTGCTTGAGATTCACTCTCCCTCTTCCTCTCCCCCTCTCCACTGCTTGTACTCTCTCTGTCTCACGTTCTCTTAAATAAATAAATAAATACATACATACATAAATACATAAATAAATAAATTGAAAAATTGAAAAATACAACACCAAATAATCCAACTTTCTTGGTATATCATCTCAAGTTGTTTTTCATTGTAGATCCTATTACTTGGCAATTGCACCCCAAAACTGGTGGGCAATAAGTGCTACTGACCTACTGAGTGACATGATTCCCAATGAGATTAAGTAAAAAAAAAAAAATCATTATATTTTTCCAATATTTTAAATATTAAAATCAACGTCCTTAAAATGAACATGACTTTTTCAAGAATAACTCAAATTAACAAGCTTCTGATTTTGTTTTAGTTAGCCCTAAGTAGGACAAACAAGAATAAAACTAGCTAATTGTATTTAAATTATCTCTCTCTCTCCCTACCTTGTGGGAATCGATGCTTAAGATCATGCATTTCCAGAGAATTTATGTGATGTGTGCTTCAGTAAAAATTAGCACTGTTACCAGGATTTTTATTTCTTTACTTAAAGGTATCACACAAACATTACAAAATCAATGGTTTGTTTTTACAAAATCATGTTTTAAAAAACAAACTTTGCTAAGCCACTTACACCATTATTTATTTAAATAAATTACAGTTTTGTAAGTTAGAAAACATGAAATCATCTTTGGTGCTTCCTTTTTCCTTAACTCTTCCAATTTCTTGCCAAGCTCTGCCTAATCCACCTCATAAATATCCATGCAATTTTCATTTCCTGCATTCAGTAGTGTACTAATTTATTTCCCTACATGCTCTTCTGTTCCATCCATACTCTGTTCACATTGCATCTAGAGTAATCATTTTAAGTTAAAATTTAATGTTGTAAAAATTTATTTCTTGAAAGATTACTTGAAAACCTTTGGTGGTGTCACATAAAAGGCTCTGAATAAAAATCCCATGTTGTAATGCTAACCTATCATGGCATTTTGCATTCCAGCAATCTTTTCTGAGTACATTGAACTTTCCCTGTTTTCTCCCACCCTAGGGATTTTCAATATGGTGGAAAGAATGTTGTACTCCCTGATACACGGTGCCCTACAACACACACACACACACACACACACACACACAGATTTGGGGGGGAGAGTTACAGAGAGAGAGAGAAGTCCTCTTTGACTTTAAGATATCTTTTCAAAGATAAAAGATTTCATGGCCTACATATAAAAGACTTCAAATTTCTGCTCCTCTATGGAGCTGTATTACCCAGAGAATTCCCACCCTGCTGCTGTGACAAATTAGCCCCTTCTCTGATTTTGTTTCGCCCCACAAATTTTCTATTCCTTTTGTAGGAGGGGGCCTCAAGCAGCTTCTTGGAAGGTATCTTGCTGGGAAGGACTTCCCCTCTCGTGCAACCTTGTTTAAATGTTACCCAATAAAGCTTGCTGTATGTTACATCTCTCATGAACCTGCCACTTCCTTGATTAAGCCAAAGTCTTACTGCTAGTAGGCTTTGGGCTAATGTTCCTAGCTTGTTGTATAAAAGGAAATATCATGGAGCCCAATTTAGGTCAATATATAGAGGCTGATTTTGACCCATTTATATAACAATGATAACCTGAGTGTATGCCTGGTAAGAAAAAAAGAAACTGTAATGAAAACTTAGCAATCTTGGCCATATTTCCAAATGTTTAATTGCATCTTGTTGTTTTTTATTTTATTAATTTCTTTATCTTTTAAAGTAAGTTTATCTTTTTAAAAACTCAAATATGGTTTAACAATGGAAATATTATATTTTCTATGTGATTTGATATTTATTAGCACCAATTATTTGACCACAACTGCCAGTCATCACTTGTAATTAGAAATGGCTATAGAACTATTTTCCAGCTAATGGAAGATGAGGGAAATTTTTTTAAATTCAAGTAAATAAGAAAGATCTCTGATATTTTGGTGTTTTTTTTTCATTATACTGGGTAATTTTACCTTTTTAAAATCAAACATGGACTTGGTGCCTGGGTCGCTCAGTCGTTAAGCGTCTGCCTTCAACTCAGGTCATGATCCCGGGGTCCTGGGATCGAGCCCCACATTGGGCTCCCTGCCCGGTGGGAAGCCTGCTTCTCCCTCTCCCACTCCCCCTGCTTGTGTTCCTGCTCTCGCTGTCTCTCTCTCTGTCAAATAAATAAATAAAATCTTTAAAAAAAGAAAAAATAAAATAAAATCAATATTGGAGAGCAAAAGAAAATAATTTCATAATATTTTGGCTATTTCTTATATAACTTTGATGTATTCCATTTTAAAATCCTGTAATAATTTGTTGAACATGTATGCATTGATCTGTCATGTTCCATGCACTGGGTGATAGAATAATAAATATGACAGATTCAATTTCCAGTAAAATTGAGATGTTTAGTAGTATTATAAAATAGGAGAGGTTTATACAGACTAGTCCTGAGCATGACTAGAAGACAGAAGTAAATTATTCAATCATATGATTCACATCACATTGTTAGACCTCTTTCTAAACCCAAGATTCATAGTAAGATTCCCCCTCTGTGAAAAGTAAAAGTTGCAGTTCTGTTCGTGGATAGACCTGAATAATATCCTGGTACCAGGAAAGCTTGTACCTTTAAAAACTCACTTTCCAAAGGTCAGAATATGAAGCAATAGGTGTGGTTGTCAATTTCTCATGAATATTGGATCTACATAGACTCATGGACAGTGGCTAACAGATGGGCAAAATTTGGAAATATTTACATAGAATAATATTGGCAAATTGGTGCAAGGAGATCTAAAGTGTAGGAATAGTTCTTAGAAGAGTATGAAGACATCTGTGTACCACATAAAATGCCAACCAGAAGGTTTCTGTATTAGAAGAAGCTTTCAATAATTGGTTGTTGAACAAAGTCTCCATGGCAGGATACAAAACAATAGACATTGGGGCGCCTGGGTGGCTCAGTCGGTTGAGCGACTGCCTTCGGCTTGGGTCATGATCCTGGAGTCCTGGGATCGAGTTCCGCGTCGGGCTCCCTGCTCGGCGAGGAGCCTGCTTCTCCCTCTGACCCTCCCCCCTCTCATGCTCTCTCTATCTCATTCTCTCTCTCAAATAAATAAATAAAATCTTAAAAAAAACAAAAACAAAAACAAACAAACAAAAACAATAGACATTGTCTTCATTTCACCATGATCTAGCTGTGATCATTACTGTTGACACAATGCTGACCCTGTGACATAGTAGCTATTCCTGGGTATCCAGTCAGTGATATGGTGACTGGCTAATTATATTGATCTCTTTCATCATGGATGCTCACACTTTATCCTCAAAGGGAAAGTAAATGTTTCAGATGCAGATTGCCCTTAATGTCAGTGTTAATATGATTGGTCTTCAGTATTCTTTATCCAGCACTATCATATCCTACATCATCAACTGTGGTGTGTGCTATTTCCATGCCAAACGAGACATGCCTTTACTGAGACATGCACACACACCCAACAGCTATTAAAATTGGATGCCAATAGCTTACAGCTATACTATTCTCTAAAAAATTGAACTCACCAGCCAGTGTTAGATTGATATGGACTACAATGGACTATTCCCTTGCCTCAAATGGAACTAACTCCGTGCTTTTGTTTTTACTTCCAATCCTCTCAGTGTGATTAACCTGAAGCTACTTTCAGCTAAGATAACTTTGCTTAGCTTGCTTTCCCCCTACCCTGCCTGTCCTTTATCCTCCTGAATAGTTTACTATACAAATTAATTTTACAAGAATCTTCAACTCAGGTTAGGTTTCTCAACATTCAAACAGGACCTATTTAATGCAAAGGAATTGCAAAAATTGGTTCCCACACAAAGGATTTACTATTTTTGCCACGAATCCCATCATTTAGAAGTAACTGATTTGATTATATGAGAGGATGACCAGCTAATGGATAAATTATGGTACCTGCTTGGAGGGCATGCCTACACGGTTCGGGCGTTTTTCTACAAGATTTGGCATATTGTTGAAACCACAGCCAATAAATGATATTGCATATACTTATACATGATATTGTATATACTTATATACTAAACTCACAGGCATGGGATTGAAAGATAGGGAATGGAGCTTGCCCCTTGCACTACTGTTACCTCAAAACCCATTTGAAGAATTGTTACTTCTTACCTCTGATCCTTTATGCTGGGTGGGTTTAGAATTTCTGAGAAAGGAGTTTTTCAAACGGGAAAAAGGTCATGGATTTGGTCAATTATAAACAGAAATTTTCCACTGGCTATTTTGACTTTCTTATGAAACTAAACCAACAGGAAGGGAAAGAGGATCATTGTTCTGGTTGGTATGACTTATCTTTATAAATCTGGTTGGTTTCACCTCTTCTAAGATTAAAGAAGGAGCAAGGTAATGCTTTCTATGCTCTGACTGGATATCTCTGCTGGTGTTTTGCAAGCACAGACCTCTACAAATATCCATGCAAAGAAAGTTACTTTAAAACTGTTGGTATTAAATATGTTTCATTATTTTCTGCTCATAGCAACATAATATTATCACAACTCTATTTGGTAGATTAAAAAAATAAATTGATGTCATGAGTCTTCACATATCTGTATAGTTTCTGACACTGCATATGGTTTTTGTCTATAAAAACATGCACATATAATATGTCTAGGGCGCCTGGGTGGCTCAGTTGTTAAGCATCTGCCTTCGGCTCAGGTCATGATCCCGGAGTCCTGGGATTGAGTCCCACATCGGGCTCCCTGCTCAGCAGGAAGCTTGCTTCTCCCTCTCCCACTCCCACTGCTTGTGTTCCTGGTGTCGTTATCTCTCTGTCAAATAAATAAAAACAACAACAAAAAACAACAACAACAACAACAAAAAAACAAATAATATGTCTAAATTTAATTTATGTATACACATGTGCACACCTGTGGTTCATTGAACATCAGCAGAAGTTATTTTGTGATTTGGGGATCTGCACAAAATAAGTATTTTTAAAGAAACGTAATTCCTACTATACGTTAAATATCAGTCAGCACAATCCTGAACGGTAATTCACATATGCAGCTACCACTAACTGATTTCTAATTATTCTACTGAGTTTTCTACTACTTTGGTAAATTTATGACTAGTATGAGAGAAATATATTAATATGTTGGCATCATGCCTCTTATATAGAGAAAGTATAAGCATGGTTATCAAACAACATACATAGTGGAAAAGCAGTAGGTTGAGGTTCATAGTAAGTGAGTGAGATTCAGTCCACTCCTAACAATATGATGAAAGAATCATCAAACCTTGACAAGTCAGTTTAACCTATCTGGTGTAACAAATTCAGAAATAATAAGCCTTAGAAGTGAGATAGGAGTTAATGGATTCTTGGGTAGTAAAAATATAGGAACAATGATTTTACTTCCATGTGTGCTACTAGTAAATAGGTCATTTTATTTCTTTAAATGAAGAAATACAAGGGGGAAAGATGTTCATTAAACTATTTCCCGACTCTTAATTTTTTGATATTGTGAACTTTTAATAATGTTTGTGAATCACAAATTATATTGGTCTATTCCAAATTAATTTACAATATTTGTTTTTCATTTTGATGGTATTAAAACTTAGTTCTTTAGCTATGTTTGCAATAAATCTATGACATATTTAGGTAAAACACTAACTCAATATATGTATTTTTCCCACATATAAAATCATACTTGAGCTTATTAAACAGTGATGTTTATATAAATAGTAGCGTGTCGATTAGTTTTAGATGTTCTTTTGCTAAAATAGGTTCATGTACAACAGATCTTGCTCAGAAAGCTAGCATTATCCCACCATAATGAAACAAAATATAATCAAAAGTTGTTGCTTCGTGCGCCTGGATGGCTTAGTCATTAAGCGTCTGCCTTCGGCTCAGGTCATGATCCCAGGGTCCTGGGATCGAGTCCCACATCGGGTTCCCTCCTCGGCGGGAAGCATGCTCTCCCTCTCCCACTCCCGCTGCTTGTATTCCTGCTCTCGCTATCTCTGTCTCTGTCAAATAAATAAATACAATCTTTAAAAAAAAAAAAGTTTGTTGCTTCATAGGAAATAAATTCTGTAGATTTCTAATATTACTATCAATAGATATTTTCTTATAATGAGTTATGGTTAACTGGTGACACATTCAAGTAATTTAAACCACTTTCATGAACAGACACAACTAAAAAGGAAAAACACATCATACTATTTTTATTTTCTTTGTACTTTTCTTATCTTTCTGGCCTCTAATTTCTACAGAAACTAATAGTAACTGAATTCTTCTGATCACTTTTCAAAGACTCAGTGTTTCTATAACTAAGGCAGAATCCCAGCAGTGATGTGGAAGGAGAACTTGTTGTTGTTGAAGAAATTTCAGAGAGGTGTAAATTAGCTTTGCTTTTCATGAGGCAACTGACAGATGGCAATATTTTGGAGAAGATAAAATAGCAAAGGGATTAGCTGTTTGTACCTCAAACTTTTTTCCATGCTGTATTTCCAGAAGCCAATATTAATGCCCTCTAATCCTGAAAGTGCTGTGAAAGAAGCAAACCCAGATAATGATCACTTTTTCTATATGATCTGAAATCCCCTTAGAATGTCTGGAAAATTCAGGTCACTCTGATGGAAAGGTTCAGCTCAGGAGACAGGGTAGGTCAATAGGGGAAGTTATCAGATTTGTGTTTTCTGACTTTCTTCACTAAGATAAATAAATAAAGAGAGAGCCTTAAGCAAGCCAAGAATTCTCTAATTTGCCATAGTCCTCAGGAGTCATTGTTTTGTATTTGACAGTACTGAGAACAGTGCCCAGCGAATGGAAGGTGCTCAATAAACATTTGTTGAAGAAATGATTGATGCTTCTTCTTTTAAGACATTTGTTTTTGTGGCCCATGGATTTTATTTTCCCAAAATTGGGCAATGCTTTAACTATGCCAGGCATTTAACAAAGAAGTTCAGAAGTTCAATACATAATTTCAAATGAATGACGAAGGAGCAAAATCATACATCGTGCAATTAGACTTCAGAAAAGGCCAATATAAAATATTTATTTTTCACAGTTCTACTTCTGAAACCAATAAAAACTGTTCTAAATTCATTTCATAGTTTTCCACAATCTGGTCTCTCTCTAGTCATCAAACTCTAATTTTGGTTATTTTAACTATTAATCCAACTTATTTATTCAGACTGATATTATATTTTACAAAGTTCACATCATAATGACCCCATCTTTAAAGTATCCTCACAGAAATGCTGTTCTCCGGTGCCTGGGTGGCTCAGTGGGTTAAGCGACTGCCTTCGGCTCAGGTCATGATCCCGCCGTCCTGGGATTGAGTCCCACGTCAGGCTCCCTGCTCAGCAGGGAGTCTGCTTCTCCCTCTGACCCTACCCCCTCTTGGGCTCTCTCTCTCTCACTCTCTCTTTCTCAAATAAATAAATAAAATAAAATAAAAAAAAGAAAGAAATGCTGTTCTCTCTCCCATGACTCAGTTGATATCCAATTTACCTTCAAAACATTATTTTATTTTTTTTCTCTAAAAAAACTTCCAATTAGTCTAGTCTATTGACAGTGTATTAGCAGTTGAACCCTGTACCTCACAATGCATTAAGTAAATATATTTTGTATTTTGTGTACTTTTGCCAATTATTTCATTTGTTTAAGTCTTGTTTCTTTGTAAATGGTTCATTAACCAGAGATTAGGTTGGAAGATTAGACTGGAAAAGTTAGCCATGGCCCCTCATAAAGTGCTTTCTCAGGAGTTTGTATTTTATTATGTGAGCAGGAGGTGCCATACAATTTTATAAGTGCTGAATATTGGGGATAAGACAGGAATATCATGATGATGTTGGAAGACAAAATATATATTCTTTATGATCAGGGTTTCTGTTGGAATTGTTTAGATCCTTCAGCTTTCATTTCCTCTCAGAATACTCAAAAGACACTGAACAGTTCTGTAGTGACAGATCAGCGTTTGGAAGTGTTGTTGTTATTATGAAAGTGACTATGAAATCAATTTCCTTTATATAATGAGCTACGTATTTTTACAAAGCATTGAATTGGAGAGGTAAATGTATGAATGACTTAAGAATGACAATATGAGGGATACAGTTTTATTTTTAAGAAAAATATGTCACTTCAATTTAATTAAATATATTTTGAAAAATCTTAACTGTCTTATATATATATAAACCTCATGTTAACAAATGGAACTAACCTTAGTATTCTTTTAGGATTCTATATAGCATTTTCAACTATTTCTTTGTTTTACTAATTTTTAATTAGGCCATATTTTACTCCTCAGAATTTTATTTTGAAACTTTTTTTATTTTTTTATTTTCTTAAAGATGTATTTATTTATTTTAGAGAGAGTGGTGTAGGGAGGGGCAGAGGGAGAGGGAGAGAGACTCTCCAGCAGACTCCCTGATAAGCGAGGGGCCCAAAATGGGGCTTGATTCTGGAACCCTGAGATCATGACCTGAGCTGAGATCAAGAGTCAGACACTTAATGGACTGAGCCATCCAGGCACCCCTTATTTTGAAACTTTTTGGATCATTTTAAAAAATAACCTCTGCAATCAGAAAATATTTTAAGCTTTGGGGCAGCTGAGAAACATTCCTTATGCAGAAAGAAACAAATTCAACTGTATTTCCCTTTTATGTATTATTATATATTATATTATTAAATTAATATTTTATTCATACCAAAAATGAACTCTAATGGAAATTAGCTTACTATTTATTATTTACTGGTAGTAAAGAGATGCATCAGAACATTTACTGAATTTTACTGGTCATTAGATTACTATTTCATTATATTTTCCAAATTATCCAAATAGCCCAGACTTTATTTAAGTTACTGGAAGAAAATGACAGCAAAAATGAAAATATATTTTTAGAAATGTGACTCATGTCTAGTACTTTTGCAGGAATGCTTAGAAATGAACAGTACAAAAATTAAAATTGGTTGATATGACTGAGATCTTTGCTAGGCTCGAGTTCCATCCCAGGATTTTTATATATTCCAAACCAAATTACACATACTCATAATTCAGTCTCAGAAAATATCCTATCTATATAACGATTCAGGTATATGTTGTTCTAAAGAGATTTTTATTGGTTTAACAACTGAACCAAACTTTCAGTCAAGATGTCTATAGGAAACATTTCTAATCCCTTCAAAACTACATAACAGTATTTTTGAACATTGATAACCATCATTTTGAGCATGTCCTAAGATGATAAACCATTTTCTCTTCAAGGTACCTTGATTTTCATAATATTTTTATATTACGACATATAAATTAATTAGTAACCTATTTTCTTATTAAATATGGGTTGGATGGTGAGGCAGAGGCAGAGTGGGAGTTATAAATCTAACTGAACTATGTATATGTGTTTTTACATGTTTATGGGGGTGAGTGGACTAAATAACTAGTTAGAAAAATCACTGCTTTTTCTCTGGTCAGTGCTTGTATTCCAATGGTATCAGAGTGAGGACTTGAAAATGAGGATAGGGCGCCTGGGTGGCTCAGTTGGTTAAGCGACTGCCTTCAGCTCAGGTCATGATCCTGGAGTCCCGGGATCGAGTCCCGCATTGGGCTCCCTGCTCAGTGGGGGGTCTGCTTCTCCCTCTGACCCTCTTCCCTCTCTTGCTATCTGTCTCTCATTCTCTCTCTCTCAAATAAATGGATAAAATCTTAAAAAAAAAAAAGAAAATAAGGATAAAAAAGTGTGGGTTAAGACGAGTTCTCAACTTGATTTCCTTCCTTCCCTCCCTCCCTCTCTCTCTCTGTCTCTCTCTTTCCTTCTTTTCTTATTTTTCCTTCCTTCTTTCTTTATTTTTTTGAAGTTCTTTCTTTTCTTTTTGTTTCTTTCTTTTCTGAAGTTCTAAAGCTAACCTAACATTTTTAGAAACCAACAAAAATACCCCAATATTACTACCCTATTAAGACATGAAAATTAGTGAGAATGCAATCTTTATGAAGTATTTTTTGGTACTTGTTACATATTCAATATGGAGACATTAAAGTTGTTCTCGCAGGGAAGTTATATGAGTAATACTATGCTGATAGTGCTATGGGAAGTCTGATCAAAATAAGACCTTTAGGATATCTGTTAGTTTAGAAATAGGAAAAATACATAGAATATCACTGCCATTGATCAGACATGCAATGATGAGGACCTTGAACTTCACTCAGTGAGGATGAAGAATTACATATAATTCATGATATATTATTAAATGAAGAATTTGAAAGACAGGGTGCATATATAGAATGCCTTATTAACTACAGCTGGTGAGCTGAAATACTGTATCTTTTATTTTACAGAGGATGTTAAGGTTTCAAAACTGGGAGAATGAGAAAATGGGTATATTCTTAAAAATGTAGGGAGCTCATGCGAACATGATATTTTGCAGGATATAAAACACTCAGCAATTCATATTTAGTGAATATCTGAAAATAACTGTTGTGGTGACTGGGTAGAATAGAATCAGCACTGGACCTAGGATGACAAAACACTGAATTTCCAGACTCACTAATCACTTCATTTTATTTTTCATTGCCAGGTTTACTAAACTACCCTTCCCTCCAAATTATACTTGAGACACTCTCACATGAGGCAATAAGTTAACATTGTCACCTTCTTGTTCTTACTTCTGCTTTGAGAACACTGTTGTAAGTCAACTAACCATGTCTTAATTTGGTTCCAGGGCCAGGAGACCTGCTTTGATTTTAGAACTTACCAACTCTTCACCCTGGACACACACCAAGCATGGGAAATCTGCTCACTTTTGATTAACGTTCTAAATTACAAAACCAAATACAGTAATGGAAACATCAGAATCTGCATTTTTACTTTATCCACTTGACATCTCTCTCTCTCTCTCTCTCTTTTAAAGTTTTTATTTAAATTCCAGTTAGTTAACATACAGTGTAATATTACTTTCAGGTGTACAATACAGTGATTCGATACTTCCATACAACACTCTGTGCTCATCACAAGTGCCCTCCTTAATCCCCATCCCCTATCTCACCCATCCCTCCACCCAACTCCCCTCTGGTAACCACCAGTGTGTTCTCTATAGTTAAGAGTCTATTCCTTGGTTTGCCTCCTTCTCTCCCTCTCATTTTCCCCTTTGCTAAATATGGCCTAAATAACTAACCCTATGTTTTCTTTCTATTGATTAAAAAAAGTTACTTTTATAGATGAGAAATAGAAACTTCTTTGATGTTTGAAATTTGTATTACTTTACTTCTATTGGATATTTTTTAGACATGCTTCAGATTCACAGAACTTATAGTTAGCTGATACACCAGGATAAGCTTCCCTAGCAGCCTCCCTGCAAACAAAACAAAAGAAAACAAAACTTAGATCAGATCCTTTCTTCTCCTATAATTTGAACCTGGTAATTCCTACTTTACAGAATAATATTAAATATTAACATGAGATAATGTATGCAAACACGATTTACCAAGTGTGAATCACTATTAGAATGTGAGAAGAAATTTTTATAAGCCATAATAACAATTTTTCCCAATTAGTACTTGACTAAAAATTCTCCAAAAGTATATGTAAAATAAACAAGAAATGTCTTTATGGTTGACTACATAGATTATGTGCAATCAAGTTATATCTGCATAGCATTTTGCACAAAGAAGCCAGTTCTATACTTTGTTACACAATATAATGCTATTTTTATTTTTCATAAAGATCCTTCCCCTAAAGTGTTTAATTCTTTGGTTGGCTCTAATGGTTTGTTTCTGCAATAAAATCTGACTACTGCTCAATGTAATATTGCTCTTTCCTCAAAGAATTATTGTTAATATAATTATTATCATATATCTAGTGAGGGGTAACACATAGATTTTGTTGTTATTGGGTTTGTAGTTCACTTGGGGAGATAGAGAAACAAATAGTCATTTATATGACAAATCGGATTGATTTAAATGTTTTAATAATGACAAACATTAGGCGGGATATGAGCAAAGAGAGATTATTGAATTCCAAGAAGGAAAATAGACCATTCCTCCTGGAGGAGATGAAAACTGAGTTTTTAAGAATGAGTGGTGAGTAGAACTGCAATACTAAAGAAAGTAAATAAAGGATGAAAGAGTTGACAATAGGGTTTGGCATTCACTTTTTCAACAAATATATATTGATTGTCTACCTGTAACAAGTACTCAGTTATGAACTGGAGATGAAAATATAAATTATAAATAGTTCTTACTCAAAAGAATGCAGAAAAATAGGGCAGTAATTACAGTTCAGTGAACTAAGTGCTTCGATGAAGTCCATTACGGGAGCGTGCATGCGCACACACATGCACGCACATACACACACACACAATATCTACATGACAAAAGAGGGTGCATGGTGATCAAGCAAGAACTGAGGTGCATTTTTGAAATATAAGAAGGTTATAGTTAGTTCAAAAAAAAGTGAAAGGATCAAATTAACAGCATTTATGAAATTGCATTGTAACATAGATTGACGGGTTAAGTGAAAAACAATAATTTTGTATCACCAGAGCAATAGAGTATATTAAAGGCTGGTAGATGATAAATGCAGAAAGGTAAGCCTGTGTTTTGTTTGGTAGGCTAACGTGCTTGAAGAATGTAAGCCTGTTTGAAGTGTTGAAATAATTTTGTTTTGGAATTTACATTTTCAAATTTCACTTTATTATTTTCTTCAACTGATATTTATGGAATACTTAACTATTCCAGCTGTTCTAGCACTCTGGTGTATAAAATAGACAGGCCTTGCTTCAAGGGACCATTTATTACCCAAGAGGAGATTGCAGAAGGACAGGGGCTGGAGATAGAGTGATCTGTTAGAAAACCTCTACAGTAATATATTGTAAAGTTACAAGGTTTGTACCTAAGACTGTTGACAAAACAATGAGAAAGAGGAGCTAGATTTGAGAGTCATAAGGGAAGTACTAATTATATCTCTTAGTGAAGTGTTTAGTGTGTGTGGGGGGGGGGGGCATCGTGGGAGGTAGGCGAGTACGGAAAAGTAATCTAGTAAATATCCCAGTTTTCTGGGCTTGCAAGTAATGAAAGTTATTGTAATAGTTAATTTTTTTATTATGTTATGTTAATCACCATACATTACATCATTAGTTTTTGATGTAGTGTTCCATGATTCATTGTTTGCGTATAACACCCAGTGCTCCATTCAGTATGTGCCCTCTAACCCACCCCCACAACCCCCTCCTCTCTAGAACCCTCAGTTTGTTTCTCAGAGTCCATAGTCCCTCATGGTTTGTCTCCCCTTCCTTCATTTTTCTTTTCCTGCTAACTTCTTTTTTTTTTTTTTTTTTAACATATAATGCATTATTTGTTTCAGAGGTACAGGTCTGTGATTCAACAGTCTTACACAATTCACCGCGCTCACCATAGTAATAGTTAATTTCATGTGTCAGCTTGGCTGGACCCTGAGATGCCCAGATATTTGGCTAAACATTAATTTTCTGTTTTTCTTTGGGGATGTTTGTGATGAGATTAGCATCTGAATCAGTAGACTGGGTATAACAGATTGTGCTCTCCGATGTGATTGAGTATCTTCTACCCCATTGACGGTGTGAATAGAACAAAAGGCAAAGTAAGGGAAAATTCACTTTCTCTGCCTGATTGCTAGAGCTGGAACATCAGTTTACTCTTGCTCTTGGCTGGAACTTACACCATTGGCTTTCTAGTTCTCAGGACTCTGGCCTTGGACTAGAACTTATGATATAAGTTCACCTGGGTTTCAGGCTCTAGGACTCAGACCGGAACTACACCACTGGCTTTCCTGGGTCTCCAGCTTCTAGATGACTGATCAAGGAGCAAATGGACATTACATGTCCCCTAATATGATGCACACTGAAAGATAAAATATATCCTGTAGTATTCCTGCCAAATGGTCTACCCTGCACTTAATCACTAGGAGACACCAGACAAGCTCAAGTGAGGGGTATCTTACAAAGTAACAGCCATGTGTTCTGACACTGACAGAATTTCAGAGTCATAAAAGATAAGGTCTGAGGAACCAAATACATGCTCTTGGGTTGGATATTATTCTTGCACATCTTCTATAATTTTGAAATAATAGCAAACTAAAAAAATAATTAAAACAAATGAAAAAATTGAGCAGGAGAGATGACAATATGGTACTTTGTGTGCTGGAAAGCTCATCTTGGGAATCGAGCCAATTTCTCCAAAAGTACATCGGACATTTTTTTTAACTTGTCTGCAATCTATTCTTAAAGATTTCAAGATTTCAGCATAGTAACATAGACAGTATGCTAATAAGTATATACTAGTTGGTTTAAACTTCAACTCTATCTAGGGGCAATCAGAAAAACATACAACAGGAGTGGTTCGCTGTTATTATTTCAAAAAGGTTATTATCCAAAGATAGTACTGAAGTGTTCTTACTTTCCATAACTAGATGAATGGTTGAATATTTGATCATCAGAAAATATGAAAAATGAGTTTTTATTAGTGGAAGTACTGATTTGTTAAATAACATGATGAATATTGGAAACAGGTCCTTAATTTTAAATTCACTAGGCTTAGAAAAGCTGATTTTTTTTTTAATACTACACCATTTCCTTAAGAATCTAGACAAGCCAAAAGCTTGATCTCTACACATTCTTGTCTCCATAAATTGGTTCTGAAAAATTTCTATTTCCCTGATGGTAATCTTAAGGATAACAGAATCCTGCCTTCAGAATACTATTCTCTGCTTTTTCTGGACTTTTCATGTGAAGTTGTGAAGTTGGATTTTACCAAACTCCTAGAACAGATTTTATGAGATGTTTTCTATTTATTATCTAATAAATGTTTTTTGGCTGTCTCTATGTGAGACAATGTTTTTCCTGAGGTTTGCTTTTATTTTAACATGGCTGTGAATTTGTGGGGTAGTTAACTCTGATTTACATCAAACTTCTTTGGAAACTACCAGAAAGACTGTAGGAGATGAACACTACTAAGTAGACCTTGGTCAGTGAGCAACATAACCTTGAGAGACCAACCCAAAATTTGTTGCTGTGCGGGGTGCATGAGAGAGCTTACAGATCACCCCAGAATAAGATCTGAATCCAGCAAGGTGGCTGGAAAGGAAGTGAGAGATATATTGAAAAATGACTTCTAAACTATTGTTAAAAACAAACAAAGCACAATCCCTTCAGTCCATTCTTAAGTTTCAACTGATTTAAGCAATTAGTTTCAGACAACTTAGAAAGCAGTATAAGATGGAAGAGAAGGCAGGGACACCTGGGTGGCTCAGTCGGTTAAACATCTGCCTTCAGCTCAGGTCATGATCTCAGGGTCCTGGGATCAAGTCCCACATTGGGCCCCTTGCTCAGTAGGGAGCCTACTTCTCCCTCTGCTGCTCCCCCTGCTTGTGCTGTCTCCCACTCTCTGACAAATAAAAAAATAAGAAAATAAATCTTAAAAAAAGGTGGGAGAGAAGGCTAAAAAAGAAAACATATAGATCTACTTTTTTGTAAGATGTAGCTAACTTTTCAATGATGCAAGGTAGAAAAGAAAAAAACATGTGGTAATCACTGCTAAGGATAGTCTTGGTCAGATCCGCAGAAGTAAATGTTAAATCACTGCGGGGGACAGGAACATTTGAGGCTTTAGGGCATTCTCTACTTATTTCCTTCTACACCAGAGCAGAAAGTTATTCTCAGAGAGAGTATTCATGAGAAAGATTTCAGAGGAAATGGGCTGAAGTCCATGTGGCCTACTGACCCAGGTCTTTAGTCTGGCCCCACACTCAAACCACCCTTCAACAAATAGCCAGCTCAAAAAAGTAACCCTACATTTCAAAAGTGAACAAAAAAAAAAAAAAAAAAAAAAATCACAAAGGAACCAGTATAGGATCTTTGAAAAGATATTAAAAGAGAAGAGAAAAAAGGAACATTCAGAGGGAAAGGGGGTAGAGGGATATAAGATATACACCAAAAAATTACATATCAGAAAAGCAAATTCACAGATGTGTGGGTAAATGCTATAAGCAATCAATCAAATTAAATAAAATATCATACGTCTAATTTAAACATGCAAAGAAAATATACAAAGATAAATATGAAAATGATGGCAGAAGAGTTCAGAAAAGAGTGGAAGTGAAAGTAAAATAATCATAGAAATGATCTTCACATAGATGCAGCAGAAAAGGAAAATAAGCATAGCTTTAAAGGCTCAAGGACACAGAAGATAAGTCTGAAAAAACAAGAGAAGAAAAAATTGAAATCAACAGAGCTACAAATGACTAGAGAAAATATATATCGATGACAGATAACTCAAAGCCATATAACCATAATTTGCTATCTTCACAAGAAAGAGAAATGTTGCTACAGAAACACATTTGAAAGCAAATAATGAAATTAACAATTTCCTGAAATGAAAAAAAACACCCCTCTGGCTCTTCAAGCCCCAAAGCCAAAAAGGTCAAGATATCTGTAACAGGGGGTATTATTGGGGTTGGTCCCAGGACCACACTTAGATTCAATGACTCACTGGTAGGATTCAGAGAACTATGAAAAGCTGTTATGTTTATGGTTGTTTTATTACAATGAAAGAATACAAGCTAAAATCAACACAGGAAAGAAACTCCTAGGCCAGAGTCCAGGAGATACCGGGCAAAATTTCCAGGTGCCTTCTCCCACTAGAGATTTGCAGACAGTATTTACTTTTCCCAGTAATACTCCATATATATGGACATATAGCAACACATATGAAGTATGGCCAACCAGCAAAGATCACCTAAGCCTTGATGTCCAGGCCTTTTGTTGGGGGGGGGGTCATTCATATTACCATGGCTGACCTTCAGACTCTTATCCCTCCAGGAGTCAAGCTGATGTCTCATGGCCCCGGGCCTCCATCATAAACCACATTCTTAGCATAGTGTATGTATCCTGAGCCAAGGCCCTCAGATAAACAGACACTCTGATCAGGCAGAATAGTCCAAGGACTTAGAGGTTACTTCCCAGAAAAGGGCCATTTTTTCTTTGGAATATATGGGGTGTGGACAACTCTGACTTTCCAAGTTAATTCTTTACTGCGTAGGGAAAATAAGGCTGATCTTAGGTATCCAGATAGAGTGAGGAGATTGTGAAAATATGTCTTAAGAATACTCAAAAAAGGAAAACGGAGATTAAGAATATCTAGACAAGCATAAAGGTTTATCTTTAGACATGAGAGAAATCAGTAAACATAAAAACCCTCAAGTCCATCTCTAAACAATTATGGTAATTATGGTTATTAGAATTTAAAAAAGGAGTTACAAAAATTGATAATACAGAAAAGAAAATTAGGATAGTGAAAGGCAAAGTGTTAAGTTAGGTATGCTGATTTCATATTCTTTCAGGGCTGGTGATCAATGATTAGAATGAGAAAATCAACATCGTGCATCTATTTAATGCTGATAAATCCACTAATAGAAGTGTAAGAATAGAAGTTAAAAGTGTAGATGTTAACATTAGTCATAATATTTTTTAAAAAATAGAAACATCAAAATTTTAAATATTCAGCAGTAAAAAAACCCACAAATGCATGCACGTTCATTCACACACTCATGACACTATTGGAAGCAACAGTAAAAGATAAAAAGTAAAGAAGCATCTAAAGCAAAAAGCATATAATAAGATAGAGCTAAATTAAAGCATATTATTAATAAATTTCAAAGTAATATGAACTTAGAAAAAGACATACCAAAAGTGCAAATAAAAATAAAGAAGCTTGAAACCAAAGCAAAAATTTTAAACAAAATGAAAAAGAGAACTTCAAATGAAACAAATTATTTTTAAAAGAAAAACCTGCAGTAAATAATATAATCAAAATTTATCAAACACTATAGAAATTATATTGGAGAAATCAACAGAAACTCATAATGATGTTAGAATTTTAACTTATTACTAAAAATATACAAAGCAAGTGAACAAGAAATAAGGACACAGTCTAATGACCTAAATAAGTTGGGGTAAATTAATTAGTTACTATTAAACTCTGGGCCCTGAAATCAGAGACTACATTATATTTTCAAGTGTGTAGGGAAAAATTTATAAAAGTCCAATATATATTAAGCCATAAAGTGAAAGTCAACAGATTGCAAAACATAGAAGTGGTAGACTAAAATCTGCATGAAAAAGGCAAAAAGGTAGTATTCATAATCTTGTTGTTTGGAAATTCTTTCTAAACTAAATGCAGACCCCAAAAACTATAAAGGAAAAGAAAGAATTTCACTATAGAATTTTTTTTGGCAGAGAAACTATACCAGAAAAAGCAGTAAAAAGCACATAGGAAATACACAATTACAGCAAATATGACAGATTACAGTTCTAATAATGTTGATACAATAAGAGAATATAAAAACAAGAACTATGGATGGTTGATAAATATAAGTAAATACATCCAAATCCATTGACTATAAACTGAAGAAGAAAATAATAACAATAAGATTCTTTTTATCATAGTAGCTTGAGAAATATTAAAAGAACAAAACTACACAACCCAAATATCCTAAATTGTCCCATAGTTATATATCAATTGTCTCGGCAGTTGTAAAAATCTAGAAGTTTTATCTTTATATTTATTGCAAATATCTCAGTTAGATGTTAAGTAAAAGGAACAGATTGGTTCATATATTTTATTTTTCACTTGGAATAAATAATGGAGACAAACAGATGTGTGTGTGTGTGCACGTGTATATGTAGACAATTTCTGGAAGGCCATACAGAAACTGTAAACGTTGATTATTTCGTAGGTTTGAGAATGCTCTCAGGAATAGTATTTCTCACTGTAAACTTATAGATACTTTGGATCTTTGTGCACAATTTAAAAAAATAGTAAAAAATGCAAATAAAATATAGCATGATTTTTGATAATCACCTGACAAACGTCAAAGAATGAAAAATTGGATGGACTTATGATCTTGAGGTATTATATGTGTCCTTCGGAATGATGAGGGAAGTTTCTCGAGTGTGGTGAAAATAGAAGCCAGATGACTGTGTTCCGAGAAATGAATGAGAGGTAAGAAAGTGATGACATCTGGTGTAGAATATTGTCTAAAAATTAAGCTGGCTTTTTGCTATCCACAATGCCTTTTCTGTTTTCACTATGTTTTTATCTCCCCCTTATTTTGGTGTTTCCAATATCTAAAGGAGGAATTTATATATAAAATTAATCCCATTCTAGAAGTCTTCCTCATCATTGTTGAAGGTTTTCTCTCAAGGACCTTGCGATTTGACTTCTGTTTGCCTTTTCCTTTACTCCATGTTTATTTAATATGACTATCTGTAGGCAAAACCTAACTGGAGAGCAGTGTTTTAGTTCTTTGTTAATTGAATAGTTTTACATAAATTACTTGAGACCTGATGTTTCTCCTACCTCCACAATGTTCAGCTTCTTAAGCTTGTATTTTGCTTAAGGAGTAATGCTCATTCAGTATGATCCAACCGTAACATGAAAGGTAGCATAGCGTAGTGAGAAGAGAACTGTTCTAGTAGCCAAAGAAGATGATTCATTTCTTTTTTTTTTTTTATTCTTATGTTTATCCCCATACATTACATTATTAGTTTTAGATGAAGTGTTCCATGATTCATTGTTTGTGCACAACACCCAGTGCTCCATGCAGAATGTGCCCTCCTCAATACCCACCACCAGGCCAACCCATCCTCCCACCCCCCTCCCCTCTAGAACCCTCAGTTTGTTTTTCAGAGTCCATCGTCTCTCATGGTTCGTCTACCCCTCCGATTTCCCCCGCTTCATTCTTCCCCTCCCGCTACCTTCTTCTTCTTCTTTTTTTTTTTTTTTCTTAACATATGTTGCATTATTTGTTTCAGAGGTACAGATGATTCATTTCTAATTTTGTTACTTGTCAGCATAATGGAAGGGAAAGGCCACTATTTTCTTTTGTGCAATACACACACACAAGTACATGACACCTAGTCTGTCACATACTTGCTTTGCTCTAAGGACAATATGTCTATACATGAGGAACTACTCATCTTCTATGAAAAGATAATGTTTAAACTTCCTATCAGTTTTTTACATGTTCGGCAACCTCCGTCTTTTCTTACTTCTAATGCTGCCTTCTAATTGAAATATCTCCCATTTATTTTTGCTTGTTCATGTCATCCTGATGCTTCAAGGCTCTGCTAAGATGTGTCTCACTCCCTTGTAATCAGGCTTTCCTTCCTATATTTACTCCCTCAAAACAAGAGTATATCTAGCTCATCTTTATAAATCCCTTAGGAATTTAAAGCATAGATTTTTGCACATTATAAATGTCTCATAAACATTTGTTAACTTGAAGTAAATGAAAGTTAGATTAATATGAATTTTCCTGAAGATGGTTTTCTATCTGGAAGTAAATTATTTTGTGTCCATTATACACTCTTCAAAGAGCAATAAGGGAATTGCTTCTCTATGGGAAAAAATATTTCTGTTTTGTTTTGTTTTTTTCCCAAAGCTTTGGATGAATGGCTACTTTTTATCTTTAAGAAAAAGGCTGCAGAGATTTAATCATTATACCCCTAAAGATTTCCAAGCTTATATACCAAATATTCTTTTTTGACTTAGTCATTTATTGTCAACTCAAGGGGGTTTTAGCAGAAGGATATTAAAAACTTAAATCTGTTATTTTCCCATGATATTTTGATAACTTAGTGACCTAATGTACTCTTTTTTCTAGACTACAACCTCTCAGTGTTCAAAATATTAAAGAAATTTTTACCTTGGTTAGAATCCTATGATTTGAGGCCTCTAGTGGTTTATTACTTGCATTGTTAGCGTTTGGGTGTTATGTTAATAGAAGAATTTATTTTTCTCACTTAATGAAGTGTTTTATTTTAAATGATTTCTCAAGGACATAATTTTAACTCATGGGATTGCTAGGCAATTCACTTTTCTATGAGTAATTTCTAAATTGCTTTTTAAAATTTATTATATGCAGGGAGAAATGGTTTGAAAACTTTGTAATAAATTTAATATATGCCAAAAGTATACTCTTGTGAGAGCAGATATGTCTGTTTTGTGGCTGTGGTAGCAGTTCATTTTAAATCTTCATAAATTTGTAGGCATTATATCAGCTTCTATTATAACAACATAAAAATATCTATGAAAAAAACTTAAAAACTAGGGTATTAAATATGAAGACAGAAACTAGAAAAATGTACTCCTATAAATAACTAGGAAGTAAAATATCTTGTTTTATAATTTTTATTATTGTTATTCATGGCCAGGATAAGAACATTGGAGTTGCTATGTCCCTTCCTATCTAGTTAACAAATTAGACAACTATAGTAGATTTACTATGACCTGTCCTTTTCTATAGTAATGCAGGAAATTGAGAACACTATAATAGGGGCATCTTCTTTTATACCAGAGTCTAGTAGATGTACAATGTGTCCCAGTTGTTAATACATGGTGACTGGCTACTTAATGAAGGTGAATATACCATGGCTTTCTGTTTCAGCCTGGAATATGACAAAAAGAGCCGAAGAGCAAGGTAAGTCAAGATATTGGCATGTCAGTGTGTTATCTATAATCCCATTTTCTTCTTGATTTTGTCATGTGGGAAACAAGTGACTTCCTTTCATACTGAATGACATCCCTGTTGAGGAACCATTATGTACCTCTGATGGTTACCTGTAGTGAAAGTAAAGTATTTCCCTTCATACAGGCACTTACTGAAACAGACAAGACTGACAATGTTTGAGAAACAGATTGGTTCTACACATGCCAAACATTTGCTGCTACCTCATTAGGCTGATATCTCACTGCTAAAGGCCAAGTAAATATCATCTAAGGCCATGTATTTTGAAAATTTAGTTTTTACGTTTTGTTTCAGAATCATTTAGAGTAACTGGAAACAACAGGGCCCCAAAACAGATGCCAAAGTCCTTGCTAGAATTTAAGTCTTATAGGAAATTTCCTAAAGAGCTTTGAATAGATGTGTGCGAAGTTTGCATTTTTTACTTTCTTATACTTGATAAAACAGCTGTTATAGTTGATTTGCTCTAACACATAAATTGTTGGTTTGTACTTAGGTTAATATTTTCTTGTTTAACAATACTTTTTTTGTGTATACTGATCTTTTCTCTCTGTTTTTAGGGTCACATATGCAATGCAATAAATGAATGACCCAGCATCCTCAATGTCCCTCCAAAAAGAGAAAAAAATCCTAGTGCATTTATTCCTATGTTTTGCATATTTCAGTTGTTCTTGAGAATTGTTATTGGAGCAAATGAGAGATTAAAATGAAAAGATAAATAGTCACAGTATGTCAATATATTTAACTTTCAAAATATGAGTCTGTATAGGCTGTCTAATGAGAATGCACAGAATGATTCATCTTGAGTAAAAAAGAAAAGCAACTTGAAATATTTTGAGACTGATGTTCCATAAAATGATGTTCCATAAAATTGAGGATCTTAGCCTGTTCATTCAAGGATTGAAGTAACTCAAATGTTCAAGTATGTAGAATATACATATAGGCAAATTAGAATATATGTATAGTCATTCTGCATAAAAATAACCAGGGCATATTAATTTCTATATGTGTATCCTTATTCAAGTTACATAAACAACAACAAAAGAAGCCTAACAAATTCATAAAGGTACTATCATACATGATAAATATATTTCTAATATTTTAATAAAATGGAGGAAATAAGTATTTATTTATTTATTTTTATTTATTTATTTTTTAAAGATTTTATTTATTTATTCATGAGAGAGAGAGAGAGAGAGGCAGAGGGAGAAGCAGGCTCCCAAGGAGCAGAGAGCCCGATGCGGGACTCGATCCCAGGACCCTGCGATCATGACCTGAGCCGAAGGCAGACGCTTAACCATCTGAGCCACCCAGGCGCCCAGGAAATAAGTATTTAAAGATTGTTTAATCCATACATATGCTCCAGACCAATGAAAAAAATAGATCTCAGTTGAACAGACATAGTTCTCTGTGTGATATCAGTTTTTACAGCAGCAAAAATTATTTAAGATTGACCAGTTAGGATGTGTAAGGCCGTACTAAATGTTTGATATAAGTTACCTCATTATATCCTTACTATGTGGATGTTACTATGTGGATTTCTACATAGCAGAAGTGGTGCTTGAAGAGGTCACATAATTTGGTTCTATTCTGAATCAAAATATGATATCTGGCTACTGCTATATCATATGGCCTAACATACTGTAACATTAATACATACTTGTTATTTGTTTAATAAATGATTAAGTAGCCACATGAAACAAGAGACAGAGAGACTGAGAAAGAATGAGAGAGAGGAGAGAGAGGATGTAGGGGAAACCAGAATAACATGGGAGGTATAAAAAATAACTGGAGGAGTTATTTGCAAATTGTTGACAGATAAGCCAATTGAGTTCAAAGAATTAGAATTCATTCATCCATTTAATATATTCTTATTATGCATCTGCAGTTTCCAACACTGTGTTAGGCAAGGGAAATTCAGAAGTGAGTAAGATAAAAAAGCCCTTTTCTCTCTGGGGAAAGAAGTAAAAGAATGAGGAGCAATGACAAACCATTAAGTGTGATGAGTGACAGAAACAAGGAATTACAGAATTCTAGAGAAAGCAACCACACTAGTCTCTTTGGGAAACAGATAAGCTTTGCATAAACAATAAAATTTAAGACTAAACCTAAATATTGAGAAAAATAAAGTTTTAAGCACTGTCGTGAAAGAACAAAGGAATTGCTTAAAAAAAAAAAAAAATCCCATCTGACTGTTTCAGGGTCTTCAAGTAAAGTTAAAAAAAAAAGTTCCTAGGGGCGCCTGGGTGGCTCAGTCGTTAAGCATCTGCCTTAGGCTCAGGTCATGGTCCCAGGGTCCTGGGATCGAGTCCCGCATCGGGCTCCCTGTTCAGCGGGAAGCCTGCTTCTCCCTCTCCCACTCCCCCTGCTTGTGTTCCCTCTCTCGCTGTCTCTCGCTGTCAAATAAATAAAATCTTAAAAAAAAAAAAAAGGTTCCTAGATGGGTCTGTAGTAGTTTCCTTGTTCGAATTATTTAATTCAAATGTTCATGTAAGATTCAAAAGGAGCGGAGGGGGAAAAATCAATTATGACTATGCTACTATTTAGTCAATTTCTAGATCCTCCCCCATTTCTTTCTCTCTCTTTCCCACACTAACACACACAATGGTTCTAACCTGTTTTGCTATTGATTGAACTCACAGTACAAAGTATGTTGTGCTACACAGACGAATTATATTTAGGGAAATTTTCTGTCTCCAGCTGTGAAACTGATTAATGTTACAGTATGCAGATAACATCTCTATTTGTAGTGGCATTTAGTACTTCAAAGCAAGATGAAAAAAGTGCATGTAAGAAAATTATGAAAAAAGACATTTCTGGGGTGCCTTTGTGGCTCAGTCCTTAAGCGTCTGCCTTCGGCTCAGGTCATGATTCCAGATCCTGGGATCGAGCCCCGCATCGGGCTCCCTGCTCGGCGGGAAGCCTGCTTCTCCCTCTCCCACTCCCCCTGCTTGTATTCCCGCTCTCGCTGTGTCTCTCTCTGTCAAATAAATAAATAAAATCTTAAAAAAAAAGACATTTTTGAGGATCTCGAAATAAGGAAGTGTGCAGTATTTATATATATATATATAAATCTGCATATAAGTGGACCCATGCAGCTCAAACCTATGTTGTTCAAGGGTCAATTGTCTGTTTTCTTGATACTTTTTTTATCCCTTTCATCCCAATAGACAATGATATTTGAAGGCAAATACTGTCTTACACAACTCTACACCTGCTACGGTGTTTAGTCCCAGTGACCTGCTGTACAAACTAATACAATTATAACAAAATTTTATTCTACTTTTAAAAAATTCTATGCTAGTTATGCAGATTTTGCAATACTTGAAAATTATAAAACAAAACAAAAAAGGAGTCTGATCCCTCCAAAATAGTTCTCATCAAAATGACATGAAAAGTTAAAACTATCTGACACCAGCGCCTGGGTGGCTCAGTGGGTTCAGCGTCTGCCTTCAGCTCAGGTCATGATCCCAGAGTCCTGGGATCAAGGCCTGCGTCAGGCTCCCTGCTCAGCAGGAAATCTCCTTCTCCCTCCGCTCCTTGCCCCTCCCCCCCTCCCCTGCTCACGCTCTCTCAAAATAAATTTAAAAATCTTTAAAAAAAACCTATCTCCCAAAACATATGTCACATACAAATCCAACACTTATGTAAATATACCCCAAAGGGGAGATGAGAGATAAGTGCACAGAATAAGAAACACAATGTTCCATTCTACTGTGATTAATCTCTCATGCCAGGATGGCTTGTTATGGTCTTTCAAAAAGACAAGTTAGAAGACCATAAAACCCAAATTCTGAGAAACTTACCTATAAAATGTCTCAGATGTTAATCCTTATTTCTTTCTTTCTTTTTTTTTTTTAAGATTCATTTATCTATCTTAAAGAGAACAAGAGAGGGAGAGCAGGGGGAGGAGGGTGGGAGAGGGAGAGAGAGAATCTCAAGCAGACTCCCTACTGAGCGTGGAGCCCTAGACACAGGGCTTGATCTCAGGAACCTGAGATCATGACCTGAGCAGAGATCAAGAGTTGGGCGCTTAACTGACTGAGCCACCCAGGCACCCCAAATGTTAATCCTTATTTCTAAAACTTAAATCAATTACCTGATAAAACAAGAAAAGAGGCAAGTAAATGTGAGCTCTTCAGGTACAGATATCAAGTAGCAGAGAAGCTTAAACAGTGTTATAATTCACTTTTAGATGATACTAAAGCGCTCAGTGGGCTTCCAATACTTCACATGGAATTCTCCATTTACGCATTTTAAGACAAATTACGACTTGTTTGTCTTACACTAGTTTGGTGCTTCCATAAGGTTTTTTTCTTTTCTTTTTTTTTTTTTTTTGGCTGGGGAATCATTTAACTTGCACAGTTGCTAGCTGACAGTGGCAGGAAGAGCCAGAGCACCTCTGATTTACCTGGGGTTCTACACCCACACAGCCTTCAAGACCACTTCCAGCACTTCCAGTGCTCTCTAATTGGAGAAATAATTTTCATGACATCATTTTGCTGGGAAAAAAATGAAAAAAAGGTAAGTTAAAAACATGACAATAATTTCTACAACACCAATTACTCCAAACCATAGTTACATGCAAATTAATGGACTCCTGTGGGGTTGGCCAAAGGAAATAAAGGGTGATTCCAGAAAATATATTTTTGTTATATATTGGCCTATCACTCCAATTAGGCAAGTTTGGTTGAATGGGGTATTATTTTACAGGTTAAGAGATCTGTATTTCAAGAGTAGAATTGAAAAGGATAAAAAAAAGTGGAGTAAGCCTTCATATGCTATTTATGTAGAAATTCAAGGTGTGCTCTAATGGAGAATAAAAATAATTAAACACACAAACAAACAAAAAAGACCAGTGCAAGAAAAGAAGAGCTTAAAAAGCCTTCCAATAAAATGTATTGAAGAAATTGGCAACGAAGACAAAAGCAAGATACATAACCTCAAAGAGACATGGATGTATTGGAGAGTAACGTCACTGCATAAAATAGAGTAAACTCAAGTTTACATGAAATGTTAAGGGACTTTTCAACAAAGTGTTAGTTAAAGGAAATATAAATTTCCAATCCTAGAGAGTCAATGAAAGAGAAATGGATAAGGAAGAAGAAAGCAAAACAATTCTGGTTTTTGAAAGAACCTAAGAGATGTTGTATGGAAATGCTGAATCACTGAATTCTACACCTAAAACTAATATTATGCTGTCTGTTAACTAATTGGAATTTAAATAAAAATTTGAAAAAGAAAAATTTAAAAAAAGAGAACAAAGTATTTTATTCCAATTATAACTTTAGGAAGAAAAAAATAAATATTAAACAACAGCTACAAAGAAATGTTATTTTTGGAAGGGATTCTGAGTTGTGACTAAAAAAAATAGCCTTGCTTCAGTTTCTAGGATCTACTCATACTTGTCTTCGATTTAGGTAGAAAAACTTAACGCTTCTATGACATCATATTCTCACGTGTGACAATTAATATAGGTTTATTTTATTTTTCTCACAGTAAGAAACAGTAGAGATGGAACTATGGGGCAAAGACCTGTAGAGAGAGGGCTGTGGTTACCACTGCAATCTAGGACCAGGGCACCAGGGACACTAAATGCACCATAGTGAGGAGGTTACAAGTGCACTTAAAGAGTTATCCCCATCAAATGCCAACAGTGTTTCTGAAAATAAACACGGAGCTGAATCTTGAACACATCTAACATTCGATGATTTTAAGTTTTGGGGTATTGTTAGAAAGAAAGGAAAAAATGGAGCGTGATGATTTTGGCAGAAATGCTGAGATAAATATAATTGTCAATAATTTAAGAGCATGAATGTGAAAGGAAACACTGTTCTGATCAAAGGTAAAACTATGAGTTTACTGTGCATGTGATATTCAATGTTGGTTTGCTGGTATGGCGAGAATTGCAAAAACTATACTATTGATCAGAGGAAAATAGAATTGTCTGGCCATTACAAGGTATCTCATCCTCTTTATTGTAGATGACAAATCCGAGGTTCAGAGAGATTTTGTGACTTACCCCAAAATACCCAATAATAATGTCCAATATTAATATCCTTTATTCTTCCTAATATAATGTTTCTTTTATCCCGGCAATAATATTTTACAGATGTATGTCATTTAAAATGCTAATTAAGTGAAAACTTTGTTCTAAAAACATGCTAGTGAAGTTAAAGTGGCAAATGAGAGAAAATCCTTTTATTTTACTAGCTAATAAAGGACTTTGCAGGGATTAAAAAACTCCTACATGATTCAGATCTTAGGGATGTGAATGTATCCTAAAGGGGTTCTGAAAGCAGAAAAGCAACTGCAAATTGCTCTTTTTAAAATTTTGTTACAGATATTTCAGCCCAAACTGGCATTTTATTTATTTTTTTAAAGATTTTATTTATTTATTTGAGAGAGAGAATGAGAGAGAGAGAGAGCATGAGAGGGGGAGGGTCAGAGGGAGAAGCAGACTCCCTGCCGAGCAGGGAGCCCGATGCGGGACTCGATCCTGGGACTCCAGGATCATGACCTGAGCCGAAGGCAGTCGCTTAACCAACTGAGCCACCCAGGCGCCCACAAACTGGCATTTTAAAGAGGGACTTTTTTGGGGCGCCTGGGTGGCTCAGTCGTTAAGCATCTGCCTTCGGCTCAGGTCATGATCCCAGGGTCCTGGGATCGAGCCTCACATTGGGCTCCCTGCTCCGCAGGAAGCCTGCTTCTCCCTCTCCCACTCCCCCTGCTTGTGTTCCCTCTCTCGCTGTGTCTCTCTCTGTCAAATAAATAAATAAAATCTTAAAAAAAAAAAAATAAAGAGGGACTTTTTCAGTTCAAATCTCAGTTCTTCCTTACAAGCCCTGCATCTCATATGTATGGAAAAGTTGCGGGCATCCCTGAGTTCACGACTCATTTAGAAGATAAGTGACTAGGCAGAAGGCTTACACCCATCAGGAGTCACATTATTACTGATTGCCATAATAGTAATTCTATTCTGCAGTCAGGGAAATATTTAGTTTACATTATGGTGAATACATGTGGAAACTACTCTGTCTTCCTAAAGAAGCAACAGCAGGATGTGTTATTGGTATTTGCAGTAATCTAATTAGTGAATTTACATACTGACTACCTCCTGAACAACTTCCTTCTGCAAAAGTTTTCTGCATACAAAGTGGGTGTACATCTTGAACACAGAATAGAATAGAATAAAACAACCAGATGCCTTTCCATTTTGTGATTTAAAAGTTTAAAGACAGTTTCAGGGGGTTCTAAGAATTTTACTTCCAGTTTCTACATGCAACTAGTACATTATTTCAGTTAATGAACTAGAGTACATTATATATAATCCCTAAAGGTCATTTACCTTTCACTATCATTTAAATTGTTAATATTATGTTGATACCTTAAGTTCTCTCTTCAGATGTTAACATATACTGCTGGACATATTCAGTTTTATTTTTTTAAAGATTTTTTATTTATTTATTTGAGAGAGAGAGAATGAGAGAGAGCACATGAGAGGGGGGAGGGTCAGAGGGAGAAGCAGACTCCCTGCCGAGCAGGGAGCCCGATGCGGGACTCGATCCAGGGACTCCAGGATCATGACCTGAGCCGAAGGCAGTCGCTTAACCAACTGAGCCACCCAGGCGCCTGGACATATTCAGTTTTAAACTATACAGTGTTGAATCTTCTTTTCTAGTGACAACTGTCCTTTGTTTGGTACAAACACAAATTACCTGAAATTTGGAGCACTCTTAACTTTCAATTGCCCATCATTAAAAAAAAACCCAAAATTTTAAATATGCAATGATTAAGTTATTTTATGCGTTCAATACCAATTTTGTATATTATTGAAATTTAAGGGAAAAACATTTTTGAAGATCTTTTTTAATGTTCTTTTTTTTTTTTTTTTTCATGCTAGCCTTTAGGTATGGCACCTCCATGAAAATGAATGCCTAGGGCGCCTGGGTGGCTCAGTTGGTTAAGCGACTGCCTTCGGCTCAGGTCATGATCCTGGAGTCCCGGGATCGAGTCCCGCATCGGGCTCCCTGCTCGGCAGGGAGTCTGCTTCTCCCTCTGACCCTCCTCCCTCTCATGCTCTCTGTCTCTCATTGTCTCTCTCGCAAATAAATAAAATCTTAAAAAAAAAAAAAAAGAAAGAAAAAAAGTGTATGCCTAGCAGCTAAAACAAGAAACAGGTGTTACAGTCAGGGAGCTGCTGGCCTCAAATCCTACCCTGTTACTTAGTATCTGGCAGTCTCAGGCAAGTTATGTAATGTCTTTGGGTCTCAGCTTCTACTTCTGTAGGAAAGGAATACCAGTCCCATGGGGGAGCATTGGTGAACGAGGTGTCCTTACTGTTAACTTGTAGCATCACTGCCTCTACTTTCAAAGACCTCGTCTGCATTATTCCACAGATGTCAAAAATTCTATTTGCCCTAATCTCTTTTTCCATTTAGTTCTTGATTTGTCAAATGGCAGCCTCACCCTGGATATCAATGGAGAAGAGAAGTTAGGGTTCTCTGCGGGTGATGCTGCTAGATGTGTGAGTGGACCAGAGACACCCAGATGCATCCTCATGTGCCCTTTGGAGCTTCAGCATGAGGTCTTCCCTGTTTTGTTTTTGTTTGGTTTTTTTTTGGTTTTGGTTTGTTCTAAACTTTAGTGAGTACTTCTTTGGCTTTTCCTTGCCCTATCATTTGACAGTTGTGTAAGCCCCTAAGTCCTATAATAACAAATTCATTTTTGGATTACATAGAATGACTTCTATTTTCCTTAGTAAAATAAACTAATGTATCAGTAACATCATAAAATAAGACATAAATGTCAAATATTTTAAATAAATTAGGTAAACTGTGAACATAAGTCATATTTTTATCAAGGTAAAAAATAAAATCTATCACTTATTATTCAAATAAGATTGATAATAGGGTAAATATTTATTGAACACTTACTAAGTCTATAAAACACCCTGAGTAGTTCAAACTACTTACCTATGTAATGCTTACAAGTAACCTAGGAAGTAGTGTTATTCCATTTAATGGAGGAGGAAACCGAAGAGAGGTTAAGCAACATGCCCAATGACATTCAAGCTATGAGCAGAAGAGTAAAAACTTGAACTAAACAAGTTTGGCTGCAGAACCTGGACCTTTCACCACAATGAATAATATACTATCTCAATGTCTAGCTTTACCCTTAGGCTTCATATTTTATACACTGTGCCTATAATAACTTCCAATGAGGTTGTCATATTAAATATTTCCTCAAATACTTAGCAGAGTGTGTCCTCCCGAATAGACAGTAAATAAGAGGACATCTATTGACAATATTACTAAAATTGTTATTTTTAATTTTAAGACTTCTTATAATGACCATAGTAAATTCTCTGAGGGCAGAGACTTTGCTTTGCTCATTTCTCTACCTTAGAGTACCTTAACACAGTGCCTGACATAAGCAGAATTGTTCTAGACCTTCCATTATATCATTATCAATAATGACTATTGTTAGTGAATTGTGTTTAATTGCCTTATTTATCAAACTTAGTTCACAAAATTAAAAGTTATAATATTTCATAAAATAGTACTATGAAATAATAATTTTACTGAAGTAAGAGGAGATTATTAATAAAAACATTGCATTGCAGGAGACTTTAATTTGCAGAAGTACAGTGGAGATTTTTTTTAAGGTCTGGCATAAAAAGTATCAGGTTTAAAAGAAAAAATTAACATTCTATTCAGATGGTGACATAAAATGATATTTCAAAAAGATACTGCTTAAAGAGGACAGATTATATTTATAAAACAAAATTATGTTATTCAAATAATACTTTAGGAATCAAAATACTAGCATTATGATATTTTAAAAGTTCTATATGTATGTGTTTTAAACATACAAGCACACATTATGTTTATAACTTATGCTATGTTATCACTTATGCCATGTTGTAGAAAATGCTTTATGGGGGTACCCGAGTGGCTCAATAGTTGAGCGTCTGCCTTCGGCTCAGGTCATGATCCCAGGGTCCTGGGGCTGAGCTCCGCATTGGGCTCCCTGCTCAGAGGGAAGCCTGCTTCTCCCTTTCCCACTCCCCCTGCTTGTATTCCCTCTCTCGCTGTGTCTCTCTCTGTCAAATAAATAAATAAAATCTTAAAAAAAAGAAAATGATTTATGAACTATACAGTTTAGGTAATATAATCATAGCAATCAACATTTTCCTATACTCATTTAATTTTAGACTTTATTAATGATAAATAAATATAATTTTGGAAGAAAGTTAAATCTTATCTAAAATGGTTACATGTATCTAAAGATAATATGTGCCTGAAATTATTTTCAGTTAGAAACATAAAAGAGAGAGTTAGACCTTCAAAAATGTTGCCAAAGTTTTCCTCCTCCACATCAAGATTTTGATTCTTCAGCAAATTAACTCAAGATCATCCTCTTTGATTATTTCTGGCATTTTATAAGACCAGCTATGCAAAGGTCCTTGGGTTGAGAACATTTACTTAGCTAGTACATCATTTGTGTCTGTATAAAAATAGCTGAAATGGATCTGGCTTCTACAAACACTTCATCTTTGATAGTATTAATCTGTTTTTTAATAAGGATTTTTTGGTAATAATCATTCTTTTATTTAATAAGTTTTCTTATTTGTTTTTCAAGGTTGTAAGGGACAAATGGAGATGAATGTCAAATATATAGGCTGTATGTTATATAGTTTATTTAGAAAATCTTCAGGCAGTTTCCATGGCAGCTGAAACTAAATATGTGATAAATTATTTAAAGTTTAACTTCTTTTTAAAAGATATTAGAGTGCATATCTCTCAGAGACAGGAACGAATTATTAAAGGCTATTTCAACATGAATGTAGTTTATTAATGAGTATACTTTATGTGTTTTAAAAAAACTAGTCATATTTAAATTGAAAAAATAGCTATATTATACGTTGGAGAATCCAAACCTCAATTATAGGAGCTGTCAAGAAGAATATATATTTCACTTGCACCCAATATATTTTAAGTTCCACACTCCCCTGCAATCTCTGAGATACCAGATTATCTGTGGTTGTTATATCTTATAGCCCACACCTGAGCACTTTAGTCACTATGGTAACTACACTGTCTCTTCCAGTAATGCAAAGTTCTATCCATGACCATATAATCTTGAACAAGGTTCATAAATAATCCATGTAGAAGTGAATCTTGCTATCACATTACTTTCTGGCTAATCTGGTTTGGGCAAGTGTATAATTACGTCTATGAAATTAGTAGATTGCCTGCTCTGTCTTCAGTACTGATGTAATATGTAGTGACAGAAACAAAGAAGCCTTATCGACCACCAGAACTGCAAAATGGAAAGGAAAACAATGCCTTCCACTTAGAACTAGATTTAGTATTGAAGAAACTAGGCAGTTAGGTGGAAAGGCAGCTGACCTAATAGATCTATTGTATGACCTCCACATCCCATATGGCAGACTCCAAGATTTTAGTACTTGTTTTTGACATTTCTCTAATCTTTAAAAATGTTTATTTATATGTATATTTATTGTTTATATATTTATTTATGAAGTATATTTGTGTGTACACGTATGTGCATATATGTGTGTGTCTAAGTTCACCTTCTGAAATGCTATTACTTTGTTTACCATGAAAATAATCATGCCCTTGCTGATGACTTTTTACCATCCATTAAGTATTTGGACACACTATGCATTTTTCCTATTTTTGGTTAAAATATAAATATATAATTAATACTATAAATTTTAAAATTAGAGATGTAGCTTCCTTGTTTAAGTATATTGTCATGTTTATCATTTCCTGCAATCTCCAACACATTTTATTAGTTATTTATTAATTATTATTTTAGATATTATAACATCATGTGCAATAATGTCCATGTTAGCTGCACTATGCTTCAAACAATGAGTTTAAGTTTGGAATTTTCAGAAAATAAAATTGCCATAGATCTGTACAAGTTGCACACAAATTTTCAAAAGTCAGGAAAAGAGTGGGAGACAGAGCTAAGCATGTGAAATTAAATCAAACTGTTAGAATAAAATACTTAAAAACAAAAGAAGAAAGCCAAATTAACATAATGCACAAAAGAAAATAATCTGTTTAGTTTCTTAGCATAGTCTAAGTTTCAAAAATATTTTAATAGTAATTTATTTCCTTATGTCTCTTTCTGTGAAAAATGTGTTTTTTTTTTTTTAAATTTAACATTATATTCAAAAGAGATGATTCTATTTAGAAACCAGGTAATGTTAGTTCACTTACTCTGATAATGCTGAATGCATTTTAATAGTTATCACATGAAAATTAAAGAGGTGTTTCAAGGGATTCAATAAAAGAGACTGTGTTAAAGAGGTTTTTAAAAATTAAAAACCCAACTAAAGAAAACACTTGCAACATCTGTTATTTTTACTATACAATATCTTAAAGTCTTTCAGTCCATATGCCAGGATCGTACTAGTAAAATCAAGTCTCAAGATAAACCTATTTAATAATGGAGTAGGGATAATGAAATATATCTGAATACATCTTTAAAATGCAATTCTCTGGGGCCCCTGGGTGGCTCAGTCGTTGAGCGTCTGCCTTCGGCTCAGGGATTGAGCCCCACATCGGGCTCCCTGCTCCACAGGAAGCCTGCGTCTCCCTTGCCCACCCCCCCTGCTTGTGTTCCCTCTCTCGCTGTCTCTCTCTGTCAAGTAAATACATAAAAAAATAAATAAATAAAAATAAATAAAATGTAATTGTCTATCAATTCAAATGAATACATACAACGTTTAAATCTGCTTTCAAAAGGCAAGCTCAAAGTTTCAATTTTTAGTTTATTTTGCAAATAAAGGTTCAAGAAGAAAAAAAGAGTGGTTTGTAACAAATCTATGTCACTATGATATTCTCATTAATAAAAAAAATTAGAATTCAATTGTCAAGCAGTGAATTATTTTGAGAATAAAGAGATCACCGTAATAGCTGGATTAATAAAGAGACTTTATTCTAATGACCTATTTTGTAGTCAGAAATTTTATTGACAGGGTGAAAATGATACAGATATTAAAATATTTTAGAATTATTAAAAAATACTAAGAGTAACTAAAACAGTATTAGATACACTTGAAAATCAGTATTTATATTTTGCTGATAAAAGGGAGAAGGAAAAGTTAGGAGAAGAAAGTAATTTAAGCCTCTCTTAGCCACAGGCAGGAAGAGGAGGTTCTGGTTCAGGATCTTAAGGTAGTTTATTCTCCAGCGCCTGCAAAAAATTACTGTGCTAATATTTAGTGTGCATTTATTACATACTCTTGTTTTTGTTTTGTTTTCTTTCTTTTCTCTTTCTCTCTCTCTCTCTCTCTTTTTTTTTTTTTTTTTTTTTTTTTTTTTAAGTGAGAAAACCTGGTAGCAGCCAGCTAGGCTTTGCTCTGTAACTGTGCTAGGGGTCCGCGAGTACCTTCAGGCTCAATGATTTGCTAGGTCTGTCAGGACTCAGAAAAGCTGTAATACTCACAAATATGATAAAAGAAGAGAGATTAAAAGCAGCAAAAGCATGTAGCTTCTGTTTGAATGACCTCAGCTACCTAGACTCCAGACCCACAAAAGCAAAACTGGATGTTCATTCTAAATCCTGTGTTAGCATAAACTATATGGTCAACTGGTACCATGTGGCCCCACAGCCTCAGACGTACACAAACACTCTTATCAGGGAGACTATCCTAAAGGCTCAGAGTTCATGTCTCAGGGTCTGGCCAAGAGGCCAGTCCAAAAGACAGGACTTTTTTGGCAATGTGACAGGTTTAAGCCATCCAGGACTGCTAAATTAATTCTTTCTTGCATAGTAACTAATTAACATACTCCAAAACTTAGTAGCTTGAAACAACAACAGCTCCCCCAGAGGACACTGAGGAAAATAATACAGTGTAAATGGGTAATCTGAGAGGTGCTTCCTGAGCACTGGTGGGAGCCTAGGGAAATAAAAGAGGAAAGGGAAGATCAGCACTAAAGGGTGTCAGCAGATACCACTGTGAGCAAATGGAGCTCAAGGCTGCTGGAAAATTCCAGAAACCATTTAAAACACAGATCCAAGACTCCTCAAAATGAGAAGCGGAATAAGGATTTTCTACCAACTCCCAATTCCCAACTTGTGACTGTCATTAGTTGACAGCCGTTCCTGACGGGCATTCATTCCCCAGCACTTCTCTTTCAGTGTGTGTGTGTGTTGGGGGGGGGGCAGAGAGTGCTTGGGAGGACATAAAAGGCTTGTAGGTGAAAAGTTGTGGGGCCGGCAGTTGCAATTTGGGACAGCCATCATGTAAATGCTAAGTGCCAAGAGGATATGGAAGGATACTAATGGCATCTACTATTGAGCATGAAGAAATTTAGGAATACCAGCTTACATTAATTTGTTGAAGCCAGGAGATGTATGTATGGAATGTAAACGTAAGGACAAAAGCAATAATACTAATAATTTTCGAATACTCTCCTTGATGAAAGACCTTGTTACCAGTTCACGAGTTTTGAACGTGAAAGCTAGAAAAACAGGTATAAAATTGCAAATTATGATCCTTGTGTCTTCATTGCTTCATGTAAGATGTCCTCTATTTTCGTGCTTTCTAAAGTGTGGTCTGCAAAGCGTGTTAATGGGTCACCACAATCAAATGAGCCCGAGTTCTAGTTTAAATCACCAAGACTAATAACACTACTTAGGTCAGCTGAGATTTCAATTTACGTTCTGGCACAGGTTTTTTATCTCACATAACTGGGAACAAAGAATTTGTGGACCAGCTATTTTGAGAAGTATAAACTCAGGAATCTATTTTGGTCCACTGTGAAATTGTATACTTTTTAAAAACATGCCAAATTTGATTGCTCTGCTTACATGTTCCACATGTGGCTCTTGAATTATAATCCAGTTTCCCATGTAAACTCTTTAATAGAGAAAAATTGGATGGACCAATTAAATTAAATTTTATGGTTAATTTATTAGTTGCATTTTTGCTCTAGATTACTAAATTGTCCCTTTGATTTGTACACCAATACTGTTTGAATTTTATTACTAGGTCAGACTCCCAAAAGCCTTGTTATCTGCAGGTGTGCTGATAAAACTGAACTTCTGGATATCCAAAGCTTATTAACAGATCATGAAATGCGGTTGCCAGCTCATGAAACAATGTCTAGGAGGTCAGTGTGCCTCCATGTGTGATAGTTCTTACTCATTCTCTGTAACAGTAATGGACCTTAAGTGACAGTGGTAGGATTTACTCCTTTTCATACTTCTAGACTCTAGCTTATTACAGGGACTCATAGAATTTTATTGATTATGGTTATACGTGGTCAAAATACTTTTGAAAAGTTGTCCAAACCTGCTAATTATCAAATAAGGAATTTGATATCCATAAAACTGACATTAGCTCACCAAGATAATTTGGTTAAATTATAGAAGATGCATCCAAGGTTTCTTAAATCCCATTCCAATACTTTATCCCCTTTGTCAAACTAAATTCTCCAGAAAAAAATATATATATATATGACCTTTGTTAATACTATTTCAAACTTTTGCTTAATGAGTAATAATGTAGTTGCATGGACGAATATAAAAATTATATTATTAAATCTTTAGAACATTTGGTTTTATGCTAAATGAAACCGAATACATTTATCTCTCTGAGAGCTAATTCACCATCTATGAGTCAGACACTAGGGATGTTATTATCATAACTGGCCCCATGACTAAAAGATTAGGTAAAAAAACAAAACAAAAAACTAACTTAAATATACATAGGAATTTGAGTTCTTATTTCTCTATCCAGAAATAGGCTGAAAGAGTTGTCCAATTTATTGCGTCCATCCTAATGAATAAACATTTAGCGAACTTTCATATAAACTCAAAAATAACACCTCTTTCATCAGGAATAAGCTCTATTTAAGAAGATATTTCATCTAATAATAAACTTTCATAAGTATTGAAATTAGTATTTTATTCCTTTGGATATGGAAGACAGAAATAAATCCAATGCTCATCATACATTCCTTACTTGTAGCTTTCCTAAACATAGTTGGAAATTCAGGTTTGGAATTCATAGACCAAATCAGCCAGTTGATAGACTCTTTTGGAGAGCATGGACATACACTGTGGAATATAGAAAACTAATTGAGAGTCCTAGAAAAATTAAGGTCTCTATTTCCTAATTTGGAAAATAAAGAGCTGAGTGAAATGATACTATCTTCCTGGATCTAAAGCTGCAATTCAGATTGAGTCTTAATCGATGTGGATATGACTATCAAGAGAGAGAATGTGAAGTGAAAAAATAAGCTCATTGAGTTCTGTGATAAGTTCTATGATGCAAAGCTAATGGGATACGTGCTAATGGCTGAACACTAAGTAAGGCAAAAATGTCAAAATGGTGAAACTAAGTGTGTGTAACAGCTGTCCCCAATAATGGGAATCATTGAGTAGAACCATGCTCAACAAGACATGTAATGTACCAGTGTGTGGTTATTTCATTTGAAGAACATTTCCAAATGAAAGCATTGGCTAATTGGGAATAGGAGGAAGGATGATTGGTTATGACAAGGAACCATCTGACCTCACTGAGTAAGGAAAAAAAAAAAAATCAAAGGTTTTCTGTGCTATGTTACTTAGCACACGTTTGTCACTTCTTGCTATCACTTATTTGATGCCTGACTTGATATATGTGCTGATTCCGACTTTTAATTTTTTAATTAGATTAGAAATCCTCTGCGAAAGGTGGAATTGTTTTACTTATCTTCATTACAACACCACATACTGCAGTATTTCTCAAAGGGCTGACGCTCAAAATATTTATGTAAATTAAATACTATGAGCCTCTTAAAGCCACTTTTGGGTCATTATTATTATCAATTATGGGTTAAAAATTGGGGAAAGAAACACATAAAACCATGTGAAGCTGAGGCTGTAAGTTTTCTCATAATATAGGCTTTGCCATTGCATCAAGTTATGGACACGGTATAGAAGTAACATTGAACTTTCCAGGAATATGAAAACTAATGTCTACTTCACTGTGACAATGTTTGAGCTTTAGCATTGCACATATTCTGATTTCTGAGTATTCGGAATGAAACTTTTGTATATATTTCAAAAAAAATATAGCTTATGCTGGTTTACTATCCTTGGATTTTGATGTCAGGCCACTAGATATAAACCTTGGTTATATTACTAACTCCTGTATGACAGGGATCAAGTTTCTTACACCTTATAAACTCAGTTTACTAATCTGTAAATGAACAAACAATTATAGAACGCATTCTCTGAATAGAAGAATAGAGGATATACAGTAGAAAGTTTTACATAGTTACTTGATGTATATTGAGCAAATCAATATGCAGCAACCCAGTGTTATTTAGTTTTCTCGGTACATATGAACATGTTATATACACAGGTGATATATACATGGGATGTGTACTCATTAAATTTCTTTGTTTTTTAAACATTATAATACAGCAACCATTATGAAATTTAAAGCATATTGGATTATGGCTAGTTTTCATGACACCACAATCCCTTTCTTTGAAATGTGCTTTTCTTCTTCACATGGAACATGTCTCCACAGAATTTATCTAGGCATTGCATATTAGGTTAAAAGAATTTGGTGTGAAAAGGTAGATTTAGGTAACTAGTATCATCAATCACAAAATTTTAGGAAGTCTTCTAACTTCCTATACTGGCTATTGTCTTCATTAAATGTAAATGTCAAAATCAAGTAAGTTGTCAATGTAATAGAGAAAAACTCTCCAGAGAATAGAATGAGAATACGTTCATTTCACACTATTTATTACAACCAACTTTTAACTCATTTTTGTAACTTAAATTATGTCTGATATTAACATATTGAACTTTATTTCTACTATGTTGAAGATTTAAAGATCCTGATTATTAAAAAAAAAAAAAAAAGAAATACTAAAAAAAAGTGTCCCAAGTGAGCTTAGGGTTTGAGAAAGCTCCTATTCACAGATACAATCATCTGGATAAAACCCTAGATTGGTTCTATGAATTAAGATCATAACTTCAGCAACATGTTCACTTTCTCTGTGGAAGCTCTATGTGTGTATATGTTATACCGTCACCCAAAATGAGCACCACACAAGATTTCTAGGTTTTTGTTTTTGTTTTTATCTTGTTTTTTGTTTTCTCCCCAGAGAGGAGAGATAAGGAACATGTATGTCTCAAGCTCCCAGTAGCTGGTTTTCTCCCTTCTTTATTTTCCATGGATCTAAGGGCAATTCTTATTTGTTGGCAATTCTCAAAGGCAATTTGTGTGACTATAAGGAGTCTCTGTGTTGAAAGCTAGAACAATGGAGTACTCTTTAGTACTCATTTTCCTTTGATTGCATGGGACTTTGCTAGAGCTAGATATAACTATCTACAAGAATTGACTGACTTGAGAAGCTATCACTTGGTAGTGAGTTCAGTGTCCGATTGCCTTATTAACCTTACCTTGCTTATATGGCTTTGTTTCCAACACTTGAAAACTATGTACAATAACTTTTCATTCTTTCTAAAACTTTGCTTGCAGTGCAAAATCCTCATGAGATGAAAACGCCCTACATGGTCCACTGCTCCACCTATCCCTGGTCTGAGATATTCACCCATATCCAACCCTGTCCTGCCTCAAAAGCGCTCTAGTTATTCTGCCCCAGGGACAGAGATTACATTTTCTTTTCTTTGTCCTTTGCTGCCATCACCTGACAGAGACTGTCCTGTTGAAAATCTCTCTTGAAAAGAGAGTGGTTGGGTGCAGAGGTATAATGGCCTGCAGAATTTAAGATGCATTTCTTCTAAGGGAGTAAAGCAAGAGAGAAACATACACAGACTTAAAAAAAAAACGCAAGGAAAAAAAGTAAATCTTACAGTTGTAAATTACTGCTAAGAGATGCTGGTCAAATTCTAAGAAAATAGCTCAGCCCTATTTTGTGCAGATCCTATGACACCTCATTGTTGACAGAGAATATTTACATACCTCCTTCAGTGTTGTAATTTCAAAAACTGTGTAATAGGATTTATCATTTCCAAGTATACTTTGGTGCATATTTGTTCTGTGTTTTCCTTCTTGGTGTTTTAGAAGAACAATTGACTATTTTAAGTAGTCCATATTGTGAAAAGAAAAAAAAAATACTAACAATTCCATTACACAGAGAAAATATTTATTTGCATTTTTTACAGTCCTCTCTAACTTTAGTCATAAACATACAAATTATATATAAAATATCATATGCATGCATTATGGATTGTATTATTGCTTATTTTTGAAATTAGGAAGGTGCAGAAATTTTATTTCCATGCATTTTTGTCTAAGTTCAGGCCATTTATATTTTGCTTAGATTTAGATTCAAGCCATCAATTATTCAAATTTGCATACAAATGAATTACATAGTTTGGATATCTAGAGTTCCACAATCCTGTTTTATCTGTAGTGAATGTTAAGAACATATGAGTAGGGGAACTACTAAAATCTGAATATCAAAAGCCTTTCTCAATTAAAAAGCTTGCTATCTCTATGGAGAAGAGCAGTGACAATATGGGTCCTAGTAGGACGCCATGGAAGAGTGTTAATTAGTCTTTTGACAAAACCACTGATGCTTCCAAGACTAACATTAGTATTCAAGGGCAGATAAAGATAATTCTAGCATGGCTCACTTTTTGAATTTTATGAATATACATTGATTTACAACATATTATTTAATAATATAAAAATGGTGACTGTTTTGTAATATTCTTTTATTGTACTCAAAAAAAGTTTTCTGTATCATCCCTGTACTTAACACTAATGCCTCATTACATGTGATTTAGGACGTGAAAAATCACCATTTTTAAACTAACCAGTCTACGGAAAAATAACGAAGACTACAGTTTTTCAGTATTCGTTAGTCTTACGGAGAGACTCTGGACCATCATTTGCCCCTCTTGCTTCAACAGAACATGGTTTTGAACCACTTGTTTCAAAACATGTTTGGAGTTCACAGTATTGGCAGATGCCCTCACTCAGGTCTTTGTGTTACCCGAGTACAAGATCGTCAGTCTGTGCAAAATTAGAAAACACATTATGACATCTCTTACTGCGCAGGATGAGTCTGAAGGTGCCAATGTATTATTAGCAGAGAACGGTGCATGCCAACACCTACAAAAGTCCAATTGTCAAGGCAAGCACCTGCATCTGTTCACTTGAAGCAATGATTCCTACCTCTCCAATTTTTAACAGAAACTTGACGAAGTTCCATTTTACACACTGAAATTTATACCTGGCTCATCTCTCCTCTCAAGCCAACAGTCCCCAGTATGGCATAGGTACAGCAGATCTAACCCAAATGACACTAATTTGTGCTTTACCCGTCATATACAATTTAAGTAGGGCAAGGGCTATGATGAGGAGGAAACAATATCAGAAAATGTCATTATCTTTCTGCAGAATCCTCCAGGCTCCAAATGATTTACGATCGGTTGCTAATTACACATAGAGAAATCTTAAAATGAAAAAAAACAGAGTATACAACCATGACTACAGTTAATGGCTTGCTCATACTTTTAATCACGTGTCTACAACTGCAAAGACTATGAACTTCTTTAGGACTCAATATGCACCTTTGGCCTGAGCATATGTACTATTGACTGACTTCCTTACTAAGGCATTTGTGTCCACAGCCTTAGCCACCTGCATTTCACTGCATTTAGGGAGAGGAATGCTTGTAACTTCCTGTTTAAATAGAAGCTATGCGAGAAAAACTCTCGTGCCCTCAATTTATTTTTAAAAGCATTCTAATAAACTTTCAATTAATGTGATCACTAAGAAACTGAGTTTATTTACCTTCATTTAAAGATTAGGATGGTGTTATCCAGAGATAAAGTGATCTTGTTAACGGCACACAATTTGTGTGTACTTGAGCCAGCTCTGAAACCCAACTTCCTTCACGTGGCACCTACTTTCTTTTTAGTACAACATGCTTCTTAACAAGTAAGAGAATACCTGCTTCATATATGTAAACAATCTTTAAATATCTCTTATTTATATGCGTTTTAAATTAAGGCCATCTCTTTTATCTAAGGTAACGTACATCCATCTTGCTGAAGGTCTCATTTAAAGAGATTTATCAGTCTCCTGTTTTTATTCACTATTTTAGAACTATAGATTTAACAGTTTACTGTCCAATGGAAGCAGACAACGTATAATAAAAATTTGCATTAAAAATGAATGCAAGTGGTGCCTGGGTGGCTCAGTCTTTAAGCATCTGCCTTTGGCTCAGGTCCTGATCCCAGGGTCCTGGGATCGAGCCCCGCATCGGGCTCCCTGCTTGGCGGGAAGCCTGCTTCTCCCTCTCCCACTCCCCCTGCTTGTGTTCTCTCTCTCACTGTGTATCTCTCTGTCAAATAAATAAAAAAAAATATTTAAAAAAATAAAATAAAAATGAATGCAAGATATATTTATAATATATGAAAAAGCTATTTTTTAAATGTGAAAATCAAATAAATAGTATTAAATGCTCCAGGAAAAGCTAACTGATGTTTTCCAGGCAGTTTCAAAGAAATGTCATAATACCCTCCCAAAACTCCTTCTTTCAGCATTTGAAGTGATGTTTTAGAGGAGGATTCACCCAGCTCCCTATAATACCTGTCAATTAGCATGGAAATTAAAGAACAAAGAAGAGTGAAGTCTGGGGCTGATCATAACAGTCACCGATTGATTCTCTTTCAAATTGAGGAAAAATATGCTTGCAAGGAAAATCACTTTTACTGTGTTTAAGAACCTTATTAAGTTTTCTTTTTAAATGTTGATCAAATTGTTTGCTTTAGAGGAGATACAGACCCTTTGAGAAAAGGATTTCTCAAAAAGGCTCAGAATTTTGTATCTCAAACCTTTTCTTCTGAAATCGACAGAGAAAATTCTTATTGATTAATGAAACAATTAAATTTCAGTTCTCAATAGACCCAACTGTGGAGATCAAAAGGAAGGAGAAAAGCTTGGGTTAAGTTACTAAAGTTTCTGTGAAACTTTTTCAGATTGGTAGACACAAAACAAAACAAAACAAAACAAAACAAAAACAAAACACATGGTATTTCACACACTCAGCTACTCTGTAATTCCTCTCACCATTTTCCCCCCAATGATTGCAATTTCTTAAAAAACAATGTAATGTAGGAAAGCAAAAATTCAAAAGATATATCCTTTTATTAGAGGGATTTTTAACAAAAAAAAAGTTTCATGGGAAAAAAAAAAAGCTGTTGTAACTGGAAAATCCGTCTTGTCTATTGCTGCATTAAAACGTACACACGGGGGCATCTGGTTGTCTCAGTTGCTTAAGCAACTGACTTTTCGGATCAGGTCATGATCTCGGAGTCCTGAGATCAAGCTCCGCAGTGGGCTTCATGCTCAGTGTGGAGTCTGCTTGAGATTACCCCTCTCTCTCTGCAATCCCCCCACCCCCACTCACATGCACTCTCTCTCTCTCTAAAATAAATAAATAAATCTTTAAAACTTAATGGCTTATGGCAGTAAGAACATGTTATTTCTCACAAATTAGTGTGTTGGCTATGCCATTCTTCCGGTATTGCCTAAGTTCATTGATACGTTTGCATTCAGCTAGTATGCTGACTGACCCCTGGCTCAACTGGGGAAGCTGAGATAGTTTCACCCTCCTTTTTTTGTTTGTTTGTTTGTGTGTATTTTCATTTTGCCTTGGTCCCAGAAATTATGTAGCCAGTCTTAGAGAGAGGGTAAGAAACAAGGAGGCTGATGTGGGTATGAGATGATGGTGAGTCTGAACGGTACCATAGCAGAAAATGTAGAACAAAGTAATTTGGATTTTGAATATATTTTGACTATAGAGTCAAGAAGAACTTCTCATGAAGTATATAATATATGAGAGAAGGGGAAAGGCTTCAATGTCAAGTTTTAACAGTATCCATATTTACTTCTGTCCTCAAGATAAACGTTTTACATGTTGGAACTCAAAGAAGCAATGTATTCTGTGTCATAGCCAAAGTTCATTCCAACTGTTGATCACAAATACAAATATATTAGTGTTGTGACTACTAGTAAGTTATTTAGTCTCCCCATACCTCAATTGCTTCATCTATGAATTCATTATGAGGTGTTTTGTTGTAATATTTAAAGAAATTATGTACATACAATATCAAGAACAAAATAAAATTATTGTTATTCTCTTGATCCGATAATGTTATAACAATATTTATTTACCTTACTACACATGAGTGAGCAACATTAAGGTTGTTTTCTACTTAAAACAATTACTTCTTTTGTGGGCTGTATCTCAATGATAAGAACTGTTTTTTTTTCCCCCCAAATCACTTCTGTATTAACATTTGTCTTTACCACCCCATTTACCCTTGTATTATTCTAATAAGAAAGAAAATTAACGAGTGTTCATTATATATTGAATAAATAATATATATTTTAGTGGCCTACTTGCTGTGGAGATATAAAATCTTAGTCTTCGAGTTTGCCAGTATAATAAGTTCTAATTATTTGCTTTCCAAATTCAGTTCCCTGAAAAGAACAGGCTGTTATGTCAAAATACACTTATTTTCTTTCTTGTAACTCATGTTTCTTTTATTAGATACCTTGCTCTACCTTCACTGGATTTTGAATCGCCTATCTTTGAAGTGCCCACTGACTGGCATTCTAATCCCTGATGACCTATATAACTGGATTGCAACTTCTACCTTTCTTAAAGCCTCAGACATAGAAGATAGTGATTTGGGAATATCCAATTCCTACACCTTTAGAGAATAACCATCTTTCCCCCAAGTATTCAGAGTACGTTTTATATTGTTAAATGTCATGCCACAGTTTAAAAGGAACTTTATGCTCAATTTTTAATCAACATGTAGAATTACTGGGTAGTTAATAATTAGTTCTTCTATAACTATTATCCATGAGATTATTCCAAACAGGGTCAAATGGTATCACTTTTGAAACATTGACTTATTTTTTATTAAAAATGTTTAACCTTATTTTGATCTTTCTCCATCTCTTAAAATCCATTAGAGGACTCTTGGGGTTGAGAATAAAGGAAAAATATTCAAGTATCCTGAAAGTATGTTCTGCAATCCTGATATAATCTATTATGGAATCTGGCCAAGAATGCCTTAAATTTTCCCTCAGCTTGACTACACTTTAGAACAATTTCTTCCTGACTAGACCCTGATCTTCCTTTTCATAGAGCATTTATTTAAGAAAATTTACAATTTAAAATTCTTTCTCTGCCACTTTGTTATATAAATCTGCTCTCAGCCTTTGGCCAACTTTACAACTCAGGAATTGCTTTCTCAAAAACCTGAAGTCATCCCTTTGAAATGAAATCAGGAAGAAAGATAGTGCTTCTAACTCCCAGTATCCCTGGAAGGCTAGGACCTAACTCGGATTGAGCACCATTAGCAAACAGGGATGGCCAAATTTCACTGATCAACCTCCCTGCTAATGTCCTCTAGTATTTTTCCACTAACTCATCCCAGGCTTCAAGCTCGCCCTCATTCTATTCCAGTGGAATCAATCTGAATGACCCTCATTCCACTGTCCTAAATAGTCTTTCTTACCTGTCTAACTTGCCCAGTGCAATTTTTCTTTAGCACATTTCACGGCCTTTCTGAGTTTAGAAACAGAATGGCAAAAGGCAGTGTCAGCAATCCACTGACTTAGATGGTTGGAAATTAAAAAAATAATAATAAAATAATAGTGAAAATAAATTACATTTATGACAACATAATTTATATTTAAGCGTTTGTCATATGAAACTTACAGAAAGACTTTAATATGATCTGAAAAGAATGTGAAAAAAATATTCCTTTATTAGCCTGTTTCCCAAGAAATAACAAAGAGTTTGAGTGTATTATCTATAAAGAATTTTAAAAGTCATTTTCCTAAGATTTAGAAATGTCACAAAGATATTAGAACATAAGCTCATTAGGACAAGGCCATTTAAGTATTAATCATCACTCCCTAGGCAGAGTTCCACTACCAATACATAGAAAATATTCAAAAACTCTTTTTTGAAATGTATTAAGGAAGACCAGTTCCAAAAAAGAGGGCAATGGCAGGAGTGAGGGTGACCAGCTAAGACAACTTAGGACGGTAATATGAGGGTGACAGGGATGAATTTGAAGGACAAACACATCTTTAATATTCTTTTATCAGATTATGAAATTATTATTGTGAAATAAATCGCACATGTCAAAAAGTTCATAAAACCTGAATAAATGGTGAATAAATGATCAAGAGCAGATACCTGTAGCCACCACCAAAATGTAATTATGTATATATTTTCAAAGTTGCCCATAATGTTGAATATATTCTAACTCACTTTCAGGAAAATGGGTGATTCTTAAACACATATTAAACTTTAAATTTATATCAAATGATATATTTTTGGGGCACCAAAAGATAAAATCGAGCAATAGATTGACATAGTAAAAGATCTAAGTTGGTTTAAATGAATACATGTGTGTCAATTAATCTCAGGTATTTTTCACTGAAACAACTCTCACAGTGGATTCTTTTTAAGGAATAAACTTCATTATTTAGCATTTTGGCAAAGATTATATATCTGAAATTCTGTACTTTAACATTGTGCGTAAACAAAAATTTCCAGTAAGTCACAGTTTATTGGAAATTTTCTTAGTTTTGGATAGCTCAAGAAAAGTTTATTACCTGAAAGTAACAGGAAACTTGTAAATATTATCAAAAGACTGGTTTGTGTTGAGTGCACTCACATTATGGAGGGTATATTGCACTCTGATGACATTTATTGATATAATACTTATTGATCTATTCATATAAAAAAGAAGAGAGAAAGTTAAATATCTAATTTATTAAAATTATTTACAATAGCCGAAATATTTTATTTAAAGATGTTTGTACAAAAGATCATGTACATAGTATGGCTTAAAGATATCAAGAGATACTGCCAATGCTCTTTATGATACTGGCATTTATCTACAATTTTCAAATTAAAAAAATAGGTAATTTGTACTAGCAAATAACGGAACCTCTTCTGCTGCTATATCAGTAAGATTAGTAAGTTGGAGCATATTTCTATGCTTTCCTGAAAGAGTCCTGGTAATGTTTATGGTATGTTTAAAACCCTTGAGATCTCCTTCCTGCTTACCTCCCATTGATATAACTGAATAAAAGTTTCTCTGGCAGCTGTTAAAAGGCTGTGCTGATCAAAGGTCATTTTTTCCAGCATATATATATGGAAAAAGAAAGAAAAAAATATATATATATTTTTGGTCTCACTAATACTTTTAAATAAGGCATACAGTTCAAATAATTAAAGAAGAATTTGTCCTATAACTCCCACAGCAACAATACGAATGACATTTACATACCATTTCCTATGAATCAAATGGAAATTATAACACATATACCAAGAAATTGCAAATGCAGTGAGAATGCACCTTGTGTAGAGAAACTCCCTAATAAACCCAAATGTGGGAATTCCCCTGCTTAGGGGACTAGTGAGGTGGAAAGTCACCTTAGCAACTTGATGCAGGCATTCTGTGTAAGGACTCCATGTGACCCCTGGGGATTTTGTGGAAACCACTCTCCAGGGAAGACCAGAAGGCGATCAGCAGCATATATCAAAAATGGAAACAATCAAAACTGTTTTCTAACAGCTGTTCTCAAAAAAAAAAAAAAAAAGCTCACATGTTTCCCCATTTAAGGCCTCTGAATCACTGCTAATAGTTCATAATAATTCCCAAATTCAACAATCATACTGAATGCTCCCTGACTAGTTTGATGTATTGGTGAAGTCAGCTTGAGAGTTTTTACAAATATTAATATGATCAAGGGGACCTCTGAAAGCATATGAAATTATTGTTTATATATTACATAAAGGATCACCTGCACACTGCGCATAGTTTAAGGAAACACACTGTATAAGAGGCACAGTGTTATGTCCCATATATTTCATTTCTGACTGTGTGAAATTGTCTCTTGCTGGAAAATCTGTTACAGCGTAATGCATAACTGTGAAGGCAAAGGAGCACTGAGATACATTTATTCCTACACCATTCAAGTGGAACCATCACAAGAAAGCTAGAGGTCCTAACCTTACATGCAGTATAAATGATAAATGTACCATAATGCTTCCTTCTTGTGTTTTCAGTGTCCCATGGCTTTGATATATACATTGGGTTATAGGACCCATATCATAAGATCGCTGACAAGATGTTTCAGATGATACTTTCAATTTTTATGACTTATTGAACTATGATTTTAAATTTGTTCAGTGCATCAACATGTTAAGTAAAGAGGCCAGAATTATATTTTGTTACATTTCACTGAGCTGTGTATCATTTCAAAATGGTTTCATGTACACAGGCATGAAAAGAGTTCTGGCTTTAAATCTGTACTCATCAGACCTGAAAACAAAACAATTAAAATTAAATTATTCCCCCAGTGCCTTAAAACTAAGGAGATGATTAAAAATAGCTGTTTGTGAGGCAAGTGAGTATGGGGAAATCTGTTTACTGCACCAAGAGAACCTCCAAGGAATTCTTGCTGCTGTATGCCTGAAGTGAGTGATGAATTTGAGGGACTCGTTTTCAATCTCTTTAGTTTAGATCAGCAAACAAAAACTGTAATAAAAAGAGGTTAAAGAGATATAGAGACTCAGGTGATTTAGGGTTAGCACAGAGCTCAAAACACTTAGTTGATTTTTTCCCCATTCAGCCTGAATGTTTTTGTGGCTTACTTAAGATACAGTCCCTAAAACACTGTGACTGCTAATGATGCTACTAGACAACCTTCACATTTCTACTATTTGACCCTTACTTATATTTATAGATATCTTCATGTGTATGGATGTAACCTGTGAAATTCCTCTTGACCTGCAGTCTCAGTATCCAAAGTGTGATATCTGTCTCCTTGGGGATACCATCCACTGGGAAGAAAATATCAGAACTTCTAGTGGTATTATTATTTTTACTCAACTAAATATACAGATAGGCTATGAGATCCTTATTGTGCATTTTATTAAAATTATAATATTTAATGTTAACTGAATTAGCCATTACAAAGGTCTTAGTAAGTTTCTGAAAAGTAAATACACATCAAATACAACAAAATAATGCAAAAAACAAAACCACAAAAAACAAAACAACAACAACAAAAAATAATGCAAACACAAACAAGTGTACCATGAAAAAAAAAATAGCAGAACTGAATGTAATTCTGCTCCTAGGGCCCTGGTCTAAAATTTTATTATATAAGCCATATTAAGTAGAAATCATGATCAGAGAATCAGATCTGATAAGAATTCAGGTAAAACATCTACAAATATTATAATTTAAAATGTGAAAATATTCTGGTAAGCGCTGTGAATTGTGCAAGACTGTTGAATCTCAGATCTGTACCTCTGAAACAAATAATGCAATATATGTTAAGAAAAAAAAAAAAAGAAGAAGAAGAAGGTAGCAGGAGGGGAAGAATGAAGCAGGGGAAATCGGAGGGGTAGACCAACCATGAGAGACGATGGACTCTGAAAAACAAACTGAGGATTCTAGAGGGGAGGGGGGTGGGAGGATGGGTTAGCCTGGTGGTGGGTATTGAGGAGGGCACATTCTGCATGGAGCACTGGGTGTTATGCACAAACAATGAATCATGGAACACTACATCTAAAACTAATGATGCAATGTATGGGGATTAACATAAGAATAAAAAATGTGAAAATATATCTGTTTTGACAATGAAACATTCTAGGAGTATTTTGTTGTTTTCTATTCATGCAAAGACAGATTTCCAAATTTGCTGACCTCTATGATAACAAGTGGTTATCATTAGTATTCTTTCTAGTGGATATTTAAAAGAAAGATAGGAAGAAAGAAAGAAAGAAAGAAAGAAAAAAGAAAGAAAGAAAGAAAGAAAGAAAGAAAGAAAGAAAGAAAGAAAGAAAGAAAGAAAGAGAAAAAGAATGGGAGAAAGAGAGGAAGAGAGAAAGGTAGAAAGAAAGAGAGAGAGGAGGGAGGGAGGGAAGGAGAGAAGGAAGGAAGAAGGACACATTTATTGTGTCAAGATAAAGATGACATTTTTAACCAAGAGTGAGAAAATAACCACCTTTAGGAAGAAACAAATTTTCTTCTATATTGGTGATATGGAGAGTGTATTTGAATATTTTCATAGAAATAATGTTGCTGTAGAAAATAAAATGGATCAAATATTATTATGGTTTGAATTGTGTTCTCCAAAAAGCTATTGACATCCTAACCTCCTAACCAGTAACTGAATGTGATCTTATTTGAAAATAAGATCTTTGAAAATAATCAAGTTAAGATGAGGTCATTAGTGTGGGCCATACTCCAATATGACTGGTGTCCTTATGAAAAGGGGAAATTTGCACACAGAGACAGACACATACAGAGGAAAGAGGATGTGAAGACACAGATCTACAAGTCAAGTAATGCCTGGGGCTACCAGAAACTAGGAGAGAGATGTGGGAACAGATTCTCTCTCTCACAGACCTCAGAAGGAAACAACCCTGCTGACACTTTGATCTCAGACTTCTAGCCTCCAGAGCTGTGTGACAATAAATTTCCGTTGTTTAAGCCACTCAGTTTATGGTACTTAGTTACAGCAGCTCTAGGAAACTAATTTACATATGAAAACTCATATATGCATATGTTATTAAAAAAAAAAAAACCTTAGAGGCATAGTTCTCAGTTACTTAATTCCTTTGAAATAAAGAGTTTTGATAGATTTTGAATCATTTGCTAAACATGTAAAAACATAACACTTTTAGAAAATTTTGCAAGAATAATTTACAATGTCAGAAAAATGGAAATTGAGTAGCTGAATTACAGTTAAGTATCTTTTGTGGAATAGAAATCGGAGACTCTTATTCCTGTAAGTGCAGACAATAATGCACTTCTTCTATTCAGACTTGCATATCACTGTGAGATACTTTCTCTTCAATGAAAACAAATATGACCAGAAATTGAAATAATTTCAAATTAGCATGTTTGATTCTCCAAAACATGAAGGGTTAAATTAAAAACAAATACTTCTTATTAATGTTAACATAATTCTAAAGAACTTTTAAAATTATCTCATTTAATGATTTAAACAATTCTATGAGGTTGGTAACATCATTATTGCTGCCTTATAAATAAGGAAAGTAAGATACAGAGAGTACAGGGCAGCCTGGGTGGCTCAGTAGGTTAAGCGTTTGACTTCTGCTCAGGTCATGATATCAGGGTCAAGGGATCAAGCCCTAAGTTCTTTGGCTCTTCCCTCAGCAGGGAGTCTGCTTCTCCCTCTCCCTCTGCCCCTCCCCCGGCTTGTGCGTGCTCTCTCTCTCGTTTTCCCTCTCTCAAATAAATAAAATCTTAAAAAAGAAAAAAAAAAAAAGACACTGTAGTAAGTTAGGAAGACCACTTAGGTAGTACATGGTAGAGTGGGATTCCTATCCAGGCAGTCTTGCCCTGGGGCTCTGTTCTCAATCATGACACTATTCTATCACTAGAGTAAGTTTTTAGTTAGTTGGAGCTGAAATAAGTTTATATTATATATATACAATATAAAATTATTATACACACACATATATATGTATACACATATATATATAATTATATATGTATATATATATATTTGACTATTACTAGATAAAATATTTTAAATTAATTTCATCTATAACTCATACTTTCAGTTTTTGTCTTTTTATAATGTACATGCTGTATCAGGGCAGAGGTATATGTAAGCAACTTACATTTGGAAAACGAGATACTAAACCATCTGTGGCTGCTAAAGGCATATCTCTCATAGCAGTTTAGTTCATAGCACCTTCTTCCCCCTTTCTTTTCCCCATTCTTTTACATTTCTCCTAATTAATTATCTAAGGGAAATATGTATTTCAATATATTTACTATGATGTCATCAATAAAAATATCTGTGAAAATACATAAAATGTTGGGGCACCTGGGTGGCTCAGATGGTTAAGCATCTGCCTTCGGCTTAGGTCATGATCCCAGGGTCCTGGGATCAAGCCCCGCATCGGGCTCCCTGCTCTGCAGGAAGCCATCTTCTCCCTCCTCCACTCCCCCTGCTTGTGTTCCCTCTCTCTCTGTGTCTCTCTCTGTCATATAAAAAAAAAAAAAAGAAAGAAAAAGAAAAAAAAAGAAAATACATAAAATGTAAATTCATATTATATATCATATAAAATCAATTTAATATATACTTAAGATCAAATGCTCAAAGGGTTAGTAATATGCAATATTTTCACAGTAACATATAAAGAGAACATTTGTTAAGTGCCTTTCTTCACTCTGATATCCCAAAACCATGAGGCAAAGTCATATCTACTTTCTCATATTCCTTCAAACAATTTTACTACTATATGCCATGCAGTTTTATTTTATTCCTGGCTTTATTTACGTGTACACTTTACTATACAAAATATTGTATCTTTATTCCGAAACATTTTATGTTATGTAGCATTCACATAGGTAAGGATCTATTGCAGAAAAATAATATATATATCAAATATATTAACAAGAGAAGATGTCATTAAAGACTAAATTATTATTTTTGTTATTTTGATATAGAAAAGTAAGATCAAAGAAGAGATCCATGGTATTTAGCCAGCAAGTATCTACTATTCAAGAAAATGATACTGTTTGTTGTTGTTCCTTTTTTTAAAATAAATAAATGTTAAAAGTTTCATTACTCTTTTTGTAAGATCTGTAATTACTGTTCTTTATATGACTTAGCAATCCCATTAGAACATAGGTACACATTACTTATGTAGGAAAACAATAGAAATTGTGAATAATTTTACAAACAGTATTTTTCTTTCAGCTTCTTTTCTTTCACTGCAATCTTTCTTTCTTCTTGCAACATCATGCTTCCCTGCATAACATTTAAAAAATGAAGTTAATACTTAATTTCAAGACACATGAGAAACCATATCCTTTCTTGGCTTAGAAGGCAAGGAGAGAAGATAATCTTCCCTGAGAATTTTTAGCTATGATAACAGTTTCTACTACTGACGTTTGATCGGTTTCATAGCAGCCAACAGTGAAATGGGAATATTAACAAAAGGGGGTTGGCAACAAGTCCCACAGCATCTTTGCACCTGTATTCCCTAGGCCTTTAATTTAGCTACTAGAAATGTCATTGCCAGTGAGCAAGCCACAGATATTATGTAATGACATTATTTACTGGTAACTAATGCCTTTTATGTTATTTAGATTATTTACTATTGTGTTCAAATCGTACATGCTTTAAGACTGGATGTTCTAAAATTTTTAGTCAAAAATTTGGGTTAAATCCATTGGTCAAGTAGAGAATCAGACCGGAAGAAATGGAGTTAATCTGAAGTATTAGATATAGTGTTAGAATTGATCTCTTCTATAATTCTTTTAATGCTTTGAAGAAAAATTTCATAAGGAATTTGTGATGGTATTTATATATTTTCACAACTAATTGTATAATCCTCACATGATGTATATTCTTACCACTCTAATAATCTATGTCTCCTGTTATCTTCTTATTCTTTGTTTCCTTTTTAATAACAGGCATCGCCTTCAAAAATTCTGGATTAGATTATGTAATAATTTATCATGTACGTAGCTTTGTGTCTGTCTTTCTCAGCTTGAATGCAAGTTGAGAAGATACGGATCTTTGTTTTGTCACTGATTCAAGCCAAGATCTGAAAGAGTATGTAGCATTCACTATGTGGCACTGAGGGAATACTTGTCGAATGCATCCCAGCTTGCTTTCTACAGCTTTTAACTTAGATTTTGTAGTTTTTCTAGATAAGAGCTTACTGTATATCAGTCACTATGCTACAACTTTCACAATATCAACTTATGTAATTAAAATTTCAAAAACATTGGAGGTAGGTATGACCATTATTGATATTTTACAAATACAGAAACCAAGGTAGAGAGAGAGTTATGTGCAACCAAATGTTTAATGAATAGGGACGCCTGGGTGGCTCAGTTGGTTAAGCATTGGCTCAGGTCATGATCCCAGAGTCCTGGGATGGAGCCCCGCATTGGGCTTCCTGCTCTGCTGGGAGCCTGCTTCTCTCTGCCTCTCTCCCTCTCCCTCTCATATGAATAAATAAATAAAATCTTTAAAAAATGTTTAATGAAGATATTGAAAAACAAATAAGAAAATATCCTGATTTGTAGTGTTTGTCAATTTCTGTGGTGCAAACATTCCTACCACAACTGAATTCAAGTTACAAATGTAACAACAGGCTTGCAAAATTCTAAGTATTTTATTTTACCATCAGCTTCTGCATTTTGATATTAACCAGTACAGCACTTGACTAAAAAATTCCATACAAATTATCTAAGATTTCCTAGCTAAGGTGGTATATCTAGGCTATGAAGTCAGGCAAAGTATCTATATACAATTGGTTCAGAATCTGGTTAAGATTTTGAGTAGTATTCTCAAATTTTATCAATTAACAAAAAATATCTTTAATTATTTTAATGAATCGTTTCCTCCAAAATATTCACTTCTCCCTTGAAGCCAGTTGTCATCTCTGATTATTGTAGTTATTAAAGATTCCCAGTGATGCCTGGGTGGCTCAGTTGGTTAAGCATCCAACTCTTGATTTTGGCTCAGGTCGTGATCTCTGGGTCGTGAGATGGATCCCTGCTTTGGGTTCTGCATGCTTAAGATTCTCTTTCCCCCTCTCCCTCTGCCCCTCCCCCCACCGCTCTCTCTTAAAAAAAAAAAGTTTCCTATTTTAATTATTAATCTTCTATTGGATTGTATAACAATGTTTGATTAGCAAAGTCATTCAGTTACACAGATTATATTCCTTTGAAAAATATTGCTCTACTTAGCACTAATATTTTGAGAGTCAGGGGAGCTATCTATCTTGAAGGATGTATTGGATTTATCCATTTCAAATCCCTTAGTACATATTGTAGCAGAATAAAGTAGACATTTGAAAATTTGAATCAAAATATAAATAGCAGATAGTCAAACTGAATCTCAGGGGTGAGAAGATTGAGGACATTTGAATCATATTACCAGATGTTCAGCCTCTAATGTGAATTCAAAAACAAAAAAAATTGTTAATTAGAAATATTGAGGTCATCCTACATTTTAAAATACAATTCAGAACTTTATCTCATAAGCAAATGCAACTCTGAAATTAAAAATATATGAAACCTAAAACACCACAAGGAAAAAAATAGAAATAGCTTGATTTTCCTGACTTACAAAAGAATTGCACATGTATGGAATTGACTTTTTATTCTCTTTGATTTTTACATGGCAGATTTCCATTATTTCAACTATAGGCACAATAACCAATCCAGGTATCAAAAATCCAATCATCTCATTTTGGTATGCTGTGGTCTCTACAATCCAAAGCATTAATGGTTATACAGAGAGAGAGTTCAACATTAAATCCTTCCTTTTGAATCAGTTTCAGGTGGCTCTATTTCCAAAACTGCTCAAGCGAAGGCATTAATTATACATTTCCATTATGACAAAGCCAATATCAGCAGTCACTAAAGCATAATTTCTTTAGGAGACAATGCAACCTGTTCTCTGATCAGGTTTTATTTCCCACAAGGAGTTATCAGTCTTAAATTACAGAGCAAGCAGGCAGGAGAAAGGAAGCAAACAATAAGCCCTTCCCGTGGGGAAAAAACAATGAGGCTCTGACTCAGGGTATCCTATTAAATTAATATTCTATACTTCTGTCAGTTATTTCCATCCATATACCCATGCACACATATACACAGATAAGATATTCAGGATATTTATGAATTTGATTATATTCCTATTTGTAATTTTACTTCAGATAGGAAATTTTTACTTGTTTCAGGATCATATTAAGGTTTCTTTTTATTTCTTCTGAAAAACAAAATGTATGGGAAGATGATTATTATGGGATAAGGATAGTTTTCTCATCAAACAAACACTCGTTTAATGAAAACAAGTGAAACAACAGATCGAGTTTTGTCTTATCCCAAAATATTGTGTATATTACTTCATTAATTAATAACTTACTACAAAAAAGAAAGTAGCTCTGTTAATTCATCAGACTTAGGAAGAGGAAATGAAAGTATAGGGTAAACTCCTAGAATTACATAGGAAAACAGTTAGATGATCTTGAGCATGATGTTGACCTTTTAGATACAACAGAGCCACAATCCATAAAAAAGTAAATAATAAGTTGCACTTCATTAAAATTTAGAACTTCTGCTCTGTGAAAGACACTGTCATAAAAATAGAAAACAGGCTACAGACTGGGAGAAAATATTTGCAAAAGTCATATTAGATAAACAACTGTTCTCCAAAATACATATAACAAAATATATATACAAAAACACTCAACAGGGGTGCCTGGGTGGCTCAGTTGGTTAAGCGTCTGCCTTCGGCTCAGGTCATGATCCTGGAGTCCCTGGATCGAGTCCCGCGTCGGGCTCCCTGCTCGGCAGGGAGTCTGCTTCTCCCTCTGACCCTCCCCCCTCTCATGTGCTCTCTCTCATTCTCTCTCTCTCAAATAAATAAATAAAATCTTAAAAAAAAAAACACTCAACAATAAAAAAATGAACCACCTGATCAAAAAATGGACAGTAGAACTGAATAGACACCTCACCAAAAAGATATGTCAATGGCAAATAAGCATGTAAAAAGATGTTTTATATCATATGTTATCAGGGAACTGAAAATTAAAATAACAATTAGATACCATCATATTCCTATGAGAGTGGCCAAAATCCAAAATACTGACAACACCAAATACTGGTGAGGATCTGAAACAACAGGAATTGTCATAACCATATTATCTAACTATAGTGCTCTTTTGTATTTACAACAAATGAGTGGAAAACTTAGGTCTACCGAAAAAACCTGCACATAGATATTTATAGCAGCTTTATTCATAATTGCCAAAACTTGGAAGCAACCAAGATGTCCTTCAGTAGGTGAATGGGTAAATAACTTTGGTATATCCAGACAACGAAATATTATTCAGTGCTAAAAAATAATTATGAGCTATCAAGTTATGAAAAGACATGGAAGAAATTTAAATGTATACTTAAGTGAAAGAAAAGGCTACATATTTTATGATCTAAGTATACTATGTACTGGGAAATGCAAAATTATGGAGACAGTAAAAAGACCAGTGGTTACCAGGGGTTTGGAGGGTGAGAAGGATGAATAGGCAGAGCAGAGAGGATATTTAGGATAGTGAAATTGCTCTGTATAATACTATAAGGGTAGATACATGTCATTATGCATATGTCCAAACCCATAGTATGTAGAACACTAAGAATGAGCTGTAAATGTAAACTACAGGCATTTTGTGATGATGTATCTAGGTAGGTTCATCAATTGTAACAAAGGATGTTGATAAAACGTGTGTGTGTGCGTGTGCACGTGTGTACTGGCCACATATGGGAGCTCTATATACCTTGTGCTCAAGTTTGCTGTGAACCTAAACCTAATCTAAAAAATAAAGTCTGTTTGGGCGCCTGGGTGGCTCAGTTGGTTGAGCGACTGCCTTCGGCTCAGGTCACGATCCTGGAGTCCCAGGATCGAGTCCCACATCGGGCTCCCTGCTTGGCAGGGAGTCTGCTTCTCCCTCTGCCCTCGTCCCTCTCGTGCTCTCTGTCTCTCATTCTCTCTCTCTCAAATAAATAAATAAAATCTTAAAAAAAAAAAGAATTTAAAAAATAAAGTCTGTTTAAAACAAAAATTGTACGCGGTAGAATTTGTTCTAATTAAGCCGAGACAACATCACGTCATGGCCATAACTACCAAGAAAGAAACTACCTGGAAACCCTATCTGACACATCAGCAAAATAAAAACAGAAAAAACATCTTAACATTTGATACATTTTTCACAAGTACAACTTAATTGATATAAGCATTTAATCTATTTACTCTGATATTAAGGAAACCAATTGGAGATGTGGATCTCTGGTCTCTGAGACCAAAGTAGACACTAAAACATTACAAATAGGGGCGCCTGGGTGGCTCAGTTGGTTAGGCGACTGCCTTCGGCTCAGGTCATGATCCTGGAGTCCCGGGATCGAGTCCCGCATCGGGCCCCCTGCTCAGCGGGGAGTCTGCTTCTCCCTCTGACCCTCTTCCCTCTCATGCTCTCTCTCATTCTCTCTCTCAAATAAATAAACAAAATCTTTAAAAAAATAAAAAAAATAAAATACCAGTGACTTCAAATAAAAAAGATGATTTTTCACCCACATTTTACCCATGTGCAAAGCTATTGGCAGAAGGGACTTTGCTAATCCTAGTCACATGGTAGTCAGGCTGAAGGAGGATAAATTTTGGTACATGCTCCCACACCTGCCCAGCCGGAAAGGGGAAGGCGTGTACATGTCTGACCTCTTGCTCTTTCTGCCCAGTGGTGAGTGTATCTCCTGTGCTCACATTGCATTAATTAAAGCAAATTACATGGGCATGAATAACATCAAAGTGGGTGGCAACTACAAATCTACCAAGTATGAAAAAGCAAGGGAATGAAAGCACTTGATAAATAGCACCCTAATGACTGCCCCAGAGACCATCATGTGATAGCCTTTCGTGTGATTTTGAAAACATAAGCTGCCTAAACTCACATGGCAACACCCACATTCAGGCCAACTCCATGGTTTCCTATGCTTTCTCTGCCCTGAGTTTATATTCTCTTTACCCTACCTCTAACACTCTTCCAAAAATTCCTCTCTGACATTTTGATGACGTGACTAATCCTCTACAACCTCAGCATATCAGCACTGTCATTCGAAGTTTCCTTTCCTGCTTTCTTTCTCCCCCTCCCTGGCATCCCTATCTGAAACCTTGCCCTCCTGTGCAGACACAACTTTCTTTGAAGGCACATCGAGGTAACTAAGGGAGACTTAATAGGATTACAGTAGTGATTCTTGCAGGGGAATAAAGATGGCTATGAGGGGTTTGCCACTTCCCACATGAAGAGGGATAGTTGAATTTTCCTTCCTTTGAACATGGGTCACCCTTCATGGTTGCTTCGACCACTGCTATGCACAAAAATGACATTCTGGAGCTTCCAAGCCCACATCTTAAGAAAACTATCATTTTCTGCTGCCTCTCTGGGGAAGGCAGCCATCATAGGACAAAGAAGCTCTGCTAAGTATCCTGAATGATGAAGCACCATATAGAGATGGCGAGGCCACCTTGAAAACCCCATAAGCCCAGCTACGTCGATGAAACCTTTTTGGACCTTTCTGCATGTCTACTCTTCTTCCTGAATTCAACTGATTGGGGGACCTCAGCCCATAACACGCGGAGATAGCTTGATATCCCAGAAGAACTTACTTGACTTCACAAATAGGTGAAAAGTAATAAATCACTGCTTTTTAAGTCACTGAATTCGGAGATTTTTTTTTTTTCCTTTCCTTTATGAAGCAGTATATAAGTGAAATAGTTCTCTACACTGGCTAAACATTCGAATCAACTGGATAGCAATAAAAGTTTTAGATGACTTGAGCTCATACCAGACAAATGAACATTTCTAGTAGTAGAGCTCCAGCACCAATATTTTTAAAAGCCCCCAGGGCCATTCTCATACCTAGTCACTGTAGAGAACTAGGTATTAATTTTGCTTGTTCTCTGGTTTTGCTTCTAACTCATTTCTCCTGTAACAGTGAGAAAATCTTCCTATAGTTTTGCCTCATGCCATCTAGCTCTACTGCTCTCTGTTCTTGTCTGAAAGTCTCATTCTTCAGGAACACTTAGTCCCAAGCATTCTGAAAATGACATTTCTGTTCGATGTGGGGTGTAGTTAATGGATCATTGATTCAGCGAATTGTTTTTTGTTTGTTTGCCTGTTTGTTTTTTTAACAATCTCTTTTGTGTGTCTGGATACATCCCTCTGAGAAAGGCCTCAAAATAAGAACACTTAACTTCTCTATAACATATGAGTCACTGACCATATATTTGAATCTTCAGGGATCATCTTGCCCTACCTTTTCGGAAGCTTTAGGGTCTTAACAATGCTAAGGTGAGAAGCTGTCATTAAATGATCCAGTCTTCCTGCAAGCAGCTACTTTCAGTAATCAAAATTTCTTTATGTGACTGGGAGAGACAGAAATCTTTCCCAGATTTTAAGTAAAGATGTAAAGTTATATTCAACTGGCAGATGCATAAAATAGCTTATGTATTTAATAGATCTATAGACCTATATATTTAATATATCTATATCTACTGTACATTAAATTTGCTGATTCTTCAACCTTTTAATCAAAATATACCTTGTCCAAAATTTTAGCACATTTTCCTTGAGGACTAATGGCATTGGGTTCCTAAAAATATTGAGAATGAAAACACATTCTGCCAAGTCTAGTTTCAAATTGATTCCTAAAGTGCTTACATTCAAGTACACTGGAAATGGACAAAGACTCATTGGAATCCAAGGTGTACCAATTACTGCTTGTGTGAACTTAATGAATCCACTTAGACTCTCTAAGCTCAGTTCCTCATCTATAGCAATGATAGTATTTACATCTCAAAGCTATTTTGAAGCTTAAAATAAGATAATGTTTCAATTACAGTTCTCAGAAGAAAGTAGGTACTAAGTGAATATTATCAATTTTAATTACGTCTCAGTATCATAATAATGAGCTTGCTAAAATCAACTAAGGAGCACCTCCTACACATCATCCTTCTTATCCTCCACTATGCAGGGAACTAAAACAGGTAGGAGATATTTGGGAAGGGATTCAAGGACGGCATTCTAGACTGACAGCTCGGCCTTTAAAATAAACAACAAAATATGTAAAAAATACAAAAAGGGAGTAAACATTTATTGAATGGCTACTGAGTATCATATTTAGGCAACCAAAAAGTTAATGATACCACTCAGGAAGACAGACCATTGCCAGGTCTTACAAATTACACATGGGATTGGCTCAGAATGTCATTGGGGTAACCAAAAACTCCTACTGAATGCTTTTGGCTAGCAGAGTCATTTTAACTATGATTTCCCCATTTACTAGCTTAGTATATGAAAACCTACCTTTGTTTCTAACTATGTAGGCATAGAACCATGCAAAGAATCCAAGACTCCTGAGTCCCAGGGAGGTGCACTTTCCATTACATCTTGCAGCTGTAGGAATAAAAGAGACCAGTAAATGCCACTTGGATTTCATGATTTCAAATATCCCGTAAAGATGAATTCACTTGCTGCACCTGCTTGTTGTTTCATCATTCCATTTCCTATTTCTCTTGTGAATTGGCCTACAGACACAACACCTATTTAGAGTGATTGGATCTTGAAAAAATGTAAATTGATATTTCATACCCCATAGGTTCTTCTGCAGTGGTAATATCTGCGGTAAATGCACACTGTAAATTAAATCATTTGTTAAGCTAGCATAGGGTCTGTCTAATAAAAACCCTTATGAAATCCCACTGTGTTGGCTCCATAGCAGCTTTTCACAGCGAAACATTTAAGCTTTTAAAAAGCAACTGAACAAATGTGATTGATTATCAGTTCACTTGCCAGGTTCTACATTGAAATTAAAGAAAGTAAAAGCTCTTTCATGAGAGTGATATAACCACCTGCGATATTAAACCAATAAAATATGTGTTTGGCTGTTTGTGAACGGTCTTGACCCAGCTGTATAAAGTAACCTTCTGGAATGTAGGAGCCTTATATAGTAACTGATCAATCCTTCCTAACTGTGGCAAAGCAGTAAAAAGCATTCCAAATTGACTAAAAGGTCAAAACAGTCTGAAAGGATTTCATCATTGAAGCAGATATGAAGTTGGCCACACTAGTGATAAGCGGAACGAATGAAAAAATGCAACCTATCAGTATGTACTTGGGAGACATTCTAAGAATTATTGACTCATTAAAAACAAGTTCCCACTGCCTGATACCTAACAAAACTAGATTTGGTTGTGCATTAATTTGTTTTTCTGCTTATCTAAGTGTTAACCAATGCCCTGATGAGTTTGAATGAGCTGATGCACTTCTCTGTAAATAGCTGTGTCATCTATAAATATCCCACTTTTACCTAAAGTCTCCAAAGAACCCATTTAAATAGCTACAGATAATATTCGTGTATACTCTTTGGTTTAAGAAACGTAAACACAACCAAATAAATGCAGGAATCTCAAATAATGGTCACCTTGGGATTCAGTTTACAGGTAAGCAAGTCTGACTCTGGATGGACCTGTTTAGTAGATCTATTCTCTTGGGCAGGAAGATTTCAGCAGCAGCAAATACAACCTAGTCCAGAGAAGCCTGCTATCAACACCAGTCTTCTATCTTCAGGGTACCAGGAAATTTCTAGGATGTTTTTTAAGTATTAAATCAGCATGTAGCTGTGGCTTACTAAAACCTATATGAATGGGTAAAAATTGAAAGGCATAATTTCACTGGGTAGAAGGATCATGCTTTAAAAAGGCAACAATTTTGTCCGGGACAGAGGGATTGGATGGGGGACAAGATGGGCAAACTGAAATGCAGCAAGAAGTCAATAACTGGTTATTAAAACTCAGGTGTAACTCAGAGAGTTGGTTACAAGGAACAAAGATATTTCTTATTGTATGGGAAGCAGGGAACACGTTTAAATCAGTAGCAAGAACAGCAGACAAATAAATCAATTGATTTATTGGTCCCTGGGGCTGGGTTAAGTTTGGACCTTTGTTGTTCATGCAGCCACACTCATGTAGTATATAGACATTGTTGCAGGCATCAAGGTAAGCCTCTGCTGCACGGAAAAAGTGCATTTATTCCATGTATGGTGGGATTCTTCACCTTTGTGTGCATGTGCAAATTTTCTGTTAGAATTGTTTTATGCAACTTCTAGTCAATGATTGTTTGAAAGAGAAAAGAAAGACTTTATGTCATGTAAATACATTTCATTTTTTAAGCAAACAACTTCTATCAACAACACAAATAATAAAGCCAAGTAACTTTCATTGCGAGCAAATATAAAACAATAAGAGGGAAAAAAAGAGATGGAAGGATAGAGGTTAAAAAAAAAAGTAGGTAAGCCTAATATTCTGGGAATATTTCTGAATTATTGCTTAGGGAAGTTCCAAAGCAAAAGTTTAAAAATGTTTGAATCAATGATTACATGATCATAAAAAAGGAGGAAGTCACCAAGATGGCAAATTTGCTTGACAACAAATTCTGGTGACAATGATAAAATAATTTTATGCCATATAGTTGCATCATCAATATCTAGAATTCTATCCCAAATTTGTAGGAAACAAGCTACAATTTTGTGTTCTACCTCCAAATTGGGTATGATAGAAAGGTAGACACTCCATTAAATACTATGAACACAAATAGGGCAAAAATGAATTCAATAAATTAAAATCAAAGTTGTCTTTCTTCAAGAATTATTTATTCATATACGGAATAAATATGCTAGAATAAGTGCAAAATACTGTTTCCTATCGTTGCCATATTATCAATCATAGGTTCCACTTTTTTTTTTTTTTCAAATGTGTATGTATTTACAGAATTGGTACAGAATTGGTGTGTCCTTTCCCCAGTCAGAAGATGTCTGTGGCAGAAGAAGTGTTGCCCTATACGTGAGCACCCCCTGCTGACACATTCTGGAGACCCATTCTAATTATTGTAAGAACCATTGAATTGAAATATCCCCCAGTACATCTTAGGTCTATGCTTTTGTCTGTGATGTGTACCGACATAGTATACATAGATACAGACAGCAACATCATCTCAAGAACTCAGCCCAAGGCACTGTTGGCATTTTTCTCATCTTTTAAGACACCAAGCAAAATGACAAAAGCTTAATATTTTTCTGTGTTCAAAGTCTTTTTTTTAAGTAAATTAATTTGTAACTATTTTTTATTGCTACTGCAACAAATTACCACAAATTTAGTGGGTTAAAAGGCTACAAATTTATTCTCTTAAAGTTCTGTAGGTCAGAAGTCTCATATGCTCCTTGCTAAGCTAACATCAAGGCATTGACAAGGCTGCACTCCTTTCTAGTGGCTTTAGGGGAGAGTCGCTTACATTGTTATTTCCACTTCCAGAAGATGCCCACATTCCTTGGCTCATAGCCCCCTTCTTCCCTCTTCAAAACCAGCAAAGTTGTCTCTCTTTGTACCTTTCTCTCATAGTCACATCTGCTTCTGACTCTCCCCTCCAGCTTCCCCTATGATTTTTAAAGACTTTTGTGATTTTATCTACCCAAATAATCTAGGAAAGTCACCCTCTTTTAAGATCGGCTAACCAGTAGCCTGAATCTCCCTTTGCCATGTACCCTAACATTTTCACAAATGCTGGGGATTAGAATGTGGATGACTTTATGGGAGGTTTAGAGACAGTCACAGCAATGAATAATTTCTTCCTTTTTTTTTTTTCAAATTTTCTTTCAATAATTTCTTCTTAAGTAGGAAAATAGCATCTGCTTAGAAATTTAGAAAATTACATATCTTCATATTAATGTCTGATAAAATGTTGCCAAGATTTTAATATTTACTCAAATAATAGTAGCCAAATTTCTTAATATATGTATTATCTTCTCTTTAGAATGTGGAGTAGTAATGAAAATGTGATGGAGGAGAGTTAGCAAAGCCATAAAGAAAAGAAAAGTGGGATTAGAAACTCTATTTTATTACTGCTAAAGTGTTCAGGATTTCTAAGATAAAAAACCTTTGGGAATTTTACTTCACATGTAATACCAACCAAACACATTTTAAATAATTACATAAGAAATTTTGGCAAGATGGTGGAGGAGTAGGAGACGGGGATTTCGTCTGGTCTCAGGAATTCAGCTGGGTAGGGATCAAACCATTCTGAACACCTACGAACTCAACAGGAGATCAAAGAAAAGAAGAGCAACAACTCTCTGAACAGAAAAGCGACCACTTTCTGGAAGGTAGAACGTGCGGAGAAGTGAATCCAAGGCGATATTCGGGAGGATCATGGCGGGGGAGGGGGCCTCCGTCAGCCGCTTCTAGCAAGTGATAGAGCCGCGGAGCAAAAATCGGAACTTTTAGAAGTCTGCTCCGCTGAGGGACGTCACTACGGTGGCTAAGTGGGGGGTGGAACCCTCGTGGGACAGCGTGCTCTCAGGACCCTCGGGGTCACAGAATTACCGGGGGTGCCTGAGTGTGGCAGAGCTCCCAGGTATCGGAGCAGGGAAGCCGGCTGCAGAGACGGAGCCCAGGCGCGGGCTCTCAGCTCGGGGTGGCCATAAACCGTGATCCGCGGCACAGTCGGGCCCCTGCTCCTCCAGCAGGGACCCAACAAGCGGCAGAGCCGGGGAGACTCACCTTCCTTCCCCGGGAGGAGCCGCGCGGGAGGGCACCGCAGGGATCTGCAGGGTTTGGAGACCCCACACGGGGTCGGGTGCCAGAGATGGAAACGCTCGGTCACAGGCCAGATGAGCATGGACTGCGGCAGAGACTGGGGAGATGGGAGTGATTGACTGCTTTTCTCTGCAGACTCACTGAGGAGTGGGGCTCCGAGTTCTTGGCTCCTCTGGGCGGAGATTGGGAAGCTGCCATTTTCACTCTCGTCCTCCAAGGCTGTACAGAAAGCTTTCAGGGAACAAAACTCCGGAGAGCAAACCCGAGCTGATTACTTAGCCCAGACCGGAAAGGGTGGTGCAATTCTGCCTCCGGCAAAGACATTTGGGAACCACAGCAACAGGCCCCTCCCCCAGAAGATCAGCGAGAACAGCCAGCCAAGACCAAGATTACCGATCAATGAGAACGGCAGAACTCCAGCGCTAGGGAAATACTGCACATAGAATCCATGGCTTTTTTACCATGATTCTTCAGTCTTTCAAAGTTATTTTTTTTTAACTGTCTTTTTTTTTTTTTAATTTTTCTTTTTCCCTTTTTCAACCAACATCTTATCAATCCCTTTTTTAAAAAAAAATATTTTATTTTTCATTTTTCATTTTTAGAGTCATATTCTATCCCTTCAGAGTAGTTACCCTTATTTTTGGTATATATATATATATATATACTTATATATAAATATAAGTTGTTCTCTCTTTAAAATTTTGAGATACAGTTTCTTTTAACAGATCAAAATATACCCTAAATCTCTAGTGTATGGCTTTGTTCTAGTCTCCTGCCTGATCACATTCTCTCCTTTTTTTTAAATCCTCTTCTTTCTTGGGCGCCTGGGTGGCTCAGTTGGTTGAGTGACTGCCTTCGGCTCAGGTCATGATCCTGGAGTCCCGGGATTGAGTCCTGCGTCGGGCTCCCTGCTCAGCAGGGAGTCTGCCTCTCTCTCTGACCCTCTCCCCTCTCATGCTCTCTATCTCATTCTCTCTCTCAAATAAATAAATAAAATCTTAAAAAAAAAAAATCCTCTTCTTTCTTTTTGCAACCAACTTCTTATCTTATCAATTCCTTTTATAAAGTCTTCTATAATTTTCATCTTTACAGTCCTATTCCATCCTTTCATCGTATTAACCCTTATTTTTGTACATATATAAGTTTTTCTTTCTTTAAAATTTTCAGAGGCACTTTCTTCTAACAGACCAAAATACACCCAAAATCTAGTGTGTGGCACTGATCTATGCACCAGCCTGATCATATTTGATCATATTCTGCTTTTTTTGTTTTGTTTTTTTTGTTTGTTTGTTTTTATCTTTTTGTTTTTGTTTTTTCTTTTTTTCCTTTTTCTTTTTTCTTTCTTTCCCTTTATTTTCCCCTGGTTTCAGGTCTTTTCTGATTTGTTTAGTGTATATTTTCTGGGAAAATTGTTATCCTGTTAGCATTTTCTTCTCTCATTCATCTCTTCACCTCTGGACAAAATGACAAGATGGAAAAAAATCACCTTAAGAAAAAGAACAAGAAGCAGTACCGATCAATACAGGGACCTGATCAATACAAACATTAGTAAGATGTCAGAACTAGAGTTCATACTGATGATTTTAAAGATACTAGCTGGGCTTGAAAAAAATGGGAGTTATTAGAGAAACCCTTTCTGGAGAAATGAAAGAACTAAAATCTAACCAAGTCAAAATCAAAAAGACTACTAATGAGGTGCAATCAAAAATGGAGCTCTAACTGCTAAGATAAATGAGGCAGAAGAGAGAATCAGTGATACAGAAGACCAAATGATGGAAAATAAAGAAGCTGAGAAAAAGAGAGATAAACAACCACTGGATCACGAGGCCAGAATTCGAGAGATAAGAGATACGATAAGACAAAAAACATTAGAATAATTGGGATCCCAGAAGAAGAAGAAAGAGAGAGGGGCAGAAGGTATATTGGAGCAAATTATAGCAGACAACTTTCCAAAGGAAACAGGATTCAAAATCCAGGAGGCACAGAGAACCCCTCTCAAAATCAATAAAAATAGGTCAACACCCTGACATCTAATAGTAAGACTTACGAGCCTCAAAGACAAAGAGAAAATCCTGAAAGTAGGTCAGGACAAGAGATATTAACCTACAATGGTAGAAACATTAGATTGGCAACAGACCTATCCACAGAGACCTGGCAGGTCAGAAGGGACTGGCATGATATCCTCAGGGCACTAAATGAGAAAAATATGCAGCCAAGAATACTATATCCAGCTAGGCTGTCACTGAAAATAGAAGGAGAGATAAAAAGCTTCCAGGACATTTGCAAACACGAAACCAGCCCTACAAGAAATATTGAAAGGGGTCCTCTAAGCAAAGAGAGAGCCTAAAAGCAACATAGACCAGAAAGGAACATAGACAATATAGAGTAACAGTCACCTTACAAGCAATACAATGACACTAAATTCCTATCTTTCAATAGTTACCCTGAATGGAAATGGGCCAAATGCCCCAATCAAAAGACACAGGCTATCAGATTGGATAAAAAAACAAGACCCATCAATATGCTGTCTGCAAGAGACTCATTTTAGACCCAAAGACCCCCCTAGATTGAAAGTGAGGGGGTGGAAAACCATTTACCATGCTAATGGACACCAAAAGAAAGCTGGGGTGGCAATCCTTATATCAGACAAATTAGATTTTAAACCAAAGACTGTAATAAGAGATGAGGGAGGACACTATATCCTACTTCAAGGGTCTATCCAACAAGATCTAACAATTATAAATATCTATGTCCCTAACATGGGAGCAGCCAATTATATAAGGCAATTAATAACAAAAGCAAAGAAACACATCGACAACAATACAGTAATAGTGGGGGACTTTAACACCCCCTCACTGAAATGGACAGATCATCTAAGCAAAAGATCAACAAGGAAATAAAGATTTTAAATGACAAACTGGGCCAAATGGACTTCACAGATATATTCAGAACATTCTATCCCAAAGCAACAGAATACACATTCTTCTCTAGTGCCCATGGAACATTCTTCAGTATAGAACACATCCTAGGTCACAAATCAGGTCTCAACTGGTACTAAAAGATTGTGATCATTCCCTGTGCAAGACTGTTGAATCACAGATCTATACCTCTGAAACAAATAATACATTATATGTTAAAAAAAAAAAAAAGAAGAAGAAGATAGCAGGAAGGGAAGAATGAAGGGGGGGAATCGGAGGGGGAGACGAACCATGAGAGACGATGGACTCTGAAAAACAAACTGAGGGTTCCAGAGGGGAGGGCGGTGGGAGGATGGGTCTTAAAGAGGGCACATTCCGCATGGAGCACTGGATGTTATGCACAAACAATGAATCATGGAACACTTCATCTAAAACTAATGATGTAATGTATGGTGATTAACATAACATAATAATAAAAAATAAAATAAATAAAGTGAAAAAGAATAATTACATAATAGTAAAACAATATTTTTGATCGCTTTTAGAAATTTCGTGGTTGGAATAGTATGGAAGCCTGGAAAAAATACACACTTATCAATCAGATCATATCTTTTGAATTTTTGTTTTACAGTGTACCAGGGGTGCTATCTTAGGCAAGCTCTTAACCCCTCTTGGTGCTCAGATATTACATCTGTAAAATAGTGATAACACCTATTTTCAAAGGATTGGTGTGAAAATTAAATAAAAGAATCCATCAAAAGTAATTACCCTTCTTTGGAGCACCTAGCAAAAAATTTATGATAAAAACGATTATCATCTTTAACCCTAAACAATCTCTAGAAATGAGAAAATGTATTTTTAACAATGCATTAGTCCAAAGTTTGCAACATAAAGGGCATGAATATTTTCAAATCTGTTTGAAAGAAAGAACATGTAGTTTTAAGTTAATACATCGGTTGTGTTTGTAGACATCTACCAAGCAATTTCATTAAGCTTTCGAGGTTGTTAGCCTTTCTTCTTTCCTAAAACATTAAAGTGAAAAAAATATATTTAAATATTTTCTGGATCAAAGCCAATTAATTGTACCCTTCTATGCACAGTTAAGGACAGAGTTGTTTTAGCTGAGTAGTCACACTCAGAAAATTTAATGTGAATGCTTTCTCTTCCCTAAGAGGCATATCTTAAATGCAAATCCTTTCAGGAAACAGGAACACTACTACAAGATAGTGATTGATTCATTTTCCTAACTGCTGTTCTCCCGTTCTTATTTATTTGATGGAAGGACCACATGAGGAAACATATTTTGACATCTTTAAGAAGATTTAATTGAGTTCCTCTAAAAGACATTGTAAAAAAAAATAATAATAAGTAAACAACAAGTAATAAGAAGGAATACACTGACTCATTTCTAAAGCATCATTCTCCTGGAGTGAGAATACATTTAAATAAACAAATAACATTTCAAGGAAATAAAACCACCAATAGTAAGTTTACTAAGAAAACACAGATAGAGGACTCTCTTAGAAAATGGGGATCAGGAGGCTTTTCCAGAGGAGGGAACATAGCTGCATATCTCTAGGAATGAGTGAATACAATAAGGCAGATAACAAGTCCAGAAGGGGGACGGAAAGTGTGAAGATAAGGGAGAGTGGGAAACCATGTTGTGCTCAAGGGAAGAAGAGTAAGAACTTTGATGTGGACTGAACAGATATGGTCAGTGGCACTATGTAGGAATGAGCCAAGATTTCGAGCAAATTGATGTCATCAAAGACTTTTGGTTTTCAGTTCAGCATATAAAGAGCTGAGAAGTTGTTACTCCATCCTAACAGCAAGTAAAAAGCTGAACAAACTGAAGAATCAACAACTCTTTTTAGATCTGCCAGAGAAGTGAGGTCACAGGGCAAACTGCCATAAAGTTTAGACAGACAGACAGACAAACACAGAGAACCCAACTTACCAGAACAGAAACCAACCTCCACTGGAACCAGTACTACAGTTAGGAAAACCTAGGGGCGCCTGGGTGGCTCAGTTGGTTAAGCGACTGCCTTCGGCTCAGGTCATGATCCTGGAGTCCCGGGATCGAGTCCCGCATCGGGCTCCCTTCTCAGCAGGGAGCCTGCTTCTCCCTCTAACCCTCCCCCCTCTCATGTACTCTCTCTCTCTCATTCTCACTCTCTCAAATAAATAAATAAATCTTTAAAAAAAAAAAAAAAGGAAAACCTGAGCTGTGGAGTTCATGAATTACTGGAGGCTCAATTTGGACACATCTCAGAGATAAAAACTCCAGGGGACTCCGTCACAACGAGGTCCCCACACTTTTATGAGTTTTACTTTTAGGAATTCTACCAATTTCTCATAGTGAACATTAGAAAAAAAAAAATCTCTTTGATCCTCTAGCAGAGGGAGAGAAAAATAACCATTTTGAAATTCACAAGAACAATATGTTCTTAACAAGGTCTGCTCTTAAGAGAAACTATTTTAACAGAGCTTAACCTATAGGGGTTAAGCCAGAGCTTAACTGACCTGGGAAAAGGGAAATACCCAATTCCAGCCCACTCTAACTTTCCACAGAGAGGAAGAGAAATACCCAACTCCAACCTCGTCTTGCCATTCTGTACCACCTAACTGGGTGAAAAAAAGAAAATTGCTGAGAAGCACTTGTGTTCACAGCCCAGGGTCAGAGACTCTCTAAAAGACTGAGATCTAATTATAGGACTAGAGAACTCTTCCCCTCCCCTTACACCTCACACCACATTACTAAAGGCCTATTGACAGTAGTTCCTTTTCCTGGGTACAGCATGTCCACCTTTCAAGAGAAAATTATAAGGCATACTGAAAGGTAAAAAGCATGTTTTGAACAGACAGAGCAAGCATCAGAACAAGACCCAGATCCAGCAGGGATGTTGAAATTATCAGACCATGAAGTTAAAACAACTATGATCAATATGCAAAGAGCTTGTGTTAGGGTTTTCCAGAGAAACAAAACTAATTCTATATCTCTCTATCTCTATTTCTATCTGTATCTAGAAGGAGACAGAGACAGAGAGATTCATTGTGAGAAGTAACCCACACAATTATGAAGCCCAAAAAAGTCACACGATTTGCCATCAGCAAGCTGGAGCTGGAAAACAAAACAAAACAAAACAAAACAACAAAAAGCAAACAAACAAAAACAGTTGTGTAATTCAGTCCAAGTCTAAAAGCCTGAGAACCATGGGAGTAGATGGTGTAAGTCCCAGTTTAAGTCTAAAGGCCTGAGAGTTAGGAAGCCAATGGTGTAAGTATTGGTCTGAATCCAAAGGCCTAAGAACCAAGACACCAATATCCAAGGGCAAGAGGAGATTGATCTCAACTCAAACGTACAGCAAATTCTCCCTTCCTCCACCTTTTTTCTATTCAAGCCCTTTACTGATTGGGTAATACCAACCAGCATTGGTGAAGTTGACCTCCTTTTGTCAATTTACCAATTCAAAAGCTTATCTCTTTCAAAACACCCTTCTAGACACACCCACAAATAATGTTTTACCAATAACCGGATATTTCTAGCCCAGTCAATTCAAAAATTGAAACTTACAGAGCTTTAATGGGAGAAATAGACACCATGAAAGAATATATGGAACAATAAGCAGAGAGAGAGAAATTTTAAGAAAAAATCAAAAGGAAATACTATTGATAAAAACCAATATGACAGAAATGAAAAATGCCCTTGATGGGCTCATTAGTAGATTAGATATGACTGAAGGGAGAATCTCTGAGCTTGGGAATATTTCATTATAAATGTCCAAACCTGAAAAACAGACAGGTAAATTCAAATAAATAAATAAATAAATAAATAGTAAATACATAAATGGAACAGAATATCCAAGGACTGTGGGACAACTACAAAAGGTGTAATGTATGCATAATAGTAATACCAGAATGAAGCAGAAGAGAAAAAGGAACAGAAGAAATATTTGAAAAAATGACAGTTTCCCCAAATTAATGTCAGACACCAAACCACAGACAGAGGAAGCTCAGAGAACAACAAACAGGATAAATGCAAACAACAACAACAACATTAAACAAATTATCTTGAAAGAAACCAGAGGGGAAAAAAATGCCTTAACTATAGAGGAGCAAATGTAAGAATTATATCTGACTTCTTAGAAACCATGCAAGCAAGAAGAGAGCAGAGTGAAATATTTAAAACACTAAGAGAAAACACAAACACAAAACAAAACCAAAAAAAACCCTAGAAATTTGTATACTGAAAAATTATTTTTTTCAAAAATGAAGGAGAAATAAAAACATTCTCAGAGAAACAAAAATTGAGAGCATTTTTCTAATAGATTTATCTGAAAGAAATGTTAAGATATTCAGAGAGAAGAAAAATGATGTAGGTCAAAACTCAGATCTACATAAAGAAAGGAAATGTTACAGAAGGCATAAGTGTAAGTAAAACAAAAATTTTCATTATTTTTATTCATAAGTCAAATAATTGTTCAAAATAACAATAGCAATAATACATTCAAAGAAGATCTACAGATGGCAAATAAGCATATGAAAACATGGTCAACATCCTATGTCATTAGGGAATTGCAAATTAAAACAACAATGAGGGGCGCCTGGGTGGCTCAGTCCTTAAGCATCTGCCTTCGGCTCAGATCATGATCTCAGCATCCTGGGATCGAGCCCCACATCGGGCTCCCTGCTCGGCGGGAAGCCTGCTTCTCCCTGTCCCACTCCCCCTGCTTGTGTTCCCTCTCTCACTGGGTCTCTCTCTGTCAAATAAATAAATAAAATCTTTAAAAATAAATAAATAAAACAACAATGAGATATCACTACATACCTATTATAATGGTCAAAATGGTACAGTCACTTTGGAAGATAGTTGGGGAGTCTTAAAAAACTAATCATATCCCTACCATACGATCCAAACAACCTCATTCCTTGGTATTTACCCAAAGGAATGGAATACTTATGTTCACCCACAATCCTGCACGTGGATGTTTATAGCAGCTTTCTTCGTAATTGCCAAAACTTGGAAGCAACCAAGATGTCCTTCAGTAGATGAATGGATAAAAAAACCGTGGTCCATCTCAACAATAGAATGGGATTCAGCACTATAAAGAAATGGGCTGTCAAATCATGGAAAAACATAGAGGAACACATTAAGTGCATGTAACTAAGTGAAGAAAGTCAATCTGAACAGGCTACATGTTATATGATTTCAACTATATGACATTCTGTAAAAGTTATAGCAACAGGGGCAGTAAACTATTCAGTGAGGGAGAGAGAGGATAGAGGAGAGGGATAGAGAAAAGAGAGAGCAAAGATTTTTAGGGTAGTGAAACTCTTCTGTATGGCTATAATTGCAGATACATATCATTGTACATTTGTCAAAGCCCATGGACTGTAAAAACATCAAGAGTGAATCCTAATGTAGACTATGGACTTTAGGTGATAATGTGTCAACATAGGTTTGTTAACTGTAACAATTGTACCACTCTGGAAGAGGATATTGATAGTGGAGGAGGTTGTACATGCCTGGAAACAGGGAGTACATGGTAACTCTCTGTACTTTCACTCAATTTTGTTGTGAACCTAAATCTGCTCTAAAAAACATAGTCTATTTTCAAAAAAAAATTTCTGTCAAAGTATATGTTCAATGTTTATATTGGGCAGTCAGAAATCATTATTATCTATTTGAATACGAAAACCATCTATTCCTCCAAATCTATTGCAAGGAAAGGACATGCAGTTTTGAAATTTTAACACACCAACAGGTTGGTCATAAGTCTTCCAGATTGTTTGCCTTTGTAACATTTTAATATTGTGGTATGATGCAAACATTCTTTCAATAGGAACAAAAGATCAGTCCCTTATTATACACATGATTTCCTGATTTTTTAAATCCGTTAATCTTGGTGCTATTTCTTGGCCAGATAACAATGTAATTAATCTAAGGCCACTATTTATATTAGTAGACTAGTTGACAAGAGAATATTGTCAAAATAACTAAGGCCTTTAAGTATGTAATGGGAAGTGAAGAAAGTATATTTTTCTTTTTTTGCTTAGTTCTATTACTTTCATTGCTAAAAGTAGCATTTTCTCCTTGTCACTCTTCCTAGTTTCTACTCTTTGGCTAAGAGAGAGATTTGACTAAATAGTAATCTTATAATTTTTTCAGCTATATTAAATCTTAGCTTTCAATGGAAAGAATAGTCTAACATTAATTATATCAACTCTCCTCTTTGCCAAAGCTCCAAATAGAAAATATGTTCATTCATTTAATCCTTAAACATTTTAAGCACCAAGTATAAGTATGGCACATTTCAACTCCCACAGAAACTCCAAGACAAACATGGCATAAACCAGACATGCTTATTTTATAGGGGCACTGAGTAATTAGAGCAAATACTCAACCAATCAGAGCAAAATCCGGCTGGTATGCTGCCTAGTTCTTCCCATAAGGAGTTTACAGTGCAATAGAGAAAGAAACATAAATGGCTACAATACAATGGAAAACCTTGAAATGTCCAGATGATGGCATATGTGAAAATAAGCAGGAAGCAGAGAAGGAAGTTAGGAAGTTTTCAGAGAAAAAAGCAGCATTTGAGCTGAAAGTTAGAAAAAGGAAAGAAAACATACCTTAAGAAAACATAACACAAATGTTAAACATCTGTGGTGTTTAAATACTAAGGACATAAATAAACTTCTGTTCATACTTGAAAATTGCTGATCATCACAGTACATTAGGAAAAATAAAAAAGTGAAGAAAATATACCAGCCTGTTGGAAATGTGCCTTAAGAATGAAGGTAATTGCTTTTCACCATTTCAGGTTTAACATTTGAAAACCGTTTTAAAATCTACAATTTCAAGGAAAGAAGATGGTTTATACACACACAGAGAGTATATTCCCGTAATACCTATATTAGTCAGGTTTAGCTTATGCTGTCATATTGAACACAATTAAGTTTTCCATTTCATTAACTCAAAATCTGCTGTGACCCTGATGGATCATTAGGGAGCCTCCACGATCCCCCTGACTTTTATTTTGTGGTCCCATCATTTCAACAGTGGGTTTGAGGGAAGTGGAGACAAGACTTTTCTTTTCTTTTCTTTTTTTTAAGTTTATTTATTTATTTATTTGAGAGAGAGAGAGAGCATGAGTGGGGGGGAGGAGCAGAGGGAGAGGGAGAAGCCTTACGCGGGGCTTGATCCTGATCCCAGGACTCAGAATCATGACCTGAGCCGAAGGCAGACGTTTAACTGACTGAGTCACCCAGGTGCTCCAGAAACAAAGCTTTTCATATGTCTGATCCTGAGGAGACACACTCCACTAACACTCCGAATCCTTTGGTCAGAGTAGTAACAACCAGTAACATGATTGACCATGATTTCCATGACCTGGAAGGGTATGCAGGAAGGAGAGAGGAACCAGAGAGTAGTGGTTACTGGTAATGTTTACCACAGAAACACATTCATCCCCACTGTTCTGGCAAGTAAACATGGAGAATAAGCGTAATCGAATATACAGAAGATTTGAGAGTTCATAATTTAAACCATGGACAGAAATGCACATGCTCCCCTAAAGTTATCTATATCAGATTATGAAAGTGCCAGTTACACAGCAGTGGAATTCCTCAGTTGTTTCCTTTGCCATACAAGAATATGAGCCCTGTAAGTGCCACTTGAAGCTTAGGACTCTCCGGCATAAAATCCAAGTCAAATAGAGGATATATTTATTGTATCATAAGTGAGGAGTTTTGTGTTCATTTTTTTCAGCTCTGCCACAAAGTCGTATAATTCTTGGGAAAAAAATTAGTTAACTTTTCTAGATCAGTTTTTTTAGTCTTATGAAACTTCAATGAAAGAATCACCAAAGTTTAACTATCTCAAACATAACTAAGTTGCATGACATGATGTATTTTATATTTCCTCATCTAATTTCTACTTAAGACAGCATGCCAAATAAAAGTGGTGATTAAAAGAATAAGCTGAATTTGACAAATACTAAAAATTATCCTTCAAGCTTCCCTTCTGATCTCTCTTATGTGACTTTTTTAAAAAATGAAAGCACTTATTAAAGGAGATTCTTCTTATGCTATGAAAATTAAATCAAGCCAGAATTGGATCCTAGATGAAATTACTTTGCTCAAAATCAAGTTGTTTGGTTAACAAAAAAATGACAACCTAGTTGTTTCAGTAGTTATTCGTGAGTATTTCTATACATGGAGAAGTCATTGGTAATCTTTAGAAACCATTTATTTCAAACAATAAGCATGCTACTTTATTGCAGAGTATTGCAAGTTCTTTGAACATTTAAAAATCTTCATAAGAAAATCTTTTTTTACAATGCTAAATAATATGTTGATATGAATGCATCATCTACCAATATTTTCAATACAGCATTTCAGAATCAGGTAGCTCATTTAATATAGCACACTTTTTTTTTTTTTTTTTTTCAGACTAAGGGTAGAAATGAATAGATGCGAAGAGATATAAGCTCTCCTTATGTTAGGGGGAGAAACAAGCTTATGAAGCTAAAATGGTACCTAAGAAAGGATATTATTTATAGAAGCTAGAATATGAAAGGAAATGGCAGGAGATGTCGAAATTGATTGAAACACTCAACCTTGACAGCTCTGAAATTTGCAGGTTGAATTCCTGCCACAATTTGTGAATGATCCTCTATATTCTTAAACTGCTTGGTTTAGCTAGCATTGTGATAGAAATGGATGAGAGAAGCCAAGAAACTATAAGCCATATACAAGTTTCATTTCATTCCTAAGACTTACCCTAATATATATTATTCTGCAATAAAAAAAAAAGAGCTAGAGAAATATATGTTGATGTTGATCGGGATTTTCATCTTTAGATACTATTCTTTGTGTTATATATAAAGAATTTCAAAATGTAAACACTTCCAAAGAACATATTTTTACTGAGGTGCTCTCTTGTAAGTCATCTGTACATGAGTATGTATCCTTTTATTAAATGTATTTGTTTACTTGCTATTAAGGTACTTGGATATTGTGTATATGTGTATGCCTGTGTCTGTGTGTGTGTGTTAACAGTTAAACATCGTTTGCTCAATGTATGGTAATGAAGAATTTGTGGCTGGTTTATTAAATAAGATTGGCTAAATTGCAGAATGCTCTAAATAACCAGGCAAGAAAATAATAAACACATATTGCCAATGGTTAGACTCTCTTGGCTAATAAAGGGTAACACAGGCTAATTAAAGCCAACCATTGGGGCTGTTTGCAACAGTCTGAATACAACTAAATTAGAAATAAAATTACTTGATTTCAGTTGAGTCGAAACAAGATAAATAGTAAACTAGGGAGACTGTTCTACTGGTGTAGGGACTTTCTTTCTTTCTTTCTTTCTTTCTTTCTTTCTTTCTTTCTTTCTTTCTTTCTTTCTTTCTTTCTTTCTTTCTTTCTAAGATTTTATTTATTTATTTGATAGAGAGAGACACAGTGAGAGAGGGAATACAGGCAGGGGGAATGGGAGAGGGAGAAGCAGGCTTCCCACGGAGGAGGGAGCCCAATGCGGGGCTCGATCCCAGGACCCTGGGATCATGACCTGAGCCGAAGGCAGACGCTTAACGACTGAGCCACCCAGGCACCCCGGGACATTCTTTTTAGTCTAGCAAAATCCAAATTCCACTATTCTCCCCCAATCCAACATTTATATTCTTTAAACACACACACAACCACACACCATATCTCAAGTACAGAAAAACCTAACTATAGTTATATTAGTTAAAATACTACTGTAGAATATACAATTATATTGATATTAGAGTTATTTAAATTTACTTAGTATTTTCTCCTAAGATAATGCCAAAAATTACACATTTTAAGACACTGAACATCTTAACTGTGTTCTCTCTTTGTAAATATTAAGACCATGATGGGGACTTTGTAAAAACCATACATTTTGTTTAAGTAAGTAGAGAAATTACCAGTCCCTAAACAATACTCCCAAAAGAAACAATGACTCTAGGGGTGCCTGGGTGGCTCAGTCAGTTAAGTGTCCAACTCTTGGTTTCGGTTCACGTCATGATCTCACAGTTATGGGATCAAACCCCACATCAGGCTCTGTGTTCAATGGGGAGTTGGCTTCACATTCTCTCGCCCTCTTCTCATTCACTCTCTCTCTCAAATAAATAAATGAAATCTTAAAAAAAAGAAACAATGATTCTAAAGAAAATATACAAAATATTTAACATTCAACTATGAAGGAAAAAAATAATAATATCCTCCTTCTTTCTTCCCATATATTTTCCAGAATGGGGACAAAGAGGAATGTTGACTTAAAAAAAATTCATGAAAATACAGTGACTTTCTTATGACATTGAGAGATAGAAAAAAATGGGTTTCAATGCATACATTTAATCGATAAAAATGTAAGTGTTAGTAAATGGTCCAATGTCACTTAAACATCAAGTTTAATACTTCTGAGAAATAAGTTTGATTCTTCCACCACCACCAGCACCACTACCATCAAAAACATGCCCCGATCTAATCACTATCCAAAGAATAGAACTCATTGTTCCACTTAAATAGGAAACGGGGGTTGCGGGGGTTGGGGGGAAGCCTGATAAGTTGATTAAGAGAAATACTTCAGTACTTCTCTTTAGGGAAAACATAAAATTTTTATTTACATGGGATATGCAACCTTACTTTGCCATTTGCTTATCACTCCATCTTTATGTATCATAGTATGCTACCCCAAACAATCCCAAATAACATACCTCAATTTGGGTAGCCTTCCTTGCTTGTGATTTTGTCACTCTATTCTATCTCTTGTATTTCAAAATCACCACTGTCTTTTAACAGAGCAACATAGGGCCTATATAACACAATAATTGTAACTTTAGAGACAATTGCAATACTTGGCACATACCAAACTCTCCAAGGTCTTTTGAATAATTGGAAAAAGTAATGTATGAATGTGATACCTCCAGATTGTGTAGTGTTTGTTAAATGTAATTTCTGACTGAAATAATCTCTTTATATACAAACTATATTGAAATATTTCAATGTAGTCTAAGAGATATCCCAATTACTGGTATAATCTGTCAGGTAAAAAATAAACAAAACTAAACTAAAACTAAAACAAACAAACAAAAAACACAAGGGGAAGTTATGTAAAACTAAATATGCAGAATATATCTAGAAATATCTTTGTGATAAATATCAGTTTTTTTGTTGTTTTACATAAGAGTGAAGCTGCAGTTTATTTTATTTATTTTTTATTTAAAAATATGTATTTATTTATATTGAGAGAGAGAGTGTGAGCAAGTGGTGGGGTGGGAGGGGTAGAGGGAGAGAAAGAATCTCAAGCAGCCTCCCTCTTGAGAGTGGAGCTTGACACAGAGCTGGATCTCATGACCCTGAAATCATGACCTGAGCCAAAACCAAGAGTTGGAAGCTCAACTGACTGAGCCACCCAGGTGGCCCTGCAGTTTGTTTGTTTGTTTGTTTTTTCTAACAAAATGACCTAAATATGGAAGAATTATCCTTCCATATTTAGGTCATTTTGTTATGGTAGAAAGAGGATATTATTTGCAACCAGTTGACCTGATTTTAAATTTCAGGTTTGCTATTTGTTCCTGTGTGACCATGGGGAAGTTATATACACTCTCAATCTCAATTACCTTGTAGGGAAAACTGGTATCTAGTTAATAATATTTTAATGAGAAAATGTCTGAACACAGTGCTCATATGTGGAAGGCACTGGCAATAGATTGTCTCTCTATTAAGTTGTCATACTCTGCTTTCCTCCAGAGGGCAATAAATTTATTTATTTAATTTCTTCAGTCAAGTGTGAGATAAAATCAAAATCTGACAGAGGACTAAGTGTGCACTATTGAGAAAATATTTTAAAACTCAAGCCTCATTTCATGTAAATTAAGGACAAAAGGATGCAACCTACCTATTTCATGAGGATGCCATGAGGATCAAATTAGGGAAGAGACGGGAATGGCTTTGTAAATTATTTTAGTATTAAATACAAATTAGGCTAAAACTGAAAGTGTGATTCAATATCAAACTAAATAAAGGTGAAAGTAAAGTGGAAGAAGACGACTTCAATAACAAATTCCTATTTAAACCTATAAATATCATATAGAGTATTTTTTCAGATAATAATAAATTGAACATGCAGATTATTCAGTAATTAGAGGAGTGGAGATATAAATATTAAAAGAATACAAGGCATAAAGGTTTATAAGAATTCTACATTAGCAAAGGACAAATTGTGAGCATGTCAATATAAAGACAAAGAGTTAAGATAACAGGTAGAGAAATAAGTTAGAGTGAGGTACAGAAATTGGAAACTTTCAAAATGCTGCTAGTTCCAGACCCATAACATGTAGTTGACTTGTAAGTCTGTGGGGGAAGTTTTGTCTCAAACACAAGAAGTGTTCTCAAAATCAGTGACACTGGCAGGGGTGGGGATAGGATGTGAGGGACTAAAGCTATAGGTGGAACATAGCATTGGTTATGGTCAATAACTCTTGAGTCAAGAGTGAGTTGGTGACCAATGTCTTTCTGTAGAGGAATGTCTTCATTAATGGAGAGAAATAGGAGAAGCAGAACCTAGCTTTGAGGAAGAAGGGATGGCAGGAAGCATCATCTTATAAATGAACTGCAGGGAAACTGAGGAGAAATATGGATATATACCTAGATTTTCACAGAAAAGTGGTGCTGGATTTCAGACGCCTGGAGATTTTCATGTAAAAAGTACATGAAAGTACATAGAAGGAATATGTCACTTTTTATTAAAAACTATTAAAGTATGGAATGATCAGGATTCTCTCGTTGAAATCATTTTAATCATGGATTACAGCAATTGTAACAAGCTTGCATAGATTGATCATCTTTTCATCATCTTGTTTTGTCGTGGTTGTTCTTTTCTGCAATTGTATTACAGCAAATTATTGAGAAGATAGCAACTTTATTACATATGCATTAAGGAAATTAGCCATATACCTGAAATGAAGTTTGCCATGGAGATAGAAGCTCTCTTAATCTCTAAACATATAAAATATCTCATTTATTTAATTCTTTCACCCATTAGTAAGTTACCACTTATTGATTCACTTTATTAAAGAAACTGAAACGTTAAAATTACTCAAGACTCTAAGACCATTAAAATCCCAATTTATTAGTAATGTAGAGGGAATGAGGAAAGATTTTGTCACTTTCTCCAAAATATTAATTTTGTGACATCATTCTTTTATTTCCCCTGAATAAGCTTCCAGTCTCTTGAAGAAGTCTAAACCATAAAGTTTTCATTCAACTTTTTAATGCAGATATTTTTATACGATGTTACAAAAACAATCTACAAATTACTTATATTCACACAAGCGTAAGGATACCTACAGAGTTATTTTTTGTGAAGGTGATCTTTAAATTAATCACTTTAAAAATGAAGTATAGATTCTTACATAAATAAGTACTCATCTAAGAAAATCATTAGCACTTTTAACCAGAATGAAAACAAAAGTTGATAGTCTGTGGTTGAAGGAATAGATTTTTATCACTGTTGTTTAGTATGAATAAATCAGAATGATAATAGGCAACAAAAATAACTTATCTGTACATAAAGTAATAATTGATTCTAATTGTTTTCATTGTTTTTTAAAAATGCCAAATTTCGGGCGCCTGGGTGGCTCAGTTGGTTAAGCGACGGTCTTTGGCTCAGGTCATGATCCTGGAGTCCCAGGATTGAGTCCCACATCAGGCTCCCTGCTCAGCGGGGGGTCTGCTTCTTCCTCTAACCCTCTTCCCTCTCGTGCTCTCTGTCTCTCATTCTCTCTCTCAAATAAATAAATAAAATCTTTAAAAAAATAAAAAATCAAAAATCAAACTCAGAAACGAACTTTGTTGTTATGGAAAGATGAAGGACAAGTGACTTTCATCTTAATGCCTTCTGTATCTGGTGGAAAGCAGAAAATTCAGTTTTCTAGTCTATATGCCTAAGATTTTACAATCATTCATTGTTTAAGGAATCTGATTCCATATTCTGAGGTCTGACTGCTGACAGCTTTAAGTCTCACTGTCCCTCTTCCTCTTGTGTCCTATATCTGATCAAGCTCATAAGAAGGCTGGGGTGGTCTGTCTTTGGTGCAAGCTGAGGATTCAAATCATGCAAGCTCCTTCCTATGTGAATCCCCATACTGGCATCACTCTCTAAACCACAATAAAAATCCAAACCATTGTCCTTTCCTTGCTTTCTCAAACCATTTCGAGATCTGGCATTACCTTTCCCATTCCTTAGTCAAAATAATCAAAACTGCTGAGGTGTACTTGAAATATCAATTTAAGTTGCCTACCCTTATTTGATCCTCTTCTCCTTCTAGTTACATACCTCTTTGCAGTTAGTCATAGCCATATCACTTGCTATACTCAATGATGCGCAAGCAGAAGTAATATGTGCCTTTTTAAATATGAGGCTTTTTTGATAAGCAGACCTAAAATGTTATAGACCTAAAAGGGAACACTAATGGATGATTTAGCCTACCACAGTCTAACTACCAAATTGCTGCAATACGGATGATTGACCAGAAGATTCAGAAGGCTTACAATGAGTTAGAAATACATCTCACCCATTAAGCCACTTAGATTTCAATGTGAAGTCACTGAGATTTTAGAGTTTGTTATATTAGTATAATATGTAGCTATCAGTCAATATAATTTGTTTGTAAAAATATCAAAATGATCACATGGATTAAATTAAATAATTAGAAACAAGAAAACAAATAGATATGATAGCAATACTGATGATAATGTCTTCTGAAATTTATGCAGATGACCACTCCTTAATTCATGTATTCATACTTTTAAAAAAACATTTAGTTCATTTCTAGCATAAGCATTATACTCAGTATATATTTCCTACTGAAGTTTCTGCAGCAAATAATAAAGAATAACCTTGTCCTCTAGGTTGTTATGGTCTAGTTAATAAAGAAACCCTAAGGGATTTTTTTTTAAAGCTGCAGGATTTAAAAAAATACGAAGCATTTGTATTTAACACTATTAGGTAAAAGTTCATGAGTGGAACGTCATTTGGTCTATGTCAGGTTTTTAATATTATGTACATGTACCAAACTTCTGAACCCACTCCTTGAGAAATGACTGACCATATAAAATAGATCTAACTATTGGATACCTCTCTCTGGTCATCCTCCTAGTCATTTTCCTATTTGGACGTAACCTTTTAGATGCAAATTTTATTAAAATCAGAGAGTAATATATGGAAACTTGTTATTAATTTTCCTTCAATATCTACATACATAGACCCTTCACTTCAAGTATCAGCTCAAACGTCACTTCTTCATAAAAGACTTCTTTTAGCACCCTTATTTTTCTTCTTCAAATTAATAACTGACAATATTATATTGAGTTTTTAAATATATGTTTATTGTCTATCTCTTCCACTTGAATGTAAACTCTATGAAGGTAGGTAGTTTGTTTCATGTGATATCATACCTCTAGCTCTAGTTCAGTCCTTGGCATATAATATTTATTGAGTGAATTAATAAGTGAAAGAATAATAAATATCTGTAACAAATATTTTCTGAGCCTTTTTCATGGAGGTTAAAATTATATCATCCCCTACCTGTGACTAATACTGTAAATCTACAGGGTACATTTTGCCTCTTTTTCAAACAGGAATAAACTAGAAGTGAAATATATGAAGATGTTGATAGCTAACATATCTCAGTAGGTATTGCAATGTTTCTCTTCAATATCCTTCTGTATTTCATATGAGTGGCAAGATAAAAATGGACAAATCGGGCTTTCCCCCCCGCCCATCAGGGACTTTGCAACCCTGAATCAAATAAAAGCAACATATTTCTGTGTAGTTTGAAAACACAGCTGGAATTATTTACTCTCTAGACAAGTTTTGATTACAAATAGTAGACTTTACTTCTCTTTTCCAATCTCCTTAAATAAAGCAGAGGAGTGACATCTATGAGTTGAGTCAGGGAAGTAAGTAGGAGTAGAACAGAAATAAGAGCACTGATGTTACTCATATTGTTTCACTTGCTTTGAATCTAAATATAATATAAACTAATGGGACAAACTTGAATGAAATAAAAATTGAATATTAATATTTTCCTTCACTTTTCTATTAGTTCTATGCATGAATTTGACTTAAGGGGGGAAATGAATTCTCTATCATTTAAACCCCTTGATTTGAATGCCAGAGGCACATACTTAGGTTATTTATGATCTAATAAGTTCACTCTATATATACTTGAGGAACTAAGGAAAATATATAACTCTCTCAGCAGTTTTCTTAGAAAATTAGGAAATCTAGACACCAACCAACTACAGTAAATCAATAGTAGTTGTAGTATACCATTTGGAATATGCAATCGTTTTCTCATCAGGTATTCATTTTGCCTAGAATTTCCTAACCTAATGAATCATGATCTCTGTTTGTCTTGATATTTATTATTTTCCTATTCCATTAATCACGAATTATATATTTTTCTTCTACCTAAAACTTTTATTTTTTACTTTTCACAACTTCTACATTTATGGATCCTTGACTTCTTGCTTTTTCTGTGTTTCAAATTGTACCCTCCCAGCATAAAGATAATAATTAGGTTGGCTGGCCAACTACTAACCAAGTGTACTTCAAGTATCGGTGAGGGACTCTATGCCCCACTCATGGCTGCTGACCAACATTCATGTAACTATTTTTTTTTTAATGGTATGCTGATCTCTGATACTATCTCTGCTAATGGTGTTAAGAGGTTGATTAAATAGTACAAAGCAGAGTAACATACACAGAAGTAATCCTACTGAAGAGAACCCAGTGGTTTCACAACTGTTTTCATGCTTAGAATATCAATGAGATCATCAATAACTTTAAAACTAATCAAATCAAAAAAACAATCCCAGATTTCAGCCTTAAGACACATTCCCTCACCCCATCCTTTAAACCACTTCTAGTAATATTACTGGTGCCTGAGCTTAATCAAGAAAATAGAATCATTACAAGTAATTTGGGAATCATAGTCACATGGGAAGTACAGCTTAAAGAAATATGGAATGGGCTAGGGAAGTCAATGTCTGGAAAGTTTAGTCACGTATTTAGAGAAAATTTACTAAGGACTTCATATGGAAACACAGGAGTGATGAACCCAGAGATCATGAAGCCATTAGAAAGCCACCACATCTGGCTGCCAGGAACATGGTCTAGAGATCATGGGGAAATCTGAGAAACCACCAGATCTGAAAACTGCCATAATCTTCTTCGAATAACGTTTGTTTCATTTCTGCTTTGCAGATTTTATACCCATTGGTCTCATTAGCAAACTCTAATCTAGACCTTCACAGGAAAAGTCATTCTAGAAATCTTAGGAAGGAATCAGTGGCAGTGCTGAGTTAACCACAGACTATCCAGCACAGATGGCTTTGTCGTTCCATGGATCTACAGTATTTCTCTTGGGGTTAGGGAAAAGTGAGGGTATTAGTTTTCTAAAATAAACCAAAATAAAGAATGATTCCAATAGGTACTAATTTCAGATGAGTAAGAAACTCTAAAATATGCCTCTTAAAAATAATTTTTTGTAAACCATCACATTAACAGACTAAAAAGGAAAATCACACGATCATATTAATAGATACTGAAAAAGCATTTGAGAAAGTCTAACACTCATTCATGTTAAAAAAAAAAATCTCAGTAAACTGGGAATAGAAAGAAATTTCCTAAACTTAATAAAAATATCTACATAAAACTACAGCTAACATTATACGTAATAGGGGCGCCTGGGTGGCTCAGTTGGTTAAGCGACTGCCTTCAGCTCGGGTCATAATCCCAGGGTCCTGGGATCGAGTCCCACATCGGGCTCCCTGCTCTGTGGGGAGCCTGCTTCTCCCTCTCCCACTCCCCCTGCTTGTGTTCCCTCTCTCGCTGTCTCTCTCTCTGTCAAATAAATAAATAAAATCTTAAAAAAAAAAAAAATTATACGTAATAGTAAGAAACTCAAAACATTCTCACTAAGATTAGGTACAAGACAAGAATGTTCCTTTTCACCACTCCTTTTAACATTATACTGGAAGTCTTTGTGAACGTAATAAAGCAAAAAAAGGAAATAAAATATATACAGATTAGGAAGAAGAAACAAATCTCTGTTCATAAATGGCATGATCATCTGTGTAGAAAATCTGAAAGAATCAACAAAAGACTGCTGGAACTAATAAGCAATCATTTCAAGTTCACAGGAGACGAAGTTAAGATACAAACTGCAACTGCTTTTCTATATACAAACAATTAACAAGTAGAATTTGCAGGAAAAACACAATGCCATTTACATTAGCACCAAAAATATAAAGTATTTAGGCATAAATCCAGCAAAATATGTATAAGATCCACATGAAGAAAATGAAAAACTCTAACAAAATCAAAAAAGAACTAAATAAATGGTGAGATAGTCCATGTTCATTGATAAGAAGACACAATATTGTCAAGACATCAGTTCTTCTACAGATTCAGTGCAATCCCAATCAAAATCCCAGCAAGTTATTTTGTGTATATTGACAAACTGACTCTAAAGTTTCTACGGAGAGGCTAAAGACCCAGAATAGCCAACACAATATTGAAGGAGAACAAAGTCACAGTACTGACACTACCAAATTCAAGACTTACTATAAACCTAAAGTAATCAAGAGTGCGGTATTGGTGAATAACAGATCAATGGAATAAAATAGAGAGTCCAATAATATACCCACAGAAATACACTCAATTGATCTTTGACAAAGAAAAAAAGATGATACAGTAAAACAAAGACAGTCTCTTCAATAAATTGTGCTGGAACAACTGGACATCCATATGCTTAAAAAAAAAAGAAAAAATGGAAGAAAAGAAAGGAAAAGAAAAGAAAGCAAAACAAAACAAAAAGAATCTAATCAATAACCTGACCTTATACCTTTCACAGAAATTAACTAAAAATAGATCATAGATACAGTGTAAACTGCAAAACTATAAAACTATAAAATAACATAGGAGAAAAACTAGATGACTGGGTATGGTAATGGCATTGTAGTTATAACATCAAAGGTATGATCCAATAATTGATAAACTGGACTTCTTTGAAATTAAAACTTCTACTCTACAAAAGACAATGAGGGAATGAGAAGACAAGCCACAGACTGAAAAAAAAAATGCAAAAGACATATGTGATAAAAGACTGCTATTCAAATTATAAAAAGAACTCTTAAAACTCAAAAATAAGAAAACAAACAACCTATGGGACACCTGGGTGGCTCAGTTGGTTAAGCGGCTGCCTTCGGCCCAGGTCATGATGCCAGGGTCCTGGGATGGAGTCCCACATCAGGCTCCTTGCTCAGCAGGGAGCCTGCTTCTCCCTGTGTCTCCCTCTGCTTGTGCTCTGTCAAATAAATAAAATCTTAAAAAAAAAAAAAAAGAAAACAAACAACTTGCTTAAAAATGGGCCAAAGACTAAAAGACACCTCAACAACAAATATATACAGATTACAGCCAAGCATATGAAAATATGTTCCACATCATGTCATTAGGGAAATGCAAATTAAAGCAATGAGATACCACTATACATCTATTTAAATGGCCAGAATCTGGAACCCTAACAACACTAGATGATGGAGAGGATGTGGAGCAAAAAGAGCTCTCATTCATTGTTGTTGGGAATGCAAAATAGGACAGACACTTTGGAATGCTATTTGATAGTTTCTTACAAAACTAAACATATCCTCATTATATGAGCCAGCAACATCCTGCTCCTGGATATTTGCCCAAAGAAATTGAAACCTATGTCCACACAAAAGAGTGCACGTGGATGTTTGTAGAAGCTTTCTTCATCATTGCCCAAACTTCCAAGACATGGAAGCAAGCAAGATATCCATTAGTAGGTGAATGAATAAATATACTGTGGCACATCCAGACAATAGAATACTATTCAGTGCTAAAACAGAAATGAGCTACCGAGCCGTGAAAAGATATGGAGGAATCTTACATGCATACTATGTGAAGGAAGCCAATCTGAAAAGGCTACACACTATATGTTTCCAACTATATGACATTTCAGAAAAGGTAAAACTATGGTTTCATAGATAGTAAAAAGATCAGTGGTTACCAGGGGTTGATGGTGGAGGGAGATAAATAGGTGGAGCATAGAGGATTTTTAGAGCAGTGAAAATATTCTGAATGATATTATCCTGATGGGTACATGTCATTATGTATTTGTCTAAATCCAAACCCATTTGTACTACACCCAAAGTGAATCAGAAGTAGACTATGGATGTCGGGTGTTTATGATGTGTCAATATAGGTTCATCAATTGTAAGAAATGTATTCTCCTGTGAAGGATGTTGATAAATGTGGGAGACTAAGAATGTGTGGGAACAGGGATATAAGAATATAAGAATAATTTCTGTAACTTCCCCTAGATTTTGTTGTAAATCTAAGACTGCTCTAAAAAATAAAATCTTAAATAACAAAATAAAATAAACCATCTAGAACAATGTGAATAAAATAATTTTTATGAATGTTTAAGTAGTCAGAAAGTAAACATGGATAGAAACAACCTTTACTTTGCAATATTACAATAAAGTTTATTAAATTTTCTCTTATGGGTAGCATTTTCACAGCTAAATCAAGTCTTAAGCAGCTCTTTACTCTGAGCTAGCTAGAATTTTGGAAGCTACATATTGTTGTATTGAAATAAGTGTGCATATTGTAAATTGAGTGAAGAACTTACGTACAATGAAAAATGGCGCACTGAGAAAAATTTGAACTTTAAGTACCTTGAGTTTTTTTGAATTTTAAGAATTTTTTTATAGAAATGGCTGACATCATTAGAATGAAAATCCATGTATAATGAATGTAAGGTTGTATTAGTCTATATTAGATATCATTTGTCTTGATTACTTTCTTCTTTTTTCTACACATCACATATTTTATCACTTTCTTTCAATGTGACAAGGTACAAAGCCTATCCCTACTTGAGAGTTCTCATCTATACAATGAGGAGCTAATAATTACAAAGCTCTTGGAGGAGTGGTACATATGTGGGTCTTAATCAGTGTTATTTATTATTAATGTCATTATTATAGCTATTATGATCTTTGTTCCTGGATTATGATCACACTAGAATTCATGCTTAAGGAATACCTAACTCACACAAATAAAATATTCAAAATTCAAATAAATAATGAAGAGAAATAAGAAAATTTCCAAAAGCCTTCTTGAATCTCTGCAAGAAAAATATTTGAGAAGAGATATTTGCTCTTAAATCTGAGAAGAGTTAATAGACTGTTGACAAAGAATCAGGCAGTGTGTAGGAAACCCTTCGTAACAGGCTTCCATATCTAGACCTAAAAAGTGGAAGAGAAAAGGAGTTACAACACTCAGGGAGAGAGAGAGCTGTGTGGAGCCGTTGTTGATAAGACCTGTAAGTTTCTCACACAAAAGAGTAAATGAAGTCCACAGTGACCCCAAAGAGCGGAGGATGGGGGAATAAATAATCAGACTCATTCACATCCCTCCCTCTGATTTCCTGCTAGTATTCTTTAGTGATCGAATTCAAATTTGACCCAAAAGATAAGGGAACTCTTAATTCAATAAATATAGCTTAGTTTTCTGGAACCTACAATGGGAGAAGGAGAGTATTGAGCTGATTTTGAGGGACAAAGAGATATTATATGTACATGTTTTTAAAAGTAATGATCTGATTAACATAGGTCTGAGATGGCATTTTTTTATTATGTCAAATGTTAGCCAAATACTAATGGCTAAAATTGAGCACATTTAATAAATTAGAATTAGGTAAATGCATTATATGTTGCTTTTATATTAGGAAAATGGTATTTGTCTTAGATTGGAGGAAAATAGTATTTTAATGGCATCTATACATAAATGTTAGACGTGTTTATTTGTATTTATGGCCTTTGGATGTCTGTAGATGATTTCTATTTTTATTTAAAGATTTTTTATTTTATTTTTGAGATAGAGAGAGAGCTAGAGAGAGAGCACAAGTGGAGGGAGGGGCAGAGGGAGAAGCAGGCTTCCTGCTGAGCAGGGAGCCTGATGCGGGGCTGCATCCCAGGACCCTGGGATCATGACCTGAGCTGAAGGCAGAAACTTAGCTGACTGAGCCACCCAGGCGCCCAGTGATTTTTATTTTTAAAGTTTGTCTTTTTTGAGATGAATCAAATTATTATATTTAGGGAGCACTTCACTGGATCAGTCGGTTAACTGTCTGCCTTCAGCTCAGGTCATGATCCCGGAGTCCTGGGATTTAGTCCCACATCAGGCTCCCTACCCAGCAGGGAGTCTGCTTCTCCCTCTCCTTTTGCCTTTGCGTCTCCCTCTGCTTCTGCCTCCCCCTCACTTGTGTTCTCTCTTGCTCTCTCATGCACTTTCTCTCACTCTCAAAAAAATAAAGTCTTAAAAAAAAACTTGTTATATTTACAAATTAGTTCCTTCAACATTCACTAGATAATATTTACTATAATTATTGAAATGGTATATAACCAGCATTTTAATAATTATTTATCAATATTATTTTACACTATTTTTAGATTTCAAAGGCTATTATTCTTCTGTTTTAAAATCAATATTTTGCTTTCTGTGATTTTATATTTAACATTAATTAAAATATCAAGTTTTGAAATTTATATCCATTCCTTCAAATAATGATACTCACTTGAAATAAAAGTACCCTACATGCAAAGAACTGTAAACGTAGAATATCAAATGTTATTAATGAAACTAATCAAATGAAGAATCAATGCAGGTAAATAAAGTACAGATAACACAACTAATAAATGTTAAATTCATTTATAAAATATTGTTTAGAAAGTAAGTCGATTGAATTATTTTTACTTCCACATCCTCATTCTTTCTGCCACACCCACCATGTGTAAACTCAACCACTGATTGTCTTAAAATGTGTGTTCTTTATTTGTTGAGAGTTGTGGTTAAACAGTATGGTAGAAAGAATAAACTGGGTTTTCCACAAATTATTTGTTCAAAAATCAAGTAGTCCTGTGATGATGGTTGCAATTTACGTACTTTTTTTTTTTTTTTTTGCTTTTAGCTCCTAATCATCTTAGCAGCTAACAGAACTTGGCATCCATATATTCAAGCCCACTTCATAATCTCCTTCTTCTCAATTTCAGTAGATGACTTTAAATAAAATCTTTCATAGAGAATATAGAAGTTAGCAGGTCCAAAGGCCCTTCAATGTCCATTCCCTCTCCATTCACCATTTAAAAATTAATACTTTGCCCCAAGAAAAACTTCAGAATCTTTAGAAATCAACTTCTTTAGTACATTTCAATCAATATCATAGACTACTCAAAAGTCACACTTATCACAAATCATGTATATAAAACAAAAAATATCTTTTTAAATGTTTTCAAAGAAATAAAGAAAATCCCCTGAGCCCCAAACAGGTGAAGGATATGCTGCTTAAGCTCGCTGTTAGTCGAACTGCTTTTTAAAAGGTATTTTCAGCCTAAAAGGATGCAGAGGCTTTAATTCTAATGAGCAAATTGGGGACAGGAAACAAAACTTTTGGCCAAAATAAATTGGGTAATTAGAACTGAGATCCACATGTGAAGCCAGGTTATCAGATGGCTACATGCTCAAACAATAAGACAGCTAGAAGAAATCTTTCCATCAACAACAACAATATTCCCTGCCTTTGGGCTTTTGGAAGAAAAATCAAAGATTCCTATTAATTTGAAGTTTGATCATTCAAAATCTATGTTCTATCCTCTGCTACTTTTCAGTTTCAAATGGATACATCTATCTGGTCCAGATAACTCAAAGTTGAGAAATAAGTTTAATTGGTCCCAGGTTGATAAAGAAGCAGGGCATCGGAGAGAAGCAAAATGTGACACCTTTAGAGGAGCATATTCTCAAACTTGCCTTTCCCAGGATGAGCATGCTCTCTAAAACATCACACATGGAACCCTAGGGGCAAGAGCCACTGGAAATAACCTATAGCAGAATTAAAACCTCTAAGGACTTGATGTATTACAATTGTCTTATTGGATGTTAAAGTCTATAAAATTAAAAAGCAAACCAGAGCAAAGAACAAGCTAGTATTTTTTTTTTAAAATGATGTGGTGGATTTGAAAACAAAACTAGAAATAAAATATTTTTTAAAGATTTATTTACTTATTTCAGGGAAGAGGAAGGGGGGCAAAGGGAGAGGGGAAGCAGACTCCCTACTGAGCAGGGTGCTGGACTCTGGGCTTGATATCCTGACCTGGAGATCATGACCTGACCTGAACCCAAGAGTCAGATGCTTAACTGACTGAGCCATCTAGGCACCCCCAGAAATAAATTATTTTAATTAAAATTAAACCTAAGTAGATTGGTTAACAATGGATTAAATGTAAACTAGAAGATAGATGAAAATATTAGAAAGGACAAAACTTAAAAGGCAAAAAGATGAAAATATTTATATTTCTGAATCATTGATGGAGAGGAACAGGAAGACAAGATCTGTCCTAAAGATGAGCACTGAGTAGGGATGTATGGAAGTGTTGAATCTCTATATTGTACACCTGAAACAGATATAACATTGTATGTTAACTACACTGGAATTAAAATAAAAAACTTAATTAAAAAAAATATATAAGAAGAGACCAGAATCATGAAAGAGGAGTTCATAATGCCATAGTGGATGAAGATTTTTCAGAATATATTAGATATGTTAATCTCAGATTCAGTGAAGTGAAAGGAAACTCAATAAATGTTGTTTAAATAAAAAACAACAGTAACTCATGTAGACACATCATAGTGAAACTGTTGATCATCAATAATAGTGAAGGACATAAATATCCAGAGTAAACAGGTTTCCAATTGACAAATCTGAGTTGGGTGACTGCAAAGGAACAACAACAACAAAAAAAAAATGAAAAAAAAAAAAAAAAACAGAAATAAATGGCTTCAACATTCTGATAGACAATATATAGTAACTTAGAATACTATACTATGGTTAAACATTGTTTAAGAAGAAGTTCAAAATCATGGCACCTGAGTGGCTCAGTTGGTTGGTTAAGTGTCCAACCTTTGTTTTCAGCTCAGGTCATAATCTCAGGTTTGTGAGATCAAACCCCGTGTTGAGCCTGGCAAAGGGCTCCATGCTCGGTGTGAAGCCTGCTTAAGATTCTCCCTTTCCCTCTCCCTCTCCCCCCTCCCTCTTTCTCTCCTAAAAAAAAAAAAAAAAAAAGTTCAAAGGCATTCTTAGATAAAAAATGACATAGATTTCTACTAAAGTACCTTCTCTTCTGAATAATTTATTTCCAGAAGAAAAGTAAGATGCTGCAAAAGACTTCTGAAAACAGAAATTAATAAAGGGTAAAAATTAGTGAAAGTTAACTATATACTAATAATAAAAATGACAACTTTGGGAAATTGAATGAATTTGAATATAAATAGAGAAAATATATAAGAAAACAATGGTGATTAGAATTAAAATTGTAAACTCACATAGTTCAGAAGAAGGACAAATATATTTATTATCATCTCCTTGGGTAGATCTGTTAATGTTATGGAGTGAATTCTGTCCCCCTCCAGATTCATATGTTGGAAACCCTAAACCCCACCTTTTTAGAATTTGGAGATAGGTCTTTTAAAGAGGTAATTAAAATTAACTGAAGTCATAAAGGTGGGGTCCTAGTCTAGAATGACCGGTGTCCATATAAGGAAAGGAAGAGACACCAGAAATGCATGCACACAGAGGAAAGGCCATGAGAGGACACAGCAACAATCTGGACATCTGTTTGTCAAGGGTAATGGTCCCAGGACAAACCTACCCTGCCAACACCTTGATCTTGTACTTCTAGCCTACCAGAACTGAGAAAATAAATTTATGTTGTTTAAGCCGCTCAATCTGTGGTATTTTGCAATGGCAGCCTGAAGAAACTAACACAGGTAACTTCTAAAATAAATAAAGTATAAAAATTCCAAAGGAGTAAGAAAAATAAGTGAAAACAAACAAACAAAAAATCAATCTAAAAGAAAGGAGAAATAAAGCACATGAAGAAAGATGTATATAAACTCCAAAATAATATGATCCAAAAAAACAAAATAAATTTGCCCTCTCCAAAATACCACAGTTTTCATTTAAATGGAAGTTATGTGTCACTTACAGGAGACATATCTAACACACAAAGATACTGAAATATTGATAATGAAGTATCAAAAACCAATATAAAGCTAGAAATTTAGGTAGCAATGATAAAATGATAACCGGATTTCACTCATTTAGCAGTTTAAAATCACACAGCTCATGAATCATAGAAAAATAAAAATTAAAAAATACTTTGAATTTAATGTAAATGAAAATAACCACTTATAAAATTTTGCTAAGCTAATAAATTGATATTAGAGATCATTGTACAGTCTTAAATTATTATATTAGAAAAAAAGAAATATGGAAAAATAATGAGATCATTATGTAACTTAAGAAATTAGAGAAGTAACAATAATTAAAACCAAAGTGATAAAGAAAGGAAATAAGATAAAGACATACATTAAGGAAAGGAAAACAGATGTATACTAGAGTTAATCAACAAAGCCTAGAGTTGGTCTCTAAATAGAGAAATATAAATTTACCTAAGCTGACTCAAAAAAAGTAAGTGAATATTTTATAACAATTAGATAAAATTAATCAGTAGTCGTATATTTACCAAAGCTATCTGACAATATACTGAGGAAATAACGTCTATTTCTTACTCCCAACATATTTCAATTGTGTAGAAGTTGTACTGTTTCTACAGTTAATAGTCAAATGAAGCCTTTTCATAAATCTCTATCTTGTCCTAAATACCTAGAAAATAATATAGAAAACTGTTAAGATGTAAACTCTATAATATAAGCCTATTAGTTGATCTTTGCTAACAGTTTATTCATTGAAACTGTATATGTGTGTCTATGCGTATGTGTGTATGCACATGACTGTGTAGGTGTGCTTCTTAAGCATTGATAGCTTAACCAAACGAAGGAAGATTTATGCCATTTTGGCTACCTTGGTAAAATCCAAATATTTATTTATTGGACAGTTTTACTTGTAAGAATTGATTGATAAAAAGGAAAACAATGAAAAGAAAATCAACAAAGTACTGATCATTTTAAATTTATTGAACAATAAATTTATTCATTTTTGAAACCATTTTCAACACTCTGTACTGCACAGTTGAGCTAATGATTGGTGATTAATTACCCTAAATATAATTTACTTAATTTTGTAAGTGCTATTCAGTTTATGAGAGTATCATAAATTTGTTTGTTGTATCAGTCTACATATGAAGACACACTATATAATGCCTGTTCAGAAGACAGGAAATGGAATCTTTAATTACACATGTATGTAGAAATATTTTAGGGGTTTTTATGACACATTATAAAGTGATACACTTTTTTACTTATTTCCAAATGACTAAATTTAAATGTCATGCATTTATTTTAAATGATTGCAACCCGTGCAAGTAACAAAATACTGACCTAAGCCAGATTTGTTATTTGACTGAAGAGTACCCCTGGATGTAGGCATTCATGACTGGGAAGATGAAGAAAATAGTAACAAGTGCTAAAACTGAATAATGCTGAAGAGTACTTATAGTTTTATAACACATTTTTTAGCTATTCTAATCAATGAAACAATGTATTGGTCATCACTGAACATGAAAATAATTAGATTTCAACTTTTTCAGTCATTGGATTTTAAATAATACTCATTGGGTCTTAAATAAATTTATAATAGTAAAACCAATACTTGTGATGGTGGGTGTAGAACAGTAGAAAGAACACTGAAGAAAGAATCAAATATTTCTGCCACTTACTAGCTATGGGTAATAAGGGTAAATCAGTTTCTTAATCATATTGAGTTTACTTACCTATAAAATTTGTGTAATAAACTCTAGTCTGCTTCTCAGAATTACGTTTGTTTGAAGTTATAATGTACTGGAGGACTATTTTTAACTTGTATGTAAGTAGTATTTTAATACTTGATGAAAACACCGTAGGTAATTTATTATGGTGGTTTTCTAACCATATGAACTTCAAAGTGTGCTTTGAAACACACACAAAAATAACACTGAAAACTAAACCTAGCTTCAGAAACGAGAAGAAATTTCATTCCTTTCTTGCTTATTATGAAGGGGTAAAGTTAGTTGTAAAAATGGATTACAAAAGCAACAATCATGTCATTCATATTCATTCATTAGTTGATTTATTATTTCTTTTTAAAAAATGTTAATGAGGACCTATTGTGTACTGGTTCTATTCTATTTGGAGGCCATAAGATCCACAAAACATAATCTTGCCTCCATGAAGTTTATATTCTACTGGAGTGAGATGGGTAATAAGCACTTCAACAAGGAGACACATTGTATGTCGTATGATGTTAGGGCTAGGGAGAAAATTCAACAAGGAAATGAGGATAAAGTTTGCTTTAATCCATTTGGGCTGCTATAACTAAACACCACAGACTGGGTAGCTTATAAACAACAGAAATTTTTATTTCTCACAGTTCTGGAGGCGGGAAGTCTGAGACATGGTCAGGTGAATGCCTTTTTCAGGGTTGCAGATTCCTTGTAGCCTCATATAGTGGAAAGGGTCAGGGAATTCTCTGGGACCTCTTTGATAAGGCACTAATCCCATTCATGAACGTTCTACTCTCATAACTGAAGCACTTTCCAAAGGCCCCACCTTTTAATATCAACATCTCTGGAGGTTGGGATTTCAATATGTGAATTTTGGGATGGGGGGCACATTCAGATCATAGCAAGGTTTGATGGTATGGATGAAGATCCAAAGTTGCAAATCTCACTGCTAAGATAACATCTAAGGAGAGTCTTGAAGGAAGTGAAGGTGTAGTTATTTGACAATCTATAGAATGAATGCTCAAGAACAGGAAAGAGCAGAGGAAAAAGCCCTGAGGAGAGACCCTGTTCAAGGAAAATCAAGGTGGCCAGTGTGACTAAAGATTGAGGAGCGAGAGGGGGATGGTCAGGGAGACTGTTGGGGGAAGCATATCATGGAGGATCATAATCCTGTGTTACCAATAAAAATGTTGTTAGTGCCCATTATTTGTAAGTAACCTTGGTAATCACAGGTTATTACAAATGTGAATTAAATTCCTCTTTAAGAGTTCACAATCCAGTAGTAGGCACTACCAGTCAAAGGAATATCACAATCGATGTCATGAAATAAACTAAGGCCGCTTTATATACGACGGAGAGTAACTGAAGGAGCCACAAGCCATTCTGAGATGACTGATGGGTAGCTTCAGAAACAAGTTAATGTTTGATGTAGATTGTGGATATAGCATAGAATGTTATCAGCCAATGAAATGGAAAAATCCATTTTCAACAGAAGAAATACTGTGCATATGCAAATGGTCAAGAGAAATATGGCAGGCAGGTTAGGAACAGTGAACTTCTTAGCACAACTGAAATGCAGAATGTATTCCAAAGTAGTGGGGAATAGATAAGAAAGTAGATTGACTTGAGATTGTGAAGTGCTTTTTATTCCACAATGAAAAGTTGAGATTTTCCTACAGGCTTTAATAAGCCATTTCAGGTTTTTAGAGAGAGAAATGACAAAATCAATATCACTTGGTTATAGCAATATATGGATATAGTGGCATTACAATTAGAAAAGATAGGCTGGGCAAGAGAGACTCTAAGGCTGTTTCGGTAATTCAAACAAGCCTTGAGGGAAAGTAAACGAAGGAAATAAGAGTGAAGACTAGAAAGTCACAATGAGGGGCGCCTGGGTGGCTCAGTCGTTAAGCGTCTGCCTTCAGCTCAGGTCATGATTCCAGGTCCTGGGATCGAACCCCGCATCCGGCTCCCTGCTCCGCGGGAAGCCTGCTTCTCCCTCTCCCACTCCCCCTGCTTGTGTTCCCTCTCTCGCTGTGTCTCTCTCTCTCTGTCAAATAAATAAATAAAATCTTTAAAAAAAAAAAAAAGAAAGTCACAATGAATTTGAGAAACACTTTGGAGATGATGAAGGTATTTTTGGTTGGGGGACCAAGGCCATGGAGGGTATTAGACAATTTAGACATTTTATACAAAGCTGTTTCTGATGTCAATCATTTTGGGTTGGTGGTAAAAATCACAGGATGTATATAACTTCGGGAAATGAATAGAACACATCAACATCACAGGTCTATAGAGAGAGGATTAAGTGAAGACTGTTTCATTTCTACTTTGACTAAATTATATGATGAAGGGTGGAAGAAATTCTAATATATTTTAATTTCAGTAGAGGATGGTATTAGTGTCTCACAAAATAACAATTGAATTATAAATTAAAATTGTCTTGCTTATGAATGTTATTACCCAGAATATAATTGTAGTAAGGGACCATGAATCAAACATAACTGAAAACTTATTACGTATTTAGTTCTGGGATGATGGTGTCAGTTCTGGGTAAATGTCAATGGAAAAGAAGGAAATGACTTAGTTTTGCTAGAATACCCCAAATTAATGACAATATTTTTTTTAGAAGGTGATAAAAATAGTGAGTAGTGGACCGCCTGGGCAGTGCTGTTGCTTAAGTGTCTGACTCGTGGTTTTAGCTCAGACCTGATCTCAGAGTTGTGAGCTTGAGCCCCCAGTTGGGCTCCGTGCTGAGTACTGAGCCTACTGGAGTTTCTAACTCTCACTCTTCCTCTGCTCCTCCAACCTGCACTCTCTCTCTCACTGAAATAAATCCTTTAAAAAATAACAAAAAGAATAACACATTGCTTAGAATGTTGATGATAAAAATATATTCAGTTTGTTTGAAACATTAAAACTTGCAAATGTGTGTTTTAAATGTATACTGTGTAGCATTTCTCTTGTGTCAGACATATTTGCTACATATTAATCCCAGAACCTCTTTCTAAAAAGTCTTCCATTTTTTTAAATTGTTCAAAGAAGAATCACATACAAATTTATGAAAAACTTTTCATACCTAAATACATTTATAAATTTAAAAATTGAAAGTTTTTAAATATAAAAAGCATTAACTTAGAAGTAATTGGGACTGAATGGGAAATTATTGGAATATCAGATTTCCAAATGCTTGAAGATCCTCGGTGACTGACAGAGAATAAATGCACTGGAAAAGGGCAAACCACAGTTACAAAATTCAGGAAACATCTTTATTGATTTTTTGTTCTTTATGTGGTAGCTCAAAAGCATGAAGCTTGATAAATAATTCCAGATATTTTGATATTTTTGTGACCAATCCCAGAAGGTGCTAAGGTGAGAATAGAAAAGAAGGGAAAAAATACTTTCAGATTTGATGGTTTTCATCCCTATACCAAATAATGCAATAAGATTTTGAACCCAATTTAAAACTCCACATCTTATCTTCAAGGTCTTGAAAAGGTTAAGTCCTCATCACCTTAGCAACCAAATGACTACATTTACCCTCTGTCATCAGATCTACTGACTCACAATGTTGTGTATTCCAAGGTTGTTTTTAAAGGAATCGACTAAAGGAAATTTCTTCATTGCAGTTAAAGGACAAGGCCTATATGGTAGAGTTTACTTCTCCATTTCCCAATATTCTTTTGAAATTCACTTAAGTCTGGTTCTACAATTTTTTTTTTCTTGAGAAAAAGCAGACTCATGTTCATAAGCATTCAGTTAAGATGTTTAATGATTCAGATTTCCTTTAACTTAGTTCAGTATTCTTCTCAACCTCATCTAGATTTTCTCAACGGATACTTCTCTAAGTCATTATTTATTCACCAATTCAACAATTTTTTTTAATCTTCTAAAAGGATGCAAGACATAGAGATTGAATATAAAGAGATCAAAAAGAATCAAGTCCTGCCTCCAGTAGTAGAAATATATTAGCACTAATAAAATGAATAATATTATTATTAATAATTAATAATAATAATATGGGATCATTGTTTGCCAATATGTTATTTGTGTATAGATATCACCATACAATACTATATATTTTATTTTAATATGGTAATTTGCAGCAATAATCAGGAGGTTCAGAGTCTGAAAACAAAGCAGCATTTAGTTTGATTAATTCTAGCTAAATATTGTGTTAATATGTCTCCTCTGAGATGCAGATACCAAATATACTAAACAATGTAGATTATTTATTATAGGTTTTTTTTAAAGATTTGTTTATTTATTTGAGAGAGAGAGCAAGTGTGGGAAGGTGCAGAGGGAGAGAGAAACTTTAGTAGACTCCTCACTGAGCTCAGAGCCTGACCCAGGGCTCAATCTCAGGAACCTGAAATCATAACCTGAGACAAAGCCAAGAGTAGGATGCTTAACTGACTGTGCCACCCAGGAGCCCCTTGTAAGTTTTAAATGGCATTAATAATGAATTTTTACTGGGGCACCTGGGTGGCTCAGTCATTAAGCATCTGCCTTCAGCTCAGGTCATGATCCCAGGGTCCTGGGATCAAGCCCCACATCGGGAAGCCTGCTTCGCCCTCCCCGCTCCCCCTGCTCGTGTTCCCTCTCTCGCTGTTTCTCTCTCTGTGTCAAATAAATAAATAAAATCTTAAAAAAATAATATATTTTTATTAAATATATCTAGAAAGACGCACAAAATAGAAAGAAATGATGAAGCATCAGGAGGTTATAAAGTGCATATAATATACATTGAAACAAAGCCATAGGGTGACTTAACAAAACAACCTAAAAGGCACTGAATTTGATCCTAATATACGTGTTATATACATGGGCCCTGAAAATGGTGAATAGCAGATCTCACTGCAAAATGCAGTTGCAACATGCTCATGAGATGAAGAGGCTGGAAAAAAAGTAACAAGAAATATTGGCAAATTACTTCCAACTCATGTTTATCATTGCTTATTTCTAGTTCTCTTTACTAATGCCATCAAATTGTCCCATTCATTGGCATTCCAAGAGTTGGTGCAATTACACAGAATTACTAGAGATTATATAGGTGGAGTCAGAAAAAAATCAACTACTCTGGATTATAGAAATATTTTTATGAATGTTGAGAAGTATATGATGTATGATAACCACTAGAATCTATCTCTTCAATCTCTGATCACAGGGAACATACATGAGCAAAGATACAGCCATACAGCTGTGAAATCTGTCAAATTTTCCATGAAATCCACACTTCTAACTAGCTGTTCCGATCCGGGGACTAAGCATGGCAGCACTATTAAGGCCTGCCCATTCCTAGAAGACACTGGAATCCCCTGAGGCTGGTTGACTCTGGCCCGAGTCCTCCCCAAAGACCATACTGAATTCTTAGGACCGCACTACAATATTGTTAATTAAAGTTTACTACTCTGTATGTTTCTATACTTGAAAGTTGCTGAATATAGATCTTCAATGTTCTCAACACACCCATACACACAAAAGGTAACTATGGGAAAGGATGGATGTGTTAACTAAGCTTACTGTGGTAAAAAATCATTTCACAAAATATATCAAATCATCACAATATCCACAACTTACACAATATTATATGTCAATTATATCTCAAAAAAGCTGTGAGAGGGAGGAGAATTGTGTTGCAGTGTAAGATGCTTCTACCTAAACTTTCTTCCCTCTTTCATTTACATGGAATCAAAACTACATCAAGGTCTGATGGTTCCCTTGGTCTCCCTTGATTCCTTCATTTTCCTATATGGTCTTTGTCCTTAATAAATCACTTGCAGGGTTAATTGTGCTTTGGATTCTGCTTTACCCAGGCAAACTCATGATGTGACTAAAACTAATCAAAGTAGAATTTTTTTCAGATTTCCAATCTTCAAATCATTGCTTTGAATTATCATTTCAGAATAGCAATATATGGAGAAGGAGTCACTACTTAAGAAATGTGTCAGTTTTGTGACATTATTACAAAGAAATTGTTAGCTTTGTATCACTGTTGCTATTTTGTATTTCCTTGTAGTTCTTTGTGTCCTTGTCTTTGGGTGCAGCACAGAAAATGAAAGCTAAGAAAATGGGTTATTACTTAGTCTGTAAGTGCTGAGAAAAATAAGACAAAATAAGAAAATAGAGTCAAGTAAAACAGCTTTGGAAGGAGGGCAAAGCAGAATGAAGCCCAGCAGAAGGAAGAAAGGAGAGCACAGTGATAGAGCAGTGTCCAGAAGGAGTCCTGGGCTCACATCTGAGAGGCCCACAAAAGATTCTGCCAGCATTGCTAGGAAAACAGAATAGCACATACGCATTTTGCCCAAATACAATGTACTGATTATCAAATATATATTTACCCAAATGTTTTATTAAAATTTTAATTTCAATGAAAGTCAACAAGAAACCAAAGAAACTTTAATAATAACATTTTCACAGTTTCCTCTTATAAGTCATTACACAGTAACATAAATTTAAGCCTTGTTACAGATAGAAATTGCTATATATAATCTTCAAAGTCTCTTTAGAATGCTTTTAATGTGGTAATAATATTTATCATTTCATTTATTTGTCAAGATGCAAAGCATTATTAATTAAAATTCTGTTTTAAACAACTAATTAATATAGAAAATATATTAATTATTGGGACAACTGGATGGCTCAGTTGGTTGAGTGTCTGACTCTTGGCTTTGGCTGGGGTCATGATCTCTGGGTTGTGGGCATGAACCCCCCTTTGAACTCCTTGCTCACCACAGAGTCAGCTTGAGAGTCCCTCCCTCTCCCTACCCCTCTGCCCCTTTCCCTGCTCACACTCGCTCACACTCTCTAGCTAAAATAAATGGATGTTAAAATCTTAAAAAAAGAAAGAAAATATATTAATTATTGAAGATAAACTAAAGATATAATTGCTTATCATTTATCTCAATAAACTGTAATAGGTGAAAAGCAGAAAATTCAATCATGTACAGTAAAAAACTGAAACAGGAGAAATAAGAAAGAAACAATAAAATAACTTTATATATTGTTGTTCCTAAAGAAAAACACTTAACATTGAATTGTTGACATTAAGTAAATAATGTGAAAAGGAAAACTTTCATTAACACTGTGTTGTCCGTCCCCCACTGGAGATGTACATAACACATTGACATAGAAAAGCCTTCTGCACAGGCACACCACGTGACATACACACGTGCACATCTGAACTTAGTAAACTTGTTTTTTTTAAGTCATTGCTCCTAAATATACTTGCCCAATGAGCTTTTTAAAAAATGTGACACTCATTAATAGGCTATAAAATAGGGTCCCACTTTTCTATCCTATTCATATAAATACTTTTATCAATCATAATGATAAAGTATTCTATATTTAATAACAAAGTGTTTTTTAATAACAAAGTATGCAATGCTAATGAATCTTAATCCTACTGTTTAGTCATATTTTAGAATATTTTGAATTAGGTTGGTAGGCTTAAAAATCCTACAATAAGAAATTATGTAGATTAAAATGTCCTATGTCTGATAAATATACACAAAGGAAAGAAGGGAAGGGAAAATTTCATTGCTCACAGTGAATACATAGGAAGAAAAAGAGATTTGTAGAGAAAACAGGAAGAAAAGTAAATAATTCTGGTTAGAAGACTGGCTGTTTACATATGTCAAGACGTGATGAAGAGGAGGGTTACTTCTTAGGAGCTGCTGTGCCCCCCCTCAAGCCTAAAGATGCAAAGGCCCCTGAGTGAACACTTACATTTGGGCCTCCCTTGGAACAAGGAGGCATTTGAGAAGTGCATTTACTTATGTAGTCCTTATTCTCTATCCTTTGAATTATCCATTTCCTGTCTTGTTAGAAAATAAAATAAAAACATCTTTGCACATGGTCACAGTCATCATTGTCATCAATCTTCCAACTGAAACTGTTCTGTGTGGTGTGGGCTGGCTCACATGGTAGAGTTAGCAGGATTGCTGAGAATGGGTGTGTAGGTAAGGAGAGTTAAGTTTTTCTGGGGTTGACTGATGGGGCACCATGCTATTGTGTGCATTTGGGCTCTGTCTCCCAGGGGAAGAGAGAGGGCATAATCACCTATGGGAGGGAGGTATCTCTGCACCGGACATGGGTTGGGTGTATGAGGTCCGAAAAGAATTTGTATTGACAACTGAGCTTCTGATTCTAGTAGTCTCACCAAAGCCCAGGTCTTGAGAAGCGCTACCAGTTTTATACTTCTGTTGCAGGTTTGCCAGCAGATAACTGGCCTGATCCTGAGAGCCAGTGCTGATTGAAATTTAATGAGGCCTCCATCTTTATGTGGCCACCTTGACCTCAAGGAGTCAGTGAAAATGTAGCATTAGCTACAAGGTCTGGTAAGAGGCTGCTATTTGTAATACAACAGCATAAAGTAGCTGTAGTATTAGATCTCTCTGTTGTGGTAGGCAGAATAATGTCCCCCCAAAGACTTCCACATCCTAATCCCTGAAATCTGTGAATCTGTTAGGTTACATGGCAAAAAGAACTAAGTTGGCAGACAGGAATTAAAGATTCTAATAAGCTGGGGTGCCTGGGTGGCTCAGTTGGTTGAGCGACTGCCTTCGGCTCAGGTCATGATCCTGGAGTCCCGGGATCGACTCCCACATCGGGCTCCCTGCTTAGCAGGGAGTCTGCTTCTCCTTCCGACCCTCCCCCCTCTCAGGTGCTCTCTCTCATTCTCTCTCTCTCAAATAAATAAATAAAATCTTAAAAAAAATAAACATTCTAATAAGCTGACTTTAAGAGAAAGCAAAAGAGAGTCAGCTGGGTTATCCAAGTGAATCCAATTTAATCACAGCTTCCCTAAATGTGGAAGAGAGAGGGAGAAGGGTGAGAGTCAGAGTAAGCAAGATGCTGGGAGGATCCAGGAGCCAGACAATGTGGCTGCCTTAAGAAAGTGGGAAATAAGAGAAAATGGATTTTTCCCCAGAGCCACTAGTATCTTGATCTTAGTCCAGTGAGACTCATTGGCATTTTATTACAGAAATGTAAGTAAATAATTTTGTGTTATATTTAAGCTACTGGGTTTGTAGTGCTCTGTTACAGCAACAGTAAAAACTCATATATTACTGTAGAGCAGGCCTGGGTGATGCCAAACAGATTATCCGTGTCTTATGCATATAATGGGAGCCCTTTGTAATTAATAGCAACTTCAACTCCATCACAATATGAACCTAGACCTCGAGCTATACATAGTCTCTAAATGCTCATTCCTTCATTCATTCGTTCATTGTAAGGGCAATAGTGGAGGTTCTGCTTGTTTGGTCTTTGCTGCCGTGTCTGTAGGAATAACTGGCTGTGAGCAGACTACAAGCACTTCTTAAATTCAAATCACCTTATTCTTTTCTTGAATGGTTTAAATAAATCTTCCCATTTTCTAGTCTTGTCAGCAGAGAAAAGTGGCTATGGGGAAAATAATGTAACTGGAATATGGAGAAAGGGTATGCAGGGCCACTTAAGAGTTCTTCCAAGAAAAGGGTGGTAACTTTGAATATCTGGGTGATAGTTTATCAAGAGAAAAGCTGGTTGAGTCAAAGAGCTTCATAAAATAAAGGGCCTCCCTATAGAATATCACTCACCATAATCTTAAATATAGCAGCACACACTGAAATCCACTAGGAACCACATTTTCCAAACAAGAAAGAACATTGAATGAGCAATCCACCGTCCTCCCTGGATTATAACCATTCTGAGGCTACTGCTTATGTCTTCTATTTCTTTGAATGAGTGTATTCCTAAGTCCCTGCACTTTGAAAATGTTCTGTAATGATTTAATGATTTTCTAAATGCCTACCATCCCGGAAGACCTCTTAAAAGAGGTGTTCTGGAGTCTAAAAGTTTCCTTAAATTTATACTATGGAAGGGCCTAACATTGCTTTCTGTAATGTTTTTCATATCCTCATGCTAAATTTGCGGATGAGAATTGTTCATATAAGGAAAGACTTCTTGAAGTATACATGGCAATATGATAGACAGGACTGAGATCTGCTGGGATTCTAAGTCTTGCAGAGAATAATAATAGATGACAGATTAGGAATAATTGACAGTGTCATTGTGAAAGTGTTTATATTAACAGAAGAAGGTGCTTCGACTGTAGCTAGGGGCGAAGGCAAGGGACTGTCAGAGAGAAATAAATGAATTCACAGGCATTCGGCTTCAAATCTAGCTTCATAAGCTTCCAATTCTTGTGGTAAGTGGAAAATTGTCTGTGGTATTCATACTAGACATTTCCTCTTTTCTCACATCATGAGCCATGTGATATGCTTTAATAAGATTCAGGAGAGTGGGTAGTTTGTACTCACACTATGACTAAAAGAGATCAGCAACCTAATTATAAGTTATATAGTTATCACAAATTTATAACTTATGCAGTTATTAGTGACATGTATATGTTACATTTATGCATAGGCTGAGCTAGAGTCAAATACTTTTAAAATCACCTGCCTACACTCTGCTTATTTTAGCCATTATTATGAAACTTTTTTTTTTTTTTTACAAATGGCATCATTTTAATTAGCATTTCTTATAATGATTTTGGGGAAGTGTCTTTTTAAAGATTTTATTTATTTATTTGAGAGAGAGAGAGAGATAGCAAGAGAGAGCACGAGCAGAGGGGGAGAGGGGGAAGCAGGCTTCCCACTGAGCAGGGAGCCAGACCTGGGGCTCGATCCCAGGACCCTGAGATCATGACCTGAGCTGAAGGCAGATGCTTAACCAACTGAGCCCCCTGGCACCCCTGATTTTGGGGAAGTATTATTTAGCTTAATTTCATTTTCCTTTAAACAGAAAGCATTAATGCAAAAAAGCACATTAATATGTATTTGGAACTTGGGGCTTGAACATAAAAAATTATAGTTTACATCAAGGATAGGCAGGCCATGAAGAAAAATAATCAAGGTATTTCATAAGAATCTGATGGAATTAGGTTACATAAATATCTATTATAGAAAGAAAACAATATTGTGTGTTAGAATGACTGATATTTAGTTCTATCCCTACTCTACAAAATTTCTAACACTCTAAATGTGCTTCAGTCTTATTTTAAGGATCAAATAAAGTGATATCTATGAAAATATTGTATACAGCATGAAACACTGTATAATTGTGCCGAGGACTATTAGCCATTCACAAACATTTATAGTGTCACTTCCATAGTATAGAATTTTTTGTTCCTAGCTAGGCCGTGCATCTCTTTCTCCCTTTCAAATTGAGAGGGACTGGCTATCAGCAACAGTGGGTGAGTGAGGTGTGTAACATTTCCGAGTCTAGGAATGTCTGAAACATGTGTGACTTTTCTATGATATCTGTCCATTTGCTTACTGAGTACAGGAAGCATGGAAGATCTGAAGGAGTCTAAGCCCCTGAGTTATCACATGGAAAGACCTATTCTTTCCATGAGTATGTTCACTGGACTATCATGTGAGCAAGAAATAATTGTGCTAAAAGAGTTGAAATTTGGCATTTTGTTTGTTACAGAATCTAGCATTGTTTCAGAATTAAATGCATTCATATCAGTATTTTGAATCATCGTTCATGTAGCAATGCATTAACACATTCATTTTTTTTTAAGATTTTATTTATTTATTTGAGAGAGAGAGAATGAGAGACAGAGAGCACGAGAGGGAAGAGGGCAGAGGGAGAAGCAGATCCCCCGTTGAGCAGGGAGCCCAATGCGGGACTCGATCCAGGGACTCCAGGATCATGACCTGAGCCGAAGGCAGTCTCTTAACCAACTGAGCCACCCAGGCGCCCAACACATTCATTTGTATTAAGCATACATACCCTTCAAAATTTTTTGTGATGAAGAGATGCCATGATTGTTGTACCTCATGCAGCAAATCATTTTGAAAGATTTCTCACCTATTTCAATTTTCAAATCTGTGAAATAAAGGTATTTATAATTATAAAGGAATATATTTCAAATGACAGGCTTTAGGTAACCCAGAGTATAAATATGGTCACATTAATACGACCCCCTAATTGTAGTTCTTATTCCCTATTAACATTGGTATCTTACATTTATCAAGCGTCCATTCCCATCTAGTACTGGGGCTACTGAGGAATAATCTGGTCCACTTTGCTTTGCTGGAGTCTCAGTTCCCACTCTTGCTGTCCTTTATTTTCTACTGTCATGCATCAGACAGACATCCCTGGTAGTTTGGATGGGGATCTCCAAAGGCAGCCTTAAGAGTACGACAGATATCCCACTGCAGACTGAGTTGCATTTAGGCCACCCCCACAAGCTGACCTTCAGTACCCTTTGCCTTGCTTAACAACACTACAAAGTAAGGGGAATGACTTCCTTTCCTTCTGCATTGTAGTAAATAAAATGAAAGGATGTCATGTTCTGGTCTATTAAGGGGACATAGAAGTTTTGTCTAGAAACTGCAACACTACAAAAGTAAAAAAAAAAAAAAGCTGCAAACCAACACTTTTTTTTTTTAACATTTTCCCTGTATCCACATGCATTCCAGCCTGGCCTGGTCTCTATAAAGATACAAGGAAGGGCGACATAGCAAACCCTTACAGCGTGCTCCTCTTGAGCTCTATTGTCTGAACGCTATATGTGAAATAGAATTCATGTGTCTTCCCTCCTTTCATTCAACAAGGAGGATTTATGCAAAACTGTCTTCACAGATAGTCAAGGAGAGAATGCTACATGTCTTCACTTGACAGATGAATCCAATCTTTGTTTCTGGCCCAACCTATATGTGTTACAAAAAAACCCGAAATTTACCATCTAAATTATTTGCTTGTTCCATTTGAAAATAATTGAGATTGTATGATTTTTTTAAGCTTAGCTTTATGCAAATATTATGAAAATAGTTCACCCATCCCTAATGGTAGCTCTAATTTCATGCAGGGTAAGGATGAAATATGCACATCTCAGGTGGAAATAATCTTTTTTGGGAGTGAAACCAAATCAAAAGAAAAAAAGTACTTAAGCAACTACCCATGAGGGATAATCCTTTAATACATTAACTAGCTGACAATCACTTGTAAAACACTAAGATTTCCAAGTTTTTTTTTTAAGAGTATTTCCTTATTTCTATATTCTCCTTTCATCTTCATCCCAAATTTCAATCTGTAGAAATTAATTATAAAATTTGCAAAGTAACACCTGAAGTCCGTAAGTAGAAGTTCCACATTAGAAATGCCATTTTCCAATTCTTAATGAACTGTGGTGCTTCTAAATACACAGATGTAGAAGAAAATGGCAAAGAAGCAGAAAAGTAAAATGTATGCAATTCTTAGGAGAATAATAATTTTAAGCACTTTGACATGAACAAAAAATTCTCCGACTATTTCAGGGAAAACGTAGCAGGTCATCGGAAGACCAGTTTAAGTTATTCAGTTTCACATTTCCAAAAAATCTTGACATTTGTATATTGCCATAGTGGCAGCACAATGAATATCTCCAAAGGGAGATAGCAGATCTTGTGAGGCACTCAGTGTTATAAAGGACAGTTATTTTGCAATTTCAGATTAAGTCAGTGAGTATATTACCATGTAAGCTGTTTTTATGGCAGAGACTCAATAATCATTTTTTTTAACCTGGATTGTATATTGTGGAATTGTCCAAACCTTGTTACCTGTCTAGTAATATGAGAAATTATGTATCTAGTAATCTTGTTTTTTTTTTTAATGAAAATAATTCAAGCAGGAAATAATCCATAGTTTATACATATATGCATATATGAGAAAAAATAACTTGTAACCTTCTTATGAGACATAATTTGGGTAAAATTTATTCCCCTTACCCAAACACAGAGATAGTTGCCATGTCAATACATAGTTTGCAGATTAGAAGGAGTGATAGAGATTCAGAAAACCGATAATTTTATAAATAGCAAGCTGCTGGGCGATGCTCAAGGAGGAAGCAGTATTTTGTCCTATTACCCATAATTTGACTCTCCAGGAAATGAGCTTTCTATACAAGGTATCCTTGTCTTTTAGAAATATATATTGACTATTAAGTACACCTCTTTATACTATCTCATTTGGTCCTCACAGAAATCTGGTGCGAACAGCAAGGTGGCTATTTTTGTGCCTATTTTATTGGGTAGACTGCCAGATCAAGTGGCTGGAAAGTTGAATACTCTTGCCCAGGTCTGTTTTCCTCTGAAGGTAGAGGTTTCTGTTGATAGGATATTTTGCAGAAGTGAATACATACCCTAAATGTGGTCTGACAGGTGCATTAAAAAAGATAAGAGTTTCTATCTTGTACTAGATCAAATGAAAATGTTCTGCGATTGCCAATAAACATATCGAAAGGAGGTTTTTCAGTAATGATAAATGAAACATTTCAATCTATATCAATTATCCTCTAGGGACAACAGAGATGTTATTACTGGAACTTTATTATTTATTAAAAAAAGAATATTTTCTCAGAAAATGATTATATTTTGGGAAATATCAAACATTTAATATTTAGTATTTTTCCAAAGAAGTATGAGGCTATTTTGATAAAAACAAACACTTGAAATGTTGTGGAAAAAATTTGAAACTGTGTATTAGAATCAATATCTGGTTTATTTCTACATTTTACTCTGGTTGTTCAGAACCAAGAAAACACTGTTTCAATCACATAGTAATAGAAAGTAATAGCAGTTATTTTTAATAACTCACTTGCAGTATCTATAAAATGTTAATTAAATATTAATCAAAATACCTGAAACAAGAATATTTGAACATGTTTGCTTCTAAATGAATCATTAATAATACTTACTTTTATTTCTCATATAGTCATTAAAGCGAGACAACTAACTACCCAAATTATAAGCAACTATGAAATTATATGTAATGCGATGCTGCCATTATAGGACGCGCCATTTGCTGAACAACTGATATTTACTCTGTGATGATATCATGGAGAAAGCGTTATGTATAAACTATATTTATTTGACTGAAGTATATAACCTTTGCACTATGTGATTCACTTGTCTAAGCTTGGGTCTAAAACAAAATATAACTATTGAGTTTTAGATCAGTGATATTTAAGAATTGAAAAGATGCAAAGAAAGGAGAAGCCATATTCTAAGAAATACATAAAGAATGTTAATCTCATAACACAGATTAATATTGTATCCAATGCAATACATATACAAGGAATGCAGGTCATGTTGGGGTATGAACGCTATTGGTGCTAACAACTTTAAGTAGTTAAATATATTTAGATATTATGAATCAAATAACCTGTAACAAAAAAAATGAGCAAAAAACACCTTTTAACACATGAGGAAAATTTAATAATGTCCTAGAAATAAAGGAATAGGCAAACAGCAAAACACATTCATTCATCAAGGTCACTACTAACAAAAATTAGCTTGAAAAAATTAGACATTCCTAAATCACATAATTTTTGACTAAAGAATGACTTAAGCACCGGGTGGAATAATGTCCATCATTAATTTTTTATTTCCTTCAAGCAAAGTGTGGATATTTAAATGATGTAAGTGCTGGTGATATAATTTTTGTGTCTTTCTATCCTGTAATAAAATTACAAAAATCAATACCTTTAAGATTGGGAGACCCCCATCTTAAAATTTTATTGCCCATTAACCACTAATGTTTGCTTGTCAGTACACTTTAACATCTTGCCCTTGATCTCCTCTTTCATTTCTACCTATTTCCTTTCCTATACACTCTGCTGCACACAAATCTACCTCTCGCGTGACCTCAATGCTTTTTCCTGCTTTTGTTCACAGCATTATTGTCCTCCATGACTTTGCTCACTTGAGAACATTTCTTCAACCGCCATAGCACTCTCTTTTTGGGTTAATGTGTTTTACTAGTGATAAATAAAGTAGTTGAAACTCATTCACCCATTAACAGAGAAAACATGATAAACCATAAGCCCTGAAACAAAATTAATAAACATTATTACAGTTTATCATTTGTCACCAAAATTAATATTTATAGCTATACATTACCACTTTATGAAGACATCAAATATTATCCGTATATCAATTACTATAGTTATTGATTTTTAGTAATTTGTTGAGTATAGAATATTGGCCATTTAATAAATAAAACCCTGAAAATCCCCTACATTAAAAAAATGAAAGATTTTAGAATTTGTATGAACCCCAAATTTATTTTAGAAAAATATTAACAACTTTCTCCAATTTTTTAGCTTTTAGATGTGTTTTGAAAACAAATATGATTTAGTTATTAACCATATCATCTTTGTTACATAATTATATGCTTTATTCCTAGTGAGACTGATCAATCAATACAACAGAACCACTATTTCTTAGGTTAACGACACTCACTATGCTATTTAGAACACACAGAGAATAACCCTCAAGGCATTTTGAAGGGGTTTCCTTTCTCTTTAGATATTTCTTGTACTAGAAACTGGTTTCTATTTTTCACTCTCAGTGACCTCTATCCTTAAAGATGCATTTTTCTAAACCATTTCTTTTCCTCTACATATTCAGTTAGCTATAATTACTCAAAGTGAAGGAAGATTTTAAAATGTATATTGTGGGGGAAGCGGACTAACTTCTAATGATTGCAATCAATTATTTTTTATTTACCGTGAAATCTGTCTAACCAGAAAGTATTACGGTGAAAACACTAATCCCAATTATTGTGCTGTTAATTAATGATCATAGGTGCCTGAAGATCAAAATTCTTTTGCATCACCAACATTTATGCATTCAATTCTGAGAATTATTAGATATTTTATATTCCTATTAAAATTTCAATCAGCTTCACTCTTGCTATCTGCTTGTTTGTATTCTATAAAACCTCTCTCCTATTTTAAGAGGATACTTTAAAATCAGGGGACTTGAATTCTTTATATTTCAAATTATTGGTGTTACTTGCACAGATTCCTAAGCCTTATCGTTGGAAATGTCTCATGCTGTCACCAAAGCTCTCTTAGATTGTCTAAGACATTTATAAAGAAAACCTACGCTGACAAGATAAAAAAGCACATCGTGTGTTGTATTTGGAGCTGCTCTGCAGAGCTGCAATCTATTATTCACCCGAGAGTCAGGAAAGTGCTGAGACCACTTTACCCTGCCATGCCCAATAATTATGTAATAAAAAAGCCATGTTATTTCAGCACATAAAACGGTTTGAAGTGATTAATTTCCTGAAAGCTTAAATTGAAAGTACATGAACATCATTAAGACCATGCCTGACCTGGGTTTCTGAAAATATAGTATCTTACTTCTCGAAATGTCTCTTAAGATCTAAATTTTTGTGTATCTATTCTTCTTTTAAATTATTAAGAACCATACATATATCTGTAATTTCATTACACATATATTATCAAGCTCATCACATGAAAGACCCTCTTCTATACACAATTTCTTCATACAGTCTAATCTCTCTCTCTCTCTCTTAAAGCTACTCAGGTCTTTCTAAATATGTCCTCATTAGAAAATAGGAAGATAGTTCTTCAAATGGTATAATATTAAATCATCATTGATTATTGGAATTTACTAATACCTCTAGAAACTGTCTCAGACATTGTAGGACTATAGCTTCTATGTTTTTCATTCCTGGGATTTTTATATATTTGGGTGAAAGCATTTACTAACCCTGAAAGGTGGGTGCTTCTTTCTCCCTGTTCCCCAACCATTAATAGAGTCAATCACCACCCTCAGCATTGACAATAGGCCTCTATTCACAATTTTGCTGAACATTAATAGAAACTCCTGGCTGCTTTCTCAGTTCCTTCATTGTCCAAGGCATCACTGAAAAGTATTTTTTTTAAGATTTTATTTATTTATTTCACAGAGAGAGACATAGTGAGAGAGAGAACACAAGCAGGGGGAGTGGGAGAGGGAGAAGCAGGCTTCCCGCCGAGCAGGGAGCCCGATGTGGGGCTCGATCCCAGGACCCTGGGATCACGACCTGAGCCGAAGGCAGACGCTTAACGACTGAGCCACCCAGGTGCCCCTAAAAAGTATTTCTGAGTGTGGTAGATTATTACTGAATTACGAGCATAAGAGAAGGTCAGCATAACGCATGCAAAAAAAATAAGTTCACATGGATAGCTCTATATCATTGTTTGTAAAGTCTCAGTGGTCAAGCCATAATTGGAGGATGGAAGGAGGCTAAGATGTTCTTCAGGAAGACTGCCTTCACTCACCCCAAACACACCTCCTGCCTGATCCAGCCTCACCTCAGTCTTCTTCCCATAGTCTCTGCCAGGATGCCTACTCCATTTTTAAGGCATCACCTATCAAACACGAAATCCCTCATACATCATTTTACAGAAGAATTTAGCTCTTATTTATCTAAATATGTCCCACGGAGATAGTAGTAAAGATGCCTTGCCTTCATCGCCAAGGAGGCCAGTCAAGGTGTGTTCCCCCCCTACCCCGGCCAAAAGATTAACTTTCTGCAAATGATTCTGCAGTCTTCTCCTCAGAGCATGTCATTTCAACTGCAAGCAATTTTGAAAACTAACATTCTTTTCCTTCCTCTTTCACTCATTTGCTTGGCACAGAGCATTTAGTCAAAACCTATCTGATATATTAATTAACATTACACTGTCATGGCCATGTATCCTCATTTCATATAGTGAAATGAATGATTTTATATTAAAAATGATGATTATGTTTTTCTCAAAGGGGAATTCCAATGTTTTTTTTTTTTTTCTATTTTGATAGAGGAAACAGTCAACCTAAATGAAGTTTTTTCAACATCCAACTCTTAATACATTTTGTGATGTCACCACTTACATTTGTATTGACATATGTTACTTGACATATAACTAGATCTATCAGTGAACTACAACTGACTCTATGGGTACTGGGTTTATAATATGAACTTACATTAAAATGGGAATATAAAATAACATCTCTAACAGTACCTTAATATATTCATATACAAAGTTAATTTTTTAAAAACCCAGATGATTTGTCTGCCTCCATATTTATTATGCAAGTTCATATGTGGAATTTTACTTGTTAATTTGGTCACAAATGACAAGCACAGTCTCCTTTTTTTTTTTTTTTTTTAATTTTTCTCCAGCTGACCTATTAAAATGTTTGCCAAAATAGGAGGGTACTGTTAATGAAGATTCTGACAGCTCAACATAACATTAATCTTTCATCTGTAGTTGTCAATTTTTGACAATTGTTGTAGTTCTTTTTTTGTCTAACACTCAACATAAACTTTACTATTGGCATCATCACATGCCGGGCACGTCTGAATTAAGATAAAAAAGAATTATCCATAACAAATATCACAGGGATCATTAATTAATCCTGTTTTTAGTAAACAACAAGTCAGACAAGCAAATTCATGGAAGATTGCACTAGTGGAGAGGTGTTAATTGAAAGATCACTCAAGTGATGGCAAGTTTTCAACATCAAAACTGAAAGAAGCAAGACGTGATAGAATTCCTGAAGAGAGTCATTATAGTTGAAGAGAAAAAGTATTTAATACATCAGACTCAAGTCAAATAAACAGAAAGGACAAAGAAATAGAAATGAGTCACAAGAAAACATGTCTTTATTCAGTTGCTACATAAAATTTTCACATGGTAAAGATGTTTAATTGGAAGGACTCCAGTAAACCCACAATCTCATTCAATGTTCAACATTTATATGGATACAACTCTATACCTACTATCATACTTTGGTTGTAATATAACTAATATTCAAAGTAAGTAACTTATGTTACTTTTTCCTGATTTCCCAGAAAATTAAAATAAACTGAAGAGTCCTGCTAATGCATTAAGAGGGCACGTACCGCATGGAGCACTGGGTGTTATACGCAAACAATGAATCATGGAACACTACATCAAAAACTAATGATGTAATGTATGGTGATTAACATAACATAATAAAATAAAATTAAAACAAATAATAAATAAATAAAACAAAAACAAACAACAACAAAAGAAAGACGCAATGCCCCTTCCATTAGTCCAAGACAACTGTCATTGTCCAAGAATGTTATCTAAATTTTAACCTTTAACTTACAACAGAAGACAATGAGTGACACCAGAGAGGGCTCTATGCTCCATTTAATGCTATAAAGGATATTAGGCCTTCTAATTATCAAGCAATGTTGAAAGGGAGAATTTCATATATGTAGTGTGGCTAAATTCCATGATCATTTTTTTAGTTTTTTTTATTTTTTTTATTTTAAAGATTTTATTTATTCATTTGAGACACAGAGATAGAGAGAGAGAGCATGAGCAGTGGGAGAGGCAGAGGGAGAGGAAGAAGCAGACTCCCCGCTGAGTCAGGAGCCCGATGTGGGACTCGATCCCAGGACCCTGGGATCATGACCTGAGCCGAAGGCAGACGCTTAACCATCTGAGCCACCCAGGCGCCCCTATTTGTTTGTTTTTATATGAAAAAAGGCAGAGAACTTTTTCTAAATCTTAGAAAATCCCACATGGAACAATAACCATATCTGGGGCATTAACTGAGCATATGTTTTAAATGCAAAATCACTCAAATCATTTTGAGCCCTAGCAAATAGCAAATATTTATATGGGCAGAGTTGTTTTACATGTAAAAGTCATACTTTTTCCAAAAAAATGAGGAGAGTTAATTAACATTCTACCAAGGTATTTTCAGTGTTTTTCATTAGCTTTCAATTATCCATGTCAAGTCTGTCTCTCTGCTAAAGGTCTCTGTCAGTTGAGGAATCAGCTTAAAACAATTAATATTCTGTTGGTGTTAGAACCAAGTGTGTAAAACAAGGTTGTAAACAGAGACACATCAGCATGATTGGGACTCCTCAAAAGTGAGTGTACCCAGTATGGTCTGTTCAATATATTCTGTAGTTCAAACAATATTTCAGGTTAAATATAGTCCCAGATTGCAAAATACCATTCTTTTTTATTTTATTTTTTTATTTATTTGAGAGAGAGAGAGAGCACATGAGAGGGGGGAGGGTCAGAGGGAGAAGCAGGCTCCCTGCCGAGCAGGGAGCCGGATGCGGGACTCGATCCCGGGACTCCAGGATCATGACCCAAGCCGAAGGTAGCCGCCCAACCAACTGAGCCACCCAGGCGCCCGTAAAATACCATTCTTCATGTTCTCTATTAATGGCTACAGTTCTTTGTCACTTGACACTTTTTCAAAACTGTGGTTAAGTTCTCAATCTCTTTCTTTTTTTTTAACTTCATAATCTTTTAAAGTATAGAGAATAGTTAGGAACATTTCCTCTACACAGGAAAGAAAAAGTTTACTGGGTGTCAGTTTTGGGTGAGATGATGCTTTGTGCCTTCACACATTATTTCCTTTAACCTTGACAACAAATTCATGAGGTAGATAATGTTCTTATTTTAAATTTCAGACTATGTATGTAAATACATCTTTCTTTGGTTAGTAAGTAAAACATTTGTGATCTTGGCTGACATCTATCTCATAACTCAGTGAACTAGCAACTAGACTACAATATATTCTCTTTCTGTTATCTGATGATTTTTAGTGAATACGACACATGAAGTCCTGTTGAAAAAATGGAAAGTGTGCCTTTCAAGGTCCTTTCTGCTTGCTCAGTATTACCATCTAGGACCCCACAGGGCCAAATCAGATATAATAATTCAGGATTCATTAATTCAACAAATATTTGTCCAATTCCTATGTTTTAGGCACTATTATTAACTCTTGGGATACATTAATAGCCAAAAGAGAAAAAAATCCTGGCCTTCATAGGTCTTACAACTTACTGGAAGAGTCCTCTTCCATGCATTTCCTCAGTCACCATATGCATTTGGTTGTACTACTCATCAGACATTACTGGGAGTGGTAATGATCAAGTGACAAGCACAGCAGACAAGGTTTTTCTCTCAAATTCTAATCTAGTAGAATGAGAGAGAATACAGACAAAAAATAATCAAATTACTGAGGAACTCTGTTCTGTTACTATGTATTCAGTGCCTAGGTTGTGCTGCCATTGTTAGTAGAGAACAAAGAGTAATTTGCTGCAAACCACAGACTAAAAAAAAAAAAAAATTATTATTAGATATTTCTGTTCTCTCAAGTTTTTCTTCTATTGTCCTATTCCAAGTCTTTCACAAATGCATCTCTCAGTCCTGCTCTCCAATCACTTTTATTTTCTGTCGCTAAATTGATACACCCATATCTTGAAAGGAAACTGTTGACTGCTACCTATTGTTATTCAGGTATAACCCATTAAGAGGAGAGGTAACAGGGGGATTTCAGCTGTTGGGCAAATACTTAACAATTGTATTCACAGTGAAACTTTCCGATTGCTGTTGAATGGGAAGAGGTGGTATTGTGGCTGAGGAAAATCTTGTTGATGACTTAGAATGGAAAAGAGAAAAACTAAAATTGTTGTATTTGGCACCGAAATCTCTTTTGACTCATAACCCAACCTATTGTAATCTCACATCAGTGTTCTTAAAATATTTGGCTTCAGGACCCCTTCAAGGTCTTAAAAATTGTTAACCTCAAATTTTTGTTTATTTGATTATACCTGTTGACATTTATAAAGTTAGAAATTAAAATTAAGAAACTTTTAAAGAGGAACACACAGACACATCTTCCATTGGCCTTCTGATCAATGACATTCTTTCATGTCCTGCAGAATCTAAATTCACCACTATAAGCTTTTAAGATAAGAGATTTAATCATTAAAATTAATCTTGAAATCTGGTATTTCTTCCAGCATTGCACTTCAAGACTTCCTTGGCTATTCTTGGCCTATTGTATTTCCATATATATTATCAGAACATCTTGTACATTTCCACAGAGGAAAAAAAAATCCTAGTGAATTTAAAATTCAGTGTGTTTAATGTATAAATTGATCCTTTAATAACAGAGTTTTCCAAGAAATAAACATGCTCTATCTATTTATTTAGGTTTCTTTGGTTTCTTCTATTTATGCATTTTTGGTGTAGAATATTTGTACTTTTTTAATTAGATTTATTCCTAGTTTTTTACTGCTATAGTAACTAGCAACTTATTAATATAATTTCTATTTTGTTACCTGTAATTATTTTTATAAACTGATCTTGTATCCAGGAAAGTTGCCAAATTTACTTATTAATTCTAATAGTCCATATAATTCCATTATATCATATAGGTATACAGTCATGTTATTTTCTGGTAATAACATTTTTTTCTTCCCTTTTAGTCCTTTTCAATTTTATTTCTTTTTATTTCTTTAGTTCCCTGACTTTATTACATTGTTTGCTCTTCTTTTTCTAGCATCTTGAAGCTCAAATTATCAATTTTCATCTTTCAAAAAATATATATCACTAAGAATATAGATTTCTCTCTCAGCACATGTTAGGTACATGTCAAAAGTTTAATATGTTCTATTTTCAATTACTGCCCAGTGCTGTCTCAATCTTCTTCCTTTGAATCTAGTCTGTTTGTATATTTAGCAGCACCAATCTTAAACAGAATTTCCTTTCTAAAAGATTGGAAGAAAATTAAATCAACTTATTTTTAAGTGTAAAATAAAGAATATTTATGCTTATTTCACTGTAATACATTTGCATTACTTTCACACCTTATTGAGTACTATTTACTATGCTCACATTGTGCTTCTTTTCAGTCTTCATTCCTTTTTTGGAATTTGTTGAGTTTGTAGCTTCCTTCATCTCTCCTATCTATCTATCTATCTATCTATCTATCTATCTATCTATCTATCTATCTATCCATCCATCATCCATCATCTATCTATGTATTTATTAAAGATCTATTTATTTATTTTAGAGAGAGAGAGAGAACACACGGTGGGTAAGAGCAGAGGGACAGGGAGAGGGAAACTCAAGCAGTCTCCACACTGAGCACAGAGCTTAATGCAGGGCTCAATCTCACCACCCACAAGATCAAAACCTGAGCCAGAATCATGAGTGGGATGCTTAACTGACTGAGCCATCCAGGCACCTCTTAATTTCCCTTTAAAGGTGGTATTTTTTCAATACAAAAAGAGTATGTGCCAGCACTGCCCATTCTCTCTAACAAAAATCTAATATAAATCAATACATCTATTATCTTCCTCTGGAAATACCACCCCTAAAAGTTCAACTTATCACACTCTCCCATCTTAATCCTTTGTAGTCCACCATTTTAGTTTCTTATTATTTTAAACTCCATAATATATCATTTCTATAATTATTGTTTCATATGGTTATTTAGGTAAGCATTGTTTACGTTGTCTTTTATTATCCTTTCTTCTTGTTACTTTTTCACATCTTCCTGAAACACATTTCTCAAAAGGCTTTTCAATGAGAGTCTGTTCATAGCAAAATCTTCTAGCTTTTACATTTGAAATGGGATTTCACTCTTCTTCATCCTTAAATCTTAGTCCATTGGACATAAATTGATAAACTGTCACTTAGCCATTATTCCATTACCTTTGGCTTAAATTGTTGCTGTTGATAAGTCAAAATAATTTTCATTTCTTTAAAGGTAGTAAACTGTCTATTCTCATATGTTTGGTAGTTGAAAGATTCACTGTGGTGTTTCTAGATGTTGATTTATTTTTCCATAGCCCATGTGGGATTAGTGGTACTTCCTGAACCTGAAGAAACATATCCTTGATTTCTCCAATGTCCACAGCAAACATCTTTTGAATATTGTTTCTCTCATTTTCTCTGTTCCTTCATTTTAGAAACTTTATTATATGCATTTAGAGTTTCTTGTTCTGGTTGCCTTGTATCGTGACAATTTCTTTCATAATTCTTTTTTTTATTATTTTATTTATTTTTTTGAGAGACAGGGAGCGAGAGATCACGAGCCGGGGGGAGGGGTTGAGGGAGAAGCAGGCCCCCCACTGAGCAAGGAGCCCGATGCCAGACTCAATCATAGGATCCTGGGATCATGACCTGAGCTGAAGGCAGACACTTAACTAATTGAGCCACCCAGGTACCCTTTCTTTCATAATTCTTGCATTTACTTATTTTCCTATATTGCATTATAAGTAATCTTTCACTTCTAGCCCCTAAATTATTTGTTCAGCTGTGTGCAATTAGATGCATAAAACTTCCACTGAGATTTAATTTAAATGCATGATTTTTTTTTAAGATTTTATTTATTTATTTGAGAGAGAGAGAGAACACAAGAGGGGGTAGCAGGAGAGGGAGAAGCAGACTCCCCATTGAGCAGGGAGCCTGATGCAGGACTCGATCCCGGGACTCCAGGATCATGACCTGAGCCAGAGGCAGTAGCTTAACCAACTGGCCACCCAGGCGCCCTAAATGCATGGTATTTTTATTTCTAGAATTTCTACTAATTTTTGTATATTTATCTTGTCATCATATATAAATCGTATTCCATATTTAATTATATTATCTTAAATATATTTGTTAATGAAAAGTCTTAATTTCTACTGATCAGTTTTAGTTTTCTTTCTTAGTTCATTGTGGCTTGATGCCTCGTGTGTCTTGTTGGTTTGTATTTTGAATTTATGGTGGAATAGAAATGAGTTAATGGTGTTTCCAATCTAAAAAGACTTGTTTTTGTCCCTGGTATGTTTAGAGTCCAAAGCTCTATCAATGTGGCACCATTTTAAAGACTCCTTTTATAGATGAGTTTACTCATGCTATGAAGGCAATACATGTTAGAAACCTAAGCCTCTGTGATGACTAGCCTGTGGTTATAAGTCTTCAGATAAAGTTTGCTCTTATAGAGCCTAAGTTGGGATTAATTTTAGAAACTAGGCAGCTATTTTCATTAATTGTGTGGCCCTTTCTTGTCCTGCTTCTATTTAGATTTAGCTCTAACTGCCTGCCTTGTGAGGGTGTAGGCCTTATTTTCTGAGCTTGGATGACCTATATACCAAAGTTCTCTGTTCCAGACAAGCAAAGCATCAATATGATGCCACAACTCTTGTTATCAGCTTCGTGAAAATCAACCTCCTTCAGTGAGCTCGTCACTGAAAGGATGTTTCTATTTTTTACTCAGGATTTCTAAAGCATTTTGTAGCAGATGAGTTTTCAGAACGTGTAGGTCACCATCTTGCTGGTCCCAGAAAGCCAGCATTGTAAATTTTGCTGTAGCCAGCATGCGTTTATGTACGACATACTTGTATGTGAAAAGATGGGCAGTGTTTACGACAAAGCATCACACAGCAAAGATATTAATAAAAATTCCCATTAAATGTTTCTTTTTTTTTTAAGATTTTATTTATTTATTTGAGACAGAGAGAATGAGAGGGGGGAGGGCCAGAGGGAGAAGCAGACTCCCTGCCAAGCAGGGAGCCCGATGCGGGACTCGATCCCCGGACTCCGGGATCATGACCTGAGCCGAAGGCAGTCGCTTAACCAACTGAGCCACCCAGGCGCCCACCCATTAAATGTTTCATAATCTATCTTTTAGGACCTGGATTTTTCTAGTTCTTGGTCCTACACTCATTTTAATTTGCAATCTCCAGTCTGTTGAACAGTTTATTTCAGAGGAAAAAAAATGACAAGCAAATAAAAATCTTCTCTTGGTAGGGTCAATGATAGTGGATTTCTCTAGGGATTTCACCTCTTATTCTAAGATGTATTTCAAAGTATTCATTCAGTAAAAAGGTGGGTGTATATATGTACATCTACATTCATTCATATGTACACACACACACACACCCGTCCATACATACACACATACATATACACACACAAAGTCCTAGAAAATTCTCCACAGTGCTGTGGAATATTTTCCTTTTATTTTCTGTTCAACTTTACTGGAAATTAACTAATATATTTGTTACTTAAATTGTGAAAGCCCTAAATATATGGTTGTATTCAAATTGTTAAAAGAATTAGAAATGTTATCTCTATGTCCTGTTTTTAACTAAAATTTTGAGATAATTATAGACTTACATGCAGCTGTTAGAAATACACATAGTGGGGTGCCTGGGTGGCTCAGTTGGTTAAGCGACTGCCTTCGGCTCAGGTCATGATCCTGGAGTCCCTGGATCGAGTCCCGCATCGGGCTCCCTGCTCGGCGGGGAGCCTGCTTCTCCCTCTCCCACTCCCCCCTGCTTCTGTTCCCTCTCTTGCTGTGTCTTTCTCTGTCAAATAAATAAATAAAATCTTAAAAAAAAAAAAAAGAAATACACATAGTGTACCATTTACTCACCCCCACCCCCCATAGCAACACTGTGCAAAAATATAGTAAAATAGCCTATCAGGATATTGGCATGCTAGAGTAAAGACACAAAAGAGTTCCATCATCACAGAAAGTCCTTGTGTTGCCCCCTCCTTTTTTTTGGCCTTATTTTGAAATATAGAGGGGAATTATTCAGCCTTTCATCATTGAGTATAATGTTGGCTGTAGGAATTCATTTATTTTGCAGATGTTCTTTATCAAATTGAGGAAATTTACCTCTTTTATACTTTGCTGGAAGTTTTTATCATGCATAAGTGTTGGATTTTTTCAAATGTTTTTTGTGCATCCATTGAGATGGCCACATAATTTTTTTCTTTAGCCTGCTTCTGTGATTATATTGACTGATTTTAATGGAACTTTTATTTTTTATTTTTATTTTTATTTCCCTTGGATAAACAAATACTTAGAAGTAGAATTTCTGAATTTCTTTTGTAAGGAACTGCCATATAGGTTTTTAAAGTGTTTGTAACGTTATATATTCCTATCAGCAATGTATGAGTGTTTCAGTTATTATTTCTCTCTAGCACTTCGTGTTGTCAGTTATTTTATTTTATTTTTTAAGTTTTATTGTTATGTTAATCACCATATATTACATCATTAGTTTTTGATGTAGTGTTCCATGATTCATTGTTTGGGTATAACACCCAGTGCTCCATGCAGAACGTGCCCTCTTTTTTTTTTTTTTTAAAGATTTTATTTATTTATTTGATAGAGAGAGAGACACAGCGAAAGAGGGAACACAAGCAGGGGGAGTGGGAGAGGGAGAAGCAGGCTTCCCACAGAGCAGGGAGCCTGATACGGGGCTTGATCCCAGGACCCTGGGACCATGACCTGAGCCGAAGGCAGACGCTTAATGACTGAGCCACCCAGGTGCCCCAGAACGTGCCCTCTTTAATACCCATCACCAGGCTAACCCATCCTCCCACCCCCCTCCCTTCTAGAACCCTCAGTTTGTTTTTCAGAGTCCATCGTCTCTCATGGTTCATCTCCCCATCTGCTTTCCCCCACTTCATTCTTCCCTTCCTGCTATCTTCTTCTTCTTCTTTTTTTTTTTAACATATAATGTATGATTTGTTTCAGAAGTACAGATCTGTGATTCAACAGTCTTGCACAATTCACAGTGCTCACCATAGCACATACCCTCCCCAGTGTCTATCATGAGCTACCCCATCCCTTCCACCCCCCACCACTCCAGCAACCCTCAGTTTGTTTCCTGAGATTAAGAATTCCTCATATCAGTGAGGTCATATGATACATGTCTTTCTCTGATTGACTTATTTTGCTCAGCATAACACCCTCCAGTTCCATCCACGTTGTTGCAAATGGCAAGATCTCATTCCTTTTGATGGCTGCATAATATTCCATTGTATATTTATACCACATCTTCTTTATCCATTCATCTGTCGATGGAAGACACAAAGAAATGGAAAAACGTTCCATGCTCATGTATTGGAAGAACAAATATTGTGAAGATGTCAATGCTACCTCGAGCAATCTACACATTCAATGCAATCCCCATCAAAATACCATCAACTTTTTTCAAAGAAATGGAACAAATAATCCTAAAATTTGTATGGAACCAGAAAAGACCCCGAATAGCCAGAGGAATGTTTGAAAAAGAAAAGCAAAGCTGGCGGCATCACAATTCCGGACTTCAAGCTCTATTACAAAGCTGTCATCATCAAGACAGTATGGTACTGGCACAAAAACAGACACATCGATCAATGGAACAGAATAGAGAGCCCAGAAATGGACCCTCAACTCTATGGTCAACTAATCTTTGACAAAGCAGGAAAGAATGTCCAATGGAAAAAAGACAGTCTCTTCAACAAATGGTGTTGGGAAAATTGGACAGCCACAATAAGAAGAATGAAACTGGACCATTTCCTTACACCACACACAAAAATAGACTCAAAATGGTGTTGTCAGTTTTTAAAAATTTAGTTATTCTATGGGTGTGAACTGGAATCTCATTATGGTTTGTTTGATTTTGCATTTCTCTGATGACTAATAATGTTGAACATTTTCTCATGTGCTTATTGACCATTTGTAATCTTTTGTGAAGTGCCTATTCAAGTCTGCTTATTTATTTATTTATTTATTTATTTTGTTTTTGTCTTGTTTTTTAATATTGACTGACTTTTAAGTATCAAAGCAGCCTTGCATATCTGGAATCAATCTTACTTGGTCATGATGTATATACTTCACAGTGGTGTATAATTATACATGGGGCATAATTCTTTTTATATATGTGTATATTAAGGAGTTAGTGTACATGAGATGGAAGATCAACTTCGGGGTCTGCTAAGGTTCCATTGAAACTCTGGGTGTTTTTTGTTTGTTTTTTTGCTGAAGTAGGGTAGATATTGGTATCCAGGTTTTCTGTTTTTAGGACATCCCTTTCCCAGGACTTTGACTAGGAAACTAGAATTTTCGTGGATCTTTTTTTCACTGTGTCTAGATGCAGTTCGGGTTGGAGACTTCTGCTGCACATTGCCTGGGGCACATGGGGGGCCCTAGGAAAACTCAGGGAATTAACCTCTGTATTGTTTCTCTTGTCTCCAGGTTCCTCTGGAGCTCTTCTTCTTTTCACCATTCAGAGGCCTTGTCATGTCATTTCCAGGCACCTGCAATTAATGCATCTCAAAATGAAATCTAATTTTTTCAAAGTAAACTATTACTAGTCTTGTGTTACTCATCTCAGTAACTTTTTCCATTATTATATTTCACATTTCATCTTTTAAATTATATTTTATTTTGGTAAGAACACTTAATGTGAAATGTATCCTGCATTTCTGCCAGAATTTTGATTGCCATCTTGACCCTTCCCTTTCCTCCCACACAACATAAAATCAACAATTAACATTCTTCTATTTTTGCTCCTCTCTTGCTACCCACTAGCGTCAACATCTCTCACCTGGATACCGTAGGTATCCTGGTTGGGGTCTCCATTAATATTCTTAATTGCCCCCCAATCTCTTTTCATTATAATAAGATGACACTACCTTCCCGCTCAAAAATCTCACAATATCATTCATCTGTTTCCAGAATACAGCAGTTGAACATATTCTATATGATATGAAACCTCACATGATTTCTTTATCTACCTACCTCTTGGGTCTTTTGTGAGACTGCCTTCTCTTTGTTCTTAGAATGTGTCAAGCTTCTTCCTACTCAGCATTTCCACAGATTCTGTTTCTTTCACCTGAATTACTTATTTTCTTATTTCTTTGCCTGGTAAATTCCTACTTTCATTGTTATTCCTCTAAATGTCACTAGGACCAGGTAATCTTCCTTGCTAGAATCTAGTTAACTATTTCTTTCACCCCATAAAATACATGTAATACCTCTTGTAACTTTGTCTTTTATCACAATATCTGTTATATAATTGATTTGTATTTGTTTAATGTTTGCCTATCCTGTAAAATTATAAAGCTTCATGAAGAAAGGGATAGACTTTGTGTAGTTCATTGCTGAAATCCCAGGTCTCAACTCAGTGATTTTCTTTTTTAATTAATAAAGATACCTGTAATTGGATTTGGACTTACAAATTTGTATTTATCAAGTATATATTGAAAACCTGAGTCTCAGAGATCCATGTCTCAAATGTTTTAGTTTGAGGTAGAGACTAAATATGGCATATTTCATAAGCAAGGTAATCCTTTGAAATAACAGCCTTCACTACAATTATTTAACAAACTGATATTAGCTATTTATTGTCACTTTTAGTATATTTACAAATTGGCTGTTTCAGTATGTTCATATAAGGAAACACAAATTTTAACAATTTTCATTCTTTAGGGCTAAGCTTGAATTTGCATCTTATTTGACAGCATTCACATTTTGGATTTTGTGGGGGTTTTTGATGGGAGATGGAGTCCTATTTACTAGCATTTTTGTCTTTTTTTTTTTTTTTCAGTGACCAAAAACTTGAGGGAGACAATTGCAAAACTCAAATGGAGGAAATCAAGTCTAATTCTAAAGTGCTGGTGTATGGTATTTCTATGATTTTATTACTTATAATAAAATGATTTGGAATGTGTCCAGTGGGTAAGAGGTTTAGCTACAGGAAATACACTAGGAGAAAAAATAAAAATGCTCAAAGGAGTTACATTTAAGTGGCTTTTTCTCAAGAATGACATGAAAATGTCTTCAATTAAATGAACTTCCTTTATTCTATTTCTCACTGGCAGTTGCCAAAGACAATATGTTGGATATATTGGATATATCTATGTCTAGATAATTTCATATTACTGGCAATATGTTTTAGTGTATTTATTAGCTGTTTTATTTTTTTAACTGTGATGACTTGTTAATTTGAGGTACCACTTTTAAAAAAAAAAATCAGAAAATTTCCAGTATAAGAAAGTGGAAAATATTTTGCTTTCTTCAATAATATATTTACTCCAACATTTTCAAGAGACATGATAACAGTATAAAGTAAATACTTACTCGTCTTAATGAAAATAAAAAGCCAAAATAGCAATAGCAACAGCTAATGAATAATGGGATGGAAAATACTCACACAGGCGCCTGGGTGGCTCAGTCGTTAAGCGTCTGCCTTCAGCTCAGGTTATGATCCCAGGGTCCTGGGATCCAGTCCCACATCGGGCTCCCTGCTCAGCAGGAAGCCTGCTTCTCTCTCTCCCACTCCCCTTGCTTGTGTTCCCTCTCTTGCTGTCTCTCTCTCTCTCTTGAAAAATAAATAAAATCTTTAAAAAATAAAATTAAAAAAAAAAAGAAAATACTCACACACTGAGACACATACACACATTTGAAAATAAAATAAGCTAGAAAATTTTGACCTATGAAATAAGTTTGACAGTATATACATTTTAGAATATTAGACGGTAAGTATGATAAGATAGAGAAGAATTTTACTGGTGCAAGCTATATGACTTAAAAAGGAATCATACTTGGGCGCCTGGGTGGCTCAGTCATTAAGCGTCTGCCTTCAGCTCAGGTCATGATCCTGGAGTCCCGGGATCGAGTCCCGCATCGGGCTCCCTGCTCAGCGGGGAACCTGCTTCTCCCTCTCCCACTCCCCCTGCTTGTGTTCCTGCTCTCACTGTCTCTCTCTCTCTTCAAATAAATAAATAAAACCTTTAAAAAAAAAAAAGGAATCATACTTTACTGGGAAGAGTAGTGCCAACTGAAGATACAGCTGGGATTATAGTCTCTAATTTAAGATTCAACATCGAAAAGCTAAAATCTTTTATAATTTGTGTTTTATTTATTAAAATTACTCTTAAATGACTTTAAAGAATAAATTGTTCCTTTCTTGGTGTGTAGGCCCCAGCAGGGGAAAAAAAATCGCTTTTTGTCACTGCCTCTTGTAAAAACCACAGACTACACATCTCCCAGTTAAAAATGATACGTGTTCAGGGCGCCTGGGTGGCTCAGTCGTTAAGCGTCTGCCTTCGGCTCAGGTCATGATCCCAGGGTCCTGGGATCGAGCCCCACATCAGGCTCCCTGCTCAGCGGGGAGCCTGCTTCTCCCTCTCCCACTCCCCCTGCTTGTGTTCCCTCTCTCGCTGTGTCTCTCTCTGTCAAAAAAATAAATAAAATCTTAAAAAAAAAAAAAAATGATACGTGTTCAGGAATTTTGTGTTATATTTGTATGAACATTTTATGAAGAAGTTAAGGAGAATCTGATTCAATTATCCACGTAAAAATATTAAAGACATAGGCAAAATGAGTTCTTTCTTGCTTAACTAGTTTGATAATTTATTTGCAAATGTTTCTTTAAATATCTAAGTAATTTTCCACTTGTTTTCATAAAGTTCACTGTATTTGTATTTATGTATCCATACAATGTATCTTTTAATCATTTAACCATCCTAAGATTAGTTAAAATTTTAGAAAACAAAGTTTAGAAAGTATTTTGAAAATGTATTCTCAGACTATCTCTTTTGTTAAAATTGAATCATAAGGATTTTTGAGCATTTCCAGAACATATTGAAAATACTATTAAAAACTTTTGTAGAAATGTGAAAGGAAAATGAAATAAATTTGATCAATGGAGAGACCTACAAATATATCTATTTCTAAGTAATAATAATTATACTTACAATAATACCAACATTTCCTAAGCAGTATTATATGTTCATTCATACTTAGTAGAATTATTATTCATATGAGTAGCTAAAAAAAATCGTAGGAATTTGGAAAAGTAGTTAGATGTGGATATTAGTATTTATTTTTTATTTATTTTTATTATTACGTTATGTTAATCACCATACATTACATCATTAGTTTTTGATGTAGTGTTCCATGATTCATTGTTTGCGTGTAACACCCAGCGCTCCATGAAGAACCTGCCCTCTTTAATACCCATCACCAGGCTAACCCATCCCCCCACTCCCCTCCCCTCCAGAACCCCCAGTTTGTTTCTCAGAGTCCATAGTCTCTCATGGTTCCTCTCCCCCTCCGATTCCCTACCCCCTTCATTCTTCCCCTCCTGCTATCTTCTTCTTTTTTTAATCTTGCTATTTGCAACGATGTGGATGGAACTGGAGGGTATTATGCTGAGCGAAATAAGTCAATCAGAGAAAGACATGTATCATATGATCTCACTGATAGGAGGAATTCTTAATTTCAGGAAACAAACTGAGGGTTGCTGGCGTGGTGAGGGGTGGGAGGGATGGGGTGGCTGGGTGATAGACATTGGGGAGGGTATGTGCTATGGTGAGTGCTGTGAATTGTGTAAGACTGTTGAATCACAGACCTGTACCTCTGAAACAAATACTACAGTATATGGATATTAGTATTGAGGATTCTTAAATGGTGTCAGAAGGTGGCGTTAAGCAGTAAACTCATGCACTGAAATACATTCCTTGAGCAAATGAAAGATTATTTCAGCATCCCTCATGTTCTGGTTCCTCAGTGGGCTCATTGCCTCCAGTTCCTTGGCAAGACCAGGGAGTTCATGGTCCCATTAAGCCTTGGGTTATAGCCACCTGGTTACACTATGATTGGCCACAACATCTTCTAGGATTCTGATTTCCTTGAAGGAAAAAAAAAATAGCATACACCAGTAGTTAAAATCAAATGAAATAAAATAAAAATTCCCCAAATATTCTCATCCCTTTGTATTGGCTTCAAAAACTCCCCAAACAAGTAAGCTTTAGAAATGTTTGTTAAACTACTAGAAACCATCTATGCCTTATTTTCTGCTTCATAAGGTCTGACAAATTTTAGAAATTATTTTATCTAATAATCTCTTATCACCACCATCTAAGGAGTAAGATATTCCATGAAAATCTGACATACTAATGTATATACCATAGAATAAAAGCATACAAACATATCAAAGGAAAGTACTTTAATAAACTCCAGTTTTCCAGTTAAAGGGTTTTTTTTTCTTTTAATCTTTGTTTATTTTTAGTCATATTTTATTTCAATTTAACTAATACTTACATCTGCTCTTATAGCCTGCTATGTATTTTATGATCTATTAAAGATACTAAGCAATTTTCAAGCACCTATTTATAGAATCCTGTGCTCTTCAACCTCATAGAATGTTCTCTTAGAACATAGAAAGTTGTCTTATTCAGAATGTGCTTGCTGGTTTACATACTGAGTAGAATATAGTGAAACTCTATGAACACCATATGAGGAAAGAAAAATGATAGAAATCCAAAATTCTGACCTAAATTGGATATTCCAATTTATTGTACTGTTTTAAATTTTAGCACTAACCCTACTCTTTAGATTGTCAAAAGAGGATAAAGATTTTTTGGAATAAAAAAGTTTTTTCAGATGTCATGAAGAAAATTCTAGATATATAGATAATAAGAATTAATTATTCCAAACTGTCTTAAAAATCAGGTATATGGAGGTATACTATGTTATATAAGGAGCAGACTAAGTTTGGGTGAAATTTTGCAACTTTTAAAACATTTTCATAATATGTTCTGTAAATAATATAATTAAGAAAGTAAAACAATCTGTTGCAATAAAAAAGAAAATAGATGACACTTTAATAAAGGAAAGTAAATTTTGAGTCTCAATTGGGAAATAACCTGGTACATTTAAAATAATAATTTTGAAGACAAGCAATTAAAATAGCAAATTTCCATACCTGAAAAAACAATTTTCTTTTAAAATCTCTATCTGGCATGATAACAAATGTTAATAGTCTTATGCCCATTCAGTACTTATTTCAACTAATTATGGAACTCCTATTATGTTCAGGTAATATTCTGGATTCTGGGGTAAAACAGTGACTAAAATAATCTTCTTAAGCTCTTGAGACTATGTTCTAGACTATTCACATTTGCCAGTGACTTTAGAACATTTATTTATCTACCCATGTATGCAAAAGCAAGTATATGCAATTTTATTTTACTAAGAAGAATTTGGGTGAAATTTATTTATTTTATATTGCAGAAAATTAGGCTTACACTTAAAGAATACCAGATAAATACACTTTAAAAATTACTCAACTCATATCTACAGTGTGGTTTTCAAAGCACATACTTGGAGGCTTGCAACTTTGTCAATTGGATATTCAGGTCAAAATGCTCTCTCCATCTACAATTCTGTTTTTCATAAATTTGAGCTGGAGAGATAAAATAAAAATCATTAGTTAAATAGATAATTGGTAGGTAGGTAGATAGATGATGAATACATAGATAGATGTATATAGAATAAATATATTGAAATATCATGCCTCTGTAAATTTTGGTAGCTTTTCTGGATATGCCTAACAAAAATGTGTAATTTATTTTCAATCTACATTGACCTTACTATACATATTTCAAATGACTTATGGATACAATCTCTGTTATAAACCAATCCAATAATTATGTCAGTCATGCTTTAATCTTATTGACTTTAAAATGAATCGCATTGTTTTGTGATTCATTTGCTTTGTCATATTCTTGCTTTTAAATATATATATATATATTTGTGTATGTATTTTAAAATACATGTGTTGCTAAAAGTTTTTTTAACTTTATTGAAAGGATATGTGTTTCCTAGACTTTTCATTTATTTTTTATTTTTATTTTATTTTATTTATTTTTTATTTTTTAAAAGAATTTATTTATTTATTTTTGAGAGAGAGAGAGAGAGAGCACAAGCAGGGGGAGGAGCAGAGGGAGAGGGAGAAGCAGACTCCCCGCTGAACAGGGAGCCTGATGCGGGGCTCGACCCCAGGACCCTGGGATCATGACCTGAGCACAAGGCAGACACTTAACTGACTGAGCCATCCAGGCGTCCCATCCCCTAGACTTTTTAAATTCAGTATTATATTGCTAGTATTCATCTATATCTTGCAACTGGTTAGAGTTCATTTGTAATAATGTTCTATTGTGTGACTTTGCCACAGTTTATTTTCATCCTCCACATACGGAAACAAAGTTGGCATTTTCTGGTATTTGAGTTAGCATTAGGTTTCCAGTATTAGGAATAGTGCTGCTTTAAACTTTCTCAAACATATCTCTTGGTGAAGAGTTTCTTTTAGGTAAATACAAGAGTATGATGAGTCATATGGAATAGTAATGATCAACTCTATACAGTATAAAGAATGAGCAAGTTATTGATTGAAGGAATGCAAAGGAAAAAAATATCATTTCACCAGAGTGCCCAGGTATGGATTGAACACACAGTAAATCTCTTTCAGGCAAAGATCTCCCATAACTATCTAACAGACAATATTTTATTCCTTAAGCCTTTCTGTCTTTCTTAATATTGAAAATTGGATCTTCCCCCCAACCCCCATCTAGAGGAGATGTCGTTAGCTTCACTACATATTAAAAAACATATATATGCATATATGAGTGTGAGTGTATATGTACTTATATATGTACTTAAATGAGTTAATTCATGATGGACAGTACCAGTTTCATCCTAGGAAAATAAACATGTAAATTATGGTTTAAACATAATTTAAACCTTGAAGTTGTCAGTTCTACTCTTCAAAAAGCAAAAGTAATTAAATAATAGCTTAAAGATAAGGAAAAACTGTGGTACATTTTGTTAGAAAGTTCTGAGTGTTACAAAATACTGTTACCTATAAATTTAAACAAATTTACTAAGTGCCGTTCCTATTAACTAAAATGGCATTTTAATTTGAAACCGAAAGAATCAGATTAGTTGTCCAAAGTGTGCTACAGAATTGAAAAGGATACCTGTGCTGTGCTCAAACTGACCAATTCCTTAACATCCACACGTAAGGCACCACTTTCTGAATCGGCTATAGCACTTTTTAATACATTTTGAGGCTTTGATAAGTTATTACGAGGCTTAAATAAGGTAGTATATGTAATCATAGTTGATAGTATGCTATTTAAATAGATATTTGAAAAAAAATAGATATTTGTAGCTCTCATAAAATTTTATTAACAGTATTAAAGTGATAACAGATTTTAATAAATCATTACAATTTCTTATTACCAAATTTTTATTCTATCATTTCTGTTGCTCAAGTTTGGACTATGATAGCCTCTTAATCAATGTGACAATAAAACTTTGGAAATGGAACACAAGGCAGGTTGTATTTTAAGAAACATTTCCAAGAGCCGTTTTCCATTATGAACCTTAATCAATCATAAAGAACACAAAACAAACAAAAATAATCCGTACATAAAGCACTAATTTCAACTGAAAAATTCAAGAACGAATTCTGACCTGCAAATCAAAAAAAAAAAAAAAAACGAATTACAAGAATTGATACTGACATTTTGCAGAAAAAAATATATATCAGATTTCTGGTCCAAAGCTATCATTGACAATGATTTATTTCTATTTTAAATGTGAATGCTTGGAAATGTTGAATTTAAGTTATAGTTACTGTATCAGGCAGGAAACAGAATACATGATAAATATTTAAACAGGAGATATTTCATTTGACAGTACGTTATGCACCTGTTACAGAAGTGAGGCCAGAGCAAAAACACAGAGGTACACTTAGAGGTAACTGTATGGCGTAGCTAACAATCCCAAGTCTGGATGATATAAGGGGAAAAAGTTGGGTTGATCAGATTTTAGAGGGAAGAAGAAAACCGGCTTTCCCAGCTGGAGCCAGGGCAGCTGCTGGCCGTTTGAGGGAGCACAGTAAAGCTGGTTCCAGGGATGCTCAAAGAAGCCAGAGGCTAGGACCCACAACAGCTGAGGAGATTTGTTACAGGACCAGCAGCCAGCAAATAAGGAGAAAGCCTCCTCCGTTCTCCTTGCACCTTCCAATCACCCTAAATCCCCTGTGCTAACACATTCTAACCAGAAGTCAGTTGTCAAAGTAGACCTGTCTTTTGCAGACTCTCAGCCTCAGCACTAGCAGAGCAGAGGATGGAATTGTGATTTAGAAGCAATAGTTCCCTAAGCTATAATTTCATATAGGTTTCTATTATAGTCTTACAGTTTGTTTCCACCCAAAGAAATAACTGTTTATTGCTTCTTAAGATTTGACCCGGTAGGTACTTGAATTTTTGACTCCTGTCCTCATCTCTTGCCAGCATTTCTTTTTCCTCTCCCCAACCCAGTCCCTTTACTATTTCCTAGGCGCACTTAAGTTCCACAACTCATCATTTTCTTTCTCACATTGGAGCCTTTGCACATCCTGGGTGCTCTGGGTGGCATTCTCATCCCTCTTCTTCAGCTGGTGGTAAACTTTTACATGTCCTTCAGGAGTCAGCCAAAATATCATTGTTCTCGGCTTTGAGTAACAGGTAGGTGCCCTGACTACGGTCATACTACTTGCTTGCCTCTATTGAGGAATGTAAAACACAGTACAATAATGGACTCATTTTGAGCTTGAGTGGAGCAACCATTTTCCGTCCATCCTCATTTTAGAAAATGAGAGGTATTCAATATATATTTATTGGATTTCGATTCAGAAAGCTATAGGCCCACTAAGGGCTGATAGGGTTGCCGTGCTTGAGCACTTTGTTCATCGGCTTTATAGAAGGGAAGGGGGGAGGGGAAAGCGGCAAGATACATTGAAGCAAGACTTTTACCTTTACTAGGAAATGTGAAAAGAATACCAATGAATAAAAAGCCTTAAAAATGTGTTATATATCAATGAGCAAACTGATCTGCATGCGAAAGTGTACAGGATTAAAAACTGGATCATAATTAAAATATATTATCCATGGTTATTTTTTTTTCTGTCTCATGGAACATAACTATCAACTGAAAGCAGTAACAACAACAAAACATAAAGGGGAATCAACCAAAGGAGCTGATGAGAGAAAATAACCATCTAAGATTAAAGTATACTTCTGAGCAAATGGCAGTTAGTTTGCACTTGGTTAAAAGGAGAAATAGTGGAGGAATGAAAAAAATGGAAGAATAAAATAACCCCCATTAGAAAGAAAAACATGAGAAAGTTTAAAAAAATAAAGAACATATAAAAACAAATGAAATATCAAAAGTAAAAAAGAGGATGACTTGGCATGTTCTGATGGGCCATAGCTTGTAAGAATGCCAACTGGTGGTACCAAAGTCCATTCACAGGAGACCCTGAGAAACTCTGGAGCATCTGAACAGATATGTTGTAACTGCTTTTATACAAATTCAACTTTATCCAGATCACCTTTATGGACAATAGTAACTGTTAGAGTAATACTATTTCTTTTTTTTTTTTTTTAAAGATTTTATTTATTTTTTAGAGATCGAGCGAGAGAGAAACAGCATGAGAGGGGAGAGGGTCAGAGGGAGAAGCAGGCTCTTCGCTGAGCGGGGAGCCCTATGTGGGACTCGATCCCAGGACCCTGGGATCATGACCTGAGCCGAAGGCAGACGCTTAACCATCTGAGCCACCCAGGCGCCCAGAGTAATACTATTTCTTTTCTTTTTTTTTTTAAGATTTTATTTATTTATTCATGAGAGACAGAGAGAGAGAGAGAGAGAGGCAGAGGGAGAAGCAGGCTCCCAAGGAGCAGGGAGCCCGAGGTGGGACTCGATCCCAGGACCCTGGGATCATGACCTGAGCCGAAGGCAGACGCTTAACCATCTAAGCCACCCAGGCACCCGAATAATACTATTTCTTAAACAATTTCACTTCTTTTTGGCAAATGTTATACAGAATTTAAACTGCTAATATTCTTTTATCTTGATTTACAACATTCATTCCTGAAGTAAAATGATTGGCTTTATAATTGAGGAAAGATGTTATGCCTAAATTTTATTGACATAAGTCAGGTCACAAAATAGCTCATTTTTGCTTCTTAACAAAGACAAAAAAAAGTAAAATTTTGCATCTGATGAAAACTTGTAAAAACTAGGATGATAGGCAGGTCCTATTCCTTAGACACTAAATCAAGATTGTTAGAGATAAGAACATTCTCAGGAACCTTGACCCTCTTTTTCTCTCTCTCACCTCTAATCCCAAACTGGCTATTTCACTTTCAAATATCCTGAGGCTAATTATTTCCTGATTGATCTTCTTAAATGAGCTTTTCACTGCCTCATCTAAAGGATGTGTGCCCCTCCCTAAATCTTTTGTCAAATTTGCCTATATAAAGATTATCCCCCGGCGGCTATTTTAGTTTTTTGTTAAATAGGTCAGCCTGAAACAAAATGGAGATGGAAAACTCAAACCTTTAGTGGAATTAAAACCCAGTGAGCATTATATCTGTTATGATGGTGTATATTTCTGAGGATGTAAATGAATATGGATTTAGATTCATGTAACAGCAATGTCAAATTATCTTAGGAATTAGTCTTGACAACAACTAGGTTGTTCACGAATATCTAGTTTGAAAGTGAGCACATTTGCATTGGGATTTCCATACTAGTCACTAAATTAATGCAATAACCTTCAGTGGTATAATGTACATTTGCCTTTCATGAACTTCAACTTTGAAATTCTATCATTCATACTTCAAGGCTGAGTTCAGAGAAAAAGTTTATAAAATTCCACTTTATGCTGAATTCTATTATACTTTTGCATAGAGCTTTAATTCTATACTCTGTTAAATATGGAAACTTTATTTCTAAAAAGTGTTTCACTATATATAGAATATCAAACCAGTATACATGGTTTTCTCGGCAAATACTACATGAGTTACATTATGCAGATTTATTTTTCCCAAAAGTTAAATAAAGTGAAGTATTTGCTCTGAGCCCCATACACATAGGAATCAGGGCTGGCTTCTTGAGCTTGTGAACAGCACAGATGCACAGAGCCCCTCAGTCAAAGGAGCACATGCTCATAATTAAATGCTTTCTGTTCACTGTCTTAAAATTCTTAATAATTTTGCCTTTGGATTTCTTTAAGCGATGCTTGGTGGGATAATGAAGCATACTCTAGGGTCTTAGCAATTGGGCTCACATTTTCCAATCCCACATGTTGCCCTCCCAGGATGTATTCTTCATAGTTTTTATTTTTTTTCCCACCCCCTGGTGTCCCAATGGTTTTCCTGACCTACCCTCACCTTTGCCACCCACACCCTTGACTTATTTGTGTAAGCAGAGGGGAAGAAAGGAGAAAGCCTGCATTCTGTTATTGCTTTTTTTTTTTTTACTCCTCTATTTTTTTAATTGAAGTATAATTGACATAAATATTCTATTAGTGTCAGGTGTACATCAGTGATTCAATATTTTTAGACGTAACAAAATGTTATTGCCTTCTATTCCTTGTGGGGATCTGAGTACAAGTGTGAGGAGGGGAGACACTGGGCCTGCACACACCATGGCATCTCAAGGAGGAGGTGGTGGTCATCCTCATCCTGGGTTGGCATTGCGCCATGATATGTTTGGTGAGCAACTTTGAGCCTCTTGCCTATCTTTGATCCAGGTGTTGAGCACGGAGGTTGGAACCCCTTGGAGGTCACCCTTCCACCATGTATTGAGGTGGTGATTTGTTGGAAGTTGAGATTGATTTCACAACCCTCAAGTGAGGCACCGTGCCTTGGTCTAGTGGCTGGTAGGAGAGGAAACCTGGCAGCTGGGGGGTTAATTGCATGCATGTGCGCATAATCAGACCCTGAGAGGGTGTGCACTTGCCCCATGAGTGTCCTGTGACTGAGGAAGTATAACATTAATGGCAAATATAAAACACTGACAATGCTACAAATAGGCACTGAATGCTCTTGCTAATGATTAAACACAGTAGAAATCAGAAGCCTATGTAAAAGATATATAAGATATAAATAGATATTATCTATGTCAGATTCATATCATGTGGAAATTTGAGAGTAGGTGCCCATACCTGTAAGAATTTGACTAGGAAAATAGAATCAGTAGGAGTCCTGTGTAAGTTTTCACAATATGAAAATTATACATATTTCATATTTGAATTATTGTAAAGATTAGACTTGATATAGTTGTGGGAGCTGGTAAAAAAGTCTGTGCCAGGTTTTTGCCTTTGTGCGTGTTGGTGAGCCTGAAGCCACTGTCACAGGGCTGGCAGTTAGGAAGAAAAGTTGAACATGAAATAATGGAGAACTAGAACTCACAGGACAATTGAAAACCTACAAGGACAAATTGAAGCCCTCAACTGTTCCTAACTGTATCCAATATCAATGACATGGTTTGACCCGCAGAAGAATCTGGGGTCTTTATACAGAGTTACACACGTAGCTGACCTAGAACTTGAATTACCTAAAAGAGAAAGGCAATTGTCTGTGAACCCAGCTATTGTCTCCTACCAACAGAGTGAGACAGGACAACTACAGGAATGTGTTAGAGTTACAGTGACACCAGGTATTATAACCTTTTCCTAGTATAATGACTGCTGCTTTGCTTCCAACTTAAAAATCTCCCAAGAATTTCTCTTGTGACCACCCTGCACATGGAACCACAAAGGGAAAAGATTGTAATTATAGTTATGGCTTAGTTAGGTGGACATAGTACAAAACCATTATAGATCCCAATATTCTTCTCTATCAGGCATATCAGTGTTTTGAAATATTGGTGATTGAGTGGATTTGGTTTGGAAAATTTCTTTCAAAAGAATTGTGCTCTGAATCTCACTTTCCTACCTTTCAAGATGAAGCTATAAGGGGTACTAACTCTTTTTTTTAAATTTATTTTATTTTGTTATGTTAATCACCATATATTACATCATTAGTTTTTGATGTAGTGTTCCATGATTCATTGTTTGCGTGTAACACCCAGTGCTCCATTCAGTACGTGCCCTCCTTAATACCCATCACTCTTAAACCAATGATTACTGAGAGAGGCTTCAGATGGACCACTCATTGAATTTGATATATAATGATGTGTGTGTGTGTGTGTGTGTGTGTGTGTGTGTGTGACTGAGTTAATCCAGAGGATAGTTACATGGTTCACATTTTAGAAAGTGAACATGATTTGCATCAAAGAGTAAAAGATGGCATCAGGGAAATAACTGCTTTGCCTTATGACAACAGGTCAAGGACGCAGGAATCCTGGAGACCAGATGAGCAATCATAGTAGAAATAAAAAGAAGAAATCCTGCCTAAGATGGTGTCTTAGTTTTATGTTACCGAGAAGAAAAATCTAAGATGAAGATTCTTGTTCAAGTGATTTATCAGTGGAGAGCTTTCAATATAAAAGGAGTTGTATTAGTGTTCTATGCTATGTAACAAATTATTACAAAGTTAGGAGATTAAAAATACACCCATTTATTATCTCAGTTTCTGTAAGTCAGAGGTCTGGGCGTAGCTTAGTTGGGTTCTCTGTTCAAGGTCTCAGAGGACTGAAATCGCATCCTGAATGACAGAGAGTGTTGCCTTTTGACCAAGTGCTGTCTCTAAGCTGATGCCTTGCTGCGTCTTCAAGAGGCCATTCTTTTGCACCCATATGTGTATGTAGTAGCTTTTGGATGGTGTAATATGTAGTAGTAGCAGTTGATCCCATGTTTTGTAACCACTGCTGCCTTTCCTTAGGTTTAATTTTTTCTCTCAGACTTGGCGATATTATGCAAGATCCCATAACATAAGGTCCTCTTTACACACACAGATAGTGGTGCTGGCTGAAGTACAATGGGAAGGAAAGGCAAACCCATATTTTACCCTAGTCAGGAGGAAAATTTGCCAGTTCTGGGCATGAAGGTGACTGATGTTAGGCACTTTTACCAAAAGGTTGGCTGGTCTCCTCAAAGTTTGGTTTTATGGACTCAGCATTTGTTTCTATTGCTTGTAGGTCAAGAGTGGCAATCACAAAGTCAGTTTTGGTGAGATAGCTGATGCTACTGAGCTCATAATAACTTCCAGCTCTGCCACCATGCCTAGTCCACTCTAGAGAACAAAGGAAAAGCCTAGGACAATCCAGCATTTAGAGGCTATGGGGTATGCTAACAGAGGCAGAAGGTTAGGTGGAATTGGAATTGGCCAGCCAAAAAAAACTAGCACTGTTTTGTCTAGGAACTTATCATGGAGAGGTCCAACAAAAAAGTCTGTGAAGAAACTCTATGCATTATCATGATATAAACTATAATCTTTAAATAAGTCTTTGCTGAGAAGGGGACATTGTGCACAGACCTAGTTAGATTATTCTCTTTCTTCTCTATGCTTCAATTTCAGAAATATCAGGAAATATGGTTAGTAAGTGAAAAAAAAAAAAAGAAGATATTAATTTAAATTCAGGCTAGGAGTTTTGATTATCAGTTCTGAAAAACTTTACTTTCTAAATTGAGAGTATATTTGCAATTTAAATTGACTGTAGGCCTCTGAATTGCTTAGGAATGACCAGAAAAGACATGAGCATATGGGAGATTTTATTCGCTGTCAGGGAAAGAACTACTAGCTATGTCCCATGAGTCTTATTTAGTTCAAAGTATTGACTACCTAGGTTTGTCCCACAGATTAGAGGTTGAAAACATTCCTGAAAATAAAAAGAGGAAACATAAAGTGTAAATGTGTTTGTTAGGCAAGTCTAGACCGGCAGACCAAACACGATAGAAGATGAAGCCAAGAGATAGTTGACCAGGATCTCACAGAACTCGTTTTGACCTCATGCTTCACCTGATCTCACCTCAAATAGAATTGCTAAGAGAAGGCAAGAAAGTTGGCATAGAGAATGCTAAAATTAGATTTTGTCAAAAAGTCTTGATTCTTGGTCATATTTTGGGGAAAGGATGGTACATAGGTCTCATTTTTCTTGTAAGCTCTCCTTTTTTCCTACTGTCTAATAGGTATGCAAAAGGGAACAATATTTGAAACATAGTATATAAGATTTGTAGACATTTTCTTATAACTTTTGCCATTCACTATATACACTATTTTCAGTCCATGACTTACCTTTTTTTTAATATAAAATATTTAATTTGTTTTCATTTCTGTGAAATACTACTCTTAAAACATTCTAAATCCCAAGCACTTTGAAAAAAGGGACTGTTTAGTAATAGTAACTTCAATAAGAAACAATAAATACACAAATCTCTTCCTCAGTGTTTGTCTAAATCTCATATATTTTGCTTTGTAGTTTTTAAATGTTTTCCAATACTGCTTATCTCTTTCAAAATGGATTTTATGGGGGTGGCCTGGGTGACTCAGTCAGTTAAGTGGCTGCCTTCGGCTCAGGTCATGATCCCCGGGTCCTGGGATCCAGCCCCACATTGGGCTCCTTACTCAGTGGGGAGCCTTCTTCTCTCTCTGCCTACCACTCTCCCTGCTTGTGCTCTCTCTCTGTGTCAATAAATAAAAAAAAATCCAAAAAAGATTTTTTGATTTAAAAATAAAAAAAAATGTTATATTTTTTTCATTTAATCTCAGATTTCTCAAATAATTTTATTTTCATAGAATGTGTTGTATAAATAACCAAGGTATGGCTAATCAGTTGAAAGAAACATAGTTTAATCATACACAAAGAACCAGACTGATCTAAAATTTGTGAGGGCCAACTTTGTAATACTAGACATAAACTGATAATAATGTCACAAGTCATTACCCAAGAAAACAAATTATTTGAATAGGACCCTTATTCCCTCAAGAACTACAGCTCATATTGAGTTAACCAACTTTTAGTAGAAGAAATTATTTATGGAGATAAAGTTGATTTTTTTCATGTTTAAAAGGTGAATATGATTAATATCCCTGACTGTACTTTGGTCATGTAGTTAAATTAGAACATGTTTCTAGCAATTAATTCATAGTGTCATAAATATAACTTTTACATCACCAATTTATGCCCTAAAGAACAATAAAACACATGCAAATTCTTCTGAAGACTATTAATAATAAAAAGGCAAAAAAATGAAAGTAGATATTTAATTACATCTGTTGCCATGTCATAAGACTTTTATGTATTAATTCTATCTTCTCTATTACCATCCACTTTATATTATAAACTCTTACACAAATGCATGTCTTTGTTTCCTTTTGCTAGTACAGAGAAATAATACAAAATGATTGCAGCATTGTAAATAGTGAATTTGAATAATGGTAATGTTATGGTAATATTTCATAGAATATAAAGGGGATGCAGTAATATCTGATACACTTATATGTTTTTCTATTTGACATTCAGGTAAATATTTTATTGAAATTTTATTTTCCAGAACTGATTGTCAAAAAATTTTTAAACTTCTTTTCACTTCTCTACTCAATTACCTTTGTTACACCAAAACAATTATTTAATTTCTAATACTAATTAAGTGCATTTGTGAGTTCAGTTAACAAATATTTTTCTTTTACCTTTTACATTTACAACTCTTGCCCTCTTTTATGTTTAGTCCTTGCCAGAAAATCCAGAATATAAGGATAAATAACTCATTGCTACAAAATTTCATGATCTTTAATTCAAGTATAGAAGATAAAAACTAAAATACAAGGAAAGTAGGCAAATCACCATGAAAATTATATCATATTCTGTAGGATTTCAGACAGTAATAAAATTTTCCAAGTGGGTGTATCAGTGAATGTTTGATTTAAAGATGCCCTTTGAGTAAGACCTACAACAATGGAATAGATTCTACTAATTGGCTATAGGACCTTTCCCATAGAACAGAAGATTAAAAGGTCCAACTTGTTTGACCTTTATAATACATTTCAGGAAATAAGTCTGTAAGCCTTACAAGAGAGTTGGACCAGGTTTTTGGAGGTCTGAATTCAGCAGGAATGAGATTTATATATACTCATATTGTATATGTTGTAACTAATTATATATAGTATGTATTTTCATCTAAGTTGGAATATACAAAATGGATTTGGGGAGAAACAAGAGATGAAGGAAGTATGGAGACTAACCTGCAATTTGCAGACTACAGTGATATTTTTATACGAGTCACCTATAGGGTACGAAGAGGGGGAAATCCCACTATAAAAGGAAGCATCTTCCTTATGAAAACAAAAAGATAGAAAAGAAATGATAGAGATACTTTATGATGAGAGGGGAGGGTTCTCCTAGATTGAAGTGTGAATGAAGATAGTCAAAAGATTTTTTGCTATAATCAAATATGGTCTTTGTAAGTATATATATGTATACATACGTAGTTTATGGGTCTTGCATTTGTGTGTTTGTGGTTATCTGTGATGTATGCTGAAGATAAGTTGTAGGGAGTGTTCCTTTAAAGTCCGCTGGGAATAGACAATTGGTCAACGTGATAGGATTTAATGAAAGTTTTGAGAATAAGTACTCCTATGAAGATACACAAAACTTTAGTTTCTAAATATTGCTCTTTTGGTCACTCTTCACATAATGAGATATTTTTATAAATTGGCTGTTTCTTCTAAGTTCACAATATTAAAAATGAATGTTAGCATACTATATTCTCTCTACTTTTTTTTGTAAGTTTTCATGAGTTCCCTCAAACTACCTCTGCCAACTGGGAAGTGACAGGGAATGGGTAGGAAGGAAGAAGTTCTGTATTCTCCTGCCAGTCCTTACTATCAACTTGACTTTATAATCTTATATAATGAAATTCTCTAAGTTTTCCTTTGGACACAAGGCTGTGTGACTTAAAAATAAATAAGCAAATCAAAACTTTGAAAACTACTGTTGATAGCTTCTTTATAGTAAAAATTTGAAGTCCTCAAAAATATTAGTAATAATTACCTAATGGTATTAGGTAAATGTCATCCACATGAAAGAGAAATGTTCAGGAAAGCACAATACTTTGAACCAAAAGAGCAGCGGAATAACTGAAAATTACTGTTATTGTAAAAAATGCCTGGCAGAATTATGTCAGACCATTCTTACATCCTAACACAGAAGTACCAGAATGACCTTCTGCAAAAGGTTAGTGCAAGGCTGAGGTCCGTTCAGAGGCTCCCTGCCCACCAAGATAATTGGTAGAGCAGCCAACGCTGGTTGCTGTCTTTGTGTGGCTCAGGTGGCCTACTCCCCATGAAGCTATTATACTGCTCCTAGAGCAGGTCATACAACCAAGCTGCTTTGTGTGCCATCAGTTCAAAAAGGCACTTGCTTATAATTACTGTGGGGCACATAGGTTATGTCATATTACAGCATTGAATCAAAGTAGTTTTGTAAAGTCATTTCTAAACCTGCTTCTACGGAGGCCTAATTAAACATCAATGACTATACGAAGGAAATGCTATAATAAAAACATAGTTGGACTAGTGCTACCCATGAAAGTACTAAATAAACCATTCCAGGCACATGTGCAAACTACAAGGCTAAGGTTTTCTTAGTAATCACCCTTTAGGTATCTATTCTTTTCAAGACATATAAGGAATCCTTCTTTCTTTATATAATTTCCTCAATCAAAATTTTGTTTGGTATTAAAATTTTCCCTACAACTCTACCCAATTGTAATTATTTTTCTTTTACAACCTACCAGTGATGATTTCTGAATATTTTATCTTTTCTATAACACTGATTTGGAATATTTAAGTCAATAATGTCTATTTCAGGGAAAACTGTAAACATCAACAAAGGTAGAGAGAAAATACTACACTGGATAATCTCAAGGGATAAAGGTTATTGATGTCATTTTATTAGTAATGGCTAAAAATTATAGATGTGTGATTTAAGATTGTGTTGACTATGAGACATCAAATCAGACTTTTTGAACTAAGCAGTGTTTGGGTCACAGCAATAAACACATGTAAATATTAAGGATTGATGTTCTAGGGATTGATGCTTTTCCAAGTTTTTAAATTAAATATATCAGTTGCTATAATTGTTTTAGTCATAATTAATATTAACACTAACTTTTACTATGCTATTTTTGAGTTTTAAAATACCTCTCCTTTCAAAATATATACTACTCGTTCTCTTATGAACATCTGTACTACCATCTACTGGAAAGGTAAGTATATATCAGATATCATTATTTTCAGCCATTCAAAAAAAATACAATGAATTTGAAAAAAATGCAAAACACTGTCATTTTTTGATATTCAAAATCTACCATTTAACCACAGTAATTATTGTGTATATATATCATACTGAAAGATATACATGCATATATATACCTCCTATCAATACATGTGTGCACTGATCATAAAATTTTAAATTGTGTAATTATTTAGCATTTATTCACTAAATGTTTCATTTTCATCTCATGATTTTAGTGTTAGTTTTCAAATATTTTCTGAATGTAAAGGTCAAATGAAATTTGGATATAGTGAATTAACTTTGACTTGTCAAATGTTTATATACTTTCATTTCTTTAGTAACATATTTTTCAGTGAAATAATAGTGTTAAATAAAGCATCTAGATGAAATTCAGAAATTAAAACTAGAGCACTATATCTAAAAATAGGTAGATAAAAGGCTTATTTTCATGGACATGTAGGCTACATAAATTCATGTTTATGTTCTGTGATGGAGATTGAGAAACTATGCAGAAGCTTGCCACATGCACAAATGTTAACAAATGTTACATTGTGTGAAGTCTTGAATCATGTCCTGACCCTTCCACCTGCAAACTGTTAAAACTTGAGCAATTTAAGGAGTGCATAGGTGGCAAAGTTTGTTAAGCATCCAACTTGGTTTAGGCTGGGTCATGATCTTTGGATCATAAGATTGAGTCCTTTGTTGGGCTCCCCGCTCAGCATGGAGTCTGATACTCTCTCCCTCTCCCACTCGATCTCTCTCTTTGTCTCTCTCTCTCAAATAAATAAATTAAAAAAAAAAAAAAAACTTGAGCAATTTAAGTAACATCTCTGATACCCAAAATTATATATATTGGGACTTTCAGAAACCTCCAGAGATAATTGATAAAAGTGCCCATTTCTTTTTTTTTAATTAAAAAAATTTTAATTAACATATAATGTATTATTTGTTTCAGGGGGACAAGTCTGTGATTCATCAGTCTTACACAATTCACAGCGCTCACCATAGCACATACCCTCCCTAATGTCCATCACCCAGCCACCCCACCCTCCCACCCCCCTCCACTCCAGCAACCCTCAGGTTGTTTCTTGAGATTAAGAGTCTCTTATAGTTTGTCTTCCTCTCTGTTCTCATCTTCTTTCATTTTTCCCTCCCTTTCCCTATGATGCTCTGCTTTGTTTCTCAAATTCCTCATATCAGTGAGATCATATGATACTTGTCTTTCTCTGATTGACTTACTTCGCTTAGCATAATACCCTCTAGTTCCATCCATGTCCTTGCAAATGGCAAGATTTCATTTTTTTGATGGCTGCATAATATTCCATTGTATATATATACCACATCTTTTTTTTTAAGATTTTATTTATTATTTGACACAGAGAGAGACAGCGAGAGAGGGAATACAAGCAGGGGGAGTGGGAGAGGGAGAAGCAGGCCCCCCACCAAGGAGGGAGCCTGATGTGGGGCTCGATCCCAGGACCCTGGGATCATGAACTGAGCCGAAAACAGATGCTTAATGACTGGACCACCAAGGCACCCTAGTTATACCACATCTTCTTTATCCATTCATCTGTTGGTGGACATCCAGGCTCTTTCCATAGTTTCTTATAATGTAAGATAATTACCAAAAATTCTGGATGATAACAGTTTATACATATTTTACAAATATCTTTGGATTTATTTTGTATTCATTATGATACTCCTCTATCAGCCAGCGCTTCTCAGTCAAGCAACATATGCTAATAATTATGATTAAGTTCATGGAAGTACTTAAGCCAACAATGAATTGGTTCATTTGTTGAAATATTAAAAAAAAATCAAAGTTGAGTTAATTTTTGTTCTCAATATCCATTCAATGAAACAATGTATGTGCTTTATTCATACTTCTTTTAGTTCTGATGATAGATTGAATAATGCAGTAAAATATAGAAGCCACAAACAAAAAATAAAATGGATTTTGTATAGAAAGTAATTAGTTTCAATAATTAAAGATTATATCCAATTAAATGGTGGGGCAGCCAAATCATAAATTTTGTTAATGTCATTAGTGTTGGTTGTTACTATTTATTGTTAAATAAGATTTAGTAAATAAGATCAACATAAATTTGGATTTAGAATTGATTTGCAAGAAATTGTTTCTTTTGTGTAAGTAGAAATGGATATTTTTGGAACTGTAGAAATGGTAAAATCAGCTGCTTAAAGTCAGGCATATTTAAGGAGCTCATTATTTCTACTCAAGTACCCATTAAGTCTACTTGGAAATCAACATTTAATGATTTTGGTTAAACATCAGAGTAAAAAGGTATACTGCCAAATTATAAAATCTGTATTTTCCTTTACTAGGAGTTAAAATAAGGGTAATAGAAAAGAAAAATTACTTGTTATAAAGTTTTAGCTATTAAGATTGGCAAGTAATAAAATATGCTGATTTAGGAATTACTTACTAGAACAATGGCATCCATATATCTACAGTTGCTATAATTTTATGAACTTTTCTGACTGCTTTTGAATGCTTTAAATGTGCTCCAATAAATTAAACAGTCACATTTATGTGTTATTCACAAAGTTCTTTTATTCCACTTTGTAATGCATAAACCTTGAAAATGCAAGTTTTTAAAGGCAGTTTATAAGATATTCCAAGAATCAATCAAATTTTTAATTCATATAAAAATATTAGAGCAGTGTGAAATACATTAGAAAAGATAGTATTAAAAAGTAAAATAAATATAAAATCATTAAATTAATTATATATTTTTTACATACTTGAAATCCTTCTAAAACATTATTTATGTAAGTGAAAATAAGTTATATTCTCAAGCAAATGCATACATTACCTCCTGGGGTTTACACTATTTTAATTAGTGACAAATGTGGTAAGTATACTTTTGTGAACTGTGCTCATACAATTTTGATAATATCACCCATTTAAGAAATACTATTTTATGAGCTTATTTGCCTTACAAATATACATTTATGAAATTTTTACACTCGTATATGCTGTGGTTCTTACCTACATGCTCAAACTTTTTTCCTATAATCTTTTTTTCTAATTCCCAATTATTCTTAATTTCTATAATATATTTAAAGAAAAAAAATATAGAGAACAGCATGTTCACACAACATACAGATGACATTTCAATGATTATTTAAGCTTCACATTCCAAAGTGATAATGTGTAGATTATATATACTTCTAAGTTTTACAATTAAACAAGACATCATATGTAAATAACCTATCAGAGTTGCTATCTAATAGTAACTATATTATGCATGTTAGTTCTATCCTTTTATTCCTGGGTGGAAATTATCTAAACATTTTGTTGAATAATTCAAGCAATGTTCTCTCCTCATTTATTGCTACCCATCCTGTGGGTATACAAGAAAGAATGATAAATGGCCCCAGCATTTGGGAATCTCTGTCTTGGAAAATCATGAAAAAAATATTACAAGCAGTAGGTCCATAGTTAAACAGACAGAATACATACTCTCAATGTTAAAATTATTGTTTTAGTTATAAAATCTCTTCGTTTGAAGGATCTAAATAATATCGGTTTAAGTTAACTTAAGCTTACCCTTGGATTTATTTTATTTATTTTATTTTTATTTATTTATTTTTTTAAAGATTTTATTTATTTATTTGAGAGAGAAAGAATGAGAGACAGAGAGCATGAGAGGGAGGAGGGTCAGAGGGAGAAGCAGACTCCCTGCCGAGCAGGGAGCCTGATGCGGGACTCGATCCTGGGACTCCAGGATCATGACCTGAGCCGAAGGCAGTCGCTTAACCAACTGAGCCACCCAGGCACCCAACCCTTGGATTTATATATACATCCCCAATGTAAACTCCAAATTCAAGTAGATTACAGTTTCTTGTTCCTGTCCATAAATTCATAGTTTTTTGTTTGTTTGTTTGTTTGTTAACTTGGGTATTCCAAGAAACAGTCAGTCCTCCATACTTACAACTCTATTTGACGAATTCTTCTAATACTGAAGTAGAAAATAAAATATATCAGAAAAACACTAAATTTGAGGCTTCATGATATATTTTTACTGATCATGTATTAGTGTATGTATGTATGTTTTCTTTTTATATTTGAATGTTATCTTTGGTTTATACAAATGGTAATTTTGTGATCCTGCACCCTTAATATAGAGAAGTAAAGAAAAACTGCCACAATCGTCATCCAACCCTACCGTGAGCAAATTAGTTTCTAGTGATCACCCATGAGAGGCAAACATCATCTTCCAGAACACTGGGGTTCCATTTCTGTTACCTCTTCTGGTACAGCAAATGACACTTTGGTGCCTGATAGAGTTTATTTGCCTCTTAGGTATACCATACTTGCTGAAGCATTACACAATAATATTAACTTGGATTGTAAATTCAATGAACCAGTGCACATCATCCCCAGTTCTATGCTATGCATAGCACCTGATTCACTGTAGAAAACTGTTTTTGGTTTGAATATTGTCTAAGAAAAAAATAGTTTTATAAGAACAAAGGTAGAAAATTATGAGCAATAAAATTCAAAATTAAGATATATGTTAGTTTATCAATAGCATATCTGCTATTCTTAATTTTTCACTTTTCTAGAACCTTGTTCTAAAAAACTAGTTTATTATCTTTCTCTAAGCATTTTTTGTCCTCCTTACCTTTTTTACCTTGGGAGTTGTTTTTGTTCTTTCTTTTATACTAATGATCTCACACTCCTTATAGCTGATTTTGCTTCCAAGCATCCCTCACATTTCTCCTTAGTCACAAAACAGGAAAGCAGCAAAAGCCAAAATAAGAAAAAAAAAAAAATAACCCTATAAAAATTAGTTTTTAATTTCATAACCTTAACTTATGTATGCTTTTCCTACTTTAACCAGAAAAAAAAAAATATATATATATATATAGTACTAGCATTTATTTATGCTTTCCGACCAAGACAATCTATTTCCAGAAAATTTATGTCACATTTCAACCCTTGTCCCTGTATCTGTATAAAATATTTAAAATAAAGGAAGAGGGTGGCGCCTGGGTGGCTCAGTCGTTAAGCGTCTGCCTTCGGCTCAGGTCGTGATCCCAGAGTCCTGGGATCGAGCCCCGCATCGGGCTCCCTGCTCTGCGGGAAGCCTGCTTCTCCCTCTCCCACTCCCCCTGCTTGTGTTCTCTCTCTCGCTGTGTATCTCTCTCTGTCAAATAAATAAACAAAATCTTTAAAATAAATAAATAAAATAAAATAAAATAAAGGAAGAAACACAAAAGAAGAATAAAAATATCAGTAATCCAGTAAGTCTAGAATTTTTATTTTTTGGAAAAAACAATATATCTGTAAAATGGCTTCAGCAAAGCTAATACAGTGTTTATAATATAATTATGAGCGTATGTGTTGAAGACCGTAGGTAAGGTGATACCAGTAAAGAACATCTGTTAAAAATCATTATAGCTCATGCTCAAAGAAATGGAAGAAGATGGCACTCACCAGCTTTTTACCTGCATCTACTCAGCTACCTCAGGACCAACTTGAGGCTGAAGGAAAGGCAAGATCCCAGGGATTATGACAGACCTCACTGGTCTCCTCCCAAAGAGAACCTTCCCCATATGGGTACCAGAAAGTCTGAATATCTCAGTTATTAGAGGATTTTGGAGATGGAGGTACTTTTCCAGAGATCCATGTAGCCCAGTGTCCACTGGGGATTTGGGATGAAAGGAAAAAATGTCAAATGCACTGGCCATTCAGGTGGATGCTGAAGGAAAAATTAAATACGATGCAATTGCTCGGCAAGGGCAGTCAAAAGACAAGGTCATTTAAAATAAGTACACTGACCTGGTTCCAAAGGCATCTGAATACAGATAACCCAGACCTGCAAAGACCTGATGAAGAGGCCATTAAAGAGATAACAGAAAAGGCAAGGGTAACCCTAGAAAAATCTATGCCACAGAAGGTTGCTGCAGCCATGCCAGTTCGAGCAGCTAATAAACTGGCTCCTGCTCAGTATATTTGACACACACCATATCAACAAGGAGTGGCTTTCAACTCTGGAGCTAAACAGAGAGTTAATTGGATGGTGGAAATGCAGAAAGATCCAGTGGAACCTCCAAGTTTTAAGATTAATAAGAAAATCCCCTGAGAACCACCTTCTCCTCCTTCACCTGTCATGCATTCTCCTAGCCAAAAGAGGACCATGAAGGAATAAGAACGGAAGATTCCTCCTTGTATTTCAAACTGGAAAAATCAAAGGGTTATACAATTTCATTAGACAAACATCTGGCCGCTAATGGAAAAGGGGTGCAAACAGTGCACATCAATGAGAACTTTGCCAAGCTGCCGGGGGAACCCTCTATATTGCTTATTGGAAGGCTTGTGAAGCTGTAGAAATATGGGCTCAAGTAGAGAGAACTATGGCTCAAAAAGAAAAGGAGAAACATGAAGGCAAAATTAGAGAAATGGCCCAGAAAGCCAGGGAGAGACGAGTTAGGATCAAAACCCATGTGGAAAAAGAGGTTGGAGAGGCACCTGAGAGGGATGAAATCCAGCATGATAGGCGAAAGGAGAGACAGCACAAGGGGGGAGAATCTTTCCAGAGCAGCTCTTTATAAGAGGTTAAAACTACAGAGAAATGAAAATCAAGATATCAGTGAAGTAATTCCTCCTGATGTGCCCAATCCTCAGAAGTCCAATGAAGTCCAGTATGACCAAAGGATCTTCAACCAATCCAAGGGTGTGGACAGTGGTTTTGCAGGTAGAGAAGATGAAATTTATAATGGTTATGATTAAGCCTAGAAAGGTAGTAAAGATATGGCCCAGAATATTTTCATGTCCAGGAAAATTCTGGACAAGGACATGTATGGTGATGACCTAGAAGCCAGAAAAAAGACCACGAGTTTTGTTCCTGAAAAAGAATTTTCTGGTTCAGACCATAGGCAGAAAGGCCAAGAAGGGGGGTGCCTGGGTGGCTCAGTCGTTAAGCGTCTGCCTTTGGCTCAGGTCATGATCCTGGAGTCCCGGGATCGAGTCCTGCATCGGGCTCCCTGCTCAGCAGTGAGTCTGTTTCTCCCTCTGACCCTCCTCCCTCTCATGTGCCCTTTCTCATTCTCTCTCTCTCAAATAAATAAATACAATCTTAAAAAAAAAAAAAAAAAGATAGCAGGAAGGGGAGAATGAAGGGGGGGATTCGGAGGGGGGGATGAACCATGAGAGACTATGGACTCTGAGAAACAAACTGAGGGTTCTAGAGGGGAGGGGTGGGGGATGGGTTAGCCTGGTGATGGGTATTAAAGAGGGCATGTACTGAATGGAGCATTGGGTGTTACACGCAAACAATGAATCATGGAACACTACATCAAAAACTAATGATGTAATGTATGGTGATTAACATAACATAATAAAAAAATTAAAAAAAAAAAAAAAAAAGGATGACTGCTGATGAATAAAATTGCCCCGACCACAGTAGGCAGAAGTTATGTTCACATACTGGGACTGTCCTGCCAAATGACATTTGACCCTATTGTGCTCTGTTTTAATTTGGAGTGTGGAAAGTAAGCTCTTGCTTGGTGCAACTATTTGTTTCAAATAAAAACATTTAGAAAAAAAATAAAAGTAAAAAAAAAAATCATTACACAATTGCTTACTCTTGGGAAAACTTACTGTTAGAGAATATTATATATCTTTTGGTCTAGCATAAGTCACAATGCTAAAATCCTTTTCACATCCCTCCAAAAGTATTGTGCAATATTGATAGCTCATTCCCTTATAAGATCACCCTGAATGTGGACAAGTTAGGTGGTACAAAAGCAGAAACATAGCAAGACCATTTGGAAATGGATCTGAAAGTAATAAATATATTACTTATAAATATATAAAAATCATGTCTTGGAAGCTGAATGGAGGGGGATCAAAAGAGATTAAGAATCAGTATGGAAATGAAAAAGAAGAAAGAATGGGTATTTAGACACAAAGGAAGAGAATAGAGAGGAAAAGTGAAGGAAAAGGAAAGGATTTAGTACACAGTTGTCATGATTCCCTTTGAAGTACAATTCTCACGTTGTCAACACAGTTGGCTTCTGCATTTTCAATGGTAATAGCTCATTTTATCTTAGAAGGCCTTCCTTACATTTATTGAAATGTGCAAACTCTTCTCCTGGAGCCTTGGTTTCCTATAACACCTTGCTACCTCATGTGGAGTCTTTAGACCATTCATGGCAGCATCACCAGGAAGCTTGTTGCAAATGCCGACACTCAAGCCCTACTTAGACTTACTGAATCAGAATCTGCAATGTGACAAGACCCCAAGTGATTTGTAATGCACATAAATGCTTAAGAAGCACCACATATTACATATTTTTAAATTTTAAAAATAAGACCACGTTAAACTATCTGAGATTTCAAACCAGTAAGGTTGAGTGTAGAAGAGATCTTCCAGTGTTTGGATGAATTTTACACTGGGAATTTAGGATTATAGCAGGACATACCATGCAGAGAGGCTGGAGGACTTAGTGAGCATAAGGAATATAAGACAGACTGATGGAGGCTGACTGCAATTTTTTTTTTGGCAAAGCAGGAATAGCAGTGTAACACATGGTTCCATCTGAAAAGCTTTGAAAAAAATTAATCAACATTTTCCTGGAGATGTAGAGAGTCCCTCATTACCCTGAATCTCTTGGGTGTCATGTAGGAGTATATTGGGCCCATAGAAATATTTTGGATTATAGTAAGGTGTCTTTACTGAGCCCTAATTGGTGTTTTAGGGTAACAGATGGACTAATTAATCCTTTAGGCATCAGCTTGCAAAACCTTGATATCTATGTCATTTGCTTGTGGATTATGTGGGATTTTGTAGGGTAATAGGGGAAGGAGGTGAACAATGAAGGAGTATGGCACTTTCTAAACCTTCACTATCATCAAAGTGCGTTTCTGAGCTCCCAAGGACAGAAGAGCTGAGGTGATTTTCTTCTTTTCTCTTTTTCTTTTCTTTTCTTTTCTTTTCTTTTCTTTTCTTTTCTTTTCTTTTCTTTTCTTTTCTTTTCTTTTTTCTTCTTTTTTCTCTTTTCTCTCTCTCTCTTTTTTTTTTTTTTTTAATTCATAAAACCATTGTGAAATTCAGCACCATTGAATACTGGCTCTCAAAAATGCAGCCACTCTGGGGTGCCTGGGTGGCTCAGTTGGTTAAGTGACTGCCTTTGGCGTATGTCATGATCCTGGCGTCCCAGGATCGAGTCCTGCGCCGGGCTCCCTGTCAACAGGCAGTCTGCTTCTCCCTCTGACCCTCCCCCCTCTCATGTGCTCTCTCTCTCTCATTCTCTCTCTCAAATAAATAAAATCTTAAAAAAAAATGCAGCCACTCTGGAAAACAGTATGGAGGTTCCTCAAAAAGTTGAAAATAGAGATACCATATGACCCAGCAATTACACTACTGGGTATTTACCACAAAGATACAAATGCAGGGATCCTAAGGGGTATGTGCACCCCGATGTTTGTAGCAGCAATGTCCACAATAGCCAAATTATGGAAAGAGCCAAGATGTCCATCGGCAGATGAATGGATAAAGAAGATGTGGTATGTATGTATATATATATATATATATATATATATATATATATATATATATATATATATAATGGAATATTATATGGAATATTATGCAACCAACAAAAGGAATGAAATCTTGCTATTTGCAATGACGTGGATGGAACTGGAGGGTATTATGCTGAGTGAAATAAGTCAGAGAAAGACATGTGTCATATGATCTCACTGATATGAAGAATTCTTAATCTCAGGAAACAAACGGAGGGTTGCTGGAGTGGTGGGGCATGGGAAGGATGGGGTGGCTGGGTGATAGACATTGGGGAGGGTGTGTGCTATGGTGAGTGCTATAAATTGTGTAAGACTGTTGAATCACAGACCCGTACCTCTGAAACAAATAATACAACATATGCTAAAAAAAAAAAAAAAAAAAAAAAGAAGACGAAGATAGCAGGGGAAGAATGAAGGGGGGGAATCGGAGGGGGAGATGAGCCATGAGAGACGATGGACTCTGAGAAACAAACTGAGGGTTCTAGAGGGGAGGAAGGTGGGGGGACAGGTTAGCCTGGTGATGGGTATTAAGGAGGGCCCGTACTGAATGGAGCATTGGGTGTTATACGCAAACAATGAATCATGGAACACTACATCAAAAATTAATGATGTAATGTATGGTGATTAACATAACATAATAAAAAAATGTCACCAAAACAACCTCTTAGTAACAGAAGGCTAATTTTATTTTTAAGTTTTATTTATTTATATGAGGGAAAGAGACAGAGAGAGCACAAACAGGGGCAGAGGCAGAGGGAGAAGCAGGCTCCATGCTGAGCAAGAAGCCCTATGTGGGACTTGATCTCAGGACCCCAGGATCATGACCTGAGCCTAAGGCAGACACTTAACCAACTGAGCCACCCAGGCGCCCCCAGAAGGCTAAATATATTGCTTATATGATAAAGGAGTAAATGTATATTTATAATTTCTTTTATTGTGACAGTACATACAAGGTTTCTGGATCAAAGGCAAAATTAATTATTTGTACAATATTTTAGTACCGTTTGTCCATGTTGCATTTTCTTCCAGGAAGCAATGTGGTGAGAATCAGATGGACCTGCATGTGGAAGGGAGAAGTAGGAGACCCATACTATACCATAGGAGAAGAATTGAAATTATAAAATTGGAAGTTTAATATATAGGTGTTGGCATACTGACTCCACTCCCCACTCCAAAGTCTTTTTTTTTTACTTTGGAATGTAAACAAACCCTGTCTTGGGAAAGAAGGGGAAAGTCACCTAGGTTCTCACATTTTGGAATGTAACGAATGGCTCTGGATTTTATTACCATTTGAAATGTAAACACATGGTTCCAAAACTATCACTTTAGAATATGGGGAGTAAATGGTTTTAGGAAAAACGAGACATTCTTTATCATTATAGAGTGCTCTTTGTCTCTATCAGAAAGTCCTGTTTGTGCAGAAAGATAAACATATTCACATTCGCGTTCGACAGGAGAGCACCACTTTGCCGGTGTCTTAGTAGCATCTCTGAGAGAGAATGACAAAGTCAGGATATTTATTAAGATTTTGAAGTCTTGTTTATGGAGGAATTTTCAGGGGAGGGGCTCAGTTAGGATAAGAGTCATGATGTAATAATTTAGAATTGGCAAGAACAACCAGGCAAAGATTTGGAAGAATTGAAAGGTGTAAACTATTATTTGATGCTTCCTAGTAAAAAGCTGATATATCTTTCAAAAAGTTCCTAAAATGAAAATATTTGGAAATTGTACGTTCCCGAACAAGAGTTTTCTAGCACTGTAAACATATTAATGAACAGCAAATTAATTAATGGGACAGTAAATTTATGTTAATATAAACTGTAACCTGTGTAATTCGTTTTGATTCTCAGTACATTCCATGTATCTTTGGTGTAGGTTACCCAATTATATCTCTGGTCCCACAACCCCTTCACCCCCAGCATGACCCACCTGTTGACTGATGTCTCTCTCTTTTTTTTTTTTTTTTAAGATTTTATTTATTTGACAGAGAGAGACAGCGAGAGCAGGAACACAAGCAGGGGGAGTGGGAAAGGGAGAAGCAGGCTTCCCGCCGAGCAGGGAGCCCGATGTGGGACTCGATCCCGGGACTCCAGGATCAGGACCCGAGCGGAAGGCAGACGCTTAACGACTGAGCCACCCAGGCGCCCTTGACTGATGTCTCTTAATCGGATCTCTGCCTTTGGTAGAGCAGCAAATCCCAGGGATGGGCAACACATCTATATAAGGAGACTAGAACAGAAAAATAGGAGCCTGAGTATTTGTGAGACACAAACCTCTTGGGGAAATTTCAAAGTATTTATGACCCTAAATATTGTGGTGTGAGAAGTGTCAGGAATGATGCCGAAGTCCTTCCCACATGAGACAGCAGAAACTAGGACTCATTGTCATTTGAACATCTATGTAAAATGAGCTTATAGTCACCTCTAGGCTGGTAAATCATGGCAAGTTTGGGTTTCATCACTGAACTTCTGAAGAGGTAATGAATTTTGTTGTGGTCAATCAGAATTCTCATCTACATAAAACCGGTCTAATTATTATTTAAGAAAATTTACAAAACTTTTTTTTTTCTGTTAATGAAAGCTCACTGTAATTTTGTGGAAAGATTGTTTTTCTCTTATTTTATATGTTTGCCGAATGCTGGTAAATAAAAATATATCAGTAAGTAACATGCTATCAAATTACACAAAGAGAATCCGGAAAATGTGTGCATGGAAATGCTATAAAAGAGAACAAAGAAAAAGAATAGTCACTTGTCACTCATTTTTAAGTCTAAACAAAGAATCAGTCATATGTACAACATAATCACTTTAAAATCCAAAGCCTGATTAATTTGTTTTTTATAAAACCTTTTTGGATTTGTAAATAAATTAGAATCAAGTCATGAATCAGATTAGGAAACTAAAAACAAATCAGTTATATAGATGTTTCAGTAAAATTTTAAGCTTTTAAGAAAGTAGCAAATATTATTTGAAGATAGCTTAACTTCTGCATTAGTACGAGATAGAGATAGTGGGTTTTGCAAATTGCTAATCCTATAACATTCTCCACGAAAACAGGATATGGGAAAAAGAAACATTAGGAAGGCGTTAGCTATGGAAAATCCTGCAATAAAGAAAACTCTCTAACCTTGTTTAACTCACTGTTTGCCAAACTTAGTTAGCCGTTAAATCTTTTATTTCATACATCTTTTTAATACAGAAGAGCTAACACAAATGTTTTACACAGTATATCAGATTAATCTTTACTGTGATACAGCTCTATCATGAATTTCAATAGCAGTGACTTGCTGTGCAAAATTTGCACCAGCAGCATTGGGATCAGCTAGGACGTTGTTAGAAATACAAAGTTTATCACCTTGAAAAACTGAATAAGAATTTGAAATTTATAAGATCCCTAAGTGGTTCGTAGTATAGAGCCTGTTTTTCAACCATGGCTGAACATTAGAATAATGTGGGAATCTTCTAAAAAACCTCTGCTGTAAGTGTTTGGGAGGAATTCGGGCATATTGTAAAAAGCTCGTCCACTAGTGGATTCTCATTTGCAGCCAGATTTGGGAACTGTAGGTAAAGAATACCACCACCTCTTAAGAAGGGTCATGGAGGCATCTTTTCTTCCTCAATTAGCAACAATTTCATATTTATAATAGTTTCAGCCAGAATCTTGGAGTCTTTCTTGACTTTTCACATTTTTTCACACACTATATTTATTCTATCTAAAATCTATAGGCAGGAGACTTCCATTTTCAACCAAGGTGGTATATCAGGAATCAGTACATCAGGTTTACCCTCATGTACTTGGCTTATAAAAACCAAACAACTACACACACACACACACACACACACACACAAATAAAAGGACCAAAAAATATGAAATAGCAGTTTTCCAGACACCAGACATCAAGAAAGTAAGGACAGTAATCCCTGAGAAATGGAAAACAAATGACATGAAACCTATAATTGTTTTAACTTAACTTGGGGGAGTTTCCAGACCTCTGCTTATGGAACCCAACTCTTTTCTTTTAATGTTAATGACTTATAATTGACATATAACATATTTCAGGTATATAGCATAATAATTCCATATGTGCAGGTATTCCCAAGTAAGTCTAGTTAATATCCATTATCACACCTAATGACAATTTTTTTCTTGTGATGAGAACATTTTTTTTTTTAAGATTTATTTATTTATTTGAGAGAGCGAGAATGAGAGAGAGAGAGAGTACATGAGAGGGGGGAGGGTTAGAGGGAGAAGCAGGCTCCTCGCTGAGCAGGGAGCCCGATGCGGGATTCGATCCAGGGGCTCCAGGATCATGACCTGGGCCGAAGGCAGTCGCTTAACCAACTGAACCACCCAGGCGCCCGTGATGAGAACTTTTAAATTCTACTCTCTTAGCAAATATACAATACAGTATTATTAACTATAGTCAGCATGCTGTACACTACAGCCCCATGACTTACTTATTTTAAAACTAGAAGTCATTAACTCTTTACTGCTTTTACCCATTTCACCTACTCCTACTCCCTACCTCTGGCAACTGCCAATCTGTTTTCTGTATCTATGGTTTTGTTTTTATTTTTAGATTCCACATATAAGTGAGATCATATAGTATTTGTCTTTCTCTGACTCATTCAAAATCTTGTATTGAGTTTTCTAAAAATCAGTCTCCATCTTCTCAACTCTCTTTTACCCATCAACCTTTTGCAAAACAGGTTCTATTTGTATTACTTTAATAAATCACAACTCACCTTCACGTGATTAAACCCATTGGGAATTCTTCCTCTTTGTACTTGACTCCAGAAGCTTCCCACACCTTTGAAAGTTTCTCTTTCTCTAAACTGTCTTCCTTTGGCTTTATTCATATCAAACACTCCTAATTTGTCTTTAGCCTTATGAATTCTTCTCTTGTTTTCCTCTTTAGTATAATTAAAATCTGTATCCTGCCACCATTCACATTAGTTAGCCCAGCTTTTACCAATGACTTCAATTCCACTTAAACAGAGATGGACATCTAATGTGTATTTCCAGCCTAGTATTCTTTTTACCTTGTATTTGCTTTTGATATTTTAAACAACCTAAAACATGTTCATAATTGACAATAAGACTATCATTTTGAAACTGGTTTTATAACATTTCCATCCTTCTCATGAATGTGAACCAACATTCATCCACTTAAGAAAAAAAGAACGTAGAAATTATGCTTGATGCCTCCCTCTTCTTCAAACACTAAATCAAACATCTGTTTGATCAATCCCAATGTCCATGTCTCTAGCAGTACATTACTTCTAGCCATTGAGGCTTTTGTCCTTTGAACACTGCAGTAGGCCCTCAATTGGCCTCCCTTGCTCAAATCCATTTTCTCTATGGTAAGCAGGGTTTTGGTTGTTGTTGTTGTTCTAAACAATAATCTGATTATGCTGCTTGCTGATTAAAATTTTAGAGTCACTCTCATTACTCTAAGGATATAAACAAAATTTTATTGTAATTAGGAAAGCCCTCATTCTTGTTTCTACTAATCCATCTAAAGTTATTTGCATTGTGTCTCTTCGCTATCTTCACTGGAGTTATCAGCCTACAACTCTATCTATTCTTTGTGCAGGAAACTCATATATATCCTCTTTATTTAATCCAAACATCTCTTACTCCATGAAACTGTCTTCCATCTCTCTGCCCAGGTGGCACCTGCCCATTATGTGTCCCAGAACTCAGTATATGTCTTTCTCATGGTACATCACATTTATATTTTTGTCATTGTTTGGACACAATTTCAGCTTCTATTTTTTTTTTTTTTAAGATTTTATTTATTTATTTGAGACAGAGAGAATGAGAGAGAGAGAGCACATGAGAGGGGGGAGGGTCAGAGGGAGAAGCAGGCTCCCTGCTGAGCAGGGAGCCCGATGCGGGACTCGATCCAGGGACTCCAGGATCATGACCTGAGCCGAAGGCAGTCGCTTAACCAACTGAGCCACCCAGGCGCCCCTCTATTTTTTTTTAATTGATGTTTGTTTCTTATACTAGACTTTAGGTTTTATGAGGGCAAGGTCAGCATATGTTTCTGCTCATGCTCTATGCCTCCTATTGTGCTTGACATATAGTAGGCACTCAATAATTATTTGGCAAACAAATAAACATATTGATTGCATTTTTTAAGGATCATGTAATCTATGCTGTTTATTTTGAAGGACATAAAATATTCTTCTTTGGGGGTACTATTCTGATGGAGTATTCATAGAGATTCCCTCTACCACATTTTCAATCTATCTTTTTTTTGTTTAAGATTTTATTTATTTATTTGAGAGAAGAGAGAGAGCAGGAGCTGGGTGGGGGGCAGAGGGAGAGAGAGAAGCAGACTCCCTGCTGAGCGGAGCCCAAACACAGGTCAATCCCAGAACCCTGAGATCATGACTTGAACTGAAGGCAGTTGCTTAATCAATTGAGCCACCCAGGCGCCCCTCAATCTATCTTTCTTGAGTCAAATATATATTGGGAGCTCTGAGTATCTGAGGATAGTCGACGGCCTGTGCTTTCTGGAAGTTCTGGAAAAGAAAATTTGTACAAGCCCTTTTCTTTGAATGAGGCATGCTTTTATTAGGTCAGCATCATAGAGCCCTAGAACCGTAAAGCAGTGGATTCTGAATTCATGGAGAGAAATTGTACATCAGCACATGTTCCTGGTTTCCCTTCTTCCCATGAAGTGAAAAAAAAGGAGTTAAGGGTATTGGCTGAGATATTGCTGAATACGGAGGCTGCAGGAGTTGAATAGAGAAGGTGTCAAAGAGGCTTCCTCCAGAAGTATCAGCAAGGAACTTTTAGCTGGTTTCTTATATTCAGTGGCTTGTGATTGACATCTGACTTCACATTCAACATGTAGCAGGCTGCTGACACTTATGGCACTCAAACAAACAGGAAACCAAAACTGGAATGGCTATAACAGATGGTAACCCTTTAATACCCATCACCAGACTAGCCCATCCCCCACCCCTCCCCTCTAGAACCCTCAGTTTGTTTCTCAGAGTCCATAGTCTCTCACGGTTCATCTCCCCCTCCGATTTCCCCCCCTTCATTTTTCCCTTTCTGCTTTCTTCTTCTTCTCCTCCTTCTTCTTCTTCTTCTTCTTCTTCTTCTTCTTCTTCTTCTTCTTCTTCTTCTTCTTCTTCTTCTCCTTCTTCTCCTTCTTCTTCTTTTTTTTAACATATAATGTATTATTTGTTTCAGGGGTACAGGTCTGTGATTCATCAGTCTTGCACAATTCACAGTGCTCACCATAGCACATACCATCCCCAATGTCTATCACCCAGTCAGATTAAGAATTCCTCATATCAGTGAGGTCATATGATATATGTCTTTCTCTGATTGACTTATTTCACTCAGCATAATACACTCCAGTTCCATCTATGTCGTTGCAAATGGCAAGATTTCATTCCTTTTGATGGATGCATAATATTCCATTGTATATATATACCACTTCTTCTTTATCCATTCATCTGTTGATGGGCATCTTGGTTCTTTCCATAGTTTGGCTATTGTGGATAAACATCGGGGTGCACGTACCCCTTCGGATCACTACATTTGTATCTTTGGGGTAGATGCCCGGTAGTGCAGTTGCTGGATCATATGGTACCTCTATTTTCAACTTTTTTGAGGAACCTCCATACTGTTTTCCAGAGTGGCTGCACCAGCTTGCATTTCCACCAACAGTGTAGGAGGGTTCCCCTTTCTCTGCATCCTCGCCAACATCTGTCATTTCCTGACTTGTTAATTTTAGCCATTCTGACTGGTGTGAGGTGGTATCTCATTGAGGTTTTGATTTGGATTTCCCTGATGCTGAGCGATGATGAGCACTTTTTCATGTGTTTGTTGGCCACTTGGGTGTCTTCTTTGGAAAAATGTCTGTTTATGTCTTCTGCCCATTTCTTGATTGGATCATTTGTTCTTTGGGTGTTGAGTTTAATAAGTTCTTTATAGATTTTGGATACTAGCCCTTTATCTGATATGTCATTTGCAAATATCCTCTCCCATTCTGTCAGTTGTCTTTTGGTTTTGTTGACTGTCTCTTTTGCTGTGCAAAAGCTTTTATCTTGATGAAGTCCCAACAGTTCATTTTTGCCCTTGCTTCCCTTGCCTTTGGCAATGTTTCTAGGAAGAAGTTGCTACCACATGACTTTAAAGAAAGGCCAAAATACATACTTGTAGCTTAAAGTGGGGCAGGGCCTCTTAAAATAAGCAACTTCCTAAAATAAAAATAAGTTAAAAATTTGGTGAATTTCTCTTCAGAGAAAGCAAACTGGTGATGGTAGGGGAAGAGAATTGCAATGACAAAACAACATTCATGACAGTTTATAAATATAAAACAAGTTGGTTAGAAAAGTATTTTATGAAAAATGTATAAAGCAAATTTATAGGTAAAAATCAAATGATCCACAAATATGTGAAGCTCAATGGTTTTGCTGAGAATTTAAAATAAATACAAAACCATTTTATACCCACCTATTTGACAAAAATGTGGAAGTCAAGTACCAGTGAATGATAGTGAGGGTGTGGGGAGACAATCTTCATAATACACAAGTAGTAAGTTAATGAAATTATGGCTAGTCCTATATGATGATCCAGCACTCCATACCTGAGCATCCATACTAGAAAAACTGGGAGTTAGGTTCCTAAGGGGACATAGTACAAGGGTTTTTACCATAGCATTTCTTGAGTACTAGAGAGTGAACACAATCTAAAATCTATTAGCTAATCTATCAGCAGGATGGTAAATAATATCATGGATGCTACTATGGAATACAATCCAAGAATAGTCAAAAGAGAAACTTTAAAGTATGTGCACTAACATGATAAAACTCAAAAAAAAAAAAAGGTACTATTGAGTAAAACTAAAGAGAATAATGTCTAGAACAATATTATTTACTTAATGTAATATGCATACTTTATGTGTTTTTCAAATATGCCTTTAATTCAAGGACATTTATTGATACATAATAGTCTATGGGGAAGAGAGGAAAAGTAGAATTGGTGATTATAGAAGAGGAGAAAAAATTAGAATAAGATAAAGGGAAGGAAAAGATAGGAAGAAAGGAAAGGAAATAGAAGGAAAGAGAAAGAAGAAAGGCCTTACATATACTTCAAAACTAAATTCATTCTGCAGCTGAGGGTTAAACAAATAAGTTAATTGCTGTATCTAATCACTCTGATATCCTAGGCACCTAGTATTTAAATCAGATAATATTTACTCTCTCTTTTTTAAGCTGTTATGTTTTCTTAGAGTGGAATATGCTATCTATATCTATATACTTTATGGAAGAATCATTTCCAATAATATTTTCACAGAAGTTCTCAGTGCTGTTAAACAAGATCAGTGCAGGTAATTATCAGGCTTGCTGTGGCTAAAAAGACTAACATAATCAAATTTAAAACATATTTATCAGACTTGTTTCTGGAAATTGTTAATTTCCAGTAATTAGACACACCCTACTGTTTTTAAGCAATATTCAATTTCAGTATGTTTTCTAAAATTTGGTTCTCTTAAAACTGACCAAATTTTCTCACTTTAACAACATTACATCTAAAACAAATAGAATTGTTGGAATTTTAAAGTATTATATTTCTTTTTTTTTTTAAGATTTTTTTTTTTTTTTTTAATTTGAGACAGAGAGCACGAGAGGGAAGCAGGTCAGAGGGAGAAGCAGACCCCCCGCTGAGCAGGGAGCCGGATGCGGGACTCGATCCCGGGACTCCAGGATCACGACCTGAGCCGAAGGCAGTCACTTAACCGACTGAGCCACCCAGGCGCCCTAAAGTATTATATTTCTAAACCAACATAGGTGAGCATACACTCATTAGATTAAGGATACACTGCTGATTTTCTGGAGGGAAGATGCCACTTGCCAATAATTGTCAAATCACGATTCATGCGCTCATATCAATCTCAGTCTGTAATAAATATGTAAGCATTGATAACTGCAGATTAAGTCAGTTTCTTCTTGTAGATGACCTTTGTGTTAATCTCTTAATTAAAAGTACTAATCGGGGCGCTTGGGTGGCTCAGTTGTTAATCATCTGCCTTCGGCTCAGGTCATGGTCCCAGGGTCCTGGGATCGAGCCCCGCGTCAGGCTCCCTGCTCAGCGGGGAGCCTGCTTCTTCCTCTTTCACTCCCCCTTCTTGTGTTGCCTCTCTCACTGTCTCCCGCTCTGTCAAAAGAAAAAAAAAAAAAAAGTACTAATAAAACTAATTCTTATGATGTTGATAGTAAAAGAAAAACTTGAAGACTAATAGATTCCTTACTTTTACCTTTATCTAGTTATAAGTCCTCTTCCCTGGCCACTGCTATCCACCTGCTAATGTTGCTGTCAGAGTTAACTAAATTTCATGATCCTCAGGGGTGTGCTTTAATTTTGATTATTCTTTTACCCTGAAAAACTGACTTTAAAGAATTTGAATGACAATGTTACCAATCTAGCCCATGGATATATCCCATGGTGATAACAAGGAGAAAATTGTTTTTCTTACAACAGTCTCTTTTTCAGTATATGTGCTGCCGAAGCGAGCACACAACAGTCTCTTTTTCAAAGGAAAACTTGAGCTTTGATCTTTTTAGGTCCCGTTGCTGTTCATATTCAGGGACACAATGCCATAGATCTGCAATCTTATAATTCAGAAATTTCTCTGTGGCAGGACCAAAAATCCATAACTAGCCAATTATATTGCATTTTTTTTAGACATGGAAGACATAAAACCTTCCTTTTTTGAGTATTCTCAATGTATATCATATACAATGTACTCTTGCAGGATGGAACATAGACAGCTTATATTTAATTTGACTTAAGAGAATTGCATTGCATACTCATTAAGTCATCTCACAGGTCTTTGAAAAAGTACTAAATTTTGAAGTGCCCTAACTAGTGGGCCAGTTTTCATTTTAACCAAGCATGACAAGAAATAAACATGCAAATGGCAAACAGAGAGCTGTTAATTTGTGTGAAGAGTTAAAATTAAGAAAACAAGAGGATAAAAGCAGTTAGTTTGCCCTACTACAGTGTAGAATCCACAATTCACATCCTGGGGGAGTGACAAACCAGTCATTTAATGCTATGTCAACACATGTATCTTGTCTTTCATTAGTAAACTCTCCTGCTGGTTTGTACACTGTCAGAAGTAGACCTCCCACTGACATTCATAGAGGTGTGGAAACTAAGATGGTTTAATAATTCTGTTTTGTTTAATTTTCTTCTTTATCCTGTTTGAAGCCAATTTTTTTCCTTTACTTTTAGAATGAGTACATATTAGCTTCATTTATGGAGTAAATGTTCAAAATGTTTATGATTCAAATGACCTACTTTCCTCTTAATTCCTTAGAGCACTTTGAATATCTTAGCCAATTGAGGGTTACATCTGCCTGTAAATTACCCATGCTTTCTCTCTGCACACAGTCTGCCCACATCATCTGTGAATAAATAACCATAAAAAATAAATGGAGAGGAAAGACGACAGCATTCATCTCCCTTTCCCGCTGAAAAGTGTTCTATCGAGATGTTGGTTAATGACCTAAGCAAGATTATAGACCCAAAGTATTTTTCACCCCTCCAGCCCACTCCTGCCCCACAAACCTGTTCAGTTTAACTCTTATCTGTTTTTAGATAATGTTGCCCCTAGGCAGTGAATAGCAAATAAATATTTAAATAACTACATATGAAATTCATGCAAAACAACCATATAAAAATCTAGAAAATGCATAGATCACTTGATATGGAATTTTTATCTATAATTGCTGCCAACATTTCCTAAGTACGATCAAGAGTCAGAGAAAAGCTGTCCCAATTTCACATTTTAACTAGCAAAGTCCTATTTATTTTAGGAAATGTTATTTGTAAAATTAATTCCTGGGATTATTTTGCAATAATATAAACATGGCATCTTGACTTTTATTTTACACTAACCTGCAAAATACTTAAAACATAAATGTTGTTGTGGGGCTGTTTGAAATTGCAAATAGTGTATGAGTTAAACATTTAAATTTACTACTTCAATCAAATAGTATTCCCATTTAAATTGATGATCCCTCTTTTTTAGATAAACCTTCTGCTAATGAAGCTATATTTAAATTACTTTGTTGTCTTCTTGGAACTACCTTAAAAGTCCAATTTTTTTTTTTTTAAAGGACTGAGACTTTTTGGTTGTTGGTTTTAAAAACAATCAAGTAAAAGTGCATATATCACAAAAAAGCTTTTGGGTGAAATCAAGGACTGCCACAGTAACTTTAAATGTTTAATTATGTGCTTTAGAGGCAGAATGTAAGTAAATTCTAAAAGGAATATCAAAATTTTTGAAGAACTGACTGCACTGTTGAAATACATAGGTAACCATCTACAGTAACTGATTTGAAGTGCAATAGATACTTAAGAACATAAAATTCTATATATTTGCTTAAAACTAATCTCAAATATATTGGGTATATTTCATATCACAGTTTTTACTAAAGCAGTTTTTAAATATTTCATGTTTTGGGGTGCCTGGGTGGCTTAGTCGGTTAAGCATTTAACTCTTGATTTCGGCTCAGGTAGTGATCCTCAGGGTTTTGGGATCGAGCCCCACATTGGTCTCCATGCTCAGTGGGGAGTCTGCTTCTCTCCCTCTCTGCCCCTTCCCCACTCATTGTTTCTCTCTCTTTCTCAAGTAAATAAATCTTTCAAAATAAAATGAAATAAAATATTTCATGTTTTACAGAAAGTGAATTTTGTACTTTTGAAGAGCTACAAGCAACCACCCTACTCCAAATTAAAAACACAAATAGCTTTTAATTGAGTGTCAAATTACTAAAGTAAAATGTTAATTAATGATTGACCTTAAGGATTGAAATTTTTTTTAAAAAAAACTATGATTTTAAGGGGCACCTGGCTGGCTCAGTCCCACGGAGCATGTGACTCTTGATCTTGGGGTTATAAGGTCCAGGCCCCACCTTGGGTATAGAGATTACTTAAAAAAAAATAAAATAAAATCCTTCAAAAAAACAAAACAAAACAAGACAAAACAAAACAAGAAACAAAACTATGATTTTAAAATATTAAATATTTTATAGAATTATTTTCTTCTAAGACCTATTTTTTTTGAGAGAGAGCACACTCAAGCGTGAGCAGAGAGGAGGGGCAGAGGGAGAGAGAGAATCTTAAGCAGGCTGAGCCTGATGTGGACTCGATCCCATGATCCTGAGATCATGACCTGAGCTGAAATCAAGAGTTGCATGCTTAACCAACTGAGCCATCAGGTGTACCTAAGATCAATTTTAAATTTTGTACTTTGAGCAAAATATTCATCATAGGAAACTAATTTTTAATGAAAATGCCTTACTTGATAAAAATATGTAAAGTTATTAAAAGAGAAAGTAAAATTATTTAAAATATTACACTTAAAAGAGGCTGTAGTTTCAGTTAACTGGAGGAAAGACACTTTTTGATACTCACTGAATTAAAAACTTTTAAATGGAGAAACATTTTACTTTAAATAATTAAACATTTGTTTCATAATATTTGTACCATTAACTTGTTCAAAAAAGACTTGTGTTTAGTTAGTTCAGAACTATTACTAATTCTGACTTATTGGAATTCCTTTATTAGATTTGCATGATAAAAAGCAATCCAGATCTCTAAAGAGATTTTTAAAAATATATTGAAAAATAGGAGAAAATACTTTCCATAGTTCAGAAAAACCCCCAATTATAAGAGACTGAGAAACTAATTTCAAAAGAAGTTTCCAAAGCTTTAAGATTTTGTCCAGTTTCTCATTATGCTGGAAATCTGTCATAGTGCTATGTTTATAAATAGTTGCCTTAAGCTTTAAAGAAACTGGCTATCTCAAATTATGATTTTGGAAATGCATTTCATATATAATTTTATCCCTAATATTTAATATACATGAGAATAATCACTTCTAAAGTGTCCCTCAATTTTGTCACTAGTTCTTTAACACTGAATCTGTAAAAAAAATGTATTTTAATAATTTTTAAATCACAGCCTTTCTTCACATTCTTATTTTATAGAGTTTAAACATACACTGTTCGGGTTATTGTTTGTTTGTTTTAGTTTAGTTTTCTGCCTGTTTTAGCATGGGAAGTTTGTGGTTTTATCTTTTGCTTCTGTCTATGATTCTTTAAGTTGTTTTTAGATTTCCCATGGGAAACATATTGCATAAGATTATGATGACAAAGTTTTAAGGTAATTATATTTCTCCAGCAAGAAGTAAAATGACTCTGCGCTCACGTGTGTTTATGATTTCAACCCCTAAAAAATGAGGAAGTACCAGATGCCTTAAAAAAAATTGTCATCAGAAGATCTGTCCAAAAACAGGCAGGAACGTTTCTTAGAGAACCACAACTCGATTTTTTCACTTAATATATCTGGTTTTGGTTGACTAGAAGATGTCTAGAACAGAGCATTAACAAACACTGTAATTTGCTGGGGTCAGCCAGGTCTGCAGCTTTGAGATTGAAAGTCATCTTAAATTATGCTATCAGCTTTCCAAACCTCATTAGACTTAACCCATTTAGGCGCCACTGACTTCTCGGAATCACCAATAGAACCCTAATCAGAAAACCACAGAGCAGCCAGTCTACTGCTATCAGAAACCTCAGTACAATTTTGTATATTAATATTTCAGAAAGTTTGTAGGAACACATACTCCCTGCTGAGCACTCCGACCCGTTCAGACATAGTTACAGTCAGTGAGCCCGCCCTGAGCGGCTGGCTACTCCCTGTCTGTCTCTGCACCTGGCAACCAGGGAAAGAGAAAGACAGAAGAAAATGAAATGAATGCCTTGACTTGATTTATGATTAATAAATTCCCATAATTGGAGAGTCAGGTAACCAGTAAATGGAATAACACAGAGTTACAGGAAATTACCAATTTTATCCTGTAATGTAGCCATAGAATTTTGAATACAACATTACTTTATTTTTCTAGGAGAAACAATTTTTGAGGCTTTCTTGAGACCATTAGTTTTCTCTGATGTTCTTCAAAATATTTAATTCCATTTTCACCATGTATTGGTTAAAGTAAAGCCTAAGAGATATCCAACAAAGCAGTGCAATTAAAAATGTTTTGTAACAGACCAGTTTAGTAATAAAAACCAATGTTGTATTGTTAGCAACTTTAAAAATGTTTGCGATGGAGAGAAATGTAACTTCTATAATGATAAACAGTGACCAAAGTTCAATGAAACACAGTAGAGCTAAATTTTAAAAATAGAAACAAAACAGTAAATGGAACCTAAAGGCTGCTTGAATAAATAATTTATTGTAAATAATAAGAATTATGTGCATAATTGATCTGTTTGTTTATAATAGGGAAGATCTCATAATATTTATATTTACTATTCAATGACCTATATTTACAGATGCTCTGGAGACAAAATATTTACAGAAACTTCTAACAAGAGTTTCCTACGTTTAAATTAAGTTTAAAATTAAATTATACCAGAACAATTAAAATGTATTTTTTAATTAAAATGTTAATACTTAACATATTATCTAAAGTAAATGACTAGAGCACTGAAATGGCAACCAGGATTTTTTTCATTTTCATTTTTCTTTAAACAAACAAATTGGGGCACTGGGTGGCTCAGTCATTTAGCGTCTGCCTCTGGCTCAAGTCATGGTCCCAGGGTCCTGGGATCGAGCCCCGCATCGGGCTCCCTGCTCGGCAGGAAGCCTGCTTCTCCCTCTCCCACTCCCCCTGCTTGTGTTCCCTCTCTCGCTGTGTCTCTCTCTGTCAAATAAATAAATAAAATCTTTAAAAAATAAATAAACAAATTGTTATGACAGGCATACTTTCTGTCATATACAAACTTGAATATGACATTTTCCTTGATTTATGTAAGTAGAAATGGAGAGCATTAAAAACAACTGTAGCCATAGACCTTATCAAAGGTGCTTGCATAATATATTTTTCAATTGTTAACTGCAGGACACCACACAGGCCCTATCAGGAGCGAAGATCTACTCTAGCACCAGCTCTGCTGTGAGCTATATGGGCAGCACTGACAAGTTAATAAGCTTCTCACCTAAATTTAGTGTCAACTTACATCTGAGATTCTTCACAATCTCACTGTTGTATTACTACATTAAAATCTTACATGGGTATGCACACACATTAATATAAATGTTTTCTACCGTCATCCAAATCTGAGTATGATTCATATAAAGCTTCATAAATATTTTATTTAAAATGATATAGGAGGGACGCCTGAGTAGCTCAGTCGGTTAAGCATCTGCCTTTGGCTCAGGTCATGATCCCAGGGTCCTGGGATCGAGCCCCACATTGGGCTCCTTGTTTAGCAGGGAGACTGCTTCTCCCTCTGCCTGCCACTCCCTCTGCTTGTGCTCTCTCTGTCAAATAAATAGATAAAATCTTTAAAAATAAATAAATAAAATGATATAGGAATATGAACACACAACAATCTCTGTCAGTTCTGATTCTATTTATTTTATTATAATAAAAATGCTTAAGGAGATCTGGCCTCTTAACAAATTTTAAATGTGCACTACATTATTTTTGACTATAGGTATAATGTGTACAGTGGATCTCTAGAACTTATTCATCTTTCATAACTGAAAATTCATGCCTGCTGATTAATTACTCTTCATTTTCTCCCACCTCCAACTGCCTGGTAACCACTATTCTGGACTTTGATGTTATGAATTTGACTATAGTAGATACCTCATGTAAGTGGAGTCATACTTTCTGTGTCTGGTTTATTTCACTTAGTATAATGTCCTCTAAGTCCATCCATATCGTCACATATCTCGGAATGTCTTTCTTTTTTAATGCTGAATAGCATTCCATTGTATGTGTATACCACATTTTATTTATTCATCCTTGTGTCGTTTTGGTTGTTTCAATTCAAATGTTGGCTGTTGTGTATAGTGTTGCAATGAACATGAAAGTGTTAATATCTCTTCGAGATCCTGATTTCAATTCTTTTGGGTATATACTCAGGAGTGGGATTGCTGGATCAAATGGTAGATATCTTATTTGTAATTTTTTGACAAGTCTCCAAACTGTTTTTTATAGTGTTTACACAGTAAGATCCATCCTGACTAGGTAAAAAGTGGTATCTCATTGTGGTTTTGATTTACATTCCTCTGATGGTTAGTGATGAACATTTTTTTATATACTTGCTGACAATATGCGCATCTTCTTTGGAGAAATGTCTTCTTCAATACTTTGCCCATTTTTTAAAAAAATGAGGTATAATTGACATACAATGTTATATTAGTTTCAGGTATACAATATAATGGTTTGGTATTTGTGTACCAAGTGAAATGATCCTCACAATAATTCCAATTAATATCTGTCACATACATAGCCACAGAACGTTTTCTTGTGCTGAGAACCTTTAATATTTACTCTTATGGCAATTTTCAAATATGCAATATAGAATTAACTATAAGGGTGCCTGGGTGGCTCAGTTGTTAAGCATCTGCCTTTGGCTCAGGTCATGATCCCAGGGTCCTGGGATCGAGCCCCGCATTGGGCTCCCTCCTCAGTGGGAAGCCTGCTTCTCCTTCTCCCACTCCCCCTACTTGTGTTCCCTCTCTCACTGTGTCTCTTTCTGTCAAATAGATAAATAACATCTTTAAAAAAAATTAACTATAGTCACTATAGTATACATTACATCCCCGTGACTTATTTATTTTATAAATGGAAGTTGGTACATTTTGACTCCCTTGACCCATTTCGCCCCTTCCTTGCCCTCCACGTCTGGCAAACCCCCATCTAATTCTCTGTTTCTATGAATTTATATGTGTGTATGTGTATGTGTTTGTTTTTTAGATTCCACATACAAGTGGTATCATACAGCATTTGTCTCTCTGACTTATTTTGCTTAGCATAATGCCTTCAAGGTCCATCCATGTTGTCACAATGCAAGATTTCTTTTATTTTATGGCTGAAAATTCCATTGTATATATCTATCACCCTTTCTTTACCCATTTATTTGTTTATGGGCAGATAAGCTGTTTCAATGTAATTAAATTATTCCTCATATTTTTGTTTGTTTTATTCCCCATACTTGAATATACATTCCATGAGGGAAGACCTTCCTTTTTTTCTTCATTTTTATTTTGTCCATTCACTTTGTCCAGCTCTTAGCACATTATCTAAAATGTAATACAAAATCAAAAATTATTTGTCAAATTAAAGTCACTATTATTTTCTCTTTACCTAAACATAAAACCTGGATAGGCCAAAATATATTCACATCCTGTCAATTTCATATTACAGCCAATAGTGACTTAAAGGAAAAGCAGCATGGCATTTATAAAATGTTAAGGCATTTTATTAAAGCTCATGATGGATCTCAACAATGTTGCACATACCAGCTTGTAAACAATTACATTGGCATATCGCTTGTTGCAAAGATATAGCTGAGCACTAGTTTGGCAAATCTAGTGAGCCATGTTTAGCCAAATAAAAGTTCCATAATACTCAAAAAACAAAAACAGGGCAGTGAAGATCATGTAAGTTCGAGGTAGTGAGTAATAAAAAAAAAAATCACTCATTTTATCATTTACCTTCAAAATTCATATAGTATCTTTAGCCAGGAAAAAAGTTGCAAAGACTAGTTGTACATACATTTCATTCAGGAATATTAGCCTTCTTACCACTTACTGGCTTAATTGGAAATAATTCAACTCTACCATAGAAAAGTATTTTTTCAGACATTTACTGCTGCAAAATATATGGCCTTTATTCTTACTACTCCTTCAAGTCAATGAATATTCATTAAAGTATGTTTATGCGATACCCAAACCTCTGAGTTCTAGATATGATCTTTTTACTGAGCTTTTCACAACATTCATTTAGCTATGCTAGACATCAGCTCATTGTCATAAAGAGTTTGAGCTCTAAATTCATACATGTGCTCATGCGTAAGTCCTCTCAGTTTCAGTATGAAGTCAAGAAATTTCCAGTATCTGTTAAATAGAATTGTCTTGGTTATTAGATGAGAAAGCATACATAAGTTACCTAAAACAGTTTATGTTTAAATTCTCATTCTTTATGATAATTAACTCTCACTTAACTTGAGTAAATTAATTTTTTTTCCTCATGATTCCTGATTGCCTGGAAGATATTCAGATCTTCCATACTTTTATTTGCCTCCCTATCATGGAACTCATTGCTAGTTATGTCAATATCAAGCAAGGATTGGGGAAAAAAAAATCTGTGTTTAATTATTGCAGTCTCAGATCTAAATGTTTTCTTAGTCACAGAAGTTGAAAAAAAAAGTTCTGTGAGTTACTAGACATATTTAGTCATTATATGAGCAGAATCGCTCATCTTGTCATGTCTCCTCAGTGCATCTAATGTTTGAATTATAGCATGGAGTTGCATACAAACAGCTTCTAGGGCCATCACATTCATCTTCCAATGGGTACAAAGTACGTAGCACCCCGTAGATAAACCATAAAAGCCAAAATGGAATCTGGGCTCTTCAAGAAGGGTGTGGTTATAATTACTGACATTCTGGTTAGTACTTGTCATTAGTCTTCATCTTAAGCAAGTGGAAGAGAATTCTGACAATATCTATTTGATCACCTAGTGAGATACCAACAGAACCCTCAAGAAACCCTTTGAAGATATAAAGATTTTGGCTTACCCCCATTAATAAAATTTTCTCCTGTTTTATTCCACACTGGTATTTTTAACTTCCTCTGCTTATAAACATTAGAACATTTGGAATACAATTTCTAGCAAATCCCTTTCTAAAGGAAATTTAAAGATCATCATTGTTTCCTGAGATGATAACGGATATGCTTGCAAATGTACGTGCCAGAGAATGTTTTAAAATATACCTGAAAACTGGTTGCAATTTTGTTACTTGAGTCAAGGGCATTAAATGCCCTTGGTAACAAATTATTTTGGAAATGTGAATGTGATTAGGTATTCTAACAAATGTATGTATTCACTTATCCTTTCTGTTTAAATCCCTTTGGCTAAGATGTTATCAACTGCTTTGAGAGATACTTAATGGTCTCTCATCAGTAAAGTTACATACATTTCCCATTCAAACTGCTGTTTTGTAATGCTTTTATACATTCCCTTTAAAAGGAATGATGTCTTTACATTTAAGTTAGAAGGTTCACATATTTTAAAAGAAAATACTGTCATAATGTATAACTTGTATAACACATAAATTTATAATCAACTCAATTACCCAGATAGTCCTAAAAGAAGTAGGATAAAATAAATTACTTCTAATGTTTACTGAACGACCTCCATCATTTCTCCATAAGTGTGTATATTGAATATGCTCTTAAATGGTAATAGACTTAGTTATAGTTAGGTAATAAACATAGTTGAATTCAGGCGTATCTATTATTTTTAGCTTTGATACTTAAAATGATAGAAAACAACATAAAATCTGCCTCATGTCTAAGTGTACGTGTAGAAGAACTGCATATGTAGGTCTAACTTTGGATACATTGAGACCACTTCACTGATTGAATGAGGATGATGTGAAATGAATACTAAGGGGAAAAGATGTTTTCAAAAAGATGTACATGGAACTTAATATTATAGCTTCTGGGTCCTGGATTTTAAGTGAGAAAAGACTGAAAGTTCTCAGAAACAAATGTAAGAACTTAGTCTATAAATAATTTGCAATTTCATGCACCGTGCATAGACATTTTTACTTGCCAGAAATGTTTTAAACATATTGATTCAGTTTTAAAAATAACATTTAAGACTTTTATTCACCAAGATTAAATTAGCACAGGTTTGCCAAATAATGTACCCTATTTAGATGAAGATCTAACAGAGATCCATGCTATGATTTGTTTTCTTCCAGCTGTAAGAATGTTTTACTCAACAATGATCAGGCTTTTCTATTTAGGTCTACAATGATGCCACATAATCGGTCATTTAGAAGAAGGCTTTATAGTAAACAGTAAAGCAATGGCAAAGCAAAGGTAATTGTAATATGTAGGGATGGTTATCCGGCTTCAACATGTGAAGTGCTTTCAATCAGCTCATTCGTTAGGTAGGGCCATCTATTCACTATGAATCATTGCAGTGTGAGTGTGTGGAACCAACTCTATTAATGACTGACTTTTTTTTTTTTAAAGATTTTATTTATTTATTTGAGACAGAGAGAATGAGAGGGAGGAGGGTCAGAGGGAGAAGCAGACCCCCTGCCGAGCAGGGAGCCCGATGTGGGACTCGATCCCGGGACTCCAGGATCATGACCTGAGCCGAAGGCAGACGCTTAACCAACTGAGCCACCCAGGCGCCCCAATGACTGACTTTTGATGCTACTTGGGCACAGTGTTTTTCATCAGTAAAATGAGACAGCTGACTTATGTAATAACAAAATTCTTTCTAGTTGTTGATTCATAATCTAACCTCTTGATTTTATTTTTTTGAAAAGAGTAGAAAAGAGGAGTAAGATCTAAATATCTTTGTTTAGATGTTTAGATGTTAAACATCTGTGGGTTTTTAGAAAATATAAGATTCTACAGTAGCCCCACCCTATCTGTGGGGGATATATTCCAAGACCCCCAGTAGGTGCCTGAAACTGCACATAATAATGAACCCTATATTTACCATGTGTTTTTTTTCTATACATACATACCCATCATAAAGTTTAATTTATAAATTAGGCAAGGTAAGAGATTAACAATGCCTAATGATAAAATAGAATCATTATAACAGTATATTATAATAAAAGTTGTGTGAATATGGTCTCTCTCTCAAAATATCTTATTCTACTGTACTCACCTTTATTCTTGTGATAATGTGAGATGATCAATATCTACATGATATTGAGGTGAAAGACATAGGTATTGTGCCATAGTGTTAGGCTACTGTAGATCTTCTAACCATATGTTAGAAGGAGGATCATTCGCTCATCATTCGGTAGATTTATTTTACTATTTATTGATTGATTTGATTCTTTTTATCACCTAGTAGATTTTAAAAGTTCTCACTGCATGCACATGTGCGTGCACGTGCACACACACACACAAATTGTAACTATGTGAGGTGATGGATATGTTAACTCATCCTATTGTGGTAACCATTTTGGAATATATACATTACATTTATCAAATAATTGTGTTGTACACCTTAAACTTAAACAATGTTATATGTCAATAATATTTCAATAGAGTTGAAAAAAGAGAGCCCGTGAGGCATCAACAAAAACTTACCACAGAAAAATCCTCAATAAATCTCCCAAAGGAATCAGTACAGTTGAAATTTATTTTAATGCAATGAAACTAGAAATTAAAGACAAAATGGGAAGTGAAAGAAAAGAAGAAAGGAAGAAATGAAGGAAGGAAGGAAGGAAGGAAGGAAGGAAGGAAGGAAGGAAGGAAGGAAGGAAGGAAGAAAAAGAAAGTATATGATGTAATTTAGGGCACAAGGGAGAGAAAAGGGGGGCATTTATTGAAATGAGATGTGTTTTCACTACTAGAATCACAAATCATAAGGATATTTTAAGTCATGCCTCCTGCCCGACATTTATAGGAAAGTCAGGGAAAAAAGAATTGTGTTGATCTACATTATTAGGTTGTATCATTATATTTCATAAAATATGCTTGATTTGCTACAAATCCCATTATATGTGTTCATGATTCAAAAATATAATTTTAGATTCTATTGTATAAGATGGCTAGGTCCTTGTAGGTCCCTACAAATACTGACAAATATCACTTCTTTGTATAGTAGTCAATAGTAAGAGATAGTTCACATAAATGTGAAGATTAAATTGAAGAATCAATAGCAGATGCTGTGATTTACTACAGAAAATGAAAATAAACATAGAAATGAGTTTGCATTTATTATTTCTATGCACCAATGTATTATTCATTTATGCTATGGCTGATAATTTAAATGCAGCTTTCTGGTCTGATTTGAAAGGAGAATTTTCCTAATCAATTCATTAGTTTGTAAAAATCACATTCCTTATCTGAACTAATATTCTTTATTATAGACAGAGAGTATGATAATCTGCAATGAATAGCATTTGTAAGTTAATCCTTACTAAATGTGGCCATCTTTAATTTATTTCAAGTTGCGGAAACTAAGTAAGAATCTTAGAAAATAATAGGTGGTAGGTGTAAGATTAGTGAGTGAGGTTTGTTTTTTTTTTTTTTTTAAGATTCTATTTATTTATTTGAGAGAGCAAGAGAACATGAGTAGGGAGAAGGGCAGAGGAGGAGGGAAAAGCAGACTCCCCGCTGAGCAGGGAGCCACCGCTGTCCCTAATCCCAGGGATCTCTCCCCGTCATGACCTGAACCAAAGGCAGATGCTTAACCAACTGAGGCCCCAGGCACCCCTAGAGAGTAAGATTTTATGAAATAGTTTCTCATCTTGCACGATGAAACTTTGACTTTAGCTCAAATTACAGCACAAAGAGAATTTCAAGATCCATACTTTATTTTTTTTAAGATTTTATGTATTTATTTTTGAGAGAGAGAGAGAGTACAAGCAGGGTGAGGGGAGGGCAGAGGGAGAAGCAGACTCCTGGCTAAGGAGGGAGCTCAGTGCAGGACTAGATCCCAGGACCTTGGATCATGACCTGAGCCAAAGGCAGATGCTTAACCGACTGAGCCACCCAGGCAACATTTCAAGATCCATACTTTAAAAGAGAAATAACCTGGATTGCTTACATTATGCCCATTCAACAGATAAATTTAAATGTTGACTTCGTTTTATTACTTTTTAGGAATAATTTATTCCTCTTAGATGTTGAAGCACTATAGAAAGATATTATGATACAGTGGCATGCAGGGTTTTTCTACTGTGCTTTTATTTCCAACACAAAATATGAAGTCCCCAAAAAGAGCATTCACTTTAGATCTAGTCCTTTTCATTCTCTTTGCCTGTCATATTCTTATATTTGGTTTTGACACTGTGGGATAGATAAGGTGTAGTAGAGGGAGACCAGGTCCAGTCAATGATACTGGAATGATTATTAGAAAGTAGAGTTAGCATGATAGAGGAACTCTACACTACGTGAGGTATATTTCCTTTGCTCTTGGCATCACATTCACCTCTTCACTTACACTGTTTATTGTGAAAACCTTTAGAATATAGTCAACTAAGGGAATTCAGTAGGAAGTATGTGAGAAAGTCTTATTGGATACACATGTACAACATACTCCATGCCTGGCTACTCCTGTTCATCTTCACCAGTATCTCCTTAACCCACCATTAGCCTAAACTTCTGTGTAGCTTCCAAAGTGCTTTTTCTGTTCCTCCCCAACCACATTAATTGACTCTCTACATGGAAGCTAAGTTTATCTCTTAAAAAATAAAACAGATTTTGTCTTTTATGCTTAAAATCTTCCACTGTCTCTACACTCAGAATAAAATCCAAACTTCTTCCTCCCATACCAAGCTCCATACTACTGGATTTATGCCTGATTTTTCAAGCTTGTCTCAAACTACCCTCCTCCTTGATCACTACTCCCCAGCCATTGTGGCTTTTTTTCTTGTTTCCCTGGGCTTTGAACTTACTTTTCCTTCTGCCTAGAATATCAACCCTGAAGCATTGCATGCCTGACTCCTTTTCTTTTCAGGTCTCAGCATAATTGCTCCATCCTCAGGAAGACTTTCTTAGAAGTAACTCAGACCCCAGACATTCTACTGGATCAGTGTTTGCTTGTGTGTGTGTGTGTGTGTGTGTGTGTTTAAAGAGCACTTTAAAATATCTGGAAATGTTTTATTCATTTTTATATGATTATATATTTTTTATCAGCCTGCTAGAATATAAATTCCAGGAGAAAAGATATGTGATTTTTATTTATCATTATGGTATGTGCTTGACCTACTACTGTTCCTGCAACACAGTAAGTGATCAATAAATATTGAATGAAAGATTAAATTGAAAAATACAGGTGTTCTATTTTAGCCTTGATTTTTTTTTTTTTTTTTTTTGCCTCCATGAGGTAAGAGAAACAATAACAAGGGTCTTTCTCCCAGTGGTGTTATGCCTGTTCTTACCAATTGCCATACTACGTATTTGTGAATGTGGAAGTAAATTCTCTAGGTGGGACAGTGACTTAATTCAAATGAGAAAAATCTGAGAATAGGGCGCCTGGGTGGCTCAGTTGGTTAAGCGGCTGCCTTCGGCTCAGGTCATGATCCTGGAGTCCCTGGATCAAGTCCCGCATCGGGCTTTCTGCTCGGCAGGGAGTCTGCTTCTCCCTCTGACCCTCCTCCCTCTCATGCTCTCTGTCTCTCATTCTCTCTCTCGCAAATAAATAAAATCTTAAAAAAAAAAAAAAGAAAAATCTGAGAATAAAAATGAGCCCTACTCTACCAATTTGGAAACAAAAATTGAGTCATCTGAGAGTCAATGAGATAATAGAGTATAGTGTTTAAGATTGGATTCTAGGCTTAAACTATCTGGGTTTACATCATGACTTGTTGTCTTATAACCAAGTACACAGGGATAGCCTAAAATAATCACCCATCCCATTTTGTGCCAAGAATGTATTGTTGTGTACAGTGATTGGGATAAATATATCTCTATTATCTTCAATGTTTTCTTTTGTAATACATATCTGATCTCATCTAAATTGATTCCTTGTGGTTCTTTTTATTACTATTACTATAGCATTTTACTTTGTTTATTAACTTGATTTGACATTTGTTTGTTGCTTCATATGACTTTGTTTAGTTTTGAGTGGCTTTAAATCTATAAGTAGAATATTAATTAAAAACTATGGGTTGGAAAGAGTCCCAACACCATCACAGATAACCAAAATCCATACATATGTACAACATTAGAAGAATTAGAAGATAAATTTATATATGTAGGTCTTTCTCTACCAGGGCATTCTTTAACACCTAATTAGGAAAAAAGCCATAAATCCATGTTGTAACAAAACTTTTTTTTTTTTTAATTCAGTTGTAAACAAAATGAAATTATGGTCTGCTTTGGTGGGCCTTAAGCCATCATTCTTAAAGGAAGAAGCATATTTGGATATACATTTGGAGCTGAATTGAGGGACTCCTTCTTACTATGAAGTAATATTTTAAAATTTAATCTAAACACTCCATGGAGCATCACAATTTTTCTCTTTTAGAGGGAAAATTCAGCAAGGAAATAATATATGCCTATAGCAAAATCCTAAAATTTTTCCTAGCTGCCTAGCTTTCCAGGAAGTTTGTAGGTTGCTGAGTTGGAGACAGACAGACACAAATATCTTCCTGTCAATCAAACACTCCCCTGCAGAGTCTTGGCACCTCTGGGACCCAGCAACTAGCTTACACATCAAACAGCTGAGGATTGGAGGAGCACCCACAACCCTGACCAGAGGCCCCACTCCACATCCTCATGGTTATTATAAAGACATCTGCCGATGCCTCACATGCTTATTGTTATCTATAAGCACCAGGAAAAAAAAGTGTTAAAATCTGTGCCATGTGGGAAGTGTTGTGAGTAGGAATTTTTCAAAAAAAAGGAAAAGACAGAAAAGTTGTTCAAATTAATACACCCCTTTGTCATTTAGTGGGAAGCTTTTTCACATTTCAAGATGCATCTTAAATTCAGATGTTACAGGGGCACCTTGGTGGCTCAGGAGGTTAAGCGTCAGCGTGACTAAAATGAGAACACACAAGTCCATATATATTGAGCCTGTTACTCCATTTTTTTTTCTCTTATTCCATCTCTGACTGTTCCGCCTTTTCTCCAGCCAAGGCTTCACCGATGGTCCATGAAAACATCGGGTATTTGACCATGCAGCTATCTGAAAGTTTTGCTTAGAAAATTTCCAGATAGGGGCAACTGTGTGGCTCAGTCAGTTAAGCACTGACTCTTGATTTCAGCTCAGGTCCTGATCTCAGTTTTGTGAGATCTAAAACTGTTTAGGGTTCTCTACTGAGCGTGGATCCTGCTTAACATTATCTCTCTCCCTCTGCCTACCCCCCAACCCCACTCCCCCTTGCACACACTCTCTCTCTCTCAAAAAAAAAAAAAAGAAAGAAAGAAAGAAGAAAGAAAGAAAGAAAGAAAGAAAGAAAAGAAAAGAAAAGAAAAGAAAAAAAGGAAAGAAAAGAAAAGAAAAGAAAGAAAAGAAAAGAAAAGAAAAAAAAGAAAGAAAGAAAAGAAAAGAAAAGAAAAGAAAAGAAAAGAAAAGAAAAGAAAAAAGAAAAGAAGAAAATTCCCAGGTATCTGCATGGTCAAATGTCTCCTGGTCAGTGAGGACCTGCCTGGCCATCCTCCTTTCAATGAACACTTCTAACATAGACACTTCCTTTCTCTTTGCCCTGTGGATGTTTCCCCATAGCACTTACCTTCTCTGACCAACTATATTAAATGAGTTAATTTACATAAAGCACATGAAGTACTTGTAATGTATCAGAAGCTACATAAGTGTTGGCTACTATTATCATTAGCATCATTATTATTAATATACTATTATTAAATTACATTGCACTTTTAAAAAGTTTTATGTTCCTCTACATTCTAGTGTAAAGGCGAGGGTTTTATCTGTTTTGCTCACTGCTATTTATCACCAGTAGCTAACACAATTCGTGGTATATTGTATGGGCTCAATCAATGTTTGTGGAAATATAACTAAATATTTGAACTGCTTTTAGCTATTTTCTATCTAATTTATTATTCTTCATATGAGACAGTCTTATTCAAAAAACTAGTTGAAAATAGCTATTTTCTATTTCAAGTTTTATACAATGGATGTATGTTTCTATATATTCTTAAAAGGTATGTATATTTTTAAATATTTACATGGTCCTATGAATAGGAATTATAATCTGCTGCCCCCAGCTTGAAGAGTCAAGAAGTCTATTTCTAATCTTTTTTGAGATAACTGCTAGATAACATTTTTGGAAATGATTCTATCATATGTAAAATGGTGGGTGGTGCACAGTAGACTCAGGAAATTAGTTCTCCAGTCCATTTCTCTTTCAAAGTCCTGTTTAATAAATAGCAGTTTTGGAAAGCACTTCACTTTGCTCTCATAGATTTATTTCAAATATTATATTTGAACCATGCATTCATCATAGCACTGATCATATAGTAATGTAGTTAATTATTTAATCATCTGTCTTTTCAACTCAAGGACAAACTACCTCAAACTACAACATAATGGCTCAGAAAACTTTTTGACAGTTCGCCAGTGTTCATTTATGTTCTGAACATTTAATTTCCTGTGTAAGTATAATGATTTTTAATTTTTTTCATTAAGAAGAGTTCACTTATACAGAAATCATTCTATGTATGTATAAGTATACTGTCTAAATATCAAATTAGTAGCACCATAATGCCATGCCCATGTGTAAAACATAAGCTATTATACATAAATATTAATATTAATATATATGAAACAGTTACTATTAGTGGGAAAGGCTGAAAGTAAACTATATTGGAAATGTAGACAATTGAGTTTGCAGTTCCCATAAAAATCCTATAATAACATCTGAATTTATTTATTTATTTATTTATTACAATTTTATTTATTTATCTGAGAGAGAAAGAGAGAGAGAGAGAGAGCACGAGTGGGGTGAGGGGCAGAGAGAGCCGCAGACTCAATATATATGGACTTATGTGTCATTAACAGGACTGTGGCACTTACTTTCAACACAGTGGAGAGTTGCTGAGGGATTTTTTTTCAAGGAAATAGTATGGAAATTTTCTTCTGATTGCTTCTGTTTTCTCAATGAAATAGAAAGCAGATTCATCAAGTAACAGTGAGGATGGAGACATTAAAAATTTAAGGAGAGAGGGGAAAGTACAAAATAATTATAAGAGCATGAGAAACAAATGAACTTGAAAAATGTACTGGCATTAATTGGAGGAAGACTCATCTACTAGAGGTATTGATAAGTAATTTAAAGTACAGTCAGCATGAATAAAATGAGAACCAGTCAGGTCCAGAATAGGAAGGTAGGATTTAACAAAATAATTTTGTTTTTGTTTTTGCCTTTTTCCAGCAAAGTATGATGAAGCCAGAGAGGGACAAAAAGTGTTGAGGGTGGACAAATGAACAGTTATGTTGAGAGGCTCAGGTCTGATCTGATTAATCACCCTGAGGAAATGGGGACCTAGTATTCTCTAGCTTATATTTTGACGTACTGATGTTTCTTCTAAACATAGCTACATGGAATATATACTTCTTTTTTTTTTAAAGATTTTATTTATTTATTTGACAGAGAGAGACACAGTGAGAGAGGGAACACAAGCACGGGGAGTGGGAGAGGGAGAAGCAGGCTTCCCGCTGAGCGGGGAGCCCGATGTAGCGTTCGATCCCAGGACCCTGGGATCATGACCTGAGCCGAAGGCAGACGCTTAACGACTGAGCCACCCAGGCGCCCCTGGAATATATACTTCTTACAGTATATCTCACCAAGACTCAGATATTATACAAGAGTTATATCATAATTTTAAGGAAATCTAAAAAGTATAGTTGAAAATATACTGTGCTTATACTTATTTCCAAAAGAACCATATAACCTAAACCTAGAGAAGTTATAAAACCTGCAGTTTGTTTGTCATACTGTGGAAAGCTTGTTGGATATATAAGGTTGATATTAAGGAACTTTTATTAATAAATCTGTGAGTGGACAGATAACGTTTTTCTTGAGGACTCAGAGGCATTTCATCAACATTTTCCCTAACAAAAATTTTATCTGTGATACCTACATCAAAAAGTTGTTCTGTTTTGACATTTCTTTTATATTTCTGATATTCCTCCTGTATATTTACACTTTACTTGTATACAAAGAACCTATTTTATTAAAGAATCTACTCAGATTCTCTTTGTTCCTTGCCTCTATGGAGCTGAGTTAAGTCTGGAACAGATACTGACATCAAGTTAAACAACACTTGCCTAACTTCAAAAGCAGTCCTAAGTCCGAATCAATAGGTACTAGAATTAGAACGGAGCATAAAAATGAGCAGAAATTTAACAAATTTACATCAGATTTTGAGGCATTGTTTTGAACACCTGAAAATGTGCTTTATTATTGGGGTAGGTAGTAAAGTGCCCTGAAAGATTGATAGAGGATCATTTCTTTTTGTTACCTGCTCCTTTCATTACAGTAGCGGTTGACAGGGATTCTTTTTTTTTCTTTAATTCTATCTAATATTCATCATTTATAGTATGTTATTGAACCAAATTCACATGGACAAAGTGGAGGAGGTACTGGGATATAACTGGGATATACTGATGCCTGGTTAACTTGAAATTAGCAAAAAGTTTTGAGTTGATGCTTTTGCATTTGCATTTTTTTTCATGCCACCGATTGATCCATCCCAAGTAATCTTCTAATTTGTTTCTGTCCATTCCATGCATACTTTTTTCAGTTTCAGTTTGAAACTACATTTTGCCAACACATATGAGTATCTGCCTATTTTATGTTTTTTGGTTTCATTTAACATTTTTATACGTCATTCCCTTAGCAGATTTTTGCTGGTGCTCTGCTCAAAAAATCTCTCTTAAATGATGTGAAATTAATTCTGATCAATTACATGCTTTCTTCTGGATACTCCACAAACCTTTATAAAACCACAATATCTTAGCACATCCATTTTTTGACTATCCTTTTTCTCCCCACACTCACTAGCTGAATGACCTTTGCCTGAGTGCCATGTTAATAGTGGCCAGTTACTTATTAGCTTGGGAGTGGGGTAATCCAAATTTACTAGTCTTCTCTTTTACAGATAATATTTCAATATATAACAAAGAATTAAAGATAGAACTATTGCTTCAGAGCTGTGTTTATATTCACTAAGAATTTCCCATTTCCATAGGGCAAATTAAAAATAATACCAGCTAGGGATTAAATATAGCAATTGTCTATTTTAACTTTTTTTAAGATTTTATTTATATATTTGAGAGGAGAGAAAGAGAGAGAGTCCACAAGCAGGTGAGTGGGGATGGAGACAAACAGAGGGGGAAGCAGACTCCTTGCTGAGCAGGGAGCCTGACTCCTGGCTGGATCCCAGGTCCCTGAAATCATGACCCAAGCTGAAAGCAGATGCTTAACTGATTGAGACACCCAGGTGTCCCTGTCTATTTTGATTAACAAATAAGTATATTTGAGTAGTTTACTAGAAAATAAATAATATTGTGTAGAATTTCAACACATAATTATTAATTTATCTTTTCACCTTGTCTTGTTTGCTTAGGTCTGGTATAAATTTCATTTCTTATTGTTTGTGACAAATATAATAGCACAATGAAAGCATATAAAAGGAACATCTCAAAAATATTTCATTGGATTTTAAATCCAATCCATTAATTACAAAATAGCAAACACTGATATTACTGCATCTTAGACAATTTTTTATAAGACAGTTATGAGCCATCTACTACCCACTTATGATACTGTATGAAAATATACTTATTTCCTCTGGTGTAATAGCACTAAAGTATGTGGTATTTGCTTTAGTTATGGTTACATTTTTTTTCAATTTAGAAAGAATCATGAAGAAATAAGAAAAATATATTAATTTGGAAAGAAATTTCCGTTATTTCTATAGAAACTGTTGTATCTTTTACCAAGTGTTTTTCTTCTATTCCTTATATCCATGTTCCCAAGGCAATGGGAAAGATATAAAATGCCCCCAATAAAATGTACTGTTTTCCTATTGCTGTGATAAATTATGACTAACTCAGTGGCTTAAAATGACTCAAATTTGTTAGCTCCTATAGGGTTAGAAGTCTGATATAGGTCATGGAAAGCTAAAATTAAGGCATCAATAGGGCCATGTTCTTTTCAGGAGGGAATGGAGAGAGTCTGTTTTCTTGCCTTTTCTAGCATCTAAAGACCACCTACACTCCTTGGCTTGTGGCTTCCTTCTTCTATCTTCAAAGCCAGCAAGGTTGTGTCTCTCTGACCATGCTTCCATTGTCATATGTCTTTCTGACCACAGCCAAAAATGTTCTCCGCTTTTAAGGACCCATGTGATTGGATTGGCCCAAATGGATAACCCAGGATGATCCTGCTGCTCAACATCCTTAACTTAAACACATCTGCAAAGTCACTTTCCCATGCATAGTAATATACTCACAGATTTAAGTGATTAGGTTATGAACATCTTTGGTGGGCAACTTTTCTGCCTACCCCACACTATATATAAGAAACACATGCAGAATTTACATCAAATTTACCAAAAAGTTAACAGAAAGAAAAATTTCTAAATCATAATGTGAGTTCCCTCAGGAAGAGTATGATTAAATGGAATAGCTAGTTATTTTATAATTGAATAACTCCTTTTATTTCTCAAGATGGAAGGTGATAGGAAATACAAACTTCTTCCTATGATAATATTGAAGAGAAAATGACTTTCTTTCCCTACCCTCTCCCCTCTTTCCACCTTTCCCTACCCAGAAATAATAATATGTCTTTTAAATATAAGGAAAAAATGTTTCATAAATCAATTCATGACACCTCCTTACAAATTTTATCACTTTAACATAACTTTACCTGATTTTAGCTTTAAATATTTCTTTCCTAAATGTATGTGATGCTGATAATCAAGTCTCATTTGTATAACTGACAAAGTAGGAAGATTTTGTGTTAAGGTAATATATTTTAAACACATAGGTTGTGCAGAATAGCCAAAATGCCATAAAACTGCTTTCGGTATATTCATGTTTTAACATGTCCCATTGAGACCAAAGGAGCTTCATTCTATCATGATTTAAGGTGACCTGTACAAAATATGTAGCTTTTACTTACTTAAATATTATAAAATCATAATAGTTATTGAGACTATCAGGATCATGGGAGATCAGCTGTAAGAATAGATTAAATGGACTTTGAATATTGATTGTTCAATTGCAAGAGTCTAGTTCAGTAGTTTTTTCCTTCTTTGACATAACTTCTCTTCACTGTTCAGCCATTCGGTTAATGAGGCAATGCAGTAATTTCAATGTTTGACAAACCCTGATTTGCTGCCAATATTTCTGTCTCCATGCAGTTTCAGTGGCCCAGTGTTAAGTATTTGATTGATGTACTCCGATGCCATTCCCTATTCCTTTTAGCTGCCTTAATTCTCCTATCACTTGTCATCACCTGAGAGATGTTATTTGTCTGCTCATTTTCTCGGTGCCACACTAGATTACACGAAGAAAGGCAACTTGTCTCTTTTGTTCACCATTGCATCCCTAGTGCCTACAGTTACTGTTATATAGTAGGTGCTCAAAAAAAAATATTTGATAAATGATTCACATGCTTAAAAATCTATAACCAATTTCAAAGTCACAAAAGATTTAAGAAAGGTTTTATAAGGACCACATCAATTTTATGTTTATATGGCCTGAAAAATGTTGCCTTTCCTGTCATGCACATAAAACCTATTTGCAGAATAATGTTTCCATTAATACCTGTTTTGCACATATTCTCTATACAGTAGTGATTTTGTTAACTCAATAAACTGCATGTCAATGCCATACTGAATTCACACTTGTATGCTCTCAAGTTAAACAATCTTGTGTGAATTCCTTTGTTACAAGTACACTTTGAAAAGTCCTTCATAGACAGCTAAGTAATTTCTACTTGTTAGCAGTCTAATTTATCTTGTGTTTCTTTGAATTTAAATGGTCTCTAATGTTTTCCATAGATTTCCTAGCACTTGACAATAAATTTCAATCCTATAAAATCATTTCTATGTCAACCTGTATAACTGTATTAGTAAAAGTTGATCCACAATTGCCATAAAATCTAGTATCGGTGTTATTATTACTGGTCTGGGTGCTTTCATTGATTTGCAACTCAGTAGACATCAGGGATATAGCTCTACTACAATTATACAAAGCTTATGTACTCAAATTGTAATTAAAAAAATAGCCATTCAGTATGACGCCCTTTTGACAGTTAAGACTGCCAAAAATAGCAATGCAGATAACTATTTTAATGCAAATTAGATCTGTATATTCAGAGATTTAACTTTCTGAAGTAAAAATCACATGGGATATCCCTCACAATGAAAATGACTTAAAAATTTTAGCATTTTTTTCATGATGGAAAAATGACAACTTTTATTATAGTTAATTTCCTTTGCTCAAACTTTTGGACACTTATGTTGTAGGTATGGTACATACATATCACAACACTAAATACTTGGCAATTTAAAACTATTTAGTCATGCCATATACTTTTCTTAACTTTTGTCTCTATATCGACAGCATGTCAAAAGTCAAATTTCTAATTTTATATTTATCCCATATAGCTCCAACATGCCTGCTTCAACAAAAAAACAATGTTTAACACTGAAAACATTTCCTACTCCATCTCACTAAGTAATTTTAATAAAATTGTTCTATAGGCATAAGATAGATTTTGGGGTGTTATGTGTGTGTGTGTGAGTCTGTGTGTGTGGGTGTGTGTATGTATGCGTATTTCCATTGGAATTGCTAACCTAAAACTTTTTCTCAATACTTTTAGGTTTTTTAGAACATTTTTCTTAGGTTTCTTATCTGCTTTCCAAAGGACAAACTTAACACTTTGGGTGCTTCTCCATTTCTCCTATTTCTTTCATCCCAAACTCCATTCATATACACATCTAGCTGATGAGTTACTTTATGTCTCTGATAAATTAAATTTCCTCATATTTTCTCATTTTTCAACCATCAAATCTAATGGCAGACGTGTGTCCATAGAATTCTTTCTTGTCTTAGAATGGAGGGAATCATTTTCTTCTTCTCAAAATCATTTTTCTCACATAGGATCACCACTCTGGACATCATCCTTCTTTCTTTCCACAACACCCTGCTTCTGCCATTAATTCTGGTTTCTCCCAGATCATCTGTCCTACAATTTATGAGATCATTTCTAACAACATTCATATTAATGTAATCTTGTCTCTTAGGGGAAAATCTCTTTGTTAAGCACAAATTATTCTCCAAATGCTTTCATCTTTCTACAAAATTCTCAAAAGATTAAGCATATGCTGACCCTGTATACTCTTGATACATTTATTACTCCACCCATTGAATATTATGTATGCCTTAAAATCTCACTGATGCCCATCTTGCCATATTTGCCAATGATATCTTGCATGCTGTATTTAATCAACACTTTTTTATACTCTTATAGCAATGGGCAAGTCAGAGAGGTTTTTGGCCTGAAAGGCTTGTATAAGCCTAACTCCATGGCATGAAGGCTTCAGCATATGTCATGTTTGGTTGAAATGATGGCTTACTGGAGAGTTTAGGTATCTGAGTTGCAAATCAATGAAAGCACCCTGACCAGTAATAATAACACCAACAATGGATAGAACAGTGTGCAGCCACACTTGACAGGTTTTTGTCTGATACTGATTTTTTTCTGACATGTATTATTACAAAGATGAGTTGTCTAGTTTATCATTATAAGATATGGTACTGGATTTTTTTTATTCTTTCTGAATATGATTTTTAATTTACTGAAAGGAATTTTTAAATTTTTAAATTATTTTTTAGTCTTCCTTTCAGTAGTTTATACTATTGGAATGGCCTTGAAGAACTAATTTTAATATTTTGGAGGGTATCAAAGGAAGAACACAGATTAAATTATCTATACTTTATAACTTAAATATTAAGGAAGGTGTTTTGGGTGATAGAAATTTAGGCTCATATGAGTACCATACCAGATGGTTAGGTGCTAGGACCATAGGACAATTTATGGTTAATGGATCTCAGGAAAGTATGTACCAAAAATCTAAAAAGATGGAGGATATGTTATTAATTAATTAATACATATTAATGAGTATTTATGCGTATGGAGGTGAGATATGCCCCTCTTTAATATAGCAAAGGAGAATGGTGAAGTATTTTTAACGTTGGTGTAAGGTGTGAATTGGCCAATGGGCCTTGAAATAAGAGAAATTAAAATCCCAAGTAAAATGGAGACCCATTTAGGGGTTGGTTTATTAGACTGGAGTTTAAAGAAGAGTTGTTTGAGGAAGCTATCATGTCTCAATTAAACCAGCTACCTGGGACTTATCAATGTGATGAATGTTTTATTGAATGTCTTTTTTAAGAGCCCAGTTTGTGTATTTTGAGAAGTGAAATGTGTGTCTCGTCATTGTCAGGAATGTCTGGAAATCTAAGTGGGAGCAATTATTATATGTGAAAACATTGCTATCTAATCTGTGAGATATATAATTGGTAAAAGAAGTTGTAATTACGTAATGATTTAACACAATTTATGTGTTTTATATGGTGTAGATTCCTTACTTACATATTTATTAATTTAAGTATTTTTATTGAATACTTTTGACATATTTAGCTAAGCTCCAAGGAAACGAATAGAAACAGGTTAACCCTGTTTTCAAAAAACTTAGAAGAAAATTCTAAAAGACAACTGTTTAAGTAGTAATTCATCTTTCTAAACACTTCAGAAACAAATTGGAAAAAAATAACAAGAGTATGTATAGTACAAACTTTAGAATGTTGTTGATTAATTCTAGGAAAAAAATTTTTTCCTAAAATTCAGTTGATATTTATAGTCATGTCTTCTGAAGATGTAAAGTAAAATAATTTTTAAAATAATTAATAGAAGAACACTGAAATATGATCCATTCTATTTAACAGTTCAAGTCTTTAGAAAAATCCGGTCAGGGATATCAACTCTTACAAACTGTTTTCTATCAAAATAAAAAGATTTATTTTTCTTATTATAAGAGATATAGATGTTCATTGTAGGAAAATAAAAATACATATAAAGTTGTAAGAGGAGTGTAAGATTATCTTTGATCCTAACCTTGTAGAGATAATCATGCTTAACATTTTAGTTCATATGTTTTATTGTTTATGTTATACACAGATAAACATGTGCATATGTGTATGTTTAAAAATGAACAAATTTTAATGTAGTTATAAGTAACATTATGTTAAATTTGTAAAAAATATAAGCTTATTTCTACAGATTAACTAAATTAAATTTTAATAAAAATATTAATGTTCTTTCTGCTTATATCTGCATATTTCTAAGAAAGGCTCTACAGTGGTCATCACATTCTTAAAAGACAGACTTTTAAGGCAAATAATAGTTTGCTTCTTTATAAGATTTTTATCACTTAATATAACATGAATATCTTTCCATGATTTGAATTAATATAACCACCAATTTAAAGAATTTTTGTATGTGATTTATTTTTTACTTATTACTCTATTCATGATTATTCTTAAGACCTTTAAATTATGAAAAATAATCAAACTCTTTCAAATAAAATAAATATAAATTAATACTCTGAAACACAAGTTCTTACCGTATTGGCACAAATACAAAAACTGGACAGAACACTCTGTTGGGAGTCAGTAGGAGTTCAAATTCCTACAACTCCTGCAGAGATCAATTTGACATCTAACAAGATTATCTTTCTGTCTCTCTATAACAATTTACAACTTATCCCAGCAAATCCTACTTCTGATAGTCTATCCTGAATTTACACACCTGCAAATACAGATTTGTTTTGCAATAGAAAAATATTGTAAACAGCCTGATAGCCCATTAATAAAGAAAAGGTTGAATAAAATGTGATATATCTCCACACAATAGGCTATAGATTATAACATAAAATTAAATCAAATGAAACCAATAAACTGAAATAAAGTAATGCAAGGATTTTTACTTTAAAAAGACACAATTATGTATACATATATTGTTTGTATAAAATATATCTTGATATATCTTTATTTTTATGGTAAAAATTATTTTAAGAAGAAATTAATACAAATAAGAGGTACATGGGATTAAGACAAAGAGGAGGGGGTAAAAATTAGAATTTTCAGAGGTTATATTTGTAAAAGATCACATTTTATGCCTCTTAAGCCTTTTATATATTTTTAAAAGTACATAAAAAGTAAAAAAAAATTCAAAATGACATGTCTCAATTTAAAGTAAATTGGAGGAAGAGAGATGTTCTAAACTGAAAAGGTAAATAGAGCAAATACAATAATTTCTTCTCCTACTAAGTCTCACAGAAACCATTGTGGAAGCAAAGCTGAGGAAGATCCAGTCTGGAAAATGTTCTGAGAGAGCTGAAGCCAAGACAGAGCAAGCCTATTTGCAGTACTCCAGAGCATTCGTTCTGGGAGAATGCATGCACCATAGAGGAAGAGGAAAAAATTAGGTTGGAAATGGGGGGATTAGTTGACTATCTGCCTTGTAAGATGCCTTCTAGCCAGATATTTAAACTCAAATTAAAAAAAAAAAAAAAAAAAGGCAAGCTTCTTTTCTTTGCAAATTGACTTAGTTATCTTAACAGAACTAGGTCAGCTCTTTTGTGTGATTGAGAAACATATGGCACATTCCACCAGAGTATTGGAGGCAAGTGTATTAAAGACACGAATTACAAAGATGCCAACAGAATTAATGGAAACCAATTAGGGATATTGAATAACTTAGGGCTGGGGCGCCTGGTTGGCTCAGTTGGTTAAGCGACTGCCTTCGGCTCAGGTCATGATCCTGGAGTCCTGGGATCGAGTCCCGCATCAGGCTCTCTGCTTGGCAGGGAGTCTGCTTCTCCCTCTGACCCTCCTCCCTCTCATGCTCTCTGTCTCTCATTCTCTCTATCAAATAAATAAATAAAATCTTTGAATAACTTAGGGCTAGCAACAGCAAGGAGATATGATCAGCAGGTCACCTGAAGACCTGAAGGGGCAAGGGGAAGGAAACAAGGGTCTATGGGAACTAGCAGGAGCTGTGGCTGATATAATGGGTGTATGGGTCTAAAAAAGAGATGGCAGAGCAAATAGAAAAGATCCAACACAGATTCCAGGAAGGCAACCCTCTGTGTTCTGAAATGTGTGTGTCCCTCAGTGTCATTGCTGGCTGCTGATCTGCTCATCCAAAGGTAAAGACAGCCAGTCAACAAACACCTTCCACTTACTCATTTAAAATTCAAAGAATCTTATTCACAAATACCTGTGAATAAACCAGAATCATTGAGCATTGCAATATGACAAAGATTTGTGTTTAAAAATGAAAAGAAAAAAAGAAATAAAAATGTGAAAAATCTAAAGATATTGTGATAATTGTGGTATTGAGAACACATTAAAAATTAACATGAACAAACAAATCAAAATATAGGTTCCAATTATAGTTCCCAAAAGTTTTGAGTAAAATTTGAATTTGAAGAGTAAGAAAACAAATCTAAAATAGACCAATTAGAGAAGAAAAATTAAGAAAACAATATTATTGCCAACAATGAGAAAAAATCAATAGAAAAATTAGAATACAAAAATTAATGATTACCAAAATAAAAATAAAAGGGAAAGAATATCAGATAAAAGATAAATGCATAGAGAAATGATATAGGAAAATTAACAATGAAATATTAAGGAGTCCAGAAACACTGAACAAGGAAAATATAAAGGAAGAATTTATCAAATATGTTGTATATTAAAATAACTTATGTTTAAATGGACACAAGTCTTAATGTTGGCATCCTTGACAAATATTGGTCAGGATTAGTGGGGAAATTGAAAACAAAACAAAACAAAAAACTCAAAACACTGTGAAAATTGAAAATTAAGAATAAACAGAAGAAATTTAAGTCTTTCAGAGAAAAATCTGGTCACTTACAAAGAAATAAAGATCAAATTGTCATGAGACATTTGGAAGCTTAAAAAAGAGTAGCTCATTCCTTTCAAAACTTAAAAAGATAGATTTCAGCTTTGCATTTTCTATCTAGGCAAATTACCAGTCTAGTGTGACTACAGACCAAAGATAGTTCAGATTTGCAAAACATTGGAAATATAATCTCCAAAGCATTTTTTTTTCTTAAGGTGTGATGTTAGAATTCAGAACATTCGATTGAAAGGTAATGTCCAAAAGGAGAAAGACATGGATCCAGGAACGAGCAGAACCACGAAGTGAAGCTTCAGAATTGCAACATGGAGAACTGCCAGATAAACAGTTTTAATAAGAGCCTGCAGAGTAAAAAGTGCACTTTGGGACAGAACAACACTGACATGAGGAAAAATACTTCAGGGAAAAATAAAAATGTGAATATGATAAAGATATAAGTGTGAGTTGCAAAGGTACAGGATGAGTGAAAAAGAAAATTATTTAGAAACTCAAAAGAAGGAAAAGGAAAGCTTGTAAAGAAAGTTGTTCATATATAAGCAAATTAAATTATAGCATGGATTTGAGAGATTAGACGAGTATAAGAAAAGGTAATTTCAAGTAGATGTTAGAAAATTCTTCTTTGATAGGATTAGCAGTTAAATTGGACCCTTTAAGAATGAAATATTATCTTTCTCTGCTTGACTTATTTCACTTGCTGAGTGAAATACATCAAGCAGAGAAAGTCAATTATATGGTTTCACTTATTTGTGGAACATAAGGAATAACATGGAGGACATTAGGAGAAAGAATGGACTAATGAAAGGGGGGAAATCGGAGGGGGAGATGAACCATGAGAGACTATGGACTCTGAGAAACAAACTGAGGGTTTTAGAGGGGAAGAGGGGTGGGGAGATGAGTTAGCCTGGTGATGGGTATTAAGAAGGGCACATACTACATGGAGCACTGGGTGTTATAGGAAAACAATGAGTTGTGGATCACCACATCAAAAACTAATGATGTATTGTATGGTGATTAACATAACATAATAAAATAAAATTAAAAAAAAAATGAAATATTGTCATAAAAAACTACTCAGTACAGCATTAAATTATATTTGCACTTTCACAATTATTTTATGCTGTTTGTTGATTTTAAACCTTTGTAACTTTAAATATTTTTTTTTTAATTTATTTGAGAAAGAAAGAATGAGACAGAGAGAGCATGAGAGGGGGGAGGGTCAGAGGGAGAAGCAGACTCCCTGCTGAGCAGGGAGCCCGATGCGGGACTCGATCCCGGGACTCCAGGATCATGACCTGAGCCGAAGGCAGTCGCTTAACCAACGGAGCCACCCAGGCGCCCAAACCTTTGTAACTTGAAAGAGAAATGATAAAATACCCAATTATTGTCATTGACAGTTATAAATAGGTCCCCATTAACAATATAAGTTACTCCTTCCCTCCTGCTCTCCCCAGCTCTTATCTCCTTCTCTCTCTCTCTCTCTTTCTCTCTTTCTCTTTTTTAACTGATAGAAGTAGAAAAATATAATGGAAAAGAGAGGTGGAAGGGCAACCATACTTTCATTTTTATTCCCCAAAAAATGAGAAAAGAAAGAATATTTTTATGATTAATAGCATAAATAATGCATCTTTCAGTAGATGGTCTCACATTCTAGAACTGATCATTTCAAAAATAGTGATTTCATAAGAGATGATATAAAAGCAAAATCAACAGTCTCTAGTTCTGATATATCAAAAAATAATGGAATTTGCACATTATTTAGATGAAATGACAACCTAAAGTATTAAGAACAGATATATAATTAGATGATTAAATTATGGTCCCTGAGTAGTGAGATTAACAGTAAGAGAGAATAAGAGAAGAAACTGTTGTCTTTCTGGCCCAAATGTTTCAACTCTTTTTAAATATTTTATAATTTCCTTAAATTTCTAAATATAGAGAAATGTGAAAAACAATACACTACAATAGCCTATTTGAACACAATATATCTTGTAATTTTATATCTCATACCAAATTTAAAAATTTATTTCTTTACAGATAATTTCCAATTGGTATTACAAATATTTGGATAGATATCTACATTAATATGTATACAATGGCTTTACGGTTTAGGAAGAAATTCTGCTTGGTTATCTCTCATTAAGATAAATAGCAGATCTTTTTGATAATTTTTAAGAAGTAAATGGCAAGTTCTAGCATATATCAGTTGACACTTTATCATCTTGTCTTACTATTCTGTTTTACTCTACATTAAATTCTGAGAGTGCCTGGATCTCCACATGCCTTCTGTCCACTTAGTCTTATTCTTCAATAACATAGAAAACAAGTAGCTAGCAGGGTGCATTTTTGCTCTGAGAATGTCTAAGTCTTTACTGCCCTTCTATTATTTACATTTCCTGTGATGCCAATATATATCAATAAAGGGCACGAGAAGATGACTTCTGCTGAGACATTTATGTTTTCACCATCGCCTGTGTGTTAAAAACCCATGGCACTTAAAAAAAAAAAAATGAGAGTTGCTCCTTTGTAGTATCAGTTCAAAAAAGAAATAATCACTTGGGAAATTTTACTCTGTATCTGCTGCAAAGAAACCCAGCAGAGAAGAAAGGCTTGCAAAACCATAGAAGGCAGTAAATGTCAGAAAAGGTGGGTCATTCTAGCTTGTCACCATAAGGGCATTTCACTTATACTCAAGCTCATTGTTATGCTTAGTCAACTATAACCTTATGTCAAGCTGATCTTTGCTCTGTGGAACTCTAGAAGTAACTACAGGTAACAAATTTTGAAATGATATACTGCCTCCAATTTAGAGGAGGACTTTGCAGGAATATACCCCTAAATAAACTTAATTGCAGTTATAATGTAAAAATAAAAATTATTTTTTGGAGTTCCTTGATTTCTAAGTTTCAGTAAGTGTAAATTTTTCAGATGTTATTTTCATTTTCATTAATTATTTCATTGAGTTTTGCAAACTCAAGGGTCCATATATTTTCAGATATGTGAAGCAAATCCATACAACTACGATCAAGTGTAGTATCTGTTCTTATCAGTTTAACACATTTTTTTAAAAGAGTTTTTGTATTCATTTGAGAGAGAGAGAGACAGAGAGAGCACAAGTAGAGGGAAAGGCAGGAGAGAAGGAGAAACAGACTTCCCGCTGAGCTGGGAGCCCAACATGGGGCTTGATCCCAGGACCTGGAGATCATGACCTGACCCGAAAGCAGATGCCCAACCATCTTAGCCACCCAGGAGCCCCATTATATCTAATACATTTTTAATCTGTATACTCTCAAAGTGTGTTTACTTATCATACGGTATATAGAAGAAAATGAAGAGCTGTGAACTTCCAATAGAAAAAAGAAAATATTTATTTTGAAATATATATTTTGTTTATTAATTTTTTTAGCTCTACGAAAAGACCAACGTTTGATAAAATGAACAATTTAAGTGAAGTAACAAAAATATTCAGGTCAAATATAAAATATAATTTAGACAAATATGCAAGACATTTTCATCTTGTTTTACCAAAATCATAAAACAAATTAGATTTAGTTTAAACTTCAAAAATGATCAGAAAATACAGACATCATGACTTCTCTAGAATGTGAAACTAAATCAATCAGATGAAACAGTGTAATTTATATCATACTCTGTCAAGAAAATAAACTCTACAAATGTTTACACATATATCAATATCTAATTTATTTTTTAAGGAAACTTTAGTGTTAAGAAGATGGTTTTGATTAACTTTGTTTTGCTTTTGAAAGCTACTTAGAAATCAATTGTGTAGAAGAAATTGTCCCTGTATGACTGAAATGAAGCAAAATGACATGCTGAGAAAATATGGTTGTTGGTTCCTATGTTTGTTTTGATCTCCTACCTATATTCCATAAAGTACTTGTTTGTGAATGTTATCCTGGAAGTAGTCTACACAGCTATTTAGTAGGTACTTAGTTTATACCAGTGATTAGTAATGCAATATAAGAAAATTCAAGGCTACATTACACAATTTCACTTTATAATATATTCCATCCCTAATCTCTGGAAAAATCCTTTCTGCTAACACAAAACAGACATGATAAGCTAGTTAAAAAGATAAATGAAAACAATAGTTGATGAATACAGAAGTAAGCATGGGATAACATGCCATCACATGTAACTTCTTTTCAGTATAACATTGTCTTGAAGTCAAGTCATTTACAAAATTTCATTAATTCATTAAATCAAAAATATTTTTTGAGCATGCACCAGGTGTTACAAATTGTTCTAAATTCTGAAGGTGAAGGAATGAACAAGACAAACAAAACTCTGTCCTCATGGAGTTTACATTTTATTTGGAGAGGCAAAAATGCTGAAAAGCTTGAAATAAGTAAACTTTAGAGGTCAAGGATATGAGGAATGCAGTGATGAGAATAAGAAGAAACATCTATTGAAGTAGGAAGAAAATAAGAGCATATGATTTACTTGAAACTGTGATTGACTATTGGGTTTATCATCTGGTGACCTAAAAATCAATTTGTGGACTGGTGTGGATCAAATGAAAATTTTAATCAGTTCAAAAGCATATTGGAGAAGAGAATGGAAACAACTAATATAGACAATTCTTTCAATTTTCCTCAAAGAGATTCAGAAAAAGGGTGTGGTAGCCAGATGGAGAGCAGAACTCTCTGTGCACATAGCCACACACAAAATAATTGCATCCTATCGATGTGACACAAAACAAAAAACTGCTTTGAAATGATTCTGGTATTTGTATCAGATTCAATTTTGGACCAGGTACACTGAAAACAATGAAAGATTTTGAGTATAAGAAAATTATTTTATGCTTATTGTTTAATGAAATCGATAGGGACAATGAAGTTTGTGTACAAAAGATTTATGATATTTCTATTTAATTCTTAAACTACTAATGGATTTTGAAAAGAAAAAAGAAACTTCTGCTAAAATTCAGGTATGCAGAGAAAAAAAAAATTTTTCCTAATTTATTGCATCCCTTTCTTTTCTTTCTTTCTTTTTTTTTTTTTTTTTTTTAGATTTTATTTATTTGAGAGAGAGAGACAGAGATAGTGAGAGAGAGAGCACAAGTGGGGAGGAGAGGGAGAAGCAGCCTCCTCCCCAGAGAGCAGGGAACCTGATGCGGAACTCGATCCCAGGACCCTGGGATCATGACCTGAGCTGAAGGCAGACGCTTAACCGACTGAGCCACCCAGGCGCCCCACATCACTTTCTAAAACTGATACCTTCTGGGTGGAAAATCCAAAACCATAACGGGGTGGTGGGTAGGGGCTTAAATCGCTGTGGTCCCCATGCAACAATTAAAAAGCCCATTTTGGGGGAACCTGGGTGGCTCAGTCTTAAGCGTCTGCCTTCGGCTCAGGTCATGGTCTCAGGGTCCTGGGATCGAGCCCCGCATCAGGCTCCCTGCTCTGCGGGAAGCCTGCTTCTCCCTCTCCCACCCCCTGCTTGCGTTCCTTCTCTCGCTGTGTCTCTCTCTGTCAAATAAATAAATAAAATCTTAAAAAAAAAAAAAACAAAACATTTTGTATAAAATTCTTCAGTCTCTCTGATATATGATCTCCATCACAATGTGACCTATCTTTCAAGACGGTACCTGGGCATGAAGTGGGGCTTAGGTTTCTCGGCTTACTGTGTTTTATGAGTGTTTTCTACTGTTCTAGCATTGCAACCCTCTTAGATGAGGGTCTTTGGAATAACATAAGCGTACTATCCTTGTACTAGGGAAATTGTGCTTGTTTTACTGATAGGAGCTCACCCTATTGAGGACACTGCTGAGGTCCATGAGTGACATAATTATTAATCTGGTAAATCTCTTGGCTGGATCAGATACTGGTGGGTATTATGTGATTAAACTGAACTCATCTAGGTTCTCACCATGGATACAGACATTTGAGTTTTGCCGTGCACTCACTATGGACCCTCACTGGGAGGGCTATCTTAATTTATGCTCTTGGGACACCTCCATTTCAGCATAAGATAGCAATGCCCCTTGCACTCAGTCCAATTGCCTTCACTGTATCCCCTGTAAAACTTCTTAATCTCATATGGAAATTTCAGTATATGAACAAGTAGCTACCTTCCTACTCAAAGTGCAGGAGACTGACTACAAGTCTTGGCATCATCTGAGTGTTTTTTAGAAAATTAGAATCTCAATCCCCTCATTTTCACTGAAACTATCATTTCCATATCTGCATTATAATGTAGTGTGGGAAGCACTGACCTAGAGCACTAACTCTAGTTCTTAGAGAACTAACTCTAGTCTTAATCTTTGGTAGGATGAATAGAATTTAAAGAGAGTCTCACACTCACATCTTGACAGAAAGCTATGGTTTGGTCTGGACAAAAGACCTCATGAATGAACCTAAAGAAGAGGAAGTTAAAATGGATCAGGATTTAGGGAGAAAAATAAAATGTACTGGTTTACTATTTATCAAACATTAACAAAATATTAAAGTCATTAAAGTTATTTAATGATAAAAAGGAAAAAATGAAATTTCAGTGGAGTTTTCAAACTGTCATTCTAACCCAGTGGTCAATCTGAGCATCATTTATCGTTGATCATCCTGATGTTATATGGCTCCTGATGTGATAGAAAAGGAAGGACATAACAACTCACCTACAGAATAGTTTAACCAAAAAGGTATGCTTTTGATGCATGGAGACTTTTACACTAATTTCCCATTTATAGAAAATTAAGGGGGGTAGAAAAGAACTAGAGAAAACTATAATGAAGGTATCAGAACAATCCAGAAGGTAGCGCAAAGGTCTGAATTTCTTTGAAAAGTCAGTGTAATAAAATGAAAATAAAAGGTGTCCAGGGATGGGGGCTAGGGGGAGGAGAACTTTAATAAAGAGACAAGAGCTAAATCCACATTTTCTTTCACTTGAATGAAATCATTTCTAACATGATACAATTTTCAAAAATAGATGAAGTACATCTATAGCAAGAAGAGAAAATGTTACCAGTCTCATTGATTCGCATGTGCTTCATTGGAGATAAGATTGGTTCACAGAAAGTCTGATGTTATCTTCTGCTATACTAAGGCTCAATTGCTCAAATATCTATGGTTCCTAAATTTAAAAATAATTTTAAAAGTATATGGACTTGGCTTAGCCTAGTTTTTCATTGTTTCTTCACTTTGTTTACATCTAAATAATGGGAGAAACACTTTTTTACATCTAGATGGAGGGAGGAGTTCCCTCTCTCTCTCTCTCTTTCTCATTCTTGCACTGTAATCCTTCCTCTCTTGCTCTTTCTCACTAGATCACGATTCCCTAATGAAACACAAATAGAGGAGAGAGAGCTCAAAGCACTCCTATTACACTCATTTTACTTAGGAAGAAAATATATTAAGACTATTTTCTAACTAGTGCTTAACTAATGCTTCTAACCAGTGTTGACTGAAAAACAGTCTTTTGAGGGGGAACTGTTTAGAATAGATTTAGGTTTACAGAAAAAGTTACAAAGATAGTAAGGAAATTTCTCATGTATGCCATACTCACTTTCCACTATTTTTAACATTTTTTTTAAGATTTTATTTATTTATTTTAGAGAGAGAGAGAGCACATGAGATGGGGGGAGGGTCAGAGGGAGAAGCAGACTCCCTGCTGAGCAGGGAGCCTGATGCGGGACTGGATCCCGGGACTCCAGGATCATGACCTGAGCCGAAGGCAGTCGCTTAACCAACTGAGCCACCCAGGCGCCCATATTTTTAACATCTTATATAGGGTGGTATATTTGTCATGATTAATGAACCAATATTTATATATTATTAACTAGAGCCCATATTTTATTCAGATTTACTTAGGTTTCGCTTCATGTTCTTTTGCTGTTCCATCCCCATCTAAGATAAAACATTACATTTATTAGTCATGTCTCTGTAGACTTTCCTTCCCTGTGAGTTTTTCAGTCTTTCCTCATTTTTTAGTATCTTGATAGTGTTGATATTAGTCAAATGTTTTATACAATGTCTCTTAACTGGAATTTTGTCTGATATTTTTGTTAAGATTAAACTGGATTTATATTTATATTATATGTTATATTTATATTATGGGGGGGAACCCATAGAAGTAAAGTGCTATTCTTATCACATCATATCAAGGGTACATATTGTCAACATGTCTTATCAGTATTAACGATATCTTTCATCATCTGGTTGAGGAAGTGCTTCTCAGATTTCTCCATGATAATGTTATTCTTATCCCCCTTCCTATACTGCCTTCTTTGGAAAGAAGTCATTCTGTATAGTTCACACTTAAGGGATGCTTAGCTGACTGAACCACACAGGTGCCCCCAACTCAACACTTTTAAGGGAAATGTTTAATACATTATTGATCTAAGAAAGGGGATAATAACAAACTTTTAAATATATGGAGAAAGATTTATTTAATTTCTCTACTTTTTGATATTTCCTTCCATTTATCCACAATTATATACACTTACCTAATAAAATTTCTCACACCTATTTTTATTCTCACAGCCTTGATTATAAGAATAAGCACTTAACAGTCGAATTATTGTTATAAATTTTAGAAAACATAAGAAAGATAAAATCTACTCTAGGAATACAAAGCAACTTACTATCCACCAAGAAGTAATTTAAATACAAGTATCTGTCCTTATATACAAGCTCTGTAGAAGAAAGTGTAAGTCATTTACCCAATAACCATCTGTTTTTCCTCACTACTGGTGTTCTGATTTTATTCAAATAAAAATGTGCTCAATCAAAGATCAAGAATTATAAATTGTTATTTTCAGTCCATTCAGTCCTAAACATTTGGCTAATGATTGGTCGGGGTCAAACACGTGACTATCTTCTGTGTACTAAGATGTAGGGGAAAGTTTGATAGGGCATTTCTGAGAAAAGCTTTTTTCCTAATAAAAGAGAGACTTTTGGGGAAAGAGGAGACTTTTATTATAAACATTCATTTGTGTTTTTTATAGTTTATTTATTGGCAACCTCTTTCTCCTGTATTTTAACTTGGTTGGGTAGACTCCAGATCAGTGAAGTTCCTGTAACTATCTTACATGAACAAAAGACCAAAACAATCAAAGATCCTCAATGTAGCACACTGAAGTTACCAAACCTCAAAACCAGCCCTAGAACTGACTAAATCCAGGTATACTTTTATGAAGTAATAAAGTGAATTAATCTGCTTAACTGCTATTATTATTATTATTATAGAATTCCATCACTCTCAGCAGAAAACACCATAAATATTAAACTCTCAAATATTAGATACTAATCAAGGACATCTTTGTAGATGTTACTAGACCATGTTAATTAGAAAAAAATCATTAGGATATATCAAATATCTGTTATTTCTGACTATTTTTTCCTGCCTCATAGTAGTGTATTCTTTTGTAAACACACCCAATTTGAAAAGGCTTTTCTTTTGTATATGCATAATGTATATAGTTGAGATATTTATATGGTAAGATTAAAAATATTTGGGGGCGCGTGGGTGGCTCAGTTGGTTAAGCGACTGCCTTCGGCTCAGGTCGTGATCCTGGAGTCCTGGGATCGAGTCCCGCATCGGGCTCCCTGCTCGGCGGGGGGTCTGCTTCTCCCTCTGACCCTCCCCCCTCTCATGCTCACTCTATCTCATGCTCTCTCTCAAAATAAATAAATAAAATCTTTTAAAAAAAAGATTAAAAATATTTGGAATTAACTCTTTTATCAGTTGTTCACCTTCAAGCTCAGGAGAACACCAAATTCTGTAAATTCCCTCCCTGTGCTATTTTTTGCATACACTTCCATGTTCTTTTTCCATTAGCCTAGTATATTATGTTATCACCTCATGCCTGGTGTGCCAGTTGGTACTTTCAAAGCTGCATCTCCAATCTCTGCTTACTCCTATGTTCATAATACTAGTAAAATTTAGACACCTCACAATACCACTTTCCCCCATTACTCCTGTTTTTAATATTAATCTTTGTAACATCTAGTCAAATCATTTAAAGTTCTGGTCTTCTGATTCTTTCCTAGTGATTTTGCCAGCTTTGAGATAAGAACATTTGTTATAGAGAATTGAGAAGCTGCTGTTTTTAAAATGTTTCTATGACATTAGCCATCACTAAAATCATGTGCAGTTTACAAAACATACACCTTAGAGACATTGTTTCCTCCTCTCTTCTGTATCTACAATTCAAGAGTGGTTGTGGGCACTGTTGCCTTGACATATAGGCAAAATCAGGAGATTAGTCTTCTCCCCTCAAAATAAAGTCAAGTAGTCTACTGGTATGGATGACTGAGAATAATAAGCAGTCATCACGGCTTTTTATTTCTACAGAATTTAGGTGCATAGTCATTAAAAACCCAAATGCCACAGAATATGGTTAAATATAGAGATATATTTGAATGTCAGAAAAGAGAGAAATTCTTTCATTTTAAATATTTATTTGAGAGAGAGAGAGAGGGAGCACGTGCATGTGCATGCACACACATGCAAGTGGGGGACGGGACAGAGGGAGAGAAGCTTCAAGCCGACTCTGCACTGAGCACTGAGCCCAACATGGGGCTTGATCTCACCACCCATGAGATCATGACCTGAGCCGAAACCAAGAATCAGACGCTTAACGGACTGAGCCACCCAGCTGCACCATAAAGGGAGAAATTCTTTTTTCTTTTTTTTCTTTTAAAGATTTTATTTATTCCAGAAGGGTGGGGAGGGACAGAGGGAGAGGGACAAGCCAACTCTGTGCTGAGTGCAGAGCCCAACTTGGGGCTCCATCCCAGGTACCAGAGATCATGACTTGAGCTGAAACCGAGAGTTGAGAGTTGGACAAACTGAGTCACCCAGATGCCCCAGAGAGAATTTTTTAAAAAGATATTTAGAATAAAAAAGTTTATGGTAAGTTCAACTTTAAAAGATATTAAGTCCTTCCTTAATTCATGACATTTTAAAGCAAAACTCTTTCTAGATTAGGATAAGAAAAAGCTGATTTATCTATTAATAACCTCTTTGTTAAGTTTATTAAAAATAACATCTTGATATATTTAAAAATAATCTATGATATGCTTACATGCATACCTGATTAATTCCAAAATAAATGCCTTACTATTAATAACAGCACCTTACCAGAGGAGAATATGAAGGCAAGATGTAATCAGGTGTACTTGGAATATGTATTTTTCCTTAGTACAAAAATAGCTTGAAGATATTAAACATTATTTAAAATGAAATGTTGGAGTGACGACATATGCTCCTATCTTTTAAGAATAGTTTAATCCGTGTCTTTTAAGAAGATAAGATACAACAAAAATCATTTCAAGATTAAATTCAATAGCTTAAGTCTTTCCCCACACTGGTGGAAAGGAGCTAGTTCTCATCTGGACTGTCATAAAGACAAGTGTGCTAAATCTCACACTGATCCAGCATGTCAAATATCTCAGAGTGTGTCTCCTTTCACTAGTAGTATTTGCTTTTTTGGGTCTCCCTGTGTTCAAGTTCCTTCTCTTTTCTTTATATTCAGAGTGCCTAACTGATGATATAACATCTGTTGTTAACATGGCTACAACTTTTAGCTACATTTAATACACATTATGATTGTCTTTCTGATGGAATCAATTTGCAGTTGGACAATGTGAATTGCCAACTAGACAATTAGAGTGTTATGACTTTATCGGCACGGGTATTTTGTAAAATTTTGGATGACCTATATGTCCAGATATGTATTCTGCAGTTAATCAGGCAAGTTTCTATTCAAGGAGACATAGCTTAATAGGATACTATAAAGGGATTAAAAGAATCATTTAGAAGTATATTAGTTAATATTCTGTTCACTTGTTACTTTATATTATAACGAGTAAAATACATTTATTTCATTATTATTATTGAAAAGTGGACACTAGTCAAAAGAAGTTTGGTTAGGTCACTCTGACACTATGCCTCAGGTTTAGCACTAGAAAATTATGTGTGGTTGAGATGAAATTTCTGTATTTCCTTCTGTATCTAATTTCTAATAAAAGTAAGGTGATTTGGGGGTGCCTGGGTGGCTCAGTCATGAAGTGTCTGCCTTTGGCTCGGGTCATGATCCCAGGGTCCTGGGATCCAGCCCCACATGGGGCTTCCTGCTTGGCGGGAAGCCTGCTTCGCCCTCTCCCACTCCCCCTGCTTGTGTTCCCTCTCTGGCTGTGTCTCTGTCTGTCAAATAAATAAATAAAATCTTTTTTTAAAAAGTAAGGTGATTTTGGCTGTAAAATAAATATGTAATGTACCAAATATACTTTTTATTTTATTTTATTTTTTATTATTTTTTAAAGATTTTATTTATTTATTTGACAGAGAAAGACACAGCGAGAGAGGGAACACAAACGGGGAGTGGGAGAGGGAGAAGCAGACTCCCTGCCGAGCAGGGAGCCCGATGCGGGACTCGATCCAGGGACTCCAGGATCATGACCCAAGCCGAAGGCAGTCGCTCAACCAACTGAGCCACCCAGGTGCCCTACTTTTTATTTTATATTAAATATCTCCTATCCTTAGAGATGAAAGATTTATGGATTTATTCAATGTATGTAGAAATGAAGAGCTCATCCACATATTGAATACCATTACACCACTCCATTTGTATAAGCAGCATTCCAGAATAAAGTTTTAAATTAGGAAAAGTAGCTAGTTATTGATTATCAACATAGAGAAGATGTAATCAATATTTCATGAGTTCCTATTACGTGGAAGTGTACATATTTATTTGGTTTTCTTCATCATTCATTCCCCAACTTCCAGGTGAGTACCCAGCACGTGGTATTCATTTTATCTATTATTTGTTAAATGAATATACAAAGCATGTCAAGCAAATTGCTCCTGACAAACATCTGATGTAGTTGATATTACCCAAGTAGCAGAGGAGAAGCTGCTGTGCAGAGGTTAGGTAAGTTTGAAAGTTTGCTGAGTTTGTAAAGTATTCAAATCCACAGCTTTCTGGCTTCAAGAACCTTTTAATCAAGACAATTAGGTAAATAAAATTGTAAATAAGTTTGAAACTGTCTTACCTGCTTTACCACCAGTCCCCCTTTCCATGAGCACATAGGGCTTCATTCAACCAATTTCCATTTCAGTGTGACTCACAGGAGGATGCAACCTGGATCAAACCTTCCTGTAACTTTTCTAAAACTATTTTTTAAATTCTACATCTTTTCAATACATACTCTCTTCTCTGGCATTCTGTATACTTTGTGTATTTATATATTGAATTATTTTATTCCTGTTTGATGCCCGTTACTTATAGTAGAGGGTAAATAACTTGGATAAAGTTGATAATAGTAATAATAATCATTTTATTTATCATGTATAATTTAGATAATAGCCAAGCTGTCTACATATAATATTTAATTTAGTTAATCCTACCAACTAAAGCATCTATATGATTTATTTCCTGACAAGTAAATAAAACCTACTTTCTGCCCTGTTCATAAAAACATGCTGTGCTATGAATATCTGGTTCCAAATGGAAGAGTGCCATACGTCATAAGCATAATTTGCTAATTAGTTTATTCCATTTGTCAAAATTTTAATGAGTATTCTATAAGTTCACAGAGCATTCAATCCTTTTCTTAAGCCTAAACTCAGTATATAATATGTGGCCAGAAGGATATAAAATCCCACCCTTACATTAATTTATCAGTTTCAATTTCACTGACGTACTTCTGATTGGGTACCCTTTCTGATGCATTTATAATCTGTAGCTATGTAAAGCAGAGGTTAATGAATACTTAGTTTCTGACCAGGCTACTTCAAATTTCTAACTTGCAAATTTTCAAATGCCGGAATTTTACCTTTGATAGATTCTTTGTATGAGTCTAACATTTTGTAAGAGACAAGTAGAAGTAAAATCTTAATTAAAATTGTGTCATTTACTTTGTCTTCCCTACATTGAAACTATATGGTGAGAAGCTATGGCTAGGGAAAGGGGAAGCTTCAGCACAATGGAAAAGAAATTGAACAAAACCCTTTATGTTTTTAGTATTAGGTCATTATGGATTTCCAAGGTACTTTTGAACAGGTATATCTACCAATATATTATACTTAATCTCTTAGTTCTGCAAAAATTAACTAATATTTTATCTGAAACCATGTTGCAAAACAGTATGTTTTATTAGAATATTCTCATTGTCTCAAAGGTTTCAAGGATTTTTGCAAAAAAAATATTCAATCATGAGCACAGAACTCCTAACCAAGTTCCACCTTAGAAAACCAAAGTACATTGTGGAACTCAAAGTTAATTGAAGAGACATTTTAATGACAATTTAATGGATGGAGATAAAAATATCATTTTCCAATGATATTAATATTCTGCTTTTAATAGGTAAAACAAAAATTAATGTCAAAATTAATATAACGTACATTTTAGTTTTATAAAACAGCTAGAAATTTTAAAAAAGCAAAAACATACTAAACTGTCTCTCTTCTGGAATTAAAATATCAAAAACTTCTTAACAGTATGCATAAAAATCCACTTTGATTTCCATTTTGTTACTTTCTTGTTGCTATAAAATTCCAAACACTTTATACACTTGTTGCAAGTATTGAATTTGAAATACTTACGAGGTAATAATTCGTTTTAGTTTTCTGGGTACCAATCTCTGAGAAATTGAATTTAAGAATAACAACCTGGTTCGGGGCGCCTGAGTGGCTCAGTAGGTTAAGCGCCTGCCTTTGGCTCAGGTCATGATCCCGGGGTCCTGGGATCGAGCCCCACATCGGGCTTCCTGCTCGGCGGGAAGCCTGCTTCTCCCTCTCCCACTCCCCCTGCTTGTGTTCCCTCTCTGACTGTGTCTCTCTCTGTCAAAAAAAATAAATAAAATATTTTTAAAAAATTAAAAAAAAAAGAATAAAAACCTGGTAATCTTTAATCTTATTGTATGAATATTACATCATGACTAGAGGTCTTTCTAATTTATATTTGCATGAACCCTCATTCTATGGCAGATGAAAATGATTTTGCCCATCAGAGAGCTACTTATATTTAGTTTCATTTATATATTCTCCATTTAAAATTCAAAGAACTCATAATAATTTTGTATAGTGTCTTTTCAATCAGGTGTTTAACAATTTAATTGCAGAATTGTCAGGTAATTACAATTCAACGCTCAATATGGTTTTTTTTTTGCTAATTTTCCCGAAATTAAAGTGTGCAACATTTTTCTGTATACATAATACAGAAAAATTTTCTATCTTGAAGTAATGATAAGTATCTTAAGTCATAACTCTGATCAAATTATCTATTTACTCGTGGTCTACCATTACACAAAATAGAATCTGTACATTCTCAAGATCCCCTGTACATTCTCAAGATCTCAAGCTATTGGCCAGATTTCTGAACGTGTGTACCAGCCAAAGGCGCTCACGGTAATTTGAAGTGTTTGCAATTTTCAACCCTGCTGGTTGTTAAGAGTCTTCAGTAAGAGGGTGGAGCCATTGCGTTAATTTACAATAAGTACATTGAACTTTTTGAGGAGTAAATACAGCTTGGTTCTCAAGGGTTTATTCTGAGGAAGGCAGTATTAGTTTAATTGTATAAAAAATCAGAATTTTATTTGAACAAAATGAAAGACTAAAATGTACTTTTGAAAGATACATAAAAATGTACTTAAATTGCTAATGTTCTATACAATAAGTTGTTTTTGAGTTTAAACAAAACTCAATTTCAGTTCTGTTTGGCTAACAAGAAGTTTCCAGTATTGTGTTTAAGTAAGCTGACAGAGTTGTGGATTTTTCTGTTTATTTATTTATTATAAAGAAAACTCATACTGATGCAGAGATGAGCTTTTAAATAACTGACATTACTTAAAATATTTTGATACTTTTAAAATTTTTCCTTTTCATCAAAAAGACTGCAAATAAAGGAGCTGAGTTTTAACTGCCACAGTTCTAGTTGTATTTACTTTTTGCATATTGAATAGCTAATAATCATTTTGTCAGAAATATATACTGTCTTCAGTTGCTTCAAATTTAGTGGACATGTTTGTTTCACCTAACAAAATAAATTCATAAAACTCAAGTACTAGAATAAAATTTATAATATTGGATACTTTTTGGTTATTTTAAGTACTTGCTCCAACATGATCACAGAATGTTTGGCACTTACTATTATTCAGCTTGTTTTCCATAAGTTTTGGATCCTTAAAAATCCTCTCTCAGAACTCTCCAAATCAGAGGCCAATCGTTTCAGAGATTTGTCCCTATATAGGGCAAAATGCACATCTGCTTTATCAGTCAAATGGCTTGTTTTATAAATGGATTTATTCTCAGGTTTTTCTCAGATTGAAATACAAACACACAAATACAGATTCATAAGTAAATGGATACTTTTGTGTTTCCCCTTTCTCCACATCCTTGCCAACACCTATGGTTTCTTGGGTTGTTGAATTTAGCCTTTCTGACAGGGGTGAGGTGATATCTCATTATAGTTTTGATTTGTATTTCCCTGACGTTCAGTGGTATTGAACATCTTTTCATGTGTCTGTTGGCCATCTGTATTGTCTTCTTTGGAAAAATACCTATTCATTCTGACCATTTCTTAATTGGACTATTCATTTTTGGAGTGTTGACTTTGATAAGTTCTTTATAGATTCTGGATACTAACCTTTTATCAGATATGTCACTTGCAAATATCTTTTCCTATTCTGTAGGTTCCCTTTTAGTTTTGTTGATTGTTTCCTTTGCTGTGCAGAAGCCTTTTTTTTTTTTTTTTTTTTTTTTTTGATGAAGCCCCAATTGTTTATTTTCTGCATTTGTTTCCCTTGTTTCAGGATATATATCTAGAAAGAAATTGCTAGCGCGGATGTCAAAGAGGTTATTGCCTGTGTTCTCCTCTAAGATTTTGATGGTTTCCTGTCTCATATTTAGGTCTTTCATCCATTTTCAATTTACTTTTGTGTTTGATGTAAGAAAGTGGTCCAGTTTCATTCTTTTGCATGTTGCTCTCCAGTTGTCCTACCACCATTTGTTGAAGGGACTGTCTTTTTCCCTTTGGATATTCTGTCCTGCTTTGTTGAAGATTAATTGACCATATAGTTGTGGGTCCATATGTCTATTTTTGTGCCAATGCCATACCATTTTGCTTACTACAGTTTGGTAATATAACTTGAAGTCCAGAATTGTGATGCCTCAAGCTTTGCTTTTCTTTTTGAAGATTGTTGTGGCTGTTCTGGGTCTTTTGTGGTTCTATACAAATTTTAGGATTGTTTGTTCTAACACTGTGAAAAATGACTTTGGTATTTTTTTTAAAAGATTTTATTTATTTATTTGACAGAGAGATAGAGAGAGAGCACAAGTAGGCAGAGAGGCAGGCAGAGGGAGAGGGAGAAGCAGACTCTCCACTGAGCAGGGAGCCCAATGCAGGGCCCGATCCCAGGACCCCGGGATCATGACCTGAGCCGAAGGCAGCCGCTTAACCGACTGAGGCACCCAGGAGCCCCATGACTTTGGTATTTTGATAGGGATTGCATTAAATGTGTAGATTGCTTTGGGTATAGACATTTTAACAATATTTGTTCTTCCAAACCATGAACATGGAATGTCTTTCCATTTCTTTGTGTCATAATCAATTTCTTTTATCATATTTTTTATAGTTTCAGAGTATAGATCTTTCACCCCTCCTTTCTTAGGTTTATTCCTAGGTATCTTACTAATTTTGGTGCAATTGTAAATGGGATTGACTTCTTAATTTTTCTTCCTGCTGCTTCATTATTGATATATAGAAATGTAACAGATTTCTGTGTGTTGATTTTGTATCTTTTGACTTTACTGAATTCCGGTATCAGTTCTAGCAGTTTTTGGTGGAGTCTTTTGGGTTTCCTTTATAGAATTTCATGGCATCTGCAAATAGTGGAAGTTTTACTTCTTGCTAATTTGTATACCTTTTATTTCTTTTTGTTGTCTGATTGCTGAGGCAAGGGCTTCCAGTACTAGGTTAAGTAGCAGTGGTGAGAGTGGACATCCCTGTTTTATTCCTGACCATAGAGGAGAAGCTCTCAGTTTTTCCCCATAAAGGGTGGTATTAGCTGTGACTCTTTCATATATGGCCTTTATTATGTTGAGTTATGTTCCTTCTAAACTTACTTTGTTGAAGGTTTTTATCATGAACAGATGTTGTATTTTGTCAGAATGTATTCATTTATTCTTTATATATTTTCCACATTCCCTTTATACTATAAACAAAGAATAGCCAGAAGTCTCTTTAAACATTATATAAACTAGGGGGTATAGCTCAGGGGCAGAGAATTTGACTGCAAGCATTATGTAAATTATTCCTTACAAAATCATCAAAATGGCAAAATTACCTCATTTAACCCTATATATGAGTAAAGTCATCAATGAATATTCCTCATTATTTATGACTCTCTGAGAATGTAGGAAAAGTGACATATATTTTAGCATGATTTTAGTTAAAAGCACTATTTTTACTAATAATTCAAAAATAAAAGGAGTGTCTGGGAGGCTTAGTCAATTAAGCGTCCAACTTCAGTTCAGGTCATGATCTCGGGGTCCTGGGATCAAGCCCCATGCCAGGTTTCCTGCTCCGTGGGGAAGTCTCCTTGTCCCTCTCCCTCTATCTGCTACTCCCTTGCTTGTGTGTATTCTCTCTCTCTCTCTGTCAAATAAATAAATAAAATCTTAATTTTTTTTCAAAAATAAAAGTTAATATTAAACATTTTCACAATGATTTGGTCCATTTTTCTATAAAATTTAAGAATGTAGATTGCAAAATCTTAATATGTAAGAAATTTTTGTTTGTTTTAATAGACAAATAGCATATTTAAAAGATATCAAATTTTAAATAGATGCTTATAATTCTTTTTTTTGAGATTTTATTTATTTATTTGAGAGAGAGAATGAGAGAGAGAACATTAGAGGGGGGAGGGTCAGAGGGAGAAGCAGACCCCCTGCCGAGCAGGGAGCCTGATGTGGGACTCCATCCAGGGACTCCAGGATCATGACCTGAGCCGAAGGCAGTCGCTTAACCAGCTGAGCCACCCAGGCGCCCCAGATGCTTATAATTCTAATAGGTAAACTTCCAAATACATTTTATTTTTTTTTATTCATGAGAGTCAGAGAGAGAGAGGCAGAGGAAGAGGAGAAGCAGGCTCCCCGCCTAGCAGGGAGCCCGATGCGGGACTCGATCCCAGGACGCCGGGATCATGACCTGAGCTGAAGGCAGACGCTTAACCATCTGAGCCACCCAGGTGCCCCAAATACATTTTCATGTAAAATAGTATGCATTATGATTAAGCCACTCAGTGGTCTAAAATAAAACAAATCCATTTGTATGGATAATTTTCCTGGGGATTTTAATCTCAGATGGCAAGAAAATCATCTTAGTGCAGCCCACAATCAAAAGAGAAGGATTTCTCCCTCTCCCATATGCCCAACTGCCAGGCTGTAGATCACGAATTCCTCATGATCTCAAAGGTTATAATTTTTCTGAAGAAAGGCTGTGGTAGATTAGGCATTCATCTCCAAAGAGACCTGTGCAGGGTAATTACTAAATTTTCAGAAAAATGTGTGAAAATGTTTGTTTTGTTTTCTGAGATATCTATTTTGTATGCATTTGTGATCACATAAGTTAAGTAATAACATAATGTGACAACAGTGTGTTTAATCATGCATAATTATATGTTAATATCATCTGTAGAATAAAAATATATTTACCGTGTTGTCAGAGCCTAATACATTTTGTTTTATCTGTATGTAACATGTAGAATAAAAAAGACAAAAGTTTGTACACTCCTGGGAGATCTTGGGCCATATATTTCAAAAAGAAACTGCAGTCATAAGTTCTTTATCAATTTTGGATAGTAGCCCTTTATCTGATATGTCATTTGCAAATATCTTTTCCCCCTAAATGTGAGACAGGAGTCCATCAAAATCCTAGAGGAGAACACAGGCAGCAACCTCTTGGACCTCAGCCGCAGCAACTTCTTCCTAGAAACGTCGCCAAAGGCAAGGGAAGCAAGGGCAAAAATGAACTATTGGGACTTCATCAAGATAAAAAGCTTTTGCTACTATCTTCTTCTTTTTCTTAACATATAATGTATTATTTGTTTCAGAGGTACAGGGAAATCGGAGGGGTAGACGAACCATGAGAGAAGATGGACTCTGAGAAACAAGCTGAGGGTTCTAGAGGAGAGGGGAGTGGGGGGATGGGTTAGCCTGGTGGTGGGTATTGAGGAGGGCACATTCTGCATGGAGCACTGGGTGTTGTGCACAAACAATGAATCATGGAACACTTCATCTAAAACTAATGATGTAATGTATGGTGATTAACATAACATAATAAAATTTTTAAAAAGACAAAAAACAAAACAAACAACAAACAAAAAAAGATAAAAAGCTTCTGCACAGCAAAGGAAACAGTCAACAAAACCAAAAGACAACCGACAGAATGGGAGAAAAAAAAAAAAAAACTGCAGTCGTATTTCTAACAACTGCAGGATTGGTGCTAATGCTCCCATTGTGTTGCGGCCAAACTTAATTGGGCTCTAGATTCTTCAGTGAGACATTAGCTATGGCATTTAATGGTGTTTTTTGTTGCTTCCTTTGGTTTTCATGGAAGGAAAGATTTTACAGGAATGTATGGTAAATGAATAGAACACACTAAAGACAAGTTACCAACGTGAGTGCAACAGATAGCAAGCTTTAGGATTATAGGATAGCATTCCACCCAATATCTGCTTTTTGAATATTTGATGTAGAAAAAGAAAAGAGAAGTTAATGACATACTTACCACTATCTTCCCCCTGCAAAGCAAACTGACACTGACACGGTAAGAAATCCCTAATACACCCTCTGAAAACCAGTCACTCAAGTAATTACAAATATATAATTCCCTGCAAAGTCTCTATCAAACATATTGTCCTTGAGATTTTGATTATAATAGGAAAAAATAAAACCTGTATCAGTCCATTATAGGCGTGGACTGTAGTCACTAGATATATCTTAATAAGCTTCTTCAAATTTAGGTTGATAGGTATTTAAAACTGCTTTGGGACTACTTATTGAATATTTTAGGAGGAAATATTTTTGCAGTCCATATATTTAGTTTATGACTATGTAGTTACATATTCTGATGCTCTGAGAAAAGTGAATTAAAATATTTAAGCTGCTTTGCTTTCTATCTCATCTACCAGGTGTTTAAGCATCCTGCAGGAACTTGAGGACTCTATTTGTATGTATTTTAAAATTTAAGTATTGTACAGCTGTGGATGCACTTGTTTTCTTCTTGCTCATTCAGCTAGGTTTCTATCTTCTTAAACACTGTAATTGCATCAGGCATAAGAAATGTAAGGGATAAAACTTTGAACTAAGCAGTACTCTGGGTATTTGTAAATGTAAAACAGATGTGCAGTAAATATTGTGAGTTTTGAATCAATAGGACACCATATAAATACAAAAGAATGAAAGAAGAGGTAAAATTTGTCAGTGAATTTTGCTAAATGTCTCATCAGTAAGGAAAAGCAGCTTCCTTACAGCATTTAATGAACAGCCCTTTGCACATCGTTTTCCTATTACTCCTGGAGAGCAACGAGTCTGCAAACTAAATGTAAGCAAACTTTTGGTCAGTAAGAGGTGTATACATTCATGAAAAACAAATTTCAAATATTTCAAAAGATTTTGGGTACCGAAAGTACAGCTAAGGAGGTATTTTTATAAAAGACATTTTATAAATTTCAAAACGTATTACTAATCTTAAACCACTTAAATTATACAATTTAATTTTCAAGTTATTATTGCATATAGATAAATCTGGAATAGGAAACATATTAAGACAAAAACAATTTATATTGCATTTTAGAAAAAAAAAAGTATCTCGTGTTTCTCAAAACATTCTCTTATCCCTTATTTCTCAAAATCTGATGATGGCATCACCTTTCATTGAATAACTCGGGCTCAAAGCCCACACTCTCATCACCTTTATTCAGTCCTTAAGACCTACTAAAGCTACACAATTTACGTGAAAGGTTTCTGACTTTCCATGTCCATTGGTTGTGATAATTGGCATCAATTGCCTGGATTATTGTAATAATTTTTAAGTTATTTCTGTACATTTGTTCTCTTTCTATATTAATTTACACTAAAGAGTATCATCTGATTAATATTCCTGAGTGTATACTGACCAGTTGCCCTTGACTTAAAAAATATTTAATTGCTCTCCATTTCCATATGAGTAAGTGGGTCCTTTGACCTGAATTAACATGCATTCCCTAGCCAATATCAAAAATGTTTCCAATATTATATGATAACATATAAATTACACATTCTGTATAATATGAAGTAGATATTGTTCCCTAATTAAACCCATTCTTATTGCCTTTAAATTATTTCTCTATCAAATTTCTATATAGCTCTTCTATTAAATCATCACAACTTAATTTTTCACTTTTCCCTATTTGCTGCCTTATTTTGTCAAATTTTGTATTTTAAATTTATCACTACAAATTTTACTATAGTTTTAAAATTGGACATAAGATACATATATTGATTTTTAGTTTGAGTGTACACATAAATACATATACTATTACATATTCCATAGGTGCAGTTTGAAATTTTAAAAGATGAATAAGGCTGTTATTGTTCTAAGCTTTTCTGATTCACTATGTCTGGATGATCAACCACCCTAGAATATAGGATACATTAAAACAACAACTATTTTATTATCTGTCACAATTTGGCGTTGTGAGTTAGGAATATGGACAGGGCTCTGCTGGATGAGTTTTTGTTCCATGTGGCATTAATGAAAGTAACACAGTGAAGGTCAGCTGGTTGATGGTCTGACCTGGCATATATATATATATATATATGTATAAATATATATATATACACACACACACACACACACACACACATATATATATATATCTTGTCTTCTTGGAAGTGACTATAAGTCTTAGCCAAGGTAGAACTATTGACTGATAGTTTAGGCATATACCTAAACATCCCCATTTGTACATGGCAGTCTCAGGGTGGTTGGGCATCTACATTTTTCAGAGGATGAGAGTGCCAAGAAACCCATTTGGAATATGAAAATCCTCTTATTACTTAAGCTTTGAAATTCCAAAACATCATATCTGTATTATTTTATTGGTAAAAACAAATCACTTATGCCTAAAGAGTTTCAAGGAGAGAAGAATGAGACTCCACCCCTCAGCAAGAAGGGTATCAAAATTTTAGGTTACCATTAATGCTAATTAATGTGATGTAATGAGCATAAGGCATGTACACTTTTCTCACATGCAAACTTTACCTCTTACAAGGCACAGACTATTTCATCTTATTCCAGAATTCGCTCAAAGTCCAGTATCAGAGCATCTAAATCAGGTCTAAGTTCAAGTACAGATGATAGGATCTATGAACAAGTATAATTCTTCTCAACCTTCAGACCTCTAAAGAGACCAATTACCCGTACCCTTCCTCTAGGTGCATCTGTGGCCATAACATTTAACAATGACACAGGAAAGGATAACCTCCGCTAACGTCTGATTCAAAAACGGGGAAGCAGTGGGCATATGACAATCACTGCTGCACAGCAATTCCAGAATCCTTTTGGACATGTGTTGCCAGTTATCTAATTAGGGCACCCTGGGAATAATTCTTCAAGTTTTTTGGCTCTACTCTCTGGGCTCTTTGTTCTGTCTCTTGGTATATCCTTATTTTCTTCCAAAAGAAATAGCTCATTTGCAGCTGAGTAGATCTCTTAGATTACTTCCCATCCTTAGATGTTTAGGGGCCCCCTCTACTGCTTTTAACTTTGTAAGGTCTATGTCTCAGTAAAAACTGACGGTACTTATGCCAATATGATTTTCTTAAAAATTTGTGAAGTTACTCTGAATTTTATTGGGCTTCATATCATTAGACAATGATGCATTCACAAATTTCTTTGATACAGGTCTCTCTCCAGAAGAGACTAAGAGTTAGATTATTGTGGGGAAATGGGACTTTAAAATACTTTTCTAGGAGACTCATTTGCTTACGGGTTTGTCTCTTTTTAAAATGTTTTGGGGTCTTAGGAGATTTCCAGCAACACTCTTTATATGATTTTAGCCTGAGTCTATTTTTTATTTTGAGAATTTTTTACCACCTAGAGAATTTGAAAATAAAAGCTTGTCTTCATAAAGCCTATCAAGCGTTATTTCATTTATCTTCTAAATTTTGCTTAAAAATTGGACTGTTCATTTTTTTTTAGTCTCATCTCTCTATCCACATATTATCAAACAGCTAAAATATATCAGTTGGTATGTTAAACCTATTGCTTGAATATCTCCTTAGCTTAATCTGCCATTTCTCTATAGATTCAACTTTTTTCCCCACTATCAATAACAATTGTCTTTTTCAGTCAGCATTTCTAATAGTGTCGGTGAGAATTTTTCATCTTCCACTAATGGTCTCCTTGAGATACTCTACTTGCAATTCCCTCAGGTTTTACAGCTTTTTCCCTTTGCTGAGTCTCAAAGACGATATCATATTTTTAAAATTTCCATTACAAAGCATCCTTCTTCTATTCAAATCCATTCCTGTTTTCTATTGTTCTATAAAAACTACATCAAACTTATTGGCTTATAGCAACAAATACTATATATCACAATTTAATGAGTTAAGATTTTGGTCAGGGCTTGATAAGATGATTCTCTTGTTTCATGTGGCATCAGCAAAGATCACTCAATGGTATTCGGTGGACCTATGGACTCTACTGGTCCAAGATCATTTCATTCACCTGTCTGGCCTCTAGGCAGGGCAACATGGATGACTGGGCCCAGCTGGAACTACTAACCAAAGTACCTACATGTTACTTTCAAGCATAATGATTTGGGGATAAAGAAAGTCATTATACCATGGATTAAGACCCACAGAGAATGTCCTAAGAGACTAAAGTGAAAACCACAAGGCTTCTTATACCTCAGCCTGAGAAGTTCTGGAATGTCCCCTCTTTCACATTCTGTTGGTCAAGCAAAATCATAAAGTCCTGCCCAGGAGCAAAGAGAATGAAAGTAGAATCTACTTCTCCATAAGGTAAGTCATATAATCTTACTACCAGACTGAATCTACAGCATAAACCATAGGTTTAAATATTTGGAAACTCCTTACTTCTCATCAGATATTCTGTCACCAGTTGGAACCTCTAAGAATCAGATTTTGAAATGAAAATAGGATTAGGGATTTTTTTGGAATAAAATCCTGTGAAGAGAAAAAAAGAAAGCAAAAATTAGCAATGGAGAAGTTGAACTGGGATGCAGTCTCATTGAACACCTCAGCTAACACTATGGGAGTTCAGAAAAAGGGTTGTCTCTACAGAGCAGTTTGAGTTGAGGAGATAATTCAAGGCTTCTCTGCTGGAAACACTCCCAGTAACTGTGGTAATAAGTTATTCATTCCTAAAGGGAGAATTACAGTCCAACACATGTCTACATCCAGAGCATATTAACCATATAATTTCTCTAAAGAGGTAAAAGTGCTACTCTGTACAACACTCAGCTGCCATGATTGAATAGGTAATAATGAACCAGGTGAACAGGTATTAAAAGAGTACTGTCTTTTTTTCAGAATGAGTGTAATTCACAATAACAAGTTAAGATTTATTGGTTCAAATAGCAAAATTTATTAACTAAAACCATGATATTGTTTCTAAATATACAATGTAAGTTGTGATCAGTTATCACAATGTACTTAATCCAATTAAAACTCTTTTATTCATGAACTTTAAAGTGAGCAACATTGGATTATTTTTCCTTTTTTTTTATAAAACTGTTAAGAATTACTTTATATTCTTTTTTTTAATCATTAAAAAATTTTATTGAGCTATAACTGACTTTATATTCTTTTTGCTATTCCATCCCTTTTTTATCTGACAAGAGTACAAATAAAAGGTATTACTAATTAATACATTATTTTCTTTCCATATATTTTCTATTCATCAAGTTAGGGTGCCTAAAAAGAAAAGATGCTGGACAGTTAACAAATAGCAGCAAACATAAAAGGTGACACTAGTTGAACAGAGATATTAATCAACTTTACCGTGTCTGAGGGAAAAAAATTGGTGTACTTATTAAACCTCATATAAACCTTTTTACCATAAATCCCTGAAAAATGTTACAATCTGGGAATGACATTTTTATTTTTTTTCAGAGAAATATTCAAAAGGTTTTCTAAAGAAAAGTACTAGCATGAGTTCACAAGTAACTCTACTACAGCTCAAGTCTCTTATTTTCAGATTTGCGTAGATTGAAATCAATTTTAGGCAAAGAGACTTTTAAAACATTTAATATGATGTGACTTCTTGCTAAGGAAAAAAAGGTAACTTGGTAGATGCCGTCAAACTGTAAGTCCCTTTTTATGACTCCGTGTGTTGTGTGTGTGTGTATGTGTGTTTTAAAATTAGAAGGCAAAGCTGTTTTTAAATACTAACAATGAGGTAGCAAATTAACTAGTTTCTCTTTAACTTGTCTTTTTTTATATTTTCCATTTTCAATTGAAATCAATGTTTTTAATATCTTTATAGATGTCAATTTTCACTGGGATAGGTAATCTACTGTTAAAAATACATAAAAGTTTGTTGCTGTTAAATCTGGAGAAAAAAATAGAAGAAACATCTGAGTCATACTCTTCAAAAAAAGCGAGCAAAAGAGAGAGAAATATTGAAGTACTGGACTTTATTTTTGCACCCATCTAGAGCTACTAGGCTCCTACGGTTCTCTCCATCCTTCCCTCTCGATCAGCTTGCTTTGCTTCCTCACAGAGTAGGTACTTTCAATGTATGAGCCCAATTCCGCAATGGTTCTACAGACCTGGGAGAACCCATACCCGGTGCAGATTGACAAGGTAGACCACTGCATGGGTCACAGCTGTATGAGCGCTCGGAGGAGGCTCTGACTTCCCTAAGGGTGCCAGGAGGTGCCAGATCAAGAATCTAGAAGTTTAGAGAAGTTAACACCTGGTGGAGACTTGACCACTGAGATTCTGCATTCAAGAAGGGGCCAGAAGATAAATTTCTTGCCCTTCCTACTTCTAACCGATTGTTTGGAGATGCAGGGATTCCATGTGGTCTTGCTGGAGATGTCCCATGAAATCTAACATGAGTGGTGTTTTGTGAAGCTGTGGTCAATACACTAATATGTCACCATGTATTTGATTTTTCTCCTTCTGTGGTCCAATTTCTTTTCCTTCCATGCTTACATGTTTTCTTGAGAATCCAGATTAACAAAGAAGAATAATCAGAATACTTGTATATTCCTCCAAGATGGCTGGTTTGAAGTCATACACTACCTTATGTTTTAAAATCCTTGACTTTTTTATTTTAAAAAAGTTCCCATTTTCTTGTAGTCATAACTCATACATATGAAAATATATATTCTTATAGTAAAGTACTAGTGCACATTTTAAGCAATTTTCCAGTTTTCAAAAGTAATTCATAATGCTAATTTTATAATAATTCTTGTGGGATGTAATATAAGAAATTAACTTCACTACAGATAGGACATTTTAAATATTTATAAGAGTAATATTGAGCTTTTATTTGTGATCATAACCTACATGTATAGATTTGTATTCTGCATGAGACCAGGGAAACAGTTCATCTTTTTTTTTTTTAAGATTTTATTTATTTATTTTAGAGAGAGAGAGCACACACATGCACATGTACACAAGAGGGACAGGTTGGGGGAAGGAGAAGAGGGAGAGAGATGGGGAGAGAATCTGAAGCAGACTCTGCGCTCAGCATGGAGCCCCATGCAGGGCTTGATTCTATGACCACAAGATCATGACTTGAGCAGAAACCAAGAGTCACATGCTTAACCAGGTGTCCACCCAGGAGTCCCCAAACTGTTCATCTTAATCACTTTTCTTTAGTACCTAACAATGTGTTTGGCCCTAGAAGAGAGAACATATTAAATCAATAAATTAAACACCTTATATATTTAGAGTCAAATTGATTGCTACAGTTCTCATTTATTGATTGTTCCCATTAATCAAACTTCTACTTTTTTTTTAAAGATTTATTTATTTATTTATTTGAGACAGAGAGAATGAGATACAGACAGCATGAGAGGGAGGAGGGTCAGAGGGAGAAGCAGACTCCCTGCCGAGCAGGGAGCCCGATGTGGGACTCGATCCCGGGACTCCAGGATCATGACCTGAGCCGAAGGCAGTCACTTAACCAACTGAGCCACCCAGGCGCCCCAAACTTCTACTTGTTTTGATTAATCAAAACAAATGATCTCTCAGTAATTCTCAGTTTTGTATGTGGGTTATTTATATTGAGGTTAATACAAATGTGAAATATATTGCAGAGGCTAATCAGTACCCAATAATCACATATTTAAAAATATTCATTACAGAAATCTTAGTATACTGATTTCCGCAAAATTAGTCCTCTCTGGGCAGAGGGATGTTGTATCTAGGCCAGTTATTTTCATGCATTTCTATTCCTAGATTCCAAGACTCCTACTTAATCCTAAATAATGTGACTTTTTATTGACAAGGCCACTAAAATATTTGATGTTTATTCATTACCATGCTTAACAATATTTAGCTCTTTTTCAAATTTGAAGTGAGTATAACAGAGTTAAATTTAAATATATTTTAGGAAAAAGACTTTTTAAATTAACAGTTGATAAAGAATGATGAAAAAAAGATACACATTTTTGTTTTTCTAAAACACTCTGGCAGTCTTGTTTCAAATCTAAATATTTTGCTATTTAGTACAAAAACTCAATTCCTGTATTAAATATATATCAATTCACTAAAGGAGATACCTGTAAATTAGAGAACAAGATTAGGAAAAAAAGTATAATGCTTATGTTCAAAATTGTCAGTATTAATATTATTTCATTCATAGTTTGAAGAAAATAATTTTAAGGACTGTTATTAAAATTTATTCTTTAAATCATTTATTTTATCAAATAAATGGAGTTATACGCAAATATCTTCTCAGGTGTCTAGTTAAATACATATCTAAGTCAATATACACAAAATAATATTTAATTGTAACACATAAAATTGTTCATATAAGTTCTAAATCTATTATTTGTAAGTCAGGTGAAAATCTGTTCATAAGTGTTCATCTTTAAGCATAAATCACTATGCCGAAGGATATAACACATGAAAGTCTTCATCTGAACAAACTATTTTCTTGAAACTTATTATGATCCTGTTTTGAATCATTTATTAAAAAAACAAAGTTGGTGCAAATTGACTATATATATATATATATGTCTTATCTATATATATGATTATATCATATATATGATTATATCATATATATATATATATATATGACTTATCCTCCCAACACTATTGAAACGAAAGTAAAGGGGTATTGTTTTTTAAGGAAGAAAAGAGGGTAAGATTAAACATATTAGAACAAAGAGAATGAGAAAAGAAACATGGTCAGACAATGAATGTCACGAGAGTTTGGGGAAGATGGAAATCACGTAGAGGAGGAGACTGAGCAGGGTTTAACACAACACAATAGGCTAAAGGAATAGTTGGTCTCAAGAAAGAATTATGTTCACCCAAATGGATTCCTGAAAGGAACTCAAAGTAATCAGTCCAGAGGTATTCTGGAAACTGGTAGTGAGGCTGAAATTTGAGAAATTTAATAAAAGCAATTCTGTAGTGTGACTACAAAAGCTGGTCCCTCTCTAACGTCTAGGAGGCAAGGAGCAGTAAACTGGGTATTTTCTGCAGAAGAAAAAGGCTAGACTCTTCATTTGCTAAACCTTAGACATTGTTGTATGGGTGGAACATAGGGCTATAAAAGGAGATGACTAGAAATTGGTATACTCCTTGGTGGGCTCACCTCTGTCCCCCTTACCCTTTCTATTCCCGGAACACTGAGAGCCAGAGACATTCCTTCGTCATGGGAGACATGAAGCAGCACCTGTAAAAAGATAGGCACTTACATTTGAGGGTGTGGAGCGCACAACAAAATGGCCTGATTGTTATCTGATCATTCTTCCATTCAAAAGTCAGGCACAAAACTCTAGGGTTATGTAGAAATTAATCCACTTCAATATTAATCTTTAAAATGTTCATTTATAAATGATACATATTATAAAACAACCTTCTCCTCCTATCACTGTTGAACTTTATCATATTATCCTGCTTTATTCTTTTTATTTTTTTGTTTTTTTTAAGATTTTATTTATTTATTTGACAGAGAGAGACATAGCAAGAGAGGGAACACAAGCAGGGGGAGTGGGAGAGGGAGAAGCAGGCTTCCCGCGGAGCAGGCAGCCCGATGTGGGGCTCGATCCCAGGACACTGGGACCATGACCTGAGCCGAAGGCAGACGCTTAACGACTGAGCCACCCAGGTGCCCCTGCTTTATTCTTTTTAAAGTTCATACAAAAATCTGGAATTACTTTCCTTCTTTATTTGATTTATTATCTCTACCTCAATATGATGAAATCTTCCTGAATTAAGAGGCACTGTCTACCTTGTTCACTTCAACAGTATCAAATGGAGTTGTCCTGGAATGGGAAGGAAGCTACTATTTATTGTGGATTTTCTAGATGAAATAAAGATTTCTATATGGGACATGGGTGAAAATAAAGAGATAGTCTTGTAAAATATGTGGGTAGCAGAGAGCTCAATAATAAATAGAAAAGTAAACACAATTGTCCTGGGGCATAATCTAATGGATAAAAGGCTTGTGTGGCTATAGCAGAGTGAATAAAGTAGAAAATAGAATGACACAAGTAGAAAACAGGTAAGCAGAGTCCAGGTAATTTAGTCAGGAATTTCATGACACCAAAAGTCTTCAACATTGGCCTCAGCTTATTCCCATTTCCTTAAAAAATTACATTATTATATAAATTATTGCATTTGTTACAACATTGCTTTAGAATATTTTCTTTACAATATATCTTAAACAACCCAGAAAACCACCTTCCCTCCTTATTTAAGAAAGTAATCACAGGTTTTTCCCTATAATTTTTGCTTTCCCCCCACCAAGATTACAATGTATTCTATCCCCTCTTCTAACATCTCCTGCCACTGGGTAAATTAGCGGTGACAGTGTACAATCATACCTCCATTATCCTATTTGAGGCAGTATTAATAACAGACATGCCTCCCTCTAATTTTTAATAGCAACATTAAAAGGCAAACTGGTGCAATTTTTGAACAAAATGTATCACCGTGACTTGCCAAGAGTAACATATTTTATTTGATGCAATAATGTGTAATTTATACTCTAGGGAGTATGCATAAGGTATATCCTTATGGGACGTAAGAACATAGGCATTTTTTTAATTTGCATTCACTTTCCTAAAAGGGAGAATATAATTAAACATATTATGGCTGTTAAGGAGTCTTCAAGTCTATGAAGGAAAATACAGCCAATGACCATCTTGGCTAATACTTAGCTGTGTTCTGCAGTGTGATGACTAGACGTAGTCATCATAATAAATAACATTTCTAGTCATGTACTGAACCACAGCTTGTGAATCCTTATATCAGTGATAAAGGTGAACCTACAGAGTATTCTGTGAACTTTACCTGAAACTAGAAATCCAGAAATATCTCTCCAGGACAGAACCTCTCTGTCCAGTACCCGCATCCCGAGTCCCATCATTGCCATGATGTATATCATGTTGATCTCTAAAGCAGAATCTGCCCTGAAGGCCATAAGCATAATAGTTTCATTTTGCTTTGTCTCTCTGGAGCCAAATTTTACCCATTCCTAATGTGCAATTTTATAGACTCAGGTACTGAAAAGGTTTACAAAGTGGCAGGAAATAAAAGAGCTCACATCAAAGCCTGTATCTAATGATAGGAGATTTACCCTGAGGATTTGCTTGCCTTGAAGGGAGAACATCAGAGTAATTGGAAGATTTTTGAGGTATACTGTAATGAAAATAAGAGACTGATCTACATCAGTGCAATCCTGGGGTTTTTTACTTGGCGCATCCTTCTTATTGCCTTGCGTGCCAATGTACAGCATTATCCTGAGTGCACTTTTTCCATTGCAAATTTTTGTGCTTGATGAAAATTTACAACATTGGGACTTTGACTTGTGAAAATAGCTTCTGTTATGCAAATTTTGGTTTTAGAAACTGAGCCAGAACAGAAAAAAGAAAAAATTCCCCAGAGGCTGAGTTGCCCGGTTCCGATGATAAAACTCTTAGACTATCTATCATTTTAGAGTTTGTAATTTTCAGTATTCTTGCCCTGAACTGAATATTTCAAAAATAAAATACTATGGAGGCAAAGCTCAAGGGTTTCCACATTGAAAAGTAAAACCTCATTCAGTTAAAAATGAAAATATTTTATGAGAGTACATTTATTCATATACTAAACATTAAATTCATAAAATAAATAAGATGTAAACTCTCAAGCAAATGAAAAATTAAATGAATAAAATGTATTTACTATTCATCCAAATTATTTCAAAACTCAATGGAAAAAGATAACAGTAAGAGAAATGTAAATGGAAATCTATGGCATTCCAGAATTTGTATACATTCTTTTGACCTAAGGAATCTGAGACAGCCTATGGAAGGTGTAGAAAAATAATCATTTAGGCAAAGAACTAGCCATCACTAATATTCGAAGACCCACACGTATAGCAAATATGCCCATGAAGCTCCAGTGGCTAGCACAAATCACATTAAGAAAAGTTTCGCCATCTCTCTTGCAACACGCCTGGTCTTTATATCTAGTGCTTCTACACATGTGTCAGTTAGTTACCTTGACAGAGTAGAATGAAATTCAAACTTCTTAACAAGGACTACACCAGCCTCAAGGGATTTTTATCCATCGGATCATGACCCACGTCTTTTCCACTGCTTTTCTATTTATCCTTTTCTCTCTGCTATTCTTTTATTTGCAAAACCAGTTCCCTCTCCTCATTCAGGTCTTAACTCAAATGTCAACTCATCTTAGAAATCTTCCTGGACAATCTGCCATAAATTTTTACCCCTTCCTTCTACCCTAGCTGTGCTCTACTGCATTATACTGATTTATTCATTTTAAAGCCATATAAGCATTTGAAAATATTTTCCTTATTTATTTGATTACTTATTATATCTATTACCTTGGATAAAAGTTTCATTAATTCAGGACTCCTTTGTCCTTTTGCATTGCAAATAGGATACAGCATAGCTACTCAATAAATATTTGTTTAATGAATATGTGTCTACATATCCCCTCCCCCCTTTTGTTTTGCTCTTGAATTATCCACTTCCCAGTCTTGTCCATGCATAAAAGATTTCCTATTTTCCACAATATGTGTTTGGTGAGAGTATCAGTTTGAAAATAATTTTAGAGCAATCAAATCTGAGAAGGCAAATAAACCAAATGTGAAACTGATGAATAAATTCTACACCTTTCCCTGAACAAGGGGAGGTGTTACACAGCAGAAAAGGGAATGGTCTTTGCCATCAATGATACCAGGTTTGAATTTTACCTTTGTGTGATTTGAAAAAGTTATGTTCTTTGAAACTCCATCTCTCATCTGAAAGATGAAAAGTGTATAATAACACCTTTTCCAGCTGTGAGAATTAAATGAATTAATATACATGAAGACATATATCAAAAAGCTTTCTGATACATAGTTGATATTCAGTAAATATTTCCTTCTTTCTTTCCCCCTTTGCCTCATTCCCGCAGGCTAATCAAAGTTCCAAACTAGAGTCAGAATTCTAATTTACATTAAGCCTATGGGGTAATGCCTAATAAGCCTGAAGGTAAACCATTTTGCCTTGGGCCTCCCAGGCAAGTATCATTATAGATGACTGCCTTAGAAATATTGGAGTTATAAATGCAGCACAAGAGGGAATGTTCATTAAATTATTGTCTACATCTTAATTTAAGAAAGCTAATTGATTTATGAAGAAAAACTCCTTGAATGTCTGGTTTTGAAAGATATAAATGCAAGTGTAAAAATATTTAAATCGAAATAATGAATATCCTTGAGATTTTCAATGTATTTTCACACAATAAAAACAATGTTTTCCTTTAGTTATTTTATAGTTTTCCATATGTTTGAATATATTTCTATTTTCATCTAGTATTTTTGTTTTGCCTTTCTTCCTTCCTCCCTCCTTCCATCCTTTTCTTTTCTTTTTTTCTTTTCTTTTCTTTCTTTCTCTTTCCTTCTTTCTTTCTTTTTTCTTTCTTCCTTCCTTTCTTCTTTTCTTTCTTTCTTTCTTTCTTTCTTTCTTTCTTTCTTTCTTTCTTTCTTTCTTCCTTTCTTTCTTTCTCTTTCATCCTAAAAGTCATGTATCTATTCTTTACATCAAATAATGAGTTTTTGGATCTATTTGTTTTCCAAATTCATTTACTTGTTTTCTATTTCATTAATTTCAGCTTTTATTCTCATTGTTTTTCTTCTCCTACTTTTGGTTATCTTCACTGGTTTATTATTATTGTTAAATTTATGAGTACTGACTAAGGTCTTCTTTCTAATAATGTGAGTACTGACTAAGGTCTTCTTTCTAATAATGTGTTGGAGAAATGCAATTAAAAAGGAAATCTCGAGACGCCTGGGTGGCTCAGTCATTGAGCGTCTGCCTTCGGCTCGGGTCATGATCCCAAGGTCCTGTGATCGAGCCCCACCTCGGGATCCCTGCTCATCAGGAAGCCTATTTCTCCCTCTCCCACTCCCCCTGCTTGTGTTCCCTCTATTGCTGTGTCTCTCTCTGTCAAATACATAAATAAAATCTTAAAAAAAAATTAAAAAGGAAATATCTTCCCAACCTAGAAAACCCCTTCATAAAGGTAAAAGAGGAAAAAAAAAAATCAGTTATTGACTAAGCATTAAACTAGAATGTGCACATCACAGGTAATTCACTAAGAGATTGCCTAGACAGAAGGATATCTCACCCCATGCCAGCAGATAGGACCCATTACATATATATATATATATATATATATTTTTTTTTAAAGATTTTATTTATTTATTTGACAGAGAGAGACACAGCAAGAGAGGGAACACAGCAGGGGGAGTGGGAGAGGGAGAAGCAGGCTTCCCGCGGAGTAGGGAGCCTGATGCAGGGCTCGATCCCAGGGCTCTGGGATCATGACCCGAGCCGAAGGCAGACACTTAATGACTGAGCCACCCAGGTGCCCCTACATACATGTTTTTAAGATAAATAATAATTAATCCTCAAGTAGAAGGATTTGACAGCATCATTGGTCACACACTGTTCATCTCGATTCACCTGGTAACTGGAGTGCCCATCTGTGTTTGCTAATTGGCTTAATTAAAAGGAAAAATAAACTTCTTATATCTTTATGACAAGGGGTACTTTTGCAACTTAGAGGGAGGTAATTATGGAAGTTCTGCCCGCCCACAGAAACTGGGAGATAGGGGCCATTTTTCTTTGATGATTATAGTATAAAAAAGATGGTTCTTGAGAGAGACATTTCCTGAGTTGTAACTCTGGTGAGAAGCTTGTTTAGCTTTTAAAAAGATTTCCATACATTTCAAAGGGACAAAGCACTTACAATGACAAGTTTTCTAAAGTAAATGCTCTAAGGAAAAGGAGTTTGGAAGAGATTGTCTCTTCCTTTATTTTCACCAGGGAGAATTAAGACTCTTATTTCTAATCTATATTTGCCCTTACAAATGAAAGAATTTTTAGGCTGCTGAGCTTCTGCTGAGCTTCAGCTTTGCCTGAGGCCTTGCTTCTGCCTCCAACCTCCAGCATTTCTACCTTCAGTAACATTAATTGGAACAGATCCAGGAAACAGAGTAGCTTGGATTCACTGGGGCATTACTTCTCAGCATTACTGAAATGAACCCAAGGAAGAGAGGAAATGTGATACACAAATTACAGTGGTGGAACAGATCAGTAAATGTTCTAAAGACTTATTAAAAGAGGGCGTGAGGATATGCCCCCTAATCTGATACATTAGGTAAAAGTGAGAGCCTGGTACTTGTTTTTTTTGTTTTTGTTTTTGTTTTTTTTAGTAAGGACCACACCTTGTAGGATTCTAATAAAAGCATGCTGGGGTATGCTTTGAGAAACTCCATTAAAGCCCTGAGGAGCTGGAGAAGAGGGTGTGAAAAACATCTGTTCCAGAAACAGTAATCTGCTGGCTGAACATACATGGAAAGCTGGAAATGAGAAGGCAAATTTGAAGCTAAAGCAAGAAAAATCCAGACTTCAAAGCTGGTGAAATATGCACACATCCATGCCATAAGAGATTAAAAATGTGACGAAAAATGACTCATAAATGTTTAACACCCTTCACCTCTGTAGCATTTAATAAATTTAATATCATTATCTTTTCAAATATTCCGCCCTCAACTTGAATACTTTACCAGTGTATTTGCCATTTATATTTTATTTCCTAGTATTTTCTGGGCTTTTTACATTACCTTTTAATATTCCCTTTCCTATCATCCAAGGCTAACTGGCTTCTGCTGTTCTTCTTCTAAATTTCTTCCTCAGAATGATGATACACAATCACAAATTAATTACTCACCAGTAAGTTTTATGGTGATTTTCATCAGTCCCATCATCATTAGCCTCAGCTGTCATCTGTGTTTTTGACTCTGGTGATAATACAGAGTAGTGGTTCAAGAGGAAATGTTCAGGAGCCAAATATATTGGTAATGTATCTGATCTTGTAGGATGCATGGAGTAGGAGTGGACTGACTTAGAATTCTCAAAGCCTTGATGTTGTGAAAACTAATGTGGGTCCATTTCAGAAGAGCTCTCAAGTGCCAAGGAAGACGTGTGCAGAAACTAGGAATCCAAGAGAAAAGTTGTTAAATGAAGAACTTCTAAAGGCGGAGAGAGAATACTGCATGGGGAATGGCAGCTCTAGTGATGGAAATGTGAAAAGTACAAAAGTTCAGGAGCCCAGAAGTTCAAATATCAGAGCCTTTCAATGCTGAAACAGCCAAGAGTGTGACTTGTTATCTAATAAGGGTTAGACTAGATGCTTACAAGGTTCTGTACAGCACCAAAATTCTATAAATCTATAATTCTTAACAACACTAAATAATTTAAAGTCTTTATATTTATTTGGTTTGTTTCCTTAAAGCAATGTAAATCTTAACATTGATTTATAATTTCATGTAGAAATCTTTGCTGTGTAGACTCTGAATTTGATTCTGGGCCCACAGAGTGGTAATTTGAAATGAATCAATAGATGCTAAAGGATGGTAATGTTTCAGCACCTGGCTATAACAATGATTTTCTGGGAATCAATGTTTCAAACTGAAACAGAATAGCATCCTCCTTTTGCTTCAAGAGCCTTTCATGGTTCTCACACATCAGGAGCACAGAATCAAGCCTTTAGGAGAGTTGGGAGTCATCAGTCTTTCTTTTTTACCTTTTGCAGTGACTTTAATGTGTAAATATTGCAACTGCACATGGCTAGACCTGAAAAAAAAATCTATTCTATTTTTCTTTTTTTAATTTTTCTTTTTTTTATTATGTTGTGTTAATCACCATACATTACATCGTTAGTTTTTGATGTAGTGTTCCATGATTCATTGTTTGTGTGTAACACCCAGTGCTCCATTCAATACGTGCCCTCTTTAAAGATTTTATTTATTTATTTGACAGAGAGAGAGAGAGACAGCGAGAGCAGGAACACAAGCAGGGGGAGTGGGAGAGAGAGGAGCAGACTTCCCACCGAGGAGGAAGCCTGATGTGGGGCTTGATCCCAGGACCCTGGGATCATGACCTGAGCCGAAGGCAGACGCACAACGACTGAGCCAGCCAGGCGCCCCACGTGCCCTCTTTAATACCCATCACCAGGTTAACCCATCCCCCCACCCCCCTCCCCTCTAGAACCCTCAGTTTGTTTTTCAGAGTCCATAGTCTCTCATGGTTCATCTCCCCCTCCGATTTCCCCTCCTTCATTCTTCCCGTCTTACTATCTTCTTCTTTTTTTTAACATCTATTCTAGTTGTCTATTTTAATCACAGTATGATCAATAAGTGATCATAGGGCTAGCTCAACTGCCTGCTTGCTTTTATTTTTATCTCTCTATTCTTTTATTTCTCTCTCCTTCACTTCTATACAGTTTTTGCCTTTCAAAATCCTGAAATTTACTTAGAAACTGATGCATTTCAGGCCATTGTACTGATAAAGTTTCTCAATTTTTAATATGCTTTTAGCACAACTCAGCACTTGAAGGCCTGCAACCTGTCCCAAAAATGAGAATTAGGAAAGGAGAAAAATCACTGTGCAATATACAAAATACATGGTGTTTTAGATTAACATGCTATGTTGTGAAGAAAGATGGAAGAAATCTTAGCTAAGGAGGAGAAGAAACCATGGTGTCAGTGCCAAAAATGTGTAATGTTCTTGGGGTGATTTGGGTGCTCCCATGATGTACGGGGACCAAACCACAATTACCGTAAACAACATGGCAAATGGGTATTGGTCATACAGAGTGATCGGTCCTTATGTCAGAGGAGACAGACAAGGTGAAAAAAATGTGTGTTCAAATGGGAAATAGCAAATGTAAAGTGAAGTCCATCTTTTGGCTACAGAAAATTGTCACTCACTTGCAAGAGGGAGATATATTTGTAATGTGAGCACTTGCAAATGACAGTTCTTGTATGGTTTTAGATTGGACCTTTATATATTTTTTTCTGCTTATTATCTATTCAAGAAGAGACCCACATCACTTTATGAACTATGTCAATATGGGCATTTGACTCTCTTTTCCTTTTGGTAACCTGAGTTACCAGCTTTTGGGGTCTCTTAGCACTCAATCTTTTATTTCCCCCTGCCTATTACCCCTTAATGTTACCCTGTTTTCTTATTTTTATAACTTTAATTTTTCCTCTATTCAGCACAATGAATTCTGGTCTTTCAATCTGCCTTTAGTCAATATCAGTAATTCATCTATTCTTTCATAAATATTTATTACACTTTTTTCTCTACACCATTTCTTGGGCTAAACAGTGAAGAGACATACTGAGCAAACGTACATGATCCCTATTCTCACAGAGCTTAGAGTTCTTTGGAGAAAAAAAAATATTCCAGTAGTAATATTCATACAGCATGATAAATGTTAGAATGAGGATCTTTGTGACATATAGTATGTGGAACTCACCTTGTTAAGGAGTCAAGGACTACCTCCTGTAGAAATAAATATTTAAGGTGAGATGTAAAGGACCAATTGGAAAGAAGGTGTATAAAAGTGTGATAAGTATAGGAAACCTATGAAAATGCCTTTGGGTAAGGGTCAGTGTCGTTCAAGAATGAAAAAACAGAGTGATGGTACTTTATTCTAAAACAAATCAAAAGCTTTAAAGTGTGAATTAAAATTATAGATTGAAATTGGATGTGCATGTGGAGATGGTTTGGAGCCAGAGTGATAAGAAATAGATGCAAATACTTATGTGAAATTAACGTACACATAACTCAAGTCCCTGCTCATGCTGCGGCTTGCGCATCATTACTTGTCCACCCTATTCTGGCTCTGGAAAAACATTTTTAGAGGCTTAAGCCATTGGCTACACATCTATCTGACATTTGTCATCCATATTCTCCACTTCACACTTACCAGCCTTCTTCCCCATTCCAAATCCCACCATTTTTCCACATGCCATCAGCATCCATATGTGGATCCAATACCCTAGTTGTTTAGCACTTAGAGCTACACCTCTTGGATGATGTTCCTCCATTCTCCTAGGGCACTCATATACTGTAATGGGTTTTGAAAATGTTTCCCAGTCTATCAAAACACATTTATTAAATAAAAAAAAAAAAACAGTAATACATAGTTCTCTTGTAACATGGGAGGATATGAAAGACCTATGTTTAGTCCAGTTTGGTAGCAGAGGAAAGACTAAGGCTATTGATGTCTTAATAAGGAACAGAGATGACACCTTTGTAAATCTAGATTCACACACACAAACAAAACAAAAGAAAATTTTTTAAAAATGCAAGTAAAACCCAAACCAACCAACCAAACCAAACCAAATAAAACATCTCAATGTCAATTCTAAAGTAAATCTTGATAGCGGTGCTGGAAGTTGTGGTGATGGTGGTGTTTTAATTTCTTGTCATCTATTCTATGACTAAACTTAAGGGAGTAAGTGTTGTATTCCAAGAGAAGATAGCACTTGCTATTTTACATACTAATGAGAAATTATTCCATGAATATTCTACAGTCTCCTTTACTATAAAAATAATTGCTTATGTTTTACATTATAATGTATATATCAAAAAAGTTGTTGATAGAAGGTGATATTTTTTTTTTAAATTTTATTTATTTATTTGAGAGACAGAATGAGACAGAGAGAGAGAACATGAGAGGGGGGAGAATCAGAGGGAGAAGCAGACTCCCTGCTGAGCAGGGAGTCCGATGTGGGACTCGATCCCAAGACTCCAGGATCATGACCTGAGCTGAAGGCAGTCGCTTAACCAACTGAGCCACCCAGGCGCCCGAAGGTGATATTTTTAATTAGAGATAGAACAGCATGAATAAATGATGATAGCTGGTCTCCTTTAAAGTTATGTGTTTTGGAGTACCTGGCTGCTTAGTGGGGAGAGCATGCGGATCTTGATCTCAGGATCCTGGGTTCAAGCCCTACATTGGGTGTAGAGATTACTAAAAAAATAAATACATTTTAAAGCTGTGTGTTTTCCCTGGGAAGGTCCTCTAAGGTGTGGGCACAGAAGCCCCAGAATGTCATTATTACCACATTCCAGTGGTAAAAAACAAGTCACAAGGATAACTCACATTCAAGAGGACAGAAGATAAAATCCATCTCTTGATGTGAAGAGCTGTATACACACATGGTGATATAAAGGATTGTTAGTAGATGTATTTGGAGATTATTTGCCACTTTCTCTTTTTTCTCTGCCCTGTGTTCAGTGACTTGTGAGTTATTTAAACTTTTTTGTATCTCTTTTTCTAGATAAAAAACAATGTTAAAAAAAAGCTACTTATCTTGTAAGTGCTTATAAGTGTAAGTCTAAATGTGATTCACATATATAACTTAAAACAAGACCCGACACGTAATAATAATACTAATGATAATAGCAATAACAATAATAATAACCTACTATTATTATCATATTTATAATAATTATTTTGCTTTCTCCTCAATTTATAGCAGTTTTATAAGTGTTAGTTATTTGGTTATTTGGCAACTTCCACATTGTCAGTGGTGAAGGAGTTATTTTCTGTGTCTCTACAAATAATTGAAATATTTCTCTAATATCGATATAAATTTTGAAAGTATTGTAGGGGCACCTGCGTAGCTCAGCTGGTTAAGCTTCTGACTTCAGCTCAGATCATGATCTTGGGATCCTGGGTATTGGACCACATTGGGCTCTCCGCTCAGTGGGGAGTCTGCTTGTCCCTCTCTCTCTCTCTCCCTCTGCCCCTCCCCCGTTCATGCTCTGTCTCTCTCTCTCAAATAAATAAATACAATCTTAAAAAAAAAAAAGTACCGTAAAACTATTGTGTCTGTTAATGAGCTTAAGCTACCACCATTCCACAAATATTACATTTAAAATAATAGTTTCAAATTCAGAGGTTGTTTACCTTTCTCCATTGCATGCTATACACATAACTAATTAGAACTACTACTCCTGGCATTACCAGAAAGAGATAATAAAAATGAAAATATGTTGGAGTCCCCCTCTTCAATAACTCTTGGCATAGATGGGATGTTACTAAAATGGATATAATGTTAAAGTAATAGATTCCCTAAAATGTGTTGTGTTATGCATAACATGGCAACACCACTTCCTACCACCCATGAAATAAATAAACAGATTTGAAAAAGAAGTCTGTGTACTTGTTTTTAAGGACTACTTTGAAGGGTACGGTTTTGTTTTTTTGTTTTTTTTCAAATTTTATTTATTTATTTGACAGAGAGAGCAAGCGCACAAGCACGCAGAGAGGCAGAGGGAGAGAGAGAAGCAGGCTCCCCGCTGAGCAGGGAGTCTGACAGGGGACTCAATCCCAGCAGGACTCCAGGATCCTGACCTGAGCTGAAGGCAGAGACTTAACCCACTTAGCCACCCAGGCACCCAGAAGCATATTTTAACGTAATAATTATTTTGCTATTGTAAACTCTCCATTCTGTGTCCCTTTTTATTGATTAATGGTTGTTACCCACTCTAGTTCTATTCTTAACACCCCCATCAAGCCACCAGAAACTTCATGTTATTTTACATCTGCAATTAAAATAAATGAATAAATAAATAAATAAATAACATATATACACCCATATGTATCTATCTTAGAAAAACACCTAATTAATTTTTCAATATATTCAAAATAACTAGCAACTACTAAGCTGGTAAAAATATAACAATTCTGTATTGAACAATACAAGCATTATATCTTTCAATCCTAATGGAAAATAAATATAATAAGTATATTTTTATCCTCTTTTGACATATGAAAAAAATGGTTTAGAGTACTTAAATAATTTTTCTCAGGTCATATAACCAGATTATGACAAACCTGAGTTTTAAACCCAAGTTACCCAGACTGCAGGGCTCATGTCTTAACTATTATTAAGTTTACCCATAGTGCCAGGTTATTTACACTAGAAAATAAGTTCAATTCTTCCAATAAAGAGAAAATATAATAATAAAACCTCAAATATCTATTATGAGTTACTACTCTCACAGTGCCTTTTTTTTTTTTTTGATATGACACCAACCTTCCACCACAATAAAATTGAAAGGAACTACCTCATGATAGAATTTGAAATAAAACACATGCAATGTGTAATTTGGTAGTAGCAGCGAGTGAAGGTCAAAGCTGAGCCAGTAATGACCTCTTGAATATATTTTCTACTTTTATTTTTTACTCTAATTTACCCGTGTTCTTTATACCCCTGACAGAAGATAATTGCTTTTGCTAATTGCAATTGCTCCATCTTCAACCTCATGGACCTCTCTACAGCACTTGCCAAAATTAATCCCCTCCTTCTTGAAAATCTCCTCCTCTTGAATTCAGAAATTAATGAATTCCCCATTACCTCTCTGACCATATTTCCTCTGGTCTTTTCGTTTTTTCCTCTCTCTATATAGACACAAAGTACTGTCTTAAAAACAATATTTCATTATATTCTAACTGCTCTTAAATTTTTATTGGGAAGTATAATATATCATATTGATATATTGGCTGATAAAAATTAGGTATCTGCTCATCAAAATAATGTATATCTGATTATTTTCACAAATGTTGAATTAAGTCCGTATATGAATCCCTAAGAGGTCAGCCATCCTAGGCTAAAAACATGACATTTATTATTTTTACCTTGAAATTACTTTGATTTCACCTTATGATGGCTACTGCACTGGGCGGTACCTCTGTGTACTTCATCTCTGCCGTAGAGCCTACAGCACAAAAGACAGTTAGTTGTTAAAGTTTGCCAACTGAAAGAAAAAATGATTTTTTAAAAAAGATTTTTTCTGCATCTCATTTGTCCTCATAGCTCTAGTTCTATATTTTATCCATATCTCTAGGCCATAATGTTTGAAAGTCACTGTTTGAAACTAAATCTTAGAAGCACAGAATTCTAGAAAACATTTTTATCTTCTTGTTTTCTTAAAATAATCCAGCCCCAGTACTTCAAAATCACCTTTTACCTTCTCTTCTCTATTCTCTCTAATAACCTAGTTCCAGACCTCCATAACTTTCCTCGGGAACATTTCATTATCTGTCTAACCTATCACTCTGCTTTGATTCTCTGCTAACATGGAACATTTTAGCACCTGTTTATATTAATAATTTTAAAGCATGAATCTGATTATGTTTCTCACATTCAGAAAATCTTGATGAGCTCATAATTGACTACAGGATAATTTTTAAAACATTTAAACTACTATTAAAGATATGTTTAATCAAGCCATATCTATTCAACATTATCCAAATAATTAGCACATTTCTATTTTTTAAAATCTAAATATTCTTCCATGTTTTGGTTTTTGCTTTCCCCACAACTTGGAATTCTTTCCCTATTTCACCTCTATCTATATGCCTAAATATTGCTTATTTCTCCAGACAGCACTCAAATGCTGCCTTATTCTTAATTCTCAAAGCCAGCACATAACAACCTGATAACATTAAATTGGTACGAGGAAAGAATAATTACATGCAGAGCATTGCAAAGAAAGTATTCGAGAAATCACTGAAAACTTTAATATAGCTCTTAACGAATGAAAACAACAAAAAGAGAGACTGCTAAGGAATGTACTTATACTTCATATTTTCAGCAATTCTGTCCTTCATTCTAAGAGTCAGAGAATCACTTTGGCAAATATCCAAGAAACTAATAAAAATTAAATTCATAGATACACGAAATTAAAACATTCAGTTCAAATAGATCCAATCCAATAATATTAGAGACATAGTTGTATTTGTTTACATAGATTCTAAAAGATTTTAAATAAGAATAAAAGAAAGAACTGCATCTAGTACTTATTGTAAAAGTAAAAATATAATACAATTGGGGAAAGAAGGAAATGATGTTTGGATTGCTAGGCAAACCCAAAGGTGAAAATCCAAGGAAACTTTAAAAAGATGAATGATCTAATACAAGCCACACAATCTGGACACAATAACATTTATTTCATTTTTGTTAGAAAATCTATGTCACTGTTTATAGGTTTTGAACATTTATTGGTGCCAGGATGTCTTGAAGTCGGTCCTTAGTCCAGTAAACCACTTGTTTTTATGAAGACAAAATAGTTTCCTGAATTTCTGCAACAGGCATTAGTTAATAGTTCTGGAAAACTGCTAACAGATATGTGTGCCTGTATATGTGCATGCATATACATGTATATGTGTGTGTATATATGTGTGTGTATGCATATACATCCTGATTATGCTAAAATAAAGCTACATATGCACACACATTTTTTCTTTGTTAAATCAATATTTTTACATTTTATCACATGTGAATGAATCTTAAATATAGCAAGATAGCAGGAAAATTCATTGTGTTTGCTTTTACCATGAAAAAATTACTAAATAACTTAAAAAATAAAGTATGATTTTGAAAATAATAGCAATGCAATACTTTGAAATACTCTTTGAAATGTACTCCATTAACTAATGAATATTTTGTTGTATTTAATGCACATCAGATGTTTAAAGATGATAAAACATTTTTTATTAGGAAATACTATAAAGTGATAAAGATACATTTCTAGAAGGTCTTCAGTAAACAGGTATAATCAATTCACTGTACTGGGATACATTCCAGAAAAAAAGTCTAGAGAGCCTTTCAATCTTATAAATTTATTCTAATGCCTTTTTTTTGGTAAGTGTTCACTAATTTTGAAGGTTATCAGCAGTTTAAAACACTTGAAAAATTTTAAACATGAGAATTCACAATGTAATCATGGCTACTTAAGGTCTCATATAATCATGCTGTCAATCATCACAACAAATACTCACTTCAGGAGATTTCAATATCAGTAACATTGGGGTAAGAAACAGTCCAATTTTCCTCTTTGCAACCAGATATAAATAACAACCCATACAAATCTAGGAGAGAAAAGAAATCTCAAGTACTTCCTCTTAGATAGACTCTTGAGCTATATTTTTCTTGGCAATCAATCAAGTGGAAAAAATTTAAAAAAGGATTCTGTCTGTAAGCAAAATCCACAATCACCAGTTTTACAATACATTATTAGCAGATTTTGGTATGCAAAATTATTAATGGGTAGTATTTTTAAGTAAAGAAATGAAATAATGATGCGGGTTGCTTTGGAATGTTTATGTGGGATGAAACCCTAAAAGTGTCATTTTTCGATTAAGCATATTTGTTAACATAGCTTTTACAAACCAGTAATACTAGTTGTTTAGACCAAAAAGTTTATAAATGAAAACAGATTTATTACAAATAGAATGGGGCAATCTATGGGGCGCCTGGGTGGCTCAGTCGTTAAGCGTCTGCCTTTGGCTCAGGTCATGATCCCAGGGTCCTGGGATCGAGCCCCGCATCGGGCTCCCTGCTCAGCGGGAAGCCTGCTTCTCCTTCTCCCACTCCCCCTGCTTGTGTTCCCTCTCTCACTGTGTCTCTCTCTCTCAAATAAATAAATAAAATCTTAAAAAAAAAAAAAAGAATGGGGCAATCTATTATAAAGATCTATATGATATTGAAAGCATACCACAGATATTTATTGAGCATCAGCTATTGGTCAGATACAGTGCTATGTGCTGCAGAAAATTTAAATTTAAACATATGTGTAAAACATGTATAATTATAGGTAAAAATAAAAATATTTATGCTTGTATATATATATATATATATGTGTGTGTGTGTGTGTGTGTGTGTGTGTGTATGTATTTAAAAGTAAAATATCTAAAAATGTTTTGTAAATCGATTCCAAAATTTCAATACTATGGTAATTTTCTTTTTTTCCTCATCCCCCACCCAGCTGCCCTCTGGTAACCATCAGTTAGTTCTCTATAGTTAGGAGTCTGTTTCTTGTTTTGTTTCTTTTTTTCTTTGTTCATTTGTTTTGTTTCTTAAATTCCACATATGAGTGAAATCATATGATATTTATCTTTCTCTGACTGACTTATTTCACTTAGCATAATACTCTCTAGCTCCATCCATGTTGTTGCAAATGATAAGATTCCACTGTATATATACATACCACCTCTTCTTTTTCCATTCATCTATCAGTGGACATTTGGGCTGCTTTCATAATTTGACCATTGTAAATAATGCTGCAACAAACATAGGGGTGCATAAATATTTTCGAATTAGAGTTTTCGTATTCTCTAGGTAAATACCCAGTAGTGGAATTACTGGATTCTATGGTACTTCTATTTTTAATTTTTTGAGCAACCTCCATACTGTCTTCCGCAGTGGGTGTACCAGTTTGCATTCCCACCTGCAGAGGAGCAGGGTCCCCCCTTCTCCACATCCTCTCCAACACCTCTTGTTTCTTGTGTTGTTAATTTTATCCATTCTGACAGGTGTGAAGTGATAGCTCATTGTAGGTTTTTTTTTTTTTTTTTTTAAGATTTATTTATTTATTTGAGAGAGCGAGAATGAGAGAGAGAGAGAGTACATGAGAGGGGGGAGGGTTAGAGGGAGAAGCAGGCTCCTTGCCAAGCAGGGAGCCTGATTGGGACTCCATCCAGGGACTCCAGGATCATGACCTGAGCCGAAGGCAGTCGCTTAACCAACTGAGCCACCCAGGCCCCCGCTCATTGTAGTTTTGACTTGCATCTCCTGAATGATGAGGAACGATGAGCATCTTTTCATGTGTCTGTTGGCTGTCTGGATGTCTTCTTTGGAAAAAATGTCTATTCATGTCATCTGCCTATGTTTTAATTGGATTATTCATTTTTGGGGTGTTGCGTTTGATAAGTTCTTTATACATTTTGGATACTAACCCTTTATCAGATATGTCATTTGCAAATATTTCCTCCCATTCAGTGGTTTGTCTTTTAGTTTTGTTGTATCCTTTGCTGTACAAAAGCATTTTATTTTGATGTAGCCCCAATAGTTTATTTTTGTTTTTGTTTCCCTTTCCTCAGGAGACATATCCAAAAGCAATGTTGTCATGACCAATATCAGAGAAATTACTGCCTATGCTCCTTCTAGGTTTTTTGTTTTTTTTTGTTTGTTTTTTTTTTTTTTAAAATGGTTTCAGGTCTCACATTTAGGTCCTTAATCCATTTTGAGTTTATTTTTGTGTATGGTGTAAGAAGGTGGTCCAGTTTCTTTCTTCTGTATGTAGCTGACCAGTTTTCCCAATACCATTTGTTGAAGATACTGTCTTTTTTTCCCTTGTATATACTTGCCTCCTTTGTCAAAGATTAACTGACTGTATAATAGTTGTTTTTTTCCGGGCTCTCTATTCTGTCCTATTGATCTATGTGTCTATTTTCATGTACTATGGTAATTTTTAATACTGTGTTGGTGGCTAAGGATGACACATGACTGCTTATTTGCAAGGCAAAATGTGATCGAATTGTTTATTCATATTAGTCCCACACTACTATATAAACCCTATTTACAATAGAACCTGCAAACTAACAATAAAAATAAAAGTAAAAATGAAATTGTGGTAGATATTGTGGGATAGCTTGCTCCAGCATCTATCTTTACTCCTAGTCTATTTCCCCATCAGTAAAATCTGAACAGGGAATATAGAAACAGCAACAAAACAAATTAATAAAAAAGGAGGAAAAATGATTTTTTTTCTCTCAATCGCAGCTAGGGTTTTAGATGTGAATTAAACTTCTTGAATTAGTACACCAGTGGAAGATTTAGACATAGAGTGTGAATGAGGCCTGTTTCCTGCTCCTTCTTCTAGCGCTACTATTAAAGCTGTTACACAATCAAGTTTTCAATACTAGTGCCCTGTCCTTAGCTTCTTTAATGATTGAAATGGTTCTGCCAGTTGAGGCCCAACCCAGCAATCAGTTGTCCCATTTCTAGTTGTTTTTTTTTTTAAAGATTTTATTTATTTATTTGAGAGAGAGAGAGAGAGAGAGCATGAGAGGGGATAGGGTCAGAGGGAGAAGCAGGCTCCCCGCTGAGCCGGGAGCCCGATGTGGGACTCGATCCCAGGATTCCGGGATCATGACCTGAGCCGAAGGGAGTCGCTTAACCAACTGAGCCACCCAGGCGCCCTCTAGTTTTCTTTTTATCAAGAATCTGTAATAGGTCTAACAGAAACAGCTTCCTAATTCTTGAATATGAACTTCTGTAGTGAACTTCAAATCTATACTGGCTTCTCTCACGGACCCCAATCCACACAGCAGTCTCCAGGGCCTTCTAATAAGTTGGCATGCACATGATTTCCAGTATGAAATCACTTGCTGATTAAAGTAGTTGGAGTTGTTTTAATTTTCTCTATCTGGCTCTAATGGATATATCAACCATCTAATTAAACAAACATAATCCTTTAAAATGTGCAATATTTTGGGGTCCCTGGATGGCTCCGTTGGTTAAGTGTTAGACTCTTGGTTTCAGCTCAAGTCATGATCTCAGGGTCATAAGATGGAGCCCTGTGCTGTGCTCCATGCTCAGCAGGGAGTCTGCTTGAGATTCTCTCACCTTCTCCCTCTGCCTTCCACATCCCCCATCTCTCAAATAAATAAATAAATCTTTAAAGTGTGCAATAATTAAATACTGACAAGATGCATCCCCAAACCACAGTTTAACACGTAGTTAACAAAAGGAAGTACAAGTGAAAAGCTTGTCTTAGATGTTCTGTAATACAGAAACAGCAAACTACACAGATGAGTAATGCTGTGATTATAATAGTCTAGGTTTTTACACTCAGAAGGGGACAAAAAGAGTTTGCCAACTTAATATATGCGAAAATGAAGGAAACCTTAAAAAATTCAAGAATTTACTCAACCATTCATCCTTGAAGTTTGGTAAAATTAAGTATTCAAAGATAGCACATTATTTTGATAGTATCCTAGAAAATCTATTGATAGATATTGATATAAACATTTGTATGTATTCTAGTCCTGTGGCTTAAAATTCCATCTGTATGCCAAATTTATAACTTCAGCCTCAAAATCCCCTGCAAATGTCAGATTCCCTTATTCAAATGTCTATTTGACATCTTCTTGGATGTTTGGTAGACATCTCAAATTTATCTAGAGCATCTGTGCATCCCTGATCCTTCTGCCTCCCACATGGTCTCTACTTCAGGAAATATTATCACCATTTGCCTTCTAGAGTCTTCCTCCTTTACATATTGTCTCATTTACTCTTACCAGCAACATCCACCTTAGAAAAATATATGTTTGTATATATTCTACATTTATGCACTCTTAATCGTATCCACTGTTATTACTCTTACCTAAGCACCATCATCTCTTCCTTGAATATTTCACAAGCCTCCTAAATAGCTTCTCTGCTTTTCCTCTTGACCTCCATAAATCTAGCTTCCACAAAGAAACCAGAAGGATCATCTAAAATATAAATCACATAAAATTATTCTTCTGCTCTATAATCTTTAATTATTTGGAATGAAATAACACTTTGAATAAAATCCATTGTCCTTACTGTGACCTAGAGGGTCCTCCTTGCTTTGCTAATGATAAATAATGTTGAACAACTTTTCATATTCTTAGTTGCCACGTGTGTATCTTCTTGGGTGAGGTGTTTGTTAAGATCACTTGCCTGTTTTTCAACTGGATTATTAATTTGTTTGTTACTGAGTTTCAAGAGTCCTTGTGCATTTTGGAAGCAAGTCCTTCATCAGACATGTGTTTTGCAAACATTTTTTCCCACTCTGCATCTTGTCTTTCACAGAAGAGATATTTTTAACTTTAATAAAATACAACTTACCAAGTTTTACTTTGATGGATCAACTTTTCCTATATCTGAAAAGTCATTACCAATTCTAAGGACACAACGTATTTGTCCTGTTTTCTTCCATACTTTTTATAGTTTTGCATCTTATATTTAGGTCTATGATCCATTTTGAGTTGATTTTTGTCAAAGCTGTGTTTAGATTCATTTCTTTTTGCATAGCATCATCCAATTTTTCCAGCACTATTTGTTGAAAAGGCTGTTCTTTCTCCATTAAATTACTTTTGCCCTTTGACAAAATATTTTTGATTCTGCTTGTGTGGGTCTGCTTCTGTGTTGTCTATTATGTTCCATTGATTTATGTGTCTATTCTTTTTTCAGTACCTTGGTGTTGAGATTACTGTAACTTTATAGTAAACTGTGAAATTAGGTGAGTGGATCCTCCAATTCCGTTCTTCAGTGTTGTATGGGCTATTCTAAGTCTTTTGCCTTTACAAATAAACTTTAGAATCGATTGTTTGGCCAGGCATTTTTTATTTTTTTATTTAACATGAGATATGTATATGGAAGTTCTTATAGATTGTTACATGTAACAGTTGTACATACAAAGGATTATCTTCGGACTACTAATTTAAGATAAATTTAATGTCTGTAATCAACAAATTAAAACCACAGTAAAATTCAAACTGCCTTCTTGTAATTCCATTTAGACATCACTTTTATAGGCAGTCTTGCTTGGCCCATTCTAGACCAGGTCACTACCATATTTTACATACTTCCCATGGATAATATACTTCCCTTTTTCATGCTAGTTTTTAATGCATGATAAAAAATGAAGCTATTTCCCCTCCTCACTCTTTTATCTTTGGAGTTCAGCATTGTACTAGACACATAATAGTTCTGTAAATCAATAAGTGAATGATTAAGGAACAGAAATAACAGTGCTGATGCCCAGCCGTTAAAGTTAAACTACTTTAGAAGCTTTAGATCTTATAATTTTTATATACATAAAATTAGTAATATGGTTCATTATCCATTTTAATATGTTCTCAGAACATAGAGTAAAAAATTTAGATGCTTTGCAGACCTGGAGAGAATTATCAGCTCCTCAACTTAAAATATATTTGAAACCCTCATTTTTTTTTATCATTAAACATATTTGGCATGATATTCCAAGAATTTCAAAATGTCTACTGTCAGTTTTCAAAATGAAAGATTTGTATCTTTCTTATTTTCAAAAGAAGTTCAAGCTTATGAAAATGTTAAAGAATATATCATTTTTGTTTGGGAAATGTTATAGGCCAATGTATATTTATATTAAGAAAAGCTATTTTAAAGAAATGGTAAATTTTCACTTGGGGGAAAATGTCAAAAATCCAAACATCAATACATAAGCTTTTCTCCAGGAGTGGGCAATTCACAATGTGGCTTATTAAAGTCTACTTTTTTTTTTTAAGATTTTATTTATTTATTTGAGACAGAGAGAATGAGAGAGAGCATGAGAGGGAGGAGAGTCAGAGGGAGAAGCAGACTCCCCGCAGAGCAGGGAGCCCGATGCGGGACTCGATCCCGGGACTCCAGGATCATGACCCGAGCCGAAGGCAGTCGCTTAACCAACTGAGCCACCCAGGCGCCCTAAAGTCTACTTTTTATAGAGTCTAAAGATTAAGGAGTGAGATACTGAATCGTATTTGTAGGAAACATCAAATGAAAGAAAAGAGGACATATATTTTGAATACTTGAATATTTGTAATCCTAATAAATCAGTTTTACTTATACCTGTCAAGTAAAAATACTATGTGGAGCAATGAAAATTATTTTTCAATATGTTTTTACATTGACAGTGTACCTTTCATACCTCATTCTTCCTTAAACCAAAAGACGTCAATTTGCCAATTCATTCACCTCTTCAGAGGTTCCTTTATTTCAAATATCATTTGATTCTGCCCCTTTTCTCTATTACTTAGTCAGATGTAGTCTAGAAAATCTTGTTTAAATATTTTATCTTCACCCTTCAGTTAAAACTATGGACTTAAAGTAAATGCTCCAGTATGTTGCCACTGGTTTAAATATTCTTTGATTCTCTGAGTCTACAATCTGGTTACTCATTTGCATAACCTCGCAAAACACATGCACACATATGCAGCTTAAAAATAACGGGAAAATGAGGAAATGCCTTTTTTTTTTGCCTCGCATTGGTGATTTACCTTATTTGCTGGCTTCATATATTTTCTACATATATAATTTCCTTGTGGCTAAAAGAGAGACTTGCATAGCTATGATAAATCAAAAAGTGTCATATGTGAGTTAATGGAAAGAATCATGATGAGATGAAAAAACAGCACTTGTAAAAGCTTAATCTGAACAAGGGGATTTATAAACATGCATAGTGAGTGTCTCATAGAATCAAAAGAACTGAAATTGAATCATCAAAAAGGTCAGAGATGCCTGAAAAGTAGTATCACTTAGGAATCTCTTCATCTGGTCTTTCCTTCTGTGTGGACAGCTTCATTTGCCTTCACCAATTTTCTTCTCAACATACAGACATCCTCACTCATGTGCATACTTAGCAAACAGAAATAGGACACCTCTTTTCTAAAAGCAATTTTAGAAGTGTAAGAGGAAGATTCTTACTTCTTGGCTTTGATTTTCTTTTCATATATTAGTGGACAAGGGAGTGAGACTTTCCCAACTTTCATTATGCCTCTGGCTGCAGGTACAGAGTCTGTGACAAATAGAAGGGAGTAATTGGGAAGACCAAACAGTAAGCATCAACAGCTGATTAAGATTAAATACAAGAATACTAAATGTTGACTCCTCATCTTTCAGTATAGGTCAAATCACAAAATCTCATATTTAGAAAAGTGAGATTTTAAAAAGTGTGTGTGTGTGTGTTTTATTTAGAGCACATTGTTTCACATTACATTTAGCAATAGCTCCCCTGGCTTAGTCTGTCCTCTTTATCCATGAAAACTTTTACAGCACAAGATTAGTGCTCCCTAATGGAGGCTATTCTCATTGTTGAGCATCTCATATATCTTTCTCAAATTTCGGAGATAGAAAACATCACATAATTCAGTCATCTACAATTCATAAATTATATATTTTATAGGAATGTTGTCCTAAGTGATCACTAGGGTGAAGCATACCCCATAAAATACTGACTTTCAAAACATCTAACTATAGGTGTTTTAGTACATTTATGATTTCATTACCTGTACTCAACAAACCTGCCTATCAAGTACTTTTTACCTTCTTAAATTTGCATTTTCAAACTTTTCAAAATATTACTCATTTTTAGCAGTATTTACCTACTCATTGACCTGAAAATCATTTCATATGTTTGAGTTTTGTAAAGAGGAACATTTTCCTCTCAGTATTACCAAACACTAGTTATCATTCAAAATTCAAAACCATCAAATATTACCACTTCTTTATCAACTCTAACTAAATAATGCTGATATTCTCCAGCTTCATTTTATGTTCATGTGGAGCATATTTTTTTCCATTTACTCCATGGCATTTTTAAATTCTTTCCTTTGTATTAAATTTATTGTGTTCTTGCCTCATCTCTCATGCCAAATTTATGTAACTTATAAGTATACATTATGCATAATATATAGTAAATATTGTATATTAATAAATATTATGTTGAAAGTTTAAGAATGTGGAAAACTAAACCATATATTGCTTAGGGTTTAGTTTTATATATAAATATATATAAAATATAAAGCAAAGCTTACTTCCAAAGAGGAGACAGCAATTATTTCTAGAAGTGGCACCTAGAAGATGCTAACAGTATTGGAAATCTTCCTTCCTAAGAGGATATTTTCAGTACATAGGTGTGCTTTTTAATTTAAATATTAAAAACAGTATGTAGACACTTTATAAATAATTTTGTATGCATTTAATGTTTTCTTAACAAATATTCATATAATGCGAGTGGAAAATAATTGATAGATAAATACCAGAGATACTGTAGTTTGAGACCAAAAAGTTGGATTATTTGAATCTTTCCTCCTCTGTCTTTTTTGTCCTGTTCATGATATCTGCATATTAATGGAAAGTAGTGAATAGATATCCTCAGATCTCTGCACTCAAGAAACAGGTCTGATGAAAACTACACTGATCCAGAAGAAACACTCCACTGTACTTCCAACTTCCATTTAGAATTGTGATCAGACAACCGAGGCCATGAGATATTTGAGATAATAACATTAAAGAGAAAAACCAATGAAACAAAAAGAACATGTGACAATTCTAGAAGCATTCTCTGATAACCCTCAGAGAGTGTGCAAAGAACATTTCAGTTCTAAATACAGGACAGACTTGCTTTGAAAATGAAATGATCATAAAACTAAACATTTTATTGGAATTTTAAAATACATTAAGAATTGGAATTGGCTATAGATGTAAGAGTTTATCTGGAAGATAAAATTGATTAATTTCTTTGTATTGCACAGCCAAATACTCAGTGAGATGGAAACTTAGAAAAAATGGATTCTTGTTTTAAAAGATTCTCATTTTCATTTTATAGTGGTGCTAGAGGAGAGGAAAAAAAAAACAATGCAAGGGAAGAAATTATCAAAAATATAATTAAGAATAATTTCAATATCCAACTCATATTATTTTGGTCATGGCAACCTGATTTTACTTTGTAAGAATCTAATATGACTGTTGATCACAATGACTTGCTCCTCCACTGTCAGTTAGGGTTAGGTACATAACTCAAGGACAACTAATTAAATATTTTTCCTATTTTTAAGTATTTCAGTTTTTAAGCTTTCCTTTTTATCCTGTGAGTTGCTAAGTATTCCCAATTACTGTTTTCTTTTTTTCTTTTTGAGTAAGTTCAGTACTTAACATTACTTAAGATCTTTAGAGAATTTTCCCTAAAACAATAATTATTTGAAATGGGGTAATACGTATTCTAATAAAGACTAAAAAGACCTCATTTTCATGGGAACACTTGTTTTCACAGTATTCTCTCAGACTATATTTTAAGATGAGCTACTTTTATGTGGAAAGGAATGATTACTCAAGGGATTTGATCTTTTCATTAATGTAAAATGTGGTTCAGTTACCCACAGTCATTCTGATTCTCCTCCCAGTTCCATAGAAATTCTTCTCAATTTCCATAGCCAGTTATTACCATTACCTTCATCTCTTAGTTTCAGTATATCCAAAGGAGTCTTTGGAGCTCTTTTGTGGTTCCATTAACTGTCCAAGTGAGCTTATCAGGTCACATGCTTTAAATAGCATCTATGCATTGATGAAAACTAAATTATATCCCCAGCTTGTGCTTCTCCTTTGAGCTTTAAACTAAATCCCAAATGCAGCCTTGACACTCCATTTGCAAAGTGCATAATAGACATTCCATGCTTAACATGTTCAAAACCAAAGTGCTGATTTCTCTTTCAAAACTGAAATCAACCAGCCTTCTATTTCCCAGTTGCTCTGTCCAAAAATCTTGGAGTCATTCTTGACTCCAATCTTTCTTGTACATCTCCATATCTAATGCACACTAAATCCTGCAAACACAGCCATAATCCACCTATTTCATACTCCTAGTCACCATCATATCTTACATAGAATTTAGCAAGAGTTTTCTAACTGTGCTTTCTGCATCTTAACCTGCCAACCAATGATGACTTTATTTATAATATAGCACACAGTGATACTTTAAAAATATAACAAGATCTTGTTACTCAATAGCTTAAAACTCTTCACTGGCTTCACTCCTTTTTCAAAATAAAAACCATTGTCCTCGCAATGGCAATCAAACCCAGCAGGATTTACCAAGCACCTCGATCTCCTACCATTACTGCCTAAACTTACTCTTCCAGACACACTGGATTCATTTTCTTTTACTGCTTTTGGCCTGAAACTTTATTCTGCTTTTATCTTCTTGTAATGTTTTTACTCCTGCTACCTTCATGGGTAACTTCCCAACTGCTTTTAGTTTTCTGCTTAAATATACTGCTTTCAGTGATCATTAGAAAGAAAGTATTAACTTAGGCCACCCCTTCAAGTCTCCAAATCCTTTAGTTCCAAAGCTCCTTTCATCATTAAATAATGTATAATACTTATTTTCTTCTTTATGGTCTATTTCCTCATTCTGGAATGTAAATTCTAAATTAGGATGAATTTTTGTTTGTTCTGTTCATTGCTGTAACCCCAACACTTAAAGCAACCCTTCATTGTGGAATGAGTAATGAAGGAAAGGATAGAATGATCTATCAATTTTTATTTAATATTTTCAGTTTAGTTTGTCAGAAATGATAAATAAATAAAAGTGAAATTTTCCAATATTATCTTTAAAAAAGAACTGAAAGATTATGTCCTATGTCAATGTAATAATTAAATGAATGTTTTACTGGTCAATTATTTTCAAGCTTTATAAATGACTCTGAGACATATAAAAGACATCATATGCGAAGTGTAATACATTTTTGAGGCAATTTTCTGTTAATGCAAAATATATGGAAATTCAATATAATCTCATAACCAAGTTTATTGAGAGCTGTGATTTTCACTTGAGTTATAGGACTTTGGTCAGTGCTATTTAATGATATAAATGATCAGTTTGGAAATTAATTTATATTTTTATCCTATTTCTGACTTCTTGATCATTTTATTTCATCTAGTCATCAGATTTACCATGCACAAAGGCAGTTATTTTTTTCTCCCGAAGATCTTATGTAAATGATAATATTATATGTTCATGAGGTATTTTGAATTTTTCTTAGAAAGGTTATAAATATATTTGAAGGAGTATTTTTAGAGGCACAAGGTGGTTGAACATATGTTCTAGCAAAAAAACATGCTTGCCACAACTCCATATGAGGACAAGCTCCTGACACTCCCAAGTCAATGTCCCTTCCAACACATTTTTTAAAGATCTTTCTATTGTCACCACAACAATCCCTAAATAAATGACTGCAGTGGGAATGAAGATAGGGAATGCACACACTCCTGTGTCTTCTCTTATCCCCACATAACCTGTTGCCTAAAATTCAACCAACCATCTGTCTCCTCATGCAATTCCCAAAACCAGTATAAGAAGATAGAGATTCAGGCTATTTCAAAAAAGAGTGATATACAAAGAAGCAACTTTAACTGCTGATTACTGTTATCCTAATACTTAAAATTGGCATGAAAAGTAATGATACTACATCCAATGAGTCTAGCAGTGTTTGTAGTCTTTCCCAAATCTTTACTATTAGAGAAGTAGAATTCTTTCATCTTTTTTTTTTTTAAATTACTATTTATAATACTAGAAATAGCAATAATGTTAATATGAAAATAAAATAATGAATTAAATAATATAAATATAAATAATAATGTAAGCATTTCAAATGATCACAAGTTCTTTAAAACAGATAACGTCAGCAGTAACTTGTCATAGTCATAAATTCTTAAATCAGATAACTGATGATATTAATACTTTTCACAAAGAAAACAAAATCCTAAGATGATATGCCTCCACATATAAACAGTTAAATGAAAAATTCAGATGATCTCTGGGATATTATTAACATATTTTGAAATCTATGTGCCTCTTTATTATTGAGTCTTTTGCTATAATGGACCATATAACTAAAGAACATTTAAGTTTATTTTATGTGCAACTCACATCGTTTGAATAAACATATAAGTTAGAGCCTATCCATACAGATAGACCAGGATATTTTGATTATCTGGCTAGAGCTATAAAAATTCAAGATTACAAAAATGTCACTAAGTAGAGAAGCAAGAAAAATACTTTCATCTATGTTTTCTTCAACTATTCATGAGTTTCTTCAAGTGTATTCTGGAAGAAAGACTCATAATTTTACTTGAGGACACAAAGCCTTAGTCAGTATATTATACTTGTAGTTCAAAGCATGCAAGAAAACCAAACCAGAAAAGCAAAGTTATTTGATGTTGCTTTGTGTTAGAATCCAAAAAAAATAACTACTTTGATCATTTGCTGCCTTGAAAATGTCCTCTAGTCGAACTGCACAAGAGTAATTTTTGAAAACAATTGCATAGTATATGTATCAATCCTCAATTGAATTTGGTGCATGGTTTTGGAAAAGAAAAGCAAGCCCAAGTTCTTCAATGTATAAACTGCATTAATTTCTATCTTGATTAAGTAAGGAAAATTTCTTCCCCTTTTTAGTCTCATGACCCCAAATTAGAAATAATTATAATGCTTTTACCCCATCACAAAAAAAAAAGAAATAATATGTGACAGTGAATGTAAGTTTTAAAAGTGTAAAATATGGTTCCAACATGTGAAAAAGTGGCCTGATGTTGAATGCTTTCATTATATCTCATAGATTAAGAAATGTTTATGTCAAATGAAAATATGAAGTAATTATCTAAATGCTTCTTTACAATCAAAGTGTAGTACCTATTTTAGGAACAATTAGATGGATTCAAAAGCAAACTTTTAGGTCAATACATATTTAACTGCTTGTTTTTGCATTTAACTAGTTAAGATATTTTTTAAAAGCACAAAAATCATGAGGGGCACCTAGGTGGCTCAGTTGGTTGAGCGGTTGACTCTTAATTTAGGCTCAGGTCATGATATCAGGGTGGTGAGATTGAGCGCGCTTCAGGCTCCACTAGATGTGGAGCCTGCTTAAGAGTTTCTCTGTCTCGGGCGCCTGGGTGGCTCAGTTGGTTAAGCAACTGCCTTTGGCTCAGGTCACGATCCTGGAGTCCCTGGATCAAGTCCCACATCGGGCTCCCTGCTCAGCAGGGAGTCTGCTTCTCCCTCTGACCCTCCCCCCTCTCATGCTCTCTCTATCTCATTCTCTCTCTCAAATAAATAAATAGAATCTTAAAAAAAGAGTTTCTCTGTCTCTCCCTCATTACTGCCCCCCCGCCACTTACACACGCGTGCTCACTCTCTCTACCTAAAAAAAGGAATAAATAAATAAATAGTAAAAGACAAGAAACATGATAATTCACATCTGAGAAAGATGTGAACATTATTTTGTATTATACACATATTTATTTTGTGTCCATTCCATTTCAATACTTGTATTAAAAATACTTTTAAATAATCCTCAAAGAAGTTGGAAGTAGATATTATTATTCCAGTTTTACAAATGAGAGAAATGATTTTCAGAGATTATATAGGATAGTCACAAAGCTAGCAAGGGAGTTCCTGAAATTTGAACCTTGATATATTGAGCAAAAAGAATATCAAATAAAAATACAACATGGTCCTGCTCATGGGCAGCCCTCTCCCCTAAAATGATTCCATGATGTGGAAAGTTGTACAATGCTTGGAGGTAACCCCAGCAACTGCAGTTTATTTAAACTATGAATTTTAGGGGCACCTGGGTGGCTCAGTCATTAAGCATCTGCCTTCGGCTCAGGTCATGATCCCAGGGATCTGGGATCGAGCCCCGCATCAGGCTCCCTGCTTGGTGGGAAGCCTGCTTCTTCCTCTCCCACTGCCCCTGCTTGTGTTCCTGCTCTCACTATCTTTCTCTCTGTCAAATAAATAAATAAAACTTAAGAAAACTATAAATTTTATGCAACAAAATTATCCACAGTCATCATGCCCAATTCTGAAGACATTTCTACAGTAGGAATAAGGAATGATCTTGGTTGAAATTTTTGTTATAGAAACACATAAAAAATGTGTGTAACCAAACTTGTTCCTTATACTTTGCGGAATGTATGTAAACATTGATGCCTCAATAGCGAAAATTTTTGCCTGTTTTTTATATTGGTTTTATAGACATTATCTAACATACAGATAAGTATGCATTTTTGAAAAATAAAGATTCAAATGCTTTATACACAATTTTCATAATTTTCATAAACAAAAAATGTTTTCAAACAATTCAGTATGATTGTCAAGAAAAACCTCTGATTTTTTATTGTTTACATAAAATTGTGCTTTTAGTACAGAAGCAAATGCTCTATTTTAAACCCTCTGATGCTACTAAACTCAAGTCAATTGTTTCTATGCCTTCTTAAAATAACTTCTTATTGCGTACTAATAAAATCTAGTTATTCAGCATATTTGGAAAAAAAGTGTATTTGAAAAGCAAAAATGCATATGTTTTCATTTCAGAAACTGTTCAGAATGAAACAAGCAGTAAAAGTTTATATCTATCAAATGTAAATTTGCATCTTTGTTTAATATGGACTATTAACTACCTTTGACTATGTAAGACACTTCTGTAGTATATTTAAAGAAAGATTAAAATGTGGGGGGAAATGCCAAGCAACTTCCTATAGTGTCAGTTGCAAAATATTCTATTGGCATATTTTTTTAAATTGGTGCAGCAGTTCATATTTATCCTTGTCTAACTTCCTAAGATCAGTACTACATAACTATAAAAAATACACTAAATGAACAAATTCTTTGAATAAACCTTAAAGATTTTTAGAAAATTGTGTACTTAAAGTCATTATTGAAAGATATTTATAAATAAGATATATTTATAAATATTTATAAATACTTCAGGAGGTTTACTTCAATAATTTTACTTTAAAATATACATTACTCTACCCAATGTTCAATAGTATGGATCTAAAACCAAAAACACACAACTATCTTCAATCATCTTAAATGAATATTGTCTCAAAATCCGTATCACCTTTTTAGCCATTTTGGCTCATTCCTCATACTATAAGGAAATAGAGTAAGGGAGTAAATGAAAAAAGTTGCAAAGAAAAAAGTAGAATAACCATGATTTTAAATAGACAGTAAAATTTCCTATAGGAAAATTTTAATTGAAAGAAAATTAGAAGAATCAAAGTTACCTGATTCAGTATTGAAGTTGAATTGGAATAGCATCAAAGAATGAAAAAGGTCAGATATTCATTGACATTTTCCTCTTTATTATAATTAATATGCTATTGATAATAAAGTTTATATTTTGAGTTAATTCAATTCCAACATATATATCTTTTTTCTTTTCCTTCCTTCCTTCCTTCCTTCCTTCCTTCCTTCCTTCCTTCCTTCCTTCCTTCCTTCTCTTTCTTTTTTTCTTTCTTTCTTTCTTTCTTTCTTTCTTTCTTTCTTTCTTTCTTTCTTTCTTTCTTTCTTTCTCTCTCACTTTCTTTCTTTCTTTCTTTCTCTCTCACTTTCTTTCTTTCTTTCTTTCTTTCTTTCTTTCTTTCTTTCTTTCTTTCTTTCTTTCTTTCTTTCTTTCTTTCTTTCTTTCAGTGCAAAATTTGGTTTTTAAAGCACGGGGACCCATGGGCAGAAAGAGCTGCAATGGGGTCATGAGGAGTGGCACATTATAGACTTTCAAGTTGGGAGGGAGTTAGGGATAGTGTAAGCCTCCTAAGTATTTTGGAAACAAGGTTTCCAAGATCCTGAAGGGGCTAGCTATTGTTAGGAAAGCTCATTTCTTCCTATTTAGTAAAAATTCAGTCATGAGACCCTTCAGATGTGTATCAGTGGATGCGGGGATGATTACCAAGATGTATCTTAGGGTGTAGATAAAGGAAGTTTCCAAAGGAATTTTGATATGTTAAAGTAGAATTACCAGGATCCTGGGGAGTGGGCTAAGTAAGATTGCCTTTTGCTCTTAGCAAAGTATCAACATTGAGGCATTTGAGTCCCTAGAGGAATGTTACTTTGACTGTTTCAAGGACTTGTCAATGGGCTATAGGTAGTAAGAAAATTTAATAATTTTTCTTCTGCCTTTGTTCCCCACATCATTCCCCCCGAACAATTTGACCCTTAAATTGTTAAGGTGTGAGGGGGGAAGGTCTCATCTTCTGTAACTTCTTCCTGCTGAATAGGGGTGCAGAGATGTCCCTACCAATGGGTCAACATTGGTCAGTTGGGGCTTATATAGATATAGGAGTTATGAAAGCAGAGGGAGTTGAATCCAAGGGAGACTGCATGTGTGGATCTTCCCGAGTGGAAAGGATCATCTCTCAGCTTGAAATTATGGCAGCAAAGGTGTCTTGGCACCAAGTGGAGACATGGGAGAAAACAGCAAAATGTGATAAGTACAACAAAAAGAAAAAGATGCCCAAATAAGAATTCTTTGATAGCTCACGAAAATCTTCCAGTCCAGGAATTTAAACAATCATTAAAGGAGAGAGATCATTTAAAGTGCCAATTTGAGTACCCTTGTCAGTTAGAAACCCAGAAATATTTTGTGGTAATCTGGAAAGTATACACAACATTTTGTTTTTGTGATACCACAATTTCTACCTTGTGCAGAAATTAAAACATCTAATTCTATTCTATTTTGTAGAGTATCATTTAGGACTTTGACCATGTACTTATTAAAAAAAAAAAAAAAAAAAAAAAAAAGAGCTTCCATGTGCCAAACAACATCATCTGGTCCCAAAGAGGGAACAAAAATGAATGTTAGGTGGTCATATCAATGAGACACAGAATGTGTTCACCATTGTTTTAAATTGGGAGGTTGGTTGTGTTGGTAATAGTTTTAATAATGCGTCTGTGCATCCAGGCAAAACCTGAGTGCAGTGGCCTATCCAGCTTGGGGGAAGCCATTAACACAAGTTAGAACCAAATAGCCATTGGGTCCTGTTAGGAAACAGTCATCTAAATCTGGGTGTCCTTTTTTTTTTTTTTTTAAGATTTTATTTATTTATTTGACACACACACACAGAGAGCACAAGCAGGGGAGCGGGAAAAGGAGAAGCAGGCTCCCCACTGAGCAGGGAGCCCGAAGCAGAGCTTGATCCCAGGACCCTGGGATCATGACCTGAGCCAAAGGCAGTTGCTTAACCAACTGAGCCACCCAGGCGCCCCTCTGTGTGTCCTTTAACTGCAGTCAAGATATCAAGGGTTATTTGGTTTTGGAGGGCCATTTTTTGAATTTGTATAATAAAAAATGGTCTGTTGTACTTTTTAGGGATCAAGGGAGTCCAAATCTAGGGATAATTACTCTTAGCAAAGTTTTCATCACCTCAGTGGCCTTTTTACCCAAATCAGTAGCCTGGTGTAATATCTGTCTTAGCTTATTGACTTTTTTTTCTAAATTATTCTGAATATGGGGGGAGAATGTATAAAATTTCACAGAGGATTACTGTATATATGAAAACTAGTGACTTCCATTTACTGGTTTAGAGAAGAGATTTTCTTTTAAAGATTTTATTTATTTGAGTAAGAGAGAGAGAGAGCATGAGCCAGGGGAGGGACAGAGGGAAAGGGAGAGAATCTCAAGAAGACTCCCTGCTGAAGGCAGAGCTCCATGTGGGCCTCAATCTCACGACCCCAAGATTGTGACCTGAACTGAAATCAAGAGTCAGATGCTTAATTGACTGAGCCACCCAGACACCCCTTAAAGAAGAGAATTTTAACAGATCATACTACTTACCCAAAGGTGCATTGTCTGCAAATATGCTTTGAGCTAATTTCTATGAATGTTAAAAATTCATCATGTATAAAAATTCAAATAAGATAATAATTTCAATAAAGTACAGTTCTTATATTTCAAAAAGATGAAAATCTATTCAATAGATATTAAAATTTGGGGTTCAGGAGCTCTAATTGCTAACTCATATTTTAGCTCTTTAAAGCAGGCACAAGGTAATTTAACTTGCCTAGATCTCAATTTATCAATATATAAAATATTTAAAATCAAAGACTTAGATAAAGATATGCAATTTGAAAATAATTTCAAAACTGCTTTAATGCCCTCAAGTACCCTCTTGTTTCATCTATGATTTTCTAATATCTCTGCCCCCGGCTTGGTTCTATACTTCTTTTTTTTTAAATATTATTTATTTATTTATTTATTTAAGATAGAGACTGTGCAAGCAGTGGGGAGGGACAAAGAGAGAGGGTGAGAATCTCAAGCAGACTCCACGCTAAGCATGGAGCCCATTAGGGGACTGGTGACCTGAGCCGAAACCAGGAGTCAGATGCTTAACTGACTGAGCCACCCATTTGCCCCAAGGTTCTATACTTCTTTTATAAAGCAAATTTTGTGAATGCAAGAAAACTTTGAGATTCCTATCATTTCTAGCAATTTTGATGCGTATGTATATAAACCTCTGCATTTATGCACCAATTTTGCTTTTACTTATCTTAAGAGGGATATTAAATTCAAGATAGAATTTTATTTTATATATGATCTTTCAGGCTCAACTCCAAGCAATTCCAAGGCTTTACCTGGCAGGCCTCATGGCAGAAAGTTGCCATTCCCATACCAGACATCATTCACAGCTAGTGCATTATGGTTTTCTGGAGGCAGTTTCAGTCCAGGATTCAGGCTCCAGGCCAGCATGCTGATCCACAAGCCTAACTCAGTTGCCTCCATCTGAGACTTCCTTATCAGGGGTCTTGGCTGAGGTACTTTTCCAGGCTCTAACCCAGTAACTTTTCCACTCCAAGTCCTTTCCCCTATATTTCATCCTAGTCCCCAGATCCTCTCCCCCCGCCCCAAGTCCTTCAAAAGGTGAAAGCTTTTTGTTCAGGGCTGCTAGGTAGGGAGACAATTATGCCTATTTGTGCTTTTAAAAAGTCATTCTCTCATAATTCCTACATAGGAAAACTGCTAAGTTTTTCTTTGGTCAGAGGGAAACTGATAGATGTGGGTGAAAATATACTTCTGGAATACTTTTTCTAATATTCAGTTTGTGACTTGTAAAGATATGGAAGGATTTGAATCAGCACATGGGCTTTTGTTGATCTTAATACAATCTGATGTCTAGATTATGAACTAAGTTTTAAAAATTTTCTTGACTGCTAATCTAGCATATAGTCAGTGCCTGGCATAAAGTTGGCACAAGAATTTTGACCCGATGGATGGATGAATTGTATTTGTATTTAAAGATGCTGAAAAAACTAACTCAGAGATCTCATATCTCACAAAGCCATAAACTTGATTCAAGACATCAAAATATTCTGAACTTGAAACTGTAGAGGAAAAAAAAAAAGAAAGAAAAGCAGACTTCTTTTTTCCCCCCAAGAATTTACAAGTTTTTAGATTCATTCTTGACAGATGTATTGAAATCTTTCCCCAGTGATAAAGGACCCTGAGATCAGTGAACACACTAGTTTGAGAGGACTGTAAAGCTTTGGAGTAGAAACAGTCATTTTTTTCAGAAGATTTCCATAGTATTTTAACTGGATCATGTTTAATGTTCTGTGGCTTTCTTTTAAGTCAGACTTATGATACCTTTGAGTTATCTATTTTCTACCCTTTTGGTGTAGCTCATTTTAAAGAAGGATAGATGAAGCTGAAAATGATTTATACCCATCAACATGGCATACTTTGTAATTTTTAAGTAAACCCATGAGAATTATAAAACTTTTACTAAGTCTGTGATTATATTTGCCAATCTCCAAGTAGTCGTTAAGACCACTGAGTTTTTACACTGTTTTCTTTTCACCAGAATGAAAACACATGGACACATGACTATTAAAATGTATATTATTTCAGCTATGCAGTTATTTCTTACAAAAATGCCTGACATGTACTAAATTCTCAGGAATTATTTGCTGGGTAAATCAAGGAATGAAATTAACTGACCTTGAAATCTGTGGCGCAATCCTGGATTTCAAGTTGTCATGTGTTACTGAACAACTGTACCCCACAATTGAAAAATATAATTCATTATTATGTATTTGAATTAACATTTTCAATATTCAATGTGTCAACAAATACCTCCCTTTGGAGCTTAGACAGGTGTGTAGATTCCTGTAACTCCTCACCACCTTCATTGGTGCCATCGTAAGCAAAACCACCAACATTTCTTGCCTCAGTAATTACTGTAGCCTCTTAACTGATCTCTTCAACTTGGACTTTGCTCCTCCTTCAGTCTATTCTCAGGCGAGTAGCCTGAAAAATTATTTAAAACTCAGTTTAGCATATCATCTCTCTGCTTAACACCCTTCAATAGATTCACATCTTATTAAAAAAGAGTTGAAGTCTTTCTCTTCTCTTCGATTTTGTCACTCCACCTCAGATTCACCAGACCCCTGGCTGTCCACCTCATTTTTCAGAGATTTTTCACTATAAGGTGTTTTATTTTATTTTTTTTAATTACTAAAATTAGGTTTAACTTACTTTTGTCTTCTTATTACAGACTGAATAAAGGTATTTGGGTCTATTTTTATTGTTATGTTAATCACCATACATTACATCATTAGTTTTTGATGTAGTGTTCCATGATTCATTGTTTGCATATAACACCCAGTGCTCCATGCAGTATGTGCCCTTCTTAATACCCTTCACCAGACTAACCCATCCCCCACCCCCCTCCCCTCTAAAACCCTCAGTTTGTTTCTCAGAGTGCATAGTCTCTCATGGTTTGTCTCCCCCTCCGATTCCCCCCCCTTCATTTTTCCCTTCCTACTATCTTCTTTTTTTTTAAACATATAACGTATTATTTGTTTCAGAGGTACAGATCTGAGATTCAACAGTCTTGCACAATTCACAGCACTTACCAGAGGACATACCCTCCCCAGTGTCTATCACCCCGCCACCCCATCCCTCCCACCCCCCACCACTCCAGCAACCCTCAGTTTGTTTCCTGATATTAAGAATTCCTCATATCAGTGAGATCACTAGCTGTCACGCACCTGGAGGGCCATGGGCCCTCACCTCCAGCTCCCCCCATTGAGTGTGGCATCTGCTCCCTCCCACCCTTCAAAACTTCATTCATGGCACTCATTCTGGACAGCTCTTTATAAAATTGCAATGTCACCCACACTTAGCACTCCACATACCCTTGCTCTGTTTTATTATTATCCTTACATGTGTCAACACTTAACATTCGCTATTTATGTATCTTGTTTATTATCTCTCTCATCATTAGCATGTAAGCTCCACAGGGTGAGAGTTTTTGTTTATTTTGTTCACTACACTATCTGCTCTGCCCAGAACACTGACACATGTTTTATTATTATATTATCATTCGTTCATATTTTGAATGATTATTATTATTTTTTTTTTTTTACCTAACTAAGAGAAAGATAGTTAAAGAATGTGAGCATCAGGCGCCTGGGTGGCTCAGTCGTTAAGCGTCTGCCTTCGGCTCAGGTCATGACCCCAGGGTTCTGGGATCGAGTCCCACATCGGGCTCCCTGCTCAGCAGGGAGCCTGCTTCTCCCTCCCTCACTCCCCCTGCTTGTGTTCCTGCTCTCGCTGTGTCTCTCTCTGTCAAATAAATAAAATCTTTAAAAAAAAAAAAAAAAGAATGTGAGCATCGTTGCCTCATAGAAATCCACTAACTGGTATATGTAAATAAAAGGAAATAAGAGCGTGTAAGACAGTTCTATAACATTTAAAGGACTCTAGGTCTTTGTATTCAGGAACCTTATAGTAGGTCCTAAAATATGAAGTTGAAAGTAAGGGATAATTATAAGAGTCTGCAATCTAGTATCCTTTTCTTTGAAGAGCTCATATAACTATGACCCACAAATCAGGTCTCTCTAGCCCTTAATTCCAATGTAAAGACCTGGGCCATATTTGAATGAGCAAAAACCCTCCAGATAGTCAGGCAAACAAAAGAGGCCACATTTTCAATAGGATACAGAAGTCCTTGATTTTCTGTTAGCACTTTTTCTCCTTTGAAGGCAATCGATGGTTTAAATTGTATTTCTATCCCTTCCTTGTAATGTTCAGGTTTACTTATCTTAGAAAGTAGAGAGTTACTAATATTCTGTAAACATATAAAGGAAAAGGCAGTCAAATATAAATTTATTTTTCTAAATATATTTCAACTAAGAACATTAGGAGTATATTATCTTTAGAAGTTTTTACATTTTTTTCTAATCTGAAAGTATGTGACATTAATAGAATCTTGAGGCTGATTCAGTAGATATAATGTTAAAAAAGAAAGTATATCATTTACCAAAGATTTTAGAGATTTGAGTATCTTTGAAAAAACTCATTGAGTATCATATCAAGTATTTTGAATAAAAATTGGAAAGAAATATTTCATGAAAAATTTTATTATTCCCTAGAAGCTCATATCCTTTTAGTCCAAATTGTCTGTACCACTTACATTTAGTGGATTTTAAAAAAAAAGAAAAATTGTTTGCTTATCCTGTTTTCAATCAAGTTACCTGAACTTACATAGTAGGTCTTTTTCACTTATTTCTGTATCTTAGCATATTGAAGCATGGTTCAGCTTTAAGAAGAGAAGAAGTGGTATTTTCTATTAGCATCTCATGAAGATTCTCCTGCTGAGAAACCTTGAGTACAGTGAGAATAGGGATAAAGTACCCTTGATTACCATTAGGGTGAATTTTAAAATGATTGTAAGATATTTTTATGAGGATATTTTTAGTATTTTAAATTTTATTAAAAAAGAAAATTTTGAAATATCAATAACATATATTATGAAAGTCATAGAGATCTCGGTGTAATTTGACCTTTATATGAAGAGAAAAGTACTCATGTAAAAATGCATTGACTAAACTTTACTTAACTTCAAATAAAAATCTCACTACACCACCACATTGATAAAATAGGCAAACAAAAAGAAAGAAAGCAAAAAAAAAAAAAAAAAAAAAAAACCCACAACCCTTTTATGTAACTCTCAGTGTATTCTTCATAAATAGAGAATAAAAATATGTTTCCTGGTTCAAATTACTATTGAAAATAAAAGAAAGGATAAAGGATTGTATGCAAAATATTATAGGAATATGTAGAAATCTGTAGCATTTAACTGCATGCAGAAATTATTCCAGTCGGGAAAGGAAGAAAGCATTACAAGAAGAATGGTCAAAACATAAGTGTGCCAAATGCCTATAGGTACAAGTAGGAGGTATATACAGTGAAGCCACCAAAGGTGGGTCAGACAAATGCACATGTGTTGTTAGCAGTGGGGACTATACAGCTCATGCCTTTTCCTGGATAAAGGATGAAGCTGGTACTCAGGACAAGTCAATATTTCATTCATGGAAATGAGTATCCAAGGTAGCCAGATTCTCTGATATTCCAAGGAAATCTAGAAATCTCAATTAAGCATAATGCTCAAATTATTAAATGTTATTTCAAAAAAAAAAAAAAAATCAGGGCCAAATGGAGAAAAAAAATGGGCCCAGTGGGAAGCCAATTAAAAATCTTTGTACAAGAATGTTTTTTGAAAAAGAATAAGAGGAGCATCTGTCAATCCAAATCTGCCTTCATTAGTGATTTATGATGAGGAGTAACTCAGGAAATAAAAGTGGATAGTTGGGATAAGTTTATTAGAACTGACATCTTTCTACATATATGAAAGCTCTGATACCACCTCCGCACGTGTAAAATCAAATCTTCCGTTAAGGTCTTTCTAATATACAAGGTCAGGACTTGACAGCTGGGATTTGTAGTTTTTTTTTTTTTTTTTTTTAAGATTTTATTTATTTATTTGACAGAGAGAGACACAGCGAGGGAGGGAACACAAGCAGGGGGAGTGGGAGAGGGAGAAGCAGACCCCCCGCTGAGCAGGGAGCCCGATGCGGGACTCGATCCCAGGACTCTGGAATCATGACCTGAGCCAAAGGCAGACGCTTAACTGACTGAGCCACCCAGGCGCCCCTGGGGTTTGTAGTTTGAAGGAAATAACAAAGTGTGAAAAAACTTGCATGTGGAGTGAGAAGCTATGAAAAATTACAGAAGCCCAATATCATTCTTGGAAACAAATCTAAAAGCTTTGTAATTTTATTGCAATGTTACCATCATTATTACACAATTAATTGTAATGACAGTATTGTTGTCATACATTTGTTTTGATTATATGTTTTCCAAAGAGAGGCCACATTATTAAATCAAAATTTGTTGTTAGGGGTCCATGTTAACTTTCCACAGAGCAATATAAGTTTATTTCACAAGAAACAATTTTTAGTTAAATATTGTACAAAAAATATTTGAATAGGTTTATAATTATATAAATATTTCTTCAGAATCTTTATTTTCAAATACAAGTGATATTGTCTAGGGGCTTACACTAATGTTTCATGGAACACTGATGAAGAAATGGGCAAGAGCCCCAGATCCCCACCTCATTCCAACCTATACGCAGTTTAAAAACCACTGATTTGCAATTATTTTTTTATCTTTAATCTGCTTGTCATTTCCCTATTTGTAAACAAGCTGGTCTTTAAAGGAGTATTCAGAAAACAGAAACAACTCTTGGGGAAAAAAATAACAACAGGAATTTGTTAAAACCTAACAGCTCAGTCAGTTAAGCCGTTAATTCTTAGTCTCAGCTCAGATCATGATCTCAGGGTCCTGGGACTGAGCCACATGTCAGGCTCCGTGCTCAGAGGGGAGTCTGCTTCTCTATGTCTGTCTGTCTCTGTCTCTCTCTGTGTATCAAATAAACATTTTTTAAAAAAAGAAAGATTGAAAGATAAAATTATTTTTACACAGAATTTTACACAGAAAGTAGCTAAATTAATAAATAAATAGGTAGTGATAAAAAGACTGCCTATGAATGAAGTCAATAAATAATATCTAAAATTATAAAACTAAAAAAGAACAATGAAACTGTTATTTAGCATTAATTAGCTAGATGGGGATAGACAACAAACTAATCTGATTTTAAAAATGTTTAATGATTTCCTCTGGGTATGTGTAAATAGGACAGGTACTACTATGTGCATGTTTTGTTTTGTGTGTGTGTGTGTGTGTGTTTAAAAAGTGATAGAATTATTTAATTTAGGAACATTCTTAAAAATAGACTCCCTGTAAATAAACAGAAACAAATGCAGAGGTAGGTCTAGAACTATTAATATCAATTAGTATTCTTTCATCTACTTCATAGCTTTATAATATTCATCGAGCACTTACTATGTTCCAGACACTATTCCGGATTTTGTGAAAACAAGCAACCAAAAACTTGCCTGAATAGGACTTACATTCCAGTGCAGGAAGACAAACAATAACACATTAGTAAAACACATCGCATGTTAGTGAAAATAAATGGAATGAAAGAAAACAAAGCAGCGCTGGAGGATAAGGAGTGGGCAGAGGCGAAGATCAAGAAGTTTGTGGGTTTCTACAGTAGTTTCTAACATGAATGTAACTTTGCCCCTTCTCATATGTAGCTTATCTCTGTCTGTACACCTATTTTCTGACTACTGAAGTAGCCATTCATTGCTGTGTATTTCCTTTACATAATTGCTCTGCTTCTTCAAATCAGGTTGAGTCAATGCTTTGGTGATTTTGTGTTCCTAATGCCTTTTTTTTTTTTTTTTTAGTTCACATTTGTGGTTTAATTTTTAGTGCTAAATCCACAATATTATCTGTTTTTACACATTCAGATTTTTAAGGGTGAGATTCGAAATGGCCCTTTGTCAGTATTCTGGCAAAGCTATGGAACACAGGTCTCCTCAACAACAGTTTCACTCCTTATGGATTGGCTGTTCTTGGGTTATGTGTCTGTCCCCGAGCTAATCAACTATGGCTGTGGTATATGGTGTAGTTTTTTCTTCATGATGTGCTTCAGCAGGCTCTGTAGGCATGGAAGAGTACTTAGAATATAATACTCACATAGAGTCTTGGAAGAAAAAGCATAGAAAGCAGAAAATCTTATGTTTAGGGTATAATCCAAGCATTAATATAGGGATAAATTTACATATTTATCTACTGGTACTAATTTTTAGTTTTAAAAAGTAACATCAAATAATGTGTGTACATATAACATCTGAAGATCTTGGTTGAAAATTTTCCTGCAGGGAGTCAGTTCTATATTAATTGTTAAAGCTCTATTTTCACTTATGCATTGTTTCAATTGAAATTAATTTCACCTTTTTCTTTGCTCTTTTCCTATTTTTCTTCCAATCCCTCCCTCCCTGTGTTTCCCCTCCTCTTTCTTTCTACCTGATCTATCAGCCTATTACCTATTTTTTTGTTTCTTGTTCACTTTTATTTTTGAAATTTTTACTAAAAAGTGATGATTTTACAAAATTACTTATTTTTCAGATCGCCAAATGCCCCATTGCTCAAAATACTTAGTAGTGTCTCACACAGTAAGAGCTCATGGAATGTTTGAAATGCATATTCTAGAATCTGGAGACAGAGAAGCGTTCAATGAAAGCAAACTAACCCAATTACTTACACTGCTGATAAATCTTAATACTTCACCCTATTTTTGTAGTAATAATAATCTTTTCCTCTAAAACAGGGTTCAATAGCTATCATCAACTAGTAAGATTGTGGACTCAGCCCTGCTGGGATAAATCATGGTGAATGCATCAGAAATGTTGTTAGTTTTCCCCTCAAATATTTTTTCCCAGAAAGTGTTTCAACTACTTTAAATATATTTTATAAAAACATATTTTTATAGCTCCATTGTGTTAGAAATGAACCAATTTTATGTAAATGAACATTCTGCATTCTGCAGATAAAGCATGCTAATTTTAACAATTTCAGACATCTGTGACAGAATTTCCAAACAACCCAACTGGATTAAGCTGACAAATATGAAAAAGTAATACATGGTTAGTCACCTTTTAATTCTTACATTTACATTAAACTACCACTTCAAAGGGCAAGGGTAATTTCACACTTTTAAAGTTTTAAATAGCTTTTATTTCAACTTAAACAAAATATGCCAATATTGAAACACAGTTATAATGATTTTTTATTCTTTTTTATGATTTCTATTTTAAAATATATTGAATAATATAACTCTAACTCTTTCCTCTCAAAAAACTGACACACACAGTTCTGTGAATATTGCTATCTTGTAACTCTTTATTTCCAAGATTTTTGTGTTGAAAATGTGCACATCTAGGAGCAGATCTTCAATCCTATACATATATGCTTTCCCCTAAAAATTGTTCTTATTGTACAATGCCTAATTACATAAAATATACATGTTTGAATGGATAATTATAGTACATGCTCAAGCCATAGAATAATAAGAATATTCACATATTTAAACTACCTAAATTGTGCCAGCCATTTTTGTAAACAATTTGCATGTGTGAACACATTTAACCCTGACCTCTACTCTGTGAGGTAGGTCCTATTAATTGACACTTATTTTACAGTAAACTGAGGAACAGAAAATTCAGTAACTTACTGAGTTCACCCAATCAGTACATGTTCCAAAGCTTAAAAACACAGCCTGCCTTCAAAATCTTAAAATATAGATGTTTTAGGAGCACTAAGGGAAAACACTTTGTGATAAGAAGTTTTTCATTTCGGTTCAGATCTTGCAGTATATGGTGTACTTGAATACTAAAATTATAAATGATTCAGGGAATATTAACTTTTTCTTCTATATGTGACATTTAAGTATCATTATATTTGCTCATTAAGAGAAAATTATTTCCCTTTAAAAACAGCTCTTAAGTAGTATTAATGAAAGTCAATGCCAAAATAGTTTTAAAATATTTACCTTCAGGGTGCGTGGGTGGCTCAGTTGGTTGAGCCTTCAACTCTAGATCTCAGTTCAGGTCTTGATCTCAAGGTCATGAGTTTGAGCCCCACTTTGGGCTCCAAGCTGGGTGTGGGGCCTACTTAAAAAAAAAATGTCTTCAATATCATACATAATAATTTGTGCCATTTGGTGTGATGAAGATTAAATGGAAAATGAGCTCCATCTACAGGAGTCATTTCTCATTAAGTTCAAAATTCTTTTCTTTAAGTAATTGTCAATATATATTTTAAGTCAATGACTAATTTTCATTTTGCAAACTCCTACACACATAGCTGCTTAAATAACAACTAAATTCCAAGTTTTCTAGTTAGTGTTGGATGAGTGAACAGTTGAGGGATAATGTTAGTTGAGCATAAAAGTCCTCCTAGTGTGAGCAGGGACAGGCTACAGACTATCACTCTCCCTACTTCACTGACTGATTATAACCTAGGGAGGCCACTTCCTTCAGAAGCAGTGCTGATTGTTAAGAATTTAAAGCAAGGTGTCTGGGTGGCTCAGTTGGTTAAGTGACCCAACTCTTTTTTTTTTAATATTTATTTTATTTTATTTTATTTTATTTTATTATATTAATCACCATACATTACATCATTAATTTTTTTTTAAGATTTTATGTATTTATTTGACAGAGAGAGACACAGCCAGAGAGGGAACACAAGCAGGGGAAGTGGGGGGGGAGAAGCAGTCTTCCTGCCAAGCCAGGAGCCCAATGTGGGGCTCGTTCCCAGGACCTCGGGATCATGACCTGAGCTTAAGGCAGACACTCAATGACTGAGCCACCCAGGTGTCCCCTACATCATTAGTTTTTGATGTAGTGTTCCATGATTCATTGTTTGCATATAACACCCAGTGCTCCATTCAATACGTGCCCTCTTTAATACCCATCACCAGACTAACCCATCCCCCCAACCTCCTCCCCTCTAGAACCCTCAGTTTGTTTCTCAGAGTCCATAGTGTCTCATGGTTTGTCTCCCCATAAGTGACCAACTCTTGATTTTGGCTCAGGTCATGATCTAAGGGTCATGAGATCAAGCCCTGCGTCAGGCTCTGCAATATGTCAGGCTGGGCACCAGAGCCTGCTTAAGATTATCTCTCTCCTTTTGCCCCTCCCCAACCCGACTCATGTATGCCTTCTCTCTCTCTAAAACAAAATAAAAATTAAAAATTAAAAAAATAAAAATTTCTTTCCTGGCCATTAATTGAATTAATCTGTGGAGATAGTGATTCCAATCTGGAAGGGAAATACCTGATATAATACATGAGTCTTTCTTTTTTTAAGGCAACAATTTCCATTCTTGAGGAATATGCATTCTAGTAAAGTGAGGTAGACAATAAACATAAAAATAAGTATATTTAGTTTAGGAGATGATAAGTACTATGGAAAAATAAAACAAGGGAAAGGAGGTTAAGAGGTTGGTCAGGGTGGAGATTACCATTTATTATTTATTTTCTTTTTCTTTTTTCTTTTTTAAAGAACAGAAGAGAGGGGGAAGGTCATGGGAGAGGGAGAAAAAGAGAATCTTAAGCAGGCTCAATGTCCAGCTTCGAGCCTGATGCAGGCATCAATCTTACAACCCTGAGATCATGACCTGGACCAATATCAAGACTCTGATGCTTAACCCAACTGAGCCACCCAGGCACTCCTGGAGGTAGGCATTTTTAATGGATTGGTCACGGCATGCCACATTATGAGGGATATTTTGAGTAAAGATTCATTTCTTCACTCAGTAAATGAAGAGGGTGTGGTAGCAATACAATTAAATGGGCAAAAACAATTTGAGGCTTTAGAAAGAGCCAGTATAAATGCTGAAGAGGAATCATGTCAGCCTTGATTGGGGAGTGAATTAGTTTATGACAAACTATGTGCTTTAAAACAATATAAACTTATTCTTTCATAGTTCTGGAGGGCAGAAGTCCAAAATCAAGGTGTTGACAGGGCCAAACTTCCTCTGGAGACTCTAAGGGATATTCTGTCTTGCCTATTCCAGATCCTGGTGACAGGAGGAGTTCCTTGGCTTGTGACTGCATCACTTCAGTCTTTTATTTTCACATGGCTTTCCCTTCTGAATATCTTCTACTCTTTTTTTTTTTTTTAAAGTTTTTCTTTAAATTCAAGTTAGTTAACATAGAGTGTAGTATTGATCTCAAGAGTAGAATTTAGTGATTCATCACTTACATACAACACCCAATGCTCATCACAACAAGTGTCCATCACCCATCTAACCCATCCCCTGTCCACCTCTACTCTAGTAACTCTCAGTTTGTTCTCAATTTTCAAGAGTCTCATATGGTTTGCCTCTCTCTCTCTTTTATTCCTTTTCCCCTATGTTCACCTGTTTTGTTTTTTAAATTCCACCTATGAGTGAAATCATGTGGTGTCTGTCTTTCTCTTACTGACTTATTTTTGCTTAATACACTCTACTTCCATCCACATTGTTGCAAATGGCAAGATTTCATTCTTTTTGATGGCTGAGTAATAGTCCATTGTATATTTGTATACCACCTCTTTTTTATCAGTTCATCAGTCGATGGACATGTGGGCTCTTTCCATAATTTGGCTATTGTTATCATACTGCTATAAACTTGAGGGTGCATGTGCCCCTTTGAATCAGTATTTTTGTATACCTTGGGTAAATACCTAATAGTTAAATTGCTGGGACATAGGGTTGCTCTAATTTTAACTTTTTGAAGAACCTCCATGTTGTTTTCCAGAGTGCACCAGTTTGCACTCCCACCAACAGTGTAAGAGGATTCCCCTTTTTCTGTATCCTCACCAACATCTGTTGTTTCCTGTGTTGTTAATTTTAGCCATTCTGACAGGTGTGAGGTGGTATCTCATTGAGGTTTTGATTTGGATTTCCCTGATGCCGAGCGATGTTGAGCACTTTTTCATGTGTTTGTTGGCCATTTGAATGTCTTCTTTGGAAAAATGTCTATTCATGAAAACTCAAGGATGACTGCAATGTTATTATCATAGGAAATAGAAGGCTGGAATTGGCAGATTAGAAATGGGGAAGATGAATGTTAAAGCAAGTTTGTTTGGGGTGGGGAGTGAAAGATCTTATTGAAAGAGATCAAGATAAATAGATGCTCCAAGAATTTAAAATACATTTAACTAGGGAGATAAATAGAGATATTACCAGTGTGAAAAACAACAGCAATAAACAACAACACAAACTCATTTAAAAAGAACCAAGAGAAAACATTTGGTATGCAAAATATAATAATTGAAATAAATAATGAAGTAAAAGGATGGAATAAACTACTGAATAGATATAGCTGAAGGAGAAATTACTGAAGAAAGATTAAGCAACTCACTAAAAGATCCATAAGAAAGAAGAAATAGTAAATAGAGAAGTTTAGAGACATAAAGAACAAAAATGAAATAACTAACATCTCTATAACAAGATACTATAGAATAATAACAACAAAAAGGATTTAAACAAAATGAAGACAAAAGACAATAAATAAAAATCTCAGACTGGAGGGGTGCCTGGGTGGGTCAGCTGGTTGAGCATCTAACTCTTGGTTTTGGCTCAGGTCATGATCTCAGAGTCCTGGGATTGAGCCATGCATTAGACTTCCCATTTAGCAGAGAATCTGCTGGAGAGTCTCTCACCCTCTTCTCCTCCCCCTGCTCGCACTCTCTCATTCTCTAAAATAAATAATTTTTTTTAAAAATCTCAGTCTGGAAAACCTCAGGGGGAACCCAATGGAAGAGATAAGCAAAACCCTACAACTAGACCCACTGTACTGAATCTAAGAACAACAAATACAAGGATTGTACTCTTAAAATAAAATTAAAAACCAAAACTAAACTCCCTAGGAGGAAATGCACATAATTTACAAAGGTTTAAGAATCAAATTGACATTAGGTCCTAGCATCATTAGATACATAAAGAACTCAACTTTTGTTTATGTATGTATCTTGTAAGGAAATTTTGAATAGGCAAGAAAGATTACTAGGTGTCTCCAGTGGAATACCTTGCAGTGTTATGAGGGCATCCTTTAAGACTAACTGATTCTAGGGGCACCTAGGTGGCTCAGTTGGTTGAGCGACTGCCTTCGGCTCAGGTCATGATCCTGGAGTCCCGGGATCGAGTCCCACATCAGACTCCCCGCTCAGTGGGGAGTCTGCTTCTCCCTCTGACCCTTCCCCCTCTCATGCTCTTTCTCTCTAGCTCATTCTCCCTCTCAAATAAATAAATTAATTTAAAAAAAAGACTAACTGATTCTAGATTTTGATTGCCTTTAAGCTAATTTACAACCTTGTAAATTGTAGGTAACTGAAAGTTATGCAAAATAAATATATTTTTTTGAACATGCAAATGAATTCTGTCCAGTGGAGGTTCAATTAATTTCTTCTCTTCTTTCCTACTCTTAATAAAAGCCAGTTTTGGGGGGGGTGGAGCAAGATGGCAGAGGAGTAGGAGACCTGGATTTCGTCTCCTCTCAGGAATTCAGCTGGATAGGGATCAAACCATTCTGAACACCTATGAACTCAACAGGAGATCGAAGAAAAGAATAGCAACAACTCTCTCATCAGAAAAGCGACCACTTTCTGGAAGGTAGGACGTGTGGAGAAGTGAACCAGAGGCAATATTCGGAAGGATAGACGGCGGGGGAGGGGCCTCCGTCGGCCGCTTCTGGCAAGTGATAGAACCACGGAGCACAAAATTGGAACCCTTAAAAGTCTGCTCCACTGAGGGACGTCACTCTGGTGGCTAAGCGGGGGGTGGAACCCTCCGGGACAGTGTGGTTTCAGGACCCTCGGAGTCACAGAAAGACCGGGGGTGCCTGAGTGTGGCAGAGCTCCCAGGTAATGGAGCAGGGAAGCCAGCTGCAGAGGCGGAGCCCAGGTGTGGGCTCCTAACGCGGGGTTGCCATAAACTGTGATCCGCGGCACAGTCAGGCCACTGCTCCTCCAGCAGGGACCCAACAAGCGGCAGATCCAGGGAGACTCACCTTCCACCCCCAAGAGGAGCCGCGCAGGAGTGCACCACAGGGATCTGCTGGGTTTGGAGACTCCAAACGGGGTCAGGTGCCAGAGATAGAAACACGCAGTCACAGGCCGGGTGAGCACGGAGTGCAGCCGGAGACTGGGGAGACGGGAGTAACTGACTGCTTTTCTCTGGGGGAGCACTGAGGAGCAGGGCCGAGTTCTCGGCTCCTCCGAGGCGGAGATTGGGAGGCCGCCATTTTCACTCTCCACCTCCAAAGCTGTAGGGAAAGCTCGCAGGGAACAAAAGGTCTGGAGAGCAACCTGAGCAGATTACTTAGCCCTTAAGGGGCAAGGGCGGGGCACTTCCACCTCTGGCAAAGACATTTGGCAACCATGGCAACAGGCCCCTCCCCCAGAAGATCAGCAAGAACAGCCAGCCAAGACCAAGTTTACCGATCAATGAGAACGGCAGAACTCCAGCGCTAGGGGAATAATGCACATAGAATTCATGGCTTTTTTACCATGATTCTTTATTCTTTCAAAGTTTTTTTTTTTTTTTAACTGTCTTTTTTTCTTTTTTCTTTTTTTTTTTTTGGAATTTTTCTTTTTCCCTTTTTCAACCAACATCTTATCAATCCCTTTTTTAAAAAAAACATTTTTATTTTTCATTTTTAGAGTCATATTCTATCCCTTCATAGTAGTTACCCATATTTTTGGCATGTTTATATAAGTTGTTATCTCTTCAAAATTTTGAGATAAAGTTTCTTCTAACAGATCAAAATATACCCTAAATCTCTAGTATATGGTTTTTTCTACTCCGCTGCCTGATCACATTCTCTCCCTTTTTTTTCTTTTTTCTTTTTTTAAATCCACTTCTTTCTTTTTTCAAACAACTTCTTATCAATTCCTTTTATAATTTTTTTTTATAATTTCCATCTTTACAGTCATATTCCATCCCTTCATCATATCAACCCTATTTTTGTACATATATAAGTTTTTCTTTCTTTAAAATTTTGGGAGGCACTTTTTCTAACACCCAAAATACACCCAAAATCTAGTGTGTGGCACTGATCTATATACCAGCCTGATCAGATTTGATCACATTCTGTTTTTTTGTTGTTGTTGTTTTGTTTTGTTTGTTTTTGTTTGTTTTTATCTTTTTCTTTTTTTTTTTTTTTTCTTTTTTCTCTCTTTCCCTTTCTTTTCCCACTGCTTCAGGTCTTTTCTGATTTGTTTAGAGTATATTTTCTGGGGACGTTGTTACTCTGCTAGCATTTTGTTCTCTCATTAATCTATTCTCCTCTGCACAAAATGACAAGACGGAAAAAATCACCTCAACAAAAAGAACAAGAGGTAGTCTCGACTGCCAGGGACCTACTCAATACGGACATTAGTACGATGTCAGATCTAGAGTTCAGAATCATCACTTTAAAGATACTAGCTGGGCTTGAAAAAAATATGGAAGTTATTAGAGAAACCCTTTCTGGAGAAATAAAAGAACTAAAATCTAAACAAGTTGAAATCAAAAAAGCTATTAATGAGGTGAAATCAAATATGGGGATGCTAACTGCTAGGATAAATGAGGCAGAAGAAAGAATCAGTGATATAGAAGACCAAATGATGGAAAATAAAGAAGCTGAGAAAAAGAGAGATAAACAACTACTGGATCACGAGGGCAGAATTCGAGAGATAAGCGATACCATAAGAAGAAACAACATTAGAATAATTGGGATCCCAGAAGAAGAAGAAAGAGAGAGAGGGGCAGAAGGTATAATGGAGCAAATTATAGCAGAGAACTTCCCTAATTTGGGGAAAGAAACAGGCATGAAAATCCAGGAAGCACAGAGAACCCCTCTCAAAATCAATAAAAATAGGTCAACACCCCAACATCTAATAGTAAAACTTATGAGTCTCAGAGACAAAGAGAAAATCCTGAAGGCAGCTCGGGAGAAGAGATATGTAACCTACAATGGTAGAAATATTAGATTGGCAACAGACCTATCCACAGAGACCTGGCAGGCTAGAAAGGACTGGCAGGATATATTCAGAGCACTAAATGAGAAAAATATGCAGCCAAGAATACTATATCCAGCTAGACTGTCATTGAAAATAGAAGGAGAGATAAAAAGCTTCCAGGACAAACAAAAACTAAAGGAATTTGCAAACACAAAACCAGCCCTACTTGAAATCCTGAAAGGGGTCCTCTAAGCAAAGAGAGAGCCTAAAAGCAACATAGACCAGAAAGGAACACAGACAATATACAGTAATAGTCACCTTACAGGAAATACCATGGCACTAAATCCCTATCTTTCAATAGCTACCCTAAATGGAAATGGGCTAAATGTCCCAATCAAAAGACACAGGCTATCAGACTGGATTAAAAAACAAGACCCATCGATATGCTGTCTGCAAGAGACTCATTTTAGAACCAAAGACACCCCCAGATTAAAAGTGAGGGGGTGGAAAACCATTTACCATGCTAATGAACACCAAGAGAAAGCTGGGGTGGCAATCCTTATATCAGACAAATTAGATTTTAAACAAAAGACTGTAATAAGAGATGAGGAAGGACATTATATCCTACTTAAAAGGTCTATCCAACAAGAATATCTAACAATTGTAAATATCTATGCCCCTAACATGGGAGCAGCAAATTATATAAGGCAATTAATAACAAAAGCAAAGAAACACATCGACAACAATGCAATAATAGTGGGGGACTTTAACACCCCCCTCACTGAAATGAACAGATCGTCTAAGCAAAAGATTAACAAGGACATAAAGACTTTAAATGACACACTGGACCAAATGGACTTCACAGACATATTCAGAACATTCCAACCCAAAGCAATGGAATACACATTCTTCTCTAGTCCCCATGGAACATTCTCCAGAATAGATCACATCCTAGGTCATAAATCAGGTCTCAACTGGTACCAAAATATTGGGATCATTCCCTGCCTATTTTCAGACCACGATGCTTTGAAACTAGAACTCAATCAGAAGAGGAAAGTCGGAAAGAGCTCAAATACATGGAGGCTAAAGAGCATCCTACTGAAGAATGAATGGGTCAACCAGGAAACTAAAGAAGAATTAAAAAAATACATGGAAACCAATGGAAATGAAAACATAACTGTTCAAAATCTTTGGGATGCAGCAAAGGCAGTCCTAAGAGGAAAGTATATAGCAATACAAGTCTTTCTCAAGAAACAAGAAAGGTCTCAAACTCTACACCTAAAGGAGCTGGAGAAAGAACAGCAAATAAAGCCTAAACCCAGCAGGAGAAGAGAAATAATAAAGATCAGAGCAGAAATCAATGAAATAGAAACTAAAAGCACAGTAGAACAGATCAATGAAACTAGGAGATGGTTCCTTGAAAGAATTAATAAGATTGATAAACGCCTGGCCAGACTTATCAAAAAGAAAAAAGAAATCAACAAAATCATGAATGAAAGAGGAGAGATCACAACCAACACCAAAGAAATGCAAACAATTATAAGAACATATTATGAGCGGGCGCCTGGGTGGCTCAGTTGGTTAAGCGACTGCTTTCGGCTCAGGTCATGATCCTGGAGTCCCTGGATCGAGTCCCGCATCGGGCTCCCTGCTCGGCAGGGAGCCTGCTTCTCCCTCTGACCCTCCCCCCTCTCATGTGCTCTCTCTCTCTCTCTCTCTCTCTCATTCTCTCCGTCTCAAATAAATAATAAAATAAAATCTTAAAAAAAAAAAAAAAAAGAACATATTATGAGCAACTCTATGCCAGCAAATTAGATAACCTGGAAGAAATGGATGTGTTTCTAGAGATTTATCAACTACCAAAACTGAACCAGGAAGAAATAGAAAACCTGAACAGACCTATAACCACTAAGGAAATTGAAGCAGTCATCAAAAATCTCCCAAAAAACAAAAGCCCAGGGCCAGATGGCTTCCCAGGGGAATTCTACTAAACATTTCAAGAAGTATTAATACCTATTCTTCTGAAGCTGTTCCCAAAAATAGAAATGGAAGGAAAACTTCCAAACTCATTTTATGAGGCCAGCATTACCTTGATCCCAAAACCAGACAAAGACCGCATCAAAAAGGAGAATTACAGACCAATATCCCTGATGAACATGGATGCAAAAATTCTCACCAAAATACTAGCCAATAGGATCCAACAGTACATTAAAAGGATTATTCACCACGACCAAGTGGGATTTATCTCTGGGCTGTAAGGTTGGTTCAACATCCGCAAATCAATCAATGTGATACAATACATTAACAAAAGAAAGAACAAGAACCATATGTTCCTCTCAATAGATGCAGAAAAAGCTTTTGACAAAGTACAGCATCCTTTCTTGATCAAAACTCTTCAGAGTATAGGGATCGAGGGTACATACCTCAATATTATAAAAGCCATCTATGAAAAACCTATAGCAAATATCATTCTCAATGGGGAAAAACTGAGAGCTTTCCCCCTAAGGTCAGGAACGTGGCTGGGATGCCCACTATCACCACTGCTATTCAACATAGTATTGGAAGTCCTAGACACAGCAATCAGACAACAAAAAGAAATAAAAGGCATCCAAATCGGCAAAGAAGAAGTCAAACTCTCACTCTTTGCAGATGATATGATACTTTATGTGGAAAACCCCAAAGACTCCACCCCAAACTGCTAGAACTCATACAGGAATTCAGTAAAGTGGCAGGATATAAAATCAATGCACAGAAGTCAGTGGCATTCCTATACACCAACAACAAGACAGAAGAAAGAGAAATGAAGGAGTCGATCCCATTTACAATTGCACCCAAAACCATAAGATACCTAGGAATAAATCTAACCAAAGAGACAAAGGATCTGTACTCAGAAAACTATAAAATACTCATGAAAGAAATTGAGGAAGACACAAAGAAATGGAAAAACGTTCCATGCTCATGGATTGGAAGAACAAATATTGTGAAGATGTCAATGCTACCTAGAGCAATCTGCACATTCAATGCAATCCCCATCAAAATACCATCCACTTTTTTCAAAGAAATGGAACAAATAATCCTAAAATTTGTATGGAACCAGAAAAGACCACGAATAGCCAGAGGAATGTTGAAAAAGAAAAGCAAAGCTGGCGGCATCACAATTCCGGACTTCCAGCTCTATTACAAAGCTGTCATCATCAAGACAGTATGGTCCTGGCACAAAAACAGACACATAGATCAATGGAACAGAATAGAGAGCCCAGAAATGGACCCTCAACTCTTTGGTCAATTCATCTTTGACAAAGTAGGAAAGAATGTCCAATGGAAAAAAGACAGTCTCTTCAACAAATGGTGTTGGGAAAATTGGATAGCCACATGCAGAAGAATGAAACTGGACCATTTCCTTATACCACACACAAAAATAGACTCCAAATGGTTGAAAGACCTAAATGTGAGACAGGAGTCCATCAAAATCCTAAAGGAGAACACAGGCAGCAACCTCTTTGACCTCAGCCGAAGCAACTTCTTCCTAGAAACATCGCCAAAAGCAAGGGAAGCAAGGGCAAAAAATGAACTATTGGGACTTCATCAAGATAAAAAGCTTTTGCAAAGCAAAGGAAACAGTCAACAAAACCAAAAGACAACTGACAGAATGGGAGAAGATATTTGCAAATGACATATCAGATAAAGGGCTAGAATCCAAAATCTATAAAGAACTCATCAAACTCAACACCCAAAAATCAAAGAATCCAATCAAGAAATGGGCAGAAGACACGAACAGACATTTTTCCAAAGAAGACATCCAAATGGCCAACAGACACATGAAAAAGTGCTCAACATTGCTCAGCATCAGGGAAATCCAAATCAAAACCTCAGTGAAATACCACCTCACACCAGTCAGAATGGCTAAAATTAACAAATCAGGAAAGGACAGATGTTGGCGGGATGCGGAGAAAGGGGAACCCTCCTACAGTGTTGGTTGGAATGCTAGCTGGTGCAGCCACTCTGAAAAACAGTATGGAGGTTCCTCAAAAAGTTGAAAATAGAGCTACCATATGATCCAGCAATTGCACTACTGGGTATTTACCCCAAAGATACAAAAGTAGGGATCTGAAGGGGTACGTGTACCCCGATGTTTATAGCAGCAATGTCCACAACAGCCAAACTGGGAAAGAGCCAAGATGTCCATTGACAGATGAATGGATAAAGAAGAAGTGGTATATATATACAATGGAATATTATGCAGCCATCAGAAGGAATGAGATCTTGCCATTTGCAACGACATGGATGGAACTGGAGGGTATTATGTTGAGCGAAATAAGTCAAAGAGAGGGGCGCCTGGGTGGCTCAGATGGTTAAGCATCTGCCTTCGGCTCAAGTCATGATCTCAGGGTCCTGGGATTGAGTCCCGCATCGGGCTCCCTGCTTGGTGGGGAGCCTGCTTCTGCCTTTACCTCTACTGTTCCCCCTGTTTGTGCTCTCTCGCTCTGTCAAATAAATAAATAAATAAATAAAAATCTTAAAAAAAAAAAAAGAAATAAGTCAAACAGAGAAAGATATGTATCATATGTCCTCACTGATATGAGGAATTCTTAATCGCAGGAAACAAACTGAGGGTTGCTGTAGTGGGGGGTGGGGTGGGAGGGATGGGGTGACTGGGTGATAGACACTGGGGAGGGTATGTGCTCTGGTAAGCACTGTGAATTGTGCAAGACTATTGAATCTCAGATCTGTACCTCTGAAACAATGCAATATATGTTAAGAAAAAAAAAAAAAAGAAGAAGAAGAAGGTAGCAGGAGGGGAAGAATGACGGGGGGGGAATCGGAGGGGTAGATGAACCATGAGAAACGATGGACTCTGAAAAACAAACTGAAGGTTCTAGAGGGGAGGCTGGTGGGAGGATGGGTTAGCCTGGTGATGGGTATTGAGGAGGGCACGTTCTCCATGGAGCACTGGGTGTTATGCACAAACAATGAATCATGGAACACTACATCTAAAACTAATGATGTAATGTATGGGGATTAACATAAGAATTAAAAAAAAGCCAGTTTTTAGTCCATTTATAAATTCATTTCACTATTTCTTTACCCAAAACAAATTTGTGTTTCTTTCACTTCTCTTTTGAACTAGCTGCAAAATCTCCCTGGGTCCTTCATTAATACTGAGCTAAATAAATATTTAATAAGAGTTCATCTAATATCTGTATGAGAATCATGATTTTTCTTTTTAGGTAAATTATTCCTCAACAATTTTGGAAGTCTTCCACTGAGATTCCCAGTGAATCCATTCACCTGACATAGCTGGATAAACACTTTTGCCAGAGAAACGTAACTCGTAAATGGGCTCCTCAAACCCAGGCAAATCTTTTCTTGACTCTCTGAGATGAATCCAAATAGCAATAGAATTTTACTGACTCAGTTTGTCCAATTTCAGTTTTTTGTTGTATGCTTTTTTGTTTGTTCGTTAGTTTTGGCAGCAGTGACTAGGAATTTGGATCTATCGCCTGGTCATTTTTTGATCTCTGTAAATGCATTAATGGTTTATAGCGATGTGTTCACTTGATAGAGGTGATAAAGAACTGGTTTATTAGCCTTTTTGCTTGTCTATGTGTCCATTTTGAGTTCAAATCTGTCAGAAATTTTTAACCACTGTTAAAAAAATCTTTCATATCTTAATTAGCGAGCTTTTGTAATTTTGTACTTGCTATTGACTCAAGGCTGAAAGTATAAAATTATAAGTTATTTTCATATGTGTCTATAATTTAGAAGGGTCTTTACATCTTATGGCATGAATATGCAATATTTTCCTACCTCTGGAAGGCCGAAGGTATCGGCCTATATAGTGTCTTAAAATAAAGGAGCAATGTTTTAATTGATTCACAGAGAAAAACAAGCCCTTAGATAAACATTAAATTTCTAAAATCCATAGGTATTAAGAAAATTATACTTCTAATGTTTTAAATATGCTATAATTATAAGATAAAGAAAAAAAGATAAAGATAATACTTCAATAAAAACTAACCCAGAATCTTTAAATAATCTAAGTTTACATAAATTACGTAAGATTTTGGCAAAAAAATAATTTTCTGATTTTGGTTTAATAAAAATAGCTATGCCTTCTCTTAATGATTAGTTTAAGTAGAATGACTTTTTATTCTACTTACTATGATTATTCTACTTCGGTATTATTTTTCTAAATTTATACAAGTTTGCTGATCAGTTAAGTAACACCATTCCCATAGATTCTTAAGATTATGAAAAATGTAATATGCATTGAATTAAATTGAATCATTATTATGACAAACACAACAATACTTGGTTTTGTAGTATGTCAATTTGAATGATTTTTCAATATATTTAGGTAACTTAAAACCTTGAACTGGTTTAGTTAAGTTAATTAATGAATACTCCTTGGCTATCTAAATAATTTCTAAGATAAAACAGACACGTTGACTACTAGTTATAATTTTAAGTTTACATAGATTTGCTTCTTATTTTTTTTAAAGATTTTATTTATTTATTTATTTGAGAGAGAGAATGAGAGACAGAGAGCATGAGAGGGAGGAGGGTCAGAGGGAGAAGCAGACTCCCTGCCAAGCAGGGAGCCCGATGCGGGACTCGATCCCGGGACTCCAGGATCATGACCTGAGCCGAAGGCAGTTGCTTAACCAACTGAGCCACCCAGGCACTCAATTTGCTTCTTATTTTTATATGCTACAGAGATATATGTTACAGAAAGTCTATGCCTTTGGTCCATGTTAATAAAAACATTCATTTTTGCCTCTTTGAGAAGTTGTGCAAGGGATATTTTTGTCTGTAGAAAGTTATGTTATGTTCATTCAAGATTTCTGTATATAACCTAAAATGCTGGTGCATGACAGATTCTTCTCAATATTGCATTGCTCAGCCTTCCCTCCTAATTCATTTTTTTCTTTGACATAGAAGTTAGTCACTGTGGCTAAGAGATATAATCTAAGTGGTTGAGACTAATCTAGGAGCAACAGTTACCGAATGAAAAATATACTATGTTCACTAAAGGTGATAGAAATTAGGTTTATTTGATATGTTGTTATTCATGAGCAGCATGAACACTGCTGTCAAATTAGAAGAGATGCTTAGCCTTCCCCGGATTAAATTTGTATAGGTAAAATATTACTTATATAAAAATTTATAAATTTTCTGTTTTAAGAAAATGTGGGAAAATACCACTCTCTGTATGTAGTGCTTCTGCAAATGCCTTAGCCTCCTGATACTTAGAAGTGCATATCATACGAACCTAGAGAATATTTGCTTTCAACTCTCCCAGAAATATTTTAATTTTCATATACCATGAGAGACCAGATCTGTAGTCATTTATCTGTTATCTGTCATTTATTCTTTGTCTATGTTCTGATCTGAAAGGATAATAAACTTCTAGTGTCTTCCCTAGAGAGCCAAGTGATTACAGACTGAACTAGCTCCCTGGGTTAAGCCCTGAGGAGGACTGAGGCACTACATAGGTATTTACATGTCAGAAGGGATGAATTCCAGAATTAGAAGACATCTCTAGCTTGTAAAACCTTGTGACATTCAGGTCCATCTGGCTCTCAGAAAGGTTGATTTACATACCTAAAAAGATTAGGGCGAAAATTATTTCCTTCAAGCCTCAAAACAGTAAAAGCTCTTTTTTTTTTTTTTCCCCCATTTTCTTTTGGGAGTAGAGGCAGACAGCAATGTCTCTCCATAACATAAACAGAAAAGATGATGTTCTTTGTCCCTCATCTTCAGGATGTAAATCTCATGTTATCTGCAGAGTAAGGTGTTGAGGACTGATGTTACATGTCACTCAGGCTGTTGATCCAGTTGTATCAATAAACAACTATTTTCCAGGCTGTAACTGTGCAAGTGGAGTGACATCTCACACACCTCACTGTTCTTGACAAAACGAATTTCCCAGAAATTGTCAGTGTTCATAATCTTTCTGTTTATCAGAGTCCCAGTGCTTAGTTACCTGATACTTGATAAGGGTCAAGTGTTACCAGAGATAACATTAGTTATTATTTAAAATGTTTACTTGGCCTCAACCTTCTTTAAATTTAACATCTTCTAAACCAGTTCTTTTTTAATTAGGGTGCATATCCAAGTTATCTATAATATTTTATAAAAATACAGATATTTAAGTTCTATGCCAGACTTACTGAATCAGCTTACTTGATATTCTTGATATATTCTTGCTATATTCCTGGGATTTTATTGGTATGTTCTTGATATACTAATATTCTTTTATGTTATATATCAAAAGCTTTTCTACTATAAAAATGATGTTAATCAATTTGTATAAATTAGCTGTAACATTCATTGACTTCTCTGAAAATAAACTTAATCATTGCCCTTAATGACATCTTACCTAATATGGGGGAAATGACTATTTTTCCTTATTTTTTATGCCTCAGAAACATGCATTTTTCTGTCACTTGCATTATTTTTGTTGTAAATTTTTATCATAAGCTTCACACTCGAAAATTATCAGTGATAAATTAGCCATGATTATATTATGTGTCCATCATTTACATATAGATTTTTTATTTTACTCTGATGTTAACCTAAAAGCCCTGCACTAAATCTACAGGCCAGAGTTTCTTTCTTCATTAAAGAAAGAGTCTCAAAGCCCTGTCTGTGGAAGGCACTCTGTCAATTACCTAAAACCAATGACACTTCAAAGAATAGTCTTTGGGTATAGCCTTCTGATGTTATTGCTTAGACAACATTCAGACCACACCACTGGGATGGCAGGATTTCCAACTCTTTTTAGAATTAATGTTAATCCAAGATCCAGGAGAACAAGAATTAATTATATAGACCCTAATGAACTGATGAAGGAAATTTAATTATACAATTTTTTGGAATATTGTTGGGATTGTTTTAATGTTCTATTATTTGAATATATATATATATATATGCATATATATGTGTGCATATATATATTCAAATATATATATATGTGCATATATATATATATATATATATATATAGTATTTTTCTTCTTAAACTGTCTCCAACCCATGATGACTTAATAGGCTCTGCTTTCAAAAACTGAAATGAAATATTTAAAAATTATATCTGACTGTAAAAATTTCAGTTAACATACTTAATGGTAAGAAACCCAAATTTTCCCACTAAGATCGGGTATAAAGCAAGAATGTCCCCTCATATTATTCCTTTTCAACATCATACCAGAAGTCCTTGCCAATGGAATAGGCAAAAAAGGAAAAGGAAAAATAAAGGTATACAGATTGGGAGAGAAGAAATAGAATGTTCTTTGCAGATGACATGATCATCTTTGTAGAAAATCCAAAAGAATTGACAAAAAAGACCTCCTGTCACCAATGTCAGTTATAGCCAGGTTGCAGGATACAAAGTTATCATATAAAAGTTAATTGCTTTCTTATATAACAACCATGAACAAGCAGAATTGGGAATTAAATACACAATATTATTTGTATTAGCACCAAAAATCTAAAAAGAAATACAACTATTTTCCAGGCTGTAACTGTGCAAGTGGAGTGACATCTCACACACTTCACTGTTCTTGACATACATCTAGACATACATCTAACAAAATATGTACAAGATCCCTATGAGGAAGACTATAGAACTCTGATAAACAAAATAAAAAGTGAATTGAATAAATGGAGAAATATTGCATGTTCAAGGTTAGGAAAACTAAAAATTGCCAAGATGTTAGTTCTTCCCAATTTCATCTATAGCTTCAATGCAATCATCATCAAAATCTCAAAAAGTTAATTCATGAATATTGACCAGTTGATTCAAAATTTTGTATAAAGAAAAGAAATACCGAGAATAACCAGCACAATATTGAAGGAGAATAGCAAACTTGGAGGACTGACACGATCTGACTTCAAGACTTACTATAACAATATAGTAATCAAGACAGTTTGATATTGGTGAAAGAGAAGACAAATAGATCAATGGAACAGAACAGAGAAACTGGATGCACACTTGCAAAAAAATAGCTAATTTTTGGCAAAGGAGCAAAAGCATCACAGAGAAACAGAGATCGTCTCTTCAACAAATGGTGCTAGAAGAACAAGACATCAATATGAACCTAGGTGCTGACTTACACCCTTCCCCAAAATTAACTCAAAATGGATCACAGACCTAAATATAAATGCAGAACTATAAAACTCTTAGAAGATATAACATTGGAGTAAACCTAGATTATCTGGTGTGATAATCTATTTTTAGATACAACACAAAAGGCACAATCCATGAAAGAAATAATCAATAAACTAGACTTCATTAAAGTTAAAAAGTTCTTTCTGGGGCGCCTGGGTGGCTCAGTCGTTAAGTGTCTGCCTTCGGCTCAGGTCATGATCCCAGGGTCCTGGGATCGAGCCCCACTTCAGGCTCCCTGCTGAGCGGGGAGTCTGCTTCTCCCTCTCCTGCTCCCCCTGCTTGTGCTCTCTCTCCTGCTGTATCTCACTCTGTCAAATAAATAAATAAAATCTTTAAAAAAAATAAAGTTAAAAGGTTCTTTCTGCAAATGACAATGTCAAGAGCATAAGAAGACAAACCACAGTCTGGGAAGAAATAATTTCGAAAGACACGTCTTATAAAGAATTGCTGTCCAAAATATATGAAGAACTCTTAAAATTCAACAATAAAAAAACAAAGAACTCGGTTAAAAAAATGAGCTGAAGACTTTAACAGATGTCTTACCAAAGTAGATAATACGGTTGGAAAATAAACAAATGAAAGATATTCCACATCATGTGTCATCAGGGAAATACAAATTAAAACAACAATCAGATACCATTACATACTTATTAGAAAGGTAAAATTGGGCACACTTTTAACACCAAATGCTGGCAAAGATATGGAGTGGAGCAAAAGGTACTCTCATACATTGCTGGTGGAAATGAAAAATGGCACAGCCACTTTGGAAGACAGATTGGTGGTTTCTTACAAAGTTAAACATACTCCTATCATACAATCCAGTAATTGCATTCCTTCATATTTGCCTAAAGGAGTTGAAAATTTTTGTCCACATAAAAACTTGCACTCAGATGTTTATAGGAGCTTTAGTAATAATTGATAATACTTGTAATAAACCAAGAGGTCCTTCATTAGGCGAATGGTTAGTAAATTCTCGTATGTTCAGACAATGGAATATTATTTACAGCTAAAAAGGAAATGTGCTATTAAGCTATAAAAGATCGTGTAAGAACCTTAAATGCATTATTATTAAGTGAAAGAAGCCAATCTGAAGGCTACATACTATATGATTCCAACTATAACATTCTACAAAAGGCAAAACTATAAAGACAATGAAAAAACTAGTGGTTACCAGAGGTAGGGGGAAGAGATAAATAGGCAGAGCACAAAGGATTTTTAGGGCAGTGAAAATACTCTGCATGAAATTATAGTGATAGACATTTGCCCAAACCCGTAGAATGTACAACACACTGAGCCCTAAGGTAAACTATACAATTTGGGAGATTATTATGTGTGAATATAGGTTCATCTTTGGTTAAAAAAAAAAAAAAAAAAAAAAAAGTAACACTCTGGTGAGTGATGTTGACTCCTAGGGAAGCTATGCATATATTAGGGCAGGGGGTATATGGATAATCTCTGTACCTCCCTCTCAATTTGACTGTAATCTAAAAAAAATGATTCTAAAAAATTAAGTGTTCTCACAGACACCCCCATCCACATTTCAAAAAATTCTAATTGAATTTTCTTACTTTTATATGGCAAGGATTATACAATAAGAATATTGTTCAGTAATAATCTTTTCCCCCTTTTACTAGGATAAATTGGAAAGATAAAGAAACTAAGGCTTTGTCTGCCATGTCATTTGATAATAATGGTTATTTAATCAGATATGATAAACCATTTTTTAAAAACTAAGTTTGACTTTATGGAACCAAAGTTTACAAAGCTCCACCAAAAAAAATGGCCTGCTACCTGGCATACAGGGTTCTTAGCCTTACAGATGGTAAGAAAGATCATTTCCTGGCAAGTCAAGGATCCTTAGAACCCTTTTGAGCTCTTAAGAAGAGAGGGATTTACACAAATTATAAACACTGCACGTGAAATCTGGAAGAGAGCTTTTTGAGTTTGGTTTCCTAGTCTTGTGATAATAAATAATAGAGGTTTCTAAAAGTCAAATCTGAGATTCCTTATAAAAACTTCCAGCATAGCAAATATAGGAAGGCCTATAGGAAAACTAATGTTCTTGCTGAACCTATTTAAATAAACTGGATTAAATAGGCCATGTCCAATAAAACCCTCCTTATTTGCAATCAAGAATAATACTTGTTTGGAATTATTTTGATAGAGAACGGAAGAAATGTGTAAGAAAAGTTAGGGTAAACAAAAAAAGGCTGCAGGGCATCTCTAATGAAAAACCATGTATTGATAGAAATTACCCTTCTGGGGCTGATTATTTAGTTGCCTTTGAGTCATTTCACAACTTAGTATAACAGTACACAATCATTCCTGTTTATGCACATGCAAATGAATTACATCCAGTGAAGCTTCAACTGACACCTCTCTCCACATAAAGAAAGCCAGTTTTTTATCCATGTGTGAATTTAGTTCAACATTCCTTTACTACATATAAAGTCATGCTTCTTTGATTTCTCCTTTGATCCCTTTGTAACATCTACCTGATTCTCTCATTAATAATGAGTCAAGTAAATCTTTAACTCTTGTTCATTTCTTGAAAGTTACCCTTTAACTATATATATCCTTTTGCTTGCTCGCTCTTTTTCTCTGTGTACACACACACACACACACACACACACATGCACACACAGTATTGAGGGGAAAAGAAACTTGAACCTACATTATTATCTTGAACACAATGAGATTCAAATTTAATATTGGAATAATTCAGTCTCAAGCACACGATGCTTAAAAATTCTGCTATGAAAATTATTAATAAAAACGTTTTTAGAGGAAGTATTCTAATAAGAAGAGAAACAAATCTGGGAGAATGCTGAAGTCCCATAGGAATTAAAGCTTAATAAATACAGTGATAATACTATTATCTAAATAAAACAAATAAATGTCTTCCTCTACCCTAAAAATCTAGATATAAAGAAAAGCAAAAAAAAAAAAAAAGGTACATTTCTTTTAAATGCTTTATTTGTTGTCTTGATCATATATTTGATTTAAGGAAATATTTAAAGCTACGTAAATAAAGATAAGCAGTAGGCTTTGTTGGTAGAACTTTAAAACAATTTTCTTGAGGAAATATATTGTGTCAAATAATTTATAATTTAAATTTCAAACACATTTTATTTGTAGCTTGTGGTTAAACCTCTTTAAAGAAATTTTATTTTAAGATACTTTTTTACAGATTTATGTTTTTATTTTCTTTTTACTTATTTATATATTTCTAAATTGTTTTTATTTGAGTATAGTTGCCATACAATGTTGCATTAGTTTCAGGTATACAAAATAGTGATTCAACTTTTTACAGGGTATGCTTGGCTCACCACAAGTGTAGCTACCATTTGTCACCATACAACACTATTACAATACCATTGACTATATTCCCTATGCTGTGCCTTTTAGTCCCATGACTTCCTTTTTTTTTTCTCCAAGTTTTTATTTAAATTCCAGTTAGTTAACATACAGTGTAATACTAGTATGAGGTGTACAATATAGTGATTCAACACTTCATACAGCACCTGGTGCTCATCACAGCAAGTGCCCTCCTGAATCCCCATCACCTAGTTCACCCATACCCCCTTTCCTCCCCAGTGGTCACCATCAGTTTGTTCTCTATAGTTAAGAGTCTGTTTCTTGGTTTGCACAAAATACTTAAATGAGAAAGTGTCTTTTAATTGCAGTGTATAATATAAGGGTTAAAACGAGAATTGTGTAAGACTGTTGAATCACAGACCTGTACCTCTGAAACAAATAATACAGTATATGTTAAAAGAAAAAGAAGAAGAAGAAGAAGAAGAAGAAGAAGAAGAAGAAGAAGAAGAAGAAGAAGAAGAAGAAGAAGAAGAAGAAGATAGTAGGAAGGGAAAAATGAAGGGGGGGAATAGCAGGAGGAGACGAACCATGGACTCTGAGAAACAAACTGAGGGTTCTAGAGGGGAGAGCGGTGGGGGGATGGGTTAGCCTGGTGATGGGTATTAAAGAGGGCACGTTCTGCATGGAGCACTGGGTGTTATACGCAAACAATGAATCATGGAACACTACATCAAAAACTAATGATGTAATGTATGGTGACTAACATAACATAAAAAAAAAAAATAATAATAATAATTTCTTTCAGTCCCAAACTAAAAGTCTTACGAATAAAAGGTTTTTAAAAAATAGACTAACAAAGAACTAATTTTATATCCATGACAATATTTTTAATGTTTTTTTAATCATATGATGAGTAAAGATAGTTGGTCCATACAAAGGGTATGTCCTCTTTATCTTTAAAAATAAGTCTCATTTTTTCTGTGATTGCAGTAATGCCGTCTTAATCCCACTGAGAGAGACAACTGGAAAATTTTGTCTCATCCCTTCTGGATTCTGCTCTATTTGCCTTTATCCTTTGTTGATTGTAATGTGTCTTTTTGCTGTGAAAAACTCTAACCATGACTATAACTGTTTTTCTGAGTTCTGTGAGTGCTTCTAGTGAAACACGGAAACTGAGACAGACCTTGGGGATTCCAGACAACATACAGTATGATGGCGATAGAACACAGATACCACGTATAAACTTGACCACTGGCTTCATAGCAATTTATTTTGAAAGTTACATAAATAAATACAAATTGTGATAAAAAACTTATATAAAAATTCAACATAGTTTTTGAAGACACTACTTAAATATATTAAGTTAGCAAACATATTCATTAGTGTATAGTTTATATTAGTTCGGTAAAGCATAAAAACACATATCCAATGTGCTTTTTATTGTTATAATTATAGACAGCTTCATTGAAGATATCCAGGCAATAATATTAACTAATTCCTAGGGAAATAAATGAAATGCAATATTCCTTCATAATAAACACATTTTGATTCCTAATTGAATTATTAAATATTCAATTTCAAATTTCTTTCTATAGTTTTCTGAAGGATTAGGAGTCTGTGTTTATTTACACAATTAATAGCTTGAATAATGAGATGACATCTAGACCTCATAAACTTGGCAAAGGGATGTGATAATACTCACCTGTCAGTTAAATGAATGGCAGAAATGACTTCTAATATTCTGTATATACCAGTTACGTTTAACACGCACGTAGAGGTATAATAGCAGAGTTGGAATGGACCAAGACAGATAATAAGAGTTAATTTGGCTGGAATAAAGTGGTTTTTGTTTTGTTTTGTTTTGTTTTGTTTTGTTTTGTTTTGTTTTACAACAAAAAATAAGTGGATACTTTTGTGAGTTTGAAATTAACTGCCTTGCTAACACAGACCTATGTATCTTTCTCTGCAATATTTGGTGAAATATTTATTTGGTAAATGTAGTGTTTAATTTGATGATTATTTTTAAAAATATTCATAACTAGTTCTAAATAGTATGTTAGGAATGTAGAATATGAACCTGAATTTATAAGCCTAACCTGAAACTTCTGAGATCTTAACAAATCATTTAAATTAAATGCACACTAGATTTCTCATTTGCAAAAAATGGATTACGGTAAAATCTTTTTTGGCTTGCTCTCAAGTGCAGCCAGGATGACAGGGGTGGAGGATAGGGGGTGAGGAAAGGATTAATTTTTGCTGGCTTACTCATCAACCAATGAGCAATGGCTGGTGAGGGACAAATACCCTGGCATTCTTTCTTTTGTAGAAACAACCTCAGGGTCATTTTATCAGATCTTAGAGTTCTGAGGAAATTGAGGCCCTCTTGCATATAAGAATGATTGCAATAAAAGTCCTTCATGTTGGCTTTTTGTCTTTTTTGTCTCATGTCCCCTGCTCTTTTACTTCTAGTTTTTGGGTCATCTCCCAAGGAAATAGTTATTATTTAAGTCCTAGATAAGGCTGTACTTTTAGGAGATCCACAAATAACACCAATGTTAAAAAAAAAAATTAGTAAGAATAGATTTTTCATCAATGTTCAATGTACGTGTTTAGGATAATTTTCAGTATTTAAAACAAAAAAAAATATTACCAGAAATAGTGATGTTGAATAGCATATCAAATCTGATTTTTTCAGCTCTATTGAGGGATAATTGACAGATAAATTTGCAGGATATTTAAATTATACAATGTAATGATTGATATACATATACAGATTTTCCTCCACTTACCATGTGGTTATATCTGGATAAGCTCATCATAAGTTGAGGATATCATAAGTCAAAAATGCATTTAGTACATCTTACCCCTGCACAACATGATGACAGAGTATCACAATGCATACCGCTAATCAGGAAAAATATCAAAATTGAAAATTCGAAGTATGGTTGCTACTAAATGCAAATCGTTTTTGCACCATCATAAAGACAAAAAAATCATAAGCCATCATAAATCAGGGACTGTCTATACATTTTGAAAATCAAATCTGATTTTAAATCTCACAACAAGACTAGTGTATATAAATTGTCCTTTATTTGTAATAGTATATTAAAGATAAAGTATATTTTTAAATGTTGGATTGCATCTACTTTAATGTATTAACGTCTCCAACCCAACTCACACAACCTGATTAAATTAACATGATAATTTGGCTAGAATATGAGAGGTGACTAAAAAATTAATAAATATAACATAACTTACTTTGTAATCAAAAACCAAAATTGTGTATATCTTCAATGTTTTTATTTGATTATAATCAACCTAACCCACTAAGACAAATCAAATGCTATAATCACTGAATATCATCAGGAAAATGTTATCATCTTAAAAAAATTTTAATGTAATGAAACATTGTAATACAGAAATATGGAGAATATGCACTATATGGGAATATATAAAACAAGTTAATCGCCTTGGAATATTTATATAGCTAGAAAACATATTTGTATTACATAATTATAAAAAATTAATAAAATGTCAAAGAATTTCTTTTTCTGGAGCTAGCAAATCCAGGAAATTTTACATACACCTGAGAAAATCCAGCAAATTATATAAACATGTATATAAATATATATAAGTATATTTATAAATATATATGTGTATACATGTATATGTATATTCCAACAAATTATATACATTATCTATATATGTCTTTTGTTTTGTTTTGTTTTGTTTTTTTGTTTTTTGTTTTTTTGATTATGTTATGTTAATCACCATACATTACATCATTAGTTTTTGATGTAGTGGTCCATGAGTCACTGTTTGCGTATAACACCCAATGCTCCATGCAGTACATGCCCTCTTTAATACCCATCACCAGGCTCACCCATCCCCCCACCCTTCTCCCCTCTAGAACTCTATTTGTTTCTTAGAGTCCATAGTCTCTCATGGTTCGTCTAGCCCTCTAATTTCCCCCCTTCCTATGTCTTTTATATACATTTCTTGTTTTTATAATTCAACCATTAAAGTGTACATTTCAGTACATACATGGGGTTGTGCAACCATCACCTAAAATCTAAATTTGAAAACATTTTGATCACCCTTCCCAAATAAAATGCCATATTCATTAAGTAGCCACTCCCTCACCTCCCTTCAATTTAGCCCCAACAATCATCAATCTATTTTAAGTCTCTATGGATTTGTCTCATTTGGACATTTCATAAAACAGAATCATACAGTGATTTTTCCTGTCTGGCTTCTTATTCTTAGCATACTATCAAAGTTCATCCACATGGTAGCATGCTTTAGCACTTTATTATTTTTATTGCCAAATTATTTGCCATGGCACGGATATACCACATTTTGTTTATCCATTCATCAGTGATGGGCATTTGAGTTTTTTTCCACTTTTTGTCTATTATGAATATTGGTATAAACATTTGTGGACAAGTTTTGTAGTGGGCATATGTTTTTATTTTGGGAGGTATATATTTAGAGGTAGAATTGCTAGGTCATATAGGAGTATGTTTGTATATTATGAGGACATGGAAAACTGTTTCCACAGCAGCTGCGTCATCTTACATACAGACTAGAAACATGAAGGTTGTAATTTCTCCACATTTTCACCAACACTTGTAACTGTGTGTCTTTTTCATAATAACATCCTAGTGTGTGAGAAACGGTATTCCTCGTGGTTATAATTTGCATTACCCTAATAGCTAATGACATTCAGCATCTTTTCATGTGTGTTGCTGTTTGCATCTCTTCTTTAGAGAAATATCTTCAAATCTTCTGTCCACTTTTATTTTTTTTAGCTTTATTGATATATATAATTGACCTATAACAGTATCTAAGTTTAAGGTATGCAGTGGGATGATTTGATACATGCATATATTGAGAGATGATTAAAACAATAAAGTTAGTTAACACATCTCTCAACTCACATAATTACCTATTATTGTGGTGAAAACTTTTAAGATTTACTCTTTTAGCAACTGGCAAGTATACAATAAATACATATTATTAAAAACATCATCATAATGTATCTTACACCCCCAGAACTTATTCATTTTATAACTGATAGTTTGTACCCTTTGACCAACTTCACCCATTTCTCCCACCCCACTACCTCATTTCATCTGCTCCTGGAAACCACCAACCTACTCTTTGTTTTGTGTTTTTTTTTTTTTTTTTTTAGATTCTATGTATAAGTGATACCATGCAATATTTGTCTTTCTTTGTCTGACTTATTTCATTTAGCATAATGCCCTCAAACCCCATCCATATTGTCACAAATAGGATTTCCTTGTTTATGGCCAAATAGTATTCCATTGTGTATACACACCACATTTTCTTTATCCATTCATCCACTAACAGACACTTAGGTTGTTTCCATGCCTTTACTAATGTGAATAATGCCACAATAAAAATAGGAGTGCAGCTATCTCATTGATATAGTGATTTTGGATCTGTACCTGGAAATAATATTGTTAGATCATATAGTAGTTCAATTTCTAATTTTTTGAGTAACCTCCATACGTTTTCCACAGTGGCCGCACTGATTTACATTACCACCAACAGTGAACAAGATTAAGTCTCCTGATCCATGCCCATGCAATGTTTTTCTATTTATTTAGTCACTTCTTAAGTTTCTTTCAACAACGTTTTGCAGTTTTCATTGAGCAAAATTTGCAAGTCTTTTGTTAAATTTATTTCTAAGCATTCCATTCTTCTAGATGTTATTGTAAATTGAATTGTTTTCTTTTTTTTAAGATTATACTTATTTAATTGACAGAGATATGGAGAGAGAGCACAAGTAGGCAGAGTGGCAGGCAGAGGGAGAGGAAGAATCAGGCTCTCTACTGATGAGGGAACCGGACGTGGGGCTTGATCCCAGAACGCTGGGATCATGACCAGAGCCGAAGTCAGACACTTAACCAACTGAACCACCAGGCGCCTCGTAAATTGCATTATTTTCTTAATTTGATTTTAAAATTGTATACTTTTAGCATATAGAAATACAATCAATTTGTTATATTGATTTTGACCTCGGTAAGCTTCCTGTAATATATTTTCATATTTCATCATTAATTAAGTTGTTGAATCTAGGACTGAAATATATAAATATTTATCTCCAAATTAAGGAATTATTCATGAATTTTTTATTTCATTAAAGTTTTGATGAGGAATGGGTATTGTATTTTTTTCAAAGAACTTATATCATTATATCAGTAATAATACAATTTTCCTCCTTATATCTGGTGATGTAACGAATTATATTATTGAATACCTTAATATTGAACATGAACTAACTTTCAACTTACTATTAGTTTCTGTTTATTTATATTTCCTAGTTATTTATTTATATTTCCTAGTTTCATACTCCAGTTACTCATTAAGATTGGTTTATCATGTTTTTATGCAAACCCTATTAAAATCATTTAGTAATATTCTTGCTTTATACTAATAATTTAGAAGTTTCTCTACTTTTACTCTAGCTTGAAATATTTGAAATAACATTGTTATTATCTAGCTTTTGACAATATAGTAGAATTGTCCTGTAAAAACATCTGAACTGTGTGCTTTTGTGTGGGTGATTGTTAATATTCTCTATTTATTCTGTGGCTAATGAGTCTTTAAATCTTTTGACTCTTCAGTTGCAATTTTTAGTAAATTATATTTATAAAGATGAATATCAATTTTAACTTTATTCTCAAATTTATTTTTGTAGAATTTTCCCAAGTAAACTTCGGTTACTTTTTTTAAGAAATTATTCTATTTCAGTAGTTTTTGCCATATTGTTATTTGTGTGTGTGTTATTGCACTTTGTTTCTTGTTGAGAGTTACTAGTGATTTTTCTTTTTACAGGACTACCTATTCTCCTCAATATTCACTCCATCCCCTCATTGCCTCCGGGTTTATTACTGACGGGAAGTAAGAGAAGAATTGCAAGGTCTTCCAGGGAGAAATAGTGAATAAAATAAATGTGTTCCATTACTTAATAATTTATATTTTGCAGGGATATAGAGAAACAGTTGTGCAGTGTAATAAAACATAAATTGGCCTATATAATTGCATTTTTTTTCTAGAGTGGGTGGGTAGACATCACATTTGAAATATTGCAATTGAAAATGAAGGCCTTGCAACAATTTCCAGATCTAAATAAATTTATAGGCCCAAAGCTTTTTGAAGGATAACCACCTAGTTTCAATTAAAGAAGAATCTGACCCTATTGCCATAAGTATATACTATAAATTTTTCTTTAAGCCTTCCTCACAGGGACGTTGCAGATGATTACCAGTTGATTTTTGTGCTGGGGAAATGGAAATAACCATGCTTTGGAGGGTTTATTAGATACTGACACTGGGCTGACACTGGGTAGTTCATCTGTCAGCATACATGAACCAATGAACATCTGGTGATTCATGAAGTTTCAGAGTTCTTATAAAAGGGGGTCCGTTGGATTCAGTTATCAACCCTCTACCTACCCCTTCATTCCTGGGACAGGCTATATACAACAATGAATATAATCCCCAAAACCCTAAGTAGTTTTTGGCTCTTGGTAGAAAGAGTCAATTGCAAGCCTCTGGCCCTTCCTATCAAAGGAGTAAAGCAAAAGCAACATTCTATTCAGTATTTCAGGGTGATTGTATCAACTAAATTTCTGATTAGCTGGAAACTAGTTGTGGATTATCTTAAATTTAAAGACATGCTAAATCCAGTTACAGCTACTATTCCAGTTTTGGTACCTCGGAACAAATAAGGATGGGTTACTGATTTGGCAATTATATCACTTTCCATATGAATTAGCAAGGACTTCTAGAAGCAGAAAGGGAGAGCAGTAAATCTTCGTAATACTAATTTAGGGCTATCTCAATTATTCTATCCTGTTGGGGTATGGTACATGAAGTTATTGATTATCTAAACACCCCATTAAACATAACTGTTGCCGAATCAATTAATAACATGTTGGGGTGCCTGGGTGGCTCAGTCATTAGGCGTCTGCCTTCGGCTCAGGTCAGGATCCCAGGGTCCTGGGATCACACTCGGCATCAGGCTCTCTGCTCGGCGGGAAGCCTGCTTCACCCTCTTCCATTCCCCCCTGCTTGTGTTCCCTCTCTCGCTGTCTCTCTCTGTCAAATAAATAAATAAGATCTTTTAAAAAATTAACATATTTTGGTGTCGTGAGCTGTGGTATTAAATAACTGAGATATTTTAGTTAAACACATATGTGCCTAAAGGTGAAAAATAAAATATCAAAATTTAGGGATTTTCTATAATAATGAAATTCCATGTAGTAGTTAAGGGCAATGTTTCTCATACTCAAACAAGCCTGCATACAAATCATTTGAGGATTTTGTTAAGAGGCATGTGGTGATTCAGTAGGTCTGGGCTTAGGCTTTGAGATTCTGCATTATTTACAAACGACTAGATAATGTTGATGCTGCTTTTGGTGAACCACACTTCAAGGAAGAAGGGGCTAAGGTTCTAATGCTGTGACAAACATAAAAGTGCATATATCTTTTCAAATTGGTGTTTTCATTTATTTTGGGTAAATAAATGAATTATTGGATCATATGAACTTCTATTTTTATTTTTTTTAAAGATTTTATTTATTTATTTGACAGAGAGAGAGACAGCCAGAGAGGGAACACAAGCAGGGGGAGTGGGAGAGGGGGAAGCAGGCTTCCCGCTGAGCAGGGAGCCTGATGCGGGGCTCGATCCCAGGACCCTGGGATCATGACCTGAGCCAAAGGCGGATGCTTAATGACTGAGCCACCCAGGTGCCCCATTTTTAATTTTTTGAGGAGCCTCCATACTGTTTTCCACGGTAGCTGTATCAATTTACATTCCCACCAACAGTGTATGAGGGTTCCTTTTGTCCACATCTTCTCCAACACTTGTTATTCCTTGTCTTCCTGACAAGGAATTCTGAAATGTGTAAGGTGATATCTCATTGTGGTTTTGCTATGCATTTCCCTAATGATTAATGATGTTGAATGTTGAGTATCTTTTCTTGTGTCTGTTAGCCTTTGTATGTCTTCTTTGGAAAAATGTCTGTTTAGGTCCTCTGCCTACTTTTAAGTCATATTGCTTGGGGTTTTTTGGTGGTGAGTTGTGTAAGTTCTGTATTTTGGATATTAACTCCTTGTTGGATATAATATTTTCAAATATCCTCTCCCAATCTGTAGGTTGCTTTTTTGTTTTGTTGGTGGTTTCCTTCACTGTGCAAAAGCTTTTTATTTTGATGTGGTCCCAACAGTTTATTTTTGCTTTTGTATCCCTTGACTTAGCTAAGGTTCTAAGTTTAAAAATAAGTTGCCGCATCTTATACCCCTCAGCAATTAGAAAGAAGCATAATGCTAAGCAAACCACTTAAAATTTTGGAAGCAAAAGGTATCATATCTAGGTGGGCTTCAAACCATTCACCCAGTAACTTGTGAGGTTGCTAATTTCTAGGGATGTCAAAAAACAAAGAAGTTGTGCAGCAAGTCCAGGCTGCAGTGCGAGCTTCCCATCACTTAGGCCTTGAGCACAGCATATCCAATTGTATGCCACACATGAAGTTGGTGAGTACAAAGTAGGGACCTCTGGCAATCAATTGCCAGAGAAGAACCAAGCACATACCCAGGAGTTTTCTTTTCCTTTCTTTTCTTTTCCCAGGACATTTCACATAACCTATTCCTTTGCTAATAAATAATCCCCTTTAAAAACATAGCTTAGGTGTCGTTCTCTGGCCTTGTTATAAATTTCATGTTTTTCTGGGCACTTCAAATGGTATTTGATCAAAACAACTTGTTAGGAACTGATTTCTTCCTCTTTCATAAAGCTGGATGTGAATAACATCTCTACGTTATAAAATGGACATGAGATTGTGTACAAACAGAGTCTAAATAAGTTAGGAGCAGATGACTGAGACTCTTACAACACCTACGGGTGCATGGCTCCGCTTGCCTTTTCCCAAACGCTGACCTCATGAACTATTCAGTATGAACAACTGATAGAGGAAGTGAAATATTTCATAGGTCAGTATAAAATTCTTCCATTGGGTAGAAATGGGCTCCTGCTGCACTTCAACTCTTCACATGGAGGCCCTGGAAGACAGTGGTAAAGAGAAATACTTTTAGACAGAATTTTGGCCTTTGGTTGAGCATTTTATATGAAAGAAGAAATGACTAGAGTTTAAAATTTATGCTAAGTAATGTGTGATGCTTATTGGTTTGGCTAGTTGGTAAAGAACTAGAAAGAAAATGATTATAAGATTTGATGAGAAAATATGATGAAGTGATATGTGGGTGGGTTTCTCAGAATGAGCAGCAAGTGTGCAGACATTTGTGGCCCTTGGGAAAGTTCACTTAAGTTTCTCCATTGCAGAGGAATCCATCAATAGTCGGGTGGACAATATGATACATATTCTGGATATTAGTCCACTTTTATCATCAGCCTTCTTGGTGCTTACATGATGGGTCTATGTGCAAAGTGACTATGGAAGCAGAATTTAAGAGGCTAGGCATGAACTCAACAAACAAGATTTGTTCTCATTGAAGTTTGGTCTACTGCCATGGATGATGCCAAACTTGAAAAAGCAGAAGCCAAGTCTATGCTCTACTATTCTCCAGTGATTTATTTTTCAGTGAGGTAACTCACCCACCTGCTGGCAGACTGATCATATTGAACTCTTTCCAATGGATGTCTTCCATCATGAAAGAGGCAGCAATTTGTCCTCTCTAGCAGACAGCTATTCTAGTAAGCATTTTCATGCCCTGATGGCAATGATTCTGCCTGCATTGCCATATAAGATCTCTAGTGAATGAATTTTTCGCTGTCATGATATTCTGTACATGTTTCCAAAGAACAGATTTTGTAGCAAAAGAAAGATGACAGTGTACTCATACCCACAAAATCACTGCCCAAACAATTCATTTCAACGCTGAGTCATTTAAGTCATACTTGGGGTGAATGGAAGTGAAAAAGTTTCATAAAGCTAAAAGGTATCATACAAAGACATTAGAGTAAGCAAAACCCAAAAAGAACAGATTTGCTTGATTACTTGTTTTTTTATTTTACCTTTTGCTTGCAAATATACTCAGAAATTGTAATCAGTTCATTAAAAATTTATTCATAAGTTACCAGTATTACAAAAGAACATCTTTCTACATTATCATTATTTATTTGTGCTAATTTTCCATGTACTTACTTCATGTCTAATTAATTTCACAAGAAAATTAGACCAGGCTAGCAATGGTGGTTTCAAGGTGAACCTCTGCAAAGCAAAACATGTAAATCTGTAAACTCAAGCTCCCATAATTAGTGACGTCATAGACACTCATATAAAAGCAAAATTCACTTTTTACGTATGCAAATTATTTTGTGTATCTCCTTAGGATTCAAATGTGAAGAGAGTCAGAGTGCCTGGGTGGCTCAGTCGGTTAAGCATCTTCCTTCAGCTCAGGTCATGATCCTGGAGTCCCGGGATCGAGTCCCACATCGGGCTCCCTGCTCGGTGGGGAGTCTGCTTCTCCCTCTGCCTCTGCCAGCCACCCCCCCTGCTTGTGCTCTCTCTGTCAAATAAATAAAATCTTAAAAAAAAAAAAATGAGAAGAGAGTCAATAAGATAATTTATACCATTCATTAAATCATTTAAAATATTTATATAATGTCCACAATGAGCCAGTGTTTTGCTCAATGTTAGATATAGAAATTAATACATATTATAAAGCTCAAACTTATTATCTTGACTTTTGTTTCCTACTCACCACTCTTCTCAAATGTAGTTCATTCACTAGTGTTGTCAGCATTTCATAGGGCTATAAAAATCAAGACCACAATAACCACAGGCAGCCGTAAACCAGTGACCCAAAAATATATATAGTCAGTCATCAATAACAAAATCAGAGGCCAAATATACATAGGAACCTCACCATCATCTTCTTGCTGCAATGTATTAAGATACTTGCCTTTAGAGACATTCAAAATGTGCTACATTTGGGGCGCCTGAGTGTCTCAGTCCTTAGGTGTCTGCCTTCGGCTCAGGTCATGATCCCAGGGTCCTGGGATCAGGCTCCTGGCTCAGAAGGGAGCCTGCTTCTCCCTCTCCCACTCCCCCTTCTTGTGTTCCCTCTCTGGTTGTGTCTCTCTGTCAAATAAATAAAATCTTTTAAACATGTGCTACATTTAATTTCTCTATATCCTATCTACCATTTTTTAAAAAAATTGTACTGATCTATTTATGATTTTTTACCCTAAGCAAGTTCTTAATTTATTAGGGTTGCTTACCTTCATATTTTTTCCCTTGTTTTTTCACTACATTTAAGTGGCATTTGATCTGCTTTATTAAATTTTGACAAGTGATTTTTTTTTAGAACGAACGGTATTAACTTCCTTAGAAAATTGACTTTGTTCATCATGCTTGCTTATCAGCTCAACCATAGATTTGACGTCCTCAACTATGATAGATATCACCAAAAGATGCACACTCAGAATTAAAAATAAAATAACAAAACTTTTTAAAGTTGCGGAAGAAAAAGAGAACTAAACCAGTTTTATGATTTCATTATATCCTCTTCTTGGTCAAGATGGTTGTCAATCTTGCCAATTATACTCTTTTTCTTTTCTTTTCTTTTCTTTTCTTTTTTTTTTTTTTTTTGCATTGTGATCGTAAGTGATAGGAAAAAACAAAACAGAACACCCTCATTGACTTTTTCAGCTAATAGCAGCAGAGCATTTCTCAAGAGATTTCATTTTGCTTTCCTTTCTCGTTTTCTTAGTCAGCAGGTGGTATTTCTTTTCATTGTTGCAATTCTCCTCTCTATCCTTAATCGATGAAATTCTCCTTTTGTGGCATAGTCCACAGCTAATGTAAGCATCACCTCTAGAGTTCCTCATGCTGTTTTCCCCTTCACATCTATAAACCCTCTTTTGTACCAAAACCTTTTGCAGCTCTTTGAAGTCTTCTTATTTTGTGGCTCACTAACTGAGGTCACCGAGTTGCCATGGTTGGGGAAGAGTAGGACCTCTGACTCCAGGTTGGACCTTTCTTTGAAGATAAACTTTTTATCTTTTTCTCTAGACATGTGCTAATCGGCCATCTAGAGGGGTATCACAGAAAAAGGATGTTGGTGTTTAAATTAAGGGTTTGCTAATTCCACTGAAATTATTTTTATATACCTAACGTATTAGATATCTGGGTATTATCTTGCCGAAGAGTAATTATATTTTAAACTTTTCAATGCTCGTAACCAAAGGTAATTTAGAGTAAGAAAAAGAAAAATGCATTCTATTTTTTTAAGCTCTATTTTTTTTTTAATTTTATTTATTTTTTTGACAGAGAGAGACACAGCGAGAGAGGGAACACAAGCAGGGGGAGTGGGAGAGGGAGAAGCAGGCCTCCCGCGGAGCAAGGAGCCCGATGCGGAACTCGATCCCAGGACCCCAGGATCATGACCTGAGCCGAAGGCAGACGCTCAACCGACTGAGCCACTCAGGTGCTCCGAAAAATGCATTCTTTATAGGGATATGTAACCTCTTTTAGGACTGACACTGTACATCAAAATAGTAATAAACAGGTTCAATGAAATACCATATTTATCTGTCCTCTGTAAGATATGATATGGCAAACCATCAACAGAGACCACAATATTTTTACACATTTAACCATTTCTCTTAGTCTATTTATTACATACAAATATATAGATGTTTATTGATATTTGTACAAATTCAATTGAGCTCTGTGCTTACATAAAGAAATTTAAATGTTAGGAGGGAGATAACATGAAGGATATTTTGAAATTCTTATTTTTATGTGCATACTTACAATAATAACACTATTATTACTGCATACTTTACAATGATAATAAATTACCACCTCTTTCTCAAATGTCACTCTAGTTTATATGCAAACATATATATACACATATACATGCATTCTTTCAAGTAATTTCCAGCTACTGTAGTTACTGAATTTCCTCTTCATTTTTAAAAGGGTGAAATGAAAATTTCCAACTTCTTGTCTTGTCAAATTTTTCCTCAGAAAGTAAAGTTTATTTCTAATATACTCTTCTAATATATTTATTTATATTAGAGAGTATATCCAATATATTCTCTAATCCTCCCTCCCCAAACCCAATACTGAAAGGTATTTTCTAAAACTCTTCTTGGCACTGAATTCCAGACTCATATGCTTAACTATCTACTTGGCATCTTTATCTAAACATTTAAAAGACTCTTTAAGCTTAACAGACCCATAGAGAACTCATGATTTTTCCCTAACAAGGTATTCTTCCTTAGTTGTCCCCATATGAGTAATTGGCATCATCATATACTGAATTGCTCACAACAAATATTCTACAGCTTCTACTCCTGATATATCAGTTATGCTCGTTGGCTCTAAGTATATTTCAAATGTGACCATTTTTTTATTTCGACCCTCTTAACCAAATTATCTCCATAATTCACATGAACTATTATTACACCAACCTACCTAGTCTCTTTGCTTTCTTTCCTGCCTTCTATAACCCATGCTTCTTATGATACCCAGAGCAAATTTTTAGATGTAAGTCACATACACATTGTCCTTCTTAAAACTTACCAATGGCGTTCCATTGCAAGTAGAAAAATATGACAATATTGTGGCCTAAAGACCCTAAATGTTTTGGAGTCAGCCCACTTCTGTAACTTTATTTTGTTCCATGCTCCATGTTCTTTCTATCCACTGTGGCTTTTTTCTCAGAACGTGTCAAGTTTTGTTTTTTTTTTGTTTTTTTGTTTTTTTGTTTTTTCCTACTGCAGAGCTATAGATTTAAACCATTGCCCATCTATTAAACTAATCTTTTAAATGAGTAAGTCTTGAAAATTATCCACATAATTAAAAACTTTCTTAAATTAGGTATTTGGAAACAAAAAAAATTAGGTATTTGGTTGTGTTATTCTATAATAGTTGAATTATCTAGCCCATTTAGAGGATAATATTATTAAACTCTGTTGTGAATATATTTTTAAATGCTAGTGTGTGTTTGTATATATATATATATATATATATATATATATATATATATATATTTTTTTTTTTTTTTTAAGAGAGAGAACGAAAGGGGGGTGGGTGGCAGAGGGAGTGAGAGAGAAATCTAAGCAGGCTCCAAACCCAGTGTGGAGCCCAACAACGGGCTTGATCTCACAACCCTGAGTTCATGACCTGAGCTGAAATCAAGAGTTGGATGCTTAACTGACTGAGACACCCAGGCACCCCAATGTATATCTTAATGTATAGGAGAAAAAATGATGTTGGCTCAAAAGAAAAAGCAGATATTGATGAACATCTGTCTAGAAACTTCCACATACCAGACACTTGGTTAGGTGTTATACTTTATCTCTATTCAAATAGAGATTGTCCTCATGTTAGATCTATCTCAATTACATATTTGGACTGTCACCTTACACTGTACATTTAATCTTGGACTTTGGGTGGACTTTTGTAAAGTCTGAGTGCCTGAACTGAGAATACAAGGATCCCAAAGGAAGTACATTAGTATTATTGGGTAAGACTTGATATTCCCTTAGCAATCTATGCCTACCAGTAGATTCAATTCTTCTATAGAACAAGGAATCTTAACTATTTTAGGTTGCACAGCCTGTTGAGTATCTGATGGCAACTAAGGAAATTAACTCCTCACCATGCACCTATTTTACTCATTTTTTTTTTTCTTACACCATTTCAGAATCATGTGGGCTCTCTGAAGTTTGTCCCATGGGTCACAAGATTAAAAAAAAAAAAATCCTGCTGCAGAGATAAATACTTTGCTGAATCATTTCTTAATGATTATCAGTTACCTTCAACACTGGGGTTAAAAACTAAGCTTCTACCTTTTAGGACCACATTCCTTGAAAATTATTGCTTAAGTAACACAAGAAGTGTTTACCTCTAAGGATATTCTGTCAATTTATTTTCTGTTCAATTCTTAGGCAAAATATAGTCCAGTTACCATTGTTTATCTAACCATATGACAATGGTTTCTCCTCCACAATAACTCCTGTTGATTAATAAATGTCCTATGGGACAAATAGTTCACAGAAGTTCACTTTATTTTCCATTATTGTGAAATCTTCTTCTAGGTGAATCCTCAAGTTAGTTTATCTCCTGCTTGACACTCAAACAGCAACGTTAGCACAATACTTGTAAATATCATAGAATTCTTTAATTAAATATAATATCAAATCCTATTATATAGCTCTTAATTTTTGATCGAATCATTGAATTATGAATATAATCATAGAAGTTCTCAGTATTACCACATAGCTAACAAAGCACATACTTCCTTTTCCATCTGTCTCATGAAACTTGCCAATCCATGTACACTTTGGCTGATGGCTTCACTTTAGTTTTTGACACAGTCCCAGTTCTGCTGCCCTTTCACCACTTAGCACATTCCATTGTAATATATTCACCCTGAGCATATGGAGTAATCTGTTCTTTCCAGACCCCCACCAAAATCTCCCTGATTTTATCTTAAATGTGAATTTTATTATATTCCCATCTCTCAGTCTATTGTTTAACATCGAAGATAATTTGTCAAATTCATTCCTAGAATCTTTCACTCAACTATATCATCTTTTGACAATTCCTTTTCTAGTATGCAAATGCCTATCGAACTCCAATGCCCTCTGTTCTTTTTAACATCCGTGTATCGTCCGGGTGTAGAAAGAGCACAAGCCCCCTTCCTTTTAACATTTTTATTTTCATCTATACTTACTAAATCTCAATCAACATTACAATCCAAGATACTTTGTTTTGATATGTGCTCAGATAAATATTACCTGACCTGGACTTCAACACCTGGGAAATCTCAATTCTTAACTATCTGCGTATCTAATACCAGAGACAATTTTATTGCATCCTAGATTAATTCTCTGTAATAAACTGGGAAGAAGTTTGACCTTTATAGTTATTGCTAATCAAGCAAAACAAATTATCTATATAGTTCCTTGTGTAAATTACAGTAATGCTGCAAATAATTTCCACATTGCTCAATGCTCCTTCTTTCTCTCTCACTCTCTGCCTCTCAAGAGTTAAAATCGTTTTGATTTCTAAATGCATGAAAGCTTTGTCCTCTTTAAGATCTTTTGTTAAGTGAAAACTCCTTTACTATCAAAGTTAAATAAAGTAAACAAAAGGATGAGCATAGGTATAGCTCATAAGAATTTTGGCTCCCATTAGAAAGGATGAATATTTACCATTTACATCAATGTGGATGAAAATTGGGAGTATTATGCTAAGTGAAATAAGTCAATCTGAGAAAGACAATTATCATATGGTTTCACTCATATGTGGAATATAAGAAACAGTGCAGGGGATCATAGGGGAAGGGAGGGAAAACTGAATGGTAAGTCATCAGAGAGGGAGACAAACCACGAGAGACTCTTAACTATGGGAAATAAACTGAGGGTTGCTGGAGGGGAGGTGGGTTGGGGGATAGGGTACTTAGATGATGGGCATGTGATGTGATGAGCACTGGGTGTGGTATGTAACTGATGAATTATTGAACTCTACATCTAAAACTAATGATGTATTATATGTTGGCTAATTTATTTATTTTTTTTAAGATTTTTTATTTATTTGGCAGAGAGAGAGAGAGAGACAGCGAGAGAGGGAACAGAAGCAGGGGGAGTGGGAGAGGGAGAAGCGGGCTTCCCGCGGAGCAGGCAGCCCGGTGTGGGGCTCGATCCCAGGACCCTGGGATCATGACCCGAGCCGAAGGCAGACACTTCATGACTGAGCCACCCAGGCGCCCCTGGCTAATGGAATTTAAATAAAAAAAAGAATTTTGGCTCTGGATTTATTTATGAACTCTCACTCTTTCTCTCTAATATGTAAATTGTTACTACTGCTCATTGCTATACACTTTTATGATGTAGGTGAAATAGTTTTCTTTCTGTATCGCAGCCATTAATGTCTAAAATATATTTTTACTTTTCTTTCAAATTCATTAGAAGCTAGGAAGACTTTTATGTTTGTATTTATTTAGACTTACTTTTAATGCAGACATATTATTCATAACTTAAAAGAATATGTAGGGAAATATTCTTGACTTTAACATTTAAATTTAATGTTTATCTAGTCCAATACTCTCACTGTCCTGAAAAATAAAATCAATCTGAGTGCTATCAAATTTTCAGCCATAACGATGAAACATAACTTCTTATGAATTGTAATGAAATGTTTTTGTTTATGAGATCATCTTGCTCGAGAAGTTAGTGAAATAAAAGCACTTAAACAACATCTATTTCTGAAATCGCTACAAAATCATATGAGGTAGTTTTTAAAATCCATTTTATTAATAAAAAATAGTATACCATACGTGAGTAAATAAGGCATCTACAAGTTTTAAGGGTACATTTTTTTCTCAATCACTATTTATTTAGTAATAAAAATCTACAATTTTAGTTTCTATATTACTATTAAGAATGTCAAGATCAAATTCTATCCTAAGGGGAAATATTTTTATAAAATCACTTAGAAGACATTACTGCACTAATCCTTTAAGATCTATGAAAATTCTGTAGTATGCAAAATTTATGATTAAGTACATTTCATTATACAGATTTAAAATCATCAACTTAGGTTTTGTAGGATATATGCATCAAATATCACACTCGTGTGTATACATTTCTTTTTTTTAATTTTTGTCTATTATACGATTCTTTTTATTTTTTTTTAGGATTTTATTTATTTTTTGACAGAACACAATGCGGGGGAGGCAGGCAGAGAGAGAGGGAGAAGCAGACTCCCCGCGGAGCAGGGAGCCCGATGTGGGGCTCAATCCCGATCCTAAGACCCTGGAATCTTAACCTGAGCCGAAGGCAGACGCTTAACCGACTGAACATCCCAGGCGCCCCTCTATTATACCATCCTTACGGCTTTATAGTATGCTTTACTATCTGGTAGATCAAGTTCATCTTCACTGATGTTTTTCAAAATCCTCCTGGCTATTTTTGCCATTCCTTCATCATTCCGCAGTGTTTCTGGGGCTGCTCCTCACATCAGGCAGGGCTGAGAAGACAGTACTGAACAAGACAGAAACGCCCCTTGTAGTTTCCTGGGGCTGCTGGGACCAAGTATCACAAACTGGGGCACTTAAAATAACCACAATTGATGCTCTCACAGTTCTGGAGGCTAGAATTCCAGACTCAGGTGTCAGCAGGGCCATGCTCCCTCTGAAGGCTCTAGAGAAGCATCCTTCCTTGGCTCTTCCAGCTTCTGGGGGCCCCGGGGGTCCTTGGCTGGTGGCCACACCAGCCTCTGTCTTCGCATGGCCATCTTCCCTCTGTGCCGTGTGTATACATTTCTGTGTAAGTTTCTGTTTTGGTTTGCGAACTGTTTAACTTAATACTTCTATATTATAACTCATCTGAATTAGTATAAGTATTTACATTTTATGAATGAAAACTAAGTCATGACTATCAATTGGGTGGCTACCCAAGCCACATAAATCATTCCACAGTTGGAAGTTTAGTTTCATAACTTTTAAAATCCATGTTATGACTTAATTATAAATACTATACAGGCAATAAAGAATTATAGAATAACTGCTTGCATTTCTTCCAACTATCATCACTTCACTTATTAAATATATTTGTCAATAATATTCTTTATGATTAGCTTCTGGCAAAGACAATTATATTCATATTTCAAAATTTAAACTAGTTGGATAATTGAACAGAACCTCCAAAGATTAATGTTGAGTGAAACTTTGGGATTAAACATTGTCGACATTTGTTATATTTAATTTCATAAAATAATATGAACATATTTACGTAGAATGTACCTTAATTTACATTTTATCATGGAAAATGTCATTTTATTAGACTAAATTTTATAAAATAACACTAAGACACTATTTTTTCTAATCAATTAAAAAACAAATATAATTCTATAACTTTTTTTTTAAGATTTTATGCATTTGAGAGAGAGAAAGCATGTGCATGAGCGGGGTGGGGGATAAAGAGGCAGAGGGAGAGGGATAAACAGACTCCCTGATGAGCAGGGAGCCCTATGACGGCAGATCCCAGACCTGGAGATCATTACCGGAGCCAAAGGCAGAAGCTTAACCTACTGAGCCACTCAGACACCCTAATAAATGTAATTCTAATTTGTTATAAAAATAAAACTAGAATATTCAAGTAGCACATCTATAAAAAATTATTTTATGACACATATATTAATACTTTTTGAACATTTGTATATCTTCTCATTATCTCCTGAAATAAGAGCATTATATAAAATTTACAAAAGAGAAGTTTAATGAGAATGCTTCATTTTAAAGAAGCATCTTGGGGCGCCTGGGTGGCTCAGTCGTTAAGCGTCTGCCTTCAGCTCAGGTCATGGTGCCAGGGTCCTGGGATCGAGCCCCGCATCGGGCTCCCTGCTTAGCGGGAAGCCTGCTTCTCCCTCTCCCACTCCCCCTGCTTGTGTTCCCTCTCTCACTGTGTCTCTCTCTGTCAAATAAATAAATAAAATCTTAAAGAAAGAAAGAAAAGAAAGAAAGAAAGAAAGAAAGAAAGAAAGAAAGAAAGAAAGAAAGAAAGAAAGAAAGAAAGAAAGAAAGAGAATCTTACTAACGTGTATAGGTAAACTTCTCCTATAAGTTGTGATTTATCAAGTACTGGAGCCTGCTGGAAACAATCTAGATTTCATCAGCAATATCAAGGATACTGGTTTTCCATTGGCTTTGGATAAAATAATAACAACAACAACAACAATAATAACAAGAGAGGTGACTCAATCAGCAGAATTAATAGTTTTCTAGTGATTAATATTAGATTGAATCAGCCTTGCTCTCAAGTTCAGATTGTATGTCTTTAAGAGTATTATATTTTCTATTTCATCCGGAAACATGAGTTATATTTTTCTAATATCAGTGTGTTCTGGATATCAAATAATTCATCTTAAACTTTTTTTTTATATATGTGAGTTTACCTAAACATGACAACTTAAAAAATCTTTTATTTGTAATTGAAAATACATAATGGCAATCAAAGAAATTAAAGTATTGTTTTCATTTATACCCTTTTAGCAATTTGAAAGAGTAAAGTGTCTGGTTTAGACTTTAAGATTCATGACTAAGAGCACAATGAAATAAGGCATTTGAAAATATCAGCAGTACTACAACTAAGTATAAAAAGCTCGAATCACTTGTTGGAAGTGAGATGCAAGGTTACCTGGCTTAGCTTAGGTGATACTCAGAATATGTGATGTTTTGAGACTCTGTGAGTATACCATCAGAAATAAATGCCTTTTTGAGAATGGAAATTGAAATGAATTATTAAATGTTAGACACTTCAGGTATGTCATCTCCTTTAAACTTCACACACACACAAAAAATGAGATAAGAGTGTGTTCATTTTACATGATTAGAATATGAGATTCAGAAAGTTAAGTAAAATCCAAGATCACATGTTTAGGAGTGGTAGAGTCAGCGTTGGAACCCAGATGAAATCAGTTCCAAAGCCTATGCGCCTTTTATTACTGCACCTCTTTCCTGCATCTTTGGCACTCTCCTTTCTAAACGCTGCCTCAGAATCACAAAATAAGCTTTCTTAAACTTTGAGCAATATTTGAAAATGCCACCTTCTCTAATTCTACTTAATGATTATTTCCATCACCCTTACCAATGACTTCGGCAATAGCAGTAACAACCAAGTATAAAAGCAAATGTTTATCAAGTGGTTACTATATGACAATCACTATTCTAATTCCAATACATATAATTTTTAAATTATGGGGGAGATACTACTTTATCATCATTTTAGAAATAAAGAAATTGAGGCATAGAAAGTTAAATAATTTGCCTAAGATTACATAATAGTTCAAAGTCAGATTTTAATATAAATCTGACTTTGGAGTTTATCTAATTAAATATATAATAGAATAAAAGCATAAATTCAGGGTGACAAAACAAATAGGTTATAAGATGAATTAAAAATTATCAAATTAATTTTAATTTAGAAAGAATAGTACAAGTAATATCAGTAATACATTTATTTATTTTTATACTGGTGCTGAATATGCATATTTAATTATGAAATGAAAATTAATAAAATGGTTTTAGATTATAACATAATCTTATCTCTTTACACACGTGGAAACTGGTTTCTTGAACGACTCAGTGAATAGCTTAATGAAAACATTGAGGTTGTAACAGAGTGTGTGCTAAAATCAGTATTTTCAACTCCCAATTGCTTTTTTCCCTCTACTATATTGTGCCTCATTTTAATACACAGATATTTACAGATATTTTCTTGCTGTTTTTTTTCTCTTTTTGTTTAAGTACTTATTCTGTACTGAGTACCATGCTAAATGGTACATTTTATTATTTTCTCCCCACAGAAACCATGAAGCAAATGTTATTATTCCAATTATTCAGATAGAGAAGTTGAATTACAATAAATCCAAATACTGGCCCAAGGCCAGTAGAATTGACCCCAAAGTCCTTAGTTTTAGTGATGATGTTGTATTGCCTTTTCTTGTATAAAATTATTTGATTAACAAGAGTTTTAAGCAGGTCATGCTCAGCGTCTTTTCTTATTCTTTTCTTTTTCCCCAGTATTTTCTCAATTGGTTTTCATTGTCTTCTGAGCTGATATAACCATGTATCATTTTATGAATGATTTGGCTTTCATCTACCTTTGCAAGTCTCTCCCTCCTTCTGCCTCTCTTGCCACCTGCCTCTGCCTGCTTCCTTGTCATCCTCTTCCTTTTTCTTTCTTTCTTTTTCTTCTCCTCCTTTTCTTTCTTCTCCCTTTTCATCCCTTCTTCTCTCTTCCATCTTATTCTTTCCTCCACCTCCTCCTCCTCCTCCTCCTTCGGTCTCCTCTTCTTTCAGGAAATTAGAATTCTGTCTGTCTCTCTTTTGGAGTTAATAACTACAGAAGTTCCTGCATAATGCATCTTCGAAACACCAATTCCATACAGGAATATAGAGAACTGTAAAAACATACCGTGGAATGCAGCTGTGCCATTTATTGGGAGTAGAAAAATTAACATTTTGGCTCTTTCATCTCACAAATGGGCAACACGACAGCGTATTTTCCTAGTAAATAAATGTATTTTCTTTCCAGATATACTCCAGAGAAAAATCCATTATTGGTTTCCACCTTGCACCTGAGAAGTTCCCAAATTAAGTACTGATTCCAACATTTTTGGTAGAAAATATATAAACTAATTTTCTAAGGACAATTATCTTGACTTCAGTTTGATTCAGAAATATTAATTGAACAGCCACTACATATAAAAGAACTGTTGGAATATATAGTTGGAATACATAATTTTAAGTTTTTTGATCTTAAATACTATAGTATTTCAACCAAATTGAACTTACAAGCAATCTTTATGTTCTTATTAGCAGAATGTGTGAGTTTAAGCTGAGTATTCAGCTTTGAAACTGAATATTGCTTTGTCTTCTCTAGTACCATTTTGCTAAATTTTGATTTTTTTCTCAAAATGGAACTGCAATTCTTTCCTCGCTAATATTGGTTTATAAATACTTCCCATGTATCAGATTGACAAATAAAAATTAGTAAAGGGGGAGTGAAAAAGAAAACAGATATTTATTCCAAAATGAATAAAAAAAAAACAAAAACAGATTCGATGTTTTTCAGATTATGTATATGCACACTCACACACATACCCACACATATGATATGCCGTGTGTATACATCCGGCTAGCTAGCTAACTAAGTATCTATCTATAAAATGTAGCCTTTAGGGTATATAATGTGCAAATCTTTGGCACTTGTATTCATTTATAAAAACACTATTTTATATTTAATGAAATTTTAAGACTGCTTTATAGTTCATCATTCCAACATTGAAATCCAATTTTATATACATTTATTTATTTTTTTAAGATTTTATTTATTTATTTGACAGAGAGAGACACAGCGAGAGAGGGAACACAAGCAGGGGGAGAGGGAGAAGGAGAAGCAGGCTTCCCGCTGAGCAGGGAACCTGATGCGGGGCTTGATCCCAGGACCCTGGGATCATGACCTGAGCCACAGGCAGACGCTTAACGACTGGGCCGTATATTTAAACACTCAAACAATGCATAGAAATAATGTAGAGATCAATAGCCATCATACATGCATACATGTTTATAAAGGACGGTCAATGTGGAAACTTGTATGTAGTGTGCCTGGCAGAGAAAATGATTTGAAAGTAAAAATACAAATGTCAGAAATCTGCTTGAATTTTTGGTGCTGCTTGTGTCCTGTTGGGCTCTGAATGGAGCCCCTTACTGTTTTTCTCTAATCCATCTTAGAGCTGACAGAGGTGCAAGTTGCTAGTCACAGCTTGCATTTCGTGCCTTAGGATGACAAAGCTCAATAAAAACAATTATTTCAAAACCCATATCTCATCCATTATTAAATCTATGAAAAGAGTTTAATTTCCTGTGCAATTACATAGTGAAATGTCATACTCTGGATGAAAAAAGATTAATTGCTTTTGATAAAATACTGTGTATTTTTGTTTGACTTTTTGGACATCCATTTAATGCAGTAATATCATTTCAATCTAATGTGCTTCATATCATACAGAATTATTGCAATTTTGCAGAGGAAATATTGTTTAATTATTTTCTTTTCTCATAAAGGAGTAAGAATAAAATATTAATTCTTCTTGGCTCAAAAGCACCACAAGCCACACTTTATTTTTTAAACTACATTGGAGACTCTTACAAATGAGCAATAACAAAATAAGATTAATATATTTTGCAAGAGATTCATAAGACCACCTCAAGTAACATTCATATGTCATGTGTAGACACAAATTATAATTTCTATCATTTGTATTTGTTTTCTACTTACCAATGATTATTAAGTAATCCATAACAATGACCAGTCACTTTCTTCCTGTCACAAATATGACATCAATTTATTCTCTCATAAAGGCTAGAGTAATGGCAAGTGAATCTTCAGTAAAACAAACAGTCTAAATACTGTAAGCTATACTCCACATAGTGACAGAACCCAGAAGTCCCTGTAAGAGTGAAAATAACACTTGAGCAGTAGTGGACTAGCCAGCAATGGTGACCTCTGATCTATTGCATCTAGTCCAGTAAATGTTTGGCTGTGATAGAATTTAATTATTCTTTTGCGTTTTGCTGAAAATCCCTGGAATAGGCATTTGATAGGAAATTAATATTTTAACAATTACACCTCTCTACAGATAACATTTAAGTTTACATTGGTATTATTCAGTCTTCAAGTGCCTATTATATTCCCTAGTGTTAAGTAACAAATAATAAAAATAGGGGATAGTATATAGAAAGAACCTTCTGAATAATTATCATACAAGGAAGAGACAACCCTCTTTATTTGCAGCAGTTTAATTTGATTGGCATTCCGGGCCCTGGCAAAATGTGTTGCAGGTCAGGAATGAGTTTGATTGACACATATGCTTTGGAAAGCTTACACAGTACATCATCCATCAAAAGCTAATATGGGAAATTGTAAGCCTTAAAATCAGTACATTTATTTTTTTCCCAGAATTACAAATCAACTAGTCATTTTATATCCAATGTTTTCTTCCCTTCTGCTGATTTGTAAAAAAGAAAGGCTAAAAAGAGATAAAAAATAGAAGATTGCCTTTTCAGAGGTGGCAAGAAAGAGTATTTCAAGAAAGCATATTGAGTACCAGAAATAAAATTTCCATACTCACTTATAATTTTGAAATATTATTTAATTAAAATGTGAAAAGAAAATTTACTTTGCATGTATCAGTCATTATTTGTCAATAATAAAATTCTGGGGAAAGAAAAGTTCTGGTCATCTCCTTATTGCTGTAATTTAAGGAAATGTTAATAAACTCACATCATCCTGAATATGTGAACTGGAAAATTAAAGTTATTCAATTTGATGTTTATGTGAATTTAACTCTTTAATTCATAATATAAAAGGAAAAAAAAAACCTGTAAACTTATATAGCTTTTGAATATTGCATTCAAATCTCCATGTAATATGTAGATTCCTGAAACAGATAATATGCATCTGTACACAGATAATATTATAATGGTAAAAAGCTTTTAATCTAAAGTTATGCACAATGTTTTAAGGATGATATTGGAACTCTGAGTACAAAGACTAAAATATAAATGTTTAGTTTCTTGTCTATCTCCAAGACATTCATATAGCAGACACATGTTTATGTTTATCCAATTTTACTTAATACATTTCCGTAAATTGATAGTTTCTTAAATTTAAGAATGAGTAGATAAATATAATAAATATATGAAAGTCTATCACATGATTGCCATTTAATTTTTTATGACTAGCCCTTTGTTTAACCCCATAATAGACAGCTTTATAAATATTAATGAATGAAAGACCAAAAGAAAGTGTAGTGATTATACCCAACAATATTTAGATAAAATGTTAAGTCATTTTTATTTAATGTGAAGACATTGTGCATAAACATATGATTTTCCATTGTATTTTGTTATTTTTAAAGCCCTAACAATAAATCAAACAACTCTGACCTCATAAAGGTTAAGCTTTCTTCCTATTAAGTGTTTTTTCAAGGTCAGTGATGACCTTCATCTTCCCAAGCCCAGTTTTTAGTCCTATTTCCTCAACATAATCCATATATCATCAGCTTGATTCTCAACATTCATGCCTTTTCTAAATATATTCTTTCTGTAAGTAATCCAATGATTTAAATATAATTTTTATACTGATGACTCCAAATTTTCTATCATAGTTTTGTCCTTTCTTCTGAGCTCTTACTTGTGTATCTGACTGCCTACTCAGCAACATGACTTGGATATCTTAAACATCTCAAAGTCAACAAATGAAAAGCAGAACTCATAATTTCAGCTGTTCCAAACTTTCTCCTATCCCAATGTTCTTTATCTCAGTAAATCTCCCTCTCACAATTGCTCAGACAAAATATGTTAGAAACATATTTGACTTCTCTGACCCAGTATACCCAAGTCATCAACAAATTCTTTAATTCTGTTTACAAAGCGTACCCACATATGACCTCATCCCCCCAGCTTCAACATTATCACATCTATTCAAGTCACCAACATCTGCCTGTACTGTGATAATTAACTCTTTATTGGTTCCTTTGTGTCCATGCTTTCCTGTTTATATATTTTCATTCTGTTACTTCTTCTAACTGATAAATTTTGCAACCATCACCTACCATAATGGTAGAAGGAATATAATTACTTGAAAATGACCACATACATTTTTACAGATTGAGAAATAAGACTGATATACCCCATTTGCCTACCCCACCAAGAAAAAAAAAATCAAGGAATCCTAAAAATAATAGTGCAATGACATAAGTGGTAAACCAATCTGCCTGCTCTCAGCTCTGTTTCTTGGAGGTTATTTTTGTCCAAGACCAATTGCATGATGGCTCTTGAAGAGGCTTTTTCTTTAGCATGTGAATTGTCTCAGATACTTGTAAAGTTTAACTTTAATTCCTCAGTTTCCGGGTCTAGCTGACTTTGCATCTCTTTCAAGATAAACCATAATCTACTAACATTTCTTTGAGATAGAAGCCCCCCAGTTTTTTTTTTTTCCTTTTCTTTTTTATACAATGGCATCTTGCACTTGAAGATGCTAGGTCTGGGGGGTAGGCTTAAGGGCTCAGTAACCTCCATTTAGCTTCTGCCTGGGGGAAGAATGGGATAGGCTATGATGGTGTGGCAGAGCCTGTCACCCTGGCCTGCTTCACTGGGGAGTGATTACCAACTATGTCAGGAAGGTGGTCTTTGTGGTCTGGGTTTCTTCTCCAGCTAGATCTCTTGCCCTCCTGCCTCTGTTTATGCTAAGCTTATATTTGAGCAAAGAATGTGGTTATTATAAAGTTTTAAAGCTTGTGATTATCTGATTAATCCTTCCAGCTGTGCTGTGTCTTACCATAAAAGACCTAGCCTAGAAAGACTGTATTTTTTTTAAAGATTTTATTTATTTACTTGACAGAGAGAGGGAGAGAGCACAAGCAGGGGGAGCAGCAGAGGGAGAGGGTGAAGGAGGCTCCCCACCAACCAAGGACCCCGATGCACTTTTTGGACTGAGATTTATAACATGTTTATAAAGTGGCCGCAAGAAGTAGTCAACAAAATCCAATATCCTTACAATTTCTATCAATTCACCCTTAATTCTAGTTTCAAAATGCTCATCTGCATGCCTAAACAGAAAAATATCCCACTTTGGGGCACCTGGGTGGCTCGGTCATTGAGCGTCTGCCTTTAGCTCGGGTCATGATCCCAGGGTCCTGGGATCGAGCCCCGTGTCGGGCTCCCTGCTCGGGGGAGAGCCTGCTTCTCCCTCTCCCACCCCCCTCTGCTTGTGTTCCCTCTCTCACTGTGACTCTCTCTGTCAAATAAATAAAATCTTAAAAAAAAAGAAAAAAGAAAAAGAAAAACATCCCACTTTACATGGTGCTTTGCCACCTCAAAATACTGGTTGACACGCTAAGGATTGGGTTATAATCCCTAAACTCTGATCCCACCTTGACTCAGACAATCCTACAGTTTAGGGATTTTCATTTAAATACTTTCAATGCTTCATAATTTTTCTACTAATCATGATTCCTTCAGATGCAAATGACCAAAGTTCATGACTACCTTCAGGAAAAAAAATAGTCAATTGTATTTGCTTTCTTAGTTGGACAGTATGAAGCTGCATGGGTTCTGCTGTTCCCGCTATTTCTGGAAATGCTTCTTATTAATTCTCTCTCTCATAGCTCAGTTTTCCCACACGTTGGCTTTGTTCTCAGATAGCTTTTCTGCACCTGGTGGCTAAGATGAACAATTGTTCCTTGCCACACACTTTCAGGCAGAGAATAATAAGGGAATGTTGACCCTGGGACTGTCAAGGTGGCCGCACTCTAAGTGCGTGCTTAGGACTAGGCAGAGATCGGAAAGATAAAAATCTATGCCCAGAAGGACCTTAAATTCTAAGAAGTTAAGGCAAACAATAATAAATGGATATGTAGAGTATGTATGATCTCATATGGTGATAAATTCTGTGGGGAAAACATTTCTCTGAAGAGAAGGAAATGTTCTTAAGGATTGCCAGGAGTAACTTATTCTAGAAAAGAGCTTAAATCCTAGCTAGCAAGGGAAGACAAATAACAATAAATAAATGGGTAATTTATATACTGTTTCATGATAGGTTCTGTAGAAAAAAAGATTTAAATGCTTGTTTGTAGAAAAGAGAAAGCTTTCAAGGGATAACTCTGGAAGGAAAGAGATGATTTGTCTCAGGATATATGTTAGTATCTGTACTTGGTCCTGGATTAACAACAGTCTCTTGGAAGAAGGTATTCTCCTTGTATGGTCACCATTTCTTTTTTTTTTTCTTTTTTTAATTTTTTTTATTGTTATGGTTTTTTTTTTTTTTTTCTTTTTTTAAAGATTTTATTTATTTGACAGAGAAAGACACAGTGAGAGAGGGAATACAAGAAGGGGGAATGGGGGAGAGAGAAGCAGGCTTCCTGCGGAGCAGGGAGCCCGATGCGGGGCTCGATCCCAGGACCCTGGGATCATGACCTGAGCCGAAGGCAGATGCTTAACGACTGAGCCACCCCGGTGCCCCTTTTTATTGTTATGTTAATCCCCATACATTACATCGTTAGTTTTAGATGTAGTGTTCCATGATTCATTGTTTGTGCATAACACCCAGTGCTCCATGCAGAACGTGCCCTCTTTAATACCCATCACCAGGCTAACCCATCCCCCCACTCCCTCCCCTCTAGAACCCTCAGTTTGTTTTTCAGAGTCCATCAACTCTCATGGTTTGTCTACCCCTCCGATTTTCCCCATTTCTGATGTGGGAAAGCTAGAACTCCTTGAATGACTGGTTGGTCATTCAAGGAAAGAAGGAGGGATGGGGAAAGGCTGCCCTTAGAAGGAAAAGGAAGATCATTTCTAGGCAGCATGGTTTTGAATTCCAACTAGAAAAGAAGCTGAATTTCCACACAAACTACTTCCTTAAATAGTATCATGTAAGAGTGGTTCTTCTCCAGAACTAGTTCTATTGGTTATCAGTACAACATTGCACATGTAGAAGACTAGTTTCAGAATTCTCCTCAAGCTGCAAACCCTTACAATACTAAAATAATGCTGCAATCTTCATTGAGCTGAAGTTACTCTTTATTTCACAAAAAAATGGGTAAGATCTTACTTTCTATCGTCTATGTTTTTTTTTTTTTTTTTAAGATTTTATTTATTTATTTGACAGAGAGAGACACAGCGAAAGAGGGAATACAAGCAGGGGGAATGGGAGAGGGAGAAGCAGGCTTCCCGTGGAGCAGGGAGCCCAATGCGGGGCTCGATCCCAGGACCCTGGGATCATGACCTGAGCTGAAGGCAGACGCTTAACGACTGAGCCACCCAGGTGCCCCTCTATCGTCTGTTATACTTGTTCTTCTGGAACATGAAGGAGAGCTTGTCTTATCAGGAACCACAGGTGATAGTCACTTTAGCTCCTGGCTCTATCTCTCTCTGCAGGACTGACACCTATGAAGATAAGCCAGAAATTAGGTGTATACTGTCCTCACAAATCCCGAAGGCATCTCCTAAGAACCTACATTCAGGGCAAACAACCTTTTTTGTGAGGCCCTATCCCCAACACACTCAACTTAAACTAAATTGGCTATAGTTCTGCATACATAATTGCCACGGAGTCAAAGATTAGGGTTTTCTGGAATACTGCTTCTTCCTCATTCAGAACTTCCTCTTTTCTCTCTCAGCATACTATTTTTGGGTAATTTCAGGAACTTCCATAGACTCAATAAATAAATAATTTTCTGATTCTTAAAATATTTACTTTAATACCCATAAAGGCCATCATCTTCTGAATATGACCATCGCTTTTCCATTTCTCTTTGCAAACCAGCCATTTTTTTTTTCTAAACATCTCTTTCTTATTACACCATATTTTATATGGTTAATAGTAAATAATTATCACAAGTATCTGACTCTTTTTATTCCCCTAAAAGTTATCATGGAACAGTGTTGACAAATATTTACCAATGACATAAAAGTACCTATTCCCTCTTTCCTTTCCTTCCTTCCTTCCTTCCTTCCTTCCTTCCTTCCTTCCTTCCTTCCTTCCTTCCTTCCTTCTTTCCTTCCTTCCTTTCTTGTTGCTTCCTTTTTTCCTTCCTTTGTTCTCTTTCCAGTTTTGAATGGCATAATCTCATTTAAAACATAATTTCTATATTATACAGAAAGGAATTAGGACTGTAACAATCTATTTCCAAATTTTAAATAGTATAACAAAATAAAAGTTTATTCTTTGCTCATATCAAAATCCAAGATGGCCTAACTGGTGGGAGGAGTTCTGCTCAGTGCAGTCATATAGGATTCAAGCTGCTTCTGTTTGGTCCTCCTCAAAGTCCTCTCTACTAAGATAATGAATGGAGACATACTGCGATGGTTGAGAGATTTACATTTTATGATCTAATCATGGAAGTAGCATATTAACATCATTAACCAGAAGTAAGCCATAAATTCACAGCTAACCTCAAGGAAGTTATTCTCATTTTCTATTGCTTGTAATAAACTACCCTGAAATTTGTGATTGAAAATAATTTTGTTTCACCGACAATTTTGTGGGTCAAGAATTCAGACAGGGGGCGCCTGGGTGGCTCAGTTGGTTAAGCGACTGCCTTCAGCTCAGGTCATGATCCTGGAGTCTCAGGATCGAGTCCCGCATCAGGCTTCCTGCTCAGCAGGGAGTCTGCTTCTCCTTCTGACCCTCCCCCTCTCATGTGCTCTCTCTTTCTCAAATAAATAAATAAAATCTTAAAAAAAAAAAAAACCCTCCCTTTAAAAAAAAAAAAAAAAAAAAAAAAGAATTCAGACAGGGCTCAGCTCTCTTTCTATTTTTGCTCCACACAGTATCGGCTGAGGTAGGGGAATCCACATCCAAGATCACTCATCCATATAGCTGGTAAATTGGTTCTGGCCATGTCTTGGTGAGTCAGCTGTACTGTTGGACAGGGACCTCATTTCTTCTCTATTGGTCCTCTCTGTGGTGTTGCTTGGAATTCTTCAGAGGCTGGCAGCTGGCTTCCAAGAAAAATGTTTCAAGAGACTAAAGCACAAGTTGCAAGGCCACAATCGATCTAGTGAAATGTTTCACAGAATCATTTCTGCCACATTCTATTTGTCAAGCAACTCATTAACACCAACTCTTGTTTGACAGAAGAATCATATTCCACATCTCAATGGAAGAAGTAGCAAAATATTGCTACTTGCCCATTTTCACCCCAGGAGTGTAGAAAATATAGTTTGGCAGTCTACCCAGGGATGAAATTAAAACATAAATATTAGCAAGCAGAGAAGAATAAAGAAAAAGAAGTTACCATCATCTAATTACATATATTTCACATCCTATTGAAATTTTCATCTGAAAAATTTGAAAAGGGTCCTATTCGATCTTGCACACATTGAGAGTCACTGATTTATACAAGAGAAATTCATTTTGAAGTCTGGTACCAGCAATATGATTTTCAGAATATGTTTCCTTGCTTATTGCTCATGAAAATATCTAGTGAACTTTCAAATACTGTGGTAAGGCTAACATACATATATATATATATTACTTTCTATATTACTTTCTAACTACAACGTATGTGGCTTAATCTCAGAATGAAATTTGATTGCCTGGATAGAGATCATTTTTCACCTGGTAATACAAATTATTACCTAGGACTCCATACATACTGAACCGGTCTTGAACTTTTAGTACTTCATTACTTTTTTTTAAAACTCCCACCTATATTCCTTGATGATCTGTCTCCAAATTCCAAGTGAAGAGATATAATTTTTGTTTCCTGTTTTTTTAATCATTCCATAATTTGCAATTAAAGCATTCCACAGGTTCTTAACTGATTGCCTCTTATCTACATTCAAGTGTATTGGTGTAGTGATATAGAAATTAGAAGGAGAGAACATGAGTACATTATATTTCATTTTCTTCTTCATTATCCATAGAGGAATTTAAAATTAATATTTGCAGAATGAATAAATATGTGAAAAAATAAATGGATGGATAGATGATTGAAGCAAGCTTAATTTCCAAAAAGCAATTCAGAAATATGGGACTTATCTCTGGAGTAGTACAGAGAATATTCAAGATTTTCATTTTTTTTCTTTAAAGCAAAATTCACCTTCATGGATTAATAAGTTGATTTATGCAACACTAATCAATCTGTGTTCATATCATATAAGTTGCTCTCTTTTGAAACCAATAGAGAGAGAGAGAGAGAGAGAATTTTTCCTGTAGTATCTTTAGCAAGAGAGTTTGATATCCTGAGATATTCTTGCCAACATTATTTGGCATGATTTATAACAGTCTAGCATTAAAAAATCTTTAAACAAAATTTATCATTTTCTAGAATAGTGCTATGTATATTTTAATATAAAATCTTCTGGCTGTATTTTACTTAAAAGTGATGTGTGCTTATAAAGCTCAAGGAAAGCCTTTGCATTTCAATTTCACATAGGACTAGTTTCCTTTTTCCCTTCCCTTCTAATATAAGGGCAGCCAATTTAACACATACCTTTTCAAGTGGTTAATTTATGTACCATCTTAGATTATGAATAATTATGAAAATCAAATATTTGATGTTTAGTAAAAGTGGACCTGTAATTTACCCCACTAATTAGTCTATATTCTTCTTTTATTTTCATTAAAAAAAGTATATTTATTTCCCCCAGTTTTATTCTTACAGTTGAGAAGAGTAAGGCCAGTTTTGGAGTACACTTGATTAGAGAGAAAAAATATTTCACATAGGCAGTGGCTTATGCCCACTTAACCTACTCAGATAGGAAAATGTGATTCTCCCCTTAACTGACCACCGTTCTGAAACATAACAATTTATTTTCAAAAGTAACTGAAAAAAAAGTTTTTCTTCCTGCCACAATCTGAATCATGTTCCCTTCAAAGACTATAAAGACCCATGTTAGTCATCAGAATGGCTCAGACCCGAATCGGTGGTAATCGTGTACTAATGAGGTACCTGCATTCTTTTCCTCCTATAGATATGAAGTAAGAGGTATGGGTTATGAACATTACCCAAGTCCAACTATGACATCATTTTAGTTGTTTAAGCTTTACAAATTGTTTGGAGTTTTTGAATTTCTTAGACTTTTACTGTTTTCTGGGTGGAGGTTTGTTGTTGTTTTTGTTTCTGTTTTTTTAATATTACCCCAATTTCTCAAGTCCTACCTGCCCGTCAAATAGGATACGCTGTTATGTTGTGAGTAACAACAGTTTAATGACCTTCCGTTTAAGGAGGAAGGTAATAATGACAGTCTTTTCTGCTTGGAAAGTTGCTATTTTAACCCAAAAATCTTTCCCCATTCTTTTTATTAGCTCTAAAAATATGTATCTTCCCTTATTTTTGTTTATATATTAGTGAAACACAGTATAAATAAATATAATTAAGAACATTGGGGCACCTGGGTGGCTTATTCGTTAAGCATCTGCCTTTGGCTCAGGTCGTGATCTCAGGGTCCTGGGATGGAGCCCCACATTAGGCTCCCTGCTCAGCGGGAAGCCTGCTTCTCCCTCTCCCACTCTCCTTGCTTCTGCTCCCTCTCTCAGTGTCTCTCTCTGTCACATAAATAAATAAAATCTTAAAAAAAGATCATTAAACAACTATTTTACTAGACTGTTTGATGTTTAGTTATATCATTATATTGAAAAGATATTACATTATATTGCCTTCAGTACATATAAAGTATGTATAAAGATGGATACGGGGGGCGATTAATCTCCTTTTGAACTTCTTAACATCAATGCACTGTGAATGTCTAGATACACTTATGCGATTATTTTTCAGTATTTAATTTCAACCTATAATAGTCACCAAATCACTAATTTTCAACTAGTATCAAAAGTATATAAGATAGTATCATTTCCATAATATATGAAGATTTAACTTCATATATTATTTTATTAATATAGGAAATCCTTCACTCAAAGAAGTTCATACAGTACCTGTTTCTTAGTTTTAACTCTCATTTGTTATTAATTTTTCTTCTTGTTTTAAAAGATCAATTTGAATAAGAATGTTTACTATTATATAATTGTATTCATAATTTTAAAAAGCAGTTAGCAGCTCTTTCCAATAAACATTAAATATTAAATGTTAGGTAATTTAATAATATATAAAGGCTTTTGATAAAGTAAAATATTAGTTTTAAGATATTTGTTGCTGTTATTAATCTTTAAACCCTTAGATGTAACTCAGATTTTTTAAAAGTTATTTGCTAAATACTTATAATTGTTTTATTTTCTTATTTAATTGTCCTCCTGTTTCCATTTCATGCATGATACATTGAAAGTATAGTTAAGAAAGCAATCTAAGGCTTGGCTCCTCAGATCTGCTGACTCACTTGTCCCACACAATTTCCTTCTCCAAATAGGCTAAAAAATAAATAACATTATGGTCTTATTTTTTTTAAATAAAATAAAACATTAAAAAAGCCTGCTTCTCTGTCTGTGCTCTCCCTCTCTTTCTCTCTCTCAAATAAATAAATAAATCTTTAAAAATTAAAAAAAAAAAAAAAACTAAATATGTTCTCTTTACACTTTAAAATAAAACTTAGGGGCACCTGGGTGGTTCAGATGGTTAAGCATGTGCCTTTGGCTCAGGTCATGATCCCAGCATTCTGGGATCAAGCCCCACATCGGGCTCCCTGCTGAGCTGGGAGCCTGCTTCTCCCCCTCCCTCTGCTTCTCCCCCTGCTCATATTCTTTCTCTTTCTCTGTGTCTCTCTGTCTCGAATGAATAAATAAAAAAATAAATAAATAAACCTTTAAAAATAAAATAAAATGTAAATACTTTATCATGACCTTTTAAAAAAATTTTTTCTAGATACCCAAGCTCAGAGCTTTGAACATGTTAACCCTATCTGTAACTTCTCTTTCCTCTGTCTTTCCATGAACCATAAATTTCAATTATTCAGATCTAAATTATAAAACACTTCTGGGGGCGCCTGGGTGGCTCAGTCGTTAAGCGTCTGCCTTCGGCTCAGGTCATGGTCCCAGGTCCTGGGATCCAGCCCCGCATCGGGCTCCCTGCTCAGCGGGGAGCCTGCTTCTCCCTCTCCCACTCCCGCTGTTTGTGTTCCCTCTCTCGCTGTATCTCTCTCTCTGTCAAATAAATAAAATCTTAAATAAAATCTTTAAAAAAAAAAAAAAAAACACTTCTGAAGAAAGTCCCTCTCAGGCACTATGTCTATCACCATGTCTCCAGATTTCATATTGTTGCCTGACACATAGATATTCATTAAATGCTTTTGAAACATTTCATTTAGGTGCAAGTACTTGCCTGCCAAGAGTTGAATGATGGGAGCTATTTCCCCAAGTGCAGACAGTAAGTGGGTACAGAATCTGTAGATCATTTTAAAATAATAGTAAAACCAACTAAATGTTTATCTGCTTTTTATTATCACATTATGCTAGCAATCCTAAACAAATTGATGATAGAATTCTCCTCCATATGAAATTTTTCTGATTTAAGCTTTAAGTAATTGCTGTGGTTAATGTTGAGTTTTAATAATATACATGTAACCTCAAATTAATAATGTTTATTACTTTTTAATACATTTTGCATTCTAGAAGGAAGTTAATTTGTAGAATTCTCATTTATGTAGTCATCCCCAATATATCAAGTATCAGCTACAGACATTTATTTAAAGAGTGTATAATAATTTAGAATAATTCAAGTGCACTTTGAGTATACATCATGTCTCCAACCCTATGGAACTTCAGTAGTCTTGAAATACACACAGGGATTGTGAGCATGAAGCAACAGAATTTAAGATGCTTCAATTTTATGTGACAATTTGTAATTTTTGTTAATGTTTAATATTTGAAATGGTAAAAAAATGCATAACAAGATATATTCTTCCTTTAAAAACACTAATATAATTGAAAGTATTATTTACCTTTCCTTTTGTATCATGGAGTTTTATTTATTTGTTTGTTTGTTTATTTATTTATTTATACTTAAAATCGCTGGCTCTGTTGTACATACAAAGTTCCAGAAAAAAAAAATGTACATGGCACTCATTTCTATTCAGACTATTGCTAATATTGTTCAATTAATTTTATTATAATGAAAGAAATTTTATCCATAGAGAAGGTGGGTGTTAATAAATGATCTACTCTGAATTTTTCTATTATTATACCTTGTGAATGGAGTCTAACTTTTTTGCTTCTCATATTGTCATCCCTATAATGTAGCTACTGAATATTTTGCCTTCTTTCCAGAATTGTTGTGGAAATCAATTGAATTAAATAATTTTAAAAACTAAAAAAATAAAGAAATCAAGAATTTTAAAAACCAGATAAGTACCATGCCACTAAATGAGTTTAAAGGAGTTTGGAGGTCTTAGCCCTTATTGCATCAATCAGCCCACCAGTATTCTTGTATTTGTACACACATCCCGAGAATGGGGAAGACACACAGAATCTATTGATTGCAACATGGAAATATTAAACAGTTTTATTCTAGGAGATTATATTATTCATTGAATAGAATATCTGGATGCAGAATATTATGTTGTTTAAGATATGTGCTGTCTCATCTCATCAAAAAACCTGAGTCTGATTCACATTCTGTCTTTTCACCTAGTAGCTTTGTAACAAGGAGCTTTTATCTAACCACTTTTTATCTCTACTTCTTCATTTGTTTCAGAGAGATATAAGTAAAACCCTATATAATTGTTTTGATGATTAAATAAGCTCAGGAATATGAAGTATCGACTTAAAATGACAATTTGGAAATGGTTCATATGATTTTAATTTCTAGCAACTGTCATGAATTTCAGCATAATTAACAAAATGATATATTTAAGTTGGTGTATTACAGGGAAATATAGATACCCAACCAGCATATATTAATGCAAAGCAAAATGAATTAATCTGAATCATTGGTAAGATTCTTAACCTATAGTAAAGTTTTTTTTTTTGTTGTTTTTTTTGTTGTTTTTTTTAAAGATTTTATTTATTTATTTGAGAGAGAGAATGAGAGACAGAGAGCATGAGAGGGAAGAAGGTCAGAGGGAGAAGCAGACTCCCTGCCGAGCTGGGAGCCCGATGCGGGACTCGATCCTGGGACTCCAGGATCATGACCTGAGCCGAAGGCAGTCACTTAACCAACTGAGCCACCCAGGCGCCCCCTATAGTAAAGTTTTAACTTGAAAAAAATTGAAGAAAAAGCATACACTGAATCACAATTTCATTCTACTCTAGTGTTATCATTAAACAACTGTGAATATAGTATTGTATTTCTAAGTTAAGTATTTGTCTATCAAAAGGAATTATATGAACATATGCATACATTTATAGGTATGAAAAGACTACTTAAATTGAGAATATATATTTCAGCAATTGCTTTTTGGTAATTAATAATATAGAATGCTTTTATTTTATGAGTAACCAAGATAAGCTGAAATGAAATATATAAGTCTGTAACCTTTGTTTTCAGAATACAGGAGAAATCTATGGTTTATTCAGAGATTATATTACATTACTTTCCAGCTTAGTGTAGTATTATGGGGCATAAAACAAACAGTGGTTTCTACAAGATAGGTCTATGAAATTAGTTTGGGGCTTCTTGTAAATTTTGGAAGTATGTACAGAGAATCAAAAAGGCTGTGTTCAACTCCTGGACTTAAATCTATAAGCTTTGTGGAAATTGTTGTTTGACTTTGTAAAATGAAAACAGTCATCTCTTCCAATTTCCTAGAGAGGCCATAAGCAAATAAAATATTTGAATACATTTAAAAGTGCAACAAAACCCTAGTTTTACTATTACTAAGCAAGACAATAATAAAGAAATTTGAACAGCTCTAAATTTACAAACTAAACATCCCCTTTTTTTCTGAATTCCTTACATTACCATATTGCTAATCCAGAAAGTAATAATACATAACTGTCTGCAAATTTTAAATAGCAAAACTAGCCTTCACCTGACATGTTTTTTTTCTGAGTAGGTGCCCTGAAGATGGATATTGTTATAACAACAGGATAAATCATAAAACTTTGATGTCTTTCATGCATTTGTTGATAACTGATTAAATTATCTCACCTGGCTCTTGATCCACTCCTTCTAAGAAAATGATGTACTTCACTTTGCAGTATGGACAACCACATAAAGATGTTACAGATATCACAGCAGCATCTGTGACTGTGAGTCAGGGAGCAGAAATGAAAGCTTTGGTAGCAGGCTTAATAGAAGCCAGCATTTTGTATACAGCAATGATAGATGATAATGAAAGAAAAGAAGTAAAAATTATATTTCATATTATTATTGGTTGTTTCTCATAGATTCTCAGGATTACATGTGTAAGTGTGGGTCATGGCATTCTGGGTCTCTTTGCTGTACTTGGCAAAGTGAATTATTTTAATATCTGAATACTTACATCTCTACTAGATGCACAGAGACACCTAAAAAAGGGAGAAACTATTTTTAGGATAATGCAGTTGTGATCATGTACAGATTATAAACAGAAATGAAAAACTTTACTCTTAAACTTTCTATGAGATGTATGCTAGACCAGCTAAAGCATTTTTATTGTATGTATTAGTAATCTGGACTCATTGGACAATTTTGCTAAAACAATAATACATATTTGAGTTTAAAAAGTGATTAATTGCATGGTGAGATAAACTTAATGGAATGAATTGTTTCAAAATATAATTTAGTAACACTATTTAGATATATTTAACCTAACGTTTAAGGCTATGCATGTTTACATCTGAAATATCTAGCTTATCATTTTTAAAAGTGTTAAGATGATAGTTATGAAGAGCCTTCTTCATCCTTGAAGATAAATTGCTTAAATTGCTTCCTTTTTCAGGCAGGGTCAGTTCTTCTTCTGCATGCATTCAGTTTTATTCTCTGGTTGCAGAAGATGAATCTTTACTCTCATGGATTTGACATGTGTTTTCTTTTCACTCTCTTTATGCCAGAAATATACTTAAGTTTGAAATCAAGCTTTAACATTTAGTGATTTCTTAGCACATTTGTTTAGTAACTGGACAGGGAAAAAGTGTGTGTTCATTAGTCACTAATAGAAAGAAGTCTGAGTTTAGTTGCTGCCCAGGAAGATTGTATTTAAAAGAAGATATATATCCACAATAATATCAGTCAAATGTCAAATCCATATAGATATATGATGTATGAAATGAAACAGTATTTGCTCCGTTGTGTAGTAGAAATCAGTATAGGGGCGTGCTTGGGTGGCTCAGTCGTTAAGCATCTGCCTTCGGCTCAGGTCATGATCCCAGGGCCCTGGGATTGAGCCCCACACCGGGCTCCCTGCTCCGCGGGAAGCCTGCTTCTCCCTCTCCCACTCCCACTGCTTGTGTTCCCTCTCTCGCTGTGTCTCTCTCTGTCAAATAAATAAATAAAATCTTAAAAAAAAAAAAAGAAATCAGTATAATGTGCTTTACTTTGGGATGCTTATATTACTTCACCATTCAAATAGCTGAGCCACATCTCCCAATGATTGCTCTTGAATAATCCAGGCAGATTCAGCCAAATATGTCTCAAAATGCTCCCTCCTCATCTGATGTTGAAGGATCCAAAGATAATATGCAAAAGAAGTTCTTATATTATTTCTTTTATGGAAAGATCCTTGTACCTCATAGAAGGAAAAACCTACAGATATCTCCCTTACTGTGAGAATTCCCTGCAGTGAGAGGGCATTGGACATATATTTACTCCACAAGCTGTCACATGGTGAATCTATGGGGACAGAGGTCTCATTATGAGAATCTCCCAATAGTTCTAAAGCAGCAGTACCACACAACAAAACCTGGTGTCATGGACAGGAGCAAAGTATCATTTTGGATTCCCAATGCCTAATTTTAAAAGATAGGTCTCTTTTTCTATATGTCTTATGGAAATGACTCACTAATTATTTTATCATCTCATCATATATTCTTCCCATTGGAGAACATTATATGTCTACATAACTGACTTCATCTCCTTGGTAGGCTGAAAGGAAGACTTGAGTTGATGGAATTGGGTAGTTACAAGGAATATTAAAAATAAATAAATAAATAAATAATCCTATTATGGACAATACTAACATTCAAATTCAAATTTTTTTAGCAAATAAATGTACTTCCCATAATTAATTTTCGTTATTTGAAAATACCTTCCCCATAATTTCTTCCTCCTGAATCTATTTTTCCTTCTTATCTTTCCTACTGTTAAATCCCTTTACATGGGCTTGGCAGAGAGATTACAAGTGGAAGATCATGATGATGCCTGTGAAACATAAGAAAATCAAAAGCTGGGGTGCCTGAGCGGTTCAGTCGTTAAGCATCTGCCTTCTGCACAGGTCATGATCCCAGGGTCCTGGTATCGAGCCCCACATTGGACTCCCTGCTCCACGGGAAGCCTGCTTCTCCCTCTCCCACTCCCCCTGCTTGTGTTCCCTCTCTCGCTGTGTCTCTCTCTGTCAATTAAATAAATAAAATCTTAAAAAAAAAAGAAAATCAAAAGGTTTCAAGCTCAGTGTTTAATAGCTCAACTTATACAGTTTTTCAATCAGTACTTACGTGTTTTACACAATGGTATTACTTATTTTATGCATACTCTAAAACAAATTGTGATGAAATCGTAAAATTGAAAATTATAGTATCATATTTTTGTTAATCTCACTTTCCATTTATCATCATAGCTTATTTACAATGGTTTGCTTCCTTTTTTTAAGTTTATTTTTTGTTTTGTTTTGTTTTTTTAAGTAATCCCTATACCCAATGTGGGGCTTGAACTCACAGCACTGATTTCAAGGCTCATGCCAGCCGGGTGCCCTACCATGGTTTATTTTCTAATTGCAATAGTCATAGAGATATATTTTGAATACTAATCATCATTTTTTTAATTTCTACAAGAAACATATTCTTTTTCTATTTTTTGGAACATGTAGCCTTTTCAGGTTATCTTAGGTTTTTCACATGTTTAAGAATACAATACGGGAAGCCGTGACCTGGTCTGATATTCAATTAACAAAAAACTCAGAAGATACTGCCACATTGCTAGAAATTTATTTTTTGGGATATAGATATTAAGTTATAGGCATCAGCTGTTAACCCTAACCCCATGCCCTCACTGGTCTGCAGCTCTATGAAAGACAGGAAAAGCATATGGTCTGTATTCCTCCAAACTTGCAGAATCTACACTTGCCAACCATTTTGAATATATGCCATTTTTGAAAATATATCTATATATCTATAGTGACCAATGGACTCAAAGCAGGAATAGCCATATAATTTGCTATTATTCATAGTTGTAAGAGGCTAAAAGCCCATATTGTACCTTAAGAGTCCAGTAAGTTCTACATTCCACTCTCAAAGAAAGATTCATTTCTATACCCTTCTGATGATTATTTCTGTAAAAGTACTATTTATTTTGTTATAAAATTTAAAGAAAACTTTAAGTGCTCTAAAGTAAGTTAAGCTCTCTCTCTATGATATGGGCTAGGTGGAGAAGACCGCATTAATGATGAGTTAGGAACAGCTATATTTGTCCCTTCAGTCTTGAATATTGTTTCGATTCCAACTACTGTAAATTATAAGAATGGACATAAAAGAGGTAATTTCTAAGTCTCATTCCATCTATAAACCTCTTTAACTCAAAAAAAATATCCCTGAAAACTGATTTTTGTAACAGAAGTAGAAAAGAGAACATGAAGGCACACCACAATGTGGTAGGTAGAGATGGAGCAAATAATTTACCTTAAGAAATCTCAAAACAAATTCTGAGTTATGTCTTTTTTTTTTTTTAAGATTTTATTTATTTCTTTGACAGATAGAGACACAGTGAGAGAGGGAACACAAGCAGGGAAAGCGGGAGAGGGAGAAGCAGGCTTCCCGCTGAGCAGGGAGCCCGATGCGGGGCTCGATCCCAGGACCCTGGGATCATGACCTGAGCCGAAGGCAGGCGCTTAACGACTGAGCCACCCAGGCGCCCCCTGAGTTATGTCTTAATTAGACTCCACACTTTATCAGTGTTCTTTTCTGGCTCTTTAAAGTGGGGAAGAAGATAGTCTTGTTCTCAATGAGATGATGTCTTTATTTTTCTGTCTCCAGCAGCCAATCTGATGACATTGATTTTTATTTGGCAAATAGCAAATAAAAGTTAATTTTGTAATAAATCATTCAGACCAAATGACATGTCTGATTTTTTTATTAGAAACCGATGTAATGTATTAAGAATAAAGTTTTATATAATTGAATATGTGTTCCCAAGGAGAATATCAGTATAACTTAATTTTTAAACCGCTAAAACCTAGATACATTTTTTCCCTCTGTGACTAAAAGGAAATTCGCTATAAAATGGGATGAAACTACATGCTTTGGAAAATTGGATTTAACGAGGAGTGCTAAAATTCAACCTTGCATTAGCCATTATAATTTTTTGACACTGTCTTAATGTGTGAAGGAAGACTTGAACTCTAGAGCTAGAAAGGGCATAGTTAAAAGACACAATTGCCTTTCTGTATGACAGATATTAATATTAGATCATTTGCTTGGCTAGGAGCAGAACTTATGAGGTGTATGGAGACTACGCAAATTTGGTTGAGATTGAAAACCTTTTTTGCTCTATTTCTTCCTCCTTCCTCTATACTTTACCAATGAGTTAAAAGAAATATGACTGAGTATTAATTGGTTTTGCTGCTGTAGTCCATATTTGTTACAGAAAAAATATTCCATTGAAATGCTTGATTCAAATAAGTGCATTCTGCCTTATCCTGGAGGCTTTGAAGACAAAATATTTTGTTTTATGTTTTCAGAAAATCCAACTTTCATAGAACTTGAGAAATTTCCTTTTTTACACCGTCTCCCTTCCACACATAAATACGCTAGCCAGACATAACTCAAACAGCCAGTTATTTTCCCTCAAGAGAAAAGAAGACAGTTTCTGATTTTGTGTATTATTTTCACCATCAAAACATAAATTTAATTAAATCAGGAGTTGAAGTGAGGCAGCTCAGGAAAATATACATATTTTCTTTTCCAAGTATAGTTAAGAAAAAGAGGAAGAAGAAAAGAAAATAGGAGAGAAGGGAGGGGAGTGATTTTAAGCAGATATCTATTCACTTAGTTTGTCACAGTCCTGTATAGACAGAGGAGGATCACAGCTAAAACCAATGAAGCTGGAGTCCAACTGCCCGGGTTCAAAATCTGGCTCAACTACTTACTAGATGTGTGGCCTAATACAAGATACTTACTTTCTCTGGCTTCCATTTACTCTTCTGTTAGAATAAATACAGATTCTCCCTCCTAGACTTACTTGAAAATGAGGTGATATTTCTATAGCACACAACACTCCATAACTTTTTAAATATAAATGTTTTCTGTTGTGCCACACACAAGTTGATGCATGTTTTGTTGTTGTTATTGTTGTCATTGTCGTTGTTGTTGTTGTTGTTGTTAACTTTCCTAGCTTCTGAAGGCATTTGAGTTTGTAATTTCTGATTTAAGTGCTGACTTGAAGTGCTGACCTCGGTATCAAATAGAGAAACCTTCTGATACTGCTGTTACCTGTCGGTAGATCATTCTCCATGGGTCTCTGCCATTTCTATATGTCTGCCAGTAGAGAGAGCGACTGCCTTTTGTGCTGTTCTTCTAAGGATATTTGCATAGTGAGTAGCCTTTGAATACAAGAAGAAAGGATAAACTTGCTTCCCACTTATTATAAAAGATTCAGGTTCCTAAGTTCAGGGTTCCTATTCTGTATTGCAACACTGTGTGTGCAACCATCTAGGTCCATCCACATCGCCAAATGGGACTCGTGCAAAATGGGAACTGACACCAATATGCAGATGTTCAGCGTACTCGTGTCTAGAAAAATAAAGTTATTTATCTCTGACCCAGCAGTCTGCTTCTTACGTCCAAGAAACTGTGGCAGGTTATCTTGTTAGCTGGTAAGCAGAGTGAATGGTCAGACCCTTCACCGTTCTTGACAGAACTTTCCAAAAGTCATGATGTAATACTGTTATGAGTGTATTGGTATACTTCTCCATTTTGTATAAACAACTGAATAAAACATCGGATCCAAATATAAATGAACTTTGGAAAGTTATACTTCACTGAGATAATTTGGTTAAGGGATATCTGTTTACAAATGATGGATAAGCCAATGTAGCCTGGATAGTGTCCTCACCTGCAGTTTCCCAACTGTGTTGTGGCCCATGTGGATGCCATAACGGCTGGGGTGAGATAGCTCACATGCGGTACCATGGCTCATAGACGGCATGAATAGATCTCTGTCTAAACATATGGATTTCTTATGCCTTGGACACCAGCTAAGGCCAGGGGCCATCTAAACCTCTCGTCAGTACTTCTGGCAGGAGCAACCTCCTCAGCTTACCCCAGTGTGGCATGCTTAAATGTTCATTTTCTATGTGTATATGATTTAAAAAAAAAAAAAAAAGATCAAGAAGCACAAATCTGTCAAAAAAATGGAGAACCAAAACAGAATCTTTGAGTCATATGAGTATGGGTGAAAATTAAATCTAATGCTATTGAATAAAAAAACCTGAATACCAAATTTCCTGATTCTTAAGTGGAAAATCATGAAATTTGACATAATGAAAATGTCTTGAAAAGGCCATTACGTTTATTCGATTTAACATGCTCTGTTTACCTATATTTGTAACCATTTAAACATTCGATCTTTACCATCTGAAGATATTCCACAGTGCTAATTACTTAGTAACTTAATACTTCTTTTGTTTCTTTTTATAAATACATGTCACGTGGTTATTCTAGTTAATACCTAAGGGGCAAGCAACTCTCTTACTCAAACATAGAATATGGCTAATTTTCAGCTCCTGTAGATAAGTATTCCCAGAGAATAGGAGAAGAAGCATTTATTTTATCTTGCCTTTGCATCCTCTTAGTATAACAGGGATTGCTTCCAATGGCTGCATCTTATTCTATAGTAGGTACTAGGGGAAATGCTTTAAATATAAGCTACTAAATTTTTGCTAACCTTGTAAGTTAAATATTAATATCACCATCTATTATGTGACAAAAATGAGACTTAAGAAATTAAGCAGTGTGTTTGAGACACAAGGCTTAGAGATGGGATATGTTTGAGGCAGGACAGAGATTTAAAACCAGGCTTCTCTGACATCAAATCTAGAAGCAACAGCAAAGAGGCACTGACCTCAGTTCTATCTAACAGAAAAATATCAAAGAATGTGCAAATGTTTGATTTTATCTGTGTACTCAATATTATGAAGCACACACTTATTACTGAATTCTCTCTACTGGCCAAGTATTCACTTCCCAGCCAAAATGATAGATAGTGATTTTAACATTTAATTGTCATAGAGTTGGAGCGCAATAAATAGTGGTCATGCACTTTTCTGAATGACAAGTAACCAAGGGTTTGTTCCTCCCGCCTAGTTTCTTACAACTGATTCACTTTATCTTACTTGTTGGAAAGGAGGTCTTAAAATTTTCTGCCAAAAGGGCAAACTTTAAGGTTATGCATAAATGGGGAAGCCATTTTGATGTCAATTACTCGCGATGGGCCACAAACAAATTTAGCAGGCACTAGAAATGCCAGACAGAAAATAACAAGCTGCTGAGAGGGTGTGGGGCTCTGGGTGCTCTGCTAAATGCTTCCCATCTGTTATATGTTGGGTGAATTAGGCTCCAGTTTCTCCTCTTGGAAATGATGATAATAATGACACCTAATTCATGTGATTGTTCAGTGGATTGTGTAAATCATATATGCGAGGCATTCATCATACTGCCTGACTCCAAAGTTTGCATATAGTGAATTAGTGGTAGTTATTATTTCATTATTAAATATGTATAAAATCATTATTAATAAAGATAATATTATATTTTTTCAGTTTGCAAAGAACAAATTTCAGACTTAAAAACAATAAGTAACTTGCCTAAAGTTGAACAGCTGGTACGTGGTGGAACTGAGATTCAGCGAAAGGCAGCTCACAGAGCCTGTAGCATGTAATCCTCCTAGAAAACTTGCAAGTGCCTTGGAGTGTGAGGCCGTGATGCTTTCCAAAAATGTGTTGCTTGGTAATTACTCTGGAACCCAAAAGTTTCATTCTACAAACTTTAAGCTACCTTCAATTCGCTATTTTATTGTTACATAAGCAATGTATGTTAAATCAGTTCTGACATCTTCCCTTGATATTTTTGGAAAATGTAAGAAGTAATTTATGAGAAGTGGTCATTTTTCTCCATATTTATCAGTGCCATGGTGTGATCATTGCATCATTTTGTAACAACTGTAGGAACTATATAATTAAATATTAACTTGAAATTCCATGTGGATATAATTCGGTGATTATGACAAACCACAGTTCCCTAGTGTAAACATGCTTAGGTCAAAATTTTGCCACAGGAAATTATGATTAATCAGTAATGATTTCCTTTAAAATCAATTGTAATGGCTATTTATTTAGGTTCTGGATTACAACCGCTGATCTAGGACGATGTATTGCACATACCTAAGTGATAGAAGTTAAGATGCAAAAATGCAGATACTACTAACCCCTAAAGTCTTCTTCAAAATTAATGGCCTGAGGACACACTGATATGTATGCTTCAAGGCGCATCATTTAAATAAATCATGTCCTTACCTTTTCCATAATCATTGAGCTTGCTGTGCTTTTCAATTTGCGAACCAGTTTTTTTCACACATACCTCCCAAAATCAAGGCACAAATCAAATTGCACCTTCTCTGTGTGCAAAGGTGGCTTTTTCTTATACCACAGATAACCAGGAAAATACAAAAAAACATTGTAGGTGAGGGAAGCTTTCTTTGCTATCGTGATTACAAATATATTTAAAATTCCAAAGTGACAGTACTCTTTAGTCAGTATATGTAATATGAATAAGTTTGTATCATATAAAACACCTACTAACTAGTCAATTGATAAAGTTTTCCCTTCAATATGTTTATATATATATATGTATGTGTGTATATATATATATATACATATACATGTATGTATATGTATATATATGAATGAAATGAGGATTTTGTAGATAATTGAAAATTCAAAATAATTTCAATTAACTGAGATTTCATATTGTAATGCCTTGGAGGATTTTAGCGTCTCTAATTATTTTTCCTGTTAGCTATGGTCTTTACTAGACTTAGGAACGAAGGCACTGATTACTTGTGGATAAGTTTTCCATTTGTGCCTGTCTGAATGGAAAATTGTTGCCAGATTTACTTACATACTTTGCTAATGATTTTCTGCTTCAGTTATATCAAATCAATTTGAATTCCTTAATACATTAGAAGTTTCGTTAGGAATTTTACAAAGGGGCGAGCAAGGAAATGCAAACTAGCAAAATCAATTCAAACATAGATCATATATAAATGTCTCATTTCATTAATTTAAGAAAAAGCTGCTAGTACTTGGTAGGCTATATGATGCATTAAAGGTGCTTTATAAATGGTTATGAAAAAAATGATTATTGCTTCAAGTACAGATGCTGACAATTATTTTTTTGTATTAGCCAGCATTTTATTCTTCTCAAAATGATGAATACATTTTGACCGGTGCTTGTCTTGAAAACTACTACGAACAATACTCACCATAGTACATCTATTATTTACTGTGTGCTTCCTATGGGCTCATGCACTGACCTAACCTCCAATAGCATCTCATTAAGTTAAAGCCTCACATTATGTGCTGTGATAATCCTGATTCAAGATACAAAGGAATGAAGACAAATGGAGGTTAAGTAGTGTTTCCAAAGTCAAATAAGTAATGAAAGTGACATTGGCATTAAAATCCAATCATTAGTACCCACTACCACAGTCACCACTGGGAATTCCACTCTTACTCATCACGTTACACTGCCCCTATTCAGTATTGCAAAGAGGAATTTCATTAGGTGAGTTTGGACTGAATTCCTGGGAGGTAGCTATGATGCAGAATAAAGAACACTGAGTGACTTTTGCCTTCTGCCAACCATTTGACTTTTGGCAATTCACGAGGATTTGAAATCTGGGAGCTTTAGTTGACTCTTCAGTAAAATGGAGATATTATTATCCTACGAATTTGTGGGGTTTAACAATAAGGAGTTGTAAATTTGAACAACTAAAAGAAATGTTTAACTGTTTTTATATGTTGAAGGGATAATCATTTCCTCAAGCATTTCCTCATTTATTACCCCAATCATTTATTCAATTTTATCTTAATTACCTTTAGTTCCTTGCTAGTAAAACTTTGTAGCAAAACATACTGACTCATACAAAAAGATTGACAGTATCTGCTAAAATTTATGACCACCACCCTCTCATGGTTCTTAAACATTTCCTGACAACCCGACTGAGTTCCTTACTTCAACTCACTTTCATAATTTTTATGACTTTTTAAAAGCACTTTCCCTTCTGAAATGTTCAATCTTCACACATAGCTGACAATTGTGCCTCCTGCTTTGGAGAGAAAATTTAAGCCGTCTCTTGAAAGTATCTTCCAGGATTAAAGATACAAACCTCCCTGTAGCTCCAAACACCTTTGTTCCTTCCTTCTTGATAAACCAGAGAAGCTCTGCCTCCTTCTACCTAAATCTCATGCCCCCAAACCTTCCCACATTCTCTGAAATGTTGAAAAAATAACAACTCTCTCTCTCTCTCGGATATTTAGCCTCAATTGGTTCATGTGTCCTGGCTTTGAAACACTTGGCTGACCACTATGTTCGGAGCCTCGAAGTGAACTGGGTCTCTGAAAGGCACACCCTTGTGTAACCCTCTTTCCCCATCAACAAGTGATTTGTTTTGCTCAACGATAGTAAGCCTGAGACAAGCAGAGGCTTGATAAGCACTTGCACATTAGGGCTTCTTCTTTTGGAAAACTCCATCTAAACTGTAAGAAAACCAAAGCTAAACCCTAAAGGGAGATAGGGGTTGTGAGGAGGAATATTGAGGCCCCAGGCACAGGAGGTATGGTCTTCCTGGACCTTCCAGCTAGGCCCAGTGACCAGCTGCGTATAGCTGTGAATGACCCCACTGATTTGCCACATGGAGTCCATAAATCACTCATGAGAGTCCTGCCCAAATTAAAGACTCATAGAAACATGAAAAAAATATTTGCCGTCTTAAGCTCCTTCATTTTGAGGTGGCGGGTTATGCAACAATAAATAACTAAAGCAAGTATGCTCAAAGATTTTCTCTTACAAGAACAACATAAGCATATAACAGAAAAACAAATATTGGCACATAAAACCTGATTTAATCTCACATCTTCTTTTAATTACCATGCATATACTCCATTCCAAAAAAAATTTTCAAACTGTTTTCATCCCTCACCATCTGATTTCACGATCACAGATTCAATCTCCAGTCCCCACAGATGTGTCTACTGCCCCATCTCTCTAAGAACACAGTTCCATTGCAAGAGAATCAGTGGCTCTCTTCTGCTAAACCTTTTATTTCTATTCTCATTTTAAAGGCTCTTTTAAAAACATTTAACTCTTTTGCAAAATCCCTCCTTGAAGCCCTTCCTTCCCTTTGGCTTCCTCTGTTTCCTGAGTTTTCCTCTTCCCTATTTGGTAGGTTTGGGAGCGTTTTCTGAAAAGTCATTCTCCCTTATTCTGCAATTAATTGTAAGAGTTTCTACAAGGATCCATTCTGGGTCCTCCCATCTTTTCCTTCCTGTCTCACTGTCTAGGATCTATGTCCTAGCCTGGCATTTAGTTTACCATCTATACTGAAATGGCTTACAAGTATATTCCAGAGTTTCCTATTTAAATGAAAATTACCACCACTCACTCAATTATGCAAACTGAAAGTCATTCTTTGAGATGGTGTAGGCTTGTAGACCCCTTGCAGGCCAGGGTCATTTGAGGACTGCACTGAGGTTAAGGTCGGCCAGGCAGGCCTAGGCCAGGAGGAGAAAATGTTCTCTTCCCCTTACCTCATGTTGCAAGGCCTAAATGCCTGGATCAGCAGGAAGTGGCTCTTGCCTAGCTTAAAGTGTATCTCTCTAAACAGAAGTGTTCTTTTTAAAGACAAAGAACATGTTGTCTCCAAAGGAAGGATGGCTAAGAGAATTCTTTATTCTGCAAGCATAAACAGGATGTATTTTGTTCTTATTGAATTTCGTGTATCTTACTTCACGGATGTTGGGTTGATACTTTAAGTACACATTGTTATGTTTATCTGATCACTGCGAGTATATAGCTATGTGAGAAATAAACGGCAGTATGCAGTTGCAAGTGCTGCCTTTGCTCTGCATCCCCTGTGTCCTGGTGATTTCTTAGACCCTTACCCAGGGACCCCAACGCACTAGACGTTGACAATTCTTCACATCTATCTCAAACCTCATATCAAATAAGTCCAAAACTCCTTCTGATTTTATTTCTGAAACATTTTATAAGCATCAGACTTATCTGTAACCACAACCCAAAGTGATTATATATGTATTATATATAATATATACATATACAAATTTTTAAATCATAATTGACATACTACTAATGCTCATTTGTGCCTATTTTGCTTGATCAATTAAACATAAGATTAATTTTAGACATTCAAAATTCAAGAACAAGAAGAGGTAAGTGATAAAGTGTGTACTTCAGATATTGTATAAGATGTTTGATACCTCAGAGAAGATAAAGATGAAGCCCTACTCTGAACAAATGTTTTAGAGTCTACCATATATTTTAGCATGTCAAATGATGGATTGCCAATTTTGATCTCACCATCTGAGAAGCCGGATGGCTATGACTTCATAAAATTTTCCTTCACATCCATCATATGGTAAACTTGCTAATAATAGAATTAAGGCCCAATCTTCTGAAGGGGTAGGAACAATTTCCTCAACATTGAGAATTCAGAAAAAGGAAAAAAAAATATGATTCTTCCCTTTTGATATGACCCTGCATTATTGACAATCTATCTACATACAAATCAAAAAATCAGGCTTCCCAAATAATTTATACTTTTTTCTTATAGCTACAATAGAAGTTTACATAATCACAACCCCTCTCCCTCTCCTTGTCTGACTTGTTTTCTCACAAGTGTGTGTGTTTCTAGCTTTGGAATAACTTTTAAACTATCTGATCATAAAGAAATTCATTGTTGACAGATAGTTATTTGGCCTTCTATTTTTGCAAGTCGTCAGAGATACCAATTGCAAAATACGGTTTTAAAATTGCCCTTTCCTAAGGTTGGCAGCTATGTGAATTCTCATTAAATTTGTTTGTAATATTTATGACAGAATGCATGCATGAGAAATCTTTTGTTAATGCCATGTATATAGTGAGGCCTAAAAGAAAACCTGTTCCTTCGGATATAAATAGAGCCAAGAATAGTAGAAAAAAAAAAAAAGTGAGAAAGAAAGCGCTATGACAATAAATCAATTCTAAGGCTGTAGAACTCTAAACTACATAAAACCTGACATGCTTATTCTTGACATACTCATCAGATCATGATTAAAATGTAAATATTAAATATTTACTTTTCATATTTCACTTTTCATCATGTGAGGAAAAGATGGGATTATGGTTTATCCCCAGTTCCTGTTTTGTGGGTTAGTTGCAAAATAAGGATAGAAAACTCAGAGTTATTAATGCATATTCTTCAAGATGGACCATAAGTTATTCATGTTTAACAGAAATCACTGAAGAAATAGAACAACGAAAAGTTAACTGCAAGACAATTATTTTTCCATAAATAAATCCTCAACAGAGAATAAATTCTCAAAGTATTTTTCAAAGAAAGATTCCTACTCCTGTTTAAAGGTTCTATTGGACTCTTAACTAACTCTAGAAATATTCCCTTTATGATTTTTTTCATCATCCCAGACAGCAAGCTTTTACAAAATTTTGAAAATGTTTATTTAGTAATAGTAGTGCAACATTTTTAAAGACTTTAGAGTACTGTCTCTCCCTTTCCACTGCTTGCTAGTAAAAAGTAGGTTTTATAGGACTTCAACAAATTATTTTCCCATTGTTCTCAAGATAAATATCCTGATGCATAACCTTTGTGCATATAAACACATACACTTTTATAAAAATGAGTATATTATATTTCCCCATTTAACAATTTGTCCATGCCTGTTACAAACAGCAACATGATAAATTTTGGTTGAATTGATTAAAAGAAAAGACATAGCAATAATTGCAAAGGTAGGTGAAATTTCCATGAAGTAGAAAAGCTTGACAATGCATGTTGTAGATTTTATATGGAAAATGATTTCCGAAGATACATGTACACACTCACACTTAACGGCAAAATCTGGGTCTCACCACAAGAGGAATAGGAATTTTAACAGGTTGGAATTTAGTTGTTGAATTCACTGATAGTATAAATGTCTCCAGGCTCAGAAATCTGATTAGTCAGGCCACAAATGTTGAATCTTTCTTTTTGGAATATTATCCTCATGGATATACAAATAATGATATTTTATTGATTTTTAGTGTGTACTACAATGCTAAAGATTTTCAAAGCCAAATTCTCTAGAGAGTGAATGATTTCTCTGTAAGTAAATTATATAAGGAAATCAAATTATAATAGTAAGATTATAAACATGGACTTGAGACATGGGAGTTTTATTTTTGCCACAACTTACTCCGGCCAAAACTAAGGTTGATTTTTTAGAATGTTTTAACTGGTTTTAATCTGATCTAATCTGATGATTGGTTTTCACAGTTTAATTTTCAGGAGACAGAATCATTTCTAAATTCATGGTGGAGAGGGAAACCTTAATGAAATTCTAACACGCCTATCTCCTCATTGTCTACACCTGACACATAATTGGTAAACATTGTATTTTGTATTAAGTGATTTAATAGACAATGTTTTTCTCTTCTAAATATATATTCTTCTGAAAATACCATAGTTCTTTAATTTGTCTGATTACTAAAATGCCCCTGTCCAAATCTTTCTGCCTTAACTTCAAATCTGATCCATGTGATTATTTACTAGCTTGATCTTCATTTTTTTATTATAAAAAGCATAGATGTATATAATTTTAAGGTTATCAGTCATTCTAATACTATGGAAGCCTTAAGTTCCCTGAAAAGCAAATACCCAAAGAGCCAGACTGGGAATTTTGTACAATTTGACATTATAATTAACTAAATGCAGGTTGCTTTGCAAATATATAAACACAGATAGAAATGAGAAGTATTACAATCAGAAATTACCTGTAATTAAATGTAGATTTCCTTCCATTCAAAAGTCAAAACTAGAAAAAGCCTTTATACAGTATTCTTACATGAGCTAATTTTTATCAAGGTTTTATCATGTAATCATAAAAACTCTGTGAAGTAAGTGTTTTATTTTTTTAAAGATTTTATTTATTTATCTGACAGAGACAGCGAGAGAGGGAACACAAGCAGGGGGAGTGGGAGAGGAAGAAGCAGGCTTCCCGCTGAGCAGGGAGCCCAATGCGGGGCTCTATCCCAGGGCTCAATCCCAGGACCCTGGAATCATGACCTGAGCCAAAGGTAGACGCTTAACAACTGAGCCACGCAGGCGCCCCAATAAGTTCTTTATTTTTATTTCATTTTTTTCAGATGTCGAAAATGAGCAAGTGATTTGATTTCCATAATAGCAGACAGAGCTCATTAGAAGAAATTTCCAAAAGGCCAAAACCTCTCTTTTTTTTTTTTTTTTTTAAAGATTTTATTTATTTGACAGAGAGAGAGAGAGGGAACACAAGCAGGGGGAGTGGGAGAGGGAGAAGCAGACCTCCCACTGAGCGGGGAGCCCGATGCGGGGCTCCATCCCAGGACCCTGGGATCCTGACCTGAGCCGAAGGCAGACGCTTAATGACCGAGCCACCCAGGCGCCCCCAAAACCTCTCTTAGTTATTAATTTTGCTGCGAACATATTCAGCAAATTGCGGAATCTATTCCCTTTCTTTCTCAGTTCCTTCCTGACTATATACAGGTGCAAACACACACGTACACACACGACTTTCCAAATGTAAGTGCCTGTGCCTAAATCCTACCCCATCTCTCCTCCAGCTTCCTGAAATTTTACTTACTAAAAAATGACCGTAATATCCGTCCTTACAAGCACCTGGAAAGGGCAGATTCTATTTGGCCATTATAGGATATGTTCTGCTGCTCCTAGCAGAAAGTTACAGTACAAAGTACAAATTATGTAATGGCTCACCTCGTTTTTAGTGTTCTACACACTATAGAAGCGAATAGTGACCTAACAGAAAGTAAACCTGAAGAACAAGTTTAATTATCTATGCAGTTTGTTTTCTTTAGTTTTCTCTCTCCAACTTAATAAATGAATATAAAACCACTATGTAGAAAGTAGGATCAATTGTGAGATCTTTAATCACTAACACAGTAAAATGGGTGCCCTGCTGTAAAAATACATCTTAAAACAGTGCATATGTTTGCCATAAACTATCTGCATAATGGGCACATTGCAGCGTGTTGAAAGTTTTATTCTAGAACATCAATGAAGATCCTTTAGAAATACACTTCTGTAATCATTTCTCTCCTTCTAGAGTAAACAAGTTTCCTTACAATTTCAGAGAGCTAATTCTTTGTTCATTGTTACACTGAAAGAAGAAAGAAGAGTTTTAATACATCAAAACTATTCATTTTACTATACAGTTTTTCAGTTAATTTAATGTCCTAAGAATTCACATGGGGGTTTTGGCAATGGTTGTGGCATTAAACTGCATTTTAACTGCCTACGTAAGATGCAACAACATCATTACCTTGAATTAAAGTGCAAGAAGAACACTCTACTGGGAGCATTATAGTATCCTACATGAAGAAAATAATTCATGAATACTCTTCATAAAATTAGCTTTATTTCTCCATTCTAGAATAAATGATAGAACATTCTAAAGAATAGGTCCTAAATCAGTAGCAAGCTGCCCCTCCTAAATCTCAATAACTGTCTAGGGTAATCTTCGACAGCTGGGTGCTATTAGGATTTGTTCTAATGGTGACAATGTGGAATACGCTAACACAGGGCTTATTGCCACTTATCCAGCAGGGGCATGAAATGAGGTGACATGGTAATGAGTTGATACAAATGACTTTTGTAACTTTCACACTGCTACCAGGCTGAGGCAGGCAATCAGAGAGAAACTATTGTCTGCCTTTCGTGATGGTTTTAATGTGTTCCATTTGATTTAATACTGCTGGTAGGCAAAACGTGAAAGGAAAGTAGGTCAGTGCCTCTTTGCTTTGCTCAGATAACAGGGCAGTACTTACCTAGTTTATCCTGAGAGATATATTTACTTTTGCTGATGACAGATGTATTTTGAGCTAGGACTTATGCTATTCATTGTAAATACAGTTACCATGTAGTGCCAAGAATAATTACTAAGTGATAATAAAAAAATCTTATTTAGAAGTGATAAAGATTTATTTATGTAAGGTTGAATTTAACTACTTCCGTACTCATTGAGAATAAGACTCTCATATAGGTAATCAGCATTACAACTTAGGAATTTCTCAAGTTAGGAGTCTGATATAGTTTGGAACATGTGTAACTGTAAGCCTTTTTTTAAAGTGCCCCATTATCACAGTTAAACTTCTAAATCAGAAAGCATGGTAAGTTGAAACAAAGCATCTGTTAAAATTTTAGCTACATAAAATCAAAAGGGTATTTTTTGAACAGTCCTCTATTTTCTTTTAATTGTCCTCTTAATAAAAACTTAGCGTAGAATAATTAAGGTGGCAAATATATAAAATGCTGATCTCATTAGTAAAATATGTCACATTTGTTAGCTTAGTTCTTTTTCTTCTTGCGGAGCTTTTATTGACTTTTATTATAAATGTCATTTTATATTCAAGTAAGTAAAGAATTAAAAATCAATATGTTAGTTTAGAAGTTTCTATACAGGCAAATAATACATTATGAAAAGGGAACACTTTCATTTTGCAATGGTATCATGTATGTGTGGAATTATTTTATAATTATTATGGCAACTTGATAAGTTTTAGGAAATATCTAAAATATAGCTTTCATAATATTGGTAATTTTAATACATTCAATCTTATTATAATATGTATCATTTACATGATTTGTTTACCTTTGCTCCCCTCCTTCCTAGCACAGGAAAGACAGGTCTGTGTGAGATTAATTAGAAAGACACTGAATGTTACCTGCTCATTTGTGGAGAGAAAACCAGTTCCTGCCATTTACATTAGACATTACAGGGATGCTACAAGCTAGCCTCAGAATATGTGCCCTTGCCGGAGGCTGAGAGTCAAAAGGAGCACAACCGGGCACCTGGGTGGCTCAGTCGGTTAAGCGACTGCCTTCGGCTCAGGTCATGATCCTGGAGTCTCAGGATCGAGTCCCACATCGGGCTCCCTGCTCAGCAGGGGGTCTGCTTCTCCCTCTGACCCTCCTCCCTCTCATGCTCTCTCTCTCTCATTCTCTCTCTCAAATAAATAAATAAATAAAATCTTAAAAAAAAAAAAAAAAGGGAGCACAAACTGGGGGCAGAGCTGCTGCTGCCCAGTATCTTTGCTGTCTCCTTGCTCTCCTGGGTAGAAATTATTTTTTTAATAAAAAAAAAAAAAAAAAAAAGAGCGTTAGCTATTTACCCTCCATTGGTAGCTTCTCAGTCAGAGACAGCCAGGCTTTAAGCATTTATCATAATGAGAAAGACTTTTGTTTGATATAACAGCCTGGCTGGAGACAGGAGAGATAGAATAGAGGTAGGGGAGTTCAATCCCCTTCACTTTTTTGTGAAGGACAATTGAAACATTTTTTTTTTTTTTTGGATGAAAAAGGTAATTTCCTCTATAGTAAAATTTAGGAAGAAAATTCATTTCCAGTGCGAGGAGTTTCTACAGAACGAGTACGTGAAAAGCAATATATAAAATAATGGAGGCGTTAGAATGACTTATGCTAACAGAAAGTTCTGAAGTTAAACATCACAAGGTAAAATAAAACCTTATTCTAAAAAAAAAAAAATCTCTTAAGAATTTCAAATTCATTTCATGCCTTTATAGGAGTTTCAGCACTGTTTGAAAACTGTTGGAGGGATTTTCTCCCAAACTTGAAGTATGATAGAGATGATTTAATTTAGAATACAGGCAATGCGGTATACTAAATTTTCACTTTGGAAGTAGGGGTAGCTTTGAGTGCTAGGCCAGACAGGATGACATCCTCCAGGACAAAGCTGTTACAAAATGCCAGATGCATCCTGTTAGTGGTGGTGAATTCTGCTTAATCATTCAGAACTAATAATTGCAAAAATAAAATAGAATAAGAAAAGAATATTACAGAATAGAAGATAAATGAGACTAATAATTCAGTACATATAATATATATATAATGATATAAAAGAAAAAAAATCGAAGTGCATCAGAGGTACCAAAATTAATTTTATTTCCTGAACCTTTGCTTCACTTTGTGTGTGTGCGCACGTGGGCATTCAAGTTTGAGCCATGCGCATATGTGGTGTTTGTCATCGTTACAACACTTTTTTTCCTGTGAGTTGTGGTCAAAAAAAGTTTGAAAATTTTTGCTCCAGAGTCGCAGAAAGTGGAGCGTAACAAGTTGCTGATAACCAGGATCCGTGTATATGTGTTATAATGACAAGGATGGAGAAAACTAACCCTGGTTTAAATGTGGGTCCCAAACTGAAGGTCAGAGATGTTCTGAATAGCCAGGCTTGACCAACCTTCTAGCCGTTGCTTTAACAGAAGGTCCATTCACGTGCGCTGTAGTAAGTAGCTATAGATAGTCAATCATTTTACCATAAATAATTACTCTCCTGGGTAATACACTGGAAACTAGCAAGGATGAAATACAGTTTCGTTTATTGTTTTTTTTTTTTTTTTTTTCATTTTTGCTCAGTACAATGTATATTAATGCAACACTACTCCAGGCTCCAGGCTTAAACTGTAGACAGTTAAATAGGAAATATTATGGGGCGCCTGGGTGGCTCAGTTGGTTAAGCGACTGCCTTAGGCTCAGGTCATGATCCTGGAGTCCCTGAATCGAGTCCTGCATCGGGCTCCCTGCTCGGCAGGGAGTCTGCTTCTCCCTCTGACCCTCCTCCCTCTCATGCTCTCTGTCTCTCATTCTCTCTGTCTCAAATAAATAATAAATAAAATTTAAAAAAATAGTAAATATTATGTATTAATCATTTTTCAGTACCTCAATAATGGACAATATGTAAGGGGGGTGTTTATTGAACACTGGAATTTTAAAGCTTTATATTAATATAGGTCCATACCTTTGAAGAGGTCCTGATGTAGAGGTAAATATAAAACAACTAATAATATAGAAACTATAATGCAATGTGTTAAGTATAAATATACCACTTTTAAAAGCAAGTAGGAGGAACAAATCAGAAAGCATTATAAAGTATCATTTGAAATAAACATGATAAAGTTATTAGCATTTGAATGATAACTTAAAAGAAAAAGTTGTAAGAACTAGAAATGGTAAAGGCATTGAAATATGATATATTGTGGGAACTTAGTAAGTTGTCTAGCTCAACTAATAATTGCATATGTGAATATATGAACATTATATTATACCATATGTTATATATTATTGATTATTTTACATTATGTACTATAAAATATTGCCCTGAAACGCCAGTAAAACCTTTCCAAAATGATGCAGATTTTCAATCAATTTGTTTAGGAATTTTTTATCATGTGACAGGTGCTGTCCAGAACAATTTACAAATAATAATCCTCAACTATATTATCTCCATTTTACAGATGTGAAAACTGGAACCAGAGCATGTAAATAGTCTGCCCAAAGCCAGCCAGCTAGTAAGCTGGAAATCTACCCCTGAATATGTAATTTTAATTCAAGTAGCTATTTTGCCCTTTCTTGTGATCAGGTACATTTATCTTTATCATATATTTTCTATTCTTTAACTTTGCACATAAATACGCTTGTAATTAGTTATATACATTTAGATGTTAGTAATATATATTGCCATCATCTTCAAAAACAGGTATGTATCCAAAGAGCAATTCAAATCCATGAAATTCTGAATAAGGCTACTCTTGCAAGCCTTCATTTTCCGCAATGAAACATTGAACACAGAGTAAATTTGATTGTGCATCAGACAAGCACATACAGCATTTTGAAGACCACGAAACAGTTTAATAACCAATTCATATACTGAACTTTCCAAAAGGTAGAGTTGTAATTTAATTCCATTCATAGCTGTCAAGTACCAAAGGCCACAAATAAAATAATAAATTCAAAGAATATTAAAAATTAGACCTCAGAGTACCAGGCAGATGTTTGCAAGATTAATAACAAGTTATTAAATTTCTGTGGAACAGCACAATAGAAAAGCAATGGTTCTAAATATAACAGTATTTGGTTAGTATTCATTTATGAACCATTTTGTGGGCATTTTGATGTAAGTAATTGAGCTCATAATCTTTATTCTAATGCTTCAGATTTCTTTTTTTTCAGTATTTGAATTTTTCTGCCTTCCTCCCTTTTTTCCTATTGTACACTACTGGCTTTCTCTTTTTTCTTCTTTTTTCCTTCCTTGATCCTTATTATGAATGCATTCACTACTTTTTTTGTCCCTTGTAAAAATCTAATTTAACCAAATTCATATATCGTAAATATATTCATTATGTCATTTACAACTTGTTACGGGTTTTAATTTTTCCCAGTTCTTACCTTCTTTGCACATAGTAAGGATAGAGCATCTTCCTTTATGTTCATGTTCTCTTGTCTATTATGCAGAAACTAACAGTGTTATGGAGAAATCACCCTCATTTTTAATTGAGCATGCACACTTCGCGTACAATCAATGTCTATGATGACAGACCTTTCAAACCATTTTGGTAGAAACTTTTCAACTATTCCTGAAATCACATATTTTTGTTTATCTGTGCTATGGCTTTTTCTCATTTGTATGGACAAAAAAAAGGCCATGATGATATTTTTATTAATTAATATATCAGAAGACAGAAAGTATGGCATCAGATTCTAAAAATATCCAGAATATTACCAGAAAGTAGCATCTGAGATTTGGAAGATTGTGTCACAGCATAGGACTTTTTTAATTTATAAGCTTTAAGTACAAGGTCTTGAACTTTCTATAATAAGTTCTGTCACTTTGCCAACAAAAGGACCAGAATAGATGGGATATAGTTAAAGTTAATGTTTGCATGCCACCCGGGTTACAAATAAGTGTTTTATTTCTTTGGGAATCCCAACTTTCATTGCTATAAATAATTAATTGCAAGCAGTAGATGATAGTTGTTAAAGGTCATAATGAAAACAGGGTTTTAGCAGTCCTGTTGGTAGAATTGTGCAGAGGACTCAGAGAATCTACCCAAGTATCAGTTCTATCCCAACAATTAAACTGAAGAAGGATGAGGAAAGAAAGCTTTTTGTTTGTTCTTTGTTGACAATAATGGAAGCCCACAAAACACTTCATAAGGAGTTTCTTTCTTTCTTTCTCTTTCTTTCTTTCTTTCTTTCTTTCTTTCTTTCTTTCTTTCTTTCTTTCTTTCTTTCTTTCTTTCTTTCTTTCTCTTTCTTTCTTTCTTTTTCTTTCTTTCTTTCTTTCCTTTCTTTTTCTTTCTTTTTCTTTTTCTTTTCTTTTTTTTAATGCTTGTGGCTTTTGTTCAATGACTATTTGTATTGTGTGTTCATTGTTCCTTTTGCCCCTTACTTTTTTGAAGTACCATTCCCACACCATGGGTCTTCTGTTGGCCTCATGGCCAAACACTGAAATCCCATAGGCTCAAGGACTTCCTTGCTACTGTTCCCCCAAACCCTACCCCTCCTCTCCCACCTCCAGAAGTTAATTTAATGTTAAAATGTCCACAATAAGAGAGGATTACAAGAAAAAAAAAATATTTTTTTTTTGTTTATTTGCTCTTTGCAACTAAAACATAGAAAGATGTAAATTGTAATTGCATTGTGGAAAAAATTATTGATTTTGTTTTCAAATTCAATGGGGAGATAGGGATTTATAATTTCTTTTTTTTTAAAGATTTTATTTATTTATTTGAGAGAGAGGATGAGAGGAGAGAGAGAGCACATGAGAGGGGGGAGGGTCAGAGGGAGAAGTGGACTCCCCGTGGAGCAGGGAGCCCGATGCGGGACTCGATCCCGGGACTCCAGGATCATGACCTGAGCCGAAGGCAGTCGCTTAACCAACTGAGCCACCCAGGCACCCAGGAATTTATAATTTCAAGCTGACCATGAGAGGCTTAACTGTTTAGTTAGGGAACTGTTTAGATTAGGAAAGACAAGATAGTATAGTTTTAACTGAAATCTTACAAATATCAATATGTAGATATGATTGACAATTATTTTTCATTTGTGAGTTTCAAACCATTGTCCTATTTATAGATTTTGTACTTAGGTAGTGGAATTTTAAGGAATGAGGCTAATACAACTGTCTACCATACATACATTTATATTTTTCCAGGAAAATTTAAAATTACTTATAGTGATTTTTTACTATAGTGACGTATTACTTTTAGTCTCTTCCCTCTTTCTAGTTAAGGCAGTTAACATCTAAATGTCTCTAATTTACCCCTAAGTCTCTCCAATTCTAACATGTATAATATAATCATCTGTAATTTTATTCTGCCTTTCATGGGTAATATGTTATCCTCAATAATTACTGATTAACCAGCATATTCTAGTGATTATTTTGCTTACAATTGCTTCTTGCTTAGTTAGTGCTCTCTCTTCAATTTCAATCTAAATGACACATTTTTCTCTCAGTCATGATCCAGGTGTAGTGAGCTCACTTAGATATTACCTTAGGAAAACAGCTTTATTTTATAATCACTCTTCAATAAAGCTAGTGTGCCTGTCTAGCTTGGGAGATATTTTTCCTAATCAGTTAAAGATATTATTCCGACCACTACTGCATCTATTAATGCTGATAAGTATTCTGTTATTTATTGCCATTTCTTTCTAAGGAATCTTTTCTTCATTCCTGTTATGTTTAATTATTTTTGTCTTTGAGTTTTTGATATGTGTGACTAATATGTGTTAAAGCAAATATCTCTCTATATGTTATATGGACATATAAATTTTGCTAGGGATGTTTTTTTCAGTTTGAGAACACATGCTTTTCTTTAGATCTGGAAACTCTTAGCCATTAGTCTTTTGAATATTGATTCCCTTATCTCTATTTTCTCCTTTTAAGAAGCATAACTTGGGGGGCGCCTGGGTGGCTCAGTTGGTTAAGCGACTGCCTTCGGCTCAGGTCATGATCCTGGAGTCCCTGGATTGAGTCCCGCATCGGGCTCCCTGCTCGGCGGGGGGTCTGCTTCTCCCTCTGACCCTCCCCCCTCTCATGTGCTCTCTCTCTCTCTCATTCTCTCTCTTTCAAATAAAAAAAAAATCTTTAAAAAAAAAAAGCATAACTTGGGCATTCATTTTCCTCATTTTCTTTTTATACAATCTATCTAGATATCTCTCTGTGCTCTATTATAAAGTATTTCCTTTAATTTGTTTTCCCACTCATCAATTTTATCTTCTGTTCTGTCGTGCTTATTGTATAAACTACTTATTATTAATTTCAGTGACCATAATTTTATTTGTAAACTGGTGACTATTTTATTCCCCACGGAGAAATATATTTTAAAATGTTTTATTGAAAGGTTACATGAATTGAGAAAAGTATACCTATGACAATTGAGTAGCTTGATGACTTTTTAAAACATACTCTCAAGACCAACAGTTCCGTTAACTAGAAGACTTTAACCTTACAATTTTAGCTATATTTTTTTGTATTACAAAAAATATTTTAATGTTAAATAGCTGTTAGGTAAGCATTAGTAAACCAATTATATAATTTATCAAAGTGGTTCTCAAATCTGGAGATACATTATAATTAGTTGAATATCCTTTTAAATGTATCAATATCAGCACCATAGAATTTTTGGAAGTGAGGTCTAGATGACAGTTTTTATGTTTTTAAAACTTTTCAGGTAATTCTAACAGTTAACTAAGGGTGAAAACCACCCATTGACTATTAGACTATTATACTATACTATTATATTTTGGTACATAAGCTATAATGAATTAGAAATTCCTAAAAATGAAATGTACAGTAATGTTTTAGACACAGAGTACTATCAATTATTAGAAAGAAAGGGGACTTGTGGGGCGCCTGGGTGGCTCAGTCGTTAAGCTTCTGCCTTCGGCTGGGGTCGTGATCCCAGGGTCCTGGGATCAAGCCCCGCATAGGGCTCTCTGCTCAGCGGGAGGCCTGCTTCTCCCTCTCCCAGTCGCTCTGCTTGTGTCCCCTCGCTCGCTATGTCTCTCTCTATCAAATAAATAAATAAAATCTTAAAAAAAAAAAAAAGAAAGGGGACTTGTGAGGAAACACAATAAAGTATAAATATTTATCACGAACTCTAAGGAATCCTACTTTAACACTGAAAAGCACTGAAAGATGTACAAGAACAATAATTTTCAGGGAAAATTAATATCAGTTTAAGAATTTCCACAACAGCTTATTATTACCCCTTTTAAAATTATTTGTACATTTCCAGGGAGGAAGCTTGTAGACATATTCTTACTTGGGGAGATGATAGCTATGGTCAGGATTTTTAATGACATTGAGGCAATAATTTTCCCATAAACTTAACATCAAAAACTTCAAGCAGGTTTGCAGTGTTTCCTGGCTTGATTTTTAGCATTTATTTAACCCTTCTCTTGTGTTGACAAATGTTTATTTTCAATGTGATTCACAATGTTTTTTAAATGTTTACATATGTAAAGCCTAGGCTGAACCCCTGTAATTTACTTAGGCTAAACCATAAGCTATAGAACAGCAGACTTGATGGGCAATAAACAGTTTTAACATTCTTAAATACTCTGATAAAATTGATATTTAGAATGTTGTTACTTTAATTACAAGTAAGCTTGATTATTTCTTTAAGATTGTACATTTTGTTTATAATTAATTGACTGGAAAGAAGTAGTACTGAAATATTCATTGTAGTTTTGGAATTGAGGCAAAGTAGGAAAAAATTGTATCTTCTAGATTCCAAACTTTTGTATTAGGTCCCAACTCAACTACCATCTGTGTGAACTTACACCAAATTAATTCAATTTTCTGAGTCCTAATTCCTACATATATGAAATTGGAAAATAATATTCTATATCTCATTCAGTTTTTGTGGTTTTTGGTTCTTAATTTTCAGAATTTCTTTTATATGAGCTATCATATTATCCGCAAATAATTACACTTGCGTCTTTGTTCTAGTATTGATTTTACTCTATATTTTTAATGGTTGTTGCACTGGTTCATCCAGCCACTGGCAATCTTGTTCTCTTTCTTCAAAATCCATTCTCCATTCAACTGTCTCTCACCTACCTGTTAGCTACCATCTGCGGAACCCACTACTCTTCCTTTCCTGGGGTGTCACAATGGTCTATTTACAGGTCTTCACTGCAATTCTTGCACCCCTAGAGTGTATTTTTCCAACAAAGACCAAAGTTTTAATTTTTATGTCAATTGCTTTCTCAAAGTCATGTAATAAATGCAATATTTATTAAAATGTCCTATAATTTGATATTGCTTGCTTTCTCAAAACCTTGTTAAGCCTTCCCAGTATATTTAGAGTAAGTCTATATTTATGTGTGAATTTGGCTATAGGCCACCCACCAGGATAGCCAACAAATCCCTACATTATCTGGCCATGACCTTTTCTCTATGTACTCTTCCTCTGGCTCACTTTGCTGCAGCCACACTGATATCCTTCTTTATTATTAAATATTCTCTCTTCCCTTTGCCTGTAATGTTTTACTCCAGATATTAAAGTGACTTGCTCTCTGCTTTTTCCCTTGACTTTTCTGAAATGTCACAACCACAGAGATGACTCCTTTCAACACCCAATCTAAAATACATCACCCTGTCACTCTCTCTACTTACCTTTATTTTTTCCTTATAACATTTATCACTGCTGGACATTATACCTTTTCTGTGTCTGCCTCTAACATATAACTTCAATGTGGGCAGGATTTTTTTTTTTTAATGTTTACTCATGTATCCCCTGCAGTGCCTAAAACTATGTGTAGCATATAGTAGGTATGTAGTAAATATTAGCTGAAAGGATAAACTGATGCATAAATAAATTGATGAAAATTTACTGAACAACACTGAATAATACTAGTGATACCTCATGTTTCAGTTATGTATCGCTGCATACCCAAAACCTAGTGGCTCAAAAAAATACCACAAATCGAGAATTTGGGCAGGCCCCAGCAGGGTCATCACTGCTTCACTTGGTATCAGCTGAGACAGTTTGAGGCCTGGAGGCTGGAACAATTCAAAGACTTACTCACGTCTCTGGAGATTGATGCTGACTGTAAGCTTGAACATCAGCTGGGATTGGGGCAGAACACCTACAAGTAGCCATTCCATGTGGCTCTTTGGCTTCCTTACACTATAAATAAACTGATCACAATAGACAGAAGAGACAGGTAAAAGACGTATGGCTTTTTATCATGTTGTCTCTCAGGAGTCAAGCAATGTCACTTCTGCTCCATTCTGTTCATCAAGAAGAGTGACTAAAGATGGCCCATATTCCAGGGGGTGGGGGGGGTGGGATATTACACTCTAGTTTTTAATGGAATGAGTGTCAAATACTTTGCTGACACCTTTTAAAACTATTATAGAATGCATTGTTATTTTATTCCCCATTTTAATGGCATTGTCTCTAGGACCTTCCTATTATATATATTTGTTGCTCAACAATAGCAAAGACAAGATAGACCAGCTTATTATGAAAGAATTCATGAATATGACAATTTTATATACATGTAAGATGTACTTGCATGTATCATCAAAGAAAAATTACATCTAAATTGGTATTGATGCATATTAAGTTAGTAATAATAGTAAAATATTTTAAAATACAATAACACAAGCAACTTATCTAATGAAATGTAGTAAGTATGATCTGTCCTTACCTGCTCACTAGATGGATGCATTTCCTTCTCCCCTACATGGGCTTCTCTTCATCTGCCATTTTTATTGTCAATTTGACAACATCTTATGAATTTATTGCACATTATCAGGACTAGGAATGTTTCAGGACTAAGAATGTTTTCAGTGATGGCAAAATTCATACCTGGAAAAAATTATCAGGCTATTACTAGGTGTTCCTTTTCAAAAAGCCAACCTTCTCTCAGCAAAGTAAATCTGAACAAAATGAAAGGTATTGGTATTTCAGTAATAAAAATAAATAACATTTTCTACTTCTATCACTGATTTTGGGTAATTCACGTAAACTATTTAGATACAATATTAATTTTCATGCAAAGTCTCTTCTTCTTTTAGTAGTGACTTACTTTTAACATCAGCTGCTGTCTTTTTTCACTTAGTTCTGCACTGCTGATGTGTTTAGGTTTTTGCATAAGAGGGGCTATACATACATATTGTAAATGAAAATAAATCTTGGAAATGTCACCTCTCTTTAGGGTTAAGCAGACTCATTAAATAAGAAATATTATTAGATTCAGTAGCATATCTCCTCATTAATACAGCAAAAATACTCTTTAAAAAATGAAAATAGGGGTACCTGGGTGGCTCAGTCGGTTAAGTATCCAACTCTTGGTTTCGGCTCAGGTCATGATCTTAGGGTTGTGAGATCGTGCCACATGTAGGGCTCTGCACTGGCCATGAAGCCTGCTTGAGATTTTTTTCTCACTCCCTCTCCCTCTGTTCCACTCGTGCACACTCTGTCTCTCTCTAAAAGAAAAAATAAGAATGGAAATATAATTACAAAATAAGACCTAGTGAGCAATTAATGAAAGCACAATCAACGGTCTTACCACAAATTTGAGACTGAAATTATTTCAAACTATGGAGAAAATGGCAATATGAATATCTTAATAGTTTTAAATATACTTATGTTTTTAGTATATATATATCAAATGGCTGAAAAGAATACTACAATATCTTTCATGATACTTCCTTATTACATTCCCCCAAAACAAAGGAAAAATTTAGAATATTGAAAGATGGATTTGATTCTCACAGGAGATTGAGGAACACTCGTCTTTCTTTTGGGTAGTTAGAAGTAAACTTCCATTATAAAAGAGAGATTTCTATCATTAAATTTTTAACAGACAAAGGATGTGTACAGCTTCAAAAAGCCAATGTGATTTTAGCTTCAAATTCTTTTTCCTCCTCAAATATTAAAGGTATTTGCAGACCCTTAGACCTGTTTGTCTACTTAGCCAAGTTAAATTAAAATGCAAGATGATAATCTATTGTTAGATTATTTTTTCCAATATTGACAATCAGTTCCCTTTCATAATGAACTTTTCTCTGTGCTAGCTACTTCAAATCTTTTTATCCTGTACCCATAGGATTGAACATGATTATGAAAGATAAACCTTAGTAATAAAAGATGAAAAGAGGTTATGACATTCTTATTAAACAGAAAAGGCAACTTCTTTTGATTCTAATCTTATAGTTACCAGCATTATTAGAACGTTATTAGAAGTGCAGGAAATAGGCATATTTATTCATAAGTCCTACTCTCATAAATTATACTTTGTAAAGAGTAGAACTTTTATAAAACTAGTGTATCATGACTCTTTTTTTTGTCTTATAAAGTACATAATATAAATTTTATTTTTCTATAGAGGAAATGTTAAAAATATAAGTATCTGCTCAGAAATAAACTAAAATATATTTTTTTAAATATTTTATTTATTTATTCATGAGAGACAGAGAGAGAGAGAGAGAGGCAGAGGGAGAAGCAGGCTCCCAAGGAGCAGGAAGCCCAATGCGGAACTTGATCCCAGGACCCTGAGATCATGACCTGAGCCGAAGGCAGACGCTTAACCATCTGAGCCACCCAGGCACCCAGAAATAAACTAAAATATTAATGGAAGTCACTAACATATTAAAGAAGGCAAAGCAATGGAAGAGAAGAAAATTAGTATCTCTTAAGCTTGTGTATTCTAGACAATTTACATGCTATTTTTATTTATTTTTTTAATCTTCCCAACAAACCAAAGGAGAAGTCATGATATGTATTTGTAGGCAACAGAATCCACGTAGCTAGTTTAACTAGAAAAGGATTTATTAAATGGTAGAGGTAGCTCACCAAATCACTGGGACAGACGAAGAGAATCTGGGCTTAGTTTCCAGGATTGCAGAAATGGACCACCATAAGATCCATTGTCAGGAACCTGCCAACTCAGGAAGCTAATGATGCTGCTAACTCCAGATGAATCTCTTTCTGTGACAAACTCAAAACTACTAAATTAAAAAGTCTTCTGAAAAATTAGGAAATCATCACTATAATCACTATTCTAGAGCCAAACTGTTCTGATTATATTACTGAAATCCTGAATAAGCCCATCATGTGTGAGTCACAACTGGTGCCCCAGCTGCAAGGTAATACAGCAAACGTAATTGGAGCCCAGACTCCATAAGCTGAAAGAGCACTGGAGTGGGTACTGGAAAATGTGTCATCTCTATCCACCAGGGCCCCTCCTCCATATATTTGGTCACTTAGCACTAGTAAAGATCTTGTTCCAATTGCTGTGGTAGAGAAATAAATTATCTTGAAGCTTAGTAGCTTCATACGTCATTATATTTTTTTCACAGTTCTTTTTGAGTCCTTATGAAGTGGTCATCAGATACAGGTTAAGGCTGCAGTCATCTGATTATTCAAGTGGGCTGAATATCCAGGATGGCCTACTCACATGGCAGGCATTTCTGGAACTCTGTTGTAGACTAAACCTGTAAGGTGACATGTCCCTGTGGTCTGGGCTTTCTCCTTTTGTAACAGTGTAGGATTCAGAGTATGAGTGTTCTAATGCGCATAGAAGATGCTTGATAGCTTTTTATAACATTGTCTCAGAAATCACATATTACCACTTCTGACATATTCTATTATTCTCAATGGCTTACACATATATTCACATATATTATATATACATGTTATATATATATATGATATATATATATCATATACATATATATGTATAAATAACTGAGAAGAGGAAAAATAAGGTAACTACAGAAGACTTAGTTGGCATTTATAATTAATTTTTCATTACCCATTCCAAGTTCCTTTTACTTATTCTGAGCTGCTCACCTTGTCAATGTTCTTTATTTGAAGATGGAGGGGCAGTTACTGAAATTTTCATTTTAGATAGTTCAGGTGTCTTGGTGTCATGTCATAGGATATTTCTGGTCTACCAATTCACATAGCAGACCTAAGAAATACTTAGGATGGGGCGCCTGGGTGGCTCAGTTGGTTGGGCGACTGCCTTCGGCTTGGGTCATGATCCTGGAGTCCTGGGATCAAGTCCAGCATCCGGCTCCCTGCTCAGCAGGGATTCTGCTTCTCCCTCTGACCCTCCTCCCTCTCATGCTCTCTGTCGCTCATTCTCTCTCTCTCAAATAAATAAATAAAATCTTCAAAAAAAAAAGAAATACTTAGGATGATTCATCAAGTTTGAGAAATACTACCACTTCTCCTGTTTTGTTGCAACATATTAAACCTTGATTTAAAAAAGTAAGCACCAAAGCAACAGAATAATGTCATCTTTTTGGATATTTTTCTGGTGGCGTGAGGTTTCCAAAATCGCCTGGTAGGAGTTTTAGTTTTCAGTTTAATAATCTCATTTTTAAGTCCCTATGGAAGCATGACATCCTTGGGTACCAAATTATAAAAGTATGATACCAAAGTTGAAGAGATAGGAAGTAAATTTTTCTATTTAATTATTTATTATTTCATGGATGGACATAGAGGGTATTATGCTAAGTGAAAAATAAGTCAGGCAAAGAAAGATAAGTACTGTATGATTTCACTTATATGTAGAATCTTTATGGCTGTTGGATCAAGTACCATGTTTATGATAAGTTCAAGACTTACAGTCATTTGTTCCATGTTCAGGTGTTCGGTATCCACCATGGTATAATGACAAGCTAAGAATTATCTCAGGTCACCTCAAAGAGAGCCCAGATATCCAAAGAAATGACAGGCTTCATGAATCATCCTGATCAGACTGTCAATTAAAGTACCATCACATTGAGAGGCTCATAAGGGCTAGGTGGAAACAGCCCTTGAGTAGATCAAGTCTGAGCCAGCTGGAGAGCCTTTTCTTGTTCAGTCAACTCAAAACTGGAATTCTGATGAGCGGCTTATTAAATATGTCAGAGCAGTATAATTAAATATACTATCAATTCCCTCCAGAATCCAGTGGTCCACCAACACTATTCCTTTTTTTGAGTGCTTGAGAAAGTAATTTGAAACAACTTGTCCTTTCTTCTGGAGGATGTATCCTAACTTGTCTAGATATATAGATGTCAGAAACTATCAGATGCCTCTCCTGTTGTAGAATATCATTCCCATATTCTGGCATCCATCAACTGCTACTTCCCAATCAATAGGTACTATCAGCTAGTAAGATAAAATAAGATAGTTAAGGTCTCTGCAGACTAAATTATGACCAAGAAGAACATTGTTGTATAGCGTAAAGTGATCATTGAAGATTTACTGTTGTTCCTGTTGGAGGAAAACATAATGCTTCTTTTTTTCTGTTCTTTTGATTATTGGGATACAGAGGAAAACATGACATTTAACAGATCAATATCTGCATAACAGGTGTCAGGGGCCATGTTAATTTGTTGCAATAAAAATAATAAAAATTTTAAAAAAATAGATGGTGATTACCTAATTAAGTTTGCAATAATCCTTTATTATTTTCTAAGCTTCATTTTTCTTCTGCACAGGTCAAAAGGTAAGATAAATAGGAGTGTGACTGAGGCCATTTCTACTCCCTCTTTGATGTCTTTGATAATGATCCCACATTTTGTAAAGCCTCCAGGGATTCATTATTGCTTTTGATTTACTATTCTGGTAAGGACAGGGAACTCTGAAGGCCTCCAATTAGCTTACCAACCAATAGTCCTTACTCTACAAGGAAGTACTGTGGGGATTTTACAAGTGTCTGAGTATTTATATTCTAACCACACACTCAGGAACTGGGGAAATAACCATGGTGTGAGTTCATAAACCAAGTAAATTCTATTTATCATCTGACCCTCATAAGCCCTCAGTGAAACACTATTGCATTCTAGATCCAAGAGAATAGAATTAGTTGGAGCTTAGAGTTGAATTACCCCGGAGAAGAATATATATACCTCTTTTTTCCATTGCAAGTTGCTCCAGTAAATCCAAATAAATCTCTTAGGGGATGACTGTGAAGTAGATGTATTATGTATACTTAAAATGTCTTTGTAGAACTCTTTAACCAGGTATGTGGCTTTCCCTTCATTAAGAGGACTCTATTTTTCAGAGCAATTAATGTATGAGAATTTGATAAGATACAATAAATTTCCATCTGATGATTCAATTCAGAAGTCTCTCTTCACCAGAGAAGAGTTTTTTGGTTAAGTAAATCAAGTACAATCTTAATGTGCTATACATTTTTTTCTGAAAACATATGACCTACCAGCAACTAGCAAAATCTCTATTAATCAGATGACTCTGATTATATGACTTTTTCTCTGCTACATGGTTTCAATAATAACTTCCCCCATGGTTAATTGATGATATGTGTGGTATCTTTGCCTGTGCCACCATGTGAATTCTATAATTACTAATGAACAGGGAATTAATATCAATGGAAGCAGCTCCCACTTGTATCCTCTGCCACAGAAAGCAGCCATTTATAGTACATTTCAAAGATGCTGATACTCCCTTTACCAATGACATTTGTGGTGGCTTTGCAAAGAAGTTATCGTCTTCAAAAAGATATGAGGATCTTATGTGTAGTATGATGACTTAGATGATAACATTGGATTTGATAAAAGTCCCATACTTTACATTAATGAAAGCATATTAAGCTTATACATGAGAAGGCCAATACAATTATAGAAAAAGCTGAATAATTGGCTCTGTATGCAAGAATTCTTATATTGCACAAAGATGGCAAATAAGATGGCTAATGGCTGTAGGATCATGTCAATTAGATATTATCAGTTCTTGTTTACTTCATGGGGGAAATAATTTGGATATAACTCGGTCCATAAACTTCCCTTAATATTTATATTCCTATAAGAACTTTAAAATCCTAATAATCAGGCTGTCCAGAGAAAGACTGCTATTGAGAGACAAATAAAAACATGACTGGAGAGGAAAACAAATGATCTATGACCTATACATCAAATACACGTTTTGACAGCTATCCTGTCTATAGTTACAAATCCTACATAAACGTAAAGGTCTAGCCCAATGTTTTCCACTCTGAGAAAACTTCTCTATTACTTCCAATTAACTTTAATCACTCCTTCCCCAACAGCCACACACACACAACTTAGTCATTTCATTGTTTACACTTCTTTTTTTTAATTAATTAATTTATTTATTCATTTTTATTCTTATGTTAATCCTCATACATTACATCATTAGTTTTAGATGAAGTGTTCCATGATTCATTGTTTGTGCGTAACATCCAGTTGTTTACACTTCTTTTATAATGCTTTACATCCTGAACTTCTTCAGTTTAAGGTGAGAAGCAGCTTTAAGGCCCATTGCCTAACTTCATACCTTGATAGCATGTTGTAGATGTTTTAGTCCATTATTAATTTCTACTTCTATTATTGTTATATTTGTATTAGATTATATTTTAGGAAATACACAGACGATTCTTTCTTTTTATCATGGTGAAAACAGGACTCCCCTTCAGCTCCTTTGTAGTCTCTACTATAGGTTGTCTGAACACTGATTGATTTATACCTGAATTTCAGAATAAAGATGATGTCTGGTCCCTGACTTTATGACCTGACACAAAGGCATTTCCTCTCCTAGACTTTATTTGGGTAGCAGAGGAAAAGAATCTTTAATAAAAAAAAAATTCTTAAATATTAGATATAAGCAGGTATCAGAGGACATACCCAGATGTTTTGAATTGAGATAATTATGTGAATTTCTTTTTGTTTTTTTCTTTTTCATCTTCTTTTTTAACTTGATGTGTTATTTTCTCTTCCATCTGAAGTCTGCTTAGAAAAACATTGGAAGGTAGCGACATATGTCAAAAAAGTCGTCATCAAAGTTATGCCTGCTGTTTTTTTTATATCCCTATGCTGCTTATCCTCATCTATAATTCATTTTCTGAAAAAAAAAAGAAGAAGAAACAAAGCAAAGAATAAACGGTGACATAGTGTCAAAGATCCCTTGAGAAGCTGACATTGGAACACAGTTCATTTTGCATCTATGATCATCTTGTCACGTAAACACATTCTCAGGGCTTCCTTCTTCATTAAAAAAAAAAAAAACTAAAGAATTTGATTACTTTTTTTCTATGTAGAGAAGAGTAAAAATGTTATTTTTACTCTTATCTTCATAGAAAAAAAATCCAAACTCTATCATAATTTTATGTATGACTTATATAAAGCTAGTTTAATTTTTTTAATTTGAATAATACATGTTGAATTATATAAAGGTAATCAAAAAACATGCATTTTCAAAAATGGATGTTGTTGTAGGTGGGAAAGCTGAATCAGAAAGTAAAATACTTAGCTACAGTTTCTTTGTCCTAGAAGAATCCAGCATTCCTGATTTGAAGCCAGACAAATGTCTACTAAATGTGGAAATATATAAGAAAAGGATTTCCTGTTAATTTTCAGAGGATAACTTACAAAGTGATGACAGACCATAGGAATGATGGGACAGCTAACAGTCAGCAGAACATATAATCCTTTTCTATTTATACAAGTGTCCTTGTCAGGACACATGGCCAGAGCAGGAAAGGGGTTGTTTAGATTTTTCTCTATTTCATGGATACATTTTCAAAAATCTACAGGCATGAGCAAATAGATGGGTAAAACATTAGTATTCCCAGTTTACATGAAATTTCAAAAGCCGTGGAAAAATTTTCCAACTTTTCAAAGGCCACAAAACTGGATAGTGACAGAACCTTCATCTACTGTGAGGGTTTTTATGATCAAGACTTGAGGAGTCTGGAGAAAAACTTCCTCGATTTTATTCCAAATCTTCAATCTAACTGATGTGTAACCTTGATTGAATTAAACTGCTCTGTGCCTCAGTTTCCTCATTTACGATGGGCAACTTATCATATTTAAATCAATAACATTTAATGAGTATAAAGATTTAGAACACTGCCAGACATATATTAAATGCACATACTGTAAATCTTGGCTATTTCTTTACTATCATTCTAATTGAATGTCTAATTATGCATAAAGTCTGACCAGTTGAAAGTTATTGGCACAATACCAAACACTAAACCAAAGATTCCACATGAAAATGGTGTGGGGGGGATAAACTTTATAAACTTAACATATTTTAAGAAAATGTCTAAGATATTGAAAAGATACCAGAGGTTTCTAGGTGTTTATGTGAAAAGATCTCATTTATGATTCATCCTATGGCATTGTTTCATTTCACGTGAATTCTTTCTGTAAGAGTGCTATATGATCTTCAAATCCTTACATTCTCATAAGCAAGAGAAGAAAAAGCAAACTGCAAGTGACAGAAGAGAACCAAGAGTGTTTTCTCTGAAAAGAATAAATAAGAGAAGCTATGTGTGTTTTAGTGAAATGAAAGAAAAGTGAAAAAAAAAAAGTGATTATCTGAACATATTAGAAAAGAGAAGTAATTTCACACATGATTGCTGGTTATAATGATTTAAGCGAGGTCCGAGGTTTTATTTCCTTTAAATATATGCCTAATTATTTAAATTTTGCAATGTTGGTATTTGTTAAAGTTGCACGATTTACGATGGCTTTATGTTTTTATTTGTTTAAATGTCTTCTTAAATGAGCTTTAAACCTTAATGATAAGCCTTTAAGGTAAATCCAAAAGAAAAGCAGATGCATCAGATATGTTATAATTCATTTTAAATCTTGAATTAGTATGGAGGGTCTTGTAAAACAGGTAAAGGTACAGAAATACAAGTGGTTAAATTGGCCTCCAGGGAACTAGACTGAATAACTCCTTCAGTTTCAGTCTAATCTGATCACTGTTATATAAACTCAGTTTAAGTAGTCACTAGATTAAATTATTAGATGAAAGAGAGATCCCTTTTCAATGGATAAAAAGTCAATAATTTAGCACCATTTGACATCAAGAAAATAAAGCTGAAGTTAGTATACCAAAATTAAATTATTAAATTATTAAAACTTAAAGAGGTAAATTTCCCAATTTAATAATTTTTATCACTCTCTTGAGGAGAAAGCAAATGACTGTCTAAATGTGCAATAAAAAGTTCATGGAATGTTATCTAAAAATAAATCAAGATCTATTTGTGAGGATAAATAGTTTCAATTCTATCTCAGTGACTGTGAAGCACATGCAAGGAGACTTATTGAGATTTTTGGAAATAGTGAAAATCTGGAAAATAATATATTTTGAAATATATGGAATTCATCCTATAGTTATGTCAATGTAAATTCCATTGAGTAGTAAGTGAAATACATCATATGAATAACATTCCTCATTCATTCAGATAGATATAAAAAGGTGAGAATTTTAACTTTTATTTTATTCAATCTTAATAGATTAATGAAGAAGTAGTGTTTTATTAAATTATTAAAAATGAAACATTTTTCCATTTCCTTGTGTCTTCCTCAATTTCTTTCATGAATATATTATAGTTTTCTGAGCACAGATTCTTTGCCTCTTTGGTTAGATTTATTCCTGGGTATCTTATGGTTTTGGGTGAAATTGTAAATAGGATCAACTCCTTAATTTCTCTTTCTTCTGTCTTATTGTTGGTGTATAGCCATGCCACTGATTTCTGTGCATTGATTTTATATCCTGCCACTATACTGAATTCCTCTATGAGTTCTAGCAGTTTTGGGGTAGAGTCTTTTGGGTTTTCCACATAAAGTATCATATCATCTGCAAAGAGTGAGAGTTTGACTTCTTCTTTGCCGATTTGGATGCCTTTTATTTCTTTTTGTTGTCTGATTGCGGTGGCTAGGACTTCTAATACTATGTTGAATAGCAGTGGTGTTAGTGGACGTCATTCCATGCTCATGGATTGGAAGAACAAATATTGTGAAGATGTCAATGCTACCTAGAGCAATCTATACATTTAATGCAATCCCTAAGAAATAGAACAAATAACCTTAAAATTTGTATGGAACCAGAAAAGACCCTGAGTAGCCACAGGAAAGTTGAAAAAGAAAAGCAAAGATGGTGGCATCACAATTCTGGACTTCCAGCTCTATTACAAAGCTGTAATCATCAAGACAGTATGGTACTGGCACAAAAACAGACACATAGATCAATGGAACAGAATAGAGAGCCCAGAAATGGACCCTCAACTCTTTGGTCAACTAATCTTCAACAAAAGCAAGAAAGAATATCCAGTGGAAAAATGACAGTCTCTTCAACAAATGGTGTTGGGAGAATTGGACAGCCACGTGCAGAAGAATGAAACTGGACCATTTCCTTACACCACACACAAAAATAGACTCCAAATGGTTGAAAGACCTCAATGTGAGACAGGAGTCCATCAAAATCCTAAAGGAGGACACAGGCAGCAACCTCTTTGACCTTAGCTGCAGCAACTTCTTCCTAGGCACATTGCCAAAGGCAAGGGAAGCGAGGGCAAAAATGAACTATTGGGACTTCATCAGGATAAAAAGCTTTTGCACAGCCAAAGAAACAGTCAACAAAACCAAAAGACAACCAACAGAATGGGAGAAGATATTTGCAAATGACATATCAGATAAAGGGCTAGTATCCAAAATCTATATAGAACTTATCAAACTCAACACCCAGAGAACAAATGATCCAATCAAGAAATGGGCAGAAGACATGAACAGACATTTTTCCAAAGAAGACATCCAAATGGCCAAGAGACACATGAAAAAGTGCTCAACATTGCTCAGCATCAGGGAAATCCAAATCAAAACCTCAGTGAAATACCACCTCACACCAGTCAGAATGGCTAAAATTAATAAGTCAGGAAAGGACAGATGTTGGTGGGGATGTGGAGAAAGGGGAAGCCTCCTACAGTGTTGGTGGGAATGCAAACTGGTGCAGCCACTCTGGAAAACAGTATGGAGATTCCTCAAAAAGTTGAAAATGGAGCTAGCTACCATACGACCCAGCAATTGCACTACTGGGTATTTACTCCAAAGATACAAATGTAGTGATCCAAAGGGGTATGTGCACCCCGATGTTTATAGCAGCAATGTCCACAGTAGCCAAACTATGGAAAGAGCCAAAATGTCCTTCCACAGATGAATGGGTAAAGAAAATGTGGTGTATATATACAATGGAATATTATGCAGTCATCAAAAGGAATGAAATCTTGCCATTTGCAATGACGTGGATGAAACTGGAGGGTATTATGGTGAGCAAAATAAGTCAATCAGAGAAAGACATGTATCGTATGATCTCACTGATATGAGGAACTCTTAATCTCAGGAAACAAACTGAGGGTTGCTGGAGTGGAGGGGGGTGGGAGGGATGGGGTGGCTGGATGATAGACATTGGCGAGGGTATATGCTATGGTGAGCACTGTGAATTGTGTAAGACTGTTGAATCACAGACCTGTACCCCTGAAACAAATAATATATTATACGTTAAATAAAAGAAGAGGATAGTAGGAAGGGTAAAATGAAGGGGGGGAAATTGGAGGGCAAGACAAACCATAAGAGACTATTGGCTCTGAGAAAGAAACTGAGGGTTCTAGAGGGGAGGGGTGGGGGCATGGGTTAGCCTGGTGATAGGTATTAAAGATGGCACTTACTGAATGGAGAACGGGGTGTTACATGCAAACAATGAATCATGGAACACTACATCAAAAACTAATGATGTAATGTATGGTGATTAACATAACAATAAAATAAAATTTTAAAAAATGAAATACTATCAGTATTCAATTTTCCAAATTAACAAATTGGTAGAATTTCAGCTTTTTTTAGCTGTTGAATTTGCTTTTTCTTTAATTTATCATTAAAAATATGAAGCAAGCATTATTTTTTAAAAGATTTTATTTATTTATTTGATAGAGAGTGAGAGAGCACAAGCAGGGATAGCAGCAGAGAGAGAGCGAGGGAGAAGGAGAGAAAGAAAGAGAGGAATAAGCAGGCTTCCCACTGAGCAGGGAGCTGGAAATGGGGCTTGATTCCGGGACCCTGGGATCATGACCTGAGCCAAAGGCAGACACTTAACTGACTGAGCCACCCAGATGCCCCTGAAGCAAGCATAATTACTTAGAAATAATAATATTTTGAACCTAAAAATTAGAATTTTTAAACAATATATTTTTATTTTATGTTTTTTTTTTTTTTTAAGATTTTATTTATTTATTTGACAGAGAGATAGCGAGAGCAGGAACACAAGCAGGGGGAGTGGGGGAGCAAGAAGCAGGCTTCCTGCTGAGCAGGGAGCCCGATGTGGGACTCGATCCCAGGACCCTGGGATCATGACCTGAGCCGAAGGCAGACGCTTAATGACTGAGCCACCCAGGCGCCCTATTTTATGGTTTTTGAAAATAAGAACAGATAGAATTTCCAGAAATTAGCATGAAAAATTTTATGTAGGATATTTGAAAATAATGACATAGATTAAAGAGCCAACTATTTTAGAAAAGTCTAAAAATGTTCATTTTAATGTTGAATCTAAAATCAAGCATTTGAATTTACTACATATTAAAATGTAATATTCAAGAAAATTGTGAGCTGGAAAAATCTTAGAGAATTCTTCACTGTATTTAAATTATATGTTAACTGAAAATTGTAGAAGAAAGTATAAAGTCATCACATGGGAGAGTAATAGAGTTTATACTTAGGTAGGACTGGTAGTTATTTACATTACTTTAGGAGTTTGTGTATTTATCTCCCAAATATTCTCCATGGTTAATGTATTTTTGTAATTTATTTTAAAAATACAAGAAAATGAGTTTTTACTGTATTTTGACTATATTAAAAGATTTTCATGTTTCCGAACCCTGATGGAACCTGAATGTCTCATGAGTCACAGTGTGACTTTGTGGCTAGAAAACGAGTTAAATGTAATTAGATAAATGGTGTCCGAGAGTTAGGTGCTTTTAACAGTGATCCATAGAGAAATGAAAATTATACAATTTGGATCAGGTTTGAGTAGATTAATGAAGCAGTAAAAAATGGCATTCCCTGGTATCCCAGGCCATCATGTCACTTCCCTCTGTTATACACATGCTTCTTTTCAACTTATGTATATGAGCTAATGAAAGATTCACTATAACTAACTGGATGAGAAAGAAAGAAGTTGAACATGCTTCACAAAGGGCTCAGCTCTTTATGTGGCACTAGGTAAAAATGGATTATTTCCACATTACAGCTCACTTAACAGCAGTCCTAAAGAACACTTATGAAAAATTCTCCTAGTAGCAGAGTTTTGAGCAGTATATTTGGTCATTCAGGTCATAAAGAAAGATGAGTTACATGGATTCTTGGACAGTGGCAAATGCACATGAGCTGTAAATCAGTCCCCAGAAGGAATAAGAATGGTAGATCCAGGGCAGGCTATCTGGAGAAGTGATATGTGGATAGACTGATGGGTATGTGTGAGATTGTGTGAATCCTTATGTTGCATGCTAATGCTCATCAGCTTGTGTGAATCCTTATGTTGCATGCTAATGCTCATCAGAGACTGTTAGCTGCAGAGATGGCTCTCCATAAGTAGCTTTACAGGATGACTTTCCTTATCTATATCACCTCTGTCTTCTGTCATCTCACTGTTTGTACAATGGGCTCATGAATACAGTAACCCTGGTTGCCGGGCGCCTGGGTGGCTCAGTCGGTTACATGTCTCTCTTCCGCTCAGGTCATGATCCTGGGGTCCTGGGGTCCTGGGATCGAGCCCAATGTCAGGCTCCCTGCTCAGCGGGGAGCCTGATTCTCTTTCTCCCCCCTGCTCATGATCTCCCTCACTATCTCTCTTTCTCACTCCCAAATAAATAAATAAAATCTTAAAAAAAGAATAACACTCTTGGCAGGAATATAGGATATGGCTGGGCCCAGAAACATGGGCTCTCTTTCACCAAGACTGATCTATCTACATTCACTGCAGAATATACAACCTGCCAAGAGCAGAGACTGACATTGAGTTCTTAATATTGCTCCATCCCTCAAGGTGACACATTCAGCCAGTTGCTGGCAGGTGTATTATATTAGACTCCTTTCCTCTAGTGGGGAGTGATTTATTCCAATAATAATCCATTCTTTTGGCAGATATGGTATCAGAAATGCTTGATCTAATCCCAATATCCCACACATTGTCTCCAGCCAAAAGATACCTTTTACAATGAAGTTCATATGACAATATGCACATGACAATGGAATCCAGTTTTCTTATGTAGACCTTGTGCAGCCAACAAAATAACATGGGAGAATGGTCTGTTAGAAACTCAAATTAAGGTGCCAGCTTGGAAACAGCATCCTGTGGGATACAGTGCTGTTCCCAAGGGTATAGTATATGCTTAAGCAGATGCTGATGAGAGCCTGAAGATATTTTCCTTGAGCCTTATGACTCCTGTGTCCTCTAGCAGTACTTCCATCAGTATCTACATCTTGTTACCTAAAGTCTATCTCCAAAGCTATGTGCAAGGCAGACATTTCAGTGCCTAGAAATTACCACCTCCTCACCAGAGGTGGCCCTTAATCATTAGCAGAAGGACTTGGTATATTAATATCCCAATTACTTGTCCCTTATGTGGCATATTTCCAACTATTTCCTTAATTCCTTGGAATTAAGTTTCAGTATCCATAGAGGTTGATGATTTGATAATGTACCCTTTATTGCCTGCCTTATTTTCCTTGACTCTAGTTATCACTCGCATATCAATATTTCCTTCATTTCTCAGATAGCACATGTACACGAATTACCTCAAGCTGAGACCTGGAAGAAAAAAATCTATGGCATGTGGAGACCAAGGAGGGCATTCTTCTAGGGAGTTCTTGGCTCCTATGAGATGATTCTTCTGTCAGGAAAAATATTTAGATGCTCAATTATCACCAGGTGATAATTTGTCTCTCTCTCTCTCTTTTTTATTTTTTTTTTCCAGTGGAGCAATAAGCACAGAAAGAAGGTGGGGTATCATCCGTGAAGAGATACACAATAGGGATTAGGGGAAATATGACTAGATCTCAGGGTATTTATTAAGGCATTTCTTTTTGGTTCATCACATAATGGTAATGGCAATGGGAAATTTGAAACATCCACAATTTAATAAGGACAAGTCAATTGAAGCCTAATCTCCATTGGTTCTAAAAGTTCAGAACACTCTACCAGGTTAGTGAATAAGCTGTTAATTGTTTATTAACACTCTGACCTACACCATTTGAAGGATTTGAAGGATCCACTGTTACTGGTTAGATTTGTAAATATCTTCTCAAGAAAAAAGAGAAGCTCTTTTGTTTTCAGATATTTGGAGGTCCCACAATGCAACATAAAATGGAGAACACAGGCAATGTAACATGTGCAAATTAGCACACTACCTCATATGCACACTCTGAAACTTCAACCTCCCATCTTGACACTTTCTTTTTGGATGCTACGTCATGAGCTACTGCAGGCTTCACCTGTGGCTTATATATGCATAACTTACAAATGCAAAAACATTAATCCGCTATAAGGAGACCTTTCATAAAGTGGAGATGTAAATTGGTAGAAAACATTTTCTCCCAAGGCAATTTGTGCTAAGATGCAGGACATACAGTCTCTCAAAGATGGTAAAATCAAATAGTCAGGATCAGCTGATACTAAATAGTGGCCAGGTTGTCAAGCATACCCTCATAGTGTTCTTCCTTCCTGCCTCACTTCCTTTTCCTTCATTCTTGCTTTCCTGGGATTACACTTTTTAAAAAAGTAAAGTTGCCCATGAACTTTTGCCTCAGACTCAGTTTTCTGGGTAACTTAGCCTAAGACAGAAAGCATCTCATCCACTATTATTTTTCTAATGCATTAGTGAACAATAAGTGATTGAATAAATTTAAGTAGACAAATCCACTCATTATTAATAAGAATCTTCCTTTTAACCTTTTTCTTTTTTTCCTTTTTATTATTTTTATTTTGTTAAAGATTTATTTATTTATTCATAAGAGAAGGAGAGAGAGAGAGGCGGAGGGAGAAGCAGGCTCCCTGTTGAGCAGGGAGCCCGATGGGGGACTCGATCCCAGGACCCTGGGATCATGACCTGAGCCAAAGGCAGATGCTCAACCATCTGAGCCACCCAGGCGCCCTAACCTATTTCTTTTTTAAAATAACACAGTTGTGTACAAAATAAAAATTTAAACTGAAGAAAAACTTAAACTGAGACTTTTTTTAATTTTTTTTTAAGATTTTATTTATTTGCGAGAGAGAGAATGAGAGACAGAGAGCATGAGAGGGAGGAGGGTCAGAGGGAGAAGCAGACTCCCTGCCGAGCAGGGAGCCCGATGCGGGACTCGATCCCGGGACTCCAGGATCATGACCTGAGCCGAAGGCAGTCGCTTAACCAACTGAGCCACCCAGGCGCCCCGAACTGAGACTTTTTAAGTCACTTGTAATTTAATTATAATAAGGATTATTATACTATGACAAATAATACATTATGTGTATTATATAGTATAAATATATGTATATGTAATGTTATATGTATTCTATATTATACATGTATATAATGTTTAATATGTGTATTACATTTTACTATATTAGTAATAATAACATCATTAATAATTTAATAATATAATCTAAAATTTGAAAAAGTATTAGTGAGACATTTTAAGTCACTAATAAGTTTTTAAATTTTAATTATATTATGTTTATCTATGACAAAATCAGAGAAAAGATCAGGTGAGTGATCATTGCCATCCTAAGGAATGGAAAAAGGAGTAAAAAAGAAGGAGTTGCAAGTAAACATGATTTTGAGAAAAGCTGATCTCAATCTTGGTAAATTTTTAATTACTTATGAGAGTGTGACTAATATATTCATACTCATCCTCAGGTTACTTTAAAAAAAACAAAAATGTATGCCATCTCTATCTACACATATATATCCATACCTATGTCTTCTATATCTTCAATTTCTTAATGATATCAAAATAAATATATATCAATATGGGAAAGCAATGAGTAGAAACATATGCCCTAGTATTTTGATAATTTTATTACGTTGGTGGAAAGATCATAAGTGGTTAAATTTATTTATTAATCTCTAAATATTTATAATATGCATGTCTAATATTTATAATTTAAAATTAGTATCAGTGTAATATGGAATTATTAAAACTTAGAGCACAATACCAGATCCTGCACGGTACCTATTATGTAGGTAATCTTTTTTTTTTTAAGATTTATTTATTTATTTGAGAGATCGAGAATGAGAGAGAGTATATGAGAGGGGGGAGGGTCAGAGGGAGAAGCAGGCTCCCCGCTGAGCAGGGAGCCCGATGCGGGACTCGATCCCGGGACTCCAGGATCATGACCTGAGCCGAAGGCAGCCACCCAACCAACCGAGCCACCCAGGAGCCCTATGTAGTTAATCTTATGTAAGCTATTTAAACTATGATATTCAGAGTCCTCATTTGCAGAATGGTAAGAAAAATAGCTAGGGTTTAAAGTTATAGCGACATTGAATATTATATATATAAATCACCTAACACAATGTTTGGTACAGATGAGATATATATATATTTTTTTTTTCCTGCTACTTTATCAGCCACTGTTTTCTTGTGTGTTACCAACACTTTTAACAATCGATTCCCTTTTACGGCCACTACTACTAAACCTTTATCTATCAACACAAGTCAGTTTTGAAATGACATTCTAACATCATTTTTACACCTCTAAGAAAGTAATAATACTATTAAGCTTTTCTTTTCATAAGTCTAACATTATTAAATATGAGCTTATGTCAAAACAAACATTGCTAATTATTCATATTTATAATTTTTATAGAATTTCTTTAATGTATTCATATGTATAGAATATCAATTATGAGGTAGAATTCTATGATTTTTAGCTACAAGTCATTTTTGGTTTTAATTTTCAATGCTAACTACTAATCTATTTTCTCTTCCTTTATCTCCATGTGTTTCGTAATCTCTGCCATCCCTTAAGACACATTGAAAAAATATATAAAATATAACAAAATATTTTACTGTCTATATACAGGGGCACAAGTAAAAAAGGAAAATCTCCAGGGATCAGCAATGAAGAAGAAACTCAGATACAGAGCATTTAACAGTTATTAAATTCAAACAGTGCAGACAGGATTTAGAGTCATTCCTAAAGACTGGGATTCTTACACCAATACCATGCTAGTGTGAAGGTGAAAATGAATTCCTCACAAAAAGGCATCAGTTCTGAAGGGCTGAGGGACTCAGAACTGGAGCAGGCTGACTCCCTCTTGGGCTATGGATAGGAAAAGGGTCACTCGGAATAATTTGGGACACAGGATAGTGCTTTCTGCAATGAGTGATCTGAATTCACACTATTCAAATTGTGTGGGAACCTGTGGCTGGAAAATTAACAAAAATCTGAGATATCCCTAGAGCTCAAGTAAATGTGAAATTTCCCCCATGGGGACCTTCCAAATACACGTGCATATGGAACTCTCACAGATTAAAAAAAAAAAAAAAATTCTGGCCATTCGGTCCCAGTTTAATGTTTAAAACATGTAAAGAAGGAACTGTCATAGAGACAGAGACACGACTAAAGCATAAAGACATTGTACATTTGAAAACCAATTTTTGGAAAATTATATCTAAGATAAAATTGACAAATGAAAACTGTCCTAATAATATATCTGTCAGACAAAACAGATTTTTAGACATAAAGTATTATTTTTAAAAGAGGTTATTAATTAAAAAGGAAAAGTTACAAAGAAAATACAATAATTTTGAATCTTCTCTGTACTTAGAAATATGGTCTCAGAATCCATAAAAAAAAAAAAATCAACAGGAATTACAAAACCAAGTCCATAAATCTGTAATCTTGGCCCAACTTTCTAAGAGTATTTTTGCAGAAACTGACAGAAAATGATACACTTTAATACAAAGAATATATGAGCTATACAATTAAGAAAACGGTTATAAAGGCAATTTGTATGTAATTTGACAATTTCAACTCACATAACTGAAGAAAATCTTGAGCATGTGTTAGTGAAAATGCAAATAAGTTGTTTATGAAATCATTGTTTAAAATTACAGAAAACTATCCTTAAGTAAAGGAATGAGTATAAATCCTAGTGTCTTCATGTAGTGGAAAGCATACAGATTTTAAAATGAATAGATTTGTTCTACATTTTAAGATCTGATTCTCAAAATCAGAATCTCAAAAACCTAAGATAAGCTTTAAAAAATGTACATTTATTTTAATTACACCCAAAAAGCTGAATTTACAAGGGATTATTTTATTTATAGTTATAGACATACATATATCATATACTCATAAAAGCATAGAGAGAGTAGGAACTCATCAACTTGAATTTATCACTGTGGAGAGGAAGACAGGTGAATGGGATGCAGTAGGACTTCACAAGTCTAATATTATTATTATTTTTTTTAATTCTAAGTAAGTCGAGATGTTAACATTTGTTAAATCTGGATACTGAGTATCTTATTTTCTCTACTTATCTTTAAGTTTAAAATATTTCAGAATTTTTCAAAATGAGATATTTAATAAACCAAAAATGCAACTTCAATGTGCATTTGCAGCATACCTTTGTCTGCTTTGCTGAATGTATCAGCTATAGAGAGTGATTAGTTTTAATCATTCATTTACTCATTGCTTCATTCATTGAGCACCTACTGTGGTGCCAGGCACTATACTGAGTGCTGGTTCACAGAGCAATATATGAAAAGAAAGCGGGTTCCTTTCTCCTAAATTTCTCTCTCTAATGGAGAAAGCAGATGGGTGATTGCAAAAATACAGTGAAGTGAGAGAATCATTATATGGCAAATACTAGGTTCAATGAGAATGCAGACGTATCTCCCAGGAGAAGAGAAGTTTAAGCTGGAAATTAAAGAACAGGTAAGAATTAGGGGAAAAAAAATTGTTGAGAGTTTAGTCATTTGATAGGAAACAAGGATAATTGTTCCAGACACAAGGAGGATCCTAAAACAAGTGAATCTAGCAGTGGCGCTGCAAGTAGTCTATCATGACTAAAGCAAACCTGAATTTGAACAGAACAATGTAATAAGATCAAATCAGATTGGCAGTTTTAGAGATCTTGAAATGTCTTACAGGAGTGGTAAGAATCCACTGTGGAGCTTCTAAAGGAAGAAGTTTATATTATTAGATTTCATTTTTTGAAAGAGTGTAAATAATTAATATGGGAGAAGGATGGATTTGAAACGTTAGCTATTGTTCAGAAAAAAAGTTTATAGTCTCAACCAGGACAGAGAGAGTCAGAAAGAATGAGAGAATAATTGTTGCACATAGAGAGATACTGATAGGACTTGACAATTGGACAACGATGTGGTTATAGAGAATGATGTATTAATGATGCCTACATTTATGAATAGGGAAACTGGGTGTCTTATATCAAGATAAGAAACAATGCAGAAAAATAGTTTGGTGATAAAGAGTGACATTCAGTAAGGGACATTCTGAGGTTAGTTGTATATAAATCATTGAGGTGGAACTCTATGCTGAGGAGAGAATTCTGGGCTGCTGGATTATCAGATTATGGGAGGCTTCACTTTATTGATGTCATCATATGTGTGAATGGGATCACCTGAGGAAAACGTATAGGTTTCTAATAAATAAGGGCATAGTAATGAACACTGAGTAATATCAATATTTAACATGTCTTCTCCAAACTCCATATAATTACTATGTTATGTTCCTGAAAGTTTTAAGATCGCTAGCAGTGGCCTCTGGATTACCAATACATGATCTCATATTTTATTAATAAGAAGTGGGGACATATTCTCCTATTGCTTTTTTTTTTTTTTTTTTTTTTTGCTTTAAGGCTTATTAGAAATGATGCCTAATTAAAAAAAAAAAAAGAAAAGGAGAGAGAGAGAAAAGAGAAATGGTAACTGTTTTTTATTGTATCAACTACTTTATTTTGCTTAAGGAAACCAAATTTAAGTCACTGGGAATGAGTACCTCCTTCAGTCAAATGTTACTGCTCAGTAAAAAGAAGAGTCTTCTATTTCCTTATTATTGCTTATTAATTTTATGTAAAATTGGCTACCAGTTCCTTCATTCATTTCATAAGCCTCAATCACAGATTTATCTTTCAAAACCCTTATACATGGCAAGACCATGTAAATTACCATTTATAGTAAGCCACTTTTGAAAATAAAATGGAACAATAAAATAATTTAAAATATGTAATATTTAAAATTTTGATTTATTGATCTATAAATTTATTGACTTGTATTCCCTGACCTAAAAAATATTTTTATGTAAAACCTATTTTCAAAATTAGAATTATATCTTATATACATGACATATAAGAATATATATATTTAACACACACATATACACACGCAAATGGGTATATTGTACATTAAAACAAAATCAAAGTTAAAAACCTAGTTTATAGCAATTTTCCACATATTAAGACATGTCATAAGCAAAATTATTATCTTCACATGTAGTCTTATGGCTTAACTAGTCTCATCTATATTTGTCTATAATACATTGTCACTGGTATTTTTCTGAAGATCATATTTTTATAAATAGTTTCTCTTTTTAAAAAAAATTGTCTGAAATAGTTTTCAGAGCTGCATTTTATTGTTAGTTTGGAATTGTGGAATCTTCAGTTGACTCTTCTCTGTCTGACCATAATACTTTTTTTTTTAAATTTTTTATTTATTTATTTGACAGAAAGAGACACAGCGAGAGAAGGAATACAAGCAGGGGGAGGGGGAGAGGGAGAAGCAGTCTTCCTGCGGAGCAGGGAGCCCGATGCGGGGCTCGATCCCAGGACCCTGGGATCATGACCTGAGCTGAAGGCAGACGCTTAACGACTGAGCCACCCAGGCACCCCATACCATAATACTTTTAATTGGGGAAATAATTTCATCATAGGTACTAAGTTCAGGGCAAATTCTGTTACATTTTGTTAGATTGATGTTATCAATTCTTTTTTTTTTTTTTTTAGTATTGAGATATATAAATATTTTAGACCAAATATTTTTAAAGGTATTGCCTTTTTCATTCAGCAAAACTTCTAAAACAAATTTTTATAATGAAAAACTCACTACAACTCTTGTCTATATTTAAGATATTTTGAATGTTTGCCAAACTTAAGAGCCACAAAATCACAAGCATTCTCAGTTTAATTCCATTCTGACATAGACTATAAATATATCCAATGAAAATAGGTGCTGCATCCAAGTATTTTCCCCACAAGTTAGATACTAACAAAAAATATATAATTTAAACAGAAAATCTTGTATATGGTTGTAGATTTCTCATTTTGCTTTGTATAAATAAATATTAATATATTCTCATTTGCAAACTTTGTTTCAACACAATTCTCTAAAGCTGAAAAGCTAAAAAAAAAATCGATACTGTATCCATTAACTATTTTGTTAAAATTTTCCAACTCATTTTGAATAAAAATTCTAAATTTGGAAGACAGAAATTTACTATCATTGTGGCATGTATGTAAGTTTATTGAACAAATAATTTATTCAAAGTCTCAAACATTTCTAAAGTCCAATTAATTGCAGCAAAAAAAAAAAACTACTTTTAAAATTAAACTTCAGGTTTGTCCCCAAATTTTATAATGTAGTTGTTATGTCTGCTTATAAATTATGCATATATTTTGACAAGTGCAGCTTCAATATTGATTGTTAGACTGTTGTTTCATATTGAGATGTACATTTCTGTGTGTATGACAAACAATTCCAAGTGTCTCTCTGTTCTATAGGTTTCTTAATTTAGTAACAAGAGGGTATTTTTCATGATGCTGTGCTCTATCTATATTTGTTTTCTAATCATCTCAAAGACAAGTACTTTTGTCTTCAGTGCTAAATCCTTGAACTGCACTTGCAATATAGTATCCACAATAATAACAAATCCTTCACCTTTGAAGAATGAAATTTCAAAAGCTTTATAAGGACTCCACAGTAATATCAAACCATTATTAAATTAACTGATTTTGTATTTGAAGCATCTGTTAAATAATATGTTATAAAACTGGCAACATTTAGCTGTTCTGCTAATGATGCCAAGATGTTAAGAGCTATTATTTCACATTTCATATGGGCACAAGAAAAATTAGAATTAAAAAAGAGCAAAATTAATTGTGGCAATCATGGCATATGCCATTTTGATCTGCCTTCCAGAAAAAATAGATGTATCTTTTTTTTCTGAGAGGAATGTAGTTAGATAACAGTCTCCAGCCGCACTGCATATTTGAGATATCCAGCTTTTGAGCTGAGACCCTGCTCCTTCAAGGAAGCCACAGCCAATGCCTGAGCACAATGGCAACACAAGGGCTTGGCGATCAGTGCACAACTTGAGACTTGTCTATTGAGCAATCTTTATTCTGGCCAATTGGTTTTACTGAGACTTTGCCAGATTTACATTGCAGTCTGGGTCACTCTCTTCCAATTCTCTTCTTTCTCTGTTATGGAGTTCACAATATGTCCCCCAAATTCATATGTCAAAGCCCTAAACCCCCATACCTCAGATGTGACTGTATTTGGAGATAGGGATTTTAAAGAGGTCATTGAGTGAAAATGAGGCCATTATCGTGGGGTCCTAACCCAATATGAGGAGTGTCCCTATAAGAAGAGGAAGAGACATCAGGGTGCAAATGCACAGAGGGATGATCTTGTGAAAGTGCAGCAAGAGGGAAGCCATCTGCAAGCCAAGGAGGGGGACCTCAAAGGGAAACAGTCCAACCTGCATTTTGATCTTAAACTTCAGCTTCCAGAACTGTGAGAAAAGAAAAAAAAAAACAAAAAAAACAAAAAAAAAACAACTTGCTGTCACAAAAAAATTTAGGTCACCAAATCTGGAGTATTTTGTTGTGACAGTCCTGGCAAACTAATTTACTCTCTTTTGTTACCATATCATATCTACATTGCAGTCTGAAGGCTTTCCCTCCTAGATGTTTTCTTCACAGTTCCCGATTGCTTCTGCAACAAATTACCACATACTCCGTTGTTTAGTATAACACCAATTCATTATCATAGAGTTCTGGAGGTCAGAAGTGCAAAATGGGTTTCATTAGGCTAAAATCGAGGTATTGGTAGGATTGCATTCCTTCTGGAGGTTCTAGCAGAGAATCCATTACCTTGCTTCTTCTGTCTGCTAGAGGCTGCCTGCATTCTTTCACTTGTGGCCTCTTTCCTCATTTTGAAAGCCAGAAGCACAACATTTTATAGTCTCTAACACCAATCCTCCTGCTTCTCTCTTTCACCCATAAGGATCTTGATCACATCTGCAAAGTCTCTTTTGCCTGATAAAGTAGCATATTCAGAGGTTCTGAGGATTAGGATTACCAATACATTGTCCTTTTGGGGGGCGGTATTATTCTGTTTACCACATAGGCATTGCAACTCCACTCTTCAAATAAACCATGTATATTCCTAACTCTCTTTTTGTGGAAAAAAAATCTTGATTTATCCATAAACAGACACATTACAAAAGCAATCTTATTTTAATGAGAAAAATATATTTTACAAAGTCACAGGTCAATGCATCTCCAGCAGTTGGACAATTTACATAGTCATCTCTAAATATAATTTTATCAAAATAGTAGGAACTTTTGAGGTAGACAATGATGCATCTTCAAACATTTACATAATCAATGACTTTATTGGAGCTTTATTTGTAATCTATAGTAGATTACAAATATCAATGAAAGTTATGTGCATATGTTAAAATCAACTTTCATAAGAAACAGAAGTCTAGTAACTAATTATGCATTTCCTAATTTTTAACTAACTGCTGGTCAAAGAGTCCTACTGCAGAATAAAATAGTGTTCCAAACAGTAAAATAGATTTTTAAAATCTTGATTTATCCATAGAACGAGTGATTAAAAATAAACAAATAACATGAAGTAACAAGTAACATGAAGTCTAGACTTTCTTACCTCTGTTTCCTGCACATATTCCACATTCACCATAAGCTATTATTTCTAACATTCTCATTGATTCCTCCACCAGATTACCAGGGGCTTTGGACATCACAGAAAAATCAGCTGCTCCATCAAAGAACTGGCAGGGGCAAAGACATTAACTGGTTCTACCACCAACTCTCCCTAGCAGCCTGTGTTTATCAGTGAGCATCCTGAATGCAATGCTATTTGCTATATCAAAACCAGAAAGTAAAAAAAAAAAAAAAAAAAAAAAAAATTATCACTAATTTTTTATTTAAAATTAATTCCATATGAAAGTGAGAAATTGGTTCACTACAGATACCCCTCTGATATTCCTAGTTCTAACCTTGCAACAATTAGGAGCTTACTAAATTCATACTAGCTTATTTTATTGTAACTGCTAATAAAAATATCTTACTGAAAATGAAAAATCTGGGACAGATTTAAACTGGACAGGAGGCCAGGAGAAAGGAACCTAACGCTCTATCCTATGACCCTTCTTAAACTCACCTCTCCCAATATGAACTCTGCTGGAGCAACTCTTCAGGGATTCTGTTTCTCTCTAAATAACTGATTTCTCACAGAATTGAGAGTCAATAAATTGTCCATCTGAACCTCATGTCCATCGCTATTGGCCATTAAATATGTAAAACCAAGTCTTTTATGCTTTTAGCTTATGGATGGTTTTCCTCCTAATGATAAGCTGGATCTTTTCAAATGTATCTGCAGTCAAGGAAAAGGTTAGAGAACTGTTTTCCTTTTGTTATCTTATTTTTAATGGCAAATTATTAATTTCTACCCATCTTTTCATTAACTGAATGAATTTATCACTGCTCATGTCAATGTATGAAAAAAGTATGCTGTAAGCATACATAATTTTTCCTATGGGAAGATTTCCAGATTCCCTATCATAAAAGCAGTGTGCAAAAATTTTTACCCCTTATGTAATTATCATCTGGCTGCCATTTTATTTACTGTTCAACAGCTTTGTGACTCACATTGCTTTTATGAGAATATCCAGGACATTCATATATCTCCTTGTCATGAATAAATATTTTTTATATTCTTGGGTGTTATTCCATAATATTATTTATTCTTAAATACTGAAAATTGCTAGAGAAGACCCTATTTTACAGAGTTGTCCCCTTTTTGGGCAGATTTCAGCTCAAAATTGTGAAAATATAACAAGTTATCAAGAAACATTGTACTCTAATTCCTCTTCCTATTTATTTGATAAAGAAAAATAAACCTATACTATAAACTTCACATAATTTATTTACATACTGTATTTTAACTCTCTCAAGAGCCTTTGTATATGTGTAAACACACCTATTTTAGACATAAACAACCTGGAATTCAGAGATTTTATTGTATTTCCTTAGACCAGTATCTCTAGGTGAAAGGATTTGGGACAAATTTGATTCCCAACCTCACATACATGTGATCTCTGTCGCAGGAAGGAGACAACACTTTTAGAGTGTTACGTTAAAGCTACATATAGGTATAAAGGAAGGAAAAAATCTCTAAATTGTTGTTAAGAAATAATAGTGACCTCTCTCATTCTTTCTCAAATAAATAAATAAAATCTTTAAACGCATCAGGCTCCCTGCTGAGCAGGGAGCCTGCTTTTCCCTCTGACCCTCCCCCCTCTCATGTGCTCTCTCTCAAATAAATAAGTAAAATCTTAAAAAAAAAGGGGGGGGGGCGCCTGGGTGGCTCAGTTGGTTAAGCGACTGCCTTCGGCTCAGGTCATGATCCTGGAGTCCCGGGATCGAGTCCCACATCGGGCTCCCTGGTCAGCGGGGAGTCTGCTTCTCCCTCTGACCCTCCCCCCTCTCATGTGCTCTCTCTCATTCTCTCTCAAATAAATAAATAAAATCTTTAAAAATAAAAAAGAAATAATAGTGACAACAAAGCAGTACTAAAAACTTTTCTTATCTTTTTTAATTTTTTTTATATAAATTCAATTAACCCAGCATAAAGCCCATCATTAGTTTCAGATGTAGTGTTATCTTTGACAAGAAATTGATATCACTGGCTTAAACGGGTAGAAATTAACAGCCTATCTAATGGTTAAGAAGGTTCGTTATGTTTGTGCTCCTTAGGACATCCAGAGACAAAGCTTAATAGCAGCAACAACAGTGACAACAAGAATAGAATCACTAACTTATTGTAAATCATGGTATAATCTCTTAACTTATTGGGAAATGAGTTTCCAAGAAATAAGGTCAAAATTTTAAAAGACAAAAACCACATGAAGCTAATGTACAAATGTCTTGCTCTTCGGAAATTTTTTACCAAGAAATGACAGAGAACATGCCAAGACTTATCAAACCTTCCAACCCCTACTCCCTCCTGACTGGTGCAGGAACAAATGATATTGCTAAAATATACCTGCAATTTTATCTAGTAAATTGAATTTACTTAAAGGGGGACACAGATGGTGTTTTTATCTCATTTTCCCATTGAATAGTATGACTTTGAAAGAGAAAAGAGTGTATGAAAAATGAAGTGTTGGCTAGGTGGATGGTGCTAAAGAATTAAATTGTTTTGGGAGATTTGGCAGAGATTGGACCCTTCTCCCACGGCCTGGAAGAATGGATCTGGCAGGAATTTGGTGATCTGATTAAAAGCACTTTCACACTAACCTGTAGAGAGAAGGGAGAAATTGTAAAACTAAACACGAAGTTATTCCTTGGTTAAGAATCCAAAGAACCATGTTTGAATGGCCCATTAATTAGTTTAAAAATTATTCTGAAAAGGTTATGGAGTGATAACTGTGATTTCACATGCTTATAAACAAAGCAGAATATTAGGAATCACAAATAATATACAAAATGTTCTCAGTCAGTTAAAATGATTTAATCAAAATGTATACTAATGTTTTCACACCAGTTATCCACACACATATATGGAGGAAGCAAAACCATTAACAAAGTAAATAAACATGTATGTTAAAATATATACATAGATTTTTTTAAGTTTCCATTATTGAAAAATGTGCTATTTTCAAATTGAAGAAATGGTTTTGTTAATAAAGTTACTATGCATTACATTTAAATGTTATACATCCTTATTTCAATATCATCTTCCTGAATTTTCTGTGTAGGGTGTTTTAACTCTACGTCTGTTAAAATATATCCATTATGTAAATATGGATATATTTATTATCAAGGAAAGAGGGTTACAAACAAATTTTAACTCCAAGCTTACTGAGGGTCCTTTTAAAATTCTTTCAATATATGAGTCATTATATTTTCTGTCAAGTTTCAATACAGTTCACATAAAGGAAAACAACAGCTAACATTTTTTGAGTGTTTATTATACAATAAACCCTATGTTACATGCTTTTTGTTTAGTTCTTTAAGCAAACTTATGATATGGACATAGTATTAAATACTTATTAAAGATAAAAACATTAATTTTTAGAAATTAAGTGGAAATCACACAATTAATTAGAAGCAGAGGCAAGGTTGGAATTCAGGCTGGACTTGAACATTTTTTATTTTTAAAGATTTCACTATGCTGCATGCAAATATTACTGTTTCATTTGCTTGACATAGGTTTTCTATTTGTGAACAAATTCAGCATGTTTACCATGGCTTTGATCGAACTCAATGTCACTAGAATATCCAGTTGACGGCGCTGTATGTCAAACCAGCGATCACATTTCTTGATGCCCAGAAGGCATGTAAGCAATAGTGGTTTCTGTTGAATCGCTTGACCACCAAAAGTGTTGTGACCTTCTGTTCAGTTTTTTTCTAGGTGGTGAAATTTGTCTAATTTGTTTCTCTGTGTGTCTGTTACTTCATCTGTTAACATGGGAATTTTACCACAAAATTTTTGTAAGGAGTCAATTAAAATATGTTTTGCATATGTGAAATTAGTAAAATTAGAGACATTCAGCATGTTTTTTCTAAACACTGAAAGTAACACAGATAATGGAATACATTTGGGGAAAACTGATGCATCCATCTTTTTTTTTTTTTTTTAAGATTTTATTTATTTATTTGAGACAGAGAGAATGAGAGAGAGAGAGCACATGAGAGGGGGGAGGGTCAGAGGGAGAAGCAGGCTCCCCGCCAAGCAGGGAGCCCGATGCGGGACTCGATCCCAGGACTCCAGGATCATGACCTGAGCCGAAGGCAGTCGCTTAACCAACTGAACCACCCAGGCGCTCTGATGCATCCATCTTGAAGGCATGAAAAATTAGTAGTGTTCAAACTAATAATTATTGCCTCTAGGATTTCAGATTTGTGCCTATGCTTAAAGGTGCCATGTTACCTCCTACTTTGGTTCAGTGTCCTAAGAATGAATCTTGTGAACCCAAACTTAACTATAAGCCTAGAAGTGGCCAAAAAATTATAGCAAATTTTAGCCACGTCCCTCTCCATTAGTTTTCTCTTTCACTTAGCTTGAGTGGGTAAAAGAATAACTGTTTTTGGAACATTTAAAGAAAAGAAAGAAAGAGAAAGAAGAAAGAAAGAAAGAAAGAAAGAAAGAAAGAAAGAAAGAAAGAAAGAAAGAAAGAAAGAAAGAAAGAAAGAAAGAAAGAAAGAAAGAAAGAAAAGAAAGAGAGAGAGAGAGAGAGAGAAAGAAAGAAAGAAAGAAAGAAAGAAAGAAAGAAAGAAAGAAAGAAAGAAAGAAAGAAAGAAAGAAAGAAAGAAAACTTACAGGTTATGGTCGAGGGTGAATGGGTGGAGAGAGAGAATAATTGAATTGAAAGAAATAGCCTACAAACTTATAAAAGTAAAATATGATTTTGTATAGATTTAGAAACAAGCAGAAAATAATAAATTGAACATAAAATAAATATGAAAATTATTACAAGAAAAGAAAATGCACCAAAAATCTTTAGAAGTAGAGACTGAGGTATGACGTTCCAAGAGTCCTTTCAACTGAAATTAAGGGCCCTCTTGGATAAACTTCAAGGACATTGATCATTCCTTACCTTTAATTCCCCAGCACTGTTCCAGTTTCTGTCTTGCATTTTGTCAGCTGTAGTAACGGTTTAATAGATGAAACAGTGAGTCAGGGGTTGTATAAAAAAGCAACAGAATTCAGTGGGTTTAAACTAACTGGTTTCCTTATTAAAAGGTAAAGAAAATGTCTTTACTACTAAAATGATAAAAGTTTCTAAAAGTTTTAGAGTTTCTCCTAAAATTGAGCCTGACAGATATAAGATTTGGCAACTGTTAGGATTCACTATCGATGATGAACACAGAAAGAAAAACAGGAAAAGTAATAATAATTAAAAGTTGCAACTAAAAACTAAAAGACCTGAACACTTTATTCTACTTTCTCATCATCATTTTCAGTATCCAGAAATTGAAAATTTATTTTCTCTATTCTATAAATATATTGAAACACACTCATTTATTCATGCACTTTTATTTACTCAGGACTTTTTTTTTTTCCTAATACTTGTACAATACTTGACTGCTAGAGCAATTATAACTACAAACAGGCATTATACTATTTTTTCTTTTGTAATTCAAGCAGCCAAATAGTTTACTTAATTAATTATTCATTTCAATAAAATTGAGCATGCAAGTGAAGCTAAAAATAAATGTGAATAAAACTGTAATGTTAACTAACTCATGAGCAAAATGTCCAGGCCTTGCCAAATCATACTCTGTACAGTAAATTAACTCAGTCAGTAAAACTTCTTCAAATGGAAAGGATAATTATAAATTGTTTTAAGCATGTACATAAGTGCAGGGACTTCCAATAAAATATCTTGACCCAATAAACTTAAAAAAACCTGCTGATCTCAATTAAGTGGAAAACCTGCTAAATTTCAAATTCATTCACAAGGTGAAGATAGCTTAAGGGACTTGTGGGACAACATCAAATTACCTAATATTTGCATCATAGGGCTCCCAGGAGAAGAGAGAGAAAAAAGAGAAAAAAAAGTATTTGAAAAATAATGGGTGAAAACTTGCCTAACCTGGGTAAAGGGACAGACAACCAGATCTAGAAAACCTGGAGAATTCCAAACAAGAGGAACTTAAAGCCACCCAATACCAACAATGGTATTGTGAGTATAGCATGACATGTAGTCTTGTTGAATCACTATGTTGTACACCTGAAACTAGTGTAAAATTGTGTGTCAACTATACTTCAATTTAAAAAAAGAAGACATAGGGGCGCCTGGGTGGCTCAGTCGTTAAGCGTCTGCCTTCAGCTTAGGTCATGGTCCCAGGTCCTGGGATCGAGCCCCGCATCGGGCTCCCTGCTCAGCGGGAAGCCTGCTTCTCCCTCTCCCACTCCCCCTGATTGTGTTCCCTCTCTCGCTGTGTCTCTCTCCGTCAAACAAATAAATAAAATCTTTAAAAAAAAAAAATAAATAAAATAAATAAATAAATAAATAAAATAAAAAAAGAAGACATAGAGTGGCTGAAGGGATTAAAAAAATAAGACGTTTCTAAATGCTGCTTGCAAGGAATGAACTAGATATAAAGACACGCAGAGACTCAAAGCGAAGAGATGGAAAAAAAATATTGCATGCAAATGGAAATCAAAAGAAAGCTGGCAAAGCTATATTTCTCTCAGATATAATAGACTTTAAGATATAATCTCAGGAAACAAACTGAGGGTTGCTGGAGTGGGGGGTGGGGTGGGAGGGATGGGGTGACTGGGTGATAGACACTGGGGAGGGTATGTGCTCTGGTAAGCACTGTGAATTGTGCAAGACTGTTGAATCTCAGCTCTGTACCTATGAAACAAATAATGCAATATATGTTAAGAAAAAAAAAAGAAGATAGCAGGAGGGGAAGAATGAAGGGGGGAAATCAGAGGGGTAGACGGACCATGAGAGATGATGGACTCTGAAAAACAAACTGAGGGTTCTAGAGGGGAGGGGGGTGGGAGGATGGGTTAGCCTGGTGATGGGTATTAAAGAGGGCACATTCTGCATGGAGCACTGGGTGTTATGCACAAACAATGAATCATGGAACACTACATCTAAAACTAATGATGTAATGTATGGGGGTTAACATAACAATAAAAATAGACTTTAAGATAAAGACTATAATAAGAAAAAAAGTTATTATATAATGATAAAGAGGTCAATACAACAAGAGGATACAACATTTGTAGCTATTGATACACCCATGTAGGAGCACCAAAATATATAAAGCAAACATTAACACCCAAAGGGAGAAATAGAGAGCAATACAGTAATAGTAGGAGTCTTTAATACTTCACTTACACAATGGATAGGTCATCCCGACAGAAAATCAATAAGGAAACATCAGCCTTAAGTGACATGTAATGCCAGATGAAATTAATAAATATTTACAGAATATTCCATAACAAAGCAACAAAATACACATTTTTCTCAAGTGCATATGCCTTATTTTCTGAAGTAGATCATGCATTAGACCACAAAACAAGTTTTAATAAATTTAAGAGAACTGAAATCATATCAAGCATCTTTTCTATCCACAATGGTATGACACTAGAAGTTAATTTCATGAGCAACCCTGGAAAATTCACTAATATGTGGAGATTAAACAACATGCTATTAAACAACCAGTGGACCAAATAAGAAATCGAAAGAGAAATAAAAATACCTTGAGACAAATAAAAATGGAAATGTCACATATGAAAATTTATGGGATGCGGCAAAAGCAGTTCTAACAGGGAAGTTTATAGTGACAAATGCCTACCTTAAGGAACAAGAAAAGTCTCAAATCAACAACCTAACTTTAGAACTCAAGAAACTATAAAAAGAGGAACAAAACCCAAAATTAGAAGAAGTAAGGAAATAAGAAAAAATAGAGCAGAAATAAATGAAATACAGACTAAAAAGACAATCGACAAGATCAACTAAACTAAGAGCTGGTTCTTCAAAAACATAAACAAAATTGACAAACTTTTAGGTATACTCACAAGAGAGAGACAGAGAGAGAAGACTCAAATAAAACAAAAAATGAAAGAGAAGATGTTATAACCAATACCACAGAAAAACAAAGGGTCATAAGGAACTATTATGAACAGTAATATGCCAACAAATTGGACAACCTGGAAGAAATAGATACAGTCCCAGGATGAAACTGGACTACAATGTTACACCACACTCTACCAAATGAAACTCAAAGTGGAGTAAAGACTTGAAACTAAGACCTGAAAACATAAAATTCCTAGAAGAAAACATAGGTAATAAGCTCCTTGACATAGGTCTTGGCGATAATTTAATGAATCTGACACAAAAAGCAAAAACAACAAAAACAAATATAACAAGGTAAGACTACATCGAACTAAAAGGCTTTTTCACAGCAGAAGACATCATTAAAAAAAATGAAAAGGCAACAAACTGAATGATAAAAAATATTTGCAAATCATATATCTGATAAGGGGTTAATATCCAAACATACAAGTAACTTATACAACTCAATAGCAAAAAAGCAAGCAATCCAATTGCAAAATGGGTAGAAGAGCTGGATCCCTAAAGAAGATATACAGATGGCCAAAACATACATGAAAAGATGCTCTACATCATCAACCATCAAGGGAATGCAAATCAAAACCACAATGAGATAACACCTCACTCTTTTAGAATGGCTATTATTGAAAAGACAAGAAATAACAAGTTTCGGTGTGGATGCAGAGAAAGGGAACCCCGTGTACTGTTGGTAGGAATGTCAATTGGTACAGCCACTGTGGAAAACAGCATGGAGGTTACTCTGACAATTAAAAATAGAGTTACCATGCAATCTAGCAATTCCACTTTGGGGTTTTATCTGAAGAAAATGAAAACTCTTAACTTAAAAAGATTTCTCCACCCCCATGTTTATTGCAGCATTATTTATAACAGCCAAGATATGGAAACAACTTAAGTGCCTATACACAGTGGAATGATTTTTAGCCATAGAAAATAATGAAATCACCATTTGTGACAACATGGATGGAGGGCATTATATTAAGTGAGATAAGTCAGATGAAGAAAGACAAATACTGTATAATTCTTATACCTGGATTTTTTTTTAATTTAAAAAAAGTTCATAAAAATTATTCACAAGGGGATTGAGTCTCTTATTTCTCTCATAGACTCATGATAGAAAAACTCTATTAGCTTTCACTTGTATTGAAGGAAATACTTATTCTATATACTTACTCATAGAACAAGTACACTAAATTCCAAAGGCATCAGAAACACATAAAGACATCTAACTAAGGATCATTTTCAACTTAGGAGGAAGACTTCCTTTCTAGATTTATATGACACCATAATAAATTGGGTATAATAAATTACTTTTTTTGATTTATAAAATGGAAAAATAGTACAGTATAAAATTTTGACAATCTTATATAACTAAGAACTAATTTTTAATTGCATATGATTATTGGACATAAGCTTTTTATTTATATTAAATAGAAACTGAAGAACTGAAATTATTACTGTTTTTATAAACTATAAATACCTTCAAGCAAACATAAATATTTGAGATGACTTTGTAAGGCAGGATGTCTTTTACAATCCACACGGTACTAACCAGGAAAACTATAAGCACTTACAGTACTAATAGTTTTTCAATTAACCGTAACAAAATTCATTTGAAACTATATAAAACCACCCTTATTAAATTTTTTAATCCTTTGTAGGTTTTTATGACTCAATATATTGTCTAAAGTCCTGTTTTTCTTGCAGATATATAATATTTGCTGGCCTAAATAAACTAATTGCAATTAGGATTACTTGACCAAATTGATAATTAGGCAACTCTCCAAATTTTATTTCATCTTAGTATTTGAAATATCTCTCAACAGCTTGTATCAAAGTAACTCAAGTTGAAGTATAAACTGAGCAGCCTCTCCTGTTTCTTCAAATTCTTAAGCAAGTTCCTTTTTTTTGTTGCTGTTTTTTGTTTTGTTTTGTTTTTCCTGTTTGTTTCTTTGTCTGTTTAAGAGGGAGAAAATATACACACTTGTATATTTTGGTTCCTATGAAGACAGTACCAATCTACCACAGTCTGCTGGCTCCTTCCCTCAAAATCAATAATGAAGAGAATCTAGAAGCAAAAGGGAAACTGAACATGAATTCCAGGAACTCTGGCAGCATATAAAAACTTGAAAAATCTCTGGGGATATTTAAGAATGTTTTGAATTAATATATTTGTGAAAATTGAATTGCTATGATGCAGATAAGAGAGATTTCAGAGGTAGATGTAACTGAGTAAACTGGAGGAAAACTTATTATTTTTTTTTTACCTTTCTGTATTCCCTTTGACAAGCATTGCCAGTTTCCTCCAGGTAATATTAGTGTAGCACAAAATCTGTGCTTGGATGACAAGTTGAAGACAGCATTTAATGATCAGCTGCCCTCAGGCATTCCCTGTCACTGCTCTGGACTCTTGGAAGACACACTATCGAGGCTGCCTCCTCCCATTACTCCTTCTCCCTAAGTGTTTAAAGTCTAAACCAACCTGAGGATATTGCCCTCATCCACGTGGTCCATGATACTTGTATCCTTATGCCTGTTCCAAACAGCAAAAAGTGGTGGAGGAAGAAGGCTCATCATCTCCCGTGAGAACACATTATAGATATTGCACTTCTCAAAAGTTACTTTACATCCCACAGGACAGAATTCAGTAACACTGCATATGGCCGCACACCCTTACAAGAGAAGCTGAGGAATGTAGCATATACATATTTTTTTTCTAGGTAAACATACGCCCTATAAAACATTTGAGGGCTTAATTACTAAAGAAAAATGAAACATGTTTATTGAGGTATAGCTAAAATCTTCTTCCATAGTCCAATCCATTCCCTCCCCAAGTATCTCTGCATAGCCATCTCATCTTAAAGAATATAAAATCTCCCACTTCCTGTGAAGTGAAACAATATAGACCTCTTTTATTTACTACTTCCAGCTCAAAGTTCAGGATTTGGGGGTTATGTGTGAACTTCTTCAGATTATCTACCCACAATGTATCACATATACAATTGTGTATTAGTTACCATGGTAAAATTTCCTTTAGAAATGGGGAGAATAAAACATCTCACAGTTACTGATCATTATTAAATTCCAATTCTTATGGAACAGCAGAGACTTGTCAAGAAGAGTATACACCTTGGTTCACTCATCTGGCTAGAACTAGTTCTATTTTCTGGGAGGTTTTTCTTGTACCTTTCCCTCCACGGTCACATCTGTGCCAGCATTGGAGAGCATGTGTATCTGGGCTTTGCATGGCTTTCACAGCCTGGTTGCTGCTGGTACAGTGTGGCAAACTGAAATTGGTAAATGCTACAAATGAGGTCTGGATTATATGTTAATAATACAGGTTAAACTTAAAAGTTGGTCATATCTTCAATCATTACTTTGTGAGTGGCCCACAGATTTTTGAGGAGACATCTTTTCAATACTTGAAAACTATAATCATTTTCAGCAAAGAAATCACACACATGGTCAATGAAGAAGTGAATGCTTTATTGCACTTTCATCTTACTTGTTAATGTAAAGAAAATATCAACTTTTATGTCAAAATTATACTTTTTCAAGCTTAGCTTGTTTATAAATATGAGAGTTTGACTAAAATCAACAACAGGGGGCGCCTGGGTGGCTCAGTCTGTTAAGCATCTGCCTTTGGCCTGGGTCATGATCCCAAGGTCCTAGGATCAAGTCCCGCATCGGGCTACCTGCTCAGCGGGAAGCCGGCTTCTCCCTCTCCCTCTGCTGCTCCCCCTGCTTGTGCTCTCTCTCTGTCAGATAAATAAATAAATAAATAAATTAATAAATAAATAAATAAATAAAATCAACAACAGTAATCTGTAAGAATTGATTTACTATTTGGAATTTTCAATGTGCTTTTTATATTTTATTATCATTTATAAATTATATGCTACACACCCTTAATATCAATAACATTTGTATTCCATCATCTATCTGTCATCTATCATCTATCTATCTATCTATATCATCTATATCTATGTGAAAAGCTGGTTGTTAAACATTTATCAATGCACCATTGACCACCAAGTGGGTATATAGAGATATAGTTTATACATTTTCATTTATGAATTACACAAAGTTAATATTGGTGAAAAGAAGGATATACACAATGTGATACTACTTATATAAGTGTATATAAATATCCAAAGGCATTATATATGTGTACATATATATGTACCTTTTGTTGGAAATATATGTAGTTAATAATGTATATGAATTATTAACTACAATTAATATAATTATATAATTATTTATATAACCAATAATGCAATTATTTGATTATTAATTATGTAATTATTATTTGTATATTAATTATATAATTGTTATGTATTATTATTATTAATTATCATATGTATATGTATCATGCATATACATGATTAGCTACAATTCAAGATAGTTTTTGTTCAGCTGGTCTTTTGAGAATAAAATTGAGGTATGTTAAAAAAGGCTTCAATCATGCTTTTTGAAACTTGACTTATTAAGATAAGCAGTAGGTATCTGAGTATGCCCTATATCGTTCCTCATAGTTTATTATAGGTCCACATTATTTTGTAATATTAAAAACTTAAGAAAGCATCTTGGTCCTCAGTATGTTGGAGTTCGTTAAAAAATGGAGACAATAATAGTAATCGTTGTTTTTATATTAAGTAAAAATCCTAATATTTCATTTAGAAGAGGTGGTGAGAAAGGTGAAATAAAGTAACAATTTAAAATACATACTACCCACTATTCCTGAAAAAATACTAACAGTAATACCATATACATTCTAACTCTTTCTATTCACAATGCTCTAATATGTCATTATTTCTTGGCTGGGTTACTGTAGTTGCCCACTGATGGTCTCTTCTTCCTTCATCTTTTTTTTTTTTCTTTTTTAAGATTTATTTTTATTTGAGAGAGAGAGAGAGCACAAGCAGGAGCGGCAGGCAGAAAGGGAGAGAGAATCTCAAGCCAACTCCATGTGAAGCGTGGAGGCTGATGTGGGGCTCGATCTCACAACCCTGAGATCAAAACCTGAGCCAAAACCTAGAGTCAGACCCCTAACCGGCTATGCTGCCCACGTGCCCCTTCTTCATTCTTGTGCTTCCCTTGTACATAGAGTCACCAGAGCAAGCTCTCTTAAGGGTAAATAAAATAACGACATGTCTCTGCTTAAAATATTCCAAATGCCTCCTATTATTCTTAGCAATATGCCCAACATTTATCATTTTTTATAAGGCCTTTCTGGTGTAGCTGCCATGTACTGCTGTGAAGTCATCCCCCCCCTTTCAAATCCCTGTTCACCACACCACAGCCAGTCTGGCCTTTATTTCCTTTTCATGCACCAAACTCAGTTCTTTTGCACTTGCTGACCTTTTTGTCTGGAAAGCTCTTCCAGATCTGTGCATGATTCCCACCTTCTCAATATTCATGACTGAATCCAGTGTGATTTCCTCAGAAAGTCCCTCTTCACCTGCCTTAACAAAATCAGCCCTTCAGTCATTTTCTGATACATATTCCTATTATTTTTCCATTGCATTTAATAACTATGATTATTGTATAATTGTCAGAGTATTTATTTGTCCATATATAATAAGAATTTTATGTATTTATAAGCATATGGACGTATAAAATATATATATACATTCGTATATGTTTATATGCATATACATTTATATACACATATTCACATATATTTATATATACTTTTTGTATGGGCAATAATATATGTTAGCATATATTATTGTTCATATACAATTTGGTCTGATATAATTTTTTAATTAAATTTTTCCACCAGAGGGTAAGCTCACTTAAAATTGAAGCGGATTCATCTGTCTGCCTGGTTCATTGCTACATCTGCAGATTCCAGGCACAGAATAGGCCTTAGTGGGTATTCAATTTAGGAGATCCACAGTTTTATTCTGAGTAACAACACAGCCAGCTAAGAAAAATATTTCCTCACCTTCCTTAGAGCTAAGGTCTTGCCAGTAATATATAAATAGAAGTGTTCTGTGGAGCATCTGTGCAGACTGCCTAAAGAGAGTTTTCACAGGTCAGATGGGGGGCCTTTTTGGTTGTCGCTGTTTTTATCCTCTCTTTCGTTTCATTCAATAAAATGTGTATGCAATTAAACTTTGAAATCATCTTGGATACAGATTGGCTTGATAAGGGAAACCACATGCTAGGATGCTGAGGTAGGACAATTAGGTTCTTAATGATCATGAAGTCCATTTTGTCACACAGGATTACTCACTTTAGAATACTTTTTTTTCTCTAAAAGAGGAATAATTGGAGGCGATTGGGTGGTTTGGTCCATTAAGCATCTACCTTCAGCTCAGATCATGATCCCAGGGTCCTGGGATCTAGCCCAGCCTCAGGCTCTCTGCTCAGTGGAGAGCCTGCTTCTCCCTCTCCCTCTGCTGCTCCCCCTGCTTGTGCTCTCTCTCCCTCTGTCAAATAAATAAATAAATCTTTTTTCTTTTTTTTGAGATTTTATTTATTTATTTGACAGAGAGTTAGTGAGAGCAGGAACACAAGCAGGGGGAGTGGGAGAGGGAGAAGCAGGCCTCCTGCCGAGCAGGGAGCCCACTGTGGGACTCAATCCCAGAACCCTGGGATCATGACCTGAGCTGAAGGCAGATGCTTAACGACTGAGCCACCCAGACACCCAAAATAAATAAATCTTAAAAAAAGAGGAATAACTGTTTTTCTTAAGACACTATTATTTTGTAATTCATTGTTGGATGAAGTTCCTAACTGTATATGAAATAATTATTATAACAGCATGAAAATCTAAGATGAAAAAAGATAAAGGAGATAGAAAGCAGTAGTTCCAATACAGGTTTTCTTAACTAATAAACTTCATTTTTTAGAGAAGTTTTGGGTTTTAAAAAACTGAGGACAAGTAGAGAGTCTCCCTATGCCCTCTCTCCCTGCTCCTCCATTATTGTGGTATATTTGTTAAAGTTGATGAACCAATATTGATATATTATTAACTAACATCCATAATTTGCAATAAGGTTCACTCTTTATGTTGTACATTCAATAGGTTTTGATAAATATATAATGACAAGATAAGTACACTTTTATGTGTTGAGTTAAATGAAATTAGATAAAAATATTAGCGAGATTAAGTAAATGTTATATTTATTTATGTTTGCAGTATGTCTCTTCCTACTAGAATATAAGCCCCTTAGGAATAGATTCTTTGTATGTTTTGTTTACTGTTGTATTTGTAATGCCTAGAGCAATTTTTTTGCATGGAATAGATTCTCAGTAAATATTTGCTGAATATGCAAATGTGAATTTAAATGTAAGTGTTGAATATCCTTGAAACAGAGTTGATATTCTCTAATGCAAAACAAAATAAGAAATCAGAACAAAGAAATTTAAACTATGTTTGAAAATTTCAGAAATTTTGGAATGGTGGGGAGGAAAAGAAGGAAAGGAAATAATTTGAGGGCAAAGTATTTACAAAGGTTTGGGGGAGAGTTTTAGAAAAGAAGCAAGGGTTAATGCAGTACCAAGGTATAGTAACAATTGGGAGTTATTTCCACCTCTAACACTTAATGGACTAGGAGAGAAAAACCAGAAAGAGAGAGAGGGAGAGAAAGCGAAGGAGGGGATGGGAGCGGGGAGGAGAGAAAGGCGGTGGGAGATATGGAGACAGCCACCACAGAACTCAGCCAATGCTAAGGGATCTCACATCAGAGGAGTTAGAGAACCAAATATATCTAACTCTCTTCCCATTCTACAGATCTCCTGCCTGCCAGTATGTTTTGTTGTTGAAACTGAGTCCTGAACTGAGAAGTAAGGTAATCTATCCATGTGGCTAATAACAGACAACCTCTCAGTTTTAGAACAAGGTGCTATAGAACAGCAGAGGAAAGAGAATATATTAAAGAACATAGAATACAGAAGAGTGCATGGAACAGTAGAGAATGACTTTATTGTGGCAAACAAAATATCATTTTCAGTTCTGTTTTTTGTTTTGTTTTGTTTTGTTTAATCTGACTGAAAACATTCTTGGCTTGAAAATTTTATATCCAAACACAGAGGATACAAAAAAATCCCATTAGCTACCATATCCTGTGTGGTGTTAGATATTGCATTGCATTTTCAAGTGAAACCAAACATTATTCACCATTGATAATCTTCATATCAAGTAGAAAATAAAAAAAAAGAGGAGAAATGAATAAAGTAACATAAAACATTGCTACCATAACTGATTATGAGGCTTTAACTGATATTCATGGCTTTTCTACCACACATTCTGTTTCCTTTACCCTCTACCTGCACCTAGGGTGCACCTGGCTTTGTTAACCTAGCTAAAGGACTCAAACTACTTGAAGATCTGAGTCCCCATTAGCATTGTCTTTGCATAGTCTTAGCACATTTTCACTGGCAAAGTCTACTGGGCAAGAAACTGTAAGAAGTGCCTTAGTGAAATCTCTAGGTTCCATCTATCATCAGCTTGGTACAAGTATAGAGCAGAGCAACTCATTTTCTACTTAGGAATCAGTACCAACCAGCCAACACCCAGTTTAACAATCCTCTTCTATATTCATAGGTTCAGTGACATAAGGAACCTATAATAGCCAGAGAAATGTCTCCGCTTCTAGATGAGTGAAATCATTTTCATATTCCACAGTACTGAAGAAACTGAAGCATTTCTCCTTTACACAAAAGAACTTTCAATCCTATGGAGTCTAGTGGGTTATTTGATACTGTAGTAAAAGGGACATTTCCACCCTGCATCCCTTTGTGGATCTGTTTCTGGCTATGGAAGAAACAGCACCATATATGGCTACTGATTATGTTATAAACTGAATTATTTAGGAAAGCACTTCAGTCCTGTAGGGAGTTGTCTGCCAGCTGGCATTGAAACTGAGCATTCTGTGGGTTATAACATAATTCTGTCAAACCAGCTGCTTTTGGATTACTGAGCACATGGTAATATTCTGTGGGTGTGACTCTTTGTCTGTACTTTTTGTCCGACAATCTGTCCCTTCATCAGAGATGATGTTTAACAGGAAATTGTGACAATGGATAAGACCTTCTGGCAAAAGCCATGTGGACAGGGCTTGAAAGATTTTTGCGTGAGACATCTTTCTCCTAAGGTGGGGTTGGCGGGGAGTGGGAAGGATCATTGCCTTCTTGTGATAGAAGGTGCTCTTTATAATACATATATTATTGGAGTGGGGGGTGGGGAGGATCCTTGCCTTCTCTGTGATAGAAAGTGATCTTTATAATATATATAGTTATTTCTTTTTCCTTTTGAACACATACCCGGGTAAATAGCCACAGATTAGTCCAGGGAGATGTAATATATGCAGCAGGGGTCAAATTGCTGGCATTTACTTCAAAGAGAACCAACTCCATTGGAATATATCTTTGTAAACCAGCTTGGTTCTGGGAAGTGAGAATGTGGTGAGTTAAGTTTCTGCTAACCAGACTTGGCTACTTCCCCCATATTTGTTTAGCACCATTTTATCAGGATATCCATCTGTTACATTTTTAGGGACCTCATCCTCAGTTAGTGATTGACATTAATAAAGCTCAGGGCCAACGACCAAAAAGAACACAACTAAAGTCAATCACAATTAAGTTTATTATTTTGCTGCATCAGTAAAAAGCACATTGGAGGACTCAAAAGATATCTCTGTTGGAAGAGGGAATTATAGGATGTGAGCTAATGGGAGGGTATACAGTTTTGTTATTTCCATTTTTTTTTTCTTTTTTTTTTTAGAGAGAGAGAGAGAGCGCACGCGGGAGCTGGTTGGGAGGCAGAGGGAGAGAGAGAATCTTAAGCAGGCTCCATACCCAGCACAGAGCGCCACGTGGGTCTCAATCTGACAACCCTGAGATCATGTCCCCAGCTGAAATCAAGAGTGTAAGCTCAAGGAACTGAGCCTCCCAGGTGACCCCGCCCTCCTTTTTTTTTTTTTTTTTTTTTTTAATCAGCAGGCCTGTTGGCCAGGGCTGGAGCCTGGTCTGGGCCAATGGAGTATAGGGTTCCCAGAAAGGCAAAGGGATCATAGCTGGAGCCCACAGGGTGCAATACATGGCTGGGGTATATGGGTTGTAAGTGCAGGTCCTGAAAGAGAGGCAGAAGAGTATGAGCTGAATGGCCTGTGTCAGGGGCAGCTCAGAGAACATGCAATCAGGCTGAGGTGGTGCCACCGCCACACTCTCCTCAAAGGAAGCCGGATCTTGAAGCCAGGTCTCGTGGGATCTGGGGAGTTCTGTGAGAGCCAATAGGAGAATCCTGCAATAAGAGTCACCTGGCTGTGAAGCACCCGAGGTCCCTCTTCCCAAAGTTCTCCTTAAGGAGTCTGGTTCATACCACCTGTTAGGCAAAGCCTAGTCCTTTTGTGCCCCCACGCCGCACTCAGAGTCAAAATGCCACCAGAGGCCCCAGCCATAGAGCGGGAAACTTCTGGCCCAAAGGTTCTGCAGGGGCAGGACCTCTTGAGGCCCCACTGGGGTAGTGAACTGCACATACATAATATGCCCCCTTTCAGGAGACTGCAGACCTTGGGGCAATGACGTTGGCTTCTCGTGTAGAACGATGGTACCCCAGTCTGATGTCTGCCACCAACCAAGGCCACCCCATCTATGGTATGTATATGGTATATACATGTATATGGTATCCTACTAATATATATAATATCCTAGTGTGCACAGACAGAATTGGGACATGGCATTTATTACTATGAGAACAAGTCAATTACTGGTATCTGAAAAGAAGTTTACTTTCTGAGTGTATATAAATAGCTTTCACAAATCAGCCTAGAAAGTCTCTGAAGAGAACAAACTGGCTACAGTAGGAAGGATAACCCCAACATTTGTTTCCTCTGGTGAGCTTTTCTCTATGGACAATTCAAATATTATTTCAGGGAAAGTTTTTTTGTTTTTTGGTTTTTGTTTTTGACTGGGAGTGGAGGTGAAAACCAGTATTTATAAGACTGAAGATTGAGGTTGATAATGATAGGACAATTTATATATCACAAGAAACATGTTGAAAACATCTTCAGAGTGGTGAAAGGAATAGCTATTAAGTTTGGGTCATCAGAATCACATGGAAAATGACATATTTGGGCATCAATTAGATTTAGAGCAGAAACTACAATCTGAGACACACACAAGTTTTGCTTTTTCTTAGGTGACAGAAGAAAGCCAGATGAGATGAAGAATAATATGGTGAAGATACGTCAGAGGCAAAATGATCACAAAGAGGTACCAAAATACAATAATAACTATAATACATAGTAAATCAAAAGGAAATAAATTGACTTAGAAAATTATGTTTTATCACTTTGTGTGGAAGCTGCCTGTTTTGTCCCACATCTTCTTGATCTAAGAATCTTTTTTCCCAGCTTTATTGAGATATTATTGTCATAAAATTGTGTAAATCTAAGAGGTACAAAGTGATGATTTGATGTGTGTGTGTATTGTGAAATGTTTACAACAATAAGGTTATTTAATACCTCCTTTGTGTCACATAATTACCATTTGTTGTTTCTGTGATGACAACATTTAAGATTTACTTTCATAGTAACTTTCAAATATACAATAAAGTATTGTTAACATGGTCACCTAGAAGTTACCCTTTTATGTTTGTATGCTTTGACCAACATCTCTCCGTTTATCCCATCCCCCCACCCCCTGGAAACAACAACCAATCTACTCTGTTTCTATATAGTTAAACTTTTTAGATTCTATGTATAAATGAGATCATACAGTATTTGTCTTTCTCACTCTGACTTTACTTGGCATAATGTCCTCAAGTTACAAACTTGTTGTTGCAAATGGCAGGATTTGGAAAATATTCCTCTGTGTGTGTGTGACATTTTTCTTATCCATTCATCCATTGATGGACATTTATGTTGTCTCCATGCGTTTCATACCGTGAATAACATATTGTGTGATGAACATGGGGGTGCAGATATTTCTATGAGATAGTGATTTCATTTCCTTCAGATAGATGCCAAAAGTGTGTTTGCTGGATCAAATGGTAGTTTGTTGTTGTTGTTGTTGTTTTAAGATTTTATTTATTTATTTGACAGAGACACAGCGAGAGAGGGAACACAAACGGGGGGAGTGGGCAAGGCAGAAGCAGGCTTCCTGCCGAGCAGGGAGCCCGATGTGGGGCTCAATCCCAGGACCCTGGGATCATGACCTGAGCCAAAGGCAGATGCTTAACAACTGAGCCATCCAGGCACCCCTCAAATGGTAGTTTTATTTTTTTTTTTTTTTTGAGAAAACTCCGTAAGTGTTTTCCATAATGGAAAGACACCAATAGTGTATAAGGGTTCCCTTTCTCACATCCCCACCAGCATTTGTCGTCCCTTCATTTTTTGGTAATAGCCATTTTAACAGATGTGTGGTGATATCTCATTACAGTTTTAATTTACATTTCTCCGGTGATTAATGATATTGAGCACCATTTCATATATTTGTTTCTTTTGGAAAATGTTTATTCAGGTCCTTTGCCCATTTTAAAATCAGATTATATCTTTCATTTACTATTGATTTGTGTAATTTTTTTTATATATTTTGGATATTTACCTCTTATCAGATATATGATTTGCAAATATTTTCTCACATTCTGTAGGTTGCCCTTTAATTTGTTGATGGTTTCTTTTGCTATGCAGAAGTTTTTTAGTGATATAATTCCACATGTTTATTTTTTGCTTGGTTGCTTGTGCTTTCAGTCTCATATTTAAAAACTCATTGTCAAGACCAATGTCAAGGACCTTTTTCTCTTTGTTTTTAGTCTTGTTGGTTTGTTTGTCATCCTTAGGTGTTTTACAGTTTTAGGGGTTATCTGTTATCCCCTAATCCATTTCAAGTTAATTTTTATGAGTAGTATAAGATGGGGTCAAATTTCATTCCTTTGCCTCTGAATATCCAGTTTTGTGAACACCATTTATTGAAGAGACTATTCTTTCCCCATTGAATGTTCTTAGATCCCTTGTCATATATTATTTGATCATATATGCATGGGTTAATTTCTAGGCTGTCAGTTTCATTGGTCTTTGTGTTAGTTTTTGTGCTGATATCATACCATTTTGATGACTATATTTTTTAAGTAAAGTTTGAAATTAGGACGTGTGATGTCTCCAGCTTTCTTTCTTAAGAATGCTTTGGCTATTTGTGGTCTGTAGTGTTTCCATTTGAAGTTTATTATTCTTTTCCTATTTCTGTGAAAACTATTCTTGGAATTTTCGTAGGGATTGCATTGCATCTATAGATGAATCTATTTATTATATGACATATATATGATATACGATATATATGATATGGTACATAATAGCATTAGCATTCCAGAGGGAGTAAACCACTAATTCTAACAATGTCAGTAATGTACATCCTGGGAAAAAAGAAACTTATTTTTTGCTCTAAATTCTAAATAATTGCTGTTGTTTTGGTGAAGAAATATATTTCTAGATATAGATATATGTTATATATGACGCAATTTATACATGTAAAGATATATTTGTATGTTTAGTTATAAATATATGTGGATATACATACAAATATGTATCTTTATATGTGTACATTTAAGACTATATTATAAATATATATATATTATATATGAAAAGCTCAAATTAGTTAATCTTACTACTTCCAATTAACCAGATTGTATTCTACATAAAAGTTAATTCAAATAATTCCAACCCATGTAGTACTTCATATTTCTATTCTACATAGTAGATCCAAGATGAGCAATAATAGCACATTCATTACTTTGTGGAGTTCACTCATTTGAAGTTTTCTTCTTTTGTGACTTTTTTTAACTTTGGGAGGGAAAAATTGTACTTTTCAGTTTTACCTCATCAATGAAAAATGATGCAAAATGTAGGAATACTTGTGAAAATTTTTTTCTAGACAAGATGCAATGCTTAGTATCAAGCTATGTTCATGATAAAGATATGTTTTGAACAACTCAACATTAAAAGTATCATCTGATGCATTTTCAAATGCAGACATGAGAGGATTAGTTCCAGTTGTGGTCTCTGCTATATGCAATTTTTCACTTCTGAGATATTTTTCTGACATGAAACTTTAGATGAGGTGAATCAGACACAAATATTTTTCAATAGCCAGACTTAATCTTAAATAATGCCCAGTGAAACATAAATTTTACATAGTTTATTGAATACTGATGTGTAGAAATTGCCCAAAGTACCACTAGCTATATAACAATAGCATGTAAGGAAAGGACAATTTACTTAGATAAAAAAAACAGAAATAATGGACTTATATTTTCACAAAAAAAATCAACTGTCAGTATTTGAATGCTTCTGTTACATTAGCACTGGATGCTTGTTCTAAAGCAATTAATCTCAAAATTCACTCTAATCCAGTCATTTAATCTTATTTTTATTTTTTTTTATTTTTTAAAGAGTTTCATATTTTTTTTTTTTAAGATTTTATTTATTTATGTGAGAGAGAGAGAGAGAGTACAAGAGCGGGGAGAGGGAAAGGGAGAAGCAGACTCCCTGCCAAGCAGGGAGCCCGATGCGGGACTCGATCCTGGGACTCCAGGATCATGACCTGAGCCAAAGGCAGTCGCTTAACCAACTGAGCCACCTAGGCACCCTAATCTTATTTTTATAGACTAAAATATCTTTGGAAGTTTTTAACCTAATATATATATATGATAAATTTTCTGGTGAACCTGTATTGGTAGAAAATTTTCAATTTAGAAGGTACTTGAAAATTGTTAGAAGTAGCCCCAAAGAAACATAAACATGGAGGATATTACCATTTTAGGAATATATTGTCAAATGAAATTTTTAGAAACACAAATTTATTCTTGTGTTTGAGACTTTTCCTATTTTTGTACCTGTTGCTTTATATGAAAGATATCTTTGAAAAATAGAATTTATGAAACCTGTTTGTCAATCAATTATGGGAAAAGATAGATTGATTACTCTAGTTATACTGTCTATTGAACATGGGTGTGTAAATGAAACTAATTTTGAAAATTCCATTAACAAATTTGCAGAGGTTTAGTTATAAAAATAGAAACTGTAATGTTGCTATGCATTACTGCAACAGACCGTTGTACAGGTATGTTTTCCACCCTTTCCAAAAAAGAATAATGTAATTATGACCATTTTCCCTGTAACTGTAATTTTCCTTTTGTCCATATTTATGTTTTCATCATCTTTAATGACATTATTATGTATACAAATTTATACGTAAGAAGATTATCACTATCTGCATTTTTTCTGTGCATCGTCTTAAGTATCATTTCATGGGGCGCCTGGGTGGCTCAGTCGTTAAGTGTCTGCCTTCGGCTCAGGTCATGATCCCAGGGTGCTGGGATCGAGCCCCGCATCGGGCTCCCTGCTCAGCGGGAAGCCTGCTTCTCCCTCTCCCACTCCCCCTGCTTGTGCTCCCTCTCTCGCTGTGTCTCTCTCTCTCAAATAAATAAATAAAATCTTAAAAATAAAGTATCATTTCATAATTATTGCTAAAGATAATTTTGTTTTAGAGGTTAGTACTGTTCTTTTTTGCCCCCCCGACAATTTAGGCATCAAATATATTACATATGCCACTGGTTGTAGGGCATTCTTTAGGTAACAAAAGGCTTGCTCATGATTATTTTCCCAGAGTTGAGGTTCATGAACAGTAAATTTGATTAGATTATATAAAGCTGATGTGACCTCAGAAAAATTTAGCAGTCAGAATCGGCAATGCTCAGCAAGTCCTAGACATCTACAAAATTAATTTTTGGTCATTGACCTAGGAAAACTTGGAATAGATTGTAATCTTTTAGGATTCTGTATTATTGTATTTCTTCTTAGAATATATTATGTTTCAAATAATGATTTTTTTTCTAGCAAAATTTCAGTTTCTCTTTTTAGTCTTCCCTTCATTTCTGAGGTAAAGCATTTAACAAAAGAAACAGTTATAGAACTTGTTTGTTTTTTAAGAATAGCAATAGGCTATTTATACATTGTATTAAAGAAGAGTAGAAGAGAATGTTAAATTCTCATGTCTTAATTAAGGATCTGATAGAATAAAGTGGGGGACCTTCAGGAAATGCTATGGGCATTTCAGTCTAAGAATATTGTTGATTGTCCTATGAGAAAGTGAGCAAATGATAATTGTGTGGATCTAAGTGAAAACTAAGGAAAAACAAAAGTCCACCAGTCCACCAAAAGTAGGTGGCCATAAGAACTACTAAAGACAGAGTTTTATTGTCTTAGGCTCACCAGAAAATGAAAGCTCTCAAGCTTGTTTATAAGCTCGGAAACCTGTAAAGCTTTTTGACAGGCCATATAGGAGTATTAAAGATCTAATGGAAAAATTGTTTCTTTTCTTATGAAATCTTCCACAAGAGGCCCAATCCTTTGCGTTTGGGTCCAGTTGACATACAAATGATTCATGTATGGAGGAGACCTTATGTATTTCTAGAAAGAACCTGTGAAGACATTTGACTTCAATGTCATATTTCCAAATAGTTTTCTTCCTTTTAAGTTTTCTGGAGTCGCATCACAGAGAAGGAACTTATGTTGGCTACTGAGAGAGCCAAGAGTCACAATTACAGGTTTTTTAAGGGTTTTTTAAATGCCTTATAGGCACTTTAAATCTCTACCACCTGAAGTATTCTTATGACTCAAGGAAGTGGTACAAAGAATGGTAGGAAAATCATTCCTTGTTTCAGGAGAATCAATGGACATTAGATACTACAGTCCTGCTTAGAATGCATTCATATTCCCTCAGGATTAGGTGCTTCTATTACTTTTTTCTACCCAGCAAAGACACATCAAATAAATTTTCACTGGCCATTTTACTAATTATGTCAGCAAGTTTTCATGTGGAAAAAAATATTGTTGTTTTTATTATGTTGCCTGTAAGGGAGGGGCAGATTTATTAAACTGCTTAATTTTTAAGGCCAGTATTTTATTTTGAGCTGTATTTAAAAACAATTTTTTAAAAATCTAAACACTCTTAATACTATTTAGACAAATCCTGAAATTCATGTAGTGAAGCAGTCTGCCAGCCTATCATTTGTTTACATCCCAGAACTGCAATTTCTGGTATTAAGCCATTGACAAAAGAGTGGAAAGAGCTCTGAAAACATCCACATCACAGGCCTCCCTAAAGACTGTTTCAGATTATGATTAATTCTACTGATTTGCCCTTTTGCCATTTTCAAGACTGAATTAATATCCAATCTATTTTAATAGGAAAAACATGCAGTACAGTTCCTTAAAGTTCTTCTATCTAATATGCTCAGAGATATACTAATTCAGTAAATTTTGCTTAATTATCTTCAAGTATTGTCAGTTGTTCACTGTCGTTAGGTTGAGGAAACTTGTTGGCCATGTTAAATATGTCAGCTGAATCCTGTTGGGAAAACTACCTAATAAAGTCCTGGGACCAAACACCACCAGGAACATGTCTATAATTACATAAATTTGAATTATCACCTCACTGCAGTAAAGGAGAGTGAATCAGAGGAAATGTGCAGGAGCATCTTGGTAAGAGTAGATTGGGGGCAGGACAGTCTATTTTTTGTCTGGGAGTAGGAAGAACCAGAGCAGAATAAATGTTTTCACTGGAAAAGAAGCAGTAGTTAGTTATGTTAGACGAAAGAGGGGGAGTGTTTGGTTATTTTGTGGCTGCATCATGTAGTTGCAGTTGTCCATGTTCAGATATGATGGAGGTATGGTCTCATGTTTGTCTTGCTTTAGCACGGTAATGGAGTGATCTTGTCTGATATTATTGATATTCTTAAAATTTGTTTTCTGTTCAGTAGAGATTGTAACTGTTAGCTTAACTGTCAGCTGAATGGAAAAAAAAATTAATCTCACCACAGATCCCTGCTGGTCAAAACACTTTGTTTGTAATTCCATTTTATTTAGGTTATTGTGCCCACTTTCTCTCTGATTATTAATAATTACCCCTGCCCTCTGCCATTTGGGCTTGTGATATTCTCACTTGTATCATGGAACTGAATCCCATTTTAGTACTCCCCACACTGATATCTTTCCTAAATTGTAAACCCTCTTCACAGTTTGTCAAAATGCAGATGCTTACTCTTTCACTCAATAATTAATTTATTAGTGACTTGATGAAGGGTGTGTTTTCTAGGCCCCCCCAAAGAGTTTGGTTAGGAGTGGCCCATCAAACTGAGTATACTTATTAAAGCATTCCTTCATTCCTGAGACTCAACTTTAATATAGCATAAGCCAGGATATCTCATTGTTTCTAGGCCACTTTTGAGTCCAGATAATAATTAGCCAAACTAGCAGATCATCTACCATTCTCTTGTGTATTAGCCAGTATGTTAAATCTGGAATCCCATGTCAGAGTGCCTGGATGACTCAGTTGGTTAAACATCTACCTTCAGCTCAGGTCATGATCCTAGGGTCCTGGGATTGAGCCCCACGTCAGGCTCTCTGCTCAGTTGGGACCCCGCTTCTCCCTCTCCTTCTGCCTACCACCCGCCCTACTTGTGCTTTCTCTCTCTCTCTCTCTCTCTCTCTCTCTCTCTCTGTCAAATAAATAAATAAAATTAAAAAATAAATAGAATCCAATGTCAATATATGTATCCCAACTCAAGATTATGTTTTGTCCTTATTTGTCTAATACTCTTCGAATTCATTTCCACACAGGTTCCTCAGACTCCCATTAATACATATTAATAAATTTTATAAGTATTTGTATGTAGAGGCTATTTACTTCCAGTGTTGGCCTTGTATCTCCGTTTTATGTTGTGATCTTCTGCTATGTTTTGAGAGTCTGTTGTGAGGATAGGAACAATGCCAGTGATAGATCTGGATCTTTATAAGTATCTGAATCCCTTGAGAAGGAACTGCCCTTGGGCAAGTATCATAAAATGCCACTGGAAAATAGGAAGGTAACATTTTTTTTTTTTTAAGATTTTATTTATTCACTTGAGAGAGAGAGAATGAGAGACAGAGAGCATGAGAGGGAGGAGGGTCAGAGGGAGAAGCAGACTCCCTGCCGAGCAGGGAGCCCGATGCGTGACTCGATCCCGGGACTCCAGGATCATGACCCGAGCAGAAGGCAGTCGCTTAACCAACTGAGCCACCTAGGCGCCCCGGAAGGTAACATTTTTATATCATTAATACTCATTTGTTAAGACAATACAAATTTCCCGGATCCTCAGCTTATTTTAAATAATTTTGGAAAGCAAGTCTATGGTTCCTACCAAATAACCATGTCATTTAAAACAAAATATAGTGGGCATAACAGTAAGGTCTCATCTGAAATTGAACTGCTTAATAATATAAATATTTTTGTAAATAAAATTTGAATCTAGCAAAAAATACATAGTTTATCATTTGTTATTATTTAAGATATAGGTCTGGTTCTGTAACAACAAAAAAAATGACAAACAAAAAATAATAGAAGATAGTCATTTCATTTTCCTCTCTCTCCTAAATAACATGAGCAGGAATAGGGAGTTCATGGGGATAAAGAGGTACTCATAATATATTAGGCTCTTTCTAATTTGTGGCTCTACCTTATCTAAAGTGCTGCTCAGATTCACATGGTCAAGGATGATTTCAGTCAAAGTGAAAGGGGAGATATGGAGGAAGACGAGTGGATGGTTTTTCCCATTAAAGCAAAGGAAATTTCATGCATCTTTTCTCCCCCCTTACATCCCATTGGTAGCATGTGATCATATGGATTAGTCATAACGTAGCTGCATGAAAAGCTGAAAAATGTAGCCTGTAGCTGGAGTTTCAGGTACCTAGCTACTTTTCAGGGTCTTAATTAAGGAAAAAAAAGTAGTAGGGCTATTAGGGATAATGTAGTCTTCCAGAGCTTCTTGTAAAAAAAAAAAAAAAAAAAGTTTTACATCACATAAGAGGAAGAATTATGGTACTACTGGGATTATAACAAGTATGTTAAGTTAGTAGACTTCCAAGAAAATATAATTAGAATAGCTGTCAAAGTACAAGTCAGTAATGTAGAGAGAATATACATTAAAAGTAGCTCCATCTTGCTCCTTTCTCCCTAGTTATTTTTCTGTCTTTGTTTCCCAAATCTTCTAATCTAAAAATTTTCAATTAGGGTTCTGCTGAGATAAATAGGCAGACTACACTATTATAGGAAAGATGGATTTGTTTTGTTAGTGTACCAGGAAACAAAACAAAACAAAACCTAGGCCTTTTATTGTTCTTTTCTCTTTTTAATCTCAAGAGAACCTACATTTATAGATAAATACTTCAATTTATAAAATAACTTTTCTTTATAAGCTACTGATCCTGAAAAGAGTTCTGCATGGCTGTTACATTCTATATATCCGTTCCTGTGTCTGATATTCATATAAATATTGAAAATAATGACTTTAAGGAAACTATTTCTGAGTCTACAAATAAGTATCATTTTCTAATAAACATCTACCTTCTGGTTTCCATGTGGCTTCCACTGCCTATAAGTTGCAGGAAAACTAAATCCCATGGATGATTATCAAAGAACTGGTTGAAATAAGCAGAGAAACAAATTTTATTGTTATTGAGTAGAATGTTCCATAAATAGAGATTAGGTCAAATGGGATGGTAGGTTTCTTCAACCTTTGTATCTTTTTATTTACTTCCATTTAATTATTCTATAAATTACTATGAGAGGAGTGTTAAAACCATCATTCATAATACAGGTATCCCTGCTTTTCAAAGCTTTGCCTTACACCATTTTGCTTTACATTAGTCCCTGTTTTTGATAACTGGAAGAAATCTTAAGATGATTTTTGCTTTTATGAAAAAAGGCAAAAAGCTGAAATAGCATTCAGTGTTTGTTTTGTAGCAAGCTGTTGGGGAGGCAACATGTACCCTGAGCAGTGAGGGTGGCATTGCCAAGCTTCTGCCCTGGGACCTACACTCAGCATCTCAGCATCCAGCCACCATACCTTTGAACACTGTCTGTGAGCATCTGTGCTTTATCATGATTTGTTTTGTGGATCTGTTAACAAGCTGTGTGCTAAGGTATTGGAAAAGCCTAAGACAGGTTGATCTTTGGGTCTGGGAATGCTGAAAATTTTCCCATATAAATTAACAGTAATTGCTTCTTCACTTTATGTCATTTCAACTTAATGAAAGTTTCCATAGGAGCACTATACTTTCAAATAGCAGGGGAAACTTATATTGGATTTATGTATTTCTCCTCTGGGTTTTGTCCATTTTTGTTTTATGTGATTTGAATCTTTGTTATCAGGTGCATAACCACTTAAGATTGTCATTTCTTCTTCTTCTTCTTCTTCTCCTTCTTCTTCTTCTTCTTCTTCTTCTTCTTCTTCTTCTTCTTCTTCTTCTTCTTCTTCTTCTTTTTCTTCTTCTTTCTGCTTTCTTCTTTCTTTTCAAATTTCTATTTAAATTCTAGTTAGGTACCATACAGTGCAATACTGGTTTTGGGAGTGGAATTCAAAGATTGTCATACCTTCTTAATGAATTGCCCTTTTCATTATCATATATGTCCCTCTTTGGAACTGTTAATACAATTGGTTCATATTATTTGTGTATTTCATATATGCAAAATGCTCACTAAAATTTGGTTTATAACCCCAAAATCAATATACAGGGGCTTTCTCAGTCATTGTCAGATGTGAGCAGAGCTGCAATAGAATTGAGTTGCCTGTCACCCACATTTCCAGCTGAAATTGCAAAAGGTGACATCTGCCATCTTGTTTCAGCCTTCATACAGAGATGACCAGAGGATGGACAGGGCAGGGAGCAGGGCAGTGCAGTGGAAGAAGCTCTAGCTCTGGGGCCTGTTGGACAGGGTAGCCCCAATCCTGGTATCTGTTAGTTGGCAGCCTCAAGCAAGTTTTTTTTTTTTTTTAAGATTTTATTTATTTATTTGACAGAGACACAGCGAGAGAGGGAACACAAGCAGGCGGAGTGGGAGAGGGAGAAACAGGCTTCCCGCCGAGCAGGGAGCTGGATGTGGGACTCGATCCCAGGACCCTGGGATCATGACCTGAGCCGAAGACAGACGCCTAACGACTGAGCAACACAGGCGCCCCCTCAAGCAAGTTTCTTAACATTTCAAAACCTTCTTTTCTGTTTTATAAAATAAAATAAGAAAAAAGAAAAAAGAAAAAAACTAAAAATCAAAATAGTTCATTTTTGGAATTTAAGATTATGAAACTGCATGTTTTATATATATATGTGTGTGTGTGTGTGTGTGTGTGTTTCCCTTAGGAGCAGTGGCTCATTATTTAATAATTCAGTGTTTGTAGTAGCTTTATAGAACATAATTACTGCAATAATGAGATTACCTGTATTTCTTTTTCTAGTGTCTGCTTAGTATGATACAAATGTAGCCCCGCCAGCTTTTCTATTACTAGTGTTTGCATGGTGTATATTTTTTGAGCTTTTTCTTCCTATACCCTTATCTACCTGCTTGGAAATTTGGTCTTTTCTCTTCCTTCTCCCTTTTTCTTTTTCTTCCTCCCCCTGTTTCTTTTGCTTCTTCTATCTAACATGGCAATCTTTTTTTTTGAATTATTTATTTATTTTTTTAAAGTTTTTAATTTCAATTAGTTAATCCAGTGCTATATTAGTTTCAGGTGTATGATATAGTGATTTAATACTTCCATACAACACCTAGAGCTCATCACAATAAGTGCACTCCTTAATCCTCATCAACTATTTTACCCATCAGGCCAGCCCCCTCCCCTCTGGTAACCATCAGTTTGTTCTCTATAGTCGGGAGTCTGTTCCTTGGTCGGTCTCTCTCTCTTTTCCTTTGCTCATTTGCTTTGTTTCTTAAATTCCACATATGAGTGAAATCATATGGTATTTGTCTTTCTCTGACTGACTTATTTCACTTAGTGTTATAATATTTTATTTTTTTAAGATTTTATTTATTTATCTGACAGAAAGCACAAGCAGGGGGAGTGGCAGGCAGAGGGAGGGGAGCAGAGAGCATGACGTGGGGCTCAATCCCAGGACCCCGGGATCATGACCTGAGCCGAAGGCAGACGCTTAACCAACTGAGCCACCCAGTGCCCCTTCACTTAGCATTATAGTCTCTAACTCTATCCATGTTATTTCAAATGGCAAGATTTCATTCCTTTTGGTGGCTGAATAATATTTCATATATAATGGAATTCTGTAAATAATGGAATATTATTCAGTCATCAAAAAGAATGAAATCTTTATATATACATATATATATATACCACTTCTTTATCCATTCATCAATCCGTGGACACTTGGTCTCCTTCCAAATCTTGGGTATTGTCAATAATGTGATTATAAACATAGGGGTGCATGTATCCCTTTGAATTAGTGTTTCTGTATGTGGGGCAGGGGGGTAAATACCCAGTAGTGTGATTCCTGGGTCACAGGGTAGTTTTACTTTTAACTTTTTGGGGAAACTCTATACTATTTTCCATGGTGGAAGCACAGTTTGCATTCATACCAACGGTTCCAAAGGGTTATTTTTTTTTCTCCACATCCTCACCAATAGCTATTGTTTCTTGTGTTGTTGATTTTAGCCATTCTGACAAGTATGAGGTATTATCTCTTTGTAGTTTTTATTTGCATTTCCCTTATGACCAGTGATGTTAAGCACCATTTCATGTATCTCTTGGCCCTCTGTATGTCTTCTTTGGATAAATGTCTGTTCATGTCTTCTCCCCACTTTTAAATTGGATTATTTGTTTATTGGATTTCAAGTTATATGTATGTTTTTAATATATTTTGGATACTAACCCTTTATGAGATATGTCATTTGCAAATATCTTCTCCCATTCCATACATTGCCTTTTAGTTTGTTGATTGTTTCCTTCACTGCAGAAGTTTTTATTCTGATATATTCCCAGTAGTTTATTTTTGCTTTTGTTTTCCTTGCCTCAGGGGACCTATCTAGAAAAAAGTTGCTACAGCCAATGTCTGTAGTTAGTACAGACTGTAGTAGTCTACAGCCAATGTCTGTAGAGAGGTTACGGTCAGTAACTTCTAGGATTTTATGATTTAGGTTTTTAATCCATTTGAACTTATTTATGTGTATGGTCTAAGAAAGTGGTCCAGTTTCATTCTTCTGAATGTTGCTGTCCAGTTTTCCCAATACCATATGTTGAAAAGACCATCTCTTTCCCATTAGATATTCTCTCCTGCTTTGTCAAAAATCAATTGACCATATAGTTTTGGGTTCATTTCTGGGTTTTCTATTCCATTCTATAGATCCATGTGTCTATTTTTGTGCCAGTACCATACTGTTTTCATCACCACAGCTCTGTAATATAACTTGAAGTCCAGAATTGTGATTCCTCCAGCTTTGCTTTTCTTTTCCAAGATTGCTTTGGATCTTCAGGGTCTTTTGAGGTTCTATACATATTTTAGGATTGTTTGTTGTAGCGTGAAAAATGCTGGTGGTGTTTTGATAGGGATCACCTTAAATGTGTAGATTGCTTGTTCTTCCAATCCATGAACATGGAATGTCTTTCCATTTCTTTGTGTCACCTTCAGTTTATTTCATCAGTGTTTTATAGTTTTCAGAGTACAGCTCTTTCACATCTTTGGTTAGGTTTGTTCCAAGGTATTCCATGATTTTTGGTGTAATTGTAAATGTGATGTGATTCCTCAATTTCTCTTTCTGCTGCTTCATTATCTGTGTATAGAAATACAACAGATTTTTGTACATTGATTCTGTATCCTGTGACTTTACTGGATTCATTTATCAGTTCTAACAGTTTTTTTGGTGGAGTCTTGGGTTTTCTGTATAGAATATCATGTCCTCTGAAAATAGTGAAAATTTTACTTCCTTGTTGCTGATTCAGATGCCTTTTATTTCTTTTTGTTGTCTTATTGTTGTAGCTAGGACTTCCAGTACTATATTGAATAAAAGTGGTAAGAGTGGACATCCTTGTATTGTTCCTGACCAAAGAGGAAAAGCTCTGTTTGCCCCCATTAAGAATGATGTCAGTTGTGGCTTTTTTATATATGGCCTTTATTGTATTGAGGTATGTTCCCTCTAAATCTCTTTAGTTGAGGGTTTTTATCATGAATGTACATTGCACTTTGTCTAATGCCTTTTCTGTGTCTATTTAAATGATCATATGGTTCTTACCCTTTCTCTTGTTGATGTGATGTATAATGTTGATTGTGAATATTGCACCACCCTTGCATTCCAGGAAGAAATTCCACTTCATCATGGTGGATGATTTTTTTCATGTATTATTGGATTTGGTTTGCTAGTGTTTTGGTGAGGACTTTTGCATCTGTGATCATCAGAGATATTAGTCTGTTCTCTTTGTTGTGGCGTCTTTATCTGGTTTTGGTATCAGGGTAATGCTGGCCTCATAGAATGAATTTGGAAGTTTTCCTTTCTTTTTCTATTTTTTGGGTTAGTTTGAGAGAATGGATATTAACTCTTCTTTAAACGTTTGGTACAATTCACCTGTGAAACCAGCTGGTCCTGGGATTTTGTTTGTTGGGAGTTTTTGATTAGTGATTCAATTTCTTTGCTGGTAGTCAGTCGGTTCAAATTTTCTATTTCTTCCTATCTCAATTTTGGTAGTTTATATGTTTCTAGGAATTTATCCATTTCTTCTAAGTTGTCCAATATGTTAGCATATAGTTTTTCACAATATTCTCTTATAATTGTTTATAATTCTGTGGTGTTATTTCTTTTTTCTCATTTGTAATTTTATTTTTGTTTTTCTCTTTTTTTCTTGATGAGTCTGGCTAGAAGTTTACCAATTTTATTGATTTTTCAAAGAACCAGCTCCTGGTTTCATAGATCTTTTCTATGGTTTTGTTTTGTTTTGCTTTGTTTTTAGTTTCCATCAGACTGGCTGATTTAACTGTGCTTAAGTAGTTTATGCTTAATTCAGTTACTAATATGGTTGAGTTCTATTTGCTTTCTGTTTGCCCCACTTCTTATTTCTTTTTCTCCCCTATCTCCATATCTATTTTAGATTTTTTAAACTATCATTTCCTTTCCATTCTTGACTTATTAGCCATGTTTCATTGTTCTATGTTTTATGGGTCACTCTAAGGCTTACAATATTAATATTTAATATAAGAACATACCTTCCTTGGGGCGCCTGGGTGGCTCAGTCAGTTAAGCATCTGCCTTTGGCTCAGGTCATGATCTTGGGGTCCTGGGATCGAGTCCTGCATTGGGCTCCTTGCTCAGCAGGGAGCCTGCTTCTCCCTTTGCCTGTTCTGCCTGCAGCTCTCCCTGCTTGTGCTCTGTCTCTGTCTCTCTCTCTCTGATAAATAAATAAATAAATAAATAAATAAATAAATAAATAAATAAATAAAATATATTAAAAAAAAAGAACATACCTTCCTTATACAAGTATTTTTTGGCTTTTACCTCTCATCCTTTGTACTGTTCTTTAATAATTGTAGTTCTGAATGTGTTTTAAATAATACAATACATTGCATTATTCTACTTTAAAGAATTATCTTTTGAAGAAATCTTGTTTAAAAACATCATATTTATTCACATGTTTACTAATTCTGCTAATCTTTTCAGTGTGGAGTTCTGAGTTTCCACCTAGTATCATTTAGTTCATTCTTAAAACAACTTTGTTGAGTATTTTTATATTCTAAGTTAGTTGGTGATAAATTGCCTAAATGTTTTGTTGGAAATGGTATTTAAAAAAAAGAAAAGAAAAAGAAAAAGAAATGGTATTTCATTTTCTTCACCCTTTGCAAAATATGTTTGCTGGTTTTATAATCGGAAATTACAGAATTGCCCCATCTGCCCTTCCCTAGCACTTTATAGATGGTTTCTCTTATTTATGTCTTGCATTCATTCCCACAAAGAGACTTTGAACATATTAATCTTTGTTTCCTAGTATTTAATGGAGTCTTAGTGATGCTCTCATTATTCATTGAGATCTCTGTAGTCTATGCAATGAAAACACTGATGTCTTCTAGTCCCATGTAAACTCCACAAATTGTTAAGCTTGTTACTTCTGGGCAGTGCTTTTCTCAGTCTGTTAGAGTTTTACCTTATGCATATACAAATTAATGTTCAGCAACATCCTTCTGGATCTCTTCTTCATGCAGTTCCATCCACAAATTGAACTCTGAACCTGCAAATGCCAGATTTCCCTTTTGTAAATGGTACCCTTTGTCTTCTCAACTCAGATCCCTGCACATACTCTCTAGATTTCTCCTTCTTGTACTACAATCCTGAGGTAGAGAGAAAGCACTATTTTAGGGCTCACATCATTTAATTATAAAATCAGTTCCATTTTTTTTCTATTTTTTGAAGAAAACTCTCTAGAACTTAGAAATGAAGAAAATATGAATCTAGGATTATATAATTTTTTAAAAATACAGACTTTACTGACTTTTAAATAATTCAGTGTTAGGAAAAAGTAATGAAGACACTTGTGCATAGCAAGAAAAAAGGAAAGAAAAAAGAAGTATTATGGAAACATATTAGGCAGATAATATAAATATTAAGTTATTTTCTGAATCTTAATGATGTTTGCGGAATTATCAAACTTCTAAAACTTAAAATTTGTTATGAATTATTTTCCCATAAATAATGTTTTTTCTAATGTTATAGCCATGATATTGTCTTATTTTACTTAACGCCATTAAATTATAGAAAGTTCGATCCCATAAACCTGGACTTACATTGGAGTGGGATCTGTACTGTTACGTGAGGGAAAGGTACCAGGGAGTAATCCTACTGGCAACAAGGCCGGGTAAAGACGACATCAAATACTCTGAACATAGGTCACAAGTTACAACAATGTTAAATTTCAAGTTGATGTGTCTATAAAAATCTGATTGAGATTTCTATCTTTCTTTTAGTGAAATAAATTTTAAGCACACTTATTTTTTTAGATATCAGTCATATTTCTCACAATAATTATTTGTTCTATGTATAAATAAATTGCATTATTTGATACAACATGAGATTGCACAGTTTGAAAAGTTTTTATAGACCTCCTTTGGACATAAACACGCAAAAGTTCTCCATTTTTTTTATTTTAACTGTGATTTAACTGATTTATCTTTCTCTTTTCTCATTTGATTATATATTTCTCTTCTAATAAATATATAAATATAATATATTCAGTTTTCTTTTTACTCTGCCTCAAGGAATATAGTAAGGCAAATGAGACAATAAATGTAAAAACAACAATAATCTCCAGTGTAAGCAAGATTAGTGGGAAGTAGTGAGGACTACTTTTGAGCAACAAAGCTCCAACTCTAGATGCTGTTCCAGTCAGTTGTCATCGTAAGAGAATAAGGGTCAGCTTTCCAAAGAGAAGCCAGAAAGCTAGATTTTTATGTTACATGTCTTAACTCTTAAATGTTAATGTATTGAACATTATCTGCTATAAAACCATTTTCTTCAGTGCATTTATTCTAAGAGCCTCTAGATTGTGAGTTTGCGGTTCATGGCTCCATATTTGTATGTATTTCTGTTGTCATCATTTTCTTAAATTGATGTTGCTTAGTTTAAAGAATATAATTGTAGAGAGGTACCTGGGTGGCTCAGTCGATTAAGCAACCAGCTCTTGATTTCGGCTCAAGATCTCAGGGTGGTGGGATTGAGCTCTACATTGGGCTCTGTACTCAATGGGGAGTCTGCTGACATTCTCTCTCCCTACCTCTAACCCTCCCTCCATGCTCGTTCATGCTTTCTCTCTCTCTCTCTAAAGTAAATAAATATTTTTTTTTAAAGAAGAATATAATTGAAGAGAGATGCTATACTGCTAATTGATAAATATCTGTGCAACATAGTTCCAGAAATTTGTAAACTCTTATCCCCACATTTGTCATTTGATTTGTGCTAATATCATTGCTATTTCAATAGCTGCTAAGATTTAAGCATCAAATGGTTGTCAAAATCTACTGAGCTCAGTTACTGTTGACAGATCAAAATGATTGGTAGTGTTTCATATTGGAACGTAACTTCCTTTTGCCTGTTTCCTAATCTCAACCTGTTCTTACTGCCAACTAGCAGCCAAAATATCCCATCAAGATATAAAAAGTAAGTTCTGTTAATTATGCAGCAACAGTGTTGCTGTATGTCACTGACCTTTTCAAAAATTTTTGTCAGTGTTTCATAAAGCATTTCTGCAAACATAAAAAATAAACAACAAAAGGTCATTGTTTTAGGCTGTTTTTCATAAATGATTAAGGGAAAGGAAAAACTATCTTAGTTCTTCATTTTTGCAATCTTTTACAAGTTATATTTTTTAGTTAAACTTTTTGGAAATTTTATGTTAAGTGGAAAATCTAATTAAATATGTGGAGTAACAATGGCTCAGCTCTAAAGCCCTTTGGATCAGCCACTAGGATAACATAAACCTTTGATGGGTTTGCATGCTAAAAGAAATCTGCCGTTTCTTTTTGATGTGAGGACTAGATTTTTCAGAACAGATTTTTATATTTTCTCTTACTGGTTTAGCAAAATGTGGGTGAATGATTTTTATGGAAGTTTATAAAAGCAGTGTTTTATTAATTTTACAGATTGGCTAATCATAAAATATATGTTCCATTTCATATACATGTAAGCACATATTTCTTTTTTTTAAAGATTTTATTTATTTATTTTGAGAGACAGAATGAGATAGAGAGAGAGAGCATGAGAGGGGGGAGGGTCAGAGGGCGAAGCAGTCTCCCTGCTGAGCAGGGAGCCCGATGCGGGACTCGATCCCGGGACTCCAGGATCATGACCTGAGCCGAAGGCAGTGGCCTAACCAACTGAGCCACCCAGGCGCCCCAATAAGCACATATTTCTATGTAAAATCCTTGATTCAATAAATTTTTATTGAATGTGAACTAGATGACACTGTTCTTGGCACTGGAGATACTGTATTGAGGGGGGGAAAGACAAAAATCACTCTGTAATGAGAATCCATTCTCATTTGAAAGTTGGAGACAAAATTTATAAATATGTATATGTAATTTAAAATATATAAAGCCCAAAGGTTTAGGGAAAATAAATTTCAGACAGTGTGAACAGCAATCACAAATGTTCTGAGGTAAAGAGGAATGTTCCTGGAGTGTTCAGAAACAGCAAGGAGACTGATACAGTTACAGAGTGACAGAAATAATAGAGGCTGAATTATATAGAGCCAAGTAATTCATAGAAAGAACTATGACATCTATTTTGATATTCTAATTTGATTTACAGCTTAACAAAATCACTTGAATTGCTATGTCAAAAATACATGAAAGGCAGTCAGGGGTAGAATCACTATAATAATGAGACTATTACATAACACAGAAGTGTGATGAAAATGTAGCATTTGCCAGTATAGTGACAGATGGTCAAATTCTGGATATATGTCCAAGGATAAGCCTGCTGGATTTAAATTAAGACACGAGAAACATGAAATAGCTTGCTGTGTAGATATCTGGGGAAAGGGTATTCTAAACAGCCATGATTTCACCTGCCAGTGCCTTGAGGTGGGATGTACGGAGTACAGGAACTGCAGAGAAGCAGCCTGACAGGAACAGAGTGAATGACTGAATGTTGGAAGCTTAGATGAGGTCAGAGAAATAACAAAGGCCAGGATAAGTAGGACAAAGTACAGTGAGGTGTGGGAGAGAAAGAGAGGCATCAAAGGTAACAACAAGGGCCTCAGTAACCAAAAGAATTGAGTAGGTATAAAGTGACATGAGTAAGGCTAGAGGTGGTTGGTGTCAGTTTGGAGGAGAATATCCGCTTAGGTTAGTGCAGGCTAAGTTTGAAATGTGGAAGTTTCAAGGATGCTGATAGATATTCTAGTATAAAGTTTTCATAGGGAAGAATTGTCAGACAATATAAATATGTGAGTCATCAGCATTTAGATGAGATCACATAGAGAGTAAGATAGAAAGAGAAATGGTCTCCAGGCTGAACCCTGGGCTTTCCATTATTTAGAGAATAAGGAGATGAAGAGGAGCCAGGAAAAGACACTGATTAGAGCTCAAATTAGGTGAAGCCAGTAATTCCAGATTACTCCCTATTCCTAATGCTTTGATCAATTTGTAAGTGATATCCTAGCCATATTATGTGTTTTGACGTGCAGCTTTCCGAATGATTTCATAGTGCTTAACAAAAATAATACTTTAAAAATAAATTTGTTCCGCTATTTTCCTGAAGTTTGAATGAGAAAGGAATTCTAAAAATGTTGCCTGCATATTTGGGGCAAAGTAGGGAGGAAGTGTGGACTGGTGTGGGACTTATAAGTGAATACCTTTTTATATTCTTTTTGAATTTTGAAAAAGACAAATATGTTATCCATTCAAAAATAAAACAAAAAAATTTAGAGCCATGTTTATGTTCTTAATGTTAACATTAGCTGATCATCGAAGACATGTGTTGCTGGCAGTTTTATACTAGAAATAAAATCTGATTCTATTCAAAACACATTATGAATTTAAGAGATAATCTACATAAAGTAGTGCAAATTGATTTCAAGTTTAAATGATTTCTCACATTTTTCTAAACTATATATTTAACACTTAAAGATTATATGTTTAGAGATGTGTTAGCAAACTGTTTTCATTCTCCACAAAGAAAGGTCCAGTTATCTTTTCCAGTCATGTATTTTCTATTAATTTTGACTTCTTTAAAGGGTAGTAGAAACATATTTTAAATGCTTGGCCTTTTCTGTGTGAGGTGTTTTTAAAGGTAACAGACTTACTGTTTCTATTTTGCATGCTTTCCACATTTATAAGCTTACTGCTAACTATTTTGTTGTTTAAATGAAAGACTGTACTGACAATTACATGGAGGCTCATGCATGCTTCACCGCCAGATCTTACTATCATTTGATGTGAGGAGAAGCAGAATGCTGAAATTACTGGTTTTAGCCTGCATCTGCATGGCCTGGTTATGCCTACCAAGGTGAAAATGTCGACTCTGAAGAATGTAATTATATAATTTCAACTGCAATAGTGGCAAGGTTAAGTCCTTGCTTTACTGATCTTAAAAGGAATGATAACTTCTAGGGCTGGAATTGCCTTTTGTTTATGAATTTGACCTCCCACTTATCCTCTCTGCTAAGTTTCTCTTAGATAAGGTTTTCAACACAGCTGTTAATTCAATATAGATTTTTGGATTTTTTTTTTCTCTTTCATTCTTTTCAGTACATACTGTTTCCAACAAGCAGCAGGCATGTAACATATTTCTATATTTTACTGCGCCATTTTAGGAGATAAGTGTAGAATGTATTTGAAGATGTTTGAGGTAAAGCAACCCAGGTTATTTACCAATAATTTTAATTTTCCCATGTAAGTTAGAGCTTACATAGGAATAAATATTTTTTTGAAAAAATGATTGCTAAATACTAAATAAATGTCTTTAGTTGACATTTAATTATCTACTGAACACTTAATTATGCCAGTAAGTTCTTTCACTTAGGGCCTTTTTTAGTAATTTGAAAACTCTAAATTTCCTTATTGTACCCTACTTGATTTTGTCACTGTAGTGTTAGAAATAATAATTTGCAGTTAAATATAAATTTAAGATAATGGAAATAATTTATATTCCTATTAGTGTGTAATGCAAAAACATTCTGACTTTCAAATATGTATCTTAATAAGCATATAATTGACTAAATATAACAAACATTTAGTACATGCACTTTGCCTGACACTGTGGAAGATATGAAGCTGATAGCTCCATTCAGAAGTTATTACTTAAATAATGGGAGTAGAATTTAAATATATTGCAAAGCCATGCAGACTAAGAAGCATATGAATAATGTAAAGCCTAGTAAAGAATTCAAGGAAGGAAGAATGAAATTCTAGCCAGGAGGATCCATGAATGGTTATTAGATTAAGTGTCAGTTAAAATTATAAGATTAAGTGTTGCTCAATAGGGTCATTCTGGATGTAGGGAATGGGAAGAATAAAGGTATAGTGGTGAAAAAGTATATTAGAGACTCATTTGGTGTATCTCTAGTCTTAGCATAGGGTAACATTTGCAAAAAAAAATGATTGACCACAATACATTTTTAAAAACAAATGTGTAGATAGTATACCCTCGGGATATATAAATGACGAAGAGAAACTAGTCAAAATATGGTCTAACAGATATATTCACTGTTAACAAAAAAATGAATAATTGATTTATGTTTTTATTTACCTTGCAATAGAACACATTTTTAAAAACTATTTGATTTTAAAAGAAAAAAATAAATTGTCAAAGATAAAATGCAACTTCTTTAATTTTGTGATTTATTTTTAAATGATATGCATATTTACTAAAAGTTAAATATCTTAAATATATTAATACACATTTGCATAATTCTATGTTTTATCCATATTCAATTAGAAATACCCTCAGCCTTAGAAAGAAATGAAATGCAGAGAGAAAAACAATGAATATAAAACTTTTAATTTCAACGATAGGAATATGAAGTGAAACCATTTCTGAGTCAGTATTGTAGGTCAAGTTTTGTTAAAGGGAAATTGAGAAGTTTCCTTAATACATCTATACCCATACTTATTGCTACAACTATGCCTATATCTATGTCATCTGTAGGTCACTTATACTACAGGATATGATATATAAAGGAGTATGTATCAGCATAGAGAGAGCCAGAAACATTATTCCAGCTGGTGAATGGAGAGAGTGATTTAGAGGGAAAAGAAATGGAGGCAGATGCTATCTGGGTCCCTCATAATGTGGAACCTATATGTTCATAAACCTAGACGTGAGTTTGTGTATGTGTTGGTGAGGGGATGGGGATCAGGAAAATGACAAAAATCTGAATTCCATTAGTTAGAGAGAACCTGCAAACAGAAAGGGCTTCTGTGTTGTTTCCGATTAAGTGATGTGCTGATCATTTCCCTGTTTGCTCTTATACCCATTCCCCTTCCTTCCTGGCCTTCCATTAGGAAAATTTAAAGTGTAATTCTTCCCTGAATCACATGAATCCCACCTGCACCACCATCAACAGAATATAATGAAGGAAATTACTTTTTTTTTTTTTTTTTGGCACTTCTAATTAAAATGCAGGCATACCTTAGAGATAAAACAAGTGTCACAATAGAGTGAGTCAAATGAGTTTTTTGGTTTCCCAGTGCATAAAAAAGTTACATTTATACCATAATATAGTCTTATTAAGTATGTAATAGCATTATGTCTAAACAACAGTGTGAATACCTTAATTTAAAAATGCCCTATTGCTGGAGTACCTGGGTGGCTCAGTCGATTAAGCTCTGACCCTTGATTTCGGTTCAAGTCATGATCTCAGGGTTGTGAGATTGAGCCCCTTATCAGGCTCTGCACTGGGTGTGGAGTCTGCTTAAGATTCTCTCCCTCCCCCTCTGCTCCTCCCCTTCTCTAAAAAATACTTTATTGCTAAAAAATACTATCTGAACTATCAGCAAATCGTAATCTTTTAGCTGGTGGAGGGTCTTGCCTTGATGTTGATGGCTGCTGACTAATCAGGGTAGTAGTTACTAAAGGTTGGGGTGGCTATGGCAATTTCTTGAAATAAGACAACGGTGAAGTTTGCCTTGTTGATTCGCCCTTGCTTTCATGGACAGTTTCTCTGGACCATGCAACACTGTTGGATAGTATTTTACCCGCAGTACAACTTCTTTCAAAATTGGAGTCAATCCTCTCAAACTAAGTTTATGCATATTCTAAATCCTTTATCAGCTAAGTTTATGCATATTCTAAATCCTTTGTTGTCATTTCAATAATCTTCACAGCATCTTCACCAGGAGTAGATTCTATCTCAAGAAACTACTTTCTTTTACCATTTCCACAAGATACAACTCTTTTTCCATCAGTTTTATCATGACATTGCAGCAAGCAGTTACATTTTCAGGCTCCACTTCTAATTCTCGTTCTCTTGCTCTTTCCACCACATCTACAATGGGAAAGAAGGCTGGGATCAGCTTCTTCCAAACTCCTGTTAATATTGATATTTTGACTTCTTTCCATGAATCATGAATGTTTTGCATGGCATCTAGAACAGCGAATCCTTTCTGGAATGTTTTCAGTTGATTTTGGCCAGATTCATCAGAGGAATCACTCTCTGTGGCAGCTACAGCCTTAAAAGATGTATTTCTTCAATAAGAAGACTTGAAAATTGAAATTACCTCTTGATCCATGGGCTGCAGAGTGGATGCTGTGTTAGCAGGCCTGAAAATAACATTAATCTTGTTGTACTATCTCCATCAGAGCTCTTGGGTGGGACCCAATTCAACACACAACATCCTCTTGTGTCCGTGTACAGGAATGTCTCCAGTATAATTGCCCCTGGCCTTGTGTCCACAACTTAGTCATTTTTCCCCCAAAAGGAAGAATGAGATACCGGCTTGGTGAACAATAGACTTGGGCCTATGTCTCTTTTTGGATCTCTTCTATTTAAAAGCCACACATCTTGTGATTTTATTTATCTTTTATTTCTTTTTACCCTTGGGCTAGTAGAGAGAAACTGCAGGTCCCAACTTCCCAGCAGATGGGATCTTCTAAGTCTGCTCAGGGAGGGAATAACAAGCACACCATATTAACAAGCCCATTAGCCCCTCCTAACTATTGTCTTTAGATCATTTTATAAAAATAGCAGTTGTATTTGGCTTTCCTATGCCTGACATGTATCTATTTATTAATTAGGATCACATTTCTGCAGAGACAAATGCTGCTGTTGGTCAGGCCCTGGAGTTTAATTCATTCTGACATTTTTTTTTTTTTGAAAATACAGTTTAAGATCTAAATGCAGTTCCCCTTCTTTTATTCATGGATTCATGAAATATCGGTCTGCATGCTGTATATGATCTATATACAATAAATTTGACTATTACAAATATAAATTCTGAGTTCATAATACAAGAGACATTATATTTCAGTAATAACAATTGTGTGTAGCTATAGCATAGTTAATAAAAAAATCATGAATGCATATATCAATATTTATTAATCCTAATTTATGTTTTGACTTTTTATTTTCTGCTTTTGTATGCCTTTAATAAAAGTACAAAATGTTTTTATTATTTTTCACATCTACAGATTACAATGCAATTTAGGGGAGAAGTTTCACTAACATTTATTTCTTCAAAACTGATATTAATATTTCATGGAACATATATTTGGTAAAATATGAACTGAAAAAATATCCATTATTTCATGTACCATTGGAACATGCAATGGCCACCTCTGTGGCAACTGCAGAAATAAATAACATATCTAATAAATATTTTAATACTACCATATATATACACATATATGGTAGTGTATATATATATACACACACACTTACATATGTTGATATATATGCATATCGATAATAAAGAATTCCTTAGAGTACTTAATGTGGGTTAAATACATAACCTTCTATAAATTGAGAGTTAGTTGAAGCTGTTTAAAAAATCCCTTAGTGTTGCACTGTCCAGTAACATAGCCAATAGCTATATGTGGTTATTTAAATTAAAAATCATTTAAAAATATAAAAAAAAAATTAGTTCCCTAGTCACTCTAGCCATTTACAAAGACACATGCGGTTAGTGTCTATCAATGAACAGAGTAGATTGTAAGACAATTCATCATCACAGGAAGCTCTATTGGGCAGTACTTCCTTAGACTCTAAATATTCAATGGATTTAATTGAATATTGATTTTTTAAATGATTTCTAAAAAATACGTTACTCATAAATGTCAGAGCTATTTCAGCATCCTTTTCTTATAATACCACCCCTATTGGAACTCACACTCTAACTTTAGTGAGTGTTGTCATTTAGAAGGTATATGGCATATTAGTTCTGAGATAATGAAACATGGTAACAATCGTGTGGTGTTGCTCTGAAGGTATGTAAAATGTAAGAAGATGGGCAAGTTTTCTCAGAGTATCACAGCATAATGAATTTATTTTCAGCTTATGTCCTCAAATACAAATGGCCATTCTTTTCCATGAAACAGGCTAATACAATTCTCTTTGATGAAGGATGATAGAAAATCACAGGAGAGAAAATACAGATGTAACAAACATTTAGGTCACAGAGAATAGCTGGACAAACACAATTTATTCCAAGTGTTAGCAAGAATAACACACCATCAGCTTTGTAAAGACTGTGTTGCAAGGGAGCAAGAGTCCATGCTTGCCTTTACAAATGTAAAGATTAGGGGCTATTCACATCTATATCACAGGACTCTAAAAAGACATTGGCATCTGAGGGAAGAAGGTGTAGGTAGTTACAGAAGATGCCAGATAGCACATAGAAAATGGAACTGAATTTAAAAAGAACCAAGAGAAGGGGAATTTATACAGCATATATACTGGCCATTATCATCTGACCCTTAATGGGAAGAAACTGGGTGTTTATACAAAAAAGTTTAATAAATTTGTTACATCTTTAAGTCTCTGTACATAGAATGTATATTTGGCTTAATGCATCTATATGATTTTGTTAAGGTGTTTTTTAATTAGTTATTCTCAATAACCTATTTTGTTTTATTTTAGAAACTGAGTTGACACATTGCCTTATACATGACACATTTCCTTCCCAGACAACTAGGGGGAGTGAACTATACTCATTTAAAAATAAAAATTTTCCCGTTGAATAGGAAAGATGAATCCTTTCCTTATGTTCTTTATAAAATGACTATTCCTTTGTGATATATCATGATGTGTTATACTATGCATGTGTTCAGCATAGTAAATCTTACTGAAGAACTTGGGTTTTGGAGTCATGAAGAACTCTGTTTGAATCTTGGCTGCGCTATTTACTACTTGTCTGACTTTTGGAAACTACTTAAATTCCCTGAAACTTGATTGTCTCATCTGTAAAATAAAGATAAGATTATTTCCGGGCACCTGGGTGGCTCAGTTGGTTAAGCGACTGCCTTCAGCTCAGGTCATGATCCTGGAGTCCCGGGATCGAGTCCCGCATCGGGCTCCTTGCTCAGCAAGGAGCCTGCCTCTCCCTCTGACCCTCCCCCCTCTCATGTACTCTCTCTCATTCTCGCTCCCTCAAATAAATAAATAAATCTTTAAAAAAAAAGATAAGATTATTTCCTATTTAATTAACTTGCTATAATATTTGAATAAGATATTGATTACAAATCAGTTAGAAAGTAATCGGCTACAATAAGTAAAATATATGTATGTATAAATATATACTTAAAATAGCTCTATATCTAAAAATTGCTAAGGTTAACACTCACATTTTGCTTTTTTTCCTTAGACATTATTTTCCAGCAATTATAGCAAAACATATTTTGTTGTATGATATAAATTATTTTGGGAAGGAACTCTTAAGGACTTTGAAAAGAGTGTCTTGTTGCATTTATTGGCTTGACCCACAGTGTCAGGTAAATCAGGCACTTCCTTATTCTCCCAAGGTCATTCTTCCCAGTTGTGCATTCTACTTGGCATTCAGGCTTCCAAGCCATTCTTTGAAGTTGTAGATTTGTCTTATTCCTGATAGATCTTAAGCTTCTTTTAAACTGGAGTGAAGTTTGGGTAACAGTTCTAATCACCAAAGAATTCTTTCCAAACGGTGCGATTTTTTTGCCTCTACATTTCATAGGCTTTGCATTATCTTATAAAGAAAAAAGAGACTTTTAAAATGTATTACTCATGTAAAACTTTACTTCAATTTGCACACTTCTGATCGTTCTAAAATGATGTTTTGGGAGGAAAAAGAAAAATAAAACCATATGTCTGATGATGATTTCTGTCCACAATAAAAAAAAAAATCAATTACTTACATTTACTTTTTGACATATATAAAGAATGGTTTGGGAATGCTTTGGTTTGCATATCATTAAATGAAATTAGTTTTTCCTGTGCTGTCCCAGGAATACTGAGGAGAAAATCTTGTCTCTATTTTCCCTTAGTTCCAAGCTGTATCTGTACTAGCCAAGAAACTCTTTGTAATATCATTATAAGACAGAATTTTAGAGCATGAATCATTTTTGAGTATTTTATATTTCAGCCATTTTTGAAGTATTATGGACTTCAGTATATGGAAGAGAATGCCATAAACTTACCAAAGTTATATTAGAACTATGTGCTAGAGCCAGGATTTGGACTTGGTTTAGAGGTGTGTGTGTGTGTGTGTGTGTGTGTGTCACTTTTTTCTTTCACAAAAAAGCCCAGCATAATAAATACATTATATTAAATGTTGCTCTTGTACTTAAAAATATATAAATATATAAGTAAATTCTGGAAATCAAAACACATTAGTTCACACAGGCCTTCAATGTTTATGCCTTCATTTACCTCCTTTTAAATGTGTTCTTATTTATATTTATTTACAGATAGTTTATATTTATGTTTATCTTAAGTCATTAACAGATGGTTATTTAAGAGATTTCCAATTGTTTGCTATTTCAAATGAGGCTAACATAAATAAACTGCAAGTATGTTATTTCATGTGTGTGGAGGTGAGTCTTCAGGGCAAATTCCAGGATTGAGATTTTATTTTGTTCCTCTGATAGAAGAGCCCTATACAGAAAACAAAAAATGCAGGGAAATCTATCTTACCCAATAGAAATCCCACCTGTATCTTCTGCCAGATAAACTCTGATGGCACGTAGGAAACCCCTTCTTTGGGAATGGTTTCCTCTTTTGCTTAAGGTACTTCATGGAGGCTACAGTCAGTACCATCTGAATCATCTGAATTGGATTTGCTGACTCAAACATCCCTATCATTTATCCATATCCATAAATCTATGTAGGTGAAAAATCATTACTAGCCTGAAGATGAAAAAAATAAGCAAAAATGAAAATTCAGTATGTTCTGATGACAATAAAAGTTATGTTTGCTTATTGGCAAACTGATGATGAAGTATGGGCATTTATATAAACAGTAATGCCTGTATGGTTCAATAAAAACTAAACCTATCAACAGTAAACATAATCTTCTTAAGTTGCTTAATAATGGCTTCTGACATTGACATTCGTGGTTTTATAACCTCTCATCTTGAAGATTCTAACAAGCTTGGTAATATTTTTAAAGCATGTTCAGAAAGACAAACCAAACAAAGGGATTACTGCAACACGCTCAGAAATAAAAATGCTCACCACTACACAACTGTACATGACAGAAAGTAAAGAAGCATGCAACATCCAATTGAAACTACATTAAAAATTTAGGTGAACAGGATTATCCAGCTTGGAATGCATCCAGGAGAAGGATAAAGAATTTAGAATTATCATAGAGGAATAATGTGGAAATGCTAACTGCTAAACCAAAACATCGACTGCTATTATTAAAATAACTTTTGGCAATGAGGATAAATATTTTATACTTTTTTAATCTAGTATATATGTATGTTAAAACTATTTCAACACTGGATATTATGAAGCATTTACTTTTTTTTTTTTTGAAAGGAAACCTCATTTATTTTATTTTATTTTTTTTAATTTTTTTAAGATTTTATTTATTTATTTGACAGAGAGAGACACAGCGAGAGAGGGAATACAAGCAGGGGGAGTGGGAGAGGGAGAAACAGACTTCCCGCCGAGCAGGGAGCCCGATGCGGGGCTCGATCCCAGGACATGGAATCATGACCTGAGCCCAAGGCAGACGCTTAACGACTGAGCCACCCAGGTGCCCCTGAAGCATTTACTTTTTATTGCATTTCCATCACAATTAATAAACATTTGATATGAAAAGACACTACCTGAAGTTATTTAACCTGAATTGTATTCTCTCTTCTCATTAAACTAACTTCATTTTTTAGTAGGTTATTAGTTAAAAATTGGATGACACAACTTTTATTGTAAAATTAACAAAAATGGCATGTAGTAACTTTAAAATCAAACATGTATAATCTTAATGCCCTAACAAATTATTTCCACTACATATTTTATCTGTATTTATGTATTTTATATAATTTCACATATATAGGGAAATATAATTTTGAATCTGAATGTATTTCTAGTGAAATATTTTACATGAAATATAAATATATTTTATTTGACCGTCAATAAGGACTCTGGGCTCCTACTTAGCTGGGGCTAAATACCTAATGTATTCAAATTTTGAGAGTTTTGTTACCAATTTTCATCTTACCACATAACAAAGGAATCTATGATCTCCAATAAGAAGATCTATAAGATTTACTTATCCAAATTTAAAATTTTAGTTGATAAATCAAGGTCTAGTCTGACATAAATTGTTCAAGATGGAAAACTGGGTCTCAGAGGAATTAGATGATAAGCTTAGAGTTAGCTAGTGGCAAAATCAGGAGTTGGACACTTAACATTTGCAAGAGTTCTATTACAACACACTTTCTAAAAGAGAATAAATCTAGTTAAATAACTTTGTTATCCATTAAAAAAAACATTCTAGAATAAAATTCTATGGAAGAGAACGGTTTTGAACAAATGTTTTTTACCAGTCACTTCATGGCAAAGACCACATCAACTGGTTGCTAAATTCACTAGAATACTGATGTTTTCAGTGGAAAATGCCATCCATCTTACTTTTCTTTCCTCAGGTAAGCCTACCAATACAGATAATATTTCTAGATTTATAAATGCCATCGTCAAAGATCAAATATGACGAATATTAAAGAAATGCCAAAACTAATTCCTAGAGTGAATTATAAATTAGTAGTAGAAGGGAGAGGGAGACAGGCATTTATGAAACAGCTAAGCAGCATTGCAATTAAATGTGATTACTTAATACAATATTTACATAGTATTTTGCAATGAAAAGTTTTGCTTACATTATCTCAAACTTGTGGTTCTTAAAGGAAAAAAGTCAGAAGAATCACAGAGGTCAAGACAGCCCATTTTCATAGTTCATAAAATTCAGCCTCCCAAGGCTGAAACCTGCAGGGAACAGGTGGAGTATACATCTAGGATAGATTGTGGTCCAAAATATTTAACTGATAAATTCCAACTGTGATAATTTCTTGCAGTAATTATAATCCATCTCTGAGATGACATTAGGTTACCTACTTTACTAGAAAGAAGCATTATATCATGTGAACTCCTGTGGGTTTTCTATCAATAGAATTGATAGAAATTATAATTTCTATCAATAATAGCATTATAATTCAAAAAGACATCTACAGTCAAATAAATTGCACAAATGTTGTAAAACAGTCCAATTAGAAGAGGATAATATATACCTTTTCAACCCAGAAACAATCTAGTTCTTTATTCATAAAGCTCTTCTGTTGGTGTGCTATATGTTTTGGATCTTACTTGCTCTTGTTTACTTTTTAAATTTTTTAAGATTTTATTTATGTATTTGAAAAAGAGAGGGGCACCTGGGTGGCACAGTCATTAAGCATCTGCCTTCAGTTCAGGTCATGATCCCAGGGTCCTGGGATCGAGCCCCACATCAGGCTCCCTGCTCAGCGGGAAGACTGCTTCTCCCTCTCCCACTCCCCTGCTTGTGTTTCCTCTCTCGCTGTCTCTCTCTCTGTCAGATAAATAAATAAAATCTTAAAAAAAAGAGAGAGAGAGAGAGTATGAGTGGGGGGAGGGGCAGAGGGAGAGAGAGAGAGAGAATCTCAAGCAGACTCTGAGCTGAATGCAGAGCCCAACGTGGGGCTCAATCTCATGACCCTGAGATCATGACCTGAGCTAAAACCAAGAGTTGGATGCTTAACTGACTCAGCCAACCAGGTGCCCAAAAAAAAATGTTTAGAAGAGGTCTATACCATTTGTAGACATATATACCATGATAAATCCAGGATGAGAAACAACAGTTCTCTTTTGGCCTCCATATTGTAAAGAGGTTTAGAGATTATAAAACAAACAAACAAAAACCTTATTTTATGGGCTATTCAAAAGTGTGTTTTTCTTTAGTGTTGATTTTAGGATGTTATTACAAACACTGAAACATTCTTTTACAGATAGAGTCAACATAATTTTGCTGACATAATGAGAAAACTTGTTTTTATTGGCTGTGTTTTCCAAACCTATGTATTACATGGTTCAGTTGAAAAAAAATGGTCCTTCTCATACCTGATTTTACAACATTGTATGGTAGTGAAAATGATGATTCCAAAAAAAATTATATGATTATTAAAAAGAATTAGATTACTAAAAATAAAATCATTTAAGGACATAGGACTTTTTTAAGAATACACTTTCATCTAAGCAGTGATACAGCTTACTGTTTCTCAATTTGTAAATGTTAGTCAGGTCGTGTCATGGTTTCTGCTCTGTAGAAGACGAGAATTCTGTATTATTCAAGTAGCTTGCCATGGAACAGATGGTGAGAAGTGGATATTAGAATCCATATTTTTAAATGAAGTATTTTTATTAGGGGAAAAATCTTGTATCTAGTAATTTATAACTTGTGAAAAAATAAAAGTATTTAGCTACTTTCTGGTTCTTTCTTATTTCTTCATGTAACTGCACAATCTGGGGAAATTTTTACTCTTAATTTCCACTATTACATAATAGTATTTAAATATTTACCATTAAATTATCAGCTCTTCTATATTGATCTCATTCTTGGAGTTGGATCTTTTACTAGCACACTTGCTGAACATGCTTGGGAACTGAATTGAAATAACTTTCTATAGCTTCTTTTTCCTCATTGAACTTATCTGGAAAAAACATACCTCTAGAGTTGAACCTGAGAGATGATTTACAGAGGGCGATTGGATACCCATTGTTCTTGATGTCTACTTCACAATGACCATTCATAACATTAAGTTAATTGTTTTTAGTTTCTGTGTCACTCCACTTAGGCAAGGAATTTCTCTCAATATCCAATGCTAATAAGGCAACCTTATAAAACCTACAGAAAAAAAAAATAAATGTCAAGCACAATGTTAGAGCCACAAATCTGGAGTGATATCTATAGTTTAACATGTTGGCAAACTAAGAGCTAATGTCTACCATATACCAAGTCAAGCTAGATATTTCATGTAGGATTTGCATGAATTTGTGGGCCCCCTCATGCCCCACCAATTCCAGGACTTGCTCTATAAAATGCAATACAGATTGGAACTCTGATGTATAGAAGGCTTCTGTGGCATAGTCTCTAGTAATAAATTTATTATAGTCCTTTGGATGGTCAAAATGTAACATAGGAATTCGTGATCATGAACAACATAACAAAACAAGAGCAACAATGCATTACCTGTGACAATAGGCTATACTGACATCAACATTGATTCTTTTTTTTTTTTTTAAGATTTTATTTATTTATTTGACAGAGAGACACAGTGAGAGAGGGAACACAAGCAGGGGGAGCGGGAAAGGGAGAAGCAGGCTTCCCGCTGAGCAGAGAGCCTGACGTGGGGCTCGATCCCAGGACCCTGGGATCATGACCTGAGCCGAAGGCAGACGCTTAATGACTGAGCCACCCAGGCGCCCCTCAACATTGATTCTTAAGAACAGGATTCTCTGAGTAAAAAGTTTCAGGAATGTTATCATCATTGTTTGTTTACAAACAGAAAAAGGACTTTCCAACTTAGTTTACCTGGATTAGTGTCAGGTGCTGCAAAGGTGGATTGACACAGCCTTCTACCCCGTTTTTTTTTTTTTTTTATAGCTTTCCACTTTTGCACTATTCTGATGTTTCATAACTGCTATATCTAGCTTCCTCTTCTGATCTTAGTTCTCTAAATTGATTAAAAGAAGAAAATGGATGATGAGAAAGGTATGATCCTGGAGATAGAAGAAGGATGAGGTCAGGCAGTGACCTGAAGAAATGGTCATTAAAATTTATAAACTTAATGATTACTCATTTTTATGGATCTATTTATCCATGCCTACACGTTTTTCTTTTCTATTTGTCTTTAAAATTCCTTTAAAATTATTTGACTTCAAGGAATGTTTATGCTAACAATGGAAAATTATTAGGTTATTGATTTAGAGTTATCAAGCTATCCTAATATTAAGAGGTTTCAGTCAACAGATAATTTAAGAAGAAAAATAAATCTTTAAAAACTGTATGTGTTTATAGCAGCAATGTCCACAATAGCCAAACTATGGAAAAATCCAAGATGTCCATCGACAGATGAATGGATAAAGAAGAGGTGGTATATATATACAATGGAATACTATGCAGCTATCAAAAGGAAAGAAATCTTGCCATTTGCAAAGACATGGATGGAACTGGAGGGTATTATGCTGAGCGAAATAAGTCAGTCATAGAAAGACATGTATCATATGATCTCACTGATATGAGGAATTCTTAATCTCAGGAAACAAACTGAGGGTTGCTGGAGTGGGGGGTGGGAGAGATGGGGTGGCTGGGTGACAGACATTGGGGAGGGTGTGTGCTATGGTGAGCACTGTGAATTGTGTAGGACTGTTGAATCACAGACCTGTACCTCTGAAACAAATAAAACATATGTTAAAAAAAAAAAAAAAAGATAGTAGGAAGGGAAAAATGAAGGCGACGGGGAATCGGAGGGGGAGATGAACCATAAGAGACTATGGACTCAGAACTGAGAAACAAACTGAGGGTTATAGAGGGGAGGGGCCTGAGGAGATGGGTTAGCCTGGTGATGGGTATTAAAGAGGGCACATATTGCATGGAGCACTGGGTGTTATATGCAAACAATGAGTCATGGAGTGGTGCCTAGGTGGCTCAGATGGTTAAGCCTTTGCCTTTGGCTCAGCTCATGATCCCAGGGTCCTGGAATCGAATCCCACTTCTGGCTCCCTGCTCAGCGGAGAGCCTCCTTGTCCCTCTCCCTCTGCATCTCCCTCTGCTCATGCTCTCTCTATCTCTCTGTCTCAAATGAATAAATAAATAAAAAAAAAATCTTAAAAAAAATGAATCATGGAATACTACATCAAAAACTAATGATGTAATGTATGGTGATTAACATAACATAATAAAATAAAAAAAACTGTATGTGATTGTTCATTTATTTCTTTTCATTATATGCCTACAAATATGAAGAAAAAATAATGTTTTGGAAGCTTACATGAAATACTTGCCCTTATTTCCTATATATGTTCTAAAATTTTAAAATATCGATGTTAGTAGTATTAAAATATTTGTATATTTGATTATTCTATTTTAAATGTCTTTGTCAAATAGCCCATTCTTGTTCTGTAACATATACTCATCTTCCCTCTTATTAAAATAATAGAGGAAAAGGTGCATTTCTAATAGTGATTGTATAAGGAAGAAATTTCAGTTGATGTCAGTTTTAAAACATTCTCTTATGTTGTTATTATATATTTTCTAGATGATATTAAATCAGAAATATTAGAATCTAGTACAGTTGACTAGAAATACAGATTTTCTTATATTTATTTAAAATAAAAATATATTAAAAATATGAGAATTTAAAAATAATCAAGATACTCATTTACTCAAGTGCTTTAAAGTATTTTGAGTCCCTGTCATTTCCAATGTAAATGAATACTTGAGGATTTTGACATATCATTATGATGAATTAGCAGAAAAATGGTTGGCTGTAATGTGTGAAAAGTTAGAAAGTTAGTAACTGGTTTGTTTTGTATTTTCTTTTTATTTGTTTTGTTAATTTTTGAGGCTCATTAAAGTAGGGCTGAGCTAGACACAATGGAATACTTAAATTGAATAATTGAATTATTGACTTTACACGACCCAAATGATAACTCCATGGATTTTTTTCTTTGAAAAATATTGGAAGATTTGAAAGTAAACATTAGCTGTGAGAAGAAATGCTTTTGTAAGTAATTCTACAAAAGATCACTTTATAATTATCTGTAAGATAATCCTGAAACTAATTTTATGAAACTATCTCTACCTCAAAGATCCATACTCCCATGTTTAACTCACCCTGTTTTCATTAACTACCTAATCTGAAAGTCTCCCATTCTCTCTATAAATTAAGAAGAGCTGTGTTAAACCCAGTAAATCAGTAATTGTTATTTGATGAGGTAACAATAATCATACCAAGCTTATGTATCATCAGTTTAATGTTCTCTCCCTAACTAAAACTTTGATATGTTAGAATCAAAATATTATATTTTAAAGATAGTAGACAATCTTTTCTTCTTTGTAAATAGATGAAATACATTTATTTGGGCAATTTTCCAACATGTGCAAAGCCTTAAGACATCATGTCATTAATAGCATTTTAAAATTTACCTAGTTTGTTGAGATCAACGTTTAAGTAATTTACAAAACACTATGCAAAATTGTTTCAACTTACTATAAAGAAAGACCCTATGCAATTCTTCTGTAGATAGGTCTTTCTAAAGGTCTGAGTGGAATTATTTTGCTCTCAATACAAATTTGCTCTTTGAAATAGATATAAGTATTTGAATCAGTGTTATTTGTTTTCCTAATATGAATGATCAATTTTCAAATATAAATATTGAGTATTATGACCCAGGCATTTTCGTACTCCACAAAGCTATACAATAAACTGAGAAAGTGCTTTTAGAAACTTAAAAATATAAAATGTAAATTCTACTTATTTTTAGAAGTTATATCTGTCTGAAATTTGCACATTTCTCTTTTGCCATTTACCCCGCTTCTTTAGACTTCCTTGAGTGTTTCAGAATGGTTGAACTTGAAATTCTGTGCTCTATGAGATCTTTAAATTGTCTTCTGTTGTACAAGTACTAATGCATAATGTAGAAGACTTACAGAACGTCTAAGAATTTCAAAACCACTGCACTGACAGTTGAGTGGGTCATAAAGTATACCAGTTGCCTTTAGCCACTAATAAGAAAATCATTTTTACTTGGTTTAAATAAATGCTCTCATTTGAGGGCAGCTCATCAGGCTTAAAAATGAGAACAGTCAAAAGTGCAATAGCATCCTGATGATCTAGAGAAGTGTTTGCAGGAGTGTATGGAACACCTTTTTTTCAGTTTCCAGTTCAGTTTCTCCATTGCTTTCCTCCAGAGCTTCTTCGGCATGTTAAGTTTTATTTATTTATTTTTTAAAGATTTTATTTATTTATTTATTTGAGACAGAATGAGAGAGACAGAGAGCACATGAGAGGGGGGGAGGGTCAGAGGGAGAAGCAGGCTCCCTGCCAAGCAGGGAGCCCGATGCGGGACTCGATCCAGGGACTCCAGGATCATGACCTGAGCCGAAGGCAGTCGCTTAACCAACTGAGCCACCCAGGCGCCCTCGGCATGTTAAGTTTTAATTCATCACCTATCCATTGCTGGAAAAGAAAAGTAAAACAATAAAGATGCAGAAACATGTGAAAGCAAGTTCTTTTTATTTGACCTCATATTCTAATCTATAAACCAATTTATGATAATTACTAAAGAAAATAAATAAGGCAAAGATTTGAAGGAATGTATTTTTGTATGAATTGTTTCATTGACCAATAAGCAAATTAATCAAATTAAATCCACCATAAGAAGAGTGTATTAGCATACTTTTGACAGCTGAATACAGAAAAGAAAATTTTAATAAAAAATAATATTTGTTGCAACAATAGTTTAAATTTCTCTTATGCACCACTTGCATATTTGAATATGTGAAATGTTTTATCACACAGATCTCCTTTAAAGGGGACAGATTTAAATGACTATAGATTTAGGATAAAAGATCTAAAATTAAGAACAATTTTTATTACATTAAAGGAAGATGGCTGGAGGATAATATCTTTTGGCAGTAGAGAGAAAAAGATGAATACTAAGATTTAGAATTCAAGTATAAAACATAAAATTTCTAATACAGTTTAAAATGTGTATTATTTTTCCTATGGATCATTTTTTTATGGAAGAACAAAATTTACCTTACTCTATATAAGATTAAGCCCCATGTTTTATTTTTTTTTATTTTTTTTTTTTTAAGATTTTATTTATTTATTCATGAGAGACAGAGAGAGAGGCAGAGGGAGAAGCAGGCTCCCAAGGAGCAGGGAGCCCAATGCGGGACTTGATCCCAGGACGCTGGGATCATGACCTGAGCCACCCAGGCGCCCAAAAGATTTTATTTATTTATTTGACATTGAGAGAGGACACAAGCAGGGGGAGTGGCAGGCAGAGGGAGAGGGAGAAGCAGGCTCCCCGCTCAGCAGGGAGTCAGATGTGGGACTCGATCCCGGGACCCTGGGATCATGACCTGAGCTGAAGGCAGTTGCTTAACCAACTGAGCCACTCAGGCACCCTTAAGCCCCATGTTTTAATAATTTTCTATACATATTTTTATTTTAGTTTTGTGTTGAATAAATGTTATTAGTATTGTAATACTACTTATCTTTCAATGGCTCATAAAGATATTTAAAAATAATAAATTTTGGGAGGGACAAGTTAAGATGGCAGAGTGGTAGGAGGACACTAGGCTTTCCTCAGCTTTCAAACACACCTGGATAAATATCAAATCATTCTGAATACCCAGTAATTTGATCTGAGAACTGACAGAACAAACTGTACAATTAGAGAGAGAGAAGAGGCCACTTTGTGGAAGGTAGGAGTTTCACAGATGTGGTTCATGGGAGAAAAAAATTGCAGGTGCTGCAGAAAGGAAGGAGTCCAGATCATGGAGACAGAGAGAAAGAGAGAGAGAGAAAGAGAGAGAGAGAGAGAGAGGAGCTCATAGGGACTCACAAAAGGAAAACACTTCCTCAAAGCCATTGACTGAGAAAATGAAAGGGGCTGATTTGGGGGAATTTTTGCAACCAGCAAGGATCAAAGGTTGGAGTTTTAGAAGTCCCAGGTGATGTAGTTTTGGAATGTAGGTGAGGTGAAGTCCAGAGCTGAGGGCCATAAAGAATTCTTGAGATATCTTTGGTGCAAAAATGTGGTTTTATTAAAGCATGGGGACAGGATGCCTGGGCAGAAAGAGCTACTGCCTCCAGATTGTGAGGAGCAACTGATTATATACTTTGGGGTTGGGGGAATTAAAGATAATGGAAGTGTCCTTTTGAAACTTCCATTATCTTTGTTTTTTTCTTTTAAATCACTAGGACATTTGAAAACTGAGGATGACTTATGTCTTGCACGACTGTAATTTCTATAAGTTAACCATTTGTTTTTCTTTCCCTTAGCTTTAGGACAGCCAGGGGTATCTGAAAAATGTCAACACATATCCCACTTGGGAGTGGGGAGTGGGGGGTTGCAGGGTATCAGATTCTGCTTTGTCCTCAGCTTGCCTTCTGTTCCCTCATCAACTCCTTCATAAAGCTATTATTTTCAGGATCAGGAAACATAACAGGTTTTCCTAACACACAGAAGACAGAGACCTAGACAAAATGCCAAGACAGAGGAATTCATTCCAAAAGAGAGAACAAGAAAGGTCATGGCCAGAGATCTAATCAAAACAGGTAAAAATAATATGCCTGATCAAGAATTTAAAGCAACTATCATAAGGATACTACCTGGGCTTGAGAAAAGCATAGAAGACACCAGGCAGTCCCTTTCTGCAGAAATAAAAGAATTAAAAACTAATCATGATGAAATGAAAAATGAAATAACCAAGTTTCAAAACTGGATGAAATGACCACAGGATGGAAGAAGCAGAGGAAGGAATAAGTGATATAGAAGATAAACTTATGGAAAATAATGAAGCTGCAAAAAAGGGAAAGAAAAATCTTGGATCACAAATGTAGACTTAGGGAACTCAGTGACTTTATAAACTGTAATAACATTCATATCATAGGAGTCCCGGAAGAGGAAGAGAGGGAAAAAGGGAGGAGAAGGTTTACTTTAAGAAATTATAGCTGAAAACTTCCCTAATCTGTGGAAGGAAATGGACATCCATATCCAAGAGACACAGAGAATTCCCATCAAAATCGACAAAAGCCAGCCAACAATAAGACATGTCGTAGTTAAATTTGCAAAACATAGAGATAAATTAAAAAATCTTAAAAGCAGCAAGAAAAACAAGTCCCTAACTTACAAGGGAAGATAAATAAGGTTAGCAACAGATCTCTCCACTAAGACATGGCAGGCAAGAAGCAAGTGGCATGATATATTCAGCATGTTGAATGAGAAAAATCTTTAGCCAAGTATATTCTATGCAAGACTATCATTCAAGAGAGATAGAGTTTCCTAGACAAACAAAAACTAAAGGAGTTCATGACCATTAAACCAACCTTGCAAGAAATATTAAAGGAGACTCTTTGAGTGGGAAATAAATTCAAAAAGTGACTAAAGACTAGAAAGGAACAGGGAAAATCTCCAGAAACAATGACAAAGCAAGCAATAAAATGACACTAAATTCATATCTATCAATAATTACTCTGAATGTAACTGGACTAGATGCTCCAATCAAAAGGCATAGGGTGTCAGGATAGATTAAAAAAAAAAAAAAAAGAGAGACCCACCTATATGCTGTCTACAAGAGACTCATTGTAGACTTACAGACATCTGCAGATTGAAAGTGAGGAGATAGAGAAATATTTACTATGCAGATGGGTGTCAAAAGAAAGAGTGAGTAGCAATACTTGTATCAGACAGACTAGATTCTAAATCAAAGATGGTAACAAAAGACAAAGAAGGGCACTAGATCATAATACAGGGATCTATCCAGCAGGAAGATCTAACAATTGTAAATATTTATGCCCTGGACTTGTGAGCACCCAGATATATAAAACAATAACAAACATGAAGGAACTCATGGATCATGATACAGTAAGAGTAGGGGACTTTAAAACACCACTTCCAGCAATGGACAGTTCATCTAAGCAGAAAATCAACAAGGAAACAATGGCTTTGAATGACACACTGGACCAGATGGACTGAACAGATATATTCAGAATATTTCATCCTAAAGCTGTAAAATACACATTCTTTTTGAGTGCACATGGGACCTTCTGCAGAACAGATCACATACTAGGTCACAAATCAGACCTCAACGCGTATAAGAAGGTTGAGATCATACCATGCATATTTTCTGATCACAACACTATGAAACTTAAAGTCAACCACAAGAAAAAAAAAAAAAAAAAAAAACTGAAAAGAACACAAATACCGGGAAGCTGAAGAATATCCTACTAAAGAATGAATGGTTCAACTGGGAAATTAAATAAGAAATTTTAAAATGCATGGAAACAAATGAAAAGGAAAACAACAGTCTCAAAACTCTGGGATGCAGCAAACGTGATCATAGAGGAAAGTATATATCAATATGGGCCTACTTCACAAAGCAAAAATCTCTCAATTACAAAACCTAACCTTAGACCAAAAGGAGCTAGAAAAAGAACAACAAATGAAACTTAAAGGCAGCAGAAGAAAAGTAAGATTAGAGCAGAAATAAGTGATATAGAAACAACAACAACAACAACAACAAAAACCAAGAGGACAGCTCAATGAAACCAGGAGATGGTTCTTTGAAAAAATTAATAAGCTTGATAAACCCCTAGCCAGACTTATCAAAAGAAAAGAGAAAGGACCCAAGTAAATAAAATGATGAAAGAGGAGAGATTACAACTAACACCACAGAAATACAAATAATTATGAGGCTATTATGAAAAATTATATGCCAACAAATTGGGCAATCTGGAAGAAATGGGTAAATTGTATAAAGAATATGGATAAATTGTATAAAGAATATGGATAAATTGTATAAAGAAATGGATAAGTATGTATAAACATATAAACTACCAAAACTGGAACAGGAAGAAGTAGAAAACTTGAATAGACCCATAACCAGCAAAGAAATTGAAGCACTAACCAAAAACTCCCAACAAACAAAAGTCCAGGACAAGATGAATTCCCAGGGAAATTCCACCAAACATTTAAAGAATTAATACTCTTCTAATAATGTTCTTCTCAAAATAGTACAAAAAACAAAAGTGGAAGGAAAACTTCCAAACCCATTCTATGAAGCCAGCATTATCTTGATTCCAAAACCAGACAAAGACTCCACTAAAAAAAGAGAATTCTAGTCCAATATCCCTAAAATATGGATGCAAAAATTGTCGACAAAATACTCATAGATCAAAAGAAAAAATATTTTTAAAATGCCTAGGCTACCCAAAGCAATCTATATATTTAAAGCAATCCCTATCAAAATACCACCAGCATTTTTTCACAGAGCTAGAAAAAATAATTCCAAAATTTGTATGGAACCATAAAAGACCCCTTCTAGCCAAAGCAATTTTTTTGTTGTTGTTGTTCCTAACAGCTTGCTTTCTTCCTTTCCTTCTTTCTTTCTCTTGTAAGCAGCACATCAGTGGGTCTTGTTTTTTTAATTCATTCTGATACCCTGTGTCTTTTGATTGTTGCATTTAGTCCATTTATATTTAGAGTAACTATTGAAAGATAGGAATTTTGTGCCATTGTATTACCTGTAAAGTTGCTGTTCCTGTAGATTGTTTCTGTTCCCTTCTAGTCTTTGTTGCTTTTAGTCTCTCTCTTTCCCACTCAAAGGGTCCCCTTTAGTATTTCTTATAGTGCTGGTTTAGTGTTCATTACCTCCTTTAGTTTTTGCTTGTCTTGGAAACTCTTTATCTCTCCTCCTATTCTGAATGACAGCCTTGCTGGGTAAAGTATCTTGGCTGCATATCTTTCCCATTTATCATGTTGAAAATAACATGCCACTTTTTTCTGGCCTGCCAAGTTTCTTTAGACAGGTCTGTTGCTAACCTTATGTGTCTACGTAAAGACATTTGTCCCTAGTTAATTTCAGAATTATCTTTGGCTTTGTATTTTGCAAGTTTCACTATGATATGTCTTGGTGTTGACTTGTTTTTGTTGATACTGAATGGATTTATTTGTGCCTCTTGGACTTGAATGTCTGTTTCCTTCCCCAGATTAGGAAAGTTCTCAGGTATAATTTGTTCAAATAAATCTCTGCCCTTTTTCCCCTACTCTTCTTCTTCTGGGACTCCTATGATACAGATGTTATTGCCCTTTGTGGAATTGTTCATTTCCCTAAATCTAGTTTTGTCTTCTATATCACCTGTTTGATCCTCTGCTTCTTCCATCTTCATTGTGATTATATCCAGTGGGTTTTGCTTTTCAGGTCTAGTATTTTTTATTTTGGCTTGACCAGTTTTTAGGTCTTTTATCTCTGCAGCCAGGATTTCTCTGGTGTCTTCTATGCTTCTTTCAAGCCCAGTTGGTATTCTTATGACTGCTGTTCTAAAATCTTGTTCTGATGTATTGCTTATATATGTTTTTAGCTTTGCTATGATTTCTTCTTGATTTTTCTTTTGGGGAGAATCCTTCAGTCTAGGTTTCTGTCTTTTGTGTATTATGAAAGCTTATTGTTTCCTGCTCCTGAGAGTAATACTAATATTAAAAAGGGGTCATTCACTGTCCAGGGCCTGTGGTTTAGGAAGTGTTTCTGGTGTATTCTGTGTGCATAATGCTGTTGTTTTTTAGGTGCTCTTTCCCACAGGTCAGTCCTCTACAGAGTTCCTCCTTGCTTGCAGTGGGGAGTGTTTGGACTGTTAACTGTTAACAAGGTGTGCATTGATTTGTGTGTTAAGATAAGCCTGGAAAAAAAAGGGGGGGGGGGGCTGATCCAGAAAAGAGAAAGTGAAAAGGAACAAAAAAAAAAAAAAAACAAAAATCTATAAGCCTGATTCCAAAGAATAAGAAAGAAAGAAGAAAAAAGTGGGACACCCAGGTGGCTCAGTCAGTTAAGTGTCTGCCTTTGATTAAGGTCATGATCTAAGGGTCCTGGCATTGAGCCCCTGTGTCAGACTTCTTGCTCAGCAGGGAGTCTGCTTCTCCCTTTCCTTCTGGTCCTCCCTCCCCCACCCTGACTGGTGTTCTCTCTCTCTCTCTCAAATAATTAACTAAAATATTAAAAAAAAAAAAGGAAGAAAAAAGAAAAAACAAAACAGAAGTCTGATCCAAAAACTGAGACATGGAAACAAATCAACAAGAACAACAACAACAAAAACTAAAAGCCTTTTATCAAAGAAAAAAGACAAAAGAAAAAAAAGAAGAAAAAAATAAAATTAAATAAATATAAAAAATAAAATGTGAAAAACAAAAAACAAAAAACAAAAAACAGAAAAACAAAAATCCAGATCCTATTTCCACCAGAACTGAAGTTGACACTTTGAAGCACTTTATAATCCCTACTTGGTATATGAAGGTAGGGCATGTGTTGGTCTTCTGAGTGAGAGGTCTGCTGTGCTGGCTCATAGTCAGACCCGTCCTTATAAATATGGCCCCACCAGGTGCCAGGGGGCAGAGTTTGGTGTAAGCAAGTCCAGCCTCCACTGGAGATGCTGTGTTTCTCTCTGAAATCTGACTGTGCTGGTGTTGGGAGAATGGGGTGGAAAATGGCATCACCCCACTCTCTTGTCCCGGGGGAGGGGAACACAAAGCTGCTGCCATTCAAGAGTCCCCCATAGAAAAGCAAATAGTCTCCTCTCCTGTGTCCCAGGCTTTTGTCAGATCCCTGCCCTTAATCTGGCTGTGGGCACAGCTGGCATCACACTTCTCCTGTGTTTTATCTCTGGTCTGGTGACTGGTATTCAAAACTCTAAATCTTAAAGGGCCCAGCAAGAGGCAGACCTGCTCCCCTCCCCTAGAGGAGAGTCTCAGCACACACTGTGCCCTTCTGTACCAGAAAAGCAGTCTCATGGTGCACGCATGATGGCTGGAGTCTATTGTGATGCACAATGAAAAGTTGTGACTAGGTTATCTGCCCTACACAAGCCTCTGTCCTCCTCTGTTCTATCCCAGAAAAATCTAGCCAAAGCAATCTTGAAAAAGCAAAGCAAAGCTGGAGGCACCAGAATTCTGGGCTTTAAGTTATATTATAAAGCTGTAGTGATCCAGACAATATGGTATTGGAACAAAAAAGAGACACATAGATCAATAAGAGGGAATATAACACCCAGAAATGGACCCACAACTATACGGTCAACTAATCTTCAACTAGGAAAAGAATATTCAGTGGGAAAATAGCAGTCTCTTCAACAAACGGTGTTGGGAAAACTGGACAGCAACATGCAAAAGTATGAAACTGGACCTCTTATACCATACACAAAAATAAATTCAAAATGGATGAAAGACCTAAATGTGAGACAGAAAACCATCAAAATCCTAGAGGAGAACCCTGGCAGGAACATCTTCAACATTGGCCATAGCAATTTCTTACTAGATACTTCTCCTAAGGCAAGGGAAAGAAAAGCAAAAATGAACTCTTGGGAATTCATCAAGATAAAAAGCTACTGCACACTGAAGGAAACAATCAACAAAACAACAGGAATGGGAACCTAAGGAATGGGCGGAGTTATTTGCAAATGACATATCTGATAAAGGGTTAGCATCCAAAATATATAAAGAACTTATAAAACTCACCCCCCCAATAATCCAGTTTAAAAATAGTCAGAAGAAGGAGAAGACATTTTCCCAAAGACATACAGATGGCTAATAGACTCATGAAAAGATGCTCAGCAACACTCATCATCATAGAAATGCAAATCAAGACTACAATGAGATATCACCTCACACCTGTCAAATGGCTAAAATTAGCAACACAGAAACAACATATAATTGGTGAATATGCAGAGAAAGGGGAACCCTCTTAAACTATCGGTGGCAATGCAAACTGGTGTAATCACTCTGGAGAACAGTTTGGAGATTCCTCAAAAAGTTAAAAAAAAAACTCCCCTAGGATCTAAAAAATGCACTACTAGTTATTTACCCAAAGAATACAAAAATACTGATTTGAAGGGGTACATGCACCCTAATGTTAATAGCAGTATTATCAACAATAGTAATACTATCAAAAGAGCCCAAATGTCCATCAACTGATGAATGGATAAAGAAGAGATTGTGTGTGTGTGTGTGTGTATAATATAGATATTGAATAGATATATTGTATATGTATCCTAGATATCATATATATCATATATAGTATATATATCAATATACATCATATAGATATATAGATATTGTATAGATATTTTGTATATATATATCATATATATCGTGTGTGCATATATATGTATACACACAATGGAATATTACTCATCTATCAAAAAGAATGAAATCTTGCCATTTGTAATGATGTGGATGGAGATAGAGAGTGTTATACTAAGCAAAGTATATCAGTCAGAGAAAGACAAATACCATATAATTTCACTCATGTGGAATTTAAGAAATAAAACAAATTAACATGGGGAAAAAAGAGAGAGGCAAACTATAAAACAGACTTAACTATAGAGAACAAATGGACAGTTCCTGGAGAGGAGGTGGGTAGGATGGATTAAATGAGTGATTGGTGTTAAGGAGGGCACTTGTGATGACCACTGGGTGTTGTATGTAAGTGATGAATCATTAAATTCCACACCTGAAACTAATATTATGCTACATGTTAACAGGACTTTAAATAAAAACTAGAAACAAAAAAAAAATTTTAAAATAACAAATACTATAAAATCATTATAAAATAATCAAGTATATTTTTGAGCAAATGGCAGATAATATATATAAGTGCAATTATTTGTAATTATATAACTATACAGATAATAATTATATTTATTTTATATTAATTATTCATTTAATTATTGATTAATTAATACATGCCATGTATGTTCCAGTTACTGGGAAAAAAGACAGATGAACTGCTTCCCTTTTTGAATCTTATACTCATAGACTTAAATTATATCATTGATCACAAACCACTCTGAAGTAGAATTTGCTACTTTCAGTATGCAGAAACCCTGGCAAAAGGTACTATTAATTTTACACATAAATAAAAACACTGGAGCAATAATACTAAGTTTTCAGGATTATTTATGTTGCTATAAAAGAGCAACAATCCAAAATTTAAAACTCTTCATACAGAAATATATACTTCACACATTTTAAAATATTAGATATGTTTGTTAATGAATTAATCCATACTTTTAGAGGTCCATTTTATTTACTTTTGTATTAGTGGAATTTGACCTCATTGAAGTCAAAATATTGAATCTTATAAAAAGTAATCTGTAAAGATTAAGTAGAAGGTGGGAAAGACAATTTTAAACTAGAAAAAGGAAAGGATTTTTGTCTAAGATGTATTTGAAAGTAATATTAGAGATTGCATTAATTTTCCACAGCTGCTACGACAAATTGTCATAATTTAAGTGGCTTAAGCAACACAAATTTACTGTTTTAGAGTCTTACATATGTCAGAAGTCTGGCACAGGTCTCTTTTAGCTAAAATCAAGATTTTGGCAGGCTAAGCTCCTTTCTGGAGGCACTAGGAGAGAATTCATTTCTGTCCTTGCCTTTTCTAGCTTCTGCAGTCCTGGATCTGAGCCTCCTTCCTCCACCTTCAAAACCAGAAACATCAAATCTGTCTCTGATCCATCTTGAGTAGTCACATCTCTCTCTGACCACAGCAAGGATAGGTTCTCCAATTTTAACAACTCATCTGATTTATTTGACATATTTCGGTAATCTAGAACAATCTCTCATCTTCAGATCCTTAGTTTATAATCACATTTTGAAGTCCTTTTTGCCATATAAGGGCAAACATACTCAGTTTTTGGTGCTTAGGCCCAGATATTTTTGGAAGGCTATAATTCTGCCTACCATAGAATTATGTCCCCTTCTCTCTTCATTGACAGACATATAAGAAAATTGATTACCAATCCATAAAGTCATTTCCTCCAGGTAATTTAATAAGTGAATGACAAAGACAAAAGCAGGAAGTTATTAATTGGATGCATATACTTTTTAGTATTCTTCTCAAAAATTTCTGATACAAATCTGGAAGGCATTCACATGGAACCAATCTATTTCAAATATGTAGCTTTTTAAGACCTTTTATAATGAAATGTTATAATTTAATTAAAATATATTTTATTGTAATCAATTAAAAATAGACACTTACATATGGTAAATGGTTTTTAATTCATACTTCCAAATTTACATTTTGTCATTTCACTTCAAAGCCAACACTATTAACAGCTTGATATGTATCATTCAACATTCTTTCTCCATGCTTATGCAAAATATACAGTACATAAAATTATGATTATTTCTTTTCATACATGCTGAACATTACATAGTTTATGTAATATAATTTAAGTATTCTATTATTAAACATTCATATCATTTAGTGTTGATATTCTATAAAGGGGAATTACTGATTAAAATTATATGTATTTAATTTCAATAAACATTTTTAGAAAACGAAATCAGTATATTTACCACTCCATTGAACAAACAAACAAAAATCAATAGAGAAAACTTTGGTGCAAAATATTCTCAGTGATCTGTTGGAGAACTGAGAACAATCCTTCCTCCCTCCTCTCTCTCTCCTTTTCTGACTCCTTAACATACACATTTTTAGGATAAGCTAGTATTCTTTGGCTCTAAGAAGCAAAACAAAATAAAACAAAAGAGATAAGAAATTTATAATATATAAAGTATCTCTGATAAAAGGAAAAGCTGAGCAACTAGGCACAAGGAAGGAATAAAATGAAGATTTTCTAGAGATTTTGTACAGCCCACTATAATACTTGTGTCTAATTAGCACATATACAATTGAAAAGAAGCTAAATGGTGACAGTGTAATGCTTAAGTGACTTTGGTACACAGGTATTTTTTTTCTGTACAAGGAAATAGAGAAAGCTAAAAAAAAAATGTTTAGGGGTGGAGCAAGATGGTGGAGGAATAGGAGGCCTGGATTTTGTCTGGTCCCAGGAATTCAGCTGGATAGAGATCAAACCATTCTGAACACCTACAAACACAACAGGAGACTGAAGAAAAGAATAGCAGCAACTCTGAACAGAAAAGCGACCACTTTCTGAAAGGTAGGACGTGCGGAGAAGTGAATCCGAGGCGATATTCGGGAGGATAGATGGTGGGGGAGGGGGCCTCCATTGGCCGCTTCTGGCAATTGATAGAGCACTGAAGCACAAAATCGGGACTTGTAGAAGTCTGCTCCGCTGAGGGACATCGTTCCAGTGGCGAAGCAGGGGGTGGGGCCCTCACTGGACAGTGTGGTCTCAGGACCCTCGGGGTCACAGAAAGACAGGAGGGGGCCTGAGTGCAGCAGAGCTCCCGGGTACTGGAGTGGGGAAGCCGGCTGCAGAGACAGAGCAGAGGAGCAGGTTCTCAGCTCAGGGTTGCCATAAACCGTGATCCGTGGAACAGTCGGGCCACTGCTCCTCCAGCAGGGACCCAACAAGCAGCAGATCCGGGGAGACTTACCTTCCTACCCCAGGAGGAGTGGCAAGGGAGTGCACCGCAGGGATCTGCTGGGTTTGGAGACTCCAAAAGGGGTTGTGTGCTAGAGATAGAAATGCACGGTCACAGGCCAGGTGAGCATGGAGTGCGGCCAGGGACCGGGGAGATGGGAGTGATTGACTGCTTTTCTCTGGGGGCTCACTGAGGAATGGGGCCCCAAGTTCTTGGCTCTTCCTGGTCGGAGGTTGGAAGGCCACCATTTTCACTCTCGTCCTCCAAAGCTGTACAGAAAGCTTATAGGGAACAAAAGATCCCGAGAGCAAACCCGAGCCAATTACTTAGCCCAGACCTGGCAAGGGTGGGGCAATTCTGCCTCCGGCAAAGACATTTGGGAACCATGGCAACAGGCCCCTCCCCCAGAAGATCAGCGAGAACAGCCAGCCAAGACCAAGTTTACCAATCAATGAGAATGGCAGAACTCCAGTGCTAGGGGAATACTGCACATAGAATCCATGGCTTTTTTACCATGATTCTTTAGTCTTTCAAAGTTAATTTTTTTAACTTTTTTTTTTAATTGTTCTTTTTCCCTTTTTCAACCAACATCTTATCAATCCCTTTTTTAAAAAAAACATTTTTATTTTTCATTTTTAGACTCATATTCTATCCCTTCATAGTAGTTACACTTATTTTTGGCATATATATATACATATATATATATATATGTATATATATATGTATATATAAGTTGTTCTCTCTTTAAAAATTTGAGATACAGTTTCTTCTAACAGATGAAAATATACCCTAAATATCTAGTGTATGGCTTTGTTCTAGTCTCCTGCCTGAGCACATTCTCTCCTCTTTTTTTTGTCTCTTTTTTAAATCCTCTCTTTTCTCAAACAACTTCTTATCAATTCCTTTTATAAATTTTTTTATAATTTTCATCTTTACAGTCATATTCCATCCCTTAATCATATGAACCCTCATTTTTGTACATATATAAGTTTTTCTTTCTTTAAAATTTTGGGAGGCACTTTCTTCTAACAGACCAAAACACACCCAGAATACACTGATCTATGCACCAGCCTGATCATATTTGATCATATTCCCTTTTTTTGTTTTGTTTTGTTCTGTTTTTGTTTGTCTTCATTTTTTTTCTTTTCTTTTTTTTCTCTTTCTTTTTTCTTTCTTTCCCTTTCTTTTCCCCCAGCTTCAGGTCTTTTCTGATTTGTTTAGAGTATATTTTCTGGGGAAGTGGTTACCCTGTTAGCATTTTGTTCTCACATTCACCTATTCTCCTCTGGACAAAATGACAAGATGGAAAAAATCACCTCAACAAAAAGAACAAGAGGTAGTACCGACTGCCAGGGACCTACTCAATACGGACATTAGTACGATGTCGAATCTAGAGTTCAGAATCATCACTTTAAAGATACTAGCTGGGCTTGAGAAAAGCATGGAAGTTATTAGAGAAACCCTTTCTGGAGAAATAAAAGAACTAAAATCTAACCAAGTCAAAATCAAAAAGGCTATTAATGAGGTGCAATCAAAAATGGGGGTCCTAACTGCTAGGATAAATGAGGCAGAAGAAAGAATCAGTGATATAGAAGACCAAATGATGGAAAATAAAGAAGCTGAGAAAAAGAGAGATAAACAACTACTGGATCACGAGGGCAGAATTCGAGAGATAAGCGATGCCATAAGATGAAACAACATTAGAATAATTGGGATCCCAGAAGAAGAAGAAAGAGAGAGAGGGGCAGAAGGTATAATGGAGCAAATTATAGCAGACAACTTTCCAAAGGAAACAGGCATCAAAATCCAGGAGGCACAGAGAACCCCTCTCAAAATCAATAAAAATAGGTCAACACCCCGACATCTAATAGTAAAACTTACAAGTCTCTGAGACAAAGAGAAAATCCTGAAGGCAGCTCGGGAGAAGAGATATGTAACCTACAATGGTAGAAACATTAGATTGGCAACAGACCTATCCACAGAGACCTGGCAGGCCAGAAAGGACTGCCATGATATATTCAGAGCACAAAACGAGAAAAATATGCAGTCAAGAATACTATATCCAGCTAGGCTGTCACTGAAAACAGAAGGAGAGATAAAAAGCTTCCAGGACAAACGAAGACTAAAGGAATTTGCAAACACGAAAGCAGCCCTACAAGAAATATTGAAAGGGGTCCTCTAAGCAAAGAGAGAGCCTAAAAGCAACATAGACCAGAAAGGAACACAGACAATATACAGTAACAGTCACCTTACAGGCAATACTATGGCACTAAATTCCTATCTTTCAATAGTTACCCTGAATGTAAATGGGCTAAGTGCCCCAATTAAAAGACACAGGCTATCAGATTGCATTAAAAAACAAGACCCATCAATATGCTGTCTTAAGAGAATCATTTTAGACTAAAGACACCACCAGATTGAAAGTGAGGGGGTGGAAAAGGATTTACCATGCTAATGGACACCAAAAGAAAGCTGGGGTGGCAATCCTTATATCAGACAAATTAGATTTTAAACCAAAGACTGTAATAAGAGATGAGGAAGGACACTATATCCTACTTCAAGGGTCTATCCAACAAGAAGATCTAACAATTGTAAATATCTATGCCACTAACATGGAAGCAGCCAATTATATAAGGCAATTAATAACAATAGCAAAGAAACACATCAACAACAATGCAATAATAGTGGGGGACTTTGACAACCCCCTCACTGAAATGGACAGATCATCTAACCAAAGGATCAACAAGGAAATAAAGACTATAAATGACACACTGGACCAAATGGACTTAACAGACATATTCAGAACATTCCATCCCAAAGCAATGAAATGCACATTCTTCTCTAGTACCCATGGAATATTCTCCAGAATAGATCACATCCAACGTCACAAATCAGGTCTCAACCAGTACCAAAAGACTGAGATCATTCCCTGCCTATTTTCAGACCACAATGCTTTGAAACTAGAACTCAATCACAAGAGTAAAGTTGGAAAGAACTCAAATACATGGAAGCTAAAGAGCATCCTACTAAAGAATGAATGGGTCAACCAGGAAATTAAAGAAGAATTAAAAAAAATTCATGGAAACCAATGAAAATGAAAACACAACTGTTCAAAATCTTTGGAATGCAACAAACGCAGTCCTAAGAGGAAATTATATAGCAATACAAGCCTTTCTCAAGAAACAAGAAAGGTCTCAAATACACAACCTAACCCTACACCTAAAGGAGTTAGAGAAAAAACAGCAAATAAAACCTAAACCCAGCAGGAGAAGAGAAATAATAAAGATCAGAGAAGAAATCAATGAAATAGAAACCAAAAGAACAGTAGAACAGATCAACGAAACTAGGAGATGGTTCTTTGAAAGAATTAACAAGATTGATAAAACCCTGGCAGACTTATCAAAAAAGAAAGGGAAATGACCCAAATCAACAAAATCATGAATGAAAGAGGAGAGATCACAACCAAACTAAAGAAATACAAACAATTATAAGAACATATTATGAGCATCTCTATTCCAGCAAATTAGATAACCTGGAAGAAATGGATGTGTTGCTAGAGATGTATCAACTACCAAAACTGAACCAGGAAGAAATAGAAAACCCGAACAGACCTATAACCACTAAGGAAATTGAAGCAGTCATCAAAAATCTCCCAACAAACAAAAGCCCAGGGCCAGATGGGTTCCCAGGGGAATTCTACCAAACATTTCAAGAAGAATTAATACCTATTCTGAAACTGTTCCCAAAAAATAGAAATGGAAGGAAAACTTCCAAACTCGTTTTACGGGGCCCACATTACCTTGACCGCAAACCAGACAAAGACCCCATCAAAACGGAGAATTACAGGCCAATATCCTTGATGAATATGGATGCAAAAATTCTCACCGAATACTAGCCAATAGGACCCAACAGTACATTAAAAGGATTATTCACCAAGACGAAGTGGGATTTATCCCTGGGCTGCAAAGTTGGTTCAATATCCGCAAATCAATCAATGTGATACAATACATTAACAAAAGAAAGAACAAGAATCATATGATCCTCTCAATAGATGCAGAAAAAGCACTTGACACAGTACAGCATCCTTTCTTGATCAAAACTCTTCAGAGTATAGGGATAGAGGGTACATACCTCAATATCATAAAAGCCATCTATGAAAAACCTACAGCAAATATCATACTCAATGCAGAAAAACTGAGAGCTTTCCCCCTAAGGTCAGGAACATGACAGGGATGTCCACTATCCCCACTGCTATTCAACATCGTATTAGAAGTCCTAGCCACAGCAATCAGACAACAAAAAGAAATAAAAGGCATCCAAATCGGCAAAGAAGAAGCCAAACTCTCACTCTTTGCAGATGATATGATACTTTATGTGGAAAACCCCAAAGACTCCACCCCAAAACTGCTAGAACTCATACAGGAATTCAGTAAAGTGACATGATATAAAATCAATGCACAGAAATCAGTGGCATTCCTATACACCAACGATAAGACAGAAGAAAGAGAAATGAAGGAGTCGATCCCATTTACAATTGCCCCCAAAACCATAAGATACCTAGGAATAAATCTAACCAAAGAGGCAAAGGATCCATACTCAGAAAACTATAAAATACTCATGAAAGAAATTGAGGAAGACACAAAGAAATGGAAAAACGTTCCATGATCATGGATTGGAAGAGCAAATATTGTGAAGATGTCAATGCTACCTAGAGCAATCTACACATTCAATGCAATCCCCATCAAAATACCATCCACTTTTTTCAAAGAAATGGAACAAATAATCCTAAAATTTGCATGGAACCAGAAAAGACCCCGCATAGCCAGAGGAATGTTGAAAAAGAAAAGCAAAGCTGGCGGCATCACAATTCCAGACTTCAAGCTCTATTCCAAAGCTGTCATCATTAAGACAGTATGGTCCTGGCACAGAAACAGACACATAGATCAATGGAACAGAATAGAGAGCCCAGAAATGGACCCTCAACTCTATGGTCAACTCATCTTTGACAAAGCAGGAAAGAATGTCCAATGGAAAAAAGACAGTCTCTTCAACAAATGGTGTTGGGAAAATTGGATAGCCACATGCAGAAGAATGAAACTGGACCATTTCCTTACACCACACACAAAAATAGACTCCAAATGGTTGAAAGACCTAAATGTGAGACAGGAGCCCATCCAAATCCTAAAGGAGAACACAGGCAGCAACCTCTTCAACCTCAACCACAGCAACTTCTTCCTAGAAACATTGCCAAAGGCAAGGGATGCAAGGGCAAAAATGAACTATTGGGACTTCATCAAGATAAAAAGCTTTTGCACAGCCAAAGAAACAGTCAACAAACCAAAAGACAACCGACAGAATGGAAGAAGATATTTGCAAATGAAATATCAGATAAAGGGCTAGTATCCAAAATCTATAAATAACTTATTAAACTCAACACCCAAAGAACAAATGATCCAATCAAGAAATGGGCAGAAGACATGAACAGACATTTTTCCGAAGAAGACATCCAAATAGCCAACAGACACATGAGAAAGTGCTCAACATCGCTTGGCATCAGGGAAATCCAAATCAAAACCTCAATGAGATACCACCTCACACCAGTCAGAATGGCTAAAATTAACAGTCAGGAAAGGACAGATGTTGGCGGGGATGCGGAGAAAGGGGAACCCTCCTACACTGTTGGGAATGCAAGCTGATGCAGCCACCCTGGAAAACAGTACGGAGGTTCCTCAAAAAGTTGAAAATAGAGCTACCATATGACCTAGCAATTGCACTTCTGGGTATTTATCCCAAAGATACAAATGTAGGGGGCGCCTGATGGTTCAGTCGTTAAGCAACTGCCTTCGGCTCACGTCATGGTCCCAGGGTCCTGGGATCGAGTCCCATATCGGGCTCCCTGCTGCGCAGGAAGCCTGCTTCTCCCTCTCCCACTCCCCTCTGCTCTTGTTCCCTCTCTCGCTGTGTCTCTCTCTGTCACATAAATAAATAAAACCTAAAAAAAAAAAAAAAGATACAAATGTAGGGATCTGAAGGGGTATGTGCACCCCGATGTTTATAGCAGCAATGTCCACAATGGCCAAACTGTGGAAAGAACCAAGATGTCCATCTACAGATGAATGGATAAAGAAGACGTGGTGTATATATACAATGGAATATTATGTAGCCGTCAAAATGAATGAGATGTTGCCATTTGCAATGACATGGATGGAACTGGCGGGTGTTATGCTGAGCGAAGTAAGTCAAGCAGAGAAAGACATGTATCATATGATCTCACTGATATGAGGAATTCTTAATCGCAGGAATCAAACTGAGTGTTGTTGGAGTGGGGGGTGGGGTGGGAGGGATGGGGTGGCCGGGTGATAGACACTGGGGAGTGTATGTGCTGTGGTGAGTACTGTGAATTGTGCAAGACTGTTGAATCACAGACCTGTACCTCTGAAACAAATAATGCAATGTATGTTAAGAAAAAAAAAAAAGAAGAAGAAGAAGAAGGTAGCAGGAGGGGAAGAATGAAGCGGGGGAAATCAGAGGGGTAGACGAACCATGAGAGACGATGGACTCTGAAAAACAAACTGAGGGTTCTAGAGGGGAGGGAGGTGGGAGGATGGGTCAGCCTGGTGGTGGGTATTGAGGAGGGCACATTCTGCATGGAGCACTGGGTGTTGTGCACAAACAATGAATCATGGAACACTTCATCTAAAACTAATGATGTAATGTATGGGGATTAAAATAACAATAAAAAATTAAAAAAAAAAAAAAGAACTCATAGTGACCAAAAAAAAACTGTTTAGCAGGGCAGACTGTATCAGCAGCAGGAGTACTTTTAACTATATTAAATAAGGAGCACCAGCACTCTGGGTACACGAGTTTAAGATCTCAGTTAATTTCATCGCCTCCCAGGCATACCTTAAGAATAAAACCACTGGCTCATAATTCTATTCCCTTCTACATTTCCGTACCCACCAGCCGTGCTCTAGTTAAAAAGTTGTCATTATTTTCACTCCATTTCATTTGTATATCCGAGATGCTTTCCTGCACAGAGTTATCGCACAAGGTGTTTAAAATTGTTTTTGTCAGTGCTTGGTCTAGAAATTTGTATAGGCTTTAGTACAACTCTGTTATACCATACACTCTTAGTTTTATCACATAGATTTAGTAGATCTTGAATTTTTAATTTTTATTTATTTTTTGTAAAGATTTTATTTATTTATTTGACAGAGAGAGACACAGCAAGAGAGGGAACACAAGCAGGGGGAGTGGGAGAGGGAGAAGCAGGCTTCCCGCTAGGAAGGAGCCCAACGTGTGGCTGGATCTCAGGACGCTGGGATCATGACCTGAGCCTAAGGCAGACACTTAACGACTGAACCACCCAGGCGTCCCATAGAACTTGAATTTTTTAAAGAACCTCTGGAGGGAGAACACTTCTGCAAACACCTTGATTTTGGACTGCTGGCCTTCAGAACTTTGAGAGAGTAAGCTTCTGCTCTTTAAAGCCACCAAGTTTGTAGTAATTCGTTACCATAGCCACAGAAACTAATAGAATTTTACTTAAAAAAACAATTTACAGGAGTAGACATTTGAATAGCTTCTCTAAGCCAAGAGGTGGTAGGACAGCCCTACTGAAAGACTTTCCACACACCCTGGAATAGAAAAAAGGCATTTCCCAAAAGGAATCTGGGAAGTACTAAAAAACAGATGATGGAAGGATTCTGGGAAGAAGAAATAAGCAAATAGACAAAAGAGTTCTGCTGAATTCATGAATTCAATTATTAGCACTTGCAAAATTAAAGTGATTTTAAATGTATCCTTCAGAAATCTCTTATTCAAAACATTAAAACTGGCATTATGGCAAAATCTTTAATATCTGATCCATCTATTTTAAAAATAATAGTTTGATATTACTTTAAGAGATATTAAAATACATTTTATTACTTTTTTTTAAGATTTTATTTATTTATTTTAGAGAGAGAGTGAGAGAGAGAAAGAGCACAAGATTGGGGAGCGGGAGAGTGAGAAGCAGACTCCCTGCTGAGCAGGGAGCCCGATGCGGGACTCCGTCCTGGGACTCCAGGATCATGACCTGAGCCGAAGGCAGTCAGTCGCTTAACCAACTGAGCCACCCAGGTGCCCCATTTTATTACTTTTAATTGCATATTTTAATGTCTCTTGTTTTCAACTTGGTTACTTTACTGACTTTAAAGAATTGATATCTCAAAAATAGAAGGTTTATCAAAAGCACCATTATGATCTTGTGATCACTAGTTGCTGTTCAATATTAATCTTTAAGAAAGTGGAAAACAATTTTTATGAGTTTTGTTGATTTTGATGTTTTTGTGTTGCTTATAACCACAATTCTCTCGTTCAGTTTCAAAAAAAATGCTAGTGATTGAACTTAAATATCACTATGATAATATTTCACACCTTTCTTTTTCCAATCTTTTTCTCATAATACACACCAAAATTAGGATCATTTGTATCTCCTGATTAAAGAGAATATATTTGAAAAGAATGTTAAGTGTTTCCTATACTTTTTAAATCAATTGCCACTTACTTCTCATTTAATAACTGTAGTTGGGGGCTGTAATAATATTCTTTATTGTCATGAGTGGTATGGAAAACTTAGGGTATGTGTGTCTGTCAAACCTCACAAATTTTTCAGAATATTTTAATTTTCCTAATTATATTAAGCATTTTATTTTCAATATACATTGAAGCTTCCTCTTCTAAGTATGTAATTTACCTTTAAAAAACAGTCTTTACATTTAAACATACATCAAAATATAAGCAAAAAATTATACAAAAACCAATTTTTCCCCAAAACTCATGTTACAAAATATTTAAGGCAATAAAGCATATTCATGTGTATATAAACAAAATAATAAAATAGTCATTTGCACAGTCAAAAATTATATAAAATATATTCAACAGATATACTTATTTATCAAAATACTACCTATTTCAGCCAAACCACCAAGATTCGCACATCTAAGCAAAAAATAATTTTAAGTTCACATAAATTTGAAATTATTCCCATACCTTTCAAGAAAATTGATGTTTCAAGGGACATATATTTTGTTTGCACTACCATATACACAAGTAAAGGTTTCTATGTCTAAGTTTATCACGAAAAATTTTTGAAAGCATAACCTATTTCTGCTCTTCTAGTAAAGTCTGGTACAATTTTGCAATAAATTTCTAAAGATCAAGTGTGATATCTGGTTAACAATACGGTGTAGATTCACTGTTTTTTAACAGTGGATTTATTGATTTCATTGAGATGATATCGAGGTTGCTCCATGTATTCGAGGTGAAAGCCAGTACATACCACTGCAGACACCCAACCTGCTTCAACCAGAAAAATACCCAGTTTTACCTTTCTCCTATGATATTGATATAGCATTCATACTTTATTGGTAGTTTTTCTAAGATTTTTATTGATAAGTGTCTTGATTTAAAATTCTTAGGAAAATTAGGGACGCCTGGGTAGCTCATTTGGTTAAGTGTCAGACTTTGGCTCAGGTCATGATCCCAGAGTCCTGGGATCTAGTCCAGCTTCTGACTCCTTGCTCAGCAGGGAGCCTGCTTCTCCCTCTGCCTACAGCTCCCCTGCTTGTGCTCTGTCTCTTTGTCTCTGTCTCTGTCTCTGTCTCTTTCTCTGATGAATAAATAAAAATCTTTAAAAAAATAAAATAAAATAATAAAATTCTTAGGAAAATTAATATAGAATTTTGAATTTTGTTTATACTAAGAACTAAAACTTGAAACTAGGACTTACATATTCTTGCAGTAAAAAAGGGGAAAAGCTGAATTGAAATATAACCAGCCTAAACCCCTAAAATATATATTTATTTTTCAAACCTAAAAAATAAGTGGTAATTATGGGGCATCTGGGTGGCTCAGTCGTTAAGCGTCTGCCTTCGGCTCAAGTCACGATCCCAGTGTCCTGGGATCGAGCCCCATATCGGGCTCCCCGCTCCGCGGGAAGCCTGCTTCTCCCTCTCCCACTCCCACTGCTTGTGTTCCCTCTCTTGCTGTGTCTCTCTCTGTCAAATAAATAAATAAAATCTTTAAAAAAAAATAAAAAAAGAAGTGGTAATTATATGTTGTTTAAAAAAGACCAAGGAAATGAAACTATCTTTAAAACTAACTGGAATGTAGGAAATACACACATTAAAGAAAAGCAAAAATTTTATAGTTATTTTAGGTAGAAGCCAATGATAGAGATACCAGTCCACTAAGCTAACAAACATAAAGAACGGGAATATATACTCCTTCATGCCACCGAACTATTGAGAGATCAGGAAACATGTTGAAATGACTGCATCCAATAATTCAAACCATGTTTCTCCCTTCCTCTCTCTTGCTCTTGTTGTCCTCTCCATCTTTGTATTTCATGTTGGCATATGTCTAATTCATAGCTTCCACATGGTCTATCGAAATTAAGTTTTCTACATTTTGCAAAAAATAGGACCACAAACAGTTCTGTGGTTAAATCCATACTCTTCCAATCTTTATAATCAGAGAGGAATAAGAAGTATTCCTGCTAGCCTTGGTGAATGGGTGAAGGAATCTGGTGGAGTCTGATTGCACTGGCTTGTCCATCCTTGTATCAAAGTTCAAAGGCTAGGATGCTATGATTGGTTCACCTTGTGTCATTCACCCATTCTTGTGAAAAATGGCATCTGCTTCCCTAGGAAGGACTGGAGTGGCAGAGAAAAAAAAAAAAAAAACATATGGCAGTTGTTATACCCGGGAGCACTATTATTATAATAAATAAATCAAAACTATATTTTATTGTGCTTTGATGATCAATTGCTTGAGAATTTGACTTAATCAAAGGAGCAGAAAACTCCATCTAGTGAATCTGTTTCTTTATTGACAGGAGAATTGCAAATGGAGGAGTTTTTTTGTTTGTTTGTTTTTATTTTTGTTTTGAAGATTCTGTTGGCAAAAGCCTTAGAGATGTTAATTCCCTTTGGCACAACTTTTAGAAATTTATCCTAAGGTAATAGTGTTAGGTAAATCCAGGCTTACTTGTGGTATTTTTCTTTTTCTTTTTTTTTTTTTTTTTTTTTTTTACATTCTCTTAATACAGGAGCAGGTAGTGGTGTATAAATAATTTTCTTCCCTGATTAGATATTTTAATGTTAGATAACATCTATTTCCCCTAAGGCCCTCATGAGACAAATTTTATTATGCATTTCTTTCTTCATTTCCTTGCCTTCTAAACCTTTTGTATAGCATTTATTTAACATTATCTGCCACTTTTTTTTCCCCTAAAAGGTGGGAGAAAACTCCTTTCACAGTAAAAAAGGAACAATCTGTCACCTTTTTACAGATTGAGGTCAGTATGAGAATGTTATTCCCATTAGTCCTCTAAAAACATCACTTTAAAAATCAGGTTTTTTAAAAAGTTATTTTTCTTTTACAAAGTCCGAAGTAGGAATAGTACCTTCTAGTGATTGCTAGGTTAACAGTTTTACTCACCTTATCTCCATTATCCTCTTAAGGACTAGATTTTTTTAAACAACTTTACTAGTATTCCTGCTGTGTAAAGCCATTTTCTTCTTTTGAATTTGATTGTGAAGGCCTATCTTGAGTTTCAACACTGAACAATGGATACTTGATGGTGGGAGCAGATAATAGTGTCCTGGAAAGATTTTAAGGACTTGACTATGTCTCTCCGAGTAGCCTTTAACCTAGCACCAGACAAGTAAGATTCAGAGATTAAAACAGATACAGTAAAGCATGGAAGGGAAGAAAATTATGCATCACACATGCATGCAGGAAATCAGTAAAATAAATGTGAATAAATCTACCTCTTCCATAGTTTTCCAAACTTACAATTTATTAAAACATTATTATAAGGATATTTTTTTTTCAGCATATACATGTTATTCAGATAAACATGATTGGCAAATACTAGAATAAGTGTCACTTTATGATCATGATTTAAGAGTCTGTTACCTCTAATTAGGTTATGTTCACATTTTACAAATTCGGGGTATTATTCTTTTAGTTACACCGAAGCTATTAATGGCATGTCCAAAATTTCATCACAAGAGTTTGGGTAATAAAGGGGTTTTTACTGTAACAGACTTTGATATTTATTTTTCTAAGCCATACATTCTACTGTCACATTTAATTTCATTGTGAGCTTATTTTTACTAAGCTGAAATGGTTATTGTTTGTTTGCTGGCTTATTGTTTTAAGGCAATTGAAAGTGTGCCACTGTCCATTTAAAGGAAGGTGGGGATGGGGATAAAGAAACACATACATGGTAAAAAGCCTTGAAAAAAAAAATAAGAGTAATGACTGGTTAATTAATCCTGCATAATTTTGAGGCAAACTTGTTGCCTTAAAAGCCAAGTTTACTGTTCTTTGGAATTTTTCATTTCCTTTGCCAAGGCCCAGAATAACTACAGAAAGATTGTTGATTAAACGCTACTAAAAGTCATATCTTTCCAACCTTATTTATGAAAAACTTGGGCAATTATAGCCCCAAAACATTGAATCAGGATAGGAAAATGTCCAAAAGACTTCTAATCTTCCACTGCTCTTCTTACTTGAAAGTAGTAAATCATTTAATAAAACTTTATACCAATAAAATGGTGAACTGACAGTGATTCAACTAAATTTTAAAGACCCACTTTCTCCACCTCTCTAAATATATTGTACTCCCTTCCCCCACCACTATCCTCTCCATGTTCACAATAGAACTTAGTGAATTCATTTCATCACTGTGGTGAGGAAATTCTGAAAGGTTCTGAAATTCCTGGATTAATGAAATTGGGGTCTGAGAATGGTGTTAATGCATGAAGGACGAAACAAAAATGTGGGATATTTTCCTAGCCATTTTAACACAGAATTAAACATTTTTGAAAACAGAAATGACTGAAAATTTAGACTATATTGTGAAAACCGTAAGTGCCATCAAGTAAAAACAAAATAAGGTAGATTGGTATAGAAAACAAATGCAGGAATCATGATTTTAAATTTGGTGAGCAAAATTAAGGGCCTGAGGAAGGAAAACAGATTTCGTTCAGCCTAAGAAAATGGACTGCTCTGTGGATTTAAAAAGCTATTGTGTTACTTTTCTATCAAATATATTAGGATAATACAAATTTGGTGTGAGTTTTTATATGTGTGAGAGAAGTGACAAAACAAGTTTCTTTCATTTTTGTTATCCACAGATTTGCACAGATTTTCTTGCCACCATAATTACTCAATCAGATTTTGAGATTCTTCTTCTGTATGTCTGCTTTTTGCCTTGAGTTGCAGTAGTTTGTTAAAAACTTTATTGGCCATTCTGATCAACAGCTAAATTTGAGAACAACATTAATATGCATAAAGAAAACATGGCTATTACATTAAAGATACAGCCTTTAGGGCACCTGAGTGGCTCAGTTGGTTAAGCAACTGCCTTCGGCTCAGGTCATGATCCTGGAGTCCGGGGATCGAGTCCCGCATCGGGCTCCCTGCTCAGCGGGGAGTCTGCTTCTCCCTCTGACCCTCCTCCCTCTCATGCTCTCTGTCTCTCATTGTCTCTCTCTCAAATAAATAAATAAAATCTTAAAAAAAAAAAGATACAGCCTTTAATTTGTACTTTCTTATACAAACTACAAAACCCTTTTTTTTTTTTTAGATATTCATAACATCTCCAAATACATAGGGGTTAGTGTAATCTATTATATCAGTTATCTCACACTATTATCATCCTCAACTTATTTGTATAAAACAATATGAAACCACTGTAACCCCTGATAATTTTATTTTGTACATCAAAACACATAATTTCATCAATTGAAAAGGTAAGATTAGAGTGTAAGAAGATAGAATTAAGTGAAGTGTTCTTGAGTTTTGTGAGAAATTTGCTACTACTTGAACACTGCTTGAAGCTTTGATTTAAATATTTTCCAAGAAATGCACATTTCTTGAATTTCCATGAAGTGCCTACTAACAAGCTGAAATTTTACCCATATTTTGGAAAATAGAGGCCTCATCGTCTGTGCACATTTTTAAAGTATATGATGTAGGCATTTATTGCTATCAGCTTTTCTCTTAGAATTGTTTATGGGGCATCTCAGAAATTTTGAAAAGTTATATTTCCATTTTTGTTTATCTCAAGGCATTTTTTGATTTGTCCATTTATCCTCTGGCCCATTGATTTCTCAGTAGCATGTTATTTATTCTCCACATATTTGTGAGTTTTCCAGTTTTCTTTGTGTAATTAATTTCTAGTTTCATACCATTATGGGTAGAAAAGATGCTTGATATGACTTCAGTCCTCTTAAGTTTATTAAGACTTCTTTTGTTGCCTAATATATGATCTATCTTGGAAAAGCATTCATGTGCACTTGACAACAGAATGTGTATTCTCTTGCTTTTGTTAAGTCCATCTGATCTAGCATGTTGTTTCAGGCCAAGGTTTCCTTATTAATTTTCTGTCTGGATAAACTATCTATTATTGTAAGTGGAGTACTAAAGTCCTCTTCTACTATTTTATTGCCATCCATTTCTTCCTTTATGCCTGTTAATGTTTGCTTTATATATTTAGGTGCTCCTATGTTGAGTTCATAAATATTTATAAATGTTATACCCTCTTGTTGGATTGACCCCTGATGTAGTTTTGGAATATAGGTGAGATTTGGTGGGGTGAGGTCCAGAGCCAATGGCCAAGAAAAAATTCTTGAGGTGTCTTTGGTGCAAAAAGGTGGTTTTATTAAAGCATGGGGACAGGACCTGTGGGCAGAAAGAGCTGCTTCACCGGGGTTATGAGGAGTGGCTGATTATGTACTTGGGAGTTGGGGGAGGTAAGGAAAAGGGAGGTTTCAAAAAGATTTTTATGTGTTAAAAAAGACTCACAGGTTATTTTTCCCTCTAGCAAGGCATTAAGACAGTTTGGAGCTTCCTGGATGAATGTCATACATATTCCACCCAGGAGTGGGGGTGTGTTGGGGGGTGGTTGCAGGGTGTCAGCTTGTAATTTGTGCTTAGCTAGCCTTCTGCTCCCTCTTCAACCCCTTTATCATATGAAACACTCTTCTTTGTCTCTCTTTAAGTCTTTGTTTTAAAGTCTGTTTTGTCTAATAGAAGTATAGCTACTCCAGTTTTCTTTTGGTTTTCTTTTCATTGAGTATCTTTTTCCTCCTTTCACTTTTAGTCTGTGAAACAAACAAACAAGCAAGAAGTCTCAAATAATCAGCCTAACCTTATACTTCAAGGAACTAGAAAAAGAAGGACAGTAGAAAACCAAAGTTAATAGAAGGAAGGAAATAACAAAGATTAGAATGGAAATAAATGAAATAGAGACTTAAAAGACAATAGAGAAGATCCATGAAACTAAGAGCTGGTTCTTTGAGAACATAAACAAAATTGACAGACATTTAGCTAAACCTAGACTTACCAAGGAAAAAGAGAGAAGACTCAAATAAATAAAATCAGAAATGAAAGAGATGTTATAACTGATACCACAGAAATACAAGAGGTCATAAGATATTGCTGTGAACAATTATATGCCAACAAATTGGACAACCTAGAAAAAAATGAATAAATTCCCAGAAACATACAACCTACCAAGACTGAATCATGATGAAACAGAAAATCTGAACAGATCAATTACAAGAATGAGTTTAAATCAGTAATTAAAACATGCCAAGGAGCAAAATTCTAGGACCAGACACGGTCAGTGGTGAATTCTATCAAACATTCAAGAAGAATTAATACCAACCCTTCCCAAATTCTTCCAGAAAAAGAGGAGGGAACTCTTCCATACTCATTTTATGAGGTCAGCATTACCATGACACCAAAACCAGACAAGGATGCCACAGAAAAAGAAAGTTACAAGCCCATATACTTGGAGAACATAGATGTGAAAATCATTAACATATTATTAGCAAACCAAATTCAACATTACATTAAAAAGATCATTCACCATGAGTGGGATTTTTTCCAGGATGCAAAGATAGTTCAACATTCACAAATCAGTCAATGTGATATACATCACACAAACAAAATAAAAGATAAAAAAAAACATATGATCATCTCAATAGATGTAGAAAAAACATTTGACAAAATTCAACATCCACGTGTGATAAGAACTTTCAACAAAGCAGGTATAAAGTGAATGTACCTCAACATAATAAAGGCTATTTATGACAAGCCCACAGCTAACATCGTGCTTAATGATGAAAGACTAAAGTCTTTACCTTTAAGATCGGGAATAAGAAGAATACCCCATCTTACCACTTTTATTCAAATCATTATAAGAAACCTTAGCCAGTGGTATTAGGCAAGATAAAGAAATAAAAGGCATCCAAATTGGAAAAGAAAAGGTAAAACCATCACTATTTGCGGATGTCATGATATTATATCCAGGAAACCCCAAAGACTCTATTAAAAAATGTTAAAACTAATAAATTTAGTAAAATTGCAGGATATGAAATTAATACACAAAAATCTGTTGCATTTCTTTAATAGTGAACTATTAGGCGAAATTAAGAAAGAAATATGGTGCTAGGAAAATTGGACAGGCACATGCAAAGAATGAAATTGGACCACTACCTTACAACATACACAGAAATTAACTCGAAATGGATTAAAGACTTACATGTAAAACCTGAAACCATATAACTCCTAAAAGAAAACATAGGCAGTATCCTCCTTGACATCAGTCTTAGTGATTTTTTGTATTTGACTCTAAAAGCAAAAGCAACAAAAGCAAAAATAAACAAGTGGGATTACATAAAGGCAGAAAGTTCTGTACAGCAAAAGAAATTAGCAACAAAATGAAGACGAGCTATTGAATGGGAAAAATATTTGTAAAACATAGATTCGATAAGCAGTTAACATCCAATATATATAAAAACTCAACTCAGTAGCAAAAAATAACAACAAAAAAAACTGATTAAAAAGTGGACAGAAGAGGGGCGCCTGGGTGGCTCAGTCGTTAAGCGTCTGCCTTCGGCTCAGGTCATGATCCCAGGGTCCTGGGATCGAGCCCCGCATCGGGCTCCCTGCTCGGTGGGAAGCCTGCTTCTCCCTCTCCCACTCCCCCTGCTTGTGTTCCCTCTCTCGCTGTGTCTCTCTCTGTTGAATAAATAAATAAAATCTTAAAAAAAAAAAAAAGTGGACAGAAGATTTACATAGACACTTTTTCCAAAGAAGTCATACAGATGACCATTTCATATACATGAAAACATGCTCAACATCATTAATTATCAGGGAAAGCAAATCATAACCACAATGAGATATCATCTCACATTTGTCAGAATAGCTATTATCAAAAAGACTAGATATAATAAATGTTGGAAGGGTTGTGGAGTAAAGCGAACCCTTGTGCACTGTTCGTGGGAATGCAAATTGGTGTAGCTGCTATAGAAAACAACATGGGGGCTCCGTAAAAATTTAAAATTAAACTACCATATGACTCAGGAATTATACTTCTGGGTAGTTATTTGAAGAAAATAAAAACATTAACTGGAAAAAGTATCTGCACCTCCATGTTTGTTGCAGCAGTACTTATAATAGCCAGGTTATAGAAACCACCTAAGTGTCCACTGAAGGATGAATGGATAAAGAAATTGCAATATAGGGGCACCTGTGTGGCTAAATTGGTTAAACACCTGCCTTCAGCTCAGGTCATGATCCCGGGGTCCTAGAATTAAGCCCCATGTTGGGCTCTCTGCTCAGCGGGGAGTCTGTTTCTCCCTCTCCCTCTGTCTCCTGCTCCCGCTGCTTGTGTTCTCTCTGTCAAATAAATAAAATCTTAAAAAAAAGAAATTGTAGGGGCACCTGGGTGGCTCAGGCATTAAGTGTCTGCCTTCGGCTCAGGTCATGATCCCAGGATCCTGGGATCGAGCCCCGCATTGGGCTCCCTGCTCAGCGGGGAGTCTGCTTCTCCCTCTCCCACTCTCCCTGCTTGTGTTCCCTCTCTCTCTGTCTCTGTCTCTGTCAAATAAATAAATAAAATCTTAAAAAAAAAAGAAATCGTAATATATATCTATATATACACAATAGAATAGTATTTAGCCATTAAAAATAATGAAATCTTGTCATTTATAACAACATGGTTGGACCTCAAGAGCATTTTGCTAAATGAAATAAGTAAGACAGAGATCAGCAAATACTATTTGATCTCTCTTATATGTGGAATTAAAAACATACCAACAAACAACAACAACAGTAACAAAAACAAGCTATAAGATACAGAGAACAGGGTGTTGGTTGCTAAAGACAGGGCCTAAGGGATGGAAGAAATGGGTGAAGGAGGTAAAAAGATTAAATAAAAATTTGATTTTAGGTATAAGATAAAAATAGAAGCAATAGAACATACTAATTACCCAACTGAAGAAAAATAAATAAGACCTTGAAATAAAAAATGCATATATATGATTGCCAAAGAATCTGAATGACTCGCACATTCTCATAAGAATGTTGAATGGTACATCAACTATGTACCATCCAAAATGGTACATCCATCTGACCCAGCAATTGAACTACTGGGGATTTATCCTGAAGAAACAAAAACTATATTCACACAAAACCTGTAAATTGATATTAATAGATTTATTTCATAATAGAACCCACAGAAAAACATTGACCTTCAATAGGTGAATGGATAAACTACTGTGGTACATCATACCATGGAATACTCTTCAGCAATAAAAAGAAAAATTATATTGATACACATAACAGCTTGGATAATCTAAAAGGAATTATTCTAAATGAAAAAATTCCAGTCTCAAAGTATGCATACTACGTGAGTCCATTTATATAGCATTCTTAAACACACACAATTATAGAAATGGAGAATGAATCATTAGTTGCTAAGGGTTAGTGGGGAAGAGGAGAGGTTGGATGTGGCTATAAAATGGTAGCACAAGGGATCCCTATAATGGAACTGTTCTGCATCTCATTGTGGTGGTGATCATATGAATCTATACATAAAATTATATAGAATTATATACTCACAGTCACACATATACACATGGGTGCATGTAAAATCTGAATACTTTTGATGGATAGTATCATTTGTCTGTTTGTGATATTATACTGTAGTTTTACAAGATGTTACCATTGGGGGAAAAATGGGAGAAGGTGTGTGAAATTTCTCTATTATTTCTTAAAACTGCAAGTTTATCTGAACGTCTCAAAGTAAAATTAAGTAATATGGCTATTAGAAAGCAAAAATTAGTTCTTTGAAGGCTTGTTTATGACTCATGAAAAACGTTACACAGTTTAACCTGTCCAGTTACTCACAAACTTTTTCGCTTATTGCAGTAACAGCAACTATAAGAACGGTACAATGTATGTTGTAAAATATATGAAATATTTGGAACAGTCCATTAGCCAAGCTATTAGATTCTGTGGTAGATTAGGTCATTGTTCCACAAATATTTTTCCCTTCCTCTTTCCTCTATGGATTTTGGCCATAGGACTTACTTTGACAAATAGATTGATAGAAGAAATGTGAGGAGAGGCTTGAAATGTACTTGTGTGGTTGGGCTTGCCCTGTTCCACGTCTGTCTTTACCCTGAGAAGAGCATGAAGAGTATGTCCCAGGAAACCCACTGGTCCCAGAAGAATGGGAAATAACAAGGAACAGACCTGAACCAAATGCACGCGTAAGAATTGATCACAACCTTAGATCATCTCCAGCCAAACCACAGGCATAAGAGTACGAAATCAAATCTTGATTTGCATGCCACTTCTTTTAGAGTGGTTTGTGATGCAGCCTTATTGTGGCTATAGTTGACTAAAACAGAATAATCAATGAAAATATATTTCAACACTGTGAGAATATGGCTTAGCTCAAACAGAATATGGTATAGAAGCATATGTCGTAACTGACAATTACCAAATATCTGCCTTCTCACAGTTGAACATGACAGTTTTCTTTTTTTTTTGATTTTTTTTTTTATTTATTTATTTGAGAGAGAGACTGAGATAGAGAGAGCATGAGAGGGGGGAGGGTCAGAGGGAGAAGCAGGCTCCCCGCTGAGCCAGGAGCCTGATGTGGGACTTGATCCCAGGACTCCGGGATCATGACCTGAGCCAAAGGCAGTCATTAACCGACTGAGCCACCCAGGCGCCCATATATGACAATTTTCTAACTATAGATCTTGATTTGGTAGTCTTTATTTTCCTCTCTTAATGCTTTATTTTTCCCCTGCCCCTAACTTCAAAGGCTTTTCAAAAATTTTATTGGAACTATGTTTACAGTTTGGTTTTTCGTTATGAAAGTAGAAGAACAGTATGCAAATTGATAACCTCTCCCTCAAACAGTTAATTTGATTTTTACACTGATCTAAGTGCCATGAGAAAATAACTTTGTCCATTCTGTTTACTACAGTGTCACCAGTACTTAAGCATTTAATAAACCTAAATATGTATTGAAAGATTATTCAGTCTCCTTAGCTTCTTGCTCCCCTAGTTTTTTTACTGAGTTGTTTTTTAATATTTCACTCCATGCTTCTATAGTCTATATTAGTGATATGAAAATTGCTTGCATTTTCTGGAAAACATTGTTGAAAATTTTGTTTTTTGTACTATCTTGTAAAATCACCTACATGGCAATTTCTCTTAATTTTTATTGGAAAGAGAACAAATATTTCTTATGATGAATTGATGTGATTTATCCACCAATAAAAGAAACAAAAAACATAGCATTTTCTAGTTTGTTTTGGCTTTTAGGGATATGAGTCCAATTTAATGCTCAGTAATAGTAACTCTGCAGTGCTACTAAAAATATAAGAAGCATATTTTTTTTAAAGATTTTATTTATTTATTTGAGAGAGAGAGAATGAGAGAGAGAGCACATGAGAGGGGGGAGGGTCAGAGGGAGAAGCAGACTCCCTGCCGAACAGGGAGCCCGATGCGGGACTCGATCCTGGGACTCCAGGATCATAACCTGAGCCGAAGGCAGTTGCTTAACCAACTGAGCCACCCAGGCACCCAAGAAGCATAATTTTAATTGCCATTATTTATTGTAACTAAATGGAATAAAATATTTTACTAGTTAAAATACTTATAAATAAACAAAAACCTTGAATTATTAAACTTTCTGAAATAAATATTATTTTATCAGTATAATGCTTTTATCCTTCTAAGAAATACTTCTGAAGACCTATGGTTTGTCTCAAGCACTGTGCTAGGCTGTAAATGTATTGAAGTAAGCATAACAAAATCATGGAACTTACTTTCTTTGGGGCAGACTAAAAAATAATATCTGGTATGCAAATAAAGGATTATGTGATTTTTTAGAAGAGAATAAAATGCTCTTCAGATTACCTGCCAGGGAATGTGGCCTTTTGGAATGAATATGGGAGTTTGGATCAGGCAGAGTATGGCAGATTGAGATAACACTTGACATGTGAAGGCAAGACAAAAGAAAAGGAAAAACTTGTGAAAAGAGTTGTGCCTTGTTGAGAGAAGTAGCAGAATACAGGAAAGCTGTAAGCTAAGAGATGGGTTGCTTTGAGAATTGCAAAAAGATACCTAGACACTTGTATACTAAATCAAGGAGGAATATTGTTTGAGGTAAGGTTGGAAAAGTAAGCCCCGCTAAGGTTTTCAGTTTAATTCTAAGTATAAAGTGAATCTTTTGAAGAAATCTGAGTAAGGAAATTACATAAACCTACTCACAGTTTCTTAAAGTGACTGCCGATTGTGGGGAAAAATTACTGGAATAGAGTAAGTAGGATTCTCTTGGAATCAGGAAATGAAATATTATGTAAAGCTTAATGTTAACAATGGATAGAAATTGATAAAAGTTGTTTAGTTGAAGTCTAGAAACCGGCCATTTTGTGGGGTTTTTTTGACAGTTCACGTGATGCCTATTTGTTGATTTCTTTTTTTTTTTTTTAAGATTTTATTTATTTCTTTGAGAGAGAGCATCAGCATGAGCCAAGGGAGGGGCAGAGGGAAAGGGAGAAGGAGACTCCCCTCTGAATGCGGAGTATAGGGGCGGCTGGTTGATCCCAGGACCTGAGATCATGACCTGAGCTGAAGTCAGATGCTTAACTGCTTAACCACCACCCAGATACCCCTATTTCTAGTATGTCTTGGTAATTTAAAAAACAAAACACTTCAGATGAAATTTTTTTTTCTTCTTGTGAATTTCTCCATGTGTGATTTTACTGTCTAGATGGAACATATTAACAGCATATGGTATGTAGAATATGAACTCTTCCGGAAATGTTCCCCATACAGACATCTCTTTTTAACATTCCCTAAACTATATTGTAATATTTTCAAACATCTTCCATTTTACACTCTTCATAACTTCAACTCTAAAGTTGAACTAGAAAAATACTTTAAAATACTTGCTGCATTTAATTGCATCTAAAATGTGTAGCTTTAAGTCACCTCCAAAGTGATGTGCAGTTAGCCTAGTGAATATATCAGTATACAAATGAGTGGAAACAGACACTTTTGTACTTTTATGGGTGCATTATTCAGACAACAGCAGGTGCGTTCAAGGTGGTATGGGCATAGACAACACACTATTCAATTGTACAAATTTTACTACTACACTTGGGCAAAGATCAGTGACTTTTTTTTTTGTAATGTACCTCAATTCTTTCATGAGATTTAAATATCAAACTTGAGAAACTTAAGTGTCAATAAGAAACTTATTGAATCAATTGATGTTTATCATCATCTGAGTAAGTTTTACATATTTAAAATTCATTCCAGAATAGTTACATGTAAAATTTTTATATCATTTTAATGTTATGTACATTTCTTAGAACCTAATTTTAAACTCTGAATAATCAACTGCCAGATTAGCAATGACCTATATGGTACTTATTTTCCATCACTGTTGCTGAAATCACCATTTTCCTATGGTACCTATAGATTGATCTCTTGTTATTTGGACAGTTACTGTTAGTTGAAAGTATAATAATAACTGAGTATATGTTCTTCCTTTCCTCAATGACTGATTCATGAAGGAACTTGAAAACCCTTGGAATATCAAATTGAACTAATGAATCTTTCATTATCCGTTCTATTATAAACTTTTTATCTCTTGAGTAAATACCTAAGTTAAAATCTAGCATTCACCAAGCAGCCTACTGTTCGTTCTTATGTTAATGAGGAGGCTAATTGCAAATTTCCCTAGGTAATCTCAGTGTCAATTATTCATGAACCACTGACAACAGACATGACATTTTCCAATGACAGCTCTCAATCCTTTTGCTTACAAGTTTTAATATGTGCTAGGTGATTTAAAAGACTTTAAACCTAAAAGGTGTCAAAGTAAGTTAAAAGGGGGAAAAAGTTCTGAAACTTGAATACCTGATAAGTTAGTTTTGAATTTATAAGGCTAACATATTTTAGAATTTGAAAAGCTTTTTTCTTTTTAATTTGAAAAGCTTTAAGGGAAAAAAGAGGAAACGTTATTTCAAACTTCTTTTTAATCACATTGTTGGATTAGTGTTCTTAAATAGAAAATATGCCATTCCAAAAGGATTCTGTCTAATTGATGTATGTAACTACAGCTTTTTTCCTGAATCACAAATAAGATTAAATTGCAATGTAAATTAATACAAACACCTAAGTGAAACTTGGCCCTATAATATTCACAAGTCTTTTTTCATATAGCTGCTTTTCTCTATAGTCCACAAGTTCTGAATGCTTCTATTTGTTGCATCTTCTGCTCTAGCGCTGCTGCATGCAATTCATGGTCTGCTGTTTGGAAGATGAATTTGTCTTCAGCAGTAGTTGTTTTGCATTGTAGTTCCAAGTTCTTGCATTCCTTTGGGGCAATTTCATGCTTGCCACTGTCCCTGAGGTTCCTTGGTTTTCCGTGATATTTTTAATAATCTTATGATTTAAAATCTTGCTGGCACTGAATTTAAAATTTGTACACTACACTTTTGTCCTTTGATGGGTCCGGTTCTTTTTCCACTCTTAGAACATTATCAGATCAGGGGCAGAGTTTTTCTGGTCTGCATTTCAAGCAGTCAGCCCACTGAACGAATATGAGTTATTTTGACTTAATGTTTACTCTACAATATTTTTTTTTACTACTGATTTAGCCAGCATTTTTATAGCTTAGTGTGTGTGTGTGCTGGTGGTATGCATGCTCACATGCATGTTGAGGGGTTCCCTTAGTGTTTTCTGCCATATTGATTCGAAATCTAAAAATATTAAAAATTTATTTAATGTTCTCGATAAGGACAACTAAGCAAATTGTGTCATCAAAAAATGTTTTCAGGGGCGCTCGGTGGCTCAGTCGTTAAACGTCTGCCTTCTGCACAGGTCATGATGCCAGGGTCCTGGGATCGAGCCCCACATCGGGCTCCCTGCTCCGCGGGAAGCCTGCTTCTCCCTCTCCCACTCCCTCTGCTTGTGTTCTTGCTCTCGCTAACTCTGTCTCTGTCAAATAAATAAATAAAATCTTAAAAAAAAAAAATGTTTTCAGGGCATGAAAACATAGTTTAAACTTAGTTTGTTTAATCAAATAAATTTATAGAATATTTTAGTGACTATTACAAACTACTAAAAATCCACTTCTTTGGCCCAAGATATGTGGAATTTATAAATTTTACATAAAGGGCGGTGGATTATGATGTGGACATGCCTAATTATGCTGCAGCTCAAACCACTTGTTTGTCATCCTATTGGCATAGGCCAATAGTTACTGAATCTAAACTTATCTAGATCTTTGTATTTAGTCATATTTCCAGTGTTAGTTTAATCCTCTGTTTCCTAATTTTTTTAAAGATTTTATTTATTTATTTGAGAGAGAGAGAATGAGAGAGAGAGAGAGAGAGAGAGCACGAGGAGGGGTGGTCAGAGGGAGAAGCAGACTCCCTGCCGAGCAGAGAGCCCGATGTGGGACTCGATCCCGGGACTCCAGGATCATGACCTGAGCCGAAGGCACTCACTTAACCAACTGAGCCACCCAGGCTCCCTGTTTCCTAATTTTTAATTCCTGTATTTGTGATACTCATGGCCATCGATCTTTTCCTATTATAATTTATTAAGAAACATTTTTAATCAGATATCCATGATCATATGCTTAAAGTCACTGCCATTTTTTAATATATACAAATGCATAGATATTAACATTTCATGAATGTTATGTAATGTTTTTACAGAGGGTGGTGAATATAGTTTTTAACTAAATATCCAAAAAGAATAACAAAAGAATATAGTTGAATGCTTATAATATTCAAGAATAGAATCATACTATATTTGAGTTAATCCTTAATATACCTCGAGGGTTAGCTGCAATTGTTCATTTAAATGTGAGATAATGAGACTTAGAGATTTTAAAGAGTTTTCCCAAAGTCTCATAGTCAATAGCTAATAAATGGATGAGACTCTATTAAAATTCTGATCACTCTAAAAACAAACACTACATTCTCTTTCTTTTCTCTCTCTCTCTCTCTGTATTCTGACTAACATAAATAAATATGAATTTATTGGCAATATTTAAGAAAGCTAATAGAGGGGCGCCTGGGTGGCTCAGTTGGTTAATCGGCTGCCTTCCGCTCAGGTCATGATCCCGGGATCCTGGGATCCAGTCCCGCACCGGGCTCCCTGCTCCGCCGGGAGCCTGCTTCTCCCTCTCCCTCTGCCTGCCTCTCTGTCTACTTGTGCTCTCTATCTCTCTGTCAGATAAATAAATAAAATCTTTAAAAAAAATAAAAAAATTAAAAAATTAAAAAAAAAAGAAAGCTAATAGAATTGAGGAAAGCCTAAAGTAACCAGGTCTCAGGAGACATAGGAAAAAAATGGAAGACTAAAGCTTGCAGAAGCAGAAAACTGCCTTAAGAGTCCATTAAGGGTGCTTCTGTTTTCAGTGCCTTGGCTATTTCACTCAATCTTTGAATTCCCAGGAGAAAGCATTTGATTGGCTTTTGTTTGATAATCTGACCTTCTTTGAACCAATCACCAAGGAGATATGGTGCTTTAATTAATCAAGCCTGAGTGAACCTTGGGAAAAAAAATAATAATAAACACACACACATGAAAGGATAATGTGACATGAGAAAAGTCCCCAAGGAAAAATCTAGTTCAAGACCAGAAGAAGCACAAGACATGTTAGATAATCAAGTAAGTTTTTGGAGGGATTGGCTTTTTCTTCTCCCTAATGTAGTGTTAATCTTTTTCTTATGGATATATTATAAAAATCCCAAATATCATAATATTAAACATTTTCTTGTTATAAATGTCAATATTTTGTTATAAGTATTCCAAATGTCTTTTTAACTTAGTTGTCTTCTTCCCTTGATGTGTTAAAGATTTTTAAAAACTTTTTCATTTAGGGGCGCCTGAGTGGCTCAGTCGGTTTAAGTACCAACTCTGGATTTTGGCTAAAGTCATGATCTCAGGGTCATGAGATTGAGCTCTGAAATGGGCTCCACACTGGATGTGGAGCCTGCATAAGATTCTCTCTCTCCCTTTGCCCCTTTCCCCTCGTGCTCTGTCTCTCTCTCTCCCTAAAATAAATAAATCTTAAAAAAACCCTTTTTCATTATTCCAAATTTTTAATTCATCTTTTTGTAGTTCCTGGAACATTGTACTTTGAAAGAAATTCTCCTTCAACTGTCACATAAATATTAATGTGTAATTTATCCTAGTTTTTTTTTGTTTTCATTTAACTTATATATTGTCAATTTTATTATGACGTAGATTTGTTTAAACATATAGTATGTGATAAAATTCTACCATTCTAAATACCTAATGAATTTTGACAGCACAATGTATTGAATAATCTTTTCATTCCGTAATGATTAGAAATATAAAATATATTTTATGAATTTCAAAGGCATACTAGAATGTGTTTTTAGTTTTTAAAAATATTCTCCATTTATGTGACTTTAGCTAATTATGTAAACATAGGTATAAAGATAGGAAAATAGGGCGCCTGGGTGGCTCAGTTGGTTGAGCGACTGCCTTCGGCTCAGGTCATGATCCTGGAGTCCTTGGATCGAGTCCCGCATCGGGCTCCCTGCTCGGCGGGGAGCCTGCTTCTCCCTCTAACCCTCCCCCATCTCATGAACTCTCTCTCTCTCATTCTCGCTCTCTCAAATAAATAAATAAAATCTTAAAAAAAAAAAAAACTTAAAAAAAAAGATAGGAAAATAACATGTGTTTCTTTTTATCTTGGAAAACATTTGTTCTTTGAATGTTCCTTTGTTGTATTGTGATAACTTATTATTGTACTAAGTTATTTCTTTTTTCTGTAGGAAATGTCTCTAATCTCACTAGAGATATCAAGTATAATTATACGTAGATTTCTTTTCCCTAGCTGGTTACTCTTCCTCATCTTGATCTTTGCTTGAAGAGTTAGTTTCTCTCAAATGCCTAATGAATCTTGACTTTTTCATTAAAATTTATGTACAATAGATAGTGTGGATTTACTCATTTGGGCTGGTGTAGTTCACATGTAATAGTCAAACTGAGCAAGAACTTTGTGTATATTTTAGAGTACGTGGATTAGCAGGCATCACTCTATACTGAAGAAGTAGTGCTAAGACATTTAGATTGTCCTGCTTGCTGTCATGTGAAAAAATAAGGAGAAATTTACTTTGGGATAACAATATCCATCTCAGAAATTCTAGTCCTGTGGAGAATCATTCAGTTCTTCAGTGAGCAGTTCCGCTAACCTTGGGGAAAAGAATAAGCATTGGCAAATATTCCCTTTGTAGTTAAAGAGAGGAGAACAGAGAGAGAGAGACAGTAAGGGAGGATCTGACCAGCCCCGTTGTTCCAAAAACATTCCTTCAATTTATTCCCATGATGACCGTCCTTCATTTTCTTACTTTAAAAATCTGATATAGTTATTTCAAATGTGATGTCTCTATAAACTCAACCAGAAAGACAAACTTTTACATATTCTGTAGGCTTCCTTGAAATTGTTCTTGAATATATACGTATATATTTATATATATCTTCAGTCCTGTTCTGGACTCTGGAATCCTTCAGAGACCCATGAAGACCTCTGTTCACCTTATGGCCTTTTCAGATTCTTAATTATAAAATAACTACTTTTAGATATCACTATTGCCATTTCAAAAGTATTTGCAGAGAGGGGAAATACTCAGTTGTCAGTTTTGATCCTTATGATTTCTGTCTAGTCCCAGAGCAGAAATTACAAGGCCTTCTTTCATGATTGCTTGATTTTTTTTTCTTTATTTACTTTTTCTTACTCAAAAGGATGAATATGGAAAATAAAATTTATAGTTGCAAGCCCAAATTTTCCCTTCTTTTCTTTTGCCCTCTTAAGGAAAAAAAATAAAGATCGGGTAAATAAGATATGATTGAATTAAATCTGGCTTGATTGATATAAGTCCAGGTAACCATTACACACACACACACACACACACACACACGTATTTTCAATATAGACTTTGGAAACAAGGAATATATCATGGAGGGGTATACATATGTAAGTACTGTACATATTTAATTGTTGTGGGAATAGGCAGTGATTAGAGAGACATAGGTGACCATTCTGTATACACTGTATAAAACTGTTAAAGAGTGACCCACCCTAGGGTCACCTAGGTGGCTCAGTCAGTTAAGTGTCTGCCTTCTGTTCAGGTCATGATCTCAGGGTCCTGGGATCAAGCCCTGTATCAGGCTCCTTGCTCAGAGGGGAGTCTGTTTCTCCATTTCCCTCTGCTCCTCCCTCCAGATCATTTTCTCTCTCTCTCTCTTTCTCTCTCTCTCAAGGAAATAAATAAAATAAGAAAAAAAAAATGAGCGACCCACCTGAATGCAAACTGGTGCAGCCACTCTGGAAAACAGTATGGATGGTTCTCAAAAAGTTAAAAATAGAACTACCCTATGATCCAGTAATTCTACTACTGGGTATTTACCCAAAGGATACAAAAATACTGATCTGAAGGGATACATGCACCCCAAAGTTTATAGTAGCATTATCAACAATAGCCAAATTATGGAAAGAGCCCAAATAACCACTGACTGATGAATGGATACAGAAGAGATAGATAGATGATAGATAGATAGATAGATAGATAATGGAATATTATTCAGCCATCAAAAATAATGAAATCTCACCATTTGTAATAATCTGGATGGAACTTGAGTGTATTATGCAAAGTGAAGTAAGTCAGAGAAAGACAAATACCATATGATTTCACTCATTTGTGGAATTTAAGAAACAAAACTGATGAATTAGGGGATAAAAAAAGAGAGAGGCAAACTAGGAAACAGACTCTTAACTAAAGAGGACAAACTGAGGGTTGGTGGAGGGGAGGTAGGCAAAGGGATGGGCTAGATGGGTGATGGGTATTAAGGGGGGCATTTATTGTGATGAACACTGAGTGTTGTATGTAAGTGATGAATCACTAAATACTATACCTGAAACTAATATTATACTGTATGTTAACTAACTGGAATTTAAATAAAAATATGAAAAAGAAAAAAAAAGTGACCCACCCCTAAAATGCATTCTCAGTTCTCAATAACAGATTGGTAAACTGACAAAAGCTATCATTTAAATAGCTAATTTAATTAACCAAACCTACCATTTCAACAAAATGCCTTTTTTTTTTTTTTTTTTACTCCAACCATAACAAACTACTTGTAATTTCTCATTCATGGTGTGGTACTTCATATTTCTGGGCTTTTGCATAAGCACCTCACACAGAAAGACCATTTAACTATCTTACATCTAATTTAACTCATCCTAAAACTTCTGGAATGTCACCCAAATAAACCTCCATACAAAATGTACATAGGTTTCCCTCTTTAAGGCATGCTGTCCAGTCATCTGGAGTTGGCTTTTTTGTTGTTGTTGTTGTTCCTCTGATTTGTACTCTCTTAGATAGAAAGTCCCATGAAGTCCCGTGTTTAGATTGATTTTGCAGCCCCAGCTCCTGTATGGTGTTTCGTACACCATACTCTTCAATAAGTTTGCATTGAATAAATCCATCAATTGTGCTGCTGTTATTTATTATTATTTTCTATCTGTATCCATGTTTGCATGTTCTTGCAGTCTATGTCCTTTCCTTGTTACCCCATGCACCTAATACCTACATTTGTCAACCATGTGATAAATCCCCTGGCTATACTAATGCTGCAACATTAATCTGGCATTATTCTGCTTCTCTTTACCTCTTGTCTCAATGTTACATTTTCACTTTGCCCAACTACACATTAATAATTCTCAGGGCTTAGGGGAATTTAACCTTTGGCCATGGAACAACAGTTTTAATTATCTCACTTTTCATGTTAATGGTCTTCCAGGGACTGCTCAATGACCACAGAGCTACAAGGTCTTGCACTTTTCAGTTTGTATACTCATTTAATTTATGAAACACCTTGGCTACCAAGATTAGAAATCAAAATGGCCACTGTAGTTACCAGTTTCTATAATACAAACATATTGAAACAAAAAGCTTAAAGTGATAAATTAAAGACCGCTTCCATGCAACTCTTCCCACCTTCTTTCTCTTTAGAAACTGAAGCATATGCATATTCACCCACATAAACACACTCCCTTTCCTATTCTGCATTTTGAATAAAGAAGTAATAGGAATGAGTTATGTGTGTTTGTCTATGTGCATTCATTGTTGCTACTGTTTAATGACAAAAGGAAATGTGCCCTGAAGAAGAGTAATGGACTCATTCTGACTGCCACACCTCTCTTATCTCTCTGAAATTTTGTTCGATTATCCCACTCTTCTTTGTTATAAGCAAGGTGCAAAATGTTATTTATCAAACTATTGATAATAATGCAAGTATCAAAAGCCTTTTAACTCTTTCTTTTAAAGATTTTATTTATTTATTTGACAGAGAGAGACACAGCGAGAGGGAACACAAGCAGGGGGAGTGGGAGAGAGAAAGAAGCAGGCTTCCCGCGGAGCAGGGAGCCCGATGCGGGCCTCGAACCCAGGACCCTGGGATCATGACCTGAGCCGAAGGCAGACGCTTAACAACTGAGCCACCCAGGCGCCCCTTAACTCTTTCTTTTAATAATGAATCTATGTTAGAGTAACATTATTAGTTTTATAAAATGAAGTTGGGTGAGAGTTAGTGTATTTTAGTGGTTATGTGCATTGGTAAGAAGTCAAATAAATAACTCAAATGTTGACTTTTATGCTTAAATGTGTATACTTGTGAAATTTTCCTAAACTCTACCTCTGTTTCTTCATCTGACAAACTCAGATGACTATAATAGCAATCTTTACACAGGATAACCCTAGGGAAACGAAGTCATTTCAAGGGAAACTCAGTCAGGAATTGTTGCAAAGAAAGCAATTTCCAGATGCTGACCCCCAGAGGTACTCTTTTATAAAATTGACTTGACTGAAAAAAATTCTTGTGATTAAGGCCTCCTATGGATTGTCCTTGCTCATCTCTGCTTTCACAATGTTCTCTCTTCCATGTTAGAAGAGAAATCCATACTCCTCACTCAAGTGGAATGTTACCATATTGCATTTTCCCAGGTGCAAAAACTTGAGGTCATTAAAAGAGACTGGGAAATACCTATGTTTCCTTTAAGTAAGGCACCATATCTGGCCTCATTTATTCTCATTAAGAGATGCATTTAGAATAAAATTTACTTGTGTTAAATAATCATTTACAAATTTTTAATCTGTGCATACATGTTTGAGTAATTACATACTAATTGTTATTATTAAACTAAATCTGGTAGGAAATTCTTTATTTCACTGAAAATTCAACATTAATTATAATTTAAGAATATGTTTGTGTTTCAGAGAAGTATGGTATGGTAGTTGATAAGATTTTCAGTCATAATAGAATAGAGTTAAATTCTGTGGGAAGAAATGGAAACGTGACTAAAGGGAAAGTTAAAACATACAATGTCATTTGTTAATAAAGAGCTTTTTTTATTTTAAATGAGTGGTGTTTTGCATCAGTTTGCTATGGCGTTTACATGTCACTGGATATTATTTTTAAAAATTGATGTCAGTATCTAATATGCTCATAATTTTGCTGTTTTGGTTACATGATATAATGCATACAAAGCAAATGACACAGACCTTAGCACTTATTAATGCCTACATGTTTATTTTTTTTAAGATTTATTTGTTTATTTCAGTGAGAGAGAGAGAATGCAGGGGGTAAGGACAGAGGGAGAGGGAGAAACTCAAGCAGACTCTGTGCTAAGCCTGAAGCCCAACGTGGGACTCAATTTCATGACCCTGAAATCAGACCCTAACTGAAACCAAGAGTTGAATGCTGAACAGACTGTGCCACCCAGGAGCTCCCGTTTACTATTTTTTTTAAAAACAGTAAACTAAAATATAAAATATATATATATATATATAATTAATTTTAGAAAATAAAATAACATGACATTAAAAAAGACATATTTAAGTGCCATCTAATAATATAAAATTCATAGAAGTTTCTTCCTTTAGTTAATTGGACATGTTTTAGAAATTCCATGAATTCCATATATTTAAGAATGATATTCAGCTTCAAAGTGTGACACTAATCATTCCTATTTTATAACTTTTGATCATAAAGTTATAAATATTGTGGCAAGTAAGTATGTTTCAGTCTACACAACTTCATTTAACTTATGCGTCTTAAGTATAGCTCTGTTTCCTTGAACAACTTGTCCTCCCCAACTCCTTCCATTAGTTTCAGGTGAAGCTGCCTATTACAGAGCACAGGGATGGGCCTATGTCCTCTGTTTTGCACAGAGCTATGCTAATCAGTGTCTTTATATTTTTAGGTCAAGGATATAAAGATGATCCAAGCCATACTTATACAAAGTTTTCCCTAGAATTTTTAAAGTAGGGCTAGTGAGAATATGTTCTTTTCTTGTTGGTGGTGCAGTAATTAAAGAACAGATTTCAGAGGTATTCTGAATATGCACCAGGGAAAAGTCAAAAGCAAAGCTGGATGATGATGGCAAGGGATTGAAACACAAAGAAATTGAGTGAGAGGGACAGGCAGAAATCAGAGTAGCCTTGGTAAAAAAAGGAATTTCGTATAAATGACTTATAATTTGAACAGAAAAAAAAAAAAATTAGTAACATTCTATCCTCACCGTAAGATCTTGTTTGTTTTAGATGCTATCATGTGCTTTGTGTTGGGAGTCAGAAATATTTGGTTCCATCACTGGTCAAAATTGACTTGATTTCTGACAGAGGGAAACCTGTTTCAAAAAGGAAATGTAGCAGTAATGCAATAGTGAAATCATTATTAGATATTCTGAATATTTTACCCTCTAGAACATCATGCCTTACAATTTACTCACCTTTGAAACATGAACATAGCATACAAGAAATAATATTAAACAAGATGAATTGATAGTTTATCAATCTGCTCCTTGAATCTGTACTCAATCATTGAATCTGTATTCAAATAATTAACCAATTGTACTATTTATTTAAATTAATTCATAAGAATAGTATACTTTACTTAATAGATAGAAACTATCAACAAACCATAGGTAAGTGCTATTATTTCCTGAATGATCAGAATTACATTTTCCATATTTTAATTTATAATACAAAGAGAGTAGCATACAAATCAAAAACCATAAAAATATATGTGAGATGCTGAAATTATTACATTAATAGCCATAAGTTATAGTCCATGTCAGTTTGAAAATCCTGCTCATGGATTGAGATCAAATGATATTTCTAAATCTTAACTTGAAATTCCACAATATATGGAAATATGGTCTATGTGGAAATAAAGACCAAACTAGCTTGGTCAGAATATTCATTCAAATAGAATAGAATTATAAGATAGAATCTATTCCACAATGAAAGAAGTTGATTGAAATATTCAGCCTCTATGAGTCAGAATATATTAAGGAAACTAAACCAGTGGCTAAGGATACTTAAATATGTAGGGTACTTAAGTGGAGGAGTGAGTACAAGTATTGTTGTTTACTTATCCATCAATGTCACTTAACTACAAAGAGCCCAAGAGCTTTGAAATTTGCTACATTTGTATCTGTCTACTTTAGAGACTACATAATCGGATTAGCAATTAAGGGAGTCTAAAAGAAATGAAAAGTGTACCAACAGCCCAACGTGACTAGATTGTTTTATAATATCCATTTGTACTGCAAATTCATATAGTAGATCTGGTAAGTTTACTATTCAAGGTTGTAACTAAAAAATATTGGCCTTTTAAACAGTCTCATTCTCAGACTTAATTATGCCTATAATTTTAATCTTCTTTTGCACTGTAGATTAACAATAAATGTTTTCTAATTTTTTTAGATAGTCCTTTTAAGAGTTTTTGAAACTACCGCTAAGAAATTAAATACAGGGTTGACTAGGTGGCTCAGCTGGTTAAGCGTCTGCCTTCTGCTCAGGTCATGATCCCATGGTCCTGGAACAGCCCTGCATCAGGCTCCCTGCTCAGTGGAGAGCTTGCTTCTCCCTCTCCCTCTGCTGCTCCCCCTGCTTGTGCACACCCCCCCCCTCTGTCAAATAAACACAATCTTAAGAAAGGAAATTAAATACAATAAGAGAGATACCCATGTAACTGAAGTTATTTAAGACAAATATCATTCAGAAACTAAATTATACGTGGGTCCACATGTTTTGAATTATTAAGCACTAATAGTTAAGTCTGAATCTGCTCAGTTATCACATTTATATAATGAGACTTTTTAAATGACACTTTCAAAGAAAATGACTTATGTTTTTTGGGGGTAGTAAAATTGAGGTATATAAATATTGATTTTTATAAATAACTAAGGATATTATAAACATAATAACATTATTACTGATGTAGCATGTAACTAATGCCACTATTCTAATTTCTTTTTTAAAAAGCACTATATTTGATTCTAAATTTTATTTACTTAAAAATTAAAAAAAATATTACCGTTTTAAAATTGGTATTTTTATAATATTTTCTTTTTGACATTTTTCTTAGAAACAAGTGTGAATTTATTACACCACATTGTATTTAACAACATTTACTATAAATGTTTCTCTACATCATTATTTTAAACATAATACTTTCTTTAAGCAAACAAAACTATTTTACCCAATAAATGAATTCACACCAATGATTTTAATTGTTGCCCATGGAGGGGAGCTATGATCTGACTAATCTAATTGACTAAAATAGAAGTTGTCCTAACTACACTATACTTACAAACCTTGGACTAATCTGGCACTCAGAAGGAAATCATCATCTCAGTTGTTAAGAGAGAACAATAACAAATGTCTCTTTTTTGAGATCAAATGTGGCAAAAATATTTCACAATTTGAATAAAATAGCCTTAAGTTTGCTGTTAACATATTCTTCAAACCTCTCTAATTATCTGGATATTGTCTCAGTGAACTTCACCAGTAAGACTTGTTGCAGAACGTTTAGTAGAAACCAAGAAAGGCATAAGGGGAAAAAATAACAATTTGGCCAAATTATCATTTGAAATTGAAATTTGTCATCAGCCAATTAAACATGACCCAACAAAAAGAAATCTTTGTCAAATTGGAAAAAGTAAACTTAAAGAATGACCATTGACTAGAAAGATTATGAATATCTAGATTGGTAGATTGTTTTGGTTATTTCAAAGGAGAATGAAACAAAATGAAAAATAAATATAGGTTAGAAATCTGACTTCCAATATATAGGACAGCTTATTCATAAGACAAATAATTTAATAACCAAATTCTACAGTGCCTCTACAGTGAATTGTTTTGTGATTCAAATAGATTATTTAAAAGCACACTAATCTAGAGGATAATTTTTCTCCTTTACCACCATTGCAAATCCAGGTGAATAAAATTCTTTTTCCGAACAGAATCAATTTCATCAAAGAACAGGCAACTTACTATATGGATGAAAACTAAAACTGCCAATCAAGTAAGAAAATTTATAACTACAATCCTTATGCTATTAGGAATAAGCTGAAATGTGAAATAAAATATGTTGGGTTTTCCCGATTAAGCGGAAGCAATGAATTTGAATGCTTTACTTTCTTTTTACCCTTTTAAAGAGTTTTTCCAAAAATTTGTAGAAGACATGTAAGTTGCTGAAGAACATTATTACAATCTTTACAAGTTTTATTCTAAAATTGTAGTACTAATATGGGACAGTGTTTCTTAAAAAGGATGATTTAATATATATAATTATATTTAACCTAAAGCAAATGTTTAGACTATGTGTTTTTACTGGGAATAACATGAAGTATTTAGGACTTGAATCACATTTTTAAATATTGGCTACCTATAACAAAACATTTGCCATTTTTATATTATCTCTTATAATGCAGTTCAAATACTCCTCATATGGTATTGTTTTTGGTAATATCCCATATCATTTTGCTTAAAAATACAATATCCTTAATATAATACCTTAATATATACAGCAATGTGAGATATAGAAAAAAGTATTAATAAAAGAAACAATAGAGAAGAAATTCAGCATTTCTAAAGAAACATTTATCTTTAGAACTTGATCGACAAGTAATCCTCCACTATATGGAAGAATTGATTATCATAAGAATATAAGAATTAAATCAATATAATTCTACATGTCAAAATTCTAATAAGAGCCTCTTAGGGATGAAGAATCTTGGAATGACAACTCCATATTTATCATAAATTTAAAGCGTGGGTTACTCCGTTTGAGGGAAGAATACATCTGCCTGAGTTTTCTAGGATTGCCGTAACTCTGTATTATAGATGAGATGGCTTAAAAACAGAAATCCGTTTTCTCACAGTTCTGGAAACTAGAAGTGCAAGATCAAGGTGTCAGCAGTTGTTATTTCTTCCGAGTGGCCACTCCTTGACTTGCAGCTGACCACATCTTCACTGTGGCCTCACGTAGCCTTTCTTCTGTGCAAGGGCTTTCCTGGTATCTCTCTGTGTATTCTAATTTTCTCTTATTATAAAAACAGTCCGGTGGAAGGAGGGTTCACCTTAATGACCTCATTTACTCTGTTACCTAATCTTTAAAGGCCCAGTCTCCAAATACAGTCACTCTCTGAGGTACTGGAGATTAGGACTTCAACAAATGAATCTGGAAGAAAACAGTTCAACCCATAAAAACATCTTATGTTGTTTGCATTAAGGAAATGCAAATTGCCTCAATTGTTTTCTTAGATACCCTCCAACCTGTGATACCAGAAGGAAAATAGAACAGTCAGGAAATATTTGCAAGTACCTTCAAAGAGTATTTAAATGACTTTAAATTTTGTTTTAGAAGATCTGACCACTTGTTTAAGTTGATTATTTTAATGGAAAACAGTAAAAAGAACATTAGAAAAAAGCTGGTAACGCTTTGTTAAGAGGTGACAGTAAGAACACTCATTCCAACAGATGAGCCTGGTACTCTCTTCTACACATCAAAGTTGAGAGATATATTGAATCTTCCTGTATCACATACAACCTATAAATTATTACCTTAATTATGACTGAAAAATACAAAGTACATTGGCCTAGTTCTGAAGACTGGGGAAATGGTACAGGTTGTGACCCAGAAGACCCATCTGAACCATGGTATCTTTCACAGTGCTTTCCACAATATTTGGACTCCCACCATGAAAGACTGGAGTTCTATTTGATAATCTAACATCTTTTAGGAAGTGTAACATGAAATGGGCAGCTCAGAGTGAATTCACATGTCATGAAGACATTATAAATAGTAAAATTTAGGCAAGAGAATCTAAAGTCAAATTATCGTACACTGTAATTGCATACATTTTGTGGTGCATGCTATCATCCACTTTATTCATTATACACTAATTCTTCTGTTTTTTAAAAGAAATATAAGTGGCTATATGAAAATCTAAGATGCAAAGTTGAAAAATTGTTTGAAAAATCAGTTGATTCTTCTGCATAAAAAGGAACATGAGTTACAAATTTCTTCATAGCATTAAAGTTGAAAATTCAGGATTCAGGGCTCTGAACTAAGATTGAGATTGACCCTCTTTATTCTCAATTTGATTAAAAGAATTAAGTTTATATTGTATTTATCTATTTATATATATTTGCATTAGATTTCCTTCAGAAGTTGTATGGAAATTGTTTAGTGCTTTGGACGTCTTAGTTGACTTAAATAATATGAAAATGTTCTGTAGTAACAGGTGTGGATCTTCAGCATAAGAATACATAATGATACCAATAAGTGGCATTACAATTGCTATTATATTGCTACAAAAGTATGTACTTTTTTCCTTCAAGATACAGAAACTCAAGCATGAGAAAAGATTTTCTTTTGTAAAAAAGCAAAAAGATTTTAAAAGGCAATTTTAGAAATAAAATTATGTAGGTTATTTAAAATTAAGGAACATTATTTTTATCTGCTATTACTCATACAGAATATATGTAGTAAATGTTAATACATACATTTAGTGCATTTAGTACAGCATCTTTACAACCTAATTTTCCCAAAGTTAAACTTCATAATCATACTCTGAGAAAACATATTATCAGGTACAAAAAATATATTGCAAAAATATTTTCCTAATGGCAGATAGAATTGTTATATACTTAATGTTTGTGTGTAAATGTTATGTTCACTATTATAAAGCTGTAGCTATTACAGCTAATACATAGAATGCTTTAGAAAACATCCACAATCAATAGAATGTTTTCTACCATACTAAATTTTGCACGTTTCAGAACTAGGTAAAACATGGTTTCTTATTTATTTATAACATTATAAAATGAAAGGAACATAAAGCTTTCACTAAAGGTATATTTATATATACTTCTGCTTTTTTATAGAAACTGAAGAATATCGCTTCTATTTCCTTTTCAAATGTTTAAATCCCCATATATATTTCTTAAAGTGCAAGAAAAGTCAAATTGCAGAGGAAACTGATTTAACTTTTACATTAGTTTCTTGTGTGTGAGAGAGAGCGAGCAAAAGTAGGTAAAAAGAAAGATAGGCAGACACATAGGTAAGTAGATTTCAGATTGAAGAAAAATGTACCTTGCAAAGAAAAGTGGTCCTTTAAAAGTAGTGAGTTAGTGTCAGTTTATTACATACATGATTTCAGAGAATATTTAAAAGGTAATTTGATTTTAAAACTTAAATACATAACTTAATATTATGTTGCATGTATCAGATATCTATTACTACAATAAAGCTATATGATAAAGTACTACAAAATCTAAGTACTAAATATATAGTACTAAATATATATTAACTCATGAGTCTGATTGGCCTGGGTTTAATTGATAGCCTGGGCTCACTCAAATATCTCTGATCAACCATGGGTCATCTAGATAGCTCTGTTGACTACAAGTGGGTTTGCTCACTTTTTGGGAGAACATCTGTTAGTTGACTAAGATGTCCTTGGCAGGAATGACTAGGGAAACTTAAAACACTGTAATTCATATCCCATTTTCTGGCAGATTGGCAGGCACAAGGTTTCATAAAAGAACAAGAATGGACAGATCCAATCAGGGAGGTGTTTTTGAACCTCTATTTGCATTATATGTGCTCATATCTTGTGAGAAAAAGTGTCACCTGGATGAATTCAAAGTTAATTTTGAGTTCAAAATTACCAGGAAAATATATTTCACTTTTTTTGTTTAGTTTTTGGTAAAAGAATAGCATTGTATGACAAAGGGCATGGGTACAGCATGAGGTGAAGAACTGAAGCCAGTAATATAATCTACAACCAGAAATTAATCTGACAATTTTGGAGTTCTTTAGAAAGCCAAAAAAAAAAAAAAAAAAAAGCAAGCAAGAAAAAAAGTAATAGTAATATCTACTAGCTTTCACATGGTCAACTCACTAGATTCCTCAAAAAAAAAAAAAAAGAAAAAAATTTTCAGTATAAGGGTATGGGTTTTAAGTATGTTTATTTATAATAGAAATTTAATTATCTGATATTTATTGAGTACATGTGATGGAAGTACAAAAGTTCCTGTTTTTCTTTTGTTTTAGTCTTTAAAGAAATACAATTTTCCAATGGCTAAAGTTTTTATGAAGAGGATAAAAAATACAAAAAAAAAAAAAACAAAAGATTTTTAAGACTTCCTCAATTTCAGCGACCCTAAAATGATGGTATTTAACATTTCATAACAAAATTGTAAATCTTTACCTAGGCTTACATACTTCTAGAAATAAGGTGAGTGAGTGGATGGATAAATAATTGGAAGGAAATAAAAATAAAGCCTTTTCTAAATTTGGAATCACACTATAGTAAAAGATATTTATATTTTTTACAACTATTTAAAGGATATTTGTATTTAATAAAAGAAAAATAAATGTATATCATAATAAATTTTCTTCATATAAAATTTTCTTTATTATTATTTGCCTTTATAGGTTAATTTTATATAGAAATAGAGATATATAGAGGAATAGATAGGTACAGAGATTCACAGATGACTATTCTTTAAGACTATATATATATTTTTTTAGAACAATTTTAGGTTTATAACAAAATTGATGGAGAAATACAGAGATTTCCCATATACCTTCTACCTCCACACATGCACAGCCCTCCCCTTTATCAACATCATTCACTAGAGTGGTGTGGTATTTTTTTTTATACCAAGGATGGACCTCTGTTGACACATCATAATCAACCAAAGTTCATTAGGGTTCACGCTTGATGTTGTACATCCTATGAGTTTGGACAAATTATCAATGTAATATCATGTATAGTATTTTAACTGCCCAAAAAATCCTCTGTGTTCTACCTATTCATCTCTCCCTCCCACACCTGACAACTACTGGCCTTTTCATTGTCTCCATATTTTGTCTTTTCCAGAATGTCATATAGTTGGAATCATACAGTGTGTAGCCTTTTCAGACTTGCTTCTTTCATTTAATAATACCCATTTAATGTTCCTCTATGTTTTTCATGGCTTAATAGCTAACTTCCTTTAATGCTGAATTGTATTTTATTGTCTGATGTACTGCAGTTTTCTTTATTCATTCACCTACTGAAGGACATCTTGGTCGCTTCCAACTTTTGACAATTGTGACTAAAACTGCTATAAACATCGGTGTGCAGGTTATTGTCTGGACATGAGATTTGACCTTCTTTGGAAAAATAACAAGGAACACAATTGCTGGATTATATGGTAAGATTATGTATAGTTTTGTAAGAAACTATCAAACTGTCTTGCAAAGTGGATATATCATTTTGCATTTGACCAGCAATGAATCGGAGTCCCTATTGTTCCACATCCTTGCTAGCATTTGGTGTTGTCAGTGTTCTGGATGTTGGCCATTCTAATAGCTGTAAAATAGCATCTTGTTTTAATTTGCATTTCCATGATGACATATGAAGTGGAACAAGTTTGTATATGCTTATTTGCCATCTGTATATCTTCTTTGGTGAGGTGTCTGTTAAGGTCTGGCCCATTTTTTAATCAGGTTATTCTCTTGTGAAAATAAACGTTTGTTTATTTATTTATTTATTTATTTATTTATTTATTTATTTATTTATTTATTTATTATTTACTTACTTACTTACTTACTTTTTGGTATATTTGGACAGTAGTCCTCTATCTGATGTGTATTTTTCAGATATTTTCATCTAGTCTGTGGCTTTCTTCTCATTTTCTCAACGCTGTCTTTTGCAGAACAGGTTTTAATTTTTATGAAGTTCACCTTACCAATTATTTCATATATGGATTGTATCTTTGGTGTTACAGCTAAAAAAGCATCACTATACCCAGATCATTTAGGTTTTCTCCTCTGTTATTTTCTAAAAGTTTTATGGTTTTGCATTTTACATTTAGGTCTATAATCCATTTTGAGCTAATTTTTGGGAAGGTTATAGGTCAGCATGTAGATTTATTTTCTTGCATGTGGATGTCAAGTTGTTTCAGCATCATATTGAAGAGGCTATCTTTGCTCCGTTGGGCTACTTTTGCTTTTTGTCAAAGATCAGCTGCATGTATTTATGGGGGTCTATTCTAGACTCCCCATTCTGTTCCATCAATCTATTTTTTTGCCAATACCAAACTGTCTTAATTACTGTAGCTTTATAGTAAGTCTTGAAGTTGAATGTTGTCAATTTTCCGAATGTTGTCAATTTTCCAGCTTTGTTCTTCTCCCTTAATAATGTATAGGCTATTTGGGTCTTCTATATTTCCATATAAGCTTTAAAATCAGTTTGCCAGCATCCATAAAAGAAGTTTCTTGCATTTTGATTATTGAGTCTTTCTATCTGTGAACATAGAATATCTCCATTTATTTAGTTCTTCTTTAATTTTGTTCATCAGTGTTTTATGGTTTCTCTCACATAAGTACTGTACATATTTTGTTAGATTTATACATATTTCATATTTGGACATGCTAATGTATGTTTTTAATTCCATTTGTTCATTGTTACTATATAGGAAAGCACTTAACTTTTGTTTCCTAACCTTGTATCCTGAAACTTTGCTATAATTGCTTATTAGTTACACAAATTTTTGGATGATTCTTTCAGATTCAGATTTTCTACAGACAAAATCATGTCATCTGTAAAAAAAAAATCACTTTCTTAAATTTTTTCCTTACAATATGTATACCTTTCATTTATTTTTCTTACCTAATTGCATTACGAGGACTTTTAATATTAGCAAGGACTTTTGAAAAAAGTGGTGAAAAAAGATATCCTTGCCTTGTACCAGATCTTAATAGGAAAGCTTGAAGTTTTTCATCTTTAGGTATGGTTAGTTGTATTTTTTTGTCAAATAGTCTTTATCAAGTTTAGAAAAGTCCCCTCTATTCCAAGTTTATTGAGTGTTTTTTATCATGCATAGGTGTTAGATTTTGTCAAATGCTTTTTCTGCACCTATTGATATGATCATGTGATTTTTCTTCTTTAGCTTGTCGATGTGATATATTACATTAATTGATTTTTGAATGTTGAAACTGCTTTGAACACCTGGGACAAATTCTCCCACTTGTCATGACATATCATTAAATAAAATGCATAAATCTTAACTGTTTAATTATATAAATAGATACACCTGTATAAATTCCATCCCTATCAAAACATGTATCTTCTTGTAACAACCGAGCACATCTCCTCCAATAAGTGAATCCAATCACCACTGCATAACATTCTTACACCTACCCTCCCTCTTGCCTATGAGACAATTACCTTTTTAATTTTTTTCACCATTGATTAGTTTTACCTTATAACTTCATATAATAGAATTATGCAATAGGTACTATTTTTTCTCTAACTACTTTTCCTCAGCATAATGTTTGTGAAATTTATCCAAGTTGTTTGTACCATTGGTTTGTTGTTCCAGTTTTTTTATTAAAAATCCATATTAATGGACCAAATATTTCAAATTATTTAATTAATATAATTTTCCAATTTTGCATTTGCTTTATTTTTCACTTACTTTTGTATATATTAGCCATATTTTAGTTAGGATATTAGAAGATTGTTGGGTACAATGAGCACATTCTGATTGCTTATTCTGAAGTCTTACAAACTTGAATACCTTCATTTTGTGTACTCTAATTCATGGTCACGTTATTTGTCTCAATATGATTCAGACTGTCATAGTTGTGTGAATAATGTATTTACCTGGCTATCAGAGTGATTAGAGATTAATTAATGTATTTTACTATATAATAAATAATTGCTACTTTTCTTACTACAAAAGATATACTGTTACTGATATAATATAGTTTTCTTTTTAAACTGGGCTATTGGTTTATATTATAAATTTCAAAATACGTTTTTTTTTAATAAGGGTGCACTTTCTGTTCACTAGTAGCAAAAAAAAACATATGTGTTGATTACTCAGCAATGGTTAGGATAAAGCAGTTGGATTCCTTTAGAATAGTTATGTTGGTTAAACCACATTTTGTTTCCTCAAATATTCCATTATTGGAATTGGGGAATGATAAAATGTTTTCCTACTCAACAAAATTTCCTTTGAAGTACATATTGATTAATCTAAAGCTTTTACCTACAGCATTTTAAAATGGTAAATTAAATGGTAATAGAACCATTATTTCTTTAATCATGTATTGAGCTTCTAGTTTATAAAAAGTAATAGACCACAAAATATCAATTTAAGATGGAATAAACTAAATTTCTATAAACAAAGGGATCACAGGCAGTGAAGGAAGTAGACATATAAAATGGTGTTACAGAGTCTCAAAAAAGGCAGAAGAAAAAATTAAACTGGAGCACTGAGTGAAATACTCTATAGTTCCTTGTGTGGTACTTGTTGAAAGTAGTCAAAGTGGGAAAGTCAAAAAATTGGTAGGAGGGAATCCAAATATTTAACTTGTAAGCTAAATTTTTTAACAAAAGTAAGGGTTTGCAGGACAGTGAAGGACCGCGTGTATCTGTTGGCATTTGTACGTGTATGTATGTTGCGGTGTGGATGACATGATCTTTCTTTAAAAAATAGGAAATTAGGTTTTGGATGAGAAAATAGACCGGGACATAATTACTGATAATCTTAATAATCTAGAGATTTAATCATTGGGAATTGGGTCCATAATAGTATGAAAATATTTAGTCAGACTTAACCACAGTAATAGTAATTAATCATTAATTAGTAGAGCCAGAGAGACAATGGCTCAGGGCTCATTTTATATATTTAATGCCAAGATATCCTTGATCTCAGGGTTAGGAGTAAAGCATGGCATAGGTAGGGTTGAACCTACAGGTGATATCAAGTCCTTACTCTGAAGACTGCATTGATGCAGAGAAAAAGATTTAAGCAAGTTCATATTTAAAATTTGTGAATAAACAATGTATTCACATTGTAAATATTAGATATTTGATTTTATTCAGCAAATTGGGAAAGTGCTATTGAAAGAATAAAGTTAAAAATTAATATAATGAACATGGTACCTAAAAGGTGTTCTTTTTCTAATCGCAGGCTTATATATACCAATCAAGAATAAAGTTATGATTCATAATATTTTGTTTTATGAGTACAATTTCTAGAGAACTTGAAAAAAAAGACTATTAGAAATAGCTAAGGACAATTACCTGGAGCTTATTATACGCCAGTTGCTGAACTAGGCACTTTATAAATTAGTTCATTTATAGAATAACTCAAAGAGGGAGTCAGGTTCAGATACTCAAATCTGGAGTGGCAGAGATCAGTGCCACAAGACATCCAGTGTGGTAATGTAATGGATCTCATAGGAGCTGGTGCGAGCCAGGAGAGAGTTCTCCTCTTTATGAAGGGCGGGGTGCCCTGGAATGGGTTTGCCCCGAGAGAGGGGCCCATGCCTTGGAAAAAAAAAAAATATTTTAATTAAAAAAAAGAATAACTCAAGGAGACCATGTACAGTTAGTATCTATAGTAATACAGATATGGAAATATGGAAATATGGAAATTAAGTTAGAAAAAAATCATTAATTCACCAATATCACACTGATTTTGGCAGTAATGAAAATCACTTTTGAGATTCAACCTTCAGATACAGAGGCAAAATAAAAGTGCAGTTGTGCTATTATTACAATAAAAGCTAGTTTAGTTAAACACATTGAACTTGGCCACAGTTTTTTATCTTCCCATGAGTAGGTGTATCTGTTTTCATGTTCCTTGAATCTGGCCTGTCTTAACTTGCTTTGGTCAATAATGAGGGGCAAGCGACATTGCATCAGTTTTAGAGCTTAGGTCTCAAAAAAGTTATACAACTTCACTTTCTATTTATTTGCAACAGTGTCCTTTGTCCACCTTGCATAAACAACCCAAAAATAGAAGAGAAAGAGAGAGACTGAGGAAGAGATCAAGAGAGCCCCAGTCACGGAAGCCGGTCCATCGGAGCCCTGCTGCCAACCTAAGCACCAGCTGCATACCACCCCATGAGGATGTCCAGGTGAAAGCAGAAAAGAAACTACCCAACCAACCCTCAGAAACTTTAGAAATAATACATTATTATAGAGCTCAAGGTTTTGGGGTGGTTTGTTATCAGTTATTGATAACTGAAAAAGTCACTTTTTTGTTTGTTTTTTTAAAGATTTTATTTATTTATTTGACGGAGAAAGAGAGAGCGAGAGCAGGAACACAAGCAGGGGGAGTGGGAGAGGGAGAAGCAGGCTTCCCGCTGAGCAGGGAGCCCAATGTGGGACTCGATCCCAGGACCCTGGGATCATGACCTGAGCCGAAGGCAGTCGCTTAACGACTGAGCCACCCAGGCGCCCTGAAAAAGTCACTTTTTAAAAGAGGGATTTTAAATAAAATAGCAAAGAAATTTAGGCATGATTTCAAGAGGCAATCTGAGCTCCACTTTCTCTTCCATGTTTTTTTTTTTTTTTTTCCATTTCTTAGAAGTAACTACTTCAGGTGATAGAGTTAGTGAAGATGAGATATTTTATCTTACTTTCATTTCCATAGTAAATCAGTTGAGATTAGTAGAAAATAAATATCAGAAATTTATGATCTTCCTTCTTATCAGACCAAGTAGGTGCGAATGTGAAAATGATAGAGAAGAATATATGTAATTGTTTCAATTTCTTCAATGAATTGACTAAAATATAGAACAATCTTCTAAAAACTCAGATTATTAAAATGATGTTTATCATTGTGTTTACAAATTAGTACACAATAAGAACGTTTTAAAAATGACAAACATTTAAGTATATTTAGTTAATTAAGTCATACTAATGAGATAATATTTAATGTATAAATTATTTGCTTTATGTTTATAATTTTGTGTATATATATCCTATATATACATAAATTTTGTACATACATTACATATAATACGTGTACATTATATGACATAATATACACATAATGTGCACATAATCCTACATATATAATCATATAAATGTTATGTACAATTTGTTAGCCTCATGCAACTTCTTCTGATACCTCTATATCAACATTTACTTTTAATATGTGTGGTGTTTTTGTTTTTGTTTTGTTTTTTTTTAGAGAATGTTGGGGAGAGGCAGAGGGATAGGGAGAGAGAGAATCCCAAGCAGGTTTCATGCCCAGCATGGAGTCAAGTGCAGGGCTCAATCTCACAAATCCAAGATTGTAACCTGAGCCAGAATCAAGAATTGGACTCAACCAACTGAGCCATCCAGGCACCCCAATAGTGCATTTTTGATATATCATTGCCAAACCCTCAAAGACATTATATATAATTGTACATATATAAAACAAAATTCAAACTATACTTGATTAACAATTTTTAAAATTATATTATGTTGTTGATATATTTAATATTTTTCTATTAATTAGCTATTTATTTTACTGGTTCTCCCATAAAAATAAAAATTTGATTGTTTTTATTTTCTTGACTAAACCAAGGCAGAATCTTCTAGGCATTTGAAACCAATTTTTCCAAACACTAGTACTCTCAACTCTCTAAGCATAAATCTATGGAAATACTTAAGTGAAATACACATAAAGTAGTTGTCAATGCAAGAGAACTGAACCATGTACTATGCCAATTGTTTGGTTTATAACATGAAAATAGAGAAAGATTCTAAGTAGAAGAAAAAGAAATGAATATTCACAAATTAGAAAAAGAGCAGTGAGACAAATTTCATAGGATAATGGAATTGTATTGAATATTAAACCTATTAATATTCATAAAACACTTAGAACAGTGTCTGATATGGGGTGCCTGGGTGGTTCAGCTGGTTAAGCATCCAACTTTTGATTTTAGCTCAGGTCATGATCTCAAGGTCGTGAGATTGAGCCCCGCATTGGGCTCCACACTTGGCACCAAGTCTACTTGAGATTCTCTCTTTCCCTCTGCACCCCCCCGTCACTCAAATAAATAAACAAATTAATTAATTAATTAATTAATTAATTATTAAAAAAGAACAGTGGCTGATACATATGTAGTGCTATATACATATTTGTTAAATAAATTAAATAATTCCAGAACAATGAATAGAATCAATAGGGAATAAAATGATTAAGAAAGCATTCTTGCAGTTATGTATAAGGAAGAGTAAGCAAGAAAACGTAAGCCCAGAAACTATTATATAATCCATTCATGAGTCAAAATAGACTATATTCAATCAGATAGTAACTTTTTTTTTTTTTAAGATTTTATTTATTTATTTCACAGACAGAGACACAGCCAGAGAGGGAACACAAACAGGGGGAGTGGGAGAGGGAGAAGTAGACCCTCCGGGGAGCAGGGAGCCTGATGCGGGGCTCGATCCAAGGACCCTGGCATATTGACCTGAGCCAAAGGCAGTCGCTTAATGACTGAGCCACCCACGCGCCCCCAGATATTATAACTCTAATTATAAATAGCTACCTCAAAGCTCAACTAGAATTTTTTAGAATTTACCTGTCTCATGAATTCACTTTAAATTGACTGAAACAATTCTAACTAAATGTTGCTTTCAGTAAAGAATGGATTTTGAATAATAAAAAGAAAATTGGGCAATGAAGTAAAAAAAAAAAGTATTAAATCATGGAATAAGCCCTTGAAATTAAGATACTATTAAATAGAATTGATTTGATGACTCAGGTGTCAAGAGCTATAAAACCAGAAGACAGGGACAACTGGTTTATTAAAACAAATCAAATTAGGGTGCCTGGGTGGCTCAGTTGGTTAAGCGACTGCCTTCGGCTCAGGACATGATCCTGGAGTCCCGGGATTGAGTCCCGCATCGGGCTCCCTGCTCGGCAGGGAGTCTGCTTCTCCCTCTCTCGCTCTCCCCTCTTGTGCTCTTTCTCTCTCTCACTCTCTCTCTCAAATAAATAAATAAAATCTTTAAAAAAAAAAACATCAAATTATAGGCCACAAGCTGGAAAAATTCATGCAAACTATTGTACTAGTACTTGAAAACCTGGTTTTATGATTTAAAATCACATAACAGGAAGCACAGATAGAAGCAATGATAACATGCAAAAATTTCCACTTGAAACAGACTATGTTCAATAATCATAGTAGACTTCTAATGTATCCAAGCACACACTCTAAGCAGTAGAAGCAGCTTGCTTGCCTCTCTCAGTGATACATGCTCTGATTTTGTGTGTCATTGCATCTCATTTCAGATGTTGGCAGCATGTAATAATTTGATAATAAATGAGAACTTCTTTAAGCACATTAGTTGGATGCCAACAGCAATTGGTAACCTTCCATATTTATTTTGTTTCATTCCATTTATAGTTACACTTGTAATCAAGAAGGGAGTAAACCAATGATGCTTGGGCAGACATAACAGCATAACCTGAAAAATAGTGGAAGCCACTAATCAAATGAAAATTTTGTTTAAATGTTAGTGTTTCAAATAAAACATATTTGTATTTGAAACCCTTTTGGTTGGTAAGGTCAAGTAAAATATATTAAAAATGTTATGTCAAAAGTGAATTTAACCAAAACATAAATCTGAGGCAAATGATATTATGAATGATTTTTAGTATAAATATACTCTTTGAAATATGCTTCTAACTGCATATAATGGATGCAACAATATAGAGGATAGCAAACTATTCAACGTTTTTCTAAGATACAAAAGTTATTATGGAAATAGAATGTCATAACACAAGGTACTTAAATCAGTATAAATTATGAATACTAAATATTAAACTAAATTATAGTTCTTATGTCCTTTTAGAGGCTACATTTTCTTTCTGAACTGTATTGCTTCAGTGGGTTCCATTGTGTAATGGTTAGCAGTCTGGACTCTGAAATGTATTGCATCTACTGCTCTTTTACATTGAACCAATCTGAATAAAAACACATTGTGCTTAATTGAGCAGCTAAGTATATGAAAATGGCTGTCAATCAAGCAATAGCAAATGGCCAATTTCAAAATAAAAAATGGTTTAGTGAATTTGACTATCTTTTTTTCTTCACAACAGTTTGTATGTAAACAATTTCATAATTGCTATTATTGGTATGGTTTCAAAATGCAATCCCTATATGCCATGAATGTTAAAATTAAAGCTTACTTTTCTTATACTGAAGTATAGTTAATGAATAGTAAGATATTTTACAAACAACATATTCATCTCAAAGTAGATATTAAAAGAGATATCCATATTGTCAATACTTATTGTCTAAGCTTTAACATCTTTAGAGAGCTATAGATTCATTAAAATTATAAGAAATGTCCATTTTACCTCAACATATAAAAAACAAAAAAGATTTTAAAATAAATATTTCTACAATTCTTGGACCTGGATAAATAGCTCTTGTTAGAAAAAAAAAATTAAGGATACACACTTAAGCATTTCACAAAGCAAATTCCCTCTCTGCCCCCCAATACATATTCTAGGGGATTCTTCTTATTTTGTGCTGAAAATATAGTTTTTTCCTTTACTACATCTAGCATTAAGAATACTCAGATATGATTCCAAAATTTGAGACACTTGAACTATTTTTGGTATAGCACACGAAATTCTTCAGGATCTTGTCTACTCTCCATCATCACATCCCATTACTCTTTATATGTACTTCTAATATAATCATTTAATAATTAAGTAGAAAACTACTTTTGCTTCCTTAAATGCATCACGTTATCTCTTGCTTTAATATTTTATATATGCATGCCTTCTAGAATGTCTCCCTATGAAACAGCCATTGAAATAGGTTTTGTGAATTAAATGGCAGTGGTAAGATCCTGAAGCATTTTGGCCATAATGAAACAAGTAACTACGAGACATCCAAGGGGCCTGGTTACCATAATGGAAGTTAGCCTAAAGAAAAAAGTGGCTGATCAAATCAGAATGGTTTAAGACAAGTAGAGTTGACCCTTGAATAATGGGTTTGAACTGTGTGGATCCGCTTATATGCAGATTTTTTTTTCAACAAATGCAATATAGTACTATAAATGTATTTTCTCTTCCGTATGATTTTCTTAATTACAATTTCTTTTCTCAAACATATTTCATTGTAAGAATGCAGTATATAACATATATAACTTACAAAATATGTGTTAATTGACTGTTTTTGATATTGATAAGACTTCTGGTCAATGGTAGTTAAGTTTTGGGGGAGTCAAAAGTTAAAAGTGCATTTTCTACGGGAGGGGTGCAGTGCCCCTTAACTCCTGTATTGTTCAAGGGTCAACTATAGATCTTTGTCAGTTGCCACTCCTGAAAGTGAAATAAGCTGGCAAACATTTGAAGCTTTACTTCATTTGTATATGGGAAAACAATTCTCTATGCATTGTGAACAGAAGTTTCATGTACCAAACCATAATTTTGTGTGTGTGTGTTTATGTGTGTGTATGGTATTATATATATATAAAATGACATTTTGTCACAGATCTAGAAATTAAGGGGTAAAAGATAAAGTTGTTCTTCTCATTATTACCCTTAATTATCCACTAGAAAAATTGGTTTATAGGTCTTAATATCCAAAGGAGGAACAATTTTAACAGAAGATACAACAGCATTTTTATTGAGCTAGAAACAAACAACCTTCTGTTACTTTGGGCTACATCTGTCACTGAACCCCAAAGAATGTGGTTCCTATTTTGACTTGACTATCCATTCTAATTATCAAGTGGAACTTGGGTGTTACTTCATAATGGCAGCCAGAGTTAGTAAGTAAGAAATCCAGGAGGATCTTCTGAATTGCTTCTTTTTTTTTTTTTTAAGATTTTATTTATTTATTTAGAGAGAGCATGACTGGGGCACTCACAGAGGGAGAGGGAGGGAGAGAATCTCAAGCAGACTCTGTGCTGAGTTTGGAGCCTGATGTGGGGCTCGGTTTCATGACCCTGACATCATGACCTGAGCAGAAATCAAGAGTCAGACGCTTGGGGCACCTAGGTAGCACAGTCGGTCAAGCATCTGCCTTTGGCTCAAGTCATGATCCCAGGGTCCTGGAATCGAGCCCCATTTTGGGCTCCCTGCTTGGTGGGGAGTCTGCTTCTCCCTCTGCCTCTCACTCGTGCTCTCTTTCTCTCTCATGCTCTCTTTCTCTCTCATTGAAAGAAAGAAAGAAAGAAAGAAAGAAAGAAAGAAAGAAAGAAAGAAAGAAAGAAAGAAAGAAACCTTAAAAAAAAAAAAATTCAGATGTTTAACTAACTGAGCCACACAGGTGCCCCTGAGTTACTTCAAGTTGAAGTTAGCAACTGCTAGCAGTTGAAGTTACTGGAAAACTGTAACTCAAAACAGTCAGAACCACTAATGCATAGATACTTCACAGATGAAAATTTTGTTTATCTGGTAAGTTAAAGAACTATAAGTCGATTAGGACTGGATGAAAACAATAAGAAACTAGAAGTATAATGGAAAAGAGAAATAATACTAACTTCTCATAAATTCATGACAAGTGCAGAAATGAGAACTGCTGTATTTATGCATATTATCTTGCTCGCTTTGATGTGTATATATCTGGGCATTTTGCTGATATATTAATTATATATATTTGTATATTTTATATGTTATATATGTATGTGCATGTATAGTTATATATTTGTGTATATATACTAAATATGTACATACTTATATATACTTTACATGTACCTCATTGTTATATATGAAGTATAAAATACTTCAGTAGCATTAATATATAATCATTTGTAATATATACACATTCATTGGTGATAAAATTATTTATAGATGCATTTGTGCAAGTGTTTATACTTTCCAAAACTGTTATAAAAATCATAATAGTTGATCAATGGGAAGCAGAGAATATTCTCTCTTTCTGAATTATAGATAGAATAATCACATTTAAACATCAAATTTATGTAACATCACATCAGAATTCTAAACATCACAATTTATTTAAACATGAACTGTTCTGTATAATATATGATCAAGTCATCACATAAAATCAGTTTATATAACTGTGTTTTAATAAATTATTTTAAAGATAAATGTAAACATTTTATTTTTCTTTTAATTTTGCTTCATGTATTAGTAATAATCAAGTAGGAAATAAACAGAGTTGTGGCATCCTGTTTGGCACTTGCATCCAAGGTGTTGTGAAGCATTTCAAATACTGAGTGTTGAGTATTATGAAACTATTGAAAAGAGAGCAAAAGCATATTCTTAAATCTGTTAATGAGAATGGCAGGTGGACAACTTTTAGATAGATGAATCCAATCATACTGAAATTTACTGGGAAAATGAAACTTGTTAAGAATGTGATGATTCTACTTCTTATTTGTGAAAATAGTTCAAACTTCCTTTCTTATTTTTTTCTTCTTTTATGTTCCTAGTGAAAAATAATATTTATTTTCCTACTTTGTTTTCGATTATTGAATACACTTGTACTTTTTCTTTAAAAATCTTGGCCTTAGGATTCTACTTAGTTATCAGTATCAATAATATCTTGATTTCATGATTTCACGAAGATTTACATATAAATGTTTATTAAAACACTAATATAAAATTACAGATATTTTTGGAATGAATAAGATCACTGGCAAATAACAATTAGCTTGGAAATAATCGTTTGGATAGTATTTATTAGATTTTTTAGTTTTTAAAAGGATTTGAATTTCTTTTAATAATGTCTGTTAAATCTATTAATAACATAGTTGTAGGTGTTCTCTGTCCTAAAAAAATATCTGCTTATTTCTTATCTTATGATTAGTATACTAATTTTCTTTGCCAGAGTGATTGAATATGTGACCTGACTCAATAACTTTAACACACTTCACACTTTGGAAACTCAACTCAGTATGTATTTTACTTAATACTTTATATGAAATTGGCCCTGTGCGAAGTACTGTACTAAAGTGTGGGTACCCAAAAACAAGAAACATAATCATCCCCCTATAGGAGATGTTTGAAATAATGATACGATTACCAAAGGAAAAGGATGTAGAATAAGAAAAGGAGCTAGACTGCAGCATAATTCTATGGGAAACTAATGGATGTATAAGCATAAAAATTATTGACATTTTAGTCAGTAATAGAAAACAAGTCAGTATTGCTTCTATCAAAATGCGCTGAGAGAAAAGAATCGCCAGACTATCTGAATTGGCGTTCTCAAAGCAAAGTGTTCTTTGAAGAAAAACTGCTTTCCTTAATAATGAGAGGTCATGGAGAATGTTTATCTGTGTCAATGAAAAGAGACCTGATCTTAGAATTACAGAAAAATTTTCTAAACACCAAAGTTAAAGGTAAGTACAAAACAGATATCCAAACTGGGAAGAGGAATGAAATATATAAGAATTTTTGTCTGTGATTAAAATAGAATCAGAATTTCATCATAATTTTTTTTTTCTACAAAACTGATTGCTAATAGAAAGGAACAAAAGTTCAGATATCCAAGGGAAAAGAAGTGCGGCCCAAGATGTGTTAGTGTTAGGTAAAGATATACCTATGTAGTACCTGTTTGTCGTATTAATAAATAATCCATAATATCTAAGTAAACTATCGTTAAGATAAATATATTGTAGAAAATAATTTCAATATGTTTTAGAAATGTATCAAGACTTTTATTTCCAGTCATGACATAATATTTTGTATTGGACTAGGCCTCTCCTAAAAAAATCTATATAAACTGACATAGCAAAGAATTGATTTAGTTCTTCTTATGCTGGGAAATAACTGTTTAAGTACCTTACAGTATGCTATTTAATCCATAATGGAAAGCTCCTGCTTTAGTATTAAAGAAACTGAGATTTAGAAAAGCTTAAAAACTAGACTTTCTTTCTATCTATCTATCTATCTATCTATCTATCTATCTATCTATCTACCATCTATAAATTTTGACAAAGCTGTTACCTGGAGTTTAGTGGGAATGGGTGGTCTTACAATAAACAATGTTGGACCAAATATCACGACTGAAAATAAAAGTAAGCCATTATTGCTACATACACAAACATTAATGCAAACAGAATAATAGTCTTCTATTTGAAAGCTAATAAATGTCTAAAATATAAAATATAAAATATAAAAGAATATATTTGACTTTGTGGTTGAAAATATTTCTTATAGCATACATGAAAACCACACTAACAAGAAAAGAAAATATTCATTAATTAGACTTTCTTAAAATAAAGACTATCGGGTCTTCAAAAGACACTATTTAGACGGTAAAAAATTCAGGCCATAGATTGGGATACTATATTTGAATACCTATATAAACAACTAATTCATATGCAGAATATATAAATAACTTGTTGAGCTCAACAACAAAAGAGAGACAATTCAGTAAAAATATGAGCAAAAACTTGAATGGACACTTCGCCTGCAAGAAAATGAAAAGGTTCTTAATATTCGTAGACACCAGGAAATCCAAATTTAAACCACAATGAAATATACCATGTACTGAAAAGAATGGTTGAAATTAAATTGATTAACAATATCAATACAGAATATTGGCAAGGATGTAAAGCAACTAAAGTTTGAATCCATTGCTTTAGGTTGATAAATTGATGCAACCACTGTGCAAAATGTTTGATATAACAACTAAAGAGAAACTTACAGACACACTCTTAACCATTAATTTCACAACTCTCCCACGCATGCATACCAGGGTTTTCATAACAGCTGCATGTTTTATGAAAAGACATCAACAGCTTTTGTTCCAAATTATCTTTTTAAGGATATTTATATAGCAAAATTCTTGCAAGATAGAGATGGTAGCTCCCTGCAGGACAGAGCAGATTTGTTTCCTGATGAAGATAATAAAGGAAATTTCCTCCTCTGGGACAAAGATTGGGCAGAACTTCGAAAAAACCCTTATGAGTTTAGGTATCCTAAACCCATCATTCTTCACCTGTAACACAAGCCCACTTCATGGGCATTACCCATGTGGGCCTGTCTTGGCATCATGCCCATGGAACTGGGCTGGAAGATGGCAAAGAGAACTGACAAGAACATGAAGCTCATACTACCTGCTCTATCATGAGAAATAAAGTCCTTTTTCTCTGACAGAGGAGTATCCTGTCTTCTGCCAGGACAATAAGACTACAGCAGGCTAACTGATCAGCTTGCAACTAGGGTAATATCTCAGGTCTTTCATAGTTCGTTTTTTGTTTGTTTGTTTGTTTGTTTGTTTGTTTTTAAGATTTATTTATTTATTTGAGAGAGAGAGCATTCATGGACAGGGACAGAGGGAAAGAATCTCAAGCAAACTCCCGCTGGGGGCTTGGTCTCATGACCTTGAGATCATGACCTGAGCTGAAATTGAGAATTGGATGCTTAACCAACTGAGCCACCCAGGCACTCCTCTTTCATAGTTCATTTTTTTTAAAGATTTTATTTATTTATTTGATAGAGAGAGAGACAGTGAGAGAGGGAACACAAGCAGGGGGAGTGGGAGAGGGAGAAGCAGACTTCCCACCAAGCAGGGAGCCCGTTGTGGGGCTCGATCCCAGAACCCTGGGATCATGACCTGAGCCAAAGGCAGCCACTTAACGACTGAGCCACCCAGGCGCCCCTCTTTCATAGTTCTTGACACAGGAAGTAATCCAAATGGCCATTATGGTAAAATTAACAAACAGCTACATTATAGCATACACATATAATGAAATTTAACATAATAATGATTTTTTAAAAAAATAAATACTTCTATATCCCAAAACATGGATAAATATTGAGTAAAATAAGATAGACAAAGAGTAATTTGTGACTCATTTATATGAATTTCAACAATGGACATATGTAATATATTATGATGAAGATCAGAATCATGGTCATTTTTTGCAGTCATTAATAGGGAGAAAACATGATGAAGACTACTGAAATAACAGAAAGAGTCTATATTATATCATGAAATATGGTTGGTTGTGTTTATCATGCATAAAAACTCATCAAATCCTATAATTTAAATTTTGTACCTTGTATAAGTTGTATTTAAAAAATTAAACAGAAAAGTATGAAAATGAGAACCTTATTTACCAAAATATATATGATATAGTCAAACTCCTTAATGAAAATATTCATTGCCTAATGTCTGTCCTTAAAAGGGAATGATAAAATTATAGTAAGTCTTCAGCACCAAGGGTAACTTTTTTAAAAAAAGTGAAGAGAAAAGTAAGAAGACACTATTTATTAAATAAAAATAGATAAAATTCTACTTGCCATTTTTATTGCCATTATAGCCAGAACTCTTCTAAGAATGTCAATGATAATATTAAATAATTAAAAAAAAAAACTTTTAAGGTTAAAAACTTGAAAAAGAATTTTATGGAATGTAAGACAAAAATCAGTTTCACAGTTCAACGAGTTGTAGAAAGATTATTATATATTGCCAGTTTTTCTTTAAACATGGAACACCTTAGCATCTTTATTTTGCTAATTCACATTGCATATTTGTTGATACTAGCAAAATTTTAGAAACAAAAATCTATTATAGAGGGATTGGCTAAATAATTTATAACACCTCCCTCGTAATAATATATACTTCAGTCACAGTAGTGTTAATTTTATTCCATATTTCTTAATATGTAGAAATGACCCTAAAATTTTTATTTAAACTTCAGTTTAAAATTTCAGTGTACAGGCATGATTTCTTACTTATTAATAAGTATGTAGGTGCTTGGAAAGATATCTTTACATATAGAAACACACATGCATTTATATATAAAGAAAGTAAAAGTAGTAGTACACAAAAAAAGGATGTTGAATACAGTAACTTAGTATATTATTTTAATTTCATAAACCTGATTATTAAGTTTAGTGGATATATTAAGTCTAGATCCTTCAAAGAAATTATGTATAATGTCAAAATATATTATTTGGGCTTTCAGACATATTTATATTCTATATAAACAGTTACTTATATTAAATATTTACATTTTATTATATTATTTTATAAAGGAGATTTATAATAATCTATAGCATTAATAAGTTTTGAGTAGATAAGTTTTAAATCAGTTAAAAATCTGAGTAAAATTTCCAAAATAATAGCAGTATTTATATTCAAAATTTAGAAAATATTGTATTATCTCATTTAAATATTTTTGTAAATTTATTTACAAGCTACCTATATAATTTCAATAATTCAAAAATCATTTTTGTTTAAATTTGGAGAGTAATAACATCTTCCAGCTGGATAGAACAGTAAGGTAAGATGAAAACAGCAAGTAAAATGAAAATAGAAAAATAAATTAGCAAGTAGCAGGCAATTAATACTTTTTTAAAGATTTTATTTATTTATTTATTTATTTATTTATTTATTTATTTATTTATTTATTTATTTTAGAGAGAGAGAGAAAGAGAGCGTGAGCGGGGCGGGGCAGAGAGAAAGAATCTGAAGCCTACTCCGCACTGAGCAGGGAGCCTGATGCGGGGCTTAATGTCATGACAGCAAGATCATGACTTAAGCCAAAACAAAGAGTCAGATGCTTAACCCATTGAGCCATCCAGGAGCCCTAAAAATTAATACTCTTGAATCTGGGAATTTAAGCAAGTTAATTTGATACTTTAAAATTCTTTCATCCCATTTGTTTGGGTGTAGAACACTCCTATCTATAGAGTAATATGACTGGCTTCTATCTCCAACATCTAGTTGAACCATTTACTACTCTCAGAGGAATAAATGAATTGGTCTATTTTTTGACCAACAAAAAGAATTTTAAACAGTGATTCTGGATATAAATAAGAAATATCCATATGGTTCTGCCACTTTACTAAATCTGATTTTTTTTTTTTTTTAAGAGTTGACTCTGTGGAGAGCTTTAATTTTAATGCCCTCCAAATTTCTTTGCTTTAGGTACATTCTATTTTTTATGCCTATCCTCCAATACTCTGTTCGTATTTTCTCATTATGAACATTTACAATACATATAACTAAGATAAATAAAAATATGTTTTACAATATCTTTGGTGCTTTTATTAATCTCATAAAGTAACATCAAAGATAGGAACCATGTATTAAACACTTCAAGTTAACTCAAAAGGACAGATTTTTACTGTCATATATGTTGCAGAACCTTCTCTCAGAAGAAATAGCAAGGGGAGAGGTAATGGCTTTTTTTTCTCCAGGATATGATATTCCTCTTAACAGCCTCTGAGATGTAGCATTATCAATAGTTAATTGAAATTTCTAACCATTTTAATTGTCCCCTAATACCTCTCACTGCCTCTATTTGTTTTAAATAGCCTACTTCAAACATATCGACTTACTTAAAATTTACATATCTGATAAAAGCACCTAGAATTTTTCATATCGGAAAAAGGAAACTAGGTTCCTAACTTAGAATATTTGTTTTAATGCTTTTGCTCATCATTTTTGTCCCTACAGCAATAGGCACAAAATCTGCAGAATATAGAATCATCAAGTGTTGTTGGTAGAATAAATTTGTGAATGAGGAAAATGCAGAATACATTAGTGGTATTTCAAAGCAATTAGCTGAGAACACAAAACAACCAAAACAAGTCCATTATGTAATCACCTAGCCATTCAGAGCTGATCTGTATTGAGAAATGACATCAGATCCCGGCTAAGGAAATGAAGAAAGAGATAGAGGTGTGAATTGATAAAGTATTATCATATTGCAGTTCAGTTTTCTTTAATAATGGGATCTCTCACTAACCCTCATTAAAAATTAAAATCTTGTGTGTATGTTGAATAGTATTGCCTGCATGAATGATAAGGCACCGTAGAGGAAATTACCAGCTGATGTTGTAACTGAGAAAGGAAAAATCTATGATGTCATTTGGCATGTCATGCACAGTGAGATTGGGAAATACTGTTCTCTGAATAGGGAAAAATGCAATTAAATGATGCCAAGCCTTCAGTAAATCAGGGGACTTTCTAATGTAGGGTAAACATGGTCACAGAAGAGAAACAACCAAAAGTCAGTGAATGTCAAGAGTCTAGAAGTACTATCTACATTGGCTGTGCATGCCTCTTTTTCACAATCTAGTTTTCTTTTTCTTTTCTGTTTTTTTTTTCTTTCTCTCTCCTCTCTCTCTTTTTTAATAATCTGGTTTTCTTATTCATTTTAATTCACTATCCTAAAATTGTCTTTTTCTGAAATTATGTATTAATAATAATTGGCAAAAAAAAAAAAAGAAAGTTGAGAAAATCTAATTTAAATTTAGCCTAAACACTAATTTTGTCCAAAAAGCAAACCAGAAAAATGTCATAGATATTAACGTTTTCACTGGTATTTATTGATCTATCTAGTGTTGAAGTCAGTATCGTTCCAGTTTGCTTCTGAAACTATTTACCAACATTCTCCATCTTACAGTAAACTTCCATACTTCTTTCTTATTATTAGCTTAATTAAATGATGCTAAAAATTAACTATTATTAAGGCATTCTTACCGACTCTTTTGTTAATTATGCATTTGTGAATATATTTAAGATTCTGGTTGTAGATTTTCTGCCATTAGCAAACTATGTCCTTCTGTGCTGTTTAAAGTTGACAGCTGTAAATATTACATAAAGATACACCAGACCCTTCTGAGTTAGAATCCAAGAAAATACAAACTGGTAATGGGTTTTACAGAGCAAAACTAAAACATAAAGAAAAAAGTTCAGAAAGATCTAATATTTTCTTCTTAAACATTCATTACATTAACTATTCCTCTTTGCATTAAAAATAATTCAATAGAATGCCAATATGATGTTTTCAATATTTTATTACTCTTTCCTTTTCCCTGATTTTTTTCTCCCTTTGAAGATAAAAGAGGTATTTTAATTGGGATGCAATGGGAATAAATTCAGAATTAGCATATGTTGGTGTTCAATAAATGCAGTTTTAATTATAACCTTTTCCTGTTTGTTTCAAAGATTCAGGAAAAAAAACATATCAGAGGCAAAACAAATATTTCTAAACATTTTATATTTAATGATATACTGCCCTGAAATTCACTCTGATGTGTGTATGCATATATATTTTTTTAATTCTTAAAGCCTGCTTATCCATCTAGGTGGGGAGGAATATCAAAGAATATATAGAAGTCTACTCATTGCTTTACATGGACTAGGGAGAATGTTTCTCCCCCTGAGCATTAGAAGAATTGGTCTGTAAAATACTCTCATGAAAAAGACCTAGAATTAGTCAATCAGTGCCCCAGGCACAGTCCATGGTGGTGGAAGCTGGAACTAGAAGTCTATCTATAAAACTCAAAGACTATAACGGACATTATTAGGATTTAGAATTTTTTTTCTAAGGCACTTACACAGAGGAGAATAAAGTGAGTTCAAGCATTTCTAGAAATTTTAGAACAACTCAAGAAAATTTTCTTCACAATTTTGAAAGGCAGAATTGAGGCTAACAACTACAGAAAGATGTCTGTGTATTTCTATTATACCAATTTAGAATTTCAGATAAGTTAGTTCTGAATACTTACATGCAGAAAACTATGATATGTTGGATATGTATTCTCAGTTTCAAAATGCACGCAAACATCTAGATTTTTCTTTTTTATTTCCCACCTATTTTAATATTTTACATTGCCCTGCCTTCAAATATCTTTATGGTGGACATCTTTGATTTTATTGATAATGGGGGGGGAGTCAGCAGGCCATTTAAGGAATATTAGCAGACTTTTGATAAGCCATGATGAATTAAACAGAATAAAGTTTTAGTCTCAACCAATTACATTGTATCTAAAAATATAGATTCAATTTTTCTATATATAGCCATACTAGGGAAAATAATTTAAGTTTAAGTTATATGAAGTCATAAAGAAATAAAAACCTTTACCATATGATTTAACTAATGTACCAATGATTTGTTTCTAACTGTATTCATGAATTGGGTGATTGGATCTCATGAGGCATTTAGACATAAATGCAACATTACACACAGTTTCTAGGTTTCCCAGTTTGGCAATTTATCATAAATTCCATACATTTGCAATTAAAATTGGAGAAAGGAAACAAATGCAGTACTAATGAAAGAAAAACACATTACAATGAAGTTAAGAAAATAAAAGTTTACTTTATATAAATAAGCAATTTAATTTAATTTGTTTAAGGTTTTTAAGAGGACTTTGGGCCCTTTAAGAGATTCAGAATTGTATTAATACTTTATATAAGGTTTAATTGGGCTTCAAAATTTCTAGCTTTTATTTAGCTAAAATCCAGATCTATCTCTAGAACTATCCCAAAACTTTTTTTTTTATCATGATCACTGTATTTTTTTCAAAACTGTATGTATATATTTCTAAAATTTTAAGTATAAAAATAATTATAGAATATATGTTTTCACAAATAATATTAGTTTTCCTGGGAGAGAACTGAATATGTTCAATTTTGTGAAAAGGAAAGCGTACAATACTATCTTTGCATCCTCTCTCTGAGATTGAAGAAACTCCCTTTCTAAATAAGCTTTCTGTTTACCTTTCTGTGTACTGCTTTTTGTAGTACTACCAGCAAAGAACAATCATATTTTTATACAGGAAAAATGTAGAAGGGATTGTGAGAGTAAGTCTGACCTAAACCAGGAAAAAGCAATTGCAGGCTGCTCCCTGAACTTTTATAAAGTCAATTTCCTAAACTTCTATTAGCCAGGGCTCTAAAAATCCCAAGAAAAGAATAAAGTGCATCTAATATTCTCTCATAATTTGACAATGTGTTTAATAGATTGAAAGTAATCGATAATTTTGTTACAGAAAGAACCATGGTCAGAAAATAAAACAGACCTGCTAAATATGCTCTTTCATTAAAAAATTGCAAATCAATGATGTTTCTGTTGTATAGTGTCCAAGTAGAAGTGACTGTAATTTCTAATTAGAGTTACTCGTTCAGTATTAAACATGGAGGGTAAATCAGAATACGTTTTAAGAAGTTGGCCCTGGGCTCAGTGTTATAAATATTTAAATCACTGATTTCTATGATAGAATATAGTATATTTTTAATAAGTTTATACATGACGGTGGCTTAGAGGGAAAGGATAACACCTTGAGTGAGAGGAATACAGTCAAGAATAATCTTGATCATTTCAAAAAAATTAGTAATTTCCAAAAGTGATAGATGGATACATAGATCATTTATTTTCTTTTGTCAGTTTGAACGTTTTATGACTAAGATTAACTAAGTCAATTAGAAACAAACAACTGGTAGGAAAAAACTTTAATTTTGGGTGTTATCCAGTAAACTACTAATTATTGTCCTTTAGCATTCATTCATAAGTCAGAGTTTGTATACACCCATTATTATAGGATTTATCACACTGCATTATGATCACTTCTTTTTTACCAATTTTCAGCAGTTATAGGAGTATACATGGTACTCTAGGAAAGGGTTGGTTCTCTGCTTTAAACCATAGGGTGGAATCTCATTACAGAAAGGTGTTGAAGAACTGGGCTGAAAATGAGCTTTTGTCATTTTGTTTTGACTTAGTTTGGTTTTATCTTTCTCTGCCTTCTTTAATACGATAGAATCCCTAAAACATGACCAAAAGTGACAACTGATGACTGCCACCCAGAAACCATAATGCAGAACATTGGGGACGGTATGTGCTCTGGTAAGCGCTGTGAATTGTGCAAGACTGTTGAATCTCAGATCTGTACCTCTGAAACAAATAATGCAATATATGTTAAGAAAAAAAAAAAGAAGAAGAAGAAGGTAGCGGGAGGGTAAGAATGAAGCGGGGGAAATCGGAGGGGTAGACGAACCATGAGAGACGATGGACTCTGAAAAACAAACAGGGTTCTAGAGGGGAGGGGGGTGGGAGGATGGGTTAGCCTGGTGGTGGGTATTGAGGAGGGCACGTTCTGCATGGAGCACTGGGTGTTATGCACAAACAATGAATCATGGAACACTTCATCTAAAACTAATGATGTAATGTATGGGGATTAACATAAGAATAAAAAAAAAAGACAAAGAGAATTTTGAAAGCAACTCTCATGTATAAGGAAACACCCATGCTGTAGATTAAATATTTGCTTCATCCCAAAATGCATACACTGAAATCCTAATCCTCAATATAGTAGTATATGGAAGTGGAAACTCTGGGAGGTGATAAGATTATGAGGGTAGAATATTCATGAATGGGAGTAGAGCCCTTACAAAAAGACCTCTGAAATATCCTTCATCTTTTCTGCCTTGATCTTGGACTTCCCAGCCTTCTAAACTGTGAGAAAAAAATTTCTGTTGTTTATAAGACATCCAGTGTATGGTATTTTGTTATAGCAACCCAAATAGACACTTTGGCTATAGACTATCAGCAGGTTTCTCAGTATTACCTAGCAGAGCAGACGGAAACAGGATGATATATTTAAAGTTCTAAAAGAAAAAACAACAACAGAAAACTACCAAGCAAGAATACTTTACCTGGCAAAACTGTCCTACAAAAATGAAGGAGCGATAAAAACTTTCCAGATACACTGAAGATAGTTCATCACAACTAGACCTGCTTTATAAGAAATTCTGAAGATAGTCATTCAAGTTGAAACAAAATGAAGCTAAATAGCTAGATAAAAGCATCTGAAAATATAAAGCTCATTGGTAAAAGTAAATATACAGACAAATATAGAATATGGTAATACTGTAATAGTAGTGGATAAATCACTTTTAATACTGATATAGAAATTAGAATACAAAAGTAAAAAAAAAACTAAAACTATAAAAATATATTAATGAATATACAATAGAAAAAGATGTAATTTGTGATATCAGTAATAAGGTGTGCAGGGGAAGAAGTTAAAGTATAATGTTTTGTATATGATTGAACATAAACTGTTACCTTAAAATAGATTGTTATAACTATGTTTTACTCTGAAACAAATAATGCAATATATGTTAAGGAAAAAAAATAATAAGAAGAAGGTAGCGGGAGGGGAAGAATGAAGTGGGGGAAATCGGAAGGGTAGACGAACCATGAGAGATGATGGACTCTGAAAAACAAGCTGAGGGTTCTAGAGGGGAGGGGGGTGGGAGAATGGGTTGGCCTGGTGGTGGGTATTGAGGAGGGCACATTCTGCATGGAGCACTGGGTGTTATGCACGAACAATGAATCATGGAACACTTCATCTAAAACTAATGATGTAATGTATGGGGATTAACATAAGAATAAAAAAAACTAATGATGTAAAAAGTGAAAAAAAAAACAGACAAAAGAAAATGAGAAAAGAATCAAGACATGTAAATATTAAAAAAGAAAAAAAAACAAAACTGATGAAACACAAAAATACAAGAGAGAAAGGGGGACAGAAGAACTGCAAGACAAAAAACAATTAACAAAATGGCAATGGTAGGCCTATCTGTATCAATAATTACTTTAAATGTAAATGGAATAAACTCTCCAGTCAAAAGACATAGAGAGGTTGAATATCTTTAAAAAAATAAACTATATGCTGTCTACTTGAGACACATTTTACATACAATGACACATATAGGCTGAAAGTAAAATGGTAGAAACAGATATTCCACGCAAAGAAAGAGAAAGGGTGGCCATACACATATCAGACACTGTAGTCAAAAACTGTCACAAGAGACCAAGAAGGTTATCATATAATGATAAAAGAGTCAATCAATCAGGAAGATGTAGCAATTATAAACATATATGTACTCAACATTGGAGCATTCAAATATATGAAGCAAACATAGAGCAGAAGAGAGAAATAGACAGCAACATAATAATCGGAAAATTTAGTATCCCACTTTCAATAATAGTGTATCCAGACATAAGATCAGTAATGAAAATGATTTGAATAACTCTATAGACCAAATGTACCAAACAGATATGTATACTGAACATTTCATCCAACAACAGAAAAGTACACATTCTTCTCAAGTGTATAAACATCATTTTCCAGGAAAGATCACACATTAAGTCACAAGTCTTACCAAATTTAAAAAGATGAATTTATACCAAGTATGTTTTCTTATCACATGGAATGAAACTAGGACTATATAGCAGAAGGAAAACTGGAAAATTCACAAATATGTGGAGATAAAACAATATACCATTGAACAATCAATGAGTCAAAGACAAATCAAAAGGGAAACTAGAAAATATCTTCAGATAAAAGAAAATTAAAGCAAAAAACATACCAAAACTTTTGGGATCCAGCAAGAGTAGAATTAAGAGGTAAGTTCACAGCGTTAAAAACCTATTTTTAAAAAAGAAGGTCTCAAATAAACAAACTAATTCTATATCTCAAGGAAGCAGAGAAAGAAGAACTGAGCCCAAAGGTAGGTGAAGGGAGGAAATAATGATTAGAGCAGAAATAAATGAAATGGAGTGGAAAAATGATAGAAAAAAACAAAACCAAGAGCTGTTTTTTAAAGATCAACAAAATTGAAAAACCCTTCATCTAAATAAACAGAAAAAAGGGAAAAGACTAAAAAAAAAAAAATCAGACTCAAACAAAATCAGATATGAAAGACATCACAACTGATACTACCAAAATAAAAAGGATTTTAAGAGACTGCTTTGAATAATTACATGCTACAAATTGAATAACCTAAAAGAAATGGATAGGCACATGGATACATATAACCTATCAGGACTCAATCATAATGAAATAGAAAAATCTGAACAGACCTACAACTAATAAATAGATGAATCAGTAATCAAAAACATCCTAAAGAAAACCAAGACTAGATGTCTTCACTGGTCAATTCTACCATACATTTAAGAATAAGTAACATCAATCCTTTTCAAACCCATCGTATAACACCAGCAATAATTACCCTCATACCAAAACCAGAAAAGAACACTATAAGAAAAGAAAACTACAGGTCTGTATCCTTGATGAATATAGATGTAAAAGCCCTCAACAAAATTCTAGCAAACCAAATTCAAAAGCATATTAAAACAATTATATACCATGACCATATGGGATTTATTCCTGGGATATAAGGATGGTTCAATATATGACCATCAATGTGATATACCATATTAACAAAATAAGGGATGAAAAATCACATGATCATCTGAATAAATGCAAAAAAAGTAACTGATAAAATTCAAAACACTTCCATGATAAAAACACTTAACAAATTAATAATACAAGGAAATTGTCTCAATATAATAAAGGCACTATATGAAAAGCCCACAGCTAACATCATACTCAACAGTAGAAAAAATAATGCTTTTCTTATAAGATCAGGAAGAAGGCAAGTATACCCACTCTTGCCACTTCTATTCAACATAAGTCCTAGCCCTGGCAATTAGGCAAGTCAAATTAATAAAAGGCATCAAAACCACAATAGAAAAAGTAACTTGTTGGCAGATGACATGAAGTTATATGTAGAATACCCTAAAGATTCCATAATAAAATGGTTAGAACTAATAAACAAATGCAGTAAAATTGCAAGATACAAAGTCAACATGCAAAAACCAGCTGTTTCTGTATACTAACAATGAAAGAAGGATACAAAAGGAAATTCAGAAAATTTGATTTACAATAACATCAAAAAGTATAAAATATATACAAATGAACTTACACAAGAGGCAAGAGACGTATGCACTGAAAAGTATAAAACATGCCTGAAAGAAATTAAAGAAAATACAAATAAATGGAAAGACATCTCATATCCACAGATTGGAAGACTTAATATTATGAAAATGTCTATAATCCCCAAAGTCAACTATAGATTCAGTGCAATCTTTACCAAAATAGCAGTAACATTTTTATTATAAAAATAAGAAAAACAATCCTAAAATTCATATAAAACCACAACGAATCCTAAATAACCAAAACAATCTTGAGAAGGAGAAAAAAGCTGGCAGCCTCGCACTTCCTGATGTTGAGATAAATTACAAAGCTAAAGTAATCAAAACAGTATGGTCCTTACTGGCATAAAGATATTAGACCAATGGAATTTAATAGAGATCCCAGAAATAATCTACACATGTATGGTCAGATTATCTTCAACAGGATGCTAATAATATACAGAGGGGAGAGAATAGCATTCAACAAATAGTCTTAGAAAAATTGGATATGTGTTGGGGAAGATCATCAAGAAGATATCACTGCCAGTCAATTCATGAGCTAGATCTGGGCAATTGGAGGTTACTCACTTTCTCCCCTATCCTTGGAATGTGTGTTCTACTTGTCTTCCCTACACTCAGAAGCCGCTCCAAGGATACAGCCTTGAGATAGAAATGTGGTGTTGAGGCTATCAGAACTGGGTATGTGACTTAACTTAGTTAAGATCTCTATATAAACTTTTAAGATTCTGGCAAGTGGGTGTGGAAACTACTTGTCTTGCAGCCATCCAAGACAAGCCTGGTAAATAAGTTGCCTTGTTCATTAAAACTGTCACCTACCAATCTGGAGTGTTCTGCCCCTTTTTTTGGTCTCTCCCTGCCTTCTGCTTTCAGATTACCCTAGGGAGGCCCCCTAGAAGGTTGCAAACCAGTAATAGCTATACATAAAATAATGAAATTGGATCTTTATTTTACACTATATACCGAAATCAAGCTAGGATGGATTAGGGCTTAATCTTAAAATCTGAAACTATCCTTGGAGAAAACATAGAGGAATACTTGGTCTTGGCAATAATTTCATGAATTTGACACCAATAATACAGGCAACCAAAGGAAAAATAGACAAGTGGGACTATATCAGACTAAAAAGTTTTTATACAGAAAAGGAAACAAAGTAAAAAGGCAACCTATGGAAGGGAAGAAAAGTATTTGCAAACCATGTATCTGAAAAGAGGTTAATATCCAAAATATATAAGTAACTCCTATAACTCAATAGCAAAACAAACAAACAAACAAAAATAACAACCAATTAAAATATGGGCAAAACACTTGAATAGACATTTCTTCAAAGAAGACACACAGATAGGCAAAAGGTACATGAAAATGTGCTCAACATCACTAATCATCTGGGAAAAGCAAATCAAAACCACGAGGTATACCATCACACCTTTTAGGATGGCCATTTTCAAAACAACAACAACAAACAAACAAAACCAAAATAGCAAGTGTTGTTGAGGAGGTGTAGAAATTGGAAACTTTACCACTATTGGTAGAAATGTAAAATGGTTCAGAGAGTATGGGATTTCCTCAAAATTTTGAAAATAGAACTGCCATATGATCCACGAATCCCACTTCTGGGTATTTATCAAAAAGAATTGAAATTAGAATATCAAAGAGATATATGCACTCTCATGTTGACTGCAGCATTAGGTAGAAACAATCTAAATGTCCACCAGCAAACGAATGGATAAGGGATATGTATCATACACAAACAATGGAATATCTTTTCATTATTGAAAAAGGAGGAAATTTTGTCATATGTTACAACATGGTTAAATCTTGAGGACTGTATGGTAAGTGAAATAAGCTAGTCACAGGACAAACACTGCACGGTTCCACTTTCATGAGGCATCTAAAGTAGTCAAATTTGTAGACACAGAGAGTAGAACGGTGGTGTCCAGGGGCTGGAGGAGTAGGAAATGGGGAATTACTGTTCAGTGGGTGTAAAGTTTTAGTAATGCAAGATGGAAAATTTCTAGAGTTGTGTTGTACAGCATTGTGTTTTTAAGTTAATACCGTAAACTAAAAATTTAAGAGAATAGATATGTGTTTTTTACCACAATAAAAAATAGTAGTATATTTAGATAAACCAAGTTTTTTTTCACTGTGTATTAGTTATTAACTAAATTCTTAGAGTATCTTTTTTTTTTTAAGATTTTATTTATTTACTTGAGAGAGAGAATGAGAGAGAGAGAGCACATGAGAGGGGGGAGGATCAGAGGGAGAAGTAGACCCCCTGCTAAGCAAGGAGCCCAATATGGGACTCGATCCCGGGACTCCAGGATCATGACCTGAGCTGAAGGCAGTCGCTTAACCAACTGAGCCACCCAGGCGCCCATACTTAGAGTATCTTTATTTGTACTAGGACTCTAGAAAAATATGAATTTTGTATTGACTGACATTTTATGAAAATCAAGCACTTTCATTTTATTCTATAATCAGTGTTTCTTTGTTTTAAAATGTTTCTTTTTAGGCTTGTAAAATTTATTTCCTGTCTCTTACTTAGAACTTTATACAAGAGTTTTTAATGATTGCTTCTTTCTCAATTGAATATTTTATTGTCACAGACTTGGGATCTTGAGTGATTACTTCATTTAGCTTGATTATTTTCTTGTCCATGAACAATTTGTAGAGATTGGCTCTAACACAAGATAGAGTTTTAAGTACAACACTAAATCTTCAGGACACTTATAATACCATTTTGCTCAGTGTCCCTTGACAATCCTCAGAAATACGATTCCCCCCCTCGCCCCACTTAGGACCTAATACCAATGTTATGATACAAACATGCCATGAGTACTATTTACAGCAAACAGATGGTTAATTCTGTGATACTATTTTCAACAAATGTTACTACTTTTTTAAAAAAACAGATTTTCTAATCAACTTTATATTCAAAGTTGTATTACTATACTTAAATTTATCCATTTGTTTGAGTAGTATTTATTGAGAGTCTACTATTGTCGAGCAATATTTGAGGTCATATGATGTGAATTAGTTAGGGTGTCTGCCTACCTAGTTTATAGTGACCAATGAGGTGACATGGAGATATACATTCTAGTTCAAAGGCAATTACAGCACCGAACTCTGATAGGAAAGTGGACAAAAGGAAGTGGATTATTTAGAAATGTAGTTCCTTTAATTATAGAATAAAGCATTTAGATGAGATTATCTCTAAGGTCACTTCTGATTTTATGATTTGATGAGATTGTGATATAAGGATCACGGAATGTATAAGTACTATCTGCTGGTAGCACAGGATTAGATAATAAGAATGTCAGTTACAGAATTTATCCAGACACAATTTCTCCTGAGAATTGCTTTGATTGTTAACAGAATGATCTTATAGTAATAAATAGCAATAAAATGCCTCTTTTTCCTAAGTATTGTTCAAAGTTATAATAACTTAAATGAATTAACCAGCTTTGGAAAGGTCACTTTTCCAATAAATGGCAAATTAAAAAAAAAAAAAGGTTAATAAAATGATCTAGACTCATTTACTGTTACTTACAAGGGTTATTCTGTCTGACATCTATACGTGCATAATTATAGCCAAAGCTTTAAAATTGTACAAAATGCTTTTTGCCTTTTTCCCCCAGTCAGCAGAGCAAAGATTATATCTAAATGCTGCATTTTCACATGTTTGAAAGCAACCTCTCTTTTCATAAATGTGCAACTGTTTTGGTTGGAAACAGCTGCAGCTGCTGCTAGACATTTTCTGCCTAGAGATGTGCAATGCGCAGACAGAGTGAAAAATCTAGAGTGGTCTCCACATTGGGAAAAAGGGTCTTGCCTGGTGTTGAGAGCAGGTTGCTGAAAATAGGAGCCTATCATAATAGGTAAAAAGAAACAAACAGAGCCATGATTCATATTAGGACTGGTACATAGATACAAAATTTAGAATCCAATTTTTTTTCATTTTTTCCTGCAGATTTTTTTTATTATGTTAATCACCATACATTACATCATTAGTTTCTGATGTAGTGTTCCATGATTCATTGTTTCCATATAACACCCACTGCTCCATTCAGTACGTGCCCTCTTTAATACCCATCAGCAGGCTAACCCATCCCCCCACACCCCTCCCCTCTAGAACCCTCATTTGTTTCTCAGAGTCCATAGTCTCTCATGGTTTCCCCCTCCGATTCCCCCCCTTCATTTTTCCCTTCCTGCTATCTTTTTTTTTTTTTTTTAACATATAATGTATTATTTGTTTCAGAGGTACAGGTCTGTGATTCAACAGTCTTACACAATTCACAGCACTCACCATAGCACATACCCTCCCCGATGTCTATCACCCAGCCACCCATCCCTCCCACCCCCCACCAATTTAAAGAACAAAGAAACTGATGTCACCTGTTGCCTCTTCTTGCTTGCTGCCACCTGGGTATTTCATTAGGGGCTGGATCAGCAGCAAGAGCTACACTAATGGATGATTTTCATTATAATCCCTAGGAAAGCATTGGAGCTTCCTTTGAGGACACTTCTCAATTTAAATTCTTTCTGCAGGAAAAAAAAGAAAAATAAATTAGATCCCAGCTTGAAAGAAACTGTGTTTGTTTATGATTTGTATATTATTGTAAACCCCAAAATTGGTATAAAAGTTCTGTCTTTTTTTGTAAGGAAATCTTATTGAGTAACATGGAGAATATTCATCTTTGGAAAACAGAAATGTAAGGTACCAGATTTAGATCCAAGGAAAAGCCTCAGAGGCAGAATAGTGAGACTGAGTTGAACAACACCTTGTGTTGGCCATCCTGTTCCCTTACTGGGCAGTCAGGGAGGTGGAAATAGAGACAGGGGGATAAAGAGGTTGAGATGGAGTTAGAGAGGCAGAAATAAGAGATAGAGAAAGATAGAGAAAGAGATTGAGATTGAGAGAAACTAAGATATCTAAAATTCTAATTATATAGCAGATACAGGGAATCAAAGACAAGTAGGACATAGGCCCTAAGATAGTCACAGTGAATACTGTGTTAGACACATGGATAGATAAATCAGAAATCTGCGGTTGATTTTATTGTGGAAAACTAAAGGGGCCACACGATTGAGACTGAATGGATTCTAATGTAACTGTAACATGAGTTTGGAAAATGGGCCAGATTTATTCAGCTAAAATTGGAGGAGTATTTCTGGATTTAATAGTGAGTTAAAACTTCCTATAAAATCCCTTTCCTGGGCGCCTGGGTGGCTCTGTTGGTTGGGCGACTGCCTTCGGCTCGGGTCATGATCCTGGAGTCCCGGGATCGAGTCCCACATCGGGCTCCCTGCTCGGCAGGGAGTCTGCTTCTCCCTCTGACCCTGCCCCCTCTCATGTTCTCTGTCTCTCATTCTCTCTGTCTCAAATAAATAAATAAAATCTTTAAATAAATAAATAAATAAATAAATAAATAAAATAAAATCCCTTTCCTTCCCCCAACTGCTATTATTAGCAAATATACAAGAAAGTGGTGATTATTCCCGTTTAATAAATAAACACATAGAAGTTTATATAGTTGAGAATAGAGAAAAGAGGAACAGTTCTACTCTATTTCTATACATCTGAGGCTATACTAATAAGTCAATCCAATGCTCGGAATTTTAACCTATACCTCAAAAATGTAAATCTGGGTTCTGAGTAATCTGTATTGTTTTCTCTTCACAGAGGAGTAATAAGAAAAGCTCTAGAGAGAATAAGTGAAACAGAAAAACATTCCCACTTCTTTCCTTTTTGAGTCTTGTGCTGAAATATAAGAAGTCCAGGCTACCTTGCTGGTGAGAGAGACCAGGTGGCATGTCAGCCAGGGACCAAAACTTTGAGTAAAAAGCCACCTGAGGTCTTCCAGCCTCAGCAGTTAGAATCATCTCAGTGAAACCCCACATCTCTTGCAACAGAGAGCAGCCATCCTGCCAGACCCTATCTGCATTCTTGGTCCACCGAATGGTGACAAAAATAAAATGTTGACTGTTTTGAGGCATTAGGTTTCAGAGCTGTTTATACAATAATACATATTTAGAACAGTTTACTTAATCAACATACTATTTAAAAATAAGAGCAACAAACATTTTCAAATACTGTCTTTTAAATGAGGGAACACAGTATCTATCAATCATTTTTGGTCAAACTACTATATGATCAAGATTGAATTAAAGCATTTACAAATGGAAAAAAATAGGATAGAGGAAGTACTAGTTATGAGCATTGAATTCATTCAGAAATAATGATGCTACTGAAAATCAGAATTTAAATTATATGAACTTGGAAAATGTTAAAGTAATAACTAAGCAAATTGACAGTGAGAGCAGAGGAGATTAGAGAATTAGGCAATTGCTATTATTATCACTTTTCTAAGTAAAGAGTCAATTAAACCACAGAGCTTACATAAGAATTGTAATGACTACAACACCTGAATGCCTTTCAGACATTCTTAACCTTAGTGAGTCTGTCAGAAGTGGTACTCTTTATTTAATAGGTACATTTACTTGACTATCAACAATTTGCCTTTTCCGTTTAAACAAATATAAAGTTTATGCTATAAAATTCAAAATAATAATATGTACATTGAATAATGTCTGTAGCTATGTTGTCCAGTGCAGTGGACACAAGCCACATTTGGCTATTAAAATTAAAATCAATGAAATTATATAAAATGTAAAATGCAGTTTTATACTTTTGCTAGCCACAACTCAAGTGCGCAATAGTCCTACACAAGCATATCTCAGAGGTATTGCAGGTTTGGTTCTAGACCACTGCAATAAGGTGAATATTGCAATAAAGTGAGTCAAATGATTTTTTTTTGTGGGTCCCAGTACATATAAAAGTTATGTTTACACTATACTGTAGCCTATTAAGTATGCAATAGCGTTATGTCTAAAAAATGTACATATCTTAATTAAAAATAGTTTATTGCTGGAAAATGCTAATCATCATCAGAACTTTCAGTGAGTGGTAACCACTGATGACAGATCACCATAACAAATATAATAATAAGGATAAATTTAAAACTAATGTGAGAATTAGCAAAATGTGTCGCAGAGAAATGAAATGAGCAAATGGCATTGGGGAAAATGTGCTGATACACTTGTTTGAAGTAGGGTTGCCACATATTTTCAATTTGTAAAAAACACAGTATCTGCAAGGCACAGTAAAGCAAAGCACAATAAGATGTAGGCCTCTATGGCTAGTGGCTACCATCTTGGAAGTGTGGATATAGAGTGAAGTCTCTCTAATGTTTAATGTTAACAAAAGTCACTTGTACTACGATCTGGGGTGTTACTTATGTTTTATCTTTATATTTGTACTTTCTAAATTGTTTGAATAATTTTTGTTATCCTTGTATCATTTTTTTACAAAAAGAAAGCAGAAACTAGAATGATTTTTCCTCTTTAAAAGTCTAGAGGAAGATAATAGATATGGAAGATTATGATTTTAATTTTTGCATTTTTAGCATTTTGAACATTTTTTAAAAATATACTATGGGGTCCACTCAATTTTTCTGTAAACCTAAAATTACTCTAAAAAATGGAATCTATTGAAAAATGCAATAGGAAAAGGAGTGGGGAAAATATTCTTGGTAAAAGTAACAGTTTTTGAAAAACTTGGAAATGATGAAAATCATGGTGTATATGGGAACTTAACACAACTTCAATGCAATCTCTGGCTAGTTTAGTTTCTCTTTAGAAAAAGCAGCAGTAGCTGCTTAGCAATATGACACCCAACTTATGTGAGCACCAGGGATCTTGGCATTAAGTCTCTTCAAGCTATAAAAGAAGCAGAGGTGAAAAATAGTGATTGTCACTCACTCTCTGAGAGGCCTGATTGTGAGTGCCATTACAACACCACTGAGGAAAGAGTAGAAATGGGTTGGGGGTATATTTTGAAGAATGACTGCCAGTCCTACAAGAATTTAATTTACGATGATTAAGATAAAACAGTATTTTTAATATTTCTATCATGTCCATAAATTGCACCCCCAGAATTGTATAATATAGAAAGCACAAGCCACATTAAATAATTTAGAACTTAGTTTAAAAAAATATTCTGGTGAAATGGGGCAGCAATCATTTCTTTATTTAAAATCCTACAACATATAAGAATTTGGATGCTCTTGGTTCTCAGCTCCATTACCCCCACACTCCTCTGATTTGACCCAGTCTTTCTCAGTGGATTTCATACCTTCTTGGACTATAATAAGGAAAGAAGAAGCCATTTAACTTTGATGTAACCTGCTATTTCCCATTTCTGCCCTGCCCTACACAGACACAAGAGAGTGATCTGCAATTTTGCAGATGATTCTGGCCAAGCAATGATAGCATCCAGTTAATTACCTCCCTCATCTCCGATGCAGGCTTATCATCCAGTTTCTCTGTATATGGTAGATCCTGTCTCTGAAAGCAGTCCCTCTGCTTTTCAAAACTGCCCATTCAGGGGCGCCTGGGTGGCTCAGTCGTCAAGCGTCTGCCTTCAGCTCAGGTCATGATCCCAGGGTCTTGGGATTGAGCCCCACATCGGGCTCTCTGCTCAGCAGGAAGCCTGCTTCTCCCTCTCCCACTCCCCCGCTTGTGTTCCCTCTCTCACTATGTCTCTCTCTGTCAAATAAATAAATAAAATCTTTAAAAAAAAATAAAAAAAAAACCTGCCCATTCAGCCATTCTTTATTGATATATTGATTTCTTACAATTATTATCATTACTATTACTATTATTGCTGTTATTATATTTCTGCTAATAAAAGACAATGTTTTTTAGAAAAGAGTATATTCACGCATAGTATTTTTACCCCTAATTGTTCTCATCTGAGAATGCATAGTAACATTGTCAGCAGTATTAGTTTTGAGTACAAAATATGAGCTATATTGCTTTGAGTGAGTTTGTATTTGTATTTCTTATTCTGCTAAATTAAAACTCACTAGTCATTATGTGTGTGCTGGAATCAAGAACATCACTTTAGTGCATGACTAACAATGCTAATGATGCTAAGAACAATGACAACCGCAACTATGTAAGATGACTTTAAAGACAGAAAAGAGAGTGCCATGTGGCAACTCTCAAATTTCCCCTCACTAGCAATTAAAACTCATTTGAGAAAGAGAAGGAAGCTAAGCCAAGTTAGATTCAGAGTGCTGAGATAGAATCTGTTTTAAAAAAAGAGAGAGGGCGCCTGGGTGCCTCAGTTGGTTAAGCGACTGCCTTCGGCTCAGGTCATGATCCTGGAGTCCTGGGATCGAGTCCCGCATCGGGCTCCCTGCTCAGCAGGGAGTCTGCTCCTCCCTCTGACCCTCCCCCCTCTCATGTACTCGCTCTCTCTCATTCTCTCTCTCAAATAAATAAATAAAATCTTTAAAAAAAAAGAGAGAGAGAGAGACAGTACTGATTTACAAGGCCAACATTATGAAATATTTTTTTTTATTTCCAATTAGCCAACTGTCATGCCCCCTTTTTTTTTTTTTTTGTAACTGGTACTTGAGAGAACACCACCTCTATATTTGCATTAAACACACATATGAGGCACTAGAATCGGATATGTCTATAAATTTGATCTAGTTTTATAAAACATTTAAAGATATGTGGAGTTAATATTGATTCTTGGAAAGCAGCCGATCTCAGGAAAGGGTATTGCTAAAAAATAGTGAATCGAAAAATAAATATTTCTCTTTCGCTTAAAATCTACTATAGAGTACTGAATAAAAGAGCAGTGTTGAAGAGTGGTTTGGAATTAAATGGTTAAGACTTCATTTATCTTACATTCTCTTTAATACTTGCAATAAAAGTGAACCTGCTCATTAATCCAAATCCAACGCAAGCAAGGGAAATTATAAAGGTTTATAACTGGGAAATATAGACTTTCCTTATATCAATTAGAAAATAGGAAATCTTCTGTTTTGGTTTAAATATGTTACTCTTAACCTAAGTTCTGCATTTTTTGAGAGTAACTGGTGAATGTTGCCAAATTCAGTCTCTATAATACTCTGGCACAGGACAGTACCACTATGTGTGAAGAATAATCCGGGAGACATACTGCAGAATTATTGTAGGCGTGCGTTTGCTATTCTGCTCCTTCTTTAGTCAGAGTAAGAAGCAAATTATGGGTTAATTCATAAGTCAAATAGAGCTGAAGGCAAATCCTACCTTTGCTGCTACAATGCTCTATGATCTTAGATGAGATCTTTGATCTTTATCAGTTTGTTTCTTCTATTTAAAAAATGGGAAATTTTGAAAATATTTATTTAAATTCTTATTAAATTGCCCCTACTAATTCAAATTCTTTATTGAACTTCTGACTCAATTAAGCAAAAGATGAAATTTATACATTATTTGGAATTTCCTCAACCTTAATAGTTCAGAAGACAGACTCCACCCTCATCAACTCTGCTCCAGTGATAATCATTGCCAAGAAAATTGCAATGAGGAAGATTGTGGGCACAGCTTCTTTCAAATTCAGCAGGAGAGAATATGATGATTAATTAGTGATGTCTGAAGGTCCAGTAGGGTTGTGTATTTGCTAGTTATGTAAAACATCAATCATGGTCTTAAAGTGTTTTTTACAGATAGCATGTGATTTCCTGTTCATATCATAAGTTCTACTATAATACAGCAAGAAAAGAATAATTGATCTAAACCAGAAAGTTTAGATCCAAGGGACAATATGCTCTTATTAACTCTTTGATTTTGGTTATGTTTTGATTTTTGTTGGTCCTTTTTCATTATTTCTAAAATGAGATCAAAAATATCTATTGATAAAACTGTTACAGGGCATATATAAAATAATTTATGTGAAGACATTATGTCAATTATAACATATCTTAACACTACATATTCATTATTTTATGATATAGGTCATATTTACACTATTATATTTAGCATGAGACATAAATTTTGGTTCAGTTTTTTTACAACTGGTAAATGTAGGCTACTTTAGTTGGGTTATAAAGTCTTGAGCTCCTTAAAATCACTTACTTCTCAAACCACTGTAGCATTTTAATGAAAATTACTCTACATAAAAATGAATAGGAAAAATAAACCATTATTCTGGATCATAGTCAGGATGATGATGGGCATAGTTACTATTAAAAGGATAAATCAGATATTTACATTCACATGATTTCATCCATATTTGAATACATTTTATATTGTAATTAGTGCCTATTTAAGTATCAAAAGCATTTCATTTTCTTTTAGTTTTAGATAATTGATTTTCAAGCTTCTTAATTTCGTGTCTAAGGGAATTAGATATACTCTCTATGTAAAAATCTGTCTCCAAGTTTGGATAACAAGAACACATTTTAATTATCTTGTTTAAAAATATGGGTAAATTATAGGGGTACTTAAATTTATACTGTAGAAAGGATGCCACACCTAGAGTTTCCACTCTCACAGATTTTTCCCCCCTCTGTCACTTATGATTATTCCCTTTCTTTTGCCCTCTAAATGCAATTCATTAACAACAATTTTTACCACCTATGTATCTCTTCAATCCATTCATTTCTTTCTGCATTTAGTACCTGTGACCTAATCCCCAAATCAGCACTATTTTTTTTTCCTGGACTATTGCAATAACTTCCTAACAGGGTTATCAATATTTCCTCTGGCCAGTTTCCTAATCCATTTTCCGCAGTGAAGTCAGATCAATCATTCAAATAAATCAAATCTGATCTTGGCACACTTCCCTGCTGAAAATGGCATTTTGGGGTCTTATGTATGTCTCTAACCCCATCCAGTCCCATATTCCTCCTTTGCTTTCTCTCCTCCAGCCATGCTAGTCTTCATTTCCTCATACTTCTCCCTCCCTTCCCAGTAACTTTGCTCAGGATGTTACCTCTGCCTGGAATGTTCCTTCTCTCTCCATCAAATTAAATTCTCAGGTCAGAGAAGCATTTTTGGAATTTAGTCGTCACCACAATATAAACTTCCATAGAACCATTTCTCTTTTTAGTGATTTTCAGCACTGAAATGCTGCATGAATATGTGCAAATACATTAGTGCTCTCTATCCCTACTTTTGGATATGAGTGTAGTACATGAGGGCTGGATCTTTTTAGTATTTTTTTTTAAAGATTTTATTCATTTATTTGATAGAGAGAGACACAGTGAGAGAGGGAACACAAGCAGGGGGAGTGGGAGAGGGAGAAGCAGGCTTCCCGCCGAGCAGGGAGCCCGATGCAGGGCTCGAACCCAGGACCCTGGGGTCATGACCTGAGCTGAAGGCAGACGCTTAACGACTGAGCCACCCAGGCGCCCCTCTTTTTAGTATTTGCTCATCATTGGATATTCATCCCCTAGAAGAATCCAAGCCTAAATCAACAATAAGTAACTATTGGCAGGCACTTGTTCTGCACTGCAGATATGTTATTTTATTTAACCTACACAATATGACTATAAACTGAGCATAGATATTATTTTTAAAAATGAGGAACTGGAGGCAACAAGAAGACAAGTAAATTGTGGTGGCCACATAGATGGTAAATGGAAGAACTGAGTTTTGAACAAAAGCCCTACAGGACTCTAGCTCCAGAAGCCTGCTAAGAACCTCTACGATATACTGCCTCCCGGGGTAGACAGTGAATGTAGGTTGAATGAATAGCTGCCCTGCTTTTTAGGACAGTTATAAACCATTATGAAACAAGTGTGTGTTTCTACCCATATATTCAAAAATTGGATTTTTTTTAAAGATTTTTTTATTTATTCATTTGACAGAGACACAACGAGAGAGGGAACACAAGCAGAGGGAGGGGGAGAGGGAGAAGCAGGCTTCCCGCCGAGCAGGGAGCCAGATGCGGGGCTCGATCCCAGGACTCTGGGATCATGACCTGAGCTGAAGGCAGACACTTAACGACTGAGCCACCCAGGCGCCCCCCAAAATTGGATTTTAAATAATTTAATATATAGTTTAAGTTGAATAATATTATTTATAGCCTCTGAATTTGGTGAAATTCATTTGATATTTTTATGTGGTATAGTACAAATAAAATGTAATTGTGTTTACATAAGGATGGCAAAAGTCATGCAGTTTCTGTATGTAGGCTAAAACCTGCAAATATTTGAAAGCTTTCTTACATAGTGAATAATATTCAGATGTTCTGTAAAGGATTTTAATGGTGATATCTCAACATCTTATTCAGACAGAAATTTAACTTGATGATTTTCTTATTGATTAATGGAAGGTCAGTTTTTCTTTTTTTTTTTTTCCTGTCTAACCTGTGATTTTAGATAATGACATTTTTCCTCATATATAGTGTACCTTCTTAACGATAAGCACATAGACTTTATGTATTTAGATATAAATAAAGGAAATGTCCTATTTTTTGTATACTTGGTCTACTGGGAGAAACAGAAAAGATTAAGTGCAGTTTGATTAAGTGTGTAAAATGGAGAACAATAATTTATTCATGGAAAATTTTCAGGACCAGTAAGTGTTAGCCTGTTGAATATTGGAAAAAAGGTATTGTTTTTCTTCTTTTATAAAAATCATATAGTTGTAAGAGTTTTTATTTGGAGACCAAGAATAGTTTATTATGCCTCTAGGATAGGATGTGAATGATTTGATATTGCAGAGGTAGACAAGATGGGCATGGAGGTACTAAAAAAATAAGGTAAAAATGTTAGAATTGGCCAGATCATAATGAGACTTGATATTGTAAGGATTGTCAACTTTTTCCTGAACGTTAATGGCTATAAAAACATGCAGCAGACAAGTGACAAATTCATATTGTCATTTTCGTAAAATCATCTTTGGGAAGGATGTAAAGATAGATAGGGATGAGGGGGATATTTTTCCAGTATGGAATAGCAATTAGAAGGCTATTTTGGTAAACCAAAAATTATGAACACTGTATTAAGGTTGTTGCATTAGGTCTGAAGAGAAACGGAAGTATTCAACCTGATATGGTGACTTATTAAAAATGAGTGATGAAGGGAAGGAAGAAGCAAGGGTTAATATCAAATTTTGAACTTTCACAGTTGTTGGAATAGGGATGTGATATTTTTCTGTCTTATTGTCCCATGAAACCTGCCTTGGAATCTGTACATAGTGGGCTTTTCATTTCAGGGAGCTTTAGGCATGCTCTCTAATATAAATGATTTGATTTTAAATCTCAAAATAAATAAACCATTAAAACATGAGGCTCATAAAAACTCCACTTTCAGGTAAAGGCATTTAGGAATAAAGAAAGTAACTTCTGAGAGTTACATAGCTAATAACTGTCTAAACTAAGAGATGAATCCATATCCATCACTCTCCATGGAATTAATCACTATTGATCATTTGCTGTGTGAAAGATGAAAGGCATCAAACAATTAAGGAGATAATCGATTTTATTCAGGTTATTACAATAAGAAGTTCTCTCGATATTAAGTATTATTTCGAAGAAAAGGAGGGAGGACTGGGGTTTATGGAGCAGATTAACAAAGGAAGCATCAGAGAAATTTAAGGGAGAATGGAGGAATGATGAACAGCAGTCTTATTTGAAGGGTCGAAGCAGCAAATTCACAGAATATGCAAGAACAGGGTGGTCCTTTGTGATTAGTTATTTTTCAGCGCACAGAAGTGTAGGGGATTTCTTGACCATCGCTGTTTTCCAGAAATTCAGGCACAGATAAAGTTAAACATTGTCATTTGTTATTCAATTAAAATAATTTGTTAAAGTAAAAAAGCTATGCAGTAGGGATAACTTAGCAGTTCATGCTAAATAGAGGATGACAGTATATTTTTAGTAACCCCAATTAGTAGAGTTACTCTATGTAACATAATGAATATGTACATAATACATAGTTTATTCGAAAATCTCCACCTTTTTTCTTTTATTTTCCCTAGGTTTCAAAACATGTTTCCTGCTCTGTACTTGAAGTTTCTGTACTTATATTCTCTAGGAACTCCAAAGTCCAAATGCTCAAAACTAACTCATTATCACCTTTTCCAAAACATGCTTATTTTATATTCCTTCTACAAATATCCATCCAAATATTCACATTAGAAACCTCAGAGTGGGGTGCCTGGGTGGCTCAGTCGTTAAGCGTCTGCCTTCGGCTCAGGTCATGATCCCAGGGTCCTGGGATCGAGTCCCACATCGGGCTCCCTGCTCAGCAGGAAGCCTGCCTCTCCCTCTCCCACTCCCCCTGCTTGTGTTCCTGCTCTAGCTATCTCTCTCTCTGTCAAATAAATAAATAAAATCTTAAAAAAACAAACAAACAAAAGAAACCTCAGAGTGACCCAAGACTCCTCCCAATCTCTCACCTCACACAGAGAATCATTTGAAAAATTTTGTTCATTTTATAGCCTAAATTGCTCTAAAGTCTATTTTTAAATCTCCACTACAATTCTTTCACTATTTATTTTAACATTTGCCTTGTCTTCTTACTCTTATTGCCATCCTAGACCATTGTATCTCATCCACTTTGTTGCCAGTTAAGTAATGATAGAAAATAGTTCTTGCTTGCTCATTAAAAAAAGGAAAACAAGAATACATAATTTTCCATTTCTTATGAGATTTAACCAATGTACTGTTATATGCATTCTTGCATAATCACAAAGACCTTTATGCCATGGCACCAAATGGTTTGCCTAGCCTCCTCTGCTCTCACTTCACATCATTTTTTACCTCTACTCTGGCATTCAATATATACTTGCATATGCCTTCCACAGTATGTCTCCCATTCCTGTACACGAATGTCCTTCTCATCCATGTGGGGAATGCCTATGCATCCTGTAGGACCCAGCTCACAGTTAACTTTCTTTCATATGCCTTTGAAAACTATTGCTTTGGATATAAATTTGTGGGTCTTTTTATTTTCTAATGTAACCCTTTATTTTAGCCTTTTCTTCTCTAATCTAAATTGCGAATTAGTTGAAGGCATAAATTGTAGGCAAATACAGTATAAGAAGGTAGTTAAAGGCCTAGTCTCTAGATTACAGTGATTGAATTCCACTTCTGACCTCAGTAAATATTAATTGGGTAACTTGGGGGATACTGCTTAACATCTTCAGATCTCAAATTCTTCATCTATAAAATAGGAAAATTAATTAAAATTACCTTATAGGCCTTAGCTTTGCTTCATTTTATCTATGTGTATCAGTTCAAAAAATGCTCATTAGACAAGGTGCCTACTATAGAAGTAGTGATATTTTTGTCACCTTCATTATTAAAATTGTTATTTTTAAAATTTCTAGCACCTAATATAGTACCTATTAATAATAATAATGATAATAATAGTTTTATTGATCAGTAATGGGGTATCTGCTGGTGTGCTTTGTAATATTAACACAGTTAACTCACAACCACTTTCTGAGTTCTGTTTCATTATCACTCCTATTTGCAGGTGAGGAAACCAAGGCATAGAGATGTTGAATTGTGGAGGATTTAAACTCAGGCAATCTCACTTCAGTGCCCTTGTAAATAATCACTATAGTTGAATGCCTCAGTATGGAATAAAATATTAGATTATGAATGAATTTATCAAGTGTGGTTTGAATAAGACCAAAATTGAATGTACTTAAACTTAATACCTATACTTTAACTATTAAGTTCCTAGTTTACAATACAAAATTAAGGATATTACCTCTAATAGAGGCCACAACTATAATATGTGTACAATGCATAGAGACCAGTTTATTAGATTAGGTACTTAACTTGGATCTCAAATAGGAATTTAAGAGAAACAAGGAAACAGATCAGTTGCAACCACTTAATGTGCAGTGGTTAGTATAGGTCTTCGTGACTGAGGACCTAGGGTGATTGAACACTTGGTGTACAGAATAGGTACCTTCTAAGAAAGAAGACTCATCAAATTTGAAAAGTGGTTCTATTTTAGAAAATGAAAATTTTTTAAAAATTAAATAAAAAATTTTCGGAAATAATGTTTTGCCCATTCCAAAACTGAAACTGTTGTTTTATTTGGGATATAGTTTTATTCATTATAAACTATAATGAGGGGCACCTGGGTGTCTTAGTTAAGTGTCTGCCTTCAGCTCAGGTCAGGATCTCAGGGTCCTGGGATCACGCTCAGTGGGGAGTCTGCCTCTCCCTTTCCCTCTGTCCCTCCCTCTCTCTCTCAAATAAATAAATAAAATATTTAGAAAAATATAAACTATAATGAATATAATATATACTACATTATACATAATTATATTTATTAGAAACTATATGCAAATATACTATATATAATTATGCATTATATTAAGTTTTATTTTGGTGAAATTCATTCAAAATATTAAACTGACGTATTGAAACATAGGGTTTGTAAAGGTAATTCTTCATTTTATGACTGTATTTTAGATAGATTTATAATATTATAATATGTAAACCATAGTCTTCTTTTAAATGTTATCCCTGATCTCTCAAATTAGACATGTGAAGGACTGCATTATTTTAACACTTACAAATGTAGAGATTAAGAAGAAAGAATAAATACCCACCTAACATAATTATCACTAGTTTTAAAAGCCTTTTACCACTTAAATGAAAGATGCATGCTAATGTTTATGAATTTTGAATCTTTTAAAAGCCAAATAGTCATCAATCAACTCTATCTTCCACATGTACACATAAATTTAGCAACAGAATTTTGTTGTATTAAAACTCCTGATATACCCATACATATGTGTCATATATATTTATCTTATCAAAAATACCACATTTATTCCTCCCTCTTAAGCAGCTCATATTTCTATTCCTATTTTGGAAATGAAGAATCTGAGCTTTAGAATGATGAATTATGACCAAAGAACACATATCAAGTTAATTGGCAGAGACAGAACATGAAGACAGATACTTTGACTCAAGAGCAATAAAGGTTTTAATGAATCCTTTTATTTTTGAGGCATGTCATTTCAATTCTTATTAAATAAATATCATCTTATTTATGTTAAATAGATATTAAAATAAACAATGTAAGTCGTAAATATGCATTTTTTCTGATAGAGTGGATAGGAATGCTGCATTATGAAATCTTGGAAAATAGAATAATAATTCCATAGAACATCTATAAAGGTGTTATATTATCTAGATTGGCCCATTTGTTGAACTGGAATCGTAATTATTTGAAATGAAGAAAAGTACTTTTCTTTACAAAGCTTAGTGGACTTCTTTTTTCTTCTTTAATTCATAAATGTATTCCAAATATTTGTTCATTTATCCCATAAATATATTTGAGTATATTGTAAATGCCAGGCACTCTGCTTGAAGTATTCAGTGATGAATACCTCATGGTACCTGACTCTAGCTGTTCTTTATTTCATATCTTCATAAAAAGCAAACAGGTTATTTAAGAATGACAAGGGTAGAATTTTTGTTTTATTTTTTATTTATTCATTTTTTATTTTAAGTAGGCTCCACACCCAGCACAGAGCCCAATGTGGGGCTTGAACCCACCACTCTGAGATTAAGACCTGAGCCAAGATCAAGAGCCAGACTCTCAACCAACTGAGCTACCCAGGCCCCCCAGGGGTAGCATTTTTTTTTTTTTTTTAAGATTTTATTTATTTATTTGACAGAGAGAGACATAGCGGGAGAGGGAACACAAGCAGGGGGAGTAGGAGAGGAAGAAGCAGGCTTCCCCACGGTGCAGGGAGCCCGATGTGGGGCTCGATCCCAGGACCCCTGGATCACGACCCGAGCCAAAGGCAGACCCTTAACGACTGAGCCACCCAGGCACCCCCAGGGGTAGCATTTTTGAAACACTTAACTAAGTGTTGAATTGTTGCTGTGAGGAATAATAATATTCAGCTTCTATCCAAATTGGTTTTTTTGTTTGTTTGTTTTTTTGTGGATTTTTTTGGTCATCTTGGCTCTTAGTCTTTTCCTTATTTTCTCTCCTGTTGCATTTTATCCCACATTTGGATGGTTGCAGTGTTGCTAAACTATTATGCAAAATGAAAGAATTGCCATTTTCTATCTGAAATGCTCAAAGTTTACATATATATATATATTTTTTGTTGTTGTTGTTGTTTGAAGTTTTTATTTTAATTCCAGTCAGTTAAGTGTGGACACAACCCACAGGCCTCTTTCCAGTTACCTCCCTGCTCCAACACATACCTCTGCACACATTCACCTCTACTTGCAGATGTAGAGTAGTTATACATATAGACATAACATGCATATGGAGACTGGAAACTAATTCCAGTCAGTACTATTAGTTTCAGGTCAAAGGTTATATATATATATATATATATATATGATTGATTGATTTTAGAGAGAAAGAGAGCATGAGCAGGGGGAGGGGTAAAGGGAGAGAGAGAGAGAGAGAGAGAGAGAGAGAGAAAGAGAGAGAGAGAGAGAAGCTGAGCCGGGACACCTGCCATGGGGCTCGATCTCACTATCCTGAAATCATGACCTGAGACAAAATGAAGAGTTGGATGCTCAACCAACTGAGCACACAGGTGCCCCCCAAATTTATATTTTAATCACAACAATATATTTTCAAGATGTGTAACTTCCTCTCTGCTCAATTTCAGTTGCATTTGTTTCTGAGGATGGTTCTATCTAATCTGAGTAGTCTCTACCCTGGATTTTGTTCTTGAAATAGTTTAAAGAACTTTCTGATACCTAGTGAAAAGAGAAGGGCTTCTAAAGGAAATATTACAGAAAAAGTCCTGTCATTCTAAAGACTATGCAAATTCTTTCTCTTCTCCTACAGCAGTTAAGGGTTTTTATTATTTAACAATCTTGTTCTCATTACATCTAGGTTATAGTAGAGCAAAGATTTATGAAAAGGATATATAAAATAAGAATTTATAGATGAAAATAATAGTGCTATTATACCATGGGGGTCAAAATTCTTAATGGTTATTTTAGTATCATAGGAAAATATTAAAATTTAAACTAAATATAAGAAGGAAAATGAAAAAAAATAATAATCAGACATTCTAACTTCTAATTAAATATTATAAATTACCCTTGAAACTAAACAAAAAGCAATAAATCAGTAGGTATATGCAGATACTAGATAAACCTAAGGAAGTTTGCTCAATTAATTACTCATTGGCATTGTATAAATAAAAATGAATCAGAGAACACCCTATTTAAAAAGGAAAAACTTTATAATTTGCACTAAGATGGTAATCAATTGATAATGGAAACTAAGTATTTAGCATTTCTCCTACTTCCATTACATACAATTATGCTTTTTAGGGATTTTTTGGCTATTATTACATACTATAAATTGACAAGGGATCAATAAGTAGCCATGGATATAAAACACTATCTTCTTAAGTTGTTACCAAAATGTGTGCTGTGCCACATTTAAGAACTTTAAGATGCAACTGGCAATTTAAAAATCACCACGTAAGCGTATCATTCTTGCTAAGCAATTAATTACTTCCATCCCATTTAACTGCAAATAAGAAATGCAAATAAGAAATAATTTGGCTTTGCTCAGCTGCTTGAATATTTTTGTTTAAATGCTTTATTTTTTATATTGTTTTATTTATTTATTTATTTTTATAAAGATTTTATTTATTTTTTTGACAGAGACACAGCGAGAGAGGGAACACAAGCAGAGGGAGTGGGAGAGAAAAAAGCAGGCCTCCCGCGGAGCAGGGAGCCCGATGCGGGGCTCGATGCGGGGCTCAATGTGGGGCTCGATCCCAGGACCCTGGGATCATGACCTGAGCCAAAGGCAGACGCTTAACGACTGAGCCACCCAAGCGCCCCTTTTATATTGTTTTAAAGATCACCAGAAGTAAAAATAAATGTAAGTAGAATAATATGTTCTTGTGTTATTTAATGAACATAGAAGGTAATAACTGAAAAATACATATGGTTTGAGAACAATTTTTTTTTTAATTATTGTTTAGAATGGCTTTTATATTTTTGGCTTTTCAAAGAATTTTGATATCTCCATTTGTTCCTCCTGCTGTAGCTCCTTCCCCTGCTCCTCATCACCTCCCACTTTTCCTCCCCCTAAGAAAGATTTGGGAAAGAATGGAAAGTCTCCAATCACCCCAAAGCTGTGCACTAGATTCCTACTCCTTTATATGGGCTACTCAGTCATGTTGGCCTACTGTGGATTCAAACACTGGGTGACAGTTGTCACCTTCATGTTGTGCGATCTTCCCCATTAGGAAAGAGCCCTGCTGTGCTCAAGTGAGGGCATCCCACCTTCCTTTGAGGCCCCAGCCCCTCACTGTTGTATAGAAGACTTTCTCACAATAAATAGTATATTCAATACCTACTAAGGCTCAGGCACTCTTGTAGGTCACAGGGATAAAATAATGAAAAGAACAGCATCCCTTTCCTCATGTAATTAATATTTTTGTAGGTGGAGACAGATAGCAAAAAGCGCAATAAAGCACATTAGAGATTAGATAAACTCTCAGGGACTGCTTGTGAAGATGACATTATAAGGTGAGAATTAAATGACGAGTAGAGGGAATGACATGAAAATCACAGAAAAGAGTTTTTCAAGTTTGGGAGTTTTAAAGAACAAACTCTCAGGGAAGAAAAAGTGAGAGAAGGAAAGCCAGTGTGGCTGAAATTAAATACATGAGAGATGGGTGGTTAAAGATGAGTGTGGAAAAGAAGTGTGGGCACAACCCACAGGCCTCTAAAAACAATTGCAGTGTCCTGGTTGGAATGAAGAATTACCTCTAAACGGGCTTCAGGTAAGTCCTCAGAGAAGACTACCTTTTCTCCAGTGTACGTCAGAATGGAGGGCAAGTTAGTTTCCCAGTTACCTCCCTGCTCCAACACATACCTCTGCACACATTCACCTCTACTTGCAGATGTAGAGTAGTTATACATATAGACATAACATGCATATGGAGAGTCCAGTATGCGTGTGGGACTACTCACAAAGGAGTTGTTCTTCTGAAAATGCCATGGAAACAAGCTGGGCTGAAGGGCTAATGCTACCTCCAGTCACAATCACTGAGCTATGTGATAGAACACAAACCAAGGTTGTTCCAAAAAAGACTGCTAATGTGTCCAGGTTCCAGACCACAGTAGTGAAGGAGCTGGCTCTGTGTTCCACTCTTTATGTAACTTAAGCACCCACCTCAACTCTTAAGAGTCCATCTTCCAAAGTGGGATTAGCTAGACTTCTGTGTGCTCCCCTAGAATGCAGTGAGCAGAGGGAAACCATTGCCTCTGAAACCATTTACACCTATTAGTCTTTCTCTTTTTTTTTTTTTTTTTAAGATTTTATTTATTTATTTGAGAGAGAGAATGAGATAGAGAGAGCACATGAGAGGGGGGAGGGTCAGAAGGAGAAGCAGACTCCCCGCTGAGCAGGGAGCCCGACGTGGGACTCGATTCCAGGACTCCAGGATCATGACCTGAGCCGAAGGCAGTCGCCTAACCAACTGAGCCACCCAGGCACCCTATTAGTCTTTCTCTTAATGAACACTACTCCAGGAGGCCTAGTGTGGGTCCTTGTTTTCCTAATATTTTTGCGTCTATGCAATGACTATAAAAACAGAATTGTGTCAGGACACTGATGGAATGAAAACCTTCTTAAACATTGTCTACCTGGAGACCTTTATTGATTTAGCAATAAATGTGATCATTGCAGGCTAAGTACACACAACAGATGTAAAAAGAAAAAGGAAATTATATCAACTTCTGGAAGTAGAAAGTCTTATTAGAAAGAACCTTAAATTGGAGGCTATAAAACAGGTGTTCAGCTCTCACTAAGGCCCTGAGTAACTTTAGAAAATTCTTGAGTTTTGTAACAGTTGGAGACTTTAGAAAAAAAAAAATGTATTTATGTCCTTCAGCTGCAGGATTAAGGCTGGAACTAAAGATGCTAAGTGCTTTGCCAAAGGTACAAAAGAATAAAGTGAGGAAAGGAGCCAGATCTTCTAATACCCAGAGTTTTTTCTTTTTTTTTTCAAATTTTCAGTACATTTTTTTCCAGTGTTCTTTCTTGTATCATGCACTCATGGCTAAAGTTAGAGATATAAAATGCTTATGATATTTTCAGCTACATGAATGCTGAATTAACTTTTTAAGTAAATGCAATGTTTACTTACAGAACTCTACATATTCTACTACATAGGTGAGTGTTAAATAAGTTATATAGGCACAAATGTTTAATTATTGATTTCATTGAAATTCCAGTCAGATTGCCTGGAAATATGTTTGTTTGTTGGGAGGACTCATGAAATTTCCATGAAAATATTTTACACTAAGCGTTTTTTACTTTCTACTGTAATGCACAATATGAATTGCTAATTTGTTCGCATATGATTTTCAAAGGATAAATATCTAAATCACTATTTTTTCAAGTAAACTTTTGTGGATATATATTTTTATTTGTCTTTTTAAATTACATTTTAATTTATTTTCAATTGTTCATGGGAAAAATTACATCCTTAGTAGATTAATAGTATATTTCCATTAGAGCTCTTAACTTGTGATTTGTTTACAGCATCTCTTTATGTATTGTATGTACAAATGTATATATCTCTTTATGTATTAAAACCTTCCTTCTAGGGGTGCCTGGGTGGCTCAGTCGTTAAGCGTCTGCCTTATGCTCAGGTCCTGAGATCGAGCTCCACATCAGATTCCCTGCTTGCCAGGGAGTCTGCTTCTCCCTCTCCCATTCCCCCTGTTTGTGTTCCCTCTCTCGCTGTATCTCTCTCTCTGTCAAATAAATAAATAAAATCTTAAAAAAAAAAATTCTTTCTTCTAATTTCCATTTTGAGTGCCTTGTTCACAATGACTTTTTTCATCTAAAGAGAACTTTATATTTGCAGGCATTTTCCCCATTAATTCTAGGAAGGTTTTCTTTTTCTGTGTTTGAAATTATAATGGAATGATATTAATATAAGCACCTCAGTGCTTCCTCAACACATACATTTAGCTAATTATGAAACTTTTGCAATTTAATTTATTATATATTGAATTCTTACATAAAATTTTTTCATTTCTTGGTTTTCTTTTCTATTATACATAGTTGTCTGTTTAGTATTCCCTTTTACTACATTTTAGGTATTTACTTCCCTTGTTAGACTTGCTATGCATCTCAAACCTCACAGGCCCCAAACCAAATTCAATCCACTTCCTGCTTACTTCTAGCACTCAGCAGAGCCATTCACTCTATTAGGTAGATGGTGGCTTGTAGCACAGTTTCACAGTGTTTGAGGTAGATTTCTTGGCTACAGAACAGATTCCTGTAAGGCTGCATTCCTTAGACACACATCTCTCTTTCACCTCCCAAACCCAGTCCATTACCAATTGCCTCAAAAGTAGATCTAGTGGTGCCTGGGTGGTAAAATCCGTTTAGCTTCTGACTCCGGGTTTCAGCTCAGGTCCTGATCTCAGGGTTGTGAGATCCAGCCCTGCGTAGGAATCTGCTTGTAACTACCCCTCCCTCTGCCCCTTCCCCCCCCACACACATACTCTCTCCCTCACTCAAATATATATATATATATATATATTTTTTTTTTAACGTAAATCTAAATTGTCTTCATTTCTCTTCATCTCCATTATGAAGTCAAACGTTGTTACTTACTGGCGTATTATGATGGTCGCCCACCTGAGTCTATACCCTCTCCAAACTAGCTGTCTCCCATTGAGCTTTTCAAATGCAAAATTGTGTAACATTCATCCATCTTTAAATTCTTCATTGCTCTTTATTGTGTCTTTAACACTATTTTACTTTTCTTAATAACTAAAAATGTTCAGTTGGTTTAATTGACTGAAATATATGATCTGAATTATGCTATTCTTTTATTGACAAAAACTTTCTTTTTCTTTTAATAAGTATATTTTTATTTTAATCACTTTTTATATTCTATTTTAGACATATGTTGCTTTTGTATGTTTGTTTTTACAACATTGCTTGGCTTATTCTATACCTTGTTTGCATTAGTTCTGTAAATGTTCACTTTTTCAACATTTAATAATATGCTTAAACTTATGCTTTCCAATACAAAGGTTGAAAATTCAATCTATTGATCCCATGTGAATGACAAGAAAAATAGTACACTATCACAACCTTTTTCTTTCTTCATATCACAACCCCTAACATTTTTGTTTATATTTTTCTATACATTTTTGTCAGAGATTATTATCTTAAAGTAATATTATTACCTTATGCCATCATATTTAATCAACTAGAATAAGTTCATTAGTTAACTCTATAAACTTCATTATTTTAATTCCATATTTAACTGGAACCAGTACCCACTGTCAGCATTTTCTTTCTTACTCTGGCCTCCCATTTTGTGAATTCATTACTTTAATCCATGTTTAATTAGTTAGTATGCATCTTCTAATGAACTTTGCCGAAAGAGTAAATCAAAGAGTTTGGAATCTGTGTATTTGCAAATGTGTCTTGGTTTTCAATTTAGTCTTAAATTATTATGAAATTCTGGTGTCATAGGCTCTTATATGTGAAACTTTGCAAATGTTGTTTTACTCTTTCATGATTTATATGATGGCATTGAAGAAGACTGAAGCTTTCTTATAACCACCTTCCAAATTCCTGGCTTCACCTTTGGGAATACTTGTATTGTTTTTTGTTTGTTTTTTGTTTTTGTTTTGTTTTGTTTTGTTTTAAATCAATGAAATTCAGGGGGGCAGAGAAGGCTAGGGCTCTGCTCATATCTGCTTGGCACACATTGGAACAGATATTTTGGAAGTTTTGGTCATGTTTGTCTGTCTCTTTGTTTTCTATATACTCTTTACCTATCTATCCAAAACTTTCAAGCCTAGCTGGAAAATTTCTTTCAATGCACTCAAACATCCAGTATTCCATATATCCTTTTTATCCTTCTGTCAATCTTCATCACTTTCTCTAGAACTATCAGTTTTGCAAACAATTGTTCAACCTTTCCAAATACTGCAGGGAACAGTTTTACAAAATATTTGGTCCAGTGTGTGCCAAGCAGATTTCCACAGAGTAATTCAGAGACCCAGGCTCGTTATATCTTTGGTGCCCTCATCTTTAATTATATGCTATTTGTATACCTTGTTTTCCCATTTGACTTTTTACACATAAGTAAAATAATGTACATGTATTATTTTCATACAAATGAAGTTAAATAAAAGAAAATATAGTATTAGTATTAAAGTGACGAATACAAAGACTCCTTCTTAGATTTTAAGGAATTTAGAACTCCTGAATTGATTTACTGAAAAAAATATTTTTCATAGTTTTAAAAAGTGTGTTTTATAACATCTAAGAATGTTGATGTTGGGGCGCCTGGGTGGCTCAGTCGTTAAGCGTCTGCCTTCGGCTCAGGTCGTGATCCCAGGGTCCTGGGATCGAGCCCCACATCGGGCTCCCTGCTCGGCGGGAAGCCTGCTTCTCCCTCTCCCACTCCCCCTGCTTATGTTCCCTCTCTCGCTGTGTCTCTGTCTGTCAAATAAATAAATAAAATCTTAAAAAAAAAAAAAAAAAAGAATGTTGATGTTCATGACAAGGGTTCCTGTGTTCAAATACATTTGGGAAACTACTGTATTTCCTTTCTTGAGAGCCACAATTCACTTTGCCTTATTTATTTATTTATTTATTTTACTTTTATTTATTTACTTAATTACTTTTTAAGTAATCTCTACACCCAACATAGGGCTCGAACCCATTAACCTGTGATCAAGGGTAACATGCTCCACTGACAGAGCCAGCCAGGAGCCCCACTCACTTCACTTAAATCAGTTAGATGACTATGGAAGTCCATGAGGAGAAAAAAAGCATTTCACTTTTGTTTGATCCATTTTTCTCACAAACACATTTAAACCTAGACCACTTTTTTTAACCTAAAAATTATCTTGTCAAACACTGTTTATGGGAACACCGTATTGCAAATCCTGTTTTTGTGTGTGTTCTTGTTAAACCTACTTATATAGTATAGCTCAATGATTTTACATAAAAATATTGTATAAAAAGTTCTGAGTCTCGAAATATAAAAGGTTGCTCTTTAAGATTCTATAAATCCCTAATTCTATTTTATTCCTTTTTTGTCCAGGGATAGAAATAACATAGTGTTTATATACAGAGTCTACTGATAATACCATTTTTTATAAGCATTATTTCAACAGAAACTCAACTCACAAGTGATAGAGAACAGATATGGGGAACTAAATACACAAACCAGAGCATGACAATACGGTGCGGGTAAGGACTGCAAGCTTCAGAACCAGACAGAACAATAAAAAAAATCAGTGCTGTGTTGGCATCGGAACTACTGAGGGAAGAAGACAATGTGTTCAGAGGATTCATATCAAATACAGGTAGATAGTTATGGAAGTGAGAGCTGTATTCCAATAGATACTCCATTCTGCATTTCAGAGTGGCAATATGCAGAGTTTGTACCATTTCCTGACAACATGTGATAGAGTTCTTAAAGTCTTTCTAGTATAGGAATGCCATTTTGTTTTTTCCTTGTGTTTTAACAGTTCTATTGAGATATATTTTACATACCATATTGTACACCTATGTAAAGTATACAATATAGTTTTTAAGAATTATATTTAGAGATGTGCAACTACCACCAAAATAGAACATTTTTTCTATTTCAAAATGAAACTACATACACATTAGGAGACATTTCGCATTCTCATGCCCACTCCCAGCTCCTGGTTCTGGCAACCAATAATCTACTTTTTGTCTCAATAGAGTTGTGTATTCTGACAATTCATGTAAATGTAACCACAATATATGTGATTTTGTGAGGGATTTTCTTTCACTTAGCATAATACTTTCAAGGTTCATCCATATTATAGCATATTACCAATGCTTCAATTTTTCCCTATTGTTTAGTTAATCCACAAATTTCTAAAATATTTAATTTTAGTTGTTTTGCTAATTTTAGTTATTATTTTTGTAGAAGAGTTGATCACCTCTCCTAGAGAGATCCTCATTTCATCATTTTGGAAGTCAATCTCCTCATTTTGTTATCTAAACAAAATATTTTTTACAAGTTTAAGATATCAGCTATATTTTGTATTATTTTAGTATAGATTATCAGTGCATAATATTGTTTTCTTTTTATCCTTTCACTAACACTTTCACTAACATGTAAATAGCAAACAGTCCCAGAAAAGTAAAAGACAGAATTTTGGATCATATAAAAATGAGTGTGTATATCTATCTATCTATATCTCTCTATATATGTATATAATCTCTTAACAAAATAATATGTATTCCAGGTATATAATACTTTTTAAAATGCTTACAGTCCTACTTATAAATTGCAAAAGAAAACGGCTGCAGTCTTGTTATAAAATGAGCAGTATTTTGGACAGGTTCCCTACGGTTTTCTCTTAAAGCCCTGGGATTTTTTAAAGGTCAGCAACCAACTGGTTTGTCATTTGATACATAGGTGACTTGAAATAAATCAAAACAAGGAATGGAAAAATATTTTAAAATGAGAACTGTATAGTTGCCATCCAACAGAGAAGCTTTTATATGCTTTAGACCCATGAAAATATAAGAGGAGTTAAATGTTTTGAAAAATATCCATAGGGTGCTTTAAGATAATAAAGTACAAAAATATAATTTGTAAAATATTACACAAAAGATTTATGTAGTATTCAAAATGTAGATCTTTATCTTATGAGCAATTATCCAATGCCTAGGGCATTGCTCAAAGAGAAGTGAGTCCAAATAATGGGACCTCCTGTGTGTTATTTGACAAGAGAACTCTGCAAGGACCACAAAGCCAAAGAACAAAGCTACTTTCACTTGGAACTTGAAACAACTAATTGAGTTCCTAGATTAAACTTTTTTCTTGGATATGTATACAGCAGGGGCATGAAAGTTTGAAGGGACTTTAGTTCTCTGCTTTAATAATAAATAATTTCATCAATGTTAAGGATCAAAAGTGTGCCTGGAATGCAGGTCATTCATTTCTTCAATTAAAAAAAATAAATAAAGAGGAAAAAAACATCAAAGCCATAGTAGATGCTGGGGTGACAGAGTTGAAATTCATTTATATCACATAGGATACTGTACTCAGAGAACACTCAATACCTATTTTGCAAAAGAATATCATAAAAAGTATAATTATTGAAAATATAATATTCTAATACAAATTCTAAAATAGAAATGCCAATTCAAGTCCTAAAAGAGATAAAACTCTAAACTTGAAAATATTTGATTGGATATATACGAATTTAGGAATGCATGTTATTACTTTGATTACAAGTTTGTTATTAAAGGCATAATATAATTATGCACATATACACACATAAACATATGCACTTGTGATTATCTTTATTGGAAGTTGCATTGGTGTCTTTGAGATGTTAGCAAACGAAAATCCTTCCAAAATCCTTCCGTGAAAATCAAGTCTCTTTGGTTAAACAAATACAGTATTCTTCCTTTCCTTTTTTTCTTTTTTTAAGATTTTATTTATTTCTTTGAGATAGAGTGCACAAGAGAGCACAAGCAGGGGGCAGAGGGAAAGGGAGAAGCAGGCTCCCCACTGAGCAGGGAGCCAGACTGTGACTTGGGGCTTGATTCCAGGACCCCGGGATAAGGACCTGAGCCAAAGGCAAGAGCTTAACCAGCTGAGCTACCCAGGTGCCCCTACAATATTTTTCTTTATGAAATTCTTGGCTATCAGGATTATGGGGTAGAAGCTAAGCATGTTTTATTCATGATCCAGATCCTGGTATAGTGCCAGGAACATGGTAGGTATCCCATAATTATTTGTGAAACATATGAATGAATGAATCATTGAATGAATATAAATGCTATCTCAAATGTCCAAGTTGTAGAAAGAAGAATTTTACCGATGAGTTACCAGATCTGAAGGAATGTAATCAGTTAATAATTTCTTGGTAGATTCTAAAAGGGAAAATGTATAAAATCATAGTTATATGACCACTTTCACTTTCACTGATTTCAATGCTTTTTATATTTTATCAAGTGTTTTAAGACCCAGTGCTGAATTTTTTTTAATGGAGGATTATATTCTAAATTTTTTATTGGGTCTATGAACCAGTTTATGTGGGGAATTTGAGACATGGCGTGACTTACATCATTGTAAGTATACTAAGAAAATACATTAAAATGCTAGTATAAAATTCAAGATATAAAATCATGTGCCTTATCTAGAATTTATTAGAACATAGTAATGGAAAAATTATAAAAAATCCATCTCATGTTATAAACTAACTCCTCCTATCTTTACATAAACTTAATTAAAATTTATCCCAGTAGTTTATCAGAGTACAAGAAAAACAAACCATAATATTGACAACAAAAACAGTCATCAATTTGCAAATTTAGATGGTCTTTTTGAAATATTTTTAGTTGTCCTGCCTAAGTCAAATCTCTTATATTTCCTGATGCACACTTTCCTCACCTGTAAATTGGGCTGTTGGACTTCATAGATACCAACGTTCTTTCCATGCCTAATATTTTAGGTGATTTGTCAGTCACCAAGGGTAATTATATATTGGGTCTTTTTTACTTAAAATAATTGTAAAAAGTAGATTATTTTTGTAAAAATTAAAACTTTAATTTCATTTACAATTTTACTATTAAATTATTATATAATTAATAAATACAAAATTATTTTGTATAATATGCATATATATACATGTAGAAGAAAATTTGAAGTATAATAAAAATTAAAATTCATCCTAGATACTCCCCTGGAAATGACCAATAATTTTGCCTTTTTATGCTTTTTACACTGTGTCTGTGTGTGAACTAGAGAGAGAAGGAGAGAAGGATCTATGAATAAGAAAATATATTGTTACATCATGATGTTATTTTGCAATCTACTTAAGAATTAATTTGGGGGGCGCCTGGGTGGCTCAGTCGTTAAGCGTCTGCCTTCGGCTCAGGTCATGATCCCAGGATCCTGGGATCGAGCCCCACATCTGGCTCCCTGCTAGGCGGGAAGCCTGCTTCTCCCTCTCCCTCTCCCCCTGCTTGTGTTTCCTCTCTCACTGTGTCTCTCTCTGTCAAATAAATAAATAAAATCTTAAAAAAAAAAAAAAAAGAATTAATTTGGGAGGGGGGAAAGATGGTGGAGGAGTAGGGGACCCTATATCAACTCGTCCCTGTAATTGAGCTGGATATCTACCAGACCACTCTGAGCACCCACAAAATCAGCCTGAAATGTAAGAAGATCTGGATCTCTACAAACAGAATATCGCAGGCAGTTGGTTTCGAGGTACAAAGTGGGGAGCCGTGATTCCGTGGGCAGATATCGAAGGATAAACAGCACCGGGAAGGTGCCTGGCTGTGGGGATCCTACACCGCTGGTGAGTGACAGTCTCACGCGCTGGGGACAGGGCACAGACTCGCAGACCAGTAGCGGTGGGGAAAGGACTTTAGGGCACCCTGGGGCAGAAACCCGGAGCGGCGGGGGGCTGCCCGTGCACGAACTGGGAGCGGCTGGCGGTTTTAGAAGCACAAAGGGCAGAGATGTGCCCAGACCTGGAGGCAGGACTGGGGGCGCTGCGGAGGGGCGCACAATCCAGGATGCTGCAGTTTATAGCAGCATGGACAGAAACGGAGATGGTATGCCCTGGAGAGCTCACTGAAGAACAGACTGTGATCTCTCCGATCTGAGGCAGAGGGTTGGAAACAGTATCTTCTGCTCTGACTCGTGGAAGAGACGCTGAAAGCCACCAGGGAAAGCTGCCAGAGAACAAAAGCCCCCAAAACTGATTCCCGCTGAGCCCATCCCCGCCACAGGGGTGCAAGGCAACTCCACCCAAACAGGGTTGCCTGAGCAACAGTGTGGCAGGCCCCTCCTGCAGAAGACGGGCTGGGAAAACAGGAGGCCCCCAACCCTAAGGTCCCAAGAAAACAGGTGCATCTTGCTTGGGTTCTGGTCAATAATTTGGACTCTGTACATTCCCTCAAACACCCATTAACAGAATGACTAGAAGAAGGAGCCTCCAAAATAGAAAAGACTCAGAGATTATGACTTATGCTGCAGATTTACAAATGGATGCAGATATAACCAAGATGTTGGGGATGGAATTCAGGCTAGCAGTTGTGAAGACGATGGCTAGAATGGAGAAATCAATTAATGGCAACATAGAGTCTCTAAGGGCAGAAATAAAAGATGAATTGGCAGAACTTAAAAATGCTATCAATGAGATCCAATCCAATCTAGATAATCTACAGCTAGGGTAACTGAGGCAGAAGGGCGAATAAGTGACCTGGAAGACAATATAAGAGATAAAAAGGGAAAAGAGGAGGCCGGGAAAAACAACTCAGAATCCATGAAAATAGAATCAGAGAAATAAGTGACACCATGAAGCATTCCAATGTCAGAATAATTGGAATCCCAGAGGGAGTGGAGAGAGAGAGAAGACTAGAAGATGTATTTGAGCAAATCATAGCTGAGAACTTCCCTAATCTGGGGAATAAAACAAACATTCAAGTCCTAGAGGCAGAGAGGACCCCTCCTAAGATCAAGGAAAACAGGCCAACACCCCGGCATGTAATAGTAAAACTTGAAAATCTTAGAACCAAGGAAACCATCTTAAGGGCAGTTAGGGGGAAGAGATTCCTTACGTACAGAGGGAGGAACATAACGTCAGACCTATCCACAGAGACCTGGCAAGCCAGAAAGGCCTGGCAAGACATATTCATGGTACTAAATGAGAAGAACATGCAGACAAGAATACTTTATCTGGCAAGGCTTTCATTTAGAATGGATGGAGAGATGCAGAGCTTCCATGACCGGCAGAAACTGAAAGAATATGTGACCACTAAGCCAGCCCTGCAAGAGATATTAAGGGGGGCTTCTATAAAAGGAGAAAGACCCCAAGAGTGATCTACAACAGAAATTTACAGGAACAATCTATAAAAACAATATCTTCACAGGCAACATGATGACAATTAATTCATATCTTTCAATAATCCCTCTCAACGTGAATGGCCTAAATGCTCCCATAAAATGGCACAGGGTTGCAGATTGGATAAAAAGACAGGACTCATCCATATGCTGTCTACAAGAGACTCATTCTGAACCTAAAGATACATCCAGACTGAAAGTGAAGGGATGGAGATCCATCGTTCATGCCAGCGGACCTCAAAAGAAAGCTGGGGTAGCAATTCTTATATCAGACAAATTAGATTTTAAACTAAAGTCTGTAATAAGAGACACAGAAGGATGCTATATCATTCTTAAAGGGTCTATCCAACAAGAAGATCTAACAATTGTAAATATCAAAGCCCCAACATGGGAGCAGCCGTCTACATAAGACAACTATTTACCAAAATAAAGACTCATATTGATAACAATACGTTAATTGTAGGAGACCTCAATACTCCACTCTCAGCAATGGACAGATCATCTAAGCAGAAAATCAACAAGGAAACAAGAGCTTTGAGTGATACATTGGACCAGATGGATCTCATATATAATTACAGAACATTCCACTCTAAAACAACAGAATACTCATTCTTCTCAAGCACACATGGAACTTTCTCCAGAATAGACCACATACTGGGTCACAAATCAGGTCTCAACCGATACCAAAAGATTGAGATTATTCCCTGCATATTCTCAGACCACAATGCTCTAAAACTGGAACTCAGTCACAAGAAAAAAAATTGGCAGAAATTCAAACACTTGGACGCTAAAGACCACTCTGCTCAAGAATGTTTGGGATAACCAGGAAATCAAAGAAGAACTTAAACAATTCATGGAAATCAATGAGAATGAAAATACATCGGTCCAAAACCTATGGGATACTGCAAAGGCGGTCCTAAGGGGGAATACATAGCCATCCAAGCCTCACTCAAAAAAAAATAGAAAAATCCCGAATTCACCAACTAACTCTACACCTTAAAGAACTAGAGAAAAAGCTACAAATGATGCCTAAGCCACGCATTAGAAGAGAAATAATTAAAATTAGAGCAGAAATCAATGAGTTAGAAAACAGAAACACAGTAGATCAGATCAACGAAACTAGAAGTTCGTTCTTTGAAAGAATTAATAAGATCGATAAACCACTGGCCAGACTTATCCAAAAGAAAAGAGAAAGGACCCAAATTAATAAAATTATGAATGAAAAGGGAGAGATCATGACTACCACCAAGGAAATAGGAACAATTATTAGAAAGTATTATCAACAACTATATGCCAATAAACTGAGCAATCTGGATGAAATGGAGGCCTTCCTGGAAACCTATAAGCTGCCAAGACTGAAGCAGGAAGAAATTGACAACCTGAATAGGCCAATAACCAGTAACGAGATTGAAGCAGTGATCAAAAACCTCCCAAAAAACAAGAGTCCAGGGCCTGATGGATTCCCTGGGGAATTCTACCAAACATTCAAAGAACAAATAATACCTATTCTACTGAAGCTGTTCCAAAAAATAGAAACAGAAGGAAAACTTCCAAACACATTCTATGAGGCCAGCATTACCTTAATCCCCAAACCAGGCAAAGACCCCATCAAAAAGGAGAATTTCAGACAGATATCCCTCATGAATATGGATTCCAAAATCCTCAACAAAATCCTAGCTAATAGGATCCAACAATACATTAAAAGGATCATCCACCACGACCAAGTGGGATTTATCCCCAGGATGCAAGGGTGGTTCAACATTTGCAAATCAATGTGATAGAACACATTAATAAGAGGAGGAAGAAGAACCACATGGTCCTCTCAATTGATGCAGAAAAAGCATTTGACAAAAAACAACATCCTTTCCTGATTAAAACTCTTCAGAGTATAGGGATAGAGGGAACATTCCTCAAGTTCATATTATCCATTTATGAAAAACCCACAGCGAATATCATCCTCATTGGGGAAAAGCTGAGAGCCTTTTCCTTAAGATCAGGAACACGTCAAGGATGCCCACTCTTGTCACTATTGTTCAACATAGTACTGGAAGTCCTAGCAACAGCAATCAGACAACAAAAAGAAATAAAAGGTATTCAAATTGGTAAAGAAGAAGTCAAACTCTCTCTTTTCACAGATGACATGATACTTTATGTGGAAAACCCAAAAGACTCCACCCCCAAATTACTAGAACTCATCCAGCAATTCAGTAATGTGGCAGGATACAAAATCAATGCACAGAAATCAGTTGCTTTCTTATACACTAACAACGCAACTGTAGAAAGAGAAATTAGAGAGACGATATCATTTACAATAGTACCAAAAACCATAAGATACCTCAGAATAAACCTAACTGAAGAGGTAAAGGATCTATACTCTAGGAACTACAAAGCACTCATGAAAGAAATTGAAGAAGACACAAAAAGATGGAAAAATATTCCATGCTCCTGGATCGGAAGAATAAACATTGTTAAAATGTCTATGCTACCCAGAGCAATCTATACCTTCAATGCCATCCTGATCAAAATTCCAGTGACATTTTTCAAAGTGCTGGAAAAAATGATCCTAAAATTTGTATGGAATCAGAAAAGACCCCGAATCACCAAGGAAATGTTGAAAAAAGAAAAACAAACCTGGGGGCATCATGTTGCCCGATTTCAAGCTATATTACAAAGCTGTGATTGCCAAGACAGCATGGTACTGACACAAAAACAGACATATAGACCAACGGAACAGAATAGAGAGCCCAGATATGGACCCTCAACTCTATGGTCAACTAATCTTTGACAAAGCAGGAGAAAACATACAATGGAAAAAAGACAGTCTCTTCAATAAATGGTGCTGGGAAAATTGGACAGCCACATGCAGAAAATGAACCTCGACCCTTCTCTAACACCATTTACAAAGATAAACTCAAAGTGGATGAAAGACCTCAGTGTGAGACAGGAATCCATCAAAATCCAGAGGAGAACATAGGCAGTAACCTCTTTGACATGGCCCACAGCAACTTCTTTCAAGACACATCTCCAAAAGCTAGTGAAACAAAAGCAAAAATGAACTTTTGGGACTTCAAGATAAAAAGCTTCTGCACAGCAAAGGAAACAGTCAACAAAACAAAGAGGCACCCACAGAATGGGAGGAGATATTTGCAAATGACACTTCAGATAAAGGGCTGGTATCCAAGATCTATAAAGAACTTCTCACACTCAACACCCAAAAAACAAATAATCAAGTCAAAAAGTGGGCAGAAGATATGAAAAGGCACTTCTCTGAAGAAGACATACAAATGGCTAACAGGCACATGAAAAATATTCATCATCATTAGCCATCAAGGAAATCTAAATCACAAACCCATTGAGATACCACCTTACACCAGTTAGAATGGCAAAAATGGACAGGGAAAGAAATAACAAATGTTGGAGAGGTTGTGGAGAAAGGGGAACCCTCTTACACTGTTGGTGGGAATGCAAGTTGGTACAGCCACTTTGGAAAACAGTGTGGAGGTTCCTCAAAAATTTAAAAATAGAGCTACCCTATGACCCAGCAATTGCACTACTGGGTATTTACCCCAAAGACACAGATGTAGTGAAAAGAAGGGTCATATGCACTCCATATGGTCATAGCAGCAATGTCCGCAATAGCCAAACTGTGGAAAGAGCTGAGATGCCCTTCAACAGATGAATGGATAAAGAAGATGTGGTCCATATATACAATGAAATATTACTCAGCCATCAGAAAGGATGAATACCCAACTTTTACATCAACATGGATGGGACTGGAGGAGATTATGCTAAGTGAAATAAGTCAAACAGAGAAAGTCAATTATCATATGGTTTCACTTATTTGTGGAACATAAGGAATAGCATGGAGGACATTAGGAGAAGGAAGGGAAAAATGGGGGGGGGGGGCTTGGAGGGAGAGATGAACCATGAGAGACTATGGACTCTTGGCTATTGTAAATAATGCTGCTCTAAATATAGGGGTGCATGTATCTCTTTGAATTAGTGTTCTTGTGTTCTATGGGTAAATACCCAGTAGGGCAATTGCTGGATCGTCTACTTCTCCAGTCTTATCTTTAGCTTTTATTATGTTCTATAGCAACTTCCTTGCTTCCTCTATCAGAAAGTTGAGTAAATTTTCTTAACTCCTTGTTTCTGAATTTAGTCATGTGATCTGTTTGGCCAAAGAGATGTATGAAGTTCTGAGTGAAGCAGAAACTTGAAAACTGTTCGTGCACTTACCCTTCTCTTTGTGCTCACCTCTCTCTATTATTAAATTGTGCTTGCACTAGCCTGCAGAAGGAAGAAGAATGTAAATCTGAGACAATCCTATAGAAGCTGAAAGCTAGTCACCACCTCCCCCACCCACTCCCACACACAGTGTTGAGAACACAGCCAAGATCTACAGACATTTATTCAGCCACCTAGCTGGAAGCAGCTGAGCACAGATGCATTAATGAGTCAATCTGAGACATGAAGATTCACAAAAATTGGCCTACAGATTCATGCCTGAAAATAATAGTTATTGCCTTAAGCCAGTGAATTTGAAGTGGTATTTTTGTAGTATATTGACACATTCTGGTGGCAATGGATATTATAAAAAATGTTTCATTTAGATCTCTTCAGCCTTTTTAAAAACAGTACTATCGAGTTAGAATTAACGTACCATAAATTTCAAATGTTTAAATGTACAGTACAATAAATTTTAGTATATTTATAGAGTTGTACAATCATTACAATTATATAAATTCACAACATTTCCTTCACCTTAAAAAATGTGCTCAGGGGCGCCTGGGTGGCTCAGTTGGTTAAGCGACTGCCTTCGGCTCAGGTCATGATCCTGGAGTCCCGGGATCGAGTCCCGCATCAGGCTCCCTGCTCAGCGAGGAGGCCTGCTTCTCCCTCTGACCCTCTCCCCTCTCATGTACTCTCTCTCATTCTCACTCTCTCAAATAAATAAATAAATCTTTAAAAAAAAAATGTGCTCAGAAACCTAGGCAACCACTAATCTCACTAATTTTCTGCCTCTTTATATTTGCCTTCTTTTGAAATTTCATACAATTGGAATTATACATTGTGTGTTCTTTAGTGCCTGTCTTCTTACACATAGCATAATGTTTTTTGGATGAGCCATGTTGTAACATGTGTCAATACTTTATTTTTTTTAATCAATGATTATTATTCCATTGTACGGTATACTAATGGTTTATCTCTTCATCTCTTGATGAGTATTTGGGTTGTTTCCACTGTTTGGCTATTGTGAATAATGCCACTATGAAAATTCATGTGTAAGTCTTTGTACATGAGATTTCATTTCTCTTGTATATATATATATATATATATATATATATATATATATATATATAGGAGTAATCTTGTTGGGTTTCATAATAAGTAAATGTTTAACATTTCAAGGAACTGCCAAATTGTTTTACAACATGGCTGAATCATTTTTTATTCCCTTCAACAGTGTGTGAGGGTCTGATTTCTCTACATCCTTGCCAACGCCTGTTTTTTTTTATATATTTATTTATTTTTATTATGGACTAATAAAAATTTAATCACTTAGTATGATTAAATTCTGTATATCTTGGTAGGTATGCAGTCATATCTCATTGTAGTTTTGATGTCCATTTCCCTATCAGAGTGTCTTCTTCATGTTTTATTAGCCATATGTATATCTTCTTTAGAAAAATGTATTCTTCAGATTTTTTGCTCGTTTTTTTTTTTCTCTTGCTCATTGTTAACTGACTTGACTTTTTATTGTTGAGTGTTAAGATGTTTTTTATTCTGGATAGAATTCTATTGATATATAGAAACCATATATATAAATGTTTTGAAATTATTTTCTCCCAGACTGTGGGTCATTTTTTCACTTTTTTGATGGTGTTTTTGAAGATAAAACATAGTTAATTTTGACAAAGTCTACTTTGTTATTCTTTCCTAATTTTGCTGTCACTATTGGTGTCATATTTAAGAAGTCATCCCAAACCCAAGATTATAAATATATACTTTGTATTTTCTTCCAAGACTTACAGTTTTAGCTTTTATATTTAAGTCTACCATCCACTTTAACTTTTTTTTTTTTTTTTGGTATGGTTTAAGGTACAGCTCAACCTCAACCTCAAATTCCTTTTGTTTTTTTTATTTTTCCATGTGGATAACTAGTTGTCTCAGCACAATTTTTTTAAAAGATATTTTCATTCCCATTGAATTTTCTTGACATCTTTGTTGAAAATCAGCTAACTATAAATGTAAAGGCTTATTTTTTGGCTTTCAATTCTATACCATTGGTCATATGTCTGTCCATATGCCAGCCCCATACTGTCTTCATTGCTGTTGCTTTGTAGTAAGTGATGAAATTGGGAAATGTAAGTCCTCCAATTTGGCATTCTTTTTCTAAATTGATGTAGCTATTCTGAGTCCCTTGCATTTTCAGATGAATTCCCTGTAATTTGGCCTGGACCAAATACTGTAACCCCAATGATTGACACAGGCTGAGTAGTATGACTCTTACAAAGCTAATCAGGGTCTGTGCTGGAATTTTATATCTTAATCCTTTGAGAAAGAATTCTTCTTTACTTTGTGTCTCTAAGCTGGCTTCATAAAAATCTAGAGCTACTAAATGCCATTGTTACATGCATGAAATAGGACTAGACTATCAGTATTTACCAGGAGAGAAAAGTAAAAAAAAAAAAAAATATATATATATATATATATATATATATATATATATATATATATAGAACAACATTGATAAGAAATGAAGGAGAAATCCTGCAACTATTCATATCCTCCAAATCAATTAAACCTGACTTTTGTTCAGCTCTGCCTTTTCATGATTTAGTTTTGTTGAGCCACTCAATTCTTCTTGTTGATTAATTTCATTCAAGATGTATTTTTGTCAGAGGTTTCTAATTAATACAAACACTTGTACTAATTAGATTTCTCTTATGTGTATATCCCATTGTTTATTTCAATTGGCATCTGGGAAGTGTGAAGAAAGGCATCTATGTAAGGTACATATAATACTCAGGTCCAAAGTACTTCAGTTTTAATTATGATATAATAATTTTATCACCATCAAATGCTCCATTTTTATAGTAATTATGCTATATTAATAAACTTAAAAATATTAGTTGTTTTTTCTTAGAAAACAGTTTCTTGAACTTTGATTCTTAATCAAGTTATAAGTAATATGATTTCCAGATACTTTCGGTTATGTGATGAAGTATTTGATAACATAAATATTCTGTACAAATAAATTTAATGTTTTTCTAAGCAGTGTTTTTCTTCATGAAACTTGACAATCAAAACAACTAAGTAAGAGTTTCTAATTCTGAAAAGAATTTGTTGTAAACAAATACCAGTATAAATCACTGTATAGCATTTCTACCTGTTAAGATGACTCATTAATTATTATTCCATTTTTAGCTTTGAGCCACTGATGTATAATCAAGAACTTGGCAGAGACTGGATAGTTTGTGAAGCTATGAATCTACCAGCATTTCTATCGGCAATGAAGAGAAAGTTTTAGGATAATATTTCTTTGCAAATGAACATTTATAGAAAGCAGGGCTGGAAAGTTCAAGGTAGAAACATCAACTTAACAGACTGGAAGAGCAGTATTCTGCCATTATCTTTGCTACCATATTTCTAAAGATTACCTTAGAGTACCTTATCAAATATGCAAATCCCTGTTACCCATAGCTTGTTACAATAAACCAAAAATTCTGTTAACAACTACCCTACTAAAATCCTTTTAAATCATTCATCTCCAGATAGGAGTAATCTGAGCAGAATTCTAACTTTTACTCCTTCTTACTTACACAGGCCTTATATATATATATATATATTTTTTTTTTTTTTTGCTTCTGTACTTTTTGAGGAGGAGGGTAACCTTTAGTTTGAATATTCTTCATATATCATTTCTATTATCTAAATTGAAACCACGTTTTTTGTATTTCAAACTAGCTGCCTTATTATTCCCAATAAAAGTCATCTAAAATTGAATATTCCTATTTATGCTTTCACTATAACATAAAGTATCCTCTTATTTCATTTTCTCTGAATGTTTATGATTTTTTGTTTTGTTTTGTTTTGTTTTATTCTTATGTTAATCACCATACATTACATCATTAATTTTAGATGAAGTGTTCCATGATTCATTGTGCATAACACCCAGTGCTCCATGCAGAATGTGCCCTCCTCAATACCCACCACCAGGCTAACTCATCCTCCCACCGCCCTCCCCTCTAGAACCCTGTTTGTTTTTCAGAGTCCATCGTCTCTCATGGTTCATCTACCCCTCCGATTTCCCCCGCTTCATTCTTCCCCTCCCACTACCTTCTTCTTCTTCTTTTTTTTTTTTTTTTCTTAACATATATTGCATTATTTGTTTCAGAGGTACAGATCTGAGATTCAACAGTCTTGCACAATTCACAGCGCTTACCAGAGCACATACCCTCCCCAGTGTCTATCACCCAGTCACCCCATCCCTCCCACCCCACCCCCCACTCCAACAACCCTCAGTTTGATTCCTGCGATTAAGAATTCCTCATATCAGTGAGATCATATGATACACGTCTTTCTCTTTTTGACTTATTTCACTCAACATAATACCCTCCAGTTCGATCCACGTCGTTGCAAATGGCAAGATCTCATTCCTTTTGATGGCTGCATAATATTCCATTGTATATATATACCACCTCTTCTTTATCCATTCATCTGTCGATGGACATCTTGGCTCTTTCCACAGTTTGGCTATTGTGGACATTGCTGCTATAAACATCAGGATGCACGTACCCCTTCAGGTCCCTACTTTTGTATCTTTGGGGTAAATACCCAGTAGTGCAATTGCTGGATCATATGGTAGCTCTATTTTCAACTTTTTGAGGAACCTCCATACAGTTTTCCAGAGTGGCTGCACCAGCTTGTGAATGCTTACGATTTTAACCTTATCTACTTTATATTCCCACTGGCAGGTTATAAGGTTTCCAATTTCTCCATATCCCCTCCAACACTTATTATTATCTGCCTTTTTGGTTATAGCCATTTTAATGGATGTGAAGTGTTTTCTCATTGTGGCTTTGATTTGCATTTCCCTAAGGCTTTTCATGTGCTTATTATTCATTTGTATATCTTTGGAGAAATATCTATTCAGATTATTCATTTAAAAAAAATTGAGTTATTTGTGATTTGCTATTTAGTTGTAAGAGTCCTTTTTACAATCTAGATACAAGTCCTTTGTCAGATTAATGATTTGGAAATATTTTCTCTAAGTCTGTGGGTTGTCCTTTTACCTCCTTGTGTTTTTGAAGCACAGAACTTCTTAATTTTGTTGAAATTCAATTGGCCAAATTTTTGTGTCCTTTGTTACTTCTGAAAATTATTTTAATATATGTTGTGCAGAATCTTAGATTCAATAAAAGTTTATTGATGCCGTTTCGTCTTGATTTTTTCCACTTCACTTTACTTTAGGAGTCTCGAGTGTGGAAACCTTTTGGTGAAATGTCCATATTTCCTTTCAAATATAGGCAGAGGGTAATTTTTCTGCTTATTTGCAAATAATTCCTTGAAGATTCCTTTTTCTTTCAGTAAATGCAGAAAAATTAATCAGTAGCTTCCTTAGAGAGATGATGGAAACATCCCTTTTATTTTCCTTGGTTGATAAAATCTCTCCTTTTAACCAAAGGCTAGTAGTACTATTGTATTAATATTTGTATTTTACTCCAAATCTTGTAAATCATCACTATTGAATAGATCAATTAACTGACATTCTTCCTTTTAAGCCTTGGTAAATATAATACATTGTATTAAAGAAAAAATAGGGCACTTGGGTAGCTCAGTCAGTTAAACGTCTGCCTTTGGCTCAAGTCTTGATCCCAGGGTCCTAGGACTGAATACTGCATCAGGCTTCTTGCTCAGCGGGGACCCTGCTTCTCCCTCTGCCTGCTGCCCCCATCCCTGCTTGTGCTCTCTCTCTCTGACAAATAAATAAATAAATAAAATCTTTAAAAAAACTATAAATCCTGGTGCACCTAGGTGGCTCAGATGGTTAAGCGTCTGCCTTCATCTCAGGTCATGGTCCCAGGGTCCTGGGATTGAGCCTGCTTCTCCTTCTCCCACTCCCGCTGCTTGTGTTCCCTCTCTCGCTGTGTATCTCTCTGTCTAATAAATAAAATCTTAAAAAAAAAAAAAACTATAAATCTTTAAAAAAAAGAAAAAATATATTTCTTACTAGAGTAAATCATAATAAACATGTTTAAAAATATCCCTACCATTTGTGTAACACCTCATAATATTATTATTATTTTTTTAAGATTTTATTTATTTGAAAGAGAGAGAATGAGAGACAGCATGAGAGGGAGGAGGGTCAGAGGGAGAAGCAGACTCCCTGCTGAGCAGGGAGCCTGATGCGGGACTCGATCCCAGGACTCCAGGATCATGACCTGAGCCGAAGGCAGTTACTTAACCAACTGAGCCACCCAGGCGCCCCAACACCTCATAATATTCCACGTCACTTTAACAGGGCTTTGAATCATTTGACAATTTCAAATACCCAATTAATCGAATTAGCCAATGCTTACAATGTAAGAAACTGCATTTCAGAAATATAATAGTAATAAAGATATTTGAATTTACTTTAGTATTTTACAGTTTACAAAGGAATTTCACTGACTTTCTGGATTCTGTCACGGATTTTGTGAGGTGCTTGTGGAATAGTTCAATTTCTAGGAAAAACTAAGTGTTATTTATTAGCAATAAACTACTCAGTCATCTAAATAAATATATCTAAAAAATTTCATCTTCAGTTTCTAATCAAATATAGGGTATTATTTTTGTCATATATTAAATAAATTAGAGGGTAAGTAGGATGATAACTAGGCTGCTTTCAGAATATTGGATCACCAAAAGAACTATTACCTGGTTAGAAAATCATGCTTATAAATATTTCAAATTCATGTTTACTTGAGTAACAGAAAAATATTTACCGTTCTTGAAATATGACAAATCTTCTAACTTACCTAAACCAAGTTACAAAATTTAAATTTCAAATGCTCATGAGGAGAGCAGGGTGGTGGTTGGTGGTGGTGTGGAGAGACAGAGGGAAAGGGAGAGAGAGAATCCCAAGTAGGCTCCATGCCCAGCATGGAGCCTGATGCAGGGCTGGATCCCACAACCCTGAGATCATGACCTGAGACAATATCAAGAGTCCAATGCTTAATCCATTGAACCACTAGGTGCCTCAATGCTCATGATCTTAATGCTGTTGTTCCCTTGACTTGGTCCTTGTCCTTGTTGCCCAAGGAGTTGAAGTTTTTACTTGTGCCTTCTAAGTGTTTCCTGTTCCTTGTCCACTCAGACACTGTATTTAATCATTGCTTGCTTAACAATTTACTTCCCTACCTATTTTTACATCATCTGTGAAGTAATCCATCTAAAAATACATTGTTTTATATTTTCATATCTTATACTCTGTGATATTCTAATTATTTCTTTGCTTCCCCCACTTGGATATTTTTTGACAATTTCAGAAGTTACTTTTTTTTTTTTAACTGATTTACTATCACGCTAGTATCCCACCTTAAAAATAATCAGAATTTGCTGGTCCTCCCTACTTATAAGGAAACTAAAAGATCTTGTATTGCACTAGCCGCTTTTCATTGTTAAAGTACCATTGTAACAATGTGAACCCAAAGAGGATTCAATACTATTGAAGTGATAGACAATGCAAAATAATAGGCCTTTAATATAGGTAAAAGATTACATCTACAGGTAGACTAAAAGAAGTCTACAGGCAGTCAAGTCAAGTGTGGTGTACCGGCTTGACTCCACAAGCTCTAGAGAACCCAGGCTACTTCCAGTTCTCTAATCTACAATCCCTAAGATAGAACTTTATTCTCACGTTCCAAGATGACTGCTGGCATATCAGCCAGCCTTGTACTTTAGGTGAAGAGCACAGGCCCTCCTTTAAAGGGCTCTTCCAGGAGATTGCACAAAGTACTTTCACTTACATGGGAGCAGGGGAACCTTAAGCATGGACCAAACATCCCTGCAAGAAAACCTAGAGAAAGTAGTGTTTACTTGGGCAGCCGCTTTTTAACCTAAAAACTGAAGTTCTTCTTACTTAAAAAGAATAGTAATGGAATTTGAAAGGAGTGGCACTTCTGCCACAGAACTGGTGTTCAGGAAAGGAAACTAAGGCTCATTCTTGTTAAACTATTTGTACAGTTTTATACAACTTAATGGTATCAATTTACTCTGAATTTAGGAGTATCTGAATACATAGCCTTCTTATTTCTGCAGCATGTAATCTACTTCAAGGTAAATTTTGAATAAACTGATTCTAACCTATATTTTATTCCTTATCTGCTTTTTATCTCATCATATTTGTATTTATGTTTATATTTCTGCAGTATATTTCTTAATCAAAAAGTATCTACTGCCTCTTATATAAAAATTCAAATACTTTCACATTCTGCCTTTTCTCCTATAAATTCTACTACACAGGATGTTTTTCCTATTTGATGCATTTGTATTCATCTGTCTTCAGGAACTGTCATGTTTAGTTAGATCTACCAAGAAATATAATTATTTCCTCTATTGTATGCCCCACCTCACAGAACATTTCTGGCTTTTTGTAGTCATCAAGATTATGTCTGTCTATTTCTGCTATTATATTCTTTCCATTTGTAGGACAAAAAGCTTTGCCACATAGAAGTTGTTATGAGCTGAATGTGTTTCCCCCAAAATAAATCATATGGTAAAGCCCTAACTCCCCATACCATAGAATTTGACTGTATTTGGAGATAGGGCCTTTACGGAGGAGATTAAGTTAAAATAAGGCCATTAGTGTAGTCAAATTTTAATCTGATTGGTGTTCCTATAAGAAGAGGAAATTCTGACACAGAGAGACCAGGAGCTCTTGTACACAGAGGAGAGATCATGCGAGGTCATAATAGGAAAGCAGCCATAAGCAAGCAAGGAGAAAGGTCTCAGGGGAAGCCAAACCTGCTGACACCTTGACCTTGGAGTTCTAGCCTCCAAATATGTGAGAAAATATATTTCTGTTGCTTAAACCACTCGGTGTGAAGTATTTTGTTATAGCAACCCTAGCAAATTAATACAAAGCTCATTTAATGAACACTTAGCTAATGAAATGCTTACTAAAAGTCCTTACTTGAGAACAGAGAATATCTGTATTAAAAAATAAAGTCATTACTGTAAATAACAGGAAAAAAATCAGGATACATTTTAAAATTTATCACTCCTCTTGACCAAATGGTATTCAAGAACCTAGCACATATGCTTTCTTATCAGTCTACTTTCAGTTATGGGATGAATGAGTCACGGAAATAAAAGGCGCAGAGTAGGGAATATAATCAATGATATTGTAATAGCGCTGTATGGTGACAGATGGTAGCTACACCTGTGTTGAGCATAACATAACATACAGAGAAGTTTAATGACTCTGTCATTCACCTGAAACAAATGTAAAATTGTGTGTCCACTGTACTCAAATAGAAAACTCTTATAAGAGGTTTACATCATAGATCATAATAAAAAATATTAACTGTCATCTTACTTAATGGGCAATATTGAATGTGCTAATCCTTTCTCATCCTTTAGCCTTTAAATTATAACCTTTGACTATATTGCTTGATCAACGTATTTTACAACTTGGGCATACCAAAACCAGGCAGGACTAGCTACAAAATTTTAGGGGCCTAGTCCCACTGAAAATGCAGAGCCGCATGTTCAAAAAATATTAAGAATTTTAAGATGGCAGTAAGTGGGGCATTAAACCAAGTCAAGCCCTTCTGAATACAGAAGCCTGTGTGACAGTGCACCTCACACACCCTTGAAGCTGACATTGAAGTTTCCTGGTTATGGACTAAGACAGACATAAGCTGTGGTTTATCATTAACGAATGACCATTTCTTTCCTCTGGCGCTTTGCTAACCTGCTGATGACTACCTCTAAGGAAGCTTTCCCAGCATTACTGTCTTTGCATCCCATTTCCAAATAAACTGGAGCAGATGTCCTTTCACAAAGGACTACTTCCTACTTTTCCAGGTTCTTCAAGGATACTCAAATGACTCATATTTCCCTCCCCTTATAGGGAATGAGTGTGAATGTGCATATAAAACACAAACAGAAACGTCACCAGTACCATGTGTTATACAAATGTAAGACAAATTAGGAGGTATGTAGAAAGCTGTCATTTAGATAAATTCTGTTTTTTGACCAGCTATGCTCTACATTTTACCTGGTTTTCGAATATTCAGCAACTTATTAAATTAACTTGAAGTCAGAAAACTATTATGCTAATTTGCATTTTTAGCTCATGACGGTTTTTTGAAGTACAGCATCTATCTCTGCCAAGTGCAATGCTGTATGTTCTCAAAGCTGTAGGGTTCTGCACGACTCATTGCCAATCACTTATAAACTGCTGCAAAATTGAAAATCCTCACAAAGAGTTCCACCAGCAAAATCCTTAATGCTCTGATTATGAAACAGGAACACCTTTAAAGTGTTTACCTCAAAAAAGAACAAACAGAAAGAAAGTCGTGATGACTTTGCACATTATTTTCAGAAATAAATTATCAGGCAGTGCTGCTAAGTTTCTCTGAAAGCGGTTTTCTCATGGTTCCTCGATTTTGTGCACCCAACCACAATGAAAACAAGAGACTCTCAACTATAGGAACTGAGGGAAAATAGTATTTTGTGAAAATAGGAAAATAGGTTTCTGTTATTTTTAAATTACAACATATAACAATAGGCCTAAAAGTGACATTTTGAAGGTGTATTCTATTGCACATAAATAAAAAGTTCTATTACTATAGTTAGAATACAGATAATCCTCATATTGCACTCTAAGAAGGAAATGTCAAACTTGAATCAACTTGGTTTTAAAAATAAAGAGATTGAAAAAAATAAAAACAAAAATAAAGAGATTGATTATTTTACTTCAAATATGTCTAGAGAGAAAACAGCCCTCAGGCCCAGAAAATTAGGACTCTGCCTCTGGTTTTACGTGATCCTCTGGGTTTTTGTCTTCCTCCATGATTATTGTGAGGTCGCTGTAGCAGCTGTAGGCGTTACATGGAGAACCCCTGAAAAAGGATAGAGGCTTTTCTTTTTTTTCTTCAGTGTCTCCTAATTGGAGCAAAGAAACCTTTCCCAGGAAGCTCTCAGCAGAGCTCCTAAGTGGAATCATATATGGATTCATAAAGGAGTCACTATGGAGATCAAGCTAATTATTTGGGGGTAAGTTATCTATCAGCCTACTTACTCTAGGTTATGTTACAGTTTAAATTTAAAGTTTTACTGGTGCACCAATAAAAAAATATATATTTCTTTTCTACACTGAGTGGCCATCCTGGTTCAGCGTCAGCTCTGCACGGCATGTCATCTTCAGGCCGGGCCTAGACAAGAAGGAGCAGCTTGTAAATGAGCAATGACAGAGTGAGAAAGAGACTAGGGGAGAACTAGGCACTGACTCAAGCACAGGGGCACACTTATCTTCTCTTCACTTTTTATTGTCTAATGTAGTTCTCACGCCCAGGACTGACATCAGTAGGGCAGGGACCCGGACTTCCTCAAAAATAGGCCCCATAAAAAAGCGGCCTGGTGGAAAAAGACAATTCACATTTTGACAACAGAGCAGGATACCACAGGGGAAAGCCACTGCTGTTCCCTGGTAGGGTGTCTTTATCATTCATCGTTGCTCTTTACTGTAACTGCATTTTGTGGGACAGCATGTGGTACCATAAAAAAGGATAATTTGAGGTCTACTTAGACACTCACTACTAGACTAACCTGGCCATTCAACTTGTTTTGGTGGAAACATAGATGAGAAGGATATTTCTATTTCTGACACAAGTATAGTAAGTTTATTTTTAGTTGCCTATTTCTCAAGTTCCTTAACTTCTGCACATATTTTCTTTAGTTCATAAGGTTTGAATGAAATCATCGTTTCTTGATTTTGTTTGTTTTTATAAAGTAAAAAACACCACACATATCTAGGATTTCTCCTTGTAGATATCACCAGCCTTCCACTAGTTGTCAAACATAATTGAAAGTATCTGGGCGCCTGGGAGGCTCAATTGGTTAAGCGACTGCCTTCGGCTCAGGTAATGATCCTGGAGTCCCAGGATCGAGTCCCGCATTGGGCTCCCTGCTCGGCAGGGAGTCTGCTTCTCCCTCTCCCACTCCCCGTTTGTGTTCCCTCTCTCGCTGTGCCTTTCTCTGTCAAATAAATAAATAAAATCTTTGAAAAAAATAATAATTGAAAGTATATGAAAAGCAAGAATTATCTTATGTGGTATCTACCAAAGTTGTGTACATTTTCTTTTTCATAAAATGTCATTATATTTTATGTTTATTTCTACCAATGTGCTAGTGTTATGGAAACACCATATAGACCACTAAAATCCAGAGAAAAGGAAAGGAAATTATAGGAAAATTTCAACTTATTAAGAGGCTTGACAATTTCATGAAAGCAAATTAAAAATAAATAGAACAGAGAGAGGAGAGATGGGTAGGAAGTTAGTAAGAAAACATTAATATGGTTCATTTCAAATATAGGGGATTGAAAGGAAAGGAGAGACATAGAACTAATAGAAAATAAGAAAAAAACATTGCAATGAATGGAAGATCGATGTGATGGAATAGTAAAGAATATCACTAAAATCTTAATTTTAGAAAATATATTTTCTTCTGCCCCAAGACTTTTCTTTTTAAAAAATAGCCTCAAATACAGTGTGAAGGAGGTATAAATTATGCGGTATTGGAAGGTGAAAACTTCCCACGAGTGACTATGGGACATTTGTGCCAATTGCTTGTAAGAGTAAAAAAGGCAACATGCATCCTGGATTCAGCCACTCAGATAGATAAAAAGAATGCTCAAGCCATTGGGAATCTTGGAAAGTACCATCTCCACCTCATGATGTGTATGCTGATAACAAGAAGAATCAAAACATTACCCTCCTGGTCAATAAAACTTATTTCAGGGCATATACAGTGGAAAAGGGATTGCATGTGTTTGTTTGTTTGTTTTTTCTCCCTATATGTCCAGCATTAAAATTCTCTCTCTTCAATTAGGGTCTACCTTTTTGGTATTTAATTTGGTATAGTACATAGAGATACATACGTTTTCAAAAGCACTGTTATAGTTTTATTTTTTATGTCTCATATTTATTGTATTTATTATTTATATTTTGAGACTTTGTCATTTTCTATACGCTTTCTTGAGAAAAATGAATTTCCTATCATTTGGAGCATAAGACAAGGAGGGCGAACCACATGTATTAAGCTAGTATTTGTTTCCTATGAAATTCAAAGTTAAACACACATACGCACACACAAACACATACACTCAGAAATAGAAAACAGCTTCAATCTACTAGCTGCAGCATGTCTGAAGCTCAAAGGATAATTGAATTTCATGGACTTTAGCTTTTCTTGGATGATGAATATTTCATCCTCAAAAATAATAATTATAAAGTAAATGAAATAATTACCTAAGCTAAGCACAAGTTGATACAATTCCCTTTTGGCTCAAATGAATATGCCAGTATACATGTAAGCCTTTATTGAAAGAATATTACTTTGTGAAAAAAAAATCTAAAAATAGGACGTTATTATGACCTATAATAAGAAAATGATTTTGAGAAGAGATGAGCTCATTTTTTGTGATTTTTAAACTTGTAGTCTATGTTAAACAGAACTTAAGATAAAAATTACATGTAAAGTTGTTTCCCATGGCCAAGTGGGTTAACAATTCTGATACGTCTGTACATGTATGCTGGAATTTAAGTAAATGGATGGCAGATGGTAGGAATCAGGTTTCTCACTGTTGAGTGGGAATTTATAGGTAAGCAAGGGAAGGAAGCTAATGCTAGTCATATGGTAATCGATTAGAGTCCGAGTCATTTGTAAAAACTCATCTAAATTAATATAGATACAGATGGTTATATGGGTTACTGTACACACATATCTCTTCTTGCTCTATCAGATGAGAAGACGTAAAAGAAATGACAACCAGTAGCAATAAGCATGCCTACTGCCCTAAAGTTGATTTCTAATACCATTTTCCAATAAAAGGAACAGAGATCCTGAGAGAAATGACTGATTGTGGACTAGGACAAGAAATACACAAGATGAGTCTGGAGCATCTTTTACATAGGTATGGAAGAAAGTCTTCAGCAAACAAACAAATAAAAAACCACAATGATGGAAGTATGTCAAAGGACATAGGAGTCAAATAAAAGAACTCCTAATGGCCAAAGCTAGAACAATTAGAGTAATAAAGTCATTTTGGATTATGACCCAAAGTATAAAAATATTATCTGTGAGTCCCGGCTTACATAACTAAATAGTTGAATGAATTGTTAAATGGAGTGGGAGAGAAAAATATCCCTTTCCAAAGAATCCCAAATCAGTGATGTAAATCTCCACTCTAAAGGAGGGGCAGCATAACTCCCCATTTCTCAAATGGTGCATGGTGACTGCCTCCCAAAGAGTACATTATTAAGAGGGGAAAAGAATGACTTTACAGGGGAGAAAGCTGGGAAACACTATGCCAGCCAGGTGACCAAAGTTAATACCTATACTGACATCATGTTGATAGTATGTACCCTTCATATGATGAGATAAAAAGGACACTTTACGTTGGTGGTCTTCCTCTCAAAGAAATATAACCCCAGTGTAATGATAAAAAAAAAATGTAATAGAGGGGCATCTTACAATATCTCTGACTAATATTCCTCAAAACTATCAAGATTATCTAAAACAAGGAAAGTTTGAGAAACTGTCACAGCCAAGAGGAGCCTAAGAAGACATAATATAGTATCCCAGATGGGATCCTGGAACAGAAAAAGGACATTAAAGCTAAAACTAAGGAATTCTGAATGTACTATGGACTTTAGCTAATAGTAATGCATTGATATTAATTCATTAATTACAGCAAGTATACCATACTAGTGTAAGGTGTTAATAATAGGGAAAACTGCGCATGTGTGTGGGGATGGGGGCAAGTAATAAGAGAAATCTGCATTATGTCTTTAATTTTTCTGCATATTTAAAGCGTTCTAATAAAGTCTAGTCTATTAATAACAGACATTCAAATGTAATGTGGAGTAAAATCAAGACAAAATATATGCATTTTTATGATTCGATTTTTATGAAGTTTCAAAAAAATACAAGGCAAAACATAGCTATGGTGATAAAAGTAAGGTAATGGTTACCCTTGGTGGTGGTATGGACTGCAAGGGGACAGTAAAACCTTTCTGGGGTGCTGGCAATATTTTATATATTGATCTAGGTGTTGGTTATGCAGATGCTTACATAAGTAAACACTGTATGAAAATCATACCTCAATGAAGAGACAGACCCACCTTTTATTCTCCAAGGCTATCTTCTCACTCTCTTCCCCTTCCTCATAGCAGACTTCTTCAAAGTGTCAGCTACATGTTCTCTTTCCCCTTTCATTCCCTCTTCAATCCCCCGCAATCTAGTTTTAGTTCTCATCAAAAGACTAAAAAATATCACCAAATGTTATTGCTAACGCCAAGGGACTCTTTTCAGATCTCATCTTACCAGACCTAGAGACAGTCACTGTTATTGAACACTATCTCCTCACTGAAATTTTATTTTCCTTTGCTACTTGTGTAAAAAGGATTAAAGACAGTGCACATCTCATTGCAATATTGTTGAGATGAATTAAGCTTGCAAGATCTGTATGTACAGCTGTGCCTGGAACTTAAAATGCCACAAATTTTATATATACAAATTATATATATCCTTGACTGTTAAAATTATTAATTCTGAAAATATCAAGTGTTAGTGAGTAACAAGCTGAGAGAAATAGGGAGATGCATTTGCTAATCTTGGGAGTAAAACTTCATACAAGCACAAGGAACTTTTCTTTTAAATTATTTCTAATAGAGTCAAGGATCTTTATACATTTCCTGTAGTCTCATTGCTAGGGATACATGTTTATGTTTGAGAAATGTTGGCACAAATGACACCAGAATCCACATACAAAATGTTTGTAGAAAAACTGTATAAGTAACAAGAAGTAAGAACCCATCAACACATACTCATCAACAGAGGAGGGATAAATAATATGTTAAAAGACTGGAATACTAGAGAGGAATGAAAATTAACACACGACGACAAGAATCTTCAGATGGGTTACTCTAAAAATAGAAGGTTGAGTTAAACTGTCACATCCCAGAAAAACACAAAGTATTCATAATTTAATTAAAGCATTTTTCCACACTGACTTTCCTAATATTTAATAAGTAGTTCTTCTACATAAATTTAAATGTAATTATAATAAAGTCACAAATTAAGTTTCCTTTTTTCCCCATGACATAGTGTATTTTTTTTTAAAGATTTTATTTATTTATTTGACAGAGAGAGAGATAGCGAGAGCAGGAACACAAGCAGGGGGAGTGGGAGAGCGAGAAGCAGGCCTCCTGCCGAGCAGGGAACCTGATGTGGGACTCAATCCCAGGACTCTGGGCTCATGACCTGAGCCGAAGGCAGACACTTAACGACTGAGCCACCCAGGCGCCCTATAGTGTATTCTTTTCATAAAGTCATTAGATTTCATACATACTAAGGATATAAAAAAACAGAACTTGTTCAGGGCGCCTGGGTGGCTCAGTTGGTTAAGCGACTGCCTTCGGCTCAGGTCATGATCCTGGAGTCCCGGGATCGAGTCCCGCATCGGGCTCCCTGCTCTGCAGGGAGTCTGCTTCTCCCTCTGACCCTCCCCCCTCTCATGTGCTCTCTCTCATTCTCTCTCTCAAATAAATAAATAAAATCTTTAAAAAAAAAAAAAAAAACAGAACTTGTTCAAATATATATCAGATATATATACCTAGCAAAGAATAGGCAGACATAACTCATTAAACTATACTGCATAATTTTAATAACATTGGATTGCAAAGTAAAGATTTGAATAGAGATATATTTATCATGCCACAGTCTCTTCCTTATTCCTTGTTCTTTGCTTTTCCTAAAGGGGCTTGAACTTTTTGCCCAAATAATCTAAGCTTGAATATAAGAATGATACTTTTTTTCCTAAAAGACACGAATAAATGGGATATCAAGTATTTGGGGTTAATATTCTAGAACAAGGGCCCACAAACTACAGCCTACAGGCTAAATATGGCATGTTAACCACTTTTGTACTGTGAACTAAAAATGTTTTTAATTTTTTAATGGTTAAAAATCTGAGTAATATTTAGTGATGTAAAAATTATATGGAAGTCAAATTTTTGTCCACAAAAAAAGTTTTACTGGAACACAGCCACACTGATTCATTTACATATTTATCTATGGTAAAGTTGAGTGCTTGTAACAATTTAGTAGCTTCCTATACAGTTTATAATATTTGCTCTTTGGCCCTTTACAGAAAAAGATTGCTGATCTCTGGCCTAGACTATATTATGGTGATATCTATTCTTTTCTCATTAAATGTAAATACAATTTTACTTTTTTCTGTATAAATCAATTTCACAGGGACGATCTTCTGCCATTACTCAATAAAAGGAATTTAAGAGTCTAGTGTCTTGAAGTTGTATATTTCACATTCCTATCCTTTGGAAAACAGTGCTTAGTGATATTGATAAGTGTTCCATGAAAAAAATAAGTTTGGAAAACTCTGGGTTAAATGACGGTTATACAAGTTTTCACTGTATGATATTTCCTTACTTTTGACATGCCTATATATTTTGTGAATCTCCATTGGAAGATATGGCACATAGCATTTCTGACTTTATTTAACCACAGAGTTTTGTTTATGCTGTTATTGTCTGTGGAATCCACCTAAAAAACTATACTAGACATAAAAAAGATTTAAAGGAGTAAAAGCCTTGGAAGGTTCAGATACTTTTTCCTTCGATATAGTTGGAAATATCATATATCCGATTAATAAAATCCTTAAACTATTATAAATATCACTGTAGCTTTGGTTAGCCCAATTTTGGAAAATATCTGATCTGATTGTTTACCTTTTTGTTTGCTAGAATTTAATAGTATATTTGCAAAGCATGCCCAATAATTAAGTATGCTTAATATATTAATATGATGTAATAGAATTTTTCACTTAACAAAATAATCTATCTACAAAATTTTGATTTATATAGAATCACATGATTTGTTGTTAAACTCTCCTAGAATTTATTCTAGCCGAGGTTGTGCAGAATCGGATGTCTCCATTATTTAAATGTTTAAATGTTATCCTGTCATCCTTGAACAGATGAACATTAGACCTTTGCCTTTTCAACCTTCATAACAAAAATGCCTTTAATGCCACATTTTTTCTTTAAAAAAGTAAAACTTCCACCATCTTAATATATTTCTTCCCTTTTTATGCAGTTACTTTGTTTGGCAGGAAATGAGCTCACATTTCCCTCTGCTGAAGAAAGCAATCTGTGAGTCATATACAGTTTGAGAAAAGCATCACCTTATTCAAAAGATAAATCATATGATATTGTTATGCTGAATGAATAAGAAAGCATAAATTGAGAATAGATTAGATGATTCCATTATAAAGACATCAAAGTAAACTGATCTGAAGGGTACACTGTGAATGGACTAAAATTCAAAGATATTACATTGCCACCTAAGTCTATGGGAATCTAAGGAGCAAATGCTGATTTTCTATTATAGACTTTCAGAAGATTGAGAATTAATGTGATCTCTATTTTAGAAAGTTTATTATATTTATTACCCTCATCACATATGGAATAATATGATCGACTAAATGATTTTTCCTAGTACAATTTGTTTTAAAACCTCTCACCTTATCCATTAACTGATTAAATAAAAATCTTTGCGCTTTTAATACTTAAGCATTCCACTAGTTTTCTAGGGTTGCTCTAACAAAGTACCAAAAACTATATGGCTAAGAACAATAGAAATTTATTGTCTCACAGTTTTGGAGGCCAGAAATAAAAAATCAAGGCACAGCCACGTGCCCTTGGAAGGCACTTAGGACAGATCTTTTCCAGGCTTCTCTCCTAGCTTCTGGTGTTTCTTGGCTGTTGGCAGCATTACTCCAATTCTCCCATGAGTTTTCCATGTGTGCTTTTTTCTTTCTAGTTATCCCATTGTATTTGCCCCCAAATTTCATGGCAACAATGATCAGGATCAGGTTTGTTCTTTTTGTTTTAATTGAAATTTCAATGAAGCCACTGAAGACCCAGACTCATTAGGAACAGATGACACGATTAGTATACTAACTTTCCCCTTCTGCACTCTTGCTGCCTGTTCATTCCGTGACTCCTATAATTGCAGGGAAAATGTCTGCTTTAAATAAGTAAAAAAGTGGAGAGAGAGTACCAATTTCTTTTATTGAGAAAGCAAAATCCTTCCCCGATTCCCTCAACGTAAGTCTTCATAATTTCCAAATGTCAGCATCTAGCAAAAGGGTGAAAGATAATTTGGGGTGGCTAGAAATCACGAATCATTTCCTGCTTTTGAGCACATTCATCAGCCTAACCCGCCCCCCACCAAATCAGTTCTGCTGTGAATGAATAATGACTCTTTGGGGTCACCAAATCTGAGCATTTACTTTAGCCACTGTGAAATAATTGTAACAATGGGAATTTGCTGAGGTATGATGAAATTGAGCATGCTTTCTTTTGCTTCCTGTACCTCCAGATTAATCACAAATGGGATTTAAGAAATTAACACAAAAAGCAAATATTTAGGACCTGAGAGTGTCATCCTGGTTTTTGAGTATTTACTTTGTCATATTGATCAATCTATCATCTCATCAATTATATAATTATTTTCTAAGATTTATTTATTTATTTGAGAGAGAGGGAGAGAAAGGGCAGAGGAAGAGGGAGAGAATCTTGAAGCAGATCCCCACTGAGTGCAGAGCTCAAGGCAGGGATTGATCCCAGGACTCTGAGATCATGACCTGAGCCAAAACCAAGAGTCTGTCACTTAACCGACTGAGCCACCCAGGCACGACTCATCAAATACATATTGCAGTAACATTAAGCTTTTAAAAAAATATGAACATACACAGAAGTTTACGAGGGTGCTCTTACTTAAAAACAACATACTTCTTCTCCAAGTGTATTGTTATTATAAATTGAAACATATTTCCTCCTAATGATGCATTTTAACATGGCCCATTTCTTCTGATATGTAGGAAATATACTTGTTTAAATATTATACAGAAAATCAACATGTTCTAAGCAAAAATAATTTCAATTTATCATTGAAGAGAGCTTTTGAAACTTTCTATCAGTCTAGTTCTTTACTCTTACTTATGAATAAACAAATACTTCGTGTGTGGGTATTGAGAATTTTTGTCCTAATAATTTCATGTAGAATGAAGTTGTACATTGACATTTCTGTGTGCCACAGAGCTTTTTTTTTTTTTCAGCATATTTTTGTAAAATTTTCTGGGCGATAAAATATATTTACTTTTTGTCAGGATAGAACTGAATGGAAAAAAAGCCATGTTCTGTAAAGTTAAAAAAAGAAAAACCTGTCTGATAACAATATGCAAAGTACCAACTAGAATTGAATCCCTTCAGAGCAGGCAGAAGTAAAAATAAATGGCATTAAAGTTAAACACTATTGTTGAAAAGAGAACTTAATGAAAACAGTGAATTAAAAATAAGATGTCTTGAGGGTAGTAAAATGTCTAGGATAACTTAAAGCCTGTTAACTTTGTCTTATATTATTTCATATATATCATATAAATGGCACTGACTGTTCTTGGGAAAACAGTAAGTAATACTTACAAAAAATAATATTTTTCAACAAAGACATTGTCCAGCTACAATCAAACATAACATATCTAGATGGTTCAGCAATTCAATAAAATCAATTGCAAATAATTTGAAGCAAGTTGTATCAGACAGAATAATTCAAACTAGAAAATAATCCTGACAAAACATGTCTTCAAACATAAATTTGGCAAAGCACAAGAAAGTATCCACTTAAATTTTTTTTTTTAAGATTTTATTTATTTATTTGAGAGAGAGAATGAGAGACAGCACAAGAGGGAAGAGGGTCAGAGGGAGAAGCAGACTCCCCGCCAAGCAGGGAGCCCGATGCGGGACTCGATCCCGGGACTCGAGGACCATGACCTGAGCCGAAGGCAGTCGCTTAACCAACTGAGCCACCCAGGCGCCCTCCACTTAAAATTTTAACTTTAAAAAACCACAAAGATGAAGTGAACTATCTTATGGTATGTGAAGTGTCATAAATATTCCATAGTTTTTTTTTTTTTTTTCCATTTTCAGAAATGCAATATTCTATTCAAACAGCTAAAGCAACACATCATCATTTAAGTCAACAGAGATGGGTAAGTGTAAAACATCAGGAAAATTTTATCTCCAGATATAAGACTTATTTTTAATGTTCATTTTTGTTTTGAGTACAGACATACATGATAGTCAAGGAAAATTTTAAACCATAGAGACACAGAGTCATCCATTCAAGAATTCTTAAGTGCAATATATATATATAATCAGTTTAATGAGTAGTTTCAACTTAGTGAGGATCATGAAAATGCCATTTCCTGTAAACCATCCCTTTCCTGTGCTATTTTGAAACCCTCATTTGCATCAAGAAGCAGTCCTCTTAATACTTAATTTCCATTATTTTCTGTTTATGTTGCTTATTAAAAATGATTCCAATCTAGTTTAAAGTTCTAATCTCCAAACCATTTCGGAGTTTACTTACTCCTATTTCCATAGCAGGGCCATCTCTGGACTGGAGGCAGGGGACATGCCTGGCTCTGAGACACCAGCTCTACCCAGATCCCCTGGTGTGGGGCAAAAAGGGATTTGAAGGAAGTATAAAGATCCTCTTACACACAGTCATCTCGTGCTGAGAGAGGTGTTCTTACCTGTTTCCTATGTTGTCAGTTTCCCTCTGTGATGTTGGTTGACTTTCTGGATGTTAAGTGTTACCTATAGGAGACAGATGTCACTAGAGTATACAAGAAGATTACTTATAACATGCAGGCATGGGGCACCTGGGTGGCTCAGTCAGTTAAGCGGCTGCCTTCAGCTCAGGTCATGATCCCTGGGTCCTGGGATCGAGCCCCGCATTGGGCTCTCTGTTCAGCGGGGAGCCTGCTTCTCCCTCTCCCTCTCCCCCTGCTTGTGTTCCTGCTCTCGCTGTCTCTCTCCCTGTCGAATAAATAAATAAAATATTAAAAAAAAAAACATGCAGGCATGACCTAACTTTGTTCTTTACTATTCCCTCCAAATGTTTTAAGTAGGGGAATTTCTTCCCCTTATCCTCAGTGATAATTGGACAGATCCGTGATAAAGCTGTTTATCATTATTTATTATTTATTATTATTATTATTATTATTATTATTATTATTTTAGATTATTGTCATGTAATAAATACTCTGTTCTCTTTAAGTCACTAAGCACAAAAATGTTTTTTTGCTATTGTTTTTGGAAGCAGGACAGAGGACAGGAAGAGGACAGGATGGGCAGTTCACAGTGTGGTGAATAAAGATACAGCGCCATTCTGCCAGTTTTTATGAGTGTGGGTGAGGGGGGAGGTAAGGAGTAGATTCTGGCTCTATTTTTTAGAAGTTCCTTGACATCTCTTTTTAAGGTGTGAGTATTAAGTTCTCTCGTCCTCTGACTTGGATCTTAGCTGAAATTCCAGGACTAGTGGATACATCTCACTGTCTCCCACATATAAATGAGGTATTTTACTTTCTGGGTTGGGGTGCAAAAGGAACTAAAGTCTGTTTTCTTCTGGTATCTCTTATTCTATAACCCACTATACTTTTCCATCATTATCATATTCCAGAAAGTGTTATGAAGATTTTGTCACAAACTCAAAAGTAAAATAAACTTAAAATTCAACTCTACCATTCCATAATCTCATCCTAAGTTCTGGAAAGGGGATTTGCCTACATTTTCTTTTTAAGATTTTGCTTTGAAATTCTCCATGATAAATTTTTATGTATAGAACTATAATTAATAAGACTACCGGGGGCACTAATCATCTTTATTCCATATTTTTTCATAGCCATCTAATTGGTATGCATCATTAACTTTTAATACCATGTAAAATTAAAACTCAATCAAACTTTATATAACATTTAGAAAATACAACACATGGAGCACTTATTTTTTTCAAGCCATTTTATTGATGTTTCTAGGTTAACTTTATTCCTTCACACCTCTTTATAGTTTATATTTTCTTTTTTTTAAGATTTTATTTATTTGAGAGAGAGAGAGAGTGCACATGCACAACTGGGATGGGAAGAGGGGTAAGGGAAGAGGGAGAGGCAGACTCCCTGCTGAGCAGGGAGCCTGATGTCCAGGCTCAATCCCAGGACCCTGAGATCATGACCTGAGCAGAAGGCAGACGCTTAACCAACCAAGCCACTCAGGTACCCCTAGTTTATATATTCTTAAGGAAACACATTCAGTAAATTTCCCTCCTTTGTCACCTCTCTAGTTGGCTTGGATCAGGAGAGCATTGACCACCTCTGAGACATTTCCTACACCCAAATACCCTGATGTGAGAGAGAAAGGGGTAAAAAAGGCAAAGACCTTACTTAAATAGTCACACTTCACCTGTATTTCAACTACAGTATGCCAGAATGTTTAACATTTTTTTCCCCTTGGTTGACAAGTTCCTGAAATCTTTTCTCTTACCAGTTTATTGAGAGTCAAAACACAGAGATGTGTCCTGAAAATGTGTTTTTCCAGGAACTATTAATGGATGGTACTATTTTGAACTCTTTATTCTACTACATGTAGTTTGCCTGGATTAAAATATTTAGGAATTATTTCTTGAGATACCTAAAAATTATGTAATTATTGAATATCATTAATCAACATAATAATTCCCTGTTTTAAATAAAGTAAGCAATGCTTTAGAGGAAAAATTTTGCTAACATGCAATTCAGAGCAGGAAACAGTTCAATGTTTTAGAGACAAATAGAACTCAGTTCAAATTTTGACAATGGTAATTTAGTAGCAATATGATCTTGGCCAAGTTAAAAATCCTACCAAACATCATATATTACAAATATAAAATTAAAATAATACTTGTCTTATAGAGTGGGTGTAATAATTTAATTTAGATTACTTATGTAAATTATCTGATAAAGACAGCACAATTATTTTTTCCATTTATATTTTTAAAGTTTTTATTTAAATTCCAGTTAGTTAACATATGGTGTAATATTAGACTCAGGTGTACAATTTAGTGATTCATCACTTACATACAGCACCCAGTGCTCATCACAACAAAAGCCCCCCTTAATGCCCATCACCTATTTAACCCACTCCTTGACCCGCCTCCCTTCTGGTAACCGTCAGTTCGTTCTCTATAGTTAAGAGTCCATTTCTTGCTTTGCCTCTCTCTTTTTTCCCCTATGATTGTTTTGTTTTTTAAGTTCCACATATGAGTGAAGTCATATGGTATTTGTCTTCCTCTGACTGACTTATTTCATTTAGCATAATACTCTCTAGCTCCATCTATGTCATTGCAAATGGAAAGATTTCATTCTTTTCTATGGCTGACTAATATTCCATTGTATGTATATATACCGCCTCTCCTTTATCCATTTGTCAGTTGATGGACATTTGGGCTCTTTCAATATTACAGCTATTGTAGATAATGCTGCTATAAACACAAAGGTGCATGTATGCCTTCGAATTAGTATTTTTGTATTCTTTGAGTAAATACCTAGTAATGCTATTGCTGGATCACAGGGTAATTCTATTTTTAACTTTTTGAGGAAACACCATTTGCTTTCCAGAATGGCTGCACCAGTTTGCATTCCCACCAACAGTGTAACAGGGTCTCCCTTTCCCCACATCCTCACCTTGTGTTATTCACTTTAGCCATTCTGACTGGCATGAGGTGATATCTCATTGTAGTTTTGATTTGTATTTCCTTGATGATGAGTGATGTTGAGCATCTTTTCATGTGTTTGTTGGCCATCTGTATGTCTTCTTTGGAGAAATGTCTGTTCAGTCTTCTGCCCATTTCTTAACTGGATTATTTATTTTTTGGGTGTTGAGTTTGATTAGTTCTTTATATATTTAGGATGTTAACCCTTCATCAGATATGTCATTTGGAATTATCTTCTCCCATTCCCTAGATTGCCTTTCAGTTTTGTTGATTGTATCCTTTACTGTGCAGAAGATTTTTATTTTGGTGAAGTCCCAATAGTTTTTTTTGTTTTGTTTTGTTTTGTTTTTTTTGCTTTTGTTTCCCTTGCCTCAAGAGATATACCTAGTAAGAGGTTGCTATGACCAATGTCACAGAGGTTACTGCCTGTTTTCTACTCTAGGATTTTAATGGTTTCCTATCTCATGTTTAGGTTTTTCATCCATTTTGAATTTATTTTTCTGTATGGTGTAGGAAAGTGGTCCAGTTTCATTCTTCTGAATGTTGCTGTCCAGTTGTCCCAACACCATTTGTTGAAGAGACTGTCTTTTCCCCCATTGGATATTCTTTCCTGCTTTGTCAAAAACTAGTTGACCATACAGTTGTGGGTCCATTTGTGGGTTTTCTATTCTGTTCTGTTGATCTATGTGTCTATTCTGCCTTGTAATATAAGTTGAAGTCCAGAATTGTGATACTTACAGCTTTGCTTTCCTTTCTCTAGATTGTTTTGACTATTCAGGATCTTTTGTGGTTCCATACAAACTTTAGGATTGTTTGTTTTAGCTCTGTGAAAAATGCTGTTTGTATTTTGATAGGAATTGCATTAAATGTGTAGATTGCTTTGGGTTGTATGGACGTTTTGACCATATTTGTTCTTTGAATACATGAGCATGGGATATTTTTCCATTTCTTTGTGTCTTCCTCAAATTCTTTCATCAGTGTTTTATAGTTTTCAGAGTATAGCTCTTTCATATTTTGTTAGGTTTATTCCTGGGTATCTTATGGGTTTTGGTGTAATTGTAGATGGGATGAATTCCTTGATTTCCTCTTTCTGCTGCTTCAGTATTGGTGTACGGAATGCATCAGATTTCTGTATGTTGATTTTGTATCCTCCAACTTTACTGAATTCATGTATCAGTTCTAGCAATTTTTTGGTGGAATCTTTCGGGTTTCCTATTTAAAGTATCATGTCATCTGTAAATAGTGAAAGTTTTTCTTCCTCACTGATTTGGATGCTTTTTATTTCTTTTTGTTGTCTGATTGCTGAGGCTAGGACTTCCAGTACTATGTTAAATAACAATGGTGAGAATGGACATCCCTGTCTTGTTCCTGACCATAGAGGGAAAGCTCTCAGTTTTTTGTTTTTTGTTTTTTTTTTTCCCATTGAGGATGATATTAGGTCTGGGTTTTTCATATATGGCAAAAGATAGCAAATTGAAGGGCCTTAGTGGTATTGAATGAAGACTTTAAAATTATAGTTGTAAAGGGGTGCCTGGGTGGCTCAGTCGTTTAAGCGTCTGCCTTCGGCTCAGGTCATGATCCCAGGGTCCTGGAATCAAGCCCCGCATCAGGCTCCCTGCTTGGCGGGAAGCCTGCTTCTCCCTCTCCCACTCCCCTTGCTTGTGTTCCCTCTCTCATTGTGTCTCTCTTTGTCAAATAAATAAATAAAATCTTTAAAATAAAAATATAGTTGTAAATTAAGTAAGAAAACTGGAAGTTTTAAAGATTTATTTATTTATTTGAGAGAGCGAGAATGAGAGAGAGAGAGAGTACATGAGAGGGGGGAGGGTTAGAGGGAGAAGCAGGCTCCTCGCCAAGCAGGGAGCCCAATGCAGGACTCGATCCAGGGACTCCAGGATCATGACCTGAGCTGAAGGCAGTCGCTCAACCAACTGAGCCACCCAGGCGCCCCAGAAAACTGGAAGTTTTAAAATAAAGTTATAAAATAATTGTATAGGAATCTAATATAATTCAAAAGTCAAAGTGAAAGATCACATGCAAAAATAAGATTTATCAATGGTTTTAAGAAATGCCATGATCTTTAATTACTGTATTGAAATATATTCCAATAAACTAACATCTGTTAATTTCTTTGACATGATTTTAAAGCCTTTGCTGTGTATTCATAATGCTTTTGGCAAAGTTTGAGCTCAGTAATCATAAAATAATGTAATTTAAAAATTCCAAATGTTCTATAAGCCATCAAAACTTGTTTTAAAAATACCCTCACGTTCTATTAGTGCTTTCATTTTTAGTACTATCAATAAATATAAATGTATTGTCTAGCAACAAATCTGCTAAAAAACAGACAATGTAATAAAATATATTTAAATTGACTATCTGCCAAACTCATTTCAGTACTCTATAAATCTGTAAGTAAAAATCTGTTGAGTGCTACAGCACCTTCTTTTATGAGTTATTTTTATCATGGCTTTTAATATATTTTACCGAGTACTTGATGTCCATAAATATTAATATGAGTTTTATTTACAGCTTTTAGGTATTCTTATAGTAGATTATATTGATTTAGACAGACTTCTCAAGACATTCATTTTACAGTATTTAACATAGATAGATATTAAGGTTAAGGTTTACTATTTGTAGAACAGTTGTGTCTGAGAAGCATCACGTAAAGGAATAAAATAAAATAAAATGGATTTTTAAAGTGTAACACACATGATAAGGCACATGATATGGCCCTGAACTAAAAAGAGGTGGATAGGGAGTATTAAGAAGATGGTACTCAGAAGATATCATGGTAGCCCTATTTCTGTTCATTCTTTTTTTTTTTTTTTTTAAGATTTTATTTATTTATTTGACAGAGAGAGAGATAGCGAGAGCAGGAACACAAGCAGGGGGAGTGGGAGAGGGAGAAGCAGGCTTTCCGCAGAGCAGGGAGCCCGATGTGGGACTTGATCCCAGGACCCTGGGATCATGACCCGAGCCGAAGGCAGACACTTAATGACTGAGCCACCCAGGCACCCTATTTCTGTTCATTCTTGAATAGGGGGAGAAGAAGAAGGAAATCTGATTTAAATTGGGATTTCAATGTGAAAATTATACTTTCTGTCTTAGAAGAAGAAAACTAATAGAGTAGACAGTTAAAAATGAGCTGGAGGCAATAACTAGGTTATACATTAGAAACTTGAGGGCAAAACTTCCTGGTTTAGTGGTTTCCAAACTTCTTGGGCTAATGGATCAAAAGTCACAGGAGTAAAACAGGAGCTATCCTCTTCAACCACTGTCCCAGAGTAACCCGTGGCCTCATTAGAATTCATATGAATGTATTTGCATTGTAGTTCTCCCCTCCCACCTCCCAACCCCCATGGGGAAAGTCAGCTATGACAATTCCAGCAAAAACCTTGTAAGTTCAAAAACTCCCCCTCTGGATCATGAGAGGATCCCTTAGCTGATTGGAAACAATTTCAGTTGGAGACACCCCCAGGTATGACCCATAACCATGGAAACTTAAAAAGAAAAGATTCCAGGGTTCCTGGGTGGCTCAGTCACTTAGGCACCTGCCTTTGGCTCAGGTCGATGGAGCCCCGCGTCGGGCTCCCTGCTCCGCGGGAAGCCTGCTTCTCCCTCTCCCACTCCCCCTGATTGTGTTCCCTCTCTCTGTCAAATAAATATAAATAAAATCTAAAAAAACAAAAGAAAAGAAAAGAAGGAAGAGAAAAGATTCCCCTGACTCGGTGCAGTTGCCACCTTTGGCCTGGTGTGCTCTCCTATCTTGAAAATGTACTGTCCCAAATAAGCAGCTTTCTGCTTGCTACTTTCCTTCTGGCTGTCTTTATTCAAGCATGAATCCTCCTGTAAATCTTTCATGGGGAATCCAAGAACCTAGACCTCCACTGACACAATGCAAGCATCCACTAACAAAACAAGTTCAGCATTCAAAAGAATGAATGCTTTAGTAGAGTTCAGAGCCATGAACACACAGGGTATGTATGCAGCTAGGAAAAAACGACACCAACTTTACAACAGCCATATAACCGAGGAAGGAGGAAAGTATTTTTAAGAGCATGTCAGAGGAAAATAAAATATGCTTAGAATAATATTGATAGAGACATCCTATTTAATGTGTTCTTGGAGGAATTACACATGCAGAGACAGAATTTTTCACCAATAGCTGCAAATACCCTGTTTCCAGATATTATTTTGTTGTTGTTGTTGAAGGTGTTTGATATGAGTGAGGGACAAATGTGGGAAACATAGAAAAGGATCAACAAAACTTGAGGAACTGAAGAAAAGGAAGAATTTTGGCCCTACTAGAACAGAAAGTTACTCTCAGCCACATCTGCTTAAGAGTTTTCACCAATTACTTGTGAGAAATAGTTATCAATATAGTAACTCCTCTATCATTTGTAGTTGGTTTTACATAATCTTGCTTAAGTCAAACATGACAATATTTGCAGATCTTTCTTCCAACAACAAAATAAAATTGAGCACACACAATGTGTTAGCAGGTCTCTGTTGAGATTAATTGAAATAAAACGTGACCCTCAACTTCCAAGGGCTTCATAGATTAGTAAGATGTCTACTCTTTCTTTATGGTGTGGCATCAGCAATTCTTAATAATTTTTATCTTATTGAAATTCAGAGTTAAGAACTATATGCAGGGGTTTGTCCCCTTTTGTGCTTAAATTTAGACATTGAAGCATTGTATATTTGTGAACTCTGAAGATAAGACAGTTATTGTTGTTGTTGAAAACTGATCTCCGGGCTTCAGAACCAAAATATAACGCAAACACAGAATTTGGGATAAAGAGAAACAATGGCTTTATTGCTTTGCCAGACAAAGGAGGCTGCAGCAGGTTATGGCCTTCAAAAAACTGCCAACCCACAAGAGGAAGGGGCTGGAGGGTGTTATAGCGAAATACAGGATCTAGCTGGTTTTGACAGGAATTGTGTACCTGTTACCAATCTCCTTTGTCAAGTCTTTAGGGTGGTACTGGGTTCCTGAAACAAAAGGCTAAGAAAGGAGGAGGGGAGGTTTGTGGAAGAGAGGAAAAAGGTAACTTTAAAATCGAGCTTCTGGGGTCCTTGGGTGGCTCAGTTGGCTCAGCGGTTGCCTTTGGCGCACATCATGATCCCAGGGTCCTGAGATGGAGCCCCACATGGGGCTCCCTGCTCAGCAGGGGAGTCTGCTTCTCCCTCTCCCTCTGCACCTGTTCCTGCGCTCTCTCTCTCTCAAATAAATAAAATCTTTAAAAAATAAAATTAAATAAATAAAATCAAGCTCCCCTGAAGCATTAAGGTAGCCATTTTGACTTTTGTTAAACTTTATGCTTTTAAGCAGTTTTATTATCAGAAAATCTATATTTCAAAGTTAAATTATTTGAATTTGCATCTCATTTTTAAAAATGCACTTTTTGGGGGCGCCTGGGTGGCTCAGTCATTAAGTGTCTGCCTCGGCTCAGGTCATGGTCCCAGGGTCCTGGGATCGAGCCCCGCATCGGGCTCCCTGCTCCGCGGGAAGCCTGCTTCTCCCTCTCCCACTCTCCCTGCTTGTGTTCCTTTTCTTGCTGTCTCTGTCTCTGTCAAATAAATAAATAAAATCTTAAAAAAAAAATGCACCTTTTAGTTGTTGTTGTTCCAGTCAATTTATTTCCTGATGGGATCTAAATTTATGTTTTAGTCTAGACTTTCTTCATTAAATACCAAGCGGGTGTGTGTGTGTGTGTGTATGCAGGGTTTATTTTTTTTTTTCTAATTTTAATTCCAGTATAATTAATGTACAGTCTAGACTTTAGATTTATGTTTTAGTCTAGACTTTGTTTATTGATTGGAGTAAACTATGCTTTCATGTTTGTAAAAAATATGTTTTTTTATTTTGAAATATATCACATAGCACTAAAAAATAATATAACACAAATTATGCTAGTATCAACACCCAGATTTAATTATGTTGATGTTTTTGTGATTTTGATTTTAGTTTTTTTTCCAAATAAAAATAAAACATTAGGGGCGCCTGGGTGGCTCAGTCGTTAAGCGTCTGCCTTCGGCTCAGGCCATGATCCCAGGGTCCTGGGATCGAGCCCCGCATGGGGCTCCCTGCTCCGCGGGAAGCCTGCTTCTCCCTCTCCCACTCCCCCTGCTTGTGTTCCTTTTCTTGCTGTGTCTCTCTGTCAAATAAATAAATAAAATCTTAAAAGAAATAAATAAAACATTAAGCAGTTCACAAAAGCATCCATCCTTTCTTTCCTTCCACATTCTCCAGAAAAACTAAAACCTAAAGTTGATTTTTTTTTTACTTCCATACATGTTGTCTATTTGTTCAATTGTTTACTTTTTATCAATTACTATGCATCTCAACAGGAAAACAAGACAGAGATAGTGGTTGCAAACGAATGTTTCCTTACATGTTTTCCATGTTCTAAAGATACTAAATGAAGAAGTTTCTAACTTCAAAAAGTTTAAAATGTATTTTGTATTTTATTCCTAATAAATATGTAAATTCATAAAACAATATGCAAATAATTTAATAAGCACTTTAATTTGTGAAATACTATGAAGAAAATAAAATGTATGTGGCAAGGTTATATCTCAAAATATTTTATGTTTTTGATATGCTTCTCTTCCTCTTTGTGCCTTCACTCATTCACTGAGATCCATTTATTTTTTTAACATTATCTTCATCTAAAAGACAAATATTCCCAATATTCCCAATAACTTTGGCTAAAGTGGGTGTCACCAAGATTCTGGTGGCAACTTTCAGAGTGAATTTTAAACTCTTCTAAGCTGAATAAGACTGGTGAGTGTTAGCGTTGCAGCGATGGGGGGAGGACTCTAACTAGGAAGGAGGAATGGAAGTACAGTGCCTTCCATGTAGAGGGAAGATGGATTTCAGTATTGACCCAGAGTGCTGAGTAGGAATTTCCACTGATATCCACTGATACAGACTGGGATTTCCACTGATACAGACTGCCACTGGCAGGCAGCTGGTTAGTCTTTGAATATCCACTTACCTCAAGCTTCTGCTTAGCAGTCCTGCTCAGTAACCATTCCTACAACCTCCTATTAATGGTGAAGGACTTGGACACATTATACAAAAAAGGACATGAAAGAAGGTTCTCTCCTCTAATCAAGATAACTCAGGATGATGTTGAAACAAAACTATCTGCCCTAAATAGGCATATACATCACACTCCGTCTATGGTCAGAAAACAACACAAACAAAATAGCTACACCCGGAGGTAAATTAAAAACAACTAGATCACTCTATCTGGGTTTAGTCTCCATAAAAATATATAATTTAAACATTTCCCATGAATTATTGACAATTACATTATCTAATATCTAACTCAACACCCGAAAAAACAAATAATCCAGTTAAGAAATGGGCAGAAGACCTGAAGAGACCATTTTTCCAAAGACGACATTTTTATCCATATATGTATGGATAGAGAAAAGGGTATTATTCCATTCCATATATTACTCAGCCATAAAAAAGAATGAAGTCTTGCCATTTGCAAGGACATAGATGGACCTAGAGAGTATTATGCTAAGTGAAATAAGTCAGAGAAAGACAAATACCATATGATTTCACTCATATGTAGAACTTAAGAAATAAACATAAAGGACAAAGGAAAAAAGAGAGAGAGAGAGACAAACCAAGAAACAGACTCTTAACTATAGAGAACAGACATAATAACCAGATGAGAGGTGGGTGGGAGGATGGGTGAAATAGGTAATGAAAGGAGGGCACTTGTTGTGATGAGCACAGAGTGATGTATGGAAATTTTGAATCACTATACTGTACACCCAAAACTAATATTAACTGTAATTTAAGTAAAATATTAAAAAAAAAGACTACAGAAATTTAGAGATAAAATAGAGAAAGGAATTTGAATTAAAACTGTAGGATTCCGGGGTGCCTGGGTGGCTCAGTTGGTTAAGCGACTGCCTTCGGCTCAGGTCATGATCCTGGAGTCCCTGGATCGAGTCCCGCATCGGGCTCCCTGCTCGGCGGGGAGTCTGCTTCTCCCTCTGACCCTCCTCCCTCTCACGCTCTCTGTCTCTCATTCTCTCTCTCAAATAAATAAATAAAAAATCTTAAAAAAAAAAAAAACACTGTAGAATTCCTTTTAGAATTTGGTTTTAACAACTAGACTATTCCGCTTCCTCTCATGAGCTGTTTATATGTGCACACACAGACACATACACACACAGCAGTATTGAAACTAAAGTCATTATATGACAGATTGAGAAAGGGGAGAAAGTTTTTCTTTAGGATTTTCATTTAAGATTATGTGGATGGCTCCCTCACTTAATATCAACCCCCACCCAACATTTCCTATTCCGGTAGTAAATGTTCAACAGCCTCTGGGGGAGGATAGAGGAAAGGGAATCCCTTTTTTGCTTGTGCTAATTTCCAATTTCTATAATCTAAAATATTCTCAGTATGGCTTATTTCAAGTTACAATGGTTGAAACCTGAAATAGCTTGTAAAATTTCTAAAAACATTATAATCAATAATCAATTCTAGTGAGCTGATATGAACTAGTTACTGATTACAACTGTATTATTCTGCTTTATTTTTCACTGAAACACTATCAGCTAACATATTCTATATATACTGGTTAATTTTTTAAAGTTGTATCTCCACTGCTATCCATAACTAGAATATATGTTCCATGAAATAATGAGAATTGAGATATGATCTATTTGTTGACTGCTCTATCCTCAGCATCTAGAAAAGTGTGTAGCATAAAGCACATACTCGATAAATATTTCTGAATAAATGAATGAAATAATGTTCAGTTATTTTTAAATTGTATTACATTAAAGCCAATTCTTACCCTATTTTCCTGCCCAAACATCCAACTATACTTAGGTTGACATTGTTTTATTCAGGCTCATATGTATCTCTAATGTGATTTATTAAAATTATTAAAATAACTCTTTACACTAACATGAAGGCTAATTTATTTTCTGAGTTTATAAAGTAGAATCCTATATATTAAAAGCTTAATATATGCAATCGATGTCAGATGACTACACATGCCTTTGAATACATGTCTCCCCCCAAGAGTTAGGTTATGTTTATGTGCATATTAAATGGAAATGAAGGTGACAGTGAGACCTATAGAAGCAGTGGGAACCTTGAAAACAGACATGTGGACACTGCTATCCGGGATGCAGAGAACCACCCAGAAATGCAATCAGCTGACCCAGATACTGCATTTGATGTTTCCTTATGGAGTGTATTCTGATTTGCTGAAATCCCTAAGTGCTCATTTACGCAAACGGCAGTTACAGGGGAAGTTTCACTGTATAGAAAAAGTAAACTTAACCAAAAAGAGAATGAAAGAGATGATTTTTATCACTATATAATTTAACAATTGTATGTTAAAATATTTGTCAATGGTTATTCAAATCTGGGAATTATTAAAATGTAATTTTAGTGATATTTTAGATGAAGCAAAGAATGATTAAATTCTTATATGATGTGACTCTCATAGATGACATGGAGAAAAAAATTTCTTGGTGGGGTGCCTGGGTGGCTCAGTCTTCAAGCGTCTGCCTTCGGCTCAGGTCATGATCCCAGGGTCCTGGGATGGAGCCCCGCATCGGGCTCCCTGCTCTGCGGGAAGCCTGCTTCTCCCTCTCCCACTCCCCCAGCTTATGTTCCCTCTCTTGCTGTGTCTCTCTCTGTCAAATAAATAAAATCTTTAAAAAAAAAAAAAAATTTTCCTGGTGAGAGCTGAGCTAAATGTGGGGTCGGCTCTTTTACATATCATTCAATAGAATGTTTATTCTTTTTCTTTAAACTCTGTGAAAATACTGATTAATTTACCAATTAAACCACTTCTCCCCATAAATGTCAGCAAGTTTGCAAAGAATCTATGTCATAAAAGCATTTTATATTTAAAATGGTATATCTGCATGTTTTTGGACATATTATATGCAAGAAAGGAACGATTTAACTAAGGCTCTTCCAATTATCATGGACCCTCTAATGTATAATGATAAAAATACAAATTACTTTAACAACATTTTAACACTATTGGTACCATGACAACAACTAACCAAATAAATGAATATTTTGAAAAGCCCATTTAATCAACCACTCTCAGCATTGATTTCATATCTTATGCCAGTAGATAGTAACCTGTTTTGGGCAAAAGATTCACCTGGGTTGTTGCTTTAAAGTGAAGACTCCTGGATTGCCTCCTGATTCCTTCCTTAGTACGTGTGAGGTGATTTCAAGAAATCTTTTAACAAAGATCCCCTGGAGATTATGGTGCAGGAAGTTATGCACCTCTAGCTCACACTTTGGAAAACACTGCCATTCTCCATTGAAACTAGCCTTGTTGCAGGATAAAGACGACTATCATGGATGAGTGACCAAATCACTTAAGGAAAATTTCCTCAGAGATTTCGTGTTTGTATCTGTGGGAAGACCATTGTGTATGTCACCATAGAGAGAAAGAAGATGAGAATATTATGTGAAATCTTAATGTAAATGAACATCAAGCCTTGGGAATTTGTTTTAATAGATGCAGATTAACATCTATAAGAGACTTAAAAGATGATCAATTTATTTACATTCTGCAGTTAGAAAAAGAAACCTGTAACTTTTTTTCAAAATATTTTTGGGAGCTTGTATACTGCTCAGGAGACAATCATCTTGTAACTTAAATCATTAATTTATGTGGGCTATAATAAGTGTTCATAATACAAAAGTAAATGACAGATTATTATTGTAAATGCTTAAATGGAATTTTGAATGAGTGCAATTAAATATATAGATTATTTTTCTCTCATTCTCTTTTTCTCTCATAAGTAAGGTACTACTGTATTACAAAAAAGCTGCCTCCTATTATTTTAGTTTATCCTATAGGCAGAAATCAGGTATTCTTATAAGAAATAGCGTAGCTTGCTCTTGAGAAGCTAGTTAAATATAGCTACTGTGGAGCAGTCTGATTCAAGGTTTCTGAGATTCTGCATGGGTGAATAGCATTGCTATGGTACATAATGGCTGTCCCTACCAGCAGAGCAAATCTTAGCTACTAGATAAAAGATGTAAATTCAGGTCAGTGCTTCAGTACAAAAAAAAAAAAAAAAAATGTTATTAGCAAGCTACCAAGTTTTCCCTTCCCCACTTGAGGTAGTCATTTCTCTCTTTCAGTAAATTTGTATTTTAAAGGGCAGAATTTATCAATGTTAATTCAATAAAACTACACATCAAACTTTATAAAATTTCCAAATCAACACAATAAAATCAAATGGAAAGTATGCTCATGAACCATAGAATTAAGATTATACCCTTTTTATTTTTGAAAATGGAGCCCCATTAAATTATAGAATAATATTTTACATTATTTACAATCTTAAGGCAGGATAAGCAAAGCTCTGGACTTCAAATCGTTTAGAAATTCCTGTGTATTATATGGTTTCATTTAAATATATATACATAAACACACATACATATATGTATGTATATGTGTGTGTGTATGTGTGTGTATGTATTTTAATGAAGGAGATGCTCCAATGTAAAGGTATGCCTGCCTCCACAATTTTCCATCATGTTGACACATCTTGGAACAGTTTACATTGCTTTCTCACAAACAGAAATACTCAAGGAATTTCAAAGAATCCCTCAAAATAGTCCCTGGTTGTTCTACTACTAGACCTGCATATAGTTACAGTCTAAGAAACACACAAATAAAATGCAAGCAGAAAGGCACTTAAATATTCGCAAAGTATAGATGTATTTATTTGACTATTCTAATGCTATTTGTTGCATATCAATTTTCTTGTTCATAGGTTGTAGATGTAGATGAGGATTTCTATAAGACTGTAAGATATAAATTAATTTAAAAGATTTTACCAAATGTGATGGCCATGATATGTGCTTCTTTTGTCTCTGAAGTCAGTTAATTGATCAGGGGTCCATCTGCTGCTCTTTGTTTTTGGGTTTGTTTGTTTGTTTGTTTGCTTGTTTGTTTCTGTTGTACTTTTATTTTTTAAATTTAATTTTAAATTCCAGTATGGTTAATATCCAGTGCTATAAAAAATACACTGTTATTTTAGTTTCAGGTGTACAATAAAGTGATCCAACACTTCCACACATCACCTGGTGTTCATCACAACAAGTGCACTTCTTAATCCCCATCATCTATTTCACCCATCCCCAGCCCACCTCCCTTCTAATAACCTTCAGTTTGTTCCCTATAGTTAAGAATCCGTTTCTTGGTTTGTCTTGCTCTCTCTCTTTTTCTTTTTCCTTTGCTCATTTTTTGTTTGTTTCTTAAAGTACGCATATGAGTGAAATCATATGGTATTTGTTTTTCTCTGACTGACTTATTTCACTTAACATAATACTCTCTACCTCCATCCATGTAGCTGCAAATGGCAAGATTTCATTCTTTTTTATAATTGACTAATGTTCCATTGTATATATGTACCACAGTTTAACCATTCATCAGTTGATGGACACTTGGGCTGCTTCCACAATTTGGTTATTGTAAATAATGCTGCTATGAACATAGGGGTTCGTGTATCCCTTTGAATCAGTATTTTTGTGTTCCTTGGGTAAATACCCATTACTGTAATTCTTGGATCTTAGGGTAGTTCTATTTTAACTTTTTGTGGAATCTCAATCCTGTTTTCCACAGTGGCTGTACCATCTGCTGCTCTTTGAAATCCATGTCTGCCCTGAAGTATGAGGTCAAGCTTCTGATGGTCCGCCCCCTGCCATGCCTTAGCCAGCAGGGATACTGAGGCAAGCCTGTTCCTGGAGGCAGTAGCACTCCTCTGACAGATGACTCTGTCTTATGGACACCCTAATGGCGTTGCTAAAATTACCTTAGAACGGATGGAAGTATAAGATACTTAAACCCAGTCTCTCTCCCTTCCTCCTATCCTTCTTTTCTTCTCTCTTTTGCTTGATGAGAAACTTCAAGTGTGGCCTCATGGCTCTCCCAGGCTCCCTTCCCATTTTCTGTCACAGATATTTTTCTTAATGTACTTTTTGCATATTTAATCCCAATGTGGTATTTATTTCTAGGAGGACCTGAAATAATACACTCAAAATAAAAATTAGTTTTAGGGGCGCCTGGGTGGCTCAGTCGGTTAAGCGACTGCCTTCGGCTCAGGTCATGATCCTGGAGTCCCGGGATCGAGTCCCACATCGGGCTCCCTGCTCGGCGGGGAGTCTGCTTCTCCCTCTGACCCTCCTCCCTCTCATGCTCTCTGTCTCTCATTCTCTCTGTCTCAAATAAATAAATAAAATCTTTAAAAAAAATAAAAAAATAGGGGCGCCGGGGTGGCTCAGTTGGTTAAGCGACTGCCTTCGGCTCAGGTCATGATCCTGGAGTCCCGGGATCGAGTCCCGCATCGGGCTCCCTGCTCAGTGGGGGGTCTGCTTCTCCCTCTGACCCTCCCCCCTCTCATGCTCTCTCTCTCTCATTTCTCTCTCTCAAATAAATAAATAAAATCTTTAAAAAAATTAGTTTTAGATAACATGGGAAAATATCTTTCAATGATTTCTCTAATTTTTCTCTATAAAAGAAGGCAAAATTAAGCTGGGAAGTATCAGAAGCAAATTTATTTTTAGTGTTACTGAATGTGCATATGTGTATGGGTAGTGGAACATGAGGGTGGCACATGAAATCTGCAGTGAAATTGTGCGTGTAAATAACATGTTTTCCATCTGACCTTTACTAATTGTGCTCCCATATTTGCAACATTGCACGTAGATTATTTAAAAGAGTGCTCTGATATCTAGAGATATGTACTGTATAGATTTAACCATCAATAATAATGTCTACTAGTTTTTAATCATTTATTTTATTATTCACTCACCCAACATTTATGGGATATCTATTATGTGTCACACATTGCTAGCTCAATAAAACAAACATTCTGCTCTTACAAATCTTACCTTCTGCAGTGGAGAGAGGGAAAGGCAATAATAAAGTGAGACACAGAGTATGTTAGATGGTGAGTAAGTGCTATGAAGAGAAGTGGGGTAAGAGAAATAGAGAACCTTGATGAAGGAGTAGTAGGAAATGGAATTTTTAATAGAGTAGTCAGGGAAGTCTTCACTGAAAATATAAAATTTGAGCAAAAATCTAAAAGAAGTGAGAGAATAAGCCATGAAGATATCTGATAGAACATTCTAGACAGAGAAAACAACATGTACAAAGACTCTGAGACAAAAACAGGACTGCAGTGTTCTAGGAAGACAACAGGATAGCTGGAACACTGTGGAAAATGGGAAGTATGGTATGCTTACAGGAGTAAGACCTTCTAGAACCTCATAGACAATCTGTCAAGGCTACTTTCTTTCTTTGAATGGGTTGGAAAGCCATTGGAAGATCTGAGTAGAGGTGATAAACATGCTTAAAAAAAAAAGTGATTCCTGGGGCACCCGGGTGGCTCAATTGATTAAGCAACTGCCTTTGGCTCAGGTCATGATCCCAGGGTCCTGAGATCAAGCCCCACATCGTGCTCTCTGCTCACTGGGGAGTCTCCTTCTCCTTCCCCCTCTGAGGCTCCCCTGCTTGTGCTCTGTTGTTCACGCTCTCTCTCAAATAAATAAATAAATAAAATGTTTTTATTTTTTTTTTATTTTTTTTTTATTTATTTATTTTATTTGAGAGAGAGAGTGAGAGAGAGAGAGAACACAAGAGGGGGGAGCGGGAGAGGGAGAAGCAGACTCCCAGCCGAGCAGGGAGCCCGATGCGGGACTCGATCCCGGGACTCCAGGATCATGACCTGAGCCGAAGGCAGTCGCTCAACCAACTGAGCTACCCAGGCACCTAAATAAAATATTTTTAAAAATTTAAAAATGTAATTCCTATGTAGTATAAACACTAGGGGCACAAAAGTAGGAGGAAAACAGGTTGGGAGGCTACTTATAAACCAGAAGAGAGGTGGTGGTGAATTGGAAATAAATGAAAGTCTTGATAAAGAGAGAGTTTGCGTATATATTTTGTTAGTAGAAATTACAGGATTTGCTAACTGGTAAGATATGGGATGTGAGGGAAAGAGTTGAGCTAACAATCATTCTAAATTTCTGGCTTAAGCAACTGGAAAGATGGGGTGGCCATTTATTCAGTTGGAGTAGGAGGAGCAGGTTTGTGTGTATGGGAGGAGATCAAGAGATAGATTTTTAACACATTAAGTTTGAGATACATATGAAACATCAAAATGAATTTATTTAAAACAGGGAAACACAATTTTGGGGTCATTTGTATAGACAATACTTAATCCTTAAGATGGCCTAGCAAGTGAGTATGGATAGAAGATAGAAAAGGTTCAGAGTCTGAGAATTGAAGGATTCCAATCTTTAAATAGTATAAATGGGGATGCAGAGGATCCTTCAAAAGATACAATAAAGAAGTATAGGCTGAGTTAAGACAGGAGAGTGTGGCATCCTGAATTTCAAATAAAGAAAGTGTTTCAAATAGGAGAAAGGGAACAGCTATAATAAATACTGATGGGTGAAGTAAGATGAGAACTGAGAGCTGCACAATGGATTTAGCTCTGTGGAGATCAGTGCTGACTTTCACACATATTAGAAAAGAAGTTGGATGAAGAGTACATGAAACCACAAGGACAGACTTTAAAGCTTTTTCCTATGAAGAGAAGTAAAGAAATTGGTGATACTGGGTGGCAAAGGAAGTCAAGAGAGGCTATTTTTCTCTTTGGATGAGGAAATAAAACCCTATTTATATGCCAATAAGATCTGATTGAAAGGAAAACTGTTATTGAAACTGAAGGGGGGAATTGTGGGAGTGATTCCCTGAATAGAAGGTAGAAGAAAGGGTTGGGTTTGTTGCAGACTTTGTCAGGGCCCCATCGAATATGTCCATTAAACAATTCCCATCTCTCAAGATACACATATCTATGCCTGAAAACTTATTTTCTAGAGCCATGGAAGGCCATCTATAAGATGGGCTAGAAATTCCAGGGAATTAACATTTCCCAGCAGCAGCCCTCAACCAAAGACCTTAAACATTTACATATAAAATATTGATTTCCGGGGAGCCTGGGTGGCTCAGTTGTTTAAGCGTCTACCTTCTGCTCAAGTCATGACCCCAGGGTCCTGGATTGAGCCCCGCATCTGGCTCTCTGCTCAGTGGGAGCCTGCTTCTCCCTCTCCCTGCCTCTCTCCCTGTTTGTAGTCTCTCTCTGTCAAATAAATAAATAAAATCTTCAAAAATAAAATAAAATATCGATTTCCTTTATCCCTCAGGTGAATAGTTCTAAAGTGTGAATTTTTGTACTATTTCCTAGAAACCTCCCAGATGACTAAAGTGTAGTCATTCTCACTGTGGAATCTGGTTTAACAGTGTATATACTTTATTGGACTCTAGTGTACAATGGAGGTTTTAGATTTGGCTAAAAGTAGAGAGTCCTTTAGTTCCATTGGAAAAGAACAGAGTATGTGGACATAGATGTCCTCTGACATGTGGATAAATTAATGAGAGTTTGTATAAATACTCGTCTAGTTGCTTCTAGAATCTGGATGAAATTCAAAACTCATCAATTGAGAATGAGGGTGGTGGGGATATTTTGGAGGTTGGAAGGTACTAAATAATCACTTAGGAGGTGAGAAGATTGGGTTAGAGTAATGATTATCAGAAGTATTAGGCAACTATATGAGATTAGTGATCTTATAATTAAAGTGAGAACTATTTGCACCACTGTTCTTTTTTTCTTCAGTCACATCCTGCTACAGAGGTGCAGGTACAGATAGAAAGGTGGGTAGCCCTGGATCAGACTGTAGCTCCAAGTTCCCATACCTTCTGAGATATATATTTAAGCTTAGTATAATCCAAAAACCCTTCTCCTTAGTATTTTACTGCACCGTATGTAAGAATCAATATGGGGGCTCCAGAAGTTTGTGTTTCTGACATAATCCTTTCAAGCCCTCTCAAGAGGCAGCTATTTTATTTTCCCTCAATCATGTTTTGTTTTGTGCTGAGATATAATTGACATATGCATTACATTAGCTTCAGGTGTACAACATCATGATTCAACATGTGTATACATTGCAGAATGATCTTGAGTATTTTAGTTTGGTACTCCTGTTCATAATATTTCCTGTTTCCAAAAGATTTGGATTAGCCATGGATTTTAACTTCCATTACTATTTTTTTTTCCTTTAAGTAATGTTGACTTCTGCTATTACCCACTTTCTCTCATGTTCATATCTTAGGTATTGTCATTACCAAAAACTGTTCCTCCACCCAGATCTCAACTTAAAACATCTCACTCTCAGACAAACATCCTTAATTCCCACCTCACCCCATCCAATATTCCTTCCCCTTCAATTATTCAACACACAATATGATACTGAAAATTACTGATCCTAGCACCTTTTTTTTTTTACTATCCATGATGCTTTGTGTGTCATCATTTCTTTTCTTATTCAGCTGAAATTTTCTGATTATTATAATCAACCATTTATTTGAATCCTTAAATCTATTCTCCCTAGCAATTAGTCATGCTTAGCTTACAGAATTAGTCAAGTTAAGGAATAATCAAGAAATCCACAGATATTTTGTGTGTAGGTTGATAAAACATAAACATATAGAAAAATTGCTTTCTATTAATTTATCTATATTTAATAAAAAGTTTATGTCCATTCAGTGTCTCAAACACTACGAAATGTAAACAATAAAAGAGGCAATCCTATCAGAGGCTTGAATTTGATTTGTATGTGAGTGTGGGTCACAGGACTAGTTACAAAATTATTCTTATAAAAAGACCTATTTGCAAAATTATTCTTATAAAAATGTAAAATATGAACATTTATAATCTAATCAGCATATGTAAGAAATGACTTCCTGAAAGCTTATACTTGGAGTAAAAATTATGAATACAGAATGTCACCAATATTTAAGAAACAAGTAGAGAATGGCAAATATTTTAAGTAGGCTGAAAAAGTTTCCTCAGAGAAAGAGAAGGAAAACAATTGACGAAGAATGGAAAAGAGAGAAGAAAACAGGGAACACATTTAAGGATGAGAGAGTTTTCAACAGAGATGAAATGATGCAAATAGGTAGAATGAAAACTATAAAGTTTAATTTTGCAATAAGAGATCATTAATGACTTTTGCCAGAGAATTCTCTGTAGAAAGCTAATGCTGGAAGCAAAATTGTACTGTGATAAAATAGAATGGAAAGAAGTGGGAATTGTAAACATAGGCTCTTTTATCAATGCATTTGGTTATGGTGAGGAGGAAGATCATATTTATGGACAGAGAAAGATGAAAGATATTTTCATGTTCAGGGAAGGGTGTTGGTTCAATATCACTAAGTAGGAGACTCTAAAGAGCAAGAGATTAAAGTGTTAATGTTTTTTTGCTTTGCTCAGTTCCCTGGAAACCACATGATGCTTAATTATTTAATGTTGCTAGGGATTGCACTGTTAGACAACAGATATTCATCTACAGAAAATCCTCTTAGAGTCCCAGGTTCTTCTACATTGCCAGTATTAGGGTTTTTGACTTCTGAGAAGATATGTGGTTGATAGGCTGTCACAGTATTTCTAAATCTTGCCATCACAAGATCCTTGCCATACTATCACAAGAGATGATTTACATAAGTCACCAAAAGAGAAAAAAAAAAGTAGAAACTCATAATACGTGAAAATTTTACGTCTTATTCTCAGGGAGGGAGAGGAATACACATACTTGGTTATCCGTAATGGCTCAGTTGGCTGAAAGGTAAAAGTTGACCATATGTGTCCCAAAGGACAAAAATTTCAATTAAATGTCATAAATTCAATCATCTAGATTATAAAAGAGAGTATTAGAACGTTTCCTCACTTTGGAAGAAATTAGTAATCACCTTCATATAACATGACAGTGTTCTGTGGTTTTTTTTTCAAGATTTATTATTTATTTATTTGTTTGTTTGTTTATTTATTTATTTATTTATTATTTATTTTAGAGAAAGAAAGTATGGGCAGGGGGAGGAGCAGAGGGAGAAGGAGATAATCTCCAGCAGACTCTGCGCTGAACTCAGAGCCTGACGTGGGGCGCAATTCCATGACCCTGAGATCATGATCTGAGCCAAAACCAAGAATCAAAAGCTTAACTGACTGAGCCACTCAGGTGCCCCAAACATGACAGTATTATTATTATTTTTTTTTTCTTTTAAGATTTTATTTGAAGGGCGCCTGCGTGGCTCAGTCGTTGGGCGTCTGCCTTCGGCTCAGGTCATGATCCCGGAGTCCTGGGATCGAGCCCCGCATTGGGCTCCCTGCTCGGCGGGAAGCCTGCTTCTCCCTCTCCCACTCCCCCGCTTGTGGTCCCTCTCTCACTGTGTCTCTCTCTGTCAAATAAATAAATAAAATCTTTAAAAAAAAAAAAAAGATTTTATTTGAGAGAGAGCAACAGGTAGAGGGAGAGAGAGAAGCAGGCTCCCCGCTGAGCAGAAAGCCCAACATGGGCTCGATCCCAGGACCCTGGGATCATAACCTGAGCTGAAGGCAGACGCTTAACCAACTGAGCCAGCCAGGTGCCCCATGACAGTATTCTTATAGTATAAGCAAAATGTATTTTTGCCTCCTTCCCCACTCTGGGTTGTATGAAAAAGTTTTTCACTTTTGAAATAAAAAAATAAGCCATTTTAAGTATATTTGACTATTATTTAGTATTATATTTAGTCAAAGTTAATGAATCTTGTCAAATAAAATCCAATGTACACTAAAAACATGTTGGACCAGTATCTGTTTCTTTTTGTTATGGATATCCATATCATGCTTTATATAATACCACATTTATTAAATAGGTCCTAAAAAAGAGAAGGAAATTATCCTGATATTTTCACAAAGTTTCTAAAAGTAACATCTAATATATGTCTGAGGTAAACAAAAATAATGTGAGCAGTCTTCAAAGTGAACTAACTGCATAACTTTTTTAGAAAAGTCTTCAGATGATGCCTGCTTTCTTCTTTGAATCTGTTTAGAGACATACAAATGATAAACTGTGTCACTTTGTATTAGTTGTTTGGACCTAAAATCTTTATTCATTCATTTTATTGAACACTTACTATGTAACTACTCTTCTGATTATCGTTTTTAGAGAGAGTAAGCAAAGATGGGATGAAGTAGTGAAATCTGAAAGAAAGCTGGGACCAGATCCTATAGCAACTTGTAGATCATGACCAGCACTATGTATTTGCTCTAAATGTGATGGTTTGCACCAGAAGGACTTGAGGAAAGAAATTATTTGATTTGTTGTTTTGTTGTTACTGTTGGTTTGTGGGAATTTTTTGTTGCTTTGTTTTTTAGTACTCTGGTGTTTCCTGAAGAAATGAAAATAGAGGGATGGAATAATATATTAGTCTCTAGGGATGCCTAAGAAGTTACCATAATCTGGGTGACTTGAAATCAACTGAAATTTATTCTCTCACAGTTTGGGAGTCTAAAAGTCCCAAGTCAAGGTGTCAGCAGGCTCAGACGAAGAAACTGTCCCAAAGCTTCTCTTTTAGCTTCTGGGGTTATCTGCAATCTTTGAAGTTTGTTTGGCTTGTTGACCCCTCACTCCAATCTCTGCCCCTATCTTTATCTTGCCTTCTTCTTTTTGTGTTTTTCTGTGTCCTCTCTTCTTTTCATAAGAAAAGATCATCATTAGATTCCTAAATCCAGGAAGATTTCATCTCAAGATCTTTAATTATAAATGAAAAGACCTTATTTCCAAATAAAGCTGCATTATAAGTTTTCAGGTGAACATATATTGGGAGAATGGGCACTATTCAACCCTTTACAGGTGGTAGAAAACAAGAAGACTAGGTAAGAAGTAATTTAAATAATCTAAGTATAGATTATGATTGTGTCTTGGACTATAATGTGGTATGGTAAGACATGATTGTATTTAGAGCCAACTTGCTGAGGTAGTGGGAAAACTCAAAAGTGGATGCAATTTGAGGTCTGCCTAGTGGATAAATGGTAACAAAATTTATTCGGATAGGAAAACCTAAGAGAGAGGTAGGTTTTCAGGGAAGAACATTAACATTTTTACTTTGGACATTTTAAATGTATGATATGTATTAGACATCCATTTTGAAATACTAAGTTGAAAATTGAATATTAGAAAGGCTGCTGTTATATTAGTTAATAGGACAAAACTTTAGAAAAAAAATACAGCGATTTATTTCTTTCATCTGTAGAATTATGATTAAAGACACTCATGTTTTTCTTTCTCTTTAGTTACCCAGTAAGCATGCCATGATATTGTCCCATTCAAAACTATTAGAAGTATATTCATCTTCATCGCCATATAACACACTTTTCTAATGCTGTATGTCATGACCAAGGAAGACTGACATCTTCTGAAAGCAACTGTCAAGCCACTTGTTTATCAACAGAGTGAACTAGAAATAATCAAAACTAGGCACCCATCCGGTCTGCTCTGGATTCCTGCTCCACCATTTATCAAGTGTGTGGCTTTGAGGAAGTCACTTCGACTCTCAAAAGCATCCATTCCCTCATATTAAAATGAGGACAATAACAATTCCTCTCAGAGAGGCTACATGTAAGATCACCAGCACACAGTAGGTGAATATGAATGTTTTTGTCATATATTCCACCATTTTTTAAATAAATTTCATGGCATTCCTCATATATTATACATGCACATTATTCATTTAAAATAAACAAAATTAAATAAAATATTTATTTGCCAGAAAAAAAGACGAAAATAACATATCAAGGAGTAATTTATGATATAATGAAGAACAATTTTTAATAGTTTAACCTGGGAGAAGCTAAACTTTTTTTTTTTTTTTTCTTTTTGGTTAATAGTGTTGTCGGTATGGAGACAAAGAAATGCTGTAATTTAAAGCTTTAGCCTGTTATTCTGTATTAGGTTACTAATGCTGTGATTTGCCATTTTAATATTTTTATTTCATAGCTTCCTTGAATAACTAAAATGTGAGATGCTGAGGATATATAAACATTTTATTAGTACACATCCTAATAGCATCTCCCCATTCTCTTGACAAACAAACAATATCCTTATATATATCCACTGCATTTCAGAGTTCATCATCTTCAGGAAGCTTTCTGCAATTATACTCACCCACAGTATCAGCCACTAAACACATAAATTTCCAACTTTATTTAATAAACTAGCATAACGTATATGTTTTTCATAAAAGTAAGCAAAAAGTTAGTAAATAAAAAACATGAGGGGCGCCTGGGTGGCTCAGTTGGTTAAGCATCTTCCTTTGGCTCAGGTCATGATCCCAGGGTCCTGGGACCGAGGCGCGTGTTGCTCAGGGAGCAGTCTGCTTCTCCTTTTCCCTCTGCCCCTCACCTAGCTCGTGCTCTCTCTCTCTCTCTCGCTCATTGTCTTTCAAATAAATAAGTAAAATCTTTAAAAAAAAAAATGAGGGAACTTAACAAATTAAAAAAGAAAAAAAAAGTGCTACAGAGAAAACAGTCGAATTTTCTCTTTGACTAGCCCAGCAGATGTAGAGAGGAAGCAGGTCAAAAGAGACTGAAGGAACTAACATTTATCGAGTAACCACTAAATGCCAAGCCTTTTTTTTTTTTTTTTTTTTTAATAGAGGGCATTTCATTTCAGTATTGCCACTCACCAGTAAGGTATCATTTTCCTCCGTCCCCCATGTCAAACCTGAGTGTTAGTGAGATTAAGTAGATCAAGGTGTTAATCTTTAAATTGTGGAACTTTGGGTCAAGCCCAAAACTCTCTGATCTTGGTGAATCTGAAGTACAATCTATTTTACTACAATGAAAAGTGGTTGTAGGACAAATAATATGTCACTAATATAGGACTTACAGATAGTCATACCTCCCAACTCTTACTGCTTTATTGTGGGCAAAAAAGCATGAATAAATAGATCTTAGCAACACATTACTGAGAACAAATTATTGATCAGATTTTAATGGGTCTAATGTTCATTCTTGTTTTTTTCTACAGGAAATTTTGCATCACTTAGAAAACCACTCCTCTATGTTTCATCATTTTGTAATTATTTTTTTATACCTTATGGGTTATGGGATAGAATTTATGGCCTTTTTATATGTTTATATAACTTCAATATTAGAGATAAATGAAGTATGTTAATATATTAGAGATTACACCATAAATATTTGACCATATGACTATACTAACACAGTTTTTCTGTAAAACATTTTATAGTGATTTATATCCTCATGTTTTCAGGCAATAATATTGTATGTGACAAATGTCACAATAGTTTCTATGACTACAGGTTTATGTTTTGTTTTAAAATAAGCTTCATCCCACTGATATATAAAGGCTAACTAAGACATTTCAAGCCTGCAGTCAACGGACGAATACTGAGAGAAGGATGACCCAAGGAACACTATCATAGTAATTGTTTCAACACAGAAACTACATCAGAATACCTACCAAAGCTATATCCCACCTGAGACAGAAGAGGTGTGACTGATATCAGATCCACATCCAGTCCTAACCAGATGACATTTCTAAAGATCTTTAATGCTTTCAGAAGGGAAAGAAAAGTAAAATATCAAAAAAATTCAGCCTACCTTCAGAGGAAACATATCTGACTGATTTCAGACTTCTCATCTGCAACACTCCATTCTGAAATGTAATGGAACATTAGCTTCAGATCTGAATGAATAAAAAATCACAAACCAAGCCTAAAAATTAGCAAGTTGTGAAAGCCAACTAAAGACAAATTCACCACTAAAACATTTTGATGTACATATATATCCAAAAGAAAAAAAAATACTTAAATTAATTCAAAAGAATGAAAAAGTAATTAAAGGAAGAGGATGAAGTAGGAGACAAGAAATCATTTTTGGAGAATTATCCAGATGAAGTAAAGAAGTATTAGTAAAATCTTGATTCTTAGTAGAGCCTTCTTTAAGCAATAATATTTTAATTATCTCAATGTGTAATAGCATATTGCAATCACAGTAAATAATAATCACACAATCATATTTAAATATTGTTTATATTCAATATTTAGAATCAAGCTCTAGTAAAAATATCACTGAATTATGAATAACTAACACAAAGTAAATAAAATTTGACAATGCGAAATAATAATATATGTAACAAACTTTGAGTTAAGAATAACTAGCTCAAGAGAAGAATAATTTCCTTGCCTTAAATAGATGTCTTCTGGGTTCCATAACACTGACAAAATTTCCAATATATGAGATGTCAGAAAATTTGGAACACTCATGTACTGCAAAATAAAATAGCCTGTTCAATTTTAAAATTGAAAACTCTTTAATATTTTAAACATTTTAACCTGTCAACCCCACTAAAGTACAAGTAATTGAATTATCACCTTTCATTATTTATTTTTTTAATGATTAAAAATTAACAGGAGTTGAGATCTCACTATACACCAGGTATGGTCCTAAGTCTTATATGTGTATAAACTCATTTAACCTTGATAACAGAACTTGAAACAGGTATTATAATTTCCTTATATTGGGAATGAGGTCATGGTGCTATAAATAAGGTCTTAAGACTTGTTCATTGAGAATTTGAGGGGCGCTGGGTGGCTCAGTCGTTAAGCGTCGGCCTTCAGCTCAGGTCATGATCCCAGGGTCCTGGGATGGAGCCCCGCATCGGGTTCCTGCTCGACGGAGAGCCTGCTTCTCCCTCTTCCACTCCCCCTGCTTGTGTTCCATCTTTTGCTGTCTCTCTCTGTCAAATAAATAAATAAAATCTTAAAAAAAAAAAAAAAATACTTGTTCATTAAGAATTTGGTATTAGAGCAAAAACCTAAAGGAGATGAACGAAATTATTTATATGATATCTGTGAGGGAATATTTCTAAGCAGAAGGAAAAGCTAAACTATAGGCCTCTAATTGGTGGAATCTTCTTGACATATACATGAATAGGCAAAATATCATTCTTTGGTTAGAGTGTGTACCTTTAGGCTTTTGCTATTTAAAAATGGGTCCAGGGGCGCCTGGGTGGCTCAGTGGGTTAAGCATTGGCCTTTGGCTCAGGTAAGGGTCATGATAGCCAGGGTCTGGGATCCAGCCCCATGACAGGCTCCCTGCTTAGCCAGGAGGAGTCAGCTTCCCCTCCCCACCCCCCGCTCGTGGCTCACGTGTGCTCTCCCTCAAATAAATAAATAGATAAATAAATAAATATATATATATATATATATTTTTTTTTTAATGGGTCCACTGCAAGGATTTGGAAAGAGTTGCAACATAGCTTTGATATTTATTTTGATAAAAACCATTCTTGCGGCTGCTTTGAAAACAGAACATAGAGAGGCAAAGACCTCACTAAGGAACTAATACATTAATCCAGATGGGAGAGGAAGGTAGTTCAGAGCTGGGTGACAAAGGTGAAATATTTGAATTCTAGGTATATTTTAAAGAACAGAGCTAAAAGAAATTGCTGTTGGATTGGCTGTGGGGTGTGACAAGAAATGTTTAATGAGACTTAGATTTTGGTCTTGGGAACTAAATAAGGATGGAGTTGCCACTTATTCAGATGGGGAGACTGGGTAGAGCAGGTTTGGGGAGGAAGCATAAAATAATTTTTTGCTAAGTTAATATATATATATTTATCTACATGGCATGTAGTTGTAGATAAAAAAAAATCTGGCATAGAAGTAGAAATACTAATGTCTTATCTCAGCATTTTCTGATGTGTTGGCCTGTGTTCTCTGTGATGATGTTGGCTTGAACTAAGGTGATAAAAATGGGGAAAGAGAGAATGGGGAAAATATTTAGAAGATATAATGGATAGTTGATGCTAAGGGAAGAATGAGAGAATGAAGGAGAAATGGGAAATTGCAAGTTACATTTGTTTAAGAAAGATATTCATGGAAAGTGTAAATTATCGCAAAATCTTTATAGTGAGATCAAATTCTATTGTTTTTATTGCTGTTTTCAAATTTTGACTCAAAAATAATTTTGGTATCATAAGATGTTCCTAGATTTCCTTATTGACTTATAAAACAGCATGTCTTACTTTTGCTGCCCTTACAGAAAATTTATACTACTTGTTTTATAGTTTTCTGAGTAAAGGAGTCAGTGACTCATATTATTCTCTAACACAGATACTTCCATTTTTAACAATAGAATAACACTATCATTTATAAAATGTTGTGATAAAGAGGTCCACAATCTAATATTGAACATAAAAATAATTTAAACTGTATTAGTCATTACATATTAAATGCTAATATTTGAATAGAATAAAATGAAAGTAAGACTAAAAGACCAAAGTGTCAAAATACAAATGATGTTTAGATAAGTATTTTTCTAATGGATTCTGTGTTCTAGCTCACTCTCACCCCAACCTCCTCAAAGTTGGACTTTCTGATTGCCTTGGCTGAAAAGCTACAAATGGCATTCCCCCATTTCCATAGCAGTTTAGGTTTCAAATGGGATTTTCAAGAGGCTTGTACCCAAAACAAGTTAAGTGTAGAGTGAGAGTTTGGATAAGAATAATACTTTCTGGTACATATTTTATAGAGTCAAGGCAGCTCTGTATAGATGAGCTTCCTGATTTGGTGACTTCCTGAGATGCCACCAGTTTTTTAGCAGAGACGGTGTGATCCCTGTTATTTTAGAGTCTAGTCTTCTAACCATTAGAACCTTTTCCCAAGGTTCTTTACATAGTATGTTGTAAATAATACAGGTCACATATGAATACTTGCTCCTAAAAATTAAGAGTGCTAAAGTGTCCTCACATGTCAAAATATGGGATTTTAGAATGTAAAAGATACTGAAAAATTACCTCCAGAAATACTGAATAATATACATTATTACCAACAATATATGAATATACACATATTACTATACCCAACTTGCTATATTGGTAATATCTTGAAAATGATAGAGCCAGGACTGATGCGGGTAGTCAACCAATCCAGGAACTCAAGTTACCTAGACTGATTGCATGAAAGACTTATTTTGCTTACATTTATTTTCTCTGAATTTGGAATTTCGATTGGATTTTTATTGGATAGTTTATAATCTCCATAAGGATTTTAAGCCATGGTACTCCATTCTTATTTTTTCATAAATACAATCTTGTCTCATATTAATCTTATAGGGAACCCAATACATTCTGGTCTCCTGATATAATCATTCTATTCCCCCTACCACCTGACCTAATTTTGATTTATTTCTTCATATAATTTCTAGTATTTCAATGGGAGTTTTAGTAGTAAGAACATTAGACTCTTGTGATCTTAATCCAAGTTTCTGCTTTTTTATGGTTTCTACTAATTTATAACTTTTTATCATTATGATATATAGTGCGAAATATATTTTATAAAGATAAATACTATATTTAGATCATTCAGTATTTGTAGCATTAAATTTTACTTTCTCTGACACATTTTTCTGATAAGTTTCTTGTTTTGATTTGCTACTATTCTGTTGATTGCTTATTTTCAAAAACTTTATTACCTTTTTTCTTAATTAATTTTTAGAGGGTTTTTTTTGTTAGTTTCAAAGGTAGAATTTAGTGATTTATCAACTGCATATAACACTCAGTTCTCATTACTTTTTATAATTTTTTCTCATACAATGTATAACCTTTTTTAAAGACAGAATTTGGGATTACTCTTATTTTTTTTTAAAGATTTTATTTATTTATTTGTGAGAGAGAATGAGAGACAGAGAACATGAGAGGGAGGAGGATCAGAGGGAGAAGCAGACTCCCTGCTGAGCAGGGAGCCCGACGTGGGACTCAATCCCGGGACTCCAGGATCATGACCCGAGCCGAAGGCAGTCGCTTAACCAACTGAGCCACCCAGGCGCCCTAGGATTACTCTTATTTTTAAGGTTAAGTAATGTTCTTTGTCTTTGCAAAGGTAATACATGTTTGTTATATTCCTATTTTAATTTTCAACTAAATTAAAATATATATTTATATTGCTGCAAATTAAGAATTAATACTTATATTTCACATCTTACACAGGAGATCATATATGTTGCCACTTTATGGCTTTACCATGTTGGAAGGATTTTTGCATATATACAATTTCCCACTAAGAGAATATTATATGTTGTCATACTGGGATGGCAGGAAAGAGGCTCATGAAAATCCAAGAGAGTGTTATCCGATGTTATGTCACTAGAAAAAAAACACAATTTTTATATATTTGGGCATAAACTAACAGTAAACTTAATTATCATTTTTTTATATTAACTCATTTAATTCATCCAATAGCCCTTAAGGATGAAAGTGTGAATCTCCATTTAACAAATGATGAATGGAGAGACTGGGTGATTAGTCAAGAGCACACAACAAGAAGCTGGAATAGCCAGGATTCAACCTAGGTTCCATGTGGGACACTACTAAGCTATTCTGCCTCTCAGTAGAGTGACAGTGTTTGGTCTAGGAAATGATGTTTTGAGTAATATGGATGACCTTCTGCCACGAAAGCTTATGACTAGTGTCTGAACTCCTCAGAACCCATAATTACTAATGTCTGTGTTCTTAATTATGTTTTATGGTTAAGACAGTCAATTATCTGACATCTACATAGGTGAATATATACTAAAAATATATTCACTTCATATTTCAAAAGTTTGGCTAAGCTCTTTGACTTTTACATCATATTTCACTTTTGCTACTTCTTAAATATATTGAAGTTTTCCTTTTTTAGTGAGTTATGATCCTTGAGTCATTTGTTATTACATCATTAATCTAGTATGTGTTGTTTTGTTGATGTGAAAAATCTTTAACCTAATAATGTATTAGGTAAAATTTATTTTCTCAGGTATAGCGTTCTTTTTATTTCTCCTGACATTAACTTAATATTTCATTATACTGAAACTTTGTGTTGTAAATGGAGCAATACTTATTGTGATTTTGGTAATCTTAAACACCCTGATATAAACCAAAATGATTATTGTATAAATTAGAATTGAAGTGAGAGAGTAGGATGATTTGTATATAAAACACTAGTGATATACAATTACTCACTCACAATAGGTATGCTCTGTCTTTCTATATATTCATTTATCATTGAGAAATCATCTATATCAACACAACACATCAGACTTTAAGTATTCAAGTAATTTATGATGCTTAGAATTACATTCATTGGCAGACTATTTTTACAAGTTTAAACAGATGGTTTTATATCAGATATTTTTATGAAGACAGAAAATAAATAGAAATAGAAAGAAGTTCTTTATGGCCAGATTGTCTTTCACTGAATTTCTGCAAACTCAAGCATATTGAGTGTATTTCTCTCTGAAGTTCTATTTCATAACTTATAAATGTGTATATGTCAGTTTCAAAGACTGCAGTTGCATTGCACATTTTAAAAAGTTGAATTTTTTCATGATAACCTATTTGTTAACACATTTTGCATGAATTTTCAGGATAATTACTCTGTTAAAGATAGATTGAAAGAATTTCCCTTGAGGGGGTGGGAATCTCTGCACAAGGCTTACTTTCCATAACTGAATTGTAGGTTCTGCTAGGAAAATGAATATTCTAAACCTTCTGCCTTCAGTTCTATAAAGCATCTAGATGTAACCTGTAGGCAGATTAGATGAGTAAAATGCTATCATAAAATGAAAAAATTTATGAAAGAATATGAAATTATGACACTTTATATAATTAAACCAAGAAAATTAAGGTCATATCTATGTTATAGTTAAACAGATAACTTTAAAAAGTTACAACCTTACTCATCTCTGAAATATAAGAATTAAGCTAGGGGCACCTAGGTGGCTCAGTCAGTTAAGTGACCAACTCTCGGTTGGGGCTCAAGTCATGATCTCAGGGTCCTGGTATCCAGCCCTGTGTTGGGCCTTATGCTCAGCACACAGTCTGTTGGAGATTCTCTCCCTCTCTTTCTGCCCCTCTCCCCTACTCTCTCTCTCCCTCTCACTCTCTCTAAATAAATAAATATCTTTAAAAAACCCTTTCCACCTAAAAGATTTAGAAAAAAGAATTAAACTAGAAGATATTAAATTATTTTCCAGCTTTAATATCCTGTGATTCCTAAGAAACTAGTAAGTTTATAGAAAACTTATTTGTTTGTTGGGAAGAACTCACCCTCCCTTATGAAATCCTTCACCAAATATTTTTAAAGTAAGTGTTGCATAATATTTCCAAAACCATGCTTAGAAATATTGATCTCGGGGCCTGGGTGGCTCAGTCGGTTAAGCGGCTGCCTTCGGCTCAGGTCATGATCCCAGAGTCCTGGGATCGAGCCCTGCATCGGACTCCCTGCTCAGTGGAGAGTCTGCTTCTCCCTCTCCTTCTGCCTGCCTCTCTGCCTACTTGTGCTCTCTTTCTATCTCTCTGTCAAATAAATAAATAAAAATCTTAAAAAAAAAAGAAATATTGATCTCATATATACATAATTGAAGCATAATGATAAAAAGCTTTATTCATAAAGAGGGTAACTTTGCAATAAAATAGAAACCCCAAAGTTTTTATGCGATGTCCACATGAAAATAAGAATAACATAAATAACTTAATGTATGGAAATGTTTTAGATTTCTATCATCTATTCAGTATAATAAGCTCTTTTATACACCAATCTGATAAGAAAAATGTGAAGACAAACACACAAACACGAGAAAACATTTATGCAGATTTTATGTATAACTGATTTCTGTTAATATACAGTCAGAGAGAAATGTCTATGTATGTGCCTGTTTCTGTATTTTTTTTTCTCAAAGAGTACAGCATATCTTTTAATTATAATGGTTGTTCCCATAAGTTCAAAAACTTAACAAACAGCTGGTGAACAGAAAAAAATTAAGTCATCTTAGATAGCACTGGGCCTGAGGGGACCAGGAGGGTATGTTATTGGGCTACAGACAAGTTATTGTCATAAGAAACATTATTTTTTGTGTTAAAAGCATCAACCATGGTGTTTACAGGAGGATCTCAGAAAATGCCTGACTATGTATAAGACAAGGGTAGTACTAGGATTTCAACTAAACCCTCAGAATGAGACAGGGGTCCCCATATTTTTTATTCTAATTTGACAACAAGGATTCTGTTAAATCATCTAGTGTCCTTTAAACTCCTAAAATTTATTTTGTTCTATTTCACGTTGTATTTTCAGATGTTTCCAATCGATGAAGACTTTTAAGAATTTAGATTTAATGTATAAATTATTATAGTTCAGTTTCTTTTCCTTTTAAAAAATCTTTTTTTGTTATTATTTCCATGTGGCTGAATAAAACATGGCATAATATAAATTTACAGATCAATTTAAACAATATAGCTGCAAACCACTTAGAAAGCATTTATACTCATGAAGCTCTGTCATGTAATATACTAAGCCAAGTTGATATGAACCCTGCCTTCTACATGCTTTTCTAGGAAAGCCTCACAATTGATTGGAAAAAAATGTATGATTTCTTTATAAATAAACACGAAATATTTGTGGATTTTCAGAATTGTTTATTTAGAGAAGAGGAAAAATATGGATAGTTTAGAAATATTCACGATTGGAATGTTACCATGTATGGGCACTTATTGGGGCTGGAACACTTGACATTTAAATATGTTCATTATCTAAAAAAAAATGTTCATTATCCAAATGTGTGATATATTCTGAAAAAACAAAACATGATGGTAAACAAAATTACATTCCTGAATATGGAGCACTTTTTAGTTTGAAAAACTTCTGAGGCCTAGGGATATATTAATTTTGGATATAATATTTGATTAAGGGGATAATATATGCAAATAATTGCATGTTTAGAACATCTCACTTTACCTCATGTAAGAACTATCTTCATGAAAGCTGACAAAAAAGTAAAATTTGCTGAGTACAAATGCCAAATGTGGGTTTTAGAATTCACTCTTGAAAGAAGGCTGAAAAAGAATTATTAATTTATCAAAATCATAAGATGCTAATTAAGCAGAAAACAATACAAGCTTACAGTCCATACTGAAATTGGAAAAGCTGGGAATGCAGTACATAGTACATAATAAATTATGTAAACTTCTGCCACTCTTTATCTCTCTCCTAAATTAAAAATAAAAAAGTAATGTTTGTATTATGATTAATGTTATAAATGGGAAAAATGTGATTATTGTAGGAAATCAAGGTAGATAAATGAATAAGGTCACTAAAAACTCTATCATAAAAACATAAATACTAAATAATAAAAATTTGTAGAATTTTGAATTTATTTTCCCAAGGACACTAGTGTACTATACCTTTTCTTTCTTTTCTTTTTTTTTTTTTTTTTAGATTTCATTTATTTATTTGACAGAGAGAGAGATAGTGAGGGCAGGAACACAAGCAGGGGGGGTGGGAAAGGGAGAAGCAGGCTTCCTGCAAAGCAGGGAGCCTGATCCAGGGCTTGATCCCAGGACCCTGGGATCATGATCTGAGCCGAAGACAGATGCTTAACGACTGAGCCACCCAGGTGCCCCTAGTGTACTATATCTAAACCAGAATTGTTGAATCACGTAGGTTCAAAACAGCATTAATGATCTTGTAGGATAAACAAGTTAAATTAAAGATATTTATGAAAAGAAAGTCTAATATCTTGCTGCTGATTAGTAATAACATCAGATCAGGTATATAAAATATATTGTAGTTAACACAAAGGGATTTTGGAGATCAACACATTTTAATACCAAAATTCTTTCCCCCAAAATTATATGAATGTGGCATCTTTACTGTTAGAGCAGTTAATCTCCAAATTTATATATATTGCATGGCATGAATATGGTATAAGGAATAAAAACATCATCCAACGATATTATGTGACATAAACATTTGTAATATTTTGTAATAAGAGTCTTCTATGCCACTCATTTTTTTTTAATCCAACCATGCAAGGGATTCTGAGAAGTAGGTCACTGTCTGAGCACAAGGAGAATTGTATATAGTAGAGCTTTAGCCAGCACAGCATTTCATTCGAGAAGACTGCTTCAAGACTTCATTTAAAATTATCAGGGGCACATTATCTGGGTGCACAAGAAGAAGCAATTATTGGTTTAATTAGCCGGCATTCACCATATCGCCCTTTTTCTCTTTGTTCGATTGCCAGGCAATTTTCTACAATCATTAAGCAAGGGAACTATAATTCCTCAATGACCTAATCTATGGCTCCTTTTTATCACATTGGAATATTTTAAAGTTATTTATGACTGTCCTCAATAAGAACTAAGTCCATTGGGCAGAAAACACTTCAGGTTTAAAAATTCAGTAGTCATTGCCATATTCTAAATCTTAATTATATTTAATAAACTATTTTATTTTATTTTAGATAGATATTTGCCATGAAATTAGACTTAAGAATATTTGAAAGCGAATTTATATGATCTCTTTTATAATTTGTTAAGATTCTGCAAGTAATTCACATACCTTTTGCATGTATACATGTATAAGAGTGAAAATGTGGAACTTAATTTTTAAAAGTGAAGGAACTTTGGCCTGTAACTTACTGAAAACAAAATATAGACAAATAGACTTCCAAGATGTTTTTACAAACTCTTGCAGATAGTCAAGTGAAATTCTTTGCCACAACGTTAACCATTGATTTAGGTGAATTCTTTAAATTTGAATCTTTGAAATTTGAACTTCCTAGTCTGGCATTAGAAAACAAAAGTTAAAAGGCATAAAATAATTTCCTCTGTGAGGCCACAGTTAATACAGGTGTCTGTGGTGCAAGGACACCCAGTGGAGGGTTTAGAAGCAGTAAAAATGATGTTTCAGATTAAATAATTCATAAAGCAGGCATTGGGTCATCAACTGTTAAGTGGGTAATTCCCTGGGTGATCAGGGGTCTGGTCCATGTAGCCAGTGCTATAATTTTTACCTCTTTATGCCTCATGGTCCATGAATATTTTTTACAATGTCTCTAGCACATAGAGACTACTGTCTGGAATCCCATAGTGATATAAGAGCACAATTCTTGTTACATCCATCATCTTTCAGTGGCTAGAATGTTCTTGTTTGAGGATCGACTCTATATCCCAGTAAGTGCTTCTTCTCCACTGCCCCAAATTAAAGAGCATGTCTCTTTCCAGTCCTGCTCACTCTCCAGTCCACTCTTCAGTCACAAGAAAACCTGTCTCGGAAACCACAGTTCTGATCCTGCTAATCATCCTGGAAGTTCAAATCATAGCCCAACTTGCTCATATGATGCTTTAGACTCTGATCATCTTTACAGCAGTAATGAGCAACACTGTGTAGTTTCTTTGAGCTTTAAACCAAAACAGAATAAAGGATCAGTAAAAGTAAGAAGAGTATAAAAATAAATATACTCCATCTAAAAAACAGTCAGGCTTTGTTACAATAAATTATATGATAGCCAAATATAAGAGTTGATGAATACCACTTAATAACACTACTGTTAACAGTCTGTACCAAGTAGTTGGCAGTTATATATCCAAGTGGTGTGTGATTTTTGCAGTTTTAATTTCTGAGTAATACACAAATTATTTTGTTGTAGGAGGTTCAAACAATCTAGAAATATATCAAGATAAATGTGAAAGTCCCTTTTTCAGTGACTTCGCTTCCACTGTCTCCTCTTTTACCCCAAGAGTAATTGCTATGAACTCTGGTGTCTATGCATTTTTGCTATCCTGTTTCAATGTGTTTATTACAGAAAGAAAGAAAGAAGAAAGAAAGAAAGAAAGAAAGAAAGAAAGAAAGAAAGAAAGAAAGAAAGAAAGAAAGAAAGAAAGAAAGAAAGAAAGAGGAAGGAGAAAGAAAGGAAAGAAAGAAAGGAAGGGAGGGGAGGAGGGAGGGAAGGAGGGAGGGAAGAAGGAAAGAAGGAAGGAAGGAAGGAAGGAAGGAAAGAAAGAAAGAAAGAAAGAAAGAAAGAAAGAAAGAAAGAAAGAAAGAAAGAAAGAAAGAAAAGAAAGAAAGAAAAAGAAAAGGAAAGAAAGAAAGAAAAAGAAAAGGAAAGAAAGAAAGAAGAAAGAAAAAGAAAGAAAGAAAGAACGAGGTGTCAAGATTTACTAAAAAGGACTCTACATATTTATCTGTGATATCTTTTAGTATTTGCTTTAGAGATCTTTTCTAAATCTGTTTCTGTCTAGCCAGATGCTTTTAATTGTAAAGTTGTATTCTATAGATTAGACTTCATATCTATAGCCTAGATATGATATAATGTATCCAAGTTCTCTCATATAACAAACATTTGGGTTGTTTTCACTGCTGCACTTTTGGACAGAAATATAATAAATTATGGGATCTTACTTTGTACTTAGAAATGGCCTCAAAGTTGTTCAGCATTATGTATACATTTTACAATATTTTTCCTCTAAGTCTTTTTTTTAAATTTTTATTTATTTGAGAGAGAGAGAGAGAGTGCACGTGCATGATGGGTGGGGAAGGAAAGGCAGAAGGAGAGGGAGAAGCAGACTCCCTGCTGAGCAAGGAGCCCAATGTGGGACTTGATCCCAGGACCCTGGGATCATGACTGGAGCCGAAGGCAGACGCTCAACCATCTGAGCCACCCAGGTGCCCCTCCTTTAAGTCTTAATTTGCAGTACTAATAGACTATAATTTAGACTTTATTTTTAAAAATTTTGACATTAAAATTATTCAATTTTAAAATGCTTAAAAATGTGTGTTGTTTGCTAAGTGCTATATAATATATATGGTTGGGCTTGTTAATTTTGAACACATTAAATATACTTTAAATTATTCATCTATTTTATATCCTTATTCTCTTTAAATTTCTAAAATATATTTGAGGTGTCTTAAAAATACCATAATAATTTTTATTTATGATTTTTCCTTGCATTCTAAACAGCCATTTATTTTATAAATATTTTACCATTTATAATTTTATCATTTTTACTTTTAGTCATGGCATTTGTAAACAGTGCACAACAGTTCTTGTTTGTTTTAACTTAAGCATTTTGATTACTAATGAGTTGAATTTTCTTTTTATTCCTACTATGGTGTTTATTATTATTTCGATTTGGCAAAATTTTGTGATCTCCTTCCCTACCTCTTCATACATTCATTCCCCTCTTCCTTTCTTACTTCTTTAGTTTGTCCTTTCATTCTTTTAAGTTAGAATGGGTTTTCTTGTTTCTTGGTTTCCACCCTTATTGATTCAATGTATTGATTGTATATCTCACTTTTGATCTTCTAATTGTCATCCTCAAATTTTTGTTACTCATATATGGAAAAGCTAGATTGACATCTAGTGTTAGTAAGTATCATTGAGAATTAAATTAAATGTTTGAATGTATTTATCAGTTTTCTTCTACTTCATAAAGTTACAGAGAAAACTTTTTATGCCTTCTGTTCTTTTGTTTAACCTTTTAGATGTTCAGATTCTTCTCTGTAATAATGATATAATTGCACCTATATAATGAAATTGTTGTAACAACTGACTAACAGTTGTGCCTATGTTAATCACCTGAAACATGACAGATGGTTAGCAAATGGCATTTCTCTTATTCCAGTTTCTTTTTTTTTTAAATCAGTGTATCTATATTACGATTATAGAGTCACAGATGTCATTATTTTTCCAAAAGAGCCTAGGCTTATATTTGTATGCTAACGCTCAGCTATACTCTCCAAAACAAATTGTTTCAGTATCTCTCTACTGTATTGTATGATAAGGACATATAAGGAAAATAGGGTTATGATATACCATCGATATTTCATAAGGATAACACCAAAATTGTGAATTTTTAATCAGATGATAGCTAATTTATGCATTAGCACATAGTGCGCCAGTATATATTTGAAAATATTAAGTATAGTAATATTTTATTATCATTTAATTATTTGAAATTTTGCTTTAGCACATTCTTTGGTCAGTTTCTGAGTGCAGATATCACCAGATATAGGAGAATATTTGCTATCTCATATTTTAACAGTATGAAGAGTGTTAAAAGTGTATAAAGGAAAAAACTATGAAGAAAATCAACACAGCAAGAGGCATAGTTAATATTCAAGGTACAGCTATTCCTCCTAAATAAACAAGGAAAATTACAAGAATAGGAAAAAGAGAAGAGGCAGCCAAGTTAGGAGGAGCATGAGATGGAAGTAAGAGACCTACTCCTAACATCCAGACAATCAGGTCTCCTTTATGGGATTTTCATGTTTGGTGCATGACAAAGTGATATGCCAGAGCATGGAGTTTTGCTGCTCAGTAGAGCTGGAGATGAGGCTACCCTATGGGGCAAGTGTTCAGAGGGATGCAGTGTTTTGGAGTTGAAGAGAGACATGCTCCCACTGAACAGCATGCAGATACTAAAACAGAAAATCCCCCAAATGAGAAGAGTTGCTTGAGAAGAGGGTATTCTACCAAGCATAATTGGACACAAATATGGTCAAAATGTATCATCTCAAGTCACTATGGCTTGGGGGAATGTAATGTTATTACACATAAATTAGAAAATTTCTAAATTATTAAGTCTTTTCTGAAAGTATTTTAATTAAAATGTCCATATTTTGAGCTGTAATTTTCTTTTATTTTTCACTCATTTATGTTGATAATTTTGTTGCACATTTATCTCTTAACCATGTGCCCAGTGTAGCATCATATGCTATGGGGGATCCCGTATTAAATCCCATCATTGTTATATACTGGATATGTGTAAATTGAAAGTTAGTTTTCCTGTGCCTCAATTTTTTTTTTCTTTTAAATAGTTATAGTAAGGTCTTCAGGGTTAGAGAGGAAATAAATAATTTGTCCAGCAGTTGGTCTGGCACATATTTGGTTCATAATAAATCATAGTTTCCACCTTCTCCACTTACAACTAAAATCTAGTTAGTCATAACAATATGCACAAATTTGATCAGGCAGTTACCATTCACATATGTGCAAACTTGAAATTATTTTATTTTCTTAGTTACGTATGTTTTTCTTGGCATTGAACCAACCTGCATTTTCCATAACAGTCATCTTCCCATAAGCAAGCAAATTCTGGTGTGACATGTTGGCAGCCCCTGCCCACAGCCTTAGTCATTTCACACCAGCCTGACCTGCAGGGCTTTGCCTCTGGGCTCTCATGCCCCTAGACCCCACTTTAACACCTGTGCAGCAGGCTCTGTGTGTTGTAGAATTAAAATCCCCCACCCACCCACACACACACACTCAGAAACAATGGGAGCTGGTGTATAAAGACCCCAACTCCATCATCTGTCGGGTGAAATAATCCTGACATGTGTGCTCCTTGTTGTCTCTAGGAACATCCCAGTGAACCTGGGCTCCCACAGTCCACACTGGCAGCTGGCTGGATAATGTACCCTCCTCATTCCTCCATCCCTCTCTTTTCACTTCTCAAATGAGCTACTTGTACTGTTTCTGGGAAATAACAAAGGGACCACCTCACTCAGCACAGGCCAGTGACTACAAAGCCTAACCTGGTCTTACTATTCCAGCTGCTGTCAAGTGTTCTGGTTGCCCAGATAATTCAATGTCAAGGCTTTCATTCAAGTGTATTTAGCTCCCTCTCAAAACTGTCACCTGTCTTGCTTCTTTTCAAAGTGCGTGACTCTGTCTGGGAGCAGGCACAAAAAGAAGAGTCTGATGACATGATTTAGGATTCATAAAGACAGATAGGGCAGCGCCAGCCTGTGTTTTCAGCCCAATTTAGAGCCAGTCCAGGGGGGGGTCTCGACACTGCAGTCTCTGCACAGCGTGTGTGTGTGATGTATTGGGTGTTCTCCAACAGTACTCTCACGTGGCTGGTTCTTTATTGCCAAGGACTCCAAAGTAGCAGCTGTGTCTCCCATTGCCTTTTACCTGCCACACACCGGCACATGATTGACCCCTTCCCTGTTGGGTATACCGCACCATTTCTGCCCACCATTGATGACCACGGTCCTTCAAAGAGTCTCAGGAAATGGAGGGGGCCTCTTCTGCTTCTCTGACTGCCTATCATTGTCATCTGGCCTGCATGTGCTCACTATTCCACCGAATCTTTCATCTTCTGGTATTTCTACTTGAAAAGGAACAAGCACTAGTCTCCCCCCACACACCAAAAAAAATCAAACTCTAAACTCTGAAGGACACATGTATCTTCCCTACTTTCAAAGCCAGTTCCAAGAGGATGATAGGGTTGGGAGGGGTGAGAAGTGTTCACAAATTCAGCTCTTCTCTGTAAATGACTCCTATCCACTTCTGAATCTTTGTTCTTTTGCACAGACAGGTTTGTGTGGGACACCGTTTATAACCCACAGGTAAGCAGCACCTGGGAGGTCAAGCAGTGGGATATCTACATCCACAGCCAGCGTTGCGATTCATTTAGAACGTGAGATGAAGAGCATTCTTATTCTGAGATGTAGAACTATTCCTCGCAAAGCCCTGTTATGTGGGGAACCATTTGAAATCATTTTGATGAAAATACATACACACACACACACACACACTTATCTATGATACATACATATATACATTTATTTATATGAAGCCAGCAACAATTAAAAGTCAGTATATTAGTAATGCACACAAGAATATCAATGTAATTCATTGATTATAGTAGTGATTAGACTGAGTTCAGGGACAAGAAGCTATTTGTTGCACTTGGTTCTCTTATTCAGACAGTGCCCATCATGTTTTACCAGATCTTGTGCCCACCTGTCTCCCTTACCTCACCTTCTGCCATCTCCTACTTGGATAACACTCCCCAGCCATAGCTGTTCCCTATGCAAGATTTTGAATGTGCTGTTCCCTGTACCTGTAATATTCTTCCAAGGTGTCTAAATAGATGTTCAACAGCCTTCTCTTCCTCATCCATTAAATCTCCTTAAATATTGAAGTGCAATCGATATCATTTCACACCGTTTATTTCATAGCACCCATTATGGCCAAAGTTTATACAAATATTTGCTTGTTTGTTGTATTTGTTTTCTCGTGAGATTATAAATTCTACTTCTATTTGTTTTCTCATGATATTATAAATTCCACAAATTTTATACAAATATTTGCTTGTTTATTGCATTTGTTTTCTCATGAGATTATAAATTCAACTTGCTGGTCTAGCATGTAGACCAGAGTTTAACACCTATTGGAGTCCAGTAAATATTTGATAAACAGAAGAAAGTATAGATAAACAAAACTTGAGCTGAAAGTCCTCTCAGAATTAGTTTTCGCCCTGCTTAAGTTTTTCACTAGAACTGTTTAAGGTTATCATTGTTTTGCTTTATGTATCACTATAAGCAGGTACAAAAAGATTAGAACTTGAATGGATTAACTTTCTTGAAGAAACAATAATGGAAGCAACATAATTTATGCATTTTAATAAACATTTAAACAGGAATGTAAACGTTTCACTAAGCCCATTATCAAAATGAAATAAAAGCTTACAATTTAAAATCTTTAGTGTTAATTGAGGTTGATCATCAAAATGGGATGGATGTGAAAATACAAATCTTTATCGTCCAAAATGTCTAAATAACCATTTATTATTATTATATAGAGTTCATAATTGCCCTAAACATATAAATTCAGCTCAATTTTAAACCCAGAGAAAAATAAGTTTACTTAATTTTCTGGGTTATTAAAGTAAAACCAATTTGTTAGAATTAAGCCAAATCTAGCTTTAAGCATTTCATGCTACTACTCAGAAAATAACTAAATGTAATGAATTTTACTTGAACAACTTATTATGTGTGAAGGCATTTAGAGATTGTCTAAATTTACTGGGAATAGAAGTAAATTTTTCTCTTTCTCCTCCAAGGCTGTATAGTGTTCAAGGTGGTAGATAAAAGCACTGAATTGCTTTGGTATTTATTCCTTTTCGTCATGTTTCAAGAGGAATCATTTATCATACAATGTGTAGGGGCAAATAAATACATCTCTGGATGTAAAAATCTAAATAAAATGATTTCCTAGAAACTAGTATTCTTTCATTCATTCATTCAACAGATGTTAATTGGTCACCGGTGATATCTGGCACCTGAGACACAGTAGTGAGTAAAACAGAAAAAGTCTCTCATGGAGCTGACAATAGAGAAGAGATCAAACAAATATGTAGTGTTAGATAATGATAAATGTTAGGGAGAAATTATAAAGCAGGAAAGTCAAGTCTGACTTGTTGGAGAGATGCAATTGTAGATAGGGTAATTTGGCAGATGCACAACACGAAATAATCAAAACTTCAGACTACACTAATCTGGGTTGCAAATGAAAATCTGTCATTGATAATAAACTCAAATATCTTTCAGATCAAATGAATAGATAGATAGAAATAACATTTGGCTTTCAATGTTATTAAGTTCAACATAATACAGTTAGGGAAAATAATTCATATAATAGTTTCATGATTGTGGTTTCTGTCTACTGTAACTTAACATTAGGAATGCAGAATGTAAGAAACTTTTATATGAATGACTATCTCCCCAACCCAGCGCAGCATTCCCAAAAGACATTTTATGCAATGCACATATCTCATGTATGTACAGAGGTGTGTGATAGTCTACATAATCAGTAAATTTTATTTTATAATTTACATATTTTTGTGCTTGAAAACATATTTAATAAATCCATACTCATATGGGGTAATATGCATTTGAAATTCGCTAAATGAGAGAACTGATAACCAAGCAGCTATCATATTCTAAGTGATCTCTTTAGTAATAAGCTTTTTTTAAAAAAAAGATTTTATTTATTTATTTGACAGAGAGAGACACAGCGAGAGAGGGAACACAAGCAGGGCGAGTGTGAGAGGGAGAAGCAGAGTCCCTGCTGAGCAGGGAGTCCGATGCCGGGCTCGATCCCAGGACTCTGGGATCATGATCTGAGCGGAAGGCAGACGCTTAACGACTGAGCCACCCAGGTGCCCCAGTAATAAACTTTAAATCTATGGACTCTGTCTAAAAAAAAAATCAACATACTATCTAACCAGTGCTACATTAAACAACATTGTGTTGTATAAGTTAAACTTTGATAACTTCCTGTACCAACTGTAAAACATTTTCCTGTTTTAAGCCCTGGCTTTAAGAACTCCTTTTGTTTATCTTAAAGGTTCTATTAATGCAATATAATTTGAAAAAGACCAAAGTTCACAAAATAGTAGACTTCAAAATATATATGTTTTCAGTGAATAATGTTTATTAAATTTTCCATTGGCAAGAAAAAAAATGGAATGTTATTTTGAAGATATGTGTCAATCAGAAACCTGCAGATATAGACAGTTATATATTGATGTGACCACATAATATGCAGAAGTTCCAGATAAGTAATGACAGGTCTCTATTCAAATCTTGAGTTAAAGTTTGATTGATTCCTACACTTATTCACTCATCATACATTCACTGATTCATTCGTTTACTATTTACTGAGCATATGCCTCATTACCTTAAACTACGTGAGCTTCTAGAAATATGACCAGGAACAAAACAAACATGGTCCCTGTCACAAAATACTGGTACTATATATTAAGTGTAGAACTTGATTCTGGCCAATTACTCCTTTTACATGAGAACTACTCCTGTATTTTTAATTGGTGTACACCAAGAAAAAGATAACAGGGATGAAAAAGGCACTAAAATGGTGAGGGGGTAAAAACTGAAGACATGATGTCTGGTTGAAGGAATCCGATTTTAACTGTCATGATTCAAACGATCCTTGACTCCATTTCTCCATGAACTTTTATCAATCACCAAGTGTGTATTTGACTCTCCAGACTTTCTTTCACTGGAACTTATTTATACAGATTTATGATTAATTTGTTTGATTCACAAATATAGCGGACTAAAGAGGTAAAAAGTACAAAGTTCAAAGATGCATCACTTTGTATACCGTATGTGGTTAAGAATATTACAAAGTTTTTCTCTTGTTGTCTATCATGTTTTTTCTAGAAAATCATGTATTTTCTAGAAAAAATCATTTTTCCTACAGTATTATAAGAACAGGAGCTAGAAAATTTATGTTACATATTCCTAGAATATTAATATAAATATAAAATTATAATAATATTTAAGAGTAAAAATATTTAAATTTGTATACAATTTATAGTTGGGGAAGTGGTTACATATAGGATATTTTCTTCAATCCTCAGAAAATTATTTGCTCTACGAAGACTTGCTCCTAGTTTAAAGAACTAATAAATGGTAAAGAGTCCATATCAACTTGGTCCATATCAACAAACTTTTCTTGAGTTTCTCACTTATTCTTCTAATTAGTTTGCAAACTTCTGATCCTGGTACCTGAAATTCCAACTGTACCACTCATGAACAGGATCAAAATAGAGCCTTTTAGACTTGGTTATTCTTATTTGCAAATGCATCCTTGGCATAGAAATCTCTACAATTAGAGAAGAGCCATTTAGAATTGTTGGTGATATATCACATTTCCTATTGTATAAGAATAAATAAAAGTTATTTAAACATAAATCATAAAATCTCAAGATTTGATGGACATAAAGGTCATCTCATCCAATCATCCAGTAAGACTTAAGACGTATGTGCAAGTAAATCCAAGTTATATTAACATACTTGCCCTTTTAAGAAATAGCATGTTTTTATTTGACAAGAAACTGTTTAACCTTTACCAGGAAAAGTAGGTGGTTTAAACAAAAATTTTTCATAAATTAAATTAATATTGCTCCAGGAAGAAAGATTAGTATTTAAAAGTAATAAATAAAATGAAACATTTATCATTTGTCTATTATATTTAGGAAAATGTTCAGCAGTTGGACTCTTGTATGCATGCAAAATTCACTCTTGCCTTTCCCTGACATTTACTCTCCAGTGATATATGTCAGAGTAAGGTCTGAGCCTACCATGGAAATTAGACATCAATAGACTGGGGAAGTATGTAAAATATATACAAGGTTTCTCTTACCCAGTTTGTTTCTATTTTCTCTCCCCATCAGTATATTTCAAGTTGTATAGTGTTTTGAAACTTATCCTGGGGCCTTGATCTAACCCACCCTCTCTGTTCATCACCCTTGAGACATTAACTGTCACGCCTTTTTTTTTTTTTTTAAGATTTATTTATTTATTTGAGAGAGCGAGAATGAGAGAGAGAGAGAGAGAGAGAGAGAGAGTACATGAGAGGGGGGAGGGTTAGATGGAGAAGCAGGCTCCTCACCGAGCAGGGAGCCTGATGCGGGACTCGATCCCGGGACTCCAGGATCATGACCTGAGCCGAAGGCAGTCACTTAACCAACTGAGCCACCCAGGCGCCCAAAGATTTTATTTATTTATTTGAGAGAGAGAGAGAGACAGCGAGAGAGGGAACACAAGCAGGGGGGAGAGTGAGAAGCAGGCTTCCCGCGGAGCAGGGAGCCCGATGCGGGGCTCGATCCCAGGACCCTGAGATCATGACCTGAGCCGAAGGCAGACGCTTAACGACTGAGCCACCCAGGCGCCTGTCACACCTTTTCTTAACTTTCAAAACCAAGCAACTTCCTAACCTAAGCTAATGTGAAGTATTCCATTTAATTGAAGATTAGTTCACTAACCTTTCCTTCTCCTGGTTAATTTATGTTTTTAAAATGTGCATTTCTGTATTTGTCATTTAAAAATGTAAAATTTAGCTGGAAATGGGGCGGGTAATGTTTAGATGTGGTCCAGCCATTTAGGCTTCTTCAAATCATATAGTTAACTTTCGCCTACTCCTTTGTTGTCATAATTCCAACATTTGATGACATTTAGTTCTATGAAGTAAAAGAAATTTAGGTAAACCGTGATTAAGACAGAGGCTTAAATACTTCTTAGTTCTGCTTTTTTCTATGTACTCTTTGTTTCTTGATAAAGCATTCAAATAACAAGTTCTATCAAGCCTGATTTTAGTGGGGTTTTTAAAAGTTACTAATGTCTTGTGAAAAATTAAACATTTAGATTCATTATGGCATTCCATAATTACCTGGGTGCTATATCATATGTAACTTTGAAATTATTTCGAAAGTTTGCTTTGTATTACATTTTATCCATTTTAATGATACTGTTAGAAGCTTTGAAAGTCACTAGCTTTTTATTGTGATCACTTTATTCATTTCAGAGGTTTATACATTTTTCAGTGTGATTTAAGTTTATATTAATATGCTGTAGATAACATCATTTTTTATTCAGTTTATAAGGTAGACTTTGTCAAATATATTGACTTGGATTTAATTTATTATATTTCTGATTAGAAAGGTTATATGTGCAGTGTATAATTTGTATAAATTAGTGGATCATGATTTAAGTTCTATAGAGACTTTATTAAATTTATTGTGTATAGACCTTAAATCAATATTTGATACAGAAAGTAATAGAGATTTCAGTAGTTAACATATTCATGAGAGTATATACTCATGAGTGGATAACTGATGTATATATATCCCAGTAATAACAACTGCATTAAAATAGAAAATCACTTTCAGAGAAAATAATCACTTTATATTATACCTTGCATTACAAATATATTTTTATATCTTCACAGTATTTATTACAGAACTTTGCATTGTAGTAAGGACCTCAGAGATTTGGTCTAATCTGAATAATCATATTATGTTTCTCAGGTATCATTTTTAAAAATCATCTAAGAAAAGAACTCAATAGAAACTAAGGATTTTTTCAGAACAGTATATATTAGTCATTTTTTTTCATTTTGAAGAAGACCAAAAATTACCTTTAGAAATCTTAAAACCTTTTTTGAAATTTATTATTAAAGTGTAGGTGACATGGAAATCCTTAAGCATTAATCTGATTCTCAAAATAAGTAATAATTCAGCCACTGTTGTTGAGATTAGACATCATATGATTTTTGAAATTCCTTGACACATTCTTCTTTTCCCCAATCAAATCAAAAAGTTTAGGGGCGCCTGGGTGGCTCAGTCGCTAAGCGTCTGCCTTCGGCTCAGGTCGTGATCCCGGGGTCCTGGGATCAAGCGCCGCATTGGGCTCCGTGCTCCGTGGGAAGCCTGCTTCTTCCTCTCCCACTCCCCCTGCTTGTGTTCCCTCTCTCACTGTGTCTCTCTCTCTGTCAAATAAATAAATAAAATCTTTAAAAAAAAAAGTTTATATATGCTATATTCTTCCAGATTTTTTATCATGTTCAGTTAGCCACTGTATAGTACATAATTAGTTTTTAATATAGTATTCTTCCAGATTTTTTGATAAAAGTTGGCACTACTAATCGTGTTACTAAAGAATTTGATGATAGTTGGAAAAATAGAACAATAAGTATTTAAAATACTCAAACCTTTTACTTTTCCCACAATGCCAGTTGAAAGCTGAGTTCTTGGTAGCATATTGAAATACTAGAAAATATGGGTGAACTGAGGAAGTTCATTAATGAACTAGTAAATGAATGAGGAAATATGGCACATGAGATAGTCCTTGGAACTTCTGTTTTGACCATTACAGGAATCCTGATTCACTAGAACACTTTAAAATGAACTGGGTGTTATACGCAAACAATGAATCATGGAACACTACATCAAAAACTAATGATGTAATGTATGGTGATTAACATAACATAATAAAATAAAAAAAAAAGAAAATGTGTTCCAAGAACATTATGATTTCACTCATATGTGGAATTTAAGAAACAAAACAAATGATCACAGGGGGGAAAGGACAGAGATAGGCAAACCAAGAAACTGACTCTTAACTATAGAAAACAAACTGATGGTTACCAGAGGGCAGGGGGTTGGGGGCTGGGTTAAATCGGTAATAGAGCTAAAGGAGTACACTTGTTGTGATGAGCACTGGATGTTGTATGTAAGTGTTGAATTACTAAATTGTACACCTGAAACTAATATTACACTATATGTTAACTAACTAGAATTTAAATAAATATGTTTTTAAAAGAAAAATAAATAAATAAAATGAAGTGGTAATGTAAAAGTCAGAAAGAAGCTTCCTGTCTATATCAGTAAGGGTTCAACCAGAGAAGCAGAACCGGTAAAATTACATTAGACACACACGAGATGTACATTAGACATACATTAGACATACATTAGATACATTGTTATATTTTTATTATTTATTTATATACAAAATTATATATCTAGATATGGGTATATTACAATGAACTGGTTTATACAGTTGTGGGGCTGGCTGAACAAGTCAGAAGTCTATATGGCAGATCCTCAGGAGTGGATGATCATGAACAGAATGGAACCCCATAGAAATGAGCTAGGGTTGTTGTACATAGTGGAGTTTTTCTTTCCCTCAGAAAGCCTCAGCCCTGTATTTAAGACCTAATCAGTTAAGTCAGGCACACCAAAGGTAACATTCCTATATAAAGTAAACTGATGAGAGACTCTAATAAATCTTCAAAATCCCCTACAAGAGCACCTAGGTTAGTGTTTGATTACCTTGGAATGGCCGTCTAACCAAGTGAATACTTTATGAAGCATCACGATGCTCATCAAAGAGCTCGTTCATTATACTTGACTTTATGTCCAATTTTTAACCTATAGAAATGTGGAAGACTATTAGTAAATTTTACTCTTTTGGTGGAAATGGATAACATTTCCATCAACTGCTCTGCATTCTTGCCTTCTCTCTTTTTGCATATATAGATCAAACGTGGACCCAGACATTTTGGAGTGACATGGCAATGTAATATTTTAAATTGTCAAGTCACATTTTTTTTTTGTTGTTGGTCATGGAGTGTTTTTCCCCTATAGCTCAACCACCATGTACTAAAGCACAAGGGTGATAAATGGATGGACTTAACCATTTAGGATACACAGACTACACCATGTAGGACACAAAGAAACTTCAGTAAGTGATGTGTGATACAATCACACTAAGTTAATTTGGAATGGACTACACCTGTGTAAGTTTAGTGAGGACATAGGAAGGAAATAAGTCCTTAAACATAGTTTTGAGCAGATCAAAAAGCAGAAACAAACAAACAAAAAATATCACAACTGAATATATGTTAGCATATGGGATTTTGATTGGGGTTTTGTTGAATCCATGGTCAATTAAGGGAAACCCGACATCTTAATAATACCAAGTCTCCAGACCAACGAGCAAGATATATTTTTTCATTTATTTAGGTCTTATTTAGTTTCTCTCAATTATGTTTTACTATTCTCAGTGTACCCTCACTCAGATTTTTTAAACTGTTGTGTGTCTACAGATCATGTTGTCTACAGATAAAAAATAAAAAATAAAAAAAAGTTTTGCTTATTTGTTTCCAGTCTGGATGACTTTTATTTCTTCTTATTGCCTGATTACAATAGTTAGGACCTCAGTACAATGTTGAATAGAAGTCATGAAAATGGACATCCTTGTCTTGTTCCTGATGTTAGGGGGAAATTTCATCTTTAATCTTTCGGTATGATGTTAGCTATAGATTATTTTCCTAGATGTTCTTGACCATTTTTAAAAGTACTCTTTTATTTCATTTTGATGAGAATTTTTTTTTTAATCAGGGATGTTGGATTTTATTGAATAATTTTTTAACAAATGAGATGATTCTATAGTTTTTTTTAGTTTATTAATAAGGTGAATTACATTTTTTTTTAAAGAGCAAGCTCCATTTATGGGAAAACCCCCACTTGGTACTTTCGGATATTTTTTCTCAGAAAACTTCTAGGAGAAAATTTAAGAAACTGTCTTTAAAGAGCTTGTGTGGGTTAGGCAAAGATTTTTTATACAGAACACAAAAAGGATCAAATAGAAAATAAAAATTTAGATAAATTAGACCATGAAAATTAAGGATTTCTATTCATCAAAATATTAAGAATGTTAAAAATTTGTGCTACTTTCCAACCAAGGATTTCTATCCTACATAAATAAATAAAATCGCTAGTCAAAAATTATGGAGACAAGAAACTCAATTTAAAAATGGGCCAAAATTTGTAAAAGTACTTCAATTAAAAAAATAACAAATGGCTATTGTGGAAGTTGTTCAGTACTTTACTCATAAGTAAAATGAAAATTAAAATCACAATGAGATATCAAACAGAAAATTAAAAAGACTAGTAATACCAAGTATTGGCAAGAATGACAAACACTTGTATAATTTAAACATTTTCGGTGGGCATGGAAGTTGATAAAAACCATTGTAGCAAACTTTTTAAATTAATATCCACTGAAGTTAAACACTTACTTTTTTTCTTCTTCACTCAGAAATCTCAACTATATATTATGTAATATATATGACTATTATCTATCTGTGAAGATAAGTGAAATATTTACCAAGAAAACATGTATGGGGCTCTTCACTGCAGTTCATATTTTCAAAACCAACCGAATTACCCTTCAAAAGTAGAATCAATAATAGAACTGTGGTGTTGTTATAAAAATATGACACAATAATAAAAAAGAAACAACTATTGCTACACAGAACAAAATGAATGAAACTCATATGATAATGAGGTAAATAAACCACAACAAATAAGTACATACTGTCTGATTCTGCTTTTTTAAGTTCAAGAGACAAAGCTAATATAGGTGATAGAAGCCAGAATAGTGGGTCTTTTTTAAGTAAGTACATCTCAAAAAAAAGTTCTATGCTTTATCAAACTACAGATTTGTATTTCTGCAACCATTTTCAGAGTCAGGACTATTTTTTTTTTTTTTCCCTGAAGTGCAAAACTCCACAGAGAAAAAAAAAATGGCATGAAAGTAAAGTTATATCTGGACGTAAAATATGAAATATGGAAAAAATGCAAGTCTAAAATGTACTTATTGGTAAACTAGTAAAATACAAAGTTAAGTAATTCAGGCTACCTTAGGCAAACACAGAATTCACCTGGTGATTATCACAGAGTCCCAGATGGATAATAGTTTGGAGGTACAAGCTTTAAGGGTGCTCTAAAACCTGGGGAGCATGTACCATATCTAAGGCCATGCACAGACACAATTTTCTCACAGTTTATATCATCCACACATCCTCTCTTCACTGAGTTCTAACATATGTGAGTATATGGGAGAGGGTGATTCTGAGAAACAGCAGATGGGCTGAGCACAATAACATATCAGGTCCTCAGGCAGTGGCAGTGGGGGTATGGGGTGGATCTGGTCCTTTATGCTTTGGATGGTAGACTCACTCTTGCTCCATGATCACACACATACAGAAAATTAGTTTTGGGGTAGCAGTAGGGGTTGTTAGATGCTTGACACTCACTATAGGAGACAATGAAAAATTTGAGGGACTAATTAAGGGGAAAGTTCAAATGCACTGTCTGTTTCTAAATCTGCTTTATCTCTTAAAATGAAGAAAGGCAGGGCACCTGGGTGGCTCAGTCGTTAAGCGTCTGCCTTTGGCTCAGGTCATGATCGCAGGGTCCTGGGATCGAGCCCCACATCGGGCTCCTTGCTCAGCGGGAGGCCTGCTTATCCCTCTCCCACTCCCCCTGCTTGTGTTCCCGCTCTCGCTGACTCTCTCTCTGTCAAAAAACAAATAAAATCGTAAAAAAAAAAAAAAAAAAAAAAAGAAAAAAGGCTGAGAATAGAATGCATGTTTCTGGGTAGAGCTTGATCAAACTAATAATGTTACTTTTGATAATCACAGTTGCCTTTGAAAAATGGAAAATTGCCCTCCAGGTATAAAGTATTAAAATTATTATAAACCATTGAAGGAGATGTGATTCACTACTGAGTGAATGAACATGTGTCTAATAATTAGCCTTAATAAGTATAAATAACTATCATGTAGTTTTATGAGGTAGCAATATATTTCCTAAAATAAATAATTTAACTGATATTCAGATATATAGTATTTAATGTTGCAGAGGAAACATACATTAATGATCTCATTTATGAAGAATAAATATGAAATACTTAGTAACTAGCTAAAACATAAAGAAGTACTTTCAACAAATTTGTGAGTAATAAATGATATAAATATTTATAAAATTTGTTTAATATAAATTAAGTGTAAATTTTACATCTTGTGTAAAAATACCTGTTTTCAAGTTTTAGGAGTGAAATACTGGACATGAAATCTTAAGAATTTCAAACACATCATTAAAAAGTGGCTTTTTTGCCAGTTGGTTTTATTACAAAAAGAAGAAATGGATCTAGTTTATAAAAATGCTAGAAAATATATTAATATTTTTTGGATACAGCTATTAAAATAGAATTATGGTAACAAAGACAGGGTTGGGAAATATGCTTTACCTTACTCAAGTCTAATACTAATTCCTTTGTTTAAAGATTGTGACTAGTTCAGGAGTCTTGAACATTTTCTTTTCTTTTTTTTTTTATATATTTTTTTTTTTTTAATTTGACAGAGAGATACACAGCGAGAGAGAGAACACAAGCAGGGGGAGTGGGAGAGGGAAAGCAGGCTTCCCGCAGAGCAGGGAGCCCGATGTGGGGCTCGATCCCAGGACTCTGGGATCATGACCTGAGCCAAAGGCAGACGCTTAACAACTGAGCCACCCAGGCGCCACCGTGTCTTGAACATTTTCAAGTTATTTAATACTTAAGACCAAAATTTAAAATCTCACCTATTGTTCTTAAGCATGCAATTGAGATGTACACTTTAGCTTAATATATGAGCCAAAGTACTGGTATGACTCTCCTCCCTAACCCCCACTACTGTGAGTGGAAAGCCCAATATCACTTTTTATAAAAATAAATAAAAAATGAAGTGATCATTTTCACTTATGGAAAGAAAAGGTTATTTTTTCTGTGTTTCTCCAGCAGTTAAGTTCAATTTTGGAGTTTAAGGAGGGGAGAAGAATCATTTTATCCCTTGCTTATTATTTACTACAAAATAGAAATGAGGTGTGATTTATGCAGTACATTAAATACAGCCTTACTCTCCTCAAAAATTGATAAATTACTAAATAAATGAAGATATCCTAAAGCTGATCATAACCTGCTATTAAGGCATACTTAAAATAGATAATACCCTGCTGGTTCTCATGGGCACCAACATATTTCTAGTAATTCAGAGTAAGAGATTTAGTTGAATTGCTGAATGCGTACATGAAACTAGGTCATATAATTTGCCATTGAATTAATTATATAAATACAAGTGAGTTGTGCCACACTTTGTATTTTAGCAAATTAGCATCTTGGTTATGATAGTTTGTACCTTAAAATAATATTTTATTTTTACTCATAGAAAGATTTGCCAAAAACATGAATATTATTTTTAGTACAAAATTCTAAAACATATCTTTTTCACATATACAGTTTATACCTCTCCCTTTTCCTTTTTAAAGATAGTACAGAATTGAGATGTGAAGGTTAAAGTTTACTTTTAGTCAGTACTGGAGACAAAATGATATCATTATGACAGATGGAGAAGTGATGTTGAAAATTATTTTAAGATGTTTTTTTATTTTTTTTTAATATTTTATTTATTTATTTGAAAGAGAGAGGCACAGCGAGAGAGGGAACACAAACGGGGAGTGGGAGAGGGAGAAGCAGACTTCCCGCTGAGCAGGGAGCCCGATGCGGGGCTCCATCCCAGGACCCTGGGATCATGACCTGAGCTGAAGGCAGACGCTTAACGACTGAGCCACCCAGGCGCCCCTAAGATGGTTTTAAGGCTGAGAGATATTATTATAAACTGTTTCCACCTTCGATTTAAGAAATAAACTCAATAAATATATGGTAGAAGATAGTTATATTTGCCAAAAATAAATAGTTAAAAGATTATTCAGAACCATGTGTAAGTCTGTACTATGTCCTCTTTAAGTCATGCTCTGTAAGTACATTATTTCCATATGAATTCCAATTTCACATTTCCTAGTGTAAATATAGTATCCAGAGTAAATTTCATTTTAATAAAGAATGATGTCATTGAATATGTATTTCTATAAAATCCTTTTTTTAATTTTATTGTTCTTTTTTAACATTTGAAAGGTATAAAAACAATGAATACACAAATTTGAATTTTCATGATGAGATTATATATTGTTCTTTTGGAATTATTATTTACTTTATAAATATAATCACAATAAATTAAAAGTACTAAAAATGTAAATGTGTGAAGGAGATCTGAACATATACATTTGTATTTTTAAGGATTTTCAGAAATATAATTCTATTCCTAGTACTCAGTGGCAAACATGGGAAAAGGGAATTTAAGAGTATATGTACATATCCCATAAAAGATGGTTCTCAGAGTACTGATCAGTTCACCATTTTTTAATAAATAAATTAAAGGTAGATATACAGTGGTCAAAATATAAATATTGATTTTTTATGTATTATTGTAAATTACTATTATATATACTTTATAAACTGGCAATCTATGTACCTCGTGTAATCTGACTTAAACTATGCAAATTATCATTTACTACTTTAAATACCAAACTTGTTTTCTTTTTTTTTTTCTTTTAAGATTTTATTTATTTATTTGAGAGAGAGAATGAGAGACAGAGAGCACAAGAGGGGATAGGGTCAGAGGACGAAGCAGACTCCCTGCCGAGCAGGGAGCCCGATGCGGGACTCGATCCTGGGACTCCAGGATCATGACCTGAGCCGAAGGCAGTCGCTTAACCAACTGAGCCACCCAGGCGCCCCCAAACTTGTTTTCTATACACACACAGACACACATAGACACACACACATATATGTAGCCTATATGTTTACAGAGCATATACTATAAATGAACTTTCATTTACATACATCTCTTCTTTTTCCTAATTTTCATACAGATGAACATGTGATAATGTTATATCATCCATCTATGATATCCAGAATAATATGATTAGCAAGAGTTGGTGGAAATTTATAAATAAAATTATATATTTCATATATATATGAAAGTGTTAACACATCACTTTCTAGCTTGCATATAAAGCTGAAAAATCAAGACCGCCAATTTTTTGAAGGTTAAAACTAATTTCGTAGGAAAACTACATCACTGGGTTTTCAATCATCCAGCATTACAAGCTTTATATCAGACCTAATTCTTGATATGGTTTGAGATATTACAGATATTGGGGGAAATTTGAGAAGAAAAACATTATTTATAAGTAGAATATAAGTAAAAGCATGGCAGACTATAAAATAAAAAATATATATGGAAGTTTTTAAGGCATTTTTTTCATCACACAAAATTTTTTTTTTTAAGATTTTATTTATTTATTTGGCAGAGTGAGACACAGCGAGAGAGGGAATACAAGCAGGGAGAGTGGAAGAGGGAAAAGCAGGCTTCCTGCCAAGTAGGGAGCCCGATGTGGGGCTCCATCCCAGGACCCTGGGTTCATGACCCGAGCTGAAGGCAGATGCTTAACGACTGAGCCACCCAGGCGCCCCACACAAAATTGTATAGAGAAACCAAATCTTAATGCATGGATGACTCTTATTTGTGACTTAAGAACATTGAAAATTTAAGTGAGATTATATCACATACATTGATGTTTAATTTATATCATTGATTTACCACATAATCCTGGACAAATCAACTGATCTTTATGATTCTTGATTTTATGTCTCATAAAATAGTTGAAATATTACTATATAATAAATTATGAGTAATATAAATACAACTTTACTGAATTTAATGAAAATGCAAGTAATACGATAAGGAATATAGAAACACTTTTTAAAATAGTTTATTTTCCAATTTTACAATAGTAACAACAATAAAATTGCTCACCATTATCAATAATATTTTTGCTTTCTTGTGCCTTCTCTCTCATTTCATGTACTAGTAATTTAAAAAGCAAACAGCCAAGACAATTCCAATCACGCAATTTTTCTTTGAAAACTCTTATGGAAAATTTTTGTTTAGAATGATCGTCTGCATAAATAGCTTTGATTTGGAACTGAAAACTGCCAAGTCCTATTCTTAGGCGTCTTCCAGAAGCCGAGTTGGTAGATACCTCTGTAAGAATTGTATTAATTTACTTGGATGAATAAAATACCAATTTTTCGAAACCTGTTGCTGACGGAAACATCACGGTCCAGACCCTAATGAATAGTAGCAGCAACGATGATGAGGATGATGATAAAGAGATACTTACCATTTTCTTGGAAGTTTAGGCTGAGACAGTGTCTATATTGTGTTTTTTAAATTTTTAGCTCTTTGAATTTTCTTATTCACTCTGCAGTTGGTACAGCTGTAGATCAAAAACAATAAACTGAAGCTTAGAAAAGTTAGAAAGTGTGTGGAAATACACAGTCGCAAGGGACAGACACACAATTTAAGCGGTGATTATTTTAACTCAAGAGTTCATGCTATTTCCACTGTATCACGTAGCCTTAATCTTCTTGTGAACTAGTAGGATAAAACATGAAAATTATATGATACAATATAAAGTTCGGAATTAGTATTAATATGATAGCTCTTAATCTGCAGAGAAAGTATTAAACAGATAAACTTTATAAACCTTGGGTGCATAACTAGCTGAAATATTTTAATATTGTAAGCATTATCTATAATTGTAAAAAATATATACACACACAAATATTTCTTTCATTACCGAAGTAACTTATTACTAAAGATAGTAAAAGTTACTACCAAAGATTCTTAACACTTCTAAATCCACATGTTGGGTGCCTGGGTGGCTCAGTCGTTAAGCGTCTGCCTTCGGCTCAGGTCATGATCCCAGGATCCTGGGATCGAGTCCCACATCGGGCTCCCTGCTCCGCGGGAAGCCTGCTTCTCCCTCTCCCACTCCCCCCTGCTTGTGTTCCTGCTCTCGCTATCTCTCTCTCTGTCAAATAAATAAATAAAAATCTTTAAAAAATAAAAAAAATAAAATAAATAAATCCACATGTTATCAGCAGCGACCCTTGTAACCTCGTGGCCAACTTCTCCCTCAGGGATAGCCTTGTGGGCCTTGGAACTGATGGCTTGCTACCAATTAATGTTAATGTTTCCTCTCCTGATATTTCAGGCATTTTTCCATATATCCCCTTTCAGAGTATAAAATAAATGGATGGAATGGCACCAGAGTTATCTTTTAGATATTACATCAGCTCACATCAAACTTCCAAAGGAAATATTTGGAAAATACAAACTCCATATCTTGGTTTGTAGCCAGTACAATGGTTTGACCTGGTATGCCTGGGATAATCACGGTTTGTTTATGCTTCTTGTTCAAAATTGTCCTTGTTCAGCTCTGAATTACGTGGACTGCCCACCCAGCAACCCATGTATAATCTGACTCTGCTTCCCTCTCCCACCTCAGTATTTACCACTTTCTCCTTTGCTCTTACCTGCCAGCCACACTCAGTGTCATGATTTTGGAACATACCAGGCTAATTCTGCTCTCATTAAATTCCTGTAGTTAGATATTCTTATATTCTTCTCACCCAGATGTTATAATGGTTTTCTACTTCATATCATCATGTTGCTATCTCTGTTAAAATAAAACCTCCCCGGGGCGCCTGGGTGGTTCAGTTGGCTGAGCATCTGCCTTCAGCTCAGGTCATGATCCCAGGGTCCTGGGATGGAGCCCCACATCGGGCTCCCTGCTCAGTGGGAAGTCTGCTTCTCCCTCTCCCACTCCCCCCGCTTGTGGTCCCTCTTTGCTATGTCTCTGTCAAATAAATAAATAAAATCTTAAAAAAAAAAAAAACCTCCCAAAGAAGCTTTTCTTGGCAATCATTTTTAAAAGAGCTCCCATCCTATCACTCACTGCTGCTTACTCTGCTTCATCTTCTTCCTGGCACATGAGTTTTGTTTATATTTTTAGTAGCTGATTTCCAACTTCATTCATTATAACATAAGCAAGCTCTATAAGGGAACATGTCTTTCTTACTGGTTATTGTATCTCAAGAATGGAGCTAGGCACATTCTAGAAGGAGCTAAACAAAAATGTTTTAAATTAGTGAATAATGAGTAATCTGCCAAAAAAGTCATTAACTTCTTGTTTTATTCTGCTAGTTAACCAGGCAAGGAAAATCACAGATATGCATTTCTAGAATTTTCTTTTAATTTTGTGCTTTATAGAATCCTTTCTTGGGCGCCTGGGTGGCTCAGTTGGTTAAGCGACTGTCTTCGGCTCAGGTCATGATCCCGGAGTCCCGGGACCGAGTCCCACATCGGACTCCCTGCTCAGCAGGAGTCTGCTTCTCCCTCTAACCCTACCCCGTCTTGGGATCTCTCTCTCACTCTCTCTCTCTCTCAAATAAATAAATTCTTAAAAAAAAAAAAAAGAATCCTTTCTTAATGTTGTGGTTATCATCAAGTATTATTTAAATACTATGTCTCCTGAAATTAAGAAAGCTTTTCTTTTGGAAAGCTTAATACATCTTAAAAATTATTCTTAAAAAAAAAATTCTTAATAATTAGGTCATGCAAAATGGTATAGTGTAACAAAAACACAGAATGTAACACTTTTGTTACAAAGTTTGAAACAAATGATGGATGTTTCTCAAATATGTGTAAAATGCTTTTGCTTAATCTGTAAGATGTTTTCAAGGTGATTTTTACAACTAAATTTATGATTCTTTAAAATTATATGGCATTTCTGTATCAAACAATGGCAAAAATTAAATATGTGAGAAAATCCCCCACAACAAAGCACCTAAAATTGCTGCATAAATAAAACAAATATCATCTCAATTGAATGGTTATAAATAAAATTCCCAAAAGTGCAGGACATAAAAACTTGAGTGGGTGAGCAAGAAAGGAACCTCCAGGTAGCACTTTTTTTAATTAATTAATTAATTTATTTATTTATTTATTTATTTATTTATTTGACAGAGAGAAACACAGCGAGAGAGGGAACACAAGCAGGGCTAGTGGGAGACGGAGAAGCAGGCTTCCCGCTGAGCAGGGACCCCGATGCGGGGTTTGATCCCAGGACACTGGGATCATGACCTGAGCGGAAGGCAGACGCTAAACAACTGAGCCACCCAGGCGCCCCCAGGTAGCACTTTTAGCAAGACCCAGAGCCTTACTTTTTTTTTTTTTTTATGTTATGTTAATCACCATACATTACATCATTAGTTTTTGATGTAGTGTTCCATGATTCATTGTTTGCGTATAACACCCAGTGCTCCACGCAGAACATGCCCTCTTTAATACCCATCACCAGGCTAACCCATCGCCCACCCCCCTCCCCTCTAGAACCCTCAGTTTGTTTTTCAGAATCCATTGTCTCTCATGGTTCATCCAGAGCCTTACGTTTTAAAGCAGCAAAGGAGACTTTGTATCAACACACAGAATGGGGAAGGAGGGATGGAACAGAGACCCTTGCACATTTCAGAGTCCCTTGAGGAAAGAGCATCAGGAGAGGGTTTGCTAAAAAAATAAAAAATAAATCTATTTGCCAGAAATTGGAAAGAATAAACCAGCTGTAGTTTTCAGAATTGGATCTATACCGGGAAAAAATTCTCCACTAAGAACTTATAATCAGAGTTTGGCCATTATATTCATTGGTTTATGGCTTCACACTATTTTATGGAATTTAACAAGAGGAAAGAACTGAAAGATCCTGCTTCAAAATAATACTTATGAGGGTAATACACCTTCTTATAAAAAAAATCAGATAAGGGTATTAAAGAAAAGTAAATTACCCACCAATCTTATCACATGCATAAATGTAATTTATAGAATTAACAGAATAAAATAAAAATGACTGCTCAAGACATTAAAAAGACATTAAGCTACTAAAAAGATATTCCAAAACAAATATAGGAAAATATATATAATGTTCAAATATTATTGGCATTTATTTCAAAATAATAAACCATATTATATAGTCTACTATCACCAAATCCATTCCACAATGTATAATAAAACAGGAAAAAAATAAAATCTAAGGATTAGAAAGAAAAAAAGAATGATGCCTATTGTCACAGTATAGAAATGTCAAAAAAGAATATATATGCCAATTACTAGAATTAAAGTGGGGATTTAGCAAATTTGTTGGATATAATATCAGTATATAATACCGCTTGCATTTTCTACACCAAAACAATAGAATGTGAATATTTTCTAAAAGGATGCTATTTACAAGATCTTCCCCCAAAACATGATACCAAATATTTAATCTAATAAATGAAGAACATCATTTAAATGAATAAAGAAATGTAGGTTTATTGAAGGACATTAACACCAACCTAAATAAGTTTAAAGCAATGGTATGTTCATGTGTAAGAATACTACTCAATATTGTAGACATTTATTTTCAACCCGAATTGTAGACTTATTTATAAAAAGGGCATTTCTAATGCAAATAACAATAATAATTTACATAGCATTTGAAAAATTGATTTAAATATTGTAAGAGCAATTGGCAAAGAGACAAATATGAAGAAAGGAAACAATGGGACACCTGTGTGATAAGAGAAAAAAATATCTTAAGAGTTTCAGTATTAAAGGACATTTGGGGATCCCTGGGTGGCTCAGTTTGGTTAGGTGATTGCCTGGGGCTCAGGTCATGATCCTGGAGTCCTGGAATCGAATCCTGCATCAGGCTCCCTGCTCAGCGGGGAGTCTGCTTCTCCCTGTGACCCTCCCCCCCTCATGATCTTTCTCTCTCTCATTCTTTCCCTCTTAAATAAATAAATAAAAATCGGGTGCCTGGGTGGCTCAGTTGGTTAAGCGACTGCCTTCGGCTCAGGTCATGATCCTGGAGTCCCGGGGATTGAGTCCCGCATCGGGCTCCCTGCTCAGCAGGGGGTCTGCTTCTCCCTCTGCCCTCTTCCCTCTGTGCTCTCTGTCTCGCATTCTCTCTCTCTCAAATAAATAAATAAAATCTTTAAAAAATAGGGCGCCTGGGTGGCTCACTTGGTTAAGCGACTGCCTTCGGCTCAGGTCATGATCCTGGAGTCCCGGGATCGAGTCCCTCATCGGGCTCCCTGCTCGGCGGGGAGTCTGCTTCTCCCTCTGACCCTCCCCCCTCTCATGTGCTCTCTCTCTCTCATTCTCTCTGTCTCAAATAAATAAATAAAATCTTAAAAAAAAACTTTAATAAATAAATAAATAAATAAATAAATAAATAAATAAATAAATAAAAATCTGTAAAAAAAAGGCATTTGATGTTATTGTACTAATAGACAAATAGATCAATAGGACAGAAAACCCACAAATCCATGCCTAAATAGGGATTTAGTACACAAGTGGAACAGGATTGCATAATGGGTAAAGGATAACTAGACAACAAAATAGAAATGTTTAATATCCATGTGGAAATATAAAATAAATCCCTATCTTGCACCACACAAAAATCAGTTTCTATTGGATATATGCTTTAAGATAAAAAGCACAACATAAAAAATACAAATAAATTTCAAAGGAAGAGGAGAACCATTTTTCCAACAAGGATAACCAAGTCCTTGCATCCCTAGCTGTAAGACACAGTATTTTTATTATTTGAAAATGAAAATTGAAATCTTAAGTTGAAACATTAATAAATATTGATCTTAAAAAATTTTTCAAGGAAGCATCTTTATATTAAGCATTAATAATAAATATCTAAACTTTGGCTATATTAAATTTTAAAACTAGGATATCAAAAGACACAATAAAAGAGTTAATGAGAAAGCTACATTTAGGAAAAATATATTGCAAAATATTGGTGCTGATAGAAATGAATATACATACATATATATAATTTATTTAATAATATATAGATAACTTCAATGAATCAATAGATAAAATATGATAGGAAAACAGATAAAATATTATGGCAAAGCTATATACAGAAAAAAACCCTAAGTAGTCAATAAATATGTGAAATAAATCATAATTTCATATCACAAAAACATAAACTAGAACTATGGAGATAAGATATGGACAACTCTAAAAATCTGAAAATAGTTAATGTTACACCACTGGTAGGGTAATTGGAAAGTTCATGAACTGCTGATACAAATGTAATTTGGTACAACCACCTTTGAAAGCTCTTGAACAAGATCTATTGAATTTGAAAACACCTTTTATTTCATTACCACGAAAATTTTACTCCTAAGAATACATACCAGAGAAATTCTTACAGGTGTACAACAACAGAGGAACGGATGTAATGGAAAACAACAGCAAAACATGAATGAAACAGAGCCACATGTAACAACACGGACATAGCTCTATCAATTTTGAGCGTGAAGAAATTCAATTTCCAATAGAATTCAGAGAACATAGTACCAGCTACGCAAAGTTCTAAAACATGAAAGAGTAATTCATTCTCTAGGACTGTTTTCCATGTACGTGGTAAAAATATAAAGAAATGTGTGGAAATGATAACCCTTAAAGATTGTATTTTTCTTCTGTCGCGGGAAGCCATGGGTAGTAAGGATTCTGAATTAGGAAGAGGACACAGATGTCTGAATTCCTAAGTTCAATGGTAGGTACATGGATATTCGGCATGAAATTCTTCTTCTATGGAATATCCTTGTGTAGGAAGCAAAATAAAAAATTACTAAATAATAACATTAAAATTGCAGCTGACATCTCAACTTCTTTGTTGGTAAAGCAAGTCCACTCTCAAATCATCCAGCCTCTACTCAGGGAAGCAGCATTCTTTTTTTATTTTTCCTAGGGTTGCCATTAACTGAATTTAGAATTATTACATCATCTTAAAGCCAGTTGTATCTTGACCTCCATTCAAACAGAGATAATCCTTAAGGGCTGGCCCCTAAAATGTCAAAGAAGTTGGCATTTAACCTGGTAGACAAGATACCAGATTTCCTTATAACTAATTTTCATGTCTTCATAACTGGTAAGTCAAACAATCCTTAATATGTTATCCTTCCTTTTTCATAATTTTCTGCCTCTTCTTAAGTAATTTTTGTTAACTTCATACAAATTGTAGAACAAATTTTTCTAGTTTTAAAAGAGAGTGTCCTCTATAGTGACATCTGTTGGAATTTCTTTTAGTTAATAATAGAATGATTAAGAAATGGAATAATGATGGGCGCCTGGGTGGCTCAGTCTTTAAGCGACTGCCTTCGGCTCAGGTCATGATCCCAGGGTCCTGGGATCGAGTCCCACATCGGGCTCCCTGCTCAGCGGGAAGCCTGCTTCTCCCTCTCCCACTCCCCCTGCTTGTGTTCCCTCTCTCGCTGTCTCTCTCTCTGTCAAATAAATAAAATCTTTAAAAAAAAAAAAAGAAAAAAAAAGAAATGGAATAATGAAATGTTTATGAAATATACATACAGTGACATGATTATATATTTCTGTCCCATCTCCCTCCTTTCACTGTGAATCAAAATGAGGTCCCGGAAGGCTTCTGCTCCCACTAAGCATGTTAAATCGGCTGCTCCAAACATTTGAGGATATATACTTACAAGAACTAGATTCTCTTCCATTTATCCGATAACTGCACCATCAGGCATTCTCTTTAGGTTTCCTTTTACACTATATTTTGATCTTCCTTGCACTTGGCAGCTGGTGCTCATGAACTTTGAGAAGAAAAAGAGAAGGGCTCTCTCCATTCATTGTCTTAAACATAGAATTTTGTAACTGCTTCTTGCGTCTATAAACCCTGCAGTGTTGTACAATCGTTAGAAAGGAGTAGTAGATATGATACACAGTACAAAGTGGGTAAATCAGTAATATCAAGTTATGGAAGAGTCTCTTCTGGACCCGATGGAAAAGTTTAGCAACTATAATCTGTATGAGAATAGTGGTGATAATGGGATCTGATTAAACATCACTTGCTTTTCTTTGACACATCTCCCATATAAGCAATGATGGTACTCAAAAAATTTAATCAGCACTGACCAATCAGAAGCAAATCAATCATCAATCAGAATCATTAGGCTCTGGCCAAACCCTAGAGTATCTTAAAGGAATGGTCCTAAAAAAAAAAAAATAAGAAAATAAAAATAAAAATAATAAAAATAAAAATAAAAATAAATAAAGGAATGGTCCTACTGATCAAATTGTATGAAAATTGAGGTATCGTGTGGTAGGATTTGGGATGGCAGAAACCTCTATGGGAGGGGGGATTTGACTCAGCCTATGACTGTTTCTCTCCTCTACTAAAATATTCCAGTATTGTATCAATTGGCATAGCTTCCAAAGCTATGCGCTAAAGCATAATGCCAAAGCCTACTGGTTAAACATATTAACAATAAGTATAGTAACAACTAAGTAACAACTGATCAATATAATAACAACTAAGATTCTTGGTCCCCACATTTCTAAGGCTTTCAGTACTTCAGTTGACATTAGATAAGTTGACAATTTGGGGAAAAGAAAATGAATATTTACAGATTTTGCTATGGAAAGGACACTTTAAGTTCCATTTTAAATTGTGTGTGTGCGAGTGTGTACAAATGAAGGAAATATTTTTGATCAATTAAAATAACCAAAAGATATTTAAAATTTAAACTTTATTTCTATATATTTTGGATACTAACCCTTTATCAGATATGTCATTGGCAAATATTTTCTCCCATTCCTTAGGTTACCTTTTAGGTTTGTTGATTGTTTCCTTTGCTGTGCAGAAGCTTTTTGTTTTGATGAATGAAGTCCCAATAGTTCATTTTTGCTTTTGTTTCCCTTGCCTCAGGAGATGTATATAGAAAAAAGTTGCTACAACTGATGGCAAAGAGGTTACTGCCTGTGTTACCCTCTAGGATTTTTATGGCTTCAGATCTCACATTTAGGTCTTTAATCTATTTTGCATTTATTTTTGTATGTGGTGTAAGAAAGTGGTCCAATTTCATTCTTTTGTATGTTGCTGTCCAGTTTTCCCAATACCATTTGTTGAAGAGAGACTGTCTTTTTCCCATTGGATATTCTTTCCTGCTTTGCTGAAGATTAATTGGCTGTATAGTTGCAGGTTCATTTCTGTGTTTTCTATTCTGTTCTATTGATCTATGTGTCTATTTTGTGCCAGTACCATAATGTTTTGATCACTACAGCTTTGTAATATAAATTGAAGTCAAAATTGCGATGCCTCCCACTTTGCTTTTCTTTTTCAAATTTGATTTGGCTATTTGGAGTCTGTTCATGGTTCCATACAAATTTTAGGATTGTTTGTTCTAGCTCTGTGAAAAATGGCAGTGGTATTTTGATAGGAATTGCATTAAATGTGTAGATTGCTTTGGGTAGTATAAACATTTCAACAATAATGTTCTTCTAATCCATGAGCACTGAATGTTTTTCCATTTCTTTGTATTACTTTCAATTTCTTTCATCAGTATTTTATAGTTTTTAGAGTACAGGTTAGGTTTATTCCTAGGTGTTTTACTTTTTTTGGTGCAGTTGTAAATGGAATTGATTTGTTAATTTCTCTTTCTGCTGCAACCTACAGAATCAGAAAAGATATTTGCAAATGACATAGGTGATAAAGGATTAGTATCCAAAATTTATAAAGAACTTACAAAATTAAACAACCAAAAAACAAATAATCCAATTAAAAATGGGCAGAAGACATGAACAGACATTTTTCCAAAGAAGATATACAGATGGCCAACAGACAAAAGATGCTCAACATCACTGATAATCAGGAAGTGCAATTCAAAACTACAGTGAGATATCACCTCACACCTGTCAGAATGGTTAAAATTAATAACACAAGAAATAACTGGTTGGCAAGTATATAGGGAAAGGAGAACCCTCCTGCACTTTTGGTGGGAATGCAAACTGGTACAACCACTCTGGAAAACTGTATGGTCGTTCCTCAAAAAGTTGAAAATAGAACTACCATACAATGCAGCAATTGCACTACTAGATATTTACCCAAATAATACAAAAATACTAATTCAAAGGGATACATGTAATGTTTATAGCAGCACTATCTACAATAGCCAAATTATGGAAACAGCCCAAGTGTTGTCCATCAACTGATGAATGAATAAAGAGGCATACACACACACACACACACACACACACACAGGAATATTACTTAGCCATAAAAAATGAAATCTTGCCATTTGCAAAGACATGGATAGAACTAGAGAGTATTATGCTAAGTGAAATAAGTCAGTCAGAGAAAAACAAATACTGTATGATTCCACTAATATGTGGAATATAAGAAATAAAACAAATGAGCAAAAGGGAAAAAGGAGAGAGACAGAGAGAAACCAAGAATCAGACTCTTAACTATGGAAAACAAACAGATGGTCACCAGAGGGGGGAGGTGGGTGGGAGGATGGGTGAAATAGATGATGGGGATTAAGGAGTGTACTTGTTGTGATGAGTACCAGGTGTTGTATAGAAGTATTGAATCACTAAATTTACACCTGAAACTAATATTACACTGTATGTTAATTAACTGGAATTTAAATAAAAACTTTAAAAAGCTTTATTTCTATAAGTGAGTACAAAAGAATACCTACAAGTCTCAAATGCTATGAATGAAAAATATGCACCACATCCATTTAAATCTAATTTATATGATGCTAGATTAAAGAACTGACTACTTATTAAAACAAGATAGAAATCTTCTCAGCCCCTGGGACGAACACAACTAAGCATTATTAGCATTTCTGGGAGCTGTTCTCTATTATTTTCTAAAATGCAATTGAAGTTTCATTAAAATATATTCAATTATAAAATTCGTTTTATTACAAAAACAACTGCATAAATCTTAAACCTTGAGGAAGAAAATGAACCATGAAAATATCTCTAAAGATAATTCTAAATATTTTATAGAACTTGTGTTATTCCAAAGTATCATAAAGCTGTCATTTCCAACCTTCACTATTTTCTTACTTAAGAAAAAAAAATCTATTTATTTGATACATAATGGTATTTCTGTCTTGGCAGTGACTTTCCACATCACATATTTTAATTCCCTTGGCAACCATGTAGCCCATTTTATTATTTTCAAAGTTAGGTACTCTGTCTTCCCTAAATGATTAGGTAAAAAACACCAAAATATTCAATAAATATTTATTAAAAAGCAGTTATAAGCTACTTACTGCATAGACAAAGGAGATACAAAGCAGACAAAAAGTTGATATGCAACATGGTGACTGGGAAGAAATAAACATTGACTGGCTAGTAGAATTAACTTTTGTTTTTCATAATTACATTATGAAGCCAGTAGAAAGGTGCAGTTGAGAGGAGCATATACAAGATTGTCCCAGAAAAGGAGAGGAAAAAGGAAAAGCTTGACCATAGGAGGTGGAAGCTGTTGGATTTTCAATTTGGGAAATTCTCCTCAAGCTTGGAAGGGTACAGGGATTTGGCAGGTTTTTGTAGCTCTGTTCCCATATCAAGGCCAAAAAAGAGCCTCTGGATACCTGTCCAGCTTGCCCAGGCCTTACCAGCCTTATCATTACCCAGGCCTCACATTCCTGGAAAGAGACATTCTCACAATTTTTACCAACATTCTCTACAGAGGCTATAAGTTGTAACCCTTTCTTTATTCACACTCCCCTTCACCTCATTTAAAACCAGAAATCCAGATCTTTCAGGTGAAGCTGAGTATCAATAAACATATCACTCAGCTCTGCATATGTCATCATCCAATTTAAGTTGTAACCCCCTTTCTTACTCCCCAAAAATATCATCCATTCATTTTGTAACTTACAATCTGTCATCAACAAAATCACCTTTTACTTCTCAGAATATTTTCTTTACCTCCTCATTCATGGTGAAGTTGGCTCTCTCCTGAGTATCCAGCTTTCCCTGAAGTCATCGTGGCAATTAAGTCTTCTGATTTTCCTGTTGAAAAATTAACACAGGACCTGGGATGGATGTCAGCATTTATTTTTTTTAAGATTTATTTATTTATTTGACAGAGACAGACACAGCAAGAGAGGGAATACAAGCAGGGGGAGTGGGAGAGGGAGAAGCAGGCTCCCCGCGGAGCAGAGAGCCTGATGCAGGGCTTGATTCCAGGACCCTGGGATCATGACTTGAGCCGAAGGCAGACGCTTAATGACTGAGCCACCCAGGCGCCCCAGGATGTCGGCATTTTTATTGCTCACAGTAGCTGGTTCCATGTTTTCCTCCCTCCTCCATCAAAAAAAATCCAGCTCTGTTGAAGGACATGCCATCAGACTATGAGATTTAGCCCCACTCATTTGTTACCCATCAATCCCCGGGGCGTTTATCATCATTAATTGCAGGTTTCTGCTCTGTTTTCTTTGTCTTTCTCTCCACCAATACTGTCCTAGCCCGTTGCAGCTGCTACAACAAAATACCACAGCCTGGGTGGCTTATAAAGAACAGCAATTTATTTCTCATGGTCAAGTGAAGGCCCCAGTCGGGATACAAGATAGAGCTAGGAAACGCTATGGAATCTCTTTTATTAGAGAATTAATCCCATTCACGAGGGTTCAACAATCCACATAATCATTTCCCAAAGGCCTCACTTACTAATACCATCACCTTTGGGGATTAGAATTTCAGCATGTGAACGCAAATATGCTTAACACTTTCTCATAAAAAAATAATAATAAAACATTCTAAAATTCACATCCCTTTTTATTACTGCCCTATTTCTTTCCAACTTTTAAAATGATACATTTAAATAATACTATTATTAATAAAAATCCTACTAGTTTTGATTGTTTACCGTGGACTTTGAGCACTATTTTTATTACTTCACATGCCCTGACTCATTTGTTTTGACTTCCTTTTTCCATTATTTACCTTTTATTTGCTCATGAACCCCCTAAAGTCAGGCTTTCTTCCCAACCACTCTTTTGAACTGCCCTTTCCCCCTGCCCTCATTGTCTTAATGACCTCAATATTGATATATCAAACGTTCAATTTTGGTCTGTCCTTCATTGTATATCCAGGCAGCCTTTATTATTATTAACTATTTTCTATTCTTTGAGACTCTCTATTCACTTGGTTTCTAGGGTACTATAGACTCCTAGTTTTTTTGTTTGTTTGTTTGTTTTAATGCCTCATCAACTGCTCACCAGATGGTTTTTCTATTTATTTTGCAACTTTTCTTTTCTCAGCTTTAAAGGAGAGAGTACCTGGAAATGAGTCATTGCTCCTTTTCTCTATCTACATTCACTACTTGGGTAATCATCAAATACGTATAGTTAAATAATAGTTATATTTTAACATATGTGACTTTCATATCTCCAGCCCTAACCACATCCCTGCCTACTATTTTGGATACTGAATAGGTATCTGCAGTAGATGTTGCTAGTAAATTCCCAATATCCTTCTTGTGAGCACATGGAAGACTACGCCTCCTAGAGCTCTGGCATTTTGGCAAGCCCATGTGAGTACCGCTAGCCAGTAGTCTAGTCTAAGTGAAGAAATATATGCATGTGACTTTTAGACCTAACAACAGTAGAATGACAGTAAAGTCCCCATGTACTCATTTCTCCTGCTTTAAAGAATATGTAGGCCTTGTCAAGATGTTATAGTTATAAAAGGTGGCATCTGCTTCAGCGTATATGGACAAGGTGCTATATATTGATTGTCTAATTCCTGTGAGAGAAACTTACCATTGTGTGGTAAACTATTAGGATTTGAGAATAAATTAATCACTAAAGTAGAACATAGAAGATGTCTATGAATATAATATATAAAAATTAATATTTCTCTTTTTTAAAAGATTTTATGTTTATTTGAGAAAGAGAGAGAGAGCACCACCATGGTAAGGAGCAGAGGGAGAGGGAGATGCAGACTCCCTACTGAGCAGGGAGCCAGATGCCGGGCTCGATCCCAGGACCCTGGGATCATGACCCGAGCAGAAGGCAGATGCTTAACTGCCTGAGCCACCCAGGTGCCCCTAAAAGTTAACATTTCTAAAACAGATTTAATTTCTTTCATACAAACATTTATTCTTCAAACTACCCCTTAGTTGTAAATGGCATCATCCAACATGTAGGAGTCATTCACAACATCCACATCTAGCCTATAAGAAAATCCTATTAATTCTAACTTCAAAATATTTCCCAGACCCTACTAGTTTTTGTCACAGCTAGAGCAACACAGAGTTAAGCCGTAATTACCTTTGACTGGAGGTTTGCAAAATGTTCCCAAATAATCACACTTTCTAATTTTATCCCTCATACTATATTTTATACAAAGACTTTCCAAATAAAAATATAATTAGTCCCTCTAAGAATTTTCAATGACTTCCTACTTTATGTAAATTCTTCTTATAACCTGTAAAGCTGTATTACCTTTTCTACCTACCAAGATGATGGCATCTCCCTTGGGTCCTGATTTCGCCTGGTGTGCTTTAAGCGCCTTGATTTTTTTGGCAGTTCTTTCACATGTAAAACTTGTTTTTGTCTTAGGACTTTTTTTTTCAGCCTTTTCATCCTTTCACCCAAAAGTCTTAGGACTTTTGAAGTACTGTTCCCACTTCCTCAAACAATCTTCTCCAAGATTTTTGCTGGTTTACCCCCTCATTGTTCTCCACAAATGCCATGTCCAAAGGTAATTTCTTTCATACCACCAACTCACATCACCCAGTATTCCTTCATCTTGTTTTATTTTTCTTCATAGCAAGTATCACTGCACATGTATGTGTAAGTTTGTGTGCACATGTATGTGTGTGGATGTGAGTGTGACTGTGTGTGTACATGTGTATACCTCTTTCTTATCCTTATCCAACATTGGATTATCAATTACATGAAGAATTTTTTTCACTGTTGCTTGTAATTTTATCCTGGGAACTAGAATGGTGCCTGGACTACAAGTGTGTGCTTAGTAAATATTTGTTGAGTGACTAAATTCCATTAGCATTATTCTATACTCATTCCAAGTGATAAAATAGGGTTGCAGAATAATCCAAATAATATCCAGCTAAACCTAAGAAGTTATTACTTCTTTTATTTGAAACTATAAATAGCTGCTACTTACTGCTATGAATTTAAATCAGAATCTCAAAATGGTAGGATTCCACAATTTGTTAAATAATAGTCTGTTATTTCTGTTTGTTACCTAAATACATGAAGAGTTCTACGTAAGTAGAGAAAATGATTCAGCTAAGATATTTACACTGCATTATATATTTATGCTTATAATGTATTATTAAAACTAAGTTATGTGTTTTTGAAATCACCATCAACATGCTCACCTCTATTAAAATACCTTCACAAAATAAAGTACCTTTGCAAAATCTGTATAAAACAAATACAGGAAAAGTTGAAAGCTGAAAGCAGAATAATTACATATTTTTTATTCTCTGATAAAAGACTTAATATATTATGCACATTTGCTTTTTTAAAAACTTAAAAAGAGAAATGATTGTTATCCTTACTTCCGATCAGATCTTTAATCCACTGAAACTGCAGATGATTTGATCAAGGATATAAACCTCTTACCTGGGGCTTACCTAGTGAAAACACGCAGTTTTTTATACTTGTGGTACTGATGACTATTGCCTAAAGAAAAACTCTCCTTGGCTTTTCTGACACTACTCCCCCACTTTTCCTCCAAATGTTCTCATGAGTTCTATTAAACTTTTGCTAAGAAATGTTTGTGTTTCTCAGAGGTCTTCTCGTGTTGGATCATTTCCTTGTTCTTCTGCTCTTACAATAAATATTCACTGTAGTCATCAAGGCAGTCTACAACTACAACAGATTTAGTTATATCTATCTGCCAGCCCGCATATCGGTAATAACTTCAATCTTATCTAAATATGATCCAGTATCTTCCCTTGAATGTCCTATTGTCTATAGAAAAGTCAGTGCGTCTAAAACTGAACTCATTATCTTTCTTCTAAAACCATTTTCTCTTCCTTTTATTGGCATTATCTGTGAATTCCATCAATAGATAGCAACCTTTTTTCTTTGTTTTCACTTTCTATGTATAATACCAAACTTTTGAGTATTTTATCTCATAAATATACCATGAATCCAAACTATGGTGAAAAATTCTAATGTGTCCTACCAGTTCTGTTTTTCTTCCACGCACTTAGACTGAATTTTTCCATCCCCTTTGAAGATAGATCAAGGAGTCCTAATATTTTGATATACTAGCTTTGTTAATTATGTGTGTGGAAAATATTTTCTCCCACATTATAGCTTATCTTTTTACTTTTACTTTTTATTTCTTTAAGTGTCTTTTGGTAAACAGAATTTCTTATTCTTCATGGAGTTAGATTTATCTATTTTTTTCATAGTGAATGCTTATGTGTTTTATTTATGAAGTTATCACTGCATCAAATTGAGAAACTACTCATGGACATTTTTCACACATAGCTAATAAAGAATTTGTGCCAAGAATATTAGGACTCCTACAATACAGTTGGCTAATAGCAAAGGGCAAAAACATGAATGGTTATTTCGTAGAAGAGGAAACAAATGAAAGCACTGTGAAGAGGTAGTCTACCTTCATATTTTCATAATCAGGAAAATGGAGGTTGAATGAACCTACCACAATAAAACATTTTATACCCATTGAATCTGTAGAAATTAAGTGATCTGAAAATACTCAATACTGGCGAGAATGTGAATCAATGAAATTTCTTCTATAACCATTTTTTTTTAAAGATTTTATTTATTTGACAGAGAGACAGTGAGAGAGGGAACACAAGCAGGGTGAGTGGGAGATGGAGAAGCAGGCTTCCCGCCAAGCAGGGAGCCCAAGGCGGGGCTTGATCCCAGGACCCTGGGATCATGACCTGAGCCGAAGGCAGACACTTAACGACTGAGCCATCCAGGTGCCCCTCTACAACCATTTTGGAAAACACTGTGTCATTACCATTGTAACACTGAAATATTTCCTATATGCGCTGTATGTGTGAATATCCTTTTAACAACACATTTTGTAATAAGAAAATGGAAACTGAATGAAGTGTCATTGGCATCGGAATGAACAATTGCATGGTAGTACACTCACAGAATATCTAGGTATAGCACTGATATATATAAGCTGACACCACATGTAAAATATATGGATGGGTTAAGCAAGTTGAATAGGCTCTAGAGATTTGCTGTACAACTTGGTACCTTTAGTCAACAATAATGTATATACTTAAAAGTTTGCTAGGAGAGTAGATCTTGTGTTAAGTATTACCACAATAAAATTTAAAACACATACATACACACACACATATATATAGGGATGGATCTTTGTAACATAATATTGAATATAAAAAAGTAAATCTCAAATGATTCTGTATAATATGAAATTATTTTAATGATGTCCAATAGCTAGCAAGACTAAATAATATAAGGTTTAATCATATAGATACACATGCAAATATTACATATAAATCAAGGAAATGATTAATAGGTAGTTCAGGACAGAAGTTAAATTTTGTGTAGGTGGGAGGTAGGGGGAAAACACAGATTAATATAAGCAATTAGTAACGTTACAGGCCTTGGTTAAATCTTGAGTTCAGAAGTATTCATTAGATTATTAAAAATGAATGAATAAATTAACCAGAAGGATATAAAAGATGAAATCTGGCTATGTATAAACCAATGATGACAATGTATTATGAATCAAGGATTAATTTATTTTTATGTATCTGAGATGATTTTTGTTAAATAGTATGTTTGGTGATACATTGCCCTATACAGCTATAAGGCATAGGATATGCATATTTGCCTCATTAATTGTATTTATATTTTTTCTCATAAGACCATGAATTTTCTTCCATATGCTATACAGTCACACTCTCCCTCCCAAAATACACAAACAATAGCTACTTTTTAAAAAGTAAAAAGACACAGCCTAGCTCTAAAATATGCTTTTTTTGATATGATCTTCCTTGAAAGGACTGTTTATTTTGGAACTTGATTTTTCTTTAATTTTAAAAATTACCTTGACAAATTTTTTTTCATATTGTTGTCAATACTATTCTAAAAGTTAAAAATATGAAAACTTAATTCTTATAATCAGTATTTATATATAATATTTTTATCATTTTAACTCAGATGTTTTATCAAAAACACTTTTAGGAAAAAACATAAAATTAGTAAATATCCAGAAAGCCAAGTATTTTTGTGCACACATGTAAGGTCTTTTAATAGGAAATAAAAGGAATTATAACTTAGTAATGTTATATTTTATTACATGTCTAGAAAATTAAATGTCTGCATTTAATAAGATTGAGATGTATTTATTCCTTTTGGTGTATGTACAACATTGCTGATAAAATTATATGTTAGTACCACTTGTCAATCTTTTACCAAAAGGGATAATTGAGAATAATTTTTTGTCATCTTTTAAAAATACTGAATTTTATTTTATTTTTAATACTGAATTTTATTTTTATATTCTTCACAAAATCACACATACATACTGAATTTAATATAGTTTAATATAGTTTTGTTCATATTTGAACATTTGTATCAGGTAGAATAATCCATATGAAAAAAATATTAAGCTAGAATTCCAAATTGTATAAGGGAAATGGCAATAATTTTCATTGAAGAGTCTTTATTATCACAGATTAAATCCAAATGAGTTGAAAATTAAACAAGAATAGTAAAAGCTTGACTTCTTTAATAATTATTAAAGACTCCTTTGTTTGTGGAAGACCAAAAATGTAATTAACCACATAGACATTATTGTAAGGGATATGCATTTAAATAGCCAGTATCCCAGTATTTAGTCCAGACAAGTAGTTCTTAAAGGCCAATAGTCAAAGCAAAACTAAGAACAGAGGAAGAGTCTCTGCATTGCTCAAAGATCAATGTTTTGAAAGATCTGTCTAAAATATTTTGTCTAGATTTTATTGCATTAAGAAGTTAAATCATGTATTTGGCATTTTGCTAAAATAAAAACTTTATAGAAATAATAACTGGTCAATAATTACAACATAGCGATAGATAAAATTTGATTGATTTTAGATATCAGTTTGTAGCACTATCTTCTCTCCTGGACAGTTTGGTGTGACCTACCTTCTGATGGACTTTCTACTAGATGTCCAACTCAAATCTCAACCACATCACATGGCAACATGATTATTATAAGTCTATATAATATATTGTGATTTTAAATAGTGCTTTTTAATAATTTCACTTTTTACATATTCCAGAAAAAAGTCCTACACAAAGTCAGGGAGCGTGTGTGTGTGTGTCTGTGTGTGTGTGTTGAAATAAGAATTAGTTCAGATAATGTGTTTGCAAGCAATAGAAAGAGTGTGACTAACCTGGTAAGAAAAAGGATGCTACATTTAACTCAGAAATCAACAGAAGAGAATGGCAAGCAGTCTTTGGGAAAAACAGGCATCTGGGCACCTCTTGAGAATCTTAAGTGGAAGAAGACTTTCATTTGATTGTTAAACTCTAACTCCTTTGGGTCCCTTTGCCTTTGTCCGCATAAGACTGAAATTATAGAACATGTGGCAAAATAGCTTCAGCTTTAGCTGGCTGCTTCTACTATGTTTGGGACAAGAAGTAAGGCAAAGACAGATCCCTAAGGAAGGGATGATGGACTGTTTGGAATATATATCTACCGAAAACAAGGCAAAAGGTATTTGTCAACAACGTTTTCTCATGGTACTGTATTTGAGCTTATACCTACCATGAGCAAAAACTGATGCAGAATAATATTTTGAAAATATTTTACACTTCATTGGAATACATCTAGAGTAAATAGTGATGATAATAGTAATAGTAATGTAAATTGTGGTATCCCTTCAAAATCTGAAGACTTCTTTATGAAAAAATCATGAAAATATTTTTATTACAAAATTCAAAATTTAGCTAAATTATAGCTCTTCATGTTTTTCACTGATTGATATATTATTACTAAGGCATTATAGCTAAGGCCAGAGCTTTGTGTAGGCCTTCCAGTAGTGTTTTTTTGAGTTGTCAGGCATGAAGTTCTCTTCTTCTATGCATATTTGCAATCAAATTTCATAGTATAGTTAGTCAATGTCATAGTTGCAGTCGGAAGTTAATGAAAATAGTTCACTGAAATTCAGCTCTTTGGTCCCATATGGTCTCATGATTCTCTCACCAGCCTTCACCTAATTGAATGCAGAGCATTGCTACACTTAAGGAATTTCTTTTTTCGATTCAGATGCTAAACAAGTGATTCTGAAGTTAATAATAATCCAACACTGATAATTATAATGAATTATAAAGACAATTGAATCATGTGCATGTGATCTCACTTTAAGCAAGCTTATTTTAATGATTACATATAGTAATATATGCTTATTGCAGAGTCTTTAAAAATACTCTAAGGGCATGCAAAAGCATAAGGCAAATCATCCATAAGCCCATCACATTAAGGTATATTTAGCATGGGATGAACCAGGGATAAGAGAAAAGATGTCTTTGAATCTACAACATAAGCTATTGCTGTCCTAACTATACATATATACATATCTATTATGCATAAAATGTATCCATTTACATTTTATTACTTTAAAATTATTGTGTTAATTACTATGCTCCTAGTTATCTTTCAAATATGTATACATTTTTAAAAGATTGTGGAGTCATACATATAATCTTTTACATCCTGGGTGACTTGGAAAAGTTTCCAGGTCTCATGGATTCTTCTATTTCTTCATCTTTAAAATGGGTATGATAATTCCTGACTATAGATTCTCATAAGAATTATAATTACTATCTATAAAAATGTAACACTGCAATTTACACAATGAGCATTAAATAAATGTTTGAAAATATTTCTAATTGTATGTATAAAATTTTATCAAATATATACTATATTTTCTCAATTATGTATTTGGACAATTGGTTATTTTCCACTTTTTAAAATGATAAGTAACTTATTTCTTTCATATGGAGTGCTGACAGTATTCGGCACCCTTAGAAAAATTTATGTTTTGGGACACCTGGGTGGCTCAGTTGGTTAAGGGTCTGACTCTTGATTTTGGCTCAGGTTATGATCTTAGGGTCATGAGATCAAGCCCCAAGTCCAGCTCTGCACTGAGTGTGGAGCCTGCTTAAGAGTCTTCCTCTTCCCTCTTCCTCTGCCCTTCCCCCGCCTATCCCTCTCCCTAAAAATAAAGCTAATAATATGTTTTGTACCTTACTCACTTTTAAAATAGATTAGTGTTCCATTACATTAGCAAAGATAATGGAAAATTAAGGTTTTTTTATTTTATTATTTTTTAAAGATTTTATTTATTTATTTGACAGAGAGACAGCAAGAGAGGGAACACAAGCAGGGTGAGTGGGAGACGGAGAAGCAGGCTTCTGCGGAGCAAGGAGCCTGATGCAGGGCTCGATGAGGGCCTAGATCCCAGGACCTGAGCCGATCATGACCTGAGGGGAAGGCAGATGCTTAACGACTAAGCCACCGAGGGGCCCCAAAAATTAAGTTTTAAAAAATGGGAAATATTTTCACACTGCGTTCTGAAATTTGAGATGGATGATTTGACTATTTATATTGTTTCTAAATATATGTCTTTTTCTTTACTTCATTTTATATTATGATATAATTAATGTTTTATTATTTGGGGAGAATATCTAAATATTATAATCAAAATTGCAAAATGCAGTTTCTCATGTAATAAAAAGAACATCAATAGTGGAACTTTTTTTAATGTAAGTTATCTGTGACATAATAGAAATGACACTGGTGCTTTTTTTTGTTGCTATCTGGGGTGGTGATTCTAGAATGGTTATTGTAGATTGACTCAATAGGAACCACAAAATTTTAACGAAGGAATAGGACCAAACTGAAGACAAGTTAAGCAACTTCTAAGGCCCCTTTTACATTTCTGCACGTCTCTGCCAAACTCCAGAGCATATTTTACCTGATAACACACACAGACATTCCTAAAGCTGGAAGGGACCAGTGCGCCTTCAAGACCATGGACAGATAACTTCCATAATAACCATATATAAGAAGTGATCTGAAAACAATATGAATATATGATGGCCTGTGTTTGTAGAAATTAGTTTTGTAGCTCTCTTTTGTAGTTGTTAATTGCACAGACATAGAAGAGTTTTAGTGGGAAATATTGTTCAGGCTGCTCAAAGGACGTACTAATGTTGAAAGTTTGTTGAGATTGCATATAATAATGCATTTGCCCAAAGCAACACATTTAAATAAAAAGCAATACTTTAAAAAAATCATAGAAGTTTAGATGAGCTGAATGATTAATTTAGAGGTAAAAACCATGAATCAACTCCCTTGTCAGTCACTTATGATTTGATGCTGTGCACCTATTGTACTTTTCTGAACTACAGTCTTTAATTTCTATAATAGAAATTATGCTACCATCATAATCTACTTTTTTTTTTAAGATTTTATTTATTTATTTGAGACAGAATGAGAGAGAGAGAGCACATGAGAGGGGGGAGGGTCAGAGGGAGAAGCAGACCCCCCGCCGAGCAGGGAGCCCGATGCGGGACTCCATCCAGGGACTCCAGGATCATGACCTGAGCCGAAGGCAGTCGCTCAACCGACTGAGCCACCCAGGCGCCCCTTTCATCATAATCTACTTTTTCACAGGAGTTAGTTTGATCATATGTGGCTTTACTTCGTGTATATGTCAGAGTACACACTAAAAATTATTTATTAATTATAAGAAAACATGTCAGAGATAGAGTATATAGATTTATTGTGTTTTCCTAGGAGGTGTATTACCTCTTCTCTGGTTTTTCTGTTTCAACCAGCTATTGAAATCATATTGAGGTGATATAATTTAAGAAAAAAGGGTTATAAATCCCTCTCTTTAGAGCCATTTGTATTTTTAAGAAACCAAGTTGGCTTTAAGGTAAGAAGTTAATTATGAATGTCTCTTTCACTTTGGTTATAATTTTCATAATTATAATTCGTATCTTTTTTTCTCTGTAATGTTACTTTTCTCTTGGCCTCTTTCAAGGTTTTTTCTTTAATTCAGATAGTAAGTATTTTGTATATAATGTGCATAGACATATGTGTTTGTATATGTTCTATTGGTATTTATTCTTGGTGTTTTTTGACTGTTCTGAATTTGTGTGGTTAGCATTTTTCTTTTTTTTTTCTTTTTCTTTTTTTCTTTCATGTTTGCTTGCTTTTTTCTCTTGTAAAATTCTCAGCCATTATCTTTTCAATATTTTTTCTGCCCATTCTCTGTCTCTTCTTTCTATAATTTCCTCTGTCCTTCTGGAATTCTAAATACCAGTTTGCTAGAACAATAGAATTTGTCCCACAACTCTTCAGTGCTCTATTTTTTGTGTTTGTTTATTATTTCTCTTTGTTTTTTGGTTTGGATAATGCCTTTATCTTTAAATTCATAAATCCTTTCCTTAGCTGCTTGAGGTCTACTAAATAACACATTAAAGTTATTTGTTAATACATTTTTTTCAACATTCCAATTTGATATTCTTAAATGTTCCATCTCTTGGGGTGCCTGGGTGGCTCAATTGGTTAAATGCTCCCTCTTTCTGCTTGAAAATCACCATCAGTTCATGCAGAGCCTTAAACATGTTACATGTAAATCATAATTTTACATTTTCTCTCTGATATTTCCAACATCTGGATTACATGTGGCTTTGGTTCTGTGGATATTTTGTCCCTGACAGTGTTTATATCTTTTGAATGTGCATATATTCTTGTTTTTTTAATTTTTGTTTGAGAGACAGACATCATGTGGAAGGCATTCAAGACAAAGGCAAATCGTGTTTTCCCTGGAAACTGTTATAACTCTTCTTCTGCTAAGCTTTTAGTATGTGAGAGCCCAAATGTGTTTCAGTTTTCTTGTGGCTGTTGTTATCTTCACTGCTTCTAATGATCACAATTTTCCTAGCATTCTCCTGTGCTCAGGGAAAAGATTGATTTGCCAATGGGCTTTTCTCAATATCTACTCCTCTATCAGCTTTACATTTTCCTATATATCCCTTCCTTAGAAATGATCTCTCTCCACACCCTTGTCCCTCCCACAATGTTACTTTCTTGCTCTTTACTTGGTGCTTGCTAGCTTTGTGAAAAGTGGTGGGAAGGGATGTGCATTGTTATTCTTTGTACCCTCAGTCTTAAACAACCATTAGGTCTCAGGGATAAGGGGCTTTCCAGTGATCCTACCCTTTCCCTCCTAATGAGAAATTTCTATGTATTTGGATCCATATCATTCCCTATTCCCTCCTGAGTTTAGAGGGATGCTTTCCTTTTCTCTTCATGGTAGTATTCTCCCTGCTCTATGTGTGGCAGTTTATTGCCCTCCCACAGCTCTTTAAGTCTTTAGTTTCATGGAGGAAAAGGATCAGGTAGGGCTTTGTGCTTTACCTATAGCATGTGCGGTGCTGTCCTGCAGAATGCATCATGTTCATTTGTATATAATGCACAAATGAAAGTGGTTTCCCATTTCTTGTCCTGCCCTTGGTTTTTCTCTTGAAGACTATGAAAACAAGCCTATAAGTAGATAGAGATCCCCTGTGTCTGGGCTTTTATACTTTCATTCTAACATATACTTAGCCCTTAGCAATTTGTCCAAAATTTTAGCAGCATTTCACTTAACTATTTGTATAGCAGCCCTGTCTTCCTTTTGTGCTTTGTCTTGTTTTCTCCTTCTCAAGCGCTTGTTTCTTCTTAGATTTTAGGCTGACTGATCAACCCATGACCTCAGTGCATTGATGAAGTAAAGTTATAATCTTAATAGTTTTTTTCTCTCCTGTCAGGGTGGGAGTATGCTCATTGCAGCTATTTCCTTATTAAATTGAAGCTGAAAGTCTCTGTGTATATGTAATAAAATTATTGGTATTGACTATTGCTATTATATATAATGAAAATACATTATAAATAAAGAAGTATACACTAATTTTATTCTGCCCAGTTCTTTTTTTTTTCATTTTATCCTAACACTGAAAACAAAATAAAGGAGTTCAAATATTATTTACAAGGCAAAATGAATTTTTAAAAAAATCACAACCTTAATTAAAAACAAGAATAAAATAAAATGTGAGTAAATCTGCTGAAGGTGTTAGTAAAATAAAATCATAGGTCATTTATCGTTCTCTCAACTCATAGGCATTCTTTATTTTATAAAGGAAAAGAAACTGGTACATACTATTCCATTGTTGTTGTTAATAAAATAGTGTATTTCTGCATAAACTGATAGAAGTTCAGCAACAGTATCCTGAGCATAAAATAGATGTAATTGTTGTCATAAGTATTATAGTTATTACTACTGCTAGAATTATTAACATTATGTAGGTCTTTAAAATAATTATATTATTAATTTATTTCTGTGCAACAAATGCTATAAACTCAGGGGCTTAAAGCAAACCCCATTTATTTTTATCACAGTTTCTATGGAACATGAAATTGGATCTAGATGTATTCGCTGGGTTCTCTGCTCAGGGTCTCACAAGAATGCAATCAAAGTGCTAGCCTGCAATTGCATCTGAGGCTCAGGATCCTCTTCCAAGTTCACTTGTTGTTGACAGAATTAGGTTCCTTGTGGTTGTAAGACTGAGATCTCCACTTTCTTTCTGGCTATCAACCAAGAGCTATTATGAGATTCTATAGCGGGCCCCCATCCCTGATTTGTGGCCCTCTGCATAGCATAGCAATTTGCTACTTCAAGGTCAGCAATATAATTTCTCCCCTTTCAAATCTTTCAGTCTCTTTTAAGGGGTCACTTTATCAGGTCAAGCCTACCCAAGATAATCGCCTTTTGATTAATTCATATCCAACCAATTAGGGACATTAAATCCATCTGAAAAAAACACTTCTGCCATATGAAATAGCAGAATCACATGAATGGTATTCCATTGTATTCACAAAATCCACTCATATATCCAAGGTTGGGAATCATACAGGACTCATACAGCAGAGGGAAGGGGCAGGAATCTTAGGGCTATCTTAAAAAGCTGCCTACTACACAACCTTATTTTTCCATGGGATAATAATTAAATAAAAGTCAAAATATTCTTTATATTACATTCATTACATAAGGATTTTGTTGATGTGGTATTTGTGATTATTCAAATATTTTTTGTCCTTCTCTGGGAAAAGGTAATGAAATACGAGCCAGGAATGCCTGGGTGGCTCAATAGATTAAGCATCCAACTCTTGATTTCAGTTCAGGTCATGATCTCAGGGTGGTGAGATCAAGCCCTGAGTTGGGCTCTTTGCTCAGTTCAGGGTCTGCTTGAAATTCTCTCTTTCCCTCTCCTCTGCCCCTCCCCCGCCCATGATCGCTTTCTCTTTCTCTTTCTCTCTCAAATAAATAAATAAATCTTTAAAAAAAAATAAAGCAAAACAAACAAACAAAAAATAAATATGAGCCAAAGTGACCTGTGTCTCTTCTGAATAGACTATAAGAGTCACCATGGAGTTTACCATGATTTTTTTCTAGGGTCAGCTTCATCAGAGGCATTGCTTAATTTTTAGGCTGCTTTATAGTTACTGTTGGGACTTATATTTCTTTTTATAGATCTTTGCATTGCCTGCATGCATTCTCTGATAACATGATTATTTTGTATCTTAGTATATCATTCTAATTAATCAATCATTGTTCTGCAGTCTATATTTGAGATATTTGTTCAAAAATGAATACATAGGTGCCCTTCCTTCTGAGTGTTTGAATATATGATAATAACTTTAGGGGCGCCTGGGTGGCTCAGTTGGTTAAGCGACTGCCTTCGGCTCAGGTCATGATCCTGGAGTCCCTGGATCGAGTCCCGCATCAGGCTCCCTGCTCGGCAGGGTGCCTGCTTCTCCCTCTGACTCTCCCCCCTCTCATGTGCTCTCTCTCTCTTATTCTCTCTGTCTCAAATAAATAAATAAAATCTTTAAAAAAATGAATATATGATAATAACTTTCTATACATTCACACATAGATCATAATATGTCTGAGTATATTATTTGGTATATTGCTTTGTACAATGATTTGAGAATAAAGTACATGATATATTTTCATCTTCTGATTTTGGCATGGCATTAGAAACGTTTTCATTTTTTTCCTTTGGTGGATAACAAATTCACATTTGCTTTCTGGTTATATGTTTATTTCTGTATAATAAAACAAAACAAAGCAAAATCCTCAGACTACATATAATAGACATTGTGTACATACCCTCATACACATTTATAGGGTCCTCCCAATTATAAAAGAAGATCTAGATTGATCCAAGTTGATCATGATAATGCCTGGGTTTAATTTCTTATTGCGTGATGTTCACCTGATTACATAAATTGGCTCAATAATGAATGTGAAATCTTTGTAGTTTTCTCCCTCCACTCTTAGGTCTTACCTAAGATGAGAACTAACTGATATCAATTTAAATATCAGCTTCAGTTCCTAGTTTTGGCATTAAAAAATATCCTGAATGCCCTAAATTACTAAATATCAAGATATTTTTAAATGAATATCTGAGCCTTCAATTAATTAGTTATCTCTACAGACATAAAACTAGAAAAAGAAGTGTATATATTTATGCAGGAGCAGTATGCTAGTCTGATCTTGAAATTAGCCCTTAGAATTTCTAACTATAAACCTAGAAATTGTGATTCACATTTATATAACCCATATGGGTCAGAAATTTTCAAGTCAAAAAACTACCACAGTATGTGGCCTTAGGCCAGTGAGATGGCTGGAATGCAGCAGTAGCAAAGGCAAACTGGCTCTGGAGGGCCTGATTTCCCACAGATAAGATTAGCTCATAATTTGAAATTATAAAACATGTAAGATAACAAATCTACAGTAAGAAATCAGTAAACATAACAAAGGGTAGTATTAGATCTTTTGAGTTTCCCATAATACATGTGTTGAATAAAGATTAAGGAATATATATGTTTAATATTTAACTTAGTTAACACATTGTTTACCAGAAAGAACATGTCTGTATTTGACAAGTGACTTATAGGGTTACCAGTTTATGGCCTTTGTTTTGGCAAATGTTTTATTGGGTGAGAATGGTTATATATAAGACTTTTTCGTATAACTGTGCATTAAGAGCTTCACAACTAAGTCCTTGGCTCCTATCTTTGCTGCATTGTAATTATAGACATACCAGGCAAAATATAGTCACATTTGGATTACTTAATTCTAAATATTAGTGGAACTATTTTACATAATTTATATCATTGCACACAACTCAAAATGGCTCCCTAGGGTGGGCATACATCTCAGTGTGCCTGGAATGTGCAAATTTAAGCCTTGTGCCTCAACAAAATTAATAGTAGCAATATTTTTATTCTTAAAACTTTCCAAGTCTGGAATGATATATCATATGGCTACCATTTTTAAATTATAATGGGAATATGAGAATATATTTTCCCATTCAATTGAAAAAGTCTAGAAGTAAGGCAATTTTCAGGCAATGATGGTCTGGAACCAGCTCCTATCAGAGTGAGAGCCATTTATTAGCATCTCTTTCCAGCTTATATTTAGGAACATCAAGATGGTATCTTGAAACTAACCATGAAGAGAGTATTTATTTACATTTTGGATAATGGCAAAAGCTACAAATCAGGGTAGTTGGTGTGTTTTGCTTATTTGTTTGTTTGTTTTTTTCTCCTTCCCTACCAGTATACCACTGGCTTTTTAAATTTTTTTTTTTTTTATTTGTTGTTCATTTTTTGCTGTTGTTGTTTTGTCTTTTTGTTCCTTTTTCAGGGCCCTGCTTTAGGAATGTTTTCCTAATATTAGAAATACCACTGGCTTTAGGATTTTTTGTTTTTTGTCTGTTTTACTTTGTTTCATTTTGTCTGTTTGTCAGAGCTTCTGCTTTCTTTTATTCTCTTATGTTTCTTCAAATTTTCATCCTCATTCTCAGGCTGTCTTTCCTTATGGGGCAAAATAGGTTTAACTCTTGCAGGCCTCAGAGTTCCTCAGATATTTTCTGTGTTTTATCCGCATTCTCTAATTCTTCTTACCTCTCCCCTGAAGTTTCCCTTATGTTCTTTCATATCCATATCTGTGGGCTTTAGGAACCCAAAAGCACATATCAAGTACTGCACACTGGTTGTTAAGAGATCCCTGACCCTTCAAGAATGTGAACTTGTGATTTATTTTTTTTCAGGTCTGAATTATTCTCTTTGGGCATAGTTGTCTTGCCATTTCTGCTCCAATCGTTCCTACTGCTTCCTTGCGTAACTAATTTATTTAGCAGTCAAAATTTTGAAAGATATAAACTTGAAGCAGTTTTATATTTCTCCAATGACTACTTGTAAGCATGCTCTCCAGAATGTTAATTGCTGACCCCTAGAGCAATTTTTGGCAGGTGGCATACATCTTGATTACATTTAGTGACAAAATATCCATTCACTTTAAAATGCAAAATTTATGTCTAATTCAAAATTAATCCCTCTCTTCTCCTCCTCCCAAGCCCAACTATACATGTAATCTTGGGTCTTGGAGTTTCAAACGGGTATTGTCTCTACCCTTTCAGTCCTTCTTGTAGTCCAATTTCTTTGAGTGTGTGATGGAGGTGTATAAAGGCTGCTTCAGGAATTCTTCTTTTCCCTCCTTTCTTAAGGTCTTAAGAGCAAATTCTATTTCACTTCCTGTTAATGGTTTTTATTATATCCTTGAACATTATTCTTGCATCTTTAACCAACACTTATTGCCAATTACTATCTTCTGAGCAATAGACATTTAAATTCTACCTCTCTCATGTAATACCAGAAGATGACTTAACTATAATTTCCCGAAAAAGAAAATCCAGGCCCAATTGTGCCACCTATTCTTCCCTTTCACCAACCAGACCATTCTCTTGAATTGGGTAACCATTCAAGGCTCCCTTCTTCAGTATCTTTAGACCCAAGGGGAAATGATAGGTCTTTGTTTTGGCAGAAAAAAGCAGAAGATTCCAATGCTAGTCATTCTCTTTATCCTTCCATCTGTCTTCAATTGTCTTTTCAGCCTTTTAGATAGGCATAAGATAGCTAATCAATGCTATTGGGTAAGTAGATTTCCAATTGTGAAATGAATTGTCAGGCTTTCATTCTTCAAGTCAACTTTCATCTCTTTAAATGATTCTTTTGGAAAGTAGTCAGCCTCACTTGACTCAAAGTTGTATCTGAAAAGTAAGCTCCCTTTATAGAAACCACAATGTCTCCAACTAAGCCAATGACACAATTCCAAGTACACCCCTTCACTGCCCTGTATTGCAGTGTCCTGTGTCTATAGAAGATGGTGGTGATGTCATGTGAAGTAAAAGGAAAACTGATTGAGATAGAGACCCTGGCAAAGTTCTTTAAACGTGATTCTTAGTGACTCATTGATGGCTTTCTCATAGGTAAAGGATAAATAATGAGATTTTATCTTCAGCTTTGGATCCTCATTGTCAATTTCAGGATAATAGGAACAATTCTATACAGTAATTTATTACAATTGTGAACACTCACAAATTGTAGTTTACATTTCTAGCTTATACCCTCAACACTTGTTGTTCTGTTTCATCTTATCCATGTCATTGCATCTTTTTTTGTAGATTTATAAAGCAGTACAAAAATGTGTCTTCTATATCCCTGCTCTAATATTTTACACTATCAATTCTTTTCTGTACTGCTCTGGTAAGATTTCAGTTCTTCTCTAATTATTTATTTTTTCTTGACCTAGATGTGTTATATAATTATGTTCTTTTTTTTTATTTCAACTCATCATCTTCTCATCTGCATTTTTTCTTTATAATATTCAATAGGACATTAATGAAAAAATATATCATATGCTTTGAATAGGGAAGATAGTCACATGGTCAAAAATTAGGAAGTACAGAAAAATATAGTGAAAAGTTTTCCTCTCATTCTTGTTTCTGTCACTGAATTCCTGTCTTTGGTAGTAACACAGTTACCATTTTATATGCAAAAGGGAAATTACAATAAATTGAATCAACTCCAAATTTATAGACAGCAAAGGGTATGTACATTTGTTATTATGTACTACTAAGTCATCTTTAATTGGAGTTGCAAATATACGGGTTATAATTCTTATGTCTTAAAACACTGATAATTTGACAATATGATATGCCAAAATTCTATTTCAGTACATATTAATTTATTTTTAATTAATTAATTTTATTTTTTTTTTTAAGATTTTATTTATTTGCGAGAGAGAGAATGAGAGACAGAGAGCATGAGAGGGAGGAGGGTCAGAGGGAGAAGCAGACTCCCTGCCGAGCAGGGAGCCTGATGTGGGACTCGATCCCGGGACTCCGGGATCATGACCTGAGCTGAAGGCAGTTGCTTAACCAACTGAGCCACCCAGGCGCCCCGAGTACATATTAATTTAATGATATATATCTATATACATGCACACTATATTCAGCAACAAACAGGATCCTTAGCATTTTTAAATGTCTATAAAATCTATATGATATAGAAAAAATTAAGAAAATGAGATGTAAGACCTATATTATGCATACATATATTCCTTCCCCCTTATGACAAGTCATTTAAAAGTCTTAAATAGGGGCGCCTGGGTGGCTCAGTCGTTAAGCGTCTGCCTTAGGCTCAGGTCATGATCCCAGGCTCCTGGGATCGAGCCCCGCATTGGGCTCCCTGCTCCGCTGGAAGCCTGCTTCTCCCTCTCCCACTCCCCCTGCTTGTGTTCCCTCTCTCGCTGTGTCTCTCTCTGTCAAAATAAATAAATAAAATCTTAAAAAAAAAGTCTTAAATAGAAATAAATAAATAGAAAGGTATTTATAAGAAAATTAATATCATTATTATATTAGTTTTTCTCAAATTGATCTGTAGATCAATACAATTTCAAACAATATCACAACATTTGGGGAAGAGATAAGATCATTCTAAATTTATTATGAAGAGCAAAGACTAAGATACCCCAAGAAATTGAGGTGATGAAAACAATATATTGGGGGCATCTCTGGGGTAATGTTATATTTCTTGGCCTGGATTCTAAATATACATATGTTAAATGTATTATTGTGCTTTAAATCTTTCAGGTGTTTGTCATATTTACTTCATATTTCAGTACTGTTTAAATGTGCTTTTCTCATTTACAGCTGAAAAGATAGTTGTAGTGCATAATTTCTAGACTAATTTCCAATACCTGGCAAAAATTCATTATGTTTCTTTAGACTCATGCTCCAATTTTTTCCTTCACCATCTGAATTGGTCAAGCACTTGTAAATCCATAACTCTAGTATACATTGCTCTGTGGGTTCAGAGATGGTTGTCTCAAAACTTTATTCATACAATCTTATCTCCAAAGATGATTTCTCCACATTTTAAATTACTGCTTTATATGAATTCTGAATGGATATAAAAATAGTAACATTGATTGCACATGGGAAGAGCATGACATACAATTTACAATAATGCAGTTTAACCTGAAACAGTGTCTACAGATTAAAAATATGACATTTTTGATGCAGTGCAGCTGAGAGTGAGAGAATTAATATTTCATTATAATTCTGGAAAAAAGTCATCAAACCACAAGCAAACTATATATTGAATCCTTTTGTCCATTTATTTTAGACTATGAAGACTATATCTGCATAGTCTAAAACATTTCTCTTAGGTCCTGGGCATATTTGTACTATGACTTTCAGTTTTAAAGATTTTTATGCATTGACATTTTTTGCCTACCTTTATTACTATTTTAGTGAAAAGTTATGATAACAATATTGGAGGTGATTAACAAAGGGTATTCTAATCCAGCCCCTTCATGAAAATTCCAGTTACATTTTCATGTTTCTGCACCATATTTTTAAACCATATCAACTACATTAAAATGCTTTAAATTATTGTGCAAAAGCTTTATCTGGATGAAGTCCCAATAGTTCATTTTTGCCTTTGTTTCCCTTGCCTTTGGAGACGTGTCTAGCAAGAAGTTGCTGTGACTGAGATCACAGAGGTTGCTGCCTCTGTTCTCCTCCTAGGATTTTTGATGGATTCCTGTCTTACATTTAGATCTTTCATCCATTTTGAGTCTCTTTTTGTATGTAGTGTAAGAAAATGGTCCAGTTTCATTCTTCTGCACATGGCTGTCCAATTTTCCCAACACCATTTGTTGAAGACATAAATCAAAACCACAAGGAAATATCACCTCACACCTGTCAGAATGACTAAAATTAACAAGTCATGAAACAACAGATGTTGGTGAGAATGTGGAGAAAGGGGAACATTCTTACACTATTGGTGGGAATGCAAGCTCGTGCAACCACTCTGGAAAACAGTATGGAGATTCCTCAAAAAGTTGAAAAAAGAGTTATCCTATGACCCAGAAATTGCACTAGGTATTTACCCCAAAGATACAAATGTAGTGATCCGTAGGGGCAACTGGATCCCAATGTTTATAGCAGCAATGTCCACAATAGCCAAACTATGGAAAAAGCCCAGATGTCCACCAACAGATGAATGGATAAAGAAGAGGTGGTATATATATATATATATATATATATATACACACATATACAGTGGAATACTACTCAGCCATCAAAAATGAAATCTTGTGGCACCTGGGTGGCTCAGTCATTAAGCGTCTGCCTTCGGCTCAGGTCATGGTCCCAGGGTCCTGGGATCGAGCCCTGCGTCAGGCTCCCTGCTCCTCCCTTTCCCACTCCCCCTGCTTGTGTTCCCTCTCTCACTGCATCTCTCTCTGTCAAATAAATAAAATCTAAAAAAAAATGAAATCTTGCCATTTGCAGTGACATGGATGGAACTAGATGGTATTATGCTAAGCAAAGTAAGTCAATCAGAGAAAGACTGTTATCATATGATCTCATTCATATGTGCAATTTAAGAAACAAAACAGAGGGTCATAGGAAAAGGGAGGGAAAATAAAACAAGATGAAATCAGAGAGGGAGACAAACCATAAGAGACTCTTAATCATAGGAAATAAACTGAGGGTTGCTGGAGGGGAGGGAGGTGGGGGGATGGGGTAACTGGGTGATGGACATTAAGGAGGGCACGTGATGTAATGAGCACTGGGTATCATATAAGACTGATGAGTCACTGAACTCTATCTCTGAAACTAATAATACACTATATTAAGTGAATTTAAATTAAAAAATAATAAATTAAAATAAAATACTTTAAATTGAATTTGAATCCGAAGGGTAAATCCTTTAATACAGTGTATTTATTATATACACCATATCTGTTATTACATTGCAACTACTCATTTCTATAATTCTCCAAATCTAAATCTCTTTTCTTAAAAAAAAAAAAATCTTGCTTTTCTTATACATTACCCTTGATCAATACATATTATAGATATACATATATTTAAAACTCACAGGTTTAAATATTTTATATTTTTATTAGCCTAAATGGATTAAAACTAACAAGAGTTCTTACATGTATGTATATATGCATTTATAACCATGTGTTTCCTCTCCCTCAACTATCTTTTGATTCTTATTTGTTGATAAAAGTTTAAATTTAATATGAGGTAATACAGGCAGTTCTCATTTAAAATAATCACAGCCCAAACATCAGACAGGGCAAAAATTGGTCATACAATTTTTGTATTTTAAAGGGCAAACTTTGAAAGAAGAGCATCTGCTTAGATTTTTGTAACTATAAAAACCCGTGGTTAAATTCACTTCACTCCCCACAATACTTTTGAATAAATAGAGACTAGTCATAACAGAAGGAGTGTGTGTATACATTAGTTAGTTAATTTTAAAGGTTATATAAGAAAAAAATGGATTTTATCACTAATATTTTTAAAGTAAAATTCATATTAAAAACTATGTATATTTTAATCTTATTTGAAGAAAAAAAATCCAAAGAAAGAACATATGGCTGCTTCATAATGTAGACTACTTGGCATAACTTGAAAGGAATTCTCAAAATGCATAATGAATTCAAGCAATAACTTAAGTTTAGTAGCTATGAATACTCTAGGTCATTTTATAATAAGAATGTTAGATACCAAAATAAGTTTAACTTATTAGTCCTTTAAAAAATTCACTTAGTAGTAATTTCAATTGAAATTTACCTCTGAGTAACGTCAGAGGTAAAACATCAGAAAGAAAAGAGTAAGAAATAAGTGAAGTGGGTATATAAAACTGAAAACACCATTAATAACTTAATTTTAAAGTATTTCTCCTTCATACTTTGTATTTAAATTTACTTATAAGAAATTCAAAGTGAAGATACTATTTTTGGTGTACTTCACCATATTTTATGATATTCAGCTAATAATATGTATTTAGCAATATAATTTTTTTTATTTAATCAGGGCTCAAGCTATTGCATCTATCTTGTTTTCCTAAAGAAGGTGTATTTTTTCAAGTATATTCAAGGCCTCTATATCATCTTTTTTCTTTCTTTCTTTTTCTTTTTTTTCCCCAATTTTTATTTAAATTCTAGTTGGTTAACATACAGTGTAATACTGGTTTCAGGAGTAGAATTTAATGATTCATCACTTACATACAATACCCAGTGCTCATCACAAGTGCCCTCTTTAACACCCATCACCGAGTTAGCCCATTTTAAATAACTCTATAACCTGAACCATGGGAGCAACATCGAGATGGCCTTACAATTTAATGCATTAATACTATCTTCAAATTATATTTTTGAATAACTGCCAGTTTTTCTTTTTAACATTTTATACACTTAATAATATTATCTTTTTGTAGTCTTATATCCCAGATATTTTTTATGAAGTTTTTTATATTCTGTTTTCATTTACTGATCACATCTTTCAGTAAAGGACTCAATTTTGGTACACACAATTTGAGTTAGTGTGACAGTTTCCTTTGAAGTAATTTCCAAATCATTCATTAAAAATTATTGGTATTCCAAAAATAAGTAAATAAACAAATTAAAAAATAAACAATAAATAAAATAAAATAAAAAAATATCAATATTCCACATGTAGAACTGCAGTCTTTCCAATTAACTATTAAAATCTACCTATAGTGCGGCTTGCATTTTTTTTTTATGCCTCTTTCTCAGAGGATGTTTAAATTCTACCTTGACTTTGCTCACCACACTCACTAAGCCTCTGGACTTTATTCATATTACAGAAATCTCAAGGAATTTACATATTCCTTGAGAGGAAGGGATGCGTCTTATTCTTACTTTATTTATGTATTTATTTTTCCAAATTTTTATTTCTAGCTAGTTAACATATAGTGTAATATTGGTTTCAGTAGAATTTAGTGATTCATGACTTACATACAACACCTACTGCTCATTACAAGTGCCCTCCTTAACACCCATCCCCCATTTAGCCCATCCCCCAACAACCCTCTCTTCATCATCCCTCAGTTTGTTCTCTATCTCTACCTGGTTTGTTTCCATCTCTTTTTTCCCTTCCCATACGTTCATCTCTTTTGTTTATTTAATTCCACATATGAGTGAAATCATATGGTATTTATCTTTCTCTGACTGACTTACTTGCTAAGCATAATATACTCTAGCTCTATCCACATCATTGGAAATGGCAAGCTTTCATTCTCTTTGATGGCTGAGTAATATTTCATTGTATGTATATACCACCTCTTCTTTATTCATCAGTCAATGAACACATGGGCTGTTTCCATAATTTGGCTATTGTAGATAATGTTGCTATAAGCATCAAGGTGCATGTGTCCCTGTAGGTAACAGTTTTAATAAACAAAGGGGACTTACATAGGAGGGTTGTCTTGGGTAGCAACAAGACAAATGGATCCTTGCACCTGCCCACCAAATCTTAAAAGCTTATATAAAGAACTCAACTGGGTTTAGTCACATAGACTATCAACATTGCATTACTATCTCAAGGCTATGTCTTTAAAGGGAGCAGCCTCTGGGAGCAGGAGAGGCGAGCAGAACCCAGGGTCCTGGGACAGGGGAGGGTTTGAAGGACCCTGCAGTTTCTCAGTCCAGCTCACATGTTAACCGGCAGTCATGTCTTTTCGATGACATTCCCCAACATATGGTTTCTGAAGATTTCCTGATGATGACTTCAGGAATTACATTCTCCAATACCACATAAACAGGACATAGTAGAAAATTTCTAGCATGTGTAGATAAGTTCTCCAGCTATGTGTTGATATCAGAGTCACTGAAAACTCCAAGCCTGTGGGAAGGTCCTTGCTGTCATCACTTAGGAGTCTACATTGGTCATTCTTCCAACCCTGTGGTCAGATTGCTTGGCTCTTCCCTGAATATCTCCCTTATTCAAAAGTACTTGATATATTACAGTGCTGATTGTACCATGATCTCTGGCAAGTTTCTTAGCTTTTCTTTTCAATATATATATTCCTCACCTATGAAGTAGGGAATAATAACAATACTTATTCATAGGATTCTTGTGAGGATTAAAGGATAAAACGTATATATAACTTCTTAAAAATGCATAGAGGGCTCATAGTGTTCTATAAGTTTTCATTATTGCTATTACCAAACTTAGAATATGTAAATTTTTGTTGAAGGACCTCTCAGTGGTCCAGGATCTGAAAGGTGAAACATAACTAAATTGGAAGATAAAATACAAGACACGAAGGTATACTTGAATTTTACTAAACAACAAAAATTGCCATTTCCAATGATGTGGATGGAGCTAGAGTGTATTATGCTTAGCAAGTAAGTCAGTCAGAGAAAGATAAATACCATATGATTTCACTCATATGTGGAATTAAAGAAACAAAAGAGATGAACATATGGGAAGGGAAAAAAAAAGAGATGGAAGCAAACCAGGTAGAGATAGAGAACAAACTGAGGGATGATGAAGAGAGGGTTGTTGGGGGATGGGCTAAATGGGGGATGGGTGTTAAGGAGGGCACTTGTAATGAGCACTAGGTGTTGTATGTAAGTGATGAATCACTAAATTCTACTGAAACCAATGACATGCCAATATGGCCTGGGACATCCTTACACTAACAGTTTATGTTGTTTATTTGGAATTCAAACCTAATTGGGTGTTCTGTATTTTATTTACTAAATATGGCAACTCTAACATAATGCCATTTACCTTGGATCCCTTGCTACCTCTAAGTTTCTCCTCCTGGGATTCTCAGATCTCTTTCCTTCTCAAGTTCCTGAATTGTTCCATGTACGTCCAAGTCACTGGGAAATCTAGGAGAAACCAACTCTCCATTTGGTCTGTGACTGTTACTCACCATTTGAAGAAATTCTTACTTCAGGCAGTTTAGGCTTTCTGTTTGTACAGAATCCCAAAGATGAAATTATAAAGTCTTGGTAGAGCATGAAATCACAAGAAGGGGAAAATAATCAGACAAAAGTATTTTAAAACATATTTTCATTTTTCTCTGTACTGCTGCCTCTTAGCTATCACATTTCTATAATTGTCTTTCACTAAAATGGTCTTACCTTAAAATTTCATATGTATTTTATAAATAATCTGGATAAAATACGCAAATTCTACATTTGTATTGTTCAGAATTAAGAAATAAAAAAAGTTATCTTTAATAAATAACTGGTCATTAAAAAGACACAGTTAAAGAAGAATACATTTGTCTTTGATATTTTTAAAAATGATCATAATATATCAAATAAGCCTACAGAGGATGGGTCTCTATTTTTTTTGTAACCTCTTAATATACTACAATTTATGACACATACTGATTTACACATACTAATATTTACTATTAATTAACTAACTAAATAAATATTTTACATTCTTCAGTCATCTACAGTGAAAATCAGGATTCTTTTTCAAACTGATCATTAAATATTAATAATATCTTACTGATATTAGAAATAAAATATTATGCAAGTAATTATTTACACTTTTTGAAAAATAATGGAAAAACAAATTACAATAAACTCTGTTGTCACTCCTACTTAATGTAGATTAAGTATAAAAACTACCACAGAGTTCAGCCCATGTGTAATTAAATCCTTTTCCTCTTCATCCCGCCATTCATAGCAAGGATAAGTAGTTGGGTTTATTATATTTTTATTTTGCATGTAACACATTAGGGGAATGTTTTAATTTAGGTTTATTTAGATAAAATATCTAGTAGTATCTTCAAAATATGACAGAGCCTCTGTTCCTAGGTTGTTGTGGTTTTTTTTAAGATTTTATTTATTTATTTGAGAAAGAGAGAGGGCAATAGAGAGAGCATGAGCAGGGTGGAGGGTCAGAGGGAGAGGGAGAAGCAGACTCCCCATTGAGTACAGGGTCTGACACTGGGCTTAACCCCAGGACCCCAGGATCATGACCTGAGGTGAAGTCGGACACAACCAACTGAGCCACCCAGGTGCCCCTGTTCCTTGGGTTTTAATGACGAGGTACATTGGAACAATATATGGGCATGAACATCTTAGTCATATGAAGAAAAAATTATCCATCATGTCATTATGCCAGGCAATTTGCTGGTCACTGATGATACAGGGCATGAGCATGAATCCTGAGATACACTGGATGAGCTACAGCCCTTGCCTTCCTTGCGAATAGGTTTTAATGGGGTAACATTCTACTGTGGCTGGAGCAGAGATAGACAAGGGAGCTGAAGAGTTAGAAATCAGCATTTCAAGGACTTTTTATGTCATATCAGAACTTCTGCAATTCATCCTAAATACACTGGGAGCTAGTGAGTGGTTTTAAAAAGAAAAGTATTAGGTATCTATTTCTGAAGGTCCTTGCCTAGCTATAATTTGGGAACAGGGTTGGATTAGAGCAGTTTTGTAGGTGTGAGGCTCAGTTACGGCTGTTCTAGAAATCTGGGTCAGAAACCAGTTTGCTAGCAGTGAAAATGGAAATAAGTTGATGTATTTAAAATAAATACTGGAAGTAGAAATGATAGGATTTTCCCTGAAAATACCTTAGGCTCAAGACACTCTGTATTTTGTTCAGCTCTCTGGATTTATAATTCCTTTGCTGTCATCTAGACAAGAATTTAGAGATGTTCTTGTGTGTGTGTGTGTGTGTGTGTGTGTGTGTGTGTGTGTATACATATCTCGTTGCCTAGAGAATTTTTAGTCATCCTCTAGGACTGAGCTTATAATAATTTCCTCTGTGAAACATTCTCTGATGTCTGAGACTAAGTGAGGTTCCCCTGATGTGCAATTCATATGTATCCTATAATTTTCACAAATCTTTCAGTGGATACTAACTTTGTCCACAAACTGAAGGGTGGATGAAAGATTTTATTTGTATACTGAACTACATTTTTCCAAGCCCCCATTCCATGAAAATTGCAGAAATTTTACCTAGTTTGGTGTGGGACTTACCTCCTCTTTCACTTGGGGTTTTATCTTTATTTCCAGGGATGGGGGTGGGAACTAGACATCTTGTACCAAAGGTTATCTGTCTGTGGTCTTCTGAGCTATCTATTTTTACTGTGTTCCCTATTGTCAGACCACAAAGTTCACTGTGGAGATGATAAGAGTTAGTGCTTACAGAATGTTTACCTTGTGATAAATAACAGTTCTAAGCTATTTTTTGTAAATTTCAAATATTAAATCAATGAATCCTCGCAACATCTTCATAGGTAGCTACTATTTAGTGGTTTCATTTTAAAGTGAGAATACTAAAACATAAAGAAATTTAAAGCAACTTGCTAAAGTTCACACAGCATATGACTAATGGAGCCAGATTTGCTGAGCAGTCTAGCCTCAGAATCTATAATCTCATCCTCTACAATGTAATGTCCTTAAATCCCAATCAGCTGTGATAGTTATTTTGCTATTTTTTTTTTTTTTTGCTATTTTGCTAATTTAATGCCACTTTAGGTACCTTGAAAATTCTTCCCCATTTCCAGAACATGCTGTGAGTTTCTAAAGCTCCTTCTGGCTTTAGCTAGTTCTCTTTTGTTGCAACCAACCATTCAACTGGGTCTTGTTCAGCAAAGTCTTTTACTTAGAATCTGCAAAATCAGTTAAAGTCCAAGGTTTTGTTCCATCTACATCTGACCAGACGCACGCATGTACGTGCATGCACACAAACACACACAGGGGTGGGCCTAATGGAAACTGCTACCGTCCCTAGGCAGTCCTAAGCTTAGGAATCTTTTTTATGGAAAAGGTCTCCTGGCTTCCCGTTACCTCCCAGAGTTCAAAGCATTCACCATAAATCTAATAATGATTTTCATATCTGGATATAGAAAAAAAAAAAAAAAGGAAGGCCAAGGATTTCTTTTTGTATGTAGAAATATTCTCCACCTATATAACAAAGGAAAAATAACAATCTATCGCCCTTGTTGAGTTAGTTCTTGTGCAGGCAATTAACTTTTTCCCTCAGTTTTTAGTAATGAATTATTATTGTTTCTCAGTTGTGAAACATGATTTAGGGGCCTATGAAGTTTTTATAACAATACAGAGTCTTGAACTTGACTTACACATAGAGTAACACAGGAATGAATGGGCATCTCCCTGAACTACTTTCCACAAATGAACATTCTGGAAAATAGAAAGAAAGATGAGCTTAAATACCTGTCATCACTGAACTGTGAACACCATTTTGAACTTAAGAGCCTATCACACTCAAAAAGACACACAGTTCAAGGCACTGTGTAACAATAGGTGAAATAAGAAGTGGCATTGAACATAGGATCGAGTGTCCAACTCCTACGCTTATGTATTGTCGTTTAGAGCACCACTACTCTTTTTTTTTTTTTTTTTTTTAAGATTTTATTTATTTATTTGACAGAGAGAGACGCAGTGAGAGAGGAACACAAGCAGGGGGAGTGGAGGGGGGAGAGGCAGGCTTCCCGCCGAGCAGGTAGCCCGATGCGGGGCTTGATCCCAGAATGCTAGGATCATGACCTGAGCCGAAGGCAGAAGCTTAAGGACTGAGCCACCCAGGCGCCCCTAGAGCACCACTACTCTTGACAGAGCCACTGAGTTATGTGTTTTATGAATATTATCTTATACCATTGTCAAAAACCAACCCAGACATGGCAATTAAAACAATCAAAGTCTGATTAAAACAAATCCTGTCTTATTCAAACTGAGACTCAGAAAGATTACATGTACTATCCATTGTTATGCAGGGATTAGGAGAACTAAGATTCATACCTGACACGTTTCTGAAGTACTCTTTTCTTGTCTTCTGCATTTATTTTTGGGTGCATACTTTTTTGATAATTTCCTGATAAGATGAATATTTTCTGATTTTTCTATAAGAAAGAAAATAAAACTATTTCTATCATTTTATTCAAATCTTGATTTTTATCAAATCGTTGTCTTCATAATTCATTTTTGTCTTCATAAGTCATAATTAGTAAATGTCTAGGAATGTTGTCAAATTGCTGTCAAATGTTTAGGGGTGTTGTAGGAAAAAAAATAAGCTCCTTTTACATGTCAGGTATAAGATTTCAGGCATTTCAAGGTTTCTTAAACAATGGCAAATCTTAAATAATTCTTGAATTCTTCAGCAGTTTGTTGTCAGTGTTCTTAAGGCACTGTTTTATTAGAATTTCATGTAAGCTCTGGAATTTCATGGAGCATCAGGAAGAAATTTAAATCTGTTTTTCCAATGTGTTTATTTGATATATTCCTCTTTACAGTTGGATTATCAAATAATCCAAGAGCTTTCTTGTTAGTGTTTTCTAAAAATATGTCTCTTCCACTTAGTAAGTTACTACTTTTGATCTAACCTGGTTTATATAACTGATTTTCTTGATTTTAAAGTATCTATTGATGTCATTGCTTATCTTTATCACTTCTGTATTCAATTTTAAATATTAATGTTCTCTCAATTTTATAAGTAATTCTATAAGTGACTAAATTATCCTTCATAATGAACAAATCAGGAGTTTTTAACTTCTTATTGTTTTTTTGAGGTGTTCCAAAATATTTTTACTATGGCATATTTTTGATTCAAATTTTCTTTAGCTGAATACTAAAAATGCCAATCTTCACAAAAGGAAGGGTAATAGAGGGAAAGTTGTAATAGAAAGATGTAATGTTCTTAACCAAAACTCTTAAATACCTTAATTTGGCAACTTTTATAAAAGCATATAATCATGAGAACACACTGCTAATCCCACTCCTAAGGCCTTTGAAGGTACTGTGTCTAAGTGAGAAACCTAAAATTTAGGCTTCATTAAATTAGGCTTCATTCACTTTAAGACGCTGTGTCTGGCTAGGGCTTTTCTCATCGAATGCCATTCCTTCTTTTGTAAGAATTCTCTCTTTTCTCATTCATCTTCTGAATTACAAAGACACTTCACATCCCAGTAGAGTAGACACTGCTAGTTTGGGGCCTTCTTTTTTATAACAGAAATCAAATATCCTTTAAGGCAGCAATTTTTCTGATTAAAAGTATTCATTTTAACTTTTTTGCAGGTAGCAGTAGTCAATTCTGGTGAAGGAGATGTGAGAAGAAGTTATATGAAGCCTCAAAGAAGGCTCCTTAAAAATATTTTTTAAAAAAATAATTAAAAAAAAGGGAGATGAGCTCAGTTGTCTTGTGTCTTTAGTACCTTGTTCATTGTTGTCTTAGGATTTAGCCCCATTACTAAATTTCTACTGTAGAAACATTATCATTCTATGTTGAAATGAGCTTTTTTTGGTTTTGGCTGCCGTCTTTGTGAGGAAGCCCCTAAAGTGCTTCCTTCATTGATGGAACATTGGTACAGTCTGCTTTGAACTTCCTAGTTGTGACTTTCCAATTATCTAGTATTGTTCTCCACCAGTTTAAACATTTAATTAATTAATTAGTTAATTAATTAATTTATAGCACATTAAGAGGGAATGGGCACAGAGAGAGGGAGAAAGAATCTTAGGCAGAACTCCGTGCTGAGCATGGAGCCTGACCTGGGGGCTCAGTGTCACCACACTGAGATCAGACCTGAGCCAAAATCAAGAGTGAGACGCTCAACCGACTGAGCCACCCAGGTGCCCCTTTTTTCCACAAGTTTATATAACTTGATACTTCCTCTTCAACCCCTAGGTCCATTTTCTTGAATTAGGATGAACATTAGTGAAAACCCTGGAACCAAGCTTTGCTCAGCTCAGCTGAATCTTCTTAGTCCTTTCAGTTGTTAGCTATCAGATTTAGAAGTGGATTTATATACATCCCTGTTCCCTTGCATTGTTGTCTTTCAGACTCCATCCAAATGCTTTCTTTTTCAAGATTTTTTTTTTATTTTAACAGTGGGATTGTATCTCTCATCACACTTTATCAATATTTCTTTCCATAACAAAGACTATCAAAAGAAACAAGCTAGGGCGCCTGGGTGGCTCAGTTGGTTAAGCGACTGCCTTCGGCTCAGGTCATGATCCTGGAGTCCCGGGATCGAGTCCCGCATCGGGCTCCCTGCTCAGCAGGGAGCCTGCTTCTCCCTCTGACCCTCCCCCCTCTCATGTGCTCGCTCTCTCTCTCTCATTCTCTCTGTCTCAAATAAATAAATAAAATCTTAAAAAAAAAAAAAAAAAAAAAGAAACAAGCTATTTTCATAATATTAGACTTAGCCATTGCAATTTATTATAAGAATAATCATACATTTTGGATTTAAAATTACATTTTATGACATTGTGAAAATACATATACTATTTAATTTCTTTTTCTCACAATGATGAAGATGAATAAAATGATGAAGATGATGATGAGAAGGAGATTGAATCTTATAAAATTTCTGAGTTTTTTCAATTTTGAATAGGGAAGGTAAATGATATTGGACTGTTGTGGAAATTAAATGAAATTATCATGTAGAACATTTAATATACAGTCTAGAATTTTAAATAATTAGTAAGTGTTTTTACTATTTAACATGATGCTTACATTTGCCCATAAAATAAAGTCACAGAATATTAAATCAAGACCACAAAGGCCTGGGTGCTCTTTCTGAAAGAGGAAAATGAAATTGAGCTTACATCCTTTTGTGGAAAAGGTCTTAAGAGCAGAGTGACTAAAAAGCAATTCATTTATGAAATTTTTTGCTATGTAGCATACTTCATATCAAATCGCCTTACTTCCAAATTCTCAGTTTTTCATCCAATTGTGCTAACTGTGAAATCTGAAAAAAGGAGAAAATATTGCAAACGCAATAAATAAACCTAACTTCTATTGTTTAGCGAGTGATGAATGCAGGCTAACAAAAATGTAATAATTTGGTTTGACCACTTATTTGGTTTGAACAATCATCCATAAATAATATATACTTTATTAATATCATGAATAATATCTCATGAGCAGGTATTCAGAATATACTTGCATTTCAAATAATTCTGAAATTCACAGATTTTCATTCTTAAGCATTTCCTCATGAGAAATAAATGATTTTGCTTTAATACATTTAGTATACTTGACATTTATACATATATGACATATATATATATATATATGTATACAGTTAGGGTCACATATTTGCCTGCATATGTCTTATCTTTATTATATCTACAGTATTTCTGAGCACAGTTTCATACAGATTGTAGGTTCAGAGTGAATATTTTTGAAAACATAAATAAATAACGTATTTTAGATATTTCTCCATGACACTTACATAGACACCACCAGAACCACTATACCTACCTGTGACAACTATGAATAAACAGTAAAATAAAAGTTAGAGTTTTAGACTCTTTTAGAGTTTGTGTATGATCTCTCTATATACTTTCAGCACTTTGAAGTTTATTACTAAATCTAGTGATAAACTTTTATAACTTTGAGGAAACCTATACTAAAACCAAATTTATGTACTCTTTATTTTATTATTATTTGATCAATAAAATGCGTAGTAGAAATGGGAAAATATACTTGCTTAGTTTACAACTTAAGAACCCAAGAAAGACATTTCTTGTAAGAATCTAGATAAATAATTTGTATTTAAAATTAGGGAATCTAAATTATATTCAACTAACCAAATGTGATAGTTTGATCAATTACATACATCTTGTGCCACTATGATATAGAGTTAACATATATTTTAGAATTTCCATGTATTTATTTTACTAATAAAATGCTCAAGATGATTCTTTTACCTAAGGAAAGAAATGTATATATTATGAATACTCAGATATGTAATCTTAATAAAAATAATATTTTATTGTTGAATTCTAACAAAGTATAGTACAATGTATGGACACAAAATCATGAATATTATTTTTACTCAAATAGTCACCAGTTGTATGAGATTTAAAATTTTTCATATAGGGAAATGGCACTGCTCTATTTACTTCTATATTTTTATATACAAAATTAAAATGTATGCTACACAATGTTTAACATTTTTACTAATACTCTCAAGTTGTTATAAAGACCTGGAAATTTTTAGAGCTACATAAATTTAATGTTCCTAAATTTAAAAATATATATATATATATTCTATATTCTTCTTTATAGAAGGAAACATGAGCAAGTGTATTATTTTAGATTCATGACTTAACCTTATATTATTAACTATGCTATTTAAAAAAAATGTTAATTAGTGTTTGATGCTTATTTAGTCTTTCCTATTTTGGATAGAAAAATTATTTTTGATTCCTCACTCTATCATTTGGTATTTATTAGGTTTTAAATCTTTAAAACTGAATGTATCTAATTTTAGTTTGACATAAAATTTTTCATTTCCAAAAAAGAACTCCAGAGTATAGATGAAACATACTTTTAATATGCTGGACACGAAGGCTTTGCAGATTTGACGGTTTAATATTATTTCGTAACTTTATACCAGTGGGGTGCACTTTTTTCACAATAATATATTTGATATAGTTATAACAATCAAACTGTTTCACTAAACTAATAGGTACAATGAAACTATATTTGTATCTAGAGATTTGAAACTGGAAAGAGGCTTTGACTTAATCCTCAGATCTCTAGCACACAGAGAAACTAAAGCTATTTCTACAAAGGTAAATTGAAGAGATGAAGCAATCACATGAATGATTCAGGCTAAAGAAATATCCTGTCAATTTTCAAGAAGAGTTTGAGGCCTAAATTTATATATTCTGATTGTTTATTTTCATCAAATATACTAATACCTAGCTAAACTAAAATCACTTTTCTCAATATTAAACACTCTTAATTGAAAATATATATTGCCAAGCAAAATTTATTTACAATTCAGAATAGGTTTGCTATATACACACTATATTTTTAGTGTAACTAGGTAAAGTTATCTTATTAAATTGTGAGATACCTTATTAAATTGAGCCTATCAGTAGTGGCATAAAATAACAAATATGTTTAAATTCACTCTTGGGGGCACCTGGGTGGCTCAGTTGTTAAGCGTCTGCCTTCGGCTCAGTTCATGGTCCCAGGGTCCTGGGATCGAGCCCCAAGTCGGGCTCCCTGCTCGGCGGGAAGCCTGCTTCTCCCTCTCCCACTCCCCCTGCTTGTGTTCTCTCTCTCGCTGTCTCTCTCTGTCAAATAAATAAAATCATAAAAAAAAAAAAAAATCATGCTTGAAGTTCAACAATATAGTCTCTTATTTTCACTTAATTTTCAAGCAGATTATACACAAAATCAAATATAAATATTGGTGCTATATGAGTTATATTCTAAATCTTATTCTCTCATTCTTTATAGAACCCATGCTGAAATATACCTACATCCATTACTTCAATTTTCTGCCAGGAAGGAATACCTAAGTATCTACAAGACATCTCAATATGTATGATCACAAAATCCTTCATCTCAATAAATACAAAAACTTAAGTTGACATGTTCTTTAAATTATCTTCCTTCTAAGTTATCAATTTCAATAAATGGCCCCTATCGGAAGAACCCAACAACTCAAACAAGATGTTCATGCATTATTCATGACTCTGCCTTCCTTTTCCCCTATATTCCCTTTTTTTTTTTTTTTTTAAGATTTTATTTATTTATTTGAGAGAGAGAGACAGAGAGCGCACAGGCAGGGGGAGAGGCAGATGCAGACTCCCAGCCGAGCTGGGAGCCCAACATAGGGCTCGATCCCAGGACCTGGAGATCATGACCTGAGCCGAAGGCAGACGCCCAAATCTGAGCCACCCAGTCGCCCCCTTCCCCTACATTCTCAGTGTGATTCTGGCTTCTCTCCTGTACAGACCATCCATTCTTTCTGCTTCATCCAGGCAAATTTTGAGTTTCTCTGTTTTCCTTGCATTAGCTGTAAATTTTTGCTGGGACTATTCCGCTAGGAATATTCTCCTCATCTCTTCCTAACCCATGAGCTAACCCTACTCATCTTAGATTGATCTCATTTTAGACACTACTTCCTCCTAAATGTCCTTATTAACCACCAAATGGGCTTCTCGGGAAATATGAGCCACTGTGGAGTCCTGCCTTGTAATTGCCTTTTTACTTCAGAGTTAGAGGCGATTCTCCCAGCGGTTGCTAAGTTCCTTTATGGCAAGCAACACATCTAGCGTGTTCAACATAGAAATTCCCAGTACTCGGCCCAGAACTCAACAAAATAAGTCTTTGTTGAGTAAATGAATTTTAAATCTACAAAAAGTTCAGGCTACAGAGCAACACTTTAAAATTATGTGTGAAACATACATTGGATATAAGAACTATTGGTCTCATGAAGTGTACTGGTGATAAAATCTTTGTAAGAAAAATTTCACTTAGCTTTTACAATTAAGAATGACTAGATATAAAGTAAGCATAGTAGATACTCCATTCCTTTTCTAGCTATGTGTCTAGAGGCACTGATGAATTAGAGCTATGAATTCAAGTAGTATGAGGTTCTTTTTATTTAAAAATAAAACAATCCTTCAAAAGATATTGTCAAAGGAATGAGATAATTTTTCATAAAGGTATAGTAATCCTTTATAAGTGATTTTGAATTTACCACAATTTAACCAAAGAATCAGCACAAATGTTTTCTTGAATATGCAATCAGATTTATACTTTATATTTCATTAAAAATTTTTAAGGCTTCTTTTCAGTTACACTGAGATTCTAATAAATTTGTCTTCTTTGTTGAACTCTTAATGCTATTTACATCTCCCTTAAACCAAATGTTTGAATCTTGTCTGTGGTTGTGATTAATAGAGATCAACCCTGTGATTAAGGCCTCTCCAGAAACCATGGTCTTAGAGATACAGCTCTCATGTACAAACTGTCCACCCGCTTAGGCCAATATAGGCTTCCTTTATATCAGCTGTTTGAGGAGTACATGGGTAAATTCTGCATCGCCTCTTTTCACATTCTTTTATGTTTCCCCAGATTTATGATGCAATCATATTTTCCTGGTCAACTTTATGATTTTTGTCTCTTTCCCCCCATCTTTTAGCTCTTTCTTTCTTCTTCTTCTTCTTTTTTTTTTAATTTCAATTCCAGTTAGTTAACATACAGTATAATATTAGTTCCAGGTGTGGAATTTAGTGACTCAACAGTTAGATACAACACCCAGTAGCTATCACAGCAAGTGCCCTCCTTAATATCCATCACCTATTTAACCCATCCCCCCACCCACCTTGCCCCTGGTAACCATGTTTATTCTCTATAGTTAAGAGTCTGTTTCTTGGTTTTCCTCTCTTTTTTCTCCCATGTTCATTTATTTTGTTTCTTAAATTCCACATATGAGTGAAATCATATGGTATTTGTCTTTCTCTGACTGATTTATTTCACTTAGCATAATACTCTCTAGCTTCATCCATGGCATTGCAGATGGCAGGATTTCATTCGCTTTTATGGCTGTAGCTCTTTCTTTTTCTAATAACACTTCAGAGGAGTGATTTGCAAACCCTAGACCGGGTTTAGACATTGCAGCCAAAATCCACAAAGTTGTAAGAATGATCTATGTAAGTAAAATTTTCCATTAAAGAATATTACAAAGGTAAAAACATAGTTGTGAAGGCACAGTTTTCCACATAAAACTATGTGGAAACATAGTTTTATGTAACATTTGTAACAATAGATTCAGCATTATTTCCCCTCTTGAAGAAAATAAATAAAAATAATATATTTACACTGTATCCTTGACATATATAGACTTTCGGGAAGTATTTATTGAAAAAATGGAAGTTATTCATAAACTTAAACCAGAATATCTTGATAGAATGGAATCTGTTCCCACCATGGATGTTTAATATATAGAAAAAAACAAAATGATTCAATTAAAGAAGCTCAGAGGAAATACAGACACTACACAGAAACGTAATGGAGGAAGAGGCTGCAGTAGTAGGAGGGGTTCCTGGAAGAGGCTTTGCTCATTGCCATGCTGTATTTTAGAAAAGGCTTTCTTTCTTCCCTGACTCTGTTATTTTAAAGACTAACACACCCCTGAATCTCATGTCTCCATAAAAAGAGTTCCAGCTATATGTAGTATTGATTACATATATATATATATATATATATATATATATATATATATATATGTAATATATATGTATGATTTTTTAAACTTTTTTTAAGAGTTTATTTATTTATTTGAGAGAGAGAGAGAAAGAGTATTGGGGGGGGAGGAGCAGAAGGAGAGGGAGAAGCAGACTCCCCGCTGAGCAGGAATCCCAACAATGGATCTCCATCCCAGGATTCCAGGATCATGACCTGAACTGAGGCAAAGACTTAACCGACTAACTACCCAGGCGCCCCATATGTGTATGATTTTGAATCATATTTAATTTGATCTATTTACACATATATTTAAATGATTATGTATACAAATTACACCACACACGCACACACAAAGACACACATCTTAAGTAAGTAAATAGGTCAAAATATATTTATTGCAAATAGAAATGTTACATGTCATTATTCTTTGATTATTTGATATAAATAATTTTAACTTCAGTTTTAAAAATGAATACTTCTTGGTAATGAATTTCTGATATCATTGATTTTTTTTTTTGCATCTCCCCAAGAGATGCAATTTGCATTACCCTAAATAGAAAGAATTATGCCATAGTACATACCCTATAAATCCTCAAAAGATTTACTCCAACTTATAGACATCTTAGATATTTTTTCCTGTGGCAACACATAAAGAGAATATTAAAAACCATTATTCTCTTTCAACCACAGGTGCAAAAGAAAAGTACTAAAAATGGCTTTTAAAAAAGTGTAATATTTCTAGAGTTACAATGGTAGAGAACTACTTCACCACTCTACCCTCCACTGAAGCATTTGGGTACCCACACCAGCCTACCAGTGTGTCAGGGTCAGGAACTCTAAAAATAAATAGTATAACAGACAGGTTAGCAAAGTCAGATTCAAGGGATTGGAACAGTCCCATTAAAGTTATACATACCGCAGTCACCAAGGTATAAAACATGAACACAGTAAGCAGTTTCATTCTTAGTCCACACGGGGTCAGTTAACCTGCCAGTGTCTTATTTCCTTCATTGGCAAAATTATAATGCTGTCCAAAACATGTAGAAATATGTCTAATATATGATCTCTACAGACCCTGAGGTGTGTTCTTAGCAGGGAGTTCAGAGTAGTATGCACACCACTGTGTGGAAGACGTCATGCGGGAGAAACATAATTTATGTTTCTGGTCATGTCCATATTAAAAATAAATTAATTAAGCTTTTTACCATTCAGTACATAGATTGGCACTGATGCTGCCACATGAACTGCATTTCAGGCAATCATGTTTTGGGAATGGTACTCAAGGAGACTTGAGAGAAGAATAGTTCTTCAAGTATGTATATTGACAGTTGCAACTCCAGTATTAATACGTACTATACTATCTATTTTAAATTAAACTAAAGCAAACTCAGTCAAATGCAAAGGTGATTTTAAAGGTTCTTATAAATAAACTTTGGTTTGGCGATGACAATAATATAAGGCCAGGGAAACAAGACAATGGGAGAGCTAACATTTTTATACTCAACCATGAGTTCAGGGTAAAAGCAGTGATCTACTGGGATCTGAAACTCAAAGAATTAAGACTATATAATATAAAGATTTATATCCATTTTTGTTAATGAACCTCACCTCAAATATGTTTTGAATTGAGGAAAAATTAGTTTATGATAACAACAAACTTCACAATATGTAAGGTATTTAAATATTTTTAAAAGAATTTCAGCTTTATCTGTCTTTGAAAATGATTATTTGTGTTTGTAGCATTCAGCAGTCTTATGTGTATTAAATTATAATAAACATATACATGTGAGGTGGTTGTGCTCCAACTTTATTATGCTGATAGGAAAACATGTTTGAAGAAGTTTGAAGACCCATTCATTGAAGGCATTTGTGCTTTGGCACAAATAATTAGGGACCTTTGGGACAAAAAGGAAATGCAATCTTGTAAGGGAGCCTGGAACACTGCCTAGAGCTAAATCAGTCCTTTCACAGTTACTAGTAGGTATAACACTGAGAGAAACCAACATATTGTACTCATTTTACTAATAAAATTTGAACCTCCAATATGAAGGATGAGAATGATTGTGCTGAGAATAAAAGGAAAGAGGTCACTCAAGGCAAAAGGAAGCCATGTAAGAATTGGTGAAAAGTGTCTTGTGTGTGGGACTATGAGGATTTGTCTTGTCTCAGCCCAGTTTCCCTCTCTACTACTTCCTGGCTCTGTGAAGGGGCAAGTTACTGACTTTCCCTCCACTGTGAAATGACTGTGATATTATCACACAACTCACACACCTGTTATGGCTGATGCTTGAATTACTGTAAGCAAAGCACTTACCATAATGCCTGCCATTTTCTTCTTCTTCTCCTTCTCCTTCTCCTCCTTCTCCTTCTCCTTCTCCTTCTCCTTCTCCTTCTCCTTCTCCTTCTCCTTCTCCTCCTCCTCCTCCTCCTCCTCCTCCTCCTCCTCCTCCTCCTCCTTCTTCTTCTTCTTCTTCTTCAAGATTTTATTTGTTTATTTGAGAGACAGAGAGAGAGAGAGACTGCTCAGGTTGGGGGGGGGATAAAAGGAGGGGGACAAGCAGACCCTGTGCTGAGCATGGAGACCAATGTGGGGCTCAATCCCATGATCCTGAGATGCCAGCCTGAGCTGAAATCAAGAGTCAGAGGCTTAACGACTGAGCCACCCAGGCGCCCCAATGCCTGCCATTTCCTAATTGTTGGCTGACATTATTTTATCATAAATTCTATGCTTTTCAATAGGAGCTTCTCTATTTTTACTCAGTATTACATTTCCAGTACTAGCATCTTATTTTAACATGGAAGGGAGTGCTGAGAGAATAAATAACTAAATAAATAAAACATAAAGTACATGCACTATCTGCAGGAGATGGATGGAGAGACAGGTCTAGGAAAAGAGTCATAACTTGACTTTCCTACTTCTTAAAGGTATCTAGTTGTGGCATAAAGGCAGTCAGGAAAGAGGATGTGTGTGTGTGTACATATATAAATATTTATCTATTTTATATTTTATATATTATATTACATATAATATACATATAATATTTTATAAATAATACATTACATATAATAAATAAATAATATTACATATAATATATTTAACTGCTAAGAAATTTAACTTCATTTGATGCTAAATATTTGTACGTATAGTCTACCAGGGAGGCATACAGAACTGCATTAGCAAGCATATCATACAGGCAGGATCTAATATTTTATTTTCTGACTGAAATGTATAAATATTAACATAATTGATATTATTTCTTCAGATATAGTGCTAAATCTTTGTTTATTATTAAGCTTTCTCTTTTCATAATTTGACAGATACTCAACTCATTCATCAATATTTTATACTGTTGACCATTTTCAAAAATCTGTATGTGATGCCTAATAGGAAATTTATGTGATGAAGTTAAAGCTATCGTACAAGTAGTTTATAATCTGAAATTCTATGTTTTGTTTTCTGATACACATTTTAAAGTCTAATAAATCTCAGTTAATGAGTTCCATTAGTTGGAACTCTCACACTCAACATTTTGGATTTCTTAGATGTAATTTTGGTTTAGGCTAACACACATTAGCCTAAACCTTTCCTGAAGGCTTTCCTTTAAATATAGCAGTATTAAAAAATCATTTTTTAACTTTCAATATATATTAAATTATCTCAAGAAGAGATTTCTAAGGAAAAAAATACAATTTTTCAATATCACTTTCCTTTTAATATTTCCACAAAATATATATTAAATGTAAATCTATTTCCTTACTATATCCAAACACGTTATTATGAAGCTATAACTCCAGCTGCTTTACTCTGCAAGATTAATTTTTAATTCCATCTTGTTAAAATATGTTACTGAACATTAAGAAACTAAGATGTATTTAGTTTAAATAATAATATGGGAGAATGTAGAGACTGAATAATGGAGTAAATGAGGAGATATCATGTAAGATGAAACTAATGTCATTTGCATAAAACCTACAAATTACTGAAAATGACATCCTCCTTGTTTAATACATATGTATTTTCAGTTTCTCACTGAATATTCTTATAAGATTAACACTGCCATAATGTGAATGAATGCTAGCAAAAATAACAAAACCAGCCTGATTGATTCCATTACATATTCACGCTATTCAATCCAGAGCTTTATTCTCAACAAATGACAATAATCTCTAATTGGTTCCCACAGATATTTATCAAATTTTAAACATGAACCATTCTCCTCAACCTTGACGGCCTCACTCTCTGCAGACAAACTCACTCTCCATTTTGTGAAGAAGATAGGAGACATCTCCTGTAAACACCTTCAGTTTCTACTCTCAGAGTTTGTGACTGCAGGAATCTCCTACCCCCTTTTCTTATCTCAAGATTCATTCTTTCTCTTCTACAAAGCTAATTGCCCCACTTAAACTCGTGAGCCCATCTCCTAGCCTACATCCCAGATTTTACTCAAATGGTCTTCTGGACCTTTTTCTTATTTTTTAAATCATTTCTTTAATCTACCATCATCAAAAATAAATTCCCCTTCAGAAAAACAAATAGAGACAAAATTCATTTCAGTCTGTAATTAGAATTTACATCTCTCTACCGGCGATCCATGACTCAGTTTCTCCTTCTCTCAATTGGCATTTGACATCTTTTAGTATAACTTAGTGATAAAAACAGTGACTTTGTAATTTGCATCCACCACCAGCACTAACTAGTTCTGTAACCTGAGGGAACTTACTTAACCTCACTGTACCTTTGTTTCCTCAGATCTGAAGTAACAGCACCAACCTCCTAAGGTTGTTGTGAGCATTAAATTTATATAAGCCAAGAGCCAATGAGTGGCATATACAGAGTACTATACATGGACAATTCAAGCAACCTTACTATTAAAACAACCAGAGTGCTTTTACTGATTCTACTATTTTTCTTTCCACCTGCTATTTAAAATGCCAGTAATCTGATTTGCCATTGTTATTCCAACTTTTTTCCTTGGTCTCCTGGGTCTTCAGTATTCACAGACTTCATTCCTTAAAATACATGTCACTGTTGACCACATTTTGAACCTTACTGCTTTCATCCATAGACAATTTTGTGCATACATGTTTATTCATAACAGCAAAAAGGTAGAAAAACCCAAATGTCTATCGATGGATGAATGAACAAATAAAAAGTGGTATATCCACACAATGGAAGCTTATTCAGTGATGGAAAGGAATAAAGTACTTATACATGCTACAACATGGATCAACTGTGAGAATATGATGATGAGTGAAAGAAGCCAGACACCGGGTCACAAATTATATGATTTAATTTATATGAAATGTCCAAAATAGTCCCAGAAAGTAATTTAGTGTTTTTTTAGTGCTGTGGGAGACTCATCCAAAGACATTTGATTGCCCTTGCTCCGCTACCTCCCAGATACTTCTGTTTCCCATTCCACATTCTCTTCCAGGTTTCTCTATATATACTTGGAGTTTCCCTAAGGTCCTATATTTCATCCCTCTCCTCCTTTTCTACATGTTCGTCCTGTGTTCCACTTATGATCTTTAACTTAATATTACATATTAAAAATCAAGTAATTAATAAAATTAAGCATTAATTGAATTAAGTGACTAATTTTTAATGTTTAATAATGCAAATAATATCTAGTTTTCCTTACAAAAGAACTGGAAAACCAGTTACCTAATTACACAAGTTACACATTATTCTTATGCTTTTGAATGCAAATTGTATCACATTGTACATCTCTGCACCTTACTTTAAATTCATAATCATTTTGAGCATTATCTATATTAGTTCAATGCATCTAGTACATTCAGTTTTACTCATAAGCAATATATCCTACCTACTATCTATATCACATTTTACTAAACTATATGCCTATAAATAGGTACTCTCAGGTTCACTTCATTTCCTTGCATTAGTCGAGTGTCTGTAAATGTATTTCTCATTTATTTATTTATTTATTTATTTATTTATTTATTTATTTATTCTTATGTTAATCCCCATACATTACATCATTAGTTTTAGATGAAGTGTTCCATGATTCATTGTTTGTGCATAACACCCAGTGCTCCATGCAGAATGTGCCCTCCTCAATACCCACCACCAGGATAAGAAAAACTGAAGCGTGTATTTGTATGCTTTTTTTTCTAGAACTTTTATGACATAATCTCAACTGGCAGGCTGTGTAGTTTTCAGCCTATAACTGTGTTTTATTAGTCCACCGGGTATTTCTCTATTATTTTCAATTTAGAGCTGAGTTTTCTTTTTCCTAGATTATGGTTTTAGAAATGGCTAGGTTGAGACCTCTTCTTGTAGTGGACATCTGTGGTTTTTGCTTTCCAGGATATATATATATTTTACTCTGGTGAAAGCGTTGAGAATATTTTTGAACCAACTTCTCAGTTGGCATTGATATTTACAGTGTGAGTTATAGACCAAGTAATGCATGAGACACAAGGTGTAATGCAGAGGTAAATTAGTAATTCCATTTTATGATCAGTTGGGGATTCTTTTTTTATGTTTTTTTCTCCCTTTTCTTTTTCACTTTTTCTTTATCGGCATGGTTTTTAAGTCCAAGATTTTCAGGGAGCACTGGGGGGTTGGGGTGGGCATGTGACTTACCCCTCATAAGTAAGAATATTTTACACATTGACTATAATTATTTGTTCGGAGATAAGCATATGCTCTAATCCACATTAATGAAAGTCATTGTGGAGAATTTTAATCAATTGGAAGAAAAGGAAATGCACAGTTTTTAACTCTCAGGAAAATAGGAGCCTGAGTCAGAAAACAGCTATGAAGTTGAAAGCCTGATTTGGAGTGATGAAAACCGAGGAGAAAGCCAGACCTAGAGGAGACAGGGAGAGAGACAGAGGGAGAGAGACTGCTAATCTCCTGATGCTGTGGTAGTGTGTGAGCACAGGCACCATTGTATTTTACATAAGGCAACACATATGTTTTTTTTCATCTAAGCCAGTTTGAATTGGGGTTCTTATCACTTGCTGCGGTGGAAGTAGTTCCAGTGTAATGCCTATTTCAATACAGAGCACCTGTTCTCTAGGCCATAAATAAGACACAGTAAAAAGATTACAAGTTAAATATGAAGTATTTAACAAACAGGACATAACTTCATTAACTACATTAATTTCTACGTAAACTTACCTTCTGAATACATTTTTTGCTGTTGTTCTAAATATTAGAATAAGTGGGATAATAAAAATATGTAATATAATGAATAATTTAAAGTTAACAGTTCATTAAAACTGACATACAATATGATTATTTTGTATAATATATTTTATTTTAAAACAACTTTTGCTGCTGATTCATATATATTCAGACAATTATGTTACTATTGGTTATTTCACACATTACATAAATAATAAATGTTCATTTGACTAAATTTCATACCTGCCTTGTAATTGCAAAGAATTTTGACACATTAACATTTAAATAGTAGTCTATGGCAAATCGATTTCATAGTAATTAATTCTTGAACTGCTAATTGACATTTGATAAGTGTGTTAATTGATATAAATAGCACAGTAGCTTATATGTTAAATGTCAAATGTGTGCTTCTTACAATTAAAATTTATTAGTAATAAATTAATTACATATATAGACCCTGTCATGTATGCTAATTATGTTAGAGCTTTGTCTCAGAAACTTATCCAGTGAATTTTTAAATAAGTTATTAAATATTGAATAATTTAGTTATTTGATTATGAATATTTAGGTGTACTTGTACAATAGAAATATTGTACATTATTCCTTCCTATCAGGAGATTATAGAATTTTTAAAAGTTCTATTTCCCACAATGCCTGTATTGACTGTGGATATATTTCTTTGAAGGAAAATAAACAGGTAATAAAAGTGAAAGTGCAGAGAACGGACTTAGAAACTCTCTTGCAGCAACTATTATTTATGTATGAATATAGAGTTAGAGTAGATAATTAATGAATTGTAAATAAGTGAAAGGTGTATATTAGTATATGTTGGTGTATACTGGTCTGCTTCATGATATCCCATAGGTTTCTTGCATTCTGTTTTTCTTCAGGTATCTTTCATCTGCTCTCCAGAGTGAGTGATTCCAACTGCCCTATCATGAATTTTGCTAATTTTTTTCTTGTGCTTGCTCAAATCTGCTCTCGATCTTATCTAGTGATTTTTTTCATGCCTGCTATTGCAGCTTTCAGCTTAATAATATCCATTTGTTTTCCTCTTTATAACTTATTTATCTTTTTTGATATTCCCTAAAATTTCCTGGATTCCTTTAGCTCTTTGTCTATGATTAACTGTAGCTCTTTAAACATGTTTAAGAGAGCATGTTAAGTGTTAAAGTCTTTCACTAGTAAATCTAACATCCAGGCTTCCTCAGGGATGTTCTCTGCCAATTACTTAAAATCAGAGGGAAAAAAAAAAGAGTGAAGAAGCAAATAAGTAAAATTAGAAATAAAAGTTGGTACAAAAATATTGACTGTACAGAAAAAGAAAAGGGGTAACAAGAGAATATTACAAATAACTGTATGCCAACAAATTAGATAACATAGAAGAAATGAACAAATTCCTAGAAACAAAAAATTATCAAAACTGAATCAAGAAGAAGTAGATAATCTTAAATTTAATCAGTAATCAAACACTTCCTAATCAATTGGCTTCACTGGTGAATTCTGACAAACATTTAAGAATTAAACCAATACCACTTAAGTTCTTTCAAAAAAAAAAATGAATAAAAGATGAAGGAACCCTTCCTAACACATTATATGAGGCCAACAAGACCTTGATCACAAAGCCAATAAAAGATAACATAGGAAAAGAAAACTACAGACTAATATCCTTTATGAATATAGATGCAATTGCAAATATCACCAACAGGTGACCAGCAAGCCAAATTTAATAATACATTATACATCTTAATCAAGTGAGGTTTATCTCAGGAGTGGAATAATAGCTTGCAATAAAGGAAAATCAATCAAGGCATAGCTGGGTGGTTCAATGGGTTAAGCATCCAACTTCTGATTTTGGATCAAGTCATGATCTCTGGGTCCTGGGATTGAGTCTTGCATCACGCTCTGCCCTCAATGGGAAGTCTGCTTGAGGATTCTTTTTCTTCCTCTCCTTCTGCCCCTTCCCCTACTCACACTCTTTTTCTCTCTAAAATAAATAAATAAATCTTAAAAGGGAAAAAAAAAAGAAAATCAATCAATGTAATAAACCACATTAATAGGATGAGAGAATAAAAACACATCTGCGGCACCTGGGTGGCTCAATCTTTAAGTGTCGGCCTTCAACTCAGGTCATGATCCCAGGGTCCTGGGATGGAGCCCCATATTGTGCTCCCTGCTCCGCGGGAAGCCTGCTTCTCCCTCTCCCATTCCCTCTGCTTGCGTTCCCTCTCTTGCTGTCTCGCTCTCTCTGTCAAATAAATAAATAAATAAATAAATAAATAAATAAATAAATCTTTAAAAATAAATAAATAAAAATAAATAGAATCATACAGGGGTGCCTGGGTGGCTCAGTCGTTAAGCGTCTGCCTTCGGCTCAGGTCATGATCCCAAGGTCCTGGGATCGAGTCCCACATCGGGCTCCCTGCTCCGCGGGGAGCCTGCTTCTCACTCTCCCCCCTGCTTGTGTTCCCTCTCTGACTGTCTTTCTCTCTGTCAAATAAATAAATAAAATCTTTTTAAATAAATAAATAAATAAATAAATAAATAAATAAATAAATAAATAATAGTAAATAGGCAGTTCAGCAGATGGTAGTTAAAAATAAATTTAACAGAAAGACATTTCTAAATATATTATTCAGAATGCAGCACAGAGAAAAGAGAAGATTCACAGAAAGGAGGATCATGGGAAATATGGAGGAGAGAATAAAAAGATCTCCTGTACATCTAATCGAAGTTCCAGGAATGGACAGAGATAAAAATGCAAAGGAATATTAAGGATTTTCCAAAATTGATGGAATTCACGAAGTCTCAGATTCAGTAAGTAAATGGCCTCATTACAGATAAGCTAAAGAGAAGCAATTGTGAGCTGAAGCTAGCTCATATTGTCTCTTAAGAGTCATTTGTTCAATGTTCAGGAATTTGCCAACCAATCTTTGAAATATCGGTAACTGGAATTGGCCACGGAGGAAATATTTACACAGTGGAAATCAGCAAACATTATGGGTCAGAGGGTTCCTCTGGAGAGTTATTTTACCAGTACAGCCCTGAGAAAGCACAACTTCATGCAACCTAGGAGAATTTCTAAACACAAAAGAGAAAGAGCATTTTAAAGATTTTATTTATTTATTTGAGAGAGAGACTGAGATAGAGAGAGCATGAGAGGAGGAGGGTCAGAGAGAGAAGCAGACCCCCTGCCGAGCAGGGAGCCCGATGCGGGACTCGATCCCGGGACTCCAGGACCATGACCTGAGCCGAAGGCAGTCGCTTAACCAACTGAGCCACCCAGGCGCCCCGAGAAAGAGCATTTTAAAAAGAGCCAGATAAAAAGGACAGATGATTGCAAAGAAGTGTCAGTTTAACTGACACCAGTCAGCTGAATAGCAGCATTGAAACACACAAGACAGTGAAGTATCTTCAAAATGCTGTGCGAAATGGAATTTATTTCTGGTAAATTATCATTCAAAAATAGGTCAAAATGCAAGAATGTTCCAATAACAGAATCTCACTAAGTTAACTTCTAGGATATACTTCAAAAACATAGAAAATGATTTAAGAAGGAAGTTCTGAGATGCACAAGGAAATGGTGAGAAAATAAATCTTCAAATACCTGGTGAGGTTTTTTAAAATCACTGAATAAAACAATAATAGTAATGTGCAACTGTGGTAAATTTAAAAAAGACAAGTTAGAACTAAAGAAATGCAGATAAAGATATAGTAGTTGGAACATATGATTGCATTAAAATATTTAATAAGTAATTTTATTTAGAAAAGAAAAGACATGCTATGCTTATGGAAAGGAAGACTGGATATTACAAATATACCATATTTACTGAAAGAATTGATAGCAATAAAGATAAGGTAGGTATACAGGCATAGTGTAAAACAGAATGGCAGTAGAAATTTTCCTTGAGATTAACGACAGATTTTTAAATTTATGTGGATGAGTAAAGTTTAGAAGAGTTAAAATACTCTTGAAGAAGTAAGTATAAGGACTTGCGGTACCGGATATCAATAAAAGTATAAAACTATTGTAATAAATAAAATTGTATCATTGTTGCAGTGATAGACAAATGGAAAAATTGATATGAATAAAACACCTAGTTATGGAAACTTGATATTTTACAATGCCAACTCTAATGGGAAAAAGTTGAAAATTGTAGATATGTTTCTGAGACCATTATTTAACCATATTCAAAAGCAATTGATCTTTGTTTCACAAAAATAATTCATATCCAGATGCACAAATGTATTAGCTGTGAAGCAAATTTTAAATATTTTGGAAAAAATACATGAAAGAATATCTATATGACTTTAGGATACAGATAGTCTTTCTGCAGCAAGGCATGTGATAACTCTAAGGAAAGATATAAATATTTTTAATATGCTAAAATAAGTATTAGTTTTTCTGTTTATTAAATCTCTCATAAAGAGAGCAAAAAAGCAAACCTCAAACTAGGAGAAAATAGCAATAGCTAGAAAAAAGATTTATAATCCACAATATTTAGGAATACATACAAATCACTAAGAAATATATTTTTTAAAGGAGGAGGTGGGTAGAAATTGTGTATGCAAGCACTTCCTAGGAGTATTCTTAGCTTGACCAGTAATCAAGCAAATTGAATTAAAATCATAACAATATGTCATTACATAGACATCAGAGTCACAAAATAATTGAAGTTAAGATACTGTCGGTTGTCATAGAAGATGTGAAGCAATGAGTAAGCCTTATTGGTGTAAAGACAGGAGTGTAAAATTTTACAACACTTTAAAAAACCACTAGGAATTATAATATGAAGTTTAATAGAAGCAAAGACCTATAATCTAACAGTTCCTTCTTTCTCTATAGCCTAGAGAAACACTTCATATGTAAGTGATAAATGCACAAATATTTATATATGTATTATTCCTAATGGTAAATAAATAGAAAGAGTGCACATGTCCATTATAGTGGGATGGATAAATAATGTAGAATTGTCAAAAAATGAAATATCATTCAGTGAAATTAATTACACATAGAAATACAAATTACCATTAATCAATCTGCATTATTTTTTTTAAAGATTTTATTTATTTATTTATTTAATTGACAGAGAGAGAGAGAGACAGAGAGAGAGGGAACACAAGCAGCAGGAGTGGGAGAGGGAGAAGCAGGCTTCCCGCGGAACAGGGAGCCCGATGCGGGGCTCCATCCCAGCACCCTGGGATCATGACCTGAGCCGAAGGCAGTTGCTTAACCGACTGAGCCACCCATGCGCCCCGCAATCTGCATTAATTTTATATTATACCATAAAAATCATCAGAACTTTGTGGCTTAAAATAACACCTATTTATTATCTCATAATTTCTCTGGGTCAGAAGTCTAGGAGGCTCAGCTGGGTACACATGGTTTCATTGGGCTTAAATTAAGATGTTGCTAGGGCTCTAATTCTCATCTGAAGCTCAGAATCCTTTTCCAAGCTGACTGGTTGGTTTTTCTTGTTTGTTTGTTTGTTTGTTTGCTTTTATTATTTATTTTATTTATTTTTTTAGTGGAGGGGGGTGGAGGGAAGGGCAGAGGGAGAGAGAGAGAATCTTAAACAGGCTCATGCACAGAGAAGAGCCCAACATGGGGCTCCATCTCCTAACCCTGAGATCATGACCTGAGCTGAAATCAAGAGTCAGTCATTTAGGGCGCCTGGGTGGCTCAGTCGGTTAAGCGGCTGCCTTTGGCTCAGGTCATGATCCCAGGGCTCTGGGATCGAGTCCCGCATCGGGCTCCTTGCTCAGCAGAGAGCCTGCTTCTTCTGCTGCCTGCCTGCCACTCCCCCTGCTTATGCTCTCTCTCTCTCATTCTCTCTGTGTCAAATAAATAAAGTCTTAAAAAAAAAAAAAAGAGTCAGTCATTTAATTACCTCAGACACTCAGGCACCCCCTGACTGTTGATAGAATTATTTTCCTTTTTATGCTTTCCACATAGCCCCTTACATCTTCAAACCAGCAACAGTGCACAGATTCCTACTCTTGCTTATAATTTCTGAATTTTTCTGCCACATCTTTCTGACTCCAATCAGAGAAAGTTCTCAGTTTTTAAGGACTTGCATAATTCAATTGGGCTCACCCAAATAATCCTGGTAATCTCTCTATTTTAAGATCCATAAACTTAGTTAGATCTGCAAAGTCCCTTTTGCCATGTAGCATAACATATTTACCAGTTCCAGAGATTAGACTATGGGCATCTTTGGGGTGTCAATCTTCCTATCACACAATCAAAACTAATTTTGAATGATAACATCAGCTTCACACAAACTGTAATTCCACTTATATAATAGGAGAACCTAAACAATTGTTATCTTATATAGTTACCTACATATAAACTAATACTGTAAAATAAAATGAGGTGTGATATATATCTCTATATTTATATAACTTTACTTTTGTAGGGAGAAGAACATGAGAATAACGTAGGGCAGAAAAAAAGCTTCAAGGATTTTGGCAATGCTCTTTTTTTTTTTTAATTGGTTGATGGGACCCTAGCTGTTTATTACTAATCTTTAAATCTTTAAATGATGATTATTTGCAATTTCCTTTCATGTGTATATGATCAGTTTTACAGTAAAAATATAATCCTTTGAAATATTTTATTACATAGTTTGGAATAATTTTAAATATTAAATACAATGTGTGCAATTTCCTTTAAATATGTCTTACTGATATGGAAACTGCAAGATATACAAAGTGTAAAAATTCAAATAATCATTAAAAATAGATAAAAACCCACAAATAACACCTTGGGCAAAGAAGGGATTCCATCAATTTATACTACATATATATGAATATATGAATAATTTCAATATTATAAAAGCATTTGAAGAGAAGGCAGAAGGAGAGAACAGCTCCCATCTTTTTATGTGAGGCTTATGTAAACTTACTACCAAACAAGATAAGAACATTTCACTCAGAAGCATGGATGTGAAATCCTAAACAAAAATTTTACATGTTGAATCCATCCTAGGTTAAATTCTGAAGAGAAGCAGTATATTGGTTAAGTTGGATTTATTCAAGGAATAGAATGATACAATGGAAATTTATTGTATTAAGTATTTTCATTAAGGTAATCATGTGGATGTTAGCATTATTACAACACAAATAAGGATTCTAGTATTTGGAGTAAAATTTCCAAAGTTAGTAAGTGGTGAATCTGTGAAGTACTCCAGGGTCTAAGCTCAGTATACTCTAAAGTTAATAGTTTATGGTACACCATTTTTCCTTACATGTAATTATTGATGAAAAAATATATTGAAATTAACCAGTCAGTATTTTATTTCACCTGACAAAAATTTAAATTATCTTAAATATAAAGTGATGTTTGCCCGAAATAATATCCACCAAGAGAAACTCTAAGACCCATAGGCGAAAATATTGAAGAACATAGGACCAAAGCTTGGGAGCAAATGAAATTTAACACTTTGGAAAATAACATATTTTGAAAAGCCTAAGAAAGAGGAGTTTTAGGAAAGCTACTCCAATGATGTTAAACCCATTCTCAAAATGTTCTCAGTGGCCAAAAATAGTTTTGGACTTAGTACATGATAGGAAGGAAAAAAAAATAACAGTTATTTTTGCTGTTCCAGACTTAATTCTAAATTTTCTCACATTTATTTATGAAAAAAATCAAAATTTTTTCCCTGAAACTTGAGCCATCTGTGTCCCAAAGAGATGGAGAACAGAAATATATCAGATAATAAGGAGTATGGTTTGGAAGCAAGTAGACATTGAGTACATATAGACTATAATTTCATTTATTTTATGTGGGCTAAATTTTAAGCACATTCTTTAAAAGAAAATGGCAATAACTTGCTCTGTGGGAAATTTTCTATTAAAGGAGCTGATTAATATAATATGTATATATATATATTAAAAATGGTAAAAATATACATAATTTTAGCAAAAAAATAAAATAAGATTATAGGACAATGTTAGTGGAACCTTGGAGTGTTTGGATGGCAGTTCTTATAGATCTATTGCTATGGGTAACTGCCTATGGTAACATACTTCCAAGAAGATCACCATCAGTGTTTTCTCTTCTTAAACATATACCTCATTTCCCCATCAGGACAGAGTCTATTCCCTCCTATCTCTTGAATCAGGCCTTAAATAGACTTGCTCTACCAACTGAGTAAGATGTTCTAGGGCTTCTGAGCCTATGTTACTAGATTCTGCAGTTTTGCCTTGGGCCTCTTGGAATATTCACTCAAATCTCTGAGAGGCTTTTATAGGACCCTGGAGAGAATACATGGAGAGAACTCGAGATCACACTGAGCAGGAGAGGGTTCCAGCCAAGCTTAACTATCCAGCTATTTGTCTTTGGCCCTCCAGACCAGACCAGGAACCAGCTCAATACCACTAAGGTAACCGAGCTTTTGCCCTCTGGAACAGAATTGTCTAGCTGAGCTCTGCTCAATTTCCTGAGCCATAAAATTATGAAATATAGTAAAGTGATTATAATTTTAATTCAAAATGTTTGTGGATAGTTTATTGTGCAGCATTTAATAACCAAAACCTTAAGAAAGCAAAAACTCATTTGGTTTTATAGATAAGTATTATAATACCATATTTAAGTTACAAAATTAATGAAACAATGAGATTAATTGCCTTAGTCTCTCAGACCTGCAATAAAGCTGAACTGTGAAAGTAGTTTAGCGTAATATCCAAATGATCTCTTTGTTCAATTGTCTATTTTTAAATATGTTTTCAATTGTTTATTTTACTATTTATTTACAGTAAAATATAAAGTAGTCTCTAACTGGTTAATGATTATTATGTAAATATCTGACATGATGGAGGACTAAAACACTAATATATCATAATAATTTTGTTATAACTTAAATGGAAAAAAACTAGTTGCTATTTAATGTTAAAACTTTGCATTTCTATATTGACTCATTTATTTGTAATGAACTCATTTATTCCATGTTGGGACCCTGACTCTTAGTTTAGGATTTCATGAAACTGGAGATATTTAGTATATAAAATTGCCAATTGTTTCGGGGCGCCTGGGTGGCTCAGTCGTTAAGCGTCTGCCTTCGGCTCAGGTCATGATCCCAAGGTTCTGGGATCAAGCTCCGCATCAGGCTCTCTGCTCCGCGGGAAGCCTGCTTCTCCCTCTCCCACTCCCCCGTGCTTGTGTTCCCTCTTTAGCTGTGTTTCTCTCTGTCAAATAAATAAAATCTTTAAAAAATAATAATAATAATAAATAAAATTGCCAATTGTTTCACATGGTGTTATAAATGAAGATGTACAGGGGCGCCTGGGTGGCTCAGTCGTTAAGCGGCTGCCTTCGGCTCAGGTCATGATCCCAGGGTCCTGGGATCGAGCCCCGCATCGGGCTCCCTGCTCGGCGGGAAGCCTGCTTCTCCCTCTCCCACTCCCCCTGTTTGTGTTCCCTCTCTCGCTGTGTCTCTCTCTGTCAAATAAATAAATAAAATCTTTAAAAATAAATAAATAAATGAAGATGTACTTTTTTTTAAACAAGATAGAACTTTATTTTTGAAATTTTTTTTTTAAAGATTTTATTTATTTATTCATGAGAGACAGAAAGAGAGAGAGAGAGGCAGAGGGAGAAGCAGGCTCCCAAGGAGCAGGAAGTCCGATGTGGGACTCGATCCCAGGACCCTGAGATCATGACCTGAGCGGAAGGCAGACGCTTAACCATCTGAGCCACCCAGGCGCCCGAAGATGTACATTTTTAAAGAAACTATATTTAACCTTTGTTTGCTGGCTGAAGCGATGAAGTCCTGGTAATTTACTGAAGAAGGGAAAGACCAATGTTTTAATCACTAATAAGAGTATGTCATTTTACAGATTAAAAACAAAGTCATATCAGGATTTAAGGTGACAACAATAAAATAAGGTAGACCATGAATATGCACAGCAAGGAATATGTCAGAAGAGAGATTCCTCATACTCATTGTATCATGGGTAGGTCCCCTCAACTTACTGCTTCTGATTCTTTCACCTAGAGAGCTTTGCACTCAAGAATTAAGATTATTATGTGATTAAAATATAAGAAATGCAATAACTCCAAGAAACCTCATTTTAGAGTAGTGCCAGTTCTATTTCTAGAGGAAAAATCATGATCGATAAGACTGGAACTCATGTAGCAAATATGTTAAATGGCTAAGTATCCTAGAGCAAAAAATAAATAAATAATAACATGTCCCTGTGCCATAATATAGATGAATCAGAAAGATATATAAATGATATAAATCCATGGCTGTAAGTGCAATGATATAAAGATAACAAAATAAAAACTTGTTAAACCATGCTCTGGTTCTCAAAGATGAATTCACAGACTAGGAAATAATTAAGCAGGATTCTGAATATAGAATAGTTCAAGAAGCGTATAGGAAGAAGGAGAGAGTACATAATATTTCAGAAGCAGCAAAAACAAATATAAATGTACGGAGACAGGAAAAATGTTACCTATTCAGAAATATATGGGGATGACATGCCTGAAATGAAGCCTCAAGAAAGAATATCATCAGATTGTGTATGAGATAGAGGTAGCCGTTTAATTATGGAAGATTTTTACATTAAGCAAATTAGATTTTTAAATGGTAGATAATCTAGGGGCACCTGGGTGACTCAGTTGGTTAGCCATCCAACTCTTGATTTCCGTTCAGGTCGTGATATCAGGGTCGTGAGGTCAACTCCCACATCTGTCTCCACGCTCAGCAGGCGTCTTCTTGAGATTCTCTGTCTCCCTCTCCCTCTGACCTTCCTCCTGCTTGGGCGCACACACTTTCTCTCAAATAAATAATACATAAATCTTTTTTTTTTTTTTTTTAATTTGAGAGAGATTGAGAAAGAGAGCACATGAGAGGGGGGAGGGTCAGAGGGAGAAGCAGACTCCCTGCCGAGCAGGGAGCCCGATGCGGGACTCGATCCAGGGACTCCAGCATCATGACCTGAGCCGAAGGCAGTCGCTTAACCAACTGAGCCACCCAGGCGCCCAATACATAAATCTTAAAAATAAAATAAAATAAAGTAAAATAAAAAATGATAGATAATTTAGAGGAGGGTTCAAAAGTTCAGGACTAGAAGCCCAGACTCTCACTTCCCATTTCAGCTCTGTCATTTGTTCTGTGAGTGACTATGGGCAGGTTACCTAATCGCTTAGGCTCACGGTTTCCTCATCTGTGAAAGAGAGGGAAAAACCCAACTCATGGCAGATTTGTGAATAAATTGAGATAATTCTTAAAGCAATTGGAACACTGGCTGTGCCACAGGATACACTCAATAGATTTTTACTCAGCATAGCAAGCATTTTTATCCTGTAGTTGTATTAGTTTTTTTGTTTTTGTATTATTAAAGGCAGAAGTAAGTCATGATCGGAGATAAGCAGTAGCCCTAGAAATGAAAAGGGCAGATGTGAAAGGTGTTAAGAAAGTAGAAACAGGACAAGTATGTGACTGAATGCAGGTATTGAAGAAATGATTTTATAATTAGTTTTTGTAGTGGATTTCTTTAGTAACCCATCCAGTGGTGTTTTTATCAAATAAGACAGATAATATAAAATGAGGAAAAAGTTTGAGGAGAATTACATTGAGTTAATTTGTGGATATTATGTACATGTTCCATGTACACTTTAAGAAATTGTTCATTATCAGACAAGATTCTGCCTACGTTCATTTGAGGTGTGAGACATGTAGAAACAGTAAAGAAAACTACAAAGAATGCAAAACTAGAATGTTACAATATACCACTTGGGATGCCTCGCTGGCTCAGTCTGTTAAGCATCTGCGTTGGGCTCAGATCATGATCCCAGGCTCCTGGGATCGAGTCCCACATGGGGCTCCCTGCTCAGCGGGGAGCCGGCTTCTCCCTCTGCCTGCTACTCCCCCTGCTTGCGCAATCTCTCCCTCTCTGATAAATATATATATATATATATATATATATATATATATATATATATATATATATATATATATATTTTAAAGATACCATTTGAGGTTTGAGAAGACGCCTAAAACACTGAAAAGGATGAGCTAGGGATGAAGGTGAAGTAAGAAATAACATTTTACATAATGTTATATAATAACAGTACGAAGTCTAAGGAATTAAGAATTTCGAGCTGGAGAAAATGGTCAACAGTGCCAAATGCTGAACAGAGATCAAGCAGTATGGGACTGAGAAAGTTACTTGATATTTCCTTTTGAAAGAAGTTAATACCAATAATAAAATAATTTGGGATGTTATTTAGTTTCAGTATGCTTAGAAACAGAGAATGTTAAAATCTGAAAGAAACCAATTTTGATCTGTTAGCTCAGTTTAACTTAATTTTATTCTTTCTTACCTATCAGGAAGCAGAAACTTGGGCGCCTAGGTGACTCAGTCATTCAGCGTCTGCCTTCTGCCTTGGGCTCAGGTCATGATCCCAGCGTCCTGGGATTGAGCCCCACCCCACGTCTTTGAGTGCCCTGCTCAGCGGGAGGGCTGCTTCTCCCTCTCCCACTCCCCCTGCTTGTATCCCCCCTCTCGCTGTGTCTCTCTCTGTTAAATAAATAAGTAAATTATTTTTAAAAAAAGGAAGCAGAAACATTTTAATAGTTTTCTCATATATTTAAATAACTTAAAGTTGACATTTATCTAATTTTTCAAAATGCAAATCCACTTAATGATAGAAAGCATATTTAGACAAAGGTATTTTCCAAATTATATATTATGACACATTATAGTTAATAACTTATCATTTATAATCGCACGTTCATAAAAATAGATGCAGGGATTTTTATTTAAAAATGTATCCTATGCAGTTGTTATTTTTAAAATTTATACAAAATAATACTCTAAGGCTGAAAATAGTTGCTTACAAAAGTTCATTCTAATTCAAAGTTAATATTCTTCATTTTACGTATTTTAAAAAGAAAATTATCACCTGTTCCATGCATTGATACTGACTAACTAGATGTTATTTTGGGAACTGTGAGATATCAAAAAGCAAACCACGGTTATGAAAGCAACAGTTAAAGCTTAACTGGAGGGCGTATCCCACTTTTTAATGGAAAAAAAAGTGGTTTATCAATGCATTTATACACTCTAAGTATAAACAAAGAAGGTATTTATTTCTCAATTTAAATGTAAATAGAAGTATGTTTTAATATGACTTTATATAGTTCTATTCCTTCTAAAAATTACCTTAAGAAATATCTATAGTTTTATTGATTCCTATTGGTATACCAAATTATACTTTATTTTAACTGTAAAATGGAATTAAATTAAGGTAAATTTTAATAATACAATTGTAGGTATTATGCAGAGATTATGCAAAGTAACTTTGGTACTCCATTAATCAGGAAATAAAATGTGCATATAAACTATGATTTATTGAGGGAAAATGCTATTTTACATCTGGTGCGTGGTATAAGGTCTAATCCTGTATGCAGCACATTAAAGAAACTCACACTAACCATGGATTAAAATTAAAATTAAACTGCATAATGAGGCATGTAGTTAAAACAATTTTATTTGTGATGTCACTTGGAAAATATCACTATCCATACTGTTGCATGTATATCTTTTAAAAATATAAATCACTCTCAAATTTTATTAAAAAAAGGCCTTAACTTTTTATGAGTCAAATAATTGAGTGACTCATATTTCATTTTAAATATTACTCATGTATTATGAGAGCTGCTCTCATATAAAAATCATAGTAGTTCTACATGCAAGGTAGTGAAACAAAAAAATTTAGGAGGAGCAGAAATTTTGATTTTGTTTTTACTTTCGCTTTCTTTTAAAAATTTCAAGTGATATCTGCAAATCAGGCTCTTTGTCCTTGGAACATATTGATAGAGTTTGGAGGGTTAGTGCTGTTTTCAGAAATAATGGTGTTTATGGTTGTTTTATATTCTCAATAGATTTTAATGAAAGCAGGATTGCAAAACCTCCTGATAAAATATAATCATCCATTACGTAGTAAAATATTTCTTTTTTGCTACCAATCTATTTTGAAAGACAGAATGTTAACCGAACACATCATCCTTCCTATTGTCTTTTTAAATTACAGCACAAGTTACATGTTTGAAAAGGTAAAATTTGTATACTTCTAGAATTAATGTCAAAGAATTACTTAGGCAAAATGATCTCTTTTGGGAATGAAGACCTGTATAAACATTTTTGAGATTGCAAGGGAAATTTATTTATTTATTTATTTTTAAGATTTTATTGAATTATTTGACAGACAGAGACACAGCGAGAGAGGGAACACAAGCAGGCGGAGTGGGAGAGGGAGAAGCAGGCTTCCCGCGGAGCAGGGAGCCCGATGCGGGGCTCGATCCCAGGACCCTGGGACCATGACCTGAGCCGAAGGCAGACGCTTGATGACTGAGCCACCCAGGCGCCCTGCCAGGGAAATTTAAATGAATATAAAGTGTCTTTTATTTATACATTCAATGAAAATGTACCTGGTCCTGTTCAAAACGTTCAACAGTAGCTTTGTGGAGTGGCAGTATCGTAGCCAATGAGGTTTAACCGAGGCGTGGTTATTGCTAATTGAAAACTTTTCCCAAAATGTTCAACAGTACTACAGTGTTGCATTTAAATTAATAACATTTTGAAAAAAAAGAAAAACTCAGAATGGGTTACCACTACTTACCTTAATTTTTTTTTCTGTTAAAACACGTAAGAGGGGCGCCTGGGTGGCTCAGTCCTTAAGCGTCTGCCTTCGGCTCACGTCATGATCCCAGGGTCCTGGGATCGAGCCCCGCATCGGGCTCCCTGCTCCGCGGGAAGCCTGCTTCTCCCTCTCCCACTCCCCCTGCTTGTGTTCCCTCTCTCGCTGTGTCTCTCTCTGTCAAATAAATAAATAAAATCTTTAAAACAAAACAAAACAAAACAGATAAGAATATGCCTTCCACTTAAACATCCTGAGCCATCAGAAATTCTGGATTACAAATTACTTTCAAAATACATCCTCATACTATTTGTATATGTTTTATAAAATCTTAATTATTTGTAGTTGAGAACTATGGCTATTTTCTAATATAATAAGATTCCCTTATGACTTTACATGTCTTATAAATAAACAGAATTTGCTTGTATGTACTAAATCCTGAATAAGACAAAGGGTAGGAAGAAGATGTGAATTATGAGTTATTAAAATGTAAATGTAAGGAAATTAAAGGAGAAAAAGAAATGTATTATTATACAGTATATAGTTGATGCCAAACTTAGTGAATATGTTGAATAGTATATTTTAAAACAGAAGATCAAATACTTTTGCTTTGATAAGCTGAAACATTTTTGCATGTATACTGCATAAAATTTGTATTTTGAAAGGGCCTTTTTATATTCTGTTCTTACATGAGAAATACAAATATATGCTTTCCAAAACCAACCTTTTGGTTTGAATAAGTCTTCTCAGATGATTTTTATCTTCTTGGTTAGCCACCGAATCATATTGTGAATAAGGTTCACGTAAATAAAGTTTCCTAAATAGGTATTTCATTTACTTATAATTTAAATGATCTAAAAGAATTGTATTAAATAATGAACTCTAGATTTTTCTTTATATGACTTCTTTACATAGTCCTGGATCAAAGCAGTTTTATTCAGTTATTTTAGATATTGCTATTCTAACAAGTACTTACTCAAGAATCAGGCCAGCTACAAAATTAGAGGTTAATGTCAACCAAATAGTGATAAAATACACTTTTTTGCATTATCCATATTTTTCATCCTCTGAATAGTAATTGTACAGAAAATAAAATTTTCTATCACTGATAAAAGGGAAATATATTTTAATGGATTTAATGACTTAAAAATTTTTTCTAGGGGCCCCTGGGTGGCTCAGTTGTTAAGTGTCTGCCTTAGGCTCAGGTCATGATCTCAGGGTCCTGGAATGGAGCCCCACATCAGGCTCCCTGCTCCATGGGAAGCCGGCTTCTCCCTCTCCTACTCCCCCTGCTTGTGTTCCCTCTCTCACTGTGTGTCTCCCTGTCAAATAAATAAATAAATAAATCTTAAAATAATAATATTCTAGTGAAAAACTGAAATGACTTTAAAATATAGAAATATACCAATATATAGCAATAGTTATATATGTTAACACAAAATACTTGCTTTATTTTATTTACAGTTCAGTTGACTATGTTTTAATTACTTTTTCTTTTAAATGCCACAAAAATGGCCAATTTAAAATTCTCTGGAACTACAGTTAATGTTTCAAATATAATTAACTGAATAACCAATAAGTTACTTAAAATAAAACCAAATAAGCAAAACCAAAATTGTTTATTTGGTTTTATACCATCATAAATAACTATAATTTCTTAATGAAAGCCATGTTCTAATGACATCATTCTTTATCCACATGATATAAACTTTCAGTGAACACTTTGTATTTAAGGCACACAGAACACCTGTGGTTTGAAATCTGAAATAATATATCAGACTTCAATTGCTATTTTAATTTATTGTTTCTTCTTTTCCAAGCATGAAAAACAAAGCGTAATACAGCATTCATACTGAGCTAAGATGCAATCATTTCAGGCTCAAGTGAGGTTCTCATCATGTTATCACAAGATCGCAAACAGCTTATTATCCACTAGAGCAGTATGGACACCTTAAAAAAAAAAAGCTTTTAAATGGTAACCATGCTGAGCTCAAATGAGACAATTATGGATTTAAATGGATCTTAGTAGTAATAAGAGAATTATGAATATGTTGAACAGTGAAACCAGAACGTCTTTTCAAGTAGCGAAAATATGCAATGTGTATTTTATCGCTAATTTTATATTTATACATCTTACTTTTTCTTTATTTATCAGAGTTTTTAAAAATATATGATACATCATTTCTCAAATGATATCATATATTTTTAAAAACTCTATATGAATGCATTATGAGACCCTAAAGATAGTGTAAAAAATCATGTATTATTAACTGCATGTTCTTTTACTATCTTAATATTTTACACTCAATACTGAAGTTTATCTGTGATTTTATAGATATGAACATATTTTTTATTATTTATTTCCTCAGCATAGTGAACGCATTACAGCCTCCCACACCAGAGAAGGCTCTGGAGTTTTGATTTCTCACCAGAAGAAAATGGGTTTCCTTTGGTGTCCATAGATTTTCCATTTTTCCATTGTCTTGGTTATTTAGTGTTGCATAGTATTTTTTATTATTTATTTATGTATTTATTTATGTATTTATTTATTTATTTTGTTGTTTTCTAAAACATAAACCTGAGAATGCTATGCAGGGATATTGCATAGAATTCTTTAAGTGTTCTTTTAAATATGCTCACCTATGTGGTGAATGTATTTAGCTGAAGATTCATAGAAAAATATTTTCTAAAAGTTTATTACCCTGAGGATCTACATAAGCTACAGGATCTTAGAAGTTTTTGGGGACAGTGAAGAATATTGGGCCTATAGTCAAAGAGATGTGATTTCTATAGTATCTCTTACTCCTCTGTGGAATTTGACCTCTTAGGTCTTCATTGTTTCTCAATTTAAAATGATTATAGTAAACTGGACTTTTTTAGTTCTTTTGGTAGGCTAACATACCAAACGTATTTGACTTGAGTTATTGTCTCCAAGAAAAATAATTCAACTTTGAGGTTTGCTTCCTAACTTCTGTTTTCTTTTTGTATTAAGTACATGTGAAATATTAAAGTTTCATGTAAAGGCTTTGGAGAAAAGTTCTCAGGACTTATGAAACTGTGAAAGGCACGGGAAAAAAATGGGAAAGGGAAAAGATATGATGTCTGGCTATTTCTCAGCAGGCGAGAAGAAGAGATTCTGGAAAAGATGAAGAGTCCCTGTGCCACCCCTAACTTGGGTCTTAGCTAGAAGACTTTTGGGCAGGTTACTTCCAGGCAGCTATAGCATAGTTAATGTGACCAAGCAAAAAGTGAGTATAATTTGTTCTCTTTTGTCTGCCCCAGTTCCTGCATGGAACAGATAGTATATGGAGAGCCAAGGGGCCTCCTGTCCTGCGCAAGCAAAAAAGCAGAGTAAGAGCTTAAGCTAAATGCTAAAACAGGAGGATGTGTCATCTGAGAAAAGTGCTTAGCACCATCCAGACAGTGAGAGTCAGATTAAATGCTGACTGATACAAGGGTTGTAGTGTGTATAAAACTGCAATAATACTACTATGAACTATAATCTTTTTTTTTCTTTTGCAAGTTTGAACCATAATCTTTTTTTAAATTTTTTATTGTTATGTTAATCACAGTACATTACATCATTAGTTTTTGATGTAGTGTTCCATGATTCATCGTTTGTGTATAACACCCAGTACTCCATGCAGAACGTGCCTTCTTTAATACCCATCACCAGGCTAACCCATCCCTCCCAGCCCCCTCCCCTCTAATACCCTCAGTTTGTTTTTCAGAGTCCATTGTCTCTCATGGTTCATCTCTGCCTCCGATTCCCCCCCCCTTCATTTTTCCCTTCCTCCTATCTTCTTTTCTTTTCTTTCTTTTTTTTTTAACATATATTGTATTATTTGTTTCAGAGGTACAGATCTGTGATTCAACAGTCTTGCACAATGAACCATAATCTTTTAACCAAAGCGGTCATAAGAAATGGCTCTGGAAGTGCCAATTTACTATATAGTTTTTGCATTACTTAGTCAAGTAAGGAAAACTATTATGCCAGGAACAGAATTGCCTAAGAATGACTCTGGATGGTCCGCACAACATGACATTTTTCCAACTGTGGCTCACTTCCATAGGCAGGGGTGCTGAGATGGACAGGGTTGGGGCATTCTACAGGCACCACAGGATCTAATTCCTCAGATGCATTGTAGCTCAATTTCCCAGGCAACTCCTGAAAAGAGCAGGCACTCGAGACTAAATGACACCAAACAGCCATGTGGGCCAATATATATATATATATTTATATTTTTTTTTTTTCCATTCTAAGGAGACCCACAGAGCAATGTGGGATTTCTTTACTGGAATCAAAGCATAGCCAACTGCTACTGTGACTCCGCCCTGGTACACCACTCCATTGAATGATGTACAGACTGAGGAGCTATGTGACTTTGTCCTGCTGATTCTGCATTTGTGATTTTTCTCCTATCTCAGTAAATTCCACTCCTTAAACCATGGTTCTGACTTTGTAGAAGTTTTTCTGACTCCTGGTCCTAGTAGCAGCCCTGAAAGGACCCATCCAGAACAACACATTTTAAACTCTAACTAATAAAAAAATTCCTAAGTAGATAAATTACTGTTTCAGTTACTGAATTTTGCACAAGTCTACTTGAAGAACATTTCTTTGCAACTTTGTATCTGCTAGCTTATTCAAAAAAATAGAAAAAAAATAAAAGAGAAGAATGTTTTAAAATTAATTCTACATTTCACACTATTCATTGCATAACTGTTTTCCAAAGAAAACTTCCTTAAAGGTAATTATTGCCTAGTGGAAGGCATATGTCAAAATCAATTTCATTCTAGAAATGGTAAAGAGAACGTACAGAGAAGTCACAGCCTGGGTGGCTCAGTCGGTTAAGCGACTGTCTCTGGCTGGGGTCATGATACCAGGCTCCTGGGATCAAGCCCCACATTGGGCTCTCTGCTCAGTGGCAAATCTGCTTCTCCCTCTCCAGAGCTCTGCAGTCTCTCTTGCTTTCACTCTCTCTCAAATAAATAAATAAAATCTAAAAAAAAAAAAAAAAAAGAAGTCACAAACATATAATAATGTTCACTGACTTTTTATCCCCCCCTTTTTTTTTTAAGATTTTACCTATTTATTTGAGAGAGAGAATGAGATAGAGAGAGCATGAGAGGGGGGAAGGTCAGAGGGAGAAGCAGACTCCCTGCTGAGCAGGGAGCCTGATGCGGGACTCGATCCGGGACTCCAGGATCATGACCTGAGCCGAAGGCAGTCACTTAACCAACTGAACCACCCAGGGGCCCCTATCCTTTTTTTTTGTTTTTAAGATTTTATTTATTTGTTTGAGAGAGAGAGAGCAGGAGCAAGGGGGAGGAGCAGAGGGAGAGGGAGAAGCAGATTCTCCGCTGAGCAGCTGAGCAGGGAGCCTGCCATGGGGCTCCATCCCAGGGTCCTGGGATCATGACGTGAGCTAAAGGCAGACACTTAACTGACTGAGCCACCCAGGTGCCCTGGAAAATAGCTTTTTAATTATGACATTTTGCAGATAAGTAGCATTTTACGATGATATAAAAAAGGGTAGATATTTTTTTCAGTAAACAATTAAAATGTGTTAAAAATCACAAAATAAAGTATATAATTAAAAATTATAGTATTTTGTTTGCTTCAAGTTTATTCCAGAATTAAAAAAAAAACAGTAGTTAAAGTAAAGTCTTGTTGAATTATAATTGTTTATTTGTATCATCTGCTTAATAAATAAAAAGTAATAAACCAATTAATATAGAAAAAACTTTAGAAACAGCTTTAGTATAACCATTCAAATAAAAATAAATTTCGGAAAGAAAATTAAACATTTTTGTTGTTATTCAAAACATGCATTATTTAAACAACTTAATATAATTACTGTAGATATTTCAGTGGAATATCCAAATCAGATAACAAAATAAACTGTATGGATTTTACACAAAAATTTAGTATTTATTTTCTGACGCACTCTTACAAGTAAGGTTTGGTGATGCCAAAAGTATCTACTGATATTCTTCTGTGCATAGTCTTCATTGCTTAAATTGAGTTTCATTCAGTTGGAAAATGCCTATCAGCACTGTGTTTTGTGACACACAGTAATTACAAAGTTAATTTTGCAAATATCATAAGCTTAGCACTTTCAATTCTTTAAGTGATATGCCTAATAATATTTTGAACATTTTAAACAACTTTGTTAAATTTGAGTAAACTATTATTTTAGCTAAAAATGACATTGGGGTTCTTTCAAATTCATTTTTACTTTTGCCATTATGAATTTTAAAGGAGGATTTAAGTTAAGAGATCAGTAAAAAGAAAAAAAATGATAAAATTGTAATAGTCTAATCTCAAAAACATACATTTGAATAAAATATTTTAAAGTTAGGGGGCGCCTGGGTGGCTCAGTTGGTTAAGCGACTGCCTTCAGCTCAGGTCATGATCCCAGGGTCCTGGGATCGAGTCCCGCATCGGGCTCCCTGCTCTGCGGGGAGCCTGCTTCTCCCTCTCCCACTCCCCCTGCTTGTGTTCCCTCTCTCGCTGTGTCTCTCTCTGTCAAATAAATAAATAAAATCTTTAAAAAAAAAAAATTAAAGTTAGTCATCTTTTTTTTAAAGATGTTAGAATAATTTCAGGAGGTCAGTAGTCATTTAGTAGGTTACCTTTTTTAATTTCAATATCAGTAGTAATCTTTTTAAATCTAATTTATCTCATGGTACTTATATGCCCTGAAATTATATTATAATATCATTTTTTAGGAAGTAAATTTATTAAAAAAACTTTCAGGTAAGCAATTCAATTGATCATTGGGCTCATGATATTAGAAAATAACAAATACATTAATGAACAATTTATAAATTAGGAAGTGTTTCTTAACATGGATTTGTTGACAAAAGGGGTAAGGCTGGCTTTAGGAATAAAAATACATAATATGGATAGAGATTATGTATAATATATAAATATATATTATATCATGTTGACAATGTAGAGAGGCTATTATATTATCAGATAAAGTTTATAAAGATGAAATAATAACATTTTCTCATCCTATAATTTCTATTTACTATCAATTCTAAAATCTAGCAAAAATTAAGCTTTTCTATGCTATTCTAATTACATTATTAAACATGATTTTTTTTAAATATTTTATTTATTTATTTGAGAGAGAGAGAGAGCACAAGTGGTGAAGGAAGAGTTGGAGGGAGAAGCAGGCTCCCCACCAAGCAGGTTGTCCCAAACTGGGACTGGATTCCAGGACCCCGAGATCATGACCTGAGCCAAAGGCAGACGCTTAACTGAATCACCCAGGTGTCCCTCAAACATGAATTTTTTAAAAAACTGAATTTAAATAAATGTTCGTGATTCAACTAGGTACTCATAAAAATCTTTTTTATTAACTTTTCACACTTTATATATTGCTAGTTTCTCCCAAATTGCAAAGGGCATTTACCTATTATTATTGTTAGTGCTTATCAAAGGACCTAGGTCAGACATTGAGTATCTGGAAGATTAGTAACATATGTAACAGCTACATTTCCAATTATAATGTGTGTGAGTCAAAGATCTCTGAAATTGCAAGTTTTAGCACTATATAACAAAGACAGTTATTTTCATCAGTAAAACGTACCTTGCCATAGTTATTTTTGTTTGTTTTACTATAGACTTTCTTTTTGAAGGAGTTTTAAGTTTACAATAAAATTGAGTGGTAGATACAGAGTTTTCCCATATATTTCCTGCCCCCCCACATGTACAGCCTCCCCCCTTATAACATCACTTAACCATAATGATACATTTTTACTACACATGAATGGATACTGACACATTAAAATGAGCTAAAGCCCATAGTTTACTTTAGGGTATTTTTGATGTTGTACATTCGGTGGGTTTAAACAAGTGTATAATGACATGTATTCATCATTATAATATCATACAGAGTATTTTCACTGTCCTAAAAATTTTCTGTGCTCTGCTCATTCATCCTTCCCAGCCCCAACCTCTGGACCACTGATCTTTTTACTCTCTCCATAGTTTGGCCTTTCCATGATCTCATATAGTTGGAATCATACAGAATGTAGCCTTCTCAGACTGGCTTTTTTTCACTTAGCAATATGCATTCAATGTTCCTTCATGTCTTTTCATGATTTGATAGCTCATTTCTTTTTTGGGCTAAATAACATTCCATTGTCTTGTTGTGCCACAGTGTATTTATCCATTCACTGACTGAAAGACATCTTCCAAATTGCCAATGATATAGAATATCTTTTTGTGTATTTATTTGCCATCTTTAGGTGGTCATTGGTAAAATTTTTGTTCAAAGGTTTTGCCCTTTCTTTTATAGAGTTGTCTATATTTGAGTTTAGAGGGTTCTTTATATATTACAGACACAATTGCTTTATCAGATATGTGTTTTGCAAATAATTTCAGTCTGTGGCTTGTATTTACATTTTCTTAACAGTGCCTTTTGAAGAGCAGAAGTTTTAAATATTGAGGGATTCCAGTGAATATTAGTTTTTTTAATTTTTAATTTTAGGTATGCTTTTGGTGTCATAGCTAAGAAATGGTAATCTAACATAACGAAATTTTTCACAGATGTTTTATTTTAGAATATGTAAGTTTTATATTTCACATTTAGGTTTATAATCAATTTGGAGGTATGGATCAAGGCATTTTGCATAGTAATGTGCAATAATTACAACATCATTTGTTGAAAAGACTATTTTTTTCTGCATTGAATTACCTTGTGACTTTATCAGGAATCACTGTACCATATATGTGTGGGTTCCATTTTTGGATCCTGTAGTCTATTCCATTACCTATATGTCTATTTTTCCTCTATACCACATTGTCTTGGTCACAGAAATTTTATAGAAAGTCTGGAAATCAGGCAGTTAGAATCCTCTGAATTTGTTATTTTCCAAAATTGTTGATGCATTTAGTTCTTTTGAATCTCCATATAATTTTATAAGTAGCTTGTCTATTTTTACAAAAAAAAATTTCCTGGAGCATTTATTGGAATTGCCTTAAATCTATAGATCAATTTGGGAAGAATTAGCATCTTAACAAATGTGTCTTCTATTTATATCTGTCCATTTTTTAGATCATGCTGGATTTTTTATCACTATTTGTAGGTTTCTTTTTTTTTTTACTTTCACATATTGGTCTCTTATTTTGTTAGATTTATACCTAAGGGGTTAATGTTTCTGGATGCTATTATATGTGTGATAATGTGATATAATAAGAAATACATATTTTTGTCTTCATCCCTGGTTCCTGACCAGAATTCCTAAAATCTTTGTAATTTCCTAATCAATAAAAAAAAATGGTAGGAATATCTTTTATTCTAATGTTTGATTTTTGACCTTGGTTCATGACACAGAGCTCCTAAATGCCTTGGAATTTCCTAGGTAAGAGGAACATCATTTGTTCTAATGGAGCAACTTTTGTTGGGCTCATGGATAGCTTCAGAATGGGGACTGACCACCAGACCAAACCACGGTTAGAAGTTTCAGAAAAAAGAGGGGCTGAAGCTTGAGTTATTAACTGACCATGCCTACATGATGAAGCCTCCATAGAAATCCCTGAACTTCTGGTTTAGTGAATATATCCACATTCCAACTCACAGGAACAGAAGATCCTCTGCTCAGGACCCTTCTGGAGCTTGCCCTATACATATCTTCATCTGGCTGTACTTCTGTATCCTTTATCATATCTTTTATCATATAATAAGCAGGTAAATATAAGTAAATGTTCCTCTGAGTTCTCTGTGCCGTTCTAACAAATTACTGAATGCAAAAATGGGGTTGCAAGCCTCCAGATTTAGCTAGCTGGTCAGAAGTACATGTGACAACCTGGGATTTGTGCCTGGCATCTAAAGAGAGGTGGTCTTATGGGACTGAATCCTTAACTCATGGGATCTGATGCTACTGTAGTTAGTGCCAGAATCGAATTGAATTACAGGACACTCAGCTGGTGTAGAGAATTAGTCAGTGTGGGAAAAAATCCCATACCTCTGGTCACAGAAGTGAAGTGATATGACTAGTAGAGGAGAAACAGGAGAGTTTTTTCTACGGCACTATTTTTATTTAAATTTCCAATTTTACAGAAATTAACTGAACTTTTAAAATATTGACCTTGAATCCTGTAATATTGCTAAACTCACATAAGAGTTCTGATTACTTTTTTGTAGATTCTTTAGAAATACCAACATAAAAAAATCATGTCACCTGAGGATGCAGATATTAATTTCTTCTTCTGAATTTGTCTGCATTTATTTTTTTTTTTCATCACATTGGCTAGAACCTCCATTACAATGTAGAATAGCAATGATGAGAGCAGGTATACTTGCCTGTTACTAATCATAGGGAAAGCACTCAGCTGTTCACCGTCAATAACAATATAAGTTGTACTTTTTTTTGTAGATGGTCCTAACCATATTAATGGAGTCTTCAATTCATACTTTTCTGACATTTTTTTTAATCAAGAATGATATTTGAACTTTTCAATTTTATTTTTTTCTGTATCAGTTCAGTTGATCATATAGATTTCATTGTTTAGTCTGTTCATTAGTGAATTACAATTACTTTTTTCTGAATGCTGAAACAACTTTAAATTTCCAAGAAAAGCCAACTTGATCATAATGTAGTATCAAATTCATATATTTCTTGAATTGTTTATATTTTTAAAAAGTCATTAGTTCTTTTTAAAATTCTTTAATTTAAATTCTAGTTAGTTAACATGCAGTGCAATATTGATGTCAGGAGTAGAATTCAGTGATTCATCACTTACAAACTCATCATAATGAGTGCTCTCCTTAATACCCATCAACCATCTAGCCCATCTCTCACCCACCTTCCTCCATCACCCCTCAGTTTCTTCTCTATCATTAAAAGTCTCCTATGGTTTGCTTCTCTCCCTCTTTTTCCCCTTTCCCATATGTTCATCTGTTCTGGTTCTTAAATTCCACATATGAATGAAACCATATGGTATTTGTCTTTCTCTGATTTATTTACCTTAACATAATATACTCTAGCTCTATCCACATCATTGCAAATGTTAAGATTTTATTCTTTTTGATGGCTAAGTAATATTCCATTTAAATATATACAGACATATGTGTGTGTGTGTGTGTGTGTGTGTATAGTCATCTTTTTCTGTCCATATATAAAGTGGATATAAAATAATCTTTATTCATTCATCAGCTGATGGACATTTGGGCTCTTTCCATAGCTTGGCTATTGTTGATAATGCTGCTATAAACATTGAGGTGCAGGTACCCCTTCAAATATGTATTTTTGCACCCTTTGGGTAATACCTAGTAGTGCAATTGCTGGATTGTAGGGTAGGTCTATTTTTAACTTTTTGAGGACCCTCCATACTGTTTTCCAGAATAGCTGCCCCAGTTTGCATTCCCACCAATAATGCAAGAGCGTTCCACTTTCTTTGCATCCTTGCCAACCCCTGCTGTTTCAAATGACTAAAAGTCATTAGTTATTTTCCCTTTCCCATCATTACTCTTTGGAAGGAAGTCACTCTGCAAAACCCACACTTAAGAACTGGGGAGTTATGTTCAATCTCCTTGAAGTCAGAATATCTTTTTTTTTTTTTTTAATTTTTCTGACTAGAAGGTTTGTCTCTTCTCCCTCACTTATTCATTCAAAAATTTCTTTATACCACTATGCACTAGTAATTATTCTACATTGATGGGATTATGTTAAAGGGTCACAAAACAGACAACTGAATAGAACTCCTAGCAGCAATAGTCAGAACAATTTGAGCAACCACATAAATAAATTAGTATTCATTTATAACCCAAAGATAAAATGAATATTCATGAGTTCATATTGATATAAGTGGATGATTGAATGAATAAACGCATCAGAGAGAAAAGACAAAGCTCCCATGCAAAAGTATTCTAAATAATTAATTTAGATACCCCACCTTCAACGAGGTGGAGCATAACTTCCCATTCCATAAGTGTGGGCTACACATAGTAACTTCCTTTTAAAAAGTTCACCATGGAAAGAGAAAAATTAACTTTCCAGTGGAACATGTAGAGTAAGTTTACTCCACAGTAACTTCACAGTAGAGAAATCTGTTAAACACTACCTCAGCCAGGTGATCAATGTCAACATCAATAGTGAAAGTCATGTGGATGGTATTTACCCTTGATATCATGTGTTAGAAATAGGATTTTAGGGGTGCCTGGGGCTCAGTTGGTTAAGCGACTGCCCTCGGCTCAGTTCATGATCCTGGAGTCCCGGGATCGAGTCCCGCATCGGGCTCCCTGCTCAGCAGGGAGTCTGCTTCTCCCTCTGACCTTCCTCCCTCTCATGCTGTCTCTCATTCTCTCTGTCTCAAATAAATAAATAAAATCTTTAAAAAAATAAAAGAAATAGGATTTTATTTTGTGTTCTTTCTCTAAAAGACCAATGATTCAAGTCTAAATAGAAAAAAATACCAGAAAAATATGTTCAAAGAAAGGTTGGTAAGTAACTCTGGAGCTAACTATAGTACAGGCAGAATTGGTGTCCAGTTAAATAATATTCTGTGATGGTTCTATAACTTTAATTAATGCTATCTTTTCCATATTTACTAATTTAACCAGTAAATACTCATTCAAAATGGAAAATATAACCCAATCAGTTATTTAAAAATGTAAAATATCTTAGAGTTATTTCAGTAACTTGAAATGTTTTACTCAACCCAATTTAACAGTTTGCCTATTTAAAAATACACAAAAGCAAAATTTAAGCTAGATTATCTGCCATGTAAACATGCATAAAATTACGAGTTGAGCTTTAAAAGTAAATCTGGGTAATTTAAGGTGAACACTTTCTTTTTGTCTTAGAATTTCTTATTTAATTTCTAAAATAGAAAATATTTCTATGTAGTTGTATTACCTTCTATCATAATTAGTGAGTCTGAATCACAAGTTTCCAAATGATTCTAGGAGCCTATTTTTTCTGTATAGGAAGAAATATTTGGATGAAACATTTTCTAAAATTGAACCAGTTTGTATGTTATGAAACTAACACCCACTTCCATATGTTCATGTTAATTAATTTCAAAGTGTTAGTTTGCTGTCATGTAGACAAATCCATAAAAGAGCATAGACCACTCCACCCCTGAGATAGTGAATGACAAGGCTCTGGCAGCAGATGGTGACTAGGTCATTCCTTTTTCCATCTGGAATCATACCTGACTAGATTAGAAAACACAGAAATGTCATTAGAAATATCATCTATTCTTTATGCCTGGACTGCCCAACTCAGAGCAGTATGTAGGAACGTCTACACAAAGTTAAATGCATGGCTGAAGATGGTGGCTGAAATCAGTGCATTAATTACCTTTATTGATGTATTGAGTACCGCATTTTAGATGGGCCAACTGATGAAAATCAGGCTTATTTCCTGATATTAAAGATAAAAATCACCTGAAGACTTATGAAAAGTTGGATGAAAAATCAACACTTTTTCCAGTTCTCTGACAAGAACTAACAAGGTTTGAGTGGAAAGGGCAGAGAATTTCAGAAACTATTAACAGGTAATTGGCAACCTGGCTCACAGAATAAATAGTTCCATATGCACCTTGATCATCTAGATCAGCATCAAAATTATTTATGTAAACACATAGAGTTAGCAGAGTGAAATGTTTGTTTATACTGATTTTCCATTAAAATGAAGGGACAAGTAAAAGGACAAATGGATGCCTTTCATGCTGCGTATAATAATTGAAGACAAAATAATTTTATGAACCAATCTCATTGAAATATCATTGACTTAAATGTAGCCTGCAATGAATATTTGCTGACTTGATTTAGTTTCTACATGTGGTTAATTGGTAATTCTTAACTCAGACATTCATACTTCAGCTTTCTTTTTTTTTCTCTTTTTCTGGCTTAAAATTTTCTTTAATCATAGTTAAAATAAAAATTTAAGTTAATACTTTTGTTGATAAAATGCTAAATACATGTGAATTCTCTTGTCTTTTCTCCTTCGATTCTTGCCGTATCGTTTCTTGTTTTTCTTGTTGTAGTTATTTTGTTTGTTCTGGTTGGATTTGGATGTTGATGGTGTAAGCTATTAGTTTCCCAAGTAGAATGCCCATTAAGTTGATTTAGATTACTTAGCAAGAAAACTAAAGATCACAATAAATGGAGGAGATAACACTGACATGTAGGATGGAATAACCCATTCTCCAAAAACTAAATTTCCTTGAACTTTACTATGTGCATAGCCTTTATTGTTCATTGATAAATCTTCAAGGATTATATCCTTTTTAGAATCATCATAATTAAAATATGGAACTAGAAAAGTGCCCTGGTGAATGATATCTGAAAACAATCTGAATATATGGGTCTATAGGATCCTACATGCTAAACCAAAGGTGCTAAATAAGGGAGACAACATTTATTTTCTGTCACACTGTTGTAGTTTTTGAATGTTGGTGAAGTCTGGGGCCAACGGCCAAGAAAGAATTCTTGAGACGTCTTTGGTGCAAAAAAGGGTACTGGGACGGGACCCAGGGGCAGAAAGAGCTGCTGCATGGGGATTGTGGGGAATGACTGATTATATTCCTGGGAGTTGTGGGGAGGTAAGGAAAAAGGGAGGAGTCCAAAAGGACTTTCATATGCTAAAGAAGACCCTTAGGATACTGGAGGCCTGGCTATTGTAAGTTAAGGCTGTTTTTCCTTCTAGTAAGGCATTAATGTTAAGACAGTTCAGAGCTTCCTGGAGGAATATTATACTCTGCCTATCTCAGGTCCTTTCAATGTGCTGCAAGTCATAAAGAAATTTAATTTTGTTAGGAATGGCTTAGTCTGTTAAGTATCTGCCTTGGGCTCAGGTCACGATACCCCGGTCCTGGGATCAAGTCCCACATCAGACTCCTTGCTAATCAGGAAGCCTGCTTCTCCCTCTGCCTGCGACCCCCCCCCCACGCCCCCACCCAGCTTGTGCTCTTTCTCTCTCTCTGACAAATAAATAAATAAATAAAATCTTAAAAAAAAAAAAAAAAGAAATTTAATTTTGTTTACTTTCCCTTCTGCCTTGGTTTCCCACATCATTATGGAGGGGAATGTGATGTTAGGGCTCCAGGAAATTGAGTTATGGGTCTCCTGAAGTTAGGGTATTGACAAGAATACTTTTTCCTTATAAATCACTAAGGCTGGTAAATTGATGGAGACTCATGTCTTGCAGGACTGTGATCTCTATTAGTTAACCATTTGCTTTTTCCGTTCCTTAGTTTTAGGGCAGCCAAGGGTGCCTGAGGAATGTCACACAGATCCCAACTAGGAGCAGCTAGGAGTGGGGGTGGTTTTGCGGTGTGTCCCCTCGTGCTTTGTCCTCAGCTTGCCTTCTGCTCCCTCATACACTGCAGAGTACCAGGTAATGTTTTAAGATAATCATATATCTTAGATTTTATTAACCAACAAGTCTATTTTGTGTTTTAGCCTTTAAAAATGTAACATAAGGACAGATATTTTTGCAACTCAAATTAAAATTCAGGGCATGTAGCAATTACATAAGTATCAATATACCATATTATCACATGCAACTTTGCTGATTATGTTTTCATTTTGTTTCAACAATGGTATCAAAAAATTACATTGTTGAAAAATAGAGGTAAAATGAAAAAAATACACTTCAATAGAGAAAACAGATAAATATGCTTACACGGGTTTTCTTTATTCTTTTATCTGCTCATTAATTGCTAAAAAATAATAACATGATTTCAAGTGGTTTTCATCCTTTGGCAATAATGTTTTAGATCATCTTCAAAAGATAGTTGTAATTATTGCAATAGTTTTTTTATGGTTTAATTCTTATCCCTGATATTCAAAACATACTCTATATACATTATTTTATAATAGATATTGCTTTTAGTGATGTTATTTTCCCATTAGTATTTTTGGGGAAAATTAACTTCATAATACAAATAAGTGATGTGTCATGAATTTATTTATGTGAATCCCTGTTAGATTAACTCTTGAGAATCATCTAATGATAAAGGCACGATGGCAATAAACTTTTTGATTTTGTGTTCTAACTTCAGAGGAACAACTTGAGGGACTATTACACAGACCATAAAAAGCTACGTTGAATATAATTAAAAATAACAAAGAAATTTTATGATAAAGCCACACGCTAACTTTTGCAATCATTTCAGTATGTCCATGCTTTTTTTTCCCTTCACACATGCATGATATTCTTATGTATTTCTTTAAAAAAATATCTCACACTGTTGTTCCTAAGAGAAATAAAGCAATAACTTTGTAGGTTATCATCACTTCACGTTATAAAATACTCCAAGAATTCTAATTTTTTCATTCATTTGATTGCCATTTTATCCTTCAACACATTGCAAAGAAAGCAACGAAAAATGATTTACATGAGAAATCTTTGGTTAATTCTGAAAGACTCATGCTATTTTTACTTTATTTATTTATTGGAATTTGCTATCACAAGTTAGTCTTTCCATTAGAAAATCAAGTTGGCTTCATTTATAGCTACCAATATAATTGAGTACATCAAGTAGCAGAGTAGAGTAGAGTGATCCACCCCGAATCTCTCTGGCATCTATTCTGTTATATCATATATGAATTCTTCTAGATTATTTATAAATGCCTCTCAAATTAAGTTTTTGATTTGCATATTTACTTATTTGTTTAAGAAAGGGTATGATGGCCTCTAGTGGTGCAGAAAGAAACATCAATGCTTACATTTTCAAAGCAATAACAATAAAAATATTTTTATAAAAATAAAATTATGAAGTTCATTCACATGTTGTTCATGGTGCATTGTAGTTTTTGAGATAATTACTCTCAACACATTATGTACATAGACAGTAAAATACACTCAATTGTTACATACATAAAGTGCATACTTAAGTATATGTTATAAGGTTATTGAATGCGTTTCATTGTAGGGAGTATGAGTTATTGATGACATAATGAGAATTTAAGAATTTAGAAGATTTATTCATATTTTAGAGTATGTATTAAATATAGCTATCTTTGTGAACAATCATAATACTTACAACAATAATAGTTAATATTAACTGAAAATTTATTATGTGCCAAGAACTGTGCTGTTTTACATAGAGCAGCGTTTTTAACTTTACAATAACCAGATCAATTCACATCATTGTAACTCATATTTTATAACAAAGGAAACTAAGCTTCAAGAATTTATATTTTTAAGTCAATATCCCATACTTTAAGGGCAGAGGTAGGTTTCACACTCAGGTTTTCTGTCTCCTGAGCCCCAAATCTCAATAACTATTTTATATCAATCAAAATTGTGATGATATTTTATGAGAATCAATAAAAAAGTTGTTTTTTTAGTGGTATGGATTTTTAATATAAAAGTACTTACTGAAAATAAACTTTTTGAAAGATTACAACTATTAAAATGTATTTGTTACTGTGCTTAAAATGTAAGTCAAAGTCTGAATTTCAAACTCATTTTTATAAAATGCAAGACATTTTTAATTTTTACATTGGACTTAACAACTGGCATACTTTATTAGGTAGCACCAAATATAAGTAATAAAAACCAAGAAACAGACTCTTAACTATAGAGAACTGATGGTTACTGGAGGGGAGGTGGGCAGGGGATGAGCTAGATGGGTGATGGGTATTAAGAAGGGCACTTGTTATGATGAGCACTGGGTGTTGTTGTAAATGATGAATCACTAAAATCTACACCTGAAACCAATATTACACTATGTTAAGTCCCTGGAATTTAAATAAAAACTTAAAAAAAAAAAAAAAAACACAACCCACAGATTTTGTTGCTATCTTATTTGGGAGACTGAATCATTTTTTTTAAAGATTTTACTTATTTATTTGAGAGAGAACACAAGACAGGGGGTGGGGCGGGCAAAGAGAGAGGGAGAAGCAGGCTCCCCGCTGAGCAGAGAGCCCCACTCAGGGCTCCATCCCAGGACCCTGGGATCGTGACCTGAGCTGAATGCAGATGCTTAACCAACTGAGCCACCCAGGTGTCAGAGACTGAATCATTTTAACAATTGGATACTGTTAATTGAAACAAACTGGTACCCACTCACTTAGAAATTTCCTTAGGAATAACTAAAGAGGGACACTTGGGTGGGACAGTTGGTTAGGCATCTGCCTTCGGCTCAGGTCATGATTCCAGGGTCCTGGGATCGAACCCCACATCGAGCTCCCCACTCAGCGGGAAGCTTGCTTCTCCCTCTCCAACTCCCCCTGCTTGTGTTCCTGCTCTCGCTCTCTCTCTCTGTCAAATAAATAAATAAATAAATAAATAAATAAATAAATAAATAATATTTAAAATAAAAGGAATAACTAAAGAAAGATTTCCACAATTTTGCTATGTTAGCATGCAACAATATTCCTTCCCTTCCTTTCCCACTCCCTCTTCTTCACTCTTTCCCTCCAACTCTTCCTTCCTTTAGCATTATGTCTGATTTTTTTCCCCTAAATAAACATGCATTAAAATGAACTGATTTTCGTGCACAAGTCTGAGTTTAGTACCTGTATATGTAGGTTTGTCTAATGACCATTATGATTAGGATATGGAATAGTTCTACTACCCAAAAAACTCATTTGTACTGCCCCTTTGTAGTCAACACTCCCTCCAAACCTAACCTCTGTCAAAGATTGTTCCTATAGTTTTCCTTTTCTAGAATATTATATAAATGGGATCATACAATATGCAACATTTTGAAATTGGTTTCTTTCTCTCAGCAAAATACCTTTGAGATTCACCTCTGATACTGGGATTAATCAATAGTTTGTTCCCTTTGCTTGCTGGTATTACTCCATTGCATGGATAAACTTACAGTTTGTTTATCTATTCACCTGTTAAAGGACTTTCGTGTTGTGTTCAGTTTACAGTGATTATGAAGAAACATTCATGCCCAGTTTTTGTGTGAATGTAAGTTTTCATTTCTCTAAGGTAAATAGCTTGCCAGTCATAGGGTAACTGTGTTTCACATTATATGTCAAACTGACCTGTTTTTAACTTTCAGATTCTCCTTTGAAAAAAGACTTTTCCTCCAATCTATATTATTTCTTGCTTTCTGTGCATTTTCCCTGAGCAAACCTACCAAAATTTCTAGGTTTTATTTATTTAGTTATTTATTTAGTTGGTTATTTTTAAAGATTTTATTTATTTGACAAAAACTGAGAGAGAGAGCACAATCAGGGGGAGCTGCAGAGGGAGAGGGAAAAGCAGGCTCCCTACCCAGCAGGGAGCCCAAACTGGGGCTCCATCCCAGGACTCTGGGATCATGACCTAAGCCGTAGGCAGATGCTTAACCTACTGAGCTATCCAGGCACCCCTTTAGCTTGTATTTAAAAGATTGCTTACTTTAGGGGCGCCTGGATGGCTCAGTAGGTTCAGCTTTTGACTCCTGGTTTTGACTCAAGTCTTGATCTCATGGCTCCTGAGACCCAATGCCACCTGGAGCCCAGCTTCTGTGATCTGCTCCACAGTCAGTGGGGAGTCTGCTTGAATATTCTCTCCTTCTGCTCATCCCCTCACTGGCTTTCTCATTCTCTGTCTCTCAAATAAATAATCTTTAAAAAAAAAAAGATTGCTTACTTTAGTGAAATTTGTAAACCTCCATTTTGTTTTCATCATGGTTTTGAGATAGTCTGTTTCTGTGCTCTCAGGTTTCTCCTATGTAAAAGAAAAATGAAAAAAAAAAGAAAAATGACACTGCTGGACTGGGTATTCTATAACTTATTTACGTAATATTTTAACTTATTTTGAAGAACCATATAATAATTACTTTATCATGTAAACATAAAGAAATATTTTGTATATGAATTTTCTTTTGATTCATAGAATTGCGCTGCTTTCTAACTCAAATTTGATCTACATTAGTTTATTGAGCAAAGAAATACTTGGGATAAAGTAGAAGGAAGGATATATACATAATTTTGAAATATTAATTCAGTGCTTCTTTTAATTACTCATAGATTATCAAAGGCAGGGAGGCACGTGTTGTTAACTGAGTAGAAAGACTTTGTTGGAGGAGTTGTCATCCCAACAGCCTTCAGTATAGCAGTAATGATAATGAGCTTTCAGATGTCTTTTTTTTTTTTTTTAAGATTTTATTTATTTATTTGAGACAGAGAGAATGAGAGAGAGAGAGAGAGAGCACAAGAGGGGGGAGGGTCAGAGGGAGAAGCAGACTCCCCGCTGAGCAGGGAGCCCGATGTGGAACTCGATCCCAGGACTCCAGGATCATGACCTGAGCCGAAAGCAGTCGCTTAACCAACTGAGCCACCCAGGCGCCCCGAGCTTTCAGATGTCTTAATAACCATATCAATTGGCTATTAAAATGCAGCATTGCACATTAAAATTAGTTTACTAATCTTGAAGAAATATTCAAGAAATATGCAGTTACTCAACAACTTTCTGCTGTTTAGTGGTAACCTATGACTTTCATATGAGTTCTTACCTTTTCAAAAATCCTGCTGGAAAAAAAACAAAAACAAAAACAAAAACAGAAACAAAAGCCTCTCTCAGGGGCACCTGTGTGGCTCAGTCAGTTAAGCATCTGCATTTTGGCTCAGATCATGAGGTCCTGGGATGGAGCCCCACTTCAGTCTCCCTGCTCAGCGGAGAGTCTGCCTCTCCCTCTCCCTTTACCCCTCCCTCTGCTCATGCTCTCTCTCTCTCCCTCTCTCAAATAAATAAAATCTTCAAAAAAAAAAAAAACCCTTCCTTATCTCTCTATCATCTATATCTATCTAATTTGACAAGACTATTAGACTGTGATCATCTCCTTAGCTTCTCCCTCATTTAAATCTCTCCTCCTCAAGTTCAACAATGTCTTAGAACTGGAATTGTTTATAATATTTTCAGACACATAACCTTATATATATTTTATCATATAAGCATTATATATAATATATATAACATTATATATTATATAGTTATATATAATGCTACATAATTCTAAATGAAATAGAGGACTGAGAGGGTAATACTTATTTTCAGGGCCTCTAAAATTTATATACAAGATTAAGTCATAGCTGAGAAAGACAAATGAGTCATATATGCAAAAATTGAAACTTCAGATTTGAAACTATGGATAAATAAAATCTTTTTATAAATTTGAATTCTAATTATGAAGAGAAATTTGGATTAAAACTTTGAAGAGATCCATTTTCATTTAGAATTGATGCTCTGTATCAAAGAATTAATAAATTTGAACAGATATAGAATCACACAAAATAGAAATTGGAAGGTGTTATGGGGGGGATTGTGTTCCTCCAAAATTCATATGTTAAAATCCTAACTCGCAGTGTGACTGTAACTGGAGATAAGACCTTTAGGAAGGTTAAATGAGATTAAATGAGTGGGGCTGTAATCTAATAGTACTGATATCCTTATAAGAGGGGACACACCAGGGATGTGGCTGCAGAGAGAAAAGGCCATGTGAGGACACATGTAAGCCAAGGAGAGAGACCTCAGTAAAAAATAAATCTTTCAACATCTTGATCTTAGACTTTTAGCTCCAGAACTGTGAGAAAATTGATGCCTACTGTTTAAGCCACACAATCTTTTGGTGTTTTGTTATGGAAACCCTGGAAGACCAATACAGGAGGAATATCAGCTCAATGGATTTTACACCATGTCATGAACAAGCATCAGTGTTAGGCACAATTATGTTTGGGCCTCTGGCAAGATTAAATTTTTTTTGTGGGAGTTTGGGTGAAGGGTTTCTGTGATTAACCAAAGGACTGATAGTAATGTTAGAGTCAAATTATTTCTTTATTCCTCATTTTGTGCCAAAAGCTGTTTCTATTGGTATATCAGAATGGAAACACTGTTACCTTTGAAGTAATGACTTTTGGTTACAATGTGGTTACATGTCATATTTGTGTTTATGTGTTTAAGAATAGTCACAGTTTAACTATTTTCTATCATTTATATTATCTCGTGTGCATTAACTGGTCATTAAAATTTTATAAATTTACTCCATAATTATTTATTGATTGTTCTTAATCTTTTAGGCACTGTGTCAGGTTCTACAGTTCTGTTTTGAATAAGCATAGATAAGACCCTCATGGACCCTGCTGTCCACTATGGAGTTTGTCCTTGACAATTCACTGTAAACAATACAAATATAACTTTCCTGAGGGACATTTATTTTGTTATTAATGTTTTAATTATACATAGTATTATATGCCTGTGTTCATAAATTCAGATAAAACTTTTAAATTAATCTTTTTTTTTTAAAGATTTTATTTATTTATTTGACAGAGAGAGAGACAGTGAGAGAGGGAACACAAGCAGGGAGAGGGAGAAGCAGGCTTCCCGTGGAGCAGGGAGCCCGATGTGGGGCTCGATTCCAGAACCCTGGCATCCTGACCTGAGCAGAAGGCAGCCGCTTAACAAACTGAGCCACCCAGGCACCCCTTAAATTAATTTCTAAAATAATTTTTTAAGAAAAAATAGTTGGGCTAAAGGGTATAAATGTTTTATAGTTCTTAATAAATACTTGAAAATTATTCTTGAGAAAGTATAATCTGATAAATATTATGGGAGTGTCTTCTCACTGCATGCTAGCCAGGAATGAAAGATAAAAAATGAACTGGTTGCCAACAAATTATCTCGATCTTTTCATTATTTCTTAAGTTATTACCAGAGAGTTGAATCAGTCCCCCATATTAATTTTTTTTCCTATTTCCTTTGTCAACTTACTAATTTTACACATTTAAAATTGCAGTTCTCATAATTTTGTATTTTTATGTGGATTATTTAATAATGTCTTGAGTTGACTGTTCAGTTTGTGGCAAACATAGTTCACATTTATATATCATTTTTAAAGGTAAGTAGCATTTTCAAGATTTTAGTGACCTTGCTTAACTCATTTATAACATATTTTAATCAGCATTGTGAAAGAGGACATTGCTTTTATTAGTATAATTAATCCTATATTACCTACTCTTTAAATCTGAGCTTTACTTCCCAACTGAAGAATACAATTTTCTCCAATTATAATCATTTCATCAGAAAAGGCATGCAATTTAACATAATTTTTAAAAATATTTTATTTATTTTAGAGAGCGGGGAGGGCAGAGGAAGACAGTCCTAAGCAGACTCAGGGCTGAGCACAGAGCCTGACGCAGGGATCAGTCTCACAACACTGAGATCATGACTTGAGCTGAAACCAAGAGTCAGAAGCTTAACCAACTGAGCCACCCAGGTGTCCCAATTAACATAATTTTAGTTAACATATATGTAACTCCAGGTCTTCTAAGAAGCAGATATGAAGACAGGTTTAGGCTGCAGAGATTTTATACTTGGAGAAATACCTGTGAGAGAAATTAGGGAAGGAGCCAAGTAAGACTAGAAGAGCCCCAGATTTTGGTGCAAGTGTGATTCCAAAGGAAAAAAGGAGAGATGGTTGGGAGGAATCCTAGACTGCCACACAGTCTAAGAAGATTTGGCAAAGCACTTAGGAAGTTCTAGAGTCAAAATTGGATGTCAAAGAAATCCCATGTCTTGCAGTAATGGAACAGCCCTTGGAGAGCATGACTTCCATGCAAATGTGGTGATGGAATCATTCAGTAATTGTCTTGCTATATCTCGTTTATTACACTTAGCGTAATACCCTTAAGATTCAGCTTGTAGCAAATAACAGGATTTTCTTTTTTAAGGATGCATAATATTCCATGGTGTGTGTGTGTGCATGTGTGTGTGTGTACCATATTCTTTTTATGCATTCATCTGTCAGTGAACATTTAGGTTGTTTCTACTTCTTGGTGATGGTTAATAATGCTGCAGTGAACATATAGTTAACAACACTGTACACTCAAAAAATTGCTGAGAAGGTAGATTTCATGTTAGAGCACAATAATAAAAGAGAGAAAGGTGATGACAGATTTCAGAGAGCAGCGTCTGGGGCCCTTGGTTGCTTGTGCCCCCCACTGTTGGAGGTCTGTGAGACACATGCCATTGCCACCGTGGTCTATCCTTTGCACTGTGAAAATTTATTTCTCAACATTCAGGGAACAGATCTTCCTTTGTGTGGGTGGGCCTTTCTTCCTACGGGGAAACTCAGAGAAAGGAGGTTAGTGGGATGAAATAGTGCTCCTATCGCTACAGTGGACGCTGGGCCACAGCCACTACTTAACATCTCCTTCCTCCATATTCATTCTAGAATCCCCCACCTTAAGCTATACTATTGGAAAGTCTTGGGTGACTTATCTGATGGTATGACTGAAATATTCATTCCAGAAGGGTCTGAAGCCTTGGTAAATATACCCTTCTCATTTGGGGCTTGCTGCACATATCCATGTCAGTTACAAGGGGGGCATGAGAGCCCTGACAGACACTCAAATGGAGTGCCTCTACCTGATACTCAGTTGTTCATGATACCACTATGTAGGTGGAGCCCTCCCTCTTTCTGCTGATGAGGATAAATTACTGTGATGGTGAGACTATTTTTGCCTGCTGGTCTGTGGACACAAGTTATCTAAAGTGCCCTGGTAGCAACTGCAACTTATAATTCAGAGAGATCCTTGCTTCTACCCTGTGAAGAGTGAATCCTCTCTGGAGATCAGGATCTCCCACCCTGCAGAGTCAGAGTTGTGGGAACAGGAATCACAAAAATCCCCTGTGGATTTTTGTAAATGATGTCAAGTGGGCCACGCATGCTTCCAATCCGTTCTTCTCAGACCCAAGTATTATCCATATTCAGACCACAGCACCATATAGGAGTCTCCAATTTAACAAATAAACTGTTTCCTAAGCAATGGCACCCTATTGTTTTCAGAATGTTGCCTCTGATTTGGTGTTTTAGCGGCACCTTTAGAAGGCAGTTCGAGGACTCACTGAGGTCAGCAAACTCTAGATGAGGTAGCACATAACACAACCAGTGGATCCCAAGGTCATGAGCCCACTGCTATACCTCCTTCACTGTAAAGTGGGTTCTCTGGTCAGATGTTGTGCTGTGAGGGATATACACATACAGTAAGCATTCCATAAGATCCTGAAGAGGAGTACTGCCCAAAGCTTTGAAAGCAGGAAAGGCAAAAGCATAGCCAGAATAGCTATCTAGATCTGTGAGAATGAAATGCTGGCCCAGCAATTTATCAATGAAATCTGAATAAAGATAAGTTCACAGATTATATAGATATTAACTATTTGAACTCTGTCTGAATTTCATTTTAGAGTTAGGTTATGAATTTCTGAAATCTCTTATACATGCTTTAAAATTGAGTATGTAAAATAACATAGGGAGATGTATATTCCACATTCAACTTGTGGAACCTGTGTCTAGATTACCTGGGCTTAGAGTCAAGGGAAAGAGACTAGCCTCATCCTTTACACATAACAGTTACAATAAAGAAAAGATTAAGTGAAATAAAAATTACATTGCCAAGTACCTGAAGTATAGGAGGAATTTATCAAGAGGATTAATTCTCTCTAATGAAAAAACACTTTTCTTGAATAGCAGACTCTTAATGCTATCAAGTGTGAATGGTTTAAAATGAAACATATAGATATTCTGAGTAGAATATTTAACAGCCTGCAGTGATTTGGTCAGTATAATTTTAAAATTATTTAACATTTAATATTGACACTTCTAAAGCAATTCATTCTGGGAAAATATCTCTGCTTTAGCTACAGTTGGATTTCCAAAGCTAATATTAATTAAATTACATAGATCTGTATCAGAGTTAAATGCATTCATCTAGTTGTTTATTAAATGCTCTTTAATTTCCCTTGACTTTAGTAAGCTCTTATTGTATGCAATAAATTGGGTATTATGAATGCTGTTGGCACAGAAATTGTATAAAGAATGGTAGAACTGAGATGAAGTTAAAAAGAGAAGGTGAAAATGTCCTGCATTTCAATAAGTTCTGAAGAAACAGGAAAAGAAGTACAGTTTTTTTTAAGGCATGTTCTCCCTTCCCTGGCTGGGGACACAGAATTACATCATATGCCCACTTTCAAATCTATTTTCCTAATATTATGAGGTGCAATGTTTATCATTTGTGGCTTATATTTTGAATAGTTTACCAACGTTTTATGTCTATTTTTATTTTTTTCTCAAAACTAAAAAATATTACTTCTTTTAGCAAGGTTTAATAAATTAATTTTGATCTTTAATTATTTAACTTTTTATAAATTGGTTTGCTGTTGTCTTTATTTGTTGGGTGAAAATTTAAAACTATCTTTCAAAGTACACAAACTAGATTCTATTTAAAGGAGGAAATCCAGGGTGCCTGGTGGTTCAGTCATTAAGCGTCTGCCTTTGGCTTGGGTCGTGGTCCCAGGGTCCTGGGATCAGGCCCCATTTTGGGCTCTCTGCTCGGCGGGAAGCCTGCTTCTCCCTATCCCACTCCCCCTGCTTGTGTTCCCTCTCTCACTGTGTCTCTCTCTGTCAAATAAATAAAAAATAAAATCTTTAAAAAATAAATAAAGGAGGAAATCCAATAAATTATATTTTTAACCTTTCATGAAAAAGATAATGAGTTAGATGAGTAGGTGCTGATATTCCTGAGTGCCATTTTTAGGTTTCCCAGGGACAAGTACTTTTTTTTTTAAATATACGTGACATATAATGTGTAAATTTAAGGTGTACAACATGTTAATTTGATACATCTATATATTGTAATATGATTGCCATTGTAATGATAATTAGCACATCTATCATATTACATAATTAACATTTCTTTTTAGTGGTTAAAATAATTAAGTTCCAGTCTCTTAGCAAGTTTTGTGATTATAATACAATATTCACAATTCATGATATAATATATTCATGATAGGGTGCATTAGGTCTCTAGGATTTATTTGTCATTCATTGCAAGTTTGTTCCCTGAAACAACATCTGTCCTACCTCTCAGTCCCCCATTTCCTGGTAACCATCATTTTAATTTCTGTTTTTATAAGTTTGACTTTTTTTAGATATTAAATATAAGTGGTGGGGCACCTGGGTGGCTCAGTCGTTAAGCGTCTGCCTTCGGCTCAGGTCGTGATCCCAGGGTCCTGGGATCAAGCCCCAACATGGGGCTCCCTGCTCGGCGGGAAGCCTGCTTCTCCCTCTCCCACTACCCCTGCTGGTGTTCCCTCTCTCGCTGTGCCTCTCTCTGTCAAATAAATAAATAAAATCTTTAAAATAAATAAATATAAATAAATAAATAAATAAATAAATAAATAAATAAATAAATAAATAAATAAATATAAGTGGTATCATACAGAATTTGTGTTTCCTTATCTGACTTATCTTACGGGCTCAAGCTCCGTCCATGTTGTCAAAAACGGCAGAACGTCCTTTTTCTCATAACTGAATGATATACATACAGTATACATACACACACCACATCCTCTTTATCCATTTATCCATTAATGGGCATTTAGGTCATTTCCATATCTGGGTTATTATAAGTAATGCTGCAATGACATGAGAGTGCATATATCTGATATCCAGTTTTCATTTTCTTTGGGTATATATCCAGAAGTGGAATTGCTGTATCGTATGGTCGTTGCATTTTTAGTTTTTTCAGGAAACTTCATACTGTTTTCCAGAGCGTCTGCACCAATTTACATCCCCAGCAACAGTGCACAAAGGTTCCTTTTTCTCCACATTCTCACCAACGCTTATTATCTCTTGTCTTCTTGATGATAGCCATTCTAACAGATATGAGGTGATAAATTTTTGTGGTTTGCTTCACATTTCCCTGATGACTAGTAATGTTGAGTAGCTTTTCATGTACGTGTTGGCCATTTGGATGTCTTCTCTAGAAAAATGTCTATTTCCTGTGCCCATTTTTTTTTAATATTTATTTATTTATGAGACAGAGAGAGGGAGAGTAAGTGAGCAGAGAGAGGGAGAGAGAAAATCTTAAGCAGACTCCCTGCTGGGGACAGAGCCCTACCCCGGGCTCCATCCCATGACCCTGAGATCATGACCTGAGCTGAAACCAAGAGTCAGATGTTCAAGCAACTGAGCCAAGAGATGCCCTTCCTGTTTCCATTTTTAAATTGGATTTGTTGTTGTTATTGATTTGTCTAAGTTCTTTATATATTTTGTATATTAAGCCCTTATCAGAAATCTGGTTTGCAAGGTTTCTCCCTTCTGTAGGTTGCCTTTTCATTTTGTTACTTGTTTCTTTTGCTGTGCAGATGCTTTTGATTTTTATGTAGTCCCATTTGTTGATTTTTGCTTTTGTAGTTTTTTCTTTTGATATCATATCCAAAAAAATTATTACCAAGACCAATATAAAGGAGCTTCTTCCCATTCCCCAGTTTACTGAACACAAGTCAGCTCTTTGAGTTTTGCCAAGGCTTATTACTCTTGTGGGGACAGGAGAAATGAAAACAGTGGAGAGAAAAAGGGGCTCAGGGAGTAATATAAGACCCAAATGTACATGACAAAAAATAGTAAGACTTCCAACAATATTTCAAATTGATTCAGTAAGGAGAGACACTTGATCCTTCATTTTCTTAAGAAAAGATGGATAAACTTGGAGAGAAGAGAAGTTGGAAAAACTGAGTTTCCATATAGGATATACTTTCCCAATCAATCTCATGAAAGAAACAAAACTGGAGATAAACAGGAGAGTTTTGTGCTTCAAGGTTTAGTTTAATGAAAACAATCATGAAATTATGTGGATCAAAGTTGTCATTGTTGATGGCAGAAGAGGTGAATTTACCAAATCTGAATCATCAGTGTTCTATTGTCAAAGGTCATCAGAATTACTGAAGATGAGTTATCCTTAATCAGAAATTCAGCTTAATTAAACAAACAGAAACAACACCACTGGGCACTAATTGTGTGTGAGTATTCCTTTTATACTTTTTCAAGGTATGATTCCTTCCAAAATAAAACTAGAGAGTGGAAGTCACCTGTGAACAATAATGGCAGACCCACAGAACATCAACATAGTAACTGGGAAAGATATATAAGAATGGCCTCAGCATTTATCTTTTTAGAATTGACTCACAACTAGTAGTGAAGAATTAACTTAAACAGATAATCTGTTCATAAACAATAATATATTTTGTTTTAATTTCCTAAGTTTACATCTAGGACAGTGGCAAATAAACCATTTAATTCCAGGAAGTAACGTTTTGTGCTTAAATAGTCACTCTTTCTTTACTAGCTCTTTAGCTGATTGAATAGAAATAGTGGAAGTATTTACCTTTCTTGATTCCATTCATATGGTCAGTTACATTTATAAAAATGAATCTTACCAAACCAAAAAGCGCTGCACTGACAAGCTGTGAGCAATGACAATAACTGCGCTAATGCAGTTGCCAAGTACACTAATTATCCTAATAATGACACAGTCGTCTGAGAATCACATTCCCCAAGGACCATATACAGTCAATCCACACAGCTGCACAGTCCTCTCCAGGCTCATTTTGCTTTTTCCTGTCTCGGTAAAAACTACATAATATTACTTTATTAGCATAAAATAATCATCATAGCTGAACAGGAGCTGAACATACAGATAGCTAGACTGCTGAAGGGTAATCAAGGAGACTCCTGCATGAGGTGCTGTCCTGTGATTCATTTCTTCAGTACTTGATAGAGCCATAATTTAGACCACAAATCTGTTCGGTGTAAAGTGATGGTGTGGATTTTGAAGGAATAAGAATACTTAAGTGGTCTATTTACCTAAATCAATGGGCACAGGACTGGATAAAACTATTTTGAAAACATAACTAAGTGATGTCTTTTTTTTTTTTTTTTAAGATTTTATTTATTTGACAGAGAGAGATACAGCGAGAGAGGGAACACAAGCAGCGGGAGTGGGAGAGGGAGAAGCAGGCCTCCCGCAGAGCAGGGAGCCCGATGCGGGGCTCGATCCCAGGACCCTGGGATCATGACCTGAGCCGAATGCAGACGCTTAACGACTGAGCCACCCAGGCGCCCCTAAGTGATGTCTTTATAGGTTTGCTGGAAAATGCTTTTTTTCTTGCCTTCCCGAATTCTCAAGTAGCAAACAAAACTGGCTTTCACAAGTCATTGAATTTTAAAGTATAATTTGCAATGAGGGAGCATTTACCCTTTCATAAAGACAAGATAGCAAAACTTGTATTTGGGAAAAGGCAGTTTAATGGTTGTTTGTTCCACATTCAATAATTTGACAAAATATTTTTTTAAGTTTTCTTTAAATTAAATTTCTTGATTAGACTTTTTCAAGAACTGGGGAGGGTTTAAGATTTTATAGTTTGTGTGCTAGCATGTTAGTCTGTCACAGTTTCATGGTTATGGAAGAGGCTCCCTAGTCAGAGACAAAAGACTCTAATATCTACAGCACTGCATACAGCAGGAGCTGCATGTTTGCATCGGTTCTTCTTGTTCCGTGTCCTATGGGGCAATGTGGAGCTATCTAGGTGGGTGCTGTCTACACAGTTGGTTTGTGTCACAACAAAGTAATAAAAACTTAGGAAATACTGATCTTTTAAAGGATCTACTAGAGAATCTGCCCACTGTTTGCTTCAGAGGGAGAGATTATCTTTATTATCCTGGACAGCAGTCACATCTGCTCTCTGTCCCTCATGGAGAAACTATCCCTAATTTCAGCCTTGAAAATGTAGTTCAGAAAAAAGTAGCAGAGTAATGTCCCTGCTTATAAGATGTGAGGAAACACGAGAGATTAATGGATATCATCTCCCAACAGATTTCCAAGCTTTAATCTGATAAATGATTTTCAGAAACCATCATTCTCCAGATATTCTTTATTTTGATAGTATTTATAACCTTCTTTTTGTTTTTATTTTGTTTTGAATGGACTAATAAATATGGTACATGGAAAAAAGAACAGAGCCATAATGTAAGTTTGGGTCCTCCAAAAACAGATAAGTCAGAATTAGACATGCCAGATACTTGTTGAGAAAAAAGGCTTTTGTAGATAAAGGGAAAAGGAATCAGGGTTAGGCAGAGAGAGCCTTCAGAAAACAATGTGCATCTGGCACCTGTGAACGAGCAGCAGGGAAAAGGGCTGCATGGGAAGAGACTTGGATTGCAGTTGAAATCCTGAGAAACACTCATCCAATTCTATGAAGAGCCTCAAAGCAACGATGGTCTGGTAGAGGAGGCCAACTCTAGTACCCAGGCTAATTCGGACATTGACTGGGAGCAGTCTGGGGAGAGCATGGGCTTGGCTTATATGCTTGGTTTATATGTTGTGTTGGACCCTGAACCTGTTAGTGTGTTAGCTAAAAATCCCCCTAGACAAGTTCTTTCTTGAGAGATGTCATCAGAGCATGCCGTAGCAAGGATAGTGAAACTCGCAAGGATAGTTAAATAGCCACAATTTACTTCTGTCTTGGAATAGCCTCTGTTTCACAAATGTTTCAAAGGTTTCCATCCTGGGAAGACATTATTAAAGATAAATGATCTGATGTTTTGTAATTGGAGAATAAGATACAAATCCACAGCTCCCTGCGATAAACCTAAAAATGAACAGGTAGAAACAGAATGAAGAATAAAAAACACTTAGCAGTTGTAGACACAGGTCAGCAAACTTTTTTTTAAGTCTGGATATTGAATATTTTGAGCTTTTATGCCACATAGTCTGAGTGGCAACGACCCAGCTCTGCTTTTTCTGTGTGAAAGCAGCCACAGACAATATATAAACAAACGAGTGTGGTTGTGATCAAATAAAGCTTTTTCCAAAAACAGTGCTAGGCCAGATTTGGTCCATAGATCATAGTTCGTCAACAACCAGTGTAGAATAATGTGCTGACTATGTGCTCTGTACATGTTTGCCAGCTCTGTACATGACCAGTAGTACAAACTGACCAGAGATAAGTCCCATCTAAGATATACAGAAGCCACACATTGGAAGTGTATGTTTTCTTTGCAAAGTTATAATGTTGCCTATTGAAGAAAACATATTTAGAAAATCAGACACCTCTACTGGTGTATGGAGTTCTTCTGTGTTTTAGGGGTACAGAAGTTTCATCTAAAGGCCATGCAGCCATTTATGCTGCAATAAAACAAGAACCATATGAATGGCTGGGACAGGGGGGAGAAATGAAGACGTCACAAATGTATCCCAATGTTTTCTATTTTTTCATGCCATGTATTAAAATAAAGCTATTTAATAGAAAAATAACTCATACATATTTACTGGTATAAGAATTTGAGATAGGGCGCCTGGGTGGCTCAGTTGGTTAAGCGACTGCCTTCTCAGGTCATGATCCTGGAGTCGCGGGATGGAGTCCCGCATCGGGCTCCCTGCTCAGCGGGGAGTCTGCTTCTCCCTCTGACCCTCCTCCCTCTCCTGCTCACTCTCTCATTCTCTCTCTCAAATAAATAAATAAAATCTTTAAAAAAAAGAATTTGAGATAAAAACAAGAAAACAAAATAAGTGACAATAAAGCATAAAGATTTTCATTTTATTCTTAGGCAAAAAAAAAAAAAAAAAAGAGTCACTGCTTACTCAAGTGAATACACAATCCTCTGATTTAGTTTGTGTTCTCCTAAGGCATCACCCAACTGAAATGGACGTATGGTAAGTGATCCTGAGAAGTACGAATAGAGTGAAACAGAAAAGGGAAGAATTGCATACCTGTGTACAGTTGTCAATGTTGCCGTGGTAGGTAACATGGACTCATTTCCTCTGGAACCGCTGACGAGTCATGGCTTGCCACCCAGAATTGTTCATCTTGGATGATTGCAATCACCTCTCATTTCAGGGTTGTAATCACCTCTCATTTCAGGGCTCCCACATGAGATAATGGGATTCAGATACAGTGGGACTCAGAAAAGCCTCAGAAAAGAGTGAGAAAGTGAAGAGACCCACAGCTCTAATGATGCTAGAAGCAGGATGCTAGCTCAGAGTGACGCATCTGAATTCAGAGGACTTCATCTGTAGTAGCTGAGCTCTCAGAGATGTGCTGAGGGTACACAGTGCAGGGCACCAAAGGCATTTGTCTACACCCTTGTATTTGACTACTGTGTATTCTGTCTACTCAAAGAATCATATACGTTTTCTTTTCATTTGGGGAGTGTTTACACTGCTTTCATAGATATAAAAGGGGTACTGTACTAGTAATCTTGGCTCACCTGAGATCATTAGGATAATAAGTTGAAATGGTATTTTTTTTTTTTTAAGATTAAGGTTCATTCACTACTACAGAGAGCAGATCATACATTGTTGTAATGTTATAGGATTGCTGAGCACCAATTTTTCCACAGACTTATTCCTATACTCCAAATACCAACTTTATGCTATTGCATATGCTAATACAACAAGTACACTGTACTGTTTTTAGAGAATGGAGTTAAATAAGAAAAATAAGGATGTAAGAATTGTTTTTAATGGTATCTCTGACATCTTTGCTACTATATCTGCAATTGTTCCTCACTCTAATTTTATAATATTAGACATTTTTTTGTTGTTATGAGTGGTCTTTTTTTTTTCAAGTTTTCATTAAATTCCAGTTAGTTAACTTACAGGGTAATATTAGTTTCAGTTGTGGAATTTACTGATTCACCGCTTACATACAAAACCGGGTACTCATCACAACAAGTGCCCTCCTTAATCCCCATCACCTATTTCACTCATCCCTCTACCCATTTCCCTTCTAGTAACCATCAGTCTTTTATTTATAGTTAAGCGTCTGTTTCTTGGTTTTCTTCTCTTTCTCCCCCCATATGTTCATTTGTTTGGTTTCTTAACTTGCACATATGAGTGAAATCATGTGGTATTTGTCTTTCTCTGGCTGACTTATTTCGCTTAGCATAATACTCTCTAGCTCCATCCAAATCATTGCAAATGGCAATATTCCATTCTTTTTGCTGGCAGAATAATATACCATTATATATACATATATAGACATATTATATATATATACATATATAGATAGATATATTATATAGAGAGATAGATATATAGATATATATAATGGAATCCCTGACATCTGGTGTGTATGTGTGTATATTTTGATAGTATTTTGCTATATATATATGTATATATATATACATACACCATATCTTCCTTATCTAGTCATCAATCAGTGGACACTTGGGCTGCTTCTATATCTTGACATTGTTGATAATGCTGCTATAAACACCAGAATACAGGTACCCCTTCAGATCACTATGTTTGTATCCTTCAGGTAAATACCTAGTAGTACAGTTGCTGAATCATAGGGTAGTTCTATTTTTAACTTTTTAAGGAAACTCCATACTGCTTTCCAGAGTGGTTTCCCTTTCTCTGCATCCTTGCCAACACCTGCTGTTTCTTGTGTTGTCGATTTTAGCCATTCTGACAGGTGTGAAGTGATATCTCATTGTAGTTTTGATTTGTATTTCCCTGATGATGAGTCATGTTGAGCATCTTTTCATGTGAATATAGACACTTTTTGATGGACTTACTTTGGTTTCCCCTTTGGTCTTCTAATTATCTGAAAAAAAGTCTCATTTTCTGGAAATAGACATCATTGACTTACTCAGTTTTTTCTCCAGTCCTTTTAACTAGCACAGATAATTCCATGAATAATCCATTGTTTTAAAATTATTTCAGTCTTTTTTTTTTTTTTCCCACAAGAAACCTTCCTAATCCAAAAGTGATGATGGTGGGGTACATAAGCTCCACCTAAAAGCAATGACTAGAAAGCATTAATTTAAAATATGGGAAGCACTGCTCCTGTGGCCGAATGGATTCTTTTATCACTTCACATGCAGTTTGATTATAAAATCCCACCTGAAACTAGACCAAATGCAGAGTACGAATGGGATTGGCTGGAGCTACTGGAGTTACACAATAGTGCTCGTTAACGGAATTAGATCCTTTTAGAGCCAGATGATAAACATATTTCCAGTTGAATACAAACTCTGGTTGATTGTTAGTGGCGGCTTTCAAGTCTGTACTGAGAAGACTTCCACTTGTGGAGTAAATGAATAAGCACTCCTTTGCTAATTATTGACATAGGCAAGGGCACATGTAGGGTAGTGGCTGTTTCTGAGCTAAATATTCACACACCTTTCCCTGGAGAAACTTTAATGAGGATATCAGGGAACCCAGTTCCACCACGAACTAGCTGTATAAACTTGGCCAATTAACTCCCTTGTGCCTTTTTCTTTATTTATTATATAGGACTAATACTAGTACCTCTCTAAGGATTTTGGGGTTTTTTGTTTGTTTTTTTGTTTGTTTTTGAGGGGAAGGGGTGGTGAATCAATGAAACAAGCTTAATAAGTTACTTAACAGAGTACCTAACAAAAATAAGGAATTGTAATGCTAATTGTTATAACAACCATGGCCATGCAAGCCATCAGCATCATTTTTGCCTGTGCTAAGAACTTTACATCTTTTACGGGTTTTTTTGTTTGTTTGTTTTCTCTTTCCTTGCAACAATAAGAGAAAATAGTTATTTTTACAAATAGATAAATGAAGACAACTGTTGAGAGTGTTTTGTTGCCTTACATATGGTTAAAAAGTTAAATTTGGCAGAAGTAAAACCAGATATGTGATTTACTGAGTATAGGTACATCTGTTATCCTGAGCATGTGTATATTCATTATTGTAGTAATAGCATGTTTCTGTGGCATAAATACAATTGATATATTTTTGTTTGAACAAGATACTTCTTAAAACTCTATTTGTAATTATCTGAACTTGAGATCAGTTAAATGAATATATAAATATTGCCCTATGAGTGGAAAATTTCTTAGAAAATGTTTACAAATTGTTTCTTTTAGGAAAAAAGGTAACAAAGTCATTTTAACCATTGAGAAAGATAGATATTAAGTATGTTCACATTAAAATTTGTCAAAATATTAGTCAGAGATATTTTTTTATTGTAGCATAGGCAACAATAAAAATTACAACAATTAAGCAAATGTTTTCCTCCCTAAAAGTAAGTAGATAGATAGATGATAGATAGATAGATAGATGATAGATAGATAGATAGATAGATAGATAATAGATACATAACCCTCACCTGCCTGAATGGGTCTTGGGAGTAAAATAAGCTAATGATAAGGGACTCCTCCTAAAATTTCAACCTTTAGGGACACACAAAGTAAAATATACCAATAAAATGTAATGGCTATGCACTGTTAAAAATCCCCATACCCATATTCTACTTGAAAGTAGATGAGGACCCTTTGCACCACCTTTGCACCACCACTGAAGGAATGTTCTTTCCCACAGCAGTGTTAACTAGCTTGACCTTGTGGTTTGCTTTGGTCAATGACCTGCAAGCAGGAGTGGCAGTTTCTGTATTCTTGTGATATTAAAATAAATGTGTTTTTTTTTTTTTTTTTTTAAGATTTTATTTATCCATTTCTTTGAGAGAGAGAGACAGATAGTGACAGAGATAGTGAGAGAGAGCACAAGCGGGGAGGAGAGGGAACCTGATGTGGGGATCAATCCCAGGACCCTGGGATCATGACCTGAGCCGAAGCAGACGCCTAACTGACTGAGCCACCCAGGTGCCCCATTATGTGTTTTCTTAGGGAAAAAAAAAAAAAAAAGTCTCATGACAATGGAGATAACTAAAAAAGTGAAATTGTGTAAAAATTTTAAGCCTAGAGAATATTTATAGTTAAGAGAACTGTAACTAGTGATGATTTTAAATAGTAAAGAGATGTCTATGAGGTCACGGTCACCCCAGCTATAGGGTTTGCCTGATTTGTAATTTCTTTCCTTTGTTTTCTCAATCTGTTTCATTTGGGCTGTGTCCAGAGGTGGAACGTTCCTCCCAGTTGTACTAATTTATTCTATTAGCTTTTTCTTTCTTTCCCCAATGTCAAACACGTTCCGGAATTTCCTGTACATACCCCAAATATTTTTAAAGAGCTTGACTAAATCCTACCTATCTACTTATCATCATAAGAACTTTATCTATTAGTAATACAAAAATGGCAGAAACTTTAAAATAAATGTCCTTCTCTTAGCAAATAGCAAGTTTGAAGACTGTGGCTTTTTTCCCTATCATTCTTTATAGAATAAGAGAGCACTTTATAGATTGATTTTGCCTGGTACAAGATACCCTTTTATTCCATTTTTTGAAAGCAGAGATGCCCACAGGAAGGTTTGGCTTATTTATTAATACTGAAATTTGCTTTTCTTTTTCTCTAATTTCAGGTTTGCAAGGGACCTTTGAGAGAAAATAATGCCTCTCTTTCCCAAAACAACATTGCCAGGTCTTGCAGTGGATGATAATTTCAGAACTTGGATTGTTCAGTTATCTCACAGTCTGACTTAACAATGTTTAACTATTATCCATTTTAATGGATGTTTTAATTATATTTTTGGATTTTAGTTATATGCATAAGTGGCCTCCACTTATGCTTCTAAAGCTAAAACAAGAGTAAACTAAGCACAACACAGCTTTATTTCAGAAGTTATAAAAATTTAATTTAAATACTATAACTTTTTAGTAGAAAAGCAACAGCTATGTATGTAGAGTAGGTGAACAATAATCAAGGGAGAGAAGAATGTGTATGTGAATGTGTAAAATTACAATGAACACTAATGAAGATATAAATAAATAAGCAGTATTCAGAAATGGTATGAGTTGATTGGCAAAGATATATTATAGTAGGATTAGTCACAGATGCAAACAATTTACAGGATAATTAGAAATACTCTTCGGCATATTGACTGACCATTAAAAACTAAATTCATTTTAATAAATCTATAATTATGATTCTGTGTATGATGGATTTGTTTATGACCCTCCTTCTCTTTCATCTCCATACTCATGCATGCATGTCCTTCACAGATAGAAAAGCACAAAGATGCTTCAATTTTAATGGTTTCTTGTTGATGATGTTGTTGCTATTGTGATTGTCGATGTTCTGATCATAATGAAAAAAATTGAGTGGTGATTCAAATTAACAAGCATATTGACCAACATATTTTGGAAACAAGTAAAACTGCCTACATTTGTCCTTAGATCATTTAAAACTCATCTTCCATTTAACATTTTTGCATAAGGCATGTTCCAATGATATAAAAGTCATGAAAAATTTGTCAAAATTATCTAATATGTAGAGGTTTTTGAAATCTTAATCTTATGATTTATTGGTTGACCTTTCTGGTCTGGTTACAGTGATATTTTTCTCTGCTTTAAGATCTAGCATTAGGATTACATTAATGTTCACCAGAAGACAGTCTTTCTTCCATCTTTTGGTTACACTATACTTTATGAAATTCAAAACAATTAGTTGACCAGTTGACTATGTGATGAATCTAATATCAGTTCAGCATAACATTCAATTGTATTCAATTTCTAACTCATCATGACATGTGAATTTGTTGGATTGGTATATTAGGGAAATTTTGAAACTTCATCTAAAAATGTTTTGACACTGGCTTTAGAAAGCAGTATTAGTACTTTTTTTGAGAAATATTCTGATATGGAGACACATACTTGAAACTATTAAGACAATTTACATTTTTAACTAGAAGTTTTCATTATTTTATCTAAGTCTGATAAATCTCTCTGAATATGAAATAACAACTAGTTTTTATACATTCTTGGCACTCAGAAATATATATGTACATTTAAGTACTTATTTGACATATTTGAAAATAGAATTATACTTGGAGAGACATTGAGAAAATTACTAATTGATATTAATATAAAAATTCTAGCACATGGGGTGCCTGGGTGGCTCAGTCAGTTAAGTGACTGCCTTTGGCTCAGGTCATGATCTCAGAGTCCTGGGACAGAGCCCTGCGTGGGGCTCTCTGCTCAGCAGGGAGCTTGCTTCTCCCACTCCCTCTATCGCTCTCCCTGCTTGTTCTCTCTCTCTCTGTCAGATAAATAAATAAAATCTTAAAAAAAAAAAATGCAGTACATGCTTCAGTAAAGATTTCTTTCAGAAGTAAATACATTTTTATAAATCCCCTTAAGAAGAATTTTTTAGATACATTATGTATGTTTATATATCCTATGTATGGTAGTTTCTAATTAAATGCAATATTAACACAGATAATAATTTTAAGTATATAATAAATAACCTTATTTTTAATGGCAAAATTTTGTATGTTGATAAAGATGGCTGAATGATGAAAATATGAAAATTAGTAATAAAATTGCCTATCACTCAAATAAACACTATGTGTTTTGTGTGTATACTATTTTGATTTCTAAATAATTTTTTCCAATAATTTTTTTTCAAATATTAAAACACTGATGCTGAAATGCTATCCAGATGTAGGAACCAAAAATTTAAAGCATTTAATCAGTGTTAAATTAGATAAAAGAATACAAAAGAAATTGAAAAGAAGACAATTTTGCTTAAAGTGATTGCACTTAATTATAAGATAACTGGTTTAGGAAATATTTTGGAAAAATACATTAATAGAACATTCTTGCTGGTAAGTTTTTTCTAAAAACAGAACAAAACAAACTCATTATTTGGTTGGAGGGACCTCTTATATCCACTGAAAATATTTTATCACAGTGATCTTAATTGTAAACTGCAAATGTTGGGTATGAAAATTCTTAATTATAAGCATTTGATAGATTCAAAATGTTAAAATTTTGTAGCTGGAAGAAATTTTAGCAGTCTTTTAAAAAAACATGTACATTCACATCAGTATTACTAAACAGAAGCCTGAAGTAGGGCACATCTATTCAAGAGCTTCCTTTTCCTCCCCCTCTCTTCATAGCAATCCAACTGTGTTAAATCATGCAAAGAGAAAACGTAACAAATAATTCACTCCAAGGCTGGAAATCAATGTTGCAGAATACCTGAGAGATAGAGGCCACTCATCAGCAAGCCCAACCAGGCATTAAGAAATTAATGCTGAATAACCAAGAGGATAGGAACCCGCTGTGGTTGTTTGGTTCAACGCTTCATGGGGTTTGGCTCACACAGAGCACATATACTTCAGAAATGTGAGGTGGATGATGCTTTCTTACTTAAGTCTTCGTTGTGTCTTTGAAGCAGTAATTGGTTTTTGAAATGAGTTGTTCACAATACACTTAGAATTTAATATCCCAAAGTGTAGGCTAGAGAGGGCTGGCTGTTATTTTTGCTTTAAAATTGGTGGTTTAGTTTGTGTTGTTGACATTTAAAGCACGCTTGGAAAAACAGAAAAGTCTGGGACTGGAACAAAGAATTACAATTCCCCTAGAACATATTTGGGGTGGGGGAAAAGAGATCTAAAACTTGAAACTTGAAAAGGGTTAAAGCAGACAGTGTATCTGAAAAAGCTCAGAAGACTTCTTTTATTCTCTTTCCAAAACATCCCTTTTGTTTTGTTTGAGTTAACAGTCCCAGATGGGAAGAAGCACGGCATCAACTCAAAAGAAACCGCAGCTCTATTTATTTTTCAATCACTACGCAGATGCTTTTAGATTTCTTCTGAGTATGGGCATCTTTCCACAGAATTTAGAAATATTTTTAATAAGATGCTACACAAGGTAAGTATCTAGAAAGAACTCCAAAGCTATTAATATTTGCAAATTGTGTGTTCTTACTTATTTCAGTATACCTAAACTAATTCAACATTTGTTTATGCAACTTCATTGCACAGAGCAAAATATGAATATTATTAATCTGCAGAAGATTTGCTCTCAAATACCAAATGGAATAGGAATATATAAATGCCAGTCAATGTGCAGTATTTTTTTCATCTATGTTTATTTTATCTAGCTGTATCTGGTTTCAAAAATGGCAATCTTAGTGATGGCAAATGTTCGACTGTGACAAAGTTTGAGTTATGTAATACAGAAAAAAATAAACAGAATAATTTATTTTCTCGTGTTCTAGGATGTTAGAAATGCCAATTTGGATCAACACATAATCAACAAAATTGATTGTGGGTGATATTTAAATCGCATCCAAATATTTATTGAATACCTTTTGGACACACGGATTTCTTTGATGATACACAAACATCTAAACATGCTTCTCTCTTAAAGAAGACATTTGTGTCCTCTGCCTAGAATTCTCTTTCCAGATATATGCATGTCTTTCTCCCTGAACCCCTTCACATCTTCACCACAGCACTCTTATAGATGCATAGCTTGTGGCCTGCACACTCAGAGACATCGTTCACATAGATTACAGTGTGAATGATGCTCTCTGAAGCAGTTGATGCTGCAACTCTTATAACATGTATAGATACATAGCATCCTATGAAAGAGAAAGAGACCTACCCTAAGTACTATTTAAAACTGAAACTCCCCTCTCCAATATTCCCTTTTCCCTTCCCTTCTTAGGATAAATCTCCATAGTACATGCAACATATTTACCTTAAAGATTTTGCCTGTCTCCCCTTTTAGAATATAAACTCCATGAAGGTATGGGTTATTTCCTATTTTCCTACAGATACATTTTTAGCATCTATAACAGTGATATTTATTGAATAAGCAAACTATTGGTGCCATATCTTATACTGAGTATTTAATTGATGGAGAGGTAGGGTAAGAGAGACAGAAATAGAGACAGAAGATAGAAGGAACGAGAGAATGAGATTGAACTTAAAAGATCTTATGGTGCAGATAAGAAAATAAATAAGAACAAACTTCAGGGGCTCCTGGGTGGTTCAGTAGGTTAAGCGTCTGCCTTTGGCTCAGGTCCTAATGCAGGGTCCTGGGATCCAGTCCAGAGTTGGGTTCCCTGCTTAGCGGGGAGTCTGCTTCTCCCTCTCCCTCTGCCCCCCGCACTCCCCACTCATGCTCTCTCTCAAATAAACAAATATATAATCTTTAAGAAAAACCTTTCATATCAGGAAGACAAAGGCAACAATCAAGTAAGATTCATGATAGATATAGTAAGTACTGTTGATGTACAACAAAGTAACAGCATATAGGGGCTATTTCAGAGGTCATAAATAGAGATACAGTGCAGATAAAAAAATGAGTATAATAATTTAGGATATTCCCATCCTTCTCAACATAGTCACTACAAAAAGATTTTATTTTCTTGGAATTATGGTAAAAGAGATTTGTAGTTGAACAGGGCAAGCAAGTGCCTCCTTTGATCAACTCAAGCATGTGCTTAAAAAAAACCCATCTGCCCATGACTATATTTCTCATAGGGGATTTTATAGTCATGCTAGTATATGAGGGATACTGGATGAGAATAAATTTAAGGAATCATTAAAATGTTTATTGCACTGATAAAAAAAAACTTTTAGATAAAATTGATTGTCAATTACATGGGTATATTACAGTTAAAATAGTAATTCAGCCTTTCAGTGATTTTCTTGGTTTCTATTCACAAGATATAGAGTATATCGGTCATTATTTTCACTTGACTAACAGGTATGAGAATTGAAAAAAAAATGCGTGCATTAAACTGCAATAAAACATCCTTCATCTATGTTAATTATTGGAGATTTTGTAACTTGGGGATAGTAGGATAACACAATAATAATTTTTAAAACTTTCATCTTAAATATGATAGAAAAATACTAGGTAAGACTGAACCCCTTATTAAAATTTAAATCTTGTTAAATAATTCTGTTAAAGTAGCAGAATGTCCTGGCGCCTGGGTAGCTCAGTCAGTTAAGCGTCTGCCTTCGGCTCAGGTCGTGATCCCCGGGTCCTAGGATCAAACCCCATGCTGGCCTCCTGCTCAATGGGCAGCCTGATTCTCCCTCTCTATCTCTCTCCTTTGCTCTCTAAAATAAATAAATAAAATATTTTTTAAAAAAAGTAGCAGAGGGGCGCCTGGGTGGCTCACTCGTTAAGCGTCTGCCTTCAGCTCAGGTCATGATCCATGGGTCCTGGAATGAGCCCTGCATCGGGCTTCCTGCTTGGCAGAAAGCCTGCTTCTCCCTCTCCCACTCCCCCTGCTTGTGTTCCTTCTCTAGCTTTGTCTCTCTCTGTCAAATAAATAAATAAAATCTTAAAACAAAAAAAGTAGCAGAATGTCTTTTAAAGAAATACAGACTCAGAATAATCTGATACTTCAGTAAAAATGTTTATTAGCTCTAAAATGATCATGTTAGTATTTTAATTCATTCTTGATTTATATGCAGAATACATAAAAAATACTCTGTTATCAGAAAAAAATGGTCAGAAAAAAATGGTCTTAGATGGTTTCAATATGCCATTCTGGTTATTATTATTTGTAATAAGGCAAAAACAGTAAAAAATGGTTTTTGTAAGATAAAATATCAAAATATGGTCTTATAAAAACTTCTGTTTACACAAAATGATTAGCAAGATTTTGTAATAATTTTCTGGAGTAATTAGCTCTATAGTAAAAAGTTAATCTGACTATAATCATTTTACTTTTGCATTTTCCTGGCTACTAGGAGACTTAGCTAGGGACACATAACTGTGGTTACTACAGATGGTCCATAATAATTCTTTAAAGGACTCTAGAAATATAAAGCAATGGGTTGATATTGATGTTTACATGAGATTTCATTTCAAAAAATTCTAAGCATGTTTTTCCTACTTTTCTGTGCCTTTTCCTAATTGCTTCTTCTTTTAATTTTCTAATATTTTCCTTTAATATCAAAAGAAATCGGGCGCCTGGGTGGCTCAGTTGGTTGAGTGACTGCCTTCAGCTCAGGTCATGATCCTGGAGTCCCGGGATCGAGTCCCGGGATTGAGTCCCGCATCGAGCTCCCTGCTCGGCGGGGAGTCTGCTTCTCCTTCTGACCCTCTTCCCTCTCGTGCTCTCTGTCTCTCATTCTCTCTCTCTCAAAATATAAATAAAATCTTAAAAAAAAAAAAATCTGTGACTTCCAACTGAAGCGCATGATTTTGCCTAGAAAAATGGTACAGTTGTACCAAGATGATTCTAAATAAATAATCTCCTTATGCATTTTACTATGGACACATTTTGCATGTGCTTATTTGATTGCACAATTAATCTTACTTTAATCACATAATTTCCCATTGTATAATTTTTTGAGTTGCATTTTGACAAAAGCTTCTTTCTACAAATGCATTCAAATGGAAACCATATCATGTATGTGATTGTGGTTTGGTCTTTGAATCTATTTAAATTACTACAAAAGTCCCATTTACCTAGTAGCATTAGTTATTTATTTAATGACCCATGTCAGACAGCCCACAAACATATCCACTTTTAAAATGTTTTTTTGAGATTCTGTGTGCATCTGATTCTCTGAGAGTTTTTTTTTTTTTTTTTTTTTTTAAGATTTTTATTTATTTATTTGACAGAGAGAGAGAGATAGAAAGAGCAGGAACAAAAGCAGGGGGAGCGGGAGAGGGAGAAGCAGGCTCCTGGCTGAGCAGGGAGCCCGATGCAGGGCTCAATCCCAGGACCCTGGGATCATGACCTGAGCCTAAGGTAGGTCTGAGCCACCCAAGCGCCCTTCTCTGAGAGATTTTATGAAATGAAAATGTATGTGTGCTTGTAGATGTAACTGTAGGTGTATGAAGCACAAAATCTAGGATGAGTACCTAGGTTGTGGATTTGGGTCATAAGCACCAGATTGATTCTGTGGATTCTGAGGCTTACGGTTTGGGGACACATTTTGAGAAATACTGAATAACAGAATCATTATTTTCACCTGTTGGGTTATAGCATCAATACGTTCATAATCTATCAACTACACTTAGAGCATTTCCCCTTCTTTACCACCTTAATAAGACTTATGTATTCCTAGGGGCTTCAAAAGATGTTTGCTATCAGATTATTGCTTTTGTACTTAATAGATATTTTATTGCTGAATTAAGGCATTTTGTAGGCCTTCAACTTTCGAAAATGTTTAATATGAAAGAGCACAGGGAGAAAAAGAAACAAAATAGAAATAGACAGGTCTAATAAAACACAAAAGAAGTTTAAAGTAAGATCAAGTAAGATGTAGTCAACACATTATTTGCAGTAGATAATTTTTCCAACAAATTTGAGACTTTATATATAATAGCTATGTCAGCAAAGAGTCAAGGAAATCTATACTTTATAAAATTTTGGTGGAACTTAAATTTATATTTTCTGCTGGACAATAAACCAATATAAATTAAGGACCTTACAAATTCCAAACCCTTTATCAAAGTAATTTTATGCCTTGGTGTGACTCCTGAAGAAATAACACAATGTCGTCTATTAATATATTATTTAAAATAGCAATATTTCAGAAGTAACTTAATAAAAACAGAGAATAATTATACAAATTTTAGTAAAGGTATATGATATAATGGTTTAAATATTGTTTTCAAAGAATATTTAATATCAAGGGAAATAGTCTTAAGGAATTCCAAAGAAAAAATAAGAAAAATGTATAAAGTATGACTATCTTTTTAAAAACAGCAATATATACACACCTGTGTGTGTGCAATATGCAGGAATACATTGTTTTTATAGGGGATATTGCTTAGAGCTGTGATTTAAATGAGTGATTTTCAATATCTTTTTGTATTTTTCATTGTTTTGTGTGGTTTAGACATTCCACAAATTATAAAAATAATTGTTTAAAAAATTGCCCCATTATTGCAAAACATTAGTTTATTTCTCTAAACATTCTCCTAAATTCCAGCAAGTATTTCTCTTAAGTGAGATTTAAGGCTTTCAGTTAGAGAATTAAGTCGCAAATGCTTCAGAATTAATGCTATGAAGAATTATAAACTAGAGCAAAATGTCTAAAATTGCAATATGAAAGCCACTTTTATCTCCAATTTCATATATTACAAATTTATGCTAATTTTACATGCTTGAAATTATTAATCTCTTCATAATTTTAAATAATAATATTGATCAGTCAGTTAAAACTTAGTATATATGGGGCCACATCATAAGTGATTTACATATTTTAACTTATCTAAATCTTAGGACAATATTAGGAGACAGATCCAGAATTAAAGTCAAACTAGTGAGGCCTCAAATTGGCGCTAAATGGTGAACAAAATAATCAGTAATTAAGTAACATTTTTTGCAATATTAAAAAATAAAAATCAATGCAACAAAAGTCAAAATGAACAAATTATCAACATTTTGAATAAAGGCAGGATCAATATTACTGATTTTTCCTTTTTCCTCAGACTCCCTTATGACTCAACATGGCACTATTAAGTATGTACTTAAATTATTATTGGCATTTTTTTCCCATTTAAAGAAATAGAAATAGTAAAGATGAGGTGATTTGCTGTGATCATACATCAAAGTAAGAGCTGGATTGAGAGGGGCGCCTGGGTGGCTCAGTTATTAAGCATCTGCCTTCGGCTCAGGTCATGATCCCAGGGTCCTGGGATTGAGCCCTGCATCAGGCTCCCTGTTCAGTCAGGAGACTTCTTCTCCCTCTCCTGCTCCCCCTGCTTTTGTTTCCACTCTCGCTGTCTCTCTCTCTGTCAAATAAATAAATAAAATCTTAAAAAAAAAAAAAAAAGAAGTTGGATTGAGGACAATAAACTCAGTTTAACCTGAATCCTTGCACTTAATCACTACATTAACGATTACACCTTTTTAATTGTTTACTTTTAATGGACCGTATTTTGCCTTATCCCTCCCCCCACCAACCTGACTGTATTCTTTCTTCATTTTATGGTGCTATTACCTTCTTTGTATTGGAAGGTGGTGGGTGACATAATCGAAGAGTATTATCTCCAACACTGGATTACATATTAAAGACTTTAAAAAAAAGTGCAAACTTTTTATATGCCTATTCTCCTGGTAAACAAAAAGAAAATAGAGATTGATCACTCCCTTACTTCTAGAAAGGAGATAGCGAATTCACTCTGGGGGAATACAGCAATATAGAAATAATGTGTCTCAAAGCATAGTCAATAATATCAGAGGTTTAGATTTTATTTTATTTTATTTTTTTAAAGATTTTATTTATTTATTTGAGAGCGAGAATGAGAGAGAAAGAGAAAGCATGAGAGGGGGAGGGTCAGAGGGAGAAGCAGACTCCCTGCCGAGCAGGGACCCCCGATGCGGGACTCGATCCCGGGACACAAGGATCATGACCTGAGCCGAAGGAAGTCGCTTAACCAACTGAGCCACCCAGGCGCCCCAGAGGTTTAGATTTTAATAAAACTTTTGAGCATATGCTAGATCTACAGTTATAAATATCTTCATTATGTAAGAAAACAACTTCATAGTATGTATTTGTACATTATTTGCTAAGATCCAAAATAAGATAGAAAAAATAATAGTTAAACTCAGTCAAATCATTATATATGTTTTGCAAAAATACAAATATCTTATTTTCACTGCCCTCAGAGTTATTTACATTTATTTATTTGACGTACAAGATAAATATCAACTTTATATATGTTGGAGAAATGCATATAGAGAAAAGCATAAGTGACTAAAAATAATTATGATCTGTCCAGGTTTTCAGATATCAAGTTTTCCTTATCAGTTAATTTATATGATACCTAACTAGATCCTTTCTAGTTAGTACATATATTTGAAGAATTATTTTATTATTTTAGTAGGTCAACTTAAAGCACTCAAAAATTCCCATCATTGTTGTATTATAATTGAGAAGAGAACCAAAATAAACTATATTTTTATTGTGTTGTGTCTAGTTATCCCAATGTTTCTTTTTCTCCCTCATTTCAGAAAAAGACCCAACCTTTGGGATGCAGCAAAGGAGGTCATAAGAGGGAAGTATATAGCAATACAGGCCTACCTCAAGAAGCAAGAAATGTCTTAAATATACATCCTAACCTTACACCTAAAGGGAATAAAAAAGAATAGCAAATAAAGTCCAAAGCCAATAGAAGAAGGAAAATAATAAAGATTAGAGCAGAAATAAATCATATAGGAACAAACAACAATAACAAAAACAGTAGAACAGATTAATGAAACTAAGAACTGTTCTTTGAAAGAATTAATAAAATTGATAAACCCCTAGCCAGACTTACCAAAAAAAAAAAAAGAAAAAAGAAAAAAGAAAAAAAGAAAAAGAAAATAAAAGAAAAAAAAAAAGGAAAGAGAGAGAGAGGAAAAAGAACCAAATAAATAAAATCATGAATGAAAGAGGAGATATCACAACCAACACCAGAGAAATACAAACAATTACAAGATAATATTATAAAAAAATATATGCCAACAGATTGGGCAATCTGGAAGAAATGGATAAATTCATAGAAACATATAAACCAAATCTGAAACAGGAAGAAATAGAAAACTCGAATAGACTTATAAACCAGCAAAGAAATTGAATCAGTTAATCAAAAACCTCCCCATAGACAAAAGCCCAGGACCACATTGCTTTCCATGTGAATTCTGGCAGAAAGAAGAGTTAATACCTATTCTTCTGAAGCTGTCCCATGAAGTAAAAATGGAAAGAAAACTTCCAAACTCATTCTATCAGGCCAACATTACTTTGATTCCAAAACCAGACAAAGACCCCGCTAGAAAAGAGAATTACAGGCCAATATTGCTAATGAACATGCGTGTAAAAATTGTCAGTAATATACAACAAACCCAACAGTATATTAAAATAATTATTCACCATGTTCAGGTAGGATTCATTCCTGGGCTTCAAGGGTGGTCCAATATTGGCAAATCAGTCAACGCGTTATACCACATCAATAAGAGAAAGGATAAGAAACATATGATCCCCTCAATAAATGCAGAAAAAGCATTTAACAAAATACAACATCCATTCTTGAATAAAACCCCTCAACAATTAGGAATAGAGGGAACATACCTCAATATAATAAAGGCCAAATAACAAAGACCCCAACTAATATCATCTTCAATGGGGAAAAACTAAGAACTTTTCCTCTACAGTCAGGAACAAGACAGGGATGTTCACTCTCACCATTACTACTTAACATAATATGGAAACTCTTAGCCTCAGGAATAAGAGAACAAAAAGAAATAAAAAGTATCCAAATCGGCAAGGAAGAAGTCTAAATTTCACTCTTCACAGACAACATGATACTCTATAAAGAAAACCCAAAAGACTGTATCAAAAACCTGTAAAACTGATATACAAATTCAGCAAAGTCACAGGATACAAAATCAACATAGAGAAACCTGTTGCATTTCTATACACCAATAATGAAGCAGCTGAAAGAGAAATTAAGGAATTGATTCCATTTACATTTGTACCAAAAGCCATGAGATACCTAGGGATAAACTTAACCAAAGAAATAAAATAGCTGTACTCTAAAAACCTAAATAGAACACTTATGAAAGAAAGTGAAGATGACACAAAGAAATGGAAAAACAGGGGCACTTGGGTCGCCCAGTTGGTTAAGCATCCAACTCTTGATCTCAGCTCAGGTCTTGAGCCTGGGGTTCTGAGTTCAAGCCCTGCATTGGACTCCATGAGGAGGCTACTTAAAAAAAAAAAAAAAAAAAAAAAAAAAAAAAAAAAAAAAAAACAGAAGGAAAGGAAAGAAGAAAGAAAGAAAGAAGAAAGAAAGAAAGACAGACAGACAGACAGAAAGAAAGAAAGAAAGAAAGAAAGAAAGAAAGAAAGAAAGAAAAAAGAGAAAGAAAGGAAGGGAGGGGAGGAGGGAGGGAAGGAAGGAAGGAAGGAAGGAAGGAAGGAAGGAAGGAAGGAAGGAAGGAAGGAAGGAAGGGAAGGAAGAAGAAAGAAGAAAGAAAGAAAGAAAAAGAAAGAAAGAAAGAAAGAAAGAAAGAAAGAAAGAAAGAAAGAAAGAAAGAAGAAAGAAAGAAAGAAAGAAAGAAGAAAGAAAGAAAGAAAGAAAGAAAGAAAGAAAGAAAGAAAGAAAGAAAGAAAGAAAGAGGAAAGAGAAAGAAAGGAAAGAAAGAAAGGAAGGGAGGGGAGGAGGGAGGGAAGGAAGGAAGGAAGGAAGGAAGGAAGGAAGGAAGGAAGGGAGGAAGGAAGGAAGGGAAGGAAGAAGAAAGAAGAAAGAAAGAAAGAAAGAAAGAAAGAAAGAAAGAAAGAAAGAAAGAAAGAAAGAAAGAAAGAAGAAAGGAAGAAAGAAAGAAAGAAAGAAGAAAGGAAGAAAGAAGAAAGGAAGAAAGAAAGAAAGAAAGAAAGAAAGAAAGAAAGAAAGAAAGAAAGAAAGAAAGAAAGAAAGAAAGAAAGAAAAGAAAAACATTTCATAAGTATGGATTGAAAGAAAAAATACTGTTGAAATGTCTGTATTACCCAAAGCAATCTTCACATTTAATGCACTTCCTATCAAAATATCACCAGCATTTTTTTCAGAGCTAGCACAAACAATCCTAAAATTTGAATGGAGCCACAAAAGACCACGAATAGCCAAAGCAATCCTGAAAAAGAAAAACAAAATGGGATGCATCATAATTCTGGACTTCAAGCTATATTACAAAGCTGTAGTCATCAAGACACCTATGGTACTGACACAAAAATAGACACATAGATCAATAGAACAGAATAGAAAACCCAGAAATGGACCACAACTATATGGTCAACTAATCTTCAACAAAGCAGGAAAGAATATCCACTGGGGAAAAAAAAAAATAGTCTCTTGAACAAATGGTGTTGAGTAAACTGGACAGCAACAAGTAGAAGAATGACACTGCACCACTTTCTTACACCCTACACAAAAATAAATTCTCTCTCCCTCTTCCTCTCCATACCCCCAATAAATAAATAAATAAATAAATAAATAAACAAATAAATAAATACATAAATAAATTTGAAATGGATGAAAGACCTAATTATGAGAAAAGAAACCTCAAAATCCTAGAGAAGAACATAGGCAGTAACCTCTATAATGTTGGCCATAGCAACTTCTTACTAAACAGATCTCTGGAGGCAAGGGAAATAAAAGCAAAAATGAACTATTAGGATTTCATCAAGATAAAAAGCTTCTGCACAGTGAAGGAAACAATCAACAAAACTATAAAGTAGCTTATGGAATGGGAGAAGATATTTGCAAACTACATATCTGATAAAGGGTTACTATCCAAAATCTATACAGAACTTATTTAATTCAACAACCCAAAAACCAAATAATCCAGTTAAGAAGTGGGCAGAAGACATGAATAGACATTGTTCCAAAGAAGACATCCAGATGGCCAACAGACACATGGAAAGATGCTCAACATCACTCATCATCAGGGAAATACAAATCAAAACTTTGATGAGATATCACCTCACACCTATCAGAATGGCTAAAATTAACAACACAGGAAACAACAGATGTTGGTGAGGTTGTGAAGAGAGGGAAATCTTTTACACTGTTGGTGGAAACATTCTAGAAAACAGTATGGAGGTTCCCCAGAAAGTTAAAAATAGAACTACCCTATGACCTAGCAATTGCACTATTAGGTATTTACCCAAAGGGTGCAAAATACAGATTCAAAGGGATCCATGCACCCTGATGATTATAGCAGCATTATCAACAATAGCCAAACTACGGAGAGAGCCCAAATATCCATTGACTGACTAATGGATAAAGAAGAGGTGGTGTGTGTGTGTGTGTGTGTGTGTGTATTATATACATTATATATTATACATTATATATAATGGAATATTACTCAGTCATCAGAAAATTGAAATCTTGCCATTTGCAATGACGTGAGTGGAGTTAGAGTGTATTATGCTAAGCAAAATAAACCAGTCAGAGAAAGACAAATATACCATATGATTTCACTCATATGTTGAATTTAAGAAACAAAACAGATGAACATAGGGGAAGGAAAAAAAAAAAGAGAGGCAAGCAAACCATAAGAGACTTTTAATTATAGAGAACTAATTGGGGTTTGCTGGAGGGGAGATGGGCAGGGGATGGGCTAAATGGGTGATAGATATCAAGGAGGGCAATTGTAGTAATGAGAACTGGGTGTTATATGTAAATGATGAATCACTAATTCTACTCCTAAAACTAACTAGAATTTAAATATAAATTTGAAAAAAAAAGAAAAGGACCTAAATATCACACGGTACAATTATATAATTAAAAACATGTGATTTCTTTATGTATCATTTTCACAAAGTTTACTTTTCCTCTTATTTCAAAGTTAACACTGAAGATACCCTAATGTTCTTGGTGCAAGATTAAAACATTTTGGTGTAGTAATCTGAGATGTTCATTAGCAACAATGACAGTGATATTTTTCATGTAAGAACAAAGAAATGCATTTGAATAGTAAATTCAGTACATGGTCCTATAATATAACTGATTATCAGGGGGATTTTCTCAAAATCTTACTTCATAAACTGCAAAACAGAAAGTTATTTCCAATTAATCTATCTATAAAAAATGAATAGTTTAAAAATGATCTTAGAGAAGAACCATGAAAGACTATGGACCCCAGGAAACAAACTGAGGGCTTCAGAGGGTAGGGGGGTGGGGGGATGGTGTAACAGGTTGAAGGGTATTAAGGAGGACATGTGTTGTGATGAGCACTGGGTGTTACACACAACTAATGGATCATTGAACACTACATCAAAAACTAATTATGTACTATACAGTGGCTAACTGGACATAATAAAAAAAATTAAAAAATAAAAAACAAATAAAAATGATCTTAGAGCCTCAGAAAATTAATTAATTAATTAAAATAAAACTGATCTTAGAGATTTGGCATGCTCTCTTAGATTAAGTCAACCTTGGGACACCTGGGTGGCTCAGTCGGTTAAGCACCTGCCTTTGGCTCAGGTCGTGGTCCCATGGTCCTCGGATCAAGTCCCGCAATGGGCTCCTTGCTCAGTGGGGAGCCTGCTTCTCTGCCTGCTGCTGTCCCTGCTTGTGAATTCGCTCTCTCTCTCTCTGACAAATAAATAAATAAAATATTAAAAAAAAAGATTAAGTCAACTTTGAGCACAGGGGTATTTCTCAGATGGAAATAGTACCACGGTCACTGTTAGGTATGCTCTATTAAAAACGTATTACTATTGTGAGAAAGATGTGTTCAGAATATTGTAAAATAGACAATGATCATAAAGTAAGAGATATCACAGAAATCACAGGTTCTTTTTGGACTACACACATTTAAAAACAACATTTGAGAGATACCCAATATATATTCAACTTTTAAAATGTAGTAATACAACTAGGATAAAATAGCACACAATTCAAAACTACAGGTGACAATGTAGAAGTCAAAATCTTATTAGATTAGAATGTACTAATTAGATGTAAGGTTTAAAATGTAAAATTTAGTTGAAAAAAATTCTAGACTGAGAAGAATTATTATTAATTTTTTGGTACATGTTAAGTGCCAAATGTCTAAGTTGTGAATTGATCCTTTCCCTTGACTGTCCTTCAGTATGATGGTAAATAAAAAAATAACTGTTTATTTGCAGGAATTTGCAGGATTTTTTTTTTAATTTGAAGATATTTCAGTCATTGTATAAGAAGCTGCTTTATCTATATCTTACAGAGCCATGCTGTAATTTTTTACTTTCATTTTTCAATTTTACAAAAAAGTAAAGGTTCTCTACATTTTTTCCATTTTAAAGTTACACATTTATATGTACCTTGGAGGATTAATGAGGGTTCAACTGTAGTTGAACCCAGTCCTGATACTGAATGCTTTTCTTGTCATTAGGCACTAATGGATTAACTTGGGAAAGGTAGAAGGACCTTTAACAATTAAAAAACAAGGAAAAAAAAAATCTTTCCAACTAGCAACTTAACTATATTTGATTAAGTAAGAAATTATAGAACATTACAGAATGTTTACTGTGTACTAAGTATTAAGCCAACTATTAAAAAATACATAGTTATACAACTCTTTTACATCACTGTAGCACCATTTACTAAAGCAATCTGAAGGAAAAAAAGTCATAGGCCAATAATGAGTACTAGATTAGTGTTCAGTTCAAAGACTAAATATGTGACACAGTCTAACTGAATTTAAGTACATGATTTATAGACTTTTACTACATACCCATAAAAAATGCCAATTTTTATTGTCTAATGACAAATAATGACATTTCCCTAATGCTTCATAAAGAACTGTCTTAGTTAAATAGGTGTGGCTGGCCTATGTTATATATTTTTATGAATTCTAGGAAGACCATTGCCTAAAATATTAATCCAACCATCTATGTGATACTTACTTAAATTATATCAAAGTGGGACACAGGCTTTAATTTGATAAAGAATGATGTAGCTAGAATTTTAAATATTCTTTGAAAACCAAAACATAATGACAATATACAATGAGTTATAAATAGAGTAAGGTAGAGAGTAGAGCCATACAGTTACCTGATGAATATGGATTTCTTTGTGAGTAAATCCATTTTGAATAATTAAACTTTATCTTAAATTATATTTCTTTCTTGTTCAAGAATGCTCAAGATTTGTCTGAATATAAAATAGTAAAGTCTCAGGATGCCTGGGTGTCTCAGTAGGTTAAGCGTCTGATTTCTGCTCAGGTCATATCAGGGTCTTGAGATCAAGCTTCACATCAAACTCTCCACTCAGTGGGGAGTCTGCTTCCCCTCTTCCTCTCCCTCTGCCCCTCCTCATGCTCATCCTCTCTCTCTCTCTCTCTCAAATGAATAAATAAAATCTTTAAAAAAAATAAAATAAAAAAGGTAAAACAAAATAGTAAAGTCCTGCCTTTTGGAGAATATATCTTCTTTCTCAGTCTCAACTACTCTGCTCAATGAGCTCTTTAGTTAAGATAGCAATATTACAGTTTAAAGGAATTAAAATGTATGCTAATCATAGGGACATACATACATGTTGGTTCATTTCCTGCACTCTATTAAGGGAGCACATAGGAAATCACTGAGGGTACATAATTTCTGCATACATTTTACATTGTGAAGTATCAATCGGCCGGCTTCATTATGGTTAAAAAAAATATTTGTACACACATTTTATGAATTTAGCACTTTGCAAGCCATTTCAATGAATCAACTTGCTGTATTACAGTTTACAAACACTGATAGTGAGTCTCTACATGAGTGTAAGCTGTTTGTAAATTGATTAGCTTGTAGGCATGGTAATAGAACCTATCATTTTTAAGCAATTTAAATAATTCTGAATAAAACTCGAAGGCAATGATGTTTACTTTGGGAATAGAAGTTATCGCCTCATTTATTTTTCTTTTTGTCTTTTTTTTTTTTTTTTTTTTTTTGCCAGGGTAAATTGGAGGTTATTTTTGGAAATTGGTTTTTATTATAGTTTAATTTACCTGTTTGAAAAGTTAGAGACAATTATTTCATATAATATTTGCTAATTTTGGAGAGATGCTTAAACTGTAGGGGAATTTACAGGAATGTGTGTCGTCATTAAAAAAAAATAGAACTTTGTATTGAATAGGAATCTTGGGCAGCATTTGCTGCAATGTACTCAGAAATTAAATGGAAGCAAGAATAAATATTTATCTTGAACAGTGTGTTTGTTCTTTTACTTTTTAAGTGTTTTAAAAATAAATACACTTATAGAGTGATACACATTTTTTCCATTTTCAACATGTTTTTCCTAATATGTTAAATAAGAATGTAAGTTTTTTAAACTCATTCTCACTTGAAAAAAACACCTGTACTCCTCTAAACCTCTCAAAAAGCCTTTATTATAAAATTTATTTTATTCAGTATTTATTTATTTGGGCACAATTTGAGCCTTACAGTATTTATTTAGGCCCAATTCTGCAGATATTCAGATCCGTACCCACAAAAATGTTTTCCCCTAGGAAATGCTCTTGACTTCATTCTATTCTGAATTCCTTTTTCTCTAGATTATATGAATTCTTTTTTCTTATTCCTTTCAATAAAACACAGCCTTTGATAGTTTTCAGTGAACTGGAGCATGGAGGACGGTCTATCGCTGAAAGTATCTTCATCTTACCTTCACATTTGCAAAATGTGCTACCTGGGTGAAGAATTTATATTGGCAATAATTTTCACTCAAGTTTTGGCAGGGATTGCTTTACTATTTCTAGTGCCCATCATTGATAGCAATAGCTGTCAGCGTCATTCTCAGTACACTGCATGCATGCTGTTTTGTTTTTCTCATTTATAAAGCCTTAGAACATATTCTAAAATGTATTTGCTTTGAAATTTCATAATTATGTAACTTGATGTTCAGCTTATTTCATCCATTATGTTGCACATTGTATGGGCATTTTTCAACTGGGGTATCAAGTCCTTCAGTCTGTAATATTTTCTAGTAATGTATTTCTTTGATCATTTTTACCTCTAACAGTAAATTCACTTTCTGAATCTTTCACAAATGAGTTTAGAACATCCTAAATTTATACACACACACACACATATATATATGCTTAAATAGTTCCATTTTATTTTATTTATTGAAAGTAGCTTTCAAATATTATTGTGATTTTTTTTAAATTGAAGTATAGTTGACAAACAATGTTACATTAGTTTCAAGGGGACAACACAGTGATTGGACAAGTCCATGTGCTATGCTGTGCTCAGCATAGCATACACTCCTATTATAATACCATCATATTGTACTTTTCATACCTGTGACTTATTCATTCCATAACTGGAATATTATGATTTTTAGTATCATATCATAATTAACTTTCAAGAATTATTCATTTCATGAAATGACTCCCTTTCCTTTTCATATGGCACTATTTTGGGGGGCAGCAGAAGGGGAGGGAGAAAGAGAACCTGGGCGTCGATCTCACAACCATGAGATCATGACCTGAGTCGGATGCTTAACCAACTGAACCCTATCTGACACAGTTTTTGTTCAATGGGGAGGAGCAGAGGGAGAAGGAGAAGCAGATTCCCCACTGAGCAGGGAGCCCGATGTGAAGCAGGGCTCCATTCCATGACTGGGATCATGACCTGAGCCAAAGGCAGGTGCATAACTGACTGAGCCACAGAGGCGCCCCCATCGTTCACTTTTTTCCCCCCCAACTAACATCTTTTTTTAATGTATTTTTTCTTTTTTTTAAATTCAATTAGCCAACGTATAGTGCATCATTAGTTTCAGATGTAATGTTCAATAAATTACCAGTTGTGTATAACACCCAGTGCCCCATCATTCACTTTTAAAGTTACCTTGCACCTTCTCTTGAGCCTTGTTGGCATTTTTTTAACTTCAGTTTTATGCAAGTCTTGCTGGCTTCTCCTTCTATAGTAGATGAAATCACATTCTAAATTCTGAAAAATTGCCATTGGTTCTTCCATTTCCAAGGTTTTTTGATATTGCTCATCTCCTGTCATTTTCTTTTCAATTTTCATTATTTTTATGAGTTTTAGGTGTTTTTATTCTTGTCATGTTTTTAGTTGATTAATTAGGTAAGTGGAGATAACAAATTCTATTCCATTCTATACTTCATGTCCTTTTCATGTTTCATCGGACCTTACAGAGGAAGTAGAGATAATCAAATGTATTGTGTCCACATGACTTAATGTATTTCTTTTTTTTTAATTTTTTTAAAATTTTTTTAAAGATTTTATTTATTCATGAGAGAAAGAGAGAGAGAGAGAGAGGCAGGGGGAGAAGCAGGCTCCCCGTGGAGCAGGGAGCCCGATGTGGGACTCGATCCCAGGACCCTGGGATCACCACCTGAGCTGAAGGCAGACGCTTAACCGACTGAGCCACCCAGGCATCCCTAATGTATTTCTTTGTATTATTTATTTTGCAATATGACCTTTCCTTCATTTTATACATTTGTACATTTGTGCATACAAGTGTGTGTGTGTGTGTATGTGTTTCTCTTTAGAAAATTACAAGTTTGGTTTTTAGATAATCCAATGCTTAATTTTTTGCCTTTAAATTGATACCTTAAATCTTACCTTTTATTTATAATTTTGAAAGAATACCTATTAATGTCCTTTAATGAAAAAATGAGACAATCAGCTTGTTTAAAATGACTTTCATGTCTCTTTCCCAGACTTGCATTTTGTTAATTTTATTCTTTTTTAAAAAATATTTTATTTATTTATTTATTTTATTTGAGAGAGAGAGAGAGAGCGCGCGCTGGGGAGAGGGGCAAGGGGAGAAGGAGGGAGAGAGAATCTCAAGCAGACTCCCTGCTGAGTGCAGAGCCCGACAGGAGGCTCAGTCTCAAGACCCTGAGATCATGACCTGAGCCAACACCAAGAGTTGGAGGCTTAACTGACTGAGACACCCAGTCACCCCTGTTAATTTTATTATTTTAACTAAAAGTTCAAACTCAATCTTTCTCTTCATTTTCTTGCTCTTTCTACATTGGTGATTGTCATCTATCTTTTTTATTTTTTTTTATTTTTTTAAGATTTTATTTATTTATTCATGAGAGACAGAGAGAAACAGAGAGAGAAGCAGGCTCCCAAGGAGCAGGAAGCCCGATGCGGAACTCGATCCCAGGACCCTGGGATCATGACCTGAGCCGAAGGCAGACGCTTAACCATCTGAGCCACCCAGGTGCCCTGTCATCTATCTTTTTTAAACTGTGGGTCATTTACCTGCCTCTATAGGCAGAGTTTCTTTGTGATACATGCAAGACAGTCTGAGCTCCAAATGATTAAAATTTAAAATCTGGAAAATTACTAATTTTTATACTTTTATACTTGTCATTCATAGAGTTTTATAATTGTCCTAACCTGAGTGATTTTCCCATTTATTTGACAAGAATAACTTAGATGATATTGTGATTGATAAACTCATATGCATCATAAGGAGAAGGGGTTCCCAAAAAGAATGTGGTATAGTTTCACAAATGTTATATATACTCACTGTGTTTAATAATGTACTTTAATAAGAACATTTTCAAGACTTACAACATATGTAATCTATCAGGTAAACTACAGTGTGTCTAGGGTCCTCAAAACCAACTCAAAGGACTCAGCATATGGTCATACTTACACCTAAGATTCATTAGAATGAAATGATACAAAGCCAAATCAGCACAGGGAAAAGGTAGATGGGGCAAAGTGCAGAGGAAATTAAATGCTAGCTTCCAAGAGTTTTCTCCCAGTTGAGTCACAAAAAAATGTGCTTAATTCTTCCAGCAAGTAGTAGTGACAATGTGTGTGAAATGTCCAGGGTTTTTACTGGGGACTGATCACATAGGCACTCTCTGTTTAGCATGTACCAAAAATCAAGACTTGCAGAAGGAAAGCTCACATTCACCATATTCACCATAAAACCATATGATTTGCACAAACACTTTAAGCATATTTTAAGCATACTCTTATCTGTTCTGCAAATAGTTGGAATCCTTCTGAAATCCTAGTTTCCATATGCCAGCCAAGGGCAAACTCAACAAGCAGGTCGTCCTAAGATTATCAGTCTTAAGGCTGCTTTGGTAATTTTTTCAACACACAGTTTCACTAATTTGAATTTAATTCACTAGTGGATGAATTTTATCAAGATGTTTCATCAAAAGGAATAGGTAAACCTGAAAACAAACAAAACAAAACAAAAAGGAATAGGTAAACCTGTACAGAACAATGCTTTGGAATACTGGCCCCAGAGTTCCAACTTTATAAGATAAATTCCATACTTTTTAGGTGATATTGGCCACCTAACCTAAACTCTGAGTTTCCTCACTTATGGAATGACGTTAATAATGGGCTCAATTGCTTTCTTTTTCATTTGTTTTTTAAAATTTATTTTTTATTATATATATAATATATATAATGTATTAAATATATAATATATATTATGTATTATATATACTATATTATGTATATAATATATATTTTGTATTATATACATAATATATATTATGTATAATATATATATTTAATTTGAGTATAGTTGCTACAAATGTTACGTTATTATCAGATGTACAACATAGTGATTCAACTTCTCTCTGTGTTATGCTGTGCTCACCACAAGTGTAGCTAACATTTATCACCATATAGCACTCAGCACCACTATAATAGCATTGGTTATATTTCCTGTGCTGTACCTTTTATTCCCATGACTCTTTCTTTTATCTTTTTTTTTTTTTTGCCTATGAGCTAATAAAACCACAATGTATCTGAGAATACCAAGAACATTTTTTTTTTGTCTGAAGTACATTCTGCATTTTTTAAGTCCACCTTGTATGTGTTTTAACCAACATTGTTTACTGTATCTTTTTATAACTTTAATTTTCTTTTTGTAGTGTCTATGAACATGCTACTTCTCTATCTCTTATCCTTGTCTGAGGCCATGTCTCCCTAGACCTCTGACTTGCTCACCATAATGTAAGTCCAGGATGAGGAGAACAAGTGGGCTCCACAGGCATCTTTAATATAGATACTTTCCAAATTTCCCTATCACAACTGCCAAGACACCTTTTCCAAGAGCATGGGTCTGTGCTGTTCTCAGTGTTTCTCCTGTTAATAATGATTACAACCTTCATCCCACTTTTCCAAACTACTGATGGCCTTAAAGTTCTCCTCAGCTGTACTAAACTGTAGACAAGTTTCTGCTAGACTAGAGACCCCTGACTTCCCTTTTCTTGGAGCATTTATTTTATTATTTTATTTTATTTTATTTATTTTATTTTATTTTATTTTTTTAAGATTTTACCTATTTATTTGAGAGAGAGAGAATGAGAGAGAGCACAAAGGGGGGAGGGTCAGAGGGAGAAGCAGACTCCCCGCTGAGCAGGGAGCCGGATGTGGGACTCGATCCTGGTACTTCAGGATCATGACCTGAGCTGAAGGCAGTCGCCCAACCAACTGAGCCACCTAGGTGCCCGGAGCATTTATTTTAGAAGACCTGCAATTGTAGGGCACCTGGGTGGCTCAGTCAGTTGAGTGGCTGCCTTCGGCTCTGGTCTGATCCTGGAGTCCCGGGATCGAGTCCCGGGATCGAGCCCTGCATTGGGCTCCCTGCTCAGGGAGAGTTTGCCTCTCCCTCTGCTCCTCATCCCATTCTTGTCCTCTCTCTCACTCCCTCTCCCTCTCAAATAAATAAAAAATCTTAAAAAAAAAAAAGAAAAGAAAAGGAAACCTGCAATTATAAATTCTCTCTCTGCTCCTCTGAGATGTAAATTTTCTCCCAGCCTCTTGCTAGTTTTACAACACAAAAATATCTTTCTCAAGGCCCTGGGAGCTAGCCCTTTGAAATGTAATGATCAAGTTAATGCCACCATCTACCTTTCTCTATGGGAGGGTAGGAGCCTGACATCAAAGCACCAATTAGCAATATGGACAACCTAATGTTATTGATCAACATCCCCCCTTAATATCCCCCAGCACTTTTCCACTAGCTCACCCCAGCATTTGTTTCAACATAGTTGAGTTCAATCACTCTCCTATACTGGGGACATAATGTACGGCAAATGTCTAAAATAAAGTCTCCCTTGTCCATTTAATTCTGTCAGGCACAATTTCTTTTTGATACCACCAGGAACTCCCCATCCAGTTGTGCCCTACAATAATTTCCCTCTGTTTCACATCACTGGTCATCTTTGTATGTAACATATAATTCACTTAATCATAATGTTTATTGTTCATTGTTTGTTTACAACGTACTATGTAATACAAGCTTCTTTAAGTGTTGGAATCTTTACCTGTTTTTCTTTTTTTCCCCTCTGATATATCGCAAGTGATAGAAGAGTACTTGGAACAAAGTAAGCAGTTAATATTTATTGTATTTAAAACATCCTTTTTAGTTTGAATTTTAGAATCTGAAATGCTTTCTAGTTTTGCTAAATCTAGCTTTACCTTTTTTAAATCATATTCATGTTTTCAGTTGGTTTCATAGAATTGAGTGGATAAGAAATGTCTTTAATACCACATTATTAATACAAAGACTGCTATTATATTTTAAAATTAATTAACTTTTTAAATTAAAATATACTTAAGATTTATCTAATTTACTTATTCATTCATTAAGCAACATACATTACTTACTTTATGTAATAGTACTTACTCTAAATAAACATATCCTTTAAAGTCTGTATAAAATGTGTGTAGAGAGTAAAGTCATTTCTTCCTCTTCTTCTTTGAATCCATGTATCTAAATATTCAAAATAATCAGTAGGGTTATCCAAATTTGTTTAGGGTGATGATTTTTCATCCCTACCTCATAACCGCCATTAACAAACCAATGCCCAGGTTACGAGTGCCTACGGAATCCCAGCAGCTGAGTTCAGCTACAATTACACACTTCAGACAGGATGTCACCCCAGGAATGCTTCTCAGTTCCAGCCACAGGGGTGGTCATGCTTTAGTTCTACATGGAAAACCATTATTTCTCTTAGTGATGTAGATACAGAATATTCCAGTCTTTGTAGTACTAATGTATGTTATGAATCAGAGAAATTTTTTTTTCATCATTAAATTTCATTTGAAGCTATTAAACTGATATAATCAGAGAGACTCTAGTATGCCTTGCTTTCTGGGTCATTTCAAAGGGTTAACATGAGGTACCATGATGGATTTGGCATTTTCCTTGCAAAACGCATAAATGAGAATGGCGTATCCCTGCTTATGGATCTATGTTGCCTCCCATGACTTACAGAAAAATTATTTAAATCCTTATATCTACTATCTATATGTATCTATCATCTATGTATCTATGTATCTATGTATCTATGTATCTATCTATCTATCTATCTATCTATCTATCTATCTATCCCTTTAAAAACAAGGTTTTGCTTCTCAGTCTCATCCTCCATAATTTTCTAAAACACAATTCAAATAAAACTCCTTTTACTTCAGCCACACTCAGCTTCTTTATATTCCTCAAATATAACATATCATATTACTTCTCCATATATTTGAAAACTGTCTCTGTCACCTAACATCTACTATTCCTTAAAGATATAATTCAAATATCAACTTATTAGTAGTCTTTTCTAGATTGTTCTATCAATCCTGCCCACATTTTCCAAAGTTCTCTAAAATACCATTTTTTAGCATCTGATAAGTTTTATTATAATTGGAAGTGCATGTACATATTTTTTTAAGTCAAATCTTTAAGGGTAGATAAGATGACTATTATTTTAGAACTCTCTGAAGATAGAACGCTATATTTTTACAATATAGAATAGTGCCTTGTCCATAGAAATCACTTTTAAAAAAGCATTTTTGGATGAAAAAAATGAATGAAGAGAACTATATTTATTCATTATTTGGTTTATAGTAAGTGATAATCAAGTAAATAGTTATGAATTACCCATTGAGATTTATTTCTACAAGTATGGTACATTAAGTTGCACTTGGACCTAAGTTATTGTAGTTGAACTTAGAGTTACCAATATTTGAAAAAAACCCGAGAACAATATTAATTTATCTTCATCTCATTTTATTTTTTGAGCACTTCTGGCTATAAATGGTTGGGTATGCTATTTGCCAATATATCATTTGGAATGTGCTATAAATTGAATACAAATTAAATTTTGTCCCTACCCACTCTCTCCTCCCAATTTATATGTTGAAAGCTAATTCCCAGTGTGAGGGTATTTGGAGGTGCGACCTTTGGAAGGTGACTAGTTCATGTGGGTAGAACCCTTCTGAATGAGGTTAGTGCCCACGTAGAAGAGGACCCATAAAGCTCCCTTATCCTTTCCACCATGTGAGGTGGCTCATTTGTCAGCTTTCTGGCTGTATTGGAGGCAGATGCCAGAGCAACAATATAGGCACATGCAAGAGGAAACGCAGATTAAGACAATGATCCCCCAAATCCATGATAATTTTTTCCACCAAGAGTCCCATGAGCCAAACAATTGATTTATTAAGTCTGCTAAGCTGGGGTTTGGATCACGCAGGCAAGGTATTCACTCGTGCCCTCATGTAATTTAATAGAGATGACACATTAGCAGATTCATCAGGTATGAGCATACAACATTCTGTTTGGATAATATCACAGGTGCCTGCTTGCAGGGCAGTAAATGTCCATGGTCATCCTATGTTGGAAGATAACTTTTCTCTTTGGAGACATTTCAAATCTCCAGTCTCCAATCAGTTCAGTAAACCCAGGTTTTGTTGGCTATTATTTAAGTCTTTCTGGGTGAACTAAGTAAAGTTTCTATGTGTGCTGTAATATCCTCCAGGCCTGTAGAAGGGACAAAGATGGTGGCCAAATGATTGTGCCAGTGGATACAGAATGTGTCCACCTGGCCTTCAGAAGAGGGAGGTTAGCAATTGTTTTTACCCTGGGGTGGATTCTCCCCTGTGTCCAGGGAATACCCAGGGCACAGCAGCCTAATAACCCAGATGGAAGCCACAGTCAAAGATTTGTGCCACACAACCATTGGGTCCCATTGAGGAATGCTCAGTAAATAGCTAGATGGTGCAACACGTTGGTACCAAACCAGTTGCTATTCTTTAATATGACAGAACAACAATGCAGTTCCAGTAGTATCCATCCCATATTCCTAGTATAATTGGGTTGCTTTTGTTTACTATAATTTTTTTGTTTCCAACTGTTCTAAACAAAAGATTCACAGCAGCCATACTTTCAGTTTTGAAGGGGAAAAACACTTTATTGATATTATAAAAGTCTAATAGCAACTGAAAGAAGAAAAGGGAAATCTGCACATAGACGAGGGCAATAGTAAGAAATAAAGGAGAATAAGACAGAGTTACATCAAATCAGGTACCTGCAACATCCAACCTCATTAGCTGGGAAGCCCTGTGGAGACAACCAGGCTGGAGTTCAGATTGAGAGGCTTGGGAGGAGCGTCCTCCCCTCAAGTGAGACTTCCAACTGACCACCTCCATAAGGACCATATTTATAGGGCAAATGACGGGGTCTGAAGTTAAACATTTGTTTACCTATGTGCAATTTGGAGCAGGCTGCCTTTCTATGTTATCATGTCTTTACATCTTCAAGGAACCTGGGCTAGGTGTGCTTGCCTCCCATCACAGATCCCATTCTAGGGGGCAGGCCCAGCCTGGAGCCAGAGGGGATGTAAGGCAAGATTTATAGCTCTTGGCATCCAGACCAGAAGGGCCAATTCTGACCTGGAGGCCAGCTAATGTCAACTAACCAGGCTCCTGAGGTCACTCATGCAGCACAAGTCTCACAAACATTTTTTAGCTTGCCTGAGTACGTGCAGGTCATGGTGGTCAGTCATGCAGGACAAATCACAGAAACCTCCATCCATACAATACACCAACATAGGGGTCCCCATGTGCTCAAATGTCCACAATCTAGGGTAAGCCACATAAACCCATCCCAAGTCTGAGCATAACCACCCATGGCTCTAATAGTGGTATTTTTAGGACCCTTTTGGTCAGCAGTCTGACAGACTGCCTCTGTGGTCTGATTGACAGAAAAAGAATACCCATGCCCAGTGTTATTAATAGGGTGTGCCACACTGGGGCACCTCTTGATTCGACTCTTGATTTCAGCTCGGGTCATGATCTCATGGTCATGAGCTGGAGCCCCACACTCAGCATGGAGTCTGCTTGAGATTCTCTCTCTCTCTCTCTCTGCCCCTCCCCTCACTCAGTCTCTCAAAATAAATATTGGTAATTCAGATGAATTAAGAGTACTAATTCTAGCTTTTCTTCCCAAATGTACTGTTCTAGGGCTTTCCAGTCCCCTCCTTGGTTTGGCGATATACCCACCATGGCAATCTGATCAGCTGCCCATATGCCCAGAAGTTGGATTGATTTCTTTGTCAGACAACTGAGTGGACCCACTATATAACAGTATTTCCATTAAGTCCATCCCATGTCTGAACACCACAAGAGCAGTAGAAGTCTAAGGCTGAAAAGAAAAACATTTAGTAGGAACTTGTGTAGCAAGGTCTTCCCCTTTCAAAAGAATCATACCTGTGTCCTGATCCTTAGATACTAATGTGGTTGCAGCTTTAGGAATTTGACCAGGTTGTACGTACCATACATGTTTGCCAGGGGAGGGGGCTCCTGGCAGCACTGCCAGACCAGGACCCTCATCTTCTCCCCTCTTTCAATGGTACTTGTTCCCATTTCAGGTGTAATGCATTTCAATATGTCCAGCTTACAGCAGGACAAGGAGATCCTGGTGGAGATGAAGTAGTTTACCCAGATGTATGAAGCAACTCACCCATTCCAGCGGGACATCCCATTGCAATTTCCTTTCCCAGTTGTGATGGGGCTCGGTGTTCTCAGCAGCATAGCATGGTGAGTGTTGTGGCAATGGCTGTTTTTGGGGTCTTCCATACCTTTACAGTCTTATGTGCCTTGGATGGGGGCCCCAGTCTGGCATATGGGGCGATAGGCCCTACTGGTTGATCATTCGAATGTATTAAATCCTGAGTCAGTACTTGAGTCCACCTGGCCAAGGTTTTACCTCTTAGTAATTTAATCTGCTTTAATATTCCATTTTTCCTTTACACCAATCCTGTTGCTTATGGGTTATAGAGGAAAAGGAACCTCCATTCAATGTCATGCTATTTTTCCCAGTCTTGTACATCATGACTTTTGAAATGTGACCTTCAATCACTATCTGTTTAATGAGGGTAACCGTACATGGTACCACAGGCAGTGTCCACACAAACCAGGGCATATTTAGAACGCTCACTCAGTGGGAAGGGCCCAATATAATCAATAGGCCAATCCCTCACCAGTTGGGAACTCCAGTGGGTGGCCTCAGACTCCTTTGACAGATGCCTTGGATATTGTTTAAAACACAAAGAGCAAGCTATTATTGCATTAACCAAGTCACTGTATTTCAAGGGCAATCAAGCATTCTTGGCAATTTGCCATCTCACCCAAACACTGCAATGGTCGCTCTTTCTATGCATTCAATTTGCCATGGCTACAGAAGGCCCCGTTGCCAGGGCTTGTAACCGAGCCAGGGCATCAGCTTCCTGATTACCAGGGGTTGCCAGTGCCTTATGAGCCAGGACATAGAAAACAGAGAGGACTACCTCACACTAGCTCCCAAATGTCTTTCACGTATCCTGACTCCAGAAAGACTTACCAGTTCCAGTTGGCATTTTCCCTCAACACTGGTTTGATTATTCTACCCCAGAGGTGAAATTCACTGATAAAGGTTTGCAATACGACCTTTTGGGTTATCAATATGTTCTCTGTATTGAGAAGACAAAAACCTCATATTCTTGGTGGGGAGAATGTCATATCGGCAAGGTCTAAAGGACTTTCCTTACCATAACTATTTGCCCTCCATAACCATCGATGATGCTGAGAAGGTCAGGAAACTTCTGAGGGTTACTGTATATTAGAGTACATTTGACTGAAGTATCCACCAGAGCCATCACCTTTTGTTTGTTCCTGGAGGACCAGTAAATAGGTCAGACCACATTTGTCTCTGGGTTATTTTACCAGACACTTTATAGCAGATTCGGATAGCTTCTTGGTTTTCCAAACTCCCTCTCTATTTCAGATCTTTCCCACAGCCCTTTCTGTTCGGGATTTCTCCCAGATCAGCAATGGGTTGTCCAATACCATAAAAGTCTTATCCAACAACTGGGCTCAGCATGGATATCAGGGTACCATACCAAGTGCTGGAGTGGACTAGAGTATCTTAACTTTATTCCTGTAGTGAATGAACCAGGGCTTTCAAAGACTGGGGTGCACATAGCCTGTCTCATTCTCAGTTCCCTAAGGATGTGTTGTACCTCTTCTATAATATGTGAGGGTCGGACATGCCCAGGGAGAATGGCATTGAACCAAGCCTCCCTGCAGTCTAGAATAATCCATTCTATTGGGGAGAAAGTACCTTGGAATCCTGAGAGCCATGCAGTCACTGCCAAAGGGCAGAGTGTGGGGTGATGTTGCTTATCTTCTCTGCCTTCTGCCTGGTCAGGGAAATGTCATTGCCCCCTGTAGCCCATAATCACACTAACTATGCTGGGATACTTTCCCTGGACTTTTGCTGGAACTTGGCAGCTCTGTCAATAAGCTCAGCAGGAGTGTATTCTCTCTTCATGAATGCTTCCTGAATTGGAGCTGACACACTGGTTGGGGTTGTTGTTGTTGTGCTTTTGCTTTCCTTTGTCTTAGGTTCACATGGCACAGGGTGTTTGGTTCATTTTCTTATCAATCACCATAACATTCTCCTCTTCATCCTCATCTCTGGCCCAGGAATTCCACCTTTTAGCAACCTAATCAGGCTTTGTCACACATGTTTGGACCTTAACCTACCAACTGCAAGATAAGATCTCTATCTTATTATCCTGCTGTCCCACCTGGGAAGCTAGCTTCGAAGCCAAGACAAGTAGTAGTGGACAACTGCATGTCCTTCTCTAACCTAAACTCTTCCAACTTTCTGAGTAGAGTTTCAACTTCTAGTTGGGCATCAGAATCTAGCTAAATTGCCTGCCCACCATAGAGGCCAGCCCACCATGGCAGCCCTTCATTTCTTTTCTTTGCCACAGTGTGCTATGCACAGTTCCTCAAATATCAGACCAACTAACATTTTCAGAATGTCCCCATACTCACACAGAGGTCCACAAGCATCTAACATATGAGCCACCTTTCCCCACATAGAGGTCAATGGCCAACTCAGGATGTCTCCCGTGGATGCCCCTTTTCCAACACCATTCTTTGGTGTCCTGGCTGGCTGTGCCCAACACAGCCCAGATGCACTTAGACAGAATGTAAACAATGAATGCAGCCTACAAGTTTCACCACAGTTTGATGACACAGTGAGGAACGCTGACGTAGAAACAATGAACAAGTAAATGCCATAAAAATTATAAAATAATTAGTCTTAACACAAATCACATTCTTAGAATTTTTGGTCATCTATTCTCTAAATATTTATAAAGAAATAATACAACATTGTGGTTGAGAGGAAGGACTCTGGATAAGTTTGCAGATAAAATACAGGACACCTTTATAATTTGGGAGACAAATATACTGAAAAAAAAACAACTTATCCATCATTTATATGCAATTCAAGTTAGCTAACATCCTAAGTTTTTATTTGTTAAATCTGAAAACCTTAATCCTGGAACTAAGAGTCTTAGTTCAAATCTTAGTCCTACAACTGATAGTTTATATGAACTTAAGTATATTAGTTAAACTCTATGCCTCAAACTTCACATATATAAAATTTAGCTGAGAGTAGTATCTACCTCATTAATTGTTTGAAGATGTTGTTTTCACTATATAAATGATAAACATATAGTATGAACAGTATCTGCTTATAGTAAGCATTACATAAGTGTAAATTATGGTATTTCTCAGCCTTTGCTGTTTTAATGCTGTATAACTACCTCAAAATTCATTGACTTACAAAAACAAATATTTATTTCTTGTGCACTGGTCTATAGATCAGTTAAAACCTCTTTTAAAATGGGCCAGCCAACCATCTATTCACATTCCTTTGGCCAAAGCAAATCATGTGATTAAACCCAATAACAACAAGTCAGGAAGTCTATGCTTCTCCTACAGAGGGTGTGCTGAGAGAAGAGTAACTATGTATTGGGAACACTATCTACCACAATTACTATTTTTATTACTGAGCAGAAACTATTTCCAGGCATTGGGAATTCAGCAGTGAACAAAACAAAGCCCCCTGTTTCAGAGAGCTTACATTTCAATGTAGGACATAGAAACAATAAGTAAATAAGTAAGTAAGTAAATACATACATACATACATACATACATACATACATACATAAATATAAAAAGGGGATGTTATCAACTACAGGCAAAATTAACAGGCACAAATGGAGAGAAAAAGCTTAGATGGGTAGGAAAAGACAGCACCCAAAACGCTAACCCTACTATGAAGCTACTCACTGAATTTACTCAAATAGACTCTGCAATACCTATTCATAATTCCATCTAACAAAACTGCTGTTGCACTCAACTCTTTTCACTGTGCCTTTGGAAATGTTCATCCTGTAAAACTTTTAAAAGACATAAAAGCACTCTAAATTTAGCCAATTTTGCTGAAATGAAAGCATCACCTATATAGCCTGGGGAAAAAAAATCTTGATACTTATAACTTTGGAAACAAAAGCATTTTTCTATGAACTGCTCTAAATGTTTCTGTAGATAATACATAAAGCTTTGCTTTTTTTAGCAGATGTGTTACTAAACAAATTGGATATTCACTGAATAATACCACTCAGTGAGTTGACTTTTTGGTGAATTGTTTTTTGGCAAATTGACTTTAAGCCACATGATTGAAAGACATACCTACAATTCTCTAAATGACACATGTGAACACACACATGCATGTATGTACACACACACAAACACACACAAATTATAGAGAGTTAAAACTGCCAGGAACACAGTAGGGCAAGAAGTGGAGAGAGATGTTGTTGATGGGGCATGCATTTTTGAAGCTGAAGTCCTAACATAGAGAGCTCAATTAGGATGTGTATTTACTAGTGGAGTGTCAAGGGGTCTCTGGTATGGAGCATTTCACATAATTTATTGTGAATCTTCTTTTTTATTATTCAATTTATTTAAACTAAAAAACAAAAACAATTCACCTGTTTCTCCTGTCCTCCACTCCCGGCCTCTGGCAATCACCAATTTGTTCTCTGTATCTTTGAGCTTATTTTTTTCTCTCTCTTTTAAGATTCCACACATAAGAGATCATATGGAATTTGCCTTTTTCTGTCTTATTCATTTCACCTAGAATGGTGACCTCAAGGTCCATCCATGTTGTTGAAAAATGGCAAGATTTCATCCTTTTGAATGGCTGAATAATATTCCATTTCAAACCTATATCACAATTTCTTTTTTTTTAATATTTATTTATTTATTTTAGAGAGAGAGACAGCACCTGAGCAGAGGGAGGGCAGAGAGAGGGAGAGAGAGAGAATCCTCAAACAGACCCCAGTGAGCATGGAGCCCTACATGGGGATCAATCCCAGGACCCTGAGATCATGACCTGAGATAAAATCAAGAGTTGGATTTGTACGCTCAACCCACTGAGCCACCCAGGTGGCCCTATATCACAGTTTTTTTATGCAATCATCCATTGATGGACATTTGGGTTGCTTCCATATCTTGGCTATTGTAAATAATGTTGCAATTAACATAGGGGTGCACATATCTTTTTTGAATTAGTGTTTTCATTTTCTTGAATAAATACACAAAAGTATAATTGCTTCATCATATGATAGTTCTATTTTGAGTTTTTTGAGGAACCGCCATACTGTTTTCCACAGTGGCTGCACCAGTTTGCATTCCCACCAAGAGTTCACAAGGGTTCCCTTTTTTCCACATACTCACCAACCATTTGTTGTTTCTAGTCTTTTGATAACAGCCATTCTAACAGATGTGAGGTAATATTACATTGTAGTTTTGATTTGCATTTCCTTGATGATTAGCGATATTGAGCATTGTTTCATGTACCTATTGGCCATCTATATGTCTTCTTTAGAAAAATGTCTATTCCATACTTCTGGACATTTTTAAATCAGATTGTTTGGGAGTTCTTTTTGATATTGAGCTGTGTGAGTTCTTTATATATTTTGGATATTAGTCCCTTATCAGATATATGATTTGCAAATATTTTCTCCTATTCATTATGTTGCTTTTTCATTTTGCTGATGGTTTCCTTTGTTGTCAGAAGTTTTTATTTAGTTTGATGCAGTCCCACTTGTTTATTTTTGCTTCCAAATCTTTACACAAAGAGCTGAGGTAGGGAAGAAGCATACATAGCAGTCCCAGATCAGATAAATACCTAATACTTAAAAAATTACACTAGAAACTAAACAATAACCACAGCCATGAAACTACAACTATGAAAAAAATTCAACCAGCATACATTGGCCAATGAACTCACAAGGAAAAACCCTTCATACTTTCTTCATAGATATGTATCATGGCAAATATGACTGAAGAAATAATTGCATGAAATAACAATTGAGAAGGATTGATAGGGACGCCTGTGTGGCTCACTCAGTTAAGTGTCTGCCTTCGGCTCAGGTCATGATCTCAGGGTCCCGGGATCAAGTCCCACATTGGGTTCCTTGCTCAGCAGGGTACCTGCTTCTCCCTCTGCCTGCCGCTCCCCCTGCTTGTACTCACTCTCTCTCTGACAAATAAATAAATAAAATCTTTTTTTTTTAAGATTTTATTTATTTGACAGAGAGAGACACAGCGGGAGAGGGAACACAAGCAGAGGGAGTGGGAGAGGGAGAAGCAGGCTTCCCGCTGAGCAGGGAGCCCGATGTGGGGCTCGATCCCAGGACCCCGAGATCATGACCTGAGCCGAAGGCAGACGCCTAACGACTGAGCCACCCAGGCGCCCCTAAATAAATAAAATCTTAAAAAAAAAAAGGATTGATAAACCAGAGGAAACAAAGATTGCATTCTGAATACAAGGAGAAAGAACAAACATCTTTAACGTGATTTCTGTTGAGACACAAACAAAACAAAATAAAACAAACAAACAAAAAGCAATGGTTGAGATTCTCAAAAGAATAAAGGAAACACATATCATGAATAGATAATGATTAACAATTGCAGGTTGTAAGGAAAGAGGGCAAAATTACAGAGCAACAAGAAGAGATAAAGACAAGAAACAAAAGGGGCAGAAGCTGGAAAGGGAGTATTGAAATGTATCAAGATTAATTAAAACTAATACTACAGATACTAAGTGTACACTTGTTATTTGAAGAAAAATCAAAGAACAAAAGGAGGCAATCTTTAAAACTTGCCTAGAATATAGCGGAAGGGATAAAGAGATTAAAATAAGTAAGATAATGATGAACATGGGGACAGAAAATGAAAACTCATTTTAAGATTTATAGATTTGCTTACCACATCACTCAACATCCAGGCTCCATGGGATGTTTCTCTGGCTCCAAAGGATTCACTGGGCTGCAGTGGGAATTTCTGGGGAACACGCTGTGACGCTAAGGGCCAACCCACTGCAAAACAGAGAATCCTGTTCTCCTGCAGGCAGATCTCACAGGAACTCCCTAGCGCTGCAATTCAGGGCAGTTCCAGGATGATCATGGATGCAAGACACTTGGGAGAACTGACCCCTATGGAGACTCTGTGCATCTTCTTGGTACAGGGCTAGTTCAAAAGGATCTAGCTCAAATGACCTTCCCAGCTCACATCAGCAGTGTAGTGTGGGGGGAGCTGCTAGTCCCAGAGAATGACCTGCTGGGCTCGGGCAGCCCCTGTACACAAAGGTCTAAACTTCCTGGATTATTATTATTATTATTTTTGTTTGTTTGTTTAAAGATTTTATTTATTTATTTGAGAGAGAGAGAATGAGAGAGAGAAAGCACATGAGAGGGGGGAGGGTCAGAGGGAGAAGCAGACTTCCCGCCGAGCAGGGAGCCCGATGTGGGACTCGATCCCGGGATTCCAAGATCATGACCTGAGCCGAAGGCAGTGGCTTAACCAACTGAGCCACCCAGGTGCCCTAAACTTCCTGGATTATTGAAAACAGGTACACAAGCTGCTCTGACTAGGCATCCAGCCTCCCTAGGATTGGTGCCCGGGTCTGGGCCACGTATGGATAGGCCTGACCATATGTGGGCACTTGTGGGGGAACACAAACTTTTAAAGAAAAAATGGTTTTTAGCAAAGTTTAAGGAAAGAACACAATTGAAGCAGAAATTATAATTGCATTCAAATTGATAGATTACTCCCCATCAATGAAATAATAGCTGATTATTCATTTCCAATAAAATCTTTCTTATTACAGATATCAGTGTCCTCTAATTAAAGATCACCAAGAACACATATATAGTTTAAAAAAAAAAAAAGAGTTAACTATTAACTCACTGCAGTGAAAGGGAATGAATACCATGGAGAATTGTAGGGGTCCTCAATAAGATGATATTAGCAGATTTAGAGGAGATTTCAAGAAAGCAGTGTTTTGTTCTGGATTGGATGCTGTGCAGAAATAGTTGTAATTCTATGATTGAGTATCTTAAGAAGTCTAACCTAGAAAATGGTAGGAATGAAGGGTGGGTAATCATGTAAGGGAAACTAGTTAGATGGACCTTTAATTGATGAAGAAGCTGTGACTACTTATATTAGTCAGGATAGGTGGATGTTCAGTCATTTTTGTGATTTATTTTTATATGAGTTCAGATATGAGTATGGAGTGGTCTTTTTTTTTTTTGGTCTTCATTTATCAAGATCAAAGACTGGTCTTGTCTGTTGTTTGTATTCTGAGAATTTTTATTTTCAATAAAACACAAAGACTAGCTGTAATTACCTAGCTGTGAATGGCAGGTTAGCTCCTGGCAACAACAGGCCAGGTCCTAGCTGTTGGAACTACATATTTTATATCGTTCTCCTCTTTTCTAACCAAAGATAGATGGAGTAAGGCTGTAGGATATTAATCTATGATATAAAGATCTTCACTGTTGCTGAGATTTTGCTGACTAGCTATTTAGAAAATGTAGTTTATAGTTGTATTGATATTTGTCTCTCCTGCTCCTGTGGCAAGCTGAGTTGATGAATGCTCAGATTTGACAATGGATGTGTAGTAGCATTTAATATTCTGGGAAGGATATCTCAGCCAACTTCAACACAGGCAATTATCAGAAAGAGCAGTGTTGGCTTCAAGTAAGCAGACCCTGGTTGCTCTGTCTCTCTGGGTATGCTTGATCTCTCCAAATATTGGGATGGCAGTTGGCCAGGAAACCTCTATTCTTGGACGTATCTAAGAAAAATCATTGATTTTGAGTTTGTCCAACATTTTCTAATGTCAACTTCCAGACTCTACATCTTGGAACTGAAATTGAAAGTCCGTTTAAGTATTAATGTTTAACCTTAGGTATCTACAGGTTTTCCAAGTACACAAGGTAATCTTGGAACCGTAGGAGGAACCCAGTGCTTGATGTAATTTAAGCTGATTTTGCAGCAAGACAATTACCAATAAATGCTGGTACTTTTACAAATATGTAAAATACAAAGATAATTTGTCCCAAATGCAAATGTTTATAATATAATTATTTGGATCAATTTTTTAACTCTATTGTGTCAATTTCTGTAACTCATTCACTTCCTTCTTAATTTTATATGCTTTCATTTTGATTCCATTCTCTATAGTTTCATTTTTGTTTCATTGTTTTGATTTTGACATTTCTGTTTTGAATACCTCCATTTTCTTCTATTAAAAATATGTTAATCCTAATAGAACTTTGACAAATATAAAATTGAAAACTTATTTTATAGTTTTTGGCTCTGAAGTTGGGATTAAGATAAATTATTTGAGAATAATGATGTTCCAAAATTCAGAATCCCATGTTATGTGATAGAATATAAAGCCCACAAGAAATAGGATAGAATTAATAAGTGTTAATTTATTATTTTGAAGAGTAACTCATATCTGCTTTTGTCTTGAAATATATTATTCATTTGTAAAGACTCAGTAATGATATGTTTCTTTTTCATCTTGCAATAACAGGGATTTAAAAAAAAAAAGTTCGGGGGCACCTGGGTGGCTCAGTCGTTAAGCGTCTGCCTTCGGCTCAGGTCACGATCCCAGCATCCTGGGATGGAGCCCCGCATCGGGCTCCTTGCTCCGCGGGAAGCCTGCTTCTCCCTCTCCCACTCCCCCTGCTTGTGTTCCCTCTCTCGCTGTCTCTGTCTCTGTCAAATAAATAAATAAAATCTCTTTAAAAAATAAAAATTAAAATTAAAAAAGTTCCATATAGTATGTGAGTAAATCTATATAATACATTGCAAAAGAAAAATAAATTATGACCAATGTTTGTAAACAAATTATCCAGTTCAATAAGAAATATCAGGGTGCCACTTGTCAGAGTAGTCTCTTGAGCTTTGTCAAAGAATATATATGTGTATATAGTATTTTCCTCCAAACGATGGCAAAAGGTAAAAAATAAAAATACTTTGGTTATGTAATAAGGATAATTTAACACCTTAATTTTGATGTTTAAGCTATTTTTAATCTAGAATTTTTGTATTAGTCAAAATTTAAAGATAGAATGGTAGTCCATTAGATATTTGTTTTAAATCAAAGAACGTTAATAAAACAAACATATAAATAACTTAAAAGGCCATATTTTGCCATCATAGATTGATATGATCAGCACATTTTAAAATATCTTGACTAGGATTATAAATTACAGGAATTATCTCCATTATTATGTTCTATAAATTATCATGCAGATGGACATACCTTTATATGCCATTCACAGTCATTTTAAATATTTACCTTCAATCAGCAATGGAGTGGACCACTTTAATATCTGAAAATTAACACACGAGATACATGATCTAATTTTATCAAAAATTCTTGAAAACTGGTTTATTAAGCTAGTTTGTACAGGTGCCAAAAGCTGATAAATCTAGATAAAAAGCTAAGTCACATTATTAAGTGAAGATTTTGCAATTAATTAGATTTTCTTATTTCTTAGGTAAGCAGATCATAATATAAATAACAATTTATGATGTATAAATAACACTACTCAAATGTTTTTATTAGAAACTAGCTGCAAATATATGCGGTATACACATCACATATGTGCACACATGTACATATATGGTCCCTTCAACTTGTGACTTAAGGTCTTTGATTCTGGGTATTTAGACCTTTCAGATCTTTATAGTGGTTTAGTTCAAGTGTTATAGTGAAAATTGTAGATGTAGAACTCTTTGAAGATTCTATCATGGCAAGTTTTTTTCAAATTTGAATTAAATTACTAAGTTTATCATTTTGCCTGTTTGTATGCATATTGCATGTTGTTCTTCCAGAGGAAATTGCTTTCTGAGTCTGTGTACCTGAGTTAAAGGAGCAACATTCTATGAATAACGGCAACTACTACAGGGTTCTGGTGACCAGGAACAGTTGAATGAGGCCTTATGCAAGAAAAGGTGCTGTGAATTGTTTAAGACTGATGAATCACAGACCTGTACCTCTGAAACAAATAATACATTATATGTTAAAAAAAAAAAAAGAAGATGGTAGGAAGGGAAAAATGAAGTGGGGGAATCGCAGGGGGAGATGAACCATGAGAGACTAGGACTCTGAGAAACAAACTGAGGGTTCTAGAGGGGAGGGGTGTGGGGGGATGGGTTAGCCTGGTGATAGATATTAAAGAGGGCACGTACCGCATGGAGCACTGGGTGTTATATGCAAACAATGAATCATGGAACATTACATCAAAAACTGATGATGTAATGTATGGTGATTAACATAACAATACCATAATAAAAAAAGAAGGCAGATGAGAAAAAATGCAAGGCAGTAAACATTAAAAAAAAAAAAAAGGTTGCCAGATTATAGTCCCTATTTATAAAATAATGTTGGAATTAAAGAAAGTTAGATAAATGGAAAATGTTTTAAAGATAATTTAAGTTAATTCTTTCCAGTTAGAAATGAGGAAGACAAAACAAAACAAAATGACGAATTAAACGGCCATAAGTGACCAAGTAACAGAGAGAAAGCCAATCAAATTGAAGTCCAAAGTTTTTATTCAATCTTATAAACTATCCTAGCCAGCAATGATGCCAACTAAAATATGTCTTCGTATCATATATCAGTATTCACAAGTAGATTGCAATAGCTCGGGGTTTAATCTCAGATACCACACTAAAAGGAGGGTTTGGGAGAGGGTAGTTGTGAATGATTTGGCAACTAGTATGTAGGGTGTCAGAATGGAGGCTAAAATATCCAAGATAAAATTAGTAAGAAGGAAATTTACTCATCTATTGATCAACACAAATTATTTTTGTTCCACCTAAAGCCACAGAAATCAATAAAATTCTATACCACATCTCCAGAATGCTTTTGGGGGAGGTGAGTGTATAGTGTTATTTTTTTTTCTTAATTTTGCCAAATATTCTCTATTCTAGCACTTACACACATGAGAGCAGAATAAAAAATTCACATAAATAACCAGCCTACAAAACTCTTTATAAATATTCTGTAGAAGATACCTACATTTAAAGACATTTCACTAAATTACTGATACGAGAGATATAAATTGTTTTGAATAAATATGTGTAATAAGAATAAAGAAAAACTAGATTTAGAGGTATAGGAATGCCAAAAAGTAATGCATTATTAGAAAACAAAGAGAGGAATGGAAAGAATTAGGATTAGAATCAAGATGCAATTAACATTATTTCTAGACATCATTTTCCCTAATTAATGGATAAATAGTAACTAAGAAATAAACTAAAAGCTCATTTATAGCAATGTTTGTACATTGATTTAGACATTTGTACTACCAGTGGTTTACTGTGTTGTTTAGAGTTCAGTCTGTAAGATGCACTCATTAGTCATTCACTCAAGAAATATGTGCCAGGTGCCTATTATGTGGAAGATACTCTTCTATGCTGACTACCTCAGTTAACAGAACTAGTTACTTTACCTCAGGATGCATATATTCTGGGGGTAGAAACAAACAGGCAATAATAGAAATAATCACAAATTACTTATTGAGAGGACACAATTATATAAGGGAAAGCATATTGTAAATAGAAAATGAAAAGGAGAGTAGGGTAAAGTAATGGAAGGGATGGTGGGCAGGTTTCAGTATTCTACAGGGAAGTCAACATAAAAATGCGATATGAGCAAAGACTGAAGAAGAGTAAAATCAAGACAATAGGTATGATTCCAGGCACAGGAAGAGCCAGCTTAAAGCTGTAAATTTGGAGTATGCCTGGCATGTTTGAAGAACAGCAGGAAGTTCAGTGTAGCTGGCATGGAGTGAGCAAGGAAGAGAATAACGGAAAAGACCCTAACGCCTGTCCTGACCTCAGTGCCTCATCCCAATGTTCTTAAATCCTCCTCACCTTAAGGCATGGTCATAGAAACTGCCACTTCTCCGCATTAAATGTAGCATGTAGAAGCTTTGTTTTGATCCACTCTAGTATTGTTTCTGGATCCTGGAGCCAGGAATTTCTTAGGAATTTCTTGACAAGTTTTGAAATAATCGCTTCCTCAATACTTAAATTTAAGGTGTGAAAATTGTACTTACTTCTATAAAAAAGTATAAATAAACATGTTTCACAGTTCAAACAAAACAATATTTCCAACTAAATAAATATTATTATGTATATGAATTTTAAATACGTGTGAGGTTTGGGCTATGATATCTAAATTGTTTTGAAAGTGCATTGATTTTGATGTTCCTGAGACCTTATTTTTCTATGTGTGATGTCTTTGTTATATGTTACTTGAATCAGTCTTATTATTCATGTATGTTTTTAAGTAAGTTTTTCCTTCTAAATATACTATGTTTTTAAAACTCCAAGTAATAGAGAATGGAGGCTAATATCTTATATTTATTTTCCTTGCCAGGGTCCTAATGATATCCTTGTGGGAACCCACTATAAATTATACATTTTTAAAGGTTTCAAAGATTAAACTCCTTATGAAAAACTTATTGTGTTTCCTTCACTCTTGTGTTTTTTTCTCCTTATCTGAAATATCAGCATACACACCAGAAAGTAGAAAGAATGTATTCTGAATTATATTTTTCATACATCACCTTATGTTTCCCTCAGCATCATTGGCTGTGTACTTCTGGCAGTGGGAAATATTTTGGCAATGTAGAAGCATGATTTCCTACTTGCTTTTAAATATGAGCCAAATGGGTAAACAGCTGGGAGCTCCTAGCCTTGGAGAAGTCTATTCACAAGAGATCAAATCACTGGCATAATCACGGTATAAAGTTAGTAGCTTCTTGACTTTTGCTGTGTGGCATAGATTAAAAGAAAAAGACATTCAAATCCTAAAATTAAGAAAATAAAAAAAATAATGTTTTTCACAATTTCATAAAGTTTATATATCTCTTTATAAATCCTAAATCTACAATGAATAGGCAAAATAAAATAACTAAAATGTATGTATGTGAGACGTATTCTCAACATAGTTATTTGATTATACTTTATGTTTTATTAAGATTTATATTGGCTTAAGTGGTTAAGAATAAAATAAAAAATCCTTAAGGCATTCTGTAGCCTTAGGTAGAGAAATTATTACAAAACCATGCACTAGGCACTTATTTTCTGCTTACTACATGTATCAAAACAGAATATTAAAGTTTCCCATGTAGATTATAGTTCTATTTCTATTTCCATTTCTAAACAGTTTTAGTTTTCATATTTTAAATATCCCATGTGGGGTGCCTGGGTGGCTCAGTTGGTTAAGGGTCCGCCTTCGGCTCAGGTCATGATCCGGGTCCCAGAATCCAGTCCTGCATCAGGCTCCCTGCTCAACTCAGCAGGGAGTCTGCTTCTCCCTCTCCCTCTGTCCTCCCCCCCTGCTCATGCTCTCTCTCTCTCTCTCTGTCTCACAAATAAATAAATAAAATCTTTAAAGAATAAATAAATAGACAGATAAATAAATAAATAAATAAATAAATAAATAAATAAATATTCCATGTGGACACAGGAATATATATAACAGGTTTTTCTTTATAACAGGTCTCTTATTTTTTTATTATAACTTCATTTTTATAAATACCTTATATTATTTACTTCTTATTGCTTTAAGCTTCTTTAATATTGTTTTTTATTGGTCACTTCCATTTTTGTTATACATTTCTGGGTTTATATATCATTTTTAGATTTATTTCTTATGTTGTGCAATTACATGTTCCGGACATACTTTTTTTTTAAGTGGAAATCTATAATACTTTCATTAGGTTTTAATTTGTCTATTGTGCTGTAATATAACTTATTTCACTGTAACCCCCCAAGTTTCCAGTAAAATTATACCCTGCATGACAAGCCTATGTAAGCAGGGTTTGGTAGGAAAATCAAAGAAAATGGACGTATCTTATATTTGAGTTCTTTGTAGAAGATGAGAAGACGATATGTGAGTGACATCAAGCATTTAATGGCAACACATATGTAAGCAAAATGGGTAAGAAATTTGAAATAAAAATATTGGATATCTCACAAGACCTGGGATAGAATTTATGATGATTTTATGAAATCTCTAAAGCAAGTAGTAATCTATGTTACCTTTCTGTCTTATTTTTTAAGCATTTGCAAATGAACAGGCTTGAATTTATTATTGTAATTCTTTTCTTATTAGAGCATGTCTTTAAGTGTTACTTTATATAAGATATTCTCAGTTCATAAATGTTGTAAAATATCTGTGTGTTTTTAATGATAAATTGAAAGGTATAAGGCTCTTTGCTCAAAAACTTATAAAGTAAAACTATTTTTGTATTTACTCCATTGTCTTCTACAGTTTAGTTTCAAACAAGTGCTTTATAGATAGCCCATTTGTTCTGCATTGATGCTTATAATCTCAGGGTCCTGCGATCGAGCCCCGCATTGGGCTCTCTGCTGAATGGGGAGTCTTCTTCTCCCTCTGCCCCTCCTCTTGCTCAAACTCTCTCTCTCAAATAAATAAAATCTTTAAAAAAAAATCCTATGTCTTTTAAAGAAGCTAAGAGCAAAAAAAAAGGCAATATTTATAGAATTTTGTATATCAACCTACTTATTTTATCACTTCCAGGATTATAAATTTCTTCTTTTAGATTTACGTAACAACCTGGTGTCATTTTCTCACTCCAAATTACCCCATTCTTCCTTTGCCCTGTTAGTATGTATATATATCTTTAGAAGTCTAAGGATGTAATTTTTTTAAAGATTTTATTTATTTATTTTCAGAGAGAGGGAGCACAAGCAGGGGGAGCAGAAGGGGGAGAAGCAGACTCCCAGCTGAGCAAGGAGCCTGACGAGAGAGTAGATCCCAGGACCCCAGGATCATGATCCAAGCCGAAGACAGACGCTTAAACTGACTGAGCCACCCAGGCATCCCACCAAGGATATAATTCTATAATTATTGCTTTATGTAGGGTTTTTTTTAAGATTTTATTTATTTATTTGAGAAGGAGCGAGAGAGCAAGCAGGGGGAGAGGCAGAGTGAGAAGCAGAATCCCTGCTGAGTGGGGAGTCCAATGCTGGGCTCAGTCCCTGGACCCTGGGATCCTGACCTGAGCTGAAGGCAGACGCTTAACTGACTGAGCCACTCAGGCACTCCTTCTTTCTGTAGTTTTAAAAGGACAATTAAAAGAATGGAGAAAAATATATAATTATATTGTATTTCATAATTACCTACCCAATTACTTTTACCAGTGCCCTTTATTTCTTCATGTAGATTTGAATCACTTCTTTTCCCAATTTTTTTCAACCTATATAACTTTTTCATGGTTTTATTTATTTATTTGAGAGAGAGAGAGCATGTAAGTGGGGGAGAGGGGCAGAGAGAGGGGGAGAATCAGCTCTCCACTGAGCAGGGACCCTGACCCTGGGATCATGACCTGCACCGAAGGCAGAGGCTTAACTGACTGAGCCACCCAGGCACCCCAGCAACCTATATAACTTTAAAACATATATATTCTTATAAGCCATCTCTGATAGCAATGAATTCTCTTAGTCTTTGTTACTAGTGATTGTCTTTAATTCACCTTTATTTTTTGAAGGATAATTTTCCCAGATAAAAGATTCTTGGTTGACAGGTTTTTTTTTTTTTTTGTTTTTGTTTTTGTTTCTTTTTTTAGTTATTGTTTTACTGGCAGCACTTTGAAAATGTCATAACACTGCCTTCTGGCCTTCATCATTTTTGATGAGGAGTCAGCTTTTATACTTCATGTGATTTACTTGTATGTGACACATAAATTTTTACTTGCTGCCTTGAAGATTTTCTTTTTGTCATTATATTTTAATTGCTTGACTATGTGTGTCTAGGTGTGAATATCTTTGTTTTACCCCACTTAGAGTTTGTTGAGATTCTTAGATAAATAGATTAATGTGTTTAAAATGCATCTTATTAAATTTGGAGAGATTTTGGCCATTATTTCTGCAAACTATTTTTTTTTTCCCCCTGTCTTTTCTCTTTTCTTCCTTCTGGTACTCCCTTTACCTGTATGTTGATATACTTAATGGTACTTCATAGGTCTCCTGAGTCACCATTTTTCTTTCTCCATTATTCTTTCTGTTCCTCAGATTGGATACTCTCTATTGATCTATCTTCAAATCTTCTCATGCTTTGCTATGCCAATTAAATCTGTTGATCTCTTCTAGTATTTTTTTTTTCCTTTTAGCTATTGTACTTGTCAACTCTAGAGTTTCCATGTGATTAAATTATATAATTTGTATCCTTTTATTGAGATTTTTTATTTGATGTATCATCATCATATTTTATTTATTTTTTTTAAATTTTTTTTTTTAAGATTTTATTTATTTGTGAGAGAGAGAATGAGAGACAGAGAGCATGAGAGGGAGGAGGGTCAGAGGGAGAAGCAGACTCCCTGCCAAGCAGGGAGCCCGATGTGGGACTCGATCCCAGGACTCCGGGATCATGACATGAGCCGAAGGCAGTCGCCTAACCAACTGAGCCACCCAGGCGCCCCCATCATATTTTTTTTAAAGGAAAAATAAGTCCCTTTAGTTTTTTGAACATATTTCAAGTACTTTAAAGTGTTTGTCTGCTAAGTTGACTCTTTTGGCCCAGGTTCCCAGGATTGTCCCAGATATGCCTAGCTTGGTGGTCAGCCAGTGATTGGTCAGAAATTATGCTTAAACCTTGAGACATAAGGCTTTGGCCTTTTGAATAAAGTCTGTGTGTAACATTGGGCATGGTTCCAATTTGAGGGAAGTTCAATTCTGCCTTACATTCAGCTAGTGAGAGTTGCTCCCACTTCTCTCTGGTGTCTCCTGAATAGACACAGCCTTGCATAGGTGTACAGATTGGTGGACCAGAAGGGATGGAGTTTGACATTAGGAGAACCTTCTACGACTATATTTATTCCTAGTACTCCCTGTTAAATTTCTGACCAGTCTGCCATTATTTCTCCTTGCATCACAGTGATATTAGTCCCCTCTAATTGTTTTCCACTGTGATTTCTACAAATCGTTTTTAGAAATGGATTTTTCCATGCTCTGCTTTACATGAAGTGAAACACCTCAGGGAAATCCATGAATAGAAGTTCCCCAACATAATGTTTGGGGTGAGGATGATGTGAAATTCCTATCCTCACAGCCACCCAGAAGAGAATCTCTGTGCACTGGAGCCACAACTGGGTGCAGGAGGGACTAGAAAGGGAACTGCCATTCTTCACGGCCTTCCTTACTTGTCTGAAATCAATCTATTGCACCATTCAATCAGTCACGACATGAGGAAGGCAACTGGGAGCACCACACAGAACATAATATCCCCAACTTAGATACTGGTGGGTAGAAAGGAGCAGTCCCTGGCTTAATTGTCATAGACTCCATTTGTTTTTAATGAGAATTAGTACACTTTTTGAATAAATTATTTTCAACTTGTATTCTCTCTAATCTCTAATCAATTTCCAGAAATTTTAAATGCTTATTTTTGACTATTTTGTCCACTGTTATTGCTGTTTTACTCTAGAGAGGGTTTTTCAAGCTCCTTACACAGACATTTCAGAAGTCCACCATATATGCTTAAACGACTGAGCCACCCAGGCACCCCTAAAAGACATAGGATTATATAAAACATTAATTATAGCAATCTTTGAACATACACAGATGTAGTATATAAATTTAACACAACGAAAGGGAGAGAAGATCTAGTTATATTCATGAAAATGTTTATATTTTACTGGATCAGTGATTTCCAGGGATGGGGCTGGGGGAGTGGGAAGAGATGGATAGGTGGAACACAGAGGATCTCTAGGGCAGTGAAACTACTCTGTATGAAACTGTAATGATGGGTATATGACTGTTTCTTAAAATATTAACAGGGATTTATCATATCAGTAAGTAATTCTACTTCTAGTTATACATTCAAGATAAATAAAAACATTTGTATACCCAAAGACTTATATATGAATGTTCATTGCCACATTATTTGTAATAGCCCAAAGATCAAAGACAAAATAGCAATGAATAGAATTATGTATTTGGGTATTTTTGCTTAGAGTAATCATAAATTTGTAAAACTCTTTCGTGAGAAATAGAATTAGAAGTGTATGGAGGCCCCTTAATATACCAGTTCTAGAGCTGACTTGTCTCTTAATTCATTGTCCCTTAATGGAGTGGAAATTTAGGGAAAGATCACAAAGGGAAAAATAAAAACAGCTGTGCTTCAGGAAAATAAATTCATAACTACATTTGTAGTTCCTTTTCAGTAATATAGTAAAATGTACACCATAGCCAAATAATGCACAGAGCCTACTTTTTTTTCTTTATAGTTTTTTTTTTTTTTTAAGATTTTATTTATTTATTTGACAGAGAGAGACACAGCGAGAGAGGGAACACAAGCATGGGGAGTGGGAGAGGGAGAAGCAGGCTTCCTGCGGAACAGGGAGCCTGATGTGGGGCTCCATCCCAGGACCCTGAGATCATGACCTGAACTGAAGGCAGACGCTTAAGGACTGAGCCACCCAGGTGCCCCTTTTTCTTTATTGTTGTCTTCCCCTGAGCTAACAGGGTAAGGAATTGGGCTGAACAATAGAGAAAAAAGGGCTGCGTATGTTAACCAGGAAAACTAATGAGAATGCTGACTTACTTTGGACGTCAGTGGTCATAGGGCTAGGGACTTTTGCCATATATTTTATATATAACAAAACCACTGTTTTGCAGACCCAAATAAAGATTAAAATATTGGAATGTTTATGTGTCTAGTTTGACTGTAGCTTTTATTCTGGACTTAATAAAAATGTCAGACAGCAAAATAAATCTGATTTCAATGTTCATACCATTTTATGCATATAATAACGGAGGCTATTTGGAGAAGGAAATGTTACTAGAATTTTTCAGGACTTCATTTACTGGAAAGAAATTACAGTAACCTGTGTTTACTGTAGCTTGGTGAGTGTCATGAGAATATGTACAGTAATTGTCCTGTGGCATATTTTCAAATCATCATGAGCCTGGGGGTCTTCATAAATCACCAGTTAGGAAGCACTCATTCAACACAATTCTTTGGTAGCAAACGTGATAAAAGCATGTATTTTAATTTTATTTGTAAGAGTAAAGTCCTCCAGTTTTTGAATACCCTATTTATTTAGCTAAACCCCAGGTTAGCTTTAAGTATTGCTCAAAGAGTTGAACATTATCTATGTTCACCTTAACAGGCCAATAGGAAGAAAAATGAAAAGAAAATAAAGGGATTGAGGAATGAGAAAAAAGTGCATATAGTTTGATGAATTCCAAATTATAATTCTCTAGTTTATCAGTATATAACTGGACTGATAGAATATGCAGAACTAATCCAAAGTCAAAGTTAAAATTTATGAAATTATTAAGCGAGGGAAGCAAAGAAGTCATAAAGTAATTATTGAAATATTTTATTAGATAAAAAAATAGATTTTTTGGGGTAAAAGGCAATGTAACTAAAGTTAAAAGCTAAAAAAGAGAACAAGAGAAGTATTTCAGCTTATGAGTTAAATGTTATAGCTGTGATGGTAATCGTATGTGTCAACTTGACTGGGTCATGGGGAACCCAGATATTTGGTTACACATTATTTTTGGGTGTGTTGGGTGAGAATATTTGATTAAGTAACTTGAATTAACATTTGAATAATTACCATTTGAATAAGTAATTTGAATATGTAAAGCAGATTGTTCTCCCCATTGTGGGTGGGCTTCATCCAATCTGTTGAAGGTCTGAAAGGAATAAAAGTGTAAGAAAGAATTATTTCTCTCTGCCTGACTCTCTTCTAGTTGAAACATTTGTCTTCTGCTTTCAAACTCAGACTTGCACTGCAGCTATACCATTGGATCTCCTGGGATTCCAGTTTGCCAACGCAGATCTTGAACATCTCAGCCTCCATAATCCAATGAGCCAGTTCTTTATAGTATATAGTAATCATATATATCATATAGTAATCATATATTATCCCAAAACAGTGTGAAAGCAGTGAATCTAATCCAACAGAAAACTAGATAAAGGGTTAAAGTAAAAATGAAAAAGGAAAAGAAAGAAAGGAAGAAAAGAACATAAGGAAAGAATACACACAGGAAGTCACACACACAAAAAGCCAATAAATATTGAAAAAAGTAACAAATTAGGGGTGCCTGGGTGGCTCAGTCCTTAAGCGTCTGCCTTCGGCTCAGGTCATGATCCCGGGGTCCTGGGATCGAGCCCCGCATCGGGCTCTCTGCTCAGCAGGAAGCCTGCTTCTCCCTCTCCCACTCCCCCTGCTTGTGTTCCCTCTCTCTCTATGTCTCTCTCTGTCAAATAAATAAAATCTTAAAAAAAAAAAAGTAACAGATTAATGATCAAAAAACTAAATACTGAGAAATTTATTGTCAGTTGCCAGATATATAATATCCAGTGAGGATAAGAAGATCTCTCTCATGCAAGATAGGTATCTTTGAAATAGGAGAACAGTATTCCAGGGAATCCTCCCTCTCCCCAATCAAAGATCATCAGATATTAGGAGATCTGGCAAAGTCCAGTTTCCTTAGGAACATGGGCCATCACCGCAGTGTGGATATGGATGTTAGAGCACAACCTGTTCAGGTGATAAGTGGGGATTATATAACCAATTGGGGTTACTCATCTATATGGAAGAAGGATGTCACTCTCATTATTTTTGCCACTGAGATAGACTTATGTGGGTTGTACATGGAATTTGCAATACATAAATCTGAAGGAAGGTAGAGATAGGAACACCTGAATGAGACATCTTTGAGTCTGTTTCCTTATAGAGAAGGAAAATACTTTTTATTGATTGATGATTGATTGATTGATTTAAATTTTAGGTAGTTAACATACAATGCAGTATAGGTTTCTGGAGTAGAATTCAGTGAGTCATCACTTACATAAAACACCCACTGCTCATCATAACAAATGTCCTCCTTAATACCCATCACCAGTCTAGCCCATCCCCCAACAACCTCCCTCCCTCAACCCTAAGTTTGTTCTCTATATTAAAGAGTCTCCTACGGCTTTTTTCCCTCTCTCCTTTTTTTTTTTTTTTCTTTTCCCCCTTCCCATATGTTTATCTGTTTTCGTTCTTAAATTCTACATATGAATGAGATCATATGGTATTTGTCTTTCTCTGGCTGACTTCTTTCACTTAACATAATATGCTCTAGTTTGATCCACGTCATTGCAAATGACCAGATTTATTTATTTTTTGATGGCTACGTAATATTCATTATATATATATATATATATATATATATATATATATATATATATATATGGCCACCTCTTCTTTATCCATTCATCAGTTGATGGATATTTGGGCTCTCTCCATAGTTTGGCTATTGTTGATAATGCTGCTATAGACATCAGGGTGCATGTATCCCTTTGAATTTGTATTTTTGTGTCTTTTGGGTAAATACCTAGTAGTGCAATTGCTAGGTCATAGGCTAGTCCTATTTTTAAATTTGAGGAACCTCCATACTGTTCTCCATAGTGACTGCACCAGTTTGCATCCCCACCAACAGGGTAAGAGGGCTCCCCTTTCTCCACATCCTCTCCAATACCTCTTTTTTCTTGTGTTGTTAATTTTAGCCATTCTGACAGGTGTGAGGTGGTAACTCCTTGTAGCTTTGGTTTGTATTTCCCTGATGATGAGTGATGTTGAGCATCTTCTCATGTGTCTGTTAGCTATCTGGATGTCTTCTTTGGAAAAGTGTCTATTCATGTCTTCTGCCCATTTCCTAACTGGGTTGTTTTTTGGGTGTTGAGTTCAATAAGTTCTTTGTAGATTTTGGATACTAACCCTTTATCAGTATGTGCTTGCCAATATCTTCTCCCATTGCATAGGATGCCTTTTAGTTTTGTTGATTTTTTCCCTTCACTGTTCAGAAGATTTTTATTTTGATTAAGTCCTAATAGTTCAGTTTTGATTTGTTTCCCTTGCCTGTGGTTATGTGTCTAGTAAGAAATTGCTATGGCCGAGGTCAAAGAGGTTGCTGCCTGTGTTCTCCTCTAGGGTTTTGATGGTTTCCTGTCTCACATTTAGGTCTTTCATCCATTTTGAATTTTGGGGGGGTATCATGTAAGAAAGTGGCCTAGTTTCATTCTTCTGCATGTTGCTGTCCAGTTTTTCCCAACACCATCTGTTGAAGAGACTGTCTTTTTTATTGCATATTCTTTCCCACTTTGTCAAAGATTAGTTGACCATATAGTTGTGGGTCCATTTCTGGGCTCTCTATTCTGTTGCATTGATCTATGTGCCTGTTTTTGTGCCAGTACCATACTGTCTTGATGATTACAGCTTTGTAATAGAGCTTGAAATCTGGAATTATGATGCCTCCAGTTTTGTTTTTCTTTTTCAAAATTGCTTTGGCTATTTGTATGGAACCAGAGAAGGAAACCACTTTAGACACATTAACTTAGCTGAAAAAATTCAAAATACCAGTATTCATGTCAAGGGCTGTGCCATTTCATTTTAACCTCTAGACAAACAATCATGAAGGAAGGTTGTGGTGGGCATAATAGAGATAAAATATAGGATTTGCAAATAGGCAAACTTTTCTACACAGAGTTCTCTTTTAGTATGCTAATAAAATTTCAAATAACACTAATGTTCCAATATAACCTATTGCAAGTACATATGCTTGCATAAATACTAAATAGCACTCAACATCTAAAGCATATAGTATTTTATAAATAAAAACGGTTATCCTTCATAACTTTAAATGCAGGTGCACACTGTCTTGCTTGACTCCCTTCTCATCAAGGATATTAGCTGGGAGAATTCCAAGTGGCTAGTTACGTTTATTCTCACTGGAGGAATTTTAGTAAACCAGCTTTCTAGCTTGACATAAAAGGGAAGAAGAAAGGAAAGGAAAGGAAAATAAAATCCCTCTCATTGTTAAGTGTATTATACATACATTAAATCATATGAAAATTATCTGACCAATTTTTTTTTTTTAAGATTTTATTTACTTATTTGAGACAGAGAGAATGAGAGAGAGAGAGAGAGCACATGAGAGGGGGGAGGGTCAGAGGGAGAAGCAGACTCCCTGCCGAGCAGGGAGCCCGATGCGGGACTCGATCCAGGGACTCCAGGATCATGACCTGAGCCGAAGGCAGTCGCTTAACCAACTGAGCCAACCAGGCGCCCTATCTGACCAATTTAAAGGAAAATCAAACAAAAAACTCCATAACCACAGCCCAATTAAAAAGAAAAAAAAAAAAAAGCCTTACCTTTGAAAGTCCCTCTTTATCTTTGAAGGTCTATCAAGAGATTCTTTAGGTTCTCTTCCTGAGGGGATAGTTATGGTTAACTGCACTGATTAATGATATCAAAAACTAGACTCTGCACACTGAATAAAACAAAGGAGAAAGATTAGTTTATTGCAAGGGTTTCAATTTGCAGGCTGGGAAAATCAAGGCTATTGGAGCAATGAGTTCCGGATTACTCACAGTCTAAGGGATTTTTATGGGGTAAATGTGAAAGTTAATTTGTTTTCTTCAGCTGAAAGGTTGCCTAGTGGTCTTTTTATTTATTTGGATCAGAGTAGCTGAGTCAAGGGAATAAGGAAGTACAGAGATGGTGTAAACAGACTTGGCATTTGGGGATTGGCTGGTATCCTCTGCTGATTTCTGAGAGGAGCTGTAAATTTCTGTAAGGTTAGGTTAAGTTTCCTTTATGTGCCTGCATCAACTCTATCCATTTTGTCCCTGACAAGACTCCATTTTAATTTGTTTCTACAATGCCAAAATATCTTCCAAAATGGTTGTTCCCACTGACAGTGGATGAGAAACTCCGTATCCCACAATAGTCCCATCTTTGCTTTTACTTAATTTTTAATATTTTCCAATCTGGTGCATGTAAAATGGTTTCACACTATGGTTTCAATTTTCATTTCACTGATGACTGATCAAGTTAAAGGAGTGGAGAGCAAGTGATTCTTAGTTAAAAGTTTAAATACATTTCTTTAAATAAAGGGTTAAATTTATGCTAGTAAACTGTATTTATCCTACACAGATAAGGCTTCTGGTTTTCAAATTATACTGAAATATTTTTTTAAAGTTTCTTCAGAAATTTTTAAACTTTATTAACTGAAACCTTTTTTTTTTTTATTGTTCTTTAGGGAATTTTGTAGAACTTTTCAGAAGCAAATTTACTTAAGAATAGCAATCAAGACATTTTGTAGGACAATAAAGACATTAATAATACTTTGTTATTGCACACGATATTATTCACTCTCAAGTTTAATGGCTTACAATATTTTTTTTGTTGTTTTTTTTGTTTTTTTTTTTGGCAGTATAAGGAAATTAGCTCTGTTTCCTGGCACAATTAGTTATAAGTCCTTCGTTTTCATTCTGTTGAAGACTGAAGGACAAATCAGTGATAACAGAATCAAGCACTTGGGTAGTCAGCTAAGATTCTTGTCTAGGAGTAATTTATCATGTAAATGGTGCCTGCTTTTTTTTTTTTTTTTTTAATGGATTTGAAAACAGCTTTCTGCATGATTGAAGCCTTTGTCAGTAGCCCACCCCAACATTTGACAAATGTTATTTTTCCCTACAACAGTGTAAGAAGATCAGTGTTATAAACTTTTGAAATGGCATAATTAGCTTATATATATTTTTCCAAATCTTCTCTTGCTCATTTAGAATTTTATATGTGTTATATTTGTACTTTAAATAAAGCTTAAAAATTATAAAATGCATATTTTTTCTGTGAAAAAGTAATAGTTTGGAAGCCAAATCTATAAAGCATATGTGTGTATATTTTCTTTCCTTTCAATCTATGGCTTCTTCAAGATATTAAAATAATATTAATATATTAAGACAGTGTATGCATTGAAAAAACATGTCTATTGAAAATATCAGAAAATGTCTAGGTGATTATTTGTATGACACCAGATAACTAAATATTTTTAAATGTATAGAACACAGATTTTTAAAATTTTTCTTGGGGCCTTTTGCACTGTATAAAGAACCTAAAATGCTTTTCATCTAAATGTACATTACATGAATATTGCTATTGCAACCAACACCCAAAAATATGGGTATGCTCAAATATATGAAGTTCATCCTTAAGGAAAAAAATATGCCATGCCAAAGGATTTATATCTGTCAAAGGAAAATAGTAATTTTTAAAGTAATTTTCAAGCCATTCTGGAGGAAACTGATATTTTAAAATTAACATAGTTATTCTTTATTAAAGTCAACTATTATATTCAATTGACCATATTGAGCTTTATACTATGAAATTATAATTTTATTGAATGGTTTATTTATTATTTTATGTTATTTTTTTGTTGTCAAATTACTTAAGTTCTCCATTTTAGTTGACCTAAGTATAGGGCCTATTTTATCATATAATGCTTTATTTTTCATTTTAATATGTTTATACTTTCAGTTCTAATATAATTCTCAAATATTTATAAAAGAATGCTAATATACTATTTTAACTAAAAAATTCTGGAAACACATGTATGCTAACAACGTCCTCTTCTGACTTTGTGTCCACTTCACGGTGATCCTCTTTGGCCGCCACAATTGCCCCAGTAGTCTTTTCTCAGTATGTCTCTTTCTTTCGGCCTCCCCTGTATATTTGTGTATTCCTGCTCATCCATTTGCGTGGTTTACAATCTCAGGATGCCATTGTCATGGCCATGTTTCCCTGAAGTTATTGTTGTTTCCATGTCACTGCAATGCCAACCTCTTGGAATTGATTTCCCAGGTAGGAATCCCCTAAGCTGTCACAAACACTTCCTTCAAGAGAATTAAATGCAGAACTGTAGCAGTGAGTGCTATTGTGGGGCCTAACAAATCCCCAGTTCCAGGATTCAATGAGAGCTCTGTACCTTCCATTGTTTTAAAATGATGGGAGGGGGCGCCTGGGTGGCTCAGTCGTTAAGCATCTGCCTTCAGCTCAGGTCATGATCCCAGGGTCCTGGAATCAAGCCCCACATCTTGCTCCCTGCTCCGCGGGAAGCCTGCTTCTCCCTCTTCCACTCCCCCTGCTTGTGTTCCCTCTCTCGCTGTGTCTCTTTCTGTCAAATAAATAAATAAAATCTTTAAAAAAATAAAATAAAGTGATGGGAGTACGCAAAGAAGGCAAAATGCTTTTTGTTATGTGTCTATCCAAAAATTTAAAGCATTTTAGAATTATAAAATATTTAGTCAGTCCTCATTAACAGGTAGGTAGAGCTAAGTATCTCCCTTAATATACTGAATGGGAAAAGATGACATTTGTACAGCAAACCTATTGTATGATCCATCTTCTTTTCTCTTGAAATTTTTAATTCAGTGTTATGTCTTCCACAATTATGATATTCAGGATATTCTGCTTACACTGCTGACATCGATATTATAAGTGCATTTCAATAAAAAGCAATGTCCATGACTCCAAAGAAATATGGTTCATATATTTGCTATACATTCATAGACAGAATATCCCAATATGTAGAAATGAGAATGTAAATAAACTATGTTGGGCATTGTGACTCATTGATAACATGGATACATTTAAAGACTTTGGATCTGTGTAATTGGAGTATGAGAAGATAAAACTAGTCATTCCTGAAAAAAACTCACGAGTGACGTATGTTTGTCTGTCTTCTATGAATAGATGTGTAGGAGACAGATAAGACATCTAAACAACTCCCTTTGGTCTGGAGCCAATGATAGATACAATAGTTTGCATTTAGAATAAAACTGATTTCAGAGACATTACTGAGAAGGTAAGTTGAAGATGTGAAAAGGCTTGGGACAGTAAAGTAATATAGGTGCTTTAAGACATTCATTAATTAGTTTATCTACCCAAATCCCAGAATGTAATTTACTCTCCAACAGAATATAGCTGATTCCTCAGTTTAACTGCTGAGCCTCAGCAACTGTTGTTTTCCACCTTTCTTCTAGGAAAGACTGCTTAGCTGTGGAACTGACTACTGTGGACATTTCAATATTCAGCTCACATCTTTCACCCTTCGCCTCAGGGCAGCTCGCACACTTTGCACAACCTGAACTTTAGCAGGATTTGGAGGAATTCACCTTAGGGAAATTAAAACTGCAGATACAGTCAAGGGACCTATGATTACGAATAATCCACAAACCTCCATTATTTGGCAATACTGAGCTAAATTGTTACAAACTCAGAGGTTTGATTTTTCAGTGTTTCTTGGGTAACCCACATACTGCAATAACTTTTACTTTTAAGTGTGTCATCTTTTCAGCCTAAATAAACTTGAATATGACAACAAAAGTAGTTTGGATTTGTTTGTTTGTTTTTTTTAAATAATGAACAGGACTCTAATAGATAAAATCAGATGTCTGTATAACCCCTTTCCACACAGACATATACACACTCACAGCTGGTAGTTCTGCATTGTTGTAGATACTTAGGTAGACCTCACAGATCCCCTCTCAGAACTCATTTCCCCAGGGCAAGAGTGCTGCCTGCTGATAGCTCAAGGCTGAGACATTCCCTAAACCTATCCTCTGTGGAAGGAAGCTGCCTTGTTCAAGATTACCTCCCCATCCTCTCCCACATGGCCATTATCCATTCAGGTGTTCAGAGTCCCACCAGCTACGTCTGTTTCTATTTTCTCTGGAGGGGCATCCTAGCTTACATTCAACTTCTCCATCCATACGGTCTTCCTTTCCTTTCCTTGCTCCCTCACTAGTGTGTTTTCCCAAATTCCTCGCCAAGAAACATCCCTAATGCAAATATTAGTTTCAAAGTCTGTTTCCAATAACCTGACCCTATGTATGATGATCAAATAAGTAAGACTAGTTCTTGACAGAAGAAGGGGCAAAGGACAAATCCCATCTCTACTCCTCTACTCAGCTTGCTTTTTGGATGCTGAGCCATTTCAAAGCACTTACTGCTCCATTTCAAGAAAGAGAGCTAAGATCGAGAATGAGAGGCTAAAAGATTTCTTTAAGACTGGTCTTCAGCAAACTTGGGGTGGATTGTAGCTTTCTAGCTGACATTTTATCTTAGTTGGGAAAAGATTACAGGACTCTGGCTTTTACCTGACAATAACCTGATAGTAAAACTGTAAATGACATTTTTGTTTTCTTCAGAACACTTCTATTTGCATTTTTTTTCCAGTTGAGAAACTACACTTTTTGTGATGTCTTACAGAAAAGCATGACCTCTGCTAAAAATATTTGGACTTTCTCCCTAAGAAGTAGTCCCTGTCTCTTGAAATAGTAGAACACCAGGATCTAAGAGCTTCATCCCCACAGCCCAATGCAGAACTATCCATATTTGGCTTCTGAAATTCTAGCAGCCAATACATGACTTGGGATTTACTAAAGAATCAATATGCTAATTATACTTCACGTTCCTCAGAAGAATATTTAGTGACCAGATTCTCATCACTTTTGTTACTCAATGAAGTTTATGTAGAGGTTTTAAATTGTCCCTTTTTATAAACTTTTCCAAATTTTCTCTCTAAATTTCATATACAACTACTCTGAAAAAGTGCATGATTATACAGTAGTGAAGTGCATAAACTTTGAAACCGGCCATGCCTACTCTCATTACTGTTATGCCATTTACTAAATAATAATCTAACATAAGTTTTCTGAGAACTCGAAGGGCCAGGTTGTTTATCTATATAGTAGAAATAGTAATATGACTTATAGCCAGGAGTGACATAAGGATTTAATGACATAATTTATTTAAAACACAAAGCATAGTATTGACATGTTAGTTAGCACTAAAAACAAACAAACAAACAAACAACAATAAAAAAAAACAAAACACCCTACAATAATAATAAAATGATTGTTAACTTTATCAGTTCACTGAAAGATGTTAGGTCATTTTTATTATTTCTCTAAACTTTAACTACATTATTTCCTCTACCAAAGGTAACATTTTTAAATTGGCATAATAGATCTTTAATAAATTCAGTGCCTTTGAAGCTGAGCTCTTCTTTTCATGGGTCTTCTCTCCTCTGTCCTTCAGGCCTCTCATGCTCTCTTACCTCTCCCTTCTCTGCTTTCACTACAATAAGCTCTTAAACACATCTGATATATCATTCACACCTAGTCATGCATGTTCAGTGTATTATCTATTACTAAGATATTTAGATTAGAAAACATCTTTATGAAGATTGAAGACAGTTTTCCTTTGCTAAAAAATTTTAGGCACCAAAAAGCAGGTAAGATATAGTGGTAAGTGCCTGACCATTAACTTTTTTTTATTGTAAGGTAAATGCCTGACCTTAAGCTTTTGATTGCAGAGACATCCATTTCAAAGTCATCCATCTCAAATAAACACATTGACAGCTAGGCAACTCAATGAAGAACAAGCCCATCCCACCCATGAAGTTCCCCTTTTTAGAAAACCCTGGGTGACACAGTTAACTAACCTCTTGAGTGACTTTGTGTTTCCCTTCCAGTGTTTTAATTCTGGCTCTTATGTTTTAAATTCACTGATAAAGAGTGAAGTCTCCAAACCCTAGGTACTTCACCCTCTATCCCAATAAAGGAAGAATCCCAGGTCTGCACACACACACACTCTCTCTACTTGGGACCTGGCTGTATGGCGCCGGGTGTGCCCCCATATCCTCCAGGAATTGTGAGTTATAAACATTTTTGTAAAGTCCCTTGATGGTTGTTGCTGAGGTGCATGATGCAGTCATAAGAACCATAGGCCAGGTCTAGCCAAGACATTGGCTCCAGCAGAGGAAATGTCTTTGGGAGTTCACAGGTTGTAACAAGCAAGCCTTAGTGAGTGCCCCACACACCTGTAGCCAATGCCATCACAATCAGTAGGCTGTGACCCACACAAAACATAGGGTTATACATTGGTTCAAAACCTTTAAGTCACAGCAGGAAATAATTACTCAGTCTACATCTATATCACTGATACCATGGAAAGGTAAATGTTTGAGAAAACACATCCATCCTTTAGGAGAGTGCACTCATTTAGTGTTGTTATTATAAACGTGCACTAAATGTACTCTAGTGACCTAAGGGATGCTTCCCAAGCACTTATTTCCAAAAAAATAACATTCATTCTCGGAAGCATCTGGTTCACTATGTATGGTTAAAACTATTATTTACAAAACTCCTGATGGCACAGAAACCAACTTCATTTGCACCTATTCAAGTTTGAATCTTTTTATCCTGCTCACCCCTCAAACTGCAGATGCACAAATATTTTGTTTGGAATTAAATGGAGACTGAGGTATATATACATATCTCCAGGATGTAGTTATCAAAGGCAGCTAAATTAAATCACATCATATATTCAGAAAAAATCAAAGCAAACAAAAAACTCCTATGAAGGCTTCACAGTGATTTCTAATTCTAGGTCACACAATCCCTAGAAATCACATAAATGATAGATTTATGAACTACATGCCCTATTTTACTGACCTTAATAGATACGTATCAAATCAATTTGATGCAGCTAAATGTCGAATTATTTTGCTCTGGTCTAAATTTACATTGATTCAGAGTGATAACAATACTAATATAAGGAAAACTTAATCCATTTCTTAACAAATCCAGCCTGATTGAGATAATATTTTAAGACATGAAGTCATTTGGGAGAAAAAGAGCAAAAGGTACCAGGAATGATTAAAAATCATGGCTATTCTTTGTATTCCTTACTGATATTTGCACCATAACATAGGTAATACAAATCTATTCTATTGACATATTTACCTAATTTGGAGTATATAAATCAAGATTTTAGCAAACTCTTTAGCCTTATATGATCTTGATAAATAACATACAATTATAAAAAAAGAAAAAGAATGAGAAAAATCACCTAGAATTTTAAGGCAGTAGTTTTGGGCCACCTGGGTGGCTCAGATGGTTAAGCGTCTGCCTTCAGGTCAGGTCGTGATCTCCAGGCCCTGGGATTGAACCGCTTGGGTTCCCAGCTCAGCAGGGAGTCTGCTTCTCCTTCTCCCTCTGTCTCTCCATGTCTCTCTCTCAAATTAATAAATAAAATCTTTTTTAAAAAGTCAGTGGTTTTATTGCAACCAATAGGTTTTGTGTGTGTGTGTGTGTGTGTGTGTTTCAGATGCTTTCCATAAAAGTCCTTTCAAATTACTCTCCCAATCACCAAGCTAGGCATCTACCACTTACTTAGCTCTGTCAGGTAGCTTTAGGATTAGAGAAGGAATCAGAGACACAATCCCTGTCATTAAAATTCCTCTTCGATAGTTGGAGATAAAAGGCTAAGTACATGAAACAATGGGAAAATTTTAAAAGCTGAATATAATTACTATGCATTATGAGCCAATGTACTGTAGGAATCAAGAGGACAGAGAGTTAACAAGTGCTGAAACAGACAAGGACATTGGGAGATGAAAATAAGCTAGATCCTTCAAGTTGTAAAGAAATGTTGAGATGAGGGATTGAGAAGAAATTATTTTGATCAGTAGAGTGAAATTGAGACCCACTTTTAATTTGAAATTTAATAGCAAAATTTGGGTCATAATTAATCCTCTGTCAAAAATGGTCTCTGTAAAAAAAAAAATATGTTGTTTACCTGAGAACTATCTGCTGAATCTTGCCTAATTTTGTAACTGATATTTCATTTCCCCCCTGAGGTTATTTTTTTTTTAAAGATTTTTTTTTAATTTATTTATTCATGAGAGACAGAGAGAGAGAGAGAGGCAGAGGGAGAAGCAGGCTCCCAAAGAGCAGAGAGCCCGATGCGGGACTCGATCCCAGGACCCTGGGATCATGACCTGAGCCGAAGGCAGACGCTCAACCATCTGAGCCACCCAGGCGCCCACCCCCCTTAGGTTATTATAAATGAAGAAATGATTGAATGGTAGAGTTTCAAGTCAGCAATGTCAGGTTTTACCCTGGAATTGAAAATAATGGTGGACAAAAGCTGCTCAGGTAATTTAATGTTTGTGCCTGAAACTCTACTCTGATCAACTATTAATTTCAAAGCATCTCCAGCTACAGGTTCTTAATAAACCATTTTCATAATTTTAGATATTGTATGCACTCTGAAGTGACATTTGAATAAATGAAGTCTTTTTCATTAGCCTTGTTGCTCTTTAAAAAAAATAATCTGAGGTATCAGACATTAAACATGCTTTAGAATAAGTTAACCTTAACATATCCCTTAAAAGATATAGTAAATAGGCAGATATGCTCCTTAAAACAACTTTTATCTAGAAACACGTAGAAGAAAGCAATCACTAGCTTCACAGCTTCTCATCCTTAATTGGATTTGAAAGCTGAAAAATATTAATTTCATTTGATTTATATATATATCAAATTTCAAAATACAAACAGCAAAATCTCAATGTTTATTTTTTATTTAATCTTTTTGGGACTTTATTTCAGATATTATTTATATGATAGATGCTCTAAGGGAAAATAAAGACATATGTGGTTGTAATCTTGAGCATACACTGTGGCAACATTTCTTATTTCAAATGCACTTTTCAGCATGAGCAGATAAACCAAAAGAAGATGCCTGGAGGAGAAAAAAATCACATTAAAATATTCCCAATTTTAAGACATAAAAACTGAACCCCAAAGCTTGATTTATTCCAATATCACCATAAACTTTTCAAAATTGTTATCAATCAATGCATATTAAATATGCTAAATCTTAAAAGAAATTATATTTACACGCAAGCTATATTTTTTGCTTTATTGGTTTATCTCTAAAGTATATATATTAATATAGCTTTTTGTATATTATATAAAACAGTATAGCTCCTGGGTGGCTCAGTTGGTTAAGGAACTGCCTTCGGCTTAGGTCATGATCTTAGGGCCCTGGGATCAAGCCCCCGCATCAGGCTCCCTGCTAGGCGGGAAGCCTGCTTCTCTCTTTCCCACTCCCCCTGCTTGTGTTCCCTCCCTCGCTGTCTCTCTCTCTGTCAAATAAATAAATACAATCTTAAAAAAATATAAATAAATAAATAAATAAAACAGGTAAATTTACTTCATTTTGTGACTGCTTGTTAAATTAGGAGTGACCACTGTAAAAGAAAAAAGAGAATATTTTATTCAAGAAACTGAAAGCAGCCACTTATTATTGAAGTCCTAAACTTGGTGAAGGGAAGGACAGAATAGGAAGTTAGGGAGAGAGCTACTCATCAAATTGTGGAAGACTATGGTAAGCAGGTTAGTCTTCAAACATAAGTGAGTGTCAATCAGGGAAATCACATTTGCATTTTAGAAACAACATACTAAAATGAAATGGTAGGGAAAAGTTCTATGATCAATAGTAAAATTAAAATTAAATATTATTTTTATCTATATAAAAAACATGTTGACAAAATCTGTTTTCTATCTTTTATGAACAAAGGTATCTGATTTGTTAATATATGATTATTGATTTAGAATTTTATGTTGAAAAGAATGATTATTAAAATTCATGTAAAAATTATTGTGAATTAGTTATATATTCTGAGGAACTACTGGTTTCAAATATATTTAATTAAAATAAAGAAAATTATTTCCAAGTACATTTGTCTGGAATTTAACATTATTATCTGTGGAGCTTAAAAAAATATTACTGGGCCTAAACTCAGACATTCTGATTTAGTAGTTCTTAGAGGAGATGAAAAAAAACAAAAAAACAAAAAAACAAAAATCCCCCACAATTTTAAAAGGTAACCTAGGTAATTCTAAAGCATAAGAGATTTAGAAAGCATAATAGTAGATAATATATGCAGGTCAATGAAAGAAAAAAAAGAAACTATTGGAGTGACGTATTTAATAGGATTCACTTTTTTTGCTGAGTAACTCCCATGTGTATATTTCAAGATTTAGGTGTACAAATAAAATAAATGTGGGTAAATGCCTAGCTTGGAATAAAGACCCAGTGGAGACCACAAATGATTTTCCTCTGAGGAAAGAAAAGTACAAAAAGGAAAAGAAGGAAAGGAAAACTCCCATTTCCAAATACTCAAATAACAGTAAATAGAATTTTGTTCCATTTTGAATGATGAAGACACAGTAGACTGAGATACACCTTTTAGAGCAAACAAGAAAGTCTCCTACCCATCTAAGTAACCAACTGTGACCATGTTGCTCTGGGTCTAAAAATGGCTGGTGTTTTAAAGGTTTTCAACGGTAGTATCGGAATGATCTCTTCCATAAATGAAAGATAAATTAAAACCTGACTCTTTTTTCCCCCTTAGGTCCAACATTCTTAAAATATAGATTTGAGGATAAAGGGAAAGAAGAATTTATCAACTGCCTATACAAATGACTGGTTAATATTTTGTTATATAAATTAATTATAATTTTATTTTCTCTGAACACTTTTCTCCTCTTCGCAGCTATTATAAAGATTGCTGAGGAAAGCCTATCACATGCTATGAGAGTAATTAGCTCAAGAACGCCCAGGCTTGGATGTTCCTTGTTAGAACTGAATTAGAATTCACAATGTTTGACCTCACATCCAACTTCTTCACTTTCTTCTGATGATTATCACTATTTATTAAAGATATAGTCAACCAAATATTTATGTCTTAGAATCTTTCAAAAGAACTCTAATTTTAGAACCTAGGCTTCTATCTTGTCATCAGGAAATTTATTTCACTACCAAAATTCAGCAGTACTTTACACAAAAATCTTCTATGTAGAATTGAAATAAAGTTTAGAAATAAAGAAGTTATACCAAACTCTTTGCTTTCCCTTTTAATATAATGGCCCTGGATGTTACACCTAATTTTAATTACTCATTTTCCTCTTCCCTACAATGAATGCAGTCACTATATCCTTTTTACATATATATATATTTTTAATTTCATTTATTTATTTGACAGAGAGAGACACAGTGAAAGAAGGAACACAAGCAGGGGGAGTGGGAGAGGGAGAAGCAGGCTTCCCGCCGAGCGGGTAGCCTGATGCTGGGCTCCATCCCAGGACCCTGGGATCATGACCTGAGCCAAAAAGCAGACGCTTAACAACTGAGTCACCCTGGCACCACCTACATATTGTTTTTCAAGCATAACAGATTATGTGTATTAAATATTTTATAAACAAAAAAGACTATTGAAATAAAGCAGAAAAAGAACTGAAAGCATATACCCTTCCTAAATTTTTTGGAATTATTAATAAGATATCTTAGAAATTAACCTGAGTTTCTAAACCAAGTTAGACAAATACAGCTTTTATGTGAAAATGTAAAGTTGACCTGAAAATATTTAATACCCTAATAATTGTAATTATTTGTTATTGTTTGTATTGACAAAGTGCTTAAAATTTTATGTTTATCATAAAATTTTAAAACCATAGACATTTTAAGAAAGTGGGCAAATAGTGTATATTTAATAAATATCAGTGCAATCTAAATAGAATTGAATTAGAACTTTAGATTTATAACCAAACATTTCAAAGTTCAAAACATATGCTGAGAAGGTACCTGGCTGACTCAGTTGGCAGGGCATTCAAACCTTGAGCTTTTGATCTTGGGGTCATGAGTTCGAGCCCCACGTTGGGCGTAGAGATTACCAAAAAAAAAAAAAAAAAAAAAAAAGTATGCTGACGCTTTGCCAACCAAAACCAAGTTCTCAATGTTAAAACTGTTATTGAAAATTAAATATTGGATTGATTTTATCCTTGAAATAATACTTGGATTGAATATATGTAGACTTCTAGATATCCATATATGTGTGTATTATCAGGCAAATATAAGATAATTATATTCCCCTGATTCAAGTATTTCTGTACAGTATTTTCTTTCTGAAGCTTTTATTTTGGTGCAGTATCTTATTTCTGTACAGTATCTTCTTTCTGAAACTTTAATATTGGTGCAGTATCTTCTTTCTTTTTTTGTAAATTATTATGTTATGTTAATCACCATACATTACATCATTAGTTTTTGATGTAGTGTTCCATGATTCATTGTTTGCATATAACACCCAGTGCTCCATGCAGAACGTGCCCTCCTTTTTTTTTTTTTTTTAAGATTTTATTTATTTATTTGAGACAGAGGGAATGAGAGAGACAGAGAGCACATGAGAGGGGGGAGGGTCAGAGGGAGAAGCAGGCTCCCCGCCGAGCAGAGAGCCCAATGCGGGACTCCATCCAGGGACTTCAGGATCATGACCTGAGCCAAAGGCAGTCGCTTAACCAACTGAGCCACCCAGGCGCCCAAGAACGTGCCCTCCTTAATACCCATCACCAGGCTAACACATCCCCTCCCCCCCTCCCCTCTAGAACCCTCACTTTGTTTTTCAGAGTCCATTGTCCCTCGTGGTTCATCTTCCCCTCCGATTCCCCCCCCTTCATTCTTCCCCTCCTGCTATCTTCTTCTTCTTTATTTATTTATTTTTAACATATAATGTATTATTTGTTTCAGAAGTACAGGTCTGTGATTCAACAGTCTTACACACTTCACAGCGCTCACCATAGCACATACCCTCCCCAATGTCTATCACCCAGCCACCCCATCCCTCACACCACCCCCACTCCAGCAACCCTCAGTTTGTTTCCTGAGATTGAGAATTCCTCATATCAGTGAGATCATATGATACATGTCTTTCTCTGATTGACTTATTTTGCTCACCATAATACCCTCCAGTTCCATCTGCATCATTGCAAATAGCAAGATTTCATTCCTTTTGATGGCTGCATAATATTCCATTGTATATATATATACCACCTCTTCTTTATCCATTCATCTGTCGATGGACATCTTGGCTCTTTCCACAGTTTGGCTATTGTGGACATTGCTGCTATAAACATTGGGGTGCATGTACCCCTTCGGATCCCTACATTTGTATCTTTGTGGTAAATACCCAGTAGTGTAATTGCTGGGTCATATGGTAGCTCTATTTTCAACTTTTTGAGGAACCTCCATACTGTTTTCCAGAGTGGCTGCCCCAGCTTGCATTCCCACCAACAGTGTAGGAGGGTTCCCCTTTCTCCGCATCCTCGCCAACATCTGTCATTTCCTGACTTGTTAATTTTAGCCATTTTGACTGGTATAAGGTGATATCTCACTGAGATTTTGATTTGGATTTCCCTGATGCCAAGCTATGCTCAGCACTTTTTCATATATCTGTTGGCCATTTGGATGTCTTCTTTGGAAAAATGTCTGTTCATGTCTTCTGTCCATCTCTTGATTGGATCATTTGTTCTTTGGGTGTTAAGTTTAATAAGTTCTTTATAGATTTTGGATACTAGCCCTTTATCCGATATGTCATTTGTAAATATCTTCTCCCATTCTGTAGTTGTCTTTTGGTTTTGTTGACTGTTTCTTTCGCTGTGCAAAAGCTTTTTATCTTGATGAAGTTCCAATAGCTCATTTTGCCCTTGCTTCCCTTGCCTTTGGTGATGTTTCTAGGAAGAAGTTGCTGTGGCTGAGGTCAAAGAGGTTGCTGCCTGTGTTCTCCTTTAGGATTTGGATGGACTCCTGTCTCACATTGAGGTCTTTCAACCATTTGGAGTCTATTTTTGTGTGTGGTGTAAGGAAATGGTCCAGTTTCATTCTTCTGCATGTGGCTATCCAATTTTCCCAACACCATTTGTTGAAGAGACTGTCTTTTTTCCATTGGACATTCTTTCCTGCTTTGTCAAAGATGAGTTGACCATAGAGTTGAGGGTCCATTTCTGGGCTCTCTATTCTGTTCCATTGATCTATGTGTCTGTTTTTGTGCCAGTACCATACTGTCTTGATGATGACAGCTTTGTAATAGAGCTTGGAGTCTGGAATTACAATGCCGCCAGCTTTGCTTTTCTTTTTCAACATTCCTCTGTCTATTTGAGGTCTTTTCTGGTTCCATACAAATTTTAGGATTATTTGTTCCATTTCTTTGAAAAAAGTGGATGGTATTTTGATAGGGATTGCGTTGAATGTGTAGATTGCTCTAGGTAGCATTGACATCTTCACAATATTTGTTCTTCCAACCCATGAGCATGGAACGTTTTTCCATTTCTTTATGTCTTCCTCAATTTCTTTCATGAGTATTTTATAGTTTTTTGAGTACAGATTCTTTGCCTCTTTGGTTAGATTTATTCCTAGGTGTCTTATGGTTTTAGATGCAATTGTAAATGGGATTGACTCCTTAATTTCTCTTTCTTCTGTCTTGTTGTTGGTGTATAGGAATGCCACTAATTTCTGTGCATTGATTTTATACCGTCACTTTACTGAATTCCTGTATGAGTTCTAGCAGTTTTGGGGTGGAGTCTTTTGGGTTTTCCACATAAAGTATCGTATCATCTGCAAAGAGTGAGAGTTTGACTTCTTCTTTGCCAATTTGGATGGCTTTTATTTCTTTTTGTTGTCTGATGGCTGTGGCTAGGACTTCTAATACTATGCTGAATAGCAGTGGTGATATTGGACATCCCTGCCATGTTCCTGACCTTAGGGGGAAAGCTCTCAGTTTTTCCCCATTGAGAATGATATTCGCTGTGGGTTTTTCATAGATGGTTTTTATGATATTGAGGTATGTACCCTCTATCCCTATACTCTGAAAAGTTTTGATCAAGAAAGGATGCTGTACTTCGTCAAATGCTTTTTCTGCATCTATTGAGAGGATCATATGGTTCTTGTTCTTTCTTTTAGTAATGTATTATATCACATTGATTGATTTGCATATGTTGAACCAACCTTCCAGCCCAGGGATAAATCCCACTTGGTCGTGGTGGACGGAGCAAGATGGCGGAGGAGTAGGAGACCTGGATTTCGTCTGGTCCCAGGCATTTAGCTAGATAGGGATCAAACCATTCTGAACACCTACGAACTCAATAAGAGATCAAAGAAAAGAATTGCAGCAACTCTCTGAATAGAAAAGCGACCACTTTCTGGAAGGTAGGACATGCGGAGAAGTGAATCTGAGGAGATATTCGGGAGGAGAGATGGCAGGGGAGGGGGCCTCCGTCAGCCGCTTCTGGCAAGTGATAGAGCAGCAGAGCCCAAAACTGGGACTTGTAGAAGTTGGCTCCACTGAGGGACATCGCTCCAGTGGCAAAGCGGGGGGTGGAACCCTGGCTGGGACAGTGTGGTCTCAGGACCCTCGGGGTCACAGAAAGACTGGGGGTGCCTGAGTGCAGCAGAGCTCCCAGGTATCCCAGGAGTGGAGAAGCCAGCTGCAGAGACGGAGCCGAGGAGTGGACTCTCAGCTCGGGGTTGCCATAAACCATGACCCATGGCACAGTAGTGCTACTGCTCCTCCAGCAGGGACCCAACAAGCAGCAGTATCTTCTTTCTGAAGCTCTATATTGGTTCTTAAATTTAAACATATGATAATACAATCCAAATATATTTTATTACATTTTTACATTCTCTTTCTCCTCTCCCTGCCTGTAATTTGGCTAAAATATAGATAATATATATAGTATAAATAAAATAAAATATAATATCTATTCCTACATTTCCCTTTATAGCAAAACATACCTAAATAATCAGTGAACATGTGGACAATATATGATTTGAAATTCTAATAATATAAATCATTCTGAGTTCTTTACAAATGTTCATTGAATTAATGGTGTCTTGAGCGGGCACTTTAAATTGTGACAACAAACTTTATCTAGGAGTTTTAATATATGAAATATTATTTCCAGATTGATCATTCCTTCAGTCTGAGAGATTTCCTAAGAGTAATGGGACATGACTCCAAGGAAACTCTCCCAAAAAGTACACAGAACAGTTAAATGATAAAAGCAGATAGGAGAAAGGATTGTAAATATAAATTTAAAAAATAATGGTTTAAGCAGTTAAATAATTTTCTATTTCAAAGTTTTATTTCATAGAGCACTTGTTACACTATTGTATATTATACATATCAGAAAAGTCATAATGCACGACATTTCTCAAACTAACTTCCCAGGAATCTGTTTTACACAGAACATTTCTACGTGGCTAGAGTTGAGCTGAATATACTTTGGGAAATACCACTCTCAAAGCAAAATTAATTACAGGAAAAAATTGGAATGCTCATCAGTTTCTAGATTCTGATGTTAGAAAAGTTAATTAAAATGTCAGATAGTTAGAAAGTAGGTGACAAGGATAATTATGTTGAAAAAGAGGAGAGGAAGAGAATGGAAAGGCAGTGGGGTGTACTAGAATGAATATTAGAGTGAGTCAGTAGACCAAAATGCTAGTCCTGACCTGAAATAAATAAGCTATGTGCTATTGTAGAAGCATTTAGCAATTTTGTCCAACGTTTAAAATGAAGACACTTAGCTGAAATTTCTCTAAGATTTTTCCTACCACTTCAAGTTAACTCAAATATATTTAGTCACTGGAAAAAGTTTGTACTGTTTTCCAGTGACTAAATATATTTAGTTCTGCACAGAAAAAGTTTGTACAGAAAGAAAATCTAAATTAATGTATTTCTAATTATGGAGTAAAGACCTATGCAAAACTAATTCTCTTTATAAGTTATGAATTTCATGTTATATTAAAGAGGATTCCATCTATGCAATCACTGTCACACCAAAGATAATAAATGGGCAAAAAACAGGGCCATGATGTGATATATTCAAAATGCTTGGGTTGCAGAGAAATAGTTTGAGGATTATCAGTGGGAGCCTCTCTTCCATCATTTTTTTTTTCTCTTTCCATACTATTGATTAAAAGCATTGGTTACCAATGACATCTGAAATCTCTGCATGCACTTTTATAGCAAGACAATATTTTTGAAGTTCTAATGTTGTTTGTCCCTTTTCTCTTCAGCCCTTCTTCTATCTACTATCCATCTACTACTATCCATCTCTTTAAAGTACTATCCATCAAATTAAAGTGGTTCAGACACTGATCAGAATAAAAGGGTTAATAGAACATAAGGCTTTAAAGACAAGAGTCTGATTTTAGTTCCTAAATACTCTCCTCCTATTGGGAATATTAAGGACTAGACCCATACAAAAGTATCTGTAACAGTTATCATTTGAGGAGAGTATGGTTTCCCTCAAAGACTGGCATGTATTTATGTTGAGCCTGAAGAAAGTGAAGACAAAGGGCAGGTGATGAAAATAGAAAAGCCACTGGTGAATTTGCCAGTGGAGCTGCTAGTTTTCTATGCAAATCCAGTTTTTTTTTTCTTTTTCATTTCATTTCATTTCATTATTTCATTTCATTTCATTTCATTTCATTTCATTTCATTTCATTTCATTTCATTTCATTTCATTTCATTTCAATTTCAAACATTTCTGCCTGGTCAGATACTTTGTACCAGCTTCCTTTGCAATAAGTTACAAGCAAGTAACTAAATATCTACTAATGTAATTAAGTATATGTCCCATTTCTGGTCTGTTAATGAAGATTTCAGGAGTAAATCTTCCATCTACACTTTTTCTTTCAACTATCAGGAGACAATCCCAATGGAGCTTCGGTCATGCGAAGGATGACAAATCTCTCAAGTATGGTTGAGCAGTGGCTTAGAAGGAAGCTGGATCCCCAAATATTTATGAAAAGCATAAATATTCTTGAAATGGGAAACATGCATACTATAACTGTGACAATAAAGAAAATAAAACTCATTGTCTTGGTGCTACTGTAATTTTGGATCTTCTGTTATAGTAACTAAGCTTTGCCCCATTTAACGTACTCTAACGAATAAATTTTTTTTTGAAAATTTCCAGGCACATATTAAGTTTTGAAAGTTTTACTCATTACTATCATTATTAATAATATAATAAATATTATTAGATTGCATGTAGGAGGGGTCTAATTGAGATAAACTACAGAGAAAGGAATTAGGAATTACTTGTTACAGAAATAGAAATTAGGAACCTTGTAGTAGAGGACAAAACACAAATGGCAGTGTTCTAGAGCTAAGTCTGGAGTCATCACCAAAAGACCACTCAGCTTCCACTCCAGTGAAGATGTTTTCTCCATCAGCTTCTAGAAGTTAAGCTGAGAAATGTTTCCTGCAAACCTCTAAGCACCATCTTGAAAGATTATCATACACATAACCTGCTCCCAGGCAGCTACCCAAACTCTACTTCCCATAATGGGATAATGAGGCATTTTTCCTGGATAGCATCCAGCACTCGTTTCAAGAACTGCCCAGTACAAGTAACATCTGTCTTTGCCCTAAAACTTTCCATGATTTCCACTGGACTTACTGGTGTGATCAACTCCTTTTGTCATTTATCAAGACACTAAAAGTGTGTATGCTGTGCCATGGCACATAAATTTCATTCTCTGCTAAGTCCCTCTCCAGGAATTATCCTCAATCCAAGAAAGCCAGCCACCTTTTTAATGGTCATGTACCCCTCCCTGGAGGCAGCACACAGTTGACAGGAGATTATAAAGGCTCACAGCACTCTTCACAATTGAGATCACTCTGCAGGACCATCACAACTGGTCCAGCACCCCTTTTAGGTGAGTCCTCCATAGGAACTGTATCATAGTTCAACTTCTCCCTCTGTCCAACATTGCTTCCTTCAACCTGCACAGTATTTTTCCTTAAGGGACATTCTGATTAAGCTTCAGAACGAAAATCTCAGAATCAAATTTACAACACCACAAAAAAAAGAAAGTGATGACATGCGAACTTTGGAAGTAGTGGCACCACGTTTTAAATTGGCAGCTGCAATTCTGTAGGGAAATAGGGAATTGAAGGAGTGAAAGCATCAACTTACCATTCCACTGATCAAAATCATGAGAAATATCCACTTCTGCTGAATGTTTTTCAATTTGATTTCATCTCATGTATGTAAGTTTTGCCTTTCAGTAATTAATGATCAGAAGGAACATAAACTTGAGTTCGTGTTTCCATTCAACTATGTGGCTTTCATCCATTCACTCAATCTATAAATATTTTTAGAGGCCCCTACATATGGAAAACACTATGAAAGTTTCCAGGAAAATATATCAACAGGTGTTATAAGTGTTATACTTCGTAAAGCCTAAGACTGAAGTCTAATTTTTAATAAGCAGTTATAATGCTAGAAATCAATAGTTATTTAATCTTCAAGTCTTAGGTTTTTAATGTCAAAAATAGAAATAAGTGTGATGTAAACTGATGTTATGATAGAAATATAAACATATGATAGTCATCTGGCACAGAGCAGGGTTCAAGAATCATCAGAAGATTTCCTGGTTTCTCTTCCAGTTTTGATATGGATTCCAAGCTAATAAAGATATTAGGGTTGAAAACTAAGTTTTATGCATTTATATATACATAGTAGAAGAAGGTTTCAAAATTTGTTTCTGGTTAGAAGCCCTTCATATGAATGCATTTGTTCAACTTAATGCAGAGGGAAAATATAGGAGAATAAAGAAGGACCATGACACTTACTATATATGAAACTCAGGTGTAAGGACCCACTTGTTGAAAAGGTTGTATGGCAAGACAAGTTATGACTTTTAACACAGAAGAAAACAACAAACCCAGTACAAATTTCATGATCTTTTCCAAAATTTCCATATCGATGTAATGTATTACTTAAAACAACTTAGACTCTTGTGAGAGCAGATTCAAATTTTATGCATACATCATCATCACTGTCACTGTAGCTAACATATACCGAATGTTTATTATGTGTCAGATTCTACGCATTCTTTTGTTATAGAAATGACCAGATGTGGTATATAAGAAAAGGACATTTCTACAGTGAAATTTGACTTTGTCTGTTTAGAGGAAACAATCCCATTGGTCCCTATTGATGTTTTCTGAATTATGTTTTCCTAGAATAGTATTAAGTATGATTTATTGTTCATCAGCTGTCACATAAATGTAGCCCATCACCCCGTGTCTTCCCAGAATGTGTGAATATATAATTTCTGTAACCTGTTGATATTCTTGAGAAATTTACATGGCATGTTTTAAAGAGACCTTAGATGATCTGACTCAAGCCTGCCATATTGCTTGAAATAACCCAGGTTAGTCACCATACAATTTAATGAAAAACCTGCATTATAATTGGAAGATAATTATCTAACAAAGCTCAATATCTTTGATCAGTACTTTCTCGAATCCATTATGATGGATCAGAAGAAATTTAAGAAAGAGGGGACTTAAGACAGGCAAATTGTGGGCAAAAAAGTTCAGAAAGTGTTACGAGCAATGAGTACTCAGTAAAAGGCAACATTACATAGGATGATGCTCCTACCGAAATAAGGAATACTTAAGTCAGATTTCATGCAGAAGCATTACCGTGTGGTGGTTAAAACTCTAGACTTGAGGAGGAATAACTCTGGTCCAAACCCTGGCTATTGCATATGGGGTTTGAGAGAAATTATTTACCCTCCCTAGGCTTCAATTTTCTCATAAAAAATAAGGAAATTAATACTAACTACCTCAATTTTTCTTTACATTTGTAATGTTTTTCTTTACATTTGTGATTTTGAGGAAGGCATTTACCCTCTCGCTGTTTCATTTTTCTTTTATAGAAAATGAGGATCAAAAAAGTAACTACCTTTTCGGGCTAAAGTAAGTATTGAATGTAAAGCACTATTTGAGGAGTACTTGTCAGGTAACAAGCACTATTTGTTATTACTAATATTCATTCTAAACAGATTTTATTTTATTTTTATTTTGTGTAAAGATTTTATTTATTTATTTGTCAGAGAGAGAGAGCACAAGCAGAGGAGAGGCAGGCAGAGGGGGAAGCAGTCTCCCCGCTGAGCAAGGAACCAGACTGAGCCACCGAGGCGTCCCAATTCTAAAAACAGATTTTAGATAGGTAGATAGGCATATAAATAAACAGAGAAGCAGACCTAAACAGTTTATTTTCATTTTTGGTGTATCTGAAAGGCTTACTTTTCAAGGTTCTCTAAAATGATTTTATGAAATTTTTAAAAGTTATTTTTCGGGATGCCTGGGAGGCTCAGTCGGTTAAGGGTCCTGGGATCGAGTCCCGTCGAGCCAGTTTCTCCCTCTGCCTGCAGCTCCCCCTGCTTGTGCTCTCTCTCTCTCTGACAAATAAATAAATGAATAAAAGTTATTTTTCATTGATTCACTTATTCTCTACTAAAAATTACAGTAATTGTCATATTAATACCAATTACTGAAATGTAACTTTTCCCCCAGTCACCTTATTAGTCAGTGTTATGTAGGCTGAGATCAAGGTTGTTGCCAGGGCCTATTATAAAGATCCTGTATTTTCAACTATTAAAATGCACTATTAGTATATTGGTTCAGATTGAATTTTCCTGTTTACTCAAATTCAAATGTATACACTAATTAAGATAACAATCAACTAGGATATCTATTATGTTTAAATCATTCTATGGCTATGATGTAAATGCAGAGAAAAAGTACTAATTCAGTTCACCAGCAGATCTCATCAGAGGGACCACCGGTAACAGTAAACTAATAATGGTCCCCAGGCCTGTCTCTAGGCCAATTTTTGAAATTTGGAATCTGTCTTTATTAACATAACAAATGTGTTCTTACTGCTTCTACCATCACCACTACTACTGGTGTTGATACCTATCATTGTTGAGTGCTGTGATTTCTGGTTTCCCAGGGAAGTGGATAATCGTGCATGTGCTTTAACTCTTGTCTCTTGACACAGACCCTCTTCTTTATCTTTGCCCCACTAGATCTCGAGTATCCCTGAAACTCTAGGTTTATCTTAAGGGAGGCTATACAGGGATATACACCTGAGTTAACACTAACTCAAAGAAACATGAACAATGGGAAATGCATCAGTGTGTGTTAACAAAAAAGGGTTGAATTTCACAGTTAACTCAGGGAAATTATAAATCTTACTCTACATCAAGCTTTATTAGTGATTCAAAAGTTGCAGGCACGTATCATGCGCAGTTATGTTTTTCCTGAAGAAACCCTGAAACACTGTGTTATGGCACCCTTAAAAAGCTGTCTTTTCTAGTTCAGAATTATTATTTTTTTTTACTTTGGATAAAAAGACAGGTTTCTGAGTTATGAAAGTAGAAACATAAACAGAGAAGGCAGATACTTTGGTTTTGGAATACCCTCATTTTATTCACCATTTAGTTAAATAGCTGATATGACCACCCCATTCTACGTGCTCTGTAAATCTGTTTTAGGTTTGTTTTCTATAAATGATCCAGATACTTTTATAACCTTACAAAAACATTTAATACATATGGTCACCATTTTAGTAAATATACCTTTACTTTGAGTGCAGGGATGCCTAATCAAAGTCATTCATTTCCCAAAAATTCCTAGCTATGGAGGGAATGTGTATGGGCTCTTGACCTTTTCCTTCCTGCTCTATACCAAAGAGGAGTAGACATTGAAGAGAACAAGAATAATTTTACCCTCACCTATTGCATAGAAAGCAAAGTACCAAAACAATGAAGCATTGTTTAATTTGAACTTCTTGCAACTTTAATCTTACTGAGTAATGGAGATGCAAATATAGGGAGATAATCCTGAGATAAGTTCATTTTTAATCTAAGGGTTAAATATCATGATTATTAGTGATAGAGTTTAAAAGATATGTCTTAGAGGTTCTAGAGGTTAATAGAGCTATATTGCAAAATAGTGATCCCTATAAAAGATTAGACTTCTTAGGTACTTTTCCCTCGGATTGTATAAAAATATTGGCATAGTATACTTAAAAAAAAAAAAAAACAGCTATTACAATTTTTCTTCTGCATAACTTTCATAATATCTAAGCCTGTAGTAAAATATTATACACTCAAGCATTCTTGTGCACTAATTTTGTGAGACTAAAGAGACTGACTAATACTGCAACTCTAACTATGGGCATTCACATATTCAATTACCTGTTACTCTATTGTAACATCATATGATATCTTATGAAGACATTTGTTCCAGAGTTCAAGAGGATATCAACACTGATGTAGTAAGCAATCCTCAGCAGAGCATGCAGAGAGTCAGTGGGGAGCCATTTTCACTGGGCAAATCAGGAGAGGAACATAGTAGTCTGATTTGTTCCAAAATAAATTACTGAAGAGTGACCTCTGAAAGGGAGAGAAGTATCTAAAATATGAGTTCTATATTTTGTCAGCTTCCTTCATTTATTTTTTATTGATTTAGATAAATTAAAAAACAATTTGTTATTATTTTTATGTCATCTATCCTACAGAACCATTTCATTAGATGAAGTGCTGGATGCTAAAAAAGAACAAGGGGAAGCTAGTATTTATTATTGAGATTAATAAGACCTGTCTTCAGGATGTCAGCTAATTCATGGTTCACTTCTTCTATTTCTTCATTCACACTTCTCTTTTCAACATCGCTTTCCATATCCAGAGTATATCCAATATGTCCTATTAAATAAGAGATAAATTAGGAGAAGCTAACTTATTGGACACACACAAAAATAAATTCTACTAATAATACATGCATTTAATTAGCTATAACTTCTATATATGATGTCTGAATTTGGCTATCTAGAATATTTGGCTTTAAGGAAGGATAAGGAGCTTGCAGGATACAGGATGAATACACACACACACACACAAATTATATTTATGTACTCTATAAATGAAAAACCCCAAAATAAAATTAGAAAACAATTCTACTTCCAGTAACATCAAAAAGAATACAATATTTAGGAATGAATTTAACAAAAAAAATTTTGTATTTTTTTGAAATACTGAATGGAAAACATTGTTGAAAGAAATTAAAGCCTAACTAAATAGAAAGATATTCTATGTTTATGGTTCAGAAGACAAGGTTATTAGATAGCAATGCATCCAAATTATCTATGGGTTCAAGGAAGTCACTATCAAAATACCATGTTTCTACCAATTTTTCAGGAATTATCTAGTTGACCGTAAAATTAATATGGGAATGCAAGGAACCCAGAATAGTAAAACCAATCTTGAAAAAGAAAAACAAAGTTGGAGTCTTACAATTCTGATTTCAAAACCTGCTACATTTGAGGTGCCTGGGTGGCTCAGTTGGTTAAGCATCTGACTCTTGATTTTAGTTCGGGTCATGATCTTGGGGTCATGGGATGAAGCCCTGCGTCAGGCTCTGAGGTCAGCATGGAGTCTGCTTGAGATTCTCTCTCTCCCTCTCTCTAAACAAACAAACAAACTCCCACCACCACCCCCAAAAAAGTCCTTTTAGCAAATGATTCTGAAATAACTGGATATCTACATGCAAAATAATTAATTTGGACCCTTAACTTAACACCCTGCACAAAAATAATAGTTCAAAGTGATCACAGATCTAAACATAAGAGCTAAATCTCTAAAACTCCTAGAATAAAACATAGAAGTAAATCTTTTTGACCTTAGGCAAAGGCTTCTGGAAAAAACACCAAAAGCAAAAGTGACATAATAAAACATATATGTAAATTAGACTTTATCAAAATTAAAGACTTCCATGCTGTAAGTGATCCCATCATGAGGTCGAAAGACAACTCACAGAATGGAAGAAAATATTGCAAATTATATTGTCTGATAAAGAACTTGTGTCTACTGTATATAAAGTACTCTTACAACTAAATAAAAGAGGTAAAGACCCCAATTAAATATGGGAAAGAATATAAATAGCTATTTATTTAAAAAGGATATATATCTGTTGGTTTGCCCCCTTCTGAGAGCTTCCTTGATGTAATCTGAAATTGGCTCCTGTCTTCAGAGGGCAGGGAGAAAGCAGGGAAAGAGGCAGGCTACTCCAGGTTGGTAGGTGGAAGTTTTAATAAGCAAGGGGAATGCACATACAAGCCTTGATTTGGGTGGCAGAAAGACAAATGGATCTCTGCATCTGTCCTCCAAACGTTAAAAGAGGCCCAAACTGTGCTCAGTCATGTATACTACGTAGGTGTTTTCAACACCATGTCACCATCTCAAGGTCATGTCCTTGGAGCAGCCTCTGGGAGTAGGAAAGGCAAGCAGAACCCACATTCCACGGACAGGGAAAATGGTGAGGAGCCTCCAAGTGCCTGGGTCCAGCTCCAGGATCAAGTTGCAGTCATGCCTTTTTGACCCAAAACTGCAGCCCTCATGACCGGCTCTTACAATTTCATTTGCCCCCTCCCCCTCGAAGTGGGCCCTGAGAGGTCAGCAAGTGGTTTCACTAGCGTGGAGGGGGCTCTTTTGGCAGCTCTCTGGCTGTGTTGGAGGTGGATGTCACAGCAGCGATACAGACACATGCAAGAGAAAACACAGCTTAAGACAGTAATGCCCCAAATTGATGACAACTTCTTCCATCAAGAACCCTGGGATCCAAACCATCAATTTATTAAATCCCAGAAGCTGGGGATTGGGTCCCTTAGGACATTCATTTGTGTCCTCATGTGATTTAGTAAAGATGATCCATTAGTAGACTCATCAGGTACAAATACATGACACTCTGTTTGGATAGTGGCGTAGGTGCCTCCTTGTGAGGCAGTAATAATATCGAAGGCCATCCTATTTTAGAGGACAGCTTTTCTCATTAGAGTCATTTCAGTGTTTAATGAGGACAGGTTTTGTTGGCTATCATTCAGGGCTTGCTGAGTGAATTTATCAAGGGCTTCTATTGTGTGCTATAACATCCTCCAGGCTGATGGAGAGAACAAAGACAGCAGCCAACCGATCATACCAGTAAAAGACAGAATGTGTCCATCTGGCCTTGAGGAGCGGGAGATTGGCAGCCATCGTTACTGTCGGGCAGATTCTTTCCAGTGCCCAGGAGAAGCTCAGGATGCAGCAGGCCAACCACTCAGGTGGAAGCAATGGCCAAAGATTTGTGCCATACCACCATGGTGTTCCATTTTCTTCGACCCAGTAAATGCCTGGGTGTCACAACCAATCGGTGCTAAACCAGTCATTGTCCCTTAATATGATAGAATGACTACACAGTTAGTTATGTTTCCAGTATAATTGGGTTGATTCTCTTTAGAGTGATTTTTCGATTCCTGACATTGGGGTGCCTGGGTGCTCAAACCTCAACAACCCTGGACAAACCATATAAACCCCTCCCAAGTCAGAGCATATCCCCCTATGACTCTGATGGTGGTATTTCCAGGATCCTTTTGGTAAGCAATTTGATGGGCTACTTTTATAGTTTGTTTGACAGAAAAAGAATACCCATGTCCGGTGTCATTAAAAGTGTGTGTCACAGGCCAGTTTTCTGAATTAGTATTGGTGATATCAGATGAACTGAGAGTACTAACACTAGCTTATTTTTACTGTACTATTTTAAGGTCTTCTAATGCCTTCCCTGGAGGGGTGATACCCACCACAGCAATCCTGAGGAGCTAAAGAGGGGCAGCTGCCCACATACCCAGCAGTTGGGCTGATTTCTTTGATGAGCATATGAGTGGGCCCACTGTAGAAAGATATTTCCAAAAGGTTTTCATCCTGTGATTGGACACAGCAAGAGCAGTAGAGGTCTAAGGCTGGAAAGACAGATATTTAGTAGAAAATTACATGGCAGGTCCTCCCCTTCTACAAGAATTACACTTGTGGCCTAATCCTTAGATGTTAATGGGGCTGAAGCTTTAGGAATCTGGCTATGCCTACCATACATGACGGCCGAGAGAAATAGCACTGACAGGCATGAGGAGATCGACTGGGGGCAGGACCTGCCAGACCAGAACCCCCATTTTCCCTCCTCTTTCCAGGTGCATGTTCCATTGCAGGTATAGTGTGTCTCCACAGGTCCAACCTGCATCAGGACAAAGGGATCCCAGCAGAGATTGAGCAGATCCCCTTCACCCAAGGGTACAAAGTAACTCACCCATTTGGGTGGGGCATCCCATTGCAAATTCCAGTAGATGATTCCTTTTCCAGGTTTCTGACTACTTACAATGGTCCTCACCTGGAGGCAATCTTGCTCTACATCTTATACCCAGGGTGTGTGAGGCACCCAGCCTAAATAGGACTGAATCCCCGAGGACTCTGCTGGAGCAGGCAAAGCATCGGGGATGATAGGGGCAGAGGAGGTGGTCTAAACTGTTTTCAGGTTTTAAGGCTTTTCATACATGAACTAACATAGTATTAGGTTGTCAGTCTAGCTGTTCAGGTGGGATCCCCTCAGAAATGATGCCACTTGCTTACAGGTTATTCTGACTGGACCCCTCACAGCTGGTTGGGATAGTCTTCTGGCTTTCTGGACTTCTCTATTTCTAAGATAAACCACGTTTGACCAGGTAGCCTAGAAACTACTGGGATTTTTCACCAACCTCAAATAAGGATATATAAATATTTTCTCTCAGATTTACCTTCTACAGTTCTGGATAAGTGCTCACCCTGTGGAAATGGGGTAGGTATAATCTTGTGTCTCCAGGAAGCTCTGTTTCCTACTGCTTCATCCCCTAGCATGAGCAAAATATCCTAGAGAAGGAAGGAATAAGATTCACCTGGGTCCTTTCCCTCAGCCCACATCCATTCCCAGGATCCATCAGTGTTCTCCAAATCACCATTGGATTGCCCAACATTATAAGCATCTTGTCCCACAACCGGGCTCAGAATGGATATCAGTGTCATGTACCAGGTGATGGGGGTGGACTTTCATTCCTGCTATAAATGTGGCCCAATCAGGGCCTTTAAATACAGGAGCATAGATCACCTGTCTCATTCCCAGCTCTCTGAGAATTTGATGCAGTTCTATTTGTCTCCAAATTCTTACCTGCACAGGGAGATGTCCCAATTGGGTCAAACCTCCCTGCAGGCTAGAATAATTCAATCTATAAGGGATTGAGTACCTTGAACTCCTGTGTGCCATGCAGGCACTGCCAGAGGGCAGAGTGTGGTGATGTGACCCTTTTTTTTTTTTTTTCTCTCTCTTCTTGCCTGGTCAGAGAAATACCATTGCCCCAGATATCTTATAGGCACACCAACTGTGCCAAGGATAATTCCCCTGGCCTTTTGCTGAAATCCACGTCAGTAAGCTCAATGGGAATGTATTCTCTGATCACGAATATGTCCTAAAGTGGAAGCTGCTCCACTGGCTGGGGTTGCTGTGGTTGTGCTTTGGTTTCCTGTTGTGTCAGGGTGGGATGCCATGGGGTGTTGTGTCTGCTTCATTGTCAATCATCATAATCTCCTCCTCTTCATTTTCATTACTCTTCCAGGGATCCCATGTCTTAGTGTCCCAGTCAGGCTTAGTCACAATTTGAAAGTCTCAGTATCTTCATTACAAGCACAAAAGATAGATGATTTATGATACAGTCACACATTGTGCTATGGTCTGAATATTTGTGTCCTCCCAAAATTCAAATGACAAAATCTTACTGTTCAAGTTGATGGCATTAGAAGGTGGAGTCCTTGGGAGATGCGTAGGTCATGAGGGTAGAGCCCTCATGAATGGAATTCATGACTTTATTAAAGAGGCCCCAGAGAGCTTGCTAACCTCCTCCCACCCTGTGAAGACACAGCAAAAAGGTGCAGACTATGAACCGGGAAGAAGGGTCTCACCAGAATGTTACCCTGTTAGAGACTTGATCTGGAATTTCCAGTCTCCAGGCCTGTCAGAAATAAATGTCTGTTGTTCATAAGCCACCCAGTTAGTGGTATTTTGTTAGAGCAGCCCAAACAGACTAAGAAAATTGGCACCAAGAAGTGGGAGTTCTGTAACAAATACCTAAGCAGCCGTGGACCTGGGGAATGAGCAGAGACTGTGAGAGTTTGGAGGTTGCATGCTTGAAGAAACCTACATTGCAGTAAATGGACTGTTAAAGATGATTCTTACGAGAGCTCAGGAGAGGAGAGGAGAGCTAGAGAGAAAACTTGAGTCTTCTTAGAGAAAACCGAAACGGTCATGAACAGAATGTGGATAGATCACTGCTGTACACGGAATCAGATCATTGTTAGCTAATATGGTTCCTTGATTACTTTAGACCTGACTTAACTTTTATATTGTCACTAATCACAACTTTACTATTTTAACAATGTAAGAAAATCATTTTATTCACTTATCACAAACTTTCCTTTATATACACCTACCTAAAAATTCCACAAATGAAATTTCTATTAGCAACTACACAGAGACCATTACTAATGCCAATAAGTAGGTGGCTTTACAGAGGGCAGATATGCAATCTCCAACCATAGCTCTTGATGTAATTATGCTATTTTTCTCCGTTGATCTGATAAGCCATTAAATAAGTAATATTGAACTATTTTAAAGGATCAGATGGGAGCTATTATTTCCATTTATATTGGCTTTGGGGGACATTTCTCTGTAATTTTCTCTTTGTCTATTTCTGTCTGCAAGTTTTAGAAATAATTAAGTTACTTTAAAATGAAAAGAGTGCTTTTCTTCTCTTATGACTTGGCACTATTAAAATATGACTATTGACTTAATTTATACATAAAAATATTGAAGACTTTACCCTCAAATCATTAAAATCACAGAATTTTATTACTTTTATGAAGAGAGAGTAGCCCATTGCTAGTTTTTAATTTATCTTACAGTGATTTTTCTAAGGTTTGTGATCTCTTAGAGAAATTTTAGTCTTTTTTTGAAACAGTTGTAAGATTTGTTTTATTTTTGCAACTTCACTATATTTTAAATAATTTATTATGATATTTCTATATGCATTATAATTTATATTTTTGTTATGATTACTATGTTGCTTTAAAAAATAGCTTCTCAAGTTTCATACTAAGTCTTCTTTTTCTGAATTAGTAGTCTTTATATGATTTCCTTTGAGTAAAACTTTAGTTTTTCCCAATAAGACATTTTTCCCAAAGAATAATGATTTGTTTTTGTATAAAAGATAAAGGCCTACTATAAAAAATAAGCAATAAGTAAAATAAGTAAATAATTATAATTAATAATAGTAGGTAAAATAGATAATAGTGAAAAGCATAAAAAGAAAATAAATTCTTTGTATCTGCTCATCAGACAATGTTCATGAAAGTTGCCTACATTGATTATTCTTAGGTGGGGAATATATATGTATATTTACTAATTATTTTTCCAGGATTTAATGGAAAAACAAAATAAACTGGAACTGAATAATTATTAAACTACAAAGTGGGGCGCCTGGGGGGTGCAGTCAATTGAGCATCAGACTCTTGGTTTTGGCTCAAGTCGTGTCTCTGTGTCCTGAGATCAAGCCCCGTGTGGGGCTCTGCACTGAGCGAGGAGTCTGCTTACAATTCTCTCTCCCTTTCCCTCTGCTCCTCCTCCTGTGCTCTCTTTCTCTCTCTCAAATAAAATAAATTAAAAAAAAATTCAAAGGTATATAGAAATAGATGTAGTTATAGTAAATAATTAAAATAACAATAAAAATTTAAAACACTATTACAGATACATTTGAATACTGGAGTCATTAGGTATTATTTTCAACTTTATATACAAAAGTGACTTCCTCAGTATGAAATATGAGAGTCATCATATGCTTATTTTAGCCTTATGGAGTTTTCCTTTATCCTTAAAATTTAAAAAAAGTCTGCAAACATTATCATTGCGTGTGTGTGTGTATGAATGGTGGTGCAGAGGGTGTACTGGAGAGAATTTGCTTTTTTTACATTAATTGTCCTACAATTTCATAGGTCTGTGGGGGTCTTCAGATCACTACTTTTTTATTTTTTTATTTTATTATGTTATGTTAGTCACCATACATTACATCATTAGTTTTTGATGTAGTGTTCCATGATTCATTGTTTGCATATAGCACCCAGTGCTCCATGCAGTACGTGCCCTCTTTAATATCCATCACCAGGCTAACCCATCCCCCCACCCCCTCTCCTCTAGAACTCTCAGTTTGTTTCTCAGAGTCCATAGTCTCTCATGGTTCATCTCCCCCTCTGATTCCCCCCCTTCATTGTTCCCCTCATGCTATCTTCTTCTTCTTCTTCTTCTTCTTTTTTTTTTTTTTTTTAACTTATAATGTATCATTTGTTTCAGAGGTACAGGTCTGTGATTCAACAGTCTTACACAATTCACAGTGCTCACCAGAGCATATACCCTCCCCAATCTGAGGGTTGCTGGAGTGGTGGGGGGTGAGAGGGATGGGGTGGCTGGGTGATAGACTACTTTTTTTTTTTTAATTTTACTTAGGTAATTCATATATTTTGTCTATGCTGTGCTTTTTATCTGGAATTTATTTATATAAGTGCTAGATCTTTTGGAAATACTTTTTGCTTCTCGTCATTTGGTTTATCCTATTAATATCCTTCTTATTTGTATAGCATCTATCTGCTGTGAATCTAATAAACATATTCAGTTTCCAGATGTATCAAACCTGGAAGTCACTATTTTATTTGACAATCCTGCTTTATGTATTAAATTGATTTTTCCCTGCACTCATTATTTGAGCACTTTGATTAGTTTCCTGTGGCAGCAATAGTCCACATCACACAGCCTGCTGTCCTTTTCCATCTTCATTTGCGTTTGCTACTATGACCTCTTGATCTATAGATTAGCATTGTCAAGCCTCCCAAAATTACCTCTGCATTTAATATTTGCCCTAAAGTAGCTGTCATATTGTCCACTTTACCTCTAGTCCATACTTACAGCTTGTATTAGTCAGGTTTCTTCAGAGAAACAGACCCAATAGGATGTGTATATAGAGATAGAAATATTTAAAGAACTTGGTTCTTGTGATTATGGAAGTTGATAAGTCCAAAATTTGCAAGATAGGCTGGAAGCCTGAAACTCAGGAAAGAGCCAATGTTGCAGTTTTGTCTGAAGACTATCCATTGGCAGAATTCCTTCTTGCTTAGAAGAGGCCAGTCTTTTGTTCTACTTGGGCCCTCAATTAATTGGGTGAGGTTCATCCATATTATGGACAGTCATCTACCTTAATGAAAGTCTATTGATTTAATTATTAATATCATGCAAAAACACCCTCACAGAAACATCTAGGATAATGTCTGACCAAAAATCTGAGCGCCATGACCCAGTCAAGTGAATGCATAAAATTATCACAGAGCTTTAAGGCATTTTGTAGTTTTGTGAAATTTCTTGTATACTTTCTCCTTAGGAATGTCCTTCTCTGTAAACATAAACTGTACACTCTGGTCTTCACTTGCTTAAGCCATATAACTGACAAATTGCTCACATTTAATTAAACTGTTCAAATCTGAATGCTTGGAACTGATACCCATTTATTTAGCAGACATTTCTTTTTTGGGAGGCTGTTCTCCCATTGTACCTTCTAAGAATCCCTGATTAGTATCAGTATGGAGTGGGGGCTTCTCCCAAATACTCATAGTAACTGCAGTCCAGATGTGGGAGCCACTCTTCTCATAGCCCCTTCTAATATCACAGAGGTTCTGTTGACCACAAGTTGCCAATCAACTTGCTGTCCCAGCCTCTTCCAACTTTTTCTTAAACTCCAATCAAATGTGAACTTTCCCCTCTATCTCTAATACAGGAAATTCTTCTCCTTTGTGTGACATGACTTTCCACAGGATGTTTCCACCACAGAATGACTAGGACCGTGGTGACACAGTTCTTATATTTATAATATCACAGAGTTTTGTGTTGTGGTGGTGGAGAGGTGGAAAGGGCCATCAGGCATAGCATTAACCTCTCAGACATAAGTGGTTGCTCGATCTGAACCATTTAAAATCTTTCCAAACCTCTCTAAAATCATGTTTTTATCTTTTGGAACCTCAGAAATTACCTGCCCCTTAAACTTGTCTGTAGCTGACTCAGGGCTCCTGGACTTCCTCCAAAACAAAAGGAGCAGTTGAGAAATGATTTTTCCAAGAATCCCATGACAATTAAAAATTTTAAAAAGAGCAATTAGGCAAGCAAAATAAATGAAAGGCATCCAAAATTGGAAAGGAAGAAATAAAACATCAATGTTCACAGATGGCATGATCTTTTATGTAAGACCCTAAAGAAGATTACACGCATGCGCGTGCGCGCACACACACACACACACACACACACCTATTAGATCTAATAAATACATTCAGCAAATTTTCAGGATACAAAATCAACACACAAAAGTCAGTTGCATTTCTATACAAACAATGAAAACTAGAAAAAGAAAGTTAAAGAAAATTCCTTTAGCAAGAGCAATAAAAAGAGTAAAATACTTGGGAATAAAGTAATTCCTTCCTTAATTAAGGAAGCAAATCACCTATACACTGAAAACCATAAAACATTTATGAAAGTAATTAAATGAAATAAATAAATGGAAAGGCACCCTATGCTCATGAATTGGAAGACTTGCTATTGTTAAGATATCGATATTATCCAAAGTGATTACAAATTATCAAAATCCCAATGAACATTTTTTGCAAATACAGAAAAACCCATCTTAAAATTTATGTAGAATCTCAACGCACATCAATAGCCAAAATAATCTTGAAAAAGAAGAACAAAGTTAGAGAAATCAAAAGAAAAACAAAGTTGAAGAAATCCATCACACTTCCTAATTTCAAAACCTATCACCACAGTGTGGTACTGCCATAAAGACTGACTTGCAAAAGAATGGAATGGAATGGAGAACCCAGAAATAAATCTTCACATATGTGGTTAAATGACAAGGGTGCAAAGATGTTTCAAAGAGGAAAGGAAGTCAAATATTGCTAAGGAAACCGGGCATGATTATTCAAAAGACCAATACCTTATACCATGTGCAAAAATGAACTAAAAATGGATCAAATACCCAACATAAGTGCTAAAACTTTAAAACTCTGGGAAAAATGGGGAATATCTTCATCATACTGGATTTGTTAATGATTTCTTGGAGATGGCACAAAAAGAACAAAAAGCAAAAAGAAAGAAGTATATAAATTGTAGCACATCCAAATTTAATACTTTTGTGCATGCAAGGACATTGTCAACAGACTAAAAAAAAAAACAACCCACAGGGGCGCCTGGGTGGCTCAGTCGTTAAGCATCTGCCTTCGGCTCAGGTCATGATCCCAGGGTCCTGGGATCGAGTCCCACATTGGGTTCCCTCCTCGGCGGGAAGCCTGCTCTCCCTCTCCGACTCCCGGGGCTTGTGTTCCTGCTCTCGCTATCTCTGTCTCTGTCAAATAAATAAATAAAATCTTAAAAAAAAAAACAAAAACCCACAGGATAGAAATAATATTTGTGAATTATATATCTGATAAAGGATTAAATCCCAGTGTATGCTAAACTCAGCAAAAAAAAAAAAAAAACACAACAAACAACAACAATAAATCCCATTTAAAATAAGCAAAAGATTTGAATAGACATTTCTTCAAAGAAGATACACAAACGAGCAATAAACACGATCCTTATTATACATGTAACATGTAAACATTGCTTAATGTACATGTAACAATGTTCAAAATCACAAATCATAAGGGAAATGCAATAAAGAATAAAGACTGATAATAACAAATGTTGGTGAGGATGTGGAGAAATTGGAACCCTTTGCATTACTGTTAGGAATGTAAGTAACATGCTCCACCCACTACGGAAAAAGTATGGCAATTCCTCAAAAAAAAAATAAATAAAATAAAATTGTATTAATAAGATTCAGCAATTCCACCTCTGAAATCAAAAGAAAAACAAAGTTGAAGAAATCCATCACACTTCCTAATTTCAAAACCCCCGAGAGGAGAATAGTTCTTAGCACAGGCTGGAGAGAGGGGGAATGGGGCATTGTTGTTTAATGTGGACAGAGTTTTTGTGATGTTAAAAATGTTCTAATAGGGCGCCTGGGTGGCTCAGTTGGTTGAGAGACTGCCTTCAGCTCAGGTCATGATCCCAGGGTCCTGGGATCGAGTCCCGCATCGGGCTCCCTGCTCTGCGGGGAGCCTGCTTCTCCCTCTCCCACTCCCCCTGCTTGTGTTCCCTCTCTCACTGTGTCTCTCTCTGTCAAATAAATAAAATCTTTAAAAAAAAAAAGGTTCTAATAAAATATGTTCTGGGGATGCGTAGTGGTGATGGTTACACAACAGTGTGAATGTATTTCATGCCACTGAAGTGTACACTTAAAAATGGTTAAAATGGTCAATTTACATTATCTATGTACGTTTAACAATAAAAATAAATACAAAATGCCTTTTTCTTACTTTGCTTCAGAGATTAGATTTTTATTATCAGAATAAGACATAATATGATAAAGAGTAAGATGAATGATTCATTCACTGCTAATTCTAAATTGGAAAATGTGTTTCTCATCTCCAAGCCACATCCCCAAATGCTACCTTCCCCTTCTCATCCTCGATCTCCCTTATCCAGTTTTAGTCATTTCCAGAGCATCTATCATCTTTTACAATGCTGTATAATGTATTTATTCATTGTCTTATGTATTTCTCTCCACTAAGCTCCACAAAAGCTAGACTTTTCTGTTTATTTTGTTAGCAGTTTTGTTATTAGATCCTAAAATTGTGTCTTCTCAATTACCAGCACTTAAAGCAGTGCTTGATACGTAGTTAGCACTCAGTAAACATTTGATAAATTAATAGTTTTACCTGAGATTCTAGAGACCATGTATTGTAGTGTTTAGGAATATTGATTTGGTGTCAACCAATCCAGTTTCCACCAATGGTTAGATGAGTGGCCTTGGCTGAATTAACTGACATCATCAATCCTCATTTCCTCCATCTGGTAGAGTTGTAAGGAGACTAAACTGTGATATACATTGTAGTAACTTTGCCCATACCTATTGCATATTGAATGCTTTTTATGAGGTACCTATATTAAATGTTAGTAATGTTTAAAATATACATCTCTATTAGAAATTAATATTATTTAGTTTTATTTTTAAATGAGTATGCCCTATAACAAGTGTGCATATGAACTTTTTTTTTTTTTTTAATGTATGTGAGAGGAAGTCTCTGTTTCCATTTCTTACTTTGCATTCCAATCAAGATAACTTTCATGAAAGTAAAGCAGAGGGATACCTGGGTGGCTCAGTCGTTAAGCATCTGCCTTCTGCTCACGTCATGATCCCAGGATCCTGGGATCGGGTCCCACATCGGGCTCCCTGCTCAGTGGGGATCCTGCTTTTCCCTCTGCCTGCCCCTCCCCCTGCTTGTGCTCTCTCTCTCTGTCTCTCTGACAGATGAATAAATAAAATCTTAAAAAAAAAAAGTAAAGCAGATTGTCTGTTTCAGTATTGGAATGTTTATGTAACTTTTAATGATATTTAACATGCTAATGTGTAAATGAGTATCCAAAATGAGGAGTATGGTGCACATATTACCACTTTTATAGAGAATTCCTCCTTTTTTTGTGTGATGCATCTCATAAAACTGATGTTACCATAACAAAAAAGCTATTTAACAATAACAAAATGTGGACAATAGAATTAGTTTTAGTAATTTTGTTAGCTATAAAAATAGTAGTTAAAAGTAACACACTAATAAAATATCAAATTGGTATTGCTAAAATTTTAAATCAATCATCCATGATATTTTTGGCATCTATCACTATAATTTCTCTGTTTCTTTAGATCATCAAGATTTATCACTACATATTGATGCATTATCTGTAACATTAGTTTCCTAATAGGAGAAATAAACTACTTTAAGAAAAACTTTGGATTTCTTATCTAATGCAGAGATAAAACTATTTTCCCTGTAACTGTCAGAATAAACTCCAACATTTTATCTTCTCACCTTTGGCCAATCTAGTGAGGGCTATTTGGAAAAAATGACAACTTTCTTCTTTATTTCCCACAAGAAAATTAGGGCATAATCAATACAATGCTGACCTTCAAGCCTTTGTTATACTAAAAAGAATTAGGAATAAATGTATAAGAGCAAGGAGGAGAAAAAAAATATCATTTTTTCATAAACTCTGTAACTTTTAATTTTATATTCATTTTTCTAATAGTAAAATTTTGAGTTAAAAAAACATGTTTCTAGACTAAGATATTTAGAGACTTGACATTTAGATAGACGTTTGAGGGGCTTTTAGTATTAGATTTAAAATTCAGAAACAGTTGCCAACATGGAATACAAGAAATTCTGAAGTGCCTCCACACTATTAGTCTTTTATAGAAAGATGCCTTTGCTGATGAAAAGCCAGCTCAGGTCTACAGGGAGTGCTCTCAACCCCGGAAACAATTAAAAAGGTGGCAATCATTTTTAAGTTTGAACCAAAACTTCAAAATCATGGAAAATATTTTAAACAATATATAGTTATGTGATTAATAAATCATTTTCTTCTTGGTGTGAGTTTAATGCTGTATTTAAAGTTCCCAAGTCCTTGAGCAAAATGTAACCTCAGATTTTTATTGCCAAACATTGATCAAAAGCCCCTTTGAGAGAAGCTTATGGAGAGTGTATGAAAGGTGTCATCAACCATTCTTCTAATTTATTTATTATGGAAGGACCAAGCAGGAAATGCACAGAACTGCAACTTAGATAACATTGTTTTGCATGTCCTTCCTTCACACCTTACCGCAAAAGTATTGCTGTTCCTCAGTTAGGCTTTGAAATTAAAGGTTGAATTACATTTGTAAAGTCTTACAAAACCAACTGTTCTACCATTAAGATAAATTGTTGCAGATATTGACTAACATTGCATTTTCCTTTATGATAACCCTTTAAATAAATTCTCTCAGTTATAAGTGCCAGTTTTATGTCAATTATGAACTCTTGCATTATTGGCTAAATTTTTATTGACTTCTCTATATGTGTTGAATACTACATTGTGTCCAGTGGTCTCATTAAAACAGGCCAAAACAGTCCCTTACCTTACAGGACAGGTACACATCAATAAATATACAACAGTAATGGAGAACATTGAATGCTATGTAGACAAGTTAAGTAGGGTAAGAAATAGGTCAGAGAAAAACTAGGTTGCTTTTTAAAAAATAATTCATAGTTTTCATTCAGCTGACAAATGTTTATTGAGCACCTACAGGATGCTATACACTATTGTAGGCACTGGGGATACTGCATTGAACAAAGAAAACAAAAATTCTTTCCCACAAGAAGCTTTCATTCTAGTAGAGAGAGAGACAAAAACAAAAACAGTAAGTGAGAGAGTATATTAGAAGGAAGTGAATGCCATGGAGAAATATAAATCAAGGAAGTTGGAGAGGGTGTGCCAGGGTGGTCAGAGAAGGCTTCACTGAGGTGACATTTGCACAAGACTCAGTTGAACTTTCTTTTTAAAAATACATGTTTGTAAGGAAGGACTCCTGACTTTCCAGACATGAAACAAGGGAGCAAGATGTTCGCATATCAGAATTGAGAGTGTTTCATGTTTCTGTGATAGCACGTGTCTAGTCCTTGATTTAAGAGCTTTTGTGAAGTGTTCTAGAATAGTAGAAAGGCTCAGTGTGACTGGGATGGAAGAGATGGGAAAAGTGTTAAATGAGCCATAGTGATGTTCAATAGCCCCATAATGTGTGAACACACAAGTCAGAGTAAAAAGTTCACAGATCATTCTAAGGGTTTTAGATAACTACTGGAGGTTTTCTGGGAAGAAATGATGTAACATATGTTCATTCTTAAAGGATCACATTTGTGTGTGGAGAACATACTATATGTGTGCAGAAGAATAGTAAAAAGTGGAAGAAGACCAATGAGGAAAAGACTTTATTAGTCCACATGCAAGATGTTGTTGACTTGTGTTAGTGTGAGATAGAGAAAGAGAACAAAATTGTTTAAATTAGAGATGTGCTTTGAAGGTCCCTCTCTTAGGAATTGGCATGACTTTAGTTTTATTCAACATTAATCATATAAATTATTCTGATTCATGTTTTGTTTTAAAACCTCGGAAGAAGAGAATAAAACATTGCTGCTCAAATTTTACCTTGAGTGGGTCTCAGAATTGAATTTACCTTTTTTTCTAAATCTTCAATCTAATGGCTATGTTTCTCAGATTTTTATGTGGTATATATTTTTAAAAAGTTTTTGGTATAGTTGTATGGTAAACTACAATAAAGCCTTCATGGAATTCAGGGAGACCAAAATGAACATAAAAAATAGCAGTTATTTTTAATTTTGGTGTTTGAAAGAAGTATGATTAAATTTTGAGGAAAATTATGTCTTGGCAGACTTCTGTTCCAATGGCAATGTTAAAGAAAATATACTTAAACAAATAGCATCTGTTTGAGACAGATTATATGACATTGAGTTATTCTGTTTTCTCTTTTTACTGTATTTCATACATGGTTTTTTATGGATGACTAAAACAGAAATTAAAATTAATTTCTAATCTACATTAAGATAAATATTCATTTCCCAACTAAAATAAATGGCAACACTACTTGGAATTGAATTAACTCTTTTGATGTTTCAAATGATTTGTTCATTCCCTCACAAAATACAAATACTTGAAATTCTGATATTACTTTTAAAATGAAAAAGGCATATATCACTATAGATATGCTATCTTTTTTATGGTGCATTTTACATATTTCTGGAATATGAATGGTGGCAATGAGTTATAATTTGAGAACCTCCATTTTATCAAAGGCATGAAACCATAAAAATATGTTGATCTATAAAATATAATTAACTAAACTATAATAATAATTACAAACTGTAAGCTAAAATTACATTAATTCATCATTTCAATAAGAGTAACAATCATTTACTTCATTGCCTCCATTCTACCTTTCTTATTTTTGTATCATTTCTGTCTGAAAGATTAACATGTTATTTTTCGCGCCACCTGAAGAGAGCTGAGAAAGGAGAAAGGGATGAGGAAGTGGAGCACAGGGGAGTTTTAGGGCAGTGAAACCCCTCTGTAGATTACTATAATGGTGGGTACATGTCATTATACATTTGTCCAAACTTACAGAACATACAGCATCAAAACTGGTATAGACCATGTAAACTATGGTCTCTGGGTGATAATTATGTGTTAGTATAGGTTTATCGGTTGTACCAAATTCCCCACTCTGGTGGGGGTGATGGTGTGGAAAATGGGAGAGACTATGACTGTGTGTAGGCAGGGGTATATGGAAATATCTGTACCTTCAGCTCAATTTTGATATGCACTCAAAACTGCTCTAAAGAATAAAGTCTATTTTTTAAAAGAGCTGGTGTGTGCAATAAGTATGTAACCATAACTATGACTTCACATTTGTGTCAGCAGACATCCAGCAACTGATAATATATTTTGCCTACAGAAATAAGCCTTGGGAAACTTAATTGAATCACATATTTCTTCACAAACATCTAAAATATAACAGGCTATAATTCACTATATTCTGCTGTTCCAAAGCTTGATGTCAACAACATAGAAAGTAACAGTGGAACATTCAAGCACATTTTTCTCCAACTGGTTTAATCTGACAGCAGATTAAAAATGCTTATTTTCCCACATAAATGTTGCAATGCAATCATCAATATACTGTCATGATATCATTAAATACATAACGGTATCTCATCTGTCTACAGAAAAGTTTGGCATTACTAATGTTACTATAAACTTCATGACATAGTGTCAAATAAAACAACAATCAGTGGAAGTTACTCCGAGCTTTATAAGATTATTGTGCTATTTTCATATTTATTCTTCACCAGTACAGATTTCTAGAAATTGTTGATAAACACACAAACATTAGGAAACATTAGGAAAACATTGTTGATAGATTTTTAAAGCCTATCACTTTTCCATCAGCTTCTACTATAGCAAGTTGTAATTAAAAAGTTTCTGATGTTGGGGCGCCTGGGTGGCTCAGTTGGTTAAGCGACTGCCTTCGACTCAGGTCATGATCCTGGAATCCCTGGATCGAGTTCCGCATCGGGCTCCCTGCTCGGCAGGGAGTCTGCTTCTCCCTCTGACCCTCCTCCCTCTCATGCTCTCTGTCTCTCATTCTCTCTCTCTCAAAAAAAAAAAAAAAAAGTTTCTGATGTTTTGCAAAAATCTTTTTCATTTAACCAAAATCATCTTTATCTTTGTCTCTATCTCTACTAGATTAGGATAATCTATCACAATATCTTCTTAAAGGTATTTTTATAGAATTACTCCTAATAATGATTTTTTTTCTTTTTTTCCCTCAATATTGACTTTACAGCCATTTATAGTGGCCAGTAATCTTTCAGCAGCTGCATGCAATATGTGAACTATTAAGTCTCTCTCAACTTACTTTATTGATCTCTCATTCTAGGACACAGTTTGACTGAGGTCTCCATCATTTCTTGCTTCCTTACTTCCTCCATTTTTTTCTTCAATTAGCACACATTTCACACTGCGTCACACATAGCAGTATAAATCCAGGTAATTCATATCTCACAACTCCCTTGTTCATATGTCTCTCACTAGCCCAGCAATACCTAAGTAAAAATGGTTAAACCAGTTTGTATGCTAAATTCAATGTCTTGTAGAAACTGATTATAATCTAATTCTTTGGCCTTCTCTTTCCACAAATTTTGTACTCATCCAACACTGAACTACATTTATGGGTATGAACTGCATTTCCACAACTCAATATCTTTACTCAAGTTATTTCCTATGATTGACATGCTTTTTATTTCTAGGAAATATCTTACCATTTGTCAAACTTGAGTCAAATTGACACTATTGACTTTACCTGAGACCTCCAATTCTCTATGGTTAAATTAATCTCTCTTTTCTTTGTATCCCAAGGATATTCTCTTCCAATCCATCTACCCTGTATTAGAGGTCACTTTTTTTCAATAAATGATTTATTTTTCTAAATTGTGAACTACTTAGAATAAAGGACATGTCTGACTCATATTTGAATGCTCCATACCCTAGGGAAATCTCTTGCAATTGATTATTTTTGCAATAAAGTATTGAATTTTTTTTAAAGAATTGAAAATAATTATTATTATATTGTTGCTTTGCATTTATTTATTTATTTTTTTAAGATTTTATTTATTTATTTGACAGAAAGAGAGCGAGAGAGGGAACACAAGCAGGGGGAGTGGGAGAGGGAGAAGCAGGCTTCCCGCTGAGCAGGGAGCCTGATGCGGGGCTCGATCCCAGGACCCTGGGATCATGATCTGAGCCGAAGGCAATCGCTTAACGACTGAGCCACCCAGGCACCCATGTTGCTTTGCATTTAAAAACCTTTTTAGGGCGCCTGTGTGGCTCAGTCCGTTAAGCGGCTGCCTCCGGTTCAGGTCATGATCCCCAGGGTCGTGGGATCGAGCCCCGCATCTCCCTCTCCCTCTGCCTACTTGTGTTCTCTATCTCTCTGTTAAATAGTAAATAAAATCTTAAAAAAAAAAAAAAAAAAACTTTTTAAATTGATGTTTTGAAGATTTCAAAAATTATCAGTTTTGGTTAAATGTTTAAATATTTTTCTATTAGGTAGTTAAAATAGTAAGCCTTTTTTACCAAATGTGAGAAATATAACAATCCAAAGAAAGGAACATTCATTAGTTTAATTTGGTATATTGTACACATATTAATTGACTTATCAAGGACAGTCTTAGAAAAGTTAAATACTGGTGACATATAATTTTTTATAATTTTCTCATTCTTAATTATCTTAATTATTTTTAAATACAGGCTTACATAATTCTGTCATACGTACACACACACACACACACACACACACATGCATATATATTACTCATCATATTCTTATGGACCAGACACTATGTTAGCGATTTGGAATAACCTATCTAAAAAACTAAAATCTTGGCCCTCAAAGAACTGAGAATCTAGTGGAAACACAAGCAAATCTTCAATTTCAGTGGAAAATAATATGCACTATGCAAACACCATTCAACATTTATGGAGTACTTACTATGTATCAGGATCTGTGTTAAAAGTATTAACTGAGGGGCGCCTGGGTGGCTCAGCTGGTTAAGCGTCTGCCTTTGGTTCAGGTCATGATCTCAGGGTCCTAGGATCAAGCCCCTCATTGGACTCCCTGCTCAGCAGGGGGTCTGCTTCTCCCTCTCCCTCTGCCCCTCCCTACCTAATGCTCACTCTAGCACTTACTCTCTCAAATAAATAAATAATCTTAAAAAAAGTATTAACTGAATTGTATGTATCATTAAAAAAAATCACCATCATGAGGTGTCTGTCACTAACCCACACCTTATAGGAGGAAAAATGAGTCTTAAATAGTTCAGCTTAGATAACTGAAAGCCAGACATTTTCCATCCAGGCTGTTCTACTCTATAACCTGTACTCTAATCATATAGACACCAGGTGCTATATCAGCAGAGCAGAAGTATCAAAAAAAAAAAAAAAAAAACGGTAATTGAAAAAGGTTCTAGAGTGTTGGAACAGGGAAACACTGGGAACAAAGAACAAATGAGGCAGAAGAAAAATGAGGAGAGAGTGTTGTCTAGAATTCAAGGGAAAAGAGAATTCTAAGAAAAATATGTGGCCAGTATTATAAAATGGTGGTGTGTAGTTAATCAAGTAAAAGCACATAATTGGAAAACTCAGGAACAGTGGTTCTCAGTAGAACAATATATTAGAATTTCCTGAAAACAAAATAACAATGACACAAAATTAGAAGAGAAGTGCCCAGCATCCCAGAATGACAACATATCTTGCCACAAAACATGTTTTTTTTGTTGGGTGCCTGGGTGGCTCAGTTGTTGAGCGTCTGCCTTCAGCTCAGGTCATGATCCCAGGGTCCTGGGATCAAGCCCCGCATCGGGCTCCCTGCTCCGCGGGAAGCCTGCTTCTCCCTCTCCAACTCCCCCTGCTTGTGTTCCTGCTCTCGCTCTCTCTCTGTCAAATAAATAAATAAAATCTTTAAAAAACAAACAAACGTGATTTTTTTGTTTTTGTGGGTTTTTTTTGTTTTTGTTTTTGTTTTTTCGTTTTTTGTTTTTTGGTTTTTTAATAAGCAAACCTCCCCCCTCACATTATCCTAAAGCACTGGTTTTCAACTGGGCCTTTTTTTCCTCTTAAAGGACATTTGGCAGTGTCAAAGACATTTTTGGTTGTAATGACTTGGCATTGAAGTAGGGGTACTGGGTGCTCCTGACATTTAGACAGTAGAGGCCAAAGATGCCACTAAATATCCTACGATTTCCAGAACAACCCTTCACAGCAAAGAATTATCTGGCCCAAAATATCAACTCTTACTAAGTTGAAAAATTCTGCCCTGTGGTAAGAAACTCAACGCTGGGAGAATTGAGGATCTCCTACTAGGACGTTAATCATAGGGCAGTAAAAACCACTAAGAATTTTCTCCCATTTGAAGCATCTGAATTCACCAAGAAAACCAGACCAGAGGCAGACCCTAGGTAGAGTTCTCTGTCGAGAAAGTCCTCACAAATGCAGAGATAATGCTGACGCTAGAGATGTTTGCCAGGGCCCAAAGTGTCATCCCTTGATCGTGTTTCCAGACTTGACTTGTCTATTATAGCCACTTTTACACTTGCACATACTCTGGAGGCAAAGTGCCTGTAATCAGATTCAGCATTGACTATCATGCAAACAGGGATTCTTACTTGGACTGAGAAATCAGACTCAAATTTACCAATCTGGTTTAACTGACCCTTTAAAAATACAGTGAACAATTATTTTAGGAAAATCATCAGTTAGAGAACACTGAAGTCAACAAAATTAATCCTTGGAAATTATTTAATTTATTATATTAGCTAAGATGGCTAATACAGAGAACAAAATTAAAGTTCTAAACTAAAAATGATTAATGAAAATATTGTGAAAAGTATTATGTTCATTAAAATAAACAAAACAGGGTGCTATAAAAGTTGGCAGTTTAACCATACGATGCCCATTTTTAAACTGCACAAGTCAATGGATTGAATAACATAACAGACACAGGCTGGAAATTACAGTCATTCGTCGTAGCCGATGAGGTTTATCCGAGGCGCAGTTATTGCTAATTGGAAGAGCTAACTTAAGGATCTCCCCAGAACACAGAACAGAGGGGGAAAAAATGTGAGTGAAATATTATTAAACGCCACTAATGACACATCCCGCAATCTCAACATCTTTCCAACAGACATTCTTAAGGAGAGAAGCTAAATAACAGAGGAGGCTATTGATTGTTAAAATAAATAGTTTAAAGATTCTTGATCACTGTCCATTTTATTTAAATTCCTTCAGTTCCAAGTTTGGTATTTTGCCATAATTATTATTCTTTGGCATACTATCTGCATCAATCTGTGTACATCGTCTGTGCAGAGATTGCCAGATATTTCCCAAATGCATCCTTTCTTTCATCTTTAGCAACAAAACCATGAAATTTATTTTTTAAAGATTTTATTTATTTATTTAAGAGAGAAAGAATGAAAGAGAAAAATGAGCAGGGAGAGAGGCAGAGGGAGAAGGAGAAGCAGACTCCCCACCAAGCATGGAGGCCGATGCCAGCAGGAAGCCGGATGGCAGCTCTCGATCCCAGGACAATGGGATCTCCCAGGACCCTGGGCTGGGATCATGACCTGAGCTGAAGGCTGGTGCTTAACCGACTGAGCCACCTAGGCCCCCAACCCAACCCTGAAATTTAGCTGCTCACATGTTTATAAAGGTAAAGATGATACTTCCCAGACTCTCTTGCCAAAGAACTGTCTCCTGAAAAATGAGAACTGATGATCAAACTTTGGAAGATCTGTTTAAGTAAACAGAATAAGAATGCTTTTCACATTTTCTTTTTCCTCCTTCCTGCTACCTGGCACATGAATATAGTGGTGAGCCATCTTGGAACATGGAGAGACTTCAAAGTGAACACATACTGTAGTTTTGTAGTGCCCTTTATCCAATCTATCATCTATCTATTATCTATCTATGTCAGTAGGCTATTTATGCATCTTTGTACATAGATAATCTATGTAGACTATATATCTACTTATTTAAATGGATGGATGGATGGATGGATGGATGGATGGATGAATGGATGGGTGGATGGATGGCCAGCCAGCCTATGGTGACATATAATGCAAAATATGTGTAACTAACCAAAATTCAATATAATTGATAAGGACAAAAAGGGAAAGACCCATTTCCATATGCTACATTTGAAAATATGGTTTTAGAGAAAAAGATGATATATAATTTGGTACGAATTTGCAACTTAAAATATGAGATCCAAATGATTAAATTTTCACTCAACAATTTCTCTCAAAATCAGCACATAGGTTTGAGGAAAAATATTTTTGCTCATAATATATACAAAATCAAATAATACACATAATTTTTTTCTTATTTCAAAGTTTTAATCCTGGATCTCTGGCTATATGGTATTCTGTTAATTCCAAGGCAATTAAGGCCAAACTTTTCATTTCAGATGAAGACACAGTATCATATGGCACACCATTAGATGTGACTCACATAGCTACTCAACAGTCTCATCACACCAAAGTGACCTCAAAGTCCAATTTCCCCTTGCCATAATATCTGTATCATTTTTTTTCTGTATGAATCTATAGGCTTTATCGCCTAACGTATAATACTGTTTGGCACTCTACAGCATTTCATAAGATCCCTTGAGAAATTATATACATTTCTGAAAGAGAATGCAAGTTATGTGGGTCACAACAATTTATTTCAAGGCTCTGTAATAGAGTAAGCTCAGCTATGCTTGCTTCATGACATGAAGCTTCATGGACATGAGCAATGTTTCTGAAGAAATAAATCCCACAGTGGCTTTCAATGCATTAGAAAGTACAACAGATTTTAAAGATGTCTTCCAAATCCCAGCACGGAACTGCCTTATAGATGAAGCCAAACTATAATGTTGGCAATTTGTTATCTCAGTAACCTATCTTCCTAAATGTGATCTAAAAGGGATCAAATTCATATTGCTCACTTTATAGTGAACATATCTTTCAACCCAGAACACATGAAAGTGCACTTACGTTTAATTTAACATTTTCCTTAACACATTTAGTATTCAGTTTGAAACAAATATGTATATTTATAATATAAAGAACTAGAAGAGTAATTTGAGTCAATTTAAACAAATACTAATTATATATTTACTGAATTAGAATATCTATATGTAATTATAAATACATATTTAATTACATACTTATATCAATACACACCGATGATTTTGGTCTGGCCAAAATCATTATAATATACCTAATATACTTTAGTCATGAACATACACATAAATAGAAATAAAAACGTAGACAATGATTTATTTTATTATAATAGGTACTATCAGAGAAGGTATAAAGGATTATAAAACTATCCATGGAGAAGTACAGTGATCAGATCATGAATGATTATGTCTATCATTTTAAGGGGTTCAAACTTTACATGGAGGGGACCAGATAGGTTCTTAATGATTTTAAATAGGGCAATAGTTCAGGGCTTAGAAAAATTAAGAGTACACTTACCACAATGAGTCTTGAGTAATGTATAGAATTGCTGAATCACTATATTGTACACCTGAAACTGATATAGCACTGTATGCTAACTATACTGGAATTAAAATTTAAAACAAAACAAAACAAACAAGAATAGGATAACAGACATTGCCTGGATAATTACTGTAGTATGCAACTGATCTCCTTTTGTCTGCTTCTTGCCTCCTACAATGTGTTTCAGCAAAGCACTCAGAGTGATCCTTTAAAAATGAATGGCATCAGATTGCATTACCTTCTGATCAAAATCTTCCAATGACATCCTATTTCACTCAGAATTAAAAGCTAGCCTTTACCATGACAGACAGGTCCCTAAATAATCCAGGACTGTTACTCTCTTTTTCTCTCTTCGTCCTTCATTGTAGCCACATGGATGACCAAACTTTTCTTCCAATACATAGACATGCTCCAGTGTCAGAGCTTTAGGCTTGCTGTTTTCAAACTGTAGCTTCTCCCCGCAGAAATCCTGATTGTTCATTTCTTCATCACCCTCAAGTCCTCTCCCAAGTCATTGCCTGAACATCAAATTGAAGAGAACAACTCTCCCCATCCCACCATAATACTACTTTCTCTTCCTCTTCCTACTTTATTATCTTTTTTCTCCATATACTTAGCCACCCTGACATTATACACAGAGTTTCTTTACTTGTCTGCTGTCTTCAGCAACCACTGAAGGAGTGAAAGGAGGCTTATATTTTAGGCCACAGTTTTATATCCATGGGCTAGAACTGTAACTGACACACAAGAGTCCTTCATTATAAGTGGGGAATGCAGGAAGAGACAGATTCATTGATAGCGAGTTGGCTTTTCCCACTAATGGAATCTTACTTTTCTTTCTTTTTCTGTGAAATAATAGACAAAGGCATCTATAGATGGTGAAGGTAGTAGGAGATTGGGAGAGAAAGGAATCCACTTTCTTTCAGTGTTAAAGCAGAAGTGGCCCATCTCATCAAAATGTGAGTATAATATAAAACTCCTGGTTGCTCCCGAAGAAGAAAGAACCAACAGGGCAGAAAACACAAGTAAAATAATTGTTTCTTTATTAGAAAGAACATTAGAAAACTAAAGAACAGGTCACAGCCATTCCCAGAATTTCCAAAGATTCAGGCAGCCAGTTCTTTGTAGAGCATATCACAGGGTAATAATTTATATAAAAAGAAATGCTATACTTAAGAATAAGTGGTCATTAACATGTGAAGATTTGGGACGCCTGGGTGGCTCAGTCGCTGGGCGTCTCCCTTCGGCTCAGGTCGTGGTCCTGGGGTCCTGGGATCGAGCCCCGCTTCGGGCTCCCTGCTCAGTGGGGAGCCTGCTTCTCCCTCTCCCTCTCCCGCTCCCCTGCTTGTGCTCTCTCTCTCACTGTGTCTCTTTCTGTCAAATGAATAAATAAAATCTTTAAAAAAATGTGAAGATTTAAAGATCATAAACTGAAAAATGAAATATTGGAGCAAATTGTAAAGAGAGAACAATGTTGGGCAAGAACAATATAAGATCCCAGAGGACTAGTAGCTGATACCAGGGTATCCCTACAATGAGTAAGATACAGGTTGGACGAGGGCAAAAGTTCTGCCCTCAGAGTCTCCATATTCTACAAAAATAAATAAATCAAATAAGTAAAAATAAAAATCGGCTCACAAAGTGTCTCGGAATTGTGGTAGGCAAAATTCTAAAATAGTACCCCTCTACCAAGATTTCCTTCCTAATCCCTCAGACTAAAATATGATGGATATCACAACCATGATTATAAGTTACCTTAAATGGGAAAAGAGAGTTTTCTGATGTGAGGAATTTTTCAGATGTAATTAAGTTGACTTAGCTGGTTAACTTTCAGTTAATCAATAAGGAGATTATCTGAGTGGGCACAGTCTTCTCACAAGAACCCTCTAAGACGAATGTCCCACATTCTAATTTTCTCCAGCTAATAGCAGAAGGGAAAGTCAGAGAGATTCCAAGGGTGAAAAAGATTTGACCTGAGGTTGCTCACTTACAGAAAGAGAGGGCTCACATATAAATGAGGACCGTGGGTGACCTCTAAGTGTTAGTATAATCCCCAGCTGACAGCCAGCAAGGAAACAGGAACTATATACTGTGGCCATGAGGAAATTAATTCTCACAAAAATCTAAATGTACCCTGTAGCAAATAAGAGTCCAGTCCAATCAACACCTTCATTTCAGCCTTATGGGACCATGGGCAGAATATGTTAATGTCAACTGACTTCTGACCTACAGAACTGTGCACCATCAAATGGATGTTGTTTAAGGCACTAAGTTTTGTGGTAATTTCTCATACAGTAATAGAAAACTAATGCAATAATCTTATTTAATTTTAAGATAAGAGTTTTGGCTTTAAGTGAAGAATTTAAAAATCTGGAAAATCGGGACATTTTTCTGCATGGCATATTAGGCTGCCCACTTTTGCAGAAACATGATCACAGCAATAGTCACAGTTCTACCCTGGAGACCTCATTCATTTAAACATGTAAATATTTGAGTTTTAATTTTTTCTCTAAACCATACTGACCAGGGAGTCTTATCTTTTTCTTTATAGGTGGAGAAAAGCATTCATTGTAATAATCTGCTGTATATGTGAATGCTTATTAATAAATATTTAAATCTACGTGGTCCACAAAGTCCTATTTCCAGACTGTGATCCAAATGTTTTAATCATAAACTTTAGTAATCTTCCGAAGGCTCAAGTTTGTCATACCTTAACTGAGTGACCCTATTTCACTACAAATGTAAAAGGGTCTGCCTTTGTGTAGGGTCTGCAAAACCAGCCAAAGAGTACTTTTTACACAGCATTTTCCATATTAAGTTTTAAAATAAGAATTCCCACTAATAAGTTTGGAAGATTACATTATCTATATGATGAAAGGCTTACACTTTATAACAATTCGACTTGAATACTTAAAGATCAATATTCTGGATCAATGTTTTATAATGTTGTATATATTTACAGGGAAGTATAAAAGATTAACTTTAAATCAATGAATCTCACTCCACAAGTTTACAGGGAAAGTATAAGTTCACATGCAAGAGTACAATACTGTTTGCAAATCTGAAATTAAATGGTGTACCTTAGTAGTAATGAGATTCTGGTAAGTAGAGAAACGTTGTCAAAGTTGTTCAGGTTGCATGATAAGAAGGGTGCCAGGAACATTTAAAATGTGGGGAGGGGTGCTTTAACCTACATAAAATGTTCAATGCTGAGCTATTCATCTTGGTAAGGAGAAAAATATCTATGAATTTTAAACAGGCTTGACCATACCATCTTCAGGGCAAAATGCTTGTCAATGTGTGATCTGAAAATAGTACAATCAAGCACATTGAAAATTCAGCAGTTTTTCTCCTAGGAATGGATGTCTTCCTGACAAGTGAACACTGGGTGTTATTTTGGCCTGGGGATTTGTTTTGATAGAAAACTTTATTTACTCCAAACACATAAACTATGAAAATGAATCAGAACTTCAAACAAGGTTAATTTCTATGCAAAATACGCCAACTGCCTGATTATCCTTTATGATTTCTCCCTTTGAACAAAAACATGATCATTCGTCAATCAAAATTAGTTTGAGATTTCTATGTGCCTAATTCCTTAGTTAGCACATCACTTATATCAGCATATGACACCATGCCAAAGTAGCAAAAACTATTGAGTGCTGTGTGAGTATTTACTGATAAGGATATGTACCTTTTTTTTCCTTTTTATATTTATTATATAACAACCACATCTTCAATAAACAAAGTTTTGAATATTTTATGAAATCAAAGAAAATTTAAATAGTTTTAGTGTTTAGGTATTAAAATAATGACAGGGACATGTATTGACAGAGTTTCACCTCAGTTTTAGGAATGAATTACTATAAAATATTATTAGAATTCTCACTATTTGTATATTGAAATAATAGTACCGATACAGCATAACTAGGTTGCACTATATGCAAGTGATGAAAAGTATCAGCATGTGAATCATGGACTAAATAGTCCATAAAGTAAAAATAAACACAAATAACAACTAAAAAGAATGAGAAAAAAACTAAAATAAAAACAATTATTTTAAAGAAATGTTTTCCAGAGTAAACAAATGGGTGATGTAGTTAGCACATTTTGCATTTTTATTGTAGTTCTAGATCCGAATGGATGGAGAAAACAATTCTTCTGTGAGGATATCATGCCATTCCTTCTCAAATGCTCTGCTAGGGAACCTCATTCAGAATCCAAGCCACAGCACTACAATGTTCACAGGCTCTGGCACCTGCGTCTCTGACTTAATCTGTTGCCTCTTGCCCTTACTCACTCTAATCCATCCATCAGGGTCTCCCTGGTCTCCCTCCAGACTCAGTGCTTTCTCTCAAGGAGTCCTTTGAACTGTACCCTCTTGGTTGAAATAGTCCCCTCAGAGAGCAGCATTTTCCTTCAGGGGTGGACTTCAATGTCATCTCCCAAGGAAGAAGTTTCCTTTGTACCCTTTTTAAGGGAGTAATCTTGCCTGCCACCAAACACCGCCATCCCACCCCCACTCACCATCACACTTACCTACTCTCTTGTCTTACTTAGCATTTATCCACATCTGGGGTGTGTGTGTGTATGTGTGTGTGTGTGTGATTTGTATAGTTTTTTGTCTGTTTTTCAAAGACATGGTAGAATGTCACCTACTGCTTGTCGAATAGTCACCCATTAAATATTTGTTGAGTAAATCACTAAATGAATAAATATATATCATTCTCTTTGAAATAGGTTTGTCCTTTTTAAAAGTGTAGAAATTTCACTATTAAAAAATTTAGAGCAAGATGTAATATATGAACATGGTGGTCTTGAAAATTAAGGCTGTAAATCAAACACTATATCAAGATGTGTTAAACTCAAATATACATGTAAACTTCCCTTTATGTCCAGATTGCTAGAAGGGGCAAATAGGCTTAACCTATCAAAAGTCAAAATGCATTCTCCCTCATACTTGCCCAAGAAAATACTTCATATCAGAGGGAAGAAGAAACCAGTAATTTACAGTTCTTTATAGGTGGCCTTCCAGTTGGTACAGTATGTCTTGTAGAGTCTTGCAGAAATTCTGTCCCAAGTCTCCCTGCCTTTCCTCTTTCCAGTCAGCTTCACCCAGTGTCTCGGTTTAATTACTCTAAAGTTACTTGTTTCCCAGGATATGTTGTTTTCCTGCTTGACCTCTGAAGTCTGGGTACTAGCAAGTCTGTTTTGGATTCTCACATTAATCAGTTGGGGCAAATCAAAGCCAAGCAACTTTTTCTCCTGATAATGTTAATTGCTTCCCAGCTAAATTACTTCTCCACTGCCGTTAAGTTTTCACTGGGTTGAATTAACTCTTTCTCTCTGAATTATCATTGGCAATGATAAGAATGCTTGACTTTTTGATACCTGTCCATGAAATATCTCCCTAACAATGGAGCCTCAAAATCTCTCTCTTGTCACAATGGACAGGAGAATTGGATTTCAAACTGAAATTTTACCCATAGACCCACTAATTCTGTGGAATCTTTCTGATATCTGACAAGGATGTGCCTATCATAATGACTGAGGTGTTTAGCTATCAAATGTGTTAGCTAGGGGCACCTGGGTGGCTCAGTCGTTGGGCGTCTGCCTTCAGCTCAGGTCATGATCCCAGAGTCCTGGGATCGAGCCCCGCATCGGGCTCCCTGCTCCGCGGGAAGCCTGCTTCTCCCTCTCCCACTCCCCCTGCTTGTGTTCCCTCTCTCGCTGTGTCTCTCTCTGTCAAATAAAATCTTAAAAAAAAACAAAAAAAGTGTTAGCTAGATTTTGACTCTTGGTTTCTACAGGACAGAATAATAGATACTTTATTAGAAAAGAAATACTTCCAACCACTTGTCTCAAGCAGCACTGTTGTGTATCCTGAATGTTTCGGATGGAAGCAGCACACATTTGGCCATTCTTCTGCATCTATACCCAATGCCAAATGTGTGTTCGTTTCTTGTGGCTGCTCTAACAAATTACGACCAACTGGAAGGCTTCAAAACAGCAGAAGCATGTTCTGTCATAGTTCTGGAGTCCAGAAGTTAGACAACAGGATCAGTGGGGCAAAGTCAAGGTGGTGGCAGGACCACACTTGATCTGGAGGCTCAAGGGGAGAATATGTTCTTGTTTCTGCCAACTTCTACTGGCATTCCTTGGCTCCCAGCAGCATCGGTCCAGTCTCTGTCTCCATCTTCACATCACCTTCTCTTCTTGGTGTGTGTGTGTGTGTATCTCTACCTATACTCCAGAACACCATACTCGTCTACATTAGACTTAATGGATTGGACATAGTGTCTTCTTTTTATAGAGGAGGATTTTTCTCTGCTTACAGAGTAGCATAAACTTGCACAATCCTTGTTTCTGTACTTTCCCTTCTTCTATTAGTATCTCTAAAACAATCTCTGCAGTAGAAAACATTTATTATCTCCTCAGGACAGTCAGCTTAGAGTTTCTGGAATCCAAAATTGCTTGGGTGAAGCCTCAACAATTGGCAGTAGGCTGTTGTCCGTATTCTTCACTTTGAAGTACATGACCCCTTCTTTTACTAAATATGGTGTCATGAGAGCTATGCCTGTAGGGTATAACAGTAGTATCTCTTTTGCTTAACTGAGATATACATTTTATATACAAAGTGTGGTCCAATGACATAGTAACTCCATGCCGTTTTAGTCTCCAGCTCACGGTTTATGGAATTATTACCCCCCATCTATCAAGGGGTTTGCCATACATTTTAAGGATTTATTTATCCTAGCTTACTTCATTTCCAAATTTGTGACCTTGGAATTTTTAGGTAAATAATAGAATGAGATAGAGTTAGATTAGCAAATGCCATGATTATTTTTCTACAGTAATCTTCCGGATGTATTACTTTATGAGGGTCTTGTAAACATAAAGGGTTTTAAAGATACTGACGGTATTCTATTTCCTCAGCTGGGTGATGAGTAAATGAGTACTTATTTGTGTTCTCTCCCTACATATGCACTGTATACCTTATTTGATATTTACAATACCTTTCACAATTTAATAAAATGAAGTTAATGCACACTTTAAAAAGGTGTGTTAACTAGGTTTATAGCCAAGGGGAAAAACACAACAATCTTCATAAGCCCAACTCCATCACCTTTATTAGACATTCCTGAGGATGCAGTACTCTGTAGGGATTCTCAACACTGTCAGCTCTGACAGCTTAGACACTTTTTAACAGTAGTTCCTGTCAGATTTTTCTCTATGGCTTTTTCATCTTTTCCTATGCTGATTCTTTGTTTAAACCATTTCTTTTATGCCTCTTCTCTTATTTCTTAAAAAAAAAAAAAAAAAACAACTCATGAAAATCAAGCTAGAGGAAAAGAGTAAACAGCCATTATTAGGAATGTGTGAAAAACTAGGGGAGAGGAAACGCTTTCCTGGGCCTTTCTCCTCATATAATAATGTCTCAATAATATGGATTTATATTTATTTGAGCATTCAGATAATTATGGGTAGAAAAATTGTTGCTAATCTCTAAACGTTCATGTTGGCTATATTCATTTTTTTATGTGTTAATCTTTCAAAACAAAGCTATTGAAATGTTTGGAAATTATATAAAATTATGAAATGTTGAATTTAGCTTTAAAACTATCAAAGATTTAAAAAGGTATATACTATATGTTGGCTAACTGAACATAATAAAAAAAGGCATCTCTATTTTCCATGGTATGCACTATTATTTATTGAGAATTTTATTCTTTGTAATATTTTGAGGTTAAAAAATGCACAGAGTAAATATCGTTCAAGAAATAATGCTGGTATTTGCAAAGAAGGGTGAATTCTTTTGAGAATGATGTACTCAAAAGGGAGCTAGAGAGAATTATACCAAAAAGGTTCTCTTCTAAGGGATAAGAGGAATACAGTATGACATGGTGTGCTAAATGAATTGAAAAAATAATCTGAAATTAAAGCCAGTAAATCTTGACTTTTGCTCCTCTTTTGCTTTTTGCTCTTTCACTCTTACTCTGTAGGCTTTTATTTGTCATTTTAGGTACCCTAAAATAATTGTTATATGAATAACATGTTTGTTTGCAGCTGTATCAGATTGAGATTTAGCATCGGTATGAAAAAATCTAATTAAAGATTACATTTTGGTTATCAATTATATAATTTAAGAATTAGGGTATCTGGCCCAGCCTTTTGGGTTACATTTTATTTCTTACTTGTCTACTTCCTAAGGGTCGGGAAACGGAATATATGGAATTCTCCTATACCTCTGTTTCTTCATCTGTGAAACACTAATAATAGCAATAATATTCTCTAACTGAAACAGTTATTGTCAGGAGTCATTGAAATAATGTATTTTCTTTATTAACTTTAAGAAGTTCCCCATGAATAACATAATTCTTTGGATAAGGATTAGAATTTACATAGAATTAAATGGAAATTCCCTGAAGTGATCATTATTCTCAAGGTTAATATCACCCACAAGGAGACAAAAATTGGTTCTTGAGGTGTAAAATATCTTACTTTCTTTATGTAGAAAGCACAAATATATATATATATATATATATATATATATATATATATTACCTAAGCAGATATACAGCATATCTATGGTATTAAAATTTGATGATACTATGTTAATTAAAATGTCCTAAAAGACACCCAGGTGTAGAGTGATAATGAAAAAAAAAATAAGATCAATGGTGTAACACAAGGCAAAGTAAAGAAATAGTAAATTTCTAGAAATGGACTTATAAAAGGCAAAACTTCTGTTTTTATTTTTTATTCAACACAAATACACTAGTGAATAAAATGCAAGTGCTGTTGGTAGACAGTTCTCCATGGGTCTTTACAGTTTCCCCCACCTATGAGCAGAAGGACTATTTTTTTTTCTTCTATCTTTTCAACAATGAATATATAGTGAACAGCCTTGGGATAGAGAGTGTCACCATTGGAAGCGGTGGACCAACATACTGGCTTTGAGTCCCTTTCCTGTCCTAGAGCCCACTGCATGTGCAAGTGTCACTGGGTCATCTTGGTTTCACTCTGTGCATATTGGGGCTTAAGAAAATTGGTACCATTTAAGAAATTGCTGATTCTGTAGATCCTGCCATTGATGTGAGTAATAAAACCTTTTTTTTTTTTTTTGGATCCCACTGTCTCATGTCTTCTGCCAGCATCCATTAACCTGGGGCTGAGAAACTCATTAGCTTACATGTAGAGTAAAATCTCAGACCTTTTAGTTTTTAACAAGTATAAGTTTCTAATTCTAGAAATTTGATTCTGAATTGCCTATAGTATGAAAAATTAAGTAGATTTTTTTTCTTACAAGTAAACAATTTATTTTGTCAAAATAGATCTCAACATGATGTTGTTTTCCATATTTTAGGTATTAGGGAAAGGGATAGTCTGATCATTGCCTATTTATACCACAGACCAATATATTCAATATTTTAATTTCTTCATTTAAAAGAATTATTTGAACTAATCTGTAGATTTTCTGTGGGTTATCTTCACCTTTAACGTTGCTTAAAACTATAGTAAAGCATTGTTATTTATTGTTTTACAGTACATTATCCAGATAATATTATGCTTTTAAATATTTAAAACAAATATATTGATTGTTTTTCCAACTTATTATCTATTTTAATCACACAAATGATTATTCCAGTAAGCTGAAATAATGATTTGAGTAGTCTAATAATAATTGATCTTATATATGATTCAAATTGTTCACCAAGAATGGAAATAGTTTTCCATTCCATCCACCCTCGGGAGAATTAGGTTTCAAGTTTACTGTCCCATCAGCTTTCTCTAGCTGCCTAGTTGATAATCACCAAACTTAGATTTCTTATGTCAAAAAAATTTTGGTTTATCGCTATAGGTTTTTCTGCTGCAATGATCCTGCTTGTCTACACTGTGTCAAATTCTGTAATAGTTATTCCCATGACAGAGTTCATAGGGGCTTTTCTATTAAGTTGAATTCAGAAGTCAAGTTTCCCCTAAGGATTACTGAATGCCAAACTGACAAAATACCAGAGAGATTTTTACTGTTTTTTTTTTTTCCCCATAGTCTTCTTTTCACTGTTTCTGTTTGCCTTTTTTTTAACTCAGCAGAAAAAAAATGTGATTTGAAATTGACATACAACTTATAGCTGCCTAAGTTTATTTTAAACTAATGGTACTATTAGATTAAGTAGGTGAAATCTAAATAGAAAATGTGTAGTGGCGATAATAATTGCAAAATACCACGTTTGCTCTAGTTTTTTTTTGTTTGTTTGTTCTTCTGATGTAAAATATCACATTAAATTGTTTTTTTTTCAAATAAGCATAAAGTTACCAACTGAAAGTTAAGCATTGCACTTACTGAAATCTGTCTATAGAATGTTCTGGGAACATGGCTTTCAATGAGAGAGACCTGTATTTAACTGATCTCATATATGGATTCCTCGTTTTCCTTATTTATGTATGTATGTAAGTGTGCATGTATGCATGTATGTAGGTATTTGCAAGGGGGAGAGAGAGAGAGCTCGGGGGCTGAAGAGAGACACGGGGAGAGGGACAGACAGAATCTTAAGCAGGCTCCACACTCAGCACGAGGCCAAAGGTGGGGGTTGATCTCACAGCACTGAGATCATGACCTGAGCCAAAATCAAGAGTTGGATGCTTAACTGAGCCACTCAGATGCCCCTGGATTCCTAATTTTCTTGAAAGAATGTCATCCATCCTTCAATTATTATTATTATTATTATTATTATTATTATTATTATTATTATTATTATTATCTTCCACTTCAATTTCTTTTTTTTTCCCAAGGACACATTTTTTTTTTAATTTTTTATTTAAGGTCCAGTTAACATACAGTGTAATATTAGTTTCAGGTGTACAATGGAGTGATTCAGCACTTCCTTACAACACCTGGTGCTCACCATTGCAAGTACACTCCTTAATCCCCATGTGATGCCTCCAGCTTTGCTTTTCTTTTTCAAGATTGCTTTGGCTATTCAGGGTCTTTTACTCATTGCCCCCCCACCACGCCCCCTCTGGTAACCATCAGTTTGTTCTCTATGGTTAAGAGTCTGTTTCTTGATTTGCCTCCCTCTCTCTTTTCTCCCCTGTGATTGTTTTGTTTCTTAAATTCTACATATTAGTGAAATCATATGGCATTTGTCTTTCTCCGACTTATTTCACTTGGCATAATATTCTCTATTATGATTCCCATCCACATCTTTGCAAATGGCAAGATTTCATTCTTTTTTATGGGTAAGTAATATTCCATTGTATGCATGTATACCACCTATTCTTTATCCATTCATCAGTTGATGGACACTTGGGTTGTTTCCATAACTTGGCTATTGTAGGTAATGCTGCTGTAAACATCAGGGTGCATGTATCCCTCTGAATTAGTATTTTTGTATTATTTGGGTAAGTGCCTAGTAGTGCAATTGCTGGATCATAGGGTAGTTCTATTTTTAACTTTTTGAGGACACTCCATACAGTTTTCCAGAATGGCTGCACCAGTCTGCATTCCCAACAATGGTGTAAGAGGGTTCCCATTTCTGCACATCTTCACCAACACCTATTGTTTCTGTGTTATTGATTTTAGCCATTCTGACAAGTGTGAGGTGACATCTCATTGTAGTTTTGATTTGTATTTCCCTGATGGTAAGTGATGTTGAACATCTTTTCATGTGTCTGTTGGCCATCTGTACGTCTTCTTTGGAAAAATGTCTAGTCATGTATTTTGTCCATTTTTTAATTATTCCTTTTTTGGGTGTTGAGTTTTATAAGTTCTTTATATTTTGGATAATAAACCTTTATCAGATATGCCATTTGCAAATATCTTCTCCCATTCCCTAGCTTGCCTTTTGGTTTTGTTGATTGTTTCCTTTGCTGTGCAGAAGATATTTTTCTTTCAAAAGATTTTATTTTGATGAAGTCCCAATAGTTTATTTTCGCTTTTGCTTCCCTTGCCTCAAGAGGCATATCTAGAAAGAACTCACTATGGCCAATGTTAAAGAGGTTACCGCCTATGTCCTCCTCTAGGATTTTGATGGTTTCTTGTCTGACGCTTAGTCTTTTGTCCATTTTGAATTTATTTTTATGTATGGTGTAAGAAAGTGCTCCAGTTTCATTCTTCTTCATGTTGCTGTACAGTTTTCCCAACACCATTTTATTAAATTTTATTAAAATTTTCCCATTGGATATCTTTCTTGCTTTGTCAAAGAGTAGTTGACAGTATAATTGTGGGTTTATTTCTGGATTTTCTATTCTGTTCCATTGATCTATGTATCCATTTTTATGCCAGTACCATACTGTTTGATCATTAGAGCTTTATGATATAACTTGAAGTCCACAATTGTGATGCCTTCAGCTTTGTTTTTCTTTTTCAAGATTGCTCTGGTTATTCAGGATCTTTTGCAGTTCCATACAAATTTTAGGATTGTTTGTTCTAGCTCTGTGAATAATGCCGTTGTTATCTTAATGGGGATCTCATTAAATATGTAGATTCTTTTGGGTAGTATAGATATTTTAACAATATTTGTTCTTCCAATCCATAAGCACTGAACGTCTTTCCATCTCTTTGCATCTTCTCTAATTTCTTTCATCAGTGTTTTACAGTTTTCAGAGTATAGGTCTTTCACCTCTTTAGTTTAGTCTTAGGTATCATATTATCTTGGGTGCATTTGTAAATGGGATTGATTCCTTGATTTCTCTTTCTGTTGTTTCATCATTGAGGATAGAAATGCTACAGATTTCTGTACATTGATTTTGTATCCTGCAACTTTACTGAATTCGTGTATCAGTTCTAGCAATTTTTTTGGTGCAGTCTTTTGTGTTTTCTATGGGTAGTATCATGTCATCTGCAAAAAGTGAAAGTTTAACTTTTTCCTTGAATATTTGGATGCCTTTTATTTATTTTTAGATTGCTGTGGTTGAGACTTCCAGTACTATGTTAAATAGTAATGGTGAGACTGGACATCCCTGTCTTGTTCCTGGCAGTAGAGAAAAAGCTCTCAGTTTTTCCCCATTGAGGATGATATTAGCTGTGGGTTTTTCACATATAGCATTTATTATGTTGAGATATGTTTCCTGAAAACCTAGTTTGTTGAGAGTTTTTATCATGAATGGATGCTGTATTTTGTCAAATGTTTTTTCTGTATCTATTGAAATGCTCATATTGTTCTTATCCTCTCTTTTATTAACTTGGTGTATCATGTTGATTGATTTGCAAATATTAAACCACCCTGGCAACCCAGGAATAAATCCTACTTGAATGATTTTTTTTAATGTATTGTTGGATTCAGTTTGGCAGTATTTTATTGAGAATTTTGGCATCCGTGTTCATCAGGGACACTTCAATTTCTTACTACAATCTCACCTTGTATTCCCATTTGCCTTCTTTACCATGTCTCCCAAACCAAATGATGTTTTATGTTCTTTCCAAGCCCTTTCTGTTAAACTTTTCTCTCGTAATTTTTGCTTGGGGGCATGGGGTGGAATGGGTGGATTATTTTATACCATAACTCTTACTTATCTACAACCAACTGATGCACATGAAGTGTAAAAAAAAAAAAAAAAAACTGCTTTAAGCAAAAGCTAGTACTCTGCTTATTTATGGGACTTTCTTAAGGAAATTACCACAGGAAATATTGTCAAGCAGATACTGGGGAAAGATTGATTATGGAGAGTGGTGCATAACCCCTCCCACCTTATTCCTCTCAAAAGAAAAAAATAATTAGGGAAAAGAAGCAAGATTCAGAGAAGGAAGTGAGACCTTTATTCTGTTGGGGCAAAGTACAGGCAGCCCCAGGATGGGCGAAATTGACATAAAGATAATTTTGTGTTTAAAACAACCCAGGGCACCTGGGTGGCTCAGTTGGTTAAGCGACTGCCTTCGGCTCAGGTCATGATCCTGGAGTCCCGGGATCGAGTCCTGCATCGGGCTCCCTGCTCAGCGGGGGGTCTGCTTCTCCCTCTGACCCTTCCCCCTCTCATGCTCTCTCTATCTCATTCTCTCTCAAATAAATAAATAAAATCTTAAAAAATAAATAAATAAAACAACCCAAACCCAGCAGATTCAGGAAAAGTCCTTCAACTCCCCCTCAAATACCTGCCTGTACCAGAAAGAAAGCTGTTATCAGAGATTCCTCTTTACCTTTATTATCTGCATAATAAGGCAAGCCTTGTTTTCCAAACATCTCCTCTCACCTTCCTGCTAAAAGGTCTTCTTCCCCTTTGTATACTTAGACTATGTCCCTCTCCTTAGCTCATATAAACGTCATGTCACATTTCTGTTCTTGGAACTTCATGTCTGTGTGGATTCTCCGTACATGCAAAACTAAATATGATTTTCTCCTGTTAATTTGTCTCTTGTCAGTTTGATTCTTAGTCTAGCTAGAACCACTTCAAAGATCAGAGGAAAATCTTCCTCCTCAACAATTCTCAATGATTAAGTAGTAGGAGGAACCAAGGCATGTTTTCGTCTCTTTCCACACTGGAAGCCTGGGCTCACTAAGAAAAATAATAGAGAGCATTGCAGCTTGTACTGAATACTACAGTGACAGACTGAGGAATTTTGCAGAGATTAGAGTGGGTGATAGAATGAGGGATTTTCACTGAAAATGGATCACAAATGTTTTAGAGAATAAGAAAAGCAGGCAGATTTTTTAGATTCAAGATTGGTGATTTTTAAACTATTTTTTGGCTTATATTAACAGTAAGAAAATGATTCAACACCATAACTCAGAATACAGACACATACTTAGAAAAATAGCAAAGGAAACAGTGCTTAAACTAACTGTGTGTTGTATTCTTATGTTTCCTTTTCTATTCGCTTCTAATCTATATGGTGACCAATTTAATTGATTTCACATCCTGTGGATGGGGTAGGAGCAGGACACCCCAAGATGGACCACTTTGGTATAAAGATTTTTTGAGTTGAAAGAAATCAAAACCTAACAGATTGAGGAAAATCTCTTTACCTTGCCCTCAACTGCCTAAATTTACATTGGAAAGGAGAGCCTGTACCTGGAATAGCTATTAACAGAGATTTCTTTTACCTAACAAATGTATCTACATAACAGGGAAAGCTCTGTTTTTCAAACATCTCTCACCTTCCTGCTAATGGCCTTCCTCCTCTTTGTATCCCCAGACCCTTACCCCTCTCCTTAGCTCTGATGTCATATAAGCCTCATGTTGCCTGTCTTTGGAATTCCATATTTGGGGGGATTCCCCATAACTATGAAACTAAATTTTATTTTCTCCTGTTAATGTCTCTCATGTAAATTTAATTCTTAGTCCAGCTAGAAAAACCTCGGACAGGGAAAAATGCCTTCCCCCTCAACAATGGCAACTCATAATTTGAAAAATGATGCTTTAATGGAGATTGGGGTTAAGAGGAGTGGAGATAAGATGCCAGAACCAAGTGATGCTTTTGTTAATGAATGTGTACCCAATAATTATAAGGCAGATTTATGGGACAGAAACTGATAGAGGTAAGCTCATTAAATTGTATTATTTCTAACAGAGAAAATAGGACATATTAATTTTTGTGGCAAGGCTAGAGTCATTTTTGTATCGTGTATTGGTGAGGGGAGTTGTAGAAAAAATTAATTAAGCCCTAGTAAGAGCACTGGGACAAGCCAGACCTGAGTTAATGTTGTGTGTAGACAGATTGCCAGCTGTCTTCAAGAAAATGAAATTTCGGTGTCTCTCTTTAACATATTTCTCTATTACTCAAGCTCTCTGTTATGTGCCAAGTTTAACAGTTTATTTATTTATTTATTAAAGATTTTATTTATTTATTTATTTGACAGTGAGAGAGGCAACACAAGCAGGGGGAGTGGGAGAGGAAGACTCAGGCTTCCCGCTGAGCAGGGAGCCCAATGGGGGGCTTGATCCCAGGACCCTGGGATCATGACCTGAGCCGAAGGCAGACGCTTAACGACTGAGCCACCCGGGCACTCCTGTATGATTCTATTTATTTTTATTTATTTATTTTTAAAGATTTATTTATTTATTTATTTATTTATTTATTTATTTATTTATTTATTTGACAGAGAGAGAGACAGCGAAAGAGGGAACACAAGCAGAGGGAATGGGAAAGGGAGAAGCAGGCTTCCCGCTGAGCAGGGAGCCCAATGGGGGGCTTGATCCCAGGATGCTGGGATCATGACCTGAGCAGAAGGCAGACGCCCAACGACTGAGCCACCCAGGCACCCCTTAACAGTTTAATAGGTAGAAGTTCTAGTTAGCTTTGTCACCAGCTATACCCCAAGACCCTACCTTTACTGCTCACACTCTTATACCCGCCCACCTTTGTCCCTCATTTTCCCTTAAGCTCTCCTTTCTATCTTATTTCCTGACTCAGGCAAAAGACCCATGATGGAAACCAAACCAAACTACCCTTCAAGAAATAACTGTCCTGACAAAGAATTCCGTTTGGCCCAGACCACCCAAACCAGTCTGAGCTTAACTCCCCACTCACACCTGTGCAGATGGACGATGGAGTGACCCACAGAGTAACCACTGGCTACCTTTATTTCATTATAATACTAAAATCTCCACCCCAGAAGAACCATACGCCTCATTTACAAACATACCATGTGTGTACAGGCAAGTTTTCTTGTGCAACCTTATGCTACCTCAACATTCAATAGCGAGGCTCCCCTATCTATCTAAATATTCATTCTAACTCTAAAGACAAACAAACTAAAGAAAAAAAAAAAAAAAAAAAAAACCTATTCACCTATTCACACTTGCTTGGGGAGTCACAACTTTAGAAGTTATTCCCCATGATCTTTGTTGAAAATGAAGTTTACTTTGTGTGAACAAACCCATATAGCATAATTTCTATCTGTGACTCACCAAGCAGTGAACTCATGTTAGTTCAGTTACACTTCCACCTGACAGGTGACAGTTTTAATTCCTATCACTGGATGTGACCATATTTAGTGAAGTGAAGGGACAAAGAATTCCTGGAGCAAAACTAATCCCAGGGGCGCCTGGGTGGTTCAGTCAGTTAAGCGTCTGCCTTCGGCTCAGGTCATGGTCCCTGGGTCCTGGGATCGAGCCCCGCATCGAGCCCTGCTTCGAGCGCCGCTTCGAGCCCTGCTTCGAGCCCCACATCGTGCTCCCTGCTCAGCGGGAAGCCTGCTTCTCCCTCTCCCACTCCCCCTGCTTGTGTTCCCTCTCTCGCTGTCACTCTCTCTCTGTTGAAAAATAAATAAAATCTTAAAAAAAAAAAAAAAAAAAAAAACTAATCGCAGAGTGAGTGCTAGGCTCAGACAGGCAGATAGTCTGTTGTGAGAAGCAAATGATGGCACCATGAACCTAATCTCCTATTATGTTTTCCAAAGCTACCGGCTAATCTCTGGCCTCAGTTCTGTCTTCAGAGAGAAGCAGGTGCCAGCTGAGCTACGCCTCACAAAACCAGCATAGCTTCTTTCCCTGGAGTCCTGGAACATACTGACCTGGCTTTGGGTTCTGCGTTATTGGCCGCATAGTCCTTTTACGTATGGCTGTGAAATTCAACCATTTCTTCAAAAGCAAAATTTTGGTAAATAAATCTCAAAGGACTGCATGGGGACCTGAGTTGCTACTGCTGAAATTCTCTGCTCTCTGCAAAAATGCATTTTGTAAACCCAGAGGAGAGGGAGGGATCTTAGTGATAACTTTCTGTGATCAGGTCGACTATTCTGTATTTGTCTCTAAAGATGCTTTCTCTGGGGCGCCTGGGTGGCTCAGCCGGTTAAGCAGCTGCCTTTGGCTCAGGTCATGATCCCAGGGTCCTGGGATTGAGTCCTACGCCGGGCTCCTTGCTCGGCAGGGAGCCTGCTTCTCCCGCTCCCTCTACTGCTCCCCCTGCTTGTGCTCTCTCTCTCTCTCTGTCAAATAAATAAAATCTTAAAAAAAAAAAAGAAAAGAAAATCTTCTGTTAAACTTTAAAAAAAAAAAAAGATGCTTTATCTGACAGGTTTGTGGCTATGCCCTCCATATGTCTTGTTTTATATCTGGGTTTAGTTGGAGAATTGTTAATTAATCTGTGGTAGAATTATATATCATACAATCTTCAGTTTATGAAATTTTAACCATCATTACTTTTTGAATATATAGTATTTATACTCTTGGCTTTGCTCCAAAATCCTAAGGATTTCTTCCTGAGATTTTTCTGTTATAATAGACAGATCTCTCTATATATAGTATCCCTTATTCTGTGCAGCAACTTTGAACTTGCTGGGTCACATGATTACGTAGCAAAGTCAAAGTGGAAGAATGGAACGGCTCCAGAAAGAGGATTTAGTAGTGATACAGGTAGGCTGGGTATGAGAACACAAAGGGGGTCTAGCACGACCAGCCAAGAGGGTCCTTGGCCACATGCAGGGTAGAAATCAAACATGAGCCAGCAGGAAGTGAAAGCAGAGTTTACTGAGGGTATAAAGAGAGTGCTGGTATAGACTGAGTGGGAGTCTCAGAGAGTCTCATCTTTGCTTAGGGCCGGGGTTTTCACTGAGGATTGTGGTCTGGTATATGTATTCTCTCAAGCATCCATAAATCAGTTAGAACAAGGACAAAGGTCCAGGTGTCCTTCATAAGTCATTTATTCCTTGGAGCAGGGGGACTTGGCATCAAGATGTCTAGTGCCAGTGGCCTGGAATATACATATGATGGCTTTGTCTGGTCATTCTTGCCCAGTCCTTGCTTAGATGTTATCTGTTGTACTGGAAGACTCAGAAGAAACCATTAACTCCTTGACTTTTACAGGGCGGACATACTACAAGGTATGTGTAAGGTGGGGGTGCAGGTCCTAGCAAGAATATAAGTAGGAAAAGGAGCAAAAAAAAGGGTGGGGGTTTTTTGTTTTGTTTTGTTTTTTCAAAAAACAGAATTTATGGAGTCCTTCAGTTTCCCTATCTCAGTAGCAAGAAGTATAGACTTGCAATACACCTCTGAGAAATCTAGCCCAGGTGGCTATTCAAAAACAAAACAAAACAAAACAAACATTTTGATATCCAAACAAAACAAAAACAAGCATTAGGTGCCCATATACTACTTCAAGATATTTTAGGAAATATCCTTTTTTATTAATGTGTAAAATAATGCCTATATTTTAATTTTCTTATTCATACACAGACAATATTCTAAAAATTCTTACACTTTTTAAATTATGTTAAAATTATTTTAATATATCAAAATCAATCTATTTGCTTGTTACATATTTTATAATAACATTATAGATTTCTTACAGCTAAGTTTAAGTAATCATGTTTTATTTTATTTATTTAAATTGTTATATCCCATATAAAATAATTTCCTTTAATATTTTAGTTTATATCAAAGAATAATCTACATATTTTAATAAAATTTTTGAAAAACTTTCCTCGAGATTGAGATACAATTAGAAATAAAAATGCTGCACCTTCATTTATAAAGAACTTTATTTGAACTTTCTGCTGGTTTGCAAGCTCCTCAGGAGCTTCCCAGATATAATCTGAAATTGGTCTCTGTACTCAGAGGGCAGAGAAGGGCCAAGAAAAGGGGCAGGCTACTCCAGGTTGGTAGGGGGCAGATTTTTGTTTTTGTTTTTAAGATCTTATTTATATTTGAGAGAGAGAGAGAGCAGGAGCGAGGTGAGGAGCACAGGGAGAAGGAGACTCCCTGCCCAGCAGGGAGCCCAACATGGGGCCCCATCCAGGGAGTCCAGGATCATGATCTGAGCTGAAAGCAGATGCTTAGCCCAGGCACCCCGGTAGGTGGCAGTTTTAATAAGCAAAGGGAACTTACATATGAGGCTTGTCTTGGGTGGTAGCAAAACAAGTGGATCCCTGAATTCACCTGCCAAATACAAGTTTATATAGAAGTCTTAACTAGGTTCAGTCACGTATACCACGCAGGTGTTTGCGACACAATGTCACTATCTCAAAGCTATGTCACTACACAGCTTCTATGAGTGGAAAAGCCAAGCAGGACCCCCATTCCAAGATCTGGGGAAAGGGTGAGGAGCCTCGGATTGTCCAGGGCCAGCTCATCGGCCAAATGGCAGCCACATCTTTTTTGATGACCTCCCCAACACTAACCCCCCATAAGCCCCTCATACAATATCACGTGCCTCCTCTTCTGCCACAGTGGACCCTGAGTGGTTTCACTAGTACGAAAGTGGGTCCTTTTGCAGCTATCTGGCTGCAATGGAGACACATACTATAGCTATGATACAGGCATATGTAAACAGAAACACAGATTCAAACAAGGATTCCGAAATCAGTGACAATTTTTTCCATAAGAGTCCATGATCCAAACCACTGATTTATCAAGTCCTCTAAACTGGGGGTTGAATCACTCATGGTGTTCACTTGTGTCCTCATATGATTTAATAAGTATGATACAGTAGCAAACTCATCAGATATGAACACGCAGTATTCTGTCTGGATAATGGCATGGGTGCCTCCTTTCAGCATAATAATGTCTAAGGCTATTCTATTTTAGAAGACAAGTTTTCTTATCAGAGACATTTTATTTTTTATTTTTTTATTTTTAAAGATATTATTTTATTTATTTGACAGAGAGAGAGAGAGAGAGAGAGCACAAGCAGGGGGAGCAGCAGAGGGAGAAGTAGGCTCCCTGCTGAGCAGGGAGCCTGATGCAGGGCTCGATCCCTGAACCCTGCGATCCCGACATGACATTTTAGTGCTCAATAAGGAGCAGCTTTGTTGGCTATCATTCAGGGCTTGCTGAGTGAATTTAGAAGGGGCTTTTATGTGTGTTATAACATCTTCCAGGCCAATTGAGGAAACAAAGACACCAGCCAAGTGATGATACCAGTAGAAAATAGGTACATGCCCACCTGGACTTGGCAGCTATTAGAAACTTGTCCTGGTTGTATATACCATGCATGCTGGTATCTATATATTCCACAGGGCATGGTAGCATCCACATGCCTAGACATTGGGCTAGTAGACAAGGTGATCCTCTGCTGCAGATAGGCATGGCACTCAATGGAAGTTTGAGCCATGGCAGAGGTGGGTTGATGGAACACAGCCTCAACTTACTCTTTGATAAGTAGGGAGGTTCTTACCGTAATATGCTGTTCCTTAGTGAGAGGCTTTCCCTGGAAGAGTGCTGGGTACATTGCTAGGAGCTATTACTCTATAGGAGTATATCAGGTTTTTGCCCCCTTCCAGAGCTAAGACACTCGTTCTGTTGTTTCTGCCATAGGGTCTAATCCATACCTTCTGGAGTCACAGACACATCTAACTCAAATGGTGCTCTGCTTGGGAGTGCCCAGAACTTTAATTTTCTGTGCTAGAATTTTTGCCTTCTCAAAAGCTTGTTGCTCTGACCTCCAGTCTCATATGTATCCTTTTAGTATCAGGAGATATAAAGAATGGAGGCACTATTCCAGATGACGAATAAATGTTCTCCAAAACTCCCAAATCTCTACAAAGGCCTGCATCTCTTTCATGTTCTAGGGGATGGACAAGCTTGCACCTTATCCATCATAGCGTCTGGGACAGCATGGGCCTAATCCAACAAGACGAGTCTCCAAAACTTTGCAGGCGTGCCTGGGTTTTAAATTTTCTTTGGGTTTTTTGCCCATCCTCTCCTTCCTAGGTGTTTCAGCCAAGCCTGCAACATTAACAAGATTAAAAGAGGCTAATCTTCATATGTTAGCATTATATCATCAATGTAATGGGCCAATGTAATGGCCCAGCTAGTGTTGGGAAGGAAAACAGGGACAGGTCTCAGGCTATCATCCATGACATATGTAGGTGGGGCTATGCAGGTAACCTTAGGGGAGAACTTGAAGAGTCCATTGTTGCTCCTCCCATGTGAAGGCAAATTAACTTTGTGATTCAGTGGCCAGGGATATACTGAAAAAGACATTGCATACACCTGGAACCATGGCTAAGGTATCTAAGATGGTGGCAATATTGGGCATAACCTCATGAAGGACAGTACCTTGTTTAGTTCCTGGTAGCCCACTATCTTCCTCCATGGAAGGTATCCAGGCCATACTGGATATTTAAAGCACTATGGGCAGGGCATACATATTTACTGGGTGCAGTTCTTGAATAGTTTCTCCTATCTCCTTATGCCCTTCATGCATACTACTGGCTGATAGTGACCACGCTTTCCAGAGGGTGACAGGATTACCAGTTCCCTGTTGGTATTTCCTATCAGCACTGGTTTGATTACTCTAACCTGGAGGTGAAATTCACTGAATAAAGTTTGCAGAGTTTGACCTTATAGGATATCATTGCCTGATATGTTCTTTGGTATTGGAGAGAAAACCTCATACTCTCCAGAGGGGGCAGGGAGAGGGAAGGATGGAGAATGCCCAGTTTGCAAACTCAAAAGAAACTTCCTAACCATGACTGTTTGCCCTCCACAGCCATAGACAGCACTGAGAGGGCCAGGAAACTTCTGCGGGTTACCATGTATTAGAGTACATTCATTTCTATTGTCCACCAGAGACATCGCCTTGTTTGTTTTTGGAGGAACAGCGAATAGTGAGCTCAACGTGAGGCTTCCAGTCCCCCTCAGTAGCCATCACCTGGAGGCGATGTTAGCCTGCATCTTATACCTGGGATAAGGGAAGCATCCACCTGAATAAGAGGGTATCCCTGAGGCCTCTGCTGGAGCAAGTGAGGCCTCAGGGAGGGTAGGGGCAGATGGGACAGATCTGAACTGTTATTTAGGTTTTAAGGCTTTCTACCAACCAATGCAGTACTGGGGAGTTGATTACCTCCCCTTCAGCCTGGATTCTGCAGTATTACTTCCAGGTTATTTTTATTGGAGCCTTCACAGTCTATGCAGGTCACCTTTTGGCTTTCCCAGCTTCCCTTTTATCTCTAGACTTTCCCACAGCTCTTAACTGTTCTTGGGATTTGTCAGTTTCCTCCAGATCAGCATCGGATCTCCTAATATCATGAATATCCTGTCTCAAAACTGGGTTCAGCATAGATATCAGTGTTTCATACCAGGTGTTGAGGGTAGAGCAGAGTATGTTAGCTTTTATGCCTGCAGTGAATGTGGCCTGATCAGGGCCTTCAGAGGCAGGAGTGTAGATGGCCTATCCCATTCTCAGCTCCCTAACAACTTGAAGCATCTCCTCTATAAAATGCCAAGGCCCTACATCCTAGAGAGAACTCCTCTAAGTAAAGTAAAGTCTCTCTGCAGGATAGAATGATCCAATCTATAAGGGAGTGAGTGAGTACCTTGAACCCTTTGAGCATCATGTAGGCACTGTTGGGTGGCAGGGTGTGTGGTGATGTTGTTCTTTTTTTCTTTTTACTTTTCTTTCTTTCTTTCTTTCTTCTTTTTTTTTTTTTTACCTTTCTTTCTTTCTTTCTTTCTTTCTTTCTTTCTTTCTTTCTTTCTTTTTTTTTTTTTTTTTTTTTTGCCTCCCACCTAGCCAGAGAAATGTATCACCTCTTGTATCCCACAGCTGTACTAACCTAGCCTGGACACTTCCCCTGGCCTTTAGTTGTAACTTAGCATCTATGTCAGTAAGCTCAATGGGACTGTATTCTCTTATTAAGAATATTCCCAGAAGTGGGGGCTGCCCTGCTGTCTGGGGTTGTTGTCGCTGTATTTTGTGTCCCTTTGTATTAGGGTCAGATAGTATGGGACATTTTGTCCGAGTCACTGTCAATCTCCACGATATCTTCCTTTTCATTCTTATCACTCTTCCAGGATTTCAAGCCTTAGTTCCCAGTTAGACTGAGTCACAAATGCTTAGACCTTGGTCTGCCACGGTTAGTCCCTTGCTACCTTTGCAAAACAGCATGCTAAGGTCTCTAATTTATTATCCTGCTCTCCCATCTTGTCAGCCAGCCCTGAGGCCAGCAGGTTAATGGACACCCATACCTCCTTACCTGATATCAACTCATCTTTTAATTTCCTATCCCTAGCATGAGCCTCCACTTCGGTATCAGTGGCCAGCAGAACTGCCCATAGTAGAGGTCAGCCCATGGTAGCAACCGTGAGCTTTCCTTCTTGGCTGAGGTGTGCTATGTGCAAATCCTCTAACAAGCACATTAGAAGGGCGGGCATTTTAGGAGCATCCCTGTGCTCACACAGAGGTCCACAAGCATTTAACATGTGGGCCACCCCTCACCACATCGAAGTGGGTGGCCATCTCAGGATTTCCTCCACAGATGCCCCTTTCCCAAGGCCCATTTCTTTGGTCTCCTGGCTGGCTCACCAGTTGTGGTTTGCATGCACCTCAGGAGCTTCCCAAATATTACCTGAAATTGGCCCTCATACTAGAGGGCAGGGAGAGGTGAGAGAAAGAGGTTGGCCATTCCAAGTTAGTAGATGGCAGTTTTAATAAGCAAAGGGAACTTGCATATGAGGTTTTTGTCTTGAGAGGCAGCAAGATAGGTGAATCCCAACACCTGCCTTGATATGTGCTTGGATACATTATCCTTGATAGAACATCATAGAAGGAAATCACTAAAAGTTTATGGAAGGAAATAAGGGAGATAAAAAATCAGGATGGAATAGGGAAATAATCACAGAGGTAAATAAATTTAGAAGTGAAAACTAACAATTACACTTACACTTATATTTAATAGTCTCTGTTATAGGAAAAGCCCACATATTATGCACTTCTGCAGTGTTGAGCATAATGCCTTGGATAAAAAAAATTAATAAATTCATCAATTAAATTTTGAATACAATAATGCTTACTATTTTCAAAACCTCATTTTACCCATTTATTATTAAATTCCTACTTGGAGTAAGCAACTATTTTGGGATAACAATATGTGCTCAGCGATAGTAGTGTAAGAAGGGCTAATCCATAGTGAAGAGAAAAGCAGGGTAAGGTAGGTAGGATGGAGAGAAAAGAGAAACTAAAACCAAATGTGTTTGCACCTCACAACACGAATGAAAAAATCATTTTTTTAGACTCTATTTTTTATTGCCTTGACTTTGTATTGTTGTTTATTTTTACATTAAGTTTATTTGCATCCTTTCAGTGTTTTATCTTGGAATTTATGCTCTTTTTAGAAGGTTTTGACCTTGTTGTTAATAATACTTGCCCTCCGCCCCCAATTGCACATTAGATACTACCAGCACATTAAATTTAGCACTTACTAACACTTAGTAGCTGCCCTCAGTCTTCTCATGAACACGTAAGATATTTGTGAAATAGAAATGGCTTAAAAAATGCAAGCAACTTAGTGCACTTTGAGGATTGTCATTAAGTCCTCTGTAAATGTCAGTTACCTTTATAAAATTTATAATTAAAGAGACATTTTAAAGATCACAGAATAAATACTGAGCCTCTAGCCTTAGCACTTCATTTCCCAGCCATGAGGCTTACACCAAGGTATTTAAGCTTCTTGTTTCTTGATTGCATTATCGGTAAAATAAGGCTAATAGAATCCACCCTGCTTGCCTCACATTCATCTGATGAAAATTCGAATAACCTTTTTGTGATACTTTCAATTTTATCATATCATAGTGGAGTGTCGAGAAATACCGAACTACTTTCTGGAGTCCCCTGGAACAAAGATAAAATGCAATTCTACAATGACATGATTGAGCGTACATACTGGAAAGCAAAGCAAAGTTAATTTTGTTTATTAACAGATTCTGTTCAATTGCATCTTCCTGATGATTGATCTCAGATTTCCCATCATTTCCTTGCCCCCTCCTGTATCATAATTCAATGACTGAGTGAAATTACATCTCTCTGCCTCATAGAATTTTGGACAGAAATTTTATTCAGTGTTAGTAATGCTTTCATTCCCTTATGCAATCCATATTTCAAAGAAAGGCAACTGACAGATTTTTTGGTTTATTCAACAATGTCATGTTTCAATGTAAAGGAATTGAAGTTCCATGTCATATATGAGCTTTCTGGTAATTTTTCACATTATTTTTTTTTAAGGTGGAAACTGTAGTCTATTCAAAGACAAAAATCACTACCTATTACTGTGTTGGGTATCAGTTTGTATTTACATAATTTAGTATTTCATGAATAAAGAACATCAGCAGGTTATGAAGTCTGCATTTTCTTAGGTTGGTTTTGTTAAACATACATCATTACCTATGGCAATAATCCTGACATATTAGCAAATTTTGTGGAAATTTTGATTAAAATAATTGTTTTACTGAATGTAAATAGAAATCTCAATGAAGAGAGAAAATATGATGATTTCATTTTCACCAAAGCTATTGTTCCATTATATTTATTCATTTAAAAAATACTATTTTTATAATGTTTTAGGTTCACAGAAAAATGAAGTAGGCAGATATTTCTAACATACCCATTGCCCCCGCACCTGAATAGCCTCTCCCATTATCAGCATCAATCACCAGAGTGGTACATTTGTCACAACAGATGAATCTACACTGACACATCATTATCTCCAAAGTCAACAGTTTACCTAATAATTCACTCTTGGAGTTGTACGTTATTTACCCATTAAGTATTGACTTTTTTAATGCAAAGATTACCAACACTTGCGGTGTACGTTTAAAAAATTTCTCCTCTTGGGGCGCCTGGGTGGCTCAGTCGTTAAGCGTCTGCCTTCAGCTCAGGTCGTGATCCCAGGGTCCTGGAATCGAGCCCCGCATTGGGCTCCCTGCTCAGCGGAGAGCCTGCTTCTCCCTCTCCCTCTGTCTGCTGCTCTGCCTACTTGTGCTCTCTCTCTGTGTGTTAAACAAATAAATAAAAATCTTTAAAATAAAATAAAATAAAAAAATTATCCTCTCTCCATGGATATTGCTTTATAGTCCAGTACAGAGCTGCCATGCAATAGCTTTTTCAAATTCTTCTGCTGCTTGTTATGTAGAATGGTTAGCAAGCTCTTGATATAACTTAAGGAGCCAACGAAAAGCTGTCAGTGCCAAGTATCTGCTCCCTGGGTGATAGGACAATTCACAGGGAACTGTTTATAGTGCCCTAACTTTCCAATATTAGCATTCTTTTGGAGTAGCCAATATGTCATGGGTGAGGTTTGCTATACTTTCTCACTGACACAATACTAAGAAATCAAGCCAGTATCTTCTGGTTTTGCAGTTTTAAGAAAAAGGGAAGAAAAGTTTTAAGATTTCAAAGACTGTTGAATAAGGCTGGTACTGAACTCTAGCGTAGGTAGGTACTGTAGCTGTAGTGGAATCTGAAACCCTTAAATTCTCTATGTTGCTTAAGTATACAAGATGTTTCTACCTTATAGGAGGCATCTATTTCAGCTAAGTCAAGGAAATGGGCTTAATTCTCTGGTGGTAAAAAAAACAAAACACAACAGCAAAAACAAGAGCAAAACTGCCAGTTTATTCCTTGTATTTATGATTCTGTCTCTTTTTATTTGTTGGTTTGTTTTGGTTTTTATTTTAGATTCCGTGTAGAAGTAAAATCATATGGTATTTGTCTTTCTCTGTCTGACTTACTCTCTTGGCATAATAAACCCTAGGTCCATCCATGTTCGTGGCGAGATCGCAGAAGGCATGGATTGGGCAAATCACGATGATATACACCTGAAACTAATATAATATTTTGTCAAGTATACATCAATAAAAAAGGAGCAAGAAACAAAACAAAACAAACAAAACGCTTAAATCGGTCAAATAAACTAAGTAGAACTATTCTTAATGCCGAAGTCTTAATAAATAATGATTATGCATTTGAATGAAGCATCTGATAGATTTACAGAGGCGGAGAAACTTAGAGCATTTGGCCCAGCTAAAATGTACTTGTGCTCCAGGAGAAACAAGAACGTTTTATTTCCATGTTTCTTTTTTAGGTTTACAAGGCAAAATTTCGATTAATTACAAAATGCATTATATTTGTTTGATTTTTAGCATACAGTGATACTTTATATCCAAGTACTTTATTCCCTCATGTTAACACATCTCTTTAATCCAGAAGAAATGATCTACAGAATTTGGCCAACACAAAGGCAATGATTTACTCACATAGGAAAGCCTGTACTTTAGCAAAACTGCAATTCGCACTGGGTTCATCTAAATAGGTTTGGGCACAAAAAAATTCAAAAATTATAATGCTTTCAGATATAACCTGCTCTTTTTTGGTAAGAATGTTTTATAGGCTCCTATTTTGATTAGAATATATTCAAGTGAGATTTTTTTTTTTACATTTCACTGTTTTATATGTAAGATTATATAATTTTGGAGCTTATTTATATCTATACTGTGTTGATACTGAATATTGCAGAATATTGAAGAGAATATAGCATTCTTTTTTTTTTTTTTAAAGATTTTATTTAGTCATCTGACAGAGAGAGACACAGCGAGAGAGGGAACACAAGCAGGGGGAATGGGAGAGGGAGAAGCAGGCTTCCCGCCGAGCAGGGAGCCCGATGCGGGGCTCGATCCCAGGACCCTGGGATCATGACCTGAGCCCAACGCAGACGCTTAACGACTAAGCCATCCAGGCGCCCGAGAATATAGCATTCTAAGTGATATCATGGGGATAGAGTCACACACACACACACACAAGTCCATATGAAATTATACATAAGTATATTACGTTTTCATGTGGTATATGTAATATATATAATATTTTATATATAATCTTTACCATATTTATATGGCATGTATTATAATTTCATTTCCAAGAATAAAATTTTAAAAATCACAGTAGTGATGTTAATAAATTTGACTACGGAAAAACACAAAACTTTCTGTTAGTCATTCTACACACAAGGTATTAATATAAGTCAAAATATAATATAAAAAAATTACAATAAACCAACAAAGTATAATAGCAAATTATAATATAATTTCATCTTAATGAAATATTTATTCAAATTGACGACCAATTCACTAGGACTTCACTAGAAAAATAAGCAGAATAAAAAATTGCCAATAGACTGGGTGCCTGGGTGGCTCAGTTGGTTAAGCAACTGCCTTCGGCTCAGGTCATGATCCTGGAGTCCCAGGATCGAGTCCCACATCGGGCTCCCTGCTCGGCAGGGAGTCTGCTTCTCCCTCTGACCCTCCTCCCTCTCATGCTCTCTGTCTCTTTTTCTCTCTCTTGCAAATAAATAAAATCTTAAAAAAAAAAAAAAATTAAAAAAATTGCCAATAGAATATTTTTAAACTATTAGTTTCTGAATTTGAAATTACATAAAATCTAATGATTCTGGCAAAAAAACACTCCTATATGTTTTCTCTACACTGAATGGAAATTATTAGAGCAGAAATTTGGGGAAGAATTTCAGCAGTATAAATCAAAAGTCATGAGAATATTTAAAATGTATGCTCCAGTGATTTCATGTTCAGCACTTTATTTTTTTTTTTAATTTTATTTATTTGACAGAGAGAGACACAGCGAGTGGGAGAGGGAGAAGCAGGCTTCCTGCTGAGCAGGGAGCCCGATGCGGGGCTCGATCCCAGGACCCTGGGATCATGACCTGAGCCGAAGGCAGACGCTCAACGACTGAGCCACCCAGGCGCCCCTCAGCACTTTATATAAAGTGCTAAATGTGTACTAAATGTGTACTAAAATATTTCATTGAGCACTGGTGTGCATTATTTATTATGGCAAAAACAAAGAATCACAATTACTTTTAGTAATCCGTATGTCTCTTCTAAGTGATTTAAATATGTTAACTCACTTAATTTAAATATGTTAACTCACTTAATACTCACAACAACACTTCTCTATTTCAAATCTGAGAAAACTAAGTTCCAAACAGGTGAATTAACCTGACTTAGAAGTTCTAGGTCATAAAGTCTAGCTGTCTGGCTCAAGTGATCAAAACTCCCAACAGTTATGCAATGCTGCCTCTCAACTATGGGATGTTGTTGTAGCAACATATAAAAGCTTTTATATTGGGGATGTAATGTACAGCATGGTGACTATAGTTACCAATACAGTGCTGTATATTTGAAAGTTGCTAAGAGAGTCAATCTTGAAGGTTCTCATAACAAGAAAAAAATATATAACTATATGGTGACAGATAATAACTAGATTTATTGTGGTGATCATTTTGCAGTGTACACAAATAACAAATCATTACATCATATACCTGAAACTAATATAAGGTTAGATGTCAATTATACCTCAATTAAGAAAAACAAACTGAGGGTTCTAGAGGGGAAGGGGGTGGGGGATGGGCTAGCCTGGTGATGAGTATTGGAGAGGGCACCTTCTACATGGAGCACTGGGTGTTATACGCAGACAATGAATCACGGAACACTACATCAAAAACTAATGATGTATTGTATGGTGACTAACATAACATAAAAAAAAAAAAAAAAAAAAAACTTCTATATAAAAAGAGCCTATAGAAAATACTTAGCTCCAAGTGTGGCAACAAATAAATTATTATTATTATTATTACTAAATTCTAGTTATTACTATCATCATTATAATTTTTGCTAGGCTATTAAAATAATGTTTCCTAACAATATTTGTTATCATCAGAAAGCTTCTGAAGATATCACTAAGAAGATCTGGATATAGAACTATACATAGATGTGATTTTGTATCTACATTCTACCTCATACTTTCTACATTATAATGTTTTTCTACATTATAATTTTTTTTAAATTTTGAACGATGGGTTAAGAGTACCTCCATACAAATAAGATTAAACAAAATAATTTAATTTTATATTATAAAAATAAATTGTGATAGGCGTTGCAACCTTTAGGACTTCCAAAAACAGGCAGGCCGTAATGAAGCTAGACCAAAAAGGAAGGGCCCCTCCTGATTTAGTTTCCTTCCAAATCTACATAAATATAATTGTGTTCTACATCCATAAATGTGTCTTGTTTCTTTCACTGAGGTGCTTCACTACATTTTTTCCCCTTAAACATTTATCCTCCTTGAACTAAGGAATTGTTAAGAAAATAAGTAAATAAATAAATAAATAAATAAATAGATAAATAAATAAATAAAGGACTTGTTTACATCATGAGTAGAATTGGTTTTTGCATGACGTCCATACAGAAAGAATTGCTAGTTGAATAAGAAATTTCTAATGGTTGCATGGGAATGGTTGTTGGCAGAAATTCACATAATAGTTGTGTTGCATTGATAGAAAAAATAGCATTTTATTTTCAATAGTTATACATATGTCAGTGATTAGTTCTGTTCTTACCTGAACATCCAGAAGGACACGTGGATCAGACTCTTCTAGATTTGGAGCGGAAAAAAACAAAAATGAAAACAAACAAACAAAAAAATTCACTTTTCTCTCAATTTTGTTAGAAAACCAAATTATAGCTAGTTGCACCCAGAAAGAGCACCATCTTGACTAACATCTATGGGGAAAATATCTCTTATGTGGCATCTCTTTTTCAGAAGGTAAAAGAAAATGTCATTCTGAAGTCGCCACACACATCATTATATAGGAAAGGTATCTGTAGCACCTAAATCCTGCTCTCAGAACAACACAGCAAAGTTATTTTTCCAATATGAATAACATATTTTCTATTTCTTTTTTTTTTAATTTTTTATTGTTACGTTAATCACCATACATTACATCATTACTTTTAGATGTAGTGTTCCATGATTCATTGTTTGTGCATAACACCCAGTGCTCCATGCAGAACATGCCCTCCTCAATACCCACCACCAGGCTAACCCATCCTCCCACACCCCTCCCATCTAGAACCCTCAGTTTGTTTCTCAGAGCCCATCAGTCTCTCATGATTCGTCTCCCTCTCCGATTTCCCCCGCTTCATTCTTCCCCTCCTGCTACCTTCTTCTTCTTTTTTTTTTCTTCTTAACATATATTGCATTATTTGCTTCAGAGGTACAGATCTGTGATTCAACAGTCTTGCACAATTCACAGCGCTCACCATAGCACATACCCTCCCCAATGTCTATCACCCGGCCACCCCAACCCCCTCATCCCCCTCCACTCCAGCAATCCTCAGTTTGTTTCCTGAGATTAAGAATTCCTCATTCTATTTCTCAATTAAATGAGCTTTAAAAGTTACCACCTATGCTATATTTCCGGGATATATTTGCATATGTGTGTCTGCGCTTGTGTGCTTTTGCATGTATATGTTCTTCCTACAGGAAAACGTAAGTCTTCATTGGAGTCCTTAGAACTGGGTTCTATGTTATTTTCCCAGAATCTCTCTCAGCAAATAACAAAATATTTCTTAGCTTTAAGTTCATCTAATTAATGCATTTGAATTAAATCTCTTTTATTGTAAAGGAATATTGAAATTGTTTTCCCTTCTTAAATCTTAAGGTTTAAATTAAAATGGGTAACTTTCATTTTTTGACATAACCTCAAATATGTCAAAAGCCATATTGAACTGACAGTATTAGAATAATAATATTATATTATAAAAATGGATTTGGGGAAACATATTTGTAATGAAATATTTTTTTTCCAAGAAAAATCAGAGGATCTGAAGTTAGAACCATAGACTAGTTCTACTTTCCCTCATGTTTAATTACACTTAATCATTGATACTTGATTTCCATATTCTTATTTTCAGTTAATGAATAGGAAGGAGAAAATTATTTGCATTTTCAAAACAACTATTTTTATGCAATTCAGTTCATACCTCTTAACTTAAATTTACTTATATAGAAAACAAAGGTGAAATGATTTTCTAGCATTATATTTTCGGGTGTTAGGAACAAAATTTAATGAACACTGCCTATGTTTTCAGTACATTACAAAAATATCAATATGACATTTTATTTAAATGACATAAACAACAAGGCCTATATATTTGCATTACTATATTTATTCCTGAAGGCATTAATAAAATATTTGGGATATACTAGAAAATGACGTTTTTACTTATCTTTGTCTTAGGTACTTTCTAGATCTAATGAATTTAATGGTCTGTACATGTTTCTGAAATCTCTGTTTTTCAGTTCCTTCACGGTCAGGGTAGAATTTACTTCATAACTTGTTTCAATAATTAGATAAAATGAAACTTTAAAAGACATGAAGCAATGGATGGTAGATGTTAAACATTCAATAACCGTTAATAACAACAACAATATTGACCATTGATGGTGCTGTTATGTTGCCATGCCCTCTCTTTTTCAATAAAAAATTGGATCTGGATTGGACATACCAAATACGGTATTACTAGCTTTGGGATCATGAATAGGTCATAATCTCTCCGAGTCTGTTTCTATGATGATAAAGATGGTAAACATATCTTCCTCCAAAGATGGCAACAAGTGCTTAGTATAATGACTTGAAATGCCTCATCATACACAGAAACATTCATGTATCAGATGTCCACTTTTTTTTTTTTTAAAGATTTTATTTATTTATTTGCGAGAGAGAGAATGAGAGACAGAGAGCATGAGAGGGAGGAGGGTCAGAGGGAGAAGCAGACTCCATGCCGAGCAGGGAGCCTGATGTGGGACTCGATCCCGGGACTCCAGGATCATGAACTGAGCTGGAAGGCAGTCGATTAACCAACTCAGCCACCCAGGTGCCCCGGAACAGATTTTTTTTTTTAAGATTTTATTTATTTGAGAGAGAGAGTGAAAGAGCACAAGCAGGGGGAGCAGCAGAAGGAGAGGGAGAAGCAGGCTCCCTGCCGAGCAGGGAGCCCGATGCGGAACTCGATCCTGGGACTCCAGGATCATGACCTGAGCCGAAGGCAGTCGCTTAACCAACTGAGCCACCCAGGCGCCCTGGATGTCCACTTTTTAAATGCGTTTGGGGGAACTAGTGGTACAAGATTAGAAAACAAAACTCCCATTCTCACTGCTTTCATATTCTACTGGATAATGTAATGTTTTCACAGGTGACAACAATAACATGTTACTACTCATTAACAGACGCACCAACAAAATGCTGAGGTAGCTCAAAAGTTGGAATTAGGCCTGCTTGGTGAATGAGGGACAATTTTATAACATTTATAAAAGAGGTGCCGTTGAATCTGCAAAGTGATGAATGAAAGAGTCAGCAGGTGAAAGGAGTGGGCTATGGAAACAAACTGGATGAACATGTCACACATGATTATGTAATCATGAGAAAATCAGGATTAAACTTAATTGAATGGCAAGCCTTGAGAGGCCTGTCGGAGACAGAAATTTTATACACACACATTCACACACGTAATACAAAAGATAAATGCATGTTGCTTTAATGCATACTGTCACAAATATGAGAGTGTTTTTCTACTTTTGGCATAGTGAGAATTTTCTTGGTCAAAGTCCATTGAATCTCCTGCTGCACCTGTCTTCCATCCTCTGATTTCATGTAAGTGTCGGTGTACGTTCAAATTGTAGTTAATTGGCTGCTAAGCACACCTTGCTCTGGTTGAGGATAGAAAGGGTTTGATTTCATACATACTGATAAAAGCTTGAAATGAGATAAGAATCCCAGTGCTCAAGTTCAGAACCTTCTTATTTTTTTTTATTAAAAACAAATTTTCAGGCGCCTGGGTGGCTCAGTTGGTTAAGCGACTGCCTTCAGCTTGGGTCATGATCCCAGGGTCCTGGGATCGAGTCCCACATCGGGCTCCCTGCTCTGCGTGGAGCCTGCTTCTCCCTCTCCCACTCCCCCTGCTTGTGTTCCCTCTCTCGCTGTGTCTCTGTCAAATAAATAAATAAAATCTTTAAAAAGAAAATAAATAAATAAAAACAAATTTTCATTTTTAAGTCCCCTTACTTTCCAAACATATGATAAAGTTCATCTCAGTCATTCTTGATATAATCTGCTCTCTGCAGGATACTGTAAAGAGGTGAAGTCCTAGGTAATGCTGGGGCTCATCTGTGTGTGTGTCTGGTAAGGGGGCAGGGTTGCATGAGGGTAGTTGGGTCGGGGAGAGCCTCACAACTCATGGATGTTTGGTCTCTGTTGGTTAAAAGTAGCGCTATCCACACACTGATTTCAACTCCAAAGGTTTTTGTCTAGCACATTCAGGATGCGGAGGTCTTTGAATTTGCCAGTGTTCATTTGGTTTTAACTTTTTAGTCCTGCTGCCTCCAAGCAGCATTTTGTAGAAACCCAGATCAGTTACTATGACACCCAAATTTTGAAAAAGATTTTTTTAAAGCAATTTTATGTTTGCTGAAAAATTGAACAAGTTGAGCATGATGTAGAGACTTCTGATATATCTCCTCAAATTTCTCCTCTTCCATTCCCTTTATTATTACCATGTTGCATTAGTGTGGCCATTTGTTCCAATTGATGAGCCAACATTGATACAATATTATCAACTATACTTGATAGTTTACATTGGGGATCACTGTGTGTTGTACATTCTGTAGGTTTTGAAAATATATAATGGCATGTGACTACCATTTCAGTATCATACAGAATAGTTTCATGCTCTAAATATTCTATGCCTCATCTAATCATCCCTCCCTCCCTTCCCCGACCCTGAACCCCTGGGAACCACTGATTTTTTTTAAATTTTATTTATTTATTTGACAGAAAAAGACACAGTGAGAGAGAGAACACAAGCAGGGGAGTGTGAGAGGGAGAAGCAGGCCTCCCGCAGAGCGGGGAGCCCGATGCGGACTCGATCCCAGGACCCTGGGATCATGACCTGAGCCGAAGGCAGACGCTTAACGACTGAGCCACCCAAACGCCCCTGGGAACCACTGATTTTTTTTACTGTGCCCACAGTTTTGCTTTTTTCAGAATGTCATAGAGTTGAAAGACACAGTATGTAGCCTTTTCAGATTAACTTCTTTGAATTAATAAGATGTATTTAAGATTCCTTCCTGTTCTTTTATGGTTTAATAACTCACTTTTTTAAATCACTGAATAATCTTCCATCGTATGGATGTACCTTGGTTTGTTTATCCATTTATCTATCGATGGACATCTTGGCTGATTCTAAGTTTGGGCAATTATGAGTAAAGCTGTTATAAATATCAGCATACTGGATTTTGTATGAACATGTTTTCAATTCATTGGGGTAAATACAAAAAAGTACAACTGGCCTATCATTTACCAAATCTTTGTTCTTAAACAGTTGCAGTATTGTAATGGTGGATCAGACAAGAATTCTTATGGCTGGCCCAGGAAAATCAAGGGAGAAGACTGTGCTCTATGGCATACTTAGAACCTACCCTTATATTGCTCACTGCACCCTCCTTTTCTCACATACCAAACCTTTGTGAATTATAATTGCATAAAAATGACATCAATGATATGCAATGTTTAATTAAGATTTATCATATCAGCTTTATGTATGCGTAATTATTGTACAATATCCCAAAAGTTTGATTTTTCTAGTAAACCAGGAATCTGAGACTGTGTATTAATTTTTTAAGACTTCTTAATATTGTGATCTTCTTCACCTGATTCCTACAACTCACTTTTAGACACATTCTGCCTTTGTTATCTTCAGTTTTCACATTGGCCTTCTTTTCCTTTTTAAAATCCAGATGTTCTTTGCTTTATAATAATAATATATCTCTCAATTAATACTGAAGTACTCTTCATGTGTTACAAACATTAGCTCCTGATCTTAAAAGTTTTGTGTATTTTACCCATACTAAATCTCTAACACAGTGGGCCTCTAATTACTGACTGGGAAAAGTATAGGCTTTATATCTCCAGCAGGGTAGAGATGTGAGGATGGCCCTTCTCCAGGTCACCATGGAGTGGGGAAGAGTGGAACACTTTTAAACTTGCCATTTTCTGAAAGGCAACTTCTAAGTATTTCCCCAAACCAAACAAACATGAAACACTGATAAAGAGAGAAGTTTTATGCTGAAATGTTGAGATTAATGTTGGGTGTTGTCCTGAAAGTCTAACTAATTGTTCCCTTGCACCACACAAAGCAGAGAAGCTTCAACACAGACACTGGGAATTTTGCGACGTGAATACACACAATTGCTTCTCTCACAGTCTTTTTTTTTTTTTTTTTTTTTTTTTTTTTTAAGAAAGAGAGCAGCAGGGAGGGGCAGAGGGAGGGGGAGAAAGAGAATCTTAAGCAGGCTCCATGCCCAGTGCAGAGCTTGACATGGTGCTGGATCTCACCCACCTGGAGAACATGATCTGAGCCGAAATCAAGTGTAGCTGTTTAACAGGCTGAGCCACCCAGACACCCCAGATTGTCATTTCTTTGCACACTCTAATAATACAAGAATATTCTCCAGCTTTAAAGATAACCTGTGTGTGTGCAGTCAGTCTTCCTTACAATTCTTTCTTGGGTGACCAAAAATCCCAGAAAACAGTAGCAGATTCACTCTGTCTGGCTCAGTGAAAGTGAACAATGGGATCCTTGTCTTTGGTTAGGTGTAGCCTTGCAACTTAGACTTAGGGATGCAAAAGTAGAATAATTTAATGTATTTCATTTTTATCCTTAGGCCTCTCTTTTTCTGAACTTTGTTTGAGGGTATCATTTGAGTAATTTTTCATGAAGTTAGTGAACTTTTTATATGGGATTTTCTTTCTCTAAATTGTTTGGTGTGGTTATAAATATTGTTTTTAATTTAAAAACAAATTTAATTTTATTTTATTAAACTGGATAGAAAGTTTGCTATGCCTTATATTTCTTGCATGTCTTATTTCATAATAAATATTTTTTTAAAATTTTAAAGCAAACTTATTTCACTATTTTGCCAGTTTTATTGAGAAATAATTGACATATATCACTGCATAAGTTTAAGGTATATAAAATGATGGTTTGATTAATATTTATTATAATATATTAATATATTTATATATAATAAAATAAATTATATTATATATAATAAAATAAATTATATTATATATTATAATATATTAATATATTATAATATATAATATAATTCTTTGATTAATATATTATATAATATATATTTATATCTGCATATTTGTATAATATATGTATTTATCTAATTCAATAATTTATATTATTTATATATTATAAATAATTTGGTTAATACATATTATAATATACAATATAATTAACATATATTATGAAATGATTATCTCATTATATTATTATTATTCATTTTTATTGATATATATTATGAAATGATTATTTCAATAAGGTCAGCTAATATCCATTATCTCATATAGATAGAATAAAAATAAAAGAAAGAAAAGAGGAAAAAAAGAAAAAAGTAGGACTTACTTTCTTAATGATTCTCCTACGTATCATAAGGTTAGTGTTAACTATAGTTATCATGTTGTACATTACATCCCTAGCACTTATTTATAATTGGAAAGTTGTACATTTTTCTAGCTTCCTCCAATTTTCCATCCCCCAACCTTCTGCCTCTGGGTAATCCAGGTCTGATCTTTTCCTAAGAGTTGTTTTTTGTTTGTTTGTTTTTAGATTCCACATATAAATGAGATCAGACAGTATTTGTCTTTTTCTGTCTGACTTATTTCCCTTGGTATAATGCCTTCAACTTCCATCCATCTTGTCACAAATGGTAAGGTTTCCTCATTTTTTGTGACCGAATAATATTCTTGTGTATGTGTGTGTGTACGTGTGTATCCCACAACTTCTTTATCCATTCATCCATTGATGGACGCTTAGGTTATTTTCATGTCTTGGCTGTTGTAAATAATGCTGCTATGAACATGGGGGTACAGATATTGTTTCAAGTTAGTACTTTTATTTCCTTTGGATATATTCCCAGAAGTGGCATTGCTGGATATTATGATAATTCTATTTCTAATTTTTTGAGGATTCTCCATATTTTTTTCATACTGGCCGTACCAAGGTAAAAAACTTTTGCACAGCAAAAGAAATCATTAACAGAGTGAAAGGATACCTATGGAATAAGAAAAAAAAAAAATTGCAAACCATATATCTGGTAAGGGTTTAATATCAAAAATATATAAAGAATTTACAGGGGTGCCTGGGTAGTTCAGTCAGTTAAGTGTCTGCCTTTGGCTCAGGTCATGATCTCAGGGTCCTGGACCCAGCCCCAGATGGGTTCTCTGCTCAGCGGGGAATCTGATTTTGCCTTTCACTCTCCTTCTGTGCTTTCCCTCTCTCTCTCCCTCTCTCTCAAATAAATAAATGAAATCTTTTAAAAAAAGGAATTTACATAATTTAATAGCAAAAAAAAAAACACCAAATAACCCAATTTAAAAAATGGGCAAAGGACCTGAATAGACATTTTTCCAAAGAAAATATACAAAAGGCCAACAGGTACATGAAAAGATGTTTAACATCTCTAGTCACTAGGGAACTGCAAATTAAAATTGTAAAAAGATATTGCTTCACACCTGTTTGAAGGGACATCATCAAAAAGACAAGAAATAAATGCTGGTATGGGTGTGGAGAGAAGGGAAACTTTATGTACTATTGACAGGATTATAATTGTAAATATTTTAATAGAAATTTGGGAAGAGAAATATCAGGAACATCAATTCTGGTAACCTCATAGTACAGTGACCTGATCCACCCCTTCGTTTTTATCTTCGGGGTTATACACAATACATGATAAAATTTAAAAAATAATATTAAATGAATTATAGAAGTTACATTATCTTTATAAAAATGTTAAGTTTTAGATATAGCTTCTGTCAAATTAAACCTGCAAACTATAATTTTAGAATTATAGGTGGTAGAGTGTAGTGGATAAGGACACAGCCTATGAAGCCATGATACCTGAGTTTATAGTTGACCTCTGTCACTTACTACCTCTGAGACCTCTGAGTTAATTTACTTAACTCTGTGTTCCTCAGTTTCCTCATCACAGAAGAGTTAACAGTACCCACCATATAGAGACAATCCTATGAAGATTAAATGTGTCAATATACATAAAGCCCTTAAAACCATGTTTGGCAGAAAGTAAGAACTAGGCAATTATTCCTTCCTATCACAGTTTTAAAATGGCCACCCCAAAAATGGGCAGTTGTATTTTACACTCATTCCACATAATGTGGAATTGGTTTATTTCACATTGTTACAGCCAGAGCAAATTCAGAGTGCTTAAGCTATAGACCCAAATGGGTAAAAACACCCTCCCATCCCAAAGCCTTATTACCTAACTTGGCATCCCTAAGAGGTAAAATTGAATTTTATTATGTTTATTTTATCATTTTATCTTTTGGCTGAAGAAACAGAAATACCTTCAAATGATGAAGACGAGCACTGGGGAAAGAAATGGACAGGGACATATATAAAGGAAATTGGGATGTTTGAAGTTATCTGATTTCCAACGAGTACCACAGCACAATGTTTTAGCTCATGTAGAGAAAGAAGCTGCCATTTGAACTGGCATTTTGAAAAAACACAGTTGTAAGGACATTATCATAAAATGATTTTATTTTTGCCTTTTTAAAATTTACTCAGTGGGTATCAGATTTGCCCAGATGATGAACGAAATCTTAGGTGCTCCTTACGAATTTTCCTGTTCTTAAGCCAAAATATAACAATAACAGCAACAACAAAACATTACTGCTACTTTGTAAAACAATTACAATATTAAAATATTAAGAATTCCAAATCTGATTTAAAATGGACCCTCCTGCCCTCACCCCAAACAGACATGTTGCAGGGAAGAAACCTACTGCCAGGGAAGATTATGTGATTGGCTTCTTCTCTTTTTTTTTTTTTTCTTTTTATTTTTTTCAGACTTTATTTATTTACTTGACAGAGAAAGAGAGAGAGAGAGGGATCAAGTGAGCACAAGCAAGGGGAGCGGTAGAGGGAGAGGGAGAAGCAGGCTCCCCACTAAGCAAGGGGCCCAACGTGGGACTTGGTCCCAGGACCCTGAGATCATGACCTGAGCCAAAGGCAGACGCCTAACCAATTGAGCCACCCAGGTGCCCCTCTTCTCTTTTTCTTGCTCAGTGATGCTATTTCTGTAAGTCGGAGATTCTGACCATTCCTGGATTGGCATTTAGGAAGAAGGAGAGCAAACTGAGCCCATAAATGTTTTATCTGGTTGGTACTGCCATGAACGGTGGCAGAGTTTTAGCATCAGTCCTCACTGGACTTGCAGTGTTTATTTAAACTTCCTTGCTTCACTCGCTATTCCACATCACTGGCAATATTTAACTTACAATTTCCTTGAGGAAGATGAGGGCATCTCTATTCTGGCTGCCCACTCGTTACTTCATCAGCGCCTAGGAATCCAGGCATATATCTGCTTCTTTTTGTTATAATGTGTTCACACTTATGGAGGTTCTGTTGGAGAGGTTCAAAAACAACACAGTCAATTGTGTGTGTGTGTTACGGCCTACACCTCATCCATGGGGAAATCTCAGGTGGTTTTGCTCTGACTGAAAATTTAGGTATTCTTAACTACACTATATTGTTCATCTCTTACCATTTTGATTATTATTCATGAATTAGAAAGCAATTCACTTTGTCCTCTAAACCTCATTGTATTTTATTGAGCTCTTCAAGTGATCTTCTCTTTTGTGTGAAGATGAATCTTTCCAGTGGGGAAGGATAAGGTTTCATAGCACCAATCTATTTAAAGAAATCCTCTTCGGGTGCCTGGGTGGCTCAGTCGTTAAGCGTCTGCCTTCGGCTCAGGTCATGATCCCAGGGTCCTGGGATCGAGTCCCACATCGGGCTCCCTGCTCCGCAGGAAGCCTGCTTCTCCCTCTCCCACTCCTCCTGCTCGTGTTCCTGCTCTCGCTATCTCTCTCTGTCAAATAAATAAATAAAAATCTTTAAAAAAAAATAAAAAAAATAAAGAAATCCTCTTCAAAATCCTCTTTATATGGCCTCATTCTTTTGTGTTATAGAAACAATTCAGGATTTTCATGAAAATAGGAGTAGTCACATTTTGTAATTCTTGCAATATCCTATTGGCCAACCCTATTCATTTCAAGAGCATAAGTCAACCCTATTCATTGCGAGAGCAAGGAGCCTGATGCAGGGCTCGATCCCAGGACCCTAGGATCATGACCAGAGCCAAAGACAGATGCTTAACCAACTGAGCCACCCAGACGTCCCTGTGGGGGGATTTTTCATTACTGATTCAATTTCTTTGCTGCATACTGGGAAGGGGCAGCCATTAGGAGCCATCTCAGAAGTCAGCTACTGCACCATCTCTCAATCTCCAATGATTTATGTGCAAAATACACTCCAAATGCTAACCATACTCACCCTTTCCCAAGCCTTGAAAAGTCTCATCCCATAAAAATTCTAGAATCTTTTCATCCACATTAGATTTTAGGTATAGCCCTTCTAGTAGACTTCCTCTCAATCTTAAGACCTGTGAATTAAAGAGACAACTTCTCTGTCTCCCCTAGTGTACCTACAATATAATCCAATGAAACAGTCCTAGGATACCATTACAGACATTTCCTTGTAAAGGGGTGTGAGTGGTGAGAGGCACACAGGAATTACAGTGTCTTCATATTTCTGAAATCCCGCCAGGCAAATGTTGAAATGTCCTCTTTCAGGACTCAGTCATATACATACCATGGATTCCTTGATTCCTGGCTTTGCTCTCTGGATTTCAGAATTCTTGATCTCACCCTGAGCCATCCTTCCTATTCTAGTAACATAGCTTATATTTGCACCCTAGTCATTTTCTCAATCTACTTTCTCTCTGTAAAGTTTAGATCTCCAAAGACCTCTTCTCAGTTTTCACTGTCTCTTTCAGTCAAAGCTGACACAGTTCTTGCTAATACAATTCTCTTAAAAACTTGTTCATTTATTTCTATTGAATCATCTGTCTTTTTCCTACTGATTTGGGGAAGTTTTTTTTTAGATATTCCGAGTGCAAGCCTCCTATTAGTTTATATGTTACAAATATCTTATTCCACTACATGATTTGCCTTTTTGATCATATATATATGTATATATATAATACATATGCAATAGTATTACATAATTATATATATGTATGCATATATACACATATATATGCAGTAGTATTGCATATATAATTATGCATATGTATATGTATATATACATATATGTGTGTATATATATGTGTGTATATAAGTAATTGTGAGTCACTCATTGTGATATATCACTTTTTAAGTTCTATTTAAGAATCTTTGATTGGAAGTCAAGTGGATATTCTCCTATATAATCTGGAGATTTTATTGTGTTCAAGTCACTTTTGATCTAAAATCCCCCTGATGTGGATTGGAAGTCATTAGTGTCTTTTTTTACATATACACTCAAACGCCATAGACACATGCCATGTCTTTGCAAGATTTCTCTCACCAAGCTATTCTCAGCAGTGAAAGTGGTGGGAGGGTAGCCCTGAAGATTCTGCAGATAGGCAAGCTTGTGGCAGGGAGTACGATCTCAATACCTCATTTCTCTATGAATTACACTTTTGAAGTCCCCTGGCTTGTCTGCATGGGAGTAGTTGTCCAAGTGTGTCCCCCCAAAAGGGTTACAATGCCGATGCCAGGAGCTCTGGGCTCCAACTCCCCCTCTCCCTCCCAGCCATCTTCTGTGAAGTGTGGCCGTGAGCACTGGGGAGCCAGAGTTGTGGAGAAGTGGTTGTTGTAGAGATAAATTCTGCTGTCTCCTTGCTAATTATTAAGGGTCTTCTTTAGAAGTGGGTGCGCATCATCTCTTGCTATTAGCTGTGGGTCCTAATTTCCACAGCAGAAGTTCTGCTCAGCCTGTGGTTACATGAGTAAAGATGTAGTTACATAAGTAAAAGAAATTCCTTCTCTTCCCCATTAGAGCATTTATCTGTTGAATTTTAAACCAGAATACTATCGATGGGAAATACTGAGTCCCGAAATATTATTTTGTAGCAGTTATCTCAAAGAATAAAGTAGCAAAAATCCTTATTTGCAGAAAAATGATGCATTGAACTTTTAAAGGAAAGTGATCCAAAATCATAAATAATCTGACTTTACTTCCAATAGAATTATCTACTAAATTGCAGAAACTGGAGTATTGAAAGAACCTTCACAAATGGATAGACAGTTTGAAAAAAGGAAAAGAAAGAATAAGTTCCACTGGTATAACTCTTATTAATGTTTCAGCCCTACATACCAAGTTAAGAATTTATTCTCTATTATGTAGTGTCTTCTATTCAAGACCATTCAGTGAATCTTTCAGTTATTAATTGCACATGGGATTTTGTTTTTGTGCTATGATAGCTCTTCTGAAAATGAAGTTATAACATGGGCTATGTGAAAATTTACAAAGTGCTAATGAGCTTTCTTCAAACACCACAAATTATTTAAGTAACTTAATGCTGTTGTTATTTTTACAGTGTCAGAGGAGTTTTCACACTAATGTGAGGCAGCCACATAATTTATTTCTCTGTTTTCAAACTTGCATGTATAAATTGAAAACATAAGCATAATGTCAAAGAAAATGACATTAATTTATTTATTTCAAATGTGTATATGCTAAAAAGTTTTTTTTTTTTTAATTCCAGGGAAATATAATACATAATGATATGGTTGGTTTTGATCTTCAACAATCTAAAAAATTTTTTTACCTGCTTTGCGATAGGGCATGTGTAACGGGATGTTTACACGTTTGAACAGAATTTTCAATTTCTATTGATTTTAGTTTTATTCACTATACTAAAATGTGATAAAAATTTTTAAATGTATACACATGTATGTGTGTATGTGTGTATGTAAATATGAAAATATTTATACTAAAAACCTCTCGGTGATGACTGTTCTCATTCCCTCACACTTGAAAGTCAATTTAACCCTGTAAATTTGGATAACTGTAAGTTTTCTGTTTTTTTAAGAAAACTTAGGAACTGAGAGCTATCTCTAATTGGCTGTTACGCATACAGCTAAGGGTCAGAGACAAAAGACTGGCAATCCCAAGTAAGTAGAGGTTGAGTCTTGGGCTCACTTGGATCTAGCACTAGTTTGAGGTTTTTCAGATGTACTTATAGGAGATGTACTTGCACTGTTCTAACGTAACACCTGGGAAAATGGGAAGTGGAAAGGAAGATAAGATCTCTTACATTATCATAGAGTGAGGACACCACCAGCAAAATATTAAAACCTAGACACACTTAAATCCCCAAGAAGGAAAGAACTGAAAATGGTTTAACACTGTTCTTTTCACTTACTGAATTTCTAAGGTGATATTCTACTTCCATGGCAGTATATTTAATACTTCTGAGAAGAAGCCCTGGATTCAACCCCAGGTTTAGTGCTTACACAGGACCTTGAACCATTTACTTATAATCTCTAAACCTTAATTTCCTCATCTCTGAAATGGGTACACTAATAATGCATATTCATAAGGTGGTTTGTAGATTTAAATGAGTTAATAAAAGTTAAGTACTTAGCTGAGTGCCTGACAGATATTTCAATTTCCCTGAGTTTTGACAATTAGTTTATTACTTTTACTAAGTGACATGATCCGTATCCTAGACCAGTTAAGTAATAATAGCAATAATATATGATAATAGTGATCTTTTATTGAGTTTATAATATGTACTGAGAAACTCCCAGTACATTATATGTTTAATCCTTTCAACAACTCTAGGTAAAGTCCTATAAGTAGCAAAAAACCGAACCCATGCTTTAAAGAGAGATCTGATCCTTAAAAATTGTAGGTGTTCATGAATGTGCTTATTATTATTAAGAACAAGTGCTAGGTTCTACCTTAAAGTAATTATTTTTAATTCTTTGAGTCTGTAGCTTCTTTATTTGTAAGTAATGCAAACCCAGATCAGGTTTGGAAACACTGAACACGCTAATTGACTTCTGATTTTAAAACCACATTTGCAAGCATATGTACCTTGTATATTTTTGTTAGGGTTTTGGACATGAACCACAGACTAGCACTTTGCCTTGACGTTGCTGCTGTACAAACAGATGGCAAATTCCTTGCTGGTTTTCAACTAAATGCATTTTTCTTCAGAAGCATTTAAAGTACTAAGCATCCAGAAATTGTAGACTCATACACATGTAATATAATGGAGGCAGGAAAATAATTTTTTGATAATTTATACTAAAGTTTAACTAGGTAGTTCCTGGACTGATGGCTTTTTTTTTTTTTTTCTTTAAGTTTTTCACACTCAGTGTCTTATTGCTTCTTCTATTTAGGTTGGGTTTTAGTAATGGCAGCTGTAATTTATGGTGGAATTTTTATCTGACTAACTTAACTCTGGTTACATAGCTACAAATTGGCTGATGGAAAATTCACTTAAAAACTGTATCTCAAACTTCAAAAGGAACATTTGTGTCTCCCTCAGCAGTACATTTGATTTAAAAGTCAAAGGATATGCACTGCTAACTTTGGAGGTTGGAGTTTGCAAGTTCATACTTTATTTGATTTTGACCAAAAATTATATATAAATTTCATGAATTTTAATTAGGTAACTATGTAAGTAGGAACAATGGGAAAATTAAGAACGCTGCCTCAATATCATATGCTAACCAAATCTTTATATCTCTTACTAAATTTATCATTTTCCTTTCAGTCATCTTTATTGATAAGAACTGATCATATTCACACCATAAGGGAGCTTCAAGGTTATTTAGTTCAGTATGTTTCTTTTATAGGCTCAAAACCTAAAAACTAGGGAAATTAATAGAAGTTTTCAAAATGACACAGATAATGGAGGAAGAACTTAAACCTTGATTTGATTCAGGTTAGGTGCTTTTCCCACCGCACACTGAATTGTCCTTATAGACTGCCCCAAATGTAAACAAAATTATAGTATATTGTAACATGAAGGCCACTTCATACTCTATTCTCTTCACAAGGACAATAAAACATGTGACATTCTATTCTGGGCCTCTATTTATTAGAGATAATTGGGTTAAAAAAAGTAACAGCCAATAATTCAGAAAGAGCTATAAATCAAGCATGCGCAAAACCAAATGCAGAAGTATATTTGTTTACACACACCCCCATACAGTCACTAAATGCATACTTTTGTATTTGCAAGAACTATACAAACACACACTCGACTGCACTTGAAAAAATCGTGAAAGGGCTGTGAAAGACGTTTTGGTGTAAGAATTACTAAAATATGTGCATTACTAATATTTATTTAACATCCATTAACGTTGAACTTTCTCAGTTCAAGTATGTTTCATTGTGAAAATCTTTTGTCGTGAAAGATTTTGGCTCTGACCAAGACGGAAGGAAAAAACAATCCTCAATATAGGCAAAGCTATAATGCAGGCATGGTTCGGGGCCCTCAGGTCTCTCAGATCCTTCTCAAAGTCTACCCTATGCTATTCCTGCTCCATTTCTATCCTCAGGTAACTATTAAATATACTATTAGCATTACTCTATTGGTCACATCAAAAATTTTGGAGGAAGCTTAAATTTATTTTGAAGTTTTATATACGTATATGAAGAATATAAAAAATATTCTACCTCCATTATTAACAAATAAAAGTTAAAGTAAGTTAAATCTTCTCTATAAACTTCCACTGACTGTATTCCTCTTCGAAACAGAGGTGTTTAAAATTTTGATTTTGTGTTGATGATCTCCTTGCATTTCTTTATATTTTCTTATATCCATCTGCAACTAGAACTATTCATATCAACATAAAAGAGTCTTAAAAATAATTTTTGCCTAAAAATTTAAAAAGTTCAGAAAAAAAAATACAGTATATAAAACAGTAATCCTATGAAGTTTTGCTGCTTTATATTTACATATAAATAAATATTTTATATTTCTCTAAGTCTTCTGTAGTTTCTACTACATGTGGCTTGCTAAATGATACATCATATTTTATTTAATGAAAACTCCCTGCTTGTACTCATTAATAGATAGGGTCACTTGAACTTGTTCTATGACCTAGCAACAGTGAGCATCCTACCCAATTACTGTCATTATTTTGGATTCCTCAGAAGAGACTAATATTGTTCCCTGCCTGTCTCCTGATATCTAACATTGTGCCATATCATCTAAAAGCATCGTTTACCTAGATGTGCATTATTTCTGAAGGTTTTGATTTGTGTATGTGTGCATATGTGTGTGCACGTTGACGTCTTTTACACCAGCTGTTCATTCTCTATTCTTATTGCTGACATTTTTATCGCTATCAGGCAGGAATATGTATTTTTCAAAAGATTTATTTATTTATTTATTTATTTGAGAGAAAGAGAGAGAACGGGGGAGGGGCAAAAAGAGAGGGAGAGAATCTCAAGCAGATTCCCCACTGAGCATGGAGTCCGATGTGGGCTCAATCCCACCACCCTGAGATCATGACCTGAGCCGAAATCAAGAGCAGGGCATTCAACCAACTGAGCCACCCAGGCACTCCAGAATATGTATAAGTTTTTTAAATCTTCATCATCTGGTCTCTCTGTTGTACAATGTGACATATAATATAATATCTGCTCACCAATAACATTTGCCCTGAGGATCTATTTTACCTAAGACTCACAACCTCTGATATATATGAAATAAATATATTTCTCTTTAAATGAATCTTAGAAAACTTTAGCACAAAGATCTTCATAAGATATGAGAAACCATTTAAATATAACCTTATTAATCTGTGTCTCTGTCATTTCTCTTTCTCTGTTTTTGTCACGAAAAGCAATCATTATACATCCCTGGATTATAGAAGCATAGCTACCATAGAGAGTAAAATGAACAATTAAATTAATTGAGTATTCTATGAAAGACTGGGAAACAATAATAATTCAAAGAAGGAATAATACTGTCAAAATGCTATTTCTAAAAACTCTGAAGAGATTTCCCATTAGAATTAAAAGGTATAAAAACCAGTTACCCCTAACCCTTATAAAAAGTTTCCTTGTCTTGTGAGAGAGCAGAAACAATCACATCAGACACATATATTGAAGAAATGTAATGAACAATGAAACTTAATTGAAATGCTCTTGGCCATTAGGGTCAAGCCCTTCAGTGGATTAGAGGCACATACTATTAGGCCTTGCTCTTACTATTGCTATTTAATGTCAGTTTAATGTAGGTGAGTGCACTGTTCTTCTGCTCCATTTAAATTAGTCAAAGTTATATTTTGAAATGCATAATCACAGAGTCAACCTTGGGGAAATTTGCTAACAATATTAAAGAATCAAATTAATCAGTAAGAAAGTTCAAGTTTCCTAGTAGCGATAGATGCATTTTTAACATTTCTCATTACTATCCACATTAATGTTAAAACAAGAAATGCACAACTGGGGTTTATTAATTTATTTTGAAAAATGATATATTTTAATAAGTGGTTTACCAAGAAAATAATTGCATAACATGAATAATCAGTTATTTCACTGGAATAATTACATTTGTCTTCACCATGTTTGTATTTAAAATATTTCAAATCCTCATCATTTATCCGAAAATTATGCACATACACAAACACACACTCAATAGATAGCACCTGTGTGTGCCTTCATAATAAAGTTAGCTCTTTTTCCTTCACTTAAATTTTGTCTTTTTCCTCCTTTGACCTGAAGTAATATTTTTCCTTTTGATAATTCATCCAGTCATTCTAATTGCAGGAATATCATAAATGCTTATTCGAACAAGTAATTGGAAGTCACAACTACACACTCACAGAGCCAGGTGGACGATGCATTCTTTCATTGTATCTCTTCTTAGGATATGACCTTCACCTTCATAAGCAGTATTCAGCAGATATTTGAAGAAATGTAAAGTGACATACCTATGTAATAGAACAGAGATGAAATGATAGAATGAATGTGATATGTGTAAAGAAGTATACTATTTACTTTTTTTAAAATGATACTATCTTTCAAACATCATAAAATAACTAGATGAAATTAAAAGTTGTGAATTACTGACTTTCTAATATGCAATTATAAAAAAAAGAGGGTGATTAATAGTTCCTATAGTTTTCAATAACAACTCTGGAAATGTATTAACTCTCTCTCTCTACCCCATGCACATGTACATATACCACTCATGCTGACTTTTCTTAAAGCAATAATATTTTGGGATCAACTTTGAATGTTTTTGAGGTAACTTTGAAGACAAATATGAGTTATATGTAATGTTAATGAGTTGAGTGACCATACATAAAAAGTAAAACAGAAGAATTGATGTTATTTCATAGATGTCTTTAGCATTGGTAAAAGCCTTTCCTTCACTTTTATACTTCTTAAATTATTATCAATAACTTAAAGGACATTTTAATCAAAACTCAGATATCAAAAATTTTAGTACTCTGAATAAGAGATAATCCAGGGTTGCCTGGATGGCTCAGTCAGTTAAACACCCAACTCTTGGTTTCACCTCAGGTCATGATCTCAGGGTCTTGAGATCAAGCCCTGCATCGGCTCTGTGCTCAGCATGGAGTCTGCTTGAGATTCTCTTCCTCTCGCTCTGCCCCTCCCTCTGCCTGCACTCTCTCTTTCTCAAATAAATAAATAAATAAATAAATAAATAAAATAAAAAGAGAGAGACCCATAATCCAAAATGATCTTGATAGACTGGAGTACATTCCTAATATGACATGTTTATATTTAAAGGGAATACATATATATAGCCTTAATAAAGACTGATTGATGAGGTCAAAATCATCCAAGAAAGTAATAATTTAAATAAAACTTTAATTAATTTAATTAAACAAGTGTAAAGAAAGTACATAATACAATCGTGAATTTCACCAATGACAAGGATTTGTAGGTATAAAAAGACAAATTTGAGCTAAAAGTAGATTTTCTAGAAATAAAAAAGTATTTTTACTTTATTCTAAAATTTTATTGTCAAAGAAAGAATTAGTATACTGGGTGATGTATTTGCAAACTCTGAAAATAATTTATCCCAGAAAGACAAAGAACAAAGCAGATCATGCAGATAAAATCAGAAAGCAAACACATAGAAATCAAACATAATATACAGAAAAACAAACATAATATAGAGAAAAACATAAATGCAATGTTTATTCTTTAAAAAATTAAAAGAAAAATCTGTCTAAATTGAGCAAGGAAAAATGAGGAACAGACATGCATAAAGAAAATAACAATAATACCACAGAGACAGCTGCATGTGAAAATGACTATTATAGTAAAATCTTGGAGATTTTGATGAAATACCAAGATTTCTGAATTACAAAACATCTGAATCGTCCTGTAAATTCTAAATAAATTGGAATATTTAAAGACTCATTATGAAAGTCACAAAGAAAACAAAAGGCCCAGGTGATTGTTAAAGTCAAAGTTGACAAGATTTTTATGGAACATACCTTCCCAATGGTATCCAAAGATTTTAAGATAATGTAAAAAGGAAATACTCTACATCTCATTCAGTGGAGCCAGATTACCTTCATTCTGAAAAGAGACAGAAATATCATCAGATAGAAATATTATAGTCAATTTCGTCCTTAGCAAAGCTCCCAAAATCTTTTAACAAGCTATTCATGCTAAATTCTATCAGTATTGGTTAGAGTTAATTCAACATGAAAAGTTGATTTAATCTAGGAATGTGTGAGGGTAGATGCACAAATCAAATCTATAAATACCTTCAATATATTAACAAAGTAAGGATAATAAAGAGCACACATGACAGATTCAGAATAAGTATCATCAACATCTGATGTCTTCATAATTAAAAAAAAAAAACTTATAAAAACAGAAAACAAAGAATCTCTGTAGTATGTTGAAGATATCCTACAGGGGTGCCTGGGTAGCACAGTTGGTTAAGTGCCTGATTATTGGTTTTGGCTCAGGTCCTAATTTCAGGGTCTTGAGAGCCAGTATCATGGTGGGCCCTGCACTCAGCGTGGAATCTGCTTGAGATTCTCTTTCCTTTTCCTATTGCCCTTCATGCCTATGCTCTCTCTCTCTCTCTAAAATAAAGAAATAAATCTTAAAAAAAAAAAAGATTACTTATAAAACTCTTATGGCATAACATTAATCTTGAAAAACTGAGAAATCTTGGGAAAATTCTTTTAAAATAAAGAATAATATAAAGATTCTCAGAATCACAGTTTATTTTTATCTTGTACTGGTATTACTAGTTAGCATATAAACAAGGAGAATAAATTAATGGCATAAAGATTAGAAAGGACATAAAAGGGATACAGTTTTTCCAGTAAAATGTAATGAGCTGTGGTAGGAAAACTCAAAACGTCCATTATTAGAAAAATAAGAAAGATTGGGAAGCTATCCAACTATAAGATTCATAAAAGAACAATCAATTCTACTTGAACACATGTAAATTTCCATCTGTTTCCCAATAGCCAGTATCTTGTATGTAACATATAAAAATTTACATGGCTCTTGAAAGTAATTTATGCCATCATTGTAATTCTTGCTTTTATGAGCCACTGGCTTAGTGAATTATATTATTTTAATATTTACTAATTGCACCTCTCAAAAATATGGTTGTTTTTAATGATTTCATTTTAAATTTTATATGCATTTTAAAAGAATAATTGGAGTACATAAATAAAGTATGTGTTAGGTTTAGAATGTAGAACAACTTCTGGAATATGATTTTTAAATAAAAATTACATGTTTACTCTTGATATGTTGTTTTGTGTTTTTAGCCCAAATTCTATCATTATTCCTTCTGAGTTGACAGGTTAGCCAGTTATTTACAGTAAGGACAGATTAGTTTTGAAGATATGAGAACTTTACACAAATCCTAACCATAGAAATGATAGATTAGATTCAAGCACTTCTGAGAGTAAATATTTTTTTAGAAAAATTTGTTTTAAGTTTTATTTTTGCTTTTGTTCCATATTAAATAATCTCTATTTTATTTATTATTTACATTTAGTGTGGTAGAAAACACATTGTCTAATGGTTGCCATGAGTTCTAGTCAATTTTCAGAGACATCATCTCTTATGGGAAGTCAAACATAAAGCGACAAGATCTCTCAAAGAGTTAACAGCACATTACTTTAGGGTGCCTGGGTGGCTCAGTTGGTTAAGCAACTGCCTTCAGCTCAGGTCATGATCCTGGAGTCCCAGGATCGAGTCCCGCATCAGGCTCCCTGCTCAGCAGGGAGTCTGCTTCTCCCTCTGACCCTCCCCCCCTTATGTGCTCTCTCTCTCTCTCATTCTCTCTCTCAAATAAATAAAATCTTTAAAAAAAAAACAAAACAGCACATTACTCTAGGGATTCTGGGACACACAGTGTATGAATGTGATCCCAAGCCAAGCAGATAGTATGAACTAAAGAGTCCATAAGTCACTCATTTCTAGAAAAGTACTGCAGTCTTTGTTGAAGAAGGTTTATGGTTCTCACCTTCAAGACCTTGGAAACCTAGACAGGAGTGCTACCCTTGGGTGTAAGATGATGGTTCTTGGTAGAAATCAAGATAATATTAAAGCAACCTATCTGGAGATGGATGTTGGCGATGGTTAAACAACACTGTGAATGTACTCAATACCACTGAATTGTACACTTAAAATGGTAATTTTGTTATGTACACATTGCAATAAATAAATAATGTCAAGATAAAAAAAAAAATCAGCCTAACCAGTGAGAAATGCAAAATAAGAAAGTTGCCAAAGTATGAAGTAAAAAATACGTACAGGGCACAATCCTGAGACTTACATGGTATTATTCATTTTAGTCATGTAAATGAGTGAATGCAAATCAAATTAAAAAAAAAAGAATAAATTCATCCTGGGTGACTGGGACTAGAGAAACAAGTAGAAGAGTTATTAATATCATTTTAGCCAGCCATAGTCAGGTGATCCGAATATGAATCAATATTAGTTGTAAAAAAGATTAGGCTAAGGCTAAAATCTTTTGGTCATTATCTAAACTAGGGACAATATATACCTACTAAGACAGTTGAGTTACTCAGGCTCTGGAAAGAAACAGAGTTGAGGGGCTAACCTGGTGACATGGGTTCTTTTCTGATTCTTTAATTAATGTCTCCATTTGCAAGCTTACAGGAAGCAGTCAGTTCCCTTCACTGAAGATGCTTTTAAGTAGTAAATAGAAGAATGTTAACATGAGTTCAGAAAAAAAAAAAAATTAAGGGAGAATTAGATATTTCCTTAATATACAACCATTCCGTGCTAAGCATATTACATTTATATATATTTTTTAAGATTTTATTTATTTATTTGAGAGAGAGCACATGAGAAGGGGGAGGGTCAGAGGGAGAAGCAGACTCCCCGCTGAGCAGGGAGCCCGATGCGGGACTTGATCCCCGGACTCCAGGATCATGACCTGAGCCGAAGGCAGTCGCTTAACCAACTGAGCCACCCAGGCGCCCAGCATATTACATTTAAAGCTCTTAAGACTGGATTGTTCTTAATATTGTATCTATCCGCCCCCCCTTAGTCTATGCTATGAGCTTTCTGTAGAAAGAGGCTATTGGAAAACAAATAAACACTTAAACAAACATAAGTCCATAACTGGATTTTGACACTTCCTAAAGCCCATTTATTTTTAACAGTGTAGAAGGAATATAGGAAAGGGCAGCTGTTTTAAATGCCATAAATCACTTTGGGGTTTTTAATAATGTCTGTAAGAAAATAATTCAATTTAAGGTGCTAACACCTAAAAAGAATCATTTCAAGTTCATTTATACTTGAAGTGAATAACAATGTTTACATTTATAAACTGTCACTATTTACTGCATTTTTCATGGTTTATGACATTCCACAACTATTAAAATTTATTTTACAAGCTCTGACATTCATAAAAATGTAAGTGTTTACAATCTAGACAAGTCAATATTTGTAATAAAACTAGTCAACAACAAGAGTTCTTATTCATTTCTATTGAGTGGAAAGTAAACACAGGAATAGAAATAGCAAAATGTACCCTTTATGATAGAGAAAAGCATTTAATAAAACATAATCTCATAGAGAAAGTTTCTTAAACTGATTAGTGAAACTGTTTTTCCTATAACATAATAAATGCCTTTTTTTTTAGCTCACAGAAGGAAGTTAAATACTTTTCCTTAATAAACAAAGATGATCTAAGTTTCAAAAGAGTAATTCATGATAGCTTTCCTTAATTTAGTGTTGCCCCTTCTAAAAGGGGAACATATCTCCAGTACATTTTTCATTCTCAAACAGAGACTTAACAAATTTTTATTGACAGGGTCATGCCAATTCCTCTGCAATCTTTCTCAATTACCCAAAGTGAATGTAATGTTCCATATTATTTACAACTTCAATAACACATAAATACCGTATTATTCATTAGTCATGTATGTTGTTCTGTGATTCATCGTCTATTCATTGGTTTTATTTAATAAACTATAATTTCCTTGAGGAAAGAATAAGGTCTTTTGTTTTTTCCAGTATTATTTCAATTTGAGAAAAGATAAATATGTATTACATTATTTTAAATATATGAATAAAGGAAAGTATACATATATGAGTAAATAGAAATAAGAAAGTTGGTAAATGATAGCTTCCCACATATGCCATGTTATTAAAGCATGTGGCTCTTGATTTCCTGTATTATTGCAAAAAACAGAGATAAAACCTATCTTAAATGAAAACATTCAATGACTATCAACTTTTTTAAAAGAAATTTTCTTCATAATTTTTTATCTTTTAAAAAATATTTTTATCCTTAACACACATGTTCCTTAAACAAAATTAATTGATTTTCTAAATACATGTTTTATAATTAAAAATATATGTCTTATAATAATACAACCTAAATCAAACCATAGTGAATGTGAAGAGATTAATTATAAATTAATCAGATTTAAAATGTTTTTACCTTCGACAACTGCATTGCCATTTATTCTATAAGTCATCTATACAAAAGTATATAATATCTATTAAATGCAATTCCATTTTTCTAAAGGTGCACTTTATTGGGTTTAAATAAAAGACAACATCAGTTTGATTTTTAAAGAAGTTAAACATGGTTTTCATATTTCCATTCATTTCAAAATATAATAATGCTATGTTTAAAAGTTCATTGAATCTTGTAAGAAAATCAATGAATAAGTCACCTTTTAATTATTTTCGTCAGAGGCAGTAAACTCTTCATTAACTATGAGGTTATGGTGTATGTAAAGCACTATAGATTCATTTCAATTTTTATGAAATGTTAAATAGGTACCCATAAAACTTTTATGGAATTTCAGCCATAGTCAATATTTACTTTTCTCCCCATATAATGCAGCTCTATGGTAAATAAATTAGTTTGCTCAGTAATACTTGAAGATAAACTGCCATTATACTAGAAATATTCATTGAGCATCTATTGGCTTTAATAATCGATCTCCTTATCTATTAGTCTATCTTTGAACAATGTTCATATTAAATTGAAAATATATTTATCAAACTCTTGTTATATGCCAGAAATTATCTATCTGAGACACTTAAGATAAGTTGAGGAATAAAAAAAAACAATGTCTTTGTCATATTGGAGGCCAGATTTAGAGGCGAGACAAACACACAGGGACGTACACACTCATACAACCATCCAATCAAAAAGAAAATCAATAAAGAAGCTAAATTCCGATAATGCTAAGCACAATAATGTGGTATGGGAACTCAAGGGGTAGGTATTATACATTCATGTGAGAGAAAAAAAAAGGCTCTCAGAATGATATTTGAGCTAACACATGAGAGATGAGAAGTCGGCCATGCAAAGAAAAAAGGAAAGACAGAATAGCGAAGAGGGAAAGCTAAGTGCAGGAGTTGTAAAGCAGAATGCGCATGCACATAGAGGAGGAACAGAAAGAAGAGGAGAGTGGCTGTAGCATAAGAAGGGATAAGAGATGGGGCGTACAAGCTACAACTAAACTAATTCAAACGTGGACACAAATTTAAAGACCGGCTTTCACAGATACAAAGAAATACAAGGAAGTGAACTGCCTCTCAAGTAGAAGTAAGATCTCTCTTGTGCAGGATGTTAAGTGACTTGAACAAGCTCACATTAGTGACAAATATACCCTGAAACGTGTAATGTCACCAAACCACAGACTTTCTTTCCTTATTCAGGTATAGAAAGCAAGGCAGATCCAGGTTAGGGAAGTGCTCAGTTCTGTACAATAATTCAATATTAAGATGTCAGAGACACTGCACCTTCAACATGAGTCCCCCAAATTTGCCCTCAGCAACAGCTCCCAGCGTGGGGAGGGAAAGGAGTATGGAGGATCATGAAGGGAAGTTTTTTTTTTATGGGTTTGGTGTGGGAGAGGCATGGATCACATCATGTCCACACCTAACAGGGTTGGGGGGTCAGGGAAATATGATCTAGAAAGAAGTGGAAATAATGATTTTCTTATTGAAGTGTAATTGACATACAATATCCTATTAGTTTCAGTGATTCGATATTTTCATACATTATGATATGATCCCCATGATAAGTCTAGTTATCATCTGTCAGCAGGCAAAGTTATTATAATATTAATGACTATAGATCCCATAGAGTACACTACAACCCCGTGGCTTGTTTATAGTACAACTGGAAGTTTGCTCCTCTTCATCCCCTTCACCTACTTCACCCAACCCCCAACCCCTCCTCTTTGGTAGTCAACAGTTTGTTTCTTGTATCTATGAACTTCTTTCTGTTTTGTTTGTCTTGTTTTTTGGTTCCACATATAAATGAAATCAGAGCAAATTTAGCTTTCTCTGTCTGACTTAATTTAACTTAGCCCCAGTACCCTCTAGGTCCATCCATGTTGTTGCAAATGGCAAGATTTCATTCTTTTCTATGACTAAAGACTCTGCCACAGTGCTGTATTTCTAAATTTGGGGATCATACCACTTTTGCATATATCAGAGATATCTTCCTCATTATTTTGGGACTAAGCAGGACCTGTAGTATACTTTAATAAATATAAGATATAAGCTATTCTTAGTTGATGCTTATAATTTATATATTTTTAAAAAGCACTATTTAAAAAATATTTATCTGATAACTACATAAGTACTATACTTTTGGTAATAAAAAGAGAATTACAAGCTCAGTAGAGAGATATGGTTATCTTTGTTCAGAAATTATGACAACATGCATCTTGAAATATGAGTTATCAAGAAGAAATACTCATACACTGAAATGACTTCCCTGGAGTTTTGATGCTAACCTGATTAAATTTGCATGCACAAAAATGTGTACTTAAAATAAAGCTTGACACAATCTTCAGTGACTACTTTGTACCACCTATGAGTCTAAATTGAACTAGCCATCAATTCTTGAAAAATTCTTGATTATATTTATTCATTGTCTGATTTTTAATGCATATGAATTAATCTTCCATCAGCATTTCAGAAAGTCAGTGCCCTAGGTTCTCATCTGAGAATACATTATTCTGTATTGTAGTTCAGTTCCAATAAATATACTGGATTGGAGAATTTATCTGTCAAATGGTTTGGATGATATCCAATCTAGCCACTCCTCTAGGTATTTTGTCTATCCCTAAAAGCCAGACCATAAGCTTAGTGAGCTTTATTTTATTTATTTATTTATTTATTTTTAAAGATTTTATTTATTTATTTGAGACAGAGAGAATGAGAGACAGAGAGCATGAGAGGGAGGGGGGTCAGAGGGAGAAGCAGACTCCCTGCTGAGCAGGGAGCCTGATGCGGGACTCGATCCCAGGACTCCAGGATCATGACCTGAGCCGAAGGCAGTCGCTTAACCAACTGAGCCACCCAGGCGCCCAGTGAGCTTTATTTTAATTAAGCCCTTCAGTTCTATAAAGAAGTAATACTATCTGGCCATTTGAAATCTGTGACTTCATTATATTTATGAAGACTGCATGAAAAGGAAAACAAAAAACTATCATTCTGGGCTCTTTAGATAGAGCCTCAGAAGTTTTAAGTTTGGGGGCGCCTGGGTGGCTCAGTCGTTAAGCGTCTGCCTTTGGCTCAGGTCATGGTCCCAGGGTCCTGGGATTGAGCCCCGCATCGGGCTCCCTGCTCAGCGGGAAGCCTGCTTCTCCCTCTCCCACTCCCCCTGCTTGTGTTCCCTCTCTCGCTGTATCTCTCTCTGTCAAATAAATAAAAATCTTTAAAAAAGAAAAAAAAAGAAGTTTTAAGTTTGTTTTCTTTTGGGTTTCTTTTTTTTTTTTTTTTTGGTAGAAGTATGCAAGTTAAGGCTTACTTCCCCTAAGGAACTAACGTTCTTTCCTTTCAGATGATGACAGTTCTATAAGTGGCCATGTTTCACCCTTTTCTTTGGACTGCTTTAAAGCTGAACAAACAAATAGATACTCCTTTACCCTATGAGTGTGATCTCTCTTTCCTTAGGACTTTCTTGTTTATATATATCTTCCACTGATACTTTGTTCTGATTTCTATTTCACTTTTTTTTTTTGTATTGTTATTGTTACCTGTTTCAATGCTTTTTTAGGAAAAGATGAATGAATATCTGTACAAATAAATATGATATATCTTCTAAAGATTCACTGAAGCAATTGTTAAAGATTATTGTTGAGTTGGACTGCTCAGATTTCTCATCACTCTACAGGCATGCGCAACACCACCACCTACCTGGATGAGCACTTAAATACTTTGTTTCCATTCAAACTTACTGAGATTTACATGACATATACAAATTTCATCTCCATATGAATCTACATGTATAAAATGGACTTAAGCAATTTCCTGGAGTGGATCAGAAGTCCATCTCTAATTATAGTTGCACTGTTTCATATCTAGGATGTCCTATCTTTCATTAATGTGTAAATGAATGTATATGAGCACACCCTTAGATTTAATCAGAAAATACATCCAAGGATATTTGATACATAAAAGGAATAGAGAAATGAGGAAAGTCAGGAAGGGTATTTTTTTTTTTTTTTTTTTTTTACTTCCAGTGACTGTTTATTGAGCATCATGAATACAAGTAACATACAAAATAAAGTGGATACAGTCTCGGCCAACTGGTGCATTTCAGTTAAAGTCTGAAAGGTTAACAAGTTCTATTAGCACTTTCCATAAATAGACTGATTTCTGAAAAACATTTTTAGTAACTATGTTTTTTAAAAATACATAGTGATCAGAAAGATAAACTAAACATTAATTAAGTGAATGATATTTATGTGAGTTTATGGGTTCACCTCTCACTTTTTTTCACAAGGCTTTGGCCTATTTACTGTTAATTCACAGAACCTGGGATTCCATGTCTGAAGGTAACAACTGCCCGGAGTTAACTGGGTGGTAGTGTAATCATGAAAAAGGGAACGTATCAATTCTGTGTATGAAAGGCGCCTTGCACACAGATTAATTACTTCGTGAACCCAAAAAAGGACTCCTACTCAGGGTCAAAGGCTCAAGTATCATTGCCTCTTAAGAGAACGACACAGCTGAATGTCTGTCTCATCCCCCTCCAATCAAAATTTGATTGTAGAGCCAAAAAGAGGAACCCGAACTACTTTTAAGCAAGTTCTTTGAGCGGTAATAAAATTGCAGACTATTCTGATTTTATCTTTCTTAGGTCAGTATCCTGTCAAACTCTTAGAGCCAACGAAGTTCTGAAAAGAGTTTAGAACTACTGAACACTAGGATTTTCAAATACTTGCTCAGGAAACAAAGGATGGTTGTTAGCATTTACATACAATCAGCTTGAAAAGGGGATAAATATAAGTAATGATATCTCTATAGTACTTGAAATTTTACAAGGTGCTTCTACATAGAGCATCTCATTTGATTTTCAGGGAAAAGAAGATAATAAAACAAATGAACAAGCAAATAAGTATGAGGGAGAAGAAATAAAAGTAGCTTTCTGATTTCATATTTGTGGAATTTGAAGGTCAGATAAGTTTCACGACTAATTAGCAACACCATGCTAAGTTAGAGTTCATAGATTGATTGTCTCCCTCAAGTTTCATAACTCAATTGTTAATTATCTTATCAATTCCATATGTCTGAACACAGAAATGATTAAATTTAGTTAGAATTGCTCTGATAGTTTTAGTAAATGATAGTGTCAGAGTTGTGTTGCAATGTTTATTTTAGGTCAGATTAAAGATGTAATTTTCTTCAAAGTCCCTATATTTTCACTGCAAGTTTATAAATATCAATATTGGTAACAGTATAGTGCAAAATAAACTTTGATCTTGGTTTTAAAAATTGTATTATCTAGTTTCATAGATTCCACACTTGGAAATAGCTATGCTTTCAAATATTCCCTGATATCATTATATCTGGCTACAGTAGGGCTATACACAGTACTTCGTGTATCCCTCACTCATCACGAAGCATGTCAAACGCAATGAGCAGCAGAGCATAGCTGGCTTGTGGAAACTTCTCTCTCTTTTCTCTGCTTCAGTGCTCCCTGTCTTGACCCAGGAAAGATATAACAGGATTTTAACATCACAGTTAAGCTATCAAACAATACAAGTTATATCACTAATAAGTTGAGGGAGAAAGAAAGCTATTGTTATTTTGTTTTAGAAATCTAGTTCATATATTTTAAGTGAAAAAGCAATCTTAGCAATATTAATTCAAATGTGCAGTGCAAAACAAGTATTTCTTTAAATTAATCATTTAAAACGTAAAAGAGGCCCACATTCTGTGCAATAAAATGTTGATGTTTCATATCAAAATGCTTTTGTTGAGAATACAGTTGAGGAATGAAACATGGATAAGATATAGTTTTACATTTGCATCTACTATATTCCACTGAATTTACACTTACGATCTCTATATCAAATAAGGAGCAGTGAATTTTTTTTTTTTGTACAGGGTGGCTCCTGTTAGGAAAATCAAAACAAAATCTCCTTCCAAACCAGAAAACCTTTCCACAAAGGTAGAAGAGAAAGAAAACAATTTTTATTATTAAATAGGCATTAAAGCAGAATGTTATGTACATCAGAGGCAATCCAATAAGAGATTGCAAAGACAGACAGACGTCTCATCCTTTTGCATAGCCACGCAGACATGACCCATTACAGTCTCAAGATAAACAGTAACTGGTCCTCAAGTAAGAGGACTTGATAATACCATTTGTCACAGGGAGTTCATCCTAGATTCACTTGGTCTTTGGCATAGCCATCTGTGTTTGTTAATTTACTTAATTCAAAGGGAAATAAACTTCTCACATCTCTATGACAGGAGATAGGTCTGCATCTTGGAGCAAGGCACCTACTAAGTTAGGCTCTTACCCACCAGAGACTGAGATTGGTGCATATCTTCCTCTAAGATTACATTTCAAAGAGATAGTTCCCAGCGCCTTAACATACATTCTTGTATGTTAAAGTTAGTAAGAGGTCTTTTAGCTCTTAAAAAAGATATTCCCACATTTCACACAGAAAGAACTTAGTTTTCCAAAGTGCTCTAAGGAAAGGGAGAAGGGAAGTGTCTTCCCTCATTTACAACAGTGAGAATTAAGTCTTTTATTTTTTAGTTGTGTTTGCCTTTATATTCCATGTAGATTATGTACTTACGGAGAGATTGGGTTTTCAACTTTTTTTTTTTTTTTTTTTATTAAATAATGCCATATGGTGAAAAGCTCATTGTTAGACCATGTTTCTGACAGGCTAGCTTTTGGTTTTGGAAATACATTATTTACTTTTGCTATTAACTACTATTTGTTACTAGTAACTACTAGTAACTCTAATAACTATTCAAAACTTGATGGGGTGATGGTGGCGGAAGGAGGAGGCATCAACAGTATCAGTGATCTTATTTTCAACAGGCGGATAGAAGCATCACATGGAATCTGCTCTTTTAGTATGAAATTTCATGCTTTCCTCTGAGACTGTTTCTTAAAGACCATATTTTAGCCTATTATGTTATCTAGAGGATTTGATTTCCTTATTATCTTTTTGCCACCTTGCAGTTTGCTTATATATGTATGTATGCATATGCATTCAGCAATCATAAATGGAATTCAGTACCTCTTCATTCATTTTCCAGAAAGGAGGAGGAGGAGTTGTCCTGAGCTTGAAATATTAAGTCCAAACCTTATAGTTATTCACATTATTTTTAAGGTGATTATTTACTTGCTTTAAATTTCTAATTAAGTTACTTTTTAAAGGTTGTCTCCTGTGACATAGATTTGCTATATCATAATTAAGTTGAACTCACCATGCACTAAAAAGTTTCTATTTTAATGAAACCTGTAAAAGTAGGACATCTGTTTAAGAAGACCTACACCAGTTGCGCTTTAAGATACTCCGATTTCTTCATTTACATGTGTATGTGTGTGCCTAATATTTGCGTGTATATGTACATATATATGTGAAACTCATGTGTGTGTGTTCACTGTCAAATTAATGTGCCCATGATAACCCCAGCTATTTCAGTACAGCATTGCATTGCCTCATCTTTGAGGCTTTTACTTTTCACTATTGTTGCCACTTCCTTGAATCCTTGAATCAGTTACTGATGTTGATGAAATTTTTTAATTTCTAAATTTAGATTTCACATAGTATTGCAATAAAGTCAGATAATTTAGCCACACTGCCTTAGTTTGAGTCTTGGCCTCAATAATTAGTTGGCTGCATTACCTTGAACAAGTTACTTAAACTTTTTGCCACTCAGCTTCCTCATCTCTAAAATGAATATGAGTAGCAACTTCCTCACTGGTAGTTGGGAGGGCTGAATGAGTCAATAAATAGAAAGGGGCAGTGTGGTGCCCTGAGTTGGGAGTTTGAGGATTTGTGTTCTAGTTTCTACTTTGCAGGTAACTCCGAGATCCTAACCTCTATGTCTGAAGTTCTTTCTTCTCCTTTAAAACAACAACAACAAAAAACAAAACCCAAAACTCTGGTAATCCCATGGTCTTTAATTCTAATTGGCCATGAGTTAGAGTCCTTTTTCCTTTGGCTCAAAAACAGTATGAAACAATATGGCATAACATGGCTGACCTATCTTATAAATTGTAGATATCCTGTCAGCACACAGATAAAGCAGCAGCAGATCATACTAAGACATCCAATTATCATTTCATGTAGTCTTGATTTCAAAAGGTACTTTTAAAACATTTTTGACTACAGAACAGTTTATGCATATGAGAGCTTATTCAGACACCTCAAATTTAGGAAGCCCATGTACCACTCTTAATATCCTCATTTTCTAATATATAGAGGTTGCCTTTCATGAAGTTCTGGTTTCATTGTACTAACAGACTTTAGTTTAAAATGTGTGCCCTGGATCAAGTGAAAGGATGACTAAACTTTCACTAATCTAATCTCATTTTGGTATTTGCAGCTACCAAAAAAATGGCAATAGCTTTTATAGTTATTTGGAGTAACATCAGTATGGTAAAACAATATTGTTAATTAGAATTACAAAATTCAGGAAATGCAAGGGGGCACCAAACAATCACTAATGTCATGTTTTGTTGGAATGCTGCAAAACAAACAGAGGGAGTGTACCTTAAAGTAATATCTCAGAATTTTAAAACTAGAGATCTACCAGCAATATGTTTTGGTATGGTAAACAAATGAATTCAACTCCATCAATTCAGTAACATTTGTTTTAAATGAAAGTCCCTGCGCCTTTCTGGACCTTAGCAGAGAATATTTCCAATTTAGCCTACCTAACTCTAAAACAATCTTATTTTATAAAAAGTAGGATGCATATGGACAGGCTCAGATTCATGGATTTACATATTTGTAATTATTTTTCTGTATTAAGTTTAGTGTTTAGGAGATCTCTGTTGGGTCCTGGATATCTATCAGCTCAGCAAACTATAACCTTTCTCTTACTCTATTGTTTTCTTTATTCAATTCACGTACTTATGATTTTCTTTCCAGTCCCTTCTCTTGGATTTCATCCCAACCCTGAAGTCCTATCTAGAGCCTTCAGTAACCCTTTTACCATATATCTCACCATAATCCTAATCCAATTAAAAGTGTCCCCCATAATTAATTAATTAAAAAATAAAAAGTGCCCCATGATATATCTGCATATTTAAGGAAAGTTGTGGCCATGTCTCATTCATTAGAAGAAATATGTTTGTTATGGAAATTTGGGCTTGGCTCAGGTTCAAGTATGCCACACCCATTACATATTAAAAGATGAAATTCTTGTGGGTGATAGCTATTGATTTCCTTAGTTTTGTCTTTCTGATCCCAGGGTTTCTCCTTATACTATGGCCCAGCCTTAAAGACTCATTAGGCTTCACAGTAGCCTTGTCTTTGATATATCACTTAACTCAGAGTTCATTAGAAGTTTATTTATAAAGTATAATCACTTTATAAATACAAAATGGTACATAATAAATGTGGTTTGATCTAATATGAACTTTATAAATATAACAAGTTCAAAGTTACTCCTTAGCTAAAGACAAACACAAAAACCATATGACGTTTTTCTCATAAACCAAAATCAGTAAAAGTGATATTGACAATTTGCTAGCATCAGCAGTCAGATAAAATATCCATGTAACAACCAGAGATGTCATATGCATTTTACATTCAAGTGACATTACCCTTTTGGCAGAAGAGAGTGTCTCTGATATCTTTTGAGTCTGAAAATAATGCCAACCACCACATAGATTAAGCATATATATAGGATGACGGGCAATGACTGAATTTCACACACTAGATGTTTTCAGTCACACTATACACATGATGGATTTTGCAATCCATCATATACATAGGTTGTAACTAATTATCTACTACAAAAGACATAGGTATATACTGAATCCTCTGTTTCTTGTATCAGGGGTAGACATAGAGAAATTATTGATATTAATGTTATTCTTTTATAATCCTTCACATTATGAAATAACATATTACATGACAGTAACAGCACAAAGAAGGATTGATCCAGAAAACAAAGTGGTCATGGTTTTATTACAGTCTTTCAGGTCAAGCTCACCTTCCCTTAAGCCCATTGCTCAGTGCTCAGTGAACTGATTTAATAAATGCTATCACCTTCTCTTTCAAATCTTGAAGAATATGTATTGGACAGCATCTTCAAGGGTGAATGTAGTTTAATAGATTTTAAAGTCTCCCCCGAACTCAAGTAACAGAGTTCTTCATTTGTCTTTCATGCCCTCACTCTTAAGACTTCTATGGAGCACATCATAATGTGTGTGTGTGTGTGTGTGTGTGTGTTGAGATGGGGACAGGTATAATATGAAACAATTTGGTAAGGTAAAATGATGAGTCCGTCAGTCCCTTGTTTAACAGTGTGTTATTGTCTTGGTTTTATTATCTTGGTTTGAAAAAAAACTACATATCTGTTAAATCCTATAATAAAGTCAAATTAAAAATATAACATGAAGTAAAATATAATTCAGTAAACCTTTAGTTTGTTACCACTCATTGACTATTCAATTTAGGCTATTGTCTAAATTCTATGTGGAGCATCTTCTTAGAATATTAGTATTTATTCCCTTTGTCCTTTTTGGTTTTTCTTTGTTGTTTTTTTTGTTTGTTTGTTTGTTTTTAAAGATTTTATTTATTTATTTGAAAGAGAGAGACACAGTGAGAGAGGGAACACAAGCAGGGGGAGTGGGAGAGGGAGAAGCAGGCCCCCCGCGGAGCAGGGAGCCTGATGTGGGACTCGATCCCAGGACTCTGGGATCATGACCTGAGCTGAAGGCAGACGCTTAACGACTGAGCCACCCAGGCGCCCTGTCCTTTTTGTTTTAACTGTGTCAGTATGTTAAACTCTAATGATCTAGATTATTTATTTATTTATCTGTTTATTTATTTATTTTTGAACAAATAAGACTTGGAGGGTGAATTGTAATGTCAGGGGTGTAGAACATTGAGCTGCCTAGAATGTTTTGACCAGGTGTCCATTCAGAGTACATAATCAGTAAGCCAGGTAAATATGGAAGGAAATCCAGCAGGCTGAAAAGAGATTGTGTCCCCTCTCGCTCTAAGCCTAAGGTCAATATCACACACCGCCAAACGAAAGATCCTTTATCCCTTATAGAACACTATCCAGGAACTTTCTTAACTTGGGCTTTTCAGAGGTGTGTTAGATACAACACCTTGGAAGTAAAAAACAAAATAAAGAATTTAGAAAAACACAAGGCACAATACAACAAAACTTGGAGATAATTAATAACCGAACCACTATTTAGCTTTCAGAACAGGGCTAAATATTGCGGATTTACACAAATACGTATTGTGGCATGAAATATCCTGGTGACCAAGAAAGAAAACAATTGGCAGTTGGGATCCTAGAATACTATTTCTTTTCTCCCCAGTATCTGTGTGATTGTGGGCAAACTACTTAACTTATTTGGGTCTCAATTATTTGATATGTGTATTTTAAAACTTAAAAAAAATCAAGGAATATAATCCTAGATGTAAAATATATTTTTTTAAGATTTTATTTATTTATTTGACAGAGAGAGAGACACAGCGAGAGAGGGAACACAAGCAGGGGGAGTGGGAGAGGGAGAAGCAGACTTCCCGCCGAGCAGGGAGCCCGATGCGGGGCTCGATCCCAGGACCCTGGGATCATGACCTGAGCTGAAGGCAGACGCTTAACGAATGAGCCACCCAGGTGCTCCTAGATGTAAAGTATTTCTAAGGACAACCTAAATGATAGTTTTATTAAATAGCTAATACCACAAAATTATATTTATAAACTTCAAAAATCAAGCAGACTACTGTTAAATATTAAATATTCAACTAGTTGTTGGTACGCAATAGTGAAAAACAGCTAATGCTTTTAATTATCAGTTATCCATCCAAAATTATAGTTAAATACTTAAATATCCATAATTTCAGTTATAAGAATGCAGTAAACTTTTCTTCAAAGAGTATGCCTATTATTAAAAAATATTTTACTATTCAAAATTCAGTCTTGTTCAAAATCTGAGAAAAAAAAATGTTTGGCTTAAGGCAAATGATAGTGCCAGAGCACACACAGTAATTGAGAAAAAAAAAATTAAAAAAAAATGAATGGTGCCTCTAATCTTTGGAAATGTTGAAGTCAGTAAGTCACATTCTGTTTTCTGATATCTGAATTTCAGTTTGTAAAATAAAATTTGGATTATTACTATTTGCATTCCTAAGAGAGGGACCATCCTTTTTCTTCAATGTCACTTCCCATGGATTTTACAGTTGTCTTTAGACAGGAGTTGAGCATTGATGTTGCAGTCTTGTCCTCCTTGAATTGCTTTGCATAGCCTAGCAAGAGGTCTAATTTTCAGAGGTAGGGAAGTAATAATGGATGCTTATCAAATCAAACGTGACAAAGCCCAGTGTCTTTAATGAAAACTTTATTTAATATGCTTTATGATTCCTAGAAATTATAGTTTTCTCCCCTTAACAATCTTTGGCAGAGTCAAAAGTCATCTCTTATTTGTTCCTCTTGAAAAATGGTAACAGACATTGGCACTATTCTCAATCTTTGAGATGTTTAATTTAATCTTACTCAGTATTTTAACTTTCTTCAGTCTTTATAACATTAGAAGTGGTTAAAATGGGGCATTTAGATGCTGAGGAATACGTTTTTAGAAGGATCTATAAAAATATGCATATATATTTTATTCACCTATGCATACTTATTAATATTAAATATACATAAAAAGAAAGCTAATGACATAAAATGATAAAGGAACAAGAAAACATATTAACTATGAAAGATAATCGAATTACTACGTTTTAGTATGCAGTTTGAGTTTCCCGAAACTTAAAGTAAGAAATCCGGCAGATCAATTACACAGCTTATTATCAGAAAGAAGCATTCCAATTATCCATGAACGAAACAGTTTTTATGGTCCTTAAAATTTCTTTTTCTTTTAAGATTTTATTTGTTTATTTGACAGAGAGAGATAGTGAGAGCAGGAACACAAGCAGGGGGAGAGGGAGAGGGAGAAGCAGGCTTCCCACTGAGCCTGATGTGGGGCTCGATCCCAGGACACTGGGATCATGACCTGAGCCGAAGGAAGACACTTAACGACTGAGCCACCCAGGCATCCCGGTCCTTCAAATTTCTTTGTACAAATATTTTCATGCATATAACTTTAAAACTTTCCATAGATAAATACACCAATGACATATAATCATATATGTTAATTTTTTCAGTCTCTCTTTCTTTTTCTTTTTTTTTTTTTTTTGTCTAACTAGCTTCCTCTCCTCCTCCCCACAATTCCTACTATCAGTTAACCTGTGTTAGTTACCTAAAATACATTCCTGCGTATTTCCTTAATTTGCGTATATGAAAATATGGAAAGATTTAAGATCAATGTTAACTATACAAAAATTGGTATAAAACTACCATAATTTGATTTATTAAATTTATTAAATATTTATTAAATTTATTAAAGCCCTCTAAATCAGCAAGTATAAATCTATCTTGTTTTGTTTTTAGAGGTGGGGAAGGGCAAGGGGAGAGGGGGAGAGAGATCTCAAGAGGGATCCCTGCCCAGCACAGACCCTGACATAGGCTTGATCTCACAACCCCGAAATTACAACCCAAGCCAAAATCTAGAGTCAGATGCTTAACTGACAGAGCCACCTAGATGCTCCAAATCTATCGTTGTTTTAAATAAATAAATAACATTGCCTAGTATGGTTTTGCCATAATTTTTAAGCTTTCTTTAATGATGGGCATTTGTTTTGTTTCTATATTTGTCTCACAATGTATCCTCAGAATAAATATATATGTAATGTAATATTTATGCTGTATAGACATTATATATTATACATTAAAATATTTGTTAATGTATTTATTCATATAGAGGTGCTTTACCTCTTTGGAAGTGATATCAGGTGTTGAACTGCTGGATCAAAGAGTTTATGCACTTTAACATTAATTTAAAAAGTTGTTAGGCAGTTTTCCGATCAGCTGCCATAGTTTGTGTCCATGAACACTCCTCTGAGCACCACACATAGATTTTCTGGCTGTATAAAATTATATGCCTGAGAGGATGCGGAGAAAGGGAACCCTCCTACACTGTTGGTGGGAATGCAGGCTAGGGCAGCCACTCTGGAAAACAGTATGGAGGTTCCTCAAAAAGTTGAAAATAGAGCTACCATATGACCCAGCAATTGCACTACTGGGTATTTGCCCCAAAGATACAAATGTAGGGATCCGAAGGGGTACGTGCACCCCAATGTTTATAGCAGCAGTGTCCACAATAGCCAAACTATGGAAAGAGCCAAGCTGTCCATCAACAGATGAATGGATAAAGAAGATGTGGTATAGAGGCACCTGGGTGGCTCAGTCACTAAACATCTGCCTTCCGCTTAGATCATGATCCAAAAAAAAAAAAAAAACAGAAGATGCAGTATATATACAATGGAATATTATGCAGCCATCAAAAAAAAAAAAAGAAATCTTGCCATTTGCAATGACATGGATGGAACTAAAGGGTATTATGCTAAGTGAAAGAAGTCAATCAGAGAAAGACGTGTATCATATGATCTCACTGATACGAGGAATTCTTAATCTCAGGAAACAAACTGAGGGTTGCTGGTGTGGTGGGGGGTGGGAGGGATGGGGTGGCTGGGTGATAGACATTGGGGAGGGTATGTGCTATGGTGAGCGCTGTGAGTTGTGTAAGACTGATGAATCACAGACCTGTACCTCTGAAACAAATAATACATTATATGTTAAAAAAAAAAAAAAAGAAGAAGATAATAGGAAGGGAAAGATGAAGGGGGGGAATCAGGAGGGGAGACAAACCATGAGAGACTATGGACTCTGAGAAACAAACTGAGGGTTCTAGAGGGGAGGGGGTGGGGGGATGGGTTAGCCTGGTGATGGGTATTAAAGAGGGCGCATATTGGATGGAGCACTGGGTGTTATATGCAAACAACTAATCATGGAACGCTACATCAAAAACTAATGATGTAATGTATGGTGATTAACATAATAAAATAAAATTTTAAAAAAATACATATGCCTGATATGCCACTGGTTTTGTTTTGAATTTCTTTCTTTATCAAATGACTAATCCATTTGCTTTTGAAATAACATCAACTTGGTCATGCAATTTCTTTCACACATTCTGAGGTTTTTTGATATCTTTGCATTGTTTCTTTTATTCTTTTATTGTCTTTTCCTATGCAGATACCAAGTTGACTCATTTGCAGAGGTTTTATTCTTTATTCTTATAATTCCTGCACACTATTTTTTCAAAAGGTATGTTTTCCAGGTGCTCTATATTCTCACATACCTGTAATGTCCTTTGAATTTAAGATCATTTTATTAAATTCCAAAAACAACAGCAAACAGGGTGCTAATTTAGAAGTAGCACGTCAGTACTGGGGCTTATTATTATTATTATTTTAAGATTTTATTTATTTATTTGACAGAGAGAGAGAGACAGCTAGAGAGGGAACACAAGCAGGGGGAGTGGGAGAGGGAGAAGCAGGCTTCCCAACCGGGCAGGGAGCCCGATGCGGGGCTCGATCCCAGGACCCTGGGATCATGACCTGAGCTGAAGGCAGACGCTGAATGACTGAGCCACCCAGGCACCCCAGTACTGGGGCTTATTGAAGAGATACTAAAGAGTATCTACAGAAACATTTCTACCACAAATGCATAAATAACATCAGATATCTGTGTCTTATGTTAAAACATTCTTAATTCATAATCACTATTTGCTTAAAGTTGGTATATTACTGATATGTAACTGTTAGGTAAAATATTATGAGTACTAAATATAGATGATTTTGGAATATATTTCCTATCATCATTTAAGTGAGATTTAGATAGAATTGATAGCTGGATAATTCAAAATTATGCTATCTGATAGAAGTTGATATTCTAGAATTCTCTTTAATAGAAGAAGGATAGACTCCTATTTAAAACAAGAATATTAAATAGTGTAATTGAAATTTTATTATGAAAGTTTTGAATCCTTGTCTATATTTTTTCCACAAAGAAGTGGCTATTTTAAAGTTTAGTCAGAGAAAATATATGGAAGAATGCATTTAGTAGTGATATGGCAGAGAATACAAAATGCAAAATTATTTATAAAAAGTATTAGACTTATTAATGGTTTCTGGAATATGTAAATGTACTTTTTGAAAGAATGATACCTAGAAGTTGGGCATGTTTGCTGGTTTTGTGTGGTGTGGAGAGGGGGAGGCTACTGCTACCTTCCCTCATTTTTCATTTCTGTTCCTTTCACTCTCTTACGTCATTTCCTAACACTTTATTCGCCTTTCTTCACTATCCCCAGAAGCCAACAAGATAATTGAGGCAGTGTTCAATTTAAAAGAAATATATGTTGGTACAATCATGTTACTTTAATTATAATGTTTTGGCTATTTTCTTTTCTATTATGCATGGCTTAAAAGTTTTTACAATAAGCATGCATATTTTTTAGTGCATTTAAACTATATTCTAAAAATAGCTTAGCCACTTAGGAAAATATTAGGTGGAATACACAGACCAAAATACTTAATTGTTTAAAAATTTGATATCAACAAGTCCTTTCTTCAAGGACTTTGCAATCAGGAAGAGAGTCATGCTGCTATGTTTGAGAAATAATTATTCACTATAATCTAACAGCATTCCCTTGAACTGGTATTGCTTCTCTGTGATTGACAGTTTATTCCATATTGCATAAACACATCTGTACTCCACATCTTCTTCTTACTTGTCCTGGCTTCCTGTGACTCCTTTACCATCCCTTAGATTAGTTTTGCCCAGGGTCTGTCCTTGGCCTTCTCTTTCCACTCTGGTATGTTTTAGCTCACCTGAAAATTACTTCAAATACTACCAAATACCACTTGCATGCTAATGACTAATTAAGGTGCTATTTCCAGTCCAAAACCTCCCCTTAGGGTCACAATGACCACCGGGCAGCCTCATCAAAATGCAAAAAACAAACAAACAAACAAACAAACAAATAAATAAATAAATAAATAAACAAACCAAAAAACTCCTATCTGTATTTATATAATAATATTCACCCCACCATGTCTTTTGGTATAGATAAAACCTATTCCTCAAAATATTATTTCTTCCTTATTCCTTTTCTTTGTGAAGGGCGCTATACTTTCCCAAATCATCCAAGTCATTAACGTGGCAGCTTGTTGGATTCCTCAATCTCCTTACCTCAGTCTCCATCCATCACCACCTGTAAGTTTACCTCCTTACACCACACTTATCTGATCTCACCCATACCCAGTGCTCCTATCTTAGTTCAGATAATTGCTTTGTTCTGAGCTACCATCTCAGCTTTCTAAATGTACGCCTGTATCCCCACATCACTCATACAACGTGTCCACCTCTATCAGAATGAGTTTCTTCTAACATAAATGTGATTATATCACTCCCTTGCTTGACACCATTTTATGGCCTCTCTACATTCTCATTCAGGGGTTGGCCCACTATGGACTGTGGGCCAAATTCAAGTTCCACCTGTTTTTGTAAACTTTTCTTTGAATACTGCCACACCCATAAATTTTTATATCATATATAGCTGCTTTAGCTCTTATAATGGCAAAGGTGTGTAGCTGTATCAGAGACTGGTATACAAAGGTTCAACACCTAGATTTTTTTTTTTTTAAGATTTTATTTATTTATTTGAGAGAGAGAATGAGAGACAGAGAGCACGAGAGGGAAGAGGGTCAGAAGGAGAAGCAGACTCCCCGCTGAGCAGGGAGCCGGATGCGGGACTCGATCCCGGGACTCCAAGATCATGACCTGAGCCGAAGGCAGTCGCTTAACCAACTGAGCCACCCAGGCGCCCCAACACCTAGATTTTAACAAAACTTTATGACCCTGCTTGAAATACTAAATACTCGGGCGCCTGGGTGGCTCAGTCGTTGGGCGTCTGCCTTCTGCTCAGGTCATGATCCCAGGGTCCCGGGATCGAGCCCCGCATCGGGCTCCCTGCTCGGCGGGGTCCTGCTTCTCCCTCTCCCATTCCCCCTGCTTGTGTTCCTGCTCTCGCTATTTCTCTCTCTGTCAAATAAATAAATAAAATCTTAAAAAAAAAAAAAAGAAAGAAATACTAAATACTCAATTCCCTGCCGTGTATCTCTGAGTTTTAATACCCAATGCAATAGCTATCAGTATAAGCACTGATATAAATGTATCTCAGCATATCAATATCAGCATAGGGGCGCCTGGTTGGCTCAGTTGGTTAAGCAGCCAACTTGATTTATTTTGGCTCAGGTCACCATCTCGGGGTTGTGAGACTGAGCTCTGCATCAGTCTCCCTGCTCAGTGGGGAGTCTGCTTGGGATTCTCTCTCTCCCCCTGCCTCTGCCTTCCCCCTGCTCTCTCTCTCAAATAAATAGATAAAATCTTTAAAAATATCACTATATACACTGATATAAAGTTATATATGTAACTTTACATATATAATACGCATATATGTATAACTGTAAAATTCAACAAATGAGAAAAGCTTTTGTTCAACTATTATCATGATTCTCTTTTGCCTGAAATACACGTTACACGTCACTGCTGCAATTCCAACCTTCCACTTCTTTTTTTTTTTTTTTTTGAGATTTTATTTATTTATTTGACAGAGAGAGACACAGTGAGAGAGGGAACACAAGCAGGGGGAGTGGGAGAGGGAGAAGCAGGCTTCCCGCAGAGCAGGGAGCCCGATGCGGGGCTCGATCCCAGGACCCTGGGATCATGACCTGAGCCGAAGGCAGACGCTGAATGACTGAGCCACCCAGGCACCCCCAACCTTCCACTTCTTGATCACTTAAAAGATCCAAGCTTTTAAGAATGGAATCGATTTTTCACCTTGTCTGCGACGTCTAATCCCAGGGTAAATGAATCCCTCTTTGCCCCTGTGCGCTCTTTGCCTCCCTATGCCCTGTGCACTGTTATTTATCACCTATAAAGTCTTCTCCCTTTGTTTGTTCACATGTGGTCTCTATCACTGTCCCCACTACCCTGCACAGATTCAGGACATACGCTTTTTTCTTTGTGTTATGTCCCATATGTAACTCAGCACATTTCATACAGTTAGCACTCAGCAAGTGTGAGTGGTGTGCATGCATACATGAATGAATAATAATAACTATATATCTTTTTGGGAAAAAATCTTTATTTGAAGGGGAAAGGTAATCTGCATCCATATTACTGGGAAGTTGTTATTCCTTATCTTACTTTCTTCATATAAATTTTTATTGTGTCAAAGTAAAAAAAAAAAAAAAAAAACAAGTCCTGAATCAATTTATTTTTCAGATTCCATTGGATTCTATACTATATTCTGCTTAGCCTTGGTACAGTTTCCTTTTTTTTTTTCCTTCTTAGTAGGTTATATTGATTTATTGGAATAAAACTTTACTCCTCTAATTCCTTTTTTTTTAAATGTATTTTCTTCCTTTTTGAAATTGATTTCAATCAGTTTTTTTTTGGACAACTTTCATTTCAAGAACCTAACTTTATTCAAGTCTAATTATAGCCCTGGCACTCTTGTTTCTCAGAGAACATATTACTGAATTTGCTGCTGAAAACAAATAAACAACAAATCTGTGGAAATTATGGAGTTGTAGAACAATGCTTTAGTATCTCACAATTGATTTTGTTTCCATTGTACATGTCTCTGTAGGAACTATAGGAAGATTCCCTATTACATTCTTTCAGTTAATAACTTTTTCTTCCCTGTGTTGTTAGCTAGATATTTATTTCTTTCATGATAAAGTGAGAAAATATGGCTTGAGGATGGGAATAAAGATACTGTTTAAAACAATACAATTTTAATAGAATATTTTACAGGCAAAAGGGTGAGATCATATAACTGCTCTGGTTCCTGCTACTCTTACTATGTATCTGAATTAAACAAAAAGATTTTCTCCATCCCACATTAAGATAACCTTGGGTAAGAGCAAATTTGGTCATATCTTTTAACATATTTTAATTAACAGTATCTTGTTTTGGAAAGGAGAAAGTAATATTTATTATATTTATCAAACTATTCCATACTTCTATTATAGGTAGTAGATAGACATATGTATATTATCTCTTCAAAAAATTTTTATCTCCCATCTTATATTCAGGATTACATTTAAGGAATCAAAAACCAAATTCAAGAGAATTAGTTCAAGAAGCAAAAATGAAATACATATATGGTAAAATATGACTTGGAGGAACCAGTGTAGATGTCTGATTATCTTGGACTTTACATCATACCTGAACACATGCATGTACACACACCCACAGACACACGTTTTCAGCAAAATGCTTAAGACAGGTGTGCATTTAACAGCAATTCATTTAGAAAGAAAACTAGAAAATACAAGCCTACCAATGAGCTTGATATCTTTTTCAGTCTGTTATGTTGAATATCAAGAACAGCAAAAAGGACAGTGTGGTTCTTGTAGGTGGAATGAGAAGAGAAATATATAAAAGAAGGTAAGGTGAAAATGAAGTAAGTGAATGTCTTCCTATTCCTTGACTTTATACATATGAGACTGTATTTGTACTTCTGACCTCCAGAATTGTAAGATAATAAATTTATGTTGTTTTAAGACAAAAAAAAAAAAAAAAAAAAGCTAAGAGAGGTGGTTGGGGGCAAAGAGTGGGACAAAATTCTAAGAGCATTGAATCTCCCTTTGTAGATACCCCCTATCTGTTGCAGATTCACATCACTTACATATTTTAGTGCTAGCTTCCATTTCCACTAGTGCACGTGTGTGTGTGTGTGTGTGTGTGTGTGTGTGTAAGAGAGAGAGAGATCCATGGGTTTCCTTTCAACCAAGAGGGGAACTGATCAGTATATTGTCAGCTGCTGCAGTCTATAAAAAATATTCTTTCTGCTGTCTGACCAGTTGGTATTAGCAGTGGCCAGCCTAGCAACTGCTCCACCTTCCCTAGATTCTCATTCAAATTCTCTTGATTCTGGTGTGTGTCTTGAGCCAGGTGTGCATGTGTGTGCATGTGCATGTATGTTTGTATAGAGCCATCAAAGTTCTGGATGAAAAGCCTGAATATCTTGAACACCGAGATTTCACAAAATAATCAATACATTTAATATGAATTTCATTGTTAAAATAATTATAGATAATAGCAAAATAAATCCACATTTATAATAAACAATAAGTCTACAAAAATAAAGAAAACGATTTTTAAAGGAGAAGATATTTTTTAGGATTTATTTATTTATTTTTGAGAGAGAGAGAGAGAGAGAGAGAGAGGGAGATTGAGCTGGCAGGGAGGGGAGAGGGAAAGTGAGAGAGAATCTCAAGCAGACTCCCTGCTGAGCAAGGAGCCAGACTCAGGCTTGATCTCAAGATCCTGAGATTATGACCTGTGCCAAAATCAAGAGTCTGTTGCTTAACCAACTGAGCTGCCCAGGTGCCCCAAAGAAGTTTTTTATCAAACCAGGTAAACTTACACCAGAACTAAGTTTGAAATGATCCTTGTTAGTATAAAAGTAAATGGAGAATAGAGAAAAGTAAACACAGATGGCCCCCTAAATACTGATGACTCCTTGGGTGAATTCAAAGCACTGTAGGTAAATTACATAGCAAAAGATAATTTTGGAAATATTGGCAAATTAATAAATGTATCTTTTATATACAGTAAACCTAATTTTGAAAAACATTTGATGAATAATCAATCCTTAACTTGTCTAAATGCTACTTCAGTGAATATGTGTTTATATATATATGAGCTATGAATATAGTGAATTATGAATATGCATATAGACACCAAAGATACATATTTACACAGATGTAAGAGGTAAAATGAATATACATATATTCATGTGCATTATATATTTTATATATACATATATATGCTTGTCAAAGTAATCAATGGGCATTATAAAAAATTAGAAAAAACACACTCAAAAACATAAAATTTTAATACACATTTCTGCTCATAGAATAACACAGTTAAGTACTTGGGAGGTATAGTTTTCTACAATCTGCTTATCTATTTATCCATCCATCCATCCATCCATCCATCCATCCATTTATTTATTTATATCTACCTACCTATTATCTATCATTCTATACATTCATCTCTCAATTTAAATGTTTTTCTGCATTATAATTGCTAAGCAAAAAGTCATGAAGGACAAAAAATTTTCATCCATTGCCTATCCCTCCTTTTATTTACTATTTATATAAATATTTATTTCATTAATCAGGTATATGAGAAATAAAAAATGGGACTACAAATAAAAGATAAACATTTAGCTTTTTTTAATTAATTTTTTCACAAATGATAGGTATAGTCACAATAATAATTCAATATCTAAAAAGTTTATATTAAAGTATACTCTTATTTCTCATATTTATGGCTATTATTTAGCAAAATATTTTTATTCTGAATTATTTAATTTTCTAAAAACAGTCTAATATATGTCATACATATTCAAGCCCTAAGGAGCAAAGTTTTTTTTTTTTTTTTTTTTAGTTGGGCAAGACTACAATAATTCTTATGAGCAATATAAAATGCTTCTCCTGAACCAGATACAGTGGAAATAAAATTCCACCTTGGGATTTTTCCTAGTTTACCATTGATATAAACTAATTTTCAGCTCTTCTACTATCAGTACTATAGATTTGTCTATAGTGAAGCACATCTTATAATGTCACACTAATCATTAAAATAATAGGCATTAAATCTATGCTTCATAATTCATACATGTGGTAATATTATAATTAAGCACACATCTATAATAATGTTTAATAAAGACATCATGCCCACCTTGCCAATAACCTATGTAGTCAAGACATAACTACCAATTATTTGGCAAGTTATAAGTCTCACTTAGGACCTAAATAAAGGAAAAATAAGTTTACCAAATAAAAAAAAATATACCTATTTTGGATCAGGTAAAGACCAATTAATCTAAGATTCTAATTTAATCCAATGGTTAGTATACGTCAAAAAATTTATCCCATCTGTCTCAGAATGTATTATATTTTGTATGTGATTTTTATGCAAAATTCCATATTCTCACTTGTAAATAATGGGAAAACTCTTGCAATTTACATGCACTATGAAATATGTATGAAATATCATAACTTCCTTTTATGAGTGTAAAATATCTTTGCCTTTTATTATATAATAGAACTGAAAAATTAATCAAAATGGTCTAACTTAATTTCTCAGGCCATTAATATACATTTGCATGCAATATTTTTCCATGAATTTTATGAAACAGATAGTAATAGCATTCTAATAGAAAAAAGAAAAAAAAAAAAGAAGAGGCTGTGAAAAAGTCTTGTTTAAATTTAGGAACCACTGTATTGTAAGAATGGTTTGAAGGTCGTGATTGACTAATGGACACCATTTCATATACCAAATCAATTAAACTCTTATTTATATAGTTACTATATTCTGGTTTATATACTAGAACATTTAAAGAATATTTTACTTTCATAGAAAATAGTTCCTAGCTGGCAATCAGTTACACTTTTTATGTTTTGCATTATATTTTTGACCAGGAATGTAGTCTCTGATGGTATATATTTGAGATCCCTGTGGTAAGGACCCTCTGGCATTTCCCTGAATGTTGTTTGTCAGTACAGTTCATCCATTAAAACAGTTTATTTCCTCTCTGCTTAACAATAACAAAAAAATACTTTTTAAAAAGATTAATGTTATAATGTCATGGAAAGATATTTAGAAAATATATTACAAATATCAATATAGCTGCTTAGAGATTAATGCCCTTGTCATGGCAACAGCCTACATTTTTTTTATTAATTTTTCAGTGTTCAAAAAGATATTATGGAGATATTTTCTTTGTAGCATGTCTACTGTTTAGATAGTTATTAGATTACTTTAGAACATTATTTTTTAATGCTAAAAGAAGAGAAGCATTTTGATTAGATACGTTGAAGCTTGTTCTGAAAGACAAGTGAGAAGGTAATACTTCCATTTTGTTTTTATATTTATCCCTTTAAAATGTTGTAAATTTATTAAAACATAACAAAATAACACAGATTTCTTTTATGAAATTAAGTGTCCTTTATTCCAGTCCTAGTGAGGTTGGAGAATAAGAAATGTATGCGCTTCCTTCAATGAAAAATATTGAGCAGATACTATATGCCAGGCAATGTTAGGTTGATAGAGAAACTTATAGATAGATAGATAGATAGATAGATAGATAGATAGATAGATAGATAGATGATAGATAGATAGATAGATAGATAGATAATAAATCAGGCTAGTCTCTCCGTATATTACCATATATGCCTGCTAAAACAGAATTTGAACTACATCACACATTTGATCATCAAACAAATTATTTTGAACACCTGTTTTTTTTTCACCACTTACAATAACTACAATTAACATATTTTATAGTTTTTTTCTTGGTGTGTGCCTATGAATATGTGTACATAGTTTTTTGTTTAACTTTGTAAAAATGAAATAATATTAGATGTTTTCTGTGATTTCCTATCAAGGGGCTTATAGTTTATTCATCAAAGAGTTTAATTCTATCCAGTAAAAGTCATATGCAAACAATTCTCATCATTCAAAGTAGTTATGTTCTATAAAGTCATTGAGAACATTGAATTAGTGAATACTTAACCATTGCTCCTAGGTAAGAAATACAGAGTTAGGTTTGTGCAAGCCTGTGGTCACATTTCTGTCAAATTATTAATATATAGCCTGTTTTTTGTGTGTGTCTGTTTAAAGACACCTTTTTTAATGTTGCTGAAGCTAGTACCTCTTCATTTACACTAAATTTATGGCCAACGGTATCATAACTTACACCTGAAAACTAACATTATCTAATGCACAAATTTTCTCTATAAGGCACCTCACAGTCTTCTAACACATAAGTACATAGAGAGCACTTCTGCACTATGCTTCAGAATCATTTGGAAAACGAAAATCACCAGCAAGAAACACAAAAAATGTGAAATAGTGTGCACACTTCTTTATAGCGTAAAAGCTGAGACAAAAAGTTAGGGTATGGCATACTTCAGCTGGGAACATACACATCAGGCGACTCAAATTTCCCACCACTTGACACAGGTCTGAGAATGACTAGGACAACATCTTGGGTAGTGACTTGGGGGTTACAAATAAATTTTAGCGAATAAGTGAAATCTTAAATATGGACTCCTCAAATAATGACGCTTGACTGTACTATGATAAAACATCTTAAATGCTGTAGAAAAACTTCTTTAAAAAGCAAAATAGGATACTCAGCCATAAAAAAGAATGAAATCTTGCCAATTGCAACAACATGGAAGGACCTAGAGGGTATTACTCTAGGTGAAGTAAGTCAGAGTAAGGCAAGTACCATATGATCTTACTTATATGTGGAATCTAAAACAGATAGAATAGAAACAGACTTACAGATACAGAAAACAAACTGCTGGTTATCAGAGTGAGGAGGGGTTGGGAGTGGGCAAAATAGGTGGAGAAGATTAAGAGGTACTAGCTTCCAGTTATAAAATAAATAAATCACAAGGATGTCATGTAGAGCATAGGGAATATAGTCAATAATACTGCAAGAACTTTGTATGTTAACAGATGGTAACTTGGCTTCTTGTGGGATCACTTCATAGTGTACTAAAATATCAATCACTATGATGTACACCTGAAACTAATAGGATATAGTATGCCAATTATACTTCCATAACAAATAAAATTAAAAAGCAGCATAGAATAGAGTTATGGGCTCTGGGAAAAGGAGTGGTTGTAATCTTAAAGGAGTTATTCAGGGCATTTCTAAGAAGAGTATCCCTGGAAAAATGGTATATCAGTAAAAATCTGGAGCAGGTAAGGAGGGTGGCCATTTGATAATCTGGAGTGGAGCACTGCAAGCAAAAGGAATAGCCACAGCTGAAATGTGATGCTCTGAATATATGCCTGAAGCATTAGCTGAAGAACAAGGATGTAATAATGGCAGGAGGATTGCTTGAGAGAAGAGTGTGGTAGGAGAGATCAGGGAAGTAACGAAGAACCAGTTCCTGTTGGTTTTGGGGGGCACTTATAAGGATTTGTGTTTTTAGTTTGAATTAAATGAGAAGTCATTGTAGGACTGATTTATATTTAAAATCAACCTCTCCAGTGCTGATTTGTGGAGAGAAAAATAGCAATGGAAGTGGTGAGAACTAGTAACACTCTAGATATATTTTTAAAGTACTGGATATGGAGAATGAGGGGAAAAAGTGAGGGGAATCAACTGTCCAAATATTTTTAGCCCAAGCAACTAGAAGTATGTTCAGAAGTACACCTATCCTTGATTACGGAGATGGGAAAGAGTGTTGGAAGAACAGATATCAGTATTGACAAGCTGAATTTGAGATGACTAAAGATATAGGGATATCACAAATGCAATCACATATATAAAAACAAATGATCTAAGGGGGAAATAAGAATGTGGCAGTTAGCAGCAAATAAATAGTATTCAGAGCCAGTACACAGGTAAGTGGACCGCGGACAGAGCTCTGGTTTGCACCGAAGTTAAGAGGGTTGGGGAAGAGTAGGAGCCACCAAAGTTGACTAAGAAGGAGCCACCAGTGAAGTAGAATTAAAAAAAAAAAAAATTAAGAGTAGCAACCTGATATCTAAGGAAAGGTTGAGTATGTGAAACTGTTTCAGTTGCAAGAAATCAAATAAATGGGGAAGAGAAAATTGATACGAGATTTGGCAACATAAAAATCACTAGATATTTTTATTTAGGACTCTAGGAGGAAAATCTTGGTCGGATTATATTTAAGAGAGAAAAAACATGAGAATTTGGAGACGGTTAGCATAGACAATTATTTCTTAGTGTTCTGCAGCAAATGGAAACATTTGTGGCAGCTGGTGGTTCAAAACAATAATTTTTTAGAGCTGGTATAATAACATTGTGTTTTTATGATGGGAACTATACACAGACAGAAAATAATTGCTGATATAGGAGAGAGCCAAAAAGTTTTCCTGGGTTATGTACTGAAGTACAAAGGGTAAAAGGGAGAAAGTGTAAAAAACAGGAATTATTGAATTCAGGCAGAATTATGGATAGTTCATGATAACATGCAAGAATACAATATCTCCAGATACTAAGAAGCAGGAAAATGTGGCAGTGGGAGTATGTGGATTTTTTGGTTATTGCTTCTATTTTGACAGTAAAAGATGGGCTGTGGTTACCATCTGAGTGTGCATGGATGTCAATATATAAGAAGGTTTGAGGATAAAGGAGCAGTTATAAAACAGCCCCATGGGTGAAGGGAAGGAGGAACTGATTGGACAAAATACCAGTAGTATATTTGCCTGGTATCTTTATGGGCTCTTTTGAACATTGTCATTCCAAATCTAACTGATACTGATCAACATGGTTATAAGTTTGTTTTTCAGTAATTTTTAATTACACATTTGCCTGTGTGGAGTGGGTGAATAGATGTGTTTAACCAGGGTTTTAGTTTACCAGTAAGTAAGACAAAGCACAGGAATTTCAAAGGCCAGTATTATATTTATTTACCACTCTAATTCCAAGATTTTGTGATTTTTTCCAAAATATAATCTATTCAAATTTACCAAACAAACCGACAAAAAACCCTTTATGCCTAACAGAGAGATTTTCCCATATCATGGCAAGATTCAGTGATGTAATAACCTTCCTAATGATGGGCTACGCCCAGCCTCTGACAGTGCCCATCACTGATACTAATTTATCTTGCACACTGCTAGCAGAGTAATCTTTATAATGAAGTTTTACAAATAATATATTTTACAACTTAAAAAATCATGTGTGCCTTTTAAGTGAAAGAACAAATAACTTTGCTTATATTTCTATCACCAGAGAAAAGCTTTTTACCTCCTTTTTGAATGTTATTTTCCATGTAACTTACGGAAATATTTACATTTCAATGACAGTAATTAATACCACTTATGTAATGACATAATGATAAATAATAGTTTAACACAAATAAAAATATTTCTTTCATCTTGCCTGCTTTAAAAAGTTCTAATCCTTTGATGATTCTTAAAATAATTTTATTTTTTGGCTTTCAATGCACTTCACTAAATTCTACTCTTCACTTATGTTCCACATGACTCAGATAAGCTGATGACAAATACATTTATTTCTCTAATCACTGACCCTCTATTGAGCTCAAAATTCATTACCTCTTTCTTGATTTTTATTTGGATATCTAATAGAATACCCAAACATAATATCTCCAAATGCTTTGTTTCAACTCTAGCATGTCCCACCCCCACTTACTCCTCTCTGTTTTTTGTATCATAGTAAATTGCACCATTATTCACCCAGGGCTCATTCCCAAACATGAGAATCTTTGATTTTCCTCTTTCTACTAGTCCAATCCATCATCAAATACTGTCAGCCTCAAATGCACAATTTCTCATTTCAGGGTGTCCTATGCAATTCCTTGTCTGGAGTGATCCCTTTAAAGTACAAAACTCTCCTACAACTTCTCATGAAAGACGGAATAAGGTCTAAACTACTACGATGCCCTGTATGTATACCACAGGAACTTTGCTCTTGAGTTTTTCTTCACCAGAGAAGCTCTTCCCTCAGATCTCCTTACCACCTCACATCAATATTTTTCAAATGATGCTTTCTTAGAGATGTCATTCTTAACTTCCCTATGTAAAATAATCACCAGCCTTATCAGCCCCTCACACCTCATTCTGCTTTTTTATTCTTTCTTTCTACTTCCCATTTCACTGTCAGATCCTACTCTCCTATTCAAGTGCATAGATTTGCTATTTTAACTTCTATTTAACACACACAAACGCATGCACGCATGCATGCACACACACACGCGCACACACACACACACACACACACACCCTCCCTCTGTTGTAGTTATTCCTTTTCATGTTTAGCCTCTCCACTTAAAAAAAAAAAAAAGCCCTATGACAACAGGGAGTTTGTTTTTCTCATTCACTGTTTTACCATTAGAATAGTGTTTTACATATAGTAAATATGTTATAAATATTTGTTGAAAGGGAAAAAAGACAGTGAAAGAAGAGAAGAAAGGAAGAGAGAAAAAGAAGGAATGCATTGCAACATACGAATTCCAGGGTGCAGCTTCATTTCAGACTCTCTATTGACAAAACTTGAACAACCAAAAGAAAGTCTCCTTTGCTGGATTACCAGGGCAGGAATTATCCAAAAGGGACTGACTACCTTAGTGGGGAAAATGCTATCCAGTGAGGCATTTGAAAATCTGTGGGAGCATCCTTGTGTCGCATGGGGGTGGGGAACCACTGGCATTGAATGTAGGTGGACCAGGACTGTTAAGTACCCTGCATCGTCCACAATGGACTGTTGTCATCCACATTTTTTTTATTTTTTTAAAGGTTTTATTTATTTATTTTAGAGAGAGTGAGCGAAAAAGAGAGCATCAAGCAGGAGAGGAGCAGAGGGAGGAGCAGAGGCAGAGGGAGAAGCAGACCCCCCACTGAGCAGGGAGCCTGATGTGGGGCTGGATCCTGGGACTCAGGGATCATGACCTGAGCTGAAGACAGACATCCAACGACTGAGACACCCAGGCACCCTATCATCCACTTTTTTAAATGATTTGATGCATATATTTCTATAAGATAAAAACTTGTTTATAATTACCTCAACCTAGAACTCAACTTTTATTTTTACCTAAACAGAGGGTTGTTTTGGAAACACCTTTTATTCATGTAATTTTTCAATACTGTGACAGCTGTATAAAGAGAGAACAGGATACTTTCTGGAAAATGATGAAGAATTATTCGGTATTTCCCCCAATTCTTATGACCAACGTCAATGCCACTCTTGTTGAATTGCCTGGATCTTTTGCCGCTGTCTATTCAGTGTAATGTAAGGGTCTCAGGCTTCTTTACTGTGTTTTCTACCAAAGATATGCCCAAGAATCTGATTATGGAATACATATTATCTTTAACTTAAATTCACTTTATATTTCATTTTATCACACAGGTAGAGCATTGTATTATTTCTGTAGCTGTTTTTGAATTTCGGTTACACTTCTCTGGTTTATCACTGCACAATAAGCTCCAGTATCTGTGGGAGCTGGTCTGATAGGATTGAGAGCAAATGGTCTAACATTTAACTTGTTACAGCTCATCTATCCATTTACTGTTTTTTTTGCTATCAGATACGTCTCATCTCCTTACTATTTTGAAGATTTTATTTATTTATTTGACAGATAGAGACACGGCAAGAGAGGGAATACAAGCAGGGGGAGTGGGAGAGGGAGAAGCAGGCTTCCCGCGGAGCAGGGAGCCTGATACGGGGCTTGATCCCAGGACCTGGAATCATGACCTGAGCCGAAGGCAGACGCTTAACGACTAAGCCACCCAGGCGCCCCATCATCTCCTTACTATTTTGTGAAGTGCAAATTATAATAACAACAAATTGCTGTCTTTTTGAATGCCTTCTGTCAGTCACTTTATGTTCATCATCCCTGCTAATCCTCCCAACACCGTAAAGGTACTAAAGGTACTGAAGATGAAAGACATGCCTTATCCAGCGATCACAGGTGAGTCATCACAAGACAGGACTCAATTTCTAGTCTTATCCCCTTTTTTAGATATGGATCTATATATAGCACAATTCCATCATGCATTATGCATAAATATTCTAAAAAAAAAAATCACCCAATGTTTCTCACTGGAGAAAATAGGGACGTAAGTTAGATTACTACTCAGACTGAAGTGACAGCTCCCCACTATGGCAAGAGGAGGCTGGTACCTACTCCCAACTTTCCGGGTTCCTGGTGTGGGTCACCTGCTTTCTTTCTTGTCATGTCCTTGAGTGCCTTTACCTCAGTCTTTCTTACTCGGCCCTCAGTAAATGATGAGCATGGTGCCACATGCTTCTGGTAATAGGCGCCCACCACACCTTTGAATATTTTCAACCATAACGTTTAAACCCTAGGCAAGAAACAGGTAAGACAGAAAACTCGGTTTAACAATATATTGCTTAATGAATGTAAAATCATTCAATCTGAATATACATTTTAAAAATTCACTAAATTAGGTAAATGTTGGAATTAAGAAGTCAGTGTCTTAAAATGCTTCATCCATTCTCTTCAAAGTAATGTTACAGTGTCAACTATATGACATACTGTCAAGGTAATAGTTAATGTCCTTAAAGATAAAATTGCCAACTCATTATAGCTGAATTTGGAAGTTGATTTTCAAAAGTGATTTAAAACTTAACTATCATTAGCAGTTTTTTTAGCAGATGTATTTTAAATTGTTTGGAATATTGTTTTTAAAAATCAGACTATTATACGGAAGTGATAAATTTAAAAATTACTTTCAAAAATAGCAATGGAGGGGGCGCCTGGGTGGCTCAGTCGGTTAAGCGACTGCCTTCAGCTTAGGTCATGATCCCAGGGTCCTGGGATCGAGTCCCACACTGGACTCCCTGCTCTGCGGGAAGCCTGCTTCTCCCTCTCCCACTCCCCCTGCTTGTGTTCCCTCTCTCGCTGTGTCTCTCTCTGTCAAATAAATAAATAAAATCTTTAAAAAAAAAAAAGCAATGGAAAGAAACTAATTTATGTATTAGATAAATGCTAATGTTTAAAGGTATACAAGCTGCATTTCTTCTGGTAAAACAAGGAAATTCAATCGAAATCTTTTCAACCTTTCAGTTTGGAAATGTGACAGTAATTATAAATCTTGTTGACAAGATTTCCCCTTCTCTTGGCAAACATTTAAGTTTGTATTTGAACAGCCAACACTCATTATCCGTTATTTTGGTTTCCTCTGAATCTTGGAGAATATATAAATTTTTCTTTTGTTCCAGTCATTCCAACAAATGAGTTCATATTACCAAGTATGCAGAAGATGACTACATTCATTATATTTACTAATAGCATGTATGTATGTGTATCATACTGTTATATATTAATAGCTTGCTGTGTACATATGCATATATGTGTATGTGAACATACACATACACACACATACACATATATAACTATGAAGAGAGCACCTCTTCTTTTAAAGGTAAGAATTCTTAAGTAAATATCTTAGCATTAGACGTGGGTAGAGTGTTTCTGACATGTTAGGCTGGGTGAAAGTACCCTTCTCTGCTCTTTAAACAAACCAGCTTTAGGAAGAGCAAGAGGACAAAATTTGTCTAACAGACTCTCACTAGGTAAGAGGTTGCATCTACTCTAGCCTTACGACATCAATGACGATAAAGTTTATTAAAACTAGTGTCCCAGATGCCTTCTGGTATATTTTAGTTCAGATATAATATTTGTCCTGAAATTTAAGGAATAATCATTCTGAAATACTAATTTTTGATAGGTCCATTTATTTTCTGTTGAATCTATTCACAATAGATTCTAATTCTAATTGAATGATGAGAGTAGAATTGTGGGAACAAAAGGAAGATGAAAGATTCTGTATCTTCCTGATCAGGTTCGGCTGCAGATGACCTCTTGTTCTTTCTCTGATTTCTCATTGTTCCACAAGAGCTTGTGCAGATCAGAACAAGAATTCTTTAGTGTCTGTCATGTAACATTAATAATACCTCTTATCTCTTATGACATTGACCTACAAATAAATGGCAGCTAAAAACTACACAGCTCAGGCTCAAATGTATGTTTTAAATAATGACAGTTTGAACATCAGATACCTTACAATATTGAATCCATACAAATCTTAGATCAGGAAACAGAATGGGATGGGAAATGGGCATGAGATATTAATAGAAACTCTGAATATGTCAGTGATAATTGTTGATAAGCCTCAGTGGAAAATAGTCTACAGAGGTTTTCTTTTTTAACCTTATATTAAATGTCCCCTTTGCCTTTTGTAATACGGCTTGTCTTGAAGTTTATTTTATCTGATATTAATATAGACACACTAGCTTTCTTTTGTTTAATGCTTACATGGAATGTATTTTTACATCATTTTACTTTCAAATCATTTGTGTCATTATATTTAAAATACGTGATCTCTTATAGCAAAAGTAATAATTGTGCCTGGCTTATTATAATATTATTATTATTATTTTTAAATTTGGGCTGACAATCCATTCCTTTTTATTTAATTGTTAATTATATTTATATCTGATATATATATATCAATGTAGTTGGACTCATACCTACCATTCTTCTACCATTTATCTATATTTATTTATTCATTTATTTATTTTTCTGCTTCTGTTATCTTCTTTCTTTCTCTTGGATTAATCAACCATTTTTTTAACATTCTACTTAAATACCTTTCTGTATCAATTTCCTGATTGCTCCTGGAATTACTTTATGTATCCTTAACAGAGTATAGGGTTAATATTTTAATACTTTATGCAAAATTTAAGAACCTTGGAACAATATTTCATTTACCTCTGATTTGTTGTATTATGGCCATATATTTTACATCTACATATGTTATAAACCAAACCATAAAGTGTTATATTTTTGCATTAAATTATCAGTAGTATATTAATTTCGGAAGTAACAAAAAGTTAGTTTTTCTCATCTACCCAATGTATCTATCTATCTATCTAGTATAATCATTCTGTCCTTGGATCAGGTCCAACTGGAGTCATATGTCTTTGCTGAGAATTTCCGATAGCAGTTTTTGTGGTGCAAGTCTGTGGTGACTAGTTATTTTAGCTGTAATTTTCTGAAAATATTTTCAATTTACCTTCATTTTTGAAGTTGTTTTGGTTGTATTAGCATTTTTGGTTTTGTGGATTTGTTTGTTTGTTTCTCTCTACTTACCTTGAAGCTGTTGGTCCACTGTGTGCAGGAATTAATTTTTTTCTGAATCTTGATAATTCCACTGTTATATTGTATCACTATTCTTCTGTACATAATGTGTCACTTTTTCTCTGGATGCTTTCAAGATGTTATTTTTTTATCTCTCCTTTTGAGCAACTTAATTATAATGTCTAGGTGTGATTTTATTTTCATTTAGTCTGCTTTAGGGCTCCTGAGCTACATAAATCTGTTTGTGTTTTCCCTCATGTTTTGGACAACTTTGTCATTATTTTTTCAAAAAAAAAATTATTTCTGTCTCTCTTATTTTCTCACTCTTCTTTGGGGAATCTAATTACACATATATTAGTCCTACTGGTTACTGACATCCAAATTCTTTATTTTTCATCTCTTTTTCTCTCTATATGTCATATTGGATACTTTCTCTTGATTTATCTACATACAAGGTCACTGAACCTTTCTTTTACCATCTTCAATATTCTGTTAGTCACATCCAATAAATTATAATTTTAATTTCTTAAAGCTTTCATTTTGTTGTTTTTAAAATAGATCTATTTTTTTCACTTACGAAGATTTTTTTTTTCCTCTGAGTGTTTGATGTATTTACAATAACTGCTTTCAAACCCTTGCCTGCTAATTTCTATATCTGGTTTGTCTTAAGACATCTATTTATTCATTTTTTGTTGTCCATGAGTCATATTTTCCTACTTCATCATTTATCTAGTCATTTTTATGGCTTACTAGACATTTTGGATGATATGTTGTTGAGACTCTTGGTTCTTTTGTCTTTCACTGAAGAGAAATGATTTCTGTTCAAGTGGATAGCCAGACTTTTGGCTGCTCACTTAATTTGTAGAGTCTAGAATTTAGAGCTTTAGAGTGGGTCTGTTTCAGTTCTGTTCTTAGTGTTCAGTTGAACTCATAGATTTGTTATGCAGTCTTTACTTGTAAGGCAGAGAGTCCTTTCATGGTTTCACAAGAAAGACTGATGTGTTTTCCAAGACTCTCTATGTGGACAATATTTAAACTGCTACCTCTCTCTCCCTTCCATTAAGCAACTGCTAAATCTCTGTTCAAATTCCTTATTCTTTGGGATGTGTTTTCCACTGAGCTCCCCAGCATCTCATTCTGGGCTTACCCAAGGATTTGAGGGGAGATTATAAAATAGGTCTGGATCTCTCACTGATTTTTGTGTGAACTAAGCTATTCAAAAGAAGGTTAATTAGCCTTTAAAATGTGATTTCTAAGGATTTCTTTTATAAGAAATTTAGGAAATATTTTACTGCTTAAATGCAGAAAATTATATGGATATATATGTATCCCCACATTTATGATATTCATGAGCATCCCTATGATATGGGTAGATCATCTTTAAGTAGACAGAAAGAATGTTGCAGGCTTTTATTGGCTAATAAATGCTATCTATCAACTTCTTCATGTCCCAGACTCCCTTCCTATTTTTTTCAGATTCCTTTAAATAATGTGTCCCTTTTCCTTTCTGGTGTACTAATCTGTTTATTCTGATGAAAGTTAATTTACTTTCTTATAGATTTTTTTTGCCTTTCTGTCTCTAAAGTAAGTATGAAACTCTTTTGAAGTTCTTTAGGTTATTTGTTATGAGCTAGAGTTGAGTAAAATAAAAGGAGATAAAAGAAGAGAACCAAGTATTTGCTATAGAACTAATGGGATATGAAATTCAAACCCCAGAAGTACAGAAAAGGACAGAAATATCCGTGACTTCCTGCACTTGGGGCTACCGTTACATAAGGAAGTCATCTAATGCTGTCCTTTTAGATATTTAAATTGTTTTCCAATCTCCATTTTGGTTATGTTTCAGTTTAAGGTCCTGCAATAATTACTATTACAGAAAAAAAATAGTTACTAAGTGTTTGAAGTCTCTAGACAAGATATATCCTATGAAAAATTTAACAAAAGTAAGATATTGTAGAAATAAGAAAATTAAGAGAACTACGTAATGGTAACAAAAAGAAATCAGGAAACATAAAAACCAAATATTAATAATAGCCATAATAATAAAGACAATTAGCAGAGCCAATGTAAACAGGTGCATTATCAAAGAACCTTCCCCTCAAACTGTATGTGAATAAGAGAATAAAGAGCTGAAAAGTTAGGCAAATCACCAATTTCTAAAGGAGATTTACCAGCTCATGAAATTACAACAAACCAACCAAAGCCAATTAATAAAGTCTATTAAGATTTGTTTCAGGCAGATGATTTTAATGATTTTTATAAACTCATGATACATATGTAATGTTTTCTCACTTCCAAATATGGATCAACTTCTAATGCTCCAGTTCTTACATTCAGACATCATTTCTAGTTGTATGCACTCGCATTTATAAACTCTAAGAAGTTTGTTAGGCACAAATATTTATTTCCCTTATTATTTTTTCTTTAAAAAATACTTTATATTTATGGCACTAGACTCTTTATATGCTATGATAGACCAAAGCCAGTGAGAAATTAGATACTGTTTAAATTACATTTAGTATGATTTTACCTATCATTTTGGTTATTTAAAACACAAAATAATGAAAATATCCCTTATCCAAAATTTCATAACATAGACAACAATCTTTGTTTATCATTTGTCTTTTGAATTCTGGACACTTATATTAATTAATAGATATCTATAAATGTCTAACTTGAAATATAGACAGAAAAAGATTCCCTGAAGTATTAAATAAATACATGCTCACTATTCTCCTAGAAGTTACTATAAACTTTTCCATTTTGGTTGCTACTCATCTCCACACTCATTTCTGGGAATCCTTCATATATGCTCTTTGTTCGTCTTGTGGTTTATAAGAGCACACAGGAGAGCATAGTTAGATTTCATTAGAAGGTGTTTGACCCATAATTCTCTTTTATCATATTATAATCTATGTAAAAACAGATACGTGAGTTTAGTTTCTGGTGTGTCTGATTGTCTATATGAACTAAATAATTAAACTTCAATTAATTGCATACTGCTCTCCTGGATAACCAAATGTTATGAATAAATATTTTGAATAGGAACTAGGGCCACGATTGGAATAATGAATGTGATAGCTATTATATAAAATTGATTTTTAGTTTAGATAACATAAAGTATGTACAGTAGTAAGTATATCTTGTCATATTCCATAAATGCTTCTTTGCCCATACCAACATTCCCCACTATTCCTTAGAATATTTTAAATTGATAATCGATAAAATATATACAAAATCTAGCTGTTTTACATGAGAGGTTTTGTAAAAATCATGAATTATAGAATCTGCATTGTTAATTTTTTGTAAGATTTATTTATTTATTATATAGAGAGAAAGCAGGAGAGCGAGTGTCAGGAAGGACAGATGGAGAGGAAGAGAATCTCAAACAGACTCCCTGCTGAGTGTGCCCCCGCCCCACACACATACACGGGGCTCAATCTCATGACCCTGAGATTATGACCTGAGCCAAAATCAAGAGTTTGACGTTAAACCAACTGAGTCACCCAGGCACCCCTGCACTATTAGTTTTTTAGCTAACTTTTTCATTTTGTATACAACTTCTTTCTTTACTGTGTCTCTGCCTGACTTCTCTATTTTTAGACTGTGGGTTGATTTTCATTTCCATAATTGTGTTACATTAACACTTTTAAAATTGTTTTTAAGTCTAATTATTAATGTATTTTTGGGCTATTTTATCTTTTTATTTTTTAATTATTTTATTATTAACATATAATGTATTATTTGTTTCAGGGGTACAGGTCTGTGATTCATCAGTCTTATACAACACACAATGCTCCCCACAACATATACCCTCCCCAGTGTCCATCACACAGCCATCCCATCCTCCCACACCCCTCCGCTCCAGCAACCCGCAGTCTGTTTCCTAAGATTAAGTCTCTTATGGTTTGTCTCCCTCTCTGGTTTCGTCTTGTTTTATTTTTTCCTCTCTTCTCCTATGATCTTCTGCCTTGTTTCTTAAATTCCACACATCAGTGAGATCATATGATAATTGTCTTTCTCTGATTGACTTGTTTTGCTTAGTGTAATACCCTCTAGTTCCATCCACATCCTTGCCAATGGCAAGATTTCATTTTTTTGATGGCTGCATAATATTCCAATGTATATATATATACCACATCTTCTTTATCTATTCATCTGTCGATGGACATCTGGGCTTTTTCCATAGTTTGGCTATTGTGGACATTGCTGCTATAAACATTGGGGTGCATGTGCCCATTCGGGTCATTACATTTGTTTCTTTGTTGTAAATACTCAGTAGTGCAATTGCTGGGTTATAGAGTAGCTCTATTTTCAACTTTTTGAGGAACCTCCGTACTGTTTTACAGAGTGGCTGCACCAGCTGGCATTTCCACCAACAATGTAAGAGGGTTCCCCTTTCTCCGCATCCTCGCCGACATCTCTCATTTCCTGACCTGTTAATTTTAGCCATTCTGACTGGTGTGGGGTGGTATCTCACTGTGGTTTTGATTTGTATTTCTCTGATGCTGAGTGATGTGGAACACTTTTTCATGTGTCTGTTGGTCATTTGGATGTCTTCTTTGCAGAAATGTCTGTTCGTGTCTTCTGCCCATTTCTTGATTGGGTTATTTGTTCTTTGGGTGTTGAGTTTGATAAGTTCTTTATGGGTTTTGGATACTAACTCTTTATTTGATATGTCATTTGCAAATATCTTCTCCCATTCTGTCAGTTGTCTTTTGGTTTTGTTGACTGTTTCATTTGCTGTGCAAAAGCCTTTTATCTTGATGAAGTCCCAATAGTTCATTTTTGCCTTTATTTCCCTTGCCTTTGGAGACTTGTCTAGCAAGAATTTGATGCGGCCAAGGTCCATGAGGCTGCTGCCTGTGTTCTCCTCAAGGATTTTGATGGATTCCTGTCTTACATTTAGGTCTTTCATCCATTTCAACTGGAAAAGACCCCGGATAGCCAAAGGAATGTTGAAAAAGAAAACCAAAGCTGGTGGCATCACAATTCCGGACTTCAAGCTCTATTACAAAAGTGTAACCATCAAGACAGTATGGTACTGGCACAAAAACAGGCACATAGATCAATGGAACAGAATAGAGAGCCCAGAAATGGACCCTCAACTCTATGGTCAACTCATCTTTGACAAAGCAGGAAAGAATGTCCAATGGAAAAAAAGACAGTCTCTTCAACAAATGGTATTGGGAAAATTGGACAGCCACATGCAGAAGAATGAAAATGGACCATTTCCTTACACCATACACAAAAATAGACTCAAAATATTACTCCAATGATTTTAGAATTATCATGTGAAATAATGCATTCAACACTAAAAAATTGACTAGAAGATGAGGCTGACTTTGTTGATGTTTTTAGGGTAATAATTTAATGGGTAAGTCTTAGGTTATTTATTTATAAAATAAGACTACAAATCTTAGTTTGTTGAAAATAGGTTTTATGAAAGCTTTCAGATATATGAACCTTGAATGTTGTAAAACATTACTTTAGCCACAGTTGATTTTAATTCAACATAAATCAAATTAGCAATTATATTTAAATTATGAATCAATTCATTTCAAAACTTGCAATTACACTTACCTTTGCATATCAGGTATAATAACAAAACTTTCTACATCAAATAAAGCACATTTTAAAACATCTATTGATGGAAAGTTTCAATGCTAGAGTTAAAGATAATAAAGCATAACTAAGATTTGCCACCTGACAGGAAATTTCACAAAACCTAAAGTTTATCAATATCTTCTCCTTCCTCTAAACAGCAACAGACCATTTGTTGACTTCTATCATTATTTTAATGATGTTTTGTTTTTACATTTCCTAAATTAGTCATAATGATTATTTTTTATAAAATTAGTACTTGCTCCTTATATAATCAGAATAATTTTAATATTAACCATTATATAATTTGAATATTAATCATCTTCTGATGCCTATGGTTTCAAAAAGTTGTCTCACTTAAAAGTGACATAAAAATCTAATGCTTTATAATCATTTCTTTCTTAGTTATCCAAACTAAGTCATCTGTAACTAATAGAGTACCAAATATGGCAAAATATGTAATGAGAATACTTTCTTGGGATTTGATATATATTTGCGAATTCTAGAATTTAGTTACAGGAGTGACTGTCTCTGTCTTAAATCAAATTGCTTAACATCTATAGCTATAGCCACAGGATAACAAATACAATTATCACTAGCTGGAACACGTGGAATAATGACCTTATCTAAGAGGAGTAATGACTCTTGTTCTCTGTAAGGCATTGTTCAGAAATCCTATTCTTCAGTATTGTGTGACAAGTGAGATGAAAGCACACTCTATGTGAGACAGAGTAGATTATACATTATACACATTGTGTGTACCTAGGAAAATACAAGAAACTTTATGTAAAAGATTTCACTCAGGCTCCCATACTCTAGCCCAGATATAATGAAATTTGCATTTGTTTATTATACTTTTTCTTTTTTGTGTGTGAACTCATTTGCTGTTTTGTTATTGCCATAGACTGACTATTTGTGTTTCCCCAAATTCATACGTCGACACCTCTCCGCAATATGATATTATTCGAGGTGGGGCCTTTGGGAGGCGATTAGGTCATGAGAACAGAGCCTTGGTGAATTTGTTAGTGCCTTTTATCAAAGAAACTGCAGAGGGTTCGTTCCTTCCTCTGTCATGTGTGGACACAGACAATAGATGCCTAGGTTTTAACCAGGAATTGGGCTTTCACCAAATTGGGCAGACATCAAATCTGCAACATCTTGATCCAACTTCACCAGCCCTGCCTTTGATTCGGGACATTGACACACATGGGTTCTGTTTATAGTACTCCCATGTCTTCTGGCTTCCTGTTGAGCTACACCAAGTGGTGAGCTCCAATAGGATATCTGAAGGATGAAAGTGTTAGATTGGGAAAACTATCCTCAGGTTCCCTCCCAGTAGGGTCAACAAAAGTTGGCTGTCTTCCTTAACTGAACATAACAATCGTCAAAGCCATTTTTTCCTGTGTAACCTGTAACTTCACCTCCCTTCATTTCTACATTTTTGTTAGTGCTGGACTCTGTGCTGACATTTGAAGTTCCATTACACCTCACTCACAACTTCATAACTAATTCCTATGTAAATAAAACCTCTTCAGATGATCTTAATTTGCATATGTCATCTGTCTCCAGTTGGGATTCTAATATATCTTCATAATCATGGAATACATTCTTTATAAGGCATATCCTTGAAGGTACATCAATATGCTTGAAATCTAAGACAATTTTAATAGTAATCTAATAACTTTGTCTAAGCAACCAGCTGCTAACATGTTAACATTCACTGATATTAATTTCAGTTCTCAGGAGAAGCCACAAGACAAAGTATAGAATACTATAAAAATAATTTGAGTTTATCACTTATAGACAAAGCATTTTTCAATAATTTGCTTCAAAATTAATAATTTGATTTTTGCCACAAGAATAATTTATTTAATATTAGAAGGTCATCATCAAGTGTTTTATCTAACTCCACATAAATGCATCATCTAACCCCAAATACATGTATTTAAAAATAAATTTAAACAATTAAGATATTTTTCATTAATTACTCCATTTCCTATGTTCAGAATAATGAGGTTGCACTATTTCAAAAATTATTTCACTGCTATTTATTTATTTATTTATTTTTAAGATTTTATTTATTTGACAGAGAGAGAGAAAACACAAGCAGGGGGAGTGGGAGATGGAGAAGCAGGCTCCCCACTGAGCAGGGAGCCCGATGTGGGGCTCAATCCCAGGACCCTGGGATCATGACCTGAGCCGAAGGCAGACACTTAAGGACTGAGCCACCCAGGCGCCCCGTGCTTTTTAAATAAAATTAAATTTATAAGTCCTTAAAAATAGACAATACACCATAAAGAAAGCAGGAAAAACTTATTTAAGATACATTTTATTTTATCTTCATGGAATATGTCACATTCATTATGGAATTGAATTAATAAAACCTGGATGGAAAACTAAATTAATTGGAAAAGAATATCAGTTATTTCAGTTAAAAGTTGTGTATATTATTTACTTTACTTAACTTTAGTTACGTTTTCCAAACTGGGACTTAAATTACTAATTTATCAACTTCCCTTCCTCAGTTCCTCATTGTTAATCACTCAGTTTGTGTAGTGTAGGCTTGCAGGGCCTGGGCATTTGGCTCAATTTGTTGGTATACTTACCTAATGGGCCAAGGATCTACTCCCAGTCCCAGTAGGAGCCACTTAGTTTCACTTAGTTATCGTTCCTACAATAACTACATAATGTATCTTCAATTTCAATACTGACTAGAAAAAAATTGATTTACTCATGTACAAGCTTGCCTTCATCTTTGTTTGAGAATAACTCTTCATCCACTATCAATAATATTTATAATAATAAATGATTTTAGTTTGCCATTTCCCTAAATATAGCACTTCACCCTAAGCTCTCCCTTATGGAAGGGGCTCATTTCCCACATCTTACAAAACTGAGGGTCAGAAGATAACGTAAGCATCCCTTTCATCCCTGTTACCAAAACACTCTTTCTAAATCATTACTTCTTCACATTTATATAAAAGGATCTGTGAATTTGAGACTCATGCCACCATGCTATACACCATGTTCTCTTCAGATTTTTTTAGCTTATTTGGAAATTATTTCACTGCTTTTTAAATATTTTGGAGATATTTTAAACATATCACTTTTGAAAAAAGAAAACCTTTACGTATTTCATCTATATTCTACCTATGTATTTTATGAAACGTGTTGTGTGTGTACACACAAACACATATGTGTGGCAAAATAGTAATTGGAAATCACAAACACATATATACGTTTGAGAGTAAGTTGTAAATGAGTTGCTCTTTACCTCTGAAAAATTGTGTTATAATTATGTTATAATTGTGTGTGCTTCTTAAGAGGACGTTTTCCTGAGTGATCACAGTTTAGTGATGAATATCACAAAATCAACTTTGATAAAATACTATTTATATAATATATAGATTTTATTTCACCTTTACCGCTGCCCCACTAATGCTTTTCATCTTGTCCAGAATCACATGGTGTCATTGTTTGCCATTTTTCTGTAGACCTCTTTTAAATAATGTAATTTCTTAATTTTTGTTTTTTTACAACCTTGAATCTTTTTTTATTGATATTCCCTTCACTCTTTTTCATTCATTAAATAGCTGGGTGCTGGCTTATATTTGCTTTTTCCATACAGGCATCAAGCCGGGTAATGCGAATAGGACTAGACACCAACTCTACTCACCTTCCTCAGTTAATTCCCCACTTAACATGGCTACATTGTGGACATAGTCAACAGCCAGAAGTGGTCTCATCCCTAAAATACTAATCACCATTCCTGCATAGTTATCATTCTTGCTACAATACTAATTGTCAAATTCTTAAAGATCTCAAGTTTCTCATGTTTCTCCTGATCAGATTCCTCCTGTCTTTATCTTCTTCCATGTTCAGTGACTATTTCATACTATATCAATCTACCTGATCTTGTCAGTTCTTTCAGTCCCTTTGATCCATTCATTTCAGTGTCCTCACTTGAAAAAACATTCATTTCAGATTAATCAAATGTTTTTCAATGTCTTTATTATAAAACAGGCAGAATTGTGACACTGTAAATTTATCATCCAAGATCAGTTAGGTGATAATGCTTTCAGTCAATCCTTCTTTCTCTTTTTCCTTGTCCTTGGGTGATCCCTGCTTCTTTCAACACACCTCAAAGACACGCCTCACAATGCTTTAATCTTCCTTCTTCAAGAATAAAGACTACTGAGATACTTAAACACCAAGTGAACAGGGTTTCAAATTCAGAAATGGTTCCTTCTTTTTAATCCCTCCTTAAGCCTCTTCTAACTGCCCTTTATTAAAATGGTCCTCGGTTATGGGTGTGGCTGATAACTTGTTGACTCATTTATTTCCACCTGGTTCTATTTTTTTTAACCTTCTTTTCTCATTTAATCCTTTTTTTTTTTTTTTTTTTCTTTTTAGAGAGACAGAGCATGTGGAGGTGGGCAGAGGAAAAGGGAGAGAGAGAATCTTAAGCAGGGTCCATGCAGAGTCCGGAGCCCAGTGCAGGACTGATCTCATGACCCTGAGATCACAACCTGAGCTGAAATCAAGAGTTGGACATTTAACCCACTGAACCACCCAGGAACCCCCTTCTTTGCTCATATTAAAGCTTCTTGGTTTTTTTCATTAATGCCTCTGCCACTTTCCCCTTCACTTTCATCCACAAGATGCCTTCCTATTTCTCAAAGAAAATATAAAGACCCCTAGATCATAATTTTCCCTGGCTCTATCATGGAGAATGTATTGCAAAGGAGTTAAACTTGAGATAAGAAAGGTGACTTAGAGTTTCAAGTAGGAGATGACAGTAGTCTGGAATAGGTTTCTAAGGTAGAATTGCAGAATTCAGGGACATTGAAGAGGTAGAATCATGAGATTGGAAGCCAATTGCTGCTCCCCTTCACTCCTGGAAAGATTCACAGGTTTCAGATGGCTTGGAAGAGGAGGTAAAAGTTAAATTGAACAAGGGTATAGAGTTATATGACTACAATACTGGAATGGACAGTTTGTTAACTACATAAACCCTTCTCGTGGATGAAAAGTGATGCTATTTTACACAAAAATTTTGAGGCCTGCTGAAGAGTTCTTTCTAAAGCAATAAAGAAGATATAATTTGAAGAGTATGTAGGAGACAGGGGCGCCTGGGTGGCTCAGTTGGTTAAGCGACTGCCTTCGGCTCAGGTCATGATCCTGGAGTCCCAGGATTGAGTCCCGCATCGGGCTCCCTGCTCGGCAGGGAGTCTGCTTCTCCCTCTGACCCTCCCCTCTCTCATGTGCTCTCTCTCATTCTCTCTCTCAAATAAATAAATAAAATCTTAAAAAAAATGAGTATGTAGGAGACAGAAAAATAAAATGTAAAGTTTTTCCTGAGTTGCACTATATTGAATTCAGCTCATTCAGTGTTTCTTATGTATGTTATTTTACTGTTTCCCTATATTTTTTTCCATTTTAGATAATATATATTGCCTTCCTACTGTATCACATCATGTCCTTTTCCATCACACCACCCTCCTCCACACTCACAGACAACTGAAATATACACACTTAAACAAAGACTTTCATTGGAAAAATATCTGTGAAAATTATTTCAAGCCCTGAATAATGAATTATTCCTCTAGAATAATAGCAATTTGCATCTTTCAGGCAACTGGACAACCGTTAGACCAGGGCCATTTTAATTAAATTTGTGGCTTACATTTATTTGTCTTTTGTTTTTTTGCATAACATCGATAACATGAATTTGTGTTGCAAATCTACATGAGGGCATGTTTATGATGATAATTTCACATGGATAATTAATTTAATTCCATGACTGTGCAGTAACATTTTTCTTGCAGTCACTCACGATTAGAAGATGGAAGTCGTTTATTTTCAGGGGGCACAAATCTGTGGGATCTGAGCAGTAAGAGGTCTATCTCCTATTTGAACTTCTCTTGGTTTGGGGGTTTTCCCTTTATTCGCAGAAGCCTGAAAATCAAAGACAACCAAAGCTCAAATACAATTCTGTAAATTACCCCAAGGAAAATGTGGCTCTGGTGCTCTGCCTACCTCTGTTGTTTCCCACTGTAGGAGAGGAAAATTTATTTTTTCTCTACCTTCTGAGTTCTTGGCTGAGACAACTATAAGAGAAAAATAGATTAATAAGAGAAAAAGTTCATTAATGCATGCAGCTTTCATCACACCGGAGAAACCTAAACCAAAAGCAGCTCAAATTAGTAGCTTAAGATTCCAGCATCTTGGGCGCCTGGGTGGCTCAGTTGGTTAAGCGACTGCCTTCGGCTCAGGTCATGATCCTGGAGTCCCGGGATCGAGTCCCGCATCGGGCTCCCTGCTCGGCAGGGAGTCTGCTTCTCCCTCTGACCCTCCTCCCTCTCATTCTCTCTCTCAAATAAATAAATAAAATCTTAAAAAAAAAAAAAAAGACTCCAGCATCTTCAATAAAGAACAATAAATTTGTAGATAAATGACAAAACAAAGGGGTTTGGGGTAAAGCTAATAAATTGTGGAAGAGTAACTAGAAAGATAAGAGTTAGCTTAACGAGATTTGTTTGTTCAGATTTCTGAGCCCCACCCCCACACCTCTAGTAATAAAAAATGTCTTCCTTTGTCTTAGTTCATGAGGGCACCATGGGGGTGTTAACTCCTACTGGGAAGAAAAGGAGGGTCAGAGTGCCCTTCTTATACTTGCTGTTGCTCACATGTCTTTAACTTAAAATAATCGATAGGTCAAAGTGGCATACCTTGGGGTGACATGCTCTGAATCCACCTTCACCCTCTTACCTTAGATTTCAGCCATGTAAATACTCACCATCATGTAGTTTTCAATGTCTTTACTGAGAAATATGTATATTTAATCTTAAATTAATTTATATTGCTTTTTAAAATATCATGGCTGGCTAAGTATGTGTCTTCAAAATGCATATAGATAAACCTAGATAGCTGTACAGTACAAAGAGCAATTTCAGTAACATACTAATATTGTTAGGTGATAAATGAGGTTTAGCTTACAATGAAGAGTTTAAAAACTAGCTTTCCAGATGTACACATAATGCACAAATGCTATAAACATTTTTTAAATATATATGGATGTATGATGTGTGTAAACATATGCAAAAACATGTACATATACTACAGTGGTAATTTCAACTTACAGATGACCAATAATATCCTTCCTAAACTATCTGAACACTTGTTATGCATGACAATCCCATAATAGAGACACCAATAAAAGTGTTGATCCTAAATTATAAGTAAATCTTTTTAAAGAGTCATCAAATTTTATAGTACAGCTATCTTCTTTTTTTTTTTTAAGATTTTATTTATTTATTTGAGACAGAATGAGAGAGAGAGAGAGAGCACATGAGAGGGGGGAGGGTCAGAGGGAGAAGCAGGCTCCCTGCCGAGCAGAGAGCCCGATGCGGGACTCGATCCAGGGACTCCAGGATCATGACCTGAGCCGAAGGCAGTCGCCTAACCAACTGAGCCACCCAGGCGCCCAGTACAGCTATCTTCTAAATTGAATGTTTTTTTAATTAAAATTCAGAAGTTTTGTTTTGTAACGATTCCAATTTTTCTCCTTGTAAGTCTTTAAAAATAATAGATGATAATAATGTTTAAAATAATGGAATTTTGTTGTCACATTTTATTCATAAGAATAAATCATGATATACTTATAGGGATGACATTCAGAAATGTCCCATATAACACTAGTTTTAGGGATTTATTTTATTATAAGTGAAACTTACTCTATAGAATGCAATTGTCCATGAATTCAGCCAATGCACTAAATTTATTCAAGGAACACAATAGAGTTGATTCTCTAGATGACTGAAAAACTGAATTTTATGGATACTTACAGCGAGTATTCAGAATCAATCATATTGAGCGAGGTTCAAAGGAACTATATATATATATATATATATATATATATATATATATATATACACAAAATAAAAGTCGACCTGTTTGCAGTGTTAGTCACAAAACCATTTGTTTATTTGGCCATATTATTTCATACTACACATTTTTTTTTTCTCTTACAATTTTAATAATACTTTGAATTCTTCTTATCAGTAAAACTTATCTGTCAATAAGTAAGACCTACCTTCTATATTCTTGGGCTTTAAACTATATTATGGAATTAAATGAGAAATTTATCTCCTTTGGATATTTATGCCTCAATACTTAAATTAATCCTAAAGATAACTTTTCACAGGAGGAACAAACCTTTTATTTATCCAAACTATGCAATTAAAAAAAACCACAAAAAAATAGCCTAGTTTCAGTGTTTATTTTATACAGATTTTTTTTTAAATCTGCTAACCACCTGATAAGTCCAATTTTTTACCATTACATGTCAAGAATATAACCTTTCTCAAAAAAGAAAGTAATACAAATAAAATAAATAGGAAAAAAATAAGATGGAAGGAAGGAGAAAAAGAAAAAAAATCCATGAGCTTTATTTCTGGGGCTTAAACTCATGATGTGATGAAAAGTTATTTGCAAAATATAACCATCCACACAGTATTTCTGTATTATAATTTTAAGATCTGAGGACTATATTAGGAAATTAAATGTGCCACAATCAGTTGAATACTTCAGTCTGTCATCTGCTATGTACTCACAGATTCAGTACTAACAGCTGAAGATAGGGGGATGAGGCAAATTTTAAATTATTTTCCATCACCGGGGAATGTAGTAGAGGATAATACTACATACAGCCAGCAGTGAAGAAAAATGAGCTGACATATAAAATCCTTAAAAACATATCTTTCCAGTTCCATCCCCTACTACCCCACTAGTCTTTCACAAATAACCAACTTTATCCTATCATTTTGAAATAGTTTCTCATGTCCCTTTTGAAATATACCTTTGTCATATCTTTCTGTATTTTAAGGAGTTTCTCTGTAGTTTTGGGGGTAGGAAATCAGTGATATTTGATATAGAAATAAAATAAATATTTGTTGAATAAATGAACAAATTGTAAGCTTGCCAAACTTTTTTTTTTTTTAATTTGAATAATGAGTAGTTAACAGGATAGAGGAAGTTTGGGGTAAAATATCCAAAGCAGAGAAAAATCATCCCTAGTTGAAGTCATCTTTCTTCTCTTCTTTGAATAAATCAGGCCCTATCTTCTTTTAGGGATTTTTGGACAGGCTGTACCTTGTAAAGTACAGCATTTCCTCCTAACTCCAAGTCTTGTCTCAAATGTTACTTAGTGAGGCCAACTTATTTAAAATTGTAATTTTCTAGGGCGCCTGGGTGGCTCAGTTGGTTAAGCGTCTGCCTTCGGCTCGGGTCATGATCCCAGGGTCCTGGGATCGAGTCCCACATCGGGCTCCCTGCTCTGTGGGGAGCCTGCTTCTCCCTCTCTTCCCCACTTGTGCTCTCTATCTCTCTGTCTCTCTCAAATAAATAAAATCTAAAAAAAAATAAATTAAAAAATAAAATTGTAATTTTCTATCCTGATACTCCTTATTTTTCTTCCTTGCTTTAGGAAACAAAGCAAAGTTTTTTCTCCTCAGCTTTATCATCATTAGTATATTATATAATTTCATTTTTCCATTTGGTTTAGTATTTGTCTTCTATTTTGGAAGTCAAGTATTTCTCTCTCTTATTCTCTCTCTCAATCTCTTTACTGCTATAAATAGTCCCTGGAAGAGAATCTAAGCCCTTAATAAAAATTTGGTAAATGAATGAACATATTTATCTTGGTAAAATACAAAATACAAAAAGCTCTTTTTTTTAGAAAGCTCTTAATTATCCTTAATTATTGATGTTATTATTGCATTTACATCATTCAGGATAAGCTAGGTTTTGCTGAGTTAGCAAACAAAACCAAAATCTCATTTAATTACCATAACATTGGTTTATCTTTGTCTATGTTAAATATCCAGTATAGATCTATGGAGAGCTCTGTTATCTTTGTCACACAGGAACTTAGACTAACAGAGGAATTATCTTAATACATGATCTCGAGCATGTTGAGGTATTTGCTCCAAAATAAAGGGCCAGTTGTTGTACTCAAAGAAAGAGTCACAATTTTTGATTGGCCCTTTTTGATAGTAAAAATGACAAAACCAAATTTGCATGTGCTGTTTCTTCTGCCTGGAATGTCCTTCCCCAAGATTTAACCCATTTACCAAGTAATCTGTAAGGTTTCAGTTTTGAATTGGGTGTAGAGAGAAAGAAAAAGAAAAGAAAAAGGCTCTGTATCAGGTTCAGAATGCAATATGGAGCTATTCTGCTTTTTTGGCCAAATGATTCTGTGTATCTGATCTTATTCCAAGTTTCTCTGGCAGATAAGAAAGTTTTATGGATAAGATTATCATAGCACAGACCCTTAGGACTTTGGACCTCAGGGCTTTAGAAAAGATTCATATCCTCTTTCTAAGAAAACTATTCCCCCTTTTAAAACAGAAATGAGCTTACTACTGGGTCCTCATAGAGACAAAATGTTTTAGCAAGAACTCAGGAACCTGAGCTGCCTGTATAATATCCATATAATCCCTACTTTACACTAAATTCATGGCATGTAGCAGGACTTTCTTTTTGATAGGAGATTGTATTCCCTAGGCCTCTGAAGGATTAGGTAGTTGTTTAAGTAAGTGGTTAAGATTCCTAGGAACATATTCCTGCTTCAATTTTTCCTTTTTTTGAACTATCTCCTATGATCTCATACAAAGTTCTCTATAGCAGCTTAATGAAGAAACAAAAGCAAAAACAGTTATATGTTTTTATGTATAACTCATTTCCCCCCTCTCCCTTCATCCTGTCATTACACTTACAATTTGGCTGTAATATTTAAATTTTTTTAGTCTTTATACAAGATATCAAGGGGATATTGATACTGAGTTTAGTAAGGTAAGACACTGTTCAGATATGGATAAAGAGACATATGGAATTATGTGCCCATAAATTTTAGAGGGAGATTTAATATATCTTCATTTGTACTAGGAATTTGTTGATAGTACTGCAGTCCCCCCTTGTCCACAGGAGACATGTTCTAAAATCTCCAGTGAATGCTTAAAACCATGGATATTACAAACCTAATACATACTATGGTTTTTCCTATACATACATACCTATGATAAGATTTAATTTCTAAATGAGGCACAGTAAGAGATTAACAACAATAACTAATAATAAAATAGAACAATTATAACAATATACTGTAATAAAAGTTAGATAATAACAAATATCTTATTGTACTGTACTCATTCTTCTTTTTCTTTTTTTTTTTAAAGATTTTATTTATTTATTTGAGAGAGAGAGAGCACATGAGAGGGGGGAGGGTCAGAGGGAGAAGCAGACTCCCTGCCGAGCAGGGAGCCCGATGCGGGACTCAATCCTGGGACTCCAGGATCATGACCTGAGCCGAAGGCAGTCACTTAACCAACTGAGCCACCCAGGTGCCCATCATTCTTCTTTTTCTTGTGATGATGTGAGATGTTAAAATACCTACCTGATGAGATGAAGTGAGGTGAATGATGGAGGCTTTGTGATGCAGTATTAAGTTATGACTCACCTTCTGAACAAGTCAGAGGGAGGATCACTAGCTTTCTGACCATGGTTGACCATCAGTAACTGAAACCACAAAAAGTGAAACCATGGATAAGGGGGAACTACTGTATCAGGTAGAAGAATGATGGAGCTCTTGGTGGTTAATAGCTTTGCCATATGACACTTGTATGGGTTGATGAAGAGTATGACCATGCTAGATAAAAATGTGGGTAACTCAGCATCATTTCTGTCACTTTTTACCTTTTTTTCTATATCATGTGGTAGAAGCTTGAAAAATGTATTTCCCAAAATTTCTTAAGGAATATCTTTGCCAAAGAATAATTAACATGGGTGCTGATCTTTTTTTTTTCTTTGATTTTTTAAATTTATTTGCAAGAGAGAGAATGAGAGACAGAGAGCATGAGAGGGAGGAGGGTCAGAGGGAGAAGCAGACTCCCCGCTGAGCAGGGAGCCCGATGTGGGACTCGATCCCGGGACTCCAGGATCATGACCCGAGCCAAAAGCAGTCGCCCAACCAACTGAGCCATCCAGGCGCCATGGGTGCTGATTTATACAACAAATTGAAGAGTAATTACTGAAATATCAGAAATGAAAATACCATACCATACCATACCATGTGTATAGTTAATTTCTACATTCCAATAACTGGATATAAAGAATTTTTGCTCTATCACTAAAAATAAGAGAAAACAAGAAATATTTTACTCCTGTAAACATATCTATGTAGTCAGGTTAAAATCAGAATTTAGTTTAATATTTGTAAACATAAAAATACAGTTAACAAATCTATTAATTAGCTAGAGTTTATAGTACCATCATTCAAGGTAACTCTCTGTAAACTAATTAAAATCCCATAGATGCACCAGGACTGACAAAATAAAGCAAAATAAGAGTGGTTTGACTCCTGGGTACAGCTGAAGTAGGGAATTTATGTAGTGAATAATTCAAGCATATTTTTGAAGTTTATGATAAATTAAAAAAGAATGATAGATTACAGTAATTTTCAAAAACAAATCTAAAATCATAAAGCAATAATTTATATTAAATAAAGAAAATATAACAAACTAATGCAATTGAAGAGCTTCTCCCTTTTTATTGACTTTGTATATTTATTGGCATCTTGTATAAAAAAAAGAAATTTATACACCAATTCATACGCATGCATATGCCTGGGGCTATATTTATATTCACTATGTAAACTCATCAAGGAAAGGAAAACTTCTCATTTACTTTAAGATATTTGGGATCTTTCCCCTTTTCTTTGTGTCAACGTAATACAAAGCATTTTAATTTTATTTCTTCTTTTTAATATATGAAATATTTAAAACATAGAAACATACAGCATGCTAGATTACTTAACACATGTACTTAGAAAAATAATTAAATAAAATTATTTAAATTTTATAAAAATGATGCCATGCAATCTGTATCCTGTCTTCTGAAACACCTATTGAAACAATGACAACGGACCATATCTTAACAATGATGATAATATCATTTCCAAAGGAGACCTGTTACAGATATAAATTCTGAATATATAAAATTAGAAATAGAAATAAATAATAAAACTACTGCAAAAAGAGACTCCATTATGTCTAAAGTCTGGCCTCCTTTCTGAAGATAGCATACTTGGGAAAATGACTCTGGAAAAGTGCTCATTCATGAATCCAGTATAAGTGGACATTCTAAAATTTGCTAGAGGAATTAAAAATTACTAGTGTCTGCTAGGCACATAATCCATAGCTGATTTTATGAAGCAAAAAGTTATAAAGAAAATCTTTCTTGAATACCAAGAGGAAGCTTTCAGAGACCATTGAATTCTCAACCTATTCAGGTAGTATTGTTGGTGATGAGACATCTTGAAAGAATGGAAAGTTTCTGGTTCCACATGCAAGATTCTTGGAGATCACCACTCCATCCTAATAAGTAAAAAGCTGAACAGACAGAAAAATCAACAGCTCTTCTTGCCTCCATAAAAGAGGGGAAGACACAGGAAAACTGCTGCTCCCACGTAAATACAGGGAGTCGGGGCTCGCCAGAGGAGAGATTCATGAACATGTTAAGAAGGCCCTGAGTGTAAAGACAGAATCTTGAACTATGAAAGGGAGCAACAATATGTTAGGATGATAATTATACAGTTGATTTGAGTTCAAATGAATTCATAATTAAAGGCTGCATTAAGTATTTTAGAATGGGAAAAGTTATCCCAAAGTTTTATTGAAGAATAAACCAAAGGCATTTGATCATATTTACTGAGGGGACTTGCCCTATTAAATGTTACACTACATTACAAAAATTTAAAGTGTTGCTTGTACTCGCACAGAATGGTAATAAATATAATGGAACCCCACAGAAATTTCAGAAAGACTCAATATTTTATGATAAATTAATGTATGAGAAAACATGTTTAGTATATAGTAGTGTTAACACTGAATAGTTATCTGTTAAGAAAAAACAGCAACAAAAAGCAAAAATAAAATAAATAAAAATTCAATCTCACTTCACTTTAAGCCCAATATAAATCAAATATTTAACATAGATCAATATATGTCAGGAATGGTAAACACACCCATAATAAAAAAGTAATTTTTTTTTCTTGACTTTCCTTAAGAGCTCCTATTTAACTTTATGGTAGAGAGAAAATTTTTTAATTTAAGTTGACTTTCCTTAAGAGCTCCTATTTAACTTTATGGTAGAGAGAAAATTTTTTAAAAAATGAAATGAAATAGAATTACAAGAAAATAAAAAGACCAATATCTACTTTGGGGTAGTTAGTTCACTATAATAATTTTCACTCAATTCTTATTCTAACTACTAATTTTAAAACATGCTGTTTTTCTGTTTTTTTTTTTTTTTTCCTCCATTCCCTCTCTTCCCACTCACCTCTTACCATTATTGAGTGGTTAATTCTTGAGAAATTAAGGAGGGTATTTAAAGAATAAAAGTGACTAAGGTCCAATAGAGCTTTATTTACAAAAGAAGGCAATGGGTAGATTTGGCCTATAATGTTAGTTTACCAATCCCTGTTATACAAACTAAATGGAATTCTGATCAAAATTCCAAGGGCTTTACTTGAAGAAACAGAAAAGCAGATTTAAAAATCTATGTCAGGGCGCCTGGGAGGCTCAGTTGGTTGAGCGACTGCCTTCGGTTCGGGTCATGATCCCAGGGTCCTGGGAGCGAGTCCCACATCGGGCTCCCTGCTCAGTGGGGAGTCTGCTTCTCCCTCTGACCCTCTCCCCTCTCATGCTGTTTCTCTCTCTCTCTCTCAAATAAATAAATAAATAAATAAATAAATAAATAAATAATTAAATAAACAAACAAACAAATAAATAAATAATAATAATAAAAATAAAAATTTATGTCAAAGTTCAAAAAAACTCTTGAATTGCCACAAAAACTGAAAAGAAAGAAAAAAATGGAAAGACACTGGCTTATCTCAAGATTCATTATAAAACTATAAAATCAAGGCAGTTTGGTATTAGTGCCAAGAGAGAAAAATATATCAATACAAGAGAAAAGATAGTCCAGAAATGCACCTGTATATGAGAGGTTACCTGATTTTTGCCAAATGTGCAGTCATTTCAGCGGACAAAGGATAATGTCTTCAATAAATAGTACAAGACTACTTGGATACACATTCACAAATAAATAAACCACAATCTAGACCTTGTGAAATGTTCAAAAATCAAAGTAAATTGATTAGAAACTAACATGTAAAGGGGCGCCTGGGTGGCTCAGATGGTTAAGCATCTGCCTTCGGCTCAGGTCATGATCCTGGAGTCCCAGGATCGAGTCCCGCATCGGGCTCCCTCCTCCGCGGGGAGTCTGCTTCTCCCTCTGACCCTCCTCCCTCTCATGCTCTCTGTCTCAAATAAATAAATAAAAAATCTTAAAAAAAAAAAAAAGAAACTAACATGTAAAACCTAACTCCGTAATATCCAAAGGATAACATAAGAAAATTTAAGTGAACTTAGGATAGCCAAAAATTTCTCAGATACAACACCAAAGCATGATCCATCAAAGAAAAATGTGATAAATTCAGCTTAATTAAAAATAAGAACTTTTGCTCTTTGACAGATATCATTGTGGGAATAAAACATCAAGTCATGGATGGGTGAAATATTTAGAGATCAAAGATTTGATAAACTAAAAAAAAAAATGTATCCAGCATGTATAAAGAACTCTCAATAATAATTATATAACAATCTAATTTAAAAGGTTTGCAAGATATATACATACAATTTACTAAAGAAGATATATAGTTGGCAAACAAGCACATCTATACCTGCTCACCATCATTAATCATTATGAAAATGCAAATTATATTCACACCAAAAAACATTAAAATCCTATTAAAATGTCCAAATTAAAAGAATGAGAATACCAAATGGTGATGAGTATGTGGGATAAGTGGAACTGTCATAATCTGTACATTGGATTGTGAAAAACAACGACCATTTTGAAAAACAATGGCAGTTTCTTAAACAAGTACGTATCCTCCTACCACATGACCTCATCATTTCACTGTTCTTCATTTATCTACAAAAAATAGAAGCTAATGTCCTTACTCAAGTCAGTAAACAAATGTTCATAATAGCTTTATTTGTAATAGCCCCAAACTGGAAACCACCATTGTCTGTCAATAGGTGAATACACACTGTAATATTAAAATAAAATGCTACTCAGGAAAAAAAACAAAAAAGGAATTAAGTATCTATACATAGGTGAACACAGACAAATCTTAAAATAATTACACTCAGTGAAATAAGCAAGAGAAAAATTCCATATTGTATGAGTTTTTATACATAAAATTCTAGAAAATACAAGCTAATCTATAGTGCAGAAAGTAGATCAATGGTTCCCAGTGGATGGCTGGGGCAAATAAGGGTGGGTGAGAGGAAGAATTACAAAGGACCAAGAGAAACATTTGGAATTTTTGGACACGTTCATTATCTTGATTGTGGTGATCGTTTCATAGGTCAATACTTACCAAATTTTACACTTTAAATACATATACTTTATCATTATATCTCAATAAAGCTATTAAAGTAGTAATGATAAAAGTCATTATTATTATAACAGTTATTATTGTTAGGTAATATCTACAGGTCTTCCTAAAGTAGTACCAATCTAGAAATCATGAAAAATAAGATTGAGAAATTTGACTTCATAAAATCTAAAACTTTCATTGTTCTCAAATTGTTCCCCTGGTGAAGGCTCTGTGGATGGAGACACTCAAGAAAAATTCCCAGTTGATAAAGAAGGAAACTCAGGGCCAGAATTCCTTACATGGTTTCACTATAATAATAAAGACTCTAGGAATATTTATGCATGAACACACACACACTCACATTCAGGGGTACTCTGGTGTATATATACACACACACTCATTTCAAAACTAAAAACCAAATTTGAAACTATTTATATAATTCATTATGGCTAATTTAGTTGATGTGAAAGAGAATTTAAAAATAAATAATAAAATATGGAAAAGCCTGGGAAACACTTTTTTTTTTCCCCCCCTGGGAAACACTTTTAAAACACATGAATGGTGGGGCGCCTGGGTGGCTCAGTCGGTTAAGCGACTGCCTTCGGCTCAGGTCATGATCCTGGAGTCCTGGGATCAAGCCCCGCATCGGGCTCCCTGCTCGCGGGGAGCCTGCTTCTCCCTCTCTGCTGCTCCCCCTGCTTGTGCTCTATCCCTCTCTCTCTCAGATAAATAATAAAATCTTAAAAAAAAAAAAACAAAAAAAAAAACACATGAATGGGAAGTGTTCATGAATTTAAATATAAATGACTTATAAATATGTACATGTGGCTTCAGCTTCAAAATATAAAGAGCTTGGACATCATTATTCCCATTCTTATAACAAAATAGAAGCAAAACAAAATAATAGTCAATAATTTTTCTTAGATTCATCAGAGGTTTGAAGTCACGGGGCAAAATCTCACTACATCTTAAAAGATGATAGTGAGAATCACACTGAGATGATCTTAACTGAATCAAAAGTTGCCGGAGCCACAAACTGGTAGTAACACTTACATGGTAACTTAATACTTTCTGGAGTCTGAGTATGGACTAGTTTGAGAATAAGAAACTCCTGGTTCCAATCTCACGGTTACCCCAACAGTGCCATTATTTTACTTCCAGGAATCCACCCAGATTCCCATGTTTAATGTCTGAGAAATCTCCCCTCACACTTCCAGTAAGGGAGGGTCAAAAGTAATCATTTTGAAACACTCCTGGGACATTTTCCATAAGAAATGGCAACACTCCTAAGGAAACTGCTTTATCAGTAGTAGTTTCAGAAACTACTTTGTCTAAGTTGGTGGAAGGACAGTTAGCCAACTCCCAACCCTTCTAGGATTGCTGTTTCACCTAAGAGGAAGGAAAAAAGAAAGCTTAAAAATATTTCTGGTGGGTTCAAATCAGCATGTAAGAAACTTAAAGGTCATCACTCCCATTCACACAAGGAAAAAGCTGAACTGAAAACCAACTCTTCTTAGATCCATTAGGGAATTGAGGTCACAGCGCAAACCACTACCTCCCAGGTTGGAGAGACAGATGGGCAGATACAGGGAATGACAATTTACTAGAACAGAATCCCACGGAAACCATGATGGGGAAGGAATACTATCTATTCTGTAATTGATGAATCTTGGAGGTCCAGTGTGGACACGTTTGAGAGGCAAAAATTCCAGGAGGCATCCAAACTTGGGGGGGGGGTTCTCTCATACTTTGTGAGTTTTATGCTCTACCATGTTCTTACAATGAAAATCAGAGAAAAAATTCCCAAATCTAAAATTTGGAAATGAAATTCTTGGAAGAGGGAAAGTAGCCATTTTGAAGTAAACCTAGGGCATTTTTTGATTCTTCTAAACAAGCCCTGTCCTCAAGAGAGTGTTTTATCAAAGCCTAACCAAGTGGAGTTTTACCAGAGCCTAACCAATCTGGAGGAAAGGAAATAACTGTCACCTAAGGTGGTCAGGGTGGGGCAACTGAGAGAAACACACATTTCATACTTTAGTTAAGAAAAAAATCTCTAGGGAAACCCAAGTATAACAGGGGGCACAAAAATAAGGGCATAAGAGGAAATTTTAGCCTCTGACACCTACATGTACAGGAAATAGTAAATACAGCTGACTCCTAGGCAGATAAACACAAAATCTCACAAGAAAGGCCTATGTACCTCAGTTCCTTTTACTTAGTACATCATCTATAGCATTTCCAGATTTCAACACAAATTGACAAGGCACACTCAAAGACAAAGAAAACATTTTGAAGAGACAGAGCAAGCATCAGAGCCAGATACTGATATGACAGAGATGTTGGAACTATCAGAACAAAACTTAAAATAACTATGATTACTATCGAATGGCCCTAATGGAAAAAGTAGACACTGCAAGAACAGAGGCGTAATATAAGCTGAGAGGAGATGCTAAGAAAAAATCAAAAGGAAATGCTTTAAGTCAAAAGTATCACAACAGAAATGAAGAATTGTAATCATTACTTCAGTTACTTAACTCACAGGTTTTATTTTAAGTCTTTTGCATAAAAGTTTGCAAATGTCTGAGAATTTAATTGTCTATACATCACTTTTATATTGGAGTAAAATAAAAATTTAGAGTTATAAGGATTTCAATTTTATTTTGTGTACAAGTCTTAAAGTTAATGGTTAACATTCTTCCTCTTCATACATATCTACATATTTGTTCTATGTCAAGTGTTAATAGTTTGGTTTGGCTTTAATTTTGAATCAAAGCCTTTATCTGGCTCTGTGACTACAAGAAAAAGGTTTCCATGCCAAAGTTGTGATTAACTTTATAGATGCAGGAGAATTATGGAAATGCATCATGCAAAATGCCTACTTGCCAAAATTATTCCATGACCTTGTGCTTAGGCTGAGTTTTAAATAATTCAGTGATGTGTTGAATGAATAAATTTGTCTTGCTTGTTACTCTAAACAGTCATGCATTCACTTTTCTTTGCCATTTTTAATAAAGCCTAGTTTTCTAATATTCATGAAATATTGCATTTCAATTAAATTACATAGGTTTTGAGAAAATAGTTTGCCCTAAGCTGTTTAGTGTTGACACCAACTGTCATTTGCTTTTTCTTTGGTATAATGCCCAAGGAGGCTTTGAGTACAACTAATGCAAAGCACTGTCACTCTTTAATGAGATAGTTTTTGATCATGTATAACACAACACTGTCTGAGGAATAGAATAATAAACTCAGACAATATTTTGTTTATGAGGGATATGATATATCAAAATACGCAGAGACTTCAAAATAAACTTTTGCTACTTTAATAGAAATTATATGTGTATACTGTTCTAACACTAATGAATTCCAAGCATATGCATGCAACCCATTGTATTTTCTCAAACTTTTTTGTCTCTCACACACATTACCTATCTTCATGGTACACAAATAAATGGACAAAGGGAATGAGTGGATTTTTTCATTACTACATTAATTTAGCTTTTCAAAACTAGAAACTCTCATTCGGCTTTTACTTTTTTCTAACCTATTGAATTGACCCTATATTTCATGACGTAACTCCTCAAATAATTTTGATGTTCTCTGGTTATTTCTTCCTGAATCAGGACATTAGTTCTGATAAACAGAAAGATATCCTATAACTAGAAATGGCAACAGTATTCATTCTGGTTACTAGATCCGGTGCTTTGAATATATTCTCCAGTATTTAATTATAGTACATATACTTAATGAACTGATTTTACTTTGATAGTAATACAGTTTTAGTCAGTTTTAGGCATTGTGTCATGCTCTTAAAAACAATACAAAATTGAAATATGTGATTCTTTACATGGCATGAAATAATAGTATCTGCATATTAACAAGCACTTTTTAGTTGTCTTTACAAAATTTTTATATGTTCTATACGATATTATTGGGTTTATAGCTTGGGATCATTTCACATTTAAATTATTGGCATTTTCGTAACAAAACATTGCTTTCGGTTACCCTCTCATTTGCCTGAGGTCTCTTCTTCTGTGAAGGCAGGTGGTTTTAGGCAGCTAGGATTTGATACCACAAAAGAATTTTAAATCTACTCCATTGCAGAGGGTTTAGAAAAAGACACAGTCAGAATCTGCCATAGGAATTTTGGAAAGCGTTTTCATTTTTATGAAAAGTAAGGACAAATAACCCTATTCATATATTCTTTTTAATTCACTTTATCTGTATTGTATAATCCATGAAAAATAGGGTAACTTTAGGTACATTACTCATTTTCTTTTATGTAGGTGCTTAATAGATTAAGATACAATAATATTGGCAAATATAGTACAAAATAATATCTATAAAATGGTTTAATTTTTTTTTTTTTCTGGGGAGGACTTTAAAGATTATCTCATTAATTTAGACAGCCAGGGGTGCCTGGGTGGCTCAGTCGTTAAGTGGCTGCCATCGGCTCAGGTCATGATCCCAGAGTCCTGGGATCCAGCCCCGCATCGGGCTCCCTGCTCGGCGGGAAGCCTGCTTCTCCCTCTCCCACTCCCCCTGCCTGTGTTCCCTCTCTCGTTGTGTCTCTCTCTGTCAAATAAATAAATAAAATCTTAAAAAAAGAAAATTTAGACAGCAATTTTCCTCACCTCCTATGTAAAAAGATTCATCTCTCACCACATAAAAAGGCAGACTTCTAAGGTGGCGCTGGGTGTATACGCTTTGCATAATTTCCTCCTCTTGAGTATGAGAACACTATGTGAATATAATGGAATAGAAGCACTTTGATTATTAGGTTTTATGACAAAAATGATGGTACAGTCATCCCGATGATTATGTCACAGACTGTCCATCATACCAGACAGGAGAGAGATTCTCCTGTGTTCAAAGAAGTAAGCTGTCACGTTGTGAGAGTCAGGCAACTAGGTGTAGGAACTGAGAGTGACCCTTTGCAGTCAGCAAAAGAAAAAAAAATGGAGACTTCTCTCTGACAACTGCAAGGAAATGACCTTTGCCAACAACTAAATGAGCTTAAGAAACACAAACATTAGATGAGATCACAGCCCCAGCCCACACTGTGATGTATGTCTGGTAAGACTTTAGTAAAAGATCCAGCTAACCCATGTCCTGTTTCCTTACATTCAGAAATGGTGAGACAAATGTGTTAAATGTTGAGTTTGTAGTGATTTGTTATTCTGTAGTAGGAAATTAATATAGCATATAAGGGTTTTAAATTTGAGCAGATATCAAAATTATAAATATCTTTGAAAATATTTTTAATGTATAACATTTATGTTGTTTGCTTTAATGTGTTGGAAACTACAAATATCAATCCATGATAATATACAATAGAAAATACTATAGCCTAGGATATTTATCTACATATATGCATACATATACTTATATAAGGATACATATATACATGCTTACACTTATTCACATGTACATATATACACATGTCAAAAATATATATCCCTAAATGATATGGGGAAATACATAGCCTTAAATAAAGTGAAAGTTTAAAACTGAATAATATTATATATGTTTTTCACAACTAGGGAAGAATGACTGCAAAAAAAATAGGAAGGATTGTGTACATGCATACATTACCATCTTCTAATGCAGAAAACTAATGTAGTTGATTATATATCTTTAAATTTCCACTATAATAAAATAAATAAATGAGATATTTAACTGAATAAAATACAATTATGTCTGAGAACAATGTAATTTTAACTTAAATTATAGCATAATTTCAATTAATTTTATAATATTAAATTATAAAATATAAATAAATTCATTTAAATATAAATGATATCATTTTGGATCCTTTCTAAACATTTTAATGTATCAAAACTAGTATATAAAATCTCTTTTTAGTGTTTCTATTTTGTACAGAGTTCTTTATTCTTTTTTTTAATTTTTTATTATGTTAATCACCATACATTACATCATTAGTTTTGATGTAGTGTTCCATGAGTCATTGTTTGCGTATAACACCCAGTGCTCCATGCAGTACATGCCCTCCTTAACACCCACCGCCAGGCTAATACATCCCCCCACTCGCCTCCACTCCAGAACCCTCAGTTTGCCTCTCAGAGTCCATAGTCTCCATGGTTCGTCTCCCACTCCGATTTCACCCCATTCATTCTTCCCTTCCTGCTATCTTCTTCTTTTTTTTTAACATACAATGTATTATTTAAAGTTACTCTTTTACATATTTTAATATAAGCAGATGAGTTTTAATCTAAACAAATCCATTTAAATATAAAGGTCTTTTCACATTTATATACATATTTTTCTAAGTCCCCAAATCATGAGATAAGATGTCTGAGAAGAAAAGAGATGAACTACAATTAGTGTCTCTTCTTTGAAGAAATGGCAAAACATCAACCATTGAAACAGAGACCAAATGTGCCTATGTACTGCCTTTTTTTTTAAGAAAAGACTTTAAATGTAATTGCAACAAACAACCAGCCAAACATTTCTTAGTATTATGTATCTCAGCTATTACAGTCTTTCCTTTTCATTGGCCTTCAAACTGTGGATGAAGACTAGTGCAGATGGCTCATTCCACTATCATGGGAGAATACAAACATTTTGATGAAAATGTATTAAGTTAGCTTAATAAAGTCTTAAGAAAATGCATTATTCGATGCAGTAGTTTACTTTTAATTTTAGAGCCATCATGTATGTTGAATTTCTAAATAAATTTCTATTAAAATATTTTATATGTAAGACCAATATTGCTGATTCTTATATTCTCACTTAAAAATAATAGTACTTACTCTCTTCTACTAGTGTCAGGTTAACTTAAATTGTTCTTCGGACTTAGGAGCTCATGAAAACTAATCTAATATACTGCTTATTTTGCATTTGGAAATTCCAAGGAGAGAATGAAAACTTAGTTCCAGTTTGTCACTTCTGAAATTTGCATCACCGGCTAGCATTATGTGAATTTGTTCAAGCTACAATATTGGATATATTCTGTAAATGGGCTAAAATTAAATGTTAATCTGAAATGTTAATTTTAAGCCTAGATTGGCTATTCTTTTTTTTTTTTTTTTTTTTAAAGATTTTTTATTTATTTATCTGAGAGAGAGAATGGGAGACAGAGAGCATGAGAGGGGGAGGGTCAGAGGGAGAAGCAGACTCCCCGCTGAGCAGGGAGCCTGATTAGATTGGCTATTCTTAATGGATTTATTTCTTATTAGGAGAGATTCTGGTATAAATTATTCCCACAATAAGACACATTTTTGACAATAAGACGCAACTTTAAAATAAATATAAGTAAAGGAAACTGACTAAATTTTCAGACTCTATAGAAAAAGTAAAACTTTATTTAAGATGAGTCCAATTGACAAGCCCTACCTCTCAATCTAACTTTTGATTTCTGAAACTACCATGATTATTAAATATAACGAAACTTTGTATACAATTATATGACTGCTATTATTATTATTGTTTATGTATATGCAATGCAAATTATAATATTTAATTTAACTTTATATTTTATGGGTACTTCTAATTTTGATTGGTATATTTTATGGATAGTAAATTACACTTCATTATCTGTAAATTTGAAATGCAATGCTTAATGACTACTCCTGGGAAACGCATTGATATCCTAATCATCCAATTTTTATATGTGATAAATTAGACATTGAAGAGAACCTGAAATTTTTTTATCCAATGTGAATGCTGGTCCAATAGCATGTTCAACATCTGTTATGTATTTTGTTATTGTGAGTGTATTTCAGTTGATTAAATAAATGTTAACATTCTATAATCTTCAACTTATGCAGACTTTAATTTAGAGCACCCGTCAGCTGGGATTTCCAAAGCCTACATGTTCATGTCATAATTCACATTCAAAGTTAATTTCTCAAACAATATTTTGGAAATATTTCATGACAGGGCCAATTCTACAGTTGCCTGAATCTATATAACTCTTATTTCTTAATATTTTAAATTTCCCTGAGCACAATATATTTCATTGACTCACATTTATATACACTCATTGTGCAAATCTATATTTTGCTTTATAATCCATACTTTTTTTCTTCATTGTCTGTGGTCAAGAAAAACCTTTCTACCAGCATATACAAGAGATGTTTATTTTTTTTAAAGATTTTATTTATTTATTTATTTGACAGGGAGTCTGTTGTGGGACTCCATCCCAGCCAGGACCCTGAAATCATGACCTGAGCCAAAGGCAGATGCTTAACTGACTGAGCCACCCAGGCACCCCTATAAGAGATGTTTAAATGGAATTATAAAATGTCTGGGAGTAGTGTTACTTTTTAAAATTTATTTTCATAAAAATATAATTATATGTAAACACATTTGATCTCCTACAGAATATAGACATCAGTAATGATAATAATGTAAGCTATGGATCTCAGTAGTTGGGTAAATTATAACAATGGAATGTTTTCCTTTTTCCATAATAAAGACATTGTATATTAGCATATATAAGGGATAAAATCAGAACTTCACAAAGTACAGACAACTATGTAACATTAAAAAAGAAAAACGCTCCCATCAGTTGGAAAAAAAATCTTGTCTTTTCCATTAATGGAAAAAATTTATGATTAAAACATATAATGCTACATTTTTCCTGTGGTGTACAATAGTAGTGTTTTAGTGTTAATTATTTATTAATAAAAATTAAAGTAATTATTAAGTAGTAATTCTAGAATGTGATTGCAAAAAAATGACACACACCTAGTTAAAGGCTGATAGATATATGGAAATGTAACTCTCTCCCAACTTAGCCTCTTTAGCCTAGTCATATTTTCGTATTTTGCTTTGTGTTTACATTGTGTTTAAAGCTATAATGGCAAATCTAAAATGATGACAGCAGAAGCTGTTTCATATCCTTCCCCAAAAGTTTTGTGAATCTCTCCTTCTTTGATTCATTCCACTTTAAATTCATATATCTGAAACTCAAATGAAGGAAAGCATTTATCTCTGATAAATGTGGAAAAAAACTGGGAGCTATCCAAATGTGTCCAGTATCCTTACTTGTTTATATTTTGATTTTTCATAATATTATTTTTAATCCCAGCACTTCATTCTAATATTTATAATATTTCATTGATTTTCCATTGATTTACTGAGTACATAAGACTCACAGTGTTATATGTGAAAGCATCCGAGAAATGTACTGCTGAACTGGCCCCAGGGTTGGCTTACGTGAAATCTGGCTAAAAGTCAGTATTTTACTGAATTAGTTTTCAGTTCCCTTTATATTTTATTTTCAAAGGAAGTTATAAATTCAGAGAGCTCTAGATGCCAAATACTTTCTACTTAATCTGGGAGCAAATAATTGTATGCATTTAGAATTCCATAATTAAAAGGAATTCAGCCTGAAACCAAGAGTGTAATAATAAGGCTTCAGGATACGAGGTTAATATACACAAGTCAATTGCTTCCCTATATACCAGCAATGAACAAGTAGAATTTGAAAATAAAAACACAATATAATTTACATTAGCACCCAAAAAATGAAATACTATATATAAATCTAACAAAATAAATATAAGATCTACATTAATATACAAAATTTTGTTAAAATAAATCAAAAGTAAATAAATGCAAAGATAACCCATGTTCATACATAGGAAGACTCAATATTGTTAACTGTGAGTTCTGCCAAACTTGATCTTGATCAAAGCAATCCTAATCAAAATCTTGGCAAGTTATTTTGTGGGTATTGACAAATTGATTTTACAATTTATATGGAGAGGCAAAAGACCCAGAACTAAAAGAGATAACACAATACTGAAGGAGAAGATAAAGTTGAGGACTGACACTACCAGACTTCAAGATTTATTATTAAAGCTATACTAATCAAGACAGTGTGATATAGATGAAAGAATAGACAGATCCATGGAACAGAGCAAGAGCCCAGAAACATTTTCATTAATATAGTCAACAGATCTTTGACAAAGAAGCAAAAAGATCATCTTTTCAAAAATGGTGCTGATGGCCATTCACAGACAAAAAAAAAAAAAAAGAATCTAGACACAGACTTTATATCCTTCACAAATGTTAACTCAAAATGGGTCACAGACCTAAATGGAAAATACAAAACTACAGAACTCCTAGAAGATAACATAGGAGAAAACCTAGATGACCTTGGGTGCAGCAATGACTTTTAGATATAAGACCAACAGTATGGTCCATAAAACAAAGAATTGATAAACTTGGCTTCATTAAAATGAAAATGAACAATGTCTGCTGTTAAAGCTACTGTTAACAGAACGAGAAAGCAATACACATAGTGAGAGTAAATATTTGCAAAAGATACATCTGATAAGGGCCATTATCTGGCATATACAAAAAACTCTTAAAACTCAACAGAAAAAAAAACAAAACTAAAAATGGCTAACACTTTATCAAGGAAGAACTATAGATGGCAAATAAGCATATGAAAAGATGTTCCAACTCACATGCCATCAGGAAAATGCAAACTGAAGCCACAATGTCATATTATTACATACCTATTAGAATGGCCATAATCTGGAACACTGATCACACTGAATGCTTGTGAGGATGTGGGGCAATAGAAACTCTCATACACTGCTGATGAAAATGCAAAGTGGCACAGCTATTGTGGAAGACAGTTTGGCAGTTTTTTAAAAAAACTAAGCATACTCTTACCATATGATCCAGGAATTGCACTCCTTGGTAGTTACATAAATTAGTTCAAAATTGATGTCCACAAAAGCCTGCTAATGGGTATTTATTTATAGCAGCTTTACTCATAATTGCAAAACTTGGAAGCAAACAAGATATTCTTCAGTAAGTGAACGGGTCAATAAAGTGTGGTACATATAGACATTGAAATACTATTCAGCACTAAAATAGATGAGCTATCAAGCCATGAAAAGACATGAAGGAGCCTTAAATGCATATTACCAAATAAAAGAAGTCAATCTGAAATGACTATATTCACTTGATTCCAAGTATATGAAATACTGGAAAAGGGAAAACTATGGGAGACATAAAAAGGTTAGTGGTGTCTAGGGCTGGGGATGGGGGGAGGAATAGGATAGGAGCATGGAAGATGCTAATGTCAGTGAAAATATCATGCATCATAATATAAAGATGGAAATATTTCATTATATACTTATCCAAATTCATAGACTGAACCCTAATGCAAACTATGGACTTCAGGTGATTATGTTGAATCAAAGTATATTTATCAATTGTAACAAATGTGCCATCCTGGTGGGAGATGCTGATTGTGCGGGAGGTTATGCATGTGTTGGGGTAGGAGATACAATGGATATCTCTATCCCTTCTGCTTAATTTTGCTCTGAATGTAAAACTGCTCTAAAAAATAGTCTTAATTTTTTTAAAAAAGGAAATAGATACAGACTGAGGGTACTAAAGGGGCAGGGGTGGGGGGATGGGTTAGCCTGGTGATGGGTATTAAAGAGGGCACGGACTGAATGGAGCACTGGGTGTTATATGCAAACAATGAATCATGGAATATTACACCAAAAACTAATGATGTAATGTATGGTGATTAACATATCATAATAAAATAAAAATAAATAAATATATTAATTAATTAATTTTTAAAAAAGGAAATAGGTAGTCACCGTGCATAACCCTATTCTTGAAATAGAGAATTGTTCTAGATACAGCAGGATGATTTCAATATGAACATATGATTATTTGATGAAATAGATTGTATTTTCTGTTCCCTAGAAAGGGCATTGGGGCTTATTTGATTTGGGGATAGCTTATGAAATAGTCTTGTGCACATCAAGGAGCACAGAAAGAAACATGCACACACACTCTTGACACATATAAGCATATAATTACTCTTACCAGGTGAATTCAATAATCACACTCACAAACAACTGATGATTAATATGATGATGACCTATTACTATTTATGGGCTAACCACCAAAGTAAAACCTTGACAAATGCACTTATTTGTGTTTCTTTAACATCTGTTGTTAAATATACTTACTTGTTTGAAACATTGCTTTTTTCACTTACTATGAGGACTAGTAATGTCCCAAAGAATTTATGAATATAAAATATTACAACTAATACTCAAATTTGGTATTCACTTTATTTCATGGAAATTATTAATTTTATAGACTGAAAGATGGTACTTTATACAGATATAGATTATGAAGGCAAAATATTTTTGAGTATTTAATGTCTTATTTTATAAAATAGTAATCAAGTTTGTATCCTGGATAATAATATTATGTGCAGAATTTTGGAAGTACATTTTTGATTCATCTATCATGCTAAAATCTAATATTACATACAGCAATACCAAACAATAATTAAGTGGCATTGGTTGATGAAATTATTTTAAAACCACATAAGATTTTGCAATATGCTATCCATGCATATTTTACAATCAATAATAAGTGATCCTTTGCACCTTCCTGCAATTTACCCTGCATTTGACTTTTAAATTTTCAGGTCTAAAAGTAAAAGCTATTTACTTTTAAAAATCTAGGACATAATCAAACTGGAAGGCAATTTACGTTATGCCATAATTTTCTTTCTTTAAATATTATTAGATGACATGGGGCTAAAGTAGAAAGGCAAAATGTGGACCAACTTAACATTTAATTTACAAGTGAGAAATTTAACTAAAAGTAACAAAAGCTTCTAGTAAGATTCGCCTAAATGAGCTTTGAATTTCTCATCTGTCCAGGGAACACTTTCTTTACATAAAGCAAAGATTGGATAATATAAACTGTACTACAAAGGCTAAATGACCTTCTGACTAGATTAATGCTCTACCCTGTCTTTCTCTGAGGCAGCCTCATGTATTTTTCTTCACGTTAAAAATACTAACCATTACTTAGTTTTCCAGACTTTTAAAAGTGCCTAGCTAAGCTTATATTCTTTCTGAGGTAAATTAAATTTATGGAGTTAATGGTTAAAGAAATCAACAGTTTGGGAATGCTAAAATTTAATCTGTTGGATCATAATTTTAGAAAAGAATACTTTCCAAAATTCAAATCCATAAACTGAACTCAGAAGCAAGAATACTCAGAACTCAATTTATCTTAAAAATACCTTTTTTCAAGATATCAAGTGTATAATTTGCATTGATGCCTTTTAAAGCTATTTGTATTACAAGCCATCAATTCTATGGCATAGAAATTAATAAAAATGACAAGAAGGAAAAGTCATAAAAATGCTATTTATAATTAGATTAAACCTATAAAATAAACTCCCTCCCCATTTAAAAATTAAAATTCTAATATTTAATGAAGAAAGAGAAGTCAGTTTCAATATTTACTCTTATGGAAAAAATATTTATGTGAGATTTGATGTTAGATACAAGCTTTACATTATACTTTTATTGTATAAGTTAATTAATAATAAATTAGTTACTCAAAATAAAATAAAATGCAGTTTATCTCTGTAAAAGTGGGTTTCTTTAACTCTAAGGAGCTAAAGTTTAAAAGCCCATTGTTCAAAATTCATTATCTGATCACAATATTTGAGCTCTAAGAAGGGAATTTAAGGTACACTTGATAAGATAATATTGAGTAATTTAGGATTACTTTTACATTCTTGAGTCTTCTTAGGGAAATATAATTTTTGAAAGATTTATTTAAAAGATTTATTTATTTATTATGCGGGGCATAAGGTAGAGACAGAGGAAGAGGGAGAGAGAATCTCTCAGCAGACTCTACACGGCACGGGGGCCCAAGGGGCTTGATCTCATGACCCTGAGATTATGACCTGAGCTGAAACCAAGAGTAGGATGCTCAATTGACTGAGCCACCCAGGCGCCCCAGGAGAAATATGATTTTTGACTGAGTTTTTGATTCCCTATGATCTTCCTAAAGAACAGACCTAATTAGATCCTCAAAAATAACCTCAGGCTTCTTTCTGCCTGAAGGCCTTAACATAAATACTATACCATCATGGGGCTCTATTTTCCTACGTCCATCAAGTACTACAAGGCTCTACATCCTTGCTGAAGATTTCCCTGAGCATCCACTGCACCTCCTTAGGATCAGTTAGACTACTATATTCCAAATAACATGTGGTTATCCTTGTTAGCACTTATAAAATTTATTGTATTAATTTTTATTTTAATAGACAATCTCTATAATTTTTCTACTATAACCAAGTCCAGTGGTATCAGGGACTTCTTTTGCAGCTCTGCATCTAGCACTAAGGTACCTTGCAGTAACTATTTGCAGAATTATTTGACTGGAATTTTTGAATATAATTCTGGTTTTGATTGGTTGTGAATATCTCTATTTCTAAATCATAGTAGTAGATTTATGATCATATATATCTAAAAAGAAACCAGAACCATTTTCAGCTATTTTTAGTTTAATTGAATCAGATTCTATTGCCAAACAATTCAAAGGCCGTTAGAAATCTCTGGACTTACTGGTTTAAAGTGACTTCTCTTTATATGAGGTTCTTTTTTTTTTTTAATTTTTTTTAAAGATTTTATTTATTTGCGAGAGAGAGAATGAGAGACAGAGAGCATGAGAGGGAGGAGGGTCAGAGGGAGAAGCAGACTCCCTGCCGAGCAGGGAGCCCGATATGGGACTTGATCCCATGACTCCAGGATCATGACCTGAGCTGAAGGCAGTCGCTTAACCAACTGAGCCACCCAGGCGCCCTTTATATGAGGTTCTTACGCCATTAGGATTGAGTGAAAATATATAGTAACTATGAATAACTATTCAGGAATGATGAAAACTACCAAATTAGTTAAGATTCTGAAAGCCTTTGACAGACAAATATTAGAGTGCTCCGAATTCAGATTCTTTGCTCTCAGCTCCACTCACTACACTGCTTAGAAACTCATCCTGCAAAACTCCACTTAAAAAAGTCTCCTCTGGTTAATATTTCCTCTGAACACCACTGCCCAGACCTACCATAGCTGCTCATTCTCTTGCTCATAACACTTTATCTAGTTTATACCCCTTACAAACGATTCTAACTTTTCGAGCCTATCTGCTTCCTGTATTACACACTGTCATATTAAGAACAGGAATCATGTTTTATTCAATTCTATATCCTTGGCAAATCTCTCATTTTGCTAAGTAAAGACTTTAGATTAATTTCATGAGTCAAAACATGAATATCATTACCATTTTATTTATCAGCATGCTTTTGAATTTCATGATTTACTGGTAATGGTGGTAACATCTACAGTTCAATCATAAATAGTAAAATATAGTATGTTTTTGACATTATACTCATGTTCCTGTTTGACAATAATGAGAACCTTATTCAAGAATTTTAATATAATTTTTAACTGCCACATCTAACAGTAAACAATTAAATGGATGACCCTTTTTATAGTAGAGTAATGTAATGAAGAACCCATTGTTGACTCATAGACAGCTTTCATGACAGGAGCTGAGGTGATGAGGTTCCATCTCCTCCCACTATTTCTGAGATACTAACTCACTTCATATTTACCAAGTACCTGCTCAGCCAAAAAAAAAAAAAAAAAATTAGGGCTTTGCCAATTGCAAGCTAGCCTATAATAAAAAAAAAAAAGAGAGAGAGAGAGAGAGAGAGAGAAGGAAATTAAGTAATAATATATAGCCAATAAAAAAGAATGTCTTTTAATTATTCTGGATGACAGGATGCTAAACCTGTTTTTATATGATAAAGTTGACAACTCTACTTCATTATACATGACGACCTACTTGCCAGGTATTATTACTCAAGCCTTATGCTCAGGTCTCTGTCCAAGATCTGCTCAACTATCCTTTATTTATTTATTTTTAAAGATTTTATTTATTTGTTTGTTTGTTTGACAGAGAGAGAGAGAGAGATCAGGAACACAAGCAGGGGGATGGGAGAAGGAGAAGCAGGCTCTCCGCTGAGCAGGCAGCTTGATGTGGGGCTCGATCCCAGGACCCTGGGATCATGACCTGAGCCAAAGGCAGACACTGAACGACTGAGCCACCCAGGTGCTCCTCAACTATCCTTTAAATGGCAGTGCTCTCACAGGAACCCCTTTTTAGGATAAAATTAAAAGAACACAACAATTTTTTTTATGCTCTCTAATGACATTTATTAGTTCTTGATCTGTATGATAATGAAATTTTCTTGAAAGTTTTCATAATTTTATTTTTAATTAATGGCACATTTAGTTCAACTATGTAAATGGATTAATTTTATAACATTCTTTTATGATGTATTTAGTAATGTAATTATTTTTTTAATTTTATTTATTTATTTGAGAGAGGGAGAGAGAGAGCAGGGGGAGGAGCAGAGGGAGAGGGAGAAGCAGACTCCCCACTGAGTGTGCAGCCCATCATGGGGCTGGGTCCCACAAGCCCAAGATCATGACCTGAGCCAAAATCAAGAGTTGGTCGCTCAACCAACTAAGCCACCTAGGTGCCCCTATTAATATCAATTCTTACTTAGAAGTGAATTTCATCATTTTCTCTTTCTTTTACATCTCATCATTTGTACATCATCAATAGTAGGTTATTATCTATTCACGTTTAATTTCTATTAGTGATATATATTCAGTAATATAAGAAAATTATTGTATTCATTTAGAATATTCCTTGCCTTCTTTATGATTCGAAAAAAATAAATAGCATGCTTTTTTATTTTTTCTCAAAAACTGGTTTTTAGTGCAATGAAATAATTTTCTAATGTAATTACATATAGTTTGTTTGAGTAACTTGGAAAATGAATAACGGAAAGTCTACATCAACTTTTTATTCATGACATTATCCAATATGTTGACTGCCATTCACTGATAATGTCACAAATAACTCTGTTACCTACCACTGGCTTCCATTCAGGCTGTTACTACTTACTCTCACATTCTGCAATCACTTATTATATAATTCAGTGGAGGGTAACCAACACATTTGAAAGCTTTCCCTTTCACCCCACCCCTTGATTGACAGAATTCCTGGTTTCTATTAGGAGTGGACTCATTTGTATGTAAAATATTCTGTAACATCCAATTGCTTGCATAAAAATTTAAGACAAACAACAATCAATGCAATTTTGTCCTAGTTTCAACTGACAAGTGCTGGATGTTGAACACATTGAGGAGATTCTCAGAGGACTTTTTGTGAGTGTGACTATTTTTAAAGTATTTAGAAATATGTATCTTCAACCAAAGGGGGGGAAAAAAAAAACTAAAGAAATAGTTTAAAAGAGGAAATATCAATAACAGTGGCATCCTGGATTATTTGATTTTTGAAGCTTGAAGGTAAACATAATTCAAGTGACAGAGAGATGAATTTATGCCTCCAGCTGTTCCTCTGGATGCTGAACTGCATATTTTTTAACACGGCAGCAAAAGATTAGATGCCTATCAGTTATATACTTAAATAACACAAACTATATTCACAGCTTGCAGATAGGACAGTTAGATCACAGAAACCATTCACCTTCTAGTAGGTTAATGTTTTGTTTGTGCAGCCTTCTTCCATTGTTACAATTTAGGAAATATGCTTCCCCCTTCATTCTAGCCAACAGGTAGCTCACTGGTGAAAGCTGCAACCCATGCCATATTCCTGAAGCAACAGAAGGCAAAGCTTAACTATTAAAATAATGTGTGTTCTCACAATTTTTGTAGGATTGCAAAAGTAACTAATGATTGTTACTCACCGGTCCTCTTGTTAATATTACATTAACCGAGAAGGTTAGAATTGGACCCTCAATAGCAGTAAGGTAATATGGCCTTTAAAGTTCAGAAATGTGAACATCGACTGTGAGAATAAGCTGAAATTTTCTATAGCCTGGGAAGAACATGTGGGCCTGGGAAGTTATCTATGTGGAATGTGTTCGAATGCAGGGTTTATTACAGAGTTAGCCATTTGGACAGTCTTCAAAAATCTGGTGATACACTGGGGGAAGCTGCAATGACTGAGTTTAATAACTAATTAATTGAATTGCAGAAACTGACTAAGGCTTAACTTTCAATGCAATTCTCAAATGGAGTGTGAAGTAACACAGAAGAACAACTTGTTACACTATAGAAATATTTAAAAGAATAAACTCAGAATGCTTTAGGCATTTCAGCTGGTGCCTTCTAAAAAAATAACTGGCCTGATTTCAGATTATTGAACTGGTTATTTTCATGTCAACAAAACCCCAAACCCCTCTCTATAAGTGCATGCACGTATGCATGTGTGTGCCACATGATGAAGATATAACTGTGATAAGTCATCACAGCCTTTAAAACTAGTTTTAATACTCTAAAGAATGAACTAAAAATGAGTTTACCATCTGTTGAAGTAGAAAGGAATAATTAATTATCAGTGACCCATTATCAGACAGGTGTCTATAAATTGCCTGATCACTATGTTGCCCTGAAATATTTGTGGGATTGCTTTCAATGTGTTGCTTGTTTTGGAAGCCCTCCAATCACCATGATCATCATGGAAAAGAGTTCAGGATGTATAATTCTATCAATTTCTACAGATTAGGTACAGCTAAGTTTTCAAGTGGCAGTTCCTTCATGCTTGGGTATCAAATCACAATTTATGAGCAGCATATTTTATTTTCAAAGCTGGAGATCTTAGTCAAAAGATCTAAATGTGAAAATATATGAAAAATAGAAAAGAAAGATCATAATTCTGTTTTTTTGTTGTTTTGTTTTTATTATGTTATGTTAATCACCATACATTACATCATTAGTTTTTGATGCAGTGTTCCATGATTTATTGTTTGCATATAACACCCAGTGCTCCATGCAGAACGTGCCCTCTTTAATACCCATCACCAGGCTAACCCATCCCCCCACCCCCTCCCCTCTAGAACCCTCAGTTTGTTTTTCAGAGTCCATAGTCTCTCATGGTTCGTCTCCCCCTCTGATTTCCCCCCCTTCCTTCTTCCCCTCCTGCTATCTTCTTCTTCTTCTTTTTTTTTTTTAACATATAATGTATTATTTGCTTCAGAGGTACAGATCTGTGATTCAACAGTCTTGCACAATTCACAGCGCTCACCATAGCACATACCATCCCCAATGTCTTTCACCCAACCACCCCATCCCTCCCACCCCCCACCACTCCAGCAACCCTCAGTCTGTTTTTTTAATAGTTTTGGTAGGGTATCCTCCTTACCAATGAGGTTTGTCTGCCAGGCACAGGTTAATTAGAAACTAGCTTTTGCCATTTGTTTTTCACCCTAATTTTTTAATAATTTTATGATGATAGAAAATATGTAGATATTGTGTTCAAGCAATATGCTAGTTGTGAAGCAATGTGACTAAATAGGCAGCAAGTAAAGTTGGAGGAAAGAAATTATAGTGGTGATATGTAACTTCTCAATTTACATATAAATTTCTAATTTAATTACATGTAGATATCTATAAAATTATTATTTAAAGTAAGACTTTGGGTAAACAAATCGTCATTGCCATAGAATATTTTAGTTAAAATAATGAATATATTACCATTAATTGGTTGCTTCTAAGTGCACTGGAGATCTTGGAGAAAGAAGAACAGGAGTTCAGTGCTTCAAACTTCAAGATTAAAGGCTTGAGTAAGAAACAGAAAGCTTCTGTAATTTTGCTAACAAATCATTAGTTCCTGGAGCCATAGGGCTGCTATTTGAAAACCAAGTCCAGAGTCTAATCCTGTGAGTGGCCGAATTACAACAGAAATGAAACTTATAACTTCATAAGGTCTATTATTATAGAGATGGGACATGTACTAGGAAATAATGGGACCCTAGAAATTGGCACATGGGCAGAACCTCATGAAGCTGGAGACACTGAGCTACAAATTCCTTCTGATTTTCTCTGCCGGGAGAGCCAGCCTTGCTTCCCTTCTTTCAGGGATGTAGTCTCTCCTTGTCTGAAAAATCTTTAATTGCCTTCTCTGAAGTAGTGGTTTGGTAGGAGACTTCTGATCATCTTCAGAACACATTCCCATAGCCTCTTACTTCCTCCAGACCCATAGCCAGACTCAAGTACCAGCATGTTCCAGAGGGAAAGGTAAAAAGTGTGATCCATGAGGATGTACTACACACACCAAAAACTGGCAAAATCATGTCAAATGACATCAATAGAAATGTGGAGCAAATATTTGGGAATGGATCCTAAGAGTTTTGTGTTAGAATGAAAGAAAGACAATATTGTATCAGGCTATAATCATTGACAGGGATACACTAAAAGGCAGAGGATTAGAGACATTCACATATTAGATTTATCATGCAACACCCCCAAACTATGTCCCCAGAAAAGGTCTAGAGACTAATGCTTTATGAAGGCTTTGGTAAATATGCTTGTAAGGAGAGTCCCAACATTCTCAACACTCTGTATTGGCCCTGTACGTAGGCCAGAAATTATAGTGCAAAACTGTGCTATTGAAGGACCTGACTCCCTGAATTCAATTGATGAGGCCCACGGTGGCAAGGGCCAAGAAGCAGTACTTAATTATTAAAGACAGGTAGTTGTGATTACTGTAATGGTAAGTTGGTACAAGCAGTAATCATAATAATTTGACCTACAGAAAGGGACAATAGCTAACTGATCATGGTGTCTCTAGAATTGAAATAGATGGATGTCTTACTGAAGCGTTTCTTGATTAATATAAGTGGCTAAGCTCTAGAATTGTTGAACAGAAGTACGGACTAACGACAATGGAGAGTCACATTCACTCAAATATTCCCCAATTTAAGGCAGTTCACAGCACAGAGATTCTTGAATGAAAAGGAGGCCTTGTCCTTTTGAGGAAGTACCTTCCTACACTGACATAAGTTTATAATGTAATTTTTTTCTCAGCCTTCCCTAAGGGACCTGACATTATATACTAGAAGTGTACTGTACTAGGGAAGGGAAAATAATGAGAATATTTGGAGATACCTGACACTGGTTCTTACACAGATCCCAAACATCACTATGGTCCACCAGTCAGAGAAAAGGCTTATGGAAGTCAGGCAATCAAAAGAATTTGGTTTGGGTCCACCTAACTGTGGGCCTAGTGGGACCTTGAATGCAATCTGTGATTATTTCCCAGTTTTGTAACGAATACATATATCCAGCAACTGACAGAATTCCCTGATCCACAAAGTGAAAACTATCATGGCAGTAAAGGTCAATTAGATTAATCATAACTGTCTCTATTGACCCAAATAGTCAATTAAAGTTTACACTGTGTTCCTGGAGGGATTACAGAGATTGTGCCACAATCAAGATGCAGAGGAAGTGAATCTCTTCATAAGCTCATTCACATCTTTGACCTGTGCAGAAGACAGATGGATCTTGGAGAATGAGCATGGATTATTGGAAACTTAATTGGTCATATGAATTGCAGCTGTTGTCCTAAATGTGGTTTCAGTATTGGACCAAATTAGTATATGTTCTGGCACCTGGTATGTAGATATTAATGTGGTAAATGCTTTTGCCCTGTAACTGTCAGTAAAGACCATCAGTAGCAGTATTCCTTCTTCCCAGTTGGCCAGAAATAACTTTCACTGTCCTACTCAGGGCTACATTAATTCTCCAGCCTTGTGCTGCAGGAATCTTAATTGCCTATCCATTGCAAAAGACATCATGCTGGTCCACGACTTTGATGATATCATGCTGACTGGATGGAACCACTACCATAGCAGGTGGTAGGAAATATGAAATGTTTATTGGAACTTAGGCCTTGTTACTGTTTGCAGAAATAAAGATTATATAGCCCCTCTCTACATTTTCCCTGAATTGAAAGGTACATATCTATAGATATTAACAAATTTCTCTTTTCCCCTCCTATCCCATCCCACCACCAACAAATGTATGAAGATTAGATATGCCATATATTACTCACTTTGTTAAATATTGAAAATGGATTACAATGAGGAAAATGGGGGTTTATATTCAGAAAAGCTGAATTCAAAGCTAACTAAACTAACACATCTTCAGATTTTCTACTCTTGTGGAGTGATGCTTATTTCCAAAATATCTTTATGTTAGTCTTGCCCTTTTAGGCATTATATGTATATAAGAAAGTATAATAGGCAATCAAATGGCTTTATTATAATGGGCACTTTATTTCTGCCTTGGCCTACCTTGTATTTATCCCCAATTCTTTATTGTCTTATGTGGAATGATTTCATGCTTAATAAATAGAATTTGGTGGACTACACGAAGATACCTTTTTTCTCAGAGACAAATGGCACACATATTGCTCAAGATTGGTCAATGGAGGATGGCCCTGTGGAATATAAAACTTCTACAAAGGGACAAAAGAACCTGAAAATTTGCAAAGTGTTCTGTCTTTATGAGGCATGTTCTTATACTTCCTACACTCTAGTTCTGTGAAGCTGTTTGGTTTTTGACAAACTTCCAAGCAGAGTGTTTATATTCCCATAGATGTGAGCTCACCATATAATTTTGCTTGAAAATGACTAAAGATGGAACTATTGCTTGTAACTAAAAGAGCCTCATTTCGACAGCATTCTAATAGATACTATTTCTTTGTTCTCTTATGAACCTTGTAGTGTCCTCAAGTGACAATATATTATAGTACCTTTGTTTAATGATGTGAATACCTTCTCTATTCTGTATATTGAATGGTGTGGCCTCTGATATTTCCTTTTTATCCTTGGACATGCATGAAATTTTTGTACAGACATATATGTACACACACAAAAATGCAAGACTATGTTTGTTGGTTGTTTCAAGTAAAGACTAGAATGTGGTGGGAAGGATGAGGAAACATTTCATCATTTCTAATTGATGAAAATTCTCCAAGGAGACAAGTACAATGCCAAAATGTTGTGGAGTATTGAACTCAACTCCCCATGGTCCCAAAGGTGATATTCTGATTTGTGTATTTTAACATGGCTATAAACATTTGGTTCACAGTTGTTAAGAGTTAAACAAAGGAAAATAGGTTAAAAGCCAGTCTCTCTTGAGACAAGAAGAAAGAAAGAAAGAGCAAAGAACATCTTGGCAAAGTGTAATGAGGAAGTGGGATCCCAGGGGAATACCCAGCTTCTCCAAATGAGACAGCAAGAAAACCTGCCAGAGACACACTGGGGAAATATGCCAAGATAACATATTTTCTCTGAGGGAAACACAGCCTGTGAGGAAAAACAAATTGAAATTGAGGAAATAACTGAAAATAAAATCCAAAGCAGAGAGGAAACAAAAGGTAATGAGCACAACACAGGAGAGGAGGAAAAAAAAAAAAAAGTGAGTTTTCATTTACTTACAGATGTTTACCTTTATCGGAATAGATATGGTGATGATTTTTCTTCTAAAATATATTGTTAAGAGGATTTTAACTATTCATCTATATGACTTCAGTATTCTCTTATTGTATAATTATTGACTATATCAATATAATCAATATTGATGATGAGGATAACAAAATGTTTAACATTACCCACAAATCTGGATTAGAGTTAAGATTCAAATAGTAGCAGCATAAAGTCCCAGTAGTGACTAAATTGGTACAATGCACTTTTTGTGTATGGGATATGATCTTAAATATTATGAGATCAGTGTTTTCTGTTTGTTTAACAAGGCTATCTCATTATTTTGAAGACAAACTATAGAAACAAACAAATAATTAAAGGAAAATAACACTTAATCCCCAAATAAAAATAATAGGTTGAAATATATCATAACAGCAATGTCCACAATAGCCCAACTGTGGAAAGAGCCAAGATGTCCACTGACAGATGAATGGATAAAGAAGATGTGGTATATATATATAATGGAATATTACTCAGCCATTAGAAAGGATGAATACCTATCATTTACATTGACACTGATGGAACTGGAGGGTATTATGCTAAGTGAAGTGAGTCAATCAGAGAAAGATAATTATCATATGGTTTCACTTATATGTGGAACATAAGGAATAGTGCGGAGGACCACAGGGGAATGGAGGAAAAACTGAATGGAAAGAAATCAGAGAGGGAATCAAACTATGAGCGACTCTTGACTCTGGGAAACGAACTGAGGGTTGCTGGGAGGAAGGTGGGTGGGGGCATGGGGTAACTGGGTGATGGGCATTAAGGAGGGCACATGATGTGATGAGCACTGAGCGTTATACGCAACTAATGAATCATTGAACACTACACCAAAAACTAAGGATGTACTATATGTTGGCTAATTGAATTTAAATAAAAAATAAATAAATAATAAAATAAAATATAGTGGCGAAACTCTAATATCTAGCATTTTTATATTTTTTAAGATTTTTTTTTATTTATTTGAGACAGAGAGAATGAGAGAGAGAGAGCACATGAGAGGGGGGAGGGTCAGAGGCAGAAGCAGGCTCCCTGCCGAGCAGGGAGCCCGATGCGGGACTCAATCCCGGGACTCCAGGATCATGACCTGAGCCGAAGGCAGTCGCTTAACCAACTGAGCCACCCAGGTGCCCAATATCTAGCATTAAAAAAAAAAAAAAAAAAAAAGTAAAGTTGTATATAGAGTTATACTTCCAAAATGACAAAACTAAATTTCTACAAAATATTTTAACTTTTTAAAAAAATATCTTAAAATAATCAACCAAAACAGCAGAGAGCACAATAGCTTCCCCTGTAAGAATCATTACTCTTACGGATACTTTATAACAGAGTAAATAATTTCACCAAAACATATTTTATTACTACAACAAAATAATAATTTTTACTACATTTTTATGAGAATTGGTGAAGACATATAAACTCCATTAAAATGTTTAGAAGAATCAGTTTTTATAAAGATAACATTACTATGATTTTCTACAAAATCTAATGAGGTAGCATTTAAAAATAACCCAATAGGGATGCTTGGGTGGCTCAGTCAGTTAAGAGGCTGCCTTCAGCTCAGGTCAGGATCCCAGGGTGCTGGGATCCAGTCCCATATCAGGCTCCCTGCTCAGCAGGGAGTCTACTTCTCCCTCTCTCTGCCATGCCCTCTGCTTGTGTGCTTTCTCCCTCTCTCTCTGGCAAATAAATAAATAAAATCTTTAAAAAAGTAAAAAAAATAAATAAATTAAAATAACCCAGTAAATATTTAGAAATATATGGATACTGACATTTAAATTATAACCTAATAAATAGTATAATAAAAGCTGGAAATTACACATTTTTCTATGTACTATAAAGTTAAATTGATTTAAAAATATTAAATTGTAACATAATATTTGCATAGTTACTAGAAAATGAGCAACTATTTTTTTTTTAAAGATTTTATTTATTTATTTGACAGAGAGAGACACAGCGAGAGAGGGAACACAAGCAGGGGGAGTGGGAGAGGGAGAAGCAGGCTCTCCGCTGAGCAGGGAGCCCGATGCGGGGCTCGATCCCAGGACCCTGGGATCCTGACCTGAGCCTAAGGCAGACGCTTAACGACTGAGCCACCCAGGCGCCCCCATGAGCAACTATTTTTTAGCTGAAATTCAAAAATGTTTCCATAGTGGTGCCTGGTCATGATCCCAGGGTCCTAGGATTGAGCCCCGCATCGGCTGTGCTCCGCGGGAAGCCTGCTTCTCCCTCTCCCACTCTCCCTGCTTGTGTTCCCTCTCTCTCTGTGTCTCTCTCTGTCAAGTAAAGAAATAAAATCTTAAAAAAATGTTTCCAAAATTTTATGTTTGTGAATAATCACAAGTGGGAAAAACATGAAGCATTCAAGTATGAACTTATTTTAATATCACAGCCTATCGATTAGATAACTACAGGATTACTGTGCAAACATATCAAAAGGCAGCCATTCTTTAAAAATTATACTTCTTTTTCAACGTATTATCTGAAATGACAAAGTGCTTTTGAAGTACTAACAACCTTATGCATTATGATCCAGGTTAGGTCGAGCTTTGTAATGGGCAACAAATGTATCTCTGTAATGCCATATTGAAAAATGTGTGAAAAGAAATATGATAAAAGTTATTTAGCAATTTCTTTTTTTTTTATTTGTTTTTTTTTCCAGTTTCTGGGTCATTTGTTTGGTCTCTGAAAATATCAGGGTAAGATAAATATTCATCACTTCTTTTGTTTGTTTGAAAAAATATATAATGTTGAAATGATTTCTTGCTCAACAGTTTAATTTGTATTGCAAGTAATGGTGGAAGACTCCAAAGCCCTTATCATCTTCAGAGCTGTTACATTTCTGCCACTGAGCAGAATGTAACTGATGATACACCAGCATTTTCAGGTTAAAAGTTTTAGAAAACGGGTCAATGTTACAAGATTTTTATTTCTGGATTATCTTTCTTCTTTCCACACATACCTGCTGTGTCTTTATTTTTTAAGATGTATTTATTTGAGAGAGAGCGTAAAAGAGAGAGCGCGTACACACAGGGAAGGGAGGGGCAGAGGGAGAGGGAGAGAGAGTGTCAAGCCGACTCCCTGCTGAGGGTGGAAGGTGAGCTGGGCTATATCTTACCACCCTGAGATCAGGACCTGAGTGGAAACCAAGAGTCCCCCACTTAACTGACTGTGCCACCTAGGCACCCCACCTGCTGTTTTTGTTTGTTTGTTTTTAACATAAATATAAGATTAACTTAAATTAAAAATAACCTGGAAAAAATTAGCTAGCTTATTATAATTATATCTTATTATCCAAGATATAATTTTTGCTTATACATTTTGTAAAGAACTATGTTACTGGTTGTTTTGGACTGAATTGTGTCCCACAGATTCATATATTGAAGCCCCAAACTTCAGGACCTTGAATGTGACTACATTTGGAGGTAGAAGCTTTAAAAAGTAATTAAGTTAAAATGAGGCCCTTAGGGTGGGTCTATTCCCATTAGAATTGTGTCTTTATAAGAAGAGGAAATCAGGACATACAGAAAGAGACTCTGGGAGTGCCTGAGCACAGAGAAAAGGCCATGTGAGCACACAGGAAGAGGGGGGCCAACTGCAAGCCAAGGAGGGGGCCCTCAAGAGAAATCTAACCTGCTGACACCTTGATCTCAGATTTTTAGCCTCCAAAACTGAGAAAATAAACTTGTGTTGTTTAAGCCACCCAGACTGTATGTAGGATTTTGGTATAGCAGCCCTATCAAACTAACGTAACTTGAAAGCGATTTATTTTTCATTTATCCATTTTAATTTGCCTCCTCAGCCATGAGAAGAAAGTTTTTCCTGTGAAGCATTAGTTAATACCAAACTCTTTAAGGTACACTTACTCATCACATTTGATATATTGAGTCTTATTTTTTTGTAAACTGAAACTCTAGGCTAATACTGCATTAAACTGTAAAAAATAATAGTCTTACATAGGTTTCAACAGGGGCAAAGAAGATTTAATGGTTTATATATAAAACATTATAGGGTGCCTGGGTGGCTCAGTTGGTTAAGCGACTGCCTTCGGCTCAGGTCATGATCCTGGAGTCCCTGGATCGAGTCCCGCATCGGGCTCCCTGCTCGGCGGGGAGTCTGCTTCTCTCTCTGAACCTCCCTCCTCTCATGCTCTCTATCTCATTCTCTCTCTCAAATAAATAAATAAATAAATAAATAATCTTTAAAAAAAAAAAAAAAACAACAACCCAAAAACATTATATATGAATTTTGTATATAAAGCACTTAATGGTTTCCCATGACCATGCTCTACAACCAGTCCAGTTCTAAAGAATCACTATCTAACCTAGTGGACTTTAGAGAATGATGAATGTAATAAAGATACTTAATTTCTCTTAAATTATCTTCAACTTTATGCCTTAGGCCCTTTTTAACAGGTGACAGAGTAAGGTCCCGGAGTGACATAGGAAAAAATGTAAGGCAATTGAAACACATGCAATCAAATTGTATTTAATAGATACCCACTTTTATGCTCTACTGTAATTTTTGTTGTTGGACAACTCTAGTTTATTTATAGTAAGTTGAAAATGTTTGGATACAACCTAATTATAAAAAATGAAATGATTAACTGCATCACTTAGTTGCTACAAAGGAAGTTTGATGTTAAAAGATTATTCATCAGGGGGCGCCTGGGTGGCTCAGACGGTTGGGCGCCTGCCTTCAGCTCAGGTCATGATCCCAGGGTCCTGGGATCGAGTCCCACATCGGGCTCCCTGCTCCTTGGGAGCCTGCTTCTCTCTCTCTCTCTCTCTCTCTCTCTCTGTCTCTCATGAATAAATAAATTAAATCTTTAAAAAAAAAAAAAAAAGATTATTCATCAGGGGCGCCTGGGTGGCTCAGTCGTTAAGCGTCTGCTTTTGGCTCAGGTCATGATCCCAGGGTCCTGGGATCGAGCCCCACATCGGGCTCCCTGCTCAGCGGGGAGCCTGCTTCTCCCTGTCCCACTCCCCCTGCTTGTGTTCCCTCTCTCGCTGTGTCTCTCTCTGTCAAGTAAATAAATAAAATCTTAAAAAAAAAAAAAGATTATTCATCAAAGAGCCAGGAGGCCTGGGTCAAAGGTCAAGTTCTAAAGAACTGTGTGACCTTAGGAAATTCACTTAATCTTGGTGGCTTTATATCTATACAAATGATGTAATTAAAACAATTATTCTGAAATCCATACAGCTTTAAGATGCTATGAAGATCAGACACAGAATATCAAAGTTAGATGATTTTTATGTACAAATGTATAAAGTTCAGAGGTTTTTTTTTTTTAAGTTGGATTTGAAAGCCACATGTTTGTGTTGTTTGTATTGTTCAAATTTTAAATATATTCCGAGTTCCGCTGATTGACTCTCTAATTCTCAAACCACATTTTAAAAAAGGAACATGGGAATATTTTGACCATCACTATCTTCCAAAACTGGAGGAGATCACTAGGAGAGCAGTAGCAGTAATTAATGCCAAGCTCACTCAAGACAGGAGAACAATTAGAGAATGATATTAATAATTATTAACTTCCACGGGATGTGTGCTGAATAAGATCATCTTCTATGACAGCACTGGTTGCCACAGATTAGATCAGATAACCTGTTTTTTTTTTATTAATATGCTAGGAACCTACTATGTACCATGTGTATTAGATGTAGCAGATGAGGAAATAAGATTCTTTATACTCAAAATGGTGAGAATGTAGAGAAGTGTTTAAATATAATATGTATATATGGTACTTTTTATAGTGTGTGTATATATATATATAGTGTGTGTGTTTATAATGTAGTTTAGACATATTTAAAGAGACCTTATTTTGTAGAATAGGTTTACATTCCCAGCAAAATTAACAGGAAAGTACAAAGAGTTCCCATATTTCTTTCCACCCATTAACTTGGATTTATAATAGTTTAACTGTATTTCTCCTGAGAATTAAATTATTGTATAGTTTTCCAAAGATTTCAGAATATTCCTTTATTAAATGTGGGGTTTTATCTTTGTTTAAAAAAACAAAGATAAATTATTTGATGTCATTTTGTACCTTTTTACTGACAACTGTGGCTTAAATTCTAAATTGAATATCAGGACTTTGTGGAACCATCACTTTCGGCTCATTTAAGTCCTTTGAAAATTTCAGAAGAACAAAGCTCATAAAACTTTTAGAATTTCTCCCCCTTCTTGAATCATAAATTAATCTGTGAACATACCTACACATATTATTGGTATTAATAAGAAATAGGGGGGTGCCTGGGTGGCTCAGTTGGTTAAGCGACTGCCTTCGGCTCAGGTCATGATCTTGGAATCCCTGGATCGAGTCCCGCGTCGGGGTCCCTGCTCAGCGAGGAGCCTGCTTCTCCCTCTAAGCCTCCCCCCTCTCATGTACTCTCTCATTCTCGCTCTCTCAAATAAATAAATAAATCTTTAAAAAAAATAAATAGGAGAAAGGTGGTTTCTAAATAATATAAAACAAATTAGCCTAATGCTTTTTTTATTAAAATCTGAAGACAACAGCAATCCAAGATTATCTTTTTAATGTCTATGTTAAGAATGATTGTACATCACTATATTTAATCTGAAATATGTCAATATGAGCTCAGAACATTTTTTAAAAATATAACAATTATAGGGATACCTGGGCAGTGCAGTCGGTTAAGTGTCCGACTCTTGGTTTCAGGTCAGGTTATGATCTCAGTGTTGTGAGATCAAGATCGAAGTCAGGCTCTTCTCTCAGCAGAATCTGCTTAAGACTCTCTCTCCCTCTCCCCTTGTCCCTCCCCCTTCAAATAAATAAATCTTAAAAAAAAAAGATCAAAATATAACATGATACATAAGAAAAGTGTCCAGCAGATGATGTGATCAATAAAATCACCAATGCTTTGATATTAGAATTGAAAAACAATTAAATAATTATGGTGTAAAAACGAAATTCCTTAAAAATAATAAGGGAATGACCAAAAACCGAGTAAGAAAATGGTCTAAAAACATGAGCAGAATAAAAACAAATGAATTTTAAAAATAGGAAAATGTGTATGGTTACAGATGGTAACTGGACTTACTGTGATCATTTTGTAATGGGGAAAATACCGAATGATGTACCCCTGAAACCAAGAGGGTATTCTATGTCAATTATACTTCAATAAAAAATAGGGAAAGGAAATTAATATAAAATAAGAAAATATAAATAAAGCTTTTCATCAATCAGTTAGTAAAATATTTGTTAAATCCCAGTCTTGGAATGATGGGGAAGCAATCATTTTCATATCTTGTTAATAAAATTGTAAATTGTTCCATCTTCTTTGAAGGGCAATTTGGCCACATTTATTGAAATTAAAACATCTGACAGGCCCTAAATAGTGACATCTCATTTACTGCTCTTAGCACACCGAGTGTCCAGATTTTAGCTTTCAAAATGATTCTACAATAAAAGAAACTATGGTTCCTCAGAGATATTTTCTACAATAAAAGAAACTATGGTTCCTCAGTGACGCTGATGTTGGGGCAGAGAGTATTGAATATAAGCCTAAAATATTATACAGTATGTGCTCAAAAATAAAAATTAAAAGAAAATGTTTGAGAGTATGTCCAAGGACATAGGAGAAAGCATTGTTAAATTCTTTACATACTGGAGCTTAGATAATTTGCTCTTGTGCCTGGACTTCTGTTCCTTTGTCATCCTGTACATCTGATACAGATGTTTTGGACACTCTATGGATTAATTATAGTTATCACAATCTTTGTCTTTGACTTTTTCAAAAATCAGGGAAATGCATGGCCAAGAATGGGCTATACCTAAAGAAGCTGTAAAACTGAAATAATGCCTAGGTCAAGTAGAAGAAAAAAGTACTTAATTTTCTCATAGAAGAATTAGTACAGTCACAGTTATTATCCAATACATTCTTCAAGATTTACTGGTCCTGACTGAACAGTGGAAGCCCCCAGTGCCTGGAAACTTACTGTAAACTCTATAGGTTTAGGAAAAAACAGATTATTTTCATTTCTACTATATGATATCATAAGAGTAACTGAAAATTCTGCCACTATTAGAACTTGACATGCAGCCTTGGACATTGGTAAGGGTTTTTTTTTTTTTTTTTTTTTTTTTTTTTTTTTTTTTTTTTTTTTTTTTTTTTTATAATGCTCTGGAGAGAAAACCAAAATCAGTTTGCTTTTGCCTGCCTGGAAAGGCATGCCGATGACAGATCATGAATGGATGGACAGACCATAGTACAATGTCAATTCTTGAAGATTGCACAAATATTGTTTACAATGACTTTTTCATAAGGTCTTTTACAGAAAACCTGCTTGCATTTCACTGCATGCCATCCCAGCACAGCTGGCTAAAATTTGTGTGCCCTGAATGAGAATAAGGTCTAAGAGAACATCATCCAGATGATAACCTCGGGGATTAAATTAATTATAACCTAAAGAAACAAAAATGATCTGCTGGTTGTGCATCCACCAAATACAAAGAAGGAGGCTTGACTACTAATTAGTCATTTGGGATATTGGAGGCAGCACATGCCTCACTTGAGGTATTTTACACGTCTTGAAAAGAATTGACACAGACGGTCACATTTAAGTGGGAGTACCTATGGTAAACTGCCATGAAAGCATGCCAAACAAAAGTAACTCAGGCACTGCTATGGATCTCTATCTCTCCTTTAGACTCTATGACATGTATATCTTTTACAATCCTCAGAAACAACTGGAACTTTTGGCAAAGATTCCACCGGTAATCCTGAGTTGCTAAGTGGTTGTAGCTAGACCATCACTGGTTCCTAACAGAGATTGTCTCACTGAAAAAAATGCCATGACTCTCATACCTAATATTCTCATCCTCTAATAGGCCCTCCAATTTAGGGTTAATACTGGCCCTGAGGCCTTACCCCCTTTCACCAACAGACAGTTGTTCACCCATTAAACACAGAGACAATCTTGCTTACCACATAAACTGATCACAAGGCTTGGTACCTACAATGTGATACATTAGGGAAACAGCCTGACTTCAAGGTAGGCATGTCCAATAGAATACAATAGTGATCTACTATAATGATGATGGATTCCTAATGTCTGTGGAACTAGATATTCTGCACAATGGGTAAAAGTTAAATGTTGTTCCTGGATATAGAACATAGCTTAATATTTACCAAAAACTACCTTTAGAGACCGATGAGGCAACAATAAGGCCTTAATTCTATGGTCGCACTTTTATGATTGTATTACTAAAGCCACATGTATACAGAACGAGATATAATAATTTTAATTCAACTCAATCTTTTTTTTTTAAGATTTTATTTATTTATTTGAGAGAGAGAGAGCACAAGCAGGGGGAGTGGCAGGCAGAGTGAGAGGGAGAAGCAGGCTCCCTGCCGAGCAGGGAACCCGACATGGGGCTGGATCCCAGGACCCTGGGATCATGACCTGAGCTGAAGGCAGACGCTTAACCGACTGAGCCACTCAGGCACCCCTAATTCAACTCAATTTTTATGTATCACATGTAAATGTCAAAATAAAGAGCTGTATCTTAGGAAAAGTAAATGGACTATCAAAGCTAATCAAATATGAAGTCATCACCTCTACTATCACCCAAAGGACTTGTACTCTATCCCACCATGATACCAAAACCAGCAAGAAGGATTGGGATCTATACGAAGAAATTTTTGGACATACATAGGGAACACTGTTAGTCACAAGAAATTTACTCAATGCCAACTATACCAGTCTCTCCAGAAAAATCCTCCATAAGATTGGCTAATCTTGTCATCAGCCACTTACAATTTTCATATGGCCATACCCACTCCACCTCAGCTGAGTGTGTAAGCACCAGATTCAGGGATTGGATAACAAAAGTTTGAGAAAAAAAAAAAAGCTGTATAATTCTTTCCATTTTCAAAACAAGTACTCATTTTCAGGGTAGTGACTTCTTAGGATAAAACAATAGTTTATAGAATGCCTGATTTTGACTTCAAGGGCTGGAAAGAGGGATCAGCATTGCTCTAATCAAGGACATCTGGGCATGTATTAATTTGGATATTGACTTTGCCTCACACAGTTCTAGGGGTACTCTCTTCTGTCCCCAGAGATAAATGATGATGTAAACATGGTGACTCCTAGATTTCTATGAAATACATATCCAAAATAAAGGACAAACATTTTGGATCATTTCCAACAGTTGTTGAATATTTCAATTGGTTGGGTACAGATGGACATGCCCTATTCTGGGAGGTAAACAATTATCTATTTTTCTATTACACATATAGAGAAAAAGCCCCAAGTAGTTTTCCAGAACAGTTTTTAGCAATGTCTTGAATTCCTCACAAGTTTAGATATTTAACTTCCTACCTGACTCAGTGGTGTGAGATCTCACTGAGGCCCCTCCTATAATCTGATGTTAATCAGAACCTATGGAGTCACTTATATGTTATGAGCCTTCAAAGGCAATGAGAGTCAAATACAGAGGTCCCTGGAAGCTCATTTGCTTTCCCCTTTTGATATCTTAGCCTAGTGGAAGGCTGGCTTAGATTAACTGAAGATACCATTCAAGGTTGTTTTCCAGTGCCCTTGGTATACTTGGTTTCTCTGTATTCACTCTCCCTAGTGATTCTTCTAATACCTAACATCCCCTGATGCTTTACTCATGACTTAAAGAAGCTATGTGTTTGCTTGTTTTTTTTTAATTACTCTCTTTACATACATGACATGATGTATGGGTAGAACTCATTTTCTCACAAAGTTCTCTTAGTCCTAAAAACACATATTCAAGTATAATGTAATTTTATTCACACAGAAACTCTTATATGTTGTGATTTAAATTGTTATATGAGTTGATTAGAATAATATTTAAGTCTATACAGTTTTCTAGTTATGAGAATGATATATTACTCTGCAATTCCATGCTGAAGTTCACTGTTATCCAGAGAAGAGCTTTATCAAGTTTATGATCAAAGTATTTGAAAATATTTTGAAAGTAACTCTAATTTTGTAGGTTTTTAGTAAAACATTTTTACCTCCAAAAAATGATTTATGAACTGAAAACTTTGAGTACCTGAATAAATGAATTTGAAAATACAACCACTGCGTTGAAGGATAAGAACATCTTCTGACACATTTTATGGATTTAGAGCAAATATCAACTTTGATTAAATTTTAAAATGTTTCAAAATAAATGAATAAATAAATAATCAAAATGTTCCAATGTTATTGTTTGGATGGTGTTGGTGTTATAATTTCATTTCTAAAGATGAGTTATTAAAACTAGAGGAATAGTATTTATGTAGACTTAAGAAAAAGCTTCATTAATTATCCAATTTTTGGTGGAAATTACTTGTATTCATATCTTAACTATTATCATAGTTAATTTCATCATTATATTGTTCAATTAAAGAAAAGGAAGGACTGATAGAACTACAGAACATCGTCACTCTTGAAGTACAATTTTTAGAAGTTGAGATGGCAAAATTCTAGTTAATAGAAATAAAAACAGTTTCTGTCAATTAGAGAAAAACTAAGAAATGCTCTTTTGCTGTTTGCTACCACCTATCTATACAGACAGTTTCTTATCAATTTAGACTCTCAGGATGCGAACAACCTTTTCTTTTTTTTTTTTTTTTAAGATTTTATTTATTTATTTGACAGAGAGATAGAGAGAGAATACAAGTAGGCAGAGGGAGAGGGAGAAGCAGGCTCCCTGCAGAGCGGGGAGCCCAATGCGGGATTCGATCCCAGGACTCTGGGATCATGACCTGAGCTGAAGGCAGCCGCTTAACTGACTGAGCCACCCAGGCACCCACGAACAACCTTTTAAAAGCCTCAGTCAGCACTTGGGTGCAAGCACTGTAAGCATGAAAACTAATATTAAAAAAATATGTTTATAGAAGCAAACTCGACTTTATCATCAAAACTTTGAAAATATTTTGAGGTATTTTACAAACTTAATATTTAATGTCTTCTCTAAAGTGTGTATTTAGGGGCGCCTGGGTAGCTCAGTTGGTTAAGCGGCTGCCTTCGGCTCAGGTCATGATCCTGGAGTCCCGGAATCGAGTCCCGCATCGGGCTCTCCGCTCAGCAGGGAGTCTGCTTCTCCCTCTGACCCTCCCCCCTTCTCATGTGCTCTCTCTCTCTCTCAAATAAATAAATAAAATCTTAAAAAAATAATAAAGTGTGTATTTAATCTGAACAGAATTATTAAAAGGTAAGACAAATTTTCACTTTGTCCTATACTAATGCTCATATTTCTTTACAGCTTAACTAAGGCTGCTATAAAATTTTGTCTTTTATCTGTGTGCATTTCACAAAAATTATTGGGGAACACTAGAGAAATGAAGACCTCTGAAGTTCTGTGCCCACCATTAATATAACACTAATAATTATTATCACCATTATTGCCTTATTTTAACTGTTATAAGTTCATAAACAGATAAAATCAAAAGGCAGATTAAAATGGATAGTAATGTTACTTCTGAAAATATATTTTGCATGTAATCCTATGGATTGGGAATAAATAAATGCTGAGAAAGATGCACAGAAACATCTTCCTTAGTATATTATTTTGTAACTTTTTATACATAATGCATCATGTTGATTTTTATGCCAACAAATGTATCTCTATAAAATAAGTTAAAGTAGTGCTTATCAAATGTAAAGTATGCATTGCATGATATAGATGTGCTGAAATTCATGTGTAACCATTTCTTGTTGGATGTTATTACTGTTTCCAAATATTACTTCTATAAATGATACTAGGAAGTATCTTAGTCCTGTATTTTTGTGCACATTCTTATTTATTTCTGGGATCAGAAAGTGCACTAGTTTTTATTATTTTTGATACAGATTTTTGTAATTGTCCTCTGGCTTTGTAATGTTTTAATTTACTAGAATAATCAGGTTCAACATATGGCTTCATGTTTCCAGATTTACAATAAGTGGCATTTTGTAATTTCTATTATATCTGAGAAGTCTGAAAGCATATGTAATATATTCTAAAGTCAGTATCGCTATGCATTTTTCATGTAATGATGATTCCCTAAAAGTAAAAAAAATAAAAAAAAATCTTCCCACAAAAGCTTTTTGAATAAGAAGCCGCAAATTGATATTGTAACTACATTTAATATTTGTGTTCAAGATTGTAAAATTGCAGTGTGCTTAAACATTTATCTCAGGTTTAAGGCTGTAATTAGGAGTATAGAAAGCCAGATGCTCTTTCTGTTCAGTAAGAATATAATTGACAGTTTAACTTGGAATCTTGCACTTCTGCTAGATTGTTTTTCAAAATCTACAGTGATAATGAGAACAAGAGCAACAATGCCAATTACCTGGTATTTGCAATATCACTAACAGAAAAAAAAAAAGGTAACAAGAATTTGAAGACTTAAAAAAAAAAAAAAGATACGATTTACAGGAGAAAATCTTCACTAAGTGGCCTTCATTTAAAAAAGATCAATGAAAATCCTAAGTGAGAGTGCATGAAGAAAGATCCTTGAACTATATCTTTAGGTCAAAATTAACATTATTTCTCTCTTTGCTGACACAGATAATTGGAAAAAAATAGTCCAACCAACAGACCCCTGAAGTGGTGTCATTTTCATTTTCTTTAGAAGACACTTAGAAGACAGGTGCATCCACTGAAAACATCTACACATGTTGGAAGGGAGAAATAATTTACCACAATGATAACTATCTGTCATAATGACAGAACCTTATTATCAGGAAGGCATTGGGTGAACTCCTAAGAATATATATATATTTTTAATGCTTGTTCCACTGGAGAAGGAAATAATTTCATAGGGACATCTTCAAAGGACACTACAACAATTATCTAAACTAGTTTTCTTTTCAATCTTTCTGACGTGCATTATTACTCATTTGAACATGTGCATTGTAATTAACTAAAAAATGTAATTTTACACTTTTTGCAAATGAGAAACAAAATAATACAGATACATTTTGTCAGAAAAATTACTCAAATCAGTAGACCTCTGTTATTAGTAATTTTGAAGATGAATTGAGAAGAATCAGCAAATAAAACCAAACTCATTAATAATAGAAAGTTATTTCACCAGCAATAAAAAATACTTCAGGTATAAACAACAGCATTCCTTTAGGAAGGACTAAAAGATGAATCAATCTGCACAAGTCCCAATTAGCTCATCTGTCCTAAGCCCTTTGAGTGTCCATGAATCCAGGCTCGTTCAGAGTAAATAGGAAAATATTTATTAGTGGCAGAAGAAAAATTTGAGCTTATTGACAAATAATCAGAGAAAACAGAACAAGGGCCTATATTTACAATTGTGAACTTGCTTGCCACCCCCTCGATAGAGATAGATGATAGATAGATATATAGATATAGATAGATATAGAGATAGGGAGAGATATAGAAATAGAGATAGAGATGAGATAGAGATAAAGATATATCAAAGTTTTGGTAGCATTAACATACTGATCAAGCTCCTTTTTTAAATATTTTATTCATTTATTTGACAGAGAGATATCGAGAGAGGGAACACAAGTAGGGGCAGAGGGAGAGGGAGAAACAGGTTTCCCGCTGAGCAGGGAGCCCGATGCGGGGCTCGATCCCAGGACCCTGGGATCATGACCTGAGCCGAAGGCAGACGCTTAATGACTGAGCCACCCAGGTGCCCCCATACTGATCAAGCTTTATTCCATTTCATATCATTGGCACAATGAATGAAAAGATACACAAAATCAAATTATTCAGCAGAATAACATTTTGTTGTATAATACAGAAGGATATTTTAAAGATAGGGTTACTAAGGTTTAAAAAATACTTACATGATTCCTGTTGATATTTTCAAACTTAAAAAAAAATACTGGAATTTTAAAAATCTTTAGGTGACCAAAATAAATGCTAATTGAAAGATTATAAAAATGATGATGTAAAGAAAATATTTTAAAAAGTTTTATAGACTGTTAAGGTTAGTGATGAGTGGCTCCTTAGCTTATTTCTGCATCTCAAACATTTGAAAAAATATATATATAACACAGATTTAAAGAACTAAGATGACTGATAGCTCCTAAATAATCAGTATCCTCACTTTTCTGTGTCCATACTTTATGGCATTTTTCATTTATGTGCCAAAATTTGTGGTTGTTATACTTGTCCCTATTTTCTTATCTTTCCATATTTAACTTTTCCTGCCTAAAATGTTTTCCCTATCTCTTAATTTATAAGAATGTTCCTAATTTTAAAACTTCAGTTGAAGTCTCTCTGACTCCATAAAATATTGACCATTTCAATTCTCATTATCTGTTTTTAATATTCATAACATGTGTAATCCATTAGCAGTATTTAATTTCATACTGTATTTTTTTCTGTATCATTTGAATTTGTATTCAAAAATGGATAATTTTACTGAATGTTACTTTAAGGAAGGTTAAAATATATCCTGAAAATGTACCAGTTTGGGTTCTGCAGAAGCAAATGACAAGCCAGTAGTTGGAGTGCAAGGTTTTTTTTTGTTTTTGTTTTTTTGTTTTTTGTTTTATTTTATTATGCTATGTTAGTCACCATACAATACATCATTAGTTTTTGATGTAGTGATCCATGCTTCATTGTTTCCGTATAGCACCCAGTGCTCCATGCAGTACATGCCCTCCTTAATACCCATCACCAGGCATAACCCAGCCCCCCTGCCCCCACCCCCCGCCAACATCCTCAGTTTGTTTCTCAGAGTCCATAGTCTCTCATGGTTCATCTCTCCCTCTGATTTCCCCCACCTTCATTTTTCCCTTCCTTCTCCTAATGTCCTCCATGCTATTCCTTATGTTCCACAAATAAGTGAAACTATATGATAATTGACTTTCTCTGCTTAACTTATTTCACTTAGCATAATCTCCTCCAGTCCCATCCATGTTGATGTAAAAGTTGGGTATTCATCCTTTCTGATGGCTGAGTAATATTCCATTGTATATATGGAACACATCTTCTTTATCCATTCATCTGTTGAAGGGCATCTCAGCTTTCCACAGTTTGGATATTGCAAGGTTTTTTTATGAGTCAAATAATTCCAAAGCTGAGCAGTGGGTCCTTCCTTTAATGGGGACTGCATCTACAAGTATAATACATAAATGTATACAAATCATAAGTATATGTCTGGCTGAGTTGTCTCAAAATAAGCACCATTTCTATATCATAGCCGAGTTTTCTAGCTGGTCTTGGATTAAGCATTAATCAGGTACAAGGCATTTCAATACTGTGATTCCAGTTACACACATATATTGGACTTGGGATAATTGAACTTAGAACCCACATTTCCTGAGGAAAATCTCAATTTTGAGTAGGTTGCCAGCTTTAAAATTATGAAAGTAAAATATGGAGGAATAATAGCTATTGTCACCTACCAAGAAAAGTCAATCAAATCAACCCAGACAATACAAATTGGGTCATATATATTCTACCCTATGTTTTCATCTTGCATCTACCAATTAAATCTAAGGTACCAGAGCCAAAAAAAAAAAAAAAAAAAAGTCAGACAAGATGCTGGAGCAATTAATTAGTTGCTACAACTTCAAAACACCTAAATAGTGCAACGAAATCTCCAGATAATCCCCAAGGAAGCTAGCTGATGTTTTGTTACATATTTTAAGCAGTTCAGTAATGAGAGATGTAATATTGAGAATAATGCAGAGCAGACTAAGATTAAAGCATTGAAATGATTCAAGAATCAGGACAAAAATGGCCCCCAGTCTTAAATCCATTTCCCTTTAGTAACAAAAAAATGTATATACAACATTGGAAGACATTTATTTTGACTTTCATAAATTGGTAATATGTATTTAAAAAGTGTACTGATAGTAAGCATACAGTATGATGCATTTTCACGGACAACATATTTACATAACCGAGCCTAAATTGAAGAAACAAAACATTACCAGCACACTCAAAACTCTCCTCATGCTCTTTCTAGTCACTATCTTTCTAAAGACAATCATAATTCTAAAATCTAACGTCATCTTTTAGTTTTATTTTGTCAAAAATAATCTACTTTGAAGTAACTTCAAATTTGTAGAATTGTTGCAAGTATAGTAAAAAGGACTGTCATAAACTTCTCACTGAGATCCACCATTTTGCCATATTTGTTCTTTTGGCTCTTGCTCTTTAATTCCCCTCACCCCTATCCCCCACTCTCTGGACCTTTTGAGAGCAAGCCACAAATACACAAATATGATACTCAGTTCAGTGATTCCCAGTCCCAGTGTGTATTTACCAAAAAAGAGGATATTTTCCTACATAACAACTATATAATTCCCTAAGACCTGAAATCAACACTGGTAATGCACTGCCCTTCTTTCCAAAATCTCATTCAAATATACAGCGATGTCTCTTTTTTCATTTCTGGTTCAACATCTCCATCTAAAAACAATATATTTGCCATGATATGTTCTGTGATTTTAAATTTTGTGCTCATCTTTGGCTGACCATTCTCTGTGGGGATCTTGAGGATATTGGGTTGAGGGAATTTTAGAAAGGATGTGTGCCTGTTTTTACCTTTTTTTCCTGGAAGATTACAATCTCAATATTCTTGTATTGATTTGTCTGTGGATTCCTGCCTAATAGAGATAATGAAATTTCTTCCAGAATTGTACATGAGTATAGTTGTTATGTAGGAAAATATGTATTTTCAGGGGAGTTTTCTCCTATCTGATGCTGCAAATGAGGCAAAAAGTTTCCTCCTTATCTCTCTTTGTAGGTAAAAAGATTTTTTCTAATTCAGGCTTCCTCTTAAGATGTGTCACTTTTGGAAACCTGGCTCCATGCAGGGATCTCATTTCTAATTCTCCATTATCAACAGGCCAAGGTTTTATCTATCATCTCCCTCTGGCTGTGCAAACTCAAAATTAAATCCTATCCAATATTCTGAATTTTGTTTCCTCTTTGTATCTGGCTCCTGTGGTTTTCCTCAACTTTTTTTTTTTTTAATTTAAACATATATGTAATATGACATATTTTGCAACTAACCTAGATCTATAGATGTTTCGTAGCAGGACACTTCACATCATACCGCCTTTTTGTTGTTGTTCTGAGGCACTCCTAGTTAAATGCAGACATTTTCTCTTAAAAAAAAAAAAAAAAAGGCAGGGGGAGAAAAAAATCTACCTATTAGATTATTCCTTCTAAATTATTAGTTTCAAAGTCACTGGCCACTGTTCCCTAAAGGTTCATGTCTGTTCTTTCGTGTTTGAAGTTCAGAGCAAGAGCACATAACTTGAGCTGAGCTTCGACAAGCCCTCTTATTATGAGAATTTCACCAGCAATTCAATCCTTTTTAATAGGTTTGAAACATCCATTTTGGAACAGGAAACATGAAATTAAAATAAAACAAATGTTTCTTCATCTTCTAAAGAACACAGAGAACAAACGTCATGTAAATCACAAAGGTGAAAATATCAGAATTTTCATAGATAATTCATATTTCATTAATCAACTCACTCAGAAAGGTATTACAGAAATAATGTATGGGTATAAATTCTTCTCTCTGTCTCACTAGAAAGAATGATGCCTGCAGGATATTCTCAATTAATTTCCATATTTCATATCCTATAAATGTAAGATGAATTGTTATAAAAAAGGCAAGGCATGTGGGTGAAATTTTATATAAATATATCAATGATGGATTAAACAAATCTAATATGAAAATGAGACAATCCCTCTAGGCTTAGAATACACTGAATTGGATTATCCAGGGAACTGCTAGAAATATATATGAAAAATAAGAAGTACATCTCAAAAGAACTAAATTGGAAGGTATTTTGAAATGTTCTAAATATTGCAAATAAGTTCAATTTGTAAAATTTGCAAAAGAAAATTATTACACAGAAGTGAAAAAGAATATCAATATATTGAACTTTTAAGAAAGAGCTTCAAAGAGAAATGACTTTTTTTTTAAAGATTTTATTTATTTATTTGACAGTGAGACACAGCGAGAGAGGGAACACAAGCAGTGGGGAGTGGGAGAGGGAGAAGCAGGCTTCCCACGGAGCAGGGAGCCCGATGCCGGCTCGATCCCAGGACCCTGGTATCATAACCTGAGCCGAAGGCAGACGCTTAACAACTGAGCCACCCAGGCGCCCTAAGAAATGACTCTTTTCAAAAAAAACAAAAATACAAAAACACTCAGGCTTCCTTCACTTTTTTTATCATAATCCAAAATGCTAAGGATACATATTATTCTCTCACTAGTGTTATATGTATATACATATACACACAAATATGTGTGCATATATACATATATGTATATACATATACACCATTTATACTTACAGCTTTACAAATAGCTCATAAATACAGTGATTTTCTTTAACTGCATACATAGACATAAACCATTTCCAAATTATTCTTACCATAATCCTAAAAATATAAAAATAATAGATTAAAATAGTAATGCAATATCTTCTTGGGTAAACTGATGACTGCAAAAGCTATTTTTAATAGAAAATTTTAGTTTTAAAAGTCCAACAAAGAAAAAAAATAGAACAGAGAGGTACAAGGAAAATATGTGGAAACAACTGTTTCTCTCAGTGGAAGCATTCCTCTTCTGAAATTCTTATGTTCTCATCTGTCTTCTGATTCACATCATTCAAAATTTCTCATTATTCTTTATAATATTGTCCTTCTAATTCAAACATTACCAATAAACAGTTTCTAAAGTTTAGATTTTGTGTACTCTTTCTTCCTCCTGTGGTAACATCTCAGGTGTAAGAAGCTTAAACATAACAGCAGCTTCAGGGGGAGGGGTCATACCTCCCTAGGCTCTGCTTGGGTCGTTAGTCTGTCCTGTTTGGTTTTCGGGTGCCACACTATTCCAGTCCCTGCAGAGGCCAGCGGGCCCTGCCTTCACCTCTGGTTGTGAGGTACACAATCTGCTCTCTCTTCACTCCAACACAAGGCCTGCCCTGTTCAACAACACTTGATATTTTTTAAAAACGGAGCACAGTGGGCGTCAGTGACCCCAGGCTGCTTATCTCATACTAAGCTGCATGTTGTTCAGCTAACCTCAGTCTCACCAAATTGCTTTCTCCCTTAGTCTTTGTTAATGTGCTACCTGGATATCATGCTGTTTCCCTGCTCTGCTATCACAGAACCTTTTTTTTTTTTTTAAGAGTTTATTTATTTATTTATTTACTTATTTAGGGGGAGAGGGGCAGAGAGAGAGAGAATCTGAAGCTGACTTTTCACTGAGCACGGAGCCTGAGGAGGGGCTCAATCTCACCACCCCGAGATCATGACCTGAGCCAAAATCAAAGGTCTGTGCTTAACCAACTGAGCCACCCACGTGTCTCGATCATGGAACTTTTTAAAGATACTGCAAATTTCCCCGATTAAGCCCCAGTTATAGGGGCTTAAGATTCCTTGTTTAGTCTTTTCCCAAACATACGTGGAGATCTCTGCCTCTTTTCATCGTCTCCCATTTCCACACCAGCAGGGGTTGATCAAGATTGGAAGCAGGGATAAACGTCAAGGCTCAAATTTCACTAGTGAAGGAGCCCAGTAGTGTTTCTTTATTTAAAACTGCAACATGACCTCTACTCTTGATCTCATTTAACCTCTTAAAGTCTTTCTTTTTATAAAACTTTTCACCTTCTAAAATAATATATAATTTAAATAATTATTGTGATTAGTGTTTATTATTTGACTTATAAGGAGGGTATGCAAACTCCTGGAGAAAGGAGATCTGTGCTGTTCCCAAGCAACTAGAAAGATACCTACCACAGAGTATGCCGTCAACAAAAAGGTACTGAGTAAACAGATGAACAAGACTTCCATGTCAAACTGAATCCTCTCTTTTTCTGCATGATCCTCCCCTCAACACCCATACGTTAAAGAGACTTTTTACCTCCTCCCTGAATGGTAGGGCTCTGTCTTTATCTTATATTCTTCCTCCTCTCTAATTCATCCTTATACTATGATATCTATGCTCTGAGTCCCCCAAAATTTTGCTATTAAAATATAAATAAATCTTTGAGTACAGAAAATGTTCTTTTTCAAAGAAATCGCTTTAGTCAAGTACAATGGTCTTGATTTGAGTATCCTATGCCAACTGTGAGTGAAGAAATACATCTGCTAAGCATATCCCTTTGCCCAGCTGGAACAAATCTGCCCGCCTTTGAACAATACCAATGGCCAGGGGCCAGGGGTGGAAAGCTGCAGAGTTACAATAGGTGATGTCATGAAAGGAAATATGGCAGGGAAACTGCCTAAATGTCACCCACACCATTCCTCACTCTAATAAGAATGTTTCTTGACTCCTCACAAAGGTATTTACTTTCATCCTAGTTTTCCACCATTATCTTTCAAGAATGTCAAATGTAGGCTTCTCTCCAAGATCTTTTCTCAGAATATCCTTCCAGATAAACCGTGTTTGACTAGGTAGCCTAGAAACTACTGGGATTTTTCACCATCCTCAAATGAGGATACATAAATATTTTCTCTCAGATTTACATTCTACAGTTCTGGGTAAGTGCTCACCCTGCTGGAAGTGGAATAAGTATAAGTATACACTTGTGTCTCCAGGAAGCTCTCTGTCTCCTGCGGCTTCATCCCCTAGCATGAGCAAAATACCCTAGGGAAGGAAGGGATAAGATTCCCCTGGGTCCTCCTTTAATCCAAATCCGTGTTCTCCAATTTTAGCCTACAGCAGAATCACCAGGAGGACTTTAAAACACAGCTTGTTGAGGCCGATCCAAAGTTTCTTACTTAAAAGGTTTGTAGTACTAACAAAATCCCAGGTCAACATGATAATTTTACTGCTGTGGCCCAGGGACCACACTTTGGTAACTATCTTATGACTTAACAGCATGGCTTTTTTATTTCTTTTATCAGTTATATAAAGCAGAAGAAGCCATAGCACTATATAAGATGAAATCAGATTTCCCTCCCACTGAACTATTTCATGTTGCCTTACTGCCTGAACTTTTATCACTTCTAAAACTTTCATTGGGGTACCACCTTTATTCTCAGCCTTTCACCTTGGTGTTTCTTAATTCCTTATAGGCAATTGCTCAGTTCAATATTCAATTTAATTAACTTTATTATGAGAAAGTAGATAATTTTAATAATGATGCCTCAATTTTTATTAATGATTCCTAAATTAATAATAAATACATTTTGAGTATAGATGGAGTAAAGTGTGAGCAGTATCATTATGAATTAATACCATCTATTTAGTTCTTAACTGTCGTAGCTTTTAGGAGATCTTGTCATCCTCTCTCCTTATTTCAAAAATTAGGTTGCTGTAAAAGTAATTATTTGAGTAAAATACTTAACATTATTTGCATTAAGTACTAGGATAAATACTTCTTAATGTATATAATTGTTCATTATAAATAAGGTAGTATACTATATTAAAAGTATACTATTTTAAATGAATGATATGTTTGGGAATTTAAAGAAAATTCATTATTGTATCAATGTATATAGTTATGTATTTTCATATTTCTATTAAATATATATTGATGGATAATAAAATATGTATATATATATATATATATATATATATATATATATGCCAACTTGTTAAATGTCAGTAAATGTTTTGGCTTTACACTTTTGTAATTTTATTTCATTTCCATTTTGGTATCTCTTTAAAAAATCATTGCTGGGGCACCTGGCTGGCTCATTGTGTGGAGCATGGGACTCTTGATCTTGGGGTCTTGAGTTTGAGCCCCATGTTGGGCGTGGAGCCTACCTAAAAATTAATAAATAAAAATTAAAAAATAAAACAAGATCATTGCTATCTATATATCTTAAATAAAATCCTGGAATTAAACATAATTTTCAACAGAAGATAACAGTGTTTGCAGGGAGTTATAGTATTGTGGCACGGCTTCCAGGTCTCCACTTTGATTTGAGAGGTATCTACTGAGTTGACATAAAGCAAAATTTGCCTTTGGACACAGTGACCACATTCAAATTGCATGGAAACTATTAAGATAGCTCACAATCCATCGAAGGAAAATAAATTTAGATTTTAGTTTTTACGTCTTGATTGGTTAAAATGTTTTCATTTCTTTACCCTACACAAACTCATTGAAATGTTTATGCAACGGGAAGAATAACATAAACCTACATGGGAGAAAAATTATATGAATCAATAAAAAATGTATCCATCTAGATGAGTAATGTCAGTATACATCAGGCTAAAACATCAAATGCTCACAACAGGGAAATTAGCAATATAATTGAATCTATTTTCATACTGTCTATCTTTCTAAAGGTAATAGTGAATTTACAAATTTGTTTAAAGAGATTATACTTAAATATTCTCATTGATTAGTATGATTTCATGTCTTCCATGTCACATATGACTTTCATATATGTATGTCCATATTCTCATATTTTTTTTAATTCCTTTCACAGTTGGAAAGTATACAGACAAGTTGTAGATAGAGCAATGCAAATGTTTCCATGTTCTGTATGAATATGTGATTTTAAAGATCTTATTTACTTATTTATTTGATAGAGAGAAAGAGAGCGAGAGGGGGAGAGCAGCAGAAGGAAGAGGGAGAGGGAGAAAATCTCAAGCAGTCCATGCTGTGTGTGGAGCCCATCATGGGGTTCAGTCCACAACCCTGAGATCTTGACCTGAGCCAAAACCAAGAACCCAACACTTATGTAACTTAGCCACCCAGGCACTCCTGAATATGTGGTTTTTAAAAAAAGAGCCCGCAGAGTGCAAAAAAGAGCCTGCAGAGTGCAAACTGGAATTTGGACCTCCAATTCCCAACACACTGCCACTCATCCCAAATATTTCTGTAATACCCCAGACATAGCCTTCCTTTTTTTCAGCAACCTAGAGCTGTCCTATCTCCAACACTCATGATTTTCCTTAACTTTTTGTCTCTGCATGGATATCTTCTTCCAAACCCTGGAATTCTATCATCTGCTCATAAAAGCTTTCACTGCCACTACTACTGCTAGGATTGCTCAGTAATTCCAAAATTTAAAGAAAAAATTCTATAGTAAATATTTGTTACATATTCCACACCCTAATTTTTTTTTAAATTCTACTGTCTAATAGCATGTGATCTAATAACATACGAACATCTTTTACTTTTCAGTACATTATTTACATATACTTTTTAATCATTTAATTGACTCAACTTTTTCAAAGACTTGAATAGTATGTTTTAAGTTATATTTTTGATTTTTTTCAAAACTTGATTTATTGTGAAAAATTGCTCATTACAATAAAAAACACTTTTTACTCGGCAGTATTTGGTACAGAATGTTAAAACAGAATGTTTGTTTTTTTAAAAAATAATTCGGTGTGTCTTTGCTGCCAACATTATTTAAATTGTATGAGTTTTTAAAATTTGCCTTTAAAGATAAATTGATAACATGTCCAACATACAGGCATCATTATAGAGATAATTTAAAGACATGTCCTTATTTTCATGGTGACAGTATTCAAATTCAAATTACATAATTAGTGGAAGATTTCTTATAACTAGCTAAACTTAAGGCACTGAAAGAAAAAATTGTCAAACACCTGTATTTTTGGAGTTTGTGAAAACACATTTTTAATAGTTACAATGCTTTATATATAAAAGTATTGACTATGGAAACTAGAACTGTTTCTTGTAAATGTGACATTTAAATGAGATAATTTTGTTTGTTTGCCATTAAGTTTAGCAGTTAAATTCATTTATTAAGACAATTTTATTTCAGGCAGACAGCAGTATTTAACAAAGCATCCAATATCCTCACCTCTGCTCTTTCCAGCTGTGAGGTATAGTGGTCTATATGGGCCCATGGGTTGAATGAGAATGTCAGGACTTGTTACACAATTTCTATGCCAGTTATTTTTTTCAGAACAACAGAAACAGCTTGAGCAATCACAAGCAAAAGGAATTTAATTTGGGACATGGGAGGTTTACAAAACCTTTGGAACAACTTGGGGGAACAGAGGACAGGAAAGTAGTGATGAGTGTCCAAGAAATCCAGAAGCTGGGGGTGCCTGGGTGGCTCAGTTGGTTGAGCGACCGACCCTTGATTTCAGCTCAGGTCATGATCTCAGGGTCCTGGGTTCAGCCCCACATCAGCAGGGAGTCTGCTTGGGATTCTCTCCCTCTCCCTCTGCCCCTCCCCCTGCTCACATTCTCCCTGGCTGTCTCTCTTTTTTTCTGAAATAAATAAATAAATCTTAAAAAAAAAAGAAAAGAAAAGAAAGAAATCCAGAAGCAGGAATTAGACAAAACTAGTGATGATAATCACAACTTTCTGCAGCACCTCAATGGGTGCTTTTCAGAAGGAAAGAAAAAAAAAAAAAAAAAAAAAAAAAGCCAGCAAATTGGCCATCTGGCAAAGCCAGGCGATCTGCCTCCCACTATGACTAGAACAAAAGTGGCTTTATATTGTCTTTTTCCCTCCCACATTTTATGAAATGCCTACCATTAAGGGAAGCAAATCTGAGAACCTGAGATGTAACTCCCTAGTTTTCAGCCCCTGGTATTCATGGAAGAGCATATATAAGGTGAAAGGAGGCTCCTTTAAGCAGAAGTTAGTGTCCTTCAACCTTTCACCCACTCTGCATCTGTATAGCCTGTCTACACTTACTTACTTTTCAGACACAATAGCCAAGTAGATACTTCTAGCTAACATAACAGGAATATCTCTTGTAAAAATACAGGGCACTCACCCATCTCACCAACAAATGGAATGCCAAAATTTCTTCATTTTTTTCAATTTCTAAAACATATTCATTCTTTCCTTCCTTCTTTCCTTCCCCCCCCTTTCTTTTTCTTTTTCTTTCTTTTTCTCTTTCTTTCTTTCTTTCTTTCTTTCTTTCTTTCTTTCTTTCTCTTTCTTTCTTTCTTCTTTCTTTCTTTCTTTCTTTCTTTCCTTCCTTCTTTCTTTTTCTTTCTTCTTTCTTCCTTTCTTTTTTTCCTTCCTTCCTTTCTTTCTCTTCCTTCCTTCCTTCCTTCCTTCCTTCCTTCCTTCCTTCTTTCTTTCCTTCTTTCCTTCCCTCCCTCCCTCTTTCCTTCCTTCTCCTCCCCTCCTTCCCTCCTCCTCCTTTTTAGTCTGGTCCTGTTCTACCTTTGATATCCTTTATTATATATAATTAAAGAATAAATTTTAAGATTAACCATCCAAAACTCACCTTATAAAAATAATAGTACAGGAAAGTGGGGGGAGAAAAATATAATATGGTTAATATATAACAAAATGAAGAAATATGTATAGTTACTATAGTCCTCATTTCTCCCACTTTTAATAAGACCATTTATAAGGCCACTTATAACTCTGCTTGCCTGCCTTCCCTTCTCTTTCTCCTACAAGCACAATTTTGTCTAGCATATTTTTTCAATTTTTATTCAGTTTGTCTTTAAGTATTTTTTGTTATTTTAACCTCATTTGAGTGTTTTCTGTTTTAAAATAAAAAATTATATTGAGATCATTGCAGATTAACAAGCAGTTAGAAAAAAAAATAATACAGAGAGATCCCTGTTACACTTTACTCAGTTTTTCCCAACGGAACCACTTTGCAAACTATAGTATATGTATAATACCAAAACAGATAATTGACATTAATGCCATCTACCAATCTAATCAGATTTTTCTACTTTACTCATACTCATTTGTGTTTGCATATGTATGTGTATATATGTAGTGCTGTAAAATTTTATCATGGGTAGGTTCATGTATCCACCGCAAAGTCAAGGTACTGAACAGTTTCACCACCACAAAGATCCCTCATGTTGCTCACTTATAAGCACATCTGAGTCCCTCCTACCAGCCCCACACTCTCCCCTTTCTTAACTCCTGGCAACCATTAATCCATTCTCTATTTCTAAAATTTGCCATTTCAAAATGTTATTTAAATAGAATTAAAGTTTATAACCTTTAGGGATTGGCTTTTTCCACTTAGTACAATTCCCTGAAGATGTATTCAAATTGTTTTGTCTATCAAGAGTTAACTTTTCTGTTCATTGCTTAGTACTGTTCCATGTTATGGATGTATCCCACTTTGACCGCTCATTTGTTGAAGGACATCTGTGTTGGAACCAGTTTGGAGTTATTTCATATTAGGTTGTTAGGAGTATTTATATGTAGTATTTTCATGAACATTAATTTTTATTTCCCTGGAGTAACTGCCAAGAATGTAATTTCTGGGTTGCATGATAACTGAATGTTTAGTTTTATTTTTTTAAGAGATTTATTTATTTACTTATTTATTTATTTATTTATTTATTTGAGAGGAGAGAGTGAGCATGAGCAGGGGAAGGGGCAGAGGGAGAGAATCTTCAAGCAGACTCCCTGCTGAGCATGGAGAATGATGTGGGGCTCAATCTCACAACATTGAGATCATGATCTGAGCCGAAACCAGGAGTCAGATGCTTAAAGACTGAGCTACCCAGATGCTCCAAATGTTTAGCTTTATAAGAAACTGCTAAACATATTCCAAAGTGGTTGTACTATTTTATTTTGTATTTTAATTGAAATTTTTATTGAGATTCACATGCTATATAAAAAAGTATATAAAAAGTATATTTTCTTTTAGTAAGTAAATTCATACGATTTATATATTTTTCTAAATACATGTTACAGTCACATGTTAATATGTTTTCATCTAAGCTTATTTTTATCCATTTTTAAAGCTTTTAGTGCTGCAGCTTTTGTAACTGTTCTCTGCACTTTATTTCTGTGTCTGTGTACGTGTGATTTATTCTGTTTTGCTTTGTTTCTTCTTATTTCCTTTTGGCAATTTTGTTCTTCTTTTTTATAGCTTCAGGTTTTTATTTAAGTTCCAGTTAGTTGACACACAGTATAATATTAGTTTCAGGATTAGAATTTAGTGATTCATCTCTTATACACAACACCCAATGTTCATCACATGTGCACTCCTTAATCCCCATCACCTATTTAACCCAGCCCCCCACCCACCTCTCCTCCAGCAACCCTCAGTTTTTTCTTTACAGTTAAGAGTCTGTTTTATGGTTTGCCTCTCTCTTTTCTCCCTCTATGTTCATTGATTTTGTTCCTTAAATTCCACATATGAGTGAAATCATATAGTATTTTTCTTTCTCTGACTTATTTTGCTTAGCATAATGCTCTTTAGCTCCATTCAAAACTTTGCAAATGGCAAGATTTCATTCCTTTTTTTTTCTAAGTTTTATTTATTTATATTAGAGAGAGAGAGAGAAATAAGGGGGAGAGACAGAGGGAAAGGTAGAGAGAGAGGAAGAGAAGCAGACTCTTTGATCAGTACAGAGCCCAATGTGGCACTCAATCTCATGACCCTGAGACCATGACCTGAGCTGAAACCAAATCAGAAGCTCAACCAACTGAGCCCCAGACACCCCAAGATTTCATTCTTTTTTATGGCTGAGTGATATTCCATTGCATAGATATATGACTTCTTCTTTATCCATTCATCCATCAATGGACATTTGGGCTCTTTCCATACTTTGGCTATTGTTGATAATGTTGCTATAAACATCAGGGTGCATGTATCCCTTTGAATCTGTATTTTTGTATCCTCTGCGTAAATACCTAGTAGTGCAAGTGCCGGATCATAGGGTAGCTCTATTTTTAACTTTTTGAGGAATCTCCATACTGTTTTCCAGATTGACTACACCACTTTGCATTCCCACCAATCTCCACATTTTTGCCAACATCTGTTGTTTCCTGTGTTGTTAATTTTAGCAGTTCTGACAGGTGTAAGGTGATATCTCATGATAGTATTGATTTGTATTTCCCTGATGTTGAGTGATAGTGAGCAACCTTTCATGTCTGTTAGCCATCTGTATGTCTTCTTTGGAACAATGCCTATTCATGTCTTTTGCCCATTTCTTAACTGGATTATTTGTTTTTAGAGTGTTGAGTTTGATAAGCTCTTATTTATTTATTTATTTATTTATTTATTTATTTATTTATTTATTTTAAAGATTTTATTTATTTATTTGAGACAGAGAGAATGAGAGACAGCATGAGAGGGAGGAGGGTCAGAGGGAGAAGCAGACTCCCTGCCGAGCAGGGAGCCCCATGCGGGACTCGATCCCGGGACTCCAGGATCATGACCTGAGCCGAAGGCAGTCGCTTAACCAACTGAGCCACCCAGGCGCCCCAATAAGCTCTTTTTTAAAAAGATTTTATTTATTCATTTGAGAAAGAGACAGACAGACAGAGACAGAGAGAGCACAAGCAGGGGGAGTAGCAGAGAGAGAGGGAGAAGCAGACTCCCCGCTGAGCTGGGGGCCTGACATGGAGCTCAATCCCAGAACCTGGAGATCATGACCTGAGCCGGAGGCAGATGCTTAACCATCTGAGCCACCCAGGTCCCCTGATAACTTCTTTATAGATTTTGGATATTAGCCTTTTGTCATATATGCTATTTGAAAATGTGTTCTGGGATCCCATTCCTTGGTCACCTTTTAGTTTTGTTGATTGCTGCCTTCACTGTGCAGAAGATTTTCAAAATATTTGACAGACCTGGGGTGCCTGGGTGGCTCAGTCAGTCAAGCCTCTGACTCTTGGTTTCTGTTTAGGCCACGATCTCATGGATCATGGGATAAAGCCCCATGCAGGGCTCTGTGCTCAGCAAGGAGTCTGCCTAAAGTTTCTTTCCTTCTGTCCTTCCGCCCACTGGCATGCTCATGCTCTCTCTCTCAAATAATAAATAAATAAATAAATAAATAAATAAATAAATAAATAAATAAATAAATATATTTTTAAAAAACATATGAAAGACCTACATGTGAGACAGGAAACCATCAAAATCCTAGAGGAGAACATAGGTAGTAACTTCTTTGACATTGGCAAGGCAACTTCCTGCTAGGTATGTCTGCTGAGGTAAGGGAAACAAAAACAAAATTAAACTATTGGGACCCCACTGATAATTTTGAAATAAGGTATTTTGGGTTCTACTTATAGTGATGTTTTAAACTTTGAATGCTATATACAACTCCTTATCAATATCACAATATATATATTTGCAATTTGTTCTACTTTTCTACTTCCAGTAATGTTCTAGAATTTATGTCTTTTCTTTATGTGGTTATATTATAGTTAAGTGCAGTGCTTATTAAAAATCCTTCCAATAGTTTCACTCTTCTTTTTATCTTACTTGATTTTGTTTACTTGATTCAAGCTGTTAAATATATGTTTAAAGTAAATTCAAAATTGTGTAGTTATGAAAAAAATAAAAATTATTTAAAAAAATATATAGTTATTGAGCTCATCCATACATAAGAATGGATTTCTTGACTTTTACATTTGAAAGATAGCTTTTTGTAAGGAAGAATCCATCATTTACACTGATCTGCTTTTCTCAAAGTCTTATGCTGGTTTTTGTATTGTCTTATTATGGAGTGACATCTAATTATGGAATAACCTAAATCCAATCCAGCACATTGTAGCTTGTGAATGACTTGATGTTTATACCTGATTCTGGATACATTAGCATTTTCTTCTTTATCCTTAGGTGCAAGTTACATTCAGAATATTCTAACTTTTCTGATTCTGCATTAATATTTCTTGGAAATGGAAAATCTTTAAGTTTCAGAATCTTTCATTTTTCAGAATTAATTTTTATCAAATCTTAGGTTTTCCATTGTAATTGTTGTTGTTTTTATTTATTTGTTATATTCTCTGTTTCACTTATTCTACTTTCTAATACAGTGTATCAGTTATCTGTTAGTGGAAACTCTTGTTTTTCCACTCGATTTCTGTCTTTCCTTTATTTCTATCTTTTCATAATTTCTCATGCATTCTGCCTAAAATTCTAAAAACTGTCCCCCGAATTTTAAACTGAAATTTCTGTATTATTGATGCTCATCTGTAACACTTTGCAATGAACAAACTTGTACCACATTGATATTACTTTTGCATTAACCTCTGTCATAGGTTTTGGCAGCTTTGTATTGCACTATATTTTCTTGTCCCAATATGAATGGTTGAGTTTCTACTTCTAAATAGAATACATCTTGATGTGCTAATCCAACAGGTATTAGTGAGGTTATTTTAACTTCACTTGTAGGAGTCTTAAAGTAAATGTCCTAGACTGTCATATAAGCTTTTCTGTTTAGAGATAATCCTGTATTTGTGGAATGAGATTGGGTTTATAATTTAAAGTTAACAATAATGCTAGCTTTCCTCTTTTTTTGTTCCAGGTTTATTGAGGTATAATGACAAATAAAATTGCAATATATTTAAAAGGTATAATGTGATGATTTCGCATATGTAGACATTGTGAAATTATTACTACAATCAAGTTAATTAACATATCCATCACCTCAAATAGTTAACATTTTTTTGAGAATACTTAAGATCTACTCCCTAAGCAAATTTCAAGTACACAATAAGGTGTTACTAACTATAGTAACCATGCTGTACATTAGATCCCCAGAACTTATTTATCTTATAGCTAAAAATTCATACCTCTTTCATTATTATTGCTTCTGTTGTTAATTTTACTAAGGTTTCAAGGAATGAGATTCATCAAGACCGCCTTTATACATGTATGTAGCCATGTTTCCTTGTACAGCCTATATTTATATGTCCTCTTATATATTACATATGTAATATACATTGTTATATAATGTGTATACACACATGTATTTTCACCATACGTAACATATATGGTACACACTTATTTGCTTATATACATGCATTATCTCTACACAGAATTTATAACTTTGTATAAAACAGAAAAAAATGACAGATTAAAAAAAGACCCTTTTGATAGACTATGAATCAACAATTGGTTTATTTTATTTCTAAACTTGTAAGTAAATATTGAAGAGTTCTGTTCGTCAAATCTAGAGTCTAGAAAAATACAGGTTATAACAGCAATAGGAGATAATGCAGAGGAGGAGGTAAATTTGAATGGACTTTGTTGATTTTTACTAAGTCCTCAAAAAAATTGAAACAAGTGGGATTTTGACTTTTTATAAGGTGTAAAAAAAACAACATAACTCTATGCTGGTATATTTTGTTACAGCCTGAAGTGATTTTTCTATTTGTATTTCATTATCTAGCTGTATTATTGGGAAGAGTGTCCCTCTAGTCTTTAAAAGGCAATGTCAAATACAGTTTCCTTCAGGGAAAAATGCTTCTCTTATTCTTTGGGAGTCCTCTGAATATCTCATTTGACAGAAGAAAAGAATTTGTCCAGGATTCTTTTATTGGTTCGGAAAATATGTACTATAATTTCCAGTTCATAAGCCTCTCCAAATAAGTTAGTCTGGCCATAGTCAGTATATGGGAATATATCTGAAAATTACATCAGAAAAAGAAACAACAAAAAGCTTTTACAATTCTATGTACCAAGATTTTTTTTTTTTTTGGTTAGTAAAGCATTTTAAGTGAAGTATTTCAATAATTTCATTTTCATAGAAGCATTTATATACTTTTAAAAACTTTGCTCTTTATTTTAAATTGTTTTCCAGAACTTTGTATGTGTGTGGAATTTAACATACTCTTTATCATAGGATTTTGACTATTTTAAATTGATGCTAAAATAATACAATATTTGGAAGACTGCCATTCATTTTTTTTCTTATAACACTGATTTTTTTTTTTTTTAGATTTTATTTATTTTTTTGAGAGGGACAGAGAGAGACAGAGATAGAGCATGAGCAAGGGGGAGGAGGTAGAGGGAGAGAGATAAGTAGACTCCCCGCAGAGCAGGGAGCCCAGGACCCTGAGATCAGACCTGAGCTGAAGGCAGATGCTTAACTGACGGAGCCACCCAGGAGCCCCTTGATTTTCTTATTATAGCACTATTTTCAAAAATAGACCAGTTTTGAACTGTAAAATCACATTATGTTTAATTGAAAACACACTTCTGTTTTCTGTAAAATTGCATAAGTATAATATAAATTTTCTATCAGTATCATAATTTTATTCACATGACTAATTATGTAAGATAAATAAGTATGAGACAATGTAAAATTATTTTGAATTTACTCTCAAATGCAGATAAGAATTTCAATCAATGAAACTTTAGTGTGAATCTATTTTTGTAATTCTCTGGAATCAAGTCACAAAAAGCACATTACAGTGACTAAAGATTGAAGTTAAAGCTACACTTACAAATACATTCTACTCTGTATGTCATTTGTTAGTGAACAAATATTTCTGGTTCAAATTAAATTGGTATGATAGACACTTTTTTTTTAAAGATTTTATTTATTTATTTGAGAGAGAGAATGAGATAGAGAGAGAGAGCATGAGAGGGGGGAGGGTCAGAGAGAGAGGCAGACTCCCTGATGAGCAGGGAGCCCGACGTGGGACTTGATCCCGGGACTCCAGGATCATGACCTGAGCCGAAGGCAGTCGCTTAACCAACTGAGCCACCCAGGCGCCCATGATAGACACTTTTGCTTATAATTTTAAGTATGGAGGTTTTGTTTTGTTTTATTTTGTTTTGTTTGCTTAATCCCTACCATAACAATGGTAGAACATTTTAATTCACCACTCTCAGATAGTGACAAGTTCAAGAGAACAACAACAAACAGAAAACATTAAAAAAACTAAAAAAAGAATGTGTGAATTAGAGGTGATGGCTTACATATAAATTCTGAATCCTGAAACTAGAGGGTAACTTTCTGTTGAGGATCCTTGAAACATAAACTAACATTTGATCAAAAAGAAAAAAAAAAAAAAAAAAAAAAAAGGACACCATAAAAAGGATAGAAATGAAACAATACTATTCTCTAATAATGATGAAAGAAATAATAATTGGCAAAATCAGAAAATAAAGTGTAGAACAGGAACCACAGGAAGATTCATAGTAAATTGAGTTGCTAATTGTATATAAATATATTTGAAAACTGCAATGAATCTGATCATTTTCATGAAAATATAATTTGTGCAATCTATTCTGCAAATGAGAGAAGTAATATACATGTTGATTTATACAGAAGAAGCACAGATATTTTTCAATGAGTTATCCCCTAAAAAAACAGCAGCAGCAACAACAACAACAACAACAACAACAACACTAGGCAGGCCCAGACAGTTTAATATAATTACCCCAAAAGAATTGTAAAGAACAGATAATTCCAATGTTATTTAAACTATTCTTGGGGTGACTGGGCGGCTCAGTCAGTTAAGCATCCAACTCTTGATTTCAGTTCAAGTCATGATCTCAGGGTTGTGGGATTGAGCCTCCTCTCAGGCTATATGCTTAGCAAGGAGTCTGCTTGAGATTCTCTCTCCCTCTCCCTCTACCCCTCCCCCCACACGCTTGCACTCTTTCTCTCTCCCTCTCTAAAATAAATGAGTAAATCTTTAAAAAATTTTTAAATAAACCATTCTAGAGCATACAACAAAAGGGGTAATTTTTCAAATATTCATTATGTAAAACAGTGATAGTAAAACCTGACAAAAATTGCACCAGTAAGATCTACAAACCAATCTTAATTATGAATTAAGCAAAAATTTAAAATAAAATGTTGGCAAACAGAATTCAAAAATAATTAAAAGGTTAACACACCATGTACAGCAGTTTATTATTGGAAAGTTAAAATCATTAAATTATTAGAGCATATTCTTATGATTTATCACATTTATACACCAAGATAAAAGTTTTATAATTTTACATATATGTGTTGAAATGCCATTTTCCTACTATAAATTACAACTCTCAGGCTAGATTTTTCTCCCCTTCATTTCAACATACTTCATTTCTTTATTTTTTTCTTTCTTTTTTCTTTTCTTTTTTCCTTTTTTTTTTAGTCTTATCTGGTATTGCCTCGTGATGAGTTATGGCAAAATAGAGCATTTTTTTCCTCCAACCAAAAGGCCTTTAATTCATTTTGAGTTGATTTTTTAATATGGTATAAGATAGGGTCCAAATTCATTCTTCTGCTTATGGATATCTAGTTTTTCCAATGCTATTTGTTGAAAAGACTGTCCTTTCCCCATTGTATATTCACGCATCCATGTCCAAGATCATTTGAGTGTATCTGCAAGGGTTTATTCCTGGGCTCTCTATTCTATTCCACTGATCTATACATCATTGTATTGCATTTTGCTTTATTGTACTTCACAGACAATACAATTTTTGCAAATTGAAGTCTTGTGGCAACCTGACATTGAACAAATCTATTGGCACCATTTTTCCAACAGCATTTGTTCACTTCAGGTCTTCGTGTCACATTTTAATAATTCTCACATTATTTCAAATTTTTCATTATTATTATATCTGTTATGATGATCATAACAAATATTTGATGTTACTATTGTAATTGTTTACATGCCCATATAAGATGACAAACCTAATCAATGAATGTTGTGTGTGTTCTGACTGTTCCACTTACTAGCCCTTTGCCATCTTTCTCCCTTTCCTTGACCTCCCTGTTCTCTGAGACACAACAATATTGAAACTAGGCCAATTGATAACCCTCCAATGGCTTCTATGTGTTCAAGTGAAAGGAATTGTTTCATATCTCTCACATTAAATCAATAGCTAGAAATGATTATGCTTAATGAAGAAGGCAGGTCAAAAGCCAAGATAGGCCAAAAGTTAGGCCTCTTGTATCAAACAGTTAGCCCAGTTGTGAATGAAGAAGAGAAGTTCTTTATATATATGTATGTGTGTGTATATATATATATATATATATATATATAATTTATTCATGAGAGAGAGAGAGAGGCAGAGGGAGAAGCAGGTTTCCCACAGAGCAGGGAGCTTGATGTGAGGTTTGACCCCAGGACCCTGGAAACAGGACCTGAGCCAAAGGCAAACTCTTAACAGACTGAGCCACCCAGGAGCCCCAGAAGAGAAGTTCTTGAAGGAAATTAAAAATGCTAAATGCTACTCTAATGAACACAAGAATAATTAAAAAGTGAAATGGCCTTATTGCTGATACAGAGAAAGTTTTAGTGGTCTACATAAATCTAACCAGCAATACTCTTAAGCCAAAGCCTAATCCAGAGCAGAGCCCTAACTCTCTTCATTTCTATGAAGGCTGAGAGAGGTGAGGAAGCTGTAGAAGAAAAGCTTGAAGCTAGCAGAGGTTGGTTCATGAGATTTAAGGAAAGAAGCCATTTCTATAGCATCAAAATGCAAGGTGAAGCAGCAAGTGTTAATGTAGAAGCTGCAGCAAATTACCCAGAAGAGCTACCTAAGATAATTAATGAAGGTGTTTACACTAAACAAATGGTTTTTGATGTAGATGAAATAGACTTCTATTGGAAGAAGATGCCATCTAGGAGTTTCTTAGCTAAAGAAGAGAAGTTCAATGCCTGGCTTCAAAGCTCCAAAGGACAGGCTAACTCTCTTGTTAGAGCTCAATCAGCAGGTGGCTTTAAGTTGAAGCCAATGTTCATTTTTCACCATTGTGAAAATCCTAGAGCCCTTAAGAATTGTGCTGAATCTACTCTAACTGTTCCCTGTAAATGGAACAACAAAGCCTAGATGGCAGCACATCTTTTTGCAACATGGTTTACTGAATATTTTAAGCCCACTGCTAAAACCTACTGTTCAGAAAAAAAAAAAAAAAAAAAAAAAAGATTCCTTTCCAAACATTACTGCTCACTGAAAATGCACCTTGTAACCCAAGAGGTCTGATGGAGAGGTACGATGAGAGTAATGGTGTTTTCAGGTCTGCTTAACACTACATCCATTCTGCAGCCCATGGATCAAGAAGTAATTTCTACTTTCAAGTCTTATCATTTAAGAAACAGATTTCATAATGCTCTAGCTGCCATAGATAGTGATTCCTCTGATGGATCTGGACAAAGTAATTGAAACCTCCGGAAAGGACTTACCATTCCAGATGCCATTGAGAACATTCATGATCCATGGGAAGAAGTCAAAATATGAACATCCACGGGAGTTTGGAAGTTGATTTCAACACTGATGCATGATTTGGAGGGGTTCAAGACCTCAGTGGAGGAAGTAACTACAGATGTGGTGAGAACAGCAAGAGAACTAGATTTAAAAGTGGAGCCTGAAGATGGGACTGAATTGCTGCAATCTCATGATAACACTTAAGAAATAAGGGGTTGCTTCCAATGAATGAGCAAAGAAGATGGTTTCTTGAGATGGAGTCTAATTCTGGGGAAGGTGCTGTGAAGAATGTTGAAATGACAACAAAGGATTTAGACTTTTACATAAACTCAGTTGATAATGCAGTGACAAGGTTTGAGAGGATTGACTCCATTTTTTTTAAAAAGATTTTATTTATTTATTTGAGACAGAGAGAATGAGAGCGAGCCAGCACATGAGAGGGGGGAGGGTTAGAGGGAGAAGCAGACTCCTGCCGAGCAGGGAGCCCGATGTGGGACTTGATCCCAGGACTCCAGGATCATGACCTGAGCCAAAGGCAGTCGCTTAACCAACTGAGCCACCCAGGCGCCCCATGATTGACTCCAATTTTGAAAGAAGTTCCTCTTTGGATAAAATGCTATCAAACAGCATTGCATGCTACAGAGAAATTATTTGTGAAGGAGTCAATTGATGTGGCAAACTTCATTATTGTCTTATTTTAAGAAATTGCCACAGCCACCCCAAGCCAAGGAAAGCCTTTCTAAATCTGCCATGTCTCAATTTTCCCATCTGTGATTCTTCCTATCTCATGAGTGTGCATATATCAATAGATTATACTTGTTCACAGATGGAAGTGTACTGAGTCTTTGATAGCTCCCCAGCAACCGAAAGAAAACTTGACAAGTTAACTCACTTGTGTTTTCAACCAAATGGTCTGCTTGTAGTCGTTAAAGTATTCTTTATGGTTTCACTGCTATATTTATTTAACCCCAAAAGTTAATCCCTGAATAACTTCTGTGTACTTTAAAGCTGTGGAGTGAATTCAGTAATTTTGTGCTATTTGAACATAATGCATGAGTATAAAATGTGTTTACTTTTTATTGATAGTGGTTATACTGCTTAAATTAAATAGCATAAAATTAAACATGTTAATTATCATTCATCAAAAATAACTCCTCCAAATTTTAAATTTGAGAGATATTGTAAATTTGGAGTAATGGCCTATCCCCAATTTATTTTTTTTATTTATTTATTTTTAAAGATTTTATTTATTTATTTGACAGAGAAAGACACAGCGAGAGAGGGAACACAAGCAGGGGGAGTGGGAGAGGGAGAAGCAGACTCCCTGCCGAGCAGGGAGCCCAATGCGGGACTCGATCCAGGGACTCCAGGATCATGACCTGAGCCGAAGGCAGTCGCTTAACCAACTGAGCCACCCAGGTGCCCCTATCCCCAATTTAGAAAGTCCTTTCACTTACAATAAAAAAAAGACCACCTCTTCAAAAACAAAAACAAACAAAAGAAATAGCACCAATAAAAAACTGTTTCCCCCCAGACTCTCATAAACTTTTATTTTTCTTTCTCAAGATGATTTATCCTATGGAACTTTTTGTTTATTAAGTCTTAGAATAAGTTAGGAAGCAAGTCCCCTGGCTTAAACCCAATGCAAGCTTAACTCACTGAGAAATCATATTTCTGACCTCCAAAGAAACATCTTAGTGTTTATACCAAAGAGAGAGTGAGAGAGAGAGAATAAATAGAAATAAGTATTTCATATTGTAGCGAAAAGTGTTTTTTGAAAGCTCCAACAACAATAAAAAGCAAATAAGCACTACTCATTTTTTGTTGTTTTTGGAACTCACATCGAATTTCTACCATTCTGACATGAAAATATTAGAGACATTTCATGGAATAGTTAGCTGGAATAGGTAACTATTGTCTTTAAAAGTAAAGATCACGGGGGCACCTGGGTGGCTCAGTCGTTAGGCGTCTGCCTTCGGCTCAGGTCATCATCCCAGGGTTCTGGGATCGAGCCCTGCATAGGGCTCCCGCTCAGTGGGAGGCCTGCTTCTCCCTCTCCCACTCCCCCTGCTTGTACTCCCTCTCTCGCTGTCCCTCTCTCTGTCAAATAAATAAATAAAATCTTAAAAAAAAAAAAAGTAAAGATCACAAGATATTTTATATTAATGCCAAATTAGCTATTGGAATAGCTGAAAAGAATAAAAATGTAAAACAAATTAAATATATATGTATTTTTTCACAGCTCTTTCACATGGAGGAAAGGCCACATGAAGACACAGTGGAAGGTGACATCTGTAAGCCAGGGGGATCGCTCTCACCAGAACCCAACTGCTGAGGGCGCCTGGGTGGCTCAGTTGGTTAAGCGACTGCCTTCGGCTCAGGTCGTGATCCTGGAGTCCCGGGATCGAGTCCCACATCAGGCTTCCTGCTGGGCGAGGAGCCTGCTTCTTCCTCTGACCCTCCCCCCTCTCATGTACTCTCTCTCATTCTCGCTCTCTCAAATAAATAAATAAATCTTAAAAAAAAAAAAGAAAAGAAACCAATTGCTGATACTTTGACCTTGGACTTCCAGTCTCTAGAACTCTGAAAAAAATAGGCTGTTGTTTAAGCGACCCAGTCTGTGGCATTCTGTTATGGCATTGCAAGCAGACTAGGAGAGAAGCCAAGCAGCTATCTTACTTTGAGAGACCATTCTCGGTGAGCCATGGAGCTAGACACTGGGGATCATAGCATGGTTCTGCCCCTGGTGAATATGCCAAATATCCAAGGAGATCCCAGACCCAAGGATCTAGGGCTACCTGGGGAGAGTGGCAGTTTTTATGATGATAAAGGAAGCATAAGAAGCTCCTTCCTGGGACACCTGGGTGACTCAGTCGGTTAAGCGTCTGCCTTCAGCTTGGGTCATGACCCAAGGGTCCTGGGATGGAGTCTCGCATTGGGCTCCCTGCTCGGTGGGGAGCCTGCTACTCCCTCTCCTTCTCTCTGCTGCTCCCCCTGCTTGTGCTCTTTCTCTCTCTCTCTGTCAAATAAATAAATAAAATCTTAAAAAAAAAAAAAAAAAAAAAAAGCTCCCTCTTCCACTGAATGGTAAAAGAAGGGCCATGGGTTTGTGGGCCTACCAGTTGGGAGAAGAGGAGCTCCCAAAGGGAAACGAAGAATGCTGGAAGTTTGGAGACAACTCAGAATCCAAGAATTCTCTGGGAGGCTTATGTTTCTAAGACTACCTCTCACTGTGATTTCGTCCAGCTGCTAAATTTTTCACCTCTTCAAACTGTCTTGTATCTTGCAACTCCTGTTTTCTTCTATGACTACTTTGCTCTATGCTGCCCAGAATGTTTATTCTTCCATTCCCTCCAAGTTAAATTATAGAAAGTAGTTGTGTGATGCAGACTTTACATGTGGGTATGCAGTATTTGAAGGGAAAAATAACTCTGCACAGTACAATAAAGAAAACTTAAAATTTATCATCAGTCCTTACTCCCAAGAAAATTCAGCCATTCCTCATCATAGTGAATTTTTTCTAAACATGTAATTCCTTAATATCCCAGCTCACCACAATATTCTTAGTCTGTTCTTCACCCCTTAAGATTTTACCTCTCACTAGACTCCAGACTGCAACATCCCAAAGTTTATAACATTTTGCTCAGAATGGTTTTACTTTCTCTACCCTCTCTGAAAGTAAGATCCAGAGAAGTTTATACCTCCCAAACTTAAGGAGCTCTGAGAAGTGAAATACAACGCTGCAAGGTCATCAACCTTAATACTAACAAAAGATTTGAATGTATTGTGTCATCATCACAGTAGTTGTAGTAGAAGGGAGAGAGGAAGGGGTCAGGGAGGGTATAAACTCATATTGCCAAAATCAGGGGTCATGTGCCTTTCTTGTGTAATAAGAACATGTCTCAGAGAGTCACTCTTCCAAGGAGGTGAGAGAGATGTGGAGAAGATTTGAATCAAATGCCCAGTCTAGAGCCAATTCCAGGATTTCGGGAGGAGCACATTCTAGATCAGTAAAGCCCAATGTCCTGCAGAATGAAAAAAGTGTTTGATGTTGCAAGCTACTCAGTTTATAAGGACGCTTGTTACACTGTATTTTTGCAATAGTGGCTGAATGATACATTGAGGGCGAGAGTCAAACCCCATCTGTGTCCACAGCTCTTGTACTTTGCCACACCACTCCCTCTTCTTACCTCTAAGGGCACTGACTTTTTGTCTTAGCATATTAATGCCCCTTGTGTCTTCCTGCTACTAGACTGTCATTTCCTAAAGGACAAAAAATGAGTTTCTCCCATGCTTTCCAGTCCCTTGCATAAATCTTCGTACCTTGTTGCTGATCAATGAAGATTTTGGTTGAGCAGTAAATTTGAGCCTCATGTTGGTGATAGCTACAGATGGAAATTATGTCTTAATTACCTGCTGGTAAAGGAACATCACTGGTCCCAAGTGGGACCAGATGAGATTTAGGAACGGGCTGGCACAAACTCATCTCTCTCATACTGACAGAGCCTCTGCCTAACAGCAGAAGTAGTGAAGTGAACCACAGTCATTTGCTTGTGCAACCAGTGGTTTCACCCTTATTTCACATTAGCACATAGTGAAAAGTATTTGTGGGTTTATATGAAATGGCTGGTGACTAAAGTAACTGATGGCATCAAATGGAAGTCGTTTGCAGAGAAGATTCTCTGCCTTCTCAAGAAAAGCCATTCTGCCTGCTGAGAAAATCCAGAAGTGTTCCTCTCTCTGCTACCTCTCTTTTCCTTTCCTGGTTCTCCTCAAATAGACTTCCTTAGAACGGCCACAGCGTGACATATTGGTATGTGATTTGCCACTATGCCTGTGTTGTTTTATGACTTCTGGTGGCATTGAACTCTTTTAACAAAAACGTGTATCAAACTATAAAAAAGAAGGTAAGCAAAAAATATATATATAGATTCACAATCTCCTGCATTTTTCTAAAAATGTGCATTTTCTCCTTATTAATTCTTGGATCCTCAATCAATTAGTCCCTTTGATACAGTATATAAAGACACATTAAGTGTTTTGTGGAAATATGAGAATGATGTTGAGTTCCCTGCAATCACTGTTGCCATTTTTTATCGCCAGTATGCTGCCCTGTACTGTTGTGGCTTACTGGAATGCTTCAAAAACCCAGGGAATAATGCCAGCTTCAATTTTTTGAAGAATTTAACAATAACGATCGAATAGTAAAATTATGATTGCGAGGAACGGAGAAGCTAGTGATCTATCAAGGATTTTCTGTTAAATAGATAACATCTAGGGCGCCTGGGTGGCTCAGTTGGTTAAGCGACTGCCTTCGGCTCAGGTCATGATCCTGGAGTCCTGGGATCGAGTCCCGCATCGGGCTCCCTGCTCGGCGGGGAGTCTGCTTCTCCCTCTGACCCTCCTCCCTCTCACGCTCTCTCTATCTCATTCTCTCTGTCTCAAATAAATAAATAAAATCTTAAAAACAACAACAAAAAAAGGATAGGGGCCCCTGGGTGGCTCAGTTGGTTAAGCAACTGCCTTCGGCTCAGGTCATGATCCTGGAGTCCCGGGATCGAGTCCCGCATCGGGCTCCCTGCTCGGCGGGGAGCCTGCTTCTCCCTCTGACCCTCCCCCCTCTCATGTGCTCTCTCTCTCTCTCTCATTCTCTCTGTCTCAAATAAAAAAAAAAAAAAATCTAAAAAAAATAGATAACGTCTAAACCTTGATCATATCAATATTTCTTAGTGAATGAAGAATATGCTTAATCTACATTTGTGATATATGCAATGCTCACTGATTTTATTAAATAGTGACTCTCAAAAATAGTATTCACAAGTAGGCAATTTTACTTAAGGCCTTGAACTTAATCATTTGATGGATAAATAAAACATGGGTTATTTTCCGTAACTAATCTAAAAAAACAATTAGTGATGTGACTCTAAATAGGTCACCTGGAAATGTCCTGTAATAATGGCTATAAATTTTATCTTGTGTAATTGGGAAAGGTATTTAAAAATGTCATATTAAAACAATTTAAAAGTTGTTTTTCACCATCAAGAACTTGTGCAAGACTAATGAAAAGAACTGACAAAATTCTGACCAAGTCAAAATATGCAAATAAATTAACAAAAGCTTTTTTAAGCCAGATTGACATGAACATGCTAATGACTATATTCTGGCTCTGAGAGATTTCATTGTAATTTATACCCTCAATATGGGTGCTTGCAAGCCAAGAGAGTTGTGACACTTTGGTTTAATACTGCAAACTCTCTAAGCAGTCTTTCCAGGTTGGTACCCCACATCTTTCACATATTAATTGTGTACATACACACAAGCTACCTAAATTTTCTGTCTCTCAATAAAATGGACCAATAAAATTAGTCCTAATGAATGCAGTAATTTAAGATCCAATCCTAAAACAAATCAGGTACATTTTATTTAAATGACTCTTTTTCCTAATTTACCCTGTAATAGTTTTTTGTTTTGTTTTGTTTTGTTTTGTTTCTGATAGTTATAGAGGATCATATATTCCTACTGATGAATGTAAGCAGATTAGGGACAATAAAAGGAAGGAAAATAATATTTTTTTAGAAAACACGAAATGTACTTTAAATAATATATCTAATTTGCCCTTTCAAAAACCCTATAAGTTGGGTATTAATAATAATTGTAATATTAAAATACCTCAGCTACCATTTATTGGGTTCTTACTGTATTTAATTACTTTACTAAGTATTTATGTATTATTATGAGAAGTCCTTACAACAAAACTGTTGGGTAGGTATTATTTTTCACATTTTAAAGGTAAGAAAACTATATATCAAGAGAGTTTATGTTGTTTGTCAAAGCCAATTCAGCTCATAAGCATGAATCAAAGATTCCAAGCCCTTTCTGTTCAGATTCGATGCACACCACCTTAAACACTATGTGCTTTTGAACAAAATCAGGTTAATCGTCTTGTTCAAAATGGAATGGCTTGACAGTTAAAGAGTCAGAGCAAATATTCTCAGCTCCACATATGGTGATTAACTATAGTTTCATAGAAAAAATGAAAACAACCAATTCTTATATATTGCTAAAAACTAAAACTAATGAAATACTAAAAGGCAGTATGAGAATATTATTTAAATACGAGAAAATATTTTTTGATTCATCTCTTCCTGTTTATTTCTACAGTTTTTTTAATCACCAAGGTTCCAAGACATAACTTTGAATCCAAGATATGCCTTAGAATGTATCCATGAGCTATAAAGCTTTTGTCACAAAATAAGATAAAATAATACACTACAAATATTATTGATGCCTATTTAAAAACAAACAACACTTAACTGTGCCTGTGAATCTATGTTTTATGTTCTAGCTCTGCTGAGGCAAAGGCATTTTGTTCTCACAGAAGAGATCCAAAGAAGGGAGAAAGAATGCAAAGGAGGGATATCCTTTCATTCAGTAACTTTTTTTTTTATAGAGGAATAAAATATCTTTTCAATCAACCTCTAACCTTCTGGGATTGATATAATAATGTATCTACCAGCTCTGACCTTTACCCTACTGTTTTTGAATTCCCTCTTTTGTATAGGCATTTGAACCTTTTCTTTTTTCTTACAAATTATTCTTTCCAGGAATTTTTTTAAAGATTTATTTATTTGATATATATAGAGAGAGTGTGCGCACATGCACATGGGTGGGTGGGTGGGCAGAGGCAGAGGGAAAGGGAGAGAATCTCAAGCAGGATTCCCCACTGAGGTGGGGTCCCATGCAGGGCTCAATCTCATGACCCTGAGATCATGACCTGAGCCTAGATCTAGTCAGACGCTTAATCGACTGAGCCACCCAGGAGCCCCTATTCTTTCCATTTAAAAGGATTTTGAAAATTACATTCTACCTCTTTTTGAGTATTCCAGAATGGATGGCTTATCCATCTCCTTATACTGAGCAGTTTGTGTAGGTACAAAGGAAACTAGGTCAAGGCCACCACAGCAGGATTTATCTCCTGTAGCTGCTTACTTTCTGGAAGCAGGGATGGAGTGAAGGGCCTGGGTAGTTTGCTGCCAGTTTAGAAAGGGCTAAGCCCTTAGTCGTGGGTACCAGATCAATATCACAAACCCACATCATGTGCAGGCATGATTCTATCCTAAGGCATGTCACGCCAAGGAAGTTAGGGCTTAAAAATCCTAGCACAGAAAATGATGATACTCTGACTTACTGCTATTGATGTAAGTTAGTTTATGGTTCTTTGTTTCTTGCAAGAAGTCTTCTTCCAGCATCTATAAAATGTGACAGAAATACAACAAATGGTACATTTTCTCCCAGTTAAATGTATTTCTGTCCCACGTTTAGAACTTGAAAGCACTAAAATAGTGTGGCCATGAATCATCCAATAGGCACTCTGCAAAATTTAGAGGCTTCTTTTATTCCTGAGAATATATTGCAGAGGCTTCTTTTATTCCTGAGAATATATTCCTCATTCTTTCTGCTCCCTGCCTACATTCCCTAAGTCATTCTGCCATTTATGTCCATCATTCGGTGTACTATATGTTCTCAAATTGATGCTAAAATGTCCCCATTTATTCTTTCACACTGTAAAAATTCTTCTTATAATCTTGTAAACAACTACATCTTTATGAAATATGTACTGAGGAATTTTAATTAAAGGAAGATATACTGTTTATAAAAACACTGAAACACTTTGAAATGATCAAAAAGGCCTTAATGATACCCTCAGCTTGACTAAACCTTAAGCAAGCTTCTTCCTTACTCTACGCGCTCACCTCCCTTTTCATAGAGCATTTACTTTAGAGAACTTCTAATTTATTTCTCACTACCTGGATGTTCCAATCTTCTCCCAGCCTCTTGCCAGCTTCTACAGGCATATCTTCTGAAGGACCTGGGAGCCATCCCTTTGAAATGTAATCATCAAGGAAGATAATGCCCAATCTCCTAGTTTCTGTAGAAGGGTAGAGGCTTAACATTAAGAAGCACCTTTTGCCAAATTGTAAAAATATCTTCTTTCATAAAAGTATGGGAAAATTTACTTTTCTGATGGGGAAAGCCAATTGGCAAACATTGATAGGCTATAATTTCCTTCTCATTCCAGTTTCACTATGGAAAATAGTATAGAGTTTCCTCAAAAAAAAAAAATAGAAATACCATGTGATCCATCTGTTCTTACCATGTTTTGTTTTGTTTTGTTTTGTATCAGCAGAGCTGAGCCTGAGTTCTGGCTTTCCTTCATAATTGCAGTAACCTTGAATAAAGTCCTCCTGGCCTGTTTAACATTGTCTGGTACAGCTTTCGCTTAGACAGAAAGGATAACATTTGTTGAACATTTTTTTCAAGAGTTTTCCATTATTGAAAGACAAAATTGAGTACTTTCAATCTCCAATGAATATGTGCTGGTATTTGATTCAGTTTAGATGAAAATTACTCACATAATAGATTTTTTTTCTATTTTTGAAAAATAAGTTTTGAAAAGATTAAATACTTTAGTACCTAATGTTATATCTTATTTATTGTTTAATTTCCAAAGAAGAAATATAGAGAGATAGATAGAGATAGAAAGTAAAAGAGAGAGAAAAAGAAGCAATGAACTGTGTCATTTCTATGAATGTGTTATATTGAAATATTCATGACATAGAGTTCTTTATGGTATTAACTTAAAAATGACATTTTCCCCAAGTAAAAAATGTAAATGTTGCTTATATTAAATATACAGCCTTTACCATCTTTTTTGTGATAATTTAGCCTTCCAACAACATTACCCTTTTATGAATTCATGATGAGTTATTTATTGCTTCTAATTTTAAATTTTGACAGAAATTGTTGTGAGTTGAGCATGCATATATTTGAAATCAGGGTGTGAACAGTCAGTTGCCAATTTTAAGTTGACCTCAATTTAGGAAGCAAATTATTTTTAACTTTAAAATTTCCATGCTGTATGATAGATCATTTACATGTGTAATTTTATTTGTAAAGTTTAGACACCAATTATATTTTTGTGTTGTGATAATATGTGATACAAGATATGAGGGTTTTGTGGGGTTTTCCCCATATTTTATATTTTATACTTAAGTTGTGCATTTATCCCAGAATACAAAAAATAAAAATAAAAATATCAATTTCTTATTACCTTTTTTTCTTCCACAAATTCAGTTGCCCTTCTGTTTTTCCCATCACTTTTTCAGCAGCAATCTTAACCAACTGAGCCACCCAGGCGCCCTTCAGCAGCAATCTTAAGAAAAGGTGAAACTTTTGGAAATTTTCATGTGCATAAATATTAAAGAGAGTCTTCTAATAGATATAAATTATTATGTTCTCATTAAGGAGAACATTACGAGTAGTGTTATGTAAGTAAACGCATGTTTAATATACTGAAGGCATTGATTCGCTTATTTAAAAACAGTATATGAGAGGATAATTGAGTAGGTCTCTTTATTTTTTATATTTTTAAACTTTAACTTCTCAAATACTAGTTATTTTATTACAAAATGTGTGAGTTGATATAAGCAATATAATAATAATATATGATAAATATAAAATAATATAATTAAATAATATAAATTATTTGGATAATAATTATTGGCAAACCTTTAAACTTTAAAGTATATGCAGCATTATTTATGAACAAGATTTAAAAGGTGCAATGCATCTTCAAGTTTAGTTCGGTATATTTTCTTTGGGACCTTAAAAAATCTGTCTACTATCAGGTCTCTTATTATACTGAATTAAATTAGGATAAAATGACCACTTACAGAAATCCATATTTACATAGGTGTATGCCTTGAGAGGTCATGCTGCTCTATTCAAGGCTGCACTGCTGGGATCAGCTGTTCTCAAGACTTTAAAGAAAAATTCACTGAAAGAACTCTGGCATTCATTCTTAAGAAAGCAGCAAAAATACTTTCATTTGGCTCTAGAGTCAACTTTATTGCGCATAACTGAAGCAAGTCCAGATTATTGCCATGTCTCTGCCTTCAGGTAGCAGGGTCTCTGGTGATTCTTTATCACCAGCTTCCATTATTTTACACCAGGTCATTCAAACTGCCATATGATACCATGGCTCTGCTCTCTTTAGAGTACTTCCCAGTTTAGAAGCTAAAGTGTCGAGAAATCACATGTGAATCATCACTTTCAAAAGTAAAAGAAAACAATTAAATCGTTTTACCACTTAAAATTTAGAACTCTTCAGAACTGGCTTAAAAGAACATGAAAATCTTAAGCATGTGTGCCTAACATTAAGTAACTACATTGCATTCCCTTGAGACTTGATCATACTTCAGTCAGTCTCCAAATGTGTTCTCATTTTGAACATAATTATATGGGTTATTTTTCATCTTTGCAAAATTTGATATATTTCCTTGATTATCCACTTTTAACCTCATACCTCATACAAGCTGTTACACAAAAAATTACAGGTATAATCACCTTAGCTTTTTTTTTTTTTTTTTTTTTTGAGGGAGAGAGAATGAGAGACAGAGAGCATGAGAGGGAGGAGGGTCAGAGGGAGAAGCAGACTCCCTACTGAGCAGGGAGCCCGATGCGGGACTCGATCCAGGGACTCCAGGATCATGACCTGAGCCGAAAGCAGTCGCTTAACCAACTGAGCCACCCAGGCACCCCCAATCACCTTAGCTTTTAAAGTAAAGGCACCATGGATGTTATTAATCATGTAATGACATCAATAGGGAGAAAAACAATCCACCACATTGTTAAAACCCACAATAACAGAACAGTAAGCGAGGCAAGAGAAGCCAGGAATGAAAACTGGATAAAGGAGAAGTTGGCAGTCCTCAAGCTGTGGTGGCAAGCTTGCTTTCCCTGCCTCTCAGGTGACAATATTTTGGCTTGAAACCAGATCAGAGATGTGATGTTATCTGAGGTGATTTTAGTTTCATTCCTCAGGAAAGCCGTGCATTAGTTTGAAAGACTGTTACCTTTGATGTGTCTCAGATAGTAAATCTTTAGATCACATGTTTCTATAACTTTTGTTCTAATCTGTTAGGGGAGTGACATTATATTTTTACCTACTACATTTTACATACTCTGAATAAAATGCACAGTACTTTAGTTTTCTACTGAATTTGTGATGCAAATTTTGTTGAAATTTCAGAAATTAAAGCATAGATTTATGCATATTTCAAAATCTAACTGTTCAAAATGAGACAAGCCTACATGTAAAAAAGAGTTACTTAAATTTCTCATTATATTGAGCATGAGTCTTGCATTCACTGTGTAAGTTTCGACAATTAGAGCCACACATGTACAAAAAAACAGTCAAGCAGATAAGATCTCACTCTTGGAAAACATCATAATATGTTTTGTAAAATTTTATAGAAGTTGTATAAGCAATTACTTTGTACCTATTCTTCTTAATAAATTACTTACTAATGGTCATATTTTCAGGTAGTGTATTTGGTATTACATGCTACTGAGTCTGGAAACATAGGTGAATATATAATAAATGGTTTTTTGGTAGATATGTTCTAAGAGTTTAAGGTGATCCTAAGATCAAAAGAGTTGAGAACAATTTCCCTAAGTAAATCATGCAGCAGTTTTTAGGGAACATTACGGGAACATCTCAACTAAATGACTATTGATCTATTCTTTTAACAGGTAACATATGCTAGGGCTGGGGATTTAACAGTAAGCCAAATGGACAAAAATTCATGCACTAATATAGTTTCATAATAGTTGGGGAAAATAGGTAATAAGTTTATAATATAAATAAGTGTATAGTGTTCAAGTATATAGAGATAGGGAGTGCCAAGGGAAAGACGGTGTTACATGTTACTTGGGAAAAAATTCATTCAAAGAAGGAGAGCGTGTGAGCTCTGCAGCCATCTGGAGGAAGTAAGCTATTGAAAAAGAGAAAAGCCACAACCATGGTCCTTGGGGCTAAGAATGGGATACCCTGCATGTACTGGGAAACTTGGGGATGCCAGGGTGACTTGGCAGAGTGAAGGATGGTGAAAGCAGTAGATGAAATAAAAGGGATGACAATTGACAAATCCACTAGTCCTTTCAAGGGACTCGATTTCATTCTAATTGAGATGGGAGAGGGGGACTAATGAATAGTACTGAGTGCAAAGTGACGTGATCCTACCTGCATTTTAACAAAATTACTCTGTTTGCTGATGTGATAATAGATATTATGGGTTCAAAATTTGATGCAGGTAGACTAAATAAAGAGATTTTGAACAAACCTGGAAGAATATTTTCTGGTTGTAATCCAGGTAGAGTAATGATGGTAGTGTGATAGGAACATGGCCAGTGTCTGGCTATATTTTGAAGGTAGAACCGGCAGGATTATCAATTTGAGGGGGAAAAAGGAAGTCAAGAAAAGCTTCAAAGCTTTTAGCTGATTTACAATTATATCAGCTGGAAAGGTAAAAGCGACAGGAAAAGCAGTTGTGTGTTGAGGGGTATAAGGAGTTCAGTTTGACATATAGTAAGTTTTATATACCTATTTTAAACATTCAGTGGATATATAAAATAGGTACATTTCAAGGAAGAACTTTAGGGTTGAGATAAATATCTTGGAGTGATCAACATACAGGTGATATTCAAAGCTACTGAATCTGGAAACATAAGTGAATATATAAAAAGTGGGTTTTTGGTATATGTGTTTTAAGAGTTTAAGGTAATCCTGAGACCAAAAGAGTCATGACCTTTTTGTCTAAACAACTCTTCGGCGAGAAACGCCAATATTAAGATAATAGGGAAATGAAGAAGAACCAGTTAATAAGCCTATATAGAGCAGCCACTGAAAGCCAAGAGAAAGTAGTAGCTGGAAACTAAGCGGTGAAGGTTCTTTGAAGAAGAGGTAGTGAACAACATTCTTTATTTCATTAGAAAGCAACTAATCACACAACCTATGAAAAATTGATGAATTTATTTCTGGACCTTGTTTGTTTGTTTGTTTGTTTGTTTTTATTTAAATCCAGTTCGGTGACATACAGTGTATTATTAGTTTCAGGTGTACAATATAGTGATTTAACAGTCCCATACAACACCTGAAGCTCATCACAACAAGGCCTTGTTTTAAGGCAGTAGAAATTTTGAAGATTTTTAGGTTTTCCAAGCCACTATATTATTCCTCAGAACATTTCAAAGAAGGAGAAGGGCATTATAATAGCTTTAATTGTAAGATGTGAAAAATGTTATTCTCTGGTTTATTATCTCATTATAAGCCTATGAGGATTTTAAAATATAATTAACATGTCCATATGGAAAGTTATAATTAAGTCATTGCAATCATTGTGAAAAGGATACTGGAGAAACATAGTAATAAATATAAAAACAAGAAGTACAAGTATACTATAGAATATTTTTTTTTAACTAAAGTTTATTCTGTATGAAAATTTCTATTTCCAGAACAAATAGTTTTTTTAAATAGCTTCTTTATCTAGAAGAGATAACATTATAAGTTATCTAGATAAATTAGTAGATTAGTATTAATTACTGGGAAAAGATATCTTACAAATTATAGGTATATTACTATTTATGTTAAATGTTTTTTCCCTCAGGTACCCTGTGTGTATTTTTTAAAAGATATGCAGACTATTGATAGATTTATTTGTCTTTCAGAAGAAGAATGGATGTTAGTAGTCCACTTTGAGTGAGATTTTGAATGATTTTGTTTGAGAACATGTTCATGCCTTGCTAGTATGGTGAAACATTTTAAAGTAGAATGTGCATGATTATATTCTGTAGAAATGATCAAAATAGTAGAATTTCATGTGTAAATACATTGATAGGTTTAACCACAAAATTGAACAACTTACTTATGATTGTGTCTGTATAAATATGTAACATAAAGGATTTTATTATTTTTCTACCAGCTGATCACTTAATCATATCTCACTTCATTACTATTATAACTTAAAGATTCTATTGACTGTTTTTTTCTAAATATATTTATAGATGTAATAGTTGTTTAGTCTATTAAATTTAATTTATTTCAGTCATGATCTAGAAAAAGTTAATCTTCTCATTTACCCAATAACCAGAAATTACTAAGAATATTTAAGGATTAGAGAAATTTGAATTTAAAAAAAAAACAGGAAAAAAAAGAAAAAGAAATTATATACATAATCTTTAAAGTATAATTATGGAGGTAAAAGCTAACACCTTACTTACTACTTTTGATTTTTAATTATCAATTTTCAAAACATATGGAATAAGGTGGAATTAATGAAATAATCGTATATTAAAATCAGTGTTTGCACATCTTCATATTCCCTTTATTATAACTAAAGAGTCACTGACATAGTACAACATTGTGGTCCATAATGAAAGTGGAAAAGGAAATAGTGGAAATACAATAGAGTTTTAAACAAAAGCAGTCTATCACAATGATTTTGAATATGAAATTCAAATATTGAATCCATATTGAAATTTACAATTGAGTCTGCTGTTTATATAAACTAGGTATTTTATACATGGTTTTAAGATTACAAATTACAGGGGCGCCTGGATGGCTCAGTCGTTAAGCGTCTGCCTTCGGCTCAGGTCATGATCCCAGGGTCCCGGGATCGAGTCCCACATCGGGCTCTCAGGCAGGAAGCCTGCTTCTCCCTCTCCCACTCCCGTTGCTTGTGTTCCCGCTCTTGCTATCTCTGTCTCTGTCAAATAAATAAATAAATAAAACCTTAAAAAAAAAAAAAGATTACAAATTACAGGTATAATATCAAAGTGTTAAATTGAAGCTTGCTCAAGAAAGGCAATTAATAATTTTTTTTAAATAACTATTGTTTGGAAAAATGTGTTGAAATAAATTTTATCAAAATATGTAGAAAATCTGAGAGTATATATAACCTTATAATTTGTCATAAGCACAACCTTACAATACAAAATGTACGGTATCTTCAAGTTGGGCGAGGGGATCTCACATTGGACCAAGGGGAAACATACAGATTTTCAATATATATTATTTTAAAATAAAGATATTTTTTATTTAATTTTCTTTTTTTTTTTTTTTAATTTTCTATTTCTACGAAGGTTTCTGAAGTTTGCAAACAATGATTCTCAATTTTTTTTCTAGGAAACCATTTTTCACAGAATTGCTTTTCTTCCAGAACTAGTCTATTTCCTTGACCTTATATACTGCAAGTGTACACAAAAGATGAAGTATAGGCAAAGAATAAAGCATGGCTGGTGCCTGCAATTCTAATATGCACACAAAGAAGTATACATTTTTATTGTCTGCATGATAAACATTTTTTATATCTACCGGCATCTAAAAAAACAAACAACAAAAATGATACCTTTTTATCATTCCTTGAATGTCAGAGAAAATTAGGAAAATAGTATAGGATATGCAGTTTAAACTGAACTTCCGAGTACATATAGATGTATCTAAGCAAATAAAACAACATTGAAACTGTATTTCATTATGCACAATCATGAATATAAATATTCTGTGTATCCAGAAAAAAATGAAAGATGTGGCATATTTATTAAAAGTAATCTTGGCAAAGTTTGCAGTTCCATTTAAGTATAAAGAAGCTTCAGAACTTAGAGGTTCTGAGGTCTGTTACAGCTCAGGATGCTAAGGAGCTAGACCAGAATCTTCTAATGGACAGATTAAAGTCTCCTCCAGATTCCTGATGTTTTTAGGAAATAAACCCTGCTGCGGAGTGAATCTTCACTCGGCAAACTGCTGGGCTTCCTCTTAAGATACTTGTAAGATTTTGAACTTGAATTTAGTAGAACGTTGAAGAGCTAGGGTAGAGTATTTTTATGGGAAAATTAGATTTTCTCAGTGTTTCAGAATCTTGCTTGAGAATCAAAAACAAAGCTGAGATAGCCCGAGTCTACTAAAATGTCAAATAAGCACAAACTTAGCTCAGTTCTTGACAGGATTAGGTAATTTACTTAAGTATTTTAGCCCTTTTGTAAGGAAAAAAAAAAAAATTGGAGATTATATTATTGTTATGTATACAGTTTCCCAAGTGAATTTTTAAAAAGTACAAGATGTTCAAATAAGTAAGAAAATATGTCTTATAGTCAACAGAAAAAAATAAAAGTCCAGAGATTTTAAACAAAGATGAAACATCAGAACAAAATTGGTTTCATTCCAGAAAATGCAAGTTTGGTTAAACTTTGGAAAATCAATCAATGTAATTCACCATATCAAAAGACTTGCAGAATGATCATTTGCTCTAAATTCAAGAACCTAGTCAAGATCATGATTCTTAGCAAACTAGAAATAAATCACATTCTCTTAACCTAATAACTTATCTATAAGAATCCTTGGGAGAACATATACTTAGAAGCATTTATTAATATATAGTTACCACTGAGAATAAAATACAATTCTTTCTACTTCCCTTTATACTCAATATCATACTGAAGTTCTAAACAGTACAATGAAGAAAAGATATATTAAGGGGCGCTTGGGTGGCTCAGTCGTTGGGCGTCGGCCTTCGGCTCAGGTCATGATCCCAGGGTCCTGGGATTAAGCCCCGCGTTGGGCTCCCTGCTCCGTGGAAAGCCTGCTTCTCCCTCTCCCACTCCCCCTGCTTGTGTTCCCTCTCTCGCTGTGTCTCTCTCTGTCAAATAAATAAATGGAATCTTAAAAAAGAAAAGAAAAGATATATTAAAACATAAGATTTTTGTAGAAAAAATAACTTTTTATGTAGATGACATAATTGTGTACATAAAAGTTCCAATGAATTTGCACATAGCTTATATGAATAGAGAAGCAATTTCAGGAAGGTCAATGGATTCAAAGTTATTAAATTTGTTGTGTTTATTTTATATACTAATAACAAATAAATACATATTGGTATTTAATATTAATACACTTTTAAATAGTATCAAAACACCAATACCTAAAAATAAATAAAATAAATGACAACAGGGCGCCTGGGTGGCTCAGTTGGTTAAGCGACTGCCTTCGGCTCTGGTCATGATCCTGGAGTCCCTGGATCGAGTCCCGCATCCGGCTCCCTGCTCGGCAGGGAGCCTGCTTCTCCCTCTGACCCTCCCCCCTATCATGTGCTCTCTCTCTCTCATTCTCTCTGTCTCAAATAAATTTAAAAAATAAATAAAAATAATAAATAAATAAATAAATGACAACATTCAAGACCTATACAATGAAAAATGCAAAATATTAATGAGAAAATAGAAAAAAAAATAAAATGGAAGGATATTCCATATCCACTGATTCAAACAGTCAATATTATAAAAATCTCAATGGTCCCTAAACTGATCTAGAAATCAAATGCATTCCACATGAAATACATGAAAAAAACTGAAAAAGTCAAAGAGCCATTAATAGAATAAAAAGTGCTCATTACAATGATCACCTGGAGAATGCAGATTGAAACCAAATGTGATATGACTTCATATGCCCAAGAATAGCTAAAATGGAAAATGTTAGCTTACAAAAATTGTAAAATATCACTCTTCAAAGTTCTTAACAGTACTGCCTGGTATTGTATGTGGGGATTGTAGGAAGCTGACATTATCCAACTTTCTCATCGTGGTACTAGTTACATGAAAGTTCTCATTTTGTGAAATTTACTAGCTGTTTATTTCCTTTTATTTTTTCAATTTTCTGTCTTGTATAATACTTCGATGAATTTTTTTTAAAAAGCACTACTACATAAAATTGAGAGTCACTACATATTGATTAAAGTTTCAACTTACCGAGAACATTTAACAAAGTATACTCATATGTACCTAATAATTTAAACTATAAAGCAAATGCTAACATGGAAAATAAACTAGGAAATATATTTTCATAAAGAGTAATTTTACTATACCACTTAGCTTTTGATAGATGAATTATATTCCAATAAAACAAAACAAAAAGAATCACATAGAAAACTGAACACTAGTAAGACCACTGAGCTAACAAATTTTACATACAACACTTCTTTTAACAATGGCAAGTAATGCATCTGCATCTTTATCAGGTCCCCTTGGGGAATTTATAAGAAAAGAAACATACATCTGACCATAAAATATTAATGAATGTCACAGAATCTGGAGTGGCTCTTCAGAATGTAATTGTCTAAGACAGAAACAGAAAAAAAAAAAAAAAAGAATTTTAAAATCACCTCAATATAAAAGAAAAAGACATCTCAAAATTCATCAAAGAAGTTGTAATGGAATTCAGTATGTAAAATTTGATATTGAAAAGACTATATATAAAGTGTGTGAGATACATTTGAAGTAGAAATTAGAGGGAGACTAATTACTTTAAATCCTTATTTTAGGTCGCCTGGGTGGCTCAGTTGGTTAAGCGACTGCCTTCGGCTCAGGTCATGACCCTGGACTCCCTGGATCGAGTCCCGCATCGGGCTCCCTGCTCGGCGGTGGGTCTGCTTCTCCCTCGGACCCTCCCCCCTCTCATGTGCTCTCTCTCTCTCTCTCTCATTCTCGTTCTCTCAAATAAATAAATAAATAAATAAATAAATAAAATCTTTAAATCCTTATTTTAGAAAGTAGTAACACCGAGGAGATAATATAGTTAAGCATAGAAATACAGGGAATAGAAAAAATTGTAATATAAAGTGTTACAAAAACCAAAAGTTTTTTTTGTTTGTTTGTTTGTTTTTTAAGAGAGGGAGAGGGAGAGAGAGAGAGATAAAGAAAGAGGGGCATGGGGCAGAGAGAGAAGGAGAGAGAGAATATTAAGCAGGTTCCACATCCAGCACAGAGCCTGACACTGGGTTCAGTCTCACAACCCTAAGATCATAACCTGAGCCGAACTCGAGAGTTGTACACTTAACTGATTGAGCCACACAGGTGCCCCTAAAACCAAAAGATTTTTTATAAACACTAATGACAGTACTCACGATATTGATTTAAATGGAGGAAGAGGGAGAGAGATGGCATAGACAGCATTAAAAATGAAAAAGGAAGACATAAATTATTATGAAAATAAACAACAGGTAAAGTCAGAGAAACTAACCTGAAATCTCAAGTTTGGTTAAAGATCTACCCAATCAAATTGAAAGCAAAAACATACAGAACTTCAGTGTGAAGATAGCTTACTCTTCAAAATTAAAATTAGATTGATTAAACAACGAAGTATTAGTGACCTGGAAGATAGATTCCAGAGTTGCTGTAGGATTTGAAAGTTACAGATGGGTTTTCACTCCTATGTTGGGGGAGCAAAGAAATTCTGATCAAGGTAATATAAATAGAGAAATGGAAACAAATCCAGAACTAAATATTTTGTAGAGAACTTTAAAAGATCAAAAACAAAGAAGCATGTAAATGTAACTGATGTTATAGCTAAATTGCCTTCAAGAATGAGCAAATACATGTTTTCAGTGAACACTGAATTTAACACTCACAGATTTTTGCTGAAATGGTAAGAAAATCAGGAACTTTATTGTATAGAAAAGCCAGAATGCAAAATGTAACGCTGAGATGCAGAATGAAACTAAATGTTTGTATAAAACTGAATAAGAATCAAGTTTTTCCTCTTAAGGAACACTACTAACTACAGAGTTAAGACAGTATTGTCTTAAAAATAATAATAACATTGTAAAAATAATAAGACAGATCGATATTGGCATTCCAAATCATCTGTGTTCATGTACTGTTTGAAAGGAGAATAGAAGTTGGTTGACTTTATGATACTTTTAGTCAAATACACATGTTAAAATATTAGAAGGGAGATAAATAATATATTAAAATATTTAACTTCAAGAGTATAGGAAACAGGAAATATTCTCTGACATATTAAAAAAAAAATCTAACAAAACAATAGGAATCAGGAATGAAGGAAGAGAGTGCCTCATCCCCAACATACATACAAAAATGACAAGGTAAATAGAAAATGCAAAATAAGCCAAAATCAACAAGTCTAAATAATCAGTAATCATCATCAATAAATATGGATTTAACTAGCTAATTAAAAGAGGTATTTTCAGATTTTAATTTTCACATCTCTTGCTATTTTTATAAGACAGAAACATAATAACAGCAAAATGAAAATTAGATTAAAAAGATTCACATTAGTAAATACTAACAGAAAGAAAAGTAGCATAGCTTTAATAATATTACAGTACATTTTAAGGTAAATATGTACTAGAGATAAAGAGTATTTTTAAATTCCTGATAAAATGAGTATTTCAACAGGCAGGTAGAACATACAGCAAAAATTAGCATAATCACAAAGAAAATGAACAAATCCACAACTGTGCTAGAAACCATTATTCTCAGATACTGATACATGAGGCAGGCACACACACAAGATCAGTGAGTATTTGGAAGATTTAGATTCATATGAATATAGGTTCATATAGAACCCTAACCAACCAAATTAGAGTTGCATTTTTTTTTTTTTAAGATTTTATTTATTTATTTGACAGAGAGAGACACAGCGAGAGAGGGAACACAAACAGGGGGAGTGGGAAAGGGAGAAGCAGGCTCCCCGCTGAGCAGGGAGCCGGATGTGGGGCTCGATCCCAGGACCCTGGGATCACGACCTGAGCCGAAGGTGGACGCTTAATGACTGAGCCACCCAGGCACCCCAAAGTTGCAAATTCTTATAAATATGTCAAATTTGACTTGAAATATAAATTGTATTACATAATTATTTGTTTTAATCCAGAAAAATATATAATGCCCTTAATCTTGGACATACAGAAAGGAGGATTTAATTTGACATTGAAAATAGTTTAGTGCTTAAAGAGGTAGGAAATAAATAAAAAGATGTGATGTTTTGGGGTCAAGATTAATAAATGAGTATAATTAGAATTTCCCTCTGAGCAATGTAAAGAATAGCTAAATGGTATAGGTGACCCTGATTAGTGGTGTGCTTTTAACATAAGAATGTCTAAAGAGTTGGGGTGCCTGGGTGGCTCAGTCGGTTAAGCGTCTGCCTTCGGCTCTGGTCATGATCCCAGGGTCCTGGGATTGAGCCCCACGTCAGGCTCCCTGCTCAGCGGGGAGTCTGCATCTCCCTCTCCATTTGCTGCTCCCCTCTCTGTTTGCTGCCCCCCCCCTGCTTGTGCTCTCTCTCTCTCTCTCAAATAAATAAAAAGAATCTTAAAAAAAAAAAAAAAAAGAATATCTAAAGAACTCACACTATGTACTAAGCACTTTCCTAAGCAACTTTTATTTATCAATTCACACAGTCCATACAATCCTATCAGTGGGCTGGCCCCCATGTACCATGAGAACACTGGAATTGAAAGAATACTACCCCAAACAGCCAAAGCAACCTTGAAAAACAAAAGCAAAGCTGAAGGCATCATGATTCCAGACTTCAAGTTATATTACAAAGCTGTAGTAGTCAGAACTCTATGGTACTGGCACTAAAATAGGCACATAGATCAATGGAACAGAATACAAAATCCAGAAATGAACCCACAACTATATGGTCAACTAATCTTTGACAAAGCAGGGAAGAATATCCAATGGAAAAAAAGACAGTGTCTTCATAAATGGTGTTGGGAAAACTGCCCAGCCACATGCAAAAGAATGAAACTGGACCACTTACACCAAACACAAAAATAAATTCAAAATCAATTAAAAAAGTGATTACAGAACTAAATGTGAGACATGTGAGCCATTAAAATCCTAGAGAACACAGGCGGTAACCTCTTTGACATTGGTCGTAGCAACCTCTTACTAGATATGTCTCCTGAGGCAAGGGAAAAAAAAGGCAAAAATAAACTGTTGAGACCTCATCAAGATGAAAATCTTGTGCACAGGGAAGGAAACAACAATGAATCTAAAAGGCAGCCTACAGAATGGGAGAAGAAACGAAGAAACAGACACTTAACTACAGAGAACAAGCTGATGGTTATCAGAGGGGAAGTGGGTGGGGGAATGGGTGGAAGAGGTGATGAGATTAAGGAATGGGCTTGTGATGAGCACCAGGTGTTGTATGGAAGTGTTGCACCTGAACTAATATTACACTAAGTTAACTAACTGGAATTGAAATAAAAAATTTAAAAAAACAAAAACAAGTAAGTAACCACCCCGATGTGACATAGCTAGTAAGTAGCAGACCAGAATTTGAATCCTTGGCATTTGGGATTATTGTTTGGAGTCAGAGTAAGACATTTATTTATTGTCCAAATATGAAATGTTTTATAGAAAGTAATTTAGGGAAATGAAGCTAAATTTTATTGTGAGTCAAGATTACGCTAAGATTATTTTTTGTGCCATTTTTTTTTCTTTGTAATCTTTATTTCGTATCCTCAACTACAGAAGAAAACATCAAGATAGGACCAACTAAGTACTGTAAGCAATGTAGCTGGATCTTTTGGGGAATAATAGAAATCTGTATTAAATAAGGCTTTAACTTTATGTCAGAATATATATTCCTAAATAGATAGTCTTTTGGCAGATACATAAAACTTAAAAGTACTACAGATTTAAAGTTTCTTTCTTTCTTTTCTTTTCTTTTTTTTTCTTTTTTGTAACCAAATCTGTTGGTAGTTATAGTGGTTTTATGAATACTAGAGTCCCTCATGAAGTATAACATGCCATCTAAAACACAGAGGAAGAAATTACAGGTGAAAAAAATGAGGGTATGCACATCTAAGCCTCAGAAGATGAGAACTAAAAATATATTTGTTTCATCAATGGCTTGAATGTTAGAAATTTTGTGGGAGAAAAGAGCTAAAAGCCAAGGCTGAAGTGGGCATGAGTGGAGGAGATAAGAATGTCAACCCCCACCCCCACTCTAGCTATTTGAAACTCTAATGAATTTAGGTTTTTATGAAATCATTGGAAGGGCTAGAAACTTGGTTATTTGGGAATTTTAGTTTTTTTTTAAATGGAGAAGGGAATGATAATGAAGGGACCAGTCTGTAAAAATTTCACTACAATGATAAATATTCAGACTCTATCATTTTTTAAAATGTGACTTTCTAAAACCCAATCCCAAATATTCCGATTTCATCAGATCTCAAGCACTGCCTAGAATACTTTATTCTTGTTTAGCAGTGACAGCTCTACCCTTGGGCTGGCAACATCCTCAGAAATGAAGAGAGTTAACAGTGCTCGAAAAGAATGTCACCAAATTGTCATTCATGTACTCTCTGACTCAACTAATATATTCTCTTCTGGATTCTAAGTATACAGAAGAGAACAAGAGGAGGAGGAAAAATCTCCCTGATGGAGTTCGCATCTGTTGTGGACTGAAGTCTGTGTCCCCACAAAATTCCTACATTGAAACCCTACCTGCATTATGATGGTATTAGGAGATGGGACATTTGGGAGGTAACTGGGATTAGATGAGCTCATGAGGATGAAGTCCTCACAAATGGGATCAGTGCCCTTAAAGAGTCAAGAGAGAGCTTGTTGTCTGTCTGTGTTCTCCACAAGGTGAGGATATAATAAAAAGGTAGCAGTTTGCAACCTGGAAGAGGACTCTCACCAGAACCTGACCATGCTGGCACCCTGATCTCACACGTCCAGCCTCCAGAATTAAGAAAATAAATTTCCATTGTTTATAAGCCACCCAGTTTATGGTATTTTGTAATAGACTGAACTAAAACGTTCCAATTTATGTGACTTATCCATAAGCTAAGCTGATTTCTCTTGTACTCTATCTAAATATTTGAAATCATACGCCCTACAACAATCACTTTGTGACTCTGGAGTTGTTTCAACTGTGGCAGTTATGTCTTGTGTAAAACTGAACAAAGCAATCATCAAATTAAAATAATAATTTGACCACCATGATCATTATGTTGATTTAGCTCTTTCAATCAGTGTTAAATCTACAAGCCGTAGTTTTATTATTATTTCTTCACTTTATAATACAAATCTGAGGGCATTTATATAATAGCATAGATAAAGATGAAGCCACAGGGAGCTAAGCCAAGGTAGGACTACAAAGTGGACAGGATGGAGAAAGCACAAAAATCTGTATGCACTGAGGAAACAGGTCTGCTTACAGTTGAATTTCTATTAACTAAACCTATGTCAGAATCATTAAGATTTATTTTTGGGAAACAAAAACTACTCTACTTATTTGAAACACAAAGGAAGGACACCTGGGTGGCTCAGTCAGTTAAGCGTCTGCCTTCGGCTCAGGTCATGATCCCAGGGTCCTGGGAGTGAGTCCTGCATCAGGCTCCCTGCTCAGTGGGGCACCTGCTTCTCCCTCTCCCTCTGCCTGCTACTCCCTGGCTTGTGCTCTCTCTCTCTGTGTGTCAAATAAATAAATAAAATCTTAAAAAAAAAGAAAGAAAGAAAGAAAGAAACACAAAGGAATTTAAGTCTTGACAAAATCACTGGAAGGGATAGAAAACTGGTTCTTGCCGAGGTCTCAACAATTGCTCCCACAACAACACTCAAGCCCAGGCCTTCCAAGGGAGCAAGCCTAATAGGGGCAGTGGGAGCAGGAACAGCCCCTGCAGGGCTTTGCTGACCTCAGGAGCACGTTACAGTAGTTGTGATCCCAAAATCCGGAAACTGCTGTCCCCTGATCTTCTTTCAATGGTCATAGATCTAATAATGACTGAACACCAAAACACTGCTGTGAAAACCCCAATGACTCCAGAACCTGGTTTTATAGCAGGAAATAAACAGAACTAGAAAAGAGTCCTCTAAGGAATATAGTCAATGATACAGTAATAGTTTAGGGTGGTGACAGATGGTGACCACACTGTGGTGAGCATGGCACAATGTGTAAACTTATAAACGTATAAATGACGATGATGTACATCTGCAAAGAATGTAACGTTGTGTTGTGAGCTATACTCAAATTAAAAAAAAATAAGAAAACAAAAAACAAAAAAGAAAAAAAACCTGCTTCTGCCTCACTTCCACCTTCCAAATATTCTGCAAATGCATTCGATTGGCAAAACCTAATTTGTATCCAGAATCTGTGTCTCTAGTGTTTACAGTAAAGGAATGTTCAATATCCCAAATTTGAAAAGGATGCATAGTGCCAATCTATTCTGTCCTTAATAACCCCAGCATGGAAAGCAGTTTGGAGAAGGTTGATTGGAAATTTTAATACAAATAGTAAAAAAATATATTCCTGGGAATTCTTTATTCTACCTCCTCTGATTAATAGACATCACTGTTTAGGACTTTTTGCTGCTAGCAGTTAAGCTTTTTTAAAATTTTTAATTAAATGCTTTCACATTACTATTTAAATGATTAATTGACTTAGTCTCCCCTCCAATTGCATTCAGTTGTTTAAAAATGTCTTTCTTAGAATAAATTAATCTCCAATTAGCAGACTGATGTGGGGAAGAGATAGATACATATTTGTGGATCTTTATTTCCACAACCCTTGCTTATTAGAATCAGAGTTAGAAATTTGCAACTTCAAATATCTGCCAACTGCTTTATAAATACCACAGAAGCTCCAAATCATGTTCTGTGAATAGTAAATTTCCTGAAGGAAGGAATTTGGAATGATATTCCTAAAATACAATTTATCCAAGTCTTACTATGTTCTCTGGTAGAGTTATGCTAACGACTACACATCAAGATGAAAGTATAATTTTCTCAAACTACACAGTGAGAAGTCTACGTGTCCATTCATAGTAACAATTATGATTAGACTATCATTACCAAAATAGAAGTTTAGCTGTATCTTGTTTCTTGGTTCTAGCTACACAGATTTTTATGTATATTAAAATGTATATGCATTGGTATCTCTAGGTTGTTTTGCCATTGTCTGTCAGTGCTAAAATTAAACTTTAAGATGCTTTTAAAAAATACTTAATATACAAATTTGGAAAAAAAGAATTTTGACTTAGTATCAGGCTAATTAATCAGTGATTTTTCTTTCTCAAAAATACTTCCATTTAAAAATATTTTCATTTTTATTTCATTTTTAACTTATTTTGTTTTATTTAATATGTATTTCATGTTTAAATATTACATTTAGTACATGCATAAAATGTTTATGTCAGTATTTATATTGGTTATTTTGTTTGTCATAGAATGTGGTATTCACACATTGGCGTTCTTGAAAAGATAGAGAAATATTTGAAACAGATTAAAATAAAAGGTTTAAATGCAAGCCTGACTAAAATGAACTTAAGTAGAAAAGTATGCTAAAGTACTAACTTTCCACAGTAACTGAGAGAAATATACAATGAAATAATTTAGTTTGTGTTTTCCTTTTTGAATAATTGTTCATATCTGGCTCATTTAATTTTATTAAAAATATCTTACAACATTTGAGTTCAAATTAATTCTCATGTTAAACACACAGTACACATTTTTATAACACTTGTACCTTTTACAAGTGAGTAAGTACTCAAACATGTCAGTTAATGTAAAAGAATTTAAAAAAAAAAAAAGCATGCAGTATTATAACTGAACTATAACCCACATCTGGGTATAAATAAAACAAGTCTGTTTTTGAAAAAAATAAAAGTAATAAAAATAAACTATAGTAAATATTTTCTTCTATCAAAACCTAGTTTACACAGGTTTTTGAGTTGTTATGACCAATGGAACTGTGCACCTATTAGACAGCTATGATTTTATTATGTGTAAATTATATTTCATTTTTTATTGAAATATAGTTAACATATAACATTGTAAATTTAAGGTTCAAACCATATATCAGATAAATGAGTTAATGTCCAAAATATATAAAGAACTCATACAACTCAATAACAACAACAACAAAAAATCTAGTTTAAAAATGGGCAGAGGAGCTAAAACATTTTTTTTTCAAAGAAGACATGCAAATAATGAGCCAAAGAATAAAAAGATGTTCAACTTAATTAATCATTATGGAAATGCAAATCAGAACCACAGGAAGATATCACTTCAGGCCCATTAGTATGGCTATCACCAAAAGGGCAATAGACAACAAGTGTTGGGAGGATGTGGAAAAAGGGGGGCCCTTGTGCCCTGCTGGTAGGAATGTAAATCGGTGCAGCCCCTCTGGAAAACAATATGGAACTTCCTCAAAAAATCAGAAGTAGAACTACTATATGATCCAACAATTCCATGTCTGGATATATATTCTAAGGAAATGAAAATAGGATACACTTCATTTTTTTAAAAAGTTACAAGACGCGTTTTGTTTTCTCATTTGCAGAGTTTATTGCTTTTTGGTGACTACTGAAAAGACATCCTTATAAAGTGTATTGTTTAGAATCAAATCTTTTTAAATATAGATTTTAAAACATGTAGGAATAGATTATTAAGTATTATATAGTAGAGTTAAAAGATTCTCCTGATGTTCTTGGGAGCATAGGAGAGGTCCTCTACACATATTTGTCCATTAGGATTTTTTCCCATGGAATTAAAGACCATGATCAGACAAACATAGGATCTTTTACAGTTTAAATGGTTTTGTGGTAAACCCATTATATATGAAAACTGAGCAGCCTTTTTGTTTAGATTTTGGATGTTTGAAAAATGTATGAAGTTAACACTAATAGCTTTAAGTTCATATTGTGCTTCACAATTCACATTAGATTTTCCTGCATCTTAACTAATCCTGAATCTCATTAATTCCTAACTCATTCCTAGTGTCTTTTAAATTTATTACAGTTCTGCCTGATTTGACAAACATTCATTTACTGTTTTTTTTGTTTTTTGTTTTTTGTTTTTGTTTTGTTTTGTTTTTTATGTGTGTGAAATATAGCTTTAGGTGACAGATTTACTAAAATAAGAAAAGGTTATGGTGCGCCTGGGTGGCTTAATCGTTAAGCGTCTGCCTTCAGCTCAGGTCATGATCCCAGGGTCCTGGGATCGAGCCCCACATCGGGCTCCCTGCTCGGCGGGAAGCCTGCTTCTCCCTCTCCCACTCCCCCTGCTTGTGTTCCCTCTCTCGCTGTGCCTTTCTCTGTCAAATAAATAAATAAAATCTTTAAAATATATATATATATATATATATATATATATATATATAAATAAGTAAGTAAGTAAATAAATAAATAAATAAATAAAATAAGAAAAGGTTATCCTTTCCTTCAGGAAGTTTGAAGAGAGGGGAAGAATCATTTGTGTTGTCTTTTTTTAAATTATGTTATGTTAATTATCATACATTACATCATCAGTTTTTGATGTAGTGTTCCATGATTCATTGTTTGCTGTAACATCCAGTGCTACATGCAGAACGTGCCCTCTTTAATACCCATCACTGGGCTAAGCCATCCCCCCACTCCCCCCCCTCTAAAACCCTCAGTTTGTTTCTGAGTCCATAGTCTCTCATGGTTCATCTTCACCTCCGATTTCCCCCTCTTCATTTTTCCCTTCCTACTATCTTTCCTACTATCTTTTTTTTTCTTTTTTTTTAAACATATAATGCATTATTTGTTTCAGAGGTACTATGGTGAGCACTGTGAATTGGGGAAGAGTCAATTCTAACAACAGATCCAGAACCTGGATTGGAGAGGCTGGGTGTAAAGATGGGAACACCTTGAATGCCTTCTCTATGTGTCTCAAGGTCTTACTTTCACATGCTTGTTCATTTACTTATTTATTTATTTGACAGACAGCGACAGCGAGAGAGGGAACACAAGCAGGGGGAGTGGGAGAGGGAGAAGCAGGCTTCCCACTGAGCAGGGAGCCCGATGTGGGGCTCGATCCCAGGACTCTGGGATCATAACCTGAGCCGAAGTCAGATGCTTAACGACTGAGCCACCCGGGCAACCCAACACACTGCCTGTTCTTTAAAAAAAAAAAAAAAAATACTGCACTGATAAGCATCATGTCGGAATATTTCTATGTTTGCAGCCATACCCTGGAACAAACAATCTCCATACACATTACAATCCATGTATTTACTCTCCCTGTTCTTTCACATTTACCAATGCTCAGATAAAAGGTAGTCTTTGAAAAAAAAGGGCCATTTTCAGTTTATTTCCCCCAATTTTTATATGCTGCAAGTGTTCCTGCCATAAGAGCTAATTAAACTCTATGGATCCTGGTTCTACCTGTGAATTTGGCAGGATGTTTAGCTAAAATTTTGTACTTCTTATACTCTCCAGAGTTTTATACAAAATCCCAAAGGGCATTTTTATTACGAGAACAACCTGGGAAGACTGGCCTCAAACAAGGTGGCCACTGGGAATACTACAGATCTCTGGTCACTTTCTCTTGCTTGTTTTCCTAAGGCTACCTGGTTTCCTAATTTTTTATTTATAAATTTTATCTTTTTCCCTCCCTTCATTTTGTCTATGGATCAGTTATTTTAATCTTGGCTAAGATAAACACATGAAAGTCATTTGATCTTACTTTACAAATTTATTTATAATAATTTTTAGTATCAACAGTGATTGCCAAGGTAATTCTTTTAAGATATCATTTTGAAAAATGTTATGAGGGGCACAATATTGTATTGTAGGATATATTATAATCGAATAGGATTTGCTAAAATGATTATTGGTATCATGAATATTTAAAGAATTAATTGGATGAAATATAGACATAGCATCCTGTTTATCCATTGTTTTTGTGGTTAACCTTTTAATCTAAAGTAAATTTAATAAGGTAATATAATTTTAAATTTTACTAATCTAGATTAGGAGCTGAGATAATGTTACTTTCTAATAATATTTAATCTATGCTTGAGATTTAATAATATGAATACTGCCCAGATTTCTGATGTGGTTACCTATTCTTGGATTTGATATAAAGCAATGTTCAGGAATACATACCTTCTAAATAATTCATTTTAGTCTAGCCTTCCAACCTCCCCCTACCCTCCACTACAGCATTTATCTTAACTCTTCTTTATTCAAAGTCAAGGTTTTTTGTTTTGCATAAGCCAACCACTTGAGAACTGGTGTAGACAATCAAACAACAAACTATAGTGATTATACCTCCTAAATATCTTTGATATATATTTAATATGATGGTCTGTATTCTCACTCACTTATATTCTTGCAACATGTCTCCAAAGCGTTTGATGTTACAACTGTATTTTTCTAAGCATATCTCAAGGGACTTATGTGCTGAGCAACATATTTTAGTCACTGTTGCTCTAAAAGTCATAACTTGTTTCATGTACACAGTGTATTTTATATTCCTACTTTTAGCTTTTCGGTGCTTCTTGAGTCTACATTTACAACAAAGATATTTAAAAATATATTCCTGTAATTACCTTAATAGAGAAAAGCTTAAGTGTGAGTATGTATATTGCAGTGATTAACTTTTCAAGATATGAGATTTTTCTATTGCACAATAAAATGTAGGGGCACCTGGGTGGCTCAGTCATTAAGCATCTGCCTTTGGCTCAGGTCATAATCTCTGGGTCCTGGGATCGAGCCCGCATCCGGCTCCCTGCTCCGCGGGAAGCCTGCTTCTCCCTCTCCCACTCCCCCTGCTTGGGCTCCTGCTCTCGCTGTCTCTCTATCAAATAAATAAAATCTTAAAAAATAAAGATATAAATAAAGGCTACAAGTATTTTAAATCACACATTTTGTAATTCGCTTGGTTACAAACCTAGTATATTTCTACCCATGTCATGAAACATTAAATGCTGATATTTGCTACTGATTCATATAGTTTAAAGGTAATCTATATTGCACAATAAATTCATATGCATAAACATATACATATACCTACATATATATATATATATATATATATATATATATATATATATGTTAAAATGTATAATAAATAAATCTGCCTGGAACAGTTTTCAGATTTTAAGAAATTACATGCAACATATTGAGTACCTATAAATCTATTTCTTTATTATCCTTGTTTTATTATTATTTTTATTTTTATCATTATGTTCAGTTAGTCAACATATACTACATCATTAGTTTTTTTTTGTTTGGTTGGTTGGTTTTTGTTTTACTTTTTCTAAATATTTTATTTGATGCTTCACATGTACATAATTTCCATATAAACATCTCAGAATTATTTATACTAATCTTTTCATTATTCCTGTTCTTTTCCTATTAGAGACCTTTTTTTTGAAAAGAAAAGAAAAATATTCTTCTTTACTTCAGATGTAGTAACATATCTGAATTCATCTAACTTAAAAACTGCTTAAAAGCTCTTGAGTTCCACGAATGAAACAGAATGTCTTTTTTTTATTATATGTTAATCACCATACATACATCATTAGTTTTTGATGTACTGTTCCATGATTCATTGTTTGCGTATAACACCCAGTGCTCCATTCAATACATGCCCTCTTTAATACCCATCACCAGGCTAACCCATCCTTCCACCCCCCTCCCCTCTAGAACCCTCAGTTTGTTTCTCACAGTCCATAGTCTCTCATGGTTCATCTTCCCCTCCGATTTCCCCCCCTTCATTTTGATGTAGTGCTCAAAGATTCATTAGTTACTTATAACACCCAGTGCTCATCACAACACGTGCCTTCCTTAATACCCATCACCCAGGTACCCCATATCCTCAACCCCCTTCCTTCTGTAACCCTCAGTTTGTTTCCTGGAGTCCAGAGTCTCTCATGGTTTGTCTCCCTCTCTGATTTCTTCCCATTTAGTTTTCCCTCCCTTCCCTGTGGTCCTCCGCACTATTCCTTATGTTCCACATATGAGTGAAACCATATGATAATAGTTTTTTAAGAATTTGATTGACAGGGCGCCTGGGTGGCTCAGTCGTTAAGCGTCTGCCTTCGGCTCAGGTCATGATCCCAGGGTCCTGGGATTGAGTCCCACATCGGGCTTCCCGCTCTGCGGGAAGCCTGCTTCTCCCTCTCCCACTCCCCCTGCTTGTGTTCTTGCTCTCCCTATGTCTCTCTCTGTTAAATAAATAAAATCTTAAAAAAAAAAAAGAATTTGATTGACAGATTAAACTAAAAAGTTTCCTGCAAAATAATACTTAATGGTGTAATTAAAACTCCATTAGTTTCTTAAAGTTATTATTTAATTGTATTCTATTCCTTCCTATTATGTTGTTTAAAATTGTGTTGTGGTTTGGGAAAAAGTAACACACTCTTTTGCTCACAACCTCCTGGATTAAATATTACACATTCTCATTACACACAAACTATGCATTATGCTTAATGATCACTAGTTTGAGAGTTACAAAACCATTGAATAGAGACTTAACATTAAAAATACATCTATAAAGAATAAATATTGGCAAAGGAAAACCTCTACTGGATTATAAGACAAGTAAACGCAAGATTTTTAGCCTCAAAAAGAAATGATATATGTAAGAAATTTGCATTTCTATTTTGTCCTTAGTCTCATAACGCAGAATATTATTGACAGTCTAGTGGTCTCTTTTTGGAGGCATCACATTAAGCAATCAAACCAACAACATCCATCCTTAGCTTGGCAAAAAACAGTTTTAGATATTCAGAATATATGCCATAGCCACAGGGGAAATAAGGAAGACCCAATGAAAACTGATTTTTTTCTTGGCATCAGTAATTTTCTCTCTTCAGATGAACAGAGTGGGAGAAAACGTCAACAGCCATTCAAGTGCTTGTGTAAAGACCAGGGTGGAAGTAGATAGACTGCTAATAACTTCACCATTATCATTTTAAGTTTCATAAATATTTCTTGAATAGCTTTTGAATTTAATTAGTGAAAAGCTCTCTCCATAAGGTTGTTGATTACATTTCAGAGAAAGGGAATCATGGGTCTGTAGAGCAATTGAACATTATATATATATATATACATATATATACTGTATTTCTTATTTATTTACTTATTTATTCGAGAGAGAGACAGAGAGAACATCAGCAGCGGGAGGAGCAGAGGGAGAGGGAGGAGCAGAATCCCCCTGAGCAGGGAGGCCAACACAGGGTTTCATGCCAGAACCCTCAGATCATGACCTGAGCCGAAGTCAGACGTTTAACTGACTGAGCCACCCAGGTGTCCCTACATACTGTACTTCTAAAACAAGTACGGAATCAGAAAATGCCCCATGGTTCAATTGTTTCAGAACTATTGATTAAAAAGATTAAGATCCAAAAGAAAAAAAAAAAAAAAAGAAAAATGTCCCACTCCACACATTGAATTGATTAATTACTTATTCAAAAATACAGCCAGTTGACCAATATTTTACATAAACTATAATCTAAGATGTAAATATTAAGTTTTATAATAGTAGTCTAGCCCTTTTTTTCTTTGCAAAATGTCCTAATACTTTTGTCATAAATGTGACATGGGGCTCCTGATATTAGCATCCCTTAAATCACTTCTCATAGTTGAACCAATTGATAAATTGGCAAAACTTTCAAGTCGGTTATGACTAAAATATTAACATGATTTCTGATAATCTGATAAAGTTAGTTGGACACTACAGCTTAAATGTGTGATCACAGGTAGACTTCTTACCACTTTCACCTACTCATCAGCTTGGATAGAGCCACTTGAGGGGAAGTTTGGTCTGGTGTGAAGCAATCATATTTACCGAGACTCACTACCGCAAACCGCATTTTTTTCACCAACTTCCTTGTTGTTAAATCAAAAATGATGTTTTCCAATTCACATATATCTTTATCCATTCAAACCATGTGATACTACATCCCATTTTTTTTTAAATGCAAAGCTCTTATCAGTTGGATTTTGTGAAACAACCAATCATTTCCTTGGAATTTTCCGACCACTTTTTCTTAAAGTCCTTCCCAGTCTTGTCTTCCTTATCCTATTATGTCCCATCTATACATTGATAACATAACCATTTCTGTTTCCACCAGAGACTGATCTTTTGAGCTCCAGACCTATTGATCCTGGACGTTTCTATTTGAGTTTCAGACATAAACAAGAAATCTAACATTTAAAAAAATTGAATTGATAAGAATTTCCTGTAAATTTTCTTTTTCCTGTATTTCCCATCTAAGTAAAAGACATCACCCATAAGCAAATACATTTGGCATCTTTCCATATTCTACCTTTTCCACAAATTCAATCACTCAACAGGCGCAGATAGTCCTTGCTTTTGCATGATTCTAATACATATGAATTTCACTTATCATGGCATAGTCAAATAACCTCAGTTTCCCTACATCAGGGTTCAAATTCCGGGTACCACCTTGTATTAACTGTCAAAAGTACATAAAGCACATACTTCACTGCAAGTTCTTTAGTCCATAAATCACTATATAAGTAACATGCATGTCATGATTAAGGACCAATCACGTCTTTTCTTTCAAAGTCCATTGCTGGTTGATCACTGCTCATCCATGTTCACACACAGATAACAAAGCATGTGCTTGTGTTGCCTCCTTGAATCTCAATGATAAACTTGTGTGACATTTTACAAAAAGAGGCGACCAAAAGAGAACTGGTCAAGAAAGATGGAAGTCCAGCAGGAATTTTGTTAATTGTAAATTTTTTATTTACAAATTGTGATTTGTAAATTTTGAATGTAAATGGAATTATAAAAGAAACAACTGACAGTGGGAATGTTGACGTTGCCACTTTCAGAGACTCCAAATATGCAGCCACGGGGTTTTAGTAAAGGCGAACTCACACGTAAATGAGAAAAGTGGTTTTGACTAAAATAATGAAGATAATCCCACAGAAAGCAACATCCATACAGAATTTTTCATTAAAGGAACCTTCAGAGATCTTTCAAGACATTGAATGCACAAAAGATTAAATGGTAGAAGCTAACTCTAATTTAGAAAGGAACATGAAAATGCTTCAAAAATAGGAAGGATGTTTGGTAGATATTGTAAATTATAGGGTAAGAAGAAAGCAAGAGCTGCTCTAACTACTCAAGGTTTTTTTTATAAAGAAATGATATACTTTAACTTTCAATGTTTCCAATGTTATAAATTATAGAGCACTATGTAAATATTAAATACTAGTTTTACTATTTTTTCCATTTCCCCATAAATCTATAGCTAATAGTAAGAAACTTTTTAAATATTGTGACAAAAATTTTAAAGCTCATGAACTATTATAATTTGTTTCCAGTAATTATTGAATTACTACATATATTTTTGGCTTTCACAGTCATTTTTACAATACTTCACTACTACATGAAATGAGGGTTGTCTCTATAGCAGATCCTGCTTTCCCAATATTCTTCTGCTCTAGCCCCTATGTCCCATCCCATTTCTACTGCCATTTTTAGGACATAATCAACCATTACTTGGAATATTATTATAATTTATTTAGGTGGTTTTTTCCCTACATTTTAGATTGAGCTTCCTAGAAAGCTATACTTTTTTAGCAAGCTCCTGCATTTAAATTTTCCACATAATTTTCCATTACTATCAGGATAAAGCCCAAATTTTCTAACATGACTGAGGCTCTTCATTTCCTAGTGCCTGGCATACTCCAGTGACATCTCTAAACTTCTCAAGCTGTATACTCTAGTCATATTCAAGACCTTCAGTTTTCCAACGACTTTATAATTATTTTTACCTCAAGAAATGTATTCATTCATTTATACCACTGGTATTTGAGGTTCTGGTATGTTCCGAGTATGTAAAAGATAATAATTATACAGCTTTCAGTAAAATTTAGAGAATGACTCCTAATCCTAGCCCTGTGGTGTGGGAGTGATCATTAAGCAAATAACTAATATGCAATTTTATACTTATACATATATTATATGTATACATATATATATATATATATTTCTACTTTAAAAGAGGATAATTAGGAAAGTTTGGGGTGAGATTAGAATAAAATTCTTGGCAATAGTGAATGGTATTGAATTCAATAGTGAATAGGGAATTGTAGTGAATAGTGAATGGCATTGAATAAACATGGCTAAAAGAGCCACGGGGCTGGAGAGAAAAATAGAAGCTAGCCTCAGGCAGAGAAATGTACATGCAAAAGATGTTGTGTACTCTGTCTTGTCCAGGATCACTTTGTTCTTGGAAAATGGAGAGATTAAGATGCAGGTAAAGTGAAGAGGGCAGAGAATGTAAAATTTAAAGTGGTAAATAACACTGGTGTAAAGATCATCCTAAATGTGTAGCTTTACATGATGTCATTCATTGCAGTAAAATTCAGTGATGCAGAAAATCATTGAACGATATTGGCTGGGATAAAATGATAAACGAGAAGATTGGGCAATACTTTAATAGAGTGATTAAGAAGACAGATTTACACAACTAAATCTCAAAGGCCAAGTCTAGTCTATAGATAAAAAGATATTAGCAATTTGGTATGGGTAAGTAGTGAAGTTCCAACATATTTTATAATTTCTTTAAGGAGCAGGTGGAAAAGCAGAGAATAGTGGCCAGGGAAGGGAGGGAGAGGATAAAAGTAGACAGAGAAGGGATGAATGAAAGCAGTAGAATATGGTAACACAAAATTCAAGATCAGATCATATTTCCAAAAATAATAGTGGACAGTAGTTTTAAATGACTTGTGAGTCAAGATAAGTTTAGAAATGGTAAATGTATCTTGGCTTTAGTGATGTTGAGGTTATTGGCCAAAGAATAGTTTAGTTGGCATGATATGAGTAGACACATAGAAGCAGACTGAATTAGGTGTGTAGTGAAAAAGGTAAGGGTGTGTATGTGTGTGTGTGTGTGTATTCAAATTTGACTATAGAGCAAAGATAGTACATGAGCAAATTTTGTTTTTAATTGGAGGAGCAACAATTCCTCTTTTCTAACAGAAGGGAAGAAGGACAAATGACTCCAATCTCATTATCTGGTTAGTTGAAAGTTGGAGAACATCCTGTGCAATGGCTTCTATTTCCTCTTTTATACAAAAAAATTTAGTTAACTTATTGATCTTAGGAAGTTGTTTTGAGAATTTGACTGTGGAAGCAAATGAATGAAATGGCATTAGAGAAGAGGAATTCAACTGAGAGACCGTATTTTGGGATGGATAAGCCTTATTATACACATATCACTCACACTGGTGTCAAACTGTGAAGTGAACAAAAAGTAGCAGGAATCATCAAGGAGGTGCTTTTTATCATGATGATGGATGAGCCAAGTGCTAGAAGTGACAATGGTGGCAGGTAGTGGGATTAGGAGAATATGAACTTGATTTTACAACATCCGCTGATGGTGGTGTTTCCTAGGGCATTCTTCAAAACTCCTGCATGCAAATATCAGAGCCTTGGAGTTTGTTAACCCAGGAGTCCAATATATGGCAACTCTGAACAAATTAAATATGCTGTTAAGGTTGGCATAGTCAGCAAATCCTTTAATTCAAAAATATGCATAGGTAAAATGGTAAAATTATGTGGCTGTCCCATGAACTCATATATGCTTAAGACACCTATAGTTAAGTTTAGAGGGTGCATGGTTGCAATAAAGAAATATAGACAATGCGAGAATTATATCTAAAAAGAACACACGAATATGACACAAAATTAGCACATGGAGCTAGTTCTAATAAAAATAATGAGAGGCTAACTACATTTCTGTGAGAATTGCATCATCAAAATATTCACAGACTGGAGAATATTTGTGACTTAAAATTACCCTTGTGCCAAACCAGTAATAGGCAAGAAGTAAACTGAAAAAACTGCTCAGCTCTCAAGATGGTCATATTCCCTGATATCCTCACTGCAGTTTCAAAAAAGAGGTGAGAGACAAAAAAATATCTGTAAGAGGCAGAAACCATGATAAATAAATAAAAGGCAAGCTACATTTAGGACACCAAAATGAACGGATTTTTAAAATTCTCTTTAATTGGCAAGAATCTATCTTGTACATAAAGCATAAAGCATAAAAAGTGCTCTTTACCTGCACTTTTTCTCTAAGTGTGGGATCTGATTAAAAAGCAATACAAATCATCTCACAAACAGAAAGAATCAGGAAAATGGGGGAGTTGAATGCAGAAGTGGGGAGCTGGACAGTGTTGCCCTGAGCTCAGTCTTTCTGTGGTTAGAAGATAGCCTACATTCAGTTGAGCATGATTGCCTCCCTTAGGTTCTAATTACCACCACCTGGTGGAACCCCTTTTTTCTCCTACCTGATACTGCTCTGAATTAGAGCAGGTGTCATTTCCCTTAATAGCATAGAGCCAGAGCAATCACCCTGATATTCTCGATGACTCTGATAATTTAAACTAAAGTTGCTCTTTGATTATAGTTGAATCTAGATAAAATTAAATCAGATTGCATATATATGTATATATACATATATAGAAACGCACATGGTTTTTTTAAGTGATGCATCTAAAATACTCTATTAAGGGGCACCTGGGTGGCTCAGATGGTTGTGCGTCTGCCTTCGGCTCAGGCCATGATCCCAGCCAGGGTCCTGGGATCGAGCCCCACATCGGGCTCCCGGCTCGGCGGGGAGCCTGCTTCTCCCTCTGACCCTCTCCCCTCTCATGCTGTTTCTCTCTCGCTCGCTCTCTAAAAAATAAATAAAATCTTTTAAAAATAAATAAATAAATAAAATACTCTATTAAAAAAAAAAAACTCGATTTCACCGTGTCTGGCTATATTAAAATATTTAAGTGGATAGGAGATACAGTTTAGGATTGAAGAAGTTATTGTGGTAGAAGGAACATTAATAATTGTCTGGCTTATTTACCAACTCTTTAAAAGCATGATCTAGGTCTAGGATGTACACAGATAAGAAATAAGTCCTTGTCCTCAATGAGCTTTTGGTTTAGATGGAGACTTAGGCAAATGGATATGCTATGAAACACCAAGGGCTCCAAGGCTAAAAATGGCTATATATCAATCTCAGTGTTAAAAAATAAGTTTTTAGGGGCGCCTGGGTGGCTCAGATGGTTAAGCATCTGCCTTCAGCTCAGGCCATGATCCCAGGGTCCTGGGATCGAGCCCCACATCGGGCTCCTGGCTCAGCAGGGAGTCCGCTTCTCCTTCTCCCACTGCTCATGCTCTCTCTCTATATCTCTGTGTCTCAAATGAATAAATAAAACCTTAAAAAAAAAAAAAAAGAAGTCTTTAATGATTTTCTGGAAGCAGAGATAACCAGAATGAATGGTGAAGGATGAGAAACAATTCCATGAATACGTATGAACAGAAGCAGAGTGAAGGTAGTATGTGGTGGAGATGAGAAGCGTAAGAGTTTAGGACACAGTTATTGGCTGAGTATAACGCAAACATAGGTCATTGATAAAGGTAGAGAGCTAGGCAGAAGTTAGAAAAAGGGGCTTTGGCAATGACTAAAATGTATTTATTTTATCTTGAAGGATTTAGGGAAATATTAAGGGATTTATACAGGATAGAAATTGACCATATTTGCAATTATCATGTCCAATAGCATGAGTTCACCCTGAGCTGTCTCTTGGATCCAGGTAGGTGTCTATTTGCTTCAGGAAACAAGTTCCTCCTTAAGCATGTATATGGGTTATCCTGTTGATATGAGATAATGTAAAGATTTGGTCAAAGAACAATTTCCCAATTAATAAGAGCAGAGGAAATTCTGAGTTTAATGTGAAATTTGTGTTTGGAGTTTGGCTTCAGACTTTATTCAATGTTTTTATTTTCTTTTTTTTTAAATATTTTATTTATTTATTTATTGACAGAGAGAGAGAAAGAGCACAAGTAGGCAGAACAGCAGGCAGAGGGAGAGGGAAAAGCAGGCTCCCCATGGAGCATAGAGCCCAACGCGAGGCTCAATCCCAGGATCCTGGGATCATGACTTGAGCCGAAGGCAGCCACTTAACCGACTGAGCCACCCAGGTGCCCCTGTTTTCTCTTTCTTAATTCAAAACTAATTAAAACTCCAATCTGAAATATACATAATAAGCCATTTTAAATTGGGAAGTATGTAAAGACAATAGCTGTTGGGCAAAAAAAAAAAAAAAAAAAAAAATGTATTAGCTTAATCTCCAGATTATATTATTATCAAAATCTGCCCTGTTACTATTTTTGCTCTGTTGCCCTGTATAAGCCCTGCTACATATCCATAATTGATTATAGTTAAAAGGCAGAAAAACATTTAACTTTTTACCTGAATTGATTATTTATAGAAGATTACACAGGAAGATAAACTTTTACTGTTAACCTCTCAGGTGTGAGACAATTTTTTAAGTACTTTATAATTATTTGCTTCATTGTCTAATGGTGTTCAGTTGGATTTTAAGAACAACTATGATGTTAATTGTTAATACTAAAATCATGTCTAATTTCTCAGTTATAAAAGATGATAAGTATAAACTTTGTTTTATTAAAACTGAGGCATCTGCTGACAGAGGCAAAGCATTATATGACAGTGAGCCTAGTGGCTATCTACTGCTTAGGTAGTGATCAGAGATGGTTTTGGTGAGCTTGGGGCCAAAAGAAGGTCAAGCTCTTGGCAGAGAAATAAATGTTGTGGAAGTCAGACTAGTGTAGTAAGGGGAAGGGAGACCTAAGTTTAAGTCCTTGAAAATCAGGAAGTCTGTGACATGCATAAGCTATCTGAATCTCTCTGCCTCATTCTGAAATACTAGAAGCATAATATGTTTTGGAGAACTGTGATGACTAAGTATATGAAAGCATCTAGCATAATCCCTAGTGTATTAGATATTCTCTAAAAGCCAATTTGATTCATTCAGTTGAATACTTAAGTTTGAAAGTATTTTTGTATCTTTTTGTGTTTCTGTGTGTGTGTGTGTGCACTTCATTGTGATGAGAAGTACTTTTCAGCACATATTTTATATTGTTTCAGTACATGATCTAGATTGGTGATTTTACTTTTTTTCTGGTTTTCTAGAGACGATGCTAAGAATACATATTTTTTAATTTTTTTTTTTTTTTTTTTTTTTTTTTTTTTTACTTATTTAAGTAATCTCTACAGCCACATGGATCTAGAACTCATGACCCCAAGATCAAGAGTCGCATGCTCTTCTGACTGAGCCAGTCAGGTGCCCCAAGAATATATTTTATATTATGACCCAGATTCACAAAACCATGCTTACTTGGGTGAAGCCTTCTAATACTTAATTTTGCATTCTAATCTGTTCTTATTTTAATTAAAAAACCTAGTCTGTTCTTTTTTATTTTAATTAAAAAATCATTCTGATTTCCACTCTATTAAGTCCTTGCTATGCAGATTTCACAACTGTTAATGAGTCACAATGTGCACTTTGGAAGTACTCTCCTAGAAGAACCTAGGTAACTTATTTGTTCCTTATTATTGTGTAATGACAAAATTAAAAATACTTGGAAAATGGAGAGCAGTATGCCTTTCACAGCCAAAGAAAGGTTTCAACAGACCAATCTGAATTAAAAACAATGGTTGTATTCTACCCTATGAAGATACCAGATACTGGCTAATGGGCAAGTGTCTCCTTGTAACCACCACACAAAAAGAGGTAATGGAACCTGAGTTTCATAAAACAGCAGTTAGGATGAAACTAACGATTCAGCTTTAGTAAAGAAATTTTGCTCGTCTGAAAACATTCAACAACATCAGTTTAAAAGGAGTTTTCAGGTTCTCCTGAAAAATATAAGTAGACTCCTAAGATATTTGTGATTTAAAAATTTGAACAAGATCTTGACCAACAAGAGTTAGTGCTTTAGAACAGTTGAAAGAGTATGTGGATTGTGGGTGTGTGACTCACACCTTTCCTGAAGAATCTACTAGAGATTGCTCATTATAAAATATTGACATATTTCATTCTCCATTTAGGAACCATAAAATGAGGCTCTTCTTGAAATGTATATGGTATCTCAGGCATTCTTAAGATAGACACCAGAATTTACTTGCAACATTTGATTATCATAGAATTGAAAACATGAGATAAAATTTTTAATCATTTGAAGGATCATGGTTTTATATTTAACACTAAATGATCTAATGATCTATATCCGTGGTCCTGAAGGAAGCAGAACGTGAACTTTCATGCTTGATAAACTAATCATGATCAGACATAACCTGAAAATTGGACACTGATTGCACTTAAAATCTGTTCTATTTCAACTTTTTTAAAGAATTCTTTGTGACTTTCTTTGACCTTAACATTTGATTTGATTGAAGAACATATATTGAGAATTTTAATGTTTATCTGGCATCAGTTTTTAAATTAAAGACTTAGTAAAATTTTAAATTAAAATACATCTGTGAAGCCTTTGGAAATAACATGTGTTTAAAGACAATAGCCTCTGGGCAAAGAAAAATAATCCTTTGTCTGCTTGCCAAATCATATTACTGTCAAAACTTGAATGGGGTAAGAAGCCCAATTACTCACTTATGATAGCTTACAGATGGAATGCAGAAAATTACTTAATTTTTTACCTTAATTCATTACATTTAAGGATTCTCATATGAGAAGATAAATAAGCTTTACTCCTTCCTGCTATGTCAACCTATTTTCTAAACACCATAATTATTTACTAGTTAATGGAATTTAGCCTGATTTTTAAGCAATAATATTCTGGGTTGTTAAAACTAGATAATATCCTATTTAGACTTTTCTAAAGAGTGTTTTACATGGCTTTAATAATAATGCACTTTACATAAAAGAGGAGGAATTATTCAGAAAGTTCTATTTCAATTTGAGAAAATATATGACATATTTTTCAAATTATAAAATTAAGCCACCAAATATTTCCTCATCATAGACAGTCATTATAGGGTCTATTTTTAGTGAGGAAAATATAAAGTAATAATCATCTTCATCATCCCATCTTTTCAACCTGGTTGAGCCCCAGGTGATGTCCCTTTTAGTACAGCAGGTATTCTCACTAAAATATTCTGATCATGCCTCTTCTTTTTGCCCAATAAAAACACCTAGCAAGGTCATGACTAGTAGGGATGCAAGGCATATCATGCTATTTATTTCTGTATTCCTCTGTAATTATGAAGGCACACTTTTATACTACAAATGCACTTTTGATGGGTACATTTCAACTTCATTCTTAGTTAATGAAAATATTTTAACAAGGGTTAAATAATGCCAAGAATTTATGGATTTGTGAATTTGTATGTGAATCACATATTGTCATAGCTTAAAATACTTGGTTTGTAAATCTTCTCAGACCTCCCTCCACACCACCCCTTCTCCCCTAACCAATTCACTCAGTTTGTATTCTATTAAACAAGCTTATGGGAATATTTTTTGCTCTTTTAGTTTCAGTTTCCTTAAATGATTTTCTTAATTCACTCACCTACTGGCTTACCTCACTTACTTTCTTTGTAACTGCTCCTGCATTTCATAGATACTAGATTTTTTAGCGCATTTTAGAGGATATCCAAACTGCAGTTTTATAAAATATAAGAAGCCTAATTACGAGAATAACAAAATGTCATTTACTCTCTCTTTTAAGGTTATTTTGTATTTTAATTTAATTTAAAAAGTATTTGACAATGAATCAAAGCCTAAAAGCACAGGTAATAGGATATTTAGGCTTCAAAACCATTGCATAGGGAAAAAAGACATTGGAACTCTCAATTATTAATGGGGAAGAAAATCTCAAGGTTGTATGGTGGCCTTTGCTTTAAATGTGGACAAATATGGGTAGACCATATGTTGAAGGGAGGCTAGTTTCTTCCGTGGAAACACAGGAAATATTTAGAAGTTAGAGCAATACAAATTTAGATCCAGTCAAAAGATGGATATGAGAACAACTACAGGTGTTTGAAATTGTATTCTACTAATACTGAAACCAGTAACTCTCGCTCCCTGTGACAAGGCCATGCACCTTGGACCACTATATGACCTATTTTCTCCAAGGCAGAGTTGAGAAAGATAAAACAAAAGGTCCTCTATAAGCCTTAGATTTTGGAGTTAAGGATTCCTGATGAATTTTTCTTCTTTTTTTTTTTTTTACTTGAGACACTTTCACAAGAAAAGAACGAATCAAAATGCAAGATGCAACTTGAGGTATGAGAGTATGAAAAGCAGAAAATGGTTTTTAAGGATTTGCATTCGTGTTTACTGAACCCAAAACTGTCTTTAACATCAGACCATAGTGCTAGTCTCTTCTTTCTATCTAATATCTCACATATTTACTGTCTATTTGGAAATCTTGGAACTAAGGGATGCCATATGTTATAATTTAAGTGGATCTTATTACCACTACTTTGGGACACTTCCTCATTCTCCACATTACAAGACCCATGGGAATGCCCTCGATATAAGGATGTAAAAAGTAACATAAATCATCCCAGAATAAGCTGAAATTCTGTGGTGTTCAATAATGTGTTCATATTTGTAAGATTTTTATTTCACATTTCTTCAGTCATTAAATTTTAAAATCATATTCAATGATATTCCTTTTTTTGATGGACAGTAATTCTTAAATAAATAACTCTTGTCATGCTTTACTTTACATGCAGCACAGGTTTAAGTATAATGGTAATTTTTTTTTTTTTTCATTTTACCGTCTCTCCGTGACTTTGAAATACTTGGCTACCAAATAAACTGAAGGAGTTAATGTGCCATATCCTGACAGGGTTTCCATATCTGTAGCAAAAGGCTGGCATTCCTTGCGTGCCACATCTGATGGGAGAACCCACAAGTTTACTGCAGCAGATAACTTATCACTTCTGCAAGCGTCATTGAAACGTGCAACTAAATCCTTGCTTGAAAAATTTGATCTTGATCTCCCTGAATTCTAGCAGACTGAAAATGGAGTCTATTGTAAAGTGTACTATAAGCTGGGTATCAGGTCAGAAAACCAGGAAATGGAAAGGAAACAGGGAGTTATATTCCAGGAAGAAGCAAATGGTTTCACATTTATAGCTAAGATTTCTTTGATTCATAAAACTCAGAAAATGTATGTTAATAATAACAAGAGACAAATTGAATGTGGAAGTCGCACAAATCTAGGTCTCTCGACATATGATTCAATGCTAGTACATTGCTTAATGGGTAGATAATGAAAGGGGAACTCTATGTAACATGTCTTTTTTTTTTTTTAAGATTTTATTTATTTATTTGACAGAGAGAGACACAGCGAGAGAGGAGATACAAGCAGGGGGAGTGGGAGAGGGTGAAGCAGGCTCCCCGCAGAGCAGGGAGCCCGATGCAGGGCTCGATCCCAGGACCCTGGGACCATGACCTGAGCCGAAGGCAGACGCTTAATGACTGAGCCACCCAGGCGCCCCTCTATGTAACATGTCTTAGAATTTTTGTGAAATTCGGTTGATAAGATCCAAATATTTAATGGCGTATATAATCAGATATTATGTTTTGGTGGTGTTGATTTTAATTATTTCTTTTTTTTTAATTATTTCTTTTAATGGTTTATTTAATATGATTATAATCTTTGTCACACTTCAGTGTGTTAAAAACATCAAGGATATGTGTGAGTTCCATGGAATGGGCTCAACACCTGCTTACTTGTCTTAGCCGTGTACTTCCGCAATGTCAAAGCAGATAATTACAAATACAGCTAATAAATTAAAAATCAAAGCGATATTTCTATATTAGTAGAGAAAACATGTTTTACATGTAAGAGATAAATTTTCCATGCAAGATTGTCAAATTTAATTAAGCTGACTGGGCCCCATATACCAGAACAAAAAATTGTTCCGTTTTTCTCTTTCTCAGTGAAATAAAAAAAAAAAAAAAAACGCCTTCATCCATTAATTCATGGATATTTCTTTATATAAGAATTTTACGTCTTAGAATTTTAGCCTTCCAAGTTGAATTTTACTTATAGAGTTTCTTCTATCACTCTAAACTCTAGGTGTGCCTCTCTTATATAGTGAATAAAATAATGCAACAAGTACATTATACTAGTATAGAGAATTATTTCTCTCTGACCTTACAGTTTAGAAGGAAACTGACACCTTGGAAGCAAGGATGGAGAATCGTAGATAACTGATTGAAACCAAGATGGGATGGATGAATATAAAAAGGAACTATTTTTCAGGCTGACTCCCTCTTATGCTATATGATAGTTGTTGGTGGTATAGGGGGGAAAAGATAACTCTGAAGTTTTGTGCAAAGTAAGCCCAAATCTGACTATGATAGGCAAAAATATATTTCTGCAGCAAAAAAATCCTGTGTTTGCCTGGAATAAAATTTTACCCTGAAAATCTCAGGCACCAAGGAAAACAGTAAGTGCCTAGGTGGGCAATGGATATCTGGCACAATAGGCATGACAGAATTCCAAAGTGGAAGCTAGTACCTCCAACTTTGTCCTGCACTGTATGTACTTTGTTACTAATTATGATGTGAACAAAAAGTGGACCATCTGAAATGTGAACCCTGGAAAGCTTGATAAAATGGTTACTATTAGGTCAAGGATTCTGGAAAGTTGGCAATTTAAACGTGATTTCTGATTTCTCCTCTATAAATGAAAATCCCTCTGTTTCTCCTGAATCAAGCTGCGGTTGGGTTTTATGTATGGCTGAGTGTAAATGATATTCCAGGCTTCATAAGAGTTCTGGTAGATAGAATTAACGTGGTTTTGTATACTACAGACTATGTAAATGATCGTATTGGAGTAAAATAGAAGTTGGACCTCAGAGATTTGGATAGTCTTGCATGGAACTGCTTGACTATGCCTATTTTCCTTGGCCTCTACAAAGCTAATAAGGATTTGAAAATTTTGGCTCAATTTCTTTTAGCTCTGAAGCTAGAGATTTGTGGAATGGCTGAATTACTTATAAGATAAGCACTCTATGAAATTCTATACAGCTACAAAAATAATTAAAAAATCCTAACAGTTGATCTGAAGTGATTTTCATGAGGTATTGATAACTAAGAGAATAAAATGCAGGGAAGTGTGTCTGTTAATTTAGAAAAGTTAATCAATTTGGGAAATAGCAAACTGGGAAAACAGTGACCTCAAAATCTCTATATAGATATAGATATACACATGTATATACATGTGTATATTCATATTTATGTATGTTTTCATATGATTTATTTATTTTATTCCTTATATAAGCAGTGCCATTCAGTATTTGTCTTTCTTTGTCCAGCTTATTTCACTTAGCATATTATAAAAAATAAAAGCAACCTCTATTGACGCACTGATGATGTCATTTCAAAAATTCCTTAGTATACTTCCAAATTTCAATTATTCATATTTATCTCACCAGTTAACATAGGGGCATGAATAATATTTAGTACCATGAGTCAGAATGAAGGAAGAGATGTCTTTTTTTATTTGATTATAAATACTATTATTAGTCTCAGGCGCCTGGGTGGCTCAGTTGGTTAAGCGACTGCCTTCGGCTCAGGTCGTGATCCTGGAGTCCCGGGATTGAGTCCCACGTCGGGCTCCCTGCTCGGTGGGGAGTCTGCTTCTCCCTCTGCCCTTCCCCCCTCTTATGTGCTCTCTCTCTCTCACTCTCTCAAATAAATATATAAATAAAATCTTTAAAAAAAATACTATTATTGGTCTCAAAAATGGACTTGTAACCAGTACTTTTCTCATTTTGTCTCCCTGTTGCAATTCCAAATTCTATACATTTTATATTCATTATGAATAAATACAGCATCCTTTTAGAATATTGGAAAAAGTACAGAAGGGGTACCTGGGTGGTTCAGTCATTAAGCGTCTGCCTTCGGCTCAGGTCATGATCCCAGAGTCCTGGGATCGAGCCCCACATCAGGCTCCCTACTCAGGTGGGACGCCTGCTTCACCCTCTCCCACTCCCCCTGCTTGTATTCCCTCTCTCGCTGTGTCTCTCTCTGTTGAATAAATAAATAAAATCTTAAAAAAAATGAAAAAGTACAGAAGAATATAAAAGAAACACAATGTGCTATTGACCCTATAATTCAAAGATAAACATTATTAACATAAAACTTATGCACTTTCAATCTTTTAAGCTCATATAATATTTTAATTTTTCATGGGTGAGAAATTAAATATATTCTTAAAACCTGGAAAATTACTTGGAATAATTTTTCCTCTCACTTTGGAATCTGAAGGATGTGGATTTAAAATCTGTGACACTATTGTGTGGTCATGGTAAAGTCACTCAGTTTCTCTATGAGTCACAATTTATCTATAAATTGGTACTAATATTATGTAGCTCTCATTGTAGTTATGAAAATTAAATGTTGTAATACATGCTGAGGGTAGGGCTGAAATTGTTACAGCCATTATGATTGTGTGTTGCCCATTCCACACTTGTTAAACATTTTTTTTTTTTTGTCATCACATCTGTTTTTTTCAGAAATATTACATACTGCTGTTTGTTTACCTCCTTTAATTAAAGGATGTTATATAACTCTGGACTGTATCCTTCATCTTTTCCCTAAATCAGGATTCTTAAGTAGTATTCCTGGACCTAGGGACGGTGCTCTTATTTAGCCAATTTGGTGTGAAAAGTGTTTCTGTCAGCATTCAGTTTGATTGGCTGATGGCCAAATTCATTCAATCTGATTGGTCAGTTTCTGTACCATAAAGATTATGAAATCAATTGAGTTTTATCTAAATGTATGGAAAGGCTACCTTAGGAAGATAGGAAATCTCCAGGAATAAATGTAAAACATACATATTATTATTATTATTTTTTTGTCCCAAGAAGTAGAGACAATGTTTATTAACTTCTCAGTGAGTATGATATATTGATATTTAGGCTTTGTTCACTTTAATTACTCATCTGATCTACTGATATGATAGAGAAACTAAGAAATTCAGTTAAAGCCAAATTGTCTAGTGAAATATCACAAGATGTTGAAAGTTTGAAAGGGACAAATAGGAAAAGACTTTACGGACAAACAGCTATATATTAGGGGTAAAGAAAACTGTGACTGATTGGATCTCTCCTAATAATGTCTCATTTTTTAATGATAATTAGAGGAAAATAAAAGTGGAAGAGTGAAAAAAGCAAAATGTCTCTATTTTAAAGATTTTATTTACTTATTTGACAGAGAGAGACACAGCGAGAGAGGGAACACAAGCAGGGGGAGTGGGAGAGGGAGAAGCAGGCTTCCCGTGGAGCAGGGAGCCCGATGTGGGGCTCGATCCCAGGACCCTGGGATCATGACCTGAGCCGAAGGCAGATGCTTAACGACTGAGCCACCCAGGCGCCCCAAAAATGTCTCTATTTTAAATAAATGCTCATTAGAATGTACCCATTTGAGCCCAGTGGAAGACATCCACAGCCCCTAATCCTATGATATCCTGCTTGATATAACATCAATAAAATCTAAAATTCCTCTAATCTTTTCAGTTTGATCCCTCTCTTATAATCATATATAACTTTGTATAAGTCTTTCAATAAGAGGGTTTTTGCAATAAAGCACAGAAAATTATACAATTGATTTTTTGACTGGATATTCTCTGTTTTATGACCTAATAACTTCATTGATTTATCTCTATTTCTACACACACAGCTAGAATTACTACTTGATTTGAGGACATTTCTATGTCACAGTGAAAACTGTCAGAAATTCTTAAGATATAAAAGATTCAGTGATTTGGCCCAGTATTATCAAGTATGCAAAATAATCAACAGTTTTTTAGGGGTGCCTGGGTGGCTCGGTTGGTTTGGTTCAGGTCATGATCCCAGGATCCTGGGTTCGAGCCCCACGTCGGGCTCCCTGCTCTGCAGGAAGCCGGCTTCTCCCTCTCCCTCTGCCTGCCATTCTGCCTACTTGTGCTCTCTATCCCTCTGTCAAACAAATAAATAAATAAAATATTTTAAAAAAATAATCAACAGTTTTTTTTTAATAAAATTGGAAAATTTCTTCTACTATGATCCTTATCTTTTCTTCCTTAACACTTCCTTCCACTCCCTGAACATAATTGGTATAAATAAAAGCATTTAGTAAACCTCACAGGATTGTAGACAGATTAGCTATTACATACAAGTGTAGTTCTTAATATATTTTTTAATTATCCAAAATGTTAAAAAGTGCAAATAAAAACACCAAAACTGAACTGAACTGAGGAGATGGTAATTGTTAAATAATAAGAAAGTGATTTGCCACTGGGGCCATTTCTTTCACTGTAGAACATAACTCTTAGAATATGCTTAATATGTTTGAAAAATTCATTAGCTTTTGAAGATACTGGATACCAAGCAAATAACTCTACTTGTCTAAAGAATAACTATAACCTGAAAGAGCTATTATCACTTTAAAAGGTATTTAATTATTGTAAGAATGAGTTCACAAACTGCTGGAAGCCACATCAAAAAGCCATTCTGTCTTAAGCTGTGCTTACACTGTCATCAAACAAATGATTATAATATACAATTTTCATTAGGTCCCAGAGGCAACACGATATTTATTGAACAGGACATAAAAAACTGATTTTTTTCTTCTCAAATATTTTACAAAATGAATTATTAAGCTACCTAGTTTGGGAACTTAAAAAAGAACATAGATTATTAAAACTAGACCATTCCATAAAACTCGTCTGAATTCTTCAGACATTAAAGACATATTTACCGTGTTTTCTAGGACCTTATAATAGAGAACTTGTTTTGTTGCATCGCAGTTATTTTGGTTATATACTAATCTTCCCTAGCAGAATATGAAGTACTTTGGAACAAGGCAAATGCCCTATTTTTTTTTTTTCATATGCAAAACAATTCCTAGAAAGAAAGGTAAAGGCTAGAGAAAGAACTAGTCCTGGATGAATGGTTACTATGTTTATGCCACAGTACTCAGCACAGAGAATACTAACTCACTCTATTTTTACAATACTATCATGTGACATGTGTTCTTATCACCATAATACAGAGATATTAAGTAATTTGTCCAATATTACTGAAAGGGTGTACATTGTACAAGGCTGGGATTTTTCCAATTCTGGATGCTACATTTAAAGTACAAATCTCACCAGTTAAGATAGCATTGTGTGAGACTGTTGAATTGCATATCTGTACCTCTGAAACAAACAATACATTATATGTTAAAAAAAAAAAAAAAAGAAAATAGCAGGAAGGGAAAAATGAAGGGGGCAGAATCGGAGGGGGAGACAAACCATGAGAGACTATGGACTCTGAGAAACAAACTGAGGGTTCTAGATGGGAGAGGGGTGCGCGGATGGGTTAGCCTGGTGATGGGCATTAAAGACGGCACATACTGCATGGAGCATTGGGTGTTCTACGCAAACAATGAATCATGGAACGTTACATCAAAAACTAAAGATGTAACATATGGTGATTAACATAACATAACAAAATAAAATAAAATTAAATAAATAAATAAATATAAATAAAAAATAAATTATTGATGCTTAAAAAAAAAAAAAAAAAAAAAGGTAGCATTCAGGGAACACTACCAGGATGTTACCGTGATCTGACAGGGAGAATGAATGGAGTATGTTTTCCTGGGGAATAGGAGGATTAATGTGATTTGCCATGTAAGAAAGTTAAATCACTTGAAAGACTGGTATGTAGAGGCTGTTATTTGTTCTCTGATGTGTGTGCAGACTGGACTATAATCAATAAAGTTTACAAATACTAGATCTGATTCAAAACATGGGAGTTTATTCCATTAAATAGTGCCGTCCATCCATGCGATATACTACTCTAGCAAGTACTCTAATTCCCTTCGGTAGAGTTACTCAAGCAAAGCCTAAAGCGGCATCTGTCAGAACTGGAATAAAAGACATTTTTCATTGAGTGGGAGTTGAATTAAATGTCCTATATAGCCCTTTCCAACCATAATAGTTTGTGACTTTATGATAATCATCAAAACCCAAAATAATTGCTATGACAATGACATATTTAAAACTATCTTTGGAAAAGTTAAGTTGAGCACAGTTATTTATATAATAATTACGGGTTAGGTTGGGAGTCAGCAAATTTTTCCTGTAAAGGACAACTAGTAAATGTTTCAGACGTTGCAGGCCATATGGTCTCTGCCACCACTACTCAGACTGTTTTTGGAAAAGCATCTTAAGAATTAGGTAAAAAGTAACCATAAATAGGTATGATTGTGCTCCAATCAAACTGTATCACACAGAACAGCGGTTTTGATCCACAGGCCATAATTTGTTAACCTTGGAGTGAGATAATTGTTGTAATATGGTGCAAATTTCCCAAAACTGCCTCTTAAGAAATCTTGATTTCATCTTGCCTCTACTAGTTAACATCTTGGCTAATCTGGCATGAGACACTTTGTGTTTAAATAAGAATATTTCTATTAGAATGTTTCTCAATTTTCTCCAGCACCAATATTTTATGATTGTAAACTAATATTTGTTTCTTATAATGTACTTGTGTATTTCTGTCCCTTTCATCTCCTCAAGCTGTCTTTTATTCAAGAATAAAATTTAAGGGGTGCCTGGGTGGCTCAGTTGGTTGGGCGACTGCCTTCGGCTCAGGTCATGATCCTGGAGTCCCTGGATTAAGTCCCCCATCGGGCTCCCTGCTCAGCGGGGAGTCTGCTTCTCCCTCTGACCCTCCTCCCTCTCGTGCTCTCTGTCTCTCATTCTCTCTCTCAAATAAATAAATAAAATCTTAAAAAAAAGAATAAAATTTAAGACACCATGTCAGCCAGTGAATTAACTGCCTGAGATTCAAGTGAACAAATAACTCACAGCCATCAGTATGAAATAATTCAGAGTTTGAGATACATGATGTGTATGATGGACAGAGCCAGCAAAACTGAACATCTGGAGCAGCAATAAAAAGTCCGCCAGAAACAGCTGGCTATGAGAGCCTTGACACATCTGGTTAAACCTACTAAGAGCTTTAAGCCAGAAAAATCTAGTCATGTGAAATAGAGCATGAAGATGCACAACTTTTATTGGTCTCATTTTGTCAGTGCTGAGTAAGTCAGACTTCTCGTATACACTTGCAGTTTCTTCTTTAAAACTACAAAATAAAATGGCTGCCCTCCAGGCATTCACTGGCACTATTGCTTTAGATGGATTTGTGTTGCCTTGGAGATTTTTGGAAGCTGTACGTGTTGAAAGGATTGATTTATACTTGACATAAACCTAGGGTTTCTAATATTATTCTGACAGCATTTATGAGCACTATCTTCTTTAATAATGCCTTCATTCATTTGGAAAAAGATTGGTATAGTTGCCTGAAATGGTTTCCAACACTTGAAACTTGTGAGTATTATAATTTTACAGTTTCTCTGAGATAGCAAGTAGACTAGCTCTCTCCCCAAGTCCCAAATCTGTGTCTGGCTGAGTTCTTCTCATTCTTTTGATTCTCAGCTTAAATACCACTTCTTGAAAGTGGCGTTTCTTGAGTTCCAGAGTGTTTTCCACCTAAATGCATGTTTATATACACACCTCAGTGTATTTATGTATGTTCTGAATGTTTTGTTTTATATCCCTTCTTCTTTCTATGTGTATGTATGTGTGTGTGTACCTCCGCTAGACTTAAAAAAAAGAGTACATCTTTTTTTCTCTCAGTGCATTTAACATATACTTCTTGATACATAGTAGGCTTTCAACCAATAATTGTTTAACATGCAAGTTTATGATTGCATAAGTGATGATGGAATGAGGATAAAATGTGAGAATAAATAACTTCATTTTAATATTATTTAAGAATTGCTATAGATGCGTGCCTGGGTGGCTTAGTCAATTCAGCATGTGACTCTTGATTTCAGTTCAGGTCATGATCTCAGGGTCTGAGAAGAACCCCCGCAGGCTCAGCATGGAGTCTCCTTGTCCCTTTCCCTCCCCCCGCCCCCACTAAAATAAATAAATGAAATCTTTAAAAAATAATCTCTGTAGAATTCTACAATTATTTCAGTGCTTTCTGGTCAAATCAGCACTGAGAGAGTAAACTTGCATGATTAACAAAATAGTTTTTTTTTTTTTTTTAATGCACTGCTTTATGTTCAGATAATGAAAATGATATAATTTTATTTATATGCGTCATTGCACGGTTTAAAATAAGTAGAACTCTGCCCCTTCATTTTTCCCTTCCTGCTACGAAGGTGGGGGAAATTGGAGTGGGATAATAACCATGAGAGACTATGGACTCTGAGAAACAAACTGAGGGTTCTAGAGGGGAGGGGGGGAGAGGGATGGGTTAGCCTGGTGATGGGTATTAAAAAGGGCATGTACTGAATGGAGCAGTGGGTGTTATACACAAACAATGAATCATGGAACACTACATCAAAAACTAATGATGTAACATATGGTGATTAACATAACATAATAAAAATAAATAAAATTAAAAATTCAAAAAATAAAATAAAATAAGTAGAATTCTGATGTAATATCCTGGTTTCCATCCCTGGTTTTCTAATTGTAAATCCTGATGGGAATTTTTCCTGAAAATAGAACCTCAGGCGTGCCTACTCTGAGCTTGCAAGCTATGTACATGTGTGGGTATTTGTATATACCAAACGGATTTACTCTGGCTCTTTCATAAATTTGATTCACTTTAGTTCCTCATTTCTCATTGTATAGTCAGACCCATTATCAGTGTCTGCCTCTTCAATGCTTATAGACTGTCCTTTGGAGAAAGGAGAGAAATAGCAAAACTTTATAAGAAGCAAGATTTAGCCTTGAGTTTCTTCTGCAGGATTCACTGAGCCCATTGTACATGCTGCCGCAATGGAGACAATATAACTTTAAGTTATATTAAGAGACCACTTAATTCACTGGGGGAAAATGGTGGTTACACTGTAAGAGAAATGCATTGAAAATGTGAACAAGATGCTTATTAAATGTTAAACAAAATCTTACACACAATATTGTTCAGATTGAACACACGTTAACCCAAATGGGTATTTTTTTAACTAAACAAAGTCTAGGCAGATAATGACCAAATCTGATTAAGTCCAATTAATATCTCAAATACCAGGTAAACCTTGGGCGATGGTGGAGGAAATGTTAAGCCAGGACAGTTCATCTGCCAGTATGGAAGAGAAAAGGGTAAATATACACTGGTTGCATTTTTCTAAATATTTCACTTCTTTAATGTGGCATCCTCTAATAATTTCCAATCTTCTTTTAAAATTACTCTTATTAAATTTATATTTTAAGAAATAGCAAATGTAATAACAGACATAGTCTATTGATAATTATTTGATTATTTCAAATAGTGGTATTTGAAATAGTAGGAATAGTTTTAACAATAGGTTCCATATATTTTGGAATAATTTTAAAATTTGATGATACTTATTTTTTTTTAATATTTCCATAGGATGATAAAGAAGGAGAATAACACATTGTTCTAAAGTGTTGAGTTTAATCATCCTGAAATAATGAGGAACAGTCATGGGGCATTTTTATTACAGTCTGTAGGTTTTAGACTCACCTTTTCCTTTCCCCTCCCCACAAATGCAATATCAATTTTCTGCATTAAAAAATCAATAGCCAATTTTTCCAAATAGTGAAGGTATTCAAACACAATTAATGAAAAGCTTAAAGTACAACCTGAGAGAAATATAGCAATAAAAGTCACCCTCTGCATCAAAGATTTCAGTCATCTTTACTACATGCAATAATTCTGGAGTATAATAAATCAGGCAAAATGCAACTAATTTAATTAGGATACTTATTGTAAAATTGTAATAATTCAAGATGTATATTAAAATTATGGGGGAAGTTAAGGAGAAGATATCTCCTATCACATTTATACTATCTCTGAAATATTTTTAATTATATTAAGTATGAGGAAAAAATCTTTACACGGTGAAAGCAAAAAATTAATAGATCATCTAAGCACATCAAAGTAACTACTAAAGGATAGAGACAAAGCATCTACAGAAATTCCTGTAATATATTGATTGATTTTTAGAATATTATCCAAGTTGAAAAATATTTTAACTATCAAATTGCCACTCATGTAGGTAAATCATATCCTATCTAAATATCTGAATATGAGATCTTTATTTAGACTACATAATGATAAATATATATAAATATATAGACATATATAGTACATTTAACATGCAAATTTCTTCTTTGAGGTACAATATGGTCTAAATATACCTAGGTAACACTGCAAATGTGCCATTATTTTTTAAAACGATGTTCACTGCACTCAGATTTTTTACTGTGGGTTGTTAAAATCTTTGTCATTCTTATCTAAAGCTCTTCAAATCACGGCTCTCTTCACTTTTCTCTTAACACATACGGCAATTTATGTGACTTGTTTCAAATTATATTCATTCTAAGAACATTTATGAAATTCTTAATTTAAGCAGGTATTCTGTGAAATATGAACATAAAAATAAGACATGGCCCTTGACCTTGAGGGTTCACAGTCTAAGGTAGAAGACAGGTATATTTTTTTCAATATCTATTCTTCAACAAGAAAAAAAAATAGAAAGACTATGTATGTATATTATATACTCCTCTTATTTATATTATACACATATTATATATTTAGATACTTATATATACTTCCTTATTGTATATATTTTATACTACATATCATATATATAATAAGAATATATATATAAGTAACATGAATGTCATGCATATACCTTATATATACACATGTATAACCAGTAATATTAGTCATATAATATAAATGTATTAATAACATTTAAGTAAAAATTACCTACTTAAACTTGTTTATTCTAGAATTTTAGATAAACTATATCCTAAAAACTTGCGCTGTATAGACAAGCTTATGAATAAATATAAACTACATTTTCTAACATACTGATTGTGTAACTTTGAAAAGTAAAGTCAGTGTCAAAAATGAATACTTTCTAAAAGGTTAAATAAATTGTACTGCCACTGAATTAAAGCTGCTGAAAGTTCTTAAAGGTCATCTTTTCATATGATTTTACTTGTTTACTAACCATATTACTTATCAGAGAACTATACGGTATGCTTCACAGATTGGTAAAAACATTAAGCTCTATGTGGAAAAGATAATACGTGTTATTTAATATTAAGACTATTATTTAATAATCTTAATTTCTAATTTGCATATCAATAAATGATCAAATAAAGAGAATTGACATCAACAAACTGACATTTATAAAATATGTATTGTAAGTTAAAGTTGAATAGATAAAGTTACCTCACCCTCCACCCCCTCCCCCCCTCACACACACAGAAACAAACTTTATCACCTTGAACAAGAAAGGGCTGCTCACAGGCCAAATGGCAAATTGACCAGTTTACCTGTGTAGCAATTACCTCCCTTGAAATCCCAATTATCTCCGAGTGACCTTTTCGCCTTCTTGTCCTGAATGAGTGGTGCATTATATACACTGATATATGCTTTACATTTTATCTTTTGAAGGATTTATAGTATTTTAAGTAACGACTCCTAAAAACTGGGAAGACTTAGAGCCAAGGGAATAAAATTTAATTAGTTTTTATTATAGACTAGATAAAACTTTGGGGATTAGGGAGAATCGCATAGCTCCTCACCCATCATACTATTTTTGAAACCCCTTTTTTTTTACTTCTCATTATTCAGAAGAATTGTTCATTAGGGCAATTCCTGGAACATATTGGCTATTTAATAAAAATTTGTTAAGTAAGTGAAAATGATAGCTATTATTCTACCACATATCACTGGGATGACTTCAAAGCTAAACAAAACACTTAAGGCCTCAAATAGCTCTTAATTTATTAATTAAACCAGTTTTACAGACTTGTCTACACTCTTAAGATTGAAGTAGAAAATAAAAAATGTAATGATCTACGACCTAATGTTGCTAAAGGAAATATATATATAATTTCAAAATATTTTACCATGAAAATGAGAAGTATTTATATGACCACATTGTATGTTTCTGTATCTTCTGAATTAGGAGAATATGGAGAAACTCACATTTAACTCATATTTACAAGTAGAGATTCTTGATGGCTTTTTAAAAATTATCCCCTGTAACTGCTCTCTCAATTCTTTTATTCCCCTCCTCTCAATTATATACACATAATTGAATACATCTCCAGGGTCAAGTAATTCTACTTTATTTTTTCATTTAACTAATTAATTTGTTTATTAATTAATTAGTTAATTTTATTAAACAAAAACAAAAATAATTCATCCATTTCTCCCGCCCCCCACCCATTCTTTGTCTCTGGCAACCACAAAGAACTATGAGCTTGGTCTTCAACCTATATATATATATACATATATATATATATATGTATATATATGTATATATATGTGTGTGTGTGTGTATGTGTGTGTATATATTTTAGACTCCACATATAAAAGAGATCATATGGTGTTAGTCTTTCTCTCACTGACTTGTTTCATTGGACTTCTTGAAGTCCATCTGTGTAGTCTCATGGCAGGATTTTTTTCTTTTCTATGGCTGATTAATATTCCATTATATATCTACACCACAATTTCTTTATCATTCATCCATTGATGGACACTTACATTGTTTTCATATCTTGGCTATTGTACATAATGCTGCAATGAACATAGGGCTATATAGATCTTTCCAAGTTCGTGTTTTCATATTCTTTGAATAAATACCCAGAAGTTGAATTGCTGAATCATGCAACAATTCTATTTTCAATTTTTTGAGGAACTTCTATGTTGTTTTCCATCTTAGCTCCAGCAATTTACATTCACACCAACAGCACAAGGGTTTCCTTTTCTCCATATCCTCACCAACACTTATCTTTTGTCTTTTTCATAAATGCCACTCTAACAGTTGTAAATCAATATCTCATTGTGGTTTTGATTTGCTTTTCCCTGATGATCAGTGATTTTGAGCATCTTTGATGTACCTGTTCACAGTCTGTATACCTTCTTTGGAAAAATGTCTATTCAGATCTTCCTCCCATTTTTTAATTGGATTGCTTGTGTTTTGCTATTGAGTTGTGTGAGTTCTTTATAAATTTTGGATATTAGCCCTTATTAGATATATGATTTGCAAATATTTTCTCCCATTCAGTAGGTTGACTTTTCATTTTCTTGATGATTTCTTTTGCTGTGCAGAAACTTTTAGTTTGATGTAGTCCCACTTGTTTATTTTTGTTCATAAAACAAATTCTAATTAATTGTTCTAATTTTATCTCTTTCTTTATAACCAAACTTATTTTCTGTCACAAAATGTTCATAAACTTGTTTATCTCAATTCTCATTTCATCTCTTCAAAGATACTACAAACTCGTGTTATATAGTGTGAATATTTTATTTATTTATTTATTTATTTTTAAAGATTTTATTTATTTATTTGAGACAGAGAGAATGAGAGAGACAGCACATGAGAGGGGGGAGGGTCAGAGGGAGAAGCAGACTCCTTGCTGAGCATGGAGCCCGATGCGGGACTCGATTCTGGGACTCCAGGATCATGACCTGAGCCGAAGGCAGTCGCTTAACCAACTGAGCCACCCAGGCACCCTAGTGTGAATATTTTAAAAGGAAGAAACTGTTAAAGGTGGAAGATGAATGTTAAGTTCTTCTATTTATAATGAAATGTGACCATATGAAGACTGAATTAATAAATGGCTATATTTTCTTTAGAATTATTCAAAGTATAATTTGTACTCACTCATAACAAAAATTAAAGCTGTGTATGGGATGTGGAATAATTGAAAATGATACCTATTTATTTTGTTTATTCAGCCAGCGCATTCACAATGAACCCTAACATAAAGTGAGCCACTTTAGTGCTTAGAGTCCATGATATTCACGGATGTTCCAGTTATCTCCATCAGTGGCAAGGGCGTTAAGATTGGTAATGTTCTCACCATTGGTTAGGTTCTGTCCGTGGAAGATGTATATTTCTGGGCACTGCACTTCTTCACAAGCAGAGACAAAGCACTATTGAGAACATCTGTAACCAGTGTGCAGCCCACATGGTAAGGAGTCCTGAGGGCATATGTCTGGGACACTGACAGGGTTTGATACATAGCTTAAGATGAGAGAAGCATCATTTTATCATTCAAGGAGCTTAAAGGCATCTCAGGAAAATACATGGTAGCACATGTGCTTAGAACAAATATTTCTCAGCAACATTAAATGAAATCTACCTTGAGATCCAGTCACACCCAGGTTAAAAGGAAATAACATTTCAGCAAGTAGTGTTAATTTCTTCCCAAGCTGTGCTTTGTGTTCATTCCGAGGAATTTATATATTCTCGAATTTGTAAGTCTACAATGGGTGATGGTGATATGCTTATTGTCCAGGTGGGCTGGGCTAGACAGTTTGCTGGAACCAGTGCAAAAACAAATGCGGAGACCCTTGTTCAAAAGGAAAAAAATTATATTGTTAAAATAATGAAATGTAAATAATGTTTTTCTTTGTCTTTTCCACCACCTCTCTCTTGGCTTTATTTTTTATCATTATTGTTAATTAGTGTTCTAAAAACAAAAAATTTAAATTTAAAATTTCTTCATGAATTTTACTGTTTGCCTTTGTTATGGTGAAATGACAGTTTTAAATGCAAATATAAGAACACTTAAGTCATATGCAGAATCGCTGAAATTACACAATTCGTATTTTGTAGGCAGTACATGCATATGTATTTTGTTCTTACCAGAAGAGTAGAAACACTGCACAAAATTAACTGAACTGTTTATATTTCACTCCTTGATGTATGCATATTCTTTTTTTTTAAGATTTTTATTTATCTATTTGACAGAGAGAGACACAGCGAGAGAGGGAACACAAGCAGGGGGAGCAGGAGAGGGAGAAGCAGGCTTCCCGCGGAGCAGGGAGCCCGATGCGGGGCTTGATCCCAGCACCCTGGGATCATGACCTGAGCCAAAGGCAGACGCTTAACGACTGAGCCACCCAGGCACCCCGATGCATGCATATTCTACCTACATGCTCTACACCCTGCTACTGAAGAAAAAGAAATGACTGAAAGTAAAAGAAACTACAAGTAGATCTCTCTCTCTTCTTCACTTCACTTTCAACTTAATAGGTTAGCTAATAGAGCTAGTAAGTTAGCTTTCACACCTAGACCTAATATGATAACATCTCTTGGGTACTTCAAAGAACACCACTGACTTCTTTCTGTGTTCAAAGAAATTTCTAGTTCGAACTAAATGTGCAGTCTCTAACTTGCTGTCAGCATCCCATTTACTTAGTCATCGACATAAGTTGCTCCCCTTATATTTCCTGAGACTTGCTGGAACTCCCACATGCAATGGGTCCACTGGAAGTCTGCTCATAAGACATTGTTAACCCTATATGTGAGTGGGATGGCAACAGGCATGCTCCATAGTCCCTTCAGACTTCAGTTACACAATTTCAAAAATAAAACTCTTTAAGTGTCAAGGTGGCTCTCTTTCCTGTGTTTAACTACCAGTTCCTTACACGGAAGCACTGATGCCACGCCAAGTTTTTTGCCATTCCCCACACTCTCCAGCTTTCCTCCTTTGCTCACCCTATTCCTACTACCTGGAATATTCTACCCCTTAATCTTTACCGATGACTTTACCCAGCTTTAGAGACTTGAATGAACCTTTTCTTGACTCTGCTCAAGCCTAGAAGAGAATTTTTCTCCCAAACTTTCATAAAAATTTGCTTATTTTCTCTTTAAGAGAGAGTATAGCCTTTTTAAGTAACTGTTTTTCATTGAAGATGAAAATACAGAAAGCTCAATAACTTTTTTACCAAATAAACATACCCACTTAACTATAGCCTGGATCAATAAGTAGATAATATTACCAAATACCAGACATCTCCTGTGCCTGTGAACTACAGCATGCGAGCCTCACTGGCCACTGTAGTCTCCTGCTGCAAGCAGGAAGTGTCAAAAGAGAGGGCGAAGAGTGCAATGGGATCTGACCCTTGATTCTCCACATACGATTCTACTCTCCAGTTGCCTAAGACATTGCTGAGAAGATTCAACAATGAAATCCCTATGAAAGAAACGGTGAATGGGGTCCCTGGGTGGCTCACTCAGTTAAGTGTCCAACTCTTGATCTCAACTCAGGTCTTGATCTCAGGGTCCTGAGTTAAAACCCTGTATTGGGCTCCACACACAGTGTGGAGCCTACTAGAAAGAAAGAAAGAAAAAGAAGAAAGAAGAAAGAAAGAAAGAAAGAAAGAAAGAAAGAAAGAAAGAAAGAAAGAAAGAAAGAAAGAAAGAAAGAAAGAAAGAAAGAAAGGAAGGAAGGAAGGAAGAAAGAGAAAGAAAGAGAAAGAAAGAAAGAAAGAAAGAAAGAAAGAAAGAAAGAAAGAAAGAAAGAGAAAGAAAGAAAGAGAGAGAAAGAAGAAAGAAGAAAGAAAGAGAAGAAAGAAAGAAAGAAGAAAGAAGAGAGGGAGGGAGGGAGGAAGGGAGGAAGGAAGGAAGAAAGGAAGGAAGGAGAGAGACAAAGAGAAAGAGAGAGAGAAAGAGAAAGAGAGAGAAATAAAGAAATGATGAGAGGAGAGGAAAGATAGAAGGATTAGATGCCTGTAATGCAACCAATATTCACCCTGATGACTAAAGAAACCAAGGAAGAAATATCAACCCCTGACTCTTTGAAGAGCCAGGGGAAACCAGAGGCTTGGTTTTTGATGAAATCCTGCAATAGCAGCAGGAAATTATCTAAGAACAAGATGCAGGCCTTGATGTCCTTCTCTTTATCAAAAATTGCCATAAACAAAAGAGGCAGAAAATTGCCAATGAACTGGGCAAGCAAAATGAGATAATTGATGATTTTGCTAACCTGGTGAAGAATACAGATGAGAAACTCCACATTGAAACTAGGCATGTGAATATGGTGGACAGAAATTTAACATCTTGTGGATTTATAATGGTGGTTTTATTGCTGCTCATGACTATTAGGTTGTTGTGGTCTGGCCTACCAACTAGTGGCAATAAAGGGACCATCAGCGGTGACAACTGCCAATGGCAGAATAAAGCTCAGCACCCTTTTGGTACATGAAAGCTGCTCACAATAAATTCCCCGAGGCTCTGAAAACAAAATCAAAATTGCAGCATCATAGCATTAAACCAAACATGATGACCTTCTGAGAGCTGGGTCTTGTACAATCATTCAGGTTGCACAGTCATGAAGTTGGCCCTGTTTCCAGCCCTTCTGGCCCCATTGATGTTGGATGCTTTTGAGTTTAATGCCAGAATTACACATAAAAATACTGACCCAAGTTGAGGGACCTGGCATGTTGTCTGGTTTCCCTGTATGCACATAATAGCTATTCTCTGTGGAGATCTTGTCAAGTCTTTGATTGTCCTATGAGTATGAAAGCATATGGACTTTTTACTTGCATGATCTGCAAAATCCTATTCACTTTGTGATCATATAGAAAGTTCTCCAAACTTCTTCTCCAGATTAATTCTCCTCCTCACATCTAAACATGTGTCATCTCCTCCACATACTTGGTCCATCATACTTCTTAAAGCACCTCAGCTTTCCTCAATCAAAAATAAGTGCTAACTGGAGAACTAGCCTCTAGGTTCCAGAAAATTCTGTCTCTGGCTCTGCAAATAGATGTCCCTGTGGAAAGGGAAACAAAATATCAGCTACATTGTTGGGGTCAAGATATGAAAAGAAATTTATACTAGAGAAAATAGCATAAAATTTAATTTCTTGTGGAATGATCCAACCATATACAGCATCACTAGATAAATAAGACGTTAGAAGAACTTGCCTAAAGAGGGGAGAGGAAAGATAGAAGGATTAGATGCCTGTTATGCAAAAATATAAAATGGCTAGGGGTACCTGGGTGGTTCAGTTGGTTAAGTGTCTGATTTCAGCTCAGGTCATGATCTCAGGGTCCTGGGATCGAGCCGCAGCTTGGGCTCTGCTCTCAGTAGGGAGTCTGCTTGTCCCTCTCTCTCTCCCTTTGCCCCCCACCCGTAATAAATGGACAAAATCCATTTATTATGGCTATAGTCTTCAAATAATAAAGCAAATGAAAGAGTTCTATGTTTTAGGATCAGAAATGTTCAGAAACCCTCTTTTTTTTAACAACTATAGAGAAAACCAATATATACTCAGTGCCAGAAATAACAATGCTGGCATTCGTTATGCTGAAGAGTAGCAGGTTTACTTTAGTTAACCTTATAATAATGATGATGATAATGATGAATCATTTCTTTGTAATATCACTTACACATAAATAATTATAATCTATAAATTATCACCCTTTCCCATGGGAAACGAATTTTATAATTTTTCAAATTTATCCAAGATACCATACACGAACCTTTAAGTTTTGGAAAAAAATTTGCATTTCAAGTAAGCATACATAAGAGATGCATCCAGGGAAATTGATAAAGACAGTATTTATCCCTTTATGTTGAATGGAAGAATTATAATCAAAGATTTGTTTTTTAACGTTTGATAAAGAACTGAATATGATTAGATTAAGGTTGTTTATGGCCATCACTTTGACTTGATTAACTATATAATCCAGATTCTTTCTTTAGAAACTGTGTAGACAATGTATCATAGTCACTGCAGAATTATACATTTACACTGGTTTTGAGATACATGTGATTTCTCCCCCATAAGTTTCCTGAAAAGAAATCTGATTCCCTTTTAAAAGAAAACTCTATTTTATTTATTTATTTATTTTTAAGTAGACTCCATACCCAGTGTGGAGCCCAGCACGGAGCTTGAACTCAGAACCCTGAGATCAAGACCTGAGCAGAGATCAAGAGTCAGATTATTTTTTATTTATTTATTTTTTATTTTTTTGACCATTTTTTATTCTTATGTTAATCCCCTACATTATATCATTAGTTTTATTTTATTTTTTTATTTTTTTATTCTTATGTTAATCCCCATACATTACATCATTAGTTTTAGATGAAGTGTTCCATGATTCATTGTTTGTGCACAACACCCAGTGCTCCATGCAGAATGTGCCCTCCTCAATACCCACCACCAGGCTAACCCATCCTCCCACCCCCCTCCCCTCTAGAACCCTCAGTTTGTTTTTCAGAGTCCATCGTCTCTCATGGTTCGTCTACCCCTCCGATTTCCCCCACTTCATTCTTCCCCTCCCGCTACCTTCTTCTTCTTCTTTTTTTTTTTCTTAACATATATTGCATTATTTGTTTCAGAGGTACAGATCTGAGATTCAACAGTCTTGCACAATTCACAGCGCTTACCAGAGCACACACCCTCCCCAGTGTCCATCACCCAGTCACCCCATCCCTCCCACCCCACCCCCCACTCCAACAACACTCAGTTTGTTTCCTGCGATTAAGAATTCCTCATATCAGTGAGATCATATGATACATGTCTTTCTCTGTTTGACTTATTTCACTCAACATAATACCCTCCAGTTCCATCCACGTGGTTGCAAATGGCAAGATCTCATTCCTTTTGATGGCTGCATAATATTCCATTGTATATATATACCACCTCTTCTTTATCCATTCATCTGTCGATGGACATCTTGGCTCTTTCCACAGTTTGGCTATTGTGGACATTGCTGCTATAAACATCAGGGTGCACGTAGCCCTTCAGATCCCTACGTTTGTATCTTTGGGGTAAATACCCAGTAGTGCAATTGCTGGATCATATGGTAGCTCTATTTTCAACTTTTTGAGGAACCCCCATACTGTTTTCCAGAGTGGTTGCACCAGCTTGCATTCCCACCGACAGTGTAGGAGGGTTCCCCTTTCTTTGTATCCCCACCAACATCTGTCATCTCCTGATTTGTTAATTTTAGCCATTCTGACTGGCGTGAGGTGGTATCTCATTGAGGCTTTGATTTGGATTTCCCTGATGCTGAGCAATATTGAGCACGATTTCATGTGTCTGTTGGCCATTTGGATGTCTTCTTTGGAAAAATGTCTGTTCATGTCTTCTGCCCATCTCTTGATTGGATTCTTTGTTCTTTGGGTGTTGAATTTGATGAATTCTTTATAGATTTTGGATACTAGCCCTTTATCTGATATGTCATTTGCAAATATCTTCTCCCATTCTGTTGGTTGTCTTTTGGTTTTGTTGACTGTTTCCTTTGCTTTGCAAAAGCTTTTTATCTTGATGAAGTCCCAATAGTTCATTTTTGCTCTTTGCTTCCCTTGCCTTTGGCGATGTTTCTAGGAAGAAGTTGCTGTGGCTGAGATCAAAGAGGTTGCTGCCTGTGTTCTCCTTTAGGATTTGGATGGACTCCTGTCTCACACTGAGGTCTTTCAACCATTTGGAGTCTATTTTTGTGTGTGGTGTAAGGAAATGGTCCAGTTTCATTCTTCTGCATGTGGCTATCCAATTTTCCCAACACCATTTGTTGAAGAGACTGTCTTTGTTCCATTGGACCTTCTTTCCTGCTTTGTCAAAGATGAGTTGACCATAGAGTTGAGGGTCCATTTCTGGGCTCTCTATTCTATTCCATTGATCTATGTGTCTGTTTTTGTGCCAGTACCATGCTGTCTTGATGATGATAGCTTTGTAATAGAGCTTGAAGTCTGGACTTGTGATGCCGCCAGCTTTGCTTTTCTTTTTCAACATTCCTCTGGCTATGCGGATTTTTTTCTGGTTCCATACAAATTTTAGGATTATTTGTTCCATTTCTTTGAAAAAAGTGGATGGTATTTTGATAGGGATTGCATTGAATGTGTAGATCGCTCTAGGTAGCATTGAGATCTTCACAATATTTGTTCTTCCAATCCATGAGCATGGAACGTTTTTCCATTTCTTTGTGTCTTCCTCAATTTCTTTCATGAGTATTTTATAGTTTTCTGAGTACAGCCAATTGGATCAACAGTACATTAAAAGGATTATTCACCACAACCAAGTGGGATTTATCCCTGGGCTGCAAGGTTGGTTCAACATCTGCAAATCAATCAATGTGATACAATACATTAACAAAAGAAAGAACAAGAATCATATGATCCTCTCAATAGATGCAGAAAAAACTTTTGACAAAGTACAGCATCCTTTCTTGATCAAAACTCTTCAGAGTATAGGTATAGAGGGTACATACCTCAATATCATAAAAGCCATCTATGAAAACCTACAGCGAATATCATTCTCAATGGGGAAAAACTGAGAGCTTGCCCCCTAAGGTCAGGAACGCAGCAGGGATGTCCACTATCACCACTGCTATTCAACATAGTATTGGAAGTCCTAGCCACAGCAATCAGACAACAAAAAGAAATAAAAGGCATCCAAATTGGCAAAGAAGAAGTCAAACTCTCACTCTTTGCAGATGATATGATACTTTATGTGGAAAACCCCAAAGACTCCACCCCAAAACTGTTAGAACTCATACAGGAATTCAGTAAAGTGGCAGGATATAAAATCAATGCACAGAAATCAGTGGCATTCCTATACACCAACAACAAGACAGAAGAAAGAGAAATTAAGGAGTCGATCCCATTTACAATTGCACCCAAAACCATAAGATACCTAGGAATAAATCTAACCAAAGAGACAAAGAGTCAGATTCTTAACCGACAGAGCCACCCAGGCGCCCCAAAGAAACTCTAATTTTTAATCTCATATTTTTTTTAAGTAAGAGGGGGTTTATATTATTCTGTTTCTACAAAAGAGTCTACATCTTCTCAAGATAATAATTATTTACTTATGGTAGAAATATATCTGGAGATGCAAAAGGTAAAAATACATTTGTAAAAGTTGCCCGAACAAGTTGAGAAATGAAAACAAAAAGCATTTGACCTTGGAGTTCAAGAGTAAAAATGAAAGCCAGAACAAGTGAATAACAACTTTAGATAGCTTTCAAAATTGTAGAAATAGAAAATGTTATTTTGTACAGATCTATAAAATATCTACCTGAAAATAATGTGAAACATAAAGTGAAATTATGTCATGCAATTTATCAATATATTGGACTTGAAATCTCTGTCAATTTAATATTTATGATTGGAAGAAAATAAAATTATACATACTTCACATCCTTATTGTATAAGGCACCATGCAATTTCTTTTATGTTTTATGATATTTCATTTCATCCTCACAGAAACTTAACAAGGCAGGCTTTGATACCCTCATTTTATAAATGAAGAAGTTGAACATCATAGAGTTTAAACACTTTTTCAGGAACACACTGCTAAACACTAGTGGCTGTGAGATTCATATATCAGTTTGTATGTAAAACATATTCTCTGAAGGCCAAATAAACCCCAGAAGATTTAGTTTTACCATCTTTAGATTAATAGACCATATTAATTATATATAACTATACAAATCTCTTTTTCGGACATAAAGCACCCTTTACAGAATAAAAATAAAATCTACCTCAATCCATATGAATTTGAAATCAATCATTCAATTACTTAATAGTATAACCTATCTTTTTTTAAATATTAAGTTCTAGATAAAGTGAGGGTTAAATATTTAGAGTATTACTTAAAATTGCAACATACCACGCTGTTAACTTTGTCCCCGACAATCTAAGATTATATGTGGCATCACAGCCAAATTATTCATACTGCCCTTTTTTTCTCCCCAAAATGTACCAGCTTGAATGGTAATTTATAAAATCACCCTCATTATGTGCAAACAGGTGTGTAAAACAAACAAAAATATTAATAAGTGCTACACCAGAGGGCAAAGGTTAAAATACCCAACTGCAATTAATGACAAATCTAGCTCCAATCAAATGAATGATATATTTGAACAATGACATTAGCAAAACTATAACGAAGCTTAAGTCTAGTTATTATTTGACCCAGTAGAATGAAAGAAACAGAAAAATATATGACTTTCAAAATGATTCAATTCTTGTTATTGTGCTGAGGCACCACAGCTACAAAACAGAATGCAAACCCTGAAAATGTTTTCCTAAACAAAACAAGAACTGTATCTTCTAGCATGTTAATGGTAGAAATCAAAAAGAAAACATCCATGCACCAATAAATATAAAAAGAAAATTGAGCTCTAGACAAGTAATAGCTTACTGGTATATTAAAAGTGCTTTTTATCCTTTTTTTTTTTAAAGCTACTATTAGTTTGTCTTCATTAAAAATGTTATTTACAACGTTTTTTAAAAGCTGTTGCTGTTCAAAAACCCTTTTCCAGCATTCACCTGTCTACTTAGTCTCGAGTGTTCAGCATAGCTATTATGACTGCAGTCAGATTTTCCTGCCCATAACCTTTCTAATATTTCCTACATTTCCCTCATCATAGCTTTTATCTCACTCTCATAAAATGTCCTCTTTATTTATTTGTTGCCTTTACTAAACTTTAAGGCCCTCAAAGGAAAAGACTGTGATTAGCATGGAAGAGTCATGCAATTAATGCAACTTTAATGGATACACACCTACGCACACACACGCATACACATCTTGCTTGGTTTAGCTGATGACAAAGAATGGACATCTTGCTTGATTTAGCTGATGACAAAGAAAGAATGGACTTTTGCTCACTTATTTACTAAACAGTATTATTCATTTACAGAATATGACATAACTTAAAGTATATCTGAATACATACATGTAAAGTTTAGCGATCTGGCTATGTATTGGCAGCATCTTCTCTTAATTACCAGAGAGACATAGAAATAAAAACTTGGTTGAAATGGTCAGTTCAGTTCTTTGTAAGTCCAGGTTAATAAATACATGCCGTAAATATTTTTAATGACTGAAGGGATTTTCATTTTTTCTATCCAATGACATGATAAGATACCAATCTAGTAAATAAAAATGGGCGCAAGGAAACCCACTACTTTAAAAAAAAATCATGAACAGAAGATTCTCTATAAAGTCTAACTTCATTTGGAAAACTCTAAATGAACAGATGAAATGACATGGATTAAAAAAAAAAAAAAAAAGTAAGTTAACCAGATTTGGGATCCCTATGTCATCAGGGCCAGCATATTTAGCCTAAACTTGCAGTGACCTCCTGCAATCTACATTTTATTGAAGTTGGTAATGATCAAAGTTATCCATGGCCTAAGACTCTTGCTGTCTCCAGAGTCAACGCTCATATCTATGTGTGTACATCACTAGATTTGGGTTGTATTGTACTCACGATCTAAGCTAGTCTGGGGATAGACAATATCAGCATATGAATTATAAGGGAATCCGAAATATATTCATAACTCCAGGACATATACAGGAAATAATTCACACAGTTTTCAAAAGCTAGTTATTGGTTATCCCTTCAATAGGGCCTGATGGTCTCTCCTGAAATATAATTTGTAAGGTTCATCAAAATAAAAGGAAAATGTTGGCTAATATAAGAGTGTGGTACTTTTCCAAAAGGCTTATTCTTTGCAGGTAGAGCTTTCACAAAATGTTTAGAATTTACTTTAAATATTATTTTATAATTTACATTCATATAGGTTTCCAAATATTTACAAAATCTTTCATAAATGTTTCCTCATGGAAAGGTAGATATCAAAATAGTGTAGTAACAACAAAAAATATTTGGGTGTGATAATATATCACAGTTACCTTGTTTGGAACTTCACTAGATCTTCCCTCTTTTCCCTTGCCCACTGCATAAGAGTCAGTAATAACCTACACTTGAGTATCTCTTGTATCTGTGGATCCGTTCATATTGCTTTAATTTCTGGCAATGCTCCAACCATCTATACCTTATCTGTGGATGAATCCTAAGACACTGAAATGAGACTTTACCCCCCAGCTTCTCTGCATACTACTATGTAGCTTGGAGCAAATGGAAATGTTCTGTTCCCTGCATGGGCAAAATAGTGATCCTTTTAATTTAATTTTCAACAGGTGCATTTTTTTTTTCTTTCATTCTGAACTACATTATTGGTTATTGGCTTCTGAGTCTTTTTTGGGTTGTCTCTCATTTATATGTCTACTTTAACATTGCTTCTTCCAAGTCCCTATCACCAATTACAGTAAAATACCTCAGAACACAAGCTAACCAAGTGAGCCAGATTCAAAGAGACATTCAGTAACACATTCTTATTTGTTAAATAGCTTCGTCCTCATCCCTAATCCATGAGTTTAATTAAACACTGTGCTTTTATTTCCAGGCACACATTCTCAATGTAATCTCTTTGAATTCAAGTGGAATCTCTGCCCCAAATGATACTTACAAGAATTATATATAAGTAAAAGAAATGAATCAGTGCAAACCATAGAGTACAGTGTTCAAAGTCTCATATGAGATATTATTCCCCAAGAAGGAATTGTACAGAACATTTCCTCATTTATGCCTTTTAATTGAAAGTTTGATGGAAAAGAAATCGGTGAGAGGAGGATCTCTGACAAGAATATTGCAATATAAATGTATTAACTGAAGACTTGTATAATAAACCCTGGTGAAGTATTGTATACTTAAAGTTTGCTGAGAGGATAGATCTTATGTTAAATATTTTTATCACACATCATTATCATCACCGTCTTGGGGACTGGAGCAAACTCCTGGAGGAGATGGATATATTTATGGCCGTAATGATGGCAATGTTACCATGGGTTTATCCTTATCCCCAAATTAATCAAGCTGTACATACTAAATACATACAACTTTTTACATGTGAAAAAATATAATAAATAAATAAACAAGATGCTGCTAGCAGAAAGCTAAAGTGATTTCAACAGAGAGGATTATTCGAAATGAAACTGAACATTGGAACAGATGTAAATTTAGCTGTCTCTAAGCACATATACATTTTCTGCTACATATCACATTGGCTTATGTGTTTTATTGTGAATTATATAATAGCATAGGAAGAAGAAACAAAAGGTCTTGCCCTATTTAATTCAATGCTTTCAACTAGTAAAGAGAAACTTAAACTAGACCAAAACTAAACAAACAAACAAAAGCAAAAGCAAAATAAAACAAAACTCCTCTAGGTATCCCTATTACTTTGGTGACTTAGCCTTAAAAGTTCAAGAAAGACAGTTCTCAGGAAGAACTCAGGACTCCCCCACTCAGTAGATTTCTCAACAAAATGCCATTTCCCTAGGCTTCCCAGTAAGGTCAATATCTCTGATCAATTTGCAAGTATTTCTTTATTCTCTAAACTTCAAACTGGTTTATTTTTATGGACATTTGCCACAGATTTTGATGAGTCTATTATGCTTGCAATTGATTCTTACAGCAAATTCAGTCTTCTCATGTTATAAGGAATTTAATCTCTGCTCCTATTACTAAAAGACCCAGGAAACTTTTGTGATACCAGTTTTTGTCAAGTTCAATTGGGAATAAAGCAGCTGGGTGTTTTTGTTTTTGTTTTTAACAATAAAGATAATAAGACTTAGAAAGACTGTTACATGCATCCAATCCATATGACCTTCAAAAATAGTCTTTAGGGCGCCTGGGTGGCTCAGATGGTTAAGCATCTGCCTTCGGCTCAGGTCATGATCCCAGGGTCCTGGGATCGAGTCCCACATCAGTCTCCCTGCTCGGGAGGGGGCCTGCTTCTTCCTCTCCCTCTGTTGCTCCCCCTGTTTGTGCTCTTTCACTCTCTCTGTCAAATAAATAAATAAAATCTTTAAAAAAAATTGTCTTTAATCAGTATCCTACTACCACCTTGCTCTTTCTTATTTCCTACAGTTCTTTTCCAGTCTGTCATGGTCATTGGCTCTGCGTTCACGAATTTTCTTTTTCTCTTCTACTAGAATAGACTTCCCAATTTTATAGACAGACAGGACCTGAGTCTTCAGAATTATAAATGATCTGGTGAATTGGAAGTTATTCTGAAATTTTCTATGCCATATTTAAAAATTTTCCTTCTTCACCCCTTGTACCTACCAGGGCCAACAAGCTACCCCTTTCCTAGGAGAATATTTTCTGATGTTTTATTCTTTAATATCTACCACTCTTGAGTTAAATTTGCAATTCCAGTTATTTTATCCATCTGCAGCATATTAATGAGCCAAATAGAACAGAGAAATACATAAATTTACAAATAAAAATAAACCTGCTAGACTTAGGAGGAAACTCATGCATTCCTACTGTACCCGTTTTCATCATATTGCTTTAGAGAGCTGATATTTTACGAATGCCAATCAGGATTCACTACAGGAAATGGAAACCTGGAGTGGTTTTAAATAGAAAGTGAATTAATTGTTAGCCGAAACTTTGAAGGAGCTAGAGAGTTCACATAGCCCTCTTTTTTTAATTAATTTATTTTATTATTATTATTATTTTTTTTAGAGAGAGAGAGCACGGTGGGGAGGAGAGGCAGAAGGAGGAGGAGAGAGAGAATTTTAAGCAGACTCCACGCCCAGGGCAGAGCATCATCCAGGGCTGGATATTAGCCCCTGAGATCATGACCTGAGCCAAAATCAAGAGTTGGACACTTAAGCTACTGAGCCACCCAGGCACCCCCTTCACATAGCCCTTTTAAGATTAGGATCTCACAGCATTCTCCATTGTAAAGGTACTCTGATTGTATTTTGGGATTAATGATTATTTTGTAGAAAAGTACTTTTATTTTTTCCCTTTATTTATATTTTATTTGTTTGTTGAATGGCACACTTTTCTACCTTGAAATAATTCTGTACTTTGTTCATGAATTTGATTTTTTTATTATGTTATGTTAATCACCATATATTACATCATTGGTTTTTAATGTAGTGTTCCATGATTCATTGTTTGCGTATAATACCCAGTGCTCCATGCAGTACGTGCCCTCCTCAATACCCACCACCAGGCTAACCCATCCCCCCACACCCCTCCCCTCTAGAACCCTCAGTTTGTTTCTCAGAGTCCATAGTCTCTCATGGTTCTTCTCCCCCTCAGATGTCCCCCCCCTTCATTTTTCCCTTCTTGCTTGGAAGCAGAAAAGTACTTTTAGACCATATAAAGATTCTATACTTCATCAAAAAAAAAAAAAAAAGTCAATGGGAAATCTAACAGAAGGGAAAATAGATCTATACATCATGCTGATTCTTAATATTTTCATTCCATGGCAACATTTATAAAATAACGTCTCCATAACCAAGATGGTCATGAAAACTGCAAAAGAGTCCTAGATGTTATGTCAAGATGGGTGTTCAGTTCTCAGAGAGAAAGCATTGCAACATAGATTTGAAAAGTAATGTTTTTGTTGATGCTAAGATTCAAGAGCAACTATCCAGATCCATGAGGAAAGCAGAAGGAAAAATAGAAAGCCCTCCTTTGTAAGGGGGTCATTTATGAGAGAAAGCAAAACCATTTTAGCTTCCCACTGGCTCTCAGTAGGCAATTAATATTTGAGATCCATCCTTTCAGTCCCAGTTCTTAGTAGATTTTGAATTAGTGGGCATTCAATAAATGTTTGATGAATAATTGAATAGCATTTAAAATGATTGATTGGATCAACAAGAAAAAGCTAAATTATATTCACTCTACTATAAAATGAGTCAGAAAAGTGTGTCATAAGTTATTGAAAGATTTCTAACGGAGCAGTTATAATGAAACTTCCTGTTAGTAACTGGGAGAATTTCAGGCATTTGGATAATTCATGTTTGTGAAATAGCTTATTTGCCAGTGACGCCAGGTAAATGAAGCAGAATTACTGTATTAATTTCAGACAAATATCCTCACTTAATAAAAGAAAGTTTATAGTTGCTCTCCTGTTTCAGCATCAGAGCTTTATGTTTTGTTCACACTATTTCTCATATAAAAACAGAAGCAAGTAAAGTAACAATATGGAACTTGTTACATTATGTAATCATAAATAATCAAATGAACACTGAATTTCACATTACTTAAAATATTTTATCCCAGAGATAATAACTTCCAAATGAATATTAATCATTTGTATAGTCCTGAAATGTACTACAACCTGAACATTTTATGTTACTGCTAAGACTTCAGTTAGGAATGATACACAATTTCAAGTTTATTTTTTTCTTACCCAAAAGACCTCTAAAGAAATTTATTATATTATTAAATATTTTTCAACAACCATTCTCTAGAACAGAAGTATGTTTGCCAAAGCAATTTTCAGTACTGTATTTCAAAGAAAAGGTAATTGATTTTTACATTGATATTTTCATTTGATATTCATAAGGATGTACTCTAAGTGAAACCTAGAGGTTAGCTTTGACCATTATATCTAATTTATAATACATTCACTAAATAGTATATGCAAGTTGATCACATCTCTTTTATTAGCAAATTGATTGAATACTTACCATTATGTAGACAGACACAATTTTATTATGTATGATATATATGTATGTATATATATGCAATATGTATATACATGTAATTTTAATTTCTAAATTATTTTTATCAGGTAAGGAAATATATAAAGAATTAAGGTAATATTAGAAAATGCGAAACAAAAAATCAGTCTACACCCAATATGTGCTCATAGATTCTATAGTGAAATATGTATCACCAAATTCATAAAAATAATGCTAGATCTCAAGATTTAAAACTCTGAAGTTAAATTACTGGATACTATATTTATTATTAAATATCATTGGAAATCTCATTATGCAATTCAATTTATTTGAAATAAATATCCAGATCCAGTTATTTGACTGAAAACTTTTTTTTTTTTTTCACATCCCTCATTGCTATTCATTTTAGGGATACATTTCTCCTTGCCAAATATATAATGAATGAGAAATGCCTAATAGTAGACTAGCTATGCTAGTTTTAAGTAGGGAAGCTATTTGTTAAAAAGTAGCCATTGTTACCATTAGATGAATAGATGTATTGATTAGCTTATATGCGGGCATTACATGTACTAACTTCTCTTCCTCAATAGTACCTTCATTTTCATTTGGCTAAACACTTCTTCCTTAATGATGCTCAGTGCTTGGGAAACTTTAATCAAGGGATTCCCCGCCCTCTCTTCCCAACTAGGGAGCATCAATTCTATCAAAAGCACTCATGGGGCACCTGGGTGACTCAGTCCATTAAACCTCTGCCTTCAGCTCAGATCATGATCCAAGGATCCTGGGACTGAGCCCCACAACAGGCTTTCTGCTCAGCAGGGAATCTGCTTCTCCCTCTCCCTCTGCCTTTCCCCTTGCTAGTGCTCTAGCGCTCTCTCTCTCTCTCTCTCAAATACATACATACATACATACATACATACATACATACATACATACATACAATTAAAAAATCTTTAAAAAAAAAAGCAAAAGCACTCAAAGTAGGAATTTGCTAAGCTCTTGCTATTTAGATGAATGGTCCTCTATTAAAGACTTGTTTTTTTCAGATGTGTCCTATATCTTTCCAATGAATCTCCTTTGGCTTCAATTGGACAAAGCTTGTTTCTGTGGCTTGCAAGTAAATTAAATGAACTGATACAACTGAAGATTTAGAAAAATGAGGGCAAGTTGTATATTTCTCATAAATTTTACATGGTTACTTATTTCTGTAGTTTACTGTTGATAGGTAGTCAAGAAAGAAGATTAAAAAGTGATTATGTTCTGTATCAATACCACTATTATCCTAACACAATTTTTTAAATAGGGATAAATTATTCTTGTGATTATATTTTAGAACATTTCATGATAATTCTGACATATGATTTTGGTGAATATTCTGTATATAAAAATGCATTTCAGAGAAATACAAGTAACTAATTTAATTTCTGCTTTTGAGAGTTCCTACAACATTGCACTCAAACTCTTTGAGGAAAAGTTGGTTTTATATGTATTGTTTAATTGACCATCTTAAATATGCTTTTACATATTTTTGAATTCTACATGCATTTTTCTTCTTATCCTCTAATTGCACAACGTTTAAAAGGTGTATTATTTCAAGTAGAAATAAAATCCCATTCACAAAAATAAAATGAATTTCTTTTCCCCTTTTAGTAACTTTCCTATTTATTCCTTTACCACTTCCTTTTTGATTGGGCTTCTCACTTTTACTTTATACTCATATCAGCATAATACAGTCTGTGAGAACTTTCATATCTTTTTCTACCACATACTTGTCATGTAACTTTTGGCAAGTTACTTAACCTCACTAAATCTTCAGCAACCTTCAGTTGCTTTATATATAAAATAAAAATACTTACAGTACCTATTTCCAATTTTTTATGACAAAATTAAACAATTCACCTAATGTGCTTATCCCAGTGACTGATACAAATTAAGAATTCAATGAACCTTAGTTATTCCTCCTATGTGGATTTTTTTTAGTTGATACCAACTAGCATAATAAGTAATGTTTTTAAATGAACGAAAACAAATATCTGGAAGTGGATTAGAATAATTATCTGGTTGTTTGGGGTGGGATAAAATATATTTTGACTGCCCCAAATTTTTTAAATTTTCCTGTAAGTTATTGAAAAGATAGTGAAGATTGTGCATGATAAAGGAAAAGCTGCTTAAGAAAAAAAAATATTTTTCCTGACCATATACATGACTTATTTAGAGAAAAATTTACCTAAGAGACATTCAAAGAAATGAGAGTGGAATTTAATGTAATGCCATATTTTTGAATCGCTTATATATTCATGATGGTTTATGCCTAAGTAATCTCTTTGCAGATTCCTTTCTTTCCAATTGGAGTTTGACATTTTCCCACATAAATGGACTGCTTTAAAGTCAAAATTTAGGAATGTAATAACATCTTCCAGTACTATAAGGATAATTACAGAATTAAAAATATCTAATTCTTCTGGCACCTGTGTGGCTCAGTCAGTTTAGTGTCCAACTCTTGATTTTGACTCAGGTCATGATCTGGGGTTGTGAGATAGAGCTCTGTGTGGGGCTGGGGGGGGGGGGCATGCTCAGCGGGGAATCTGCTTGAAATTTTCTCCCTTTTACTCTGCCCCTTCCCTTGCTCACCCTCTCTTTCTCTGTCAAACATATGTGTATATATATATACACAAGTTTGTGTGTATATATATATATACATATATGTATAATTCTTATACCTATGAGCTAAATAAATGTTTATAAAACCCACAAATAGGAAATATTAAGATGGGTTATACTGATAATTTCGAATATGATTTATTAACCCTTTGACAACTATGCAACTGTAAAATAAATAAAAATCTTTTACTTTTGCATAGTTCCTATTGTCAACAAGCAAACAAACAAAATTAAGCTCCGTGGCCCCAAAAAGATCCATGTATAAAAAAAGTACATTTTTTTTTAACCTACTGTTCTTTTTTGGTTACCATTACCATGCACTAAGTTAATAGTTCAGTTTGGAGAATAAAGAAAAACACACATGGCCCTCAGTCGTTTGCTGTTAAATTATTTCACACAGATATTCCTAATTCCTTTTTGTCATTCTAATTTAGATTTGACCACATATAATTTTATACATATCTCTTGATTCTTTGAAAACTAAACTAGACTTGAACTTAGTTATAAAAAAGTTATATACAAAGTGTTTATATAATTTGATATATGTTTATTTGTTTTTCCTCACAATATTTACTTGAAAAATGCTGTGTTTCTTATTTTTACTTCATTTCTTAAATTATGCAAGTACATGTGTGGCTGAACCTGAAGCAAAACCCTGTCTGAGTTATTGTTGCAAGATAAAAGTGAAATTAGTATTGAGAATATAGGGAATGGTGAGTGCGCTTTAAGAGTTTTCAATCATTTAAATATATTAATTTTGTTATCTATAAGAAGAAATGCTAATGCATTGGTGTACAAAAAGCTGTACATAATAAAAAGCTAACAACCCTCAGGGTATCCATTCACCATAAAACTAATTTCACACCTAGTCTATTATGTAATGTGCTATGAAAATAGCTCTTTGCTTCAAGATATCATTATACTGGCTTGCATGTACAAATTTGGTTCACTTCTTTGACACAAAGATTGCACACACAGTAATAATTAAATTCCTAGACTTGATCCATAAATTCATCCTTATTTTCTGCATTTAGAAAATCTGTTTCCATAATAACCTATTCACAAGAGAGTAAATAGAGGTAGAAAGATAAAAGCATTTGTTATCCATATATCTCTGCACTAGGTGAGATGGTAGACTAAACTGTGTGATGATTTCACTGTACTGAACTTCTAGATCAGTTATTTCTTTCTAGCAATTTCTGGCTGGAATGCCTTACAAGAATACTTATAGTAGAAACACTGTACTGACCATGTACACTGTGACTCTAAATGATAATCAAGTAAGTAACTTAGAACATCATTTTTATTTTTAAAAATTTTTCCAATTTTTATTTAAATTCCAGTTAGTAAACATACAGTGTAATATTTTCAAGTGTAGAATTTAGTGATTCATCACTTAAAAACAACAACCAGTGATCACCACCAGTGATTAACTCAACCCCCCACCCACATCCCTCCAGCAATCCTCAGTTTGTTCTCTATAGTTAAGAGTCTGTTTCTTGCAGGGCACCTGGGTGGTTCAGTCGTTAAGCTTCTGCCTTTGGCTCAGGTCATGATCCCAAGGTCCTGGGATCGAGTCCCGCATCGGGCTCCCTGCTCGGTGGGAAGTCTGCTTCTCCCTCCCCCACTCCCCCTGCTTGTGTTCCCTCTCTTGCTGTGTCTCTCTCTGTCAAATAAATAAAATCTTAAAAAAAAAAAGAGTCTGCTTCTTGCTTTGTCTCATTTGCTCTCTTTCTTCCCCTTTACTCATTTGTTTTGTTTCTTAAATTCCACATATGAATAAAATCATATAGTATTTGTCTTTCTCTGACAGACTTATTTCACTTAACATAATACTCTCTAGCTCTATCCACATCATTGCAAATGGCAAGATTTCATTGTTTTTTATAGCTGAGTAATATTCCATCATGTGTGTGTGTTTGTCTGTGTGTGTGTGTGTGTGTGTATTCACACCACCTCTTCTTTATCCATTCATCAGTCAGTGGGCACTTGGGCTCTTTCCATAATTTGACTATCGTTGATAGTGCTGCTATAAACATCAGGGCTCATGTATCCCTCCGAATCTGTATTTTTGTATCCTTTGAGTAAATACCTAGTAGTGCAATTGCTGGATCATAGAGTCGTTCTATTCCTAACATTTTGAGGAACATCCATATGTTTTCCAGAGTGGCCACAGCAGTTAGAATATAATTTTTAAAAATATATATTTTAGAAAAGAAAAAAAAGTTAAATCAAATAATAAAAGCTTCATATTGTAAAATGTTTAATTCTGCATATTATAATTCACAATTAAAATTTTATTTACCTAATATTATTAAACAACAGCCTCCACTGATTCTGTCCTTTAACCAGTTAAGTTAAAGAAGAAATCATTTTTTTAAAGATTTTATTTATTTATTTGAGAGAGTGAGAGAGAGAAAGAGCACAAGAGGGGGGAGTGGGAGAGGGAGAAGCAGACTCCCTGCCGAGCAGAGAGCCCGATGCGGGACTCGATCCCGGGACTCCAGGATCATGACCTGAGCCGAAGGCAGTCGCCTAACCAACTGAGCCACCCAGGCGCCCAAGAAATCATTTTTTAAGATCCTTATTTTCCATTTATTTTTCCATAAGCACTCTATTTAGATTGAATTAGAATAATCAGGGATTAAAAAGACTTCAATGTGGGGGCACCTGGGTGGCTCAGTTGGTTAAGCGACTGCCTTCGGCTCAGGTCATGATCCTGGAGTCCCGGGATCGAGTCCCGCATCGGGCTCCCTGCTCAGCGGGGAGTCTGCTTCTCCCTCTGGCCCTCCCCCTCTCATGTGCTCTCTCTCTCTCATTCTCTCTGTCTCAAATAAATAAATAAAAACTTAAAAAAAAAAAAAGACTTCAATGTAAGGTATTACAACACAATAGATTAACAAGGTTTTTTGTCTTTCAGTTTTTGTTTTTATTTTTGTTTTACATATCCAGTTTACTGTGATAATAGAGATAAAGGAGAAAGAAAAAAAAATCCCTCAAAAATCTTTTGAAGAAAAGCTGATGGCCATAAAAAAATGGAAACTCTCCTAGATACTACAAATTAAGCCTACAATTCTTAAATTTAAGATTTTTATAAAGCATTAATTACATAGTGGTCTGGGAAATGGTATTGATAACTCAACATACTTCAATATGTAGATAAGTTTATATACACAGTATTTTTCTAGTCTGTGTATTAAGATTCTTTAATAATTATATTTGTAGCCAAAATCTATGAGAAAATAATCAATCTTACATAACACATAGTAGTTTTTTATCTACCACTAAGATGTTAATAATTTTTATTGATTGTTGATGATTTTTACCGATTTATTGAATTTGGAAAAAGGGATAATTTTATAGCAATTAATAGGCTCATAATATCATGAAAAATATATTTTTAAATTTAATGATATAGTATAAAATTATAAAATGTTTCATAACATCTCAGTATAGTCATGTAAATTGGTGGTAAAACATACTCAGATATTCGTGGTCTCCTTTTAAAGTTACCAAAATAAGTAATTAAAGTAAATCATAATCATTTTGCTTTAAAAATAGGAACCATGAATTTCTGAATCTAAAATTTTCTAATTTACGTTTCTAAACGTATAATGTAGGACATTACATTTAATTTGACAATATTTAAAATATATGAAATAGGAAAAAGTAAGCACATTTATTTAAAAGAAAACATATTGATAACATGAGAAAATCTACATGAGACATCTAATTATTTCCTTATTAAAATCAGGTGGAGCAATACTGGGTTAGATAATTCTAACATCTACCCACTAAAGCCAAGAGAAAAGCTGATACTTAAAAATATTTTTAAAATATTAAAATATTTGGGGTCGCCTGGGTGGCTCAGTTGGTTGAGCGACTGCCTTCGGCTCAGGTCATGATCCTGGAGTCCCGGGATCGAGTCCCACATCGGGCTCCCTGCTCAGCAGGGAGTCTGCTTCTCCCTCTGACCCTCCTCCCTCTTATGCTCTCTGTCTCTCATTGTCTCTCTCTCAAATAAATAAATAAAATCTTTAAAAAAATTAAAATATTTGAACTAAAATATTACAAAATATTTTAAAATATTCAAGACCAAAAAAACAGTGTAAAAATATACCAGACAAAGATTTAGGAGAAGATGGAAAGATGACAGCTTAGTCAAGCATTTTGGATCCTCTGATTCCCTGAATGAGTCTGCCCATTCTCAAGAGATGTCTGCTAGGATAATAAAAGTAAAAGTGCTTTTGAGAGACTCACAGGTGGAATATGAAAAGGAAGGTCGAACTTCCTAAACCTCTTTTATTTTAGTCTTTGTCCCTGAGGCTCTACACTTAGAGATCAGCTGTTGTTGGAAGTAGAATATCCCTTGAAGAAAATTAAGTTTAATTTTGAATCCTCTTAATTTTTGAAATTCAAATAAAGATGATTTTGGGAAAAAATCTAAATAATTTCTTGAGAAAAATGGCAGCATCCTATGCCTCTCATTATTTCTACACATGCTTAATTACATTTTCAGGCCCTCAATCAAATGGAATTAGGCAAATGCACAATGATCCAAATCAAGTATAAAAAGTAATAGAAAAAATCCATAAGATCATCTGAAAATGGACTTTTCAGATCCAAACTTCAAAAGAAGACCCACCACAAAGTAATAAAAATGCCATAACTACACATTTCAGAGTGCTGAAAAGTGAAAACGCTGAGAAAATATCATGAATAACCAGGAATAAAAACCAATTATTTTTATAAGGGCAATAATTAGACTTTCAGCTTTTATGAAGTAATAGAAATGGAAAAATTCGGAGTCAGGAGATAGTAGAATGATGCATTCAATGTCTAAAGGAATAAAATTCTCAAGCTTTAAATATAAACTCAAAATATGTTATGATAATTTAAGTGAGATAAAGTCAATTTTAGAGAAACAAATTTTAGAGAATTTGTTACCAATAAGCACAAACGAAAAGAAATATTAAATGGTGTTCCTTGGGAAGAAAAAATAATCTCCAGATGGTAGTGCAGAGAAGCAGTGAAGAATTGAGAGCTCGAAGAGGATAAATATGTGGGCTAATTTAAGAGAAGGTTAACTGGGTAAAATCAGGAATGCATATGTTAGAATTAAAATCACCAAAATAATTGCATATAATTTAAGAAATGTAGTAAATGGAATTAAAAACATCTATTAAAGACGTCGTGTTATCTAGGAAGAGGACAGAAGAAGAGAGTATTATTAGAACTTGCTTAGCCAAGAAAGTATGATGCAATCTGCATACTAACATTAAAAAGAAGAAAAAAGTTTAACACACACACACCACAAAAATGTCAAGCAAATACAGGAGTAATACAGAATAAGAAAACATCGATCCAAAATAAAGACAGGACAAGAAATATTGAAAAAGTAAGTCCAATAAATCACCTAATGTAAGTTAGTAGAATGTGACTAATGTAGATCAGAAATTATATTAAATGTAATTAACTCAATACTCAAATTAAAAAAAAATGATGGTTGGATTAAAAAGTGTATGCTATTTATGACAAATATCTCTAAAATGTAAGAACAAAGTAAGATTGAAAATATAATGATGGAAGAAGATGTACCATGTGTGGGGGATAACCTCTGAGATGGCCCTCAATGATTCTTACCTCCTCATAGTCACAGAATTGTGTAGTATAATACCATACTGAATATGTTATCTGTAGTGTTCTGAGACAATGTCAGTGTGTCCCAGTCTAGATCATGGTTTCCACATTGCTCTATTACAGGAAGGCAGCCTTCGTGTCATGAGCACACTTAAGCAACCTGTAGAAAGGCAAATACGGACAGGAAGTGAGCTCCCCGCACCGCCCCAGCCCCCACAAGAGTCAGTACAGAATTCCAATAGTTTTGGAGAATCACCTTTGAAACAGATTCTCCAGCTACAGTCAGACCTTCACGTAGTGGTAACCTCAAATCACATCTTGAGTGCTACCTTTTGAGAGATACACAAGTCAGAAATATCCAGCTATGCTGCTCCTTTACAGAAACCATGAGAAATAATAAATGATTACCATTGTTTTAAGCAACTAAGTTTTGAAATAAATGGTTATGCAGCAACAGATAATTGATAAGTCATGTGAACACAAAACAACATAATAACTACAACAAAACTAGTATGGTTATATTAAAAACTGATAAGGAAGGTTTTCAGACAAAAGCATTACTAGAGGTAAATAGGTACATGCCATAATAATAATAATAATAGAATCTACTCACTAAGAATATATAAAGTTCTAAATATTTATGCTTTTAATAACACAATTTTAGGTAAAGCAAAAAGGAACAAGTCACAGATAAAATTAGAAACCCATAACTCTAAGATATCTATAAAATTGCCATATATTTACAAGCTAATATATAATACATACTTTGTATATAATATAATATCTCATGGGCCACTGAGGAAAACATCCTGAAAATTAGAATATGTCTTGGACTAGGTGACAAGGAAAATACTATAAAAGTGTGTTAAGCAAATGAAGCCATTTTCAGACAGAATATATTATAAAAGAAGAAAAAAATTCAAAAACCTAAGGGTACATTTCAAGAAGCTAGAAAAGTTAGTAGCCCACAGAAAGTAGAAGAAAGAATAATGAAGTTAACAATATAACTTAATGAAATAAAAAATAAATAAATAGATAAAATCATCAAAAACAAAACTGGTTCTCTATAAAGACTGTTGAAATTTTAACTCTTCTGTAATATTAAAAAAAGTAAAAAATGAAGGTGCAATAATCGTTGACAGGAATGAATAAGAGAACATCATTATGGTCCTGCAAAATTAAAATGGGAATAAATTAATATTATGAAAAATATACTGTCAGAAAATGAACATTTAAATTTCATAGACAAATTACTAGAAAAATACAACTTAACTGAAACAAAATTAAATAGAAAATCTGGATATTCAACTATTTAAGCATTTGAAATCTAAATAAAACACTTTCCATAATCAAAACTATAGATTCAATGGCCTCGATAAATAATTCTAACAAAAATTTACAAAAGAAGTAATTTCAAAATCTTAAAAATCTTCCAGAAAGTGGGAATAGTGAAAACACCATGAACTCATGATACCTAAAGCTGACAAGTAGCTCAGGGGAAGGAAAATTGAAATCCAGTGTTGAAAACCTAAAAAACAAATTTTAAAGATTTTATTTTTTTTATTTGAGAAAGAGAGAAAGAGAGACAGAGAACACGAGCAGGGGAGGGGCAGAGGGAGAAGCAGACTCCCCGGTGAGCAGGGAGCCCAGTTCAAGACTCGATCCCAAGACTCTGGGATCATGATCTGAGCCGAAGGCAGACGTTTAACCAACTGAGCCACCCAGGCATCCCTTAAAAAACAAATTTTAAAAATGAAATCATTTTATATATTATCAGCAATAAATTTTATCGAATAGGTTTACTTCTGTAAATATTGATATTATCACATGATCATTCCCTTTATTCAATGTATGTGTAGAATTAATTCTGAAAGTTAAAACACCTTTTATGCCAGTCAACTCAATTTCCTGAAAATTGCAACCACAATTCTTTTAAAGACATGCCTCTTTCTCTGTTTAATTATGACTACTGTGATGGTTGGATTTTTTGTTAGCTTGACTAGGTTATGGTGTTTGGACAAATTATTTGGTCAAACACTAGTCTAGATATTGTCATGAAGATATTTTGTAGATGTAATTAATATTTACGATAAATTGCCTTAAAGTAAGATATTACCCTTGATGATGTAAGTGGGCCTCATCTAATCAGTGGAAGGACTTAAGAGTAAAATGTATGTTCTGGGCAAGGAATTCTACCCAAGATTGTTCCAGAGAAATTCTGCCTTGGTTTTCAACCTATTGTTCTTCCCTATAAATTATATAAATTATTTTTCTTATGAGAGTTTCCTTTCCATCTGTTGTCATTCCAAAGCATTGATGGTAGCTCAATTTTATATATATTTTGAAAAAATGTATTTTAATTATGAATGACTGATTTTGAGATTTAGTTCTGACCAGGTGCTTTGGCAGTTAATAAAATTGGCATTTCAATGTGTTTCCAGATAATCTCTTCTGTGATTGTTATAAGAAAATTCACCTTGGATACTTTTCCAAAATAAAGGAAGAAGATATCAAATATAGATAATGTACTGAATTTGCTTTATTCTTTAAATTATAACAGACTTTGGGGCACCTGGGTGGCTCAGTCAGTTAAACATCTGCCTTTGGCTCGGATTATGATCCCAGGGCCCTGGGACTGAGTCCCGCATCGGGCTCCCTGCTCAGCGGGGAGCTTGCTTCTCCCTCTCCTCCCAGCTCCTGTTCTCTCTCGCTATCTCTGTCTCTCTCTCTCTCAAATAAATGAAATCTTTAAAAAAAATTATAACAGACTTTTATAAAGAAAGGAGAAAAATATCATATTGATTTATCCATGTAATTAGCATATAGTTTGAACAATCTTATCTGAGATTTAATGCTTTCTGGAATTTCTCTTTCACTATAAAAAATTTTAATAAGTATAGAGCTTCAGTTTTACAAGTTATTGGGTGGATGGTGGTGCTGGTTGCACAACAAAGTGGATGTATTAAAAAGCATACATATAAATACTGTATTATGTTTTAAAAATCTTACTCAAACTGACTAACACCCAAGGGAAACAGATTCATTTATACAACTATAAAGGTTACTTCACTGAAAAGATGCCCTCTAACCTTTGACATGGATAGATCCAGATGAGGGATGACATCAGAACACATCTCTTTCACACTCTCCAGCTTTAGCCCTGCTTTCCTCTACAATGGCTTTATTTTGAAACAAGCCCTCTACAGGTTGTGACTGAGAGCTCTGGTTTAGCAAATTCCTTCTCCCCAAATACTTCTAGTAAATGCCATGGCTATGGCTCTGTTTAGCAAGGCATCTGTGCAGCCATGAACACTCACTGGTGGGTGTGTGGTGCTCTAATTGTCAAGCTCAATCTTGTGCCTAATTCTGGAGCATCCAGTGACATCAGTCACACTCCATGTACTGATTGTGAAAGAGAATGTTTTCCCTTAAAGAAAGCCAAGGAGCTTTAACAAGAAGAAATATAAATGCATACTAGACAGGAAAAACCGAACCACAGGTTTTCTTTGATGTATTAATATTTAAATGTGTCCCACCTAAGAGCAAATTTCTAAAATAAATGAGTTTTGTCTTTAAAAAGAGTACACAGTTTTGGGGCCCCTGAGTGGCTCATTTGGTTAAGCATCTGCCTTCAGCTCAAGTCATGATCTCAGGGTCCTGGGATGGAGCCCCTCATTGGGCTCCCTGCTCAGCAGGAAGCCTGCTTCTTCCTCTCCCTCTGCCCCTCCCCCTTGCTCCTGCAAGCTCTCTCTCTCTCTCTCAAAATAAAGAAATAAAATCTTTAAAAAAATAAAAAGAATACACAAGTTTAATGTACATAGAACATTTAATTATATCACAAATGGTTGCAGATTTCAAAATGTGTTCTTGTAAATAACAAAAAAAATCAACACAAAAACGATTTATGGTTATAGCAAAACATTCTCAAAACTACCCTAAGCATCCCAAGCATTGTATTAAAATAATTTTTTCTTAATTACACCAGCATGCAAACATGGCATACAGGAAAACCTAATGTAAAAGAAAGCAAAACAAAAAAAAACACATTAGCACATATGGTATTTTTCCCAAAGATAATAATCCATATGATATTTTGAGGAAAGCGTTATTAAAATGGATTGAATTTACATGCCCACAGTATAGATAATTGGGCTTCATTGAAAGCTACTCCATACTACTGAATCTGAGGAAAGAAAACCTTCCCCTGCCAATTTTATATGTGTGTGTGTGTGTGTGTGTAAATTTTTAAAATTTCTATTTAGAACTCAAATTAGTTCAATCTATTAATAATTGAAAAAATTCATAATTTTGACACAATTTTAATTAGATATCTACTTCATTTTCTTTTTCAATTCTTCCTATTGCCATTTGGACTTTTGAGCATAAGTTCTTTAAAACTTACAGTCACATGAATGTTAAGTGAGTACCTTCACTGAAAATCCTGTACTTGAAGTGAAATGGAATTGCACGAAATGGAGAACTTTTACTAATATTGGCCAATATATATTCTTTAAAAATTTTATATATTATCATATTTTTCAGTTAAGTTTGCATAGCATTCATATGCTTAAAAGTTTAAAAAATGTGAATATGTACTACTAAAACACATATTCAGTGTTATTGAACCATTCCTCTGAAATAAAGTATTGCATAATTATTATTGAGTAGATACAGGAAAATCATGATTCATGGCCCAAAAACATTAGTGGACCTGATAAGCTTATTCACAGTTCAAATCTGAATCTGGCATATAATTCGTACTAAGTAAATATGTTTTGGCTTATGCATCTGTAACCATGACATAAAAAACATTTACATGATCAGAATATGTATAAAGCATTCCAGAACCTGTATTGCCTAAGAAAGAGCCTAAATGTTCTCACTCGACCCAATGTTAAGAGCTAATATCTATAAAGCTCCTTCTATCTGCCAGGTACAGTTTTAAGTATGTCACCTATATTAAAGTACTAAAGCCTTGCAGCAACCCTGTGAAGTATATGCTATTATCTCCAAATTAACACTTGAAGACCTGAGAAACTGGAAGTTTGAGCATCTAATTCAAGGTCACCAGCTGGTAAGACCTATGACTCAATCCCAGGCAGTCTGGCTAAACATCCACACCTTCACCATTAAGCTGTAAAACAGTGAGTTAAATATAATATATATATTTTTAATTTAAACACTGCAAGTAAATATATAAGCTAAACATCACAGAGCATCTTGTATGTATACTGACAAACAAAAGATAAATTCACGAAGTCAATAAATTGCATACATGTAATGATTTGAAGACTTATTTTATCACTAATCACTGCAATTGTGCTACAAACAGTTCTGAAATTTTAAAAATCATTTCCTGTATTTCTAGTGGCAGCCTTGCTGTCACTCATGGGTTGTAATTGCTTGGATCTTTAAATATTCTATATTTCTAGTGGTCATAGTAATTGAATTTAACCCTTATACTAGAACAAAAAGATTGGATAAATCTCTGCAGAAACAAGCTCAACCAACTGAGGTGAGTGTGTGTGTGAGAGAGAGAAAATTATTAATACTCACACATAATTCAGTTTTATTCTATATCTCACAGACCTTGAGATACCCTTCAACATTCATTTTATTAAAAGAAAGAAAAATTTAGGAACATGTCTTTGGAAGCCCCAAATGCTAAAGTAAGCTATACCATCTGTGTGGAGTAAAGCATCTTCTCTCAGTTCCAAGAACATTCCTGCTTGCATTTGTCTGAATATTAATGACATCAAACTGTTCATGTCCTTTGTTGGGTCTGATTTCAAGGCATTTCGTATATATTTCAACAAATATCATAGTAAGCATACATTTTAACCATTTTTTCATAGTTGGGGCACGTAACATGAAGCAGGGCAGTGAAGCATAGCTATTTTCACATTCTGCTGATATGGACAACTCTAACAATCTTAATAAGCAAGATACATGACACCAAACAATTAATTAGGAAGAAGGAATGTGTCAGATTTCTAGTGACATTATGTGAAGCCTAAAATTTTTCTGGAAAAAGATATTAAAGCAATAGTTGCTGTCCATTCTATCTCAACAGCTTGTAAACTCACATAGCTCTACATGTTGTATAGGCTTTATGTTTTAAATAACAGTTTGTTTCACGAATGTTTCTCTAGTTAATGTGCGTGTATATTATAACATATCTATAAGGGTCATCAGCATTCTTTCCCCTATTACGTCTTTGACCAGACAAAAGTATAGAAATTGTCTTTCTCTTTAATTCCATTTTAACATATCTTCATTATAATGAAAATATCAAATATTGTTATTTTGTTCTTATGACTATCATAAGTTTCTGAATTATTACAAATCACCATTCATTATAGGTTACAAAAACTTCCACCATGCAAATTATTATTTTTATAGAAATAGTTACCTGGGGAAAAATACACTTAAAGGCTTGAATACATTTCATAATGTCTGTGGAGTTAAAACACTTGAGGCCTGTGGGTTCACCGTAAAAAATGTATTCTAATCTCAGAAAGCCTTAAATAACTCGTAACATATAGGTAATTGCCTTGTTGTGTTACTAATGTCCAAATGATTGCTATTGAAAACATGATAAATTTCTTAGGAATTATGCTTTATTCATTTCTATTTTGAAAGGTAAGTAACTGCTTCAGGTAAGGTACTTTTCCTTTATCAAAGTCAATAACAGCTGAGAGAAAAAAATGTATATGAGTCATATATTGATTAAAATATTTGTATTTCTAAAAAAACATATTTCAGGTCAGCCTGGACACAGGGCAAAACAACATTTTTGTGAGATCATCAATTGTAAATAGCTATACATAACAATTTAAAAGTTAATTCAGGGGCTCCTGGGTGGCTCAGTCGTTACGTGTCTGCCTTCGGCTCAGGTCATGATTCCCAGGTCCTGGGATCGAGTCCCGCATCAGGCTCCCTGCTCCTTGGGAGGCCTACTTCTCCCTCTTCCTCTGCCCCTGCTTGTGTTCCTTCTCTCACTGTGTCTCTCTCTGTCAAGTAAATAAAATCTTAAAAAAAAAAAAAAAAAGTACCTTACCTGAAGCAATTACTTACCTTTCAAAACAGAAATGAATAAAGCATAATTCCTAAGTCTCTTGTGTTTAAAAAGAACATATTGAGGTGCCTGGATGGCTCAGTTGGTTGAGCAACCAATTCTTGTTTTTGGCTCAGGTCATGATCTCAGGGTTGTGAGATTGATCCCTGTGTCGGGCTTCACGCTGGGCATGGGGCTTGCTTGAGTTTCTCTCTCTCTCTCTCTCTGCCCCCTCCCTCCCTCCCTCTCAAAACAAACAAACAACAACAAAACCTAAAAAACAAACATATTGACAACCCCAAACAAATCAACTCAAATTCCCTGTTGACAATCTCCATAGATCTCACCTTCTTTTCAGAATGAATCTTCTCCACAAGTTTACTTCATATTTATTATTAACTCCTCTTCCACTCCCTCCTTGACCCATATTTTTTTATAAAGATTTTTATTTATTTATTTGAGAGAGAGAGAATGAGAGACAGAGACCATGGGAGGGAGGAAGGTCAGAGGGAGAAGCAGACTCCCTGCCGAGCAGGGAGCCCGATGCGGGACTTGATCCCGGGACTCCAGGATCATGACCTGAGCCAAAGGCAGTCGCTTAACCAACTGAGCCACCCAGGTGCCCCGGTCCTTGACCCATCTTAACCTGCCTTGCACTCCTGTAATCCACCAGACCGGTTCTAGCTAAATTTATCAATGATACCCAATCACTAAATGAGGATCATTTGTCAATCCTAAACATCTTTGTCCTATTAGTAATTTGCAAAGCTATCAATCATTTTTTTCCCTTAAAATGTTTGTTTTTTGGCTTTTGTGATACTACAATGTATTTGTTTTTTTGTACTGTATAACTAACTACCACAAAATTAAAACAGCTGCTTAAAACAACATAAGATTTCTTATTCACAGTTTCTGTAGGTCAGGAGTCTGCACAGAATTTAGCTGGGTCCTGTGCAATTTAAAAATTGAATAAAAATGGCAATATTGCATTTCACAATTTTTGTGATGGATATAGCAGTGTTTACAGGGAACTTTATATCTTTAAATATCTAGACCAAAAAAATAAATGTGCAAGTCATTAACCTCAGCTTCCTAATTAATAGAATAGAAAAATAAGGGCAAACTAAGCAAAAAGCAATCACAAGTTATGAAATAATAAAGATTATATCAAAAGCTGATGAAACAGGAAACAGAAAAATTAATAGAGAAGTTCAAAGAAAACAAAATTGCTAATTGTTTTTTAATTGTTTTTAACAACACAGTTGACAAACTCTGTAGGTAACTGAGGAAAATTTCACAAAATCAGTAATGAAGGAGGAAACATCACTACTGACTTACCATAAATTAAAATAAATACAAGGAACGATTAACAAATTTATGTCAACACATTAGATAACTCAGATTTAGGCAAATTTTCTAAAAAGGTATAAATTACCCAAACTGACAAAAAAGAAAAAAAATATATATAAATACACACCTATAACACTATCACAAACAAGGGAATTTGGTTAGCATGTGTCTTATCCTGGAAACTTCTTTTAGAAGATTAAATATAAAATTTATTTATTGAGCAATATAAATTCAGTGGGAAATAAATTCTAAATAATATATTTTTCATCAATGGTTATCTTAAATATTCTGTAGTAGCTCCTTTTCAAAACAGATTCCACTAATTTCTGGGCATTCTTAGTTATTAAGCCTCAGTTGAGTTTAGGAATAACATCTCACACTTGGTGATTTTCATCTTATTTTCTCCCCTCTCCAAGAGGAGGTTTAAATTCCATCCTCGGAAACCTGATGTGGGAATAGTGGCTGGACTCCTCTTTTACTTCTCATTCCCCACATCTTGAAAAGGAGTTCAAGGAGGTACTTAGTTCAAAACACCTCCTTGCCTTCCCACTTTTAGGTCTAACTCTTCCTGTGTTGGGAGGCCGAATGGGGGACAGTTGGCAGAGAGCAAGCAGATGTAACTGGCTTACTACCACAAATAAATGATGAATCGTTTCTAATTTTGCTCTAACTCTGTCTGCCACCATCTTCTGTCTGCAAAAATGGTATTTTTTTAATGAGTATATATTTTATTTCAATGTTTCTTTCCTTTTCATCCAAAATTTAAATAAGCATTGGGTAACAGCAAGAAATGCACTTCTAATAATTTCTAACCTCTTTATAAGCTATGGTGACTGAACAATAATCAGAAAAACACTACAACAACATATGGTACAACTGCTGCATTTTCAGATAAATCTATGTCAGCTTTAACTACTTATCCTTGACATTAATATTGTAGCCCACCTTTAGGTATATTAAAACTGCCATTTTACAAGATTTGAAATAAGCAAAGATCATGTATAGTTTCATATTTGCAATCAGTCTTAAAATATTTTGTTTTGTCTAACTTCATAAAAAAAGACTATTTTAGCAGTCTTACTGAGATACATATAATTCACATTCCATAAATTCATCCATTTAAAGTATACAATTCAGTGATTTTTTTTTTATATCTGCAGAGTTGTGCTATCAGTGCTATAATCTAATTTTAGGCATTTTCATCTTCCCCCCAAATAAACTGCATCCCATTAAGAGACACTTCTCATATCCTCACCCAAGTCCAGGGCAACCTCTAATGCACCTTCTGTCTCTATAGATTTGCCTATTCTGGAATTCTCATATAAATGGAATTGTACCACACTTGGTCTTTTGTGACTTGTTTCTATCAATTAGCATATTTTCAAGGTTCATCCATGGTGTAGCGTGTATCTGTACATCATTCCTTTTTATTGCTGAATAACATTTCAGTGAAATGCCTTAGGTTTTGATTTATTTCAGCCTTCTCCATCACTAAGAATACTCTGGGCTAAAATACCTTTTCTTGATAAGAGAGAAGCCTCACTTGATCCTGTAGCTAACCCGATTGCCCTATGACACTTACCTCCTATGAGGTATGGCAATCACCGCTGAGGTTGTCCTCACTGCCTTTTATGGTCAGCAGGAAGTTGAGATGTGTTTCAATCAACTGTCTCTTTGGCATCTATACAAAGACCCTTTATTACCTCTCTGCTGAGCAGAGGCTTCTCTGACCTTAGGAAATCATATGGGACTCAGACAGTTTTCTCTTTTTTCTCACAAGCCATTAACTTCCAGGGACAAGCTCCAGACTCTTTCAATAACTCTCTCTCTAAAGCAGCAAAAGGGTGGGCTATTGGGTGTAGTTGTTCAAGAGTCCAACCGTGGAGCAAAAGGCAGGCATTGCCAACCTTCAGAAATGCTTTGCTTAGATAGTATCTCAACTATGATGGAGGTGGGGGCGGGGCCATAAGGAATTGTCCTCCATGGAACAAGGAATATAAGACAAAACATTTTCCCTGATGACTTCCCCCCCGCTCCCCGATTCTCTCAATTCCTTTCTTGTTTTGATCATGAGTGTTTTGGAGGAAAGGTGATTTGCCAGCAAGTCCTGCCACTTTCCTTCCATTGTGATAGCACTTCAGAGTAGGAAAGTCCTGGTACAGTTAATAGAATCTCTAAAACCAAACACTGTTCAATCTGCTATGGGTCCTGAACCCATAACAGAACAATACTATACATTCCACTCTAGACTGTGATATATATTTATTGTATGAAATAATACTTTCTTTTTTTTAATTTTTTTTAAAGATTTTATTTATTTATTTGAGACAGAGAGAATGAGAGAGAGAGAGCACATGAGAGGGGGGAGGGTCAGAGGGAGAAGCAGGCTCCCTGCCGAGCAGGGAGTCCGATGCGGGACTCCTTCCAGGGACTCCAGGATCATGACCTGAGCCGAAGGCAGTCGCTTAACCAACTGAGCCACCCAGGTGCCCCGAAATAATACTTTCAAAAGACTATATAACTTCAATATTACAAACCCCCTTTCCTTATGTCCCCATTTTATAGATGAGTTTTATGAAAGTTAAGTAAGTCACCTAAGGTGACATATTTACTAAGTACCTGCATAAAACCTTCATCTATCTGACTCCAAAATCAAACTGTAGATCACTAGAGTAAACCGAAAAATGTACAAAATAATAGGAAAATTGCCAACACATATTTATAATACAGCAAGCTCAATGATAACCAGAGGGATAAAATTTAAAACAGGGAAATTAATTTTTATTTATATACTTGAATGATTTTTATAATAAAAGAATATTCAATAGTAGACATTATACATTTAAACAAGGATGTCTGTAAAATATTTGGAGCATTGTAAATTGTTAAGATTTCTTTGAAAATAATTTATCTATTTGTGTCAGAAGTCCTGACATTTGATCAGGTAATTATTCTATTTGTTGTATTTTTAATAACATTTTTAAAATATATAACATTATATTGGCATTGATTGGAGCATTATATATAGTATTGAAAGCATAAGTTTCAAGAACTAACAATCATTAAACAAATTATGGGATGCCTTATTAAAGTATTATATAGTAATTAAAATGATACTTATAATTTGCTTTAAATGAGGTGGATAATGCTTATTTTTATTTATATAAAATAATGTCAATCTGTATCATACACTTTGCCATCTCAATAATGTAAAAATTCAAGAAATAATGGGCAGAAATTTAGCATAGAATACAAATTTGTTTCTAGAAAATGGTTTAGTTTTTTTCTTCATAGAGTAATGCGCATTTTCTTACATATGTTCTATAAATGGATATATGCCTTCTATTTTTGCAAGAATGTAGAAAACAAATTAAACAGCACAGATTGGGAGAGAGTAGTTACTAGTACACTACAGAAGTTAAAAGCAAGACTATTAAACCGTCACAGAAGTTCTGCAGAAGCTAGGTGGCATTTGAAGAGATTCTTACCTATCCATCCCATGTTACAATAGCAATCTTGAAAAAGTTACATTTTGTGTCTTCTCCTGTTTTCATGCCTTCTCCTCCTTCATCTTAACAGCAAATTCAAAATGAGAGTAATGACTCATTTAGATAAAGGCAATGTCTGAAACAAAGATGTAAAATTTCTATAAAGACTGGACTGAGCAATTGTGAGCAAAAGCTAAAGCAAAAACTAAAGGTAATATTTATTTTAGTGCATGAGATAAATGTTAGGCAAGACAGTCACTGTTTTGATTATAATAAGTACTGATATGTGGTAGAGAGAGCCTTACATGTTGTTTATTTCCTTCAAATGAATTATTTATTTCTTTATTTTTTTAAGATTTTATTTATTTATTTATTTATTTATTTATTTATTTATTTATTTTTTATTTGCTTACTTATTTACTTTGAGAGAGAGAGAGAATGAGCGGGGTGGGGGAAGAAGCAGATGGGGAGGGACAAGGACAGGGAAAGAATCTCAAGCAGACTCCTCACTGAGCACAGAGTGAGTTGCGGGGCTCCATCCCACCCTCTGAAATCAGGACTTGAGCTGAAACCAAGAGTCTGAAACTCAAAAGCCTGAGCCACCCAGGCACTCCTGGTTTTGTTATTTCTAATTATTTTATTTTAACTAATCTTGCTTGACATTCTTTAAGTCTTTTTAAGAAACATGATTATTTTTCAATTCTTAAAAGACCTTCCTATTATTTCTTTATTTTACATTTTCCTCCAATGTCTCTACTTTCTCAGGATAGAACTTCTATTGTGGAGAATCCTAAAACATTCACTAGTTTGTGCTCTTTGTTTGTGTTTTTACATTTTCCTTCATGTTTCCTCACTCTGATTTTTGTCAGTGGATTCTTTGATTTTCTTAGCTTGGCCATCTACCCTAATAATTGAATTTTAATTACTTCAATTCACTTTGCCTATCAAGAACTGTGAAGGCTCTGGGATTGTACCTTGCTTGCATGCTCACAAGTCAGCCTGCCACATTTCATAGATGTAGGCAGAAGATATGAGAATCTTGAGTCACACCAAGAACGTTATTATTTATGGCACTACAGGTTGCATGAGCTTCACATTTGCCCTGGTTCCCCATGTGGTTCCCATGAGGGTGATACAGGCAGACCTAGAAGGATACTATATAAGGAGTGGTTTTATGTCGCAGGTGAGGAGCTTTAAGTGTAGAAAACCACAATTTTTCATGATGGATCACAGCCACACATTCCTAATTTTTGTCTCAAAGAGAGAGATTACCTTTATTAAACAGCACACAAATAAACCTGTTCTCTCTTCTATATAGACACACTATATCTATCTGCCAAGGATGTTTGCTATACAAATATCACTGAAACAGTAGTCCAGAATAAAATTTGTCAGTAGAACTTACTGCAAGATATTCAGGATGAGAGATATGCATAGAGAATAATGTCCCAAAATTATAAACCATGTCTTCATAATTTATATAAATGAAGGGATAAATAATTTAATACCTCCGAAGCAAATAATACATTATATGTTAAAAAAAAAAAAAAGAAGAAGAAGATAATAGGAGGGGAAGAATGAAGGGGGGGAATCAGAGGAGGAGACGAACCATGAGAGACTATGGACTCTGAAAAACAAACTGAGGGTTCTAGAGGGGAGAGGGTTGGGAGGATGGGTTAGCCTGGTGATGGGTATTAAAGAGGGCATGTATTGCATGGAACCCTGGGTGTTATATGCAAATAATGAATCATGGAACACTACAACAAAAACAAATGATATAATGTATGGTGATTAACATAACATAATAAAAATTAAAAACATAATTTAATCACCAGTTATATTCCATGGCATTTATAAAAATTGATTTAAATATTTATGCAGTTTAGCTTATTTGGAGTATTCTTGTGTGTGTGTGTGTGTGTGTGTGTGTGATTTAAATTGAAAGAAGTTGGCATTTTGTATATCTGTATGGTTCGCAAATTTACAATAATTTTTGGACATGTTATAAATGGATTTCTTAGAGCAGAACTGTCTAATATTATTTTATATCTGTTAGTGATATAAACCTGCTACATAATTCTTTTTCATTCAATTAGATACAAGCTGTGAATTCAGTGTTCCGTCCATATGTGTAAATTATATATGGAGTGTATTTTTTCAATTAAATAATTACTATTTACTGGAAGAACATGAGTAAATGGTAAATGATGACGTGCATAAAATATAAAAACTAATTTAATGGGGCACCTGGGTGGCGCAGTTGGTTAAGCGACTGCCTTCAGCTCAGGTCATGATCCTGGAGTCACTGGATCGAGTCCCGCATCGGGCTCCCTGCTCGGCGAGGAGCCTGCTTCTTCCTCTAACCCTCCCCCCTCTCATGTACTTTCTCACTCTCTCAAATAAATAAATAAATCTTAAAAAAATGGTAAAAAGGATAAATTTCTGTAGTGCACTTGGATCATCTGTGCTTATGTGGATACTAGTGTGAATTTATTTATTTTTTTTTATATTACCTAATATCTTCCAATTGAGTCTCACTCATTTCCCTTAGTTAATGAGCAGCAACCTCTTTCCTCACTGACTCTGTTACTGAAGGTCCGAGTACTGAAGGTCTAGTGTACTTCATGTTCAGTCCTTTCAGCGCTGTCAAACCCTGGTGCTCTTCAATCCGATTTGACCCAAAAGAGTACTGACCTGGAGTGAACAGACTCACTAGTAACCCTCTCTCCATTTCAGTCACATCTTCCATTTGATCCCTGCTCTAGGCTCTATGTCTCATAACCTATGTTGTGCCATCACCGTCTCCTTACCACAGAAACTCCATGGCCGGTCCAGTGATTATTAAATCTCAGTGATATTCTGTATCTGTGACCAGAGAACAACTGGGAAATTCCTTTCATTTTTTTTTTTTACTGGAATTGATCTCTCTGAGACATGAGGTGCCATTTCCTGTCATTTAATTGATCACATTGCCAACATCTGCTTCCTCGAGCTAAAGTGGTCTATCAAACTCTGTAAGCTGGTGTTCTGGAGACTTTCTTAAAGAGGGGACAGAGCAAAATTTTTCTCTTTCTTTGACTTTCAGTGATATCATCTGAGATTTTTCTTTTCTCCTTTCTACCATGTTTCAATCCACTTAGGAACTTATACATCTTTGTGTATAATAGAAAGCTATTATATCTCACAAATATATTAAATATGTATCGGAAATATTCAAATGGTATTTATTTAATGTTATTATTCAATAATCATGCTTCTTTTTATTAAATTGGGAATTTAGAAAAATCAGGTTTGAAAATGTGTATTTAATATTCTCATAAAGAGATTAGTCATATTTATATATTTGTTTCATGATTATTTTATATTTTACACACAAATTTTATTAAACACTTATTTGTTAATATTACAATTTATTGTAATGATTACATTTATTTATCGCACATTTAGGAGAGAAAATTTTCAAAACAAGGGGAAACCCACTAAAAGAAAAAATATAAGGTGCTTATTGGAAAGGTAAAAATGTTGATCAATTAATACAAAGGCAAGTTCTTCATGAGACTTTGACTTTAATCTATGGTAATGTACTCCCTTTCTAGAATTCAAGAAATGCTTATTTAAATTAAGTGAATAAATCAAGTTTTAATGCCAAACACAGTTAGTTTTGGGATTATTTAAATTTCTGGGTTATTCAGTTGCTATTTCTTTTATTAATGTAGATAAAATTAGATTATTCTCTAATTCCTTATTTGAATACTGAATATGGTATTAAGTAGCTATAGAACAGCTTTGAAACACGTTTTAGAAAATCTTCCCCGTTTGGAATCAGATTAACTGTTATTTGGACCCATTTAAAGATTGCCATTAAAGAAGCTGTGTGATGATTGTGTGTGTGTGTGTGTGTATCTGTATATGTATATAAATGTGTATGTATATATATGTGTGTGTGTATATATATATATATATATATATATATATATATATACACATGGAGGAACTGTGTATAAATATATGTTGGTATTTATTTTCGGCCTTTGCATTAAACACTTAAGCAACCACTAGGCTTAATCCACAAAGATGTCTCCTGGAATTTTTAGTATCATTTTGTTTATGACAATCAACCTCAATGCTTTATTTTTGGTTGCAAAGGCCAGTTTAAAGTTATTTCTGGCAGCCTGACACAAACCACACATAGATTCATGCTCTCCAATGATTAGACAGTCCTATCTATGGCAGCAAAGTCCTCTTATGAAACACCTATTGCCTGAAAAATGGAATCCAACCAGTAAGCATGCTCAACTTGGGCTTTCTACAATGCCCTAATACAAACATATATATATATATATATGTTGTATATATGTTATACAAACATCCCATATATATATATATATATATATATATATATATATGATATTGTCTTAATTTCCTCAACTAAGGGCATGCATTTATTTTTAATTGAGTGACTGCCTAGACCAGAATTTTTTGTTTATTTGTCTTATTTATGATAAGCCCTTAGAGAAGCATTAATATGCAGCTTTTGTGACTTGAGTTTAGAAATGTTATGCTTACGAACTAAGTGACAGCATCAATTGTCACACACAGTGACCATATATCAAGGAATTACACTAGCATTAGGTAGAACAGCAGGTCCATTTGTTCAAATGCTCACTGAACATATGAGTGATTTTCTCTAACAAGGTCCCTAGAGAACCAACTTGCATCCATCACCGCCTGCATCCTGACTGGAAGATAACTATTTTAAACTCCTGCTAAAATATGTGATGTTTTAAGATTGAAATAAAGTATATGTCAGGAGCCAGAGAGAAATACACTGTTGGAATGCATACCAGAGAAAATTTGATAAAAACCAGCAACTGCTCATCTAATCAGATTTTCATTGTTGCTCTTATGTTTTATATATTATAAATATATACTGATAAAAATAAGAAACAGAGACCTATAAGATTATTCTCACAGAAAATTAGACACCTGGGGTTTCCAAAAGTGTGCATACAATTTTTAAGGTTCAAATGGATATAAAACACACACACACACATGTATTACAATATCTAAAACTCTCAGTATTTTCTTGAATTAATTTATTTCTTCAACAAACTACTTTTCTTTCTTCATGGAACTTACACTCTAGTTAAGAAGAAAACCTTGAGAAGATGTATCTTATGGTAGCCACCTGAAGGTGACCCCCAGTGATTCACCCTTGTAAAATCCCCTCCCTTTGTATGTGGGGGCATCTGTGACTTGAGTCTAAATAATAGAATATGACAAAGGTGATGGGAGATCATCTTTGATCAGGTTGCATTATGTGAAAATTTATGTTAACATCCTGGAGCACAAAAGATTCTCCTTGCTGGCTTTAAAGAAGCAAACCACTGTGTTATGAAATATGGGGACTGTGGAGAGGACTCCATGCCAGGGGCTGTCCCTGCATCATCAAGGAAAACTGGATCTAATGCAGTTATCTGTATTTGATACAGTATTTGAAGTATTTGAAGGGACCTTTCAAAAACTTGAGATAGCAAATGCATGTTTTCTAAGCCACCGGGTTTGTGATACTTTGTTATTCAGCACAAAAACTAATGCAAGATGAATTTATTCACCTAGGATTAATGTTTGTATATTGGTTTGAGCACCTTGGAGTGACATTAATGTTCTGCCAGTTTGGCTATAAAACTTGGACTTGATGGCAGCCTATGGGGTTGAAAGGTTAAGACTTTTCTGAGATAATATAAAGGAGAGAGTTCAAAGATTTAAGGAGATGGCAAGTAGAATGTTCAAAATGCTCACTTGTTCCTTAATCATAACTGTGAGAGTTACAGCTGGACACTTTCTTCATGGGGTATTGATGTATGTGTATTTGAGCATCCTTGGAAACCTCTGTGCTGGTTGCCTTCATAGGGAGATCATGGCAGAGGATGTTGCCATGGAAATAGGTGCACTTTTCTGAATGGGATTAGTGGGATTCAAGTATTACAGATGTTGTTGGTGGTGCTTAATATTCAGGGATAATATGGAATCACTACCACAAAAATCAAATAAAGTATTTAGTAAATAAAGTATTTGGATGGATGGGCAACTTATTAAGAAATTTCTTGGCATATATTGATGGATACGTTTTTGGCTTGATGATCAGACACTTAATATAAGTCGCTACAGAAAAGACATGGCTACTTGTTCCAAATGCAAACCTGTTTACATTCCCTGAATGTAATGTCTACATTCCCTGAGCCCCTCAATTAAAGGGAAATCTCAGTCTCTTTTGCAATGCATCCACTAGTCTGTACTCAGACTCTCCCCCAAGCTTCCTCCAAAGTACTTGTAGCCATTTTACAGGTAACTGCTTTAGAGAAGATGCAATTTGATCCTTTATTGGGATTGTTAGATATTGGCCCTGAATTGATACTAATCTCTAGTGATTAACATGTCACCACAATCTAGCAGTCATGGTGGTGAATTATGGAGGTGATGTGATAAAGGTGTTTTGATAATCTATTGCTGTATAACTCCAAAATATGGTGGCTTACAACAGTAATAAGAATGGATTTTATTCACAGATCTTCAGTTTGGGCAAGGCCCAGCAGTATGTCATGTCTCTGTTTCATGCAGCATTAGCATGATAGGTAATGTAGCTCTACTGTGGCTGGAATGACCACTTCCAAGATTAGTCACTAACAAGGCTGGTAAGCTGGTAGTGGCTGTCAACTCAGAGCTCAGAATGGGCAATCACCATGGGCCTCCATCCCTTTCCATGAGTCTCTCTACAGGGTTGCTTGGGCTTCCTCCCAGTATGGTGGTTGTGTTCTGTGACCCAGTATTATAAGATGATCTAAGAGAAGGAGATCAGAGATCACACTTTTCTGTCTACAGTGGATACAGGGAGAGTTCAGATCCATCCTTGACAGCTTCCCCATTTCAGAATTATATAAGAATAGTAATGAGTAATAACCACAGAATGCCTACCTTAGTCTCCTGAACCATTTTGGAATGATGAGTTAAGCGGAAAACAAAACAAAACAAAACAAACAACTCAATTTCTGCACCTTTTACTTCCAAGCAAAAATGGTAAGCAAAAAAGAAATGTAACATCCCAAGAAGAATTATGGAAATTAGTGTCATAATCCAAGACTTTATGCAGGGACGATTATTTTTACAATATCCTCATTTTATAGTTTATTGCTTTAGATTCTGAGCAAGTAAACTGTGTCATAAAGAATATTTTGAGGTGTTCATATTTAAATCAGAAATAAATATTGGAAATTCAAGAATATTTTATGTTCAGTAGTGGGGATCTAGATTTATAAATGGAAAATACTTCCTATCTTAGTCTGTTTGGGCTGCTATAACAAAATACCACAGACTAAATAGCTTAAAAACAACAAAAATTTATTTCTCACAGTTCTGGAGGCTGGGAAGTCCAAGATCAAGGCACCAGGATGGTCACATTTTGGTGAGAGGTCTATTTCTGGTTCATAGCTGGCACCTTCTTGCTGGTCCTCACATGGGGAAAGGGGTTAAGGATCTCTCCTTTAAAGGTGCTAAGCCCATTAATAGGAGCCCCACCATTGTAACCAGAGCACCTCACAAAGGCCCCACCTCCTAATACCATCACATCAGGTATTAAGATTTTAACATGAATTTTGGTGGGACATAAACATTCAGACCATAGCACTTGCTAAACAAAATCTAAGACTGACAAAATAAGGGTTTATGTCAAACTCTCATGTAAAATATCAGATGCATTTATTAACATAAGAGAATTAATTAATTATTTAATTCAGAAATGGTTATTCCTTGCATACATTGTGCTAGAAATACTGTGCAGAGCAAGAGAGAAAATTTCTTTGCCCTTGAGGAGTTTTTATTGTAGCTGGAAAGATAAAAAGTAAATACTCATTGCTAAATATTACATATTCTACCTGGCATCCTATTTTTAAAACACAATTCTCTAATTAAGTAGCTTTTATTCTTTTGATTCAGTGGAGGGCGGGGGTATTGGAATAACATAAAAAATGGACCCAACTTATTTTAACACGAACAAAATAACTGTCCTACATGTAATTGGTTCAGAAATAAAATGTTACGGCCTGTTGACATTGTTCTTTATTAAAATACAGATACCTTGGGGCTCCTGGGTGACTCAGTCGTTAAGCGTCTGCCTTCAGCTCAGGTCATGATCCCAGGGTCCTGGGATTGAGCCCCGCATTGGGATCCCTGCTTGGTGGAAAGCCTGCTTCTCCCTCTCCCACTCCCCGCTTCTTGTGTCCCCTCTCTCGCTGTGTTTCTCTCTCTGTCATATAAATAAATAAAATCTTTTTAAAAAAATTAAAAAATACAGATACCTGCATTAGATCCGGTTTTCCTTGATGATATGCATTGGTTTTACTTGAATACTACTTACAATGGAATCAGCTAGAGGGTTACAAGACTTGTGCCTCAGGAGGCTAAAGATAGAAAAAATTAAGAGACTAAGCAAATAAATCCCTTAGCAAAATGGAAGCTGACCATACTCTTTTAAGGCATGCAGAATGAAACCTTTCTGAGCATGAGCTATAATTTGATGACACAGAATAGTACTATAATGTTCAAGAGGGTTCTTCTGCACAAAAGTCATCAGATTGGTCTTTTATTTCCTCAGTTCTAGGATTACTAAAATCTTTCCAATGCAGATTTTCAAAGACCTGTTGTCTTTGAAAATGTATAGAAACAGTACTACTCCCCTCTAAAAACACCTTTCAGGTAGTTTATACATTATGAACAGTGCACTTATTAAAATAATGTCATAAATAAGACTAGTCATTCTTATTACTTAGCTCATATCAATTTATTACACATGACTGACACTTAATAAAAGCAAGCATAAATATTAATGTTTATTTTATCCTTTCTCAAACTCTTTTTTTATTTAAATGTTTAATAATACATATGAGGTTTTTAAAATAGGAGAATGATTTTGAAACAAATTTTGGTATATATGGAAACAAACAGTATAATAACAAATATCCTAATTAGTAGTTCAATGAATTGGTTTTTCATGTATATTTAGATTAATATGATTTTTTTTCAAAATCTGTCCTTTAAACATTCATAATAACCATGTAAATACAATTTGATGGACAACAATACAAATTTTAAACAATTTTTATACACATAGGAAAAATTTGAAATATATTCATACTTATCACTGATTGCATACAAATCTTCTAATACATCTTGCATTCTTCCTTGCTTTGAAAATAAAGTAATGGTGAATTAAAATTATTATAGTGACTACTTTTCTTATATTTAAATGCAGAATTCTAAATCAATGACAAGGCCTCAAATTGGTTAGTTTACATAATGTGCAGAAGTATAGAATGAAAAATCTGCAGCATAATTACTGGCAGTGGAATAATGAATAATTTGTGCATGTTCAAACAAGTCCATTAATGTGACACATAAATTCATGAACATTTATGAGCAATTAATATTCTGAAAGTTAGTGGAAATGGGTATCTTATATTATCTTCCCCGAGGTAGAGCTATTTATATACTTTGACCAAGTTAACTATTCCTGTCTTCACACCTTTGATTTTCCTAATTAATATGATTTTTACATTTTAAGTCATAAATGAACTTAGCATCCATAAGTTGAGATATTTCATTTTTGTTTGAAACCACAGGCAGTTGTTCATCAAGATTTAGTGCATCTCTATTACCCATTATACTACCATTGTTTTCCTACTAATGATTCTTAATATCTCCAAGGAAAATATTTAATCCGATTCTCAAGGTAAATAGTAATATACACACACACACACATATATATGTCTTGTGCCTATATATTAAAATATATTTATATATTTTAATACCATCTCAGGGCACCTGGGTGGCTCAGTGGGTTAATCGTCTGCCTTCAGCTCATGTCATGATCCCAGGGTCCCGGGATGGAGCCCTGCTTCTGGCTCCCTGCTCAACAGGGAGTTTGCTTCTCCTTCTACCTTTGCCGCTCCCCTTGCTGTTGCTCTCTCTCTCTCTCAAATAAATAAAATCTTTATAAAAATAAAAAATGCCATATCAAAGAATTTATACACTGAATTGTAGCAATAACAAAGTAAAATATGAAAAACCTTCGTCATTGCTTTAATTCACTGTGTCATTTCTTTAAGATAAAGTTTTTAAACAAAAATATTATTACAAAAGTTTCAGAATCTAGTATGCCTTGTTTGACAACCCTTAATTTTCATGCTTGCTTCTGTAAAATGCAATCATTTTTTAAAATGAAGATTTAGAATTGAAAACAGGCTTAGAATTGCTCTGATTCAAGTTCAAAATAGTTTTCAAAAATATTTTTAATTATGTCATACATGGATTTAGGTGAATAGCCCTCTAGGGTTTATAAGATTTCAAATGTATATGGATATCTAAAAGAATTTTAAGAGATTGGTTCCACTCTTTGACTAAACATGACAAAATTTGTATATAATAGATATAATTTCTTTGAAACCAATGATTAATCTTACTTCAAGATCCATATGAGTTTTAATGTGAAAACTATCAGTTTATTGGAAATAACTTCTTTTGTAATAAAATTTTCCATCATCATCTAGTTGTAGCAAAGTTACTTCCACTATGGAATGAAAGGCATTGGCTATACCACAGGATTTTTGTTTAAATTTCTAATTAAAAGTTGAGAAAGTTCTCAGTTGAAAAAAATTAGAAATCTCAATATAAAGTCATACTTTGTTTAGGAGAAAATAAGCTTATTTATTACAGAATATATGGATTTGCCCCTTTCTTTGTTCTGATAACAAAAGCACACAAACATACACATACATGAAGTATAGATGATTTTCATGAGCTCACATTTGTTGATGGAGTGGAGAGATAGGGATAGTAGAGACACAGGGTAAAATCTATAACATGGAATCACTATATAATATATCAAGGCCACATATGTTTTAAACAATAAACATGATATTTAAAAAGTTAATTTGGGAAATAAAAAGGAAAATAGGAGACATTTTGTTGCAGGAATTGACACAGAACAATTCCTAAAGAGATGAAATATTATTTACGGTGTATGTTTGCTGACTTTCTGGGTGGCTGGATGGATAAAGTGTACAAAAGGACAGAGAATATTCAAGATGAAGGACTGGTGACAGTACGAACCAAGGTAACAACAAAGAAATTTGACTGGTATAAGAGGTAACTAAAATGCCCTGACTAGAGAGAATAATCCTGTTCAAGAATTAAAAAAGAAAATTAGATTATATAAATTAAGGAGAATAATTTGTAAAGAACCATGGATATTCAAGTAATAATAATAATTATAAAAGTTGACCCTTGTTCTGCATTGATGCCATATAGAGCAAAGATTTTTGAAGCAAAACTCAATAGATATATGAGGAACAAAACAAATGGCATTTGAAAATTTGGGAAATATGATTGAGATAATCAAGAAATAGAGTAAGATTGTAGTTTCGTCATGCCATTGAGCAAAGAAAGGAGTAGAAAAAGGTAAAATCTAATTCAGAGGACGAAGCAATAGATAAAAAGTAAAAGAAAACCAAATAAATGGAAAATGGAAGTTTTTAAATATTACAAGCACTAATGTAATATTTTAGACTAGTAGACATCTTTTTGAATGCAAGAGGAAACACAGATGAACCATAAAAAATCAAGGAATCTTGGGGTGTGTGGCTAGCTCAGTCGGTAGAACATGTGACTCTTAATCTTGGGATAGTGGGTTTGAGCCCGTGTTGGAGGGTAGATTGTACTTAAAATAAGATTTTTTTTAAAAAGGAATCTTAAGTCACTGTTATCAATTCAATATCAAGGCATGTACTATTGGAGAGAAAGAGTAACATGATTGGAAAATATTAGGAATCTCTCAAAGTAAGGAAATAGCCATAATGGAATAGCACTCACAAAATAAAATAAAAGCACTTCAGAATTAGATTGATCTTAAACATATTAAAGAAAGAAAAAAAAACTATTAAAACTATTAAAAATCCTCCTCAAAGCTTGAAAGCAGAAATCCAAACAACATAGAAAATTCTCTGCAGCTTGTCAAATCAGCCTCTATAAAAGAACATGGCCTCTTGGAGAGCATGGCTTTTATAGCTATAAAAACATGTACTGAGGTAATAGACTGGGTAGATTTGTCCTTCCCATCTAGCTTATAACTTAAAAGCTTGTGGAAAATCCTGAATAACAATATCATCAATCTTGTGACTATGAGCTGCTGAATGCCGCTGTATATCATATCAACGGAAAGACAGTTGAATAGGTGGCTGCCAAGCCAGCAGTATTTAGTGAGCGACAGGAACATAAATTCTCATAGGAAATTATAGAAAAGTTGGGAAAGTCAATTAAAGATGTATTTTTTCATTTAAAAAAAAATATATATATATTTACACTTGCATGAACATGTATGTCATTTATGAGTTTACCTTTTATTACATGTCATACTAAATGTTTAAGCTTAATGAAAATTGTTTATCAAGATTATTCTGTGTGTATGTGAATATTCACATTTGAGATAAATATTTGTCATATCTCTTTCATAATAGCTTGACATAAGATCTTATAATCATCAGTTACCTTTGTAGTTTTTTCTAGGGCCTCTGGGGAATATATATATACACACACATATATATTAAGTATCATAAACATTTATGAGCTGCAATAATGCAACTGCCTGCTATAAGTGACAGAATGTTCTACACAGGTAACTTAAGTTATAATAGTTAAAGAATGTGAGATTACTCAAATGGCTTCAAAAAATATTTTTTTCCACAAGATAATAATGATTTCGTGTATTTATTTTGTTGCCAGTGGGAGAAAACATTCTGTTTTAAAAAGGTAATTATGATATTAGGCTCATCCAGATAATCTCTTTTTCTTCAAGTCAATTCTTCTATATAACATAACCTAATCACAAGAGTGATATCTCATCATATTCAGAAGTTCACCCACACCCAAAACATAGGGAATTATACAAGGTCAAGTTTAACTGGGAGGGAGGTTGGGGGGTTATTTTAGATTTCTGCCTACCTGAGTCACTATTAATTAAACCTTTTAAGATGATATGATATATGCAATCAGGTATCTGGTTATTGAAGGAGAGCTCTCAACATCTGTAGATCATTTACAATGCAGATCATTCATGCATTAATAAACAGGTTTATGTGAAATAAGTGTGTTCTGTATCTGCACTAGAACTACTACGACAAAGTAACATATTGCATGAAACAAAGCCACTGGGGCTGTGACATTTTAAGTGTTTTTCTAACACAATAAATGGCATATGATTTATCTTTGAATATATTATTGCAGTGGTGTGGGAGTGTTAAAGATTTCCTCTTTATATCCAGCCTTTTTATTTTAAAAAAATTATATAATGTTTTTAATTAAAATGTCAGATTATGGCTTTTAGAAACGTTGAAATATATACATATTTGTAATTGTGTGGTCTTCCCACATACACTTCCCTGATTACATCCTTAGCAAGTTCAGAAGGTAGGGTTCATCATTGCCTTTGTCTCTTTACTGAGAACTCCACAATTCAGCATCTGTTGATGTAACTGATTTTTACAAGCACAGAATATAATTGACATTTTTGTCAAAATCAATGACAAAAAGTTTAGAAAAGTCTGTAATGATTTGCAGAGAAAAAACACAAAAAGGCAATTTTTTGGAGAGTTAAGGAGAATTTACTGTCTTATTTATTTATTAATATATTCTGTTTATGGTAATCAAATTTGAAGAACACATATTTAAATATTTTCACCTTTGTGCAAAGCCTTTTGGGACAGACTATAATATTCTAATACTTTTTTTCATTAAGAACAGTTTTTTTTTAATTTTATTTATTTATTTGAGAGAGAATGAGAGAGAGAGAGCACATGAGAGGGGGGAGGGTCAGAGGGAGAAGCAGACTCCCTGGTCGGCAGGAAGCCTGCTTCTCCCTCTCCCACTCCCCCTGCTTGAGTTCCCTCTCTCGCTGTGTCTCTCTCTGTCAAATAGATAAATAAAATATTTTATAAATAAATAAATAAATAAATAAAACAAATCAAAGCTAGGAAAATGGTATCTTACTCTGCAACATTCTGTGTTATTGAAAAGTAGTACCAACATGGCAGAATGTCAGAATTGTTAAAACACTGAACAGAACAGATATATGATATCATATAATAATAAATAATAATTTAGGAGGAAAGAAAGGTTAACTTTCTTGTATTGGTAGCCTGCAGATTTGAAAACCTCCTATTACTTTCAACAGAATATTCCAATGAGCAGCCATTCATTAGGTCCGAAAGAAATAAACTTGAAAGAAAAAAATCAATATATTGCAAAACAATTTCAAATCGAAAGCAAAATTTTATTTTATTTTATTTTTAAAAGTAAAATTGTAAAAAGGTACAAAGATACAAATGTACTAAATCTATTTTATCCAGGGATATAGAAGTATCAGTGCTTCTATACCCTTTACATGGAAATTCAGGAAAGATTTTCATTTATGTTTTCACATACACAGAGGAATGGTAATTCACTGAAGATACTCATTGTTTCCCTATAGCATCTAAGTGATATTACATAAAAATTCCAATGTGCGGGCGCCTGGCTGGCTCAGTTGGTTGAGCGACTGCCTTCGGCTCAGGTCATGATCCTGGAATCCCGGAATTGAGTCCCGCATCAGGCTCCCTGCTCAGCAGGGAGCCTGCTTCTCCCTCTGACCCTCCTCCCTCTCATGCTGTCTCTCATTCTCTCTGTCTCAAATAAATAAATAAAATCTTAAAAAAAAAAAAAAATTCCAATGTGCTCTACTCAATAAACTACTTGATTTATAATTATTTGATTTTAAAATGAAACACAAGATATCCTAGTTAAGTGTTTTATTCAGTTATTTTAATAAACTATAACAATAAAAATAAATGCAAGCACAGCACATTATATATTTCATGATTTCCCTTATTTTGCTTTGACAAATACAAAGAAATATTAGGAAGCAGCCCATATTTGCAGCTGTAAATCAGTTTATTTTTTTAATGCAGGCAGCAAAACTTACATACAAGCTATCTTGCTTTTTGTGGAAGATTAGATTAAAAATAATAAGGTTTATTGTCTATTTCCATTTATTTTAAATCCTGATAATAAAGTTGGGAAAAAAAATCCTTTATGTCTGATGGCAATTAAATTAGCATCTATAAAACTGTGTATTTGTGGTGGGGTCAGGATGTGTACATGTGTGTATTTTATAAAGAGGTCCGAGATTCTTAACTTACAAGGAAGAGGAACTTAAACTGATAAGGAATGGATAAAGAAACACTACTGATCCTTTTCAGGAAACTGTTAAAAGGGGGAAAAAAAAAATCTTTTTTTTTTTTAATCAGATAGCTTATTAATTCTCCCACATTCTCAAGAACTTATTTTTAGATTATCTCTTTCAGTACCTGGACGTAGTTCAGAGTATCTGAATGTTTAAATTGTGATCACTCCTAACGGTAAATGAGTTCTAAAAGTTTACCACCACCATGTAAATTTGCTTAACTACTGCTGAGGCTTATTTGCTCTGGATTTGTGGATAATAGAACCCACATTTTACTATGTAAAATGATTACATGGCAAGGTACAGGATGGCTGCACACATGAAATTTAAATAACAAAACATAAAATATCATGAATTTCATATTCCCGATCAATAAGGGGAATTGCTTTTCAGCTAAGATTCAGTCAAGAAGTTGCTTTCTTATACACTGGAGATACTCACAATCTTACTCTGCAATTCAGAATGGGGAAAACCCAAAATCACTAGGGAGACATAGTTATATAGCCAAGCCTGATCCTACAAAAAATAATAAAATCTGAAAGTCAAATAATAAAAGCTTAAATCACATATTATCAAAAGAAAGAAATATCTCTTTGGTGGTACTATTAATAATGGTTCGGGCGCCTGGGTGGCTCAGTTGGTTAAGCGACTGCCTTCGGCTCAGGTCATGATCCTGGAGTCCTGGGATCGAGTCCCACGTCGGGCTCCCCTGCTCAGCGGGGAGTCTGCTTCTCCCTCTCCCACTCCTCTCCTTGTGCTCTCTCTCAAATAAATAAAATCTTAAAAAAATAATAATAATAATTGTTCTACTTCTAGAGATTGAAATAATATTTTTTTCTTTATACAAGTAAAGTAGTAGTTCTGTCTCAAGGAAACAAAAATCTAAAATAGGTTGATATAATGAAAATAGTATGAGATACCTAGGAGGAAAACTGCCAAGTGTGGACAAGGAAGGGTGAATTTAGGTTGCGCCAGAGTAGAACAAATCAAACCGTTTCTTTTTGGCAGGGCATTGGAAATCAATATCAGAAATACATTATATATTATTTATAGTCATTTTGTAGAGCCATGCTTAGTTAACTGCTTGATGAAATGTATATATACATTTATCATCAATTTTGACCCCTGTCCTGTGCCCCAGAAACCTATGTTCAAATGCCAAATTAATATCTCTGCTTGAAGGCTCAATATACTTCTCACACAGTTTCAAACAGAACTTGTGCCATTTTCCTAGTTAGAAAGCCCTACTTTTCCTGCACCTACAACCAAAGGAGTGATGCCATGCTATATAATGGCAAACCTTTCCCCAATCTCTTCTTGCTACTGCCTTTATTTATGGTTGACTCTGCTGCCCACCAAGTACCTGTCATTGTCTGAAATTATTTTATCTCTTTACACATTAGTTATGCATATAATATCCATTCCTTTCTGAATCATATGTTCTTTTTTTTAAGAGTTTATTTATTTATTTGAGAGAGAGAGAGAGCATACGCGTGCATGAGAGAGAGAAAGAAAGAGAGAGAAAGAGAGAGAGTGCGCACAAGCGGGGGGAGTGGCAGTCAGAGGGAGAGGAAGAAGCAGACTCCCTGCTGAGCAGGAAGCCCAGTGTGAGGATCTATCCCAAGACCAACCCTGGGATCATGACCTGAGCTGAAGGCAGACACTTAACTGACTGAGCCACCCAGGCGCCCCTGAATCATATGTTCTGCGTTATATATTGCTTCCTTCACTGCGGCTCCTTTTTCTTGCAATTTGAGTGTTTTGGTGAAGACTTGCAACTTCTATTGGTGACAGAAGTTATTACAGTGACAGTGCTGACACTTAGAGAAAGAACAAAGGAGAAGCTAGTGCTGTGTGATAAAGTGCCATGTTTACTGTAGCTTTACGTGCTTTCAAAAATACGGTTAAGGAAAGAGGATAAAAATCAGCAGTTGATTACAGATGGGTAGGGTCATTTGTCAACATGAAAATCACAATAAAGTCTGGACAACAAATATAAGAATGTCATGGGAGAAATGGCTGGAGAATTCATGCAATTTGAAGAGGAAGGAGGGACATTTACAAATATGGGGTCCTAGGAATGTGTCTGTATCAGCCAAATAGGATAAAAAAATCACAGCATTTATTTGAATGAACAAAATGTATTCTACTAATGCACTGTTGACTAGGAAGAAACTAAAGAGTATAAGACGAGAAAACAAACAAACACTAAAGTTATACTGCTGGCCGAGCTACCACCCCTACCTAAGGTTGAGGAAAGAAGAGACTATGTTTAAATCATTAAAATTAAAATCATTAAATTATTAAATTTTAAATAGTTAAGATTTAAAGGGAGCGCCAATGGAGCTTGGCGTCAGAGCTCTGAGGAAAGGGCACTGCTCATCTGGAGCTGAAGTCTCTGAGCAGGGAGGGGAAGGCTTTTGTAGGGCAAGACCCCATCTCTGAACAGGAGTGCTGGTTCCGCAAGTGTTGGGAAAATTGAAAACTATATGCTGTTAGCTGCTCTTGAAAAGAACGCTTCTTCTGGAGCAAGGAAGTGTGGCTGGGTGGTAATCATAGGACTTGCAAGCAGAAATAAACCAGTAGGAAGCCACTGGGGAGGAACAGATCCCTTCTTACTCTTCCATTCTGCAGTGTCCCAATTGCACCCCGTATTGGCAAAGTCTGACGTAGAACAACTGACAAAGAAAAGCGGATTGCAGAGTATCAGCCAGCATTACAAAGTTGAGTGTAGAAGCGTGGGTTTCAGTTACAGGTCAGTGAAATAATAGTGGTACAACTCTGTCTAGAGGGACCTCGTATGCCGATCCACTTCCAGCTTGCATTTTTAGAATCTCCATTCCATGCTAAGTATGTATGTCACCACACCAATTATTTCCTGGTTGTTTTCTGTGGCCTAGATAGTTCAGTTACATGAACTTATTTACTCTGAAGATTTGACAGAGTTTAAAAAAAAAAAATGTCACTTGTTCCTTGAGAAAATAGAATGGAAAGGTGAAAGTTTGGAGATAATACATTGATAAAGACAATTTTTCATTGTCGCTGTTCCTTATAAGGTAAGTTAAGGTATTTTTAGGGCTTTTTTTTTTTTTTCCCCAGATGATGCACTTGGCAATTCCTTTTTTTTTTTTTTTTTACTTTGCGCTTTTTTTCTCCCAGACCTTTTACATTAAAAAACCACATAACTTTTTTACCAGAAAAGATAAATTTGTACAAGAGAGAACACAGCTAAAAGATAAATGGCAGTTGGAAAATATTTGTAATACATATAAAAGACGAACAGTATTCATAATAATATTTTGAGCCCACTTAAATAAAAAATGAGAAAGGAGACTATCTCAATATGAAAATATGCAAAGGACATAAGTAGGCAAGTTACCAGACACAAATGGTTGATCAAACATAAAAACTGACTTAGTCTCATGAGTAATTAAGGAATTGAAAACTCAAAAATGATTCTGATTTTTATCCTTCCATTTCTCACTGAGTTCACAAATTATGTAATTATATAAACAGTCCTGAATGTTCTACTAATGTGTGTGTGTTATATATATCTGTGTAATCAGATACTTGTGCAGTCTTAACATTAGAAGCAATATGTTAGGATGTTTTTTTTTTTCACTTTTCTTTAATGGATGTTGTGTTCCTTACTACTCAGTTTTATAGCTAGAGAAAAATACTGACATATGAAATACCTCCTACCTTCCTTATAAGCAAGTGGTAAACAAAAAGATCAGTTCCCACCTTTAAAGATTTTAGTCCCTTATATGGATATGGAGGCAACTATTGATATAGAATGAGTACAAAAAATAAGAGAAAAATTATATACCTTCCAGGTTTTTAAGACCATGGCAATAAGGGGCACAAATAGTGAGACAGAGCCATAAGAAGAGACCAATAAATTACACTTTAAGTAGAATAATATAAAAATGATGATCACAATTATACTACTATATCACACAATACCATATACTATGTCACTGGAACAATAAATCATTCTTAGTTAAACCTATATTTTGCTCCACAACTGAAGTAAAAAAAAAAAAAAATGTCAGCTTATTCTCTCTTGCCGATTAACATTAAATAAATGGCAATAAAGGGCATATTTATTCAGCATAAAGATGCCCAGGAGGTTTGATACATTTAGTCACTGATTTACTTAGAATTTAAGAAAGTGTTAACTAAAAAAAAAAGAAAAAAAAAGTGTTAACTAGATTTTGAGGGGAAATTTCTTTTTTTTTTCTTTATTCATGAGAAACTGAGAGAAAGGTAGAGGCGGAGGGAAAGCAGGCTCCTCTCGAAGCAGGCAGCCTGTTGTGGGACTGATCCCAAGACCCTGGGATCAAGACCTGAGCCAAAGGCAGACGCTCAACCGACTGAGCCACTCAGGCGCCCCAATGAGGGGCAATTTCATACTAAAATAGCATAGAATGCTGTTTCCCTTATCCCATTATATAAAATATATAAACTTATTATCATTTTAACATTCCATAGGAAATATATATTATTTTTTTAAGAAAAAGACATTGGCTCTTTCTTATTAATCTAATACACCAAACTATTTTAAACTTAATAAAGATATTTGTGGTAAATAATTGGGAAAAATCACAACAAATTATGTATTTATGTATGTCTTCCACCAGAAGTATATACATGACATTAATAATGCAGTGTCTTACCAAGACTTATTAATAAATTAGTAAAAGAAGAAAATCAGTATAAATTACCATCTTTCTAATTTTCATAAAATGAAAACAGAAAGTCCCAGATAATGAGTAGTCTACAAGCAATTACTCCCCCCCGCCCCCACCATCCAGATGATTAATTTGAACTCTGATTTTTCCTTCTTAAAGCTGCTTCTGTGACAGCCAACTGCAACTTTCTTCCTCCAGATGTGATAATCGGCCATCTACACTAATCTACACATACATAAGATTGATGATTTTGTGTAGTTTTCATTCTGCATTCTGCCTCTCTCTTACACTTTCATGATATATTTTGAGATAAGAGCCTACCTTTATACTCTTCCTCTTTTCACAGATAAATTGACAAGATGTGAAGGACAGGATGGATCAACAGGGACAAGACCTTCTTTTCTGAGATTAATTTGGTGGTAGCAAGTGTTTTTTTTTTTTTTTTTGTTACTGTGTCCATTGAACAAATGCTTCCCTTTTCAGAAACCTCAAATCTGAAAACCATTATCTTGAAATGTGTTTATCACAGACCTGAAGTAGCATTTTCTTTATCTAACATCAACAGTTTTGCATTTTCTTAATTGGTCTGTAACCAGTGTGAAGAACGTATTTTAAGGTAGTTCTGTTGAGATCAGAACAGATTAATTTTTCCTTAACAGTCTGGTTACAAAAGTTTTCATATAATTTCAAGGTCTTATTTCTTTTGCCATGCAGTCTGTCACTTACATTGTTGACTTATTTATTTATTTTGGCATTCTTATGGTCACACTAGCCTTGAAAAAGCAATGATTTGTAAAAATAAAAATCAAATAAAAATACTGTATAAGCCAGTCCAAATGTAATTAAATCCAAAAGTACAATTCCAGAATTACAAAATTATTCCAAAAGTTAGACAGCAAATGTTCTCTTCATAAAATGATTTCTAGGCACACAGTAGACTCTATATAGTCTACACTTACAATACGATCCATTAGAAGATAATATCATTGGACTAATCAAAGTTAGGAATTCATATCATTGCATGGTCTTCTGTTTTGTTTATCTCATGCCCTTGACATCCCGTTTTATATCCTTTGCTCTCAGACTATTCAACAATGCCAACTGTGGAATACTCCATATCTGAAGTTTTCTAGGCTGCTTCACCTGATATTTATTCATCCCCATCCCCAACATTCCACCAACTAGTCTCAGTATACACCAGTCATATTTACTTAATTTCTGAGGGCTGTGTATTAGGTTTAATAATAGCAAACAGGGTGCCGGGGTGGTTCAGTCAGTTAAGCATCCAACTCTTGATTTTGGCTGAGGTCATGATCTCAGGGTTATGGGATCTAGTCCCGTATCCGGTTCAGCACTGGGCTTGGAGCCTGCTTGGGATTCTCTCTCTCTCCTTCTCCCTTCCCCTCCCCACCCTAATTAATTAAATAACGGCAAACAAATCAATAAAATAATCCATACAGATGTGTTTATTAATAAGCACTAACACTTTTCATCATGATAATGTTTTTATGGCATAGAAGTTGTTTGAATGGTTGAAAGTCTACTACACTTCTTTTATCCCCTCTATTTCCAACTAGCTGACCTTACAGATTTGTTTGGAAGCCTCATCTGACCTCGTAAAATGAATAAATCTCTGGGTATTCACTCTGTCACCCAGAGTGGACAATGGCATGGTTGGACATGTGAAAAACACCTTTATTCGCATATTTAAGCCGACAATGTGATGTTTCTGTCTTCGTGATTTCAGATAGTTAAGTGCGCCTGAATCCACAGTCTCAAAAGCCTTTGTTGCATCTCAGTTTGAGCCTCAATCATAGAGTCCTTTTTTATTATATTCTTTTTAAGGTGCTCCCAGTGCACTCCAATGTGAATTTACTTACATGATATAAACTATACTTTAAGTCAGACTATCTCAGAATGCACTTTGAATTTTGGGAATTCCATTTTGCTAATTTACATCACTGACTGAATAAATCAGAGGGTGAAGTACTACATTTGTTTCAGAGAATATATTCTCATAAAGTTCCTGTGTCATAGAAAAGGAAACATCACACCACCACTAAAAAAAAGACAGAGTGGCAATACCATCATCAAATAATTTCACAGAGTGCCTTTTCTTTTCCCTAACCTAATTTGCTTGCTTGTTCTGTACACTTAACCTTTCCTCTTAAAGTTAAAATAATTGAATTTTGTTGGTGGTTTTAAAACAGTATAATAATCTTTGTGTTCTAATGTAATCTGTAACCCATTTGCATTTGATATAAAATTGATATATATAGTTTCTCAAATACTGTCTTAAAACCTGGTCTCCATTTTCCCCAGCCATTCTATGTTTTTTTACTCTTTCCTTTTTTGCTCTCATTTTCATAATTTTATTATTCAACTTTTCATTTTTCTGGCTTGGTAACCATATACTTGTCCTAGTCTTTAAATGATTAACTAGAGATTAAAACATTCAATTTTACTTTATCAAAATCTAATAAAACTTGAATTTATTGCTATTTATCATCCTCTTGATTTTATATTGTTCAAATGAATTTTAATTCACTATTTAAATGCAAAATATGGCATTTTAATATAGTCAAAAATGATTTAAATTTATTCATGTATTTGTGCTTCCTATAGCTGTATTTCTTCCTGCACTTTCAAGATGCTATCTAGAATTTTTTTTTTTTTTTTGCTTGAAGTCTCTCCTTTAATATTTCCTAAAGGAACACCACTTTTGTTGATACATTCAATAACTTTTTTGTCAGAAATATTTTTTAATTTTCATTTTTGAAGGAAATTTTTATTGGATATAGTGGTAAATTGGCATGAATTTCATTCATTTATTGGTTAAAATGTGATATTTTACTTTAATTCTTATTGTTTTAAAGATAATAATTTTTGATCTGTGTGTTTTAGAAAACTTATTTTAGATATGAATTTTAACAGTTTTACCTCGGTATGAATTTCTGTTTTCATTGTTTTTAGGGGTTGTAAGAGTTTCTTCAATCTGTTGATTATTAAATGCTTCCCACTTGGGATATTTATTAGTCATTATATATTCAAATATTGCTTCTTCCCCACTCTTCTTTCATCTATGTTAGGGACTTTAGGTCTTCCAACTATATCTCTGTTTTTCTTACTTTTTTTTTTATATCTCTTTGTCTCTCTATGAGTCAATCTGTATGTTTTCTTCTGACTCATATTTCAAATCGCTAATTCCCTCTTGTTTAATCTGATATTAAGCTATCTTTTAAGATCTTAATTTATTTACTGTATTTTAATTTTAAAATATCCATTGTCAACTTTCATAGTTTATAGTTTTTGTTTTTGTTTGTTGTTTTTGTTTTTTTTTAAGATTTTATTCATTTGAGACACAGAGATACAGAGAGAGAGAGAGAGAGAGCATGAGCTGGCGGAGAGACAGAGGGAGAGGGAGAAGCAGGCTCTCCGCTGAGCTAGGAACCCGACATGGGGCTCAATCCCAGGACACCAGGATCATGACCCGAGCCGAAGGCAGACGTCCAACCATCTGAGCCACCCAGGTGCCCCAGTTTACAGTTTTTGTATAAAAAATTTAATCTTGTATTTCATCTCAGGTAGAGTGAGCTTGTTATTTTGCAATCTATGCCTGATAATTCCATCCATCACCTGGGTATCCTGTGGGCTTGTCTCTATTATTTGCTATTTTTTTGTTTTATAATTACATTATTTTATTTTCATTTATGACTGATAAGATTTTTGAGTTTGGGATTTGGTGTGATCAATGTAATATAAAATTAGAGGTCTAAGATTATGTTGTTTCACTGCCAAGACAACTTATGTTTACTTCTGTTCTTTGATGTGCCCCCTCTGTCCCATGAAAAGTACTGCTTAGCTAGCCAACTTCTCAGAAATCCCTCCTCAGCAGTCACCAGCAGAAGAGTAGTTCCAAATACTAGCCTTAACCTCTCTCATCTTTCTTCTCTTTTTAGGTAATCATTTTATCCCCCCCCCCAAGTGCATTAAAAAATAAATAAATAATAGCTCTTAACAACACAAGTATTGCTTCCAGCAGATAATTTTCATATTTTGTCTAACTTTTATATAAAGTTTTTATTCACTAGGAGAATTTATCCAAATTACCTTTAATGTAAATGACACCTTGATTTTATTTAAAAAAGTATATATTTATGCATTTCATGGCCTCTTTAAAAATTAGCAAAAATAGTATGACAACAGAATTAAATAAGCACCTAATTTATTGTGTTTACATTTAAATTAAATTAAATTAAATTAAAATTAAATGTGCATAGTTGTATGCGCGTTGCAGTGAAGAGAAAATTCAGTATCAAAGCAAATAAAACCAAAAATGTTATTTGTGGTTTAGACTACTTGGAAATAGAAAAAATTAATAATGGTATTAACTTATTCTTGTTCTGTATTCTATTTGATTAGGGATGATAACGAATTTATATATTTGTCAAAACATATCAGAGCTATATTTTGTGGCCTTAATGATGTTGGTAATCCAAAGATTGAAACTATCTAATGAAACAGTCAGTATTTTGTTTTTGAGGACTTACTGAAGAGGAATAAATACCTTATTTGAAGTGTGACAATCTCTAAAATATGAATGTATAGATTAATTTTAAATCATTTATTGATCTTAATTATAAACATACAGTTAATCAATTTTATTTATTTCAGAGGTCATAAATTTAAAAAGCACAAAAATTAAATTTTGACAATTTAAAGGAAATATAATGCTGATAAAGTAAACTGATTGAAATATAAAATAAAATATGCTGAGGCTATTTGTGAAAATGGGTAAACTAATTGTAATATTCTGTTTCCACTAATGAATTATGATTCCTATAATTAACATTTATTCCCCAAACCTAAAAGGATATTTTATCTTTAGTATACCTTAATATTTGAGTCTCTGATTGTGAGATTTTGCCCACTGAAAAAATTATAGCAATGCCAAACTTTGGGAATAAATAAATTGGAATCAGTCATGAAAAAATAGGATAATGAACACTGACATAAAGACTGAGATGAGGCTTACTAATCACATCACTTAGCAACAGCTAATGAGGAGGCCATCATGCCAATTTATCCCCCAAATTATATAATTCAGCTGAAGCATCATAAGCAAATTAGAAATTTTAATGATTATCTGAAGAATAACACAGCAATGTAAAACAACCCAGTCCATCTTTGAATTGTAGTTTGGTTTAAAAAAAAAAAGACCCTAAAATTTTAAATGTTGGTAGCAAAATATTATCATATAAAGCTAATCTGAAGACTTAAAGGGAATCAGGAGTCATGTGAACTCAATTTTTTTTTCTTTGGTCTTGTAAACATATAAGTCCCCATAAATGACTGTTTTTCTCTGGTATATTTTTAAAAATTGTCTAGTATCTATAAGATTATCCTTGTTAAAATCTTGGCTATACAATGTAATTTAGTAGTTTTTGCTAATATCCTGTCAAATTTAGTAGCTGTTGAGGAAGGAATTCTTAAACATTTTAAGGAACAATATTATATATCCTTTCCTCTCACCTATTACATAAAGATCAAAAACATTTGTATTTGTGTGTCTTTAAGGACATTAAAGCTCAGAATGTAAACCAAAGACACTTTTAAAGAAAAATTTTTCATCCACGTTACTGACCAACATTAAAAGTACATTTAGCCATTAAGTGCTAATGATGAATAAATTGGTATCACAACACATACTTTGAATTAGTGTAAGCATAGATATTAAAAAAAAAAAACATGGGAGTAAATTTACATTTTCTTTTAATTATGTCCATGGAATTCATATTTACACTTTTGAAAAGTAAATAAGTAGCAGCAAATAAATTAAGTTTTTATGCCCTTAGAATATTTAATGTAACTTTCTATTTAGAAATAATGATCTACACACAGTGTAAGTGAATTTACATGTGTTGATTTACTTAAGATTAAGGTGCCAACTATTACCTAACTGATATTAAATTATATTATAATTTAAAATCTTCTTTTTTTTTTTATTTTTAGAGATGGGAGAGAGATAGGGGAAGAGCAGAGGAAGAGGGAGAGAGAATTTTAAGCAGGCTCCACACCCAGCACAGAGCCTGATGCAGGGCTCAATCTCACAACTCTGAGATCATGACCTGAGGTGAAGTCAAGAGTTAGATACTTGGGGTGCCTGGGTGGCTCAGTCATTAAGCGTCTGCCTTTGGTTCAGGTCATGATCCTGGGGTCCTGGGATCGAGCCCCGCATCGGGCTCCCTGCTCAGCGAGAAGCCTGCTTCTCCTTTTCCAGATCCCCCTGCTTGTGTTCCCTCTCTCACTGTGTCTCTGTCAAATAAATAAATAAAATCTTAAAAAAAGAGTTGGATACTTAACCAACTGAGCCACCCAGGCACTCCTAATTTAAAATCTTATATGGAATTAACATTCAAACTGATGTATATTGATAGAAATAGACCACTTCTGGAATTCTAAGAAAAAAGGCAAAAAAACTAATGGAAGTCCACTTACTGAACCATAGTTTCAGGTTTTTGTTTTTTTTTTTAAACTTGTTTAATGATGTATTTACACTGGAGAATAATTGTTTCCCAAAACACATGCTGGGTTTTAAACATAAGATTCTCGTTAAATGTATACTATGCAAACTTTGAGGTCCACAGCAATAAAGTATTGATGATTCTACAGTTTTATAGGATATAAATGTTATTTTTGTATTTAGACATCTATTCTACATTTACATTTTGCTGCTTTTTAGCAAATCACTTTTCAGAAAAAAATAATGGGCACATGTACATTTTAAATTGCATTTTATTGTGAATGTTTCTTGTATAGAAATGTGATTATGATACAAAACTAAAGGGTGAGAAGAAATCAATATTGATAATAGACTGGGTGTTAAAAATAATATTAATATGAAAATAGGAAGAGAGTGAGAAAGAGGATCAGGTAGTGTATAATACAGCTAAGAATATTAGAAAAAGTCAAACTGGGCAATCAGAAAAAGACAAATCAGCAAGAATCAGCATTTCATAGTTAACTGATTTTTTTAAAAGATTTTATTTATTTATTTATTTATTTATTTATTTATTTATTTATTTGAGAGAGAGCAAGCAAGAGAGCATTAGCAAGGGAGAGGGGCAGAGGCAGAGGGAGAAGCAGACTCCCCACTGAGCAGGGAGCCCAATGCAGGGACTCATTCCCAGGACCCAGGGATCATGCTGAGCTGAAGGCAGACGCTTAACTGACTGAGCTACTAGGTGCCCATAGTTAACTGATATTCTTGTCAAAATAAAAGAAGCTGTGGTTGAAGACATACTTTACTTTCACTGAACACTACATGTCGCATGACTAAAAAAGTGCCATTTTACCCAAAGAGAAACAAATAATAGAAATGAAATATCTCTTCATATATATTATATATGATATAGTATATATGCATCATATATTATATATATATACACATATGAGATATATGTGTGTCTATGTGTATCTATTTATGCCTCAATGAATATTTAGACATAGAAACTACATATTCCTTATGTGGAATATGCACATGATATGAGAGAGAATATGTGTAAGGGAGAAAGAGAGACAGAAAGAGAGAGGGTATGTTAGCAACTATTATCTCAATATACTAAACTAGAGAGAAGAAAAAGCTAATGTTAAAAACCCACTTCATAAAAGCACTTTACCCTATTTACATAAGTTCTTCTGCAAATTTCACTGGCAAGTTCTTCCCTGAAATGCTGTACTGAAGAGGGCCACTATAGAATTCTGAGTAAAGTTCAGTTGTTGTGTTTTGTTTTTTTTTTTTTTTTCCCTGATTCAAAATCCATTAATTTCCTTTTTGCTCTGTGGGTTCTGCTGACCTTTATAATAATGTGAAAAGTATACCAATAATGAAGGGTAAAGAAAAAATGAGGTTCTAACCTAGAAAGAATGTCAACCAGCTTTTCTCAAGTGAAATCAAAGGACAGGGTTTAGGTGCCAATTAAATGCTTTTAAGAAGGGGTGTAACTCACAGGAATGACAATACTTTTTGCACCAAGTGTTTTTATCATCTCTATCATTACTTCAATTAAATTCAAATGAATCTTTAATTACATTCAAGTGAAACAAAAATTTTATGTGTATTATTTACTCATTTATTTACATATGCAATTGACATTAACATATATTATAGTAATCATGAAAGTTATTATTAGCAATATTATATAGATGAGGAAACTGAGAACCAAAAAATCTAAACCTAATGATTTCACCACAATATGACAATGAATCCTTAAATCAATATCCTTTGACTCCTACCTAATCAGTCTTCCCAAGGATAGTGATTCCTAAGATTTTTATCACATTTTGTATTTTACTGTGATATATCAGTCTGAATATAACTCATTGATCTAAAGTTAATTTATATGTGAATTTGAAAGATTGAATTGGATGAATTGAAAGATCCTAACTTACTAGTAATAGGCTAACATTAGAAAGCTATTTCTATGTATTAGACCTATTCAGACATTATATCTTTTAAAAATATCAATCACAATGTTAAGTACTTTATTCTTTCCCAAAGGATGAGGTGGAGGCTACAAGAACAGAAGTAATTTGCCTGAATTCACACATGGAGTCAAAGCCCTGTGTATTTGACCTCGGAGGACTTACTCTCTCAACTAAATGATAATAAATAATGACTAAAAAATTATACTAGCATAACATCCCATCAGATGGCTAGCAAAACTTCCTTTTATTCAAAAGAAGTTAGATGGGGGTGCCTGGGTGGCTCAGTCATTAAGCCTCTGCCTTCAGCTCAGGTCATGATCCCAGGGTCCTGGGATTGAGCCCCGTGTTGGGCTTCCAGCTCCGCGGGAAGCCTGCTTCTCCCTCTCCAATTCCCCCTGTTTGTGTTCCTGCTCTCGCTGTCTCTCTCTCTGTCAAATAAAGAAATAAAATATTTTAAAAAAAAGGTAGGTGGAAAACTTTAATACATAATGGCCACTTTCAATCTTGGGTACAAATAATGAAAATCACTTGTGCTTACTTGTGCTTAAACCATTAAAAAAACATTGCAGATAAATACTTCTTGAAGGTGGAAACCTTTTTTTAAAAAAATAAAAAACTACCTAAGGGCACCAGTCTGTCTCAGTCCATAGAGCATGTGACTCTTGATTACAGGGTCATGTGTTCAGGGCCCACATTGGGCATATAACCTATGAAGAAGAAGGAGGAGGAGGATGAGGACGAGTAGGGGGAGAGAAAAAAACCTACCCATACCTATTAATCACAAGTAGAAATTACTGTGTTTTCTCAAAAATAAGAATTTCCTAAATTTTTTTCTAAAAACAACCTTAAGAACAAGCCTAATGTGTCCATCACAGTCTGAAACTCAATGTTGTAGATGAACTAGTGTTCCAAATATATCTTTCAATATGCTGTCAATCAGTTTGAGGGAAAAAAAAAAATTACTGTATATGCAACAGCTGATCACTGATGAAAATTAACATATAAAATAATTTCAAATTTACTCTATGATTTAGTTGTTTTTAGAATAACCTGAATTATTTTAAGAAAGGAATATGAGCTTAGCTATAACTAGATTTGACCTCTTTACCAAATGACCAAGTCCTTTCAAATGCATTGGCGTCACGGGAGTCTGCTTTGTTGTCATGTTGGATGAACTATTATAAGACTTACTGCTGAGAATCAAAGTAAACTACATTTGGACCTTTAAGTTGTACCAGTAACATTGTGCTACTTATCCTGAAGTTATTTTGGATCAGGGAGATATGTTACAATGTGCATTGAACCCTTATGAAGGCTCATTTTTCTACCCTTCATTCTTTTATCTCAGAGGTAATTGTGTAAGTTTCACTGTAGAAGTTCTTGAAAAGACATTTTACAAGTTTACTTTGGGCCATCTCAAAATTTATTTATGTTTGTTGTTTTATTATTATTATTTTTTTTTTAATAAGCCAACCAAACAGGTCATCGTGTGTAAGAGCATACACTCTCAAGATGTTTCTTGAGTTCAGAATTTGGGATCTACTAATTACTATGTAACCGAAGAAACTTAAATGTTCTCCTTATGCTTGTGTATATATTTTTTTAATAAAATTAGTATAATGATAGAAAAGATCTCCAAGAATTATTGAAGTGATTAGATTGGATTCTATGTGTAAATTACTCATGTGGCTAGCCAAAAAATGATATTCATAATAATAAGTGTAATTATTATGCAAATTATATAAATTGAGAAACACAATATCGTTGACAGTTCTATTGAGAGTTTATTCAATAATTATTTATATGTATATTTTTTATGATTCAGACAATAGTACCAAACCAATGAGATTAAAGTCAAATGAGATTCAGTATCTACCTTTTTAAAAAATTCATTTTTATATTTAGTAATGGAAAAATTACAAAAAGGTTGATAATATTTTGACTAAGTTTTTTTTTAGTTAAGTTTATAGTACTATGTGAGTGCATTTGAGTATTTTCTTAGAAATAGAAAAATGTTTATTCAGGTTCTTTGCTCGTTTTTTAAATTGGAGTATTTGAGATTTTATGTTATTGAGTTATATGAGTTCTTTATATATTGAGGATATTAATATCTTTCAGATATGTGATTTGCACATATCTTTTCCCACTCCATAGATTGCCTTTTCATTCGGTCAATATTTTCTTTGCTGTGTAGAAGCTTTTTAGTTTGATGTAGTTTGTTGATTTTGTAAATTTAATTCCTTGTGCTTTAGGTGTTGTATCTAAAAAATTATTGCCAAGACCCATGTCAAGAAGCTTTTTCCTTATGTTTTCTTCTAAGAGTTTTATGGTTTCAGATATTAGAGACGTTTACAATAGCCAAGATATGCATACAACCTAAGTGCGCACTGAAACAGATGAATGGAGAAAGAAAATGTGATATCTATATACCTATATAATTACATAAATATATATCATGTAACAGATGTAATAAATGTGATATCACACACACACACACACACATGCATACTATACAGCCATAAAAAAGAAGGAAGTACTGCCATTTGTAGAAATGTAGATGAACCTTGAGGGCATTATGCAAATGAAATAAGTCAGACAGAGAAAGACAAATACAGCATGATCTCATTTATATGCGAAATATTAAAAAAAAAACAAAAAATAAAAAACACAGAAAAGGAGATCAGACTTATGATTTCCAAAAATGGGAGGTGAAGTTGGGGAGTGAGGGAATTGGGGGAAGGTCGTCAAAAGGTACACACTTCCATTTATAAGATAAATAAGTACTAGGATGTAATGTATAGCATGGTAACTATAGTTAACACTGTTGTGTGGTACATTTGAAAGTTGCCAAGAGAATAGAATCTAAAAGTTCACATCAAAAGGAAAATAACTGTAACTATATGAGGTGATGGATGTTAACTACACTTGCTATGGTAATCATTTCACAATATATGTATGTCAAGTCATTATTATACCTTAAATGCATATAGTGTTGTATGTCTATTATATCTCAATAAAACTAGAATAAAATAAAAACTAAAATAAAACTGGGCGCCTGGGTGGCTCAGTTGGTTAAACGGCTGCCTTCGGCTCGGGTCATGATCCCGGAGTCCCGGGATCGAGTCCCACATCCGGCTCCCTGCTCAGCGAGGAGACTGCTTCTCCCTCTGACCCCCCCTCCCCATGTACTCTCTCTCTCTCTCTCTCATTCTCGCTCTCTCAAATAAATAATCTTAAAAAAAAATCTTAAAAAAAACTAAAATAAAACTAATGGTAGTAACCAAAGTAAAAAATTAAGCACTATATAAATGCATAACAAAGTAACTAAGCTCCCACTCAGATGGAACGATTTAAAGATGTTTGTTACTCCCAACAGGGAACAATCATTGAAGGAAGTATAACAGGCAAATAATAGGTGAAGGGCAGAAACATTCTGAATATAATCAGGAGCTTCCTCAAAGACCATAAGCAAGGGACAAAGATGTGATGTAATGACTGAACAATGTGAAGCAGGTCAGCATTTATACATATAATCAGGCATTGACTAATAAAGAATTTTGAGATTGATTACATCTGAAAATTGAAACTTATACTAATAACTTAGAAAATATTTAAAGGAAAAATGACATGATCAGAATTGCCTTATAGAAATATTTCTGACCTCACTGTAAATAACAGCATGGAATGGGAGAAAGTTAGAGCAGGTGACTATTAAGATACTGTTAGAATTATGGAAGGGAAATGCGGATGGGCTGAACCTGTAACATGGTTGATGGATTGTTAAGATATGAGTAATATTAAATTTAAAGTGGACTTCAATAATAATATTGGACCTAAAGTGGACTTTTAGTCAATAATAATATTCAGTTCTCTGATTTTATACATAAGCAGACTGTCAGGGACATTCAGTGATTTCACCAAAGTTATATCAAATTAATGGCTAAGATAGCAGGATTGCAACCAAATGTTCTAATGTTGACATTAATGTTATTGCCTAATTTATCTGCAACTTCAACACAACAGAAATATGAAATAGCTACTGGATTTTAGAAGGTAAACCAGGACCTGAATTCTCTCAGGATCTCAGGGGAGATAAGGAAAATCAGTTTTACCTTGTGTTATTCAATGAGAGCAATTGAAAAGGCTTCTGTTAACTTGCACCCTGGAATTCAGACCGCTTTTCTTAGTTCTCTAATGCAGCGTGTTACAGGAACCCACAAATGATCCTCTAAGAGGGGCTGCCCTGTAATAGGTGCGTAGATCTTGGAGAGTTTCCTGATTCTGATAAACCCAGAAAACTGGAGAGAGACTAAACCTGTGTACCAAATTGTTCTTAGTTCATATATTTGAAAGAAAACTGCTTGGCTTGTGTCCATGGAGGCCTGTGGACATAGAGGTGGCTAAAGACAGAGTTTGCAAAGTTAATCCATGCATACTCACAAGAGTAAAAATGATGTGTCCTCTACCATTTGCTTGTTAACCACTGCCCCCAAAGTCCAACAGTCTGATTTGTTTAAATAACAAGCAATGCTATTTATTTTCAGTATTTGCAAAGAACAACGAAAATTAAATAATGACACTGCAGAATTTAAGGCCAATACATTAATTCATTTAAAAAGGAGGTTTATATTAACTTTGGGAAAATTTAATGATCAACTGAGAAAGGTGCCATGGTTCTTCAGTATAATTAGAAGGGAATGATTAAATAAAGAAGTTGCTGTTATCACAACCTAGTTGTTCGGAAAACAGAGTGTACTGAACTTCTCCCCACTCTTATCTACAATACCATTCAAATCTCCACTCCCATTCTGAAACAACTGAACGTCGACAGAGTACCATCTTCTGATTCTGACTCAAATCTGTTTTGCTGCCATTTGCTAGTATAAAAAGGTAGAATTTTTTTCTTGTGAAAAAGTGTCAGATTTTCCAAAGGACTGAAAAAAGAAAATCTAATTATAGCAGTTAAAATAGCTTGCTGCATAGGAACAGGTGGGAGACTATGAACTGATTTCAGGAGAAGAGAGAATTTCCATGTGGCATTTTGTTCTTCTGAAAGTTCAAGTCTTTTTTTTCTCTGGTCTAGTACTAAAAAATGAGGAAGTTAAATATGACTCTCTAGGATGGGTGATTCCTTTGTGGAGACAACTGTCTTATAACAGTTTTTGGGTGAATTTAGCCATGTCATTGGAAATAGATTAAGAAATGCACTTGGCATGAAAGAGTCACCAAGAAGAAAAGAGGATTATGGTCGCCAGTTCTTTCATTATCCCACTGAGCGGCATGGCAATGCATGTGCAGTCTGTTGGACATACAGTGGGTTTTCCATTCCTATAGATGAATAATGTTTTTCTTTTTACTTCCTTCATCTATATGTATGAGAGCAATCCCAGTAACAGAAAAAAAAAAAAAAAAAAAAAAGCTTCTTGAGTACCAGGCATTTGGAGCTTAAGTCCCAACTGTATACAAAAGATGTCTGAAAAAACAGTTTCTCATCATCTAGATAGCTGTGATTTCCCTAGCCAGGGGTGTGAAATCTTCCTGTGACATAATTTAGGTGTGGTCTCTTTCTAAGTTGAAGGAATAAACCTCTGATTCCTTGGTAATGCATAATCATTTTTTAAAATGCTGTTTGTCATATCACAAAAGAGTAACTTCTGACCTTCCTATAAGATAATATCTATAAGAACATATTATCTTTCCATACACACACACCTACACACACACACACACATATATCTTATACACACACACATACGCATACTCCTTTGGATATTGTACCCTTTAACTTAGCATCAATGTACCTCACAGAGTTGTTTTGGAAAAATGCAATACTGAATATAAACACATTTGAAAATCTTTGAAAGGATGTAATAAATGACAGGTGTTTTAAGTTTATATGACTTGATCTTTTAGAAACCTACATCTATCTTCTCTCTCCAGATTTTACCTTTTCTTATAAAAGTTGATGCCAATAAATAGCAACAGGAGAAAGAAGATGACCAAATTCATCAGAACCCTGAAGGCACTTGTCTATGAGTTAAACAACTGGATGGTGTTCTTGCCCTAGACGCATATCAAGAATGTTTAATATAAAACTAATTTATAAAATCTCTATCTTGCAATACTGAAGCATCTAACTTGGAAAAGTTAATATATACTTTCATGTGGTCTACAATCAAATATGAAGAGAAAATTCTAAAGTAGGTAACATTGGCTGGAGGGCAGGAGACATCTATCTAGATAGTACTCATCTGATCGTTAATTCTCTCATCTTTAAAACCTGGGACAAGCCTGGCTCAATTATTTCCAATGTGATTGACCAAAATTCATTAAACAAGCTCTCAAAAAATTTCAATTCCCTAGTCCCAAATTGAAACTAACTGAGCTATGATGTCTAAGAAGTGGCCTGTGATATCTATCTTTTCATGAAGATTTTCCATTGAATCCGATGTTTATTCATGAGTGGAAATGGCTGAGTGAGATCACTGAAGATTTCTCCCATTTCTAAGAAATATCTCTGAATCAGTCTATGTTGTTTTGCAAGCCAAATGAATCACATAGTTGGCTTCTTCTTGCCAACATTAGAGACTTTTTTCAAATGAAATTACACTCAGTATCTCATGTTATTAAAAATATATAAGAGGAGATTTTTCTGGTTAAAGGGGGAAAGTGGAGGCCTCACCCCACTGTTAATTTGCATCTCCAAAGCACTCACAGAGAAAAGGGCACATAACTAGAAAACCCAGAGCAAAGACCAATTTTAAATCTTTTTTCTAAGATCTAACTGTGTAATCATAGGGAAAGAAAGATTAGGTTAATGAGGGAAGGATTTCTTTCTTTCTTTCTTTTTTTTTTTTTTTTAATTCAGGGGAAAATACAGGTGTCCACTCACTTTTCATTCTCACAATTAAATTGTATTATTTTCAGATCCATATATCCTTCAAAATGGCACTTTAAATATTTAAGCTTCTTAATATGTCGCAGGATATTGTATTAAATTTAATTTTTAAAGTAAATGTACTTGTAAAAAATAAATAAAATAAAATAAATGTACTTGTGATTTGGTATTTTCTATTACCATGATGCACTAATTATAAATAAAATTCACAACACACTCCAGTCCAACTTTCTTTTTAGCATTTATTTTCATGGTTTTGGTATGACATTTGAAAGAAATATACAATGTACTAAAAAAGGTACTAAAAGTGTCATAAGTATTTAGTGATATAATTGTTTATGTCATAGAGAAATCCCCCATATTTCCCTCATGTATTATGAGAAATAATACACTAAAATACATTCTAAACAGAATTTTTACATTTCAAAAATCCTTTAATATTTGGGACAGAAGGAAACATTCAAAGGACAGAAAACTAAGTCCCAAAATTATCTGGGAACTATTAAAATTGCTAAATGAAAAATGATCATTATTTAAAAACTACATATTAAGAGAATGTTTAACTGAGTTAAAAAGTTCCAAATTTGGTACTGCTAAGTTTCCAAAGACGAGGATAGAGACTGATGACCTTCGATCTGGTAATGTAGTTTATTCCCATTCATATAAAATCTGAAATCCAATAATTTCTAATCTGAAAACATAATGAAACATCTCTTTACATTAAATTAGAATACAAGCAGCAAAGTAATTTTATTATAAGTAAGAAGTCTTCATTTTTCTTTCAAATATTTTATGTTTGATTCAGGCAGTATTCTATTTTAGTCATTTAATCAAAAGTTCTGTAATTGAATAATATTGCCTATTGTGTGGAAACAAAAGATAAATGAATATTCTGTCTTTTTTCTGTAGCAGTGTTGTATTGAAAGAAATTCACATAACCTTGAATTGAAAGAGATATATCTAACTATTACTCTTAAGTCAAATTCAGTAAGGTCATTTTAAATGATGTTTTATGATGGTTTTTTCCTGGTTAATAACTAATACCTAAATCTATGCTCATTTTAATAATCTTCAAATGATATCACTTGTTTGTTCCCATAGTCATTTTTATGACAAAAATAGGTAAAATTTCAAGGATAGCCATTAGAATTTCACATTTATTCACAGTAAACTTAGGAAAACCTAAAACAGAGTCTCTTGTTCATTGTACTACTTGGCTGTCATTTTTTGAGGGATGATAAACCTCATCTAACAGGTCCTTTCCTGCCTTGTGTAACTCTTAAGAATAACCAAAAATTACTAGAAAACACTATAGACTTGTATTCAAGTTGACATTGCTCAAGCAGTATACATTTCACTGCTCAGGTGTCTCTCCGTCTTGTGGTGACACATTGGCAGAACTACCAAATTTTAGTTGAGCTAATACTACTTAATTGTTTTACCTTGAAACTCTGTAGTTGGGACATTAATGTTGTGGATCTTACAGTTTATTTGGCTCCTTTACTTTCCACATTACCATTCCCTTTGTAGGAAGTCTGGCTCCAGTCCCCAAGGACTGATGAGAAGTTCTTATTTTCCACTAGCCTGTGTCTCATGGTGTCCCTACTGAAGTCTGCCTTCCTGTCTTCTTTGCTCTCCTAACCATTGCTTTCTGAGGTTACTCTGTGATAGGCTGCCCAGATTTTCCTTCAGGTATGAGACTTATTTATCCAAGTGTTATTGACAGACAGAATTCAGTCATCAGCCTGCTTTGGGGTTTGCCTCGACTGAAGAGAATTATCTAGCCCAAACTCATGTTCACTTTCTGGGGCAGCCCAAATTCAATAATCCTTGGGGACTGGAGCCAGACTTCCTATAAAGGGAATGGTAATGTGGAAAGTAAAGGAGCCATGGATTCTAGGGAATTAAGAGGTGAGTATGGTTATGAAGGCTTCACCTCCTGCCTCAATTTTGGAGAGTTTTCAAGGGCCATTCCAGCTCCCAAGTCCTGTGTTAGGTCAGTCACTGACATGGCATCACACATCAACTTCTTTCTCTAACCAATCCATTTTTAACCACAGATGTTGACTCAAAGAGCATTCCGTAATAAGCATTCTAAATCCTAACATGTCACGATTTGCTGCCAGTTGAGTCTAACCTGTGATACTCCCCAAGATTCAAAGTGTAGTGTTTTTTGCCCCTCCATTCCATGGTATAAACCTGGTATCTAGAGAACTGGTCATAAATTTATCTTCTTACAACTGCTCCAATATAGTGTAGAGGCTCTTATATCAATCACATCTAAAGGGTATGTATGCAGACTATAACCCACCATAAATGTGAGGTAAAACAATGTGGAACAATATCCCCCTTACATATGGTAAGACAGAGGTGTTGTACAAACTTCAACTCTGTAATGCAATGCATTTTCCATTAAGTACTAAGAAACACCTCTTTCCCAATAGAATTCCTATATGCAAAAACATAGGGCAATAATTTTTTTTCCTGTATGTCCTCAACTTAAATATTTGTGTTCTGATATGACTATAGTTCAGTTAATTGAAAACTAAGAAATTTTGTATCTAAATAAAGCATAACTAAAAGTAGAAGCTGAGGTTTATGTAAAAGTTTTACAAGAGGGATGGGTATGGGATGCAGTAGCTACTAGTGACAAGTTACTTGGGGTGTTCTGTAGACACACTGCTGGTTTTCATGTACTGAATTCCCACAATACATGAAACCTCTACACAGGGGAAAACTGCTTAACCTCTCTGGGCTTTACTTTTCTAATCTGTAAAATAGTTATAGTAGTACCTATCTCATAAGGTTATAGTGAGAAATATATATCAACCATATATAAAAATATATTTTTAAATTCTTAGGTGAGTCCTAGCCTAGACTGAATTTTCAGGCATTGCTATATTTTTTTAATTTCATTTCTGTAGAAAATTATCATCTTCCCACTGATGATTTCTCCAAAAGAGTTGGCGAGGGATATCCAGAGAGAGAAACCTGTGTTCTTCTAGGACACATCTGTCCATGTAATAAGAAATAGCACTTGTTCTTCTGCCTTTTCTACTTCTGACAAAGAGTTCCCATTATGTTTGAATTTTTTTTTAATTAGTCAAGATCCCTTGGAGGATGATAAGGAGTAGTTCACATATTTTAAATTCTTAATATATTTACCTCATTAGGCAAACCTCAAAAATGTCCCCTTAATAGGACTAGATCCCAGCAGATAATCCATAAATAGACTACAACATTTTCCATATCACCTCTTCCACAGTGGAAGCTTTCAGATTTCAGTTGAGATGTGTGCCTGGGTTCAGTGAGTTAAATAGTTTGATCCATCATTAGGTTTCAAGATTCTGTTATTTTAAACTTAGAGGTTATGGATAAATAGAGAAATGCAAGCTAGGTAGGTATTAGTTATTAAGGATGTAAATGACTTAAATTGCCCACTTTTATGAGCAATGTTTGCTTTTTTTGCTTTAGATACAAGTATTTAATTTATTTGTTTGTTTTTTACCTTCTGTGCATTATTATATTTAGCCAGACGAACTACTCCTAATTAATCTAATATCTGTTTCCTTTCCTGCATCAAGACTTATTATACAATTTATATGGAACTATGTGTTGGTATTTTGATTACATTACTACCTGTTATATAAGCTGTTTGTGGGGTACTATACCTGCACCAATTAATGAATAATGATTTGTTGTCATTTTTAGGGCAAAAATGATAAAATTAGCTCATTGTAGCCATAAAGATAGCCATATTTTTTTCACCAATCTCATGTGCTTTTCTTTTCTTTGTAACAATGTGAATTTCCCCTTTTTACATCAAAACTTGAAATCCAATCCCCCCCCCCTTGGCAGGTCTTGTAACTTTGACCAATAGAGTATGACTGAAGTGATGGCATGAGACTCCAAGTCTAGATTAGAGAAGGCCACTACTGCTTCCATTTGGTTCTCTAAGGGTATGATAAAGTCTAACTCTCCTAAGACTAAAATATTGGATGAGCCACTTATAGCAGTCAGTAGCCATAATCAAATTCCTGCCATGTGAGTGAGCCAAATTGGATATCCAGTTCCTCTCCAGTCTGCTAATGATTAGATCCCTGCTGAGATCTTTCTAAATCCTCATCCACAAAATCATTAGCAATATAAATGACTGCTTTAAGCACTTATTTTTAGGAAAATTCTTTTATACAGCAACAGTAACCAGAATAGCCATGCTATCAGGCTTCAAGTAATGAATTACATATTTTATTGGAAGTTTCTTAAATATACCACTAATATAATGGTAACAGTCTGCCAAATCTGCTCTATTTTGTTAAATAATGTTAATTCAGGGGTGAATTAAAAAGATTAACATTGAGTTGTCAGATCACCAATGTTCTTAAAATTTACATATAGGCTTGACACCACTGTTTCTAAACAAATGAAAGAGTCATGGTCTTTGAGCCACTGTTGGCACTGTAGGCTATGGCCATGAGCTTGCTGGTATAAAGTTTTAGAACAGTCATGAGTAATATTGCAGAGTTCTGGGAGCACCTGGGTAGTCAGTTAAGTGCCCAATTCTTGATTTCAGCTCAGATCATGATCTTAGGGTTTTGAGATCAAGCCGCAAGCTGGGCTCCATGCTCAGTGTAGCGTTTGTTTGTCCTTCTCCCTCTGCTCCTCCCCTACTCACTCTCTCTCTCTCAAATAAATATATAAATAAAATCTCTAAAAAAATATTGCAGAGAGTTCTGACAATAATGGAGTAGTCATTGACAAACTGCTGAAAGTATACTCCTCAACCCCAAATATACTTAAGTTCCCTAAATTTTGTAGGATAGAGCAAGTGAAGGAAGGTAGGAATCCAGATTGGGCTCAGTCTTTGCTGTGACATCACTTTCCCATCAAATTTACTGAAGTGTTGCAGAACTGACACTTGTCAAATGAATATCTCACTCTGGTTTCATAAGGTGCTCTAGAAACCTAAGGAATCATCTGTTATATTTTTCAGTACCTTCCCTCAACAGAGTTTGAGTGCCTAAATACACAGAATTTTCAAATAGTTCATAAACTTGGTTACTGTCTTCTTCAACTGAGAGAGATGCAGACTAAGATGTCTCTTAATAACTGAATTTGTAGGGTACTCATAAAGGCCTTTCCTCAGAAGTCAGAAATAATTAGTCCTAGAATGTTCTGTGTAAAAAATCTTAAAAGCAAGACACAGACCGAATGGTTACTGAGCACCTTAATTGTGTACCAGAAGGATGTTAAGAATATCTATAGGAATACAAAAATTCACATGTCTGGAACCACATTAGTGATTATCAAGATTGCAAAAAAGCAGGGATATACAACCTGTAATAAAAAGAAAAATCAATCAATCAAAACCAACCCTGACATTTATCAAGATAGATCATACCCTGGAACATAAAAATGTCTCAAAAAATTTAAAAGATTTTAAGTAATACAAAATATGTTCTCTGACCACAATGAAATTAAATTACAAGTCATTAAGAGAAAGAGCAAATATTTGGAAAACTCATATGCTTTTATAAGTAAGCTGTAGAACGAAGAAAAATTCAAACAGAAACCGAACTGAATGCTCAACATATATAAATTTGTGAGATGCCACTAAAACAATATTTGGGGTAATTACATAGACTTATATGTGTATATTAAAAAAGGGAAAAGGAAACAAATCAGGAAATCAGAAAAAGAAGAGCAAGTTAAACACAAAGTAGTCAGAAGAAAGGAACTAATAAAGACCAAAGCAGAAATCAATTGAAAAAAAAAAGTGAAAATCAATGAAATCAAAAGCTAATTATTTGAGAAAAAGAGTATCATTAAACTTCTAACACTTATGAGAAAAAAATAGAAGACTCAAAGGACTAATATTAGGACATCACTACAGATTATGTAGATAATAAAAGATAAGTAAATATTATGAACACCTTTATGTCAATAAACTCAAAAATTTAGATGAAATATATAAATTCCTTGAAAAACACAAATTACTATATTTCACTCAAGGAAAAAAACAAACAACAAACAAACAAACAAAACAGACTACCTGAATAGCACAATAAATATGAAAGAACTTGAGTTTTAGTTAAAAAACTTTCAACAAAGAAAACTCCAGGAACAGATGGCTTCCCTGGTAAGTTTTAACACACATTTAAAGAAGAAATATTACCAATTCTACACAAAATGATCCAGAAAGTCAAAGAGAATAGAATACTTTCCAATTCATTCTAAGAAACCAACATTATCATGATGCGCAAAACAGAAAAAGCCATTCCCAGAAAAGAAAACAATAAGCATTGTGACGCCTGGGTGGCTCAGTTGATTAAGCGTCTGCCTTCAGATGAGGTCACAGTCCTGGGATCAGATACCGTGTGGGGCTCCTTGTTTGGAAGGGAGCCTGCTTCTCCCTCTGCCTGCTGCTCCCCCTGCTTGTGCTCATACTCTCTCTCTCTCTGACAAATAAATAAATAAAATCTTGAATAAAAGAAAACAATAAGCACATATCTCTTATGAGTGTAGATACAAAAATAATATTATCATTTGTTTATAATTGTTATACTGTAAATACTGTATCATTTATAATATTAATGATTTTAAAATGCTAATAATGAGGTTGTTCTTAAGCATTTATAGCATTTTGATTCAATCGAGAGATTGGACTATAATATATAGTTTGGATTTAAGGGAAAGAATGGCATAAAGAAATGGAAGAGATACTATGTACAATGGTTAATTTTATGTATCAACTTGGCTAGGCTATGGTGCCCGTTGTTTGGTCAAAGTCTAGTCTAGATATTTCCGTGAAGTTATTTTATAGATAGATGGACTTTTGTAATCAGTAGGTTTTAAGTAAAGCAGACTACCTTTCATAATGTGGATGAGTATCTTCTAATTACTTGAAGGCCTTAAGAGCATCAACTCTTATTTGGTTTTTCACATGGCTGTGCTGCCACACAGATTTTGGACTTAACAGCTTCCACCATTGTGTGAGACATTTCTTTAAATAATTATCTATCTATCTATCTATCTATCTATCTATCTATCATCTATCTATCTATCTATCTATCTATCTATCTATCTATCTATCTATCATCTATCATCTATAATTTATCTATCTATATCTATCATCTATCTAATATATCATCTATCATCTATCTATTATCTATCATCTATCTATTTATCTATCATCTATCATCTATCTATTTATCTATCATCTATCTATCTATATCTATCTATCTATCTATCTATCTATCTATCTATCTATCTATCTATCATCTATTTATCCATCCATCCATCCATCCATCCATCCATCCATCCATCTACTTTTCTACCTCCTATTTCTGTTTTTTTCTGGAGAATCCTAACTGATACACTATGTTTCTTTCTTTGTGAGCTCTGCATCTCAATTAAACCAGATTCTTGATTTTTTTTCCAACGGCCTCTGTATAATAGTAGTTCATTAAAATAATCGCTATCAGGGCACCTGTGTGGCTCAGTCATTAAGCATCTGCCTTTGGCTCAGGTCATGATCCCGGGGGCCTGGGATGGAGCCCCACATCAGGCTCCCTGCTCAGTGGGAAGCCTGCTTCACCCTCTCTTACTCCCCTTGCTTGTGTTCCTTCTCCTGCTGTGTGTCTCTCTGTCAAATAAATAAATAAAATCTTTAAAAAAATAAAATAAATAAAAATAAATAAAATAAAATAATTGCTATAATCCCTGGCACAGATTAGGAAAGATAAGTTATTCTTACCACATGTGGACTATTGTTGACATATATAATGATCTGTGTTGAGTCAATGTTTAGATACATTGGTGAAGCTATGACCATGGGAACTCTGACCCAAACTAAGAGCTGATACTTTGAAGGAAGTCTAATGCCACAGTTAATCTGAACTAGAACTGTGGTTGTTGGAATAGGCAAAATTATGTTGTCATAATAAACAATCCCCAAATATTGGTGATTTAAAAAATGTTTGTGACTTATTTATACAAAGTCCACTGTGGGTTCAAAGGTACTCCATCTGATGACTCAACATCGGGCCTTCTTATTTAAATGTTTCTTCACCATCAAAGACACAAAGGAAGAGTTGGTGAAGAGATGGGCACTGGCAGCTATGTTTTCACTTGGGAGAGACACATATCATTCCAGCATATGTTTGGTTGTCCAAAGCAAGTCATATTGTCATGCTTAACCTCAAGTGAGTGGGGGTTATTTATCATTTCATATTCCAAATAATAGATTGGAAATGGGTATTAGTGAATGTGAACAGTGGTAATATTTGCCACAAAGTAAGCAAAACAACAAGAAAGTTAAGGGTTGTCCAACTCTTCCAGAAAAAAACAAACAGACATGAGCCTCTTTTATGCAAGACCCTTTACATATTAGTTCTTCTCTATCTCATGTCCCCAGTATAGTAAACCATCTTAAGATTCATGTAAATATATTATATCCAGAGCTCTTTATGGATGGTTAACTTCTCAACTTTCAAATTTTAGTTTACTCAGCATCTCTTGATATTGGAAACTGTTTTTGATGCTTCATTGTGATTAGGTGCTCCTTCTACATGAACTTTAACACATTGTACAGTCAGTAATCACCTACTACTAGGGTCATGAAATGATTAGATGAAGGGCTCTGCAACCAGACTACATGGTTTAGAATCTTGCCTCTGACCCTTTTATGTGACAAGAACAAATTTCCTCATCAGTATAGTGCTCTTGTGAAGAGCAAATTAGTTAATACATGTAAGTTTCTCAAGAATGTTCAGTGAATATTAGTTATTATGTTTATCATGTTTCCTTTCAGGATAAAGATAGATTTCTTATCCTTCTATCGGTGGTACAGAATGCATTACTGATATATAAAATATTTTAATGCATTTTTAATAAATGCACAAAAGAATGAAGATACAATGTTTTTAATAAAGAACTTAAATTTAACCTGCTTTCTATAAGTAAGGGGAAAAATGAGATTTTGTTCCATTTTCCTCCCATTTTTTATTAGATTTTCATGTTAGAATCTCAAGTAACCACTTGAAAGTCTCAATCACACTTAATATAAATGACACAAAATATTTTACTGTTTTACCTTTATCAGGATATACAATGAATTTTGCATTTTTATTTCTTTAAGTTGCACTGTTTTGTGATATATATAAAGTTGTCTGGTTCTCTTCAATAGGAAATAAATCAAATATGAGACACCAAAAGTTGCTTCATTCTTTTTTTTATTATGTTATGTTAGTCACCATACATTACATCATTAGTTTTTGATGTAGTGTTCCATGATTCATTGTTTGCATATAACACCCAGTGCTCCATGCAGTACGTGCCCTCTTTAATACCCATCACCAGGCTAACCCATCCCCCCACCGCCTTCCCCTCTAGAACCCTCAGTTTGTTTCTCAGAGTCCATAGTTGCTCATGGTTCGTCTCCCCCTCTGATTCCCCCCCCCTTAATTCTCCCCTTCCTGCTATCTTCTTTTTTTTTTTTTTTAACATATAATGTATTATTTGTTTCAGAGGTACAGGTCTGTGATTCAACAGTCTTACACAATTCACAGTTGCTTCATTCTTAAAGGGAGTAGTGATAATCCATTTTGATGCATCGAAAGTAGACACTGGTGAGAATGGGAAATATGTTTAACTATTAATGAAAAAAATGTATGCAATTATTAACTTTGGATGTCTACAAGAGAAGTTGTTAAGCTTGGAAGGAACAATTAAGTGAAGGAAGAGTTTGTGGCTATGACTCCAAGTTATGAATTAGACAAAACTCAGTTTTCTTAACCACTTTTGGTCAAGGATATGACTCTCTATGGAAACATGGGGAAAAATTGTTTAAAACAATCATCACATCACTGCCCATGGCAACTGTCTATGTGAACCAGCACCTCAACTGAATCTGCAGTTTACCAAAGCCAGCTACCATTCAGCGATGAGTGTTTTTGCTCCATTACTGCAGAAGACACTACAAATCAATTCTCATGGCATCTATGTGAGTCTGAGACTAAAGGCCTCAGCAACGCTAGTCAGAGATTAAGTAAGACCATTGCTGCACCAAGAAGTGGGGTAGAAGAGAGTAGAGCCACATCTCCAAAAATCCAGTTTAAACCAAAGTAATGCATATTAGAAAGGAGTGTATATGGAAGATGAGGAAAGAAAAAGAAGTAAAAAGGAATTTTTTTGTGTGTGTGGGATCAGAAAATATTCCCTACAAAACTGAAATCATACTGTGTATCACAATATACACACAAGCCTGATTCTATTGAAAACTATACTAAGATAATAATAAAATTAAAATTGTTAGGCTTCTTTAAGTATCACTGTTCTCATAAAATACTATATAACGTACTCTAAATTCAACAGAATATATTTTTGTTCAATTTTAAATCCATATTCTTAGTGATCTGTAATCATCATAAAGAAGGTATTGAAGTATATTTCAAGTTATCAAAAACTTGCAATGGGGGCGCCTGGGTGGCTTAGTTGGTTGGGCAACTGCCTTTGGCTCAGGTCGTGATCCCAGAGTCCCAGGATCAAGTCCCAGTTGGGCTTCCTCTTTGGCGGGAGTCTGCTTCTCCTTCTGACCCTACCTCCTCTCTCTCTCTCAAATAAATAAAATAAAATCTTAAAAAAAAAAAAAACTTGCAATGAATTTAGGCTATTAGATAGTGCTATGGTAATAGTGAGGGGTTCGCTGTTTTTTTTTTTTTTTAAGATTTTATTTATTTATTTGACACAGAGAGACACAGCAAGAGAGGGAGCACAAGTGGGGGGAGTGGGAGATGGAGGGGCAGCTTCCCACGGAAGAGGGAGCCTGATGTGGAGCTCGATCCCAGGACCCTGAGATCATGACCTGAGCCAAAGGCAGACACTTAACGACTGAGCCACCCAGGCGCCCCAAGGGGTTATCACTGTTAATGTGCTATTAAATCAATAGTTATTGTGAATAAGTAAACTCATGCTATACCTTGACATTGGCCTGAATAAATTGTGTTGGGTTTGTTTTATATTTTATAACTAACTTAACTACTATATTATATAATCCCTCTTAAACTTGTTTTAGTTAAATATAAATTTTACTTAAAGCAGGAATAGTATTTTCTACTAATAAAAAAGAGTGATATACATCATCTTTCTTTATCTGAAAAACAACAACAACAAAGTATACCACCATACTGGATTAATTAATTCATTGCATTTATAGAATTCATATTTTCCTTAATCGTAATACTGGAAATAATCATTTTGCTATCTTATCATACTACATTTATGTGGGAAAGATTGGGTCATTATTTAGTGTACTATTTTCTCTGGACAAATTCCAATTCAAGTGAATTTCCAGCTGCTAGGATAATGATTTTCTGACATCCTGCTCAATAGGAGTGCAACTCTTACTAATAAACAAATATCACCTATATGCAAGAAAAACACCTTGTTAAATGGAAAATACAATAAGCTTGGGTTAGCATCATTTCTTTCCACACACTCATTCTGTGTTTAAAAATCTATGTTACCTAATTATTCCTAACTAATTGCTTCTAATTGAAAACTTTTACATTAAGTTGAATAGTGCACACAATAGCTCCTTTGTCTCTGTGACAAACCAATATTTATGCTGCCAAGTAAAATCGAGGGACCTGGTTTCTCATTCTGGTCCCATTACAAACCATGAGCATGACCTTGGACAAGATATCATTTGCTTCAGTGAGGACTTCATAAATAGTATATATAAATAGAAGGTGGGAAAAGGCAATGGAGTGTGAGAGTGTAAAAGTATTATGATTGCTTAATTTAAATTCAGCCATTGAGTACACTTGATCACTCTCGATATTCTTCAGTGAAACATTCTCTGACTTCCTAAAGAAGTGTTAATTACTATTCCTTTGTGCTTTATAAAAACATTATCCTGTATTATAATTATGCCACCCCTCCACAAACACACACCACTGAACTATTCTCAAGAGTTGAGACTGTATGGAAAAGAATATGAGGAGGGGAGAGAAGAGAAGAAAAGAAGGATAGCTTTCTTGGGAATTATTTTTTTATTTCTATTGGTAAATCCAAAATCATATGAAGAAAACATTAAAAGAACTGAATAATGAGTTCTGGTCTCCATATAAATTGGCACTGATTTTATCAATGTTTTCTAGCCAACAAGTATAAATTAGCTATATCCCCTTTCCCAGAGACACATAATTATCTGTCATCCATATCCATGATTTACCTTATTCTATTTTCAAGCTTTTCCCCATGACTGTAGTGTTTTCCTACTTAATATCTTTTATAAAATTGTTTTTGGAAATGCCACTTCCGTTAAGCATGTGCAAGTAACACATCACCAATTATGGAAATACTAACTCATAAATCAAGAAAAAGTGAATCCTACTATCCATATGCAAATCTGACTTTAAATTGTTATTGTTTATATTTGGTCAATATTTGTATTGCTACTATTCCCCAGATAGGCCACTTTAACATTTATTGGTCAATCAATTAAAAATAATTCCTAATGTATGAATTTAAAAACAACTAATAGGGTTGATATGATGGATGAGTTGGTTAGTATTCCACAAATATTCTTGCAGATTTCTTTCTCAAAATAAAGGCGTATTTTTCTCAAGCTTGACACTAATTCTCCTAAAACATTTTTTGTATTCAATTAGCTTTTTTTGTGTGTATTAGTGCTGGGGATGGGGTTAACACAATTTTTAGTGTAGATACAAAAGTTAAGATCACTTTTTTCTACATTCTAATGGCTTATCAAAGAGTACGTATGTGCAAAGGAGTGGGATGAAGTGGGAAGAGCATTTGAGATTCATTTTAATAGATATGTTCCAAATGTTCCCTTTGCCAATGAACTACATTTTCCATATGTATGTGTAAATGTTCCAGAATCTCAAATGGGGGTGGTCAGGTGGATCCTGAGATTGTTTTGAAATATCCACTTCATCTTAATGCCCTTCGCCCACCAAACATCAGTGCACCAGTTGGCAAATTTTATCTCATACAGAACTTCATTCAAAATTGCAAATGAGAAACAACTGAGGGTTCTAGAGGGGAGAGGGGGGTGGGTTAGCCTGGTGATGTGTATTAAAGAGGGCACATACTGAATGGAGCACTGGGTGTTATATGCAAACATTGAATCATGGAACACTACATCAAAAACTAATGATGTAATGTATGGTGTTTAACATAACATAATAAAAAATTGCAAATGAATGGGGTATATATAAATGCAGGGGCTTGACAAGCTTTCTACAATTTCTTTCATCAGTGTTTTATAGCTTTCAGAGTACAGAACTTTTACCTCTTTGATCAGGTTTATTCCTAGGTATCTTACGGTTTTGGTGCAATTGGTAAATAGGATCAATTCCTTGATTTCTCTTTCTGCTGCTTCATTACTGGTGTATAGAAATGCAACAGATTTTTGTACATTGATCCTGTGCTTTTACTGAATTCATCTATTAGTTCTAGCAATTTTTTTGTGAAGTCTTTTTGATACCTACATAGAGTATCACATCATCTGCAAATAGTGCAAGTTTTACTTCTTTCTTGATGATTTGGATGCCTTTTATTTCTTTTTGTTGTCTGATTGCTGAGGCTAGGACTTCCAGAGGAGGTCAAATAACAGTGGTGAGGGGCGCCTGGGTGGCTTAGTCGTTAAGCATCTGCCTTCGTCTCAGGTCATGATCCCAGGGTCCTGGGATTGAGCCCTGCATCGGGCTCCCTGCTTGGCAGGAAGGCTGCTTCTCCCTCTCCCACTCCCCCTGCTTGTGTTCCCTCTCTCACTGTCTCTCTCTCTGTCAAATAAATACATAAAATCTTAAAAAAAATAATAAAAATAAAAAAATAACAGTGGTGAGAGTGGACATCCCTATCTTGTTCCTGACCTTAAAGGAAAAGCTCTGTTTTTCTCTATTAAGAATAATATTAGATGTGGATTTTCTGTATATGGCCTTTATTATGTTGAGGTATTTTCCCTCTATCCCTACTTTGTTGAGGGTTTTTATCATGAATGAATATTGTGCTTTGTCAAATGTTTTTTTCTGCATCTATTGAAAGGATCATATGGTTCTTATCCTTTTTTTTTTTATTAATGTGGTGTATCACGTTGACTGATTTGCAAATATCAAACAGCCCTTGCAACTGAGGAATAAAACCTATTTGAATAAAACCTATATAATCCTTTTAATGTGCAGTTGGATACAAATTGCTAGTATTCTGTGACAATATTTGAATCCATGTTCATCAGGAATATTGGTCAATAGTTCTTTTTTTAGTGGAGTCTTTGTCTGGTTTTACAATCAGGGAAATGCTGGCCACATAGAATGAATTTGGAAATTTTCCTTCTGTTTCTATTTTTTGGAATAGTTTGAGAAGAATAGGTATTAACTTTTCTTTAAATGTTTATCACAATTCCGCTATGAAGCCATCTGGTCCTGGACTTTTGTTTGTTGGGACATTTTTGATTACTGATTCAATTTCTTTGCTGGTTATGGGTCTGTTCAAGTTTTTTATTTCTTCCTGTTTCAGTTTTGATAGTTCATATATTTCTAGGAGTTTATAAATCTCTTCCAGGTTTTCCAATTTGTTGGCATAAAATTTTTCATAATATTTTCTTATAATAATGTGTATTTCTGTGGTGTTGATTGTTATTTCTCCTCTCTCATTTGTCATTTTATTTATTGGGATCCTTTCTCTTTTCTTTTTGATAAGTCTGGCTAGGGGGTTATCAATTTTATTTATTTTTTTTTCAAAAAAACAGCTCTTGGTTTCATTGATCTGTTCTACTGTTATTTTAGTTTCTCTATCATTTATTTCTGCTCTAATCCTTACTATTTCCCATCTTCTGCTAGTTTGAGACTTCCTTTGTTGTTCTTTTTCTAGCTCCTTTAGGTGTAAGGTTATGTTGTGTATTTGAAATTTTTCTTGCTTCTTGAGGTAGGCCTGTATTGTTATATACTTCCCTCTTAAGACCACTTTTGCTGCATCCCAAAGGTTTTGGCCCATCGTGTTTTCATTTACTTCCAAGTATTTTTTTTAATTTCTTCTTTGATCTCCTGTCTGATCTATTCCTCCTTTGGTAGCATGTTGTTTAACCTCCAGGTATTTGAGGTCTTTAAAGTTTTTTTTTTGTTTTTTTTTTTTGTTTTTTTTTTTTTTTTTTTTTTTTTTTTGTGATTGACTTCAAGTTTCATACTGCTGTGGTCAAAAAATATGCATGGTATGATCTCAATCTTTTTGTATATGTTGAAGCCTGATTTTTGATACATAGTATGTGATCTGTTCTGGAGAACATCCAATGTGTACTTGAAAATAATGTGTATTCTGCTGTTTTAGGATGAAAAGTTCTGAATATATCCGTTAAGTCCATCTGGTCCAATGTGTCACTCAAAGCCATTGTTTCCTGTTGATTTTCTGCTTAGATAACCTGTCCATTGAAGCAAGTGGGGAGTTAAATCCTCTACTGTTATTGTATTATTATCAATGAGTTCATTTATGTTTGTTATTAATTGTTTTATATATTTGGGTGCTCCCAAGTTGGGGGCATAAGTATTTTACAATTGTTAGATCTTCTTGATGGATAGACCCCTTAATTATGATATAGTGCCCTTCTTCATCTCTTGTGACAGTCTTTGGTTTAAAATCTAGTTTGTCTGATATAAGTATTATGACTCTGGCTTTCTTTTGGCTTTCATTTGCATGATAAATGTTTCTCCATCCCCTCACTTTCAAACTGCAGATGTCTTCAGGTCTAAAATGAGTCTCTTGTAGGCAGCATATAGATAGGTCTTGTTTTTCCATCCATTCTGGCACCCTATCTATATTTATTATTTGTTTTGTCATTGTTTCTGGAGATTTTCTCTGTTCCTTTCTAGTCTTTGTCACATTTGGTCTTTCCTTCCCCCTCAAAGAGTCCCTTTTAATATTTCTTGCAGGGCTGGTTTAGTGGTCATGAACACCTTTAGTTTTTGTTTGTCTGGAAAACTCCTTGCCTATCCTTCTATTCCGAATGATAGCCTTGCTGGGTAGATATTCTTGGCTGCATATTTCTCCAGTTTAGCATATAGATTGTATCATTTCACGCTCTTCAGGCTTGCCAAGTTTCTATAGAGAGATCTACTGCTAACATTATTGGTTTTCCCTTGTAAGTTAGGGACGTCTTTTGTCTTGCTGCTTTTAGTATTTTTTTATCACTATATTTTGAAAGCTTAACTAAAATATGTCTTGGTGCTGTCCTGTTTTGTTTGTTTGTCTGTTTTTTGATGGGAGTTCTCTGTGCCTCCTGGATCTGGATGTCTATTTCCTTCCCCAGATTAGGGAAGTTTTCTGGTATTATTTCTTAAAATATTCTGCCCCCTGTCCTCTTTCTTCTTCTTCTGGGATTCCTGATACAAATGTTATTACATTTGATGGAGCCACTGAGTTTCCTAAATCTATTCTCATGATCTATAGTTTTTCCTTCTCTTTTTTGTTAAGCTTCCTTATTTTCCATAATTCTATCTTCTATATCACTTATTCCTTCCTCTACTTCTTCCATCCCTGTGGTCATAACACCCAGTTTGTTTCGAATCTCAGCTATTATATTTTTCATTTCCACTTTCTTTCAACTCTTTTATCTCTGTGGTAAGGGTTTCCCTGATGTCTTCCATGCTTTTCTCAAGCCCAGCCACTATCCTTATGATCGTTGCTTTAAATTTTCCATCAGGCATATCACTTATATCTGTTTCATTCAGATCTCTGGCCTAGCACTTCAGGGAGTGTCTCTGGTGTGTGTTGCATGCACTCTGCTCCTGTGTTTTGGCTGCTTTATCCCTCAGGTCAGTCCTTTACAGAGGCTTTCCCTGCCTGTAGCGCTATGTTTGGACCTTAGCCAGAGTGTGGCAAGTTTTAACTAGGCATGCTCTGGTCTGCTTGTTCAATGAGACCTAATGCTACTTTCACTATAATTGAAGGCTTGCAGAACTCTATGGTCAGTAGATGTGGTGTGTGAAGATGTTTCTATTGGCCATCTGGGGAGGGACCCATTGCACTGGTCCTTAGGCACACTTGCTGGAGAAGAGCAGCACCAACAAAGCACAAGGGGGCAGGCTTTGGTGTAAGCAGGTTAGGCAAGTGTGAGTACTATGCTGTTTACCAAAGGTGGTTCTGTGCTTATGCTGGGGGGTGGGAGAGGGAAATGGTGCCAGCCATTTCCTTTGTCCCGGAGTGGGGTCTCAGTGCTGGTTATTCTCACAGAAGCACTCCTAGAAGAGCAAGTAGTTCTGTGAGTCCCACACGCTTTTCTGATTGCTGTTTTCATGTTATCTCTCTCTGGTTGCTTACCTGCCAGGAACAGTGCAGTGCACTTTGGGCTCTTCCCCAGCTGCCTGTGGACTTTTAAAACTCTAAACTTTAGGGACATGTTATTGCTGGGGCCTGAGCTGGTCTTCTGGGGCCTGGGCTGGTCTTCTGGGGCAGGGTCTCACTGCATTGGGACTGATGCAGGTTTGACCAAGAAAGATAGTCACACTAGGATGCAGGGGTGTGGAGTTTGGAGCAAAGCAGGCTAAACAACCAGTGTCTGAGTTAGGTGCCCTCAGCAGATGTCTCTGCACCTATATGGAACAAAAGAGGGAAGTGGAGACTTCCAGCTCTTTTGTCCCTTCACTCTGTGAAGGCCACCTCTCACAGAAGGTCATCTCACAGATGTGCTCCAGGAAGAGCAAACAGCCTCTCCTTATGCACCCTAGGTGATCCTGTCTGTCCTAGGTTGTTTGCCTGCCTTTTCAACTGGACTAGAGAGGCAAGTTCAAGGCTCTAGTGCAGCCAAAGCAGAGAACCTATAAAACTCCAGTCTTTGAGCCCCGCTGGTTGAAAAAACTCATGAAAATCGGCCCCTCTCATTTTCAAAGCCAATGGCTTTGGGGAAGTGTTTGTTTGTACAGTATGGTAATTCTGTCTTGTAATTCATGAACAGAGTTTTTATCTTTTAAAAGGATATGGGAGGGACACCTGGGTGGCTCAGTTGGTTAAGTGTTTACCTTCGGCTCAGGTCATGATCCCAGGGTCCTGGGATTGAATCCCTCATCAGGCTCTTTGCTCAGTGGGGAGCCTGTTTCTCCCTCTGCCTGCCACTCCCTCTGCTTGTGCTCTCTCTTCCTCTCTATCTCTGACAAATAAATAAATACAATCTTAAAAAAATAAAAAATAATAAAATGACATGTAAAATTGATACTGTTATTAATTCTTAAAATTATCTGAATCATTTTACATTTGTCCAAAAAGACAAGACTTATTTAAAAGAATAAAGGATTTGGAAATAAATGGCTTGTGTTTGAATTCTGGCTCTGTCATTTACTAATTCCAGGAAATAAGTAAAACAATTTAAGCCTCTCAGGCTTGGTTTCCTCATCTGTATTATGATAATAATGTAGCCTCATATAATTCAAAAGGGACAGATAAAATATATTAGTACTAGCATTTTTAAGTAAACACTGTGGTTATGTTAGTGACTATCATTTTATATGCTACAGACTTGAGTGTGGTTGAAGAATTTTGTCCCCACTGGTATTATAATCCTTCTGGTATCTTTGGCCTTCATGCGTCCAAGCCAGTTACTGTATTGCTATAAATCAATGATGTCCTCAACATTAATTTTCTAAATTTCTGACCTGTAGGGTGATGGTTCCAGACCATGAATCGCAAAATGGGAAGATCTAACTCAACTCTCCTGCCACTGAGTGGGGTTGTCCCTCAGAGAGAAGCATGTTATTGTATTCCTGCCCTTAGCTTTATTTTTTTTTAATTTTATCTTATTATGTTATGTTAGTCACCATACAATACCTCATTAGTTTTTGATGTAGTGATCCACGCTTCATTGTTTTCATATAACACCCAGTGCTCCATGCAGTACGTGCCCTCCTTAATACCCATCACCAGGCTAACCCATCCCCCCACCTCCCTCCCCTCTAACATCCTCAGTTTGTTTCTCAGAGTCCATAGTCTCTCATGGTTCTTCTTTCCCTCTGATTCCCCTCCGTCATTTTACCCTTCCTTATCCTAATGACCTCCATGCTATTCCTTATGTTCCACAAGTATGTGAAACCATATGATAATTGACTTTCTCTGCTTGACTTATTTAACTTAACATAATCTCCTCCAGTCCCATCCATGTTGATGTAAAGGTTGGGTATTCATCCTTTCTGATGGCTGAGTAATATTCCATTGTATATATGGACCACATCTTCTTTATCCATTCATCTGTTGAAGGGAATCTAAGCTCTTTCCACAGTTTGGCTATTGTGGACATTGCTGCTATGAACATTGGGGTGCATATGGCTCTTCTTTTCACTACATCTGTGTCTTTGGGGTAAATACCCAGTAGTGCAATTGCTGAGTCATAGGGTAGCTCTATTTTTAATTTTTTAGGCACCTTAGCGTTAGAGCTATGGCTCAGAGAGTTTGCCTGGGGAGAGTAGCAGGTCATTAAAGAGAAAACTTAAAATCTTTTCCCAAAGGAAGTGATTTTATTTACCATAGAGTGGAGCAGTTCAAACCTAATGGTTGTCTACAAAATACTGAAGGTTGTGGTGAAAGGCAACAGAGAAGAAATTGATAGATGTATTGATGATATAGGCTAAACTGGAGGTCATCTGGTTTGCAGAAGAGAACCAGTGAAATAGACAGCTAGGAGGAGGTCTACTAGTGTTGAGAAAAAATCTCAGGAACTGACCCAAGGAACTACTTCTTCAAAGGAATCTGAGTTTTATCAGATTTGGTTGTAGAGCAATTTGTGCCCCAAAGTATTGTTAAAATCAATAAAGCAATCTGCCACCAATTTGTGGAGTTTAACAGCTGGTTGTGGTCAGGAAAAGAAAGAGTCAAGGTAAGGTCTTCCAAAACCACTTTTCTCCCAGGCTGACTGTAACACCTGAGGAGCAACATCAGAGGCTTAATACTCCCGGGAAATGGTGGGATAGATAAACCTCACTAATAATTCAAAAAGTATATAAAAATAAACAAGAAAGTAAGAATAACAAGCCTTTGAGGTAAAGGTTCCAAGAGTTGCAACAATACATTATCTAAAACGTCTAACGGGGGCTGGGGGGGCGGGCAGGGAGGCGCCTGACTGGCTCAGTCAGTAGAGCATGAGACCTTTGATCTTGGAGTTGGGGGAGTTTAAGTCCCACACTGGGCATAAAAATTACTTTAAAATTAAATCTTAAAAAAGATTTTTTTTTAAATGTCTAATGAAAAATCCTGAGACATTTAACAAACAGAAAAGAGTTACCCATATACAGGGGAAAAAGCAGACAACAGACACTACCTGTGACAGTGAACAGATATCAAAGTTAACACACAAAGACTTCAAAGTAGCCATTATAAATATGTTCAAATAATTAAAGGAAACCCTGATTAAAGAGGTAAAGGAGAGTATGAGAACAATGGCACTTCAAAATAGAAAATATCAATAAAGAGAAAAAAGTTATGAAAAAGTGGAAAATCTACAGTTAAAACTAAAGGGGAAATTCACTAGAAGTGTTCAGCAGTAGATGTAAACTGGCAAAAGAAAGAACTAGCAAACTTGAAAACAGATTAATAGAGATTATAGAATCTGAAGAACAATGAGATAAAAGAATTAAAAAAAGATAAATGAACAGAGCTTCAGAGAAACAAGAGATACCATTAAACACACCAACATATACACGAGAGTACAGAGGAAGAAAAGAATGAAAGGAGAAAAGAAATTCAGAGAAAACACCCACATTTAATGAAAAACATTCATCTGTACATCCAGAAAGTTTGATGAACCCCAAGTAGGATAAAGACAAAGAGATTCACAAAGAAACACATCATAGTAAAAATGCTGAAAGCCAAAGAAAGGAGAAATCTTGATAGCAAGAAAAAGAATCTACTATCATTATAAGGGAATCCCAATAATATTAATAACCAACTTCTCAGCAGAAATAATGGAAGTTGGTTGAGGGTCTGACTCTTGGTTTTAGCTCAGGTTGTGGTTCCACAGTTGTGGGATCAAGTCTTTTTTGGAGTCTGTTTGAGATTCTCTTTCCCTCTCCTTCTGCCCCTCCTACTCATACTCTCTCTTTCTCTCTCTCCTTCTTTTTAAAATAAATAAACCTTTAAAAAAATAAAATAAGACAAACTGACAAAATAAAAAACTATCAACCTAGAATCTAAATCCAGCATTGTTATCTTTCAAAACTGAAGCTAAAATAAAGTCCCAGATTAACAAAAATTGAGTAAGAATTTGTTGCCAGCACACCCAACTACAGAAATACTACATACATTTCTTCAGACTGGAAACAAGTGAATCCAGACAGTAATTTGAATCCCCACACAAAACAAACAGCATCAGTAAAGGTAATTATATAATTATAAACACAATTAAATTCATATTTCTTCTCCTTTTTTCTCTCAACTGATTTAAAAAGCAATTATATAAAACAAAACACAATTAAATACATATTTCTTCTCTTTTTTTCTTTCAAATGATTTAAAAAGCAATCATATAAAACAACTTGTATGTAATTTATTGTTAGACCTATAACATATAGATATATATTTGCCAAAAATTACAAAGAAAGAGGTGAGTGAGAGCAAAGCCATAATATTTCATCAAAATATTAAAACTAGAAATACCATATGCTCCAATAATTCCACTACTGGAGATTTATCCAAAGAAAATGAAAACACTCATTCAAAAAGATATATGCACCCCTATATTTATTGCAGTATTATTTACAATAGTCAAGTCATGAAAGCAACTCATTGATAGATGATTGGATAAAGAAGCTGCCACACACACACACACACACACACACACACACACACACACACAGGGATATTATGCAGTCCTCAAAAAGAATGGGGTTTATGCTATTTGTGACAACATAAATGGACCTAGAAGCTATTGTATTAAATAAAATATAAGTCAGACTGAGAAAGACAAATACCATATGGTTTTGCTTTTATGTGGAATCTAAAGAACAAAACGAATAAACAAAGAAAAAGCAGAATTAGACCTATAATACAGAGATCATACTGAAGGTTGTCAGAGAGTAGAGGCATAGGGAATGGGCAAAATGGGTGAAGAGGAGTGAGAAGAGTGTCTAGTTATCAAATGAATAAATCATGGGAATAAAAGTCACAACATAAGGAATATAGTCAATGACATTGTAACAGCATTGTATAATGACAGATGATAGCTACATTTGTGGGGAGCATGTCAGAACATATAAAGAAGTTGAAACACTATGTTCTACACCCAAAACTAATGTAGCATTATGTGTCAACTCTACTCAAATTATTTTTTTTTTTAAAGTGTGACTACATCAAACTAAAATCTTCTGCACAGCAAAAGAAACCATCAACCAAGTGAAAAACAACCTACACAATGGGGAAAAAATCTTCAAACCATGATCTGATAATGGTTTAATCTTGAGAATATATAAAGAATTTATAGAGCTCAATAGCAAAAAACCCAAATAATCCACTTAAAAATAGGAAAAGGACCTGAAAAGACATTTCTCCAAAGAAGAGATATGAGTGCCTGAGTGACTCATTTGGCTAAGCATCTGACTCTTGGTTTCAGCTCAGGTCATGATCTCATGGGTCATGAGATCGAGCCCTGCATCAGGCTCCACACTCAGTGGAGAGTCTGCTTGAGATTCTCTCCTTCTCCCTCTGCCCCCCAACCCCTGCTCTCTCTGTCACTCTCTCTAAAATAAATAAATCCTAAAAAAAAGAAGAGATACAAAAGGCCAACTGGTACATAAAAATAAGCTCAACACCCCTAGTCATTAGGAAATGCAAATGAAAACCGCAATGAAATATCCTCATACATGTTAGAATGACCATCATCAAAAAGACAAAGTATAACAAATGCTGACATGGATGTAGAGAAATTTTTTGTTACTTATCTTTCTTATAGGAGTTTACGTATACTGAAGACAGAAAAACATGCCAGATGAAAAATACCTATGTATACGAGAGGACACTGCTCTCTATATAGCAGGTCCTGAATATATATTTTATTAATGAAGTTATAAAAAACAACCCCTCAGGAATATATATCTTTATCATTATTTCTCCTATAATCACATTTCACAGCTAAAATTTGCTACCACTTAGAATTTTGGTGCTTTAAATATAATTTTATTAGTAAAATCCCTATGTGTGTGAATATCACTCTAACTTAGAAATGAATTGACATGCCAGAATTCCTAACCCAGTGCAAGCTGAAAATAAGAGTTCTGGCTTTTAATTAGTTATTTTATCAGTCTGGAAAATTGGTGAGTCTTTAAGATTCATTTTGTACTTTTAAATTATTTTAATTATTGCAAAGTATTCAGGTGCAATATGGTAGCCATTTATAAATAAATAAATAAATAAAATTAAATAAAATACAAGATCATTATCATTATGTGTAATGTACTAATTACACAGAGCTCTATTCAGGCCAAATTTGATTACTGTGATTCTTCATTGCTATTCCGCTAGATTTAAAAGCCAAGCATTATTACAACCAATTTCTTTTAATTTTATGATGGATTCCTTTTGTTTTACTCGTTCTCTCTGTTGCATGAAAAAACACAAAATTGTACCATGAATAAAACTACATTTTTCTCCTATTTTGAGATAACTAGGAAGTGTCCTTGTTTGTCTTTGAATTTAAAATGCATAATCCAAAGTCTTGATGTGAAAAGTGAGTGCCTAATACTACAGTATCAGCTTGTATAAGGCATCTTGTGGGAAGGAAGCATTATTTTGTATATGTAGTCCTGTTAACTGTAGAGTACAGAATGAAAAGAATATTAAATATTTAAAGGAGAAAAAATGCTAAAGATTTAAAGATGGAACTAACCAGCTAGATCGAGTATCAGAACCCAGAATAAACAATCCACATAAATTTAAAATAGCCTTGTATAGTACTGGTCTGTTTTGAAAGACGCAACATGGGTTAATAGTGGAAACTTAGTTAAATCCTCAGGGTATATTTAATACTGAGCTTATATAAACTTTATATGACAGTCTGAAATTTGTTTTGCTTTTAAAAAATAAGATAAAAACAATCGCTCTCTGTTGACACATGCTATATCATAGCTTTTAACATTAGTTGATTTATATGTACTATCATCTAAATCTTACAACAACCCTCTGGGTACACATCAGTATCCCAGTTAGAGAAGAGAAAGCAGAAATATATATATAGTTTAAAGCAGTTTCTGAAGGTAACAATGAACATGACAGGGCTTGGGTTTGAACCACAGCTACCTAACTACAAAGTCTAATTTCTCTCTATGAAAAGATTGTGAGCCAAAGGTAGAATACAGGATGAGTTCTATTTAAGGATGTCTGGCTGGAATCTGTGGGAAAAGAAATAAGGATGGTCATAAAATTTTAGGGTACAAGATTAATGAGTTAACGTCACTTTTTAAAGTGCATCCCCATCTAAGTCCTGTAATATAAAGACCATAATATGATACCAGAAACAAAATATCCTTCACCCTCTAATAGTAACAAAAGAATAACCTGATGGTCCAAACATGTTTGGAAACTTTTCATGAACACACAATAATAATAGTCCAGACAACTATCAAATTACTTTTCTTGAAGCCAAATGGAGAAAGAATTTTCATCCATAGGAAAAAAATAATATATCATTGAAAAGCATAGATAATTTAAAGGGGCAAATATTTCAATAATTTCTAATTGTTTTCAATTATTTCATTCGGGTACTTAGTAGCCCAACTATCCCTACTGTGTGTATAGTACAATTGTGATTTGCTTTAAGAGATAATGTCCCTTTACATTTTTTTAATTTTTAATTTTATGCAAAGGGGTGATTTACATTTAAAATATTAAAGTCTTTAAAAATTTTCCTTCTAAATGTATAGTTAGTGTTGATCTTACCTTGATGAATGAAAATGTGGGCAGCAAATTAACCAGTATTCTCAAGTGTTGGTGCTGCTTTTTTGTGAAAGGCAAAGAAAACTAGTGTTTGTTAGCAATCATTAACCACAAATATGTATATTTATCCCCATGATGCTATAGATTCCTTTGGTGAAGCGGTCAAAAACAGATAAGTCAATGAGAAGTAAAATGCAACTTTTGACAACAGATATTGATCTCTTGATATGGACTGGTTCTGAAACATCTGGTACCAAAACTTTCTACTGGATTACACTTGCACCAGGGATCCAGGACGCTCAGGCTACAGTCTATAGTGAGGCCTGCCAGAACACCCACAGCTACCATTTTTAGGTGCTTAGCATTATTATTGAATGTCTTTCTTGGGAATTAGCCTCAAGGGGAATGAGGATGGAATGGGAAATTCTTTAGCATCACTTTAAACTTACTGGAACTACTAGCTAAGGTGTTTCAACAAATGGGTTTATTTACCCAAAGTTGTAGAGAACGTTCACCATGCTAAGACTTTGCTGGTAATAGAGATTAAGAATAATTTATCTAGTAAATTCATTCAGTGGAATTTATCAAGCACCTGCTATGTGTTGGTTGCTGGGGATATAGTCGTCAAAATGATAGATGCAATTTTTGCCCTGATAGAGTATACATGCTGGTTGTGGAGACATATAAACAAGTAACACAAGCATATATTTATATGATTGCCTGTTCTGAAGTGAATGTGCAGGAAATGTGTGAAGGAAAAGGACAAAATTGTGTGAGAAAGAACAGTGGGAGATATTTATAAACAAGGATTTAATAAGATCAGATTTACATTTCTGCAAAACTGATATGGCTGAATGAAAAGGATTGCAGAGGGACCAGAGTGACAGTGGGGACCAAGTAATAAAACTAATGTGGAAGTCTAGATGACATATGAGCATCTTCTGATTTAGTGTGGCAACAAGCAATAAAAACAAAAGTGGATGATAAACTATCACCAATGTTTTATCAATAAGACCACCTTATGAATTTAATCATATGAGCTAAATTTTAATCTATAGGGAAAAGAAAAATATAATACAGAAGAGAGTCTAGTTTGGACAGTAGTTAAATGACCACTAAGGACCTTGTGCACCTAGAGTCACTTGGAGTCACATGCATGCTCTGTATTTTTATAGAGACCAAGCTATATTCTACCATGCCTACCTACTAGAATATTTTGCTTAAACTAAAGCTGTGTCCCCAGAGTTAGATACCAACTCTTAATAATTTACTGCTGATATATAACTCAGGATTATCCAAAACAAATATCTTTTAAAATTTATCCTTTCCATTTAATGGTATTCAGCAAATATTTATTAACTACCACAATTTATCAGGCACTGTGCTAAATGTTGGAAATCAATGATGATAAAATGAAAGCACATATTATCTTTATATCTCTCTCAGTTTAATGGTGAAACCAGACAAACAATACTAATAAAATGTAATGTGCATTGTTATTACTTAATCTGTAATGATACTTGGTGGAATAAAATAGTTTCAGGTAGCACAGGAAAGATGAAGAAAACGTAGACATGTAGAAGGCATGACAACTATCTCAAGTTGACAGGAAGTGTGAAAACAAGAGTAGCGATCTTCCACGGAGATGGAAAAGAACTTAAAAAGATTCTAAGTGGACAGATAAATATGAAATGTTGGAGGAACTGAAAGTGATTCAGTAATGTCTGCAGCAAAATATGGTAGGTGGTTGGGAATGAATGAAGATTTTAAACAATGAAAGAGGTTATAGAACAGTGAAAGATAGAGTCTAATTAATTAAAAGCCACAGAAGCCACAATAGAGTTTGGGCCTGACCTAAAGGGGAAAAAAAAAAAAAAAATACTACTGAAATATTTTAGAGAGAAATATCAGTACTTGCATTTCAGAAATATAACTGAAGCTCTAATGATGATAATAGACATTAGAAGATCAAAGTTGGAATCAGTAAAACTGATTAAGAGGCTGTTCGAAAAAAAAAAAAAAACAAACATACAAAAGATGGTGGGTGTTATCCATTAGGATGTACAAAATTGGATGATGTTTAGAAAGATTTAAAGTAAAATCAAGAAGCCTTGATAACAGTTTGACTCCTGGGTTGGTTGAACTACTGGGAGGGAAGAAAGTAATTCTCAGTCAAACATACCCCACAGTTTCTGCCATCTACTCTGTGGAGAGATGTGGATATGACAGTGGACTTGACTGGCTAGGGAGAAATAACATGAAGCAAATCAATGTATATTAAATACCTGATGTGTACCTTTTTTACACCCAACATATGAAAGATCATGATTTAGGCAGAATCAGACCTAAAAGACTACAAAACAGTTTTCCTTCCAGCACACCAAACATTGATTCAACCAAATACTAGACGGCTATTTTTCACTGCACATGTCAGAAAAGGGTGTTCTTTCATATTGGAGGATTTGATTATCAAAGGATATGATGATATTTATAGGAAGTTCACAGGAAGAAGGAAAAAAAATATCAAGGAATTAGGAGTAAAATTGACTACTAATAAAAACTGAAGATGAATGCTAAAATGTAGTTTTGAGTACTAGGGCAATTATGCAAATATAAGCAGTTCATAAAAGCTGATTACATTTAACCGCAAAATAAATTAAAGAATGCCAAATAGGTCAGGATTATTAATCTATCATCTTTTCAACTTCATGAAGTAACAAAGGTGAAAAGTTGATGCTAAATCATTAAGTTCTAAATCTTAAAAGAGGAATTAATTAACAATATTGAGATTACTGTTTCTTTACTGAGTACAATGAAACCACTGAAGCCATTCTTTTTTTCATTTACCCATTAATTCACTAAAACATCTACAAGGTTAAACATACAAAATCTTTAAAATATGGATTGAGCATCAAGTAAGAATTAGTAAATTTAGTTTCTAACTTCATCTCCTGGATATTTGTGTCCTTAGGTCATCTGATTGAAGCCAGAAGGATATTAAAACCAAAGCTCAACAGGCAAGTGGTAGCACAAAAGAAAATCAAAGGAAAGAAATACTTAGAAATCATAGAGAAGGTGTAAAAAAGTTTCAGAGCAAACAGGAAAAATTGCCTAAAATTTATACCTTTTGGTGGAGCCAGCAAAACCAAATCCTCCTGGAGGAAATTCCAGAGAAATGACATGCTTGAACTTCAAGATGCAGCAAAACACACCATTAATCATATTTTTAATTTTTTTTTCAGTTCAAGTAAGTGCTAAAACAACTAAAAAGGATGATGAAGTGTATAAAGTCTGGAAATGAAACATATTTAGATAAGGTACTTAGATGAGTTTTTAGAAGTATGAGTAGCATCCATGGATGGGGTATGGGACCATTTATTCTCACCATTAGCCCTCACATGTGCTTGCAGCTCTTCCAGAGTGCTTACTTACTATCTTATGCCTAAAGTTTTCCTCTTCTTTCCTAAAGATTTCTCTTGCTTTCAGTCAACAGCTGGTCCAGTGTTCCGCTTCTTACATATTGTTATATGATATTGACACAGAAGAAATCAAGGTTATGTTCCAAAGTAATATCCTATTTTATCTGTTGGTACCACTGGTATATGGGTCCAGATACTATTTAGCGTGTTTTTAGGATCCTCATGCATTTGAAAACAATTAGAAAGTACCAGCATAATTATAACCATATGGCAAGAATTAGTTAATATTTTTCACCTCTAGATTAATATTCATATTCATATTTACTGAAGTGAATCATTTGGTGTGTCCTCAATTAGTTTAGCAAGGTCAATTACTTTAGATTTTCTTCATCAAAACTTATCCTTAATCAACTTATTCATTTTCTGTTTTTTTTTTCCCAATATACCTGAGATATCTGTGTTATGACTGTGCAGATAGTTTGCCAAATTCCAAATTTTCCACTTAATTTATGAATTACAGTAAGCTGAAAATAAACTATCAAAGCTCACTTTTCCTTTTTTTTTTGAGAAGAGAAAAGAGAAGGGACAATTAATAAAACTGAATATACAGCTTTGCCTACATTGTGGAAATCATCAACTAATTTTATAATACTACATTACATAATTTTCTCCCTGAAAAATTAGTTATGTACAAAGTTTAGTGTACTTACCTGATGATTTTTTTTTTAAGATTTTATTTATTATTTGACAGATAGAGACATAGCGAGAGAGGGAACGCAAGCAGGGGGCGCGGGAGTGGGAGAAGCAGGCTTCCAGCAGAGCAGGGAGCCGGATGTGGGGCTCCATCCCAGGACCCTGGGACCATGACCTGAGCCAAAGGCAGACGCTCAATGACTGAGCCACCCAGGCGCCCCTTGCCTAGTGATGTTTTACTATGATCTTCACAATGAACATTTAATTGGACAGAGAATTCTTACAATTCATATTATAATGTTATTCACTGAATTGCAAAGTGCAAAGATAATAATTTCCACTTCAAGAAAATTATTAAATGTAAGAATTTCTTATTTATTTAATGAAATTAACATGATTGGGAATTTTGACCTCTTTGAGGAAACTAATTGATTATACTGTAATTAATTATCAAATAACAGCAAAGTTTGATTAACTGCTGTTTAAGATTTTTGTCCTCTATTGACTTAGTACCAAAAAGTCTCATCTCTATCCCCTCAATGTTTTATTGTATAGTTTGTCTTTTTTAATGGACTTTTGAGAATTCTCTGTATATTTTAAATTTATTATGTATCAAGAATACCCATTGCAAATATATTATCTAAACTGGTGACTTGATTTTTTTACTTGATTTGCCTTTTGATAAACAGATGTTTTTAATCTTAACAAAGTCAATTTGATCAAATTTTATTTACACTTGTGGTTTTTTGTGTCTTGTTTAAGAAATCCTTTCCTATAGTAAGGTCAGAAGGGAGGGAAATCTGAAGGGGGAGAAGAACCTTGAAAGACTATGGACTCCGGGAAAAAAAACTGAGGGTTTCAGAGGGGATGGGGTTGGGGGGATGGGGTAACAGGGTGATGGGTATTAAGGAGGGCACATGTTGTGATGTGTACTGCGTGTTATATGCAACTAATGAATCACTGAACACTACATCAAAAACTAATGATGTGCTATACAGTGGCTAAATGAACATAATAATTAAAAAAAGAAGTATTTTTTCTAAATTTCCTTTCACATTTTTTATAGTTTTGCCTTTCATAATCAAATCTTTAAAACATCTGGAATGAATTTTGGATATGAGAGTCCATGATGAAATATAATTTCTGCCAGAGTTAAGCAATCATTTTTCCATTATTCATTTAATGATTCCAACTAATGTGAAATGTCTACTCTGACAGAAACTGAGGATCCGTTTTTTTTTTAATTTCTAGGCTATTTTCTTTTATTGATCCATTAACTTATTCTTCTGTGACTAAACTAAAACTATCACTTTAGTATTAATCCCACATTGATTTTATGTTTTGGGCAAATCCATCTACCTCCAAATCATTTCTTGGTAATATTGCCCTAGCTAGATTTGGTTCTTTGAATGTCCAATTCAAATTTTGTTAATCAAATAATATGGGAAAAGATGATAACAGCTTTGTAATATAGCTTGACATCTGGAATTGTAATGCCACCAGCTTTGGTTTTCTTTTTCAACTTTCCTTTGGCTATTCAGGGTCTTTTCTGGTTCCATACAAATTTTAGGATTATTTGTTCCAACTCTCTGAAAAAAGTTGATGGTATTTTGATAGGAATCGCTTTGAATGTATAGATAGCTCTAGGTAGCATAAATATTTTAACAATATTTGTTCTTCCAATCTATGAGCATGGAACATTTTTCCATTTCTTTGTGGCTTCCTCAGTTTCTTTCATGAGTGCTCTATAGTTTTCTGAGTACAGATCTTTGCCTCTTTGAATAGGTTTATTCCTAGGTATCTTACGGTTTTTGGTACAATTGTAAATGGGATAGACTCCTTAATTTCTCTTTCTTCTGTCTCATTGTTAGTGTATAGCAATGCAACTGATTTCTGTGCACTGATTTTATATCCTGCCACTTTGCTGAATTCCTGGATGAGTGCTAGCAATTTGGGGTTGGAGTCTTTTGGGATTTCGACATAGAGTATCATGTCATCTGTGAAGAGGGGGAGTTTTGCTTCTTCTTTGCTAATTTGGATGCCTTTTATTTCTTTTTGTTGTCTGACTGCTGAGGCTAGGACTTCCAGTACTATGTTGAACAACAGTGGTAATAGTGGACATCCCTGTCTTATTCCTGACATTAAGGGAAAAACTCTCAGTTTTTCCCCAGTGAGAATGATAGTCACTGTGGGCTTTTTGTATATAGTTTTTATGATATTGAGGTATGTTCCCTTTATCCCTACACTGTGAAGAGTTTTAATCAAGAAAGGATGCTGTACTTTGTTAAATGCTTTTAATGTATCTATTGAGAGGATCATATGGTTCTTGTCCTTTCTTTCATTAATGTAGTATATCACATTGATTGATTTGTGGATGTTGAACCACCCTTGCAGCTCAAGAATAAATCCCTTTGGTCGTGGTGAATAATCCTTTTAATGTACTGTTGGTACTGGCACAAAACAGACACATAGATCAATGGAACAGAATAGAGAGCCCAGAAATGGACCCTCAACTCTATGGTCAACTAATATTCAACAAAGCAGGAAAGAACATCCAATGGAAAAAAGATAGTCTCTTCAACAAATGGTGTTGGGAAAATTGGACAGCCACATGCAGAAGAATGAAACTGGACCATTTTCTTACATCATACACCAAAATAGACTCAAAATGGATGAAAGACCTAAATGTGAGACAGGAATCCATCAAAATCCTACAGGAGAACACAGGCAGCAACCTCTTTGACATTGGCCACAGCAACTTCCTCCAAAATACATCTCTAAAGGCAAGGGAAACAAAGGCAAAAATGAACTATTGGGACTTCACCAAGATAAAAAGTTTTTCACAGCAAAGGAAACAGTCAACAAAACCAAAAGACAACCAGCAGAATGAGAGAAGATATTTGCAAATGTCTTATCAGATAAAGCACTAGTATCCAAAATCTATAAAAAACTTATCAAACTCAACACCCAAAGAACAACTAATCCAATCAAAAAATGGGCAGAAAGAACAGACATTTCTCCAAATAAAACATACAAATGGCCAACAGACACATGAAAATTGCTTAACATCACTCAGCATTAGGGAAATACAAATCAAAACCACAATGAGATACCACCTCACACCAGTCAGAATGGCTAAAATTAACAAGTCAGGAAATGACAGATGTTGGTGAAGATGCAGAGAAAGGGGAACCCTCTTACTTTGTTGGTGGGAATGCAAGCTGGTGCAGCCACTCCGGAAAATAGTGTGGGGTTCCTCAAAAAGCTACCATATGACCAGCAATTGCACTACTAGGGATTTATCACAAAGATACAAATGTAGTGATCTGAAGGAGCAATTGCACCCCAATGTTTATAGCAGCAATGTCCACAATAGCCAAACTGTGGAAAGAGCACAGATGTCCATTGATAGATGAATGGATAAAGAAGATGTGAATATTAGGCAGCCATCAAAAAATGAAATCTTGCCATTTGCAAGGACATGGTTGGAACTAGAGGGTATTATGCTAAGCAAAATAAGTCAATCAGAGAAAGATAATCATCGTATGAGCTCACTGATATGTGGAATTTAAGAAACAAAGCAGGATCATAGGGGAAGGGATGGAAAAATAAAACAAGATGAAATCAGAGAGGGACACAAACCATAAGAGACTCTTAATCATAGGAAACAAACTGAGGGTTGCTGGAGAGGTGGGGGTGGGGAGATGGGGTAACTTGATGATGGACATTAAGGAGGGCATGTGATGTAATGAGCACTGGGTGTTATATAAGACTGATGAATCACTGAACTCTACCTCTGAAACTAATAATACACTATATGTTAATTAATTGAATTTAAATTAAGAAAATAAAATTTAAAAATAATATGGGAAAATTAAAACATACTGCCATTTAGACTGTTTACTATGCTTTTCTCTAGTTTGATTTTGGTGTAGTAGTGCTGATTCAGTGGTGTTAGTAAACATTCTCATCTTTTTCCTCCCAAAGGAAAAAACTTGTAATATTTCACCATTATATAAGAGTTGATGATGTTTTATAGATAATATCTCACTAACTTAAGAATTTACCTCTTATTCTTCATTCTCTAAGAATTTTAATCAATAATGATGTTGTATTTTATCAAACATATTTTCCCAATTTAAGTAGATCATGCAAAGTATATTTCCCTTTATATAATAATGTGATATATTACATTAACCTAATGTAACTTTTATGACCCTAGTCTCACCTCAGATAAATCCAACTTGCTCATAACATGATAATCATAAAAAGTAATTATTCGTGATCATGTTTATGAATCTCCCTGATTTTCCCCTATAAGCCAAGTAAACTAGGATAAATAAATAAACTATACATAGATAACTTCCAAAACAAAACTAGATAGGTAATTATCCTCATGAACTCAAAACCACTGGAGATCCTACATGACATATGTGGCATCATCAACAGCACAGGAAGAAATATAAAACAAAGAGAATAGGGAAACTCAGTGCTCATGAAAAAGTAACAACAGAAAAGGATTGCAATCAAAGCCCATACAAACCTTTAGGGAATTATAAGGTAATATGAGCAGAATTTTAACCCTATGGACAATGAAAGTATTCAAGAAAGACATGCCTAAAAAGTAGAAAAAGTACAACCTAGTACTTTAAAGAACTTAATATACTATGGAACTTATGACAGCTTTAAAAGAATAAAATAAATTAGAAGTTTTTAAAAACTTAGAACTGAGATTGGAGAAAAGGATGTTGGAAATAAATGTCATCAAATTCAAGAAGTGATTAGAAATAAAATACTTGAGAAATCAAAACTAAACCTAGGTAGAATCCAAAAGCAAATAAACAGTTGGGAAAGCCATAAAAATACAACATATAAAACAACAAAGAACAAGGAGGCAATGTGGCTAAATTAAAGGCAAAGAAAGGAAGAATAGTAGGAGATGAGTTCAGGAGAGGTACAGTGGCAGAGATCTTTTTTTTTTTTTTTTTTTTTTTTTTTTAGAGAGAGAGGGAGAGCTCACACGCAGTGTGTGCATGGGTGGGGGAAGGCAGAGAGAAAGGAAGAGAGAGAATTGTAAGCAAGCTCCACACTCAGCACAGATCCTGACACAGGGCTCTATCTCACAACCCTAAGATCATGACCTGAGCTGAAATCGAGAGTCAGACACTTAACTGACTGAGTCACACAGGCACCATGACAGGGATCATTTTAGGCTCATACTCTTATTATTTATTACTGTGTGTTTCCTGTGTATCAAATCATAATGCATTTTATTAGCCAACTCTAAATGGAATGATTTAAATAATAATATAATAACATAAATAAGAATAAAATTACTTGAAAACAAGAAAAATAATTATTGTGATTCTCTATGTTCACTGCTCTCAGGTTAACATCCATTAAACATTCAAGTGGAGATGTTATGAATATTCAGTTAGATATTCCAGAATTCAGAAGAATGTCAGGCTGGAGATATAATCTTGGGATTCACCAAAAAAGATGCTTTTTAAACCATGAGACTGGATGAAATTATGTAAAGAGTGTGTGTGTGCATGTGTGTGTAAATATATATACATATTTATACAAATAATATACAAATATTAATTAATTGATTAACTTATTTATTTACTTATACAAATAAACTAGAAGTCAATGAGGATTGTGCTTTGGCACTCATGCTATGCCTAGCCATCCTGGAGCTTAAGCCCAGAATCAAAATTAATAATATTGATTCTGTTTTAGTTAGATATTTTGTTTATTATGGATTTTTTGCATGAAATTTTAAAAACAAATATTGAAATAATCTTATCTTTGATACTCAGCTTTTTGGCTCTCCCTTAAATTCTGTACCCAAGATGAGTTGGTCATGTGCATCACCACAGTCTCAATGTTGGCCTGAACACTCCAACATTTAAATTTTGGGGAGATCTGAATGAACGAGCAAAAGAGACTGAGATAGAGTGGCCAGAGATATAGGAAAACCAGATGAGTGTGTTGCCTAGAATCAAAGAAAAGAAAGTGTTTCAAAGGGGAATTAACTGGGTTAAATGCTGCCCAAAAGCAATGTTAAATGAAGACAGAGAAATGGCCAAGGGTTTTAGCAACAGGTTTATTAGTGGGAAGCATAGTATTATTGAAGTGGTGGGTGTGAAAATCTAATTAAGATAAATTCAAAGAGATAGGAAAGAAAATGGAGAGAGTGATTATAGACAATTCTTTATAGGATATTTTCTACAGAGGAAAGAAAAGTCAAATGGCCTATGAAAAATGAGATCATAAGGTTTATTCATTTTTGGGATGGGAGAAAAATAAGATGATTTATTTAAGATGGTCAAATGATATTTGTATTCTAAAAGGAATGATATAGTAAAAGGGAAAAATTATGATGTAAGAGAAAGAGATGGGGAGACAACCTAAAGAAATGTCCTTTAGCAATTAGCAGGAATGTGACCCTGTGAATAACTGTTAGGGTTGGTCTTAACTAAGAACATAGAAGCTAATCCATTTGGAATGGGAGAAAAATGTGGAGCATTTGGAAGCAGAAATGGGAAATGATTTGATATAGTATTACAAGTCAATCTGTTATCCTCTGCTTGCTTCTATTTTCTCAATGAAATAGAAAGTAAAGTGGGAATTGGGAGTGTGGATTGTGAAGGAAGTATCAAAAAATGAAGAGGAGAAATGACAGGGGACAAAGATATGAAACAATTGTCTGGGTCCCTAGGGAAATGGAAGAGATAATGGGTTAGGGGAGTCTAAAATGTTATGTTGAGCTGCATGGGTGTAGCCACAGACCAAGTATTCAAGGGATGTCCCATAAAACTCTTATTAAGGGTGCCTGGATAACTCAGATGGTTAAGTGTCTGCCTTCAGCTTCATGTCATGATCTCCGGGTCCGGGGATTAAGCCCCACATCTGGCTCCTCCTGCTCGGTGGGGAGTCTGCTTCTCCCTCTGCCTCTATTGCTGCTCGTGCTCTCTCTCTCTTACAAATGAATAAATAAAATCTTTTAAAAAAATAAAAAATAAATTTAAAAAACCCTCTTACTTTAAAAATGAAAGTCTGTATTTCAAAGAATGGGATAGATCCCTCCATGGTATTACTGTCAAGTAGAAATAAAACAAGATTACATCTATATTACTTCAGAAAGTGTCCCTTTTCCCAATAAGTGCCAACATCTGCAAAGATCCAGCTAAAATGTTTGTGAAACTTACTCCAATTCCCAGGTAGAATTAAATTCCCTTCCAAAGCAGCCCCATATCACTTTGTAGGGATTTCAAAATTGGCACTTATCACATTAAATAAAAAGAATTAAATGGCTAATCAACTCTATTATTTTGTCTGACTCATTGGACAAAAGAGTATTATGGAAGGAATGAGTTTTATTCATTGACACTAGAGAATAAACCAAAGAATAGGTCATGCTCATTCCCATTCAGAAAATGTGAAAGCTGGAATGTTACATGACCTTTGGAAGTTCCTGGCAGCCATATGATTTTACATTTATATTTTGTAGAAAAATATACAGAATAGATTTCAAACTGTTTTTGAAATGGGTTGATAGATCTTTTTGTGGATTATTTTGAATGTTGCTCCAGTGGGCAGAATATATTAGCTTTCATCTTGGAAAGGAAATGGCAGCATATCTATTTCTGTAATTCCAATGAATGTAATTAGTTTATTGGGAGGAATAACAAGCTAAGACTTCAAACAAGCTTAACTTAAACTGCCTAGCCTCATGTTTGGTTGAAAAATTACCTAAAATGGTTTGTTTGGTTCCTGCTTAGAGATTTTACTCTGAAAAATAAATGTCTTGCTAACTCTTGCATTGAGTGCTGTTTTGTAACCCATTTCAAGACCAAATTTAGAGGGGTCAGTCGGTAGAGCATATGACTCCTTATTTTAGGGTCATAATTTTGAGCTCTATGCTGGTTATAGAGATTACTTAATTAAAAAAAAAAAAAGACCAAATTCAGAGACAGGTTTGCTTAATAGAGAGAGAAAGGAGAAGCATTTTATTTTCTTTATATAACTACTGTCCTCTCCATTTGTGAAAAAAGCTACCTATGCCTGCCAGTTATTTGTTGTTTACACATTTTGGATGACCCCCACTGGGATCCAAAATTTTTCACCTGCATACATTTTATTCATTTTCTCCAGAAACTACCATAACTTTACTCTCCAGAAACCTGAACAACAATCAGTTTCTGTAAAAGCCTATTTATATTGCTCCCTTACTCTGTCATAGGTATAAAACACTATAACGTACACTTTTAACCAAGGACAAACATGTTCAGTTTGACTAACAGCAAATTCTAACTGAAGAATTTATTGACAAGAATGCCACATATTCAGATCTCTCTTGCTCAAATTTTCAGTGATAAATATATCCATTATTATTTTCAGTATGATTCTGAAAACTTTTATGTTTTTCTTCCTGCTCAAAGAGCCATGCTTCTAAACAGGATATGCGTAAATCCCTGTTCTAGTTATTGTTAAGTTCACTGCAGATTGTACAAAAGGGAAGGTTTAAAAAATGATCTGATGATAATTGTTCTATGAAAGATAATATATTAAATTATTTTAATATCTCTATTCATAAGCATAAAAGTAATTTGAATATATCATTTCCATCACTTAATTACTTCTATAACAGAAATGCAGCAAAAGGAAATAAATAACAAATACATGCTTATTTGAAGATATGTTTATCTAGTTTCTTAGATATTCACTATTGTAAATACAGGAAGTGAATCTCCACTGATCTTTTTCTTCTTCTAAACAATAATGGATTTAAAGCAGGTGAAGTTTAGAGTAGCTAAGTCAGTATTTTTTTTTAAGATTATCCTTAGTCTTTCTCATTTTCTAATAAAATATAAATCTGTAAAATTTTAATTTATTGACAATAAACAGAGTATCATTAGAATAACAATGAGTACTTTTGTCCATAGGAAGGACAAATGACTGATATGCATATCTGGGGAATATATGCTAGAGAACTCTCAAATTTCTTAATTTGAAAAAAATTGAGTCTCTCATTTTAGGATTAATATCTGATTGTAACAGGTTAGCATTTTTGCAGTGAAATCATAGATCTGGGGATTTTTGAGAAATGTTAAAAATAGATGACAGTGATAATTCTTCCTCAATTGACATTCAGTAAGCATCAACAAGTGCTCCACTCTATTGAAATTGGCAAATAACTACAGGCATATGCTATTTCACTTTTATATAGTCTTACATTATGATGAAGTTAAAAGCATCAGTAAAATGAAAAAGAAATGAAAAGAACAAGCAAAAGGAGGAGCAAAGGAATTGAAAAATCTGCAGCCTAGACAATTGACATGTGATAAAGATTTGTCTATTCCTTACCCTTACTGTTTATTAACTTCAAACAAGAACTCTTTCTTTATATCTGATAAATTTGAAGATTCGAGCATCAGTTTCTTGATATCACTGCTGATATGTAAAACACAAATTTTTAACACATAAAATTAATGTATCATGTGCTAACACAGGAAGAATCAGTACAATACTTCATAAATGTAAAATGCTTAAGTAGAATGAATCCCTAGTGTCCTTTGAACACTCAATTATCTGCTTAATCCAAATATATTGCTCAAGAATGTTCAAAATAAGCAAAGTTATTCACTGTTATACTGAGATAATAAGTTGAGTAAAAATTGTGTATGTGTGTGAACTTTCCAATGATGGATCTCAACACCAGATATTCATATGCCTTTTGCTCATATTGCTAAGTTATATTAATGAATGAAATGCACATTTGCTGAGATAGATGTATACCACTCAAAGTTTGGCGACAGTTTTTGAGTAGTTGGATTTCTTAATAAAACCCAAAACTTTTCAGTAAAGGAAAATGTCTCAATATATTTTTATCAAGATGTATACACATGCATATCTGTGTGTACATACCGACATTCACACACACACATATTTATATCCACTCAATTTAAAATGAATCTAACTTACTGATTTCTCTGTCAAGTGATCAAATATATTATTGCTGGACACATAAAACTTTCCTTTCATTTTATTTCATAATCTGAGTAAATCTTTCATTGTATATATATCATCTGTCATATTTATACCAAAGCCAAACTTTCTAGTGACTTTAAGTGACACTTTCCTTTTGTTAAAAATTGCATGACAATTGTTCCTCCAAATCATGTATATGCATTTTGTCAGTGAACACTTTGCTGGGATTTAGATAGTAGACTTATGTTAAAGTTTCCATGAATATTATGTAATTGAATTTCAATCAAGGTGATTGATAGAATACCAGTTAAGACTAAGCCAACCACATACTTAAATTTATTAAGCATTTATTAATTGAAAACCATTTGCATGGAAGAATGAGTTTAAAATACCCTGAATATTTTATGTTAAGAATGTAGTGATCCACTGATGAAAGAAATTGAAGATGACACAATGAAATGGAAAAACATTCCATGCTCATGGACTGGAAGAACAGATATCGTTAAAATGTCAATATTACCAAAAGTAATCTACACATTTAATGCATCTCTATCAAAATACCAATGGCATTTTTCACAGAGCTAAAACAATCCTAAAATTTGTATGGAACCAAAAAAGACCCAGAATAGCCAAAGCAATCTTGAAAAAGAAAATCAAAGCTGGAGGCATCATAATTCTGGACTTCAACCTGTACTACAAAGCTGTAGTGATCAAGACAGTATGGTACTGGACCAAAAACAGACACATGGATCAATGGAACAGAGTAGAAAACTCAGAAATGAACCCACAACTACATAGTCAACTAATCTCTGATAAGTAGGAAAGAATATCCAATGGAGAAAAGACAGTCTCTTCAACAAATGGTTTTGGGAAGATTGGACAGCAACATGCAGAAGAATGAAACTGGACCCCTTTCTTACACCATACACAAAAATAAATTCAAAAGGAAGAAAAGACCTAAAGGTGAGACAGGAATCCATAAAAATCCTACAGAAGAACACAGACAGTAACCTCTTTGACCTCAGCTGTAACAACTTCTTACTAGACATGTCACTGAAGACAAGGAAAACAAAAGCAGAAATGAACTTTTGGGACTTCATCCACATAAAAAGCTTCTGCACAGAGAAAGAAACAATCAAAAAACTAAAAAGTAGCCTACAGAATGGGAGAAGATATTTGCAAATGACATACCTGACAAAGGGTTAGTATCCAAAATTTATAAAAAACTTATCAAACTCAACACTCAAAAAACAAATAATCCAGTTTAGAAATGGGCAAAAGACATGAATAGACATTTTTCCAAAGAAGGCCTACAGATGGCCAACAGACACATGAAAAAATGCTCAACATAATTTATCATCAGGAAAATACAAATCAAAACCACAATAAGATTACACCTCATATCTGTCAGAATGGCTAAAGTTAACTACACAGGAAACAACAGATGTTGGTGAGGATGTGAAGAAAGGGGAACCCTCTTACACTGTTGGTGGGAATGCAAACTGGTGCAGCCACTCTTGAGAACATTATGGAGGTTCCTCAAAAAGTTGAAAATAAAACTACCCTATGACCCAGTAATGGACTGCTAGGTATTTACCCAAAGAATACAAAAATACTGATTTGAAGGGATACATGCACCCTGATGTTTACAACAACATTACCAACAATAGCCGAATTATGGAAAGAGCCCAACTGTCCATGGACTGATGAATGGATAAGGAAGAGGTGGCGTGTGTGTGTGTATTACACCATATAATGGAATATTATTCAGCCATAAAAAATGAAATCTTGCCATTTGCAACTACATGGATGGAGCTGGAGATTATTATGCTAAGTGAAATAAGTCAGAGGAAGAAAAAAATACCATATTACTTCATTCACATATGGAATTTAAGAAACAAAACAAATGAACATGGGGGATAAAAGAGAGGCTCACCAAGAAACAGACTATGAATATCATCCAGTATCTACCTCTTTACCCACAATTAGAATATCAACTAATTCAACTGATTAATGTATAATTTTAAGAACTGGAAATCTGTAAAATACTTTATCAATCATGGAAAGACATCTAATTTTTTACATTAACATCATAGAAATAATCACAGATACTAAAAGAGTTGGAATCTTTATTTCCATTAAGAATATTATTTCAAACAACATAAAACTAACTGACAAACTAAAGCTTTCAAAGGAATAAGAGGACTCTGAAATCAGAAATATTCTTCCCTTTTATTTCCATTTGTAGTTACCTTGACCAACACCAACTCTGAGTTCCCTGCTCTCAGGTCTAAAACCACTCTATCTATCTATCGTCTATCTATCTATCTATCTATCTATCTATCTATCTATCTATCTATCTATCATCTATCTATCATCTGTCTATCTCTCTATCATCTCTCTATCATCTATCTATCATCTATCTATCATCTATCTATCTCTGTCTCTTGAGATTATATTTATACATTGCTCTATCTTCAGTAGAATACTCTGAAATTTATCAAAATGAAAGAACAGGTAGGTGAATGAAGTATATTTATAACTGTTACATTCTTCAAGCTGTTCTGAAAAGGGTATATATTTGTAACAACAAACTTTTGTCTCTCAATCTCTATCCTCTGTGAAGATGAGTTATTAAAATACCTCCTAGTCAGAATTAGTAAAGGCAAAGAAATGTGATTGAAGAGACACATTTTAAGCTCTGGAATAAAGGACTAAATATATATATTTAGTACTAAATATATATATATATATATATATATATATATATATATATATTACGATTCATTCTATATTTTGCTTTTATTCATAATAGTTTGTATATTTGCATACAGTTTACTTCAAGCAATGAATTGAAAATAGAATAAAATATTGAAATACAGTGGTCAGTTCTTTGCATAATTTACCTAAATAACTTCTATTTATTGCCAAATCAAAGCAAAATGTCAGGAAGTTACCTTACATTTCACTTTTAATTAAAGGTGTACACAGAGCTAGCCTCAGGATCTCCTGATTTTTAATGGCACCAACAGTTCTTGAAAGGGATAAGGAAGCATATTGTATTCTCCGTATACTCAGGGTTATTATTCACAGTACAGGTTATACAATATGTTCTGCTTTTATAGTGCTCTTTACATTAGCTCTTTCTGTGCTTTGGAACTCCTTTTTCACATCCATTTCACTATTTGTTTTATGTCCTAGAACAATCTGTAGTTCTGAATGACCTAAGAAGGGATTGTTTTTAAACCTATTTTGACTACCAGGAAAAACAGAAAGAAATCAGTGTTAAAGAAAAAAAATTAATTGCTTTACATACATATGGAAGACAGTTTAAGAGACTATACATTTAATGAAGACTGTGATTTTTTTTCAGTATCATCTATCATGAATACTAAGTGTTCAATTCTGTGTCCAGTCTTTCTGAGAACCAGCAAGGTGCTACAAAAGTAACCAAGATGTGTGCCACACTTTTAAGGGATTATTTTAAATTAGACTTTAGGAAGATTTAAAGTTACTCGAAGTGAAGAAACGAACAAAAACTTGTAAAGAATAAAAATTACCAATTACGAAGCATAATGTACCATGATGTATATTTTGCAAGTCTTGTGTTAAGTATAATTCTTTAAGGCCTCAACTAGGACAGAAATATTTAAAATTTTGGTCCTAGATAATTTCTTTTGTTTAGCCACACCGCACATTTTGCTTATGCATTCTATGTTGGGAGCCAGTATTGAATGTTGACTATCTATAAAAGTTAGCACTATGAATGAACTTCACTGACACAGATTACCACAACATAAAAGCTCAAGAGCTAATCTCAGTCCTGCTTTAGTTGAGAAGAATGTCATCTATTTGGGAATAGACTGGATGGGGAATGGGGAAGAGTATTATAAAAAATGTGTATGGTGTAGAATACCAACCTCCACAAACTCTGAAAATCTTCTTTCTGAGTTATTTTCCTGTGCTCTTCTATCAACTAGATACCATAACAAACTACCACAAATTGGGTGGCTGGACATGAATTTTGGGGTACACTATTTAACCCTCTATAGTTCACCCTCTGTTCCTCCACGATTCATATTCATTCCACATGCAAAACAAGTTCACTCCACACCAACATTCTCAAAAGTCTTAACTCATTCCAGCATCAACTCTAAGTTCAAAATCTCATCTGAATATCATCAACTCAAAAAGTCCTGAAACACATCATCTAAATCAGTTATGGGTGAGATTCTAGGTACAATCCATTTGCAGTGTTTCTCTGGCTTGACATTCTTGAGAACTTGCCTGTTGCCCATATTTCTCAAGAGGATCCATGCCATTAGACACAAGGGTTCTCCACGGATCCTTTCTGGGCAACTTCATCTCTATTTCTGTCTCTGCTGAGATGATTTATTGGATCCATAAGTCACATAACTAATATCTCCAACAACAGATTGTCCTCCTCACTCTTGGCATCCTCTCCAAAATATGCTTTAGCATTTTTTAAAAGTAAAAATAAGCTGAGAATTTTCCACAACATCAATTTCTGGTTCCATTTTGCTTAACAGATTCTTCCTTATTTGATCTCTTTCTACTCACATTTTACTATAACATCAAGGAGAAACCAGGCTACAACTTCAACACTTGGTTTGGAAATGTCCTCAGCTAAATATTCAAGTTCATTGCTTTTATGTTCTGCTTTCTGCCCAACAGTAGTATACCGTTCAGCCAAGATTTTTGCTGTTTTTTTTTTTTTTTTCATAACAGATTGCTTTTCACCAGTGTCCAATAGTGTGTTCTCCTTTACTTCATTTTTTTTTCCTCCTTTACTTCTGAGACCACAACAGAAGCACCTGTTATGTCCATATTTCCACCAGTAGTCTCTTTAAGGAAACCTAGACTTTTTATATCATAAGCTTTAATATTTGCAGTCTACTCATTACTCAATTTCAAAGAAACTTCCATATTTTTAAATATTTGATACAAAACCACCCCACTTCTGAGTACCAAAATCTACATTAGTTTTCTAGACCTGCCATAACAGTGTATCACAAGTTAGGTGGCCTAAAACAACAGAAATTTATTCTCTCATGATTCTGTAGGATAAAATTCTGAAATCCAGGTGTCAGCAAAACAATGTTCCTTTTGAAGACTCTAGGGAGGAATCCTTTTTTGCCTCTTCCAACTTCTGCAGCGCCAGGTAGTTTCTAGATTGTGGTAGCATAAGTCCAATCTCTGCCTACTTCCATCTTAAAATGACCTCTTCTCCGCATGTCTGTGTTCTCTCCTCTCTTACAAGGACTCAGTCATTGGAGTTAGTATTCACGCTGAATCCAGTGTGATAGCATCTCAACTAAATATATCTTCAAAGACTCTATTTCTAAATAAAGTCACATCTCAAAGGGGAGTAGGAAGTACAGGCTTTCAGTTATGGAATGAATAAGTCACAGGAATGATGGGTATGGCATAAGGAATATAGTCAACTATAAGAGCAGTGTATGGTGATGGATGGTAGCTACACTTGTGATGCACGTAGGGTAATGTACAGAGTTGCTGCATCACTATATTGTACATCTGAAACTAATATAATTCTGTGTGTCAATTATACTCCAAACAAATTAAAAACAGAACTATCATATAATCTGGCAATTTTACTTGTAGTTTTTTTTTTTAAATTTTATTATGTTATGTTAATCACCATACATTACATCATTAGTTTTTGATGTAGTGTTCCATGATTCATTGTTTGCATCTATTTGTAGGTATTTATTCAAAGAAAGTGAAAACACTAATTTGAAAAGACATATGTACCTCTGTGTTCATCACAGCATTATTTGCAATAGCCAAGGCATAGGAGCAATCCGAATGTCCATCAGTAAATAAATGGATGAAAAAGAGTATGTATGTGTATATATATATATATAGAATATCATTCAGCCATAAAAAAGAATAGAATCTTGCCATTTGTGACAACATGGATAGACCTAGAGGTACTATGATAAGTTAAATAAGTCAAACAAAGACAAAGACTGTATGATTTCACTTATATGTGGAATCTGAAAAACAAACAAAACATAAAACAGACTCATAAATATAGAGAAAAAGTTGATGGTTGCCAGAAGGAGGAGGTGTGAGGAGATGGACAAAATAGATGAAAGGGTATTTAGAGGTACAATCTTCCAGTTATAAAATCAATAAGGCACAGGGATGTAATGTACAGCACAGGGAATCTAGTCAATAATATTTTGACAACTTTGTATGGTGACAAATGGTAACAAGACTTATTGTGGTGACCATTTCATAATGTCTATGAATATCGAACCACTATGATGTACACCTGAAGCTAATACAATGTTGTATGTCAATTATTCTTCAATAAGAAAAGAATAAAGCCTAAAAAAAAAAAAAAACAAGTCACAGCTGAGGTTCCAGCTGGCTGAGGAGGGAAGGAAAGGAAGAACTAGCCAAAATACTATACCTTCTTCTCTAATGACAGTAATATCAAATAAAGTAAGATTCTGTTGGATTTGCCATGAAAATGCAATCTTCCAGTGTTCTTTTTCTGTTTTAATCCAATATGCACATTACTGCCTCTACACACCTGCAAGGACTGATAACTGGCAACCATCTAGAGAGGGACAGACTCAGAAGGCTCTAAAAAGTCATGGCACGTGTAGGGGGTGATGAGCACTGGGTGTTATACACAACTAATGAATTGGTGAACACTACATCAAAAACTAAGGATGTACTATATGTTGGCTAACTGAACATAAAAATAAAAAAATAAAAAATAAATAAAAAGTCGTGGCTTTGGATTTGGTCTCTTCTGAATGGAGTTGAGTTATTTTGAAGTATCATATAAATATACGTTTCTATCCCAAATCAGCCTTTCCTTTTTCCTATTAGATATGAACCTTTATCTCCAGCACTAATTAAAAACATTTACTTAAAATTATTACATAGTTTGAGAATATTTGCACTGAGGCTAGAAAATCTAGTTTTATTTAAAACCAGAAAGTACCTGTACAATTTAAAAATCATCAGACCTTAAACAGTTGTAGGAAATTAAAACACACACACACACACAACATACATATATACTTTCTTCTAAGTTATACAACTTATACAAAGATGGTTGTGAAAACAATGTGAGCCTCTCCAAGTGAATTCCAAATGAGTGATTTACAAAAGCAGAAATTGTTTTATAAAGCTGGAAAGGAGGCTAGAAATGCTCTATTTCGACCCTATAGTTTAAGAAAATGAGAACAAAGATACTGAATTTCCCCAAATCACATTGCTAATTAGTGGCAAGGCTGGAGTTGTAAATACTTGGTTTTATAAACTAAATCAGCTGATTTTTTTTTCATTTGCCGAATAGGCGCTTTGCTTGCTTCTGATATAGTCTCATAAAAATGACAAGGACTTTAGCATTCTCGGCTTCTCTGCAATGTTCATGCTGGAGTTCTGTGAGACATTTGCTGATCTGCCTTTCTCCCTGAAAATCTCACTTCTGCAGCATAGTGAAAATCCTGCACAATGTGAGTCGATGCTGAGGTTCAGATTGTTCAACCAGACCCATCTATTAAAGAGATATGTAGATAAGAATGATCAACTCATTTCTTTGCCAAGGAAAACCAAACCATTATTTCTAAGTCCAATATTAAGGGACTATTTAATTATATACAAGAAGGGTAGCAGCAATAATAATATCAATTTTAATATATAGTTTTAAGGATAAAGTGCATCAACATATATGAAATTGCCTAACACATAGTAGGAAATCAGTGAATCTTAATGTACTCCTTACTTTTCAACAGATTATATAGACCACACAAAAAATGAAGTAACACAGGCGTTGAGCCTAAAAGATATCAGGAATAAACACTAACTAAGAAATTATGAACTATTGATAGTATTCAGGCAAAAAAAAGAGAGAGAGAGAGAGAGAGAGAAATCTAAGACTTACGACATTAACACTTTCTCAAATATGTCCTATTTGGCTCACTGGGTGCATAACTAATTTGATATTCACTGACATTTATGGCTGGAATGAACCTTCATATGTACATCCTGTTGACATTTTGGCCTGGGTCATTTTTGTTGCTGTGGTGCTGTCTTTGCCCTGCAAATTGTTTAGCTGCAACTCTGGCCTCTACTCACTAGAGATCAGTAGTATTCCCACACTCTAAGGTGTGTTAACACAACATGTTGCCAAATGTGCCCTTGGTGGCGAAAGTACAATCAGTTGAGAACTACTAGTCTGAAGTTGGCTGGTGTCTTCTACCTTAGGCTATGCAGTGAGATGGAGAAGAGATTCCAGTGAACTAAGGAATCACGTAGATTTAGCTTTGGTTTTTCCTCTGCTCTGTCTCTTCCTTTCTGTGACTTGGAAAGAGTCATTTATCTACTATAGTCACACTTTCTTCATTTAAAATAGGAAAAAAAAAAAATAACCCACAGTAATCACTGAATTGTAGGTGGATAAAATAAGGTGGTGATTTTAAAGTTTGGAGGCAACCCCCCTCCACACATACACACATGTGTACACAGATACACTTGTGTATTACTGTCCTCTCTATTCTTAGTTAGGAGCTAGATTTCAAATCCAGTTGCCTTCATATTTAATTTGATCCATGGAAACAACACTCAAAGCTGTCAAAAGATGTTTCAGCCATCACCTCCCCAGGAATAACCTGACAGTTCTTGCTAAAATGCAGATACTTAGGTCCATAGTCAGTTAATATAATTTCAAAGTCTGGAGTAGACTTTCAAGTATTATACTTCTTCATTTCAAAATTCTACACATCTCTTACCTGCCAAAGAACCTAATTGACATACAGTTTTTTACTAAGTCACTCTCCACTAAATTCCTTCAACATGTCTTTCTCCTCTACAGTGTAAAATGCAAACCCTCTACCATGATAGAAGATCCTTCTATGATCTGTTCCCTTTTCTACTGATCAAGGGCATCTCCTCTATCTTTCTTTTCTTCATCTCCCTCTCCCTTTCTGACTTTCATCCTGCCATTCATAGATCACCCACCTGGAGTATATATCCCGGTACTCAAACTTGACGCTCCTTTACAATATTAAACTATCTGTAATTCCCACACAGGTGATTCTCACAAACGCCATGCTTGGCAAATGTTGGTCTTCTATTGTCGACAACATAAAATCCTATCCATCTTTCTAATCGTACTTGAAACACTCCACAGCTGGATACCCTTATCTGACTTCCATAGGGTTATCCCCATACACATTCCCCAGTACTCCCGCTCCTCTTAAATACATTAGATATTGGTAGTGTAGAGTGTGTGCGTGTGTGTGTGTGTGTGTGCATGCATGCGTGCATCCCCATGGAACACAGGACAGCAGAATCAGTGTATTTCCACTCAATTGTAATTTGGTATATAGCACCATAATTGGCACATAGCAAAGATTTGATAAACATTTTTTGAAAGAATGAACGGTGCTGTAAGCAATAAAATACAACTGAGACAAGGTCATAGCTCAAAAAGCTTATAAAGTAGTAAATGAAATGACTATACCATAGACGAATCTGAGGTAGAATGTAATGAATACTCCACCATCCCAATAGTATGTATGCAATATTATGGGAGCACAGAAATAGAACAGGTCACTTTTGTTCATTCATATTCTTGTTTCTGTTTCCAAATAGATCCAAAAGAGTTCTTTGTAAAGTAATTGTATTACCTCATTAATCTGTGAATGGCTATTTTCTGAAGATGTGTTGCAAATCAACTGCCATTATAATGTATTTTTATTTTTTTAAAGATTTTATTTATTTATTTGACAGAGAGAGGCACAGCAGGGGGAGTGGGAGAGGGAGAAGCAGGCTTCCCACGGAGGAAGGAGCCCAATGTGGGGCCCGATCCCAGGACCCTGGGATCATGACCTGAGCCGAAGGCAGACGCTTAACGACTGAGCCACCCAGGTGCCCCTATAATATATTTTTAAAATACTGAGATCAGGATTATCTCAGCCACAGGAGTGGCCTTTTCCTAAAAGAGTTATTTTTTATACTTCTCCTACCACTGAAGTTTATTTTTATATTGTGATAATATTGTGTCTTCTTGCTGTAATGGTCTGAATTATTCTTATTCCAAACTCTAACCTCTCTTACCTGAATACTACATAATCACAGCATAATCACAGCAGAACTAATCTTACATTTTCCCTAAAGCAAAAGCACTATATAAATCTGATCTCCCTCTTAGGCCAGTGCAACTTTTAATTAACAAGATTTACTTACCACCTACTCTCTGTTGAACAATGAGTTGATATAAAAGTAATTAGAGAGGCAGCTTTTGAACAATTAGAGTGTATACCTATGCATAAGTTCTTCAAATGAAAGAAAATTACCTCCAGACTGATGTGGTTAATATCTCTAATTATCTCCAATTCAGATATGTTTTCAATTTTTATGCAAGTTTCCTTTTTCTGATCTTTACTCAACTGAATCACCAGTTCTCCAGAGCAATCCTAATGTCTTCTAATCGCATTTAAGAAACAACTCTTACCTGTTCTATATGAAGTTGAATGCTATAGAAATAAATGTGTGTTACTATTTACGTAATGTAAATAAATGGGAAACACATTAAATTTATTTAAATAGCCTATACTATAATTTTATTTAATATATTCACCTAGCAGACTTTTTTTTATTTTCCTTAATGGATGATCGGCTTTGTTAAAGATGAATCATTCATCTTTATTCACTTAGCAGAAAGTTACACATGACCCTTTTCAAATATTCCCAAGCAAAATAAGTGCCTCCAAAAAAAAAAAAAAAAAAGAAGAAGTAAGAAAAATAGTAGATGTTTTGTTTCTGGCTGATATTCAAAAAGGAAAAATAACCATTTTATTGTATTTAATATAGTTATTGAGAAGCAACAAGGAGCATTTGCAGTCACAGAAAGAGCTTTTAAGTGCTTGCTTCAAACTTTTTTTTTTTTTTAAATCAAGGACGCTGGTCAATACTTTATAGCTTTTCTGAGCTTATGCATTCTGATCAAACTTTGGAATATAAAAGATTAAACTTCCCAGCTAATTACATGCCTGAAGGCACATTAACAATGCAAGTGTCAATGCTCTGTTAAAAATTCATTTTGCATTTTTAACACAGTCCTGATAGCAAAACTTTGAAGGCAACAAAGTGGAAAGAATTATATTCTTATTTTAAAAGATAGCCTAGGAACCTTGAGAAATTGGAACTTCCATTATTTTGTATTATGGAAAATATCAGAGGTGGTATGAAATCAAAATGAATTTTTACATATTTAAAAATTTCATGGATCATTGAACTTTAGTGAGAAGGACCTTAAGAGTCTCTTGGTCCCACCTTTTCATTTCGCTATTGAGATTATCAAAGCATAGAAAGATTTTGACTTGTACAAGAGTAGACAGGGATAGGTCTAATACTCAGAACTATTAACTCTTAAACCAGAGGGCTTTCCACAGTATCGTTGCTTCATCGCACTGCAGAACCTATTCCTTAATATGTTTGAAATATATGCTGCCTGTTAGGGCAGAACTGTGTTCCCTGCAAAATTTATATGTTGAAGCTCTAACCCCCAATATCTCAGAATGTGCCTGTAATCAGAAACAGGGCATTGGAAGAGGTGATTATATTAAAATGAGGTCTCTGAGTAGGGCCTAATCCAAACTCACTGGTGCCCTTATAGAAAAGTTTACACCCGAGGAGATATGAGGGGTGCGGGCACACAGAGAGACCTTGTAAGGACAGATAAGGAAGTCATCTGCCAGCCAAGGAGGAGGACAGCCTCAGAAGAAACCAAACCTTTATCTCTGACTTCTAGTCTCCAGAACTATGAGAAAATAAATATGTGTTGTTTAAGCCACCGACCCAGTCTGTAGTAATTTTTTAGGGCAGCCCTAGCAAACTGATTCACTCCCTAAATTATACAAAATAGAGTATACATTATATGATAGAATTCTACACACTAATTTTTTTAAGTTCAACTTCTCCACAGAACTCTAAATTTGAATCAGCACATTCAAGCTGACCTGAATGGAGTTTACTGTCTTAGAAAAAAGGAAAGTATAGGTATACCTCATTTTATTGTGTTTAGCTTTACTGTGCTTCCCAGATACTGTGCTTTTTACAAAGTTTCTGGCATATCTGCATCAAGTCAATCAACACCGTTTTTCCAACACCATTTGCTCATTTCATATCTCTGTGTCACATTTTGGTAATTCTCACACTATTTCAGACTTTTTTTTATTACTATTATATTTGTTTTTGTGATTTGTAATCCATGATTATGACTCGCTGAAAGTTGACGTGATGGCTGGCATTTTTAGCAATAAAGATTTCGTAATTACTTTCTTTAGCCAAAATGCTATTGCACACTTAATAGACTACAGTATAGTGTAAACATACCATCTTATATGCGCCGGGAAGCCAAAAAAAATGCATTGTGTGGGGAAACCTGGTCAGATGGAAGCTGGCGGCAGGGATGGTGAAAGAATTCACCCAAAGCAGAACAAAGGAGATTGAAGATGATTGAATACCCTGCAAGGGAGGGGCAGGAAGGACTGCAAGGCAGAGACTGTCAGACTGTTGGGGAGCCATAGTTATGGGGAAGAAGGAGGACGAATGGGAGCATATGGAATTTTCCTTCTTTGGGAACCTGTGCCTGGTTGCAAGTAGCCCTATTGGTCAGCTAGGGCCTTTGGATATTTTGAGGCAGGCCGCCTAATGAGCCCGTTTGCATTCAGCCTGTTGGTTGCTGCGGGCCCTTTTACCTTACTCGGTTCTCACTGCTCATGCCTGTTTGCCTAAAAACATTTGGCTTGGTTTATTGTGATATTTGCTTTGGTCTGGAACCACACCCCCAAGATCTCCTGTAGTTTCCAGTTTACATGGAAGAATGCTGTACATAAAACAACCAACAAAATAAAACTTTATTTAGTGTGCGGGGAAGATCAAACTTGAAAACTACAAATACAGTTGCATATGAATCATAACTGACTACGTGACAAAAGTAGAAATCATCACGAGATAAAAATGATAAAATGAACTCCATCTATTTTCAACATCTTTGAATAATATCCAACTTTAAAAAATGTGTGGTTTATCCAACTTTAAGAACAACTGATGCATATTTCTAAATTTCATATTGACATCGAACAAAGACGACGTTATCTAAGTTTTAGATTTTTTCAATAAAAATCCTTAAAGAGTATGACAGTTTTATTTTTTATGAAATTATGAAAGGAGCTAATAGAATAAAAGGAAATTTAGGCTTAAAGTCAGGAACCTATTGTTATCCTAGCCCTTAATTAGTATGATCATGAGCACCTGGCTTACTGTCTCTGAGCCTCAATTGCCATATATCTAAAAGAAGGATTATTCTAATCGATCTCAATATTTATTTTTTGTCATAAAATTCATTCTGTGCCGAAGATAACTGCTTCATTAGAAAAGCTGATTGTTCTGACTGGTTGAATACAACAAAATCCATTAGTCCACCTTGGGAAAAAAAGAATCTTAGAAGAAAAAAGTAAACCTCTTTAAGTTCTATACCCCGTAATCTTCTTATGAGTCAGAAAGAGAAAGGGTGAGAAATTGGCATGTGTTTAATTCTTTAAGAACTTTGCACTAATAATTCTTTCAAGACATTTCACGAGTTTGCTGTGACAGAGCCCAAATGCACCTCAGCACTGTCTAGTCAGACTGCTGTTCACCAAACTGAGAAACGTATTTTGCACCTTTTTCCCCCCTACAGTTTCCTACAGATGTGACAGCAAGTGAGGGAAGACTTATAAACAGTTGCTGTAGAAAATCGCTGAGGGATAAAACAAAAGTAAATGTTTTCTTAAGCAGTTTCTCTGTACGCACTTAACTCCCCTAGCTAAAGTTTTACTTGGTCAGAATACTCGTAGTTATAAAGAGATGTTGGTCTGGCACAGAGAAGTTGAAGAAGAAAGCAACTGATTCTCAGTGGATGTAATTCGAAATGAGGAGAGATTTGGCCTAAGAGGCAGGAACCATGTCTTCATTTTGCAAGTAATTTAATAACCAGGAATCCTTTAATTCATAGGAGCTACAATTCAATATGTGTAAAGTAAGTAGTCCATTCTATTGTTCTGTAAATGATTGTTGAGGACACAGAGGAGCCACAGACTTGTACTAGTTTCCTGAGATTACAAAAAAATGAAAGAAAGCTGCAATTCAGTAAAGTTTTATAATAGCGTGAGGACAGAGACCGTTGCAAGCCGTGGGACGGACTGTTGTGACAGGTAAGCATACTATGCTGCGGAAGTAAGTGGCAAGCATCTAACCCAGCCTGGAAGAAAATTATTTTTTTTTCCAGTGTCATTGGCTTTTTTGCTGAATCTAGAACTATATGAAAGGCCTATCTGAAAGAAGCATCAAAGGAAAGCAGATCAGTGTTCACAAAAGCACTGCACAGAGTAACTGCTGGGAAAGACTGAGGTGATGCTGGGGTTCGTATTTGTGTCCTCTAAGGTTTCATCCAAATCTAACATGGTATTTTAAACATTACCAAATATGTATTTAAAGCAAAGAAACAAAACCCCAGAAGTATTTAGTCTACGAATCCTTACTTAAAAGAAAGGAGAGGAGTTTGAGCAAAAGATCTCCCCAGCTATGCGTTTAGAAAGCATGCATTTTTCTAGCCCCGGACCCTTCTCAAGGGGAGTACCCTGACTGCACCAAATCTGTGTTCTGTGTTTACTTCCAACCATTAAGTATGTTTTAAATTTCCTGGTGAAGTAAATGGAAATAAATACTAGAAAGTACAGAAATCTCCCAGTTTTCTCTGATGTTCTACCAAGCCTCTGTCTGTGCCATGCTGCCCACACCTTGATCTTCTCTACTCTGCCTGCTTCGGTTTTCCCCACATAAACACTGGATGCGACCAGTCCACACTTGGGAAGAGTACAAAAACAACAGAATGTTCTAGTGCCGTGGAGAGTAGTGTTGCTCAGTGAGGAAGTGAGTGAAGAGCACAGCTGAAGTGGTCGCCACTTACTTTGAGGCATGGATGACAACAGCAACAAGGAAAGGGTATCTGGGAAGGCTAAGCCAACTCCATCAGAGCAGGTGTGACATGAAACCACCCATGCTTCTGCCTCGGTAGTTTTGCCAACACCTCATGACTTTCTGAGAGAGATTTGAGTTTGAGTTTGGAGAATACATCTATCTTTACAAGGATAGAGTATTAATTGTTTGTAAAACATGAGAAGTATTACTGGATGGGGTTCCTGCTGAGAGGCACATTTTTAAGGGGGGGGGCAGAGGTGCAGGAGAGAGAATCTCAAGCAGGCTCCCCGTTCAGCACAGAGTCCCATGAGGGGCTCAATCCCATGACCCTGAGATCATGACCTTAGCAGAAATCAATAACCGACTGAACCACCCACCCAGGTGCCCCTGAGAGACACATACTTTAACGAGGCTTCTAACCTGGCATAAATGGAGGGAAGTTGTCCTGTTCAGATTCTCAACAGAAAGATTGAGTAGACAGATCGGGGAGAATTTTCTTACCTGTGTTTGCACATAAGGTCAACTAAAGTGTTTATTTCAAATGAAAACCATTATCAACGGTTAAACCTAATTGATACAGATGAAGGGTGCCTTCTTTCTGTGTCATGTGTGTGGGGTGAGGGGAGAGGGAGAGGGAGGAGGAACAGTCAAGTAGATGGCTGATTTTTAAATTATTAGCCAATTATCTCCCTCCCCAACTTATATATCCATGTCCCATTATAAAGATTCCTCCTAATTCTACGTCCTAAATTAGGCTTTAATTCAAATCATTCTAAAAGTACTCAACCTTGATTTTGAAATAAGCATTTAAAATAATTTCCATGTAATGCTATTACTTTTCCTTTGTATAGTATATTAAAATTGTTTTTATTCTTAATTCAAATTTCTGATCACAGCGATTCAGTTACATAGTAAACATTGAATATATTATTTGGATGTCACATGTATGTTATTTTCCTTAAAAATCAGGGTGTGACTGACTCGCTATGTATACAGACAATAAAATAAAGATTATTTTAAAAAAAAAGGGCTCCTAGGTGGCTCAGATGGTTAAGCGTCTGCCTTCGGCTCAGGTCATGATCCCAGGGTCCTGGGATCGAGTCCCGCATCGGGCTCTCTACTCCTTGGGAGCCTGCTTCTCCCTCTGCTTCTCTCTCTCTGTCTCTCATGAATAAATAAATAAAATCTTAAAAAATAAATAAATAAAAAATAAAGATTATTATAAAGAAGGGGAACTATATTACTTGATTAATTTGAACATGATAACCATACAATAGGTCCACTGTGAATATAGCAAATATGTTTTCTTATTTACTTACTTATTTATTTATTTATTTATTTATTTATTTGAGAGGGAGAGAATGAGAGAGAGCACATGAGGGGGGGGAGGGTCAGAGGGAGAAGCAGACTCCCTGCCGAGCAGGGAGCCCGATGCGGGGCTCGATCCCGGGACTCCAGGACCATGACCTGAGCTGAAGGCAGTCGCCCAACCAACTGAGCCACCCAGGCGCCCGCAAATATGTTTTCTTAAGCCCAGAATTATTTTCCTCTTCTGAAATTTATTTTGTCTCCTTAAAACAGAAGCATAATGCATCACAGAGAATTTTAGATGTCCTTGGAACAAGACTGTTTTCTCAAATATTAACTTGTCTGCTTTACAGGAAGTTATTCTGTATGTACATTTGAGAATAACATTGACCTTTTTCACAGCGGTACTTTACTACCACCTCCTAGTTAATTCATTACCACCCTGTGCCTTTCTCTGATTCCTGTTTTTTTAAAAGGTTTCCACCCTTTAATTTGAAACCATGTCTTTTTGTTTAAGAAATTGTCTGAAGCACTGATCCACATTAACTTTTCAGCAGGTATGTGACTTCCAGTCTGAATTTGCTGTGTTCCTGATACTTGGGGGAAAAAAAAAAAAACAAAAACAAAGCGATAAATTTGACTAGAAATAATTTCCAATGTCGGCATAAACTTCTGAATTCTCAAGAGGTCAGAGTCATTTGTTTCACATAATATCCGGGTACATGACTCAACAATGTTTCTAGAGCTCATTATGTAGTGAGCTATTGTTTTGTTGTAAAGCACATATCCTACAAAGACGTGGCGCAAATACAATAGAATTATTTTTACTGGTCTCTTACACAGCACATCGCGATGGCAGTTAGTCAAGGTGGATGCTTCCACACCAGATACCGCACCTGTTGTCCTTACACAGGTGTGCTGGAGATGCTGCCCCCACTGTCCTAATTACACACCTGTTGGAAAAGGGAAAGGAAGGAAGTAGAAGGCAAACAATATCCTTATAGATGTACGTTCTGGGAGTATATACATCACGGTCATTTTCATTTTCTCTGTTATAATTAGTAGCATGGCCACATCGAACTACAAAGAGACTTAGAAATAAAGCCTTCAACATCATCGCTCCAAGCCCAGCTACAAAGAGGAAGGGGAATGAGTAATTGTGGAGCACCGTCAGTCTCTGTTGCAGCACATAATCTCGTGTGGCCCAGTGATTATAGGCTTTGTAAAGAATTGCTAGAACCTTGAAAACAAGCTGAATTTTTAAGCTACCATTCTGAGTCTACTCGGGCTGCCATAGGAGGGTGCCATGGGCTGGGTGGCTTATAAACAATGGAAATTCATTTCTCAGAGTTCTGGAGGCTGGGATGTCCAAAATCAAGGAGACAACATATTTGGTGTCTTTTTTTTTTTTAATTTTTTTTAAAGATTTTTTTTATTTATTTATTTGAGACAGAGAGAATGAGAGAGAGAGAGCACATGAGAGGGGGGAGGGTCAGAGGGAGAAGCAGGCTCCCTGCCGAGCAGGGAGCCCGATGCGGGATTTGATCCCGGGACTCCAGGATCATGACCTGAGCTGAAGGCAGCCGCTTAACCAACTGAGCCACCCAGGCGCCCACATATTTGGTGTCTGATGACAACCTGCTTCCTGGCTCATAGATGGCCTCCTTTGCCCTGTAACCTCACATGATGGAAGGGGTAAGAGAGCTCTCTTGGGCTTCCAATATGAGGGCACTAATCCCATTTATTAGGGCTCTATCTTCATGATTTAATCACCTGCCAAAGACCCCACTTCCTCATACCATCACCCTGGGGGTTAGGTTTCAATATATGAATTTTGCAGGTACACAAATATCCCATCCATAGCACTAGGAGAGCAGATTTTGATTAGTTGTTTACAGTGGAAGTTTCCAAATAGTCAACGTTAGTTAAATTAAAATGTCACTAAAATAAAAATTAGCAAAAAGAATCTTGAAATAATGTTTAATTTCTACGGACTGTATTGCTAAGATGTAATTGGAAAATTCGTGTAACTACAAGTCAAAATGTGGCTAAATCTTGAAATAGTATTTTTATTCACTTATTGGAAAAAAAAAGTTTGTTTTGCTATATGCATTATTTCTATCTCATTTTTTTCTTTTAGTAATGAACATTTTCTCATGAAGAAACAACAAAGGAAATTATAGAATATATTAACTTTACTCTGTATCTACCTTCAAACAAAAAAGAAGCTTGTACTTTTTTCTTTGTTTTTTAAAGATTTTATTTATTTATTTGACAGAGAGAGACACAGCGAGGGAGGGAACACAAGCAAGGGAAGTGGGAGAGGGAGAAGCAGGCTTCCCACAGAGCAGGGAGCCCGATGCGGGACTCAATCCCAAGAGCCTGGGATCATGACCTGAGCCGAAGGCAAGACACTTACCGACTGAGCCACCCATGGCATCCCAAAGCTTGTACTTTTTCAATTAAAAATGCTTTTTCTTAAAAAAATGTTTTTCTTGCAAACTGTACCAATATATAAGAAATATCTGATTATTTATTGATAATAAGCCTATCCTCACAGCAACACCAAAAATAGGAATAAGTTAAATGCATTTTTTTCTCTAGAAAAATTACAGTTCAAAAATGAAATAATTATAATAAAATGTGTTCTAAGTAAGAATAGAGTTGAACCATAAGCAATAACTAACTATTAACTGCTCAGTCTTTTTCCTTTCCCTGTATTTAATATGGGAAAAAGCTTCCTTCTCTGGTTTAATGCCAAGGTGTCAGGCAAGTAACTGGGACTGAACACATAGGCTTTCAACAAAAATTAAACAGAATTGTATTACTTTCCCAGGCCTGCTATAACACACACACACACACACACACACACACACACACTTTGCATGACATAAAATAAAAGAAATGTATTCTCTCATAGTTCTGGAAGCCAGAATTTCAAACCCAAATTGTTGGCAGCTCTGGTTCTTTCTGGAGACTCTGAGGCAGAATCTGTGTTCTGTTTTTCTCTTAGCAGCTGGCTGCCGACAATCCTTGGCATTCTTTGGCTTGTAGCTGCCTGGCAGCCCTCACTGTCCTCCTCCTCACATGGCTTTCCCTTCTGTGTCTTCTCCTTTTCTGGCTCTTATAAGGATACCCTTCATTGGACATCCTAATCCAGGATGGTTGCATTTAGGGATACTTCCTTAATTACATCTGCAAAGATTCTCTCTCTAAATAATCTTACAATTCACAGGGACCAAAGGTTGACTTCGTCCTATCTTTTCAGGGGACACTATTTAACCCACTACAGAGGGCAAGTTTATTTAAAATGAGATGCCTCAAATTTTTATCCTACCCTTATTAACCTAGCAACACGTCTACCCTTATTAATTTAAAAGGACGGATGCAAATTTTCCCCAAGTTTTAATGCATACCTAGATTTAGGTTGACATCCATCTGAAAACCAGATTTAACTATCCACAGCCTCTCCCACATTTACCGTCTCTATTCCCTCAGGCTTTGCCTTTAATTCCTCACTTTGACATAAATAAACAAACTATGCTCTCAGAATACACTTTGGCCTATCATTTTCCCCCTCATCCCTTTGCACTTATACTCCCAAGGATTTCACATATCATTGGCACTTCCTTAAATTCTCATGTGTCTCTCAATCTGTCCACTGAGACTTTCACCTCGCCATTTCACTTAAGCTACTACTGCCAAAATTAGCAGTGTCCTTCAAATTGCCCAATCCATGGATTACTTTAAGTGTTGATTTTACTTGATCCACTGATGCTTATGACCTCCTTCTCTAATCTTTCCTTTCTTGGTTTCAAGGATACTACTCTTCTGGTTTCTTCATGCTTTCCTCCTCAGTCTCTCTGTGGATTTCCTTCCTCTTTTCCCTTCTTACCTGCTATTCTCCACTAACAGTTTTTTTTTGCACTCAGCTTTTGTTATTTATACTCATGGCTACCACTACCACTCATATGCTGTCCATTTACAAATATTTAGCTCCAGCCCAATCTTATAGTCTAAGATTCAGGTCTACTGTTGACCTTTCCCTGGATAAATTCCAGGCAACTGAAAACACTCTGTTAAAAACTGTACTCAATAATTATCCTCTGCTAACCAATCCTCCTCTTACATTTGCTATCTAGTTAATAATTATATCATTCCAGGTATGAACAGGAAAGCAACCCAGTTAGGGTACATATACATAAAAAATAAGTATTTTATCTCTTTATATATCTACATCTTTCTATCTATCTCTCTATATTACCCATTATCTATATCTGTATCTATCAACTTATCTTTTTATCTGTAATTTATTATAAGAAACATATATATGGGGGGGCACCTGGGTGGCTCAGTCGGTTAAGCATCTTCATTTTGTCTCAAGTCATGATCTTATAGTTGTTGGCTGGTGCCCTGTATGGAGCACTAATCTTGCTTGAGATTCTCTCTCCCTCTCCCTATGCCCCTGCCCCTGCTCGTGCATTCTCTGTCTCTCAAAATAAATAAATAAAAATCTCAAAAAAAGATATACGTATACATACTTATAGATATACATATATATGTATGTATAAGTTATCATTAGGATTTGACCTTACATAATTGTAGGAATATACAGCCCTTGTGAGATTTTGTTTTTGTTTCTGGTGGTAGAGACTGAGGTCCAAAGGACAAGCAGTCAGGAAAAGGAAATCTAGGTAAAGTGAGGGAAACAAAGATAAACAGAAAACTGGGAATCTGAGCTACAAACCATGAGGATGTACTGGAACCTAGTCTGCTTTATCACCACTTCCAAATCTCCAGCTGGAGGATGTATGGCCTGCCGGAGAAGCCGTCATACTTCATCATGGAGCTAAATGCATGCCTAGCTCAGAGAAACTAAAAGAAGAGCTTCGGGAACTGCTGTGGGCCCACGTAGGTGAGCCGACAGATGAATGTCAGCATGCATGAGCTGCAGCAATGACTTGTCTACTGCAGTTTTAGAGCACAAGGAGATAGTTGCTACTTCATTTATCCCTTCAAGATTTTATGCAAAATATCTCTCATGGTTCAAGCTAAACTAGAAGGAGGAAGGAAGCTCTAAGAAATATAGTTTCACCCTAGCTAAACTGACTTGATACAATCCTACCACAATAGTATCAGTCTAATCCAGAAAACTAGAAAGGCCCTTGGATTGCTCTTATCCTCTCCTTCCACATTCCAACTCTTAGTAAACCATGTCCTTTCACCTTACAAACTATCATTCAGCACTGTGAATGAATCCTCACCTATACTCTCTCTTCCTTAGTTCATGTATTTATTACATTTTTTCTTACTCTTAAAAAAAAATCCCCCAATTTTCTTAACAAAGCCTCATTAATTTCCAAATTCATCTTCCACAGATTTATCTTTTATTAAAAAAATGTTTAAATAGGCTTCAAACGTCTTGATATGTAATGCCACACGGGATAAACTCCATGTTAGATTATAGTGGTTCTCCCCAGTTATAGTCCTTTGTCCACCTGTTGAATGCTCTGCCGTCCTGGAACACCAAACTCACCATGAGATTTAAATATGTTAATTATTATGTGGTAGTTATATTTTTTATTATACTTGTTATTTTAGATGTGGGTTAAATATTTAGTTGTTAACACTAAAAGGTACTGTTAAAGGCTGGTCCCACATTAAAAGGATGGGATAAAATCTAAAGAAGTCCTTTAAATCTGGTCCCTCTTTTTGAGTATGCATAAAGTCATACTACTTAAAAGGTTATATACCCTGATAATTTGAAAGAAGAGCTACAATATTGCTTGGGAGACATTTGTGAATTCTTTGAAATATTCAACCTCAACAAGATCAAGAGAAGTACCATATATGGGAGAGAAGATGGTTTGAAAGATAGCAGATTATGAAGACTATGGAGTTAGCATTCCCTCTATAATCCAGCCCTAAGAAAGAACACTTGTTCTATTGAAATTTGCTTATTGTATAATCTCCACTAATGGTTTCCTGCTTGCTTTTCAATATTATTATTATTATTTTTATATATAACATAAAACAAATTTAACTTATAAGAGAAGGTGGCCTCACATGAATAAATTCCCCTGGCTTATCTATAATTGAATTGTTATAGCCAGAATATCTGGTTCTTTATTTTGCAGGAATCTTTGACAACTATAATTCATAATCAAAATACTGGAAGAAAAGAAAAAAGATAACTACCAGAGGAAGTAGTTACATTAATGACTTCTAAAAATCCTAGTAGTTATGAGCTTATATAGTTCCCTCCCACAATGCCTCAGTCCATATGACTCAGTTTAGCCAATAGAACATCAGCCAAACAGACATAAACAGAAACTCTTTAAACATTTGCATATTGAGGTTTGGCTTCCTCGAAACTAGCTGCCACCTAAGGAAACCCAAGCTAGTTATGGGAAGGCCATGTGTAAGAAAATGAGGTAATCTGACTGACAACTCCAAAAAACTTACAGTCACATGACTGGTTATCCAGGACAAGCTAGCATCCCAAAAATCAACTAAAAACAAAAACATAAGGGAGGAGAGACTACGTAAAGCAGAGATGAGCTGTCTCAGTGCTGAAGTTGACAACCTACAGAACAGCAAGCATATAAATGGTTGCTATTTTAAGCCACTAAATATTAGATGATTTGTTTAGTAGCAATAGGTATAAATGCAAAAATTGGTACTGGATTTGGGGAGCTACTAAGATAAAAACATAAAATGTGTGACATTGGCTTCAAAATCAGATGCAGGTGTTAATTGAAATGTATGAGAAGGCAGTTTGTAACGTCTAGGTAAGACTAGAAAGTAAGTATAAAACTATTATTGCAGGATTAAAAAAAAGGAGACTCATGCTACATGGTAGCAGAAAAACCAGCTAAGAGTATTACTTCAGTAACTTGGAAGATTTTTAAAAAAACAATCCTAAAGATTTTGCAAACCTGGCTAAGTAAATTTCTATAAAATGTTGAAAATATTAGTTATGTATACTAGGTGCATAGGATAAGAGTTTCCATTCAAAAGTTAAAGTAAGTCTTTGCAAGCAGAATTTAGAAGAAATATAGAAAACTTGGGACATGGTAGGTTGAAAAATAAAATTTTACATATCTATTACCCAGTTTTTCCATTAGGCAAGATATTCTTGAAGTAAGAAATGACCTCAGGGGTGTGATGATAAGACCCTTTGATAAGACCTCGGAAAATTTCCAGTTGGTGTTTGAAGCCCCTCTCATTTTATAAAAGTATTTATAGGAATCTAAGTACATAGTCCCTCAGCAGACTGACAAGTAGAGAAAAGATCTTAAAAAGAATCGTGGAAGTGTTTTTTGAATTGTAGATATCAATAAGATTCATGGGTAATAACCAAAGAATTTAAGAGAATTGCATTTCAAAAGAGCATCTGGACTGTAAGAAACTGACATGATTCAAAATGGAAACAAATTTTGACAGTACTCTGTTTTTCCAGCTTTCTATAATAAGGCAAAGTCTTCAGAGCTGTTCAACTGCAAACACAGGTCATTACTTACAGAAAAGGAAGGATCTCTCTGAGGGCAGAACCGACAGCCTAGATGACAGATCCAAGCACCATGGAGAATAATTGAATAGGGAGTTTCACCAAAGGACTGGAACTGGATCCTAACCAAAGAAAATTTACTGACCCTAGAGTAGGGAGTCTGACAATCTGTCTGGCTAAATTATAGAATTGCTGTGAACCAGTGTTCCTATATGTTGTCCATCACTTCTAAGTTTTGAATAAAGATGTAAAAATCCATTATCTTGTCTCTGTCTTAGCTTTGCATGTGGCATGTCTAGGATTAACATCTTTTAATTTTAATTCTAAAACTTAATTTAATTATATGTATGAAGAGGAGAAATACTCAAGGAACTATATCCAAGGAGCTTCCTCTGCATTCTGCTGTAATCCAAATCCTAAAATCATCAGATTTGGGCTTGATGCATCACTGTTTGAGATTTGGAGTATCTTGGGAATGACTAAGAGTATTTTCCATGAAGTAAGGTTGTGAAACATTAGGGCTATATTCTATGGTAGGTTCTTGCATTAATATCCATCAATAAATTATACCTCTCAGTTTTCATGACCCTTGTGTATCTCTTCCCACACTGAGTCTAAGCTTGATCATGTAGCTTGTTTTGACCAATGAGACATTAGAAAATATGACACACATAGAGTCTTAATAAGCCCTCATGCTTATCAAGACCTGTCCTTTTGGAATTCAGTGACCTCATGAGGAATCCTAAGTTTAGCTTCTGGAGGGGACATATAGAAAATACATAGATACTTCAACTAACAGTTTCAGTCAGATGATACACATATGAAAAAGGAAATCTGGGATCAGACAGCCATCAACCAACCTGCCATCCTACTGCAAACATAAGAATAAGCCTTGCCAACATTACCTGGAGCAGAGACAAGCCCTCTCAGCTGACTTCTGTAAATTCCCAAGCCACAGAATTATGATTTAAAAAAAAAAAAAAAGTTGTGTTCTGGCCATTAAGTTTGGAATTGTTGGCTAAGCAATAATATATAAATGATGCAACTACTAAAGAAGATTTATTAATGTCCTAATGTAAAGTATTTGCTTACTACTATGGTCAAAATGAAAACTATATTCTAACACATTTTAAGAATACTTTAATATATTCACTGGAAACAAGAAAAAAAGCCAAGTGATGAAACATGTCTACAATCTATATATTAGCAAAAAGATACTCCACTTATATCTAAATGGACTCACACAACAGTGTAAAATGAACTGTCAGAGAACAATTCATTTTCATAATGCATGTCTAGTATATTGGCATATATTGATGATCAATACATTAGAAGAACATAGGGCGCCTGGGTGGCTCAGTTGGTTAAGCAACTGCCTTCGGCTCAGGTCATGATCCTGGAGTCCCTGGATCGAGTCCCGCATCGGGTTCCCTGCTCGGCGGGGAGTCTGCTTCTCCCTCTGACCCTCCCCCCTCTCATGCTCTCTGTCTCTCATTCTCTCTCTCTCAAATAAATAAAAATAAAATCTTTAAAAAAAAAAAAATACATTAGAAGAACATAAGTATATATTTCTCAGCCTAAGAAATTTCAATATTTTCATAAGTCAAAATAAGACTATCTATCATCTATCTATCAATCATCTCCATCATCTCCAAATGGGCAGCATTGATATGCATTATTAATGGAAAAAGACACAAATAGCTTTTAAGGAACACGAAAAACACTAAGAAATTTCAGATCCATTTTGCCTTATCACAGTGCCTATAATGTTCAGTAACAGTTCAATAAATATTAGTTATCTTTATTATCAAGAATATTATTCTACTAAAAAAATTTCCACATGTGCTATAAACTAAGCCAATTTCATCTATACTTAATTCCAATTCTATTCCAAATATAACTGATTCTTTTATTTATTTTACTCGTTCTTTGACAATCAGAATATGTGTTTGATGATGATCCTTAGAAACATGACTATTTTTGTAAAAGCACTCTGCAAAGTAAAGAAAACTCATTGACAATAATAACTTCATAATTGTGCTTTCATTATAATTAATTTGCAACTCAGAAATGCTTTAAAGACAGCTTTTTAGTGATAAATCTCAAAGCATGGCAGGCAAGCTTACAATGCAGTTTCTGTGCTCATCAAATAAAAACTGAGTAGATTATTGTGATGGTAGTTTTGAAATATAGTACACCTGTGTGAAGCGCTAAAATAATGGTCTATATCCAATTTGCATAATGCCAATCATTTAGCATTCAATGGAATGCATTTATTTTAAATTAAAATATGTTTCTCAAACTTTAAAATAAGTAAGGTTGTGATTAAACTGGTGTTTCCTGATCTGCAGAGCCCTTTTTATTCTTTTCAAAAGTCACTCATGCACATACTTGCTTCACACATTTAATGTTAGGGATGTGATCATAAAAGGACACTTTTATTTGAAATGTAGGTAAACACAATGTTATGTTTCATATGAGGAAGTTAAATCAACAATTTCTTCTTCTGATTTAACAGTCACAATTTTAACACTATTAAACTTATGCTGTTATTTGATCATTGTCCCTTCCATGGTGACCCACTTTGTTTCTATTCAAACTCTGCTAAACTTTTGCCATGTTGGCTATAGGCTTTGCCGATTTTGGGTATGGGATAACAAGATAAATTCAGCAAAATTACAGAAGATAATGGGAGAAAAATAGAGCTTATATTATAGAAGCATTATTATTGCTAAATTCAAAGAAAGGCTTGGAGGGGTGCCTGGATGGCTCAGTCATTAAGCGTCTGCCTTCAGCTCAGGTCATGATCCCAGGGTCCTGGGATCGAGCCCTACATCGGGCTCCCTGCTTGGTGGGAAGCCTGCTTCTCCCCTCCCCCACTCCCCCTGCTTGTATTCCTGCTCTCATGCTCTCCCTCTCTGTCAGATAAATAAATAAAATCTTTAAAAAAAGAAAGACTTGGCTATAAGCATAGCATGTGTCCTATTTGAAGATACTGATATTTAAGCAAATTCATAAGAGAGGCCCTAATTAAAAATAAAATAAAATAAAATAAAGGTAATCTAACCCAAACTGCTAAGAAGCATTAGGATTATTAGTAAAATTTGGAAAAGACAAGAAGAGAACATATGACCACTGCTGTATAGAAACTGTTCTGCTGGTTACATCTAAGAAACTGTTTCATCTCTCCAGTCCTCAAATGTATTTCCATCTACACAATAGTTTGTTTCATGTTGAGAGTGGATAAATAAGACATAATTCCCATCTTCAAGGCTGTTGTAGTCAAAAACATTATGATCACAGTTCAAAATAATGATGGCTCATAACAAATATATGAATGGGTGCTATGGATTCATAGAGGAAAAGATGCTTTCTCTGACTCTGAGATTAGGTTAGCTTTCTAGAGAAGGTAATACCTGGACTGCAGTTTTAAAGAATTGGTAAAATAGTTGAAGGGGAGTAAAACATCTCAGGCAGGGTTGACTCAGTAGCACTGTGAATGCATGAAGTTATCCAGTTGACCCTAGTGAGGACTTCCTCTTTGTGAAACCAAAGGTGTTTAAGGAGATGGGACACAATATTTGTATGACTCATGTTATTCTTGCATATCTTTTGCAGTTTTTATTTCAGTATATGTGATTAAATGTATTGAAACTGAGAGAGAAGAAAACATGTTACTTATTTCATCACATTAATAATCAGTGATGACAAAAGAAATAAATTATGTAAATTGATACAGGGTAAGAAGACAGGATTTGATAGGGGGTGTGGAGAGAATTCTGAAGGATAAGGAGAAAATGGGCATATCATGGGGTCACATTGTTTGAAATGTGACTCTACTTTTGTTCAGTTGTGTCACCAGGGGGATTTCGCTGTCTTTAACACTCTGCATATGTTTCTTGATTGAGCGGACATCCGGACAAAAGAATTCACACTATCTAATATTTTATATTTTAATAGTGCCTCATTTTTCACCCAAGTAATCTGTTTCCATTTGGTTGGCATCCGTGATTATATCCCCAAACCAGCAGCTTCCTTCCATAAAGTGGGTTGCCTTATTTAAGGAACTATATTTGTCCTCCGGGTATAGATAAGTATCCTGTGTGAGTCTTCTCTTCCTGACTGCTTCAGGAACTTTACAGATGTTCAGAGAGTGACAAATACAGTTAAGAAAATTCATTACTGTGAGTTCCTTTAATAAGCCTTTTTTTTTCTCTATATGCTCTATATTCTACATGATAGGGGTAACATATCAGGTCTTATGTAATTATAAGAGATTAATGATATTTAGTAGCTTGACGCAATTTTATAAGGTTCAAAACCAAGCAAAACTAAACAAGTAGACAAATACAGATATGGTAAGCAATTAAAAAAAAAAAACTGTTAGTAAAATTCAGGATAATGAAGATATGTTTATCAGGGAGGAAGGGGGTAACTTCAATATTATTGAACACATTCTTTTTAAAATTGGTTGTGAATCGCTGGTATTCATTTTCAATTTATTATGATAATTCAGAAACCGCATATATGTTACATACTTTCTCTTAATTGTTTCAATATAACATCATTTTAAAGTACTAAATTGGGAGTTAAAAGCCCTAATTTCTGGTTTCAATTCATCCATTAGCCAATTCTGTGATATTTGGCATGGAACTGAATCTTTTCGGGCTCTACAGTCCTCATATATAAAGTAGCAGCTAAGCTTCCTAATACATCCTACTGTATCTTCTGCGTAAAAATTCTGACTATGTATTAAACTTAAAACATAATATAAACGCTATTTCATTAATAATGAGCTCCTAGAAGAACAATGCAATGTGTAAAATAAGGATTCTGAAGTCAGAGAGACAAAATTTTAGCCATGTTATCTTTTACCTCTGTGGCAATGAACAAATAACATAATTATACAAAACCTTGACTTTGTATCTGATATTAAGGGATAACGTTTATTGAGACCTAGGCGTATACCATATATTATGCTAAATGTGCTGATTCTTGGGTCACCTGGGTAGCTCAGTCAGTTAAGTCACCGACTCTTGATTTCGGCTCAGGTTATGATCTCAGAGTCTTGAGATTGAGCCCTGCACTGGGCTCCATGCTGGGCGTTGAGCCTGCTTAAGATTCTCTTTCTCCTGGGGGCCTGGGTGGCTCAGTTGGTTAAGCGACTGCCTTCGGCTCAGGTCATGATCCTGGAGTCCCGGGATCGAGTCCCACATCAGGCTCCCTGCTCAGTGGAGAGGTCTGCTTCTCCCTCTGACCCTCTTCCCTCTCGTGCTCTCTGTCTCTCATTCTCTCTCTCAAATAAATAAAGAAAATATTTTAAAAAAATTTAAAAAAAAAGATTCTCTTTCTCCCTCTCCTTCTGCCCCTCCCCACCCTGCTCATGATCTCTCTCTCTCTCTAAAAATAAATAAATAAATGCATATATTCTGTTTCTTTTAAATATCACAAGACAGATAAACAAATAAATACCATCACAAGGCAATGGAATATGTGCTGCCATAATCTCCATATGAAAATAAAAACTTAGGGCGCCTGGGTGGCTCAGTCATTGGGCATCTGCCTTCGGCTCAGGTCATGATCCCAGGGTCCTGGGATCGAGCCCCACATCGGGCTCCCTGCTCCGTGGGAAGCCTGCTTCTCCCTCTCCCACTCCCCCTGCTTGTGTTCCCTCTCTCGCTGTGTCTCTCTGTCAAATAAATAAATAAAATCTTAAAAAAAAAAAGAAAAGAAAAGAAAATTAAAACTTAGAATGTTAAGCTCCCATCAGGAGGAGCAATTCAAACCCAAATTTTTCTTCCTCCAGAAGCCTGAATTAATATAACAGTTCTTTCTCAATAATAGTAGAATGCTTAGAAAAGTGTGTGGCACGCAGCACTCAGCAATATTTGATATTGGGCTTGCCAGTTCTTCTGACTGCGATCGAAGAGAAGCATTGTCAGCAGACAGCGGCACCAGAGGTCGTCATAGTGGTGGCCACGGGGGTATGGTACCATCCTGTGTATCTCGCCCACGCATGCAATTGCTGTGCGTTCGGCCAAATAAACAATTATATGTCAAGATATGCTTAGGACACTAAAAACAAGGCGAGCAGAAAAGGGAGCAACAAATTAGCATCGTAGTGGACATTACCTATTTTGTTTTCCCAGGATAGTTTTTCCCACTTTGGGAGTAAGATTGTTTCTATGTTTCGACGGAGTTTACCCTGACTAGCCCCTTGGTTTCAGCTGTGCGCACTGGTACAATGGGGCCATTCACTGTACTCCACGACTCGGGGGACTGCATGTGAGCCAAACTTGTCTAGGCACATTTCGCGGAGCCACTTGACATTTGAAACAGTCTGTTTCATCACCAGAGTATGCATAAAACTCCTTTCATAAGATAGAACAAATGTCGGGGCGCCTGGGTGGCTCAGTTGGTTAAGCGACTGCCTTCGGCTCAGGTCGTGATCCTGGAGTCCCGGGATCGAGTCCCGCATCGGGCTCCCTGCTCAGCGGGGAGTCTGCTTCTCCCTCTGCCCTCTTCCCTCTCGTGCTCTCTGTCTCTCATTCTTTCTCTCACAAATAAATAAATAAATTCTCCACTTTTATCACTCCAAGTAAAAGTTATAAGAGGAGTGGGGCGCCTGGGTGGCTCAGTTGGTTGAGCGACTGCCTTCGGCTCAGGTCATGATCCTGGAGTCCCGGGATCGAGTCCCGCATCAGGCTTCCTGCTCAGCGAGGAGTCTGCTTCTCCCTCTGACCTTCCTCCCTCTCATGCTCTCTGTCTCTCATTCTCTCTGTCTCAAATAAATAAATAGAATCTTAAAAAAAAAAAAAAAATAGAACAAATGAATAAACAAACACAAAGCACAATCAGACCTATAAATACAGACAACAAACTGATGGTTGCCAGAGGGGATGAGGTGGGGCAGTGGGCAAGATGAATGAAGAGAAGAGAGAGATAACGGGTTTCCAGTTATGGAATCAAGAAGTCATGGGAACAAAAGGCATAGCATAAGGAATACAGTCCTTGATATTGTAATAGCAATGTAATGGGACAGATAGTAGTTAAACTTGGGGTGAACATAGCATAATGTATAAACTTGTCAAATCACTAAGTTGTATACCTGAAACTAATGTAACATTGTATATCAATTATGCTCAAAAAATAAATATAAATAGGAGATACATGATAGATAGATATAGATAAAATGGTATTTAGGAATTCCTAGTTGTTGTTGTTGTTGTTGTTGTTTTTTAACTTATGTTGGTGTCTCTAAAATTGCCCACACAGTCAAAAGACTGGACCAACAAATTGGGCTTAAAGAATACAGTTGACCCTTGAACAACACAGGGATTAGGGGCGCCAAACCCTGTGCAGTCAAAAATCCACATATAAAATTTAACTCCCCTAAAACTTAACTACTAATAGCCTACTGTTGACTGGAAATGTTAAAAATCTGAATATAAATGGGCCTGCACAGTTCAAACCCAAGATGTTCAAGGGTCAACTGTAATTAAATTTAACTGCAAATAATGATACTAAGGATAAGTAGCCATCAATCAAAGCACATCTCTCAGAAATGCTACAGAACTAAACTTCCATCTTATTTAATACAGAACTAAACTTCCATTTTATTTAATCATCAGAATTTAAGGTACACATTACCAGCCTTAGAAATGTGAACTTACATGGCCGTTCATATTTGCAAAGACTTAAAATTATACTGAGAGATAACATTTACTATCGTGTATATGAAACATGATAAATCTGTTGCTTTTCCAATCTTAAGTGACCTGATGGGACTCACCTAAGTATTGAAAGACTTTTATAAAATCTTCATTTGCTTTCTTTTTAGCCATTCACATTCAAAAATCAAAATTGCTTTAACACAAAACAACAATAAATAAACAAGAGGAACAAAATATCTTTTCAAAGTCATTTTGTGGCCAATATCTATCTTCTCTTTACTCCAGTAATGACATCTGGAAATTCTGGAAATTCAATGTTAGTTTTCTACTAATAGATCCCAATCCGTAGAGATTTCTCCAACAGACATGAAATATCAAACTTTGTCAAGTAAGTTGCACCCTTGCCTGAGAGTTATGGGTGATGTGGTGAGGATGGTGGGCACCTGCCAGTATGTACTTTTTAATTATATGACCCTTTGTTACAAGTGCCTGCAATGAAGAGCACCCCTGACTCCTGCTATCTTTCCTTCAGCTATGGTTGACTCATTATATTTCTTTCCTACATGGCTATTGGCAGGAGCAGACATAATATTTTAACATGCATTGAGCCTGCTTCAAGCATTTTAATTGGTTTAAAACTGTTGGTAGCATCTTTTACTGTATCAATTTATTGCTTCAGCTTCAGTCAACTGAAACCTTTGCCAGATGGTAATGGAGCCACTGCATACAGAACAGAAGAGTGAAGGTATTTATATGAGGCAAATACCTCTTTTTCATTAAGTATTCATGAACTTTCTCTTAATGATTACATTGTAAAAGTCCCACAAAGGTTGAGATTCATGCCTTGGGAAAATTAATAATCTAATTTTGCAAAATGACAGTTTTGTTCAAACATGATGGAAGACATAGTTTTTGAGCAGATACCAACAATTATGAAGAAAGAAGATCACTTCAGTGGTGGTGTTTTGTTTGGATTCAGTGAAATTCAAAAGTGGCAGCCCCTCATAATGATGCCCCTCATAGCACAGATTAAGAGACTATAGTGTTTGTTTATGCCATTACTTTAAAGAATCGCATGTTTATTTATTCAGTTTTGGCAAACACCCTGTGTAGTGGTTACATAATAGTTGGTGTGTTTCACAACAGTATTAGCTTCAAATTGTTCACATAAAAATGTAAGTTATTCTCAAGTAGAATCTGATACTCTAAAATCACTCATGCACATGCATACCCACACACACACAAAGAGCACCAAAATAACAGTAGCGCTATTTTCAATTTCAATCAATCAAAATCTTGTAGCTTTTAGAACCTATTGCTCAAGACTACATATGCAACTTAAATGCAAATCTTACTGGCAGCCCTTAAGGGAAGCAGAATGCGTACTTTTGAATACCTTTCCTGCTGAAAACAGATCTACCTAGCATCACAAAGGCAAACATATGTATTCAAAACTGATCTATATAATATTTATATACTGTACCCAGATGGCTAGGGTCAAAATACTCCTGGCTAGAACTCTACCTAAATATTGCAAACATTCATGTATCCATCAGTTCTTATTGTCTAGCAATATGCGTCTTTATGATATGGTCCATTAACTGCACATAGGGCAACGATGCCTGGCTCTCTGCCTAGAGGCAGAAACTTATCGCAAGATACTTGCTTACAGGTACTTCTACCTATAAGCCTTGCCTTGTCAGGGAGAAAAATAGGACAAAATCCTTAGTAATAGAAATTAACTTCCAAGGACCAAAAGAAACAAGAAAAATTATAATTTGTAACAATGGATCGCTTTTCATTTAAAAATAATAGCAGCACGTCATATATGAAATGCATTAAAATGAGAACATGGGACAATCCAGCTTATTGATAAGGATTTATGCTATTAATAAAAAGAGGAAGAAAGAGACGGGGAAAGAGAGCAAAAGAAGGAGAAGGAGATACATCTGAGGGAAGATGTTTCACAAAATTCATAATTTTCACAGGGACAATATTTCAAGCTAAACTTGAGCTTTTTGCTAGAGACTTCGCTTATTCTTACTCAATCATGACGTGTTTTGAAGTAAAAAGCTTGTCTGGCTTTCTCTTATTACTCCAAAGTCCTAGTCATTCTTATTAATATTATTTGTATGTTTTCAAATCCAAAGTGATTTATAAAGCAAAGATAAAGCCTATTAATCTATGTATCTCCCTGTTTCTTCTGCCTCTGCTATCTGCCAACAGTGGCGATTCCAAGAGCCTCAAGCCTCCAAAACTCTTCCATCAATTACAATATGTGAAAATAATTTTTAAATTTTTTATGAACGATAAAGTGTGCAAAAGCTTTTGTTTCCCTACTAGCATTCATTGTTTTCAAACTTCCCAATTTCTTTAGGTTTTGTAAGATCACTTTGGGCTACTTTGTGAAAAAGAATTACAGCTCTATACTCCACAAAGTCTAAGTTTTTTAGGATTATTTTTGTCATTTTTGTAATCAATTCATTGAGTATGATTTTCATAAAATAAAGTGCACAGATTTGAAGTTTGCAGATTGATAGGTACTGACAGGTATAAGCCTAATTTGTTTAAGCACCATCTCAATAAGATACATATTCCATCATGCCCAAAAGTTTCTTATACCCATCGAATTCTCTCTCTCTGCCCCTCAACCCCGGGCAACCACTGACTTGATATTTTTCTTCAAATCTTAGTTCTGCCGGTTGAGAACTTAATATATTCTTTAAAAATTTTATTTATTTATTTGACACGGGGCGGGGGGTGGGGAGGGGGTTGGTATAAGCAGAGGGAGTGGCAGGAAAAGGGAGAGGGAGAAGCAGGATCTCCGCTGAGCAAGGAGTCCGATGCTGCACTCCATCCCAGGACCCTGTGACCATGACCTGAACTGAAGGCAGACGCTTAACCAACTGAGCCACTCAAGCACCCTGAGAACTTTATATTAACTGTAAATATGTAGGGCACATTTTAGTGTGTGTCAGGTTTCTTTTACTCAATCAAATTATACTCTTTCTTCATGCTTTTATTTTATTTTTTAAAAGATTTTATTTATTTATTTATTTGCGAGAGAGAGAGAGAGAGACAGCATGAGAGGGGAGAGGGTCAAAGGGAGAAGCAGACTCCCCACTGAGAAGGGAGCCCGATGTGGGACTCGATCCCGGGACTCCAGGATCATGACCTGAGCCGAAGGCAGTCGCTTAACCAACTGAGCCACCCAGCGCCCCTTTCTTCATCCTTTTAGAAAAACAGTACTTTGCTCCTTTTAATTGCTAGGTGATATTCCATTATATAAATGAATATCCATTTACCTGAAGATGAACAGTCTTTCATCAATTTTTGTTTATTATGATTAAAGCTTCTGTGAACATTTCTGTACATTTTTTTTTCCATTTCATTTAGGTAAATACTTAGGAATGGAATTACTGGATTATGTTGCAGGTATATATTTAACTTTATGAGGAAATGTCAAACTATTTTCCAAATTTTTATGATTTCATACTCTTACATCCTCTAAGACACTTGGTATTGTCAATCCCTTTGATTTTAAACATCCTTGGGGGTGTGAAGTATAATCTCATTGTGGTTTTAATTTTAATTTCCCTCTAGACTAATTATATCAAGTGTCTTTTCATTGGCCATTTATATATTTTCTTTTTTGAAGTCTTTCTTTTTCCAAGTAATCCTCTGTGATATTGGATTGTAATTTTATTGATGATTTTCAAGATATCTATGTCTATAGGTATAGGTATAGATCTATCTATATCTATATCATCTATATATGATATTTTATTATATCTATATCATCTATATCATCTATTATATCTATATAATCTATATAGATATTTTATTCTGGATCTATATATTGTTAGGGATACAAGTTTTAATTAGATATTTATATGGTAAATATCATCCTATACCCTAGTATATGGCTTTTCTTTTCTTTTTATTAACAGTGACTTTTAAAATATTGTTTAGTTTTGATGAGGTTTGATGCGTTATTTCTATTTCTATTGTTTGTGCTTTTTGTATCGTATCTAAGATATTGCCTTGTAGTTTCTTGTGGGACCTTTATAATTTACATTTAGCTATATGATCCATCTGAACTTAATTTTTGGCATAATATGGAATACTTGCCCATAATCTTTTTTTTTTTTTTAACATATGGTAGATGTCTAGTTTACCCATCACCACTTGATGGAAAGTCCGTCCTTTCCCCATTAAGTTAGCTTACCACATTTGTTTTTTAAAAATGACGATATATGAGTGAGTTTATTTTGAGTGTCCTTATGTTCCATTAGTAGATCTGTCAGTCCTTTCACCATTAGAAAACTGTAGCTTTACAGAAAGTCTTGAAATCTGGTAGCATAATCCTTCAACTGTATTATTTTTCAAACTGTTCTTAGCTATCATTTTCATACATGTTTTAGAATCACTTTGTCAAATTCTAAAAAAGAAAAAGCCTGCTGAAGGTTTTGACTGAGAGATGGGAGGAAACAAATCTGTCCCTGGGGCATGCTGGCTCAAAAATTGAAGGAGGTTCAACTGAACATGCTCAGTCCATTAACATATATATTTTTTTAGGATTATTTATATATATATATATAAATGTATTAGATGTCACTCTTCTCACCATGCTTTTTCATTGAAACCTGTCAAAAACAAATAGAATCCCTGGAATTTCTTTAGGTCAGACTACTTTTTAGTCTTTTAGTGGCTCTGAGCTCTTTGGCACCTTCTGACTTTCCTCCCTCTTTTGATCCCACACATTCATTCTCATTTTATCTTTATAGGGAAATGAATAACATATTTCTGGACTTGCTACCTCAGCTCCACTTCAGATTATGATCCTCATCTCTATGTTCATGCACTTCAAGGGTAGGAAAGTAGTCTTTAATTCTGTTCTTAACCCCTGCTCTAACTCCATGAAATTTTCTAATATAGTTGATTATTTAAATATTTTACACTGGCCATTATAAAACCATTTTTGATTCTGTATGTATTCCAAAATATGTATCCATATTATTCTGTTGCAACTTGTTTATACCTAAATATCTTAGTGGGAGAATAGTGGGAGTCAGGAGTGAATGTCATATTTTAGTGAAATACGTGTGCTTATTTTTGATGTCCAGTTGAGTCAAGCATTTTCTTTTTTCACTTTCTGCCTGGTTCACTTTTCATCTGTTCTACAAGTCTCAGTGTACTGTCAATGTTTCATATAAAGTATCAAATATTCATAAACATGTTCTTAAAAATAACATGTTCTTCACAAAATTCTGACAGCACCAGCAACTGAGATACACAGTATTTTCAATTACATTATTTTCCTTTTTCTTTTTCTTTCTCAGCTATATCTTCCCAGTTCTTTACAGAAAAAAAAAAAAAAAATCCCATTGTCCAAGCAGGTGCTCAAGGATTTTAGCTGTAACACTGCAACCAAATCTCAACCATAATTTGTCCCAATTTCATGGCTTACTTTGTCTCTCTGATTGAGAAAAAGATACAAAATATCCAGCATATATCATCACAACAATCACTTCTCAACAACCTCCTTATAAAAACAGCACGCAGTTGGTTAGGCAGAATTAACTTCATATTCATTTTCAGGAACCCCAGTCACTTGGATTCTGAGCCAATCAAATTATTAAGGTAACCAGACCAATCTAATTATCACATATCATTCCACAGATAACAGGCATTGAATGAATAGTTTGGGAAGCACAAAGCCTCAAAACTTCTTTCAATGTGAGGATAGATGTTTTCTCTAGTCATCTTCATCTATAAGGGATCCAGATTGAACATGAAACCAATATCCAAACAGAGGCAGATACATGAGAATTGGAGAAAAACAAAGCCAGATTCCAGATCAAACCAAGTCTGTTTTCTGAACTAGATCTAGCTCTTTAGTTGAATGACCCAATAAGTCTTGTTTCAGATGATTTACTTGCATTTTCTGTTAGTTACAACTAAAAGCAATCTAATTGGCAATAAACTGTAAATCAAAACATAGGTAGTATCGGGGCACCTGGGTGGCTCAGTCAGTTAAGCAGCTGCCCTCGGCCCAGGTCATGATCCCAGGGTCCTGGGATCGAGTCCCACACCGGGCTCTTTGCTCAGCAGGGAGCCTGCTTCTCCCTCTCTCTCCCTCTGCTTGTGCTCTCTGTAAAATAAATAAAATCTTAAAAAAATATATATATATAGTATTGCTTAGCCCCTATGAAATGTAACTATTCATTTGTCTTGTTTTATCTATAAACATCAAATTGTTTCAGCACTATTTGCTGAAAAAATTGTTCTTTCTCCTCCACTGAACTGTGCTTTAGGACCTTTGTCAGAAAACACTTGGGCTTCTTTGTGAGGCTTTACTCTGGGTTCTCTTCTCTTCCATTGAACTATAAATAAATGAAGTAATAAGAGTATGGAATAACTATACAAATATTTCTCAAAGCTATCCTTTGGAATTTCTTCCAGATATGAAATGTTTAATATTCTAAGATCATTGGTCTCAGTATCATTTTTGTTTGTATTGAGAATTGTGCTCTACCATGTTGCAGATACTACGCCTATAATTTGCTATTTCCTCAGAAGAAAGAACATCAAAGGAGTTGGCAAATACATTTAAAGGTTATAAATTTTGTCATACAAATTGTTGTTAGAAACCTATTTTAATTTTATAATTATTGGTTCCCATACCTATGTGTTCTTGAAGTCTTATCACTCATGTGAATTGCAAGAGACTGAAAGCTGAAGATCAAGGGAGAGAGCCAAGAAAGAAAACAGTATGTCTCACCTGGAACAAAAATAATTTCATTTCTTCTTCTTTTTTTTATTCACACACAAGTTTTTATATCTGATCCATTTACTCATAAGTTATACTTGATGTATGTGTGTAAAATTAAATTCAAAAGGAGTTGGAAACTATTTTAATCATTTTCTTAATTTTACCTTATAAATCTAATACATCAAATTCTCTTGGGACTTTAGTGATTATATTCTCTTGGATAAACTTTAAGAGTTGCATATATGATACTAAATTTCAATCTATACTGAGCAGTATCACAATGGTGAAATTCTTTGTTTTAAAATTTGGTGCATATCTTCATTATTATAATTTATTATCAACTTATCTTTTGAATTTTTTTAAGATTTTATTTATTTGACACAGAGGGAGAGCACAAGCAGGCTGAGCTGCAGGCAGAAGGAAAAGCAGGATCCCCCCTGAGCAGAGAGCCCGATGCAGGGCTCAGTTCCAGGACCCTGGGATCATGACCTGAGCTAAAAGCAGACGCCTAACAGCCTGAGCCAGCCAGGAGCCCCTCTTTTGAATTTCACTATTGAAATATGTAAATGGTTTCCTATAGCCTCATAACAGAACTTGCACTGAGCAATTTTGGACAACTACACTAGATGAAATCAGAGCTAAAAAAAAATAAAAAAGAAAGTGAATTTGAAGACATTGGTACAGAGTATACTTAGAAGATATAATTAATCTTTTCTAGTATTTTAAAGCTTTCTGACTGCAGAAATTAAAAGGTTCACCTGTAATGGGAGAATTATCAATACCTGACCTCAAGTTGTGCTATAAATCTACAATAATCATGAGTGTGGTACTGCTTAGAGGACCCACACAGAGATTAATAGAATAGAGTTAGAAAGTTCAAAGATAGACTCAAATAGAATGTGGGAAATTATGTTCTTTTAATTGGTACATTTGTCTTGATTGTACAATGAAATAATATTTGGGCCATTGGATTAAATATTTATTTCATGTTTTACTTTCTTTTTTCAACTTTTCTTTTTAAAATAATTGTAGATACACAGGAAGTTTCAGAGACCCTGTGTACTCTTCACTCAGTTTCCCCCAGTTGGGGAAACTAACTATAGCAAAATATCAAAATATCAAAATATCAAAACCAGGAAATTGACATTGGTACAATGTGTATGAATAGTTCCAAGTCATTTTATCAGATGTGTAAATTAATGTTACCAACACTGCAATCAAAATGCAGAATAATTTCATCAACACAAAGATCTCTTTCATGATATCTTTCACAGTCATATCTATCCTCTTACCCTACTATATCTGAACACTGACATTTACTAATTTGTTCTTCATCTCTATAATTTTGTCATTTGGAAAATGTTACATGAATGAATTCATACAGTATTTTTTTCTTTTAATCTTTTCTCCTTGAAAGATAATTTAGGACTTTAAATTTTCTATGTTTACAAGACAATATTTTTTCAGCAGCAGCTCACATTTCCAACCCAGTTTTATTGAGAAATAATTGATATACATCACTATACAAGTTTAAGTTGCACAGCACAATGATTTGATTTACATATATTGTGAAATGATCACATGATAGGTTTAGTTAGCATCCATCATCTCATACAGATAAAATAAAAGAAATTTTAAAAATTTTCCTTGTGATGAGAACTCTTAAGATCTACTCTCTTAACAACTTTCCCATGTACCATACAGTAATGTTAATCATAGTCATCATATTGTACATTATTCCCTAGCACTTATTTAACTTATACCTGGAAGTTTGTACCTTCCTCCAGTTCTGCCTGAAGGCCAGGTTTGCCGGGGGTGGGGGTGGGGGGTACTGGATGATATTCCCTTGTATATATATGTATACCACACCTTCTCTACCTTTTCATCTCTCAATACATACTTAGGTTGTTTCCATCTCTTGGTCATTGTAAATAATGCTGCTATGAACATGGGATTGCAGATATCTTTTCTGAGTTAGCTGTTGTTTCCTTTGGATATATTCCTAGAAATGGGATTGTCGGATCATATGGTGGTTCTATTTTTAATTTTTTGAGGAACTTTCGACACTGGCTTTTTATACTCAGTATAAAATTCCCTTGAGATACATCTAAGTTGTTGCATGTAGCAATACTTCATTCTTCATTATTGCTGAGTAGTATTCCATGGGATGAATGTACCAGCTTGTTGAAGAGGTAGATTTTGGGGTCACCTGGGTGGCTCAGTTGGTTAAGCAACTGCCTTCAGCTCAGGTCATGATCCCGGAGTCCCGGGATCGAGTCCTGCATCGGGCTCCCTGCACAGCGAGGAGCCTGCCCTCTGACCCTCCCCCCTCTCATGTACTCTCTCTCATTCTCGCTCTCTCAAATAAATAAATAAATCTTTAAAAAAAAAAAGAGGTAGATTTTGTATCCACCCCAATCCTACACATGCACAGCCTCCTTCACTTTCAATATCTCCCACAACAGTAGTACTTTTGTTATAAACAATAAATCTACATTGATACATCATTATAATTCAAAGTCAATAGTTTACATTAAGGTTCACTCTTGATGTTGTATATTCTATGGGTTTTGACAAATGCATAATGAGATATATCCATTTTTTAAAATCTTATACAACAGTTTCACTGCCCTAAAACTCCTCTGTGCTCCACCCAACTTATTTTTGACAAAAATGCAAAAGAATTAAACTCAGAAAGCAGAGCCTTTAAAACAAATGGTATTAGAGCAATTGGATATCCACAGGCAAATAAAAGGGACTTGACCTAAATCTCACACCAAAAAAATTATCTCAGAATGAATCGTAGAATTATGTGTAAGATAAAAATTTTAAAACTTTTAAAAGAAAACAACAACAACAAAAAATGTTTGGGACCTAAGGCTTAGAGAACAGTTCTTACACTTGATACCAAAAGCAAGATCCTTTAAAAAAAAAAAAATCAATATATTGGATCTTATTAAAAACAAAACAAAAGTTTGTTCTGCAAAATATTCTGTTAAGAGAATGAAAAACCTAGTTACATACTAGGAGAAAATATTTATAAAGCGCATACTTGACAAGGGACTCATATCTAGAATATATAAAGAACTCTCAAAACTCAAAAGTAAAAAACAACAAAAAAATCCAAGTTAAAAAATGGACAAAGACATGAAGAGACATTTTTTTTTCCCAAAGAAGATATGTGGATGACAAAAAAGCACATGGAAATATGCTCAACATCACTGTCTATTAAGGGAAATGCAAATCAAAACAACAGGGAAATATCACTACAGTCCTATTAAAACAGCTAAAAAACAAAACAAAACAGTGGCAATTTCAAATGTTGTCAAGAATGTGGAGAAACTGGATCTCTCATACTGTGGTGTTGGGAATATAAAATGATACAGTCATTCTGGAAAATATTTTGGTAGTTTCTTGAAAAAAATATATAACATACACATACCAGAAAGCCCGACCTTCCTTTTTTTTTTTTTTTTTGCAGTCTAGAAAAATGAAAATTTATGCCTACAGAAAATGTGTAAATGATTGTTCATGTAAGTTTTATTTGTAATGGCCCCAAACTGGAAACTATCAAAATGTCATACTATAGAAATGTTAAACAGTCTATCTGTTAAACAATCTATCTGTTAAACAATCTATTTCTGGATTCTCTATTCTGTTCTATTGATCCATGTGTCTATTTCATTGGCAAAAAGACATAATCTAAATTACTGTGGATATATATCAGAATCTTAAATCTTGTTAAGATATAGTCAATACTTTCACCAAAATGTTTAATGGACATTATGTCTAGCAACTTTATAACTATCCAAAATAATCTACGTAAACAGTGCATAAATAAAGACAACATGGTATTGCCAGGTCTAATATTAATCAATATTGTCAGCATATTTCATGTCATGTCATTTGACATTTTATTACCCCCACAAGTAATAAAATACCCAAATTTTAAGGTGGGCTTTCTGTAACTTAATTATAAGAAAAATTACAACTTTATGAGCAATATAATGAAAATATCTCATATAATCAAATCTCATTAAAACATAAGACTCTTGACTTCATCATAAAACTTTATTTCCTCTGTAGGAGAAAACTATCTATCAGGATATTTACCGAATACCCAATATTCTCATTAAATACTCCGAATTGCCAGCTCCCCAATTTGTCTTCATTATTCCTATTGTTTCAAGCGTCCAGCCATTTTTAGCTCACATCTCCCAATGATATAGTTTCCTCTGGCCAATATTTGCAATGTTGCTGATTAGTGTTATATTTTACCAGAGAAATGCAGCTGAATTATTATGGGGAATCTCTTAAAGACGGTTGTTCTCTCCAGGAAATTTTTGGCATAAATCGGATCATAATTTGGCAATAAAAGTACTCTTGTGTCAATTTATTTTCTATACCAAGTATTTATTTACCACTTCATTACAACTGCTTTACTGACGTTACTCTCCAATGTTATCAGCCATGTTTTGTCATTTTGTACCCAGTGCCTAGGTATGAGCAAACTCTCTTCAAAGGTTTATTAAGTAAAGAAACAAAGATACCGAGGTACAGACAAGGAAGGATTTGATTCATTACGTACATTATTGATTTCTAAAGGTGCTTTTTTTTTTTAGATTTGTCAACTGTATTAGTTTTCTCAAAATAAAATACTAGATAGAAAAATAATATTTATTAATTAACATACTATATTTGTATATAGGATAGCACCATAAGAAATGTCCCAAATAATATTTTCAAGATTAAAGCAATTTCTGTGGAACCTTTGCACAAGTCACTTCCTTTGATTCCCCACCAAGTTTAAACCACATTACATACAAGTTCGTCTCTGGACTCTCGCAAGTTCATGAACAATTTTTTCTGTTCTCACATGTTATTACATGATGCCTTGTCAAGTCTACTTAACATTGATATATGAGACATAATAGTTTTTCAAGGTGCCACCATCACTACCAGCTGCTAATACTATGCTAGGCATCCAGTCAGTCGTGCTACATTCTCTGGTCTTATCAATGTACTGAAATAGGCTGTCTTGCCTTTCTCATACTGGGTCACTCTCAGGAGCTTGAGCACTAATCCATCACAGTACATGGTTCTAATAACAATGATACTTCCTTACACTCCTACCTGTAGCCCTCTCTGTTTAGAAGAGAAAAAGATTAAGAGTATAGTTTGGCCCATATAAATACATCCTGAAACACACTCCCCAAATACCTTTGAATCTTTTCTGTTTCTTTTCTTATAAACATTGTCTTCTTCCCTCATATTCTATTTGGCATAAAAGCTGTTTATCTGAGGGAAATTGGGTTACAATGAGGAAATATTGTGGTACCACTGTGTTTTATTTTAGGATCTTTGTCAGGGCTGGGTTAGGAACATCTATCAGAGAGATTCATAATTTAATATCAGGATGATTTGAGAGGTCGACTGAAGCTTAGTCATAAGAAAATACCACAGGCTTTCCTGCTTATGTTCTTTATTCTGATTCCAGCACCATTACTTAAAATGAGATTACATGAATAAAGCCAAGAGCAGCTCCTTAGTTCATCCTTTTATTGTAGCACCTAATAATAATCCTCATTTTCTTTTTATGACAAAAAGCTTTTCTAGGTTGAAAGAAAATACATATGTTATATAATGTTCATAATGTGCTTTTTTAAAAAACACAACTCCAGTGAGAGGCCAAACATTTTCATGTGCTTTTACCACGAATAAAATGGTAATAAAACAAGATGCCCCAAACCTGTTTCTAAAATTATTGCAATTGCAAGAAGGTAAGAAGCCTCCCCTACAGATACTCCCACCCAATTCACTGTTATAAATTTATAACCAATATAGATCCTTTAAAAAAGAGGAAATTGAATTCAATATTTTTTTTTATCCTTAACTCTAGCAAAAAAGTAAAAGGGAAGTCCACTAGCCACCTATGGAAACCATTATATGTATGTTTATTCTGTTTCATTCATGATATTTTAACTTCTGAAATTAAGACCTCAAGGTATGAAATAAATTTATGTTTTTGCAGTGATTTAGTTTTACCCAGAGTTAAGTTTCCCTTTTTCCCCAATGTGATGACACAATCAGCAGCACACTTTTTTCCTTTTTTCTTTGTGGCCTTTCTCTCACATAAACGTCCTTCCTTTTAGAGTCTTTTGTTTGTTTGTTTGTTTTTAAATAGTGGAGAGAGTGCACCCCACAGGCAGAAGACACTCAATGCTGGCTGACAGGAAACAGTTTAGTTACATGTTTGTTGAAGGATATAGAAAACAGCTCAGTAGAGCTGAAGACTTATTTCGGTTTAATCAGAAGCAAAGGAAAAAGACAAATTCTTCAATTTCGTCTTCTAAACACATCTGTTATCACATCACTTTTAGCTAACCAGCTGAAATCATTAAATTGGCATATTAGCTGTTCTTTGATAAGAAAATCATTTACTGATATCTATCAAAAATAGCATTATATTTTATATAACTTTAACAAACCAACTCCACATTTAGGCCATATTTAGAGTTTCCTTTTTACAATATTGCAATGATGTAAGTCATGCTGACTCTCTCAGTGGTTCAGAACAATAAATGTAAAGGATATGATGAATCTTTTGGTTTGTGTACATTGCATTTCCATTGCACATGTCCATTTCACATGTCAGATGAGCAGATTTTCTGATCACAATATATGCTTGTTAAGTCAATCACTTGCATATGCTTGCTGAGGTTGTTTAATGGAAAGAGGCAGAGGCAGTTTCAAGTAGTTTTAAAGGATTAAAAACTAATCAAAAATACTACTTTCAAATTCCCTTGGTAATAAATATTGAAAATTAATCAGGATTATACTAGGCACCAAGCATATTATGTAGATTATCATAATACTGTTGTGAAGTAGTGCCATTATTATCTCCATTATACAGATGGAACAGCTGTAGCTTGAAGAAGCTAAGTAAACAGTACAAGGTCACACAATTTCTCAAAGGTACTAGGATTTGAACATAAGTAGTCTAAATGGACCTCCCAATAAGAGTGTGCCCATGTATCTCGTTTTAATTAAAAAATAACAGCCTTTAAAATAATGAATGAAGAACATTATAAACAAATATTTTTAAAGGGCCTTTTGATTATTTGAACCAACTGGTATGTTCACTGTGGTTTTAATTTTCATTTCCTGATGGCATATGATGTCAAGCATCTTTTCAAATGCTCACTTGCCACCTGTGTATCTTCTTCAGTGAGGTGTCTGTTAAGGTGTTTAGTGCATTGTTTAATTGGGTTTTTGTTTTCTTATCATTGAGTTTTAAGAGTTCTTTGCATATTTTGAATAACAATCTTTTATCAAATGTATTTTTTCGCAAATGTTTTCTCCCAGTCTGTGGTTTATCTTATTCTCTTGATAATGTCTTTCACAGAACTGAGGGGTTTTGTTGTTGTTGTTGTTGTTTTAATTTTAGTGAACTCTAGGTAATAATTATTTCTTCCATAGATCATGTCTTTGGTGCTGTGACTAAAAACTCATTGTTATATCCAAGGTTATCTAGGCGTTCTCCTGTTATCTTCTAGTTCTATAATTCTGCATTTATATTAAACCTATGATCTATTTTGAGTTAATATTTATGAGGGATATAAGGTCTTTGTCTAGATTCACTTTTTTCATGTGGATGTCCAGTTGTTCCAGCACCATTTGTTGAAGAGATTATCTTTGCTCCATTGTATTGCTTTTGCTCCTTTATCCAAGTTCAATTGACTATATTTATGTGGGAATATTTTTGGGTTCTCTATTCTGTTCTAATGATCTATTCATTTATTCTTTCACCAATACCACACTGACTTGATTGACATAACTTTATAGCAAGTCTTGAGGTTGGGTAACATTACTCTTCCAACTTTGTTCTTCTTCAATATCTTGTTGGCTATTCTGGGTCTTTTGTTTTTCCACTTAAACTTTAGAATCAGTTTGTCAATATCCATAACATACAAATAACCTTTTTTGAAATTTAAATTAACAAAATCTTCCTCAGATAAGTTTTACAAAAATCCTTTTATTTTGGGGTGCCTGGATGGCTCAGTCAGTTAGGTGTCTGCCTTCAGCTCAGGTCATGACCCTAGGGTCCTGGGATTGAGTCCCTCACAGTAGGGAGTCTGCTTCTCCCTTTCCCTCTGTCACCCCCCCTTGACTTTGCTCTCTCACTCTCTCTCTAATAAATAAATAAAATTTTTAATTTTTTTAAAAAATCCTTTTATTTTAAATCACATTGATTGAGTTTCACAAGACTTATGAGGATATTATGAAGTCAAGACTGTAAACCAGGATCCATAGATAAATACAGTACTGCTTTTAGAGACACAAAGACTACTTGATTAGGACTGGGATATAAGTATTAAATTAATAAGAAAAAAAAAACAGTGACTATAGGAAAACATAAACGATTTAAGGTGATCCAAAGTAATTTACATTTGTGAAAAATTATGGGTATATTTAATTTATTTTCACTGTATATTGTTATTCCAACTACAATTCTGCAATGGGATCATTGTACACAGTGGTCCAAGACATGTGTGGTAGGCTAGATAGACTCCCAAATATGTCCTCAATCTAATCCCTACAACCCGTGAATGTTATATGGCAAAAAGGACTTTGTAGCTATAATTAAGTCAATGATGGTGGAGATGGGGAGATTTTTCTGGATTGTCCAGGTAAGCTAATGTAATGACAACAATTCTTATAAAAGTGACATTAAAAATGTCACAGAGAAAAAATCAAAATGCTCACAGAAGCAAGAGATTAGAGTGTTTCACAAGAGTTTTGTATATGTATGTATATATAAATATGGAAGATGGAGAAAGGGGCCACAGTCAAAGAATATATAGGCCCACTAGAAGTTGAAAAAGGCAAAAAAAAAAAAAAAAAAAAAAAAAGGATTCTTTCCAGAGTCTCCAATAGAAACCAGCCCTACTGACACCTTGTCCTCACTTTGAACTTCTATCTTCCAGATCTGTAACAGAATAGATTTGTTTTAAGTCACTAGGTTTGTGGTAATTTATTATAGCAGCAAGAGGAAACTAATACAACATATATTAAATTTGTTTCCTAACTTATGATATAAATATTTTGTACATATTTTTGTTAGGGCTATTTTGGTTAAATGTTTGACTATACCTATATTAAATAAGGGGAGTTTGTGGTAATTTTTTATCATTAATTTTATACATGATTCAAACTACCACTGGTTTTTAATATATTATCTTCAGTTAACTAAGAATATATTATTTTGTACAAATTCTATTTATTCAACAATTATGTTTTTGGAATTGCAAGAAATAAGCATTGTCTTATTTAGGAAATCAGGTAATTGAATACTACAAAAATAAAATAGATAATCTATAACTGAAAAATATTATGACTCAAATTAAAATACAATAGAAGCAGTTAGTAGCATATTAAACATAGGAAAAAAGGAAATGGGCAAGGGGTACCTGGGTTACTCAGTCAGTTAAACATCCGTCTCTTGGTTTCAGCCCAGGTCCTGGTCTCATGGGTTGTGATCTCATGGGTTGTGGGATCAAGCCCCACATAGGGCTCTGTACTCAGCAGAGAATCTGCTTGAAGATTCTCTCCCTCTGCCCTTCTACCTACTCACTCTCTGTCTCTTTCTCTCTCAAATAAGTAAATAAATCTTTAAAAAAGGAGAGAGAGAGAGAGAGAAAAGTTGGCAATTTGGATGATAGGTCAGAAAATTTTTACAGAGAAATTCACAGAGAAATGAAAGTTTTACAAATTCCCAACAGATGGAAAGAGATAAGAGTATAGTAAAATATCAAACATATTTTGCTTCCAGAGATGATGAAAGTAAACAGATTAAAATCAATATTTTACAAGTTAATTCCAAAGAATTTTCCAAACTGAAGAAATAATGAGCTATATATATATAAACAAAAACAAAAACAAAACAAACAATCCCTCCTCCAAACATTATGAACCCCTACTGGGAGTTCTATTCCTATTCAAAATCTAACTTTAGAATAAGATCATTGTACCCAGTGCACTATTATGTATTTTATAGATGCTTTCTTATTTATGAAGGAAGTACTTGGTGAATTAACTTCTAGAATATTTAGGTTAAATACTTTACCATATTTATATCAAGTACTTCATTTTAGCAGTTATTTTTTTTCCTCAATATTGTATATTGACTTCTGCTTCTACATTTAGCCTCTCATGTGAAACACCTAAAAAACTTTATAAATAAACCAACTGTTTCATGGCCATCAAGCAGTGAAAATTAGTGATTCCTAAGAGGCAGGAAACAAACTAAATGAGCTCTACAATTGCCGAAGCCTACACCATGAGTTTTTAAGCCAGTTTCTAGAATAGGAACTACTAGAACTAGTAGGTGGATTCTCTGGGATGAGGAAGTGGAGATGAGAATTAGAGGAGATCAAGGTGGCTAGAGATCACATAGAAGAGTATAGAGAGGTATTAGAGAAGACAGAGATGTACAGAGAACTGGCTATCTCTAGATCTAAATGGATGAGTAAAGATAATTTGAAAAGATATATGCACTTCTATGTTTATTGCAGTATAATTTATAGTAGCCAAGATATGGAAACAGACCAAGTGTCCATCAGTAGATGAATGGATAAAGAAGATATGGTATGTACACAATGGAATGTTATTTAGCCATAAAAGAGAATGAAACCTTGCCACTTGCAATGACATGGATGAATCTACAGGGTATTACATTAAGTGAAATAAGCCAGTTGAAAAAAGACGAATACCATATGATTTCACTCACATGTGGAATTTAGGAAACAAAACAAACAAAGACAAAAAACAAAAACAAAAACAAAAAACCCAGACTATTAAATATAGAGAACAAAATGATGGTTACCAGAGGGAGATGGTGGAGAAATGGGTGAAATGGTTGGAGGGATTAGGAATACACAGTACCCTTGTCATGATGAGTACTGAGTAATGTATGCAATCATTGAATCATTATATTATACACCTGAAACTAATATAACTCTGTATGTTAATTGTACTTGAATAATAAATAAATAAATAAAGGGATGAGTAAACCATATCCTGAACTTACACAGGATAGGAGTAGTGCCTACTGCCACCAGCCAGACTGGAGAAACTGAATCACATATACAGTACTCAAAAGTCTTGTCTCCCTATTGAGGAACAATTAACTCTAGAATAAACATTACCCAGTCTGCCTACAAACCTCAAAACAAGATCCAAAAGGATCAAACTGTTTCCAAGTTTATTTAATTTCATCTCAGAACAAAATTAAAGAATATAGGAATATATAAACTATCCAGTACTAAACAATGAAACATTAGCAATCATAGAATCCAATAAAAATTACCAGGAAGGCAAAGAAGCAGGAAAATATGCCCATAATGGAGGGAAAAATCAATAATTTAAAACCAACCTGGAACTGATACTAATGTTACAATTAACAGACAAGTACAGTAAAATTATTGTAACTGAATCGCATATGCTGATGGATCTAGGAGAAGATCAAATATATTAAGTACAGACAGAAAATACTAAAAACATTTCATGGTCAAACTTTTAGAAATGGAAATTACAACGTCTCTATACTGGGAATGGAAGTAACAATCAGACATTGATGAAAAAAACTGGTGAACTTGGAGACATAGCAATAGAAACTATGAAAGAACAAAGACCCCCCCAAAAAAATAATTTTAACTGAGTTTCAATAAACTGCTAAATGACCCCAAACAAATTATGTACATATGTAATTTGAATACCTAAGAGAGAAAGAAGGGCAAAAATATGGAGAGAAATAGTGCTTAAGATTTTTCCTAATTTGGGGGCTCCCAGGTGGCTCAGATGGTTAAGCGTCTGCCTTCGGCTCAGGTCATGATCCCAGCTTCGGCTCAGGTCATGATCCCAGGGTCCTGGGATCGAGCCCCACATCGGGCTCCTGGCTCAGCGAGGAGCCTGCTTCTCCCTCTCCCTCTGCCTCTCTCCCTGCTCATGCTTTCTCTCTCTCTCTCTGTATCTCTGTGTCTCAAATGAATAAATAAAATCTTAAAAAAAAATTAAAAAAAAAGATTTTTCCTAATTTGATTAAAACTATAAACCCAGAGATCCAAGAATCTCAACAATCTTAAGCACTAGAAACACACACACACAAAAACTACATCAAGCCATAACTATAACCAAGTTGCACAAAGTTAGTGATAAAAAAATCCTAAAAGCAGCCACAGAATAAAAACAATGAGGTATTCAAAAATAAATATAAAGATGACAGTATATTTCTTCTCAGGAACAATGCAAGTGAAAAGACAGAGACACAATATCTTTAAAATACTGAAAGAAAAAATCAAACTGTAATTCTATATCCAGAAAAAATATCTTTCAAAAATGATAAAATAAATAAAACTCCATTTCTAATAAACATTAAGCAAACTAGAAAAATATTTTATTCTGATGCCATGATATATGTGTGGACTTCTCTAAAGAGCCTGAAATTTTCCCAAGTTACATCCTAAAAAAAAGTGCAGTTCTCATTGACTATAGTAAAATCCACAAATCTTTAGTGTAGTGGTTGATGAATTTTTACATGTACATACATTCATGTAACAGACCAAGTTATAGAATATTTATATCCCCTGGATGTCTCCTTTACATACATTAGTGTTAGCCCTTAGTAAACACTCAACTATCATCATAGATCAGTATGGCCTATTTCCGACTCCTTATAGCTAGAATCATACAGAACACATTCTCATGTGTTTAATTTATTTAACTACAATATTATGAATGTGAGATTCCTGTATGGTTGTATAGTATTCCTTTGTGAAAGAAAGGGAAGGAGGAAGGAAGGAAGGAAGGAAGGAAGGAAGGAAGGAAGGAAGGAAGGAAGGAAGGAAGGAAGGAAGGGAGGGAGGGAGGGAGGGAGGGAGGGAGGGAGGGAGGGAGGGGGAAGGGAAGGAAGGAAGGAAGGAAGGAAGGAAGGAAGGGAGGGAGGGAGGGAAGGAAGGAAGGAAGGAGGGAAGGAAAAATAGAGGAAGAAAGAGGGGAAGAGAGAAAGAAGGAGAGAAAGGAGGGAGGGAGGCAAGGAACAAGGAAAGGAAAGGAAAGGAAAGGAAAGGAAAGGAAAGGAAAGGAAAGGAAAGGAAAGGAAAGGAAAGGAAAGGAAAGGAAAGGAAAGGGAAGGGAAGGGAAGGGAAGGGAAGGAAAAACATTACCCATCTTAATGTTGATAGATTTGGGGCTGTTTGTCAAATAATCATCTATGAACATTTTGTACATCGTTTTGGTAGACATAAGAACTTCCTTTTATTTTGGTTGCATTCCTTTTTTTTTTCTTAAGTTATATGTCACGAAGCAGGTCAGTTAGTTCATAACTATAACAATCTTTAGTTTTTGTAAGTACTGCCAAACATTTGTTCCAAAGTGATTATGTCAAATTATGCTTTTAACACCAATGTCACAGAGCCCTAGTAGTTTCACATCCTTGATATAAAACTGCATATGGTTATTTTAAACTTTTCCAGAGAGATAGAGACATTGAGAGACACAGAGACACAGAGAGAGACAGAAAGGGGTGAGTACTGTGAATTGTGTAAGACTGTTGAATCACAGACCTGTACCTCTGAAACAAATAATACATTATATGTTCAAAAAAAAAAAAGAAGAAGAAGAAGATAGCAGGAAGGGAAGAATGAAGGAGGGGAAATCTGAGGGGGAGACAAACCATGAGAGACTATGGACTCTGAGAAACAAACTGAGGGTTTTAGAGGAGAGGGGGGAGGGGGATGGGTTAGCCTGGTGATGGGTATTAAAGAGGGCACGTATTGAAAGGAGCACTGGGTGTTATACAAAAACAACAAATCATGTAACACTACATCAAAAACTAATGATGTAATGTATTTTATTTAATAAAATAAAATTAAAGAAAAAGAAGAATTAAAAAAAGAAAGAAAGGGGTTGAGAGAGATTTTTTAAAAAAACTGATTTGTTAATTTTACAATCTATGTAAGACACAGAGTTCTATAAAGCTTGGACTAAGATAAGAAAACATGTTATCGAGCTTACACATATTGTTTCATGCATGGTGAAAAACAGATTTCCTACAAAATAAGGCAAGAATTCCACAAACCAACCTCAGCGTTTTGTTTGTTTTATTATGTTATGTTAAGCACCATACATTACATCATTAGTTTTTGATATAGTGATCCATGATTAATTGTTTGCGTATAATACCCAGTGCTCCATGCAGAACGTGCCCTCTTTAATACCCATCACCAGGCTAACCCATCCCCCCACCCCCCTTCCCTCTAGAACCCTCAGTTTGTTTCTCAGAATCCATAGTCTCTCATGGTTCGTTTCCCCCTCCGATTTCCCCCCCTTCATTCTTCCCTTCCTGCTATCTTCTTCTTCTTCTTCTTCTTCTTTTTTTTAACATATAATGTATTATTTGTTTCAGAGGTACAGGTCTGTGATTCAACAGCCTTACACAATTCACAGCGCTCACCATAGCACATACCTTCCCCAATGTCCATCACCCAGCCACCCCATCCCTCCCACCCCTCACCACTCCAGCCACCCTCAGTTTGTTTCCTGAGATCAAGAATTCCTCATATCAGTGAGGTCATATGATGCAAGTCTTTCTCTGATTGACTTATTTCGCTCACCATAATACCCTCCAGTTCCATCCACGTCATTGCAAATGGCAAGATTTCATTCCTTTTGATGGCAACCTCAGCGTTTTTTAATATGCATTAATCCCGTTTCCTCCATTTTGACTGCCATCCAATACTCTTTAAGTCAGATTTTTGCATTTTTTCCTCACTTTTTTTAGCTTATCCCAAGAACAAGCAGATAGATTATCATTAATATATTCCCTATCTTTGTATTCTCTAAGCTAATGTTTTCCTTATAGCCAATAAAAATTATTTTTAATGATGAAAACCCTTATACTAAAAAACATTGGCTCCCTTTGGTAACAAAAACACTTTGTATGGTGGAATAAACAGATCTCAGTAAATAGACACACAAGAAACACTAAGAAAAGCAATTTCCAAAATTATACTTTGAGGAATATGGGAGTGGGAAGGTGCACATGTTGATCCAGATTATAGTTGAGTGTTGAAGAACCTGCATAAATAATGAAAGGCTGAATAAAAATTCTTGTCCCAAATCTATTTAATGAAATAATTTTAAGATAGTATTGTTTAATTTCATTTAATTTCCCCATACTTTTCTCACATTATATAGCAAAAATAAATAAGCAATTACCAACTACTGCCACAAGCAAAAACAATTGAAAACAAAGTGAGCATCTAATGATGTAATGTATGGGGATTAACATAAGAATAAAAAAAAAAAGAATTCTGAGATCTGGAATTCAACCTCAGACCTAGTCCAAGGCCTAGATTGTCATGTCTTCCTGGGATTGACACTGAAAATGTCCATGTCTGTAAGCTAGATTCCCTCCAGGCTCCACTGACACCCCATCATAGTCCTTCACTGAGACCTTTTAAGATAGCATTTCCTTCCCCATCAATTATGTCTTTACTGATTATTAAAATCCCTTGTCACTGTGTTTAAAAAAAAAAAAAGAAAATAAAGTGAGCATGACCTCATCAGTTCTAATCTTTGCTTAGCCAATAATAACCATATGCTGTCTATTTTTGTATCTGTATTTGTATTATGAAAGTATTAAAAAGGTCTTCATCTTGTGTCATTTCTAAGCAATAGTCTTTTAAAATTCCTGGGGATAACTAAGATGCAGTTCTCTATACTTAGAATAATTTTGAGATCCACGTAGCAAATTGGAGGGGAGATAGCAAACTTAATTTTTTTTAAAAAATGCATTTATTTATTTGAGAGCGAGCGAGCGAGCACACAAGTGGGGGGAGGGGCAGAGGGAGAGAATCTTCAGGCTGAATCCCTGCTGAACAGAAGAGCATCCGCCCCCTCCCCACCAACAACCTTGATCTCAAGACCCATGAGATCATGACCTGAGCTGAAACCAAGAGTCAGATGCTTAACCAACTAAGCCACCCATGAAATCCAGCAAACTTAATTTTTAGTAAGTCTTTTTAGTATGTAGCATTATAATCTAGCAAGTAATTCTTCTAAGCATGTGGCTTAATAGCAAGAGATATTAAAGAAAGATAAAATTATGGCTAAAATGTACCACATCCCATTGTTTTATTTCTAAAAAATTAATATTTCTATTTTTGCAATCTTAATTTTGTTTCCATAGTTTCTAACAAGATGCCTTTAACATCTTTCCTTAAAAAGATGTATTATAATTTATTACCTATTAAGAAATTATAAATTAAAACCCATATTGTCATAAATATGTGTACATTATCAGGGTTTTTTTTAAATCATACTTTTTCCTCTCAAAAGAAAAATAAATCATTTCTTCTTATTCTGGAACTGGGAATGAGGATCAATGAATGAAATATTAATTTCAAATAGATTGAAATTTATAATTTTTGAAATTCATTAAATTAAGCAATGGTTATCTCTTGGTACTATACAATGCATATAATTTTTATATCATATAAAACTATAATGATGGCCAAAAACAGTAATTATTTTTTGAAAAAAACAAACACAGTCTTTTAATGTTTAAATTTTCACTGTTCTCTTTATTTTTGAAACTGTAAGATTTTCTGTGATTTACTTTCCACCTAGTAAATATTAAGATGATATGAAAAACCCTGTTCAGAAAACTCATAAATAGAAAATTATTCCTAAATAAGTCAACTGTGAATTTCCAATTTGCACCTGATCCTATCCCGTTTCCACAAAAAGCTACGATAAATATGAGAATGATTACTGGAAATAGTAAATTTGCAAGTAAAGTAAAATGAAATTATATAAATTCTTTTTATGTAAAGATTTATTTGATAGATTAGAAATTTATTAATTTCAGCACATTTGAGATACTCTCTCCAAGGTAATATTTCATAATATTTATATATAGATTTCCCCACCATTCTATACATGTCCCATGAGGAAAGGGGTTAAACTAGTACAATACTTTTCAACTTGAAGGAAATTAATGAAATCGTTTTAATTTATAAATGTATTAATACATGGGATATCAATTATTGCATTTTTACATTACACGATTAATTTTACTATTATTTTTTATTATTTTACTATTATGTTTTTATTATTTTACTATTATGTTTGCTTTTGTCCTCCCAACACTATCTGATAAAGTTAACTACTCTACCATCTCACTAGATTTTCAGGACTCCATGCTTTGTGAACACCTGAATAGGTTCATTCCTTGGCCCTCTGTTGACATTTCTTTATAGTAAGTCCCTTAGAGAATTTGTGCACTCTGAGTACACACCTACCAAGAGACAACCCCAAAACCTGCCTCCAGCGCAGATGTCCTCCTGCCACAATTTTATATTCAGTTCCATCTGTGACTTATCTAAAAAGTAAACTCGCCATTTTCACTCCAAAATATGCTTCTTTCTCTTTTTCTTGCCTACCACATTAATCCCTCAAATATGACAAGAACTTTTGTCCTCACAAATTTCTTTTCAATTTAAAGGTTCCATTTCTACAGCCAATCATTCTTGGCAGAAAGTAATCTTCTCATGCCTGGCAATCACAGTAGAGTTCTTTGTAGTGTTTCTGTTGCTCTTGTTTCTAGTATAGTCCCCACCAATCAGAATTTCTCAAATATGATTTATACAAATACCACTAAATGCTACATCTCATAAAGTATAAAACATAAAAATCGGATTTCTTACATTTAAGCTTTTCTGTAGCTCTCTTTCATTATCCGGATCCCCACACATGTTCGGCCTGTCTTTTTCCACATCCTTATCTTGGTTTTGTTTAATAAGCCAGTCATTTCACACAATCCATTATATTTGTTTTTCTTTCAAGAAATTTTGTTCATTCAATTTTCCCATATGAAAATGCCTCCTAGGTTTTGCACTTTTGCCTAGTATTTCTATTAGAATTTGTGCTGGTTATTTTGCTTTTGGGAATGATGATGTGACCATCTCTGCAGTACTCTGAACCTATGAAACTGATCCCTACAGTGTCTTCAAATGGGCCATCTTCCCCTCAGGTAAAAGACAGCTGTGGAAGGAAATCAGTTGTCAACATGGGAGAGGTCAAGGTTTTAGTCCCCCCCGCTTTCTCTCTGCCATGCTGTAGAGTGGGCATTGGCTGTGTTCTTTTTGCTCACAGACACTACTCTTGTCAGAAAGCTCTTTTCACACAAATACAGATTTCGCCAATTTCTTCTTTTTTTTAAAGATTTTATTTATTTATTTATTTGAGAGAGAGAGAGAGCACATGAGAAGGGGGGAGGGTCAGAGGGAGAAGCAGACTCCCTGCTGAGCGGGGAGCCCGATGCGGGACTCGATTCCGGGACTCCGGGATCATGACCTGAGCCGAAGGCAGTCGCTTAACCAACTGAGCCACCCAGGCGCCCAATTTTGCCAATTTCTAACGGTACCACTCTCTCCATTGGCACATAGAGTGGGGGTAGTGATTCTCACTGGGTCGTCCTTTATTACTTCTTGCCATCTTTTAGTGCTGAGGAGTCACAGTTTAAATAAAAACCTACCTTCTCATTGTACCTTTTAGCTTCTTTTTGTAGTAGTCATTTTCTTTTTTCCTGTCTGTGTTTACGTAGTTTGTAAAAACTTCGAGTTCTGTCATTTAAACTTGACACTACTCATGTCACACACCCAAACCAATGTCAGGTGAACATGGGAATTAAAGGATGATAATGTGGGAGAATGAATATCTTCATCACTCTGGGTAGGGAGAATTCTTAAACAGACCCTAAGAAATAAAATGAAAAGAAAAATGACTGTAATAGGGTGCCTGGGTGGCTCAGTCGGTTGGGTGACTGCCTTCGGCTCAGTTCATGATCGTGGAGTCCCGGGATCGAGTCCCACATTGGGCTCCCTGCTCGGCGGGGAGTCTGCTTCTCCCTCTGACCCTCCTCCCTCTCATGTGCTCTCTCTCATTCTCTCTTTCTCTCAAATAAATAAATAAAATCTTAAAAAAAAAAAAAAGAAAAATGACTGTAATAAAAGAATATGTACTGTATATTCCACTTATTTAAAATTCAAGAACAGGTGAAACTACGTTGGAGTGATAGGACTTAGGAAAGCAGTTGCCTTTGGGAAAGAGGAGTGAAGAGTGACGGGGTCTCTGACAGGCTGACAGTGTTCAATCTCATTATCTATCAATGCAATTGTTACCTTTGTGTATCTATCTCATTATCTATCAACGCAATTGTTACCTTTGTGTTAATCTCAATGGTTCACAAATAGCTTTCGTGTGCTTCTCTATTTTTTTATGCCTCGACTGAAGGAAAAATTTAAAATCTATCCATTATAATTACTGATAGGACAGAGGGGATGATAAAAGCAGGCCCTTGGAAATGGAAAAGAGAATGAAGTCAAAGCAAGAATAGAGAAAACAAGCAGATAAACAAACAAACTGGCTATAAATACAGGGAGATGTATTTTTGGAGGCAGGCAGAGTAAGATTTTTAAAGAGTCCCCATGTGGTAACTACTTTCTCTAAATTAGGAGTAAGTTGAAAGTTCAGATAAAGGATAGTGAAACTGGTAAAGAATGGGAAAGTTCTGACCATTATGGGAAATAAAAAAATCAAGCAGATAGTAGCAAGTAATAAAGTAGATGTAATAAAGTCTGACTCCTTCCTGATGTTTGACCACTGACACTTGGAAGCCATACTCGTCCCTCTTTCCCTTCTGCTCCACATCGACCAATCCAATAAGGAATCCCGAGTACTTCCTCCTTTGACTTTGTGGGGAAGTTTAATCATGCGAGCTCTGTCTAAAGTGCATATAGAAGTGCGGAAGTGTCACCCTGGACCTCTTTAGCCACCATGAAAACCTCAAACCAGTTTCCTTTCCCTGACTTCCTGAGACATTTTCAGACTAGCTTCAGAGGCCTGCTCTGCTCCCACCCAGGGAGCAGCATTTTGTGAGTAATGAAACTTTCGTACTCTCTTGGTGCCTGTCTGGCCTCATCCACTTCAACATTCAAACCAACTTTTGGATGTGGGTGTGGGAATTGATCCCATCTCTGTGGGGTGGTTATTACAATAGGATCGATGGGTAGCACTGACAGCCTATGTAACATACAAACATACAGTGACAGTGGTCCCAGTGGTGCCAATTTACTGCATGGAACAAAAGTCATCTGTCTAGATCTGGTTAGGAAGGCAGTTGAGTTCACCTAAAATTAAGAATTTATAAGACCGGCATGCCTAAAGGACAAGTAGCCTTCTGGAAGGTTAACTTAAACTTATATTTAATAATATCTAAAGATTGAGTAAAGTGAGTATAGAAATTGACTGAGGAGGCATCTGGGTGGCTCAGTCTGTTAAACACCCTACTCTTGATTTTGGTTCGGGTCCTGAGATTGAGCACCAAGTTAGGCTCCTCACTGAGTGTGGAGCCTGCTTGAGATTCTCATTCTCCATTTCCCTCTGCTCATCACCCCACTCATGTACAGTCTCTCTCTCTCTCAAAAAAAAAAAAAAAAAAAGAAAAAGAAAAAGAAAAAGAAAGAAATTGACTGATGAACACAGAGAAAGTAGAGCATCAGTGGAATGAAAACCCCGTGAGTCAGAAGGCTGAATACTGGAGTCTGTGCTACAGCTAACAACTTCAAATAATATGCTATAGCTACCATCATCCTGAAATATTTCACCTCTAAAATGTTAAATTTAGACATCTGAATGTACATTGGGAAGACGAGATGACTTAATATTCTATGGATGAAATATTTGTAGATATTGGTAGCTACAGTAGCACAAAAGAAGTCATAGTTGATGAGAAAGAAGAAGCTGAGAGATGAGAATTTGGGTAGATCATTACTTTGGACTTTGATGTCATATGGCATGATAACATATTTAGGGTAGAAAACAGATCCTTGGGCACCTGGGTGGCTCAGTTGGTTAAGCAACTGCCTTCGGCTCAGGTCATGATCCTGGAGTCCCTGGATCGAGTCCCGCATCGGGGTCCCTGCTCAGCGGGGAGTCTGCTTCTCCCTCTGACCCTCCCCCCTCTCATGTGCTCTCTCATTCTCTCTCTCTCAAATAAATAAATAAAATCTTAAAAAAAAAAAAAAGAAAACAGATCCTCAATTCTTTCCATATATGAAATGGGCAATCAAAAATTTGGCACATGAGAGTGGCCCGCTTGAAGAACAAAGGTCTCGAAGCAGCAGGTTATATGACAGTGGTGAGGAGAGGTCTTAAAGGAGAGTGAGGGAAGAAGGGACTGGTGAATGAACTGATACACGTGTAGCATGAGAGATGAAAAACCTACCTTTGGAAAAGATACATGTGAAGCCGAAATTTGGGGAAAAGAGTTTTCATTTGTGCTTAGGAATATTACAGAAGATTTTAAGAAGTGTTGAGAAAATAGGGGAGTTATTCGTTGATGATTGGTCATTACAGAGGGCATTAAAAAGGATTTGGGAAGGCAAAAATGATCTGAAGGATAGTCGCAGGTGTGAGAAGCCCAAAACAGTGTGGGAATGGCTTGTTAACTAATTACAGAGGCTTATATGTGAAAGTAGATTGAAGAATCCAGGCATGTAAGCCATGAAAGGTTTAAGTGGAGAGTTACAGTATGATTTAAATAAGTAATCATGTTTCCTAGGGGATAGGCACTTGAGTACTATTGAGAATTCTAGAATGGCCACGCAATGGGCTCTGAAGTGCGACACAGTGGTGGCGTGAGCTGGCATTCCTAATAGCCAACAGAATGAATGTCCTCAGAATGCCAGGGCGTATGCCATTATTTCCTAGATTGTATCAGGAACAAACTTCACCCTATTTGAAGGGATTATCAGTAGCATGTAGAGGAACTTCAGCCTGGAGCTTTACTGTAAAGCTCAGGCTCAATTTTTTAGTTTGCAGGATGGGCTCCTTGCCACGTGACATTAAGACAGGCTGGGAGCACAATAGATCCATCGGAGGTAAAGATGAGGCTTGACTGATCTTTGTATTGCCAGAACCCAGCACAGGTCCACTTGGTAAACAAATGATTTGAGAATTCTAAGACACTTACAAATTAAAGAAATAAAGAAAGAAATGTGGATGTCAGCTTACTTTTGTTATGTTATAACAGGAAAGCTTTATCTGTATTTCAGGTTTGAAAAAAATACTTTTTAAATTTGTAAACTTCAGTAGAAAGAAGAAAAGGGAGTGGACTGTAGTCTCAAACAGCAAGTATTACGCTAAGATTTATTTTTATTTTATATATACACACGAGAACGTATATGTATGTATGTGTGCATATGCTTGCACACATATCTATGCATATGGCTCAGAAAATGATAAAATAACACAATCTCTGAACAGCTTAAGATATATTCTATGACCAATGTCTTTGAACTCCAAACTGTGCCTCAATCAGATCTTATTCCTCTCACTTTTCTATTCTGAATAACGTGTGAATGATTCCAGCTTGGCTCTAGCTAGCATCTTAGTTTTACATGAAAAAGTAGCAGCTGTTCCTTTGGGAGAAACTTGTCCCCCACTAAACTGCCTGAAGCAAAGCTCATGACTCGGTAAGATTTCTCCTAAATGCCTGGTCCTGGTTATCTGGAAAATTGTATTTTGAATATGTCCACCAGGCTGCTGTGGCCAGCTATGCAGATCTGAAAGGTATGTGGTTGCTCAGCTCTGTGGGCATAATTCAAGGACATTCTCATAGCACTGACCTATGTTCCCCTTGAGGAATCTGGTGATGGTTTTATCGCATCTTGAAATGTTGCCAGTAGGCTAGCTGGCTATTTGGTCTGCTATTTGGAAAACAACAGAGTAGTGATTAAAGACATTCTTTTTTTGGAGCGCATGGACTGCGAGGGAAAAAAATCGACAGATACTGATTGAACTACAGAGTCTTTCATGTAGATGTTCACAGCATGGACCTTTCCTATGAAAGCATCAGCTGGAATCAAGCTGTTGATGGAAACTGCGTGACTCACATTGCCACCATGGCAGCCTGAATCCATCTTTGTAAGAGACATGGCAACACATCTACTATCAGAGACTGGGCACAGAGTAAAGGACTCTTGGTTTCAAATGTATAGGCTACCACCATGTGCCAGACTTAGGATTCCTGCCACAGTTGACCTGGGTGTCCTGCAGTGAGGGAGGCTTCATTGCACAGGGTCTTATCCTTGCCTGCTTCTGGCCGATTGACCTTTGATCATTTCTCAGAACGATCAATAGCGTGTCACTGCTGTTGACAGCTTTTCTGATTAGTGTTGCTGTTCTAGTCTGATTAGTCAGATTGATGGGGAATACTTACAAGAATGATTTTTGGTAAGTATTATTTTTTTTTGTTTTTTTTTAAAGATTTTATTTATTTATTTGAGAGAGAGAGTGAGAGAGAGAAAGAGCACAACAGGGGGGAGCGGGAGAGGGAGAAGCAGACTCCCTGCTGAGCAGGGAGCCTGATGCGGGACTCGATCCCGGGACTCCAGGATCATGACCTGAGCTGAAGGCAGTCGCTCAACCAACTGAGCCACCCAGGCACCCGGTAAGTATTATTTTGGATAAATTTTATCAGTGATAACTTCCCTTCTAGTCCAGGTACCCTAAAGGTAAAAGGTCTACTTCATATTGATCTGTGTTGCCAGTTATACTAAGTCTCAGTCCGCAGAAGGAAAGATATGAACAAGGACTATGGGTACAACCAAGAAACACATGTTTTACTCTACATATATTAAAAAAATTCATTAACTTGTAATGTGTAATTTTATTTTTGCCTTTAATTTTATCCCATGTAAGCAAGAGGCCATATTTCAGGTGTTTTCTCCTCTATTTGGAAAAAAGCTCTGTTGGAATGGAGTGCTCGTGGGTCTTCATTTCAATGCCAACTCATGAAAGTTCTCCTTTGCGCTAAGGTAAATCAGCAAATAGTAACGTCCTACTATCTGACTTTATACGGATGAAATTCAGACTCAGAATCCTGATTTTGACTGCTACTAACCTGGGGTCATAAAAGTGGCTCAAAGTAGAATGATCTTCTTTAACAGCTATCTCTTACTAAAATAATGATGCAAATCAAATCACCATTAAGTCTTACTGACATAAAACAATAAAAGGTTATTTAGCTCATGAGTCAGTAAGACTCAGTAGATCTGGGTTAGACTTCTCTAATCTGATCTGTGCTTTCCCATAATTAGCAATAGTCCGTTAAGGCAGATACGCTGATATTAACTGGGTCTACTCACATATGTAAAGCCAACTATCTCTTGCTTGACATAGGATGGCTTCGACTGTAACATTTCTAGTCCACATGTTTTCATCCTTCACCAAGATAGCTCATACATGTTATCATGGAAAAGGCAGAAAGCTCAAGTGAAAGCAAATCCAATCACTGAAGTGCTTGTGTAAAAATCTACTAATATCCTATTGACCAAAGCAATTCCTAAATAGCAGTATTTTCCTAAAACTGGAGTCAGAATTGTAGGCACTACAAAATTACACTGCAAAGGATGTGAATACAGATAGTGGTAAAGTATCAGAGCTACTTCTGAACTCCATTACACTACCATAACTGTATATTCTTCAGAATCTGTGTTTAAAATTGATTGACCAACTACATATGCATTTATTTACTCATTCACTCAGTGAGCATTTATTGAGCCACTAGCACCTACTAGACATCTTTCCAGGAAATATATATACAGTAATGAACAATAGATTTTTAAAAACCAAAAGCATTATAGTACATAAATTTCATTAGAGTTGTCACAGATAATAAATATACTATGAGAAAAATAAAATAGAACAAAAAGTTTGTGTGGGAGAATTGTAACTAAAATAGTGCCGGTTTTTCTTACCTAAGTAAAGTAATATAGAAAATGAAGAAGTGAAAATTGGATTTGGCAGAATGAAAATGTTACTTACTGAAATGTGAAAAACTTGACAAGAAGGAGGTTGTCCATTCTTCTAATGGTCACGGCATCCTGATTTCAAAGTCTGATAATACCAAGGGTTAGTGACAGCAAATTTTATATATTGCATGTAAGCATGCATTTTTATATAATAACTTTGAAAATATTTTGACATCTGTCAAAGCTGAAATGGTTCATAACCGACAACGTATTAAGTCCATTCCTGGGTTAATCCCAGGAGATATCTTGTATATATGTCCTAGGAGCAGGGCCAGCTTCCGTTGGTCCACAGTCTGTGGAGTTCTCTGACTTACATATGAAATTGGCCTCATACACAGAGGGCAAGAAGAGAATGAAGAAAGAGGCAGTCCACTCTGGATAAGAGAGAGAAAAGAAGGGAGGAGAAGGAAAGGGAAAGGAGAAAAGAAAAGAAAGGAAAAGACCTTAAGCCAAAGTGGAAAATGGAGTATCTCCTAAAACCAGCTTCCATCCCTCTTAAGTCCAGTTTGCATTTCTGCCTTCATTCTTGTCTACTCACTGCCCCCTTCCCATCTGCTGGGCCAAGGTCCATCAACTGTGGACTATATCTTAGCATTTTATACTGATACACTAGTGCTAAGAGTAACATCATAAAGCACTTTCCCTTGGAATTTACAGCAAACCCCATCATTCAAAGCTTTTATGAGTAGGCTCCTCAATCAAATTGTTGCTAGTTGATTTAGAAATCAGAGTGCTGCCATTTAATATGAATATTATTCTGCAACTTTAGCTTTCTATAAAACACAGTTTCCATTTCTCTGAACTGAGTACAGTAAAAATCTCTTCACAGGTTTGTTCTAAGAACTAAACAAGACAATGAGCCTTTTTTTTCCTTGAAAATTCTAAGGTAATAAGTAAATACAATGAGTATCTATGGGAATTTTGTGGATGTGGATGTACATGTAGGTTATATGTGGATGATGCAAGCATGTGGAGTACATGAGTATGATGTGGGATGAGAACTTTACTGTGAATTTGTAGATATATATTTCATAAAGTTATAAACATGGAAATTCACAGAGATGTTTTTGGGTGACCTGAAATTGTTTTATCATCATTTGGAAGTCCTTTGGAGAAATATAGGATTAGAGAACTCAGTAAAAAGCAATACATAAATGCTAAAACTGAGACAAGATTTAACTTTAATAGTATTTGGGTGGTATAAAAATAATGACTTTGTCTTATGAAAATATCTCATGGAGAGTCAGATCCCCAACTTACAGTTCAACTGTCTATTCTGAAGTCAGTGTATAAAAGTGTTACCACCTTAACCAACCCTTTAGGCAGAAAAGCTGTTGTTTTGCTCTTTCATCTTTAATTTCTCTCATAAACATACCTTAGAAAGGTTTTACAGAATTTAGGTACCTTAAAAATTAGTGTTATTTTTTTGGGGGGGATATCAGTATTCCAGCAGATATTAAATACTAAAAATGTAACTCATAATCCTAAAGAAAAGGCCAAAACAAAACAAACAAGCACACAAAATCTACTTCTCTTTTTGTGCAAGTGACATATTATTAATTTATACTTAGTATCATTATTTGTTTTTCCCCCTGATTATCCCAACTTATAAACAATCTAGTCTATTTTACTGATATTGGCCTTTAGCAGAAAAATCTTGCTAATGCATTCCCATCTGTAGGTACATATGCTTTCAGACATTTCTTTCAGACTACAGAAGGTTAATATATACTGCTAGGAAAAAAATTGCCTTTTTTTTTTTTTTTTCATTTTCAGTGAAGACAGGCAGATAAACACCTACAGGCAGATCTCTACCTGCAAGCATGAATTTGTTTTAAGAGAAAATCTCTTAAGTTTTGCAAGATGCTTTCAGAAGGAATTCTTTAGTGTGTTAGCTAATTGCAACTCTGCTCTGAAAAAATGTTTACTTTGAATATTCTTGGAGTTTTTCCAATTCCTTTACTGTATTGCAGTCTGTTTGCTCACATTTTCAGGAGATAAAAGAAATAAATACAATGTATATTTTAAAAACATTATTCTAAGCTTTTATTAAAAACAGTATCTTTACTCTTGTTTTTAAATTTCACTTGATGGTTGGAATAAATATGAGTTTGTTAAATCTCAGTGCAATCTGTTCAAAATAATGATTGAATACAAAGTAACAACATGGCATTTATTTCAGAATTTTTAAAAAAATTGTTATTGAGGAAATAAATATTTACAGTAAAACTAGTTTATTTTGACTCATATGGAAAATCACAGAAATCATGAAGAAAAAAACTGAGTCTTACCATTAGTCCAAAATATTGTTATTATCAAGACTCAACTGTTTTTAAATAATTCAAACTAATAAAAAATAATAGAAAAATTCGAGGTAGGCAAACATACATCTACATTTAAAAATTATAATTGTATTTTCATTCTTTGATTATCTGATGATTTAAATTTAGAGAAAAAATGAGTAATTCATTTCTAATATTATGATTCTGTTCAGCCTTAAAATATGACTCTGATCCGTATTCTCTGACTCAGTCTCAGAGTGATTTACAATGGATTAAAATATACAAGTATTTTACTTATTTTTTCACTTGAATATGACTCTTATTATGAATACTTAGATTGGTTGGATTTCTCATTTGTAATGTAGCATCCCCCCCACAAGCTATTCCTATCAAGAATCAGAATGTTCTAATACTCTCTAAATACATTGTATTTTGATTTAGAATGTTGTTACAATTTTTTTTTTTTTTTTAAGATTTTATTTATTTACTTGACACACAGAGAGAGATCACAAGCAGGCAGGCAGGGAGAGGGAGAAACAGGCTCCCCGCCGAGCAGGGAGCCCGATGTGGGGCTCGATCCCAGGACCCTGGGATCACCACCTGAGCCGAAGGCAGACGCTTAACGACTGAGCCACCCAGGCGCCCCAGAATGTTGTTACAATTTTAAAAAGTAACGCTTTCAAGTATTTTTGTAAGTAATTAACATACGTAATGGTATTGTCAGCCTCGGTCAGGAAACTTAACTAGCCCAGAAAGAATACCTTGTGACTACTGTATGTCTTTGGGAACATTACTTCCTCTTAGTTTTGAAGCAAACCATTAATATGTATTGAGCTTTTATTCATCTATAATATCCCAGTGACATTAGGAACATTTTCACTATGGCTGAGGCACACAAAATATGATATGTCTTAGTACATTCAGGCTTCTATAATAAAATAGCACAATGTAAAATATTTATGTTTCTAAAAATAATAGAAATTTATTGCTCACGGTTTAGGAGGCTGGAAGTGTGAGATCAGGATATCAGCGTGGTTGAGTGAGGACCCTCTTGTGGGTCACATATTTCTCATTGTATCTTCACATGACACAAGGGCTTAGGAATCTCATTGGAGCCTGTTTTATAAGGCATTAACTAATCACATTCTACCTTCATAATTGAAGCATGTCTCAAAGGCCCCACCTCCTATTACTGTAAACTTTGAAAGTTAGGATTTTGCCATATGAATTCTGAGGAGACACATTAAGACCATAACAGTGATATGAACTGCGGAGTAAGAGGTTGCAAAAGTGCAAAAGTTGAAGGATTCTCTAAAATCTCTAGACAGCTTTGTACTAAATGACCTTACAGTAAAGGACCTCTCGGTGAGTCAAACAGAGTACTAAATGTTAAATTCTAAACATCGTTGAGTTTTGTTTTTTAAGTAGAGATCGGGTGGGTAGTACTGTATAAATTCATAAGTACTGACCTATTTATATATGGAAATAGGAGACCCCAAATAAGAAAACCCTGACCATATGCTATTAGGATGGAGAAGTAAGATTTCTACTACTGGGGCCACGAGTAGATGAAAATAGTGGCAATAAAACCAATCTGCTCTAAGTATAATTGAATATAACTAAGTCATCTCTTCCCAGCTTTTTATTTATTTATATATTTGGTTTGTTTTTCACATATTAATCCTGCTAAGGTCTCAACTAAAGAACAATAACAATAAAAACACACTTTGGTGGCATAGTGAAGAGTTGGCCAAGATCCTAGAAGTCCTTCAAGTGAGATGATAGCAAACAAATGCAAGTTATAATAGCAGATTCATAGGTTCTTTAGAAACAGAGTAAAGGTACTTCCCTGGTATCCCACCAAGCAAGAAGTAGTTGTCATTCAAGGAGATATCAGTGCACCAAAAATGATGGTTCAGTTCCAGTGCATTTGCAGGAAGATTGTGCTATGAAAAAATACTTAAGATCGGAATCTAGAGGACTTTAAGCACTATTAAGAAAAAGGAGAGGGTGGAAGGGAGAAAGAAAGGAGAGAGAGTGAAAGAAAAAGAGAAAGAAAAGCTCAAACATAGAATGTCCCAACATAGACTTTCCCTCAGAATCTCTGTGGATTTAAGGTGGCATAGGAGAAACAAATTAAAAAAAATAAGGTGGATCTTGGTAATCCTTAGATGATTGGTAATGAGACTATTTTCAGCTCAATCTCTGGTGAATAAATGATGCAATTATATTTGCAAAGAGTAAAGGATTGGGCTGTAGTGACTTAAGATACAGAGCCCATGGATCCTTTAAGGTGAATTTATTGGGAGTTATCTGGGGAGGTTTTAGGATCATGAAAAAGGCAGACATCTGTCCAGAACTTGGTAGTATGTCACTAATAAAGAACGAATTCTAGTCTTTTAAAAGTTCTAGGCCACTACTGTCTACTACTATAATGCAACACATACCTAGTATCCAAGAATACCAGTGAACACCAGTGAGAGGGTTTAAGGAGTCGTAATGAGCATAGAACAAGTGGAAGACTAAACCCTATTCACAGGATTAGAGAATGCTTCCCTTCCCTCACCCCCATATCACTATCACTATCAATAAGCCTCTCCTATGACAAAAGGAATGACGGCTAAAAGAACTTCAAGCCCCAAATCCTATTTAAGGAGTATTCAAGGACAACTAAAAGCAATGGTAAGGATAGGGGAGACAAAGACACTAGAGGAAATTTTAGCCTCTGACACCACAGCAACAGCAAACAGCAACCACAGTGGAATTCCTAGCCCAATAAACATAAAACATAACACTAAAGGCCTATCTACCTAATCTATGTCTGACTTTCAACAAAAAATTATAAGACATTCTAAAAGGCAATAATCATAATCTGAGGAGACAAACCAGGTATCAACACCAGACGCAGATATGACAAAAATTCTGGAATTATCAGACCAGGAACTTAAAAGAACTGTGATTAATATTCTACAGGCTCTAATGGATAAAGTAGACAATATACAAGAACATATGGGTAAGGTAAACAGAAGGATGGAAATGTAAAAAAAAAAAAAAAAAAAAAAAAAGGAAATACCAGAAATAAAAAACGCTGTACTAGAAATGAAGAATACCTTTGATGGGTTCATCAGTATACTGGACATGGCAGAATAAAGAATCAGTGAGCACTAAGATATATTAATAGAGACTTCCAAAACTAAAATGCAAAGAGAAAAAATAATGAAAAAGACATAATATCCAAGAATTGTGTGAAATTATGAAAAGGTTATAAATAACGGGTGATAGAATAGCAAAGAGAGAAGAAAGACAAGACAGGAATATGATAGACAGCAAACCATAGAATTAGGAAGCTCAGAAAGCACCAAGCAAAGTATCTACAGCTAGGCAAATATATTTAAATGTATTTAAATTGCAAAAAATAAATCAAAGACAGGGATAATTTTGAAAGAAATAAAACATCTTTTCTTTACAGGAACAAGGATAAGAATTACATCGATTTCTTTTCAGAAAACATGCAAGAAGAAAAAAAAAAGAAAACATGCAAGAAGTGAGCACAATGAAATATTTATAGAGTTTACAGGAAAAAAAAAAAATTTCACCAACCTAGAATTCTGTATTCAGTAGAGTTATCCTTCAAAACTGAAGAAATAAGGACTTTCAGACAAGCAAAAATTGAGGTAATTTGTTACCATTAAATCTCCCTGGCAAGAAATATTTAAAAACGTTTTACAGAGAGAAACAAAATGATAAAGGTCTGAAACTCAGATCTATATTAAGAAAGGAAGAGCTATAGACAGGATAAATAAAGATAAAATAAAATCCTTTATTTTTTCTGAAAATTAATTGAAGAGATAGCAGTTTGTTCAAAAATAATAGTATCAATGTATTTGACAATTATAGCTTATGGACAAGTGAAATAAATAACAGCAAGGTTGTAAGGGATGAGAGGGAGGAATTTGACATACTCTAAGACATCTGCAGTACTTGTGAATTGGTATGGTCTTATTCGAAAGTGGACTTGGATTAGTCAAAAATGTATATTGCAAATGTTAGGTCAACCATTATCTTTTTTTTAAAAGAAGTATAATAGATATGTTAAGAGAAGAGGAAAATGGAATGATATAAAATATTCAGTTAAAAGTGAATGAAAGAACAACAACAAAAGAAACAAAAATAAAGGCAATTAATTTAAAAATATGTTTTTTTCTTGTCTCTATTGAGAGAGTAAAAGGATCAGTTTTCAGGAGTTGTGGGGGAAGGAAGAAGGATGAATAGGTGAAGCACAGAGGATTTTCAGGCCGGTGGAAACTCCTTTGTGAATCTCTAATGGTGGATACATGACATTATGCATTCAGCAAACCCACAGAACCGTACAACACAAACAGTGAATCTTAATATAATCTTGAAACTTTATTTAATAATTATGTATCAGTATTAGTTCATTAGGTGTAACAAATGTTACATACTTCTGCATAATGTTAATAGGGGAAATGAGTAGTGGAAGAGGGTAGTGATTATATGGAAACTGTATTTTACGCTTAATATTTCTGTAAACCTGCAACTTTGCTAAAAAATAAAATATAATATTTTTAAGTGTGAAAAAAATGTATAACAGACTATTAATATATCTCTAGAACTTCCTTTTTAATTTCTCAGTTTCTCTTGCTAAATTGAAAGTCATAAAACTGTCATAAACTGACAATTTACATGTATTATCTTGAATTTTGCCTATTTTTGATTATTTTATATGAAGAAAAAAGTGTTCTTTACCATGGTTCTATTTAACATAAGTTAAGCTACTTTTATTTTGAAATATAATTACTGGCAGGTTTTTCTATAAACACAATTAATATAAAAAAATAAAAAACTCAAAATAAGTCCACCAAGTCTAATAATTTATATGAGACTAGTCAAATTCACAGATGCATGATGATTTTTTTCCTCAAGTAATTTTGGTTTAATTCTACTTACATCTTCAAAACATACAAATGTGGTTGCTAGTTATTCACTTAACTTTAATGGGTTTAACTAAAATTTTAATAATCAACTATAAAAATAAGAAGAATATGTCATTTTTCATAGTTTAGTAATAAGTTTCTAAATCAAATCCTAGCTCTGAACAACTGTGTGATTTGTAGAAACTGGTAAGTGAATGTCATTTTCTTTTTTTTTTTTTAAGATTTTATTTGTTTATCTGATAGAGAGATAGAGAGAGAGCACAAGTAGGCAGAGTGACAGGCAGAGGGAGAGGGAGAAGCAGTGAGCACTAAGGTTTACTGAAATGGTTCCAAAGATTGGATCTGGAAATAAATATCTTAAAATTTAATAGTCCACTGTATGATGATTATTTGCCTAAGTAGTTTCTAAGGTTATGTGCATTCATCTTGATGCTTTCAAAAATCACATTCAGGGGCGCCTGGGTGGCTCAGTCATTAAGCATCTGCCTTCAGCTTGGGTCGTGATTCCAGGGTCTTGGGATCAAGCCCCGCATCGGGCTCCCTGCTCCGCGGGAAGCGTGCTTCTCCTTCTCCCATTCCCCTGCTTGTGTTCCCTCTCTCGCTGTGTCTCTCTCTGTCAAATAAATAAATAAAATCTTAAAAAAAAAAAAAAATCACATTCAGCTCTAAAATTCTATTAAATATCAATAAACTTGGTTTTTGAAAGATGACTAGTAACAGTGTTAGTAAAAATAATGTGTCATAAAAAATCACATGCTATTTTTAGCTAATAACTTTTAAGAGCCAATATAACACAGTAAACTGTCCACTAGAAGTCCATAACTTTGACATTGAGATTAGGTGTCACCACCATCAGTAATTAATTTGCTGATTGGCTCTCAGATGGTTCATCTGTTACAAAATGATTACAACACAGAACTATTTTTAAAAAGTCAGTTTATTTATGGAAATTGAAGACTTCACATTAATTTTTTGAAGGTGTCTGACAATTCAAGCTGCTATAACAAAAATACCATAAACAAAGTAACTCTTAAGAAATTTATTTCTTAGGGCGCCTGGGTGGCTCAGTTGGTTGAGCGGCTGCCTTCGGCTCAGGTCATGATCCTGGAGTCCCAGGATCGAGTCCCGCATTGGGCTCCCTGCTCGGTGGGGAGTCTGCTTCTCCCTCTGACCCTCCCCCCTCTCCTGCTCTCTCTCTCTCTCATTCTCTCTCTCAAATAAATAAATAAAATCTTAAAAAAAAAAAAAAAAAATTTATTTCTTATAGTTCTGGAGGCTGGGAAACCCAAGATCTTGACATTGACTGATTAGGTGTCTGGTGAGAGACTGTCTCCTGGTTCTTAAATGGCTATCTTCTCACCACTGTGTCCTCACACGTCCAAATGAGTGAGAGAGCTCTCTGGAGTCTCTTCTTATAAGGACACTAATCCCATTCATGAGGGCTCCAATGTCAACCTAATTATATCCCAAAGGCCCCATCTTCTTCTACTGTCACATTGGAGGTTAGAATTTCAACATATGAATTTGATGGGGGTAGATGTACAAAAAATCAGTCCATACCATGGAGTGCCATAAATTTTTAGGACATAATTTTATTTTTTCCTGTCCTCATTATATATTCCTTATACTGAGAAACACCAAGAGACACATAGGAATTGAATGTCATGTTTCACCTAAGGATGGGTTATTATTTCAGCTTACCATCTGATGTGCTTGCCAGTAGTTTTTCCTGGAACTATAAACTTCCTCTCAAAAGAAGGGAGAAACTGGGGATAATAAAGAATTTGGAAGAACAATCACATAAATATCTAAAGGTGTTTTCTTTATTTCCATAGGCTATAATAAGGGTAGAGTCAGCAGTGACTAAGGATCAGGAAAAAAGTTTAGCTATGTAGAATTAGAAATAATTAATTTTGATTAAATATGATTAATATTAATTAATAAGAGATTAATGATTGATAAGAAAGGCAATGCTTATTCTACTTAGTCTATTTGTGTGTCAATCTTCACTCCTTATCCCATTTTTTCAACATGACTTTTTCTCGATTATTTTTTCAAACCATGCATAACACCCTCAATAGTCCCATGATAAAATCTGATTTTTAGTATCACTCGATATGAGCAAAAAAAAAAAAAATCTAAAATATCTTTTAACATATTTCCCTTTTTTGAGTTATAATTGAAATATAACATTATATTAGTTTCAGGTATATAATAGAATGACTTGATATTTGTATACAGTGCAAAACGATCACCACAATAAGTCTAATTACCATCTGTTACCATACAGAGTTACAGTTTTTTTTTTTCTTGTGATGAGAACTTTTAAGATTTACCCCTTGGCCACTTTCAAATATGAACTACAGTATTACTGACTAGAGTCAGCATGCTGTACATTATATTTCTATGAGTAATGTATTTTATAACTGGAACTTTGTACCTCTTGACCACTTTCACTCATTTTTACCAACTCCCCAACCTTCCTCCCCACTGGCAACCACCACTTTATTCTCTGTACCTATGTTTGTTTTGCTTTAGTTTGTTCATTTATTTTGTTTTGTTTTAAGATCCCTCATATAGGTGAGATCATATGGTATTTGTCTTTCTCTGTCTGATTTATTTCACTTAAATAGTATCATCAAGGTCCATCCCTGTTGTTGCAAATGCCAAGATTCTATTATTTTTTTATGGCTGAGTAATATTCTATTATATAGATAGGTGATAGATAGATAGATAGATAGATAGATAGATAGATAGATAGATAGATAGATGATAGATAGATACATTGACAATAGCTATGCTAACAGGTGGTATCTTGTTGTGATTTTGATTTGCATTTCCCTTGTGATTAAGGAATTTGAGTATGTATTCATGTGCCTGTTGGCCACCTGTATATCTTCTATGGAACAATGTCTATTTATTTTTTTTAATTTAAATTTTAGTAGTTAACATACAGTGCAATATTCATTTCTGGAGTAGAATTCAGTGATTCATCACTTACATACAACACCCAGTGCTCATCATAACAAGTGCCCTCCTTAATACTCATCACCCATTTAGCCCAATGCCCACCTACCTCCCCTCCAGCAACCCTGTTTGTTCTCTATCATTAACAGTCTCTTATGGTTTGTTTCCCTCTCTCCTTTTTTTGTCTTTTACCCCTTCCCATATGTTCATCTGTTTTCTTTCTTAAATCCCACATATGAGTGAGATCATATGGTATTTATTTTTCTCTAATTTATTTCACTCAGCATAATACACTCCAACTCCATCCATTCATTACAAATGGCAAGATTCATTCTTTTTGATGGCTAGTAATATGCCATTGTATATGTATATATACATATACCACATCTTCTTTATCCATTTATCAATCAATGGACATTTGGGCTCTCTCCATAGTTTGGCTATTATTGATAATGGTGTTATAAACATTGGGGTGCATGTATCCCTCTGAATCTGTATTTCTGTGTCCTGTGGGTAAATACCTAGTAGTACAATTGCTGGGTCATAAGGCAGCTTTATTTTTAACTTTTTGAGGAACCTCCATACTGTTTTCCAGAGTGGCTGCCCCAGTTTGCATTCCCACCTACGGTGCAAAAGGATTTCCCTTTCTCTGTATCTTTGCCAACACCTGTTGTTTCTTGTGTTGTTAATTTTAGCCATACTGACGTGTGAGATGGTATCTCATCATGGTTTTGATTTGTATATCCCTGATGATAAGGAATGTTGAGCATCTTTTCATGTGTCTGTTAGCCATCTGGATGTCTTTTCTGGGGTCTATTCATGTCTTTTTTCCAGTACCTTATGGACATTGGGGAGGGTATGTGTTGTAATGAACACTGGGTATTATATAAGACTGATGAATCACAGACCTGTACCCCTGAAACAAATAATACATTATATGTTAATTAATTGAATTTAAATTTAAAAAAATAAGTGGTAAGAAAAAAAGAATTAATCACCATGATCAAGTGAGATTTATTCCTGGGCTACAAGGGTGGCTCAATATTCACAAATCAATCAACGTGATACACCATATTAATAAAAGAAAGGATAAGAACTACATGATCCTGCCAATAGATGCAGAAAAAACATTTGATAAAGTATAGCATCCTTTCCTGAAAAAAAACCTCAACAAAGTAGGGATAGATGGAACACACCTCAATATCATAAAGGCCATATACAAAAGACCCACAGCTAATATCATCCTCAATGGGGTAAAACTGAGAGCCTTTTCCCTAAGATCAAGAACACGACAAGAAGGCCCACTCTCACCACTACTATTTAACATAGTGCTGGAAGTCTTAGTCTCAACAATCAGATCACAAAAAGAAATAAAATCCATCCAAATTAGCAAGGAAGATGTCAAACTTTCACTATTTGCAGACAACATGACACTCTATGTAGAAAACCTGAAAGACTCCACCAAAAAATTGCTGTAACTCATACATAAATTCAGCAAAGTTGCAGGCTATAAAATCAATGTGCAGAAATCTCTTGCATGTCTGTATACCAATAATGAAGCAGCAGGAAAAGAAATCAAGGAATCGATCCCATTTGCAATTGCACCAAAAACAATAAGATATATAGGAATAAATCTAACTAAAGAAGTAAAAGATCTATACCCTGAAGACTATAGAACACTTATGATAGAAATTGAAGAGGACAGAAAGAAATGGAAAAGCATTCCATGCTCATGGATTGGAAGAACAAACATTGTTAAAATGGTTATACTACCCAAAGCAATCTGTACATTTAATGCAATCCCCATTATAAGAGTACCAGCATTTTTCACAGAGCTAGAACAAACAATCCTAAAATTTGTGTGGAACCACAAAAGACCCTGAGTAGCCAAAGCAATTCTGAAAATAGAAAAAAAAAAAAATACATATGGAGGCATCACAATTTTGGATTTCTAGCTATATTACAAAGCTGTACTCACCAAGGAAGTATGATACTGGCACAAAAACAGACACATAGAACAATGGAACAGAATAAAGAACCCAGGAATGCACCCACAACTATATGGTCAACTAATCTTCAACAAAGCAGGAACGAATATCCAATGGAAAAAAAAGACAGTCTCTTCAACAAATGGTGTTGGGAAAACTGGACCACAACATGCAGAAGAATGAAACTGGACAACTTTCTTACACCATGCTCAAAAATAAATTCAAAATGGATGAAAGACCTTAATTTAAGACAGGAAACCATCAAAATCCTGGAGGAGAACACAGGCAGAAACCTCTTTGACCTCGGCCATAGCAACTTCTTACTATACACATCAGCACAGGCAAGGGGAACAAAGCAAAAATAAACTATTGAGACTTCATCGAGATAAAAAGCTTCTGCACAGCAAAGGAAACAATCAACAAAACTAAAAGGCAGCCTGTGGAATGGGAGAAGATATTTGCAAATAACATATCTGATAAAGGGTTAGTATTCAAAATCTATGAAGAACTTATCAAACGCAACACCCAAAAAAACAAATAACCCAGTTAAAAAATGAGCTATGTCTATTTAGATTCTCTGCCCATTTTTTTTTAAAGATTTTATTTATTTATTTGACGGAGAGAGACACAGAGCAGGAACACAAGCAGGGGGAATAGGAGAGGGAGAAGCAGGCTTCCCACGGAGCAGGGAGCCCGATGTGGGGCTCGATCCCAGAACCCTGGGATCATGACCTGAACCGAAGGCAGACGCTTAACCGACTGAGCCACTCAGGCGCCCCTCTCTGCCCATTTTTTAATCAGATGGGGGTTTTTTTGTTTGTTGTTTTGCTATTGAGTGGTATGAGTTCTTTATAGGTTTTGGATACTAAGCCCTTAACAGTTATATTATTTGCAAATATTTTCTCCCACTCAGTAGATTGTCTTTTCATTTTGTTGAAATTTCTTTTGCCATGCAGAAGGCTTTTGTTTGATATAGTCCTGCTTGATTATTTTTTGCTTCTGTTATTTTTGCTTTTAGAGTCAGATCCAAAAAAATCATCACTAAGACCTGTGTCAAGGAGTTTACCACCTGTTTTCTTCTAGAAATTTTATGGTTTCAGGTCTTACATTACAGTACTTAATCAATTTTTTTTTTGTTTCAAGTTTATATTTAAATTCTAGTTAGTTAATATATACTGTAATATTGGTTTCAGGAGTGGAATTTAGTGATTCATCATTTGCATATAGCACCCAGTGCTCATCACAAGTGCCCTCCTTAATACCTATCACCCATCTAGCCCATCTCCTGCCATCAACTCTCTGTTCTCTATAGTTAAGAGTCTCTTATGGTTTGTCTCCCTCTTTCTTTTTTCCCCTTCCCCTATGTTCACCTGTTTTAGTATTTAATCCATTTTGAATTAATTTTTGTATATGGTGTAAGATACTGATCCAATTTCATTCTTTTGCATGTGACTGTTCATTTTTGACAGTATCATTTATTAAAAAGACTGTCCTTTTCCCATTGTATATCCTTGCTTCCTTTGTCATAAATTAATTAACCATATGCATTGGTTTATCTCTGGGCTCTCTATTCTGTTCCACTTATTTATGTGTCTGTTTTTATACTAATACCATACTGTTTTGATTACTATAACTTTATAATATACTTTGGAATGAGGGAGAGTGATGCCTCTAATTTTTGTTCTTCTTTCTCAAGATTGCTTTGGCTATTTGGGGTCTTCTGTGTTCCCATGGAAATGTTAGAATTATTTGTTATTTTTCTGTAAAAAACATTATTGGGATTTTGATAGGAATTACATTGAATCTCTAGTATGAACATTTCAACAATATTAATTCTTCTAATCCATAAACATGGAATATTTTTTTCATTTATTTTGGTCTAATTTCTTTCATCACTGTCATAATTTTCAGTGTACAAGTCTTCCACATCCTTGGTTAAATTTATTTCTAGACGTTTTATTCTTTTTGATGTAATTATAAATTATTTTGTTTTCTTAATTTCTCTTTCTGATAGCTCACTGTCAGTATATAGAAATGTAACAGATTTTTGTATGTTAATTTTGTACCTTACAACTTTGCTGAATTCATTTATTAGTTCTAACAGTTTTTGGTGGAATTTTTAGGGCTTTCTCTATATAAAAACATGTCTTAAACTTTGCTAGTCTCCAGACCAGACAATCCAGAGATGTCTCCTGGGTAACAGTTGCAATTACTGGGGCTTCAGATGAGTGTTAAGCTCGTTTCTGGAACGTACCAACAAATTATAGTGATGCTGAGGGATGGAGCAAAGATGGCATTCCCCTAGTCTATGTTCCCTAAGGACCTCTGAGGCCTCTAGATATATGGCAAACCTGATGTCTGCCCCTCAGGCTAAAGCTCCAGGGCAAGTAAATAGGCTTTATTCACAGAAAGATTGGGAGTATGTTTCAGTCTTTATAGTACCCTGAAGTTGGTAACCTGCCAAAAACTATTTTTCTGATAGTTACAGTTCTATGGGATCCAGGTTTACAATCTCCATGGCTACTAGAGCCAGGCAATCAAGGAATGTCCTCTCTATGGACTGCATTCTCCCACAGGCTTTCACAAGGAAGTGGAGAGCACAGAGTTGGAGTGTGCCCACTGGCTTTTGTGGGGTCATGGGAGAGTGCAGGACCAGGGTTTGTCTGATAGCACTCTCGAGGTAGATGAAAAGTGCAAAAAGAACCCCTGCCCACAACTCCGTTCCTGGAGACACCTAACAGGTCCCTGCCCCTCCAGCAGATGCTTTAAGATTATCAAATGAATTTCCTTCGCTATAGTCTAGGTGCTTTTCAAACTGTTGCTTTTGAGACTGTCTCCAGGAGGAGTGAGTCTGCCAGTGAGTGCTCCAAAAGAAGTATCTCAGTTCCCTCCAGGCTTTTAGGTTTCATGAGCCCCATTGGTCTTCCAAGCCAGACATTTTGGTGGCTCATCTCGCAATTGCAGATCTCTAGTGCTTCAGTGCCTGATGAGGGCATCAACCTCTCACTCCTCAGGGAGAAGCTCTGTATTTGTGAAATCTATCCTGATTGTGGGTTGCCATGCCAAGGGTGAGGTTTTTGGCAAGACCACATTTTTGCTCCTCCATTGTGGCCCTCTAACCATTTGTTGTGAAGGAGGTATTCAGCTGGTTTTCAGGTCCTTTTCACAAGGAATTATTCCATATGTAGCTGAAGATTTGGTGTTTCTGTGGAAGGAGATATATTTCAGGATCTTCCTACACCACCATCTTGGACCACCCCTAAATACATATCCCTTTAAAAAGCAGAAAATCACAGAAACAGATATGCTTCCATTACTTTTCCTGTTTGAGAATCAGGACTGTCAATGTTCCAACAATATTCTACTTAACAAGATATTCAATAAGACATGTAAAATAGAATGAGCTAAAAATAAACCCTTCCACAATTGTATTCATTCATCATTTAATCAGTAATACGTTCAATGGTGTCAAGCTTTGTTCTAGCCTTGTGATTCACCACTGAGCAAAACAGACAAACTATCCCTTGCCCTAGTGAAGCTCACATTCTAGTGTTTAATGTCAGATAGAGAACCATAAACATAATAAATTAACAAATTATGTGCATAAAGTGATAGTGCCAGGAAAACTGGATCAGATTTATGAGCATGATGTGTTTTAGAGGGAGATTGCAACTTGAAAAGAATTAGAGAGAAAAAAAAGCTTCATTGAGAAGGTAACATTTAAGAAAAGGTTTAAAATAACAGTGGGAGTGATCCATCAGGAATGTCTGACATAAGAGTGCTTCAGGTAGAGGAATGAGCCAGTACAAAGCCTCAGAGTTGGGAGCATGCCTGCCATGTCACAACAACAAAAAAGGAGAGGACTATAGCTGGAGTAGAGTGAGCTAGACAAATAGTAGAAAGCATTAAGATCAGAGAGGGAATGGAGGTCGGATCACATTGGGCCTTGATTGTCATAGTAAGAAATTTGTCTTTTATTTGGAAAGAAATGAGAAGTCATAGATGGGTTTTGGTCAGAGGAGTGACAAGACTTGGTTTCCCTTATATCAAGGTGCTCTGACTACACTTTTAAGAATAGACCAGGTGGAGGCATGGGTTCCACTTAGGAGTTCATACTAGTTACAATAGTCTAGGTTATGTTGATGTACCAAACAATCCTGTAACTTCACTAAAGCACCCCAATAAATTTTACTTCTCACACATTTATGCCCTACACAGGTTTACAGGGTCCTCTGCTTATCATGGCCATTAAGAAGCTCACACCAGAAGGAGCTGTATCTTGGTGACTTCTACAGGATATAAGATAGAAAAGGGTATGTGGCAAAACACACATCAGTTCTCAAACATTCTTGTGTCACTGCCATTTACATATTACTAGCCAAAGCAAGGCACACTGTCATGTCTAAGTTCAAAAGGAATAGAGAAGAACAATCCTATCACGGGCCTAGAAGAAGAAAAATATCACAGAGAATACTGCAAAAACTCCACAACAGGTGATGGTGTCTTGAACTAGGGTGAGAGTGGTTGAAGTGGTGAGAAATCATTGGATTTTGGACATTCTTGGAATATACAGCCATGGGAATTCCTGACAAATGGAATATTAAATGTAAGAGAAAGAGAAGAGATAGGAGTGATGGCTTTGGGGATAAACAACTAGAAAGAAAGAGTTGCTGTAACTGAGATCAAGGAAACTGAACATTAAGAAGAATTTGGAGGGACTACGGTATTAAGTTTAGACATTCAAGTGGAGAGTTCAAATAAGCCACAGAACACAAAAGCCGAGGAGTGCAAGGGAGATAGATGTCTGCATTGGAGACAAAAAAGAAGGAAAATCACAGTGTGTAGGTGACATTTACAGCTAGAAGATCGGATGAGAACACCAAGAGAGTTGATAGAGGTCCAAAGACAGAGCTGTTTCACCAGACGCTACAAGATTGTAGATTTTAATATCTGAAATCAGAACTTAATAGTGTTTCTCTAGATATATTTGATATAGATAAGTCTACACCGATATCCATGTTTATCAGACTTGAGTGTACTTGGAAATATCCACACATTTCCTGTAATGAAGTGATATATTTGAAGTATACAGCAACTATTACTGATCCAGCACAAAGAATGTTTGCTAGTAGACAGCAGTTGTAACATTAATTCCTAACTTCCATTCCAGAGCCCCACTATCTAACTCAACTTCACTTCCACAGGCAGCATTATTATTTGCTTTCTTATTTTATGTCACACGGTACCAAAAACATATTATAGAATTTGTTATTTTATGCATTTTATTTTTCTCCAAATTTTTATTTAAATTCTAGTTAGTTACATGCATATGTTTTAAATGCCTTTTTCCCTCATAAAACACTAAGTTCAGAGCATCCTTATAATATTTTTGTAAGAATATGAAGCAGAGGTCTTGAAATAGAGAAGAATCTTAAAATAAGAATATTGGGAAAATACATTAAAAATAATTATGATAACCACATAAACTAGGACTTTTAGCAATTGTCTTAATCCTATTTGACTTAATAATTGATTATATACCAAATAATTCTTAGTTTTTTTAGAAGATTTTATTTATTCATTTGAGAGAGAGAGACAGAGAGAGCACAAACAGGGGGAGAGGCAGAAGAAGAGGGAGAAGCAGACTCCTGTCCAAGCTAGGAGTCCAACATGGGGCTCAATCCCAGGACCCAGGATCCCATGGGGCTCATGACCTGAACTGAAGGCAGGCGCTTAACCATCTGAGCCACCCAGGCATCCCAACTTTAAAATTTTTAAAGAAAAACTGAAACAACTTCTCAGTGTTTTACTAGGCTAAAATTTTAAGTACAATAAAAAGAGGAAAGTATACAATTAACTGCTTTGCATCAGGATACCCTGCTAGGTGTGAGCTCCTTCAGGGACCATATGCCATTCACCAATAACATAAGCACAGCACATATGACATAGGAAGCATATGATTATTTTATTCAACCAACATTTTTGAGAATCTATTTTGTGACAGGTCTTGCCCAAAGATAGGGGAATAGAGAAATAAACTGGCAGATTATGTGTTATTGTTTATAGTTCATATTCCAGCAGAAGATACAGTAGATAAACACATACTTAAGTTATAGTTTCAGGTTAACGCTAAATGGCATACACAAAATTAAAGCCAGATGCAAGAATGCAGAGTGAGGGGAAGGGAGAGATTAGGTAGCAGGAGTGCTGGGGGATGATGTCACCTTTTGGAGATGATAACAAAGGAAAAGAGACAAGAATAATATAAAGGAACCAGCCATATAGAGATTAAGGAGAAACCATTCCTTATTAAAAACAACAAGAATTGTAAAGATCTGTGAACAGGAATGACCTTTGTGGGTTCAAGAATAGTAAGGCCAGAGAAAGTGAATCCGAGTCAGGAGGCAAACAAAAGGTAGAAGATAGGGTCAGGGACTTTGGCAGAGGTCATATTAAGTAGAGCCTTATAACCTAGAGAACCTGGAATTTGCTCTGTGATAGAAAGCCACTGAATGGTTTTGAACAAGGTAGGGATAGGATTTGATTTATGTTTCCAAAAGATTACTTTGGATTCTGTGTAAGACATAGGTAGTAAATCAGGTGAAATTTCAAAGACCAGTTTGTTAATAGGTTTTAAAAGTAATTTGGGAAAGAGATGATAATGTTTAGACTAGTAGCAGTAGAGAGAATTAGAAGAAGTCATATTTGAAAGCTTATGGCTAAGCTTACAGACAGTAAGCTACCAGCTCACAGATGGCTGAGCAACTAGTTGGTTGATAGACTGCGTGTGCAATTTCAGAGAATGAGACAGCAAGGATAAATCCTGGGGCTTTGGTATCACCCACTGATACAGAGAATATTAGAGGAGTAGGCTTTTGAGTCAGGAAGTCAATTTTGACTATGTTAAGCTGGACATGCTGAATTCACACTTAAATTAAGATGTTTAGAAGTGGAAATATCAAATTATGAATTCAATATATACATTTGAGGGTTGTCAGTGTATAAAATGAATTCAAATCCATGCGAATGTGTATAGTCAACTCAAAAGAGAGAAGAAAAGATCTGAGAGTGAGCACATAAAATTTGGGGAATTGGAGACTAAGTCATTAATTAGACTGAATAGGATTCATTAAGAAGGAAAAAAGCCAGTAGGGGTTTTTATTTGGGAATCCACAAAAGAAAAGTTTTCATGAAAGAAGGAATAGTGTATTGTATAAAATGATTCTTAACATCGAGCTCCAGAGCAGAGTACGAACTGCGGCGGTCGGCGTCATGGCAGGGCAGGCGTTTAGAAAGTTTCTTCCCCTCTTTGACCGAGTTTTAGTTGAAAGGAGCGCAGCTGAAACTGTACCCAAAGGAGGTATTATGCTTCCAGAAAAATCTCAAGGAAAAGTGTTGCAAGCAACAGTAGTAGCTGTTGGATCGGGCTCTAAAGGAAAGGGTGGAGAGATTCAACCAGTTAGTGTGAAAGTTGGAGATAAAGTTCTTCTCCCAGAATATGGAGGCACCAAAGTAGTTCTAGATGACAAGGATTATTTCTTATTTAGAGATGGTGACATTCTCGGAAAGTATGTGGACTGAAATCATTATTAAAATGGCATGAAGTGAAGCTGCCCATTCCAGTGAAGTTGTGAAATCTTTCATCATGTAAATAATTTTCATGTCTCTCTTTTATAATAAACTAATGGTATCCAAACTAAAAAAAAAAAAAAAAAATGATTCTTAACATCATGTTTGTTGGTTAACATTAATCAATGCGGTTGGCCAGTGAAGGTTCTGGTAACATTAACAACAGTAATTTTTTGGGGCGCCTGGGTGGCTCAGTTGGTTAAGCGACTGCTTTCGGCTCAGGTCATGATGCTGGAGTCCCGGGATCAAGTCCCGCATCGGGCTCCCTGCTCGGCAGGGAGTCTGCTTCTCCCTCTGACCCTCCTCCCTCTCATGCTCTCTGTCTCTCATTCTCTCTCTCTCAAATAAATAAATAAAATCTTTAAAAAAATAGTAATTTCTTACTAGTATTTAACTTCTCAGTCAAAATTAGTATTTGTGTCATAAAAAGGACAGGCAGATGTGAAGGTGGTAGCAACCAGTTATCTGAGGGCCCAGTGTATCAAAGAGGTTTTTGTTAGTGTAAGTCGGAAACATTTCTATAGACCTGATTGTAACGTGGAAAAGCAGGATATGTGAGTGCAGATTCATTGACATATTTGTTCATGGAAAGATGAGCAGGTCTGTTTTTATTTCTTCTATTTTCTCAGTGGGAAAAAAAAAAAAAGTCACCAGCATTAAGAGAGAAAGGAAAGGTGTTAGGAGAAAGAAAAAAGGTGCAAAATAGTCTTTTGAGGAATGATGAGCAGTGTGACTATACAAATGTGAACTTCTATACAAACTAATCTACATGATTAGGGAATAAATCTATAGAGGACTGAGAGCAACAACTGTATTGGATTTGATGGGGTCTCCAAATAAACATGATAACAATTAAAAAAGAAAAAACAGCAACAAACCCATTTGAAAAACAACAACAACAACAACAACTGATTTTTAAAAAATAAATCGAGAGTGTGAAGAGTCCAGTGCAGCTTTCCCAAACAAACGATATTTTGTTTGATGAAATGAAAATAGGTTTCTATAAAGAGGTATCAATGGTCACATAAGTGTGAGACTTAGCCAAACTGACATAAAGTTTGGTTGACAGTTTGTTGCTTTATTTCATATTTTTATTCAGGACCTATCAGAGCCAATAAGCTATTGGATATTGTGAATCTGGTGATTTTGAATGTTGTATTTGAGGATATCCTTTTTTGTGGAGGGAGGGGAACACTGGCAAATCTGATTATTTTCCTTTCTCCAATGCACAGTCACCGTGGTAAATATTTACAGCTCCCCTTGGGGAAAGCTAGGAGAAAGATTAAGGTATGCATTCCAGTGTAATTTTGAGAATACAGTTTGGGAGGATCTGCCCTGTTACTTCTGAATTTCAAATATTTTAACACATTCCCTTTTCATTTTACTTCCCCTCCATGGCTGTTTTACATTATACTTTATACCCTCCCCTGTTTCGCCTTAGATTAATAAGGTGTTACAAGATTTATATTGTGATATATGCACAGCTAATACATCACTTTTCCTATGGCAATCAGGCACTAACCACCTGCTGTTTTATTGATTGTAATATTATACGTAACTATGGAAGAAGTAGAAACAGCTTGTCTATTTGAATATTATCTTAGATTTCAAAGAATGCTTTCCTCTGAAGAGTGTTACATTTTAAGTAAACACAAATAAAAAAAAGCAAAACAGCCAAAATTTCCAGTTGCTTCAAGGTGTTGCTAAAGACAAGGAACTTGAGTAAAATGCACCACATTGTTGATGGTAGCAGAAGAGAAAATGTGCAAAGTTGAGAATGCTATTTTCATAATCAGAGGCAGGCAAAGACAAAAAGAAAATCTAATTGCATCATTTTGAGAGATGGCTAACCAAAACCTTCCTGTGCATTCATAAGATTTCTCTCCTGTTTTAGTGCATACAACTGAGGTTGCTGAAATTCCCATATGCCACTAACTTAATTAATAATTCAGTGTACTTGGGTCTGCAGCCTCATGCCATAGTTAGAACTGACTTTAAGAATGAAGCCAACCCCATTTTGTTGAGTGATTCTCATCTTTACCAACTGGCCTGTGAAATGTAGAAGTGTCACCTGGTCTTCCCCTTGTTAACTGAAAGCATATCACAAGACTCAGGTTGATGTCTAGGGCCCCTCTGCTCTCTGCCCACACAGTGACTATAGTCACATTCTGAGCATAGGGAGTTTGTTTTTATCTAAATGCTCCAAATCCACTGTCTCAAAAAGGGATGACACAGGACAGAAATGTCTTTCATTGAAATGAGCCGAAAGCATTTACATCCATGAGAAAAGCTGTGCTTTGCTAAGGATACTCAGAAATGACTAATTGTGTCTGGTGCCAGGTGCACAAAGCAAATCATTTGATTTGGCTTTCACAGTTTTTAGAGGAAAAATGCATGTTGTATACAAAGAATTAGCATATTGCTTTTCAAGATGTATTTATTGTTTCTGAGGATGATACCTGCTTTCTTTCTATTTATTATTCTAGTTCAATTTCCTTGTATTCTTTTTTTCTCTTTTTTAAATTTCCATATTGAATTATGATCAGAAAAGCAGATGGAATTGCATTTTGCAAAATCCTCTGTTGATTCATATATAAATTCCAAAAAATGTAGAGATTGACTGTCAGGAGATTAGCATTTCTTTCTCAAGATGTTCTTGTTTGATACACTGATAGTGAGATTAATGAGCATCAATCTATGAGACCTCATGAACATATATATTTTACCCCATAAGTTCTTTTGTTAATGCAAGTTCTATAGATACTTGCAATGTTGTTTGTGTTATTCTTCTTTTTAGTTCTTATTTTTATTATCTTGTTATGTCTTTTTTTTTTTTTAATCTCAGATGTGGTATATATTATCTATATAACTCATTCTAATATTTAGTCTATGAAATATTTTTGGATACACTTATTCATTCCTCTGCTTCTTCTACCCTTGTGGTCATTACATCCTAGTCAAACCCAAAATCTGTAGGGTAAATTGTCAGGAAGAGAAGAGTAAAACTCTCAGGCATTAGTCAAAGATGCAGTACACAGAATTTCTTTTTCCAGGAATCCTTAGTTCTGTTCCAAGGGCTATGAACTAACTGAATCAGGCCCACACAGGTGCAGTAAGCTAAGATGATGGCATAATAGGAGGACCCTAGGCTTGCCTCATTCCTTGAACACAGCTAGATAAATATCAGATCATTTTGAATAATCAAGAAATCCACCTGAGGACTGAAAGAACAACCCTCACAACTAGAGGGAGAGAAGGGGCAACATTGAAGAAGGTAGAAGTGCAGAGATATGGTTTGGAGGAGAAACGGATTGCCAGTGCTGTAGAGTAGAGGGAGCTGTGGTCACAGAGACAGGAGAGAGGGGTATGCACAAGGAAAACACTTCCCCAAAGCCACTGACTTGGAAAATGAGAGAGGCTGACTATCATGTATTTTTGCAACAAGTAGGGCTCAAAGACTGGAGTTTTAGATGTCACCAGCTTGGGCTGGAAGAGAGCCCTCAGGGTGCTGCCCGACTCCTGAAGAGAAGTTAGGCAAGCAACCCAGGGCAGATGGCCCAATCTTAGGATTTCATAGGGTACACAGGGAGAGGCTGTTTGCTCTTCTTCGAGCAAATCTGTGAGAGGTGACCTTCACAGAGTTGCCTCTCTGGGACAATCCCATGCCCCTGCACTCTGATATGACTATCTTTCTCAGTCAAACCTGCATCAGTCCCAGCATGGCAAGACTGTGCCCCAGAAGACCAGGCCAGGCCCTTGCCATAACATGTCCCTAAAGTTTGGAGTTTTAAAAGTCAGGAGGCATGTCTGGGGCAGAGCCCAAAGTGCACTGCACTGCTGCTGGAAGGCAAGCAACCCAGAGAGAGACAGCATGAAAACAGAAATCTGAAAAGTGCCTGGGACTCAGAAAGGTAAATCATTTGCTCTTCTGGGAGTGCTTCCCTGAGAGCAGCCAGCACTGAGACCTGACTCTGGGGACAAAGGAGCTGGCTGGCACCATTTCCCTCCCCCACCCCCCAGCATAAGCACAGAACCACCATTGGTAAGCAGCATAGTGCCCATACTGGCTGCCTAAACTGCTTACACCAAATCCTGCCCCCTGTGCTCTGTTGGTGCTGCTTTTCTCTAGCAAATGTGCCTAACGACCAGTGCACTGGGCCCCTTTCCCAGAAGGCCAGCAGAAAACTCTGCACACACCACGTCTGTTGACCATACAGTTCCATAAAGCTTCAGTTCTAGTGGAAGTAACATCAGGTCCCACTTAACAAGAGACCTTAGCATGCCTGGTTAAAACTTGCCCCACTCTGGCTAAGGCACAAACACTGCCCACTGCAGGCAAGGAGAGCCTCTGAAGAGGACTGACCTGGGGGATAAAGGAGCCAAAACACAGGAGAAGAGTGCATGCAACACACACCAGAGACACTCCCTGAAGTGTCAGGCCCTGGACAATATATGCCCTCTTCTTCATAAAGCCATCACACTCAGAGCAGAAAACATAAATGGCTTTTATTTTAAAGATTTTATTTATTTATTTGACAGAGAGAGGAGCACAAGCAGGGACAGTGGCAGGTGTGGGTGGGTGGGGACGGAGAGGAAGAAGCAGGCTCCTTACTGAGCAAGGAGCCTGACATGGAGTTCAATCCCAGGACCCCCGATCATGACCTGAGCTGAATGCAGACGCCTAACACACTGAGCCATCCAAGACCCCCCATAACAAGCTTTCCTAACACAGAGAAGACACAAACTTAGACAAAATGCCAAGATGGAGGAACTCATCCCAAAACAAAGAACAAGAAAAAGTCATGGCCAGGGATCTTAGTGAAACAGATATAAGTAATATGCTTGATGAAGAATTTAAGGCAATGATCATAAGGATACTGGCTGGGCTTGAAAAAAGCATAGAAGACATCAGGGAGACCCTTACCACAGAGATAAAAGAGTTGACCAAAAAAGCAGGTGGAAATGAAAAATATAATAGCTGAGATTCGAAACAGACTGGAGGTAATGACCACAAGGATGGAAGAAGTAGGGGAAGGAATAAGTGATATAGAAGATAGAATTATGGAAAATAAGGAAGCTGAACAAAAGACAGAAGGAAAAACTACAGATCATGAGAATAGATTTAGGGAACTCAGTGGCTCCATAAAATGTAATAACATTTGTATCATAGGAATCCCCAAAGAGGAAAAGAGAGAAAAGGGACAGAATATTTACTTCAAGAAATAATACTAGAAAACTTCTCTAATTTAGGAAAGGTAACAGATATCCAGATCTAGGAAGCACAGAGAACTCCCATCAAAATCAACAAAAGTAGGCCAATACCAAGACATATTGTAGTTAAATTTGCAACATATAATGATTAAAAAAAAAAAAAAAGTCCTAAAAGCAGCAAGATAAAAGATGTCCCTAACTTAAAAAGGAAGACCAATAAGGTTAACAGTAGATCTCTCCACAGAAACTTGGCAAGCCAAGAAGTGTGAAATGATACATCCCACATGCTGAACCAGAAAATATACAGCCAAGAACACTCTATCCAGCAAGGCTATCATTCAGAATAAAAGGCTAGATAAAGAGTTTTCCAGAAAAACAAAAACTAAAGGTGTTGATGACCACAAAACCAGCCCTGCAAGAAATATTAAAGGGGACTCTTTGAGTGGGAAGGAAAGACCAAAATTGACAAAGACTAGAAAGGAACAGAGAAGATCTCAGAAACAATGACAAAACAAGTAATAAAATGTTGCCAAATACATCTACAAGAATTACTCTAACTGTAAGTGGACAAAATACTCCAATCAAAAGCATAGGGTGTAAGAATGGTTGAAAAAAAGCCATCTATATATTGCTTGCAACAGATGTAGTTTAGACCTACAGACATCTGCATCTTGAAAGTGAGGATGGAGAAATATTTATCATGCATATGGGGGTCAAAAAAAAACCAGAGTCACAAAACTTATATCAGACAAACTAGATTTTAAACCAAAGACTGTAACAAGAGATGAAGAAGGGCACTATATCATAATAAAGGAGACAATCCAACAAGAAGATATAACAATTGTAAATATTTATGCCCTCAACTTGGGAGCACCCATATAAAAAACAATAACAAACATAAAAGAACTCATTGATAATAATACAATAACAGTAGGGGATTTAACTCCTCACTTACATCAGTGGACAGATAATCTAAGCAGAAAAACAGCAAGGAAGCAGTGCGTTGGAATGTCACACTGGACCAGATGAACTTAACATATATATTTAGATCATTCCATCCTCAAGCAACAGAATAAACATTCATTATTTTCGAGTGTACATGGGATATTCCTCAGAATAGATCATATACTAGGCCACAAATCAGGTTTCAACAAGTACAAAAAGATTGAGATCATACCATGCATATTTTCTGACCACAGCATTATGAAACTTGAGGTCAACCACAAGAAAAAGTTTGGAAAGACCACAAATGGAAGTTAAACGACATACTACTAAAGAATAAATGGGTCAGCCAGGAAATCAAAGAAGAAATAAAAAAATACTTTGAAGCAAATGAAAATGAAAACACGAGGGTCCAAACCTTTAAGATACAGAGCAAAATTGGTCCGAACAAAGAAATATATAGCAGTACAGGCCTACCTGAAGAAGCAAGAAAAATCTCAAATATACAACCTAACCTTACACCTGAAGGAGCTAGAAAAAAATAACAAAGGAGGCCTAAAGCTAGCAGAAGAAGGGAAATAATAAAGATTAGAGCAGAAATAAATGATAGAGAAACTAAAAAAAAAAAGCAGTATAACAGATGAATGAAACCAGGAGTTGGTTCTTTGAAAAAATTAATAAAATTGGTAAACTCCTAGCCAGACTTATCAAAAAGAAAAGAGAAAGGCCCCAAATAAATAAAATCACAAATGAGAGAGGAGAAATCACAATCAACACCAAAGAAATACAAATTATAAGAGAATATTATGAAAAATTATGCCAACAAATGGACAACCTGGAAGAAATGGATAAATGCCTAGAAACATGAACTACCAAAATTGAAACAGGAAGAAACAGAAAACTTGAACAGACTGATAACCAGCAAGGAAATTGAATCAGTAATCAAAAATCTCCTGACAAACAAAAGTCCAGCACCAAATGGCTTCACAGGGGAATTCTGCTACACATTTAAAGAAGAGTTAATGCCTATTCTTCTCAAACTATTCCAAAAAATAGAAATGGAAGGAAAACTTCCAAATTCATTCTATGAGGCCAGCATTACCCTGATTCCAAAACCAGACAAAGACTCCACTAAAAAAGAGAATTACCAGCAATATTCCTGATGAACATGGATACAAAAATTCTCAACAAAATGCTATCAAATTGAATCCAATAGTACATTAAAAGAATCAGTCCCCACTATCAAGGGGATTTATTCCTAGGTTTCAAGTGTTGTTTGATATTTGCAAATCAATCAAAGTGATACACCATATTAATAAAAGAAAGGATAACAATTATACGATCCTCTCAGTAGATGCAGAAAAAGCATTTGACAAAGTACAACATCCATTCATGATAAAAATCCTTAGCAAAGTAGGGATAGAGAGAAGATACCTCAACATAATAAAGGCCATATGCAGAAAACCCACAGCTAATATTACCCTCAATGAGAAAAAGTGAGAGCTTTTCCTCTAAGGTCAGGAAAAAGACAGGGATATCCACTCTCACCACTATTATTTGACATTGTACTGGAAGTACTAGCCTCAGCAGTCAGATAACAAACAGAAATAAAAGGCATCCAAATCAACAAAGAAGTCAAAATTTCACTATTTTCAGATGACATCATGCTCTGTGTAGAAAACCCAAAAAACTCCACCAAAACATTGCTAGAACTGATACATGAAATTAGTAAAGTCGCAGGATACAAAACCAACATACAGAAATATTTTGCAGTTCTATACATCAATACTGAAGCAGCAGAAAGAGAAATGAAAGAATCAATCCCATTTACAATTGCACCAAAACCATAAGATACAGAGAAATAAACCTAACCAAAGAGGTAAAAGATCTGTACTCTGAAAACTATAAAACATTTATGAGAGAATTTGAAGATGAAACAAACAAATGGAAAAACATTCCATGCTCATAGATTGGAAGGACAAATAGTGTTAAAATGCTACCCATTTTATATCCCTATACTACCCAAGGCAATCTACATATTTAATGCAATCCCTATCAAAATACCAATGGCATTTTTCATAGAGCTTGAACAAACTATTCTAAAATTTGTGTGGAACCACAAAAGACCCTGACTAGCCCAAGCAACCTTGAAAAAGAAAAGCAAAGCTGGAAGCATCATAATTCCAGACTTCACTGTATACTACAAAGCTGTAGGGATCAAGACAATATGGCACTGGCACAAAACAGACACATAGATCAATGGAACAGAATAGAAAACCCAGAAATGAACCCACAACTATATAGTCAACTAATATTTGATGAAGTAGGGAAGAATATCCAATGGAGAAAAGACAGTCTCTTCAACAAATGGTTTTGGGAAGATTGGACAGCAACATGCAGAAGAATGAAACTGGACCAAAAAATAAATTCAAAATGGATGATAGACCTTAATGTGAGACAGGAAATCATCAAAATCCTAAATGATTTTGTAATCTCTTTGACATTGGCCATAGCAACTTCTTACTAGATAATGTCTCCTGAGTCAAAAGAAACAAAAGCAAAAATAAACTATTGGGACTACATAAAAATAAAAACAGTGAAGGAAACAATCAACAAAACTAAAAGGCAACCTATAAAATGGGGGAACATATTTGCAAATAACATATCTGATAAACAGTTAGGATACATAATGTATAAAAAACTTATCAAACTCAACACCCATAAAACACATAACCTACTTTAAAAATGGGCAGAAGACATGAATAGACATTTTTCCAAAGAAGATGTACAGAGGCTAATAGACACATGAAAAGATTCTCAACATCACTCATCATCAGGGAAATACAAATCAAAACTACAATGAGATATCACCTCACACCAGAGAGAATGGCTAAAATTAACAACACAGCAAACAAGTGTTGGCAAGGATGCTGAGAAAGGGGAACCCTCTTATACTGCTGGTGGGAGTGCAAACTTGTGCAGTCACTCTGGAAAACAGTGTGAAGGCTCCTCAAAAAGTTAAAAATAGAACTAACTACCATATACTACTAGAGTAGTGCACTACTAGGTATTTACCCAAGGACACAAAATACTGATTTGAGAGGATGCATGCACCCTGATGTTTATAGCCAAATTATGGAAATAGCCCAAGTATCCGTGGACTGATGAATGGATAAAGAAGATATATATATGAAGTATATGTATATGTCTGTGTGGAATATAATAATACAATGGAATATTACTCAGCCATAAAAAAAAATGAAATCTTGCCATTTCCAAAGATACGGATATGGATCTAGAGAGTATTATGCTAAGCAAAATAAGTCAGTTAAAGAAAGAAAAATACCATATGATTTCACTCATATGTGGAATTTAAGAAACAAAACAGATGAACATATGGGGAAAAAATGAGAGAGGCAAACTAGGAAAGAGATTCTTAACTATAGAGAACAAACTGAAGGTTGCTGGATGGGAGGTGGTGAAATGGATGATGGGTATTAAGGAGGGCACTGGGGCGCCTGGGTGGCTCAGTCGTTAAGCGTCTGCCTTCAGCTCAGGTCATGATCCCAGGGTCCTGGGATCGAGTCCCACATCGGGCTCCCTGCTCAGCAGGAAGCCTGCTTCTCCCTCTCCCACTCCCCCTGCTTGTGTTCCTGCTCTTGCTGTCTCTCTCTCTGTCAAATAAATAAAATCTTTAAAAAATAAATAAATAAATAAATAAAATTAAAAAAAAAAAGGAGGGCACTGTAGTGATGAGCACGGGGTGTTGTATTTAAGTGGTAAATCACTAAATTCTTACATCTGAAACTAGTATTACATTTTATCTTAACTAACTGGAATTTAATAAAATTTAATAAAATTTTTATATTTAATAAAATTAAATAAAATAATAAAATTTGTCAAATAAAACCTCAACAAAAGAAAAAAAATCAGGCCCACACAGATTATCTAAAATAATCTCCTTTGCTTAAAGTCAACTTATTATGAATATAATCACAGCTATAAAAATCTTTTTTTTTTAAAGATTTTATTTATTTATTCATGAGAGAGAGAGAGAGAGAGAGAGAGAGAGGCAGAGCGAGAAGCAGGCTCCTAAGGAGCAGGGAGCCCGATGCGGGACTCGATCCCAGGACCCTGAGATCATGACCTGAGCCGAAGGCAGACGCTTAACCATCTGAGCCACCCAGGCGCCCACACAGCTATAAAAATCTTAATAGCAACATATAGATTCATATTTGATCAAATAACTGGTACTATAGCCTAGCCAAACTGACCATTAAAGTCCAGCATTTGTCCACTTGGCACCCACACACATCTCATTAAACTCTGTTTACTCCAGATAAAAACAATAACAAAGTTATACTTTCTATCTAATGTGATATGACTATCCTGTGCACAACCAAAAATGCACTAGTTACTTCCCTGGAGGAGAATGCACAATTTTGTGCGATGTTTGCTATTTCCTTTAGTATCCTATAACTTAAGTACTGTAATGTAAAGTTAACTGTTATTAATACTTCTTATGTTAGATGATAAAGGGATGACTGAGAAGAAAATGGAAAAAATTGCTCAATCTATCTATCTATCATCTATCTATCTATCTATCTATCTATCTATCTATCTATCTATCATCTGTCTATATGTATATATAAGAAATACATTCTCAAAGTTATTACAATCCTTGTTTCTGAAACTGGTCATGAGTTCATAGCTTATATTTATAACCACATTTCCACTATCATTCCAGCACCTTAGCTGATCGCATTTCTTTGTCTGGTGAGGTGACCTAAATCTTGATTCCTGATGGGTCTGGGCCATTAGCACTCCTACCTTAGTTGGGTTGTTGTATCTTTTCATTACTTTAGTCACAAGACATGGCGATACTAGAAAATGAATTAAGGAATCTCCTGTATTCCAGTCATACTCTTCCTTACTTCTACCGTGTAATGGAAATCGTGTAGTGGAAATTGTACAAACCTATTTCCCCTTGATGGTCAGGATCAGTCATCCCAGTTAGTGTAGGAACTCATTTGCCTGCTGATTCAAAGATATGAGACCAAAGTAGCCAGTGACACTCGCAGCTTCTAGTTCAATGGGATCATTGTTGTGCCTAGTGGTGGAAATATTCCTCCCTTTGGACTAAGACTTCTAAATGAGCAGAGAATAAAGGCACAGGGACAGAAGTAAAACTTTTGCTAGTGGCAGTAGTAAGTGGTACCACTCTCATTTCCTACCTCTTGATTCATAGGCATGAATACGGGCTATGGGGAAAACAGTACTATTTCTCATTACTAGTTTAAAATATATAGAGCCTCATGGAGAAGACCGCCACCCTAAGGGAGTCGTCAAAGGGCCGCAGCTCTGTTCTATCAAGGCAACTGATACTCAATGATGGGAAACATGATGAAACTGGTAAATTCAACAGGCACAGGCACACTGCTAATCTTAATCTGCTATTTAAGAAGTGATCATTGCTTCATTGATCAGAAACAATGCTCTCTGGAATACCATAATGGTGGATAGACATTCTGTAAGTCCATAGATGGTAGTTTTGATAGAACCATTTGTGCAGAACAGATAAATCCACATCGAGATAAGTGTCACATAGAACATAGTGCTGCTCCTGCCATTGTAGAGATGGCTCATGTAATCAATTTGCCAATAGGTAGCTGACTGATCACCCTGGAGAATGGTGTCATATTAGGGACTCATTTTTGGTCTGTGCTGCTGGCAGATTGGGCACTCAGCAGTGGCTGTAACCAGTTATCTTTGGTGAGTTGAAGTCCATGTTGACTACCTCCATCCATGCCACTATGTCCACTTTGTTCATGAACCCACTGAGCAATGATAGGAGTGACTGAGAAAAGAAGCTGACTAATATCCACTGATATGTCATCCTATCCATTTGATAGGATTCAATTCTCCTCTGCTGGGATCATTTTTTGATGAACATTCGCATGGATAACAATTATGTTCACAGTCTTTGCTCATTCCATGAATGCATACACATATATTTTCCCAAGATCTCCCTGTCACCAATTTTCCTATTAGCTTCCTTCCAAGTCCCTTACTATTTGCCAAAGCACAGACCACAGCCCATAAATCAATACATACTCATACCTCCGGCAAATGTTCCTTCCAAGAAAAATGCAGAACCAGATGTACTGTTTGAAGTTCCACTAACTGAGAGGGTTTCCCTTTACTTCTGTCCTTCAGAGATGTCTTGGGAAGGGTCTAAAGTGCTCTAGCTGTCCACTTTCTGATGGTGCCTGCATGTTAGGCAAGGCTCTCTGTAAATCATGCCTGAGTTTTCTCTGTTCAGTCAATTAATCATAGAAAACTACCTAGGAAGCCATATGTGTGGGCTGAGAAAGACAAGGTAATAAAGCAAGAGTGGGGGCGATGAGCATTTGGGCCACTTCCTCCTGTAAGTTGCTTCTGTCTTCAGGACTTGCTGTAGTCTGATATCATAGGTATCACTTCCACTTACAAGTACTCCCTACAAGTTATTTCTCCTTCTTCCTCTTCTTTCTTCTTCCTTCTTCCTTTTTCCTGCTTCTTCCTCCTCCTTCCTCCTCCTTCCCTATTATTATTATTATTATTATTATTATTATTATTATTATTATTATTGTAAGTTCTACTTATAAGTACTGTTGAGGACGCCCAACTTTATTGCTTAGTGGGTCAGAAAATACCAAGTTCATGATTGGCACCTCAGGTTGCATTGTAAGTTGGTGGCTGAGGTTTAAAAGTTCAGTCTTTACTAAAGCCCAGGAATAAGTCAAGAGATGTTTTTCAAAAAGAGCGTAGTTATCTGTGGAAGATGACAGTACTTTCCTCCCAAATCCTAAGGATCTTGTCTGTGATTCACTTGTAAGTGCCTGTCAAAGGCTTGAATCAGTATATCTATCTACCACTGACATTTAAAGCACCATTCCATCTAGTGGATCATATGGCCCAAGTGGCAGATGAGCATACATGGAAGCTTGCCACTGTCACCGAGCCTTCTCTTCTGGACTCTAGTCCAAAGTAACAGCTCTTCAGGTCACTTTGTATTGGGCCAGAGTAGCATACTTAATGAGGAATATGTTGCCTCCAAAATCTAGAGGCACACTAGGCACTTTGTCTGAATTTAACTACAATTCTAGTTTCACCATATTTGTAGTTTATTATTTTCAAAATGCTTCTTTTGATGTACAAATGAACATGTATTACATCAAGGGGAGAAGGAATTTAAGCTTGCCAGGAATAATGGCATAGAATTATAGACAGTTTAGGGGTAGAAAAATTTTGCTGGAAAACTGGGTTTCTGGAATTAGGAGAAAAAAAATTAGAGTTCTAGTAAAAATTATAACCAAAAAAATAAAGGAAAACTAGGAAAATCTTCTTCACAATTTTGATTTTGAGGGGAACTTCTTCATAAGCATACAGGATTTATGCTATAATCACTGGATCTTTGGATATAATAGGACTTAAATAGCATAGAAGTGAAGGGCATTGCTGCTAACCCTCAGGTTAGCTATGTCTGATGTTAGTAGTGTGAGATTCAGTGCACTGCATTAATATGGAGTCTTAAAACTGAGATTTTCCCCCAGATAATGTTTCTTAGTTGCCTTTGGTATGAATATAAAAAATTCCTTCTTAGCACTTTTTTTCACTACAGGAAGAAATGGGACTCTCAACAGAAGTTAGTGTACCTTAATCCAACCCAAATTATCCCCAATGTGCTAAACATCCCTACTACCCCATAGTATATCTTTTTGATGTCTCCTGAAATAGCTGTTTAGACTTGGAAAATAAGAATAGAGCAGAGTTCCTCTGGGTTTAGTGTCAAAGGGAGATTTACACTCTTAAGCCCCGTGAATGCAAAAGCTATTCCTAACTTTTTGAAGTAATTTTCCCCATCTATGAGATGATACACAATGCAATACTTTCCATTCATTTTCTTATAGGAACTGATTCTCAGAAATATAAATTTAGTTTTGAGTTCAAACCATACATAGGAATGGATTTATATGCAAAACAGAGCAATGAAAAAGTTAAATGTAGATCACTGATAATATCAAAGCAAGAGTATGACTTTAAAAATGTAGAAAAAACATTTCTTCCAATTTGTGTAGTAACCACATGATCATATTAAAATATGATATAAAATTTTGTTACTTGATTTTTGATAGTTTAAATTTAGTTATTCTTCCTTAAAATGATTTAAAAAGCATTAAAGAATGTCTTGCACCACTTTTATTACCATGGCAGTTATTACCCAGGCAAATGAAGCACAGGAATTTTAGAAAGAAATCCTCTTTGTGCACTTTACTCCTAAAGAGGCTTTATTTATTTATTTTTAAAGATTCTATTCATTTATTTGTCAGGGAAAGAGAGAGCAGGCACAATCAGGGAGAGCTGCAGGCAGAGGCTGAGAAGCCGAGGGAGAAACCGTTTCCCGGCCAAGCAAGGAGCCTGATGTGGGTCTCGATCCCAGGACCCCAGGATCATGACCCAAGCAGAAGGCAGACGCTTAACTGACTCAGCCACCCAGGCATTCCATCCTAAAGAGGCTTTAATGCAATATTTTTCAAATAGGTCTTTTTTTTCCCCCAAGAAACATTTGGCAATATCAGAAGATGTGTTTGGCTGTCACAGCTGTGGTGGGAGTGTTGGGAAGAGGTGAAGGATGATGCTGTTGACATCTAGCAGGTAGAGGACATGGAGGGTACACACCATTCCATAGAGCACATGAAAGTCCCTTCCAACAAAGAATCATCCGCCTAAAATATCAATATTGCTTAGATAATTACTTTAGAACAATGAAATGAACGTAAATGATGTGTATTTGGATGTCCAAGAATTATTATCATACTAATGACAGAATGCTGTATACAAAACTGCTTCCTAAGGTCTAAATGGCACTTACATGCATAAAAGTTTCTTCCAAATAGGTTGTGTTTATTTTAATTATTCTGTCTTCATAATACCTTCCCCACCCCTCTTTGATTTATTAAGAAGTATACTTCATAAGCCATTACTCCTTAAGTATTTATTGCCATGAAAACCAGAACATTTCTATACCCTGCCTTTGCTTATATTTTTCCTTTACTTTTACTTCAGTCATTTTATGGATGAAGGCTAATTTTCTATCTTCAAAATCTTGTATACATGCATTCAACAACTATTAGACATATTTTATGGTTCAGAAGTTATCTGTATTTGTATGTTAATTATGAAAGAAATAAGAGAATGTCATAAAGAAGTTGGTAACTTGCAAAGATTTTAGAAGGAATCAACTATGAATTAGGACTTGAAGTTGAGGTTATAAAATGAAGTGTGGTGGGCAGATATCAAGTGAGAAGGAAAGTGGAGACAAAGGACTAGAGTGGTAAATGAGTGAGATAAATTTGAAGGATAGGAATAAATCAGCTTTAATGAATAAATATTTTTTGCAAATAATATGGGAAGATAAATGTGCATATCCTGACACAGGCCACATTGAAAGTGATTTTGAGTGTGAAGCTAAGAACTCTAGGTTTTTTATCTTGATTTTTAAACAAGTGGAAGATGTAGTCATCATTTGATCTGGAGAGGTGTCATAGTCAAGAAATTTTCTAGAATGACATATCTGTTTGCAATACGTCAAATGAATTTTGCCTAGGAAAAGAGGTCAGGAACAAATTAGACAGTGGAGAATGAATTTTAAGAATAGCGACTCCAGAGATAAATATGGGAAGTCAGGACATTAGATTTTAACTGTGGAGAAAATATAGATCAACCAAGGAAAAAACTCTAATGACTGAATATTGATGTATACTACACTTAGGAAATAGGAGAAAAAATAGAAGAGTGAGAAATTGATCCAAGTGGCTAACTTGGAAAGAAAAGAAAATACAGTGTAAAATCAGTTACATTTAAGATGACACTGTATTAATTATTGCAGTGGCACACTGTCATGATTTCACAGTTATTTTATTCAGAACTGTTGTTTCCAAGCTGATAAACCAGATTGGTTCAGGATTTTCTATTGGATATAGACTATCTGTTTATATAATACTAAGAGAGAATGGACTGGGAAATTTGGTAACTTTTATTTCAGCATTGGGAGTTTCTTGGAGCAAAGAAATAGTTTTGTCCTTGATTTTACTTCAGTTTTTACAGAAAATCTTCATGCAGATGGAATTTAGGTTAAACCAGTAAGAGGGCTTGGACATTTTAGTTTTTGTTTGTTTAGCTTTTTTTGCTGTTACACATCTATTGATCAATTTAGTCCTTCTAAGACAATTTTATACATATTTGCATAATTCATTTATTCCCTCAAAACTCCATTTCATCTAGATTTCAAAATTAGTAAGTTTGTAATTATACATAATATCCTTCAAACTGAGTCAGATTAATGGGCACTGATATATTGGGAGTTCATGAGTATGCATTTTACAGTCTGTCAGTTCTTTAGTTAATGTAAGTGCTATAGATATAGAACATGATAGTTTCATTAATATGGCTATGTCCTTTGTAATTCCTGTTATGGTCACTTTGCCAAACAGCATATTCAAGTGGCTGTTTTTACTTATCTATGCATCCATTTTTTCCTTCTCCTTAAATATCCTTACTTAATACTCAGTGATACATTTTCATCTAAAACCTTAAGGTTTTTCTTCAGCTCAGAGAAATTGTCTTTGTTTCTATAGTGGCCCCTTTCCCTCTTGTTTCTATGTCGTAGTTTTCTAAAATTTCTATTAAATGTTTTCTCAAGTTTATCTTATAACTTACATTTTTATATGTTTGATCAAGAGAACTAAGGGACCGCAGCAGCAAGCACCCTAATTGCTGGAAAAACATTTACCACACAAACGAAAGTGAAAAGAAAGCTGAGGTAGTGATGCTTCTTTTGGACAAAAGAGATTGTAAAACAAAAACTATAACAAGAGACAAAGAAGGGCACTGCATAATCATAAAGGGAACAATCCAACAAAAGGATATAACAATCATAAATATTCATGCGCCCAACATGGGAAAACCTAAATACATAAAACAATTATTAACAAATAATTTGGTGATAATAATATAATAGTAGGGGACTTTAACACCCCACCTACCTCAATGGAAAGATAATCCAGACCGAAAATCAACACGAAAACAGTGGCTTTGAATGGAACACTTGACCAGATGCACCTAATAGATACATTCAGAACATTCCATCCCCAAACAGAGGAATATACATTCTTTTCAATCGTACGTGGAACATTCTCCAGAATAGAACACCTGTTGGACCATACATAAAACAAGTCTCAACAAATACAAAAAAATTGAAATCATTTCATGCATATTTTCTGACCACAACAGTATGAAACTAGAAATCAATTACACATACACATACATACACACACACAAAATCTGGAAAGAACACAAATAGATGGAGGCTACTGAACAATGAATGGTTCAACCAAGAAATCAAAAAGGAAACTTAAAAAAACACGTGAAGATAAATGAAGGTAAAAATACCACTTTCGGAAAATTAATAAAACTTGGGGGTTTATTTTTTGCTTTTGTGAAACATCTGCTAGGAATTGAAATTAACAGAGTGCACACACCAATTATTTCATCAAAAAGGTGGTCATTTAGTCGTGGGAGGAGGGACATATAAAAAATAATAGTTCTTTTTATCCTGAGGTGGAGTTACAGCCCTGCTGGTTAATAAATGATGGCCTTTTGATAAACAGCTCAATCTCTTCAAATTCTCATAATCTTGTAAAATGTAGGGATAGAGTCTGTACTTTCTGGATAGGATAACTAGGAAGATAAAAAAAAAAAACAATTATATAAATCAGTTTTAAATATGTCAAGATATTGTGCCAACGTGTGCATTATTTATTAAATGAATATATTTTTATCTGACCGAACAATTTTTGATTCTATCAAGTCTTGCATCGGAGAGCGTCTGACAATGGAGAGGGAAAACGGCACCAACAGTGTGAATACCTAAGAGAATGCAAAGTTTTACCTTGTTGCTGAGAGGCAGAGTTAGACAGAAGCCCCCACATTAATAATACCAAGCCCATGGACATGGAAGCATACTTTTGTTTCCCTTATTAATAAGCCTGACGTTCTAACATGCACATGCCTGTGACGGTGGCCATGCCCTCACATTTCATATGATTTTAGGAAAGCAGAGAGACGACATTCAGGTTCTGGTATCTTCGATTTTACCTTTACATCAAAAGTAGCAGATGCAAGTTAGGAAAGCATGGACAAAAATATTGAAAAGTGATTGTCTGCATACTTCTAAAAAAGACAAGTTCTTTTCCCCAAACCATCTGCCATGTAATCAGATTCCCTGGTCATCACAGACAAACTCAGTCAAATCAAAGTACAGATGGTCGTTTATTACAAAACAACACAGGAGGCTTAGAATAGATGATACATTTGGTCATTTTTGCACATAAAGTCTCTGATTAAGTATGAAAAATGTGAACATTTGTTTATCTTGGAAAAACTGCTACTACTTGTCAGGCATGACCAATTAGTTATTTCTAAACTGTTATCCATATAATTAAGAAAAACAGCCATCTGTAAAGTCAGAAGTTTGTGTCTCTTTTCTGATCCACATGTAAATGTAATTTCTGTAAACTGCTTTACTTAAAAAAGAATTATCAAACAGGATACAAGAGATGCTAGAAACTGATGAATTCTATAATTTCTTTCTCTATTTTCCCACTTATGATAGTAAAGCTATTGTGGCTGAAGTAAGGAAAATTGAAAGAACATTATAAGAAATTTTACTAGGCTTGGGGCGCCTGGGTGGCTCAGTCGTTAAGCATCTGCCTTCACCTCAGGTCATGATCCCAGGGTCCTGGGATCGAGCCCCGCATCGGGCTCCCTCCTCTCTCTGTCAAATAAATAAATAAAATCTTAAAAAAAAAAAAAGAAATTTTACTAGGATGGTTATTTTTCAGATATAAATTATGATTTTTATAAAGAAATGTGAAAATTTTGCAAAAGAAACTTTTAATTTTTTAAATCACACTTCAGCATTTTACATATTTAAAAAGGGGGAAAAAAATGATCAAGTCCCTAAAACTAAACTCATTGGAATTCAATTTTAATGAGCATCTATATGTTCATAGGTATATGCTTGTGTTTGATAATAATAAATATAAATACAATAAAATATTAATAAATACCATCTGTTAAACACAACTTACATATTTATCTAACCAATACAGTATTTATAAAATGTTTATTTATATTCCATTTTTATCAACCAGCATTCTTTATCTCAAGCAATATTCCTACATTATAGCATTTAAAATCAAATTGTGAGTGAATGAGCTAGTCATATAAAATGCAATTTCATGTTGTTGTTGTTGTTTTTTCCAGGCACATTCAACACTTTTTCTGAATTCCCAGAATGGCTGTGGAGAATGTCACAGGAAAAGAATTCATGCATCACTTGCCGACTCCAGATGTCCCTCACACCTACTGCTCTTCCTGTGTCATCATATGCCCAGCTTGCTTTTCTTAGTTTCACCTAGGCTTTTTTAATGTTAAACATTTTCAAAGACAATAAACTCTATTTTAATTGAAATTATCAATGCATTAAGAAAAATACTTAGATTATAGCTCTCATAACCAAGTGCTCTTGAATTTTACTACTCTAATTCGAAAGGGCCAGTAAAAAATGAAATTCCACAGGAGGTTGTCAGCAGAATCAATTGCTTATTTAATGACTTCCAATTACTTTTAATTAGTCACAAAATAAGGAAACTCAAAATCCTGGTAACATGTCATTTATAGTATATGTGTGAGTAGCAAGTATTTCTGCTCTGTGTGAATGATCAGTAGTGAATATTTCACATTTTAAACTTGTAAAATATAATCAGAATATTTAGTCAGGTCACTTTCTGCACCTACTGTCATATACTATATTTGAAGTTTGCTAATTATATAGAAGTGCTTCTTAAAAACTGAAGCCATCTTTTGTTCTTTGAACAGAAAAATACTAAATAATGGAAATGTTAATATAATAGAAAAGGCTGAATTCTCATGTTCATGATAAAGAAAGGTGCTGTGGAAATTTGCACAAACTAGACTTCATTTTTGCAATACTTGTCAAATGATTTCCACAGCCGACCTCAAATCCATGAGGCAGCACTCTACGTGCGTCCTGACTCAGTCAAATCCTGGGATAAGCAAGAAAAAATATTCACGAACTGCCATGGAATCATGTGCAAGGGTTGTAAAATAGGTGTTTCTCAATACAAAAGTTACTATGTGAAAGAAAAATTCAATGAGATAAAATGACTGTTTGAATAAAGCAGACAGATAAAGAGCAGGTTGTTGTTACTCTTGTTAGTAGTATTGGTAGTTTTTAGGTATTAAAAGAAAATTGAAAGTTAAAAATAATCCTTTTCCACTGGTGGCTTCTAGATCGGCTTCTTTGAAACATTTTGGTCCCAAGAGCTCTTTTCTCTCTTACAACCACTGAGGTACCAAGGGGCTTTCTTTATGTAACTAACATTTGCTATACTGGTAACTAAAACTGAGAGATTTAAAATCACTTATTTATTAATTAATAGCATTAAAAACAACAATAAATCTACTACAACTTAATGAAAAAGAACTATAACATCCTAGACAATAAAAAAGATGCGAAGAAAGATATGGCCTTACAGTTTTGCACATCTTTAATGACCGGCTCTCTCTGTCAAATAAATAAATAAAATCTTTAAAAAAAAAAATGAGAGAAGACAGCTGAATACTCATCTTCACTTTTGCATTCAAACAACTATGATACTATATATGATGTAGCGTCCGAAAATAAATAGTTGTAAGAGAATTGAGAGTGAAAAGGGCAAATATTATCATCGTATTATTATGGAAATAATAGTTTTGGCAGCACTGAACCACATAAGGGTTTGAGAACCTCTATGGGGCCCCAGAAAACACTGTGAGAACCACTGTTACAAAGCACATATAACATACAAATGCCTTCAAAACAAAAGAGAGTGTTCCAGACTTGATAACCTGTTCAGTCTGTATAATACATGTTGTGTTATTCATACCTGATTTTTATGTATGAGATTAAAGCTATATTCATGAATGTGTCAGTATCTATTATATCTATTAGTTATATTACCATTTACAACTGATTAGACAAAGATATAATGCTGAAAATACTTTAAGTTGAACAATGATGAAAAATAATGTTTTAATTGTATGATATTATTGAAAGCTAAGAAGATATCAGTTGAACATTATAATATTTATCTAAATTAGAAAATAGAGCATTGTACTTTTGGTTTCACAAATTGATACAATAGTTTACAAGATATCATCTGGATTACAAAGCAAACCCTCTAGTTTACTGCCTTAGCTTAAAACGCAAATCCTGTTTCTTATTTTTTTTGTAACATTAGGCAATATTGATGCATTTTATACTCATTCCTTGGTATAACATTGAAGACGAGTGTGTAAAACTCTCAGATGTAATCAGCTTTGGTAAAACAGCATCATAGAGCATTTAGAATCCTACTACTCACAATGCTAAATTCTAATGAACCATAGGCACCACATAAATGTTCATTCATGTTACTTTCACCACCTGCTAGCCTGCCAAAAAGCAAAGGAAATTTGCCATCAGGTTTTAAATGAGATGAATTAATTCTTCAGTGAGGAATGCAACTAGAAAATAGCATGCATTATTAAATGATTTGCATAGAAATCCCATAGGATAATCCTTATATTAAAACTGTGCAATAATGCCATGCTCATCAGATCAGAGTAACGATGTTTCATAAAATAAATAATTAGTGAATAAAGTGGTGAACAGAAGAAAGACAAATATGAATTTGTTGACTAGATCTGGAACAAGTTGATGATTAAGTGAGAACTGAACCAGTGTCAGGAACAAATATGAGGCAGTTCTTGTGATGGCATCTGGAAGAGAGTAAACTGTGCGAAACTAAGAAAGACTGACTTGGTGCGAGCTTCTCTAGCCAGCCAAGGCCAGCGGAAGGCTCCCAAATGGAAGGTCCACTTAAGCGAAGAGATCTTGCTCTCTAATGTAAACTAAAACTCACAGTCAGCACCAGTTGTTCTTTAAATATTAAATTTCTTTTCTCTGTTATCCAGTCTTTAACTATAGATATGTTCCCTTGGGATGGACATTGCAAGTTAATATAGCAAAATGCCACAATGATCCATGATTTTTCCCACATAAAAACTAAATTGACTAACCAATGGACTCATTCCCTTTAAAATTTTCAGAAGTTAAGTTTTAAAATAGACAATTAAAGTGATTGGATTGATTATCTTTAAAAGTGAGAAAGAAAAGCTATTAATTCTATATATGTTATAACTTACTTCTTTTCGTCTGATCATTATTTAGTTACTTTATACTCATTGTTATTAGAACTTAAACACAAGGGAAATTATACTTCAAATATACATTTTCATATGGCAATATATCACTTGTAATGATTTAATGTTATTAACCATAATTTTATTGTTAAAATACACACATACGCACTTACATAAATGGTGAGTTAAAAAGCTGAAAATTAAAATACTGCATAAAACAGTACCTCACTGCAACGGATAACAAAAGACCGGTAAGTGTCTGGCTATAGTGATTTCTAGACGAAGTCACAGGTAAGGGTCAGGCTTATATATTCCAGAACATTTATTATTATAAAGGGATCATATTTCAGATGAGCCTATTGACAACAAACTTTTCTTATTACTTCTTCTTACTAATATTTCAATCGACACTTTTTTTTTTTTTTTTTTTTTTGCTACGTAGGTATTGAGGAAGTCAGAAATTAGGTAACCTGCTACCCTCTATATTTGGAACACAGACATCAGAAGGACCGAGAACTGCAGAAGTCTGGGCACATGACAACTTCGTCCAAACCCCGCACTAAGAGAGGTGACCATACTCTAGCATGGCTTCTAACAGCATAAGGCCTTGTGCGTTGGATGGCACACACCCCGCCCCCCAAAAACCTCCTGCTTGAGAAAGATTAATGCTGCAGGAAAATTTACCATTTGTTCTAGCAACACCTATAACAGGCCCCTGACCTCCCTTTCTTAAAGCATTTATTAAAAAGAGCTTACAGGGGCGCCTGGGTGGCTCAGTTGGTTAAGCGACTGCCTTCGGCTCAGGTCATGATCCTGGAGTCCTGGGATCGAGTCCCGCATCAGGCTCCCTGCTCGGCAGGGAGTCTGCTTCTCCCTCTGACCCTCCCCCCTCTCATGTGCTCTCTGTCTCTCTCATTCTCTCTGTCTCAGATAAATAAATAAAATCTTAAAAAAAAAAATAAATAATAAATAAATAAATAAATAAATAAATAAATAAATAAATAAATAAAATAAAAAGAGCTTACAATTGTAAATATGTGTCTCTTGCAACTCAAAAGCCTCTCAAGGACCAGAGAACCATTTCTTTGAAATATAGTCATTAAGAAGGATAAGGCTTCTCTCTCCCAGGCTGTGTGGGAAGATAGAATCCTACCTTGGATAACTGCCAGCTGGCAGATACAGCTTGCCTAATCACGTTTACACTGACCAACCCTTGGTACTTTCACACTTCTCTGAATCTGCAGAGCTCACACTCCCTCTCCCTTATTCTCCCTTGAAAACAGCCAGTCACCACTGCACAAATCAAAATGGATCTCAGCTCTTCTCCTACTGTCAGTAGTTACTGAATAAAATCTGTTTTTACCACTTTAACAAATGTCTGCTGTATTTACTACTGAAAGTATCATAGGGAATGTGTCAGCAGAGGTAGGGATAAATACATGGAAAGGACAGGTAAGAAGGAAGGAGAAAGCACATGTGAGTCATTTAGGAAAAAGATGAAACCTCGTTTCTATTTCCTCTCTAAAGCATGTAGACCTTGGCTTTATAGTCAGTCAAATACCAGGGAAGTGTTCCTGTCTGTGCACTGAATCTCAGATGTTCTCGCCATCTACCTAATCCTGGAACCCAGTCTTCCCCCACTTGGTTTCTCCCATACCAACCCTCTTTCTTTTATTTTCAAAGTCACCACTAAGTGCGGCTCCTGCTTCCCAGTCTCTTCACAACACCTGCCAACAGCCCACAATGGTCATTTTTGTTGACTTCCTATTGTGAGGTAGCAGATCTCCCTGAATTAAAACAGTAAGACCTCTTAGTGATTTGGATTCGGTAGTTGTAAACATTGGATTTACAAGTATATCTGAGATGTGAAAATTGATAATATGTCACAGAAAAAGGTCATGACTGATCGCTCTAAAATTAAATTTTTAAAAGGCTTTTATGCCTTTGGGTGAAATCTTACCTAGACATTCAAATCCTTAAGGGAGATAGAAATCATCAAATATCCCAGAAGGATAGAGGAATAATAGAAATAGTTGAGTTGAAATATCTTCAAATTTCTATTTCTCATTGCACATAAAAAGTAGAAAGTTGTAACATAGAATAAGTTTTTATTTTAATAAGCATTCTTACTAGCTAAAGAGTTAAATGAAGTAAAAAAGAAATCAAATGGGAGTATTTTCTCAATTTCTTTAAAATACACTAATTCAGCCCTTATAATAATGGTCAATATTAATGGCAGAATAATTGTTGCTTCATTTATCTATGAATATCTTTGTTTTAGACCTGTTAAGCAACTGGATGCTACAAATAGCAAAAGCTACAGAAAACATAAAATTCATTAACATCTAAGGATTCATTTTTCCTTTCACTATTACACATTTCAAAGGAGTATTGTAAAAAGATTCACTTTGCCAGAAAGGAGACACAAAATTCCAAGTATGGTTACCTGGAAAATATTTTATACTGACATAAAAGACAAATATTAATATTGAATGTATTTTTCTATGCCAATTCCATTAGGAAAGCAGTTGTTCCATTTCTAGACACTGTCAGTATTATGAATAGATAAGTGTGTGCATAATGTGATTTCAAAGGCCCCCAAAAGACTCCTATTTGCAATCTGCAAAAAAAAGCATCATAAATCCATTCACCCTATTCATCAATGCCTCATGATCTATGAACAATTTTTGGAAAGAATTCTGGGCTCATTAAACGTAGCTACCGTGGGTGATAGCAAAAATTTATACTGATTAGTCATTCATACCTTAATGTAAGTGAATTTACAAACTCTGTGAAGAGCAGATTTGCATTTAGATACTGTAAAAATTGAAAGTAATAATAATCTTTATTTGTTGGGCTCTTTTACCTCCATTATACATGCTTTCCTTGGGTGAAACTTCTAGAAATCGTAAATGCTAATCTCATCTAAATCCAAGGCAAGGTAGAGATAGAGTGGATATCACTTCCTTTTCTTTCTTACTTTCTTTTTTTTTTTTATTTAAAGAGAGAGAGAGAGAGGAGGGAGGGGCAGAGGGAGAGGGAGAGAGAAGATCTTAAGCAGGTTCCATATCCAATGCAGAGCCCAAGGCAGGGCTCGATCTCACAAACCTGAGATCATGACCTGAGCCAAAATCAAGAGTCAGACACAACCTACTGACCCACTTAGACGCCCCATGGATATCACTTTCAAAGGAGATTTAATCTTATCTACATAAAGGGTAATCTTGTGTGTTACATCCATAATATTTTATTAAATTTATAAATTATATTGATTAACATTTTAGTTATACCTGAAAAGGGGGAAAAAAAGGATGTATTTGAGAGGGGAAATAAGTGGGAGATATATTTTATCTTACTGCTTATCTATGTTTTTAGAAAAAGTCATACAACAATAACCAAAAAATGGGTGGGGGGTAGGGGAAGAAAGAAAGAAAAGGGAAAGGGAACACTTCATCTCATGGCAAGAGTGGAAATGGAAAAATTCATTTGATGTAGTCAAATGTTGTTTTCCATGAATTTGATGGGATATTAGCATGAACAACTGTTTTTTATGTCTGTCTTATGTCCTTGTATCAACCCTCATCAGATGGCATGTCAGGAATGCAGTGTGCCACTTGGAGGCAGATTGTAGGGCATGTCATTATGATACTGAAGTTCTTATGCCTGAAGATTGATAATAATAAAGTTCTCTCATCACTTCAATTTGAAATGCTGAAATTCTTCTATAAAAAGTATACTGGCTTCAGTATTAAACAGGAAAAAATACTAGTTTGTTATTTTAGCACTAAAAGATGAAAATAGCATTTTCTCACTGATGTATATTTGGGCATTGCAAAGTACACAAATTTTTGCATATGATTTTGAAAAATGTGGGCACTGGCACATAATTATTTAGTGCCTTAATTAGAAATAGACATGTGTATAGTTATCTTTAAATCATATTTTTGTACATATCTCTATCTTAAATCATATGATTTCTTAAATCATATTTCTTATAATGATAGGTTTCTAGATATTTCTGAATCATAAATTCAATAATTTGAAATATTCACTTTTTAAAATGTATATCATTTCTTAGGAAAGGAGAACATTCTATGCATTTTTTTATATCTACCACTGATGAAGTATCCCCAAAATAATTTCATATTTTAAAATTTATTTATTCATAACTGTTTTGTCTTTGGTTCTGGCAAGCATCAACAATATATATGATCTATCCTTTAATGTGTTGTCTCCCTGCTTTCTTCCACAGTTTCTAGCATATAATAATTTATTGATTGATAAATAAAGATGTAAGCTGTATAAGAGCAATATACGCTTTGTTATTACCTTCCCGTCATTTTAGATAGTAACTATCTATAACACTGACAAAGATTGGCTAATATAATTGTTATTGTAGACTTTTAGGAATTAGCACACTTAAAAGGAATAAAATTATAACAATATAATAATAGTCCCTAACTCAGATATTATGAAAGTTAAATAATATTCACATATGGCCTTAGCTTGTCTAAGCCAAATGTTACCAGCAATTGCTATAGTTCTGAGCATATCATACAACTTAGTGCCTACTTCTGGGAACACTTACCTCCATCTTTGTAAGAAATAGAAAACATGAGTTTTCTCTTCTTAACTTTGCCTGTAATTGTATAATAAGAAGGCACTGGGAGGGCAGCTTTTGACCTTGAAAGAATAGCCAAGATGCCTACTATGGTGAATTAAAGATGGCCAAAATTTCTTTAGCAATCATACCATTGAGAGGTTATCTTAGTTCAAGTTGTGATAACAAAAATACTTTCAACTGGGTGGCTTAAATGACAAATATTTATTTCTTGTAGTTCTGGAGGCAGGAAGTCCAAGCTCAGGGTGCCAGCATGACTGAATTCTGATGAGAGCCCACTTTCCTGGCTTTTGGATAGCTGTCTTATTGCTGTATCCTCACATGGAGGAGAAAGAGAGAGGCAGCAAGTTCTCTTGTGTCTCTTCTGACAAGATCACTAATCCCTTCATGAGGGCTCCGCCTTCATGACCTAATTACCTGTCAAAGGTCTATTTCCTAATATGATCACATTGGGGGTTAGGATTTCAAAATATGATTTTTGGAGGGATATAAACATTAAGTCCATAATGAAGGACTCACCTCCAATGACACCTTATTTTGGATTTGAGTGGGCTCTCTGATTGCTTTGACCAACATGGATCTTTCAGAGACTGGCAGCTCTTGTGTCTTGGACCACTTGCTCTTAGAGCCCTTAGATTCTATGTGCAAAGTCCAGTGATCTGCTGGGGAGACCATATGGAGAGAACTTGCAACTATATGGAGAGGGAGGAAAATGGTCTAGCTAATCCCAGGCTTCCAGCCTTCCAGACATCCTTGCCAAGGTATGAGGCATGTGAAGGAAGTCTTTTTAACCTTCTAGACCAAACCAATCATGAGCTAAATACCACTATGACGTATGGATCAGAAGAATCTCACAACTCAGCCTTATCCAAATACCTGATTCACAGATCATGAGCATAATAACTGTTGTTTTAAGCCACTAAAGTTTGAGGTGGTTGGTTTTGCAGCAATAACTTCTACACAGACCAAAAGCAGTATTTTTAACTACTCAATCAACCAAACTTCAAGCTAGTTGTACTAATTATATACTGCTATGTAACAATATTACCATGAACTTAGCACCTTAAATACCCCACATTTATTACATCACAATTTATGTGGTTCAGGAATCTGCACACAGCATAGATGGGTCCTCTGTTTCAGGGTCTCAGAAAGCTGTAATCAAGATATGGGCCAGAACTGTGGTCTCATCTGAAGTTCAACTGGGGCAGAATGTGTTTCAGGCTCACAAGTTTGTTGGAGGAATTAAGTTCCTTTTGGGCTGTCAAACTGAGGGCCTCAGTTCCCTACTGGCTGTTAGCTGGAGGCCAACTTCATTTCTTTGCCTGACAACTTCCTTCCTCAAAATCATTAAAAAGATAATCTTCTAGCTAGGTGATTACAATCTTATGTCATGCAATCATGTGCATATAATCACATTCATCCATCACCTTTGCCTTATGCTATTGAATTAGAAGTAAGTGACAGTTTCTGTCCATACTTTAAGATTTTAGAAAACTTTTCCTTTGGATTTACTGTTATTTGCATCTGGAAAGATCATAAATGGCACAGCAACCAAAACTAATATAGATTAACAGAGACTGATTACAAAGTTTTGGCATTTGAAATTTGGTTATAGATTAGGATGCTATAGCATTGGAATGAAGAATTTCCAATTCATAAATTATAATTTTGCCTCCATCAAAATAGGAATGGAAAACTTCTGATACATGTTCCAAACGACTGCTCTCATTTCCTTTCTGGAATTCTCCTAACTACTGAATCTGTAAAACTTCAGTATAAAAATAAGAGAGGTATGAAATAAAGTGGCTGTTTCCTCAATACAATGAGGACAATCAGAATACAAACAAACAAAACAAAACAAAACAACAACAACAAAAAAAGTTTGTTTCACATGGCAGGTGAGGCCATAGTGACAAGAGAAGAAAAATGTCTTCTAGAAAATCACAGACACTCCAGTATGCTACTTGCAGACTTTTAAAAAGCAAGATGTTAGGACTCCTCTCATGATTCATCAACTGCATGCTGCCCTAAGAGTCTTCTATGTCCACCACAAATTGAGTCTGTCTTTGGCATGCTGTTGATGGAGTATCCGGAAGCATACATGGCAAATGATCTTCGGAGAATGGGGTTATGCACTGTAGGAGCAGAAGAGTTTCTTGAAACTGTCAAGAAGAGATTGCAAAGGCAATGCTCTCTTTTATTAGTGTCTCTTAAGAAAAACCAAAAGAATGCCAACATGAACATCCCCCGACAGTAAATCAGAAGCTCAAGCAGTCTAGTTGAGGGCCAGGAGGTGGTCTCAGAAAACCAAAGAAACTTCAGCTAGTGCATGCATTGGGACCTGTGGCCATCTTGTCACTTCACTGAGGCAGACGAGATCCTAAAGTGAGGAAGGTCCAATGAAGGCCAACAATGAAACATCAACATGTTGACCACTTCTAACAAAGACTCTCTCCTTGATCAAACATTCAGACTCCTCTGGGCCCTCTTCTTAAATAGGCCTCCAGTTAGCCCCTGTCCTTTCTTTGTCCTGTCCAGCCCAGTTGTAGCAAAAATTTTGTTGAGTCAGTTTAAAGAAAACATCCACCTTTGATATCTGATCAAATTCCCTATCCCTCACCTTTGATATATGAGTCCTTGGCCATTCTTTAGCAAGAATTCTCTTAAATTGGTTTAGCAAGACTCCCCCCTACCTTTGATGTCTAATTTTCCATCCCCTTGACTTTCTCACTTTGCTCATTGGCTATAAATCCCCACCTGTCATTGCTGTATTCAGAGTTGAGCCTAATCTCTCTCCTATTCTGAGTCTTGATACCTAACACAATAGGCCTTAATAAAATCTTCCTTACTATTTTAACAAGTGTGACAATATTTTTGCCTTTAATATTGCTGGTCTTGAGAATATGAACAGACCCAGAAACATCAATCTGTGGAAACCTGAGACTGAAAATATGATGACTTAAGGTATCAAGTGGACACTGATGCAGATGAATTGGAAAGCCAACTCATATTACTTATCCACATGGAACTTCCACAGGGGTACACTCAGGCTCATTTCAAAGTTGAGAAGTGCATACATTATCTATGGGTACTCAGAGTGAAGTCTGTCCAATGTTTAGAATCTTAGATGGTTGAGCTCATTTCTAGAGGAAAAATACACTCTAAGCTGTATTGTCTCTCAAAAATAGGAAGAAGTTTCATTTTTTCCTTCTTGAAAAGCATGAGGAAATGATTATCCCAAAAGCTTTGTATAAGATACATACAGGCGAATTTGAATACTTTCGAGAGGCAAAGGGTATACTAAGAATAACTAATGACTAATATTTAATGTATTTATTTATTGGCCAATATGTAGATTTTATTTTACTGATGGACATATAAAATATGTCTATTTAAATTATTTTTATTAATGGGATGATTTATCAATATGAAAAATATTTGTGCAATCATTTCTCCATTAAAAGTAACTTAGTAGCGGGGCGCCTGGGTGGCTCAGTTGTTAAGCGTCTGCCTTCGGCTCAGGTCATGATCCCAGCGTCCTGGGATCGAGCCCCACATTGGGCTCTCTGCTCCGTGGGAAGCCTGCTTCTCCCTCTCCCATTCCCCCTGCTTGTGTTCCCTCTTTCGCTGTGTCTCTCTCTGTCAAATAAATAAATAAAATCTTTCAAACAAACAAACAAACAAACAAAAAAGTAACTTAGGAAAATTTTCTTGTATATATCCCTGTAACTAGATACCCTTTCTTCACCATATCGCATTTAACATTTTATCATTTGTATTTTTCTCTAGAAATGACATCTTTTTTGTATTGTCTTATTATTTTTCAATTTTGTCAAAATTACCCACAATCTCTCCAAAGTTAACTTACTAAATAATAAATTTAATATTCTTGGCCATTTCAGCACTCTATACATACTATTTTATCAGAACTGCACTCTATAGTGGCTGAGGTCTCTGGTAAATTTAGAGAAAATTCTGAAAATAAAAAGTATTCTCAATTTCTGGGGCGCCTGGGTGGCTCAGTTGGTTAAGTGACTGCCTTTGGCTCAGGTCATGATCCTGGAGTCCCGGGATCAAGTCCCACATCGGGCTCCCTGCTTGGCAGGGAGTCTGCTTCTCCCTCTGACCCTCTCATGTGCTCTCTCTCTCTCATTCTCTCTCTCAAATAAATAAATAAATTAAATCTTTAAAAAAAATATTCTCAATTTCATTTTTATATTGAAATTTACATATATTCCCAAACAAATTATTTTCACACATACAATTTTGCCTCATTTCAGGTAGCTTTCTTGAACAAGTATTACAATAATACTTGTAATATATAACATGTCTATGATTCTTTAGAATATTTTATTAAATTTTTATTATAAAAATAAAAGCTTTCTAAATTTTATTTTATGTTAATCTACTATGAATAAAATATTAATCCGTTAAATTATAGGAGCTTCATCAAAAATATCACCCTGGGAAGTTGAGAATTATCAAGGTTGGTTTATAGAATTCCAAGTAAAAAAACTTCTCCAGAAAATTTTTCCTCATAATGTTTCCTTCCTCCCTTTCTTGTTCACATGTATGTTCTAACATGTTTCTGTAGCACTGCTCTTAATAATTGCATATCAACACATCCTCTAAAACTGAAAATATTTCAGTTGTTCCATTATTTGATTATTAGATTAAAAGTTTACAAGTCGTTTTGAAAAAAATACAGACAAAATTTAGTGGAATTGTTTACAAAATGCCAAATATAATAGTAGGATACTCATCTTGCTTTGTTTTGTTTTCATTCTGTAATTGTTTTTTAATGAAAAATCAAATATTTCTAAGTTAATGATTGGTCAGAAAAATAGCAAGCAATTTACTGTCATGTTGAAACATACGTTTTATATTTGATAACATATTTCACACAAAAATGTATAGTTCATTTATTCTGTTTATATATATACATTTTGATAATAATGCATTCTATCACTAGTGGTATATAACTACTGCTTCTTTAGAAATAATATGAATTTTTTATACACCAATTACATTTCTGTTCCATGTTTCTTTATGTTACCATCAAAATATTTTTTATATTATAGTGCAAAAATAAAATATTTTATTTTTACTCTTATTTTCATGCAAAAATAAAATATTTTATTTTCTATCTAGTATACTATTAATTAAATTTATAATCACATTGACAATAATTTAAGGTGTTACATATTGATAGAATGAACTTCCAAATCCTTTTCTTTGAATCTGCAAGGTAGGTGGAAATCTCAAATCATATTGAAACCTATTTTTTATTTGTAACGTCTGATGACACTGACATAAATTGGACATCATTTAACATTTGCGTATTTTGTCTTCTCTTCAAGGAGCTGAGATAGCAAAGATATTATTTCACTTTTAGTATTTGCAGTTGAAAGCGTGGACTTGAAAATGAGTGATGCTATTTTAGAGGTGTATTTTGATTCCAATTAAAAGCCATAGTTCGGGCGCCTGGGTGGCTCAGTTGGTTAAGCGACTGCCTTCGGCTCAGGTCATGATCCTGGAGTCCCGGGATCAAGTCCCGCATCGGGCTCCCTGCTCAGCAGGGAGTCTGCTTCTCCCTCTGACCCTCTTCCCTCTCGTGCTCTCTGTTTCTCATTCTCTCTCTCTCAAATAAATAAATAAAATCTTTAAAAAAATAAAAAAATAAAAATAAAATAAAAACCATAGTTCATAGAATAATGGGTGAATGCAGTTCTGCAACTGAACATGTTAAACTGTCCTCTCTAGGCATAAAATCTCTAAAATAAAGATTAACTTTCAAGTAGTGGTTAATGTATCTTCTACAGATTTGTTTCTTCTGGTTTGTATATAGTCAGTGATGAAGCCCCATGTTCCATTAATTTTGCAGATTGCACATACATCATCAACCGTTAATATTCCTGAGAAATGGAAATTCAGTAATTAAATATTCATTAAACATTTTTTCTTTTAAAATTAGCATTTTTATTAAGTTTTTTATTTTAATTTCAGTATAGCTAACATACAGTCTTATATTAGTTTCAGGTATACAATATAGTGATTCAATAATTCTATACATCATTACTCAGTGCTCATTATGATAAGTGTACTCTTAATTCCCTTCACCAATTTCACCCATCCCCCCACCTACCTCCTCTCTGATATATTTTATTTTAAATGAATACCCTCACTTAAAGTTATTGTTTTTTTTTTATTTTTCAATAGTAGCATTTTTACTTGAAGTATACTTCAGAATACATGGTTCTAAAAGATATGTATAAAATAATCCATCCAAGAAAAATAGAATATACATGCTCTTCAAGTTCACACAGAAGAATCCCCTGGTTAAATCACATAAAAAAAGATATAACAAATATTACAAATTTAAGAAGACTGAAATCACACCAAGTATGTTTTCTAATCATACTGGTACAAAACTAAATAACAATAAAACAAAGCTGGAAAATCTACAATGTAAATATTAAGTATTTAATATGTAAATATTTTTGTAAAGATTTTATTTATTTATTTGACAGAGAGAGAGAGCACAAGCAGAGGGAGTGGCAGAGGGAGAGGAGAAGCAGGCTCCCTGCTTAGCAGGGGGCCCAAAGTGGGCTCCATCCCAGGACCCTGGGATCATGACCTGAGCTGAAGGTAGAGGCTTAACCGATTGAGTCAACCATGTGCCCCTACTATGTAAATATTAAACAATATACTACTGCACAAGCAATGGGTCAAATTACAAAATCAAATGGCAAATCAAAATATGTCTCAAAACAAAAGAAAAAGAAAACACAATATTCCAAAACCTATGCGAGGCAGCAAAAGTCGACATTAGAGTGAAATTTATGCTACAAATGTGTGTATTCAGAAAAAAAAGTTCAAATAAACAATTACACCACAAGGCAGTAGAAAAAGAAGAAGCTTAGCTGAAATTTAGTGGAGGAAGGAAATGACAAAGAAAAATCAGAAATAAATAAAATAGTGACCAGAATGAATAATAACATAACATTGAAAGTAATGACCAGTTTTTCCAAAAAATGAACAAAATTGGCAGTGCTTTAGCTACATTAAGAAAAAAAGAGAGAAGACTCAAAAACCAAAATGAGAAATGGAAGAGAAAATAATACTTTTTGTCTTTTTTTTATTTTATTATGTTATGTTAATCACCATACATTAGATCATTAGCTTTTGATGTAGTGTTCCATGATTCATTGTTTGCGAATAACATCCAGTGCTCCATTCAATATGTGCCTTCCTTAACACCCATCACTGAACTAACCCATCCCCCCACACCCCTCCCCTCTAAAACCCTCCGTTTGTTTCTCAGAGTCCATAGTCTCTCATGGTACATCTCCCCCTCCGAATCCCCCCCCTTCATTTTTCCCTTCCTACTATCTTCTCTCTTTTCTTTTTTTTAACATATAATGTATTATTCGTTTCAGAGGTACAGATCTGAGATTCAACAGTCTTGCACAATTCACAGTGCTCACCATAGCACATACCTTCCCCAATGTCCATCATCCAGCTACCTCATCCCTCCCACCCCCCCACCACTCCAGCAACCCTCAGTTTGTTTCCTGAGATTAAGAATTCCTCATATCAGTGAGATCATATGATACATCTCTTTTTCTGATTGACTTATTTGGCTGAGCATAATGCCCTCTAGTTCCATCCACGTCATTGCAAATGGCAAGGAAAATTGGACAGCCACATGCAGAAGAATGAAACTGGACCATTTCCTTACACCACGCACAAAAATAAACTCAAAATGGATGAAAGACCCAAATGTGAGACAGGAGTCCATCAAAATCCTAGAGGAGAACAGAGGCAGCAACCTCTTCGACCTCAGCCACAGCAACTTCTTCCTAGAAACATTGCCAAAGACAGGGAAGCAAGGGCAAAAATGAACTATTGGGACTTCATCAAGATAAAAAGCTTTTGCACAGCCAAGGAAACAGTCAACAAAACCAAAAGACAACCAGCAGAATGAGAGAAGATATTTGCAAATGACATATCAGATAAAGGGCTAGTATCCAAAATCTATAAAGAACTTATCAAACTCAACACCCAAAGAACAAATAATCCAATCAAGAAATGGGCAGAAGACATGAACAGACATTTTTCCAAAGAAGACATCCAAATGGCCAACAGATGCATGAAAAAGTGCTCAACATCGCTTGGCATCAGGGAAATCCAAATCAAAACCTCAATGAGATACCACCTCACACTAGTCAGAATGGCTAAAATTAACAAGTCAGGAAACGACAGATGTTGGTGGGGATGCGGAGAAAGGGGAACCCTCCTACACTGTTAGTGGAAATGCAAGCTGGTGCAGCCACTCTGGAAAACAGTATGGAAGTTCCTCAAAAAGTTGAAAATAGAGCTACCATATGACCCAGCAATTGCACTACTGGGTGTTTACCCCAAAGATACAAATGTAGTGATCCAAAGGGGTACGTGCACCCCAATGTTTATAGCAGCAATGTCCACAATAGCCAAACTATGGAAAGAGCTGAGATGTCCATCAACAGAGGAATGGATAGAGAAAATAATATTTTTTAAACTAAGTTAATGTCTACTACTTCCCACATAAATTTGAGCTGGTAAAAAACATTGATGCCGTTAATTTTGATGCTATACACAAGTGAAATGCACTCCAATAAGGATTTATTTTATTTATTTATTTATTTATTTTTAAATTTTTTTTTTTTTTTTTTGATAGAGAGAGACAGCGAGAGAGGGAACACAAGCAGGGGGAGTGGGAGAGGGAGAAGCAGGCTTCCCGCTGAGCAGGAAGCCCGATGTGGGACTCGATCCCAGGACTCTGGGATCATGACCTGAGCCGAAGGCAGACGCTAAACGGCTGAGCCACCCAGGTGCCCCAATTTTATTATTTTTTTAAGATTTTATTTATTTGACAGAGACACAGCGAGAGGGGGAATACAAGTAGGGGGAGTGGGAGAGGGAGAAGCAGGATTCCCGCAGAGCAGGGAGCCCGATGCGGGGCTTGATCCCAGGACCCTGGGACCATGACCTGAGCAGAAGGCAGATGCTTAATGACTGAGCCACCCAGGCGCCCCAATAAGGATTTATTTTAAATGCAAGGCAAAGCCCAGAAGCCTGGAATATAAGGATCCTTTTTATTCCCCTGGCTTCTTATCAATAGAAGCATTTTGGCCATTAAAAATATATATATAGGAAACACCTCAAAATTTAAGATAAATAAGCATTTATCTTACTAATGTTGGACTTAAAAATTTGGTAGTTGAAAATTTGCTGGTAACCTACAGATTTAGTAGTTCTAATTACTATTTGCTAAGTAAAAACAGATGAGAGCCGTTTTGGTGATTAAATTCATGTTTTTAGTTTTTTAGAACTATCCAACTAATGAAACGGTTTGGTAATACATGAGCAAACACTCTACATATATAGTGTGAAAAGGGATCACACATATATTTATAAAAAGATAGCAACTGAAAAATAATGCTAAAATTGGTATTATATAAATAGATTTTTTTTAGCCATACAATTGCTCTCATTAACAGAATGGTTCATCCATTTGTATCTTGATTATCATCTTAATGAATACTTTAGATAAACGTTTTATCTATTGCCATACTTACTACAACTACACGTGTTCAAGAGTGGTTTCTGGGTAGAATTTTTTATTATAAGTGAAATATATTTATTCAATATAATTCTCACGCTTTAATTTTAAAAGATCATGAAATTAAGATTAAAATTTCCCTGAAGAGCTTAATGAGGTAAACTTGTGAATTTCATGAACGCTGAAACAGGCAGTGTGTTCCAGTATCAAAGGCACGTATGAATAAACAGGTGAAGTACTGTGGTCTGTAACTTTCCTTTTAATCACTCAAAAACTGGGCAAGCCACCTAACACAGCTGGCAGTAATCGTATTTAATTTTGATTTCAGGGGCTATTTTCCTCTCCTCTGCTATGCCTATTTCAAAAAAGAGACATGAGTTTTTAGTAAATTTCTCTTTTGTTTCTTCACACCTCTGATAAACACATACACCCATACATCAGTAAATATCTATGTGTTTCTACATAATGTCTATGTCTTCTTTTTCTCCCTCCCCCAACCCTCCACAATTCCTGTTTGGATTTATATATTCCAGGCTTATAATTTATTACATGTAATTTGTAATCTCTCTTTTCCTCTCTTGTTCTCTTACTGTCCCCTTTAGCTTTCTTTCAGAAAAGAAAGAAAGTTGGAAAAGCTGCAGGAACTAGCAACAATTAAATCTCCTACAGCAGCTGCTCCATCATTACAGAGCAGTTAACTCTTTTTTTTCTTGTCTGTGGGACCATGCAAATGGTGCCCTTCCTTCCAGTATCTATGCAAAGCTGTGTGATCTATGGTAGCCATTTCTCAATGGGCAGCAAATGTAGCAACAGCATTATCTATTGAAATAATTATTTTGCTCTCTCCTGATCAAAGAGTGTCTGTCTATAACAATCTAAACTTACTTTTTGCTGTCTTTAGAATGGGGTAATTTAAGTTTTAAAGGAAGAAGTAGTATTCACTCTTCTTTTAAACTTTTTAAAAAATATTTGACATGTGGAGATGTTATGTCTGCCTCACAACACCTACTCGCCCTCAGTGATACCAAAACCACTTTTCCCATATATACAGCTGTGCTGCATTAATTAATTTATTCATTGGACAGCAACTATGTGCCAGATTCTATTCCAGGTTGTGGGACTTCAACACTGAACATCAAGTTCTATTTTTTTTAAAGATTTTATTTATTTATTTGAGAGAGAGAGAGAAATCACAAGCAAGGGGAGCAGCAGAGGGAAAGACAAGCAGACTCCGTGCTGAGCAGGGAGCCCAACACCGGGCTCAATCCCAGGACCCTGGGTATCATGACCTGAGCTGAAGGCAGACACTTAACGGACTGAGCCAACCAAGCACCCCATAAAGTTCTATTTTAAAGGAACCTGCATTCTGATGGAGTTGAAAAGATTCACCAAGTTACCTAAATTACTAATGAGATTTCAGTATCAAGCCCTGTAAAAAAACAAAAAAAAAACAAAAAAACCCCAGCAATTATTGAAAATGAAATAAAAATAACCTAAAGGGTAAGGATTATTATATAGGGTCTTCAGGAAAACTCTGGGAGGTCATAGCTGTGTCATATAGCCAAAGAATGCAGTTTAATATGTAGAAAAGCTTTTTTTTTTTTTATGTGTAAACCCCTTAACAAATGAAGGAGCTCAGCAGGTTTAAGGGAGAGGAAGGCTAGTGTGGTGAAGACACAGGACTGAAAGATAACAGTATAAATAAGATAAGGAGGTCAAGGGTCAGATGTTAAAGGCCCTGTAATGGAGGGCAGGGTGTGGTGGTGACCACTGGGGTAGCTCTAAATTTTGTGGAGGGGCATTAATAATAGTAACCCAGTGTTGTTAGATACAATGAAATGGAGGAATAATAAACAAATCTTCTCTACCAAATACAATCTATAACACTTTTATGGATATATTGTTTTAAAGATTGTATTTATTTATTTGAGAGAGAGAGCGAGAACGCGAGAGAGCGCGCATGAGCTGGGGGAGGGGCAGAAAGAGAAGCAGACTCCCCACTGAGCAGGGAACCTAACTCTGGGCTGGATTCCAGGGCTCTGCGATTATGACCTGAGCTGAAAGCACATGCTTAACCTTAACCAACTGAGCCATCCAGGATCCTCCACTTTTATGGATATTTAAATGTACCATCACCTAGTCATATTATTATCTGGTGTAATAAATAGGTGAAAACTTTAATATCATGAAAACCTCACTGCTTCAAATAGACTTGATCCGGTGTCTTATTAAGACCTCAGAAAAAATAATTCTACATCTATACATGCCAAAAGTAAATGCATGGCATGAAATTATCACTAATTTCAGTTAGCTATTTAAGTAATTATACACACATATTAATATATAAATATATAATAATAATGTATAGTATAATATTATATACATATGTTAATTAGGTCAAGCTGTTTGATGTTTAGAGGCAGCTTCAGAACCCATTTCCTGTAATAATATACAGGATAACTTTGATTTGTGCCTATATTAAGGCTTTAGAATTCCTAAAGGCAGAATTTCAGAGAGCAGCTTGCATAGATTTGACATTTATGGAATAAATGAGATCAAGTTAAAATATTATGTGGAAATATCTTTTAAGCAGTAATGATGGTACTGAAAACAAAACAGAATTTATTTTAATCTAATATGCATATGATACCATAAAGCCATTGTTTTAATAAGCAACAATCAAAATTTCCTTAGTTATAGCTCTGTAAAAACGTCAAAGGAAAATTTATGAAGTTTCAGATGATACATTAAAACTCCAAAGAAAAGGCAAGCATGCTTCAAACGTAATAAACTTTTAATAGCAAAAAAATACAAGAAAAATAACATAAGGGGCACCTGGGTGGTGCAATCAGCTAAGCATCTGACTCTTGGCTCAGGTCGTGATCTCAGGGTAGTGGGATCAAGCCCCCTATGGGGCTCTGTGTTCAGCTCAGAGTCTGCTGGAGTTTCCCTCTCTCCCTCTCTTTCTGCCCCTCCCTCCCCCCAGCTCTCACTCTCTATCTCTCTAAAATAAATAAATCAATCTTTAAAAAAAATAACATTAATATCTCCATAATGAAAATTGGAGACTATCATTTATTTAGAAGCAAAGCAAAATATATATACCAGCACCTGAACAGGTTACATGTTATTAAAAGTTTCAGATAAAATATGATTATATATGTTCATATATTATGCTAGTGAGGGTTTGGCTAGGATAGAGATTAATCAAGAAAGGTTGTGTAAACTGGGTGGCCATTGAATTGTCCTTCAAAGTCAGGTAAGATTTAGAAAAGGACATTTCTGTTGAGGGTATGAGATGAGCAAAGTTAGGAAACAGAAACTTAAAAGCATTTATAGAGAAAAAACAAGCAATTCACTTAATTGTTTTATGACCTGCTTAAAAAGCATGTGAGAGGTATAAACTAGAAAATGTATATGAAAGTCATATATTGAAGATTTTGAAAATAAAATTAACTTAGTCCCTCATTCACTGCTTATCTCCTTTCTCTCTTCCTTCATTCCTCCTTCCCTCCTTCTCTAATATTTCCCCACATATCTGATTATTTAGGAGACTATCACAATATTCCATTACAAGTAGAATATTTAAGGATGTTGTTTTTCTGTAATTAGCGTTCCTTCTTAATTGCGCTATAAGCATTTCCTTATAAATGCTTAAGAATGCAGTTGCCAGGGTAAACAAATAAATTCATTGTTTTATTTTATTCTCCTGGGGATTGAGCAGAGGCTTAAGTCAAATTAAGGATGATCTATATTGCCAGGCACCCATGCCCCAATCTGAAATTAATCAGAGGTTCCCTGTATCAGGGGAATCTAAGGCACAAGGGTTATATTTATGCTAATTTTTGTTAATATGACTGGAAGGCATCAGAGTATAGTGGAACACAGAGCAGTCTTGGAGTCATGAGAATAGAATTCATTTTTCAATTTCACCAAAGGAATTATTCATACTATAAAATACTAAAAAATTCCGTTTGTTTCACTTGACAGTATATCATGAATATCTCTTCAGGTCAGCAATTATATTTAATTTGTTAATTCCAACTGCTGCTTTGGATTTGTTTTGCATTGGGATAAGGCATACAAAACTTATATTGCCTATTGTCTACCTATGTATACCTAAGCTGATGTTAATATTTTATACTATTAAAAATCAAGATGTAATGAGCATGAGATATCTGTAATGAACAGATATCTGAATACATATGGATGTACACTTAAATTTTTGCTATTGGCAAATTATCCTGAAATAAATTGTATCAATCTATTATCCTAACATTTGAAGTCAAAGACCTGGGAAGTTGTACAATATTAATTTTCCTTCTATTTCTATTGTTCCTTCATGGTATCCTGTGGAATGTCTACCTTAGATCATTTATTGAAGACAGGTGGCTAGGGCAGGACCACCTGTAATATAATTAACACACACACTAATTCCTACAAAAAGAATGTATGCACTTTATTTTTTCTGTGGGTGCATATATTTTACAATTCTGGCAATAAGTATTTGTACATAGCAACATCTTAACTTATAATTTGTTAAAATACACTACATTTGGGCATTGAAGTTATGCCTAATTTAATGTATATTGATATTACTAATAACTGCATTGGTTCTAAGTAAAAGTTTTCTCGTGTGTCTATTTCCTGCTATATATGTTTAAGTATATAATCAATAAAAAACTTAAAAGAACATTAAATATATATTTTCCACACACAAAACTATTCAAATGACGTTTATGATCCATATTTTTCTAGCAACCAACAACCATGGTGTTGTATTTCATTTGAGCTTCATAATAGATTTATAAGAAGTTAACACAAAAACTGCTTTGTGAATGAAATATATGTTATAATTCAGTACGTAAATATGTCCCAGCCTAAAGACCAGCATTACCATCCACCCATTCACTTAAGTCAGAAACATGAACTACACACTTTCTGCCTCCCCGTTTACCCAGAGCTGATAATGAGCCAGGACACACTGCTAATGTAAAGCTGCTGCTGTCTGTTCTGATTGCTCTGACATCAATCTGATTGATTGGTACTTATGCTGTGTTGGTTTTTGAATACTATGAATATCATACTTGATTGCATTTCACTCCATATCTAATCACTCTCCAAGAACTATAATTTCTACCTCATAAGGCTCTCTGCAAATGTCTATTTCTCTCTACCTTCACATAAATATTCACATAAATATTCTAAAGCAGGACAATATCTCTTCTCTTTCTGAATACTAAAATAAATTCCAAATTTCTAAATCAAAGCTGCTGCAAATATTTGAAGGATTCAACAGTCCTTAAGGCAAAGTCTAAGTTCATTTATATTACACGAAGCATCTTTTTCTCATATGGCTCAGAAAAGTCAGTGTATTGAGGTTAAAATCTTGACTCCAAGATTTCTAAATTTTAGGGATTTTATTTAAGTTTCCATCCCTGAAATGGGTATTATAATGACACTATTGCATGGAGATTGGAACAATTTTGGCACATGTCAGTTTTCAAAAAATGTTAGTCTTTCTCCACAACCTCTAGCACCAATCATCATCATTACTATCATCAATCATGTCTTCAATATTTCAAATAAACCCATGCCCAATTTTTTACATTCATCTGGTGCTAATCTACAAATTGAAATATAGATACCAATGTTAACATCTAACCACTCAGATCATTTCATTCTGCTTTTAAGCGTCCAAATATAAGAACTCTTACTTTACCATTGGAGGACACTTGAGCTGTAAAATCCAGTTTACTTTGCAACTCTGCCACTCTCATGATAATTTTTGTGCCTGATTTTCAACATAGTCTGTTGTACAGTTGTAGGAAATGAGCATATCTTTATATTATAGCTGCCATACCAGCTCTTCAGCTTTCAAAGAATGCTGTGAAGGGTGGTTGGCTATCTTGAGCATATCATTCTCTGCTCAAGACTTCTAACATAGATTAGTCAAATGTACACACTGACTTAAACATTGCCTTCAGACCATTAAATTTCTAGAGCTTCTGCATAAGCCACTGTTTCCCTTTCCATCTGTGGCTCATTCCAATCTATTGCAGGTGATGCTATACCGTGTGCTAGGTATTTTCACCATTTCACAGACAATAAGCTAGTTTCCATCTGATTAATGAAAGATCCAGTTTCCGAGTCACATTTTAAGAGTCTCTTTTCTGTGGTTATGCTTTTTAAAAAAATAAAATGTTTATTTTTATTTAATGGATGAAGAAAATCGAGCACTGAAATGGCACCATCTGGTTAGTTTATAAAATGGCAGAGCCTGGAATAGGATGTGGTTTCCTTGGCACCAGTCCTGGTCTTCAGTCACATCTTGGAGGCTGGAGTTTATAACCCCAGATATCCCTGGTAGACAAAGGTGTGAGAGCTTGCTCACATGCTCTTCATTATATATATATCTTCATATGGAGGATTTGTAGGAGAGAGACTACAGTGTTGAGATGGAATCATATTAGGAACATAACGTAGGTTGAAAATTAGTTAAGTGGTAGCTTCAATAAGGTTTGGATTAACATGAGTCTCTCAGGACTTTGGGAATAAAGGGACTGATAAAGGAATAAAATGACAAACTGTTAAGAGAGAATGAGTGCAGGGGTCCATACTGTTGAGTGAATGACAACTTTTGAACATCCCATTGGCTATCTATTGGAGTTAAGAGTGAAACAGAAGGTGAATTTTGATGTTGTACTTATAAAATTCTCAGTACACACATTCTACATGCCTTTTCTTTAAGATTATATAAAGTATGCAAATATTAGTGATTAGCCCTTAAAAGCATAAGAAGAAATGTGAGGGGGGAGTAAAAGAATATAGCCAGTTGTTAGTCAGCTGAAATACTGTCTTTATACAGACTTGTGATTTTTTCCTAAAGACCTTCTTTTAAAGCAGTAAAAAAAAAAAAAGAAAAAATTAAAAGTAATGTACAAAGATTTCCCACATATACCCTGCCCCCACATATGGATGCTAGTTTGTTGATAGATTTGGTGGTGAAAGGATGGATGAGACAATTATTAAATGCTTGTTTATATTTTCTCAATTAATTATGAGGCAAAAGCATCAGGTAAGAGAAAGGAGAATTTAAGATTTGTTGGAATATTGAGAATAGAGAAGAGATTCAATATAGTCATTTGGGACTGTGGGAAAGTGAATATGCCGGAAGTAAAATAGTCTTGTCAGGAATATATTTAAGATTCTGGAATATGAGATATCTACTCACTAATTTAAAATGGGATCTATCAGTGTCATTATCCCTAGAAAGAAGCCAGAATTTCTGCACATGCATCAAAAATATTTTTGAGCAACTCATGAAGTCATAAAAGTGTGTGTGTGTGAAGGGGGAGAGAGATATCTCAATTATTCTGTGGATTCTTTTGTAGTAGATTTCATTATACTGATTTCCCTTCCTGATATGCTAATTGTGCTGTCAAACTATTTCAGGTTTTCAACTGCAATGGGATGAAGTCAAATCTACTATAGTAAAAATGCCCAGTCTCCTTCCAATCTGGATTTGAATATGTCATTATGTTATCTTTTATACTTGTTTTTGGCTTAAGGCAGGAGTTTATGGTGACTCCATTCCAAAGCCACAGGGGGGTATACACTCTTTTTTTTACACTAATTTGTATTTCCCAAGACATGTGGGAGTTACTTTATGAAATAATTTCCAGTATTTCATACTTCCACACATAGAGGTTATTACTTATTTTGTTTGTTCATTTGTTTTTGTTTCATTTATTTCTACTGTATTGCTTTTTATGAAAATGATTTTATTATTTTATGTTAATTAAATGTGTATCGTTTACATAAAGTTTTTACTTTGATTAATAGGATCTTTAAAATAGCCATTTTAGAGACTTTTTTTCATAAGTAAACCTAGAGTTATTTGGAAGAGCCTGGAATATTTTGAATCTCAGAAGAAAAATGCTGAACTTTAAATTATTGTTTAAAATCATGTCAGGTGGCGCCTGGGTGGCTCAGTCGTTAAGCGTCTGCCTTGGGCTCAGGTCATGGTCCAAGGGTCCTGGGATCGAGCCCCACATTGGGTTCCTTGCTCGGCAGGGAGCCTGCTTCTCCCTCTCCCACTCCCCGTTTGTGTTCCCTCTCTCTCGCCGTCTCTCTCCCTCTCTCTGTCAAATAAATAAATAAAATCTTAAAAAAATAAATAAATAAAATCATTTCAGTAACTAATATATACGGATTCTTTTCCACACCTTTTCCTATTCTGTCTCCATATAGCAGAAGCCCAAATTGACTGGTTTAACAATATTTAACTTATTTTTTGCTAAGAATGGCTCTCATTTAAAAAATATCCTGAACTAAATTAGCATAACCTTATGGTTTTGATGTTAAATATATAATAGGCATATTTTTATTACCATTACTACCAAAATTTAGAAGAAATTTAAAATCTGCCTTCAATTGCATTCATTAGATAACCAGTTCAAACTGGCAAAGAATTAATGATGAAAACTCTTGGAAGGGGAATATTTAAACAAAGAGGTAAAGGAGATAAATGTCTTGCTGTTATTTAAAACATTGTTAGTTGATTCTATCAGGTCATTAAAATATACTACTAAAGTTGGAAGTTCTTTTAAAAAGCATTATTTTAACATGCCAAACTCTGTCTTCATAAACTTGTACAGTGATCTTTGTCTATATGTCAGCATAAATGACAAAGTCAAGTGAATAATATAAGAAAAAGTCTCTACTGATTGGTATCCAGGACAGTGAGACTATTATTGGAATCTATATAAATCATCTCCTCCTAAACTAATGTATGTCTTGGAGCTATAGTCAACTTGATAAAAGCTAATTTGGAGAAAGGCATTTTCTATGTGCCCTTGATGATATAACTGTTAGTCTATTCATCACAAAATAATAATGACAGTGTTTTGAATATGTAAAAATTCATGAATGAATTTTGGTCTTAGCTTTTTATAGTATCTTAAAAATAGGAACATGTAATTTATGTTTTTTCTACTTTTATTTGGAAACTATTTCTTATGGAGTGCATGGTCTGTCTAATCCATATATCACATATTTTGAATCATTATGTTTTATACCTTTCACACAATTTAATGAGAGGTAATCGTTCACCAAAATTATTCCTCTTTTATATTTTTATTCTTTCATATTCACTTACAATTAACCATTATATAGGCATAAACTTTAGCTCACTGTCAAAAGTTTAAACCATCCATTCATTGTCTGATAAAACGGTCATATAGTGTAGTTATTGTTTTCTTTTTTTTTTAAAGATTTTATTTATTTATTTGACAGAGAGAGACACAGCAAGAGAGGGAACACAAGCAGGGGGAGTGGGAGAGGAAGAAGCAGGCTCCCCGCTGAGCAGGGAGCCTGATGCGGGGCTTGATCCCAGGACCCTGGGATCATGACCTGAGCCGAAGGCAGACGCTTAACGACTGAGCCACCCAGGCACCCCATTAACTACAATGGTAAAGAGTCTATTAATTTGTAACCCAAATCATTCCTAACTGATATATTTCAACCTGAAAACAATAGATGAGAATTTTCTCCATAATCCAAACTGATCATTCTGCAGGACTGGCAAAGAAGCATACATGATAGAGTATGCAGCCTGCTTGAGTAGAGGATCAAATTGAGTAAGGGACAGGAGAGGCTAGGTAGGGAGAGATAGGTAGGGAGCTATATAACCAGGCTCACAGAAATCCCAGATGTGGAGAAATGATATAGATAAGACATTAACCAGAGAAAAGGGAACATAACAAATCCACTCTGTTTGTTCTAAATACAGGTGGGATATTTTCATGATATTTACAAGTCCACCTTGTTTGTCTTAAATGTCATAGATGAAATATTTACCAAGTTCCCTGGTCAGATTTCTATAAAAGAACAACCATAAAAGCCCTCAGTGGCAACCTGTTCAGGACCCCTGCACTCTAAAGAGCTTTTTTCTTTTCTTTTTGTTCTCACCTTCACTTAATAAGCTTTCACTTCACTTACCTTTTTGTGTCCATGGGATTCATTCTTTGACTCTGTGAGACAAGAACTCTGCAACCCTGCAACAAAATGATTTTTGAGCAAACTATCAAGTTACTGTGAACTCCATATTCTCTCATAATCTCATAAAGATTGCTCCTACTAATTAGCTGTGTGCTCATGATTAAGAGATGGCCTACTGTTACCTCTCATCAGGTTCAAGGTTGCCTGAAGCAATAAGGAAAACTCAGGAGATGAAGACAGAAGGGCAGTATTGCCTATCTAAAGAATCTCATAAATGACCAAGCAGGTGAAAAGTGTTCACCCAATGAAACAGTGAGTGAGCTCTCCTGTAATAGAGGGGCTGTTTTCTCCTGAATCCATGAAACGAATCTCAACAGCTCTCACGTGCCAAGACAGGCTGCCAACTAGAATCTTTCCTGTACTTTATTCCACTCTCTTGTCCACTTCAACTTTTGGATGATCAGAGGTCAGGCTCCCTCTGCCTCTGCCTCTCCCCCTGCTTGTGCTCTGACTCTCTCTCTCTCTCTGACAAAAAAATAAAATATTTAAAAATAAATAAAAATAAATAAATAAAAAAATAAAAAATGCTTTATACTTATGTAAGATGCTAAAATAAAGTAATGGGCTTGGGATATATGGGGACTCTACTATATTTTTAATTTACTTTTATTATATTATGTTAGTCAACATACATCATTAGTTTTTGATGTAGTGATCCATGATTCATTTTTTTCGTATAACATCCAGTGCTCCATGAAGTACATGCTCTCCTTAATACCCATCATTGGGCTAACCCATCCCCCCACGCCCCTCTCCTCTAAACCCCTCAGTTTGTTTCTCGGAGTCCATAGTCTCTCATGGTTCTTCTTCCCCTCCGATTACCCCACTTCATTTTTCCCTTCCTTCTTCTAATGTCCTCCATGCTATCCCTTATGTTCCACAAATAAGTGAAACCATATGATAATTGACTTTCTCTGCTTGACTTATTTCACTTAGCATAATCTCCTCCAGTCCCATCCATGTTGATGTAAAAGTTGGGTATTCATCCTTTCTAATGGCTGAGTAATATTCCATTGTATATATGGACCACATCTTCTTTATCCATTCGCCTGTTGAAGGGGATCTTGGCTCTTTCCACAGTTGAGTATTGCGAACATTGCTGCTATGAACACTGGGGTGCATATGGCCCTTCTTTTCACTACATCTGTGTCTTTGGGGTAAATACCCAGGAGTGCAATTGCTGGGTCATAGGGTAGCTCTATTTTTCATTTTTTGAGGCACCTCCACACTGTTTTCCAAAGTGGCTGTACCAACTTGCATTCCCACCAACAGTGTAAGAGGGTTCCCCTTTCTCCACAACCTCTCCAACATTTGTTGTTTCTTGTCTCATCAATTTTTGCCATTTTAACTAGTGTAAGGTGGTATCTCAATGTGGTTTCGATTTGAATTTCCCTAATGGCTAATGATGATGAATATTTTTTCTTGTGTCTGTTAGCCATTTGTATGTCTTCTTCAGAGAAGTGTCTTTTCATGTCTTTTGCCCATTTTTTTACTTCATTATTTGTTTTTTTTGGGTGTTGGGTTTGAGAAGTTCTTTATAGATCTTGGAAATCAGAGCTTTGGCTGTAGTGTCATTTGCGAATATCTTCTCCCATTCTGTGGGTTGCCTCTTTGTTTTGTTGGCTGTTTCCTTTGCTGTGCAGATGTTTTTATCTTGATGAAGTCCCAAAAGTTCATTTTATATTTTGTTTCACTAGCCTTTGGAGATGTATTTTGAAAGAAGTTGCTGTGGCTGATGTCAAAGAGGTTACTGCCTATGTTCTCCTCTAGGATTTTGATGCATTTCTGTCTCACATTGAGGTCTTTCAACCATTTTGAGTTTATCTTTGTGTATGGTGTTAGAGAATGGTTGTTTCATTCTTCTGTATATAGCTGTCCAATTTTCCCAACACCATTTATTGAAAAGACTGTCTTTTTTCCATTGCATATTTTTTTTCCTGCTTTGTCAAAGATTATTTGACCATAGAGTTGAGGGTCCATATCTGGGCCCTCTATTCTGTTCCATTGGTCTATATGTCTCTTTTTGTGCCAGTACCATGCTGTCTTAGTGATCAGTGCTTTGTAATATAGCTTGAAATCAGGCAACGTGATGTCCCCAGCTTGGTGATTTTGGAGCTTTTCTGACTCCATACAAATTTTAGGATTGTTTGTTTCAGCACTTTGAAAACTGTCATTGGAATTTTGATCGGGATGGCACTGAAGGTATAGATTGCTCTGGGTAGCATAGGTATTTTAACAATGTTTATTCTTCTGATCCATGAGCATGGAATATTTTTCCATCTTTTTGTGTCTTCTTCAATTTCTTTCATGAGTGTTCTGTACTTTCCAGAGTATAGATCCTTTACGTCTTTGGTTAAGTTTATTCTGAGGTATCTTATGGCTTTTGGTGCTATTGTAAATGGAAGCATTTCTCTAATTTTCTTTCTACAGTTGCATTGTTAGTGTATAAGAAAGCAACTGATTTCTGTGCATTGATTTTGTATCCTGCCACATTACTGAATTGCTGGATGAGTTCTAGTAATTTGGGGGTGGAGTCTTTTGGATTCTCCACATAAAGTATCATGTCATCTGTGAAGAGAGAGAGTTTGACTTCTTCTTTGCCAATTTGAATACCTTTTATTTCTTTTTGTTGTCTGTTGTTGCTAAGACTTCTAGTACTATGTTGAACAATAGTGGTGAGAATGGGCATCCTTGATGTGTTCCTGATCTTAAGGGAAAGGCTCTCAGCTTTTCCCCATTGAGGATGATATTCACTGTGGGTTTTTCATAGATGGATTTTATGACCTTGAGGAATGTTCCTTCTATCCCTATACTCTAAAGAGTTTTAATCAGGAAAGGATGCTGTATTTTCTCAGATGCTTTTTCTGCATCAATTGAGAGGACAGTATGGTTCTTCTCTCTTCTCTTATTAATGTGTTCTGTCACATTGATTGATTTGCGAATGTTGAACCATCCTAGCATCCTGGGGATAAAGCCCATTTGGTCGTGGTGGATGATCCTTTTAATGTATTGTTGGATCCTGTTAGCTAGGATTTTGTTGAGGATTTTGGAATCCATATTCATCAGGGATATTGGTCTGAAATTCTCCTTTTTGATGGGGTCTTTGTCTGGTTTGGAATTAAGGTAATGCTGACCTCATAGAATGAATCTGGAAGCTTTCCTTCTGTTTCTATTTTTTGAAACAGCTTCAGGATAATAGGTATTATGCCTTCTTTGACTATTTGGTAGAATTCCCCAGGGAATCCATCAGGCCCTGGACTCTTGTTTTTTGGGAGGTTTTTGATCACTGCTTCAATCTCATTACTGGTTATTGGCCTGTTCAGGTTGTCAGTTTCTTCCTGTTTCAGTCTTGGCATTTTATTGGTTTCCAGGAAGACCTAACCATTTCTTCCAGGTTGCTTAATTTATTGGTATATAGTTGCTGATAATAATTTCTAAAAATTGTTTATATTTCCTTGATGTTAGTCATAATCTCTCCCCTTACATTCATAATTTTATTAATTTGGGTCCTTTCTCTATTCTTTTGGGTAAGTCTGGCCAGTTGTTTATTGATCTTACTAATTCTTTCAAAGAACCAACTTCTAGTTTCATTGATCTGATCTACTGTTTTTCTGGTTTCTAATTCATTGATCTCTGCTCTAATCTTAATTATTTCTCTTCTAATGAGTGGCTTAGGTATCGTTTGTTGCTTTTTCTCTAGTTCTTTAAGGTGTAAAGTTATTTGGTGAATTCGTGATTTTTCTATTTTTTTGAGTGAGACTTGGATAGCTATGTATTTCCCCCTTAGTACTGCCTTTGCCGTTTCTCATAGGTTTTGGACCGATGTGTTGCTGTTCTCATTACTTTCCATGAATTGTTTAAGTTCTTTGATTTCCTCGCTGACCCAAACATTCTTGAGCAGAGTGGTCTTTAGCTTCCAAGTGTTTGAATTTCTACCAATTTTTTTCTTGTGATTGAGTTCCAGTTTTAAAGCGTTATGATCTGAGAGTATGCAGGGAATAGTCTCAATCTTCTGATATCGGTTGAGACCTGATTTGTGACCCAGTATGTGGTCTATTCTGGAGAAAGTTCCATATGCACTTGAGAAGAATGAGTATTCTGTTGTTTTAGGGTGGAATGTTCTGTATATATCTATGAGGTCCATCTGGTCTAGTGTGTCATTCAAAGCTCTTGTTTCTTTGTTGATTTTCTGCTTAGATGATCTGTCCATTGCTGAGAGTAGAATATTGAGGTCTCCTGCAATTAACACATTATTAGCAATATGACTCTTTATTTGGTTAACAGTTGGCTTACATAGATGGCTTCTCCCATGTTGGGGGCATAGATATTTACAATTGTTAGATCTTGTTGGATAAACCCTTTTAGAATGATATAGTGTCCTTCTGTGTCTCTAACTACAGTCTTTAGCTTAAAATCTAATTTGGCTGATATAAGAATTGCTACCCCAGCTTTCTTTTGAGGTCCGTTGGCATGGAAGATGGATCTCCATCCCTTCACTTTCAGTCTGGATGTATCTTTAGGTTCAAAATGAGTCTCTTGTAGACAGCATATGGACGGATCCTGTCTTTTTATCCAATCTGCACCCCTGTGCCATTTTATGGGAGCATTTAGGCCGTTCACATCGAGAGTGATTATTAAATGATATGAATTTATTGTCATCATGTTGCCTGTGAAGACCTTGATTTTGTAGATTGTCTCTGTAAATTTCTGTTCTATATCACTCTTGTGGTCTTTCTCCTTTTATAGAATCTCCCTTAATATTTCTTGCAGGGCCAGCTTAGTGGTCACATATTCTTTCACTTTCTGACGGTCTTGGAAGCTCTGCATGCTCATTTAGAATGGAGATCAAAGGACAGCCTTGCCAGATAAAGTATTCTTGGCTGTATGTTCTTTTCATTTAGTGCCTTGAATATGTCTTGCCAGCCCCTTCTGGCTTCCCAGGTCTCTGTGGATAGATCTGACATCATTCTGATGTTCCTCCCTCTGTATGTAAGTAATCTCATCCCCCTAACTGCCCTTAGGATGGTTTCCTTGATTCTAAGATTTGCGAGTTTTACTATTACATGCTGGGACATTGACGTCTTTTCCTTGATCTTGGGAGGGGTCCTCTCTGCCTCTAGGACCTGAATATTTGTTTCATTCCCCAGATTAGGTAAATTCTCAGCTACTATTTGCTCAAATATATCTTCTAGTCCTCTCTTTCTCTCCACCCCCTCAGGGATCCCAATAATTCTGACATTGGAACGTTTCATGGTGTCACTTATTTCTCTAATTCTGTTTTCATGGATTTTGAGTTGTTTCTCCCTAGCCTCCTCTTTTTCCTTATTTTCTATCAATTGGTCTTCTAGATCACTAATCCATTCTTCTGCCTCGCATACCCTAGCTGTTAGATTATCTAGACTAGATTGAATCTCATTGATAACATTTTTAAATTCTGCCAGTTCAGCTTTCATTTCTGCCCTTAGAGACCCTATGTTGCCATTATTCGATTTCTCCATTCTAGCTATCATCTTCAGAACTGTTATCCTGAAGTACATCCCCAACATCTTGGTTATATCTCTATCCATTTATAAATTTGTGGGAGAAGTCACAGTCTCTCAGCCTTTCTTATTTTGGGGGTTCCTCCTCCTAGTCATTCTGTTGAGGGTGGTTGAGGGAATGTACAAAGTCCAAATTATTGATCACAAACAAAGCAAGATGCATGTTTTATAGGGACCTTAGGGTTGTTGGCTTCTTGTTCTCCCAGCTTCTCTTCTGGGGGAAGGGCTTACTGCACTGTTACTCAGGCTACCCTGTTTGGGCAGAGTTGCCCTGCCCACTATGGGGATGGGCTCAGGGAAACCCAGTTTTAGGGGGCTTTTGTTCTCTGGCAGCTTTCCCTGGTGGCTTTCTTCTGAGAGTCTCTTCTGAGAGTCAAAGCAGAAGAGATGGTTTCCAACCCTCTGCCTCAGAACAGAGAGATCACAGTCTGTTCTTCAGTGAGCTCTCCAGACCACACTATCTCCATTTCTGTCTGTGCTGCTAAAAACTACAGCATCCTGGGTTGTGTGCCCTTCAGCAGGGCTCCCAGTCCTCACCTCCAGGTCAGGGCACATCTCTGCCCTTTTTGCTTCTAAAACTGCCAGCCACCCCCAGTTTGCCCATGTGATCCTGCCACTCCAGGTTTCAGTCCAGGGGGCTGCCCTAAAGTCCTTTCCCCACTGCTACCGGTCTGTGAGTCTGTGCCCCACCCCCCAGAATGGGAGGCTATTGCTCACTGGTTGTGTAGGATCCCCATGGCTCCCTCCCCTTCTGTTTATCTTCTGATATGTGCCCATGGAATCACGGCTCCCCACTTCATACCTTGAAACCAACTGCCTGCAATATTCTGTTTGTAGAGATCTAGATATATCTTCTTACATCTCAGGGTGATTTCATGGGTGTTCAGAGTGGTCTGGCAGATATCCAGGTCAATTCCAGGGACTGATTGGAATAGGGTCCCCTACTCCTCCACCATCTTTTCCTCAAAAACTCGGGACTCTACTATTTTTAAAACTTCTATAAAGTCTAAAACTATACTAAAATACAAAAAGAATTATAAAAATGAAAAGAATGAGCAAATGAAATTAATAATATATTCAAATATATAGAAATGGGTTTAATGAGAGACGATGGACTCTGAAAAACAAACTGAGGGTTCTAGAGGGGAGGGGGATGGGAGGATGGGTTAGCCTGGTGATGGGTATTAAAGAGGGCATGTTCTTCATGGAGCACTGGGTGTTATGCACAATGAATCATGGAACACTACATCAAAAACTAATGATGGAATATATGGTGATTAACATAACAATACAAAAAATAAAAAATAAATAAATGGGTTTAGTAAAATATTAAGTAAAATTTGGTAAAAATCAGTAAAATAATTTCTGTTTTTGTATTCAAGTGTTTTATATACAATTGAATATTAAAGTATGTCTTAAATGGAGTTTCTGTAATCAATTCAAAAAATAATGACTACCTCTTAAAAAGAAATCAAATTTGCTTACATTATTTTAATGTCTTGTTATAATCTTACATTGGCTTCTAGAGTGTTTAATATTTGAACTTTAGTTCTCATGCACAAAGTTCCATGAGCTGAAGAATAGAAATAGCTAGAGACAGAACAGTCATGAGTTTTTTTTTTTCCTATTCACAAATGATGGTTATATGGATATCACTGAATCAGTGATTGAAAATAATAAACACATAATGATTCAGAACATGATATGAGTCTTATAAGTACACTATTCTAAATTAGATTTTTTTTTTCTAAATTGGCTTTGATCTTTATAGTGACTGAATTTATTATGTATACAGGAGCAGATTTTTTTCATGGCATAATTAAAATATTTATGTAATTTCACCACATAATTAACCAATGATTGTCAATTAATTACTGGCTAATAAATGGTGCTGAATACTGTACCAGTTTCTTTAGGGAATTGTATGATTTCGTGAAAATGTATGTATTACTTACTCTCTAGTAGCCTAACATTCTGCAGGAGGAGACAAGATTAACACTTCAACAATTGGAGAACCATATGCAAAACTAGATCACTCATTAGAAACTATGAACTACAGAACAAAAGTGTTTCTCTAACTAAGGGGCTAAAGAAGGACATGGAATGGAGTAATCAGGAAAAGATTTATGAAATAGGTAATTTAGATAAATCCTGAAAGAAAATATAGAAAAAATAAAGAAGAAAAGAATAATGATGGATGAGGAAGAGAATGTATAACATAACTGATACAAAATAGAAATGATAAGGATGTATTTGGATTTCAGAGAAAAAAATGTTTTGGGTGAAATTCTCAACATATAGAGAGGAATTGTGAGGAATAAGAATGATTTGGTAATATGGGGCCTTATAATAGTCTTGAATTGGTTCAGTGAATAAATGATTGGTAAGAGCAACCGTCTTAATCAAAATGTTTGCCTGAGTGTTGTGAATTCTTTACATCAAATGTGCAAAATATTGCTTTCACTGTAAAGACTTGGTCATTTTGAAACATCAGAAATCTAATATTTCAGCTACGCCATTCCATTTCAAATGACAAACTTTTGTAAAAATATTATGGAATAAAAATTGCAATGTTAAAAGTCAGGATTATTTTCTTTCCTCAAGTGAATGGAACCTGGCATTTGTGACTCTTCTGATTTGTGTCAGCTCCCAGGCAAAACAACATATATAGAAAAATTAATAAAATCACATAATTCTTCATATATATTTTAAATTTCTCTTTATATATAAAGCTAGAGCTCAACTTGTTCTAAGTATTAAAATCACCATGGGACTATTTAGTACTATATTGATTAATAAATAAACCAAGGGTAATGTTAATAGGAACCACAGATGAAATTCTAATTTAGCTCAAAATCCTTTCAAGGTGTGTGTGTGTGGGGGGGGGGTGGAATCAAATGATCAAAATGCATAGGCTAGGGGCGCCTGGGTGGCTCAGTTGGTTAAGCGACTGCCTTCGGCTCAGGTCATGATCCTGGAGTCCCGGGACCTAGTCCCGCATCGGGCTCCCTGCTCAGCAGGGGGTCTGCTTCTCCCTCTGCCCTCTTCCCTCTTGTGCTCTCTGTCTCTCATTCTCTCTCTCTCAAATAAATAAATAAAATCTTTAAAAAAAAATGCATAGGCTAGGATGTAGGAAATTGGAAAGAGTATCACTCCTCACTTCAAAACAAAAGAGAGCAGGATAACATATAAAGTTAGTATTTTTCTTGAAACCATCAAAAAGCCCCAGCTTGCCTGAATTCCAGAAAGAAACAGAACCTTTCAAGTATCAACTATTTTACCTGTATAGAGCATGGTAAATAGTGGTGTAAGCCACCATATAGGTAAGCAAGAAGAAATCAGCTGAAGTTTAAACAAAATGCTAAAGGCCAAGTATGGGACATAGATGACATTTGGCACCACTGAATGCATCACACAAAAGAACTATGTGCAGATTCTTTTTCATCCATGCCCATGGTATTCACAAGAAAGTCAAAGAGAAGAGCAGGTGATCAGAGAGTCTGCTTCAGTGGCGCAAGTGTGCAGGGGCGATTGCCTACAGCTTTAGGAAAGGCACATGGCCTCGGTCTAGCCTGGATACATACCTCTCTCATAGGACAAAAGAAGAAACAAAACAACACTGTCTTTGGGGCAGGCAACTGTCCTAGGCCAAGGATCCTACAACAAGAATATTACAAGTATACTGTAGGTGACCTGAGTAACAAAACCCAAACCTAGCTTAATTTTTACCTAGATCGACTCAATGTCCTCCCTGTCCCACTTACTAGTCTGACAGACATCAAAATCTAGGTGCTTGGTCTAGGCTGTGTTTGGTGAGGAAGAATGGCAAATTGATAATTAAACATACCTTACATAATCAGAAATTCATTGTAATTATTTATATTTCAGTTTTAAAAGTAAATTAGATAGCTGAATATCTCTTTGAATTGTGTTCTCTTTGCGGTTATTACAGAGTCTGGATTCAGACATTCTCACTAAAATCTTTTGTCATCTTCATTTTTAGAATATGTTTGAGGAATCACTCTGGGGATTGCTAGATAGATAAATGATAGATAGATAGATAGATAGATAGATAGATAGATAGATAGATAGATGATAGATAATGAATCTAAATCATATCGACCTAGTCTACCTAGTAAATTCTAGATAGAATAATCTGCTAGATTATTAGAAAAATTGTTCTAAATATGATCCTGTCTTCTTAGGTATACCCCAGGTCAATTTTTTTGCCAAAGGTGTGTGGGGAGGGGACATGGATGGGGTGGAGGGTGGGCCAAAAGTTAGGAAGACTGCTAGCAAGGAATCTCAAAAACCCAAATCTATTAATTTGTTCCTAAGCAAAATACAACTATTTTTGTCTTGGTTTTTAAAAAATACATTAAATACACTATTAACAAAAGTTGTGTTCTTGAAACCTTTTAAGGCAGACATATGAATAAAACTCTTCCTTATACATTTGAAAAACTAATTTGGTAACAAAGTTCTACTGAATTATATTGTGTATCTATGCTGTTACACATGGTGGAACACCATTCAACATACACAACAACTAAGAGATTATTTGGTGCATTACTCCATCAGATGTTTACTAAAAAAAGTGTGACATTTACAAAAGAACTTACTATATCAAATATGTATGAGTTTCTTTTATTTTCTAGGGTGAGGATAAGCAGCAGAACAAGAGGCCTTAGGCTAGTGTGCTAGGTTATCTGCTCTAATTACAATCAGTAGTTAGTGGTTCTCATTTCAGAATAGGTACAATGTCTAATTTATTGGCAAGAGTGTAGGTGCTAATTTTGCTTGTAAATGAAAAGAGCAAGTGTTTGCCAATTAAATCAAGCATCTGCTTCACAGTCAGTAATACTAATAGCTTACCAACAGAACTCCAAGTCATTACTCTATAAATTGTTTAATGAACTGGGTTTTGTGTTTTCTTTATATATTAGATTAGTTTTGACTATTCTAGAACTTCATGTAAGTGACATTTTATAAGTTTATTAAATGGAATTGTACAGCATGTACTCTTTTGTGTCTGCCTTTCATCATCAACATAACATCTGTTGAGGTGACCAAGCATCCTAGTTTCCCTGGAATTGTGCTGGTTTTAGAACTGCAAGTCTCATGTATTGGAAACTCAGTATAAACCAGGGCCATCAGTCATCCTACTGTGTATTCACCCATATTTTGCATGTCTTTGCAGTTTATTCCTTTTGTTGTTCAGTAGTATTTTATTTTATCCATTTTTTCTGTTGATTGGCATTTGTCTTTATTTTTTTTCCTTTTGGCAACTGTGAATAAAGCTGCTAAAGACATTCTTGAAAAAGTGTTTTTGTGAACATATATATTTTTATTTCCCTTGGAAAAATATTTAGAAGTGAAATTCCTGGGTCAAAGTGTAGATAGTCTTCAACTATTTTATTAAAAAATACCAATTTTACTTTTCAGAATGCTCAAGTATGAAGCCTTGAAAGACTCACTAATTTCAATTATATAAATTCAGTCAGAATTTAGCAGGGTTTGTTGTTCATTCTCTGCACCTGTGCATTTTGGTCAGAAATTAAAATGTATTCATGTTGCTTAATTCTTTTACTGTGTAAAATTCTGAACAGCCAAAATATTTAGTAAGTTAATCTTCACATATATGATTAAATGCTTGTAGCATTTTACAACCAATTAGCAATGTATGAATGTCCCAAGTGTGTCATAAAGTATTGTCAGACTTTAATTTTTTTTTTTTAGTGATTCTACTGGATGGATAGTGGTATCTCAATGTGGTATCAACTTATACTTCCCTGATGACCACTATGTAGAACATCTTTTGATATCTATATTGGCTACTCATCGATCCCCTGCAGAAGTATCTAATCAAGTCTTTTCTCATTTTTTTTTAAATAACTGAAATGTTTTCCTTTATTATTGAGTTATAGGAATTTTTTTATGTATTTTGAGTATAAATAATTTGCCAAATATAGGCTTTACGGATATTTTCGCTAGACTGTGATTTGCCTAGTAAGTTTTTAATGATGTGTTTTGATGAGCAAAGTTCTTTTCTATTTTGATAAAATGTATGTTGTTATGCTTTAATTGTATGATTATTTCTTTCTGTGGTCTAAGAAATATTTGCCTATCAGATCTGTGTGCCCTATCCTCTTTCTAATAATAGAGTATTCCTCTCTTCATATTTATTTCTCAGTGCCATGCCCATCTCTCCAGCATCTGATACAATTGCTATAAAAAGTATCAACTTTCAAAAATGCCCCCAAAGTGGTTATCTTCAGGCAGCTTCTGGTCTTAGATATGCCAAATTCACTGAGGATGTTATTGAGTCATGCTAACTTCTTGGGAAAGGGGAGAAGAAAGGGTATCTTGAGGAGAAGAAACACCTTAGTATCTCAGCACATTATCTTGATCTGTTATTACCCTAGAACCTATTTGCATGTAGGAAGGAATGTATTTTCTGTCATTCTATCCTGGTGTTTCACCTTCCCCCAATATGTTTCCATTTGACATGAAGCTGTTCTAGCTGTCTCAGTCCAGTGACATTGGTCAGGCTCTCTGTAACTAGGTGACCACATGTTCTGCTTGGACTAGAACAGTCCTTGTTTATACCTTTTGTTCTCTCAGTCTGTAGGGATTAACAAGATTAATGTTATTTTTTAATGTTTTAATTTAATAATTAGTATTAGTAATAATCTGGGATGAATTTGGGAGATCAATGCTTTGTATATTCTAGTTCATTCTTTTTTTTTTTTTTTAAGATTTTATTTATTTATTTGTCAGACAGAGAGACAGAGCACAAGCAGGGAGAGAGGCAGACAGAGGGGGAAGCAGGCTCCCCACTGAGCAAGGAGCCTGATGTGGGACTTGGTCCCAGGACGCTGGGATCACAACCTGAACCAAAGGCAGACACCCAACCGACTGAGCCACCCAGGCGTCCCTATTCAAGTTCTTTCATGGTCTAAGCTGATAGGATATGAAATGGCTGTGCACTATGCTAAGTTTTCATTTTAGCTATTCTGACTACATGTAGTCAAATAGGATACCTACCAGCAATATACCCTCTTTTCCCAACTCTTTGCAGAATTATCAAGCACTTACCTTTTAAGGACTTCATGGAAAACACTAGCTGATAAAATTAATTGCACTGAGGCATAAGTGAGTAGAGTTAACTAACTCTTTCTGGTTATGGCAGGGGTACTATTAGATACTACTATTAAATCCAGCAATTTGATAATTGTTGTGCCATGGTTCATGAGGAGGTCTTTAGCATGCAGGATATAGACAGGCTACTAGCCAGTGATGTCTATGGGGATAAAAATCTAAATAGTAACATCATTTGTACATTACATGTAGGCAATAAAGGCTGATCAGAGCATAGAGCATATAGAGAATAGCTTGAGGGCTCTTGCTACAATGTTTAACAATTTGTTGGTATAAAATCTCAACTTTTCATATCTTTTTTAGCTTTGTAACACATTTAAAAATGTTTTCAACATATACCATTTTAAATGCTAATCTTGAGAGATCAAAGATGACAGTGGAGTAGGAGGACTCTAGGCTCCTCTTGTCCCATGAACAGAACTAGATAACTACCAAATCTTCCTAAATACCCCAGAATTGGCCTGAAGATTGACAGAACAAACTTCACAACTAAAAGGAGAGAAGAGGCCACATCAAAGAAAGTAGGAAATGCAGAGACATGGCTTAAAGGAGAAATGGACTGTGGTTGCTGCTGAGGGGAGGGAGCCACACTTGCAGAGAAGGGCATGTATGAAAGAAGACCACACAAGAGAACACACAAGGAAAGTTTCCCCAAAACCATTGGTTTGGAGAATGAGAGGGGCTGAATTTCATGAGCTCTTGCACCAGTGAGGCTTAACACCTGAGTTTTAAAGGTCAGAAGATTTAGCTGAGATAGAGCTCAGAGGTCACTGCCCTGCTTTTGGAGAGAAGGCAGGCAAACAACCCAGGGGCAGACAACATGGAAACAGCGATCTGAAGAATGCCTAGGGGCACACAGTGCAGCGATTATGCGCTCTTCTAGGAGCACATCACTGAGAGCCAGCTTTTACAGAGATATCTCTCTGGGAATAAAGGACCTGGTTGGTGATATTTCCTTCCCCTGTCCCTTAGCATAAACAAGGAGAGCCACTTGACATAAGGAGATAAATGTGGAAACTGTCTGCCTAACATGCTCACACTAAGCCCCACCCCCTTCTGCTCTGGCAGGACAACCCTTCTCAGTCAATCTTGCCTCAGTCCTAGGGTGGCAGGCCCTTGCCCCAGAAGACAAGCATAAACTCCTGCCCACACCATGTCTCCTAACCAGAGAATTCTGCAAGGCCTTAGTCCTGGTGGAGTTGGTGTTGGGTCTCATTTCACAAGCAAAACACAGCACACCTAGTTAAAATTTGTCACATTCAGGTCAGGGACCAAATACTGCCAACAGCAGGCAAGGAGAACCTCTGCAGACAACTGGCCTGAAGGATAGAGCAGCCAAAGCATAACAAGGAGAGCACATGCAGAGACACTCCCTGAAGCATCAAGCCCTGGACTCTACATGCCCTCTTCTACATAAGGACATTACTTTCAGGAGCAGAAGACATAGCTGGCTTTTCTAACACAGAGAAGAAGGCAAAGACAGACAAAATGCCAAGACAGAGGCATTTATCCCAAATGAAATGAAAAGGAAAGACCAAAAGTGACAAAGATAAGAAAGGATCAGAGGAAATATCCAGAAACAATGATAAAAAATAATAAAATGGCAATAAACACATATCTATCAATAATTACTTTTAATGTAAATGCAAAACTATAGAACTCCTAGAAGATAACAGGAGAACACCTAGATGAACTTGGATATAGCAATGAGTTTTTAGATACAGCACCAAAGACATGATCTATGGAAGGAATAATTAAAAGCTAGAGTTCATCAAAATTAAAACAACACCAAAACCTCTAATTTCTGTGAAAGACAATATCAAGAAAAGAAGGCAAACCACTGACTAAAAAAAAAAAAAAAGAAAGAAAGAAAATTTGATAAAGGGTTGTTATTCAAAATATACAAAGAACTCTTAAAACTCAATGATAAGAAAACAAAAACCCAATTAAACAATGCACTAAACACCTTAACAGACACCTCACTGAGGAAGATATACAGGTGGTAAGTGAGCATTTGAAAAGATGCTTGACATCATATGCCATCAGGAAATGAAAATTAAAACCACAGTGAACATACCAGTTGGTTCAAATAATCAAAAGGCCCTTTAGAAATATTTGTGTATAATGATCTTCATTCATTATTTTAAAAGCTGTTGTTTTTAATTAAAAAGAGATACATGGGTACACTCTTACTGGGAGGTCCATTTGGACTAATTATGTTCAAATCCTAGTAACTTTGAGGAATTGTGTGACCTTGTACGGTTTACTTAGCTTCTTTAAGCTACAGCTATTCCATCTGTATAATGGAGATAATAATGGCACTAGTTCACAATAGTATTATGATAATCTACATAATACATGTGGAGTAGAAATGTTATAGTCAAAGGCATCCTATGTCAAGCAAGAGATAGTTGGCTTTACATATGTGAGTAGACCCAGTTAATATCAGCATATCTGCCTTAGTGGACTGGTACAGTCACTGTGGAAAAGAGTATGGGGGTTCCCCAAAGAGTTAAAAATAAAATTACTTTAAGATCCAGTAATCACACTACTAAGTATTTACCCAAAAAATATAAAAACATCAACTCAAAAGGGTATTTGCATCCCTATGTTTATAGCAGCATTGTTTACAATAGCCAGATTATGGAAGCAGCCCAAGCAGGCCAACACCAAGACATAGCATAGTTAAATTTACAAAATACAGGGATAAAGAAAAAAAAAAAAAAAACAAAAACAAACTTAGAAGTAGCAAGACAAAAGAAGTCCTTAACGTACAAAGGAATACTCATAAGACTAGCTGGAGATTTCTCAGCAAAAACTTGGCAAGCCAGAAGACAGTGGCATGACATGTTCAAAGTGCTGAATGGGAAAAGTCTGCAGCCAGGAATATTCTATCCAGCAAGGCTATCATTCAGAATAGAAGGAGAGATAAAGAGTTTCTCAGACAAATAAAAATTATAGAAGTTTGTGACCACTAAACAGCCCTGGAAAAATATTTCCCATTCTCTCTAGACTTCATTTTTTTCTCTTTTCTTAACTATTTTTAGATTTATTGAAGGTTTTTAAGTTATATTTGCAGGTTTCCCTCCTCTGCTTTTGAAAACCTGATTTTTGTTTCTCTTCTTTTAATCATTACTTTATAATCAGTATCGTTAATATCTTAACCCCTGAGAAAGTATATGATACAGAATTGAGGCCAATTTATATTGAGAGATTTACAGCAAAAAAATAAAAAAAATAAAAATAAAGATTGAAATCCTGATAGCAGATAAAATTCAGAACCAAAGCAATGAATAAGAAAAAGAAAGACACTGTATAATGCTAAAAATTACATTTCAAAATGAAGGTGTAATAATTGTGAATAGCTATAAACCAAATGACACAGAAGCTCCCAAAATAAAATAAAATCTACTGAAAATTAAAGGGTAAATAGGAGGCTAGGCTTAATTTACCTGTTAAAAGAAAGATATTTCAAATTAGAACATAATGCCAAACAACTCTATGCTGTATACAAAAGAGTTATTGACGCTTCCTGGTGGTCTAGTGGTTAGGATTCGGCGCTCTCTCTCACAAAAGAATTATTTAGAACGTTATTAAAATGACTAAAAACTAAAATGTATACAACACTTAGCAGGAAAATGGACAGAAATGTAGTTCTTCAGAATTGTGGGGAAATAGTCTTATACTTTGATAGTGATGCCAAATGATATGTCTATGCAGTAGAATTTGACAATATTCTACAAAAGTATAAATTTACTCTTCAACCTGACAATCCCACTTCTAGGACGATATCCTGAATATATACCCCCAATAATATGAAAACACATATGCATAAATTTATTAGTTATACCACTGAGAATTATGTACATGTCCAAACATAAAGGATAGTTGAATAAACCATGATATATGAACATACTGGAGTGTTACAAAACTGTAAAAAAAGAATGAAGATGATATCTGTGAACTGAAACAGAATGATTTCCAGGAGATATTTTTATGTGAAAAAGCAATTGCAAAGTAGAATAGACAATATGCTACATTTTGGTTAATAAAAGAGAAATGGTAAATAATAACCATATTTTGCTTGTCTCTATGAAAAGACACACAAAAAGGATAAAGCACCCAACAATGATGTCAGTCACCTACAAGGGGTGGGGTTGGGAAAAGTGGATAAGAGTGAGTGACATTTCTTTAAGTGATTTTTTTTTTTTAATAATGTTGACTTTGGGATCATGTGAATTATTGATATTTTTAAATTTACAGTAATAAGAGGAAGGGGAAATACTACAAATGGAAACAAACAGAAGCAAATGGACCCCAGTGCATTTCAAATGAATAAGATACCCAAACGGAAATAATCTTATGTATACAGTATTTTTTGTTTGTTTAGAAAATGAGTAAATATTTTGATATATTGGGAGTCAGGGAACTCACTTTAGAAGAAATAATTTCAAATATTGAAAAGGTTAAAGGAAGAAGATGTTGGCAGGTTGAAATTGGAGTTGTTGATATGGAGTGATGATTTTTAAAATATGTATGTGTATAAATATACAAATACATAAGTTAGGTTCCTTGGAGACATAGCTAATTCTAGCACTGGTTCAGGGAAGTAAAGATGAGACTAGAACATGTTGCCATGCCAGGAAGTAAGGAAGCACTAAAAAAAAAAAAAAAAGAGTGCATGTCACATAAAGTTCCACCTTGAAGAGGTCTCCAGTGACCAAATCTGGGACAATTTGATCAATAAATAATCAAGGAGAGTGATGAAGTATAAACTTGGAAATAAGATGTACATTTATGAGACCAAACTGATAACAAATGCTGGATAAATAGATAGATAGATACGTAGATACATAGATAGATAGATGATAGACAGATAGAGAAATGGGCTCTTTCTGTAAAAAGGCCAAGTGTGGACTTTTGATTTTAGAGGGAATGAAAGAGATAGAAATAATCATGTTGTAATCCATCATATTAAAGATTGAACCAGGTGATAATCTTCACTAAATTATTAATCTAGTGGGTACTGGTGGGAATCTCAAAGTGTCTCACCATATTTTAAATATTGAAGATTAAAGATTAAAGTGAGTATTTTAGTGTTTGAGCATAGATTGCCTATTAATTCTAATGGCAAAAAGTAGTAACCATATAGAGAAAAAGTTTCCTAAACTTAGTGTAGTGTATGAGTAATATCTTCTAATTCTACTGGGCCAAAAGAGATACCAAACAGTTCTATTTATTAAATAATTATATCCAAACAACTTAATAATAATTATATACAAAAGACTTAATAACCACCTGAAAAAATACATATATGTTGAAAGAAACAAATAATCGTTCTCTTTCATTCTTAAATAAACTAATGCCCCTAGTGGCAATAAATTCCCAAATTTGCAATCAGATTGGGCATTGTGACCCTTTACACTACTTTTTCGTGTGGTCTTGTTTTCATCACAGAGAACACTACCTAGATTTGTAATGTTACTCCATCTTTGAAAGCACCTAGCATTATCTAATGTAACTGTGAACTAACCTCAAGCTAATAGTTGCTGCCGTTTCAGGCAGATGTCAAGTTTTACTGTGTTTCAAAAAAACTAAAATTATCCTTGGGAACCCCATGTGTTCATTGTGGAACTTTAGGGTACATTGGCACATAGTTTGAGAATCATGTTTATAATGAACATATCAGATAACACTTTGACAGTGTGATAAAAATTAAAATTATTAATAAAGAGCATTAATAGACAGTGTGTGCATCTGGGTGTGATACCCTGGGAAAAGCACAATTTTACTTATAGAATATTCAGCCTATGGATATAAAACCTGAATCTAATCATGAGGAAGCATCAGACAAACTCAAATATAGGTTAGTTTTGAAATGAAAATTTAAATTGACAAACAGAGGGATGGTAATTTTCAATTAATAAAGTGCTAATAGAAGACGACAAATTTTTCCAGACTTATGGAGGCCTTAAGTCTGATACATGATCCTAGATTGGATCCTTTACTGAGGAAAAAATTTGCTACATAAAACATTATTGAATTAATTGGCAAACTGGAATATGGAGAACGTTTTAGGTAAAAGTATTATATCAATATTAAATTTACTGTTGTTCTTAATTGCTCTGAGGTTTTACAAAGAACACCCTTATTCTTAGAAAATATGACCTGAAGTAGTAGGGATAAAGGGCAATGATATATACAACTTTGTTCAGATTGTTCAGAGAGAAAGACAAAGATGAGGAAGAGAGAGAAAACAAAGGATGAATCAAGTGAGGTAAAATGTTAATAATATTTCAACATGGATAAAGAGGTTAATGAATATTCTTCATATTACTTACAGTTTTATGTTTGAAATTATTTACAAATAAAAGTAAAAATAGAAAAGTAAATTTGTTGTAATTTATATACTTTATAATATTTTGCAAGAGTTTTTTTGTGTTTGGGGGTTTTTTTTAGGAATTCTTTTGGAAGTAAAATATTTTCATGATTTACCCTATATTTATTTTTCAATATATGATAGGAAATTTTCCAGAAAATAGGGTATGGAAGAACTAAAGTAAAGATGTCTAAGGGAATTCCTCTTACTTTGGCTTCGATTACGGAGTGGGTTTGTTTTGTTTTTTTTTTTTAATGAGACTTTTTTTCTGTTAATAATTCTTTAATCTTCCATTCAAGTTTGTCATAGTCAAACCAGATTAATTATGCATTATATTACTCATCCAATTTTGAGCTAATTAGATTGTAAATAGCTTGATCTCTTTCATATTTTAATCTCTATCTTAAAAACCTGTGCATATTTAATTAATGTAGAAACCCTTACTGATAAATTAAAATTACAACCTTATACAGATTTTTCAGATGCATAAGATATTGTTTTATGTCTTTTGAAATTAACAGGAATTGAAGGATGATGTTAAAACAGATGCACTTATTGCACTTATTTCACCTTTTAACACAATGTTAATGCTTTCATGATGAACATTATTTATGCAAATGCCAAATGTTTTGAGCTGATGTGTTTGAAAATATAGTGATGGGCAGCCTCCAGTAATGAGAAATAATCATGAATATGCACCAATGAATTCATTCGTGTTTTAACTTGCTTTAGTCTTAAAGTATGCATTCATAAAATAATCAACTTTTGAAATAATGGAGAAGGAATTATGCTTGGAAGTAGTGGTTAAGGATTGTCTTTACTTTCTTGATCAATTACCCTCAACTCTGTTAGCTTAAGGCAGAAAAACAAACAACAAAGCCTGATCACCATAGTTGATATTTTGTCAAAGTCAAAGGATTAGGTGGGAGATGTAAACCTGTCATCCTTGCCGGATTTTGAGCCATAGAATGGAATGAAACATAAAACAGATGGTAACATCTATTTAAAGTTTATGCACTCTACAAAATAATGAAAATAAATGTCTGCACTGATAGAGTGCCCTCTTTTCCTCACTCAAAATCCCATACCCTTCCCATATCTTATCCTTGCAATCTATTGTCTACTGCAACTTCATCTTAATAAGGTAATTTAGTAAACTATGGCCCCTCACCTAAACTATAGAATACTGTCCACTCTTCCTTCTGGCACTGTACTTCCTAAACCTAATCAATGTGTTCTTAAGAGTGTTTCATACCTTAACTGAAACATGTCCCTTTCTTTGAGAATCACTTTACCTGTAACCCTACCCAACGGTGACTATACTTTCACCCGTAAACCTTAAAAATAAAATGGCCAGATAATTTACCAGCAAAATGAGTTTATTGGGGAATAGCAGAGGAATTGCAATTTGGGACAAGCAAACTATGGCAAACCATAGGCAATTCTGAAGAGACAAAGAGAAAGCCAGCTTCTGCTAGATTTTAGGAGGAAATATGGTAGGCTTGTTTTGAACAAAAGTTCATTGGAGAAAACGAGAGTTCAAAGTTGTGGTGGCTTCTCATTGGCTGCCAGCAGTAGTTAGTGCTTTGTTGCTGGGACCCCAGGGGGACCTTCCTTCTTTCTCTTAAAAACAGTAGATAAAATTCTTATGTAAAAATTCTTAATCTTCCCTCTTCCTCAGGTTCCCTAGGCTGCAACCAGTGATATCTGTGTGGAGCTCCCCCTGCAGGGTTTCCCAACTGCATTTTAAAGGAGATTTCCTTTCATACACCTCAACTTTGTTTACCATGCTTAATGTTCCTTTTACTCCTTGTTAAAACACTGGACCTCTACTCACCAATCTTGTAGAAACTGCACTTTGAGGCATATGTCTTACGCTATATCACTCAACATTCCTCATCTTGCTATTATCTATAACATGCCAGCATCTAACTTCAGTTATTCCTCTCTACTCCATTTATTGCTGACATCCTGGGTGACCCCAGTTTCCATACAGATGACCATTCCAACATTCAGCCACTCTGTTCTTTAATCTCCTCACCTCCAATGTTTTCCTTGTTTCCTCAACCACATACTCCTACATCATAAGGTACACCTCATTCCACTCAATAGAGTGCCCCCACTACTCACCTTTGTTTCTAATCATAGTGCTCTCTATACCAACCTTCTCAGCTCACCTCTGAATTACTTCCATTTGACAATTCTTTGACCTCATGTGAACATCCACTCCTCCATATTTCCATATTTTTATTCATTGTTCTCATTTTCCCCGCCCCCCCTCCCCAAACACAGCCTTTGGTTCATTATTCTAATAATTCTCATGCCAATACCCTAAACCTTGTTCACATTTTTATTCTCATTGTACCCAAGAGGTAAATTCTAAAGCTTGATCATCTGCTTTCTTCATTTCTAAAAAAGGTCATATGTCCTTGCATATGGCACTCAACATATGGGAGCATTAGCACCATACATACCGTTCAGTAACCTTAACAATGGTCATCTCCACCCTCCTTATCAAAAATCCCACATCATCTATTTTGTCATCTCCTTTATAATAAAATCTTTCAACTGACAATGAAGCATGCTCAAGTCAGATCATCTTTAAAATAACCTATTGGAGCATGTGTAATCTTCATACACTACAAGTCATTCTCTTCTTCACATTGACATTTCTTTAGAGTGGTTGACACAGGCTTTCTCTACTCCCGCACTTCTTTTTTGCCTCCTCAACCCAATTCAAACGGTCTTGTGCTCCAATCATTCCATCAAAACAACACTTACCTCTACTCAGGAACTTTTGGAGGTTAATTGGAAGCATATTTTTAGCTTTCTTAATTGTTCTTTGGATTACTTCCTTTTTAAAGCATCCCTTGGATTTTGCCACCCAAGCTTGATTTATCATTATCTCTATTTTCTGCTGTATCTGGCTCCAGCTCCTTGATGTCTTCTTCTAGATCATCCCCTCTACCCCTCTCAACACTGGAGCTCCTCAAGACTCAGTGTTATATCTTTCTTCTCTCAATCTCATCTCAATCATATTAATAGCTTCTATTGTTATCTATAGATCATCTATATGCCAATGATTTGCAAATTTTTATTCAAACTTCTTCACTGAGCTCCAGACTCCTATCTCCAACTGACCACTTAATACCTACAGGAGCTAAAACTTTGCTTGGCACCAAATGGAATATTAAAAATATGTTAAATAAAGGCCAAATTTATCTCAAACTGAACATGTTCCAAATAAATTCAGAATCTCTTCTCTATATTCTCCCTGCCACATAAAATTAACTATGTCTCTTCCAGTGTTTGCTAACTCAGTGATTGATACCACTGTTCATCTTTATGAATGTGGCAGATACTGGGAAGTCATACTTACTTGCCCTCGCATACTGTATCCTATTTATCACTAAGTCATATCTGTTTATCTCCAAAATGTCACCCAAATCAACTTTACTTCCTTTCTGCTGTCAAAATACTAGTTCGAGTAGCCATCCCAACCTCCCCTTATCCTACTATGGACTGTGCTTCTAACTGGTCTACTTGCAACCCCTGTATACCACAGTTCAAAAGACAATAATGTTTTATAAATTCTTCCAAAAATTTTAATGTTGCTTTTTTGATATACTGTTTCTTTCACTTAGGAGATTTTTTCCCTTTTATTCTTTTTCCCTACCCTCTCATTTTCCTAGTTAACAAATTTTCCTTCTTTAGATATCTGCTCTGTATTATTTAATTAAGTGGTCTTCCTCAAAAAGCAAGACTATTAGGGATTCCTAGGCTCTGTGAGCTTATAGCTTTATGAATTTTCATTCATAAAAGTTGCAGTTTATTTTTATGTACTATACCACACCTTATTTATGAGAAAATGGTCTGTATTTGTTATTTTCTGACTCTTTTACTCAGTGATTAGCACAGTTCCTGGCACATGGTAGGGACCACTGTGTAATAACTATTGTTTGTAACGTCAATGAATGAATAAGGAGACATAAATGCTTTGGTATTGAGAAACATAAAAACCTTATTATATGTAGCTTATATTATTCAATAAAATAAAATACACAATTCAGCTCAGAATACCAGCAAAATGTACTATAAGATTCTTATATAAGGGACACACAGGGTATAATTTATACAAGGGACACAGGGGAGACAATAGGCAAAGTTTTCCATTTTGTTTTACAAAACAATTGTATATTTTCTTTAATGGAAGCGTGTAGATACTGAAAATGTAAGATTAATTCAACTGAACAAAAGTATTTCTACAGAGAATTAAAATGATTTTGTTGTTCTCACAAAACTTAATATAGTAACGGAAATTAGAACACCAGTTCCAAATGCGAAAACGTCAGTCATCTGAAGCAGAACAAATTAAATCTCCCAGGATTAGGAAAGAGACTTGTTTCAGGATCTGGGATATGACTGAGCCTGTACGGGATGTTAGCTTGTTCTAGGTATGTAGATTGGAAAATATGAAGATTAAGTAGGCAGGTAAATAATTATAGATTCTTTCTATGTCTTAAATGAGGTTTATAAAGTCCTAATTGTAAATAATTCACACTTAAATCCTTTGATGCATGTCTGAAATGCAAATGTTTTGGTTGTTTATTTAAAATAATCAATATGGTTTAGATACCAGATGTTCAGGTGGCAAAGTAGATAATTCTGCTCTAAAATTTAGAAACTTATATCTATTCCTTCCTAGTTTGAAAGATAACCTCAAGAGGGTAGGCCAGAGAGGGGCATATGACCTGACACTAATTATGATATTCATCAAGGACTTAGAAGTGTGTCTGACACATAGTAGCTGAGTTATAATGGTAAAATTATTATTATTCTAGATATTCTCCCAACCAACAATATATTATCCTTATAGCAAACGTACACTTATTTATTTATTATATCCCCATTTAAAGTCTGGGATTTAGGTTTAAAATTATGCATCTGGTCATATTTGTATACCATGAACAGATTTATTTTGAAATTAATTTGAAAAAGTTTATGGAATAATTACATAGTATTCTACAGCTTACTTTTGCTAATTACATGTGTCATAAAAGGTTAATCCCAATTACCCAAGACATAAATAACTAAGTCTATGAATGGATAGTGCATCAAAAAGTTTGACAGTTATTTACATATAGTAAGTTAAGCTTCTGAACAATATTTGCATTAATTTGGGGTCTGGATTATCATAAAGAATACAATTCAAAAAAATGTTTTAAGCTTTTACTATGTTCATTATGTAATAAGAATAGTTGAGGAATGGAGAAATTAATCAAATTGGATCTTTATTCTCAAGAAAATTTTAGTTTATTTGGAAGAGACAGACACAATTACAGTAATAATCATAAGAAATGCATGAATATTGGTGCTTTGAGGAAATACCTACCCGGGGCAGAATATTTGGCATGTGGATTTAATGTACATTGTATAAGCAATGTGTCATTTAAGGATGTTCATTATAGTATTTGTTCACTACTTTTTGCTCCAGGGACCATTAAGTGATTTATTGATTGTTTAATTATTGAGGAAACATCCAATTCCCACATTGATCAACTGAGATTTTATATTAAGGTAGTTTTCAACAGATGACTAGGATTTCTTATCTCTGAATCTCCTCTTTGTTTATTATTGTTCCCAGTGCAGGCATCCCTTTGTTATGAGGTAAGAATACTTTCCATATTTGATCATTTGTTTGGCAAAAATACTATTCTAGTGAACCAGCTTGCTTTCTTACCACAGGGACGAGACACCAAGTACTCCTAACCAGTCTATCTCCACAAATCCTGGTTATATGCTTCTTAGTCAGTGAGTTGTTACCATTCTCAGAGTATAAAAAGAGACAGTTCATCTTAAAAAATAATAATAAAAATAAATAAAAAAATAAATAAATAAATAACTAGGAAAGAGTCCTAATTTGTTGATTCCATGAGCCTTTCCCTGGACTTTGCCCAGTGTATTTCTGGCCTCCCAAGATCAAAGAGCTTCTGTATAGGCAATTTCATTTGACTTCCTAAAAAAAAAAAGAAGAGAGAAAGGAGAAGAATATATAAGAACGAAATCACATGCCCATCTGGTCCTCAAAAGAACACCTCACTCCATCACTTTGGAATCACTGTTGCCTGTAGATATGGGTCGTCATTAACCTGGCTCTGAATTTTACTAGTATTTATGAGTGTGGGCAAGCCACTCCAACACACCCAACCATTAGGGTATTATTTTACCTATTAGAACAAAACACTTTTAGTTTGCCTGCCTGGGAAATTTGAGGGCCAAATAAGATGATAATATAATATCTGAGGGCTTTAAGGATTATATATGATTGGTTTCTAAGTGCTAGGCTCCTTGAAATCCCCTCCCCCCAAGCCCTCCACCACAACTAGCAATTAGAACTCTGACACTTCACATAAATAAATGATTATCAAAAACTTACAGTATTTTATTTATTTATTTATTATTATTATTTTTTAAAGGTTTATTTATTCATTTGAGAGAGCGAGAATGAGAGAGAGTACATGAGAGGGGGGAGGGTCAGAGGGAGAAGCAGACTCCCCGCCGAGCAGGGAGCCCGATGCGGGACTCGATCCCGGGACTCCAGGATCATGACCTGAGCCGAAGGCAGTCGCTTAACCAACTGAGCCACCCAGGTGCCCCAAAACTTACAGTATTTTAGATAAAAATGACACATGAAGCTTGTGATATTGTGATTTCTAATAAATATATATTTAGTCTTTGTTCCCCTTCCTGGTACAGAGCTCCCTAAAACCACTGGAATTTCCTAAGGGATGAGAGCAGGAAAGGTATCTTTTGTTATGTTAGTGGGCTGACTTGAAAAACCTGTAGGTAACCAAAGGATGGGGGCTGGTTGCCAGGGGACCCAAGGTTATCATTAGAGGTTTAGAACTTCCAGTCCCACCCCCTGACTTCTGGAGAAGGGAGAGAGGCTGGAGGTTGAATTGATCGTCAATTGCCAAAGACTTAGTCAATCGTGACTATGTAATGAAACTTCCATAAAAACCCAAAAGGAGGGGATTCAGAGAGTTTCCAGGTTGGTGAACATCTAGAGATTTGGAGAGAGTGGCATGCTTGTAGAGGGCGTGAAAGCTCTGTGACCCTTCCCTCAAACCTTTCTTTTAAATCTTTCCATCTGGCTATTTCTGAGTTATATTCCTTTATAATAAACCTATAATCTAGTAAGTAAAATGTTGTCTGAATTCTGAGAGTCAATCTAGCAAACTAATTGAACCCGAAGAGAAGGTCGTGAAAACCTCTACAGTCAATCGATTGGAAGTACAGGTGAACACACGGACCTGCTACTGGAGTCTGAGGGGCAAGGGGCAGTCTTGTAGGACTGAGTCCCTAACCAGTGGGATATGATGTTATCTCTAGGTAGATAATGTCAGAATTGAAGCGAATTATAGGACACTCGGCTGATATCTGAGAATTCCTTGGTGCTGTTAGGGGAAAAAACCCACACACTGGAACTGGTGTCAGATTTGTAAAGCTGGTGAACTGTTGTATTGACATCTCTAGCCCCATTACTCTCCCCTGCTATGTGAGACACTTACTGATAGGTGTCATAGCATGCTTTTCCCCTGATTAAATATGTAGACCTCTCATAACCATAAACATACACATATGCATATACAAATGGCATAGCAGAATAATTTAATTGTTGAACTTAAATTCATGAGAGAAATTAATCTATAATTTTCCTTTCTTGTAATGTCTATGCCATGTTTTGAAATTCAGATTAGAATTCGCCCAAAGAAAATTTTCTTCTTTTCTATTCTGGGGAAGAGTTTATTGAAATTTAATGTAATTTTCTCTTTTAATATTTGGGGGGGGGGGAATCACTGTTGGTGTCATTTGGGCCAGGGAATTTCTCTGGGAAAATTCTTGAATTTATTCAAAAGATATAGAACTTTAATGTTTTGTTTTTCTAGCATGCACGCAGGCATGTTTTCTTTTTCTAAAAAAAAAAAATTATTGGGGGTGCCTGGGTGGCTCAGTTGGTTAAGCGACTGCCTTCAGCTCAGGTCATGATCCTGGAGTCCCAGGATCGAGTCCCGCATCGTGCTCCCTGCTCGGCGGCGAGTCTGCTTCTCCCTCTGATCCTCCCCCTCTCATGCTCTCTGTCTCCCATTCTCTCTCTCAGATAAATAAATAAAATCTTAAAAAAAAAATATTGCAAATTGTAATCATTTGCAATTATTCAAATTGTCAAATGTATTGCCACAGGTTTCTTTTAGTGTTTGCGTGATATCTGTTTTTATCCAAATATAAACTTCTCTTTGTCCTTATATTTAAGATATTTCTCTTAAGCAGTGTAGCTTTATTTTCATGCATTCTGACAATCAATTTTACATAAATATTCAATCTGACCATCTGCTTTAATTTATTTTATTTTTTTCATGACTTCTAATCAGTTTTTAATTACTACATTTTTTCTTTCTATTAACTTGTTATTTACTTTTTCCTTTATCACTAACTAGTCCTATAGTAGATACCTTGGAGAATCCTTGATTTAGGAGAATCCTTGATTTAGTATAATCCAAAGCAAAGGGTTACTTTGATCAATTCCTTGGTATTGTTAAAATATTAAAATATACAAACTCTATTTCCCTCTTCTAGATTTTATTTCATTTATTTTAGTCCTACATATATTTTAAACTCTATAAACATTAAATTATTTTTATAGCCAAACTTTTATATTTACTCACATGTTTATCATTTATAACATTCTTCATCCTGTATTTCTATGTTACAAATCGTATCTATTTTACTTCTGCCTGGCAAACCCTTATAGGTTTTTCTGCTGGCTGCTAATAAATTCTTCTGAAAAGTCTGTATTTCAACTTGATTCTGGAAGGTTATTTTCATTGTGTGTAAAATTTAACATTAACAGTTTTTTTTTTCTTCCAGCACATGCCAAAGCCATTTTCCTCAAAAGTTAGCTGTCATTTGCATTTTTTCTTCCCCATGAAGGCCTTGTTCCCCTGCCCCACATATAAACACCTGAGTATTTTGAAGATTTTTCCTTTTTGACTTTGGTTGTCTGCAACTTTACTAATGTGTCCAGATTTGGTTTTCCTTGTGTTTAACCTATTGGACTTTACTGATCTTCTTAAATGTGTGGGTTGATGCTTTTCATTACTCACAGATAATTCTCACCTTTTATCTCTTCATATATCGTTTTTATTCTCACCCTCCCATTTTAATTTTCTTTCTTCATATAGGTTAGTCCCTTCGAGCCATTATATCTCTTAAGTCTGCGTTTTTATTATTTTATACTCTGTGCTACTTCTTAGATATTTCCAACTGAAAATCCTGTGCTAGTCTGTGTCTAATTTTCTTATAAACTTTCCTTTTAGTTATTCACTTCATCTACTGTAATTTTGAATTCTACAATTTTATGGTATTTTACATTTTAATAATATTGAAATTCTTCATCCCTCCCTCTTTTGTTAGTTTTTCCTTCTATTTTCCTTAGCATATTAGTTCTTTTATTTATTTTTTTCAAGATTTATTTATCTTAGAGAGAGAGCAAGCAATAGAGAGAGAGAGCATGTGAGTGGGGAGAACGGCAGAGGGAGAGTGAATCTCAAGCAGACTCCCTGCTGAGTGCAGAGCCCGATGCAGGGCTCCATCTCACCACCCTGAGATCATGACTTGAGCCGAAATCATGAGTCCAATGCTTAACTGACTGAGCCACCCAAGCGCCCCAGTTCGTTTAATATCTTTGTTGGCCTATTCTCCTAACTTGATCGTCTTTGGATATGTTATTGACGTGGGAAACAAAGGCAAACTAAATGTAGCCTAAATTAAAATCTCCTTATAGCTTGCAGCCCCCTGATAGATACCTGAAACATGCAGAATGTGACCTTCTTCAAGGAACTCATGGCTGCCTTAGTACCTTTATGGTTAAAAGTAAACTTATCTCAGCAACAGCTGCCTCTTGAGGTCCTGAAAGCCTTGCTTCCAGATTCCTTGGAGACTTGTGCTATTCCCTAACCCCCACTAATTAAAAAGTATACAATCAGTCACTCCTCACAATCCCAGTATAGCTCTTTCTGCCCACAGATCCTGTCCCATAAATAGGGAAAGAGTTAAGGTATAGGCAGGAGAGGCAGGAGGCCCTAGACTGCCCTGACTGGGCTCTGAAACTATTCCTGGCAGGTGGAGACACCGAGACAGAGAGGAACAAGACATAAGGGAACCAACGAAAATGGCACAAGAATCTCAACGCCACAAGCTTCCCAGTCAGTTCTCAATAAAAAACTGCCCCTAAAGGCCCTAAGTGGCAACCCATTCATGACCCCTCTCACTCTAGAGAGCTTTATCTTCCCTTTCTGCTCTTCCCTTCACTTAATACACTTTTATTTCACTTCACCCTTTTGTGTCGATGAAATTCATTCTTTCACTCCATGAGACAAGAACGCTGCAATCCTACAGCATTATGATAGTCTATTTATTGTTTTCTCTTGATTAGTATTGATATTTCACTGCCTCTCTCTCTTTTTTAAAGATTTTACTTATTTTATTTATTTAAGAAAGAGAGAGAAGAGAGCATGAGTGAGAGCATGAGCCCCGGGGAGGGGCAGAGGGACAAGCTGACTGGGAGCTGAGTGCAGAGCCCTATGCAGGGCTTGATCTCATGACCCTGAAATCATGACCTGAGCCAAAATCAAGAGTTGGACACTTACCTGACTGAGCCACCAAGGTGCCCCATCACTGTCTGTCTTCTATTTTCAGTATACATGAGTGTGTGTGTGTATTTTTAAATTGTACACTACCTCTATTTTTTTTTGTTAAAGATTTATTGATTTATTTGAGAGAGCGAGAATGAGAGAGAGAGAGAGAGAGTACATGAGAGGGGGGAGGGTTAGAAGGAGAAGCAGGCTCCTCGCCGAGCAGGGAGCCCGATGCGGGACTCGATCCAGGGACTCCAGGATCATGACCTGAGCTGAAGGCAGTCGCTTAACCAACTGAGCCACTCAGGCACCCCATGTATGCTACCTCTAAACGAAAACTCATTTCCCCAATTCCTGTGTAGGGAAAAACCCAGTTCTTCCCTACTGTGTGCTTCTTTCCTGTGTCTCCTTTATTAATCACACAGAACACTTCGTTTCTGATATTTCTGGTCATCAGATGTGTGGAAGTTTTTCTTCACATCACCAAGCAATTCTTACACACTTGCAGGGTGTCCAAGAATTCAACTCAATTCTGACATTATCTACCCAGGATTAGCATCAGATTTTGTCGGTTAAGGGCTCAGTCCCATAAGATTCCCCCACCTCCTTCACATGTGAGTCACAAGTCCAAGTTGTCACCTGTGCTCCTGACCAACCAGCTATAAGAAGTTCCAATGATCCTTTCCTTGGCTTTGATTAATTTCCTAGAGAAACTGACAGAACTCAGGGAAACATTAATTTTTGTTTACCAGTTTATTAAAAGATATGATAAAGGGTACAGATGAACAATCACATGAAAAATATACAGCAAAGTCTGGGAGGGTCCTGCGCACAGGAGTTTCTGTCCCTCTGGGCTGGGTTATGTTCTTATCCATATGGATGTTCACCAGCCTGGAAGCCCTCTAAACACTATACTTTAGGGAATTTTTGGAGGTGTCCTCATGTAGGCATGATCAATTATTAACTCTGTTTTCAGCCACTTTCCTTTCCCTGGAGGATTAAGGGTAGAGCTAAAAATTCCAAGCTTCTCATAAAGGCTTGGACTTTCTGTGGCCAGCTCACATGCAGGAGCAATCCAGGAGTTCACCCAGAGTCACTTATTAGAACAAAAGATGGTCTTACTGCTCTTACCACTTAGGGATTTGCAAAGATTTAGGAGCCCTGTGTCAGGGACAGAGTCAAAGACCAAATAACAGAACAAGAGTTACTCCTAACATTCTTATCACTTGGGAATTTACAAGGGTTTTAGGAGTTTTGTGTCAGGAACCAGGGGGCAGAGATCAAAATATGTATTTCTTGGGCGCCTGGGTGGCTCAGTTGGTTAAGCGACTGCCATCGGCTCAGGTCATGATCCTGGAGTCCCTGGATCAAGTCCCGCATCGGGCTCCCTGCTCGGCAGGGAGCCTGCTTCTGCCTCTGACCCTCCCCCCTCTCATGTGCTCTCTCTCTCTCATTCTCTCTGTCTCAAATAAATAAATAAAATCTTTTAAAAAAATATGTATTTCTTATTTTTTACCCTGATCATTATTCATAAATAAATTTTTGATGTTCCAGATGATGTTATCCTTTTTCAGTGAACGTTCCCCTTTCTTCAATTAGATATGAGAAGGAGCAGGAGACTTTTTAGACTGATACTTGTTTTTGTCAAGTTGATCAATATTTCTGTTTCTGAATTATATATTAACCTTTTCTTATGTAAAAAAGCCTGTTTCAGGTCAAGATCATAGAAATTATCCTCTTCCTGTTCTCTGGTAGTTTTCAAGTTTGTGTTTTCACATTTAAGCCATTAAACCATTTAGAATTCCATTTTGTATGTGGTATGATGATGGGTTCTCATATTATTCTTTTTATCCCATTTAGAACACAAACTGTCTTGACACCATTTATTGGCCAGTTCAACTTTTCTTCATATATTTTAATGCAATTTTTTACTATACTGAGATGTGTGGTTTATTTCCTTGGTGCTCTCTTTTGTATGATTTGTTAAATTTGTTGAAATTTATTCATAAATTTGGACTTCTTTATGGGCTATAAAATTGCTATTTTAGAAGTCTTTTTTTCAGAAGATGTTCTTTATGTATTCCTTGATGTAAAGATTATAAAATTGCCTCTGCACAATCTTGCCAGGTGTTGGGTATGAAATCTGACTTTAATTTGGAAGCCTGGCTCTGGACTCTTCACCTATATATTTATCACAATTTTAATTTCTGAACAAAGATATGATGCCAAATATGATATTGCTTATTCTTTTCTTGATTCTGACCAAGGAGAGACCTAAACCCAGGAAGCCAATTGGAACTTTGAGAACCCATCTTCATAAAGGTGAGATTATTCTCAGCCTTCTTCTATTTGTGCAGTGACGTATGTGTTTGTATTGTATGTGGGTTTAATATGTATACTCACACACAAACATAAAATAGTTACTCATGTACTCAATCTTCCTATTGACTAAGTCTCCAAATATATTTCTACTAAAGCTGTGAAATAGAATCAAATTTCATACATTAGTCTCATTATTTCATTTTTCACTGTAAAAAAAAAAAGTTATCAGCAGGAAAGAAGAAAACTTCCAGGTATTGGGAAAGATAGGAGAAAATGTCATTTAAACATAATATTAATAAGGGTTTATCTCCTAATTGCAAAGTAAACCAAGGTACCAGAACATATTTAAAGCACTTTAAAAGAATCTTCAGCTGTATTTATTTGTTTTAGTTTTATTTCTCTAATAGATATGATCATTCATATTCTGAAGCATCACAGTTTCCTCTGAACTAAATTATATATTCCTTTTATAAAGGTATAGTATACTTTCTTAAAAGGGGAGAAATGATTGTTAAGGAATCTATTTATCTACACAAATACCTACATCTTTGCTGACTAGTTTAATTTTTTAGGTACAAAGAATATGCAGGTTTACTCTAAGTGGAGTGACTTTTGGAGGCAAGGTAAAACTAATTATTTATAGTTCATTTAAAAGTTCAGATTTTATCCTGAAATTTGGTATATGAGAGGATTTGGCCTTCTCTTGCTTCACTGCTGAAAATTCTTTTTTTTTTTTTTAAGATTTTACTTATTTATTTGACAGAGAGAGAGACACAGCAAGAGAGGGAACACAAGCAGGGGGAGTGGGAGAGGGAGAAGCAGGCTTCCCGCGGAGCAGGGAACCCAAAGCGAGACTTGATCCCAGGATCCTGGGATCATGACCTGAGCCGAAGTCAGACGCTTAACAACTGAGCCACCCAGGTGCCCACTGTTGAAAATTCTTAATGCCCTTTCATGTTGCATGTAAAGATTTGAGGATATATCTTGCAGGTAGCCAAAAACATGTACTGCATCTATCAAAATGTTATCATGAATAATCATTTTTAATTATCCTATTTGCATAATATCTGACTTGACAAAATTTTTTAAATGGTCATTTCTACTAGAAGTAGACTTTTTTTTTTTTTTTACTATAGCCATCAATAAATTCAAGGATATAAAAGCAAATCATTAAAATTTGTCAACTTTTAAAATAAAAACAAAGTTGGGGCACCTGGGTGGCTCAGTGGTTAAGCATCTGTCTTAGGCTCAGGTCATGATCACAGGGTCCTGGGATAGAGCTCCTCATCTGGCTCCCTGCTCAGCGGGGAGTCTGCTTCTCCTTCTCTTTTGCCCTCCCCCACCCCACTCATGCACACACTCTCTCTCTCTGTCTCTCAAATAAATAAGTGAAATATTTAAAATAAAATAAAATAAAATAAAAACAAAGTTTAAAAAATACTTAAAACATTCAGCTACTCTTTGTAATAAATTATATCTTTGCTCAAGAGAAGAAAAACAGATAAAAGAAGTATTAGTGATTTCAAACTAGTGTTCAATATAATTCATATTTGTGTCTTTCTTATATTTTACAGTTATTTGAAAAAGTTATATTTCAAAAAGATCAATGTTTCTTTTCTAAGTTGCTCTACAGCATTTCCCAAACATTTTTCCCTTCTGAAACAGCAAATCATGTCTTTTGCCAAATGGAATCAAACAGCTAGAGAATGGTGTTAAACAATATTTTAAAACTAAAACAAGGCCTAAAGAAGTTCAGAGTCATGATATAAAGATAAATGCACTGGGTTGAAGGAAATGTCACAATGGGGAAGAATTAGAAAATATGTGCAGAGTACTTGATAACCCTTCTTTAGTTTTTTACAATCCACTCTCAATCATTTCATCCTTCGCCTCAACTGAGAAAACTTAATGAATGTACATTTCCAAATCTGGCATCTAGGTGTCTCTCTGAGCACTTTGAGGGAAAATACTGAAAAATGAAACATAGATAAAGGATAGAAAGGAAAACAAACCACAAATCATTCTAAAATACAGGTATTCACTCATTCTTTTCAGATTTTTGTATTTATAAACAGGTTTGTTTTCTTTTTGTTTTTTATTTTGACTAATTTCAAATTTGTAAAAAAGGTTACAGGAAGAGTACTCTGTGTGTGTGTCATGTGTACGACAAGTAAGATAAATAATAGTAATGAATCAATGTTAAGGTCTCAATTTTGATAATTGTATTATAGTTACATTAGAAAATGTCCTTGTGGTTAAGAAATACATATTGAAGTATTTAGGAAGAAAAAGTATCAGGGGCTCAACATGGTCTCAAAAATAATATGCATAAATACACACATATACACATTTTAACAATATTGGGGTTATCAGGTATGCCAAGTGATTTGCCTGCTTTTTACATCGTGTTAAGTAATTAGCAATTTCTTATGTTTTATTGGCTGGATATTCTACCTTTTCTGTATACTACAATTTGTTTTTTAATCATTTGACACATACTATGTCCAATATTTGGCTCTTGTTGAAAATAACATCATAGATATTTTTGTCTATAATTATCCTTCCTGGCATAGATTCCTAGTGTTATTGTAACTAAAATATATTGCGGGAATTGAATATATTAAGACTTTTGCAACAGATATTTAGCTAATCTCTATGCTTTTAATTTCTTCTTGCTCTGTAATTTTTTCAATTATGGCTGGATTTTTATTTTTATTTTTTTTAACTTTTTATTTATTTATTTGACAGAGAGAGAGACAGCGAGAGCAGGAACACAAGCAGGGGGAGTGGGAGAGGGAGAAGCAGGCTTCCTGCCGAGCAAGGAGCCCGATGTGGGACTCGATCCCAGAACCCTGGGATCATGACCTGAGCCGAAGGCAGACGCTTAACGACTGAGCCACCCAGGCGCCCTTTGGCTGGATTTTTAAATCATTCAGAAAATGTAATCAAATACCTTCTTCTTGAACACCTAATATGTAGCAGAGCACTGTGCATTATTCCAAGAACTACGTTTACCAAAATAAATAATATACAACCTTTATCTTGAATGTATTTAAATGTTGAAATAGGGAACTGTAACCTGAATAAAAATCTCAAAATATTTACCATTGTTTAGGGAGACAATGCAAAACATTTTAGACTACCGTATAAGGAACTCATAATTTTAGCCCTATTTTAAACCTCACATTCTTTCACAATATTTTTCTAAGTCTTACATATATTGGTAATTATATCTGAGGATAGCAGAGCCAGGCAAACCCATTCTTGCCTTTTTGTATTAGATCATTCACAAAACCTACCATTACAATTCCTGCTATACTTAAATTATCTTCTCTTAAATTCTAGCTTATGTTTGCCAAAAGAAATGCTCTAGAATTTTTTATTGTAACACTATTCTAATAGCCCCAATCTATTCGTTGCTTATTAACAAAATCCATGATGGGTAAATAAATCCTATTATATTCAAACAATGCATTAACATGCTACAATGGCAGTAAGTTATAATTATATGCAACAATGTATCACAGATATGAAGATGAGCAAAAGCAGCCAAGAGAGAACATACTGAATGGTTTTATGTATACCAAGTACAAAAAGCGAAACAAATCTATGAGGTTAGAAGCCATATTGGGATACATTGTGGAGTTAGTGATTGGAAGGGACCACAAGGGACTTTCTGAGGTAGGTGAGCATGGGAAAACCAGCACTAGACATTTCTTGCAAAAATCAATTCCTTACCATTGCAGCATCTGTCGATATCTTTGAATTCTATTTCAATAATATCAAAAAGTTCAATTTATCAATATTATAATTTAATTTCTACATATTAAGAATAAGATTATTTTATTTATGGTTAGTATGTTCTTTAAACAAAATAATTCTGACCCAGTAATCCTTCTGGGTTTTCAACTTCATACTGCTTTAAATAACTTCTCCATATTTGCTCATGGTTTCTTATATTAATTAGGTATAATAACATTCAGGTATAATATATAATATATGTTAGAGATCATTCAGATTACACATTTTAATATAAAATATAAAGAATGGAGATTAAACAACTTCAAAAATATTATTTAAAATTTTATGTAGTTTTTTAAGATCTTGTATATCATCAATTTTAGACACTAAGAGTTTACTCAATAATAATCTACTAATATAAAGAAGTCAATGGGGCACCTGGGTGGCTCAGTTGGTTAAGCGACTGCCTTGGGCTCAGGTCATGATCCTGGAGTCCCGGGATCGAGTCCCGCATAGGGCTCCCTGCTCGGCGGGGAGTCTGCTTCTCCCTCTGACCCTCCTCCCTCTCATGCTCTCTGTCTCTCTCTCTCAAATAAATAAATAAAATCTTAAAAAAAAAAAAAAAAGAATTACTGATCCTTTAAAAAAAAAAAAAAGAAGTCAATGAATATTCCCAAAGTCTTAAATATATTTAAACAAAATTGGAAATTAGTAGTGGAATGAATTTGAAATATAATTTCTTTTTGTTTTCATGATTTACTTTAACAGATAGGAGATCATATACTATAAATATTTTTAATATATTCTAATGATGCAATCTGTGTTAAGTATAACATATTTAGAGAGAACTAATCATCTAATTACAAGTAGAGGGAAAATCCTTTTTACATGATTCAACCATTTAAATGTTTTGTTTTATAAAACATTAAGTCAAGGGGCCCCTGGGTGGCTCAGCCGTTAAGCATCTGACTTCGGCTCAGGTCATGATCCCAGAGTCCTGGGTTCGAGCCCTTCATCGGGCTCCCTGTTGCATGGGAAGCCTGCTTCTCCCTCTCCCACTCCCCCTGCTTGTGTTCCCTCTCTTGCTGTGTCTCTGTCAAATAAATAAATAAAATCTTAAAAAAAAAAAAGTCAAAACAGAGCTAAGTGTCTACAGATGTGTTTTGCCCTAACACAAAATCCCATTATTATAAGAAAATTCCTCTTACATTAAATTAGACCACACTGAATTTACATTCTTATAGGCCAAAAACTACTGAATATCTGACCTCTATTGAGTATTCTTGTTTGAAATGATAGACAGTTACTCCCTTGGGAAATGCTATAGTTTAATTACCAAAAAAATTTAATTCTTTGTTTAAACACTTGTAATTGTCATGCCTATGTTAAAAAAAAATTGTTAAGTGTGATACGTAAGTTGAATTCTTTCAGAACATGTACCAAGGAAAGCAAAGTAAGCACATTCCCATTAAGAACATCATTGAAGGGGCGCCTGGGTGGCTCAGTCATTAGGCGTCTGCCTTCGGCCCAGGTCATGATCCCAGGGTCCTTCCTTGGCAGGAAGTCTGCTTCTCCCTCTCCCACTCCCCCTGCTTGTGTTCCCTCTCTTGCTGTGTCTCTCTGTCAAATAAATAAATAAAATCTTAAAAAAAAATCTTTGAATATTTATTTATTTTTCCTGCATAATGTAGTCCATCATCCATATTTTCGATGTGTATATCTCCAGAAGAAAAAGAAAATGAGGTATGTGCTCTCAGAACATTCTGGAAAGCAAGAGGACAACTAAAGAGTTATCTCTTTGACATTAAAGCTTGTGTATAACATATCAATGAGAGACACAACATGGTGAAGCTGAAGTTTTTTTTTTTTTTCAGTGTTAACCTGACGATATTGTTGGTTTTCAAATCTGCCCTAGCACAAACATAACAGTTTAGTATGTTGGTAGTCTTAGAAATATATTTTCAATTCTCACGTATTCTCATCATTCAGATATAAGGCAAGGGAAGAGTTGTATAGGAAAAGGTGAGGTCTTCATTCCCTGTGTAGAGGGGACCATATTCCCTTGAAAGAAAAAAAAAAATGTTAAACTTAGTAATGGTTTCAAAATTTTTAAATATCTTGTTTTACTTTTCTCAAGAACTTTATAGTGTAGTTTCATTATAAATGTACCCCGTGACTTAACTTTCTGGAAATGTGTTCTGTCATTCAAAGCCATATCTGAATACAGGCTGTTCAGAGTACAGATGGGAAGTCTTATTCATCTTGGTCATGCCCCTTGGTGCTATTCCCTAAATGGAATTTGAAATGACCGTCAAGAAAGCTAGTCTAGCTAGAAGAATGAAAATGAATAAAAAGCTAAATCATAATGTAAAGAATAAAAGGGTTTCACCAGGATTGTGGTCATCTGTGGCAAGAGATGAATTGTATTTAAATATTATCAACAGTATTTCACAAATACCTGCCTCTAATAATTGCTATAAATGAGGCTAAATGGCTTTATGTGCATGTGTAAATGAACAAAACCTTGCATGTTTCAGTGGGGAAAAGGAACAAAGGCACTTAATTAGAATGTTCGTGTTGCTAGCACCAACAGCTTCAAGGTGTCCAGTTTGGCCTTATCTTCAAAGGCAGTCAGGTTTCAGCAGTGCAGCATTTCAAGACAAATGGTCTCATCCAGATTTCTGTGAAATGGCACCTTTCTAAGCCACACTAATATGGAGGTGAAGGGCTTGATAACTAACAATCCAATTATCCAGTATTCTAGGAACCCTTTAGGTGTAACTTTTATATTGCTCAATTTCTATTATAAACTCACAGTGAGAGGTGCGATATATGTTCAGAATCACTCAGACCTTAGACTTTAATGAAAGCATATGGAAAACTGATAAATTCATGTTCTGTATCATGCACTGAACCACTTCCATTCCCCATAAATAAATCATACTTAATATATCCTTATTTTAAAAAATAAACACTGAGCCACTCCCAAGCCACATAAATAAGCTATTCTTGACATATCCTTATTTTAAAAAGTAAACATCTTTTAGTATTTCAGGAAAGTAAAATTATTCAATGTTTTCCTTTTGAAAAAGACAGATAAATAGCTTGACCCTGTGAATACTTATATCCTTATTTTCTAGACATTAACAGATCTGTAAAACTAGATTATGAAAGAGTGAGTGAAATTCAGTGATTCATATTTGGAATATAATTAGCAAAATTCTGGATGCCCAGCTTGCCCAGGGAAGCCCTTAGTTCTCTTCTTCTTTATATGTAAGAGTCTCACCTTGAGAGCTTGCCCGAGAGATTCTGATTCAGTAGTTCCACAGTTGAGGATAGGTATGAGAATTTTTTATCAGGCACCTTATGTTATCCTTATACCCCCGGAGATACCAGAGATCTGTAGACTTTGACTTTGAGAAAGACTCTGCTAGGTGTTGTTACCTGGTCACTTAGGTGAATAAATTCTCAGGAAAGAAAATTTAATGTCTATGTCTTCTAACAACATTAACTATCAGCCAGGATATCAAATCAAATTTCAAAAAAAATGCTAAAGAAGCAATTCCTTTTCTCTTCCTCATTCCTTTACTATGCCAAGCTTTTTTTCTCTTGGGTCACATAGTCCTCAAATGCAGTTTATATTAGATAACAAGGTAAAAACTGCTCATTTTTCTCCAGTACCCACTGTCCACTTCCTTAGTAAAGTAACCCAGGAAGTCATCTTAGCTTGGGTTGTACAGAATAAAGACACCATTTCCCAACATCAATGCACAGTTGAAACCTGTGACTAAATATTGTCCAAAAAATGGCTATAAGGAGATACATCATTGCAACTTAAAAAAAAAAAAAAAAAAAGTCCTTAGAGTGGGCACAATCCTTTTCTCTTCCTCTCTACTTTCTACAAGAGAACAAAGATTTGATGGCTGGAATTTGAAGGAAATAAGAAAATGTCACCCTAACTATGCCTCTTTGACATAAAAATGATTGTGAGCTAAAGGCACTTGAAAAAAAAAAACAACAATAAAAAACAGCAGGTTCAAGAAAAGTGCTCTGACCCTCCTTTTTTGCCTCCGGAAAGTAGGAGATAAAAACCCTTATGGAAGATGTCTTCCCTATAGCACAAGAAAAGTAACATTCCTATCAAGGACGATATTGAGACCAAGAGAATTCTATACAAGCAGACTTTATTAAAAATAATTCTTATCTTCCTTTAGCTTCCCCACTAGTTTATTTACTTTTCCACAATTGACTCTTGGTGTCCAACCTATTATCAAAGGAAGCAAGTTTCACCATTTCTTTGAGTCTTTATTCCTTATGGAGACTCTCCTGTCACATAAAACTTACACTAAATAAATTTGTGTGCTTGTCTGCTGTTGATCTGGCTTTTGCCAATTAAATTATGAGCCCAGCTGAAAAAAAGACCCTAATTAGGTAAAGGAAAATATTTGCCTCCCTTACAAACTCAAGGGGCCATCATAGTCTTTGAGTATCGCTGCATGGAGAGGGTACGCTAGACACCAGGCTGCTTAAAAACAAAGATTCTGCATGTTTTTTGTTTTGTTTTGTTTTTTTCCACTGGATTATCCTGAAAGACTACAACCGTTCATGAAATATAGCAGACTTTTAATAAATATTTGTTAAGTAAATGACTGAATTTTTTTCAGATCATGTCTCAATCAAATATTACTCTCAGCTTTTAAAGTAAATTAAATTAGTTCTTGATTTTTACATTTATCACTAAAAGAATAACAGTGAATTACCACAACTGAAATCCTTTGGGAAATAAAATAAACTAGTGAAATTCTTTGCCAGTTATGGCTGTCACTTCTGCAATTAGATTGAAGTTGTAAACATAATTTTACAGTGGTTTGCCAGCATATAAACTGGTAATTCTCTTATAATTGGGGGTTATCTGGGAAGAAGCTTACAAGTACTAAAATTTTAGCGGTGGCTTCACTCTAGTTTATAGGTAGTTCATATTTATAACTAAGCCAAAGAAAGAGTTAGGTGCGGAGTGGGGGAGAAATCCATTCAGTATTATATTGAGGCATTAATAATTGATTTAGCAGATAAAATTAAAATAGGTGTTTTATCTTTGGCAATTAAAGTTCATACCTTTGCTGAGGCTCCATTTTCCAAGCTGTTAATCACAGGGACCTTCTCCAAATTCTGATAGCAACTTATTTAATTAGATTAAAAATCTTGTGAGATATTGACCCAATTCTTAACTATTTATTCACAATTAACAATTTTCTATCTTATGTAAATTTATCGGTTACATGCAATAATGGATATTGCACAAATCTTGATAACTTATTTATTTTGCAAAAATATAGTTCATGTAGTTTGCAGTGTTTTAGAAAAGAGGAAATAAATATATAAAAAGTGAATTTTTTTGCCCTCTCCCCTCTACCTTACAGGAACGTTTTTCCTTTCTTGGAAATATTTTGTTAATTCAGATTATAATTTTTTAGAAATGTGTTTAAAAAGGAATAATCATAAACTATCATAAGTCATGCTATAAAATGGGTAGTGGATTATCCTATTTATAACTTTATATTTATTTGAAATGAAATATTTTAATGAAAGAACTTTATATTTATTTAAAATGAAATATTGAGGATAACAAGGCAGGCTAAATTTATTATGCAAAATTGGTTCTGCTTTTTTTTTTTTTTAAGATTTTATTTATTTGACAGAGAGAGACACAGCGAGAGAGGGAACACAAGCAGGGGGAGTGGGAGAGGGAGAAGCAGGCTTCCCGCGAAGCAGGAAGCCTGATGTAGGGCTCGATCCCAGGACCCTGGGACCATGACCTGAGCCGAGGCAGACGCTTGATGACTGAGCCACCCAGGCGCCCCTGATTCTGCTTTTCTTAAAAAAATAATGGAAAGGTGCATATAAATGATAATTACTTCCAAAATTAATTTTCTAAGAAATAATATTTTTCTGATTGCTGTTCTCCTTATGCAATTTGGTACATTAGAAGCTATTTGCCATGCCATTCCTGAAATCCTTTTCTCCTTGGTTTTCATAGCATCACATTATTTTCACTTTCCATGACTTCTATGACTATTCTCTATTTCCTTCAAGGACTTCACTTTTTCCTCCCATTTCCTAAATATGAGAGGTACAGCATCCTCAGTGTCCTGCTCTTTTGCTCTTTACACTGCCTACTTCATTTTTAGTCTTTAGGAATAACTCATGCATTACATCACAAAGTACCACATCTCCCTCAAATTTTAGTACAGATTTTCTTCTGCCTTTGCCACTGAACTAAAATAGAAGCTGGAATCATCCAAACATGGAGCACATCCGAACATGAAACTAATTATTTTTTCTCTCCCACCTTCCCAATCAGCTGCTTTCATGTTGCCAATTTCCTTTTATACTATTTCTTTAAAAGTGTCTTAATAAAACATTTCATAACCATTCATCTATACTTACATTTTTCATTGCCATCATCTAATCATTACCAGTTCTATTTATTCTAAACTTAAATTCAAAACATTCAACTTCAAATACATTTAGCAACAAAAAATAAAATATTACGCTCCTTCCTTTTTCTCATCTCATATTTAATTATTCTAGAATTTTTGCATTTGTATTTGAAGACTGCACTCTCTGATACTACATTACTTGCTCAAAGCATAAATTATTACAGTTGACCTTAAATCGAAATGTTAAATGAATTATGCTGAATTTTCAAAGTTGTCTGATTTATCTCTATAATTTACAAAAAGGTACCAATGAACTATGTGAAAATAAATCATTTGGAAAATAGAGAGAAAACAAAATCAATCTACATATTTGAATTAAACTGATCATGCATTCCTTATATTATGCAAATTAGAACAGATTTGAATGTTAACTAAATTAATATAATTACTCTTGTAATAATAATGTAATGACATATTATGACAGTAACATAATTATTTTCCATTTTATGTTTTATCACAAACTATATTACTTGACCAAGAGTAGGGTAGGCTACATATATTCAGGGTAACACTGTCATGGAATATAATACTATTTAAATATTAATGGATATATTTCAGGTTTCACTCCATCCCTTCTTGAGTATTTCTCACTGTTTCCTACCATTACCTGAAAAACTTCCCATTTAAAAAGCAATAGGAAATTGGGCTAAAGCCATTAAGCTCTACAGTAGGATTGAAAGGCCTAGTAGCCAAATTGAAGCTTACAAGAGCTTCTAGAGTTTCAAGTCAACACAGAAGTCTCTAAATTCATCTTATCCCGTTGCTTAGAATCCCTCAAAATAGCTTTGTCTTGATTTCCAAAATAAGTTTTAAAATCCTAGTGAAATCCATTTTCTAAGAGACTGCTATTATTTTGTCCAGAACAATGGAAATAAAAGGACATGTATTATGGCCTTTAATGACAGTATGTGAATTTAGTTGACAGATCAATGGGTACTTTGAAGCTGTACAGAGGACTGGTTCTGAATTTGCTGAAGGGGGTTATTTTGAACAGTAGCTTTTTGAACTAAAACAGTTAACCCACTCTGATCAAATGTGACCTGCTCAGATGGACCTTTACTAACCATACTACCTGTTAATTAAAAAAGGCCATTAAACTGAGGTGGCTTTACTGCCTTAGTGACCTATGTAAAGAAGACAAAATGGGGCACCTGGGTGGCTCAGTCGGTGAAGCGTCTGCCTTTGGCTCAGGTCATGATCCCAGAGCCCTGGGATCAAGCCCTGCATCGGGCTCCTTGCTCTGCAGGGAGCCCTCTTCTCCTCCTCCCCACTTGTACTCTCTCACTGTCTCTCCTTCTCTCTCTCAAATAAATAAATACAATCTTAAAAAACAAGAAAGAAAGTAAACAAAACCTAAGCCTGTAATGCTTCATGATTAAGAAATCAACACCTAAGGACAATAGTCAACAAACAGCCACGGAATTTTTCCCCAAGACTTAAGCTGTTGAGCTTAAGCTATGGCCAATCAAATTATTTCCTTGCTCTGTCTCCACCTCTTTTCTGTAAAAGTCTTTCCCTTAGCTTCTGTCAGGTGGAGTGCTCCTTACCATTTCCAGTTTGGTCCTGCCCAATTGAAGTCCAATTCTCACCAAATAAATTATTAAAATTTTAAATATGCCTTAATTTGTCTTGTATCCAATGTGCCTGTCACTTTTTACACTGCTTCAATTTTTTCACAACACTTATTATAATCTGAAATATTTATGTACTTGTTTATTTTTTTTAATTTTTTGGTGTTTTTTTAATTATGTTCACCTGAGCCGACATATAGTACACCATTAGCTTTTGGTGTAGAGTTCAACAATTCATTAGTTTCATATAACACTCAATGCTTGTTTATTGTCTATTGTCTTATCAAGATTGAAAACTGCATGTGGAAATTTGTCCCATTCATCTCTGTATCTCTAAAAATAGACCTGTATTCTATAAATATTTTTAAGTGAAATAAGGAATATTTCCCAAATTACATTTTATTTCTCTCACAAAACTGAACTATTATTAATGTGATCTAATTTAAACTTACATTTTTAAAAAAAAACTAAAGGCATAAATATAATATCAGCCTCATATCATCTTTTTTTTTTTTTAAGATTTTACTTATTTATTTGACAGAGAGAGACACAGCAAGAGAGGGAACACAAGCAGGGGGAGTGGGAGAGGGAGAAGCAGGGTTCCTGCAGAGCAAGGAGCCCATGTGGGGCTCGATCCCAGGGCCCTGGAATCATGACCTGAGCCGAAGGCAGACGCTTAACGACTGAGCCACCCAGGCACCCCTCATACCATCTCATTTAAAGATTAGGTAGAATTATATTACAAAATCCCCGTCAAGAAAATAAACTGGTACAGTTAAAAGGCAATATTCTGCAGTAAAATTTGCAGAAAAGTTAGCATAAAAGATAAGATTTATAAGATAAAATATGCCCAAAATATAGTAAATTTATTTTGCTCATCATTCTAAATTATTAAATACGGTATAATCTAGATTAAATTAAGAAGTAAATCTGAACCCAATTAGCATATTATAATCCCTCTGAGAATATTTATAATATTCTGATACATAAACTACCTTATTGAAATTCTTACTTAGTTGGTCTAGGATATGAACTGAGGCTCAGTACTTCTGAAAAGTTCCCCAAAAAGATTCTAATTGAATGACCCCCACAGTGCATTGTATTTCTAGCTCTATTTCTAAAATAACCTTTTAATTCGGACTTCCTAAAACTTTCTTTTTTGAATTTCACCTTGCATATTGTATTATTTCCTATTACATGTTCTAAAATTGGATTTCCTTTGTTCTCACTCACATTGAGGCAAAATAACGAATGAAAAAAATACATATCTCCTTAAAATGAAAGAAAACGTACATTTAAATGTGAGATTTTGGTAGTCTTAACTTTCATAAAATACTTTATTTTAGAAATGTGTATTTCTGTTGGGGTGCCTGGGTAGTTCAGTGGGTTAAGCGTCTACCTTCAGCACAGGTCATGATCCCAGCGTCCTGGGATCGAGCCCCGCATTGGACTCCCTGCTCCACAGGGAGCATGCTTTTCCCTCTCCCTCTGCCTGCCGCTCTGCCTACTTGTGCTCTCTCTCTCTCTCTCTCCCATTCTCTGTCAAATAAATAAAATCTTAAAAAAAATATGTATTTCTAATTCTATTGAGTACTTGATGTGACATGTAAATGCTCTGTGTAAACTCAGGCTGATACCTTTGGGTAGTCCTACAAAAACGTCACTGAAATAATCTTATTACAATTTCAATACTTGATTATAACAGCATGAACTATTATTTTGACTTTTTTCATTAAATTGATGAGCTAGCAATTGGTCAGTTCAATTGAAAAATGTAAATCTTTTGCCATAGATATCTTGGTAATTAAAGAAGAAAAGCATCGGGTATACTGACTCTATCCTCCTGACATTTGGCACAGGGCAGACACAAACTCAACATGTTACCATTTACTGTGCAACCTCTGTGTACTTAGCTCTCTGGTAGTATAATAGAACATCTGCTGATGTTCTATGATCTACAAGTCAGAATTGGATAATGGCGCTGCGTTTGTCAATTTTCTTGCTTTAGGCTGTGGAGTCTCGAGACCACAATCAAACAGTTTACCTGGTCCAGGAGAGTATGTAATCTCTGTAGAAACCTTCTTTAAATTAGTGCTTTATAAAAATATTAAAAGAATTTTCCTTCCAAACTGTTACATAGTGCTTCCATGAGTATGTATGGATGTGTGTGTGAGTGTGTGTGTGTGTGTGTGTGTGTGGTATATTCCTTAATGCATACAGCTTAAGATCATTGTTCCAAGTCAGCCTAAATCCTCTTTTCAGGATCCCATTCTGCTTTTATCTCACATATCTGTTTTGGACTTCAATCATAGTGGTTGCTCTATTTTTGGCGAGTAAAATAGACCAATTAATGGCATTCACACTCTCTCACCTTAGTCCCTGGATGGCTGCTTTCTCTCACAATAGCAAGACTCTGATTACATTGTGGTAGGAAGAACTACTTTAAGTCCAAGTAGAGAAAAAGCTTTCTGATTGTTCACATACCACAGGAACCTCGACATATCCTCTGAAATGCCATTAAGTAGACCCCTGCTGCAGCGCTGCCTCCCCTGGAAGGTTGAGCCAATGTGGGCATTATAATCACCAGGTTTTCTATCTTCCCTTACCTACACAATAGTATAGCAAAATTAAAGTTGACTTGTTTCAGTTTCCACAGCATTTGAAAGGTCTTTAGTTAATAGCAGTAGTATTCCATTTAAAAATGAGAAAACAAAAATACTAATTTCACTTACTATGAAGTGTGCACATGCATAAAAATAAAAGAAAAAAGATGATATTGTGAATCCTTAGCTTAAAATATGATTTTATTTTGAATTAAAGTTTTTGATAAAATATAATTTAACCTACTATTGAATGTACTTTTATGTTGATAATGCAGTTGAGATAAAAATGAATTTCAAAATTATTTTATGCAGTATAAAAGTAGTGCCCACTTACTAAATACATAAAATACCAGTAAAATGGTATTATCTCTTTAATTTGTATCTGCTAATTTTTAACATTGGAATTTATAATATAAATATATATCATATATAATACATAAATATAACTCAAATCATCTTAGATAAAAAAATGTAACTCTTGGATTATAGAAAAAATGTTTTAAGATTTATTTATTTATTTGTCAATGAGAGAGAACACAAACTGGGGGAGTGGAAGGCAGAGGGAGAAGCAGGCTCCCCACTAAGCAGGGAGCTCAGTGCTGGACTCGATCCCAGGACCCTGAGATCATGACCTGAGCCAAAAACAGATGCTTAATCGACTGAGCCACTCAGGCATCTTGGATTATAGAAAATTTTAATGTGAATTTTAAAAGAAATTAGCCTCAGGTAAGCCAGACTAAAGAAAATAGCTGAATCTTATTAAATGCTTAATTGATTTATTTAAATCTTCTAATCATGAATTTTGATATTTTTAAATCAATCTTTTAACTTAAAAAAACCCACATTTTAAAAAGTTTTGAGGTATAAATTACATTAAAAAATTCATTTTTTGTATATAATTCAATGACTTTTAATAAATTTAGTGGTGTGCAACCAGCACTACAGGGCAATTTTAAATATTTTCATCACCTAAAGAGATCCTTTGTGCCCATCTACAGTTATTTCTTGTTCACACCTCAGCGACAGAAAACTATGAACCTATTTTATGTATTTAGAGATCTGCATTTATATGTAAATGGAATCACACACAACGTGGCGTTTTGTGTTAAGCTTCTTTCATAAACAGAATATTTTTAAAGTTTGTCCATGTTGTAGAATGTGCTTTGTTTCTCTTTATTGCTAAATAGTATTTCATTGTCTGGATATACCACATTTGTTTATCCATTCAATAGATGGATATTGGAGTTATTTCCAGTTTTTTTGGTTTTTATGAATAATTCTTCTGTAAACATTCCCAAAAAAATACTTGTGTGGACATTTGTTTTCATTTATTTCAGATGGATCCTAAAGACGGAATTGCTTGGTTGTATAGTCAATTTATATATATCCTTTTAAGAAACTGTCAGACTCTTTTCCAAAGTGATTGTTTTATTTTATATTCCCACCTGCAATGTATGAACTTTGCAGGGCTATCCTGCTATACATACCACATGGAGAACAGCAAGTATCCCAGCCAACTGACCCATTTATCTGCCAGACATGTGAATGCGCTACCTTAGATCATGTAGCACCCATCAGTTCATCTGACGACTGCAGCTGCAAGCAGGATGAGCAAAAAAAATTTCTAAGCTAAACCCAGTTCAAATTATCATGAGTAGATAAATGCATACAAACCTGGTTTTAAATATCAGTATACTACATAAAATCTTTTTTGTTGCTAACCTATAAAAGGAATATTGGATCGTATGAAACTGTAGATTTCTTATAACTGGCAAGTTCTCTTCCTAAAGAATAGTTCTGCTTTTGGACTATTGGTGTTTTCACTGAAAATGTTTGGTAATCAGTACTATTGCTAATTTAAATACCACAGAATATGGGACACGGAAAAGAGCACAGTCTTTTGTCAGCAGTCTCCCTATTGATTCTGCCAATGGAAGCAGCTAGTGTAGTGTCTGAGGGCTGGAGCGAGGTCAACCCCATTCTACTTCTAAATCCTTCATTGAGCGCAGTGCTGGGCTCCTGGAGCACCTTGGCTCACTCCCTACAGTGACAGCAAGAGAAACCATGATGCTCTTGCAGCAGGCAAGAGCTAAACACAGATGGCCATGGCCTCCTAAAACGGTGGTAAGGCCTTCTTTCCTGCACTTTATGGTCTTTGGAGGGCCACTCCAGGCCCCTTTTTAAATCTTCTATCTCTTCTGACAATTTTGTTACCCAACCCATAGCATTAAAATTTTTTTACATGAGGGGCGCCTGGGTAGCTCAGTCGCTAAGCATCTGCCTTCAGCTCAGGTCATGATCCCAGGGTCCTGGGATCAAGCCCCACATCGGGCTCCCTGCTCAGCGGGGAGCCTGCTTCTCCCTCTCCCACTCCCCCTGCTTGTGTTCCCTCTCTTGCTGTGTCTCTCTCTGTCAAATAAATAAATAAAATCTTAATTTTTTTTTTTTTTTTGTACATGAAAGGTCCAGAGTCAGCTTATAGGGTCCTCCTGACCAATTCCTGACTGATACTCTATGAATGACCTCTAAAAATCCAGTTTGAAAAGCTTTACTGTCAAAACTCTGAAGGTAGAGATAGGCTTTCTGCCCACAGCTTTTTGAATATATATTTTGGAAAATTGTACAGACTCATCATCTGACAAATTTGTTTCCTGTTGAGCACAAAATCACCTGGGGACAATACCGTGTCAGATCATACTGAAAGAGGAAACACCCCCTGCCTACCCGCAGCTTCAACTCCCACCATTTATCCCATATTTTTAACATGAGTCCTTTTTCTTTCTAACTCAAAGGCAGAGTGTTATGATGAGATAAGACAGATACACATTCTCTCAGTTCTTCAAATTCTCTCCTTAAAGAGAGAACTTTAAACATCAAAAAGTCCTCTCCCTCTGTGCTTATTTTACTCTTTCCCTCAAAACTAACTCAGTCACCCCTTCACCACGAAACTGTTCCTTCCCTGACCTCCTTAATTAGGAATGCACCACCACTGAAACATTTCACAGAACCAGGGGTCTCTTCTTTCTACTGCGGAGACATAATCTTAGTTACATAGGTGATGATTGTATTCAAAGCTATCCTCACAACTTATCTGAAAGTTCCACAAATACAAGGCCATTAATTGGATCATTTTGTTATTCTCACCATAAAATCTCCCAGCCTTAGTTAACTAGTGTTTTGAACCCTACCTCTATTTTCTGTTTGTGCTTTCTACCTTGGGAAGTCATTGCATCATTTACTTCAGTTTCCTAATTCTCTTAATAGCTATTTTATTTTATACCATGTATATAATTTTGCTAAGCTTCAATTTACTCCTTTATTAGCAATGTAACATTAGGCAGAATTTAAAACCTTCTTAGTCATCATTGTAATAAGAATAGGATTAGTGTTATTTGGAGGATAAAACAATGCATATGAAATTCTTATCATGGTGCCTTATCCTTGGTAAGTATTCAGTATAGATTACATTTTTCTTTTTTCCTTTTCTTTCTTTCTTTTTTTTTTTTTTGAGAGAGAGAGAGAACACTGTGGAAGGTAGGGGCAGAAGGACAGGGAGAGAGAGAATCTTCAGCAGGCTCCATGCCCAGCTCGGAGCCAGATGTGGGGCTCAATCTCCCGACCCTAGGTCATGACCTGAATGGAAATCAAGAGTTGTGTGCTTAATCCATTGAGCCACCCAGGTGACCCTCTTTTTTTCTTTTTTTTAATGGAGGTAATACCCTAACATAGTTGCTATAATAAATATTCTATAATATCCTCTATGTAATTTATGTTACCAACAATAGCTATTAAAATACTTAAATATATGAAATGCCAAAATACGTGAAATTGTGCTTGTGCATGCACATGTACTCTCTCAAATAAAATCTCACACACAAAAAAAGAAAATTACATTAGTTTAAATAAAATAATTTTGCCATGACATTTTTTTCTTATCAAATGTGTATGGCAAGTGATGATATTTTCTCCAGTACAATATCTATGGAAACATGTGATCACTGTATGTGTCCACATATCCTCCAAATACTAACTCTTTGACAGGGTCATAAAATATTTACATTTGTGCATCTTTTTGCATCTTGCAAGTAGAAGTTCTTCCAAGGCGGTGTAATAGCCTGGCTCAATTCTCTGACTATACCGTCGATTGGGAAATTGAGGGTTAGAGGAAACTTACTGGGAATTACAATGTCTAGTTTATGTCCAGCTTGACATAGTTTGCTGTTGGACACAGATGGAGCCAAAACATACCACTTTTAACCTGATTTTCCTCAGGATGACTTAGTTTTCCTGCCAATTTTTGAGGTCTGGAGAAGCATACAACAGTGAAATATCCCTTATCAAGTACAGAACAGAATGAAAAGTAGAATCCCCTTGCTATGTGTAAATAGAGTACCATCTTGTGATAATGATGAGCACTTTTTGAAGAACACTCAGCTATGTGAACTGCAAACTCATCTATTTGATTTGCAAATCTCATTCTTTCTAATGGGAAAGTCTTAAACAAGGTAATTTTAAACAACAATACTACTTCAGCTATTTTTGTCTAAATTTAAATTTAAACGAAAGCTCAGCAATCACTCCTTTTAAACCAGAATTTTTTATTGTTATTAATTTATTTTGTCAACGGTGTATTATACATGAAATCAGTGGTGCTTTTTAAAAAATAATATTGTTAAGTAAAGGGCTTATTTTATTTCTTATCTTTGTGAATACACAATGCAAGCCACTTCTGAAAGCTTAACAGAAAATTATAAAGGCTTGTCTGGGCCAAGAGAGGAGAACTAATTGAATTATAATAAAAAAGATTTTAAACCCAAGCCGTGAGGGTTCTTGCTTTTATTGATTATTTTTCAAACCTTCTGGAGATTAAAATCAAAAGGCTTTAGAGCAGGATTATGAACAAAGCTAATAATCTCAGAAAACTAGTCAATTCAATCATGTTCATATGAGTTAGAATATTTTAGCAAGTATAATTAAAACGTTAAAAATCTAACCTCTGACAGATAAATACTTGCAAAATCCAGTGGATCCATAAAAGGAAAATATGTAGCAAGTCACATCAGTTAGATAAATTCAGCTCTATTACACCAGAAAGTAAAATATATATGAAAATAGAACACATTTTGGTCCTCTTCAGAAAGCAAGAAGATCAGTACACAATTCTCTCTCTTGCTGCACTGCTCCTGCTATTCTTATACCTCAAAGTTCAGTACAGCCCAACAACCAGCTGGAAATGGCAAAGTGCTACTCTCCAACCAAAAACAATGAGTTGATTAATTTAGAGAATGTCTGAATGGTAACAATAAAAATGCTTAATATTGTTTTTTAAAGCATCCCCCGATCATGTTGCCATTCTGTTCAAAGCCTTAAAATTCCTATTACTAACATCAAAATAGTTACACACCTTTGTACAAGTGATGTACTGTAAAGTTGGACTTGTATCATATTATGTGGTTTGATTCCAAGAAAACTGTGTAGGGCATGGAAATGCTTACAAGAAATCAAGACTGACCTCTCAATCTTGGTCAGGTATTCTTTGAGCTGCATTATTAGGCTGACTCTGTTGCTTCCAGAGGAAAGAAGTAGAAAATATCATCGAGGGATCTTGGCGTCTGTATCATGGAGTTTGGAGAGATGAAGAAGACACATGGAAAAGCCTGGCTTTCCTGTGAAAAATCCAAAGATACAACAATGGTTGTAGTTGCTTCTGATGGCTGAAAGATGACAAAGCCACAGAGGAGCAAGCTGCACTCACAAAGATGGTGGCACAAAGGTGTTTGGTCCTGTTGGCCACATGTGAACCTAGTAGAAAGAAGCCAAGACTTGAGTCTTCTTAAAAACCTGTGATAAGGAGTCCAGATTGGATAGTCAAAGTTACGTAGATAGAGATTCAACATGAGTGGACCACTCAGAGTCAGGGGCTGACAAGGGGAGTTATAAGTTGCCAGTTAGTGGAGGCATGCTCCAAAACTAGAAACTGCAAGGAAAAGTTGAAGTCCTTACCGAACACTCAGAAATAAAATAATTGAACGTAAAATGAAGTAATTCCACATCACCATTTATGTAGGACCTGTCCACCATCATCACCCATCTTTCCTTCCATTTTCAAACCCTGGAGGAGAAGTATACAAAATGGCCAGGAAGAGGAGAGAGGGCAGGATCAAGGAAGAAGAGTAAAGCAAATACTGAAATCAATCATCAACAACAACAAAAAGCACTTTAATGTACCTACCACTCCCCTCTCTTTCTCACTGCAGGCTTTTGAGATTATAGAAATAAGGCAGAAGTTCTCCCTTGCATCAGACAGTAAAAGTTTGTTTGGATTTGACCATATTTTGTTTTTTTAAAATCTGGAAAAAATTAGACTATGTAATGACATGTGAGAGTAAATGAAAATGCTTTGGGGTTCTAGCTCAGGTTCAGGAGGGTTGAAAGAAGGTGCTTTTAAAAATACAATTGTTTTTTGCTTGATATCGCACACGTTTAGTTTGTTCACTACAATAGGTGCCTAGAATTTTTTTGATTTTGACATTCAGAACTGAATAATCTATTTCTCTTTCATATACATTGCTAAATCTGCTCTCAAAACATACATGCATCTCCTGATAGTATGCCACACTGCAGAAAGTCCCGGATAAGTGTTTGGTGCATAGTTGGTCCTCAATAAATATTAGTTTACTACTCTATTTCAATTACATACCCATTGTGTGTGTGTGTGTGTGTGTACATTTGTAGGTCTGTGTGTATTTTTCTCAGTAAATATTTGGTGATCAAACCAGTTTACTTTTGAAACGAATAACATGGTATATGCTTGTACATAAAGATTATACAAATTAGCTCTCCCCTACTGGTATGTAATACTAGATAAGTGTGTACATATACATATGTCACATACATACACACACATAGATACACATGCATACCTATATACATACATGATTCATATATGTATGAATCTACGTATCCATGTGTATGTATATAGCGCCTTTGCTAATTCTCTACTTTATTTCATTCATCTGTTTATCTTTAACCCAAATAAAAATTCTCTTAATTACTGTAATTTATAATGTCTTGATACCTTAACTGTTCTCATTTTGCAGAAAACTTGTGGTGATCTGTGGTTCCTTCAGTTTCCATATGTGTATTACAATCAGTCAACCAAACACAATAATAACTGTGCAATCAATTATTTCTCTAAGGAGCCCAGGTTCCTTTTACTGAAGAAAAAGTATAGAAACCAAACAAAGGTTTGCTTCTTATTGACACTGGGATGTCATCACACTGAGGCCTTCTCCATATACGGAGCTAGGACATATATGAAATGTATGTAGACACATACATAAAGACATCCATATCTATTTTAATATCAATCAATGTATTGATCAAAACCCATGAGTTCATACTGATATCTCTAATACCATAGGGCTCATTCAAGCCATCTCCCCTTCTTTACCTGTAATTCCTTTTTCTGATAGCTTTCCTGACAGTGAGAAACTGGATTTCGTTATCTACTCTATATTTACTGATTTGCTCAGTCCTCGAATATAAATAAAGCAATGTCAGATTTGCTACCCTAAACTATGTAAAAAACAAATTTATTACATAGAGTACAAAACTTATTTCTTTAATAGATTTTACTTATAGTATATTCAATATTATACTGTAATATAATGTATTCAATATTTTATTATACATCTTCCTTTTAGTATATTTTCCTTATAGCATATTGAATATTATATTAATATAGTATATTCAGTATTTTCTTATATCTCTTCCTTTCTTCCATGAAAGATAGCTTACTATAGATATTCTTTTGCATGAAATGCTTTTTCCAACCAACTTACCTGAAAAAGAGAAAGTTGAGTGCAACAGAGTGAGTCTGGCAGTTTTAAAGTAACATGTAAATTTTAAATCTTAAAATTTCACATTAAAGACTTAAAGTTAGGATTTGTTATGGCTTTAGGTTTTATTCTTTTTGGTTGGCATGATAGAGAACTCTTTGATTAAATTAACCATGGGAAATCACAAAGTTCTACTTTTCCAAGACAGAGAAGCCTATAAAGGCAGCATGTAAGGAAAATATTATTTGAAAATTCATATCTAACATTTACAGAGAAATTATTTTAAATGTGTAATAGGAGATACAAAGGATTTAATGTACCCATTGAATATGTTGATAGGAAAACACTTGTTCTGAGGTATTTGCTGCAGACTACACAATTCATGCTAAATCACTGTGAAGATTCTGCTATTCTGGGGTAAAATTAAAGCCCTAAAAGTAATACAGAGGGAATGGGGAAGCCAAACCTACTGAAAATTAGCAAATATTTTCGTGCATTTTACCCAAGGACTTCCATCTTTTGGAATTCTTTTTTTTTAACTTTTACTTATAACCAGCAAGTCTCTATGCCAGTATTTTATTATAAATAAATAAATGTGTTAATGAAAGGAAGAAAGGAAGGAGAAGAAAAGAACATTTCATTATTTTCTGTGAAACAAAACAAAAATATACCAATTTGGTAAAATATCATTTCTAGTCAGTTCACTCAGACTTTAGTCAGTTTCACAAAACTAACAGAAACAACATGCACAACACATCTCCACAGCGAATGGAGGTGTTCTGTTCCCCAAAACAGCACTGTCTCCAGAAGCCTTTCTTCACCTTTCACAAAGTATTTCTCCCATGCTTTCACCACAAGCATTCTAATTACTAAAAATCCACATTATATACACTGTACAGTATGATCCCAAGTTGGATCTACTTTATCACTGAAGTAACATAAATATATTTAGTTTTTCACCTGAAATGAAAAGGTGTCAGATCAATTTTTCCTCTCTGATTTCTGCTTTTGACTCTGGCATTATTACAAATTGCCCTGAGGCATATCTTTCCTTTTAATACCATGCCTCAAATGCAAACGTTCAGCGGTAGTTATTGTTCAACATTATATAACCAAAAAGAAATGCCACCTAGTTATTAAATTGTCAGAACATTAAAAATGAATAAATCATAACAAACTATATAATATATAAAGCCATAGCCACACTTTTCTTCAGAAGAGGCCTTATAAAGTGTGTGGAGGGTACTAAAGGACTAAATCTAAGAGTAGGAATTTGCTGTCTCAGATATTTTAACTGTGTCAAGAAAAGTAACCATATCCCTGCTTCCACAGAATTAGTAAGGATGCAGAATTTCCCTGGTACTGACCAGCTTTTTATTATTTAACGTGTGAACTAGTTAAAGGAGTATCTCTATTAAAATATAGTTCCTTGCAGAGTAGCTCTCTAACAATCATCATCTGATACTTTAATTTGAGGTAACCTCTTATGAATATCTTTGATTTAACTTCACATAAGTTTCAATCACAAAAGAAACATTATATATAAAAAATATTATCATGCTCTTGTTTATTCCCTCTGTGACCATATAACTGATCCATATCATCTTTAATCACATGTTAAATTGTTTTCTAGATGGTATAAAATATAAGCTTTCATCATATTTCCACTTAGAACAAAGATAACCAAAAGGATTTGTGTATTAACTCAAATGGAATTTTGTTGACTTAAATTAAATAATATAATGCACTACTGGCCTTTCATTGCAAACCAAACATAAAAACAGATCTTATAAAAGGAAAATCTTGGTGATATTTATGACATCCTAAATTCTTGACATCCTAAATTCATCCTGAATTACAGGTCTATACAAAACCAAAGTAACATGGCACTGAGTGACCTGAATTATTTATTATCCTTACTATCCTTGAAAAAAATAAATAGGGATAAAACCTGTCAGAATGACTAAAATCAACAACACAAGAAACAACAGGTGTTGGCAAGGATGTAGAGAAAAGGGAACTCTCTTGCACTGTTGGTGGGAACGCAAATAGGCGCATCCATTCTGGAAAACAGTATATGTTCCTCAAAAGGTTAAAAATAGAACAACCCTATGATCCAGCAATTGCACTACTAGGTATTTACCCAAAGAATACAAAAATACTAGTTTAAAGGGATATGTGCATCTCGATGTTTATAAAGCAGCATTATCTACAATAGCCAAATTATGGAAGCAGCCCAAGTGTCCATCAATATCTGAATGCATAAAAAAGATGTGATATATATGCTCAATGGAATATTACTCAGCCATAAAAAAGAATGAAATCTTGCCATTTGCAACAGCATAGATGGAGCTACAGAGTATTTTGCTAAGTGAAATAAGTCAGTCAAAGACAAATATCATGATTTCACTCAAATGTAGAATTTAAGAATCAAAACAAATAAGCATAGGGAAAAAAAGTGAGAGAGGGAGGCAAACCAAGAAACACACTCTTAATTGTAGAGAACAAACGAGGGTTACCATAGGGGAGATGGGCAGGGGGGCTAGATTAAATAGGTGATGGGGATTAAAGGAGTGCATTTGTCGTAATGAGCACTGTGTATTGTATGGAAGTGCTGATGATCACTATGGTGCACACCTAAAACTAATATAACCCTGGAATTTAAATAAAATCTTAAGAAAAAAAAAATAGGGATAGGTATAAAACTGGCATATCCATGGCAAACTATCTTGCTATGTCTTAGAACCACACCTATATTTTGGACTCATTACAACCAGTGAAAATTGTCAGCACGTGCTGAAGTTGTCTATTTTTACTACACCTGACCATTTGAGATGACCAACAAAGCTGAGAATTGAATTTTAATTTCAACCAATCTATTCCAACTATTCCATCATCAGTAACCTCAGGAAACTTCTACAATAGGTTCTAATCCTTATTTCTGCCTAACAATATAACTGGATCTCCAACTTTCTGTAGCTTTCAAAAGTAATACTTTCCAAAGTAATAATTGGCATTGTCTGCACTTCCTGCTGAGATATTTACCATCCATAGTTTTCTTAGTACAGAATTACCTGATAAATGATGGTTGTCATTCTCTTACCTCGCAAATTTATCTTAATAATGGGACAATATTTGGCAGATTTCTGTTACATAATTGACTTCCAGATACAAAAGCAGATTATGGAATATGTCAATCCATATGTGTACCTATCTTATTTGTTGCCACTAAGTAGTAATTTTATTTTATTTATTTATTTATTTTTATTTTTAAAGATTTTATTTATTTATTTGACAGAGAGAGAGAGAGAGCGCGAGAGCAGGGACACAAGCAGAGGGAGTGGGAGAGGGAGAAGCAGGCTTCCCGCAGAGCAGGGAGCCCGATGCAGGGCTCGATCCCAGGACCCAGGTATCATGACCTGAGCCGAAGGCAGACGCTTAACGACTGAGCCACCCAGGCACCCCTAAGTAGTAATTTTATTTAGTTATAATATAAAGTACAAAATTTTGTATTTGATATTTTCAATAGATGTTTAGTTCCCACCATTCTTTTGCTTATGGTGAGAAAGGGACTTGTGATATCTATACTTTAGAATGAGTGGGAAAACATAAACCTTTTGTACTTTCCTAATCCCAACTTTCTGATTTATTTATTTATTTTTAAACATTTTATTTATTTATTAGACAGAGAGAGAATGAGGGAGAGGACAAGGGCAGGGAGGGGCAGAGACAGAGGGAGAAGCAGACTCTCCACTGGAGCAGAAAGCCCAACACGGGGCTCAATCCCAGGACCCTGGGATCATGACCTGAGCTGAAGGCAGACGCTTAACCTACTAAGCCACCCAAGGCACCCTCTAACTTTCTGATTTAAAATGAAAATGGGTCATATAGATGAAGAAGAGAATGCTAGCCAAAACATAAAAGAACATTAAGAGGGAGATATATGTGAATTTTTTCCCTAAATATCATGTACATACTTTCAGGGGATCACTTAGTGTACATTTGTTAGTAAGCAAGCTGTTACTATGCATATCTACTCATCATGTAATGGGTGTTAACTTCATTGTCACAAACCAGATGTGGTTGGTACTCCACAACTAAAGAAACTGAGGGAGGGGGAAGGAAAAGACAGGTGAGGTGAGGGGAGGGTGGGGAGGGGAGGAGGGGAGCAGAAAGAAAAAATTCAACACCAAAACATAGATGAGGAGAGGTGAGGGAGGGGAGGGGAGGAAGGGAGAGGAGAGGAAAGGAAAAAGTCAACATCAAAACATGGATTCAGTTTTATTATTTTTTCTCCATGTTCCTTTGGTGATAGCATGTTGTTTTCTCTTTTTTAAATATTTAATAATTAAAATATTTAAGGTATTTAGGGACAAATAAAATATTATTTAAAGAAAATGCAAGAAATGTGTTTTTAAAAGATTGTTCCCATTGCTTAGCACCAATAATACCAATGAAGTGGTGCTCCAGGGAATGCAGGAGGAGGATGTTGAGTGCTTGGAGGGAACTTTTCTTTTTTTTTTTTTTTTTTTTAAGATTTTATTTATTTATTTGACAGAGAGAGAGGAAACACAAGCAGGGGGAGTGGGAGAGGGAGAAGCAGGCCTCCCTCAGAGCAGGGAGCCCAACATTGGGCTCGTTCCCAGAGTCCTGGGACCATGACCTGAGCCTAAGGCAGACACCTAACGACTGAGCCACCCAGGCACCCTGGAGGGAACTTTTCAGTACCTCATCATGAGAAGCTTTGTGTAGACAGATCCAAATTATGTGAGGAGTTATAAATGAGTAAAAGGTCAAATAGATTTAGGAAACTCTGAGTTCATTAAAAGTAAACACGTTTCTTTTATTCAAAACCTCTCAGGGCTTTAAACAAATTTGAGCATGGAAGATAATGCAACAGGATAGAAAATGTGGAGCAGCCGAAAAACGATGTTGTATAAGGGAAGTTTGGGAATGATAAGGGCAGGCTTTAAATTCCAGATTTGTTATAAAGCATATTACCTTGAATGAACGTTTTAATTTCTTTAAACCTATTGTCTAATTGATAACATTTGAAAATATATCTACCAGGGAGTTGCAAAATCTAACATGCTAGAAAAAATATATAATTTCCAGATAATGATAATAATCATTCAATCTTTTATATGCATCATTAAACTTAACACTAGCAAAAAATTCCATAAGATAGAGATTTTTGTTTTTTACCCTATAGAATCTTTAGGAGGATAAACAGATTTTCTTCTTTCTGCATTTTAGCCATTGGTGTATCCTAGTGCCTAAAAGTGTGTACAATGAGTCAGAACTCAGTACTTTTTTTAATGATGTGAATGAATGAATAAATAAATAAATAAATAAATAAATTAATTAATTAATTAAACCCCCCAACACTGTTACACCCACACAAAAACTGTTAAAAATCTATGCAATTTGATTCTAGAGTCTGTGATTCACCCATAGCATGTTGTGGATTTCAACACAAAGAAGTTATTTTCTTTTTAGTTTTAATAGTTTTTTGACAACATAACAGCCTTTGAAATTAGAAATTTTATACAATTATTGTGTTTTATTTTTCTGCTTCTGTTAAATTATTGTATCTATTCATTTATTTAATAAGCATTTAATAAGTGATGACTATGTGTGAGACACTGAGCTAAAAACTAAAAACTTCAGAAAGCAGCTATACTCAACACTATACCACCAACACTGCACAAAAACGGAAACCTTTGTACAAAAATGAAAGATAAACTCCTGCTTTCTGCTCTAGTAAAATGGACAAGATCGGTATGTAAACAACTACTAGTGAACACAGTGCAAATGCTCACTTATTTATGGTTTACCCAGGGCCCAGGCATTGCACTGGGAACTGGTAAGAACAACTAAATATTTTGAAGTGTTTTACACACGATGAATAGAAAGCTTTCAGAAAAGGAAGACAGGTAATTCAAAGGTCACAGGCAGCAAGTTCAAAAAAAGTGGCTTGGTCATTTCTGAAACCATCTGTATGCAAAGCACAGAAAGAAAATAGAGGGGCGCCTGGGTGGCTCAGCCATTAAGCATCTGACTTTGGCTCAGGTCATGATCCCAGGGTCCTGGGATCGAGCCCTGCATCGAGCTCCCTGCTCCGCAGGAAGCCTGCTTCGCCCTCTCCAACTCCCCGTTTGTGTTCCCTCTCTCGCTGTCTCTCTTTCCATCAGATAAATAAATAAATATCTTAAAAAAAAAAAAAAGCACAGAAAGAAAATAGAAAGTTACTTGGACCTACAGTTATTGACCATCTACGACGTACATGGCATATAGGGAGGCTCAAAAATAGTGTTTTAGTAAGTGAATAAATGATGTAAAGAATTATTTTTAAGTAGCTGGAGGTGGAAGAGATTTAAAGTGGGAAAATTATTTTTTCAATATTTATTTTGCATTTTCTTTTGGGGGGGATGTTATTTCCTTCTCAATGTCCATTCTCAATTACTGGTTCTAGAACTATTAGAAAGATTAATCCTAAATTGACCAAATTTCATATAAAGTGGTCTGTGATATGTACATTTCTTTTTCTAAAAAAATGGATTCAATGATACCTGTGGTAATAAAACTTGAATTGATAGAAATAATTTCTATCAAAACATATTATTTAGAAAAATGTCACTGTACACTTAGAAACATCTGTCTAATGAGCAATTTGAAAAATAAGCATGAGTTAAAGAAAAGGCACATTGGTAAAAACGTCAGGCAAAAATGAGGAATCAAATCAGAGATCAATTTTCTAGGACTGCTACTGCACAGTTCTGGAAGCTAGAAGTCTAAAATCAAAGTGTCAGCAGAGCCATACTCCCTCTGAGACTCTGGACAGAGTCCTTCTTTGCCTCTTCCTAGCTCTTGGCTGTGGCCACCAATTCTTGGCATTCCTTGGTTTCCAGTTGCATCTCTCTAATCTCTATCTACCAAGGGTTAGGAGTTCAACATATCAGTTTGGAAGATACAGATGCACCCATGACAACCCCTAAGTCCCAGGTGATGTTTTGCCCAGCCTAACTAATATCCAGAATTATTAAGAACAAATCTTGGTTAACCAATAAAATTCTAGAAAGTTTTTTTTTTTTTTCTGTCAAGCTATGGTAACCCCCACCTAGCAAACCAATGATAATATTTACAAATTTGGAAAAAAAACATTTACCCTTATATGAAAAGAAGGCCATACTAAAGATGAAGATTTGTACATATAGCCATGCAAACCATCAACAACGTCTTAAGGATGGTTTGACAAGCAGCCGGATATATAGCAGTTTTTGATAAAAAATGAGCTACTAATTGCTTAGAGCTGTCCATATGGACCTGTCAATCAATTCTTACAGATAAAAACCTCTATAAGAACATAAATGAACTTAGATAACTAATCTTGGCAATCATACAGACAACTAATTTGTATACAAATATAGCTTAATCCATTAAAAGTAACATAATACTCATTTTATGAATCATCAGTTCATAAATTTGATTCATGATCATAATTTATGCAGAAGATTAGAAAATATACCCCATCATCAATTCAAAAGCATATAATGTTGATAGCAATCTCTAGATATTGTTGGCAAAATAATCAGTGACTATTGGAATTAAATCAGTGTCCTGAATGGCTTAGCTCGAAGTAACATATCATTTAAGTTGTATCATGAATGAATTGTCTCACCATTATCAAAGTTAAATAAACACACTTTGGTATACTTTAGCATTGAATTGGAATAGATTTATGCCATTAGTTTTATACAAAAAATAAAGGAATGAGGCAGTGTTATATTATAACAATGATATTACTACAATGATATAAATGTGTTTGCCTTTCACATCACCAAAATTTTATTTCAAAATAATGTCTTATAATGAGGTCCAATTTTTTCTTTTTAAGATTTTATTTATTTATTTGAGAGAGAGAATGAGAGAGAGAGCAGGAGAGGGGGGAGGGTCAGAGGGAGAAGCAGACTCCCTGCCAAGCAGGGAGCCCGATGCGGGACTCGATCCCGGGACTCCAGGATCATGACCTGAGCCGAAGGCAGTCGCTTAACCAACTGAGCCACCCAGGCGCCCATGAGGTCCAACTTTTAAATGACTTGACTGAAGTCTCAAAGTATTATCATTTGTGTAATGCAAATAAAATTCATTTCACTCAATTATTAAGGTATGGAAAATGCTAAGACATTGAGGTTCCATTTGAGGGCAATCAACAGATTAATTTATGTGAGTTTAAGGGAAAAAAATTACCAATTACATAACTTTCAACTCTTACTGGTCAACTTCAGAGACTTCTCAGAAGATTAGCACACAGTCACTGGCTATGATTATAATGAATATTTCATGGTGAAAATGCCAAATATGAAAGGAAAATTTGAACATAAAACCTGAGTTTCACCTATAGAAGTATTTTAATATCTGATTATTATAGTAATTATTTAATATGCATATGTAATTATTATTACAACTATTATTTATACATAGTTATAAAAATGAAGAATAAAAATCTTATATAGCTATAATATTGTGTTATAATGATAATAAAAATATACTTAATGCATTTTTAAATACATTTCCCCCATTTCCTGGCACGGACTGACAGAGTGAAAGGAGAGTCTCTTGGTTATCCATAAGATGCCCCTTTCAACCATATCTGAGTTTATGCTAATGAGGTGACTCTTGGATGTCAGAAAGAGCCAGGAATGATTAGAAGGTTGGAATCCTCAGGCCCACCCCCAATCTCCAAAGAGGAGAGAGGGTCTGGAGGTTTACTTAATCACCAATGGCCAGTGATTTCATCAGTCAAGCCTACCCAATGAGGCCTCCATAAAACTCCTAAATGATGGGGGTTGAAGAGCTGAATTGGTGAACACATCAAGGTTTTAACATTGAGCTCCGCGCCCTTTCCCCATACCTTGATCTATGTATCTCTTCCATGTGGCCAAAGGGGTCTTGGGAACCCTTGACTTTTAGCCAAGTTACACAGAAATGTGGGTAACCTGGGGGCCCAGTACTTGTGATTGGAGTCTGAAGTAGGGGGCAGTTTTGTGGGACTGAGCCCTTAATCTGTGAGGTCTGCACTAACTGAATAGTTAGTGTCCAAATTGCTTAATGTGAGGGGAAAATCCATACATTTAGTGTTAGAAATGTTGTGAGTAGTAAAGAAATAGAAATTCTTTTCTTTAACAGCTTTCAGCAAACTATCATATTCCAAAAAAAAAAAAAGCATGTTTTCAGTTTGAAACTTTGTAAATGTTCTTTTCCCTTTAATCTACCATTCAAATTGGCTTATATTGAAACTGAAACTGCTGTAGAAACGTAAAAATTGATGGAAATGAAGATAGACACACTAATGCTTCAGCAAGGCTTGACTTTAAACAACTAGTTTTTCTCTTCCTTGTTCATGAAGCCTCCCCCTCCCTTTCACTTGTTTTTCTGTAGAAGAACCCTTTGTTCCTGAGACTCCATATCCATACTAAGTAAGGAAACTCCGAGGACGGTGCCCAGCCCTGGTCACGAGACCACCTAGAAGACATGAGAAACGAGGCTGGCAGCACGTACCAGATTCTCATTGAAACTGCCCAGATCCTGTATTTTCCTATAAAACCCCTCAGCCTTTTACCCCAGTGGGTCAGCAGTTTTGAAGGCTTAGCTTGCTGCAGCCTCCTTTGCCTGGCAAAGTAATATAAACTATCATTCTTCTTCATCCCCATACTCTGGCTTTGTCTTTTATTTTGGCGCTGGAGAACAGAGGTCAGTTTTTGACAACAAAACGAAAATACCATCTGTCTCATAGATTGAGACATCTTAATACCTTGACACATAAGGTAGACTTAAAGAAAGTTCAATCATTTTGTCTCTAATTACTTTTTAAAAAACTACCTGATCTCTTATGACATAATGAAGCATTTTAAAAACACTGTTTTAGTTGGATAAATACTGGTAGGTTTAAAGTTACTTATTCAGAATTGTTTAACATACTGATTTGTTCACTTCATTTTTTTTCAGAACTTTGCATATGTAAGTATGACTACTGCAAGATTCTGATATTTTAAATGTGAAAGTTCTTAGTTATCCAAGGTCATACTCAAATATCTTCCATCTCTTACTATGGATGACATTTTCTGCATGAATAGGAATTTATAGGTGTTGATATATGCATTGCAAATACACCAAATTTACATCCAATTCAAATTTAACCTGACAAACATTTTAACATTACAATATACCTAAGGCTAACTCAATGCGTAGGATGATGGCTTAACCATATTGTTACAGGATGTTTGTTCCCTTAGTACCCACGGTTCTTGATCACGCTACTTGGAAGAATGAAGAGGCAGACCTGACCAAGAGTGTTGGGCAGCAAAGCAAAGTTTATTGAGCTATAGTACAAAGCTCCCAGAGAGGGAGGGGACCCTAGAGGATTGCTGTTTTTCGGCATTCAAATCTAGGGGTTTTTATAAGCTCTTTCAAAGAACTATCTTAAGCATCCTGAGATTCCCCGTGGATTGGATGCTGAGGTGTGACAATCAGGGCTTTGATCATGCACCTGTCTACCTACGGGGTTATTGTTCACATGTTGATGGTCTTGTGGGCTGACATCTGGAGACTAACTGCCTCAACTTGTGATAGTGACCAGTGTTTTACAGTTAATATTTTTGTTTCAGGATGTTTGGGGAAAGTCACTCCTGCAGAGGCTGCTAGACAGGATGCTGTTGTGGTCTTGTCTAAGCTGTAAAACAGGATGCTAGTCTGGTTTTGTCTTAGCTGTCCCTGGTCCCTGTTTTCTTGTTGGGGACCCTGGCCCCGAATACCTACGTGTCCAATTAACCTCTAACAGTGTGATTTATTGGGGATAGTAAACTTGTCTTAAAAACAAAACAAAACAAACCCAAACAAACAAAACACACAAAATTCTTCCACCATCTCCAACTATATCATTCATTGAGTAAATCAGTATTTTTTAAAATTTCTAACGTGAAAATATTATTAGTTTGGGAAACTGCAGGAGAACTTAAGCATACAAAATGTTCCCATTGTTATTGTCATTACAATCTAATCATGAAGACAGAAATACTAAACATAAAATTGAGAAATTATATGACAACACATAATTACATCCTAAAGTAGACTAAAGTTAGCTTTATTTTATAAAGGAATTGTCTTCAATAGGTCTGTTAAAATGTAAAAAATATATAGAATTCTCAACTAAGTAGCTAAATAGTTGTCACTGATGCTGCTTTAACACTTCTGAAGTTATTAAAAGAAGGAAATGTGTAAATATTTAAAATCTGTTTTGGGCGCCTGGGTGGCTCAGTTGGTTAAGTGACTGCCTTCGGCTCAGGTCATGATCCTGGAGTCCCTGGATCGAGTCCCGCATCGGGCTCCCTGCTCAGCGGGGAGCCTGCTTCTCCCTCTGACCCTTCCCCCTCTCATGTGCTCTCTGTCTCTCTCATTCTCTCTGTCTCAAATAAATAAAATCTTAAAAAAAATAAAATAAAATAAAATAAAATAAAATAAAATAAAATAAAATAAATAAAATAAATAAAATAAAATAAAATCTGTTTTGTCTTTGCTTAAGAGGGATAATTTCTGTAAACCTGAGTAAGGATAAGGATGTGCATTTAAGACAGATTCTATCTGTCCAATAACAATTAAAAATTGGAGTAGTTTGAGCATATAACTTTGCATTCAATAAAAAAAAAAAATTGTTCTGGAGGAATGTCCTACTGAGTCCCAATCTGCTGAACTATGCTGTGATATTTGAAAATAGAGCTTGTGATAAAAGTCTCCTAGCTAAATTCAACACACGGGGAAATCAAAGAGATAGGACACTTCGTTTCAAGTACAGAAGGAGGGTTAAGGGACAGGCCCAAACAGTTCAGCAACACACATATGTTCATATATTCCAGTCCTTAAAGGTGCCAAAAAGCGTGAAACCTTGGCACTCTGTGTCTCCCACTCACCTTTCCCTGTCCAGAGCTTGAAAAAATAGAAGTCGCACACCTAAATTGCAGAAAAAGGAATTTAGAATAACTAAAACTAAAAGAAGACCTTTGTGGCGGTAAAGGTAGCAAGTAATAAAAGAGATGGCTGTTGGAGGTTGCGTCATTTGCTCCCCTTTAGAGGAAGAGAGGTAAAGACTGACATTCCCATTTCCCTTTTTAAAATTTAAAGATAATACTGATGGGAAACTGGGGAAAAAAAGAAAAAAAACCTTCTTGAGGTCCTGTTGTCTTCCCAATTTTAAAATGATCTGCATGACAATTAGTGGTAAAACACGGGCATGATTATATAAATAGGCCGTTTAGATTAAATAGCCAAGCATATTTGAAGTGGGGTAAAATAAAGTGAATTCTTTATGATATTCTCATAAATGTTTATGACTCTATGTAATTTGAAATCATACTCTACTGGTAAAGGTTATCATAACTCTGCCCAAAAAAAGAAATACGTAAAATCAGAAGGTTCTATACAATTACCTGGCCTTAATACTAATGACTAATATATAGATGTAAAAAGGACAACCATAGATAAGGTCTTGTAACTTCCATTGAAATTGAGAAGGAATTTACCTTCTAAGGCGTTCTTCATTATATTCACTGTGTGTACATTCCTGTAATGTAGTTCACAGTTGCTATATGCACTTGCTAGAGATAGCAGTCACTCAAGAAATAACTGTTCCAAGAAATGAAATAATGCAATATTTACCAGACTCTATGTGAATCTATAATTGAATGGCCCCCCAAACCAAATTCGCACAAAGAAAATATTTTTATTAATCAAGCATATAATTAGTATACGACAGCCCCAAAATATGATATACAAGCTAGTTTCCCCAACTAGTGTAATTTTTGCTGACTCAGATATGCAGAGGGGACAGGAAGGAGCCAGTCTAAGTGTGTGGTTAGAAGGAACAAGGGACTTGACAGAGAACAGCAACAACATCCTGAAGAGTTCAGTATATCTGCTCTTGGAGCAGAAAGAACAAAGGATAATCAATGTCTTTATTTGATATGTGGTACCTCTTCCCACACTGTATTTGCTTTTCTCATCTATTTTCTTCATCGGTAATCCAATTTACACTGTCCATATCACACAGAGAAGAAGAAAACTGCATTACTGAATAAGGCATCTGCATAATCACCGGAGAGCTGCAGTAGAACCATCAGTGATAAGGAAGAGCAAACACATTCCGTGGTTTTTAGAACCATATGTGATCTCAGTGTTGACACACTCGGAAAAGAAAATACAAAAATTTAACTTTTCAATTCTATAGTAATATGCTCTAATACTCTGAAGCTATGGTACACTATATATTTTCTGGAAGTTTATGTCATATAATATCTCACAAGTACATGCATTTATGTAGTGTTTTTGTGTGTTGTGAAATTAACAATTGCTTATTAACTTTAGTAGTTTATCTGTAGATCCTTTGGCTTTTTCTAGGTATACCATGATGTGGCTACAAATGATGGCTTTCTTTCTTCCTTTCCATTTTTTATACATTTTGCTATTATTGTTACTGGGATTAATATTATTCTACTATACTGCATTGGGCTAGGTTTTTCTGTAAATAGCTGCATAGAAGTGGTGATAGCAGGCATTCTTTCAGAAGAAACTATTTCAATATTTTACTATCATGTGTATGGTACCTTGATATGGTCTATAGACTTTTTTTATAGAAAAAAATCTTTCTAAAGGAAATTTCCATTTGAATTCCAATTTTATAAGAAATGTGAGGTTCTTTCAACATGAATTGATGTTGAAATGCATTTACTGCTTCCTCATATATTGAGATGAACATATGCTTTTATATTTCTTCATTCTTTAAGCTGGTGAATTACATTGTTATGCCAATGTTGTATTTCTGGAATAAACCCAATAGTCTGTAATATATTTTTCTTTTTATATCCTGCTTCAATGTATTTGCAAATATTTTAAGTAGAATTTCTTCATCTATGTTCACGAGTGAGATGGTTCTGTATATATGACTATATAACTATTTAGATTGTTTTTTCTTGTGTCTACTGCATTATTAGGTTTATAACAACCCTCTTATTTTTCCTTTCATCAGGACTCTAAATTTCCTTTAGTATTGGTATGTACTTAACAATTAGCATTTCTTTCTTTTTCTTTCTTTCTTTCTTTCTTTTTCTTTCTTTCCTTTCTTTCTTTCTTTCTTTCTTTCTTTCTTTCTTTCTCTTTCCTTCTTTCTTTCTTTTCTTTCTTTCTCCTTCCTTCCTTCCTTCCTTCCTTCCTTCCTTCCTTCCTTCCTTCCTTCCTTCCTTCCTTCCAAATAAGCTTCATTTCACTGTTATTTTTTTTTAAAGGGTATACTTATGGCATATAGACTTCTAGGTTGGCGATTTTTTAGCACTTTGAAAGTATAATCTCCTTCTCTTCTATTCTCCTTGCTTGTTGCTGCTGTTGACAGCTTCCAGTAATATTGTGTTGCTCATTTCAAGGTAACGGTCTTTTTCATCAAATGGCTTATAAAACTGTTATTGATTTTCAATAGTGATATCATGATGTGCCTAGGTATGGCCTTCTTTTATTTTTCCTGTTTGGCATTTATCAGACTTCTTCAATCTGTGGCTTGGAGCTCTTCATTAGTTTTATAAGAAAATACCAACCTTAATCTCTTCAGATATCGCTTCTCTCCCTTGCTTCTAACAATCCATATATATAACTTTTCATTATAGTCTGTATGTCTTTTAACATCTTTTATTGCATTATGCCTTTTTGTCTTTCCTTATTTCAGTCTGTGTATTTTCTTCTGACCACCCCTCAGTCCATTGAAAATTTCCTCTTTTCTTTCTTACTGTGAAAAACAGCTCCTGAGTTCTATACTTCAGCTTATTTTATTTTTTAGTACTAGACTTACCATGTTGTTCTTTTTATGGTTTCTAGTTCTCTAGAAAATTCTACAATCTTATCTTTTACTTCATTGATTGTTAACTATAATTATTCTAATGTTCATGGCTGACAAGTCCCTTATCTAGATTCCTGTGAGTCTGTTTATTTTGATTATTTTATCTCTTGATTTTTGATCAGGTTTTGTCTTCTATCCCTGTGATATTTTTTTAAAGATTTTATGTATTCATTTGAGAGAGAGAGACAGAAAGAGTACAAGCCGGGGGAGAGGCAGAGGGAGAGAGGGAAGCAGGCTTCCCACTGAGCAGGGAGCCTGATGTAGGGCTTGATCCCAGGACCCTAAGATCATGACCTGAGCCAAAGGCAGATGCTTAACCATCTGAGCCACCCAGGTGCCCCAATGCCTGATGATTTTGATTAAATTCTAGAAACTGCATATAAACAATCTTGGAGATAAATTGAGGTTCTGGATAATGTGAACTTACTTCCCAACATTGTAAACTAACAATAATAAATCTAATGAAAGAATAGAGTGCTTTCTTTAAATTCAGATAGACTGTGGAATGAGTATGAACTTAGGTTAGGTTTTGATTACTTCAATCAGTGATAACACAACATTCAGGCTCTAATTCATCCTCTGAACTAAAATTGACTATTGATAGGAAAAAGATAAATGGTAGTATTATAGTATTCATTAAAAGAACATGTGAACTATAGTCATTTCAATAAGTGATAAATATAGAATTATGAACAAGTTATAAAAATACCAACACTCAAATAAAAATAAGCCTGTATGAAACATAAGAAAACAACGAAAACAAAAACAAAGTAACTGTAATAACATCTGAATTGACAATGGTTATTAAAATTATTATTTTAAGCTCTAATTATTTTTATATTTGCTTTTCTTTTACCATTTTAATCCACAGAAGCTTCTAAATTTATCTTAATTAAAGCTGATTGTGTGCTTCTGTGCTTTCAAAATGAAAAGAGAATATGGTTATAAGGAAATAGAATCCTCTCTTGAGACCAGCAATTCTCAAAAGCTTTGCTGATATCTCTTTTCTATTGACAAGCCACAAATAAACTTCAAGGAAAATGCCAGTCATTTCTTTAGCTTTTATAAATAAATGAAAGACACTTTTACAATCTTATATTTAGACTAAAGGCTACTTAGTAGAAACCTAATTAATGAATTATTTAAAGTAACTACAATAATACTTATAAATTAAAATTAACACATTATAGAAATATTATAGCCAAAAAATGTTAGCAATATCACAAGCACCTAGTACACTCAAGAAAATGCAGGTAATTGTAATTCACTCAGTTTACAGAATGGTACTTGTCAGTGCATGACTTGTATTTGCATCAGTTGGTCATCATGTTCAATGTTATATTCTTACTTTCAATTATAGTAATGAGATTAGTTCATTCTATAGTATATAATTATGAATAATTACATCAAAGAAACTTTAAAAATGTTTAGAGATGTTAATTAAAGTTGATTATATATCTTGAGGAACTTTAAAATATGTAAATAATTTTAGTAAAACATGGAATTTACTCTTCTCACACACCCCTCGTAAACCTAACAATCCTACCACATCCACCCCATATGGGGAGATTATTATAGCTTTTAACAAGTTGGTATATACATTTTTAGATTTTTGCCTTGTCACTAATATGGTTAGTCATGTATCCAAAAAATCCTTTGTTTTCCACTAAATAGCATTCCATACACAATGGCCAGTTATTTGCCCGTTTGATCTCTTTTTGATCTTTGTGCTTACAACTTGCTTAGTTGTAAGAATTACCTGGAATATTTTATTTTCCTTGCCCTTATTTTTCACCAGCAAATATATGGAGTATTTACTTATGGTTATGCAATCAATGAAAGATAAAAGATGCTTCCATTCAAATAGTTTGATAATTCGAGAAGTGAGATAGGCCAAAATATAAAATGTGTGTGTGTGTGTGTGTGTGTGTGTATGTCTGATGGTTAATTGTGTTAAATGAAAAATAAAGCAAGTAAATCAGGTAACAGGAGAGGGAGTGCTGAAAGTGGGATTGTAGCAGGATGGATAGTGTTTATTTACTGTTAATTTACTATAAGGTGAACAGGAAAGGCATATTTTAAAATGTAAAATGTGAGCAAAGCCTGAAAGAGAGTCATGTATCTGATGGAAGAAGAGAATTACAGATAGAATTATGACTGTACCAACGTCCTGAGGCACCAATATACCAGGCACCTTTGACATAGAACAAGATTTCCACTATGCCCAAACAGAGTCACGTGAAGAATAAAAAAAGATGTGGGGAAAAACTCATTGAAGAGATACCTGCTTTTAGACTAAAAACATCTCAGAGCTATAGAAAGGTTTTAAGTAGAAAACTGATATAATTTGATTTAAATTTTAACAGAATTACTCTGGCTGCCTAGGGAGAATAGGTTTTAGGTGAGCTAGGTCAGAAAGAGGAAAACAGAAGATATTTTAATAATATGGTTGGGAGAGAGGTGCTGGTTTAGACATGGAAGTACTGAAACTGGGGAGAAGTAGTCTTGAAGCATAGCAGAATTTGCTATCCAAAATATGCCACTTTCATATAAGGATTATTTTCAGCTGAAGGCAACTGAGAAGCAGATACAGGAAAAGCTTTCTGCCCTTCCCTTTTTTGCCTAAAAGCAGAATGTAAGTTTGCAAATGTGCCCCTCCCCTCTCTACCAGGAAGGACAAAACTTAATCACCAGAGACAACTTTAGATCCTTATCAGTCCAAAGATGGCACCAGAAGAATCTCTATCACAAACTTTACTAACTAGCCTTTATCTACAATTAGTTTCCCCCAAGACATTTACCTTTTCAGTGTGCAGCCCTTGGAAGCCTAAAACTGCCTTCTTTTTCCTGCATTCTTTACAAATGTATTTTTGGTGTGTTAAAGATTTTATATAAACCTTACTTCTAAGCTACCTCTTGAGTTACTCATCCCTGAGTTTCTCCACGTAAATATGAGATACACATGTTACTAAACTTCTCTTTTTCTATTTTTTGTTTGTTTGTTTGTTTGTTTGTTTGTTACAGAGCCCCTGCTGGTAACCTAAGATGGTAGAGGAAACATTTTTTCCTCCCCACACTTTTCAGATAGGTAAATTATTGATGGACTGAATTTAGAGCATGGGAGAAAGAGGACTTCAGCATTATTTTAAGTTTTTGACCTCTAAACTGAAGGAGGCAGATATCAACACCCAAGATGGGGAAGAATATTGCAGAAGCAGGTTGGTAGGGTGGGCAAGAAGATTATTTGGCATCCAATTAAAAATATCAAATAAGAAATTGGTTACATAAGTCTGAGATTTCAAGGAGATGTACTAGTTATAAATACAATTTAGAAGTTCTCAGCATGGAATTTAAAACCATCTCTGCAACTGGATAAGATCACTGAGGAAATAAAAACAGAAATAAAAAGTGGTTGGGGAATATCATTTACAAATGTGTCCCCAATTCTTTTCTCTCTTTCAATCCATGTCCTTTCTGATGTGACTTTATAGAGCCTTCCCACAAGAGGTGACACCTACTCACACCCTTTTGATTCTAGGCCAGCCTTGTGACATGATTTGGCCAAAAGATTGTAATGGAAGTATCAAACCAGCCCTCTAGACACCTTATGTACTTCTGGTTTCTCTTTTGAAAGATTGTCATTTTCATATGAACAAGCCCAGCTTCCGGAAATATAATGGAGGCTATTCGGACCAATCACCTATCAAACAACAGCTGAACACCTATGTATAAGTAAGCATTAAAATCAACAAAACCTGTCCCAGAACCACTTGAAAGACATATGGAATCCTGAGCAATAACACATACTTATTTTAAACCACTGACTTTGGGGGCAGCTCATTATTTCACAGTAATTAAAAAATCAAGGAAGGAATCCCCTTAAAGGATCAGGGAGTGAAAAAGAACCAAAGAAAACTAAGAGAGCAGCCAGCAGGGTTGGGAAAAAATCCAGGTATTCATGGTATCATTCAAACTAGAAAAAAAGTATTTCAAAAGAAACAGAATTATCAACTCTGTCAAGTACTGCTAAATCAAGTAAGATTTGGGAGTTGACCGTTTGATTTAGTAATGTAGAGATTATTGACCAAATTTCAAAGAGGCTTCCTTAACCATGTTGATAGGATGAGAACAACGTGAATTTTATGAAGGACACTGAAAAATACTATATGAATTTAATTATAAATTGCAAAATTCTGGAATTCTAGATAGTCTCATTTTGGCTGAATATGTATTTTTCTAGTAAAACAATGTATAATCCTTATTATAAGATATTAAACCTTTAAACATTTCTACCCTTCATACATACAAAAATAAATAAAACAATAAAATTCAGGCATTATCCTTGTTGTATAAACCATTATATATGTGACTCACATTGCACATGCCTTTCATTAAAACTAAATGACAGATGTATGATTGCACACCAGCATGTAAATAAGCATTCCAGGCAAAAATGTGGAAGACATTTTTTTGAACAGAGTATTTCTAAGGGCATAAAAGCATTCTTTAGCTATTTTAACCTATTAGTTACATTAAAAATAGAACTTCTATGTATTAAAAATAGTTTTCTGGGCCAATATAAACAGTGTGTACTAAAATTTGACATTCGGAGCACCTGGGTGGCTCAGTCGTTAAGCGTCTGCCTTTGGCTCAGGTCATGATCCCAGGGTCCTGGGATCGAGCCTCGCATTGGGCTCCCTGCTCAGCGGGGAGCCTGCTTCTCCCTCTCCCTCTGCCTGTCTCTCTGCTTACTTGTTCTCTCTCTCTCTGCCAGATAAATAAATAAAATCTTTAAAAAATAAAATAAAATAAAATTTGACATTAAAAGTAAATCGTTGATGTTTATTTGTTAATAGGCTTTATTTCTCTGGAAGTGAGACTGGTGGATTATTTAGGTAGTTTCTGCTTTGTTTCGTTTTGTTTTATTATTTATTTTTTTAAGTGATATTTGCTGAACCTTACATAAGATTAAGAAAGGGAATCTTACATCACAACTCAATCCTTTTGTTGTCCAGGAAGCCATGTATATCTCCTCTGCTTTCTATGTTACCTCCCACTGGAATAGAGAACATGATGCTGTGAGTCTCTCATTCAGTATGTGACATAGGTTTGAAGACAGAATACTGAGGCACTCCTCGTAACCTTTGTGCATCCAGGCCCAAGAGCGGTCAGAAAGAAATAATTACAGCCACTTCAAAGTGATTAAAAGCAGTTCTGTGCAGAGGGAGGGAATCATACTAATTGTGCCCTGGGGAAGAACTGTTTCAGAGGGATACTTATGATTGCTTTGAAGAAAAAGTAACTACTCTGGCCCTCTCGACAGGCTTCACTAAGTAGAAATGCATAAGCTCTCATGGACTCGAGGGAGACAATAAACTGAATATCTAGTATAAGCATTGATTTCTTAATCTCATGAGGTAAACCCCTGCAGAACATGATGCAAACACAAACCATGTGATTTCAACTGAGTGACCCCATTGCATTAAAACTAAATTAGACCAACGTCGATAAGCCTCAAGAAATGAATGTCCTTCTAAAGAAAGCAAGAGTTTAATTTATAATTCTGCCTAAAGATTTCTCTGCTAAAAATAATCAAATAGAATAGATCTAATGTTTTCTGTTTAATTTAAAATAACATCAAACAAATGTAATAACTGACCAGTGGTGATTACATATTTTGAAAGCATACATTCACTGATATTTATTTTCTCCAAGCTATAGGGAAACATAAAATTTGTCACCCAGTTGTATTCTGGTACCTGGAAGGAAAGGCACATTTAATTTACTGCCTAGCAATGAATTAAAAACTAGGGAGAAACATTTGTGTAAGTAGATTTTATGGTCTAAATTTCCTTTATTAGTGATGGTTTCCATTCTGACCTAGATCTTTATTTAAAATACATACTTACTTAAGTGTTGTTTTGTTCCAAATTCAAGTACTAAGAGGGATTATACCTATTAAGTTTAATAGCAAGTCAAACTGGTTTAATTCAAGAATGCTCATTTGTATAAACACCTTGAATTAATAATATGTTAAATGCTCCGTAAATTGTATTTTTTCTCAGTTTATTAAAAGTTCATTACAGACATGCTAATTGTACACCATTGCTGATACACACCACTGTCGATTTTGCAAAAATTAAAATGTAATTACTATTGTTAGGGACATTGAGAATGTTGTATCAATTTTGTCTTTAAAAAGAAGAATTTTGTATGTTGCAGTTGTTTTGTTTTATATTTTACAAAGTAATAGTCTTAAAATAGAAATTGTTTCTAGTTAAACCTTATGATAAAAACCATATTCATAAGTATTACAAATATAGACTTTAAGGAAATACTGAAACAGATAATTTTAAAATAACGTGTAAGGTTTTTTTTTTTCTTCTTGTTTTAATTGATTAGAGACAAATGAAAAGTAACAATGGAGAAGATTAAAATAAGTTACAAGAGGATATGTATATATATGAATATTTAAATGAACAATTAAGACACAACTGTTGTAATTTATAAATACCTATTTCATGTTATCACTTAGTATATTTTTTTACTACTTTTCTAAAAGATTAAACAGTACTGCATGTTTTAGTACATATATAAAAAATCCTGTATTTTTATGGAATTATAAAACACAAAAACAGATATTTGTTTTCTGGTCTCTACTGACTACGCAAGATCTTTTTTTTTTTTTTTTTTTAAGATTTTATTTATTTACTTGACAGAGAGAGACACAGCGAGAGAAGGAACACAAGCAGGGGGAGTGGGAGAGGGAGAAGCAGGCCTCCTGCCGAGCAGGGAGCCCGATGTGGGGCTCGATCCCAGGACCCCGGGATCATGACCTGAGCTGAAGGCAGATGCTTAATGACTAAGCCACCCAGGCACCCCAACTATGCAAGATCTTTTATTTAAGTTTATTTCTCAGCAAGTGCTAATGGAATAAGACTATGTGAAATGGAATATTACTTTTTTTTTTTCCTCAGATTTTTACTAGTTGCTGAGTGGTATTGGAAGACTACCATATGGTGTAAAATAAAAATTTCATTTCAGTTTGCTACAATATGTTGTATTAAAACCATAAGGAAAGAAAAACTTTGATATAAAGGTCATAAAATTGCTGGACTATCCCACACCGAAAAAGAAGTTGTTACTACCTAAGTCATCTCATCAATATAATGATATACATTTCAATATGTGTGCTAAATAAAACAGATTTAAAATATTTTTAAAAGATGCCTTCTTTATGCAAAAAATAATAATGATAATAATGATAAACCAAGTAGTGTGGCAAACTAAATATTTAAGTCTCAAAAGAGAAATATTTAAAAGCTTAGGTCCATTCACACATTCAGGAGAATTTATTGATTACCTACAATATAGTAACCACCAGGCAGAAAGATGTATAAACTCAGAATCAGTTCTCCAGGGGCTTATAATCTACTAATGGTGGCTATAGACATATAATCAAATAACTATAAAAATGCAGTATGTTCTATTTTTAGCAGACATTTGAAAATGATGTTCTGTGGGCCTGAAGAAGAAAGCACTTACCTCTGCATAATAATTCAAGGAAGACTTCCCAGAGGAACTATCATTTAAGCTAAAAGTTTTGTTTCCATTATTCAAATCTCCCAAAGTGCTAAATCTATATGTCCAAAAGTTTAATAATAATAATAAGAGAGTAATTTCACAGTTTCTATTCCTATGTCCCCACAATACAGTTTTACAGAGCAGCTGGAGTGATAGTTTCCAAACATAATTCAAAACAAGCCACTCTTTTGCTTAAAAAATCTTTAGTCACACTCATCTCTTTTCACTCTTCTCTTCAGTTATTCTCTTCTCTAGATAGTAATCTTGTGAGAAAAGACTTTCCTGATCACCCTATGAAAAACTGCATCTCTTAACCTATTGTGGTATAATAAAAAAAAGAAATATTTGGTCTCTGCTCCAGTTCTTGGCCCAGACCTCCTAAAACCTTTGGAAGCTCTTGAGTGATAGGAGCATCTTTGGCATGAGATGGTGGAAACCCCTCCACAGCTTCAGGCTGGGGGCTGGTCCCCAGAAAGACTAAGCCATGATTAGGGGATTGGAACTTTTAACCTCAACCCAACCTCCTGAGAAGGTATAGAGAACAGAGATTAAGTTCAAAACCAATGGTCAGTGATTTAATCAAACATGCCTACATAATGAGACTTCCATATAAACCCCCAAACATCAAGGTTCAGAGTTTCTATGTTGGTGAACACATCAAGTGTGCGAGGAGGGTGGCGTGCCCACAGAGAGTGTGGAAGCTCTGGGCAACCTGCCGCCACCTAAACTTTGCCCTGTGCATCTCCTCCACCTGGCTGTCCTAAGTTGTATTCTTTATAAGCCAGTAAATATAAGTAAAATGTTTTTTTCTGAGTCCCGTAAGTTGTGCTGACAAATTACTGAACCCCTGGTATATAGCCAGTTGGTCAAAAATACGGGTGACCTACAACTTATGACTGGCATCTGATGTGGGGACAGTCTTGTGGGACCGAGCCCTCAATCTGTGGGATCTGCACTAACTCAGGATAGCTAGCGTCAGAATTTATTAAACTGTTGGACTGCTAGTTGGAGTCAGAGAATCAAAGACCTATTTACTATACATTCCTTTTTAATCTGTTCTGTTTTCCTTACAACACTCTACCTAAAATTATGGTAAAAGTACTTTGTTTCCCACAGATGCATAATGACAAGTGACATTTCTGTTTTGTTCATTTTGCAAATATTAGCCATACAATAAAATTTATAAATTAATATATAAATAAATCTGGGACTGGACTACCATATTGATATTTCTTTTATCACTGCTCAGATGGGATATAATTAATATATCAAAAAACAAGCATATGTTTGTAAGACTGCATGAGTCTTATGAAGACATATTATCAAATGAAGGAAGATAAATGAAATATTTTGTAAACCAATTAACAGAGAACCAAAACTGACACATAAATCAAACTAGAAGAGTAAAATACCTTCGAGTTACATTATATGTTCCCCAAAACATTATGTGTTCTTTTCATTCTTAGTCTTACAAAATTCATTCCTTGCCCGGAAATAAAAATGATGTGGCTTTCCCCCGTGTTTGCTTATAAGCTTTAAGATCCAAGTATCCCAGCAGGTTTTAGTTGCAAATACTAAAAGAGTAAATTCCCCCCATATGGTTTTTGAATTATCCATATGAGGGTAATCAAACAAACCAGCTAGGGAAATCAAAGGGATCAGCTAGAGACTTCCTTTTGCTACAACTAAACAGACCAGTTCAAACAGTATGCTTCTATGAAAGGTCATTTTGCACAAATTGGTTTTATCCTCCTGAAAATTAGACTCTCATCCTTTATGAAATGGTATACATTTATTAGTATTAAGACAATTTGCTCTACGTATAAGGTATATTTAAATGTGTTAACTAAAGCATTTGTAAAATATCTCTCCAGTACCATTTTTGTTTGTTATCAAATTGCCTCTGCAGTAGACCAAAGCCTAACAGAAGCAAACTTTGATTTAAATTCCTAATTTCCTTAGTGAACACTTTTATGTTGTTCTGACCAACTACAGAGACTTTCAACAGAAAATATCCAACTTAAGTAACAAAATATTAAGACTGTAGTATTTTCACATATGTATCTTGCAACTTTTTCCTATGCAGATAATTTATAAAGTTACTTTAGTTCAAAATAGTATATTGTAGGAGAGGAAACATAATTTTCCTTCTACTCATCTAGGTTTCATGACTGAGACTCCCCTGTAATAAAAGACTAACTCAAACAATCCAATTTCATTACATGTATACCTCACGCATACATGGGAGATACCCAGGAAAACTCAGTAAAACTCCCTGAATAATGTGGAAGATACTGTTTTTAAAATTTTTCTGGGATTCAAAAGATGCGTGAGACAAATTGTGCCTCTGAATGGCTCAAATGAAGCACTTTAGGTCTCAATACATTATGCGTATGAGGAATTGCTAGAAACTGTATGACCAATACTTCATATATTGTGGTACTGTATTGACATATAGCACTAAAGACAAAATAAGCTAGTTAAGATCTCCTATCCTGTAAGAAATCCAGTCTAGTAAGAAGCTAAAGTTTGACAACAGAAAACATGGACAAGCAAGTGACTCAATAGGGCTTCAAAAATGTTCTCTGGTTTTGATAATTTCAGGACCTGTCATAAATTGGCAAAAGCCAATGAAATCTAGTAAGAAACATATTTTTGTGAAAGGTTGCCATTTAGTTTCAACTCTTCATATATGGTCATATTGAGTTTTTAGGTCACTCTAAATCCACTTGCAAATTTTGCGAGTTGTGTGCTTAAAAGAAACTCATTGAATTAAATGACTCAGTTTAAATTTCCATGTGGACTTACTAGAAAAAATTATTGTGAAATGAAAAAAAAATAACTTAAAAGTTAAGTTTAAAAATCTCCAACATATAATCAATATATTTTCTATTGGCTATGCTATAGTAACTATGTTCCATGTTTTCCTGTTGCCTTGATGTGGTTCTTATTATTTTATACAATGTGTTTTTTTTTAAGTGAAGCACCATCTGTTTATCATGACTTCATAATGTGTAATAATATACTATTTCCCTCTTTTCTTCCTAATGAGCGTCCAGCTGAACTTCATCCAAATGTTCATGATAGTTATAGTATATCCTGTACTTTCCTCCTCAACACAATATTATATTTAATAGTACTATCATGTCTTGCAGTTTTGTGACATAAAAAAATACTTATACAGTATGTAAGCTATTTCCCTTTCATTATGCTGTTGTTTTTAGTATAACTTTAAAAATAAACATTTAAATTTTGCAGTTAAAGACTATCAGGGAGGTTACCTTATTTATTTATTTATTTTTATTTATTTATTCTTATTATTATGTTATGTTAATCACCATACATTACATCATTAGTTTTTTTTTAATTTATTTTTTATTCTTCTGTTAATCCCCATACATTACATCATTAGTTTTAGATGAAGTGTTCCATGATTCGTTGTTTGCATATAAAAACAGAGGGTTCTAGAGGGGAGGGGGTGGGGGGATGGGTTAGCCTAGTAATGGGTATGAGAGAGGACACATTCTTCATGGAGCACTGGGTGTTATAGGCAAACAATGAATCATGGAACACTACATTATCTTATTTTTTTAAAGATTTTATTTATTTAGGGCGCCTGGGTGGCTCAGATGGTTAAGCGTCTGCCTTAGGCTCAGGTCATGATCCCGGGGTCCTGGGGTCGAGTCCCGCATCGGGCTCCCTGCTCCTTGGGAGCCTGCTTCTCCCTCTACCTCTCTCTGTCTGTCTCTTGTGAATAAATAAAATCTTAAAAAAAAAAAAAAAGATTTTATTTATTTATTTGACACAGAGAGAGAGAGCTAGAGAGGGAACACAAGCAGGGGGAGTGGGAGAGAGAGAAGTAGGCTTTCCGCGGAGCTGGGAGCTCAACGCGGGGCACGATCCCAGGACCCTGGGATCATGACCTGAGCCGAAGGCAGATGCTTAACAACTGAGCCACCCAGGCGCCCTGTCAGGGAAGTTATCTTAATTGAACATAAAATTTGCAGGTTTCAGTTGAAACAAGAACCTTAATTTGACATTTAACTCTATAGAATATCGTATCAATTTAGTAAAGTGATAAAACTAATTACCTTCATAACTGTTCTTCTGATTACTATTGCCACATAGCAAAACATCTAAAAATTTCTAGCATAAAGCAACCATTTTATTATGGTCATAAATTCTGTGAGTCTGGAATTTATACAAGGAATCAAGGAAATACCTGTTTTCTTTCCATTATATTGGGAGCCTCAGCTGGGAGTACATGAAATCTGGAATGATCTGGAGTCTGCTTCATTCACATGTGTAGTGGCCAGGCTGGAATAACACAAAGATGCAACTCAACTAGAATTCTCAACAAGAGTAAATTCAAGACTTTGCCGTGGGTCTTGGACCCCTCATGGGATTTCACTGAGTAGATAGTCAAATATCTTACATGGCCACTGAGGGACCACAACATGAATGTTACCATGATTGAGTGGGAGTTGCATAGTCTTTTATGACATAGGCTCACAAGTCACACGGTAAACTTCTGTCATACCCTATTGCTTGAAAGTTTTAAGTTCATGCACACACGAAGGCAGGAGACCCAGACGCTATCTTTCAATGATAGGAGTGTTGAAGTATTTGAAGCCAATTTAAAAAAATGCACAATTTCTAAACAATTGTTTTAGATATTGCCCTCACATGCTTTGGAAAATTGTCAAAATTAGTAGAATATTTAAAATTGATATGGAATCTCAGATCATAAAATCCAACCTCCCATATTGACATGTGAGAAAGCTAAAGATGAGAGAAGAAAAATTACTCATCTTTGGGGGAACTATCTGTGGCTGGAGAAAGAACCACCCAAAAACATTAAAGGATAAATAAATGGCACTTACGAAGGGCCAGGAACTGCCTGTTCCCATCCACCAAGTTGGAAAACCTCATAATTCGAGGAGGATTAGGCAGAGCACATAGAAGAGTCTTGTTTCAGTAACAGGGAACAATTAGCCCCGTATTAAAAACTGTCGTTGTCTTGCCTAACAAATCTTTAAGAACAAGACCTGATATAGCCAAACTGTTTCCAACGTAGCTTAATTGCATGTCAGAACAAAGCTTCAGAATATAAGAATGCAAAAATATCCAGCACAAACAAGGCAAAATGTATAATCACTAGGACCCAATAAAAAAGTCACCAGACACTTAAAGGTATAGGGAAACATGATCCATAATTCGGAGGAAAGTTGACCAATTAAAACTGAGCCATAACTGACACAGATATTAGAATTAGCAGGCATGGGTATTAAAACAGATGTTAGATTGCATTTCATGTGTTCAGAACTTAAGTAGATTGCATTTCATGTGTTCAAAACTTAAGTTCAAAACTTAAGATGTCAAAAAAGATCCAAATTGAAATTCTTGACATGAAAACTATAATAGCTGAAGTGAAAAATACACTGCATGGGATTAAAGACAAATTAAATATTGCAGGAGGAAAAAATGAGTAAGTTTGAAATAAAAACAATGGGCAGTATCTGTTATTGATTATTAATTATGTTTGTCTCTCTTGTGAAATTACAAATAAAAATATTAGATCTTTACAGGACCACACGAAGAAATGAAGAAATTAGTCTGCTTCCTGAAACATCAAATGGATGTCAGCTACAATAGATAAGGAAAACCTCCATTACAAACACACACACATACACACACACACACGATATGCATATATATTATGTTAAGCCACATTGTAGTGTATGAGTTTCAAAAGTTACCAGCTTCTTATCATGAAGTATTATTCATAATATTCTTAGAAGTTGTTGACATTCTCCTAGGAACTTCATCTGAAACTAGGCAATATACTCTGCAAATTTCAGAGAAAAATTTATTCATGCAATATATTTTACTTTAAACTTATGTTTTTGGATAATGTTTCAGCAATAACACATCAGCTATCAAAACCTATTATAGATATAATGTATATTAGTAAAAGAAAAGTTTTACTCTGTGTAATTCTGTAGAGTTTCGAAATTGTTTCTAACTAGAAATAAAGGCAGATGTATGACACTAGGCTTAATGTATACTAAAATAGAGCACACAATACTGACATCAAATTGTCATCTTGCACAGTCTTTTTTTAATCTCCTGAAATGCATTTATCTGAGAAAGAAGAGGTAATGCATACACATGTATAAATAAACAACAAAGGATTCCATGCTAATAGCCATGTATATCAAACCAAAGTCTTGAAAATTGAAAAGTTAGGAGCCAGTAATATTGTTCACTCATTTAGTTTATTTGTTTGAATGTTTAGTTTAAGAGTGAAAATCATGTATTAGGCATGGTGATGTTGTCTATGAAGCAATAAAGGGCAAGATAATCTTTGTACCTAAATAGTTCGTAAACAATTGAAACTAATTACAATACAGTCACATACGCACGGTGTCCTGTAATGGGAGAGAGCATTCAAGAATAGAGTTCAGAGACAAGATAACAGATTAACTTCAGCTTAACGAAAGAGTAGATGAGGGTTTGTAAAACATTAAAGCATAGACAACTTAGCTAAAATGTCTGAAATGTGATCATATTGTGCTAAGGAATAGAAAATTGCTTACTAAAGCTAAAGCTTATGGATAAAATGGCAGTGGGAGCTAAGTATAGCTCATAGTGGGCATTTATGGTCCCCTCTAGTCTAAACAAAAATGTAGACCTTTCTTTTGTAACACATAATTCTGCTCTCCATGTATACCATTCAATCTTGTTGGCACATCTATGTTTTGAGCAAATTTTATTTATATTGTGATCCACTAAAATCCATAGGTCATGCTGAGCACATGGTGATGTATTTCCCCAATGCCTTAGACTCCCAGTGTAGGAGTGAATCTGGAAAGCACTTCATATTTCCCAGTTTAGTGAAATTCCATTAATGTAAATATCATATATCATAATAATAAGAAACAAAATGCTCAACTAAATAAGTATCCATATTTTAATAAATGGATACATTATACATATTGCTCTCTAATAAAGTCATGGCCAACCCCTTGTTTAAATTCCAAAATATTACAAATCATGAACCAGAAAATTTCACATAAGATTTTCTATTTCTCATCTTCCTTACATATCTAGACATCCTAAACAAGTAGAAATACATCTATTAAGGTTACCATAAAATCAGTTTTCATCCTGATTTCATCTTTTTTTAAGGATTTTATTTATTTATTTGTCAGAGAGAGAGAGAGAACACAAGCAGGGGGAGCGGCAGGCAGAAGGAGAAGCAGGCTCTCTGCTGAGCAAGGAGCCCAATGTGGAGCTCGATCGCAGGACCCTGCGGTCATGACCTGAGCTGAAGGCAGACGCTTAGCCCACTGAGCCACCCAGGTGTCCCAAGGGTCCCCTGATTTCATCTTTGAATGTGTGTTCATCAGTTATCAGTACATTGGGCTTTCAGTGGGACCTAACTTTAGGTAAAGATTGTATTATATGAGCTACAAATAATTGCATTATAAACAAAAGTTGACATAGGAAAAGTTTTCTGACAGGAAGACAGTATCAGATTTAACCTGATAGAGTGTATTAATATATTGGGAAGAAATATATTATGCACAAGACAACCTTGCAGACATAGAGGAACAGCTACTGAAAAGAAGTTCTTACCATCCACACAAATTCTATCCATAATAAATGAGCATAAATCAATAGAATTTGAGTATCTCAATCCCTCCTTCAGAAATGGATATATCTTGGTCTGATGTCATCAAAATATTCACTTATCTAGCCCCTCTTACCTGATTCAATGCTCAGTAACATTCTAATTTTAAAATAATTCCCATACAGATCTGCATAAAGATAGATAGATTGTGTGTGTGTGTGTGTGTGTGTGTGTGTGTGTGTGTGTGTATGTGAGAGAGAGAGAGAGAGAGAGAGATTGAGGTCTGATCATTTATGTGACCATGAGTGTTCTGGTACACTGTACAGTTTTATTCACCCAGCTATAATAGTAAACTGGAATTCTGATTGTATTTAGTAAAGGATATGGTTAATATGCCCTTTCCCTGAGAAAGAGCTCATTCTTCTATCTGCACATGAAATGAAGTTCTCAGGCATACAAAGCACCCTTGAATCTTGGGAGGTACATCATAATAATATTAATGTCTCATTCTCTTGGGAACTAACCTCCCAGCTTTCTTTGGCAACAAAACTTCTAGTCATATGCCTGTTTAAATTTAAGATTCTGTAACACTTAAAGTATTATCTAACATAGTGTTTCCCTATCCCTTTGCCCACCAGTTTGGAAGTTATACCTTCCCCTTCATAATCCTCTTACCAATCACTTGTAGCCCTCTGTTATTAATTCATGGTTATCTCATCCAATATAATTAAATGTAACACAGTCCTTTTACTTAGTAGGGAGTTTTTGGTAAATTCTTTAATAAAAGGTTTTTTTAATTCCAATTTTTGTTCTGCTCCTATAGAATGATTTATTTGAGAAGAAAATGATATTTGTTTCTTGGTTATTTGGCCTGGCTATATCCTTGCTACCTTCTCTAGTTTTTATAACTAAGGGAATATAATGGCATTTTTAAAAACTGGAAGGACAGATTATAGGAGAAAATAATCATATTTTACATAAGAACCTAGCTTTCTAATTATAAAAAATTGTCAGTGTCAGTAAATGCAACACACTGCCATCAACATTCCTTATTATTTTGTCCTATTCTAATTTTTGTATAGATGCTCACGGATATGTGTACAAAGCAATTCATGTTAATCTTGTTTGCAACTGGAAAAAAAAAAGAAAAAGAAAAAGAAAGAAAGTTAAAGCAGTCAAATTGTGATGGAATAAAATATTACCATCTATGAAAACAAGTGAAGTGGACCTAAAAGGGAATGAGGTGTTAAAAAATCATGTTCCTAAATAATGCATTTAAGATATGTAATAGAAGGATATTGGCCCATTCATATATGTTTTACTAAAAACAAATATAATACAAAAAGAATTATGACTATGCCTATTTATTTATTGTATTCATCTACACAATGATGCCTTTGCTAATAGCAACCCCATATCTTCATTATAAAATTTAATTCAAAATGTCCTACACTGGCCATTGGGGCTTTTCTTGTACCTGTAAAAAGTTAATATGATTTCTTCAATCCTAATCAAATCTTAATTAAATGAAGAATGTTTTGTTTGACCAGAATCATGAAGAAAAGAACAATAATATGAATGTCTTGAGAGTTTGTCACAATGGATACCACTTCCTGTTGCTATTCATTTGGACCCTGCTTTTTGTGTCAGAGAAATCACTCTATATATCATCTAGCAAAATGTAGGAACAGAGTCAATGTGCCTTTAAAATACCTCTTGTTATTAAATGATATTTATTTTGAAGATTGGATCAGTAAAGTAATGCTTAAAATTGTAGACAGTCTTGGAAGATTCAAGTTCTACCATCACTGAAGGCTACTAAAATGAAGTAACATCAACTTCCAAAAAGTTGAGGTTTTTTTCCCTAATAACTAAAATCAGCATAAAATAATGTTCTCATTGTTAGAATTAAAGGTCAAATAGCAACTGTCCCAAAATTTTATGTCTTCTATATAGTTTTGAAGGCATTAACCTCCTAACATAAACTCTTTCTTTCCTCTAATTACTTCTTTTCAACATTCCATAAAGTTTCATGGACGATACACTGATATCAATTATTAAAGTTCATATAATTGTGTGCAATATTTCATTATAATTATAATAAGCTCAACATTTTTTAAATTTGAAAGCTATAAATGGAAAGTTTAATTACTAAGATATTTAAAATTGGACACATTGCTTCATCATCTCCCAATATAATTATTAAATTTATTAGAATATTTATCCTATAATGTTTCTATTTGCCTTAGCCCATAAAGCTTAATTTAAAATGTTTAAATAATAATATATATTTTAAATGATTGTGTAAGTGTTCTTGAATCTGGAAAGAAACTAAAATAAAATATTTAAATCAGTTTTGTTATAATTTTAATTGATGGAATTGTTTTCTGGACAATACCATAGGTGCTCAAACAAGACTATACCTAAGATTATCTTCATAATAAACTATTTCCATAAGTAAAACTAGCCTTTTTTAAAAAAAGATTTTATTTATTTATTTGACAGAAAGGGAGAGACCACAAGTGGGGGGGGGGAGCAAAGGGAGAGGGAAAAGCAGACTCCCCACTGAGCAGGGAGCCCAATGTGGGGCTCCATCCCAGGGCCCTGGGATCATGACCTGAGCCGAAGGCAGATACTTAACCAACTGAGCCACCCAGGGGCCCCAGGAAAACTACCCTAAGTGGTCTTCAGAATACAAATGGAACTTTTTAAAGTTAATTAACTTTCCTAAGAACCTATTTTAGACTCTTAGAATGATATGACTGTTACAGAGAATTTGAGGAAGGTAAAAGTAATGTCATTATATTTAATATTTTTATAAATATAGATTAATATATTGATGAATATTTTGATAAATTGGTATCCTATTTGAAGATACCGCTGATATTTCCAAAAGAAAGTCATGGTGACATCAGTGTATGAAATAAGAAAATACATTAATTGTCTTTTGATGTTCTCCCTCATCCTTTAAATTAGCTATATACATGTGCTTTCTTATCTTACAGATATTCTATACCTTGACTTGATTTCTGCCTCCATGTCATTTATGATTTGGAAAAATTACATTTCCTGAATCACAATTGCTTTTTATGTTGTTAAAAAAAAAGAACATCTGTTTGTATAACACTTAATAGGTTGTGCAGTTTAATTAATAAAGTATTCAAAGTATGCTTTGCATAGCTCTTCAGTAGACTTGAAAGTATTTAAGGACCAACATCTGTGATCATTAAAACTGTATTTCCTTTTTCTACTATATATTGCATTGTACTGTGCTGGGACAAAAAGAGACAATATTTAACCTGTCATTAAATTTACATATCTTCATTTACTTTCCTCTTAAGGTACACAATAGGACAAAATGTTAGGTGACTGAAGCCAACTGCCCAACTTAGAGAAGGTAAACAAGGTAAACAAGGTAAAGAACAAAGCAATTAAAAATAGCATAGACTTTCATCAAAGGTTCTAATAAAATAATAATTATTTTGTATTTATTACATTGATTTATCATTTATTAGAATGACTGTGTTATAATATTTACATATATTTGTTCATGTCATCCTTACCACAATTATGTAAGTTAGGTATTATTGTTATTCCCATTTTACATATGGGCCATGGAAAAATTAAATGACTATACTATGCTCTTTTATTTTTTTAAGATTTATTTATTTATTTTGGAGAGAGCCATGAGTGGGAGGGGCAGAGGGAGAGGGAGAGAGAATTTCAAACACTCTGTGTTGAGTGTGGAGCCTGACATGGAGCTTGATCTCACAAAACTGAGATCATGATCCTTAGATCATGACCTGAGCTGAAATCAATAGTCAGACACTTAACTGATTGTGCCACCCAAGCGCCCTGTGGCTATATTATGTTCTAACTACTAGTAAGTAGTGCAGCTGAGATTCTGATCCTGAGACTTGACTGCAAAACCAGGATAACTCAAATATTAATGAATTTATTTTACTTAGCATTGCATTTATTGCTTTTTGAATTTACTTTGAATTTAGATGATTTGAAAATTTATGTACTTTTTGAATGTTTAATCCATTCAAGCTCAAAGTCTGAAAAATGTAGGTACTATTTAACATTTTTGTATGTAAATACATAAGGTAGTATTTTTTCAAATATAAATTATTTCATAATGATTGAATATTACATTTTAACATTGATCATACAAGCTGAAGGGAGGGGGGCGCCTGGGTGGCTTAGTCAGTTAAGTGTCTGCCTTCCACTAGGTTGTGATCCCAGGGTCCTGGGGTTGAGACCCAAGCCGGGCTCCCTGCTAGCTGGGGAAGCGGAGCCTGCTTCTCCCTCTCCCTTTGTCCCTCCCCCTGCTTGTGCTCTCTCTCTCCCTCTCATGAATAAATAAAATCTAAAAAAAAAAAACAAAACCTGAAATAAGTAGTTTATTTTTGCTTCTTTTAGGTTTACTTTTTTTAAGATGTATTTGTTTTAGAAAGAGAAAGAGAGAGAGCACACACAGACACACCAGTGGGGGTAGCGACAGAGGGAGAAGGCGAGAGAAAATCTCAAGCAGACTCCTTGCTGAGCACCGAGCCCAAAGCAGGGCTTGATTCCACAACCCTGAGATCATGACCAGAGCCAAAATCAAGAGCTGGACACTCAAACGACTGAGCCACCCAGGTGTCCCTATTTTTGCTTTTTAAAAGTTCTTAAAAACAGATTTATTGAGCTATAAGAGGCATATGACAAATTTTACATATTTAAATGGTATAATTTGATAATTTTGATATATCGCCAAAATCAAGGCCATAAACATATTCGTCACTCCTAACAGATTAGTCCTGCCTTAATGTAATCCTTCTACACTCGCTCTGACTCTCCCACAGTGCTTAGGCAAATTCTAGTCCACTTCCTGTCATTATAGATTTGTTTGCATTTCCTAGAATTTTATATGAATGGAATCATTTAGTATGCACTCTTCCGCTGTCCCACTTCTTTCACTCAGTGTAGTGATTTGGGATTCACCCATGTTGTGTGTGTATCAGTAGTTCATTCTTGTTATTTATGGGTAGAGTTTCATTGTATGAGTATATCAAAATGTATCCATTCACCTGTGAGGGACTTTGGTGTTATTTCAGGTTTTGGAGAATTAAATATAAAGCTGCCATGAACATTCATGTTCAAGTCTTCGTATAGAGGTATGGTTTCATTTTTTGGTAAATACGTAGGAAAGAAATGGCTGAAACATATGGTCGGTTTACAGTTAATTTTTAGAGAAAATGCCAATATGTTTTCCAAAATAGTTATACCATTTTACATTTCTAACAAAAGTAAGAGTTCCAATAAAGGTACAAAAGAGCTGAACTCACAAGTAGTGAGAGAATGACTGTTTGATAATAACATACCTCTTACAGGATAATGACATATCACTTAACACTCATCAGAAAGGCAAAAGTTAAAATGAGCTATAACTTCTATTACTGTCAGAGAATGAAGGAGAAGAGAATACTCTCACTTAATACTGTCGGTAATGCAATGTCTTATAGTTACTTTGATGTAATCTGACAATATGAAATTGAGAATATTAAGATTTTATACATTTAATTAAGAAATTAAAAACCTTTTACGCAGAAACAAATGTAGTGTGCAAGGACACATTTACAATGATATTTACAATTCCAGTGTTTACAGCACAAAACAAGGATAAATATAGAGTTATGGGAAAATAAATCAGAGTATATCCATGCCATGGAATACCATGTAGCCACGTAAAGAATCACTGATAGATATATCAGTTACTCTGATCAATTTCCATTTTGTAAAAGAAAGTTGAGATGTGTAAATATAGGTAATGAGGTATCGTTTTTGTAAAGTAAAAAGAAAAAAAATAAGCCATATATTCAGAATGAGTGAACATAGTATAATAGTGTAAATATCAATTATAGTATAAATGTTTATGTAACTATATTAAAAATATTACATAATTCTAAATACCGGATTGACAATATTGGGAAACATGACCTAAAAAAGAAGATACTGAATTTAAATATCTGTATCATTATAAATTTATATAAAATTTTGTGTTCACATTCAAAATAAAATACTTTCAAAATAAAATAAATAACTGATGAACATCTTTTTTTTTAAGATTTTATATATTTATTTATTCATGAGAGACAGAGAGAGAGAGAGAGAGAGAGAAGCAGAGGGAGAAGCAGGCTCCCAAGGAGCAGGGAGCCCGATGCGGGACTTGATCCCAGGACCCTGGGATCATGACCTGAGCCGAAGGTAGACGCTTAACCGTCTGAGCCACCCAGGCACCCACTGATGAACATCTTAATTCATATCAAACTAGAGAGTTCTAGAAACCCATGATCTACCCTTCTGATACGATCCTGAACACTAAAGGGAAATATGAGATAAACAGAAAAAAATACTAACTTGATTAAACTCAACCTTGTTCATTTAACTTTGAGATCACTAGTTTTTTTTATTTTGAATACAATTGGTAAATCATTTTCAAAAATTGCAAAATCACTTTTGCCCTTTCATTTTTTTTTTTTTTTTATTTATTCATTTGAGACAGAGAGGAGAGAGAGAGAGAAAGCAGGAGCAGTGGAGAGAGGCAGAGGAAGAGGGAGAAACAGACTCCCTGCGGAGCAGGGAGCCTGATGTGGAGCTCGATCCCCGGACCTGGAGATCATCACCTGAGCTGAAGGCAGACGCTTAACCGTCTGAGCCACCCAGGTGCCCCTCACTTTTGCCCTTTCAAAGGATTACTTGTTCCTAATTATATCTAAACATGTTATGATGTGCCTTAAAATAGCCACTTATTGTAGCAATTAACATGCGAAAATTGTTTTTACTAATAAGAGATATTTGATTTAGATGTCTTATTAATATGCATCCAAACATTAAATCAACAAATGGAGTTTAAATACTGGCTCTCATAATACATGTTACTAAGCATTTTTGGAAAAGACCAAATTTATACTTGCATTAATTTTTGGAATAATAATGGATATTTGGCTCAAATCTATGTTTGGTTTTACAACCTTTTTAAAAGAAGTCTTTTCTTTTTTAAATTCTATACACTTGGATTAACAGAAGTAATCTAATACATGTTAGCCTAATGAAAGGGAAGTAGTGAATCAAACCACATTTATTTCAGTTCACTGTTCACAGGCTCGCTCATTTGTGAAATCTAATGAAATGCTTCTGGAATGAAAGGGAGAAAGACAGAGTGGCTGTAAAAGATTTGTGGAAAAATATGAATTAATTTTGAGACAATAAAATAAAGAGTTTAAGAAAGCTAATACTTCCTGTCAGAAAATTTTATAACAACTAATTCTACTGAATTCAGTGCATATTATTTCATAAAATTGAATTGCATGCCCAATCAATTTGATTGACTATGTTAAAACATGTTTCATTGTTACTAAAATTTAGAAATGGTTACTTTAGGCTACTCTTACACATGGAAGGTGGAATTATGTAGATAATAGTTCATCAATTGAGATACAGATTTTAATTAATCACTCACCTGGAAACCTAAGAATGACTCCTGATCATTTTGTTAACCTCAAATAATATTAGCACAATTGAGCCTATTGGAAATTTTCAGCAACTGAAAAATGTGAATGAGAAAGAAAAAAAAAAATCATGACAGTCAATTAATTCCCTGCTAATTTCATGAATTCATGGTCATTTTAATGGGTTATCCAAGATTTTGAGTCTAATCTAATTTTCTATTACTATTAGTACAAGAGTAATTTTAGTTCTTTATGTTATTTTATACATTCATATGTGTGTATATATGTGTGTGTATATATATACACACATATACAAACACACCCTTTAGTTCTTCTAAATACCGATAAATAAATTTAGCTCAATCCAAATCAATTGCAAAACCTGGTTGTGTGTGGATTTAAAAACATACACATTTAACAAAAAAATAACAAATCTAGTTGAATTGAGTTTAGTTGAAAATCTGATAACATAAAGCCATCTAAAAATCCTCTTTTTTTTTCACATTATCAGTGCTGAATCTGTGTAGAAATGCAGCAGAATAATGTTTCAGAAAATTCCAGAAATATGCAAGCCAGAAAACCATTCCAAGATCATTTTCTTTTTACAGAACTCAGATACCTTTATAACAATATACACAGTATATACAAAACATGTTTTACACATTTTGGGTCCTGTTTAATCCTAAAAACAGATCATATACATACCTTTTTCCACTACCTGATTTACCTGCATGAAAACATACATATGGTACATATCTTTGAGTAAATAAAAAATGTATGTAATTTAATCGTTTCAGGAGCTTCATATGAAACTAAAGTATGGTGATTTCACAATGATTTTACACCATTCCTCTCTTCATGGACATTCAGATTATTTCCGGGTTTTATTTACTCCTATGAACACAGCTGAAATAAATATCTTCACTTCTGTACCTTCTGCATTTTTCTTCTTAATCCTTTACTTTTATAGAATAGATAGCCAAGAAATGAAGGTACTGAGTCTAAAACATGGACATTGTTAAGTGTGATTGCTATTGCTAGATCACTTGTCAATAAATTGGACAATTCATATTTCCAATGGCAATGACAGTCACCTTCTCTAAGATCCCTTCTAATACGAATTTGTTGCTTTCCATTCAGTATTTATTACTCTTCATGGTAAAAAGTGGAAACTTTCTGTTACTTATATTTATTTATCTCCACTAAATACTTTATTTGCCTTTTGTTTCTGACCCACTCTTTAGCCCGCTTTTCACAGTGGACCTTTAGAGAGTCTTTTTTCCCCACCTCAAACTACAACCCAGCTCCTAGGTGTTGTTATCTTGCTTAATAACTGGTACAAGTTATTATTAGGTTTTCCCTTATAGTATACACTTACAACACTGCCCTTTTTAAACGTCTAATCATTCTTCCATTAACATATACTAAGATTAACGGGTGTTAAAATTTATTAATCATAATTATTTTCTCTCCCCCTTTTCCCTACCTTGATATTTCCGGTTTTGTTCTGTTTCCAGTTGGTCAAATTAGTCTTTCAACTATTTTCCTCTGTGGCATATGCCATTAATATACAATCTAAAATAATTTTGTTTTCTTAAATATTTTCTTTTGCCCTAAAAGAAAAATTTTACCTTATGTGAGTATATTATTAGCAGATTGAGTATATTTCTCTGTCCCACTGACTTCTACCTTGTATTACTACCAGTGAAAAGCCGATGATAGTTTCATTTTCTTTCAGAAGTAATTTGTGTAATTTACTGGAGGCTGTGGATTATTGTCTTTATCCTTGGAATTCAAGGTATTCAATTCACTCTGATGCTAAAGGCATTTTTTTAATTAATCCTGCCTGTGACTTGATGAGATTTTTTTTATTATTATTATTTTTGAGTGAGAGAGCACGAGTGCATGCAAGTTGGGGGGGGTGCATGGAAGGGGCAGATGGGGACAGAGACAGAGAATCCCAAGCAGGCTCCATACTCACCACCTCGGCGATGTGGGACTCAATCTCACCTGAGATAATGACTTGAGCCAAAATCATGAGTCAGAAGCTTAACCAACCGAGCCGCCCAGGTGCCCTGTGATTTTTAATTCTTTGGATCAGATAAGTTGTCCCCTTTGATTTATGTAATCATTTCTTCTATATCATATATTCCGTTTCCTTTTCTAAAACACATATTATTTTCATATTATATCTCTGACAACTATCCTATAAACTTGTTTCCATTACATGCCATCTCTATTTTTTTTTTCCTGTGAGTTCTGAGCTATTAATTTCACATGATCTGCCATGCCACTAACTTGGTGCTGAATACTGATGACCTAGTCTTCCAAATGGTTAAAAGAGTTTCAAACTGTTAATATCATGATTTTAATAACTTAATTGATGCTCCACAAGAGCCTTTATCATTTTGTTAAGATTGTTGTCTTCTGACTCCAGTGACTTTATTTCAACAGGAGCAAGTTGATCTCTGGCTTTTGTTTGTTATTCCTTCCTGTGGTTTCATGTGCTCTTAAGGATAGTATATATATTTTTTTCCTTCCATATGCTTAGTGATCAGATTGTCATTAGGGTAGACTGGACAAAGGAACAGTCACCAGAAGGCACAGCTCTTTCTATGCCTCTGATAAAGCAGAAGACAAACTCTCAACTGCCAATTGTTTCCTGAGGCCAGAGAAAAATGCTCTTTGCTTCCAAGTCTCACTGGCTGCATTTGTCAAGCGTCTCCTAGCCTCAGAACCTGAAACCCACTGGCGCAATTTGGTAGCTCCTTTCCAGATCCAGAAAGACCAAGTAGGTCTTATCAAGAATCTATGTGAGGGTATCTGGGTGGCTCAGTCGACTAAGCATTTGACTCTTGATTTCAGCTCAGATCATGATCTTAGGGTCATGAGATCAAGCCCCGCTTTGGGCTCCTAATGGAGGCTGCTTAGGATTCTCTTTCTCACTTTCTCTCCCCCCCTCACCCTACTCTCTTTCTCTCCCTCTCAAATAAATAAATAAATCTTAAAAAAAAAAAAAAAAAAAGAGCCTATGTGAGCAGGAAGGTATGGATCCTTGATTATCTCAATGCTGAGCCATCCCTGGTTATTAGGGAATCCTGTTCTGGTCCTCAACTCAGCACCAAGTAGTCCTGTGCTTTAGGGGATCCAGAAAGAGCCATGTGCTTCAAATACCCTCTCTAGTTTTTATATTAAGAATGGTATTGTCGTGGGCGCCTGGGTGGCTCAGTCGTTAAGCGTCTGCCTTCGGCTCAGGTCATGATCCCGGGGTCCTGGGATCGAGTCCCACATCGGGCTCCCTGCTCTGCGTGGAGCCTGCTTCTCCCTCCTCCACTCCCCCTGCTTGTGTTCCTGCTCTCGTTGTCTCTCTCTCTGTCAAATAAATAAATAAAATCTTAAAAAAAAAAAAAAGAATGGTATTGTCTTATCCCAAAGAAGAAGCCAAGGTATAGAAGGAAGGGGTATGGTTTTAAGGTTTTGAGTTTTTTTCCAGAGTTTCTCTCCCAGTAAAATTTACTATCCAAATAAAGTAATGAAATATGAGTACTTATAAACATATATTCTTAGATAATAAAATAAATAATGTCTCAGTCAGTTAAAAAAAAATCCACGTGCAAACTCCCTTATTCTCCTAGGTTTTATGTTTGGCCTACTCATTTTGTTATCAACACCAATTGGGTAGGGGTGGGACAGGAAAGAAGAAGAAATACAAGAAAATGGTATACTTAGCCTTTATAATAGTACATTGCAATGTAACTAGGTAATGATACTTCTTTTTTTTTTAAGATTTATTTATTTATTTGAGGAGGGAGAGAGAGTCTTAAGCAGACTGTGTTGAGCTTGGAACCTGATGCAGGGCTCAATCTCATGTCCCTGAGATCATGACCTGAGCTGAAACCAAGAGTCGGACGCTTAACCTACTGTGCCACCCAGGCTTTCCTCTTTTTTTTTTTTTTTTTTTTTTTAAGATTTTATTTATTTATTTGAGAGAGAGTGTGACTGGGAGGAGGGGCAGAGGGATAGTAAGGGAGATTCTCAAGCAGACTCCATGCTGAGCACCGGATCTCACAACCTTGAGATCATGACCTGAGCCGAAACCAAGAGTCAGATACTTAATGGACTAAGCCACCCAGGCACCCCATCTAGGTAGTAATTATAAGGGAGCATTTTCTTACTTCCATGGCAGAAGTGATACAGGGTGGAAGGGGCAGAAAGGTAAGAGAACCAATTCTTTGTTTCCAAGATACAATGTGAATACCTCTCCCTCTCACTCTCTTATTCTGTTTATGAATGAATCCTATTTATGAGACATAATTAAATCTAACATTAGTGATGAGATGCTGCTGACTATAGAGGGCTTCTAGAACTTTGTCAACTGAAAGCTGCTCATAAGAAACTTGACCTGTTCACTCATGTGTAGTACATCATTCTCACGAGTATGGGCATCATTCAGGAAACCTTCTGCAAGAAGCACTGGCTAGGCACTATTGTGTGGGCATCAGTTGGTTTCTTTGGGTTTAATCCTTAACTCATAAGACTCTTATCCTTAGACATGTATAATGACAGTAAAATAAGTATTTAGGAAAAGGCTAAATTTACAGTGTAAAATATATCCTATGAGAACTATTAAGTGAGTTAACTATAGCTGTTGAAACAAATATTTACAAAGGCACAAAAATATTAGGAGTTTCTTATTCACATATTAACCCAAGGAGGTGATGGTGGGAGGATAGTTTGTTGTTCAGCATAGTCTTTCAGTGATCCTGGTGATTGACAACTCTGCCATCTTCAATATGTAGTTTCCAGTGAGCTTTCTTCATTTTGTCAGTCAGCACAGGGAAGAACATAGATGGAAAAGTTATGGAGGGTTTCAGCAGGTCAATCTGGCAGTGGCTCCCATCATTTCTACTTAAGTTCCTTTGACTAAAATACAGTCGCATGACCTGCCTAACTGCAAGGGAGCCTGGGAAATACAGTCCAGGTCTAGGCCTAGTGAGAAAAAAATTAAGTCTCTGCTTCATGAGGTTAAACTGAAGTTAATAAATACACAAATATCAGTTTAAAATAATATAAATATGGTTTAACATTAAGGATGATCCCTATTAATACAGAAACTGATGAAATCAATTCATTGCTTTTATTTTTTCCTATAAACCACACTTATAAGATGTTCCACACAGGCAGCCTATTCATAGTAAATAGCAAATTTTTTCTCTTGAGAGAAATATTATCGGTCACTCCAGGTTTTGGTGGAAAGAAAATAATATTGAGAAAAAAATAATATATTCTGAGGATATCTAAATTTTTTCTTCTATTATTCTTTAGTAGTAGCACTTGTCTTTGACTTTGCTTGGTAAAGTTTACATTGCAAATTTGCCACTAGACATGGTTCTTGTGGGAACAGCATCAGCAGACCTGTTCCAGTGTCATGCCCCAATTAAATGTTTGGCATGTGCACCAACCATGATAATCAAACTGTATCCCTAGGCATTAAATTCTTACATGGAATTATACAAGGAAATAATGTTATGAACAGCTAATTCTGGTTAATTATGATGTCAGTGCCCTGAATAAGAAGTACTGAGTTCTCCTGCTGAGATTGATGAGCTCACTTGGTTTATATTTTTTCCTCCTCAAAGTCTAGTTTTAGGCATTTCTTTTGATATAGTGAGTGGTATCTCTCTAATCATATATTTCAATTCTATTTTTAAAACTGATTTTTGCTTTAGTTAGTTAGATTCAGATCTTTTGCTCCTTCGTAAGGAAATTAAAACACCATCTGAAATACCCCCCAGCTGGAGCTATCCAGGGAAAATATGACATCAGACCCACATTTGTAGGTAAAAGGCATACTATTTTAGCAATTGTGATCAACTAGTTTTTTTTTCAAATAATTACTTAATAAATTAATAAGTAGAATTGTGGGGATGCAGGTTTTTACTGGTACCAGATAGCACCCAAGCAGGCCAAAATACATACATACATACATACATACATACATACATACAAATAAATAAATAAATAAATAAATAAATAAATAAATAAATAAATAGTAGGATTCAATAGGAAGAGATATAATGCCTGTCTATATAGGAACATGCCAAATTCCTCAGTGATATATGGCATTGCTTCTACATGATTTTCAAATATCCATTCCACCTAAGGTTTAGCAACCAAAAGTCCTGTTTTCAGGAATCAAAAGCTCACTAGGTTCATGGCTTCAACTTTTACCAGAAGGAGAAATCAGTAAGTGCTGCTGACTACCTGCCTACTTATTTTCCAGAAATTCTTGTTTTGACCTTGAGGGCATACTATAAAATTTAACTTTTTAGGCCAAAAGACATCAGTTGGCAATTAAAATTCTTATGCTGCAGCTATTTTTATTTTAATGACTTAAAAATATTTAATTGGCATGTACCCTGAGACTCTTTACAATGGGTTTATCTTTACAAATAATTAATAATAAAAATTAAGCAATATTTTATTTTCTAAGCAATTTAACTGTCCAAATTTTATGTCTTTCTTGGCTATATTTTTGTCAGAAAACTAAGAAAAGCCAGATATAACAGATGAATATAATCATAGTTAACAAAAAAGAACCTGAGAAGACTGAATTAAATTGATTAAGCCAGTAATGTCAAAATTACCATTTTAAAAGAAAAATTATTTTGTAATTAGCCAGTCAACTACTTATTTTGAATGTACATTTATAGTAAAAGGCTAAGGCTATTATATATGTGTCAATCTCAGGTATGACAATATTAATATCCTAAACTCAGAAACATCTATCTAATACACATAACAATCAAACTATCATAAACCTTGACTCCACAGTCAATAACCCTTAGTACCCCGGCAAAAGTAAGAGTTAGCTATCTAGGCCATATCATGAACCTGGGAGCTTCACTAATGGCATACCTGTTAATATCTGGATTATTTTCACCACTTCCATTTTGAAGATAATAATGTTAATTCAAACACTTTCCCTCTCTCTCTCTCTCCCTCTATCGTGTCCTCTTCTCTGTCTCTCTTACCCATCTGTGAAACCAGTCTAACTCAGTGCTTATGTTTGCAAGTCTGTAATTCCAACATTTGGATTTTTCTTAGTGCTTGACATATGTGCATTCCTTTTGTTTAGTTATATATATTGGTACATCTATGTTAATCTACTTGAATAACAACAAAACAAAACACAAGGAAGTCTTGACTACTTTGAGATATTTTATATGGTATATCGATATGACCACAAGTAAATTTAGTTCAATGAAAGTTAGTTCAATTAGAAACTGAAAGACAATGGGGTGTCTGGGTGGCTCAGTAGGTTAAATGTCTGCCTTCGGCTCAGCTCATGATCTCAGGGTCCTGGAGTTGAGCCCTGTGTCAGGCTCCCTGCCCAGTGGGGAGTCTACTTCTCCCTCTCCCTTTGTAGCTCCCTTGTGCTTGCTCTCTCTCTTTCAAATAAATAAATAAAATCTTAAAAACAAAACAAAACAAAACCAAAACTGAAAGATAAGAAACACGTATACACCAATAAGAAGGTAAGAATCAGGAAGAAAAAGAAAACCAAAACAAAAAAACCTCTGTCTTCCTTCTGCAACTTCTAGACTAAAAACATCATGATAATCATTACTGAGGAATCCACTGATCTCTAACCAAGCTATAATATTAGATTAGCTACTAGCCTCTTTACCTAAACCTACTTTTTTAAGATTTATTTATTTATTTGAGAGAGAGAACCCATGGGAGTGGGGGGTGAGGGGGTGAGGGATAGAGGGAGAGAGAGAGACTCCAAAGCAGACTCCCTGCCAAGCATGGAGCCTGACATGGGACTCAATCTCAGGACCCTAAGAGCATGCCCTGAGCCAAAATCAAGAGTCAGAAGCTTAACCAACTGAGCCAACCAGGTGCCCCTAAGCCTCTTTTTAAGAAAGAAACATTGGGGCACCTGGGTGGCTCAGTTGGTTAAGCGACTGCCTTCAGCTCAGGTCATGATCCTGGAGTCCCGGGATCGAGTCCCGCATCAGGCTCCCTGCTCGGCGGGGGGTCTGCTTCTCCCTCTGATCCTCTTTCCTCTTGTGCTCTCTGTCTCTCATTCTCTCTCTCTCAAATAAATAAATAAAATCTTAAAAAAAAAAAGAAAGAAAGAAACATTGGGGAAAAAAAATAGTTACACTAATGAGCAGTGAGAGGAACAGAACACAAATGCCAGATGTAGAATGAAAGATCATGATTTGGCAAGGCTTTGGTTTGGGTGATTAACAATCAAAATCCAAACACTACGTCAAGAAAAATTTGACTGAGGATTTTCAAGATATTGAAATCTCGAGGTTCTATATCAGGGGGAGGTAGAGTAGATATTTATGGTATTCTCTCGAAGTATACTTAGGGTTTTAAGATACTTCAAGGTGAACCATCTACAAGAAAATTTTCTCTTGCTAATACAGATTACTTTTCTTATAATGAGATCAATGTTTTATTATTCCAAAATATCCCATGCCCACTAGAGGATGAGGAAAACAGGAAAAAACAAACAAACAAACGAACAAAAACAACTATGTTACTGTGATAGGATTACTTTTTTCCATCCTAACTCTCAATCAGATCCAAAGCATTTTTGGTTTTACATATTTCCATTTGGAAGTTTCTCTGACTTTTCAAAGTGGTATTTTAAAGTGAAAATTACCACTACATAGCACTTTTATGGTTTATAATACCTTCCTGCTGTTGAGAATCCCAGGGCAATTCATCATTCCTTTTGGTATCACTTTAATTTTCTTCAGCTTTGTAAATAGTCCATTTATTAAAACTCTTTTTGTCTACTCTTTGAGTGTTTCATCCATTTCCTATCTGACTGATTAAGAGTCTTTGGTATATCCTTTTCTTTAAGTCCCACAGTGAAATGATCAACAAATATAGATATCCTTACCTTCAAATTATATCCATAATCCAAATTTATCTTACTATATTCACTGCTAACCACTTTCCAGTGTTTTCCCTTATATGCCAGGCAAAGGGACATTGATACCAGTTTTATCAACCCTGGCTTGAAGCTGAAGTGATCAGCCAACTGGGACAAGTATGCTTAGATCCACCAAACTGCTGTTGAGGGCTTAGAAGACTGATACCTCTGCACAACTCATAACTTGGAAATCTGCTCTATTGTACATCACCATGAATCAAAGCCTGAACTATGGCACCTCCCAACCCCCACTCATCCCCTGATCAGAGTAGTTGGGGTTATCATTTGAATCATACTTCAGATCTCATCATTCCCAGGCCTAAAACCTCCAAGTGGCTTTCCATTACAGGTAGAATAAAATCCAAACTATAAGACCCATAATAAGGCCTGTTTTCTGTCAACCTTTCCCAACTTCTTATCTGTACTACATTTAGTAGGTACCCACTACATCCTTAGTTGTACCTTAGAAACTCCTTGCTTATACTCCTTTTAGCACATTTTCTGTTGTTCCTTTTCCTCAGAACACTCCCCCTGGAGCTTCATTACTTTGAATACCTCATATACAACTTAAGTTAGAAAACTTGTCTATGGTCCAACCTAAAAAAAATCCTGTAACAGTCATTCTGTACCACAGCATCAATCTCATTTTCCTCGTAACTCCTATGAACTAGTAAGCTTATCCTATGTGTTGATTTACTGATTTTTCTGTCTTTTCAGAGTAAAATATAGGCTCTTTGAGGGTAGGGATATTGCCATGAATCTACAGATGGAAGAATAGCACCTGATTCATAGTAGATGTTCAAAATTTTATATTGATGGTTGCAGCCAGACTTGAGAAACTTAAATCTTCTTTATTTTTTATTTTTTTTATTCTTATGTTAATCCCCATACATTACATCATTAGTTTTAGATGAAGTGTTCCATGATTCATTGTTTGTGCATAACACCCAGTGCTCCATGCAGAACGTGCCCTCCTCAATACCCACCACCAGGCTAACCCATCCTCCCACCCCCCCTCCCCTCTAGAACCCCGTTTGTTTTTCAGAGTCCATCGTCTCTCATGGTTCGTCTACCCCTCCGATTTCCCCCGCTTCATTCTTCCCCTCCCACTACCTTCTTCTTCTTCTTTTTTTTTTTTTCTTAACATATATTGCATTATTTGTTTCAGAGGTACAGATCTGAGATTCAACAGTCTTGCACAATTCATAGCGCTTACCAGAGCACATACCCTCCCCAGTGTCTATCACCCAGTCACCCCATCCCTCCCACCCCACCCCCCACTCCAACAACACTCAGTTTGTTTCCTGCGATTAAGAATTCCTCATATCAGTGAGATCATATGATACATGTCTTTCTCTGTTTGACTTATGGATTTCGTCTCCTCTCAGGAACTTAAATCTTCTTTAAGACTCTTATTTCCTTCCTTTGAATTGGAACAAATCACACTGTTACTCTATCACTGTGTGAGTTTGAGGATTAACTGACATATTTGTGTAAGAGTGTTTACTACAAAAAGCTAGACGTATGCAAGTGGTGTGTTCTAATGGTATGCTGGACCCAGCTTCAAGCTTGCAACAGCTATTAAATTTTCAGAAACTTTGTCAGCTGGCTGACATCATGTTGTAGGTTGAGAGTGGCCACAGTAGAAGTACATATATCATGGAAAGCAGAAAATACTACAAATCAGGGCCATTTATCCTCAAAGACCTGGTTGTTAAATATTTACCACCACATCACTAAAATCCAATCTACATTAATAAATATGCCTTTTTAAAATCCATTCTACAAAGAGTACATTATGCAGAAGTAGAAAATTTAACAGTAACAGCCTCATGATTAATAGGAACCAAAATAATATTGAGAATATAGTTTTTAATCATATTTTATTTAATCATGGACTTATAATAACTAAATTACAATATACTTATGTCATCAAATCTGCTTTTAAATAATTTATTTTTATTAAGTTTTTAAAATTTACTTAATTAATTTATTTTTTTTAAGTAGGCTCCAGGCCCAATGTGGGGCTCAAACTGATGACCCCAAGACCAAGAGTCACATGCTCTATGGACTGAGCTAGCCACGTACCCTTATTTTTTATTTTTTTTATTGTAATTCCCCTATAGTTAACATACATTGTTAAATTAGTTTCAGGTGTACAATATAATGATTTAAGAATTCTATACATTACTCAGTGCTCTTCATGATAAGTGTCTCTTTAATTCCCATCACCTATTTCACCCATACCTCCTCCCACCTCCCCTCTGGTAACCATCAGTTTGTTTTCTACAGTTAAGACTCTGTTTCTTGGCTTCTTTCTCTTTTTCCTTTCTCATATGTTTTGTTTCTTAAATTCCATATATGAGTTAAAGCATGTTCAAAGAAGTCAGCATGCTGTGTTTAGGTATGGTCATTTCAAAGGAACGTTTATAAAATCTAAAATATTACCGTATTCACCCAAGCCTTCTTAAAATCCTAAGACAGTGGTTCTACTATTTTACTAGACTTTAGAATCACCTGGAGAGCTTAAAAATTTCATTACCCAAGAACAAATGCCCATGACCAATTAAATCTGAACTTCCAATGATGGAACCCAGGTTTCAAGTATCTTTTTAAGCTACCAAGTAATTCCAATATGCAAAGTTAAGATCCACTATCCTGAGTCATGAGTGTCTTTACAAATGGGCAGCATGCATAATAGATATGGATATAGATATGGATAGAGATTTGAATGGAATATTTCTACTTAAACCTTATGCCAGTCAAGTTAAACTTTTGTAGATACATTATCTCTGAAATGTGTTTGGTTGAAATCCAAGAAAGATAAATGAGCACTCTTCCTAGAAGTGGTTTCATTTGCCAGACACCACCACTTCCATAAACAAACTGTTCAATAAAATCAATTCTTGAAATCATTATAACTTTTAAGAATAAGAATTAAAGCACTATGTGGTAGATGTTATATGTAGCTTTAGTAAATATAATGGAAATACTTGTACTCATTTCATTATGAACAATAGTATTTCTCAAGGTGCCTGTTCACAATTTTAAATATATGTTATGACAGACTGGCTTATCCATTTTCTTCTACCATTTTCTAAACATATTGTCCTAAGTTAAGAATTCACTGCCATTGTCTGCACAGGGCAATCTCTGTGTCAGTTAAAATGGATAAAGTGTCAATTGTTTTATCAAACAAAATCAACAACATGACAAAATATTTGAGAAAAATGGGGGGGGGGAGGAGCAAGATGGTGGAGGAGTAGGAGACCTGGATTTCATCTCCTCTCAGGAATTCAGCTGGATAGGGATCAAACCATTCTGAACACCTACAAACTCAATAGGAGATCGAAGAAAAGAATAGCAACAACTCTCTGAACAGAAAAGCGACCACTTTCTGGAAGGTAGGACGTGCGGAGAAGTGAATCTGAGGTGATATTCGGGAGGATAGACGGCGGGGGAGGGGGCCTCCGTTGGCAGCTTCTGGCAAGTGATTGAGTCACAGAGCACAAAATCGGAACATTTAGAAGTCTGCTCCACTGAGGGACGTCACTCCAGTGGCTAAGCAGGGGGTGGAACCCTCACAGGACAGTGTGGTCTCAGGACCCTCGGGGTCACAGAAAGACCGGCGGTGCGTGAGGGCAGCAGAGCTCCCAGGTATCAGAGCTGGGAAGCCAGCTACAGAGACGGAGCTGAGGTGCGGGCTCTCAGCTCAGGGTTGCCATAAACTGTGATCCATGGCACAGTTGGGCCACTGCTCCTCCAGCAGGGACCCAACAAGTGGCAGATCCAGGGAGACTCACCTTCCTCCCCTGGAAGGAGTCACGTGGGAGTGCACCGCAGGGATCTGCTGGGTTTGGAGACTCTGCATGGGGTCAGGTGCCAGAGATAGAAATGCTCGGTCACAGGCCGGGTGAGCATGGAGTGTGGCCAGAGACAGGGGAGATGGGAGTGACTGGCGGCTTTTCTCTGGGGGCTCACTGAGAAGCGGGGCCCCGAGTTCTCAGCTCCTCTGGAGTGGAGATTGGGAGGCTGCCATTTTCACCTCCTCCAAAGCTGTATGGAAAGTTTGCAGGGAACAAAAGCTTCCGAGAACAAACCTGAGCAGATTACTTAACCCGGACCAGCAAGGGCGGGGCAATTCTGCCTCTGGCAAAGACACTTGGAAACCACGGCAACAGGCCCCTCCCCCAGAAGATCAGTGAGAACAGCCAGCAAGACCAAGTTTACCGATCAATGAGAACGGCAGAACTCCAGCGCTAGGGAAATACTGCACATAAAATCCATTACTTTTTTACCATGATTCTTTAGTCTTTCAAAGTTAATATCTTTTTTAGCTGTCTTTTTTTTCCAAATTTTTCTTTTTCCCTTTTTCAACAAACATTTTATCAATCCCTTTTTTTTAAAAATATTTTTTTTATTTTTCATTTTTAGAGTCATATTCTACCCCTTCATAGTAGTTACCCTTATTTTTGGCATATATATATATATATATATATATATATATATATATATATATATATATATATATAGTTCTCTCTTTAAAATTTTGGGATACAGGGGCGCCTGGGTGGCTCAGCTGGTTAAGCGACTGCCTTCGGCTCAGGTCATGATCCTGGAGTCCCGGGATCGAGTCCCACATCAGGCTCCCTGCTCGGCGGGGAGTCTGCTTCTCCCTCTGACCCTCCCCCATCTCATGCTCTCTCTCTCTCATTCTCTCTCTCTCTCAAATACATAAATAAAATCTAAAAAAAAAAAAAAATGGGGGGATACAGTTTCTTCTAACAGATGAAAATATACCCTAAATCTCTAGCATATGGCTTTGTTGTAGTCTCCTGCCTGATCACATTCACTCCTTTTTTTTTTTTAAATACTCTTCTTTCTTTTTTCAACCAACTTCTTATCAATTCCTTTTATAAAATCCTTCATAATTTTCATCTTTACAGTCATATTCCATCTCTCCATCGTGTTAACCCTTACTTTGTACATATATAAGTTTTTCTTTCTTTAAAATTTTGGAAGGCACTTTCTTCTAACAGACCAAAATCTAGTGTGTGGCACTGACCTATTTACGAGCCTGAACATATTTGATCATATTCTAGGTTTTTTTGGTTTGTTCTGTTTTTATTTGTTTTTATCTTTTTCTATTTCTTTTTTCTTCTTTTTCTTTTTTCTTTCTTTGCCTTTCTTTTCCCCCGGCTTCAGGTCTTTTCTGATTTGTTTAGAGTATATTTTCTGGGGATGTTGTTACCCTGTTAGCATTTTGTTCTCTCATTCACCTGTTCTCCTCTGGAAAAAATGACAAGATGGAAAAAATCACCTCAAAAAGAACAAGAGGTAGTACCGACTTCCAGGGACCTAATCAATACAGACATTAGTAAGATGTCAGAACTAGAGTTCAGAATGATGATTTTAAAGATACTAGCTGGGCTTGAAAAAAGCATGGGAGTTATTAGAGAAACTCTTTCTGGAGAAATAAAAGAACTAAAACCTAACCCAGTTGAAATCAAAAAGGCTATTAATGAGGTGAAATAAAAAATGGAGGCTCTAACCAATAGGATAAATGAGGCAGAAGAGAGATTAGTGATATAGAAGACCAAATGATGGAAAATAAAAAGCTGAAAAAGAGAGAGATAAACAACTACTGGAACATGAGGGCAGAATTCGAGAGATAAATGATACCATAAGACAAAACAATATTAGAATAATTGGGATCCCAGAAGAAGAAGAAAGAGAGAGAGGGACAGAAGGTATATTGGAGCAAATTATAGCAGAGAACTTCCCTAATTTGGGGAAGGAAACAGGCATCAAAATCAAGGGGGCACAGAGAACAGCTCTCAAAGTCAATAAAAATAGGTCAACACCCTGACATCTAATACTAAAACTTACTAGTCTCAGAGACAAAGAGAAAATCCTGAAAGCAACTTGGGAGAAGAGATCCGTAACCTACAATGGTAGAAACATTAGATTGGCAACAGACTTATCCACAGAGATCTGGCAGGCCAGAAAGGACTGGCAGGATATATTCAGAGCACTAAATGAGAAAAATATGCAGCCAAGAATACTATATCCAGCTAGGCTGTCATTGAAAATAGAAGGAGAGGGGCGCCTGGGTGGCTCAGTCGTTAAGCGTCTGCCTTCGGCTCAGGTCGTGATTCCAGGTCCTGGGATCAAGCCCCACATCGGGCTCCCTGCTCAGCGGGAGGCCTGCTTCTCCCTCTCCCACTCCCCCTGCTTGTGTTCGCTCTCTCGCTGTGTCTCTCTGTCAAATAAATAAAATATTAAAAAAAAAAAATAGAAGGAGAGATAAAAAGATTCCAGGACAAGTAAAAACCAAAGGAATTTGCAAACACAAAACCAGCCCTACGAGAAATATTGAAAGGGGTCCTCTAAGAAAGAGAGAGCCTAAAAGCAACATAGACCAGAAAGGAACACAGACAATATACAGTAACAGTCACCTTACAGGCAATACAGAGGCACTAAATTCATATCTTTCAATAGTTACCCTAAATGTAAATGGGCTAAATGCCCCAATCAAAAGGCACAGGCTATCAGACTGGATTAAAAAACAAGACCCATTGATATGCTGCCTTCAAGAGACTCATTTTAGACCCAAAGACACCCCAGATTGAAAGTGAGGGGGTGGAAAGCCATTTACCATGCTAATGGACACCAAAAGAAAGCTGAGGTGGCAATCCTTATATCAGACAAATTAGATTTTAAACCAAAGACTGTAATAAGAGATAAGGAAGGACATTATATCCTACACAAAGGGTCTATCCAAAAGGAAGATCTAACAATTGTAAATATCTATGCCCCTAACATGGGAACAGCCAATTATATAAGGCAATTAATAACAAAAGCAAAAAAACACATCAACAATAATACAATAGTAGTGGGGGACTTTAACACCCCCCTCACTGAAATGGACAGATCATCTAAGCAAAAGATCAACAAGGAAATAAAAATTTTAAATGACACACTGGGCCAAATGGACTTCACAGATATATTCAGAACATTCCATCCCAAAGCAACGGAATACACATTCTTTTCTAGTGCCCATGAAACATTCTCCAGAATAGATCACATCCTAGGCCACAAATCAGGTCTCAACTGGTACCAAAAGATTGGGATCATTCCCTGCATATTTTCAGACCACAGTGCTTTGAAACTAGAATTCAATCACAAGAGGAAAGTTGGAAAGAACTCAAATACATGGAGGCTAAAGAGTGTCCTACTTAACAATGAATGGGTCAACCAGGAAATTAAAGAAGAATTAAAAAATAATAATTCATGGAAACAAATGAATATGAAAACACAATTGTTCAAAATCTTTGGGATGCAGCAAAGGCAGTCCTAAGAGGAAAGTATATAACAATACAAACCTTTCTCAAGAAACAAGAAAGGTCTCAAATACACAACCTAACCCTACACCTAAAGGAGCTGGAGACAGAACAGCAAATAGAAACCTAAACCCAGCAGGAGAAGAGAAATAATAAATATCAGAGCAGAAATCAATGAATTAGAAACAAAAAGAATAGTAGAACAGATCAACAAAACTAGGAGCTGGTTCTTTGAAAGAATTAACAAGATTGATAACCCCCTGGCCAGACTTATCAAAAAATAAATAAATAAATAAATAAAAATAAATGACCCAAATAAATAAAATCATGAATGAAAGAGGAGAGATCACAACCAACACCAAAGAAATGCAAGCAATTATAAAAACATATTATGAGCAACTCTATGCCAGCAAATTAGATAATCTGGAAGAAATGGATGCATTTCTAGAGATGTATCAACTACCAAAACTGAACCAGGAAGAGATAGAAAACCTGAACAGACCTATAACCACTAAGGAAATCGAAGCAGTAATCAAAAATCTCCCAACAAACAAAAGCCCAGGGCCAGATGGCTTCCCAGGGGAATTCTACCAAACATTTCAAGAAGAATTAATACCTATTCTCCTGAAGTTGTTCCAAAAAATAGAAATGGAAGGAAAACTTCCAAACTCGTTTAATAGGTCACCGTTATCTTGATGCCCAAACCAGACAAAGACCCCATCAAAAAGAATTACAGACCAATAACCTTGATGAACATGGGTGCAAAAATTCTCCCCAAAATACTAGCCAATAGGATCCAACAGTACATTAAGAGGATTATTCACTACGACCAAGTGGGATTTATCCCTGGGCTGCCAGGTTGGTTCAACATCTGCAAGTCAATCATGTGATACAATACATTAACAAAAGAAAGAACAAGAATCATATGGTTCTCTCAATAGATGCAGAAAAAGCATTTGACAAAGTACAGCATCCTTTCTTGATCAAAACTCTTCAGAGTATAGGCATAGAGGGTACATACCTCAATATCATAAAAGCCATCTATGAAAAACCCACAGCAAATATCATTTTCAATGGGGAGAAACTGAGAGCTTTCCCCCTAAGGTCAGGAACACGGCAGGGATGTCCACTATCCCCACTGCTATTCAACATAGTCCTAGAAGTCCTAGCCACAGCAATCAGACAACAAAAAGAAATGAAAGGCAACTGAATCGGCAAAGAAGTCAAACTCTCCATCTTTGCAGATGATATGATACTTTATGTGGAAAACCCAAAACACTCCACTCCAAAATTGCTAGAACTCATACAGGAATTCAGTAAAGTGACAGGATAGAAAATCAATGCACAGAAATCAGTGGCATTCCTATACACCACCAAGACAGAAGAAAGAGAAATGAAGGAGTCGATCCCATTTACAATTGCACCCAAAACCATAAGATAACTAGGAATAAGTCTAACCAAAGAGGCAAAGAATCTGTACTCAGAAAACTATATAATACTCATGAAAGAAATTGAGGAAGACACATAGAAATGGAAAAACGTCCCATGCTCATGGATTGGAAGAACAAATATTGTGAAGATGCCAATGCTACCTAGAGCAATCTACACATTCAATGCAATCCCTACCAAAATACCATCCACTTTTTTCAAGGAAATGGAACAAATAATCCTAAAATATGTATGGACCCAGAAAAGACCCCCAAATAGCCAGAAGAATGTTGAAAAAGAAAAGCAAAGCTGGCGGCATCACAATTCCAGACTTCAAGCTCTATTACAAAGCTGTCATCATCAAGACAGTATGGTACTGGCACAAAAACAGACACATAGATCAATGGAACAGAATAGAGAGCCCAGAAATGGACCCTCAACTCTATGGTCAACTCATCTTCGACAAAGCAAGAAAGAATATCCAGTGGAAAAATGACAGTCTCTTCAACAAATGGTGTTGGGAAAATTGGACAGCCACATGCAGAAGAATGAAACTGGACCATTTCCTTACACCACACACAAAAATAGACTCCAAATGGTTGAGAGACCTAAATGTGAGACAGGAGTCCATCAAAATCCTAAAGGAGAACACAGGCAGCAACCTCTTCCACCTCAGCCGCAGCAACTTATTCTTAGAAACATCGCCAAAGGCAAGGGAAGCAAGGGCAAAAATGAACTATTGGGACCTCATCAAGATAAAAAGCTTTTGCTCAGCAAAAGAAACAGTCAATGAAACCAAAAGACAACTGAGAGAATGGGAGAAGATATTTGCAAATGACATATCAGATAAAGGGCCAGTATCCAAAATCTATAAAGAACTTCTTAAACTCAACACCCAAAGAACAAATGATCCAATCAAGAAATGAGCAGAAGACATGAACAGACATTTCTGCAAAGATGACATCCAAATGGCCAAAAGACAAATGAAAAAGTGCTCAGCATTGCTCGATCTCAGGGAAATCCAAATCAAAACCTCGGTGAGATATCACCTCACACCAGTCAGAATGGCTAAAATTAACAAGTCAGGAAACGACCGATGTTGGCAGGGATGCAGAGAAAGGGGAACCCTCCTACACTGTTGGTGAGAATGCAAGCTGGTGCAGCCACTCTGGAAAACAGTATGGAGGTTCCTCAAAAAGTTTAAAATAGAGCTACCATACAATCCAGCAATTGCACTACTTCGTATTTACACCAAAGATACAAATGTAGGGATCTGAAGGGGTACATGCACCCCGATGTTTATAGCAGCAATGTCCACAACAGCAAACTATGGAAAGAGCCAAGATGTCCATCGACAGATGAATGGATAAAGAAGATTTGGTATATATATACAGTGGAATATTATGCAGCCATCAAAAGGAATGAAATCTTGCCATTTGCAATGACGTGGATGGAATTGGAGGGTATTATGCTGAGTGAAAAAGTCAATCAGAGAAAGACATGTATCATATGACCTCGCTGATATGAGGAATTCTTAATTTCAGGAAACAAACTGAGGAGTGCTGGAGTGGTGGGGGGTGAGAGGGATGGGGTGGCTGGGTGATAGACATTGGGGAAGGTATGTGCTATGGTGAGCGCTGTGAATTGTGTAAGACTGTTGAATCACAGACCTGTACCTCTGAAACAAATAATACATTATACGTTAAAAAGAAAAAAAAGAAGAAGATAGCAGGAGGGGAAGAATGAAGGGGGGGAATCAGAGGGGGAGACGAACCATTGGAGACTATGGACTCTGAAAAATAAACTGAGGGTTCTAGAGGGGAGGGTGTGGGAGGATGGGTTAGCCTGGTGATGTGTATTAAAGAGGGCATGTTCTGCAAGAAGCACTGGGTGTTATATGCAAACAATGAATCATGGAACATTACATCAAAAACTAATGATGTAATGTATGGTGATTAATATAAGATAATAATAATAATAAAAAAATTGAAAAACATGTTCATGACCACTCCAAATGTGTTTATCTATAAAGATTTATCTACATTTTTATCTACCTACCCACTACCCACCTATCTGTGGATTTAGCTAGACATACCTCAGGCTATCGTGTAGTTACTATTGTTTTCTCATATCTGACACAGAAGGAGTTTGAAAGAAAAATAAAGACAATCGAAGCATAAATAGTAGTTTCAAGGAACTTATCACAAATGCATTTCCATTGTTATCTCTGTATTATAGGAACTTAGTATGTATCTTCTAATGTGATATATATCTTGGTATATATATCTTCTAAGCTGAGCCAATGGAGACCCATGAATGAAAGATTTTAACATCATGGCTCACTATTTGTTGCTTTGAAAGTAACAAAAGTTGAATAAACAGCATTTTTTTTTTTTTGAGAGAGAGAAAGAGAGTGCGGTTGGGAGGGGAGAAGAGAGAGGGTGAGAGAGAGAGAGAGAGAATCTTCAGCAGACTCCATGCCCAGTGAGGAGCCCAAAGTGGGGCTGTACCTTGGGCTGGATCTCACAACCCTGAGATTATGACCTCAGCCAAAATCAAGAGTTGTATGCTTAACCAACTGAACCACCCAAGCATCCCAAATAGACAGCATTTAAAAAAAAAATTCTTAGTCATTCCCTTTTTCTCCAAACAATACAATGTATTTATTTCCTTTTATACGTTATATAGATTTAGAACACCACTGCATTGCAAAACTGTGTACCTTGTAGAATGCTCAAGTTTAGCTTGCTTTCAATTAGTTCTTATGATAGGTTAAAAATTTGCTTTCAAAAGTATTCCTTTTATTTTAATTATCATAGATATTGTTTAGAAACCCCTGCTTAAAGTAAAGAAATATTTGAAGCTTAATATAAAGTGGATTTCTATATTTATTCTATTCCACATTGATTTTCTTTGGTATGATTTGAGATATGGTTCTTAGAAATTTATCGGATCCTCCCAAGGTAAAAATAAAGAAAACATAAAATTTTAAAATGCTTAGAAATACCTTAAAAATGTTTAGAGGATCAGGGTGACTGGATAGCTCACATGGTTAAGGGTTTGACTTTTCATTTCAGCTCAGGTCATGATCTCAGAGTAGTAAGATTGACCCCACATCAGGCTCCATACTGGACATGGAGCCAATTGAGGATTTTCTTTCTCCCTCTCTCTCTGTCCCCCAACTTGTGCTCTCTGTCTCTCTCTAAAAAGAAAAAAAAGTGTTTAGAGGGTCAAATTTAGTGAATTGCTAATAATTTTCAGTATATTCTAGATCATGAAATATCAAAAATTACAAGATTTAAAACCAGATAATTGTTCTTTTAGAAGACTGTGTAACAGGAATAGGGAAAGATTAACTTCTTCATAGTCCTTGACAGCCTCTGTAAATCCATGCACCAGGTCACCTAACACAAAGTCCAACCAATTAGTATTAAAAATAAGTTAATTTTTATAAAAATATTTAATTAAATGTAATTATTTCTTCCAGAAATTAAATATAAATTTCAGGTTTATCTATGTAATTTTGATTTAAATTTTAAAATTACTAATTAATTGTATCTATTTTTATTGAAATTATAATATACAATTTTTGAATATTTGAAAGAACAGTATTTGAAATAATTACTTTGGTAATTATATTTTAATCTTTAATTTACATGTTTATGAAATTATACTTAAATTTTGCAATCTGGAAATATATTTACTTATTGTTCATAATCCTTTACATCTAAATATTTTAAAGATATTTTTATCATTTTGAAAGTATATGCCAGTAATTATTGCAAATGGAACACAAATTAAGTAAAATCTTTATTATGAAAATTAGTGATTTTTGTCAAGATGAAGGCAAGAAAAATAAGCCATATGACAAAAACATAATTTTTAATAAAATATAACTTGAAAAATATATAATTGTTGAATCATGAAAGTTTTTACTCTTTCATACAAACATTGCCTATCCATCAACAGAGCAACTGAACTTGTACAATAATAATTATATAATCTTTGATATGTGGCTAAATTTTTGTCATTTAACAAAAATGACAGTTATTCACATATTAATTTCCTAATGTTGTTGTTACAAAGTACTGCAACCTAGATGGTTTAAGTCAACAGAAATTTGTTCTCACAGTTCTAGGGGCTGGAAGTTTGAAATCAATGTGTCAGCAGGACCACACGCCCTCCAAAATCTCTAGGGAAGCCTCCTTCTTGACCTCTTCTAAACTTCTAGTAGCCTCATGTGTTCCTTGGCTTATGACAGCATAATTCCAATGTTCATATGGCTTCCTTTTTCATGTGGCCATCTTCCTTCAGGTCTGCTTGTCTCTGTGCCTTCACATGGTGTTTTCCTTGTGTATCTGTATCCAAATTTCCCTCTTCTTATTAGGACACCAGTCAACTGGATTAAGGACCACCCTAATTACACCAATTTATTTTGACTAAATCTGCAAAGACCCTATTTACAAATAAGGTCCACAGGTACTGAGGGTTAGGACTTTAACATATCTATTTTGGGGGCAGAAACACAATTCAACCCATAGCAACATATTTTTCAGCTTCTTGTTTTGGATTTGGATTTGTAGAAGTAAAAGAATGCAACTTTACAAGTTTGCTAATTTAATTAAAAGTAACTTCCAAATTTTAGACATGTGGTATGTGGGACTTCCTTTGTCCTCTTTGACTTGACCCCCAAAATATTTAGGATGGACTTTATAGCTAATAAAATTTACTGCATTTTAAAATCAATAGGATGGGTGCCTGGGTGCCTCAGTTGGTTAAGCCTTTACCTTTGGCTCAGATCATGATCTCAGGGTCCTGGGACTGAGACCCGCACATTGGGCCCCCTGCTTAGCTGGGAATCTTCTCCCTCTCCCTCTGCTCCTCCCGCACCCACCCACCCACCCCCCGCTCATGCTAGCTCTCTCTCAGATAAATAAAATCTTAAAAAAAAATCTACAATAGGATAAAATAGAAGCACCTGGGTGGCTCACTCGGTTAAGCATCCAACTCTTGACTTCGGCTCAGGTCATGGTCTCAGGGTTGTGAGATTGAGCCCTGCATCAGGCTCCATGCTCAGCAGGAAGTCTGCTTGAGATTCTCTCCCTCTCTCTCTGTCCCTCCCCCCCCTGCTCACGTGACCTCTCTCTCAAATAAATAAATAGATAGCTAGGTAGATAGATAGATCTTTAAAATCTACAATAGGATAAAAATAGATCTGATTTAGTTCATAAAATTTCTCATGTAGATATAGTATCATTATATTCCATCTTTTATTCCTAGTTTCTGTTGCAAAAACTTACCTGATATTGACATTTAATAAATCTTGAAAAAAATTAAGAAAAATAAAGAATGTTGCAAAATTTGGAGAGAAAACCAGTGGGATGGGGTAAGGGGAGGTAAAAGTATTCTTTTCCTTTTTAAAAGTTTTGAGTCTCTAGAGACCATGGGACAAACCTATTGCTACTTCTTCTTGTGTTTAAATCCTTACTGGTTTAAATATTTTAACACATTACATTCTGGAGGAAGGAGTTTTGATTACCTATTTCCCTTACTGGTAGGACTCACAGAAATCTAGAAGTGGAGGTATATAAGAACTTAAAATGCTATTGTTTTCCCTAACTTCTAGACTTCAAATCCATATATAAAATAGTCCATTGTAAAGAATGCACAGTGAGATGAGTCACAAAGACAGTGATTTGCATCAGTTCTGCTCACTGATACATCCCTAGTGCTAGGATTACCTGATACACATCAAGCATTCAATTAATGTATTGAATCAAATCATAATATACATATACTTTTCTTATGGGAAATATTTGAAACATAGATTTATAGCTAGGTTACTCTTCTAGAAAGCAGAATGCCTAGAGGAGATCTTTTAGGTACTTAATAAAATTTATTAAAATAATGACTCAATCCCACTGTTTCACATTTATTTGTTTGTCCTTTAGCCACTGCCTCCCCTCAGGTGGATGGCTATTGTCATATTACAGATGATAAACAGCACACATCCTGATATTCTCTTCTTTTTTATCACTCTAATGAGTTTGCATATGCAAGCAAGAGAAACTTACATATGAGCTACAAACTTAGTGAAATGAAATTGTTAATGAGCTTCTCTTAAAAGCTTCTTTCCTTGAAGGAAAATGAATTTAACACTAAGGAAGAGCTGGCTCAATTTCTAGTAGTAATTAGGTCAACAGGCAACATTTTAGATTTGTATTAAAAAAAAAAAGAAGAAAGTAAGAAATGGAAACAGATGCATACTACTCTAAATTTTTATTAAATCATATTATTAAGGAAAGCATCCAGACATTTACTTGTTCAGACTCTTCATTTTTATCATGCATTAAGCAAAAAGGATAGGCTTGATTTTTATAAATAAACATTTTAAATTTTAGAACAGTTTCAGATCTACAGAAAGATTTCAGTTACGGAGTTCCCATATACTCCAAACCGAGTTTCCCCTATTATTACTATCTTGAATAATATGGCACATTTATTATAGTTAATGAATCAATATTGATACAATACCATTAACTGAAGCCCATTGTTTATTTGGATTTTCTTACATTTTATCTATCTCTTTTTGCTGTTCTAGTATTCTATCCCCATGACATTTAGTCCCATGTCTTCTTAGGCTCCTTTTAGCTGTGAGAATTTCTCAGGTTTTCTCAGATGATCTTCCCAGTTTTGAGCAGTACTAGTCAGGGTTTTTTTTGTAGAATGCCCCTCAACTGGGATTTGTCTGATCTTTTTCTTTTCCTCATGTTTAAATATCGGTTTTGGGTTTTTTTTGTAGATGACAGAGATACAGTGCAAACTTATGGTAAGTATCATTACCTACTATTAACAGTACATACTATCAATATGAATTACACTATTGATGTTGACCATGGTCACCTGGCTGAGGTAATGTTTTTCAGGTTACTCCACTGTAAAGTTACTCTATTTACCCCATTCTACAGTGTATTCTTTGCAAGGAAACTCATATGTGCAGCTCACATTTAAGGAGGAGGAAATTATGCCCTAATCCCTTCATGTTTGTGTAAATGATTTAGAATTATTCTGCATGGGATATTTGTCTATTCTACCTCATTTATTTATTAAAAACTCATTTAGGTCAGTATGAACTCATCAATATTTATTTTATACTTTGTGTTATAATGCAATTATTTCTTTATTTAATTCGTTGCTCAATTTTTTTGCAGCTTTGGCTATTGGGAATTTTTTCATTTGATTACTATGTCTCTTTGACAAGCATCCATTGTGTGCATGCGTGTGTGTGTGTGTGTGTGTGTGTGTGTGTGTGTTAGCACTATAATATGTTCCAGGTTCATTTTGCATCCAATGCTAGAATCAGCTATTTCTCTGAGAAGCCCTGTTCCCTGATATTGGAGAATGGTACTAGAAATCTAGTTCTTTGTGCTTAATGTGCTTATCACTATTGGAGTGCCATTGTTTCTAGGTTCTCTCAGCTCAAAGTAAGGAAATATATGTATGCATACTAACTCATATATGTACACATATGCATAAATATTTTTTATATCTAACCATCTGATCTATATTAACCTAAACAAGAGTTCTTGATGCCTCCAACTCTAGTCCATTATTACCAAGTGGATCATTCTAGTTTCCTCTCCTTGTTTATTTGTACATTCCTTCTCAAACAGTGGGAAACCTGACTCATCCCATCCACTTTCCATTTACTTAATTGTTACTATACATATAAAGTAGTATCATCACTGTTAACCTATACCTTTATAGGAGGAAACTCTGTCAACTAGAGTACAGTGCTTATGTACAGTTCCTTTGCCTTTAGTCATACAGACTTCATTTCCAAAGTTAGGTAGGTGATTAGTTTATCCCCCACCCCTTGATGAGATTGTTTCATAAAGTTAGATTGTATTATCACATTCTGCATTCCATCCTGGGATCCTTTGACCTCCTAAGTGATATTTTAAAAATTTGCAAATATTAAGGTTCTTACTTTGTGTTATAAAGTGCTTTGAATTTTGACAAATGCATGATGTCATGTATCCATCATTGCAGTATTGTACAGAATAGTTTCAGTGCCCTAAGCAAATCTTGTGTGCTTCATCCATTCAACCCTTCCCCACAACTCATGGCATCCGCCAATCCTTTTAAAATCGGTGTCGTTTTGCCTTCCCCAGAATGTCAGATAATTAGAAATATACATCATGTAGTTTTTTCAGACTGGTTTATTTCATTTGGCAATACGATCTAAGGTCCCTCCACCTTGTTTTTGTCATGGTTGTGCATTTATTTTTGTAATTGAAGAATATTGCATTGTATGGATGCATCACAGTTTCTTTATCCATTGGCCAACTGAAGGACATCTTGGTTATGTTTATCAAAGTATTACAGTAATTTTTTTAAATGTGCTAAAATGAACAATCATAGGCACAGGTAGAGTTTTATATTCGTTTACTTTATATATAGTAATCTCCTAACACAGGATATGATTCAGAACCATTGAAGCAATCAGAATTAAATTCATGTTTAAAAGCGTACTGATAGGGGCACCTGGATGGTTCAGTTAGTTAAGTGGGCTGGCTCTTGGTTTCTGCTCAGGTTGGTTCTATGCTCAGAAGGGAATCTGCTTGAAAATTCTCTCCCTTTGCCCCTCTCCTACTTGCTCTCTCTCTCTCTTTCAAATAAATAAATAGATCTTAAAAAATAAAGATAAAAGCATACTGATAGAATATAGTGAGCTTGTTTTAATATGGTGCCTTTGAAATATCTGCATTTAGTGATACTGATTTTTTAATAGTTCAGTCTATGAAACTATTTATTCACAGAAACAAAAAATATTCCAAATTGGATTTTTCCAAAGAAATTCTATATAATTTTCATGTAATTACATATGTAGTTGAAAGTGACTAAAATGCTCTTCACTTGCCCAAAGATCATTTCCTAATGAATTGGTTAAATTCCACTCTCATACGTACACATACATGAACTAAAAATAAATAAATAAATAAATGAATGAATACATTATTTTCCTCCTTTGAAAACATGGTGTTACATTTAAAAATCTAATCTTTATTTGCCTTAATTTTCTTAAAAGATTTTATTTATTTATTTGAGAGAAAGAGAGTGTGTGTGCAAGAACGAGTGTGGAGGGTGGAGGGAGGAGCAGAGGGAGAGGGACAAGGAGACTCCATGCTGAGTATGGAGCCTGACTCCCTGCTGGATCCCACAACCCCAGATTCATGACCTGAGCCAAAATCAAGAGTCAGATGTTAAACTGACTGAACCACCCAGTCACCCCTTTATTTGCCTTAAAATACTTGTACACATGATTTTTTTAATGAAATGGTTTTTAAGAATTATTTACTAATATTTTGTATCATTCGGCTGGAAAGTAATTTTCTTTTGAAAGACGTATTTTCATTTTCATGTTTTTGTTCCCATCATTGAAGGACAATAACATCAGCATATCACAAATGTTGTCCTTCTAACACAGAGCAAGAAAAATTTCTGGTAGGTTAAGAAATTATAATACTAATGATAAAAGATGATGTTGAACTAATATCATATTCTATCATATTGACAAATGCATGTGTCTTTATATTCTAAAAAGAATCACTGTAGAACATTTGGTTTCTAAGAATAACTATCTGGCTAAACTTTAGTTTCTAAAATATAATTTTAGGTTATAGAAATGTGTGCTAAACAATTTAGATAAACAGACCTGTACTCAAACATTTGAGATATTCCTCTTCACATGGATCTATTAAGATTTTGATGGATCACTGTATCCCAACGAACACAGATTACTATTTGCCTTCCATAATAAAACCATTACCTTGATTTAGTCACTTGAGGTCAAAATAATAACATCTCTCTACCTTAATTAATTTATTCACGGCTACTGTATTATTTGGAGAGGGTCCTAAGAAATGTAAATGTCTCCTGACCTCAGTCTCGTAGTGTTTAATAGTATATTCTCATAGGAAAAAATATTCTACAACTAACTAACATATTAAATGGATGAAAAAGGCTTCCAGTATAACCCTCTGATGTTTCCCCCGCCCAGCCTAACATATGCTGTGTTTACATAACACAAACTGCAATGACATTAGTGAAAATATATTAATCAACTATTGTGTTACTTAAGTGGAAATCAAAATACTAGTCTTGTATTCTTGAGCTTCAACTACTTAAATGCTTATATTGTATGGACATAGTCTGGCTTTTCTACCAGCAGCATTGTACATTTCTTTCCAGCATAAACATCAGACTATCAGGGATCACTTTGACATTGATGCAAGTCCTTGATGTTGACCGCATTCTTTGTGTAAATACGACACACCTGGCCACTGATTTTGTTCCCAAAATGATGTTTTCCATCATCTTTATTATCTAAACCATAGAAAGTGAATCATTTTGAACAGAGCTTCAAAAGCACAATTTAACATCCATTTGATAACATACAGTTTAAAATTCTAATAAAAGCATATTTAGTAGAGTGATGAGAAAAGTGTGTACATTGTTTGTAATGTATGGACATATGTGTATTTAATATAAATACAAATAATGAAAATGAGACAAAACCATGTGTTTTTTTTTTCTCATTAAATATGCTGTTACCCAGAATTAGAAGAGGGAATTTTATTTTCCAGACTTAATTTAAAAAGTATATAATAATCGGGCGCCTGGGTGGCTCAGTTGGTTAAGCGACTGCCTTCGGCTCAGGTCATGGTCCTGGAGTCCCAGGATCGAGTCCCGCATCGGGCTCCCTGCTCGGCGGGGAGTCTGCTTCCCCCTCTGACCCTCCCCCCTCTCATGTACTCGCTCTCTCTCATTCTCTCTCTCTCAAATAAATAAAATCTTAAAAAAAAAGTATATAATAATAATATATGTAATGTTCGTATCTGAAAGTAGAAAAATAAAGCTCACAAAGCTTACGAAAAATATCCAGGTGTTTACCACACTAAAAGAAAAACTAAGGTTTCAATATAGAGCCGTCTAATTCCAAAACCTGTGCTCCTTGGCTATATCACACCTTTATTTGTTAGTTTAAATTCTAATAAGGAGAAGAAAAATACAAAGTTATATACAATTATAGTAAAACTTGGAATGGTATAAGGGTCATGTGTAGGATAAAAAGAAGCATATCCTAGAATGAACCAAAGTAGCTTAAACAAGCACTTCATAGAGTTTTTAAAACCTATTTGGCATTGTTTTCCACTAAAATGTCGTTACAAAAAAAAAAAAAAAAGTTTGTAGTCCATACCAATATCTCTCTGTTTCTTCAGTTTAAATTGTGTAATATACAACATTTCTATGAATTCTCAAACCACTGTATGGGGCAAAGAAAATTACCTCAATGTGTAAAATTCCATTTTTATTGCATGGTACTTAAGTTGGATTACTAAAAACATATAGGGTTTGAAACCACTGAAATAGTGAAGGTAGTTCCATCCAAGCCAGAGGCCAGAAGGAAAAAAGATAAGGAGGCAACCCACTCCGTAGTCCTTCAGTTTGTAAACTCTGAGCTTTTATTAATTCATTTGAGGATGACCTAATTTTCAGTGATCTCTTTACCACATTTTAGCCATTTCATCCCCATATGCTCCTAATAACTTATCTAACCTAGCCAGTACAAGTTTGCATTACTCCTGGAAACATTCTGAGAATGATAGCATTTCCAGTGAATTAGGCATGCCTTTTATTCTTGGGGGACTTCTGTCTTTAAATGAATACTCACACGCTTCATTACAGTATCTCTAAAATACATGCAAACCCCGAGGCATACCAAATTACTGAATTAAGGTGACATAATTCTTAGAAAAATAGTTCAGTACTTCACTCCAAAAATATACCTATGTCTCCAAGGTTCTGACTAATTTATACTGCTAAGGGAACTGCCCCAATTTACTTTGGCTTCCAATAAAATACCTCCAGCTGCCTCCAGCTACAGCTCTGATTTGGGACAGCAGTACCAGCCAAATGAGTGTTATCATAGTATCACTATTTTCAATAGATCCTCACTTCATCAGAGTGAAAAGATTAGGACCCAATCTAACTTGTTACATTTATTGTTACTCAGAGAGCTCACCATGCTTCCAAATGGCAGGTTAATATTAGTTTGCAGCTGTCCTAAAGAAAACATGTTCTTTTATGTATAAAATAACACCAACTATAAAGTTAGGACAATTTTTTTTTTTTTTTTTGGTCTCATTGAGTGGTCTGAGAATTCATGGAAGTGTGGAAGATAGTTAAAATTAAAACTGAAGAAATGGTCAGATGTTGTTATGTAATAAAATTATTTTTTGTGTGTCTATTAAATGACAGAACTGAATTCTTACCTCATGAATAAAATGAAGTAACATGATAGAAATGTATTTCTAATGGAATAACAGGGTGTTTTTTTTTTTTGAAAAAAAATAAAGACTAATGGTATATTATTTTAGTAGCTTTTTTAAAAGCTAAGTTATAGAATGGTATTTATGCTGGTCTTCTTGGTAACAGATGGCTGAGGCTGAAGTACATGGCTTTAAACACTGAAAAGGAAGAATTCTGTCAATAAGAGCTAGATAAATGTGGAATAATTGGCTCTTGGTTTTCAGTTAATCTGAGTCAGTTGTTTAAAATTCTGATTTCAAATTTCAAATCCAACTCTGTGTTGATGCATTATATAAGTTGAAAGCTACATATCCAAAATGGAACCAGCTCATGTAAATCTGTCAGAAAACAGAAAATGTTATGCCTGAACTTCTATAGTGTAGGTTAAAATAATACATGAAGAATTGATTTTCATTATCTAAACTTCTATGAAAAAGGAACAAGCTCCCAATAGGCAAACATCTATACTTAAAAGACTTTAACAATACAATGAATCTTCCTAATCAGCTAAAGGGTTATACATACAAAGAGAGAACCTTGGCAGTTAATTTGGGTAACTTTTCTGGATTGGTGAAAATAATGTTATATCCCAGAAATGAAATCTGCTTCCTCTTATACTATAATTTAAAGATCAAACTTACTGCTTCACTCCCCGATTCATATATGGTTACTATGTTATCCATGAACTGGAAGTAGCTATTCCTTCTCCCCTTATAGTCAAAATTAAACCTCTTTTGAGATAGAAATTTATTACTTAGTAAAATATTCCCCAATGCTAAATATCTGTTGTACTTCCTATGCTAAAAATAACAAACAAAATTAAATCTTTAACTCTCTATTAGTTTCCTGATAATTTAAAAGGACACTCTTTGTGTTTCTGATTTATTCTCTTTCATTTCCCTGTTAAAATACTCATGGAAGTCCAAAAAATAAAAAGAAGTAAAATTTCAAGAGTACTGTTAACAGAAGTTACTGAGCAATCATCTCTTGGATACAAGAGGACATGTTCAAATTGCATCTGAATCTTGAAGGCAAAGCTGTGGAAAATTTCACACAAATCAAATTAAGATACTACAATTCTCTCCACTAATCTAATCCCTAGATGTAAATACACAAAAGTATGCATTTTTTTTTGGAAGCCAATCTGGAATATTCTTTTTATAAGGGACAGAGCGTGAAATCAAAATCCTCAAATGAAACTTGAGCAAATATAGATCAGTCAAAAGCAAATGGCATAATAGCAGAATTTGTGATATAAATACCCTCTATAATGTGAAATGCATAAAATGGAGCAAAGGAGATTATGTTATTTTAATTAAGCACACTTAACAATGAAGATTTTGTAGTCATAAGCCTCTGTATCCATTTTAAAATCAAGAACACCTTAACAAATTCATAGCTCTCTGTGTAATTTTATTAGAGGCATGGTTAATATGCCTCTGTTCACATGGGACCTTATGCACGGCAGTTAAGATCAAGGCCCAGGAGCTGGATGACCTGATATTCAACCAAACCTTCAATTTACTGAAGTTATGACCACATATAAATTACTTCAGCCCCGTAATTCTTAATAACAATATCACAGTAAGATTATTGTGGAGATTAAAGGAAATATAACTAATTCACCTACTACAACTGCCTTGGCCTTATTTAAGTATTAGGGTTTATTTTATTTTTATTTTATTTTATTTTATTTTATTTTTTATTTTTTAAAGATTTTATTTATTTATTTGACAGAGAGACACAGTGAGAGAAAGAACACAAGCAGGGGGAGTGGGAGAGGGAGAAGCAGGCTTCCCGTGGAGCAGGGAGCCCGATGTGGGGCTCGATCCCAGGACCCCGGGATCATGACCTGAGCTGAAGGCAGAGCCTAATGACTGAGCCACCCAGGCACCCTAAGTATTAGGGTTTAAATAACAGATTGATTGTTAAATATGAAAGGGATATAAAGAACCACAATTTTCAGGGGCGCCTGGGTGGCTCAGTTGGTTAAGCGACTGCCTTCGGCTCAGGTCATGATCCCGGAGTCCCTGGATCGAGTCCCGCATCGGACTCCCTGCTCGGCAGGGAGTCTGCTTCTCCCTCTGACCCTCCCGACCCTCCCCCCTCTCATGCTCTCTCTCTCTGTCTCTCTCTAATAAATAAATAAATAAAATCTTAAAAAAAAAAAAGAACCACAAATTTCAGTAAATGAATTCAGTAAGGTTGCAAGATATAAAATTAATATGCATAATTCTATTACATTTCCATACACTAATAATGAACTATCAGAAAGAGAAATTAGGTAAACAATCCCATTTAGACTTGCAACAAGAAGAATAAAATACCTAGGAATAAATTTAACCAAGGAGGTAAAAGGCATGTATTCTGAAGGCATTGATGATGAGTGGAACTGAAGACAACACAAATAAATGGAAATATAAGCCATGCTCAGGGACTGGAAAAAATGATATTGTTAAATATCCATACTACCCAAAGCAATCTACAGATTTAATGCAATCCCTATCAAAATACCAAATACAAGAAACTAAGACAAATAATCCTAAAATGTATATGGAACCACAAAAGACCCCAAAAAGGAAAAGCAATCTTGAGAAAGAAGAACAAAGCTTGAGGTATCACACTTCCTGATTTCAAACTATACTACAAAGCTACAGTAATCAAAATAGTTTCATACTAGCACAAAAGCAGGCACATATTTAATGGAACAGAGTAGAGAGTCCAGAAACAAACCTGCATTTATATGGTGAATTAATCTTTGACAAAGGAGGCCAGACTATACAATGGGGAAAAAAGGCAGTCTCTTCAATAAATGGTGTTGGGAAAATTGAATAGCTACATAAAAAAAAATGAAACTAGACCACTCTCTTACGCCATATAAAAAAATAAACTCAAAATGAAATTAGGCTTAAATGTAAGAACAGAAACCATAAAACTCCTAGAAGAAAATATAGGTAGTAAATTCTTAGACTTTGGTTTTAGCAATATTTTTTTGTTTCTGTCTCCTCAGGCAAGGACAATAAAGGCAAAAGTAAAAAATGGGAATACCTCAAACTAAAAGCTTTTGTACAGTAAAGGAAACCACCAACAAAAGGAAAAGGCAACCCACAGAATGGAAGAAGATAGTTATGAATGATATAAACAATAAGGGGATAATATCCAAAATGTATTTTAAAAACTCATAGAACTCAACATCAAAAAATAATGAAATGAAAAATGGCAGAGAACCTGAATAGATATTTCCCCAAAGAAGATATACAGATGGCCAATAGACATCATGCACTGTTGACGGGAATGCAAAATGCTACAGTCACTATGGAAAACAGCATGGAAGTTCCTCAAAAAGCTAAAAATAGAACTACCACATGATCCAGCAATTCTACTTCTAGGTATTTATCCAAAGAAAATGAAAACAGTAATTCAAAGATTATACACATCCTTACGTTCATTGCAGCATTAATTATAATAGCCAAGATGTGGAAAAAACTTAAGAGTCCACCAATAGAGGTGGTATATATAGAAAGAATATAATATATATAGAGAATGCATACATACAGAGATACACACGCAGACACACACACACACACACAAATATTACTCAGCCATAAGAAATAATGAAATCTTGCCATTTGTGACAATATGGATGGACCTAGAGGGTCCTATACTAAATAAAATAAGTTAGACAAAGAAGAATGAATAATGTATATTTATACTTATGTGGAATCTAAAAAACAAAACATATGAACAAACAAAGCATATTCATATCTATGGATTTTAATTCAGTAGGAATAGAAGAGTTACCAGTAACATCCATTTCTAGCAACCACCCCAGATCTATGAACTTATAGGAACATAGAAAGTTGATAATTAGATATTATTCATAAGATATATTGAAAACTGACCATTATCAAGAGAGAATATATCTTACTATTTTATCAACTCATGGAACACTTCAAAAACTAGTTTTTAAAAAGGTGGCACAGAGACACAAGACAGTTATTTTTCAAGGTGAAATTGTAAAAAGAAACAGATTCCTTGATACAAATATAAAAAGAAATCATTATTCAAAATAACTAAGAGAAAGTAACAACAATGACAACAGCAAAACCAAGTGGAAATATTGTTTAAAGCACAATTTGTGAGTAATATAAGAAATGAATTTTGTTAACTATTAGCAAAATAAAAATCTTAAAATCACAAAATTTCCAAACTATATAATATAGCTGAAATTGTATTCAGTAGTTTTATAAGGTTTTTGTTTAACGGACAAAAAAAGATGAAGATTTAAACTCAGCAAGTTAGACAACTGAAATTAAAAAAAAAGTATAAGTTGAATAGAGTGTAAACATATATAAACATATAAATATGAGTGTAAACATATATAGAGAGATATATACAAATATACATGCATATGATACTACCTGATATTCCAAATAAAGTGAGAGAAAGATCCAGAGAGAGCAAGAGAGAGGGGGAGGGAAGGAGGAAAGAAATCCTTGGATTCATGGATTACCTCATCTTGGTAATTTATGGACATGAGAAAAACTTATTTTAATAACAGACACAGCAAGAAAACAAAGCACAGTTCACTTTCACAATAGTCCAAATTTTGGACATATCTAATCTAATCATCTTGGTATCTATTTGTAATGAAGCTTATCAGTATTTAATTTTTCAGAAGGAACTGATGCTTATAGGTAAAACTGTAAACCTCAGTTTTGAGTTTTTGAAAAATGGAATAACCTATTCCATGAGGATTAAGATAAAAGAGAAAATCGGACATGTTTAAAATTACACCTGACACAGCAGTATTTTGGGCTTTTTTGTTTTTGTTTTGTTTTGTTTTGTTTTGTTTTTCTGGCATTATAACAAATCAGTTTTCTCAGTTAAGTATGAGGGACAAAAAGAAAACTTGTGAATTGCTTTTAGATGACATTCTCTGTCTCTCTCTCTCTCTCTGTAGGTGTGTATGTATGTATACATCTGTCTGTTTCCGTGTGTTTGCTTTGGTACAGCTTAATTGATTCATGGGTCTCATCTTAACTATATTTTGGGAATGAGCACCGTAACTGAAATATCAGCAAAATTACCTGTACTCTTTTTTTTTAAAGATTTTATTTATTCATTTGAGAGAGAGAGAAAGAGGGAGAGAGAGAATGAGTGAGGGGGGAGGGGCAGAGGGAGAGGGAGAAGCAGGCTTCTCACTGAGCAGGGAGCCAGATGCAGAGCTCCATCCCAGGACCCTGAGATCATGACCCTCCCTGCAGGCAGCTGCTTAACTGAGCCACCCAAGTGCTTCTACCTGTACTCTTAATATTTTTAAAACTTTTATTTATTCTCTCTCCCCTCTTTCATGCACATAGTTGAATTAAGTAAGTAAGATACTATAATGCTTCCCATTTATTAAGTATATGTTATAAATAGTTGAAAGGTGTCACAAATGGCATCTAAAACAATCTTCATAACTTATTATTTCATTATTTGTTTCAAAAATGAGAAAAATGGAGGTCAAGGATAAAACACAGCATTCCTTTACCAGACTGCAGAAATTTTATGTAGTCTACATGATCATTTCACTGACAAGTCACTGCTCCAAAAGCCTTGGAAATGATAATTAATCTAGTAACTGACTTGATTTTGGGAAATCAAAACTAAAAAAGGTAAGTATATCTTTAGTAATTATGATCAGTGAAATCAAAGAAAATATAAAGAGATCTAGTATGCAGGAGCTGAAGCATAAATGTATTTGGGAACTATGGGAGCAGGTAATGTCAAGAAGCTATGTTTTTGATATATACATAGACCAAGGATTCTAAGAATCAGAAGCCAAATAAAAAGGAACTTGAAGCTGAGCCACCTACAAAAAAATCAGAAGTCACAGAGTATGTGTAAAAAGGAATCAAATAATTCTGGTCACCAGTTTAGGAAACTTCCAAGAACTCTTGCATTTCTTTAAGGGGTTAGTCTAAAATAAGAAAGAACCGTGAGAAGTCAGGAACCTTAGGCAGATGTGGGTATTAAATTCAAACCACTGCAATATTTTTTGAATAAGTTGAGAAATTTGTATGAAAACCTACGATTTTGAAAACTGAGAGTACTGTGGGTCCCATCCTGGGAAAAACATAAAACCTCCCTTTATAGATATTTCCCAAGCCCAAGACACATGCGGCTGTCATGAAAACTACCCTGAGGATGAGCACACAGTCAATGCTTACAAACCATATTTAGGAGACATGCGATGAGAAAAAGCTAACAGATGGAAGAAATGGGAGAGTTTTCTCTCCAAGTAAAAAAAATCCATTGGCATTCTAATGAAAATCTTACCAGGAATTTTAGCATAACTTGACAAGCTGATACTATAATCCTAATGGAACCGTAAAAGTCAAAAATAGCCATGGCACTTTGGGGGGGAAAGAAAAGGAGCTTTATTATCAAGCCATAGTAGTTAAAACTGGCTGGATGAACTAGAACTCAGAGTTCATACTCCTCCAAGCACATATACTACATGATTTTTGGTGGAAGTGGCATTGCATATCAATGAGAAAATGATTGGATTAGGGTTCTCTAGAGATAAAGATGAAATAGGATGTAGAATACACACACACACATAGAAACACAAAATATAAGGAAGAGAGGAGAGGGGAGGTATTTACGTTAAGGAATTGGCTCACAGAATTGTAGAGGCTAGAAAATCTATAATTTTCAGGGTACACTGGAAGGCTGGAGACCTAGGGAAGAGTTGATGATGTAGCTCAAGTCCAAAGGCAGTTTGCTGACAGAATTCTCTCTTCCTTGGAAGAATCAGTTTTGTTCTCTTAAGGCCTTTGACGGATTGGATGAGGCCTATCCAATCTTCTTTATTCAAAGTCTACTGATTTGAATGCTAATCTCATCTAAAAAATACCTTCATAGAACATCTAGAGCAACACCTGAGCAAATATCAGGTACCACACCCTAGCCAAATGGACACACAAAATTCATTATCACAAGCCCACCCCTTTGTCAACTTGGCGTCCATACACAGCTCCTTAACCTATATTTAATCCCCAAACAAGGACAGTAACATGGTCATAATTCTACCAACATGATACATAAGATATGTTGACTTTATATCATAATATTTAAAGCCTTTGAACTTTACATCACAATATTTAAGTTACAGGATATCAAGAAGAGTAAATATCACCCAAGGACTTTGCATCCTCTTCTGGGGAAGGGTTAGTGCATTTTCAGTTGTACGCAGGATAGTTGTATTATGTTAGGCAAAAGTATGAGTTTGCTATTGTCTTCACTGGGGATTAAGTATGGTTTAAGGAGATGTATATGGGTGCCAAATTGACCCATAGAATTCACCATCAGAAAGGTAGGAAATGTTTCTTCTCAGATTCAGAACACTGTCCAAAAATAACTGCCTGCTTGACATCGTCCTTGAGAACTTCAAAACCCTTCATGCTCTGCATGACCAAACTGAACTCATGATTCCACACTCCCAAACTTGCTTCTCTCTAGTAATGCATCTAAGGGAGCACTCCTCATCCAACTATGTAAGTCAAAGGTATCATCCTTGTCACTTTATGCAATAAAGATGAGAGGAAAATGTCAATTGTTAAAAGCCCTGTTATTAATCCCCTTCTAATTCACTATCTTCAACATGTTTATAATACTTATTTTGCATTTTAGAAAGTTAATTAATATTTAATTAAATTAAGTAACCTAATGATTTATCATATTTTTCTATTTTATAAACTCCTAAATCTAAGCTATCCCTAAACCATGCACATTTAAAGTGTGTTTTAAAGATTTAAAACATATTTTGTGTAGCTAAAAAAACTTATTTAAACATTTTATTCAAAACATAGACCTATAGGGGCACCTGGGTGGCTCAGCCGGTTAAGCACCTACCTTCCACTCGGGTCATGATCCCAGGGTCCTGGGATAGAGCCCCGCATTGGGCTCCCTGCTCAGTGGGGAGTCTGTTTCTCCTTCTCCCTCTCTCCTGCTTATGCTCTCTCTCTCTCTGTCAAATAAATAAATAAAATCTCTGAAAAACAAACAACGAAAACATAGACCTATATTTCACAATTTTAAGACATCAATATAAACTCTTTCTTTATTATTTTTACCCTAAAAAGCTTTACATTTATAATTATAATATAATATAAAAAACAATGTAATTTTAAATTTGATAAGTATTATTGAACATAAATCACTACTAAGAGTAGCTTTTGGACACGTCTTGCATTTTAATAGAAAGATAAGAGGCACATCAAGAATCCTGCTGGTTGCTCTCTTTGATCATTTGCTTTTATTGTTATCTCTTCTCTTAAAAAAAAAATTGGTACATACACATACTTGCTGTGATGAACTTATCAGGCAAAACTGGGATAGACTTGGTATTTTTTGTACATATAATACCTTGAGCCTTTGGTACAAACTTATATTTTATCCTTTAATTGATATAAATATGAATTGCTGTTAAGCAACAGAGAGAAATGAACCAACTGAAAAGTGACTGGTTATGAGTGAAGAGACTACTCCAACGTTTTCATGGCTCTAAGAACTGTAGACAGAAGCAGTAACAGACGGTGCTGATAAAGTTGCTGCTTCTTTGCTGTGATTTCACAACAAATGTACATTCATCTATAATCTGCACCTCTATCCCTGGGGTTACGTGTTACCTCGTGTGTGTTTCCCTCCTTAGCTATGTGAGTATTAGTCTCCTAGTTGTCCTCAGAGTGTTTTGATGGAGATTTGTTCATCTCTGATCTTCAACACATATACAGAATGCTTTAACCAAAGAAAAACTGTGTATAATAAGTGCTCATAACGGAGGGTTGGAATTAATAAATACACCAAAGGGTGGAAATAAAGGGCATTAATCATTTGTGCTCACTCTGTGAATTATTATATTTTTTCCAAGCATACTCACATGCAAACCCTAAGTCTTAGTAGTAACACACTATTAGAAAATAGGTACTTTGAAAGAAATGAGTATTATTTCAGACATGGTGCTCTTTTATGCAGCAACTGCTGAAGAACAAAGACTTCTCATGTTTAAATGTATGTGATTGCTTTCATATAAACATACTATATGCTGAACATGAGACAACTATTATTATTATATTTATATACATTTATTATTTAAAAGGGAAGTCAGATTTGCACATATTTTACAGCTTTGCTTAAAACTAATTTTCTTTTTTTTTTAAGATTTACTTATTTTTGGGACACCTGGGTGGCTCAGTCGGTTAAGCATCTGCCTTTGGCTCAGGTCATAATCCCAGGGTCCTGGGATCGAGTCCCATGTCGGGCTCCCTGCTCCTTGGGAGCCTGCTTCTCCCTCTGCCACTCTCTCTCTCTGTCTCTCATGAATAAATAAATAAAATCTTTAAAAAAAAAAAGATTTACTTATTTTTTAAAGAGAAAGAGAGGTATTGGAGGATAGGGGCAGAGGGAGAGGGAGAGAGAATCTCAGACTCCCTGCTGAGCACGAGCCAGGTGTAGGGCTCAATCTCATGGCCCTGGGATCATGACCTAAGCTGAAATCAAGAGTCAGATGCTTAACTGACTGTGCCCCGACAAATTCATTTTCAAATAAAACTTTATCTTCCTTAGAATTTTGTTTTCTATTTTATGTATAATTTTGTTCTACAAATACTAAATTTAAAAACCATAAATTTAAGGGACAAATTCTCAGTGATATACTGCAATGCCACAGACTGAAGCAATATATCTACATGTGTGTTCATACATGTCCTATACAGATAGTTTGAGACAGGCCTGTTAACATGAAAATTTCAGTCAATAGTTATCATTTCTTTACAAAGACAAAATATATATAACATATTTAACATATTATATTTATATATTATACTATATATTATATATTTGTATACATTGTATTTATACATTATATTATATATTATTTTTATATATTATACTTGCCAAATATATTTATATTACAAAGACAAAATATTTCTTATAAAGACAAAATATTATAATAAGGATGTTTTTGAAATAGCATAATTAATGAAAGTTACCATACAAATATTAAGTGAAATAAGGGGTTGATTAATCCAAATATTTCATCTTTTTGAGACCATTTGTCTCCCAAACATGTAGGGATGGTTTTCACATAAGTACTTTCTGAGACTATAGGTTGTTATTAAAAATGAAAATAAAATCATACTTAATTTATGTAGTAGCAACAGCATAAAATCAGATTTTAGAGCTTGAAAAGAATATTTATAAATGAACAATTTTTCTAATACAAATTATCATTAGATTGAAGTCAGCACCCAGCTTCATTTTAGCGGTGATCTCTTAAATGCACACATATCTTCTACCTACCCTTGTAATTCATATCTATTTTTCAGAACAGGCTTATGATAATGGTCATGGTGCTCCACTTCTTAAATCTATGTTCTTTTATATTTGCATTCCACTACATAGAGTAATACACATGTCTTTTATACCCTTAAAGTAGGCTTTTACTCTTCTTATTTGGTGATATTTTATCTTGCCAAATGACAGCTGTTACAATATAAAAAAAAAAATCATTTTATATTCATATTGAAGCTATAGCTAATTTTAATCCCTTTGTCCTTTAAACTCTATACTAGAGTTAAATGGTTAGTACAATACCATATTAGAATTTTACACTATACTGAAAACTGATGTATTGAGCCTTATATTGACTTGTACTTTGCTTTAATTATACACATTTTTGTTAATGATTACTTCCTCTCACTTGAAGTTTTTTATGAACCATATGTTTTAATAGGAAAAAAGGCTCAATAGTAAGAAATAGTAAGAAAATAAAACTCTTATCTTTGAGAATAGGAATTTGGTAGATATTTTCCAAAATGAAAGATAAATGACTTGATAATGATGTGACTATTGTTTAGTTAATAATTAATTAATTATTATTAATTAAATGTTATTTGGGTTATTTGGAGTTTTCAAATCTTATAAATTTACCAAAAGAGAACATTGTCAAATTAATTAGGATAGTTAATATAAATATTTTAAAAACTTAAGCTAATTTAATCTAGAAATTAGTACAATATATTATTTCTGCTTGACTGAGTCTTACAAAAGTGGTGTTGTCTTTTTAGTGTATCAATCTTGTTCCATTGAAATTCTAAATACAGACATTGTTCCTTTAAAATTAAAAATAATACTCATGAGACATGAATAAATGTGACTTTAAAGCCATTTAAATATGTTTATGGAAAAAAAGCCTCTTGCAGCAACATTTGATTCAGGCACAGTTCTTTCCCACAGAAATCTTTTATTAGAACAAATCCTACTGACATATTGTTTAAAATTTTCATTATAATTTTAATTATCAAATTTAGTCTAAAATTTGAAGTCTTTCTCTCTCTGTCAAATAAATAAATAAAATCTTAAAAAAAATAAAAAACAAAATAAATAAAGCAGCACCTGGGTGGCTGAGTCAGTTAAGCATCTGCCTTCAGCTCAAGTCATGATCTCAGAGTCCTGGGGTCGAGCCCCACATCAAGCTCCCTGCATCTCCCTCTCTGCCTGCCACTTACCCTGCTTGTACTCTCTCCCTCCCTCCTCTCTCTCTCTGTTAAATAAATAAAATCTTTAAAAAATAAAAAATAAAATTTGAAGCCAGTTGCCCTCCACATCTACAAAATGCAAGTCACTTAGTCACTTAATAAAAATAATATCTTGTTTACTGACTAATATGACAAAATCTGATTTATTAGAAGCCATTATTAATTAACAAGAAGCTTACAGAGAAATTACCTAAAGACCGCTCCAAGAATAGAGTTATAGTTTCATACTTTCTCTAGACATGAGCATACCTTTTCTTAGTAAAAAAAAAATAAAGTCGTTGTGCATCTGCTAACATTTTTAATGTATTTAACTAAAATCATCACTTAACACTTTTTTCAACCACATATTTTTAACAATTTCCATTTCTTTCAAGATGAAGTTACCTTTTAATAACAGAAATTCAAATAAGAAAGAAATGTAAAACACATATGCCCTTTTTTAAAGGACACAATGTCTCAATTTTGTCATTTTGATTTTATTGCTATCCAGTATATTTCTTCAAATGTGTAATATACATGGTTTATGCTCTAGGTCAAACATGTTAGCAAACCCAATGGACAACATTTTATTGCAACTTGGTCCCCACGGGAAATGAGAATAAACCAAATGCTACATTGGCATTAAAAATGTAATAGTAGTTAGAGGATATGTAAAAGGGGAAATATCATAAAAATGGTTCTAAGTCCTTGATCTATTATAAAGAAGTTATTACTTAAAACAACTGAAAATTAAGAATCAGAAAAAAATCACAATGTGTGTCATATAAAGATATCTTTTCAATTGGTTTCAGTTGATATATGTATTTGAGATTTCCTTATCTACTTTCCCCTCACTTTACCCTGTATATTTTTTCTGCGTTAGCTGTTTCCTTGTCTTCTTTGCTAGTATCCAGTTGAGAAACACCTACACAAAATGAAACACTTTGATCATGTCAATTACTTTCATTTTAAATATGCAGCTTAAAACTATCTGTCATCTATTCCTTGTTATGTTGCAGGAAAAAAGGTAGTGATGACTACATCTTTGCCACTTCTAGAGACTGGAAATTAAGTTTCCTTTTTCTATACAGTGACAAAATCTTATTTTGAATTGGTGTACCTGTTGTCTATGGATTGTAATGCTAGATACATAATCTCTCAGGTATTCAATATGCTAAGATTCATTCACTGTGTGCATTTTTTTAAAGATTTTACTTATTTATTTAATTGACAGAAAGAGAGAGAGACAGCGAGAGAGGGAACACAAGTGGGAGAGGGAGAAGCAGGCTTCCCGCCGAGCAGGCAGCCCGATGTGGGGCTCGATCCCAGGACACTGGGATCATGACCTGAGCCAAAAGCAGTCGCTTAACCGACTGAGCCACCCAGGCGCCCCAACTGTGTGCATTTTTAACTAAAAATAGTTTTCTAGGTTTTAAATACCCGAAGAATTTTCCAGTCATTTTGAAGGAGCAATTGATCATATCACCTCTTTAATTATGGGTAGCATTATTATTGAGCCATAGTACTATCTAAAGGGTATGACTTCTAACCAAGCCATCGATATTCATTTTAATTTGTGATAGCCAAGAAATCCCGATTCCTTTTCTGCATGTTAAAAGCCATAAAGGCACTTTATACTCTCTTAAAGTTCATTTTGAGCTCTTTTCAGTTAGCTGATGTCCTGACCTTCAGAGTATTCTTCATGGATTCTGGGCACTGCCCCATGCTCGGCCTGGCTTGACAGATACTGGGCAAGTTGTTCTCACTGGCACTCCGCCCCATGTGTTTAGGACCCGGCAGTGACATCTTTCAGCTTAGAAAACCCAGCATGAACAACTGTGCTCAAAATTTTATGCAGTGACATCCAAGAAAAGTTTACTTTTTGGGAAAATAACATAATTTACCCCTGCCAAGCCTATGAGGATATTTCCAAACCATATATATTTTTAAAAGAGAGAAACCTTAGTTGGTGTTTTTAGACAAAAGTAATACTCATGATGAAATATTTTGAGATCTCTAAATATATTCAGGACTTATTTAAAAACAAATTTCAAACATTCAAATATGTTTCAGCTCTGCATTCTTTTATAGTTTTCAGTCAGAAACTCTAATTTAAGAAAACAACTTTATGTTGAAATTTTTTTTCAACCATGTTTTTATAAGGAATACTAAAATAAAGATAAAATCTTTATAAATCTCTAGTTTAAAGTATGCAAAATTATTTTTATGTATTCATTGGAGAAATTTTCTTTTACCTGCATAAAAGATAAGTGTTACTTAAACTTAATTTTCTTAAATTAAGTGTTAAAAAGACAACAACTAAACATGTTTAAAATTAATTCAATGCATTTTTCTATTAATGCTAAAAATATTGGAAATGTAAGAATGAGGTTCACTAAAATATTGGGATTGTTTTCCTTATTGATGTGGGAGAGGATAATTCTTTTTTTTTTTTTTTTTTTTTTTTTTTTTTTTTTTTAATGAGAGAGAGAGAGTACATGAGAGGGGGGAGGGTCAGAGGGAGAAGCAGACTCCCCGCCGAGCAGGGAGCCCGATGCGGGACTCGATCCCGGGACTCCAGGACCACGACCCGAGCCGAAGGCAGTCGCCCAACCAACTGAGCCACCCAGGCGCCCCATGGGAGAGGATAATTCTTGCAATAATTCATGCCAGACCTAATTATTCAGTCTATTTAGAAGTCAAAATACATCTGGCTTCATTGTGTCTTGACTGGATGATGCTACCCTCTGAACAGGCACCGATGAATCAGAGAATGTTGGAGATGCAAGAGGTAGCAAGCATCTGTCATTGTCTCTCAGAGACAATGCTATTTTGCGGACTCCAACAGTCTGCATTAAAGAACAACAGATTCCATGGCCTACACCCTTTAAATACCAAGCCTAGAAATCAAAATTCCCCTTCTCTTTCTGAGCAAAGGAGAGCATATGTCCAAATGATATCTTAGTTGTGTATCAATGTTTAACTTTGCTGAAACTATTTTCACATGACGATTTATTAATAAAACCCAATGATCAAAAACTAGAAGCTCAATCCAAACTGTGTGTTTAAGACATAATTTTATTATTTTAAAGTTTTCCATTTTGGGTGCCTGGGTGGTTCAGTTGGTTAAGCACCTGCCTTTGGCTCAGGTCATGATCTCGGAGTCCCGGGATCGAGTCCCACATTGGGTTCCCTGCTCAGCAGGGAGTCTGCTTCTCTCTCTCCCTTTCACTCCTCTTGTACTCTCTCTAGCTCTCTCTCTCTCTCCCAAATAAATAAATAAATCTAAAAAAAAATTTAAATGTAAAGTTTTCCATTTTTTGAAGCTATTTTTATGGTATGTGAACTACCTGTTTTTCTATCCTGTTTATCTTCTTTTTTTAACCTTCTTCAAGGATCACTTATATCACTACATTTATTCCTTCATATATTTCTACAGTTTCATATTTTATCATAGATGCATGTTCTTTCACAAGTATTTAACATTTGTTCTGCCATGTCATTGCCTACTCATTGCATTTGAAGTTGAATGTGTCCACGTGACTCATACTGGGCAATGAAATGTGAGTAAGAGCATTGGGATACTTATACTTCTTTTTTTTTTTTTTAAGATTTTATTTATTTGAGAGAGAGAGTGAGAGAGAGAGAGAGAGAGCACAAGAGGGGGGAGCGGGAGAGGGAGAAGCAGACTCCCTGCCAAGCAGGGAGCCCGATGCGGGACTCGATCCCGGGACTCCAGGATCACGACCTGAGCCGAAGGCAGTCACTTAACCAACTGAGCCACCCAGGCGCCCGGGATACTTATACTTCTATAACCATTAGTCATTGGTTAAGGAATGCTCGAAGGTTATGTTAATTTCCAGACAATTAGTCAGGTGAAGTTGATTCTTCTGACAAAGGACAGGAGCTGGCCATTAGAAGCCAGGCTGGCATGCACCAGTAGGGTGAATGGTTTTGAGGGCATATGGGCAGAGTTTTGACAGAATCTGCTACATAAATATTATGAAATGGAATCCTTCTTAAAGAATAGCTATTTTATAGAGTCCGTTTTAGCTACTTCCAAATATTGCATTTTTAGGTGAAAGAAGGACTAGTCTAGAATTTGATGGTTCTTCCATATTTGGTTCAAGATTTAATGATTTTCAATAATGACCTCCCCACATTTCTAAGAATAAGGAGAATCAATCTTTATTTTGTTTTTTGTTTTTTGTTTTTTGTTTTTTGTTTTATTTTATTTTATTTATTTGACAGAGAGATAGAGAGTACAGGTAGGCCGAGAGGCAGGCAGAGGGAGAGGGAGTAGCAGGCTCTCCGCTGAGCAGGGAGCCCGATGTGGGGCTCCATCCCAGGACCCTGGGATCATGACCTGAGCTGAAGGCAGATGCTTAACCGACTGAGCCACCCAGGCGCCCCAGAATCCATCTTTATTTTGTATAGAAGCTACTCTGTATCCTTGATGTTTTAGCCACATGACTTTTCCTAATTTGCTTAAATTTTTATTAATATAAAATAACCTGAACTTTTAAAATATTCCAGGTTTGGATCCACTAATGAATGTGCCCTATATAGAAATGGCCCTATATAGAAAAGTCACTTCTAGGTTGACATTTTGAAAACACAGTGTATGCTTTACCACACTCACTTTCTCATGTTGCGGATGGATTGGAGCAGCACCTCCTGCCTGCCTTTAAAGGACATGTGGCAGGATAAAAAAGCAAGCCTTTGTTGTGTCCCTGAAGCATAATGTGAAGAGTCCTAACTCATGAACTTGCAAATTCTTAAAAAAAAAAAAAAAAAGGCCACAAAAAGTGTATGGGTTAAGAGATAGAATTAATTGTGTACATTACCATTTTACAAACTTTTATTTTCTCAAACTTGAATTTACAAAGCTTTCTTTTCATGTTGCTGTCTTTTTTATATCCACTCTCTACAATGAGTTTCAAATAATGTGAATCAAGTTCCACCAGAAAAAACCTATGCATGCACAATCTCACCTTTGATATTCATTTCTCTCCTTCATGACACAGAGTTCTAATTTTTAGAAAATGTTAAAACTTTCAGTATAAAAAAGGACATAGTTTTCTTAAATTTTAAGTTTTTTAAAGAATATGATTTGCCTGTATAAATACAGGTTGTTTTCACAGTGGCTTGTATGAAAAAGTTCATCTCAAATATCTGAATCTCTTACTTCTATTCTTTAGATGCCTTATTCAGCATCTAAATCTTGAGAATAATACAGCAAATCAGTTTTAAATGATGTTCAGAAATCATGAAACTGATAAGATCATGATTCAAAATAATTTTTAATCTTTTCTTTCCTAAAATTAACCTTATGCTACGGAGTATAATAAAAACATAAAAAAGAATACAAACCAATGCAACAAAATAAATGAATCATAAGGCCTTTGAGGCACTTCATGTATTTTGTTTGATGGCTTGGTACATCTCAAGGATTTTTTTCTACCACAATAGGAACACTTTAAGCTATATTACTAAAAGAACACATACTGTTTGATAATCTTTAAACTGCTTGAATCTTTTGTAGCTAAATGGCTTTATTCCAAAAAAGCAGATAAAATTTAAGCTGATTGGAGTCATAAATATGTCAAGAATCAGTCTAAATCCATCATTAAATATCACACTACAATTTGAGATGCTCTACAAATATTGACAAAATATCATCTTTGAAGTTTTAAAGATATCAATCAAACATACTAACAAGATAAAAGATACTGCAAAACTTTAAACCAGCTAATAGCATTAGAAATAAGAAATTAGCCTTCAAATATATGTATAAACCATACAATTGCTTTGTATTTGGGATTATATCACATGAAGCATCAAAGTCTACTTTATAAATGTTCAATTAAAAAACTAAAATAACTTTTGATTTATTAAAAATGCTTTATACATGTAGATACATAATGCCTTTGAATGAATTGGTATGTACTGAAAATCACAGAATGTTAAAAATATTTCAATTAGATATCTTTTTGGTTTGAACTCATTAATACTTCATTATACATTAAAAGATTCAGAAGAATGTATGTTTATAGTTTCTTAAATGATATTTTTCTAATTATTGCACTAATATTAAAGTCAATTTTCAAATATAAAAAAATAAGGATACATCATAGTGGAGTGCTTTTAAATCTTAGGAGGTAAGGCATTCTGGGATGTTTAAAACAACATAGTACTTTGTTTTATTTTCTTTTTTTTTTTTTTTTCATAAAATTCATGTTCCAGCAAGAAAGGTAGTAGAATATGCCACCCCAAAATATACCACTTTGGCATAGGGGTTATTTTGGGCTGAAGGCGACTGAAAAGAAGCAGATAAAAGAAAAGCTCCTTTTCTCCTGTATTTGCCCAAAAGCAGGACATAAATTTACGAAGGTGCCCTGCCTCCCCTCTCCACCAGGAAAGACAAAAGTTAATCACTGGAGTCAACTATAGACACCATCAGTCTGGAGAAGACACCAAGGGAATCTAAATTACAAACTTTACTAGCTAGTTTTTATCTACCATTAGTTTCTCCCCACATATTTATCTTCCCACAGTTTCCTGCCCTTGGAAACCTAAGACTACTTTCCTTTGTCATGTCATTTCTCTGAAAATGCATTGCTTTTTTGTTGAAGATGCTATATAAACTAGAGTTCTAAGCCATCACTTTGAGTTACTAATTTCCCCTAGGTGTCTCCCATTTATGCATGAGGTATACATGTTAATAAACTTGTGTGTGTGTTTCTCCTGTCAATCTGTCTTTCTGGACCCCACTATTTTGAAGGGTAGAAGGAAATTACTTTTCCTCACCTAAAAATATTTGGTAAGAAGTATTAAGAATGTTCATTCTAAATAGTAATTAGTTTGAGATACAATTTTCAGAGTGCACCAGATAGAATCTGTATTTTATACCATTTCAAGTGGAAAATAAAACAGAAACTAAGTTTCTTCTCAAGGCCTATTCTCCCACTTTGATAGCCATATAGATGTGTTTCTTTCAAATAATTCTCAAACCAATCCCTCAAAGGAACTACAGTAAAAGTACCTCTTCTGGGGTAATTCCCTCAAATAGTTATGTTATTTTATGTTGTTAAATATGCTCACTATTAGTGAGTTATGCTCATGAATTTATTTATTTATTATTAAATATTCATGCAGTAATTGATTCTTTCAATAAACATGTAACAAACGTGTAATGTGAGTCCTGGAGTAGGTAAAGGGACAATCAATAAAAGATTCCCACCCCCAAGACCTAACAGTGCAGTTTTAAAATCGCCTAAAGCAATATGATGAGACCTGACATGCAAATTATGGACATATCACCTTTTGAATATAGTTACATATCAGACCAAGAACTTTAGATTTTATTAGATGGAAAATTAAAAGCCATTTATGAAACTGACTGTCTCTGCCCAGAGATGAATCTGGCAGCTTCCTTATTTGAGGTTTTTAATTCTCCAAAGGATCTTTCTTTCCCCAATTGTCTTTCGTGGAAATTTCTCACTCTCCACCACTTCACACAAACTTCACATAATCAGAAAGGAAGAGTCAAGGTAAAAGCATAATGCATTCTCCTAGCTCCAAGCCATTATTTTCCACTGTCTGGTAAAAGCTAACTAGTAGGTTGAACCATATGAAGTAGAAAATATTCAACTATTTTCCTCCTATACAAAAGGCAATTGCATTAAAATTCACCCATTATTTCAAAGTTCTCAAGCTTTCTTTCATCCACTGATATGATCATTTCACAGTAGAACAACATTTATACTTGGGCCATAACCCATTTACTCATTAAAATACTATCATCAAACAATTTTATGATGTAGACACTACTTTCAATAACTTAATTTTGAAATCTTTTGTCCTCAAATCCAGTCATCATTACATGTATTCTCCTTCAGCAACCACTCTTACAGCCATGGCCCAAACCGTGTTGACTTGATGGTACTATTAAATGTGTGATTCAACCCCTACCAGCTCCTCAAAATTGCTTGGGAATCATTCTTTGTGTGCACATCCTCATTCCACTCAGCATATATTTGAAACTTTCACCATTTTCATCAAATAATTGACTTCACTACTCCTACTGAATACAGTCAAATCTTATGTCCTACCTTGCATAAAAAAACAAATTGGGAATACTCTCATCTTCTTGTTTCTTACCTAAGAAGTCAAAATAGTATGTACCTAATTGTGGTAGACTGTATTGTTGATCTTATCCTTTCCTCTGAACCTGTTGCAGTAGAATAAATCCACTGATATATGAATTCTGTGAAATATCCATTTAGTGGATGCCAGTGAAAATTTAAACTATGTCCTCAAATTCAAGGACTAGACAAGTTGTCTTCTATCACTGGTTATATTCAGTGATGTATGCTAGAAGTACAAACCAGCACTAGAAGAATTAAGAACTCTAAAAATGGAAAGAAAGAAAAAACAAATTTTTGTAGAGGTACAAAATACAGGTAATGATGACTGGATATATATATTAATATATATGTTTTTTTTGTTGTTTTGTTTTGTTTTTTTTTGCTGCACCTCCCTGTAGAGTGCAAGAAGTAACATTCTCTAAGCCATTATTTTGGGCTCAGGTATGTGACTTGCTTTGGGCAATGTGATTTAGCAAACCTGTGTTAAGCAGAGGTTTGAAATATTTTACATTGTTTTGCTTTGCCTCTTGCACTTCAGCCATTCTATTCAACATGAAGCGGATTTTCCTAAGTAGCCAATAGGAGACAGTTGGAGCTGACCTCAACCCAACCAACAGTTTAGAATAAATCTCAGCCAATCCCAGAAGAACAAGCATAGACAATCTCCTCACATATTTCCATTGAAAAATAAATGTGTACAATCGTAAGCTGCTGTAAAGTGGTTTGTTGCACTTGATTATAAAATTGTTATATTATTCTGGATATATTTCCTTCTATTCTTAGAAGGAGCTGTTAATAAGAAGTTGTCTACTGGCTCAGGCTGAGGGTGGGTGAAAGTCCAGGAGGAAGCAGAGCAAGTAACCAAAGTTTGACACCAAATATTTAGTTCCAACTGATTAGTGGAGATAATACAGTTCAGCTAATCATTTACACTGCCCCAAATGGAAATTTGGAGGTTCTGTATCTGGCCAGTTGTGGTAAACAAGGGGGACATCCATGAGTCTGACCTAATTCATACAGGGGAGGCTTTTTTTTTTTTTTTTTCAGAAAGCTGTTTCTAGAACACAAAATGGTGAGGGGATTTCTTTAACCATAGTTGTTTACCAGGATTACAAAGCTACTGCAAATTTCAGCACTGTGGTCAATGTGCATGAGTATCATAGTTCTGTTTTATAGTTCTGTAAACCTAAATATCTGGTATGACAGATTAGTCTTCCTTAATTTGTCTTCAAAATTGTCCTAGATATTATTGATCCTTTTACCAATTCAAGAATAACTTGACAATGAATATAAAAATTCATTTTTATAAAACTGTAATTATATTTATAGATCAATGTAAAAATAAATGATATTTTTATGACATTTAATTTTCTTCTTGTTATATATTGTATATATCTTCACCTGCTTAATTTTTTTTTCTTAAGTAAGAAGTAATTTGCTAAATACATTTGTTAGCTCACATTATCTGTCTAGATTTTTTAAATGTTCTGTATACGTACCAATGTCCTCTACAAAAATTTGTTTTTTCTTTCTTTCCATTTTTAGAGTTCTTAATTCTTCTAGTGCTGGTTTGTACTTCCAGCATACATCACTGAATATAACCAGTGATAGAAGACAACTTGTCTAGTCCTTGAATTGGAGGACATAGTTTAAATTTCACTGGCATCCACTAAATGGATATTTAACAGAATTCATTTATAAAATAATGCTTTGCCTTAATAAAATACATTACTTACTTCTTTGCACCTCACAAATTTTAGCAAATAGGAGGCAATTTTTTTTTTTAAGTAGAGAAAAAATACATCGCCTGTACTTACTGAAATTAATGGTGTTTATGTAGCATCACTTTTCACTTAAGGAACAAATGGATTTATCAAGTGCATTTTAAATCTGTTCTGATCTCAAGGCCAGAACGTTATGCTACTTGCGTTGCAACTTTAAAGGCATAAAATTAAGTTTGTAAGGACCATAGTTCTAATCAAATATGTCATCCCTGAATTCCTTTGATAGCACACATGGTGGTAAGCACAACATCCTGGCATTATAAAGTAGACATTCTTAATGGATCTAATATCAGGAGTACAAGGGAATTACTGATGTACTTTATACTCTGGAGAACCAAAAACAAAACAAACAGAACAAAACAAAACACACATACACAAAGCAAACCAAATTCTGAGTGGAGACTTCGTAAAGTCCTGAGAAGCTTCAAGTGCTGCCTAAACTGAAAAAGAAAAAAAAAAAAAAAAGAGCATGTTTTGTGGGAAAATAAAGCATAATTTTGACAATTTCAGCTTCTGAGGATGTCAGAAATACACAGCATGTAAATTCTTGCAGAATGTAATACGTAACTCTGAAGGAAATTCAAATAAACAGAAAAAATACACAGGGCAGGAACACTGGGAATCAAAAAAATAAAAAAGAATATTACCTCCACTAATCAGTTGGAACTAAATATTTGGCATCAAACTTTGGTTAGTTGCTCTGCTTCCTCCTGGACTTTCACCCACCCTCAGCCTGAGCCAGTAGACAACTTCTTATTAACAGCCCCTTCTAAGAATAGAAGGAAATATATCCAGAATAATATAACAACTTCATAATCAAGTGTAACAAACCACTTTACAGATAATAAAGTCCATAAGGAGACAATTTCAGAAAGTATTTTACCAGCAAAAGTGCATAACATTGAGAATGCCATCTTGAAAGACAAATCTTGGAGAGCTATACAACTAGAGCATACGGTGAAAGGCAGAGAATTCTGACAGAGAGAGGAAAGTGGTTGCTCAGTAAGGACATTTTCCACATTTAAAGCAGAAGTGGAAGATAAATACCATATAACTTTGGAAAACAGTGTGGAGTTTCCTCAGAAAGTTAAAAATAGAACTATCCTATGATTCAGCAATTGCATTACTAGATATTTACCCAAAGAACACAAAAACAGTAATTCAAAGTGATATATATACCCTGATATTTATAGCAGCATTATCTACAAGAGCCCAATTGAGGAAACAGCCCAAGTGGTGTCCTTCAACTAATAAATGGATAGAGAAGAGGTGATATATATATCATGGAATACTACTTAGCCATAAAAAAGAATGAAATCTTGCCACATGCAGTGACATGGATGGAGCTAGAGAGTGTTACGCTAAGTAAAATAAGTCAGTCAGAGAAAGACAAAAATCATATGATTTCACTCATATGCAGAATTTAAGAAACAAAACAAACAAAGGGGAAAAAAAAGAGGGAGGTAAAGTAGGAAACAGACTCTTAACTATAGAGAACAAACTGATGGTTACCAGAAGGGAGGTCGGTGGAGAGGATGGGTGAAATAGTCAATGGGGATTAAGAAGGGCACTTGTGGTGAGCACTGGGTGTTGTATGGAAGTGTTGAATCACTATATTGTACACTTGAAACTTCTATTACACTGTATGTTAAATAACTGGAATTTAAATAAAAACTTAAAAAAATAACATGATCTCACTTATATGTGGAATCTAAAACAAACAAACAAACAAAAATAAACATAAAACAAAGAAAAAAACTGAGCTCATAAATATAGAGAATAAAGTGGTGGTTGCCAAAGGTATGCAAGGGGTGGCAGATGGGTGAAAGGGGTAAAGTGTATAAATGTCCAGTTATAAAATAAATAAATCATGGGAATGTAATGTACAGCATGGTGATTATAGTTAATAAGACTGCTGTGTAATTGAAAGGGGCTAGGAGATTAAATCTTGAAAGTTCTCATCACAAGGAAAAAAGTTTGTAACTATGCACGGTGATGGATATTAACTGGATTTATTGTGGTGATCTTTTTCCAATAAACACAGTACGAAATCATTACATTGTACACATGGAAAAAAAGAAAGAAAGAAATCAGAGAAGGGGCACTTTGGAGCACATGAGGTGAGGATATTACTACCTACTCCTCCTATCAGCCTGAAGATATGTATCTCATTTAAACATGGGAAACAAACAAACAAAAAAATATTTATTTAATCCCATACAAATTATGAGGTAAAAAGTGATGAAATAAATAATGGTTCAGGAGAGCATAATGACACACCACTAAAATGAGGCAACAAAGCTGAATAATGTGTAATAACCTGATTTTTCAAAGTAAACTAAAGGTTAAACAAAGATCACCACTTTCAAAAAACAGAACAACTAAAAATTAAAATACAAACTAATATGGCAGAACTGAAAAGTAAACCAAATCATGTCCATAACTCTAAATAAACTTGAATTTTATACTGTTAGGATGTGAAAAGATTTAGAAAAACTTCACTTTTGATGGAACACCAGAAAAAAAAATTCATGATAATATAAAAATCATGATTATTTATGTAAGTATCAGAGTGTTATATGTAAAAACCTCATTTTACAAAAAGTGGAACTCTTTATGGTGACCTGAAAGACGCATTAATTTCTGAGAGCAAAAAAGGACTGACCAGGGGTGGGTGAAGGTGAAAGCCTGACAAAAAGAATTTAACAAATCAGAAATCATGTATTTTATTAGTAATTAGTAAATGGGGGCAGGGGAGAAGTGTAACCCATTCAAGACTGAAAGAATTCCAATTTCAAGATTAATTTACTTGGGAAATCCTCCTCCTCATACCTACCCTTTTAAAATATCCTATGTTGGATTTCTCTGATGCCAAGCGATGTTGAGCACTTTCTCATGTGTCTGTTGGCCATTTGGATGTCATCTTTGCAGAAATGTCTGTTCATGTCTTCTGCTCATTTCTTGATTGGATCATTTGTTCTTTGGGTGTTGAGTTTAAGAAGTTCTTTATAGATTTTGGATACTAGCCCTTTATCTGATATGTCATTTGCAAATAGCTTCTCCCATTCTCTCAGTTGTCTTTTGGTTTTGTTGATTGTTTCTTTTGCTGTGCAAAAGCTTTTTATCTTGATGAGGTCCCAATAGTTCATTTTTGCCTTGCTTCCCTTGCCTTTGGCGATGTTTCTAGGAAGAGGTTGCTGCAGCAGAAGTTGAAGAGGTTGCTGCCTGTGTTCTCCTTTAGGATTTTGATGGACTCCTGTCTCACATTTAGGTCTTTCAACCATTTGGAGTCTATTTTTGTGTGTGGTGTAAGGAAATGGTCCAGTTTCATTCTTCTGCATGTGACTGTCCAATTTTCCCAACACCATTTGTTGAAGACACTGTCTTTTTTCCATTGGACATTCTTTCCTTTGTCGAAGATGAGTTGACCATAGAGTTGAGGGTCCATTTCTGGGCTCTCTATTCTGTTCCATTGATCTATGTGTCTGTTTTTGTGCCAGTACCATACTGTCTTGATGATGACAGCTTTGGAATAGAGCTTGAAGTCCAGAATTGTGATGCCGCCAGCATTGCTTTTCTTTTTCAACATTCCTCTGGCTATTCAGGGTCTTTTCTGGGTCCATACATATTTTAAGATTATTTTTTCCATTTCTTTGGAAAAAGTTGATGGTATTTTGATAAGGATTGCTTTAAATGTGTAGATTGCTCTAGGTAGCATTGACATCTTCACAATATTTGTTCTTCCAATCCATAAGCATGGAACATTTTTCCATTTCTTTGCATCTTCCTCAATTTCTTTCATGAGTATTTTATAGTTTTCTGAGTACAGATTCTTTGCCTCTTTGGTTAGACTTATTCCTAGGTATCTTATGGTTTGGGGTGCAATTGTAAATGGGATGGACTCCTTCATTTCTCTTTCTTCTGTCTTGTTGTTGGTATATAGGAATGCCACTGATTTCTGTGCATTGATTTTATATCCTGTCACTTTACTGAATTCCTGTATGAGTTCTAGCAGTTTTGGGGTGGAGTCTTTTGGGTTTTCCACATAAAGTATCATATCATCTGCAAAGACTGAGAGTTTGACTTCTTCTTTGCCAATTGGATGCCTTTTATTTCTTTTTGTTGTCTGATTGCTGTGGCTAGGACTTCTAATACTATGTTGAATAGCAGTGGTGATAGTGGACATCCTTGCTGTGTTCCTGACCTAAGGGGGGAACCTCTCAGTTAATCCAAATCAAAACCTCAATGAGATACCACCTCACTCCAGTCAGAATGGCTAATATTAACAAGTCAGGAAATGACAGATGTTGGCGGGGATGCGGAGAAAGGGGAACCCTCATACACTGTTGGTGGGAATGCAAGCTGGTGAAGTCACTCTGGAAAACAGTATGGAGATTCCTCAAAAAGTTTAAAATAGAGCTACCATATGATCCAGCAATTGCACTACTGAGTATTTATCCCAAAGATACAAATTTAGTGATCCAAAGAGGTCTGTGCACCCCAATGTTTATAGCAGCAATGTCCACAATAGCCAAACTATGGAAAGAGCCAAAATGTCCATCAACAGATGAATGGGTAAAGAAGATGTGGTATATATATATATATATATATATATATATATATATATATATATATATATATACACAATGGAATATTATGCAGCCATCAAAAGGAATGAAATCTTGCCATTTACAGCAATGTGGATGGAACTGGAGGGTATTATGCTGAGCGAAATAAGTCAATCAGAGAAAGACATGTATCATATGATCTCACTGATATGAGGAATTCTCAATCTCAGGAAACAAACTGAGGGTTGCTAGAGTGGTGGGGGTGGGAGGGATGGGATGGCTGGGTGATAGACATTGGGGAGGCTATGTGCTATGGTGAGCGCTGTGAATTGTGTAAGACTGTTGAATCATAGACCTGTACCTCTAAAACAAATAATACATCATAAGTTAAAAAAAAGAAGAAGATAGTAGGAAGGGTAAAATGAAGGGGGGGAAATTGGAGGGGGAGAGGAACCATGAGAGACTATGGACTCTGAGAAAAAAAACTAAGGGTTCTAGAGGGCAGGGGATGGGGGAATGGGTTAGCCCGGTGATGGGTATTAAAGAGGGCAGTTACTGAATGGAGCACTGGGTGTTATACACAAACAATGAATCATGGAACACTACATCAAAAACTAATGATGTAATGTATAGTGATTAACATAATAAAATAAAATCAGATAAATAAAATAAAATATCCTATGTTGTATTTTAACTGTTTAATTAATAATGATGATTGATCAACCAACATTTTTTGAAAAAGAAACACATCTTTCAAGAATTGCCTTCAAATTGTGTGAAATATCTTCTTATCACCCAGTATTAGGAATAAGGTAATATTGCAGAAATTAATTTCTGTTTTGTTCATTATGTAAATCATACATATGATTATATATAAATATATACTATATAGCATCAGATGTATATTATATCATATACACATATATACAGATATATGTATACACACACACATATATATTAGAGAGAGAGAAATTGACAGAGAGAAAACTATGCGACCTTATTATTTAATCAGGTAACATTATCCCCAAATTAATCAATTAAAAGTCACCTTGAAAATGCAGGAATATGCTTTGTCATTTTTTTCTCCATATATCCATTAATGGGGAAAATTTATTCAATCCTAACCATGTTTTAAACACAGTGCCAGTGCCAGGGAAAACAAGATGAATAATAATGGTCTTTATCTTCAAAAGGCTTTCAGTTAGTGGGAATCAGACATGAGGACTGTACTTATAATGCCTTATGGCAAATGCAGTGATAGAGAATGTCCTAATGATTATTTGAACATTGAAAATAGATTTTTAGTTTTAATCTCATTCTTAATGATAAATACTTTCAAATGGTTAAAGAAAGCTTTCTGGATCAGAGACTATCTATTTGAACCTTAAAAGTCAAGAAGGATTATTCAAGCAAGGGAGAGAGATAGAATGACAGACCGAAGAAACAGCAAGAACAGAAATGTGGTGAGTAAAAATAACAAGATGTGCTTAGAGAATAAAGCAATTCAGTAATTCTGGTGCATGTGTTTCCTGGTATAAGGTGGTGGTTATATGTGTGATGGGAGCAGCAGTGGTAAACAAGTTGGAGATTTCAAAGACCAAATCAAAAAGAGAAATATATGAACCAATTTGATGCAATGGGATTTTATATTGTAAACAACCTTAATCAAATCTGATTTGTTTGTTGAACTACTCTAGATAAATGAATTATATTTCCAGAAACTATAAAATAACAGGTCAATAATTCTGTCTTGAATTACAAAATGACTAAACAAATAGCACTTGAACAGATTTTTTTTTAAATCCATTCATTGCTGTAGCATAGGTGTGATAACTATATTTGAAGAATATAAAATGAAAAACACACAAAAAAATGAATTAGATGACTTTGGCATTAATACAAATTAGACTTGAAGGGAATTTATGATAGAATTATCCCCAGTAGTACTAAAAAGGTGGAGTAAAATAGATAAATTTAAATCAGTGATTGGGAACTGAGAATGAGAGAGAAGAAAAAATCAAGGACAACACTCAAATTTCTAATTAAGGTACTGAAAGGGAAAGAGCTGAAACACTGGGTATAGAAAGTAAACAAAATGTTTAAATGTGAACATTAAACAATACAATATACTAGAAAATGATGTTGAAATGGAGCTAATCTTGTTTGACAGTTTAAGGTAAACAGTGATTAGGATAAGTATTAAGCATTATTTCAAGCTTTGACAACACCAGGTGACAAATTTAAAAAGATTAACTTTCTTATTGGTACTCTATTATTCTCAGGTAATGGTAGGTAGAAAAGACTAATTTCAAGCACTCATTATCACCACAGACATATTCCCTGGGAAATTTACTCAACATGTTTGTTTCAAATAAAATTCTCTTCAGTGTTCACTGTGTAAAATACAGTTTAAATCAGGCAGTAGTGATAGAGGAGGGTCTGAGATACAAATTTAAACAAATTCAAACAGTTTTGAATTAAAGGTAATTGGTCGTCAACTAGAATTTCTTGCCCAAAGTCTAAATGACCTACTTTATGTGTTTGCTGTGCGTCTGATTTTCTCCTTTTATGGTTTCCCAGTAACCAGTGGCTAGACAGTATTTTACATGACTGTGCTTTAATGAATACTTAAGGATTCTTCCAGCTTGATTACCTGGAGTTATCCACCTCAGTTTGCTGTAAGAAAGTTTCAGTTTCTTGAATACCTTCATAGAGTTTGGAGAAGGACACAGTCTTCTGGAGGCAGAGATGAAACTGTTGCCACTAAAGCAGGATTGAGCATGCTACCAAACGCTGCTGTCGGGGAGCAAGAATGTTTTATACCCTTCAAGATTCTTCTAGCTGGAGGAAGAATCAAACTGACATGAGACAGAGTAACAGGAGAAAATCAAATTCAATAACATATGCATGGGGAATCCATACAGACATGGGAATTCCAAAGGCAGTCAGGCAAAATGAGGTATCCATGTCGTTCGGAACTAAGGAGAAGAGGGTGGGGGTCTGGGACTTCAGAGGAAAAGAATGCACTTCACTAGATGATAAGAAGAGGAAAGAATGTTTGACAATTAGATGTTTGCCCTGCCATACAGTTGGGTTACTCAGATAAAATTTATCTCTTTTATTAACCCTTTTCTGGGAAAGACCCCAGACTCTTCTGTGTAGTTAAGGGATGGTCAGAAGTTTTTCTTGAGTTCCATAGGGTCTTCACTGTCTTCAGCTCACAATAATCATCATGCCAAAGTGCCTCACCTTGGGATGCCTGCCCTCAGCCCCTACACTGCCTTTTTTTCCTCTAGCTGGCCATCAGGTTGCAATCTGGGTTGCTGTATAAAGGCTTTGAAGAGATAGTCCTCAATTGCTTCTTCTAACAGAGGGCTTTTGAATAAAGAACTAAGCTTAGCACTTTGAGAAATAATGTGGGTTTCTTCAAATATTTTTCTTTACCTCAGAAGTTAAAGTTAGGCTTTCCCTAATAAAGAAAATTATCCAAAGAGAAAACAACTACACTATCACTTCAACATGAATGTGAAAATAGCAACCAACCAACCACCCCACCCAAACTACAGAAAATAAATAAATTCGGGGATTAGTTTTATCTCTTACCAGTCACTCCTATCTTTGGATGATAAAGAAAAAGAAGTGACATTGTTTACCCATGAAAATATTGCTGAATTTCTATTTTAAAAGGATATAAATTCAGTGACTCAGGTTTACCTTCAAGTTATACTATTTTAAACATAGATTCTAAACATTTACTGATACAGTCTTGTTTAATGTGCCTCCAAAACAGTCTTTAGTGTAAATGAAACTAATACATTTATTCTTAAGAATTCCAAGGTATACACTTTGACCAACAGAGCACAGGTTTTGAAAAGGCAATATGTGATTCTCTAAGAAGACATAGGGAGAAGGAGAGCATCACTAGATGGGGGTGGGGGAGGAAAGAGCAATAAATACTACACATAAAAATGTGTAATATATTAAAAGTTTGCCAATAATATATCACACATTAAGTGTTAATTTCAGATGACTCTATAGTCAAGACCTTTTACAGATATTTAACTGCCAAGAATAGATAATCAATATGCTTCTCAAACTATTCCAGTACATAAAAGAGTTTCTAATAAATTTAAACAGTTATCACAATGCAAATAAAACGTAGTGAAATACCCCCAAATACAAGTCTATATAAATCAGTACCTTCAAATTATTTGTACAGGAAAATATGGCCTTATTCATAGTCTCAAAATAAAATTGCCTACGTGGTATGGTATGAACTAGGACATGCTTAAAAGGCTATCAATTCCCTAAATATTCACACTCTCTATTACAAAGCTGACATCTCTATGTCGAGAAAATTATCTCTGAAAGACTCTGACATAATGCTTGTCTTCTACTGATGTTATGCAGTGAGAAGATATTAACACAATAACAAGGGATTTACTCCCTTTCAAGCTTGGTCCCTTGACCTTCATATCACTTAGACTCCAACCAAATTACATTATTTACTATTTATAAAATATATCTAAGAATTCCTGCTTTCCTGTTTATTTTTACATAAAGATTGATGACTTTTAACATGCATGAAGTATTGACTTCAAATGCTGAAATAAAATATTAAGTTAAAGTTCTTTTCAGTTCTCATTTTCATTCTTAACAATAAATGCTGTTTGAAAAACAGTAATCATTTTCCCTTTTACTCTTATACACAAACATATATTTACATAAAAATAATTGCTTTACTTGAAGAGAATAAAAACTGGGGAATTTAGGAGTCAACTCAGTATTATTATTACTTGCCACAGCAGAGAAGAATACACTGGCCTAAGCTTCTAAAGAAAAAATATTTGTCCCATCCTTCCTTCCTCTCTCCCATCCTTCCTCCCTCCCTCCTACCCTCCCTCCCTCCTATCCTTCCTTCCTTCCTTCCTTCCTTCCTTCCTTCCTTCCTTCCTTCCTTCCTTCCTTCCTTCCTTCCTTCCTTCCTTCCTTTCTTCCTTTCTTCCTTCCTTCCTTCCTTCTTTCCTTCCTTCCTTCTTTCCTTCCTTCCCTCCTCCCTTCCTTTTCTTCCTTTCTTTCCTTACCAAGAGCTCTAATATTCTATTTAGAATATTTCAGAGATTAAATGTACCTCTTTTTAACTATGTTCTCAACCCAGGTTTATAGTTAGATGTCAAGTACATAAGAAAAGCAAATACATCTTTCTTAATAGCCATTTAATAATCTTTAAACAGCTGAAACTTTTTATTTTATTTTATTTTTTTAAGATTTTCTTTATTTATTTGACAGAGAGAGACAGCAAGAGCAGGAACACAAGCAGGGGGAGTGGGAGAGGGAGAAGCAGGCCTCCCGCTGAGCAGGGAGCCCGATGTGGGGCTCGATCCCAGGACCCTGGGATCATGACCTGAGCCAAAGGCAGACGCTTAACGACTGAGCCACCCAGGTGCCCCAGCTGAAACTTTCTTACAGGAGATTTAACACTGCAAAGGACAAACACCCATTTCTTCCCTCAAAGCCTATAGAAATTCAACTCAGTTTCCCAGTAACTTCCTGTTCCTTGCTTTGATTTTTGAATTCACTGTCTCTCCAACCTGTTCTGAACTATATCCAATTTCTAGCCTTTGCCTATTAATTTGCAGCAGATCTAGTTTGTCTCCACAATGGGTAAGGGCAAGGACTGGATCTTTTTCTGCAAACAGCACAGCATGTCTTTCCCAATTTCTAGCCAGTTGCACCTGCCACCCTAGTCTATCGCTGCTGCTATTAATGCCTTATGCAGCTGTGCCAAGTAGTTCCAAAATTCCCTTCTTCCTCAGTGTGCCAGCATCCCACAATGAAAAAGGAGCTTTCTTTTGATCAATAGACAATGGCTCTTTCCGAAGGCAACGTCTCAGTTTAAGTAATTTGTTCCTAACCAGAACGGGAAACTATATTACATGTTGGTAGACATGTTAGTTAAATCAAATCACCTATTCATATATACCCAAAAGAGTTTGTAATATTGATTAGCAAGGATCCCAGAAAATAAATTTCCCGTTTCCTTTTCATGAATGTATTTAAGACTACTAAAATAATTAAAACAAAATGTTCCTCAAGTAAACTACCTTCAAATTATTTGTACAGGAAAATATGGCCTTATTCATAGTCTCAAAATAAAATTGCCTACGTGGTATGGTATGAACTAGGACATGCTTAAAAGGCTATCAATTCCCTAAATATTCACACTCTCTATTACAAAGCTGACATCTCTATGTCGAGAAAATTATCTCTGAAAGACTCTGACATAATGCTTGTCTTCTACTGATGTTATGCAGTGAGAAGATATTAACACAATAACAAGGGATTTACTCCCTTTCAAGCTTGGTCCCTTGACCTTCATATCACTTAGACTCCAACCAAACTACATTATTTACTATTTATAAAATATATCTAAGAATTCCTGCTTTCCTGTTTATTTTTACATAAAGATTGATGACTTTTAACATGCATTTATCCATATCCATATGCAAGAAGTTTGATTGGTGTTGGGAACACAGAGATAAATAAGATACTGTCTGCCCTCAAGGAACTTACCATCAAGGATCTAAGATTCTGCTTGTCTTCCCTACATTTACTCAGAAATCTCTGACCATCTTTCAAGGCCAGTCACCAATTTTAAGGATTCCAAAATACTAATATTGCATGTCATTATAAGGTATAAAATTACTGGTAGATTTAATGTGATATGGTTATTCCAGATGTTACTTCATAGCTTCATTTGCTTTTCCTTGGTTCTTTCTCCAGTGACTCCTGTCCCAAGCTCACTACTAATATGCTCACTCAAGTCCTCTTTTCATTTTACTGTACAACCCCGTGTACCATTATTGTCCCTCCTGCAACGAAAATATTGAGCAAACATGAATGGTATGTAGTTTTCCAAAGCTCAGCTTCTCTTCTGGAAAAGGTGGTGAATAGATACGAATGTAGACATTCTACCTAGTCTATTTGAAAGAAAACACAACTGCCAGAGATGAGGAGCTACCCAGAAGCAAGATCCTGAAATCTGCTCTTGAGGAAACAGAACACTGCAGAAAAGTACTAGAACGGATACAGCCATCCTGTAGCTTCTTGAGGGCTAGGGTCTAAGATGAACTGAAATTGAAAGCAGCAGCAAGATCAGTGAAAGCTAGTAATTTCTATATTTATAAATATGTTGTCCACTTTATATTTTTTATATGTCAGTTTCCTCACACCTCCTTCAGTCTCTACCAACAGTTTACTTATTGTCTTCCCAGTCTTCCCCTATTACATAGTCCCAAAGCCAAAAGCAGATGCTTTAGGAAGCACATCAGTCACAAGGAGCTGGGAAATGGATGGATGTTGGGAATACTCAAGTTATATTGCATAGGAATGCATGTTGGTATAGAGGAATCTTTGGCTAGAGCTGTTCAATTGGAGTAGTTTTGCAAAAATTTAACAGGAAATTATAAGACAAGAATTGAAGTTAACAAATACAGACTGTTCTTTCACAGAGTTACATTATTTTTTTATTTTATTATGTTAATCACCATACAGTACATCATTAGTTTTTGATGTAGTGTTCCCTGATTCATTGTTTGTGTATAACACCCAGTGCTCCATGCAGTACATGCCCTTTTTAATACCCATCACCAGGCTAACCCATCCCTCCACTCCCCTCCCCTCTAGAACCCTCAGTTTGTTTCTCAGAGTCCATTATTAAGATAAAGAAATGTGAAGGTAGCTAGGTCAAGAAAAAGGATTTTGTTTTGTTTTGCATTTTGTTTAATGATGAAAACAACAGAATATTTACAACCTCAGTGAAATAATAGAGAAGGAAAGCTAGACAATGCAAAAAAACAAGGGTTAATTGTCTGAGTAATAACTTTATATGAGTTTGAGAATAAGTCATCCAGTGTAAAATTAAATGCTTAACCAAAGTCAAAAATAGAGACAGTTTCTATTGTGATAGAAGAAAAAGTGGAGTATCTGGACAAATGCTATGTATGCGGCATAATGTGGTTGTCTTTATCATATATATTATTTTATTTTTGTCTTTATCCTATATAAACTGAATAAAAAATATATTATATATAAACTGAATAAGTAAGATATAGTTTGTTATGATATAGAAAAAAAGCTTTTTCTTCTTTTTTCAGAACTATAAAAATAAGGAAATTATAAATTATAAAACAAAACAAACAACTTACACTTTGTGTAATAAAGTCAAGGCACTATTTTGAAACAAAGTGAAATAGAGCAAAACAAAATGGCTTTCATACTATGAACATTCTCCTACACAAGAATCATGACACTGGATATGTAAACACAACAGCAATGATAATAAGATCAATCTTCATTTATTGAAAACCTACTATTTACCAGGTATTGTTCTATGATCTTTTCATGTAGTGAATCTCAGTACAGTCCTCTGAAGCTGGTCCTGTATCATATTTTACAAATAAGGAAATCAATGAATAGGGGTTTATGTAATTTGTCTAAAGTTATATATATATACCTTAGTAAGTGCTGGATCTGAGATTTTAATATAGATAGGTTGGCTCCGTAATTTGAGCCTTTGATTAGAATGTTTTTACATCTGGTTAATTTAAAACATTGTGTAAACAATTAAGACTGATGCTATTTCTAATGTATGAAGCATTTAATCATGATTATTTAGTGGCAGCTCCATCTTATCTCTGATTTCATTGGCTCTTTCATTTCTCCTTCTCATTCTCACCCATATCATTCACCCCTACCTCTTGCTATATTGATAATTTAATAGGCTGTTTATAGCCAGTATATAATCATACATATTACACCATGCTCTTATAATCATATGCCAGTATATAAGACATATGTTTTAACACACAAATACAAATAAATGCCTGGAACCAGCTGCATTCCACTAAATACTCCCTGGATTTTGGTGAGCTCTTTCAGTCTAAATACTCAGGTGTATTTTTATTTATCTATTCATTGCTTATATCGTATGTCCTTTTCATCTTTTTTTTTTTGAGGAAAATAGATGGGTTTTATATGACATATCTCATAGGAAAATCACTTAATAACCCCCCTTCTGTATTTCTATGCCCCAGCTACCTCTATTCAGACCCAGTGCTGCCTCTCTCTTTCCAGGGCCTAGCTTCTTATTCCTCTGAAATGCAGACAAATTCAGTTAAACTCTGAATCCTCTCCCTAAACTATGTGCTTCCATCTTTGGGTGCTCACTAAAGCCATGTGCTGGCCCTCCCTGGATTGGAGACCTCACAGTGGTCATCATTAGTTATTTGTGCAGGCATTAGGAGTTCTTTCAAACACTCACCAGAACTTTCCACAGAAGGAATAATGAGAAATTAACTTTTCTTCATTTCCTTATGTGTGTGTCTCTGGGTAACTAATTTCATTAAGAATTTTTTATGTCACATTAAATCTAAATTCTCCACTGCCCTTAGGCTCCTCATTCATTAATTAATTAATTCATTCTTCATTTGATGATTAAAAATTTCTTGACTACCCATTGTGTCACCCCCATAGAGTTGGACTTTGGGGACACAGCAAGGGACAAGAGTAAATCCCTCTCTGTGTCATAAAGCTGACACATTGAGTTATTCCTGGCCCAACAGCCTAAGGGGTCCTCACAGTGTCATAGCAAGAAGTCACATTCCCTTCATGACCTAAAGCATGATCTCCTCTCTCATTGGTGGGTGGACCTCTCTCAGTCACTGAGATTATCCATTGTTCATGCCTAAGACTTCTGACTTCCTGCCCTTGAGCTGAAGCCACTGTCCCAGAGCAGAAGTAATGCTGTTGTCCTGTTGTCATCCCACACAGCCTATCCAGACATATCTCCACCTGCCTCCAGAGAACATGTCTTGGCCTAGAACAGTCAGTGGGAATATTTGGATCACAGAACATTCCCACGTCAGTAGAAGGTCTGTGTTGTAGTAGAGCGAGCCCAGGCTTTAAAGTTGGAGAGAACTGGGTTTGAATTCAGGTTCCAGGACTCCAAAGCTGTGTGGCCTTCAGTAAGTATCATAATCTCTGCAAACCTCCCTTTCCCTCTTCTGTAACATGGGGACAGTAATTTCCATGTCGCAGGGTGGCCCTGAGAATCAGTGAGCATACAGCAGGTGCTCAAGTTTTGTTTGTGTTTCCAGGGACGCCAGTGGAAGATGCCCCTGGGAGTACATTCAGGTCATCAATGAAGAGTCTCAGAAATGACTTTGAGAGTCAACACCGCCCCGTCAGCCTTGGCAATCATCCACTCTTCTTTCAACCTTGTGCTTCCAAAATGTCTCAGTGATTCCCCAAAGTCTTCAAATTGATGGTTTTTAGTCTGGCTCTTCCAGTTTTTCTCAGAGAAAGCATTAATCTTCTGAATCTTCCTTATCAAATGCTCTTTTTTCCTTCCTTCCTTCCTTCCTTCCTTCCTTCCTTCCTTCCTTCCTTCCTTCCTTCCTTCCTTCCTTCCTTCCTTCCTTTCTTTCTTTCTTTCTTTCTTTCTTTCTTTCTTTCTTTCTTTCTTTCTTTCTTTCTTTCTTCTTTTTGTAAATTTTCACTGCAATGGAAGGGATCACTGTCCAAAAATCATAAAAACCTTTGTTCATAATTGTTCTCTGATAGTATAGGAAAAGATGATCCCCTTTTTTCCCCTCACTCTATGTTCCCCTAAGACTCATGTTTGGTCCCATGACTGGGGGCAGTCTGCAGGTAGAAAGCTTGAATAAGTGAATTCTGCTACTTTTAATCTCACTGGGTTCTCTGAGTTTGGGGAAAATGATGTCCTTTGAGGCATACTCTCTACCTGCATAAGACTAGTCCAGGTAATTCAATTTAGTCTATGAAAAGCCTTCTGGTGGCATTTGTCCATGGCATGGTGACAGCTGGCCTTAGGTTCTATTTTTTTTTTAATTTTATTATGTTATGTTAGTCACCATACAATACATCATTGGTTTTTGATGTGGTGATCCACAATCCATTGTTTTCATATAACACCCAGTGCTCCATGCAGTACGTGCCCTCCTTAATACCCATCACTGGGCTGACCAATCCCCCCTCCCCTCTCCCCTCTAAAACCCTGTTTGTTTCTCAGAGTCCATAGTCTCTCATGGTTCATCTCTCCCTCCAATTCCCACCCCCCCCATTTTTCCCTTCCTTCTCCTTATGTCTTCCATGCTATTCCATATGTTTCACAAATAAGTGAAACCATATGATAATTGACTTTCTCTGCTTGACTTACTTCACTTAGCATAATCTCCTCCAGTCCCATCCATGTTGATGTAAAAGTTGGGTATTCATCCTTTCTGATGCCTGAGTAATATTCCATTGTATATATGGACCATATATTCTTTATCCATTCATCTGTTGAAGGACATCTGGGCTCTTTCCACAGTTTGGCTATTGTGGACATTGCTGTTATAAACATTGGTGTGCATATGGCCCTTCTTTTCACTACTCTGTGTCTTTGGGGTAAATACCCAGTAGTGCAATTGCTGGGTCATAGGGTAGCTCTATTTATAAATTTTTGAGGAACCTCCACACTGTTTTCCAAAGTGGCTGTACCAACTTGCATTCCCACCAACAGTGTAAGAGGGTTCCCCTTTCTCCACAACCTCTCCAACATTTGTTGTTTCTTTCCCTGTCCATTTTTGCCATTCTAACTGGTGTAAGGTGGTATCTCAATGTGGTTTTGATTTGGATTTCCCTGATGGCTAATGATGATGAACATTTTTTCATATGTCTGTTAGCCATTTGTATATCTTCTTCAGAGAAGTGTCTTTTCATATTTTCTGCCCACTTTTTGACTTGATTATTTGTTTTTTGGGTGTTGAGTTTGAGAAGTTCTTTATAGATCTTGGATACCAGCCCTTTATCTGTAGTGTCATTTGCAAATATCTTCTCCCATTCTGCGGGTTGCCTCTTTGTTTTGTTGACTGTTTCCTTTGTGTGAAGAAGCTTTTTATCTTGATGAAGTCCCAAAAGTTAATTTTTGCTTTTGTTTCACTAGCTTTTGGAGATGTATCTTGAAAGAAGTTGGTGTGGGCGATATCAAAGAGGTTACTGCCTATGTTCTCCTCTGGGATTTTGATGGATTCCTATCTCACATTGAGGTCTTTCATCCACTTTGAGTTTATCTTTCTTTTTTTTTTTTTTTTTTTTTTTTTTTAAAGATTTTATTTATTTATTTGAGAGAGACAATGAGATAGAGAGAGAGAGCATGAGGGGGGAGGGTCAGAGGGAGAAGCAGACTCCCCGCTGAGCAGGGAGCCCGATGCGGGACTCGATCCCGGGACTCCAGGATCATGACCTGAGCCGAAGGCAGTCGCTTAACCGACTGAGCCACCCAGGCGCCCTGAGTTTATCTTTCTTAATGGTGTTAGAGAATGGTCGAGTTTCATTTTTCTGCATGTGGCTCTCCAATTTTCCCAGCACCATTTATTGAAGAGACTGTCTTTTTTCCATTGCATGTTTTTTCCTGCTTTGTCAAAGATTGTTTGACCATAGAGTTGAGGGTCCATATCTGGGTTCTCTATTCTGTTCCATTGGTCTATATGTCTGTTTTAGTGCCAGTACCATGCTGTCTTGGTGATCACAGCTTTGTAATATAGCTTGAAATCGGGATGTGATGCTCTCAGCTTTGTTTTTCTTTTTCAACATATCTTTGGCGATTCAGGGTCTTTTCAGATTCCATACAAAGTTTAGGATTGTTTGTTCCAGCACTTTGAAAAATGTCATTGGAATTTTTATCAGGATGGCATTGAAGGTATAGATTGCTCTGGGTAGCATAGACATTTTAACAATGTTTATTCTTCCAATCCATGAGCATGGAATATTTTTCCATCTTTTTGTGTCTTCTTCAATTTCTTTCATGAGTGTTCTGTAGTTCCTAGAGTATAGATCCTTTACCTCTTTGGTTAGGTTTATTCTGAGGTATCTTATGGTTTTTGGTGCTATTGTAGATGGAATCGTTTCTCTAATTTCTCTTTCTACAGTTGCGTTGTTAGTGTATAAGAAAGCAACTGATTTCTGTGCATTGATTTTGTATCCTGACACATTACTGAATTGCTGGATGAGTTCTAGTAATTTGGGGGTGGAGTCTTTTGGGTTTTCCACATAAAGTATCATGTCATCTGCGAAAAGAGAGAGTTTGACTTCTTCTTTGCCAATTTGAATACATTTTATTTCTTTTTGTTGTCTGATTGCTGTTGCTAGGACTTCTATTACTATGTTGAACAATAGTGGCGAGAGTGGGCATCCTTGACGTGTTTCTGATCTTAAGGGAAAGGCTCTCAGCTTTTCCCATTGAGGATGATATTCACTGTGAGTTTTTCATAGATGGATTTTATGAACTTAAGGAATGTTCCCTCTATCCCTATACTCTGAAGAGTTTTAATCAGGAAAGGATGTTGTATTTTGTCAAAGGCTTTTTCTGCATCAATTGAGAGGACCATATGGTTCTTCTCCCTCCTCTTATTAATGTGTTCTATCACATTGATTGATTTGTGAATGTTGAACCACCCTTGCATCCCGGGGATAAATCCCACTTGGTCGTGGTGGATACCCCTTTTAATGTATTGTCGGATCTTATTAGCTAGGATTTTGTTGAGGATTTTGGAATCCATATTCATCAGGGATATCGGTCTGAAATTCTCCTTTTTGATGGGGCCTTTGCCTGGTTTGGGGATTAAGGTAATGCTGGCCTCATAGAATGGAGTTTGGAAGTTTTCCTTCTGTTTCTATTTTTTGGAACAGCTTCAGTAGAATAGGTATTATTTCTTCTTTGAATGTTTAGTAGAATTCCCCAGGGAATCCATCAGGCCCTGGACTGTTGTTTTTTGGGAGGTTTTTGATCACTGCTTCAATCTCATTAGTGGTTATTGGCCTATTCAGGGTGTCAGTTTCTTCCTGTTTCAATCTTGGCAGCTTATAGGTTTCCAGGAAGGCCTCCATTTCATCCAGGTTGCTCAGTTTATTGGCATATCGTTATTGATAATAATTTCTAATAACTGTTTCTATTTCTTTGGTGTTAGTTGTGATCTCTCCCCTTTCATTCATAATTTTATTAATTTGGGTCCTTTCTCTTTTCTTTTGTATAAGTCTGGCCAGTGGTTTATCGATCTTATTAATTCTTTCAAAGAACAAACTTCTAGATTCGTTGATCTGATCTACTGTGTTTCTGTTTTCTAACTCATTGATTTCTGCTCTAATTTTAATTATTTCTCTTCTAATGCGTGACTTAGGCATCGTTTGTTGCTTTTTCTCTAGTTCTTTAAGGTGTAGGGTTAGTTGGTGAATTCGGGATTTTTCTATTTTTTTTGAGTGAGGCTTGGATGGCCATGTATTTCCCCCTTAGGACCACCTTTGCAGTATCCCATAGGTTTTGGACCAATGTGTTTTCATTCTCATTGATTTCCATGAATTGTTTAAGTTCTTCTTTGATTTCCTGGTGGACCCAAACATTCTTGAGCAGAGTGGTCTTTAGCTTCCAAGTGTTTGAATTCCTGCCAATTTTTTTCTTGTGATTAAGTTCCAGTTTTAGAGCACTGTGGTCTGAGAATATGCAGGGAATAATCTCAATCTTCTGGTATCGGTTGAGACCTGATTTGTGACCCAGTATGTGGTCTATTCTGGAGAAAGTTCCATGTGTGCTCGAGAAGAATGAGTATTCTGATGTTTTAGGGTGGAATGTTCTGTATATATCTATGAGGTCCGTCTGGTCCAGAATATCATTCAAAGCTCTTGTTTCCTTGTTGATTTTCTGCTTAGATGATCTGTCCATTGCTGAGAGTGGAGTATTGAGGTCTCCTACAATTAACATATTGTTATCAATATGACTCTTTATTTTGGTTAACAGTTGGCTTATGTAGATGGCTGCTCCCATGTTGGGGGCATAGATATTTACAATTGTTAGATCTTCTTGTTGGATAGACCCTTTAAGAATGATATAGTGTCCTTTTGTGTCTCTAATTACTGACTTTAGTTTAAAAGCTAATTTGTCTGATATAAGAATTGCTACCCCAGCTTTCTTTTGAGGTCCGCTGGCATGGAAGATGGATCTCCATCCCTTCACTTTCAGTCTGGATGTATCTTTAGGTTCAAAATGAGTCTCTTGTAGACAGCATATGGATGGGTCCTGTCTTTTTATCCAATCTGCAACCCTGTGCCATTTTATGGGAGCATTTAGGCCATTCCCATGGAGAGTGATTATTGAAAGATATGAATTAATTGTCATCATGTTGCCTGTGAAGATGTTGTTTTTATAGATTGTCCCTGTAAATTTCTGTTGTATATCACTCTTGGGGTCTTTCTCCTTTTATAAAACCCCCCTTAATATTTCTTACAGGGCCGGCTTAGTGGTCACATATTCTTTCAGTTTCTGCTGGTCGTGGAAGCTCTGCATCTCTCCATCCATTCTAAATGAAGGCCTTGCCAGATAAAGTATTCTTGGCTGCATGTTCTTCTCATTTAGTACCCTGAATATGTCTTGTCAGGCCTTTCTGGCTTGCCAGGTCTCTGTGGATAAGTCTGATGTTATTCTGATGTTCCTCCCTCTGTACGTAAGGAATCTCTTCCCCCTAACTGCCCTTAAGATGGTTTCCTTGGTTCTAAGATTTGCAAGTTCTACTATTACATGCCGGGGTGTTGGCCTGTTTTCCTTGATCTTAGGAGGGGTCCTCTCTGCCTCTGGGACTCGAATGTTTGTTTCATTCCCCAGATTAGGGAAGTTCTCAGCTATGATTTGCTCAAATACATCTTCTAGTCCCCTCTCTCTCTCCACTCCCTCCAGGATTCCAATTATTCTGACTTTGGAACGCTTCATGGTGTCACTTATTTCTCTGATTCTATTTTCATGGATTCTGAGTTGTTTTTCCCTGGCCTCCTCTTTTCCCTTTTTATCTATTATATTGTCTTCCAGGTCGCTTATTCTCTCTTCTGTCTCAGTTACCCTAGCTGTTAGATTATCTAGATTGGATTGGATCTCATTGATAGCATTTTTTTTTAAGATTTTATTTATTTATTCATGAGAGACAGAGAGAGAAAGAGGCAGAGGGAGAAGCAGGCTCCCAAGGAGCAGGGAGCCCAATGCGGGACTCGATCCCAGGACGCTGGGATCATGACCTGAGCCAAAAGCAGACACTTAACCATCTGAGCCACCCAGGCACCCTCATTGATAGCATTTTTAAGTTCTGCCAATTCACCTTTCATTTCTGCCCTTAGAAACTCTATGTTGCTGTTAATTGATTTCTCCATTCTAGCCATTGCCTTCACAATTGCTAGCCTGAATTCCATCTCCGACATCTTGGTTATATCTGCATCCATTTGTAAATCTGCAGCATAAGTCATAATCTCTGAGTCTTTTCTATTTTGGGGGCTCCTCCTCCTAGTCATTCTGTTGATGGGTGTTTGAGGGAATGCATAGAGTCCAAATTATTGACCAGAACCCAAGCAAGATGCACCTGTTTTCTTGGGAATTTAGGGTTGCTGGCCTCTTGTTTTCCCAGCCTGTCTTCTGCAGGAGGGGCCTGCGGTGCTGTTACTCAGGCAACCCTGTTTGGGTGTGTTGCCCTGCCCCCCTGTGGTGGGGGATGGGCTCAGCAGGAATCAGTTTTGGGGGCTTTTGTTCTCTGGTGGCTTTCCCTGGCGGCTTTCCGTGTCTTTTCCACAAGTCATAGCAGAAGAGACCGTTTCCAACCCACTGCCTCAGAGCAGAGAGACCGCAGGCTGTTCTTTAGTGAGCTCTCCAGGCTATACCATCTCCATTTCTGTCTGTGCTGCTATAAACTGCAGCGGCCTGGGTTGTGCACCCCTTCGCAGTGTTCCCAGTCCTGCCTCCAGGTCAGACGGAGCATGTCTCTGCCCTTTGTGCTTCTAAAACTGCCAGCCACTCCCAGTTCTCGGGGGCGACCCCGCCGCTTGGGTTTCCAACCCGGGGGCTGCCCTAAAGTCCTTTCCCCGCTGCTACCAGTCTGCAAGTCTGTGCCCTGTCCCCAGCGTGCGAGGCTGTTGCTCACTGGCAATGTAGGATCCCCACAGACAGGCACCCTCCTGCTGCCGTTTATCCTCCGATATCTTTCCATGGAATCATGGCTCCCCGCTTCATAGCTTGAAACCAACCGCCTGCGATATTCTGTTTGTAGAGATCCAGATCTTCTTACATCTCAGGCTGGTTTCGTGGGTGCTCAGAGTGGTCTGGTAGATATCCAGCTCAATTCCAGGGACCAGTTGAAATAGGGTCCACTACTCCTCCTCCATCTTTCCCCCCCTGTCCTTTTCATCTTTAAAATTAATCTATATGCGAGGCAACTGAGTGGTTCAGTTGGTTGAGCATCCGACTCTTGATTTCGGCTCAGGCCATGATCTTGGGGTCATGGGATCAAACCCCACATCGGGCTTTGTGACCAGCGCATAGTTTGCTTGAGATTCTCTCTCCCTCTGCCCCTACTCCTGCTCTCTCTGTCTCTCTTTCTCTAAAATAAATAAATAAATCTTTAAACAACAACAAATAAAATAAAACTAATCTATATGTGTCATGCCATATGTTTTACCCTCATTTTATACTATCAAAATATACTTTAAGGTATTTCTTCTAATTTGTCTCCCAGACCACTAATTTAGGCCTTAAAAAAAAAAAAAAAATCCTATTCTTTAACTATATTTGGGAAATGTTTTGTTAGAATTCAGATGTTTATTCTTGTTTAACTATGTGTGGGTGTGAGTATGGGTGGTTTGTATGTGTGTGCTGAAGTATTGAAATATCCTTAATTGTTGTAATTAAATTTTCCTGTCCAAAGTATCAGTATCCTTTAGCATCTTTACTGTAATGGTCATTCAATCTATTAGTGCTGACTCATAACTGACTCATAGATGCCTCAGCTATGTTGATTTTTCAGGCCTGACCCTACGCAATTACTTCACCTGGCAGACTTCACCTGGCAGACCTCATAGGGAGCAACTGCCCTCTCCACCCAGACTTGGGACATAGCCAATGCATTGCTACTCTGAGGGAGTTCTAATCAAGGACTCAAGCCCCCTCCCTGCCTAGGCTCTAACTCCGATCTTCAGTCCTATCTTTGATTCCTCCATTTAGAGGCCTTCTTATGGAGGTGGGGCAGAGAGAAACTCAGCTGAGAGCTTCCCCAGGTGCCTCTGCCAAAACCCACCTTGTGGGGGTGGAGGTGTGGGGGCTTGAAGATACTTTTCTCCACTCTCAGTCCTCTTCCCTCATCTTTCTCTTCCATCCCACCAAAATCAGAGGAGCCTTTGGTTCCAGTTTCCTTCACAATCTCCATGTCTGCATCAGTCCTCCTGACTCTCACCCAGTGTTGTGCTTTGGGGGGACTGTTTAGCCTCTTGCTTATGTTATTGTAGAAAGCAAGGCATTAAAACTTGGCTGTTACTTTCATTTTGGCTTGGCCACTCTGACACCTGGTAGCACTTGGCCACACCTGGCTGCTCAGCTCAGCTCCTGACATAGTAGATGCTGTGATGTGCCACCCAGACACCTCTTGAGGACCTAGGCATTCCCCTAAGCTTCCAAGAGTGTTAGCTTCTGAAAGTTCTCAGATGAGTTGCTTCCCAGAAATTTCCCACAGCCTAAGGAAGTTGCCAAGGCCCAAGTTTACACCCCATCCATGATGTGGCAAGTGTGCTATCTATCACTGATGCAAGTGGGAATAAAGGGTCCAACACCTCTACAGATTGAAAGGTACTTCTGAAGGGTCAATCTAGCTTGAGAGTTCCTTGTAAGTCCAGCTGAGGCTCTTGCTTCATTTTCTGTGCTTGGTTGTTCAACTCTTCTTTTAGCCAATGCAACTGCCTTCACTCCTCCACATCCACTGTTTCTTCACTATAATTTTGCTTTAACTTTTAAAGGTAAACCATAGACAAAGCAAAAAACAAAAACCAAGAAGCTAATTATGGTGAACATAAGTATAAAAGGTGCTTGTTGGGAGAGAGAAAGCTAGAAAAGTGGGGAAGAAAGAAAAGTGTTAAAATTTTTATGTTATGTAATGGACTTAAAAAGACATCTAAAATTGATGGCAATTGAGCACATTTAAATATGAACCAGATATAAGAAGTCATTTTCTTAAATGTGAACATCATTATGGTTACATAGGAAATATGTTAAGAAAGACATGCATAAATATACAAAGGTGAAATATAATGTTGACAATTTAAATAATTCAGCCCAAAATATATAAATAGATATAGCATATATAGAAAAAATACTTTATTAGCTAAGCCTATATGATGAGTACAGATATGCATGGTCATTATGCTCTAGTCTTTGTTTTTTTGTATGTGTGAAATTTTTCATAATAACAGTAAATAAAAGCATGAATTAGTGAAATAAGAACTTATTTTCTGAGTATCCTTTGACTATAAAAGTGACTAAAATGATCATATATTGACTTGAAATTAGAGAAAGAAGTGACATGAAGTGAATTCTATGTGTTCTTAATTTCATTTATTATAGAAAGGAATAACAAAAAAATGGTTAATGTTTATATTTCAAGAAATGCTAGCAAGAACAATTACTTAGTATTATAAAAACAAACAACAACAAAAAAGAACACACAAGAGGACCAAATGTAGACATTTAAAAATCATTGTTTCTATAGAGAAGTAGTCTAACTATGATTCAAAAGTGAATATATGGGATGATGTTGTTTGCTTTTGCATGTTTTCTATACCGTTTGACTTATTTGTAATTTTTACATCAATAATGGAAATAATAAAATATAATTGAATAAATAAAAATATCAGTGTTAACTATAATGAGTTAAATATATTCCTTTCTTTTTATTGTAATAATTTTCATAAAATGTATAAAGAGACTCTCTAGCTATGATTTATTTTGAATTTTAAAGGTAGGTGATAATATATGCTTCCAGAACATCTTTTCTCCAAAACTCATATGAAGACAAATCACAAGTTAGTTACAGTTTTCCACAGAGTATGGCCCATTTTTATTGCTCACCATTGCTACTTAGATCAAGAATGTTCCCTATAGCTCCATAAAGCAAATTATTTATTAACAAGACATCATCCCAAATATAAAAAAATAAAAATTAAAAAAAAACCAACAACCTTGTTTTGGCTCTGTTTTTTTTTTTCACATTGGACTTCAAACTTAAGCAGGAATTTCTTTTATGATTTGTACTCTGATTTATTTTATGATTTGTTTATAGAAAACATAATTTTTTTATGTAAACTTCCTATTCCAGATCTTGTTACAAGTATAAATGCCAAAAGTGGTGATGTAGTTCAGGATATCTGCACATGGTTATTATAGTTCCCAGTCATTTCAATCTGTGTTGAGCTTCTCCTGGTATAGGGCATGGCAGTTTTGGATTATGACTCCAGCAGTGTATTTTTTATGTTCCATATATGAGATTTGGATGTAGGAGAGTTACTACTAGTTGAATTATCTCCTGGAACTCACATACCAGTTATTCCTTACTTTAGCTGCTCTAATTAATTACTAGCTCTTGGTAGTTCTTTTCCTTTATTCATTTGCAAAATTACAAAAATCTTCTGGCATATGATAGAATTGATAGAAAGGAATGTGGGAAGTGCTAGATCTTAAATATCACTTGTCCTCTATGACATCTTATTTGTATAAAATAAATTCTAATTTTAAAGGTTCATAAAAAAATTACATATAATATATATTCACATATGTAAATTACATACACACACATATCAGCAGTTATGGACATTCAGAATTACATTAGAGGAAACAGTCTAAATGATGCATGGTACAAGAAAATTCAGTGGATATTCTGTTTAAAAATTCAGTAACACATTTTACACAGTGAAATTTCTTTTTTTTTAATTTTATTTTATTATGTTATGTTAGTCACCATACAATACATCATTAGTTTTTGATGCGGTGATCCACGATTCATTGTTTTCGTATAACACCCAGTGCTCCATGCAGTACGTGCCCTCCGTAATACCCATCATTGGGCTAAGCCATCCCCCCCTCCCCTCTAAAACCCTCAGTTTGTTTCTCAGAGAACATAGTCTCTCATGGTTCATCTCTCCTGATTCCCACCCCCTTCATTTTTCCTTTTCTTCTCCTAATGTCCTGTGAAAAGGAGGGCCATATGCACCCCAGTGTTCACAGCAGCAATGTCCACAATAGCCAAACTGTGGAAAGAGCTGAGATGCCCTTCAACAGATGAATGGATAAAGAAGATGTGGTCCATACATACAATGGAATATTACTCAGCCATCAGAAAGGATGAATACCCAACTTTTACATCAACACAGTGAAACTTCTTATCAACAAGCACCATATCTAAATTTGACAGAGAGGTGTCAAACTTATAGTGCTATCTACAAATGATTAAGCTTATATTTTCCAGTAATAAAATATTTACTTATAATGAATAACTATGGTAGGACAAGACAGAAACTAGATATGGAAGCTGAACTTAGTATGAATCCCAGTTATTACTCTATGACCTTGGATGACTCATTTACTCTCTGAAATTCAATTTTCCCATCTGTAAAATGGAGTTGAGAACAGTAACAGTAATCTCACAAGACCTCTGTAACTGTCATAGCAAATAAAATATAGGAAAGTTCTTGGTAAATTTGCTGAAAAATGTTAGATAATTTAATTTAATTTAATTAGCTAGAGGTCATATTCTAATGTACTTGACATCTATATCCTTTTTCATTCCCATTTAGAGTTATAAAAAGTCATTCACTAATCATAAGGTTATTATTAAAACTTGTTTATAATTCAAAGGAGGCAAGTTTTAATCAGATATATTAAAAAATGCCACAAATTAGAAAGAGCAACACTTTCCTTCTGGGGTAAATATGCATGACATATGGGAATTTAGTGTTAGATAGATTATTGTAGTAATAATGATAGGTAATTAAATTTATGTGTTCAAGTAGCCCCATGTTTATCTGAGTGTATGTGTGTGCACCCACTGAATATGGAAAATGAGCATTTTTAGATAATATCATTTCCTGTTTATAATTTATAAAATTGAAAATAATATTTGCTAGCATAAATTACATTTGTCAAAATACAACATAAATCCAAGGTGTATTTCATTATTACTACATAGATTCAGAAATATAAAGAGAAATATGTCACCTCCTTCCTACTATAAAATCAAATTATATACATAAAGTCTCTTGTGAAATATCTTTGTAAGGAAATACGTTGCTGTAAGACACATTCTAAAATTGATTACTCCGTATGTTTTTACTTAAATAAATTATCACAAATATGCCATTTTAAGTAGAAATTACTTAAAAGTGCTTTCTGCCACAGGAACTAAAAAAGAAAAGACAATTTTTCCAAAAGATTTTTTTCCACTGATAGTTTGTTTAAAATAACACATTGGACCGCAATGACAAAAATTTACTCAGCATTGTTTACAGTGTTCTTTAACTTCACCTAGTTGTTAAGATTGTTCTATAAATATTTGTGTAATGGTTTTGCTTAAGACTGCTTAATTCACTTCAAAGTATGTGCTAATACTCCACTCTCCTTTGCAAAGAATTTAAAGTTGTCTTTAGTACAAGTTAATTTTCAAATTCCACATTTTTAATTTTTAACTTTTTTGAAGATTTAATAAAAAGCATAAATTAGAAAACTTTCAAATGATAGCAAGAGAAAGCTAATCTTATGCTCTGTAAATTTTGTGAATGTTACATATTGTTAAATTGTATCATAAAGGAGGCAATATCTACTAGCTGCATGTATTAAAATAATGCTTTGCTTTAAAATGGAGAACTGGGGAAGAAGTAAGAATCCATTAATTAATATCACCTGAAAACTTCTCTTTATAGGGAGAACACCATCATTTTAAGCACATGTAATCTTAAATTGACTAAAAAGAGTTTATAAGCACCATCAAAAGGTCCCTTAAAAAAGAGCAGTAGATTTTAAGAGTAACAAGCCATTACAATTTAAGATTACTAAGTGTGCATAAATGTGCATTAATTCTTTTTATGCACGGTCTTTCGATTTTTATGAGATAAACAGTTACATGAAAGGGATTTTTTTCAATATTCATTGAGCTAAATAGAAGCATATATGGGAAAGATTAAAATAATTATCTTCCAAAGGAATGCTGAGGGCAATCAGGAAACTACAAAAATATGCTATTAAGACTGGTCCTGGACATGGACTCCTCACCCCACTGTCTGGGTTTAATTCCTAGCTCGGCCATTGATTCTAATCTGGCCAGGTCTTCTAACCTAATTTTTCTCATGTGAAAATGGAAGTCACAACAACATTTACTAACATTTATCTTATAGACTTTCTATGAGAATTAAAGTATAGGCTTTGAACTAGTGCACATAGTAAATGCTGTATATGTTTAACTATTGTTACTGATAGTTACTTCCTCAATATTAAATTATCGGTCATACATATAACTGTTGTTGACTTTGCGAAGAGAAGTAACTAAAGCAATAAATGAGTGAGTTAATAATCAAATGCACTGATAAAGGAAACCGTATAGTAGAAATATAGGAAGACCCATGTAAACCAAATCAATTAAGTAAATCAGAAAGAAAAGAGAAAAGATAATTGCATCTTTCTCCAGCTCTGCTTCCCAGACATTTGTTTTGGAAGTGACCCTTGTTTTGGTAAGGTACCTGACCATCACTATCCAAGGCATAGCCTGGCTGTAATGGTCTGGGTTTGGTGGTGGTAATGATGGTGAGGCCTGGATTGAAGGTCAGTTGACTAGTGCCTTAAGTTCCTCTTTTGGTTAGTTGAACTGAAGATTTATATAAATATACTGCTAGATATTTAACATTTTTCATAAAAAAATGTTTACAGTGCTCAGATTATCTCATTTTTACCTCTGTTTTCTTTTGATGTAACTTTTTTCTTTGATGGCATCCTTGTTTTTTGGTACAATAAGATGTTTCAGCCAATATTCCATGTTTCTTTCTGTAGCTATTGCTACTCTTTTTATTGGTGGAAGGTATTTAGAGAAGTCACAATTTGGATGCCACTCAGTTACTGTTGCTTCTTGGCCTTTTCAAGAGCCAGAGCAAGGAAAAATGTATTTTAGAAACAAAACGAATTTGGGGCACATGGGTGGCTCAGTCAGTTAAGCGTCCAACTCTTGGTTTTGGCTCAGGTCAATCTCAGGGTTGTGAGATTGAGTCCTGCGATGGGTTCCATGCTTAGTGCGAAGTCTGCTACAGATTCCTTCCCCTCCTCCCTCTCCCTCCTCAACTCTGGTCCTCCCCCCACTCCACCCCCACTCAAACTCTCTCTCTCTCTCTCTCTAAAATAAATACATAAATAAAATCTTAAAGAAACAAAACAAATTTATGCATTCATAATGTATTTCCAATTCAAATTTGCTACCACAGGATTTTTATCTGACCTACTTTATTTTAAACTTATGTTTATTTTCTCTTACACAGAAAATTTTGGTTCCAAAATGAAGTCAATTTTATTACTCTCTTGTTTTATCTAATTATAAACAAATTAGTTTCAATGTAATAATACCAGTATTGCTATAAAACAATAAGACTGAAGGAAGTTTTAAGAATTATTTGCACTTCAATTTTTCCTTCAAATATAGTTCTCTAAGTTTGAACAGAAAAGTATATAATATGTTCTAAACTAATGTGAACAGAAGAATATATTATAAATCAACCTTGACATATAGTTAGTTTCATTAGTTTTTATATTTAGGAACTTTTAACTTTCTGATTCAATTTTATTTTATTTTTTTGATTTTGTAAGAATATTAAAAGGTTGCAGATTAGAAATTATATAACAAGGGGGTGCCTGGGTGGCTCAGTCGTTAAGCGTCTGCCTTCGGCTCAGGTCATGATCCCAGGGTCCTGGGATCGAGTCCCACATCGGGCTCCCTGCTCGGCAGGAAGCCTGCTTCTCCCTCTCCCACTCCCCCTGCTTGTGTTCCTGCTCTCACTGTCTCTTTCTCTGTCAAATAAATAAATAAAATCTTTAAAAAAAAAAAGAAATTATATAACAAGATATTTAGGTAAATATCTCATGCCTCCTCCATTTTGACTCTTCCTCCCCATATAGATAATTGAAAAAATATATATACACTACTCTACGTTGTGTCTTTTCCACACATAAGTATATCATAGAAATCACATTATATCATTGTATAAAGATTATATTCATTGTTTCTTATGGCTACAGTGTATCTCTTTGCATTATACACAATATACAGATTTAATCATTCAGTTCCCTATTGAAGAACAATAAGTTGCTTTCAACTATTTGCTATTAAAAAGAATACCACAATGAATATAAGTCATATCATACTTTTGCTGATGCACGTTACTGATAGATTCCTAGAGGTGGGATCAGAGGGTTAGTTGAATGTGCAATTCTGTTGATGTTGCCAGCTATTCCTCCAGACCTGTAATGCCTTTTTTTTTTTTTTTTTTGCCAACCTCACCAGAATATCCTAGACTACCCATTTCTCTACAGCTTTGTTAACAAAATATCTTGTTATGCTCTTAGAATTTTGACAATCTCATGAAATAAAAATGTTGATTTATATTTCTTTTATTAGAAGTGAGGGTGAACAACTTTTCACATGTTTAAGGTCATTTTTTCTAGTTTACATCATTTACTTGTTATGCTACAGGTTATTGATTTTTGTTTCTTGAAATTTGAGAGCCCTTGGTAGATGTGGATATGAATTCTTTGTCATATTGGAAATATCATTTCTCAGTTTGCTTAGTTTGGGCTTAGCTTATTGTGTTTTTCTCCAAATTTCCAACCACTGAAAACTTCACAACATCATTTTAAGCACATATATAGTTCCATTTTTTTTTTTTACATTTTATTCTCTAATCAATTTGGAATTTATCCTGAAGTGGGAAGGAAAAAAGAACCTAATTTATCTTTTATCAAAGAGCTATCCAGTTGTCACCATATGACTTACAGTCTTTTCTTTAAATAAATATCTAAAGTATGGAGTTCTTTTTATTTCTGACATGTATCGCAAAAATATGTTTTCCAATTATGGCTTCTTTCAAGTAAAGTGAGAGAACTTAAACCCAGACAGTGAAGAGACACTCTCTTTTCAGAATTATTTTCAATATGTCGGGATGGAAAGATTTCCTCTGAGCTTCAAGATCCTTCTAGCTGGACTAAAATTCATGAGACATGAGACAGAGTAACAGGAGAAAATCAAACTTAATAGCATACATATGGGGAACCCACATAGACATGGAAATTCCAAAGACAGTGAGGTAACACAATGCTTACATGAGCGGAGGAAAGGGGTAGAAATCTGAGAATACAAAGGGAAGAAAGACCATTAGCAGGAAGGTAAGAGGAAATGATTTGGAAAACAGGTTGTCCTGTTATCCAGATAAGCTCCTTTGGTGGAGAGCAATCTCTGTTATAATAGCTCTATTCCTGGTACAAGCAGGAAGTTGAGGAGGATGAAAGAGCTTTTCCTAAATCTGCTGGGGTTTGACTGCTTGTAACTTATTGTAATGTTCATACCAAAGTGGCCCATATTGGTGAGGCCTTCCCCTGGCCTCCACAGACATTAGCATACTTTGATACCTTTTTGTCTTTAAAAAAATTAAAGAACAATTTTTTAGTGACTTACTTTCATCAAATCTTTACAAATAACTTATTTTTCATAAAAATAACTAGTGTATGCTCTTCTTATACTGTATTACTTCACATAATTTCCATAAATTTTATTATAAAAATAAGTAATTTTGGCATTAAGTGTTTTAGAAATAAACAACTGATTTATGGCATTAGAAATTAACCATTTGTTACAAGTGGTGAATATTCTATAAGCATGAATCAGCAATTTATTATAGAGTCAATAGAGAGTACAACTTAAACCAGGTAATTGTTCAAAAAGAAATTATTTAAAGTAGCTTTACTATACATAGACTCCAGAGATCTCAAAAGTTGCTAATTTACTGCTGAAATAAATACACTTCTACGATCTCCAATAGTGGAAGAAGATAATATTTGCTTTACAAGTATTCAAAGCATTTTCCTTTGATTTACAAATAAATCAATAAATTTAAAGCTCAGGTATAAGAAGTCTATTTTTCAAGAACTGTATTTTGGAAACAGTTTTAGAATAGTTATAATGCTTGCAATAAAAACAGAAAAACATTAGAAGTTATAAGAACTGGGAAAATATTTTCTATAGGTTTATACTAATATGGTCTTTAAAGCTTTTTAAACGTTGGAACTCATTTTAGACCTCATTCCTAAAATAAATTGAGCTTCTTAGAAAAGTCAGATGTGAGGTTAATTTTTGTATCTAATTAGTCCTTAGTCTTTTTGCTCAAGTTGATAGGTTTAATATTCAAATGTGTCACTATCCCAATCTATTATTTCAGGCCATATTTAATGTGGGGCATCTCCTTGATTTCATCTCATCTTGGTTTGTTGCCTAATAATGACACCCTTTCAATCTTGGTCAGTCTTATTTTCCCACCCAAAGCACAAGACTACATTGATCACTTTCTCCCTAAACTTCTTAGATTATCTGCTGATGAATCATACACTAGACTCCAATCTTTACCATATTTACAGATTATTTTATGAATTTAAGTCTTAGTCTCCCAGTAAAATAATAATGTCATCTAAAGGAGAAATTATAACAAAACTTTCTTATGTAACCACATACTAGTATAAATTTAAAGTATATAATACTGAAAGGTGTAAATAGGTGTGAATCTCTTCTTTCCTTAGTTTCAATTTCTAAAAAACCAAGTTTGCAAAATCAAACGCAAAATCTATAGGCTTATAATGACTATTGATGTTCTTTATTGGTATACTGAGGAAAATAATTTTAAAAGGGTATCAGGCTTTAAAACATCTTGGAGGGGCACCTGCGTGGCTCAGTCAGTTAAGCGTCTGCCTTCAGCTCAGATCATGATCCCAGGGTCCTGGGATCGAGCCCTGCATCGGGCTCCCTGCTCAGCGGGGAGTCTGCTTCTCCCTCTCCCTCTGCTGCTCCACCTGCTCATGCCTCTCTCTCTCTCTCTAATAAAGAAATAAAATCGTTTAAAAAAATAAAATAAAACATCTTGGATATACAGTCAGTGTAACAATTGTCATCTTTTCTGTAAAATATGAAATTTATGCTTAGTATACAGTATGAATAAAATGGATGGTATATGTTTTGATTTTTTTTAAAACCTATGGTTGTTTGAACTGCATTCTAATATACTGAGTGTAGAACTGATTTCTGTTTTTTGGGTTTTTTAAACTAATTTTTTATGTGTTTAATGATATTTTAGGTTTTATAAGAAAACATGCAAAGTATCATTCAATTTTGTATATCATAAAGCAAAGGAAACATGTTGATACTGCATATTTTACTTATACAGATTACCCTTATCATACTCAGGATCCATTTTTTAAATGTAACTATGTACTTAGTTATTACAAGTCAAATAACTAAGAACATTTCCTTTAATTTGGGGTTGGGTACATGCATATTTGCCACAGTGCCTAAATCATTTACCTGGTAGTAAATTTCATAACCATTGACATTTTATATAATATTTGAAATTCTTCAATAACCTGAAAAGTATTTTAAGTAGAATAGACATAGGATATGCAAAAAATGTATACATATTCATAAGGTCCAGGAAATAATATAGCAAATGTGTGTGGGCAACAGTGGGTGTTATTACGATGGTTTTGCATTTTCACACTGTTTAAAATAGTCGTTGGTAATTTCATACACCCATGGAAACAATACTGATCAGTTCAAGACACCGAGATGATCAAATTCATTGAGAGATAACTTCTTACATATTTATATTCCATTAATTCTGATGAAATTCATGTCACTTCCAAAGACACAACTTACAAGCATGGAACAATAGGAAAAACAAAAGGGTTGACATGTAACAATTTGAGATCACAGAACATGAGTTCATTATGAGCTCCATTTGTCTCCCTATCATTTTCCAGAGGCAATATCAAAGGAAAAATGGATTTCAAGGTGAGCTTTAAATGGGAAAAGAAGTAGCAAAGTAACAGCAAAACTGAGCCTCAGTATTCCGAGAAGCTTCAATCTCCCCTGCTGGAAATACGTTATTTACTGTAGAAGAATTAGGAAATGAATATGGTTGTAAACCTCCTGTAGCATTTTGTATTTCTCTTTAACCTCCCCTGGTTGTCTCCCTAAATACAACATCGAGAGGACAAGTTCTAAATCCTTTGAGAAGGGAGACAAGGAGGTGGCAAGAGACAAGTGGGTTCAAGGCTAGGATGAGCCTAACCACCAAGCAAAAGGCATTTTTGTCTGGGAGGATGTTGTTCAATGAATGATCACATATGGTTTGACTTGTCATCCAGGATAGTTACAAAATACTCATTAAATTTTCCATAACTTGTTTAATTTTTAGAGGAAAGAAGTCCATGTATTTTATAAAAAAGTTAAATATGACTTACCACTACTCCACAGACTACTGAAAAAAACTACTGAGTATTAATTTAAATTTATTTGATTGCTAGAATAATCTTGTTAAGAGATTACTGTTTTCTCTATTTTATACAGATGAGAAATATTAAGTAGCAGAGCTAGAACTGTAAACTTCATACCATCCCACTATACCACTTTACATCTCTATTCTTCACATGTAATAGTTGAATGCTGCACACAAAAGCAGGTAAAGTACGGGGATAGACTTGGTCTTGTTTTTGTGAATGTGTTCTTTGCTAAATTTCAATCAATAGCAATGCTATTGAACAAATTCTTTCTTGAAAATCAATCTTTAAAAAAATGCCACTTAACACTGAGTAGATAATTTAAAATTAGACAAAAGTGTGTAAAAATATTCATGCCCCTTTTGAAAAATTAATCAGTAAGTCCTCTGTCAAATGCAACTGACATATTGAGGCTTCCTCTGCACTATAGTGGAATAAAAGTTGTCAATATACAAATATATCCATGTATAAATATAGTTACCCTTTCCATGACTATATATTATTTTAGATAAAATGATACATTAAGCATGCAGAATTTAGATTTTGCAGGCAAGAAATCTAATCACCCATGACAGCTGTCATATATAGAACAGCATATGAGAGGTGGGAGAGAAGTACAAGTGTCAGGGAAAGGAAAGTCCTTTTAAGTATCAAGTTTCTCCAACAGATGGCTTGATAGCTTATTTTTTATATTCTATGGGTTTTAATTTTCACCACAGTAAATATATTTTAATAATGCCTCGTATGTCAAATTAATTTGTTGGAGATAATCAAATGATGGAAAGTAGATTTACAAAAATTTAAATATTGAATTGAAAAGCATTCTTCCTGTTTATATAACATACTGAAAGTCAAGGGTCCGAATGTACTGAATTTCTATCCTGAGATGCTTTCGAGATTTAGAGAAAAAGGCAAGATGTAAATCAAAAAGAATGACTATCAGAAATACTATGGGCATGCTGAAAGACCTCCCAGTGGCCAAAGCTAGAACCACATCACTACGGTCTAGACTTAGTGAATTGTTTTCAAAAATAGAGTAAGAAAGGAAATGTTACAATGAAGGAACCTGGCAAATACCACCTTAACCAAATGGTGAATGTTAACCTCATCAGTGAAATTTACATGGTACCATGTGATAGATACAATGAGAAAGACACTTCACCTCTGTGGTATTCTTTCAAAAAACCCATTACTTTAGCCTATTTGTTTATTTATTTATTTAAATTTTATTAATTTTTTCAATTTTAATTCCAATATAGTTAACATACAGTGTTATATTAGTTTCATGTGTACAACATAGTGGCTCAACAATTCTATACATTACTCAGTACCCATTTTGGTAGGTGTACTCTTTAATTCCCATCATTTATTTCACCTATCCCCCCACCCACCTCACCTCTGATAACCATCAATTTGTTCTCTATAGTTAAGAGTCTGTTTTTTTGGGCGCCTGGGTGGCTCAGATGGTTAAGCGAATGCCTTCGGCTCAGGTCATGATCCTGGAGTCCCGGGATCGAGTCCCGCATCGGGCTCCCTGCTGGGCAGGGAGTCTGCTTCTCCCTCTGACCCTCCCCCCTCTCATGTGCTCTCTCTCATTCTCTCTCAAATAAATAAATAAAATCTTTAAAAAAAAAAAAAGAGTCTGTTGTTTTTTTTTTTGTTTCACTTTGTTTTGTTTCTTAAATTCCACATGAGTGAAATCATATGATATTTGTCTTTCCCTGACTGACTTATTTCCCTAAGCACTATACTTTCTAGATCATCCATGTTGTTGCAAATAACAAGATTTCATTCTTTTTGTGGCTGATAATATTCTATTATACCCATACATATATATAAATCCATAATATCTATATATATAAATTCCATAATATCCATACATATAAATATATTCCACCTCTTCTTTATTTATCTACTTATGGACATGGACTGCTTCCACAGTTTGGCTATTATAAATAATGATGCAATAAATACAGGAGTGCATAAATCCTTTCAAATTAGTGTTTTTGTATTCTTTGAGTCAATACCCAGTATTGCATTACTGGATCATAGGATAGTTGTATTTTTAACTTTTTGAGGAATTTCTATACTATTTTTCACAGTGTCTGTACCAGTTTGCATTCCCACCAATGCAAGATGGTTCCTTTTTTCCCCACATCCTTGCCAACACTTGTTTCTTCTGGTTTTGATTTTAGTCATTCTGGACAGGTGTGAAGTGATAGCTCATTGTAGTTTTGATTGCCATTTCCCTGATGATGATGAGTGATGTTGAGCATCTTTTCATGTGTCTGTTGGCCATCTGTATGTCTTCTTTGGAAAAATGTCTGTTCATGTCTTCTACCCATTTTTAATTGGATTATTTGTGTTTTTTGGTGTTGAGTTGGTGTTGGTGTTAAGTTTTTTTTTATATAGTTTGGACACTAACTCTTTACTGGGTATGTCATTTGCAAATATATTCTCCCATTCAGCATTTTGTCTTTTAGTTTTGGTGACTATTTCCTTCGTTGTGCAGAAGTTTTTATTTTGATATAGTCCCAATAGTTTATTTTTACCTGTTTCCCTTGCCTCAGGAGACATACCTAGAAAAATGTTGCTATGGCCAATGTCAGAGAAATCATTACCTAATCTAAAAAGAAAATACAAATAAAAGGCAACCCAAATTGGGGACATGTTACAGGATATTTACTCAGTACTCCTCAAGACTGTCAAAACAATGAAAAACAAGAAAAAATCAGAAATTGACCTAGATCAGAGGAGATCTGAGAGACAGGACAAATAAACGCAATGTAGTACCCTGAATGAGCTCCCAAAACAGAAAGAAGACATTAATTGGAAAACTAAAGAAACTCAAATAAGGCAGGATTTTAGATAATATAATGCATCAATGTTGATTCCTCAGTTTTGAAAAATGCACCATGATAATGTAAGGTGTTAAAAGCTAGAAAGAAGGAGTGATATAAGCAAACTGGATGATTTTCACTTTTCTGTAAATCTAAAATTATTCTAAAATAAAGTTTTTCTAATTTAAAAAATTGGTCTAGACCTTAAAAATTTATACTGCCATAATTAAACCCCCCCTAAAGTGAGAGGAACGTTTTATTTATTTATTTATTTATTTATTTATTTATTTATTTATTTATTTATTTATTTATAAGATTTATGTATTTATTTTAGAGAAAGAAAGAGTATGAACAGGGGAGAGGAGCAGAGGGAAAGGGAGAGAGAGAATCTCAAGCAGATTTCTCACTGAGTACAGGGCTCAACACAGGACTCGGCCTCAGGATCCTGAAATCATGACCTGAGCCAATACCAAGAGTCGGATGCTCAACCAACTAAGCTATCCATGCATCCCAAAGAACATTTTAAATTAGGGGTATAGGGGTTCCTGGCTGGCTCAGTCCGGAGAGCATGCTACTCTTGATCTCAGGGTCATGAATTAAAGCCCTATATTGAGGGCGCCTGGGTGGCTCAGTTGGTTAAGCAACTGCCTTCGGCTCAGGTCATGATCCTGGAGTCCCGGGATCGAGTCCTGCATCGGGCTCCGGGCTTGGCAGGGAGCCTGCTTCTCCCTCTGACCCTCCCCCCTCTCATGTGCTCTCTCTTATTCTCTCTCTCAAATAAATAAATAAAATCTTTAAAAAAATAAAAAAATAAAAAAAATAAAGCCCTATATTGGGCGTAGAGCTTACTTAAAAAAAATTAAGGAGTCTAGGGGGACTTGACAACTAAATATAATGCATAATTGTGTTTATCCTAGATTAACAAAACAACCGTAACTAAGAGTTATAAAGAACATTACTGTGAAAATCTGAATATGAATCATATAAATTATGTCATGTAACATTATTTTATCGAAGTTTAATTGATTGAGTTTGATTATATTATTATGGTTATGAAGAAGAGCAGCCCTGTTTTTGAAAATGTATGCTGAATTATTTAGGGGTCAAATATCATATCTATAATTTACTTTCAATTGGTTTCGCAAATAATATGAAGATAGATAATAGATATAGATAGAAAAGGAAAATTATTCTTAACTAAAATGCTTATCTAAAAAGGAAAGGCAAATGAAAACAGGATTTTGTTTATAAGAGAGTGGTCAGTAGGAATTAAGAAAAAATAATAACCAAAGAGTGTTTACTGGATTTGGTGAATAGGATTTCTTGGGTGATGCTAAAATATACAGATGAATGCTAGAAAATAGAATACAGCTGTGAACAGGGAAATAAATAATAATTTAAACCATGAACACTATATATATATACATATGTATATATATATAGCACTTCCTTAAAATAATTTTGTGAAAAGGAAAGAGAAGAGAGAGTGAAAGAGAAAGAGAAACATGTTTATAAACTATAAACAGAAAAGAAAGTATACTAAGTGGAAGTTAAAATGAGGAGAATAAATAAATAACTGTGGGTGTAAAGTTCTCTAGACAATGGGGTAAATAATACCTGGAACACAGGCAGGACAATTGTCCTGAATAGGGAGAAAAAAATTCTTTCTCAGGGAAGACAATCATGATGCGTGGAAATGCAGATAATCTCAGTCATACTAAGAGAGTTGGGAAAGAAATGCACAATTTTTCTGTTTTGGGCACATCATTACATCTCACAAATATTAACTAATAAGAGGTATCTTTTTACTTTGCGGTCCTAAAAAAGGACTCACATCTTTCAGTTTATTGTTGTGAAGTCTTTTCCTTGAAGTCAAGATGTTTGTTCCAAGTTTCCTTCCTGATATCAGTTATTATCTTAATATTAAAACTTCTGAATCATATTATATATTATACAATTTTCTCTATTTATCCAGTATTAAGTTTTTAAGATCTAACCATGTTGACATATACCGGTTTAGTTCATTTATTTTAGTAGCTGTTTAACATTTAATTGTAGGAATTAAATAAAGTTGTTTTTTTCATTTTATAGAAGGAAACATAGGTCATTTTAATTTTTTCACATTGCAAACAATGCTGCAATGTGTAAATGTGTTCTGGAACACAGTATAAAATTTCTCTTGAGATAAATCCCCAAATCACAATCCCTGTGTCCCAAAGTAGGATTAAATTTCAGCAAGTGTCCTTTCCTCTTCTCTGGGTGAAGGGTTTCAGGTTTTGTTTTATTTTTTAATTTGCCCTGTTTCAGGTACAGAGCATACTGTGGACTAACAGCTTTGTATAGGTAGATACATCGCTAAGTATAATTGAAACTACAAGGACAAAAAAGGACATAATACACAATGTCTTATGTGATAGAAGAGATTGTGACAGGCACTAGAATAAAATTTCACCTGACATAAATACCCAACAGATGAAGAGATTTCAAATTCCAACCAGTAAAATAGGGTGACTTCATGAATACTGTGTTTTTGAACTCAACCTTAGATGATCATAATGATTTCAATAGAAAAATTAGGTTTGAGTGTAAGGGAAGCTCTTACAAGTGGAAGGTAAAATTTAGCAAGGCAAAGGAGAGAAAGATTCTAAAACATGTTCAAGAGCAATGAATTAAAGGATCATTTTGGATGGAACGTAAAAGTTGTGAAGAGTATTTTTGAAGAGGTATGTTGTCGCAAGTTCATACAGGTCCTTAAATACAATGCTAAGTGTGATCCAATTTATTCTGGAAGGAATAGAGAACAAGTAAAGCAACAAAGTGAAGTGACTTGAGTTGCAACAGATATACTTTAGGCTCTAAATAACAGCCAAACGTAAACCAACTTACCAGGCTAAAGGGCCTTAAATGTACATGGTTTGCTGTATTATATAGAAGTTACTAGAGATACTGTGGTTAGAGGGTTGGCAAATTCAATTACTCAGTCATTTCATTAAAGACCAGAGACTTTCCATCAATCTGCCTCTTCATCCCCACGTGCTGGTGACATCTACTCTCATGGTTGATAATTGCAACAGTTCTAAGCTTCACATGCAGAAAACCGACACCCTGTTAAAAACAGGAGCATTTCCAACCTTGAATCTCTTTTAATCCATAAGTAAAACCTTTCCCAGAAGTCTACAGAAGATTTCCCATCATGTGCAATTTCTTGGAATGAGTCACAGGCCATGACAAAAACAGTCACACCAAGGGAAATAAACCAAATATGACCAACTTGTACCGACTGTGATGAACTCCAACAGACTACAGAGACTCACTGTTCCTAGGGACAAGAGGTGGTGAATGCCAAAGCAATACTGGGGCTTTCCCAGTGGAGAGGAAAGTGATGGTTGTGTGTATACAAACAAGCATATCTGACATAGAAGCGCATGAGACTTATGTGAAGAAGGTATATTGGCCATAAGCTGGTTGATAAAGGCTCTATTTTAAGAGTTGTAATGAGGGCCTAAATTAGGACAATAACAGGAATGAATAGATGAGATTGCTTCAATGGACACTGGAAAAGTAAAATAAAGAAGACCTGTCAAATGGATAGGGGAAAATAGTTGGGTCACTGAGAGTAGAAAAGGCTTGAATGATAGTTCTATAAGGATTGGAAAAATAGAAATATTTATTGTGGAGATAAGGAATGCATAACATATGATCACTGAAGATACTGAGCGGTTTTTGGGTATATTAATTTTAAGGGACTACTAAGAAATCCATAAAAATCCCCTATCTATACCTAGAAATGTAGCTTAGGGGAATATATGGGCCATAAATACATATTTGATAACCAACACATAAATGTAATTATTAAAGGTAGGAAACTAGAGACCTTCAAGGAAGAGACATGGTAAAAAAAAAAAAAAGAAATTTAAGTAAAGAAATTTAGGTAAAGAAATTGAAAAGTTCTGTATTTAGGGAAAGTCATTGGAGAAGAACCTAAAAGAGCATGGTTAGAAACGGTAGTCATTAATTAGAGAAAAATCTAGAATAATTCTGTGTTGTTAGTGTTATATACAGTATATGCAAAACCATGTATTAAGAAAGTTGAGAAATTTGTGATTAGTCATTTGTGACCTTACTATTTCCATGGAGCACATGGAGTACATACCAGATTCCAGTGGGCTGAGAAATGAGTGGGAAATAAACATGTGGGAGCAATTAAAATAGGCTACTTCTTACTCTTCAAGAAGTTTGGTAATTAAGGAAAAGACAGGCATTGGATACAAGCTTAGTGATTTTCCAGTTTGATTAAGGTGTTTTTTTTTTTCTTTTGAATTTATTTTTTAATGATAAATGACCCTGATGATGATTGTATGATGTACAAAAAGGCCTAGGAGAAAAGGAAATATTAAAAATAAAAGATGATGTAAGACTTTAAAAGTCAAATTTTACTTAGAGGCAGAAAACAAAGATGAGGTCAAGAGTAAGTGTGCAGCGACTAGCTTCAGAATTGAATGAGTTTACATATTAGAAAGAGAAGGCAAAGAATAGCTGATCATTTTGTACTATAAACTGAAGGGTAAAACATATTTAGAATAACAGAAGAGGATGGAGGAAAATTGCAGAGAATACCCACCACCACTACCAAATAAACAACAACAAAAATATTTTTTGTTTCTCCTTTTATTCCAGGGAATTTTTTTTTTTTAACATTTGTGGTTATACTGTATATACCATTTTGGTTAATATCCATGAGTGTATATATGTACATATGTGGAAAGGAGAGAAACAAAAAGCTTCCACCCATCCAGTAAAATGAAACATCATATGCTTGAAGAAAGGGAAAAAATATATACAAAAAGAAGGAAATATATGAAAATACCTAAAGGTAGCATAAGTCAAGCAATGGTGAAGCATCCTATAATATACACAGGATAGTAAGATATAATTAATTACAATCTCCATGCCAGTTGAGCAGTTAATGAATCCCTAAGCAATAGCCTGTTGGCAGCTGCTGGGTAGCCTGCAGTTCTTACCAAGATTCATCTGAAACAGAGACAGTGAGCCCAAATGGAGTCGACAAGTTTATTACTTTCAGACAACAAAACCATGGCCAGTGATGTCAGCACCTTACAGTCCTAGTTTTACAACACCACACCAAATTTAAGGAGCCAGATGATAGGCAACATGAGTGTGGGGTGCTCTATCTTTAGGGAACCAACTCTAAACCACAGTCAAGCAGTTCTATAGTCTGCAGCTATACTCAAATGAGGGTGACACAGAAAGTTTTAGGCCTGGTGGAACTAAGGAAGTAGATGAAAACCTGTCTCTTCACAAGCCTTCCTCTTTTACCATGTTCCAGGGAGTATCACAACACATTCTACCAACACGTGGTTCAGACTGTGGTTGAGTCATCACTACATGGTCAATGCAGAGATCAGTAAGATTACCAGGGTGCTATGGTGGATCCATACCGCATGCGAGAAACTATTCGTTTTACCCATCACTTTCTTTAAAACCTTCTTTTCTAGATGTTTCTTAAACCATTGCCTCCAGGAAGACCTATTTCTTCACAAAGATAAAAATGACATGACTTGTTGCTTTTACTTAACAAAGACCTTGACATACCTTCATTTTCTCATGTATAATTACTTATTAAATCCCTATGGTATGACATTTCTTATTAAAGGAATAAATGGATGTATTTTCATACTTTTGTCAATGTAAAATGATAAAAATCTCTGCATTAATGACACACATCAGAGATATTAGTCTAAATCACAAGTCATAAAGTGAAGAGCCATATTAAAAGAAAAAGTAAAACTATAACAGTTGAAAATAAGAACAAAAAGATGTGTATGCAGAAAGAGCTACTAATCAAAATTACCCACTCAGAATTTCTTGCAGAGGGAAATGCAGAACAGTTTAAAATGAATGAACAGCTCAATGATCAGGCAAATGAGAATGATTAGAAAAACACATTCTCTTACATAAAAATAGAAATATGTAAAATAAAGTATATGTGCATTTTGTACACATTTGGTTAGTTTTCTTTAATGGATTTTGGCTTTCTAGCTATTTTTTAAAGTTGGTATTTTAAAATTAAAATTCTTAGGTTGACTTATTGATCCCTCAATTGCCTTTTCTCATTTCCCTTCCCACTACCAAAAGAAAACAAAAACACAAACCTTTCTGCTTGACTCTAGCTCCATCTCTAAAAGAAAATACAAAGGAAACTAAAAGAATGTGTATACCCACTTATACGCAGGTGCAATAGTAGGGGATTCTCCAGAGAAACAGAACCAACAGTATGTACTTCATATATATATATATATATATATATATGATTTATTATAGGAAAAGGCTCATCCTTCCTTATTCTTTGTTCTACATGGGCCCGTAAGGATTGGATGATGTCCCCCCACATTAGTGAAGGCAGATTTTCATCAACCTACTAAATTAAATGCCAATCTCATGCAGAAATGCCCTCATAGACACACCCAGAAATAAAGTTTTACCAGCTATCTGGGTATCCCTTTGCCCAATTAAGTTTACACATAAAATTAAGCATCACAGCAGGCAACTAATATACGAACTTTACATATATGATCCCTTTAACTATAACGCATTAAAACTGTGTCCTTTTAAAGGAAAATAGTGTTATTTATAAGTATTTACCCTTGCCACCACCCACCATCTTAAAGGTTTAAAAGCAGATCCTTAGATATTCTCTTTTTCTCTAGAACACATTGGAAGTTAGGATCTATCAGCAGTTAGGGTCTATTGCAAAGTCTCTATGAACTGTTCATCCACAGCTCCTCCTATGCCTCCCAGCTTCTTCTCAGTTATATCCACTCCTCCAAGAACTCACCTCACCTCTGTGTTATCTTGAGGAACATGTGGCTGACTCAGTACAGTTGTAAATTCCGAGTCTGAATTTAATCACAAAACTCAAGAGTACAAAAAAAAGATAACTTTGTATGTTCTAGAATCCCAACTGGTTTTCTAGTATGAGCATCTATTCCACAAGGTGAAGGTAAATTAATATCAGACAGTTTAAGGTTTGCCCTATTCCAATAGGACCAGTATTTCCCTGAAGGGATTAGGAGTTGTCATCTGAGTCATTAATAATACACCTTGGTGTCTGATGAGATGCTTTTGCTTCTGGTGGCAATCTGCAATCTGTTAAGGTGGGCACACAGTTGTTATTTTTGCCTAACAATAGTCATCATTTTGCCTCTGAGGTTGATGCTCATTAAGCCAAATTGTTTTGTCCTCTCGAAGCGTATGATCATTCTACTGCTTTTCCATCCAAAATGATGAAGGAATGAGAAATTCATGGAGCCATCTATAGTGCTTCACTTCACCACCTCCAGGCTGTTCTGGAAGCCATTAGGATTGTTCTGCTGCTCTCTGTCTTACAGGGAATAGAGTACCTCCCAGGGGTCCTCAAGCCTGTCAGCTAAACACATCCTCAACCATGTTTTCCTTGAAATGTACCAAGAAAAGGGTTAAAGGACTTTCTGAATTTAGATTTCCTAAAATCTGTGTGGGATTTTTGTAATCCTCTCTCTTTCTTATGATGATGCATCTGAAGTCAGGGTTCAGGGCTCCAGACAGGGTTGCCTCCAGCATCTTAGCTCTTTCCTCTTCCTCTCTGACTCTCTAATCCCCCACATAAGGAGGTCTTATAAGTGAGAAACCTTGCCCATGCTTCTGAATCTGATTTCTGAGGAGATGAGAACTTTATGTTTCTCCCAGAGGCTCTATACCCTCAAAGTCCAAAATTCAGGAAAAGACTTCTAGTTTTCCCTCTTCTTCTGAACACAAAGAACATGGAAGTCTCTATTTAGTGGCCGAATATGTTAAGAAATGAGAAAGTAATGTGAGAGCAAGGTGACAACTCTGGGATAAAAGAAAATAATGTGAATCTGTTCACATGCCAAAATACCACATGGCACAGGGATAAGCTGACAGAGGGATAGTAATTCCATTTGTTGACCTGATCTCTTTAATTTTCAAAACCATACAAGCATGTGTGCCTGGGTGGCTCAGTTGGTTAAACATCTGCCTTTGGCTCAGGTCATGATCCCAGAGTCCTGGGATCAAGCCCCAGATGGGGCTCCCTGCTCAGCATGGAGTCTGCTTCTCCCTAAACCTCTTCTCTTCCCACCACTGGTTCTCTCTCTCTCTCTTTCAAATAAATAAATAAATAAATCCTAAAAAAAAAAAAAAGGTTTCAGGTAACTGAAGAATAAATAAAATTGTGTCAGTAATAGGATATCCTCCTGTTAAGGAGAAACATCCAAAAAGTTGAACACTTCAAGAAAAGTCTCCAATTTTTCTTCACTTTTTTTCTTTTTGCCTTACAAATCATTATATTCATTTTTGGGGTACCTTCCCTGGTATTTCTGTAGAGGGTCCATTTGTTGAACAAAAATGATCTCTACTCTGCATTCATTAGTCCAGACTACAATTAGGTGTAAGAGTGGAATTCCAAGTGATCCATCATAAAACAATACAGGGTGGTCCTATCCCTCTTGTTCTACAACTCCATCCAGCCTCATCACCTAGGAAAATTTCATTTGTACCTATTAATAGGATAAGATAACTATAGGGATACTGGCCTGAAGCTTCAAAATCATTATTTTATGAGCCTGTGTATGCTACTAGTCAAGGTGTGAATGGGGAATGAGAGGATGGGATAGAAGAGGGAAGCTGTTGTTGGAGGTTTGTTTCTCTAATATTGAGACTGCAATTAGTCTATGTGATTGAGAAAGACCGGAGTTAGCACATAATCAGCACTTGCAAAAATAGCTGAGAAACATGAAAACTTTATAGTATAGCTTAAACAGGCCCATACAGTTTAGAATTAGCAGAAAAAAATAGATAGAATAAAGGGCACTTGCTCTTTTTAATCTCTCATTCTTCATTTAGTAATTCAACATACGTGTTTATCTCATGCAAGGTTAAGGCAGTCTTCTTGCAGCTGAGGTACAGTAGTCAAAACTGGCCATTCTCTTCCCTCATTTTGAATCTTTCATATCTACTAAGTCTGCTTAATCCTGTGATTCTACAATTTTTACAGGTAGTTCCAAAAATCCCAAAGGATGGCCTCTTCCTTTCCAGTTGCCATATACCTTAATCTCACTTCTAAGGCCCTCTTGTAACAGAGATGCACAGCCATACCCAATGTTCAGTGTTCAATACAATTTTTGAACAAATGAGGATCTCATGCATTTCATATAAGGAGATCACCCTAATTATATCAAACATAGTTGTCTTCCAGGTGTAATTGCTTGATAACTACCAAAACCTACACTTTAAAATTTTTTAAAAAGTTATTTTTTTAGTTTGTACATAGTGAGCATTCAATTAAATAACTGAGTGAGTCTAACATTACTATGCTGTAATATAAGTCAAGACAAATGTCTCTAAACCTTATCTAAAGTTATCAAACGATGTGTTATTTTAAGTTGTATATAGACACAGCTAAACCTAAGTGGATACTTGATACAGGGTTCTTTTTGAACTTCAGCTTTAGCATTTTGGTGAAACTGAATACCATTTAGTAAACATGCAGACAGATGTAGTGGAAAAAGCAAGGTAAGATAAAAAATAAAAATAAAATAAAATAAAATAAAAACCCTCCCTGAACTGGAGACTATCTTATAGAACATAGCAGAGCATGTTCACCAGATTTAAATCATTTTATTTCTGTGCTTCTTTGAAATCACATGAAAAATCAAATACTAGTTTTAGCATGTTGTATTCCATTCTGTCCGTTTCAGAAAATGAGCAAGGAGGCTTGAAGGACATTTTTTGCATACTTAATGATATCATTTAGGCCATTTAAATGAACAAATATCTCTGTAAATATACCATTATCGTCACAGTTTTATTATAAACAGTTATCATTGTTATTAGCTAAATTAAAATACCAGACATGATATTCTTTCAGAAGCTACTCTGAATGGAAGCAGTGAATTTTAGGAAAGCTCATATGTAATGTACAGAGTTTGTTTTTTCTCACGAGAATTCTATCTTTAGTTTTCAGTCTCTCAAGGCTTGAATAATTAGTATAAGTAGATAGTTTGCATATTGAGGAGCTTTGGAACCAAACATTTTTTGAAGTTTTTTGTTACTGGTGATAAGAGGAAAAGTACACTTCTTCTTCCGCTTTTTAATGAGACATTTAACTTTCTCCTTTTGAAAAGAAGAGTACAGTAATGTGTGCTCATACAGGCAAAGGTAAATTATTTTAGGAAACCCATGAAGAAAGAAAGGTTATTTATCTAATTTTTATTCATTTTAGTTCAAAAACTTAAAAAGCATTTTTATGAAAATGAAAAAAAAAACCTGAAAGCTGAACTTACAGACATTTATTATGTTAACTATTTTTCCAATTAAGAAGTGCATTGTTTCCAAATCTTAAGGGGATTATACAATGAGAAAATATGCTAAAATATTTCTATCTTGTTTCTTTAGTTTCTCCTTTTCTTCATCTGTCCTCACTAACTTTTGTACTATTCTCCTATTCCATTCTGTTGTTTTCCCCACATCTTTCCTTTCTTTCTTTCTTTCTTTTTTTTTTTTTTTACTATACTTCAACTCCATATTAAAAAAGGCATTTTAGGGGTGCCTGGGTGACTCAGTCAGTTAAATGTCTGCCTTCAGCTCAGGTCATGTTCCCAGGGCCCTGGGACCAAGTTCCGCATCGGGCTCCCTGCTCAGTTGGGAGCCTGCTTCTCCTTCTCCCTCTGCCTGCCATTCCCCCTGCTTGTGCTCCCTCCCTCTCTCTCTCTCTGACAAATAAATAAGTAAAATATTTAAAAATAAATAAATAAAAATTAAAAAAGGCATTTTAAATAACAGAGTGGTCACATTCAGGCCAGCCTTACTTCTCAGTATAGAGGAAAAAAACTTACAAAGCAAAAATCTAAATGTAAGCAGCGAGGAAACAGTCTGTTATGCCCACATCCTTACCATATGATTTAACATAAAGGCAAGGAACAGGTAAGCATTCATCTCAACACAGAATACATAGTATCCATGTACAGACTCCCCCTAGCTGCCACACTTACATTGCATTATCCTGCCTCTCTCAGCACCTGACTGGGACATTGCATACAAACCTTCACAGCCAGGATCTCTCTCTGTCATGGCCCCTTTTCTACTTCCACTACATTATATCTTATCTACTTCCACAATAGTCCTCTCTTCCACTCAACCACCTCACTTCTCTGTAGATAACATTAAATTGACACCATTGTAGAAAAGAACTAAATCTGGTTGGCCATGAAGTCTAAGACCTCTTATGTGAAGATGGTATATAGCCAAATCACTATTGTTTATTTTCAAATGCTTGCTCTTCTGTCATTATTAAACTGCTTAAGAAGGAAGTCTGACAATGACTAAAGGTCATTTCAGTAGGGTTAAATATTTTAAAGTAAATCAAATTATAGGGGGAAATAAAATCCAAAAAATAAATACATATCATTATATTTTGGTGTTTCAAGTGGCTCTTGGAATCTTATTTGAAGTTACCTATTTTAATGAGTCAGAGAGAATAAAAGCATAAAGGAAAATTTTCATTTTTACCTTTTGCCCTATAAGAAGTAAAGAGACTGAAAGAATAAAGATAAGAACAAAAGAAAATAATCTAGGCATAGTCACAGAGCAATGACAAATTCCTCTTAAATCACAGAAGACAAGAAAATTTAAAAGATTGATAACTCTCAATGTAGTGTAAATCATATTTTCCATCTATCAGCCTGGACCTATCTATATCGTTACTGGAGGAAGTATCATTTTTTGACAAGCTATTGCTCTTAGCAACAAGTCATCCCGATATTTTCTTTGATTATAACTAAAGAGCAATATCCATTCTTGTTACATGGGTGTAAAGTATAATTTAAAGCTCATTAAAAGTGTAGCAGGTGTTCACGTATAAAGTACAAAAAAAAAATAGAGGAATGAATTTCTCTATGGCTGAGCTGTCAGTGCTCTAAAAGCCTAATTTATTTTGCATAACCTTTTAACAAATAGACTTGATTATAATAGAGAGAAGGGGAATGGAAACAGTATATGCAGGGACGTAAAGAGACTTAGCCTTTTGATTTGACCTTGATTCCCACCCTTTAAAAATATTATAGTCTTTTGACAATTGAAACTTTGACATATAACATACTTTTCTTCCCCGGAAATAGAAGTTCTTCAGACATTTTCTTATCATAAAAGTTGCTCTAAAGTAGAAAATGAGTAGGTGCATAGACCGAAACAGAGTCCGTTTATATTCATTGCAAAGCAGGGAAGGGAATAGATGTTTAATCCTCCAGTCCTTTCACAGGTTTGTTTTTCATGTGGAAAGCTGCAACTCTTCAGAGAGGAAATTCAAACTCAAAATCAAAAGTTAGTACAAATCTAGCAGTTGGCACTATTTCTCAATACCTTCCATTGTTGGCCTAAATTAGGCAAATAGTGAGAAAAAGACCTAAGCACATCAGCTCTAGCCACAGAACTGAAACTACCAGTTCTAACTGTTAACACAGTGACACTATGTGAGCTGTGGATTTGCATCACCTTTTCAACCAGTAACTAATGAAAGTCTAGGATTGTTGGAGCTCACTGTGTTCTCAATAATTCAAGTTATTAGTATTTTTCTCCTTTTAGAAAAAGGAAAGGCCTGTGTATACTTTTTTAAGGCAGGGACATATAAAGGGGAAGTCGTGGTATTCAGGAAAGAATGGTGAGAAATAAAACACAACTTAGTTGCAACAGAGTTTTGATATTGTGTTCTGAAATTCAATGCTGTTGTAAAATTATTTTTTGAAATATAAAAGGCAAATATCCACAGTAATGTCAATTAAATTGGAAAGTAAAATTCAACATAATCTTAACTAAACCCAAAATGGGCTGAGGAAGGACAGAAGTAAAAATGTGCTAAAGACCTCATCATGATTACATGGGGGTGGACGGGATGGTCAGAGATACTGTTTATTTTCACTTCCTAGACAAGAAATTATATGTAATACAACGATTTAAGGAATAGTTAATAATAAGCATTTGCTTCCTTTCTTCACTAATGTCATTGTGGGGAAACTGGTGTATTGAAGAATATGAAGTAGCTCTCACATATGTCTAAAAGTTTAGTGCAGAGGTTCTAAAAAAGTATTCTGTTTGGCTAGGCTATAGGCTTTTTGTTTCATTTTGTTTTGTTTTTAACGAACCAATAATTGATCTAAAAATAGATACTCAAATGCCATTGAACAATGAGATCTTGTAATGCTGGGGTTGCAGGCCAGAGTTGGTCGTGTACAATTCATCAGAGTTGAGAATCAATTGTCCCTCTCCTTCCAACCCGTTAGAAATGATCGATACCTTCCTAGGTTGCTACAGTGCTCTTTTTTAAACAATGCCACCACTTGTCTTCAGACAGTTTTATGCTTTTCTTTTACTGCTTGTTCTTAGTGGATGTTTAAATTTGTAACAGGGCACAAAGTGGTTTTATTTATTACGAATAGAATCACAATCTGTGTCATTCATACTTTCCTTTTTTCTTTTTTCTTTTTTTTTTTTCACATAGAAGTTACCGAGTAAATATTTGCAAAACTGCCCTGAACTTTTTAGTCATGACAATGTGAAGGCAGTATTTCAAATACTTCTTCATCCTGGGACCTCTAAATGTGACATTTTTAAAGATGATATAGTCCATATTCTACCAAGAGAAGATCATTTGATTTCAGACAATGTTTACTGCTGAGGCAATTTTTTATATTTTATTCTAAGGTAACTTGAATCCCTTTTTCCCATTGTGGAATAACACAAATATTGAAATTGCAAACTACAAAATTAAATCTCTGCAGCAGATATGTATTAGTCTGTATTTATCAAAAGATATATATGGAGATTTCTTTCTTTTTTAAAAAAAACATGTCAAGAATCACACTTTTGTTAAGTTAGTATTTGTATGAGAAATCACCCTTTACTTTCTGCAGTATTCAAAGATATGATCTGATCACATTAGTACCCTTCCATGGGTCCTTGGCAAAAAACTGGATGTGGTCCCTTAGTAGTACTATTAGAGGTCTGCCTGTGAGTATTCAAGGGAAGTAAAATATGTCTTCTAAAAATAATCTGCAAAATGGCAATATGGATTTGGAGGTTGAAACTGTATACTGTGAGAGACAAAGCTCTTACAGAGGACTAATAATTCCAATTGTCCTGTAATGAAGTTATTGAGAACCAGACCTTCAAAAATGTCAAAAGTTTACCAAAACCTTTATCATAATTGAAACAGGGATAGTAATAATCCATTATGACATATTTTGGGCTACCAGAATTATAGTATACTTCTCTTGAGGACCATATCTTTTATTTGCCTTAAGATCCAATAAAAAACTTTCATCATAACAGTACTAGTAAGTAGGTTAACATATAAAATACATCAATGTGTCCCCAAACTATCATTATAAGTAAAAGGTATCCTTGGATTTTGTAGTGGAAGGATATTTAATTACTTACCAGTAGTAGTTTGCACTAGATGTACTCTGCTTCTATTACCCAGCTTCTAAAAATACTTTTTTCCCCTAGTCTATAAGTAGTACATGCTCATTAAATAAATTTTCTAAATACAGGATGATAATGTCTTTATCCCTGAAGATATGATTTAGGGGACCAGGAAATCACAATAAGATACAAATTCTAGGTTTTATAGTAGGCAAAATAACCCCAGAATTGAAAAGATAGAAGAGTACAAATGATCTCTATTGACTCTAGCGCTTATGAATAGCATCACAAAAAAAGAAAAAAATCAAAAATAAAAGGAGCTAAATAAAAGGACCCCAAACCTTTCACTAAAACGATAATACAATATTTTGTTACTGTTATTAAAGGCCTTACAATACAAAAAAATAATAGGTCTAGGTAATGATCTTTAACAGTTAGTAAAATCATTAGGCAAAATTTTGATGATCAATTTTATAATAATAAATCAGACTGATACCACTGAAGCCATAATTCATCCTAATACCACAAAAAAATAAAATGCTGTCAAAGGGAGGCAAGATATAGGACAGACATGATATAAGGAGAACTCAGAAGCAACTGTCATGCATGAAGAAAGGATGCCCACCTGTACCACTAAAGTCAACGTAAGAACATGTGTTTGGGGTTGGGGTGGAAGTATGGGTGGTAAAGGGAAGTGCTGTCCTCTCAGGTGGTAGCTCAGAGTTTTGCAAGCTTCTTTGGGAAGCCCTATGTCTAACAGGTAACATGAAGCATAGATTAGCAATGGCTAAAGAATACTTATAATTTGATGGGCTAGAGTTCAGCCTTCTGAGATTCATGAATGCACTAAAATGTTGCAAAGAAAAAGCCAACACTTTCTGAGCTGGGAGCATTGTTGGGTCAAAAAAGGAGAGGGAAGAGTAGTTTCCTCCAAGTGTTTAGAGAGCCTAGTAATCAACTGAAACCATTAAAATCCTCCCCCCACCAAGTTTTGTACAATGAAAGTTCAATTTCCACTTAAACAATCTATTTGTTTAAATTAATCATTGATTTCTCAAATAAGCCACTCTCAATGATTTTTGACTAATGTTTGCTTAATTCAGTTAGGTGAAAGAAACATTTGTGTAAAAGAGGAAAACTTTTACTTATCGTTTTACATGTTTTTATTCAAGTATAATTAACATACAGTGTTATATTAGTTTCAGGTGTATAATACAATGAACAATTCTATACATTACTCAGTGCTCATCACAATAAATGTTCTCTTAATCCTTTTCACCTATTTCACCCATCCCCCACCCACCATCCACATTGACAACCACCAATTTATTTTCTATATTTAAGAGTCTGGGTTTTGTCTCTTTTTTCTTTGTTTTGTTTCTTAAATTCCACATACAAGTTAAATCATAGGGAATTTGTCTTTCTCTGACTAACTTATTTCACTTAACATTATACCCCCAGATCCCATCCATGTTGGTGTAAAAGGAAAAATTTCATTTTTTAGGGCTGAGTAATATTCCATTACGTATATATGCATGCATGTGTGTGTATACACACCCTACATCTTCTTTATCCATTCATCTATGGGTGGACACTTGGAATGCTTCCATAATTTGGCTATTGCAAATAATGCTGCAATAAACATAGGGGTGTGTGTATCTTTTTGAATTAGTGTTTTCATATTCTTTGGGTAAATGTCCAATAGTGGAATTACTGGATTATACGGTAATTCTATTTTTAATTTTTGGAGGAACTTCCATCCTGTTTTCCACAGTGGCTATACCACCTTGCATTCCCACCATCAGTGCATGAGGTTCCTTTTTCTCCACATCCTTGACAATGCTTTTTTCTTCTGTTTTTGATTTCAGCCATTCTGACACCTCTGAGATGATGTCTCATTGTGGTTTTGATTTTCATTTACCTGATGATTAGTGATGTTGAGCATCTTTTCATGTGTCTGTTGCCATCTGTATATCTTCTTTGGAAAAAAAAAAGTCTGTTTAGGTACTCCGCCCATTTTTTAATTGGATTATTTGTTCTTTTGGTGTTGAGGTGTTTAAGTTCTTTGTATATTTTGAATAGTAACCTTTTATTGGATATATCATTTGCAAGTATGTTTTCCCATTCAGTAGGTTATCTGTTTTGTTGATGGTTTCCTTCACTGTGCAAAAGCTTTTTATTTTGGTGTAGTTCCAATAGTTTTTCTTTTGCTTCCCTTGCCAAAGGAGACATATCTAGAAAAATGTTTCTAGGGATGATGTCAAATAGATTGCTGCTGCTGCTTCTTCTTCTTCTTCTTCTTCTTCTTCTTCTTCTTCTTCTTCTTCTTCTTCTTCTTCTTTCTTCTTTTTTTCTCATTTCAGATCCCACATTCACGTATTTAATCTATTTTGAGTTTATTTTTGTGTATGGTGTAAGAAAGTGGTCCAGTTTCATTCTTTTGCATGTAGCTCTCCAGTTTTTCCAACACCATTTGTTGAAGAGACTGTCTTATTCCATTGTATATTCTTGCCTCTTTTATTAAAGATTAATTGACTATATAAGTATGGGTTTATTTCTGGGCTCTCTATTCTGTTGCACTGACTATGTGTCTATTCTTGTGCCAGTACTATACTCTTTTGATTACTACAGGTTTATAGTATATTTTAAAATCTGGTATGGTGATACCTCCAGTTTTGTTCTTCTTTTTCAAGATTGCTTTGGCTGTTTGAGGTCTTTTGTGGTTCCACACAAATTTTAAGATTATTTGTTCTAGTTCTGTGGGAAAATGCTGCTGGTATTTTGATAGGGATTGCATTAAATCTGTAGACTGCTTTGGGTAGTATGGACATTTTAATAATATTTGTTCTCCCAGTCCATGAGCATAGAATATCTTTCCATTTGTGTCATCTTCAATTTCTTTCATCAGTGTTTTATAGTATTCAGAGTACAGGTTTTTTACTTCCTTGGTTAAGTTTATTCTTAGTTTTTTTTTTTTTTTTTTGGTGCAATTGTAAATGGAAAATATCTACAAGTATATTAGCAGAAACTTAACAGTACATCAAAGAAGAAGTCAATTCAGAGGCCTCTGGTATGTGTTTTTATAGGTGTTATCTTTTCAACTCCTTTTGTTTCTTAAATTTTTATCTCCAACTGCTGATATACTTTCTTTTCTTTAATTTCCAATTTATTCTCTATTACATTCAAAAATAAAACTACAACTTGCTTCTTCTCCTTCATCTCCAAATCTGAACTTTATAGTCCAAAATTTCCTTCTGATTAAATTTCTTTGTCTAAGTTTCCTTGGTGTTTGTTACAGCCTAAAACAGTTCCTCATATCATTCACCTTCCAGGTAGAGAATCTTAAATGCAAGTTGATATTTTACTTTTTTTTGTTTTTTTCCCCTATGTGGTGTAAGCTGTCACTTTAACAGAAGATTCGAGGTATGATATAGCCCTATTTTTTTCTGATTCTTCCAGAATGCCCTTAATTCTTCATTCTGCACTCCAGTTTTCCTACTCCCAGCTACAGTCTTTCAAAACAGAAGTTACCTACTCTGGAGATTACCCAAACTTTTCTCTATATCTAGTAAATGTGTGGAGTCATTGCTTAGCACTCATCTATTGCTCATGGCGTTTGGGATGCAACATTACTCCTACCAATGGCAATGGTGATAATATACTGCATGTGGAATACTATGCAGAAAGTCCACCCCTAATTTATCCTTCTAGCAACCTCATGAGCCAGGCTTTATGATTAAGTCAATTTTATTGAGACAACTAGAACTTAGTGTAGTTTAGTACATTGCTCAAGCGTAAACAGCTAATAAATAGCATACCCAGGATTTGGCCTCAGGTCAACCTGGTTCTAATCTCCCATGTTTGAAGGTTCCCCTAAATTCTGCACACTCCTTATACAGGCTACCTAGGATTGATTGCTTATTCTAAACACTACAAACAGGATTGTGTGTCCTGAAAGCAAATTAAACTGAAAACTCTGTATGCAGATAACCAGTCCTAGATCTGGAAACTTACACCTGTGGTCCAGATTCCATTTATCCATTAGAATGACATCTGGGCTTGGCTTGCCTTACATGCTCTCACACATTCTTAGTTTATAGCCTGGTATCATACTCTCCATGGGAAGCTATCATACCAAATCCAAAAGCAAATGGATTGGGGACTTGTGTATCAGTGGGAATGTTCAAATTAATCAAATTAAAGCAATCAAAGTAGGTTTATTCTGCTTTCTCTACACCAGCAGAAAAAAATGAACTTCAGCACTGATGTTTGTAGTTAAATACTTTATTCATCCTGTTTTTAGCCAATCCCTTTCTAACCTAAATAACACCACTGCTTTCTGCTGATTCCCCTGTGACCACCTTTACTAAATGACCTTTAATGGTATATCCTTGGAAATTAGTCTTTAAACACCATATAAGCCAGACAAAGCACATTATTATAATTGCAGATCATTTCTTAAGCACTATGAAAGGAATAACTTCATTCTAACTTATGCTATGACCATAAGATCTCGTTTCCTCAGATCTTTTTCTATTTCCCACAAAAATGCTTGAAAAGAAAAAAAATCACAAGAGTAAAAAAAAGAGAGAGCAAATCACTAAATATAATTTTACCATTACCATATGAACAAATTTATATCCAAATTTTTATTTTGAATATATTTCCATAAGTGTTTCCTATGTTACTGCCTACTCTTAGGAAATATTTTAATGAATGCATGATTTTCTACCAAGAATAAATACTACCATTTACTCAACTCTCTCTATTGCTTAGTATTTAAGTTGTTATTAATTTTTGCTTTTACTGCTATGTATTTATTCAATGACTAGCCTTTATATATAAAAGCATTTACATGATTAGATTCAGATTTCCAATTCAAAACAACTAGGTCAATTAATACAAACATTTTAAAGACTCATCACATATTTAAAGATTCTTAATGTTAAGGATGTTATTTTTCACTAGTTACAAAACATATATTCAATCATTCAGGCCATTAAAATGAGTGAGAAGTACACAAATTATTACTCAAAGTCTTTGGCAATAAAACAGTGATTAAAATATTATGTGCAAATTTCTGTGGGATAACACTTTGGCAGACACGTTAAGCCCTTCAGATTCTGAGAAAGAATTGAGTTCACATTCCTCATCCACATTTATTTTCCTATTTACTTAGACAAATTACTTACTATCTTTAAATCTGTCTAATATCTGAAATATGAATAATAATGGTTTCATCCCATAGCTGCAGTTTAAGTAGTAAATGGTGTGATGATTTAAATGACACAGCAAAATGCTGGGTACATAATGAGCCCTGATTAAAGGTAAGCAATTTCTAAGTTAGCAGGGCCCTGTGGCATGGTGCTCAGGAGTATATGCTCTGAAAAAGGTTGCCTGAGTTTGAATTCCAGATCTACCCTTTACCAGTTGTTTGATCTTTGGCCAGTTATTTGAACTCTCTCTTCCTCTGTTTCTCAAATTCCAGAAATTTGAGAACACATTTAAATGGGGGAGAAAAATGACGGGGAGAAAAAGCTAAATTTAACATGAAAATATAATTATTTATTAGTTTACCTTAGAAGATATCTATCAGGGGCACATGGGTGGCTCAGATGGTTAAGCATCTCACTCTTGATTTCTACTCAGGTCATGATCTCCGGGCTTAAGATCAAGTCCAGGGTGGGGCCTATGTGCTAGACACTGGGGAGAGTATGTGCTATGGTGAGTGCTGTTAATTGTGTAAGACTGTTGAATCACAGACCTGTACCTGTGAAACAAATAATACATTATATGTTAAAAAAAAAAAAAAAAAAAGATAGGAGGAAGGGAAAAATGAAGGGGGGGAAATCGGAGGGGGAGATGAACCATGAGAGACTATGAACTCTGAGAAACAAACTGAGGGTTCTAAAGGGGAGGGGGTTGGGGGGGATGGGTTAGCCTGGTGATGGGTATTAAAGAGGGCACGTACTGAATGGAGCAGTGTGTGTTATATGAAATAATGAATCATGGAACACTACATCAAAAACTAATGATATAATGTATGGTGATTAACATAACATAATAAAATAAAATTAAAAAAAAATAAAAAATAAATGTGTTCTCAAGGTTAAAATGACTCTGATTTTCAGATTGTGTGGATTAAGTTAAAGTACCATTTATACATATACACATATATGGTATATAAAATTTTCAATTTATTTCTAAACATAAAATAAAATGATACTTCTATTCAAAAGTTTTCAAGTATTAGCAAAAAATTAGTAATAACAAATAAATTATTTATTTATCATTTGTTTTGGAAACCTGGATTTTCTCCAGCAAAACTAAGAACATCATGGGTTTGGTTACTGCAAATATTCTTATTACAGAAGTCCAAAAATGCTATTGATTTTTATGCAGATGGGAACACCTAGCAACTTTTGGTATCAGAGTTGTGAGGTCAAGCCCCATGTAGAGTGTGGAGCCTACTTAAAAACAAAAACAAAAACAAAAAACAATTTTTATGTAGATGGAGTTCTTTTTATTGCTTAACTCAAAAGAATATCTCAGTTGCATATCTTAAAAATAAATTTGTTGTAACAAATGATTAATCACCAGAATATGAAAGGTAAATTAAGAGCAAACAACTATGCTGAAATAAATTCTATGTTTACAATTAAATAAATAATTTAGATAAGCCATTCTTTCTCAGAGCTGTAAGTTTGAGTTTATAATATACCTTAATTTTAAAATGCCTGTGTTTTTAATAATTACAGTTTTTCCCCAAACAACTCTTTTTTTTTTTTTTTTTTTTTCCCCAAACAACTCTTGTGCAAAAATAAACTGCCTATTCTTTTTCCTGATTCAAGTTTTCAGTTTGGCCAAATCACAATTTGCTAGTGGTGAAAGTTCCATTTCTTTTGTGTTTAGGGTCTCCTCCCCCCTCCTAGGGTCAGACAGAAATTTGGAGGGCTTATGTATTGCCAAAATCTAGAGGTAGACCCAAAACCTGCTGCATTATGGCTGCCACTCTGTTGTCCCTTCTCCTTCATAGTATGTAGTTTAGTAGAGTCCTTTTCCCTCTGGGGCCCAAGGGGAGATTCCACCACAGATTTTCTCACTTACTTCTCTGGCTCTCACAGGCAGATAGTCTACAAGCATGTAACCACATCAGGAGAAGGTGGACACCAGTTTGTTACTCTTGAACACACAAGGACACAAACAAGGAAAATAATCTTAAGACCCTTTGACTTCCCAGTCTCAGGAAGCTCTCCCCGTCATCTTGAATTAAGCCTCCATACCTCCCTCCTTAACAACCCTTTTTGCCTTTTCCCTCTAGTGACTTTATCTTCTAAACCCAACATAGTCTTGGTAGGATAGAGTGCAGCTGAAGGGTCTTTGAAAATGTCATTTTCCACCTGCTACCTGATAGGAAGGGATAAAGGCTGCCAAAGAAAGTGAGCCCCAAATCAGAACTGTGAAGATTGCAGAAGTGAAAATAACTCTCCATTTTGTAAGTCTCCTACAACAGTGAGGACACAATAAAAATAGTAACTCAAGAAACTGTCTTCCCATCTATCTTTTGTCTTAAATCACACTGTACTTAAAAAAAATAATAATATAGCCAACAGTACACATAACAGGGCAACTATTTCAATGTAATGGAGAGAAATAAAGAAAATACAGTCTCTGGATTGACTTGTAAGGACGGTCTTTTTAATCAATGTTGCTTTCAACAGAAAGATAAAGATAATTCAGAGATGAAGGAAAGAGGTTTCTGTTCAAAAGTATCCAGTTTCTGTGCTTGAAATTGTTTCAATACTTGAAACTGTTTAAACCTGAGATATAACCTTTAACATCCATAGGACCATGCTACAAGTAAAATATGTGGATTTTTGTTTGTTTGTTTGGCCAGTAAATAATAGATAAAAATATTTCTCACCTACCCTTTTTGGAAAGTGGGCTCTAATATTCTAATAATGGGTTAGGGGGGCCACTTAAGAAAAAATAATTAAAATGACTGCAGATACAGTGTGCCTGAAAAAGGAGAGGTAAAAGAGAAGAATGAAATCAAACTAAAATAAAAGGAACACCAACAAGGCACAGCATGACAAGCTTCACATTCTTCTAGGATCAGATTGGGCAATGCTGCATATAAAAACAGACTCTTGACAAAAGTAGACAATTTTCATTCCAACCATTCCAATTCTAGTATATTGCTAGTTAACATGCTCAGAAAGCTTTGTAGTAACTACACTTTTTTTTTTTTTTTTGTCTCAGAATTCTCTTTTGTTTCTATAAAAATGGAGATTGTAACACTCAAAGATCCCTTTGGGATCTGCAGATAAAAGCATTATGTAGCCGTTAAGTATTAACAATATCTATTAACATAGGACCATTTACATAGCTTCTATAAAAATCTCAAAGTTAAAAAAAAATGCCCTACTACTTAATATGAAAATAATAAGAAAAAAAAAATGGAAGCCTTCAGTACAAACGGTAGTCTTCACAGTTTTGTATTGAATGGTGGACAGGCTATTAAATATTTAATATATTTATATATATTATATTAATAATAAATAAATAATCTGCCATGAAGGTTTCTCCTCCAAAGGTTTATAAAGGAACATGAGTTACCCTAGAATTTGTGGAAACTGTGTCTTACTTTCTGGAGATAATATGTATGTTATGTGTTATTCTATCAAAAGGTCACCACCCAAATTGGATTAAAAAGATCTTTGACTTCAGTGAACACTTATTTCATTCTATGGTATAGATTTAGTTGTCCCATTTTTGTTCTGAAAATGGTATGCTTATTTCAAATTTGAAACAGTAACTTTAACTGCCAACATTATCTCTGTATCTCAAGAAAACTACTGTATAACTTTCTGGTGAAAGCACTGATAGGAAAATTAAATCTACACCCTTTCATGTCTTAGTCATCATATTTCTAGGCTTCTAATTCCTTAATTTTTCCATTGGAGTTTTGCTTCAGTTTTAAGTGAGAGATCTGTCATTGTTCATCAAAATCAGTATTGAGAAGCCTCTAAGAACTGTGGGCTCTAACATCAAAGGAAGGTGTGAGAAAATAAGATTCCTAATGTGTAGTAGTAATTTTCAGCCAAAGCACTCAGCAATCTTAAAAGAGTAAGGTCAATTCTAAGAGTGAAGATTCGACTAAGATGATCATCCATTAAATTATAAAGCTTAAAAAATAGTGATACTATTTTGCACTCATCAAAAAATGCATCAAGATGTCTCCAAAATAAAATACTAGCCATCAATAACTGCTCTATATTTCAAAGATCTACATTCAATTTGCTTTTCTCAGTATGATCTTGACTTTAAGATTAAGCATGTGGCAGTTATATTTCTAAATGATGAATCCTAGACAACAATCCATTTCCTTTCCCTAAATATCATGTTTTTTCAGAAACTGGCTAGTCTGAAAAATAGGTAAAAGCCTTAATGGCCACAGGGCTCTGACACCCAGACCCCAAACACATCATTCTTGCAACAAGGACTCATCCTTGGCTATGTATGATTAATACCCAGCTTCCAGGGAGTGGTCATGGCTCTCTTAGGAAAGGCTTATCTACAGGCATACTTCATTAAATTCATGAAGCATCCTGGCTCTTATGCCTAAATGCTATGTATAGAAGTGTCACCATGAACAAAGACCTGAACTGGCAATTTTGAGCTCAGTCACAAATCAGCTCTATAACACTAAGAAAATAGCTTTCCTGGTCCATGGGTTCTTAGATATAAAATGAACATATGGTACAGATCAGTGGTTCCCAAAATCCAGCTCTGCTTCAGCATTGCTTGAAAAGCTTCACAAAAATACAGATTCTTGGCCTTATCCCATATTATCATTATAGAAATCACCTGACCACAGGGCACAGAAATGTGTATTTTCTAGGAGCTTAAAGATAAGATTTGGATTTGTAGATGATACCCAGAGCCTCTTTCATTTCAAAAATACTAAGAATAAAAAAATACAAAGGAAATAAGATAATAGCTATACATCTAAATTTATATATCTTAAATTTATACTTCTTTTCAGAACTCACTGCATTTTGCTAGATGCCTTGCCATGCACAGCATTTGTTGTTTTATGTGTAATATAAGACAATGTTATTTGACGTGACAGATTACAACATGGCCTACTTACCCAGATACATGTGGCTATATGTGGTATAGCCAGTATTTAGTCCCAAGGCTGTCTGACTGTAAGACTTTGTATTGTTATTGTTATCACATACCGTCTCTCTATTTAGTTTGCTATAACACATAATGGATGGAATTTGGGGTGGTACAAGAAATTATTATGTAAATTATAGTAATAATATGTTATTATTATTATTATTACTATGTACTGTATTATCAAAATATCACTCTCAAAATGTCTACAACAAATGAATATCTTAGTAAAGGAAAAAAGGAAGGAAGAAAGGAAGGGAGGGAGGGGGAAAAAAAGCCACTTGTTTAATAAACCTATAAAAACCTCACAAAATCTGCCTTCCTAGAAAGTCAGTTTGACCCAACTACATAATGCTCCCCCAAACATTATTTCATTGTCAATTCATAAAGTGTCTAAGAATATTAAGATAAATCAATTAATTAGAATTTAAATAAGGAGTGCAGTAAAATTCTCACGTATTGGCCAACTATTGTTTTAGCAAAAGGTAACTCAGCCAAAGTATTAAATGTATACTTAATGTTTCATATTTTTTTTCCAATAAGGTCAGTTTTGGAGGACTGTGATAGGCCCTAGGTTTATAACAGTAAACAAGGCAGAGCCTCTTCTTTCAAGGATCCTAGAATATACAGAGTTAGGGGCAAATAGTAACAGTATTTTGTGAAAGATGCACTGTTAAAGGATAATAGAAACAGTCTCGAGAAGGGTGAAATAAGTCATCTGACCTAATATCTTGATATTTCCTGATAGCTTTTAAAGGGCCTCCCTCCGTCTTTGCTTTTGCTTCACATCAGGGCAAGAAAAACTAGGTGCACCCTACTTTGGCACTGGTAGAAGATGCAAAGCACAGAAGTCTCTGCCTCCTTTAAATTCATGAAGTGTGAAAATTCTCAAACCGGTCCCACACTTTAACTGTAAAAGAAACTGCAATCTACTTTCTTTTTCTTGCTCTTTCAAGCCATTTTCAGACCAGCTTGGAGGCCTTCCCTACATACCCAAAGAAGCACCACTGTGTAAGTGATAAACCTTATTATGTCTTCTCAGTGTGTGTGTTGTCATCAGTCTCACCATTCAAACCAAATTTTGAGTAGGCATTCATCTCATCTTCATAGGATATCCGAAACAAAGAGGGATACAGGAAGAGCTTGCCCAGAGCAGGGTATTCCAGTTATTACATGGGAAAAAAGTACATAAAATACCTTAAGTAGAATTAATACTGCAACATTTTCTTTTGTCTGGAAACAAAAACCCTAAAAACATACTTGAACACTTCATTTCTTGCTAAAGTAACCCAGAAATCTAATTAGGAAAAAAAATTGTAATATCATTGTACATTTGAGAATAATCCAATCCCTACATTTGGTAAATGTAGACTTCCAGCAGTAAAGGTTGTAGATACAAGCATGGTGAGAATATGCCCTAGCCTAATGTGAAGAATTTTCTTAGGGCAGCTTAAAAGGAAAGAAAAAAGAGATGTCTTCTCTCACACACTCCCCCTTACCATTCCCTGTAATCCTATGAATGAAGGCAACTACAGCTTGCTCAACATTTTACCTTGATGGAGCTGGGAAGAAAACATAATGAGCATTTAGGAAAAAATAGTTACAAAAGATATGAAAATGCTCAAAAATTTAGTTCTTATTTTGGACTTATTTGGACTTATTTTTGGACTATTGGACTATTTATTTTATATCTAGTTTAGAATAAATACTCCAAATATTAAAGACACTGAAATAAACATTTAAATAGCTTATTTGGGAAAAATAAGTCAAAGAATTCCAAAGAAGACATTTAAAAAGGATAGGTACTATGAAAAAAAATGATGAAAGTCAGAACACTTCTAGGCAATTTAGTGTAAATAAAATCAGAACTCCAGAATAACACCACAATGCTGATGGGGGAAGAAAAAATAATCCAAGAAATAACGGTAGAAACTTTCACTCAATTAAGGAAGAGACTTGAATATGCATATTAAAATGGGACCAGTGAGTTTCAGAAAGAATTTATGGGTGAAAAGTCACACCAAAATAAACTCAGATCAAAAGTTTTATTTCAAAGTTAAATTTTAAAATTCTACAAGCTTCTAGCAGATCATTTTTACCAGAAAATGGAATAAAAATTACACTTATCTATGCAACTAAGTTCTAAAAGACAGATGTATATGTCTGAAATAGAAAAGGACAGGGGCGCCTGGGTGGCTCAGTCCTTGGGCATTTGCCTTTAGCTCAGGTCATGGTCCCAGGGTCCTGGGATTCAGCCCTGCATTGGGCTCTCTGCTAGGTGGGAAGCCTGCTTTTCCCTCTCCTACTCCCCCTGCTTGTGTCCACTTTCTTCCTGTCTCTCTCTGTCAAATAAATAAATAAGATCTTTAAAAAAAAAAAAAATGGAAATAGAAAAGGACATAGTCCTAGAAATCTTTCATCAGCCAAACTACTGTTCAATTAGATGGTCATTTTCAGACTTAAAACTCTGATAATATATACTGATCATATAGTCCTCTGAAAACAATTACTTGTAAAAGTAACCAAGCTGAATGGGGAGAATAATCCAAACTAAAGATTTTAAGAATGGGGAACACATGGTACCAAAACAAAAAACAAAAAACAAACAAACAAAAAAAAATTAAAGCTAGGAAATTACATAATTAAGAGTTAGATCTAAATAATCATTAAAGTAATATTTTGCCCAGGGATAAATCCATGGCTATAATTTTACTCTTTGTCTGTGTGTGTGTGTGTGTGTGTGTGTGTGTCATTAGTAATATATTAAACCTAGTATGTAAGATTTTCAAATCATTGGAAAAAAAATCAACAAAATTGAATATTTTTGATATTTTATAAATAATTTAAGCATTTTTTTCAAAAACCCAGGAAGGAAATAATATAATCTCCTAAGCATCTGTTGAACTCAGATGGAGAAATAGAATAAATTAAACTGAATATCTGAATAAAATGGATGTCTTACTAAAAATGTGTGAATTAACAAAATAAAGAGGATTAGAAAGTGCCTGGGTGGCTCAGTTGGTTAAGTGACCGACTCAAGATTTTGGCTCAGGTCATGATCTCAGGGTCATGAGATTGAGCCCTGTGTTGGGCTTTGTGCTCAGTGGGGAGTTTGCTTGAGATCCTCTCTCTCCCTCTCCCTCTTCCTCTGCCCCTCCTCCCACTTGCATCCACAGGCATGCGTGCTTTCTCTCTCTCTCTCTAAAATAAAAAAAAAAAAGAAAATTAAAAAAAAGAAGAGTAGAAGATTGAGCTAATGCTGTGGAGAAAATCTTGAAAATATTATCAATTACTCCAAAAGATAAATAGACATAAAGTCTTTATGGTAAAAATCTATGAAATCTTTAATGCATAGATTAAAAAATATTACTAGTTTTTATAACAACACTAATTTTTGTAAAAGCTAGAAGAGGCTTAGCAAATATTGGGATGAATCCTAATTCATCAATAGGAAATAAGATGACACGTTTTGTGTATGGGTAGGTTTTTTTGTTTTATCAGGTTGTTGCTTTTTTTTTTTTTTTAAGAATAGAAAATGATATACCGATGTATGTAAGCTGTTCCAGTATACCTTTCACCAATGTTACAACTATTATTTGCTCCATAAATTAGCTCCCTAGAACCTGCACTTGCCAAGGCCACTAAAATTAACACACTTTTTCAAGTTATTATCAGAGGAGACAGAGAAGGCACCACTACAGACCAGCAAATGCCAATAGTTTTCAAAAGGAGAACACATGAAACAGTGAAAATCAAAAGAAATTGCCACAAAGTTGATGAAGGTAGTTAACTGACAAATTCACAGTGGATGGCAAGTGTGAAATCCCCCACACATGTACTGAATTCTGTCCCTATAGCCCCTCTCCCCAGTCCATCTGCTTCATCTTGGAAAACTTAAAAGTTTCTAGTCTATGAAACTTCCAATTTTAATATATGTTACAAGGTTTCCCCCTTACTCATTATATCTCACATTTTATTAAGTTTAATAAAAAACAAACTAATATCATGGGAATATTGCTACAGTTTATATGTTCACAGGAACCCATATTATCTCCTTCTAATTAAACAGTTTCTTAAAGTAGTGGTTTAAATAACATCTGTTCTAGAATTTGTTCATATGATTTACTACATCTTGATTAAAATAATATTTGCATTAACTTTTATTTGATAGTTTATGTTTGGTCTTTTTATTTCTTGTTTATAAGCTCATTCATAGGGTACTATATTTCCCAGCATTTTCCCTCAACTCCATTTACAAGGTTCTCTTCAGTTTATATATTTGATCTTGAGAAAAGTACATAATTAAGAAGTAATGGTTCACAGAGAGAGTTTCAATGTTCCTTTTCTTAAACATTAGTGCCCTGAGGGATCCAGTCTTAACCTACTCCAGTGTTTGTAATTGCTATGTTTCAGGTAAATGAGTATATTCACCATTACAGTTATGTAATACCATAATTATGATCTTTCTCCTTTTACTATTTAAGATATTAAATAATGTTAAATAAAATACATCTTAATTTATTTAGAATACATGTTATTTCATTTTAAATATTATCATATAGCTCATACTCCATATACCACTTATTTCCATAAAACATTTACACTTGTCACACAGAAGAGGAATTTTATCTAATTTTCTAAGTATAAATGAAATATATTATTGGACTATTTTAACTCTTCATATTTACCTAATTATTATCATCAGTTTATTTCCCTTAAACTGACAATTTCATACTTAAAAAAGTCCAAAACTGTTATATTTATTGCATGAAACCTACTTTTCATATTGTACTTCCTTTCTGATATCAGCTTTTTCAACTGGGTACTGAAGTTAGAAAATCCTAACTCATGTTTGACATTTCTCCCTTTTCAGTTCCACATCCAATCTCTCATCAAATCCTTTCTATTTGACCTTATAAACATATCTTCATGGTTTTCAGATTTTCTTCTCCTAAGTATCACTGGCAATATTTTTTTTTTCTTTGTTCCATTTTTGTTTCACAATTTTTAAAGCTTTAAATTCCATTTATATTCTTAGTTACTAATCTGTATATTTTTCTGACAAAGTTTAATATTAATCATTAATAATATCTCCCTCCCAAACAAGAGCAAATAAACAAACAAAAACAAAAACAAAAAACAAAAAAGCTTAGCATATTTTTACTTTCATCTAATTTCACCTTCTACACCATTATTTATCATGTTGCTGTTTTCTGGAATTTTTGAGCTTGTTATTAAATTTTAAAAAGTTAAAATATCAGCTATTTATAATTACTAATGTTTATAATAAGTCCATTATTCACTGTTACTTCTTAAGTGCCACTATTGCCTTCTGAGTATGTATTTGCTCATACTGGAGTAAATCTATGAATAGTTCTTACAAAGTGGTTGATAGACTATTTATGGTAAACCCTTATGTTAAAAAATACCTTTCTTTCACTCTCACTGTTGAATGATAGTTTGGGTATAGAATTCTACATTGACAGTTATTTCCTACCACACCATGAAGACACTGCATCATTGCTGCCTTGCATAAAATGCCACAGAGAAATCTAAAGGAAAACTATGGGTTAAATATCTTTGTTTTTATATAATTTTTTAAAATTTTCTCTTTATCCTTAATGTTAAAAAAATTCAGTGGTAGAATGTGCTTGCTTCACTATTTTTACACTTCATTCTACCTAGGATTTGGTTCTGTGCATGTGTGTCTGTATTTACTCTAAAGATTATATCTTTCTTTCTACAGGTCTGAGAAATGATTATCCATTTAATAGAGTTAACTGTATTAAATTATAACAAAAATACAGAAAAGTACATAAAATATTTGTGTCCCCCATTCCTCCAAATTCACATATCCAAGCACTAACCCACAGTGTCACTCTATTTCAAGATGGGACCTCTAAGGAGGCAATATTTTTTAAAACTGAATTATACTATAGTATCACAGTGACAGTCTCTTCATCCCAACACACCATTCTGTGTCTAATACTTGTCTCTTAACAACCTGATGATGTAACTCAGTTTCAAAATCCATCTGTAATTCCAAAATTTAACTAAGATAAAAGTCCAAATCAATAGTATGGAAGTTAATGTGATGTGGCACAGCATGCTTCATCTGACCTCTATACCTCTGTGAATGCCATTTTCTATCTCTATTGTACCATGTACCATCCCAACAATGGACTTCTCAAGCTCATACTGCCAAAATTCAGGTCAGAAGTTACATCTTTTAGAAAAACTGTAATATTTTTTTTTTTTTTTTTTTTTTTTTTTTTTTTTTAAGCAGGAAGACACATGCTTGCTCAGCATAGATATTGTACTTCCTACCAGACATCTTTGAAATTATGTAGCTAGTAGATGAAGTTTGGAGCAATGAAATGTAAGTAAAAGTACCACACAGAAGTTTCAGGTAACCTTTCTTTAAAAATGATTGATGCATGGGGCGCCTGGGTGGCTCAGTTGTTAAGCATCTGCCTTCGGCTCAGGTCATGATCCCAGGATCCTGGGATCGAGCCCCGCATCGGGCTCCCTGCTCTGCAGTGAACCTGCTTCTCCCTCTTCTACTCCCCCTGCTTGTGTTCCCTCTCTCACTGTGTCTCTCTCTGTCAAATAAATAAATAAAATCTTAAAAAAAAAAAAAGATTGATGCATGCCCCTTGCTCCTCTTTTCCTGACCCTTACACCTTTTTGATGGCTGGAACATCAGTATGATGTCCCTAATAAGAATAAGATGAGGGCGCCTGGGTGGCTCAGATGGTTAAGCGTCTGCCTTCGGCTCAGGTCATGATCCCGGGGTTCTGGGATCGAGTCCCGCATCGGGCTTCCTGCTCAGCGGGGAGCCTGCTTCTCCCTCTGCCTCTGCCTCTCTCTCTCTGACTTTCATGAATAATAAAAAAAAAAAAGAGATATAAATTAAAAAAAAAAAAAAAGAATAAGATGACTGGTATTCTATCAATTATCCAGGATGAAGGCAAGTACTGTGCCTTGCAATGAAGAGTTGGAATGCGCCTGGGGCTCTGAGGAAGACACAGCCAACATACTATCCCTAGGCTGTTTCCAGACTTTTAGTATATGAATCAGAAATAAAAATCTTTCTCATGTAAAACACTGATAAATTTGGGCCTCTTTTATCTGCAACTGAAATTCATATTAGGATCCATTCCTCAATTCCAAATTGTTACCTTGATTTAGTCAGCACCCTTATTACCATTTACATATTCACTTATTACAATGATCTCCCTGCATTGCAATTGTTTTATACGAATTTCTTCTAGTCTACATGCTCAAAATATTATGAGAAGTTGAAGTACATTTTAATAATTAATATTTTATTTACTTGACGTTTCATATATTTAAATGTATTTCAACCACTTAAGCATTTATTGAATGTTAGGCACTAAAATAAATATGAGAGATAGAGATAAATATTACACAGCCTATTTTTTATCATTATCTAGTACAATCCTTTATAAATAAAAGGTGATAGAAATCTTAATTGCATGAATAAATCATATGAACTCCTAAAAGAACTGTGATGTTAGTTCATGTAACCTATTTATACTAAGCTAAAGACTATTCAGCTTAGTTGGTAGAATGTGAAGTTACCCTTAGCCGAATTAGAGTACCGTGACTCAACTCAAGATCAAAGACCAACTCAAAATCAGAGAATGAAAACAATTCATCTATCTGCAGTACTGTCCAAAGCCAGTTAAAACATACTGTGCAAACATTAGGTGAATTTAATTCCAAAACAAGATAGTACAAAATAAAATACAAACATTTACATGAAGTTTAAATTGATATGTCACCATCCTAATTTCAATTTCAAGGAAAGAAGTAAAGAGACTTAAGTGACAGTCTCATAAAAATGTTAAAATTTGTTACCAAAATGCCAATTCATATAGTTAAGATGAATTTTTTAATGTTTTTTTATGTATGAGTTTTTACACATTCTCACCTTAGAATATATCTCTTATAAAATACATGTTGTTACATTTTTAAAAATAGGTATATCCCCATTCAAAAAAATGACACTGGTGCTCTATCATAAGTTGGACACTCATGAGAAAGCTGGGTTTGAGTAAAAAAGATAACAAACTGGTATGATTTGATGGGTCTAGGTAAAGCACCTTCTGAATGTTATCTGACTTAAAGATCAGGAAAAAAAACTATTTTGTGATCAAAAAGTAAACTTAAAAGATCACAATATAAAATCATGATTAGGTCATTAGTTAATTAGTAAAATGTAAATGATGAACATTCATAACCTTGCAGTTAGATATGAATACATTTATTTATATATATTAAAGTTCAGGTAAACTGCAGGAAAGAAGATAGAACTAGTTCACTAAGGCAGGAATCTTTTGTTTCTTTGTGTTTTTTGTTTTTTTTTTTTAAGATTCATTTATTTATTTGAGAAGGGGCAGAAGGAGAGGGAGAGAGAGTTATAAGCAGACTCCTCACTGAGTGCAGAGCCCTATGCAGGGCTGGATCTCAACACCCTGAGATCACAACTTAAGCCAAAACCAAGAGTTGGACACTTAACAGACTGCACTACCCAGGTGCCCCAAGGCAGGAATCTTTTGACCACCTACAAAGTAGTAAGATCATACTGGGAAATGGAGTAAGAGAGTTCCATGAGACTGAATGGGAAAGGAAGTCTTTGGAGGTTAAAAAAAAAAAAAGAAAGGAAAAGAGAAGAAAAAGAAAAAAGAAAAAAGAGCAGGATACTCAGAACAAAGAAGCAAATTTGCAGCTATCCTGGGATTGGCATTAGCTTTCTCCTTCTCACTCTGTGTTATTTAGAGGGCCATTTGTCATTCAGAAAACTTGATTATATTGTAAGTATTGTACACACAAAACCATACAATTTAAAAATAACTTTCATCTACATTATCTCATTTGATTCTCTTCACAACCTAAGCAAGTCCATTTACAATCTTGAGGTAAGCACCAAGGTTAATGATTTAACCTCCATTTTACATAAGCAAATTACGATGAGTCTAATAAACAGTGATCACACAGTTTATAATTACTGACTCACTAAACACTGTTATTAAGATCATATTATCATATCCATTTTACAAATGAAGTTTAATATTAAGTCAGTTTAGGGTGTCTTTGAAACTTACAGTTTCCTAATGTTTGGGATTCGTCCAAAATGCCACAATAACTCAGATGTTTGAGAGAAGGCTTATGGAAAAAGTAGTTATCAAGGGCAAACATGTAAATGTAGTAGCAGTGAAAATGAGTTAATGAAGTGAGAATGCTCACTTCTAACAGTGGAAAAACACAATGAAAAGAAATACACTTTCATAAAGCAGAGAGAGTGAGATAAGGAGTGGGCTGAAATGTGAGAATAGCTGTAGGAGGGGAAAAGTAGAGGATATTTTAAAAATAAAAGTTGTCTGAACTTGATGTAAAGGCAGGGAGGAGTGTAATGTGAGATGTGAAATTTTAGATACTGAAAATCTCAGCTTACTTATCAACCAGGTACCATTCTGCTAGCAGGAGAGCTGGAATTCTCAGCTTTCTTTTTAAAAATTAAAGCCTTTTGAGTTTTTTTTTTTAATAATTATGGATTAGAGCTGAGTGAGAATATTTATAACCACATAGAACTGTTTCAATCATTTTCCCATATTTTATTTTGGATGAAACTGACTTTTCATAAACAACTTCCATAATTAATTCTTTTATAACTAAATGACTTTGTCAGAGCGGGTGCAGGGATGGAGACTCTTGTCCTATCATATACGTTGCTAATTTTTAATCAGTTTGCTGTGATTTATTGTAATAGATAACCTTCAAAGTCGCTATTTTAATATCTAAGAAACACTACCTAACATAAAGCTCATATTTAAAGAGCATAATGGAATTTTCCCAGAGAGCAGGATGGGATACTTCGTCCAATTCAGTCTTCATGTGTCATATAATACTGGCTATAATTAATCAATTACCCAAACAGCAAATATTTATGAGGCAATATATTGTGGAAACAAATAAAAGGAAAAACAATAGAGTCTGGCAGATCTGGATTTAAAACTCATCTCTGGCATATCTCAGTTGAGTGAACTTCAGCAATTTCTCTATGCTAAAGTTTTAATCAGCCATCAAATCATTTCAATCTGAAACAAATGATTTCATCTGAAACAAAACCTGTAGAAGTCTCTCAATAAATGGGAACAATTCTTCTCAGCAATCGAGGCAAGAATGAAATAAAATGCTGCTCTTTTGGGCGCCTGGGTGGCTCAGTTGGTTAAGCGAATGCCTTCGGCTCAGGTCATGATCCTGGAGTCCCGGGATCGAGTCCCGCATCGGGCTCCTTGCTCGGCGGGGAGTCTGCTTCTCCCTCTCCCACTCCCCGTTTGTGTTCCCTCTCTCGCTGTGTCTTTCTCTGTCAAATAAATAAATAAAAAATCTTAAAAAAATAAAAAATAAATAAAATGCTGCTCTTTCATCATATTGTACTTAGGGTCTTACTTTTTTCAAGAGGAAAAGAAAGAAAAAAGTGGGATATTAAGTAAATTAGATATTCAATATTTAATATTAATATTAGGTATTAAATACATATTATATAGTAAATGAATTTGATGATCATTTAGGCTCTTGTCCAGCTTTGTTACCTAGGATTGGTTTGGTGATGAATGTTATCTTTGCTCTCTCTTCTCACATTCTCCACTCAACCCACTTGGGGAGCCAAGATGGTTTTCTTACAATATGAGAATCTCTTCTGGACACTTCAAATGAGATGAGACTATCATTATCACACTAAGAAAAACTATAACCCAATCTTTTATTTACTACTGAATTCTCAAAGGATCACTTGGAACAAGTAATAACCAGAAAAATCTGCAGTAAAGTCATATTTAACACTACCTAGATATAAAGGAAGTAAACTACCCTCTATATCCCCAGAATCATTATACCTTCCTAGGCTGGCTATATGATCAAATTTTAAATTAACTGCTAATTTTAAACTTTTCATTTGTTTAGGATCTCCATTGATTCGCTATCTTCCTTTGTAATGATGCTGACTTTGTTCCTTTTCTGGGAACTCCTATAGTATAAGTTCTAGTTGTGGAGTAAAACAGGATTATCAATTTTCCTGATCCTCACTATAAACACATTCTCACACACACACATACACACAAACACACAAATGGAATTCAAAAACAACATCAAATCAAACCACAAATGATTCTACTACAGGGGAAAAAAAGCAAAAAATATAGTAAATATGCGGTTTACAAAATGTTTCAGAACTGCATGAAACTGCTAATTATCACTCAAAGCTTCTGACACCCTTTCTTGATGGTTAGGTCAAACCTACTATTATTACCAGGCTCCACCTTCCAATGAAATCTCCTCTCTCCACAAACATTTCAAGGCAGGCCTTGCCTCCACAATTATAGTCTTAATATAACACGTGGGAATGGAAAGAAGTCTAAGTTACACTCACATTAGGATAACAAGAAGGTGCCATGCCATCATCCTGTAGACATGCCTCATTGTGTGTTGCAATATATTTACACTAGCAGATCTCTTATTTCTTGCACATGTTTAATTTGCAGAGAAATACTGAAATTTTTATAGATAAGTAGAAAATATTGACTTGGTAAATTCCAGGTCTTACTTTCAGAGTACTTCTTCAGTGTAGTAGGAATTATGTCTATTCAAATGACATACTTGGAAGAATTCTATTCATTAAGACCCCTATAAATAAAGCAGAAGGGACACAAATGTTTTCTACAAATAATTCTATAGCTTTGCAAAAAGTTCGGGGAATCTTGCTATCAAGAGACCCCAAAATAAAGTGGCTTTAATATAATGAAAACTGATTATTTTCTCAGGTATCAGTCTCAATATGAGTGGTCCAGATTGGCACGGCTACCCTTTATGCATAACTTCCGAGTTTTTCCATCCATCACCATTTGCACCATAGAAGGGACAAAGAAAGTAAATGGAGAATAAGCAATTTCCTTTCAAGCATGTGGCATGTTAATAACATACATCACTTCTGCTCATATTCCTTTGTCGACAAATTACCCACATGACTGCATCCAGCTGCATGGGAGGCAGGGAAATGTAAACTATATCTGGATGGCCATGTACTCTGCTAACACACAGGGGTTCTATTTCCGAAAGAAGGAAGGTGTGAAATGCGACAGAGAATATTTAGCTTTCTCTGAAACACTCACCATACTTAGAAACATGACTTGCTTTCAGAATTTAGAAAAAGTGTATATGTGTTTGGGTGTGTGTGTGTGTGTATGATCTCTATCATACACCTGACATACAATAAAATAGGTTGAAAAAAATAGAATCCCCATTTTTCTCTCTACCTAACATGAGATGTCTTAGACTGTGTTCCTTGGAAACAGAGTCTGACCAGACTATCTGGGTGGAGGAAATTATTGAGAAGTGGCCTCACAAGCAACTCTAAATGGGGAAGAAAGGAAGGATTTGGCAGAAATAGAATTTGATCTGTGATGCAGTGCCATAGACATATTAGTCAAATCTCATAGGAAGCTTTGAAGCCAGGATGGTCCTTCAGAGTTGACTAACATGATACAAGGGCTGCACCTTTGTACCCTGTGTCAACCAAACACTGGATGTGGGTAACCCCCCAAGGAGGGGCATACCATGGTCAAGTCAGCCCCTGTGGACAAAGGTAATTTCTATGGAGTATGTCTTAGTCAGTTTGGGCTGCTATAACAAAGTTTTATAGACTGGGTAGCTTATAAAGAACAGAAATTTATTGCTCCAGTTCTGGAGGCTGGAAGTCTGATATCATGGTAAGGACCCTCTTACGGGTTGCAGACTGCTGACTTCTAGACCAGAGAGGAAAATTTTGCTCTCTCATGACTCTTATAAGTGTATTAATCCCATTTACAAGGGCTCTATTCTCATGTCCTCATCTAATCCTATTATTTCCCAAAGTCCATTTCAACATATGAATTTTAGAGGAACATAAACATTCAGTCTATCATCTTTGAGCCATCAGTAACCAAAAGCTGAACAATTGAGTGTGCTGGTCCTTATATTTTTATTTTGTTATCTAACAAATCACCACAAACTTAGTGGCTTAAAACAATCTATTTATTATCTCACAATTCTGTATGTCAGAAGTGAAGGCAGGCTCAGCCAGATTCTCTGCTCAGAATCTCAAAAAGCTGAAATTAAGGTCAAATGGGTTTTTATTTGGAGGCTCTAGAGAAGAATCCACTTGCAAGTACTTTCAGGTTGTTGGAAGAATTCAGTTCTTTGTGGATATAGGACTAAGATCCTTGTTTCCTTGTTTTCTAGGGCTCATGCTCCATTCCCAGAACCTGTTCACATCCTTTGCCTCTTGGCTGTATCCATTTTCAAGCCAATATTGTTGCATCAAATCCTTCCCACAGAGAACCCCTCTGACTCTGGCTTCTGCAGTCAGCCAGGGAAAAATACCTGCTTTCAAAGGGCTCGTATAATTAGGCTAGGCCCATCCAGATAATCTCCATATATCAAGTCAACTGATTAGTAATGTTGATTACATCTACAAAATCTCTTTTCCATCTAATATAATATATTCATGTCCATATCAATGGACATAATACCAAGGGATGGAGATCGTGAGGCAATCTTAGAATTCTGCTTACCATAGTCCTGAAGAGATCTTCTGGGCAATTACACGACAACACCCACCATGTCAAGGCAATAAATATTTATAGTAATATCCACTATATGGGAATATGCCATCTGCAACACAGGGAGACCTACTGAATATATTTTCATGTGCAATTTCTCCTCCCCAAATCACATATACTTCCAGTTTTTGTTAAATTTAATTAGCTTACTTTTCTCTCTTATTTTATATACATGTAAAACTTATTAAATCAAAGCACTTATAAAAATACAAAAATCCCAGGGTGCTTAATCACAGTTAAGCATCTGAACCCTTATCTCAGCTAAGGTTTTGATCTCAGGGTCTTTAGTTCAAGCCCCGCATTGAGCTCTACACTGGGCATGGAGCCTACTTAAAAAAAAAAGTACCCAATCATGAGTATAAAACTCATTGAATTGTTTTGTTTTGTTTTTTATTTTTAACTTGTTTTATCTTGTTTTGTCATTCTGATTCTTTAAAAACTCTTTCCATTTATTCCTGGAACTAAATAGGGTATAAGCATATATCAAAAATATATTGGATGGATAAAAATATATTATACATACTAAATAACCAAATTTTATATCAAGACTGAAGGGTGTAAACACCCCCATATTTATCAGATTGCACATACTTTTATAAAACTCACAGAGGAGAATACAAAAGTATGGGGGGGAAAAATGATACATACATTCACAGACTGTAGCTCATGAATCCAGAAAAGCAGTGTGCAGCCTTAAACCTTGGGCTACTGGACTGGATGGATGTGAGAATTATTCAAGAAGGTCTTACAATACTAGGCTCTGTTCTGGGATCATTCTTGGTGCATAATGAACAGTGAAGAAAGAACAGTATGTGTGAGGGGAGGTGGTGAGAACTAAATAACCAGAGGGTAAACATTAGAACAATATAGGAAAAAAGTTGCATTGTAATTCTGGGATTGATTATATATGGATGATTTATATATACTGTCATGCTCCCCTAATGTATGTGTCATTATACCACAGACAGGAAGGGGCAAATGTAATCTTAGAATAACTCAGATGGGACAACCAAAATATCTTGGGACAGTTTCCAACTTTTTCTTCTTCCTCTCCTTGAAGGGATACCATTTGAATAATGTTATATAGAAGATTGATGTTCATATCCTTTCCTTTCCCCATCCTTTTCTGGAAATTGGAGTATGTCATTAGCTTATACAAAGAGCAAAGGATGTGTTCATTAGATTTGTATCTGATCTCTCTCTCTCTGTCAAATAAGTAAATAAAATTTTTAAAAAAGTGGGAGGCTTTAAAATTTAAAAAAAAAGCCTGGGTGGCTCAATCAGTTAAGCATCTGCCTTTGGCTTGGGTCATGATCCCAGGGTGCTGGGATCGAGTCCCACATCGGGCTCCCTGCTTAGCGGGGAGTCTGCTTCTCCCTCTGCCTGAAGATCCCCCTGCTTGTGTGTGCTCTCTCTCTGTGTCAAATGAATCAATAATATCTTAAAAAAAAAAAAAAAAGATTTGTATCTGAGCATCTTTTTAAGATATTTACATTTACTCATGGAGAATAAGACAAATAGTTCTCTTTTGGCTTTTCTGTTTTCCAAGGAAAACATGAAGAGCAATTATCTTAACAATAATTAGCATTAACACCTACATGTTCATTTTGTAATTTTTTAAATGTTATATAATACTTCAATGCCACTTTGAATATCTCTAGTATATCTGGAAATGATCTCGGTACTTGTCTGTTTTTCTTGTACTGTCATTTGCAAGCAATTTTAAAATCGGAAAATACACAGATCTGTTTTATTCTCAAAGACCATAGGAATAGCGATAGCTTTCCCACTCCTACAATTGCTAGTATATATCCCTGGAAATACCTTAAATAACAAGTGGTGTGTTATTCTTTACAATTCCCCTTCCTGTTTCTACTCTTATTGATATTAAATTCTCGAGTCATGTAAATATTAAAAGACAGAAGATGTATGGTCAAAAGATATATCGAGGAAGCTTACAGGCAGAAGCCCAGTAAGGGTAAGTTGTACCAAGTCTCTCATCTCCCATTATCTTATGGAGAGGTAGCTTGGACTTACCCTCTGGAAAAGAAACTCAATTTTTTGCCACTTTGCAAATTTATAAGGGAAGTAAATATCAGCACCTGACCACGTTGAAAGTCCCGGAACTGGGCAGCAGAAGCTACAGCCTGATTTCTGACATCACTTTCTGACTGAATGAATGCACTCATCACTGGCTTCATCTGAAGGCCTTTCAACCCTCTCTGCCAAGTGAGCTTTCTTTCCCCCCAGCTTTATTGAGATACAATTGACATATAATATGATGTAAGTTTAAGGTGTACAATCTGTTGATTTGACACTTTAATATGTATACAATATATATACACACACAATATTATATATACAGCAATATAATTACCGCCATAGTATTAGCTAACACCTCCAACACCTCCATCATGTCACACAATTACCATCTCTTTTTTGTGGTGAGAAAATTTAAGATTTACCCTCTTGGTAACTTTCAAATTGTAATACAGAAAATAAAGTTCTTTAAGAAAACACTATCCATCAGAAACACATGCTTGCTCTCCTCATAAATGGGAAAAAAATGATTGAACAGACATTTCCATACTACACATCAAAATGCAATAGCGCTAAAATCTCCATTATGAAATTTGGATATAGGTAGACTATTAGATGATATAGAAAATAATTATTAATTTTGTTACTGTGCAAATGGCATTGTTATAGAGGAAAATATCCTTAATTTTAGTAATGCATACTGAAATATTTAAGGATAAATTATGTTTTCTCTAATTATGTTGAAATGCTTCAGCAATAAATAAATAAATAACCAATTTGACAATTGTAAATAGTTGCTTAACTAGGTAAAATGCATATGCATGTTCACTATGATTGTCTCCACTCTAGTCAAAATGTTTCACAAAATAAATTTTAAATTATCCCCATTCTTATGCAATCACTGTGCATCTTCATAAAAATCAGTGGAGAATAAAATATCTGAGGTGACAAGTTTATTCCTTATTTTAAGATTCTTTTTACCATTTTGATAGATCTGTTTCAACTGGTAGCTATTCTTTAAACTTCTATCATATCAAGATCAATTTTCTAGTCTGAACACTTGAGCTATCTACTCTAAATTGTAGTTTTACTCTTTCTTCTCTTTCTTTCATCATCTATTCCCCATATACATTTGTGATAATTGTCAATAACATGTTACTGTACTTTGGGGGGTATTTAATTATTCCCCATCCACTTATATAATTGTGATGCAATTAGTATAGAAAATACTTGAATTTTTATTTCCTTAAGCACTGTGAAAGGTATAAAAAGAATTAAACCTTGTTTTAAATCTTAAGAACTCTATAATCTATTTGGAAAAACAAGGAAAATGTACATATACACACACATAAAAGCTTATCTAATGATTCAGTGCAATGTGTAACTACATAATGGATAATATGTGTAAGTAACCTTTTAGCTATCATAACTATCATAAAATAAGTAGCACAATAATTACGGAGAGATTTGACATTTAGCATATAGTCTTTGAATCATTTGTATTTGTATTTCCCACAATACATGAAGAAAAGTTGGGGGAATTATTCAAGGAGTTCCCATTCAACTTAAGTCTAGCATTAAAAAAAAAATACCATTACTATAAGAAAGAGATGCACAAAAATTCATAGATTCCATCTAACTCTTCCTTTGAAGACAAATAACAATGTATTTTGAATGGCAAAAGCCGTTTTCCCTTTCTTGAAACTTTTACTTTCATTATAAGTCATATTGAAGTAATTTATCCTCAGCAGCCAGAATCAAGAGGGAGAAAAAAAAAAAAAAACTAATTAAAAAAAATCAATTAGTATCTTGAATTCTTCACAAATTCAATAAAATGCACACTAATCAACTGTGAAATCTATTTGGTCAACATTCTCTAATAATGATTCTAAATATATAAGAATATCTTCACATTAATTTTTCTCTTTTTCAGCTCTTTTTGTTCTCAATACAAAGTGACTTCTTTTTCTTTTTAAGATTTAGTATGTCAACCACAGCCTGCTCCATTACACAAAGATGCCTGGTTACTTGAAAGACTTTGATACATCTGTGCTATTCCCTGTGTGCTGACATATGTCTACTTGCAACAGAGAAGAGAAACTTCAAGGATGAGCTCTACTCATTTCGGTAATTGGTATTCCAGCCTGCTAGTTCAGATGGATTATTGTTAGTGAGATAGGCAGCTAACATTAATGTCAAATTAACATAAACTATAAGGATGATAGTATGCTGGAATTTGCATAATTTTCATCAGAATCTAAAGGCTTTTGAAATTGATTCTCAAGGACTAATAAAGACATATTAGTTTACTTACTCTAACATTTTTGGGACGTTATTTAAAATGTCACATTCTAATTTTAAGTCAGTGATCTGCAACTTAGGATAATGGACAATATATGAATTTTAGACACAAATTAAAATTTATGTGAAAATATGAACCCAAAAAGTTATTAATCAACCTCCATCAAAAGAACACCATTTCTTTGATTTTTTAAAAAAATACATAATGCTAATCAAATTCAATCCCTTGTTAATTTCATTCCAGGAAATCATTGTGTGAATTCTCAGGTGTCTTAATGCAGTCAGTTCAGTGATTCAAAGTCAAATGTCAATGGTTCTATTCCAGTCTTCAAAAAAATCTCACATGTGTGATTTCATTCTAAGAGAAAAAATTTTGAGAAAGTTAAGTGTTTATATTTTTCATTTTTTTCTAATATGTCAAAACAGAAACACGTGGAGAAGACATATGGCACATAAGCATAGAATGTGCCCATCCCTGACCTATTTGGCTCTGGAGTCATTCCTCTGAACAGATTAACACTTATCAACTGTGAAGTTGAAATATGAGTTTCTCAAAGCACAGAAACTTTTTTTTCTTTTTAGATGTCCTGCCTGTATGAGTTCTGCATCCCCTATGTGTCTTCTTTTTTTTTTTTTTAATTTTTTATTCTTATGTTAATCCCCATACATTACATCATTAGTTTTAGATGAAGTGTTCCATGATTCATTGTTTGTGCATAACACCCAGTGCTCCATGCAGAATGTGCCCTCCTCAATACCCACCACCAGGCTAACCCATCCTCCCACCCACCTCCCCTCTAGAAACCTCAGTTTGTTTTTCAGAGTCCATCGTCTCTCATGGTTCGTCTACCCCTCCGATTCCCCCTGCTTCATTCTTCCCCTCCCGCTACCTTCTTCTTCTTCTTTTTTTTTTCTTAACATATATTGCATTATTTGTTTCAGAGGTACAGATCTGAGATTCAACAGTCTTGCACAATTCACAGCACTTACCAGAGCACATACCCTCCCCAGTGTCTATCACCCAGTCACCCCATCCCTCCCACCCCACCACCCACTCCAGCAACCCTCAGTTTGTTTCCTGCAATTAAGAATTCCTCATATCAGTGAGATCATATGATACATATCTTTCTCTGTTTGACTTATTTCACTCGACATAATACCCTCCAGTTCCATCCACGTCGTTGCAAATGGCAAGATCTCATTCCTTTTCATGGCTGCATAATATTCCATTGTATATATGTACCACCTCTTCTTTATCCATTCATCTGTCGATGGACATCTTGGCTCTTTCCACAGTTTGGCTATTGTGGACATTGCTGCTATAAACATCGGGGTGCACGTACCCCTTCGGATCCCTACTTTTGTATCTTTGGGGTAAATACCCAGTAGTGCAATTGCTGGATCATATGGTAGCTCTATTTTCAACTTTTTGAGGAACCTCCATCCTGTTTTCCAGAGTGGCTGCACCAGCTTGCATTCCCACCAACAGTGTAGGAGGGTTCCCCTTTCTCCACATCCCCGCCAACATCTGTCATTTCCTGACTTGTTAATTTTAGCCATTCTGACTGCTGTGAGGTGGTATCTCATTGAGGTTTTGATTTGGATTTCCCTGATGCCCAGCGATATTGAGCACTTTTTCATGTGTCTGTTGGCCATTTGGATGTCTTCTTTGGAAAAAAATGTCTGTTCATGTCTTCTGCCCATTTCTTGATTGGATTCTTTGTTCTTTGGGTATTGAGTTTGATGAGTTCTTTATAGATTTTGGATACTAGCCCTTTATCTGATATGTCATTTGCAAATATCTTCTCCCATTCTGTCGGTTGTCTTTTGGTTTTGTTGACTGTTTCCTTTGCTTTGCAAAAGCTTTTGATCTTGATGAAGTCCCAATAGTTCATTTTTGCCCTTGCTTCCCTTGCCTTTGGCGATGTTTCTGGGAAGAAGTTGCTTCGGCTGAGGTCAAAGAGGTTGCTGCCTGTGTTCTCCTTTAGGATTTTGATGGACTCTTGTCTCACATTGAGGTCTTTCAACCATTTGGAGTCTATTTTTGTGTGTGGTGTAAGGAAATGGTCCAGTTTCATTCGTCTGCATGTGGCTATCCAATTTTCCCAACACCCGTTGTTGAAGGGAGTGTCTTTGTTCCATTGGACATTCTTTCCTGCTTTGTCAAAGATGAGTTGACCATAGAGTTGAGGGTCCATTTCTGGGCTCTCTATTCTGTTCCATTGATCTATGTGTCTGTTTTTGTGCCAGTACAATGCTGTCTTGATGATGACAGCTTTGTAATAGAGCTGGAAGTCCGGAATTGTGATGCCGCCGGCTTTGCTTTTCTTTTTCAACATTCCTCTGGCTATTCAGGGTCTTTTCTGGGTCCATACATATTTTAAGATTATTTCTTCCATTTCTTTGAAAAAAGCGGATGGTATTTTGATGGGGATTGCATTGAATGTGTAGATTGCTCGAGGTAGCATTGACATCTTCACCATATTTGTTCTTCCAATCCATGAGCATGGAACATTTTTCCATTTCATTGTGTCTTCCTCAATTTCTTTCATGAGTATTTTATAGTTTTCTGAGTACAGATCCTTTGTCTCTTTGGTTAGATTTATTCCTAGGTATCTTATGGTTTTGGGTGCAATTGTAAATGGGATCGACTCCTTCATTTCTCTTTCTTCTGTCTTGTTGTTGGTGTATAGGAATGCCACTGACTTCTGTGCATTGATTTTATATCCTGCCACTTTACTGAATTCCTGTATGAGTTCTAGCAGTTTTGGGGTGGAGTCTTTTGGGTTTTCCACACAAAGTATCATATCATCTGCAAAGACGGAGAGTTTGACTTCTTCTTTGCCAATTTGGATGCCTTTTATTTCTTTTTGTTGTCTGATTGCTGTGGCTAGGACTTCCAATACTATGTTGAATAGCAGTGGTGATAGTGGACATCCCTGCCACGTTCCTGACCTTAGGGGGAAAGCTCTCAGTTTTTCCCCATTGAGAATGATATTCGCTGTAGGTTTTTCATAGATGGCTTTTATGATATTGAGGTATGTACCCTCGATCCCTATACTCTGAAGAGTTTTGATCAAGAAAGGATGCTATACTTTGTCAAAAGCTTTTTCTGCATCTATTAAGAGGATCATATGATTCTTGTTCTTTCTTTTATTAATGTATTGTATCACATTGATTGATTTGCGGATGTTGAACCAACCTTGCAGCCCAGGGATAAATCCCACTTGGTCATGGTGAATAATCCCTTTAATGTACTGTTGGATCCTATTGGCTAGTATTTTGGGGAGAATTTTTGCATCCATGTTCATCAGGGATATTGGTCTGTAATTCTCCTTTTTGATGGGGTCTTTGTCTGGTTTTGGGATCAAGGTAATGCTGGCCTCATAAAATGAGTTTGGAAGTTTTCCTTCCATTTCTATTTTTTGGAACAGTTTCAGAAGAATAGGTATTAATTCTTCTTGAAATGTTTGGTAGAATTCCCCTGGGAAGCCATCTGGCCCTGGGCTTTTGTTTTTTGGGAGATTTTTGATGACTGCTTCAATTTCCTTAGTGGTTATAGGTCTGTTCAGGTTTTCTATTTCATCCTGGTTCAGTTTTGGTAGTTGATATATCTCTAGGAATGCATCCATTTCTTCCAGGTTATCTAATTTGCTGGCATAGAGTTGCTCATAATATGTTCTTATAATTGTTTGTATTTCTTTGGTGTTGGTTGTGATCTCTCCTCTTTCATGCATGATTTTGCTGATTTGGGTCATTTCTCTTCTCTTTTTGATAAGTCAGGCCAGGGGTTTATCAATCTTGTTAATTCTTTCAAAGAACCAGCTCCTAGTTTCGTTGATCTGTTCTACTGTTCTTTTAGTTTCTATTTCATTTATTTCTGCTCTGATCTGTATTATTTCTCTTCTCCTGCTGGGTTTAGGCTTTATTTGCTGTTCTTTCTCCAGCTCCTTTAGGTGTAGGGTTAGGTTGTGTACTTGAGACCTTTCTTGTTTCTTGAGAAAGGCTTGTATTGCTATATACTTTCCTCTTAGGACTGCCTTTGCTGCATCCCAAAGATTTTGAATAGTTGTGTTTTCATTTTCATTGGTTTCCATGAATTTTTTTAATTCCTCTTTAATTTCCTGGTTGACCCATTCATTCTTCAGTAGGATGCTCTTTAGCCTCCATGTATTTGAGTTCTTTCCGACTTTCCTCTTGTGATTGAGTTCTAGTTTCAAAGCATTGTGGTCTGAAAATAGGTGGGAATGATCCCAATCTTTTGGTACCAGTTGAGACCTGATTTATGACCTAGGATGTGATCTATTCTGGAGAATGTTCCATGGGCACTAGAGAAGAATGTGTATTCTGTTCCTTTGGGGTGGAATGTTCTGAATATATCTGCGAAGTCCATTTGGTCCAGTGTGTCATTTAAAGTCTTTATTTCCTTGTTGATCTTTTGCTTAGACGATCTGTCCATTTCAGTGAGGGGGGTGTTAAAGTCCCCCACTATTATTGTATTGTTGTCAATGCGTTTCTTTGCTTTTGTTATTAATTGCCTTATATAATTGGCTGCTCCCATGTTAGGGGCATAGATATTTACAATTGTTAGATCTTCTTGTTGGCTAGATCCTTTAAGTAGGATATAATGTCCTTCCTCATCTCTTATTACAGTCTTTGGTTTAAAATCTAATTTGTCTGGTATACGGATTGCCACCCCAGCTTTCTTTTGGTGTCCATTAGCATGGTAAATGGTTTTCCACCCCCTCACTTTCAATCTGGGGGTGTCTTTGGTTCTAAAATGAGTCTCTTGCAGACAGCATATCGATGGGTCTTGTTTTTTAATCCAGTCTGATAGCCTGTGTCTTTTGATTGGGGCATTTAGCCCATTTACATTCAGGGTAACTATTGAAAGATAGTAATTTAGTACCATTGTATTGCCTGTAAGGTGACTGTTACCGTATATTGTCTGTGTTCCTTTCTGGTCTATGTTGCTTTTACGGTCTCTCTTTGCTTAGAGGACCCCTTTCAAGATTTCCTGTAGGGCTGGTTTTGTGTTTGCAAATTCCTTTAGTTTTTGTTTGTCCTGGAAGCTTTTTATCTCTCCTTCAATTTTCAATGACAGCCTAGCTGGATAGAGTATTCTTGGCTGCATATTTTTCTCATTTAGTGCTCTGAATATATCCTGCCAGTCCTTTCTGGCCTGCCAGGTCTCTGTGGATAGGTCTGTTGCCAATCTAATGTTTCTACCCTTGTAGGTTACATATCTCTTCTCCCGAGCTGCTTTCAGAATTTTCTCTTTGTCTATGAGACTCGTAAGTTTTACTATTAGATATCGGGGTGTAGACCTATTTTTATTGATTTTGAGAGGGTTTCTCTGTGCTTCCTGGATTTTCATGCCTGTTTCCTTCCCCAAATTAGGGAAGTTCTCTGCTATAATTTGCTCCAATATACCTTCTGCCCCTCTCTCTCTTTCTTCTTCTTCTGGGATCCCAATTATTCTAATGTTGTTTCATCTTATGGTATCGCTTATCTCTCGAATTCTGCCCTCATGATCCAGTAGTTGTTTATCTCTCTTTTTCTCAGCTTCTTTATTTTCCATCATTCCATCTTCTATATTACTGATTCTCTCTTCTGCCTCATTTATTCCAGCAGTTAGTGCCCCCATTTTTGATTGCACCTCATTAATAGCCTTTTTGATTTCTACTTGGTTGGATTTTAGTTCTTTTACTTCTCCAGAAAGGGTTTCTCTAATAACTTCCATATTTTTTTCAAGCCCAGCTAGTATCTTTAAAGTGATGATTCTGAACTCTAGATCTGACATCGTGCAAATGTCCGTATTGAGTAGGTCCCTGGCAGTTGGTACTACCTCTTGTTCTTTTTGTTGAGGTGATTTTTCCCGTCTTGTCATTGTGTGTAGAGGAGAATAGATTAATGAGAGAACAAAATGCTAGCAGAGTAACAACGTCCCCAAAAAATATACTCCAAACAAATCAGAAAAGACCTGAAGCAGTGGAACAAGAAACAGAAAGAGAGAAAAAAGAAAAAGATAAAGATAAAAACAAAAACAAACAAAACAAAACAGCAACAACAACAAAAAAACCAGAATGTGATCAAATATGATCAGGCTGGTATATAGATCAGTGCCACACACTAGATTTGGGGTGTATTTTAGTCTTTTAGAAGAAAGTGCCTCCCAAAATTTTAAAGAAAGAAAAACTTATATATGTACAAAAATAAGGGTTGATATGATGAAGGGATGGAATATGACTGTAAAGATGGAAATTAAAAAAAAAATATAAAAGGAATTGATAAGAAGTTGTTTGAAAAAAGAAAGAAGAAGATTTAAAAAAAGAAAAAAAGAAAAAAAAAGGGAGAGAATGTGATCAGGCAGGGGAATAGAAAACACCATATACTAGAGCTTTAGGGTATATTTTAATCTGTTAGAAGAAACTATCTCAAAATTTTAAAGAGAGAACAACTTATATATATATAAGCCAAAAATACGGGTAACTACTATGAAGGGATAGAATATGACTCTAAAAATGAAAAATATATTTTTTTAAAGGGATTGATAAGATGTTGGTTGAAAAAGGGAAAAAGAAAAATTCAAAAAAAAGAAAAAAAAAAAGACAGTTAAAAAAAATTAACTTTGAAAGACTAAAGAATCATGGTAAAAAAGCCGTGAATTCTATGTGCAGTAGTCCCCTAGCGCTGGAGTTCTGCCATTCTCATTGATCGGTAAACTTGGTCTTGGCGGGCTGTTCTCGCTGATCTTCTGGGGAGGGGCCTGTTGCCGTGGTTTCCAAATGTCTCTGCCGGAGGCGGAATTGCCCCGCCCTTGCCCCCTCCCGGCTAAGTAATCTGCTCGGGTTTGCTCTCCGGGGCTTTTGTTCCCTGCGAGCTTTCCGCACAGCTTTGGAGGCGGAGAGTGAAAATGGCGGCCTCCCAATCTCCGCCCCGGAGGAGCCGAGAACTCGGGGCCCCGCTCCTCAGTGAGCCCCCAGAGAAAAGCCGTCAGTCACTCCCGTCTCCCCGGTCTCCGGCCACACTCCGTGCTCGCCGGGCCTGTGACCGCGCGCCTCTATCTCTGGCACCCGACCCCAGGTGGAGTCTCCAAACCCAGCAGATCCCTGCGGTGCGCTCCCGCGCGGCTCCTCCCGGGGGAGGAAGGTGAGTCTCCCCGGATCTGCCGCTTGTGGGGTCCCTGCTGGAGGAGCAGGGGCCCGACTGTGCCGCGGATCATGGTCTATGGCCACCCCGAGCTGAGTGCCCGCGCCTGGGCTCCGCCTCTGCAGCCGGCTTCCCTGCTCCAATACCTGGGAGCTCTGCCACACTCAGGCACCCCCGGTCTTTCTGTTACCCCGGGGGTCCTGAGACCACACTGTCCCGGAGGGTTCCACCCCCCGCTTAGCCACCAGAGTGACGTCCCTCAGCGGAGCAGACTTAAAAGTTCCGATTTTGTGCCCCGCGGCTCAATCACTTGCCAGAAGCGGCCGACGGAGGCCCCTCCCCCGCCGTCTAGCCTCCCAAATATCACCTAGGATTCACTTCTCCACACGTCCTACCTTCCAGAAAGTGGTCCCTTTTCTGATGAGAGAGTTGTTGCTCTTCTTTTCTTCGATCTCCTGTTGAGTTTGTAGGTGTTCAGAATGGTTTGATCCCTATCCAGCTGAATTCCTGAGAGGAGACGAAATCCAGGTCTCCTACTCCTCCGCCATCTTGTTCCGCCTCCCTATGTGTCTTCTATTTGAGATTTATTTTGCTAACCCCATCAGAAGGTTATCATTACATCTAGAACTATTTAAAGCATCACTATACAAAAAAAAAAAAAAAAAAAAAAACTACACCACAGTTCTGGACATGCCCCTTTCATTTTTTTGTCATATCTCTTTCAGGAAACACCTGGAAGATAATCATAGTGGCTCAAAATGGGGAAGAAGATTTCATATTCCAGGTACTCTGTGGTATACTATTAACTCATTATTACAAACATCTGTTTAAGATGTCATCAATTGAATATATGTGCAATGTGACTAAGGAGAGCTTTGGCTTTCTTTGAACTACTGAAGGAAGGGGAAAACTGGAGATGTACACAAGTTTTAGACAATGCAATCAAGAAAACCAGTCAATATTAGAGAGTTAGATCACAACATAGCTAGACATCACATTATTGATAATTATTTGCTATTGCAAATACTCATTTTGTTATTAATAATAAAAAATGAGCTTATAAAGGCATAGCTGAAAGGTAATCTTATTTAACTGAAATACTTTTCAGGACAACTTCTTTGGCTATACAGAAAAAGCATTTCTAGTCTTAACTCTTCAGTGTGATGGCTGTAAAACCTTGACCAGCCAGATATTGTTTTCTGATCCTTCATTGTAAAAATAGAATGAAAGAACTCCCCTTGCCTACTTCCCAGAAATATTGGAGACCTCTGGAAAGAATCATTTTCCATATCTTATTCTGAAATCACCACACACATATTCCACTTAATGGAATGAGACAAACAGATTTAATTCACTAGATGCAGAGAGGCAGGCAGGGAAGAACCTGAGATACTAGACAAGACCAGCAAAGGTATCCTTTCTGAAAGGAAGGGGCTGTCCCTAGAAAGAAAACTTATACTTATTGTTTTTAGTAATTGTGCTACATATAATAATGCAAAAATTAAGTAACTTCAGTAAGTGTGGGAGCAGAAGCTTGTATTAAACATTTTGGTTCAGTGAAGTATGGAATGCAAGGCCAAACACATATACAGAATACCCATTTTTATTAGAAGCTATACAAAGGTATAGTAAGAAAAATTATCAAGTGAAAATGGAGAAGATGGAGAAGAAAGATGAAGACTTGCTAATTTTTTCATTTATTAATAAGAAACTAATAGAAAATGTCTAAAACAATATATATAAAGCTTCAATAATAATAATTACTAGCAGAATAAAAATACAAATACCCAAATATCAGAACACATAAAAACAAAGAAAACAGATTGTATAGTGAAAGACTTAAAGCATGTTAACAGAAAATACAACCAAATTATAACAAAACGTCATAACAATAATGCAGTATCAATTAAGGTTAATAGAGTGAATTCACCTTTTTTTTATTGTTTAAAGATTTTATTTATTAAAAAAAAGATTTTATTTATTTATTTATTTATTTGAGGGAGAGTGAGAGAGCATGAACATGTGAGTGGGGGGAGGGTCAGAGGGAGAGGGAGAGAATCTCAGGCAGGCTTCCTGCTGAGCATGGAGCTGGAAGCAGGGCTTGATCCCATGACCCCTTTTTCAACATGACCTGAGCCAAAACCAAGAGTCAGATGCTTAGCCAACTGAGCCACACATGTACCCCTAAAATGAACCATTAAAAAAAAAAGGGGGACACCTGGGTGGCTTAGTAGGTTAAGCATCTGCCTTCAGCTCAAGTCATGATCCTGGGGTCCTACATTGGCTCCTTGCTCAGTGGGGAGCCTGTGTCTCCCTCTGCTTGCAGCTCCCACTGCTTGTGCTGTCTCTCTCTCTCACTGGCATATAAATACATAAAATCTTAAAAAAAAAATCTTTACTCTGGATCTAAGCAACCACAAACCTATGCCTCATAGAAGAGACACATGAAAAAATTATTCATAATGCTAAAAATAATATACTGAGCAAATGTGTATGATGCAGGATTGGGACCTTAATATCAAATAAGGTAGAACTCAGGCTAATGTCTGCTATGTAAGAAAAGAGTGCTGGGTGCCTGGGTGGCTCAGTTGGTTAAGCAACTGCCTTCGGCTCAGGTCATGATCCTGGAGTCCTGGGATCGAGTCCCACATCAGGCTCCCTGCTCGGCAGGGAGTCTGCTTCTCCCTCTGACCCTCCCCCTCTCATGCTCTCTCTCTCATTAAAAAAAAAAAAAAAGAAGAAAAGAGTGCTTCATGATGTTAACAACTATGACTTCACTGAAAACTGTTATGCATATCTTTATACAGTATAACATAGAAACAATCATTATAGACATTCATAGAAACATACCAAATGTAAATCAATGAGTTGGAACACAGAATATTTTAACTAATGTTCAAATGTCAAAGTTTGTTCTTTAACAAATATCAACCAACCAGAAAAACTCTTAACTCATTTAATCAGGTAAAAAAAAAAAGGAAAGAAGTGGGAACATATAAAACAAGAAATAACCAAATTATTCAAACAGACCAAGTCCCAAGTATCCATTGACTGATGAATGGATAAAGATGTGGTTTATATACACAATGGAGTATTACCTGGCAATCAAAAAGAATGAAATCACGTGATTTACAGCAATGTGGATGGAACTAGAGTGTATTATGCTAAGTGAGATAAGTCAGTCAGAGAAAGACCAGTATCATATGATTTCACTCATATGTGGAATTTAAGAAGCAAATTAGATAAACTGAGGGGAGGGGAAGGAAAAATAAAATAAGACAAATGCAGAAAGGGAGGCAAATCTTAAGACTCCTAAACGTAGAGAACAAATTGAGGGTTGCTGGAGGGGAAGGGGTTAAATGGGAGATGGGCATTAAAGAGACACTTGTTGGGAGGAGCACTGGGTGTTAAATGTAAGTGAGAATCACTAAATTCTACCCCTGAAACCAATATTACACTATATGTTAACTAAATTGAATTTAAATTAAAAAGAGAGAGAGAAGGAGGGATGGAGGCAAACCAAGAAACAGACTCTTACCAGAGGGGAGGTGAGTGAGGCGATGGGTGAAATAGGTGATGGGGATTAGGAGTGTACTTGCGATGAGCACCAGGTGTTGTATGGAAGTGTTGAATCGCATATTGTACACCTGAAACTAATATTACACTGTTATGTTAACTATCTGGAATTTAAATAAAAAAAGGAAAAAAAATAAGAGGGGAAAATGAAAGAAATCTGAATAATGCATGGATTTTAGTTAAAAATAATGATTCAGTGATGTCTCACTGATTGTATCAAATGTACCATACTAATGTAAGATGTTAATAATACAGGAGACTGGATGTGGTATGTATGACAACTCCATACTATATTCACAATTTTACTGTAAATCTAAAATTGTTTTAGAATCTTTAAAATATTTTCTATTTTTAAAAAAGAACTGATTATCCTCAAGAAACAATTTTTTTAAAAATCTGCTGATAGCATATGCCATATTTTATAGTTCTCTTTAAGCAGTATTATACCAAACCAAGGACATTTTTGATCATTATCATTTCATTCAGTGCTTGCAAGAATATTGTTAAGAAAAAGACTAATGGATAAGTTAATAATGTAATAATGGAGAATAAATGGTAAGTCTCAAAAAAAAAAGAAATAACAGTAAATGGTCATAGAAACAAGAAATTATAAGAATCAAATGAAATAGATTTGCTTTAAAATATACAAATAAATTTGAAAACCGGCTTAAGATAGATAATTGCTAGGAAAATATGATTTCCCAAACTGGCCTGAAAAGAAAATAAAGTCCATAAAATAATTTCCATGGAGAATGTTGCCCCCAAGACAATGTAATAATAACAAAAACTAAATGAACTACACTGAATCAAGCCTTAGGGGATCAGAGATTTTTCTGGGGTAATTTAGTAAATCTCTAAAACACAGATAATTGAAATGCTATGAAACTATTTCTAGGGTACACAAAAAGAAAAGCTTCCAGATTCATATTATGAATTGAGTACATATTAATACTAACATATAACAGTAATTTTACAGAAAATATAATCACAAAAATATTACTTATGAATATTGATCTAAAATAAAATATAAACTGATTTTAGCAACATATTTAAAAAATATAAATGTGGGCACCTAGGTGGCTCAGTCGCTTAAGCGTCTGCCTTTGGCTCAGGTCATGATCCCAGGGTCCTGGGATGGAGTCCCACATCAGGTTCCCTGCTCAGTGGGAAGCCTGCTTCTCCCTCTCCCTCTGCCGGCCACTCCCCCTGCTTGTGTGCTCTCTCTCTCTTTGTGTCAAATAAATAAATAAAATCTTTAAATATATATAAATGCAACATAACCTAATAGGGTTTATTCCAGGAACTCAAGGATGTTTCAATATTGTTAAATTGATAGATATACTTTATCAAATCAGTACTCCAAGAAAAATATCATAGAATTTCTTCATAGATAATAAAAACTATTTGACTAAACTGAACATTTTTTGAAAATAAAAATTCAAGGAAAATGAAAACAAGAATATTTTCTTAAGATGGTAAAACAGATCTATCACCTCAATTTCCCTCTTAATAGGTTAAGTCTTATACTTGAATCCCAATCAAAACAATGAAAAATATAAGTAAACTTGATGAAGTACAAAAAAGTAGAAGAAACAGGGAAAATAAATGATCTATGCCTGCAAATTCAATGACTGTATATCAATAAAATGCAAGAGCATCAATTGACATCAATCCTAAATATGACAATCAGTAATGTTTCAAGCAAGCACATTTATAAACAAAAATAGCCAGTGTGCCTTAGTCAGTCAATTACAATTTAAAATTCTAACTAGGTAAAGGAAACTATTTACAATAACAATGAAAATTAAATATTACTATGAGTTATACTAAGTAGGATATAACTCAAATCTATATGAAGAAAAATTTAAGAAACTATTAAAGGGAACAAATAATGCTCTCACAATACCAAATTACATCACATTCTTAAATATTATAATGATTTCAATTCTTTCCAAGTGAATTAATTAATGAAATAACATTTTTTTAATTAGGGAAGTTTTAAAAAATATTAATTAATTAATTAATTAATTAATTAATTAAATTAGGGGAGTTTTTATAAAATTCACATGGAAAAATGAGCAAACAAGTATAAAAGAGAAAACTCTAATGAAGAAATGCAAAGAATAGACACTAGCTCTGACAGATAGAAAACATATCATAAAATGTCAGCATTAAAGCAATATACTACAAAACATGCACAGAAAGACAATAGAATTTAAGAGAAAGTCCAGAAATAAACTGACTTGGTATGAGCTCTTAGTTGCTGTAATGGAGCTATCTCAAATCAGGGAGAAAATAAATGAGACTATTCACAAAACAGTGTTCTAACAACCGTAGCCATGAAAAATAATAAAATAAAAAGATGGTTCCAGGGCACCTGCATGGCTCTGTCGTTAAGCACCTGCCTTCGACTCAGGTCATGATCCCAGGGTCCTGGGATCGAGTCCCACATCGGGTTCCCTGCTCAAGGGGAAGCCTGCTTCTCCCTCTCCCACTCCCCTTGCTTGTGTTCCTGCTCTCACTATCTCTGTCTCTATCAAATAAATAAATAAAATCTTAAAAAAAAAGATGGCTCCCAAGATGTCCATCGACAGATGAATGGATAAAGAAGATGTGGTATATATATACAATGGAATATTATGCAGCCATCAAAAGGAATGAGATCTTGCCATTTGCAATGACGTGGATGGAACTGGAGGGTATCATGTTGAGTGAAATAAGTCAGAGAAAGACATGTATCATATGATCTCACTGATATGAGGAAGTCTTAATCGCAGGAAACAAACTGAGTGTTGTTGGAGTGGGGGTGGGGTGGGAGGGATGGGGTGACTGGGTGATGGACACTGGGGAGGGTGTGTGCTCTGGTAAGCGCTGTGAATGGTGCAAGACTGTTGAATCTCAGATCTGTACCTCTGAAACAAATAATGCATTATATGTTAAGAAAAAAAAAAAGAAGAAGAAGAAGAAGGTAGCGGGAAGGGAAGAATGAAGCGGGGGAAATCGGAGGGGCAGACGAACCATGAGAGATGATAGACTCTGAAAAACAAACTGAGGGTTCTAGAGGGGAGGGGGGTGGGAGGATGGGTTAGCCTGGTGGTGGGTATTGAGGAGGGCACATTCTGCATGGAGCACTGGGTGTTGTGCACAAACAATGAATCATGGAACACTTCATCTAAAAAAAAAAAAAAAAAAAAAAAAAGATGGCTCCATATATCATATCATCCAATAAAAAATGTACCAAACTGATCAAATATTTTAGTGCCAAAAATAAATACTAAAATACTTAGTAAATCTCTAAAACACAGATAATTGAAATGCTATGAAACTATTTCTAGGGTACACAAAAAGAAAAGCTTCCAGATTCATATTATGAATTGAGTACATATTAATACTAACATATAACAGTAATTTTACAGAAAATATAATCACAAAAATATTAAAAGAAGACATAGGAGCATTTCCTAATAAGCTGAGAGTGGGAAAGATACATTAACATGATTAATAATTTAGAGGCAACACAAGAAATAATTGTAATATAGGTGATGGGGATTAGGGAGTGTACTTGTTGAGATGAGCACTAGGTATGTATGGAAGTTTTGACTCACTATATTGTATGCCTAAAACTAATATTACACTGTATGTTACCTAACTGGAATTTAAATAAAAACGTTTAAAAAATTTTTAAAAATAAAATTAAAAAAAAAAGAGAAAGAATTGTTACATTAAACTTAGTCAAACCCACCCCTTGAGTTGTGAGATTTCCAGTCAGAATGATGAAAGGAACACTGGTTCTTCTTGTACATGAGTTACTACAAGAAATATGAGCTAAAAAAAAACAAAAAAAAAAAACACCTGACCTAATGTTGACAAGCAGAATTTTAAAAGGGACCAGAACATGCTAGGTTAGAAAACTACTTAGCATATCCAGGGTCTTAAATCATGAAAAGATTGTCAAAATATACAATGGCTTCAGGGTAAAGACCAGTCAAGCGTTTGGTTGTGATTCCCTTTGAAAGGCCTCTGAGATAATTAACACATTGTCTAGTGGACATTTTCAAATGGATAAAGGATTCTCGAAATTTTTTGCCTCATAGAAGGCTGACATGTCCATTGCATTTCTACTCATAGATTGACCAGCAGAAGTAGAAAGACCTGCCTTGGTAAGAGTGCTGTATTTTACTTTTGGTGAATTCTGTTAAATAGAGTATCACATTTGGCAAAAGTTCCAGTATTCTGGTCTAAAAAGGACTGAGATTGTTCAAAATACAAAAAAATCACCGTGATCCCATCTTTAAAGAGTAATCATTGGGCTAGGAAAGTAAAAGTAGCACAAAGGACATACATTCCATGCTCTTCTTTGAGAAAGAGAGAGATGCATGCATGCAAGCGGGGGGAGGGGCAGAGGGAGAGGTAGAGAGAGAGAGAGGCAGACTCCCCTCCAAGCAAGAGCATGTGTGGAGCCTGACGCAGGGCTGGATCTCACACGACCTGAGTCAAAATCAAGAGTTGGACACTTAATAGACTGAGCCACCCAGGCGCCCCCTTCTTTTCAAATGTGAGGATCTGTGTGTTTTCTAACAGGTAATCTGACTGGGTGTCATTATTAGACTCTGGGAGTTCAAAGGAGAAGAAAATTTGTCTCTTTAGTTCACAGTTCTTCAGATTAAGAGGAGCTGCATCCAAGCATCAACCTCCAGACCTAATGCAGATCATGAGATCTCTATGAACTTTGAATGTGATGATGTGGTACAATGAGAAGTTGGTGCTTTTGGGGGGTTCAGTGTATTTTACAGATGGGAGGGATATGAATATTCTGGTTGGAAGGTGGACTGTGGTAATTAATTATAAAATAACTCCAATGCTTGATCCTTCCTTATCCTCATGTCCTTTGCAGTGTAACTTTGCAGCTCTTCCTATAATGTGGTAGAGTTTACTTTCCTGACTTTTGAATCCCATCTGGACTTGACACTTGATTTTGCCAAAGTAATGTGGTAGAAGAGAAGCCATGCCAATTCCAAGCAAAGGCTACAAGAAGCATTGCATGTGTCCACTCTCTTTCTTTGTCTTCTGATTTCCCCATGTTGATGTGCTTGCCCTCATTCCTTGGCAAGTGACACACATGGATGAGAGCTGATCCAAGCCAGTTGTCCCAACGGAGGCTCCCAACATGCAAATAAGCACACTGGCAGCCAGCTAGCAAGCTAACGTGCATGAGGAAGCCCTGAGGAGATCAACTCAGATCAGCAGAACCTGTCAGCTGATCCACAGACTGGTGAACAAAAGTAAATGTTGATCATTTTTTGCCACTGAAGTTTTGTGGTTGTTACCCAGCATTATTATGTAACAAATAATTAACACAAGATGTTTCCTTGAGGCTGTTCAGTGTGGTGATACCCAGGCTCTGGGATCACACAGAACTAGTTTGAGTCCTTATTCTCCCAAATACATCTTTAAAATGTTGGGCAAGTTACCAAACTTCTTTAAGCACAAGTTATTCTTGTCATGAAAATGAGGAGAGTCAATAGCAGTATTATCTAATAAGAGTTGTTTTGAGACTTAAATGTGATAATGCATCAAAATGCATAGAGTAGAGTTGGCATGTGGTAAGTGCTGAGTAAATTCTAGTTATTATTCTTTTTTATTCTTTTGAAATAATTCACAAACTATTATAATTATAAAATAATTTTAAAGTGAACTAAGGTTTAGCATTAAAAATTAGGTGAAATAACAAGGCATGACTTATAATTGAATATTTTAAAAAATACTTAAGTAAATTTTAAAAAGCAGGTTCCAAAAAACACTATAATTTTTGCAAGGGCAAAGAAAAAGTTACTTTCAACTATTTTATTTCCATCATGTGGCATATTTGCTGCCAGACTGTGGGTGCTTACTAAATATGTGTTGGATTGAACCTGTGTAATAACATGGCACAAGGACTTCCTTTTTTGCTGCCATCATAGCGAAGGTTGAAGATACAATTAATGTAAGCTAAAAAATTAATTTTAATTAAATAACCACACTACCTCACACATACTGGCCACTCACTAAACATTTGTTGAATTGACTATGAAATCAAATAGAAAAACACACAAAGGTCACGGAAATTAGGTAATTAGCTTTTGAGAGGTGAATAGGGCAAAATGAATTATTCAACAGTTTATTTTTGAATAATTGTCAATAAATGATTTATCAAATGTCAGCAAGCAAAAGCCATTTAAATATGTAAGTAAACACCACTAACAGTAACCTCAATTTGCCAATAACTTGAAGAGTATAGAGCAAATAAAAATACATACTTAGTTTTCTTAATATGTGATTTTTTTCAGGAAAAAAAAATCACAGTTGAGTGCCTTTTTAAATTGTCAGACATTATAATAAATGATAAAGAAAAAAACAAATTTTTTTTTAAGATTTTATTTATTTATTTGAGACAGAGAGAATGAGAGACAGAGAGCATGAGAGGGAGGAGGGTCAGAGGGAGAAGCAGGCTCCTCGCTGAGCAGGGAGCCCGATGCGGGACTCGATCCCGGGACTCCAGGATCATGACCTGAGCCGAAGGCAGTCGCTTAACCGACTGAGCCACCCAGGCGCCCCAAAAAAAACAAATTTTAAAAAATCATGTTATTTAGAGAAGTCACAACCTAGAGAGAGACAAATACATAATAAAATAATTATAACTCTGAGAAATAGATGCTGTATTATCTGACCAAATGATATAGAAGCACTTAGTATGGAATAACTGTGTCAAAGGAGTAGGTTGTAGGTGGGAGAACGAAAAGTTTCTTCATTTAATAGACAATATTTGCTTCATTCTACAAAGAAAACTGGGGTTTATCATATAAAAAAAATGGAAGAAGAATACAGACATAAAAACTACTATTATGAGCTAGTAAATACATGGTGATCTTTAATTGCATATTCATATATGATAAGGCTGAAAGAAATGTGCTATTATCCTTATATTACTAAAATTTGTACAAGTTAAAAATTAGGAATTAAATCCAGGGTCTTCAATCTTTAAGGTCATTTCACATTCCAATATCCTAGCCAAGAGAATATATGCAAAGGCTTAAAAGTGTGGAATGGTAATACTGAATGGGGATGGAATATTGCAAGCAGGAGCTATGCAAGGGATGGCATCTGTTGAAACTATAAATATAGGTAAATACATATTTGGGCATGAAGAACATTATACCATTCTAGTAGGACTGGATTTTTTTCTATCTGGAATTGACAGAGCAATTGAAGGAATGTAGAGAGGGATTTATATGATTAACTTGTATGTTAGAAAGAGCTTCTGCTGATAGTTGGGAGAAACATTTGAGGAAGAAAACTCTGGGGACATGATGGGGAGTATCAGTTAGGTAACCAAATAATTAAGGAATAAGAAAATGAAGTCTTTATTCTGAGAGGCAATGGTTTATATGAGAAAAGATAGAATTTGGAGATACTTTACAGACTGAATCAATAGAATTTGTGGCCAACCTACAGGGATAGTTAGGATGGAGATCAGAGTTATCAAGCCAGGCTGAGCAGGTGTACTGTGCATTATTAACAGAGACAGAGTGACTAAAAAAGGAGAAGCACATTTGTGGACAAGACCTGGAATTCAGAAAGGGTTTGCTGTGGTGAGGGGACCACAGACAATTTAAAGTAGACACATAGTAGGAAAGCTTAACTTTGCTTAGATATGTATGCTAAACATTTTCATTTAGTTTATTATGATACATTACATGTTAGAGCCAAATGCAAACTGGAAAGCTGAAAAACTCTGAAAGGAATGTGAGTATCAGAACTAGCCAAACAACATCATGGGAAAAAATACCAAAATAAGTTAGACCAACTAAGCTCATCGGTAAGAGTGCTATTTTAGAGAGCAGCACAACTTTAAAAGAATTCCATGCAAACAAGAACCAGTATTTTTCATAAAGCCAATCAAATTATATAACAAAAAAATTACAACAGCAATAACCACCATAACAAGAAAACATAAATAAACTAGAAATTGCTTTAGAGGGCGCCTGGGTGGCTCAGTCAGTTATGCATCTGCCTTCGGCCCAGGTCATGATCCTGAAGTCCCGAGATCGAGTCCCGCGTCGGGCTCCCTGCTCGGCAGGGAGTCTGCTTCTCCCTCTGACCCTCCCCCCTCTCATGCTCTCTCTATCTCATTCTCGCTCTCAAATAAATAAATAAAATCTTAAAAAAAAAAAGAAATTGCTTTAGAAATATATGAGATATATAGAGAGAAAATGTTAAAATGCCACTGAGGAAGATACACACTCATACACACACAGCTGCCAAGCAACCTGAACCAATAAAAAGATCTCTCAACATCATAAAGATGTCACTTCCTTCTGGATTACTCTATTAATCCATAATGTTTACATGAACCTAATGAAAATAATTGATAAAATTTTTCCTAATTGTTATTGCTTGTGACTAGACAAGCTGACTCCATACTCTTATGGTAAATAAATAATGACATTAGCCCAGATTCTGTGGAAAAGAAGAGTAATCATAAGAGACTGGTCCTATCACATATTTAATTTTTTTTTTTTAAGATTTTATTTATTTATTTGACAGAGAGAGAGGCAGCCAGAGAGGGAACACAAGCAGGGGGAGTGGGAGAGGGAGAAGCAGGCTTCCCGCAGAGCAGGGAGCCCGATGCGGGACTCGATCCCAGGACCCTGGGATCATGACCTGAGCTGAAGGCAGTCGCTTAACCAACTGAGCCACCCAGGCGCCCCACATATTTAATTATTATATTAAAAAGTTTTGATAATTGAAATACTATGGTTCTAGCAATTTCTGGAGGCAGTGAAATCTGGACAGGGGACACTAATTCAAAGATTTTAAAATAGGAATAATATTAGCACGTTCAAGGAAGAGAAGGAAGCCATAGCAGCTGAGCATTCATAAGGAGTGAAGGAAAGTGTAGAAGTAGGAATGAGACCAGAGGGGAAGGCAAGTGCCAGATCATTTTAGGGACCTGTAGGGAGTGGAAGGATCTTTATAATTTGTAAGAAGGGTCACCTGAAGAGCCACTATGAATAATTTGTGAAAAAGAAGGAACAAGGCCAAAAACAGAAATTTGGAATGCATCTGGGGAGGAGAGAGGAGTAGGCAAAAGAAGACAGACAGACAATAGTAAAGAAAAAGTAGTTTAAGGGAAATAAGGAGAATAAGGAGATAGAGTTATCATTTAAGACAAATAAAGAGAAAAATGTGTTGGAATAAGAGAAGTACTATTAAACATTTTATTTACTTTTTTAAGATTTTATTTATTTATTTGAGAGAGAAAGAGGACATGAGCAGGGAGGAGGGGCAGAGGGAGAGAGGTGGGGGGACAAAGCAGACTCCCCGCTGAGCAGGGAGCCCGAAGCAGGACTCCATCCCAGAACTCTGGGATCATGACCCGAGCTGAAGGCAAACACTTAACTGACTGAGCCACCCAGGCGCCCCTAAGCATTTTAAATACTGTAGTGGGTCTAAGAGATATTTAAAAAGAGTCCATTGGCTGTAATTTATGATGTGCTTAGAAAAGCTACTTCATCAGTGGAAAAAGGACAGCAGAATTCCTAACAAGCATGCACAATACCACTTACGAATTTTAAGTGTTTTGTTGGATGTTAGAACTTGAATGCTGAAAACCAGTAAGGTATGTTCATCTACGTTCACAGATTCCTGAGACTTTTGGAATTCTGTATACTTTATTTCTTATATAACAAACTACATAGATATTTAATATGACATTATTTTGACTCATCATAAGAAGGTCAAATACTGATTAGCATTTACCAAGTTTAATTCTTTCTAGATCTACTTTGTACCAAATAAAACAAATTGTACATCTAGAACAAATCATTATTTGGCACATATTCAAATTAGAGCCCTATTAATAAATCCATAAACATTATAGCCCATAACCATTTAAAATGGTACAATATCATTTTAAAATGTAGTCTATTTATAATCTTTATACTTAGCAATAACAATTTAGATAATTACTGTTATTTAGACACTTACAAAAATGATTTAAATTTTATGAGATGTTTCATAAATGAAAAACCTAGGAAGCATAGTCCTTCAACTTCTCATATACTCTCCACCCACCCTTACATCTCACAATTGCCACAATAATACATTGGTGAAATTAAATTTCTACTTCTGGTTCTTATATTTTTTTTTCTTTAAAAATGTTGAGGACATTGCACACTGCACAGTACACATACATTTAATCAAGGGATATATTTATTTTAAAATGTTGTGTTGGGAAAATTCCTCCCTCTACCCAAAGAACAAACGTCTCTTTATTTCAGACAGTTTGAAATAAGGGATATATATTTTTAATTCCTAAAGACTTGGCTGCTTAATTGGGCCAATTTAAGCCTCAACTTAAATATATCATGATATCCTTCCTCAGGGACATAAATGTGGTTCACCATTCTCTGGTCTGGATTTTCTATTTCTTTTTCATTTTATCTCATATTTTCTTCTTAAAAAATAACATTTTAATTAATGAAACAAAAAAAGCATGAGTACATAAAATTTTATTGTCATGGTACTTTATGGTGATAAAAATCTAATGCCTGAAGAAAAGGATAACTTATTAGTTATAATCATTCTTCTTCAATTTACTAGAGAATGAATTTATTGTAACCATTGTTGCACAGTAATTTATTCCATTCTGGTGGAATAATTTAGCCATTTCCTCATCTTTAAATGTCCTTGGTGACACTACTTAACTCTACTAAAAATTCTGTTTTTTTTTTTTCAGATTTTAAGTTTTACATATTTCAGAAGAGAAAGTACTGTGGATTGTCAAAGGAGTGGTCACCTTGACTTCCACTTCGATGAACCAATTTTAGAAGCAATTTGTGGTTTTCTGGACTCATTTAAAAGAAACTACTCATTTAAAAGTTGCTTTTCAATCAAATAGTAGTTTTGTCATAATCCTCAAAAATTTTTTTTACATATATTTCAATAATTTTCCAAGCTGACCTGTGACTCACAATTGCATCCTTTCTCTCATATGGGAGACCTCAATTTACTCATAAAATGATGTCTGTCTTTATATTCTAGCATTTTATGGAATCTAGTTTCTTTCTCTAGTAACCCAGATTCTTTCATCTTGTGATTCCATCCAGTCATACCTGGGATTTCCCTTCGGTGTGGCCCATTTGGATGGATGCTTTTTTCAAATTGTTTTTTTGGTTTTTGGTGCACTTTCAGCCCTAGATGTTGCCTTTCTGATTTCCCCTGGTTAAACACCATGAAACTGGGAACAAACTCTTGGATAATGATCTCACTCAAGGCTTTGAAATCCTAAAAAGATCTCAACTTTAGTTGAGTGCATTAATTGTCTTTAAGGGGTGATCATCAGAAAGCAATTATGTAATAAGACAATTTCTTAGAATAATCTGTGACAAAAAACAGGAACAGAATAGTTTAACAAAAGTGATTTTATTATAATCTAAACTAGAAATCAAATTTGGTAAAAATAACTTAAAATATTTTACTTTAAATAGCTTAAAAATAATGGGACGCCTGGGTGGATAAGTCAGTTAAGCATCTGCCTTCGGCTGAGGTCATGATCCCAGTGGCCTGGGATCGAACCCCGCATCGGGCTCCCTGCTCAGAGAGAGCCTGCTTCTCCCTGTACCGGCAGCTCGCTCTCTTTCTCTCTGACAAATAAGTAAATAAAATCTTTAAAAGAAAACTTTTATAAACAGCTTAAAGATAAGGAGTATTTCATAGTCTTCATGTGTTTGAAAATATCACTTTTTTAGTCAGTTTTGCAAATATAAAATATAGTAGTCAGTATTTATTATAGGACCTAGATTTGATATTTTGTGCTGCTCTCATTTGCTATAAAATTACAAGAAACCTCATCCCTCCAAATCCATGCTTAAACTATGAAACAAGGTTGTTTCTACGACACAATATTGATGTAAGTCACATTATATAACCTTCTCATTTATTCGTTTATTTACGTAAAAAGAAACTTTTAAAAATGAGTAGGGCATTTAAGATTGAGGAAGCAGATACTGTGATTGCAACAATTGACTATTGCTGCTGGCCACCATCAGAGCTATTACCCCAGGCCGCTTCACAGTCATTTGATATCTGTAACAAGTAGTGTTTCTTCTCCGGAAAATCCTTGGACACATGGCTGACTTCCAAATCTATTTTCCCATTCGGTGTCAGGTTACAACATGGAAATGGAAGCGATCTACATCACTCCTTAATTAGGTTATTTTTTAATTGAAATTTTAGGTAGTTAACATACAGTGCAATATTAGCTTCTGGAGTAGAATTCAGTGATTCATCACTTATATACAACACCCAGTGCTCATCATAACAGGTGTCCTTCTTAATACCCACCATCCATATAACCCATCCCCCATCTCCCTCCCTCCAATAACCCTCAGTGTGTTCTCTGTTGTTAGGGGTCTCTTATGGCTTATTTCCCTCTCTCCTTTTCCCCCTTCCCATATGTTTGTCTGTTTTCTTTCTTATATTACACATATGAGTGAAATCATATGGTATTTGTCTTTCTCTGACTGACTTATTTCGCTTAGCATAATACTCTCTAGCTCCGTCCATGTCTTGGCAAATGGCAAGTTTTTATTCTTTTTGATGGCTGAGTAATATTTCATCATATATAGCTGTGGATCCTCCATGCTTTCTCTTTTCTCTTTTGCTGGCTAGATTCAGAGCACTCCAAGGCACTGAGGATATTGGAGACACAAAAATGGAAGACTCTTGAATCCCAAAATGACTACAAGAGGGAACTTCTAACAAAATGTAACTTTGAACTATTATGTGTCATTTCTCTAAAATTTGGAGTAAATTGATGCAGAAATCAAGAGAGGTTTTATCTCCTATGTAGTACTCTACTTGGCCACAGAGGAGATGACATGAGGAATACAGCAAAGGAAATAGAAAGATTGTTGGCAAATACATATCTGTTGTTAATGTGGAAAAAATATTTTGTTTTACCAATAAAATGTGTCCACAACTCCCAGGATAGTGATGTTTACTCAAAAATGATGTGATATCAAAGCAGAAGCTCCTTGAAGAGATTTTTTAAAACCTAGGGGGTATTTAAAATATCTTTTATTAATGATTCCAAAGACATAATTTGCATTTTAAAATATTGTTATGGATATGCAGTTTGTTTTTTATGTTTCTACTTTCTTTCTTTTCTTCTTTTATTTGAAATGAGAGCAGTTTTTTTTTTAAAGATTTTATTTATTTATTTGACAGAGAGATAGCGAGAAAGCACAAATAGATGAGTGCCAGGCAGAGAGAGAGAGAGAGAAGCAGACTCCCTGCTGAGCAGGAAGCCCAAAGTGGGGCTCAATCCCAGGACCCTGGAATCATGACGTGAGCCAGAGACAGCCACCTAACCAACTGAGCCACCCAGGCACCCCTATATTTTTACTTTCTGAACAACTATTCATAGCTTTTGTTTCTTGGTTGTTCTAAAGAATAGTAGTTACCTTAATTATATGGTTGGCTTGTATAAATTTATTCTTTCAACACATAGGAAATGAACATTTAGAAAATTTTAAAATTTGTATTCTTTTTATCAAAGTGTTAACAAAATTAAAATATCACTATGTCAGAACACTACTAATTTAAGTACTGGCTTTTGTGTTTAATTTGGGTTTGAAGCATGATTCTCAGCAATAGAATTTTGTGTTATTTTTTTTTTTAAGATTTTATTTATTTATTCATGAGAGACAGAGAGAGAGGCAGAGGGAGAAGCAGGCTCCCAAGGAGCAGGGAGCCCGATGCGGGACTCGATCCCAGGACGCTGGGATCATGACCTGAGCCGAAGGCAGACGCTTAACCATCTGAGCCACCCAGGCGCCCAAATTTTGTGTTATTTTTTGGAGGTTACTTTTTGTATGTTTGGTCTTCAGTTTTAGGCATATATAAATTCTTTACTGTATTAAATTAAAATGCTTTTTAATCTCTAAGGGGGTTAAAATTTTAGAAAACATCTGCTTCTTAGGAAAGTATAGTGAAGATTATATTGTGACCACTACATATTAGTTATTTTTACTTTCTTTAAAGAGTTGTTTCATTGTGAAAACTTACAAATATAAAGTTTTATATTGTTTTTGTTTTTATGTTAGTGTTTTGTTTTTTGAACAAACGAGGTTGAACATATTTGCAGAAGTTTTATGCAAATGAGTAGCCCATTTAATCTTGGAATAACAAAAAGAAACAAAATTTGTTCATTTCTAGGGGAGAGGGTTATTAAAGCACTTCAAGGAAAATCACGCATGTAGAAGAGCCAAATGACTAAAAAATGCCCTGCTGTGGCCTATGCTAAAGTCATTTTTCTCCTTCCTTCTTAACAGAAACCTGATTCTATTTCAGGTATCAATGTGCTGATTTAAGAAATTGTACTTCCTGGGGCGCCTGGGTGGCTCAGTCGTTAAGCGTCTGCCTTCGGCTCAGGTCATGGTCCCAGGGTTCTGGGATCGAGCCCCGCATCGGGCTCTCTGCTCAGCAGGGAGGCTGCTTCTCCCTCTCCCACTCTCCCTGCTTGTGTTCCCTCTCTTGCTGTCTCTCTCTGTCAAATAAATAAAAAATCTTAAAAAAAAAAAAAAAAAGAAATTGCACTTCCTTATTCTATTATACTTAGAAATGGTCATTTTAAAAAGTTTTAGGAAGTTTGAGCCGGGCGCCTGGGTGGCTCAGTTGGTTAAGCGACTGCCTTCGGCTCAGGTCATGATCCTGGAGTTCCTGGATCGAGTCCCGCATCGGGCTCCCTGCTCAGCGGGGCGTCTCCTTCCCCTCTGCCCTCTTCCCTCTCGTGTTCTCTGTCTCTCATTCTCTCTCTCTCAAATAAATAAATAAAATCTTTAAAAAAATAAATTAATTTAAAAAAAAAGTTTGGGCCAATTAGATATAAACAGAAATTACTTATAAAGCTCTTTAAACAAAGAAACTAATGTGGTCTAAAATTGTCTTCTTCAACTTATGTTTTACCTAGAATTTAGATTTGATGCCATACTTAAAACAACCAAACAGTCACCATAAAACAATAAACATGAGGTCAAAGCCATGTGTTAAACAGCTAAGTGGAAAGATTAAAAAAAAAAAAAAAAGTCCTCATTCCCAATGATAATTTAGTGCTGCTATTCCATACCCAGTCTGAATACCTTTAGCCTTATAAGAGTGAAAGTAATAAAATCACTTACTGGTTTAAAACAATAATTTCTATTCACTCATAGGCAAATTTAGTCTTATCTGATAGAACCAGACCCCATAACAATAATAGCAAGAACAAAATAAGAAACTCTATGCTTCTAATATCAGAAGGGTTAGTAGAAGAAAAAAGAAATAGAAGAGAAAAAAGCCTCAGGACTGAAGGAAAATGGGACATATGTTATTTGATGCAAAATGCAAGGAAATTATGGTGGGGGAGGATAAAATCAACAATCTTCACAATGATGCAGTACAGTATTTTTTTTTTCTTTTTAATAACAGTGTGAACAACCTTACACAAGCTTTCCAAAAATACAAGAGGAGGAAATAATTGAGACCTCATCAAAAGTTAAAATAAAGGGATGCCTGGGTGGCTCAGTCAGTCAAGTGTCTGCCTTTGACTCCAGTCATGATCCCTGAGATCCTGGGATGAAGTCCTCATAGGGCTCCTTGCTCAGCGTGGAGCCTGTTTTTCCCTCTGCCTGACACTCCACTTACTTGTGCTCTCTCTCTCTCTCTCTGTGACAAATAAATAAATTAAATCTTAAAAAAAGTTAAAATAAAAATAAAAATATAAAAATAATTAAAATTAAAGGAGGTGAAAGACCTGTACTCTGAAATGTGTAAAACACTGATGAAAGAAGATGACACAAACAAAGGGAAAGGTATTCCATGTTCAGGGATCAGAAGAAAAAATATTGTTAAAATGCTTATAGTGCCCAAAGCAATCTGCACATTTAATGCAGTCCCTATGAAAATACTGAAAAAAGCATTTTCACAGAACTGAATCCTAAAATTTGCATGAAACCACAAAAGAGCCCAAGCGATCTTGAAAATGAAGGACAAAACTAGAGGTATCACAATCTCAGATTTCAAGGTACACTACAAAACTGTAGTAGTCAAAACAGCAGGGTACTGGCACAAAAATACACTATAGATCAAAAGAACAGACTATACAGCCCAGAAATAACCCCACAATTATATAGTCAATTAATCTTCAACAAAGGAGGCAAGAATATGGAATGGGAAAGAGACAATCTGTTCAACAAACGGTGGGAAAAATGGACAGCTGCATGCAAAAGAAACTGGATCACTTTCTTACACTATGCAAAAAATAGACTCAAAATGGAGTAAGGAACTAAATGTGAGATCCACCATAAAAATCCTAGAAGAGAGCACAGGCAGTAATTTCTCTTGATATCAGCGATAGCAGCAGTTTTCTAGATAGGTCTCCTTTGGCAAGGGAAACAAAAGCAAAAATAAACTATTGGGACTACATCGAAATAAAAAGCTTCTGCAAAAGCAAAGGAAACAGTCAACAAAACCAAAGGAAAATCTACCGAATGGGAAAAGATATTTGCAGATGATATATCTGATAAAGGGTTGGTATCCAAAATATATGAAGATCTTATAATACTTAACAACCAAAAAAAAAAAAAAATCCAATTTAAAAATGGGCAGAAGAGCGCCTGGGTGGCTCAGTTGGTTAAGCGACTGCCTTCAGCTCAGGTCATGATCCCAGGGTCCTGGGATCGAGTCCCGCATCGGGCTCCCTGCTCTGCAGGGAGCCTGCTTCTCCCTCTCCCACTCCCCCTGCTTGTGTTCCCTCTCTCACTGTGTCTCTCTCTGTCAAATAAATAAATAAAATCTTTAAAAATGGGCAGAAGATATGTATAGACATTTCTCCAAAGAAGACACCCAGATGGCTAACAGACACATGAAAAGATGCTCAACATCAGTCATCATCAGGGAAATGTAAATCAAAACTGCCATGAGATATCACCTCATACCTGTCAGAATGGCTAAAATCAAAAACACAAGAAATAAGTGTTGGCAAAAATGTGAAGAAAAAGGAACCCTCTTGCACTGTTGGTGGAAATGCAAACTGATGCAGCCACTGTGGTAAACAGTATGGAGTTTCCTTAAAAAAATTAAAAATGGAACTACCCTATGATCCAGTAATTGCGCTACTGGTATTCACCCCTAACATACAAAGACACTAATTCAAAGGGATACACTCACCCCTGTTTATCACAGCATTATTTACAATAGCCAAATTATGGAAGCAACCCAGGCGTCCAGAGATAGATGAATGGATAAAAAAGATGTACTATATGTATACAATGGAATATTATTCAGCGGTAAAAATTAATGAAATCTTGCCATTTGCAACAGCATGGGTGGAGCTAGAGAGTAAAAGGCTAAATGAAATAAGTCAGTTAGAGAAAGACAAATACCATATGATTTCACTCTTATGTGGAATTTAAGAAACAAAACAAACAGGCAACGGAAAAAAAAAGAGAGAGAGAGCAAGAGAGAGAGAGACAAACCAAGGAACAGACTCTTAGTTATTAAGAACAAACTGAATGGAGCACTGGGTGTTATACACAAACAATGAATCATGGAACACTACATCAAAAACTAATGATGTAATGTATGGTGATTAACATAACATAATAATAAAAAAAAGAAACAAAAAGAAAAGGAAAAAGAAAAAAAAAAAAAAAAAGAAGAACAAACTAATGGTTACCAGAGGGGAGGTGGCGGGGGGATGGGTGAATTAGGTGATGGGGATTAAGGAGTGCACTTGTTGTGTTAAGCACTGGGTGATGTATAGAATTGTTGAATCACTATAGTGTACACCTGAAACTAACATAACACTTATGTTAACTCTACTGGACTTAAAAATTATAAAACAAAAAGTGAAGTTCTACTCTTAACAACAACAAAAGAATGGCTAAAATCTAAACCACAAGAAACAAAAAGTATTGGCAAAGATGTGGAGAAAAAGGAACCCTCTTAAACTATTGGTGGGAATGCAAACTGGTGTAGCCGCTGAGGAAAACAATAAGGAGGTTCCTCAAAAAATTAAAAATAGGGGCACCTGGGTGGCTCAGTCAGTTAGTGTTTTTGCCTTTGGCTCAGGTCATGGTCTCAGGGTCTTGGGATCAAGTCCCACGTGGGGTTCCCTGCTCAGCGGGGAGTCTGCTTCTCCTCTCTTCCTGCCCCTTCCCATGGTTCATGCTTGCTCTCTCTCTCTCTCTCTCAAATAAATAAAAATAAAATATTTAAAAAAAATTAAAAATAGAACTACCATAGGATCCAGGATTCCCCTACTAGGTAGTTACCCAAAGAATACGAAGACACTAATTTGAAAAGGCATATGCACTCCTATGTTTGTTGCAGCATTATTTACAACAGCCAAATTATGGAAGCAGCCCAAGTGTCCACAGATAGACGAATATATAAAGAAAAGAGGTGGTATAAACACACACACACACACACACACACACACACTGGAATATTACTCAGCCATAAAAAAAGAATGAAATCTTACCATTTGCAATAACGTGGATGGATCAAGAGAGTATTATGTTAAGTGAGATAAGTCAGTCAGAGAAAGACAAATACCATGTGATTTCACTCATATGGGGAATTTAAGAAAGGAAACAAACAAAGCCAAAAAAGAGAGACAAAGCAAAAAACAGACTCTTAACTATAGAACACAAACCGATGGTTACCAGAGGGGAGGCGGGTGGGGGGATGGGTGAAATAGATGGTGGGTATTAAAGACTATACTGATCATGATGAGCACTGAGTACTGTACAGACTTGTTGAAATCACTATATTGTACACCTGTAGTTAATATAACACTGTATACTAACTACACTGAAATTAAAATTTAAAAAAAAAGAGTAAACACGTCTGAGATTCAATGGCTGTTTCTTAGGAACTATAGGTAATTTATATAAATTTTCATATTTGGTGGGTTTTTCTGAATGATAATCTCAAAACTGTATAGGCATATTTTGGACATTTCAATGGCCCCTTTCATGATTTGCTACTGGCATGTAATTTCAGCATCTAGTTGGCAGCAATTTATTTACAAGAAAATGACTTTTTCAATCATGTGAAATAAATTATCTTATTTCTATTTTTTCATTTCTAAGTTCATTAGCATGTAACATATAAATTGGTTTGGCTTTTAGAGTTGCACCATGAAGTCTTGACCATAAAGAAGTCACTCCAGTTTTATGTTTATACACATATAATAAATAAAATGGTTTGTTTAAAAAATAATAATTAAATTAAAATTTTGTACATATTACACAAAAAGGCAAGAATAGGTAAAGTGTTTTTTTTAAAAGACGACAATAATCAGCTGCCTTATTTATGTGTCTCAAAATTTCTGAAAATTGCAGCCAAAAAGTTTTGTCATTTAAATTGGAATAATTTTGTTGACTAGTCCCATGGTCAGGATCTGCCTAGAGACAATGACATATTATTTGTAAATTAATATTTTCAACACAATCAACATGAGCCTTCTAAGAAGCCCAAAGCAAATACTAAAGAGAAATTATATTATGAACAAATAAAGTTTAATGTTCATTCGCTGTGTATTACTGAATGGTGCCTTTTCATTTCAAATTCTGATATGGAATTAAATGTGGATATAAAAGTAATCTTTTAATCAAGTTGCATTCTCAAATGCAGATATTACTGAAGTCTGAATTACTACATATAAATAATGCTGTAAGTGATTTTGAAATGCTAATGAATTTGATCTGTTTTTGTCATGGTTGCAAAATTGAAAGTAGGCTAAATTAATCTTACTTTTTAGTCAACTGTAAGCTCCCATATTAAAAAACAATGTTAGTAGTTGCTGTAAAGTATCATTACAATTGAGGTTTTTCCAAGTATTATTTATCCACTGGCTACAAAGCTTAAGATAAGTCAAGACTGAACAAAAAAAAAAAAATCATTTGGTTGATTCCATCTTGGTTTCAAACTTGCAGTAAAATATCCAAAAAGTTCCAAAAGGATCCAAATAAATAAAAAGATTTAAAGTTGCTCAAATTTGGGGCAATTATAGTGCTCAATTTCATTAAGCAGAATTGTGTCTGGAAATGCTTTTGCTATTTTTTGTATTTCATTCTTATTTCATTTAATCAATTGAAAGGAACATATTAAGTACAAGGAATATGTTTATATACAAATAATCCAAGAAAGTTAATTCATCATGATGGTAACTAGAGGTATATTTCCTGTCATTGAAAAGAACATTTTAGTACTATCTCTATTCAAAATTCAGTTCATTAAAATTGAAAAACTATGTTTTCCTATTATATTTACAGAACACTGTTTTCCAAAAGAAAAAAATTAAATCTAAGGTCTCAAAAATGTGCTAGCATCTATCCCTGAAAAGTTGTCATGTATAGTATGTTGTAAATGACAAGAGAGTTGATGTGACAAATAGTGCTACTGATGCAGAAATGATTATTTTGAATTGCTTTAAATATTGAGAGGTCAAAGGACAAAGAGGAAAATATATTAAAATAAATGTTTAAAAATCTTGTGAAGAATGACAAACTCTTGGAGGGCAGTTAGTGGGAAGTATGTCACCTGACTGTTAGAAATTCTATTCGATATCTGAGACTAAGAACAAGGAGACAAGAGTTGGATTTGATTGTGACATCTAAAATCCTGAATTCTGCCTTGTGTGAGAAACCTGATCATGATTCATAGAAGAATGTGCCTTGTTTATGGAGCAGATTATTTGATAGTCAAATATGATCAGCCTAATGGGAGCAGTTTGGCTATTTTAGGCCATCTTAACAGAATTTCGGAGTCTCAGACCTTGTTTAAAGAACAAGTCTCTCTTTTGGCAAAGTGAGGAAAAAGATACAAGAATCAGAAAAGAAAAATAAGGTTAATGAACAAATGAAACTACCATGATAGTCTATTTGGCACAGAAATGACACGCAGAGATTAATATCAGAGGACTATTAGAGTAGATTTGGGTTTTTAGAAGGTAATGTAGAAACAGTGATTGCTGCCCTTCTAGGAACACAATTAAGTGTTAATCATCTCCTAATTCTTTTATTAGTGGAGTAGGGAAACTAGAAATTAGTAAATATGTTTCACATGAATTAATCTACACACCATTTCAAGTCACTGTTATCAATATAACACAGAAAGTTTCAAATGCTAGATGCTAGGTAACATTCTCAGGAGCACAGTTCTAATGTGAATCAAATTTTGTTTTATTCCCAAGACTGTGACCTTCACCACTGTCCAATACTTTCTAAAATGAGGGTTTCAAGATAGGAGGTTTCCGGATAGATGCTCATTCCCTGGAAGAGACAGGAACAACCAGACAGACAAGGGAAAAGAGAAAAATCTCCCTTGCTTACAGCAGAGAGAGGCTCTGCTCACTTCTCTCCTCACGTTTTAGTGCTTTCTGCTTGTTTCCTAAGATAAACTAAAATAAAGATAAGAATGAGAAAAGACAATAAAAAATTAAAAACCACAATGAAAAATAGATAACATAAAAAGGAAATAATTAAAACAAAGCCTAAAGATGATAAGAAGAAACTAGGTAAATAAGTAATATAAGAACAAAGTAAACATAAGATAAAAGTCTTATAAAAGAGTTAAGAAAAGATAAATCAACTAAGAACAATTAAGTGAGAGTGTAAAAAATAAAAGGACTAAAAGATTAAGAGAAAAGATAAGCATGCAAAAAAAATTAAATGAATTCAAATAAGAAGAGAATAAACTAGGGCATAAAATGCTAACTAGAATAAAAGAAAGAAAATAGACAGCACTACAAATTCTGAAGTTTAACACAGGCATGCATTCATATGCTGAGAGCTAAAATCACTGAACATCTTAAGCAGATGTAAGACAAAATTGTGCTCTCAACACTGAGGGGCCCTGCAGTGTCTTCTTTGGCTTGAAGTCCTCTGGGAAGTCTAGGGAGAGAGATCGTGACCATTCTATTCTCTGATCTTACTCTCCAGCCCAATCTGTGTTCTGAGATGCTGATCAGCCCTCAAATTGCTTCCATGTAATTTCCTGCTGGGTACCTATAGGCACATAAATTCTTGTTTCCCTTGGGATATTCTTTTCCAATCAAGAAAAAGTCTTTTGCCAAGAGGAATTAGCATAATGCCATTGAAGAGTTTATCCAAGAAAGTGAAATCCTGCTGCCCTTAGCTCCAAAATGTTGTTCAAAATGTGCTGGTGAATTTCATTAATACTTCTAGTTATGACATCAATCATTTTCAGAAAATAGGCTGTGAAATTATGCATTTACATATGTAGTTTATACAGAAGAAAAATAAAGACTTTATAGAATAATATGGTGATACATTAACTGAAGCATTCTTTTCTCCAACCCCACCCACCCTATCTATCACCTCTTGTTTTTGTCTTAAGGCATGAAGCTAATGGCACCCTCCTCCTACTTCCTGGAAATAGGTCCTACGGAGAAGGCTTATTCCACTTTTACTTTTAAGGAACTACAGTGGACAGAGCCCATGCCTCAGACACTGAGTGAAGTACAGGAAGTCAGCCAAGTTTAATAAAAAGACTCTGACTGTCATTGTTTGTAGTTGTAGAGTAGAACGGTGGTATTATGTGTATAGACACAAGAAGACTGGAGACATTTCCCTATCTCTCTCATGGAATTTGTTGTGACCTGATATTCATCAGAAGGACACAAAAAGCAAGAAACGTATGGTTAAAATGAGGGGATATCAAAGTACACATATTTTTTTGGACAATACCTGCAGGATGTGAGTAAAAACGGAGCTACATTTCAGAAGGCCACATGAGGAACCAAATTAAGAAACAAGTCAGTGCCCCCAGATTAACCAATAGTCACTCACTGCATCATCTTGCATCACTGTACGGAGGGCCACATAGGTTGACTTTAATCTAGAGTGAAGGCAAAGTTCCAGCATGGCAAATACGTCCTTCTTCCTAAACATGCCATACTATAAATTGGATTCTGTAAGATATTGGAAAGTTTTGTGGAATACAAACATAATTAGGTTCTATAAGCACTGGAATGCTCCAGTTAAAGATGCCCTTATGTTACAGAATATCTTCTCCCTAAGCACCCATGGTTCTTGGTCACACCAATTTGAAGAATGAAGAGGTAGGCCAGATGAAGAGTGGTGGACAGCAAAGCAAAGTTTATTGAGTGGTAGTAGAAAGCTCCTGAAGTGGGAGGGGACCTGAGAGGGTTGCCACTGGAGTTTCTAAGTCTTGGGGGTTTTATGGTCTTGTTGGAAGGTCTGTTTTAATCTGAATAACCCTCCCTGCATCTGTCATCCAATCAGGTTTTTGTAATCTAGCTATCATGTGGGAAAGGGATGAGGGCTCCTTCCAGGGTGGTGTAAAATCCTTTTAAGGGTGGCTTCCCTCATAGGGCAGGGGGGCCCCTTGTTCCTGCCTGCCTTTCTTCCAATTATCCTTCAACACTTTGGTGTTTTTTGCCTGCTGAGTGTTGAGAAAGAAAAGCTTTTCCTGTACCCTCTAGATTGGCTGGTAAACTGATATAAGACAGCTTACCAGGAGAAAAAAATAATAATCGTATATGTATGGGAGCCCCAAAGGAATATGAGACCCACAGGCAGTCAAGCAATTGAGGATTATATACCATCCTTAGCTATGGAGAAGGGAGGGGGGAAGGGTGAGACTTCTAAGGGGAGGAAGACAATTTACAAAAAGATGGGAAGAGCAAATGTTTGGTAAACAAATGTTTTCCATGTCATACAAAGACAATGAGACACTGAGAGGAATTTGATCTCAAGGCCTTCTCCCAAGCTCACCACACCTAGACCATATTCTTTGTAGTTATAGTTCTCTTCTGGACTAGGTTATCTAAATTCTTTTAGGTAGTTAAGGGGGAGGTAAAAAAACAAAACAAAACAAAAAAAAACCTCTTCCTGAGTCTTTTGGGCCTTGATTAATTTCAGCTCAAAGTAATCTAAATGCCAAAGTGGCACATTTTGTGGAGGCTCATTCTTAGTATCTTCACTAGAAATGGAATGAATTTATCACATCTGTTTGAACTTGCTATCTTACAGCATGCATTATGTTCTTCTGTCTTATCGATATGTTTGCTATCTTCCTCTTCATTTCTTTTTTTTTTTAAAGATTTTATTTATTTATTTGACAGAGAGAGACACAGCGAGAGAGGGAACACGAGCAGGGAGAGGGAGAAGCAGGCTTCCCGCTGAGCAGGGAGCCTGATGTGGGACTCGATCCCAGGACTCTGGGATCATGACCTGAGCTGAAGGCAGATGCTTAACGACTGAGCCACCCAGGCGCCCATCTTCCTCTTCATTTCTTTACCCTTACTTCCTTTGGATGTGTTTGCAGATTCTGGAGCAGGGAGGTGAGGCATAGGAGAAAAATCATTAAAACACCATTTAGGAAAATTTGAATGAAAAATATCAACCAATACCCAACTAGACTATCCCAAATGACACCAGGTTGTATTTGTAATAATTCCTCCTACAATCCCACAGCAGAATTTCCCATTGAAATGTCCATAATAGCATTGGGAAGTAAAAGCATTCTATTTTAAGCACAAAATGTACATTAAGTATCATGTCTTATAAATTCTGCATTCTACTCTTAACATATTTTTTTAAATATATAAATATTTTAAACTCAAAAAAAATCAAGGAAAATATGTCTACCTTTGACAAATGACTAATAGGCTTTACTTCATATTTCAATTATCAAAAATCAGATTATAAAGAAGAATGATTTCAGTAATTCTATTTTTCATTTGGGACAAATGTGGCATTACATTAAATAGTTGGATTGAGAAAGTTGGTTCCAGAAGGAAGAAAAAGCCACATTTAATGGTCCAACATGGAACAATGTCACAAAGCAACAAAACTCAGTCTTTGCTTTAAGAAATAACCTAAAGGAATCTCTGAGTTAGTCCCCTGATAGGGTTATTGCTTGAGAAACACAAAGGCATAATTTATAAACCAAAATTACTGGAATATTTTCAAGAAACTCTCTACATTGGAAATAAGAAGAGGTGAAAATGAAAGGAGATGGGCAAGGCTCCTGTCACACAACAGAGGAACACAATCAATGGTCATTCCCACATAATACACAGCAAGGAAGTGCTTCAGATCACTGAAAATATCCTACTGTCAGGTCATTTGGCTCCAACTTGCTTGCTCTGGGTTCATGTCACTGCTGAACTTCACTTCCCCTCCTAACACCAACTAAACAAAAGTAATAAATCAACTGCACTTAAGCCAAAACATCTGGGCCTACTTACAAGACACAGCTGTGCCCTGAGATCTGTTGGGCTCAAGGCCTTGAACACCATTACCGAAGTGACTAATGGAACTTAATCCACATTGCTGGTTTCCTTGTTAACATCAGATGTGGACAGCATTCAGATTATGAATCATATCCTACACTCTCATTTTAGTACTGTTTTCTACTTCTGATGTTCTTTCTTCATTTCATCTGTAAAATTTGTTTCACTGCAAAATCTAGAAGCTTATTCCATAATTAAGAACCTACACTAAATCCTCAAATACTGGGCGCCTGGGTGGCTCAGTTGGTTGAGCGACTGCCTTCGGCTCAGGTCATGATCCTGGAGTCCTGGGATCGAGTCCCGCATTGGGCTCCCTGCTCAGCGGGGAGCCTGCTTCTCCCTCTGACCCTCCCCCCTCTCATATGCTTGCTCTCTCTCATTCTCTCTCTCTCAAATAAATAAATAAAATCTTTAAAAAAAAAATAAAAAAAATAAATCCTCAAATACTTCTTCCAACGTTCCCTTTCTCTGTGTCTTAAGTGGGATATTTCCTGCAGTGATAATTCCTCCCTTTGGAGCCATATTAAAAGTGGAACATTTCTTCTTTCAGAACCCAAGTGTCTCAAGATCAGAAGTAAATGACTGATGTTGTTAAGCACTTTTTCATGTCCCCACCAGCTTTTCATATAGTTACACTGATATTTAAGTGAATGTCTTATGATCCAAAATTTATCACATTGTTTTAAGAACAAATCTCATGTACTGTTTTCTTCTTCGTACTTCTTATGGTAGCTTGTAAAGTACTTTCCAAAGTACTTATTTTTGTATAAATACATAATTAATTACCAAGTTTTTTTATATCCTAAATATTTTTTAAATCTACCCACATTACTCCATCTCTACTCCCTTTAGCTTTATCAATAGCACCTTCATCTTCAGCTTGTTTACTATATCAGCCCCCTAATTGTCACCTGTAGCTGCCTTATAAACCATTCTTTAAACTGTAGCTAGCTGAGGGGCACCTGGGTGGCTCAGTCATTAAGCGTTTGCCTTTGGCTCAGGTCATGGTCCCAGGGTCCTGGGATCGAGCCCTGCATTGGGCTCCCTGCTCCGGGGGGAGCCTGCTTCTCCCTCTCCCACTCCCCCTGCTTGTGTTCCCTCTCTCGTTGTCTCTCTCTCTGTCAAATAAATAAATAAAAAATCTTTAGGGACGCCTGGGTGGCTCAGTTGGTTGGGCGACTGCCTTCGGCTCAGGTCATGATCCTGGAGTCCCGGGATCGAGTCCCACATTGGGCTCCCGACTCAGCAGGAAGCCTGCTTCTCCCTTTCCCACTCCCCCTGTTTGTGTTCCCTCTCTTGCTCTCTCTCTCTCTGTCAAATAAATAAATAAAATCTTTAAAAAAAAATCTTTAAACTATAGCTAGCTGAATCTTGTCAATATTTACTCTAACCATAACATGCTCCTCAAGAACTTCCCATTGATTAAAGAATAAAACCCTTTACATGACCTAAAAACCCTTCTGGTCTGTGAAGTATCTACTTTTCCAGCCTCACAGGGAAGCTGCCCCACTTTCTCTGTATTTCCCTACCCTCACTTTCCTTCCCTCCCTCTGGCTCACACATCATCTCCTTTATATATGTGCTCCCTCTGTCTGGAATGATCTCTTTCTATAACTATTTTCTTAACAAATATACTATATACCCATTCTTTAGAACTCAACTCAATAATCACTTTACCCCACTTTTCTAAAATCTGGATCAGGTTCCTCTTTGTTATGCTCTCAAAGAGCATATTCTATATCAATTTAGTTTAATTCATATATATATATATATATATATGTTTATAAATAAATAAATATGTAGATATATTTGAAGAAATTAGTAAAGGAAAGAATAAATCTAAGATATAGATATATAATAATTACTTAAGTGATAACATTGGATGGTTTATTCTGAACAGCTGATTTTTTAATAATATTTAACTATGGACTGCATCAATCAATGTTCCAAAACATTTACTCAAAAATAAATAACTTAGCTATCATCATTTGTGTCCATTTAGAAGTCAATACTTTTAAAGACTATCAACAATGAGATTTTTTAGAACCATAAATTATTTTATAACAGTAGATGAATGAAATATGCTAGGTTAATAGAGTTCATTCGGCTAATGAGATAAGGCAATAGCAAAATAAGAAATACTACTAAACTAATAATAATTATATGCATTTCCCATCATTTTTAATGGAAAAATCAGCAATCCAATTAATAGCATCAAAAAGTTTGAAGTCTTGACAATTATCACTTCTCAGAAATGCTTTAATTTTTATTTCTCATTTAAATAACATCCATTTTATTTACTTCATTTTAATTCATATAGTATTTAAGTAAAAGTAAAAAACATTGAATTATATTATGCATCAATTATTTCATTTCAGGCTCTACTAGACACCCAACAAATATATGTATGTTATATATATATATAATATTCTTATGAAATTGGCACATTCTGAAAAATATAGCCTAAAATAAATTTATTGCATTTGCTTATCTAAGAGGAAAACTAATGCACTTTGCAATTAAATAAATTTTGGTTGTAATTTTGAGCATATTACTTTCTAGTTAGAGATCTTTAGGGAATAATTTTAACTCTCTAAACTCAGTGGGTTCACTCATCAAATATATGTATAATCCTAACTCAGAGGGTTATTAGAAAGTTTAAAGACATAATCAAGAAAATGAAAGGACAGCCTACATAAGAGGAGAAAATATTTGCAAAACATATATCTGATAAGTGTCTGGTATTCACAATATATAAAGAATTCTTATAACTCAAAAACAAAAAGACAAATACCCAATTAAGAATGGGCAAAGGACTTAAGATAGACATTTCTCCAGAGAAGACATACAAATGGCCAACAGGTACATGAAAAGATCCTCAGTATCATTAGTCACATTAGAAAATTCAAGTCAAGACCATAATGAAGTACCAGTTCACAATGAGTAGGTTGGCTAGAACTCAAAAGCAAAACAAAACAACAGAAAGTAACAAGTATTGGTGAGGATGTAGAAAAGTTGGAATCCTTGCACATTGTTAGCTGGAACGTAAAATGGCTCAGCTGCTATCGAAAACAGTTTGGGGATTCCCCATAAAGTTAAACGTAGAATTACTATATGACCCTGCAATTTCATTCTTAAGTATATTCCCAAAACATTGAAAGCATATACGCAAACAAGTACTTGTACTCACATGTTCATTGCAACACTATTCATAATAGCCAAATAGTGGAAACAGCCCAAATGTCCATCAATGGATAAACAGACCAATTGTCACGTACCCATAGGATGAAATATTATTCAGCCATAAAAAGGAATGAAGTACTGAGCATGCTACCTCATGCGTGAACCTTGCAAAAATCATGCTAAGTGAAATAAGCCGCTCACAAAAGATCACACACTATACAATTTCATTCATATGAAATATTCAGAATAGGCAAATCTATAGAAACAGATTAGTGGTCACTTAAGGTTGGGGAGGGTGAGGGACTAGACATGAAAACTAAAAGATACATGGCTTTTTTGAGGTGATGAAAATGTTCTATAATTGACTGTGGTGATGATTGCCCATATCTGTCATTATACTAAAAAAATTAACATGTATACTTTTAAAAGGGTGAAATATATGACATGTGAATTATATATCAATAAAGTTATAAAATAAAAAAAGGAAAAATAATTTTATGAAGTTACTATTACACTGTGTGGCATAACAACAAGATATAAAAATAAAACTTTTTTCAAACCACTACTTATGCTTCACTGTATTTTATAATACTCTATACTGTGTTTTTTAAGTTTGATCCATCTTGTTTCATAGGATCTATTTATGGGTATAGCTGGACATGGAGTAGATGCCTTCTAAACTGGCAAGAAATAAAATGTAAAATGTGTAAGAATTGTTCTTCACTTTCTTCTTAAATTATGTACCAAATTTTATATGAATTTCAGAGACAGAAAAAATACAATAAAAAATTCAAATCTGTTAGTAAGAATTTTTTTTTTTTTTTTTTTTTTTTTTTTTTTGCCTGGAGTGTCATAGGAATGTAACATGCAAAACACAGGTCAAGAGAAGTGGTGGGAAAGGACTTCTGAAAAAATACTGAGTTTTAACAAGGACTATAGTACTTTTAAAATTTACCTGAAAACCTAACAGAGAGAAATGAGGCAATACCTCAATTCAAAGACCTTATAACTTGGTGGTGGCAGATATCATTCTTATATAAAAAGCCATGTCCTTTCAAAAAATAAACAAATAAAGGAAAAATAAGACTATAAGTAGAAGAAAAGTTACAGAGAGTTAAAACTCTTGAGCCCCAAATTACTAGATAAATATTCTATGAGCATGCAAGTTTTGTGTTTTTAGTTTTAAGGAAAAACAAAACAAAAGAAAACAGAAGTCCTTGTTCATTAGTTATGGTGTTATTATCTATTTTTTTCTTTCTTTTGTTGAAAAACTTCCTTACTTACTATGTTCCCCCAAATGTAACAATCTTGGCATCATCATCATTTTAAGTAAGTGAGCAAATTAATATCACTTAGTCTGAAAACAGTATCTCATTGTGATTATTTTCTTCATTTGGTTATTCAAAGCCCATGGACAATCCCCTGAACAATTTCTCACAGAGTAAAAACTGGGAGCCCTTTTTCCTGTGGTCACCTGGGGCTATTTGCTGAAATTTGTTTCCTAAACTATTATCTCCAAGCATGAATGGAATTAATCTGACAATCTTATATAATCCAATTCTTGAAGTCAACCATTGTCCTGTCATCTAAATACTTCTTTAAATTAAAAATTCACCTGACCTTAATTATTATTTCTAAAGATGTATTTATTTAGCTCATATTATGTGCAAGTTATGCTAGATACTAAGTACTGAGAATATACAAGTTAACCCAAAGACTTGGGCCTTGCCCTAAGCATGCCTAATAGAATACATTGTAAATAAATATTGGTTAATGTTATACTTGTTTTAAAGTAATGGGATTTGGGGGGGGCTGAAATTTTGGGGATGGGTGAAATAGGTGATGGGGATTAAAGAGTATACTTATCATGATGAGCACTGCTATCTTCTTTTTTTTTTAACATATAATGTATTATTTGTTTCAGAGGTACAGGTCTGTGATTCAACTAGTTTCTGTACTTACAAGATCTGTAGTCTTTTATTATTATTATTATTTATTGCAAATATGTTCTTTTCTTATGTCTCTGTGCTACTATTTCATTGAGCCTTATTGAATATTATTAAAATACCAAACAGATTGCTAAAATATTACTACAATAAATCATTTTTAAAAGGTATACCTTTCCTTTCACTTTCAAGATAGAGTTTCCTCTTTATCAGACTGCAGTGTATTTCCATGAAGCCAACTTTATTTTCTTTCTCATTATTTATCCTTTAAGGAGCACATATATACCTAAAATTAAACTCTGCCAACTATTCTTTGTGTGTGAGGTGAACAATATTCTTTTCCCATACTCTGTGTACCAAATTCCTTTCTCTTTTGTACAGACTGAAAGTTAATGAAAAACAGCAATGGGAACAAGAGTGCAAAGAACTTGCCTCAAATTCTTGCCCCATGCCCACGATTCTTCCTGTCTGTGCCCAAACCTAAGTTATTAACTTGATTGGTTTACATTACATTATGCAAATGTCATTCTTGCAAGGCCATCCTTTCCCAATCCAATGTATCACTCTAGCTGTTTAGTTCAATGCTCTATCTTCTCACATTTAGGCCACAGGGAAGAAGAAAGCATGAACACTCTCCCCGATATTAGACCAGCATCTTACCATTGACTGAGATTTTCAGTTCAACTCCACAGGGTTTGCAGAAAATAGAGAACCCTTTTTACATGGTCTGGACATCAATATTAATTTTCTCTCATATTTCCAATTGTCATCTTTTCCTATTTTTGCATTGCAATTTTAAAGGAGAGTTGGAAAGACTATATCCATCCTGATAGTCCTATACTCTGTCTACATTGGTATTTCAAACTTACATTTCTAAGCCTGAATTTGAATTTTTTTTTTTAATTTTAAGCACATTAACATATCATTTAGTTTGTGTTTATTTTCTAACTTAACCACAAATGAAAAAAAGAAACTATTTGTATATAAATAGACAATGATACTGTCGTTATAAACACAGAAAGATATATAAAGTAAAATTTCAACAATCCCAAATAGAATTTACTTAAAGAAGCCAGTGATAGAACCATTTCTGATTTTCACTTAGTTTGGAATTTTCCAAGATAAAACTTAAATGGAATAATTTGAATTTAGGGTCACAAACTCTTTACATATATTCCAAATAACCACTAATTCTATGACTAATATAGGAAGTTTGGGGGTTTTTTATGGCTTGCATTCACCCTTTCAACAACAAAAATTATTTGGCATATTTAATGTACCTTATACTCCATTTGGTCCTTCCAAGATTATAATAACAAATGATTCTGACTTCTAGCTCATGATGCAATATACTAGTATGAATTTTAGAAGTTAATTATTGTGTACAAGTTTGTAAGTTTTTGTTTGTTTTTTTTTTCCCCAGGCTTACAGCAATATGGAGAAAATTCAGGTAAAATGTGATACCAGAAAAGGTGTTAAGTTAACATACCATCTATTAAAGTATATACAGTCTTCTGATTTAGTTTTTTAAATATAAATGCTGTCTTCTTCCCTAATGTGATAAAAGTTTTACCCAAGGGGAATTTGCCTCACCTCTTGTATTCTATACCTCAGGTGCAAGTAAAGTGTTGTGAGTGAAAAATCATTCATCAAGAATGGCAGTTCTAGGACACCTGGGTGGCTCAGTTGGTTAAGCGACTGCCTTTGGCTCAGGTCATGATCCTGGAGTCCCAGGATCGAGTCCCGCATCGGGCTCCCTCCTCGGCGGGGAGTCTGCTTCTCCCTCTGACCCTCCTCCCTCTCATGCTCTCTGTCTCTCATTCTCTCTCTCGCAAATAAATAAAATCTTAATAAAAAAAAAAAAAGAATGGCAGTTCTAATGAGATATTAGTATATTTTGCAACATTAGAAAATGAATTTCAAGCCTTTTGAATGCATAAGATGCAAAATAAACCCTTTAATGATTCACGTCTTATATTCTAAAGAATCCTGTATAGTTTTCAAGGCAATTAGATGCATACATAATTTCAAAACTAGTTTTGCATTTTTTTTAGATTAAGAAAAGTCTGTAGGCAATTGGAAATGAATAATACATGTGGCCTGAATGTCAATAATAATGAAAGCTGTTAATATGCAGATTCAATTCAGAACAACAAATTATTGTTTAACCAAATAAGACTTCTTTACTTTTCAAAATTAATTTCCCTTATTTTTGTACCCATTTCACTATGGAAACATATAGGCTACAGAAAACAGTAATATATACACATATAATACTTGTAGACCCAAATGCTTAACTGTCAAACATGTTTTAAGGCCATCAATGTAAATTTTATATTACTATTGTCTTTATGTCAGAGGAAAAACTCATTTGCTGCTTCAGTTGCCCATTTTAAAATAAAATTTAATGAAATACTTATGTTTAGTAAGTGTAATAGAATACTTTTTTAAATATGCTAATAATATATGTAGTAACAAAATAGTATTTCATCTGGAATTTACTCAAATTGGTATATTCTGCATAAGTTATATTTCAATAAATTTTGAGTTCAGAATATCATTTGAAGGGTCAGAAAAAATTTTCTTCCCCTTTCCTTCCCATCTAGGCTCATTAGATGTTCAAATAATTAAATTGATATGGGACAGATTAAAAAAAGAAAAAGAAAAGGCAGAAATACGTTCAACATGGAGGCATAGGAAGATTCTGAACTCACTTTCTCCCATGAACACATAAATTTACAACTACATGTGGAATAATTTCCTCTGAAAAAAGGCCTGAAAAAGACCTGAACACTGAATGAACAAAGCCTCCACAACAGATAAAAGAAAAGCATCAGAATGGGTAGGAGAGGCAAAGACACACTCTCACCAGGCGCCTGGGTGGCTCAGTTGGTTAGGCGACTGCTTTCGGCTCAGGTCATGATCCTGGAGTCCCTGGATCGAGTCCCGCAACGGGCTCCCTGCTCGGCGGGGAGCCTGCTTCTCCCTCTGACCCTCCCCCCTCTCATGTGCTCTCTCTCTCTCATTCTCTCTGTCTCAAATAAATAAATAAAATCTTAAAAAAAAAAAAAAAAAGACACACTCTCACCAAAAATAAAACCCTACCTGAGACATGACAATGCACAACTGGGAGGGAATCTCAAAAATACAGAACTTTTCCCTGAGAAGGGAAGAGTCTGCTTCATATCCAGTACCCTGACTCCTAGACCCTGTATAGGAAACAAAGCTCTAAAACAGCTGGCTTTGAAACCAATGGAAATCCAGAAACCACTGCACTGTAGAGAATGAAAAATCTGCGCTTAAAATGCTCATGCAAAGACTCACTTGCTCTTGTACACAGTGAAAAAAATATCATTTTGAAAAGTGCCTAAACCATATATGAAGGAGACCCAGTTTTAAAGTGTCTTCCACAGAGGCAGGAACCTGCTATGACTCTCTCCAGGTATAGAGACACTGGAAGGAACAGTACATAAGACCCTTTTCTAACCTTAGACTTGCTAATCTGGCTGGTGCCATTTTGGAACACTCCCTCTAACTTGTTAGCACCAGAAAGCATGCTCAACTGAGTGCCCCACCCATTCCTGCACCATAGCTGAGGATCACAGCCAGACTGAACAAGAGCCCCACCCACCCATATGTTACAGCTGGTCCAAGTGAGAGCTCCATCAACCTTTGCACCACAGATATGGCCCCATCATAGTAGGCAGGTAGAACTCACACAGGGGATACCCTTTGAGCATCTGGCTCTGGTGACAAGGAGGGGGGGAATAGTATTTCCTAGCTACAAAAGGTTTCTCTCACACAAGGCCACTACTTCAAGACTGAGAGAAGTAGCTGGTTCCTAATACAAAGAAACAAACACAAAGAGTTAGGCAAAATGAAGAAACAAAGGAAATATGCTCCAAACAAAACAAACAAACAAACAAAAAAAGACCCAACTTCAGGAAAAAACCTTAATGAGCAGAAATAGTAATCCTGATAAAGGATTTAGATTTAACTCCTGGTAAAGAGTTAAAAGTAGTGGTCATAAATCTATTCACTGAACTCAGGAGACAAATGGATGAACATAATGAAAACTTTAATGGAGAGAGAAAAGATATTACCAAACAGAAGTTAGAGAACTGAAGTATACAATAAATGCACTGAAAAAATATACTAAAAGGGTTCAACAACAGACTGAATGAAGCAGGACAATAGCAAGGTGGAAGACAAAACAATGGAGCTCATCAAAAGCAGCAAAAAGAAAAAAAAATTAAAAAGTGAAGGTACCTTGGGGCTCCTGGTGGCTCAGTCAGTTAAGTGTCTGACTCTTGATTTTGGCTCAGGTCATGATCCCAAGGTTGTGAGATCCAACCCCGAGTCAGGGTCTGTGCGGGGCGTGAAGCCTGCCTAAGATTCTCTCTCTCTCTCTCTCTCTCTCTCTCTCCCCCTCTCTCTGCCCCTCCCCCACCATCTCTTTCCTTCTCTCTCTCTATCTAAAAAAAAAAAAAAGGGAAAGTACCGTAAGGGACCTTTGAGGCAACATCAAATGGAATAACGTTCATAGTATAGGATTTCCAGAAGAATAAAGAGAAACAGCCAAAATACTTATTTGAAGAAATAATGACTGAAAACTTCCTTAATTGAGGGAAGGAAACACATATCTAAGTCCAAGAAGCCCAGAGAGTTCCATAAGATGAACACAAAGAGATCAGACACATTATAATTAAAATGGCAAAAGTTAAAAATAAAGATAAAATAAAAAGATAAAAAAGTCTTAAATTCAGCAAGAGAAAAATATTGTTACAAACTAGGGAAATCCATAAGGCTATCGCAGATTTTGAGCAGAAACTTTGCAGGCCAGAAGTGGGTGGCATGATATATTCAAAGTGATGAAAAGAAAAGAAAAATTTCCAACTAAGATTTCTCTGCCTGGCAATGATATCATTCAAAATTGAAGGGAATATTAAAAGTTTTCCAGATAAGCAAAGCTTAAAAAGTTCATCAACACTAAGCCAGCCTAAAAGAAGTATTCAAGGGACTTCTTAGGTGAAAAGAAATGGTATTAATTATGGGACACCTGTGTGGCTCAGTTAGTTAAATGTCTGCCTTTGGCTCAGGTCATGATCCTAGGGTCCTGGGATCGAGTCCCACATTGGGATGCTTGCTCAGTGGGAAGCATGCTTCTTTCCTCTTCCTCTGCCTGCAGCTCCCCCTGCTTGTGCTCTCTTTCTCTCTCTCTCTGACAAATAAAGAAATAAGATCTTAAAAAAAAAAAGAAATGGTACTAATTAATAACCAGAACACATATAAAAACAAAAATCTTACTGAAAGAGGTAGATATATAGTAAAGATAGAGCATCAATCATTTATAAAACAAGTATAATGGTTAAAAGATAAAAGTAGTAAAATTAACTAAAACTGCAGGGGTTAGTTAAAAAAATACATAAAATAAAAAGATGTAAATTGTGACATCAAAAATATAAAATGTTGGGGCACCTGGGTGGCTCAGTTGTTAAGCGTCTGCCTTTGGCTCAGGTCATGATCCCAGGGTCCTGGGATTGAGCCCCTCATTGGGCTCCCTGCTCCACGGGAAGCCTGCTTCCCCCTCTCATACTCCCCCTGCTTGTGTTCCCTCTCTCGCTGTGTCTCTCTCTGTCAAATAAAGAAATAAAATCTTAAAAAAAAAAAAAAAAAATATATATATATATATATATATATAAAACGTGGATGAGGTAAAAATGTAAAATTTTGGAAAGTGCTCAAATTTATGTTCTTATTAACTTAAAACCAACCTTTATATACATAGGATGTTATATATGAACCCCAATGCAAAGCAAAAAATTATAATTAGTATATAAAAGAAAATAAGAAAGAAATCTAAACATAACACTAAAGAGAACCATTAAACCACAAAGGGGGAGAGAAATAGAAGAAAAAAAACAGAGGAACTACAAAAACAGCCAGAAAAAAAAAAAAAAAATCAACAAAATGGCAAAGGGTACATGCCTAACAATAAATAATTTAAATGTAAATGGACTAAATTCTCCATTCAAAAGACACAGAGTGGATGAATGTTTAAAAGAAAACATAACACATTGGGCACCTAGGTGGCTCATTCGGTTAAACATTGATTTGGTTTTAGGCTCAGGTTGTGATATCATGGTTGTGATATCGAGCCCCACATTGGGCTCTGCACTCAGCATAGAGTCTGCTTGAGATTCTCTCTCCCTCTCACTCTGCTCCTCCCACTTGTGCTTTCTCTTTATTTAAAATAAATAATAAATCTTAAAAAAAATGACACATCTACATGCTGTCTACAAGTGACTCACTTCAGAAGAACACACACAGACTGTAAGTGAAGGAATGGAGAAGGAAATTTCAAGCAAATAGGATTGAAAAGACAACTATTCTATACTCAGAGCAGACAAAACAGACTTTAAAACAAAGTGTCTACTAAAAGACAAGGAAGGGCATTACATGATGATAAAGAGGTCAATTGTGCAAGATATAACATCTATAAATATATATGCATCCAAGACAGGAGCACCAGAAATATAAAGCAAATATTAAAGTAACTAAAGTAAGAAACTGACAGCAATGCAATAATTTGAGGGACTTTAATATCCCATTTACATTACTGGATAAATCATCAAGACAGAAAATCAATAAAGGTTACATCAGCTTTAAACAACACATTAGACCAGATGGACTTAATAAATATATATAGAACATAATTCTAAACACAGCAGGATACACATTCTTTTCAAGTGCACATGTACCATTCTCCAGAATAGATTACATATTAGGCCACAAAACAAGTCTCAATAAATTCAAGAGACTGAAATCATATCAAGCACCTTTGCCAACCACAATGTTATGAAATTAGAAATCAATTACAAGAAAACAGGAAACAGAAACACACAAAAATGTGGAGATTAAAAAACATTCTACTGACCAAACAATTGGTCATTAAAGAAATCAAAAGAAAATTCAGAAAGTACCTAGAAACAAATGGAAAAAAAAAAAAAAGTGGGTCTAAAAGAGAAGTTTAAAGCATTACAGGACTACTTCAAGAAACAAGAAGAAACTTACATAGACCATCTTAAGGTTACATGTGAAGGAATAAGAAAAGAGAACAGACAAAAGCCAAAGTTAGTAGAAGAAAGGTAATAAAGATCATAGTGGAAATACATGAAATAGAGACTAAAAAGACAATAGAAAAGAACAATGAAACTAAGAGCTGATTCTTTAAAAAGATAAAAAAAAAGCAAAAAACAGGTTGATACACCATCAACAAGACTAACCAAGGGGCAAAAAAAGAGGGCTCAAATAAGATCTGAAATGAAGAGGACTAGTATTTCCAATACCACAGAAATACAAAGGATAAGAAAATACTATGAATAATTATAAACCAACAAGTTGACCCCTAAGGAAAAAACGGATAAATTCCTAGAAATAATCTTCAAAGACTGAATCATGAAGAAATAGAAAATATGAATAGACAGATTTCTAGCAAGGAGACTGAATCAGTTTTGATTTGACTGACTGAATCAGTAATCAAAAACCTCCCAACAACCTAATATTGGAAGTTCTAGCCACAGCAATAAGGGAAGAAAAAGAAATAAAAGCATCTAAATTGGAAAAGAAGAGTAAAATTGTTACTATTTGCAGATGACATGATGCTGTATATAGGAAATCCTAAAGTATTCACCAAAAAACATTCAGAACTAATAAATGAATTCAGTAAAGTTGCAGGATAAAAATTAATGTACATAAATCTGGCATTTCTATACACTAATAATGAACTATTAGAAAGATAAATTAAGAAAGCAATTCCATTTACAATTGCATCAAAAAAGAATACTGTAGAATACATTTAAACAAAGAAGTGAAAGTTTGTATACTGAAAATCATAAGACACTGATGAAAGAAACTGAAGACACATATTAATGGAAAGATACTCTGCGTTCATAGATTGAAGAATTAATATTGTTAAGATACCCATATTACTCAAAGCAATCTACAGATTCAATGCAATACCTAGCAAAATTCCAATGACATTCTTCACAGAACAACAGAAATAATTCTAAAATTTTTGTGGAACCATAAAAGATCCCAAGTAGCCAAAGCAATCTTGAGAAAGAACAAAGCTGAAGGTATCACTCTTCCTGATTGAAAACTATATGGCAAAGCTATGGTAATCAAAACAGTATGGTATTGGCATAAAACCAGACACACAGATCAATAAAACAGAACTGGGCCCAGAAGTAAACACACACATATATGGACAATTTATTACAACAAAGGAGTCAAGAACATATAATGGATAAAGGACAGTTTCTTCAATAAATGGTGCTGGGAAAACTGGACAGCTACGTGTAGAAGAATTAAACTAGACCACTATCTATGATGTAGCCAATATGGAAAATGGTATAGAGGTTGCTCAAACAATTAAGAATAGATCTGCCACACGACTCAACTATTCCACTTTTTGGTATTTATCTGAAGAATACAAAAACACTAACTTGAAAAGATATATGGACCCCTATGTTCATTGCAGCATTATTTACAATAGTCAAGATATGGAAACAATCTAAGTTTCCATTGATAAGCACTTGGATAAATAGGTTGTAACAGATAGATATAGATATATAGATATAAATATATAGATACAGATCTAGATATAGGCATTGATATTTACTACTCAGCCATAAAGAAATGAAATATTGCTACCTGCAACAACATGGATGGATCTTGAGGGTATTCTGAAAAGTGAAATAAGTGAGATGGAAAAGACAAATACCATAAATACCACATGATTTCACTCACCCGAGGAACCTAACAAAACTAAAATAAGCAAATAAGCAAAATAATACAGAAACAAACTCATAGATACAGAGAATATACTGACAGTTACCAGAGAGGAAAGGGGGTGAGGGAGGGTGAGTGAAATGAGTGAAGGGGGTCAATTGTATGGTGGTGAATGGTAACTAGACTTTTTGTGGTAATTACTTTGTATTGTATATAGATATCTAATTATAATGCTAGATTCCTGCAACTTATATAATGTTATATACTAGTTTTACCTAAAAAATGTTTAATAAAATATATACCTACTGTATATATAGGAGAGACACTGGAAACCTGAGGAACTATGTGAAATGGCCAAAGCCATGACCTTAAATACTATCTTCAGCTAAAGACAAAACAAGATGTTGGAGGTGGAGAGTCAGTTACAGGAGGTTACCAGGAAAAGAGGAAAAGCACAATAAATAAGGGTAAGGTTATTATTGCAGATTTAAGTCCTTCACTTCTCTATTAATAAGAGTTTCTAGAGATTGAGTCATCCCTGTCTTCCTGGTGTCTTCCTGGTACAGCAAGGTAGACACCCGTGTAAGTGAAGATTTCCCTTATAAATGTAAATGTCTGTTGCAAAATGGCAACTCTAATCTCTTTTCTGAACTTCAGCTGTGTATGCTATTTCTTTAAAATAACCAGCTTAAAATAATCCTCATGCCAAAGAAACACATTTCAGGGTTGCAAATTCTGCTCCCCTTCACCCTTTAATATTCTCACTTAATATTGAGCACTTTACTAGACTATTACCTATCTAGTCTAATCAGATAATAACACTAGTTTTTTTCTCTCTCTCTTTTTATTTCCTATTCTTGGAAGACAGAAAATAGGTTTAAAAATAATAAAACGCGGGGCACCTGGGTGGCTCAGTTGGTTAAGCTACTGCCTTCGGCTCAGGTCATGATCCTGGAGTCCCGGGACCGAGTCCCGCATCGGGCTTCCTGCTCGGCAGGGAGTCTGCTTCTCCCTCGGACCCTCCCCCCTCTCATGTGCTCTCTTTCTCATTCTCTCTCTCTCAAATAAATAAATAAAATCTTAAAATAAATAAATAAATAAATAAAAATAAAAATAATAAAACGAGAGAAAGTGATGGAAATGATTATGTGATGGTGTCAATGAATGACAAATCAGATGTGATTTCCTGGGCCTAAGGAAATAAAGACTCAGAAAATTTTCATTCCTCCAAAAATCTTCATGTTTGGAGAAATGCTACTAAGCAGAAGAACCAAAAGCTACTTGATAAAAGTAAATACATATCTTCTGGATAGTCATTATCAAGTAAAATAGGGCCTGATTTGTCCCTATTATGTAAATAGTGATGCTTGCTTTTCTGGCCAAAACTCTGGCCATCAAGATTTTGACTTCTCAAATTGGGTAATTCTACTGGATTTTGGTATTCATCTAAACAGCTACAAATTAACTTAGATTTTTTTTTAACATGACAATGGAGCTAGTCCCTTAGGAGATAACTCGATTTAAATATGTCCATATTTTCATATGTATTAATAGAGAAATGATAGATATGTAAATAAACATGCTATGTATAATAATTCATACACATTTATATATATGCATATATATATCAATCTGAAAATAACATATGGAGAAAATTACAGTGTAGTTCCAAGTAGTAGTGCCAGATGCTTCCTATTTTATTATTGGTAATTCTCTTAGCCAAGAATATCCAGGATCATATACTCTTTCTTTATGTTCTGAGTTTTTCTACTACCTAAATCTTCCTTCTATATCATCTGCTGATTGACTTGTTTCATTGCAAGTTCATTTCCTATTTAGATTTCAACAGACTTACACATTCTTTTCATTATTTGTTGAATGACTTTCTGTATGAATGACCCAGACACAATGCATGTGTGAACATTCCTGGCAGTTATTTTTGTACTACACTCTTCTTAATCTAACTGAATGGATACTTGACTAAAGTAGGGTTGATGATATACTCTTTTCTAATAATTTGTATTTAGGACAAAGAAAGAACCAATTTTTGTGAGTGATGAAACTCTTGAAAGTATAGAGCACTATTATTCCATGAAGGAAAAAAGAAGAAAAAGTTGTGTTGGGAGAGAAAAAAAGAATGAAGTAAATGTATTTCACTGACAGCCCCTGATCCATACCACAGTGTTTACTTGCAAAAATTTTTGAAATAGCCTCCTAACTTAATGGTCAGACTGCTTTTGTTCTTCTGCTTCTTGGTCAATTTGATCCCCAGAAGACAGAGTGTCATCTTAAAATATAAGTAGATCGTGACATTTCTCTGCTTACTATATTGTAAGGCCTTCCCAACTCAATCAAAGTAAAATCTTTTGGGAAGGGGAAAATTTCTCCCTACCCCTCTGAGCTCTTTGGGTGCTCTAATAATTAAATTAACACTGCACAGATCAAGAGTATAAAAGCAAATTTAATTGCAAACATACAGGTTCCAATGAGAATATGAAACCCAAAGAATTGATTAAAAGCAGGCAGCTTTCATACATTTTAGATGAAGAAACAATAAATTTGTGAAGAACTGAGAAGGCATTCTTTAAAAACTGCTAAGAGAAAGAAACTTAAGCTTAGGTTTTAATTAGTGAAGAAACTAAGCAGTTTGTTTATATAGCCTTCTTGGACCTGTATTCCCTATTTCTGGCCATAAAGATATCTATCATGGGAGGGGGTGGAGGGATGGGGTAACTGGGTGATGAACATTGGGGAGGGTATGTGTTATAATCAGCACTGGGTATTATATAAGACTGATGAATCACAGACCAGTACCCCTGAAACATATAATACATTCTATGTTAATTAATTGAATTTAAATTAAATAGATAGATAAATAAATAAACAAATAAATAAATATAAATTAAAAAGTTAAAAAAAAAGATATTTATCTACCTCCTGATGCAGGGAGGGAATCTTTGACATGGGAGGTTTATTTCCCGCTTTCAGGGCAACATACAGGAGGGTCAAGTTTCCTGCCCTGAACCACATCAATAACACCACCAATAGCAATGTCCTAGATGGTCAAAAATAATGTTCTAGATGGCCAAACATCATGTGTAAAGTTCTTACTACACTGCCTGCCAAAGGTAAGCCCATAATCAACACTGAATTGATGCTATTTCTATCATTATTTTAAATTATATATAAGGAAAAAGAGGCACAGAAAGAAGTACTGAAGTAAAGAGCTCTAATTAAAATTTCTGAGTCTATTTCTACCTACAGGGAAAAAATATGACAAAAAAAAAAAATAAAGAAATAGTGAAATAAACAAGGTATAAGAAAAATTGGTAGGGGTGCCTGGGTGGCTCAGTCATTAAGCATCTGCCTTCAGTTCAGGTCATGATCCCAGGGTCCTGGGATCAAGCCCCGCATTGGGTTCCCCACTCAGTGGAGAGCCTGCTTCTCCCTCTCCCACTCCCCCTGCTTCTGTTCCCTCTCTTGCTGTCTCTCTGTCAAATAAATAAATAAAATCTTTAAAAAAAAGAAAAATTGGTAAAATATAAATGCTAATTCCCCAAAAACAAAGGACTTCGTAACTGTCCCAATGGAAATTTGAAAAAAAATCATGTGTAGAAATCCCTATAGATCAGGAAAATTTTGTGAATTCATTAATATTTAGAGATATTTAAAATTATTCTAAGTCTTACACTAACAGGAAAAAACACTAAAAATTATCAATAAAGAGTAGCTATTGTTTGTGACCAGAGTCTCCTTATGTGTTAATTTCAATATGGTCAAACATAGGAATTACTCTAAATCAGAAAAGTTTTAATATTAAAAATAGAAATTTGTAGCAGCTAGTAATCTTATGAGAGAGAAGATGGTGGTGGGGGAGGGGATTCTACTGTTTTCTATCACTGTTTATTAATTATCAAATATTTCTATTGTCTTCTCCAGGTTTATATAAACCGGTATGGGAATGTTCTAAAATAGTTTGTGGACAATCCCAGAAAGGAAGAATAATGGCCGTCACATTCAGTTATTAGATGTTAAATGTGTTTGTGTGTATTCACATTAAATTTCTGATTTAGACATAGAAACCAAGATTCAGTAATGTTGTCTAGTTTCATAGCTATGAAGTAGCTTAGCTAGGAGTTGAATTCAGGTCTATCTGAATCCAAAGCTGGTGTTTTCAACTACTGTACATGAAAACCTTCTTTTGACATTTTTGGATGAGTCAGTAGATGAATATCAGTGTTTAACAACTTTCAAGTATTTATAAGTTAAATTATGGACATTGGGACATTTTATGCCTAAAACTTTAGCATACTACCTTAAAAACTCAGAACATTTCAGAGATAGCCAAAATATCATTAATACATCTAAAATAATGAGAATTTAATATATCATATAAGATTGCCTGAGCTTATCATAGCTTTTTTCTTTTTTTTTTTATTGGTTCTCCAGTTTTAGGTATGTTAGTATATTCTTGTCCTCTAAGTTCCTTTCTTTTTTTTCTTTTTTTTTTTTTTTTAAAGATTTTATTTATTTATTTGACAGAGAGAGATAGCGAGAGCAGGAACACAAGCAGGGGGAGTGGGAGAGGGAGAAGCAGGCTTCTTGCCGAGCAGGGAGCCCGATGTGGGACTCGATCCCAGGACCCTGGGATCATGACCTGAGCCGAAGGCAGACGCTTAACGACTGAGCCACCCAGGCGCCCTCTAAGTTCCTTTCTAAGACTTTTCATTTCTTTCTCTTTTTCTGTTAATTTTTTTTCAGATTTATGTATTTAGAGAGTGTGCTCATGCAGTGAGAGAAGAGCAGAGGGAGAGGAAAGAGAGAATCTCAAGCAGACTCCCTGCTGAGTGCAGAGCCCGAAATCATGACCTGAGCCAAAATCAAGAGTACTATGCCCAACCAACTGAGCCACCCAGGAGCCCTCTTTTTCTGTTAAATTTTATTTTTTTTCTTGCTTTTATACTTTATATCCTCACTTTCTTTACTGTTTTCCAGTGTCTTTTCTCCCTTTTGCTCTTATAAATAAATTAGTCTAAATTTCTGAAATGCTTTTTTTCTTTATTTCTCAATTTCCTTCCATTGGTAGTTCATACCCTTTTCTTTCCTTTGGTTTCCTGTGTGTCTGACCATGTGTACTTCAATTATAATCTCATTTCATTGACATAGTCATTTTTATTCCTCATTATCCATATTTGAATGAATGGAATTTTCCTGGTCCCACTAATAGCAGAACTGTCTAATGGAGCAAATGGGAAAGTGTAAGGATAGTTTTTCTGTTTTCTCCACTCAGAGGCTCTTTCTTCTCTTGCTACAGACTTGAGTGGTTTCTTTACAATATGATGCTATGCCAGTTCAGTTCTATTTGCACTGCCTATGCTTTATTTCCTTTACCTCCAGCTCAGTGACCTGCTCTAGTTTATTTTCAGAAATCATAGCAGTTTCCATATGCATTAGAACCTCCTACATGCTAGAGTGAATTCATTGTATTCATTTATTGTTGTTTTCCCTGAGATCAACCACATCTCTGACCACATGGCCTTCCCTATTCTTCCTACAGACATTTTATTCTTATTATGTGTATTTTTCCACTATTATGTATAACTCATGTTAAGCTTGATAGTTTTCTTCTATCTTCAGAATTTTCTGAAGGTGTAAGATATGGCAAGCTTTGACCATGCTTCTAATTGCTTTACATGGTTTTCATAAGGATAACTGGGAAAATTTTGTTCTAAGTTGCTGTTACGCTTCTATTGTTAGTGATTTATTTTTGCAGGCAGAATGAATGAATTGTGAAAAGATGCCCAGAATCTATAAACTGAAAATATAGAAAAGGTCTTTTGAGGGCGCCTTGGTGGCTCTGTTAGTTAAGTGACTGCCTTCAGTGCAGGTCATGATCCTGGGGTCCTGGGATTGAGCCCCAAGTCTAGCTTCCCTGCTCTTGGGCTTCCCTGCTCAGCGGGTAGTCTGCTTCTCCCTCGGCCCCTCCCCCGACTTGTGCTCTCTCGCTCTCTTTCTCAAATAAATAAATAAAACGTTAACAAAAAAATAGGGGCATCTGTGTGGCTCAGCCGGTTAAGTGTCTGCCTTCAGCTCAGGTTATGGTCCCAGTGTCTTAAGATCATGTTGGGCTCCCTGCTCAGCAAGAAGCCTGCTTCTCCCTCTGCCTCTACCTGCTGCTTCCCCTGCTTGTGCTCTCTCTCTTTTTCTTCCTCTGTCAAATAAATAAACAAAATCTTTAAAAAACAAAAACAAAACAAAACAAAAAAAAAGGTCTTTTGAAATTGTATGTTGTTTAATCCATGCATTGTTTAATCGTAACTTTATTAATAAAGTTTATTGAGGGCTTATTATGTGAAACATCCCTTTTTCCCTATTATCTTTACTTGTACTAAATCACCTGATTCTCAAAATAACTCATGATGTAAATACTACTATTTATCTTTACTTTAGAAATGGAAAAACTTGGTCACAACAAGATCAATTAAGTTGCACATCACCTAGCTTCCAGATAGCAGAATTTGTACCCAAGTGATCAGACTACAGAACAGGCATATTAATTAGTATGTAGAGAACCAAGATAATGTAAGAAGAAACAAAAATATGGGCTTTATGTTAAATAGCATTTATCTTTATTAAGCTAGGTAATAAATTTTACAATATCTCCATGGTTATTAGTAAGGAATTTCAGAGTTTAATGTTCAATAGATTTGGAATGGTTCTTAAGGACCTTATATAATATAACCCTTTAGTTAATGCATTCTTCCAAAAAAATTCCCTTTTATAGCATTCTGTAATCATACTAAGAAGTAATACCACTTGTGATGAATTAAGGGAGAAGATTTTCTTGAATTCAATGCATCTAGATTTCTTAGTAACAATTCATTTTTCTCTCCATAGTAAGGGAAATCACCAGGGGTATTTATACACATAAGTTAAAGTGAGGCATAGAAAAATGTTGTCTTACATCATTCTAATAAAAAAGAATGTGTCCATTGTGAATTTCAATGTCTCATATACAATACTAAATCTTTGAACTATCAAAGTCTGGATAACAGTTTCCACTTTTATTAACCCCTCTAGTTATAGTTCCTATAGTTTTTCTGGAAAAGTTCCATATATGGAATAATTATTTTATGGGAAATGAAACAGTATATACTATTATATAAACATACTTGATTTTACATCCAATACAACAAAAATGAGACATTTGTTTTTTGAAATGAATATATTATGCAAGTTTTACACTTCATCACATTAGAAATTTAGCACTAAGAAACTGAATTTGAGAAAGTTCTACTAAACATCATTGTAAATCATCATTAATAAATAGTTATATCATTAGTAAATACTTCAAAGTATGAAAGTAATTTTATTTAGTGTTACATTAAATTTATTTTCATACCCTTACCATTTTTATTAGTCTATCTTGTTCTACAGTATTGTATTTCAGCACAGAAATTTTTCAAGGATATAAATCTCTACATATTCTGACACTGAAACTCACTTTTGCTGAAAACTTTAATATGATATTCAATAATTCAAAATAACTAATTTCTTAACATGTATTACACCAGGAATAGAATTAAATAGCAATTGAACGATGACCCAAATATTAAATGATGATATATTTTATATCATTTATTTTATTAAGAAAAGGAGATGAACAATGGTAGCATTAGTATTATATCACAGTTAATTTTGTTGAATTATATCATTTGGCTTGTAATAATCTCCTCATATGGGAAATCAAATGTCACCTTAAAACAACATTTATAGTTGGCATTTCTTCCTCTGTCATTTGGTTTAATGTTACCCAGGTATTTGATAATAAGATTGGAGCTGATTTCTTTGATTTGCTTTGATGTTTTCAAGGCAGGAAATGCTTTCAAATCATTTTCTGTGTGTAATCTGAATGCAGGTAAAGAATTCCACAACTCGTCAGAATGCTAATTAAATGTAATAATAATTTGTGTAACCTGCTGTGATATTGAAGTGGCTAATGGCAATCACTTGGGTTTCCAACAAGGAAAGGTTTGTTTTAATGCACATGCCTAATTTAAGAAGTTCAGAGTTTTATTATCACGTAATATTGTCATTTGCTTGGAATAATTCAAAGCTAATAGTTAACGGATCATTCCTTAAGAATTTATAGTCTCTTACAATGTCAACACAGAGAATCTATTTCCAATGAAAGAAATACCATAATCAAGTAATAATTTAAAGATTATTGGGGAAGATATCTCAGTCAACTCATAATTCCTAGATGTTTTTTAATAGCCCATGATATTTTCACAGTAAGAAATGTTGTAAATTTACAGATAAATTCTTGGCTTCCTAGCTGAATATCTGAGTGAGTGTGCTCTGTATACAGCACAGAAACACAGAGACAACAATTCATGCTCTGAGAGATTTAATGATGGAAAGTTATATAATGATCGAACAGTTCCTCCTTAGGAAGAAGGAAATTACCCAAAAAGTCACATACCTAAGAAAACATATTGGAACCTTGGGACTTAGGGATTTTTATAATCCTATTTCCTTTTTTATAGCTATTTTGCTTTAAAAAATCATCTTTATTCAAAAAGAGCTGATATTTTGTTTACTATAACGTTTCTCATAATTTCACAAATGTCAGTGTTTTTCTATTTCAAGAATTAATTTAAAATGCTATCATCAAATAGAATTCCCATATTATTTTAAAATATTTTATTTTTATCAAATGTCAAAGGTTATCAATGCTATTACTCTTTTTTTTTTTTAAGATTTTATTTATTTATTCATGAGAGACAGAGAGAGAGAGGCAGAGGGAGAAGCAGGCTTCCCGCGGAGCAGGGAGCCCGATGCGGGACTCGATCCCAGGACCCTGAGATCATGACCTGAGCCGAAGGCAGACGCTTAACCATCTGAGCCACCCAGGTGCCCTCAATGCTATTACTCTTGAAGCACAAAGCAGATGTTGACATAAAAGTGGCATTCTCACTGCATATTGTGGTATGCCATTATGGCAGCAGAATTTCTGAAATGAGACCCCCCTCCCCAATAATGTTTCATCCTAATCCCTGGAATCTGTGAAGATGATATCATTTCTTTACTGTGTTACATTATATGATACAATTGGCACTAAAATAGAGAGATTAATCAGGTGGGTCTGATCTAATCATACAAGCTCTTAGAAGCAGAGACTTTTCTCTGGTAGCAGAAGGGGGGAAGATCTGAAGTATAAGAAGGGGTTGATATGCCATATTGATAGCTTGAATATGGTAAGACCATGTGCTTTGGAAAGGGGGCAGCCACTGGCTGAAAGCCAGCAAGAGAACAGGCACCTCCTACAACCACAAGGAAATGAATTCAGCCAACAATGAAAGAGCATGGCAGTGGATGATTCCCCAGAGTCTTCAAATAAGAGTCTGTGGGAGACACCCAGGTCTGTGAGCCAGGTGAGTTGGCTCAGACTTCTCACCTACACAAGATAATAAATGGATTTGTGAGATAATAAATGGATTTGGTTTCAAGCTGCTAAATTTGTGATAATGATCATATTGCATGTAGCAATGTAATACACATTATGTGGCAATAGAAAACTAATACAGAGATGGTAAAAATTAAAAAAAAAAAAGTGTCACCCAGGGTTAAATGCATATTGTAAATGCTGCTTGTGTTTAGCAATAGAAAACTAAAAGTAGAATTGTGTGTTCTTTGTTATGCTGGAGAGTCTCCCTATCTAAGTCTTGTCAGTAATCCGAAAAAAAAAAAAAAAAAAAGAAGTTCTCTTTCTTATATTTTCCCAAATATTAGGTAAATAACTGTAACTGTTACAAATAACATTTGTCTTCTGTTTAGAACATAAGACCTATTTTGAACATGAAAGCATAAAAATATTATGCCAGTCAATTCTCTGTTTGTTCTCAGATCTACCTCTTGTTCTCAGGGTGTTGACAACTTACAAATGATATTTCTCCTGCTTCTTTCTCCACTGGTTTCAGTTAGGTTCAGTCAATAGAGTGCTGTGGTGGGAAAACAGAGAGCAGTAACTGAGAAAAGGCTATGATAACCCCCACCTCCAGTAATAGTTTCAGGACAGGCTCAAATTTCAGCTTTGCCTTGCGGCTTCTCTCCCCTCCCTATACCAGCTTCTGCAGGCAGGCCTGAGGATTACCTCCAGCACCGTGGGTTCAACTTCTGCCCAGTGTCCATGGCTCCTGTACCTTGGTAACATCATCACTCTCCCCAGTCCCTCTTGCCCTAATGCACTTTCTGAAATTGGTTTCTGGTCACCTCATATCCTTCTTTTTTTCCGCTCTTTGAGTACCTCTATAACTAATTTTCCTATACTACATTCACGATATTGAATTATCTAGTATAGATTCTCTTTTCCTGACATGAACCTAACTAATATAGTTCTTGTTACTAGAAGCATTGTCAAGAAACAGACTTTTACATAGGGATTCTGGAACTGGGTTACACACCTATCTGAGCTAAAACATACCGGTGATTTCATTGACAGTGGGAAAAGGGTTACTAAATATTCATGGCATAAAGTTACATCATTACTACTTAAAATATTACCCGCAGTTGTTATTTGAAATCAAGTCTTCCCGAGATGAAACTTTTATTGCCCTTGATCATCATAGTAGAAATGATGACTATAGAGTTCATATGAGATAGTTTCTTCTGGCTATACTGTAAAAGAAAATGATAAAATCTTGCATTAAATCAGGTACTCAAGACACAGAGTACCAGAGAGCTTCTTTTGTGGCTCTGAAATTGTATTTTGTTTCTTACAGCCCACGGGGTCGACACGGCTAAGTATCAAATTCTAAATTTAATCATGCCAGTTGGGAAATAATAATGCAAATTAAATGAAAAGTCTTACTGAGCTTTTTAAAATAAAGGTTAGAACACTGAAAAATGAGTTCCTAAGATTTGGAATGGAAATCTTTAATTGGAGTCAGAAGAATGTGTGAAACTGAACCATTATGTTACCCTCAGCTTTCCTCCGCTGTCATTGGAAGAAGTCTCTCCCTTCTTTTTCTTTTACTTTTTTTTTTCCCCTCTCTTTCTGAGGAGACGTCTCTCTTTGCTTAAAGACCCTGTAATAATCCCACTTTGAGATGGGATACCTATTCTCCCCAAAACCCACCCTTATCACTCCTCTTTGCCCCTAGACTCTTAACAGGATGGATCCCAGCATGTTTCTAGGGAAAAAGGCAAAATCTGATCCAAGATGAGATATCATATTCAAAAAAATAATTGGAGGATTGGATCATTTATTTTGGCAGGAACTGAGGGACATGAGGAGAAACAGATTCTACGTGTGCTATAACATGGATTGAGTCAAATTTATCCATATGTGTGTATTTTCTTAAGATTTTTACTTCAGTGTGCTAGTTTCCAGAAGCTGGAAGTCACTCTAACACTTGTTTGATTAATTCACTATAAACTGTACACAAACGTGAACCACATTCAAAAAGACTGAGATGGCAGAAAGTCCCTGGTAGGAGGAGGAAAAAGAAATCTAAAGACTTAGGAGATGCAAATGTTAGAACAGATTTATGATGAATAACACTAGCTATACCAGAAAGACCCAAATTATAGTTCCTTCGCCAAAGCACTGTTAACTACCTTAAAGAGGGAAACACCATCATCTGTGAACTCTCTGGAGTGGTTTTCCTCTGAAGACCAGGGTTAATGTTGGAAGATGCCTCCACTGAAATAAAAGCTTTGATTTTCAAGGCACTAATGGGATCCCAGAGGAACAAAACCCGGATAGTAAAATTTAATCATCAGAATAAAAATGCCCATCAAATGGGTTGTTGGGGTGGATTGACAAATAGAATGCTTTGATATTCAGGCATCTCTGAGTTGTAACTAATTGATTACTAAATTCCTAGATACAAAAGAATTTCAAGCTAGTAAAATATTATTTGATCTATATAACTGAAAAAAAAAAAAAAAAACCTCTACACATACTGAGAAGAAACTTGGTTTAAGTCAGACAATGGCAAAGTACAGACTGTCACTCAATTTCAAAGCACAGTTTACAGAGTCAGAGCCTCTTGACTAAGGAGAAGGTTGGATTCCCTTGAATAAATATCCTTCAACAACACCACAAGTATATACTATAAGTCACTCTCCAAGCTTTTTCCAAAGGAACCTGAGGTCACATGGCATATCAATAAGAATGAAGTCAAAGGTCTGATGCATCTCCTTGCACTTGGTGATAAAAGTTGCCTCTATAATCCATTAACTGAGAAAATTTAAAGCTGTTAGCTTTTACTGGGACTCATAAATAAAAGACTATGCTGCAGTCTTGTTGAAGCTCAAGCCCTGCTGACATTTAGGCCTTATATGTCAACTGAGGATCAACATGTTTGTGGCGTGTAAAGATGGAGCTTATTGGAGCCCCTGATAAAATAGGTAAATTATAGGGCCTAGCCCCAGGATTTTGGAGCAACACCATGCAAATCCTCACGCTGGACAAAGCTTCTTTTTGTCTATTTGATGTTTACTTTTCATGGATGGGATGATGGCCTGTAATACAGACGTAACCTGATCCATGGCATCAGATAAAGTTTGGAAAGGCGCCTGCGTGACTCAGTCATTAAGCCTCTGCCTTTGGCTCAAGTCATGATCTCGGGGTCCTGGGATCGAGCCCCGCATCGGGCTCCCTGCTCCGCAGGAAGCCTGCTTCTCCCTCTCCCACTCCCCCTGCTTGTGTTCCCTCTCTCACTGTGTGTCTCTCTCTGTCAAATAAATAAATAAAATCTTTAAAAAAAAATGTTTGGAAAGGAAGTATTAGACTACTAATGAAAGAATGCTTAAGAGAGAGACATATATGGGCGCCTGGGTGGCTCAGTTGGTTAAGCGACGGCCTTCGGCTCAGGTCATGATCCTGGAGTCCCGGGATCGAGTCCCGCATTGGGCTCCCTGCTTGGCGGGGAGTCTGCTTCTCCCTCGGACCCTCCCCCCTCTCATGTGCTCTCTCTCATTCTCTCTTAAATAAATAAAATCTTAAAAAAAAAAAAAAAGAGAGAGACATATAGACAGACCTCCTAGTGTGTATATTAAATGTGATAATTTTCTGTTCCATATAAATACTCACAAAAGTTCTCTCACTGTAGAGTCTCTTAATAATCATATGGGTAAAATGGCCCATTCTGGGAGTATCCATTGGAACAGACCACTCTTCTGTATATGAATTCATTTTCCTTGCTTTTAGAGCTCCTGTCAGCTAACATTCTTAGGTTTTTATTCACCATTCTGTTTGATATCATACACATGATTGCTTCTCACCAAGGAGCTTGTTCCACTGCAAAGGAATGCAAAAACCACCTTCGTATCTATGGGTTTTCATGATTTCACCATATCCTCCACTACCCAGAGCAGCTCTCCAGTAAAACAATGGAATGATTTTCCAATGACTCATTATGGAGCTAGTTGGCAGAAAATATCATATAGGATTAGTTTATTCTGCTCTAGTTAGGTAGGCAGAGACCTCATTGGCAGAAAGAAGCTTTAATTGATACAATATATTCCTGGAAAACACTCTGAGGCTGTTTGCATAAGATCCTGCAGAGAGCTTAGAGTCCTAGACTGAAGAAGAGGCTAAGATTCAGAAAGTCAAAGATCTGGTATCTCCAGAAACAAGAGGACTGGAAACAAAATTGAAAGCATTATAATGCCCTGTCATTTCCACATAATTTAAAACAATAAATAAAACCATCAACTCAAAATCTGGTGCAAACAAATCCAACCAATTCTTTTCCACAGTAAATACTTCCTGCTTATTTAAAAATTTCCTTCTTTCAAAAATAGGGTTTTTGTTTGGGGGGGGTGTACGTGTGTGTGTGTGTGTGTGTGTGTGTGTGTGTGTTGGCTCCTGCATGGGTTTTCCTTTTTTATTGGGTAGTTCAACACTGACAAGAATCTGTTAACAAGATAACCAGAACTATCAAATTTCCTCCCCTACATTAATAATCTCCAAATTTGCCATATTATGTTCAAAAAGATAGTATATTTCAGATCGCAGTGAATTAACTGCCCAATTCTAGTGAACTGGGATGTCACAGAATCTTCCTAGTATCTTCTGCATAGGCTCTGAGATTCTGCCACTAAGTCCTACATTTTCACACTTTTGAAAATTCTCCTGTGCTGCATATGGGAGGGATTCCACGTAGTCTCTTTGTGATCGCCAAATTTTATACTTTCCTTCCACTGAGAAATCTACTTATTTCCTCCCAAAATACCATTTAAAGATTCTGGACAAAACACTCCCAGAGCAAAAAGAATGGCCTTTGTTTTTCCTTAAAGAGTGAAACATCTGCTCTTTGGAATGCCCTTCTGCTTCCATTTGACAAAACGTGTCAGATGTCAATGGCCTCAAGCTGAGTAACATAAACCTTAGTTCTTTGTAGAGGATGAGAAAAAGTCCCTAGAGGTAGGACACCATTAATGGTCAGGGTTGCTGTAACTATTTTCAATTTACTCTTAATGTTCTTGGAGATATGATATACAAAATTAACAGAAACATTTTTTAAAAAGAGTTATTTAATAGTACTCTAATGCAAACATTTAATGTTTACCAGGCAAAAAGCTAAGCACTTATTTCATCTAATATGGGAAACAAATGTATGAAGTTGACATTATTCATGACCCCTTTTGTGGGTGAGAGCATAAAGACTTAGAAAAGTAAAGTAAATTGCCTGATTTTACAAAACTAAGAATTGGTAGATCCAGGATCCTCTCTGATGTCTATTTCTGGGTTACGGCATTATGGATTCATTTTTATATTATTCAATTTTGTTGATGTATTTTTTTCTAATTTTTCTGTTATGAGAAATTTAATTTTTATGAAAATTATTTGATTATTATTGCTTATGATGTTAAAAACCCGAATGAAAAATTTCAGTTAAGTCATTAAAATCTCTCTCTCTGCTGACCATTAGGTGTACAAAGAGCCAGGCTGTTAGCATTACTGCGTAAAGCCTGTAGTATGTTGGTATTATGAGACAACAGCAGGTGGAAGAACCAGGGAAAACTGGCAAGTTTGTGCCTCATTGAACTGAGCTAGTGGTGATTAGACTCTTGCTAATTTTTGTCATGCTAAAATCCAGTCACTGTTCCCAGATTTTTTTTTCATTTAAAAAATTGTTCCCCATTTCTGGATTTTATGTAAAATTTTCCTGCTTAATACTGTAAACTAATTCAAAAACATTTGATAGCATTGTGCTGACCAAACAAAGTATGCCCGCTGCCCAAATACAAGTCAGTTTTTGACCTTTCATGTGGAGAATTACTAAAGTTTTCTTTTTTTTTTACATATACATTTATCATTGTGTAACTTGGTCTACGCTAATACAGTTAATTTAATATCCAAGCATTAACCCTTGCAGTAGGGCATTTACTAACACAAATTAAAATTAACCAATCTTTACCTTTTTCTCTCTCACCGTGAAAGCCTTCTAGAAATGTAATGAAGTTTATTTAGCTCCATTTTGTAATTTCGAATTTTCATGTTACCTGAGGACAAAGTGCAAGGTTTAATTATTTTAATATGCACTATCAGTTCCTAATCTAAAATCTTGTATTACTAGGAGTTTAATGATTTGTAATTAGAAAAAATTATTCCATTTATTTAAAACCTACATTTTAAATGCAATCATAAATGTAAAGTTTCCACATAATTTAAAGTCAAAGATTTATTATCTGTAAACACTTTTTTTAGGACTATTTTTTCTGGGTTCCACATAAAAATAAAATCAGAGAAACAAAGTATTTTTATTTGCATGTTTCTTTTTTTACTTAAACCAAAATAATTATGTAATTTTCTTGTTGAAGATATTTTTCTTCAATAGATGTTTCATTGTTCTAAGTGAACCTGAATTATCATTTAGTAGAAGGTATTAAAATGGTCTTTCCCACAGCAAACCCTCCAATTTAGCAGTAAGTATCCACTTTCTTCCCTCCATTTTAAAAGATATCTACATCAGTATTTGAACCAAGATGTTTTTGTGCCCTTCCTGAATACTCTCTTGAAGGCTTTTTCTTCCTCAGTAAAGAAAGAACATCTCTGTCCTGGATAGAAAGTATTTTTATGTGATTTCTAACTAGTGATATTATTTTGATTTAAAAAAAAGTGCACAATTCTTCCATCTTGATTATTATTGCAGCATTTTAAAATCTTTATACTTCACACATTATCTACAATTCCCTCTATTTTAATCCCCTTATGCTCTTCTTTTTCCTAAATCTCTAACTTCATTATCATTTATTCACTTTCTAATGTCTCCTCTAATTTACTATTCTCTTTCTTCCTTATTTTACTTTTTTGTTTTTAATGGCTAAAATATCATATTCTGTTCTCATTGTGTCTATCTCTGTTGCATCCAGTTCATTTCATTGTCCCACTAAAACTTGACAACCTTTCGTTATAGTATAACACTCAATATTCATGTCCCAAATTTCTATTCTGTTGTTTTCTAGAACCTGTACTCCTTTACAATGATGTTGAAAGATTCATGCCATTGTTGACAGATGGTGAAATTAAATTAAAAAGTAGATGTCTTCATAATTATACTCCACAATACTTTACAAAGTGACTGTTAAAGAGAAATTTTACTGTCTCTTTTTTATGTGAAAAAAATTCTGACTTAAAAGGCTATTGTTAATTTACAACTGAATATTCTGTTGAGCCATATTTTCTTTCAAAGTTAAACTCGCAACAATTTTATATTGAATACACTTTGATTGAGGTGAATACAATCAAGTAATATACTGGGAGGATATCTGCATATTCAGTGTTCATTCAATTAGGAAAGAATCTTCATTTGCTTTTTCTGCAAAGAACTATTTTGCCTGTCTCTGCCTAAGTGAAATGTCTATGTAACTTGAATCAGAATTTCTGTCACCATATTCAAAATAGAAGTAAATCTGGGTCACTCAGTCTTAAATGCATTTACACAGATTTTAGTTTATTAAGTGTCAGAGCTTGCACTTTTAGGTGGCTTAATCTTTTTTCCCAACGTATAATACGCAAATAACAAATTAATGCAGATTTCTAATCTATCTAATTCAGGAATCTAATCTCAGAGGACCCAAAAAGATTGTAGACAAACATAAATAAATGGATGGAGAGATATTAATATAGATACAGATCACCAAAAGTCATATGTAGTTACAGTATATTTTGAATGTTCAAGAGTCAATTCAGGTTTCTGGTTTGACTAGGCAGCAAAATACAGTAAGATAAACATAAATATCTCTGATATGAAAAAGGTTCTACTAACTTACAACTGGAAATCATAAGCACTTCATTTGCTTAGTTCAATTTTGGTCAATAATATTTGCATATTGTTTATTATGTACTTTGCACTATGAGACTTTCTAGACCCTACCTCTAGGTTACTGAGTTAAGGTACAGATGACATAAAAATGTAGATAGCACATCATAATGTGGTTGGTAAATGCTATAATTACACAACAGAATCCCTGCAATAGACATTTAGCATACACTTGAAATTCAAGTGAAGCTTTTGGAAATATACACTCTTTGACATTACTCTTTTTGTTGTCCTGCTCCCTCTCTCCAACAAGAAGTATTGCACCCAAGGTCTACTATCTTTTTAACAATTCAAGTAATTGCTTCATCATGATAAGGGCAGAGACTTGCTGATAGATGTCATCCAGTCTGTAAGTACTGAACCAAGATGTCTGCACTAAATCCCTAAATAAAAGGATGGAGTTTGGGATTATGTGCACCTTGAGTAGTAAACTGGCTCCCCTATTTTGTATCCTCAATTTCTTCACTTGTAAAGTGATGACAAAACTGCAATTGGCCCTACAGATTTATTGTGAGATTTCTATGAGGTAATATATGTAAAGTACTAAGCACAATGCTGGATGTCTAGTATACAGGCAAAGATTAGCTATCATTAGCTTTTCCTATACCTGTGGTCTCTTTATATTCCTTTAAAAATGAAGAAACTCTAATATCCCACTAAAAAATCAGTAAGAAAAAAGAAATTAGTATAACTTGGTTTGGAATTATTAAGAAGACAATAATTTCATCATGTTGATTGTAATGCAATAGAAACATACTTAAAAATGAAGTTACTTTTACATAAGATTATGTCCATAGCATGTTTCAACTGCCCAATGAGGATTATTATCCCACTGAAATTACTCACCATTAAAATAATGTAGTAATTAAAAGATTTGCAAATACTTGATTTGATATACAAATATATTCTATATATACACACTATATATTGGAAACATTTTACATTTTATATTGTATATATAGTATATTTTTAGTAGAATATAATCCTAGAAGGAAAAAATTATCTATTAGGTTATAGCACAATGAATAGTTCCAGCAGAGGGCAAATGTCATTTCTAAAGGCATAATAAATAGAAATAAACCCTATATTTACCCATAATAATACATAAAATTTTCTCAACAAATATTATACCTTCACTGAAGACAAATAAATTAGAAAACAGGGTATTTGAAAATTATTATGTATAATTAATAGTTTCCTTGAAACTGCATGATAACTGGGACAATATGACAACTTTTCTAAATAGAAATAACTACCTCATTTTCCACCTAGTTTTTTTATTGTATATTTCTATACATAATTTTTAAAATCTTGTTTTTGAGCATTCTTTTTATATTTAGCAAGGTTTAAATATATGTTTAAACTGTTAATAAGTGGATATGAGAATCTTACACCATGGCTTTTAGGAAGATTCTCTCCAAAGTTATAATGAACAATTCATGCTTAAATTTCTATTTCCAATTCCAAATTTATATTAATTTATGCCAACTTCAAGTGGTAGCAAATTTTTATGAATGAGAAAGCTCAATAGAATATACAAAGGGATCATCTATTTTTCTTTCCATTTCTTTAAACCACTGCGGTCCAAAAGAACATTCTATCATAATGGCAATGTTATAAATCACCACTTTCTAGTGCAGTGTTCACTAGCTGCATGTGGCTATTCAGCACTTAATATATGACTCTTGCAACTAGAGAACTGCATTTTTAATCATATTTAATTCTAAATAATATACAGTTAAATCTTACATGTCACTAGAACCTATTGCATTGGACAGTGCAACTCTATTTACCTGTATAATAACAATAATATATATAAACATATTTATATATGTAAACATACATATATATATATATATATATATATATATATATATTTAGTTCCTCAGCTCTTCTGTTCCTCTCCACCCTCAAAACAAAGACATAGATGTTGGCAGAAAAAATGTAACACTCCGATCTGCTCTGAAGAGCTTAAGTGAAAAACTGCCCAACAGCCCCAGATGCTGGTATGTAGGCAGACAATGACACCAGATTCTGTGACACCAGGTTGTGCTGAGGCCAAATGCTACTTTCAGCAATGACTGAGCACAGCAGGGATACTGAGGCAGGCCCATATCTGCAAGATACAGGATGCCTCGGAACGGTGATTTGACTTGAGGAGATACCACTGACCTGAAAGAAACCTTCTTAGACCTGTGTTACTGTTTGAGAATCTCCCTATCAACTCTCCTTTATTTCTCTCCTTCACAGGGATCAGACCTGTATCTTAATCTGACTCTTCTGTCTACTCTTCCAGGTCTTACCCCTATTTTCTTCGCAAGTCTTTCCCTGTGTAAATCTCTTGCACATCTAATCACCATCTTGGCATATGCTACTAGGAACACTGATCTAACATACAGTCTTTTTCATTTTTTAATAAAATATTTTAAGATTATTTTTCAGGATTAAAAGGTAGTCAAGAAATCTCCACAGAGAAATAGACAGTAGGTAACATATAATGAGTAATTGAAAGCTAAAATAGTTTAAATGTTTTCAAATCAATAGTACACAACTCTCTTCTGAGATAAGAAATCTAATCCCCATGGATATTTTTGGCCATTTTTTCTCCTACTAAATCTCTGTCATATGACTGTACATTAGATGTGAGAGAGGCATAATGATAGAATCAAACAAAAATAAGTACCTACTATGGCTCTGTTGAAAAGTTTTCCAAAAAAAAATCTCTTGACCAGTAATTCTTAACCAGGGTGATTTTTATCATCAAGGGTTATATGCCAACATTTGGAGACGTTTTGGGTGTCATATCTAGGATGGTGCTACTGGCATCTAATGGGTAAAGTTAGAGATTCTCCTAAATACCCTATAATGCACAGGACAGATTCCTCACAACAAAGAATTATTCCACCCACAATGTTAATAGTGCTAAAGGTGGGAAACCATGATTTAGAACAAGTTCACTATGTTTAAGAATGTCTGTGAATGAAAAAAATAAAGGGGGGTGGCGCCTGGGCAGCTCAGTAGATTAAGAGTTAGACTCTTAATTTCAGCTCAGGTCATGATCTCAGTGTTGTGGGATCAAGCCCCCCATCCGTAGAGCCTGCTTAAGATTCTCTCTCTCCTTCATCCTCTACCCCTCCCCATCCCCCACTCACTCTCTCTCTCTAAAAAAAAAAAAAAAAAAAAAGAACATGAATGATCCTCTTAGATTATGTCCATTCATTTGAAAGCTGTTTCTGATGTAACATATAGCTAGCCCTGTGCACACAAAAGAATCTCATATTATTCTTAATGACCGAGTTTAGCACCCTTCAAATTCATATTTGAATATGAATACAAACACACACACACACACACAATCAAAAACAGAAAGGAGACCATCCTGGGTTAGGTTAGAACCTGTGAGAAGTTTTGAAATAATATTTATGTATATATATAGTATATAAAAGTTGTCACAATTGGATTGAACATAAGCCCAAACCCCAAACATACATAGTGTGATACTGATATAAAATCGTCACCAGCCTGAAGAATTTTCCATATATCAAGATTGTGAATACCAGATCCAAGAGGGAGCCATTAATGAGCTACAGTGTAATTAGCTGTCTTTAAGAGATGTTTTTTCTCATATATCAAAAGTGTGCATGAAGATGAGTTGGTCTTTGGACACCAACATTAGCTTCAGAGGCTAGCAAAAGCCATTGGGCAATTTGGCTCTAGACCCATGCAATGGGTGTAAGAGGTGTCTTTTTTATTTATTTTTTTTTGTCTGGGAAAAATGTGGAGCAAGATGTACTACCTAATGTCATAACCAACCTGCCCCTATATAATCACTGAAACAAGATCAAAATACAACCCTTGGATGCATATCTGTATATCTTATCAGTTCCCCAAATAGATTAGAGAGATATATGATAAAATGGCAGATGATATTTATTAAAATATGAATAAACTATTAGTGGAGTGCCTGAGTGGCTCAGTCATTTAAGCATCCAACTCTTGATTTCAGCTGAGGTCGTGATCGCAAGGTCATGAGATTGAGCCCCACAGTGGGCTCTGCACTCAGTGAGGAGTCTGCTTGAGATTCTCTCTCTCCCTCACCCTTTTCCTCTCCCCCTCCCCCTGCTCTCTTTCTCTCAAATAAGTAAATAAATCTTTAAAAAAAAAGAATATATTAGAAAGACCTTAACCTAGTACCTAAATATTTTTATCTAAATGGAATGAAAAAAAATCTTCATTAATATAATAGGATCTACAACATATTATTTACTCTCATTACAATTAAAGTTACTTAACAACTAAATGACCCGTGCTTATTTTTAATAGGTTTGCTCTATAAAACTAAATCACCTCCAAATTCATCTGCATCCTGCAAGACTGTAAAATTGACCAATTCTCCTTCTTAATGAAGAGCACTCTCCTATTGCTTAAAGATGATACAAAAGCCTCTTCTCCCAAACAATGAAATTGCTTGATCAGATGGAGTGGTACAAAATGTTGGATTAGAGAGTGTTTATTTGGGATCAAGTCTCCTAAGATACAGGCTTTAACACTCTAGCAAAACAAACAAACCAGGAGAAGGTACAAATCCACTACAAAAGCCTCCAGACACATGGAAAAACTGAAGGTCCTTACCAAATGTGGTAGAAAGGCCAGAATTGCTGTGGCATATGATGGGAGAAGGAATTCAAAAGCTTAAAGATGTGAACATATTTGAGTAGATATACTATGTAAGACCAGAAATCTCACTGGAGGACTATATTTGACAAAAAGGCCTGGAAGATGCCTCCTTACCAAAGCAAGGCAGAAGATTGCTGTAAAAGCAGCAGAATCATCACTGAGAACTTAATCTGAAGCTGTCCTCTGCTGGCCAGGCTGCCAGAGAAGATGCTATTGCAGAACTGGACTCACTGGCTGCAATGATTATAATAAAAACAGATAAAAATAAAAGCCTTTAAGAGTCAGGGGAGACAAATATTTTAATGTATAGTAACCTCAGAGAGGCAGGTAGGGGCTAGAGGTAGGACAGGTTCCCAGGACCTTGGCCTGTGGGGTAAGAGAAATGGTGTAGAAGTCCAAATAGAATCATCTGTTCCTGGTCTTCCCTGGCCAAGATCATAAATAAAAAACAATACGGCATCCTGGGATAAATGGCACAAATTAGTATCCCTATAAAACTAAAAGAGACAGAGCATGGTCCCCATCCATTTATTTCACCTCTCTGACTCCTGAAAAAATAAGACAGATCTTACAAGATGATGGGTGCTACCATAAATGCATGCAAGTATTAGACCTAACTGCAGCTGTTGTGTGAGAAGTAGTATCTTTTCTAGAGCATTTTAATACTGTTAATTACAATTTGATTATATGTATTTTTTAACCAAAGTAAATCCTGGCCATTTATTCCTACTTTGCTAAGAGTTTTAATAATGAATACATGTTGAATTTTATCAAATGCCTTGTCTCCATCTAAGTAGGTGAATTTTATTTTTTTTTCTTATTAATGTGAGGAATTATGTTGATTGGTGTATAAATCTTTAATCAATATTGCATTCTTGAAGTTAAATAAATTTGCCTGTGAAGGATTATTTTCTATATGTGTGTATGTATATATTATGTGTGTGTGTGTGTTTGTGTGTATTTACATTTTGATTAGGACGATTTCATCAATGATCATGAGAAAAATTGGTCTTAATATGTCATATTTTTATTATCTTAAAATATAAAATCATAATTATACTATCATTATGTTCAAAATGTTTTAAATTTTTATTTTATTTTTTTTTACCAGTTGTTTAGAAGGAAGTATATTGTTTAATTTGCTTATATTTGGGAAATTTTCATTTATACCTTATCAGTGATTTCTTTTTTTTTTTGGTATCTTTTTTTTTTTAATTTATTTATTAGAGAGAGAGAGAGTGAGAGAGAGAGTGCAAGAGGGGGTAGGGTTAGAGGGAGAAGCAGACTCCCCGCCGAGCAGGGAGCCCGATGTGGGACTCGATCCCGGGACTCCAGGATCATGACCTGAGCCGAAGGCAGTCGCTTAACCAACTGAGCCACCCAGGCGCCCCCACCTTATCAGTGATTTCTATCTTCACTGTGGTAAGAGAATTATTCTAAGTGTGTTTAATCTTTTGAAATATGTAGATACGTCATAAGCAAACCTATGTACAGGTTTTTTTTTTTTTCCCCATTTGAAGACAGTATGTCTTTTATTTTTGGTTTTTAAGAGTTTCTTTCCAAATTTGGCTCTTAATAGTTTTACTTTGCTATGCATAGAATGGTTTCCTTTGTACTTTTTCTTTTTGAATTTATAGAATTTCTTATAATCCATGGCTTGATGTCTCTAATCATCTTTGGAGAAATTTTAGCCTCTATCTCTTCAAATATTACTTCTACACCACTCTCTCATCCTATTACCCTGGGATTCCAGTTACAAGTTTGCTTAATTTTTCACCATGGTCCCACTTTCCCCCATACACTATAGCTTCTTCTTTTTAAAAACTTTATTATTACTTTTTATTTGTATTACAATTTTTTTTTTTTTTTTTTTTAGAGAGGGAGAGGGTCGGGGCAGAGGAAGACAGAGAATCTGAAGCAGCCTCCAAGCCCAGCACAGAGGCCAACTCAGGGCTTGATCTCACAACCCTGATATTATGACCTGAGCTGAAATCAAGATTCAGATGCTTAACTGACTGAGCCACCCAGGTGCCCGACTCTAGCTTCTTTTTATTCTGTTCTTTAGGCCAAATATTTTTTACTGACCTATTTTCAAGTCTCTCTGACTTTGTCTGAAATGCTGTTAATCCTATCTACACTACTCATTTCTTAATTTAGTTGCATTTTTCATTTCTAGAATCTGCATTTAAATATTTTTATACACTCCAGTCCTCTGATGAAATTCTACATCCTGTTATCTATTTTCTTGAACATATTATTCATAGTTATGTTAATGTCCAAGTCTAGTCACTCTATTATCTGAATCACCTTTGATCTATTTCTATTGCCTGTTTCTCTTCCTTTTTATATCTGATAATTTTAAAATGAATAGCAGGCATTTTATATGCAAAAATGTCAAGGTTGATAAGTGATTGCCATCCTAGGAAAAGATTCATCTTAGTCTTTCGGGAAGCTAAAGTATGGTCAGATCACTACAGTATAATTGTGGTCTGAAATGATCCAAAGGTCTATAAACCTCTATTGTGATCTTTAGTCCACCTCACATTTATGTTCTTTCCTAGGTTCCCAACTGAGAGCTTGGAATGCTCATAGGGTCCCTTCTCTTGGTAGATCTTGAGGTTTTTTTTTGTCCCCCTGCCCAAATTTGTAGACTGATAAATATTCTGTAAAATTGCTTCACCACATTTAGGCATCTCAGTCTCTAGTTCTGCATAGCTGAAACAATGTAGAGTGTTAGGCTGATTTAATAAGCTTGTCTATGATTTTGGCTCCTCAAGATTTGACTGCCTTGGCAGGTCTCCAATACCTTCAAACATGGTTTATTTTCATGTTTACTTTGGCTCTCTAATTGGTCTTGGTGAGAGTGTTGATCTACTATAAATTAGTCCATCATAACCCTAAGTGAAATTCTCTGAAGTACTACAAAATCTGGGGGTAAGAAAACATGACTCACCATGACAGCCCCATGAGGTAGCTTATTCTTGTTCCCTTTAAGTCCACCATCATCTCTTCCTCAAAATTGATTTACCTGAAACATAAATCTAAATATAGACTTTACCTATTAAAAATATTCCAATGAATGTCTGCCACATATTTCAGAGTAGTTTTATCCACTGGATGTCCATAATGCCTAAGGTCTCTTAAGCTTATTGACATTTTATAAAATTTTTGAAATATTAACAAAATTGACTTTAGTAAATGATAATTTAATCTTTATAAATGTGACATGTCAATAAGCCAACAGCAACTCAATAAATCTCATATAATTTTATGTAAATTGTATTTATTATAGAATGTGAGAGCATTTTACTATTTTCTATATAATATAGAATGGGTTTCAAAAGTAAGCCTAATGCCATCAAAGTAACTGAGAACTCCAGACTTTTAAAGTGTCATTATGATCTGTTCTTTGCCCATTATATAATTTTTTAGTGCCTCAGTACCCTTACATCTCTATTCCCAATACACCTTGACATATCTGAAACTACCTGCACATACTTGAACATTGCCATTATTCTTTTCTATTTAAAATGTCTTTATTGTTTTTATTTCTCTAGCATATAAATAAATGTCATCTTTTGTCCACCAGCAGAGCACAAATTATTTTGATTCTTCCCTAGTCATTCCCTTCCTTTGTTTTTTTCTATCACATATTATGTATACTTCTGGTATTTATAAAAGCATATGAAATTTACTTGTTTACACATTTTTTCAGTATATTTGTCTTTAAGCTTCTGGAGATCAAGGGTCATGTCTCATTTGTCCTTTTGTCTGCATTAAGTAGCAGAAGACATAGTATATATTTAATAAATGCATGCTTTAGTTAAAATGGAATTTAAATAAGTTTAGAGGAATAGATAGGATTTATACAGACTTCAATAAAGAGGAGAGTATTTGTAGAGGAGGAAAAGGAGCAGCCAACTGCAGGTGCATTTGGAAACAGATTTTCTTGTTTGACTGAAATCCAGTATAGCTATAAGGGCAAGTGTAGTTGATAAGGTCATAAATACATGTTAGAATGTTTACCAAAGGTTTTAAAGGTAAGACAAAGGAATGTTGAGGATTACATGGTTGACTAGTAAATATTTCTAAATAAGGAATGATATAACTAGACTTTTTGCTCTAGGAGTATTTATATGGTATAGAGTTAATCATGCAGACAACATCAATGCCCTTAACAAGGACAGATGTGATAGGGATAAGAATAAGAGACCTAGAATTGAAAGGATTAAGCAAATGAAATGGTTGTACCCACAAGAGAAACACTTTAAACACTACTTTCTAACAGAGAATTTTGGCATGGCTGAATACTGATCATCAGTATATGTTGGATGATTTATACTGGAACTTGCTGGCAATGATATTATACTTGTTATCTATGTCATGAGACTATGTATTATGATATATTCTACTTAGTGGTTTCTAGAACAAACCTAAGGTACAGTATATTACATTTACAGGATTCCTTCTTTTATTTTCTAACAACCAATGCTATACAGGGATTCCAGAATTTGACTGAAAATCAAATTGCTGCCTGTTATCAAGAAGAATATGAATTTATTTTCCTTATTTTAATTTTCAGAATATTTTTCACATGGTGTGTGTGAGTGTGTATGTTTGTGTTAGTCTGCTTGAGCTGCCATAACATAATACCATAGACTATGTGGCTTAAACAACAGAAATGTATTTTCTCACAGTTCTAGAAGCCGAGGAATCCAAGATCAAGGTGCTAGCTGATGGGGTTCCTGGTGAGAATAATCTTCCTGGTTTAAAGATAGAGGAGGACTTACTGCTGTGTCCTCACATGGCAGAAAGAGAGAGGGAAGAAGCAAGCTAACTGGTATCTCCTCTTATAAGGACACTAAACCTATTATCAAGACCCCACCCTCATGACTTCAGCTAACCCTAATTATCTCCCAAAGGCATCATCTCCAAATATCCTATATCAGCTCATTGGGTGTTAGGGCTTCAACATATGAATGGAGAGTGCAGAAGTGTGAGTGTATCTGTAAAATGCAGCAAATCTATTTGTTTTATTTATGTATTTACAAATTACACATGCACATATATGCATGTGTGTGTGTGTATAAATTTTCTTCCTTGTCCATGTATCCCATTATATCAGACATGGCAACCCAACCTGCTGGACTTTGCATCCCCAGGTCAGTAAGATGTTAGATGGAGAGCTCTCCCAGGAGGCCAGTCACTGCCTCTGCAGCATTGCACCCCTACAGGGAGGAGCCTACAAACCACTCAGCTGCCTAGGCCTCTAAAAGCTGAGGTTAGGATGTTGAGACTGGCCTGGAGGGGGGGGGGGGGAGGGTCATTTGTTCTCTGTAAATTCTTAGGCTTTGATTCCATCAGCAGCTTTTTTTTTAATTTTTATTGTTATGTTAATCACCATACATTACATCATTAGTTTTTGATGTAATGTTCCATGATTCACTGTTTGTGCATAACACCCAGGGCTCCATGCAGAACGTGCCCTCTTTAATACCCTTCACCAGGCTAACCCATCCTCCCACCCCCCTCCCCTCATGAAACCTCAGTTTGTTTTTCAGAGTCCATCATCTCTCATGGTTCGTCTCCCCTTCCGATCCCCCCCCCTTCATTCTTCCCCTCCTGCTATCTTCTTTTTTTTTTTTTTTCTTAACATATATTGCATTATTTGTTTCAGAGGTACAGATTTGTGATTCAACAGTCTTGCACAATTCATAGCGTTCACCATAGCACATACCCTCCCCAATGTCTATCACCCAGCCACACCATCCCTCCCACCCCAACCCCCACTCCAGCAACACTCAGTTTGTTTTCTGACATTAAGAATTCCTCATATCAGTGAGGTCATATGATACATGCCTTTCTCTGATTGACTTATTTCGCTCAGCATAAAACCGTCCAGTTCCATCCACGTCGTTGCAAATGGCAAGATCTCATTCCTTTTGATGGCTGCATAATATTCCATTGTATATATATACCACTTCTTCTTTATCCATTCATCTGTCGATGGACATCTTGGCTCTTTCCACAGTTTGGCTATTGTGGATATTACTGCTATAAACATCAGGGTGCACGTACCCCTTCGGATCTCTACATTTGTATCTTTGGGGTAGATACCCAGTAGTGCAATTGCTGGATTGTATGGTAGCTCTATTTTCAACTTTTTGAGGAACCTTCATACTGTTTTCCAGAGTGGCTGCCCCAGCTTGCATTCCCACCAACAGTGTAGGAGGGTTCCCCTTTCTCTGCATTCTTGCCAACATCTGTCATTTCCTGACTAGTTAATTTTAGCCATTCTGACTGGTGTGAGGTGGTATCTCATCGAGGTTTTGATTTGGATTTCCCTGATGCCGAGAGATGTTGAGCACTTTTTCATGAGTCCGTTGGCCATTTGGATGTCTTCTTTTTCAACATTCCTCTGGCTATTCAGGGTCTATTCTGGTTCTATACAAATTTTAGGATTATTTGCTCAATTTCTTTGAAAAAAGTGGATGGTATTTTGATGGGGATTGGAATGTACGTGTAGCATTGACATCTTCACAATATTTGTTCTTCCAGTCCATGAGCATGGAATGTTTTTCCATTTCTTTGTGTCTTCCTCAAATTCTTTCATGAGTATTTTATAGTTTTCTGAGTACCGATTCTTTGCCTCTTTGGTTAGACTTATTCCTAGGTATCTTATGGTTTTGGGTGCAATTGTAAATGGGATCGACTCCTTCATTTCTCTTTCTTCTGTCTTGTTATTGGTGTATAGGAATGTATAGGAATGCCACTGATTTCTGTGCATTGATTTTATATCCTGCCACTTTACTGAATTCCTGTATGAGTTCTAGCAGTTGTGGGGTGGAGTCTTTTGGGTTTTCCACATAAAGTATCATATCATCTGCAAAGAGTGAGAGTTTGACTTCTTCTTTGCTGATTTGGATGCCTTTGATTTCTTTTTGTTGTCTGATTGCTGTGGCTAGGACTTCTAATACTATGTTGAATAGCAGGGGTGATAGTGGACATCCCTGCCACGTTCCTGACCTTAGGGGGAAAGCTCTCAGTTTTTCCCCATTGAGAATGATATTCGCTGTAGGTTTTTCATAGATGGCTTTTATGATATTGAGGTATGTAACCTCTATCCCTATACTCTGAAGAGTTTTGACTAAGAAAGGATGCTGTACTTTGTCAAATGCTTTTTCTGCATCTATTGAGAGGATCATATGATTCTCCTTCTTTCTTTTGTTAATGTATTGTATCACATTGATTGATTTGCAGATGTTGAACCAACCTTGCAGCCCAGGGATAAATCCCACTTGGTCATGGTGAATAATCCTTTTAATGTACTGTTGGATCCTATTGGCTAGTATTTTGGGGAGAATTTTTGCATCATGTTCATCACAGATATTGGTCTGTAGTTCTCCTTTTTAATGGGGTCTTTGTCTGGTTTTGGGATCAAGGTAATGGTGGCCTCATAAAACGAGTTTGGAAGTTTTCTTTCCATTTCTATTTTTTGGAACAGTTTCAGAATAATAGATATTAATTCTTCTTTAAATGTTTGGTAGAATTCCCCTGGGAAGCCATCTGGCCCTGGGCTTTTGTTTGATCGGAGATTTTTGATGACTGCTTCAATTTCCTTAGTGGTTATAGGTCTGTTCAGGCTTCCTATTACTTCCTGGGTCAGTTTTGGTTGTTGATACATCTCTAGGAATGCCTCCATTTCTTCCAGATTATCTAATTTGCTGGCATAGAGTTGCTTATAATATGTTCTTAAAATTGTTTGTATTTCCTTGGTGTTGGTTGTGATCTCTCCTCTTTCATTCATGATTTTGTTGATTAGCATCATTTCCCTTTTCTTTTTGATAAGTCAGGCCAGGGGTTTATCAGTCTTGTTAATTCTTTCAAAGAACCAGCTCCTAGTTTCATTGATCTGTTCTACTGTTCTTTTAGTTTCTATTTCATTGATTTCTGCTCTGATCTGTATTATTTCTCTTCTCCTGCTGGGTTTAGGCTTTATTTGCTGTTCTTTCTCCAGCTCCTTTGGATGTAGGGTTAAGTTGTGTACTTGAGACCATTCTTTTTCTTGAGAAAGGCCTGTATTGCTATATACTTTCCTCCTAGGACTGCCTTTGCTGCATCCCAAAGATTTTGAATAGTTGTGTTTTCATTTTCATTGGTTTCCATGAATTTTTTTAATTCCTCTTTAATTTCCTGGTTGACCCATTCATTCTTCAGTAGGACGCTCTTTAGCCTCCATGTATTTGAGTTCTTTCTGACTTTCCTCTTGTGATTGAGTTCTAGTTTCAAAGCATTGTGGTCTGAAAATAGGCAAGGAATGATCCCAATATTTTAGTACTGGTTGAGACCTGATTTGTGACCTAGGATGTGATCTATTCTGGAAAATGTTCCATGGGCACCAGAGAAGAATGTGTATTCTGTTGCTTTGGGATGGAATGTTCTGAATATGTCTGTGAAGTCCATTTGGTCCAGTGTGTCATTTAAAGTCTTTATTTCCTTGTTGATCTTTTGCTTAGATTATCTGTCCATTTCAGTGAGGGGGTGTTAAAGTGCCCCACTATTATTGTATTGATGTCAATGTGTTTCTTTGCTTTTGTTATTAATTGCCTTATATAATTGGCTGCTCCCATGTTAGGGACATAGATATTTACAATTGTTAGATCTTCTTGTTGGATAGACCCTTTAAGTAGGATATAGTGTCCTTCCTCATCTCTTATTACAGTCTTTTGTTTAAAGTCTAATTTGTCTGATATAAGGATTGCCATCCCAGCTTTCTCTTGGTGTCCATTAGCATGGTAAATAGTTTTCCACCCCCTCACTTTCAATCTGGGGGTGTCTTTGGGTCTAAAATGAGTCTCTTGCTGACAGCATATCATTGGGTCTTGTTTTGTAATCCAGTCTGATAGCCTGTGTCTTTTGATTGGGGCATTTAGCCCATTCACATGCAGGGTAACTACTGAAAGATAGGAATTTAGTGCCATTGTATTGCCTGTGAGGTGATTGTTACTGTATATTGTCTGTGTTCCTTTCTGGTCTATGTTGCTTTTAGGGTCTCTCCTTGCCTAGAGGACCCCTTTCAATATTTCTTGTAGGGCTGGTTTTCTGTTTGCAAATTCCTTTAGTTTTTGTTTGTCCTGGAAGCTTTTTATCTCTCCTTCAATTTTCAATGATAGCCTAGCTGGATATAGTATTCTTGGCTGCATATTTTTCTCGTTTAGTGCTCTGAATATATCCTGCCAGTCCTTTCTGGACTGCCAGGTCTCTGTGGATAAGTCTGTTGCCAATCTAATGTTTCTACCATTGTAGGTTACAGATCTCTTCTCCTGAGCTGCTTTCAGGATTTTCTCTTTGTCTCTGAGACTCATAAGTTGTCCTTTAGATGTCGGGGTGTTGACCTATTTTTATTGATTTTGAGAGGGGTTCTCTGTGCCTCCTGGATTTTGATACCTGTTTCTTTCCCCAAATTAGGGAAGTTCTCTGCTATAATTTGCTCCAATATACCTTCTGCCCCTCTCTCTCTTCTTCTTCTGGGATCCCAATTATTCTAATGTTGTTTTATCTTATGGTATCGCTTATCTCTCTTGAATTCTGCCCTTGTGATCCAGTAGTTGTTTATCTCTCTTTTTCTCAGCTTCTTTATTCTCCATTGTTTGGTCTTCTATATCACTGATTCTCTCTTCTGCCTCATTTATCCTAGCAGTTAGCACCCCCTTTTTTTATTGCACCTCATTAATAGCCTTTTTGATTTCGACTTGGTTAGATTTTAGTTCTTTTATTTCTCCAGAAAGAGTTTCTCTAATAACTTCCATGCTTTTTTCAAGCCCATCTAGTATCTTTAAAGTGTAGATTCTGAACTATAGGTCCGACATCGTACTAATGTCCGTATTGAGTAGGTCCCTGGAAGTCGGTACTACCTCTTGTTCTTTTTGTTGAGGTGATTTTTTCCATCTTGTCATTTTTTCCAGAGGAGAACAGGTGAATGAGAGAACAAAATGCTAACAGGGTAACACCATCCCCAGAAAATATACTCTAAACAAATCAGAAAAGACCTGAAGCCGGGGAAAAAGAAAGGCAAAGAAGGAAAAAAGAAAAAGAAGAAAAAAGAAAAAGATAAAGATAAAAACAAATAAAAACAGAACAAACCAAAAAAACCCTAGAATATGATCAAATATGATCAGGCTCATGCATAGATCAGTGCCACACATCAGATTTTGTTCTGTTAGAAGACAGTGCCTCCCAAAATTTTAAAGAAAGAAAAACTTATATATGTACAAAAATAAGGGTTGATATAATGAAGGGATGGAATATGACTGTAAAGATGAAAATTATGAAGGAATTTATAAAAGGAATTGATAAGAAGTTGTTTGAAAAAAGAAAGAAGAGAATTAAAAAAAAAGAAAAAAAGAAAAGGGAGAGAATGTGATCAGGCAAGAGACTAGAACAAAGCCATACACTAGAGATTTAGGGTATATTTTGATCTGTTAGAAGAAACCGTACCTCAAAATTTTAAAGAGAGAACAACTTATATATATATGCCAAAAATAAGGGTAACTACTATGAAGGGATAGAATATGACTCTAAAAATGAAAAATAAAAAATGTTTTTTAAAAAGGGATTGATAAGACATTGGTTGAAAAAGGGAAAAAGAAAAACTCAAACAAACAAACAAAAAAGACAATTAAAAAAATTAACTTTGAAAGACTAAAGAATCATGGTAAAAAAGCCATGGATTCTATGTGCATTATTCCCCTAGTGCTGGAGTTCTGCCGTTCTCATTGATCGGTAAACTTGGTCTTGGCTGGCTGTTCTCGCTCATCTTCTGGGGGAGGGGCCTGTTGCCATGGTTCCCAAATGTCTTTGCAGGAGGTGGAATTGCCCCACCCTTGCCCGATCCGGGCTAAGTAATCTGCTCAGGTTTGCTCTTGGGAGCTTTTGTTCCCTGCAGGCTTTCGGTACAGCTTTGGAGGCCGAGAGTGAAAATGGCAGCCTCCCAATCTCTTCCCTGGAGGAGCCGAGAACTCGGGGCCCCACTCCTCAGTGATCCCCCAGAGAAAAGCAGTCAGTCACTCCCGTCTCCCCTGTCTCCGGCTGCACTCCGTGCTCACCCAGCTTGTGACCAAGCATTTCTATCTCTGGCACCCGACCCCATGTGGAGTCTCCAAACCCAACAGATCCCTGCGGTGCACTCCCTTGCCACTCCCCCGGGGAGGAAGAGGAGTCTCCTGGATCTGCAGCTTGTTGGGTCCCTGCTGGAGGAGCAGTGGCCTGACTGTGCCGCGGATCATGGTTTATGGCAACCACGAGTTGAGAGCCTGCCTCTCAGCTCTGTCTCTGCAGCTGGCTTCCCTGCTCCGATACCTGGGAGCTCTGCTACACTCAGACACCCCTGGTCTTTCTGTGACCCCAAGGGTCCTGAGACCACACTGTCCCACAAGGGTTCCATGCCCCACTTAGCCACTGGAGCAACGTCCCTCAGTGGAGCCGACTCTAAAAGTTCCGATTTTGTACTCCGTGGCTCTATCACTTGCTGGTAGTGGCTGATGGAGGCCCCTCCCCCGCCATCTATCTTCCTGAATATCACCTCGGATTCACTTCTCCATACCTCATACCTTCCAGAAAGTGGTCGCTTTTCTGTTCAGAGAGTTGTTGCTATTCTTTTCTTCAATCTCCTTTTGAGTTTGTAGGTGTTCAGAATGGTTTGATCCCTATCCAGCTGAATTCCAGAGACCAGATGAAATTTAGGTCTCCTACTCCTCCGCCATCTTGCTCCGCCCCTCCCATCAGCAGCTTTTTAAATGCCAGCATACTGTGGTTTTAAGGTTTAATTAAAGGGATTATCATAACAAATCCAGGAAAAAGATAAACATATTAGGTAGCTTTGGGTTTACCACTAGAAAATAAAAATAATTAAGATAATTTGATTTTCTGCCTTCAGCAATATTTTTTTCTAGATATAGGCTAAATAATGCACACAAAAACCAGTGAGCAAAAGCCAGGCTTAACCATATGCTCAGTATAGAAACTATCAAAACACATGTGAATTTGTGTTGATCAGTGCTCTTAATTTTTAGTAATCACAAAAATGTACTAATCACTAAATGTAGTAAGTAATAATAACAAATATGATTTCATTGTAATTGGTTAGCTGGGAAATTTTCAGGCATGTGAAGAAGCCTAAAACTCTGTTAAAGTTTTATGTTTTAAAACAAAATTTCCTGCTATTTTATGTTGATAGTATAAATACATAGTGGGAATAGGATGAAGCAGTATCTGTGCTATCAGTGTAAATAGCTAAAGGCTTGCTTGAGGAGGGGGAGGGGAAAACATCTATAGGAGAAATTTCCATTTTCAAAACTTGTCTCTTAGGTCAAAGTGCTTCTGCAACTCAAAAATGAGTTTCATTGTGTAATACACTATCCAGAGTTTTTTTCCAGATAAGCAAGGCACATATCAGGAGGTGATCCAAGCTTTGGGGGCATATATCCTTCTCACCTCAATTCTAGGTATTTTCTCATCCAATGTCTCACATAATACTAGCATAAATTTGTGATAGAGGAAAAGGTAAAACTGTACCACTTTCCAACTTCAATTTATTTGGTTTATTGGTTTATCATTTTCATTCAGAAACATAAATAATAGACATAGTTTTTCATTTGACTAAGGTACATATGGTGAGTAAGAAAACCTTCATATTTAACTTTGCTACAAATTCAGAAAAACAAATAGAAGACAGTGTTCTAAAAATAAAAAAGCAAATAACATACAGCATAATCAGACTTCTCTTTCTCAACTTCATGGCCACTAAATCAGTCAATTACATGTCCATGACTTTCCCATGTATCTCTGCTTGAATAAGCATATTTTCAATATTTTAAAACTTACTGTTTTGCATGAGATTATTGTTTAGGTGGCAGTGAGGGGCAGTTTTGTTATTTTCTCTAGCACAATCTAAAAAGCAGATGAAAAAGGAAATAGGGAGACAAATTTAAAAGAAAAAAATTGCTTGAAAAATAATAAATCAGAGTATGGGCACAAGTTATGTATATTTGGAGATTTTCCTCAATCTCAGTTGACAATAAAGGGATATACTGAAACCTCAAACAACTGTACAGCTCTCTGTGCACTTAGATTGTTCTGCACTTTTCAAATTAACACTACATGCCTAGCATGCAATAGTTCACAATTGGAGCTAAGATTTTGCAAACCATTTTCTTATAATAAAATATTTTCTGTCTGGGATCACAACAGTAAGAATAAATGAGAGAGGTTGGTCATCTGTAAGGATCTTTTCAGTGGCAGTTCTAAGACACATTTTTAAGATACATGGATGATGAAATGTCTCTCCTTGACTCATCAGGAAAAAAAATCAATCTAAAATACTCTTAATGTTGACATCAGCATCATGGCACTGTGAGTCATTCCTTTTTTCCTTCCCTTTGATTTATAACTAATTGGACATCCATAACTAGGGGGGAAAAAAAATCTCTGCACAGCATATCAGGACACCCAGGAGATCCATCCATCTTTGCACCCAAAAGTGTGTGGTTTGAAGCACAGAGGAGGTGGCACAAAGAGGGGGAAGTGGCCACAGAGCCAGAAAAGGCAAAGGAGGTGATGGCAGAGAAGTGAACCAGTGAGCCAGCATGATCTTTCTCATAGAGGAGGTGAAAGTGGAAGGCAGTGAGTCGGGTTCTATCCAACATCATGCTGCTGCTTAGAGACCAATTGTTCTCTCTGAGGAAAGGCTACTGTGTCTAGGGCAAAGGAAAGGAAAGGGAAATTAGCAGACAAAGAGAACTGAAGGAAAGCATCTCCTGCTCTCTTCTACAGAAAGCAAGAAGACTGCCCACAGACCTCTGGGACCCCCTACTGGGCCATGAACACACCCCTGAAGTGCTAAGTACATCACCACCACCACCACTCCACCCCACCCCTGCTGAAAGCCTTTTCTTTTACCTTTTTTTTTTTTTTTAATGCATGCTCTCCCCACCTTAGCCAAAAGTTAGATTCCTTAAGAGTAATCAAATACTTGGCCTAAAGTGCCACCTTATGGGAAACAAAAGGAACACTCTTAGCTACCAACCTGTTGAACTGTTAGAACCAAGATAAGCAAAACCTTGTCCAAATAAGAAAGGTGCTCAGTACTTTAAATGTGAGGGCACAGGCACTTTTCATTGAACACCACAAAAAATCATGGTAATGCAATATCACAAAAAGAAAATGACAATGTTCCAGCAACTGAACCAAAAGACATGGAATATTGTGATCTAATTGATAAAGAATTTAAAATAACTATTATGAAGAAATTCAATGAGGTACAAGAAAACTCAAAAAAGGCAAGACAATGTCTCAGGAATAAAATTAATTAACATAGGAGTACTTTACAAATGGGTTAAGATCTAAAAAAGAACCAAACAGAAATTCTGGAGCTGAAGAACTCAATAAATGAGATGAAGAATACATTAGAATGCACTGGAAATACAGCTGATCATATGGAAGAGAGAATCAGTGAGCTAGAAGATAGGAATTTAGAAATGATTCAGGTTGAAGGGGAGAAAGAACTAAGATTTTTAAAAAGTAAAGAAAACTTACAAGAGCTATCAGAGTCCATTATAAAAGCCAGCATAGGAATAATGGGTATTCAAAAGAGAAAAGAGGGAGTTTATGTAAAGAAATAATAGCTGAGAACTTCCCAAACCTGGAGAAGGATATACAAGTCCAGGAAAGCTAACAAAACATTATTATCTGGAGGCAAAAAGATCTTCTCCACAACACATTATAATAAAACTGTCAAAAGCCAATGATAAAGAATTTTGAAGGAAGCCAGGAAAGAAGATGGAAATCTACAAAAATATCCCCATGGGCCATCTGCAGATTTCTTAGCAGAAACTGTACAGACCAGGAGAGAATGGAATAGCATATTCAAAATATTAAAAGATAAAAACTACCAGCCAAGAATTGTATCCAGCAAAGTTATCCTTAAGATATGAAGGAGACATAAAGGCTTTCCCAGACAAACAAAGTTAGGAAGTTCACCATCATTATACCTGCCTTAGAAGAAATGCTAAAAGGAGCTTTTCAAGAAAAAAAATGAAAAGACAAAAGTACACAAAACTCCGACTAAGGTGATAAATAGAGTTAAAATAATGTAACTCTTTTCTTAGAACAGTATATTAAACTCTTAACCATAGCATAAAGGTTAAAAAAAGAGCATTAAAAATAACTATAGCAACCACAGCTTAGTAATGAAATCACAACATTAAAATAGATAAGTTGTGACCTTAAAAATATAAAAGAGGAAGAGTAAAAGGATGGAAACTTTATAAGTGAATGAAGATAAATTGCAATTAGCAGAAAAAGGACTGTATTATCTGTGAGTTGTTTTATGTAAATAAGCCTTATGGTAACCCCAAAGCAAAAAATCTACAGCAGAGACAAAAACATAAAAAAGGGGGAGACTGAACAAATAATCCTGGAAAACCACCAACGTATAAAGGTAGAAAGAAATGAAAGAGAAAAGAAAGAATAGAGAGACAAAATAACCAGATGACAAATGATAAAATGGCAGTAGTAAATCCTTGCATGTCAGCAATCACCCTAAATGTAAATGGATTGAAGTCACCAATCAAAAGACACAGAGCAGCTGGTTGGATAAAAAATTAAAACCCAACTATATGCTGCCTACAGGAGACTCATTTTAACACTAAAGGCACACACGTAGGCTCAAAGTGAATGGGTAAATAATATTCCAAGGAAATGGAAATGTAAAGAGGATGGTCATAATCATACTTATACGAGACAAAATAAACTTCAAGCTAAAAGGTGTAATAGGAGACAAAGGCCGTTATGGAGTCAATATACATCAAGAAAATATAACAACCATAGATATATATGCTGTTAAAACTTGAGCACCAAAATATAAAGCTATTAATAACAAATCTTAAGAAGAAAAAGAAACAATACAATAATTGTAGGATACTTCAATATCCCACCATCAGCATGGATAGATCATCCAGGCAGAAAATCAACAAGAAATCCTTGAAATTGAACCACAACTTTAGAACAAATGGATTTAATAGACATATACAGAGCATTCCACCCAACAACAACTTAACACACATTCTTTGCAAGTGCACATGGAAGATTCTCCAGGACAGACCATATGATAGGCTACCAAAAAAGAACAAAAACAAAAACAAAAAACCTTTGCAAATTTAAGAAGACTGAAATCACATAAACTATCTTCTCTGACCACAATGGTATGAAATTAGAAATCAGCAACAAAAGGAAAATAATATCTACAAATGTGTGGAAAGTAAACACACACTTCTAAACAACCACTGGGTTAAAATAAAAATCAAAAGGATAATAAAAATTATCTGAAAGGAAGTGAAAATGAAAACACAACATATAAAATCTTGTGGGATATAGCAAAAGCAGTTCTGAGAGGAAAGTTTATAGCAATAAATGTATATTATATTAAGAAATCAGAAAGATGGGGCGCCTGGGTGGCTCAGTTGGTTGAGCGACTGCCTTCAGCTCAGGTCATGATCCTGGAGTCCCGGGATCGAGTCCCGCATCGGGCTCCCTGCTTGGCAGGGAGTCTGCTTCTCCCTCTGACCCTCCCCCCTCTCATGTGCTCTCTCTCATTCTCTCTCACACAAATAAATAAATAAAATCTTTAAAAAAAAAATCAGAAAGATATCAAATAAAAAGCTTGATTTTACACTTCAAAAAACTAGAGAAAGAACAGACTGAGCCCAAAGTTAGCAGGAGGAAAGAAATGCTAAGGATCTACAGTCAGAAGACTAGTTTGCCATTCTGCTTAGGATAACTCATGGTTGAAATCAAAATCAGGGTGTCATCCAGGCTGAGTTGTCCTCTTGAATCTCCTGGGGGAAATCTGCTCACAAATCATTCTTGTTGACAGAATTCATTTCTTTGTAGGTATTCAACTTAAATCCTGTTTTTTTGCCAGCAGGAGGCTGAAGGTCATTCTCAGTTCCTGGAAGTCATTCTTAGTTCCTTTCCTAATGGTCCCCTCCATCTGCAAGACTCTAATGGCTGAATGAATCTTGCTGGTGCTTCAGACATCTGGCTTGCTCTTCTGCAACTATCCTGAGAGATACTCTTCTTTCAAAGGCTGTGATTAGATTAGGCCTACCCAGACAAAAATAATCTGCCTATCTTAAAGTCTACTGTGCCATATAACTTGGCTAATCCTGGGAGTAAAACCCATCATATTCAGCTAGGAGATTATTCAGGATTTATACCCCAGAGAGAGCAGATCTTAAGGGAAATTTTAGGATCCCGACTAACAAATCTGGCCTATTACTTTTGGCCTATAAACTAATCTCTTCGGCAAATTTTTCACATTTACCCACTTTAGAAATGTATTTTCAGTTATCATACCAGATATATTTTAGGTACAGCAATTAATCATCATTCATGTTTAGTAATTACAGCCTCTGTATTGATAAATTATTTTTTATTAACCTGTAATTTGATGAACCAACAAAAGACTGGTCAGCTTCTGAGTTCCTCTTGAAATGGTCAGTTACCATCTCATCCCTGACAATTACAAGTTGCTTAATTGTCCTAGGTTCAATTTTCCCTACTCCATTATCTTCCCACTTACACTAAAATATGATTGCTAGTTACTCAAATGCAATATATTCATAAAAATTATATATATGTAATGCCTTATTTTAAAAGGTCATTTAAACAAGTGGGTAGAATATAAAAGCTTATGATGGAGAAAGGGATATTTATGGTGCTTCTGTGAACATGATTAAATTGAAATATTGATGATTTCAGTATACAAAAATAGCAAGAATAATGCATTTATTGTATTACAAAATTTTCAGTCATATATTCTCAGAATTGCCCCTTATTCTTTTCCTTTCATTAGCTTTAGTTTGCCAAAACACTCAATGAAATGTAACACATTAGAAATGAACTCAGTTGGAAGACTATGGACTCTGAGAAACAAACTGAGGGTTTTAGAGGGGAGGGGGGTGGGGGATGGGTTAGCCCGGTGATGGGTATTAAGGAGAGCACATATTGCATGGAGCACTGGGTGTTATATGCAAACAATGAATCATGGAACACTACATCAAAAACTAATAATGTATTTAGTTTGATAAATTCTTTATAGATTTTGGATACTAGCCCTTCATGCGATATGTCATTTGCAAATATCTTTTCCCATTCTGTCGGTTGTCTTTTGGTTTTGTTGACTGTTTCTTTTGCTGTGCAAAAGCTTTTTATCTTGATGAAGTCCCAATAGTTCATTTTTGCCCTTGTTTCCTTTGCCTTTGGCAATGTTTGTAGGAAGAAGTTGCTACAGCTGAGGTCGAAGAGGTTGCTGCCTGTGTTCTCCTCTAGGATTCTGATGGACTCCTGTCTTATATTGAGGTCTTTCAACCATTTGGAGTCTATTTTTGTGTGTGGTGTAAGGAAATGGTCCAGTTTCATTCTTCTGCATGTGGCTGTCCAATTTTCCCAACACCATTTGTTGAAGAGACTGTCTTTTTTCCATTGGACACTCTTTCCTGCTTTGTCAAAGATGAGTTGACCATAGAGTTGAGGGTCCATTTCTGGGCTCTCTATTCTGTTCCACTGGTCTATGTGTCTGTGTTTGTGCCAGTACCATACTGTCTTGATGATGACAGCTTTAGAATAGAGCTTGAAGCCCGGAATTGTGATGCCATCTGTTGATGGACATCTTGGCTCTTTCCATAGTTTGGCTATTGTGGACATTGTTGCTATAAACATCGGAGTGCACGTACCCCTTTGGATCCCTACATTTGTATCTTTGGGGTAAATACCCAGTAGTACAATTGCTGGGTCATATGGTAGCTCTATTTTCAACTTTTGGAGGAATCACCATAATGTTTTCTGAGCAAAATAAGTCAATCAGAGAAAGACATGCATCATATGATCTCACTGATAATGAGGAATCCTTAACCTCAGGAAATAAACTGAGGGTTGTTGGAGTGGTGGGAGGTGCGAGGCAGGGGGTGGCTGGGTGATAGACATTGGGGAGGGTATGTGCTATGGTGAGCACTGTGAATTGTGTAAGACTGTTGAATCACAGACCTGTAACTCTGAAACAAATAATACATTATATGTTAAAAGAAAAAAAAAAAAAAAGATAGTAGGAAGGGAAAAATGAAGGCAGAGAAATTGGAGGGGGAGATGAACCATGAGAGACTATGGACTCTGAGAAATAAACTGAGGGTTCTAGAAGGAACAGGGCTGGGGGGATGGATTAGCCTGGTGATGGGTATTAAAGAGGGCACGTAGTGAATAGAGTACTGGGTGTTATACGCAAACAATGAATCATGGAACACTACATCAAAAACTAATGATGTAATGTATGGTGATTAACGTAACATAAAAAAAAAAAAAACTAATGATGTAATGTATGGTGACTGACATAATAAAATAAAATTTTTAAAAAATTAAAAAAAATAAATAAATTCAATTGGGTGCCTGGGTGGCGCAGTTAGTTGAGCCTCCAACTCTTATTTTGGCTTAGGTCTTGATCTCAGTGTCCTGAGACTGAACCCTGCATTGGGCTCCACACTCAGTGGGGAGTCTGCCTGAGATTCTCTCTCTCTCCCTCCCTCTCTGCTCCCACCCCCTCCCTACTCATGCACACTCTCTCTATTTATTTATTTAAGAGAGAGAGAGTGTGCACGACCAGTGGGGAGAGGGGCAGAGGGAGAGGGACAAGCAGACTCCCCACTGAGCAGGGACCCTGATACAGGTCTCCATCCCAGGACCCCGAGATCATGACCTGAGCCGAGGGCAGACGCTTAACCAAATGAGCCACCCAGGTACCCCTAAATAAATACATCTTAAAAAAAAAAACTAAATATAACTTTTCTCTTAATTCAACACTTTCCTGTATTTTACCATCACTTTCAATGATGCCAGCTTTCTCCAATTTTTCCTTTTTTGACTTCTGCTTCTTCATTGTCCTTTATATTCAATAATAAAGATATGAATCCTTCTGAGAATCTGATAAAAATCCATTGATCTTTATCCCACAGAAATATATATATATATATATATATATATATATATATATATATGAATATATGCACATATATACAACATTTTGCTTTCAATTTGGAGACTCACTGATCCCCTAAAACTATCTACATTTCATATCTTCTAAGTTTTGCTATTTATTTCTCTGAAAAGTTTTATATCCACATCCTCTCTCTATTTCTAGAGCTCTCACCCTCACACCTCATTTACTGCAATCATATCCTTGCTCTTTCCAGACACCAGTGTATCCATACTCAGTGCACCTTACACATAGATAAGGTTTAACAAATTCTTTCTCAAAAACTTTCAATATATTAATTTATTCAAAAGTCTCCCTCTCTGTATTTTAGTGCTCATTCCTCTCATCTAAACTTACAAAGCCTTTTTCATCTCTTTTCCTTAAAACCACTGCCTCATCCTGTTCCCTAATTAAAGGCTGTGGAAAACATGACTGACTTAAACAAATTCAAATTCTTTCCTCTAAATGAAATTAACTTCTTCCTGGCTCCCTGCAAGCCCTTCTTTGCAGATGATGTCACAGCCACTTGTAATGCCCTAGCTTTACCCGTCAGCTCTTCTGCAGTATATTTATTTGTCATGTGTGTATGTGCTATTGATATTAACCTGAAATAACTTTTATTCTGATCATTTTCTCCATTTCTACACTGTAAGATCAGAAGGAAAACACGAGATCTGTGTCCTTTATACCTATCCTTCTACCTTGCCTCCCCACTTCCAATTAAGAATATTATGTTGTCTTTGAAAGCATATGTACACATGTAGTTAAGTACTAGTGGTGAACATAAATGTAAGTCAATAAATTATACTTTCTACATTTTTCAAAGAAAGAAAAAGCTAATTTTAATAGAACGGAATATAGTTTGAAATCCTGTTTAAAAGTCTACTGTATTTATTAATTGTATTTTTAAAAATATCTTTCACGTAACACAATACCCAAACACATGTTACAAACATATATTCACACAAATGCAACCTTGAAAATAAAATATAAGGTGAAAAAGAAATTCATTCTCTCTGACAAAAAATAAATGGAGATGGGATAAGTTCTCAGGAGCTGCCCTGAGGTTAACTCTCAGACAAAGCAATTCATTTCAAAAAATAAACTCCAGTGCAGGAATCAGAGCTTTTAATTCTGCATTGTACCTAGGTCCTGATGTCTGCTAACAGAATGGAAAAAAAAAAGGAAATAAATTGTGAATCACATTAACATCTGTCACAGGGAAATGGCAATGGTTTCAAGAGGAGCCTTTGCCATGAAAAGGCCCAAATGACACTAAGTCAGTGAGTGGTGGGCTCAGTGACTGATAGGAGCACATAGCAAAGGGATAGCACTTTGTAGCAATATGGTTCCCTGGTTTAGCCTAGAGAAAATGTTTGTGTAGGCTTCTCATGGCTCTTCCCTAGTGCCACAGTCCCTGGCCACAGTTGAAGGAGGCCCTCTGGCCAATGGTTTCCTTGAATACAGAGATGGTGATAGTACAACTAGCAATATATATGCAGATTCTTCCCATGAATTGTCTGTGAAGTATGTCAATTCTCTGAGTGACCTTAGAAAAATCAGTCAAGAGTCAATCAGGACTCCTGGCTGGCTCAGCTTGTAGAACATGTGACTCTTGATCCAGGGGTTGTGAGTTTGAACACCATTTTGGGGGTAGAGTTTACTTAAAAAAAAGAATCAATCAACCTAGGGATATCTGCAAGGATTATGGGGAGCAGGGGTTAGGCAGAACAAGGTCAAAATTAGCCACAGTAGCAGCTCCTTCCACTTTTTAATGCTGAAAGGAGGAATTTGGATAATTGAGGCAGAGAATAATTGTTATTCTATCAGTTTGAATCATAACTGTATCTCTAGGCTGGTGGCCTAAGGACATACCTGCTATGTTTATATTTACATTTTAATTGGTACAGACAAAGCATTGTTGGAATTCAGAGTTTGTCAAACAGACACTGTAAAGTGATGTAACAATTTGCCTCTGGAAGTGCTGAAAAATCATTCCCTTTAGATAGGGAGATTTCCTGCTCCCTTCTTCACACTGCACACAGAGAATAGCTTCTATTATTCTGCTACAGAAAAAATGTTAATTGATTAATCCAAAGAGGACCTTTTTGGAAACAGAAAATATTGCATAAACATCCTGTAGTTCATTTGCTCCCCTTGTGTTATCTGTAGGTTTTTAATTGAAATGCATGAGAGAATACCAGTACTTCACAGTACCTGGATATGTTTAGATTTTAGCCTCCTTTACCACCTTTTGGAGTAAGCCCAAATTCTTTATTTATCAAGGGTACAAAGTGAAAGTCAAGGTTAAAGTGACTTGTCTAAAATATTTAGATGATAATACTAAAATTATATGGCCTGTATTTCAGAGTATGGCAGCAGTTTTTATAATTCAACATTGAAATAGACAATAAAAATGTAAATTTTATACAAATCGACAATTAAATTTTATGCTATTAAAATATTTTGAATGAATGTAACACTTGCGATAAAATGCTTCACTAAAGGGTAGGATTTGGTTTCCAATTCAGCTTCTGCAACTTAATAGCTGTAAGATTTTGTCAATTAACTGAAACTTAGAAACACATTTTTATCTATTAAATATAGATTTTAAATTCCTATCTCACAGGTTATAATGAGGCTTAAATGAGAAAATGAGGTGAAATCACTATGCAACTACAAAGAGGTAAATAAATTCTATTTACGTTATTATAGTTGTTACACAAGTACAGTTAGGATAAACATCAGAAAGTGCTACTTTAAACCAAGAGTAATAAACATATAAATTGCTTAAACACAAGCTAGACAATGTTAAAAATGACTTTATAAAGGTGTTTAAATATTGAAAGTAGAAGATACATGATGGATAAATAACAGAAAGTGGATTACATTATATTTCTGGTTTGGGGGAATAAAATTATTAACTTCCAAGCAGTGCCCCTTAGCTAGATGCCTTGTAAATGTCTAGTGACATTTTTTCCTTTAATATTGTTTAAATATTCTGGATTAATCATTACAAAACTACATAAGACAATATTGTGCAGCTTCAAATATCAATAGTGGCAATTGAGAGACACTGGAAAGGAAGTCATAAGGATCTGCAGTTAGTGGGTTCAGCACACATCTTTGACTATATATCCAAAGCCTGTGTCATTTCTCCCATCAGAAATGAGAAGAAAGAAAAGAAGAAACAAAAGTCAATATCATAAACATCTGTGGACAGGACCCTGTGTATATGATATAAATTCTCCACTTTTGGGCGCCTGGGTGGCTCAGTCGGTCGAGTGACTGCCTTCAGCTCAGGTCATGATCCTGGAGTCCCGGGATCGAGTCCCGCATCAGGCTCCCCGCTCAGCGGGGAGTCTGCTTCTCCCTCTGACCCTCCTCCCTCTCGTGCTCTCTGTCTCTCATTCTCTCTCTCACAAATAAATAAATAAAATCTTTAAAAATAAATAAATAAATACATACATACATACATACATACATAAATTCTCCACTTTTATCACTCCAAGTAAAAGTTATAAGAGGAGTGGGGCGCCTGGGTGGCTCAGTTGGTTGAGCGACTGCCTTCGGCTCAGGTCATGATCCTCGAGTCCCAGAATCGAGTTCCGCATCGGGCTCCCTGCTCGGCAGGGAGTCTGCTTCTCCCTCTGACCCTCCTCCCTCTCGTGCTCCCTGTCTCTCATTCTCTCTCTCTCAAATAAATAAATAAAATCTTAAAAAAAAAAAAGTTATAAGAGGAGAAGTAAAAAGGGCAAATGTCAGAAAGATTATGTTCATTATGTGTTTCTTTGCTTTTGTTATTAATTGCCTTATATAATTGGCTGCTCCCATGTTAGGGACATAGATATTTACAGTTGTTAGATCTTCTTGTTGGATAGACCCTTTAAGTAGGATATAATGTCCTTCCTCATCTCTTATTACAGTCTTTGGTTTAAAATCTAATTTGTCTGATATAAGGATTGCCACCCTAGCTTTCTCTTGGTGTCCATTAGCATGGTAAATAGTTTTCCACCCCCTCACTTTCAATCTGGGGGTGCCTTTGGGTCTAAAATGAGTCTCTTGCACACAGCATATCGATGGGGCTTGGTTTTTTATCCAATCTGATAGCCTGTGTCTTTTGATTGGGGCATTTAGGCCATTTACATTCAGGATAACTATTGAAAGATAGGAATTTAGTGCCATTGTATTGCCTGTAAGGTGACTGTTACTGTATATTGTCTGTGTTCCTTCCTGGTCTATGTTGCTTTTAGGCTCTCTCCTTGCCTAGAGGACCCCTTTCAATATTTCTCGTAGGGCTGGTTTTCTGTTTGCAAATTCCTTTAGTTTTTGTTTGTTCTGGAAGCTTTTTATCTCTCCTTCTATTTTCAATGACAGCCTAGCTGGATATAGTATTCTTGGCTGCATATTTTTCTTGTTTAGTGCTCTGAATATATCTTGCCAGTCCATTCTGGCCTGCCAAGTCTCTGTGGATAAGTCTGTTGCCAATCTAATGTTTCTACCATTGTAGGTTACAGATCTCTTCTCCCGAGCTGCTTTCAGGATTTTCTCTTTGTCTCTGAGACTTGTAAGTTTTACTATTAGATGTCAGGGTGTTGACCTATTTTTATTGATTTTGAGATGGGTTCTATGTGCCTCCTGGATTTTGATGCCTGTTTCTTTCCCCAAATTAGGGAAGTTCTCTGCTATAATTTGCTCCAATATACCTTCTGCCCCTCTCTCTCTTCTTCTGGGATCCCAATTATTCTAATGTTGTTTCATCTTATGGTATCGCTTATCCTCTTGAATTCTGCCCTTATGATCCAGTAGTTGTTTATCTCTCTTTTTCTCAGCTTCTTTATTTTCCATCATTTGGTCTTCTATATCACTGATTTTCTCTTCTGTCTCATTTATCCTAGCAGTTAGTGCCCCCATTTTTTATTGCACCTCATTAATAGCCTTTTTGATTTTGACTTGGTTAGATTTTAGTTTTTTTATTTCTCCAGAAAGGGTTTCTCTAATAACTTCCATGCTTTTTTCAAGTCCAGCTAGTATCTTTAACATCATGATTCTGAACTCTAGTCCCGACATCATACTAATGTCCATATTGAGTAGGTCCCTGGCAGTCGGTACTACCTCTTGTTCTTTTTGTTGAGGTGACTTTTTCCATCTTGTCATTTTGTCCAGAGGAGAATAGATGAATGAGAGAACAAAATGCTAATAGGGTAACAACGTCCCAAGAAAATACACTCCAAACAAATCAGAAAAGACCTGAAGCTAGGGGAAAAGAAAGGGAAAGAAAGAAAAAAGAAAAAGAAAAAGAAAAAAAAAAGAAAAAGAAAAAGATAAAAACAAATAAAACAGAACAAACCAAAAAAACCTAGAATATGATCAAGTATGGTCAGGCTCGTGCATAGATTAGTGCCACACACTAGATTTTGGGTGTATTTTGGTCTGTTAGAATAAAGTGCCTCCCAAAATTTTAAAGATAGAAAAACTTATATATATACAAAAATAAGGGTTGATATAATGAAGGGATGGAATATGACTGTAAAGATGAAAATTATAAAAAAAATTATAAAAGGAATTGATAAGTTGTTTGAAAAAAGAAAGAAGAGGATTAAAAAAAGAAAAAAAGGGAAGAGAATGTGATCAGGCAGGAGAATAGAACAAAGCCATACACTAGAGATTTAGGGTATATTTTGATTTGTTAGAAGAAACTGTATCTCACAATTTTAAAGAGAGATATATATATATGACAAAATATCATATATATGTCATATATATTTGACAAAAATAAGGGTAACTACTATGAAGGGATAGAATATGACTCTAAAAATGAAAAATAAAAGTGTTTTTTTAAAAAAGGGATTGATAAGTTGTTGGTTGAAAAAGGGAAAAAGAAAAACTCAAACAAAAAAAGACAGTGAAAAAAATTAACTTTGAAAGACTAAAGAATCATGGTAAAAAAGCCATAAATTCTATGTGCATTATTCCCCTAGCGCTGGAGTTCTGCTGTTCTCATTGATCAGTAAACTTGGTCTTGGCTGGCTGTTCTCGCTGATCTTCTGGGGGAGGGGCCTGTTGCCATGGTTCCCACATGTCTTTGCCGGAGGCCTAATTGCCCCGCCATTGCTGATCTGGGCTAAGTAATCGGCTCGGGTTTGCTATCAGGAGCTTTTGTTCCCTGCAAGCTTTCTGTACAGCTTTGGAGGATGAGACTGTAAATGGCAGCCTCCCAATCTCCACCCTGGAGGAGCCGAGAACTTGGGGCCCCACTCTTTAGTGAGTCCCCAGAGAAAAGCAGTCAAGCACTCCCATCTCTCCCATCTCTGGCTGTACTCCGTGCTCACCGGGCCTGTGACCGCGCGTTTCTATCTCTGGCACCCGACCCCGGGTGGAGTCTCCAAACCCAGCAGATCCCTGCGGTGCGCTCCCACGCAGCTCCTCCCGGGGGAGGAAGGGGAGTCTCCCCGGATCTGCCACTTGTTGGGTCCCTGCTGGAGGCGCAGGGGCCCGACTGTGCCGCGGATCACGGTTTATGACAACCCTGAGCTGAGAGCCCGCGCCTCGGCTCCATCTCTGCAGCCAGTTTCTCCACTCCTGAGATACCTGGGAGCTCTGCCGCACTCAGGCACCCCTGGTCTTTCTGTGACCCCGAGGGTCCTGAGACCACACTCTCCTGCAAGGGTTCCACCCCCCGCTTCGCCACTGGAGCGCCGTCCCTCAGTGGAGCTGACTTCTACAAGTCCCAATTTTGGGCTCTGCTGCTCTATCACTTGCTAGAAGCGGCTGATGGAGGCCCCCTCCCCTGCCATCTCTCCTCCCGAATATCTCCTCAGATTCACTTCTCCGCATGTCCTACCTTCCAGAAAGTGGTCGCTTTTCTGTTCAGAGAGTTGTTGCTATTCTTTTCTTCAATCTCCTGTTGAGTTTGTAGGTGTTCAGAATGGTTTGATCCCTATCCAGCTGAATTCCTGAGACCAGACGAACTTTAGGTCTCCTACTCCTCCGCCATCTTGCTCTGCCCCTCCTAGGTTATTTTCATGTTTTATATTTTTATATGTGCAGTATGGATTAATAGTTTGAATATTTGAATCCTATTTGTAAGAGCTGCTGAAGTTACTAATATAACTTTTAATATATCACCTATGCTTCTTAAGCACAGAAATAAATATATATTTGCATTTAATAAAGACATTGAAACATTTTTATTAAATATACATTTTATTAAGACTTATCGGTCATATAACTGAGGGTTTTTTTAATGAAAATTGTCATTATGTTCAATATTAGTATTCATTTACAGTTAATATAAGTATTTATCATGGTGTTATTTCTCAATGACAGGAAGAAAACATGTATAATAGAAGGTGGTATCACTCATTAATCCTTTCATATATGTAATTATCAATTTAACAAATCTTTATTGAAGATCTATCACATATAGGAACTGTGCTACATATTAGAGGTTAAAAAGTGATCTGTTTCCTCAAGACATTGCACTTGAGTGGGTAGAAATTTTATTTATTAAAACATAAAACAGGAAATGCTCTCAAGCCAAATTACATTTATAGTTTAAGACTTTGGGCGCCTGGGTGGCTCAGTCGTTAAGCATCTGCCTTCGGCTCAGGTCATGATCCCAGGGTCCTGGGATCAAGTCCCACATCGGGCTCCCTGCTCTGCGGGAAGCCTGCTTCTCCCTCTCCCACTCCCCCTGCTTGTGTTCCTGCTCTCGCTATCTCTCTCTGTCAAATAAATAAATAAAATCTTAAAAAAAAAAAAAAAGACTTAACTTTCCTTGAAATTATTCCATATTCTTTAGACTTCTATTAAAAACCTTTTCATTGGTTTCTAATTGCACTAAAAATTTTCAACCCTAGACCACTGGCATGAGCTAAAATACAGTTGACTCATAAATAGCACATAGGTTAGGGGCACTGAACCCTGCCCTTGAAAATCTGCATGTAAGTTTTGATTCCCCCAAAACTTAACTACTCATAGACTGCTGTTGACTGAAAGCCTTACTGATAACATGAACAGTCAATTAACACATATTTTGTATGTTATATGTATTATATACTTTATTCTTCTATAAAGTAAGATAGAGAAAAATGTTATTAAGAATATCATAAGGAGGGGTGCCTGGGTGGCTCAGTTGTTAAGTGTCTGCCTTCAGCTCAGGTCATGATCCCAGGGTTCTGGGATCGAGCCCCACATCAGGCTCCCTGCTCAAGAGGAAGCCAGCTTCTCCCACTCCCACTCCCCCTGCTTGTGTTCCCTCTCTCACTTGTCTCTCTCTGTCAAATAAATACATAAAATCTTTAAAAAATCATAAGGAAATTTAAAAAAAAATTGAAATTAAAAAAAACAAAATCATAAGAGAAAATACATTTATAGTGTTATACTGTATTTACCAAAAAGAAATCCATATTTGAGCAGACCCAGACAGTTCAAATCTATATTGTTCAAGGGTCAACTGTAGTCTTAATCCTAGCACAGGTCTTTTATTTAATTACTCTGAAGTAAGATTAACATTGTAGTAACAGACTAATAAAATCCATGAGTAAGATTTGGAGTGTGAAAAAAATAAACTTTTTAGAAAATAGAGTATCAAAAACCTTTAGAGAGAAAAATGGCTGGGTTTATCTGTAAACCAAAATAAATTTCATACAGTGAGACAATATTCATGGTGAAAATGAATGGAAAGATAGGGTAGGGGCAGGTCATAAAGCCCATCATAAAAAGCATGGAATTATTTTGAATTTGTATCAGTTTCTTAGAGTTGCTATAACAAAAGTGTCTCAAAATGGGTGACTTAAAAGAACAGAAATATGTTATTTCACAGTTTTGAAAGCTAGAAGTCCAAAATCAAAGTGTCAATGAGATTCATTCTTTTTTTAGGGCTCGAAGAAGTCTGTTCTATGCCTCATTCCTTGCTTTTGGTGATGACAGGCATTCCTTGACATTCATATGGGCATCTTCCCTGTGTGTCTGTGTGTCCAAATTTCACTGTTCTTATAAGGACACTAGTCATATTGTATTAAGAGCCCACCCTATTCCAATATGACCTCATTTTAACCTAGTTCAAACAATTCACATTTAAAGCATAGGTTTAGTACCTATCACTCAATATAAAACATTTAAATTCCCATCCCTTGATTATTCAATTAAACACTAATGGAGCTTCCACTGGTGTGGAAGAATTTTGTAGATGGAATTAAAATTCAAGTCACATGACTTCAAAATGTGGGGATTATCTGGGTGGTCTGGCCTGATCAGGTGAGTTCCTCAAAAAGCAGAGAGTTTTCTCCAGATAGGAGCAGAGGACGGAGTCATATCTTCAAAACACATGGGGAATTCAATGAACTGTTCTTGACTTTGAAGATGGCAGGACCACATGAAAGAACTAGTGATCTGTCTCTAGGAAGTGAGAGTGACTTCCGGATAAGAGCTAGCAAGGAAAAAGGGACCTCAGTCACACAACAACACAGAAATGAATTCTGGCAACAAAAATGAACCAGGAAGAGGATTCTTCTACAGAACTTACAGAAAGGAGTCTTGCAGACACCTTGATTTTGGCTTTGTAAGACCCTGGGCAGGAAATTCAGTTCCACTACACTGGACTTCTGACTTATACAACTAGTAAACAAATGTTTTTTTTTAAGTCACTAAGTTTGTTATCACATGTTACACCACAACAGAAAATTAATACAATTTTGGCCTATGTGTTAGGTTTGTCTTTTGTGTGGTGGTAATTCCTCTCTACAAAATATATAGTTAAACCTTGAGTGACATGGGTTTGAATTGCATGGGTCCAGTTATACACAGATTTTTTTCAATAAATATAGTACAGTACTGTAAATATATTTTCTCTTCAAGATTTTCTTAATAGAATTTTGTTTTCTCCATCTTATTTTATTGTAGAAATACAGTATATAATGCATATACAAAATATGTGTTAATCGACTGTTTACGTTATCAGTAAGGTTTTTAGTCAAGAGGCAGTCTATGAGTAGTTAAATTCTGGAGGAATCAAAAGTTATATGCAGATTTTCAACTGCACAGGTGTTGACATCCCTAATTCCCAGTGTTGTTCAATGTCAAGTGTATAGCAGTGGTGCCAAGAAAAGAAACTTCAGTTTCAATTTATTTTTTTCCTTTTAATTTCCTACTTGAATTCTTTTTTTAAAAACCTTATGCAAATAGTTCTTAAAGTACTGTAACAAATTTCTATACTCTAAGATTTTTATGATTTGGTATATAGCATCTGATATGAGAGATGTAGTATATACTATTTTCTGGACTGTTTTACCCCTATTTAAAACTAAAATATATATATATTTTTTAACTTTAAGAAAGTCATTACGCAAACATAATAAATTTCCATTAAATAACACACTTAAGCCACAAGAAGATTTATATTTTCCTAAATATAAGCTTGATAGATATCATTTAAATACTGGCTGGAATCTATTGTAATCAATTTTATTTATAACATGAAATTTTATTTATATGCTAAGTAGTAAAACTACAAAAAAAAAAAAAAAGCCAAGGCAGTATCAATAAAAATATAGTCTGAGATATAATTTACATAAGACTTTGAAAAAATATTTTCTTACTGAGTTACATGAAATATAATCCTAACAGCTACTAAATTATTAGGCATCTAAATTGGTTTCCTGATGCCTTTTATGGGCCTCTATATGTATAAAAAGTGTTATTATTAAATGAAATTTACTTTTTTATTACAAAACCTGTCCTTATTTTTTGGTTGCACAAATACTCAATTCTAGGTGGAACCTAAATAAGGACAGAGAACGGAAATAAGGTCATTTCTTTCCTTGGTCTTGATGCTTGTTAGAGCAGAAAATGCCTGTTCACATATGTAAGATGCTGAAAACTACAGCAAAATATTCATTGCATTCCTGGGGATGTCAAAACTCCCCTCTTTCACAGAATTCCAGAACTTGTGTAGAAGCAGATCAGCAAATTTCATCTTCACTCTGTGATCAGCCTGAAGCTCACAAAGTTCCTCCTGTCCTCTTAGAGTCTAATTCTCAGTCTGACCAAAAGATTCAGAAAAAGGGTACCTTACCCATTCATACCTTTGCATTCAAAGAGAGGGAACACCCCATTCACTTCTCTCCTAGGACTCTTCCAGGTGGCTTTCAATAACACCTGAGACTTGTTGATTCCCTTTCATATACTCAAGTCCTAGCAGGAGCGGAGACACTTTTTCTTCTGCAGTTGATTTTTTTTTTTTTTAAAGATTTTATTTATTCATTTGAGATAGAAAGAATGAGAGATAGAGAGCATGAGAGGGAGGAGGATCAGAGGGAGAAGCAGACTCCCTGCTGAGCAGGGAGCCTGATGCGGGACTTGATCCTGGGACTCCAGGATCATGACCTGAGCCGAAGGCAGTCGCTTAACCAACTGAGGCACCCAGGCGCCCCAGTTGATTTTTTTTTAAAATCAGCTTTCTTTTACAACATTTTCTGCCAGACCTCACAAAGACCTATTAAACTGGTGAACGTGTAGAAATAATATCTACTAAGCAGACCAGGTTCAGCAACCATACTCCATCTTGAAATTCTCCACTGAATCAGGTCTACTATTTTCTTGAGGGCCTTCCTCCAACTCACCTATCTGCTGCCACACCCTGCTGAGAACTGTTCCTCTATTAAGCCACCAGACTTCCCCATGTAGCAAATTTATGTGCTCTTTGACTAGGTGTACATCTGTTTTTAATACAATATCAAGTAAACTGGTTTTTGTTTAATAAAGAATTTTTGTAGCATCATTCATAACTTTTTTTTTTTTTTTTTTTTTAGAATTTCACCTCCAAGAATGTCTCCAGCATTTCTTGATAAAGAATATATTCTTTACTCAGGATTTTCTTTCATTTAAAGAGATATAAGCCCTCTCATAGAATTAAGTATTGATAAAGTCACCATCAGTACAGATGTCAACATGGTTCCTCCAAAACAGAGGTTTTGTTTGTGGGTAAGAGGAAAAACATTAAAAACTTCTTGGCCTTTGCTCATACCAGTCTGCTCTTTGCAGTAGGAAAAAAATTCTTGAATCTCACTGTCATTCTCAACCTATAAATGCTACAGCATGACATTTACTAGAGAAATCTCAGAATTCATCAACCTGGTAAAGGAGCTGTTGTTTTTCAGATTATTACACAAAACTTCTTCAGCATGATGTGACATGATATTAATATGTCTATTATCATACTGTTTGAGAGTGAAACCTTTCTAAATTCTCATACTGCATCTTGTCCTAGCATTTTAATCACCATAATTTTACATACTGGCATTACTAGGTTCTCACCTACTGTGTGACTTTTCCGTCTCTGGCAGTAAGTTTGGTTACTAAACAACTTGCTTCCTGAGACTTTTGACTAATGTGACTTTTTAAAATGAAAACTTTAATTTGTTTTGTGATTCTAGTGTCCATTTAAAATAATCAGCACTAATCTTTAAGTTTCAAAAGGCTGTGACTTGTAATGAAATACATTTTTAATTTTGCTGGAGCCATTTCTGCATTTTTAGTTTATTTGCCACAGATGACACACAGTGAAATTGGAAACTTGGATTATTGGCCCAGGAAAAGCCCACAGATAAGAAATTTTCTTTGTGACAGCAGGTTTTTGTGTGTGTGTTCCTTGTTACACTTCTGAAATGACTCGGAAGGTTATAATTGTTCATTGCCAACATTTTTGGAATTGTTCATTGGCTTAGATCTAGAATCCTACTTTTTCTTTCATATCTCATCCTCAAAATCCACCACACCCAACTCTCAGACATCTTTGTTTAAAAAAAAAAAAAGCCAATAAGTTTAAAAAAAAAAACCTCACAAGTCACTTCTAACCTATACAATCTACATTATACAATGTTTGCAACAATAACAAAGGTCAAAGGGGAAACTGGTTGCAACATATAGAAATTCTTTCTTCTGAATTAAATTTCCCTCTTTCTTTCACAATGGCAGAGCATGTCAGCTCCTATGACATGCTTTTCCTAAGTTGGTCGGCAGTGCCTAAGTGGTGGTTAGGGTAAATGATTTGAAAGGGAGAATCTGATGTCATCAGCTTCCTTTCCTTCCCTTGGTATAATCAGGGCCTATCAGTTATAAAAAGACTCTCCTATGTGACCTCAAAAGAAACTGAAAATGAGCACAACTAAATGAGCACAGTGCTTCTGCACACTGTTACACAGGAATGAAAAAAAAAAAAAAAAAAAACCCTCTAAAAATCTGATGATAAGCTGCTCCATCACAGTGAATGCTAAGATCTTGCACAGAGAACAGAAAAAAAAAAAAAAAAAAAAAAATTGTATTATGATCATTCACACTACCCATAATAACGTCTCATGTAAACTAGGAATCCAGGTTAAAAAAAAAAACAAAACCCTATCATACACCCACATTGATTAATATTAGTTATTTATCATAGTAGTTCTATTTATCATTAATGTTTATGGTAATTATTGGATCTTTGTTTTAATATATCATTTTAAGTGCCAAAATATCAATAAAGGTCACAAAAGCTTTATGTGTAAAATAATCTGTTCTATGAATTGTCCAGTAACTACCTATGATGATTTAGAACCAAGACACATAAGCCTATAGTCATATTGACAATGATGTTGGGAAACTCATATCTCTATGGATACTATTCCACAAATCAAGTAAGAAGAACAGTAATATTAGATAGGCAGCTTCATCAAGATTGTTCCCACTTTAATGCACGCTATTAGAGTTCCAGCGGTACAGGAAGGCCTTCAATAGCAGAACCTGTTTTATTATTTTTGTCATAAATTCTTATTTTTTTTCTTCTTTCTTACCCCTTGGAAAATTATTCAGGCATTTTATGAGATAAGGTTTTATGAAACTCTATACTGAACATATCATTACAACTAAATCTTATTTTACTGTCCTTCTCAAAAAGTGAAACCACAAACTGTCACTACATTAATCAAATCACAGCAATACTCCCTATTGAAGTGAAGCTATGGTTGAGCTGAAGATATCAAAACTTCACTAAATCACAATACAGATATTGTAGCACAAACATCAAAGCAGAATTTATTTGTACCTATAGACTCTAACTCTATCATACAAACTAGTCATCTTGTCCATTACTGACTAGTTTTCAAGGTCAGCGTGTTAGTTAATATCTTCAGTGTTAACAAATGTCCTAATTCTAATACTAAATTCTGTAGATATAAATAAACTGGGATAAAATTACATGCAAAGCAAGTATGGATAATTATTATATTGACATTCTACGATTTATCAAAATGTATTGAAAGACTTCAAGTTGAGTGCATATATCTGTACTTGTGTTTTCTAAGTTCCTAATATTAAGCCAATTACACTATGAGACTTGCTTTAGAAATTAAAGATTCAACTTGTTTTCAATCTGACTACACACAAGAATTGTGAGTAAAAATTAAAATAAAGAAAAAAATATATAATTACCGGAACCCACTCCAAACAATACATTGGACTCTAAGACTGAGGACCAAACCCAGATTTTATAAAGCTCCACAAATGGTAAAGCACAAAAAAAAAAGTTGAAAATATCTGGACCAAATAATGTAAACCTTTAAGTCCCATCTTTGTACAACTAGCAAATAAGCTACATTTATGGTAATTCTGACAGACCTGGTGGTAACTATGATGACTCATTCATTCTTCCATCATTCATTCATTCAATCAATCAGAAATTCATGCATGAAATTGTAATTAAATGGTTATCAGAATCATTATACTCTAGGAAATGAAAATGCAAGGATGAATCAGGCATGGTTCCAATTCTCAAGAAGTTCACTGTTATGGAAGACTAGCACATTAAAAAATTATAATGCGACATGTTAAGTGCAATCACAGAAGTACTGCAATGCAAAAAAAATAAAAATGCAATGTGTAAGTGCAATCACAGACTATACCAAGGAAGTAGAGAGGAAGGATATTTAAATGTATTTGAGATGTTAGTGTCTTGAAGTATGATTTACACCTTTTAAAAAAAATTAAGTACATGTGAAGGAGACAAGTAGAACGCATCTTCAGAAGGAATAGCAAATGCAAAGACATAGAAGAGTAAGAGTTGGATATGGTTGAATGGTATACATTTGTTTAGAGGTTATGAAAGATGGGTCTGGAAAAATAAGGCCTTGCTCATCATGTTGGAGATTTTTAATTTCATACACTAGGCCAGTGATAAAAACAATTTGAATTTAGAGATAGGTAAAGTAAAAGAAAGTTTAAAAAAAGATAAAAAAAAATAGATATGAAAAGATGAGGAAACCCTGTAAGACTGTCACTATTGTAGTTTTACAAGTAAGATTAGGAAATAAAATCTTTATTAGCACCACTTTTCAAAACCTTAAAAGTCATTTTATAATCACAAAAGTAGAAAATAACAAAAACAGTAATTTAATGAACTGAACATATTCAGTCTTGCACACAACTTGTGACATTGTCCTTTTTGTTCTCTTCTGTAAAGAGAAGTAAAAACTTCATGAGGGTTTTGGGAGTCACTTGGGGGATTTGGAAACTTTTAAATCTGGGGCAAAATTAGATTTTATTTTTATCAAATCAATTCTGTCAGAGCGGAAGAAGTGTGGTGGGGGACAAGATTACTTCTTTTCTCACAAATTGTTAAGATTACATTTGGGTCAAGTTTGCTCTTTGAAAATTTTTAACTTCTTTTAGCCAGAGGGTACAGTTTAAAGGATCAACTTTTAGAACCAAATTGTTTCTATCAGGTTCATTAATTTGCCATCTTCATCACAAGGCAAAGCTCCTTGTTTCAAAGCATTAACAACATAATAGCAATCTGATTGAAAGGTAATTTTGTTTTTTAAAAACAGTAACATGTTTACAGTGATTGGTTGAATATAGAGAATCAATATATTATATAAAAATAAATTGAAATGAGCTTTCTATGATTTTTTCACTGTAAACTAAAATAATAAAGATTGCTGTTCTTATCCCCAATAGATTTTTAAAATTATATTTGTAAGCTCACTTAAAGAGGAATCAGTGTTTTCTGATGCTACCAACCAATGAATTTCTGGCTTTTACTCTGCAGTATGTATAGCAGGTTAACATGAAATCTAACAGTTTTGTGCTCTTTGTAAAACTGTCAAAAGTAATGCATTTTATTAAATTCTATATACACTATGTAGAATTTTTATATAGAATTGCTCTAAATACAAAGTAACTTGATTTATATCAACCTCTTACCAATTATAAACATTTCATTAGAGATTTTCCACATTATGAGTGAACAGAATGTAAAATGGCTTGTATATGAAAAATTAAGATAGTCAATAAGACTGAAATTTTAATGTTAAAACATATGGTTAATGTGTCTTTTTTTTAGCTCGGGTTTGACTGCTTTAGGTTCAGAATATTGTGAAAAGAGGGGTGCATGTGTGGCTCAGTTGGTTAAGCATCTGACTCTTGGTTTTAGCTCAGGTCATGATCTCAGGGTTGTAAGACTGAGTCCTGCGAGGGGCTCTGTGCTCAGCATGGAGTCTGCTTGAGATTCTCTCCCTCTCCCTCCCCCACTGCCCCCCCACCCAGCTCATGTGCTTTCACACGTGCTCTCTCTCTCTCTAAAATAAATAAATAAAATCTACAAAAAAAAAAGAACATAAAAAACTCAGTTCATAACAAAAATCTTTGACCAGGCAAATTTAGTTTAATTTTATGGTTTTCGTTCTTTAGAAAAGCTAAGGGTAGCTCAAAGATAAGACAGAAATCATGTAGAATAGAATTGCATTGTTTTCCCTGGAAAGTTACAAAGTAATTTAAAACCAGTGCCTTATCTAGCTGTTTTAATATTTGCATTAGTGGAGATTCCTAGATTGCATTTCTCAGACAAATGAAAACCTGATTTATAAAGCGTAACACCAAAAAAAATATGTCATTTAAAATTTGATGTTCTCATGGAAGAACACTGAAGTATGTTCTCATACTTCAATGATATAGGACTGTAAAAAATATTTACTTCATATGTTGGCATTTCTTACATGCAGCTTCTTTTCAGAATGGGTATTTAATCATAACACTTGATGTTACCATATTTTACCACAATTAGAAAAAAAAAATTAAAATAATGGTGGATTATTTTGCAACAGGGCAAAAATGTCAATTTATGAACATTCACACTTTTCTACTAACCGACATCTCCCCCCACCCCAGCACCCTCTACAGCCTATAGCTTAACACTGTGCCAACTGACAGGAAAAAAAAAAAAAATAATAATAATAATAGCACCTGCTTCCATTATTGCAGAACAGGCAATCCAGAGTGAACTTAGAACTAAAAGACCATAAATTGGTAACCCGCATAACATCACATCATTAAGTGTCCATGAATCCTAACTCACAAAATTGCTTTTGCATAGTTCTATTATTCTTTTTCTCTACTCCAACCTTTCTGAAAATTTGGCTAAAATTTCTTGCACTCATTTGACTAGCTACTTCTAGAACTCTGTACAATGTAATAGCATTGTTCTACTTGCATTTACAGTGTAGTCATAGTTTGGCTTTTGGATAATTTTGGTTCCTGCTTGGACTTTCTTCACTCTCACCAAGTTTCAGATTCTTTTTATTTTTTCCAAATCAAAATCATATTCTTATGAGAGAAAATGGCAGACTCAGCTCAATTATTATTTAGGTAAAAATTTGAGTCATTTTAAGCAATTGAATGGCTTATGAATTGACTTCTTTATATTAAATTCTTAGGCCTGGTACAATCAGTTTGGACCAACAGGGGAAAGCAGATTTTCCACACAGCAAGTCTGTATGGGGGCAGTGTACTGAAGTCAACTGAGGTTAAAAACATTATTCTCTGTGATATACTAGATCTGAATGTAATATGCAGTATCGGTGAAGCTGATTCAAGAAACTGCTCAGAAGAAAATTAGACCCTTAGTAGCTAGAAGAATAGTGGAGTGGGTGCAATTTCATGAAAAGAAAACCACAAAAACTCGTATTCCATATCCTAAAAAGATACTAATTTTCTTATGAGCTATGGTGTGCCCTAAATGTTAGAAAGTTCCTTTTTGTTTTGTTTTGCTTTGTTTTTTGTGGAAATTTAAACTTCCAAACCTGGGAGTTTGAAAATAAATTTTGAAATTTTTGTTCAAAAATTTGATATTCCTAAGTACTATTTTTTTCTTTGATATTCCTAAGTACTATTTTTTTTTTCTTTCAGGAAGATAGAAGCATTTTTATTTTTTTTATTATTAAATACTATTTTGATACTACTATGTTAGAAACAGTGTTTGAGTTAAAAGTATTGATGTACAAAAAAAAGTATTGATTTACAAGGACATACACACTATGCAATCTTTCAATTTGCAAAACAAATTTAGAAATACAAAAATAATTGGGAGAATTATTGAATTAAATACTTGTAATAACTAAGGAAATCACATGTAAAATCTAAATGAATCTAAAATGATTGTCAGCAAAAAAAAAAAATTAGTTAAAAAATATATGTAAATGTGTGTCCAACACTTTTCCTGTGTCTCTGTTTTACTCTCCCACAGCACAGCTCTCACAATACTTCTGACACCGGATGTGTGGAGGTTTTTCCCACACAAAGCAATTACCCTATTCTCAGTGGATTCTGACTGGATGTCTTGAAAATATAACTCAATTCTGACACTTTCTATCTGAAGATAATGTCAGATTCCACAGGGTAAGGGCTCAGCCCCACAAGACTGTGACCCCTCAATTAAGACACTCATTGAAAGTCTAGGTTGTCACCTGTGATTCTGACTGACCAGCTACATAAACTGGAGGTTCCCATGACCCCCTCCTTGGGTTCAATTAATTTGCCACAGAGCCTCACAGGACTCAGAGAAACAGTTTGCTTATTACATTATAAAGAAAAATAACTCAGGAACAAGCAGATGGAAAAAATGCATGGAGAAGGAACACAGAGCTTCCATGCCCTCTTCAAGAGCATCATTTTCTCAAAATCTCCAAGTGCCCACCAACCTGGAAGCGCTATGAACTCCACCCTTTAGAGTTTTATGGAGGCTTTATTACATAGGCATGATTAATTATATCATTGGCTACTGGTAATTGAACTCAACCTCCAGGCCCTCTCCCTGCTCTGGAGGTCAGGGGTCAAGGACTAAAAGTTCCAACCTTCAGATCACTGGGTTGGTTTCCCTGGCAACCAGCTGCCATCCTTAGATGCTTTCCAAAAGTCACCTCATTAACATAAACTCAGGTGTGCTTGCAAGGGGTTTGTTATGAATAATCAAGACACCTTTCTTACTCTTATGGCTTAGGAAACTCCAAGGGTTTTAGGAGCTCTGTGACAAAATGGGACAAAGAGTATACTTACTATAAATCATAATATCACATGATACATAATGTCATGATACAAGGTACATGAAATACCAAGAGTACAAACAACTATAGTGATTCCATTTAATTTGGAAAAGGCCTGCCTGCAGCCTTCGGCTTTAATTAACATTCAGTGTCTAGATAAGTTGAAAACTACGGTGGTTGATGCTGTCTTTCACTCTTTGAGGCCAAATACAAACAGAGAAAGCTAGAAATGGAAGCAATCATAAAGGGCAACCATAAAGGGCAGAAATTCTCCTTTCAAAGCTTTTAATTTTATTTGAATATGTTGTGATGTGTGACACAATCTACATGAATTCTCAGAAACCGTGGAAAACCTTTTAAAACTCACAGCTTCCCCCCCTTACTCATAATCTACACCTTCCCTGTCATTTTTTTAAAGCTGGAAAAACTACATCCTATAACATACCTTAAATAGTGTATTTCCTCTAACATATGGTTATTTGCTTGTAGACAAAAGAAACTTAATCTGGAAATTTTGAATGAAGGTGGGATACATTTTAAGGATCTAAGGGCAAATAAAGAATTAAGCAGAAACTTTCAAACCCATCACCACATAAGACATGATCCAGAACTTTGGCCTCTTAGAGGTGCAAAGCTTATTTCTCTATAGCCCAATATGGCCTTATCCAATGTGAACCAAAAAAAAGTAATTCTTCAAGAGAGTTTTTAACATGTTTTTCCAAAAGGAAAGTGAATGTTTTCTGGGTGCTTAAAGAGCAATAAATATCTACTGTACTCTACATACACATGTTCAACTATTTCAAAATAGTCGGTGGGTAATTCTGGTGGGACATTGCTTAGGAGAGAAATTTTGTAGATGTGCAAGCTTACACTTCTATGATGATTTACTCACAACTTAGTGAAACATTCTACTACTTTTGTCCCAGATTTATTTATAAACAGTGATTGATATTTTTTTCTGTTGATTTCAGATATTCTTCTTTAACTTGGTATCTTTTTCTAATCTCTCCTTCCCAATTTTATATGTCGCTGAGAACTAATTAAAATGCTTGAATCCACTTATCGATAGACACAGTATGTGATAAAGTACTAGTATTGAAATTCAACACTGTGATGTACTTATCCTTTCAAGAAGTGTTTATTAATGTTTTCTATGCAGTAGCCACCAATATAAGTGCTAGGAAATTATCAGTGAGCAAAACAAGGGGAAATTCCTTACCTTATTCTTAATAAAAAGATACTATGTTGTAATTGAAGCTTTTCCAGAATATGTGTGACTATATTTATTTCACAGTTAACTACAAATGCCCTGAATTTCTATTAAAAATTATAGCCATTAAACTTACTGTAAACATCAGTGTTTATATTTATATTATAGTATTATCAACTGACCGTGAAGATAATCAGTTTGTAATAGTGTCTAAGAGTGGAGACCTTCTGGAGTGAGTGGAGTGATCTGTTTCTATGCGGGGAGACAGCTGGCTACATGTCACTATCTCCCCGGATCTATCTTGGTGCACATATTGTAACTTCTGGTCAGAATAACGCTTTTTCTTTCTTTCTTTTCTTTTTCTTTCTTTTTTTAGTTGAAGTATAATTAACATACAGCGTTACATTAGTTTCAGGTGTACAACATAATGATTCAATAAATCCATACATTTCTCAGTGCTTATTAAGTTAAGTGGATTCTCAATTCCCTTTACCTATTTCACTAATTCCCCCACCTGCATCCTCTCTGGCAACCACCAGTCTGCTCTCTGTATCCAAGACTCTGTGGTGTTTTTTGTTTGTCTCTTTTTTTCTTTGTTTTGTTTCTTAAATTTCACATATGAGTAAAATCATATGGTATTTGTCTTTCTCTGACTTATTTCATGTAACATTATATCATCTAGGTCCAACCGTGTTGTTGCAAGTGGCAACATTTCATTCTTTTTTAGGCTGAGTAATACTACGCTCTTCTTATCCATTTTTCTATGGATGGACCCTTGGGTTGCTTCCCTATCTTGGTTATTGTAAATAATGCTGCAATAAACATAGGGGTGCATCTATCTTTTTGAATTAGTGTTTTGATTTTCTTTGGGTAAATACCCAGTAGTGGAATCACTAAATCATATAATTCTATTTTCATTTTTTTTTTAAGCTTATTTACTTTTTGGAGCACTTGGGTGGCTCGGTTAGTTGAGCTTCTGGCTCTTGGTTTAGGTTCAGGTCATGATTTCATGGGTCATGAGATCCAGCTCCCTGTGGGGGCTCCACACTCAGCAAGGAGTCTGCTTGAAGACTCTTTCCCGCTGTCCCTCCCCCCACTATGTGCATGTGCACGGTCTCTCTCTCTCTCAAATGAATAAATAAATCTTTTTTTAAAAAGTTCATTTATTTTTTTTACTAATCTCTATACCCAATGTGGGGCTCAAACTCACGGCCTTGAGATCAGGAGTCGCATGCTCTTCCTACTGAGCCAGCCAGTCACCCCTCTATTTTTAATTTTTTGAGGAACCTCCATACTCTTTTCCACAGTGGCTGCACCAACTTGCATTTCCACCAAAAGTGCACATGAATTATTTTTCTCCACATCTTAGCCAACATTTATTTCTTGTGTTTTTGACTTTAGCCATTCTGACAGGTGTAAAGTGATATCTCACTATGGTTTTAATTTGCATTTCCCTGATAAGTAGTGACATTGAGCATCATTTCATGGGTCTGTTGGACATTTGTATGTCTTCTTTGGAAAACTGTCTGTTGCATTCCTCTGTACATTTTTTAACTAGATTATGGGGGTTTTTTTGGTGTTGAGTGTGTAAGTTCTTTATATATTTTGGATATTAGCCCTTATCAGATATGTCATTTGCAAATATCTTTTCCCATTTAGTATATTCCTTTTTGTTTTGTTGATAGTTTCTTTAGCTGTGCAAAGCTTTTTATTTTGGTGTAGTCCCAATAGTTTAATTTTGCTTTTGTTTCCCTTGCCCAAGGAGACATATCTAGGAAAATGTTTCTAAGGCCAATGTCAAGGATATTACTGCCTCTGTTTTCTTCCAGTAATTTTATGGTTTCAGGTCTCATTTTAGGTCTTTAATCCATTTTGACTTTGTTTTTTTGTGTATGGTGTAAGAAAGTGGTCCTGTTTCATTCTTTTATACATAGCTGTACAGTTTTATCAGCACCATTTGTTGAAGAGACTGTCTTTTCCTCATTGTATATTCTTGCCTCATTTGTTGAGGATGAATTGGCCATATAATTGTGGGTTTATTTCTAGACTCTTCATTCTGTTCCATTAATCTATGTGTCTATAGTTTTGTGCCAGCATCACACTGTTTTGATTATCACAGATTTTTAGTATATCTTGAAATCCAGGATTGTGATACCTCCAGTTTTATTCTTTTTCAAGATTGCTTATTTGGGGTCTTTTGTAGTTCCATATGAATTTTAGGATTATTTATTCTAGTTCTGTGAAAATTGTTGGTATTTTGATAGGGATTGCATTAAATCTGTAGATCGCTTTGGGTAGCATGGACATTTTAACAATATTGATTCTCTCAACCCATGAGCATGGAACATCTTCTCATTTGTTTGTGTCATCTTTAATTTCTATCATCAATATTTTACGGTTCTTGGAGTATAGGTCTTTCACCTCCTTGGTTAAGTTTATTCCTAGATATTTTTTTATTTTTGGTGCAATTGTAAACAGGACTGTTTTCTTAATTTCTCCTTCTTCTACTTCATTATTAGTGTGCAGAAATGCAATGGATTTCTATATATTAATTTTGTATCCTGTGACTTTACTGAATTCATTTATCAGGTCTAGCAGTTTTTTGGTCGATAGCTCTTTTTCTTGCATTGGCACCTGTTTCATTTTACCTAGTTGGGATATTTAACATTCTCATATAAGGCTTTTATTTAAAAGCAAAAGATAGGGTGCCCGGGTGGCTCAGTCTGTTAAAGGTCTGCCTTCACCTCAGGTCATGATCCCAGTGTCCTGGGATAGAGTTCCGCATAGGGCTCCCTGCTCAGCGGGGAGCCTGCTTCTCCCTCTACCCCTGCCCCCATTCATGATTTCTCTTTCACTCTCTCAAATAAATAAATAAAATCTTTAAAAAAATTAAAAGCAAAAATAATTAAAGCAAAAGGTATGTGCAGGGAGAGAAACAGAATGCAGTATGCAGCCAAGGTGTCCAAGAGGTTTTCCACAACACCATCTGCAGCCCCACCATAAGTATGGAGTGTACTTTATGGTCTTGAACTGCCAAGATCTGTTCAAGGAATCCCAGTTTCAGGACAGCCATCAGTGAATGAAACTTTCAATGAGGGGCTCTTATTTGTCCCCTTATTCACATAACCAAGCCAGGCTTGTCAAACCAATGAGACTAGTAGTAAAATATCAGGAAAGAACTAACCATGGGGGTTGCCAGAAGGAGTTTCAGACCTTACACAGCATATCATAAATCTCACTGCCCTTCTCTTGGCCAAGAGCCAATACCAAACATCGAAGCATTCCCAAAGATAAAGATAGAATCTATCCACTCTGGCTGTAAATCAACTTTATCCCCATAACACATTTAATCATGTCCAAATCTGTCAGTATATCCAATCTTTTTTGCTCCCCAGTAGTTGGAATGAGAGCATAGCCCTAAACCACAATTCCAGAAAGGTTGAGACCTTGTATTAATTGTGGGCCAGTATAATACAGTTTTCTGCTGCGTTGATCACTTTGGGTCAGGATAAAATAGTCTTTGTAGATTGATCCTGATTATTCTCCTTCACGAGACTGCAATTATCTGCCATACTTCTTGCCCAGTCATTTTATATTCTCTTTTTCTGCTACATATTGTTTTCCTGCTAAGCACTTACCACTATATAACATTTATAATGTTTTATTTACTTATGTTGTTTGCTGTATTTCTACCTCAATTATAGGTAAGCTCCAGTAGATAATATTTTTTTTCTGATTTTTTTTATTCCTTATCAGCAATGCCTAGACCAGTATCTGATATAGGTAGTCAAAAAATACTTGTTGAATGAAAAAATGAATGAATGAACTTTGGATAATGACCCCAGCTATAATCAAGCCCAAACACAAGATTATCCCTCATTTGACCCTGACTTGGAATTGATTTTCTCGAACATGAAGTTCTTTGTTATCAGTGAGTATGATATCTACATCTTAGTATAGTGCACTACACAGATTCTAAGATACCACACAACTCAGTGTATTATATATATATATATATATATATATATATATATATATATATATATATATATATATTTAATTATATTTTCATTACAGGTTGCCTGGGCTAAAATTCTTGAAGTCATTCTCAACTCCTTTCTTTGTCTTATACAATACAGCACATTGAATATATACTGTACCGTGGTGGGTTCTACCTGTTTCCATTCTTGTTCCCTGTCAGTGCTTAACAAAGAAGCCAGAGGGATCTTTCAATAAGATAAATCAGGTCATTCACTAAAAACTCTCCAGTAGCTCCACGTATGCCTCAGGGTTAAAATCCAAAGTCCTTAACAATGGTTTGCAAGGCTCTACTTAATCTGGTTCACCCATTGCCTCTCTGACTTACTTTTCTACTTCTCTTCACAATGTTCCAGCCACATTGTCTTTCTTGCTCTTTTAGTATGGCAGATATGTTCCTCCTCTAGCACCTTCTTTTTACCAGTTGAACTTTCTTCCTGCTGTGTTCTGCCTCTTCAATAACCACATAGTTCACTTTACCTTCTATAGGTCTTCACTTAAATGTCACCTTCTCAATAGGCTTTCCTTGTCCATAGGCATTTAAGTGCTACACACTTCTCTGTCTAGAGTAGCATTCCTGATTCCTCTTATCTTGATCAACTTTTTTTTTGGTCACAAAACATAATCATCTTCTAATGTAATCTAATTTACATATTACTAATTACATTTATTGTGTCTCCTTCCTCATGAGAATATAAGTTCCATGACACCAAGGATTTTAGTCTACTTTTTTCATTGATACATCCCAAATGTAGGCACAAAGTAAGCATTTAATAAATATGCAGGGAGTAAATTATGCAAGTGTTTTCATGAAGGAGAAATTATCTTCCTTTATTTTCCTTTGTTTTATAGATTTCTTTTTTGTAGTATATATCTGGGCAGTGGATTATGAAATTGTCTTTAATTCTAAAAGAAGGAATATTTTTTTAAAAAAATCTAGATTATACCATTCATTATTTGTTTAACAGATACTCAGCTAACTGAAATATATACCAGGCTCCAATCTAGGTGGCAATAAAAAGGTGAACAAGTTGCACTTTTTCCCTATCCTCAGGGAAAGTAATTAGACAATAATAATTACAACAAAATATGGTTAGGGTTATGGCATAGTCTTATCAACTTTCTCCAAAATGCTCACTTTGCTTTTTAGTTCTTGGCTTAGTAACAGAAAAGCAAATATAGCATGGTCTTTATAAATATACTGCATTATAAATAGTGAAATATATATACAAGTGTAATTCCAGTAGTGTTAATGACAGCAAGGGACATACACCCTTTTCAAAGCACTATCATGCACCAAGAATGTTTCAGAGCTGCAGTTCTTGTGGTATAGCTATTCATTAACAATGCTTTATTTTTCACACACCACCACCTAATAAAAATTCTGTTTTTTTTAATTACAAGCCTATTTCACTAAAAAAAAAAGATCTTTAGTGCTAGTATATAGTATTATTGGGGACATGGTGGTCTGTTTCATCTTTTAAAAATATTTTGGAAAGTTTGCAGCAGATAGTTTTTAAATGATTAGACCCACTTGGGTTTTCCTTGCCAAGGGGTACCCTGCTCTGTGCTTACTCCTCCGCCTGGGGAAGCAGGGTGAACTCATTTCCTTTGTACCAAAATTGAAAGCTGACTACCTCTTGGTTCAAGAGTGCCTTAGTGCTCATCATCTTGCCAAGCACCACAGGAGAGTTATCATGGGGATATTGCTGATTGCTAGGCTGCACTTAGAGCTGATAAATATGCAGATGTGTAGAATATTAAATGACTTTATTAGCAATCAACATACTATGCCATTAGGTTCATTTGTAAGAACAAAAATTAGTAGAAATTAATCTAATATTTTTTAAACCAATCTAATATATTTTAACTCTCTATTATTTTAAATATAATTTCTAGTTTGGGTGACAGATAACTATTAAGTTATGTGAAATCACCAAAGCACTATGTCCCTACTGTTATCCTTTTTTGAATACATGAATATCAGTAACTTACAGTGAAAGCAATTTCATAAGCTGAGTAGAAAAAGTGTGAGGCAAATGAACATTTTCAGTTCAGCAAAACTGACATAACAGAACACATACAAATATAAATGTTAAAATTCAAGACTTTATCTAGAGATAAGTGAAAATGATAAAAGTAGATATCACTTTCTAATTCCACTATTAGAAATTTAGGTTAGGGGCGCCTGGGTGGCTCAGTTGGTTAAGCAACTGCCTTCAGCTCAGGTCATGATCCCAGGGTCCTGGGATCGAGTCCCGCATCGGGCTCCCTGCTCTGCAGGGAGCCTACTTCTCCCTCTCCCACTCCCCCTGCTTGTGTTCCCTCTCTCACTGTGTCTCTCTCTGTCAAATAAATAAATAAAATTTAAAAAAAAAAGAAATTTAGGTTAGATATAATAAAACTAAAGTGTCCATTTCCCATAGTCTTTTTTTTTTTCTGAAATACATCTGAGTAATTCCAACTTTGGTATTTTTTATTTGAATGTATATATCTTGATTTATTATATTTATTATTTTATTTCAAATGATTAGCTGTCTTGAAAGTTTTAGAGTGTGCTTTTGCCATCTGTCAGTAACTATGGTGATATGAAAGTTTAACAGATATAAGTAAAATTCATACTACTGCATTTCAGAGGCACTAGAACATACACGATTTCAATAAGGAAACACAGAAAATATGAACAAAAAATGGAAAGCAAATTTGAGCTTTAGAGAGATGTTATGCATTTAAATTTAAATAGAATTTGAATTAAAAATTTGGAGCATTAGCCATATAAGTTTGAATATCAGTCTGCTGAACATTAACTTACCATCAACCAATGAATATATGCAGATATTCAACACTATGCTTGCATGTGAGATCTACTGCCCGTCTCCTGGGACATCCGCATCCATGGCAACAATTAGATCATATCATCTTCACAATGATCCTTTTGTAAGAGGTTAAAATAAAAATTTCCACTCTGAACAGCAATATTCTGTTTTCCTAATTTCTTCTTCTAGTTGTTGCCTCTAGTCTTTTTTTTTTTTTTTTTTTTTTTTTTGCTACAAATTGAGACCTTGATGCCCCAGTTCTTTCTTTTTATGCAATCTATCAAACTCCACTTCTGTTTTGGCTTTCACTTCCATAATCCCCAGAGTGTACCACTTTTGCCCTTTCTTGCTAATATTCTCTGTTTCCTCATCCTGTTATCCTTTTGTTTCATCCACCAAGTACACCTCAATACTCAAATGGCTTTACCCTATACCCTCTCTATGACTCCACCTGGCTTGCAGAATGCTACTTATATATAAATTGTACAGCTGCTAGACTGGACCCAATATAAATCAATGAGCTCAACACTAGAGTGTGCTTTTCACTCCACCCAGATGTCTAATTACACTTTCTAATTCAAATATCTTTCCATTCTCTGTATTTCCTATTTCAGAATTTCTATACTCTCCTCAAAACCTCATTCCCTCCACCTTACTCTTTTCTTAGAGGCTGAAATTATCTTTAATTTGACAGAGAATATTGAAGTTATCTGACAGGTTCACATTCAACCTATAAGACCCTTAAAGAAAACTTTATTTCATTTATACCCAAACATTCCTTTTTCTACCCATTAGAAGAAGGCCATTTCCTTTCAAAGACTAATTCTTTCTTTTTTCAAAGATTTTATTTATTTATTTGAGAGAGAGGGAGAGGGAGCACAAGCAGGGGGAGGGTTAGGGGGAGAGGGAGAAGCAGACTCCTCGCTGAGCAGGGAGCCCGACGTGGGGCTCTATCCCAGGACCCTGGGATCATGACCTGAGCCGAAGTCAGATGCTCAAATGACAGAGCCACCAGGTGCCCCGAAGACTAATTCTTTCATCTGTATTTATGATTCCATCCTTTCCCAAGTCCTCAGGGTCCTTGAGGAATGGCTATCATACTTCTATATTTTCAACTCCTTTGTTTTGCATGCCGCATGCAATTCAGTATACTCTTTAAAATTAATTAATATTTCCTTGACTATTCCTGTCTGTGACATGCTCTTTCTTTATTGACAGCTAGACTTCTTAAGTGAAAAATGAGTCATTGTCTGTAACTGAATAAAACGAGTGTGAATGTGTCTAGTAAATAGTTGCAGTTGATCGTATCAATTCTCTGTTCTCAAGACATTTTCTACAAAAGCAAGAAAAACTAAACATTAAGGTTTATTGGAAAATATAAGAAAATATGAATTGTAGTGCTAAATTTTGTGGTTCAAAATGTAAATAATATATAAATAATATAATAGAGATGTTAATGAAAACTGAAGTAGTCAAGAAAAATTATACGTTCAGGAGAACACCGAAAAATTTTTGCATTGAATTCGTATGGGACTTATTTCTTTCTAAAATAAATAGAAACATACAACAAATGTAATAATTAAAATAAGGTGGAATATAAAGGTAGATTCAAAAAAGAGTAGGAGAAGCAAATACGCTAAGAGCTCACTGTCTCTAGCTTCCAATCCCATTAATTTTGAGATCCCACAATCCATTGATTGTACCCTTTTTTCTGTGTCTTTACATATCTCACTTCTTGGTTTTCTTTTTTATCTAGCTTGAATTACTTGGTCAGTCAGTCATTAAAATCATTTCTTTACATAAACCTTTAATTCTTCTGGTTGTCTTACTTAATAGAACTCCCCTGGCTAAAATACTATTCTGGTTCTATCAGATCTTTATCCATTACCATGTCTGCAACTTAGCTGAACATGGCTGGAGTGAAACACAAAACCAATAGATTGTCCTTATTTTAAATCAGTGGTAACTAACCTAAACAGTTGTAACATCCTTCCTAAATCTACTGGCATTCTTATTCTCCTATTAAGTTATCATATCTTTCTTTCCCATTTAAATTTATAAAACAAACTTCCTTTTCCTCATCTCAGCTGGTAACCTTGCTTTTGTTTTCCATTAGATAACAGAAGCAATTAAAGGAAACATTATAAGGAGCACCTGGGTGGCTCAGTTGGTTAAGCATCTAGGACACCACGCTACCCTAATTAAAGTCAACAATAAATACTGCAGTGCTAAATCCATTGGTCACATTTTAATTTTCTTCTTACCTGATTTATCAGCAGCATTTGGTTAAATTGGTTATTTCTCATTGAAATATTATCTTCACTTAACATTCTAAGTATCACATTCTTCTTGTTTTCTCTCCTTTGCACTCATCTCATTGTCTTCCCATTTTTGCATCATCTTCCTACATTCTCTAAACATTAGAGTGCTCAAGAGCTTACTCCTGGGACATTTTCACTTTTCTATCTACACTAATTTCTTTAGTGAGCTCATCCATTTCATGGTTTTTATATCATCAATGTTATCATAACTCACAATTATATATTTCAGGCTAAACCACTGTCCTAAATTTTTGATAAAATACTTATTCAACTTCTATACAATATTAAAAGGGAAAGAACTTAGAATAACCACATTTTTTAAAGGATGTATTTGGAGAAACTATACTACTTGATTTCAAAACTTAATATAAAGCTATGGTAAATTAAAACTGTTGTGGGGCGCCTAGGTGCCTGTCTGTTAAATGCCCAACTCTTGGTATCAGCTCAGGTCATGATCTCCAGGTCATGAGATGGAGCCCTGCATCAGGCTCCGCAATCAGTGTGGAGACTGCTTAAGATTTTCTTTCCCTCTTCCTCCCCCTCTGCCCCTCTTCCTGTTCACGAGCACTCTCTCTGTCTCTCTCTCTCTTAAATAAATACATACATACATACATACATACATACATAAATAAATAAATAAATAAATAATAAGATCTTTTAAAAAATAATAATAAAACTGTTGTAGTGGTACATTATGAGATGGCTTATGCACTCCACACCAATAAAGCTATGTTGGAGTCCTAACCCCCAACACCATAGAATGTGACCTTATTTGGAGATAAAGTGTTTACAGAGGTAAAAAAAAAAAAAAAAAAAGGAAACATTTTGAATATACATCTCTCAAAATATATATGTAACATATATATATATGCATACACACACACAAATGACCATAAGCACATGAAAAGAACTCTAGTCATCAGAAAAATGTGAATTAAAACTACAAGACACCACTACATACTCACTAGAAATCAAATTCAACTAACAGTTCTCCAAGAGAGTTCTCTCTCCAGATCCTTTCTGTGGCCTCAAGGTTTTCAAGTCAGCACATCTGAGGAGAATCAAGACTCAGCCTTAGAGAAGGGAATGCCAATACCCAGTGGAGGGATCTTAAGCACCAGTTAGGTGGAGGTTCAAGACAGATCAAATCTCTGCAAGTGTTTGGAGTGAAAATCAGGAATTAGGAGCCGGAAAAGATGCCAATAGGTGGAATAGTCATGGAAGTTGAGGGTAGTAGTGATCTCCAAAGAATTATCAGATATTCAGAATCTGTAGGTGATTTTTTTTAGATTATACTCTCTAGCAGGGAAAGATATCTGAATACGTTTGCATTGGTTTGTTGTATGAACAGATTTAGGCATCAAGTGACAGGTAAAAATTACGTGTAATTATGAAAGGCAAGGGCAAACAAGGATGGACATATGAGAGGTCAGTCAGGCTTTAAGCAATACTATACTATATTTGACCTAATTCTCTATAAGGTTAAGTATATGACACAGGTAGCTGATACTTGCCTGCTTTTCATATAAAATGCTGTACTATAAAACTTCACTTACAACTGGAGAACAAGCTTGAACTAGATCCCAAAGCATGAATAGAAGTTAAGTAGGTAAATACCGTTAGGGTAGAATATTAAAGGACACGGCTTTCAAATTGTGCTTCACAAGGGAAAATGAAAAAATTAGAAATGGAAACGGTGCTATATCATTTTCTATCTTTCATCAAAGAAACACTGCTTTTATATATTATATAATGCTTCACATTTCCAGGTAAGATTTTATTCTTACCTAGACAGTAATTCTCTTTTTTTTTAATGACTCTGTGTAGATATAAGAACATAAGCTGGGACGTATGGGTGGCTCAGTTGGTTAAGCATCTACTTTCCGCTTAGGTCATGATCCCAGGGTCGAGTCCTGCATCGGGCTCCTTGACCAGCAGGGAGCCTGCTTCTCCTTCTGCCTGCCATTCCCCCTTGCTTGCACTCTCTCTCTCTTTCTCTGACAAATAAAAATAATAATAATAAAAAAAAAAAGAATGTAAGCTAATTAGAAACCGCAATAATGCTGCATTATTAAAAATGCAGATTCAAAATCTGACCAAATCTAAGACTTTCATTGTTTTGACAACTTTAAAATTACTTTAATAAAGCACATTTTGAATTAATTCAAGACAATAGAATCCCTAGTTTTATCTGTAAGTAGCAAACATCAAGATCATTCAAAATCACTTTTCAGGATGATAAACTATTTTCCTTAATCTGCCTACAGAGATGAATGTGGATACATTGGGTGTATATCAGTTAGGGGCTCTTTCATCACTAGTATCAGAATATCTGACTAACAGTAACTTAAACAATAAGAAAATCACTGATTATCTAACAGAATCTGAAGGTAGGTGCCCTTGTGGAACTCTTTCAGTAGCTAGCTTCACTGTGTCATCAAACAACCATCTATGCTGTTATTTTCATTTGGTTGATTTTTTTTTGGTAAGACCTATTATCTCATGGAAAATGTTTGCCTGAAGATTTCAGCATTACATTGTCACATATGCCTCTTTTCCTGTCATGTTTTTTTATGACATCTGCACTGAACGAAAGCAGAGTGATACGCACACACACACACACACACACACCACACATGATTCAAGGATAAAGGGAGAAAATAGCTATTGAGTAAGTGACTAGAAGTGCATCTTACAAGGTATGTTTCATAGTTAATTCTCTATTCCTCTATTTTTGTCTTTTTTATTATAAATCAGACCACATATTTTTGCCATAGGAGATAATGGTTGGTGCCAGTCTAGGCTTGCAATCATGGAATCCCAGATTTAGGAGGTATTCCAGAATTAAAACACAGAAAGCTAAAATTTGAAATATGGTTAAAATAAAACTATAACACAAATGAATTTCCCTCTTCTGAAAAATAAATGCTTTACAGAAATCATTTTCCCGGACGCCTGGGTGGCTCAGTTGGTTAAGCGACTGCCTTCGGCTCAGGTCATGGTCCCGGAGTCCTGGGATCGAGTCCCGCATTGGGCTCCCAGCTCACCCGGGAGTCTGCTTCTCCCTCTGACCCTCTCCCCTCTCATGCTGTTTCTCTCTCGCTCTCTAATAAATAAATAAATAAAATCTTTTAAAAAAATCATTTTCCCATTTGAAACAAGTTTATTCTTTATTGAATTAAAATTCTACTTTTCTTTCAATAACTATAAAAATTCTCTATGGTAAAACCTATCAGATAAGATTAAAATTCTGATGGAATGAAAAGAAAACAATTTTATACAAACTTTCTAAAAGTTTGATATTCTTTATGGAGATGCATATTCTCCATATAGTGAAAATTTTCCTCCAATATAAAATTAAAGATTCCATCAAACCAGCAGATGTGTGTTCTCAAAAAGTGAAATTCTAAAGTGATTCCTTAACCAAATATAATGGTTTATTAATACCTAACACATCAATTAAGTTTGATTCATTCTGATACACTTTTATTTATGTATTTATTTATGTATATATTTATTTATTTATCATTTATTTATTTTTATTTATTTTTTACACAACACCCAATGCTCACCACAGCAAGTTTACTCCTTAATCCCCATTACCTAGTTTACCCACCCCCCACACACACCTTCCCTTTGGTAACCAACAGTGTTCTCTATAGTTATGAGTTTTTTCCTGTTTTACCTCCCTCTGTTTTTTTTTTCCCTCTTTTGCTCATTTTTTTTTGTTTCTTAAATTCCACATATGAGTGAAATGATATGGTATTTGTCTTTCTCTGAGTGACTTATCTCACTTAGCATAATATTTTCTAGTTCCATCCACGTTGTTGCAAATGATAAGATTTCATCCCTTTTTGTGGCTAAATAATATATATATATATATATGATTTACCCTGATACCAAAACCAGACAAGACTCCACTAAAAAAGAGAACTACAGGCCAATATCCCTGATGAACATGAAAAAATCTTCAACAAATATTAGCAAATGGAATCCAACAATACATTAAAAAAATCATTCACCATGATCAAGTGAGATATATTCCTTGTTGCAAGGGTTGTTCAATATTCGCAAGTCAATCAACATGATACATCACATAAATAAAAGAAAGAATAAGAACTATATGATTCTCTCAAGAGAAGCAGAAAAAATATTTGACAAAGTACAGCATCCATTCATGATAAAAACCCTCAACAAAGTAGGTTTAGAGGGAACTTACCTCAACATAACAAAGGCCATATATGAAAAACCCACAGCTAATATCATCCTCACTGGGGAGATACTGAGAGCTTTTCCTCTAAGGTCAGGAACAAGACAAGGATGTCCACTCTCACCACTGTTATTTAACATAGTACTGGAAGTTCTAGTCACAGCAATCAGACAACAAAAATAAATAAAATGCATCCGAATCCACAAGAACAAATTAAAACTTTCACGATTTGTAGATGACATGATGCTCTGTATAGAATACCCAAAAAACTCTACCAAAAAAATGCTAGAACTGATAAACAAATTCAGTAAAGTCGGATAATACAGAATCAACATAACAGAAATCTGCTGTGTTTCTATATACCAATGATGAAGCAACAGAAAGAGAAATTAAGGAATCAATTGAATTTATATGTGCACCAAAAATAATGAGATACCTAGGAATAAATCTAACTATTCTGGTATATTTTTGAACACAGATTTTGTAATTAGAAATAAGATATACTTTTATCTGGGCCAAATGTCAAAATGAAAATAATTGAAAATCATCCATGCTTATTTTTTATCGGACCTCTTGATATTTTGTATTATGTATATAAAATACTTAGCTAATTAACTATAAAAAGTATTGTGCATATTATATAGACCAATCTCAGAAAGCTACACCATACTCTGTAATGTCTGATATAATAAATATTGTTTTTAATTTTCAAGTTATTCAGATTGTCATTCAAACTGCACTGTGTCGATCTATCATATCAGATAATTAGGCAGTAATAATCTACATACAATCATGATTCTATAGCACTTGAAAATACTCCACATGCATCTACCTTAGCTTCTAAAGATGAAAGGAAGTTGCAGGGAGCACCTTATTGCCTCCAGTCATAACAGTCCTAGGATTACTCTGGACTCTATACATATTCTTGATTTTACTTTTTTGGAGGCATTGGTATGTGCAGACCTTCTTATCTACCCACTTGTTCCCCTGTTTCTGAGTAGCCTAAATGAGCAGGAGAAAGAAGAGTTCCACTCTGCTTATGAGAGTCTAATGGTTGGAGCATAGCATTTGCTGTGGCACTATTCTAGATTGGCATCCTTGTTTTAAGAAAAAAAAATACAAGCAGATTTTCCAATCAGGAATACAGAGATTCCATGGGAGGACACACAGAGGACAGGAACACAGAGAACAGGAACACAGGAAGAGGAACACATAGAGAATAAACATCAGTAATCAGGTGGAAAGCCCCAGGACTTGAAGGAAGCTTCTTGAATATTTAGATCACTGACATCATAAGCCATTTCAGCAAAATCTTTCCCTGGCAGAAATTAAGAACTAATAAATCCCCTGGTTTCTTCTAACACCTGTCCTCAACTTAATAAGGAATATAAGATCTGCCTTCCCCACCTCTCTTACGTCCAATGTTCTGTCTCATGTCATCACATTGCTTGGATGTACATGTGCCTGTGTGTGTGAGAGTGGAGATGTGATCCCTGGGGTGTTTGTGGACACCTATTTGTGAATGATGCCATACATATCTAATTTCACTGAACAGGAGATGAGTCTATGGGTGGAGGCTCTTACCCACTTCACCTAGAACTCCCATCACCTCCCACTCCTAGGAGCCTCCTTTCTTTCCAGAGGGATGAATGCCTTTTCCTGTTTTAATGGTTGCATTAAGGGTAGGAGCAAAAAGCAGGTGGTCTTTGTCTTGTGATTTGGGGGAGTTTACATTATGTTCATCCTGACTATAATGACTGTCTCTGTGTTCCCTCCTCCTACATGTATCTTTGTTCCTTTCCCTTAATGACTCCTGCCACCACCACTACTCAAGTTTTGTTTTTGTTTTTCCTGGAATTCAGAGTATTTGGAGACTCAAAACAAGATGCTGGTGAGATTTTAGATAATTTCTGGGCCCTTCCTTATTAATGTTCCTCTTAGAAACTTCCTTCAAGGAATCTTCACAACTACATTTATCGTGCAAGTGAGAAATGTGCTCCTTGCATATCTCTCTCAGCAATAGCTACACCAGCTGGAATCTGACTCCTACCCCTCCTGCTTCGATTTATACTTCTGGAATTCAGCTAAACTCAGGATACTCCTTTCTTGAAACGAAATTTAATCTCTGACAGGAGAGGCTTGAACCCTTTCCTAGGCTCTCTTGGGCTCAGAGACAGAATATTTTTATATCCTTATATAATAGTTCTTTTGAGGTATAATTTACATACCATACCATTCACCCATTTAAAGTATACAACTCAATGGTTTTTAGTATTATACAACCGTTACGACTACAAATTTTCAAACATTTTCATCACCCAAAAAACTTTAGTACTCAGTAGCAGTCAAAACCATTCCCCCCTAAACTCTTCTCAGGCCTAAGGAAACACTACTCTACTTTTTCCATCTATAAATTTGCCTATTCTGGACATTTGAATACATGGAATCATTCAGTATGTGGTCTTTTGTGACTGGAAACTTTAACTTTTGAAAGTTAGGCAGTAATAATTGTGGTTGGCTACAAAACTTGTATTCTTTCTGCCATTTCATTCTGTTTCAATTTGTAACATTTTATGCAGAGAAATATTATTTCTCTGAATATTTCAGAGATATTCAAAAATATTTGAAAATATTATCAATATTTTCAAACTTCATGCCTTAGCATGTACAAATATTCCATTCATTCTTATGGCCAATGATATTCCATTCCGTGGGTATGCTGCATTTTATTTAGCCACCCATCAGTGTATCAACATTTAGGTTGCTTCTACTTTTAGGCTATTATGATAATGCTCTTTTGAATATGTGGGTGCAGGTTTTTGCATGAATACATGTTTTTACTTTTCTTGGGTACATATCTAGGAGCGGAAATACTGGGTCATATGGTAATTATGTATGTAACCTTTTGAGTAACTGCCAGACTCTTTTCCAAAGAAGCTACACCATTTTACATCCCCACAAGCAATGTACGAAGGTTTGCCACATCCTCACCAGCACCGGTTATTATCTGCCATTTTGATAATAGTTATCTTGGTAGATCTGAAATGGTTATCTCAGAGTGGTTTTGATTTGAATTTCCCTGATAGTTACCGATGTTAAATATCTTTCCATGTACTTATTAGTCATATGTATATCATTCTTGGGGAAATGTCTATTAGCTTTTTTGATTGGGTTATTTATTTATTTATTTATTTATTTATTTATTTATTTATTTTTATTTTTCAAAGATTTTATTTATTTATTTGAGAGAGAGAGAACACATGAGAGGGGATAGGGTCAGAGGACGAAGCAGACTCCCTGCCGAGCAGGGAGTCGATGCGGTACTCGATCCCGGGACTCCAGGATCATGACCTGAGCCGAAGGCAGTCGCTTAACCAACTGAGCCACCCAGGCGCCCCGGGTTATTTATTTTTAAGTAATAAAAGTTCTTAGTAGTTTTCATTCCATATACAAGTTCCTTATCAGATAATATGATTTGTAAATATTTTCTCCCATCCTTTGGTGGTATTCACTTTACTGGTGGCATAACTTGCCAACATAAGACACGTTAATGTTGATGAAGTCTGACTTATCAATGTTTCTTTTGTCAACTGGGCTATTGCTGTCAGTTAATTCAAGGTCTTAAAAATGTACTCCTATATTTTCTTCTAAGAATTTTATAATTTTTGTTCTTATATTTTGTTTTATGATCGATTTTGAAGTAATGTATGTTTATGGTGTGAGGAAGGCATCCAGCTTGATTGTTTTGCTTTTGTCCCAGGACTGTTTGTTGAAAAGTCTATTCTTTACCCATTGAATTTTCTTGACACTCTTGTCAAAGTGAAAAATTAACTGACCATAAACATATGGACTTATTTCTGGATTGCCAATTTTATTCCAATCATCTCTGATTGTCTTCATGCCACTACTACATGGTCTTGATCATTATAGCTTTATAGTAAGTTTTGAAATCAGGAGGTATGAGCATTCATTCCAACTTTGTTTATTTTCAATATTGTCATGGCTATTATGGGTCTGTTATATGTCCATATAAATATAAGTAAGATCAGTTTGTTAATTACTGGAAAAAGAACAAGTAGGGCTTGGGTAGGTATTGCATTGAATCAATTCTCAGAACACTGTCATCTTAATAAATATCTGATTCATGAGCATTGGATATCTTCCATTTCTTTAGGTATTCTTCAGTTTCTTTCAATGATATTTTATTGTTTTGGAGTATAAGTTCTACATATCTTTAATTTATTCCTATCTTTGATCTTGCATCCTATAACCTTGCAAAATGAGTTTATTGGTTCTTGCAGTTTTTTAATGTAATCCTTACAGTTTTATATATATATATATATGATTACATATATATACAGTTTTCTATATATATATTTGATTACATCATTTGCAAAACATATAGTTTAATTATTATATTAGTATTATACAACCATTCTATATATATATATATATGATTACATCATTTGCAAAACATATAGTTTAATTATTTTCTAGTCTTTGTGTTTTTGTTTTCATTTTATTTCCTAATACCCTGATTAAAACAATGTTGAATAGTGCTACAGTGTTGAATAGAAGTAATGAAAACAGATATTCTTGTCTTGTTCCTGATTTTAGAAGACAGAGACAGAATTTTGATAAAAGATAAGCAGAAACTTCATATGGTGTCCCTTGCTTCTTTCTCTGCTCTCCTTCAGTTAGACGGCAATCTGCTCCAAGGCTCTGAGCGGTTAAAAGAGTATTGCTTGTTCTAGCTTGAACAACAGAGTATATGTAGCATTCCATGCAACCCAACTAAAGTGGGGACAATTTCAGCACTCAGAAGATAGATAGTGAACGTAAAAATAAAGCAAAACAAAAGAGCAGAGACGATGTCAACTTTCAAATAAATTAAAGTGTTTCTGCGAACAAGGACTTTTTTTCTCTATATTGTGACTTCTCCTGAAAGAACATATGCAAACATATATACACATAAGGCCAGATGGGATAAAATAGCACCCATAAATAAATATATATGAATGTGTGTGCATGTAATTTCTCTGCATAAAATGTTACAAACTGAAACAAAATGAAATGGCAGAAAGAATACAAGTTTTGTAGCCAACCACAACTGCACTGAAATCCTGATTTCTTCAATTACTACTTTTGTAATTACTTTGGAAAATTACCAACTGCTCTCATTCTTTAATCCTACATTGTAATTCTTAAATTAGAAAAATATTTTGGGAATTGGAAGTAATGTAAGTAAAATTCCCAGAAGAAAGTTAGACAAAATAGTAATGAGTACAAAGAGCATAAATCAAAGCAAACAATAACAAAACTAATTATGTAATTTATATTTACCTAAATATGTTTTGTGATAATAGGTCTCAAACAGTTTAAGAAATGATTGTGGAATTATTATTATTCAAAAAAAACCTTATGGGATCCTTACATGTTAATAATCTTCATCAATCTATAATTCCTGGAGTAGCTTGCATATCTATGTATGCCTGCCCAATGATTTTCTTTCAACTCATGTGTCAAAACAGGGTCCAAATGTCTTAGTAACTTTTATTGTTCTCAGAAATGACTTTGTTTTCTATAGCATATCTTGAGTTAGAGACTTGTATATGTAAGGGAAAGTACAAATAGAAAAAGACAAAAAAAATTATTTCTCCCTGTTGAAAATAAGGGAAGAGACTTGCCTTCCATCCACTTCCTTTTCTTAGATCATTTACTTTAGAAAATTTGTCAATGAATGTTCTTGGTCTCTTTGAAACACCTGTAAATATTTTTAAAAGCTAGAGAAGACTATTGCCAGCTTTAAGGCCTAGAAAGGTCTTTCTCAAAACACCTGGGAACTACCTCTTTGAAATGTCAATCATCAAGAAAGATAGTGTCCCTATCTCTCAGTTTCTGTGGGATGGTAGATGCTTAATTTCTGTGGTGCCTAACTACAAGTTGCAAAACTTACCTCATGTCATAAAGATATAAAAAGTTTATTTTTCCTTTGTATAAAGACAATTAGCTAACACAGATGGTCACCCCAGTTACTAAGGGAATTCAGGATGAACTATGTGTAACAAATGGTGTTGTCAAGTCCTCTCGTTTATTGTTATTGTTTATCTTGTCATCACATATGGAATGGGTTGTATCTGCCTGGCTGTATAAAAGGGTGAAATTCCTTTCTGTCTTCGTGATTTCTTAGCAGATTGCCTGTATGTGCATCACATTCTGCTTTAATGCTTATTCAATAATAAAACTGTTTTCTTTTTCTTTTCCTTTTGTGGAGAGGTTTTCTGGGTTGGGAGAAGATTTGTTTTTAGTTTTACTTCCTGAACAATTCTGGTGATGAGAAGAGGATGTATGATAACTACTGCATTGAGAGGACAAGCTGAAGATCTATGGCCACACAAGTCAGTTAAGAGACCCTGAATTATAGTTTCCCTTCTAGTTCTTTGCTGTTTTCATTACTAGCTGGATTGACCACACTTTCCAAATTCAAGATTCTACTATGGAATAAGCATGGGTGATTCAGACTTTAAAATCCCAAAGGATCACAATATGATTGGAAAATAGGGAAAGCCAGGAATGTTGCCTTCAGTTCTTTCTCTTAAAGGGCTAATATCTCTCTGTCATATTTTGCAATGGGTATATCAGAATCCAGTCTTGCGGTTGCCTGAGGATTTTTCTTTTGATTTGGATAAATTAATTAATGTATTTGCTGGAGTTCTTAGACAAGTCTCATTCCAAACAAATGAATCACTAGTATTTATGGAATGAACCTCATCTAAAGAGAAAATTAGAAATGATTTGGATAGTCAGATAAAATGACTGAGAAAAATTGAAGAACTGTGAGAATAAAGATACTTTCTCTTTCAAAGAACTCTCCTCTTTTCTTTCCTCATTCCCCCTGCTTCCTCTGTGTCTCTTTATCACTCCTTGACTCAAATATATTCTCTGAAAAGAGAGATGATGGGTAGTCCCTTTGTTAATAGATTTATCTACAAAAGGGAACAAAGACACAACTTCTTTAGCCAGTAACACATTACCTGTCCTGTTTGAAAACATAGCCTTGCATGCCTCACACTCTAGCCCCGAGTCCTCTTCAGATTTTAGCCCAGGGGATCATCTCCATGAGGATCTTCTCATCCACTTAACATGTAGCTGGGAAAGCAGACATTATAAGGAGACCTGACCTGGGAATAATTAGAACTTAGATAAAAACCCGTGCCCCCATAAAAAGGCAAATTGGAAATGGCAAAAAAACCAAGGTGTTAAGTTGATGAATGTCAAAAAGGGAAAAAAAAAGTGCCACAAAATTCACATTTTTCTTATATAAAGGGAAATCAGCCCTTCTCGTCTGGATTGTCAGCAAAGCTGATGCTACTGAGAAGCTACCCAGGACTCCTGGGTCATTAGCATGCATTTTTCACCAACGATATTATTCATTTAAAAGATTCTTGTCCCTGGGACTCCAGAAAGTTGAAATAGTACTTGGCAGTATGTTATCAGTTTAAAGCTCCATGGATAAGGATGTGGACTGGCTATTGAAGGGAATGACACAAACAGCGGAGTTTGCTTCTTTGATGGAGGAAGCACATCAAAGTCCAGAAGTTCACAATATCAAAGAGGATGGTGGCCAAGGGATACCAGCTATCAGTCACTTCCCACAACCATGGAAGAACTAAAGGCATTAGAAATCCACCAAGAGGATTTGCTAATGGCAGTACTTGAAGCTGTCTGCTAAAAGTCACCTGGTAGAAATTGTAGTGGTGTACCCAGAAGAGGGATAAATCCCCCAACTGATTTAATCACTGATTTGTTGAAGTTTTCTTGAAAATTACTGGCATGGATCTAAGGGCAGATCTAAGGGCAGACCGTGTCCTGTCTTGGTTCTCTTGCAACTATCAAAACCCAACTTAAGAAAAAAGGTGGAAGGAAAGCAAGAAGACACTAATGCTCAAATCTTAATAGGAGCTACTCAGTTTGGGCACAATCTAAAGTAAGACAAAGAGTTAAAAAGATTAAAGACTGCTGTGTTGGCTGCTCAATTAGAACACTTTATTAAAAGGAATAATCCCTTCTGGCCAACTCATGAAGGGAGCTCCACAGACACTCTCATCCAGACTCTAGAAATAAGTCTGCACAAGCAGACACATTAATAGCAATTACTAAAGCTGCATTTCTTGGTTCTGAATTTTAAATGAATATGTATCTACTACTAACAAATAGATATGTGGTATCTGTCATGAAAAAAAATGTAATTTTTAAAATAGAAGTTTTTTTTATTTCTATAAGTATTAAAAACACCTCATGCAAATTGATAGCTGATTTCTTAGAGGCTTGACAGTGGTCTGCTCAGATACCAGTAATTCGTTCTGCTAACAGGGTAATGAAAGCTGCCACCAAAACACAGCAAATTCCAAACTTAGAATCTTCCCTTTCAGTCCAATAAAAAACTTTTTTTATTTTCAAAAATATGCTTAACAAAAGAATATGGATTATAAAACGGGCTAGATGAAATCCAACGGGACTATGGGAATTACCTAACAAAATAAATCATATAGCACACATTCTATTTGCTTGGTCAGTGTTGTCTGCCATCAACAAAGTCATCTAAATAAAACACATTTTAAAGACACTAGACTCTTACTATCCCTATCAAAAAGATAAAATTATTAAAAACATATTAAAGAGGTGTGCTATTTGTCAACAGAATTCTCTATAGGCTGCTTCCAAGATAAGCACAGGAAGTTCTCTCGGACCAACTTTACCAAAAATTGGGTGGCAGCTGGATTTCATAAAACTAAGAAGCAAAACGTAAGAGATTTTTGTCTATTTATAGTGTGTATGTCTAAAATCTTTCCCTCTTCCGAAAAACCAATGTTCAGGCAATGGTAAAGACTCTTGTAATAAACATAATTCCTACTTTTGGGTTCCCAGAGCATTAAAATCAGAAAGAGAAGGTCATTTTGTTTTTACTCTTATCCAGCAATTATGTAAATGTTTACAGATTCCTATAATCCTCAGTCCTCTGGAAAACAGAATGAATGAATCAAACTCTAAGAAAATCATTGGCTAAGATTCTGAAATCTACTATGTCAAGATGGCCTATAGCTTTACCACTAGTCCTGTTAAAAATTTGAGTAATTCCTACAAGCTGACACAGAATCTCTCGTTTAAAGTTTGTGAGTGGCAAGCCTGTGAATTTAGGTCTGAGACCATGTCCTGTATAGGATTTTTTAATGTTGTTATAATCATGTTACATACTTAAAAGTGCTCCTTTTTTCCTTTGAATGTCCCAGACATGAAGTTACAATATAGCACCAAGAAGAAAAATAAGTCAGGCATTCCTACCGACCAGATTTTGTCCTACTACTTATTAGGTATTCAATAAATGTAGGTTTAATCTTATTCTATTCGGTTGATATTATATTAAATATACATACGATGATGAATATTTAAAACATGGTAAAAGAAAAAAGAGCTTCTACTTCAAAAGCAGCCCACAGCTCTTTGGCTCTAGTCTGCTCTTGTATCAGTTTTTCCTTCCTCTCACCCAAACAAACCATTTTTCCCCCAAATTTCCTGAGATATTTTTTGTAATTTTTCAAATCTTCAATTTTCAAGGCTCAGTACATTTACATCCAGCCCTGCTCTGCCTGTCCCCACCTCAGGAGTGTCCTTTTACAAACAAATTCTTCTACAAACAAATTATTTACAGCCTACCTGACATACTAGTAGCTGTGTGTGTATCTAGGGAAGAGAAAGGATGGATAACAACAGGTAGAGGGGAGGGTAGATTTCCTTTTGGAAGTGCATCTATGTAGACCTTTTAAATTTTGTTCTTAAGGGGAACAGAATTTGTCGCCTTTGGCAAAGGATTATTTTGAGCTAAAGGCAATAAAAAACCAGCAAATCCAGGAAAAGCTCTTTACCTCCCCCTCAACTTCTAAATTTACATTGGAAAGGGGGCCTGTACCAAAAAGAGAGCTGTTACAGACATACCTATCTACCTAAGAAACTTATCTGCATAAGAGGGAAACCATTTTTTTTTTTCCCAAACATCTCTCACCTTCCTGTGAAAGGCCTTCCTCCCCTTTGTACCCTTAGACTCCTACCCTTCTCCTTAGCTCAGGATATTATATAAACTTCGCCTATGTGGCTTCCTTTTGGATCTCATAATTTTATGGGGCTCCTATAAGTATGAAATTAAATTTGTTTTTCTCCTGTTAATCTCTCTTATATCAATTTAATTATTAGATCAGCCAAAGAACCTAGAAGATAAGGAGGGAATTTTTTTCCACCCTTTCAGTTCTATGTATGCATTGGGTATTGAAAGATAGAATATATTAAATATGTTTTGATAGGGAAAATTTAATGCACAAATTACTTCCTGTAGGAATTCACCCATTACCCTCAGTTGGCAAGGCTGCTAGCCACATTAAAGTAGAGCTCTGATCTGGAACCAGTCACATGGTCACTACTTAATAAAGGACGGCTGAGTCAGTGAATAAATAGGAGAAAGCTTGTGTTATGCAGTTAACAATGGCCCTAGAATTTTAGGGGAAAAATCTATCCCAGCTGCTGTGGATAAGAAATGACAAGGCTTACCTCTAAACTTTCTGACCAAAGGGAAGAGGCTAGTTTTAGGAAGAAATTAGCCTCTGTCATGCAATCAACAATTTATTCCTCACACAGGCATGCTGAAAACAACTTTTAAGCAAAAACTCCAAGTGAAACAAGTCTTGCTTAACCATAGTGAAGTTCTATTCCTGCCTCTGACTGGCTTGTGTTCAAAGATTTCATTTCAGTGGCTCTCTTAACACTGACAATAAAATTAAACACTCCCTAACAAGAAGATCCTTTAAATGGGACGCCTGGGTGTCTCAGTCGTTAAGCGTCTGCCTTCGGCTCAGGTCATGATCCCAGAGTCCTGGGATCAAGTCCCACATAGGGCTCCCTGCTCAGCGGGGAGTCTGCTTCTCCATCTCCCTCTGCTGCTCCCCCTGCTTGTGCTCGCTCTCTCTGTCTCTCTCTGACAAATAAATAAATAAAAATCTTAAAAAAAAAAACCAACAACAACAATAATAGGGGTGCCTGGGTGGCTCAGACGGTTAAGCGTCTGCCTTCAGCTCAGGTCATGATCCCAGCGTCCTGGGATCGAGCCCCTCATCAGGCTCACTGCTCAGCTGGAAGCCTGCTTCTCCCTCTCCTACTCCCCCTGCTTGTGTTCCCTCTCTCTCTGTCTCTATGTCAAATAAATAAAAATTAAAAAATAATAATAATAATAACAATGATTCAATAGCATGTCTCTTTCAAGAGTAATTGTTTGCATTATGGAAAACAGTATGTGGTTCCTCAAAAAGTTAAAAACAGAACTACCCTACCATCCAGTAATTGTACTACTGGGTATTTACCCTCCAAAAAGTACAAAACACTAGTTCACTGGGATACATGCACCCCTATGTTTATTGCAGCACTATTTACAATAGCTAAATTATGGAAGCAGCTCAAGTGTCCAGAGATAGATGAATGGATAAAGAAGATGTAATACATATATATATCAGAATATATAACGTTATATATATATATATATAATATATAATATATAATATATAATATATATATATATATATATATATAACGGAATATTATTCAGCCACAAAAAAAGGAAAGATGAATGAAACTTGCCATTTACAAAGACATGGATGGAGCTAGAGAGTATTATGGTAAGTGAAATAAATCAATCAGAGAAAGACAAATATATCATTTCACTCTTATGTGGAATTTAAGAAACAAATGAACAAAGGGAAAAAGAGAGAGAGAGACAAATCAAGAAACAGATTCTTAACTATAGAGAACAAATTGATGGTTACCAGAGGGTGGGTGAAATAAGTGATGGAGGTTAAGGAGTGCACTTGTCATGATGAACACTGGGTATTATACAGAATTTTTGAAACACTATTATACACATGAAACTAATATAACGCTGTATGTTAGCTATACTGGAATTAAAAAAAAAACATACGTAGTATTTTGCCTTTCATGGGTACCTAAAAGTACTAAACAAAATAAAAATGCCTACTAAAAAGCAAAATAATCATAATCCTGTTATGGCCAACACGATTATGATTATCATGGTAATAACATAATTATGATTATCATGAAGACTCAAACTACAGCGTGTTTGTTTATTCAATATTATTTATGTGACAGATTCTTAGAACATTAAGCACTGGATATTTCCCTCTGTCTTCGTGTGCCATACAAAATGCAGGGCATTCTGAAGTGAATGGTATAAAGTCAGAGAGGGAGAAGGTAAAAAGGTACTTTCCAGTGTAACATAAATTGAGAAAACTCGCTTAGGGAATAACTGGAGAAAAGAAGTCATTCTAGATGAGTTAACAAAAAGCAGTGACCATAAGGACAATGTTTTTTGAAAGGGCCTTGAGTGCAGTTGCGCATTTGTTTCTTAGACTGTCTTTGCTTAATAATTAGCATATAAATGGTCCCAACTAGGATTGAAAGTTACCGTTTCATTAACCTCACTTAAAATACCTAAAGGAGGCATCCACATTTAAATTCAGGAAGAAAATTAGCTAACTAACTAAGCTCCCAGAATATAATAATGTTAAAGCAACAGCCACAACCATGTTGAGCACTGATCAAGCATCCCTGGCTCCAGACACGCACACATACACATGTACTTAGCAGGAATGAACACATCCATTGACACTATTTTCTCAAAGGAAATACCTAATGATTTTGAGATACTGTCTTCTAGAATTTGACTGTACAGCTTATCTAAAATATGTCTTTCCGTTACTTATTTATTCAATCTTACGGCAATTCATGTCATCTTGTGTTCATTAGTTCGCTCACTTTTCATTTAACAAGTATTTTAAAAGTACCTACTTCAAGTAAAGCACAATTCTGGACCCAGTAGGAGACCCAAAGGAAAGCAAGACTTGATCCTACCTTTATGGGGCCTGCTGTTTAGTAAGGAAGATAAGACTACAAACATGAGCAAATTGAAAAGAACATGATTAGTTTCTAAGATCGAGTTCCTACTATGTGACTAGCACTGTGTTAAGCAACTATTTTCTGTTGAGGTGCCATAAAACAGAGTGTTAGTAAAACACATAGGACGTTCAGAAAGATTTCTACCATCCAAGAGGCAGAGGGAATAACGGCTGAGAACAAGGCCAGTCAAACCACACAGCTCTGGTTTGTGTCTCAGCGTGGTCATTATTTCCACTGTTACCTTAGGCAGGACACTTGGCATGTCACTGCCTCATCTTCATGAGCGTTTTTTGCATGAGGGGAAGGATAAGAGGGATGCCTATCTTACAGGTTTGTTGTGAGGATTAACTTAGTTAAGAAATGCAAAGCACTAACTATGTTTAGTGTGTAGTAAATGATGTAATAAGTTGTTTTTTTTTTTTTTTTTCCAGTTTGATGTATAATGGAAGTTCTCCCAAAAAAACTGAAGTTATAGCTAACAGGCACCACAATTATAGGTTCTTTTTTCTTTTCTTTTGAAGATAAAATTCTTATTTTTAGAAGTGAAACTAAATCAGTGTTTCACCAGCACTAAATGTTTAGTGCCAATCCATGAGGACCTCTCTGGCACTTAGGAATTACAGTGTTTGTCTTAGAAAAAGTACCGGACTGAGAGTCAAGCATACCAGTGATAATTCTAGTTTTATAGTGCAGTTGACCCTTGAGCAAAACTACTCAGGTCCATTTATACATTTTTTTTTTTTAATAAATATGGTACAGTACTATAATTGCATTTCCTCTTTTTTATGATTTTCTTAACATTTTCTTTTCTCTTGCTTTATTGTAAGACTATGATGTGGGAACCAAAAGCAGAAAAACATTATTAAATTCCCTTACTACTTACAGCCCATTGACAAGTCCTTGAAACAGGCAGAGTGACATTCCCCTAGGGACTCAATTGCCTGGATGTTGACACTTTGCTAAGGACAAAGGCAATTTTACCCTGACCCCCAGGATCCTGTATAAGTCTACTTTAACATATAAAAATTCCTTTGGAAACTTCCTTTATCTCCACCCCCCTCCCCCGCAAGATACATGTTGGTAATCATCCCCCAAATATGACCATGAGTATACATCTGAAGGGTCTCACTGAGTAAGGGACAGGTGGAGCTAGGTAGGGAGAGATAGATAGGGGGCTATGGGACCAGGCTCACAGAAATGCTGAGGCATAAGGAAACCAGAGATAGGTAACAAACCAGACCACCCTGCCCTAGGAATTGGGGGGGGGGGTCTTTTTACAGCAGTTACATTGTGACCAACAAAGAATAACAAGACTCCAAAGAAGAAGTAAGCCATTAAAGATGTCCTCACCAGTCCTTACTCAAACCAAGACATCACAAGAATGATAAGGCCACAAGCTCCCTGGTCAGTTCTAAATAAAAGACTGTTGGTGGAGGCCCACATTGGCAACACTGTCATGTTGCCCCTCTCACTCCTGAGAGCTCTTCCTATATCCTTGCTTAATTAAACTCTATCACTTTGCTCACTCTCCTCTGTCCACAAGATTCATTCTTTGACTCTGTGAGACAAGAACCTCGCTCTCCTGCTTCAACTACAGTAATACATATACAAAATATGTGTTAATCCACTGTTTATGTTATTTGTAAGGCTTCTGGTCAACAGTACAGTATTAGTAGTTAAATTTTTGGTGATTCAAAAATTATACATGGAGGGGTGCCTGGGTGGCTCAGTCATTAAGCCTCTAACTTCGGCTAAGTTCATGATCCCAGGGTCCTGGGATCGAGCCCCACATCGGGCTCCCTGCTCAGCAGGAAGCCTGCTTCTCCCTCTCCCACTCCCCCTGCCTGTGTTCCCTCTCTCGCTGTCTCTCTCTCTGTGTCAAATAAATAAATAAAATCTTAAAAAAAAAAAAAAGTTATACATGGATTTTTGAGTGGGGGGGGGGCTGGTACCCTAACCCTCACATTGTTTAAGGGCCAAGTATGATTGTTATATGATTTTCAGCAAATTATGAAGTTCTAAATTATAAATTTCAATTTCCTAGTCTACAAAATGAGATGCATTGTTGTGTGTATATGTGTAATGGGGGTGGAGGGTCTTGCTGCAAAGTATTTAAATAATACAATAGGACTTACAGGTTCATAATATAATAAAAGGCACTTTTGAGTCTTACACTCTCAAGATTTGTGCCATGTGCTACAATTCGTGTTTCATAAAATTTAAGAAAGCACAAAAGCATCTACCAACCATAAAATAGCAGTCTCCTTGAGGTTAAGAACATATCCTGCCGGTAATAAATTGAATACATAAAACAGAGAACTGAATTTTAGTTCAGAGATTTTATGTAGTGATTTAATTCTTGGATAAATACCAACTCTGCATCTATATCTAGCATTGGTCTGGAATTTATTTTCTCACCTGCAAGTGAAAGGAAATTATTATCAGATTTTTTAAGCTCTATTTTGTGGGAAACAAAACGCCACAACGACCACTGGTGCATGTTCGCTCAGACTCCGAGATCTCTGAGAAAACTCGAGATTGCAGGGTTAAAAATAATCCAAAAGGATCAGAGTGAAATGCCCTTGGAACATGTGTGGTCAGTTCTAAAGTACACGGCGGAAGATGTTTTGTAGATAGGAAGCCAGCTATAAACAGCACACTGGGCACTCCCCTCTTTGTTCCCTTGTCCTGTAAATTCTGTTTTAAAGATTCTTACGTGCTTGACTAATCCTGTATACATGGAGGAATGTGCCTTCCTACGCCCCTGCTGTAAATCATTATAGATCTATATCGCTGTAGAAGGTATATAAGAGAAAAATAAACCTCGGCACCTCGGGCTGTTAGAGCGGGGTCCCCTGTGCCTTACTATACTGTCGTCTTTTTTTCTCAGTTCCTTCGCTGCCCCAGGTCCCCGACTCTCAGAGGTCGACACTATTTCAAATTGGTCTACTTAAGGATATCATGAAGTAGGCATTTTAACTACAAATTGTATTGAAATTGAAAATTTTAAAATGCACAAATACATGTTCTTGTAATACATCCAAATGTAAAGATATATATAAAGTAAAATGTTGAAATACCTTACTCCCCATCATCACTTCCCTGACATAACCACCACCCCATCCCTCTGTTTTTGACATATCCAGATATAATAATTATTTTAACTATGTGATATGATCTGTTCAAACTGTGTTTCTATATATTTATGCATATATATGTATATATGTACACTTGCATATTTTTCTTTGTATAATTTTTTGTTGCATTCTATGGTTGAAAAATAATAACATTTAGACTTCTGGTTTCCTATTCTCCTCTAAGAAGCTTGGAAATTGCCACTCCCTCCTAACAAGTAAAGCCGAACAAACTGAAAAATCGACAACTCTCCTAAGATCCATAAGAGAAGTACACAGGGCAAACCATGGCCCCCAAGACTGGAGAGACAGGCCTGCAAATACAAGGAATGATGGCTTACCAAAACAGAAACTCATGCGTAGAAATCACCACGGGGACCAATGCCAAGATAGATCTAAACTAAAATTGACAAGCTGCTAAAGATTCAATGTGTACAACTCTGAGAGTTAAAAGTTCCTAGGGCTGGAAGAAATAACAAAACAACTCCTGTAATGACAAAAAGAATGCCCCCCCCCCCAATAACACCTCCAGGAACTAACAAGGAATTATAGTAAACACCTCCAGTAACTAACAGGGGATTATAGGATACAAGATTAATATACAAAATCAATCACTTTCTTATATTCTAACAATGAACAAATGGAATTTGAAATTAGATACAATGCCATCTACAGTAGCATCTAAAATACAGAATACCTAGGTATTTTTCTAACAAAATATGCACAAGGGCTGTATGAAGAAAACCACAAAACACTGATCAACAAAATTCTTAAAAAGAACTAAACAAATGGAAAACATTCCTGTTTATGAATAGGAGGACTCAATATATCAAGATGTCAATTCTAATATATTGACCTATAGATTCAATGCAATCTCAATTAAACTTCCAGCAATTTACGTTGTGCATTAGAATTGACAAACTGATTCCAAAGTTTACATGGTGAGGCATATATAGTGACTTTTTAGATACTATAAAGGCACAATCCATGAAAGAAATACTTGATGAGGTAGACTTCATTAAAATTAAAAACTTCTGCTCGGGGCACCTGGGTAGCTCAGCTGGTTAAGCATCTGTTGGTTTTGGCTTAGGTCATGATCTCGTGGATCCATGAGATCTAGCCCTAAGTTCAACTCTGTACTCAGTGGGGAGTCTGCTGGAAGATTCTCTTCCTCTGCTCCTCCAGCCACTCGCACACATGCTCGTGTGCACACACTCTCTCTCTAAAATAAATCTTAAAAAATAATTAAAAAATTAAAATAGAAAATTAAAAAAATAAAAATTTCTGCTCTCTGAAAGACGATGTCAAGAGAATGAGAAGACAAACTACAGACTACACCAAATTATTTGCAAAAGACAGATCTAATAAGGCACACTTGTCCAAAATATACAAAGAACTCTTAAAACTCAACAATAAGAAAACAACAACCCACTTAAAAAATTGGCTAAAGATGGCAACATACACCTCACCAAAGAAGATATAAAGAAGGCAAATAAGCAATGAAAAGATGCTCCACATCATATGTCATCAGGAAAATGCAAATTAAAACAACAAGATATCATTGCATATCTACTGGAATGCCCCAAATTTGAAAGATGGAAAGATGAAGATGTACAGCAACTGGAACTATCATTTATTGCTGGTGGGAATACAAAATTGTACAGCCACTTTGGAGAATAGTTTGTTGGTTTCTTACAAACCTAAGCATACTGGTATTGTAAGATCCAGAAATTGTGCTCCTTGGTATTTACCCAATGGATATGAAAACTTATATCCACAAAAAAACCTTCACACAAATGTTTATTGCAGTTTTTTTCTTAATTGCCAACAATTATGGAAGCAATTGGTTCCACCGGGTGGAAGCAATGAAGATGCCCTTCAGTAAGTGAATGGATAAATAAGCTCTGTACACCCACACGTGGAATATTATTCAGCACTAAAAAGAAATGAGCTATCAAGGCATGAAAAGATATGAAGAAATCTTAAATGCTTACCGGTAAGTGAAAGAAACCAATCTGAAAAGATTATATATATACATTTTTTAAAAGATTTTATTTATTTATTTGACAGAGAGAGACATACAGCCAGGGAAGGAACACAAGCATGGGGAGTGGGAGAGGGAGAAGCAGGCTTCCCGCTAAGCAAAGAGCCCGACATGGGACTTGATCCCAGGACTCTGAGATGATGACCTGAGCCAAAGGCGGATGCTTAACCAACTGAGCCACCCAGGTGCCTCTGGAAAGGTTATAATCTGTATGATTCCAAGTATATGACATTCCAGAAAAGACAAAACCATGGAGTGGTAAAAAAGATCCATGGTTGCCAGGGGCTGGGGGGAGAGAATGAATAGTCTGAGTACAGAGTATTTTTGTGGCAATGAAAATACTCTGCATGACATTATAATGATGGACACATGTTTATTCATTTGTCCAACCCATAGAATGTACAACATCAAGAGTGAACCCTAAAGTAAACTATGTACTTTGGGTGAGCAAGATGTGTTAATGTAGGTTCATCAATTGTAACAAATGTACCATTCTGGTGGGAGGTATTGATAATGGGGGACATATATCCTCTGTATGGGCAATCTCTGTATCTTCTGCTCCATATTGCTGTGAACCTAAAACTGGTCTATAGGAAAAAACTGTCAAATGATATGCTTAACTAGGGAAAAAAAAAAAGCTACACATTTTTTTTTAAGACTAGTGATTAGAGCTATATTAAGCAACTTTCCTATTTATTGGCCATTAATATTTATTCTTTGTGAGATATTTATAATGTTTCTATTTTTTTCTTTTAAATAAGATTTCTTTATAGTTTTCTTTCTCTGTTGCATATATTGAAAATATTTCTTGCCTAGGCTCTCAATTAAGTTTTGTTTCATGGTCTTGATATTATAAACAATTTTAGTTTTATAGGATCACGTTATAATTCTTTTCATTTAAGGTTAGTGTTTGCTCTAGAGGCAATTTCCTATTTAAAGCTAATAAAATATTATTTCTAAATTTCTCATATATATGTATATACATATATATGTGTGTGTATAAATCTATATATCTATATCTCTATAAATGTTTCATCCATCTTGATTATATTTTTTTGTACCAGGTAAGGTGGGATATTATTGTTAGTTTATCTTTTTTTCCAAACAAATAATTGCTTATTTCTTCAATATCATTTCCCATTTCTAGCTCACCCTTTTACCACAGAGCTGAATTTTCATCTCCATCATATAATAGATTCTTCCCTGAATATGAATAAAACAAATAATTATTAAGGTCCACATTAGCAAGTCAGTATTATGTCAAGTTTTAAATTTAAATTCTACTATAAAATAGCTTATTGGAGTTTGTATATTTGAGATTTAAAGTGATGAGTAGAACAGTATTAAAGAAAATCCATTGTAAATAATGCTGTAATATTATAGATCTCCTTTACGTGAGTGTAACTCACATAAAGCTACTTCATAGTGTTCTTTTTTTTTGTAAAGATTTTATTTATTTATTTGACAGAGAGAGAGCACAAGTAGGCAGAGTGGTAGACAGAAGGAGAAGGAGAAGCAGGCTCCCTGCTCAGCAGGGAGCCCGACGCGGGGCTCGATCCCAGGACCCTGGGATCATGACCTGAGCCGAAGGCAGACGCTTAACAACTGAGCCACCCAGGTGCCCCTACTACTTCATAGTGTTCTAACATGGATATACACTAAAACCTTCTGTAAGAAATGCCAATGTAACTTCAAATATACCCCACCCATTCCCAATATTTAAAAAGTGAAAATATTCTATTAGAGTTATTTTTATTTGATAATCTTTGGCAGTCGATGAGAGAGAAAATATGTGGGCTTTGCATTTCACATGACCTTAGGTCAATAAATCTATGACTCTACGAGTTGAAATGCAGAAGGTCCTTTCAAAGACAACCACACACACACACACACACACACACACACAGGTAAAACATATGTGTTCAGTGGGTTCCTAAGACCACTATCAGGTTTGATGATTGACCATAACTACTCACAGAACTTGGAAAAGCTGTTATAATCACAGCTATAGTTTATTATAGTGAACAGAAACCAACTGAATTCAGCAAAAGAAAAAAAGGGCATAAGACAGAGTCCAGGTGGGACAGGTGCAAGCTTCCAAATATCCAGTGGAGTCATGTGGACAGCACTTAATCCTCCTAGTGAATATGTGTGAAAACATATATGGAGTACTGCCAACCATAGAAGCTTATGCAAGACTTGGTATCCAGGATTTTATTGGGGTTGGTCATGCAGGCATAGAGCACCTGCCCAGCTGACCTATTTCCTGTCTCTAGCCCCTCCAGAAGTTAAACTGATGCTACAGGGACCAAGACCCCTTCCTTAAATTAGGCTATTATCATAGACTACCTGGTGTGGACTAAGGCCCTAATTAAAAAAAAAATATTAAACATAATATTCCAAAGTTTTAGAAGTTATCTCCCAGAACCTAATCAAGGGCTAACCCTTTCTTTGGAATACATAGGGTTTGCACAACCCATGCCTGCTGAGTTAATTCTTTACTGAATAGTGTATAACTTGTCAACTAAGTGGTATTACAGAGATTCTAATTAGAACCATACTAGAAAAAAGGAGTCAATATACTTCCTACTCTTTAATGTCCTAAGATAATAGATCATATTTGAAAATATGATCATGGGTATATTTCAAATTTCAAAACCACACTGAATGATGCTTTATTGCCCTGATTAAAAAATAAATTTCCTCCAATAGTAGAGGAGGCATATTCTGGAAAAAATCTCACTTGTCATTTTCCATACAAGTTGAGAAACGTGATGAGCAATTAGTAAATACAATGATGCACTGCAATCTCCAAAAACCTCTTGAGGATATCACAAAAATATCCTATTTGAATATTGGGAAGTGAGGAAGGCAATCTGGTCTGATCTATGCAATTTGGCCTTTGAATATCTAAGTTGCTGTCAATCATCCTCTCTGAATTAATAATGTTTAGCACAGCAGGAAATACTAACTTATGCAAAATTAAATTGTTGCCAATAAGAAAAAAAATATTAGGAGTTTTCTATTTGCAGAAAGATACATTTACTGATGAGGTATTTCATTATTATTTTAAAGATACCTTTGTAAGTACAGAAATAAAATATCTTTTAGTTGTAAAGCCCACATATTTCTGCTCTAAGACATTATATTAAAATATTGAATTTACTTTTCCTTTAGATGTTTTTATACTATGTAAAATAGAATGGATATTTTAGTGCTCCAAAGACATAATTCATGAGATAACAAAAAATAAATATTTTTAAAGATCAAGTCATAAATTTGAATATAATTAGTAATAGTACTAAAGAAACAACCCATCAATAAAATGTACTTTCTTAATCATGGCTATGCAAATATAGTAGGCATAAATTCTTCCTTATATACTTTAATTTTATGCTGAAAAAAGGTCTTGATTGTATTGACCCAGAATATGATTTAAGGGAACTAAATCATCAACTTGTTTCATGGTTAATTTAAGTGGTTAATTTACAAAAAAATTTAAAAAGAGTACAACATACATGTTCTACTACTGATTGTAGAAGGATGCTGTATCAGTTACATATTCCCTAAAATCTGTCCAAAATTAACAGTACACTTTTAACATTGGTCAAATTCTTTTTTTTTTTTGTATTTTATAAACTTTTTTTTTGTTAACATAATGTATTATTTGTTTCAGGGGTACTGGTATGTGATTCATCAGTTTTACACAATTCACAGCTCTCACCATAGCACATACCCTCCCCAGTGTCCATCACCCAGCCACCCCATCCCTCCCACTCCCTCCACTCCAGCCACCCTCAGTTTGTTTCCTGAGATTAAGAGTCTCTTATGGTTTGTCTCCCTCTCAGGCTTCATCTAGTTTCATTTTTCCCTCCCTTCCCCTATGATCCTCTGTCTTGTTTCTCAAGTTCCTCATATCAGTGAAATCATATGATAATTGTCTTTCTCTGATTGACTTATTTTGCTTAGCATAATACCCTCTAGTTCCATCCATGTCATTGCAAAAGGCAAGATTTCATTTTTTTGATGGCTGCATAATATTCCATTGTATATATATACCACATCTTCTTTATCCATTCATCTGTCGATGGACATCTAGGCTCTTTCCATAGTTTGCCTAAAATACAACTTAATATACTATAGTTCTTTTTCTTTAACATGAAGCAAACATATGGTATTCAGTTCATATGATAGAAGCACTTACCTTTTTTTTTTTTTTTTGAGAAGTATTGTGTACTGGCAGGGTATTGAATGTCTCATTTTAATTGATAATGATTACTTGATCACGCTCATTGATAGAAAAAAAAAAAAAGGTGCCAAATAATTCAGTGTTCCCAACTATTAAAAAAGTAGTAGAAGCCACTGTTAAGAACTAGGCTTTGTAGTCAAGATTAGCTGGATTCTAATTTGGCTGCATCAATTACGAGCCTTAAAATATTAGTAGGTGGGATACCAACAGTATGTAAAGAAACAGATTTTTGAGGATTAAATGAGCTTATCCATGAAAAGAACTCAGCACAAGGCCTAGCACTTTATGGGTATTCAATGAATGTTACCTACTTTTATTTTTTCTTTGTTTTATTTATTTGAGGAAGTTCCGGAATATTTAGAGAATAAACATCAACTGATCCTAAAGGTGTTTGGAATAATTCTGCTCCATAATGGCAACTATATAGTCCTCTATGTTTTAAGAATTAGTGTAGTCTTTATCAGTACCAATCAACAGAACTTTCTGCAATGACAGAAAAATTCTGTATCTTTTGCTATACAATATAGTCAGTCACCAATAGCCACATGTGACTACTGAGCACTTGAAATAGGACAAGTGCAACAAATAAACATATTTTTATTGTATTTACCTTTAATTAATTTAATTTAATTAGCTGCTTGTGGCTAGTGGCAAAAGTATTGTACAGCATAGGGTCTTTATGCTCTATTTTTTAATACACTTCTCAGCTAAAATCAGGTGTTTCCAGCCACTGCTGTAAAGTAAAGCACGTTCAATTGTGCTTGCATGAAGAAAGGCAATATCCCAGTTTGCTTAGAAGTCTTTCTTTAGACATTAAGGGTAGTGCTTTTTCTCTGTTCAGTTTTAGAGTAATTAAAACTTGATTTCATATTGGGATCCTAGGTTGTAGCAGCAAAACTTCCTGCTGACACTGACCCTCAAATTCAACATATAGATTTATCATTGGATTCAGGCTGTCTAGTAAGAGGCAGACTACTGCACCTCGATGGACACAGAGAGGAGAAATGGCACAGAGGTCAGGTTCTGGATTCTCAGGGATTGGGGTACATAACCATGGCAGGTCCAGAATGTCTTCTGACTGCTACTAGGGTGGCTTCCAGAAGCAAGGAGTGGTAGAACGTCTCCATCAGGGCTTTCTCTGCCGTAAGAAACAATTCCTCTAAGGATCAGGCCTTTAAAATGATCTGATGCTTCCCATGGCCGAATCCAAATGAAAGCCAAATGGCAAGAAAACTCAGCTGATGACAGCCATACAGCTCTGCCTTCTGGGGAGAGGGGAGAGAGGTTCTGCACAGGCAAGTGGAAGATACGAAATATATTCTATTTACAGCCTGAAACTGTGAAAGGAATCCAGGGAGCTATGGTGTGATCCTATTCTTTTTTTTTTTTTTTTTTTTAGATTTTATTTATTCATTTGACAGATAGAGACGCAGCGAGAGAGGGAACACAAGCAGGGGGAGTGGGAGAGGGAGAGGGAGACGCAGACTTGCCTCCAAGCGGGGAGCCCGATGCAGAGCTGGATCCCAGGACTCTGGGATCATGACCTGAGCAGAAAGCAGACGCATAACGACTGAGCCACCCAGGCGCCCCCTGGTGTGATCCTATTCTTAAACCACGCAGGTAGGCTTGCACAGAGAAAGAATTAAGAAGATGCATAACAAAAAATACAGTTTGGTTACAGAAAGTGCTGACAACTTTCACCTCCTTCCAAGCCATCTGCTTTTTGGTACTTTGTTATGGCAGCCCCAGAAAACTAATAACAGTGTTAGAATCGAGAATAAATTTTTGAGATTCTACATATTCTACATGCAAGGGGAATATAAATAATATGAGACCAGAAGGCATATTCATAAATTATTTAGTGGCCACAAAATACTTCCATCTCATTGTGCAAGCCTCCTTGCAATAAGACTTTGCTGCTCCTCTCATCCAAAGGTAGGATTCATTTCTCCACAGACTTGAAACTAGTCAAGCCTGTGACTAGTTTTGATCAGTTAAGTGTAGCAGATGTCTATCACGCAAGTTCTGGAGCCTACATTTCAAAAAGCCTTGCCACTTCAACCTTCACCCGCCTGGAACACTGCCCTAAGACCTCCTTGGAAGAAGATGATAAAGCCCTTTTAGGAATAGAGACTTGTTGAATGAGAACTCATGAGCCCCAGTTAGTAGTCAGTATCAGCTTCCAGACATGGGAGGTTAGCTACCCTAAACCATCCAGCCTGGGCGAAGTAGACACATACGTGAGCTGTAGATAAAACCAGCCCCACAAAACCGTAAGTTTTGGGGTGGTTATTATATAGCAGCAATCAATGACTAAAACAATAATAGAAGAAACAAGCCAAACTCTGATGCTTAAATCCTAGACTTTTCTAAAAAGGACTGGTTCCAACCGTTCTAGTTTTTGATGTTGTATTTTGTTTTCATATTTGTTTTTAGATAGAGGTCTCACTTTTATCTTTAGTATGCATCTAAGATGAGAACAAAGGCAAACGGCATATATTTTCAATTAAATACAAAACAGTGTTTAACTTCTTGTGTTATATACAACTTTTTTACAAATTTGAAAATATGTATTTTTTTATTAAATACATGAACAGAGGTATCATTTTATTGTGTCACTGTGATATCCAATCAATAAAAAAATCAATACATGTTATTTTTCTCTGTTCTTAACATAAGTCAAAAATATCTACCTTATGGTTTTCTGTATTTATTCAGATCCTTTGGCATCAATGGGATTTAGCCATATGATTTTAAGTAAACAGCATTGACAACAGCAATAATAATAATAGAGCAATCTATATTGATTTAAGAAAAGACAAAACTTAATAGCATATAATATCAAGGGCATTGTAAAAAATGGTCCTTAATGAAAATACTTGGAAACAACATTGTCCTTGCATTTTATCTAAAAAATGATCAATCTTAAAATATTGTGAAATATTTTATTTTATTTTATTAAATATTTTATTTATTTATTTGAGAGAGATAGAAAGAACAAGTAAGAGAGAGAAAGCCTGAGCTGGGGCAAGGGGAGGCAGAGGGAGAGGGAGAAATAGGCTCCCTATCAAGCAGGGAGCCAGAGGTGCGGCTCTGCTCGATCCCAGGAACCTGAGATCATGACCTGAGCCAAAGGCAGACACTTAACCAACTGAGCCGCCAAGGCGTACCTGAAATAGTTTTATTTAAACAAGCTTACATGTAAACATTGTCAAGCTTAAAACCCAGACCTGTTGAATCCCAGAATTTAAAAAAATAAATAAAGTGTAATAAATATAATGAAAATAGAAAGCATAATAATTATAAAAATGTTGAGACTTAAGAGAACAGAGAGTTCACCTGAAATTTTCTATCATCCATTTTATCACTGTGACAAAAATTTAGGCTAGAGGCAAGATTAATTTATTTATTGTACTTTATCCTAAGGACATGTTCTCCTTGTTGCCCTAAAAATTATTACATGATTTGATTTTGTACAGTAAATGATTCATTCACTTAATAAATTCTTAGCAAATATCTGTTAAGCATTTACTATATGTAAAGCACTATATTAGAAAACAGGTTGACACACTCCTTTTATCGATTAAAACTACTATCCATTAACAACAATATGGTATATTTGCTATTATGGAATTTTTAATCTGGTTAGCAATAAAAAATAAATGAATAAATAAAAATAGTTTTTATTATGAATTTAGATAAAAGCTATATGGAAATGTTTATTGTCTTGGTGAACTTAGGCCTGAAGGATGAGCAGGACCAGTGGTTAAGAAGTCAACTCCTCCACAATCGATAGAATTAATACCACATGCTCTAAATTTAAAAGTCTCAGTTAATGAAGACCTTTAATATTATATTCAATTGGAAAATACTGTGACCACTTAATTGATCTAACTACTTTATTTCCTTGGACAAATATTGAAACACCTTTATAGATCCCAAATATTTATTGGACAAATAATTTGACTTCGTTCAAATGTATGTTATCATTATCACTTCAAAGAACCTATTTGAAGTTTGGTAATTTATGGCCACACAGTTAACCTATCACTTCTTTGCTCAGTTCTCTTATCTCATCTTTCCTATTTTGCATGTTATAATGTCCCTCCTCGGGATGCGTGGGTGGCTCAGTCAGTTAAGCGTTTGCCTTCAGCTCAGGTCATGATGCCAGGGTCCTGGGATTGAGCCCTGCATCGGGCTCTCTGCTCAGCAGGAAGCCTGCTTCTCCCTCTGCCTGGCCACTGCCCCTGCTTGTGCTCTCTCTCTCTCTCCGACAAATTAAAAAAAAATAATAATAAGGTCCCTCCTCCCTCACTGACAACAGATCAGAGAGGGGATGTGGGTAATAAACAGGAATAATTTTTAAAAGTCTACCCTTTTGATGTATTACAAAATCTGACCATGATTAATGCCCAGCACCTAGCTCTTAAGCACCTTCTCCCTTCGTTGCTTTGCTTTTGCTGTGCAATATGGACAATTACAAAGTCCCTTTTTTTCCTTCTTTTTATTAATTTTGAATCTGTGGACTTTTATTCCAAACTCTAGCCACGTATAGAGGAAGGAAAAGAATATCACAGATGGAAACTATGATGTTTCTAAAAAGTAGTTTCCTCAGAAGGGAAAATAATTTTATGTGAATTCTGTAAAATAATAAAGCCATGAAAAGATTTCAACTCTTCTGGGTGGGATTTTTAGTGCACTTGGTAAACTAGTTATATTAAAAAGTAGTAGTAGGGTATAGGGTAAGCATTCATGCCCTGGAGTCTGATTACTTATGTTGATTCCTATGTCTATCTCGTATCAGTTTGACTTTGGTCTAGTTACCTGACCTTCTGTACCTCAGTTATCTCAGCTGTACAATGGAGATAAGTAAGAGGGTAATGAGAGCTCCTCTCATGGGTTTTTCTTAGTTTTAGTGAACACACATTGCTGCCTGGCACATTGTGAGGGCTCACTCATGCTGGCTCCTATTACCATGTCATTATCAATTTTTTTCAACTTTACATACAGCACTCCTTTTACTAAAATATAGGCCAGATTGCCTCAACTCTTATTCCTCGAAATTAAGTGTTATTTTCCAGTTGTTTTTTAATATGATGTCACTAATTTTCAAAAAAATGTTAAACTCAGTAAAAAAAAAAAAAAAGGTGCTCATCAAAGAAATTAAGGTAGATTTTTTAACCATTGGAATGGGATTCTATATTTTGTATAAATAAAATAATATTCCATTGAATCACAATATTTTAAATATATAATTTGATTTTAAACATTGGTATTTAGAAAAAAGGACATGGACCACGTTTGCACAATCAAAATCTAAGAATGCAAATAAAAAATAATTTCTTAGTAGGACCATTTTAATTTTTCAAAATACAACCAAGCATAATGGAAATAAATACATAAAAATCCCTAATTGCTTAAGGCCTTTCTTGTACAGATATACTTCCCAGGCTAGTTGACTACCACAGTGAAAACAGGTTGACACACTCCTTTTATCGATTAAAACTACATTCACTTAATTGACTCACTAAAGTATTAAGCAGCCTATTTTTTTTCTACATTCTCAGGTCAATTTCCATTTTTCAGTTTTAGTGAAAAAAGTCTCTGAATTATCAGAGAGTAGAAACAAAACTGCAGTTGGCAGTACCTTGTAGTAGAGACTTGGATTCAAGCCTGCTACCATTGCCCACTTGTGTGACTTAAGGCATGTTATTAACTAGCTATGTGATTTGGGCAAGTTAATTAATTCTCTACAGTAGCTTTTGTATATCTACTGCATATAAGATGAGAGACTTGAAGTACATTATCTCTAAGGTATCTTCCAGCTCTGATCTATTATAGCTCGCATGTGCCCTGAAATTCCAAATTTATTTTATTTTTTGACAACCAAGAGAATCATGAATTATTTCAGAAGACATTATCAAATTCTCAAATCTTTCTTAAAATATTACTGAAACTGTAAATGCAATTTGTAACAAGTATTTTGGGTCAGGCTTGTATCAGCATTATCAAATAGACTTTTAATGTATTGCAATTGCAAATGTATTGAGAATTACTTAACTATAATCTTGCAAAAACATCCTATAGATGTAATACATACTTCTTCACTTGCATTTTGATAGATAAAAGATGAAAAAAGTGTTACTTCAATGTCCTCAAACCTAACCAGCCTAATTAAATCACATTACAAGTCAGATTCATAGTGCGCTAGATGAATGATATCCTAACTGCAGAAATACAGCATATCATTTTCCTTTTTGAGGTTCCTTTACATCTCTATTTTTTTAGAGTTCCCAGAGTTTTCAATGTACAGTTGAATCAAGCCCCTGGTGCTACACTCCTCAGGCTTGTGCACCATGTTCTTGCAGTCCCAGAAAACACTGCTTTGCCACCGACAACTTGTGTCCCCCAGGAGCTTTAGGAGCCATATCCACTTCCGTGAGTGGCAGGGGGGCTGTTCTGGGCCATGCCTTCACTACTCGGCACCAATCTGCCCCACAAGGCCCATCCTCTCTCAGGCCCTACAGCCGGCTTTACCTATTTCTTGAGCTGCCAACTAAGGTACTCCACTGCGACAAGGACAAAGGTCCCATTTCTCTTTGCTAGTAGGGAAAGCTACCTCTTTTTCTATCTATGAATATTTTAGGGAAATCCCACTCAAAGTTGCCTAAGGGCCCGGTACTTATAACTTCTTTAGTTTTATAAGCAGCCTTTGCTTCCTCAGGACACACAGCTGTCCGGGATTGAGTGTTCCATTCTGTGTCCTGTGCTCAGTGCAGGGCATTGTGCTGGATTCCTTCTCCCATTCTGCTTGTACCCTTCCACAATGGGATCACCAGATGCCCCTGTGCATGTCTGAATACCAACTATGAACACAGTCCAAATGCCTGGGTAAATCAGCAGATGCAGCTAGATATGAGGTAAGAACTGGTGAGAGATGCGCAGTGTGGTGGGATGTTGCCTAACACAACCAGGACAATCTATCTGAATTCATGTCCTGATTAGGCTGATACATGGGATTGCATAAGGAAACCCTGCTGTAGTCATCTCAAAATTATACCAAAGATATTTTACTAAGTATTTTAAATGTGCTATGGAGATTTGTAATTCACACTAATTAGAGACAAAAGTTTATAATAGCAATAAGATGAATTTATGTCCAAATTCTAAGCAAAATTTTGACCAGGGAATGCATTCTTTAATGAGTTTTCAAACAAACAAGGAAAAAAAAAAAAAAAAAACAATTTTTAAAGTTTTTCTTATAACAGGGTAATAGCTTTTCAAAAAACTATTAAAAAAATTTAAAACAATAGAAAATACAACAAAAGTGGGAGAGATTTGGGGAAGAGACTGAAAATTACCTCCTCTAAATGATCCCCTATTTCACATTGTAATTTCCTTCCCAGTTTAATTTCTCTATGTAGATTGTTGTTACTGTGGCTGGTATTAATGTCATTTTAACATCGCGCTTACAGTGCTGTCCACACAATTTTATAAACACTGCTTTTCAGTTAAGATTATTATATATTTGTTTATCCTTGCCACTAACTAGAATTTATAAGCATTAAATATAATAACGAATACACTCAAATCTATGGCTACAGCAAAGATTATTAAGCTCTTCTCTATCACTGACTATTGAAGTTTCTTTCAATTTCTCATAATTTCAAATTGTTTTAATAGACATACCTGTGCTGAACATATATTTATTTCTGATTATTTTGTTAGGATACATTACAGAAGACATTTAATTAGGGTATATAGATATTTGGAGACACTTGATATCTATCACCGATTGTTTTTCAAAAGAATACCAACTTACACAGTTGTGATGTGTGAAAGTACTCATGAAACATTTAAAATATTGCATGCTTGGAGCACCTGGGTGGCTCAGTCAGTTAAGCATCCAACTCTTGATTTCAGCTCAGGTCATGATCTCAGGGATGTGTGATGAAGCCCCGCACCTGGCTCCATAATGGACATGAAGCCTGCTTGGGATTCTCTCTCTCCCTCTCGCTATGCCCCTCCCCCGCTCATGCTTGTTCTCTCTCTCTCTCAAAAAAAAAAAAAAAAAATTGCATGTTCAAATTAACACTGCATGATTTAGTAGTTAAAATATTAGGATGCAATAGATAGGTTTGGATAAAAATTCGCAAATTATTTCAAATTAACATCCAGTGTTCTGAGAAAAGTCATTAATTACATGTAAATAATCTGGTGTTTTATATTAGCCATAAATATGGGAAAATTATCATGTGGGCTCTTTACAGCATACGTGAAGGCTGTTGATCCTTATCAGAGGGCATTCCTTAGCCGAGAATCATGAAGTTACTTATTTTACTGTTCTTTCTGATATACAGTCTATCTAAATTTTACTGAGACAAATGGTAGAACATGAAAAAATATTGTTTCTCTCCATCTTTTATCTCAAAAATCATCTTCTGAACTGATATTCTCTTTCCTGAAACAGATTTCTTGACTAATGCATACATTATATCACTACTCATTAAAATCACATAATCTTCTTAAAACCAAAGTTCAGTGTTAGGTAGACTTATCCCGTAACACATAGCTAGAAAATGGCGGATCTCCCTGCAAAGGAACAGGGCTGTCCCTGTAAAATATATGGCACCAAGCATTGGAGCAGAAAAGGTAGTTCTGCCAGGTCCCCAAGAGAAAGGAGGAAGGAAGGGACTGGGTCAATAATACACACTTCTTCCCTACACTTAGCAAACAGAGAGCTCCCTCCACCCTGTCGAAAAGAAGTAGTGGGAAAGGGCCAATCATATTTAACTGATAATCCTCCCTTATGTAGACTAGAGGATTGAGGAAGAAGTGTCTCTAATAATTATATCTCATATCCATTAAACACTTATTCAAGGTAGTTCCAGGTGTTTTATGTGTGTTATCTCCTTTAAGTCTCCCAACAGTTTGACTGGTATGTAGGTAGTGTGGTTATCTCGACTATCCAAATGAGGAAACAGACACTAATGTAAGCTAAGGAGGTTGCACAGGGTAACAAACCTACTGGTATAGCTGCAGTTTGAATGCCAGAGCTTAGACTCCAAGGGAGCTCTCAGTCAGGTACAAAACTCACCACCACATTCTCATGATGTGGAATGTTATGCTCTTAAAAAGACTCGCTAAATGAGCAAATCAAGACTGTACCACTGTACTAGGGTTAAATGCAACTACAGAGCAACTGGTGGCTAAGTGACACAATGTAGGACCTGGAATGACTTGTATGCCCCCCAAATAGGTCTAGTTTGGGCCTGAAAATTTAGGATAAGGCAGAGAATGAGAAATTAATGAAGCTGGGCTCTGTCATTCATTTTGTATCGCCAAGAATGCCTACTTTGGAGCCTGGAATATAACACTTACATCATCTTCCTTTTGTATAAATGGATGGATGTATTAATGGATGGAATAATATATAACTGGGTGGAAGAAGCCAGGCTGGACTTGAGTCAGGGTTGTATAAATGGCTTAGACTATTCTCTTATACATTGGCAACAGCCTTGAAATAAGAGTACTGATGTTCGGCTAATAAAAAATACAAATACAAAATACCCAGAGGCTGAAGGTACCTCACTGCAGTGCTTTCTAAACTTTAATCTCTGGTGAACTTGCTTCTTGCTGGTTGTCCGCTGGAGGTCACTCCAAGTCCTAGCAGCATCCCCAGTTCCTTGCCACGTGAGTCTCTTTAAAGTCAGCAAAGGAGACTCCAGCAGGACCAGAGCTGCAATCTTATATAATGTAATCATATACATTTCATCACCTTTGCTGTATTCTACTGGTCAGAAGCAAATCACAGGTTGTGCTGACACGCAAGAGTAGAGATTATGCAAAGACATGTATGCCAGGAGGCGGAGCCATGGAAGCCATCTGAAGAGTCTGTCTGACACATCTACTAGTCTCTCAGCTAACTCAGAATTGTGTGTGTGTGTGTGTGTGTGCATTCATACATACACATATATCATTTCGCTTAAGACATTATTACATGTGCATTTCCACTTAAAACCCACTTCAAGTAAATGGTTGAACTTTGAAGGAGGTTCCTAAGTATCATTCATTCTCAGTTTAGTAGGTTCATCACAATTTTACTGTTCTTGGGGGAAATAAACACATTATTGAACAAGTTAGATCATTCTTGAAAAGTATTGCTTTTTAAAAATGTTTCCATATTAAATAAATGGTTAAGCATGAATCCCTGAACAAAAGCAGAACCATTCACCATTGGAGATTTAGTTGACTTTACAGTTTTCCCTTGGATGCTTTCTCTGGGATGTTTCTTTGAGATCTAAAAATCTTTATATAAGCATTTCAGGTAAGATTGAGGCATATTATAAATAACAGAAATCAGGGTCTGGTTAGTTTTTGTTTACGGCTATAACAAATCACCAGTAACATAGTAGCTTATGACAACACCAATTTCATTCACTTTCTGGACTTCAGAAATCTAAAATGGGTCAACAAGACTGTTTCTTTCTGGAGGATCTAAGAGATAATCTGTTTCCTTGTCTTTTCCAATTTCTAGAGGATGTGTGTATTCTTTGGGTCATGGTCCCTTCCTCCATCTTCAAAGCTTGTAGTGTGACATCTTTAAATTTCTCTCTGACTTTGATCCTCTCTTTCCTGCCTCCCTTCCTTCACTTAAAAGAACCGTTGTGATTATTGTGTGTCCCAGGAATCCAGAATAAGCCCCCATCTCAAGATCACTAACTAAATAACATCTGCATAGTCCACTTTGCCCTATAAGATACCATAGTCACAGGCTGTGGGGATCAGGATGAAAGTATCTTAGGTGGAGAGGGGTGGCAATTATTCAACATACCACAGTGGTTTAACTAGGAGCTTATTTTCCTCATGTAACAAGAAACTGGGAGGTAGGAATATAAAGGATCAATAATGTTCAAATTGACATCTCTTATTTTGGGGAAGGTTTTCCCTCATAACTGGAAGATAGCTACTGCATCTTACTAGCGATTGCATCCATGTTTATGTTAGGAAGAAGGAGGAAGAAAGAGGGAAGGAAAAGCAGGAGTTAACCTCAGAGTATAATTAACCGGAACTCCTCCAAAGAATAATACTAAATACCAGAAGGAGAGGGGAATCGAGACTCTAGCTTGCACAGCCAGAATTACAGAGACAGAAAAGCAAGAATGGTGTGAGGTTTGAATATTTGTTGAGCCGGTTGACAAGCTTATGCCAGAATTTCAATATCTTATTATAGAATAATTACATAATTTACTAATTAAGTTATAAGGAAAATATGCCCAATGCATGTGCCCTACTTGAAAAAGAAATATTTCTTGGTAAATGAAATTATTTCATCAGCCATCTTTGTGAGAACTACTTGAATAAATGTGATTTCTTTTCTTCTCAGAAGAGCAGAGAATTCATGACTGTGATTTCCATATTTACACTCTTATCCTATACAGAGTTCCATTAGTCCTGTGTAATACCCTATTATTTGTTTTCCTCTTGGGACAATGAGTAGAGGTTTACGAATGAACCTAAGAAATTAGGTTCTGTAGCTTTCAGCTGTCAGTGAATTAGAGCTGTAGCCTTTCTGGTTTCCACCTTCATGGAACGGTAACTAGAGGGCTGTCAATCAACTTGGTCTGCATATATTTTCAGACAGAGTGGAGCAGAGCAAATGCACATTGGAAATGAATTCTGAATAGTTCAGCAGAAGAGAGGTTTTCTCTCACAGGAATACTGCATCCGGCTGGAGTTACGGTCAGAACTGACGCACTTCTGTCAAAATGGTCCCAGATTTATACTGTGGAGCCCTAAAGTCATCTTCGGAATCCCCTGCCTGTCCTCGTCTGAACAGGGATCCCAGCAGTTTTGACCCTCAGGGCACTAAACAAACATATCTATCAAGCTGGCTTAGGTTAGAGAACATTGTACAACACTGTGTATCTGCTTTAATGCAGATATTTAGGAACTGATCTTTATTATTTGAGTATTTCAAGATATATTATATTTTATTCTGCATATAATGTGAATCATTCTAGAACAGGATAATGTTTTAAACACAAAAATAATAATAATTAGTAATTTTTGACTCAAAGGCAATTCTTTCACTAGAGGTGTATGACTTATCATAAGTACTGAGCGCAACCTGGATCAAATTTATACATTGGCACAGTTCTATTTATTTTTATGTTAATTTGGGGGTTGTATCAAAGTCTTATTTTGGTTTATTTCTAAGAAACACAAGATCAATTCCTACTTCTACCCATGACAAAAGAAAAACATATATATATATTTTTTCGTATTTCTTTCTTTTTTTTTTTTTAAGATTTTATTTATTTTTCAACACAGAGAGAGAGACAGCGAGAGAGGGAACACAAGCAGGGGGAGTGGGAGAGGGAGAAGCAGGCTTCCCGCGGAGCAGGGAGCCCGATGCGGGGCTCGATCCCAGGACCCCGGGATCATGACTGAGCTGAAGGCAGACGCTTAACGACTGAGCCACCCAGCGCCCAAAAGAAAAATATATTGAATGGTTCTTATTTTTAAATATTTTTTAAAAAGATCATATACGCTTACTCTGAACCTAAATCAAAATGTTATATATTATCTTTGAGGGTAAAAGTTTAATTGGATGGCTCTCTGGAGTAGAAAAGGAATCTATTATAATCTTACAGTCCTGAAATGAAAATATTAATATGTTTTTCTAATAATACATCCAAGTCCCAAATTTTTAGAACTCAATCATAATTTATCAGTCAAAATTAAAATCTGGTAAAAGTCCTTTCAGTATTTTCTATTATATTAATCAAATCCAGAGCTTTCATTAAATGCATAAAAGCTTTCATTATAAAGTAGATATTCCAACTTTAATTTTAAAGAGGAAAAAGTCTTACCTTTTCTGACTCCACATTTTTCTATCATATTGGCATGCAATGTCCCCTTTTGGGGCCATAATAGATTTGTGAGATCTTCGATAACCATGATAAAAATTAAAGTACAAAAAATTATATGTTGATTTATGCTTTCCTTTTACTATATTTAGTAGGCTTTCATCTTAATATTCATAGTAATGGACATATATAACTCTTTTTATTGTTTTATTGTTATGTTAATCCCCATACATTACATCATTAGTTTTAGATATAGTGTTCCATGATTCATTGTTTGTGCATAACACCCAGTGCTCCATGCAGAACGTGCCCTCCTCAATACCCATCACCAGGCTAACCCATCCTTCCACCCCCCTCCCCTCTAGAACCCTCAGTTTGTTTCTCAGAGTACATCCTCTCTCATGGTTCACCTACCCCTCCGATTTCCCCCCCTTCATTCTTCCCCTCCTGCTATCTTCTTTTTTTTTTTTTTCCTTAACATATATTGCATTATTTGTTTCAGAGGTACAGATCTGAGATTCAACAGTCTTGCACAATTCACAGCGCTTACCACAGCACATAACCTCCGCAGTGTCTATCACCCAGTCACCCCATCCCTCCCACCCCCCACCACTCCAGCAACCCTCAGTTTGTTTCCTGAGATTCAGGATGCCTCATATGAGTGAGGTCATATGATACACGTCTTTCTCTGTTTGACTTATTTCACTCAGCATAATACCTTCCAGTTCCATCCACGTCGTTGCAAATGGCAAGATCCCATTCCTTTTCATGGCTGCATAATATTCCATTGTATATATATACCACTTCTTCTTTATCCAATCATCTATCGATGGACATCTTGGCTCTTTCCACAGGTTGGCTATTGTGGACATTGCTGCTATAAACATCGGGGTGCACGTACCCTTTCGGATCCCTACATTTGTATCTTTGGGGTAAATACCTAGTAGTGCAATTGCTGGATTGTATGGTAGCTCTATTTTAAACTGTTTGAGGAACCTCCATACTGTTTTCCAGAGTGGCTGCACCAGCTTGCATTCCCACCAACAGTGTAGGAGGGTTCCCCTTTCTCTGCATCCCTGCCAACATCTGCCGTTTCCTGACTTGTTAATTTTAGCCATTCTGACTGGTGTGAGGTGGTATCTCATTGAGGTTTTGATTTGGACTTCCCTGATGCTGAGCGATATTGACCACTTTTTCATGTGTCTGTTGGCCATTTGGATGTCTTCTTTGGAAAAATGTCTGTCCATGTCTTCTGCCATTTCTTGATTGGATTCTTTGTTTTTGGGGTGTTGAGTTTGATAAGTTCTTTATAGATTTTGGATACTAGCCCTTTATCTGATATGTCATTTGCAAATATCTTCTCCCATTCTGTCGGTTGTCTTTTGGTTTTGTTGACTGTTTCTTTTGCTGTGCAAAAGCTTTTTATCCTGATCAAATCCCAATAGTTCATTTTTGCCCTTGCTTCCCTTGCCTTTGGCAATGTTTCTAGGAAGAAGTTGCTGCGGCTGAAGTGGAAGACGTTGCTGCCTGTGTTCTCCTTTAGGATTTTGATGGACTCCTGTCTCACATTGAAGTCTTTCAACCATTTGGAGTCTATTTTTGTGTGTGGCGTAAGGAAATGGTCCAGTTTCATTCTTCTGCATGTGGCTGTCCAATTTTCCCAACACCATTTTTTGAAGAGACTGTCTTGTTTCCATTGGACATTCTTTCCTTTGTCGAAGATGAGTTGACCATAGAGTTGAGGGTCCATTTCTGGGCTCTCTATTCTGTTCCATTGATCTATGTGTCTGTTTTTCTGCCAGTACCATGCTGTCTTGATGATGACAGCTTTGTAATAGAGCTGAAAGTCCAGAATTGTGATGGCACCAGCTTTGCTTTTCTTTTTCAACATTCCTCTGGCTATTCAGGGTCTTTTCTGGTTCCATAAAAATTTTAGGATTATTTGTTCCATTTCTTTTAAAAAAGTGGATGGTATTTGGATGGGGATTGCATTGAATGTGTAGATTGCTCGAGGTAGCATTGACATCTTCACAATATTTGTCCTTCCAATCCATGAGCATGGAACGTTTTTCCATTTCTTTGTGTCTTCCTCAATTTCTTTCATGAGTATTTTATAGTTTTCTGAGTACAGATCCTTTGCCTCTTTGGTTAGATTTATTCCTAGGAATCTTATGGTTTTGGATGCAATTATAAATGGGATCGACTCCTTCATTTCTCTTTCTTCTGTCTTGTTGTTGGTGTATAGGAATGACACTGACTTCTGTGCATTGATTTTATATCCTGCCACTTTACTGGATTCCTGTATGAGTTCTAGCAGTTTGGGGGTGGAGTCTTTGAGGTTTTCCACTTAAAGTATCATATCATCTGCAAAGAGTGAGAGTTTGACTTCTTCTTTGCTAATTTGGATACCTTTTATTTCTTTTTGTTGTCTGATTGCTATGGCTAGGACTTCTAATACTATGTTGAATAGCAGGGGTGATAGTGGACATCCCTGCCGTGTTCCTGACCTTAGGGGGAAAGCTCTCAGTTTTTCCCCATTGAGAATGATATTCGCTGTAGGTTTTTCATAGATGGCTTTTATGATATTGAGGTATGTATCCTCTATCCCTATACTCTGAAGAGTTTTGATCAAGAAAGGATGCTGTACTTTGTCAAATGCTTTTTCTGCATCTATTGAGAGGATCATATGATTCTTGTCCTTTCTTTTGTTAATGTATTGTATCATGTTGATTGATTTGTGGATGTTGAACCAACCTTTCAGCCCAGGGATAAATCCCACTTGGTCGTGGTGAATAATCCTTTTAATGTACTGTTGGATTCTATTGGCTAGTATTTTGGGGAGAATTTTTGCATCCATGTTCATCAGGGATATTGGTCTGTAGTTCTCCTTTTGGTGGCATCTTTGTCTGGTTTTGGGATCAAGGTAATGCTGGCCTCATAAAATCAGTTTGGAAGTTTTCCTCCCATTTCTATTTTTTGGAACAGTTTCAGAAGAATAGGTATTAATTCTTTAAATGTTTGGTAGAATTCCCCTGGGAAGCCATCTGGCCATGGGCTTTTGTTTGTTGGGAGATTTTTGATGACTGCTTCAATTTCCTTAGTGGTTATAGGTCTGTTCAGGTTTTCTATTTCTTCCTGGTTCAGTTTTGGTAGCTGATACATCTCTAGGGATGCATCCATTTCTTCCAGGTTATCTAATTTGCTGGCATAGAGTTGCTCCTAATATGTTCTTATACTTGTTTGTATTTCTTTGGTGTTGGTTGTGATCTCTCCTCTTTCATTCATGATTTTGTTGATTTGGGTCCTTTCTCTTTTCTTTGTGATAAGTCTGGCCAGGGGTTTATCAATCTTGTTAATTCTTTCAAAGAACCAGCTCCTAGTTTTGTTGATCTGTTCTACTGTTCTTTTGGTTTCTATTTCATTGATTTCTGCTCTGATCTATATTATTTCTCTTCTCCTGCTGGGTATAGGCTTTATTTGCTGTTTTCTCTCCAGCTCCTTTAGGTGTAGGATTAGGTTGTGTACTTGAGACCTTTCTTGTTTCTTGAGAAAGGCTTGTATTGCTATATACTTTCCTCTTAGGACTGCCTTTGCTGCATCCCAAAGATTTTGAATGGTTGTGTTTTCATTTTCCTTGGTTTCCATGAATTTTTTTAATTCTTCTTTAATTTCCTGGTTGACCCATTCATTCTTTAGTAGGATGCTCTTTAGCCTCCATGTATTTGAGTTCTTTCTGATTTTCCTCTTGTGATTGAGTTCTAGTTTCAAAGCATTGTAGTCTGAAAATAGGCAGGGAATGATCCCAATCTTTTGGTACCAGTTGAGACCTGATTTATGACCTAGGATGTAATCGATTCTGGAGAATGTTCCATGGGCACTAGAAAAGAATGTGTATTCCGTTGTTTGGGATGGAATGTTCTGAATATATCTGTGAAGTCCATTTGGTCCAGTGTGTCATTTAAAGTCTTTATTTCCTTGTTGATCTTTTGCTTAGATGATCTGTCCATTTCAGTGAGGGGGGTATTAAAGTCCCCCACTATTATTGTATTGTTGTCGATGTGTTTCTTTGCTTTCATTATTAATTGCCTTATATAATTGGCTGCTCCCATGTTAGGGGCAAAGATATTTACAATTGTTAGATCTTCTTGTTGGCTAGATCCTTTAAGTAGGATATAGTGTCCTTCCTCATCTCTTATTACAGTCTTTGGTTTAAAATCTAATTTGTCTGATATAAGGATTGCCACCCCAGCTTTCTCTTAGTGTCCATTAGCATGGTAAATGGTTTTCCACCCCCTCACTTTCAATCTGGGGGTGTCTTTGGGTCTAAAATGGGTCTCTTGCAGACAGCATATCGATGGATCTTGTTTTTTAATCCAGTCTGTTAGCCTGTGTCTTTTGATTGGGGCATTGAGCCCATTTACATTCAGGGTAACTATTGAAAGATAGGAATTTAGTGCCATTGTATTGCCTGTAAGGTGACTGTTACTGTATATTGTCTGTGTTCCTTTCTGGTCTATGTTGCTTTTAGGCTCTCTGCTTAGAGGACCCCTTTCAAGATTTCTTGTAGGGCTGGTTTCGTGTTTGCAAATTCCTTTAGTTTTTGTTTGTCCTGGAAGCTTTTTATCTCTCCTTCTATTTTCAATGACAGCCTAGCTGGATATAGTATTCTTGGCTGCATATTTTTCTCATTTAGTGCTCTGAATATATCCTGCCAGTCCTTTCTGGTTTGCCAGATCTTTGTGGATAGGTCTGTTGCCAATCTAATGTTTCTACTATTGTAGGTTACATATCTCTTCTCCTGAGCTGCTTTCAGGACTTTTCTCTTTGTCTCTGAGATTCGTAAGTTTTACTCTTAGATGTTGGGGTGTTGACCTATTTTTTTTTTTTTATTTTGAGAGGGGTTCTCTGTGCCTCCTGGATTTTGATGCCTGTTTCTTTCCCCAAATTAGGGATGTTCTCTGCTATAATTTGTTCCAATATACCTTCTGCCCCTCTCTCTCCTTCTTCTTCTTCTGGGATCCCAATTATTCTAATGTTGTTTCATCTTATGGTATCACTCATCTCTCGAATTCTGCCTTCGTGATCCAGTAGTTGTTTATCTCTCTTTTTCTCAGCTTCTTGATTTTCCATCATTTGGTCTTCTATATCACTGATTCTCTCTTCTGCCTCATTTATCCTAGCAGTTTGCACCTCCATATTTGATTGCACCTCATTAATAGCCTTTTTGATTTCTACTTGGTTGGATTTTAGTTCTTTTACTTCTCCAGAAAGGGTTTCTCTAATAACTTCCATGCTTTTTTCAAGCCCAGCTAGTATCTTTAAAGTGATGATTCTGAACTCTAGATCTGACATCGTACTAATGTCCGTATTGAGTAGGTCCCTGGCAGTCGGTACTACCTCTTGTTCTTTTTGTTGAGGTGATCTTTTTCTGTCTTGTCATTTTGTCCAGAGCAGAATAGATGAATGAGAGAGCAAAATGCTAACAGGGTAACAACGTTTCCAGAAAATATACTCTAAACAAATCAGAAAAGACCTGAAGCTAGGGGAAAAGAAAGGGAAAGAGAGAAAAAAGAAAAAGGGGAAAAAAAAAAGAAAAAGAAAAAGATAAAGATAAAAACAAACAAAAACGGAACAAAACAAAAATAAAAAACAGACTGTGATCAAATATGATCAGCCTGGTATATAGATCAGTGCCACACACTAGATTTTGGGTGTATTTTGGTCTGTTAGAAGAAAGTGCCTCCCAAAATTTTAAAGAAAGAAAAACTTATATATGTACAAAAATAAGGGTTGATATGATGAAGGGATGGAATATGACTGCAAAGATGGAAATTATAAAAAAAAATTATAAAAGGAATTGATAAGAAGTTGTTTGAAAAAAGAAAGAAGAGGATTTAAAAAAAAAAAGGAAAAAAAAGGGAGAGAATGTCATCAGGCAGGGGAGTAGGAAAAAAACATACACTAGAGATTTAGTGTATATTTTGATCTGTTAGAAGAAACTATCTCAAAATTTTAAAGAGAGAACAACTTATATTATATATATATATATATATATATATATATATATATATATATATATATATATATGCCAAAAATATGGGTAACTACTATGAAGGGATAGAATATGACTCTAAAAATGAAAAATAAAAATGTTTTTTTTTTTTTTTTTAAAGGGATTGATAAGATGTTGGTTGAAAAAGGGGAAAAAGAAAAATTCAAAAAAAAAAAAAAGACAGTTAAAAAAAAATGAACTTTGAAAGACTAAAGAATCATGGTAAAAAAGCCATGCATTCTATGTGTAGTATTCCCCTAGCGCTGGAGTTCTGCGGTTCTCATTGATCGGTAAACTTGGTCTTGGCTGGCTGTCCTCACTGATCTTCTGGGGGAGGGGCCTGTTGCCGTGGTTTCCAAAAGTCTTTGCCAGAGGCGGAATTGCCCTGCCCTTGCCCGGTCCGGGCTAAGTAATCTGCTCGGGTTTGCTCTCTGGAACTTTTGTTCCCTGCAAGCTTTCCGCACAGCTTTGGAGGTGGAGAGTGAAAATGGTGGCCTCCCAATCTCTGCCTCGGAGGAGCCGAGATCTCGGGCCCCACTCCTCAGTGAGCCCCCAGAGAAAAGCCGTCCGTCACTCCCGTCTCCCCGGTCTCTGGCCGCACTCCGTGCTCACCCGGCCTGTGACCGCGCGCCTCTGTCTCTGGCACCCGACCCCCTGTGGAGTCTCCAAACCCAGCAGATCCCTGCGGTGCGCTCCCGCACCTCTCCTCCCCGGGGGATAAAGGTGAGTCTCCCCGGATCTGCCACTTGTTGGGTCCCTGCTGGAGGAGCAGTGGCCCGACTGTGCCGCGGATCACAGTTTATGACAACCCAGAGCTGAGAGCCCGCGCCTCAGCTCCATCTCTGCAGCTGGCTTCCCCGCTCTGATACCTGGGAGCTCTGCTGCACTCAGGCACCCCCAGTCTTTCTGTGACCCCGAGGGTCCTGAGACCACACTGTCCCACAAGGCTTCCACCCCCCACTTAGCCACCGGAGTGATGTCCCTCAGCGGAGCAGACTTCTAAAAGTTCTGATTCTGGGGCGCCTGGGTGGCTCAGTTGGTTAAGTGACTGCCTTCGGCTCAGGTCATGATCCTGGAGTCCTGGGATCGAGTCCCGCATCGGGCTCCCTGCTCGGCAGGGAGTCTGCTTCTCCCTCTGACCCTCCTCCCTCTCATGCTCTCTGTCTCTCATTCTCTCTCTCAAAATAAATAAATAAATAAAATCTTAAAAAAAAAAAAGTTCTGATTCTGTGCTCCGCAGCTCTATCACTTGCCAGAAGTGGCCGGCGGAGGCCCTTCCCCCGCCATCTATCCTCCCGAATATCGCCTCGGATTCACTTCTCCGCACGTCCTACCTTCCAGAAAGTGGTCGTTTCTCTGTTCAGAGAGTTGTTGCTCTTCTTTCCTTCGATCTCCTGTTGAGTTTGTAGGTTTTGGAATGGTTTGACCCCTATCCAGCTGAATTCCTGAGAGGAGACGAAATCCAGGTCTCCTACTCCTCTGCCATCTTACTCCGCCCCCAAGACTCCATATATAACTCTTTGAAGGACAGATTCATGTTGGAATTTTTGTTGTATATGCTCATTTCTAAGTATACGTCATAAATAAAAGACAATACAATTTTACTTGGAAAATAAAGACAAGGAAGAGGCATAGAATAATTACTATAGCTCCAGTTTCCCTTTTTCTGTCTGGAATCATCCTTTAACTCCCCATACCATATACTGATTAATAATGTTAACCAATACAAACTATACAGTCTCTTTAATCCCTCCTGGACAATACATGATTCAGATTTCCACAAGTGCCTTCCTATCTTTTATAAACTTGTATAACCACTGCAAAAATGTATTTTTAAATTTTCCTGCCTTTTACTTCTAGTTCAAATTAGAATAATTAGAAAACTAGATAAAGAATGATACAACCCTCTCTCTTGAATCAATTAAATGGTCTCCATTAAATTGGCATGTTTCTGCTAATTAAAGCTCTTATGTCATCATGGCTCTAGTCGTTTTTATTAGACTAAATTTAAGATATTTTCTGTTAGCTCCTAAGGGAATCACATACAAGAGGCATAGTTGTCATGGATTTAATTTGCACGTGCCTGATAAAGAGGTGAGTAGGATTGATTTTTAAAAGTTATGCATTTACATATTCTAAAGTAACTATTATAAGTAACTGTAGCTATTTAATACTAACAAAAAAGTATTGTTAAAGAGTTCTATTCATTTGAATCTAGAAAACGACCCAAGTGAATTTCTGTAAGTTATCCAAAATGTTATTCATTTCTCCTTCATGTCAAAATGAGATAAAGTATAATTCAGAAACATTTCTTCATGAAAAAAAAAAAAAAGTCATTGGACAAATGACCACTTAAATACTAGGTTTCTGGGAACATTAAGGTCATGTCTGCACTAGAAATGTGAAGACATAAATGAGACAAATTTCCAAGATGAAGTAAAGCTGAAAGCTCTTGTGTCAGGGCAGACCATCTGCCTAGCTAAATTATAAAACCATAATGTGCATGACTTTATCCACCAATAAAATGGGAATTATACTACAAGCCAATTCTGTCAGAGGATGTTATAGAGATAATGAGATAATGTCTTTTAAGTGCTTTCAGTGTCTCGGATGAAAGAAGATAACTTTCCCATCCTCAGTAAAGAGGAGACCCATGATCACTAACATTTCACAACGCTAAATGTACCTTCTTTAGAAAAGTGATTCTATTAAAATAATGATACATAAATCTCCTCTACTAACCTCCTGTAAAGATATATTCATCAATAACAAAGGCGCACATCTGTGGCTGAAGTTGGTGAGCTCTTCTAAAATCATCAACTATTTTCTGTAAGATTAACAGCCACATTTTTAAGGGCATTTTCTTCAATGCTGGCTGTAGACAGGAAGCATTCCGAAATAAAAAGCATTTTCTATCAATAAGGAGTTCCTCTAGTTAGTATGCAAATATGAATAATGAAAGGTCATCCTCTTCAGTGTCGACGGAAGTGAGACCTACGATAGAATCTAAATGCTATTTTAAACTGTCATTTCCTCCCACTGTCCAAAAGAACTCATTACCTATAACATTCTCAACTAATCTGTCCTCTGAGCCACTACATTCAGGTGACATAATAAATTTTAGTTGGTTTGACCAAAGTAAAAGAGATAGCCAAAACTTACATGGTATTAAATTAGACCATGACTCTCAACTGCCATTCTTTACTTCATTTGGTAAATAATTAATTAACCATAGTACCAATGAGAGATATTAGAGAGTAGCTTCTTTTTCTGTTTCCTGTCCTTTGGCCTCAGTCATCTATAAAGTTGGCAAACTTCCTGGAAATCAACTACATACGGGGACATTAAATGCCTAAGAAACTAATCAATACCCACAGCAATTATAAAGAACTTTAAATTTCCAAAGGAATAAATTGTGGTAAAATAATAATAATAAACATTCTATAACAGAACCTGTGAATAACAAGACAGACAATTGCTTGGTAGAAAATTATAAATTGTTCCTGAAAGGTTCACTTGAATGAAAATAAATTACTATTTTTAGTGATAGGTTTTGTCTCAGCCATAAAATACCGATGGCTATATAAATGTTTGACATTTTAAATTTGGCATTTCTCTAATTATAAAATATGTAATTATTTCCTCTTATAGTGACTGCCCTAAGTGGGTCCAATTCCAGCCAGTGAGGAATTAGAAGCCTTCTAGTAATGGAAAGGTTAAATAAGTCATAAACAAGACATATGGAAAAGATGGATCTCTGTTCTGCCTCCAGACATTCGTGTGTAAGAATATGACGCCTGGTGTTTCTGTAACCATCATTCAGCAGAGAAAGAGACAGCCAATACACTGAGGATGAACAGACAGAGAAAAGTGAGAGGAACTTGTACCCTTGATGAAGAAATTGAATTGACTAAAGTGGAAATAATTTTACGTCTACACTTTGTAATAAATTCTCTTAATGTTTATGTCATTTGAGTTTAGGCTTTCTAGTATTTGCAGCCTAAAACAGCCTAATTTGTTTATTTACTTTTAAAGATTTTATTTATTTATTTGAAAGAGAGAGAGAGCATGTGAGCGAGCCGGGGGAGTGGCAGGCAGAGGGAGAGAGAGAAGCAGGCTCCTAGGACCCTGGGATCATGACCTGAGCCGAAGGCAGACACTTAACCGACTGAGCCACCCAGGTGCTCCATGAAACAGCCTAATTTGTGCAGGTACCTTGGTGAGAACAGTATCTATGTGGGCTTCAATTACCGACCCAGCAGTATCTGAAGTTGCTGATGGCGTTTAGCAGCTCTGGGACCCTCAGGACTGTGTATCAGTTAGAGCTCACCGTTTTGGGACTGCTGTGGCTTTCAGTCTGGCAAGTCCCACTGACAGGAGGAAGAGCACCACTGCTGAATGGCAGTGACATGTAGGGGCTCAAGGACCTTCATTTGCAGGTCCACTAACCCCATTCTTTTCCCTTCTATCGAGTGTCACACAAAACAATCATCTCTCCATTTTGAGAGACTGGATTCTCTACTTTGAAGCACCTCAGTGCTTTGTTCAAGCAGGCTTAACTCAGGTGGCAGTAGCATTAGGAGGCAGAATGTATATGAAGAAAGTAATAATAAATTTAAAAGTTTGGGAATTCAGGGCACCTGGGTGGCTCAGTCGGTTAAGCGACTGCCTTCGGCTCAGGTCATGATCCTGGAGTCCCGGGATCGAGTCCCGGGATCGAGTCCCGCATCGGGCTCCCTGCTCGGCGGGGAGTCTGCTTCTCCCTCTGACCCTCCCCCCTCATGCTCTCTCTATCTCATTCTCTCTCTCAAATAAATAAATAAAATCTTTAAAAAAAAAAAAAGTTTGGAATTCAATATTCTCGATGGCTCAAAAGTCACTAAAAAGAATCTAGCATTTAGTGGCACCGTTTTACTGTAACCCAAAGCTAGTGAGACCTTGCAAGCTTTTTATAACAAAACTTGTCTGAAGTCAAGCTAATTAATGCCAGATTTGGGATTCAAACCCAAACTCTCTGGCTCTTAGCCATTAAAACAATATCATTAAATCCACCTTTTTAATCATTAAGCTACACAGCCTTTAACATTGAGTACAAATACATTAAAAAGCAAAGAGGTATATAAGTGGTGTCCCAAAGGAGGAGTGATCAATTTGGTATTGTATCTGTTTCAGTGGCAGAGTGGTTCATAACATGTTTGCTAGAAGATACGGTTTAAAATGCATCCTTACGGAATGACTAAGAATTGTACAAGTGGTTTGCCAGGAAAAGAATATCCTGGTTGTTGGAACAGCATGTACAGTGAAAATAAGTGAACTTAATTCAGGAAACTGCCTATTCTTTACTCTCTCTGATTCTAAATGTGCCAGGAGATGAATGGTGAAAATAAACTTACATGAGCAAGGAATAAATCCCCCCTAAGGATTGGTCAAATAACCTCTTTGTATGTGTGTTCATGATGAGGGACGGGAAAATGTTCACCTTTAGCCCAAAAGGCTAATCTAAAGGCTGCATAGTTTTGATAAAGATCAAATAAGTGCTGGTTGTTACATTCTTTTTTTTTTTTTTTTTAAAGATTTTATTTATTTATTTGACAGAGAGAGACACAGCGAGAGAGGGAACACAAGCAGGGGGAGTGGGAGAGGGAGAAGCAGGCTTCCCGCCGAGCAGGGAGCCCGATGCCGGACTCGATCCCAGGACCCTGGGATCATGACCTGAGCCGAAGGCAGACGCTTAATGACTGAGCCACCCAGGCGCCCCCGGTTGTTACATTCTTAAAGGGTCTCATGACTGCCTGTACTTCTCACCAAGAGTTAATATTGAACTGAATGATAAGCATCAGAGAAATCTTGCAAAAGTAGTTTTATAAGTAGAAATTTGAAGAATACATTTATGATCTGATACTCCCTGCACATCCCCTCCCCCTTGAGCACTAAGCATGTAACTAAATGAGCTTCATACAACAAACATGCAGCTCTTTCCACCCACGGGTCCTGTCCTCATCCTACTTAAATAAACTTACGAAGTTGCACCATACAACATCTCAAGAATTCTTTCTTGACTGTCGTGCTCAGTGATCTTGCAACATTCACATTACACCATTTGGCTCAACTAATTTATCACTTAACTTCATAATACTACTGTTGCCTATTTCATGTCTATTTTACACTGGTCTTTAATTTCTAATAAGGTAGATGTTATGTCTGCCTTAGCTGCTTATTTGGCACATAGTGATTCAATTAACAGGTATATAATTATACCAAGATGATTTAGATTTAGAAAATGGCATTAATTTAAAGATACCTTTAAACTTCAACACTGGGGCACCTGGGTGGCTCAGTGGGTTAAGTGTCTGACTCTTGGTTTTGGCTCAGGTCATGATTTCAGGGTCGTGAGACGGAGCCCCACATAGGGCTCCTCACTCAGCTCAGAGTCTGCTTGAGATTCTCTCTCTCTCCCTCTGCCCCTTCCTCTTCTCATGCTCTCTCTCTCTCTCAAATAAATAACATCTTTAAAACAAACAAATAACAATAAATAAAAAACAAAAACAAAAACTTCACCACCAAGCAGAGAGAATATATATGTCATCTGAAAACCTGTGTTGCTGAGAATGCCATTATAAAGGAGAATGTATTTGAGTTGAATTTGATTCTCCTACTCACCTGATAGAAGACTCAGGCTTCAAGAGCGAGGAAAAAATTATAAAACTGTAGCATGGCGAAAAGTATCATGCAGACATTTTCAGGCATTATCAGATAAGAAATAGACTCTCAGAGGAGCCAGGAAAAAACTGGCATGAAGTAGGTCAAAAAAGGTAAATTTGATTACATAGGCTAACGAATGCCATAATAGAATTGTGAACTTTCTCTAAGACTGGGCAAACCATTGAGTGTTTCTGACTAGTTCTCTGTTCCTAAAAGTAAACAGGGGAAGTCATTAGTAACGTCTATTGAATATGTTTGGAATGGCAGCCAAGAGGACCTGGGCTATTGAAACAAACTCCTGACTGATGCTGTCTAAGCCCCTAAACTTATAAATACTTATATATCTCAGTACAAACTAGGATAAGTTCCACTGAGTGAATTGAAATTAGTGGATTATTGGTTATGAAACAACTAGGTTTAGGGTTCATTAAAGTGATTAAAAAATATTGTCCAGTATATTATCATGAAGGTCAAATAATTTATGGAAGTGTCTAGCTTCCTATTCTTGCTTCATTTTCCTTTTGTTATCTTTTTCTTTATAAAGGTGCATAATTTACCCTCAAAAGCCAATTTAGAATTGAGACTTTGGCTTTTACTTAGCAAAGATTTCATACCTTAGCTCAGGCCATGTGTTTTATTCTCAGTATTCAGGAATGTGGGAACTTTACTAATAACATTGCTGAAATAGAGGGAGGGAGATCTTAAAGAATGGATAGTTGACACTCAAGCACCCTTTTCATAGGACTTATCAAGTCCTATCCAAATCCAGTCTACTTTTTCCTAGCATTCATTTTTTTTTTCCCTTGAGCTTTTCAAAACAACTTTCACATATCTGAAAAGTTTTTGTTTGTTTTTTTGACGAAGTAACGCCATTTCAAGTAATCCTGAATGTTAATTACATGGAGAAAATGACCCCACTACCCATAGAACTCATTCATAGTCGATGTATTGCATATGTCAATATTAAATTTGCACTTTGCCTTAAAATTTTTCTGCCTTTTTAAAAAGTAGCTAGTTGTGTTGAAATAAAATAATCTTAAAAGTTTCCTTAATATATCTCTTTTGTTCATAAAATATTCTTTTTGTTGTATGTAGTGGTGGGTTTGATTTACTAATATTTTCTTATTTTTGCACTAGGCTTATGAGGACTTTTGGTCAGTAATATTCTTTTCTTTTAATATCTCTAACAAGTTTTGCCAGGAACGGCCAGCAATGAAAGATTACTCCAAACTTTGCTGTGAAAGAGAGAAGGCAAGGAGGTCAAGGCTCAGAGATGAAGACCCTTTGCTCTTTTTGGCTGTCGTGAAACTGGTCCTTCAGGATACTTAAAAATCCTTATCACATCTCTCAAAACAAGGGTTGTGTGACAAGGGGTCTTACTGAAACTGGGAGGATCTGTTTACAGGAAAGACACAATATGCTAATCTGCGTGTTCTACTAAACCTAGCCTAGGGGACAATGCATATGTCTCTTAGATCACAGGGCAGCTGTTTGGGCTAAGAAAGCTTTGGGGGAGGGTAACTCCCCACTGCATTCCAAGGGAAGAGTGGTCATGTGGGCCTCGGCATTCCTAAGGCCTATGCCCTTCTCAAAAACCTTCCCTCGCCCCCAGTGGCCTCTGTGTGACATTTTAGCAAGCCAGGTATGATGGCTGATTTCATGCTCTACCTTAACCCCAACAAAGTTTTGGCATGAAGAACTTGCTACTTTCAGAAAATAATTTGGGAAATGTTTCCTCCCTTCTGTTTTCCTAAAAGAGTATGCTTAAGTCTGACATTATTTCTTGTTAAACATTATATATATTTATATCAAAAAACTGCAGTTTATTCTAAATATTTAATAAATAATAATACAGAATTTCTGTATCAATTTTGGTGGGTTGTGTTTTGTTTTTTTTAATTTTTTCAGTTCACCTAAAATGTGGAGTTTATTAGTATAGAGGTATTTATAGTTTCTTATCATTACTCTAATATTTGTAGGTTCAACAGTGTTAGTATTTTCATTTCTGATATTACTAATTTATCTCCTTTCTTCTTGATCTATTTTGTTAAATGCTTTTCAAATTTATTAATATTTTTAAAGAACTAACTTTTGATTTTGCTTATTTTTTGTATTCTTTTGACAGACGTGGTTTCTACTCTTTTATTATTCATTTCTATTTACTTTGTTTACTTTGCTCTTTTATCCTGGCTTTCTGAGAAATGAGTTTTAGATCAATGTTTTAAAACTTTGTTTTTTGGGGGCGCCTGGGTGGCTCAGTCAGTTAAATGTCTGCCTTCAGCTCAGGCCATGATCCCGGAATTCCACGTGAGGTTCCCTGCTCAGCAGGGAGTCTGCTTCTCCCTCTCCCCCTCCCGCCTCCCCCCTGCTCATTCTCACACTTTTCTCTCTCTCTCTCTCACTTGCTCTCCCTCACTCTCTCTCAAATAGATAAATAAAAAATCTTAAAAAAAACTTTGTTTTTTTATATAAGCACTTTATGCTAAAAACTTCCCTGTGAGCACTGCTTTAGCTATGTTGTTTAATTTCCAAGTATTTGGCAACTTTCTAGATAAAATATTATTGATTCTTTAATTCCAGTATAGTCAGAAAATATATTCTCTAATATTTTAGACTTCTGATATTTATTGAGATTGTATTTTTATGGTCCAGCATATATTTTATTTTGGTGAACAGTTTATATAAATATGATAAAATATGTATTTGATAACTGTTGGGCATAATATTGTGTAAATTTCTATTATGTCAAGATGGTTGATTGTCCTGTTCAGATCTTCTATATCCTTACTGATTTTTTTCATCTAGTCCTGTATCAATTCCTGAGAGTTGTGTTAAAATCTCCAACTATTATTGTGTATTTGCCTATCCATCTTTTGGTTATGTCAGTTTTTTGCTTCATGTATTTTGACAATCTATTGGGTCCACACAAACTTTTAATTGTTTAATCTGACTGATCAGTTGACCCTATTAACATCTGATATCTCCCTGTTTATTTCTGGAAACAGTCTTTGTGCTAAAGTCGACATAGTCTGGTAGAATATAATCACTCAAGCTTACATATAATTGGTGTTTTCATGGTATATCTTTTTCCTTTGTTCTACCTTGAACATGTCTGGGTCTCTATTCAAAGTGTCTCTCTAACAGACAACATATGGTTTGGGCTTCTTCTTTGCTTTGCTTTTCTTCTTTTTTTTTTTTAATGCACATAGGCAATCTGCCTTTTAATTGGAATGTTTAATTAATAAAATGATTGAAACAGGTGAATTTAGGTCTCCCATTTACTATTTGTTTTTCTTTGTCCTATCAGTTTTTGTTCCTCTATCCCTTATTTCCTGCCTTTTTACTGGGTTAATTAAATACTTTTTACTGATCAAATCCTGGCATTTCAATGTGTACCTTTAACTCAACATGATCTACTTACAGTTAATATTGTAGTACTTTGTGTAGAATACAACACTATCATTTCAACTACCTCCCCATTATTTGTGCTTTTATTATAAACTCTGCATTTTGTGTAATAATTTTAACTTCCAACAGTCACATCTTTTTATAAGATTAGAAATATCTATCTCTCCCACACATTTATTATTTCCTGTGCTCTTTACTTCTAACTGTACATCTGAGTTTCTTTTAAATTTAAATTTAAGAAATTTAATTTAAATAAAAGAAATTTAAATTTCTTTTAAATCTAAAATTTTACTTTAACCCAGAAAATATCCTTTAGCACTTTTTGTAGTTCAAGTCTTCTGGAAAATAATTTGCTCAGTTCTCTTTTATCTGGAAATGTCTTATTTCAACTTCAATTTAAAGACTAAAGTTGCTAAAATATAGATTTCCGTATTGGTATTTTCACTTCTTTTCAACACCTTAAAGATTTTGCTCCATTTCTTCCTGGATTCCAATTTTTTTTCTTATAAGAGATCAACCTCATTCTTATCATTGTTTTCTTGCATGTAATCTGTCAGTTTTCTTTGGTGTCTCTCCTTATGTTTGCATTTTATCAGTCATATTATGAAATGTTTAGGCCTGGTTTTCTTTGTATTTATCTTGTTTCACATTCACCTTATGCCTTCAAACTCTAGAGAGAAGTTTATACCAAATTTGGAGAAAATTCTACTATTTTTTTTCAAATATTTTTTTTGTTTTATTGTCTCTCTCCATCTTCTGGACTTCCAAATTACATGAATTTTAGACCACCTAAATTTGTCCTATTCATTACTGAATTTCTGTTGTTCAAATTGGATACTTTCTACTGATATCTCTTCAAGGTAACTGACTTATTCTTTTGCACTCTATTTATATATTTATTTTTAAGTTTATTTATTTGTTTATTTTAAGTAAACTCTATACCCATTGTGGGGCTAGAACTCAGGACCCGAAAGATCAAGAGTCGCATTCTCTTGACTGATCCAGCCAGGCACCTCCTTGACACTCAGAAACTACTGTGAAACCCATTCAGTGATTTTTTTTTTTTTTCCTTTCAGTAACTGCACTTTACAATTCTAAAATTTCCATTTGTTTTTATTTTTATAATTTTAATTTCTCTGCTGAGAAGCCTTATATTTCATACATTATGACTATATTTTCCTTCAGTTTCTTGAACACATATGCAAAACAGCTCCTTTAAAGCTCTTTTCTGCTTCTAATATCTAGGTCATCTGAGGATCTGTTTCTGTTGATGTACTGTTTCCATGAGTATGGGTTATGCTTTTCTGTTTCGTTTTATGTCAGTTAATTTTCTGTCTTAAAACAGACATTTGGAATAGTATATTTGTAGACATTCAAGTTTAGTTACATTCCTTGGAAAAGGGCTGATTTTTATTCTAAGAGGCTGTTAACTTGTCTGCACTCTGACTCCAAACTGTTTTCCCTGGTGTGGAATGCAGCCGAAATCTCCACTCAGTGCTCTGAGATTACAGTTACTGCTTTCCCTATTACTGTTGCTGGTTTCAGATGCCCTGAAGTTTCCTTGCCACATGCATATTCAGGGATCAATCAAGGATTTGGGAAGTTTACAACAATTGTAGAGCTCCAATGCCCCTTTGCCTCCCTTTTGTCTGGACTTCTGCTCATCTAGTTTTTGTTTTCATTTTTATAATCTACTCTATTATCCTTGAGTTCTGTATTCTCTATTAGGAGTGTAAACTTTGCTGTGCTGTACCTAAGAGTTGAGGAATGTCCTCAGCCAAAAAAGTTGTGAGCAATTAGATCCAGGGCACTTCCATTCTTTCAAGAGTCTGATTTCCTCCATTTCTCCCAATTTTAGTCAGCTCCATTGTCATCAAAACACTGATTTTTAAATATTGTAACATAAATATGTTATAATTGTTATATATGGAAAGTGAATATGACCAAGATATTTCATATCAACCAAAGTATTTTTATTAAGTCAAAAATATTTCCTATCTATAAAAGTAAAATGGGCAATAATAATAAAACATTAGTCAATACTTGTGTATCAATCATTTGGAATGCACCTACTGTAGGGTGATACATTCAAGGATCCTCTTTTAGAAAAACAACATAGATACATGGGTATTTGTATAAAAATGGTGAATTTAGGTGAGTTTTTTCATCTTGTCATTCTGCCCAGAGAAGAATAATAGATGAATGAGAGAACAAAATACAAAAATGGCAACAATGACCCCAGAGAAATATACACTAAACAAATCAGAAGAGACCTGAAACCAAAAAAAAAAAAAGAGAGAGAGAGAAAGAAAAAAACAATATAATTAGACAGGTGAACAGGATAAAGCAAAACACTGGGTCCTGTGTGTATTTTGGTTTGTTTGTTAGAAAACTAGATCCCAAAACTGTAAAGAAAGAATAACCTACATATATACAAAAATAAAATTAAATATGATGAAAGGATAGAGTGTAACTATAAAAATGAAAATTAAAAAACAAGAAAAAACAAAAGAGAAAAACACAACAACAAAGGAAGGGATATAAAAAAACAGGTGAACAGAACAGAGCAATATATTATGTCCTGAGTGTATTTTGGTCAATTTGTTAGAAGAAACTACATCTCAAAATCGTAAAGAAAGAAAAACATATATACAAAAATAAAATTGAATACATTGAAAGGATAGAATATAACTGTAAAAATGAAAATTAAAAAAGATTTTTTAAAAAGAGTTGATAAAATAAATTGGTTGAAAAAGGAAAGAAAAAAATTTTTTAAAAATTAAAATTGAAAGGCTAAAGAATCATGGGGGGAAAAAAAACATGAATTCTAAGTGCTGTATTCCTCTAGTGCTGGAGTTTTGCAGTTTTCACTGATGGTAAACTTGGTCGTGGCTGGATGTTCTTGCTAATATTCCAGGGGAGGGGCCTGTTGCAGTGATTCTCAAGTGTATTTGTCCCACACAGAATTGCACTGCCCTGCCAGGGGCCAGGCTAAGTAATCTGCTCGGGTTTGCTCTATGTGGCTTTTGTTCCCTGAAGGCTTTCTGTGCAGCTTTCGAGGATGAGAATGAAAATGGCAGCCTCCTAATCTCTGGCCCCAGAGAGGAAAGCTGGGGTGGGGTGGGGGGGCACTCCTCAGTAAGCCCTCAGGGAAAAGCAGTCAATCACTCCTGTCTCCCTGGTCTCCAGCTGCACTCCCTGCTCACCCAGCCTGTGACTAAGTATTTTTATCTCAGGCACAGGACCTTCTTTTGATACTTTTTTTTAAAGATTTTATTTATTTATTTGACAGAGAGAGACACGGGGAGAGAGGGAACACAAGCAGGGGGAGTGGGAGAGGGAGAAGCAGGCTTCCCGCGGAGCAAGGAGCCCGATCCGGGGCTCGATCCCAGGACTCTGGGATCATGACCTGAGCCAAAAGCAGACGCTTAACCGACTGAGCCACCCAGGCACCCAGGACCCTCTTTTGAGTCTCCAAACCCTGCAGACTCCTATGGCCTATTCTTGCGCCACTCCTCCCAGGGGGAGGAAGAAGAGTCTCACTGGTTCTGCCACTTGTTGGGCCCCTGCTCAGAGAGCAGTGCCCAAGGGTGCAGTGGTTCATGGTTTATGGAAACCCTGAGCTGAGAGCCCACTCCTGGGCTCACTCTTTGCAGCCAGCTTCCCTGCTCTGATACCTGGGAGCTCTGCTACATTCAGGCACACAGGTCTTTCTGTGACCCCAAGGGTCCTGAAACCACACTGTCCCACCTAGGGTTCCACCCCACTTAGCCACCTGAGTGCCTTTCAGGCCAAGATGTCCCTCACTGGAGCAGACTTCTAAAAGTTCTGATTTTGTGCTCTGCTGCCATATAACTTTCTGGTAGCCAGCTTATGGAGGCTTCCCCCCTGCTTGGTTTATCTTCATATATATTCCCTCGGATTCACTTCTCTGCACCTCCTACCTTGCAGAAAGTGGTCACTTTTCTATCTGTAGAGTTGCAGCTGTGATTTTCTTAGGTCTCCGGTTGAGTTCACAGGTATTCAGAATGATTTCACAGCTATCTAGTGAATTCCTGGGACCAGACGAAATTAAGGTCTCCTACGCCTCCACCATCTTGGACTAAAAATGGTGGGTTTAGGAAAGAAGAATCTTGGAGAAAATATGAAGAGGAAAAAGCATTTAAAGTAATATAGAACTTGGGGTGCCTGGGTGGCTCAGTTGGTTAAGCAACTGCCTTTGGCTCGGTTCATGATCCCAGGGTCCTAGGATCAAGCCCCACATTGGGCTCCCTGCTCAGTGGGGAGCCTGCCTCTCCCTTTCCCCTGCTTGTGCTCTCTCTCTCCCCCCCCCTTGCTCTCTCTCTCTCTCTGTCAAATAAATAAATAAAATCTTAAAAAAATAAAGTAATATAGAACTTACAAATAGGTTAGCTTAAAGTTTATTCCATTTCTGTATGTGATGAGAATGAAATTCTTCAAGCTAAAACTATTTGTCCTCTTTGAAATCAGGAAGCGTAGCTCAATCATAAACCCCCCAAATAATGCAGGTAATAGATCTCTGCAGTGGAATCTCTGACTATCCCAAAACCTCTTATTGAGAACCGACCTTGTTCTTAACATTTTTCTCCCAATGAACAACCATAACGATTCAGGCATTTGCAGGTGGCTAAGACCAATCAAATAAATGTTCAACCTAATCTCATCCACTGGGTGAGAAGACAGGAAACTCAAAACGATTGTGAAGAAGCACTGTGTAAAAAAGTCCCTTGATTTTCAAGCTAAAGGATAGAAAAGAGAAGGAAAAATGAATAGAGTGCCTCATGATTTTATTGAATCACTCCAGTAGAAATGCTTCTGCTTCAGTCTAGCATCTAGTATGTGCAAAGTGGCCCACAGGACTAGAGATGATGAGCACTCAGACATAACTGGAATCATTCTGGAACACCACAGTCAAGAATAAGGACTTTGACATCTATCAAGAGACTACTATTGAAGAAGGCTATTCATTTTTTTTTTTTAGAATTTATCATTACAAAATTCTAGATAAATAGATATCAAGGGAAAACAGAAAAGCTTTTCACCTAAGCTCACATGCCAGATAGTCAGATGAAAATATTGGCAATGCTTTCTAGTTTCTTCAGACAAAACAGGGTGGGGTGGGGGGAGAATTTGATCATCTGATTCCTATAGAAATAGAGTTTTATACATATAACTAAAATAATTTGACTGAAAACAGTTCCTTAAAATCACTTTTTCCTCCATCAAAGTTAAAAATGACTCTGACTCAACATTATTAAGAATAACTGAAAACAGGATACAGCTATACAATTTCAAAAGAAACCCTTTGACTTGGGGCACCTGGGTGGCTCAGATGGTTAAGCGTCTGCCTTCGGCTCAGGTCATGATCCCAGGGTCCTGGGATCGAGTCCCACATCGGGCTCCCTGCTCCTTGGGAGCCTGCTTCTCCCTCTACCTCTCTCTCTCTCTCTGTCTCTCATGAATAAATAAATAAAATCTTAAAAAATAAAGAAACCCTTTGACTTAAAAACACAAATAAACGTGCTCATCAATCAGACTTTGTCACAGAGTAGTTTAATAATTTTTTAAATAATATAAAATGTTGATTTTGTCAGCATTTTCAATGCAATATAAATTCATAAAAATGCTGCGCCTGAACATAATCAACTGCATCCCAAGTGATGTCAGATATTAATAATTTTCCTCGATGCACTCTGCAAATGTTTACAATTGGGTAGCCATATTAAATACAGTTACTTTCTTGCAGAATGCAATTTTTGACTAGGCAATCATGTTTATCAAGAAGATTCATTGTATATTACTTGTAACTTAAAGAAGTATTTTCTGTTTTCTACAAACTCAGCACTCTGATAGCTATGATTGTTTGAGACATCTGGTTAAAAAGAACTGTGAAGAAAGATGGAGATATTTTTTTTTTCTTTCTTTCTGCAGAATAAATTATATAAAAGCAAAATAACACACATGTTGACATTGTGTATAATTTTTTATGTTTCTTAATTCTCCTCTTAAAATTCTGTTCTTTGGAGTATGAATTACAATTCAGGAAAACATCATTACATTTCTTTTAATTAAATAAATGCTTCAATCTGATATCTGTATGCCAAAGTAATTGGTTAAATAAACTAAAATCAATTTTTGATCTCTCTTTAAAGGAAATTATGTCACATAAAAATGAACACAGAACAAAAGGATATATACAGATTATTAAAATTAGTTTCATTAGAAAGAAACAGAAACCATATATGCAAGTAAAATTAGAGGTCAAAGTTGAGGAGTAATGACAAGGGATCATTAGGGTATAACTTTGCAGTTACACTTAAGGTTTCTTCCTCTGAAAACTGAGAGAAGAGGGATGGAGAAGTGGGAGGAAATGGAGTAATAACTTGCCCTCTCTACGATGAATAGTTTAATGCCTAATTTTACCTAAAGATAGGACTTGCTTCTTACAATATAGTATCTCTCTACAGGCACTGATTTCTTAAACTACATATGAAAGGTTATAATCTAAATAGTTAATTCTAAGTCATTTTAGTGTAAGTCTTGTGCCTTCCTGCCTTTCTTGTGTTTATTTTGCCATTGCCTCTCCCCCTTACTATATTAAGAATGGGCTGAACAGCTGAGAACTGATCTTTGTATAATATTTGGGTCTGTTTTACCACTATATGCTGAATATTAAACTGAATAAAAATTATTCAACTCTTAATATTTTATTTGCACAATTATGATTGCATTGTCATAGGGATGTACCATATGACAGTCTTCACTTTACACTGGCTTCTAAAGAAAGATTACCAAGAAAAGTTTATTAATAAAAATAATTGAGGACTTGATCAGTTTTCTCACAGACCTCTCATCACCACTCAACAAAGAGCTTTTTCACAAGTTCTTTATCATCATCTTTATCAATGGTCCTTTCAATTGTAAACATGTGAACTCTTCTATATACATAATTTTCAGTGGTTAAAAGTGATAAATAATTTTACATCACACTTTATTGACTCATGAAATTCTGCATCTTTGCCAAGATGTATGCAAATTCCTTGTAATCACTCTCCTTTTTATTTTCATTCTGCCATGAGTTTGTAGCCTTCAAAAATTAGCTAAATAATTCCAGGAATAAATGCCTGTATTTAGTATGTATGTGTGTGTTTTGGGGAGGGGGAGTAGATGTTTGAATAGGAGCTAATTTGGGGAATTGACGTTTTAATACTAAATAATTCCATATTATAAAATTATTGTATGCCTTTTACAACCTTGCAACCTCAGGGATTCAAAAATTAAGTACTTTAACTTTAAGGCCTCTTTATCAAATAATTAGTAATAAAGGCCCTGAAGCAAGGAACAGAAATCTCAGAATAGAAAAGAGGACATGAGACAGGAGGAAAATTAAACAAAACAAAGAAGAATCTAGAGTAGACCACCACCATTTACTTAGCCAAACTATTTCATCAACAATTCTTCAGTCATGAAGTATAAAAATTGATTTTAGAATCAACCTTTGCTGTTGTTTGCTTAATCTATATAGATAATTATCATTTCAAAGTGGACTTAAAAATGTATACTCCTTCCCACATGTTTTCTTACTGTTTTCATAATACACTGAGTTAAGAATTCCATTAAGTTATAATATATCAATATAACAAAAGAAAATTAAGATAAGCAAATGGTCACAGAATTTCACAATTTTAAAGAAGTGTGACTTATGTCATAGGAAGATAAAGTCTTGGTTACAAAAACTCATTATTGTGCCTTTTCAAAGTAAATTTTTGGATTAGAAAAAAGACAACACTTGTGAGTTTTTCTTTAGCTGCTCCTGAGGGGTTGTGGATACTAGGAAGTAGAGAAGAAGAGAGATGATAAAATATTTTCATGAAGTCAGAGTACCTATTCATAGGCCATAGTTAAAATACAAATACAAAAATAAATTATATACTCCTTAGGGTCAATAATGTTGTGGAGTTTTAGCAAGAATGAGATCTAGTTTTCAATATTAAGCTTTTTACTATTATATGCTATCATGTAATTTTTCTGCATTATAATCAATCTTTCAATAAAAATCTATTAAAATCAGTGGCCTTGTATTAGTGGCCTTATGTAAAATAAATGTGAAAGGGCTTTGGTTTTATATGCAGGGAAGTGATAAGCCAATATAAACAAGTAAGGATCTGAGCAGAAAGCAGAAATTTTGAGTAACGCTGACTAGAGGAATCACATATCCCTCTTGATTACCACTAAAGAATCCTTAAGAATAATGAGGGATTGGGTAGGACAGTTCACAAACATCTGGGGGGAAATATCAGAGAGTGACCTGAGAAGAATGGATGATTTCAAGTAATTTGTCCTGAAAAAGCTAGATATTACATGAATATTACAGTCAAGGCTGTGGTGTGCAGCAAAACCTAACATAAAGCCAGCCTTTACGAGATTCTAGTTGGGTATGCCACACAGTAAACAGGCAAATGTTGAAGAACAAAGCATTCTGTAACCTGGCACTATAGAGAATGACAGAGAAGATGCCACTGACTGAGCATTTTGACAGCATCAGGAACAAGCTGGCAGAAAAAGTTATATTGAGAATCTCCTTCTTAGATATCACAGTCTAGTTTTCTCAGCTGGAAATTTACCAAATCCTCCTTAGAATAATTACCTTTATGTGGTAGTAGGAAATCTGTGGAAAGATCTAGGGGGACCTAAAGAAAATAACTAAATTTGGATCTGCCCTTTCTGGATATTGGGGCTCTTGTCAAAAAGAAAATGTCCTGATTAATAATTCAAAGATGTTGTATGTCTACTTCTTGTATGTCTTTATTAACCACAGGTGAGATAGGGCAACTCATCCTATTATTAAGGTATGTAATAATATGAATTAAGCATGTATCTGTATTGCATGAGGTTAAGATCAAAAGAAAAAGGAGGCATAATTCCTGTAGAAACATTCACTGATTAATTCACAAAAAATATAACATGCTAGAGTTGTTAAGAGGTCAGAATCTGAAGTTTGGTGGGCCAGGAATTGAAACCTGGTTCTGTCACTTATTAAATTTCAGTGTTACTTTGAAAAAGCTACCTACATTTACTTTGCTCTGGTTTTCTTATTTGTAAAAAAAGGATGATTATATCCACCTTCCCTCTGATGTTGTGGGTTGTGATAAGAATTCCAATATATAGGGGAGTATTTCTCAAAGAAGGAATGTATAACACCAGTGGTATATGAGGTGCATTAAGCTGGTACTTGAAAAGAATTGTTAAAAATTTTAACGGTGGCATATTTAAATATCAATGTGGTATATGAGGTGCATTAAGCTGGTACTTGAAAAGAATTGTTAAAAATTTTAACGGTGGCATATTTAAATATCAATGTGTATGTGAGAAAAACATATAATTATGAGACTCATAATATTATAGAACCATAAAAAAGAAAAAAAATGAATTCTTTAAAAGAAAATCAAGCAAAAAACAGGTATGCCCTCAATGTGGCAAAATATTGAAAGTCAAGTTTGAAATCAGTGGGAAAACAAACACAAACTCTCAGAAGAGCTAAATGTAGAAAGCACTCATTAAACTATAGTTACTGTTATGAAATGCCAGTCATTGTCCTAGGGGCTTTCATATACATTACTTTATATAACCCTATCAACAATCCCGGGAGGCAGAAATCGCTATTCACATCTTAGAAGACAGATATTGAGTGGATCACACACACTGAAGAGTGCTCTCTCCAACATGATGCAGTAGGTTTGGTTTATCAGACACTCCAACCCAGGAATTCAAAAGTCCACCTCTTGCAAGTTCACTGTGTCACAGCTGTCTCTCCATATAGTCTTTTTTTTTTTTTTTTTGTCACAAATAATGTGGTTACTTTAACTCCAGGATATTTTTCTGACCAAAAAAATTATGTTTGCTGATATCATTGGGCAATATTTTTTTTTCTAATTTTAAAAACTATATTAGAATTCTAGCACATGTAATTACCCTGGCAATACTAAAAGAAGAAACATTTCCAGTGGATGTGAGTACTATAAGTTATTCATGTCAGTTATTACACAATTCATGCAATTATCACACAATTCATGCAATTATCATTGGAATTTTTATTAACTGGGGCCACGACTGGCTCTTTTCAGGTTAAATGGGGAATTCTCCCCAAAAGAGAAGAAAAGAAATAACCACTGTATTTCATAAGATATAATTTTGAATAAAATGACTTTTAAAAATTAATTGGTTCTCCAGGTGCCTGGGTGGCTCAGTTGGTTAAGCATCTGAATCTTGATTTCAGTCCAGATGATGATCTCAGGGTCATGAGGTTGAGCCCCAAATCAGACTTCACGCCCAGCATGGAGTCTGCTTGAGATTCTCTCTCTCTCTCTTTCTCTCTCAAATAAATAAAAATAAATAAATAAATAAATAAATAAACAAATAAATAAAATCTTTAAAAAAATTAATTGGTTCTCTAATGATAGCCAAAAATAAATAAATAAAATAAAACAAAAACAAACAAAATAGAAAAATGAAGTCAGAATTGTAAGTGAATCAAGCAATAAATTTATATCTCTTGCATAAAATTGCAGGGGTTAGCTGAATTTTGGAGAATAACATGCATTTATTAAATTGCTTCATAGCTGTCACTCACTTTCATATATACTATAGTAAATATAGAAGCAGGAAAAAGTCTTCTTTTAATTCTTTTTATGTGGCAAAGTCATATATTTAGGAAAAGAACTCTAGAAGCATCTGAAAGCAACATGTGAGAGAGTGAGAGTCTCTATGTAATCACCAAAGAAATTCTAAATAGAAGCATGTTTGCAACCAAACAATGAATCATGGAACACTACATCAAAAACTAAATGATGTAATGTATGGTGATTAACATAACATAATAAAAAAATTAAAAAAAAGATTAAATAGGAAACTATGCATGAGAAAATAAGGAATGATTCTATTGATTCTTCAGATCAAAGGGGGCTTTGGATTGAAACCTGTGCAGAACAAGGCAACAGATTTCTGTAAAATTAGTTTAGATGAGGTGGTTATGGAAACTCGTTATCAGCTTATAATTCAACTCGTGACAAGTAGATGGGATCACTAAGCAAGCAATAGCCACAAGGCAAGGGTGAAGCTGTAGAGGTCACTTGGGTCCAGACTCTCTATCTGTGTGTGTGTGTGTGTGTGTGTGTGTGTGTGTGTGTGTAGGTGTGGGGGAGCTTTGGAGGAAAGCGTAAAGAGAGATTTGGAGCAAAAGACTGACATAGAAGTATTGAAGTTCTAATAAGAAAGTGACAGGAAGGATGGATTAAAGAGAAGCTTTGAAGCTCATACATGAGTAAAATTAAGAAGCAATGAGATGCAAATTAAAAGGGAGGGAAAATTTCAAAACATACACGAGACTTATTCCAGAAATAAAATCAAATGAGACATATAAAAAATAACCCCAACTTTTAAGTTTTGGTGACACAATTGAGGAATACAGAGGAGGGTCTTTAGGGAAAAGCATGGACATTTCTCTTATGATTCTCCTTCAATTTCGCATACGACAAACTGAATTATTAAAACTTGCTACCACATCACAATAAATGTAAAAAAATAAATTGAAAAACAACACTGAAAATTCAAATGGCCCATGACTTTTAAACCAGTTTACTACATTGCAGTTATTTTTAGTCTTTTGAATTTGATATATAGCATCAAGAGTTCACAATAGTGTTAAATGCTTTAAATAGGCTAAATCAGCAGAATATGTTACATTCTGTTTCTTTAGCTTCAACAGACACACCACACCCTAAGGCATTGACTACATTTCTATATAAGGTGTTTCAGACTTAAAAATTCAAAATTCAAGGGCGCCTGGGTGGCTCAGTTGGTTAAGCGACTGCCTTCAGCTCAGGTCATGATCCTGGAGCCCCTGGATGGAGTTCCGCATCGGGCTCCCTGCTCAGCGGGGAGTCTGCTTCTCCCTCTGACCCTCCCCCCTCTCATGCTCTCTCTCTCCATCTCATTCTCTCTCTCAAATAAATAAAATCTTTAAAAAAAAATTAAAAAAAATTCAAAATTCAAAAGATTTTTTATTGTAAATCTGACTAATTAATAAATTTGATTTAAGAAAAAGTACTGATAAGGTTTCACCACAATACTAATTATACTCTTAATTTTTTATGTAAAAAAAGGTATCTTAAAAATTAAGTCATATTTTTAGTTCGCATATTATCTCCTAAAATTTGACACTAAATGTCTATCATGAAAACTATGATAGTTACATTTTAAATTAAACATCATATATGAGTACAAGTAGTGTGTAATTGCATAATGTCTCTTAATTACTTGTTTAATAACTGTCAGACCTCATAGGATCACAGAAATTACATGCAAAAACATATTAACTCATCTATTCCAATCCTTTAACAGTGCATTCTCTCTTAAGAAAAAGTGTTTTACAAAGTGCTTTTTCTATTCCAATTTTAAATTACTTTGCCTTTGTTTTTGTTGTTGTCATTGTTGTATATACCTGACAACACTGTAACATGGAATGAAATGATTCCTATATTTTAGTTTAACAAAGGGACTAAGACTTTGAACTGGGGGTTTAGGGAGGAAAAGTATCCAAAAATATCATGCTACACATGTATCATGATGAAATTAAGTACTAGCATGTTAAATAATATAAAATATTACTGTAATACAGGCTCTACATATAATTTAGTATTAAATAATAAAAAAATAACTTTTCCAGAGATAAAATGGATAGGACTTGGTAAATGATTCAACATGGTGGTGAGATAACAGAGAAGTGATGTGAAATGTCCAGAAATTTCTGGCTTGAGATATCCAAAGTGAAGCTGGGACACATAGGTATGGTATAAGTGAGAAATATGTGTGCATGAGAGAGAGAAAGAGAAAATTTGCATGGAGGTCAAGCCCTAAGTTCCTATCTTTCCCATTCCTCTGTATCTCAGTTGCAGGTTCTCTTCTCCAAAGCCCTTGCTCTACCCTTTGGCTGCAAAGAGTTTCATTGCAGGCTTCAAACCTCAGTCTGCTCTCCTCCAGAGCAGACATAAACACAAGTCATGAGGGAACATCTTTGATGTAGGTAGAAAGGTAAAAGTAAAATAACATCTAGTGCTCAGGATAAGAAAACTAAAGATAACAAATTACACTATCACTTGTGTAAGAAATTTTCTTATTGCTCACATTCACCTGGACCTCAGCTTTTCTTTTCTGTTTTGTTTTTGAATGCAGTAGGTTCTGATATAATTTAAATATTCTTGTAAAATTGCATAACTGAAAAACTAGCCAAGCCCATCTCTCTGTTAACAAACAAAAGATCGAGATGATCCTTATTCCATTTAAAATACTTCAATATGCATCCAACTGTGGAAAGAGCCGAGATGTCCATTGACAGATGAATGAATAAAGAAGATGTGGTATGTATAGATAGATAGATAGATAGATAGATAGATAGATATACAATGGAATATTACTCAGCCACCAGAAAGGATGAATATTTACTATCTGCATCAACATGGATGGAACTGGAGGGTATTATGCTGAGTGAAATAAGTCAGTCAGAGAAAGACAACTATCATATGGTTTCACTTATATGTGAATATAGGAAACAGCACAGAGGATCATGGGGAAGGCAGGGAAAACTGAATGGGAAGTCATCAAAGAGGGAGAAAAACCATGAGGGACTTAACTATAGAAAACAAACTGAGGGTTGCTGGAGGGGAGGTGGGTGGGGGCATGGGGTAACTGGGTGATGGGCATGAAGGAGGGCACGTGATGTGATGAGCACTAGGTGTTACCCACAACTGATAAATTGCTGAACACTAAAAAAATAAAATAAAATAAATAAATAATATATCTCAATATGCAAATCCACATAAAATAATTGTTCTTATATTTCCTCTTAAATTTAATATTCATTCACTTATTAATCATTTAATCAGCAAATATTTTGAGGCCCTAATATGTGCCAGGTACTGTTCTAGGCACAGAAGGGGTAACAGTGAAAGACATTGTGAAAAAACTCCTGCCCTTGTACAACTGTCATTCTATTGTGGGAGAGTGAAGGTATGTAAATAAAATACATTGTATAGAAGATAATGGTATGTGCTAAAGATTCAAATAAAAATGCAGAATCCTATTGCCTAACATGAATCATACACTGAAACATGGATATGAAAAATCTAACCAGGCTCTAAGAAGAACATAGGAGAGTCTGGGAACAAATGCTGGGGGTCAAAAGAAACAACAAGTAGAAGAGTATACATCGCTTTGGCCATATTTATAATTTCAACCTGCAGCAATAGTAAAAACAACATGATTCTTTCTAATATAATAAAGCTATTCTTCATACAAAAATGTCTCAATCTGTCCCCCCAAAACAGGGGTCCAAAATACCACTAATCATTAAATCCATCCCTGGATGATAGTAATTCTTCCTTAAATTCAGCTGCAACCCAACTTTCATATATTTAGTCCCTAAAAACTAATTTATATGAACCACCAACAATTTATGGAAATTCGTAAATGAAGAATAAAGAGAAGATAAGAAAATGACTAATATGGACAAACATATACCTAAAAAAGGAATTAAGAAAATGTAGACATGCATAATTAAAGTTTTCTTGTCTGCAATGTGTCACAATGTTGTAGTTTGCATGTTTACTTTCTCCTTGCACTAACCATTCATCGGTTCCTTGCTTTCAGCCAGCATTTAGCTGGTGTGATTTAAATCTTCACTCACGAAGGGGTCAGAGACTTTGTTCATTCCATCTTCAGTGAGTTCCTGTAGTTTTCCAGGGCATACTAAAAAGTAACCCCCTCAAAAGAGAATCCCCTGAGATTCAGAGCTATCACTCTTTGTCCCTATTGTTAAACAATATTATACTGGACATTTTGCCAGGTACTAAGTGATACAGTGTTTTAACCACCCTGCCAGGAAATAGACTCACAGTGGAAATCTGAGATGAGCTTTCTAAGCTGATGGGACCTGAATTTGTTGATAACTTCTTTGCTACCCTGATGCTTGCTCAGTCGGATCACATTCAGTGTGGCCATGGTAGTCCAAGTGGAGCTTCTATATAGGCTATAAACGTGAACTTTCCCTCAGCAAGTCTCACCTGTCACCACCAATGGTGCCAAGTGTCTAAGCAGCCAACAGCAAAGGTCAACACTGACTCAATAATAGGTCTTTTGTCTCAGGGGAAAGAGCCAGTCACCTGGTGGCAGGATAATTATAGGAGATCCTTTTCATAATGGAGAGGCAGAGATTTATCCTCATAAAAATAAACCTGTTGGATATGGATTATTTTCCCCTCAATGCTTGCAACACTTCCATAAAAGCCACCTTCTTTGACATCCTGAATGCTTCATTGTCATGGTGCCCCACAGCACTCACAGGGGAAAGATCTTGAAGTTGCTGCAAATGTCATGTCTGTGAAACCCATGTGTTTGTGTACTACTACAAAAGAAGGCAGTGTGTGTGTGTGTGTGTGTGTGTGTGTTTTATTCTTTTCTATCTCAAAATCTCATATAAATACTTTTGGTTAGCAGAATGTTCATCTCATTTAAGATCCTTGACAAAAGAGAATTTGATAAATATAATACCAGGACCTCTATTCCTTGCAATACAGGAGAGACTATAAGAAAGTATGTAGATAAATACAGACTGACATATGGGAAGGTACTGAAAGGTTTTGCCCAGACAGATCATATGAGTTATCATGATACCTCATAAGAGTTACTCATAATCCTTGTGTATATGTCAAATATGTTGATTAGGTTTAGGCACTGCGAATGTAGAGTTTAATGACTCAGGCTTCTGGAGACAAGATACCACAGCTAAGTGGGGAACATAGTTTTTCAAAATATTATAAAAAGTTTTGGTGAACAATATTCAGAAAGTTCAGAGAAGAGGATCTGATACAGATTGTGAGTGAGAGAAAAAAGATGTGAAGATAATATATTGATTTAACTGAATCTTGAATGATGAGAATAAATTAAGCAAAGACAAATGGGAAAAATCCTAGGAAGGCAGAGTAGATGCTAATTACAACTGTGAAAGCATATGCTCCTATAAGGCAACAGCAAGCAATTTCTAATAAAAGTAGGGTGTTAGGGTAAGGTGAGAGACATTCTAATTTCTAGAGGAAATTCAAAACTGTTTTTCTTCTGAAAGAGGCAAAGCTTTTTCGTACATGTAGGAGAAAATGCATTTCCCAACAACAAATCTAGACCACTCTCCTTGGGTAGAGTTGGGTGGAAGAAGAAGCATTGCCAACAAGAATAAAGGGTTAAATATAGAACTAAAAGGGCCATATGTTCTTTTGACTCACATCATTTGCTCTTAGATGCCTTTGTTTCATTTCAACCAACAATTACGTCACTATAGTCCTGATTAACCTAGAGGAGATATTCAACCTTGGATGATCAAAGGGGAACCAAGCAGACCCCATGTTGGAAAGGAGGCAGAAATAGGCCACAAAAGCTCTGCTGTGGGCTTATTTTTATGGGAGACTTCTTAGATTCTGGTAGTCCAGCCCAATTCAATAGAATCAGAAACTAGAAAGAGTTCTGTGGGGCCTTGTCCCAGCAATAAATGAGAATGTGTATTTTCCAGTAATGTTGTCCATGATGGATAGAACAGCATCAGATTAACATAAGCAGGCACAGAGTAGGTGGCTAGTCAAAGATGTGAAGGAATTGGGGCCTTATATTGACTGTTATGCCCCAAAATAGGTAATGCTAATAATAGTCAAAGGCTCTATGAAAAGGATCTGTTCTGTAATGCTAATTTGACTAAAAAGGAAGTAATTCTGAGTAAGATGAAAAAGAATTTAAATCCAAGAAATGTGGTTTCCAATGTAGAATATGTGGTAGTCTAAAAGCCTTATTTAACTTTGTAATTCCTGGTAACTTCTGTAATAAGCTATTATTCAAATCTTTTGGAAAGTTCCACAATATAGGTAGAATCACCTGTCAGGCTTTATATAAGTTGTACAGGTGTGGGGTACACATCTGTTTGCCCACGTGCATCACGTTGGTGGTATTGCCTCCACAAAAACTAGCCCCACAACTTGGAATTTAAATTTGTGCTACTCTTGGGGCGCCTGGGTGGCTCAGTCGTTAAGCGTCTGCCTTCGGCTCAGGTCATGGTTCCAGGGTCCTGGGATCGAGCCCCGCATCGGGCTCCCTGCTCAGCGGGGGGTCTGCTTCTCCCTCTCCCACTCCCTGCTTGTGTTCCCTCTCTCGCTGTGTCTTTCTCTGTCAAATAAATAAATAAAATCTTAAATAAATAAATAAATAAATAAATTTATGCTACTCTTCTTTTTTTTGATGACATATAGATACTATGAAATATTTTGCCTTGTAAACTGCTGAAAGGATCCTATCTATCTCTATCTAATTTTGAGCCTTATCATTAACAGAGGCTTACTAGAGGTTTCCTTAGTAAGAGATGGTTTTATATTACATGCTGTAAAATCACAGTTCAAAATTACCTGAGTAAATTTATTTTCTTTAACAAATGCTTTATAAATATTCATTTTAAAAGTCCTGTTTATAAATTGAAACAGTCCTTTGTAAATGTCCAATTACAATCATTTGACAAGTATAAATACATTTTGTGGCAAACAATACTGTGATTTATGCAGATCCCATTAGATATGACTGCGAACTATAATTATCCTACTGGACTATAATTTTGCCTGCCCAGTCATTCACAGAGTTTAATACACTCAACTGAGGCTGAATTCTTGTCGCCGTTTCTAACAGTGGCAATGATGTATGTGTCACCGCCCTTTCTAATTCTGCTTTTGCTTGAATAATTTCAGCTAGAACCTCATTCATATTATTTTGATCAACTCAACAGATCCAAAACAAAATAGTAATATTAATAGCAAGTTATTTTTACTCAGTCTAAAAAGAAAAACTTGTTTGCAACCTTTGTAGTATTTTCTTATTTTAGTATATTTGGTCATTAGAGGTTAAATACATTGGTAGTTAAATTAATGCATTGTTGAAGTAAACTGTCCCCTTTAGAGAATATTATATGTAGGCAAGAAATTATAGCTAAACTATATGTGTCAAGTTTGAACAAAAAAAAAATGCATTTTAAATGCATGCCCCATCGTTTATATAACTTGGTAGATAAAACCAGTTTTTTTTAAATGTAATAAATGTAATAAACCTTTAGTAATAGTAAATAACAATGTATAACCCAACTTAATTGCAAGATTACATGGAATCCCTTTAGCAAAGCGTTTGTGTGACACCAAGACAACCAAGCAATTAACAAGAACCACTTGTTTTGGCCCCATTCAAAAATGTGGATGTGAACACAATCTTAAATAGCACTACACTGATCCTGAATAGTCTCCCTGTTATGAAGTTCATCGGTTCACATTCACCAAATAGTTGTAGAATTGACCTATGTTTCTAATTCAGATGGCATTCTATGGAGAACAGAGTTTATTGTAATAGAGCAATTCTCTTATTTTTTTCAACCCAGCAGTAAGATGCAACTTATAGGAATTATTCTTTCCAAAATTTTGCCAGTATTGTATTATCTTTATTGATTGATTTCTTAGCACAAAAATAGACTAAGATATGCAACCCCAATCAAAATTCCAGCAAGTTAATTTGTAGATATCAACAAACTGAAACTAAAGTTTATACAGAGAGGCAAAAGACCCCAAATAGCCAAAACAACATTGAAGGGGAAGAACAAAGTCAGAGGACTAATGCTATCCAACTTCAAGATTTACTTTATAGCTACAGCAGTCGAAGAGAATAGAGACCGCAGATAGAGCCCCACATAAATATAGTCAACTGATTTTTAACAAAGGAGCAAAGACAGTCTTTTCAACTAATGGTACCAGAATAACCAGACATCTACAGGCAAAAAAAAAAAAGAATCTAGACAGAGACCTTACACTCTTCACAAAAAAATAATTCAAAATGGATCACAGACCTAAACATAAAAGACAAAACTATAAAACTAGAAGATAACAGGAAGAAACCCTGAGTACAGCAATGACTTTTCAGATACAACATACCAAAGACAAAATCCAAAAAGAAATAATTGATAAACTGAACTTCACTAAAATTAAAAACTTCTTCTCTGTGAAATACAATGTCAAGAAAATAAGAAGACAAGCCACAGACTAGAAGAAAATATTTGCAAAAGACACATCTGATCCCAAAACACAAATACTCCAGTCAAGAAATGGGCAGAAGACGTGAACAGACATTTCTTCAAAGAAGACACACAAATGGCCAACAGGATCACTTGGCATCAGGAAAATACAAATCAAAACCCCAATGAGGGGCGCCTGGGTGACTCAGTCAGTTAAGTGTCTACCTTCAGCTCAGGTCATGATCCCCGGGTCCTGGGACCGAGCCCCTCTGCCCCTCCCTCTGCTTGGGCTCTCTCTCTCTGTCAAATAAATAAATAAATAAATAGAATAATAAAATAAAACCTTTAAAAATCAGAGGGGGACATGAACCATGAGAGACTATGGACTCTGAAAAACAAACTGAGGGTTCTAGAGGGGAGGAGGGTGGGAGGATGGGTTAGCCTGGTGATGGGTATTAAAGAGGGCACGTTCTGCATGGAGCACTGGGTGTTATGCACAAACAATGAATCATGGAACACTACATCAAAAACTAATGATGTGGGCGCCTGGGTGGCTCAGTTGGTTAAGCAACTGCCTTCGGCTCAGGTCATGATCCTGGAGTCCCTGGATCGAGTCCCGCATCGGGCTCCCTGCTCAGCAGGGAGTCTGCTTCTCCCTCTGACCCTCCCCCCTCTCATGTGCTCTCTCTCTCTCATTCTCTGTCAAATAAATAAATAAAATCTTTAAAAAAAAAACTATGCATGGTGATTAACGTAACATAATAATAAAAAAATAAAATAAAATAAGTAAATAGGCTGTTTCAGCTGCAAATACTAGAAAATCTAAACTCAAATAACATAAACATTAAGAGAATTTATTACAAACTGTAGAGGTAAAATTAACAACTCAGGAAACAACAGATGTTGGCAAGGATACGAAGAAAGGGGAACTCTCTTACACTATTGGTGAGAACACAAACTGGTGCAGCCACTCTGGAAAACAGTATAGAGGTTCCTCAGAAAGTTAAAAATAGAGCTACCCTATGGCCCAGCAATTGCACTACTAGGTATTTATACAAAGGAGACAAACATAGTGATTCGAGGGGGCACACACACCCCAATGTTTATAGCAACAATGTCCACAATAGCCAAAATATAGAAAGAGCCCAGATGTCCATCTACAGATGAATGGATAAAGAAGATGTGGTATATTATATATATATATATATAAAATATATATAATGGAATATTACTCAGCTATCAAAAAGAATGAAATCTTGTCATTGGCAACAACGTGGATAGAACTAGAGTATATTATGCTAAGTGAAATAAGTCAGTCAGAGAAAGACAAATACCATATGATTTCATTTATACGTGGAATTTAAGAAACAAAACATGAACATAAGGGAAGGGAAGGAAAAATAAAAGACAAAATGGAAGCAAACCATAAGAGACTCTTAACTATAGGGAACAAACTGAGGGTTGCTGGAGGGGATGTGGGTAGGGGAATGGGGTAATTGGGTGATGGGCACTTGATGTAATGAGCACTGGGTGTTACATGAAACTGATGAATCACTAAACTCTACCTCTGAAACTAATACACTATATGTTAATTAAATTGAACTTAAATTTAAAATTTAAAAAAAGACACATCTGATAAAGGACTATTATGCGAAATATACAGGGAACTCTTTTTTTTTTTTTTTCCAGTGGAAGTATAATAACATCATAGAGAACTCTTAAAACTCAGCAAATAAGACGGGGCACCTGGGTGGCTCAGTCAGTTAAGCATCTGCCTTCGGCTCTGGTCATGATCCCAGGATCCTGGGATTGAGCCCCGCATCGGGCTCCCTGCTCAGTGGAGAGCCTGCTTCTCCCTCTCCTTTCTGCTGTGCTCTCTCTTGCTATTTCTGTCTCTCTCTCTCAAATAAATAAATAAAAATCTTAAAAAAAAAAACAACTCAGCAATAAAAAACAGACAACAAAAAAAATGAGCCAAAGACCTTAACAGAAATACACACATGGCAAATAAGCATATGAAAAGGTGCTCCACATCATATGTCATCAGGGAAATGCAAATTAAAAAACAGTAAGATAGGGTCACCTGGGTGGCTCAGTCGGTTAAGCATTTGCCTTCAGCTCAAGTCATGATCCCAGCATCCTGGGATCGAGTCCCACATCGGGCTCTTGCCTGCTTCTGTCTCTCTCTCTCTGATAAATAAATAAAATCTTAAAAAAAAAACAAAAAAAAAAACAGTAAGATACACTCCACATCTATTAGAATAGCCAAATCCAGAACACTGACATCACCAAATGTTGGCAAGGAGCAATAGGGAATTTTCATTTATTGCTGTGAATGAGAATGAGTGGGAAGGCAAAATGACACAGCCACTTTGGAAGACAGTTTGGTGATTTCTTACAAAACTAAACATATTCAAGGTACCTGGGTGGTTCTCTCTCTCTCTCTCTCTGGAAAAAATAGTATCTTTGAAAATTAAATTTTCAAAAAGTAAACATACTCTGACCAAGCAATCCAGCAGTTGTGCTCTTTGGTACTGATTTCCCCAAAGGAGCTAAAAACTTATGTTCACACAAAAACCTGTACATTGATGTTTATATCCCCTTTATTCATAACTGCCAAAACTTGAAAGCCATCATAGATATTCTTCAGTAGGTGAATAGGTGAATAGCTACAATAGGATAAAATATGACACATCCACACAATAGATATTATCAGAAATAAAAACAAATGACCTATCAAGCCAAGAAGAGACATGAAGAAACTTAAATGCATATGACTAAGTGAAAAAAGCCAATCTGAAAAGAACGGCATACTGTAGGATTCCAACTACATGACATTCTGGAAAAGGCAAAACTATGGACACAAGAAAAAGATCAGTGGTTGTGGCAGAGGGGGGAAGTGGGCAGAGCACAGAGGATTTTTAGGGAAGTAAAAATACCTGTATTTACTGATACTGTAATGATGGGTGTATGTCATTATGCATTTCCCCAAACCCATAGCATGTACTACACCAAGATAAACCCTATCACGAACTATGGACTTTGAGTGATTACGATGTGTTAATGCTGGTTCATCCTTACTAAAATTGTACCACTGAGAAGGGTTGATCATGGGGGAGCCTATGCTTGTGTGGGGGCAGGGGTTACATGGATAATATCTGTTCCTCTCAATTTTGTTGTAAATCTAAAACTGATCTAAAAAAATAAAGGTTTTTTTGGGTGCCTGGGTAGCTCAGTTGGTTAAGCAACTGCCTTCGGCTCAGGTCATGATCCCAGAGTCCTGGGATGCAGTCCCGCATCGGGCTCCCGGCTCAGCGGGGAGCAGCCTGCTTCTCCCTCTGGCCCTCTCCCCTCTCATGCTGTTTCTCACTCTCTCTCTCTCTCAAATAAATAAAATCTCTAAAAAAAAAATTTAAATAGAGGTTTTTTTAAAAGTAAGCTTACAGAAAATTGGAAATTATGCAATTAAATGCAGCAATTTTAAAATCATTGTATAAAAGAGAAATATTTATTTCATAATGCAAACACTTTTTTCTTGGCCACAGCATTTATTAAGGCTACTGGCCCCTGTATGCACTTGAAGACTGCCGTCAGTATTTGGCTCTGCTTCCGGCAAATTTTAACTCAACTGTTCAGTGACGCTTGCTTCTAGGATCTGCCTCCCTTGTCATTGTTGGGGACACTAGTATTACCAGAAAGTTCTACAGTGAGAATGACCCCCGTGCCTTGGGCATAAGAGTGCTGCCATAACCATCAGACTGAACTGTTGCCTGGTCTTGAATACCCTGTTGTATTCTATGCCAACACAAAAGAGACTTCTCTTGTATTCTGCAATTATACTATGTTATATGAGTTTCAAACTGATACTAAATTTTCTCTACATATATTGCTGAAATTTAATAAAAACGCATTCTTCAGTTTTTATTTATAACCTTGTCTCATTCTGAACGTCTATCATGAGCCCACAGGAGACTGGGCATGATATATTCAAGGAGGGGAACAAAGGTGTACTGCTGGCATGTATAAAACCTGGAGAATTTGAAATCTACAATCCTGCAATTCAAGGCAGATGTGCAAGACAAGTGCTGTTGAGAGTTTTTTTCCCCAAGATTTTGTGATTTCTTTCCACTGGGCTTCCAATCTCTTTTGCTTGCAGCTCCGCCCAGTCACGTCAGTTCACTTCCAGAAGTCCAGAAATGTTGGCAACCCAGCAAAGAGTTCAGTTTAGGTTCGTGACAGACTTCCGCTATACAGTGAAATTATACAACATACAATTTCTTAATTCTATGTATAATATTAAACAAAACGATGCATGTTGACTCATTTATTTTCTCCCTCATATCAAAATTTTGTGTTTCTGTGTTTGGTTCTGAAAATTTTCTGTTGTTTGTATTAAGTAATCATTTTGGATTACTTATTATTACCTTTATTATTAGAGATTGACTTCAATTTTCTTTACTTGGAATTAAGATTATGGAAAATCACCATTTGATGATTTTCTTTTTTTTTTTTTTTCACAACAATTGCAACATTAAAAAGCTGCTAAACTCGTAAATTACTGTGGTCTATGTCCATTAAAATTCTAGTCCATTTGAAGAAGATGTATTATTTCAGAGGATGCTTGAGACGAAATCCCTTTCATACTCAGAAATTATGATTTCTATAAACTTGCCTTCTATACATAACACAACCTTTGGTTTACACTTTTTGTATTCACCTTTGGAAACCACCGAGTTCCCAATTCCATATTCAAACGGTATAAAAAAAAAAACAGTTTTGTTGAGAAAAAGATGATTTTTTGCGATAAAAAAGTCAGTGACAGGCTTATTCAGGCTCCGTCTGTTGTTCCACTCTCTCCAACGGCAACTTCAAGGTACATTAAATGTACTTTGTGCTTCTTAAAAAAAAATGCTTGCACAATAGACCCACTCTGAGATGAAATCAGAAGACTTCCAAAGTAAAAGGAATGCTCCCTTTCTCAGTAGGCTGGTTAATTGTACGTGCATTTTGATTGATTTTTAAGACTGATGGAAAGAAAGTAACTTTTCAGTGCAGAAGCAATTACAGCAGGAATTGCTATCCTTTACTGAATGAACAATGCTATTTATAAAGGAAGAAAATTACAAAGGTTTGTTTCCTGCTGCTAATTTTGCTAGGGTACTGAATTAGTATGATACTGCTGGGAGCTGCAGGAGACCTTTATGATACATGAGCAGGAAGGAGCCAACCTGATGAGTGGCCTTAATCATCAAAAGCTCCAGTTAGTGAACGTGTCAACAGGGGCCAGAGAAGAGTTACTCCTGACCCCACCCCGCCAAAGTCAGTGCTGAAGGAAATGTTAAGTAAAAGCAGAAGTGGCCCAAATCATTGATTATTTTTTACTTGAATTAATGAGAGGTAAGAAACAAAATTCTTGGTGGGAACAAAGTAGTTTATGTTCAAGGAAAATCAACAACAAAATTAGTCCATCTGTATTTTCTCCTTTTCAGCATTTTATTTATATTAATTCACTAGAGCTGCCTTAACAAAAGTACCATGGGTGGCTTAAACAAACAGAAATTTCTCGTCTCACAGTTCTGAAGTCTAAGAAATCCAAAATTAACATGTTGGCAGGTTTAGATCTTTCTGAAAACTGTGAAAAGAATCTGTCTCATGCCTTTCCCCTTGTTTCTGATGGTTTGCTGGCAACCTTCGGCTCATAGAAGCATCACCCCATTTCTGCCTTCATCATTCACACAGCTTTCTTCCTCTGTGTATCTCCAAATTTCCCTATTTTATAAGGACACTGGGTCATACTGGATAAGGGACGACCCTAATAACCTCATTTTAATTTGATTATTTCTATAAAGATCTTATCTCCAAATAAAACCACATTCACTGAGGGTCAGGATTCCAACATATCTGTTGGGGTGGGGATACCCAATTCAACTCACCACGTGATTTAAAAAAATTAGTAAGTTGGACTTTGAATTTATAGCTAAAACAATTTAAAGTTTTGCTTGAGGGATGACACATAAACTTATTAATAAGTTTGCAAGGGGCAGAGCATGGAAATGTGTGCATATTAAAGCTCTCTGAAATATTCACAAATTAAAACATTTGTTGTTGGTATTTTGTTGTTGTTGTTGATGATGATGTACTGAAGCAGGAGAATGAAGTTCTCGTCTCACGGAGTTGAAGAATGAATCTTGCAGACAAAGGAGAGTGGGTAAAGTGATAAGAGTTTTATTAAGTGAAGATACAGAAAAAGCTCTCAAGAGTGAAAGGGGTCCCGACAGGGTTGCTACTGAGGGCTTTTAGGGTTGGTCTTTTATAGCGAGCTAACCAGGAACTTAAATCTTTTCGACTTGTCTACTGGCAGCACCATTGATTAAGGGCTATGATAACATCTTTAATGGCTTACTTCTTTTTAGGGTCTGGTTATACTGTGTTGGTCCCAGGTGACTGTCATAAAAAAAGACATCCCCCCCCAACACACACACACGCCTAGGGCAAGGTGGTCTGGAGTGTTCCCTTATCTCTGGTTTCCTTGCACCTCAGCATTTTTGGGATTTCTGTGAACCTGATCCCGTAACCCCCTATTTATCTCTCCCTACCTAGCCCCACCTGTCCTTTACTCAATATTACCTATAAAGATAGGATCATTGAATGTTAGCTCTGGCATGCCATGCCATTTTCTGCATGAAGAAACCAAGTTTGCCTTCATGTTGAAAATCCTGAAGAAATTATAAAGCTAATCAGAAGCAGGACATACCAATTCAGTATAAATCCTAACAGAGCACTCTAAACAGAAGTCAGACACAGTTTCTTCTTTCTTGATAGATTCTGTACTCATCAGGTCTTTCGCCTGGTGACCACAAAACATAAAATTATTTTTTTAAATGTTGCTCTATGAATAAAATCATCACATGTAGGTTCTGAAGTGAAGAGTAAATTTTAAAAATATACATGGTACTTCTGTGGCAAATAAAATATTCATCAGAAGGAAGAATACTGTCAAAGAGAATTAACATAGTATGTGTCAAATGCTGAACATAAGAGAATCATTATTTTAAATTTCACAAGCCATTTAACACCTCTCTCGTTATAAGGTCGCTGCAGGAATAATTGTATTACAAGGGTTATTTTTCACTTTATGGTGGTAAATGCCAACGTGAACATGATCATGCTCTCAATCATCAGTGACCACGTTGGACGTATCTTGCAAACACATTTGGTTTCCATACCACCCATGTATCCCAGGATTGACAATTATCCTACGGAAAACTAACTCCAAGACAGGTTAAATAACAGGTTTGGGTTTTTTGTTTGTTTGTATTTTTTTAAGCCATGCAGCTGTGAAAGGCCTAATCCTATCTTCATAGTTTTCCTTCATTGTGAGTTTAAAATATGGGATTCTCACTTCTCTAGGGCTGTTTTCAATGTTAGGTACTGACAAGCAAGTCTGACCACTGCCCTACTCCCATATGCAGCTAATTATGTTTGACAAGAAAATCTTGATTTAATCACAACATTTAGCAACTCATTTCTTCTCCAGATCTTTTAAGCTTTTCTAGAATATTGCATAACCAGCTGCTTTGCCACTTGCTTATGTTTAATCAAATGAGGGATTTTAATGCATTATATTATGATAAAAGCAGGCCACGTTTGCCAACATTAAACAGCGACTATGGTGGTATGACTTACATGAGTTTTTTAAGTTTGTTAAGTACTCCTACAATGCCTTAAAAAAAAAAAAAAACTAAACTAAACTTAGTTGTTGGAAGTGGATTGGCAGACGTTAATATCCTTTATAGCCATAGGAATTCACATCGATTAGTATTTTTTAAGAAAAATACCTGAATGCTAAAAGAATTTTATTTCTTAGAACCTCATTCACCATTTTTCTTTATGGTTAAACTTACTATGCTTAGCCAGTGCTAACTCCCTATAACACCTAGCATTACATGTCACCTAAGATATATTCAACAGAGATTCACTAAATAGAACTGTTAGGAGAATAATCAATAATTATTTCAAAAAAGCTTGAAATAGACCCTTTTCAAAGCACTTAAAATTCATCATCTCATTTAGTTATCACAGTAGCCCTAGGAAGTAATTATTATTATTATTCCCATTTTATAAAAAAGAAGGCTAACTAAGGTACTAAACATTAAAAGAAAACAGATGGGTTTGCACCGAGGCAGTCTAACCTCAGAACACATTAATTATTATGCAGTACTACTTTTTAGGTGTGGAGGTATTTAAAAAATAAAGGGAGCTGGAAAACGTATTTTGTTTTTATTGCGGAATAATCTTGTAATGCACAGTGGCACTGAAATTTGGGGAAAGTTCTGTGAGGTGGTTAAACCAATGGCATCACTTCCTCTGACTGGCTCAAGGCAGCATTGTTGTTTCCCCTCTAATGAATTTATGTTTAGGATTATGAGCATGATATATGCTTGCTATGATTTAGCAGGAGTTCACTGGCTTGGGTTCTTACCATGAAGAATCCTTAGGAAAACATTAAGTAACCCCCTTCCTGCATCCCCCACCAAAAACCAAACCAAAACCAAACTAAATCAAAACACCAGCCAATTGGGCTCCCATTCAAACAGTCTCAGTACCAACGTTCTTTATGTTTTCGGGGTGTGTTCTTGTGAGCACAGCAATTATAGAAAATAATTACAGATAATTTAGTTCCAAATCATTATTCAAGAGATTTTTTAAAATGGAATATTATGCAGCCATCAAAAAATGAAATCTTGCCATGTGCAACAATATGGATGGAACTAGAGGGTATTATGTTAAGCAAAATAAGTCAATCAAAGAAAGAATTATCATATGATCTCACTGATATGTGGAATTTGAGAAACAAGGCAGAGGATCATAGGGGAAGGGAGGGAAAAATGAAACTAGATGAAGCCTGAGAGGGAGACAAACCATAAGAGACTCTTAATCTCAGGAAACAAACTGAGGGTTGCTGGAGTGGAGGGAGTGGGAGGGATGGAGTGGCCAGGTGATGGACACTGGGGAGGGTATGGGCTATGGTGAGCGCTGTGAATTGTGTAAGACTGATGAATCACAGACCTGTACCTCTGAAACAAATAATACATTATGTTAATAAAAAAGTGGTATTTTGACAACAACCAATTTATATTAAAATGTAGTTTAATTTAGATATAAATATATACATAAACATGGAGGAATGATTGATAGAATAGAAAGAAACCCTGTGACATTACATGTCCCTTCTAATGTTTGTTTAGATAAGGATATGCTAATTATTTGACCAGACTTGAGTCATACATCCCTATACTGAAAGCATTTTCTCATTTCAAAACCACTATTATGTGTAAAATTGTCTGGCATATGTATACAATGCTTTTAATTTTGTTTCCTTTTTCTGAAAATCTCAGTTTTATATAATTTTAGTGAAAATTATTTTTTTTTAATTTCTTACTGATTTTTAAGGACCAAAAGAGAGAGAAAAACAAGGGTTGAAAGTAATTAGTGGCAGTAGATCTGTATTTAAAAAATATTTTATAGCCGTATCAAAGAGGCAGATATATTGGTACAGCCATATAATTTTACAGTTATATCAAGGTGAACTTGAGGAGTAAATCTGATGTAAAGAGAACAGAGGAACAGGGGCTACTAGATTTAGTAGCTGGCCATTTATGTACAACTGATTACTCTGGCTAATTTCAAGTACTATCGAATTACTCAGAGGATCTAGGGTAGGGTGATTTCTCCTGTTCCCCAAATTATAAGGTAATTATGACTCTCTGGTAGATGACATTGTGGGACTTTAAAGAACAGAATAAAAGGATCAGCCTCATCTGGAAATACCTGAGGTTCATAGCCATTATTATTTGAATTGCTCTAACTATGGTGCTAAAATCATAAAAACATAATACAAAAGACTTCCTTGAATGAGAACTCGTGTAGCTTCCACTAAAAGCAAGCATATACATATATATGGTCTGTAGTGCTTGCTGAGTTATGATTAAGCTGGCCAGACAAATATGGCCACAGAGCTCAAATCCACATTTCAGAAATACCTGTTAACCTACAGGTGTGGCTGTTGTGGAAAACAAACATGCTTGGACCACTGGTCTGTGCAATTTGGGAAATTATAACTATCACCCATTATACTGTGTACCCCAGTACAAAAGAGTAAAGTCATTATTGAACCTCTGTCAATGGATCAATATTAACCTTTCGTTCCTCCCCACAGGACAGGCTAAGAAGAAATATAGCGGAATTCAAGCAGAATTCTCCCATATATGTAATATATGATATTATATGGAGGAAGTCAGCATCCTTGGTCTGGTCCACCGATTTTGGTATGAGCCTCAACTGAAATTGTAGCCCCATATGCAAGAATAGCATCACTGTCCAAACCTCCAGGATTCACTATTAGAAGTACTATGGACTGGATGATTGTGTCCCCTCAAAATTCATATGTTGAAACCCTAATGACCAATGTGATGGTATAAGCAAGTGGAACCTTTAGGATGTTCTTAGATCATGAACATGGAACCCTCATGAATGGGATCAGTGCCCTTATAAGAAACTCGATAGAGCTCCCTAGTCCCTTCCACCAAATGAGGTTATAGTGAAAAGATAGTGGTCTACGAACCAGGAAGTGGATTCTAACCAGACACCAAATCTTTTATCACCATGATCTTGGACTTCTCAGCCTCTTAACCTTTAAGAAATAATCATATGTTGTTTATGAGTCATTTCCTTTATGGTATTTTGTTATAACAGCCTGAACGAACTAAGACAGGAGGTGTGGAGATCAGTACTACCTAAGCTTAGTGGAACTGGCAGCAAGAACCCACATTTCACTTGGAAATTCATGTCCTCTACGGTTTTTGAGGCTCCCTATATTTGGGCTTTTGAGGAAGACAGAATATGGTGTCTTTAGTACCAGGCTTTATACCATATGAACCTTGCTTCCACAATAATGGGGTTGGTTTCACTGTATGCTACCCTTCTTATTTGCGCTCAGTGGCAAGGAAAGTCATGGCTGTGCTCCACCATTTACTTGTCTACCTTTCACTCCACTCCCTGGCTCCACCTTCAGTGCTAGATTCAACTTGCATAATCACAGTGAGGAGTCACGGATTCTAATCTGCATTCCCATGAAAATATTAAAATGTATTTTGTTCTTCTGGTTGGTTGCAGAGCACAGCTTGGCTTATTGTGAGCACTTAGCTGAGAGTCTTTCAAATCCTTTTCTGATTGTGGATCATTTTAGAGATGAAGAAATGAGGGTGTCTTATGCTGTAGTATACTAGCCACCTTTATCTTCCCCTGATGGGAGAAAATGGATTGCAAATTTTCCTGTACCATGGTAAGCCATGCTGTGAAACTTTCTTGGAAGGGTGATTAGAAAACATCTGTAATCATCACAAAAAGGACAGCCAATTTGCATAAGCTAGTTAATCCACCTCTCCTTGTCTCTGGCCAGCAGGATACAAGAAATGAGACCCTTCTGATTTCTTCTGTAGAACCCCATCTTGAATCACAAAAATATACAATTTCATGTGGAATCCAAACGGCTTTTTAATTTACTGCCCAGTGTTTCTCTGGAACACACAAAGAAAAGCATTGTTGGGAGAAGTGGGCTTTCATAGCTGTGAGAGGTGAGATCTGTGAGTCTGGAGAGCAGATTATCCACAGTTAAGAAAAATACAATAGTGTATGCATGCTGTTTTTCTTTGTAGTGCCATGCCTCATGGACTGGAAAATGTCCATCAAGTTATTTCAGTAAGAGGTATACTCTTGGTTTCTGGAAAAATATAAAAATTTCCTGAAATCTTTCTCCCATTTGAACTTGACTAGATTTCACAAGAGCTAGTATATCAGGTTCTGAGGAAACTGCAAGGCAGGCATGTCATGAGAGAGACTCTAAGAAATGAAAATCAGAGAGACAATCTAAGTTAAAGGTATATTTGGAGAATTCAGATGATACAGCTCAGGAGACAAAAATGATGATACAAAAAAAATAGAAACCAACAGGATTAGACAAAGAGCTGGGAGCTAGACCTTCTATGAAAGTGTAAACAAATCAGAAAAATACTGTGTATAAGCAATGAAGAAAGACCTATGATTCACATGCCAGGTAATGCCCTTTATTACTTGGCAACTGGCTAGTGTGTGATGGATTCAGGACTGCAAACTACCTGGGGCTGTCACAGATAAAGCTAGGGATTGCTTAAATTATTGAAGTAAAATGTTATCACCCCACATGTTGATAAAAGTGAGAAAGAAATCAAGATAGACTCTAGAAGAGCATGAGCTTCCAATTAAGGGTCAAAAAAGAAGAGTCCACAAAGAAGATGGGACGGTTAGAATGGTGGACCAGTGGAGCCAGTAAGGATGGGTGTTCTGACAAAAAGGAGGAAATGGTGGAAAAGGTCACATGCTAAAGGGGAAGGGGAGAACTAAAGACACCAGAGGTTGTGGCAATTAGACAGCCATTGGTTCAATGAGAATAGTTTCAGCACATGAATGCAGCTGAAGTCAGAAGTTTGAAGGAGACAGTAAATTCAGGTGTGAAAGTAAAGAGGCAAATGGAGGAAACAGGCTTATTTGAGGGAGGATTGCTTATTTTTCTGATGGAACTGCTTATCCATATAGGCAAAGAAGGAGATAATGAGGGAGAGGTAAAAGTCTAAATGGGTTTTTACAGACATTTTAAATCCTATTTTAAATAAAATTTTATACTTCTATTTATATGTGAGGTGGGGTGAGTAAGTCAGAGCTTAAAAATTAAACTTGGGGTGCCTGGGTGGCTCAGTCATTAAGCATCTGCCTTCGGCTCAGGTCATGATCCCAGCGTCCTGGGATCAAGCCCCGCATCAGGCTCCCTGCTCAGCGGGGAGCCTGCTTCTCCCTCTCCCACTCTCCCTGCTTGTGTTCCCTCTCTTGCTGTCTCTCTCTGTCAAATAAATAAATAAAATCTTAAAAAAATAAAATAAAATCTGGTGCCTGGGTGGCTCAGTCATTAAGCATCTGCCTTCGGCTCAGGTCATGATCCCAGGGTCCTGGGATCGAGTCCCACATCGGGCTCCCTGCTCAGCGGGAAGCCTGCTTCTCCCTCTCCCAGTCCCCCTGCTTGTGTTCCTGTTCTCGCTGTCTCTCTCTGTCATATAAATAAATAAAATCTTTAAAAATAAAATAAAATAAAATAAAATAAATAAAAATTAAACTTGTTTCCATGCCTATAAATAAAAACAATAATAAATAAGTTACCTGAAATGAATTAGGAGCCGGGATGAGTTCTGACACCAAACGATTATGCCCTTGACAGAAAGTAACACTAGAGTAAAGGAATCCTTCTCTTTTCCATCACCATAAACTCCTGCCCAGAAATCTGATGGCCCTGTGGCCAGAACCAAAGGAATCAACTGTGTGGCTAGTCCTTTCCAGTCCCCAAATAGATGCATTTGAATCTATGCATTTATGTTTAGGAGATAGGAACAGTGAAGGACCACACCCCCTCCCCCACCACACCCCATGTCCACACATACTTTGAAATAGTAGGGGATTCCTGGACAAATAACACTGAAGGTAAAACTGGAGGTGCATAACATGCTGGATTTTTTTTTTTATTATTCACGTGGCAAAGAGAATATCTGAGCATTCCTAGGAATACCACTTCCAAGATTTATTCTAAACAATCAAGCACATGATAACTACAACAAACTACAAATTAATTATAATTCATTAGGAGAATTAAAAACTGCAAAGAATCAAATACAGATCTCCCATTCTCTTGCTGTTCAGAGCATTATTGTTAATATTTTATTTTTACTTTGAAAATTTTAAACTTGTTTTAATCTGATAGAATTACAGAGAAAATCTATTTTCATTTAAATGTACATAAGCATCTTTCCTGTGTTATAAAACTATGTTAAAATAGTTATAATAGTTTTATAATATTCCATAATATGCTGGCAAATTAATTTATGTAAAAATGTCTTAGTGTTAAAATGTAGATAATAAATTAAACTATTATAAGCATTCGGGGCATTGTTATGGTATTTCAGGACTTTTTCCTTGTATATATTCTCAGAAATAGAATTTCTGAGTCAAATATATAAAAATTTAAATGGATCTTGATACTGCAAAATTTTCCCAAATATAGAACCAGTTTAAATTCCCACTTATTATACAAAAGTCTGCAGGGTGCTTTGCTCTCAATAAAGTGCCTACTGCCCGTTAAATATACATTTTCTTATTAAATATATATATATTTTCTCATTAAATATGCATTTTTGAAAAAAGTATTTTACTATTGTTTATATTAAACACCACTTCTTCAAAAAATTTTATTTATTTATTTGAGAGAGAGTGAGCAAGAAATAGAGAGCACAAGCTGGGGGTGAGGCAGAGGGATAGGGAGAAGCAGACTCCCCACTCAGCAGGGAGCCCAATGCCAGGCTTGGTTCCAGAACCCCAGGAGCATGACCTGCACAGAAGACAGATGCTTAACCAACTGAGCTACCCAGGTGCCCCAAGCACTACATTTTTAACTAGAACAAATTCTACTATGTATTTGTTTATCACCTGTGGTTTCTCCTTGATTACAGACATTCTAAAACCTTGCAGTATTATCTATTCATTTTTCTGAGGTTTAAAATGCCCTCCATAATGTCCATTTCATGGGATAGACTAATCCACAATTGACATATATGTGTACTTTTCAGGGAGAAATGCAGTTGAGGGTTTGGGACCTATGCTAAAAAGACATGAAAATGAGAAGAGTTTGAGGCTCATGGACTGGGAAAAAAAAAAATGGTCCAAAGGACAGAGAATCCCAATGATACTAAAGAACAGATGTGCTTGTTTTAAAGGAAAGAGGGAGTCAGCAGGGATAATAAGTTGATTTTCATTAAAGGCTGGACAATGAAGTTTATGTTTGTGGTTTAAGCACTCCTGGTTGATGCTGAAGTCCACAGAGCTGTTAAAAGAATCTGGTGCTGAGTGGGATGGAAGTGAAATCAGTGGAAGTAAAGTGAAAAGAACTGTGGGGCTGTTGAACTTGACATGTAATCCACACATTCAAAGTAATGCTAGAAATTGTTGCAAAGTCTCTGAACCTGAAAGCCAAGAAGATCAGTTGAGTAGCTATATCCCGATAGCTTAAGCTTCAAAGCATTTTTTTTTTCTTACCATGAGAAAACAATTATTTATTGTGACCAGCCCCAATCAGTGGTCACAATAATGCTGGAGATTTCTTCTAGACAGGTAGGATATGGAACATAAGATACTTTTTAAGTCCCAGCCAAAAATTACATAGAAAATCATATAATATGGATTTTTTTAATTCTTTCCTCATAAACCGGCTTTGAGTTAGATATTTTATGTGTGTGTGTGCCAAAAATACTAGATTTGTGATTTCCTATTGTATAACATTATGAGGTACATAATGCCATTTCGTCCTTATCAGTGATGCCAAGTTTGATCATTTCATCTGAAAGCTGCCTGATAGATATTTCCATTGGAAAGGAAAAAAAAATTTTTCCTTTGGTATTATATTAAAAATATGTGAGGTGATGTTTAAAAGATGTGTAAATGATTTTTTAACATTCATTGATAATCTTTGCTTCAAATTATTATGATAGTCACAAATGCTGATTATCTATTTTCCTGCTACATGTATTAGCTGGTATTCTTCTGTTTAGAAAAAAGACATTTCCTCCTCCCCCATTTAATTTTTAAGTAGAACTATGGACTCATGATAACATGTTATAAAACAGTGTGTTGTAATTGGTTATTCTCATTATTCTTTATGATGCTTATTTGTCACTAATTTGGACCCTGAGGGCCGTTTTCAGGCTGTGTCCTGTGTACTTTGACATGTTCCTAGTAATTTTAGAGCAAGCCCTTCCTCTCTGTAGGGCGTATCCATTTATAGTTATTCTCTTATGTGCAGTCACGTGTGGATCTAACCTCTCTTTTTTTCCACACGATTACTTAGTTGTCACAACACCATTTACTAAAAATTAAATTCATCAATGAGAACTCTTTAAAACCGGAGAGATTAACACTGATTTGTGAAGCCGTATTTATAGATGTAATGCAGTTTCTTAAATGAACTTTTATGTTTTTCTCTAAGAGATCAGTCTCTTTGGGCTTGACTTATAATTAGTCAACTTCATTCTGTAAACAGTCTTTATATGTAAAGGGAGCAAAGACTTTGAAGATTTTGAAGATTTCATATATAACAATAAACTTCTCTTTCTCCCTCCCTCCCTCCCTCCCAGTCTCTCTCTCTCCCCTTTCCTCCCTCCCTCCCTCTCTGTTCCTCTCTCTCTCTTTCCCTTCCATGCCTTCCTGTTTCTTTCTGTCTCTCTCTCAACCTTATTTTGGATTTGATCTTAATCTCTTAAAACAAATGATTACAAAGACTGATACAAAAATAAAAATGAGAAGATACCTGTTTTTAGTCTTATATATACCTATTTAGCTTAAGAATTCTGAAAAATAGTAAAAAAAAACTATCACCCACTTTAAAAAATTATCTCACTTGCCTTAATTTCATGCACTATGGTTTTATGTTTGTCCTATATAATCTCAAACCTGTTTAAAATGTTCTTCTATTTTAATATTATCAAAATTATTCATTTTATGCTCACTCATTTAACTAACATGATGGGCTAAGGGGTCATTTTCTGAATTACAATTCCTATGTAGAAAACGATAAAGAAATAGAGTAGAATTACACCTTTTTACTTTATTCATTAAGCTTCAAACTACGGGCATACCTAGGAGATATTGCAGGTTCAGTTACAGACTACCGCAATGAAGTGAGTCAAATGCATTTTTTGGTTTCCCAGTGCATATAAAGTTATGTTTACACTATTAAGTCTACTAAGTGTACAATAGCATTATGTCTAAAAAGCAATGTACATACCTTAACTAAAAATACTTTATTGTTGGGTGCTTAGTCAGTTAAGTGTCTGCATTCAGCTTAGTCAGTTAAGTGTCTGCCTTCGGCTCAGATCATGGTCTTGGGGTCCTGGGATGGAGCCCAGCATCAGGCTTCCTGCTCAGTGGGGAGTCTGCTTCTCCCTCTGCTTCTCCCCCCGCCCCAGGCTCCTGCTCTCTCTCTCGCAAAAATAAATAAAATCTTTAAAAAAATACTTTATTGTTAAAAAATGCTAAATATCATCTGAGCTTTCAGTTAGTCATAATCACTGATCACAGATAACCATAACAAATACAACAATAATGAAAAAGTTTGAAATATTGTGGGAATTACCCAAATGTAAGTAAGAAAAAAGACTCCTGTAATTAAACAATAATAACTGACAGATAAGATGGGCTCCCTCATGTCGAGGGAGAAAAAGTAAAATTTTAATCAGGCCTAATGACCGTGAAGAACAAAATCAGTCAGCACAGCCGAAAGTGACAAGCTTGTACAAAATTCAGCAAAATTTGCAAGAAGACCTTGCATTACATCCTGTCAAGTTCTCGAAGGGCTGCCACATCTTACAACTGCTACCAGAAATGGTGGACTGTATCTTCCTTGCCACTCTGCACTTGCAACTCAAGGTTTGGGGCTTGAATCTGACCAATCTCTGCAGAGGGCAGAGACCTGAGGTTTTTGCCTATTTAACCCCAATCCTAATTCTCCACCCCCCCCGCCCCTTCCTTGAGGGTATACTTTCTGTGTATAGTCGGTCTGCCTCTCCCAGGTTTGCAGACTGAATGGCAAGAAAGCTTTTCCTTGCCTTTCACCAAACTCTCCCATTCCAGAATGTTTTTTTGTGAACATGACACAGAGACATGAAGTGAACAAATGCGGTTGGAGAAATGGTGCTGACAGAATTGCTCAGCTCAGGGTTACCAAAAACCTTCCATTTGTAAAACCGTAGTTACTTGTGAAGCACAATAAAGCAAAGCACAATACAATGACGCATGCCTATAGTCACTAACGTGGTGTTACAGAGCAAATCAAAACAGTTCTGCCTCTAATTATAATGTGTCCTTTGTAAACAAAGATCATAACACTGACACAATACCTATTTAGTAGTTCACTCTCTGGTTTCCCAGCACGGCGATGGATCTTCATAGATTCATTCATTTCCTTAACCTGTCTCCCTGGTAATCAGCGTTGCTCAAGAAAAAATTTTCTTGAGAGCAAGATATCTAACCTGATTCAGTCTGTGTCCCAACTAGCTGCACAGCATATACACTGATATACTGTTGGCTCTAAAAATAATTGTAGAAATTTAAAAAATTATAATGAACTTATTAAAATTTGAAAGACTGTGGAATATTAACTATAGTGCAATTATGGTAATTCACTACATAACCTGCATTTTAAAATCTACAAGAGAATTAGCTAGGAAATACTATGACTGTGCCAAGTTATAAAATGTTGATTTTAGGCTACTATTCTTACATTCATGCTTGGATACCCTATAATTAATGGTCCTTCTTATTAAATTACAGGAAAAAATTAATTGCCCAACAGATTAAACAAAGAAATAAAAGTTTTAAAGTCTTACATGAAAACTTAAGAAAAATTGGACAGTACATTTGTCAGTAGAAACCTCATTTAGTTTCTGTACTGAAACTGCATTTCAATATATTTTTTAAATTAATGTGGGTGAACTGATAATCCTAAACTGTGGTCCTAAAGATTATTTTGATAACTACCTATATTTCACTCAGAGGGGCACCTCAACACTGTAAAAATTTCAGTGCTTTTCCTGTACAAACTACAGTGCTTCAGCCCCTTAACCCACAAACTCCAGCCTCAGGACCCACACTGATAATTTGCTGGAGAGAAGAATGAATCTAAAGACCCCTTAGTCAGGTAATCTGCCCATCTCTAATACAGTGAAAAAAAATATGATGGCCATGGATGCTCAACTTCTGAGCCTCCCAAGTTTTCAGCTTCTTTCTGGATTCTTTTATTTTCTATTGGCTCAACTATGTCATGTTGCCATCCGGCTCATCAGAAAACAAGGGAAACTCTTTACAATTAGAGAAATTAACATTGCACAGGAAAATCTGAGATGCTTGATCCTGAAAGGCTGTGATGCTTTCAGACATCTGTCAGAACAACTAGTACCATGGATGTTTTCTAATCTAAAGAGAACATCAGGATGGATGCGTAGAATATAGAGGACACTTTCAGGCAACCAACTTGAACAATGGAAACTTGATCAAGAAAAAAGGGCCACAGGGACAACCTAGCTGAATGCAAACAGGCTCATGAAGCGACCCATATAAATAACCACAGGCCCTAACTGACCCATTATAACCAGGCACAGTTCCTGAGATTACCACAAAAGGGAAAATTCCATATGTTCCCATACTACCTCACTCCGCCTCCTCACAGTCTCTCCTTTGCTGTCCTGCACCCCCTCCCCTAATCCCTTCTGATACATTCAAAACACTTCTATCTCCTTCTTTCTGCTTTGGGTGAATCCTTTCACTGCCAGTGTTGCAAGCTCCCACCCAATCAGGATGCCCCACATTTGGTGTTCCCTATCTGATCAGAGCACCCCATACCGAAGGTAATAAAGGGTGAAGAGAACACCAACTTATTTATTTATTTTAAAGATTTTATTTATTTATTAGAGAGAGAGAGAGAAACACAAGCAGGGGGAGCAGTAGGCAGAGGGGGAAGCAGGCTCCCCGCTGAGCAGGGAGCCTGATGCAGGACTCCATCCCAGGACCCTGGGATCATGACCTGAGCTGAAGGCAGATGCTTAACTGACTGAACCACCCAGTTGTCCTGAGAACACCAATTTAGTCAGCCATGTCATCAGTCTCACCCCTTGATGTCAAGGCAATATCAACCACAGTTGGGGGTTAATACCATCTTCCTTGGCAATCTTGAGAACAGAAACTGATAGCTGGTCTTATTTGACAGCTAATCCTAGAATTATATGAGCATCTTTTTAAAAGGACTCTATAATGTCTTTTTATTCCCTTGCTGTATTTGCTTTCATGTTTTGATAATAAAATGATCCTTTCTTAATTTTTAACCGATTTGGATATCTATGGTAGAAAGCTTATAATTCATCCAAACAGAGCACCTCATCATTTACTTAAATAACATGAATGTGTCAATATGGTTTCTTCCTTCTTTTCCTTCCTTCCTCTTTCCTCTCTTTCAATCACTCTTTTTTTTTTGGTTCTGAGAAGAAATAGCAGCAGTCTCTAATGAAGGACCTTTGATCCATCAAGCTATAAATATTAAAAGGGAGTACATTCATTAACAACACATAATGCTTACTGTAATATTTATTTATTTTTTAACACACAGTGTTATATTAGTTTCAGGAGTACAATATAGTGATTCAACACTTCCATACATCACCCAGTGCTCATCACAATAAGTAGACTCTTTAATCCCCATCACCTACTTAACAACCCCCCATCCACCTCCCCTTTGGTAATAATCTGTTCTCTGTAGTTAAGACACTGGTTCTTGGTTTGTCTCTTCTTTTTTTCTGTTTGCTTGTTAGTTTTGTTTCTTAAATTCCATATATGAGTGAAATCATATGGTATTTGTCTTTCTCTGATTTATTTGCTTAGCATTATACCCTTTAGATCCACCCATGTTGCAAATTACAAGATTTCATTCTTTTTTATGGCTGAGTAATATTCCAGTGTGGGTGTTTCTGTGTGTGTGTGTGTGTGTGTGTGTACCACCTTTTCTTTATCTTCTTTAATCATTCAGCTATGAATGGACACTTGGGTGGCTTCCATATCTTGGCTACTGTAAATAGGCTGCAATAAACATAGGTGGTACATGTATTTTTTCAAAATAGTGTTTTCATATTCTCTGGGTAAATACCAAGTACTGGAATTACTGGATCATATAGTAAACTTATAAGAAGTTTATTTTACTTGTAGGAAATGGAAAAATAGAAAGGAAAATAATATTTAGCCTATGGAATCTTTAAATCAGGATTTGTGCTAGGTAATTTACACAAATTATATATCATATAGTCCACTTAGAAAAAACTAACTAAAATGAAGATGTTATTAAATGCAAAGATTTAGTATCCTGATCTAATTATTGAAGATCTCAAGACCTTATATTGAGTAAATTTGTGATAAAGGGAAAAAATCTTTATATTAAAATAACAAATTGAATAGAACCTTAACTAGATAAAGTGCTTTCAAACATTACAAGATGATTTTAACTCAGAAGAGTGCATAAGTTTGGGAGAATATTTCTCTAGGCTTCCCTATTGTCTCTTTAATTCCTGCTTAGAATTGAGTGATGGGCAGTCATCTGTTTCTTAATTCTTTGTAGGCTTCTCAATTTGAGAGAGATTTAGTTTTAAGTGAGTTTCACCAAAAAAGCACAAACTCACTCAGAGAAACTGCTTTATCATAATTGCTTTTAAACTCTTCTTTATCATAAGAAGAGGAACTCTTCTTTATCATAAGAATTCTTACTTATGAGAACTGATAAATTAGCAATGTTGGAAAGGAGGAGGTAGTCTTACATTCATGCATCCTTTTAAGGCATTTCTTGCATTAAGTGCTATTCTCTTTTGATGACTCCAAATGAAGACACTAATGACTCTGTCAGGTGAAAGAGTCAAGGCTGCTCATGAATTCCAGGGAGGATAAGACAGGTTCTGAGGCTTTGCAGCAGCTGTTATAAACACAAAATTAACCTCAGTACTAGAGTCTAGTCTGCTCTTCAAGTTCCCTCTGCTTAGTCTTGTGAGTCCAAGTTTATTAGAAACAGAAACCAAATTTCACAAGTATGCTATCAGCTGCAAAATTGTCACTATTTTTGTGTTTTGAGCAACCATAGAGATTTATAAATAACTGCATGGTTGCTTTTTTAGATATTTTGGTTATTGTGGAATAATGAACATACCATTTGAACTTTTTTTAAACTGACAATTGTCGATATTTCTTTTGTCATACATTTCTAATGTTTTACTAGTTCTTTCTGTTCTCTTATGATTAACATACATTTTTAATAACTCTATCAATATTATATACCATAGCCTTTATTAAAGTTTTTAATGGTTTATTGCTTATACATAATAAGAGACGAAGTATGACCACAGAAGAAAATTCAAGGTAAAGTAAAATAATAAAAATTTTGATCAGGCTTCTAAAGAGAGTGGCTTTACTTTACTGGAAAATTCAAACAATTCTTGAAAGTACCTATTCTCATAGGTATATTAGATTTATTAATCAGAGCTTAAGTTTATTGAAGAATTATAATAAAAAATCAATTATTACTGTATATCAAGACAGCTAATAATCCTGTTAATATGCATAATAAAACAGGAAATTAAATCATATAAAATTAAACTAAATTTCAAAGATAAACATCTATATGAAGCTTATGGATGTATATATTGATGAAAGTTAATATTTATCTCTTGGAAGGATTTCTAATACAGTTTTTTACTTTTTACCACTTTGGCTTATTTGTATTTTAATATATTTTTAAAAGACTTATTTATTTATTTTAGACAGAGAGAGAGAAAGAGCGAGAGAGAGCACATGTGTGAGCAGGGAGGAGGGCAGAGGGAGAGCAATGAATTTATTTTTACAATAGTTGATATTCTTTCTTTTTAAAGATTTTATTTATTTATTTGACAGAGAGAGAGATAGCGAGAGCAGGAACAAAAGCAGGGGGAGTGGGAGAGGGAGAAGCAGCTTCCTGCCGAGCAGGGAGCCCGATGTGGGACTTGATCCCAGGACCCTGGGATCATGACCTGAGCTGAAGGCAGATGCTTAATGACTGAGCCACCCAGGCGCCCAATAGTTAATATTCTTAAAAAATTATTAAAGAAGACAATTTAGATGATACAAACTTTATTTAACATTTCATGAGTTGGACAGTCTCCTTTTGAAGAACTGCAAAATGGGGCCAAGGCAAGAAGCTTTCATGGGATAAAGACCAAAGAACAAGAAAGTGAAAAATAGAAAATACGTAATTGGCAGAGGCTACAAAGTCAACCTTGTTTGGGGTGAAAAGGTCCAGAGCTGGCTTGGCATTTGGGGATGGGTTAACTGAGAATACAGAGTTTCTAGTCAAGTGGAACATTTAAAGGAACATGAAATTATCTAAATTTCAGTTTGCTGATGGGGCACCCTGGGCAGGAGCATCTCCAGCTTGGGCCTAGAAGTTTATTTTAACAGTTCCCCCTTTTGATTATCCTCATGACCATTTAAGAGATTTGGTCCAAAATATCAGTCTTAGCGTGACTACCAGCCTCTTTAGGTCTCAGTGCAGTTTTCACAAGAGGTGATTTCAGGCTTTTATTCTTAGAGCTGGTTATGTTTTTCTGTTCTCTTCTCATTACAGTGGGAGACAGACCATCTGTCACTGGCCAATGGCTGCTCACATGCATAAAAAACTTTTGAGAGAACATAGCATATTTGGAAGACAGTAATAATTATTAGAAACAAAACAATGCCTGTGGTTTGGAGAGCACTTGTGAGCCAGGGTCCCCATGACCCAAACAAACTAGAATCAAATAAGTCAAGAAATGATCCCAAAGAGGGCAACACCTTATTAAGCCAATTGGCCTGTTTATGTATTTCATGTCATTGTGTCTCCACTTCCCCAGAAATACCCTGAGAGTTTGTTCCAGAGAAACTGAGGTACTGGAAATAAGGGAGAAGTTTGTGATGGGAAGAAAGAACCATAGGATCACCAGCATCATAACAAATCCAACAGTTTGTTGGAGATTAGATTATACTCTTTTGCAGTGGCCTGAGATATAAGAATAATAGCATTATCTTTTCAGACAAGTGCAAGGAAAAATGCGGGCAAAAGATCACAAAGACCTTCACAGTGTAAGCATTAGGAAAAGGATGGTCAGAGAGAGGAGAAATGAAATGTTCTTGATGTGATGTTTTAGGAGAAAGCAGTCTACCCTGATTTCAATATTTCTTTTCCTGGTAAATTTAATTTTGAGGTCTCTGCATTTACACAGGATCAGATGTCAGGTGGAACCTTCTTTAGTTGTGCAATATGCAAATTCCCATGGCTAAAGATCTGATGAGTTTGTTATAATGGAAATAACAAGAAAATTTGGTTATTTCTGCAATATACAACTTTTTAAGGTGATAACTGGGATTATGACTGATAACATTGTATTAGAACATATTGGATTTTTAGGAATTTTATACAGTTTCTAGAACACTGATATTAATAATATACACCCATACAAATATAATCAAAGAAGTTTAAAGACTACTTCTTATTTGACAACACTTTCTATGTAATTTAACCTGTCAAATATTTCTCTTTTTATAAGGATAGGGAACAAATCTTTTGAGATGTTCCAGGGACTCTGGAAAAATCTCAAAGTGAGTTAAGGTCAAAAAAACTTCATTTAGAATTTGATTTTTGAGAAGTTTGTCTAAAAATATACACTTAAAATCAATTAGAGATTTCAAAGACAAATACAGAAAGTTACATAGTTATAAGAAACCTTAAATAAATAGTTATAAGAAATCTTAAAATTGGGAAGACTGAGTTTTTTTAAGTAGTCAAAGACCTGATTAGAAAATGTGAAGAACAGTAAATTATTTTGGTAAAACACAAACCTTCTGCTTTCCAGGAAGATTATTTAAACAGTAAAAAAAAAACATTTGTTTACAATTCCTTATTAACAGAAGGCCAATAATCTAAGAAAACTTTGTCTTAAACAGAGAAAAAAAATACTAATTTTGAACCAGTGTACTTTTGATATTAAAGCACATTCAAAAAGATACTTAAATAAATCCATTCCAACATTCCAAGTCAGCTTGACCACCCAAAAAATCCTTTCCCAAGATTCATTTTCCACAATTTCTATAACTGTTTATATCCATTTTGGTTGTGTCTTATATTTTTTTTTCCTCTCTTTCTCTTTCTGGAATAATCAGTTGTTTTACTTTCGGACAAAATTATTATTTTTCCCTTAATAAAAACACTACTCTATACTTCAGACCTTCTCTTACCAAAAACACATCCTACTTTCCTTGCATAGAGATCTTTCCCTTATTATTTCTAATAGTTTAAATTATATATGTTATTTAGAATTCTTAACCCTTAGATTCTTTAATTACTAGTGAAAACTAAGAAGTAATTTGTAGACTGTTATACTAGCATTGGCAAATTTATAAATATGTTTCATAATTTATAGAACTACATTCTTCCTTATAGTAAATTTTTCAATGTGGCACAAAACATCTTTACTTACAGACCCAAATATCTTTAGTTCCTCTGTAAAAAAAGAGGATAAACCTATGTTCTGTAATTAATATTTCAGTATTTTATTTGGAAATGATCAAGACATTCAATGAAAATCCATCATTTAATTTATTTCAGAATAACTTTAAGGTTACAAGTTGCCAAAAAGAATTTGGAAACTACTTTTAATCAGACATACCATGAATCATAATTATTGTTGAAAAATCCATTTATAAGCTTTTATTTACATCTATTTAATTTACTTATTAATGATTATGTTGAGATAATTCATGAAATTTTCATGAGACATTAAACAGCTAACCAACATCTTAAATTATCTTTCTTGCTGTCAAATTCTGTAACAAATATAACACAAGCTTCTTTGACTTTTAGTAAACCTAGGTAGAATAAAAGTGTTATATTCAAAGCTGATGTCTCTAAAGACATGCCTGGTTTTGTTTTGTTTTGTTTTAAGATTTTATTTATTTATTTGACAGGGAGAGGGATAAGCAGGCTTCCCTCCCAGCAGGGAGCCCAATGTGGGGCTCGATCCCAGGACCCTGGGATCATGACCTGAGCTGAAGGCAGACATTTAACGACTGAGCCACCCAGGCATCCCTAAAGACATGCCCATTTTAATTAAACCAACAAACAGAGCTTATAAATTCCTGTTTTTAAAAATTTTAGCCATTAGTCAGGATGATAATGCAAAACTCACTGGTTTATAAAAAAAAAAAAAGCCAGTTAGATCTAAATTGTGTTTTTGGCAGATAGAATACATTAAGGTTACCTGCTTAAACTTTTTATTACTATTTATGGAAAAGAATTTTAAGATTTTTTTTCATTCACCTAGTTTCCAAAAAGCCTTTTCCTTTTTTTTTTCCCTTCTGATAAGAATTACTTCCCTGAAGTCTGCATTTCAAAGAGATGACCCTCAGTTCCTAGAGAAACCAGGAATAACATTTACATCTCAAAGGCATAGAGAAAGAATGCAAAGTTCCTGGAGAAGGAATTTTGTTTCCTAAATACAGATTTTTACAGTACCTACAAGCCTTGTGAGATGAATAGGGGAGTTTTGGGGATTGGTAAAACGAAACGTGAGCTCTTCTGGATCTTGTGAAGACTCAATTTGCAAGACAAGTTGTACAGTTTGTCCTCAGTTTGTAGGACAGTTGTTTTACTTAATTCCTTAAAGAACTGGGTTGCAACCTGAATGATATCAAGGAGCTAATCCACCACCCATACAACTACATTATCTTAAATTTCTTTTTTATATCAGGGATAAAATCTTCAGCTAAGATAGAAATCAAAAGATTCCAATATAATAGATTTAGAGCTGTTTGTCTTTGGATGTTTTTCTTTCCCTCTGGGTACACAGTTTCATTTAGCTTGGGAGAGAAGGCCTTAGAAAAAAGTTCCTATCAGACTTTGAATATCAGTTTCCAATTTGGTCAACTTATAACCACAGGCTTACATAAAAAATCCTTTCAAATATCTTGTCAGTTTTCAGCTGGGACAGATAGTAAATATTCCTGGCAGTATTGAACAACCTATGGATCCAAGAAGCATCCCCAAAGAGGGTGTAAAAAATATTACCTTCCCAAGATCCAGAGTCACTCCCAAAGACAGCCCAAAGTCAAAAAGAGTTAAGACAATTCCCTGAAAGCTGGCAATAGTTAGTAAGACCGTAGCTGCAAATATAGTGCACTCCACATTTCTGTCCAGCCATAGCTAACCAAAAATGGGGTGCAACCCACATTTCTCTCTGGCCATATTTTTGAGACCCCAGCCTGATGGTTGAGCTCTCTGTGAATAAGGGACAGGCGGGGCTAGGTAGGGAGAGATAAATAGGGGGCTATGTGATCAGGCTCACAGAAATCCCCAGAATGTGGAGGTGTAAAGAAACCAGAGATAAAGGAACACTCCAGACCACCCTGTCCTAGGTTTCCAAAGGGGAAGTCTTATTTATGACAGTCTCCTGTGGTCAACAGAGAAAATAACCAGACCCTAAAAAGAAGTAAACCATTAAAGATGTTATCAATAGCCCTTAATCAATGGTGCCACCAGTAGAGAAGTCAAAAAGATTGAAGTTCCCTGGTTAGCTTTCTACAAAAGGCCAACCCTAAAAGCCCTTAGTGACAATCCTGCCGGGACCTCTCTCACCCCCAAGAGCTTTTTCTGTATCCTTGCTTAATAAAGCTATCACTTTACTTCTTTTTGTCCGTGAGATTCATTCTTTGATTCTGTGAGACAAGAACCTAGCTCTCCCACTTCTGTATATGCAAGAACCTACAACCTACATGTCCCAGGCAGGCAGAAAACCAAGCCAAGTTCTTAGGACACAAAACAAGACAAACAAGAAGGCAATAGCTATCCATGGGAGAGAGAAGGACTAGTAACCAATAAGGGGCAATGTGAAATTCTACCTTCCTTCCTTGACTGGGCAATACAGACATCAAGGAGAACGGACTCTGGTAAGAATTCTCACTATACTGGCTTCTGTCAATTTTCCCAACATCTCACCTACAGGCTGTGGAGCAAGTAGGTTTAAAGTAGACAGTGTAGCCCAAGTATCTATTAGAATTTGGCAAGGTTTTTCATTAATTTTAATATTAGTTTCCCCTTGATTGTTTGAGGGAATAACTGATAGCAGTTTACCAGAGCATCCCTCAGAGTCCCAACAACCCTGGGAGGGGACTATCGGGGCCCTCCTTCAAGGGTAGATAAGGGGGTGTTGGAGTAGGTATAGAAGACTTTGACTTTTGTTTATGGTTTTGTAGTCTTTTCAGAGTGGAAAGACATTTCAGACAGAGAATTAGTAGACTGAATACTCAGATAAGGAGGACAGAGGGGAGTAGTAGAAGTCATATCTGTCTTAGTCTTTTGTTTTAGGTATACTTCCTGTGTCTTTCATTTTTCATTAGCCTTTTGCAATGAATCTTTCAATGAACGATTTTAGAATTTTCAAGCCCTTTAGAGGATTCTGCATGCCAATTAAGATGGGTATCCCATTTGGTTTGTTTGATTTGGGAATCCTTGCTCTTAAATGAATATTCTTACCTAACTGGAAAATTCCCCATGATGAACATAGTAATTCTAGATTGTCTTAGTAAGAGTTTGCCATTTTTGTAAATATCTAGAGTTTCCAGGACCACAGTTCTTAGACATAAAATAAGCATATGTGCTGGAAGGTAGTGAATAGGGAAAGGATGGGACTTTAGGTAGGGAAAGAACAGGGTCCCCAACTAGGTTCCAAGGGTATTTCAGGTATGCAGACGCTGAGACAGAACAAAGGTCAGGAAAATTTAGAGCACCCTATCCCAATTACTAGGCTTAAAATGCTTTTCTAATCATTACACTGTAACCACAGAAAATAAAAATAACCACAAAAACAAATCAGGCCTCAAGGGAAAACTTCACTATAAAGATTAAGCAGAGCTAGCAATACATATCTGTAGATAACAGATGTCACAAAACAAAAACTCACACAATGTATAAGAATCACGTCTAGTTCCAGCCCACTGACCTAACCACCAGCAAGTTTCCTGGTAACGTCCTAATAAAAGGACAGAGATGAAAAGCCCTCATTGGCAACCGCGTCAGGACCTCTCTCACTTCTGAGAACTTTTTCTGTATCCTTGCTTAATAAAATTCTATTGCTTTGCTTACTCTCCTTTGTCCACAAGATTCATTCTTCGACTCCGTGAAACAAGAACCTCACTCTCCTGCTTCAGTAGTGGGTTCAATTCTTTGAAACTTGAGAATTTCATTTCTTTAGCTAAGGCTTAGAACTTTCAATGCCAAATTAATACCTAAGCAGGATGTGCTACTAGGTTGAGGATTTTATGGTGTTTTACAGTGTACCGTGTTGCATGGAAATTTTCTTGAGGTTGGTGGGTGATCTACGGTCAACGTAACCCATTTCGTGACCAACTTATCGTATCACAAGAGTCTCAGAGTTAGGGTGGAGAACGCACTAATAGCTTTTAAGTGCTCAACCCATGCTCACCAATTTTGTGTCTTTGGTTTCCAAGATTCCCATTAGTAATAGATCTATTATTTCTTTCAGGAGAAGGTTCCTTTATTCTTTTATAGTGGTGGAAGCCCTAATGGCTTTTAATAGTCTGACCCTCCGCCTTCTGATATTTTGATTCTGATCATCAAAACAGCCTGAATTTCTCGTCTTAATGTATTTACCCAAGTCTCCCAGCAGTTGATGCTGTGGACTTACCTCAAGGCTTGGTGAGTCTGACAGTACTGCCACTGCAGATTCTTAATATAATTATCCTGGAACCTTTCTGGGAAACTTTAACAAATCCAAAAACATTTCCTAGACCGCAGGTTATGTATAAATGTGTTTGTTTTTTTTTTTTAAATAAAATTTGTTTGGATCAGAGAGCTCCAAGCAAAGGAGCAGAGCTCAAATCTCAGAGTGACTTACCCACAGCTCTCGGTAATACGAGAGGAACGGTGAGCTTAAAGGGTTGAGCAGGTGCTTTGCCTGTGGGTCTGGTTGTCCAGTAGGCTGTTGGCAGTCAGCTTCAGATCCTATTCTACATTGCCAAAAACTGTTAAAAAATGATTAAAGAAGACAGTTTAGGTGATAGAAAAGAAACTTCATGTAACACTTTATGAACAGTTACCTTTCAAAGAACTGCAAAATGGGGTGGGAAGCAAGAAGGTTTTATTGGATAAAGAATAAAGAACAAGGAAGAGAAAATAGAAAATATCTATTATTTGGGGTGAGAAGGCCCAAAGTTGGCTTGACATTTGGGGATTGGCTGACTAATGTATTTCTGGTCAATCAGAACATTTCTAGAAACACAAAAGTTACCTAAGTTTCAGTTACCTGACGTGGAATACCACGCAGAAGAGGCTCCATCGTGGGCCTAAAAATTTATTTCAACAATATTAAGTAGTTCTTTTAAATCATATATAATAGGATTTAAGTCTCTCAGGAAAATTTTTGAGAGGAGTCATATTGTGTAATGTATGTGGGAACATTGTCAGGTATTGGGGTTATCGATTACATACTTTTCACTCTTGAAAGGACATCTAGTTAATATGAGTAAGAGGTTCAAAAATGAAAATTTTATTAAACTAGGGAACAAAATATCATAACACTGGCCAAAAGAAAGCATCACTTCAGAGTGAAAAAAAAAAACGAAACAAAACAAACCAGGAATGTTGGTTGTATTGTAAATATTTTTTTAATTTTCTGTATATTATAGTATTTTGACATTGTAAAAAGCCCTTTCTGGGTTGGAAGAGACTGCCTCTTCTTGAGCTAGGCAATCCTTAGAGAGATGGCAGAAGGCTCAGCTTGGTGTATATCAAAGATACGCAAACTAACCAATTCATAGACATTTCTCCTGGCTTATGTACCCCAAGGAGGCAATAAATCCTCTGCCTTAACGATGCTCAGACAAGGTGCTAGGCAATTGAGAACCACTCCTACAGCCGAAACCTACCAAAATTATTTAAACTAGCCAATCCTAAACTGTTCACACTACCCTGATTGCCTTGCCTTTCCTATGGAAATCTCAATAAAAACCACGGCTTAAACCTTCCCCTCACTTCTGTCTTCTGTCTCCTAACCACCCTGGTGTTTTTCCTATGTGGCTATGAATGTTATATAGAACCTCTTGTCTCTATAACGTCTAAATATAATAATCTTTATTGTTTCTGAGCCTCCCACACATCTCTTCTTGTGGCTGCACCTGACTGATCATGTCATAAAAGAATCACATTGTGATCAGTAGATTATAAGGATTATCTATACACCTGATATATGAACTTGTGCATATTATTTAACTTCCTTCATAGGGACAAGATAACTCTCCGGCAGTGCTGTGCAGGAAGTAATTGTAACTTATTGTAATTAAGTAGTTGTTCCCAATTTGTGGCTTTACATTAAGATCACCTGAAGAGATTAAAAACAAAAACAGAAGTAAAAAGAATAAATATTCAATTAAGTAAAAATATAATAATTAAATCAAAACTCCTGGTGATGAAATCTGGGCAACAATGATTTTTTGCCCTGCTTTAAACATCCCTTGTAATGGAAATAGAAATATCATTCTTATGAAATTCTGCCTTTTTAATTAAATTTTGGTTGCCCAGTGACATAGTTAGCGGGTCTGTGTATAGACATAAGACGACAAAGACATAACTGATTCCATTTCAAACAACTATCCCTCCCCCCACCATCATCTCAGCAGGAACTAAATGTTTCTATTGACAGTCCCAGGCTTTCTGCCTGGTGGCATTTTCTGGGTCCCAGTGCAAAAGAGGCATAACCAGATAAGAGCATGTTGGTCTCACAGAGTTGAGAAAATTGTACCTGGGGAGACTATCATGAAAAAAGACATAACAATATTTAACGAAATGTTTAGGAATGCATATGAGTAATATATAAAAATAATAATGTATCATGAAAAAAATGCCCCCCCTTCCCAGGAATGTAAATTTGGCTTAGTAGTTCAAGGTCAAAAAACATACATTATTTATCATATTAATAGAATAAATCAGAAAAAAGCATATGATCATATCATTAGAGAAATAACATGTAACAAAACTAAGCATCTATTCATAAGAATTGTCTGTTAGCCAACAATAAGAGAAATTTTCCATTCTGATAATGCACATCTTTGAAAAACCTACTTCTAACTTTATGCTTAGTGAATGAATGAATGACTGCTTTCTCTGTATAGGAAGGCATGGATGCACATTCTCACTACTTCTATGTAACACTTTTCTGGAGATTCTATCTTGCACAGAAAAAAAGAAAAGTAAGTTCAAAGCATGCTTATTGCAAAAAATGATAGTAAAAAATATTTTCTTTCACAGAAAGCAAGATTTTATCATTGATGGGATATCCAAAGAAATCTAGGGAAAAAAAAATCAATTGCTTTTTCACTTACTGGGAAAAAAAATCAGTAAGTGAAATAAAAATACCAGTTAAAAAGCATAAAAAAGGCAAAATACTTTGGGATAAATTCAACACAATGCATAACAAATGAATATACTAATAATTACAAAATATTTCTGACAATAATTTAAGAAGACCTAAAATGTGGAGATAACAATTACATGGATTAAAATAAATGATATTGTAAAGTTCTTGGTTTGCCCCAAATGGATCCATACATCTGGCATAATCCCAATCAAAACTAAAACTTTTTTTTGGTTTTGTTTTGGTAGAAGTTGATAAACTGGTTCTGAAATTTGTATGGAATGACAAAGATTAAAAAAATAAAATTGAGATAGAACAAAATTGGAAGACTACCCTAATGTATTTACTTTAAGACCTATTCTCAAAGCACCAAGTGATGTAGTATTTATGTAAGGAAAGACTTGTAGATCAAATGGAACGACTTAAAGAATATAGAAATGCACTATTGACTTCCACTAAAATCTGCCTGTGTCTGCTAATTCCACTAAAAACTAAGCCTTTCCCCAGATCGTGTCAATTGACTTTTGACAATGCTGCCATAGCAAAGAATAATATTTTTACTCAGTAGTGGAGGAATAGTAGAAAGGTAGTCAAGGAAATATACTTAAACCATTTCTTCTTTCCAATTAGTTATTAACTAAATTGGTCATACACTTAAACATAAAAAAGATAAAGCTGTATAAATTCCAGAAAGAAATATGAGAAAAATTTTCTCTGACATAAGATAAACAGGGTAGGCAAATATTTTAAAAACAACTAAAAAAATATGAACATATATATAATAAGTTATATATACACACATCACATATATTTACATATATGTGTTTATGTGTATGTATATTTATATGTATATAAATATGTACGTGTTTGTGTGCGTCCATGTGTTTACACACACAGGCACGCACAAATTTGGTATAAACCCACAATATAATGCTGTGCAGTCAGAAGGCAAAACTAATTCTATAGTGACTAAGAACAAATCTGTGATGACTTGGAGCCAGGGATAGGAGGGTGTGTTTAGTACAAAGGGGCACATGAAAATTTTGGAGGTAATGTAAAATAAAAATATTCTATAAACCTTAATGCGTGATGGTTACACAGATATTAACATTTTTAATTATAGGAACTGAACATTTAAAATGAGTCCATTTTATCATATGTCATTATATCAAAAGGTAAATGTGCAACAGCTTAGTAACAAAATAATCCTCAAGTTCTACCACAGAACAATTAAATAAAATTTTCTGGTGGTGAAATCTGTACATCTGTGTATTTTATACAAAGATTCCAGGAAAATTCTAGTATGCAGGCAATGTTGAAAATATCTTATTTAATGGAAATTAGGGTCTCATTCTTGCAGACTTTTAGTATTCTACTTAAGTCTTGCTTACTAGTAAGGGATGTAATTATTATTTTTATTTGGTCTTGTTTTGTTTCTGGGTTCACAGACCTAACTCATCAAAAATCAAACTAACTTGATAATAAAAATCTCCTGATCATAATCTTAGGATTATAGGATATCTCCTTTGACTCTCAAAATAAGAGAAAAAGTTGACACAATTTTATACTAAGGGGATTCTTCTTTTACCCTACCTGTAAGGAAATTCTAAAACAATTGTAGTAAACATTTTATAAGAGGGGCTGATTTATTTAACTTGTTTTTATACAGCATGCTGTGCTCAAAAATATTGAAAAAAATAACGCATTTGATTAAAGTGCAGACACTAGAAAAAGTCTGAAAGAGGAAAAAAATATCAGGGTCTCAATGAGAATTTTTTCTTGGACCTCAGTTGGCATGAACCCTGCACTGAGCAAAAATGATAAAAAATAAGTATGTTGGAGACATATTAGATATAGCACAGAGTAAAAAAAGTAAAGTGAAAGAAAGAAAGAAAGAAAGAAAGAAAGAAAGAAAGAAAGAAAGAAAGAAAGAAAGAAAGAAAGAGAGAGAAAAAGAAAGTTAGAAAGAAAGAAAGGAAAAAAGAAAGAGTAGACAAATCTGATTATGGACTATATTCTTCCAGAAGATTGGAAGATTTAAAAAGTGACCGATGCCTCTTATCTCCTTTCTACCACCTCTGCCTGGAGCCAGACATCCTGGATTCGAATCCTGTCTCTATCACTTACTAATTAGGTGGCAAGGAAACTAATCTCTCTGGACTTCATCAATAATCTTGAATAAAAATAACTTCTATCAGATAATATGAATATTAATTAAATTAATGTTTGTAAAAAACCCATAAATGTTCATTTAAAATACATTTTATTTTATTTTTAAAGATTTTATTTATTTGACAGAGAGAGACACAGCGAGAGAGGGAACACAAGCAGGGGGAGTGGGAGAGGGAGAAGCAGGCTTCCCGCGGAGCAGGGAGCCCGATGCGGGGCTCGATCCCAGGACGCTGGGATCATGACCTGAGCTGAAGGCAGACGCTTAACGACTGAGCCACCCAGGTGCCCTAAAATATATTTTAAATATGTTAATGTTATTATCATTTCAAAATTTTCCCTTGTTAATGATCATACAGAATGGAGACAGTGACTTTTATATCATCTAAATTCACATATGACATGATAAATTTAGCAGGAATTACAGCTGTTCAAATAAGATAACTAAGTATAGCTATTTAATATTAATCCAACTAATGGAGAAAAGCAAGTCTTTTAAGATCTCCTAAAATACATTATTACAAGTTTGCAATATTGGGGGATAAAGTTCTATTTTTAACAAAAAAGACTCACAAAGCTTATATATGGAAACCTGGTCTTTGTTACTGAGACAACAGATGGAGGCTGGCAAAAACACATCACGCATGCTGCCATTATCCCTTCTGCCTATGAGAGATATCTAATAGATGATGAAACTGTCCTACTGTGTTTTAAGAGAGTCCAAGAATCTTTCTTACTTTAAATCTCTAGACAGCTCTCCCATTAGAGCTAACATTTCTGATAGATCACTATGAATGTATATAGATAATCCTTACAGTTATAATCATTATAAACATTCTTGCTTCTGTAGATATAAATATGAAAACAACACCCAATGACGTTTCCACTGAAAAATACTACTAAAGCAAGAAAAAAAATTAATGCAGTCAGTGTGTATGGGGAGGAGAGGAGGTATATGAGAACTCTGTATTTCCTATCCAACTTCACTATGAACCTAAAACTGTTCTAAAAAAATAGTCTGTTGATTAAAAAAATGTAATACAGTCAAGATATAAATTATACATGTAACCAAATATAAGAGGATTTTGTGTCAAACTAATATAAATTATAATTAATTGAAAAGGATAACAGAAGAAAGATGGGTCATGGATAACTGAACTCCAATAAAAAGAGTAAAATAAAACACTGACTGACACAGAGAAATAAAAAAAAAAAGGAATATCCTCAAAGAGGTGCAGTTGGAAGCAGGACAGTATTAAAGGGCTTCAAACCTCTTCTCAGAGACAACAGGCCTCTAAGCAGAGAGATGGCACGATCTGTAGACTTCAAGATTAGATTCCACCCAAGACTTGAGATCCAAGGCAGATTCTTCTCCATCTGGAAAACTAAGCGCTAAAAGCAAAAATGTTTGGCCTTTAAAACACTTTTGTTCACATCTGTCGGCTTGAAACTTCAGACATGGAGCCAATGCTTAAATGGCAAAGGCAGGACAAACACCTTTCCAGCAACCTCAGAGCTCACCTTTCAGTGTCTTGTATGGTCACTCCACAGGTGCAGAATGTAAACTATCTCCATTACTGGGGCGCCTGGGTGGCTCAGTCGGTTGAGTGTCTGCCTTCAGCTCAGGTCATGATCCCAGCGTCCTGGGATCGAGCCCCGCATCGGGCTCCCTGCTCCGCGGGAAGCCTGCTTCTCCCTCTCCCACTCCCCCTGCTTGTGTTCCCTCTCTCGCTGTGTCTCTCTCTGTCAAATAAATAAAATCTTTAAACCATCTCCATTATATAATGACTTAAGTGCTCGTTTCTAAAACCTAAAGTAAATGAAGAGGTTTTTTCATTTCTTTTTTTACTTTCCTTATAAAAAATATTGTGAACATTTATCTTTATGCAAATTAGCAGTTGGTGATTTTATCCTTTAATACAGCAAAAGTGACACTCCTCTGATTCTCTTTAAAAATCTACCCTCATAGGGGCGCCTGGGTGGCTCAGATGGTTGGGCGTCTGCCTTCAGCTCGGGTCATGATCCCAGGGTCCTGGGATCGAGTCCCACATCGGGCTCCCTGCTCCTTGGGAGCCTGCTTCTCCCTCTGCCTCTCTCTCTCTCTCTCTCTCTCATGAATAAATAAATAAAATCTTAAAAAAAAAAAATCTACCCTCATAAACAAAATGGGTCCATTTATAACTCATTCTGTATCTTTTACATACACGTGATTATTATGTCTAGAATAAGATAATCCAAATGAAATGCAGATTTATTTGCTTTGGGTATACTTGCCAAGTGATTTTAAAAAGAAAAACATAATGGGTTAGATGGGTTTATGGGGCAAATAACCTAGTCCTGGCAATAGGATGCTAAGAAAAGGCTGGTTTAAAAGTTAAGACGCTCATAATGCCAGTTCAGAATTTATAGCTAACAATTTTATAGGCCAAAGCTACTACACAGGCATCCTTATCCTGCAGTGCCAATAGGATTATTCTTCCAAGCATTATCCTAATGTGGAATTAAACTGTCAAGTTGGCTTGCTTGCTGCATGGACTTGTGCATAAGATGAATGTAACTCTGGGTAAAGTTCAATATTGTTCCATCTGTTAAGCACCTTTTTTTTCTAGAAATACAAAAACTGTGAACACACACATGTGCACCATTCCTCTTCAAGTACAGAGGCGCTGTGGATTGACTTATTGAAAACCATGACAACAGCAAACGAGATCGATCTTTAATATAAATTCAAATTTTTCTATTTCTTAAAAATGTCTCTAGCTCTCAAAAAGCTGATGTCATTTGAATTATCTGTTTTTTCAAGTACAATTGAGGTAAGGACCATAATCAAAAGTCAAATATAAATTATATAAAGCTGGGAGGTGGATATAAGAATTTGCCCTCGATGGTCATCTCTAATAGCAATATGCTTCTCTCCATAGCTAAACTTTTTTTCTTTGATCAAAAGAAAATCTTTGGATTCTTTTAATTATTTTGTGTTCTGTCCATGACACATCTTTGTTGGTAGAATCACTGTATTTTACCCATGACTGTGGAAAACTGCAAGGATGGACAGGAATTTATTAATAGTCGAAAGAGCCGTTGCCTCATAATTTACTAACCTGAATCACACTGAAAATAAATAACTAGTACGTAGTATCACATTAGAGAAGAAACTTAGAAGAGGCATGATTTTTAAGCCAGTGGGATAACAAGTTTTAAAATTGCTTCTTTGGGGAGGAATTTGTAATTAAATCTTTTTCCAGAAATAAGTACTTAGCTAATACTTCCTTACACTGGTGTTTTTTGTTCCTTTTTCTAAAGGAAAATTTTCACCATCATCTCACCAAGATAATTTTGCCTCAATTCCAGTAGAAGTATTTTCTATAAATTTTCTTTAAATTGCTTCTAAGGAGGCGTAAGCATAGCTCAGTAGATTGCTGGCCCCATTTTTTTTAAGAAAATCACCATGCTAACGAGTAGTTCACATTATACTAATTCAATAGAAAAAGCTGGCTTATTTCTTTTTCCCCATCATTTTTTTTTTTTAGGATTTATTTATTTATTTAGGAGAGAGAGAAAGAGTGCAGAGGGAGAGGGAGAGAGAGAATCTCAAGCAGACTCCTCACTGAGCACAGAGGCTGACTTGGGTCTTCATCCCACAGCCCTGAGATCATGACCTGAGCCGAAATCGAGTTGGATGCTTAACTGACTGAGCCACTCAGGCGCCCTCTTTCCCCATCTTTTTTATTTTTAGAAGAAATATTAAATTTTCTATCATAGGAACTGATTAATAAAACAATTGTTATAGCGTACATGGGGATTTTTTTCTTCAGTATTACTTAACAAAGTGATTGTTAGCACAAAAGTTAAAGAGAAAATTATTTATATATATTTTAATGTATTTTCTTATTCACAGGTAATACAATATACTATGTACATATAAAATCTTAGTATCAATGATTAGAAACAACCACACAAACTGTTAAGTGGTTAACTCTGGAGAGGGATATGTGATTGAACAGAAGGTAATAAAATGTGTGTGAGGAGAGAGGGGAGTGTCGTGTTGTACTATATTTGCAGTGTAATTGCATTTTATAAAACAACACTATATAAAATGTTGACTTTTTTATTATCAAGACTTTCTCAATGTAAAAACTAGCAGACCAGCTTCACTGTATACTGTGTTTTTATGATTGCCACAGGCTTGTATCACTTAGCTGATAGACAGAAATATCCACTTCCCTCCTTTTTTTGTTTTCAGTGCATCTTTTAAACCATACTGTTTTTAACATGCACTATTTTCCAGGATTTTTTTTTATAACACTTGTGTTGTTAGTTTGACATTAACTATTATTATAACTTGAAAATATTTTTATCTGATGACAATATCATCTAAGAATTCATTAAATAGTAGAACCAGTGCTAGTTCCAAAAGGTGCTGCCAGGCAACAGAAACTTTGGAATTCAATTAGGTATGTTAAATTTCTACGAAGAAGGTCAAGCCTTTAATTTAGATAGCTTTATTTTAGATAAAATAAAAGAACATCAGAGAAAAACACATCTAGGAGATGTATGTGTTGATTAGAATTGTCTGTATTTTAAGACTGCCTTTCTCCATTGCCTTTTCTATAGAAAAATTATTCTTTTAGGCTTGAATTATGCAAACTTTCAACTATAGAATATCCCCAGAAACACTTCTCTTTAAACAAAGTACATCTTTCCCATATCTTAATGTTGTTTGAATATTTTACAATGAGAAAAGTACTACTTTATTTTGCAAATGACCATGAATATGGAAAGCAAAAATAATCATTATATAGAAGTTTGAAAAATATATAAAGATTTTTTAAATGCCACCAGTAATAATACCTAGCAGAGATATTCATTGTTAATATGTGTTAGCAGGTTTCCTTTTAATATAAAAATTTACATATAATATTTTATAAACTACGTAAATATGCACATATTTTCTCATATCATTGTATTATGAGAAGATATTCGTGTTAATAAGACATTTTGGAAAACACAATGTGGATAGTTATATAAGTAATCCACAATGTGGATGATTACATAAGTAATCATTTCCACTTTTAATATAAATAACACTGCTAATATATGAAGAATTCCTGGAGTTTCTAATAATTTCTGTGGGACAGTTTCACTGAACTGAAATTACAGAATATTGACTCTTTTAAAGTTTAGGTTTTGCTATTTTGCTTGACTGAAGATAGTATACCAAATAGGAATTAGATTGTCAAAAATCAAATGCAAAAAATTCTACCACTAAATGGAAATCTATTTTATAAGAGCAAGTATTTCCCTAAGCCTTATGCTTGCCTTGGACAGATTTCTTAGGCATTAACACTCCAATAATTCTTCATAATCCATTTGGTCAAGCATTTTCTCTCTTCATATTTTTTCCTGCTTCTGAAATGCGGCTGCTTCTGGTTTCCTCTGCTATAGAGAGCCTGTCTCTGGGCCAGGGAGAAGAGTGATTGCTTTGTGGTCTTCCCATCGACTTCTAACATCCTCAATTAGGGCCCTGTTGGCATTAGAGTGTGGCTATTTATTCTTCCGTGAGTGGAACTGGCCAGACTGTTTCAGAAAGTTTAGTTTTCCTCCATCCTCACCCAAATAATTGCCAAAAGAACCTCGCCAGCATTGTAATGCCAAAAATCGCTCCAACACATTTCCACATGACCACTGGGGGACTGGCACTGCCTAGGTTTTTCTTGATTGCATCCAGTTACTCAGAGATGCTGAACCTATGTTGTTTTTTCTGCTTTTATATGATTCATGTCGAAATAATGAAATTATTATAATCAATCAGTATAACGCCAACATATTGACTTCTATCTTGTGTCCATCAAATAAAAATTTAATGAGATAAAAATGACATTACATTGATGCTTTTTATTATCACTTCTTTTATTAACAGAATTAAGTTTCAATATATTGTAATTTGTATTAGTTCTGTAAGTATTTTGGTCATAGTTTTGCCTTTTTTTTTTACTTGTTGACTTTCCACATTTGACCAGCTCTCAGTATTATCCACAATTAATCTGTTCTCAATGCAATTGACATGGTGGCATTTCTAACACATTATTGCATTGTAGTGCCACCTGACTTAGTGCCTTTATCATTTCCCCAGTTAAAATAAAATTCAAGGGTGCCTAGGTGGCTCAGTCATTAAGCGTCTGCCTTTGGCTCAGGTCATGATCCCAGGGTCCTGGGATCCTGCTCAGCAGGAAGCCTGCTTCTCCCTCTCCCACTCCCCCTGCTTGTGTTCCTGCTCTCGCTATCTCTCTCTCTGTCAAATAAATAAATATAATCTTTTAAAAAATTAAAAAAAATAAAATTCAAAAATCACAATATGAAGTTTCTCATCATACCATTCCACTGAAATCTTTCCCAATCTCATATTTGTCCAAACTTACCAATTCTGCTCCCAAAGTTAGCCTTCTTTTAGTTACTGAAATATGCCAATGCACATGCATTATTTTTCTCACTTTGCTCCTAGTCATAAAATCTGCCTTTTTATCTCTGGACTGTGTTACAGACTAAATGTTTGTGCCCCCTCAAAATATGTTGAAGCCCTAACCCCCAATGTGATTGTATTTGGAGATAGAATCTTTACGGGTAGAATTTAAGATTAAATGACGTCGTATGAGCGGGGCCCTGATCCAAAAAGATTAGAGAACTGATAAGAAGAGACACCAGAGTGCTCTATCTCATTCTCTATCTTTCTCTCTCTGTGCAAGCACAGAGAAAAGGTCATTTGAGGTCACAGCAAGGTGGTCATCTACATGCCAGGAAGAGAGATCACACTGGAAACTGAATGGGTCAGAACACTGATCTTAGACTTCTAGCTTCCCAAACTTTAAAAAAACTTTCTGTTGTTCACATTGCAGTATTTTGCCATGGCAGCCTCAATAAATTAACATATTTTGGTACCATGAAATGAGGTATTGCTATAACAAATACCTAAAAACTGTGGAAGCAGCTTTGGAACTGGCTAATGGGTAAAGGATTGGAGGAGTTTTGAGATATATGTTAGAAAAATCCTAGATTTGCTGTGAAGGTACTATTGATAGAAATATGTTTATTAAATGTAATTCTGGTGCAAGCTCATAAAGAAAAGAGAAGAGCTGAAGAGAGAGCCTCCATCATTAGAAAATATGTAAATAATCATTAACAGAATGTTGGTGGAAATATGGTCATTAAAGGCCATTCTGTATGTGTCAAACAGAAATGAGAAACAAGTTATTGGAAATTGGAAGAAAGGTAATCCTGGCTATAAAATGGTTAAGAATATGTCTCACTTGTGTTCCAGCATTGGGGAAGATAGAAATTATGAATGGTGAAATTGCGTATTTAGCTGAGGAAATTTCTAAGCAAAATATTGGAGGTGCGACCTAGGTCCTTGACTGCTCATAGTAAAATTCACAAAGAGAGATAATTGAAGAAGGAATTGTTACACAAAAAGGAACAAGAACTTGAAGGTTTGGAAAATTCTGTCTGCCCATATTGTAAAAAATGAGAAAGCATGTTCTGGAGAGACCACCAAGGCTGTGGATGGACTATCATTTGTTTAAGAGATGATATTGGGATTATATGAATAGAAGCATTGCCAGTTTGAACTGAAGGGGACAAACACAAGACAGCTGAAGGAAGGTGTAGGACTTCTTATATTATGCAGGATGGGCCATAAAGCTATTTAAGGATGAGCATGCCTTATCTATCAAAAAAGGTTAAGAATGACCCCAAAGGTTATTCAAAGAGCAATAGGGCTACCGTTCCCACCACAGGTCCAGGGGGCAAGGCTGCCTTTACTGCACTTTCAAAGGTGGGGCCACCAAAAGGATTTCAACAAGCCAGGCTGCTGCTAACTGGAACCTTGGGACACTTGGAGTCTTGAGGGCAAGACTGCCTATTGTTGCATTTGGGGTGGACTCTGCCTGCCAGAACCTTAGTGGAGGGATTCCAGCCTGGCACAATTGTGTGTATAGATGACAGCTCCAGTGGGTCCAGAAGTAGGCATCAAGCTAAAGGAGATTATTCTTGAGACTTAAGACCTAGTAGTATTTGCCTTATCAGGTTTGGGACTTGCTAGGGACCCATACCCCTTTCTTGTTTCCTATTTCTCTCTTTTGGACTGGGAAATGTCTATCCTATGCTTGTCCAACAATTGCATTTTGGAAGCACATACCTTGTCTGGTTTCACAGGTTTACTGTTAGAGAGGATGTCTGCTTCGGGATGAATTTGTACCTTGAGTCTCACTAATACCTGATTTAGATGATATGTACATGAGACTTTGGACTTTTGACTACTGAGTTGATGCTGGACTGAGTTAAGACTTTTGGGGCTCTTGGGATGGAATGAATGTATTTTGCATGTGGAAAGGAGGCATGAATTTTGGGGGCTTAGGGGTAGAATGTTAGGGATTGAAAGTTTATGTTCTCCCAGAATTCATATGTTAAAACCCTAACCCCCAAGGTGACTGCATTTGGAGATAGAGCCTTTAAAGAAATAATCAAAATTAAAGGGAGTCATAAGAATGGAGCTCTGATCCAGTCAGATTAGTGATCTAAGAGGAGACACCAGAGAGCTTTCTCTCTCTCTCCATGTGAGCACAGAGGAAAGGCCACGTGTGGATATAACAAGAAGGTGGTTTTCTATAAATGAGGAAGAAAACCCTCACCAAATTTGAATAGATTAGAACCTTGATCTTAGAATTCTAGACTTGAGCACTGTGAGAATACATTTCTTTGTTTTTGACCCCAATGTGTGGTATAGTTTTATGGCAGCCTGAGCAGATTAATACAGTCTGTGACTTGAGTATCATCTCCTCACGAGGCAAACAATGGTAACCTTTAAAAGTACCAACTTTCCCCTTCAACACACAAACACACACACACACATACACACACACTCACTCACTAACCAAAGTTGCCTACTCTGTTTCTTTTAGAGCACTGGGAACTTATTAGGATTTGGATTAAAAAATAGTTTTAGATTTTTTTTTTAATCTGCCATTTTATTTTCTCATTTGTCTTTTATCTAGACTGCCACATACAGAAATCATTCTTGTTTCATTCATGTTTCTTTACACCCAGATTTGGGATAGTGCTGTGTACTTAGAGCTGCTTAGTAAATATTTCCATGTAATTTACATAGCTAATATTTATTGACTTACTATTTACCAGGTAATGTCAAACACTTTACAAGCTTTCCCATATTTATTTTTCCAAGAACAATGTTGTGTGGGTTAGTTTTTAGAGTTGAGGAAATTATGTATTTAGCCCAGGAATAAAAATTAGTGTTAAAGAAGCTAAGATTTAAAAATGGAGTCTGTCCCCAAATCACTCACTCTCAACCATGTCAATATGTTCTCTTGCTTTCCCAGTAATGAGTGATGTGAATAATGAGCATCATCTTATTGAATGGAACCCTCAGTTGAAAATGTTGTCCCGCATCGCCCCCCCATTTGCATTTTAACTAGTTTTCTATGACCTTTTTGATGAATTTTATTTTATAAAAGAGGTACATATACTCAAGTAAAAAAAAAATCAAATAGAACCAAAAGGCTGGTAATGAAGAGTAGTCTTTATCCCACTATTTCCTAGTACTCCCTAGTTCCATTCCTTTGTTGTTTTTTAAGCTGTGTCTTCTTATATTTACCTGTGTACACATAAAACTTATATTAAAATGCTATCTTGAGATACAGAATTTTTAGAAAGTATGTATCATTTTGTATTATGGTGTGTAAGATTTAGATCTCTAACACCAAAAGCCTCCTCCATTGTTGTCTCTCTACTCCACTCCTACAATAAGCTCATATCACAATATTTGGTTAAATAAATACTCAGTGTATATCACTATGTAGTTATAATTGTTATTCAATGTTAAGTCAAGTATTATATATAAGTAAGCACCTTTAAAAAACCTTAGCTTTTCTGAAATGAATACCCCCATTTAAAAAATTTGTATTGTTTTCTTTTTTTTTAAGAGTTTACTTGTTTATTTGACAGAGAGAGAGAGAGAGCACAAGCAGGGGGAGGAGCAGAGGGGGAGGGGGAAGCAGGCTCCCTGCTGAGCAGGGTGCCCAATGTGGGACTCGATCACAGGACCCTGGGATCATGACCTGATCTGAAGGCAGACACTTAACTGACTGAACCACCCAGGCATCCCAAATTTATATTGTTTTCTATAAATACTGCTCCTTTTCTTGAAACAGTCCATTAGAGGAGCGCCTGGGTGGCTCAGTCGTTAAGCGTCTGCTTTCTGCTCAGGTCATGATCTCAGGGTCGGGGGATCGAGCCCCGCATCGGGCTCCATGCTCCGCGGGAAGCCTGCTTCTCCCTCTCCCACACCCCCTGCTTGTGTTCCCTCTCTCACTGTGTCTCTCTCTATCAAATACATAAATAAATCTTTAAAAAAAAAAAAAGAAACAGTCCATTAGATTCTAAAAGCCTCTCAATGGCATTTCTGCATGCTCAAATCAATCAAAATGTCTATCCATTCATTATTTTCAAGGTGACCTTTACCCTAGAGCTCCCCTTTTGCATCCACCCCCATTGTGCTGCTATTCTTCATGCCTGCTATACAACTCTTCCTGGGACTTCCTTTCACTAGCATCCTTTTGACTCTACGTCCTCTATTTTCTGGAATCAAAGTCTTCTCTTGGTGTTATCTCTAGACTTTTAGGGAGCACAGCCTACAGTAGTTTCCATAAAAGGCATGGGAGATAATATTTTGAGAAGATGCATGTCTACAAAACAAATCATTTGTTTTACCATAATACAATATGCTTATTTGGCTTTGATACAGAACTCAGGTGAGAAGGGTACTGCTTATTCTTGGTGTAGGAAGGTATTACTCGCTTATCTTCTAACTTCCATGTATTATTGAAAACCTAACGCAGTTCAGCTTGATCTTATTTTTATCCACTGTGTCCTGAAATTTTATAACGTAGTTTTACTTTGAGTATTTTTCATTTTTTCTGCATACCCAATAGGCCTATTAATGTGGAAACTCATGTCCTTCATTTCTGAAAAGAAATATTTCATTGTCTATGATTAATGTCTTTCCTCAGTCTAATTATTTGGGTTACATAGTCATGTTAAAAAGAGGCAAAGTGCTAAATCGCAGCTTTGTTTGAAATGGTAGAATTCATCCAACAGTGTGTATATTAGTTTCTGTTTCTTCTTGTCACATGGGAAATTACCACAAACTCTGCAGCTTAGAAAAAAAAACAAAAACCAACAACCCAAAACATTTATAATCTCACAGTTCTGTAGGTGAGAAGTCTGAGCAAGGCTCAGACAGCTTTTCTGCCCAGGGTTTCACAAGGCTGAAATGAAAGTGTTGGCCGGACTGCATTCTCAGCCAGAGGCTTGAGTAGGGAAGAATCGATTTCCAAGCTCATTCAGGTTGTTGGCAGAATTCGATTGTATAAATTCTCATGGTTACAATACTGAGGCTCACGTTCTCTTGCTGGCTGTTGGCCAGGGTTGCTTTCAGACCCTGAAATCTGCCTCTAGGTCCTAATAACACGGCCCTCCCCACAACATGGCATTTTGCCACTTCAGGGCCAAAAGGAGCACATCCGCTGCGGCTTGAAGTCTCTTCTAAGGGCTCATCTGTTTAGGTCAGGCCCCCAGGATAATCTCCCTTTCTATTAACTCAGGCAACTGGTTAGACACCTTAGATACACCTGCAAAACGCTTCCACCTTAACCAAATAAGGTGGAGTAATATCCCATCATATTCACAGACCCTTCCCATGCTCAGAAGAGGGAATTCTCTAAGGCTGTGGGTCATCGGGAGCCATCTTAGAATCCCGCTTACCAAGTGTGGATCACAGTAGAGTGATACATTTATTTCACTGTCTAACTTCACATTCCACATTCTACTGAGAGTGTTCTTCCTCTTGTGCTGATTAAAGAAAAGAATCATTCATTTATGTCTCTTGGGAAGAAGAGGTTATTACGCTAATTTTAAAACATTTCTGGGAGACCCATCAGGATACTGAGGCTGGATTTCTGCTGATCACCCAATAGACTTCCATTTCATCAACCTTCATTTAAATCTGTCACTCCTTTTCATTCTTGTGCCTTATGTACCAGAATCTACTATCCCTACGAGAATGAGACATCTGTCCTTTGTCAAAATGATAAGAGATAATGTTTTGGTTTGGTTTGGCTTATTTTGATTAGGAGTAGAAGAGGACATTCTAGATTCAAAGTTCTACTTTGATTGACTTCCAGTTATCCATCCATTTTCAATCCCACCTATATTCTGTCTTATATCACTTGTCTATTTGCCTTCCAGCTTTTGAATTGTGTTACCAGTGTCCATCTGCTATGACATACTTTCCCCTCTTTTAATCCCGTATTAAATGACTATTACCATGTAACAAACTTTTTTAAATTTTAGCATGTTAAAGCAGCAAAAATTTATCATCTCAGTTTCTGTGGGGCCAAAAATTCAGAAATAGCTTACCTGGGTAGTTTTGGCTCGGTGTGTTTCTGAGGTCATGGTCTAGATGTCCATCAGTGCTGCGGTCATCTTGACTGGGGCTGGAGAATCTGATTTTAACTTACGCGGCTGTTGGCAGGAAACCCCAAGACCTCAGTGGCTATTTATGCACAAAATGCCTCAGTTCCTCCTAGGTGGGCCTCTCATTAGGCTGCCTGAATGTCCTCCAGTATCTGACAAACAGCTCTCCTCAGAGCAAGTGATCCTTTAATTGTAGTGTGGTTTGGGGAGGTAGGAGAGAGAAATCCATATGTTAATATAGTGAAGTCGGGATGAAAAAAAAAAATTAAATTGTTTCTTTTTTCTTGTCCTTATTTCAAATGTCATCTCTCCATTCATTTTAATGTGTCCTCTAAAGTTCTATAGTCTTGGAAAATCAACATTAATGATGAAAAATTTATCATATCAAACATCTAGCCATATTTATCTATATAGTAGATATTCTTGTGAATTTTTTATCTGCCATCTAAAGTTTCCCCCCAAAATATTCTAGTCTAACATATTATATCACTTTTAAAACAAGATGTTTCTTTTCCAGTGGGGTAAAGCATCTTTAAATCAAAATGCAGTCTATTATAGGTTGAGAAATTACCCACATTTTTCCCACATGGCCCTCAATCAACTTCACTCAAAACAAAGTGATGGTTCTGTTTCTGTGTTATTGACCACTAAGAAAGAATGAACATCCTAAAACGTGATGAATTGCATTTTTGTTAAGAGTTCCAAAACAATTTTTTTTCTTTTTTGTATCCAGTGTGCCAATAGCCAAAAAATATGTTTTCAAAAAGCTTCTTAGAAAATGCCATATTGTGAATTGTTTGGAGGGAGGAAGACTTCAAAGCTAAATTTATACTAACTTAGTGACTACTTGTGTGAGTGCAAAATTTTTTGTTCTGTAACATTTATTTGTTCATTTCAGAAAATGCAATCATTTGCCAGCAAAATTATATCTTTTACAAGATTTTTACTACTACTGGAGAAATAAGACAGGAATTATGGTAGTGAAAATATGCTGGATAGGGCGCCTGGGTGGCTCAGTTGGTTAAGCGACTGCCTTCGGCTCAGGTCATGATCCCGGAGTCCCGGGATCGAGTCCCGGATCGGGCTCCCTGCTCGGCGGGGGGTCTGCTTCTCCCTCTGACCCTCTTCCCTCTCGTGCTCTCTGTCTGTCATTCTCTCTCTCAAATAAATAAATAAAATCTTTAAAAAAAAAAAGAAAATATGCTGGATAGAACTTTAAGTTTTTGGATTTTTTTAACCAACAGCATAAAAGTTTCCTTTACTTGGGAATTTAGAATGTTGTTCCTGTTTAAAAGCTCCGCAAGTTCAAGATACTCATCAGAATTAAGACAACTATCTTCATTTGACAGCCTACCTCAAATTAAATGTCGTTTTTGTCTTCTGCGAACATTAGTGCTTTCTATTTGGTACAACTTTTCTTTGTTGTGTGACTAAAGCACTAACAATTTAGACCTGGTGATCGTGTGGCTAAAGAGTAGAGAAATAAAACAAAACATACTTAGTATCCCCTTATGGCTAATTTAAGTGGTATTTGAAACAAAAGGAAATCATAACTAGACATAAATGAATACTGCAATGAGTCAAGTGAATTCTGGCAAAATTCCTTTAACAGTTTTGTTATTGAAAAATCACATGCATCCACAAGGAATAATGCTTTCTTTATAATATATGACAATAATAATAATAAACATTTTAATTGTTACCTATATACAAGTGCTGTTCTAAGCATTTAATTCAATTCTGATGATGATAATCCTTTGATGTATGCAACATTGCCTCCATTTTATAAAAGAAACTCAGGTATGGGTAAATGGCTTAAGGTTACACGGATACTTCCCAAGTGAAGCTAGGATTGTAACCCAGACAGTTTGATTCCTGAGCCTATGAAACATTTGTTTCCATACAGATCGGGGTTTCTCAACCTCAGCAGTACGGCGTATTGGGATGAATAATTCTTTGTTATGGGGACTGTCCTGTGCAGGATATCTAGCAGTGTCCCTGGCCTCTATCCACTAGATGCCAGTGGTTCTCCCTTGCTCCCTGCTATCTCGCTGAGGCAACAAAAATGTCTACAGGCATTGCAAGTGTTCCTTGGAAGGCAAACTCACTAAGAACTAATGATATAGACTTATTGTAGATCTAAGTCACTTTACAGTAACTTAAAATAAGATGGGCTTGATATGAAAATATAAAGAAAATATGGGAGGGGCACTTGGCTGGCTCAGTCAGAGAAGTGTGTGACTCTTGGTATCAAGTTCGTAAGTTCAAGCCCCACAGTGTGTGTGGAGATTACTTGCGTAAATAAAACTTTTTTAAAAAAAGATCTTATTTATTTAGTTGACAGAGAGAGTAAGGGAGCACAAGCAGGGGGAGCAACATGCACAGGGAGAGGGAGAAGCAGGCTCCCGGATAAGCAGGATCATGACCTGAGCTGAAGGCAGAAGCTTAACCGACTGAGCCACCCAGGTGCCTCCATAAATAAAACTTAAAAAAAAAAAAAAAAAAAAGGAAAAAGAAAAAACTGGATAGAGTTATCAAATATTTTGTTCACGAGATGGATCATATTCTTACGTTTAAAATGTTAAGTACAGAGAAAAATGAAGGTAATAAGAGAAGAAACTAATTTGAAAGTGCTATTATAAAAAGAATTTTAAAGAGAACTTGGAGGAGCCCTTAAGAAAAGGGAGATTTAAGTAAGACTAACACAGCCAGAGAAGTTCGAACTGGTGCATCAGAGGAACAGAGTGTGGCAGGAGAAATACTAATAAATCTAAGCAGCTTGCCTCGATACCATAAAAATCAAGGGTTCTCAAGTTCAACTGGAGTGCATGTCCCCAGTAAAGCCATTCACACTCCATTCTTTTTAAAAATGGGAGCTAATTAATTTTTTTTTCCAAACCACATTCTTCAAGATGTTAAATTTTGAGACCCGAAGTAGATTTTTTAGGAAGAGAAGTTTTCATGTGAGTAAGCCCAAATTTGAGGGAACTTGAAGTAGTATAATAGAGTTGAACCGTAAGATTTGATGAGAAGATGGGGCCTGGGATCAAACCCCGCATCGGGCTCCCTGCTCAGTGGGGAGCCTGCTTCTCCCTCTCCCTCTGCCTGCCGCTCCCCCTGGTCTCTCTCTCAAATAAATAAATAAAATCATAAAAACCAAAAAAGATTTGATGAAAAGATAAATGCCTGGAAGGGTAATATATACACAGAGTACATTCTATGCTGTGCTAGGGAATCTGAGATGTGTCTTAAAAATAGAGGCCATTGAACATATTACAGAAGAATAGCATGATTCAATTTGCATTTAGAATATTCATTCTTTGAACAATTTTGTGATTGGTTTGGAAGACACTGACTGTAAAGAAAGTTGTGAAATAATCTGGTCAATACTGATGACCAGAATCACAAAAATAACCATGGAACTGGGGAGAGATTAAGAATGAATTCAGGGGCACCTGGGTGGCTCAGTCGTTGAGCATCTGCCTTCGGCTCAGGTCATGATCCCACGGTCCTGGGATCGAGTCCCACATCGGGCTCCCTGCTCAGCGGGAAGCCTGCTTCTCCTTCTCCCACTCCCCCTGCTTGTGTTCCCTTTCTCACTGTGTCTCTCTCTGTCAAATAAATAAATAAAATCTTAAAAAAAAAAAAAGAATGAATTGAGACATTAATAAAGAGGTAGCAGCCAGCCTGGGCATGATGTAGCTAATGCATGTAAGGATTATGTGGCTCCCAGATTTCTTGTTTTAGAAACTAGGTGGTTGGAATCATTCCCAGTAGATATACAGGAAGACGGGTACGGGAGGAAGGATGGATGACAAGTTCACAAAAAACAAGATGTGGACACCAAAAATGTTTATCGTGTAAAAGTTTAATTTTAGCTTTCTCTCTACCTTATTATGATGCAAAAGCAAATTGGCATTAGTTCAGTTTAAGCAGTTTTCAGCATTAGCTTAGCACCAGCTTTTCCCATTGGCACTCTTTAAATGTGCCCTGGCTTCAGCACCTATATTGCCAGGATACACTTGGCAGTCACAGAATCTAGGTGTCAGATTGTAAAATTATTCTGTTCCGCTTTCTTTTTTAAATAAATGATTTTTGCAAGTTAACTTTGCTTCCTATTTAGTGATTTGAAGTGAATTTCTGAGAAATGTTTTTCATAAAAAGTGTTTATTACTTAAATTCAGCAGCTCCACTATTTTTCTGGTGATCCTGCGCATTTCATGCACCTCGGTCACACTCCCTTATGTCCACTACTCAATCCACTGAAAAGTTAGCCCTTTCAAAAATATCACTGTGTACCTGAAAAGCCACTCTCCTGCATGCATCACGTCAATGCTCATTCATTTTACATTGGAAACAGATTTTACATCTGAAAACAGATTTTTAAACAGGGAGCTCTGTGCAGAATGCTTACTGGGGAATACTCTGCAGAGACGGACCTGTCAGGAAGGGAGGAAAGCAGGACTAGATGGGGGAACTATTGCAAAGCTGTGCAACCAAAACTTCAGTGAATCCCACATGGAGCCCCATATATGGGATGGACCTTCAGGATGGTTCCAAATTTAGTCAAAGGACCAGGCCTTTGTACCCCCACATCAGTCAATCTTCTGGTCACTCCTGGAAAGATGATCAACCTTGAGTGAAGTAGCTTCCTGTGACTAGAGTGATTTTCAAAGAGGAATACAGCTGTGAATAACCAGCTATCAAGACTATATGTTTGGCAGCTGGAGGATGGGTGCCTTGAGGCTAGAGAGGGTATCTGGGTGAAACATCACAGAATCTGCCACTTGATCACTCATTTCTGAAACCCCATCTCTTCCAGGAACCTAACAAACCTCATTTGTTGAATTCTCCCTGAGCAGTTGGAACTTTCCAGTCCAATTATATCTTTACTTTCATCTGTATAATCTGTAAGTTAGATTATTGTCTATTCATTTTTTGGCTTCTGCATTTCCTTTTCTTCTCTCTCTATTCTGTATGTTAAGATCTAAGGTACTGACAGAAAAGTGGCCAGATCTAAATAGAATGTGACCTTGAATTACACATAATGTTAAGCATGAACATTCACTGATCTTCAAAGAGCTATGTAATACTAAAGTATAAAAATTTAAACAAAGTGTATAGAAATAAAAGTCTGAGAAAACTTGAAGTATATAAACACAAAGCTCAATCCCTGGGGGGGAAAAAAAAATTCTTTCCTTTCTTTAGTGTCTTTCCTGAACTGAACCAAAATGTTTAACTAAGTAGGTTTAGATCACCTATTTAACTAGTTAGAACTAGTTTTGTGTTCTTTTCCTTGCATAATAATGAAAATGTTAATAATAGATAAATACACAATACTAGGCGAAACAAAATGTCAAGATTTCGAGCACATTTTATTAGACAGTTTTAAGTGAAAAATACCTGTTTTTTCCCCCCCGATATTTTTTTTTTAAAGATTTTATTTATTTATTTGAGAGAGAGAGAATGAGAGAGAGCACATGAGAGGGGGGAGGGTCAGAGGGAGAAGCAGACTCCCTGCCAAGCAGGGAGCCCGATGTGGGACTCGATCCAGGGACTCCAGGATCATGACCTGAGCCGAAGGCAGTCGCTTAACCAACTGAGCCACCCAGGCGCCCTTTCCCCCGATATTAAAGGGAAAGTATTTAGTCTTTCACCATTAAATATCACATTAACTGTTAAGTTTTTCATAGATACTCTTTATCAGGTTGAGGAAGTTCCTTTGTTCTTCTGGTTGGCTGAGTTTTTGGTTGTTGTTGTTAAAGATTTTTTTTTATTCATTTGAGACAGATATATAGAGAGAGAGAGAGAGAGAGAGAGAGCATGAGCAGGGGGAGAGGCAGAGAGAGAGGGAGAAGCAGATGCCCCACTGAGCCAGGAGCCCAACATGTGTTTTGATCCCAGGACCCAGAGATCATGACCTGAGCCAAAGGCAGAGGCTTAACCATCTGAGCCATCCAGGTGCCCTTGGCTGAGTGTTTTTATTATTAATGTATGTTGATTTTTTTTCAAATACTTTTACTGCATCTACTGAGATGATCTCATATATATATATGTGTGTATATATATGTATGTATATGTATATATGTATATATTTATTTTCTAGTCTCTTTATATTGTGAATTACATGGATTGTAAATTTACAAAAACCTTGTATTCCTAGGATAATACTGGTCATGACATGCATTCCTTTTATATAAATTGCTGTATTAAATTTGCTAAACTATGTTTAAGGATTTTGCATCCGTGTTCATGAGGTGAGAAATGTTTGCTTCTTTTCTATTTTCTGAATGTGTTTTATGAAACTGCTAATATATATATATATATATATTTTTTTTTTAAAGATTTTATTTATTTATTTGAGAGAGAGAGCACATGAGACAGGGGAGGGTCAGAGGGAGAAGCAGACTCCCCGCCGAGCAGGGAGCCCGACGCGGGACTCGATCCAGGGACTCCAGGTTCATGACCTGAACCGAAGGCAGTCGCTTAACCAACTGAGCCACCCAGGTGTCCCTATATATATATATTTTAAACATTTGGTTGAATTCATCATTCAATGTACCTGGACCTGGAATTTTTTTTTTTTCTTGTGGAAACATTTTAAACTATTAATGCAATTAAAAAAATAAATATAGAGCTACTTAGGTTTCTATTTCTTCTTGAATGAACTCTGATAAGTTGATCTCTTTCAAGTAGTTTTTCTATGTCATCTATCAAATTTGTTGGCATAGAGTTTTTTCATAATATCTCCTCCTCATACCTTTAATGTGTATAAGATCTGTAGTGACGTTTCTTTCATTACTAGTATTGGAAATTTGCATTTTCTTTCCTTTTCATTATTCAGATAAGTTAAAACTTTATCAAGTTTACTGACCTGAAAAAAAAAAAAAAAAAAAAACAGGCCCTTCATTTCATCTTTATTTTCAATTTCATTGATTTCTACTCTTATATTACATAATTTTATTCTTTCTATATATGATGGATACACTTTGATTCAGTTCTTCTAAGTTTCTTTAGGTGGAAGCTAAGATAATTAATTTGAGTTTTTTTTCATGTAACCATTTTAATATCATGATTTTCCCTTTAAGAACTGTTTTAGCTGCATCTCATTAATTCTGATATGTTGTATTTTCATTTTAATTTATTTGCAAATATTTTCTAATTTCCTTTGTGTAGCTTCAGTGCCCATGCATTATTTTGAAGTGTGTTATTTAATTTCCACACATTTGGTGATTCTCCAGTTGTTTTCATTACTGACCTTTAGTATAATTATGTTGTAGTCAGAGTTCATACTTTGCATAATTTCACTACTCTTTAAGATTTTTTATTGCACAGAATATAGTCTATCTTAGCGACTGTCCAACATATACTTGAAAGAATGCATATTTTGATATTGTTGGGGGGGAATCAATTTGCTTGGTTTGGAAGATAGTGTTGCTCAAATATTTATACACTTACTGATAATCTATCTACTCTTTCAGTTAATGAGAGGACTTTTGTATTTGTCCTTGGAGTTCTATCATTTTCTTTTATATATTTTGAAGCAATTAGGTCTGTACATATCTGAGACTGAGATTTCATTTTGATGAATAAAAATAGATTAAATGTCACATTTTATCTTTTGAAATATTCCTTAATAAAACTACTTTAAGCTTTTAATAGGTTTTTTAATTAGTTAATAGAAGGAGAAAATATGTTATTAAATTGTCTTTATAATTATGTAATTACCTTTACTGATGCTCTGTTTGTTCATGTCCATTAGTATTACTGTGTGGAGTCATTTGCTTTCAGCCTGAAGCACTTCCTTTACTATTCATCTGCTAGCTACAATTCTCTCTCCTTTTTTTTTTTTTTTTTTTTTGTTGATCTGGGAAATTATTTCACCTTAATTTTTAAATAATAGATTTTCTGGATATAGGATTCTTGGTCGACAGTTATGTGTGTGTGTGTGTGTGTGTGTGTGTGTGTGTGTGTGTGTGTGAACTTTCAATACATTATCTCCCTGCCTTCTGGCCTCAGGTTTTTCTTACTGGGATTCCTGTGGAACTGATACGCTGTATTTCTCTTGCTGCTTTCAAGATTTTCCCCTTGTCTTTTACTATCAGCAATTTTTCTACATGTCTTTGCAAGTCTCTTTACTTTGATCCTACTGAGAATTTGTGGGGCTTTCTGGATGTGTAGGTTATTATTTTTCAATAAACCTGGGAAGTTTCCGGGACGCCTGACTGGCTCAGTCATTAAGCGTCTGCCTTCAGCTCAGGTCATGATCCCATGGTCCTGGGATCGAGCCCCACATTGGGCTCCCTGCTCAGAGGAGAGCCTGCTTCTCCCTCTCCCACTCCCCCTGCTTGTGTTCCCTCTCTCGCTGTGTCTCTCTGTCAAATAAATGAATAAAATCTTTAAAAAAAATAATAAAATAAAAATAAAATAAAAAATAAAAAATAAATTTCTTTGGGCGCCTGGGTGGCTCAGTCGTTAAGCGTCTACCTTAAGCTCAGGTCATGATCCCAGGGTCCTGGGATTGAGCCCCGCATCGGGCTCCCTGCTTGGCAGGAAGCCTGCTTCTCCCTCTCCCACTCCCCCTGCTTATGTTCCCTCTCTCGCTGTGTCTCTCTCTGTCAAATAAATAAATAAAATTTGTAAAAAAATAAATAAATCTGGGAAGTTTTCAAACATTATTTCTTCGAGTATGTTTTTTCTTTCCTCTCCTGATACTCCCATTACACATATGTTGGTGCCCTACTATTCTTTGAGGTTCTTCATTTTTCTTCATTTATTTTTCCTCTTTATTCTTTGGCTTGAATAATCTTAATCAATTTAATTTCAAGTTTGCTAATTATTTCTTTTACCGGTTCAAATCTACTGTTGGGCCTCTCCAGTGAGTTTTTTTTTAAATTTCAGTTATTGAAATTTTCAACCCTGGAATATACATTTAATTCTCTTTTGTAATTTTTATTTCTTTACTGATATTCTCTACTTGATGCAACACTGTTTTCATACCTTCCTTTACTTCTTTAATCATACTTTCCTTTTGTGAATATGCTTTTAATGACTACTTTGCAATCTTTTTCTGCTAAATGTCACATCTAGCTCTCTCTCACAGGCAGTTTCTCTCATCTGCTTTTTTCTCCCCCACTGGATGGGTTACACTTCCTACTTCTTTGCCTGCCCCATATTTTGTTGTTGGAAAGTGGACATTTTAGATAATATGTGGTAGGAACTCTGGGTACTCCCTGGATACTGTTCTTCCTCCTGAACTTATAATTTGCGTATTTTTCTTAGTGACTGGCTGGAATCTTTTACTGAAGTCTTCCCATGTCTTCTACCCCCATAGTGTTTCTCTTCAAAGAGTCACAGCTTTCAGTATGCCCACAGTCAAGATAGCCTGACAGCAGCAATGCTAGGGCTCTCCTCCACTCTTTCCCTGACCATATCTGTCTGTGAAACCCCACGAATTGCCTCGCTGGGCAATTTGTCTATTATTTCCAGTAAGACCCTGGAACAAAATTACTCTTCATAACTGGATTATACCCAGTCACATTTGTCTCCTTTGAGGGACTATTTTCTGAGGTTACCCTCAGATGTTTATTCCAAGTGCTCCTCCCAGCTGTCTTATTTCCATTCCTCCTGCAAACTAGTGGGTTTATAGTATAATCTGTGTCTTCGTTAGAACCACCAATCTCCTCCCAGTTGTTTTTCATTAAAATCTCGACTGCTTTTATGAGTGCCCCTAAGTTTAAACTTCTTTATACTCTATTGCAGAAGAAGTCAGTTTTTTGGGGAAGAGATTAGGAGCTATCTGGTTTCTTTCTTTGTTTTTTTTTGTTGTTGTTTTCAAGAGTTTATTTATTTGAGAGAGAGTGTGAAGAGAGCACAAGCAGGGGGAGCGGCAGAGGGAGAGGGAGTGGGAGAAGCAGGCTCCCCGCTGAGCAGGAAGCCTGACACAGGGTTCCATCCCCAGGACCCTAGGGTCATGACCTGAGCCAAAAGCAGACACTAAACCAACCAAGCCACCCAAGCGCCACAGGAACTGTCTGTTTTATATCTTGCTTTTCCTCAAGAGCAAAATCTCTGTATTGGTAATCTGGAGCTGGCCATGGCACAATGGAAAGCTTCTCTCTGAGTGATACCTTTGCTGTAGGAGCTGAGCACTCAGTGGAGGGGCAGGCAACAGCCTGGGGGCTGGCTCTGTGGTGTAGATCGACCACTTCAAAAGCTGGAGGAAGGGTTATGAGGGTCACAGTATTCTCAGCATGCAGACTCGAAGCTCGAAGTAGAGCTTCTATTCCATGAGTGGAGTTTGCACAGAAGAAAGCCCCCTGCCCTAGACTGCATTTGCACGTGATTTAGCCTCAGCAACAGGTGTCTGGGGGCTGGATGAAAAACACTGAGGATCATGCCTCTCCTGGGAAGAAAGCCCTCTGGCTGGGAGCTGGGAAAAGAGGGGAGCCCCATTTCTTGCCTGCTGCAATCTGCAGTGGAGTGTTCCTTGCTGAGTTGGAAAAGGGAGGGAAGGGAGTAGTCTTGGTTCAAATACCACAAATTTTTGCTTTTCCTACTGAATTTTCTGTAGATTTTCTTGAAAAGATGTTTCTACATTTTCTATTTGCCCCTAGAACTATTTCCAGAGGCTTTAAGTGGTTGTTTTTAAAAAATACTTTCCACCAATTTCACTGCAGGTCAGTAGAACTTCTCATGCTCTTATGCTAGAAATCAATCCTTTTACCTTTATTTTTGAAAAGAATTTTTGTCAGTCAATGAGCATTCTTCTGTCAATTTAAAAATAGTATTCCTTCATTTTTCGATTTCTTTGTTTTTTGGTGAAAAGTCTGTCATTCTTACATTCATTCCTTTGTAAGTCATAGTTCTTATTTCTGGTGGAAGAGTTTGCCTTATCACACATTTCATCAATTTGAATATGATATTCCTAGTGTAGTTTTTTTCTTGGTTTTTCTGCTTGGAGTTTGTAGAGCTCCCTGCATCTGTAAATACATACTTGCCATCAAATTTGCAAAACAAATGCCATTATTTAAATTTTTTTTCCTGCCTCTCTAACTTCCTGTGCTCAAATTACACAAATGTTGAATTTCTTGATCATGCCCCACAGGAAATATGAAATTCTGTTCATTTTGAGTCTTTCTACTCTTTGCATCTTCACTAATCTTGTGGAGTGTCCAATCGGCTCTTAATCAAATTTGACATATTTTTCATTTTATTTTGCATGCTTGTTTTTTTTTTAAACCTCTTGTAGTTTGAGTAATTTTTTATATCTATTTCTTTATTCGTCATACAGTCTTGAACATATGCAATAAAACTACCATAGCTATTTTAACATCCCTGTGCTAATTCTGTAGTCTTAGTCATGATTTTTTTTCCTGTTTCTGTTGATTGATTGATTTTTTTTTTTCTCCTGGTTATTGGTTATGCTCTTGCCTCTTTGCATGCTTGTTAATTTTTAAATTGTGGATTATAACTTACTGCTCCTTTTAGATCCAGTCATTATTTTCTTATATGATGAATGCTATAGATGATACGTTGCAATGAGCCTACAACACCTTTAAAGATGTTTAGGTTTATTTGTTCTAGTAGGCAGTTAAATTACTGACACATTATTTCCAGATTTTCAGGCTTGGTTTTATTCTTTGTTAGATTACATATATTTTAGTTTTTTTTCCTTACTCCTAGGGGTTGTCTCATATCAAAGACATATTCTTTTCTCCCAAGGCTTGAAGTGGCTACAGTCTTCAATGATGGTATAAGGAGTTCCAAGGAGGTCTCTGTCATTGGGTCAGGCTCCAACTGCAATATCTTTCAGCACTTCACAGTCTCTGGTATTTTTCTCAGCTCTTGCCCCCCCTACAGTAATGACTCTACTGGCCTCCTAATAGTTCATCTGCACATGTGCAAACTGTCCCTCAGTCACCAAAACACGGGGACTCCTCTGCTGATGTGACACCTCCCTGTCTGCACTCTCTTCTCTCCAGAGAAGGGTAGTACCGGTCTTACTACTTTTAACTACTTCAGCTGCCCTGACCTCCAATATTCTTCCTCAGCTCACTGAGGCTGACGTACTCTGAAGGACTTGAATTTACTGTGGTAGAGAAGGTCTACCCAGCCAGAAAACCTGGCTGCATGTGGGGCTTACCTTGTCTGTTCTCTTTTTCTCAAAATCACCATCATTTACTGCCTAAACTAAAAAAGCAAGTTTGGTTCCTTTTAACAGACAGTGGCTATAAAAAAATTTCTGAATTACTCAATTTTAAACAAAAATGTCTATCTTTATCTCTCTGAAAATAAACTGATATAAAAGAAAGATTCATAATAATTTTGAAAAAATATGTTTCAGCAAGTATGAATTATTACATATTTGTGTAAAAATAATATTGAACAAATATTTCATTTGCAATTAAGTTAATGCTTCTAGATAAAGAGCATGAGATTTAGCTTAGATTTAACTTTTATTTTTTTTATTATTTTTTAAAGATTTTATTTATTTATTTATTTATTTGAGAAAGAGCACAAACAGTGGGAGGGGCAGAGGCAGAGGGAGAGGGACAAGCAGGCTCCCCACTGAGCTGGAGCCTTACACAGGGGCTCAATTCCAGGGCCGTGATATAATGACCTGAGCAGAAGGCTAATGCTTAATGGACTGAACCACCCAGGTGCCCAGATTTAACTTCTTAAAAGTCACCATCCAAATATGGCATCAACCATTACTATCATAAACAATTTAACCTAAGTATATTTATATTTATTAAATATTCTAATAATCTCCTACCCACAAAATTACCCCAGTGATGACTTCCCTTTTCCTAATACATTGCAATGATTTAATACGTTTTAATTATTTGAAAACGAATGAATGACTCTAATTGCAACTACATTTTTACATTTGAAAGATAAAGCATTTGTAAAAAGGTAAAACATTTGTGCTTTTTCAGATTGGACTAACTGGCAAATCATTTTTATATCATATTGGTTGTTTTCTAGGCATTTCCTACTATTTTAACCAACAGTGAGTCAAGCTATATTTCTCCACTTATACCCTAGTAATGTGAAAATCATTATTACAGATGGAGTACTCATAGAAAAGAATAAATAGATACAATGGTGTAAGAATAACTATGACTTACAGGAGAACATTAAGTATGCTAACAGAGTGCTCCCCCTTTTTTTTAAATGTAATTTGAGGATAAGCACTGCATTTCTCAGTATATTCCCCAAACTAAGTGGCAGTCTGATAAGAATTGCATTAAAGTAAAGGTCAAGTAATGATGACAAGATTCTTTCCATTTCACTTTGCCCCAGTTTGACATAGGCTGCAATTTATGCGATGTCACTAACCATCAATCAATCACCCATGCAATGCCAAATAGATGAAATGGCTAAGTAAATAAATCTTTTAAAAAATACAGGGGAAAAAAAGCAATAAAATCAGCTACTAGGCTGTACACTGAGAAGACATAGTCCAAATACTCTTATTTAAGCACTTGTATTTTAAGGACACAAAGCAGTGCTGATTTTTCTTTTTCTGCGTCATACATTAACTGTTCTTTAGTCCCAGAGCAGTTCTGTTAACATACTACAGTTTCAGTTAATTTTGTTTCCTAAGAAGATCTGAAAGAGTTCTTCTTTCTTTGAATAGTTCTTATTGGTAGGCCCTGAATAGCTATGCTATAAATATTACTGGTTTCATAATATTTTATGAATATTAGTATCTTTGTTATCAAAGCAAGTCAGTTTAGATGAGATGAGGTTAATGATAACAATGATTTAAAAATTAGTTAATATTTGGGGTGGGGGGATGGGGTAACAGGATGATGGGCATTAAGGAGGGCAGGTGATGTAATGAGCACTGGGTGTTATATACAACTGATGAATCACTGAATGCTACCTCCGCAACTAATAATACAGTATATGTTAATAAATTGAATTTAAATAAAAAGATACAAAATGAAAAAAAAATTGTTTTTGAGCATGTACTATATACCCAAAATACTCTCAAGAAACACACAACTTTAAGTTTCTATAAGGAAGATGCTATTACAATGTGTAAAACACATTCTTAATTTCTAGAATTTCTTGAGTTTCTGCAGTAAAATTAAGAACGTTATGATGAATGGTTGTTTTGAATGCCTTCCCTCTAGGTGATAACAGATAGACTTAACTTACAGTGGTTCACTTTACAATTTTTCTACTTTCAATGGTGCAAAAGCAATACGCATTCAATAGAAACTATACTTCACATTCTGAATTTTGATTTTCCCTAGGCCGGTGCTATGCCCTGTGAAAACTCTCTTAGGATGCTGGGCAGCAGCAGGGAGCTGCAATTCCCCAGTCAGGTATGCAGTCACAAGGGTAAGCAAGCCATACACCTAACAATCATTCTGTACTCATACAACCTTCCAGTACAGTATTCAATAAATTACATGAGATATTTGACACTTTATAATCAAAAAGGCTTTGTGTTAGATGATTTTGCCCAACTGCAGGCTAATGTAAGGGTTCCAAGCCCATTTAAGATAGGAGAGGCTAAGCCACGATGTTCAGTAGATGAGGTGTAGTAAATGCATTTTCCAACTGATGATATGTTCACCTTGTGATGTGTTTATCGAGACCTAACCACATCATAAGTCAGGGAAGCTCTGTAATCATTTTGATTCAGACTCAGGGAAGACATAGGTTGGCATGAAGAAACAAGAAAGAATTAACAGAAGATGAAAGCAATGGAGAGGCTGAACAAGACCATAAAGATAGTGCATCAAACCATGTTCATTAAAAGCCATATTAACATTTAGAGTGGAAAATTACAAGTTAATATCAGAAACACAGTTTGGTTTTGTACATACATAACTTATACTTTTATTCCTCTTTAGGTAAATTAAAAATACATAAAATTAAACTACATAGTATGATTTATTTTCTTCCTAAATTCTTTTAATTAACTTCATAATATTTGATGTTAAAATTTATTTACCTAGTATAATTGAAAAGATAAGTGCATATGCCTGGTAGATCCACAGAAAATTGCAATCCAGTACCAGGTGTCCAAACACAACAGAATAGACAACACCAGGCCTTCTAGGTTCCTTGTATACTTAGATACATAGGGAGTTCAAGATAGATCCCTAAAACACACAGGTGCTGATCTGTGAGACAATGCCTTGTAAGGCCCACAAGTACCTATATACTCACACAAAAAATGATTTAGAAAGAGAAGATGCCTTAAAACAATTTTAACAGCGGGGTGCCTGGGTGGCTCAGTCGGTTAAGCGTCTGCCTTCGGCTCAGGTCATGATCCCAAGGTCCTGGGATCGAGCCCCGCATCGGGCTCCCTGCTCAGCTGGTGGCCTGCTTCTCCCTCTCCCCTTGCTTTGTGCTCTCTGTTTCTCAAATAAATAAATAAAATCTTTAAAAAAAAAAAAAAAAAAACAATTTTAACAGGAAGTTTGACTTCCTCATTCATTTTAATGGTATTTAAAAGTAGTTTAATAACACAAAGTAGTGTCATGGTATAAGCATATACTCTGTTCCTTTTTTATTTTCTCAAGACTCTTAAAAAAACCTTGTTTCTTCACTTATTTTTTTTGTTTTGTTTTGTTTTTGTTTGTTTTTTAAGATTTTATTTATTTGACAGAGAGAGACACAGCGAGAGAGGGAACACAAGCAGGGGGAGTGGGAGAGGGAGAAGCAGGCTTCCCGTCGAGCAGGGAGCCGGATGCGGGGCTCGATCCCAGGACCCCGGGACCATGACCTGAGCCGAAGGCAGACGCTTAACGACTGAGCCACCCAGGCACCCGTCTTCACTTATTTTTTAAGAAAAGAAAAAGATCTTATTTTAACCAAATAATACGGATATTAACAAAGAAATGTGATCATTTATACACTAAGATTTTAGTGTTCTGGGTATTACATAGAAAGATGATGACAAATGATCTGTGTCTAGGAAAAAATAGAGAAAGAAAAATAATTTTTATCTTGGTGTCATTTTTGGCAAACAACATAAAAGTAAATATGTATTTGGATTCAAATATGAAATGTATCAGAAAGGACCAAACTTTATTTCAGAAGTATTTCCCTGCTGGTCAGAAAGAATTTTTTTTTTTTTTTAATGGAGTAAAGCTTGATACTACAAATCACTTTCTCAAAATGTACTGAGATAGTTCCTAGTATTTTAATATTTTTCTCATAAATGTTTATCAAAATCAGTGTAAAGAAGCCTTTGAAATTGCATGGCTTGATGAAAATGGCTTCATTTTCTTGTGTATTGCCATTAAAAAAGAGTGGAGATATATAAAGACAAACACCAAATAAATGAGAACTGTTTCTATAAAAGTTTATAACTGTATCACATACATTACAATAGCTTGTGAATGGTTATAGTATAGTATTATGTAGTATTTGTACAGCCCAAAAAGCTTTAAAAGGGGAAATATTGCACAATATTTACAATCCATTTAATAAATATTTATTGACTACATATGCCAGCCACTATCTTAGCTACTTGAACTACAAAAATGGCAAAAACCACACTTTCATTACCCAAGGAACTCAAGAGTCCACTGGGGAAAGATAGAAACACAAATCATTAGTATAAAAGAGATAAATGTTACATTGGTATGAATGAAATATAATACAGCAGCATGGTAGATGATGTTTTGAAAAATGATATGAAAATACTCATTCTTTTTTTTTCTTTATCACAAATCATGTATTGTTTATCCTTGTTTCTTTTTTTTTAAGATTTTATTTATTTATTTGACAGAGAGAGACACAGCGAGAGAGGGAACACAAGCAGGGGGAGTGGGAGAGGGAGAAGCAGGCTTCCCGCCGAGCAGGGAGCCCGATGCGGGGCTCGATCCCAGGACCCTGGGGTCATGACCCGAGCCGAAGGCAGACACTTAACGACTGAGCCACCCAGGTGCCCCTAACCTTGTTTCCATTCATCTTTGCAATCTACATACATTGAAACACATGTTGTAGTTAACACACATCACCTTGTGTTTTACATTTCTCAGTTAATATGCAAAATTACGTTCTGAAGGATTCTGGGTATTGTACAACTTCATAAAAATAGACAATAACAGTGTCAATTGTGACACCTAGTGAAAATATTCATTCCTTTAATAAATTTTATATCTACATTTATTCAAAAATATATGTCTAATAATAATTTTAATGTGGAATAATCATAATAGAATTTATTTTAAAGTTCTTAATCTGAAAACATATATTCTTTTTACTCCATGAGGAAAATTTGTAATATTCATGCTAGGGGCCATATTTTAAATTTTCAAAATATGCTGGCATATTCTCTGTATGACTGCTATCATGCAGAATCCTAGTGCCGTTTAAGCTTCGTGCCCAGGAAACACTGCTAATTTGCATCACTGGAACTGAAGGAGTCTATCTATGGATAGATATTCATTTTATCCTTAGAGGTTTTACAGATTGTGATGTCTAAAATCAGAGTCATCAACTCTATGTTTATGCTATTGTTGTACAAACAAAACTACAGGTGGCTTATTGGCTTATTTTCCTCATCATATGGCTAATTTACCCAGACCTTTCTTTCCTCTAAAACATTTAAAGTGACGATATGCCATATGACCATTCATATAGTAAACACCACTACATAAATTATATGCTTCTGTAGTGAAGATATTTTCTTGTGAATTCATTTTATTTTTTGTTATAGATAAAAATGAGATTTTTGATATTGTTACCATTTTTAGTTTTTGCATCACATTTCTTCTATATCCCTAGACACTGCCTAGTGGCTAATTCCATTCCTATATATGATATCCAGATCTCATTACAAGGCAAGAGTGATTTTAGAGATTTTGATAACTCTTCATTTCTCATTCCCCTGTCCTATTTTCTGAAGGAGCTAGCCATGTCTACATATGGATGTAAAATAACCTATCTTCTCATTGATCCACTTTTCATCTTCCCATTTTTAAGAAAACAGTTTATAGTGAGCAATATCAATTGCTCATGATTTATTTACTTATTTATATTTTTAAAGATTTTATTTATTTGACACAGAGAGAGAGCACAAGCAGGGGAAGTAGCCGGCAGAGGGAGAGGGAGAAGCAGGCTCCCCGCCAAGCAAAGAGCCCGATGCAGGGCAGGACTCCATCCCAGAACCCTGGGATCATGACCTGAGCTGAAGGAGATCTTAACCGACTGAGCCACCCAGGCGCCCCATCAATTGCTCATGATTTGAATGAAGCACCCATCAATTGCTCATGATTTAAATGAAGAAATATACATTTTACTTTATGTTTCTGACAATGAGAGTTCTTTCTTATTAGTTCTTTCTTGGTGATAGCATGATAAAACAAGCCCATTATTGAAGAAATTAATGTGTTCATAGGTAGTTTGTGGGAATAAAAAGTTTTATTCTTTCATAATAAAAAATTGATATCCTTGAACTTAAATTAATAAATGTAGTATGAGTTTAATGTGAACTGATTTGGCTTGCTTAACATATTTTTCTCACTATAAATTATACCATTTTACATTTATGAGTGTCTTGAATAACCCCAAGGCAAAGGATCTGATGCCCGTGGTATTCGTAAGATGGTATTCCATGTAATAAAATTCTCACTACAAACTGAGTGCTAGAACCCTGGATCAATATTCATTTAACAAGAAAGATGTCACACATGTGATTAGCATTATCTCTTCTGACATCACTTCTCACTGATTTGTAGTCTAGGTGAGGTGGTTTATAGTCACAAAGCCAGAAGGTACCAATGATATGTGATTAAACGTGAAAATAAGCCTTCCTCTATCAAGCAACACTAACCATGTAAGGGTTTGCACATGAAACTTGCTGAGTTGCTTACCTCAGGCTGGGAAGCACATTAATAAATTTGTCAAGATCAATACTGTGACTCAAGATTAAAAATAAATTCTATATTTTATTTTTCTGTATCTAAACTTGAGATTGTGAAAGTTCCAAGATCAGTCCTCATTAGTGTGGCCTCGTGTACTTTATTACATAATTACAAAATAGAAAATAGAAAAAGAAGAACAAGAAATTGAATAAGGAACAGAAATACACCAAGTATTTGGAAAGCATAAGACACTATTCATGTTTTCATTTATTTTTACTTGCACTAATTATCAATGACTAACAAAGATGTAGGAATTTGAAAAAACAAGGCTTATATCACTTTGTATAAACTACAAATAATTAAGGAAATAAGCTCTATGCTAATCAGACCTTAAAAAGTGACATTTTCTTTTGTTTACCACTTTCCTCAAACACCCCCCACAGGCTTTACTGAAAGAAACAAAATTGGCATTCAATTTACTGATATGTTACTGTTTGCCAGGGACTATTCTAGACTGGCGATACAGAAGGAAGTAAGATAGCCAAAATCTGGGGCCTCTTGATGCTTACATTCTGGTGGGATAAGTCACAATAAACGAACTAATAAATAAACAAGGAAGTAATAGATATTGTTTGCTTATGTTGGTAACTGCATAGTTTTTTGGTTGGTTGCTTGGAAGAAATGTTCTCGAACTTAAAGTAGCTGAGAGAACTACTGAAGAAAACAGAGAATATGGATAGAAAAAACGACAAGGGTGCCGTTGTTGTAATTTTATTTAAGAGGATCAGGAACTGGGGCGCCTGGGTGGCTGAGTCGGTTAAGGGTCTGACTTCGGCTCAGGTCATGATCCCAGGGTCCTGGGATCGAGGCCCGCATTGGGCTCCCTGCTCAGCGGGAAGCCTGCTTCTCCCTCTCCCACTCCCCCTGCTTGTGTTCCTTCTCTCGCTGTCTCTGTCAAATAAATAAATAAAATCTTAAAAAAAAAAAAAAAAGAGGATCAGGAACTTCATGTCCTTTCACTGCAGTGGTGACATCTGAACCAAGACCTAAAGAAAACAAGCAAGCAGTCCTTGAAAATAACTGTGGCCGGAGTGTTTTAGTGAATACGAAAGCTTGGGCCCTGCCTGGAATGTGTTTAGCAGCCTCTTGAACAGCCCGTGTCTGTGTCCTGGGAGTGCATGGAGCACCAGAGGGAGGAGCAGGAGGAAGTCCAGAAGATAAGGGAGGGGTAGTTTGCGTAGGGCCTCCTGGCCTGTTCACTGTGACCACTTTGATTTTATACTCAGATACATTCTGAGGAACAATCGTAAAAACTCTGAAAGGTTGGAGACAGGTGGTTACTAAGATGACATCTCATTATTTAAAATTGTCATATCAGCTGGCATTAACTAGGCACCTAATCTAGTGTTGTTATTAGATAAAGCACATCAGTGGCCAGGTAAAAATTCTGCCATTTAACACTGTCTTTCCATACAGTTCGATTTAACCACCAAAAAAAAAAAAAAAGAAAAGAAAAGAAAAGAAAAGGAAAAAGAGAGAGATGTTTTACTTTAAAATATGAACAAAATAAGAGTATTTGTCCATATTCTCTAGGTCAGATTTCAACCCTTGCGCAAAGGGAAATTTGTTCCAGATAAGTTTTTACTGAGAAAAGAAGATGACTTGATTTCTGAAACTACCTGTGGTTGAACTTGGACACATCACTTCATCTTTCTAGGAGTTTATGTTTTTTAATCTTTAAAATGATACTGGTGAAGTAGAGGATGTAGAAGTGTCCTTTTATGCTCTAAAATATTATGATTTAAAAATGAAAATTATATTGTAAATATAGCATATATTTTACAGAATCGATTTGAAAAGGCAGATTGCTAATATTCTGTAAAACTAATCCCTAATTATGATATACCTATCCATGAATATGGTGTTAAAATAAAAGAAACAAATGAAACCTACAGAAAAACTTTCTTGAATTACCAGAAAGGATTCTTTCAAGTACTTTAAATTTGAGAACGCTTCTTCCAAGCAACCAAAGAGCTATGCTGCCACCTACTGGTTAAATGGTTAGCACCTACAAGATGCTGCAATTCCTTATTTAAAAAAAATACAAAGACTAATAAAGTCCTACCTTAGGTCATAATGCAGTCCTCACATTTTAAAATGAGGATTTTAAAAATACTTGTGCATCAATTTAAAACAATATATCGATGACGTTTTATTTAGATCCCTGTATTTATTAAAAACCAAATAATACTGATATTTTTCAGGGGTGATAACGCAATACATTTCTTACGGCATTTCTAAGGGGAAAACATCACTGACACTTTGATCAACGTTCCAGTATTCTATTCTTTTACAGTAACAAAAAGAATGTATTTTCTGGGACTCCCAGAAACAAAGAATTTAGTTTTAGAAGCCAAAATATGAACTGATTTTTAAAAAAGGAAAACCCCAAAGTAAGTCTTGGTTAATTACTAGATACATTAAAAGTGAGTCATGTAAGTGCTAATAATACACTGGCTTTTTTGAACAGTAATGTCCCTAAAATAGCTGTGGCACTTAAACTCCTTTCACTTAGAAACATTAGCACCTAAGTATCTTACGGAGTTGCTGAGAAAGTAGCCATTTGTTCCTCTAATTCCTTATTTTTGTCAGAAAAGGCTTAGCAGTGTGTGCAGTTTTTGGGGTGCTATCCTGTCATACACGGGCAATGAATCACATTGATAAATTTATGCTTCATTTATGCACCCCCTGATTGTGTGATAATGCAATCCTTAGACAGATTCTTATTCTCCCGAAATCCGTCACATCTAAAACAAGCTCTTCTCGTTTTTTAACAAATAGAAACTCTCCATTCTAATAAGACAACAGGAAACATAAAAATTGAAAGGAAAATAGTAATCAAGCATTTAAAAAAAAATAGCTAGCATAATTTGTATTTCACATGTTGTTTGGGGAAAAAACGATCTTGATGTGTTTCCTGACTTTTATTTGAAACGCAAATTGTAGGCATCGGAGCAGGAAAGGGTGCATCAAATAATTTCTGTGCTTGCTTTCAGAGCAAAGCCACTCTGAGATAGCCCGAGTGCTTTGAACCACCTGGCTTTAATGTTTCTCCCCCTGAATCCTTAATCAAATAGATTGCCTCATCAGAAAGACTTTTTTGAACACTTGCTTAAAATTTAATTTTCCTTTAACAAAGCAAACTCCCGCATTTTCCCCAAATACGTTTCATTCTCTGTATGGTACTTGAACCTTTGATAAGAACCACATTGTTTCTTTTTTTAATGTTGCTATATATACGTATTTTTCCGTCTCCTCTTTTGTCCTTCTCTCTCATGTTCTCTCTCTATCTCTTCCATTTTCTCTTCAGTCTTTTTGTATATATCCATATTCTAAAACATTGAATAACCAAATCTCCTGAAGCAAGCACACCTGTCTTTTCCATTTTTATATACAACATCAATTTAAACATGCTCTACTTCTTATAACTTAAAACGTTTTTCTAAACCTAGAATTAAGAGAAAAATAATTTCATTCATGATGACATTCTGAGGGCTGGAAGCAATTTGAGTATCACACTTTAGGATTCTTATCTTTTATATGCTACCTATATTTTAATTTTCCCTGAATTATAGTGGAAAAGATTCTTTTGAAAATACCTTTCTTGGTCATGATTCAGAAAACAAAATGTAAATAATCCAAATAATAGTTTTATGTCTTACATTATGTAGAAAGCAAATGTCAATATTTATTGTTGCTTTAAGAAAGCAAGTATATTTTTGAATGGTCATACTAATTAACTGAATCAAATTGAATCGAACATAGCATTTTACAATTTTATTTAAATTCACTTAATTAACACATAGTGTATTATTAGTTTCAGAGGTAGAATTTAGTGATTCGTCAGTTGCATATAACACCCAGTGCTCATTATATCATGAGCCCTCCTTCATGCCCATCACCCAGTTACCCCATCTCCCCACTCACCTCCCCTCCAGCAACCCTCAGTTTGTTTCCTAGAGTTAAGAGTCTCTTATGGTTTGTCTCCCTCTCCAATTTTGTTTTATTTTATTTTCCCATTCCTTCCCCTATGATCATCTGTTTTGTTTCTTAAATTCTACATATGAGTGAAATCATATGATAATTGTCTTTCTCTGACTGGGAATGCAAGCTGGTGCAGCCACTCTGGAAAACAGTATGGAGGTCCCTCAAAAAGTTAAAAATAGAGCTACCCTACGACCCAGCAATTGCACTGCTAGGTATTTACCCGAAGGATACAAACATAGTGATCCAAAGGGGCACCTGCACCCCAATATTTATAGCAGCAATGTCCATGATAGCCAAACTATGGAAAGAGCCCAGATGTCCATTGATAGATGAATAGATAAAGATGATGTAGTACGCATATACAATGGAATACTACTCAGCCATCAAAAAGAAATGAAATCTCACCATTTGCAATGACGTGGATGGAACTAGAGGGTATTATGCTGAGCATTTTTCATTATATTAGAAAGTCTCCACAAACATTTTCAACCATAAAGCTCCTTTAATTTTGGGTACATAATTTAATTTTTTCACTATAAATAATGGGGAAATGGCCTTGTAAAACATTTTTTCCAGCTTATTGAGGTAAAATTGACAAATAAAATTGTATGACATTTAAAGTGTACATTACGATGGTTTGATCTACATATACATTGTGAAAGAATGCCCATCATCTGGTTAGTTAACATATTCATCACCTCATCTATCTTTTCTTTTTGCTGAGAATGTCTAAGTTCTATTCTCTTAGCAAATTTTAATAGAGTGTTGTCAACTATAGTTCCCATGCTTTACATTAGATCTTTGGACCTCATTCATCTTATAGTTGAAAGTCCGTGCCCTTTTACCAACTTACATTTCCCTCATCACCTCCCCCACCAGCCCCTGACAACAACTTTCTATTCCTTGTTTCTATGAGTTTATTTATTTTTTTTTAGATTCCATATATGATACCCTGCAGTATTTATTTATCTTTCTCTGATGTCTTTCACTTAGTATAAGGTCCTCAGGATTCATCTGTTGTCACAAATGCCAGAATTACTTTCTTTCTCATGACAAATATTCCATTGTGTGTGTGTTTATATATATATATATGAAAAATGTGAATACATATATTTATGTATATACGTGTGTGTATGTATACATACATGAAAAATGAGAATACATATATACCTACACATAGGTATATATACATGTATATATACACATATGTATATATGTATTCACATTTTTAAATCTATTCATATTCATCCATGAATGAACATTTAGTTTTTTTCCATATCTTGCTTTTGCAAGTATGCTGCAGTGAACATGGGGGTAGAGATATCTCTTTGATACTCTGTTTTCATTTCCTTTGTATATATACCAAGAAGTGAGATTACTGGATCATATGGTAGTTCTTTTAATTTTTTGAGGGACCTCCATACTATTTTCCATAGGGGCTGCCCCAATTTACATTCCCACACAATATAAAACATTTCATATATTTTCAATTCATAGAATAAGTTGTCAGAAAGAGATCACTGAGTTAAAATATGTTCATGATTTTAAGATTCTTGTCATTTCTCCAAAATTTAGGTTAAGTCATCATGAAAGAAGTCCAAAACCCTGGGATCTGTCATTGTGGGAGAAAGACCCACAGAGAGGCTGACTTGCCATTTTCCCCAGAGTACAAGGTACACCTTTGGAGCAGTTATCAGAGAAGTAAGTGTTTCCTTTTGGAAGCTTTTATTGCTTCACCTTTAGATCTACAACTCAAGGAGGAAAGATTGGCAGTGTCTCTTGTTTCTGAAAGGTAGAGAAAGCCTTGGGAGTACATGTACTAAGTATAATACAAACCATATTGTGTAAAAATAAAAATACTAGGTCATTTGTTTGGACTGTAATCTCACAAACTCTGAATGAGAACTTCAACATCATGTCAGAGAGAATAAAATTCTTAAATCTTGTGAGAAATGTCATCTCAGAATAATGTCAGCCTAAAGTCTCACTGAGTTTAATGCACTTCAACTTAGGAAGTAAAACATTTTAATTCATGACTGTAAGTGAGTATAAATAGGCATATACACATGTCAGGAGATACTAACTAATGCAAAGCAATATAGCAAATAATTAAATTAATCTGTGTTTTTCTTATTAATTCTACGGTTTTATTCACTTAGGGATTTTGTGCATTGACAACTATCAGAAAATGCAAGTATATGAGCAATAAAACAGATTCCTTTGCTGTTGATTCCACCACACAGGCAGAGGCAAAATTATAACTAAATTATATAAGTTCAATGTAGGATAAAGAAAAATAAAATTTGATCAATCTTAAATGTTATAAACATTTTAAATATTATAAATCAGTCTATGTTGGATAGTAATACTAGTATCTCCTTCCATCCCATTATTATACTAACAATCTCCATATGTTTCATGCCATTATAACTTTCCTTTACTGCTGTTCATACAGAGGACAAGTTGAACAACTGAAGTTCAGGTGAATGTCTATATACAAATATTCAGAGGAAATAAGTCAGGTTAGCAAAGGGTGATGAAAAACAAACTAAAAGATGAAGAACCACAGAAGTGACCCCTGTGTGTTTTTTGTGTTTGGTGACCCCTGTGCTTGCTACATTTAGTTAAAAGCTATTCCAATACTTAAAAATAAAGCTTTGGATCTTACACCACTCATAAAAATTAACCTGAAAGGGATTAAACACTTACATGTAAGACCTGAAACTATATAACTCCTAAAAGAGAACATAAAAAAAAAAAGCTCCTTGACATGGATCTTGGTAATTTTTTTTTTTAATCATACGTACAGTAAAATCAACAAAAGCAAAAATGAAACAAATGGGACTATTTCAAATTAAAAGCTTCTGCACAGCAAAGAACTATCAACAAAATGAAAAGGCAACCTATGCAATGAGAAAAAAAAAATTGTAAATCATGTATCTGATAAGGGGTTAATAGCCAAAAAGTCATTAAAAAGTCATACAATAGCAGGGCGCCTGGGTGGCTCAGTCGTTAGGCGTCTGCCTTCAGCTAAAAAAAAAAAAAAAAAGTCATACAATAGCAAAAAAAACCCAAATCATCTACTTAAAACATGGGCAAATGACCTGAACAGACATTTAGCCAAAGAAGTTACACAAATGGCCAACAGGTACATGAAAAGCTGCTCAATATCACTAGTCATTAGAGAAATACAAATTAAAACCAATAAGATATCACCTTATATCTGTTGGACTGGCCATTACCCAAAAGACAAAGAGATAAAAATGCCGGAATGAATTTGAAGAAAAGGGACCCTCTGTGACTGTTGAGGAGATTAAAAATTGGTGCAGCCACTATGGAAAATAGTATGGAGGTTCCTCAAAAAATTAAAAATAGAACTACCATATGATCCAGCAATTCCAGTTTCGGGAATATATCCAAAGGAAATGAAAACACTAAGTCAAAAAGGTATCTGTATCCCCATGTCCATAGCAGAATTATTTACAAAAACCAAGATATGAAAACAACCTAAGTGTCCATTGATAGATAAATGCATAAAGAAGCTGCGGTGTATGTGTATGCAATGGAATATTATTCAGCGACTTAAAAAAATGAAGAAATCCTACCATTCGCAACAACATGGATAGACCTTGAAGGTATTATGCTGAGTGAAATAAGTCAGACAGAGGAAGACAAATACTGTATGACTTCACTTATATGTAGAATCTAAGAAGGAACGGAAAGGAAAAGTAAAGGAGAAAGAAAACCTCATAGAAAAAGAGATCAGATTATTTGTGATTATCAGAGGTAAGGGGTGGAGGGAAGGGAGAATTGGAGGAAGGTAATTAAAAAAATACATACTTCCATTTTAAGATAAATAAATACTAGGGATTTAATGTGCAGCTGATGGCTATAGTTAACACTGCTACATAATATACAGGAAAGTAATTAAGGGAGTAAATCCTAAGAGCTCTCATCACAAGAAAATGTTTTCTTTTCTTTTTTTTTTTTTTCATTGTATCTATACAAGATGATGGATGTTAACTAAACCTATGGTGGTAACTCATTTCATAGTATATGTAAATCAAACCATCATACTGTGTACCTTAGACTTATACATTAATATATGTCAATTATTTCTCAATAAAACTAGAAAATAATAAGGTCTTGGCCAACCAAGGGTTTACAAAATATCACCAGTCTGCATCCACCTAATCTTTACCTTTTACTACTTCTTTCTTAGGTTTGATGTTTTTGGAGTTTATTCATGGAGTGCATTTTAAGACTCCAGAAAGACACTTGAGAGACTGTCAATGGAAGAGAGATAAGAACGCCAATTTAACTGCACAGTTATGCGTATGTCTGTCCCTCTTTCTGGAAATACTGTCCCCTGAGGGCAGGAGCTGGGTTTCATCCATGTGTACTTTTTTCATGGCACATCACCTGGTACATAAAAGCTGCTTTTTATTGTTTGTGTGAGGTAAGGTAGGAAGGAAGGAAGAATGAGGGGAGAAAGAGGACTGAGGAATGGCTAAGAGTACTACCTAGTAAAGTCAATCTTATTTTCATAATTTTAAAATAAAACCTGGTAAATAAAATTAAAAGAATACCCACGAGGTGAGATAATTCTCAAAATGTAATTTATAGCCTTCCTTTTCACACACAGTTTTCCTAAGACTTTAACTTCAGCTTGAGTTTAAAGTTATTTCAAATTTCCCCATGACTCCACTACTTGATTAAAATGTGAAGGGAGGACGCCTTGGTGGCTCAGTTGCTTAAGTCTGCCTTCGGCTCAGGTCATGATCCCAGGGTCCTGGGGTCAAGTCCCACATGGGGCTCTTTGCTCAGCAGAGAGCCTGCTTCTCCCTCTCCCTTCCTCTCCCTCTGCTTGTGCTCTCTCTCACTCTCTGACAAATAAAAAAAAATCTTAAAAAACAATAATAAAAGGTGAAGGGGACAAAATTCCATTGATTCTTCCTTACCTTCCACCAGACATATTTTAATTCTAAATATGTTAAGATCCTGATGGCACACAAATTGCACAACCTGATGCAGGTAGTTGTTAGAGACAGGGGTAAAAATAACTATTTTCCCCTATGTCATTTAGTGTTTATCCTGGGTTTGATTAAAGGCAAGTAACTGGCTAACTTTAACTTTTCCAACCGACCCCTATAAACCCAACATATCCTTAAATGGAAACCTTCTCAAAGTTTTTTAACTTTCTCTGTCACTGTGTTTATAGACATCCTCAAAGTAAAGAATTCACATGAGAATAGTAAAGTAATAATTTCCTTTCCTTTTCTTCCATAGCACATTAACTAGTTGTAGAGATACAGAGAATTAATTGGAGGAGAAAATTCCAGATATATGAGCCAAATAGTTCACATGACAATTGGGCTTAGTTTTCCGTCAAGCACACAAATAATTGTTTTTGTAAGAGAAAAATTGTTGCACATCCTCAGATGATATCTCTAATCCCATTCAGTTATCCAATAGCTGCTGTTATAGGTAATTGGAGAAACTTAGAAAAAGGCCAAGACTGTTCCACATCTATTCAAAATCCATCCAGTCAAAGTAAGTAAGACTATTGTAACCTACTAAGGAATTGTAAAAATTACAAATAATAATGTGACGTTTTCTTCAAGGGAGAAATTTCTGAGGCATTGTTCCTATATTTAAGTCACTAAGAGAGCAGTTGGAATGATGGTATTCTCACACACACACACACACACACACACACACACCACACTGTGCACAAACACACTTGTCTCATTAATATATCCTCTCAGGCTCATGAGTATTATCATCTTAGACTTAGGATGGGAAAAAGGAAGAAGGTCGGCAAATGAAGATTCTTTTTATCCAGAGTCTTTGAACTTGAGTTTAGACTAGAAAGGCGGATTAGCGTAGTCAAAGAGACTTGTGATGTGGGGAGGAGGAAGAGTAAGGAGTCTTTGAGTAGTTCTATTCCACAAGTCAGCATTTCATTTTGTGGTGACATGCATTAATCTTCTATTTTATTTCACCATATTTTATTTCATTTATTCATATTTGGGGTCAGTGAGAAAAATATAAGCAGGCTATACATATACATGACTATAATACACTAAATATATTCTTTTTTTTATTATGTTATGTTAACCATACATTACATCATTAGTTTTATACTCAAGAATATTTCATGAAAAGCAAAAGAGGCATTTCCTGATTAATTTTAAAATTAATGAATGACTCGAATTATGTCTTCATATATGATGTGCTTTTTAAAAATGTATGTATGTGCTATTTTTACCCAACAAACTTGAGAAAAATTATGTCACAGTCAAGAAATTTGAAGCATATTAAAACATGCTAAATGTTTTCAAACTTTTTACTTACTTATGCAGTTCCACCTTAATACTAAAATGACTGTTTTGTATATTAATGAAAGCATTATTTGGAAGGTATTTATATGTAAATAAACAAAACATTAAATGTCACACAAATAGACTACTGAGAAATAATCATCAAATATCACATCTAAATAAATAAAGTTAGTAGATAATCACTAGATGATAATCTGGGTCACCTAGTTATAGCCCATATTTTTCCTGCTTTATGTACCAGGATATTCTGTTTATTTCTTCACAAGTTAATTTGAATAATATGACCTTAGTGCTTCTCTTAAGACGAAGTATTACACTTTTGACAGATTTAACTTTAAGAAAAATGAATGGGTTGAACATCCAACCTCATTTTTTTTTTAAAGATTTTATTTATTTATTTGACAGAGAGAGAGCGAGAGCAGGAACACAAGCAGGGGGAGTGGGAGAGGGAGAAGCAGGCTTCCCGCTGAGTAGGGAGCCCGATGTGGGGCTCGATCCCAGGATCCTGGGATCATGACCTGAGCCGAAGGCAGACGCTTAACGACTGAGCCACCCAGGCGCCCCATCCAACCTCATTTTACTCCTTTTCTGTTCTTCATTATTTTCACTCCAGATTAACCTACAGGGTGGGATCCACAAAGAACTGTTTATTACAAGTTACATAAATATTAACTGATTTCGGTTTCAAGTGCTTTGGGTATATGTCTTCAAAGAGTGACATATATTTTTTTTTAATGAAAACAGATAGTAGATGATATATACATTGTGAGGCAGCAAAAAGTAAATATTGGATACTTCTCAAATTGAGAGGAAAAAAATAAAAATTCAAATAAGGTCAAATAATTTTTGCATGGGACATCTAGACCAAAAAAGTCAGTTTGCTTTCACTTTTGGGAAAAACAGTCTAAAGACTGGGTTATGAGAGCCTCGCACTGTATGCGATATGTAATAGTAGATCATATCTCTTTTTATTTCTTCTTCCATTGTTACTGTTCAGAACAGTTTGTTTATGGGAGGCCTCATTAATGGTTCTTTACAGCTGACCCCTGCTGTAGAGGGTATTACCACTCCACAGGTTTCTATCACACAATTTCTGGGTATGTCAAAAGCATATGTCAGAGCAGAAAGGGCAGAGATAAACCTTGGGGATCCTAAAGACTGACACCTGGCTGGAATTCAATTTGTCAGGAAGTGTAAAGCTGTGTTGCAATGCACCGAGAAGCTTGGGTTAGCTTAAAATGACTCATTTGCTGGAGTTTAAAATTAACTCCAAAGAGTTAATGTCCAATGTCCCTCTGTGACAATGTTCAAACTCTGTACAAACATAATGCTGAAATATTTAAACCCAGTGCAAATTATGTTTTGATTCAAGACAATGAATATGCTTAATTAAACTGGCACTGAAAATGTAAATATTTTAGCTAGTATCGCATTAACGCTAAAACCCTGGGAATTAAATTGTACATTTCTAATCTTTCATAATGATGAAATTCAAAATGTTATTGTTGTGTTTATAAAGGAGTCCATTGTTAGACAGCATATTCATTATGAGACAATGGTTACACATCTAATTCCACAACAGGGAAGGGATTCAATGGTTCAATATTGCATAATAAGAGATTTTACCAAAAAATCGCTATGATGTAATACTGAATTCTAAAATCCGAAGTTGTAGAAAGAAAGAAGGTATCACAAACAGCTGATATTTATAATAGTTATATTCTACCTAGTGGACTCTGTAAGCAAATTATTTTGATAATAAAATAAACTGGCATTCCAATTAACTAAACTAAAAACAGTAGCCTTTTCAGGAGAAAAATGTTATGCTTTATCTAAGAACTAACAATAAAGAGCAACAAAACGAAAATAAAAAAAAACTAGTCAAAATATCACCTTGATTCTCTAACATGTTTAAATGTGGTTTTTATCAAGGGAATAATGCCCTATCATTTTATGTAAAGCTATTTTATCTTTTTTGATCTAATGTTGACTTCACTTTGTTCAACAATTTGGTATAAAGACAAAACATGATAACTGGATATCTATTATCCCAATGTTAGAAAATCAGTGCTATCAAAATTATGAAAAAAATCAGAAATTCAGTTTGGCTGTCTTTTGTTGAATTTTAAATATAGTCTTAAATGATGATAAGATCTGGTGATATTTTAAAATGCTGAAATTGAAATGGCTACTTTGAAAGTGAGAATGTGCATCTGTACCATTAAAATTTATTAACCATCTCCTTTCTATGATCAGTTTCCCATTCTCCCATATCTGCCCACATTGACAAAACAGGATCATCTCAAGGGTGTGTCTTCTTTAATCACAGCTGGAGAGAAAAAAAAAATCCAATGGGTTTTTAAGGGAAAAAATTTGTGTACACCACAAATAATAATACCCTTATGGTCATCTAATATGACGCCCAATGATATCTGCCTCCTTTCTATCATGCTCTTGTATAATCTCCTCCCCTTGGGTACAACTTAAACCTGGTGACCTGAATAGGATGAAGCAAAAGAGAAGGGATAGCATCTCCAAGATTAGATTATAAAACAAGGATGACTTCAGTCTTGCTCTCTTGCTCATTCACTCTGAGGGAATCCAGCTGCCATGTTTTCATCATGTTATAGAGAGACCTTCATGACAAGGAACTAAGACAGACCCTTAACCAACAGCTAGTAAGAAACTGAATCCTGTATCCACATTCTTGAGCCTAGAAGCAGGTCCTCTCCCAATCATATCTTCAGATGAGACCATGACTATACCATGGCTTCAGCCTTCTGGGAGACCTCAAAGCAGAAGACCCAGATAAATCACACCCAGATTCCTTAGAGAAATTGTGAATAATGAATGTTCATTTTTTTAAGCCACTGAGTTTTGGGGTCACTTCTCATGTAACAATAGATAACTAATAAATCTCGTTCACCCTCACACCTCATACAGAACCTGTCAATCAATGAACAAAATTTAATGAGTCAACAATGGGTATCCATAACAAATTTGTGCCTTAGTTCCCGACATTGAGTTAACTATCCGAGATCTGGTATTCATCCCTTGCTGATTATTAGTAACAGTTTGTGGGTAGCTGGTGCTACAGACAACCACAAATCATACTGCCATTTTGTGTTTTATTCTAATAGCCCAAAAATTTTAATATAGCATTATAAACTCTATAAGAAGCATTACACAGCTTAATTTTATTTTTCAGCTTCTACAGTTCAAGAGGTTTTGACCTAAGCCTTAGTGTTCTTGGAAATCAGTCCTAGATACAAAAATTTCTGAAAATAAGAACTGGATTTCTTTCCCTTTCAGTTGTTGCCACACAAAACCCCCCACCCTGCCCCGAGCCTGACAGTCATATATATACAAATATAGGTATAGATTAAAAACTTAAACTACAATAGCTACCAAGTTATTTATTGAACATCTCAAGTAAATAAGCTATCTACTGACTGACAAAAAGTTAAGTATAGGGTGGGAGTATGGTTTCAAATAACTATGAAAAGGATTCTGTAGAACTCAAAATCCATACCAAATCACCTAAGAAATGAGGTCTGAGAAGAGGAAGATGGAGGACTGGTATGGCAATAAATCCCACTACATTTATTTTTTTAAAGATTTTTTATTTATTTATTCGAGAGAGATAGAAAGAGAATGAGCAGGAGGAGAGGCAGAGGAAGGGGGGAAGTAGACTCCCTGCTGCACAGGGAGCCCAATGCAGGGCTTGATCCCAGAAGCCTGGGATCATGACCTGAGCCGAAGGCAGATGGTTAACTGACTGAGTCACCCAGGTGCCCCTAAATCCCACTACTTTAAAACAAAATTTCTAAATTATGGGGATGGTGGCACATACACACCCTCAATTCCTGGTAAGAAATCAATAGGAGAATGTTGGCCCTGATCAGATTCTACACCATCCAGCCAATTATCTGTTCTCTGTATCAAATCAAGATAAACAGAAGTGCCCTGGGGCTTAAATGTTTTCACGTCTATGTGATCAACATAATCACCAATACAAGTCACCTTATGCATTCTCAAGTTTGTGAGGATGTCACTGGAAATCTGCAGATTATATTAGACAACTTGTTTTTTAAAATTGAAATAAAAAACAAACATAAAACACGGAATTTGTAAAAGATTCTACTAAAAGGGGATGGCAGCCTAAAACTCACACATGGTTTCTGACAGAATCATTACATTTCTCTTACTGCAGCCAGTTTCATTTTACAACATGCAACAAAAGTTATTCTATCACTGTGACACATACCATTAAAAAATTAAACCTAGAAACAAGATGGCTGGCCCCTACCATTTTATTTATAATAGCTTGTTTGCAACCATTTGTGGAAAAAAATATATAAGGCTGGAAGTAAATTTTATAACTGACAATATAAAGTTATTACATATATTAACTGATTACTCAATAGCAACATGAAACATAAAAATGAAAAACTCAGTATGAATATATAAAAGTTGTTAACAGTAGATTCTAAGAGTTCTCATTATGAGGAGAAAAACCCCTTTTTTTCTTTTTCTTTTTCTTTTTTTTTTATTTGTATCTATAGGAGATGATGGATGTTAACTAACTCATTATAGTAACCATTTCACAATGTTTGTAAGTCAAAATCATTATGCTGTACACCTTAAACTTATACAGTGCTATATATCAATTATATCTCAATAAAACTGGGGGGAGGGGGGAAGATCAGAGACCAGACTATAACTAGAACTGCTTACATTAGAAGCAAAGTGTCACATGAACAATCCATACTGTTTTTTACCTTGTATTATTTACCTTCAAGAAAATATTTTTAGTGTAAAATAAATACAAAGCAAGTTAAATGAAGGAAATAATAAAGATTAAAACAAAAATTTAAAAAAAATTAAAAAGGGGCACCTGGGCGGCTCAGTCATTAAGTGTCTGCCTTCCGCCCAGGTCATGATCCCAGGGTCCTGTGATCGAACCCCACATCGGGCTCCCTGCTCCATGGGAAGCCTGCTTCTCCCTCTCCCACTCCCCCACTTATGTCCTCTCTCTCGCTGTCTCTATCAAATAAATAAATAAAATCTTAAAAAAAAAATTAAAAGAGGAAACAATAAAAAAAACAATAAAACTAGAAGCTGGTTCTCAAAAAAAAAAATCAATAAATTAAAAAAAATAAGGAAAATGGACATAGATAAAAAGAAAGAAGACTAAAATTACCAATATTCAGAATAAAACCAGGAACATCCATTATGGACCCTGCCAACATCAAAAGGATACTAAGGAATTATTCAGAGTAACTTTACGCTCATAAATTATACAATTTAGAAGAAATGGCCCCAGGATAACATAATTCTAAAACTCAACCAGATAAAATAGATAATCTGAATAGTACTAAAACCACTAAATAAATTGAATTTTTAATTAAAAAGCTCCCAGAAATGAAATTCTCGGGCCCAGATGATTTCACAGGAGAATTTTGTCAAATAAAATTTTATGCAATGTCCTCTAGAAAATAGAAGACAGGGGAATACTTATTCTATGAGTCTACCCTTACTCCGATACCAAAAGTAGACAGAATACAAAAAAAGAAAATTACAGATCAGTATCTCTCATTGAACTTAGGTGTAACAATTCTCAATTAAAAATTAGCAAATTAAATCTAGCAATGTGTGAAAATAATTATATGTCATGACCAAATGGAATTGATTCCAAGAATGCAAGGTTAGTTCAACATTAAAAAATAATTCAGTGTAATCTACCACACCAATTGGTTTAAAAAGAAAATTAAATAGTCATGTCAACTAATCGAGAAAAAAGCACTTGACAAAACTTAACACTCATTTATCTTAAAAACTTAAAAAAGCAACTTTTGGAACTTCCTCGTATGGGCTAAGTTGTGTCTCTTCTCCCATCCTACAAATTTGTATGTTGAAGTCCTAGCCCCCAGTAACTTAGAATGTAACTATTTGCAATAGGGTCTTTGAAGAGATAACTAAGGTTAATCAGGTCATTGGGGTGGGCCCTAATCCAATATGGCTGGTGTCCTTACAAGAAGGGGAGATTAGTATACAAACAATACAGAGGAAAGACCATGTGAACATACAAAGAGAAAACTGCTATCTCCAAGTCAAGGACAGAGGCCTGAGAAGAAAGCAACTCTACCATCACCTTGATCTTGGGACTTCTAGTCTCCAGGATTGTAAGGAAATAAATTTCTGTTGTTTAAACCTCCCAGTTTGTGGTACTTTGTTATGGCAGTCCCAGAAAACTAATATACTTCCTTCACTTGATTAAAGGGCATCCACAGAAAATCTACACTTAACATTACACTTAATGGTGAAAGACTGAATAGTTTCCCACAATATTCAGGAACAAAGCAAGGTTATTAACTTTGACCATTTTTATTCAACATACTGCTGAAAGTTCTAGCTAGCACTTTAAGTCAAGAAAAGGAAATAAAAGGCATATTGATTGTTAAGGAAGAAATAAAACTCTCCGTATTTTACGAAAAACTCTTAGAATTTAGCAGTGAGTTCCGAAAGGTTGTAGAATATAAGATCAATATGTAAGAGTGAATCACATTTCTATATACTAAAAATAAACATGTGCAAACTAAAAAATTAAAAACACAAAGCCATTTATAGTTGCTTTAAAAAAATTAAATGTTTAGGTATAAATCTAACAAAATAGCTCCAGAATTTATATCTTAAAAATGACAAAATTCTGGGCGCCTGGGTGGCTCAGTTGGTTAGGCGACTGCCTTCAGCTCCGGTCATGATCCTGGAGTCCTGGGATCGAGTCCCGCATCGGGCTCCCCGCTCAGCCGGGAGTCTGCTTCTCCCTCTGACCCTCCTCCCTCTCATGCTCTCTCTGTCTCATTCTTTCTCTCTCAGATAAATAAATAAAATCTTTAAAAAAAATGACAAAATTCTGATGAAAGAAATCAAAGAAGACCTAAATAAATATAAAGGCAAACCATATTTATGGCATGAAGAGTCAACGTAATAAAGATATCAATCCTTTCCAAATTAACCTATAGGTTTAATGCAATTCCTTTAAAAATCCCAGCAAGTATTTTTATAGCATTGACATGCTTATCTAAAAATTTATGTAAGAAGACACAAGATCTAGAAGAGTGTAAAAAAAAAAAAAAGAAATTTTGACAAATAGGAATGAAGTATTGATGAATCACTCTTATCTAATGTTAGGTCTTACTGTCTAGTGACTATATGAAGGCAATGTGGTACTGGTGGAAGAGAGCCGCATTGAAACAATACAGAGAACTGACATATAGACTGAGTATGTGCCTAACTGAGATTAATAAAAATCTAAAAGCAATTCAATAGAAGAATTAGCATTTTCAATGAATAATCTTGAAGCATTTGGACATTCATAGGCAAAAAGAAAGAAAGGAAAGAAGGAAGGAAGGGAGGGAGGGGGGAGGAAACTCAATCAAATTTTAATGGTCAATACAAATATTAACTCAAAATAAATTAAAGACTTACATGCAAAACAAAACAAAAAAAAAACTAAAAGTTTTAGAAAAAGACATAATACATAAATCTTTGGGACCTAGGGCTAAGTGGCAAGTTCTTAAACTTATTATTGCAAGCACAATCTATAGAAAAAAAATGGATAGATTGGACCTCATTAAGATTAAAAAAAGATTCTGTAAAAAGGGTGAAAATCAAGCCACAAACTGAGAAAAAAAAATTTACAAGCCACATATCAAAGATCAGAATTATATATAGAATTGAATATGGAAATAGCTTTCTAATGAACAATGGAAACACAAATGATCCAATTAGAAAATGGACAGAAAACAGTTACATCATTTAAGAGGGTATAGAGATATCACATAAGCACATGAGAATATATTCAATATTCTTAGTCGTAAGGAAAACACAAATAAGAATGACTAAAAGATAGTGATTACATAATACACCATCAAGGATGTGGAAGAACTAGATTCCTCATACACTGCTGGTGAGAATGTAAAATAGGACATCTATTCTGGAGAAAGTATGACAGTTTCTTAAAAAACTAAATATCTGCTTACCATATGACCAAGCAGTCATACTCTTCGGCATTTATTCCAGAGAAACGAAAACTTATGTTCAACCAAAAACCTGTATATAGATGCCCACTGCAACGTTATTTTTATTAGGCCAAATCTGGAAACAACTAAATTATTTCCATGGATAAATAAATATACCGTGGTTCATCCATACCATGGATTAATACTGAGTCTTAAAAAGGAAAAAACTATTCATACATGTGAAAATTTGGATGGATTTTTTTTTTTAAAGATTTTATTTATTTATTTGACAAAGAGAGACACAGCGAGAGAGGGAACACAAGCAGGGGGAGTGGGAGAGGGAGAAGCAGGCTTCCCACCCAGCAGGGAGCCCGATGTGGGGCTCGATCCCAGGAGCCTGGGATCCTGACCTGAGCCGAAGGCAGACGCTTAACGACTGAGCCACCCAGGCGCCCCTGGATGGATCTTTTAAGAATTATGCTGAGTAATTAAAAAAACTCAAAAGGTTATGTATGATTGCATCCACATAACATCCTTGAAATCACAAAATATACAGATGGAGAAGAGATAAGTGGTTATCAGGTATTAGGAAGAGGCAGAAGAAAGGAGAGAAGTAGCTATAAAATTACTATACTGTAAAAGGGAGCACAGGGAATCCTTATGATGAAACTATCCTATATCTTGACTATGGTAATGGTTACACAGATCTATGATAAAATTGCACAGGATACACCCACACCTCCCCCCACACACAAATGAGTGTTTATAAAACTGGTGAAATCTGAATAATGTCAGTGATGTAACGATGCATATTTCTTACTTGCAATATTGTACTACAATTAATGCAAGAAATTGAGATTTAAAAAAATTGGGTGAAGTTTATAGGGAACTGCTCTGACTTATTTCTTAAAACTACACATTAATCTATAATTACCCCAAAATAAAAAGTGAAACTAACAAAACAAAAAAACATATTCTTAATGACAATCAGAACTTAATGACCATAATCATAATAGCTACTAACCAGGCATCGAGTGCAGTGTTAAACCCTTATAATATCTTTTTTCTTTCTTATTGTTGTGGGAGCTCTGTGAAACAGGCACGTTATTAATCCCTATTTCACAAATAAGAACATCGACATTTTGAGAGTTAATAAAATTTGCCTAAGAGGATGTAACATATTTGCAAGAAATGAGGGATTTAAACTCATGTTAAGTACAGATCTAAGACTCTTGGCTGGCTACAATACTTTTTTGTTATGTAAAAAACATTTATTATCTCATATGTCCTTTATAGACTTGGCATAATGGTTGGCAATAAATCTATCTATCTGTCTATATATTTATGAATAAATGAATGAAATCATTAAACCATCAAATTTTATTCTCTGAAAGCATGGGCATAATGGTGTAAGGGAAAGAGCAAACTGTATGTTCCTTCAAGTCATGTAATTTGGAAAACTAAATGAAAATCTGAGCTTCAATTTCTTGATTGCCTGACTAGAGAAACGGATGCTTCATATATCTTTTAGATTCTATCTCTCAAATATCAGATGTCTCAAGCAAGTTTTTGGCATCACAGTTAATTTATGATTGACATTTTTAATGAGTGTCTGAAATGCCAATATTTTGTGTTGTTGATAAAACGATCCATATGTTTTACATTTCAGATACTCAGACAGCTGAATTGACATTCTGTTGTGAAATGTTAAATTCCTAATACGATTCCAAATCCAGGCAGTAGGCTAACCCATTTCCATAAGAACTTAGAATATGCTCAAGATTTTATTCTTGTTTTCATCTGAGACTTGGAGTTTTAAAGTACCTAGAATGTGCAAAGACACATGTTGCTATAGATTAATCTTCATCAAGAATATCAAATGTTGTGTAGAAGGATTAACAGCATTATTTGCTAGCACAGGAACTGAGCCAATTAATTTCCTGTAAGAGAACTCAGGAGACCCTCACTAGCCCATGAACTGGAACTTACGGCTTCTGTATTAACTCTTCATATCAGGACTATAAGCTTCAGTAGGGCAGGAAGTTGGTGTTTCCTTTACCACACTATTCCCAATATTTAGAACAGTGCCTGGCACACAATGAGGATTGTTCTGTCAACAAAATAGCTGAAAAATAATCTAGTAAACATCATAGGCAAGCACAGTTAAATTTTTACCCAATTGTTATATATCTATCCCAATTGCTGTGTTTATTTAAACCTCATCCCAGTTAGCTGGGAATTAAACTCACTACATTGTATTCTCTCATTCTTAAACTTTGGTGCAAATATCTGAATACAGTATTTCAGATTTCTTTCATTGCCCTTTTCAGAGTATCTCGCTAATATAGTAACTCAATTCATTTCCTTGGAATTCCTAATTTTTCCCTTGATTTACATACAGCAGAAAAAAAAGTAATAAGGTAAAAGTAAAATAAATAACTTTAAAGTAAATAAATAAAGTAAAAGAAATAACTTTCTCAAGATATCTCTTTGCACTGAGAACACACAAAAAATCACCTATGTTTTTAAGCTCATTCAAAATTTCTTAATGTGTATTTTTTTCTCCTTTAGAATAGCAGCAAATCAATACATCTCCCCCTACCTTATCACCTTCAACTTGAAGACCGTGATTATTTGTATACCATTTAATACTGATAATTTATATAACATTTAACATAAGCACATTAGAGAAAACCACACACTTAAAAAACATTATTATCATAGAAATACCATTTTTGAAATTAAAAAAATTATCTAAAAAAACTCATTACTTCTTGTGGTATAGGAAATCACCATTCATTTCCATTAGTCATAATTAAAATTTTATTAATTTTCTTTTGTATTTTTAGTGTACTTTTCATAAGTCTCAGAATTTGATCTCTCTAATGGCTAGACGAGCATTTTAAAATAAAATTCTGTAAAGTAGATCACTGATACTCTGTGTTAGGTAGTGTCTACCTTTTGCCTTTTCAGGAGCCCAGTGGGGAATTTCGGTCCTGCAAATGGACCAGACAACAGTATCTATCACTGGCAGTCCTCCCAGTTTTATAGTATGGTCCATCTCCACTATCACACTTTTGTTTTTCTATATCAGGTCAGAGATGTCATTGCAAATAATTCATTGTCTGGCTTTTTTCAGTCTATCAGAAGTTCAGTCAAAAATATTCCATTCATTCATTCATTCATGGAAAACATTCTATGCTAGACGAGAATGTAACAGTGATTTAGACAGTTATGGTTCCTCTCCAGCAGGATAAAATGGCTTTCTTCTTGATTTATAAGAGTTCATAGCTATGATCAACTTGATGTTCTCTTTTTCTGTTGTATTCACCATGAACTATTAAGTACAATAATAACATTATTATTGACCCTTAACATTAAGGGTCACTTCAAAGAGACTAACCCTCTCATGACAACTATACTTTCAATTCAAGATGACATTGGTATCTTTCCAGCATTTTAAATTAGAAGTTTCTTTGTTCCAGCTCTCACCTATATGTAAAGATACAGATCTATGTATATATGGATATGGACTATATATTATCTATAATCATATGTATATATATAGTCATCAAATACATATTATACATCATTATAATTAAACCTTCTAAAAGATCTCTCATTCTCCTCCTTTCCTAACTAGGATCCAATCATCTTTTGCATGGATTCTTGCCTTCTAATTCCTTACTTCTCTCTGAAATCATGCTTCACATCACCACCAAAATCAGGAAACTAAAACACAAATTTTCTAATTGTTTGTAAAACAACAACAACAACAACAACAACAACAAACAAAGTCAAAAACTTCAGCTCCAGAGTCATTTCCACCTTCTTTCCCAGAACTCCAACACTATCTGCCTCCCACACCACAACAAATTACATACAGGATTCTAAATACATTCTGCAATTTCATGTCTTTGGTAAAATTCTCAGGTGGGTCTCTCTTTATGAGTACATTCTACTCTGATCATCTTCCTAGTCTGCCTACCACTTACTTCTCAAAATCCATTTTCTATTTTTCTACAGCAGATTGTAGACATTTTCATTACAATTCAATTCATTATAAAGAAGTATTTGTTTACAGCTGGATTATGAAGATAGGGATTATGTCTTACTCCATATAATCACAGCATCTACCTTTTTCCCTATACAAAAGGAAAGAGAAAAAAAGGGAAAGAAGGAAGGAAGGATGGAAGGAAGAAAGGAAGGAAGGAAGGAAGGAAGGAAGGAAGGAAGGAAGGAAGGAAGGAAGGAAGGAAGGAGGGAGGGAAGGAAGGAAAGAGAGACAGGAAGAGAAAAAAGGAAGTAAGTAAGGAAAGAAACAATGACTTCTGAGTGAAGAAAATGGTATTTATAGGTACAGGGTATAGTCCTACTAAGGTAATTTCCATGTAATGACATTTTTATGTAATAATTTTCCTTTTTCTTATGTGATTAATTCATCTGTCTGCTACATGTAATTAGATATGCATTGTGTAATTACAATTGATAAGCAATTAAAATAATTCATATGCTCTGAATTTACTTGTCTATATTTTCTAAAATAATGTATAGGAAATTGAAGGGGGGCAGAAGAATATAAATTCACATATCCAGCAAACATCTTGTCTCCAAGTGAAACTGTTTTATTATTAAAATTATTAAGCAAAAATTCAGAAAGCTCTTTTTTAACTTTTAACATTTTTAATCAATTATAAAAGAACTATATTGAAAATACATTAAAAATCTCTCTTCTGTCTACCTACCTATTCTCTAAACCTCTAAACCAGAGAAGTACACTGTTAATATTTGCTAAAAATCATTAAAATACATTCTTATTTATAAAAGGAAGCATATGTGATGCAATATCTTGCAGGTTGCTTTCTCTCATAACAATATACCCTAAATAGGTTCACCAAGAACATCCGGTGTTCTTGAAAAACACGGTATTTTAATGGGTAGCAAGTCCCATTATATAGTTGTACTGGATTTATTTAATCAATTCCTATTATCAAATATTTAGTTGCTTTTTTTTTTTACCTTTTACTAGTATAATTTAAAATATGTATTTTTCACATTCTGAATAGGAATGGTCTTGATTAGTTGTTCATAGGAATTTTACCAGCACTGGATGTTATTTTTTTTAATCTCCATAATATTAAATACTGAAATAACTACTACTAAGTAGTGCAACTTCTTCTCAGGTTATAAAAACAACCTACCAAGTACTTCCTTTCTCCTTCCCATACCTCAAAAAAGTCCATTTACTCACCAGCATCAATAACGTTTCTTATAAATCAAATAATATCACTTTTCTGCTTAGAATCTATTTTCAGCTTTGTGGGCAATAAGCACAATATGCCATTACTCAGCTCTGCCATTTTAGGGTGAAAGCAGCCATAGACGATATGAATAAATGAATGGGTGTGTCTGTGTTTCAATAATACTTTTGTTACAAAAAGAGGTGGTGAGCAGAATTTGACCCATAGATTTATATTTTACCAACCCCTGGCCTAAAAATCTGGTTGTTTCTGACCTTATAACCTAACTCACTTCCTTCACTCACTTAACTTTCGTGAAACCAGCCAGGCATTCTTCAAACCCAGGACCTTTGTACTTGCTGTCCCTTTTTCCTGGAAGGTCATCCTCTAGAAAGCTATAAGGCTCATTCCCTCACTTCCTCTCATTCAAAGGTCTCCTTAATAGAAAGGCTTTCCCTTACTGACCTCACTCTTTATTCCCTTACTCTTTCACTTAATGTCATTCATTGCAACCTGATTTTTTTTTAATTTATTTTTTTGTGTGTGTGTGTGATTCTACCCTCCTCACTTAAAGCAAGCTACATAAGAGCAAGGATATATCTGTTTTGGTCATTGCTGAATCTCTAGGACCTAACACCTAGCTGTCTCAGTAAATATTATTAAATAAATGATTGAGTTACTAATGTAACATCCGTGTCTAATATTATTTACATGTACATATACATATGTATATATACTTTGCAATATATGAATCTATTAAGAGTTTTTATGTTTTCCTTATTAACTACTGTTTTTTTAAACAAATTTCATATTATTAAATAGCTTATTTTGATTTATCTCATTTGGCTCCAAATGTCTTTGACTTACTCTTTATTTCCAAGAAGCACATTTTTTGAGACTTCTCATGTTGAGATATAAAAATTTGAATCATAATCTGTTTTACTCAAAATTCTATGGAAATGATTCACTATTTTGGGCGTTTATTTTTGTCTTTAACAATGCTCATGTCTACTTATTAAGCACTGAGTTGTTGTGGGTTTTTTTGTAGTGTTTTTTATATTTCTATATGAATAAGCGAAGATACTTTGTTGTTGTTTTATTCTTTAAGTGTACTTACTTTACTAAGATGTGGGTCTCTTTTCAGCAACAAAATCTGCATGGAGGTGATCAGAGTGAAGAGCTGAGGGGAAAGCTCTGTGGGTTTGAATCTAGGCTCAAACTTTCATCCTGCTCTTCAATTTCTTCCTCTCCAAATGCTAGTACTCCTTTAACAAGGTTTAATAGGTTTAATAAGTTGTGAACATTAAATGAGTTTATAGATACAGAGCATTTTGGAAGTTAATGATTATTAACTCAATGCAAATTACCATCACCATCACCATTATCAATTTAACTTAGTATATCGTGAATGCTTACATTAAAAAATAAATTTTCTTCAACTTTTTTATCTTATTTCTTCAGTGTCACTCATCTTCAATTTTTCATCTTGGGATTCTGTTTATAGTACTACTACTATAAACTGTTAATATTTCACCCATGCTTATTTTGTTATTTTTACTTTTACCTCTATCATTTATTTTTAATTATTTGGAAAATTTTTAAACTCTTTTTATTATTTTGGCACTAATTTTTTTGTCGGAATGATCCAATCTCATATACTTTTTTAAAATCAGAAATCTTTCAAGTTAAGCAAAATTCACATCAACAAATATTCATTGGAAGCTCCTACTATGTGTATACATTATCCCAGGAGCCATGGTCCTTTTCCAATCTCAGATTCTTCTTTGTGTCTGCACCTCTGTTTTTTTGCATAAAACATGTTTTTATTTTTTCCCTAAGGATCAAACCTGTGAAAGGGGGGTTATAACAGAATTTATTATGGTGATTAAATGTTAATATTTGTAGTACCCTTAGAATAGCACCTGACACATAGTAAATGTTTTGGAAGTAATATTAAGTTTAATCAATAAAAACAAACAAACAAAATTCTACATTTTTCTATATGCTTTCTTGACTTTCATTATTTTTTAAAAAGATTTATTTATGTATTTTATACAGAGAGGGAGCACGTGAGCAGGCAGAGGAGGGGCAGAGGGAGTGGTGTGAAAGAGAATCTCCAGCATACTCCCTGCTGAGCATGGAGTTGGACCCAGGGCTCCATCTCATGACTCAGAGATCATGACCTGAGCAGAAACCAAGAGTCGGATGCTCAATTGACTAAGCCACCCAGACACCCCTCTGGACTTTCATTATAATTCTTTGTCATAGGGAGATGTTTGTTTCTTCATATTGTGTTCTTTCTTTTGAAATGCAACATTTTTTCTTACATCAGATTTTTTTCTTTGTCTCATGTTTAACAGGGAGAAGAATTAACTTTCATATTGTGCACTGACGTAGGTTCTCCCAGAGATTGTGGAAAACCCTCATCTCTTCTTTCAAGTTGCCATGAAGGAGAACATTTAGATTCACTGTGACCTATTTAGTTAGAGAGATTTAACAATAACCAAGTTTTGAGAGAACACCAGATGGAGAGGATGGGTGGTTTTCCTTGTTTGTTGTAGAAGAAGGTGGACACTAGCTGGAGCTAACTGTTCATCACCTGGCATAGACATACTAGCTGCAAAGCCGCAAGTCAGTTCACAGGCACTCTGCCTAGCCCAGATACCAACTTTAAGCAGCAGCCTAGACTAGTCAAGTACATCGGGGTATCTATCTATTCAACATGGCCTCATGGACTTCAGAGAAACATTGCTAGAAGGCTACTGATTTCCCTGACACAATCTAGTCCTTACACTCAAATTGTGAGGTCCACTATCAATTTACAAGTGATTTGTGGCAGGTCATGTGCACATTTTTCCTTTCATTCACCTGCTTTTACCTATACTTTGATTGCTGAGATGTCTTTATACATATGGCATGTGGCATGTATAATTTTTTTTCTGGTTTCCAATGCTAATCTTTTTCTTGTTTCATAACCAATTGATTATTTGAAGATGAATCTCAGTGTGGGCAATTTAGGAACATGTTCTCAATCTCCCATCATACCTTAGATTCTTACTACTAACATTTTATGATACTTACTATTATCAAAACACTTCACCATACTCATAAATATGTTACAACAAAGAATAATTTTTTCCTATATAAAAGTGGAACCAATACTGAAGAATGACAGGAATTTAGCATACACCTTTACCTAAAACACATCCTCATATATATTCACCTTACACAGATTTTTGTTGCATATATTTCATGTTAATACCATGTGTTCATATGAATCTTAAAAGAGTAGTTCTGCCCAGTGTAAATGAAAGCAAAGCTTGAAGTACACTATCTTAATTATAAATGTTATGGGTCCACTGTTTGAGAGGGCTTTTCTCCAGAGATTACAAATAAAATGAAGTACATCCAATTAAGTGCCAGATTGACAAGAATTTTCCTTTATGCTTACTGGCAACCCTCAGATAACTCATTCAGAATTAGAGATTCAAGTACTCTCAGTGACAGCGGGATTCCACTTTCTACTCACTCTGACATTTCTATCTATGCATAATGGAAAAAGTGTGTGTGTGTAATAAAAATAACCAAAAAAAAAAAAAAGGAAAGAAAATATGTTGCTATTCATTTTTATCTGTATCCAAAGAGATTTTAAAAATTTATTTTCTGAACATGTTACCTACAACTACAAAGCTCAAAACCAAATTAAGAACTCTCTTCTTCATAATAATGATTTAGCATTTATGTGAAAGGAATTTACATTAAAAATGTACATGTGCATATGTTAAAATAAGGCAGATATTGAATATATATACATTCAATAAGTGTAATATATGTACTTTCTTATATAATATATATATTCTGAAATTAGGATAGTATAATTCATAGCTAGAGAAGAAAGAGATCAAACATACTAATACAAAAACCTTTCAGAGAGCAAAATTTCACCTTTTTAAATTTATAAAAATATAGTCTTAAAAAATAGAGTAATTCTCCCGTCTACCACTTAGCAAAGATGAACACTCAACATAAATAGAAAAATTTTTGACAGCTGGGATAATGTGCCTTAATGGCTCATTGACAGGCAGACTGGTTTCGTCCATCTGCACATTTATTTCTATTTCCATGGTGGTCCAGCTGCAAGTGTTACCACATTTGATAATGCCTTCAATTAGATCTTCACTCTTAATGGATATCATTATTTTTCATAACCACCCTCCCATGGGTTTAATTCAAAGTAAGCAACAATAAAAATATATAAATGATAGAGTTAACATTCAGTAATTTTATGCCTCATTTTACTATAGGAGTAACAAATATGGATAGGTTTGAGCAAATGTATGGCTTTATACTGACTCAGTGTATCTCAGTTTGTCTCCTCAGTGATTTTGTGAACTAATCCTTTATCACTCTTTTAAATTATATATTCACCTGATACATTTTACATGAAAGTAGGTCATGTATATTAGTGGACACCCAAAAATCCATTCCTACTTATTTGTCTTTATTTTGTGATTGATTCCTGCCTTCTTAATCAGCTCTCCTTTTAATATTATAGAAACACTTATGGTTCTCCATGAAGTAAGATAAAAGCTGAATTACAATTCATTTTTTCCTTAGGGCCTCAAATGATAAAGGTAGCTTTAGAAATCTGAGACATGCTGAGATTTAGCTGAAAGCAAGAAGAAACTTAAATCATCCCCACAACAAAAAAGCCTGCAGGCAAGTAAGGTGGACCAATTAAAGCATTCCAAGTCATTCCCGATGATTCTTTAAGTCAGATGTTAATTATCACTAGACTCACTAGGGACCAAGCGTTCTTTCTGTGTATCAAGACCTACTTGGACCTTAATTTGGCTTTGTCAAAATAACCTTTGTCTGTGACAAAAGTCTTCTTTAACTTGTAAGGCTGATTAAGCTCTGCAATAGAAGAATGGTGAGCTAATTTTATTTTGAAGTCCTTTGAAATCCATATTAAATTTCTGTCCAGAATACATCTACCATTTAAGTATTTTCAAATAAATTCCTAGACATAATCCTGAGCCATTGGGATTATTTTTTATTACACAGAGCCAATATTACCATATTTATAATCACTGGACAATAGAAAATGTTTTAATAGTTAAAACTTTGTTTTGTTAAAAAAGAAACTGAAACTATCTTACACATGACAAACATCATGGTTCTGGTTTACTGCTTGGAAAAAAATTTTGGCTAATTGGTGGGTAGTGTCTTTGTCAACCATGAACTTAGACCTCTGCTATCAGAATATACTGCAGATACAGAATATCTATATTGCCTTCTTTGGGGTCCTGATATCCCCACCATTTCTTTTTAAATCAAGACAATGTATATTTCTCATGATGTAGCTATTTCTTGTCCATTATGTATTTTGTGACAGAAAATTTTTAATCAAGCCAATACTGTGAAGTTGAGCTTGGTGCTATCATTTAAAAGGCACATGGGGGGGGGGAATCGGAGGGGGAGACGAACCATGATAGACTATGGACTCTGAGAAACAAACTGAGGGTTCTAGAGGGGAGGGCGGTGGGGGGATGGGTTAGCCTGGTGATGGGTATTAAAGAGGGCATGTATTGAATGGAGCACTGGGTGTTATACGCAAACAATGAATCATGGAACACTACATCTAAAACTAATGATGTATGGTGATTAACATAACATAAAAAAATAAAAAAAATAGAAGGCACATGTTTTTTTTGTTTTGTTTTTCCTTTTTAAATTTAAATTCAATTAGCCAACATATAATACATGATTAATTTTTAATGTGATGTTCAATGATTCATTAGTTGTGTATAATACCCAGGGCTCATTATACCATGTGCCCTCCTTAATGCCCATCACCCATTTGTTTTAAAAGAAACAAAACTGGATTTGAGGCCCTGGTCCTTTCTTTACTGTGTATGTGGCCTTTGGCAAATGACTTACATGAGTCTCAAACTCCTCACCCTTAAAAAGTGGATAATGATTTTATTTTACACTTTGAGATATAATAAAGAATTAATGTCTCTTGGATATTTTAAATGCTGCAGCTTCAAAGTTGTCTGGAAATTTGTTTTCTGCAAATTCCTCTATGCTGAAGGGCATAGTTTAATTGTAAGCACATGGTGAACGTGGGCATATCGAGAACTGTCTCATTTGTGTCTTTCTGTCTGCCAAATCATACAGAACCTACTAAAATAAGTGAGGTGGAGAATGAGCCAATTTTCTGAGAAGCTTTAGGAAGGACACATGTGACATACTAGAGGAATGGAAGACCAGAAATAAACAGTAGTATAGCACAATCTCTTGCTAAGAGTGACATTTCCAAGTTTGGGCTAAATTTCATCATTTCCCTAGATGCAAGCCAGGAAGTGATTACTATGTAACTCTGTATATGGCCTAGTTAAGAATTTCTTTAAAGTTTCAGCTATATAATTACAGTTTCTTCATACCTTGAAAAGTTCAGTTTTCTGGTAAATTAGGATGAGTATAAAAGTGTATGAGCAACACTAATTGAAAGAAAAATACTGGTGGTTTCTGAAGTTTCACTAGACCACAAAGTAGAGATAATAGAAGCTGAGGTCAACAAAGCAAGTGCCCTCACCTGGCAGGCATTTCAGGCAAGAGACTTTTGACATGATCTAACGTTAATGGTCTTTACTCTTAAAGGGAAACAAACCGTCATGTTGTGTTTAAAGAGTAAGATGAACACACCTTCATGTTTAGGACCATTTTGCACCAAAGAAGCTAAATCAGATTGTCATCATGTGCAAGTACAATACCAGTTACCAAAAGTTTCTGTTAATTTTTATAACCCACTAAAAGATTACAGAAACGTTCAGTGATTCCCCAGAGTAATTGTAATCACTTGCACAGTGTATAATGTTATTCCGAGAACATCAATTGCTTAAAATTGATAATAGTTCCACCCTAGAATTACATAGCCAATTATGTGTCTCTTTCATTTGTCACACCAGATTAGATTTCTGGCCCATCTAGTTAGGCATATTGCCTTTGCCAGTAACCAATACTCAATGTGAGGAAAACAGAACACAACGATATAAGAAGTGAAATAAATTAGCAGGTCTCACTGTGTTTGCTTCCTGAGAATACTAGCATGCAGTCATATATCTAGAGCTTATTAACATATATAATATTAATATATAAACTGACACAAATACATCTGACACATTTTGACATAAAAATCTTTAAGGACATTTAAAACATCATTCAGGACATTTGCCTCCAACATTCTGAGTATCAGTTAAAAAGTCTTATCATACTCCCAATTTAAAAGAAAAAGAAAAAACCTCAATTGTCTTAAACAAACTGAATGCATTGATTTATAGGATTGAACTATTCAGAGTTATGGCAGTACTCAGGCAGTAGTGTTCATTGGGGCTCTAGCTCTATTCCATTGCCCCATTCCAACACTACTTTTGTCTTCAGTCTTCATAGCAGCTTGAAAGCTCCCCATCATTCCTCTGCACACTTTTTTGTTTGTTTTGTTTTGTTTTGTTCTGTTTTCACATACAAAGTGATGGAAGTTATCTTATCTGGCTACCAGAAGACAAACGACCTAAGTTTACTCTAATTTGATCATCACTGGCCACCTATGTAGGAAAAGAATATCTATTTTCTTTGTTTCCCATTTCTTTCAGAAGACTTTTGCAAAAAGCAGTCTGAGCCTTTCTTTCCACATTTTCCTCTCTTGTTGTAATGGAGGAGGCAGGTCCTATTAATTGATGAGAAGCTATGGTCTCCCATCCTTTAGTAAACCCTTCCTAGGAGAATAAGGTGTTCTTGTAACTTCTCTCTTTCTCTCTCTCTTTTTTTTTAATATTTTATCTATTTATTTGACAGAGAGAGAAACAGAGAGAGAGAGAGAGAGAGAGAGAGAGAGAGAGAGAGAGAGAAAGCACATAAGCAGGCAGAGGGAAGGGAGAAAGAAGCAGGCTTCTAGCTGAGCAGAGAATCCCAGGACCCTGGGATCATGACCCAAGCCGAAGACAGACACTCGACTGAGCCACCCAGGCCCCCCTATTTTTTTTTTTTTTTTGTATTCTTGTAACTTCTTGTGTTTATACTGTTGCAACAAATATCACAGTCTTCTCTGAGGTTTTGTCCCTTTCCTGGCTTCAAGTGTCTCCAAGAAAGGATGAAATAGTTATCCCTATACCTATGTAGCCTATTGTTCAGTTCCAAATTTATACTATTCAATATATAGTTGATGATGAATACTTGAAACTGAAATTTAGTTCAGCAGTATCACAGCATGTTTTAGATAGGCCTACATGAGTTCATATTGCATTTCTGTGCTTATTGCATCATTCATTCATTCTATTTCTTCAGTTTCCACTTGCTATGTGTTGTTCCTTTCACTTGGGGAAGAAGTACCCTAGTGCAAAAACTTGATCCTTACTCATGTAAGCTGCTTTTAAAGATACATGGCTTGAAGGCTGCTGAGTTAGGTATTCTAGGCTGAAGGTAAAACCAGATGTTCTCATGTAGGATAACAACATCTAGGTCTTGTGAACAGAGGAAATATCCAAGTTCATGCATAATTATCTAATGAAAATACACTATTAGCCATTGCATTTATCCATCTATCAGCTCTCTATCAAAATTCTGGACAGTTCATTTACACTTCACTTAGGGGCCATCCATAAAGAAAGTCTAATCATCACACCTATTTACGGATTTCAAGTGGAAGTAGAATTCACTCTGGGAAGAAGAGTACAGGTCAATGAGGGTGAATGAATTCACAAGAAAATCCCTCGAGAAGCTTCTCAGTTGTTTAAAGGACTTGCCCTGAGCTAGATCATCCAAATCTGGGGCTTTGGGTCTAGCATTAAAGATAATCCTGTAGCTTGACCATCTCCTCCTACAGGAAGCCTATGCTGCAGTTATCTAAGAATATGAAAGGAGAGTGAAGGATTCTGAAAGTTTTTCACCATGTACCTTTGATTTCCATCTCCAAAGCTGGTAAAACTAGGAAACATTTATTGAGCACTGGCTTTTTTGGTTACCCAAGATATAATACCCATATTTTATCTCATGGACATATGCCAGACCATTTGCTTTATGGAAGTCTAAAGGAAAAAGCTGCCAAATACTTAAAAGTAGATACTGGCTAGGTAGGAAAAGTTCAGGTGTTCTGAGACTATGAGGTAATAAACTCCAGAATCTCTCTTGAACCCATTCCTCTGGAAGGTTTCTGCATTTGTGGACTGAAGTGTCCAAGTGCCAAGAGCTACATCTTTGAGAACCCAAGTATTTGGCATACTTTTCTGACCTAAGCAATGAGAGAGTGAGCTTTGCCTTTCTGGAAGAATGGAGTGGTGTGTGCAGCCATGTAAATAAGAGATTCATAAAATAAAATAAAAATACCATGCATTTCCATTGGACTGAACTATGAAGCAACATATTCACAGGTAATAGTAATAGATATTGATTAAATTAAAAAAATAAAATGAAACCTGATCCTTCCCCCACCCAAAAAGAAGTAACAGATATAGTGAGCTGATCCCACCACTGTAATCCTTTAGTTTAGATGTGGAAATTGGGCATTTTAGACTATAACTTTTTGTCATGGTCTTTGAAAAATTCAAGGGGAAAATACTGAACTTCCTGATGTTATGGCTAATGGTAGTTGCAATAATTAATGGAAAAATAATAAGGACATTAGCACACTGATTTAGTGGAACACTTTATTCTGGTAATTAAGACTTTATGCTTTCTAAGTAGTTACCTGAAAATTAATATACGCCAGTTTCCTTGTTAGTTTGAAGTGATTCCTTCTTTAGAATTCCCATAACTTCCTATACATCACTTTACTGTAGCTCTTCTCATATCACAATAGAAGGGTTTGTTTATCTATGAGCATTTGATAATGAGGATTTGGTCTTATTTTGAATCCTCAGTCCTACCATGGCTATTAGCAAACAATAAAAATGTAATCATTTTTCAAATAATTGGCTGAATAACCAGATTTCTAAAAGTCTATGCTCAAGAGAAGCCTCAGTTAGCTTCCAATCTGATTGAAAACTTGTTTAACTGCAATTGGAAAACCAGTCTGCCTTGCTTTCTTCCAATAAAATGTTAACCCTAATTTTTACATATACAGAAGAACTATCTCAAGAAAGCAGCAAAATTTGCCTGAATAGAAAAGGAAAATGTGGGGGCACCTGGGTGGCTCAGTCATTAAGTGTCTGCCTTCGGCTCAGGTCATGATCCCAGGGTCCTGGGATTGAGCCCCGCATCGGGCTCCCTGCTCGGCGGGAAGCCTGCTTCTCCCTCTCCCACTCCCCCTGCTTGTGTTCCCTCTCTCGCTGTGTCTCTCTCTGTCAAATAAATAAATAAAATCTTTAAAAAAAAAAAAGAAAAGGAAAATGTGATTTATTAAATTTTCTTTATATTTGTCTCATAATGATTTTTTGATGGCTGGAGGTACCTAAAGAATGGTGCTGACATATACACATGCAAAATACTGCTACATAATAACTTTTATTCAGGTACAATATTCATCATCTATATATCTTTAGCATCTTTTAGCATTAGTATAGGAGTCACAACCTATAGCCCTTGGGGCAAACCCAGTCTTCAGCCTGTTTTATAAATAAAGTTTTATTGGAACACATCCACCCCACCCTTTTATATATTCTGCTTTCAAGCTACCATGACAGAATTGAGTAGTTACAATAGACATCTGTAATTTGTAAAGTCTATACTATTTGCTTTCTGTTTTTTTTTTTATAAGTTTGTCAACCCCTGTTGGACATAAACTCACTCAAAGTTCCATTCCTTAGCAAATTTTTAATATAATTCATAAAATTCTTAGATTTTGTATGGTCTTGCAAAGTTTTATAATTAAAAAGAGTTGTATCAGCAGTACAGTTCCATGTTGTCATCTTTAATTTACATTTCCAAAGCATTTTTAATAGTTTATAGACTAAGCCTTTTGGTGTTGTTACAGAAGTCTTGATGGCTTTGAATTGAACTGGTTACATAAATTTAACTATTTATGCCAAAACTTCTTATTTAAATGAATTAGACAATAAATTTCCTTGGGAAAAGAATGAACTAAGAGCCTTTTTGATTCTTCTTTTGAGTAAAAACATATTTAGTCTTTATGTTAATTTGCCTCAAACCTAATTTTTTTTTTGTATTTTCCTGCCTAGGGTTTTTTTTAAGGGGAAAGGGAATATAGATAGTCATATCATGGGACTTACAAATTCGATTTCTGGCTTGGAATAACAGTATGATATCCCTTCCCTGATGCTCTTCCTTTCATTTTCTCTCTTTCTGCCCCAGCTTTGGCAGGAGAACCATTTCTGAGAACCACAAGTTTTACCTCCTAGAGAAACAGGGGCAGAACTAAGCAAGGACTGATTATTAGGGATGACTTTACTACACTGACCTAGCAGAGACTGAGAATTCAGGGAGAATATAAATAATACATAAAGGAGGATTCCAGCAAGTCAGAGGCAAGAAGTTGCCAGAGGCCAGGATATCCATTAAGAGTCTCAAGGTATAGTTAGTTTTCCTTTACTTCTCCCCCCAAGGTATCCTGAAATTAGGATCCTTTTTCACTTTTCTTTGGGAAAATACATTTTGCATCTGATCAGGATTTCTCTTTTTTTTCCAGACCAAACAAGGTCAGAACAAAAGCCCATCTATTTTTCTAATACATATGTACACAAAACCCACACAATCCTTATGGGTATCCTCAAGATTGCTGCATTTAGACAAAGAAGAAGAGAAAGGGAAACAGAGAACCTCTTCCTCCTGGCTATTTTCCATTGTTATTCAAATACTACAACTTTTTCTTTTAAAGAAGCCCTCCATGAACCCAATCATCATATAGCTGTTTCTTTCTCTTTTCCACAATAAAGCTAAATTTCTTGAAATAATTTATTAAACTCATGCCTCCTTTTCCTCCTTATGTGATTGCTATTAATTTTCTGCCCCCATAATTCCACTGAATCTGGGATCCAAAATCATTTAACTTGTTTACCCCAGTTCACTGAATATATTTTCTTTTTTTGTTTGCATATAAGTGACCTTTAGGCAGCATTTCTTTTCATCCCTCCTTTTATTTCTATAAAGCTACAAAGCTATTTCTCAAATAGCACCACTCTCATTTGCTAAAGATGTACGTTCAGCTGACTACTGTACATGTATGCTTGAGTGTCTTTCAGAAACATCATTTCAATATCTGAACATCTAAACTCATCATCTCTCAAACCTACCTTTTCTCCAGTGATCTTTTTTTTATTGTAGTATGGTAGTATTATGTCTACCCAGTTGCCTAATATGAGAGGCATTCATTTGATTATGGCACTTCTCTCTATGCAACTTTTCAAAGGCTTCCACTTACTTTTAGGAGAAAGTCTATACCCCTAAACCTGACTTACAAGTGCCATCATGGCCTGGTCCCTTCTTCCCTCTCCAACTTTGCCTTTTAAACTAGTATCCTTTACCTTCTACAATCCAGCAACTATCACTGAATTTATTTCAGTCCCTTGATAATCCCATGTTTTTCTCATCTAAATGTTTAAGTATGCTCTTTCTAAAGGGGAGGCCAGGAATATGTATCTCCACTCTGTGTGATCAGGATGTTAGGTATAAGGGAAGTCATGTCTGTGTTACAATTGTATCCCTACCCTTAAGATAGGATTTGGCACTGAGTAGGCATCCAGTATAAGACTAGACAAAAACACTCAGATTTGTTATCAGTTACACTGTTCTAGATTTTTTAGCCATAAAAGTGTCTGTTCTTGTTACTGTGATGTTTGCTTGTTTGTTTTGTGGCAAGACTGATGAATTTTCCAATGTGCACATAGGATATCAAATCAGCTTAAGAAAGAGCAGGTATACAATTTATTACAACCATGTTCTGAAAAGTCTCTGTGTTTTGATGAAGAGCTACAATCTTTTTTTTTTTTTTTTTTTTTTTTTTTTAGGGTCAGAGTCTCAGGCACCAGCCATGGCTCTCTTTATAGTAGAAGAGTCACTTTCCCAATGAGAGCTATGGGGAAGGCTGGCTACCCTTCAGGGTTACCATCTTGGGAATGCAAACTGGTACAGTGACTCTGGAAAACAGATGGAGGTTCCTCAAAAAGTTAAAAATAGAACCACCCTATGACCGAGCAATTGCACTACTACGTATTTACCCAAAGGACTCAAAAATGCTGATCTGAAGGGGCACGTGTGCTCTGATGTTTATATAGCAGCATTATCAACAATAACCAAATTATGGAAAGAGCCCAAATGTCTATCAACTGATGAATGGATAAAGAAGCTGTGTTATATATATATACAATGAAATATTACTCAGCCATCAAAAAGAATGAAATTTTGCCATTTGCAACATTGTGGATGGAGCTAGGCTGTATTATGTTAAGCAAAATAAATCAGTCAGAGAAAGGCAAATACCATATGATTTCACTCATATATGGAATTTAAGAAACAAAACTTGGGGATAGAAAAAAAAAGAGGCAAAACAAGAAACAGACTCTTCACTAAAGAGAACAAACTGAGGGTTGCTGGAGGGGAGGTGGTTGGGGGATGGGCTAAATGGGGGGTGGGTATTAAGGAGTACCTTAATAATTGTGAAGAGCACTGGGTGTTATGTGTAAGTGATGAGTCACTAAATTCTACACCTGAAACCAATATTACACTATATGTTAACTAATTAGAATTTCAATAAAAACCTGAAACAACAACAACAAAGGTTACCCACCATGAACCACTGTTCCTAATTATTACAAATACGAGTAAAATATATAGGTTATTTATGCCCAAGTCATGGTATACCTGGACAGGAAAAGTTATATTTTCTTTTGCTTTCTCTTTTTTTTTTTTTTTTTAAGATTTATCCATTTATTTGAGAGAAAGGGAGAGTGATGAGTAGGGGGAGGGACAGAGGGAGAGAAACTTCAAGCCGACTCCCCACAGAGGGCAGAGCCCTACAATCCCACAGCCCATGAGATCATGACCTGAGACAGAACCAAGAGCCAGATGCCTAACCAACTGAGCCACCCAGGCACCCCAGGAAAAGTTATATTTTCAATTATTTTGTTTTAAGATTTTATTTATTTATTTGAGAGCGAATGAGAGAGAGAGAGCACGAGAGGGGGGAGGGTCCGAGGGAGAAGCAGACCCCCTGCTGAGCAGGGAGCCCGGTGCGGGACTCGATCCTGGGACTCCAGGATCATGACCTGAGCCGAAGGCAGTCGCTTAACCGACTGAGCCACCCAGGCGCCCCATCAATTATTTTATATATATTGCAAATAATAATTTATAATTTTTCCCCACTTACCTTACTTGTTAGGTTTTTTGTTTGCCAATATAGTTTTAAAATTTGAGCATAGGCTAAAAACAAAGAAAAATGTTAACATTTTAATTTTCGTATTTCTAGCTTTAAATTGGTGTTACTAATCATATGAATTTCAAACCTTATTTATACTACTTTATCACATTCATTGTTAACTAAATGCTTCCTATTTTTAACATAAAGCATTTTAGATTTAATGATAATAATATGGTAATTATGGTAAATTAATTTTATATTAATGGTAATAATAAACCTACACAATATTTTTATTAGTTTAGGTGGCTGAGATGCTTGAAGACTGCAGTGTAAACAACATACACTTAACCAGAATAAATAAAAATGCAAATTGATGTACTATGCTTCAAATTCTATTGAAAAGAGGTTTAAAAATTTAAAAAGTAGAGGTGCCTGGGTGGCTCAGTTAGTGAATCATCTGTCCGACTCTTGGTTTCGGCTCAGGTCATGAGCTTAGGGTCATGAGATGGAGTCCTGGTTGGGTTCTGTGCTCAGTGGGACGTTCGCTTGAGATTCTCTCTCTCTTTCTCTCTCTGCCCCTCTCCCCCCACCCCGCTTTCTTTCTCCAAAAATAAGTAAATAAATCTTTTTTAAAAATTTAAAAAGTAGTAGAGGTTTGAAAATAAAAATTACTTTTTTTAGATACAAGGCAAAACAAGAAATGCAACAGGACCTGAAAAATATAAATTAAAGACAGAAAGAAGGATATACAATCTACATAAAACCAACTATGGTAACACACAGAGATGGCTGTATCTGTTTAATACACTATGGCAGTGGCATAAAGTCCAGCCAAAAGCAATAGTGTTTAATGAAGCCTGTTATTAAGTAATGACGGCTACTTTTGATGACACTGCGGTTAGTATGAACAGATTTGTAACTTCACAAAATTCAGCCATTGATTGGTGATGTACAATTATATTAAATATAATTCCGTATATAAACTTTAAGGATGCCAAGGTTGGACAAACACAAGTTTTTGATGTGAATAAAGCAGTTCAATCTTCTGAAGATCCACACATTTACCAGGTCACCTGCTTACTAAATAAGCTTACCAAAGTTAATTCCATTTCCTGGGTCTATAATGATGAGTTCTTAAAGCATGTTGGTAATATCTTGCCTAAATTGTGAGAAGGTGTGAAATTCCATTTATCTTATATCTGAAGAGTTTAGTTCATTTTAGTGAAGATGCTATAATTAGCTGATATTGATAGAATGTTGCAATGACAACTGTGTTCTTCCCTCATGGCCTAATTTCATTACTTGTACATTAACTTAGCACATACATAATACATTAGTGCAAGTAAAAATAATATATATTCTTAAGTGATATAATATCTTAATAATATGTAATATCATAAGGTTAGTTTTCTTGTATTTCATTTTTTAAAAAGTGATAATTGGCTTGGAAAATTGATCATCTTGTATTTTTGACTCAGATGTTCTTATAAATCTTCAAATATATTTGCGAAGTTATCATGTACCTGTTACAAATACCAAGACCCATCACCTCTCTGGGTGTGCTTCTCTTAGGACAGAAACAATTAAGCTGGCAGAAATAAGGGTAATGCATTGGTCACAGGCACCCCCACCTCCAGAATTTGCTGCAGTAAAGAATTTATTCTGAGTTAAAGACCAATTTTAATGAACTACAAATTTGATTTCAATAAATTCACAAAGAAACCTCCCACCAATTCCATTTTCTCACCTAAATGACAGACTAATGATCTCCTTTCATATGAAAGGGTTAGAGAGGAGAGTAAGTTTTTCCTAAAGCAGAAATAATTTTAGCAGACATGGCGGCTGATGTTACAATTCTATCCCATCCTGTTCTGGTGGGTGGTCTCTCCCTCCCTCTCTCTTCATTTCTTTTATACTTTATTTTCTTCCTGGTTCTTATCGCCTCGCATACTATGTAGCAGTCTCTTTATTTGCTTATTACCTGTTTCCTCTCTAGTACGTAAGCTCCATAACACAAGGATTTTGCTGTCTGCTTGACTACCATATCCACAGTTCCTAGAATAGTACCTGCCAAACAGTATGCACTTAATAATTATTGAATTAAAGCTTTCCCTTTATCCTGAGAGTTTTTATCTCCTTAATTAATATCCCAAATCACCTATGACCAGATTTCTTACTGCCTCTGCCAAATTTAAAAAGCAAGCTGGCTGCATAATTTGTCAAGCCCAGTTGAAAAATGAAATTGTTTAAATAATTCTTAAGAACTTCTAGACAAAGACAGAAGAGCGTTATTCCATGTGTGGTTACCTGTCAGTGTGGGGCCTTCTGCAACTGCATGGGTTTCACACCTACAAAGTCAGCCCTGTATGTTTGAAATCCTTTATGTTTAAACTTTTAAAGAACCAATAAGGGAATGAAGGTATTCTTTAACATTCCTAGATATAGCATTGCTTTTAGATAACTGGCTATAAAAGGGACTAAAGTTGGGATACATGTTTGTTTCAGGGAAGTATATTAATTGAATCATCAGAAAAGGAAAAGATGATAGGCGACCGAAGACAGGGTGATATTGCCATTTAGGGCACACTTCCTAGTAAAAATTTTATACACCCTCCAAGTTCACAGTTAATTATATGTTACTATTAGCTCTCTGTAAGGGCTAATAATATTATACCTCAAAACTACAAACATGGACTTTGACACGGATTACTGTGATAGCTGACGGTGGTTCTATGCAAAGTGATATCTACTTTCAGATTAACAGCCAGTGGATACCCAGGATTGGTAAAATCAGATATCATTCAAATTGGAGGGGACAAAGTTGGAAGTTGAGAGAACTGCAAAAAAGACAATCGAAATTCCAACTAAGACTGCCTAAGAAGAAGAGGAGACAGAATTATTCAATACTCAAAATTAGTGTAGTCCGAGGCAAAATGAGATATAATGGATCAAATGAGACATGTTGGTGCTACTGTCATATTGGCAATTCCGTTACGACATTCCTTCTGTGAGCACTGTGGCACATCATACAGAGGTGACCTTAGCAGAGTCAGAATACAAAATTCAATTGCATGAAATTCAGAACCCATATTTTTCTTGGAGTTTATAGAGCTTACATAATCACAATCTCATAAATAGCGATCATAATAATTACGTACATATATTTAAAGATTTTATTTATTTGAGAGAGAAAGAGAGCGCATGAGCGGGGGGAGGGGCAAAGGGAGAGGGAGAAGCAGGCTCACTGCTGGGAACTCAATTGGTTGGGGGAGGGAGGCCTCGATCCCAGGACCCTGGGATCATGACCTGAGCCAAAGGTAGATCCTTAACTGACTGAGCCACCTAGAGGCCCATAAGTATATCTAGTGTAATGTAAAACTACACTTGTCCCAGTGGAAAGCTATATTTAAATTAGTTGTGCAACGTCAAACTTAAACCCGGGATTTATTCCATTGCCCTTAAGTGCTACTCCAAAAGAAACCCATTTTGTTCATGCTTCCACTCTAGGACCTTAAAATCCCATTCTACGTGTCCTACTTCTGAATAATCCCAGTATCTGGAATTAGAAAGTAAAACTAAAGGACACTATGGAGAAGGAGGAGCATTTCCTTTTTAACATATAAATAAATGCTAACTACTCATTAAAACACACACACACACACACACATTCAGGTTAATGCAGGCTTGCCTTCCTATTCCAATATGAAGTTTGTATCTTGTCTGTAAAAGAATAAAATACTATAAAGACATAAATTTAATATGTTTATACCATCTTACTCATTTTATCGTATATTCATGATATGTGTTGTTCCTTTGGTTTAGAAGCTTCTCTGCTTTAATCTAACAATACTACCCTCCCTGTAACACTTGAATTTGGACAGTTTCTGGTGATTTACTTAATAATGGTATCAGAGATGAGTAATAGTTGTGAATAGCAGTTAGTAGCCAATGTTAAGAATTTCCCCAAAAGGAAAGTATTTATGTGTAGGAAAGGATAAAAGAAGTTCTCACAGCAAAATTACATTTAAAAATAGGTATTTAGAGGTGGAAAAAACAGTTTTCTCAAAGCAGTGATCATACAAGAACAGCTGTGATAACTGGATCTCAGCCAAAACCTTCACAAAATCTCAACCATGTTAGGATATAGGAAAAAGGTGTCAAATTCAACCATTAGTTATCTGAAGATAGGTCTTAATTAAATACTGGGCTCATGTCATCATCATTATGTTGAAAGCAAATTAGGCAGTAGACTTATGTCAAAATAATCATAAGACAAAGTGAAAAATACACCTTCATAACGATATTCAATTCATGTAATTTAGAATGAAACTCTTCCCAACCTATATATAATTCTGACACATTTCTTCACTTGATTTAGAAATTGAAAATCTAATTTCACAATTAGACAACTGAAGTTTAAGAAGAAGGGGTAGTGAATCCTTTTGTAAGTGACCCACATTAAGTCTATGGTTACATATTTTCTCTTTGAATATTTATGTCACATGTATGGAGGCAAGAAATCAAGGAAAAAATGTTTCTGTCATATCATTCTCCACCTTTCTCTCTCTCTCTGTTCCTCTCTCTCTCTCTCTTTGGTCTGATTTAGCAATAGTTTCACCACAGAAAGTCTCCCCCCCCCCCATCTATCAGAAAACAAGCAAGTTAAAAGACAGAGTTGAAGTCTCTTTTCAGTCAGTCCACACTTCTTTTCTCTAAGATTACTAACCCTTCACTCAACCTGCATCATTGCTCCCTTACGTCAGGGTCAATGTGGTTTACTCTTCATTGAAACTCTAACTTTTGGGGATACTAAAGGAGTAACTTGCAGTTGTAAAACTCACGGTATTCTTACAAACAAAACAGTTGGGAAAATGTGGCAAATTACAATAATGAGGTTGTGGAGAAAGGGGAACCCTCTTACACCACTGGTGAGAATGCAAGCTGGTACAGCCACTCTGGAAAAACAGTATGGAGGTTCCTCAAGACGTTAAAAATAGAGCTACCTACAACCCAGTGATTGCACTACTAGGTATTTACCCCAAAGATACAGATGTAATAAAAAGAAGGGACACATGCACCCCAATGTTCATAGCAGCAATGTCCACAATAGCCAAACTGGAAGGTACTGAGGTGCCCTTCAACAAATGAATGAAGAAGATGTGGTACATATATATGATGGAATATTACTCAGCCATCAGAAGGGATGAATACCCACCATTTGCATTGACATGGATGGAACTGGGGGGGGGGGTTATGCTAAGTGAAATAAGTCAAGCAGAGAAAGACAATTATCATATGGTTTCACTCATACATGGAACATAAGGAATAGAGCAGAGGACCACAGAGGAAGGGAGGGAAAACTGAATGGGAAGAAATCAGAGAGGGAGACAAACCACAAGAGACTCTGGACTCCAGGAAAAAAACTGAGGGTTACAGACGGGAGGGGGGTGGGGGGGTGGGGTAACCAGGTGATGGGTATTAAGGAGGGCACGTGTTGGGAAGAGCACTGGGTGCTCTATGCAACTAATGAAGCGCTGAACACTACAACAAAAACTTATGATGTACTATATGCTGGCTAACTGAACATAATAAAAAGAAAAAAGAAAAAAAATAAAGTTAATTTAAAAAAGAAATTTCACCTTTGAATTTTATTCATCATTTTGTTTTTTGAATGTTGACAGTAAAAACACCAAGTAGTTATTGTGTGAGATGTGTATAAAACAGAACAGGTTTCTATCTTCATGTACATTATAATCTTAATGAGAAGGAATGCTATACCATACAATATTGTTTAATAAAAGTAAGAAGGCATAAGGAAAAAAAAGTGCTCAAATGACTGTCTCCTCTACCAGAGTATAAACTCCACATGGGCAGGAATTTGGGACTTATTCACTCTTGAATCCTCACATCCTAGACCAGCATTAAAACAGAAATACACACACACAGAATAAATTATTTGTCACAGACAATAAATGCCATATTAAGATAAATATCATCAAGGATTACAGTACTCAGGAAAATAATAGTCATGCTCATTCTAACTCTACACATTTAATTGTTGAAGTATGAGCAACATTTATGTACGTAAAATCTGGATGGGCATTTCAGGAAGTAGAAATAGTAGAAAAAAGGACACTGGCATAAAATGAATATTATGTCATTGCAGGGATGGTTGTGAACTAAACTGGTTGAGGCAGCAATCCATATCAGATTGGTGTGTGTGTGTGTGTGTGTGTGTTACTCTCTGTGTGAACAGAGAAGGGGTAAAAGGAATATGATGTGGATAGCGTTTGCAAGTCAGTTTGAATAATTAGTCAACAGAAGAAGAGTATATATATTTCTGAATATTTTTTCTGAATATTTTATGTCAGGACAATTCAATTTCTTTGGTTTTTATAATCCTGAAATTTTATTTCAAGGTAAGTCAAAGCTGAATATACTTATGGTAAAAGAAGACAAAAAAAATATAGTGATACCCTAAAACTACAATGCATGGGCCAACTTCACTGACCACCTGCTTTTGTAAATAAAGTTTTATTAGGACACAGCCACATCCAGTCATATTTTCTATGGCTGCTTTCACACTACAATGGCATAATTGAATAGTCATGAAAGAGAACATCTGGCCCCATAAAGCCTAATATATTTAACATCTGGCTCTTTAGAAAAAGAGTTTACAAGCACCTGCTCTAGATAAAGAGCAGAAAACAGGGTGCTCACTGGCAGGAGTGAATTTCTATAGAAATTTATGTGCTATATGAAGACAGTTCACAGAGAAGAAATCAACCAACACTTTCTGAATCTGGAAAAACTGAGGGTGCAAGGCGGTGGACTAGGTCCTAAAGTAACAGTCACATCTCTTTAATCCTTGAGTCTCATGGCCCAGGACATAGAGGCAATGTCATCTGTTATAGTGAAATACTGTGACTGACCTCAGTGCTGGGAAGATATGGGTGGTTTAGCAACCCTGCAGGAATATCAAGAAGCCAACATGGCATAGTAAGTATGTTAGCTGCTCTCTGCTGCATAAGACAATTCTTTGGTTAGGCCAATCTATGTCTGTTTCTATCCCTGTCTCCCTGTCTCACACTCATACACACACACACACACACACACACACACACACACACACATGCAGCATTTTATCAAAAATGACCCAAAACATTGGTACATTTTATAAATTCAGGAGAAAATGCTAGTTTGGAGTTTAATTATTTCAGCCCCTAATCTTTGTGTTTCTTCAAAGCATTCCATGGTGGAAAGACATGGTCTTTAGAAACCAAACAGATTTGGGATTGAATTTGAGCTCTCTCAGTTATTAGGTACATGATTTTTGCAACTTGCTTAAGCTCAGTGAGTCTCAGATTCCTCATCTGTAAAATGCCTTCCCAGGTAGTATTTCAGAGAGTAATAAGATAAAATAATTGAAGTGTCTTAAACAATGACTGACACAACACATGCGGCACTACGGTTTTCGCTGGCAGATGGTTCTACCATTTGTTTAGTCTAATTTTTTATCATAGTTTTGCTCTCTGAAAGTGTCATTTTTTAGACCTTGTTCCCTAAATCACAATAAACTTATTGTTAGATACCTATATACAGTGTGCAGTATTAACATGGGCATCCCAACAGGCTGTACAGTTACCATGTAGGACCTTTCACATGAATAATCCCGTAACAGATTATGGATCATTTTAAAGTATCAAATTTTTATAACATGTTAGATTTAATTTAATTTCTCCAATACCACAGTTTCCATTATATAGTCCAAACCCTTAACCCAAATAACAGCAATAATATTTTAAATGGTCACCGTTCTCCTAAGATACCCTTCTCCAACTCCCCTTCGTGGGGTTGTCAATTAGATAAACTTGTACTACCCACACCTTACTTGGAATAAATAGGGAGATGGAAATACAGAGGTAGTACTGGCTTTCTACTGATTCATTCAGAAGTCCAACTTCATCATTTAAAATCGAAGTTCTCTTTCTCTTCTGCTTCCCAAATTGTCTTTTTTTTTTTTCATAAAGTAGTTTTTCTTTAAGGTTCTGGGATGGTTGCCAGTAACAACCAGGGCCTGGTTTACTTTGGCAAGAGAGTATTTTTATACAATTGGCTAAAATTACATTGTATTGCATGGCAGAACAAATTTCTTGGGGTTGGTTACCCTTAGACCAAAAACTTGCAACCCTAGAGCTGAAAGTACAGTTTCCACTTAGACATTTGAACTGCATGCTATCTGTTAGGATGAAGAAGTGAATAAATGAATGCTAGGAAATACAACAAACAAAACATTTCCTACAATATACTTTCAGTACTCCCCTTAGATGGGGAGGTTTAAGACTCTTGCTATTTACCAAAGACATGGGCCACTTTCAATAATAGCACCTGTGGATAAACACATCTTTTATCTTTTGCAGCCCCTATTGTGGGCACTTGGAATATTCACCCCATATCGTCTGCAGATTCTGTGCCACATATTTTTCAGTGCCCCAGGAGTGGCTATGTCTATCTTCTGCAAGGGCTTTTGCAACTGTTATTCTGCAACACCAAAAGGTCCTTCCAGCTGATTGGTAACAATAATGTTGCCTTTATTTCTTGCAGAGAGATATGAAATTAACCAGTTATGGCGCAGTTGAAAATAGAGAAAAGATTATGCATAGGCACTAAGAAGACTTCATGTGTATTAGTTGGGTGATAAATACATAAGAACCTCTTTTCTTGGGGTGCCTGGGTGGCGAAGTTGGTTAAGCATCTGACTCTTGGTTTCAACTCAGGTCATGATCTCAGGGTCATGAGATTGAGCCCCATAACCAGGCTCCATGCTCAGCACAGCTCAGCAGAGTCCTCTTGAGTTTCTCTCTCCCTTTCCCTCTGCCCCTCCTATTCATGCTCTCTCTCTAAAATAAAATCAATAAATCTTTAAAAAAAAGCAAAGAACCTCTTCTACCATTTTTTCCCTTCTCTCCTACCATTCTTCTAAATCTTCACTAACAGATCACAATAGCTCACTTAGTCCTATGAATTTTGCAAAACAGTTTTTAAATCTAATTGTTTATATATAGAGAGACATTCAAAAATTTTGCTGGAGCCTCAGCCACCTAGGAGACTTAGTAGCAGTCCCAGTTACCACCTTGATAATACCAAAGACTGTGCATTGCCCATAGTAAATCCCAATGTCTCCCAAGCTACATAATATTAATTTCTATCCTTCCACTACTTGAATTAATTCAGAATAGTATTATGTTGGGTTTAAATGGCTAGCCATTGGAATCTCTCAAAATATTTTTTATCTCTAAGAGTTATTCCTAGGAAACAACACAAAAATAAGTTTCATATATTCCACCATACATTCATAACAGTATATCTGCACACCTTTATTCATACCCACAAACTGTAATTAAATCACATCTTCCTCTATATTCCAAATTTAATTTACAATGGTAACTAATTAAGTATTTCACTAAGTTTTCTACACAATATATTCATAAACTATCTCTCTGGAAAAGGCACATCTGCAGACGGTAATGTCATTAGTTTTAGCCTCATTTTTTACAGTAGTTTTGCTCTCCGAATGTGTCATTTTTCTGGGCCTTGTCCCCTAAATCACAAGGCCACTTATTGTTAGATACCTATGTACAGAGTACAGTATTGACACTGACATCCCAACAGGCTGTACAGTCCATGTAGCAGTTCTCACATGAGTAATCCTGTAACAGATTATGGATCATTTTAAGATGTCAGCTGCATGCTAAGGACTGACAACTAAACCGTATCTTACATGCAGCCAAATCTCTTCATGAGTGGTACAGCACTGAAAGCTGTCAATGGATTCTCATGCCTCAGCAGTAAGCTTTAAACTGATTCACTGAAAGTCAAGTCAAATCAAGAATTGAAAGATAACATGAAGGCAAACCAGATCAATAACATCCTCGAATCTTTTGGGAGACCCAATGACAGACTGTAGCTTCAATGCAGCATGAAGCTCCCAACTAAGAAAACACGCTGTTAGCACACGTCTATTCTACAGCTGTCCAGGCAGGAGGGTAATGCTACCGTTAGACAAGGGGAATACACAATGGGGGGAGGGGCAAGGAGATTTTTAGGATATTCCACATTAAGCAAATTTTCTGTACCTAGAGTACAGAAGAGAGTTGCATGAACTATTACCATATATAACCAATAAATAGCTTTCAAATCTAAAATTGTAGAATCCAACCACTGGTGATACATAGCTGAGGTTTTACAAAATATCTGAATAAAGTCTATATTTAGGTATAGGCCTTAATTGTATTGAGCTTACCTCCTCTGTTTATAATTCAACTAGAACACAATGTTTTTTTCTCTGAAATCAGTAGTATATTTGTAAGACTTATTTGATGGCATTGGGAAGGGATTTTAAAGAAGGCGTTCGTAATGGAAAAGTGGTTTAACTCCACTTGTAAAAACTAGGCATCCTCTTTGATTTTATCTTACCACACACACAGAACAAAATGACTTTATTATTAATTTTGAAATATCTCCCCCTTGCATTACTTTCTTTCCTATCTGTAGACACAACTATAATACAAATGCCATCCTTAATGAACGATTATATATTTTATTGCACTATTAGAAAACTACTTCTTCAAAAAAAGATGTGATATAAAAGTAGACTATTTCATTTGTAATAAGGGATATCACTTAATGCATTCAAAGGTACCTTGATAACTGAAATATGGAATATAAGGACATACATAACAAAGTATCTAGCATAAGGTTCTGTCATAAATTACCTAGCATTTTGGGCTTATAAGAAAGATAGTAACAATAAAATTTGTAGTTCAATGGGGGTAAAGTGGTATTTTGAAAAGGAAAAACATATTTATGACATCATTCCATAAAGTTCTCTTTTAGAAAATTAGGAAATTCAAACTAGAGGGAATTGATTTCAGATACAAAGAAGACATTTTCAAATTTTCAACATCTCCAAAATTATCTGATTAGGAACCTCAAAGAGGAATATTTAACATTCAGGAGTTGTTTAAGACTAATGAGCCTATGGATAATTTGTCACAAAATTTAAGAAGTAGATTAAACTTCATAGATGGAGTTACTGCAAGTTCATTTGTGAAAATCAATCCCTCTTCACAGGAGAGCTTTAATAGCAATTCTAAGATGGTCAGAATTTTAATACTGGCCTATGAATTTAAATTAAATTAAATAATTTATTAAATTATAATAATTGTAATACTGACTTAATATTATCCTGTATGTTTTAATAACTCATTCATTTCATGCATGTTTATTGCAGATATGACATATTCAAATGCCTATAGGGGCCAGCCAAGTGACTGACATTGAAATTGTTGTTAAGAGAAAACATGGGACTCTCTGGACCATGACAAACTGGACAAACAACACAAGATCCATTGGTGTGAGAAAAAAATGTTCTTTGTAAATACCATTTGGGAATGTGGCTGGGCCTAGTGTTTTCAGGCTTTTTTTTTTTTTTTTCTGAGAAGCCAGATCATAGTGTATGATTTCCCAAATAGTAAATATTTATTCAAAATAAAATTTAAATACTATGCAGACCTAACACAAAAAGTCTACAGGACAGATCTTACCCAAGAATGGTAAGTTTGATAGTTTTTCAGGCTGTAGAAAGCCCACTTTTAAAACATTAAAAAACCTTGGCCTAGGGATATAAAGATAATTAAGGATTTTATTTTGTTTAGTTTTTGTCCTTCAAGAAGTTCAGAAAATTAGTAAGGGCCCACCTATGACATCTGCATTTGCAGGGCCAAGTCAAAAGTACAAATGTAGGCACCCAGTATAACCCTATCCCCTCCCCTTTCCCTCACTAAAAGGAACATCTTAGCTCTCAAGTCCAAGCTCCATCCACAGCCCCTTAGTTAGTAACAAAAGTCCAGGCCCAATATTAGGGTCTAGTGGTGAGCACATTAGCACATTAGCAGTAAAGTCACTTTTGTGTAGCTTTGGGGAAAAGGACTATGGAGATACTAGAGATGGTTCCAGGTCTAAGTTCCACAGTGAAGGAGGTGGGTAGGGAACAATGTCTCCTTGAACGCTAGAGTTTACTCACATTGGAAAGAACAATGACCAGGGGAAGGTAAGATGGTAGTCTCTAAAGCATGCTGTAGACAGCACATTCACAATCATTGACTACAAGGGTGTGCTGAGGGAGAATAATATGAAAACACGTATTTTGGGCATGGTTGATCGCTTGTTCTTTGTCCTCAGCTATATGTCTAAAGAGTTTTATCCCACATTTAATGTACTTTGTGGCCATTTATTCTCTTAACAAAATATTTGTTTGTACTTCAACTTGTAAAAGTCTGTATAATCTGCTTTTCATATCTGAGTGAATGACTAACCGGCTGCATTGTAAAAAATTATTTATTTTGCCCAGAAAATATTCGAAGAAAGTAGCTTTTGAATGTCATGTATAGAGGACATAATTTCAAATATTCTCTCTATGGGGTTTCTTGCCTTTTCATGTGAAAGTACTCTGAACTCGGTAGCCACGTAGTACCTCAAAGTCATAAAACACCATATTCAGAGCCATGGTTTTGAAATGTTAAATTTTGACTGTCTCCTATATGTGAGTCACAGGTGTTACATTTTCGTACCTTTCAGAAAAGAAGTATTCAGGAACATGTTTTTAAGAAAAAGAAAGGAAAAAAGAAAAGAGGAAAGAAAGAAAGAAAGAAAGAAAGAAAGAAAGAAAGAAAGAAAGAAAGAAAGAAAGAAAGAAAGAAAGAAAGAAAGAAAGAAAGAAAGAAGAAAGAAAGAAAGAAAGAAAGAAAGAAAGAAAGAAAGAAAGAAAGAAAGAAAGGAAGGAAGGAAGGAAGAAGAGGGGAGGGGAGGGGAGGTAGAGGAAGGAAAAAGAGAAAAGAGAGACAGGAGGGAAAGAAGGAAGGGAGGGAGAAAGGGAAGAAAGAAAGAAACCAATATTCCTTAAAAAAGAAAGGGTGATTTTAGGATTTTTGAAAACCTAGTTAGGAAATAATTTCATAAGATGAATACAGTTTTCTATCCCCACTGTTAATGGCTTGTTAGTCTACAAGGAAGATAGTGTAAGAAGAAAGTGAGGGGCACAGGTGAAGCATCTCCAATAGCATAGTAATAATATTGAAGCAGCTGTTCTAAAACTCTTGGCAGATCAGTAGGACAGGTCCAAAAAAGGGCACTCTGGTATCACATGGAATAATTTTAACAGTTTTGCTTGTACACAGTGTATTGAGCATCCTCCTTTTAGGGCTAAAATAATAGTCATAAAGACAACAGGTTGTGATAAAAGTGGATAACAAAGTTTATTTACTATTTTACTTACTACTTCATTTTCCTGTTCATTTTAGAGTTACATTGGTCATAAACACTGAAGTATTGGTGCATTTAAAAAATTATTTCCGTGAATATATAAACCCATAAAAAGCTTTCACTTAAAGTTTTAATTATTAAAATATGTATGTTGTTTCACATGGGAGTACTAAGCAGAATTATAATCACAAGTACTTGTGGATAAATTAAAGTTATATGGATAAATTTAATGAATACCAATGATATTTAGAAACAATTTCAAGTTCAAATATCAATGAAAAAGTTCTTTAGGAGTTCATAAGCATTTATTTCATAAAGGAAAAATACACAGGAAACTTGTTTTTCCATGTTTGAAAAAATAAACTTCTCAGGGGTGTCTGGGTGGTTCAGTCAGTTGAGCATCTGGCTCTTGATTTTGGTTCAGGTCATGATCTCATGGGTCGTGAGACTGAGCCCCACATTAGGGTCCAGGCTCAATGCTGAGTCTGCTGGAGATTCTCTCCCTCTGACCCTCCTATCACTTGTGCTCGCACTCTCTCTAATAAATAAATAACTCTTTAAAAAAATAAAAAATAAATGTCTCATTTATTCAAGTTACTGCAGGAAGTTCACAGGGGAAAATCTCCCTGAAAAAAAAACCCTTGAAATCAAGAATTTGATTATGCAGCTCAGATTATTTAAAAAGGAACAAAGATTATTTCCATTCTGTAGAATAGTCTATTTGCTAGTTATTCAGATTATTTAAAAAGCTGTTAATATTGAGAGATCTGAACTGGAGCTATGATAATAGATGTGTTTGACCACAGAAGGAGCTGAGACTAAACATACGAAGATATAAGGGACAAACAGGACAGTATTCTTAACAAATGCAAAACCAATTTTTAAACAGCATATGCAAAATTCAATTTTGAACAACGCAATTGATTAACACATATTTTATTATATGTATTATATACAGTCTTCTTAAAATAGCTAAAAAAAGAAAAAGTTATTAAAAAATCATAACAAAGAAAATACATTTACAGTACTATAATTGTATTTACTAAAAAAATCCATGTATAAGTAGACAGTGAAGTTCAAACCCATGCTGTTTAAGGGTCAACTTACTCTCTACCATAATGTTTTATGTTAATTTTTAAATTATATCTTCTAGGCAGATAGTTATTATTAATTAATGAGATACCTCAAATTTCTAAATCAATTACTAAATGTATATGAATAATTTCTTAAAGTATCACTTACTTTCATCTATGTTTCTTCATCTCCTTTGTCGTTAAAAATAATTATGTAACCATTAAGTACAATTATATAGTTGAAGGTGCCTAGCAAACTGTATTTAATGGTTACATAATTTCACTATCAACTATATGGAAATTAAATAGCTTATTTAAGTGTTTCTAGACACTATACATTTTTCCTTGCAGAGAATGTTGATGTAGCGCATTGTCATATTGCTTATAAATAAACCACAAAAATAAAACCCTGAAAATGTAGAAATTGCATGTTCAGTAGAAGTTTCCCTAATCACCTTCTAATTAAGCAACTTGCTGGATTCTAACCTATTTCCTTCATTCTCTCTGTCATATATTTACTAATAAGCATGTCTTTGGAACACTAATGACTATTAAGTTACTTACTTAGAGATCTTGGCACTTGTAGTTACCATGAGTTGAGTGTCTCTCAAGAGTCCACTGAGGTTATTCTCAACTAACTCATGCCAGTTAAAACTGTGAAAGGTATTAGGTGATTTAATTAACTGTTACACAATTTGCTGATATCTATGTGCCAAAGAAACTCTGTGTGTGTGTGTGCGTGTGTGTGTATTTACATGAAAAGTATGTCTAATGCTTTGGAAAGACAGTAAAAGGAAATTAATTTTAAAATGCTATTAAATTAGCTATGGTTAATACAACTTTAAAATATTGGAGGAAATAATAACATTTTTAAAAATATGTATTCAAATTTAATGATAAGTTAATTTTTTAAAAAAATTATTTTGTTTTATTTCTTCTCTTTAATTTCTCACCTCAATTAAAAGAAAACTAGCAATCACTAAATCCACATTGGATTATAAATATGGGGAGAACACCAATCTATAGATCCATTTTTAATAAAAATTCCTTGGTTTTACTTGAAAATATTTGCCAGTGACTATACATCAACATGCTTCAATCTAAATATCATTACAAAAATATGCATAACCATTTTTATACTTTTTTGATTATTTCAATTCCAATGGCTTCAGGATAAAATGACTTCTCTGTGTCCTTCTTCTGGGTCTTTCTAATGTAGGGTTATACAGTGTACTTCTTAAAAGATGAATTAATACTCTAAGAATTTAATTTGATCATATTAACTTTCTAAAAAGATAACTCCAAATTTAATTAATTAACCCACATATGCACAAGTAATCTTAAAAAACACCTAATTGTTGGGGAACCTGGGTGACTCGGTTAAATATCTGCCTTCAGCTCAGGTCATGATCCAGGGTCCTGGGATCGAGCCCCACATTGGGCTCCCTGCTCAGTGGGGAGCCTACTTCTCTCTCTTGCCCCTGCTTGTGCTCTCTTACTATCTCTCTCTCTCTCTCAAATAAATAAATAAAATATTAAAAAAAAAAACCCACTTAGTTGTGAAAAACATGGAAGGATGGCCCTACTGGATTTAGTAGAATCCAACTTATGATATCTTTCTACAAAACAATGTTCATTTTGACTGCATTTGTCCATTTATCTATTCAACCATTATGCCTATTGACAAGCAGATACTTTACCTAAAATAAATCAATTTCTCAATTCAAAGACCTCATTCATTTGCATTTAGAAGGATGTGGACAAGAACAAGATCCATCATCCAGTTAGACACATTGATTGAATAAGCTGGTGGATTCAACAGGAATCAGGGAAACTTCTGAGGAAGATGAAAACATGAGCATGCCCTCTAACTTCCTTTCCAAAGCCAGAACTAAATGATCAAAGAAAATAAGAAGAAAAAAACCTGTATCTATAAAAATGTAAAAATCAGAAAAGGCCAGCACTTCCTACCCCAAGCTCCTAGGAAGTTTGCCCTGTGAAGTCAAGATTTTAAAAGACCATAAAGAGAAACCTCAAACTTGTTTCAAAAGAAAGAAGAAAGTATGTAGAGAAAAGCCTAGCAGGGCCTCCCCAAAATGTCTTTAACTGGAGAGAATTAAAGGCTCTGGAAGAATGGGGACACTCTTAATTTAAATAAATTTTCATTGAATATTAGGCAGTATCTATGGAAACCATGAAAATATACCTCTCATATCCACTGCAGAACTGACTGGTGGCCCCACCTGCTGCCTTTCTATCACCACTTTTACACTATGGTCACCAGAGGCTTCTCCCCACCAATGAATAGACACAGCTATGCTCCTCATGCAGTTTATTCCTGTGAGACATGAGACTCGTCCAACTGTAGTCTGCATCTTTTCCTACCCAGTTCCCTTCCCTCTCTCTTACCCTCAATGATAGAAATCCTAAATGGTTTCTGAAGGTTCTCCCTGTCTCCTTTGGTTTCCTTCACAGTCATTTCCATATATACACCTCTTGCAGATGTAACCTCATCTTAGTTTCCTGCTTCTCAGAAAATCCAAGAATTATCTAAGAAAACAGACAACAGGATAGGGATTTGGGACTGGCTTACTTACCACGGGCAGCCAAGAAGATGCCATTCTGAGAAGTATATAGCCACTGAGTGTCCCTAGTAAAAGGTGGTTGCTAAATTGCTAAAGAATTAACTAACATAGGGCGCCTGGGTGGCTCAGTCGTTAAGCGTCTGCCTTCGGCTCAGGTCATGATCCCAGGGTCCTGGGATCGAGTCCCACATCGGGTTCCCTCCTCGGCGGGAAGCCTGCTCTCCCTCTCCCACTCCCGCTGCTTGTGTTCCTGCTCTCGCTATCTCTGTCTCTGTCAAATAAATAAATAAAATCTTTAAAAAAAAAAAAAAAAGAATTAACTAACATATTCCAGGGTGATCTGAGAAAACATCTTAAAATAGGGAAATGCCCCTTCAGGTGCAGTATTTCAGGCATTTTGAAAGATATGAGGGGTACTATGACTACAAGGACAGTGGAATTCACTGGTTACTCTTAATGTTGAATTGATGCCTATTAAGGTACATTAATGGTTATAACATACATATGAGGCCTTGTAACTCCAGTAGTAAAAGCACACGCAGCAGACCAAAAGACTGAGGAACTGAAAGTTAGAGACCCAGAAATCCAGAGACATTCACATATGAAATTTAAATATTCAGCCAAAGCACATCAATCATGCTGTGATCAGGGCTTTGAATGGGAATTATTGGGATCCTGAAACAGGAAATGAGGAAATCTATAGGGATGCTCTAAGGATGTTTTGTTCTTAAGATTCCCTCTGAGCCTCAGAACTTGTAAAGGTGACACATTCTTCCTTAGTTCCTAGAACACATCCAGGGTTGGTAGACACTGCAAAACCTCTCCCTGTTAAGTCACCAGGTTACTTCCTGAAGATTCATCACCTCGTCTCCTGACTGCCAAGCCAAGAGCTAGGGTTAAATACCATGATAGGACTGCTCAGGACAACCTGGGCCTGATGATGAATAAACATTATTTACCAAAAAAAGCTACAAGGACTAGCAAACCTGGGAAACATGAATGAATTGAATTTTTGGAACACTGTACCAAGAGGAGCCAAATTTAAGACTAGATTAAGCAAGAATTCATTGATTTGGGGTATACTCACACTTTTTGGGACATCTGGCAAGTACACCTGTGAATGGGGAAAACTCTCTACCAGAGTGGTCTTTAGAAGCCTAGGAAAAAAGATGTCTCAAGTGAGTGAAATGAAAAAGAATAAAGAGGTTGAGGGGAGTGGGAATGCTAAAGTGGAAATATCATGGAAGCCCAGATAAACCACTAGAGGGTTAGGTTCCACAGGAGGCCCAAATGCAAAATTCTCTAGCACTATTAAGAAGTTCAGTGGTAGAATTCCTCTGAAGACCAGAGATGACAGGAGAAGTTCACACAAGTGGAATTATTAATATTCATAGGAATGACAAAGTCACCAAAGTAATAGAAGCCTGGATAATGAGAGCCTGAACACTGGAAACTAGCAGGCCACAATCACCATAAAGACAGACAAGCTTGCTCACAGAGAGTCATGAAAATGGTTGATAAGGCATGAATGGAGGTCCCCACAATAAAATAAGCATTCAGCCAGCAAGAATCTAGTAGGAGGAAAGAACATAGGAGCAGTAGATTAAAAGCAGCCACATCAATATAAAGCTATGATCCCTCATTAAGTTCTCAGACTGTAGACTCAGAACCCATGAACTGAAGAGGTGTCTGTGTCCCTGGGAGGAAGACATCCACAGTAATACAGCTAATATAAAATCTAATGACTAGTCCTTCCTTCAAAGGGACCTATGATCATTCAAGTGACTATACTCCAGCAAAAGCATAATATGTAAGCATTTCAGATTATTGTACGTAAGTATTGAGATGGCATTGATACCTAGATCTCCAAAGCATTTATTCTGAGCCTACTGGTAGGTGGGCACAAGGATCCACCTACCAGTTATTTCTTCAGCCACTGAATGTATAGCTGGAATTGACAGTACTTGGCGATTTGCTTAAATACCACATTGGTACACTGGTCTATGGATTTAAAGCTATCTTGCTGAGGAACACCAAATCGAACCCTCTGCAACTACCCTCTCTGGCCAAAACAGTAAATCATGTAAAATATGGCACGGACAGAGTAAATGGTAGGTACTAATGGTAGATTAGTATCACCACTCTTATTAATTTGCTAGAGATACTATAACAATACCACAGAGTGAGTGACTTCAACAACAGAAATGTATTGTTTCACAGTTTTGGAGGCTGTGTCACTGTGTACTATCTTCCCATGCCCACTGCACCAGTTTAATAGAGGCCGGCAACAAAGACTGGCTATCAGCAACTGTGTTAAGTAATTTTGTCTGCTTAGTTGTTCAGTGCCTCCTCTCTGGTGAGCAGTAACCTATAATACAAAAATTTTCATTCTTTGTGCCCACTCCTATATATTCAACCACATTACTCTTGTCCAGGCTTCTATATATATTCTTACATCAAGTCACTTCTCATATGAAGTGTATAAACACAGTGACACAGTGACATATGAGACCAACAGCATGAACTCTCAGTATCAATGTGGATCTAGCCACTGGTACCTTTGAATGTCCAACTTGTTAGAAATAGAGACCAATGCGAAGCTTCCAATATAGCACTATTCCTCAAGGAGACCAATGGCCTCTTGATGGCAAGCTGACCACTTTGATTTCTTTTCATCCTTGAAGTCTCTGTGGTTTGTCTTCAGAAGTATGGATTCTGTTTCTGGATGGGCATTTACCTTTCTTTTCAGTAAAAGTCTCAGTCAAAGGGATTATCCAGGGTCTTGAGGAATGCCTCGTCTACTTCTATTGGATGAAATCCCATTCAATGTAGAATATGATCAAGTGATCTACGTCATATCAAAGAATGTGTGGGAGTGGACCCATGTCTAAAGTGTCAACTACATAGTACATACTGCACCATCCAGAAGCAGCCAGCTTAATATAAGAAGAACCTTCTAAAGGCACAACTGAAGTTCATCTTAAAAGGAGCATTCTAAAGAATAGGATGCCATTCTTTAATGCAATATATGTGTTAAATTAAATACATTTATATGGTGCTTTATCTTTAAAAACAATGACATATAGGTTGAGAAAACAAGGGGTAGAAGTAGAGGAGGACATACTTACCATCATTTCTAATTACCTGCTGAGGGATTTTGTGCTTCCTGTTCCTACAACTATGGGCCTTGAAGGATTGGAGGTCTTGGTTCCAAAGAAGGGCACACTCGTACAGTGGAATATTGCAAAGATCTCTTTGGACTTTTTGTGTCCATGGATCAATAGATGAGAAGAAAAATCACCATCATGGCTGCCTTAAAACACAATGACAGTAGGAAGGAACATGTATGGAACCCAGGTGATTCATTCTAGTACTTCCTATACTCACTGACCCATTTTAACTGGTAAATGGAGACAACAAACTTGCTCTGAAAAAAGGCATGATTACCAAGGGCTTAGACATCACAAATGAATATTTGGGTCACAGTACCAAGCAAGCTACCAAAGTCCAATAAGGTCATGTCTGAGGACGAGAAGAATTTTGGAGAAATAGTGTAGGATGAAGAGAATAAATACCAGTTGCAACCCAGAAATTAAATGTAGCAAAAAAGGATATAGTCTGTTTGGCTAGCCTCCTTCTTCTAAGTTTCTTTTCAGAAAGAGAGGTCATGGAAACAAGGAGCCGCTGCATAAATCTACATAAAAAAGTAGATTTGTGCAACTAAAAGCATGATGGACTGTGGTGGCCCTGAAAAGGTCCCAGCGGCCACCTTTTGGGAGTTGTAATCGTATACTCACTGAGGCCACACTTCTTAGCCAACATCCAGTGAATGATGACTTAGCATGGTAATGGGACCAATGAAGGCCCATTCCTGCCAGATGCAGAAATCTTCCAATGGGTGACTGTGGCTTGAGGACTCCTTATTTTGCCCAAAATGTTCATAGAACTATGTTACAATCTGGGTTTCTTTTTCTCACTTTTTCTTACCTCACCTTCCTTTACAATGTCAGACCTGCATCACAGACTAAAGGTGTTCCCCATTGTCACTAGCTTGTTCCCCTTCAACATTGAAAGGCATTTCCCTCCTGGGCTCCTGGCTGGCTCAATTGGTAGAGCATATGATTCTTGATTTGGGGTTGTAAGTTTGAGTGCGGAAATTACTTAAAAATAAAATCATAAAAAAAAAAGACCTTTCCCTCCAATAAATCTCTTGCAGATCCAAATCTGTGTTTATGTTTGCTTTTTAGAGAAGCTGAACACAGCATCTTTGAGGAAGCCGCCCTTGGAAGACTAAGCATTGTAAAGTCAGCTTATTTATATTAAAAATAAAAACAGCTCCTATTTTAATTTATGATCACATTAAACCTACAGATCAATTTAGGAAGAATTTTTGTTTGAAGATTTAAATTAACAAAACACAAAAACACTTTCTTGAAATACTCAGGTCAAAGAAAAAGACCATTCTGAAAATATTAATGTGACTAATTTCAAAACATATTGCATATAACATATTTTATAAGCAGAGGAATACTAACATAAAATATTCTATTACTACATAAAACATGAAAAAAACTGAGTATTAGACTCAGTAAGTTAAAAACTAATTAATGAATTTAATGACAACAAAGGAAAGTAATAAAAAATGACAGCAAAATTAATTTAAAAAAAAAAGAGAGAGATGACCGATAGAATTCATTTTAAAAATTAAGTTCTGTTTAGTCCCGCATCGGGCTCCTTGCTTAACGGGGAGCCTGCTTCTCCCTCTGCCTGCCGCTCCCCCTGCTTGTGCTCTCTCTCTCTCTGTGACAAATAAATACAATCTTAAAAAAAAATTAAGTTCTGTTTGTTTGAAATTTCAAGCCAGTAAAATATACAAATCTCTATGCAGTATAATAAAGAAAACAATACTTTCCTGCTCCAGGCTCCACTCAAAGTTAGTTGTCTTCCTCCTCACCTGCTATATGGGCTGAAGCAGTATTATTAGGTGTGGATATGTTGCTTCTAGAACCCATAGGCACTGTACAGAACCACAAGTAGTTTCAATTATGAATAAGTTTTCTGCATAATTCTATATCAATAAATGCTGAAGAGAGTAGATCATTTTATATAAAATATAAATCAACAAATTATATTGTCTCAAGGAAAAATCCAAAGATAAGTAGAATAAGAAAAAATAAAATTAGAGTAAGTTTTCAGAAATATTACTACAATTAAAGGTGATGATTATCAGCTAATTTTAAAAACATACTACTTCAACATATTTTTTAAGATTTATTTATTTATTTGAGAGAGAGTGAGTGAGAAAGAGAGCACAAGTGGGGAGAGGGAGAGGGAGAAGCAGAAACTGACTCCCCTGCTAAGCAGGGAGCCTGATGCAGGGCATCATCCCAGGACCGTGGGATCATGACCTGAGCCGAAGGCAGACGCTTAACCAACTGAGTCACCCAGGCGCCCCCAAAACACACTACTTCAACACTTGAAGCAACATTCAATTACCATTTCATAAGCACAACTTAGAAAAAACAAGAAGCTTCTCATATTATGTTCACAATTGATACCAAACCTGGAAAATATTATCATAATATAAAATCTACAGCTTAAGCAGATTTATCAATATTAAAGTAGAACTCTTGGGCGCCTGGGTGGCTCAGTTGGTTAAGCGACTGCCTTCGGCTCAGGTCATGATCCTGGAGTCCCGGGATCGAGTCCCACATCAGGCTCCCTGCTCAGCAGGGGGTCTGCTTCTCCCTCTGACCCTCCCCCCTCTCATGTGCTCTCTCTCTCTCAAATAAATAAATAAAATCTTAAAAAAAAAAAGAATCATCTAAAGTAGAACTCTTATAAAAAATTAAATCCATATCATATGTCTTTTTAAATCTGATCAAGTTTAGTTTACTGCAGGAAAACATGGTTGGGTAACAATTAAAAAATGACTTTATATAATAGCAGCAATGACAAATGAGGAAAAATAATATTTTATATCAAAATAAGTGGAAAATAATATAACATTAAAATAAATGGAAATTACAGATTCCATTCTGGATTTAAAAATACAGATAACTTTGAAAAACAAAAAAGCTGGAAAATTCTTACATAAATTTTACTGAAATATAAAAGATTTGACAATCTAAAAAAAACCCGACACTTAGAGGTAATAATTACCAAATTAATGTAAATATTTAGTTATATTCCATTAAAAATCCAATGACATTTTATAAAGTAATTTGAAAACATTAATTTGGTAGAAAAAAGTAAATATATACTTATAAATAAAAATTGATCAAGGGCGCCTGGGTGGCTCAGATGGTTAAGTCTCTGCCTTCGGCTCAGGTCATGATCCCGGGGTCCTGGGATCGAGCCTCTCATCGGGCTCCCTGCTCGGCGGGAAGCCTGCTTCTCCCCCTCCTTCCTGCTCGAGCTCTCTCTCACTATCTCTGTCTCTCTCAAATAAATAAATAAAATATTAAAAAAAAAAAAATTGATCGGGCGCCTGGGTGGCTCAGTTGGTTGAGCGACTGCCTTCGGCTCAGGTCATGATCCTGGAGTCCCGGGATCGAGTCCCGCATCGGGCTCCCTGCTCGGCAGGGAGTCTGCTTCTCCCTCTGACCCTCCTCCCTCTCATGCTCTCTGTCTCTCATTCTCTCTCTCAAATAAATAAATAAAATCTTAAAAAAAAAAAAATTGATCAAGGGGGCCTTTAAAATGCAAGATAGGAAAAAACAGAAAAATGAGCTTTCAAAAATAAGCTATACCTTACATCATAGAGCAGTGTACATTTAAAACATTTTAAAGGAGAAAAAATTAAAAATAAAAGAGATAAATATTAAGTTATACAACAGAAAGTATAAATTACAATATGCATGTACCTGGTCTTGGGACAGAAAGGGGTTTTCAAATTTGAATGCAAGTAAAAATGTACTATCAAAAAATAGTTGATAGAAATCAATATGTGAAGTTTTCAGTGTGAAGTAAAACTTAACAGAAACATAAAAAGCAAAAGGAATATGAGGGATACTATTTGTCCCATATCTAGCAGACTATGAAAAGAATTTTAAGTTATATAAAAACAATGAATGCTCCAGTTGAAACTGGGGAAAGGTAATGGGTATACAAAATTTAAATGGATAAAAATATATAACTCTTAGTCATACTAAATTTATTTTCTTTGCATTTAATAAAAATAATTCAAGTGAAAACATCATTGTTATATTTGTCCTTTGAAAAGATAATTATTTATCAAATATAATATTAATACCAAGATTGGTGACTGCCAAAAAATTTAAAATGACTCATTTGCAGAAATCTCTCTTCTATAGTTAGTAATATACTTACATAAAAGGACATTCACTGAAACAGTATTGTGATTATGAGAATTTAGAAATAGCATATAGTTCAACAATAGCTTAGCTTAATAAATTTTAATACAACTCCGTAGCATGCATTTTAATGAAAAAATGAAAATGTTTCTAATATTTAGCTCAGTGACGTTATAATGTATACACTTAAATATGCAGTATGACTTCTATTTTCTAAAATATGATCATATGCATCTAGACAAAGATCACATATATACATCTTTCTCATTGTTTTTTTCTGGGTGAGTGGATTATCGACATATGTTTAAATAAAATGTGTGTACTGGGAGTGGGAAGAATCAGTTCCTTGATTTTTATAAGCTTATTTGGTGAGGGATTAAGTGAATAGACATCACTGAAAAATCCCCTGGACCTTCTTTCTTTTCCTATAAGGAAATACAATGATCACTTTCATTGAGAGCTATTTGGTTAAGCAAAATTGCTTTCTTGCTTTTTATCCATCGGAGAGCAGTTATATACCCAAAATCAATCAGAGTGAAAAACACCACATAGGGTTCTTTAGGTCTCTGTATGCTATACAAATATTGTCACAGCATTTTGCTGAATAACAGCACAGGGTGATAAATGCATAAAATGGTCCCTGAAGTCCAGTAAAGTAATGGACATAGGACACTGGTGAGTGTGCAGAGCTATTGGCTAGTACTACTTTTTGCAAATCAATAAGGCAGAAACACTAATGTTTAATTTCTCTAGAAGAGACAAAAAGATATGCAAATAAAATTGTGTTAAAAATTAAACTTTCATGAAACAAACAAGAAATACATTCTACAACACCAAAATTCACCCAGATTAAATGACGGTTCTAGTAATAAATAGTAACATTATACCTATTCACCACCATCATGACATTTTTGTGAGTAGACAGACTAAATTATTTACCTATTCTTTAACAAACTTTCCTCAGTAATTGGTACCTGCTACTAACCAGTTTCTAGTACATTTTGGGACAACTGAATAGTGGGCAAGGACAGAGGCCTGGTGACAATGTTCTGAGGCATTGTTTCATAGAGACGATAGGTTTTGACCTTTGTGAAATCACCGAATCATTAGATTTGAGTTCACAGACATGCTCAGAATTTCTCTCTTCTCTCCTTCGTCTTGCCTCCAATGAATAAGCAGTGCAACCTTTTAATATTTAAAAAGTCTATTTCTGGGCGCCTGGGTGGCTCAGTTGGTTAAGCGATTGCCTTCGGCTCAGGTCATGATCCTGGAGTCCCGGGATCGAGTCCCGCATCGGGCTCCCTGCTCGGCAGGGAGTCTGCTTCTCCCTCCGACCCTCCCCCCTCTCATGTGCTCTCTCTCTTTCTCTCAAAAAAAAAAAAAAACAAAAAAAGAAAAAAGAAAAAAAAAAGTCTATTTCTAGGGCGCCTGGGTGGCTCAGTTGGTTAAGTGACTGCCTTCGGCTCAGGTCATGATCCTGGAGTCCCAGGATCGAGTCCCACATCGGGCTCCTTGCTCGGCGGGGAGTCTGCTTCTCCCTCTGACCCTCCCCCCTCTCATGCTCTCTCTCTCTAATAAATAAATAAATAAATCTTTAAAAAAAGTCTATTTCTAAGCTATTTGGAGACAAGAGATGAAAAGAATTGTTATTAATCTGATCCATAATTTTAGGAGTAGCAAGGGGTCAAGAGCTGGGAACCAAGTGTAAAGATTTATAATACAAGAATAACTTAACCTTCCTGCTCTGTGCCCCTCTCCACTCCACGCCATACACCACACGTGTGCGCGCACGCACACACACACACACAATGTTAACCTATTCACCAGTGAGCTTCTGGGAACAAGAGATATTTATATACTCAGTTTCTAAGCAGACAATAAAAATGGAGAAAAGGGTAAAGGTCATTGTTTCACAACTGGATGCACAGAAAAAAATCCCTAAAAACCAATTTCTCCTAGTGCTTTCTGTTCTCTTATGAGACAGGAAATAGAGGACTGAGTGTCCAGAATGACTTTAGACCCCTGCGTTAGGAAATACTGGTGCAATCGCTACAATATCTCTAGCAAGGGGGAGATGTAATCTTGTTATACAGGCATTAAATCATAAGCAAGCAATTATATGTTAAACTGACATATTTAGGTCCAGTTTCTGGTTCTGCAAATAAGGATCTTAAAAGTTGCCATGCTGTCCTAACAAGAAGTAAAAAGCTAAACAAACTGAAAAATCAACTTTTCTTCGATCCCTACAAGAGGGGAGGGCACAGGGTAAGCCACTGCCCCCAAGACTGGAGAGACAGAACACAAGGAATCTCAGGTAACCTGAGCTGAGATACCAAGATGAAACCACCATGAGAACCTGAGTGGGAAGGGAGGGGTGGGAAACTGGAAGTATATCTGAAGAATTGCTGGCTACTCTGTGTGGGTAAGTCTGAGAGTTAAAAGCTCCCAGGGAATCCAGTCTTTAGAAGGGCTTCCACAGTTCTGTTAAGATTTACTTCAGGGAACTCTACCAGGCTCTCACAGTAAATACCAGAGAAAAATTCCCTTGGTCTATTTTTTGGGGGGGCGGGGGGTGGAGGGTGGAGCAGAACCATTTTTAAATACTCCAGGCACTCTGTTCTTAACAAGGCCTGTCCTCTGGGGAAATTTGCTAACTAAAACTTAAGATAAAGGAACAGAAGAAACAGTAATGACTGAGAATCTCCCCAAATTAATGTCAGACACCAACCCACAGATCCACAAATCTCAGAGAAAATCAAGTAGGATAAATGCCAAAAAAACAAAACAAACAAACAAACAAAAAACCACCAAAACCAATAATAAAACACCTACACCCAGGCATATCATTTTCAAACTACAGAAAATCAGAGGTAAAGAAAAAAAAAAAAGATTCCTCCAAGAAGTCCTGAGAAACAAAAAAGCACTTTACCTACAGAGGAACAAAGATAAAAATTACATCCAACCTCTCAGAAACCATGCAAGCAAGAACAGAATAGAGTGAAAATTTAAAATGTCTAGAGACAAAAAACCCAGCAAGCTAGAATTCTGTACCCCATGAAATCATCCTTCAAAAGTGAAGGAGAAATAAACACTTCCTCACACAAACAAAAGCGGATGGAATCTGTGGCCAGGAGATGGGTCTTGCAAGAAATGTTAAGTTATTTACACAGGGGGCGGGGTTTGGGGGCCGCCTGGGTCTCCGCAGGCTTTCTGCCCAGGACTCTCGGGTGCCCTCAGCCGGCCTCACCTGAGCAGTGCAGCATCCTGGAGACAGTGAAGTGGCTGAGGCTGCTTGCTAACCGCGCTGCAGGCCAGCAAAGAGGACGGAAGCGCAAACGTTTCAAGTTGCGGCTACCCACAGAGGACTTTTCTTCCCGCCGCACAGTTCAACCAGGCTCCGAGCACTTCCCGACTAAAATTCCTGATGCTGCGCTGTCGCCTGCTCTTCATTCCCGGCTGACGCGGTGTAAACGACTCTCTCCCCAGTGGAAGGAAGGAGGCCCATGGAGGGATGCTGGGTTTTTAGTCAGGCAGCAACGGGCAGCCCTCCAGACCCCAGAGGCCCGAGAAGACGCGGGCTGGTGGGAGGGGCTCTTTTTAAGCCCCCTGCCTCTTGGTCCTGCTGAGTCCGGTCACTCGGTTCTGGACCTTTACCGCGACAGCACCCTGAATGGCGGAAACTAAGGTGAGAGGATTTCAGGATGATTTCCACCTTGACTTACATGTTTAAAAAAAATCTTCCTGCTGGAGCAGGGGCGCCTGGGTGGCTCAGTCGCTAAGCGTCTGCCTTCGGCTCAGGTCATGGTCCCAGGGTCCTGGGATCGAGTCCCGCATCGGGCTCCCTGCTCGGCAGGGAGCCTGCTTCTCCCTCCCTCACTCCCCCTGCGTGTGTTCCCCCTCTCCCTGTCTCTCTCTGTCAAATAAATAAAATCTTAAAAATAAAAATCTTCCTGCTACCAACAAAACAAAACAAACAAACAAACCCTCACATTTCTTGCAAGAACCGTGAGCTGTTCCTCCTAGCTGTGAGCTGCCCCAGGCATCAATCGAAGACTTGAGTCAGACCCCAATACATATAAGGAATATCGTGATGGTGGATGGTGTTTGCACTCCTTTGCTATCAGGCACTTCATATAGAGATGTGACGCTGCATCATTTGGCTAGAACAGCACTTTGGGGTTTGATGCATCAGACCAGTGTTCCAAACAAAGTTGTTGATTATATCATCTTCGGCACAATTATACAGGAAGTGAAAACAAGCAATGTGATAGAGAAGCGGCCCTTGGAGCTGGCTTCTCTGATAAGAATCCTGCTCATACCAGCTTGCATCTCTGCCAGCCAAGCCAGGACCACAGGCCTTGGCTTGATTGTTTCTGGCTAGTGTGATGCAGTTGTGGGAGGTGGTGTAGAGTTAATGTTGGACATCTTTATTTGTCATTCAAGGAAAATGAGGAAAACGATTCTTGATCTCAATGAGGCCAAGACTCTGGGTCAGCCACTATCTTTAACCTCTAAATTCAGATTGAATTTCTTATCACTTGAGCACCCTCTGGTGAGACGATGGGCACTCTGCAGTCCAACTAGTCACTGCCTTTGCCTTTTCTGACTGAAATAAGATGAGTATGTACTTTGTCTCCACAGCCTGACCATAAGGACACAAGAAGAAGGACTGCTTTCCAATGTTGTATCCTTTTTTTTAAGATTTTATTTATTTATTTGACAGAGAACACAGATAGTCAGAATGGCAGGCAGAGGGAGAGGGAGAAGCAGGCTCTCCGCCAAGCAGGGAGCCCAATGCGGGGCTCGATCCCAGGGCCCTGGGATCATGACCTGAGCTGAAGGCAGATGCTTAACCGACTGAGCCACTCAGGCGATGTTGTATCCTAAAGAGTACCAAGAAAAGATACAGTTACCAAAGATAACTGCATTCATCCTTTGTCCCTGGAGCAGATGGCTAAACAAAAACCTGCATTCATCAAGTCCTGTGGTATAGCGACAGCTGCAAATTCTTCTTTCCTGACCGATGGTGAATCAGTAGGGTTGATTATGGCAGATGAAAAAGCTCTGGCCATAGGTTATAAATGGAGGGCATTTTTGAGGGATTTTGTGTAAGGACCTCAGGATCCGAAAGATCAACTTTTACTCAGACAATATATGCTATTCCAGAAGTTCTAGAGAAGGCAGGATTAACTGATATTGATGCTTTTGAATTTCAGGAAGTTCTCTCAGGTCAGATTTTGGCTAATTTGAAACCCATGGATTCTGATTTGTTTGCACAAAAATACACGGTTTAGAAAAACCAAGGTTGGATTGCCTGCTTTAAAGAAGTTTAACAGCTGGGGTGGATGGCTGTCCCTGAGATACCTATTTGGAACCACTGGCTGCAGGTTGGTCATGGAACCTGCCAACAGATTACAGAACGAAGGAGGCCAGTATTCCTTAGTGACTGCCTATACATCTGGAGAGCAGGACCGTGCTATGATAGTAGAAGCTTATGCAAAATAATAGATCAGGAAGAGGTGACCTGGAGTTTCTGTGCAATACTCACACTAGGTAATGACATTTCAGTGCATTACTAAATGATATCTATAATTTCTAGCTCCTCTTAGGAAAACAAAATTTGTGGCCCTCTGTTAAATGCTTTGCAGTTAAGGCTCACTAGTATTCTGAGCTTTCCAATAATCATGGCTTACTGCTCTTTCAGGGATTACTTAGCCACCAGAATCTCACATAGTGATAGGCTTAGGCATTTGTTTTTGGTCTTTATTTTCATTAAAGACTAAATGAGTGGTTGCAGTTTGGGGGAGAAGTTAGCTGAGATTTGGAATCATCTTTGTAAAATTTGCAAATTCTTATATGTAATGTAAAGATAACTGTTTTCTATGAAATACAAACCAGTGTGCCTAAATTCACTTAATTATGAAAAGATAATCCAGAATCTAAATAAGTGGAGAGGTATTATCTCTAAAAAAAGTTTTTTAGAGACAATGAAAATAATATAGGTCAGAAATTCAGATCTACATAAAGGAAGAGCGTCAAAAAAGGAATAAGTGAGAATAAAATAAAAACTTTTAATTGATCCAACATAAATTTTTCAAAATAATAATACCAACAATGTATTCCAGTGTGTATGCTTATGTATATATCATATATGCTTCTCTATGCTTATTTATAAGTGAAAAGAATGACAGCAATGATACAAAGAACAAGAAGGAATTAGGTTTATTTTATAATAAGATACACTACTGATGACGTGGTATACTGTCATTTGAAAGTGGACTTAAATTAGCTGTAAATATGTATTGCAAACCCTAGGACAAACAAAAAATATATGCTATATGCTAAAAAAAATGAGAAAAAATTGAATCTATAAAATGCTCATTTAAAACCACAAAAGGCAGAAAAAGAGGGAAGGTAAGAGTAGAAACAAAGTATAGGAGCATCAAATAGAAAACAATAACAAATATGGTAGATATGAGTCCAAATATATCAATAATCACTGGAAAACCAATGGTCTAAATGTACCATTTAAATGGTAAAGATTGGGGCACCTGGGTGGCTCAGTTGGTTGGGCGACTGCCTTCGGCTCAGGTCATGATCCTGGAGTCCCTGGATCGAGTCCCGCATCGGACTTCCTGCTCGGCAGGGAGTCTGCTTCTCCCTTTGACCCTCCCCTCTCTCATGTGCTCGCTCTCATTCTCTCTCTCTCAAATAAATAAATAAAATCTTTAAAAAAAATAAAAATAAATAAATGGTAAAGATTCTCAGAGTGAATAAAAAACAAGACTCAATTTCATGAAGTCAACAAGAAAAACAGTTTAAATATAAAGAGACATACAAATTAAAAGTAAGTGGATGGAGAAAATACACTATGCTAATACATACCAAAAGAAAGCAGAAATAGCTATATTAATTTCAGACAGCAGATTTCAAAGAGAAATTTATTACAGTTAAAGAAGGACATTATGTAATGACAAAGAGATCAATTCCCCAAGAAGTCATAACAATTCTTAATGTGTATATGCTTAGCAACAGAGCATCAAAGTGTGAGAGGCAAAAACTAATAGAACTACAGAGATAAATAGATGAATCCACTATCATAGTTAGAGACTTCCAGAACCCTCTCTCAGAAATGGACAGATCCAGCAGGCAGAATATTAGGGCATAGTTGAACACAATACCATTAATCAACTGGATGTAGTTGACATCTATAGACTAAATCCTACAACAACATCAGTATGCACATTCTTTTCGAGCTTCAGATTCACCAACACTGACCACATTCTTGCCCATATAACACACCTTAACAAATTTAGAAGAAAAGAAATCCTCCATGTCTACTGTCAGATCAGAGTGGAATTAAACTAGAAATCAATAATAGATAACAGGAAAATCCCACAATATGTAGAAACAAACCAGCACACTTCTAAATACAGACATGCTTCGTTTTATTCTGCTTCATTTTATTGCACTTCATAGATAATGCATTTTTTTACAAATTGAAGGTGTGTGGCAACCCTGCATCAAGCAAGTGTATGGGTGCCATTTTTTCCAACAGCATTTGCTTACTGTGTGTCTCTCTATCCAATTTTGGTAATTTTTACAGTATTTCAAACTTTTTCATTATTATTTTATTTGCTATGGTGATCTGTGACCAGTGATTATGACTCACTGAAAGTTCAGATAGTGGCTAGCACTTTTTAGCAAAAAAATATTTTTTCATTAAGGTATGTACATTTTTTTTAGACATAACGCTATTGCACACTTAATAAACTACAATATGGTATAAACATAACTTCTATATGCACTGGGAAACTAAAAATTTCATTTGACTCACTTTATTGTGATATTTGCTTTATTGCAGTGGTCTGGAACTGAACCCACAATATCTCCCAGGTATTCCTTTAATATATAGGTCAAGGAAGAAATCTCAAGAGAAATTTAAAAATATTTTTTTCCTAAATGAAAATGATGAAAGAACTTATCAAAACTTGTGAGATGCAGCTACAGCAGTATTTATGGGATAATTTATAGCACTGTATGTATAAACAAAGAAGAAAGATCTAAAATAATCTAAATTCCCATATTAAGAAACTAGAAAGAGAACAGCAAATTAAATTCAAAGTAAGCAGAAGGAAAGAAATAATAATAATTAGAGCAGAAATCAATGGAATTTAAAAGAGGAAATCAATGGATTAAATTAACAAACCAAAAGCTGTTTCTCTGAAAAAAATAAAATAAATTGGTAAGTCTTTAGCTAGGCTAACTAAGAGAAAAAGGGAGGACACAAATTGTTAATATCAGAAAAGAAAGAAGGGACATCACTACAGACCCCATAAACATTAAAAGAATAGTAAAGGAATAATATGAACAATGCCATGCCCAGAAATTTGGAAACCTAGATGAAATGGGCCAATTCTTTTCTTTTCTTTTTTTTTTTTTTTAAGATTTTCTTTATTTATTTGAAAGAGAGAAAGAGAGAAAGCATGAGAGGGGGGAAGGTCAGAGGGAGAAGCAGACTCCTCACTGAGCAGAGAGCCTGATGTGGGACTTGATCCTGGCCACGCAGGTGCCCTGGGCCAATTCCTTTAAACACATAATTTGCCAAAACTCGCACAAGAGAAATAGACAATAGAATAGCCCTATATCTATTGAAGAAATTGAATTGATGTTTCACAACCTTCTAAAACAGGAAGCACCAGGCCCAGATGGGTTCACTGATGAATTACACCAAACACTTAAGGAATGGGGCACCTGGGTGGCTCAGTTGGTTAAGCATCTGCCTTCAGCTCAAGTCATGATCCCAGAGTCCTGGGATTGAGGCCCACATTGGGCTCTCTGCTCAGCGGGGAGCCTGTTTCTCCCTCTCCCTCTGCCTGCTGCTTCCCCTGCTTGTGTTCTCTCTCTCTCAAATAAATAAATAAAATCTTAAAAAAAAAAAAAAAAACGTAGGGAATAAATTATACCAATTCTATACAATGTTTTTTGGAGGATGAAAGTAGAGGGAATACTTCCTAATTTATTCTTTGTGGCCAGCATCACCCGAATAATAAAACCAAATAAAGATACTACAAGAAAAAAACAGACCAATATATCTCATGATCAAGAATCCTCAACAAAATATTAGCAAGTGAAATCCATCAATGTATAAAAAGAATTATACAACCAAGTGGGATTTATCCCAGGTATGCAAGGCAGGTTTAGAAATGCAAAAGCCAATTAATCCAATCCATCAGTGGACCAAAAAAGCAAAATCACATGATTGTATCAATAGATGTAGAAGAGGTATTTGCTAAAATTCAACCACCATTTATTAAAAAAACTCTCAATAAGCTAGAAATAGAGCCAAACATCCTCAACTTAATAAGTATCTACAAAAACCCTACAGCTAACATCATACTTAATGAGAAACTAAAAAATTTCCCACTAAGATCAGAACAAAGCAAGGATGTTTCCTTTCACCATTCTTTTTAAAACATTATTCTGGAAGTTCTAGCTAATATAGTAAGACAGGAATAGGAAATAAAGGACATACAGATTTGAAAGGAAGAAATAAGATTATCTTTGTAGATGGCATGGTCATCTGTGTAAAAATCTGAAAGAATTGGCAAAAAATTCCTAAAACTAATAAATGATTATAATAAGGTTGGAGAGTAGACATTACTGTACAAAAGTCAGTTGCTTTCCTATATATCAGCAAGTAGATTATAGTAGTAGTAGTTAAACAAGTAGAACAGGTAGTTAAATGAGTAGAATTTGAAATTAAGAATACAATGCCATTTACATTAGCACTAAAAAAATGAAGTAGTTATAAATCTAATAAAATATGTATAAGATCTATATGAGGAAACCTATAACACACTGGTGAACAATATAAAAGAAAAAATAAATGGAGAGATGGTCCATGTTCATGTACAGGAAGACTCCATATTGTCAGTATGTTCACTCTTCCCATCATGATCTATAATTTCAATGCAATCCCAAACAAAATCTCAGCAAATTATTTTGTGGATATGGACAAGCTAATTCTAAAGTTCATACGGGGACTCAAAAACCCCGCATAGCCAACAAAATATTGAAGAACAAAGTTGGAGAATGACACTACCTGACTTCAAGGCTTTCTATAATCTATAGTACTTAAGGAAGCATGAAATCGGTGGGGAAAAAAACAAAACAAAACAGGAAATTGATCAGTGGAACAAAACAGAGAGCATGGAAGGAGACCCACATAATATAGCTGACTGATTTTTTATAAATGAACAAAGGCAGTACTATGGAGCAAAGACCATCTCTTCAACAATTGGTGCTGGAACAACTGGACATCCATATGCAAAAAAAAAAAAAAAAAAGAATCTAGACACAGACCTTGCACCCTTCACAAAAATTAACTCAAAACACATTACATATCTAAGTATAGGTAACATAAAAGTTAGTATACCTTGGGTATGATGATAACTTTTTAGATGCAACACTAAAGGCTTGATCCATGAAAAACATAATTGATAAACAGTACATCATTAAATTTACAAACTTCTGCTCTGTGAAAGACCATGTCAAGAGAACAAGAAGACTAAGCTTTAGATTGGGAGCAAATATTTGTAAAAAAAAACATCTGATAAAGGACTATTACCCAAAATACACAAAGAACACTCAACAGTAATGAAACAGACAACTTGATTAAAAAATGGGCTGAAGACCTTATTATGTATTCCCAAAAAAGGTATACAGATGACAAATGAGCATATGAAAGATGATCCATATCATGTCATCAAGGAAATGCAAATTAAAATGAGATACCACTACAAACCTATTAGATAACCAAAATTCAGAACACTAAACAGCAAATACTGGTGAGAATGTGGAACAACATGAATAATTCATTGCTAGTGGCGGTACAGCTACTTGGAAAGATGGTTTGGAGGTTTCCTTTTAACCAAATGATCCAGTAATCATACCTCCTGGCATTCACCTGAAAGATTTGAAAAGTTACTATATCCACACAAAAACTTGCACATAGATGTGTATAACAGCTTTATAAATAATTAACAAAATTTGGAAGCAACCGAGATGTCCTCATTAAGTGAATGGATATATAAACTGTTATACCTGACAATGAAATATTACTCAGTGCTGAAAAGAAATGAGCTATCAGAGATGAAAAACATGGATTAAACTTAAAAGCATATTGCTAAGTGAAAGAAGACCATCTGAAAAGTCTATATACTGCATGATTAGAACTCTATGACATTCTGGAAAAGGCAAATACAATGGAGATAGTAAAAAAAAGATTAGGGGTTGCAGGTGGGGAGAGGGAAGAGAAGAATGAATAGGTGGAGCAGAGAGGATTTTAGGGCAGTGAAAATGCTCTGTTTCATATCATAATAATGGATACATGGTATTATACACTTACCCAAATCCATAGCTAGCATGTACAACACCAAGAATGAATCATAATGTAAACTATGGGCTTTGGGTAATTATGATGTGTCAATGTAGGTTCACCAATTTTAACAAAAGTACTACTCAGTGAGAGATGTTGATAATGGGAGAGGCTGTACATGTGTGGGGCAGGGATTGTATGGGAAACCTCTGTACCTTCCCCTCAATTTTGGGGGAAACTCAAACTGCTCTGAACAAAATAAATTCCTAATATAACAACACATTTTTAAAAATCACGTATGTAAGAGAAAATAAAAGGCAGTTTTAAGAGGTGAAGGGGAGGGAAAAAACCTCATGCTGGGCATGGAGTTTATATTAAATAAATGCAGTATTGGGAAAGAGATAAAGAGGAGTGTGAATTATTTGATTTAGCTTGAAAGTAGAGGAGGCAGCAACCAGGGAATTTCCCAGGATATGGTGTTGAGGAGGTCAACTGATTGCCAGTCTCTGTTTTAATAAGATTTGGAAGACCTCTATATTCCTCTGAAGTTTTTCTTTTTGCCATAAGACACATCGCATCAATAGTCTCTAGAACACCTATGCAGAGATTAGTCAGCCTGTTCTTGAGATCTTTAATTTGTCTTGTGGAAAAATGACACATCAGTTAAAAACCCATTACTGCAATCAATATTTCAGGAAGCCTGGAGAGCACATGCTTGCTGGTGACAATCTATGTAATTGCCCCAAAGGAAAGGTGGACATTCCTTCCTTGCCTTTTTTATGGATGCTAGCTAGTCCATCAGAAAATATAAAACCTATTTATTTCACTAATAAGAAGTGCTATGTGATTAAGGAAACTACTGGTAGTTCAATGAAAAAAGGAATGACAAATTTAGGGGAAGATGGCCATTTATAAATTAATAGCTCTCACATTATTGGAGAACAATTACTTGACAAAAAGTTTTCTTAACAGAACTAAAGACTTGAGAAATAAGGTCTCTGTAAATGATATTGTGGCCAATTTTAGTCTTTATATCTTTCTACTTTTCAGTGAAAACAGTTCTAAATCCCAAATGTGGGGGGAAAAAAACAACAATAAAACGTCACCAGCATCTGGCTGTTTCCTCTTATCTTTTTCACATATTTAAGTATTTAGGATTTCTAAATACTAAATTCCTAAGACATTTTCAAAGAATATATTGCTTCAGTTTCTTTTTACATATTTATCTATCCAACAATTTGTTACCTATCTTTCTGCTGCCTACTTACCTACCTATCCATTAATCTATCTCTATCTATCCATCTATCTATCCATTTATCTAGCTATTGATATACATCTCTGTTGCAACAGGACTTGCATATGGCACACCTTAGCACAAATGATTTCTTGTTGGTCATTTATAAGATGCTGAAAACCCTGTTATCTTTTGTTAAACCGTGATTAACTTATTTGATTCCTACTACCCAATTATGACAACTCTGTACTTTAGAAATAGGTAAAGAATAAGTAATCTGTATGATTTTGTATCTTTTCTGATTTAGGTACATTGAAAGTGTTATGTAAAATCTAGGAATGTTTGGTAATATGATATTAAAGACATTTTATACAGAAATTATTACTTCAACTGATCGTTGTGTCTTCAATCTGTCTTCTTGGGTAAAGTCTTTTTGGTTTGTTTTAATGTTAGTCTGGATTCAAAACCTTACCCATTTGAAACTATATTTTCTCTAAGTTTGTAGTCAAATTATTATTTAAATGAATCTGCCATCATTTAAGCTGAATTAATTTTATCCTTAACAGGATGAGAATATTTTTCTTATTAAGCTACACTCAGTTTAAGACATTTGCACAATATTAACAACTTAACAATAAAGATGAAAATTCTGAGGTAGAGTTAGATCTGATAGCTTTATGTATTTAAAATCCTCTTTGTTATTTTTAATCCTCCTTGTACATATTCTCACATAATGTAATTCAGTGTTTGAGGCAAACTCAATTACTGAAATTCACAGTGTATTAAAAACTTTAAACTATGTTTAAAGATACCATTGAGATGTGGGAAAAGTGGAGATTACTATAGGAAATCATATCCAGGAGATTAAGATGAACATTTATCTACTCAAGGGGAAAATGTGTAATTCCTCTTGAGATTTGAAGAATTATTTGATATAATCTATAGTGATTTTTCATATTATAAAGCAAAGAATTGTTGGGGTTTTAAAAATGTTAAAAGCACCAAAAAGTTTTAAAATACCATTTTTCTTGCTTGCTTAAAATTTATATCTGCAGTTTACTATGGTTTGTAGATTGCTAATATATTTGTTTTCCACTATTTATATTATTTCAGAAAGTATCAGAAATATTTTATAAATACAAGGACTATTATACATATAAATATATATGTTTTAATATAATACATATATGATGTTTTATTTGCAAGAAGAGGAGATGCATAAGTACAATAATATTGTCAGTATATATTTTAAATTCCCCTATCTTCATGTTCCCAAGTGACTGGAAAGAGGAGGCTATGACACAGGAAATCAAAAGGAAGAAAAGGAGGATTTTTTTTTTTTAAATCTAATGTCTTAGAGTAAGACAAGGAAAAGAATGGAGGTAGGTGAAAGGAAAAGTTCCTTTTTAGATCAAAACACCTTCAGTTAGGATAGAATAGAAATGATTAGATAGATGATAGATGGATGGAGGGATAGATAGATGATAGAGAGATGATAGATGATAGATAGATAGATAGATGATAGATAGATAGATAGATAGATAGATAGATAGATAGATAGATAGTTATGCACTGCATTGTGTTCCCCCAAATTCATATACTGAAGTCCTTCCTAATCAGTACCTCAGCATGTGACCATATCTGAAGATGAGACCTCTAAAGAGACAATTAAGTTAAAATGAGACCATTAGGGTGGACCTCAAACCAATCTCACTGGTGACTTTATAACAAGAGAAAATTTGGACACACAAAGAGACACCAGGGGTACCCTTACACAGAGGGGAAAACATCTATGACAAACTGGAGGCAGCAAGAGGGAGGCTATTTATATAAGCTAAGGAGAGAGGCCTCAGGAGAAATCAACTCTGCTGATACCCTGATCTTGAACTTCCAGCCAAGTTCTAGTTCCTCAGAACTGTGAGGAAATACATTTCTGTGGTGTAAGACACCCAATCTGTGATATTTTGCTATGGCTGCCTGAACGAAATAGAACAATAGATGTTTTTCCTGTTCTCATTTTGGATTCCAGAAGACTGGTTTTTACAATAATCTGGAGCAGACCCAACAGAGACATGTGCCACCAGGGGTTATGCCCACTATTTTCTAAGCCCCTGCAATTTAGATTAGAGCTTTTCCTGTGTGCTCTCTGTGGGAGACACAGAGAGTCAGTGGACCTGCCATTGTAAAGGTCCTTTACCGCAGGAATGGGAAAGGTGACTGAAAGTGTAGGGAAAGCCATAAAATACAATAGAGGTTGTGACTGTATCACAGAAGTCCAGCAGTGCTAGCAAGAGCTAGCCAGTTAAAGCTGGCAGGGGGCCTGGTATTTAATATGATACATTGTTACAGAAATTACCAAAGACACATAGGACAGAAAAAGGACAGACACATGGATCTAAAGCCACTTTCCCTTTGCAGTGGAGACAGGTAAGCTTCCCTCTTAACACAGGTGCTAATTTGGGAAGAAGTTGGGGAGGAAAAATCCAAAAACAAAAACAAAAAACCCCCACAAAAACTCTGTATTTACAAGCTGCCAAATAGAATGGGTAAAATGGAAGGTATTGTGTTATATTTAAACTGCAAAAGTGATTCCACTGTCCCTATAATGCCCACACTACCCTGGCCGAAAGGGACTTGTGAATACTAGTAGGTGCCTTGACTTTTGGTTAAATCACATATACAAGCAAAGAAAGCATAATCCCCTATACACTCCCACTGTTGGTGAATAAATACAAAACTCCACTCAAAGTACATATTTCTCCTTTGTTGAGCTCATAAAAGGTAACCCTGGACTAGGCTATTAGAAGTATTTGAGCTATTGAAATTGCTGCTTACAGTAATGTTTGAATTGATATTAAAATAGCAGAACATATTTTACTATTTCATGAGAAAAGAAGTCTGAAAGGAAGCAAGAAAAACTGATCTCTAAAAGAGTGACTAATCCCTAACCCACTGAATGGAGGGTCTAGAGGAGCTTAAGCACAAGCATTGTCAGCCATGAATGTCTTAGGAAATGGAATGAATTGTGTCTTCAGTGAGGGGGCATAATTAAAACTAATTGTAAGGAACTGGAAAAGTAAAGAGTGGAAAAGAAAGGGAGGAAAAGTAAGGGACAGAAAATCTATTAAGTACTAATGTTTATGCCTCATTTAAATTATATAATTCCAGAACATTCCCACAAAAACATATTTCTCAACCTTTGTTCCTCAAGGGTCTAAGATAGGAGTCAGCAGACTATATTATGTGGGGAAATCCAAACTTTCACCAGGTTATCCAAGTAGAAAGAGAGAAGACACAAATTGCTGATACCAGAAATGAAAGAGAGTCTATCACTACATCTTCAGTGGACACTAGAAAGATAAAAAAGGAATATTATGGACACTCCAGGTCCACAAACTAGATACCTTAAATTAAGAGGACCAATTCTTTGAAAGCAGAAACTGCCAAAATGCACACAAGGAAAAATAGAAAATATGAATAGGACTATATTTTTAAAGTAATTGAATCAATAACTAATAACCTTCTAAAAAAGAAAACATCAGGCCCAGATACAGTCACTGATGAATTCTACCAAACATTTAAGGAAGAAATTATACTAATTCTCTAAGTCCTGTCTCAGAAAATAAAAGCAGAGGGAACACTTTCTAACTGATTCTATGATGCCAGGATCATCAAAAAACAAACACATTGCATGAAAGGAAAACTACAGACCAGTATCTCTCATAAACATAGATGTAAAATTCTCAACAAAATATCAGCAAATGTAATCCAAAAATGTATAACAGGCATTGTACACAATTGTCAAGAGGGATTTAGTCCATGTATGTGACCGAGGCAGAAATTGGATTTAAATAGCCACAAACCAAGGAATACCCAGAGCCACCAGAATCTAGAAGAGGGAAGGAAAGACATACCCAAAGAAACTTTGGAGGAACCATAGTCTTGCTGGCACCTTAATTTCAGACTTCTATCCTCCAGAACTGTGAGAAAATAATTTTCTGTTGTTTTAAGTCAGGAAGCTTATGGTAATTTGTTACAGCAGCCATAGGAAAATAATATAATGCCTAATAAAGTAACTCAGTATTTTGAATGCAAATGCCTTACACTCTTTTGTGAAAATTCATAATGTGTTGAAGATTGTTGAGAGAGATCATACTCTAGTCATTCAAGTTATATGCCGTCCAGGATTTCTGTTAGGCACAGATTCAAGTGGGAAAAAGGAACATGATTTAACTCTATGTCCCATGTTCCAGTGTACCAGTGTCAGAGCTTTTCTCAAAACTTCCTCTCTAATGAAATTTGGAAAGCAGAACTGTGACTTAGATATTATTGCTTAGTGCAAAAAATAGAATATTCATAGCAGATGAAATATAACAGAAAATGACTCTTCAAACAGTGAAAAGAAACAAAGTAATAAACACTATCTACTTAAAGGTAATAAGAATATGAATTTTACCAGGTCGGAGCTAATTGCCATATTCTGGATTTAAGTTAATAAAGTTGTAACAAAGTTGTTTTCACACTAAGAAATCTCCTATGTTTTACTGAGGGTGGAATATGGGTTTTCGAGACATATTTAGTAATGTATTAAAACAGATTGTTTGAAAAATAGATTGAACAGATGGTATAATGAAACCAGCAACTCAGCAGAATTTATCCATTCTTAAAATTTCACAGCAGTGTTAATTGTTGCAGTTGTATGGGCTTTTTCCTAGATTTTTCAAAAGTATTTAAAAATGTCTTTTGTAAAATAAACCATTCCACAATTAATCATAACTTGTTAATACCAACAAGATAGGTAACCATCTCTTAATAATAAATATAGCTACTTTGGCCACAAAGAAGAGCAGTATCAATTACCTATTGAATTTGAGAATAAATCTTTATACACTGTGGTATTCTGTGTTTGTTTTGTAACATTAAAATTACTTTTCGATAGTGTACATAAATATATTGATGTGTAGCTATCTATGATAAGCAATAGTTCTAGGATACATTTGGTTAAATGCTATGGAAAACCATGCTGAAAAATATTACAACATAGAAATATTCTAAAAATATGGCATTAAGAGAAAAAATACACAAAAGTTATACGACATGATACAAGCTATGAAAAATATATTTACATATGTATATATTTACGTCTGTGCATTTTGCTATAAAATACTGAATAAGCATCAAAATGTTCACAACATTTATCTGTATAGTTGGTTTTACTTTTCATTTTTATATTTTTTAAACTTCTTAAAATGAACAAGAATTCCGTTCCAATAAAAATGTTATGTCTTTTCCTTCTAGGTCATTCTAAAATTACTATCTGAGTTTCTCTGCATATTATCCATAAAACCGTAGAGATCAACAAGCAGAGCAAATAAAATTAAACATAGCCCATAATTCAGCATATCAGAAGATAGAGATTTCTACAATCCTCAATTAATGTATAGGGAGAGAAATAAACATGATATTCCAGTAGATGGCTTATACCAGAACCCTGAGTTGAGATGGCATGGAATCTGAAGAGACTGATGATAAAAGAGGAGGGGGGTGGGTGCAAGGGCTCAAGGGAGATGGGCCTTAGACAAAATCATCCCAGAAATAAAAATTCCTTTTGCAACATGAAAAAACCCATTGAAAATAAGTCTGAGACCTGGTAGATCTCAGCAGGAGATAAAGGGAAAACATTTGAACAATTATAACTGAGTTGGAAGTCATAAATAACAATTACTTCTGGGAGATTAGGCTGTAAATAGAAAAGGAACAATAATGTATAGACATGCAGAAGTGAATAGAAAGAAAGAAGAAAGTGGAGGAATTAAAGGATCCTGAAGGAACAGAAGCAAATTAGAAAGTAGAAAAACACACCAAATGCTCCCCTCAATACCAGCAAAGGAAAAAGCTATATAACAAATGTAAATTAAAAAAAATAATGCAGAGACATATGTACTCTATGTACAACTAAATTGATAGTAATATGATAAGAGTTTACTTCTACTACTGCAGAGATATAAAGCAACTTCACATATAACAGGAAAATACAGATGCTTCATCTGGGTGGCTAGCTGATCAGTTTTCTGCAAAGTTTTTTGTTTATTTGTTTTTACCCTTGACAAATGTGAATGGTACCCAAAGAAAGTATATTGTCATGACCCCAAGTAAGAGAAGATATTGAGCTGCTTGTCAGTGCATGGTTGGAAGTGCAAACAAGGATAAATTAAGTTTTGTTGTTAGAGGCTTTGTAAACTCTATTGAGTTTACTATTATAACAGAAATCTACTATAGAAATTACTATAGTAAAAATAATATCCTTATTGTCAATTACATATTTTAGCCCTATCCACTTCTCCCATTGAGACAATCTTTTTATTTTAGAATTTTATTTTTTAAAATTAGCATAAAGTTGGATTTTTCTTTTCTTTTTTTTTTTTTTTTTTGGTGTACAGGCCTGTGAACTTAACACATGTATTGATTCATGTAACTGCCATCAAGTGATGATACAAACCAGGTGCATTAGTCCCAAATCTCCCTTATGCATCCTTTTATAGTTAAACTCTCTTCTCATGCCTAACCCATTCCAACCACTAATCTGTTTTCCTTCATGGTATTTGTTAAGAATGCCTTAAAAATAGAATCGTATAGTATGTAACATATTGAGAATGATTCCTCTTACTCAGCATAATGAATTCCAGATTCATCTGTTACTGCAAGTATCAATACTTTATTCCTTTTCATAGCTAAGTATTATTTAAATATTATCATTTTCTATTGATTTGGTTTGCATCTTTGTGAAACTAAATGGCTATATTGGTATAGGTCTATTTCACGACTCTCTTTTTTGTTCTATTATCTGTGTTATTATTTTTTTTGCCAAAATTTTTATGTCTTAATTACTGTGGAGTATAGTAACACTTAAAATGTGGATAGCGTGATTTTATTTTTATTTTTCAAAATTGTTTTAACTATTTCTTTTGCCCTTCAATATAGATTTTAGGATCAGCTTGTTAAAATCTACAAAGCTTTAAGAAATCGGATTGAAATTTCATTAAATCTACTGGACAATTTGAGAATTAACATCTTGAATATATGGAGTCTTCCAGTCCATGAACATGGTATATGATTGTTTCATTTATATGTCTTCCTGAGATGATGTTCAACTCACTTATTAGTTCTAATTTTTTTTAATTCCTTAATATTTTCTCAATATAAATGATGTTATCTATAAATAAGAACAGTTTTATTTCTTCCTTCCTTATATGGATAATTTTTATTTATTTTTCTTCCCTTTTATACTAGATAGGACTTCTTGTATGGTGTTGGATATAAGTAGTGAAAGGGTATCTTTGCCTTTTTTCCAAACTTAGGATGAAATGATTTAACCTTTCACCAATAAGTGTAATGTTAGCTGTAGGTTTTCTGCAAGCACTCTTTCTCAGGTTAAAAAAGTTCCTTTCTGTATCTATTTCATGGAGACATTTTACCAAAAACGTATGTTTAATACAGATAAATGCTTTTTTTCTTCATCAAAATTGATATGATTTTATATTTTTTCTTCTTAATGCTAATAATAGTGTTGATTGCATATGTGAATTTTGAATATTGAACCATTCATCTATTGTTAAAGGTTGTAGCATATTCATTTTCATATTAATGGATTGGATTTGCTTATAATACTTTGTTGAGAAGCTTTGCATCTGTGTTCATGAAAAAGAACTCAAATTTCTGGAAGATACTGTAAAGAATTTGTGGCTTCTTTCTTAAATGATTGTTAGAGTTCTCTGGTGATAACCTCTCAGTCTAGAGATTTATATCTCATAGTATTTTAGTGATGAATTTATCATGTTTTACAATTATTATACAATTCAGATTTTTTGTTTTATTTTGGGTGAGTTTTGGTAGTTTCTGTTTTTTAAGAAATCCTTTCATTTGATTCAAGTGGTTGAATTTATATGTGGAGAGTTGTTCATAATATTCCCTATCGTCGTTTTAATGTCTCTGGATCTGTAGAGAAGACTGGATTGCCTCCTGGAGATTTTAACCATAAACTCCTCTATATTTAAGTGCCATTATCCAAGCTTTCTTTACATGCATATCAGGAAAACTTTTTCACCTGCTCTCCACAATAGAATTCAAGGTAGAATGTAGATGCATTCTTGTGGTTCCACAGGTTATAATTGTCCCAAGACAATTGTCCCCCTAGAATTTGGGGATATCCAAAACACACACACACACACACACACAAACAAACTCATGTAACCTTGTAGTCAGCATTAGATTATTATTCAGATTAAGGCATAATGAGTGTCCAAAATTGTATATGTTTATATGTGTTGGTGTGCTTGCATGCATGCCTGTGTGACAACTTTCACTCAGTTATCCCATAGAAAAATATAAGATTATTTTACATATGTATCATTGAACCTATTTTTTTCAAATTATTTATTCTTGTACCCCAAATTTCTTTATGCCCTTGCTGAAAACAGCAACAAATCAATGTATAAATTTTAACGGTGAAGGATTTTTAATGTATGAAGAAAGGTAAGAACACTCCAGAATGATCCAAAATAGAATAAAATGATGCCCCAAATTTCTTCTGCCCTGCTTTTGCTTTGGTATGTTTGAAATATGTAATTGCTTGGCTTATTTTAAATCTTTCAGCTGTGAAGTGTTTGTATTGCAAGAGAAGTAGTAGTCTTCCTATAATATGGCTGTTACAGAAGACAGCATGAAAGGTGAATTGTGTAAATTATAATAGCAAAAAAATAAGCATTTTGAACTAAATGCAGTATGTTCTGCTAAAGAATAAAATAATATATTTTGATCAAGCCTTGAGGAAAAAATAAGCAAATAAATTTTTGATAACTTCAAAAACTTATCTCAGTAATATTTAATTCTCTTTATTTGTTCTGTGACCCCACCCAACATACAACAATTTTTTTCACTGCAGTCATCAGTTTCTGTGGGTTCTTACAGACTGAGATATTTTGCTAAGGGTTTATTCAATATATTTGCCAATTTTTAATTATTTTTGATGGCCTTGACAGTTTAAAGGAATACTGATAAGGTATTTTATAGAATGTCCTTCAATTTGGGTTTGCCTGTTGGTTTTTGTTTGTTTGTTTGTTTTTGTTTTTTCTCAATGTTAGACAGGCTTATGGGTCTGGGAGAGGAAAATCACGGAGGTAAAAATGCCATTCTCAGTTACACCATATCAAAGTACATGCTATCAGTATCACTTATCATTGTTGACACTTTTATTAGCTGGGTGACCTAGTGCTTCTCATGTTTCTCCACTGTAAAGTTACTGTTTTTTCTCCATTTGTATACTGCACTTTCTGGAAAGAAGTCACTCTGTGCAGCCCACACTTAAAGAAGAGAGATGTGAGGCTAAAATCAGATATATGCACCTCTATGTAGATTAAGGGTAAATGTGACAGCTATAAATACAGAACTGATACAGGTCTTTTGCACTGATGATTGAAATACTTCAGATATCTAGGGTTATTTTCTGTGATGTAATTTTTTTTGAAATGGTTAAAAACCTGGGAAAATTCTAAACAAAACAAAAATGCAACCTTCTTATATTTTCATGAGATGTGCATTCTTGGAGCATTTATTTTATGTTAAAACCATGAAAAAAGCTTAGTGCTTATTCAAAAATAGAGTTGAGTTTTAGGTTCAAGATTTTTTATTTTAATGAATGCCTAGCAGAAAATTCAAATACTGTGGGGAATATGACAGAAATCATTTTGTGGGACTTCCCTAAACATTGTAGAACATGTAGTATCCTACTAGGGCCAGTTGATCTCCACAATCATGGATAACACAATAATATCCCCACAAACTTCTCTAGGGGTCAGTACATTAAGAAGCAATGAAGTAGCAAATTTGGGCCATTGAAGGACTTTGAATAATATGGGAAATCCCTGGGGGTTATTAAACAAATGCTTATATCATCTGACTTATTTTTAATAGGATTTCTATCTGTTATAATAAGAGTTGTTTAAAAGTGGACAACAAAACATAGTAGGTGTGGATCTATTGTTTATATTCCATTTTTAAACACATTGGTTGGGGTATAATTGTCAAACAATAAACTTCATATATTAAAATTGTACAATTTGGTAAGTTTTGAAACCATCACAATTGAGATGTGAACATATTTTTCACCCTGAAAAATTTATGTATATGTCTTTGCAATCCCTCCATACTGGCCCTTCCTATGCCCTGAATCATCATTATCAGGTAACTGCTGATCTGTTTTATGTTACTACAGAGTTTGCATATTCTAGAAATTTATATAAATGGAGTCACATAATATGTACTGTTTCTGACTTTCTGTACAGTATTTCGTTGTATGGTTATGCCACAGTTTGTGTATACATTTTCCTGTTGGTGGACAATGAAATTTTTTCTCAAATTGGCTGCTAAAAATATAGCTGCTATGAATATTCATGTGCAAGTCCCTGTATGCATATAAGCTTTCTTTTTTATTGGGCAAATGCTTAATGGTTGGATCATATGGTAATGCATCTTTAATTCTTTGAGAAACAGCCAGTTTTTCAAGGTGGTTTTACCATTTTACATTCCGACCGGCAGTATATGGCAGTTGCAGTTACTCCACATCCTCGCCAACATTTGCTATGTTCAGTTTTAATTTTAGATATTTTTAATTTTAGGCATCTAAAACTTGTGAGTGGTATCTGATCATATTTTTTTTAATTTTTTATTCTTATGTTAATCCCCATACATTACATCATTAGTTTTAGATGAAGTGTTCCATGATTCATTGTTTGTGCACAACACCCAGTGCTCCATGCAGAATGTGCCCTCCTCAATACCCATCACCAGGCTAACCCATCCTCCCACCCCCCTCCCCTCTAGAACCCTGTTTGTTTTCTGATCATATTTTTAATTTAAATGTCACTAATGACTAATAATGTTGAGAATCTTTCCATGTGCTTATTTGCCATTGGTATGTCTTTGGTGACTGGCCTGTTCAAACACGTAATTTTTTGAATTGGGCTGTTCATTTTCTTATTGTTCTTTTTTACACATTCTGATTACAAGTCCTTTATCAGATATGTAATATGCAAATATTTTCTCCAAGTCTGTGTGTTGTTTGATTTTTCTTTCTAAAGTATCTATCAAAAAGCAGGATGCTTTACCTTTTATGAAGTCAAATTTATCAATTTTTCTTTTATGGATCACGTTTTTGGTATTACATGTAAGAAATCTTTGTCATACCCAAATCACAAACATTTTCTTCTAAAATTTTTATACAAAAAAATAACTAAAAATGGACCAAGGCATAGATATAAAAGCCTAAGAGTATAAATAGTTTAGAAGAAAATGTAGGAGATATTTTTGTTATTCTTCCTCTTGAAAAGATTTATTAGAACCAACACCAATAGTACGATCTCCGAAAGAAAAAAAAAAAAAGTAGTAAGTTGGATTTTATTTGATTTAAATGCTCTTTGATTAATGCCATTGAAGACTTGAAAAGCCAAGCCACAGACTGACAGAGGATATATAAAGAACTTTCAAGACTTCAGAATAAGAAAAGAAAATCCAATTAAAAATTGGCAAATAGGGGCGCCTGGGTGGCTCAGTCGTTAAGCATCTGCCTTCGCTCGGGTCATGATCCCAGGGTCCTGGGATCGAGTCCCACATCGGGTTCCCTCCTCGGCGGGAAGCCTGCTCTCCCTCTCCCACTCCCGCTGCTTGTGTTCCTGCTCTCGCTATCTCTGTCTCTGTCAAATAAATAAATAAAATCTTAAAAAAAAAAAAAGGCAAATAGGGGCGCCTGTGTGGCTCAGTCGGTTAAGCTGCTGCCTTCGGCTCAGGTCATGATCCCAGAGTCCTGAGATCGAGTCCCGCGTCAGGCTCCTTGCTCAGCGGAGAGCCTGCTTCTCCCTCTGCCTGCCTGCCACTCCCCCTGCTTATGCTCTCTCTCTCTCTCACTCTGTGTCAAATAAAAAAAAAAAAAAATTGGCAAATAAATTGAATAAACATTTAACCAAGAAGATGTATGGTTAGGAAAAAGCACATAACAAGATGCTCAATATCATTTCTTAGTAGGACAACACAAAAGAAAATGACAATAAAGTATATTACACAAATATCTGAACGGTTAAAACGATAATAGAAAAATAAAACTTACAATTCTACATCAGCAAAGATGCATAGCAATCAGAGCTCCCACACAATGCTTGGGGGAAATGTATAATGGTACAGCTATATTGGATAATATTCTGAAGATTTCATAAGGTTTAACACAAAATTACTAACCACTCTCACTCAGAAGTTTTTAGCAAAGTAAAATGAATACTTTTGTTCACAGAAAATCCTATGCAGAGATGTTTATAGTGTTGTTATTTGCAGCTGCCCCCGATCGGATCTAGCCCGTTTCCTTCAACTGGTGAACAGATGAATAAATTGAAGTACCTCCACAAAATTGAATGCTAGTAGGTAATTAAAAGAAATTACTCTTGATATACACAGCAACCTAGATAAATCTTAAACGCATTATGTTAAATGAAAAAGAACAAACAGGGGAGGCTGGTGGCTCAGTCAGTTAAGTGTCGGCCTTGGGCACAGGTCATGATCCCAGGGTCCCGGGATGGAGCCCAGCGTCAGGCTCCCTGCTCAGCTGGGAGGCTGCGTCTTCCTCTCCTGCTCCTCCTACTTGTGCTTTCTCTGTGTCAAGTAAATAAGTAAATAAAATCGTAAAAAAATAAAAAAGAAAGAGAACAAACACTAAAGACTATAAGATCTGGGCATGTGATCAGATTTTATTATATGGTAGCCATTATATGACATTCTGGACAAGGCAAAACTATACAAGCTGGAAACAGTGCAGCTGTTGCTAGGAGCTGAGAGTGATGAAGTGTTGAACACAAGGGTTAAGGAAGAATCAGGGTGGAAGTGGGTGGGATTAATGGTCTCTTCTATACCTTCGTTGTGGTGGCAGTTACATGAATGTATGCATTTATCGAAACTCAAGAGAAGTATATAGTAAAAAGGAAAAATTTTACTGCATATTTATAATCTATAATATAAAAAGGTGAGTAATGAATTATGCAATATTGGCTGTATAAAACTGTAATTTATTTGCCACAGCCAGATCAAATAAGTCAGTTTATTCTTCGGATTTTCATTACTTATTTCACTTTTCTATCTTAAAAAAATAAGATGACAACACTTTTATAATGATTATAAATTACAGCTGACTCTTGAACAACACAGGGATTAGGGGTGCTGAAACCATCCCCCCTGCCACCCAAGTATAGTAAAAAATTCAGCTATAACTTTTGACTCCCCCAAACTGAGCTATTAATAGCTTACTATTGACTGGAAGCCTTACCAACAACATGGTAGATTAACACCTATTTCCTTTGTTATATATATTATATACTGTTATTCTTACAATAAAATAAGTTAGAGAAAAGAAAATATTACTGAGGAAATCATAATGATGAGAAAATACATTTACAGTACTATACTATAAAAAAATCTGCATATAAGTGGACCCATGCAGTCCAAACCTGTGTTGTTCAGGGTCAACTGTAATTCAAATTGTATTTTTTCTTATGGCTTCTTTCATCTTTCTTATTTTATTATTAAAGTTTTTTAAGATTTAAGTTTCTTGTTTGAAATGGCATTTAAAGTATTTATAAAACAAAAGTAAATAGAACAAATGGTGAACTATGCTTTTCAAAAATAAAAAAGATATCAACATAAATTATTAATCATTCAATTCATATTTATTACAGAGAATACACTCAGTATATATATATATATATATATATATATATATATATACACACATATGTGTGTTTGCAAATTACTGTGGTAATCAAGTAAATTCCTGTTAGATTTAACTTACATAATTTTATATACATAAAGCATCATAAAAATAACCATTGGGACACCTGGGTGGCTCAGTCGGTTGGGCATCTGCCTTCAGCTCAGGTCATGATCCTGGGGTCCTGGGATCGAGTCCCACATCGGGCTCCCTGCTCAGCGGGGAGCCTGCTTCTCCCCCTGCCCCTCCTCCTACTCGTGCTTTCTCTCTCTCTCTCAAATAAATAAATAAAATCTTTAAAAAAAAAACATTAAAAATAATAATTACATTAAACATAAGAATTTGTGACACAAAAAGTGAAATGATCCGAAAAAAAAAGTACCGTTTGTAAAATATAGGTATTTTTCTTTCAGCTTAGATTTTTAAAAACAGCCTAAATAGCAGAGCACAACATTATTACTTTATAATATGTTGTTGGAAGGTTATCAAATACTATAGGGAAAATGCAACGTGTATGAGGTGAAAAGGAGGATCATTGCCAGTTTAGCTTCTGCTAGAGGTATGTTTCCTCTCTCTTTATAGTTCCATAACTGTATACTTTTGAGAAGTTTTATACACTTAGTGTTTTCAGTCTCTACTTCTATGAAATCTTATTTTCTTAGCACAGTAGACTCATAATCCTGGGTATTGTAAAATACGATTGTTAAAATGTTGATTTCCCAAATGGGCAAAACAAGTGGCACTACCTAAATATTTTGTGCTCTCTGTTGTCCTCTATTATTACCTCCTCATTGTTAGCAAGCACCTAAGGGGTAAAATATAACTTCCTCACCATTGTGTTTACCATATTAACAGAACAATGGTGTAGTGCTATAGCGCTGCCTAAGTTTAAGAAGACTAAATCAACACTATATGAAACACTTCTTTCTTGGATACCATAAAACAACTATTAGCTCTATATAAAATAGCAACTTAATAATAAAATAGAAATGTTAACTAAATTTGAAGTAAAAAATAAATACCCAGTTTCTAAACAATTTAAGGTGAAGGGACAGAAAATCAAAATTACCTAAAGGCAGCAAAAAATTTGTAATGGCTTATGAGATTTAATTTAAACATTATATGTGTGAACTTAATTAAGTATGGGATATATTGCAGGATAGGAGTATGACTTCCCGCCAGCCATCTATTGAACAGTTTTCAAACTTTTTGGTTTCAGAACACCTTTACATTCTGAAAACTTATTGAGGAACCATAAAACCATTTGTTTATGTGGGTTATATTTATCACTATCTCCCATATTAATATTAAAACAAATTTTTAAAGTATTATTTTATTAAAATCATTTAGGAACAACAACAATAAATCTAACTACTATGAATAATGGTCATAGTATAAATAAGACAATTTTATTAAAAATAATTGTATTTTCTAAAACGAAGTAGTCAGAAGGGCAGCATTGTTTTATATTTTTGCATATTGCTCTAATTCTGTTTTAATAGAAGTCAGGTGGATTCTTGTATCTGATTCTGCATTCAATATATTGTTTTGTTTGAAGTATATGGAGAAAATCATCAATTATTGACATGTAGTTGGAAAAGTTAGTAATGACCTTTTCAGGTGATCGTGGATATTTTTCTTTTATTTTCACCAAAATTTAACTAGTGATAGTTATCTAAAAGTTGATTGCAATATGGGATCTGAAATCATACCAATAAACTTTGGTACTCTTTCACATTTTAATCCATTGGTCTATATTACACTTTAAATGAACCATTTACCCATGCATACTTTTGTAACATCATACATTGTTTATTTTGAAAATATAGTTTCATTGAGTTATATAAATCTTCCAAACCTTTGCACAGTATAAAATATGAACAATTCATATTTATTAATATCACTACCTATTGCATCCAAAAGGCTTTTAAGTATTTGAAATTGCCAAGCTCACAGAAGATGCAAGCTTTCTAAATTCTAATTTTTGCTCAAAATTGCCTCACAATTTCTTATTGGTAAAAAAATACTGTCATTTGTTTTTCTTTTAGTGTCAGTCTCACTTGTTCATTTTCTCAAAAAATAGCTGTCAGTTACCAAGTCTAAATAAGCATTTTATTTTTATTTCATTTTATTTATTTTTTTAAGATTCTTTTTATCTTAGAGAGTGAGAGAGAGAGAGAGGGTGGAGGGGCAGAGGGAGAAGGAGAAACCCAAGCCGACTCAGCACTGAACACAAACCCAACACATGGCTCCATCTCACAACCCTGAGATCACGACCTGAGTAGAAACCAAGAGTTGGACACAACCGACTGTGCCATCTAGGTGCCCTTAACTTAATTTTATTTTTTAAGTAAAGTTATTTTCCATAAAAAATGTCTAGCTCAAGTAGAAACTCAAAATATCCTTTCCCTCCTTGAGACAACCACGTTCTTCCTTTAGGCAACCATCATAATTTGGTACTCAGTACAAGTACTTTACACATGCTCCCTATTTCATCTCATACACTAATAAAAATAAATCAGCATTAAGAGAGAGAATAAAATTAATAATTTTACTGCATCATCTAGAGAATTCTTACATAAACTAGAATTTTTTATTTTATTGCAGATGCAAGGTCGTGAAGAAAGCAATAACTACACATGTAGTTTGATGCCTTGACTCAAACCGAAATGACAGCAGTATTACCTATCACAGATTTCAAACCATTAATGCAAATGTTACCACACTAAAAATGGCAAATTTCGTCTTACTATTTTCAAGAAATGAGTTTCATCCTTACAGAGCCTCTTAATTTTTGTAGATCCATAACGGTACATGGACTACTCACTGAGAATGGCTGCTCTTAACCATTATGGTGGTTTGATTATTAAAATGACATCTAATTTCTTGATGGTTCCAAAAGTATTTAATTTTTATTTACTTGTTTGTTGACAGAATTTGGAGAATGCTAAGTGCAAAGGGGAATGAAGGTTTTTAGTATATTTATACCATTAAGAATCAGAAACACTAAGATTACTTTAAAATCGTTAAACAATTATTATGTCTACATAAAACATTTTATTTAATTAAAAAAAAAATTCTAGTTAACTGAAACTATAACTACCAAGATGAAAAATCTCAACACATGTGTTTCAATTAAACCTTCCAAGTATTCACATTAAATACATCCAAACATATTTTAACAATACAATGTGATGAATCAGAAAATCTAACAAAGATAAATTGTTTTAAAATATTTATTTTTATATGTGTTACTAGCACTCACAAACTACTCTGAATTTAGTCTTACTAGGTTATTCAGAATTGAATTTATATATAAAGTATTGAAAAAAAAGGAAGGAAAGTAGGCTAGCCCATTAGGTAAATACAAAATAGTATTTGTATAATGTCAAATTTCTTATGAAATTCTTTTAACAACCCATTTGTTGAAACCAAAAGCTGCTAAAATATTAGGATAAGTTTCTTGATATTTAATGTTCTTATCTCAGTAATTTAACGTATCATCACTTTTTCTGAAGTGAAAGGAATATTATTCAGTAATTAAAATTATTCAATTATTGAGATAATTCAAGTAAAATAATCTGATGAAGAATTTCATAGTCTAGTCATAATGGACTATGGACTAAAAAGACCATATAAACCCTTTTATTGGAAAATAAGAAAATAACCTAGAAAATTGACATTTAAAACACATTTAAAATACACACACACAAAATATGATGATATTTGCATAACTCTGCAAATTCAGTAAAAATCATTTAATTGTACATTTACAATGGGTGGATTTTATGTTACTTAAGTTATCCCACAAAATCTATTAGGAAACCTGGCTTTTCCTGAGGTAAGGACCTCATGGCACTAATAATTGCCAGAATCTGGCTAACCCAGGAATCATTTTCAAATAGGTGTTTATAACATTTTGAAATATTTAGATAATTTATCTACAATACATATATTTGATTTAATGACCACAAATGTTATATAAGGCAAAAGAAATAACGTGGATGTCTATAAAATCAGGATTTGGAAAAACCTTCACATCTGAGATTGAATTTACAAACTTCCTCAAACCTAATTAGGTGAGTATCTCTCTATTTCACAGAAGAAAAAATGAATGAAGAGAGTAGTGGTGGTGTGATCAGAATCATAGATAGTAAGGGTTACTCAGGACTTGAACCTGACACCAACTTTATTGGTATTTTCACATAAAATCCTATTTATGATCTATATTAATCTATATTAATATTAATATTGGGGAGTCTGCTTCTCCCTCTCCCTCTGCTGATTCTCTCTCTCTCTCTCTCTTTCTCTCTGTCAGATAAATAAAATCTTTTAAAGAAGGACATTGTTAAGTAGGAGAAAAGGCAAGCCAAAGACATATAGAAAATATTTGCAAAGCATTTATCTGATAGAGGACTTGTATTCAGAATATATAAAGAACTTTTATAACTTAATAATAGGCACATAATACAATTAAAATAAGCCTATAATTTGAATAGACATTTTATGAAAGATGTAGAGGTGACTAAGAAGTACACTAAGAAGTGACTAAGAAGAGATGGTCAATGTTATTAATCATTAGAGAAATCACAATAAGATACCACTACATACCCACTAAAATGGTTAAAGTAAAGTAAGAGAAAATACCAAGTGTTATCACACTTGTGCAGAAACTGGAACCTCCATGCATTGCTGGTGGGAACAAAAATAGTACAGCTATTTTGGAAAACAGTTTGGCAGTTTCTTAAAAATATTTTAACATAAACTTACTATATAGATCACAATAATTCTACTTATAGGAATCTACCTAAAATAAAAGAAAATATAAGTTTATACAAAGACATGTATATAAATGTTCACAGCAACATTATTCACAAGCGCCAAATCCTGAAAAGAATCAAGTATCCATTTACTGGTAAATGGTTAAAAATATTCCATATATGCATATAATGAAATACTACCTGGTAATAAAAAAGAACAAGTTACTGATACACACTGTAACATGTATGAACCTCAAAATATTATCTAGTAAAAGAAGCCACATACTGTTTGATTCTTTCTATATATGGAAGGTCCAGGAAAGGCACATTTATAGAGATAGAAGGCAGATCAATGGTTGCCCAGGTCTTAGGGAAGGAGTGGAGATTGCACAGGGACAGGGGAAATTTTTGTAGTGAAGGAAATGTTCTAAAACATTTAAAACACATTTAAAATACACACACACACAAAATATGATGATATTTGCATAACTCTGCAAATTCAGTAAAAATCATTTAATTGTACATTTACAATGGGTGGATTTTATGTTACTTAAGTTATCCCACAAAATCTATTAGGAAACCTGGCTTTTCCTGAGGTAAGGACCTCATGGCACTAATAATTGCCAGAATCTGGCTAACCCAGGAATCATTTTCAAATAGGTGTTTATAACATTTTGAAATATTTAGATAATTTATCTACAATACATATATTTTGATTTAATGACCACAAATGTTATATAAGGCAAAAGAAATAATGTGGATGTCTATAAAATCAGGATTTGGAAAAACCTTCACATCTGAGATTGAATTTACAAACTTCCTCAAACCTAATTAGGTGAGTATCTCTCTATTTCACAGAAGAAAAAATGAATGAAGAGAGTAGTGGTGGTGTGATCAGAATCATAGATAGTAAGGGTTACTCAGGACTTGAACCTGACACCAACTTTATACATATTTTCACATAAAATCCTATTTATGATCTATATTAATTTTCTCAAAAACATTAAAGAAGGTAGTATTTTAGTATAATTCTTTCCTCTTTTTTTATTTTTCAAAATTTAACTTACTGTTTTGTTTGTGTGCTTTCTGTGATTATGTTCTATTTTTATAGAGTTTATTAATATTTCTTCTCTATAAAAACCACACAAATTGTTTGAAAAATCTGGGTAAATGTATGAAAGGAAAAAAATCACCCTTGATCTAATCATAAAGTCATACTTCATGAAATTTTAGCAGCTTTGATGCTGACAGTTTTGTGATTTTACCAGAAGGTGCTAAGGGAGATTTTCACACATCTATGTCATGACTCCCAACTAGCTGTCAGTGATTGTAAAATCCATTGAATGTGAAAGCAATCCATGTTCCAGAGAGGTTAAAACATGCATATTATAGACTTCTTGGTGGATTTATTTTCTGGTTTCATTTTTCTTTCTCTCTAGGTAGACATAAATATGGATATATAAACACATATTAATATATAAACATGCACATATATACATGTATATATTTCATAAATATTTTCCCATTTCATTAAGAAACTTCCTAAGTCCTTGTATTACATTTGTGTAATATTAATTATTAGGTGTGTTGTAATACTTTTAACCTTTCTGCTATTTTAAGAAATTTAGAGATTTTGTCTTCTTTCATCATTTAATAAAAATTAAAATTACACTTAAATATATCTTTGAGCAAAGTATTGTACATTTTCAATGATTTAAAAATTAATTATTAGAATGAGAATTACTGGATAAAAGACAAAGATAGTTTATGATTTTTGATATAAATTCTTATGCTTTTCTTAAAAAAACTATAAATTGAGACATAGATTATCACGTCTGAACAACAAATTCGGTAATAAATTTCTGAGTGTATATCCATTATGGGTATATTAATGGAAAACTAAGTATTCATCATTATAAAAATACACAGTATTGCATATTTAAAATACAGAAAAATTTAGTGTTTTCTTTTTACCTGCATGCCTGAAATTACTAAAAATCATATATATATGTACATATATATATAGTTTTCACCAGAAAAAAATTTCAAATTTGATCTTTGGTCTCTATTTCTCAAACAGAAGCACAAACAAGCACATATACAACAGTAGGACAAGAAATACCAACAGAAATAAAGGTCAATGCATGTAAGAATCTTATGTTTGATTTATCGTTAAACACATAATCCACATTTATGGAAATGTGTAAATGTTAAAGAAAACACAGAAAGTCTGTAAAATATGTCTAGCAATTTTCTTTCATCAATAAAGTGGAATCATATTGTGAAACTTAAACAGCGAATCCAACATCTTCTGTTTTTTTGGATTTTTAAATCATTCCGAAATTTTACACATTAGGACTACCATGATGAATGACATAAGATTCTTCTTCTCTTAGTGGTTTTTGGTGAGAAGGAACTAATAAACACACTTGAAAAATGAGGTAATCATGTAGTACTGGGTGCTGTGAGAAAAATGAAGGAGGTGGATGAGGGGAGGGAAATGAAGTTGGAGAGGTTGATAAGAGGCAGATCACATAGGGACAGTTAAGAGTTAACATTTTCTTTTAACTGTAATTGTAATCTATCAGAATGTTTTAGTAGGGGAATGACTGCTTTGCATGTTACAATCAGGACTCAGACTGCTCTGTAGGGCAGGAGTGGAGGGAGAAGGGCCAGTTGGGAGGCTGCTGCAGTGACCTAGGTGACAGTGATGGTGTGGCTGGGGCTCAGCTCTTACTGGCATGTGATGGAAAGAGACCTAATCAGAGAGGCTTGGGGAATGGAACTGACAGGGCATACTGTCTACACTGCAATCCTGACTAAAATCTTCCAATGGCTTCTTATAACTTTCAGAATGCAGTATATGTTGCTCAGATAAGCACACTTTATTATCTGGCCTATGAAATTTCAAACTTCATTTTGCCCTGCTCGCAATGTGTATTCCTATTTCCTGCCAAGTGGTCATTGAACACATGTGCTTTTTCTCACTTAATGCCTAAATGACTTTTTACTTGTTTCCTCTGCTCTCAATATCCTTTTGATTTAAGAAACTGCAAGGTAACATCAACTCTCAGAAATTTTTCATGACTGCTAAAATCTTAAAATTCCCTTCTCTAGGCTTGCTGTTATCTTCCCCATGTCTAAACCAGAACAATAATCATGCACTACTATTCATGCATTCTATGTCTGTAAGGTGGCTGCATAATTTATCAAACAAACCAGGACACTTTTCAGAGTGAAAGGGGTTGCTATCAAAAATTATGCCAAGGCAACAAGCGTAACTAGTTGACTACTTAGGGATACAAATTCAGAACTATCCAGAAACAGAGTGTATTCTTTCCATATAAAAATGAAGTATTTGCCAAAAGACCTTCTGTTCAGGGTATTTGATAAAAGGAGTGTGCGACTAAATCCATTGATCATTCAGGGTTGGTAATTAATTTTTTTCTGTTCATACAACATTTACAAAATGAGGGAACAGATTTTCCATGTATCATTATGATAATTCGAAGGATATCCACAGTTTCTAAGTTTTGATTTTAAATTATATACTTTCATTTCTCACAGGTAACATCTTTTTTTAAAAAATGTGAAACTACCAATATATTATGAATTAGTTAAAAAAAGAGCTCATTTATGAGTTGTCTTCCATTAGAGTCACTGTAAAAACATGCTGTGATAGATGGAAACATCTGGTACTCTCAAAACCACAGAATCCTGAGTTAAAAAAATCTGATGAGAAAACATAATATTATTTATGAATCAGGTATTTATTGATTAATACTATACCATGGTCCAGCAGAAGATTTAAGTGTGAAAAAGATAAAAATATGTGAAGATAATATACATCTAATCTGTGGCCCTGGCAATAGCCTGGCTTAAAATAATTTACAGAATAAATGACATAAGGTTATTTCTGGAGTTAGATACTTGCAGATATTTGTTACCGCTGATGCCTCTGTGTGTGTGTGCGTGTGTATGTGTGTGTGTGTGTGTGTGTGTGTGTGTGGTGTACCCATCTGCAGGCAGGTGCAGCTGCATGTCAATCTGAGATTGACAATCTGACTCACATGTAAGCTTATCACCTCAAGGGTTTTATGAACGCCTCCTTGAAGTATAAGTCCCTGGGTTATAAATACGCTAATATACTAAATAAATATTTGTTGTATTGAATTGAACTGACATGGGAAAGAAAAAGAATAAAAACAGTATCATAATTTAGTATCATTTTTCCAAAGATGCAGTAGGTTAACATATTTTATGTATTTATCTTAGTATCACAAAGAATTAAAAAAACACCAAATAAGTGATTCTGATTTCTCAGATAATTACTTTTAAATCCTTGGAACTTAAAGTAATTAAGAGAACTTTAAAATAATTTATCAGTCAATGTCCCCAGAATCTTAAACTTTATTGAGATGCATGTGGTTCAAGATGAAATTTCTCAAGCTTTAAGTTATCTGAAATTTATAAACCGTATTTAGCCCTAATGGGTGTTATGAAAATGTATATCATACCATGATAAACTTCCATAATTAATTTTAGCCAAGAAATATGTTATGAATGACAGAGTCAAGTATATCTATGTGTCTAATTGGAAATGTCTCTTAGAATTACATTTGTTTTTATTAATATTTGTCTCATAATAATTTAATTAAGTTGTCAGAAAAATGGCACATGCTTAAGTTATATGAATTTGATTACACACAAATTACTAGGAAGAATAGTAAAGGCAATTTTTTTTTTTTTAAAGCAGCTTGCTTTTCCAAAGACTTCAAGTGTTAGCAATGTTAAATGGCAATTTTATGCATGCACTGGGAGAATATAACAAAGTTGCCACATGTAATTGATTAAAGATTCTGGCTGATTATACTCCTGCTAGTTTTAATCAGATATCTGATGAGTAAGATTACTGGAAAATATTCTCTATAGAATGAAAAATTCTTCATTGCAATGAGTCTATTATTTATGGTGCATAACTTCAGGATGGGGAAAAGAGTAATATACCGTTTTCATAATAAGTGTAAAAACATAAAAAATTATATAGTCTAATGCTTATTAATTTGTTTTAAAGAAATGCTTTTCCTGAATTCCACAATTTGTGTAATAAACATTGTAGACATGTTTTGTGTGTGTATGAACCAGTGTAGTTTGCTTTGGACTTAAGAAAGCTCTGAGTGCTGCCGTGAGTAATGATTACATGGAGGGCTCTCTACATTTCTGGTCCTAGAACCTCAACTGGGCAGAAGCTGCTGCTGCCCCTGGTCTGTGCCAAGGAGAGATGGGGAAAGTCTTTCATTCCTGTTGCTCTCAAATGATTTCTTATCACTTTAGTTCTCCCTAATGACAGACACGAGACCAAATATCACACCTCCATATCTTTATCTATAGTCTCTGGATTTTCAGATTCTTAAAAAAAAATACATTGCACATTTTTTCTTCCATGTGTCAGGCTGTGTTTTTCTTGGTTAATTCAAATTGGGCTGGTATACATAAAGAAATTATGAAAACCTTATTATGAATATGAATATGAGTATAAATGTATGAATATAATATGAATATGAATACATGAATAATTTAGTCTCTATTTAAAATATCAGATATGTTCATATGGGCATGTGTGTGTGTGAGTGTGTTCACATGTGTGAGAGAATGTTAGAGAGCTGGAAGTAACAGCTTCTTTTAAAATTTATTATTTATTATTTACTTCTTTTATTTACTTTCTGTCCTAGATATAGACACATAGTTTAGATACATATATACAGTCATAAGAGATGGTTTAGATACATGTGTATATATATATATATATATATATATATATATATATTCATAAGAGATGGTTGGGTGATCATAGAAACTGTTAGAATAATAGCTGCCAGCAACGTTTATCAATAATGAGCATATCATCAACAGAAAGAATTTCATTAAGTGACTAGTGATGTTCCAGATAGTTCCCTCTTTTATACAGTGAATTACACTATTCAAAAAATAATTTGTTGAGAATTTTTCTACCAGCAAATATATATGAGATACCTGCTTAAGGATCTCAATAACAAAAATTCAATTTTAAGGGTTTCAAGGGGATTACAGTTAAGTTTATAAATCAGAACTTGCCTATAAAAAGTTAATATGATAAAGGAGGTCTACAATTGAGTGTTTCAGATTTGTGTTACTAAAGAATCCTTTGAAGGGAGTGATACTTGGTAGCAAAGAGGGAAAGAATAGCTTCCTAGAATGAGTAGAGCTTGAGTGTGATGAATCCATAGTAGTTGGTGTTCGAGATGTGTTTTAAATGACTGAATAAAGCAGCACGTTAACATGCCATCTTTTTCTTGGTAAAATCTAATTTTTTAAAGATTTTATTTGTTTATTTGAGAGAGAGAGAGAGAGCATGATCAGGGTGAGGGGAAGAGGGAGAAGTAGGCTCTCCATTGAGCAGGGAGCCCAATGCATGGCTTGATCCCAGGACTCTGGGATCATGACCTGAGCTGAAGGCAGACGCTTAACGACTGAGCCACCCAGGCGCCGCAGTAAAATCTAATTTTGATTATAATATATCACTCCAATCTTAATAAATGGAATGGTCAGGTGAATAATTATGGCCATACCCACTTTTACTTTCAGTGCAACCAACGTACAAAGAAACTGTGTGACTTGCTGAGTGTGATACAGTTACCCCCAAGCAACCAGCCATGTAGAGAAGCAGAGAAGCATAGGATTGAAAGCACACCGTCTGGAGCCAGAGTTAGAATTTCTGTCTCCCTCATTAACTGCATACTGGGAAAAATTACTTAAATTCCCTGTGCCTCAGTTTTCCCAGGAGGGAAAGTCTATTAAAAGTACCTAATCCCTGGAGATAGTATAAGAATTAAATGTTATAAGTAAATGTATGTAAAAGAGTATAATATATGGAGTTTTTTTTATAATTAATCTAATAAGGTCTTAATCTTAGGCCCAGATACTATACATTTTAGCCTACTTTTATACCACCCCTACTACGGGAATGTTTTGCGTCATAACTCTCCTCTGAACTATCACCAGTCCTTCCTCCATCCCTCAGTCTTAGTGAAGTGCAGATCTGATAAGTCACTTCTGTATTTGAAAGATCTTGCTCCCTCCTTTCTGAAGATGACTGTGCACTTCTCCCTCCATTCCCCTGGAATGTATATCGTTCTTTGTGTTGTTTTTAATCCTCCACCTACCCCTCTTCTTTTCTACTGGTTTAGCAACTTCTTAGTTGCTTCTAATCTACATGCTGTTTCTTCTAGCATGCCTTCTTTAATCCACCCAATCCAGGTAGTTTTCCTTTTGAGACCACAGACTGGGCTTTTGTTGTGATTGCTGTTTTTCTGGATTTATCTGTTTCACTTGCTAAAAACATATAACCTTAAGAAGAATAAAGCATCTTGTTCCATAAAACTCTGCCACATAAGCACAGTTTAATCTTAGTTTGTGATGTAGTGAAATTGATGGTGCGTTTGGAATTGGAAGATCCTAGCCCATCATTTATTAACTAATATTTATTAACTAAGTATTTATTATTAATAATAATAGATAAATATTTATTAACATTTATTAACGAAATAACTTAGTAAATGTTACGGAAGTTTTTTGAGTCTCAGATTCTTTCACTCTAAAATGTTAATAACTAAAGAGTTATAGAGTAAATAAAAAATATGTCAAATAACTTAATACAGAGTTCCTAAGAATTTCTGAATAAAATTTAATCAAACCTGAAAATCACATTTACTAAGAATAATCAACAATATAAATTATTTGTAGGTATAAAACTGAGAAGACACCTATTTTACTAACATTGTAGATCTCATTAAATTCATACTATTGTTTTATGTTTCTACCTTTAATATTAATATTTAATTAACTAACCTTTACTATTTAGTAATTTAACTTATAGGGGTTAGACAATCGTTTTCAGAACTATATTTTAATATTACTCACAAATTTTATGAGTGTAATATGGACAGATATAAAGTAACACTTGTGGATTGTAATAATAAAATAAAATGACATAATTCTTTGCCAAAAAAAGTTCAGCACTATTTAAGACAAAAATTCTGATGTCAGTAATTTGGAAAGCAAACTCTTGTACACATAAAAAGGGAGCAATCATTTGTGTGCAAACGATTAATGAAATATCTGATCACTAAAGCATAACCATAAAATAACTGATAAATAACATCCTCATATAATAACTCTTGTATCTGAAGTTGTATATTATATTTTAACTACAAACTTTGCATATTCTCCAGTGACTAAACATAAGGTGAGAGCTCATGATATATTTATATTTCCTAGATTCATAGGCAATTTTTATTTACTTACTATGTTGTTAACTGAAAGAAACTCAAGCAGTAAAATATGTCTAAGTTCACTTTTTACACTTTGATTTTAGTGCCCTCCCCTCTATAAAAAAAGAGGAACCAACAGTATGACAGAGACAAATATCTTCACCCCTCCTTTTTTTCATTTTGTTTATTTACCAACAGAAAAACCATGAGTTGAATAAGATAGCCTACATTGTCACTGTTGCCCAGGAAACGATTGTATCTTTCTTAGTTCTCACTGTTTTTAGAACACAGGTGAAGGGTAAATTAGAAATATTTTATAATTTAATTTTGATACTTTTTCCCTTAACACTATGGTCTTCAACCAAAGATCTGGATAATATTTTCTGTTCTTTTCAGAATACCTGTATGATTCAAAGCACTTTTTTATTGCCAGTTATGAATGTCGGAAACATAATACTCTTTTCTTGCTGTGTATGGATTTCACTCTTATAATTTATGTTGGTCATCATCCAAGCTACATGTCAGACAATTAAGGTTTTTCAGCTCTTAGACTATGTTCTCCATCAGTGGAATAGAAAGTGGGTTTATCAGACACTTTTACACACCACTTTGAGCCGTTGGTCACTGATGTCCCTCCTGTCATCATCAAGAACACCTGTCACCTAAATGTATTTGAGACATTTATTTTTGAATTTAAACATACATAATGTAATGAACTATGCTGAAGAAAAATATGAAGTGGACAGTGCTAAGTTTTTAAAATATTTATATATTTAAAGACAAGAAGACACATAAAATCATTTAGAAAAAAAGTTTGCAGAACATCTATATATCCTTCAGCAGTGTGTTTATTGGTGTGAGGATTTAATTTAAAAATCCATTTAAAGCACTTAGCATAGTTTCTCTATTCAATACTTTTTATTATTATAAAATGTAATGGGTCAATAAAACAGAACTATATTAGTTTTGCTTATTTAATTTTTTCAGTGTTTGTTTTACAGGAGATTTAAGTTAAATACGAGAAATTATGAAAAATTAAACAAAAGACTGTAAGTTGAAGAAATATGACACATTTTATGCATAGAAACTATTACATCACATAAAATAATCAACATGCAACTGATAAAATATATACAAATATCCACATACCATCTACTTGTGGTAAAATGTTTTAGTTACCATTAATTGGAAAGTTGCTATGTGCCAAGGATTGTGCTTCTGCTCTTTATTTGCATTAATTCTGGAACTTCTAACAAACTCTTGAAAAAGTTATTATTATCATTAAATAGCATATTAGGAAACTGAAGTACAGAAAAATTAACAGTTAGTCCAAGATCCAATAGGAAGTATTTATAGCAGAATACAACCACATGCTCTAGAGTATGTGTGTTTAATCACTGTGGATAAATAAAAATATAGAGGGAAGGAAGGAAAGAAGGAAGGAAGCAAGGAAGAAAGAAAGGAAGGGAGGAAGCGAAGGAGAAAAACAAAAGAAAAGAGTGAAAATAATTTCAGTCAGGTTAGATTCAACTTCTGCCATAAAAAAAAAAATCAGCATTTTCCTCTAGACAAGAAGCCTAGTAACCTATTTAAATAATTAAACGAATTTAAATTTGTTGATTTTAATAGACTTGGAATTGTATTTCCATTGATTGATTTATTGCTACCACAATTTGCCCTCTGACTTTTGCATTCAGTCAAAACCCATTTTTGAGGCTATACCTATCAACCTCTAAAGACTAATTTGCCTTCATTAAAAATGGCAATTTGGAGTTAATTATAGCTAAAACCTCATAGAGATTATGCGATGAAATTGAAAGTAATATTTGACATAAATTGGCACTAAAAATGAAATCTAAGTGGTTTCACTAAATGATTACATGTAAATTATATGCATGAGTTTTGCCCTAACTCAGATAGCCTTAGTAATGAGGTGTAATGGTACAGTACATACAATACTTGGCCAAGAAGTTTTTGACAGCATGTCATCCAGAAGCTACTGTTACAAAAGGTATTAAACAGAATTTTTGTTTTGGTGATACACATTACTGAATCCTACTTAAGCAGAAAGGGCTTTTTCTCAAAAAATTCTTTTAAGAAAACATTTTATATATACCTACAATTCTTTCTGTAAAGAGAATAAAAGACCAAAAAAGCCAGAATTCTTAAGTCAGATAGATAAAAACTAGAGTCAGACATAGGCACAGACACAATCATTTCAAAGCATATTGATGAGAAAAAAAAACAGTATTTTCCTAGAAGAAATTGATAAATACCTAAATTCTATACTCTGGTAAGAACATAAGAAAAGGCAGACAGCTGGTATATAGGGCATTAAAACAAGATGTGGACATCATGTGGCAGTGCCATGGGGAAGAGCCATGCTTTCTTTCTTTTTTTTTTTTAAGATTTTATTTATTTATTTGACAGAGAGACACAGCGAGAGAGGGAACACAGGCAGGGGGAGTGGGAGAGGGAGAAGCAGGTTCCCCGCAGAGCAGGGAGCCCAACGCGGGGCTCAATCCCAGGACCCTGGGATCGTGACCTGAGCCGAAGGCAGGCGCTTAACTGACTGAGCCACCCAGGCGCCCAGAGCCCTGCTTTCTTTAGTCATGATAATCAAAGGGGATTACACTGGTACCTTGATCAAAAATGAATTGTAGATTCATATAACCCACTGCATATACTTTAGATTTTGTTGTATTTAAGCATATAAAGTAAGTGGAATATACAGTATTTCATCAGTTCTAAGAAACCACGTTTTTCCCAAATTTTAGCATCTCTGAAATTGAAGTGACTCATAATCTAAGGTGCCCTACCATAAGGATTCTTTTTCTTTCTCTTTCTTTCTTTCTTTCTTTCTTTCTTTCTTTCTTTCTTTCTTTCTTTCTTTCTTTCTTTCTTTCTTTCTCTTTCTTTCTTTCTTTCTTTCTTTCTTTCTTTCTTTCTTTCTTTCTTTCTTTTTCTTTCTTTCTTTCTCTTTCTTCTTTCTTTCTTTCTTTCTTTCTTTCTTTCCTTTCTTTTCTTTCTTTCTTTCTTTCTTTCTTTCTTTCTTTCTTTCTTTCTTTCTTTTTCTTTCTTTTTTCTTTCCCTTCCTTCCTTCCTTCCTTCCTTCCTTCCTTCCTTCCTTCCTTCCTTCCTTCCTTCCTTCCTTCCTTCCTTCCCTCCTTCCCCCTTCCTTCTTTCCTTCCTTCCTTCCTTCCTTCCTTCCTTCCTTCCTTCCTTCCTTCCTTCCTTCCTTCCTTCTTTCTTAGTGATACATTACATATGGGGCTGTACTGACAGTAGATAGTATAGAAGCAAGGGTAGAAGCACGGAGAACAGTAATGGTTACTATTAAAATAATACAGCTAGCGGGCGCCTGGGTGGCTCAGTCGTTAAGCGTCTGCCTTCGGCTCAGGTCATGATCCCAGAGTGCTGGGATCGAGCCCCGCATCGGGCTCCCTGCTCTGTCAAATAAATAAATAAAATCTTTAAATAAATAAATAAATAAATAAATAATACAGGTAGGAAATTATTATAATTTGGATTGGTAATGAATGCTCACATTCTAGTTATTTTTGGAAAGTACCATTTCAAAACATAGTCTATCTTCATAATTCACAGATTAAATATTTACAAATACACCTACTCACTAAAATTTGTTTGCAACCTCCCAATCAATCTGGGGGTGCTTTTGAGGTCATTTGTAGACTTGTGCAGAGCCACAAAAATTTCAAGTTGCCAAATGGGTAGGTTTCTTGCTAAGGTCAAACAAGGTGACACTCTGCTTTATTTTTTCAGCTATGATACTATAAGCAAATCTTTTCATGGTCTATTTAGTGCCACGTTTTTCAATTTTTGTGCTTTCTGTTCCCAGTCTTGCTGTTAAAAATGGCTCCTATGCATAGTGCTGAAGTGTTGTGTAGTTGTGTAGTGAAAGAAGGCTGTGATGTTCCTTGTGGAGTGTTAGGTTAACTTTGTTCAGGTATGACTTTTTGTGCTGTTAGCCTGAGTTCAATGTTAATGAATCAACAATATATATTAAATAAGATATCTTTAAACAGAAACACACATAAAACAAAATTATTATTGATCAGTGGACCAAAATATTGTGACCAGAGGCTCACAGAAACTTAACTCTGTACTTTCCCTAGAAGCAATGGTTTGGTATTTGATAATTCAATGATTTTGGCAACTTTACAGAACATATCACTCTGAATAACAAGGATCAATAAGAATTCACCTTACTTCATATGGGGTGTGAAACAAAAGAGATGAGAGAAAGACTCCAAATTTTTTGGATTAATCAATTGATCCAATAGACTTGTCACCAATAGATATGAAAAAGGATATGGATGAAGCTGTTTTCAAGATGAAGAACAACAGTTCAATTCTGGTCATAGTGAGTTAGAGATATCTATCAGATGACCAACAGGAGATGGTAGAGAAAGTTACATCAACAAATAGGGGATATGGGCTGGAGTTATAAATTGCAGATTCATCATCATACAGCATTTATTGCAACCATTGACTCTAGATAAAATAATCAAGGAAATGAGTGAGTGCATTTCAAAAAGAAAAAAGAGTCAAAGACTGAGTTTTGGGGACTTATGACATTAACATGTTTTGCAGTGTTAGAGTGAAAGGAAGAGACAATCAAAAAAGACAGATGAAAACAAAGAGAAGCCAAGTTCAAGAAAAAACAAAAACAAAAACATATTAAGAACAAGGAAATAAGCCACTGCTGTTCTTTAGGTCAAGAAAGATAATGGGGGCGCCTGGGTGGCTCAGTTGGTTAAGCGACTGCCTTCGGCTCAGGTCATGATCCTGGAGTCCCGGGATCGAGTCCCGCATCGGGCTCCCTGCTCGGCGGGGGGTCTGCTTCTCCCTCTCCCACTCCCCCTGCTTGTGTTCCCTCTCTCGCTGTGTCTCTGTCAAATAAATAAATAAAATCTTAAAAAAAAAAAAAAAGAAAGATGATGGCATATAGCTATTTATTAGGTTTAGCAAACTTAAGGTCATGCCTGATCTAACCATGATGAGTTTCACTTGAATGGTGGAGTATATACCCTGACTGGAATGCATTAAAGAGAGAATGGAAGAAGAGGAACTAGGGATAACTATTTTGAGAATTTCAGATTGAAAGATTGGAAACAAGATCATGTCTAGAGAGTAAAAAGGGCCAAAGAAGTATTTTTTGTGTGTGTGTCTATTGCTTTAAGATGTGACATAAAAGTATTATGCTTTCATGCTGAGGTAAAACATCAGAAAAGTTATGAAAAAATAATGACAATGTAGGAAATAAAGAGAAGTGTGCTGAAGAAATGTCTATAAGTAAGTAAATGAGTAGCATGGGATTTGGTAGATAAATGAGGGGACTGAATTTAGACAGGATCATCCTACTCATTGGTGATAACAGATGCAAAGACAAGTTTTGTGATCCCTAATGAGGTTCATGGATGTACATTTAAAATTAAATTTAAAATTTTAATTAAAAATTAAGTTTGTTTCAGATATTTATGTACCATATTCAATTGCACAAGTGCAGATATGGAGTAGGTAGAATTGGATCTAACCAGGGTTGTAATTTTGTCAATTTAGGGTGATGCTCTTAAAGCAGAAAAAGTGTAGAGGAATATGCAAAAGAGTAATTATGATGTGACCAAGTATTGTAGCCTGAGGACCTTTGTAAAAAGATTCTGTAAATCTCAAAACCTACTGGGATTATGAACTCAAGGTAGCAAGAGATAAGGGAGGATGGGAGTGAGTTAGGAAAGAAAGGGAAGAAACCTCTACATAACGCAGTACTGAGTCAGCTCTAGCTCTTTGAGAATACACAACTCACTACAGGGAGAGAGCCCTATAATTCAGAACAGTCTTTACAGTAAGTGAGAAGTATTCAACTGCCAACTTCTTATCCCCTGGTTCTCAGGGGTCAATTTTGTCTGACAAAGTGAGCACTAAGTGTCTGCCCTTCTGAGCTGTATTCTCCAGCTTTCAGGTAGCCATCAAGGAAGACTGATTCCCCAGAGCACAAAGCTGCAGCTGAGCCATGGTGTTGGGGGGGAGTCCTCTTGTATCCACATATGTTTGGCTGGGTGGCACAGGGCCCAGATCTGCTGAGTTTTCTATGTTTTATACAGCAGAGTCCATGCTGAACTGGTTCCATTTTAAGAAAGAAATGGAGATTGATGTGACCAACTGTGTATCCTTTAGGTTTTGTTCTATTTAAGAATAGAAAATGTGAACTTATGCTTACAGGGAATAATTTGAAATTGCAAGGAAATCACAACCTTAGCACAGTTAACATTTTGGTAGAACACAGTATCATATTAATTTAAATAGAGTATTTTTTATAAGAAATCAATGAAGCAGAAATTAACTCAGAATTGGCCTTTAAGTACAATTCATAATTGTGCACCCTGACCCTGCTTTTACCTTCTGTCATAAGACTGCAGATGTTTTTGGCTATCCTCTGTATATAAAATGTAAGGAAAACTATTCAAACCACTAGTATTTTAAAAAATGCAAATCTAACTGGTATCACTTTGACTTGGCTGAAAAAATTCCCAAGCACAAAAATTGTATCAAATTTAATCTCTGTTAAGTGAATTGTAACTTGACTGAAAGTTCATGCAGGAAATTTTTAATATAAATCAAAAACTTAAAATTGTTCACAAGAAAAAAAAATAGCCATATATACATTTTATGTAAAAGATTATTTATTGCATTTTGCATTTAAAAGAAGAAAATGCAAAAAGCCTGGAAGTCCAATAGTATTAGGTTGGGTTGTCAAGAAATTTAAAAAATTAATAAGATACTTAATGAACACTTTAAATGATATGTAAAGATAACTGAAATGTGAAACTTGAGCAAGCAGTGAATACATAGTTGAAAATCAAATATTTGAAGGGAAAATATTTCAGAAATTTCCCTCAGCTTTTTAAGAAAAAAATACAGAAGCAAAAGTGCAATAGGACAGATGACGAGGGATTCAAAAAATATAAAATTACTGGGAAATCCAGGAAAAGAAACAAAAGTAGACATAAGAAAAGAATTATTCAGGTGAATAGTAGAAATGCATGACATTTTCTATTTTTCTTTTATCTTGAGCATGGTGTCAGTGGCCCCGCAGGCAGGCATCTCTAAGGATAACATGGAATCACTCATGAGACCCGATACTAAAATATCCTTAACATTTAAGTAAATTGCATACTTAGCTGCCAAGATGTGTTCAGGCACAACTTTCTTTTGTCCTGAATGCTTTGAGATTTAATAAATACGCTTTTTGTGGAAAAAAAGAGGATGACTGGTTAACCATCATTGGGTTCAATTTAGAATAATTATTATTTTTCTATGATTCCAAATAAACAATATTGGAATTTACTTTTAATAGAGAACATTTTGAATTTTACAGTTTTCCTTCAAAGTGACAATTTCAAACAAATAAAAAGAAAGTCTGATATAGAAAAAATTCCCACAAGAGGGGTGCCTGGGTGGCTCAGTTGTTAAGCGTCTGCCTTCGGCTCAGGTCATGATCCCAGGTCCTGGGATCGAGCCCCATATCGGGCTCCCTGCTCAGCAGGAAGCCTGCTTCTCCCTCTCCCACTCCCCCTGCTTGTGTTCCTGCTCTTTCTATGTCTCTCTCTGTCAAATAAATAAATAAAATCCTTAAAAAGAAAAAAAAAAAAGAAAAAATCCCCACAAGAGGAAACTAGAAGAAAATACTAGATTAGATCAACACATATATACTTTTTTAAGTATTGAGAAAGAGTAAGTCCACTATCAATGAAGAATGTGATGACTTTAACCTTAAAATAAATGCTTATGGTATTAAATAAGCATATATTAACAACAAAATAATGTTGCAATTCCACACTAATATGAGTTCTCTGTTTAATATAATTTGTGGTAAACCAAAGGGAGAAGGTATTTATATAATTACCAAATGATGCATAATCATGGGTATTCAAAACTAAATAGCAATAAAACACATTGATGAACATCCCAGTATTAATTTGTTAAACATTTTTGTGTCCTTCAGACTTGATTAATGTATACTAGATAAACATCTGATGCAGATTTTTATTTGGAAGAACATAACGCTTATGTAATTTAGTAAAACTTTGAAATTTGCATACTATGCAAAAATCAAATAAGGCTAATATTATGTTGCATTTTTTAAAATTTTATTATGTAATGTTAGTCACCATACAATACGTCATTAGTTTTTGACGTGGTGATCCACAATCCATTGTTCTTGTATAAAATCCAGTGCTCCATGTAGTACGTGCCCTCCTTAATACCCATCACCAGGCTAACCAATCCCCTTTCCCCACTCCCCTCTAAAACCATGTTTGTTTCTCAGAGTTCATAGTCTCTCATGGTTCATCTCCCTCTAATTCCCCCACCCTTCATTTTTCCCTTCCTTCTCCTAATGTACTCCATGCTATTCCTTATGTTCCTCAAGTAAGTGAAACCATATGATAATTGACTTTCTCTGCTTGACTTATTTCACTTAGCATAATCTCCTCCAGTCCCAACCATGTTGATGTAAAACTTGGGTATTCATCCTTTCTGATGGCTGAGTAATATTCCGTTGTGTATATGGACCACATCTTCTTTATCCATTCATATGTTGAAGGGCATTTCGGCTCTTTCCACAGTTTGGCTATTGTGGACATTGCTGCTATGAACATTGGGGTGCATATGGCCCTTCTTTTCACTACATCTGTGTCTTTGAGGTAAATATCCAGTAGTGAAATTGCTGGGTCATAGGGTAGCTCTATGAAGGAACCTCCACACTGTTTTCCAAAGTGGCTGTACCAACTTGCATTCCCACCAACAGTATAAGAGGGTTCCCCTTTCTCCACAACCTCTCCAACATTTGTTATTTCTTTCCCTGTCCATTTTTGCCATTCTAACTAGTGTAAGGTGGTATCTCAATGTGGTTTTGATTTGAATTTCCCTGATGACTAATGACGATGAACATTTTTTCATGTGTCTGTTAGCCATTTGTATGTCTTCTTCAGAGAAGTGTCTTTTCATAAATTCTGCCCACTTTTTGACTTGATTATTTGTTTTTTGGGTGTTGAGTTTGAGAAGTTCTTTATAGATCTTGGATACCAGCCCTTTATCTGTAGTGTCATTTGCAAATATCTTCTCCCATTCTGTGGGTTGCCTCTTTGTTTTGTTGACTGTTTCCTTTGCTGTGAAGAAGATAATTTTATCTTGATGAAGTCCCAAAAGTTCATTTTTGCTTTTGTTTCACTAGCTTTTGGAGATGTATCTTGAAAGAAGTTGGTGTGGGCGATGTCAAAGAGGTTACTGCCTATGTTCTCCTCTAGGATTTTGATGGATTCTTGTCTCACATTGAGGTCTTTCATCCACTTTGAGTTTATCTTTGTGAATGGTGTTAGAGAATGGTCGAGTTTCATTCTTCTGCATGTGGCTGTCCAATTTTCCCAGCACCATTTATTGAAGAGACTGTCTTTTTTCCATTGCATGTTTTTTCCTGCTTTGTCAAAGATTATTTGACCATAGAGTTGAGGGTCCATATCTGGGTTCTCTATTCTGTTCCATTGGTCTATATGTCTGTTTTTGTGCCATTACCATGCTGTCTTGGTGATCACAGCTTTGTAATATAGCTTGAAATCAGGCAACATGATGCCCCCAGCTTTGTTTTTCTTTTTCAACATCTCCTTGGTGATTTGGGGTCTTTTCTGATTCCATACAAATTTTAGGATTGTATGTTCCAGCACCTTGAAAAATGTCATTGGAATTTTGATCTGGATGGCATTGAAGATATAGATTGTTCTGGGTAGCATAGACATTTTAACAATGTTTATTCTTCCGATCCATGACTATGGAATATTTTCCCATCTTTTTGTGTCTTCTTCAATTTCTTTCATGAGTGTTCTGTAGTTCCTAGAGTATAGATCTTTTATCTCTTTGGTTAGGTTTATTCCGAGGTATCTTATGGTTTTGGGTGCTATTATAGATGGAATCGTTTCTCTAACTTCTCTTTCTACAGTTGCATTGTTAGTGTATAAGAAAGCAACTGATTTCTGTGCATTGATTTTGTATCCTGCCACATTACTGAATTGCTGGATGAGTTCTAGTAATTTGGGGGTGGAGTCTTTTGGGTTTTCCACATAAAGTATCATGTCATCTGCAAAAAGAGAGAGTTTGACTTCTTTGCCAATTTGAATACCTTTTATTTCTTTTTGTTGTTTGATTGCTGTTGCTAGGACTTCTAGTACTATGTTGAACAATAGTGGTGAGAGTGGGCATCCTTGACGTGTTCCTGATCTTAAGGGAAAGGCTCTCAGCTTTTCCCCATTGAGGTTGATATTCGCTGTGGGTTTTTCATAGATGGATTTTATGAACTTAAGGAATGTTCCCTCTATCCCTATACTCTGAAGAGTTTTAATCAGGAAAGGATGTTGTATATTGTCAAATGCTTTTTCTGCATCAATTGAGAGGACCATATGGTTCTTCTCCCTCCTCTTATTAATGTGTTCTATCACATTGATTGATTTGCGAATGTTGAACCACCCTTGCATCCCGGGGATAAATCCCACTTGGTCGTGGTGGATGATCCTTTTAATGTATTGTTGGATACTATTAGCTAGGATTTTGTTGAGGATTTTGGAATCCATATTCATCAGGGATATCGGTCTGAAATTCTCCTTTTTGATGGGGTCTTTGCCTGGTTTGGGGATTAAGGTAATGCTGGCCTCATAGAATGAGTTTGGAAGTTTCCCTTCTGTTTCTATTTTTTGAAACAGCTTCAGTAGAATAGGTATTATTTCTTCTTTGAATGTTTGGTAGAATTCCCCAGGGAATCATTCATCAGGCCCTGGACTCTTGTTTTTTGGGAGGTTTTTGATCACTGCTTCAATCTTATTAGTGGTTATTGGCCTATTCAGGTTGTCAGTTTCTTCCTGTTTCAGTCTTGGCAGCTTATAGGTTTCCAGGAAGGCCTCCATTTCATCCAGATTGCTCAGTTTATTGGCATATCATTGTTGATAATAATTTCTAATAATTGTTTCTATTTCCTTGATGTTAGTCGTGATCTCTCCCCTTTCATTCATAATTTTATTAATTTGGGTCCTTTCCCTTTTCTTTTGGATAAGTCTGGCCAGTGGTTTATCGATCTTACTAATTCTTTCAAAGAACCAACTTCTAGTTTCATTGAACTGCTCTACTGTGTTTCTGGTTTCTAATTCATTGATTTCTGCTCTAATTTTAATTATTTCTCTTCTAATGCATGGTTTAGGCATTGTTTGTTGCTTTTTCTCTAGTTCTTTAAGGTGTAGAGTTAGTTGGTGAATTTGGGATTTTTCTATTTTTTGAGTGAGGCTTGGATGGCTATGTATTTCCCCCTTAGGACCGCCCTTGCAGTATCCCATAGGTTTTGGACCGATGTGTTTTCATTCTCATTGATTTCCATGAACTGTTTAAGTTCCTTGATTTCCTGGTTGACCCAAACATTCTTGAGCGGAGTGGTCTTTAGCTTCCAAGTGTTTGAATTTCTGCCAAAGGGAATAATCTCAGTGTTTTGGTATTGGTTGAGACCTGATTTGTGACCCAGTATGTGGCCTCTTCTGGAGAAAGTTCCATGTGTGCTCGAGAAGAATGAGTATTCTGTTGTTTTAGGGTGGAATGTTCTGTAAATATCTATGAGGTCCATCTGGTCCAGTGTATCATTCAAAGCTCTTGTTTCCTTGTTGATTTTATGCTTAGGTGATCTGTCCATTGCTGAGAGTGGGAGTATTGAGGTCTCCTACAATTAACATATTGTTATCAATATGACTCTTTATTTTGGTTAACAGTTGGCTTATGTAGATGGCTGCTCCCATGTTGGGGGCATAGATATTTACAACTGTTAGATCTTCTTGTTGGATAGACCCTTTAAGAATGATATAGTGTCCTTCTGTGTCTCTAATTACTGACTTTAGTTTAAAATCTAATTTGTCTGATATAAGAATTGCTACCCCAGCTTTCTTTTGAGGTCCGCTGCCATGGAAGATGGATCTCCATCCCTTCACTTTCAGTCTGGATGTATCTTTAGGTTCAAAATGTGTCTCTTGTAGACAGCATACAGATGGGTCCTGTCTTTTTATCCAATCTGCAACCCTGTGCCATTTAATGGGAGCATTTAGGCCATTCACGTTGAGAGTGATTATTGAAAGATATGAATTAATTGTCATCATGTTGCCTGTGAAGACATTGTTTTTATAGATTGTCCCTGTAAATTTCTGTTGTATATGACTCTTGGGGTCTTTCTCCTTTTATAGAACCTCCCCTTAATATTTCTTGCAGGGCCGGCTTAGTGGTCACATATTCTTTCAGTTTCTGCTGGTCGTGAAAGTTCTGCTTCTCTCCATCCATTCTAAATGACAGCCTTGCTGGATAAAGTATTCTTGGCTGCATGTTCTTCTCATTTAGTACCTTGAATATGTCTTGCCAGGCCTTTCTGGCTTGCCAGGTCTTTCTGGCTTGCCAGGTCTCTGTGGGTAGGTCTGATGTTATTCTGATGTTCCTCCCTCTGTACGTAAGGAATCTCTTCCCCCAACTGCCCTTAAGATGGTTTCCTTGGTTCTAAGATTTGCAAGTTTCACTATTACCTGACGGGGTGTTGGCCTGTTTTCCTTGATCTTGAGAGGGGTCCTCTCTGCCTCTAGGACATGAATGTTTGTTTCATTCCCCAGATTAGGGAAGTTCTCAGCTACGATTTGCTCAAATACATCTTCTAGTTCTCTCTCTCTCCACTCCCTCCGGGATTCCAATTATTCTGATATTGGAACGCTTCATGGTGTCACCTATTTCTCTGATTCTATTTTCATGAATGCTGAGTTGTTTTTCCCTGGCCTCCTCTTTTCCCTTTTTATCTATTATATTGTCTTCCAGGTCGCATATTCATTCTTCTGCCTCAATTACCCTAGCTGTTAGATTATCTAGATTGGGGGGCGCCTGGGTGGCTCAGTTGGTTAAGCGACTGCCTGCGGCTCAGGTCATGATCCTGGAGTCCCTGGATCGAGTCCCGCATCGGGCTCCCTGCTTGGCAGGGAGTCTGCTTCTCCCTCTGATCCTCCCCCCTCTCATGTGCTTGCTCTCTCTCATTCTCTCTCTCTCAAATAAATAAATAAAATCTTAAAAAAAAAAAAAAGATTATCTAGATTGGATTGGATCTCATTGAAAGCATTTTTAAGTTCTGCCAATTCAGCTTTCATTTCTGCCCTTAGAGACTCTATGTTGCCATTAATTCATTTCTCCATTCTAGCCATTGTCTTCAAAATTGCTAGCCTGAATTCCATCTCTGACATCTTGGTTATATCTGCATCCATTTGTAAATCTGCAGCATAAGTCTAATCTCTGAGTCTTTTCTATTTTGGGAGTTCCTCCTCCTAGTCATTCTGTTGATGAGTGTTTGAGAGAATGTTTAGGGTCCAAATTATTGACCAGAACCCAAGCAAGATGCACCTGTTTTCTTGGGACCTTAGGGGTGCTGGCCTCTTGTTTTCCCAGCCTGTCTTCTGGGGGAGGGGCCTGCCGCGCTGTTACTCAGGCAACCCTGTTTGGGAGGAGTTGCCCTGCCCCCCTGTGGTGGGGGATGGGCTCAGCGGGAATCAGTTTTGGGGGCTTTTGTTCTCTGGCGGCTTTCCCTGGTGGCTTTCTGTGTCTCTTCCGTGAGTCAGAGCAGAAGAGACCATTTCCAACCCTCTGCCTCAGAGCAGAGAGACCACAGTCTGTTCTTCGGTGAGCTCTCCAGGCCACACTGTCTCCGTTTCTGTCCATGCTGCTATAAACTGCAGCGTCCTGGGTTGTGTGCCCCACCGCAGCGCCCCCAGTCCTGCCTCCAGGTCGGGGCACGTCTCTGCCCTTTGTGCTTCTAAAACTGCCAGCCACTCCCAGTTCACCTGTGACCCCGCTGCTCCGGGTTTCTGCCCTGGGGGCTGCCCTAAAGTCCTTTCCCCGCCACTACCTATCGGCGAGTCTGCGCCCCATCTGCAGCGTGCGAGGGTGTCGCTCACTGGTGGTGTAGGATCCCCATAGCCAGGCGCCCTCCCGCTGCCATTTATCCTCCAATATCTGCCCACGGAATCCGGGCTCCCTGCGTTGTACCTCAAAACCAACCGCCTGCAATATTCTGCTTGTAGAGATCCAGACCTTCTTACATCTCAGGCTGGTTTCGTGGGTGCTCAGAGTGGTCTGGTAGATATCCAGGTCAATTCTGGGGACCAGTTGAAATAGGGTCCCTTACTCCTCCGCCATCATTCCTCCTGTCTATGTTGCATTTTAGGAAGGTTCCATATTAAATTGGCAATCATGGGATTATAACAACTTCTGTAGCAAAGTATATTCTAAATCCTACTCAAGATAACAAGGACAGTGCTCTCCTAATTTTTTAAGCTGTGGTATGTGTTTGCTTGCTTAAGAGAACTTCTCTTGTGTTGTCTAGTTTAAAACATTGGCATTGACTCCAATAACTGTTTGAGGTCTTTCCAACTTTATGAGATCTTTTGGATTTTATGTGACCTTCAGAAATGAGAGAATTTAACACCACAAACATTATAGAAAGAGTTTGGAGAGTTTTCTCCTTGAAGAAAAGGAGGATTGGCTTTGTATTGAATTTGCCTTAAGAAAATGAAAAACTGATAATGTTTCTAGATTTGAGTTTCTGGGTTGTGATACCTGTCTGTTACATATTTATGTAACGTATGTAATTTTTATTTAATGTTATGTAGTATATTTAAAATTATCTTATGCAGGGGTGCCTGGGTGGCTCAGTCAGTTAAGTACCTGACTTCTGGCTCAGGTTATGATCTCAAGGTCCTGGGATTGAGCCCTATGTCAGGCTGCATGCTCAGCTGGGAGTCTCCTTCTCCCTCTGCTCCTGCTCAAAGAAATGAATAAAATCTGTTAAAAAATAAAAATAAAATAAAATAATCTTATGCACATTTTGGCAGGTTATATATTTTTATTGTCTGTGTTCCCAAGTCACTAAATTACTGGTTTGTTTTCAACTCCTAGGATCATGTTTAAAGGAAAACCTTTTATCTATTCTCATATCACAATCCCCACTCTACCCCATCCCTTACTTGGAACAACATGCTACTTTCAAATATTAAATATTTTACTTCAGTTTCCAAGATATGTAACGTTGTGCCACATTTGCAGAAACTGTATTAGAATTTCAAACAACAGTTGGACAGTACCAAAACATAAACATCTTTCAGTGTCTAACACAAGTAGAGATCTGCAATTTATAAATGTTGGAGGATTTCTATACTTATGTTGAACTCATTTCATTCTGATTATTTTTTCTTTCTCTTGCGGCATTGCCTTATCCACTTAAACTAGGTAGAAAGAATAAGATATAACAAATTTGACATGGGAGAGTTGTATAGATTTGACAACTCAGCTTTTCAAGTATTTCCAAAATAATTATATTTGCAGTTGAAAAGACAGAATATTAAAAGAACAAAGCATTGGGTCACCTGGGTGGCTCAATTGGTTGAGCTTCTGACTCTTGATAACCTCTCAGGTCATGATCTTGGGTCCTGGTATCGACCACCCCCACCCCAAGTCCAGCTGCACCTTGGGTGTGAAGTCTGCTTAAGATTCTCTATTTTCCTCTCCCTTTGCTCCTCTCCCCTGCTAGCACGCAAATTTTCTCTCAAAAAGATAAAAAAAATAAAAATTAAAAAAAATAAAAATACTTAAAAAATAAAAGAACAAAGAATTAAAAATTCAGTGATAACATTTCATCTGCTGCATCAAACACTACAAAATGGAACCATTGTGTGGTACAGACACTGAGAATGACCAAATAAATAAGTAAATACAATTAAAATGCCAACAGCACAAAGCCGGCGGTCTATCTTAGAAGTGTTTGTTTTAATAAATTAGGTTTTGTTAACTTATAAAAAGGAGGGTAATAACAGGGAAAAAAGTGCATTTAGGAAAGTTTCATAGAGATTTGAGTCCCTAAGGATAGTAAAGGGATGAGAGATTGAAATCTAGGTTTATAATTTTCCACTAAACAACCTATTTCAATCCTCAGCAAGTCTTTTTTGACTACACATTATAATGCATTTTATTGTGTTAGACTTGCACTTGAAAATAGCCTATCATCTGTAGGGGTGAATTGTTGAAGAATATCATGAATGATTCCCTGAGGGAGCAATTATAATTGTTTAAGGATGATAAGTAAGAATAGAAAAAGTATCCATGTCACAGGTCACATTAAATTCTGCATTGCCCATATGGGTGTTGGGAGAAAACTATGGGGAAATTGTAGATACAATTTCTGCTGGATTGGCAGAGTTATTGATTTAAGACATTGGGTTTTGAATAGAAATGTTGAATTTCGGTCGAGATACCCAAAGCACAGCCCATTTTCCTGGCAAGCCCTTCACTCTTTCCTCAGTTCCAGCACAAAGCATTACATGTTCAAACACTCTTTCAGTTATCACGGAGTGGCAGCTCCCCGTTTCACCCTCCTGAAGCAAGTAACCTACAGTCATCTCTAAAACATGAGTATAAAATTCCCCTCAGTTCTTAAGACATTTGTCTTCCCACCAGGTAAGCAAGGCTTCTCTGAATTCCTGTCAGCACACACAGAGGTAGAGTAGCTCCAAGGACTGTTCTGATCATAACTTCCTACCAAACTAATCAGTACAGTGGTGCTAAGTGGCACGGCATTATGAAAGGTGCCACTAAGTGCTGCTTATGTAGGAAGTTGTTCTGCTGGGTTTGAAATGAAAAAAACAAAAAACAAAATAAAAGAAAAAGAAAAAAAGAAAACAATTCTCCCAAATTTTTCTCTTATCTTTTTCATATATGTAGTTATACTGTATAATCACTGTGCCTCTTTAGCATCTATTTTTTGCTCTTGGGACTTCCAGATTTCCTTCAGGCAAACAAACGAAGGAACAAAACACCTTTCCCCAATCTTTCATGTGATTCATATAACACTGGGTGTAGTACTGGGAATGGAACCTGGATAGAGACAAACAATATAATTCCAACCCCTGGCCACTGCCATGGGTTCTGGGATAAACCCATGACCCAAACCAGTTGAATCAATATTAACAATTAGACTATTGTTAATAGTAACGATTAACAATTAACAATGGGCATCGACTAAAAGACATACTCCTTTTGTTGTTGTTCTCCCTGATTTGAAGCTGCAATAATGTAGCCATTTTGTTATTGGAAGCCACTATGTTGAGCTGTGATTAAAGCCTTCTTAGATTAGTAGAGAGGAGACAAAAGATGAAAAAAACCCAGAGATCTAGTGACATTAAGACTCTGAATTCAAATTCTACCTGAAGCTAATTCTATTTCTGTGTTCCTCAGTAATGCGAACAAATAAGTTCTCTTTTTAATGCTGATTTTAGTCGCATGTTCTTATTCCTTTCCACGGAAACCACTCTAAAAGACACCATAACTTATACTATATTAGGCATGAGATAGAAAATAAAAATATGAGATTCAAGTCAGGAAATGATTAGTATTATAAAGTTCATGAATACATGCACAGAAAGATTATTTGTGAGGCCAGACTCAGTCAAGAATCTGCCCTTTCCACTAAAAGCCATTGTGGCTTTTCACACCCACCACCCAAATTTTGTCACAGGATATATCAGACAGCCTTTCGAGAGTGTCTCTCACAGGTCTAAAATGCAGTTGTAGAGTAAAATGCAATTTAGCAAAACACAAATTCTAGCATCTTGTGAAGCTGGGCTGCAGTCATAGACATAAGCAATTAATGATGACTCAGTACATAAAGTTTGAACTTTGAGAAATTGCAAACAGAGATGTGAAGAACTCTCCACTCTTTGTGGTTAAGGATCTGAAACTGCAAACTCTTCTAAATGTGCATGAAAGAAGTCTCAGCAAAATTAGAAGGATCAAATGTTTTCCATTTCCTCACAGATGAAAGAAACACATTTAATACTCTGGGTTATATTAAAACAGTGTCCTTATATGTATTTTTTATTCAGTAAATGTTTTATGACAACCAAACTTTGGAGAATGCTATTCAAGCTTGTGTAACTAAACTTTTAATCATGGATTGTCTTAATTAATGAAATTTTGTCATAGTAACCTTTAATTTGGCATCTCTGATTTCTTAAAGCCAAATATCTTTGTGATTCTTTGATTGGTCAAATGGGATTGGAGTGTCTTTCTGATCTATACCTGTAGGAAACAAACAAAAACCCTCTATCAAATTTCTTATTTCAGTGAAGAATCTGGAATTTTTGTTGGACAAACTATGTGACCTCTCATAGTAGTGATTAGGAGATATCAGATTAAGAAAGAGATTTGGATTCCCTCTCTGCTTTTCTATAATACTTTGGGCAAATGAATTAACCTTTTGGAGTCTTAAATTTCTCATTTATAAAATTCAGTTGGTTTTATAACTCATTTCAAAGAGACAACTTTTCATTATATTGAGTTTGTCTATTTTCTTTGGTTTCTATGTCATTGCTTTTTGCTTTATTCTTTTGATTCCTTCTGCTTACTTTAAATCTCATTTGGTCTCCTTTTTATTAATTTATGTATTTTTTTTTTTTTTTGTTCTTTTAAAGGTAGAACTTTAGACGGCTGTTTTATACTTTTGTTTAAAATGAGTGTTCAGGGCGCCTGGGTGGCTCAGTCATTGAGCGTCTGCTTTCCGCTCAGGTCATGATCCCAGGGTCCTGGGATTGAGCCCCACATTGGGCTCCCTGCTCAGCAGGGAGTCTGCTTCTCCCTCTCCCTCTCCCCCTGCTTGTGTTCCCTCTCTTGCTGTGTCTCTCTCTGTCAAATAAATAAATAAAAATCTTAAAAAAAATAAAAATAAAAATAAAAAATAAAATGAGTGTTCAATGCTATAAATTCCACTCCCAGCATTACTTTAGCGGGATTATGCAAATATTTGATAGATTCTCTTTTCATTTACAATTAGTTCAAATTTTGTCATTTAATATCCCTTCATACTTGCTCTTTAACCCATGGGGTATTTAAAAGTGTATTGATCAATTTCCAAATATTTGGAAGTTTTCCAAGTAACCCTGTTATTAATTTAATTTTATTTTTTAAAGGTTTTATTTATTTATTTGACAGAGAGAGACACAGTGAGAGCAGGATCACAAGCAGGGGGAGAGGGAGAGGGAGAAGCAGGCTTCCCGCCGAGCAGGGAGCCCGATGCGGGACTCGATCCCAGGACCCTGGGATCATGACCTGAGCCGAAGGCAGACGCTTAACGACTGAGCCACCCAGGCGCCCCTCTAAGGATACTTTTCTTACTGCACAATGTGGATGGCCAGGTACAACACCTGAAGCTCTGCCCATTCAGAGAATTTCTCCTTACCACTGTCTTTCAGGTTCACCTCTTCAGAATCAAAGAGGACTACTAGGCATGGTGCTTACTTTATGGTGGGAAGTATGAGATACCATAATTTGTTTTTATTCTGGTATATCAGGGGATATACCAGAATAATCCAGACCGTTGGGAGCCTAAAAACTTCATTGATGTGGTGCTGAAACATTGTATGGTGTATTTCTCATGCTCTGGAGTTCATGGGACTTCATTAAGGACCCTTTATCCTATAAATTCGTCCCATTTCATTTCATACCCACAAGCCTACACACTGTGATATTTTCCTTGGCCTTTTATCTTCAACATTAGCTGCCCATGATGGACTCCCATGTAGCCAGAGGGGGAGCTGAGGACAGGTGCCAATGCAACAGTGGCAGATAAACTTGAAGTCTCAGTCACTCATGCAATTTACTTACAAACATAACCCTGGCCCCACCCAATTCCAGATATACTCCTTCTGTCTTGGAGTAGATAGCTGTTGGATCTATGATACCACATGATTTGGTGGGTCTCAAAGAACCCACCTCGTAAAGCCTGGTTTGTCTACATGGTCACTTGATGTTCTATGGTATTCCTCCATTGGCTGAGTAGCATATGAGCTTCTATTTTGTGAATAGTGTATAATTCTCTGTTGCATATGTATGCTCTTCAGTCACAAACATCTCTAATTCTTCAGTGTCTCCTAGTTTAGATGGCTTAGGCAATAAATCCACTTAGGGTTTATGTGACAGCAGGCAGAAAATAGTTAAGTAGGCAAAATCTGAATTAGTGAGGTGAGTGGAAGAGAGAAAATTAAATGAGATTGCATAGAAGCATAATGACAATCCTATTTCTGTGTTATAAAAAAACAACAACTTTTTCTTTTTTTCACCTAAGAATCCAAGCAAATCCAAGCAAAGTGACTCTTTCTGGGGTAAGTAGATCTTTAAAAGATATCTCTTATACTCACAGAATTCCAAAGAATTGATATATGATAAAGATACCTTTACCAACCTAAAAGCATAATTATGTTAGAAAGCAAAACCTTCCAGAAAAATCAATTTATGAAGATTCAGTTACTATCTCAACTAATTATATGATCCTTGATTTAAGAGCAGATGTCAACACACTGATGGTAAGTAGCAAGGCCGTAGGTAGTAAGTAAGAAGTAAAGTGAAACAGAGGGTGCATGGGTGACCACTAGGGCTTGAAAGAAACACTTTGTCAGGATCATAACTCTTCCCTTCTATATACTTGAAATGAGTTTACACCATCTCCTAATTTTGGAAAATCATGGAACTCAGTATCACAATCCATCTGAGTTTCCTATATACAAATATGATGAATAAAAAAATGTATAGGTAGGCTGATTAGGAGTTCAGTTCAACCATTCAGAATACAGTTTGTAGAGCTTCATAATGCCATGATTCAAAAAAAAGGAAAAAAAAAAAAAGAAAAAACCCTTCTTGGTATTTCTATGTATAGAAACCTGACTGGGTCACACAAAGTCCAGGGAATAAAAAACCAAGTAAGTACAGCTCCCCAACAAGCTAGAGAAATTGACCTACTGTCTCCAGCACCCCATGTTAAAGTTGGAGAAAAAGCCATTCCTGCCAAGCATAATCCAAGCTCTCCCTCACTTCCTTGCACTCCCTAGTTCACTTTCACTGCTTACTCTTTTGCCTCCTCAGAATATGAACTAGATGGTTACTGTTCCCTTGTGTCCTTGGTACTCCTCTTGAAGGTCAAAACTCTAGCCTGCTCCTTGCCACTGCAACCAGCCTTTGACAGTCCTAATAGCTAAACATTCCATATAAGGTCCTGTTGAAATCCCCTTTGGGATGCCTCATTTGCTGCTGTGGTTCTCCCTGGGGTTGGCATTGTAAAATATTGTTGATGTGAATTTGAAGGCATAGAAACACCAACTTATTCCATGGTAAACTGTACTATTTTAGACACAATGTAAATATCTTCCTGCAATGGCCAAATTGGCCAAAATTTACTTTCTTTACAAATTCTTTTTCTATTTCTTCCAAAGTTTGGCCAAAATTGATGTTAAATGGATCCTTAGTTGTCCATAGTGTGAATCCATTGATAGGAAACTTATGACTGGAACTTTCTAGAAGTAAATTGACCTTGCAAGCATTCTTTTAGAATTGAGATATAAATTCTTATATTAAACTTTTAAAATTCCAGGCACAGCATTTTTTTTTTTTTTTTTTTACTCCTCCATAAACAGCCTTAGCTGGTATCTTGAACTTCCGGAATTCATAAGATTACTTGAAAGCAAAGATCGAATAACATTTCCATGACTTCTTTCCTGAGCCAAAAAGTCTTTAAGTACCTATGGCTCCCTAAATAATTGCTTATAGGTCACTACGTTACTGGCTAGTCATATAATCAAATGCAGTGTGTATTGTTTAGGGTTCTCCAGAGAAAGTAAACCTATATTCATACATCTTATTGGTTCTGATTTCTCTCTGGCTCAATCTCTTTCTGTCTTTGTCTCTCTCTGTAGATAGGTAGATAGATAATAATAATAATAATAATAATAATAATAATAATAATAATAATAATAATAATAAAAGAATTGGCTCACACTGTACCGAGGCTGACAAGTCCCAAGATCTGCAGAGTTAACTGGCCAACTGGAAAACCAATGGTATAGTTCCAATCTGAAGTCTGACAAGCTCAAGAATCAGGAAGAGCTGAAATTTGGAAAGGCAGGAAAAAGCCACTGTCACAGTTGAAAGGCAGTCAAGCAGAAGACCTCTCTCTTATTTGAGTAGGGTCAGCCTTTTTGTTCTATTCAGGGCTTCACATAATTGGATGAGGCCCACCCACAGTAGGAGAACAATCTGCTTAACTCAGTCCACCAATTTAAATGTTAATCTCATCTAAAAACAACTTCACAGAAATACCCAGAATAATGTTTGGCCAAATATCTAGGTACTCGATGACCCAGTCAAGGTGGTACATAAAATTAACTACCATGTAGTGATTTATGAATGTCTGGATGTACATATAAACATATTCATGCCATTATTAGTATAACAACATTATCTATAACTAAAGGAAGAAATGTGCATAGAAATCTCAAAATAATTTTCCATTCTATTAAGTAATTGGCTGTACTGTCTTTTCTATTTGAAGCTCTGCTGTATTTTTAAGATATGAAACAAATTTAAAAAGAAAATTTACATGTCAGAGTGTTTCTTTTTACATAGAGAAAAACACCTATGTTTCAGGATAAATAAAATTGATAGCAGAAAATAAGTGAAATTATACTAAAATATTTGAACTTTTTCCACCATTTAAAAAAGTATTATTGTTTTTGGCATTTAAAAGTAGATAGCAAAGAAAACCATTGGTAAATTCATTTGATGCTGTTGTTTGATTCATGGTCTTTTATGAATTCCTAAGTCATTTTCAGAAGCAAGTCTTTTGCCCAAGATGACTTCAGTTTTTCAAAACACAAACCATTTAATGAAAAGTCTGTAATTCTATTAATGAAAACACACTGCAAATGCCATTGATTTAAATGTAAATCAAAAGTACATAGTTAACACATTAAGATGCAGAGATGATTGCTATTATTTCTTAATACTTAATATTGGTTTTTTTGATGATATATAAAACTTAGTTCATTTTACGTCTGTGGTTATAAATCCAGTACAGAAAAACAAATTTCTTTCAGAGTTTTCTGAGCATGCAGGACAGTCTTCCTTTGCCCCTTTTGATTCACTTTGCATCCTTCTCTGTCTTGCAAGGTCCAAAACCTGAAAAGACATTTTTAAAAGTCTTTTTCTGGGGGGATTTGGGGCAGAAGCACAGCTGTTACAAAATAACACACAGAGTTGGAGTGAAAGCCAGAGTGCTGCATTCTTCAGAGTAGCCCCACCATGTACCCTTCAGGCTTGGAGGCTTCAGGAAGTTTTGAGAAAACTCTGGTGGCATAGAAATAGGAACATCCTCACAAAGTGTACTGGAAGCAGTTTCAGACTTCCTTATTTTTTTCTTCTTTAAATAGATGTTTTATTTAGAAGAATTTTAGATTTACAGAGAATAAAACAAAATATAGTATAGATTATTTATTTAAGCAGCAAAGGTGGTGCAGAGGGTTCCTGAATGGCTCACAACCAGTTTTCCCTACTGTTAATATATTATATTAATATAAAAATTTTGTTACAGCTAATAAACCAATATTGACCTATAATTATTAAGTAAAGTTCATATTTTATTCAGATTTCCTTACTTTGCACTAATATCTTTTTTCTGTTCTAAAATCCCATGCAGGATCCCACATTACTTTTCTTTTATCTTAGTATTTTTTTAGATTTTTATTTATTTTTTTAAAAGATTTATTTATTTATTTCACACACACACACACACACACACACATAAAGCAGCAGAGGGAGAGGGAGAAGCAGACTCCTGGCTAAGCAGGGAGTCCAATGCAGGACTCTATCCCAGGACCCTGGGATCATGACCTGAGCTGAAGGCAGATGCTTAACAGACTGAGCCACCCAGGCACCCCCACATTACTTTTCACTGTCATCTCTCCTCAGGCTCTTTTAGATTGTAACAGTTTCTCAGACTTCCCTTATTTTTGATGGCCTAGAGTTTTGGGGAATGCTGGTCAAGTACTTTGTAGAATATCTCTCTACTGAAATTTGTCTGATGTTTTTTCTCATGATTAGATTCCCGGTGGCTTTTTGCCAGTTGGAGCAAGGTAAGAAAATAGAGCATTTGCGAATATCTTAAAATCTAAAGGAACATGAAGCCTAATCCATGTCAAATAAATGATCAGTGATTTTTCAGTTGAAATTTCAAACTATAAATGGGCTAAAGTTGAGGTGTCTTGAAAGTATGAAGACTTAAGTTCTATTTTAGCAGGTGCTTAATGGAACATGTTTTGGGGACATTTTAATGGTTTATATGATTCTTAGATTGGCACATAACTATGTGTGTATATATGTATATACATATACACACACACACACACACACACTTTATATTGGGTCATTTTCTATGTGAGCTAATATACTTGAAATAAAAATATGTTGTTTCCAAATTTACCATCCTACTATTGGTAAAAGCAAGGAAAAAAAAAAAAACTATTTTAGGGAAGGTAAGTATTAACACTTTTAGAAGGAAGTTAGGTAATAATTATTCAAAGTAAAGTGTACATACTATGTAATCAGTGTCAATGAACAGCCAATTGGTTAAATATGCTGCTACATTCATGAATTCAAGTACAATGTATATCTAAACAAAATGGTATAACCACAGAACTACAACGGATTATAAGAAAGGACAAAGAATAATTATACACTAACAAATTGGACAGCCTAGAAGAAATTAATACATTCCTCAAATGTATGACTGCATCAAGAAGAAATAGAAATGTTAACAGAAAAATAACAAGTAAAGAGATTGAATCAGTAATCAAAAGCCTCCTAGCACAGGAAAGCCCAGAACCAGAAAGTCTACCAATCATTAAAACAGAGTGAATACCAATCCTTTTTAAACTCTTCTGAAAAAATGAAGAAAGAAAACACTTCCAAACTCATTTTACAAAGTCAGTATTACACCAATATCAAAATTAGATGAGGACACTACAAGAAAAGAAAATTACTGGCCAATATCCATGATAAACATAGTTGCAAAATTTGTCAACAAAATAATAGCAAACTTAATTCAATAGTACATTAAAAGGATCATACACCATGATCAAGCAGGATTTATTCCAGGAATTTAAATTTGTTTCAACATCCACAAATCAATCGATGTGATACACCACATTAACAAAATGAAGGATAAGAATCATATGATTAGGGACACATGGGTGACTCAGTGGGTTGAGCGCCTGCCTTCAGCTCGGGTCATGATCCCAGGGTCCTGGGATCGAGTCCCTCATCGGGCTCCTTGCTCGGTGGAGAGCTTGCGTCTCCCTCTGCTTGTGCTCTCTCTCTCTCTATCTGTCCCTGACAAATAAATAAAATCTTAAAAAAAAACACACATTATTATATCAATAGATATAGAAAAAGCATTTGACAAAACACAACATCCTTTAATGATAAAAATTCTCAACTGACTGAAAAAAGAGGGAACATAACTCGGGGTGCCTGGGTGGCTCAGTCGTTTAAGTGTCTGCCTTCGGCTCTGGTCATGATCCCAGGGTCCTGGGATCAAGCCCCACATCGGGCTCCTTGCTTGGCGGGAGCCTGCTTCTCCCTCTCCCACTCCCCCTGCTTGTGTTCCTGCTCTCACTATCTCTCTCTCTGTCAAATAAATAAATAAAATCTTTATTAAAAAAAAGAAAAAGAGGGAACATAACTCAACATAATAAATGCCATATACAACATACCTATAGCTAACATTATATTCAATGGTGAAAAGCTGAAAGCTTTTTCTCTAAGACCAGAACAAGACAAAGATACTCATTCTTGCCACTTTTGTTCAACACAGTATTGGAAGTCCTAGCCAGAGAAATCGGGCAAGAAAAAGGAATAAAAGGCTTTCAACTTGGAAAGGAAGAAGTAAAATTTTTCTCTTTGCAGATGACACGATGCTGTATATAGAAATTTCTAAAGATTTCACCAAGAAAATACTAGAACTAATGAATGGATTCATTAAAGTTGCAAAACACAAAATCAGTATACAAAATCAGTTATATTTTTATACAGTAACATGAAACTCTCAGAAGTAGATATTAAGAAACAACCTCAAATAAAATCCCATAAAAAAATAAAATATCTACAAATAAATTTAACCAAGGAACTGAAAGATCTGTATACTGAAATCTATGAGACATTGATTAAATAAATTGGAGAAGACACAAATAAATGTAAGATATTCCATGATGATGGGCTGGAAGAATTAACACTCTTAAAATGTCCATATTCATCAAAGCAATCTACAGATTCAGTGCAATCTCTATCAAAATTCCAAATGACAGTTTTTCACAGAAATAGAAAAGCAATCCTAAAATTTGTATGGAACCACAGAAGAACCCAAATATTCAAAGCAATCTTGAGAGAAACAAAGCTAGAGTCATCACATGCCCTGATTTCAAATTATAATATGAAGGTATAGTAACCAAAACACGGCAGTATTGGTGTAAAAACAGACATATAGATCAATGAAACAGAATCGAGAATCCAGGAATAATCTCATATATATATGGCCAATTAATTTATGACAAAGGAGTGAAGAATACACAAGAGGGAAAGGATAGTCTCTTCAATAAACAGTGTTGAGAGAACTGAACAGCCACATGGAAAAGAATGAAACTGGACGCCTATCTTAGACTATACACAAAAGTCGACTCAAAATAAAGACTTACATTTAAGACCTGAAATTGTAAAATACCTAAAAGAAAACATAGGTGGAAAACTCTTTGACCTCAGTCTTAGCAATGAGTTTTTGGATTTGACACTAAAAGCGAAGACAGCAAAAACAAAAATAGACAAGCAAGACTACATCAAACTAAAAACTTCTGAACAGCAAGGGGAAACATGAATAAAATGAAAAGGCAATCTAATGAATGGAAGAACATATTTTCAAATCATATATCTGATAGGAGTTAATATCCAAAATATATAAAGAACTTATACAACATAATAGCAAACAAACAAACAAACAAACAAAAACAACATGATCTGATTAAAAATTGGGCAGAGGAACTGAATAGACATTTTTCCAAAGAAGAGATTCAAATGGCCAACAGGTACTTAAAAAGGTGCTCAACTTCACTAATTATCAAGGAAATGCAAATCATATCATAATGAGATATCACTTCACACCTGTTAGAATTTAAGAAACAAAACAAAAGAGCAAATGGAAAACAAAAAGAGAAAGAGATGCAAACCAAGAAAGACTCTTAACTATTGAGAAGAAACTGAGGGTTGCTAGAGGGGAGGTGGGATGGGGGGATGGGTGAAACAGGTGATGGAGATTAAGGAGGGCACGTACTGTGATGAGCACCAGGTGTTGTGTGGCACCTGTTGAATCACTATATTGTACACCTGAAACTAATATTATACTGTATGTTAACTAACTAGAATTTAAATAAGTTAAAAAAAGAAAATAGAATATGAAGATATATCTGTACTCCTATGTTTATTGAAGCATTAATCACAATAGCAAAGATATGGAAACAACCTGTCTGTCAATGGATGAATGAATGGATAAAGAAAATGTGATTATATATAAGGGTGCCTGGGTGGCTCAGTCAGTTAAGCATCTGACTCTTGGTTTTGGCTCAGGTCATGGTCTCAGGGCATGAGATTGAGTTGGAGTAGGACTCCACACTCAGTGTGGAGTCTGCTTGAGATTCTTTCCCCCTCCTTCTTCCATGTCCTCTGCTACTCCCCCCGACCTCATGCTCTCTCTCATAAATAAATAAATAAATAAATAAATAAATAAATAAATAAATAAATAAATAAAATCAATCTTAAAAAACCCAAAATGTGATCGTGTGTGTGTGTGTGTGTGTGTGTGTGAATAGTATTCAACCATGAGAAATATGGAAATCCTACTATTTACAACATAAGTAGACTTTGAGGACATTATGCTAAGTTAAAGGACCCAGAGAGAGAAAGACTAATACTGCATGGTATCACTTATATGTAGAATTTGGAAAAAGAAAAAGTCAAACTCACAGAAACAGAGAGTAGAAAGATTGTTGCCAGGATCTGGGGGCTGGAGGATACAGGCAAAGGTTGGTAAAGAGTACAAACTTGCAGTCATAAGATGAATAAAATCTGAGAATCTAATGTAAAGCATGGTAGCTATAGTTGATAAAATTACATTATATAATTGAAATTAACTAAGAGAGTAGACCTTAACTGTTCTCACAAAAAAAGTATATATATACCTTTATGTATACACATATGTTTATATATATTGTGATGGTGATGTTAAAAATGAAGTAGATCTGGTGATGGGTATTAAAGAGTGTATGTATTGAATGGAACACTGGGTGTTATATGCAAACAATGAATCATAGAACACTACATCAAAAACTAATGATATAATGTATGGTGACTAACATAACATAATAAAATAAAATTTAAAAAATGAAGTAGATCTGCTTACTTATGGAGAAGTTTTCTAAAAATGTAATAGCTTGTGAACAATTACATAATTTTGTATATAAAATGGTACATTTTGTTTCATTCATGTATCTATGCAATAATATTATTTAGTGCCCTGTTTTCTACATTTAGTTTTTCTAGAATATACAAATAAATTACATTATTCTATATTAATTTTAAATAAAAGTGACAGTTACCAGAATTAGTAAAAATGAAGAAGAAATCTATAGAGACAGTTCACCCATACAACATTTAAAATAATATGTTAAATGCATCATCTATTAAGCAACAGTTAAGAAATACATACTTTTGCTTCCACCACTGTTGCTCTGTTGTTGTTATACAGTAAAGGTTATTGGGAGATAAATTTGTGAGTCTTTCTATAATTGAAATGTCTTTATTTTACCCTCACAATGTATATAATTTACCTGGGAATATACTTCTGGTTTCAAAACAATTTTCCCCGTGAGTTTTGAAAGATTTGCTTTTAGTTTGTTTTTTCTTACTATTATTAAATTAAAAATAATAATTACTATTATTATTAATGTTATGATATCTGGAGCATATTCAATTTCCATTAATTTATAGATAATTTACATTTTTCCCTCAGAAGGTATTTTTCTTTCCATTTTGACTATTTTGATTATTTTTTTAAGATTTTATTTATTTATTTGACAGAGAGAGACACAGCAACAGAGGTAACACAAGCAGGGGGAGTGGGAGAGGGAGAAGCAGGCTTCCTGAGGAACAGGGAGCCCGATGCGGGGCTCAATCCCAGGACCCCGGCATCGTGACCTGAGCCGAAGGCAGACGCTTAACGACTGAGCCACCCAGGTGCCCGACTATTTTGATTTTTAAAAATACTTTTTTTAATGAAAAATGTTGAACATTACTTAAGTAAATTTCATAAGGATATGTGTAATTTTGGGTCTTTTAGTTTTGTATACCACTCAGTACCTTAGTAGGGCTTTTCAAATCTGGAAATCCCTGTTTTTATACTTTTCTGGAAATTTTTGTTCTAGTATTCCATTGATGTTTTTCTTGCTTTTATATTCATTCTAGTCGCTCTTTACAAACTCATCAGATATAAATGAAATATGGTTTATTTCCCGCAAAAAAGACACACCACCACATATCTGGAATTTAGAGAAAGATAAAATCAGATTGATCTGCATCACTAATAAGAAGAGACCTACTTTGACTTTGAAGAATTAAGTCAATTGAAGGGGTTGGAGTGAATATTCCTACTTTATGAATCAAAACAATATGGAAGTGGGAGGAGCAAGACGGTGGAGGAGTAGGAGACCTAAATTTCACCTGGTCTCAGGAATTCAGCTGGATAGGGATCAAACCATTCTGAACACCTACAAACTCAACAGGAGATCGAAGAAAAGAATAGCAGCAACTCTGAACAGAAAAGCGACCACTTTCTGGAAGGTAGGACATGCAGAGAAGTGAATCTGAGGAGATATTCGGGCAGATAGACGGCGGGGGGAGAAAGCCTCTGTCAGCCGCTTCTGGCAAGTGATAGAGCAGCAGAGCACAAAATCGGAACTTTTAGAAGTTGGCTCCGCTGAGGGACGCCGCTCCAGTGGCTAAGTGGGGGGTGGAACCCTCGCAGGAGAGTGTGGTCTCAGGACCCTCGGGGTCACAGAAAGACCGGGGGGTGCCTGAGTGCAGCAGAGCTCCCAGGTATCAGAATGGGGAAGCCGGCTGCAGAGACGGAGCTGGCTGCAGAGATGGAGCTGAGGAGTAGGCTCTCAGCTCGGGGCTGCCATAAACCTTGATCCATGGCACAGTCGGGCCACTGCTCCTCCAGCAGGGACCCAACAAGTGTCAGATCGGGGGAAACTCACCTTCCTCCCCCAGGAGGAGAGGTGTGGGAGCACACCACAGGGATCTGCTGGGTTTGGAGACTCCACACAGGGTTGGGTGCCAGAGATAGAAATGCTCAGTCACAGGCCGGGTGAGCATGGAGTGCGGCTGAGACTGGGGAGACGGGAGTGACTGACTGCTTTTCTCTGGGGGACAAAATAGAAAAAATCACCTCAAAAAAAAAAAAAAAAGAACTCTGGGGCCCCGAGTTCTCGGCTCCTCTGGGATGCAGATTGGGAGGCCACCATTTTCACTCTTGTCCTCCAAAGCTGTACGGAAAGCTTGCAGGGAACAAAAGCTCCCAAGAGCAAACCCAAGAAGATTACTTAGCCCTGACCGGCAAGGGTGGTGCAATTCCACCTCTGGCAAAGACATTTGAAAACCATGGCAACAGGCCCCTCCCCCAGAAGATCAGCAAGAACAGCCAGCCAAGACCAAGTTTACAAATCAATGAGAATAGCAGAACTCCAGTGCTAAAGGAATACTGCACATAGAATTCATGGCTTTTTTCCCTTGATTCTTTAGTCTTTCAAAGTTAATTTTTTAAATTTTCTTTTTTTTTTCTATTTTTTTAATTTTTCTTTTTTTATTATTATTTTTTAAAGATTTTATTTATTTAATCATAAGACACAGAGAGAGAGAGAGGCAGAGGGAGAAGCAGGCTCCCCACTGAGCAGGGAGACTGATGCGGTACTCGATCCCAGGACCCTGGGATCATGACCTGAGCTGAAGGCAGACACTTAACCACCTGAGCCACCCAGGTGCCCTGATTTTTACTTTTACCCTGTTTCAACCAACATCTAATCAATACCGTTTTTAAAAATCTTTTTTATTTTTCATTTTTAGAGACATATTCTATCCCTTCATAGTAGTTAACCTTATTTTTGGTATATATATAAGTTGTTCTCTCTTTAAAATTTTGGAATACAGTTGTTTCTAACAGACCAAACTATACCTTAAATCTCTAGTGTATGGCTTTGTTCTAGTCTCCTGCCTGATCACATTCTCTCCCTTTTTTTTTTTTTAAATCCTCTTCTTTCTTTTTTCAAACAACTTCTTATCTTATCAATTCCTTTTGTAAAATCGTTTATAATTTTCAGTCATAGTCCGTCTCTTCATCATGTTAACCCTTATTTTTGTACATATATAAGTTTTTCTTTCTTTAAAATTTTGGGAGACACTTTCTTCTAACAGACCATAATACGCCCAAAATCTAGTGTGTGGCTCTGCTCTATTCACCAGCCTGATCTTATTTGATCATATTCTTTTTTATCTTTTTTTCTTTTTGTTTTTGTTTTTGTTTTTGTTTTTGTTTGTTTGTTTTTTCTTTCTTTCCCTTTCTTTTCCCCCAGGTTCAGGTCTCTTCTGATTTGTTTAGGGTATATTTTTCTGGGGTCATTGTTACACTGTTAGCATTTTGTTCTCTCATTCATATATTGTCCTCTGGACAAAATGACAAGATGGAAAAAAATCACCTCAAAAAAAAAAAAGAACAAGAGGCAATACCTACTGCCAGGGACCTAATCAATACAGACATTATTAAGATGTTGGAACTAGGGGCGCCTGGGTGGCTCAGTTGGTTAAACGACTGCCTTCGGCTCAGGTCATGATCCTGGAGTCCTGGGATCGAGTCCCACATCGGGCTCTCTGCTCAGCAAGGGGTCTGCTTCTCCCTCTGACCCTCTTCCCTCTCGTGGCAGGGATGTCCACTATCACCACTGCTATTCAACGCAGTACTAGAAGTCCTAGCCACAGCAATCAGACAACAAAAAGAAATAAAAGGCATTCAAATCAGCAAAGAAGAAGTCAAACTCTAACTCTTTGCAGATGATACGATACTTTATGTGGAAAACCCCAAAGACTCCACCCCAAAACTGCTAGAACTCATGCAGGAATTCAGTCAAGTGGCAGGATATAAAATCAATGCACAGAAATCACTGGCATTCCTATACACCAGCAACAAGACAGAGGAAAGAGAAATTAAGGAGTCGATCCCATTTACAATTGCACCCAAAACCATAAGATTCCTAGGAATAAATCTAACCAAAGAGGCAAAGGATCTGTACTCAGAAAACTATAAAATACTCATGAAAGAAATTGAGGAAGACACAAAGAAATGGAAAAACGTTCCATGCTCATGGATTGGAAGAACAAATATTGTGAAGATGTCAATGCTACCTAGAGCAATCTACACATTTAATGCAATCCTTATCAAAATACCATCAACTTTTTTCAAAGAAATAGAACAAATAATCCTAAAATTTGTATGGAACCAGAAAAGACCCAAATAGCCAGAGGAATGTTGAAAAAGAAAAGCAAATCCAGTGGCGTCACAATTCCAGACTTCAAGCTCTATTACAAAGCTGTCATCATCAAGATAGGATGGTACTGGCACAAAAACAGACACATAGATCAATGGAACAGGATAGAGAGCCCAGAAATAGACCCTCTACTCTATGGTCAACTCATCTTCGACAAGGCAGGAAAGAATGTCCAATGGAAACAAGACAGTCTCTTCAACAAATGGTGTTGGGAAAATTGGACAGCCACATGCAGAACGTAACTGGACCCTTTCCTTACACTACACACAAAAATAGACTCCAAATGGTTGAAAGACCTAAATGTGAGACAGGAGTCTATCAAAATCCTAGAGAACTCAGGCAGCAACCTCTTCGACCTCAGCTGCATCAACTTCTTCCTAGAAACTTCGCCAAAGGCAAGGGAAGCAAGGGCAAAAATGAACTATTGGGACTTCATCAAGATAAAATTCTTTTGCACAGCAAAGGAAACAGTCAACAAAACCAAAAGACAACTGACAGAAAAGGAGAAGATATTTTCAAATGACATATCAGATAAAGGGCTAGTATCCAAAATATATAAAGAACTTATCAAACTCAACACCCAAAGAACAAATGATCCAATCTAGAAATGGGCAGAAGACATGAACAGACATTTTCCCAAAGAAGACATCCAAATGGCCAACAGACTCATGAAAAAGTGCTCAACATTGCTCGGCATCAGGGAAATCCAAATCAAAACCTCAATGAGATACCACCTCACACCAGTCAGAATGGCTAAAATTAACAAGTCAGGAAATGATAGATGTTGGCGGGGATGCGGAGAAAGGGGAACATTCCTACACTGTTGGTGGGAACACAAGCTGGTGCAGCCACTCTGGAAAACAGCATGGAGGTTCCTCAAAAAGTTGAAAATAGAGCTATCATATGATCCAGCAATTGCACTACTGGGTATCTACCCCAAATATACAAATGTAGTGATCCGAAGTGGTACGTGTACCCCAGTGTTTATAGCAGCAATGTCCACAATATTTAAACTATGTAAGGAGCCAAGAAGTCCATTGACAGATGAATGGATAAAGAAGAAGTGGTATATATATAATATGGAATATTATGCAGCCATCTCATAATGAAATCTTGCCATTTGCAACGACGTGGATGGAAGTAGATGGTGTTATGCTAAGCAAAATAAGTCAATCAGAGAAAGACATGTTTCATATGACCTCACTGATAGGAGGAATTCTTAATCTCAGGAAACAAACTGAGGGTTGCTGGAGTGGTGGGGGTGGGAGGGATGGGGTGGCTGGGTGATAGACATTGGGGAGGGTATGTGTTATGGTGAGCGCTGTGAATTGTGTAAGACTGTTGAATCATAGACCTGTACCTCTGAAACAAATAATATTATATGTTAAAAAAAAAAGAAGTAGAAGATAGTAGGAAGGGAAAAATGAAAAGGGGATATCGGAGGGGGAGACGAACCATGGGAGACTATGGACTCTGAGAAATAAACTGAGGGTTCTAGAGGGGATGGAGGTGGGGAGATTTGTTAGCCTGGTGATGGGTATTAAAGAGGGCACATATTGAATGGAGCACTGGGTGTTATACGCAAACAATGAATCATGGAACACTACATCAAAAACTAATGATGTATGTATGGTGATTAACATAACATAATAAAATCAAATATAAAATAAAATAAAATAAAATAAAATAAAAAAAAAAAAAAACAAAAAAAAAAACAATATGGGACTTGGAATCAGGAATGGTAATAAGGCCAGGGAATAATGAAGGCAAAGACGATGTGTAATTTAATATACAGCGTGTGTCTGAATAAACTAATATATTGTGAATATTTATAAATAATATTATTTACCTATAGAACTTGGCTTTGCAAACTGTACAACATATGGAAGCTAATTTGAAGATGGTATTTTTGTGTTAGGATTATGTCTGGCTAGATAGAGAAATTTCTGATTATGGACAAACTTAAGGATCACACTAAGTAATTTGAAAGAAAATATTGTTTTAGAGTAGGAGCATTAGATTTAAAAAGTTTTGGGTTGTTTTTGTTGTTGTTGTTTTTAAGAGAGAGAGGGGAGAGAGAGGAGAGAGAGAGAGATAGCATTCACACATACAATCTGGGGAGGGGCAGAGGCAGAACCCCTGAGATCGTGACCTGAGCCAAAATCAAGAGTCAACCACTTAACCAACTGAGCCACCCAGGTGTCCCTAAAAAGTGTTGGTTTAAGATATTGTGAGGATGGTATATTCTGAACATGAAGAACATGGTTTGGACCTTTAATCTTCTTGGGTCCAAACACCTTTAAGAAGCTGAACTAATCTATAGTCGCTCTCCTTTTGAAATATGTCCAAATTTACACACAGAATTCAGAATTCTGTTGTAATAGTAGTACATGCAACTCACCTTCCCAAATTATCCAAATATATAATTTATAGGCTAAGAAGATTGTAATAGAGGAATCTATAAAACAGGAATATTAAAAGAAAGATACACATTCCCTGATTGGTTGTAGGCTTCAAGTATAAGATAACTGAATGGAAATATAAGATAATAGAGAATTATATAGATAATAATAGAGAATAACATAGGTAATAATAGAGAATTATCATTTCCATTTGTCCATATTTGGTTCTAATAGGGATTGATGCAAAGACCAAAAAAAGGGTGACAATTTCTTTATAGAAATGAATTCTAGTTTCTATGTCCTGCAAAAATATTTTGTTATTATATTTTTAAGCCATTTAGAGGTACTTAGGTACTTTTGTCCTGAAAACAGATAATTGATCCTATATACTTCAAAACTTGATTGTCAGAGAAAAACTTGAAAAGTCATAATTTCAATATAATGAATATATACATTATTTTTAGTTTTATATGATGTAGAATATTGAATTATCTTTTTTTAAAAAGATTTTATTTATTTATTTGACAAAGAGAGAGACAGTGTGAGAGGAAACACAAGCAGGGGTAGTGGGAGAAGGAGAAGCAGGCTTCCTGCCGAGCAGGGAGCCCAATGCGGGGCTCGATCCCAGAGCCCTGGGATCATGACCTGAGCCGAAGGCAGATGCTTAACGACTGAGCCACCCAGGTGCCCTTGAATTATCTTTTTATATAGACTGAACCACCCTGGAAAAACCATCCAATTGTCCTTAATTTATTCATGCATTCATTTTAAAAAAAATATCCAATGCCAGAACTGTGCTGGGGATACAGTAAGTATTAAGATGGGTTCAATCTTTCTCATTTTCAGTACAGGAAGCAAATAGAAGCAAAGACCTTTGCCAGGAACAACCCCGGGGATATAACCTATTCTATGCCAAGAATTGTTACGGGGATACAGCTTTGAGAAAGAAAGATAACAGCATTTGCTCTTAAGTTGTTCACAATCCTGTAGTGGAAAGGAAAGACGACACTCAGGTTAGGTTGTCTGAGCAACTCTATAGCTCCAAGTTCAGAAAAACTGTATGTGAAGATTTGAAAGCTTGTATAAATAGAAGATGGTTTTATCAAAGAAATGTGTCTTTTCAAAGCAAGGTCTTGAGTTGAATTGTCCAAAAATCATTGTTGGATTTGGTGGAGGGGTGTGTGAACGGTCACATGACATGCTGCTTTAGGTGCCCAGTTAAATCTCTGTGGCAAGCTGTGCAGGAAGGCATTCTCTCTACTTTGCACATTACCCAGGACTGCTCTGACACCTTGAAGATCTGTTGTTTGGGGAATGTCGGAAGATAAAACTATTTTAATAACCTTGGTCTTCTCCTGTTTACTGATAGGATGTTTCCTTTAAAATGGTCCCCTGAAGAGAGGAAGCCCAGGAAGGATACCATACGACCGTCACAGCTGAAAAACTATTTTGTAAGTATTACCAGGTTTCCAGTCTGACGCTAGAAATAGGAGTGGGCAATGTCGCAATAGGCAATGGAGGTGGCACAGCTATAGGTGAGGTCACCAAGAGTGGGATTTCATTTGTGACCACGGTTGGAAGGGTCTGCTATCATTCAGTATTGTGTACATTTTTAATATCTTCATCAACATACGTTTACATGTGCATATGTCAATATCTTCACAAACATAAGCTTATGTGTATATATCTCAGTACTTTCATAAATGTAAGCCTCATGTGTACATCTTAAATACATTTCATGCCTTCCTTTGAGACTAACATACCCTTCAAACCCACTGTATAACAATTAATTGTTTACAGAAAGCATATTAGGGAAATAATTGTTGAATAGATAGGTCAAGAGATGAGGTTGGTGTTTGATATAAGAGTAATTTGGAATGCAATATGAACAAAATTGAGATTTGATTTAATAAATAAACTAGAACATAAATCACTGAGCTTATTCAGGGATAATATTTCAATTTGCAACCTACACCAACACTGAGCTCATATGAATCCAATCATTAAAAGGTCCCTTATAGTTGACCAGAATGAATTTCAACCTCCCAAAGCGACCCATTACCTAAAAATAGTTTTATACTAAAGAGAAGAGATACTTTTATAGAGTAAAATAACCATAAAATGAATGAAGGTATTTCAAGGATATTAGATATTTGCAAAGTAGTTATTTATAAAAATGTTCCATTAGGAATAAAGATCAAATGTTTTCTATAGAAAATAATGATGGGATTTAATATTGGAGGTGTCAGCTATGGAGACCACAGGGTTATTGTGAGAAATAACATTTAACCTTTCTCTTGTGGCTGATGGAGGCCAATGCAGTATTTTATTATTAACATTGGCAGGTGATTTATTACCACTGTTTCTACTCCAGTAAAGCCACATTAGGCTGTGCTCAATATATCATTTGTTATCTTCACCCCCCCTGCACACTCTGCATGCATAATCTCTTTGTTCTAGCAAATTTTAAACATAGAAGAGTAAATATTTAAGTAATTATTCCAGATTCATCAGAAACTGTAGAGGTAAAATCAACTAGCTAAATACATTATGCCAGACAATGTCTGACGTAATCATAAAGTTCTGGCTTCAGGAAGAGTGATGGTTATACATCTGAAACATCAGCTATGCATAATGGTGCATTAATGTAGATACAGCAGTGACAGAGAATAAATCACAGGCACACACTCAGATGGGAATAAAATTTTGTGGAATAAATTCAGGTCAGATAGCTTTCAACAGTTTCTGTTTTCAGAACTTACTACCTAAAAAAAATGAAATTGTCTGAAATAGCTTTGCAGATGCATTGAAAATGGTTTCCCTACCTTTCAACGAGTTTGGCTATTTGACATTATTGTGGAAGCAAATTTAAGAATATCAAAATAGTTCTATTTTCTAAAATTTCAGATGAGTATTAGAATCTTTGGAAATATAATTTTTGCTTCACTAAAGTATGCTTAATAATCACCACTCTTAAATCCAGAATGAACTTGTTTCCATATGTTTTCCTTTCAGCCAGTGATCATAACTATTAATTAAACTTATAAAGTATTAGAGAAAGATTCTTCTCTGTGTGATGATTTATTCTGTGAGAAAGGTTCTGAATTACCTTAATTCCTAGCATCTCTCCCTTTATTCACTCTGCCCATGGGAGATGGAATAATTTTAAGACTGGTGAATTTGGAAATAATCAACCAGGCATCTTTGCTAATTTCTGTCCTTCTTTATCTTGATAGTAAACAAGTTAACAGAGATAATCCATTCTCTGTTGTTCCTTCAGGGGTAGGTCTATTCTATGCTAACGTGACTTGGTTGGTAACTATTAATTATGACATATGATATTAAGAATCTCATTATTGGGTTTTTTTTTTTTGATCTGAGAATTTATTTTTTAATTTTTTTAAATTTGTTCCTAAGTTTTTATTTAAATTCCAGTTAGTTAACATACAGTGTATTATTAGTGTTGAATCACTACATTCTAATTTACATAAATTACATTTATATACAACACCCGGTGCTCATCGCAAGTGCCCTCCTTAATTCCTATCACCTATTTCACCCATCCCTCCACCCCACCTCCCATCTGGTAACCATCAGTTTGTTCTCTAAAGTTAGGAGTCTGTTTCTTGGTTTTTGTCTCTTTTTATCCCCCCATGTTCATTTGTCTTGTTTCTTAAATTCCACATATGAGTGAAATCATATGGTATTTGTCTTTCTCTGATTTATTTCACTTAGAATAATACTCTCTAGCTCTATCCATGTTGTTGCAAATGGAAAGATTTCACTGTTTTTGATGGCTGAGTAATATTCTATATATATAATATTATAGAATAATAATATATACATATATGTGTGTATATATATACACCACCTCTTCTTTATCCATTCATCAGCCAATGGACATTTGGGCACTTTCCACGACCGGGCTATTGTTGATAATGCTGCTATAAACATCAGGGTGCCTGTATCCCTTCAAATCAGTATTTTTATATCCTTTGGGTAAATACCTAGTAATGTAATTGCTAGGTTATAAGGTAGTTCTATTTTTAAATTTTTAAAAAATTTTATTTATTAATTTATTTGAGAGAGAGATAGTGTGAGAGTGAGAGAGAGCATGAGTTGGGGGAGAGGCAGTGGGAGAGGGAGAAGCAGACTCCCCACTGAGCAGGAGGGTTGACTCAGGACTCGATCCCAGGACCCTGAGATCGTGACCTGAGCCGAGGACAGATGCTTAACTGACTGAGCCACACAGGCACCCCTATTTTTAACATTTTGAGGAAACTCCATACTGTTTTCCAGAGTGGCTGCACCAGTTTGCGTTCCCACCAACAAGGTAAAAGGTTTCTGCTTTCTCCACATCCTTGTCAATCACCACTGTTGTTTTTCTATAAAAAACAAGTGTTGTTTTCTGTGTTGTTAATTTTAACCATTCTGACTGGAATGACGTGATAGCTCATTGTAGCTTTCATTTGTATTTCCCTGATGATGAATGATATTGAGCAATTTTTCATGTGTCTCTTGGGCTACCTGTATGTCTTCTTTGGAAAAAATATTTATTCATTTCCTCTGCCCATTTTTTAGTTAGATTATTATTATTTTTTTTTTAGGTGTTGAGTTTTATAAGTTCTTTTTATATTTTGGATACTAACCCTTTATCAGATATGTCATTTGCAAATATCTTCTCCATTCCGTAGGTTGACTTTGTTTTGCTGATTGTTTCCTTCACTGTGCAGAAGATTTTTATTTTGATGAGGTCCCAATAGTTTATTTTTGTTCTTGTTTCCCTTGCCTCAGAAGACAAATCTCATCAGAAGCTGCTACAACCAGTGTCAAAGAGATTATTGCCTGTGTTCTCCTCTAACATTTTAATTGTTTCTTATTTCACATTTAGGTCTTTCATCCATTTTGAATTTATTTTTGTGTATGGTGTAAGAAAGTGGTCCAGTTTCATTCTTCTGCATATTGCTGTCCAGTTTCCCAAACACCATTTGTTGAAGAGACTGTTTTTTGTTGTTTTTTTTTTTTTTCCCCAATGGATATTATTTCCTGCTTTGTTGAAGATTAATTGACCATATAGTTGTGGGTCCATTTCTGGGTTTTCTTTTCTGGTACATTGATCTATGTGTCTGTTTTTGTGCCAGTTCCATACTGCCTTGATCACGACAGCTTTATAACATAACTTGAAGTCTGGAATTGTGATGTCTCCAGTTTTGCTTTTCTTTTTCAAGATTACTTTGGCTATCCAGGGTCTTTTGTGGTTCCACACAAATTTTAGGATTGTTTGTTCTAGCTCTGTGAAAAATGCTGGTGGTATTTTGATAGGAATTGCATTAAATGTGTAGATTGCTTTATGTAGTATAGACATTTTAACAATATTTGTGCTATTCCATGAGCATGGGATATATTTCCATTTTTTTGTGTCATCTTCAATTTCTTTCATCAGTGTTTTACAGTTTTCAGAGTACAGATCTTTTACCTCTTTGGTTAGGTTTATTCCTAGGTATCTTATGGTTTTTGGTGCATTTATAAATGGGATTGATTCCTTTATTTCTCTCTCTGCTGCTTCATTATGGTGAGTCCTAGCCACAACAATCAGACAACACACAAAAAAATAAAAGACATCCAAATTGGCAAAGAAGAAATCAAACTTTTACTATTTGCAGATGACATGATACTCTAAATAGAAAGCCAAAGCCTCCACTAAAAAATTGCTAGAACTGATACACAAATTCAATAAAGTTGCAGAATACAAAATTATTATTAGTTTTATACATAATTTAGTATTCCAACGTACTGCTTAGAAACTGTAATGGAATATTTTTGTTTTCTATCTACCACTCTTTTTATTTCTCAGAACTCAGTGGACAATTTACAGGGGTGCTACTTGTTGAAAGTGCTTAGTAACTCCAATATGTCTTACAGATAAAGAAAAATAGATTCCTCTTTTCCTCTCTATTTTGAGCAGCTCATTTTTCTGGGATTCCATATGATTGCCTATCTTTAACCTGGCAATCACAAAGCTTGGATTCATTTCATTCATTAAAAGAAAATAGTAAGCATGTATTTCCTAAGATGAATTATCATGGATAAATGTTTGTTAGTCCCCACCATATATGTGCCAAACATTTTAAGTGCTTTTGAGTAAAGAACTAAACATGTGATTGGGACCAGAAGTAAACAAAAAGATAAACAAATGAATGAATCAATAAGGGAGAAAACATGGAGGTGATATTCATTCAACCAATAAATATGTATGCAGGTACTATAATAAATAAGACCTGGATGACATGATCAGGACCAAGAGATATATAGCTCCAGCTTTAACTGGAACTAAATCCTGCTTGTGCCACGTATTTCAACTTTGAAAAGTAATCTTCTTGAACCAAATTTTAATCAATAGTAAAATTGTGAAAAAAAATTTAAGTATAGGAAAGTTAGATTTTTCTTAATAATGTACTTAAAATATGGACACTTACTAAGGAATGTAATATATTAATATTATGCATTATAATATTATTATGCAATAATATTATATGTTGCTTTTTCTATCTCTCTCCAAACTTTCTTGAGATCTGTTTGGAAAGACTGACATAAAAAAGAGATAATGGATATAGAGAGATGGGCATAGAATAGGAATTACAGAGTAGGAAAAAGTACTCTAAGTACATACTGTTAAATAAAATATGCTAAGAAGCATTAAGTAGTTATGTGCAGATGCCAAGAGATTAGTTGTTAGATCTGGGTTAGCTAAGAAAATTTGCTGAATTATAATATTTTACCTTAATTTTATTTTCTGTGTTTGTACTTGTGTATGTGTTGTGTGCATATGTGTGTTTGAATGTGAATGTGAAAAAAAGATATAGACTGGGGTGCTTGCATGGCTCAGATGATTAAGTGTCTGACTCAGTTTTGGCTCAGGTCCTGATCCTGTGGTCAGTCGTGGGATTGAGCCTTGTGTGGGGCTCAGTGCTCAGTGTGGAGTCTGCTTCAGATTCTTTCTCCCTCTCCCTCCTGCTTGCTCACTCTCTCTCTCAAATAAATAAATAAACAAAATCATTTTTAAAAAAAGAAGATATAGATTACTGAATAGAACATGTATTCCAAAACATGGGACCATGGAATAATGCGCATAAAAAATTCGATATGTTAAATTGATTGCTGTTAGGACAAACTTGAATAGCCTAGTCTTGAAATTAAACCTGCTTATTTAAATGTAGCATATGCAAGAACACAGAAAAATCACCTAAGGCACAGAGATTCCAGAATTGCAAGAAAGTGTATCAACTGGGACAACCAATTGGTAGATTCAGGTTGCACTTCTAGGTAATAACTCCACTATTCTAATACATAGATAAAGCGTGGGCCTGGGAAACCTTTGCCAACTCTCAGAAATCCAGGGAGTCAAGTCTAGATGTTGATCAGCCAAAATTAGGGATATATTATTTTGCTTAGGAGGGAGCAATTTAGGGAAAAAATAAGCCAGCTTTGGTTAGGGGGTCACATGGAAGTCAAAGGTGTGTACACGAAGAAAGGACTGAACCATAGCAATTTCTCACTGCATTGTTTGTGCCCTTGTGTATATGTGTTACAAGTCCTGGGACTATAGACTATAGACGGGTCTCTGTCTAGTCAAAGCTTCCTCAGAACAGCCTAGGATTTGCATAAAAATTTTTGGTACTATTTTTTAATTCTTCCATATTGTAATTTGTATCCGATGGTAGCTAACTGAATTCTCTCAGATGTACTATGTTAACCATTTTTATGTGTAAATATTTTTTATCCTTTCATTTAAAAGTTTCTCAAATGATGCTACTTTATGTATCTGCTTTTCTGAAGATTATCTCATTCCTTGAGAATAATAATCACAATGAAGTTATCTGTTTCTGGCCATGATGGATTAACATGGTGGAGTCTCCCACCTGAAACAGCCAGAAAATGAACAAAATAATGAAGGAATATCTTGCAAAGACATTGGCAATCAGGCAACAAAGGATATTAATCCCTGAGAGATCGGAAACAAATGTGGTGATCCCTACAATTAGCTCAGTTTATTCCCTTGAGAGAGTTTCAAGCCTGCTGCACAGGGAAGACAAACCAAGGAAAAGGCTGACCAACTTCATGGGTTGAGATGGATCAGAGAATCTGTAGGGAACAAGGAGGCCAGAGGTTTGTGGGACAAAGGATGAGAGGAGAGATCTCCACAGAGGGAGAACTACAATGATCTGCAGAGGTTCTGTAGTATTCAGCTGCACATGACTATGGGGAATAAACACTCAACCAAAGAAAGAACCACACAAAAAGATTAGAAGCAACAGTGCCTGGCACAATACACCCCACTGGTAATGGTTCCTATTTCACTATCAAATGGTGAGACCTCAGAATTCATGAAACAATGTGCAGAGAACACAGACCATCTTGCTTTAGTTGTGGGGAAATAATTAGTTCATGGACTGAGCACTATTCTAGATGTGCTCAACAAATCCTAAAAGTAAGACACAAAAGGATCAAACTTTTTAAAATATTTTATTCATTCGTTTGAGAGAGAGAGAAGAAATGAGAGAGTGCACACAGAGAGAGAAGCAGGCTCCGAAGCAAGCCTCAATCCCAGGACCCCGGGATCATGACCTGATCCCAGACTGAGCCACCCAGGTGCCCCAAGGGTCAAACTTTTACCAATAACTTGAATGTGTCTCAGAAAGAAAGCTCAAGAATATTTATACGGGTATAAAAATATCTAGCATACAAAAAGGTAAATTCCTCAATGCCTGCCTGCCATTGCATCAAATCAAAAAGTTAGCCAAAAAAAGGTAGAAAAAAAAAAGTAGGAAAATCATACCCAAAATAAGGAGAAAAAATAAATAATAAATACCAAGAACAGACACATAGGTAAACATCATAGTGAAAATGAGTCTGGCTGGACTTTTAGCACTGTTCCTCTCACTCAGGTAGTGCTATGGGCAGGATTTCTCTGAATTCTACGTGGTCTTCCCTGTGGACTCCTAAGGAGTACTTGGAGAAAAAGCCTGCAAGAGAATTCAAACTTAGCATGTCCGCAATCCTTAATGGCTTTACACTCTCACCCTAGGTCATATTCAGATTTTAGTTTATTCTTTTTACTAGCTTAAATAGTAATCTGTAGCTTGTAGACAAGCAAATGCTAGGATCTTGTTTCTCTCTGTAGGCCTCTGTCTCTCCAGATTTTAGTTTAGTAATGGTACTGATCAGCTGAAAGCATTTAAGTCATCAGGGGAAGCCAAGTGTTTCTTGGTACTGATCAGTGAGAGCAAATTTTCCTGTGGATTTTAATTAGCATACTGAGTTTTAAAATGATCTATTTCCTAGCCTGTATTTTGACTCTAACATAAGGTTACTTTTAATTCATAGTGTATTTACATGTAATGTTGTTTTATAAAAAGTATTTTATTTTAATTTTAAGTTAATTAGTAGTTTTGACTTAAGTACTTACTAAATGCATTTAACAACGAACAATCCACAGTTGAGAGTCTGAATGGCTTACTATATAAGATGGCCACAGTTAATTCCCACTTCAAGAGTCATTGTGAACCTTGAGATATGGAGTGGAAATAACTTCTAGTTTACAATATTCTTTGTAAATATAAGACATGGTTATTACATATTTTCATTGTTTTCCCTCTGTTGGGGACTCTGTTCAAGACACTAGTTTGAATACCTCAATAAATTTATTTATTTATTTATTTATTTATTATTTTTTAAAGATTTATAACTGTGACTGGGCAGTTGCACCAACATGCCTAGAAACAGCATGATAGCCAGGGGTAAAGATGTCTTTGGGAATATAGATTTGAGCTATTTTACATGTTCAACAATACAAGTAAGCATAGAGTCCAGTCAGGAGCGAAGAGCATCAAGAACATTTGACAGAAGAGAAAAATGATGAATATTAATTATTTTCTCAAGATTAACAGCTTCAGCAGGGGTATAGCTTGACACTCTCTCATAAATCCTTTCTTCAAATATTGTGACTGCTTACTACCTTTAAGAAACATTTGTAGGTTGAGTGGTTATAGTGTGGTGCATGAATAGATCTGAGCAGACAATGTCCCACTTTCATTTTAAATATTTTATTTATTTATTTGTCAGAGAGTGCTCGCACAAGCAGGGGGAGCGGCAGGCAGCGGAAGAAGCAGGCTCCCCGCTAAGCAAGGAGCCAGATGCGGGACTCAATCCCAGAACCCTGGGATCATGACCTGTGCCAAAGGCAGAGGATTAACCGACTGAGCCACCCAAGCGTCCCACAATAAATTTATTTTATTTTATTTTATTTAAAGATTTTATTTATTTATTTGAGAGAGAGAATGAGAGAGAGAGAGAGCATGAGAGGGGGAGGGTCAGAGGGAGAAGCAGACTCCCTGCCGAGCAGGGAGCCCAATGCGGGACTCGATCCAGGGACTCCAGGATCATGACCTGAGCCGAAGGCAGTCGCTTAACCAACTGAGCCACCCAGGCGCCCCTGCAATAAATTTATTTTAATCCCTCATGCACTAAAGTCCATCTATATCCCAACCTACATCTTTTTTAAACACAGAAATAATATCATTCTCAAATAATACAAGTAAAACTTCTCCGTTCAGAATAGCTTTGGTATGACTAGAAATGTTTCTTGATATATATGGCACACTGTCTCCTAGAGTTCAAAGTGAAAGAGCTTGGGTAAGCATTAAGCTTTTTAATTACAGATGAATTGACAAAGAGGAAAAACATTATATAACTGATAGAATCTATAGCAAAAATCAGAGAAACTTATTCCTAATTCTAGCTCTACCATTATCACACTGGTCAGGGGTGCCTGGGTGGCTCAGTTGGTTAAGCGACTGCCTTCGGCTCAGGTCATGATCCCGGAGTCCCGCAGGATCAAGTCCCGCGTCGGGCTCCCTGCTCAGCAGGGAGTTTGCTTCTCCCTCTGATCCTAGCCCCTCTTGTAATCTCTCTCTCTCTCTTTCAAATAAATAAAATAAAATCTTAAAAAAAAAAAAAAAGAATAAATCTATCAAGTCCCAAATGTATTTTCTGCCCCCAACAAGTAGTAACAACTGCCATCTCATGATAATCAGAATTAATTAGTCACAACATTATAGTGGTTCCTCTCTTTGTCTGCTGGTCTACTGGACTGAAGAACACAAGTGATCAGGTGGCAGCCTTAGCTTTTGTTTAGTGGAATCTTAATTCTATTAGGATTATTCTTCCACAGAAACTTTGACCTCCAGTCCAGTAGAGACTAAAACTGTGAACATAGGAAGCAGAAATTCACCAAGTAAGTGCTTCTCCCATTCCCTGGTTCTGAGACACATGTATTCTACCTAAAGCAACGCCATACTATACGATGGCCATTGGCTCAGAAAGTCTTGAAATCCTGCAGGGTTTCATCCTCAAGCTATAGCCTGAGCTATGCATTAGTTTGATGGCTTCTGGGTGATGTGTTGTTTCATGGTAGACCTGGGAAAATCAAAGTAATGTGCTCATTCATCATAAAGTGGGTCCAGCTTACCCCAGTAAGCTAGCCAGGTCATGTTATTCTCACAGCAATGGGAAAGACACAAGAGAGAAAGTGAGGCCTAGACTTGATACCACTTCACTCTCACTTTTGCCTCATGCCACTGGCCAAAGTGAAAAGTCAAAGAGTGGTGACATAAAATTTCTTACAATTAAGGCAATGATAAGTATGTGAATTCAGGGAGGGGTGAAGACTTTGGGGTAATCTTTCATTTTACCACAGTAATTAACTATTTTTTTAAATTATTGTCATATATATTTCTGTAGTCTAAAGAAGAAAAAACAATTATGGACACCCTCACATGGCTTGTTTTACTCTCTTTTCTCAATATTTTACCTAAGATACATATAAATTGAAGCCTCTCACATCATCAATCATACTTTATAAATTATTGTAGTAATTAGTATCTTTGACTCACTTATAATTCTTTAAGGACATGGGAGGAATGCAAAATACAGAAATATGCAACTGGGTTCAAGATACAAAATATATTTGTAGAAGAAAATTTTAAAATTCTTAAAAGCAATACAAAATTAGTAACGTTGGATTAAAAGTACCCGAATGTTGACAAGTGGTAAAATGAAAAGAAAATTCAAGTGGAATGCGATTAAGAATTTTGTTTTAGAAAAATGCATTTTTTGAAAGACAACAAGAATTGAATCGAAAAAAAAAAAAGAGTCAAATTTTAGGTGGTAAGAAACAGTTGACGCTCAAAGAGAAACAAATAGATTAGTTCATCTACATTGAATGTCTTGGAGTGCCTGGGTGGCTCAGTTGTTGGGCGTCTGCCTTCGGCTCGGGTCATTGATCCCAGGGTCCTGGGATCGAGCCCCACATCGGGCTCCCTGCTCGGCGGGAAGCCTGCTTCTCCCTCTCCCACTCCCCCTGCTTGTGTTCCTGCTCTCGCTGTCTCTCTCTCTGTCAAATAAATAAAATCTTGGGCGCCTGGGTGGCTCAGTTGGTTAAGCGACTGCCTTCGGCTCAGGTCATGATCCTGGAGTCCCCGGATCGAGTCCCGCATTGGGCTCCCTGCTCAGCGGGGGGTCTGCTTCTCCCTCTGCCCTCTTCCCTCTCGTGCTCTCTGTCTCTCATTCTCTCTGTCTCAAATAAATAAATAAAATCTTTCAAAAAAATAAATAAATAAATAAATAAAATCTTAAAAAAATAAAAAAAATAAAAAAATTAATTGAATGTCTTAGGGCGCCTGGGTGGCTCAGTCGTTAAGCATCTGCCTTCGGCTCAGGTCATGATCCCCGGGTCCTGGGATCAAGCCCCACATTGGGCTCGCTGCTCCATGGGCAGCCTGCTTCTCCCTCTCCCACTCCCCCTGCTTGTGATCCCTCTCTCGCTGTGTCTCTCTCTGTCAAATAAATAAATAAAATCTTCAAAAATAAATTAATATATAAATAAATAAATTGAATGTCTTATTTTCAAGTTAAATTAAAAATAAGTTTAGTTAAGTATGGTTCTACCAGCCTAAGATGAATAAAAATAGAACTATTAAAACATTTTAATATGTACTCATAACAATGCCCATTCTTTTTGTATTTTATAAGTTATTTGAAAGTATCTTCACTTTGGATTTCCCCATATTTTTTCTAAGTGTTTGCCAGTGATAGGCGTTACGCAAGATTTGGTTAATAATCAAGTATTTATTTGAAATCAACAGCAGTCTCATCTTCACAACTAGCGGCAAATGAACAAAGACCCTAACTACAACATACAGAAATGGTGGTAAAACAAATTTGGGAAATACACAGATAAGTAGAAATAGGAATAAAACAGTAACTGTTAAACTCATTAAAACTCTAATAAACTAAAGGAGTCTTTTAGTCTAAGATCTTATTATAATAAGATATAAATCAAAACAAAAGAACATGAGTCATTTTAAATATTCTGTATTTATTGTTGCTCATAGGAAAAGAACAAAATCTCTTCTAATAATGGTAAGATATTCAAAAAGAAAATGAAAAGCATTTTAAAATTTCATTCAAACTTATTTATGCCATAATGTTTTTATGAACATAATATTACACATTGACAACTGATTTGGAAAACTTAGGTATAATTTCAAAAATTAATTCAACTAATATTTCCCCTTATGTTATCTGAGAAATGGTTGAGAATGCATTTGCCTTATAGATTTAGAATAAATATGACTTTTACTGACACAAATAGGACCCAAATATTTCTATTAATATCTGGTCTTTCTTTCAAAAGAGGATAAATGCACTTAATAAATCTTCTCTGACAATGTCCCCACGTGCAAGGTTTATGACACAAAAGATAATTATATTCTGATAGTCCCTCCAAAATGGAACAGATTATGTGATCCTCAAATGAATAAGATATAAGTTTTATCATAAATATACAGAATAAAGACACTGCCTAGAGTAATTATAAAAAACTATAAAACATTAAGTACATTTTGGTAGTTTATCTTTAATATGAAATCCAGAAAATAGTTAATTATTTTGTTGGGAATCCCCTTACAAGACATACAGGAGGGCAATTTTAATTATTGAATGTCATGTTGTTATGCTATTTTTGATGACATATAATTATCAAATAGACACTGTTATTTTCAATAGAGATCATCCATCATTGTCACACTCAGCTCTGGTCAATACATTTATTTTTTTATTACTTAGTGTTAATTTACATTATTTCCCAATTTTCCTTAGGTAATCTTTAAAACAATAGTCAAAACCTAAAAGGAAGATTAATTTTTAAACTATTTGAACAGGAACCATAATTTAGAACAAATGAGTTGCAGCAGCAATTCTTGCCTCTAGAGACTAGGCTCCAAAATGACCCCATATGCCATCAAACAAATTGCATAAGGATCTGAGCTCAGAATAAGTTGCTCTTAACCTTGAATGTGTGAACAATTTTGCATATCCATAATTGTCAATATGACACCCTTCAGGATACACTGGTTTCTCTGGGCAGAAAGCCAATCAGCCTTATGTTTAGTTCTATGTGAGCCAGCTGGACATCTGACAGGGGCACTGTGGTGGTTAACTGCCCTCATCTACACTCTTCAACTCTCCAGTGACTTTGTTGTTCTGAGATGCTTCCTAGGGGAACAGGTCATCAACGAGATGAGTAAGCCATAACACGTGTACCTTCTGGTGATGAGGGCACCACTAAAGCCCAAAGATAATATTAAAAAAAAAAGTATGACAGTTCTGCAGGCCCCTGTAAATGCTCACTTTTTGGAGAAGGCCATTCTCTGGTTATCCCTTTAAATAGGTGGACCTAAGAGCTAGCCTAAAATATGCCACTTTAGAGAATAATGCTGATAGAGCCTTCATGTTGGATCAAGGCTACCAAGTAGGATGTAGGACCAATTCCTAAAAGTTTCCTTAAATTTTTAGGTCTTCTGAAACCAAATAAACTGATAAGCTACCCATATTGCTTCAAGCACTGCCACTGATCTAAGAGAGTGTTTGCTGAAAGAAGATGCCCAAATGATTAGATAAGCCCTTTTCAAAAATAACTATTATTGTAAAAAATTATGCCTATTGAAACTCTAAAGGCAATAGACTTACTTAATGTTATTACAGGAAAAGTGGTCTGATGTGTATTTTGTCCAGTAGGAGGATTCATCTTCTACTCTAGATATCATGAAAATAGTGTAGGAAAATACACATTCATATATTGCTGGTAGAAATACAAAGTTAGACAACATCTGTAAAAAGGAATTTGGTAATATCTAGAAAGAATGCCTTTTGATTTGTCCCTTTAAACAGAAATATCTCCTTTAGGAATCTTTTCCAAAGATATCCTATGATAACTGAAATGGCATGTGCACAAGGGTGTTTATTGTTGTCCTATTTGTCAAAACAAAAACACCAGAAATAATCAAAATGTTCATCTACAGGGGGCTAGCTGAAGAAACTACAGAACATCCATGGAATGGAGTACGATGAATCTCTAAAAACAATGAGGAAAATCTTTATACATGATTATAGATTAATCCCTAAAAATATTTTAAAGGAGCAAAACAATGTGATTATTGTATTACCTTTCATTTACGAAGGGATTAAGATATACGTGTAAGAGGAGGTAAATCTATAAATCTATTCATCTATAATATGTATAATAAATGCCTGTATTTTTCAAGTGGAAGTAGAAACAAAAAACTAATGAAAATTACTATTGAAAGAGTATAAGTAAAGAGACTTAAGGGAAAAGAAATTGAAGGTATAGTTCTCTGAATGTATTTTTTACAGATAACACTTTAGAGACTTCTAGTTGTTTTAAATAATTATAAGAAATAAATCTAAATTAATTTAAAAAACCCTACAAGTGGAAAACAAAACTAAATTACATATCAGTTTGATGCCTTAACCATAGAATAATTGTTTTGTATGACCTGAAAACAGTAATGTGACAGTACATCCTTAGTGGGATATGTCAAGATTAAAAAGAACTGAAAAGAAATATCGAATAGTATTTGATAACCATATTCATAGAAATAATACTGGCATTATTACTTTTAAGATTTACATGTAGATAGATATGTACATTTAGATAGGTACAGAAAGACATAGATGATAAATCAAAAACAAGTATATTGTCTTTAGGAAATAAGATTTTGAGTAACAACAGAGAGAAAAAATAAAAGAAAAAAATTTTGATAAAAACTCAGTAATTACAACTAGAATATGAACTCATGGTATGTTTATTTTCTCTTCCACAATATAATATGTTTATTTTCTGGCTACTAACTAAAAAGGCCCAGGAGCAATAGTCAAAACAGATATAAAGAACCCAGACTATGGTCTCTAAGTAACACTTCTTAGTAAAATCAAAACTTCTTGGAGAAAGGTTAGATTCCACTCTGATAAGAACTGTACAACATAAGGCTGGAATTATTTTCATATCAAAAAGCAACACAAAGAAACTATCAAAGACTATTAGAGTCCTGTTGGAAAGTTGTGGGAGTCAAAGTAAAGAAGCTTCCACCAGTTGAAAACAGTATGGCTAAACATTAAGAACTATAATTATTGCTATGAACACTTCAAACATGTTTAAAAAAATCCATGAGCTCATAATGATTTTAATAATATCATTGATAACCTCTGGAAGTTGCTAGGGCAGCAATTCATTTTTCTGGAAATTAATAAATAACAGGAAAAAGTGAACCATTTACCTTTCCTTTAGTGTAGAAATATACTTAAGGGTAACCAAATAGTTCATGAGTAAATTTTTTTATGGAAGAACTACAGCTAATATATCCAGAAAAAATTATAGCATTGAAACAACACAAATTTGCATCCCTAGTGGAGAAATGTGTGTTGCCAATGATCTTGAATAGCTGCTAACACATTAAATGAAAAGTTGACGGAGAATTTTATAACAGATCGCGAAATGAGAGATGACCAGGTATCTTGAGACTCATAAGATATTCTTGATAAAAAATAAAAATAAAAATTGAGCTTGATTAAACCATTTGATCTAATCACTTTATATGAAACATAGAAAATAGAGAAATATGTTAAATGATATAGGGATGCAATTAGCTAAACCTCAAATGTGGAAAGTTATATAGGAGAAATGAAACAAAAATAAAGGGCAAGACAAAAAGTGAAGGGATTTTATAGATTAAAAGAGACCAAGGTATATAAAATAAATGAAACATGTGGTTCTTTTTTTTTTGGATCTTGATATAAAAAAAACAAACAAAAAAAACAAAACACCACTTACTGAAAAACACAGTTAATGGGACGCCTGGGTGGTTGTCAGTTAAGGTCTGCCTTCAGCTCAGTTTTCAATCCCAGGGTCCCTGGATTGAGCCCTGCATCGGGCTCCCTTCTCAGAGGGGAGCCTGTTTCCCCCTCTCCCTCTGCTGCTCCCCCTGCTTGTGCTCTCTCTCCCTGTCAGATAAAAAACTCAAATCTAAAAAAAATACAGTTATGAGACAAATGAATACTTGCAAACATGAAGGGATATTAAATGATATTAAAGAAGTGTTCCCCTTTTAAGGTATAATAATGGGATTCAGGTTATATAATTTTTTAAGAAGTGAATATTTCTTAAAAATGCATGCTTATTTAAGGGTAAAATTTATGCTGTCTGTGTGTCCTTTAAAATAACGCAGGGAGTGAGGGAAAGTCGGGTGGAATACCACACCCACCCATTTCCACATCCTGCTGAATGTGGAGGGCGTCAGAAAGACTGAGGCACTTCAGAAAACTCGTGAACAAAGTGCTCAAGTTGGAAAAGCTGAAGCTACTTAGCAGTAAAGTTATCACTATTTTAAGACTATATTATTTTTCTGATATTCAAATAATTTATGGTCATGGAAAGAAGCAAAGGGTTCCTAGAAATCAGTTGATGATTGACTTTTTATTTGATTTGATCAAGGACATAAGCAAAGATTAACAACTTTCTCTGACTTAGTAATAAGATCGAGAAGTAAGAAAAAATATAACTCACACAGCATGGGATGAGATGGTATGAAAAACTCACAGACTAAAATAAAATTAAAAAAGTGGATCATATGAGAGAATGTTGCTTTAATTATAGTAGTTATAAATCTTTATCTGTTCTTCTTTTTTTTTTTAAGATTTTATTTATTTATTTGACAGAGAGAAACACAGTGAGAGCAGGAACGCAAGCAGGGGGAGTAGGAGAGGGAGAAGCAGGCTTCCCTCGGAGCAGGGAGCCCGATGCGGGGCTCGATCCCAGGACCCCGGGATCGTGACCTGAGCCGAAGGCACACGCTTAACGACTGAGCCACCCAGGCGCCCTTTATCCGTTCTTTAGTGAAGAAAACATGGACAGTGAAATCATCTTGCATTCTGCTCTATGTATTTTTTATATCTTCATACGCTTTACATTTTATTACACAAGCCATGCAAGGCGCTGGTTATTTTCACAACCAAATTTGAGTGCTGTCATTGTGAACAAGCTGTATTGTCATCTTCATAACAATTTTTGAAAGAACACCAACGTAGTGCTGCCTAAGTTGCATCTGCGTCAATGTGCTTTCTGCTTTGCGGTGGCAGAAGCTACAGTATGAAGCGCTGCATCTCTCAACCATTCTCATGAGCGCTAGCGGGGACCCTACATTCCGCAGTACAGTGCTAGCCAACAGATTTGCTATACTTTAGTCGTGAAGTACTCAGATTCTTTCAAAAGCATATACTTAAAAGGCAGAAAAATGTTTAAGGGTTGAGTTTATTTTTTGAACAAAATCTAACACTGTTAGAGGTTCATGTTGAAGCAGACCTCGATCTTGAAAATACAATTAATTCCAAAGTATTGTCACAATTTATAAACAGAGTAATGACCAAAAGATCAAAGTCTTCACTTTGTTTCCCCACCCCCTGGCACTCGCAAACACAGAGACTTTAGGAGAGGTAATTTCAAAGTTAAAAAGGGGTTCCCCACGCTAAGTTTAGGAATAGCCTCTGGAAAGAGTTCGAGTGTCGTGGAGAGAAAAAGGAAGGATTTTATTATTTTTTTTGTTTGTGCTAAATTTTGCCTTTAGAAAAAAAAAATAGGTACATCAAGGTATAGGAGTAAATAGGTATAAAATAGGTACATCAAGAAAGCCGTAGGATACATTGTTTGCCACTGATACTGATTTTCTTCCTGGCAATTCGTAGACACAATTTTAAGAAGCCAAAAGTATGGAAAACCAGAAAAATAACTTGAAGAAATCAATCTGAAAAATTTTAAAGATCTTTAGACATTGCTGTAAATAACAGATGCTTAAAATAATAGTAAATTGCCCAGGCCAAACTTTGTGATAATATTCAAAATCTCTCAAAACTCTGCAATATCAAATATGTGTTGTAACAAATTTGAAAGACAGTTTATACAGATAAATTTTTGGTCAGTGTGTAAATTCAGTAAATTTGGAAAATAGGCCATTTAGGGAACTTACAATTTTTTATACTGATTTTTAAAGATTCTTTTTCTTAGAGTAGTTTTAGGTTCACAACAAAATTGAAAGGAAAATAGAGAGAACAGGGTAGTGTCGTTAATTTAATTAATTTGCTGAATTTTATTTTCATTCACTTGAGCCAGAGCCCAGGTGTATTCTCTGACAAAGAGAAACCCCTGCAACAGGGTCTGCTATGATTTCCTCACGGCCACGCCTCTGAGATTTTACACAGTATGGGTACTTAAAACAGTTAATACCTTAATATAAGTAAATGATTAATATGACAAAGAAAAAGTATTTAATTGACCCACTTTTTATGACTGAAAATCAATGTAATTACTACACCAAAGGTGACAAGAAAGCTTCAAATCTAATCCCAGGGGTGAGGAGATGAAGCAACTATAGCAGCCTAAAGAAATACTGGCAGGAACATGTTAAATCTTTCTTTTTTTCCTTAGAGTAATCATTCTGGGTTGCTTAAGTATTTTAACTGTAAAATTCATCTTTGGCAGGTTATTAATCAGAGTTCTGAGGAAAATAGAAAAAATCTTACATGTGATAGCTGCTCAACATTTAAAGATATCAATTATATTTGTCCCACAGGATTTTATAAGCTAAACATTCCAAGTCCCCTGAAGTATTTCATGTTACATTTTCACTTGACTCCATATACTTGTTATTCTCTATCTTTCTAAATATGTGACTCCCAGACCTGGATATATCATTTCAAATGTGACTGACCAGCATGTTTGGAACACCATGACTCTGTTTCACTGTGTTTCTTTTTCTTTTTCTTTTTTTTTTTTTATTATGTTATGTTAATCACCATACATTACATCATTAGTTTTTGATGTAGTGATCCATGAGTCATTGTTTCCATATAAGACCCAGTGCTCCATGCAGAACATGCCCTCTTTAATACCCATCACCAGGCTAACCCATCCCCCCACTCCCCACCCCTCTAAAACCCTCAGTCTGTTTCTCAGAGTCCATAGTCTCCCATGGTTCGTCTCCCCCTCCAATTTCCACCCCCCTTCATTTTTCCCTTCCTGCTAGCTTCTTTATTTTATTTTTTTTAACATATAATGTATTGTTTCAGAGGTACAGGTCTGTGATTCAACAGTCTTACACAATTCACAGCACTCTCCATAGCACATACCCTCCCCAATGTCCATCATCCAGCCAACCCATCCCTCCCACCCCTACCACTCCAGCAACCCTCAGTTTGTTTCCTGAGATTAAGAATTCCTCATATCAGTGAGATCATATGATACATGTCTTTCTCTGATTGACTTATTTTGCTCAGCATAATACCCTCCAGTTCCATCCACATCATCACAAATGGCAAGATTTCATTCCTTTTGATGGCTGCATAATATTCCATTGTGTATATATACCAAATCTTCTTTATCCATTCATCTGTCGATGGACATCTTGGCTCTTTCCATAGTTAGCTATTGTGGACATTGCTGCTATAATCATCGGGGTGTATGTACCCCTTTGGATCCCCACTTTTGTATCTTTGGGGTAAATACCCAGTAGTGCAATTGCTGGATTGTATGGTAGCTCTATTTTCAACTTTTTCCAGAGTGGCTGCACCAGCTTGCATTCCCACCAACAGTGTAGGAGGGTTCCCCTTTCTCCACATCCCCGCCAACATCTGTCATTTCCTGAGTTGTTAATTTTAGCCATTCTAACTGGTGTGAGGTGGTATCTCATTGAGGTTTTGATTTGGATTTCCCTGATGCCAAGCGATGTTGAGGACTTTTTCACTGTGTTTCTTTTTTTTATTTTTTATTTTTTTTAAGACTTTATTTATTTGTGAGAGAGACAATGAGAGACAGAGAGCATGAGAGGGAGGAGGGTCAGAGGGAGAAGCAGACTCCCCGCCGAGCAGGGAGCCCGATGCAGGACTCTATCCCAGGACTCCAGGATCATGACCCGAGCCGAAGGCAGTCGCTCAACCGACTGAGCCACCCAGGCGCCCTTTCACTGTGTTTCTTTTAATGCATTCTCTTGTTCATTTGTTTTTTTCCATAGTCCCTCCCCAATCCCTTAATAGCCATAGTAACTTACCCTGAATTCATGACCAACTTGTTTGCACACATTTTTTCATAGGAATTGTTCTCAAAATTGCAGTATTCTGCATTTGTGCAAAATGTTTGGATAAAAAATATCAATTTGCATTTATTACTTAAAAAGTTATTTATTAAATATCCACTCAATACTTGCTATATTATCAGTACTATGTTAGGCACTAGAAAGGCAGAAATAAACAGGTGAACATTCTTGTCTTATTACTAATTATTTCTTAGCAGATGAAGCATAGAAAAAAATTTTAATTAAAAAAATAGGGGTGGGGCATCTGGGTGGCTCAGATGGTTAAGCGTCTGCCTTCGGCTCGGGTCATGATCCCAGGGTCCTGGGATCGAGCCCTGCATTGGGGTCCCTGCTTAGCAGGGAGTCTGCTTCTCCCCCTCCCTGTGCTTTCCCCCTGCTCATGCTCACTCTCTCTGTATCTCTGTGTCTCGAATGAATAAAAAAAAAATCTTTAAAAAAATAGGGGCACCTGGGTGGCTCAGTTGGTGAAGCCTCTGTTTCTTTTTTTTTTTTTTTAATATTTTATTTATTTACTTGAGAGACAGAGAGAGAGAATGAGAGACAGAGAGCATGAGAGGGAGGAGGGTCAGAGGGAGAAGCAGATTCCCTGCCGAGCAGGGAGCCTGATGCGGGACTCGATCCCGGGACTCCAGGATCATGACCTGAGCTGAAGGCAGTCGCTCAACCAACTGAGCCACCCAGGCGCCCCAAGCCTCTGATTCTTGATTTCAGCTCAGGTCATGATCTCAGGATCTTGATCTTGAGATCGAGCCCAACATCAGGCTCTGTGCAGGGTGTGGTGCCTGCTTAAGATTCTCTCTCTCTCTCTCTCCCCCCTCCTCTCCCTCCCTCTCTAAAAAAAAAAAAAATAATAATAATAATAATAATAATAATAATAATAATAATAAATCACAAATGTTGATAAACAAGGAAACAATGCTCTGAGAGAAATATCAATAGTAGATACTCCATTTAACAATGCTGCTTAGGGAAGACTTAGGAGGAGGCAATATTTTGCTTAGAATATAAACAAGACCTTTGAGGTTGTGGCACAATGAAGATGTCCACAAATTCATTGACACTTTTCATATCAGGAAGTGAAGCTTATGTTTCTTTGTCTTGAATCTGGGAGACTCTGACTGCCTTGACCAATGAAATGTGTTGGAATTGAATCTGCCAGTTTTGAGACACTAGCTTTAAAAGACTACTTTTCACTTCTGATCTCTTTGAATGCTCTCGGAGGCCTGACTAACTATGTCCAAATAGCTGGCTAGTGCCTGGTGGAGAAGCCCTGAAATTATATGAGGAGGAAATATGGGCTCGCTGAGACTGGTCCTTTCCTCAGTAAGGTACCAGGTTTGTAAATGAAATGTCTTGAAGCCTCTACACTAGATCAGCCACCAACTATATGCCATTGAGCAACCGCCTTCCATGCAAAGGAAAGCAGAAGGACCGTTCAGCTAAATTCCCGATCTACACAATTGTGAGAGTTAATAAATGATTATTGTTTTAAGCCACTAAGTGTTGGGGTATTTTGTTATGCAGTAATAGATACCTAGAATAAAAGTGGAGGATGGAGCTTTCACCAAAGAGGAAATAATATGTAACCAAATCCCAATCTGAGAAACATCTTGGGGGTATGAGAAACTGGTCGACTACCAGGAGGGCTGTAGCTTACCTAAGGGAAATGTCCATTAGATGAGGCAGAAGAGACAGGTAGGAGTTGGATTATTTAGGGCCTAAAATTCAGGGAAAATTTATTGGAATTTATTCCAAGTGCCTTGGAAAAAAAATGAATGTTTATGCATATGGAAGAGTTTTCTAACTGCTAGACACAGACTAAGTTGGAGAGAAACAAGAGTGATCATATGAAGATATTTAGGAGGCTGTTGTAGTAGTCTGGTAAAAAAAAAAAAAAATAGAATAGCATGGGTATAATGATGGCAGAAAAGATTTCCCTAAGGAAATATTCACATTTGAGATATGTTTTGAAATTAAATCAACACGACTTGCCTTCACACAGACTGGATCTGGGGGATGGTAGGGAGGAAAGAAATCAGAGATTATATTGAATAGAGTCCTTTATTAATACTAATTAATAGATGTCATTTATTAAGGGGTAAAATAAGGATAGAACACACATCTCAGAAAGGGAGAACTAAAGAGAGTTCCATTTTAGGCTTTATTTAATGCATTCAATAGTGAAATCATATAGAAAAGTGGATATTACAATAGTGGTACTATCCAATGAGCAATCTAGTCAAAGAATATATACTAGGAAGTCATCAGTAATTAAATGGAGATAAATTTCAATGAAACATTGACATCTCCTAGTGAATGAGTATATGGAAAGAGGAGAGGGACAAGAGACAAGCTCTAAGGAATGACAATATTACAAACATAGATAGAATTTAAATTAAAAAATATATATACAGATAGAGGAAGATGATTTTGCAAAGAAAAAAAATGAAGAACAGTGAAGGGGGAGCAAAATTAAGAGTAATAAAATAAAAAACAAGATTATTGTACTTATATGGTAAATGTCTTCAATAAATGCACTTCTAAGGAAGGAAAATAAAACAATATATGAATGATATATGCCTGTATTTCATTCCTATGAAACCATTAGCACAGTTTCAATTAAAATAATCATTATTATTTTTAACTGACCATTAGAAGATCTTTTTAACACTTAAAAATGCATTATGATATTAAAAATCACTAGAGGATTATTAAACAATTATCCCTCCTTTTTTTTCTTCTTTTCCCTTTCTGTCCGAATGTACCCATTAAATGCACATGTAATTACACACATATATATCAGGCTGCAAAAATGGGGCTATCATTTCTCTTCTTTTTTTAAAGATTTTATTTATTTATTTGAGATACAGATAGAGAGAGCATGAGAGAAGGGAAAGGGAGGGGGAGAAGGAGAATCAGACTCCCCGCTGAGCGGGGAGCCTGACATGAGGCTCCACCACAGGACCGCAGAATCATGATCTGAGCCGAAGGCAGACGCTTAACCTACTGAGCCACCCAGGCACCCCTATCATTTCTCTCTTATGTATCAGTACTATAGACATTATATCCCAAAGCATGTGTAAGACAGCCTTCCATATGCTGAATTACAAATAAATAAATAAGTAAATGACTGAATGAATAAATGAATAAGTAAATAGTAATAAAAGTAAACTGATTTTATATTACTTGGCCATTTTCCAATTTCAAAATTTTTAAAGAATCAATATTTGGAAAACAAATTAGGACTTTTGGGGATTTTTTTTTTTTTTTTGAGAGAGCTGATGCCAGGATATGATTCCTTTTCTTACCATCTCATTGCCTTTTCTTACCACCTCCTTCTCATTCCCCTTTCTCACCTCCTTGTAATTCCAAAGCTTATTAAGGGATGCTTCCTTGACGTCACTCAGAAAGCTTGATTGAAATCATGTAAGACAATTGTTTTTCTCATGCCTGAGAAAGCTGAACACCCTACATTTCTAAAACCTGTCAGTGAAAAGGTTGGATAAGAAACTTTGTCAGGGTAAAAAACACTGTCCAACAGAACTGGACCCAGAAGACTGACAACTGGAATATTGGTGAAATGGACAACCAGGGCTGAGGTGGGACCAAAGGAGTGGAGCAGAAAAGTATTTAATAAGCCCAAAAAGCACAGGGAGACAAATCAACTTTTTTTTTATTAAAGATTTTATTTATTTATTTGATGGAGAGAGAGCGAGAGAGAGATCACAAGCAAGGGGAGCAGCAAGCAGAGGGAGAGGGAGAAGCAGGCTCCCTGCTGAGCAAGGAGCCCCATGCAGGGCTGATCCCAGGACCCTGGGATCACGAGACACTCAACCAACTGAGCCACCCAGCAGCCCCAAGAAATCAACTTTATTTGTTTATTTTTAAATTTCCAAACAAGAGATTTTATTCTTAAAATAATTAAATGCTCTAGACTTAAAAGTAGGGTGGCCAACCTGTCCCAGCTTGTCTGGGACTCTTCTGGTTTGAGCACTAAAAGTTTCAAGTCCTGGGAAATGCTTCAGTCCCTGGCAAACCAGGATGGTTGTTCACCTGGGCAGGTGTCACTTCTCACATGGCAGGCAGGCATTAACTAATTTCCTATGAAGTAAAAGCTAAACTTTGACCAACATGATTCTTTCCAGTCCAAGGTGAAAAGTTCATATTTCAACTCTCCCTTCCACTTAAGACTTTCCCACTCCTTGTCTTTAACTTGTTACTAGAGAAATCAACTTTAAACATTGCCAGACCCAAAGAGCAGAAATCCATCAGCAAATAAGAAAATCCCTGTTACTTCTTTTGTTTCTCCATTCCCACAAAAAAGCTCCAAAGACACTAACGCTTCAGTTAGATCTGGATGAATCACATCAGAGGAAAAAAGAAAAAGCCCACTACATTTTTCTTCCATAGTTACGGGTTCTCTTCAACTTTGGCTTTACTTTGTAGATTCGGCTTTATTTGCAGATTGAAGTGTTGCTTCATATCTCGGACTGGGTTTCTGATTGAGACTGTTTTGAAATTTTTAAGTGACCACAAGATTGTCTATTAAGTTTTTATCCAGGGCAAGAGAAAGATCACCTCAACCAGAATAACTACTAGAATACAAGAATATAGTATGTATTTATTATGTTCATGAATCATGCTTGCTCAACATACATTCATACATAAAATATACAATTTTTATAATCAAGCATGCATGTACATCTTTACTTAAGTATGTTTTTACTATAAATTTAGTGCCATTATTTCTTTCACTCAAAAAACATTTCATAGACTGTTATATTTTATCCAAAATTACAAAGTTGATACCTTGCAGTAATTCATTAGTATTGATGGGCAACCAGTTCTTATTTATCTGTGTGTGTTTGTGTTTAAACAGTGAATTGGAGAATTACTTTTATAATCTCTAAATGACCACATTTCAATATCAAAGATTTTGATTAATAGATCTGTGTAGGGCCCAGAAAGTGATTCTAAGAAAACACCCTTGGCGGTCCTTCTGTATATGGGCCTCAATCATATTTTAAGGAAATACTGGGCTGACTAAATTTACCAGAACATTTATGGAATTATTGTCCAATGTACAACAATACTTTTACTATATTTTAAATAGTGACAAACTCGTGGCACTGTTTCTAAACCTTTTTTTTGTGTTTGTTTTCTACTGTTAATCTCTCTTCCTAGAATCCATGCTATTTTAATATGAGCTATCAAGAGAAATGAAAAAATAAAAAGGGTTTTGAAGTTGACTAGAGTTGGGTCAATCCTCTTATTACTTATGTGTTCATGGGCAAGATACTGAACTTCTTGTTACCTAAATTTCTTTATTTTTAAATTATAAAAGATAAAACAAATGCCATATTTTCAGGCATATAAAGCACATGGTGTTCAATTAAATTTAATTTCTTTCTTCTATATTCTTTTCTTTATCCTCCTTAATAAACTTATTGCCCAATAGATACATTTGTAATAGTCTTCCTCTTCCATGAAAAAGGCATAATCAAATATTTTGAATTAAAATTCCAATTTTTTTCATAGCTTTATTATAGGATTCTCTCCACTAGCACAATTTCTATATTAAAAGTGGGTAAATACTTTGGTATTCTACTGTTTAAGTCCCTGGATTTCATTTTAACATCTTTTTTTGGTAGCCACATGGATTAAATCTGTAAGAATTATTACACACTCTGAAAAATACACCAGTAATGACAACACTAAGAAGTTGTACTGTGACTATTTCACATTAATGTCTGCATTACAAATAGCTATATTTTTATGCACTTATTCTCTAATGGGGATAGGAAAATGACATAGGAGCCCTAGGGAAAAAGAAATTCAATATCATTTCACACTCATTAACCATATAAAACCAGATGTTCATTATCACTTCTGTAGAGAAATGTCAAAAAATCTGAATGATTAGAAAAACAGGGTGTTTGATTAATGACTTTTTTAGTTGATTAATACAGTTTTAAGTTATTTCAATCTCCATTGTTGAAATATATGAGTAATTTTTTCTGTCTTAGCAAATATAACACAATAAATATAATTGCATTTCTGTAAGCAAATTCTTTTTTTCACATAATTCTAACTCTGAATTTAATTCGTATGGGATTGTATTGACTATAAAAGAAAGTGAGAAATGGATACAACCCTATTTTCAGAAAACAAACTGAAAATATTTTTCTTCAGGAAATTTGTTTTCCTATCTTTTATTTTTTCTTTTAATTCTTTAAAATACAATGCCTAACTTAGGTTCACATTAATTGGATTGTTTTAGCTGAAATTTCCTTAAACTTTGCTCTTCTTTTACCATTTATAAAGTAGTATTTTTTTTTAAAGATTTTATTTATTTATTTGACAGAGAGAGACACAGCGAGAGAGGGAACACAAGCAGGGGGAGTGGGAGAGGGAGAAGCAGGCTTCCCGCCGAGCAGGGAGCCCGATGCGGGGCTCGATCCCAGGATCCTGGGATCATGACCTGAGCAGAAGGCAGACGCTTAACGACTGAGCCACCTAGGCGCCCCTATAAAGTAGTATTTTTGTGCCCTGTGAGATTGTATCTATTAGGAAGAAGAAGAGAAAGAAAGAAAGAAAGAAAGAAAGAAAGAAAGAAAGAAAGAAAGAAAGAGAAAGAAAGAAAGAGAAAGAAAGAAAGAGAAAGAAAGAAAGAGAAAGAAAGAAAGAAAGAAAGAAAGAAAGAAAGAAAGAAAGAAAGAAAGAAAGAAAAGAAAGAAAGAAAGAAAGAAAGAAAAAAAAGAAAGAAAGAAAGAAAGAAAGAGAAAGAAAGAAAGAAAAGAAAGAAAGAAAGAAAGAGAAAGAAAGAAAAAGAAAGAAAGAAAGAAAGAAAGAAAGAAAGAAAAAGAAAGAAAGAAAGAAAGAGAGAAAGAAAGAAAGAGAAAGAAAGAAAAAGAAAGAAAGAAAGAAAGAAAGAGAAAGAAAGAAAGAAAGAAAGAAAGAAAGAAAGAAAGAAAAAAGAAAGAAAAGAAAGAGAAAGAAAGAAAAAGAAAGAAAGAAAGAAAGAAAGAAAGAAAGAAAGAAAGAAAGAAGGAAGGAAGAAAGAAAGAAAGAAAGAAAGAAAGAAGGAAAAAGAAAAAGAAAGAAAGAAAGAAAAAGAAAAGAAAGAAAGAAAGAAAGAAGAAAGAAAGAAAGAAAGAAAGAAGAAAGAAAGAAAGAAAGAAAGAAAGAAAGAAAGAAAGAAAGAAAGAAAGAAAGAAAGAAAGAAAGAAAAAAGAAAGAAAGAAAAGCTAAATATATCTTTCACCAGCTTTTCTTTTGAGGTATAAGTCACACATGGATATGTTCACACTAGAAAAACATAGTGTGAAATATGTGACTATGAATAACAAACATCTCCCAGTGAGATAAACTAGCATTAAGTTGGATTGCTAGGATGGCAAACTCTCTAACATACAGCAGTGTCATTTATCGTTTCACGTGTGAGGCAGCAGCATATTTCCACCTTCATGTTGCAAACACTGAATCCGTCTCTATATTTAGATTCACAGCTGGTTGGTTTTTTCACAGATGCTTCCACTACTAAGATAAGCTTTAAAGAACAGGTGAATATGTCAAAATGTTTGTCTTTTATAGAGAAAATAAAAATAATTTATATTTAAAATGATTACTTGTTTTAGGATCAACATGTATTGAGCTCTTTGCACTAAGATTGGAAAGACACGAGGATGCAAATTAAGACATTTCACAGGTCATGCCAGGAATGAGAGAGCCTTATATTTGTACGCCAATATTGGTCCTTTCCCATCTCTCTTAAGAGAACTAAATATTCAGATTACACATACAGACAAAAAAAAAAAAAAATTTCCCTGGATGCTAACTTATCTCTAATTTATACAAAATCGCTTGTTCTTTTTACGTTTAAGTATAAGGCAAGTAAGGTCAAATGAAAAGTAGGTCAGGAGCTTGTTATATGAACTCTATTCTTCCACACTGGATATTATTTTGATTTGTGAAGTTTGAGTGAAGTATTTAAAAGCACAAACTTGGGAATGAGATAAACCTGGCCTTCTCAACCTAGCACTTGTGGCTATTTAATTGGTGTTTAGTTATTTAACTTCTTTGCCCTTCTATTTCATCTCCTCTTTACAACCAGGGTAATAATGTTGTCTTCCTCAGAATGGTTTGAGGATTAAATTGCGTTGAATATAAAGTGCTAGTACAGTGTTTAGCATATGATAACACTAAATTGCTTTTATTAAAATTATTACTATTTTCTCCTTTTTTATCATGAAATAAAAATTTGCACCTATTAAAAACTAAATGATAAAAATGTATTTAAATATGGGAGCCATCTTCCCAACCTAGGCCCATAATTCCATTCTCAAAACATAAACAGCATAAAAAATGTCGTATGTATTAATACGTAACATTTGCCTATAATCATATGTTTCATTTTTATAAGGTGGGAATGTATTATCCACATTTTCAATATACTGCTTTTTAATTTAGTTAATAATATATCCTAAATGGTCCCCTTGGTGGCTCAGTCGGTTAACTGACTCCTTGATTTCAGCTCAGGTCATGACCTCAGGATCTTGAGATAGAGCCTTGTGTGGGTTCCACACTCAGATGGGAGTTTGCCCCCTGCCCACCCTCTAACCCACCATCTGCTCTCTATCTAAAATAATTAAATAAATCTTAAAAAAATTTTATATCCTAAAGAACTTCTATTACAACAGCAGAGTCATTTATTAATTATTTTTTATTTTTTAGAGTAAAGTCATTTAAAGTATGGATTGGTTATCAAGAATTTAATTAGCCTTCTACTAAATGTTTGTGTTATTTACATTTTGTGTGTGTTATTACAAATAATATTCTAAAGAACCTTAATTAATACACATCTTAGGTACAGTTGATAGTAAATATGTGAAAAAATACTCCTCCTGGATGAATTGTTGCATGAAATAATATGTGCATGTTCAATTTAATAAATAATGCCAGGTTGCCAAAATGATAATGCCCATTTCCCCATATTCTATTATTATCAAAATCTCAACTATGATATATAATTGTTACTACATAGATCTCAAGTTGTACTATAGCTTTAATTATATTTTGCTATCTAGATTTTTATATCAATACATTAGCAGGACTTTGAACTGAGGCAAATGATTTATCTCTGCTGTGTTTCCTTTACCCTTGTCTGGAAAATAGAGTAACAACAACAGCAACAACATAATCCAATGGGATTTTATACTGATGAACTGTTACAATGAATGCAAAGGGCCTTATATATGTTAGATGCTCATTTAAAAAATAAATTGGGACTTTTTCTATTATTGAAGAATAGAATTATTACTTAAAGAATTAAGAATTTTCCTGTAGTAAAATTAAGTAGTACACTTCCTTGGAACCAAGGAGAACCATATAACTCTTGTTTAATCATTGCTAGGTTTCATACCTTGACTATAAAAAAAAAATAATAAACGTAACTGGAATTTAGATAAAAACTTGAAAAAAATTAATAAACTGTTTGGCCATACTCATTGCCTAGAATATCTGGAACTTTTTCTATATGCACTGAAGCTAGTTGGGCAAGATCATGTTCAATTAAAATTCTGATGGAGATTTTGACTAATTTCTTTTTGTGCTGTAAAGATTCATGTTTTTATTCAGAGCAATAAACCATGTTCATTTAACCCTGGAAATGTTTTCCCTGAAATGTAAAATAATCACTAACAGGATTTTTTAGGTGTGTGGTAGATAGAATTACTGTCCCCAACTCTTTTTTTCCTCCTCCTTAGCACTCCATACTCTTTGCCAATTGACTTTACATTACTTCCCATTCTGGGGACCAGAGTGAGTATTTATTTATCAGTCTATCTAGGTAGAATGACTGACTTTAAACAGATGATTAAAATGCTTTTTGACACAAGTAGGACCAATAATGGAAATAAAAATAGTAGGAAAATGTTTTTCAGTACCTAGAATTATTAATCCAATTAAATAAAATTACCTTTTTTCAGAAGTTTCATGTCACTTTTATATTATCTATTTTGGTTATTCTTATATGTTTGAAATATCCATGCTAAAGATGGCAAGTCTGAAATAAAGTTAGAGAAAGGTCTAATTACTGCCTTAAATTGCCAATCTCATACTAAGTTACAAATTTGGATAAAGTAACTCAGTTCAAATATATAATCTTTCAGTAGTATTTACTGTAGAGATAAAATAAATCATTTGATCTAACTGAAAAAAAGTTACAATTATTTTATGACTTTCCTGATTTATATGTTAATGACTTATTTTCATTTAGCCAAAACCTCAAATACATCTTGTAGTCTAAGCTCAAATGTATCTTGTAGTCTAAGCTCATGCCTGATATTTCCTGGATTGTTAAATAAATCTATTGAGTAAATGATAAGTAAATACATAAACAAATTAATTAAAATGTGATTTTAAAATAATTAATACATGAATTAATAAGTAATGGACTATACATACACTAGTATGAAAATGCCTGTAGGAGCACTCAGATGTATCAAAACAACTCAATAATGGCTAAGGGAATTATGATATTTTAACCATTCCACTATAAAGAGGTCTAGCCTAAAACAAATTATAATACAGTTTTAAAGTCAAATTTGTATTATTTTCATATGGAAAAGAATTAAAAACAGAGTGTGTGCATTTGGGAAGATATTCTTTAACATTCACTGACAGAATAAATTGTATTGCTATCATTCCAAAATGCAGCTTCTCTAATCAATTTACTATTTTTGCTTCTGTGAAGCATTTAAGTATTTCTTTCCGTCTGGCTGTCTGCTGAGTCTGATAATATCCAAACATTGCATACTTTTCTGACACTTGAAAACTTATCTTTTTGAATGTTTAGGCATCTGTACTATCTTTTGGTGTACTGGAAGCTGGAAATTCAAATAATATGCTTTTAAAAAGAAATAATCCTCGCAGAGATTAAAACACGTGATTTTAATCCCGAACAGTGTATTTTAGTACTTTTATCCTCTGTAAGATATGTCAACCATAAAGACTTGCAAAAATACAGCCCTGGTGAGATCTCAACTTTCTCATCATTTTATAGGATATTAATGGACTGTGTTCATGTCATCAAATCCCTTGACTGATGATTAAGCAGCCTCTTGGAGGTAAATGATTTTATACCTAGGATTTCTGTCAAGCCTTAGATCTTAGAAAAAAACATGTTGATTACTTAAACATAGCGATTTAAAGCATAGGGATTTGGTAGCACTGATTCACAGAATGCTTGACTATTGTGAGGTGTGTCAACTTAAACAATATGATTAAGTCTATACATTGCCACCTTGGGAGCAGTAATAGTTCTTTGCTTTATGGCTTCATAGCATCCCAGCGGACATGCAAGAAGTTAAACACCCTTACAAGAAAGTAACTTAAAGGAAGTAGCAAAACAGGAGCAAAAGTGTTTTCCTTATTCTGAACTTATTTTACTGTTTCTTAAGACCTGTTTTGGTAATTGAAGCAATTTTTAAAAGATACTTTTTATTTAAATTGAACATTTGAAGCAAAATACAAGTATTAAAAATAATGTTTCATTTGCATACAAGTAAGGGTTTATTCCTTTAAGGTGAGCAAATGCTAACATCTATTGAAAACTGTTAATTTTTTAAAAGTCTACTTCCATTTCAGCAATAGAATGTGGGCAAACAAATTAAGGCATATGTAATAAAATTAACAATCTTGGTAACCAATATAAGGGTTTAGATTTTTTATCAGATAAGCAGATGGACCTTATTCATATAATCTGTAAAATCAAATTAGATGTATTAAGTTATTTGTACAAGTAATTAGTCTAATTTAGATGAAGACAACTCACACAGTGTTAGACTCAGAAGAAATGCTTGAAATTCTCTGCTCTAACCATGAATTCATTGAAGTCCCCATACATCCCTGCAGAATAGATATAGTGACACAGAACTCTATCAAAGAAAGTATCCCATTTCTTTTTTATTCAGTATCATATTAAAAAACACACACACAGTATTTGTTATATAGAGCTAAAATCAGGCTCCTGAAACTTCTGCTTGCTAAATGTAATTCTAATCTCTTCAGAGTCAGAGTAAATCTGCTTCAACTTCAACAATATAACTCTTTGCATTTATGAAAAAAATATCATTTATCTTATGAATTACATCTATTTTAAATCAAATATACCAAGTTCTTAGAATTCATAGGCAATAAACCAACAACATTAGAATAAATAAACAGCCCAAACTGGCCCTTTATTTATGATAAATCCAAGAGTTTGGCACTCATATCTATCACTAAACATGCAGCACTAGGAGTAAATGAAATGAAAACAAATGCACTAAAGGATATCAAACAATATAACATTTTAACAAAAATATGTAAAACTTCCACATGAGACAGATTTAAGTAGAGTTTCTCTGGTTAAATGAAGGCTGAAGGGCACAAGGGGACATTCATGAATTTCCCCTTCACTTCTCTTGTAGCAACCCAGGCTCCTCCAAGAAGAGACTTTACTTTCTAAGGAATATAATTTGAAACAGTTAAATATGAAGTTTTATACAAGAACCTTTTTTTTTTTAAAACTGGTTTGATGAATGTAGTGTTCCTTGACCTATCAAAAGAAAAATAATTGTTTCCTTTTGGGATGGATTTGGATTCTCAAAGAAGAGAGCAACTGCTGACCTAAGTGCAATGTCAGATACCCACATGCTCCAATTCCATAATCATTAACAAGAGAAAATATTACAAGTTAAACATCATCCTAATTCTTTCAGTAAATGTAACCAGTGAAGAGGTGAATCTGGGCAGCATTAAGAATACATTCTTATTTGCTTATGAGTGGTTATCTAATTCAAGAAAGAGAAGGCTACTTTCCATTATTAATGTGGTAGGATTAATTCCTACCACAATTGATTGTACAGTGATGTTGCCTACTGTTAAACCTGAAAATTATTAGATGTCAGTATTATACCAAAATCTGTAGCAGGGCTCTCTTAGTAGACTGCATTTTGCCCATGCTTTCCCTTAACTCCATTGAGATGAATACAATTCCATTTAAAACAATTGTAATGACTGAAGTTGATTTGATTTAATTAGGTGATTTCAATCTATGATTTTTGTAGCAGAGTTATGAGATAAAAATAAATAGATATGCCTGCAGTTTAAAATGAATCCACAACAGGGCACTTGGGTGGCTCAATTGAGTGTCTGTCTGACTCTTGATCTCACATCAGGTCTTGATCTCAGGGTCATGAGTTCAAGCCCTGCATTGGGATCCATGCTGGGTGTGGAGCCTACTTAAAAAAAAAAGAAAAAATAAATCCACATCATGTAGTAATAATATCCTCTTTTTGGAAATAATTTTCATCATTACAAAGTTTGATCCAAATATATTTATGGCATCACATGGAAAATACACATTCATATGCAGTGTTTCATTTAACTGATTCATTTATTCAGCAAATATTAATTAAGCACATAATATTTGGCATCATTGCTACAACAATGAATATCAAAATATTTTTATTCATTTAATTAAAGTATAGCGGAGATTACAAATGCTGAATACATAGTTGTTAAACAAACAAACACACAAACAAAATTGACACTTCCAGCTCTTGTTTTACACAATTCACTTTTTGCCTTTGTTGCAGTCATCTGATAATCCATGCTTTCTCCCACTCTCTTTAGAGATTTTTGTTTTAGGCTCATTCTCTATCTCCAAGATAATTCTATGTTAATCACTGGTGGGTTATTCCATGACTAATCTTTCAATCATAAATATTTTCCCTCTTGCCTTCTACTGACCAATTCACCCATTTACTCCAGTGGTCACCTACCTCAGATCAATTTCTTGGATGAATATAAACTGAATGTTTCCAGTGACTAAAGATGTACCAGATTATATGAAAAATAATATAGTCACTTGATCAATAACAAACTATATTTCCTTCATAATCTTGATTCAGTCATTTAACTCTCTAACAAAACTTAGTTTCTATCTCATTCCCTATAGTAGCTTACCCCACCAAAATTTGATTCACATTTGGACTTACTTTCTATTGATTCTCTCTCTTTTATCTATCTTTCACCAACTACATAGTCTCATTTCATTCTTTAATGAGCTTAAATTTTAGTTAGTAATTATAACTATGTACATAAATATATCCTCAACTTCTTTGCGTGCTTTTGCTTCATTATACTTTAATTCATTATGCTTGTGTAGGTAAAATAAAACCTTATATCCAGCATTCTATCTATTTCTTGTCTGCACCCATGCAGTTAAACGTGGTTGAACAAAAGCACACTTTTGACAGGTCTCACTTTAAATTCATGATAATTAATCTTAAGGTCTTTATTTTTGTCCATCATTCATACTGTATATTTGCAGTCCACTCCCTACTGAACTCTTATAGATGAGTAATTCATGATTTCTTCTCTCACCACTACCAATTAATCCATCCTCACACTCAAGTGATGATTTTGATTGATATTTCCCAAAGAAGATTGAAGAAGAAATACAATAAGCTCTCCTCTCCACGTATATCTATGTAACTTGAGCTATTCTTTATTTACTTCCTTTTTTCCTAATACTTGACAAACTTTCTTTATTACTATAAAATATAGCTCTTCTACTTGCTGTCTAAATTCTATCCTCATTCATCTACTCAAGAACAAAATTATAGCAGTTGAGTATTCACTTAAAAAGCTAATAGAGCACCACCTTTTGCTCCATATATCTGAAATGTGCCAGTCACTCAGGACTTCTTAAGACTTTACTCAGGGGTGCCTGGGTGGCTCAGTTATTAAGCATCTGCCTTCGGCTCGGGTTGTGATCCCAGAGTCCTGGGATCGAGCCCCACATCGGGCTCCCTGCTCCGCGGGAAGCCTGCTTCTCCCTCTCCCACTCCCCCTGCTTGTGTTCCTGCTCTAGCTGTGTCTCTCTCTGTCAAATAAATGAACAAAATCTTTAAAAATAAAAAAATAAATAAAAAATAAAATCTTTAAAAAAAAAGACTTTACTCAGTCATTCAATGATATAACTTAGTGGTCAGTTTTGCAGATCACACATTATTCAAGAGTAGGATTATAGGCTGTTAGAATAAGTCCATGGTAACTACAATTTGTATATGTTTAGAACTAGGAATTTAAGGCACTATTCTAATAATCTGTAATTTATATGCAAATTAAAATTAATATTTTAATAAAATGACGTCTTTATAATGCTTTGTTTTTCCAAACAAGGAATTATATATTTGTTCCAGATATATATAGTCCCAATAAGTTTTTTCATAGATAGATATAGTTTTATCAAATTATTTTATCTTGCAATGCTACTGCAAATGGATCATTTCACAAAATATATTCTAATTTAATATCAAAGACATAAAACAGAAAATGCATACCTGTAATTCACAGGAAAATATTCCTATAAGACATGAGTTATTTTATATACTAAAATCTCCTTGAAAATGTCAACCGTAAAATAACATAATACTGTCCATGAAAGTCAAATATGCAAGAAATGAATGCTCTAGAGAGGGAAGAGTGAAGTAATACTGATGGAATGTGGCTATATAATGATTATAGATCCAACAAAAGCCTGAGAAAACAGACTGGCCCTCTGGCAGATGCTTATGTTGGGTTACATTGAAATGAGTAGAGATTTTAGAACTCCACTCTGGGTTGAAGTGACTGAATTAGGGAATGGAGCAGTCTCAAAACACAGCTGTTCCCTCTCAAAATTTGTACTAAATTTTGAATCTGCAAGGGAAAGAAAGCTAAAGAGCTTTGCTGAAAACGTTAAGAGTTGAAATGAGTTGCCTATGGCTTTTCAGGGCTAAGGAAAGGAAGACTTGATAGGGTTTCAATTGAAATTCTTAGAGGGTCACATCCTAAAGATGAACCAGATGTAATCTTGCTAAATGGTAATTCTACTCAGGTCCGGGCTCATTTCTGGCAAGACTGAGGTGATCAGCCTCAAATTTCTATTACAGAAAATAAAGAATGGTTTTTGAGGAAGGATAACATCATATTCTATAGCTAATTTATACAAAATGTCCAATGTATAATAATGAGCAGTAGACATATTACAAGGCAACAAAATGTGGCCAATATTTAAGATAATGTTCAAGATAAAACCATGTCATAGAGGTAGATTCTGAGGGGATTTAGGAATTAGAGCTATTCAAACAAGGACTTCAAAATAATATAATCTATATGTCTAAAATAATAGGGGACAGAATGGAAAGAATAGACAAGAAAAGGAATATTATAAAAGATATGAATGTGCTAAAAAAGTTAAATAAACATTACAGAAGTGAAAATAACCATATTTGAAATTAACTTAATAAATGGACTATTGACATGTTAGATGCAGCAGTAACAACTAGAAGTGAAATGAACAACAGATCAGTAAAAATATCAAAATTAAAGCACAGAAATAGAACAAAAGGGAAAATGATTAAAGTATAAAGGACACATGAAACATTCTCTAAAAGAAAAAAAGTAAGCGCAACTACAAGGAAGGAAATAGTAAAAATAAGAACATACACAAATGAAAAAACAAATGTACAATAAAGAATACCTACAAGGGGTGCTTGGGTGGCTCAGTTGGTTAAGCGTTTGCCTTCGGCTCAAGTCATGATCCCAGGGTCCTGGGATGGAGTCCTGCATCAGGCTCCTTGCGCAGCAGGGAGTCTGCTTCTCCCTCTTCCTCTGTCCCCTGCTCATGCTCTCTCTCTCCCTCACTCTCTATCTCTCTCTCTCAAATAAATAAAATAAATAAAAATCTTTAAAGAATAGAAAAAGAATACCTACAAATTAAAAGCTGATTCTGTAAAAGATTAATAAAACATGATGAACCTCTAAAAAAGCTAGGTAGAAAGAGAGTAAATGAGAGAGGGAGAGAGAAAGAATAATTATTATTATCAGAAATAAAAATGGGGACATCAATACAGATTTTAGAGGCACCAAAAGAAAATAAAAACTTAAAATGAATACATTTCATAAAATAAAAAAGGACAAATACCTAAAAAAAATCCTACAACTAAACAAAGTTGACAGAAGAAAATACAGAAAAATCTGAACACTAATGATGTTAAATATCTTATTATAAATCACTGTCACAAAGAAAACAGAGGCCCAGATATTTCATCAGTTAATTTTTCCCAATCATTTACAGGGACAAAAAAATAATAATAATAATGCTAATCTTCCACAGATTAGAAAAAAAAAATTCTTAGCAAATTTTATGATGCTTAGCAACCTTAATACTTAATCCTAAAAAGGACATAAAAGAAGAACTCATAAGATATAAAAACACACCTTAACAAATTCAAAAGAATAGAAATGATACATTGTCTATTCTTAGACCACAATAGAATTAAACTAGAAATCAATCACAGAGAAATAGCTGGAAAATCCCCAGGTACTTGGAAATCAAACAATATGCTTCTGAAAAACATGAGTCAAAAAAGAAATTTCAAAAAAAATAAAAATATTTTGATCTAAATGAAAATGAAATACAACTAAAAGTTTATGGAAGCAACAGGAGTGCTTACAGGGAAATTTATTGAACCAAATACATATATTAGAAAAGAAGACAGATCTAATATTAATAATCTAAGCTTCCAACCTAGAAAACTAGAAAAGAAGAACAAATTAAAATCAAAGTAAGCAGAAGAAAAGAAATAATAAGAATTAAAGTAGAAATCATTGCAATTGAATGCAAGAAATCAATTAGAGAAAATCAATGAAACCAAAATTTGGTTCATTGGAAAGGTCAATAAAATCAGTAAGCCTCTAGCCAGGTTAACTAAGAAAAGGAGAAATGAAAGAGGGAAACCACTACAGATCTCATGGATGTCAAAAAGATAAAGTACATGCACACAAGCACACACACACACACACACACACACCAACCAAAGAAACAAACCCATTAACAAGATATAAGCAAGCAAAATCAAGATATACATATGAAAGATAACACATCATAATCAAACTAGGGTTGTTTCAGAAATGCAAGGGCAGCTTATCACTGAAAAAAAAAAGCAGAAAATTGATATGATTTTCTTCATAGCTGCAAATCAAACTTTTGATAAAATTCAACCTCTATTTTTTAAAAATTTATTTAGTGAACCAAACATAGAAGATAATTTCTTTAAGCTATTACTTTATACCAAAAATGGCAATCATGTGCAATGATGAAATAGTAAATGATTTCTTTGAGTTTGGGAATGAAACAAAAATGCCCACATTTGTCGATATTGTGGTAGAGATCCTCATCACTATATTCAGGTAAGAAATATAAGTAAAAGACATAAATATTGGATACAAATTCAGTATACAAAATCAATAGAATTTCTGTTCACCAGGAACAAATAATATGAAAATCAGAGTTTAAATATTATTTAAAATATGATTACATATGGGGACGCCTGGGTAAGTCAGTTGGTTAAGTGTCTGGCTCTTGGTTTCAGCTCAGGTTGTGATCTCAGGGTCGTGGGATCAAGCCTTGTATTATGCTCTGAGCTCAGCGTGGAGTCGGCTTGTCCCTCTCCTTCTCCCTCTCCCTCTGCTCTTCCCTCTCTGCTCCTCGCCCTGCTCCTTCTTTCTCTCTCTTTCTCTACTAAATAAATCTTTAAAACAATATAGCATTACATATGATAAATTCCTAGGAATAAATCTAAAATTGTATAAGATCTTCACACTGATAAGTATAGAACATTGCTAGGACAAATTAAAGAAGAACTAAATACATAATTGGAAGTTTCAATATTTTATAGATGTTGACTTTCCAAATATAATCTATAGATGCAGTTCAATAGCAATCAAAATTTATTCAAGCTCTACAACTGGAAATTTACAACTGAATTTTAAAGATTTTAAAATTATTTTAAAAGTGAAAAGAACCAAAAAAGACACGTTAAACTTAGAGAAGAGTATAGCTGAAGGAATTTGTAATACCAAATAGTCACACCTATTTAACCTTGTGTTAAAAAGATAGTATGGTATTGGCACAAATTACAACAAAATATGTATAGAAGCAGATCCACCCTGGCTCAGGACAAAAGTGACACTTACTAAAAATATATATTGACATCTATAACATACTATACACATATATGTATGCATATATCCGTGCAGCTCAGAAGGATTATAGATTGCAAAGTGGAAGGTATCTTAAAAATGCTTTAGGGGAAAGTATATGAGGATATCTTCCTGACCATGGAATAAGCAAAATTTCTTTAAACAGAATACAAAGATGCTTACCATAATAATAAAAAAAAAAAGTTTGGTAAATTTGATAAATTAGAAACTTTTGTTTATTAAAATACTGTTATGAAAGAGAACAGATACCTCCTAAAGCAATAAATGATATTCCCCTCTCTCTCTCTCTCTCTCTCTCTCTCTCTCTCTCTATATATATATATACATATATATATGAACCCATGTATGTAACAAAATCAAGAAACAGAACATTGCTAGTATCTCGAGAAACATTACTCATATCCATTTTAGTCATTATGAAGCCCTTTTTCCCTTGAGTTACACTACCCTGACTTCTAACATCACAAATGATACTCATTTCCTTCACTTAAGTGGAATAGAATATATATAATATCTAGTTTATTTCACTCAACATATTTTTTGTAAGATGCATCCACACTGTTGTAACTGTCTTTGCTGTACAGAATTCCATTGTATGATTATACCACATTTTTTATTTATCTTTTCTATTATATAGTAGACATATGGATACTCTAGATATAAAGATATTCTAAACTATAAATATTATACACCTTAATACTTGTATTTTGGTCAAGATATGAACAAAACCAACAAGATTTTGTTGGTTGTATACCTCAGCAGTGAGGCTAGAATCAAAGGACTTATCTCACCTCGCATGATTTATATAATCTGTAGGTGTTTGTAAAATAGGATAATATTGGTAATAATAATGCTGACTTCCTAGATTTACAGTAAGAAATAAAGAAGAAAACTTCAACCTTGACAACATCTGGAAGATCATAAGCTCTAAATAAAATGCTAACATTCTCTACTGCCAGTCCCAATTTCCTTCCTTGTTGTCAACTGTGATCTTTGGGGATTTGGAAAGTAACAAACATAGTGAGACTAATCTGGTTTACTTGCTCTTCTTTTTTTTTTTAAATTATGTTATGTTAATCACCATACGTTACATCATTAGTTTTTGATGTAGCGTTCCATGATTAATTGTTTGTGTATAACATCCAGTGCTCCGTTCAGTATGTGCCCTCTTTAATACCCATCACCAGGCTAACCCATCCCCCCACCCCCTCCCCTCTCGAACCCTCAGTTGGTTTACTTACTCTTAGCGGAGTTTGTTTGTTAAGACCTTGGCACCTGATGGAATCACGAGAGCATGCTAAACCTTAACCTATAGGTAAGTTTTTAGCACCATTTTCTATAATTTTGTTTAAATATTAGATTTCTATTTGCCAATGTTAAAGTATTATAGCACTGTTTTCTGCTAAATGAAAATTTCTCAGTGATTAGTAAACACATAAACATACTCCCTTTTTATGTTGGGATGACCCCTTTTGGCAGGGTAACACCTCTCCCTGCCCTCCAAAAAAGGAATAGTGAAGGACATTTACAAACTATACCAAAGATTTTGCTAAGCAATAATAGTTGTAGAGGACAACAATAAGACTGGTGATCAAAGGACATTCCAGGTCCATCTAAAACTCAGATAGCCATTCACACTAGTGAGTTGGGAACTGGCTTCCCAATTGCTAAGAAGAGACTTGTAGTGGTTTATTCAGAGCCTGTGGAAACAAAAGAGGAAAATAGTAGCTATCTTGCTAATTTGTACCAAGTCAATAGAGGATCAGCCACAAGACTATTGGTTAAATACCTGAGAATTTTTTTCTATGAAATTAGGGAATTTAAGAATGAGAACACTGTTTGTCCCATGACCCTCCCACTTTTTTAAAATAAAGAATTAAAAAAAAAACAATTACCCAAAGCCCAAGCCAAATCATTCTGAGAAGGCATGTCTTCCTCAAAAGTCTTTAAAAGAATTTCCCAACTTCATCGAAGTCATTACTTATTTAGGAATTCAACAAAAGTCTAATTGTGGTTTTTAGATGAAGATTCATATTGGCGAAAAAGTACCATTACACAAAAGTACAGGAAAGAAAGCTAACTTAATGATACTGGATGACAAAGAAGATAAATTGTCATGATGATTCTTCCGTTACATGTGCATAGACTAGAACTGTAGCACACCGCCTACCGAGTATGGCTGACCTTTGAACAGTGTGGGCTTAGGGGCGCCAGGCGATACAGGCAAAAATCCCAGTGTAACTTGGAGTCACCCAAAACCTAACTACTGAAAGAACCATGTGGCCGGTGAGGAGCATCACAGCTGACAACCAGTAGGGCAGGAGTGGCCTGGGACCTCCAAGGCCCACTGGAACCCCAGCCACAGCCCCGTGGCCCCATTGATGAGGTGAGGCAGCCAGAAAGCAGGTGTAGCTCCCGCCTCCACCACCACTGCTTCTCCCCCAACCCTGGTGACCCCCACTGCGAGGCTGGACTTGGGTGAGTACCAGGAGCACTTAGAGACTTCCAGAAATGTCAGTGGCTCATTTTCGAGGGCGCCGCCAAGCTGCTGTTGGACACCTTGCAACACCAGGACCTGGTGAAACAGGAGGCCGACAAGGTATGTACAGCAGTTGGCTTTGAAATTTGTCCCTCAGCCAACTTGCACGTCTTTGATGGCAACTGTAGCATTTGTAGGAAGACGCAGAATAGACACTAACAGCTTCTCCCTTCAAGCTCCAGAAGGGATTCAAAAGAATATCCACATACACATTCAACACACACAAAACACAACATACACTGTGGCATGCAGAGTTTTTACACTCCCCGCTCAAACCATAGAGACTCGGAATCGGCCTACATTGCCTGCATGAGTGTCGACTGTGGTCATTGAGGAATTCAGTGACAGAGATTGGGAGAAGGCCATGAAGGAAGAGGAAACCCCAAGACCACGTCTAAAGAGTGAGTTCCTGCTTTTCCCTTTCTGAGAAGGAGAGAAGATTGGGGCCAGCAGTTCGCTGTCACTGCAGCACCTCTGTGGGGTTTATGAACGTGGCTGCTGGCTCGGTTTGGCCAGCGGCCGTCTTGATCTCTGCAGTTTGCTCCAGCTGCCAGGATCTTTCAGCAGCTTTCTGTCCTTCCTCAGTCCAGATTTTGATGTGCGCTAGTTGACATCTTTCTTTTCTCAGCTTTTGTGTGATCTTTTAGAAAAATACACTTTTTAACATTAAAGAAAATAAATCCACATGTAAGTGAACCCACGCAGTTCAAACCCATGTTATTCAAGGGTCAACTGTAGTTTTCTATAGCACTGAAAAATCACATCCGTTCGCATTAGTTGCATTACTTTCAATTTGACATTTATTTGTCTCTAATTGCTTTTGGACACTAAAATTGCAATCAATTCTACTAACTGAAATGTTTATAATAAAAATGTGATATTAGGTGAAATTCATCTTTGTATCTCTGTCACTTGCTATATTTGCCCCTCCACTTTCCCAAAGAGAAAACTAAATGCTTTCTGATTTCAGGACGTTTGTGACTTTCAGTCTTTCTCTGCCATCCTCCCAAGATGTTTCTCATTCGAATAGCTGCAGGCCCTCTACCCCTTATCTGTGGTTTCCCTTTCAACGGTTTCAGGTACCCGAAGTCAACCACAGTCTGGAAGCAGATGATTCTCCTTCTAATGTGTCATCAGAAGGTCCACAGTAGCCTAACACTACATCACAGTGTCTCTGTCATTCATCTCACTTCAGCTCCTCATGCAGGCATTCATTGTATCATCTCAAACATCCTCACAAGAAGACGAAGGTAAGTAACAGTACAGTAAGATACTTTGAGAGAGAAAGACACTGCATTCACATAACTTTTATTATAGAATGTTGTTATAATTGTTCTATCTTACTAGTTATTGTTGCTAATTCCTTGCTGTGCCTAATTTATAACTAAACTTTATATATGTATAGGAAAAAAAACAATAATATAGGATTCCATACTCTCTGTGGTTTCAGGCCACCACTGAGGGCCTTAGAGCATAAACCTCTATGCATAAGGGAAGACTATTGTATCTCCTATCATACCATTCAGAAAAGTAAATACCCTAATGCTCCCTGCTTTCGGTGCCTTGACAACTTTCACTCTTCCATTGCACACGCCAAAATTGTTTCTCACTTGAATCATCTCCCATCATGCCATTAAGAAAACTCTGTAATCTTTCCACTTTTAATTATCTTGAAAGAATTGCTAATCAGTAGACACTGACATTTTGCTGTAGCTCAGAATACCAATAGATTCTCTCTTTGCAGATTTGTCTCCATCACTTATATACATTCTGTCCTATATCTAATTTCTTCCTTAGTGGTATTAATTCCCCTTATTCTCTGAGAAGTCTATAATTTCTCCTTACAATTGTTTATAAAATATTCTTGTCTCTTTAATTACTGATATAACCATTTCTTTCTGGTTTTCCCTCTCATCAAGTTGTTGGTACATACTCTCCTATCATTTATAACTTAAGCAGATTTTAGCTATATCACTTCCTAGAATCTGCTCACAGGTCAACAATCATTGTGATGTTTTCAAGACTGATAAATACATTTTTATCTTGAAGTTTTCTGAACCTATCTCTGTCATATATTTTTAAGGAAAATCCAGTGATGCATGGAAATACAGAGGTTTGTTGTTTGAAGTAAACCATTCAAAAATGATTCTTTCCATTTCCGAATAGAACTTATTTGGCAAATGCATCCTTCCAGGGTCTTATACACTAATTTTCAAGTTCAACAACTTTATTTGATTAGGCAATATAACTTATCAGATTCAGTGATCGACCTGAGAACGGCAGTATAGTTACTGTTTAAACACAGATTCTGGGCCAGGTTGCTTGGATTGAATCCTGGTTAGATGGTTAGTCACCACTTTCTAACCATGAGACTTTTAAAAAGTTACTTAAACTTCTCTCTTCCTCAGTCTTTCACTCTGTAAGATAAAGATATTAGTAGGGTTGTTATAAGTATTACATGGGATAAATACAGATAAAGCACAAAGAACAGTGTCGTCTTGTTACAAATGCTTTATGAGTGTTAACTAATATGTAAGGATAGGATTTCAAGCTGAAAAGCTAATAAGAGTGATGTGTGTTAGTTTGATATACCTTACACACTGATATAATGCTTTGATGACTGAGACCAAAATGAGAAAATACTAGAGAGGCAATTTTGACAAATCATCATTCACTGTTAGTCAATATAAGGAATGACTGAACTGAAAGCCAGGAGATGATGAAAGAATCTTCTTTTAAGATAAGAAGAAATTGTCATAAGTGGACAGGAAATAGACTGAAAGGTTCATATTATTTGTAATAGCAAGAGATATGTCTTTTCAGGTGCTGTATGAAAGAACCAGTCGCTACTCAGAAAAGAATCACCTTTCTATTGCTTCCTTCAATCCATTGTGTAAAAGTTCACTCATTTATAGTCCCTTGAAGAAGCAGTAGACATTGAAACCAAAGTTGACTTCTACCTTCTGCAGGCAACATAACCAGGCTGAAGAAAATACACTGGCATTCTATGGACTACTGAGTCAGCAAACATTTTAAGCGATAATGAAGACCTGAGCAGACAGGACTTATATTATTTCTTCTTATGAGATTTGAGAGAATGATGAGTTGAGGATAAATGAATGTCTACATATACAGGAGTCTCCAAAGGCCAAGGGCCAGTACTATTAGATATTAAAAAATGTTAAACAATTTTTTTTCTCCATAAAATGAATTCATTTGCTATCCTTCTTTCACTAAGTTTAAGCCATGTGATTTATTACACTGGAGAAGAGAAAGCAATTACAAATACAGTGAAAAAGAATTAGAATATGTTGTCAACAAGTTACCAATTTACAGGAAGGAAAAGTAGATAATTCTTTTGTTTCCAGAAGGAAGGTAGGAAAAGTACAGGAGAGAGGGAAGAGAAACATATAACAAATTATTTTGCTGTTGTCCTTAAGGGTGAATCCAAAGAAGGTGAGTATTCAGTGAAAAAAAAGCTCCTATAGGATGCAAGAGGGAACTCATAAATAATGGATGTTTAGTATACTGCTATGCACTTTGGTCTTTGACAGGAGATTGTTCTTAAGTCAAAAACAATGGCTTAACTGCAGCACATTAAAAAATACAGCAGCACATTTTTAGATAAGAGGCTAGAGTTTCTATTGCTCAGCTTTTCCATCATTTTGAAAGGATACAAGCATTCCTGCATATTCCCACTGTGAGCCAGAGGGCCTGCCATGTGGTCCTGCAGATGGTGGCAGGTTGAATTGATTTACCAAGAACTGAATGAGAAAGCAGTCAAGCTTCAGAAACAACCAAGATGATGCTAAGTCACTTGAAGGCAAACCCCAGAACTTTGACAGCACCCAGAGCATAAAACACTTGTATAGCCAACATCTATGGGATGCCCTGTGACCAGGTGTATGAGGGATGTAGAGAGAGGTGAGTGAAAGCCTCAAGGTTAGCAAAACAATGAACTGCTCCTCTTCAACCCACCATGATGACACTTAAGTTATTCTGCAAGAACAGAAAATATCTTGGGGAATCAATTGATAAAAGAGAAATAGCCCTGATAAGGAGTTAAAACTTTAATAAATATCAGAATGGCAGAAATGCAACTTTATTCTAGGCAGCCCAGCTAAATTATTACAGATCTCTGCTTCCCTTTCAGCGGAATGTAGTCATATAGATGTAGGTAAAAGTTGCTAACTGAGACTTTTGGGGATTTCTTAAATAGAGGACAGTTAGCCTGTTGACTGTCCTCCTTTCCGCTGCATGGCATGTGGGCATTATAGATGGAATTACAGGTGACTTCTTGTGACTCTAAAGTTAGGACCTCATGCTAATCATGGAGGAGGAGAAAGAGAGAAGATGTCTGGGTTCCTGAAGTACTATGGAGGTCCCATGCCAGTTGGGATCTGCTTTTCCCCAGAAGTAGCTCTGAACTGCTGGTTTTTCAAATAGTGCTATGTGAGAGAAAAAATAATTTAAGCCCATATTATTTCTGTTTTCTGTTTCCTAAGTGATACAGAATTTGGTACCTATTTCTATGATGCTGCATAAATGTGGAATTGACTGAATGGAAAGGCTGGGAGGTAAATAATAAAGACTAACAAATATTAATTGGAAATTTCATTTGGAAACCTGGTGACCCTTGGAATGCATTGGCAGACTATTTGGTCAAACTTTCACCTTCCTTTTTTGTTTTTCTTTTACTATTTTGTTGTTGTTGTTGTTGTTACTCAAAAAACATTTCATATATTTATTTAGCTGATTCTGTGCTTATGCTTCAACACTTTCACAATGATTTTCTGCTCCTCAATGAGGAAAGCATGCTTGATTCCATCATGAACACATTTAACACACACGGAATCATCATAGACCCTGCTGACATGTTTTTGTTTGTTTGTTTGTTTGTTTGTTTCATTTTAGACAACCTCTTAAGAACTGTAGGTCTCACAGCACAAACTCCTCGAAATCAGCCTGGGCACGTGCCACATGAGAATTTTGGTGCTTTCCCAACCTTCTTGGTATAAAGATAAATGATTCTATTACCAGGGGTTCAGGACAACCTATTTTTGTTAGAGACTGTATTATAGGATAACCTATGATGGTTGTCAAATGCTGGACCATTCTGAATGCCTATCGACATCGTCCCGAGAAGAGGCACCTTCCTTATTTTGAATAGCAGACTGAATCATCAGGCTATACCACTAAGATGAATGTAAGAATAGATTAAGAGTATTGATGCGTATTGGCTGTTTTGTTCTGTGTTTAGCAAAATCCTATAAAACAGAGAAGTCAGAGTACAGCTAGTCATTCTGTGAAGTAAAGGAAATTACAACACTCTTAAGGGATTCCTTTATATTGTTAAGGGAGGCAAAGTTGACAGAGTCAACCTTGGAATATTGCAGGGCTGAAAAACCAAGTGCTTCTCTTCTCCAGTTTGAAATGATTAGCAATGGTTGCATGATAGGAGTCTTATCTGGAGATAAAGTGACATAGCCTTACCTGGATATAAAGTGATATGGCACATTTTCATGTGTTCAAATGCTGGATATTTAAAGAAGATTTAACTGATCATTTGGGAGGCAAAACAGTTTTATTGCAACTACTGTGTGACTGCCTGGAAAGCAAAGTCAGACCCAATTATACCTGGAATCTCCAAAATTCCCTGGGCTTTGCCTGGTTAAAAAAAAAAAAATATATATATATATATATATATATATATATATATATATATATATATATATATATATATACATATATATATATATGGAATGGTCAAGCTACTAAAAGGGCATGTAAATATTTATATTTGATAAGGGATATAGCATAGGAAGTAGAATGTAAAAGATTTGAGCTATGGCTCAAACACACCATTTAAGTGTATAGGATTGGCCAGTTATCACTTTAGTGTGCATTTCAAATCCATTGTCTGCTACATCATTTCAAATTACCATAATCTGTGGTTTACTCTTTGGCAATACTCTCCTTCACTGCCTCCTACCTTCATTAAGTGTTACGTATTATTTATTTTGAAACATTTCAGGCATGAGGAAGGGAATTATATAAATAATCATTATATATGACATGTGTTATCATATATATGTTATACATATTATGATATATGATATATTATTATAAAACAATATAAACAATGGGTCACCACTACTCAGACTAAGAAATAAACCTTTATAAGCACAGCTGAAATCCTAGTTCACATTCACCCCCACTATTGCCCACTCCTGCCAGAGATAACCATAATCCTTAATTCAATTTTTATTATTCCCATGTATATTATAAATTTGCTACTTATGTACATGTCTCTAAATAATGTGCATAATTTTTCATATAAATAGTACCCTACACTATATGCCTTCCTGAAAATTCCCTTATTTCAACTTCCTATGCTTCAGGTTTATCAACTTAATAAATGCAAATCAAGTCCACCATTTTCAGATTTCCACTGGATGACTTTACCAAATGCATTGGTTTGGGATTTTATTATTGTTAATGTTGTTTTGCACTAGCAAAAAATTCTGATACAAAAGTTATTTCTATATATTTTTTTCTTCTACACTTGTGGAAGAGTTTCTTTATGTTATATACTTGAGCCATAGGGTATGGAGGTCATAAGGTATGCACATATTTAACTCCATAAGCATTTCCAAATTGCTCCCCAAAATGGCTGTAAAAACTTCCACATCCACCAGCAGCAATATATGGGATTTCCTATTTCTCTACATCCTTACCACACCATTATTGGCAAACATTTAAATTACTGTCTAGTTTAGGGGCATGATGGATATTTAATTGTAGTTAAATTTTACATATCCATAACTTCTGAAGAAGTTGAAATTCTTTTCATATATTTATAGGTTCTACAACCTCCTCAATAAAATCAGTTTATATATTTTGCCACTCTTAAAATTTAGTATTTTTCCGTCTTATTTTTGATTGATAGGAGGGTATTTTGAAGTCTAGGTACTAATTCTCTGTCAGTTATATGCATTTCAAATATATTCTTCCAGCCTAGAACTTGACTTTCACTCTTTTTAATGCTATCTTTTCAGACAAAACAATCAATATTAATATAATCAAATTATCATACTTTTTCTATATGTTTTCTGTTTTCAGATACATTAATAAATATTCCATACCCTTCAGTCATGAATAATATTCATATTCTCTACTATTTTTTTTTTGTTTTCTTACATAGAACTATTTAAGACCCAGAAATTTTGTATATGATGTGAAGTAAAGATTCACTTTTTAAAAAGGAAAACTATCTTTAGCATTACTTGTTGATTTTTTCTTTTTTTTTTAAGGTTCATTTATTTATTTGAGAGAGAGAGAGAGTGCAGGAGGAGGGGCAGAGGGAGAGGGAGAGAATCTCAAGCAGACTCCCCTCAGAGCACAGAGCCCAACACAGGGCTCAATCCTAGGACCCTGAGATCCTAGGACCTGAGCTGAAGCCAAGAGCCAGATGATTAGCCAACTGAGCCACCCGGTGCCCCAACTTGTTCTTTCTTCACTGATTTGTAATCTACCTCTGTCATATATAGTGTTCAGAGACATGTTGTTCCATATCTGGGCTTTTCTGTGGTGTTGATTATTTGTCTTCACCACAGCAAAATTCCAGTGTCTCAAATTACCATTGCCTTATGGGATGTCTTAACATGAGCCCTTGCATCAATTTCCTCTTTGTTCTTCCTTACAATTGTCTCACCTGTCATTGAGTCTTTACTAGTTCATATATATTTTCCTACCAGCTTGTCAAGTTCCACCAAAAAAAATTGAGATTTTGAAAGAATTGCAATGAATTGATCCTTTAGAGAGAATCGACATTTTTGTAGTAATGAATATTTTTTGTGTCTATTCATTTGCTTATATCATCTTTTATACTATTAATAAATTTTAAAAAGTTCTTCTCCATAAAGAACTTGGACATCTATTGTCAAATGCATTTCTATATACATCATATTATACATGTTATACTTTTAAAATAATATTTTCTTACTCTTTTTTATCTAGTGAATAGGGATGTAATTAATGGCAAAATGATTTTGCAGTCAAGAAACTCCTTAAAATCTTATCTACTCCCTTAATGTGCTAGTATATTATCATTGTTCCTTCCCTCCGGTCCCTATACTATATTTCTTATCTTCATCTCCCTGAATTGGCTAAGGCCTCAGATGTAATGTTGAATGTGGTAGGAAGAGACATTTGTTCCCATTCTTTGCTTTTAAAGGATATGCTTCCAAGGTTTCAGCATTAAATACTATGTTGTTCTTCATTAGCTCTGAGAAGTGTTCTACTATCTTTAGTTTGCTAAACATTTTTATGATAAATGGGTATTGATTGTCTATAAAGGCCTTTTCCACAACATATCTCTAATCATACATATTTCCCTCCTTTAATTTTGAATAAGGAAAATTATATAGGTAGATTATCTAATAAGTCTATCCATCCTTGCATGTCTGAGATGAATCCTACTTAATCACAATATACTGTATTTGATATATTGCTGGGTTTATTTTGCTGAAATTTGTAGGATGCTTATCTTTGTTCATACTGGCATTAACCCTATGATGACCACACCAAATTTTGTGCCAAAAATGTGAAAAAGGAAAAAGAAAGACAAATTTTGGAACACACAGTGTATAAAATTTTCAAGGTTCTTTGCATGGCTTTCACTTAAATTTCAGAACAGCTTTATAAGGTAGGTGGTCTTTATGACTCATTTTTAGCTAAAGTTTAAGGAAGTAGAATCACTTTCTCAGGAACCAAAATTGATTGATGACAGAGGCAGTCTTTGGAAAAACTCAATTATGTTATGTGTTAGAACTTTCTTTTGTTTTAGGCCTATTGAAATGGCTATGTGCCTAATATTCATATGTGCCTAAATATTTTTTGATCCTTTCTCTGTCTGTTTTCCATCTTTTTTTTTTTTTTTTAGATTTTATTTATTTATTTTAGAGAGAGAGCAAGAGCACTGTGGGGAGAAGCAAGGGAGAGGGAGAGAGTCTTAAGTGAACACGTTGCTGAGTGTGGAGCCGCATGTGGGGCTTAATCTTACGATCCTGAGATCATGATCTGAGATGAAACCAGAGTTGGATGCTTAACTGACTGTGCTACCCAGGAGTCCCTCCCCTCCATCTTCTGAACATTATGCCTCTAAAACTTTCTTATTTCTTCATTTTACTCTCTAATACAACTAAATGTATACTTCTTATGCATTTGATTTGTCTATAAGCTCCAGAAAGGTCAATAACTATCCCTTATCTGTTTTTTGAAACTGAATGAGTGCCTTGCATGTTGCTTTGTAAATATATAATGATTACCACACATATATTTTTGTAGTGAATTGAATTATTCTTCCTTGAAGCCAGAGTTTATATTTTGGAAAAGTTGTTGATTTTTCCTGTACTGTGTAAGAGAGAAAATTCCCTTGAGTAGTGAAGGAGAAAATTAGTTTAGAAGAGAAACAAAGTAATTAACATAGGATATAAAACAAGCAATAAAGACAGCCAAAATATAACAAATATAATGAAATTAAAATGGCATTAAGGGAAATATCAAAGTCACAAGAATCAAAAATGGTCAACTAAAATTGCAATTAGTTAAATTGTATATAATCAACATTCTAAAAATAATACCTTACAGAGTATTTCTGCAGGTTCTGTTGGGTAAACTTACCAGAAAGTGAGGTAACTCAAGATCCCAAGTAAAAGGAATGAGAAAACTGAAGGGAAAATGCAGCACTTTCTCAGGCCAAGGAAATGACTATGAAGACCGTAGAGGAAAGAAAGAGAGGGAATAGACATCGAAGCACCAGAGTCTCTCATTTTTGTTGACTAGTTCCACTTTGTTATATAAAAGCTATTTTTATTACCATTTCTCTGCAAACAACTGCAACTTGGAAACCACAGTATAAGAAATAAAGTAATATCCTCTATCTCCATTCTTACATTTTTTTTAAATTTTTATCTTAATAAAACAGGTAATACTATGCAATTATAATTCAGATTGTATTTACTGTTGCTTTTTATGAAGATAAGCATCTATTCAGAGTTTACATTTGAGGCACAATTGGATCACAGTGCCCACATGTCAGTTATCTCATTTACCTATTTATTTTAAAGATACATTTTCATAATTAATTATTTAATACTGTTTTATTTGTATAGCCATGTTTCCCCTTGGAGGGAAAAATACATACATAAACATGGATGCAGATATCAACATGAACACAGACCTCATGAGCCTATATTCTAATCATGGAGCAAAACTGGGTGAGGCATTTTTTTTTAAGATTTTATTTATTTATTTGACGGAGAGAGACACAGCGAGAGAGGGAACAGAAGGAGGGGGAGTGGAAGAGGGAGAAGCAGGCTTCCTGTCAAGCAGGGAGCCCGATGTGGGGCTCAATCCCAGGACCCTGGGATCATGACCTGAGCCGAAGGCAGTCGCTTAAGGACTGAGCCACCCAGGTGCCCCAGGGTGAGGCATTTTTGAGAACAACAGAATACAAAACCAAAATACTAATTACAATTACAAAAATGTTTTGGAGAAAATAAAGTTCGGTTGCAAATTTCAGAGAATGTTTCATAATCTGTATATTAAAAGATCTATCAAATTAGAAAAGCTAGAAGTCATGTGGGACATCACTATGAGCAAAAATGTAACTTACAATGGTGGCTAAAATGAATATGCTATCAAATGGCAAAAAAATATATCCAAGATAGCCATTTGATAGAAGTGAAAAACTGAAAATATTGGCCAGGTGATAAGAGATTTTAAAAGTTGAGAAACTAATTTGATGTCATTTCTTCTGGATTACCAATTCTTAGAATATAGTTTACCTCCAGTACCTGAAACTGCAACCTTAGTTGGAAATAGTCTTTGCAAGTGTAATCAAGTTAAGATGAGGTCACACTGGATTAGGGTAGGCTCTATTCCAATAACTGCTGTCCTCGTAACAGAAGGGTTATTTGAACACAGAGACACACAGACATAGGGAGAATGCCACATGACAATGGAAGCAGACTGGTGTGAGGCAGCGGTAAAGGAACACCAAGGATTGCCCAAAACCACCAGAAGCTGGGAAAGAAGCAAGGAAGAGATTCTCCCTGATAGCCTCCAGAAGGAATCAACCCTGGAACTGCCTTGATTTCAGACTTCTAACCTCCATAACTGTGAGAGAACAAATTTCTGTTGCTTTAAATCACCCAGTTTGGGGCGCCTGGGTGGCTCAGATGGTTGAGCGTCTGCCTTCAGCTCAGGTCATGATCCCAGGGTTCTGGGATCGAGTCCTGCATTGGGCTCCCTGCTGGGCAGGGAGCCTGTTTCTCCCTCTGCCTCTGCCTCTCTCTCTCTCTCTGACTCTCATGGATAAATAAATAATACTTTAAAAAAATAAAAAATAAATAAATCACCCAGTTTATAATAATTTGTTATGGCAACTATAGGAAACTAAGTCAGATCCCTATCTCACACCTTATATGAAGATGAATTCCAAGTGGCTCAAATAATGTCTTTTTTATTTTAAAATAAACAGATTTCATTGAAAGTTGCAAAGAAATATAAAGGAAGATCCTGTGCACCACTTTATCCAGGGCATTCCTTCTTTTAACATCTTGCTAAGCTGAGGACAGCAACAAAACTAGGAAATTGATGTTGGTACAATTCATAGATCTTATTCAGATCTCACCAATTATACATGGACTCAATTGTGTGTGTGTGTGTGTGTGTGTGTATTTAGTCTATGCAATTTTATGACAAGGTTAGCTTGCTCTAACCACCCCCACAATCAAGATACTCATCTGTATCATCACAGATTTCCTTCAGGCTACACTTTTATAGCCACCCCCAGCCCTACTTCTTTCCCTAAACTCTGGTAACCACTAACCAGTTCTCCATGTTATTTCATGAGTGTTACATAAATGGAATCATGCAATATGTATCCTTTTGATATTGGCTTTTTCACCCCACATAATTTTCTTGAGGCTCATTAAAGTCATTGCGTATGTCAATAGTTTGTTTCTTTTTTTGCCAAATAGAATTCCATGGTGTGGATACACCACAGTTGTTGAACCATTGACACATTGAAGAACATTTGGGGAATTTCAAGTTTCAAACTATTAAAAATAAGCCTGCTATGAATATTTATGGTAAGTTTATGGGTGAAAATACATTTTCATTTCTCTGGAATAAGTGCCCAGACATGAAATTGCTGGGTCATTTGTTAAGGCAATTTTTAGTTTTAAAAGGAACTGCTAAATTATTTTTCTGAGGAGCTGGGCCACTCTAAATTCTCAAGTATTAGTGATCCAATTTTTCCACACTCTCACCAGCATTTAGTTTTATCACTGTTTTTCATTTTAGCCATTCTGATTAGTATATAGTAATATATTATTGTGGTTTTAATTTGCATTTTCCTACTGGTAATGAATTTAATATCTTTTCATGTGCTAATTTACCATCTGTATGTCTTCTTTGGTAAAATGCCTATGCATATCTTTTGCCCATTTTCTAATTGTATTGTTTTTTCAATGTTGATTTTTGAGAATTCTTTACATGATAGAGATAAAAGGTGTTTGTTGACTATAAAAGTAACAAATGTATTCTCCAAGTCTGCTGCTTGACTTTTCATCCTCTTAGAGCTTTTCACAGACCAAAAGTTTTTGAATTTAGTGAGGTGAATTATCAATTTTTCTTTTATGGATTATCCTTATTTATTTATTTATTTATTTATTTGACAGAGAGAGAGCACAAGTAGGCAGAGTGGCAGGCAGAGGGAAAGGGAGAAGCAGGCTCTCTGCTGAGCAGGGAGCCCGATGCAGGGCTCGATCCCAGGACCCTGGGATCATGACCTGAGCCGAAGGCAACCGCTTAACTAACTGAGCCACTCAGGTGCCCCTGGATTATCCTTTTGGCATCATATCTAAAACTCTTCACTTTGGTTTAAGCCCTAAAGATATTTTTCTGTATTTTTTTCTTAAAGTTTTATAGGCTTACATTTTACTTTAAGTCCATGATCTAGTTTTAGTTAATTTTTATATAAAATGTGAGTTTTACATTGAAATTCATTTTTTTGTCTGTAGATGTCCAATTTTTCGAGCACCATTTTTTTTGACAAGAAACACTACCTTCATTTAATTGCTTTGTTCCTTTGTCAAAGGTTAAGTAGGCATATTTGGATCTGTTTTTGAGTTTTCTATTTGATTCCATTGATTTATATGTCTCTCCTTCTGGCAATACCACACAGTCTTGATTACTGTAGCACAAACATGGTAGTATCTTCAAATATTGTCTCTCATTTCTTTCATCACCATTTGATAGTTTTTAGCATACAATTCCTGGTAGATGTTTTGTTAGATTTCTACACAATTATTTTATTTTCTTTGGAATAATTGGAAATAATATTGCATTTTTTATTTTTTTCCCACTGTTTATTTTCAATATACAGAAATGCAATTGACTTTCATGCATTGATCTTGAATCCAATGACTTAAATCTAAGAGGTTTTTTTTTTTTCTCTTTTCTGTAGATTCCTTGGGATTGTCTACATACACAATCATGTTATCTGCAAACAGTTTTATTCTTCTCTTTTCCAATCTATTTTCCTTGTATTTCTTTTTTTTTTTTTTTCTTATTGCAGTGGCTAGAAATTCTGGATTTACGTGAATAAGAGTGCCAAAAGCAGACATCCTTGACCTGTTCCTGATCTTAGAGAGGAATCATTCAGTCTTTCATCATTAAACATGAAGTTAGCTGTAGATATTTTTTATATTAAGGAGGTTCTCTATTCTTAGTGTACTAAGAGTTTTTAAACCATGAATGAATTTTGTCAAATGTTTTTTTATATGTCAATTGATATCATGCTTTTTTCTTTTTAGTCTGTTTATGATGTGTTATATTGATTGGTTTTCAAATATTAAGCCACACTTTCATACCCAAAATAAGTGTCACTCATCATGGTGTATTTTTATATTCAAAATTTATTTACATAAATATATTTAAGTTATTCAAAGTTAAAAGTTTTAAAATTATATACTTATAGAAATATATAAAAGTTACGTTTGATTTGCTAAAATTTTGTTGAGAATTTTGCATCTATATTCATGAACGGCATTGGGACCAAATCACCTCCATCTTGAAAGGCAACAAGGTGACTCTGACTGAACTTTCTAGTTCAGAGCCTCACTAAGATGGTAGGCAGAGGGGTAGTTTCCATTATTTAGATTGTTGAAAAAAAAAGAGGAAAAGATCACTAGGGGAGAAATAAGAAACTAGTGCAAGTAATATTGGATAATGTCTTATTTTTTGTCTTGAGGAGAAAATAAATGGAATTTTATTTTTAATAATATTATGAATTATTTTAGTCTCTTGAAATTCTGAAACTTTGGGTCATTGCTTCAAATATTTTAATTAATTTAAGACATGGAAAGGAGAAATTAGTATCACTTAATATTTGGCCCCACCCCCCCAAAAAATTCTCCACCCAGATTAGCTCAATTATAAAAACGTTTATTAGGTATCTTTTCAAATTTCTTTAGACCTCTATATAGTGATTAGGTATTACTCAGATTATATTTAAGGTATTATGGAATATTTTCCCATGATACTCCTTTTGATTAACAATAAAGCAATATTTCAGCTGTCAAAATTATAAACTTGTGTTATAGTTACAATTTTCAGTCTAGCTCCTTAAGCAATTTCTAAGAAAAATATCTCAAAAACACATCCAATGAATATAAAAACAATTTCATGATTCCATAATTTAGAAATTAAACTAAAATCTGAAACATACATTTCAAAAAGAAATATAGCAATTCAGAGTAGTCAGACTCAAATAACTTTCTATCAGAAGTCATTAAAATTAACTATCATGGCTTAACACTTGAAATGCACTTACCTGAACTATTTTTTTAATGAAAAATTGAAAAAAAAAGATAATTACAAAGAATAACTTACTCTTGTCTATTTTCACTTCCAATGCCAAGTAGTAAAGCTGATCTTTAATTATATGTGCTAACAATATTTTCACAAAATCTAATACTCATATGTAAACATGAGTTAGACAATATTTGTAAAACTTTATATGTTAGTTTATAATTTTCTGCTCTACAAATGTTTGCATAAATAATAGATTGGGGTGTTGCTGTTTCCATGATCTTTGTTTAATTAGAAACACTCCTGGCAATTCAACATAATCGGAGGAAAAAAATGACAGATAATTTCTTCTTTGCATTAAATGTAATTATATGAGCTGTATGGAAAGTAAATTTTCAAAAATCTTCCTTATGCCACTGTACATTTTCTGTACCATCTAATGAGAAACTACTGTGTTTAATTTTGTTATAAAATATTCACAATTTATTTTAATAGTTCCAGAAAAAGAAGACTAATGGTACTGTTGAAGGGAGGTGTTAATAACACACAGACATCCCCTTCTCTCCAGATCTTTCTCTTTCACACACACACACACACACACACACACACAAATGAAATTCTCTTTCTTCTAGACATCTACAGAAGAAAAATGAGAACAGAGATTTTCAATTTAAAATATTCATTATGATCCTATAAAGAAAACAAGGGTAAAATATGGTTCTGAAATTTAGGATTAATTAAGTTCTCTCCTACAAACCCATGTGTACATACGCACATAACCTACACACAGGAACAGACAATCTACTAAAAGAATGGAAATAAGGCCCTCATCCTAACACAAAATATTGCTTAGAATGTAAATACATTCTCAGGATACAAATAAAGCAGTTAATGTGAATATACCCATCTCATATTATTTATGAGATTTATTATAACACTATAACACCTGACACTAGAGAAAGAGCTATCTGTTGCCAAGTTCTGTCTAGTAACAGTTTCCAGTCAAAATTCCTATTACCTCATTCTTAAAAAAATTAGATTTAAGGAAGTATAAGGGTCCAGAAAGAAAGGCCAAGATAAACAAAGAGAAAATCTATCTGCAAAGGCAAATAATGTTATCATAAGGTGTACGTGTATGTGTGTGTGCGCACGCGCATGTGTGTGTGTGATTGAGAATCTTCAGAGAGTCTCAATATGTTCAAGATTGCAGAAGTTCTAACTTGCTAACAGGAGGGATGAGAATTGGGAAAGAGGAAGAGAGTATAAGAAAGTGCTTTTGGTGAAAAACAAAAACACCACTGCTGACACAAAAATGTCCACAGCAGAAGGGAAATTCTATAAAAGGGCAAGAAGCTCACTAAGCACTAAGTATCCAAGAAAAATGAAATTTAAAAAAGCCACACAAAGGCAAATTAATTTAGAGTGTTACACATTAAAGACAAAAAAAAAATGTTTAAACACTTTTAGACAGAAAACACTAAAACAACAACAGACAAATGGATCCCCCTAAGAAACAAGTATCAGAATAGCATCATATTTTTCACCAGTCAGTGGAGGTATTGAGAAACACTGGTGCAAAGTCTCAAAGCAGGAGAGAGAAAATGGAATAAAATCTAGATTTCCATATTATATAAAATTACTAAAAATTTTCATTAACTGAAAATCACTGAACATCTCCTTGCATAGAAATGTCTTCTCAAGGAAATTATCTACATATGGACTTCAGAAAATGAGAATAAAAACCAAGACCTGTAGTTTCTTGTGGTCTTAATTCTCAACTTCCCTTCAGCAGTTGTTCTCCAACAGCAGCAGTAGGGAACCGTGGCAGTGGCCATTAACTTTAAAAAAAATAATAATTGCTATGGGGACAAGTTGAAATTCTGTCAATTAAAACTCTATGGTAAATTGACTTTTAGGAACTGACTCTCTTGTCATCTAAAATATATTAGAACATATAGTTTTATCAACAAGCAAAACCAAATTCAATCCAAAAATATCGGTTGTTGATTATAATGTTACAAAATACGGTCATTGCACAAAAGGAAGTGAACACAACATCAGCTTGATTTTAAGAGTTAGAAGAATGTAAAAATTAAAAATACATTTGCTGTTGACACTAGGAATATTCAGTTTGGAATGGCACTGCTGCTATGACATTAAAAAACCTAAAGAGGAAAAAAAAAAAAACCCTACACCCTAGGGTCTGAATTAAACAGCAGTTACACAATCATATTAATTAACCAATATTCACCAATTTTCAACTTTGTCAATCAAGCTACAGAGAAAACACAAGGCATTTAATTATGTTTGACACATAGAATATACATATTATCAGCTTTAAAGTGAAAGTCAAGGTAAAGAAGCAGAGAGACAATAACAAGCTCATCTCACAAGAGGGAAATTCAAAAGATAATAATTACATTGATTAAACAAATTAGAAATTTCAGTAGTTAAAAGCAACTAACAAGGATAATCAATTGAAAATTTTTAAAAGAATTAGAAGAAAGAAAGGGGTGAAAGAGTTGGAGGTGGAGAAATAAAGTAAAGCTGATATATCACAGACCAAAGACAACAAAATAATCTTCATTTGATGAATTAAAAAATAGCAGTATAAGCATATATGTTAGATACATAAAGGCAAGCACCAGAACAGCTCTAAATATATATAATTAAAGCCTCAGTGAGTATTGTTGGCCATGCAGAAGGTTAGGGCAAGAAATTGCTGAATTTCTTTTTGCCTCCATCAATAGCATTTGCTTTTATTTTTAAAAAAACTATGTGTATCAATTTGATCTATTCTTTAGAAGTTAAGAATGTCCTAAATTTTAACAACACTTTATTTATTATAAGGTGACGTTTGGTAAAAACGGTGTAAAACTAACAGTTCTGATAAATGAAAAATTGATAAATTTCATCCTTTATATTGCTTTCATAAAGAGAATTATTGAGATTTCTAGGATATACTTTTTTAATGTTTTATATTTCATGTATTACTTCTATATTATAAAATGTAATTTATCATTTTTCTGGAATTAAAAAATATATAACTATATAATGAATTCCACCTACAAATATTCTTCCTGGGTTCCTCTCCTTAACTTTTCTTTTTTCATTTCTGTAAGCTTGATAGTTATGAATTAAGGTTTTGAATCTTAAAAACCCAGAAAATAGTAAAATCATTAATAATGGGAGTTAACATTATTAATTGAGTATGATGAGTCAGACACTATGCTGCTTTGCATGCATTATCTCATTTATTAATCACAATAGCTTTCTCACTTAGGAATTCTTATGACCTCTGTTTTAAATACAAGGAAGTAGAGGTTAAAGAGGCTAAGTAACTTGCTCAAGATTTATTTTTCACTTAGTTAATAAATATTTATTATACAGACACCATTCTAGATGTTTGGTACATATCAATGGAAAAATAAACAGACAAAATCTTTGCCATCATGGGACTTACATTCTATTGGATAGGTATAGTAATTTAAAAATAAGTCAAATAAATAAGCTATGTAGTTTTTTATAAGATGATAAATACTATGAAAAATATATAGCATAAAGCTGATTGGTAGGACAATTGCAATTTTAAATATAGTGGTCATGATAGGCCTCATTGAAAAGATGTCATTTAAGCAACTGTCAAAGGATGTGAAGAAGATAGCCAAGTGGATATCTGCATTAAGGTCACTGAAGGCAGAGGGAATAACTGGAGAAAAAGCTTTAAGACAAGATCATGAGGTCAAAGGTGTGGAGAAGACAGGAAAACTGTAAAGAATAATGTAGGGTCCCACTGCCCATTATAAAGATTTTGACTTTCACAAAAAATGTAACAGGAAATAGGAGGCACTAAACAGTGACTTTACATGAGTGTATGAGTTCACTCAACAAGGAAGCCACATTGCATCTGGGCCTGGAAGTGTTAGTAAGAGCCCATTTACACAACCTCTAGAAAAAGGAATGTGGGCAGAGGGGAGAGGAAATGATATGTTCAAGTTATCAAGGCATGCTGATATGGCATGTGAGGGACAGGGTTTCTGTACAAGAAAAATCAGAAGACCAAGATGGAATAGATATTGAACATTTGATGTCATACAAAGATTTACAAGTTTGTTTTGTAGGCTACTGGGCACCAGACACAGGGCTTTTGTTTTGATTTGTTTTGTTTTTTCAGGTATTTTATTTTATTTTATTTTTTTAATTATTATGTTCAATTAGTCAGCATATAGTACATTATTAGTTTTTGATGTAGTGTTCAACGATTCATTAGTTGCATATAACACCCAGTGCTCATCACCACATGTGCCCTCCTTAATACCCATCACCCAGTTACCCCAACCTCCCACCCCCACCCCTTCTGTAACCCTCAGTTTGGTTCCCGGAGTCCAGAGTCTCTCATGGTTTGTCTCCTTCTATGATTTCCTCCCATTCAGTTTCCCTTCCCTTCCCCTGTGGTCCTCCACGCTATTCATTATGTTCCATATATGAGTGAAATTGCATGATAATTATCTTTCTCTGCTTGACTTATTTCACTTAGCATAATCGCCTCCAGTTCCAACCATGTCGATGCAAATGTGGGTATTCATCCTTTCTGATGGCTGAGTAATATTCCATTGTTTTTATCAAGGTTCATTTCAGGTGTCCCTTTTAAACTTGTTCTATCCATCAAAACTAACAACTTTTGATTCTGTTCTATCATTGAACTTGGTTCTTAAACTAAGGATCAAATGTTTTTCAGGAAGATCCTTCTGATGGTACTGTGGAAGATACACTAAACAATTAATTTTTTTTAAAAAGTGGAAGAAAAACTGTCATGTAGGAGTCATGGTGCCACCGGGGCCATCACAGCTGCTAAAGAGTGGCAGAGAAAACTCCAGGAGTACCTCGCAACCAAGGAAAAACTGAAGTGCCAAAACACCAAGCCTTATCTAAAAGCTAAGAGTAATGGTCTGAATCATCTACCTTCTAAATCTATTATTATATCCAAAAAAGATATTACTAATCATGTTGCTTTGCCTATCAGAACTCTAAGACCCAACAGCATTGGATCTGCCAGTATCACAGGATCCAGAAGCCAAAGTTGGACCCACCAAAACTTCTGGGCAAAAGGCTGACTTCAGGATGTATTTCTTCTAACTTAAACTGGAAACCTTCCAGCAATAATCAAGAACAGCATGAAGCTGGGTCATTCATTACTGGAGAACTGTCCAGAAAAACTGTGGGGTCACTTAATATATAGGAATTGAAAACTGCAAAACAGCAGGTAGCAGATCAAGGAAATGTTAAATGTGCAAACTCTGTGGACAATAACCATGTTGAAAATGAATTCTTGGATGGCTTTCTAAAAGAGATAAACAAAAAGAGACTTGCCCCCAAAGTTCTCAGACTCTGAAAGGAAGCCAAATCCCTGAATTATGGACAATAGATAAGCCAAAGACTAACCCTTATAATCAAACCAAGAGCAGATTTTCTCCTAAACAAGCCTTGGGCAAAAGTTCAGGGAATAGTGCTGTTCTGAAAGAGTTAAGCAATTGGCTAAATAAACACAAATTAGGATTCCACCGGGCGCCTGGGTGGCTCAGTTGGTTAAGCGACTGCCTTCGGCTCAGGTCATGATCCTGGAGTCCCGGGATCGAGTCCCGCATCGGGCTCCCTGATCGGCAGGGAGCTGCTTCTCCCTCTGACCCTCCCCCCTCTCATGTGCTCTCTCTCACTCTCTCAAATAAATAAATAAAATCTTTAGGAAAAAAAAAATTAGGATTCCACCAGTAAAGTCACAACAACTCTCGAGAGGACCAAATCTTGTAAGACCAGGAGAAAAACTCCCAAAGACAGCTCCCTCTCATTATGTTCAGACCCTTAGTAGGACTCAAGCATCAAAGAAACCAGTAGTCAAGGACATAAAGGATATACAGGTTAATAAGGGTAAGTATGAAAGACTAAGTGAAATTAAGTTAGTCACACACTGTCACTGAACAAAAAAGTAAAGCGAACCAAACCCTCGACATGTCCCAATGTGCTTCAGGGAAGCTATAGCAACAGACACCCAAACATTAAGCAAGATCAGAAATCCCCTAAACCTGTTTTAGGTCTCGGATATCATGTGCCCTGCAAAAAATCAAAAGCCTTAAGCCAAAGTCATAATTTGACAGTTGGCAATTTTAATTCAGTCATTCCAAGCACCCCTAAATTAACAGCAAATGGCACCAATGGGGATAAATGCACCAACAGCTAATAACAAAAAGCACAGAATTTGGACTACAAGTTGAAAAAGTCTCTTCCCTGGAACCATTTTCTCAATAAGACAGCTCCCAAAATTCAATCTGGTGACCAAACTGTAAATGCAAGTAGAGTCCCAAATGGTACCCAAACTAATCCAAATATTAAGAAGAAGATCACAGCAGAGGATTGAGGGAGACAACTAGAAGAATGGTAGAAACCTAAGGGGAAAGTTCCTATGGAACTTAAAAAGAAAAATAACGGGAAATTAATATTTCATTCTGAAAGAATATGGAAAAAGAAGATGAATAAAAGAAAGCACAATTTGAAAAAAAAAAAGAAAGAAAGCACAATTTGAACTGTCCTATAAAATTAACAACACTCTAACAGAATGTCTGCAGATCATTGAAGGTGGTGTACTTTCTAATGAAATATTTACCATATTGTCTGGTGTTCCTGAGGCTGAAAAATTTGCTAAATTCTGGATCTGCAAAGCAAAGTTGTTGGCAAGTTAAGGCACCTTTGATGTTATTGGGATGTAGGAAGAGAATGTTAGAAATGGGACAACACCGAAACAAGAGTTGGAAGAAGTTGTTAATATTTGCAATACCCAGACAGATTCACAGAAGGAGGGACCTCTGCCTCTGTAGTTGCTGAAATGAATATAACATCCATAGAAGCCAATAAGATGGAATTTGAAAAGTTTTGTCTTTTAAAGAGAGAGAACAGCTTATAGCAACACCCTCAAATAACCAAGGCAGAACAGGATAATCATCCTGGTATCAAATCACAGATCACCCCGATTCCTAGAATAAGTGGAATGCCAGAAGTGCAAGACATGAAGCTCATCCCTCCTGTATGGTATTCACAAGGATTGAGAGAGCTGCGTCCCGCTATCTGGAAATGCTGCAGGGACACGGTTTGGGAGTGGCTTCCCTTAATGAGCTATTAGAAGTGGAAGAGCAGAGTGTTTCTATATTCCATAAAAATGAAGCTTTGCCTGTAACATTAGAGTTTAAAATCTTTGAGTCATAATTTCTTAAAGCCTTTAAAAAAAAAAAAAGTGTTTCAGAGCCTCCCTGAAACAAGAAATATCCTTGTCTAGGTGACCTGGAAAAAACTATATAATGGACAGGCAGATTATGGGCTCTCAGGATTTAGTAATTCACTGGGCTTACTCTCAAATTTAATATCCTCACAGGACTGTCTTCGGTTTATTTGTTTAGGACTATAGTTGGCCACAGTGTTTTATAGCGTACATAAATTTTAAACTATTGAATATTAATTTGTCCCACAAGTATGGTAAAAATTTTCACTTTATTGATCTGCTTTACTCTCAATGCAGTTCTTTTTTGTATCAGAAGGTTAGTGCCAGAGTATGATAGACTTTCCTTCCTGCATCTGCCTTAGCGGAGAGGGCGAGTCTTCCCAGCTGAGCCTTGAAGCTAGCCTTCCTGACTGGATGCCACGTGATAGCCAGTCTGGTCAAATTGCCTCATTTGACAGTTAAGCTAGCTGTGCTTTTGCTCGGAGATCGCAAATGACTTTTAAGTGTGACTTGGACTTCTGTCACTGTGTCCCTGTAGATGAGGGGCAATTCATGTCCTGCCTGTGCCAGGTCTCCTCTGATGAAACACGGTTCTGAACTGGGGTAGTCATCTAGCTTTTTATATCCAAACCTAATTTTGCATTTGGTTTTTGGAAATGCCTCAAATACAAACAAAAGGGAGCAGGCGAGAGGGGAGGGGAAGGGACTCTTGCTTCTTCACTTCAATTCTTTGCTTTGCTGTGGGACACCTGGCCTGAGAAGATGGTACAAGCCCCAAAGACCACTACAGGTTACCTTTCTTTCCTCCTGGGCAACTGCTCTTGGAAAAGTAAAATCAGAATCATTATGTGAATATAATGTAGAGATAAATCTGGCCAACATATTTTAAATTTTAAAATTTTAGCTCTCTTAATATTTAAGTATTATCTAAAACACAAAAATCAAATTTTATTCATTCTTTAAAAAAAAAAAAAGTAGCATTCACTATTCTAGGGTTTTAAGCACAGTGCTATGGCAGCCCAGAGCAGGAAGCAATCACTACCTATGTTAGGGGATGAGTGACACATAAGAGTTGGTCTTCCAATGACAAATAGGGGTTGCTTGGGTACTGAAGAGGAAAACGTCCATACAGCAGACAACATGAGGCTTAAAAACAAGAACTAGATGTGAACTCTAATAAAATAAAAATTACATATAGCAGAAAAACCCACACGTTAGTAGATAATCCACAAACTACAGAAATTTACAAAAAAATTTGTGTGCATTTAAGTTATTACAGATGTGGCTTCCGTCAGTGAGCACATTTTCTAGCATTAATATAAAATTTTCTGATTCTTACTTGAAAAATTAGGATTTTGAATTAGGTAACCTTTAATGTTTCTTTCAGTTCCAACCAAAAATAAAGTTGTATACAGATCTTCCTTACTCACATTGGGGATTTATCCTAATAAACCCATATATAGTAAGTGAAATCATCCTAAGTCAAAAATGCTTTAATCCACCTAACCTACTGAGCATCCTAACTGAACCTGGTCTACTTTAACTATGCTCAGAACACTTACATTCACCTACAGCTGGGCAAAATAATCTAACACAAGTCTTATTTTATTAATTGTGCTGAATATCTCATGTAATTTATTAAATACTGTCCTGAAAGTGAAAATCAGAATGGGTACAGGATGGTTTTAAGTGTACTGGTTGCTTACCTTCATGATCGCGTGGCTGGCTGGGAAATGTGGCTCATTGCCACTACCCAGTGTCATGAGAAAGTATCATACCACATATCACTAGCCCAGAAAAAAGATCAAAATTCAAAATTTGAAGTACAGTTTCTATTGAACGTGCATCATTTTTGCACCATCACAAAATCAAAAACTGTAAGTTGAACCATAGTCTTTTTATTTTGCTAACCTCCAAATCATTTTTACCATTTGCATTATTTTTTCTAAAGCGGAATCTGACTTGTAGCAGATGTAGTTTTGTACTGTGAAGTCAACATAAAGGCTTTTCTATTTATTCAAATAATCAAATAAATATTACAAATGCTACATACTGCAATTTCTTTTTTTTTAAGATTTTATTTATTAATTTGACAGAGAGAGAGATAGCGAGAGCAAGAACACAAGCAGGGGGAGTGGGAGAGGGAGAAGCAGGCTTCCCGCAGAGCAGGGAGCCCGATGTGGGACTCGATCCCAGGACCCTGGGATCATGACCTGAGCCGAAGGCAGACGCTTAACGACTGAGCCACCCAGGCGCCCAATACTGCAATTTCTTTTAAGTTTCCAAAATTATCAAACTTCCAGATGACCTTTAAATTGCTCATTAAATAAACTGTTTCTTTTGTGAGTCTCACACAAAATTATTTGTTCTCAGTATGACAACTTCCTTTCTGTCACTTATACATGCATGGGCTAATTTTCCCACAAATGAAGAGATATAAAAACATGTTCAAATATGATGTTACTCAGTAAGGGGTAATGTAAAATCTGAAAGTACCGTGTCTCTTTATTCCTCCACTCTTATGTATTTCTTTGATTGAAAGACATTAAATAGAGCTTCAGCAGGGGAGAATGAAATAAAATAGTGATTCTTCTGCAATTAGTGGAAAACTAGTATAATAACCATATATGAGTAAGTCTTACACAATTCTTTAGCATATTTCTTTTCAAAGGACCTTCTCAGTGCATGTTTTCGCTTTGATTTAGGATTAATTATGTTATTTTTTTTCTGTATGTGAATCTTTCAATGACATTCACCAAAGTGCAATCTATCCCAATCTCCTCCAGTAGGCTATATAATAATATTAATTATCACAATATACTTGGAAAATAATGTTTTTATTAATATGACCTTGAATATAACACTAATAATTTTTATTTTTCTAAAGAAGAAATTATAGAATGTGGTGTCTAATGAAGGAATAAACATGATTTCAATTCTGAATGATTTGAGAGATCTAAAAAACCAATCTCTTACTTCTCTAAGTGAAATTAAACACTGAATTTTCTTAATCTTTAATATAGTTTAAGTTAAAAATTAATTTTCAAACTATGAAAAATCCTTAGTATAACCTCTGAGAATATGACATTTATCAAATTGTGATAATCCTCCATATTGAATGAGAAATTGACTGTTAAACATTCAGTCTTTATGGAGTAAGAAAAATCTAGGGTAAGTTCTCTACCTGTGTCACCTGTCTTATTGGTACAACCTTTCCCGTATTTAAACCTAGCTCATGAAAACAGTGTTTCTTTTTTCATAAATGTAAGCCAAATATATTCAATAAACATGTTATAATAATAAAAATGTAAAAAAAGGAAATCTAGAGTAGAAAAAATGATTTATAAATTTTGGTTCTCTCCCACTGCCAATAAAATATTAACTCTGTACCAGAATGTTTAAGAAATTACATTTTATACATACATATTTAAGCACACTGAACTAAGTTTACCTGTTTTAGATTTACTCGCTGAAAATATCTTCTCAAAACCTAATCCATAGAGATGAAATAGTGAATGAGAGAAAAATCTTGCCTTTGCAGAGCTCTTGTTCTAGCTGGTGAGACAAGCACTATAATTAGCATGTCACTTATTGGCAAGAACAAAGAAGAAAAATAATAAAGTTTGAAGAACATTTTATAGGGTCAAATCTTATTAAAAATTGTAAGACCCCAAAAGTGCCCTGTTATCTTGTTTTCATTCTTATTCTGTCAACAGTCAATCATTTTTTTTACTATATATACTCAATATCCTCTTTCTCTATTTACCGTCTTCATAGAATAGGCTAATATAGGTTCTTCCTGCTGATTGATTAGTCTACTACACCTACAAAAAGCTTAGCTTAATTATATTAATTACACACTTTGCATTTTTATATAAAATTATATACAGCAGAGGATTCTGGGAAGATGGCAAGGGAGGAAACAACAGGAATATGCTTTTCCACTGAGATAATAATTGCATTGGCAGAATATGTCTGATGTAAATGTTTTGGAACTCTAGAATCAATTGCAAGCTTGCAAATTCCAGGGGAAGGTTCCGAGGGTAAACTATAGTTAATTTTAATCCATTGCAGTTTATAGCACAGTAGCAGCTACACATCCTCCCCATCCATCAGCCCTATGGCAGGCAGTAGTGCATGCATTTCAAGAGCAGCTTGCACAGTCTGTGGGAACCAGTGTGAACAAAAAGACCCTACCCCCCAAATGAAGATCTGTGCTCTGATTGCGGATTGCTCTTTCTGATTACAGAGGTACACACAAAGGGAGAGCAGCTATTCTTGTGTTTCCTCTCATTGCTACAAGCCCCTCACCCTCTGGTGGACATGACTTTTAGGATATTTAAAAGTCCTCCTTTGGGAAATAAACATTAAAAACTAGGACACTCAAAGGTGCCTGGGTAACTCAGTTAGTTAAATGTCTGCCTTTGACTCAGGTCATAATCCCAGCATCCAGGGATCAAGCCCCACGTTGGGCTCCCTGCTCAGCGGGGAGTCTGTTTCTCCCTCCCCCTGCTCTTGCACTCTCACTCTCTCTCTCTTTCTCTCAAATAAATAAATAAAAGCTTAAAAAACCTAGGACACTCAAAAGCAATCTTACGTATGGCAAAAATTTGAAAGTGACCATGAACGCCCAGGGAAAGATGTAGGCTCATAAAGGACCTGAGAAGACCTGTAGTTTACACCTTAGGCTAATAGTCACCATAGCACATATAACAATCAACAAAACAAAACAAAAAACAAGCAACAGCAAATCCTGGGAAAGAAGGAGAATTTGATTTCCAGAGTTACCACGTTATTAGATTGAAATGTCCAGTTTTCAACAAAAAAAATCAGAAAACACATAATGAAACAGTAAAATATGACCAATTCAAAGAAAAAAAATACACGAACAGAAAATGTTCATGGGAAGGACTGATGGTGGATCTACCAGAAAACACTTTAAACTGTCTTAAAAATGCTTAAAAAACTAATGGAAGACATTGATAAAGTCAAGAAAACAATGGATGAACAAAATGGAAATATTGGTAGAGACAGAAAACGTAAAAAAAAAAAAAAAAAAAATTCTAAAACTGAAAAATACAATTCCTGAAATGAAATCTTCACTAGGAGGATTCAAAGGCAGATCTGAGTAGGCATGAAAAAGAATCAGTTAATTTGAAGGTAGGGCAATGAAAATTATCAAGTTTGAGGCACAGAAAGAAAAATTGAAGAAAGTGACAAGAACCTAGGTAATCTGGGAGATCATGAAGTGGAGACCATATGCCTTGTGGGAGTCCCAGAAGAAGAGAGGGTGAAAAAGCAGAGGGAATATTTGAAGAATTAGTGGCCAAATTTCCCAAATTTGATGAAAGGCATGTATATAAACATCCAAGAAGCTGAATGAACTCCAAGTGTAATGAGCCAAAGAGACCCATACAAAACACATTTGAAAGACAAAGACAGAGAGAGAATCTTGAAAGGAACAAACGAGAAGCAACCTGTCACATATAAGAACAGATTTCAGAAACTTTGGAGGAGACAAGGCAGTGGGCTGATATGTTCAGAGTATTAAATGGAAAAAAAAAATTGTCAACTAAGAATCTGGTCCAGCAAAACTATCCTTCAAAAGCTGAGGGGATTTGGTGTCACTTGACTGCCATACAAGAAATACTAAAGGGACTGTAGGTCAAAATGAAAGGACACTAGAGAGTGTGAAGAAATAAAGATGTCAATAAAGGTAAATATTTGAGCAATCTAAAGAGCTAGTATTATTGTAATAATGGTGTGTAATTACACTTTTTATGTTATACATGATTTAAGAGACTAATATATTGAAAGAACAGTTGTTAGTCCAAAAGCTAGTATTGTTGTAACTTTCTCCCACATTTTCCTTTCTACATAATTTAAGTTACAAATATATTAAAAATTATTCATATGTTTTTGGACACACCATAAAACATATATAAAGATCTAATTTGTGACATCAACGACTGAAAAAATGCAGATAGAGCTGTAAAGAGCAGAGTCTTTGCATGTTATTGAAGTTAAGCTTGTGGCAATTTAAGTTAAAGTGCTATAACTGTAGGATGTTAAACATAATCCACATGGTAACCATAAGGAAAATAAATATAGAATATACATAAAAGGAAATGAGAGAGGAATTTAAGTCTTTCACTACAAAAAAATTAGCTAAACACAAAAGAAGACAGTCATGTGAGAAACATGGGATACAAAACCTATAAGGGCATATAGAAAACAAATAGCAAAATAACATAAGCAACTCCTCCTTATGAGTAATTACTTCAAATATAAGTGTATTAAACTCTCTAATCAAAAGATAGAAGCTGGAAGAATGGATAAAAAAACATGATCTAACTATATGCTCTCTACAAGAGACTTTCTATAAAAAGACTAAATACATTGAAAGCACAAGGATGGGAAAAGATATCCCATGCAAATAGTAACTAGAAGAGAGCAGGAATTACTATATTACTATCAGGCAAAATAGACTTAAAATAAAAAAAAGAGTACAAGAGACAAAAAAGGTCATTATATATTAATAAATTGTCAACACAGCAAAAATGCATAACAATTATAAACATCAGCACACTTAACATAATATTAAAATATATGGTGGAGGGGCGCCTGGGTGGCTCAGTCGTTAAGCGTCTGCCTTCGGCTCAGGTCATGATCACAGGGTCCTCGGATCAAGCCCCGCATCGGGCTCCATGCTCTGCGGGAGGCCTGCTTCTCCCTCTCACTCCCACTGCTTGTGTTCCCTCTCTCACTGTCTCTCTCTCTGTCAAATAAGTAAATAAAATCTTAATATATATATATATATATATATATATATATATATATATGGTGGAAAAATTGACAGAATTAAAGAGAGAAATAGACAGTTATATAATAATAGCTGGAGACTTAATGACCCCACTCTTAATAATGGAAAGAACAACCAGCCAAAGATAAGTAAGGATATAAAGGACTTGAACAACACAAAAAGACAATTAGGTCTAAAAGGCATTTACAGAACACTCAACAACAGAATACACATTCCTTTCCAGTACGTATGGGATACTTTCCAGGACAGATCATATGTTAGGTCACAAATTGAGTCTCAACTAATTTTTTTTAAAAGATGTCATACAAAGTAAAGTCTCTGATCACAACAGGATGAAGTTAGAAATGAATAATAGAAAAAAAAACTGAAAAATGCACAAATCTGTGGAAAATAAATAACATGCTCTTAACCAAAGAATAAATTACAAGGGAAATTACAAAAATATTTAAGATAAATGAAAATAAAAACACAACGTACCACAACTTATGGGAGCAGCAAAAACAGTGCAAATGGGGATATTTATAGCTATAAACACCTTCATTAAAATACAAGAAAGCTCTTAAATAACCTAACTTTACAGTCTAAGGAAGAAAAAGAAGGACCATATCAAACCCAAAGCTAGCAAAAAGAAGGATATAATAAAGATTAGAGAAGATACAAATAAAATGGAGAATAGAAAAAAAATTAAGAAAATCAACGAAACCAAAAGTTGGTCTTTGAAAAGATCCACAAAATAGACAAATCTTTAGCTACATGGATTAAAATGGGGCAATTACTACCAATTATACAGAAATAAAAAAAGATCATAAAAGAGTATTATGAGCAATTGCATGCCAACAAATGGAATAACCTAGATTAAATGGACAAATTCCTAGTAATAAAAACTTATAAAGTATAAACCATGAAGAAATAGAAAATCTGAATAGACCTAGAGGTAGGTAAGTAATTGAATCAGTAATTAAAATTCTTGGACCTGATGGTTTCACTGAATTCTACCAAACATTTAAAAAAAAAAACTAACACGGACTCCTCCCAAACTTTTCCAAATAACTGAAGAGGAAGGAACACTTCTCGACTCATTTTATGAGGTCAGTGTAAGCCTGATATCAAAGCCAGACAAAAACAGTATAAGAAAAGAAAAATACAGACAATATCCCTTTTAAACACTGATCTGAAAATCTTCAACAAAATACTAGCAAACCAAATTTAGTGGCATATTGAAAGGAGTTACACCATGACCAAGTGGGATTTATTCCTGGAAGGCAAGGGTGTTTCATTATACAACAACTAATCAATTAACTATACCATATTAACAGAATGAAGACAAAAAAAAAAAAGTGATCATCTCAACTGATGCAAAAAAAGTAGATAAAATTCAACACACTTTCATGATAAAAACACTCAACAAACTAGGAATAAGAGGATACTACCTCAACATAATAAAAGTCAAATATGAAAAACCCACAGCAAACATGATACAATGTTAAGCAATTGAAAACATTTCCTCTAAGATCAGGAACAAGGGAAGGATGCTAGCTTTTTCCACTGTTCATAGCGCTGAGAGTTCTAGTCAGAGCAATTGGTCTAAGATAAGAAATAAAGTCGCCTACGGCGCCTGGGTGGCTCAGTTGGTTAAGCGACTGCCTTCGGCTCAGGTCATGATCCTGGAGTCCCGGGATCGAGTCCCGCATCGGGCTCCCTGCTCGGCGGGGAGTCTGCTTCTCCCTCGGACCCTCCCCCCTCTCATGTGCTCGCTCTCATTCTCTCTCTCTCAAATAAATAAATAAAATCTTTAAAAAAAAAAAAAAAAGAAAGAAAGCCACCCAATTAAAAAGGAAATAGTAAAATTATCTCTGTTTGTGGATGATATCTTATATATATACAAAATCCTAAAATTTACACATGAACACACATACACACACACACACACATCCAGAATTTAGAACTAAAAATTCAGTAAAGGGCGCCTGGGTGGCTCAGCTGGTTAAGCGACTGCCTTCGGCTCAGGTCATGATCCTGGAGTCCCTGGATCGAGTCCCGCATCGGGCTCCCTGCTCGGCGGGGAGTCTGCTTCTCCCTCTCCCGCTCCCCCCTCTTGTGCTCTCTCTCTCTTTCTCACTCTCTCTCTAAAATAAATAAATAAAAAATTTAAAAAAAAATTAAAAAAAAAATTCAGTAAAGTAGCATGATACAAAATTAATGCACAAAAATCAGTTGCATTGCTATTCACTAAGAATAAACAATCTGAAAATGAATTTAAGAAAACAATTCCATTTACAATAGTATTAAAAAGAATTTTTTTTTTTTAAGATTTTATTTATTTATTTGACAGAGAAAGACACAGCGAGAGAGGGAACACAAACGGGGAGCGGGAGAGGGAGAAGCAGACTCCCTGCCGAGCAGGGAGCCCGATGCGGGACTCGATCCCGGGACTCCAGGATCATGACCTGAGCCGAAGGCAGTCGCTTAACCAACTGAGCCACCCAGGCGCCCTTAAAAAGAATTTTTTAAAAAGCCAGGTGATGAGTATTAAGGAGAGCACATGTTGTGATGAGCCCTGGGTGTTATATACAACTAATGAATCGTTGAACACTTACAAAAAAAAAAGAATAAAATAAGATTTAACTAAGGAGGTAAAAGATGTATAATTAAAACTAAAATACATTACTGAAAGAAATTAAAGACATAAATAAAGGAAAAAAAGTTATGTTTATGCATTGTACAATTGAATATTAAAATATTGATATTGTCCAAAGCTATCTACAGACTCAGTACAATACCTGTCAAAATTCTGATGACATCTTTTGCAGAGATAGAAAAACTCATCCTATATTTCATGTGGAATCTCAAGAGACCTTGAATTGCCTGGATAATCCTGAAAAAGAACAAAGCTAGAAGATTCACACTTTCTGATTTCAAAACTTGCTGCAAAGCTGCAATAATCAAAACAATGTAGTACTATCATAAAGATAGACATATAGACCAATGGGAGAGTATAGGGGGCCCAGAAATAAACTCTCACATATATGGTCAAATAATTTTTGACAAGAACGCCAAGACCATTCACTGGGGATAGGAAAGTCTTTTCAATAAATTATCCTGAGAAATCTGGATATCCACATGGAAAAGAATGAAGTTGGACCCTTACCTAACACCATATACAGTAATTAACTCAAAATTAGTCCATGACCTAAATGTAGGCCATAATATTATTAAAATCTTAGAAGAAAACATAAGACAAATTCTCATAATATTGGATTTGGCAGTAATTTCTTAGATACAATATCAAAGGCAATGGAAACAAAAGGAAAAATAGACAAACTGGGCTTCATAACAACTAAAAACTTTTGTGCATTAATGGACACTATCAACAGCACAGAAAGGCAACCATGGAATGGGAGAAAATATTTGCAAATCATATATATGATAATGGATTAATATTCAGAATGGAGAACACCTAAAACTCCATAGCAAAAAAAAAATAAAAATAAAAAAATAACCTAATTCAAAAATAGGAAAAGGACTTGAATAGACGTTTCTGTAAAGATGATATTCAAATTGCCAATAAGCACAAAGTTACAATAATCAAAACAATGCACTGTCATAAAGTAGACATACAGACTAATGGAATAGAATAGAAAGCCCAGAAATAAACCCTTGCATATACGGTCGAATGATTTTTGACAAGGGTGTCAAGACCATTCATTGAGTATTGGATGGTATTTTCAACATAACCAGAATTAAATCTGCTGGTTATGATGTGGAGAAATTGGATATGAGGAAACTGGAATCCCTGTGCACTGTTGGTGGGAATGTAAAATGGCAAAACCTCTGCAAGGAAACAGTGTGGCAGTTCCTCAAAAAATTAAAAATAGAATTACTATATGATCCAGCAATTCCACTTCCAGTTATATACCCCAAAGAATTGAAAGTTGGGTCTCAAAAGAGATATTTGTGCACTCATGTTCAACTGCAATACGGGCGGACCTTGACAACATTATGCTAAGTTAAAAAAGCCGGTCACAAAAAGACAAATATGGCATGATCTAAATACTTACCTGATGTACTTAGAGTAGTCAAAATCATAGAGATAGAAAGTAGGTGGTGGTCTCCATAAGCTGGGGCAATGGGGGAACGGGGAGTTGTTCAATGGGTATAGCGTCAGGTTTGTAAGAAAAAATGGTTCTGGAGATGGACAGTGGTGATAGCTGCAGAGGAATATGAATGTACTACACACTTAAAAATGGTAAGATCATAAATTTTATGTGAATGTATTTTATCACAATAAAATAATTGAAAAATTGTATATTTATTTCTATATAAATATAGAAATCCATATCTAACTTTTGAAAAAAAAAATTAGCAGGGATGAGATTTGGATAGAGTTGTCAATAATGACTCCAAAATGAGCCTTATTACTAGCAATTATTTCTACTTATTGATGGAATAGAAAAATAGATTTTAATATATTATAATTCTATGCATGACTTGATGCATGACTTCCGCATGAAAATAAATTAAAAACTATATAATCAAATATATTTTAATAAAGCATGGTAAAAATGTAAAGCAATAAGAACTGATGACAGCTTTGCCTCAATTATTTTCATGTCTAACCTTTTTTTGTTATTAATGACTTATACTAGAGCATATCAAATAATTTTCCTAATGTTCAGAGTAGTACATAAAAACTGAAATGATATTGACTAGAATTATGGATAGGTAAACACAAGTTTTTAGCTGATAAAGCCAGAAATACATGTTATATCTGTAATATATCTGAGCACTTCAAATTTCTTAATACAAAAATGAGTGAGAATGTACTGCATGATACAGTCGAAGCAAACACTCAAGTGCTCCCCATGTCCAGTTCTTTTTTGTCATTTCTGGGAATTGTGATATTTCATTTTATTCTGTAGATGCCCCACATATTTGGTACTGAGGTAATTTTCCATCTCTGTAGTTAGATCATAAATTTCCCTTGCCACTTCTTCCCAAATTGCACTATTCTGTCTGTCAAAAACAGCTGGGCTGGGTAAGAAAATAATACTGGTCTATTAAAAAAATGCAATCTAGAAATGTGAACTATTTGATTACACTAAAATAGAAAGTTTAAACTAATCATTTGCTAATCTTCTCACATCTTCTTTGAAACAGCTTTTGATGAAAAGGTTAGCAGAAACATCAAATTTCTGGGTTCTGAATGGTTTGTTTGCTGGGAAAACATACACAGTATTTTCTAAATGTGTTGTTAAGTAAACTATGGTTGATTTCAGTAAAATTATTTTGGTTTCAAGAAGGATTCCGCCTAAATACTCACAAACTGAGCTAAATTCCTTTCAACATCAAACTACATTTGAGTTAGTTTAGTGTTAGTCATTTTAAAAATGTAAACAAAAAATTCTAAAATCACAAAATTTGGATCCGAAAATGTAAAATGTTCTTGTGTATCTAAATTGCTCATTGCCTTATGTTGCTAAGAAAGAACTGTTAAAAACTCATTTCCTATAATGAGTTTCTTAGGATCAAGTGTAAATTAAAATGCACCAGAGATATACTGCTTATGCTCTTTTGGTTATGAAGCTATTTTCCCCACATATTGTCTGCAAGGCTTTGGGAAGCAGAGGCGCCTACCTTAAACTTTATGTTAACCACTGCCAAGTATAAGAGTGGCATGTGCCACTAAAATCACTGCAGAATATGAGGAAAACTAAACATAAACCACATAGCAAGAAAGAAAAGAAAAAGAATAAATACAAGAATAAAAAGGAAAAAAAATAAGAGAAACACAATTATACAGTTAATAATACCAAGCATATAAATTACAACTGTAAACACAAAAAAATTCAGTTCCTCTATTAAAAGGGCACTATTAAATTGGATTTTTAAAAGATTTAAATATACGCTGCCTACAAAATGCACACCAAAAGGAATGGAGATGTATATTTAAAAACAAAAGGATAAACAGGCATAAACAAGAATAAAGCATAGGTAGAAAAATTAATCTCAGGTAAAGTGCAATTTAAGATAAAATCACTACAGAGAATAAAAATGCTCATTTAATAATGATAAAATGTACAATACCTATTAAGTGTATACTATTCATGAAATTGTACAGGTCAAATAATGTAACCTCAAAATATATGAGACAAGGTATGTGGCTCAAGGAATAGGATATGTTGCAGGTTTTGTTCAATGTGAAACAGATTCTGAAAGAATTTAGTCTTTAGAATATTTATTAAGGAAGGCCTTTGGAGGGAAGGAGAAGAAGCCAAAAATAGGCTAAGAAGTCAAGTTAGATTCAGATTTGACAGCTTCAGTCAATACCATGGGGGCAAGGGAGGGGTTAGGAGGTTGAAATAGCATCTGAGAGTTGTCCCTATTGAGCTAGACTATATCCTTCCACCTGGACCACTCCTGGATCTGGGCTACCACCTCAGATCATGCCTGGGCACGGGGGCTTCTACAACTGAGGCAGTTCCTGGAGGGACTAGAGCTGAGGGGCTTTCTGCTGCCAGCACCCTGCAGCTGTGGCAACAAGCCCTTCTTTAAAGGGGGATTTGGGTAGTGTATCTGTGTGTGCCCCAGGATTTACCCCACTCAGATCCAATTTTACATACACAATCAGGAAGCAGTTCTGTGAGATTCTACTGAGTCTCTTCTTGAAGAAGACTTAGGCAAGGAAAGTAAGGGGGTTGAACTACATTCCACAGGATGACAGCTCATTTTAGGGCCAGGATGATACTCATTTTCTCCCTACTCTACCATCCCTTTACCTTCCACCTGCACCTCTGATGACTTAGCTGATGGGCTGAACCAGATCTTCATCCCTGAGGGGTCTGGGACTCTGGCCACCATGCCATCTTCATGCCAGTTGCACATTTACTATCAAAATTAGAGAAGGGATATTAAGCAGTACAGAAGTGGATTGTCTGGGTACAAACATACTTCTCCCTGACTCCATTGTTTTTAGCACCTCTTCCTCTTCTGATTATCACAATCAATTGCACCTGTGAAAACGGTCATTCTTCTTGGTGCCTGATGGATATAAACAGAAATGAGCCTGTGTCCAGGTAGTAATCACAGCTCAATGGACTTTTGCTATATTCCAGGCAGAAATGTTCCTCTTTTAGAAATCAGGGCCTTTAATTCTGTGAAGACAGGAAGAAAAATTCCTCAAGGGAGTTATTGGGACTAGTTATACTGATTATAATTAAGATTACTACTGTTTTCATTACTTACTATACAAGTCTATGTAATCTTCCTACTGGGGCTAAGAGCCACAGAAAGGTCTTTTTGAGAAAGTATATTACATCCTGGAGGATGACTTTCTGTCCTTTTAAAGTATCCTTTCAGAGGTGACAATTCAACTGTAACTTCTGCATGCTACCCCAATGCTCTATTAAAGTGGCAACTTTTGGCTGGCGTGGTATATGATGAGGTAGGGAATTCCATTGTCATGGTCTAATTCACTATATTCTTCACTATGAAGTGTCTTCTTTGGACAAACTCAGTGGTATGAGGGATCCCATGCCAATGAATCAAATACTTCATGAGCCTTCAAATACTGGGGATGGAGAAACTTGAGTACAGAAAAGGCAAAATCATACCTGGAATTTGTATCTATTCCTATCACAGTAAATTTTCTGGTCTTCCAGGTTGGAAGGAATACCAAATGTCAATTTGTCATAAAGTAATATGTTGATCTCTTCAAAGGATGATGCCATTATAGGATTTTATGTATTTTTTTAAATTTTTTAAAAGATTTTATTTATTTATTGACAGAGAGAAAGAGACAGCGAGAGAGGGAACACAAGCAGGGGGAGAGAGAGAGAGGGAGAAGCAGGCTTCCTACCAAGCAGGGAGCCCGACGTGGGGCTCGACGTGGGGCTCGATCCCAGGACCCAGGGATCATGACCTGAGCCGAAGGCAGACGCTTACTGACTAAACCATCCAGGCGCCCCACCATTATAGGATTTTAGTATTGCTCTCTGTTGCTGACATGTTGAACATTTAGGATGGCAGTAGCTAGAACAGCCTTGGTAAGTGAGCACCCATGTTGTTCAGTTTGAGCACCAGCTCCCTATCTGCCATTGTGACCACTTTTTAAAAATGCGTCTACCATGTCAGCCCTGGTATCACTGATAACAAAAGCTAATTGGCTCCATTTAAGGCATTTTGTTCGGTTGGTTGTTCAGTGCCTCTCCTATGGGTGATCTCTGATGAGACTATAATATACAAGCATCTTCTCATTTCTTATCTACCCCCATATGTCCATCTACATGACTCTACCTTAAATAACTCTGTCCCTTATCTAATTGTTCTCTTTTCAGGCCCCTGCCAGAATATTCGTCACTAAGAATGAGTCAGTATATATTTTCTAACCTTGAAGCACTTCTTTTTCCACACTAAATGAATGACTGGGTGTACAGCCTAAAGCTCTACCCACTGAGAGATAGTTCCCTTGTCTCTGTCTTTCAAGGCCAGCCCTGAATGTAGTGCAGTTGCTGATTATTTTTACCTTGCTCCCACATTTGAGCTGACCCATCTGTAAAACAAGGTAGGCCATTTTCCTCCTAATACACCTCTCATTTGGCCATAGGTAGGTGTAAACTGAGGAAATAGTGATAGATTACATACAGGGTCTGGTCTTCCTATACATGCAGTTTGCCTGGGCCTTCTGGTCTTGCTCATACTCAGTCTTGCATGTAGATTTCCCACTTTACAATATATTATTCTTGGGCCTACCAAAACTTGATGGAGCTGAGAGAACCCATCTGATGATGGACAATCCCAGAATCAGGGTAAATCTGTATCCCATGATCAGGTGTTCTAAATTTCAAGAAACCTAGTAGAAAAGCAGAAGTTGTCTTCAATCAGAGAAAGACATGTATCATATGACCTCACTGATATGAGGAATTCTTAATCTCAGGGAACAAACTGAGGGTTGCTGGAGTGGAGGGGGTGGGAGGGATGGGGTGGCTGGGTGATAGACATTGGGGAGGGTATGTGCTATGGTGAGCGCTGTGAATTGTGCAAGACTGTTGAATCACAGATCTGTACCTCTGAAGCAAATAATACATTATATGTTAAAAAAAAGAAGATAGCAGGAGGGGAAGAATGAAGGGGGGGGAAATCGGAGGGGGAGATGAACCATGAGAGACTATGGACTCTGAAAAACAAACTGAGAGTTCTAGATGGGAGGGGGTGGGGGGATGGGTTAGCCTGGTGATGGGTATTAAAGAGGGCACGCTCTGCATGGAGCACTGGGTGTTATGCACAAACAATGAATCATGGAACACTACATCAAAAACTAATGATATAATGTATGGTAATTAACATAACATAATAATAAAAAAAAAAGAAGTTGTCTTCAAAAGATGTATAATTCTCTACTGCAAATGGCATGCCATTATTCCAAAAGCATGGGACTAGCATTGTGATTTCTGTGCTGGAGAGACGGAGGGAGAATGGGAATGAATGATGGAGAAGCTATACTTGTTTAATTGATCTGCTTCTTTGTAGCAGGAAATAGCCACCATTCACAACTTACTGTACAGAGGAAAAGCAGTTAATATGAGTACACAACTGATTATAAAATGTGTTTACAATATTGTAAACTGGCATTTTCATTTTAATAAATTCTTATAGGACTAGTAATAGGCATTTAAATAAGTTTTCCAGGCACAAAGATATCAAAAGGTGGAGTCCAATATACCATAAAAGGAAAATAATGTAACACCAGCTATTTTTTTTCAAAACAAATAAATGGTAATGTTAATATAAGATCCTTATGTCATGGCAGCAGGTAAATGCTTATTGTGTTTTTCTAAAAATAAATATTCTGCACACGTTGATAATTTATATTTTTTTAGTTTGAACATCTGTTGTTTAATCATTGTTTTTGCAGTAGAGCAAATGTAAAGCATATTTTACCTTAATTAACTCATTAAGGGGGGAATAGCCAAAAGCATAAGGCTTTTGAGAACAATGATTTTAACCACATCACTAGGAATAGAATTGTACCTTGTTCCCTTTATAGCTGTGTTATAGCTCCCCGAGTAATTCAATTACTGTATAGCATTGAACCATAGCTGCAGAGTATTAAGTGTAGTTAAGCTTTCCAGTCTCTAGAGGTCTCTGCACATCACTTTTTCATTCACTGCACCCTTGCATCCCATCAACTTTTCTAAAACAAGCACTTCAACAGTGTGTAGACAGAATTGCAGCTCTCTAATGAACTCAGACAAATTATTCACTCATGGTCTTGCCTCATCCTCATATAGTATAAAATAAATAACAAGAATGCAAGAAAAGCCCAAAAGATTCAAGAAGAAAAATATTTTTATGCTTAATTATTTTTTAATCTATTTAAGAAAGCTCTTCCCTTCGCTATAATTATTTCAGGAGTCCCTAGTCTGAAACTGTTTCCACTAACTTAATTGTTTCTAAAAGTATATATAACATTTTGTTGTTCTTTTTAATATTATATATAGTATACAAAGGCTAATTCAATTCAACAAATACATTTTTTTTATCCTATGAAGTGCTTTAAGATGGGAAAGACAAATAAATACTATATTCCTGCATACAATTCACAGAATGCAACATGGATGCTGATTCCCACATTTAAAGATGATCTAATCTTTCAACACACATCTTAACTAAAATAAAATTTCATGGCATCAGAAAATAAGACTTGTATACAAATTAGCATTTTCAACTGTAGCTAAAATCCTGAGAAAAATAAAGACCCATCTTTAAGGCCTAAATTTCATTTTGCTTAGTCTCTTTAACATATATGAAGATGAATCACCCCTCCTCTTTAGGAATCTGGTTTATGAGGAAGGTTACACCGCTTTGTGTGACTTGCAAAGCAGAGCATATCTATCACTTGGGCATGCATGCCAGGAGGAAGCAAACAACATTTTGATGTAGTAATAAGAATGAATCTCAGTCCATAGGAAGTTTCCCAGGGCTGGGACAAAGGGCTGTCTTATTGACAAATGCTATTCATGACCTTTACTCTAGCATTATTTCCTATTTTGATCGCATTCAATATTTATGACCAAATCCTCCCTTGATTATTTAAAGCTTAGTATGTGCCAGACACTACAAATAATATAGTAGCTCATTTAATCCTTATAACAACCTGCAGTGTAAGTGGTATTATTAATCACTCCATTTTAAAAGAGAGGAAACTAAAGCAGTAGAAACTAAGAAATTTTCTTAAGGTTGTCTACGTAAATGATGCAGCTGGAATCCCAACCCATTCAGTCTGTCTTCACAACCTGGACTCTTAATGCTTAGGAATGATAATCTTTCAAGTAGATATACAACCACAAGCTACAAGAGGGAAGAAGTGGATTAACCAGTTGTATCATCCAAAGGAAGTATTTTTCCAAGTTCATTTGTTGAGACTAGAGCAAAACAAACAAACCAAAACAAAATCAGTAAAAAAAACCCACAAAAAAAAGCGCCCCTATTTGAGAAGCTTTCTACATGACTAACATCTCTGACAGAATGGCTATATTACACTGTATGGATAAATATAGACTTTTCTCTGCCTAGAGATAAATATTAAAATGGTATTCATTTACTTCTTACATCTTTACTTCTTAGTCAGGAAGACATGTCACAGAAACACCTTACCTTCTACGAAATATGAGAGAAAGATTTAGAGAGAGGGAGAGGGAGGTGGAACGTCTATACTTATTTAACTTATTATTATTTATTTCTTTTTGGTTACAGGAAATAATCAACATTCACAACTTAGGGTACAGAGCAAAAAACAGTTAAAATGAGGACAAAACTGATAATAGTTGTACACTGTGGTATATCAATATTTTATGGACATTAAAAGTAAAGACATGGTTTAGCCAAATTTCACATAAAAAAAACTTATCCCTTGTTTTTTGTAAGATCCTTGGCAACTTTTCTAGTAGTCTGATTCCTAGTCTCATCTATAAAATGAGGAGAATAAAATACTTACTTGATTACACTGTGAGAATGAAATAAAATAAAATCTTAGCAGAATGGGAGGCAATAAATGTTAATTTTAATAATACTGTGATGGTGGTGTCTTATAACTAGTATTTATAATTAAGCTTAGTATTTGTCATATAAATGATTGCCACAATCTCTCATTCCTTCCTATTCCCATGATGTTATTGTTGATTCTCAGGAGATGACTTTAAAACGTATTTTAATAAAAAGATTGAGATCTCAAACAAGGGGTTGGAACATGGCCTCATACCATAGGCAAGGCCCATAATGCTCTACAGTAGTTTTTGCCCCTCATTTCTCTTCACATCCTGCTATAAGTTAGTATGAAGCTTAACACGCCCTTCTTGCTGATAAGTACTAAACTTAAAATTAATTCTGATCTGTCTGATGCACCAAAAACTCAAAAGACAAAAATAAAGAAAATAATTTTCATCCCAAATCATTTAAGTTAGCAATATCACTATTCTTCCAGGCTCCAGACCTAGAAACACTCTGAAAATCATTTGACTGGTAACTCTCCTTAATTACATTAAAGTTCTCATAAAATTGTGCTTTTGTTTTTATTTTTTTCAAATCAAAACCACAATGAGATATCACCTTACACCTTTCAGAATGGCTAGAATCAAAAAGACAAGATATAACAAATGTTGGCAAGGATGTGGAGAAAAAGGAACCGCCATGCACTGTTGGTAGGAATGTAAATTGGTGCAGTCATTGTGGAAAACGGTATGGAGATTCCTCAAAAACTTAAAAATAGAACTACCATATGATCAAGTAATTCCACTACTGGGTATTTACCCAAAGAAAACAAAAACACTAATTCTAACAGACAGATGCACCCCTATGTTTATTGCACTTTTAGAATACTCAGGATATGGAAAGAACCCAAATGTCCATCTATAGGTGGGTGGATAAAGAAGATACGGTACACAAACACACACACACACACACACACACAGAGGAGCATTACTCAGTCAAGAAAAAGAATGAGATCTTGCCATTTGCAACAACATGGATGGACCTAGAGGGTATTATGCTAAGTGAAATAAGTCAGGCAGAGGACAAATACTATATGATTTCACTTATATGTGGAATCTAGAAAACAAATGAATAAACAAACAAAAACTGGAATCAGATGTAAAAATACAGAGAACAAACTTACGGTTGCCAGAGGGAAGGGGGGGGTTGGCACAATGGGGTAAGAAGAGTGGGAGATACAGGCTTCTGGTTGTGGAATGAATAAGTCATGGGAATAAAAAGTACAGCACAGGGAATATAGTTAATTGTTTTATTTTATTTTCATATTTTAATTATTTTAATGGTGTATAGTGACAGATTAAGTATAGAGTTGGTGAATCATTTTGTTGTATATCTGAAACCAATGTAACACTGTGCATCAAACATACTAAAAATTGTTATTTGTTATTTGAAATGTCTTATTTTATTTCCTCATTTTCTCTATACTAACAAAATTACTCACATACAGTCCATTATCCCCTCACATATACTAGTTGAAATAATGCCTTAATTGATTAACAAATATTAAAGACCTGATATCTAGTCAATTGACTCTAGCTATTAGAAGCTATAAAGGAAAATACAACGTAAAAATTTAGTTCGTGGATACAAGGGGTTTAAAATCTACATAAAGAGACAAAAAGTACAAATATATTAAACTACAAATAGAATTCTAAAAACAAAACAAAACAGAAAAAGAGTGAACTAAGAAAAATCTTCATGAAACTACTGAGTGGAAGCTCATGCTAATTAAATCTGAAGCAATTAGCAAAGTCTTTGATGCTGGCCTTAAAATATACATAGAAGCTGCATAGGTATAACTGAAGATCAAAAACTTTACTGGAAAAGAATTCCACGTGAACTCAGATATGGTAGAAAAAGCAGCCCTGCATGCTGCTTAGCTATGGAAAAGTATCTTTACCATTCTATTTTTGAGCAGATTTGGAAGCTGAGGAACTTCTGGATAATCTTTAAATAAGGTCTCATGAATTGTCTTGGCATTCTTCAATGAAACTGATTAGAAAAATGAAAGATCACACTAATACTTATAAAATGAGATTCCACCCGACATTTAAAATAAGCTGATCATGAACAAAGTCCCTAAAAATATATTTGGGGAGAGACGGAGTCTCTTTAACAATTTAGAAATTGCAAAAAGAAAAACATAATCTGTCCAGTGCCTAAAAATTGCTGCAGAGTTGTCATAACATGACTGTTGATACCATATTTATGTATTTACGATACTTGGAAACATTGAGACAGATTTCATCTAGTATCTGCATACATTTTCCTGAAAATATGCTAACATTTTTAAAGGAATGATATCACATGAAGTGGTAGATGGTCGTATTCATTAATCTTTTCTTTAGAAATGAACTCCACCACTGTCATTCTTGTACAGCCAGGATTTGAGAACCTGTATATGAAGTTCACTTCCTTTTCTATTCTAATACTTGCCCATTATCTGGCACCATAGGGTATCTTAAATATCTCTGGCCTAATTTGAACAAAATATACTTAATGATCTCCACGAATACTTTCAAAATTTTATATTTTACCGCCATCAAAATGTATTTAAATAGATGACAATCAATCCTCAGTAAGATCTCAAGTTTCTACAATACTAGTCCTTATTTGTTTGACCTTGTTTTTGTTCTTACTCCTCCATCCTTTGAAATCTAATCTTTAAATAACCCACTTAGACATCTCTGGTATTAATATTTCTCCCAGAAAATATGATTTTCTGTTCAGGCAAATTGGATTTCCAATGATATTATTAATCTTTCTATAATTTCCCAGTCTTTTGGCTCTCATTTCTTTCTTTAATTTATAAACACTTGCATTTTTCTATGTCTTTGACATACTAAAATAGATAGAGTTTCTCTCCTAAATCGGGAGCATTACTAAGGAAATGTAAGAGTCAGGTAGCTGTAATCTTACAATCTTTATGAATACAAACCCACAAAGAAATTTAAACACAATTTCTCCAGTTTACTACAGGAACTATATAATTTGGAAAAGACTAATTATGTACACGGTCATATGTGCATAAATTATGCTAGTTGAAATTTGCCAGGGTTTTAAATTTCTAACAAGAGTAAGAGCAAGAGTTGAGGGTGGGGAAGGGATTAGTAAATAGATAAATGATAGGTGGATATGTAGACAGACAACTAGATAGGTAAAATAAAAATGAATTACATTTAGGTTTAGCTTCTTTTTATATGTATTCACCCCATTTTCTTCTGTGTTTGACATAACAGATATTTTTTGAAAATAGCTTTCACATTATTTCCAATTGGGGCATATTTAGCTGATGATGTTAGAACAACAAATACCAGTATTCCACAGATTTTGATAAGCACCCTGTCCACAATTATCACAATAAATTAGAGAATTAAAGGAAGTAATGCACAGATATTTTGCATATTTTGAGATTTAAAGCAATTTTTAGCAATTTTAGAAATTAATTTTATAAATATATGATAGATTTAGCCATTTTAAAATCTCTAATTGTTTCATTATAACCAAGTTTATGGTATATGTATAACTTTTTTCCTTTTAGAAGGTAGAACTTTCATTTAAATTAACATATGCTGTAATATTTTAGGGTTTTTAAGTATGTTTTTTAAACTTCTCAGTAATTGCTTTTTCCCTCCCCTTAATAATTTTAGGTGTATAAGTGCAGCATCTGGGGTGCCTGGGTGGCTCAGTTAGTTAAGGGTCTGCCTTCAGCTTAGGTCATGATCAGGGGTCCTGGGATCAAGCCCTTCATCGAGCTCCCTGATCAGCCAGAAGCCTGCTTCTCCCTCTACCGTTCCCCCTGCTTGCACTCTCTCACTCTGTCAAAATTTTTTTTAATTTTTTTAAGAAGTGCAGCATTTTTTGAACCCCAAATCCAGCTTACCATAAGGAAAGGCTAAGTTATAGTCAATCTCCCACCCAACTTGTATTTGTTTTAATGAAAAGGAAGAAGGCCCAAAAGTTTGGTATGCCAATATATATTAAAATTAAAGAACAGTATATGTTTGCAGAGGCAATGGTGGCATGGAATGGATATTGTAAGTTAACCCTATTTACATACCCAATTTATCATATAGTTTTTGGAATTAAGAAGTCAAGATTCATGTGAATTCTTTGGATACTATATGTCATAAAGGAAGCTCAAGTCAGCCTAACAGGTAGCATTATCTTGATGGATAACCACAGATTGATATGTGGTGCAGATTACAAGTACTGGACTTTTTCACAATGGGCTCCTGAAGTATTATTTAGGCTAAACTTCTAGCTGTCTAGATTTGTGCTGGTCAATGCTGTAGCCACCAATCACACTGAGCACTTCCAAAATGGCAAATCCAAATTGGGATGTGCTGCAGGTGTAAAATACATGACAGAATTTGAAGACAGTACCAAAAAAGAAATAGAATGTAAAATGTATTATTAAAATTTTTACATTGATTAAATGTTGAAATGATAATACATATTTTAGATATATTAGGTTAACTAAAATTATTAAAATTAATTTCATGGGTTTTTTAAATTTTTAATTATGGCTGCTAGAAAATTTAAAATTACATATGTGGCTCACATTTAGGGCTGGACTTCTATTTCAACTGGACAGTGATGGTCTAGATATAAGCCCTGTGAAAAAAGGGGCCATTCCTGTCTTATTTTAAATAATATCCTTAGTACCTAAAATGAATGATTGATAAATGTGTTGAATGCATTATTAGTGAATGCCAAACAGACCTTATAATCAGGTACCTTCTTCTCTGAACATTGCTGGAGACATCCTGAAAATCCTTTGTTCTCTTTTCCTTCTACTTTTTTATTCCAAACTAACCATTACCCTTCTGTATCGTTTTAGCATCAACCAGGTTTTGATTAATACTTCACTATTATTCACTTTCAGATGTGCTAATACATAAATGCTTCCTTATGTTAAGCTTTAGTCCCTTGAATGGCTGACTTAAAGTCTCCTTTATCTCCTTAGTCAATTAATTGTATTTTCTTCCTTAGAGTGATATGCTTGGATAGATAGTCTCTTGTCAACTCAACATTATCCATAGCCTCTTCAAAGGCAAGGGAACTACATTTCCCAGAATCTCTTTTTCTGTAAAGTTCCAGGTTTCAGGTTGGAATCTGTCAAGAGGTGCTTTCTCAAGATTTATAAGGCACAAAAAGACCATTGTCTTCCCAAGTCAGTTAAAGGAAGATGAATGGGCAGATGGAGTACAAAGCTTATTCTAAGTAAATTCCTCTTTAAGAAAAATAAATAAAACCATGGATATAACATTAATAGGGCCACTCCCACAATAAGGCTCACAACAAGAAAGCAGCCTTGAGGTTCAAACTTTATTAGCTTCACTGTGAGTCTACCCCATACCAGCTATCTTGGTCAGCAACACAGATGCAGGAGCTCCTTGTTTACCAGGTGTATTCATTTTTAATTGCCTTTATTTTTAAATGAGTTTAAACTCTTTCCAGATATTCATTATATATGCAATATATACATATTTTATACATTGTGCATTCCTAATGTATAGGAATACACACTTTTTCATGTATTGATAATATGAAAACAGATGAAAAAAATGCCATGAAATCCCATCACATTATATATCTATCTTCCAGAAGTAGTGTCCACAAAATTCTGATCACTGTCCTGTGGATATGGATCAACTCTGTGCTCTTACAACTCTTCTGTCCTCTAGATTTCATCCTACCTTGCTATGTAAGAACATTGCCCCAGTGATTCATGTTTCTTTTTTACCTCTCTATAGTGATTCCCATGAATGTTCAGACATGTCATTATTATTTATTATTTCTCTTATAGATTAGGAAAAAAAAAACCCTCTCCTTTCCCTTTATGTCAACTTCCTATGAAGCATCACTTATACTATCTCTAGTTGACTTGTTCTTCTCCCATTTTCTTTCTAATAGATTCAATCAGCCATATTTTCACCAAAATTCTTTTGTGTGTGTGTAACTTTTTTTATGAATCATCAGAGACTATCAATATTACTAAGCTTAACAATAGTTTATTTTCTGTCACCAGCCTACTTGGTGTGTATACATTATTTCACCCCAGAGATTACTCCATTTTTCTTTAAAGATTTTATTTACTTCTTTCTTTCTTTCTTTCTTTCGCTTTTTCTTTCTTTCTTTCTTTCTTTCTCTTTCTCTCTTTCTTTCTTTCTTTCTTTCCTTCTTTCTTTTTTTTTTCTTTCTTTCTTTCTTTCTTTCTTTCCTTCCTTCTTTCTTTCTTTCTTTCTTTCTTTCTTTCTTTCTTTCTTTCTTTCTTTCTTTCTTTCTTTCTTTCTTTCTTTCTTTCTTTCTTTCTTTCTTTCCTTCCTTCCTTCCTTCCTTCCTTCCTTCCTTCCTTCCTTCCTTCTTTCTTTCTTTCTTTCTTTCTTTCTTTCTTTCTTTCTTTCTTTCTTTCTTTCTTTCTTTCTTTCTTTCTTTCTTTCTTTCTTTCTTTCTTTCTTTCTTTCTTTCTTTCTTTCTTTCTTTCTGGGAAGGAGAGAGAGAGAGAGACAGACAGAGGGAGAGGGGGAAGCAGACTCCCGCTGAGCAGGGAGCCCAGCGTGGGGCTCGATCCCAGGACCCTGGGATCATGATCTGAGCTGAAGGCAGATGCTTAACTGACTGAGCCACCCAGGTGCCCCTACTGCATTTCCTTTAAACACTTCGTTGACTTAACTGTTTTTGGTTATCTCTGATCATGGTACTGTCCTTAGTTTCCTCCAACATCACCAACCACTCCTTTTGGTCTCTAGTCTTTCCTACCATGTAATATTGGAATGTTTCAGACTTAATTCTTACACACATACACACACACACACACACACACACACACTCTCTCTCTCTCTCTTTTTTTCTATATACACTGTCTCCTTGAGTGATCTCATTCAGCTCCAGGAAATAGCATTTCTATGCAGATAACTTCAAAATTTATAACTCTAGCCGACTTTTTCCCTGAATTCCAGAAATATGTATACATATATATACTTATATATATACAATATATGTGTACATACATATATAAATATATATACAAATATAAATATATATACAATATAGGTGTATGTATATATACATATATAAATATATATATAAAATATAAATATATATATGCCAACATTTATACCTACATATTTTTATAGTTAACTAATAGGCAAATTAAATTTAATATGTTCAAAACTGAACTTCTCACCTTTACCAGATGCAACCTGCTCTTACAGCCTTCCCTTTTACACAAACGGCAATATCATTCTTCTAGTCGATCAGACCAAAATTCTTATTCATCTTTGATACCTCTTATTTTCACATCCCACATCAAATCTGTTAGCAAATCTTTCAAAACTGATAAGAATCCAATCACTTCTCATCACCTCTATACTAAAAGCCACTATCATCTCACTTGGATTACCGCCATCTCTTAAAGCAATATTCTAATTGGTTTACAGTTTACCCACATTAGAGTTCACAATCCATAATGATTCTGATAGGATACAATTTAGTGCATGTCATCAATTAGTGCATACTCAAAACTTGTTAACATCTTCCTAAATGACTTACTAAAGCAAATGATCTTATGTTCTAAGAGCTTACAAAAACTGGATCCCAGATAAACTTTTTGACTTTGACTTCTACTGTTCTTCCCCCATATTTTCCCAATCACAGGGACCCCCTTCTTGAGCTGAATAGGCATGCCTCTGCCTGGAATGCTCCCCTGGAGATCTGCAGGATCCATTTGACATATCCTCTCATGATATCCACCTTTTACCTTCAGACCTCCTTAAGTGTATGACTCTCTTGCTTTACTGAGACTCAGAATTTAAATTTCCTCAAATCTATAACATAACAACTTCAATGAAACAATAAAATGTTTAAGTGTTATTTGAACCTTGGGGTTTTATAAAATTAGAATTCAAAGAGAAGAGTTGGAATAACAAAACTGTAAATTTCGTCTTTCACAAATATTGATGGAAATGAAATTTTAATGTTAGAGGCTCAGTGGGTGGGGGAGGAGAAAAGCATATAGATTAATAATTGATGGGCATAATTTTGTTTTCCAAATACCCTTTCTATTGTCACCATATCATGCTGGAAAATGTCCACAACTGTCAGATCAGTTGCCAGATCTATGCCAGATTTTATAAGATTAAGATAAAATCTCTTTCTCCCCTTACTCATAAATCAACTTTGTCTTTATAAAAATAATGTTAATAAATTACTAGCCCTAAACAAAACAAATAACAAACAAACAAACAGGGAAAGCCATAGCAATGACAAATAAAGGCCAAGAACCACTGACAAGTACAACAAGCCTCAAATACTGTTAACACTGTGCTTCCTGAGTGCTTATTCTTACCAGCAGAATAAAGTGCCCATGTATGAATAATGAGACATATTCTCAAACTGAGACACACGGTATGAATAATTCTTAAGTTGGAAAGAAAGGCCACTTGAAAATATTTTTGACTACACAAATTAGTTGAGGCTTGAGGCTTGCAGGAAAATAATGGTATAATTTTCTCTTAAGTATAGCTAATAAAAGAAGGATTAAGAAATACAAATGGCACCGTCAGCTTAGCAGATCTCCATATAAATTAACTGATTCTGGGTAGAATTTCAGAATAAAACATGCAATAATTATTCTGATTCACATTCCTATGTTGCTTATTGAAGGTGGTAATAGGGGGTGCTTGCTTAATACAAGCATACATTAATAAAGGTGTAAGAAAAGCTCTAATTTCCTTCAAGATGGAAAGATTCTGGCATTACATAATCAAAATAAAATCTGGTTTATGATGAAATAACCTAGAGTTTTATGCAGAGAATTTTTAAATTACACTTAGTAAAACTTTTATAAAAAACAAATTTTGCATGTTTTATGAAAATCTGGAAATATATATAATTAAATTTATAAAACCCTAGATTTTTAAGAACGGAAAGAGAGGTAAGCTGGCAAACACTATATTTTATTCTCTCTCTGGGCATATTAATTATTCAAGAGGTACATGTTTTAGTCTTCAATAAGTAAATACATATAGCAGAAATAAATGTTTTAATCTTTTTTTTTTTAAGATTTTATTTGACAGAGAGAGAGAGACAGCGAGAGAGGGACCACAAGCAGGGGGAGTGGGAGAGTGAGAAGTAGGCTTCCTGCAGAGTAGGGAGCCTGATGTGGGGCTCGATCCCAGGACCCTGGGATCATGACCTGAGCTGAAGGCAGACACTTAACGACTGAGCCACCCAGGTGCCCCAATGTTTTAATCTTAATAAACTGTCAGATGCATTTTCCACCTTCCTTTCTCCCCCTCATTTTCACTTTATCTTTCACTATATTTTTATTATTGGAATCATTAAATTGTACTTTTCAGATACTGACAGGTGTAGGAGAATTGATATCAGACATAAAAGAATAGCTTATTACTCTTTAGTACTTATTAGCATAAAAATATAATAATGTATATTTTTCAGCTCATTCCCTGACTTATTTTTCTTAAAATAAAAAATTAAGATGGGAATGTATTTTATTTGAGCAAATACGTGGTGTCAGATTTATTCTGGGGAAAAAGGTAAAGGTCAGGGGCGAGTCCCCTGGATCAAGTCCCGCATCAGACTCCCTGCTCTGCAGGGAGTCTGCTTCTCCCTCTGACCCTCCCCCCTCTCATATGCTCTCTCTCATTCTCTCTCTCTCAAATAAATAAATAAAATCTTAAAAAAAAAGGTAAAGTTCAGCAAAACCCAATTATTATTAAAAAGCCAATATCCAAAATAAAAAATAAAAGTAAATTATAAGGAACAATTTTTTCATGCATCCAGTCTAATTATTTGTTTATTATGGATATAGTTTTTGAAACTACACACCATAAATTTACAAAAGCATTGCTCATAAGGTTACTTGTGGACTCAAGAGTTTAGGGAAGGTTTTATTTTTCAAGTTTGGTCTCATCATAATTAGTGTTTGCCTTAGCAAGTCAAGAAAAATAGTCTATTATATAAAAATAATATCAAAATGCTTGCAGTGATACATAATCACAAGCAAAGGAAATATATGTTCTAGATGCTTTCAATGTTCCAGATTTATAAAGGGACCTAATGAAGTACATAAAGTATAAAGCTAAAGACCTACCATTGCATTAATATAGAATACTAAACAACAGTGGAGATCTAAAAACATGAAACAGATATTGAAAGCAGGTAAGATATTTCTGAACACTCACAGTATTTGAACTGGAAATTTAATTGAATGAAAATCATCAAGCAATATACATTCAAAGTTTTATAATTTTTATTACATCTAACCAGCAAACAAATTATTATCTATTATATGCAAAGTCTTTATTCTTCACTGACTTTGTATCAATTTACATCCTTGTTGATTTATCCCCTAATAATCAGACATGTGTATAGTCATGAAATTCAGACTGAAAAAGAGCTACAGGAAAATAGCAAACAGGTGATTATGAAAGGGTAGGGGAGAAATTTATTTTTTATTTCTCTAAAGATTTTACTTATTTATTTGACAGAGAGAGACAGCGAGAGAGAAAACACAAGCAGGGGGAGTGGGAGAGGGAGAAGAGGCTTCCTGCCAAGCAGGAAGCCCAATGTGGGGCTCGATCCCAGGACCCTGGGATCATGACCTGAGCTTAAGGTAGACGCTTAACGACTGAGCCACCCAGGCGCCCAAAGAAATTTATTTTTTAAAAGATTTTATTTATTTATTTGAGAGAGAGAGAGAGCACGAGCAGGGGGTGGGGAGGAGCAGAAGGAGAGGGAGAAGCAGACTCCCCACTGAGCAGGGAACCCAACACCCAGGACCCCAAGATCAATCCCAGGACCCCGAGATCATGACCTGAGCTGAAGGCAGATGCTTAACCGACTGAGGCGCCCAGGTACCCCAGGAGAAATTCATTTTAACTTGGGTTCTAATAAGATTTTATCTGAACACAAAACTAATGATGTACTATATGTTGGCTAATTGAAAATAATAAAAAAATTAAAAATTAAAAAAAATAAAAAGTTTTTATCTGGAATTACAGCCAATTCAGGTTTTAGCCAAACAGTGAAAGCTGTTGAACACCAGCCATGTTAGGGTGACCGGGCTTTCTTCTGTGCACAAATAGGACACAATAAAGATTTGTTTGGATTTGTTATAGGTTATTTGTTTTAAATATGTGAATATAGAGGCAATGTGGAAAATAATGCAGAAAGGCAAAATAGAAAGTAGATAGTTAATTCAGGAGATAATGAGGATCACAACCGAAGCAACAGCATTAGGCATGGGAAGGAATGAAGCAATCAGAGTTTTCCATTAGTCAGCCCAAGTGATCATTGACTGATGGATAAGGAAGATAGGGTACAAGGGAGTATTACTCAGCCATAAAAATGAAAGAACTCTTGATATTTGTAACAACACAGATGGGCCTAGAGAGCATTATGCTAAGTAAAATAAGTCAAACGGAGAAAGACAAATACCGTATGATTTCACTTACATGTGGAATCTAAAAAAATGAAACAAATGAATAAACAAAACAAAACAGAAACAGACATCATAGATATAAGAAACAAACTGTGGTTACCAAAAGAGAGAGAAGTTGGGAGGTGGGCAAAATAGATGAAGGGTATTAAGAGGTATAAATATTGAGTTAAAAAATCAATAAGTGATGGGAATGTAATATACAGCATAGGAAATATAACCAATAATATTGTAAGAACTTTGGTGACAGATGGTAACTAGACATCATAGGGATCATTTCATTAATGTCTCAAAAATATTGAATGACTGATGTACACTTGAAATAACATATCTGTATATATATATATATATATATATATATACACACACATATATATACATGTATATATACATATAAATTATGTATAAATAACATATCTGTATATATACACATATATATGTATATATATACATATAAATTATACTTATATATATCTATATATATCAATATATATCAATTATACTTCAATGAAAATGAGAAAATGAGAAAAAACCTAAAAATTAATAAAGTATAATATATAATATATATTATACTTTATATATATATAAAAAGTATATATATTATATATATAAAGTATATATATTATATATATAAAGTATATATATAATTATATATATAATATATAATATATATTATAATATATATAATATATAATATATAATATATAATATATAATATATAATTATTAGCAGGAACACAGGTTTAATTCAGGAAGGCATCCTATTTAAACTTCTAAGAATACGGAAGAAAATAATTCTTGCCCTTTAATCCTTGCTTTCATTCAAGCTAAACCCAGAAGTGTGGCCTGGTAGTCAAAATATATTACAAAAAAATCATATGTCTTTGCTATTATGATCTGTAAGCAAAGAAATTTAAATATCTCTCTATATTAAATTATGCCCATGCTTTCTGTTATTATCAAGTATTACTTTCATTTATTTTTTATTTTTTGTTAATTTTTATGTTTTTTTGGTTTGAATTTTAGGTAGTTAACATACAGTGTAATATTGGTTTCTGGAGTAGAATTCAGTGATTCATCACTTACATACACTGTTTAGTGCTCATCTTAACACGTGCCCTCCTTAATACCCATCACCATCTAGTCCATCCCCCACCCACGTCCCTCCATCAGCCCTCAGTTTGTTCTCTCTTGTTAAGAATCTCTTATGGATTCCCTCTCTCCTTTTTTTCTTTTCCCCTTCCCATATATTCATCTATTTTCTTTCTTAAATTCCACATAGGAGTGAGATCTCATGGTATTCGTCTTTCTCTGACTGACTTATTTCACTTAGCGTAATACATTCTAGCTCCATTCATGTTGCAAATGGCAACATTCATTCTTTTTGATGACTGAGTAATATTCCATTGTATATATGTACCACATCTTCTTTATCCATTCATCAGTCGATGGAAATTTGGGCTCTCCATAGTTTGGCTATTATTGATAATGCTGCTATAAAAATCGGGGTGCATGTATCCCCTCAAATCTGTATTTTTGTATCCTTTGGGTAAATACCAATAGTTCAATTTCTGGACTATAGGGTAGTTCTGTTTTGAGAAACATCCATATCGTTCTCCAGAGTGGCTGCACCAATTTGCATTCCTATGTGCAAAAAGGTTCCCCTTGCTCCACATCCTCGCCAAAACCTGTTGTTTCTTATGTTGTTAATTTTAGCCATCCTGACGGGTGTGAGTTGGTATCTCATGGTTTTGAGTTGTATTTCCCTGAGGGGGAAATGGGGATGAGTATTGTTGAACACATTTTCATGTGTCTCTTCACCATCTGGATGTCTTTTTTGGAAAAGTGTTTATTCATGTCTTCTGCCCATTTCTTAACTGGATTATTCATTTTTTGGGTGAATTTAGTAAGTTCTTTGTAGATTTTGGATACTAACCCTTTATCAGATGTGTCATTTGCAAATATCTTCTCCCGTTCCATAGGCTGCCTTTTAGTTTTGTTGATTATTTCCTCTGCTGTGCAAGGGTTTTTTTATCTTGATGAAGTCCCAGTAATTCATTATTGCTTTTGTTTCTCTAGCCTCTGGTGACATGTCTAATAAGAAGTTGCTATGGCTGAGATCAAAGAAGTTTCTACCTGTGTTCTCCTCTAGGATTTTGATGGTTTTCTGTCTCACATTAAAGTCTTCATCCATTTTGAATTTATTTTTGTGTTTGGTGTAAGAAAGTGGTCCAGTTTCATTCTTTTGCATGTCACTGTGCAGTTTCCCCAACACAATTTGTTGAAGAGACTGTATTTTTTCCATTGGATATTCATTCCTGCTTTGTTGAAGATTAGTTGACCATATAGTTGAGGGTCCATTTTTGGGTTCCTCCTCTGCTCCATTGATCTATGTGTCTGTTTTTGTGCCAGTACCATACTGTCTTGACGATGACAGCTTTGTAATAGAGCTGGAAGTCTGGAATTGTGATGCCACCAGCTTTGCTTTTCTTTTTTAGAATTGCTTCGGTTATTTGGATTTTTTTGTGGTCCCATATAAATTTTAGGATTGTTTTTTCTAGCTATGTGAAAAATGCTGGTGGTATTTTGATGGCAATTGCATTCAATGTATAGTTACTTTGGATAATATAGACATTTCAACAAAGTTTGTCCTTCAAATCCATGAGCATGGAATGTGTTTCCATTACTGTGTGTCCTCTTTAATTTCTTTCATAAGTGTTTTATAGTTTTCAGAGTATAGATCTTTCACTTCTTTAGTTAGATTTTTTCCTAGGTATCTTATTGTTTTTGGTGCAATTGCAAATGGAACCGATTCCTTGATTTCTTTTTCTGCTGCTTCGTTATTGGTGTATGGGAATGCAACAGATTTCTGCACATTGATTTTATATGCTGTGACTTTGCTGCATTCATGTATGAGTTCTAACAAATTTTTTGGCAAAGTCTTTCAGGTTTTCTACATAGAGTATCGTGTCATCTGCAAATAGTGAAAGTTCAACTTCTTCCTTGCAAATTTGAATACCTTTTATTTCTTTTTGTTGTCTGATTTTAGAGGCTGAGACTTCCAGTACTATGTTAAATAGTAATGGTGAGAGTGAACATCCTTGTCTTGTTCCTGACCATAGAGGAAAGGTTCTCAGTTTTTCCCCATTGAGGATGATATTAGTTGTGAGTCTTTTGTATATGGCCTTTATGATGTTGAAGTATGTTTGCTTTGTCCCTACTTTGTTGAAGGTTTTTATCAGTCAAATGCTTTTTTCCATATCTATTGACAGGATCATTTGGTTCTTATCCTTTCTTTTATTAATATGGTGTATCAAATTGGTTGATTTGCAAATGCTGAACTGCCCCTACAGCCCAAGAATAAATCCCACTTGGTCGTGCTGAATAATAATTCTTTTAATGTAATGTTGAATTTGATTAGCTATTATTTTATTGAGAATTTTTGCATCCATGTTCATCAGGGATATTGATCTGTAATTCTTTTTTTTTTAAGATTTTATTTATTTATTTGAGAGAGAGAGAGAATGAGAGACAGAGAGCACGAGAGGGAAGAGGGTCAGAGGGAGAAGCAGACCCCCAGCTGAACAGGGAGCCCGATGTGGGACTCAATCCCAGGACTCCAGGATCATGACCTGAGCTGAAGGCAGTTGCTTAACCAACTGAGCCACCCAGGTGCCCGGCCTGTAATTCTTTTTTAGTGTGGTCTTTGTCTTGTTTTGGAATCAAGGTAATGCTGTCTTCATAGAATGCGTTTGGAGGTTTCCTCTCATTTATATTTTTGGAACAGTTTGAGAAGAATAGGTTTCTTTAAATGTCTGGTAGAATTCCCCTGAGAAGACATCCAGCTTTTGTTGGTTGGGAGATTTCTGATTACTGATTCAATTTCTTTGCTGGTTATGGGTCTGTTCAAATTTTCTATTTCTTCCTGTTTCAGTTTTGGCAGTTTGTAAATTTCTAGGAATTTGTCCACTTCTTCCAGGTTGCCCAGTTTGTTGGCATATAATTTTTCATAATATTCTCTTATAATTGTTTGTATTTCTGTGGTGTTGTTTGTGATCTCTCCTCTATCATTAATGATTTTATCTATTTGGGTCCTTTTTTCTTTTTGATAAGTCTGTCTAGGGGTTTATCAATTTTATTAATTCTTTAGAAGAACCAACTCTTAGTTTTGTTAATTCATTCCACTGTGTTTGTTTGCTTCTATATAATTTATTTCTGCTCTAATTTTTATTATTTCCTTTATTCTGCTGGATTTAGGCTTCATTTGTTGTTCTTTTTCTAGCTCCTTTAGGTGTAAGGTTAGGTGTTTTTGAGACTTTTCTTGCTTCTTGAGGAGGTCTGTACTGCAATATACTTCCCTCTTAGGACTGATTTTGCTGAATCCCAAAGGTTTTGGCCTGTCATGCTTTCATTTTCATTTGTTTCCAGGCATTTTTTAAAAATTCTTCTTTAATTTCCTGGTTAACCCATTGATTTTTTAGTAGGATGTTCTTTAACTTCCATGTATGTGAGGTCTTTCCAATTTTTTTCGTGTGGTTGACTTCCAGTTTCATAGCATTTTTGGTCTGAAAATATGCATGGTATGATCTTGATCTTTTTGTACTTGTTGAGGGCTAATTTGTGACCCAATATGTGATCTATTCTGGAGAAAGTTCCACGTGCATTTGAGAAGAATGTGAATTCTGCTGCTTTAGGATGAAATGTTCTGAATATACCTGCGAAGTCCATCCAGTCCAGTGTGTCATTCAAAGCCATTTTTTCCTTGTTGACTTTCTGCTTGTATGATCTGCCCATTGCTGTAAGTGGGGTGTTAAAGTCCCCTACTATTATTGTATTATCATCAATGAGTTTCTTTATGTTTGTTATTAATGTATTTATGTATTTGGGTGCTCCCAAGTTGAGGGCGTAAATATTTACAATTGTTAAATCTTGAAAGATAGATCCCTTAATTATGATATAATGCCCTTCTTCATCTCTTGCTACAGTTTTTGTTCTAAAATCTAGTTTTTTGGGATACCTGCGTAGCTCAGTTGGTACTGCATCAGGTTCCTTGCTCAACGGGGAGCCAGTTTCTCCCACTGCCTGTTCTGCCTCCTCTGCCTACTGCTCCCCCTGCTTGGGCTCTCTCACTCTCTGACAAATAAATAAATAAAATCTTTTAAAAAAAATAAAATAAAATCTAGTTGGTCTGATAAAAGTATGGCTACTCTAGCTTTCTTTAATGTCCATTAGCATGATAGATGGTTCTCCATGCCCACTTTTAATCTGCAGACATCTTTAGGTATAAAATGAATCTCTTGTAAGCAACATATAGATGATCTTGTTTTTTTTTGTTTGTTTGTTTTAATCCAATCTGATATCCTATGTCTTTTGATTGGTGCCTTTAGTCCATTTACATTCAGAGTGATTACTGAGAGATATGAATTTAGTGCCATTGTGTTACCTATAGAGTTGGTGTTTCTGGTTATGTTTTCTGTTCCTTTCTAGTCTTTGTTGCTTTGGTCTTTTTTCTCCACTCAAAGAGTCCCCCTTAAAATTTCTTGCAGGCCTGATTTAGCGATCATGTACTCCTTTAGTTTTTGTTTGTCCGGATAACTCTTTATCTCTCCTTTTATTTTGAATGACAACCTTGCTGGATAAAGAAGTCTTGGCTGCATATTTTTTTTCTATTCAGCATGTTGAATATTTCCTTCTACTCCTTTCTGGTCTGCCAAGTCTCTATGGACAGATCCACTGTGAACCTGATCTATCTTCCCTGTAGGGGACCTATTTTCCCTCTCCGCCTTCAGGCCTATGCATATGTCTATGCATTTTGTGAATTTAACTATGGTATGCTTTGGCAATGGCTGACTTTTGATTAATTTAATGGGAGTTCTCTGTGCTTCTTGGATTTTAATGTCTGTGTTCTTCCCCAGCTTAGGGAAGTTTTCAGCTATAATTTGTTTGAATAAAACTTCTGTCCCTTTATCTCTCTCTTCATCTTCTGGGACTCTCATGATACCAATTTTATTACATTTTACTAAGTTACTGAGTTCTCTAAGTCTACCTTTGTTGTCCATTACCTTTCTTTCCCTCTTCTTTTTGGCTTCATTATTTTCCATAATTTTGTCTTCTATATCACTGATTCACTTTTCTGCTTCATCCATCTCCATTTTCATGGCCTCCATAAAAATGTTTGCATCTCAGTTATAGCATTTTTAATTTCAGCCTGAATAGATTTTAGTTCTTTTATCTCTGTAGTAAAGAATTCTCTAGTGTCTTCTATGCTTTTTTTTCAAGCCCAGCTAGTATCCTTATAGTCACTGTTTTAAATTCTAGTCCAGACATCTTACTAATATCTGTATTAATTAAATCCCTGGCCATGAGTTCTACTTCATGTTCTTTCTTTTGGGGTGAATTCCTCTGTCTCATCATTTTGTCGAGAAAAGAAAAGAAGAGAGAGGAGAAAGAACAACAAAACAAAAAAACTGAAGACAAAAACAGCAAAAAAATAAAAAAAAAAAGAGAAAAACACATAAAAACCCAAGAAAAACAAAAACACAAAACAAGAAAACAAAAAAAACTAGGTCCTTAGTGTGTTTTGTTTTGTTTGTTAAAACAATCTAGATCTCAAAACAAAATAAATAAAATAAAATGAAAGTAGACAAAAAATTTTAAAATATATATATGAAAAATTTTAAAAATAATAAAAATTTTAAAAAGGAGTTGGAAAATGTAAGAAAATAAATGAAAATAAAAATGAAAGAAATAAAGAATAAAAGTAAAAAGGAAGCTTGATCCTATTTCCCCTAGAACTGAAGCTTTGCAGCACCATATGATCAATAAACTTGATGGGAGCTAGTTATTTGTGCTGGTCTTCTGGGGGAGAGCACTGCTGGGCTGATTCTCAGGTTGACTTGTTTCTGTGGAAATGTTTCTCCAGAGTGCAGGGTATGTGGTTTGGTGTATGTTGCTCTGGTCTCCACTAGGTGGCGATATTTTGGGCCTTGAAGGCAAAATGAAAATAGCCGCACCCTGCTCTCTAGCCTCAGAGCTGAAAGTTCATGCCCGCATTCTTCAGTGAGCCCTCACAGAAAAGCAATCAATCACCCTTTTTGTTTCCCTGGTTTCCTTCTGAACCCTGTGTTCACTCTGCCCATGTCTGAGCCTTTTTATCTCAGGTGTGTGACTGAGTTTCAAAACTCCAGGGACACCTGCTGCACAGAGTAGCGCTGGTCTCACCACACTTACCACCTGTCCCAGAAAAGTGGTTGCTTGACTGCATGACAGTTTATAGCAGAAAGTAAGCACCAAGACCTGCCGCTCTGTTGGCTTCCAGGCTCCTATGCCTGGGAACAGTGCCACATGTTGGCACCACCCATTCTTCCTGTGACCTGGGGATCCTCAGACCACCCTGTTACTCCTGGGATTCTGCCCCTCTTCACCACCTGAGCACCTTTAATGCAGGCACATCTCCAGTGGTAGCAAACTTAAAAGTTCAGATTTTGTGCTCCACCACTTCTAATACTTTGTGGTAGGCTCCCATAAACAGGCTCCCTCCCCCTTCCTCTGTATCCAAAGTTATGTCTCCCTCAAGTGAACTTCTGCACCTCCAACCTTCCGAAAGATGGTCGCTTTTCTACTTGTAGACTTGCAGTTTTTGTTCTCTCAGATTGACTTCTTGGGTGCTCAGAGTAATTTGATAACTATCTAGCTGTGTTTGAGGATTGAGACAAGCTCAGGGTGCCCCTACTCCTCTGCCATTTTAACTCCTCCCCCATATACTCTCAAGTATTACATTTATATATTTATATATGTATGTATGTATGTATGTATGATTTTATTTATTTTCTTGAGAGAGACAGAGAGCACAAGCAGGGGGAACTGCAGAGGGAGAGGGAGAAGCAGGCTCCCAACTGAGCAGGGAGCCCCATGTGGGGTTCAACTCCAGGACCCCAGGATCATGACCTGAGCCGAAGGCAGACCCTCAACTGACTGAGCCACCCAGGCATCCCTCAAGTATTACTTTTAAATGGACTTTTTTGTATAGAGAAAATGGGTCTAGTTTCTATCATTGCTTTTATTAATAATATATTCTACAAGCATGGAAGAGTCAAAAACGAAAAAGCTGAACAAAAAAAAATTTCATTATTAAAAATAATGATGTGTTTGTCTGATTCCAAGACTCACATTTCAGCATTTCTGAAATCAGTGTACATCTCAAATTGAGTTTTTATTTTGAATTCAGCATTGTATCTTCTTTATGAGATACTTTTTTCTTTAAGTTTTTATTTTAATCACTCAGGGCTCATCCCAAGTGCATTCCTTAATCTTCATTACCTATTTCACCCATCCCTCCACCACTCTACCCTCTGGTAACCATTAGTTTGTTTTCTATAATTAAGACTCTGTTTCTTGGTTTTTCTCTCACTCTCTCTGTCCCTTTTTCCCCTTTGTTCTTTTGCTTCGTTTCTTATAATATGAGATGCTTTTTAAATGATAATGCATTTTACAATTCATGGTGTTTTAAAAATCTAGAAAACAGAATATTAGAAATTCCCTAAATAAATCTTGCCTTTTAAACAATATATTCTTGAAATATTTCTATTATTTTATATGTGTACTTTATTTATTATTTTCTTTCTTGATGGAACACAAACTAGCTTAAAAACAGTGAATATAATGAATCTTAATATTCGTCACTTGAAGCATGATAATCATTTCTAACTTTGCCTCAAAGAAGTTAGGTTTATGAGATGTAAGCTTCTTATCACTTTCCCATTTTCCACTCATTTTATAAGTAATAACATAAAATGCAATAAAATATTCAAATAATTGTACAAATCCTGCTGTATAAAGATAGCTAGCAGCAGTTGTATCATTTGATGATTCAAAATGATCACTCATCAGCTAGATTATAATGGTCAAAATTTAGTGTTAAAATAATAAAGATTGTCAATGTTTAATCTATGAAAGTGTTGGCTGTATAAAATTTAGCATATTAAAATGAATGTCAATGCATACTATTTTATTCCAATTCAACATTTTAACCCATTGGTTAAAGGTTTCATTGTCAAATAGTAAATATATATTTAAAAAGTGGAAATTTTCTGGTATTTTGATTAGAATATTTATTATCAAACAAGCTCCTTTTTTTCAAGGGCCATGTGACAATATACTATTGTTTTCATATGCATAGAACACTTTGATTTGAGATTATTAAAAGCATGTGTACATAGAAAATATCTAGCAAATGGTACAGCACAGAGACCAACCAAGTGCTAGGTCCATGATTGCCAGCTGAATATCAGATCTGATAACAGATGAGATATAAATATCTGCCTTATTAATTCTGAAATCAAGATCATTAATGGCATGTGCCATAGATTGAATGCTTTTATCTCACTCATATGTTGAAACCTAATCCCTCATGTGATAGAATTTGGAGGTGGAGCCTTCAGGAGGTACCCTCATGAATGGGATTAGTGCCCTTATATTAAAAATCCCGGAGAGCTCCCCTGCTATGTGAGAGCATAGCAAAGAGATGTCCATCTATGAATCAAGAAGGAGGTCCTCACCCAACACAGCATCAGCCAGCAACTTCATCTTGGACTCCCTAGTCTCCAGAACTATGGAGAACTTAATTCCTTTTTTTTTTTTTTTTTGAGAGAGAGAGAGAGAAAGAGAGACAAAGAGTGAGAGAGAGAGAACACGAGCAAGGGGAAGGGGCAGAGGGAGAGGGAGAAGCAGACTCCCCTGCTGAGCAGGGAACCCGATTCAGTGCTCGATTCCAGGACTGTGGGATCATGACCCCAGCCGAAGACAGATGCTTAATGGACTAAGCCACCCAAGCACCCCTTGAGAACTAAATTCCTGTGGCTTATAAGCAAGCCACCTAGTCAATGGTTATTTTTGTTATACAAAATACTTTTTTCAAACAAAGGCAGCCTAATATTTATGCATTTTTTTAGGAATTAATTCACTAATTCTGTGTGAACCTAAGTATAATTCCTTTCTAGTTGCAAATGAATTTAATATAATTTCTGTATAATAGACATATAAGGAAACAGATATTGAAAAATTATGGGACTTCCTTAATATCACAATTATCCAAAAATAAAGCAGATGTGAAAATGAAATCTAATGAATTCACACCCGATGTTCTTTCCATGTCTAAGAAATGTAGCAGTTTAGTAGTTGTGATTTTACTTAGAATTAGGCACACTTTAGATTTCTAACACATAAAATTCTGTATATATACAAAGACCCATACTTACTATGAAATGTTCATTTCAAAACACAGAGTGCAGTAGTTATTTTTTTATTTTTATTTATTTTTAAAGATCTTTTATTTATCCATTTGAGAGAGAAACAAGGAAAGCACAAGCAGGGTGAGAGGCAGAGGGAGAGGGAGAAGCAGACGTCCTACTGAGCAGGGAGCCCAATGTGTGGCTCGATCCCTGGACCCTGAGACCATGACATGAGCCGAAGGCAGACACTTAACCATCTGAGCCACCCAGGCGCCCCAGTAGTTAATTTTTTAGACTCTGAAGTTAGATTGCCTGGATTTCAAATCATCTAAATGCCACTTACTGTCTAATATCTCTGATCTTGGTTAAATATTTATGTTTATCAAGCCCTCATTTTTATCATCTGCAAAATGAAAGCAGTCATCCCCACTGAACAAGGTTGTTATTAAAAACAAGAGATAATGAGAAGCAGTTATCAAAATGTCTTTCACATAGAAATTGCTCAGAAATTGTTGGCTACTATGGACTATTATTATCTTTAAAAAGAGAAGAGTACATAGGCATTGAATATAGGATCTGGATTTGTGAAACTTGTAATCAGTAGACTGGGTTAGAATCTGGGTCTTGCCACTTATTAGCAATATAAACTTGAACAATTATTTTGCTTCTTTGGTTGTTGGTTTCCTTTTCTCTAAAACAAGCAAAACAATGTTTGTCCACACAGAATGATTTTGAATATCGAATGAGTTAAGAATTATTACAGCATATGTAAACTATAAAGCTTTATAAAATATAAAGTGAGAAAGAAAAAGTTAGAAAATTGGAGAGCTATTGTGGCAATATATTACTTCTAAGCCACCTAAAATGACATAATTTTTAAGAAGCTGCAAATTTGAGATTACATCATAAAATCTTCCCTTAATTTATCTAACTTAAATCTATATATTTCATTAATATCAATACCAAGAATTAAAAAAAAAAAAAGCGAAGCAAAATATACGCAACCAGATTAGGCACAAAACAAGCACAATTTGCAAAGTAAATAAAACACAATTTTATTTTTGTGTCCCCCCTTCTTTCACTGCAACTACTTAAAGTGTGGATAAATTTCACTTGTCCTGAATAAAAATTCTGGTATACCTATCACTTTTCCTTCTTTCTTGGTAATAATTGGTCCTATAGCAAATTACATTTCAATTCCAGTTTTGCAATTAAAATGGATAATACCAGATATTTTAAAACTCAGAACTTGACTTAGATATAAAATTTTCTTCTTCCCTAGCTTGGACCTACTTGAAATTAATTTTGCATGGAAGAGAGAAATTGTCTTTCTTTCCATCCTTTCTTTTCCATTTTTTCCTCAATTGTTTTTCCTTATCATTTAGCTAACTCTCAATTCCAAGTCAGGAGAAGGAGGAAGTATGATAGAGTTAGAGTTCTTTCTTAGCTGAATAGTTTGGCTGGCCATCTCAAGCTTGGCCTATCAGATAGTTAAGATAGACTTCTCCTGAGTGGAACCTGCTGGGCACCTTTCAAACTTTCTTAGTCTGGAAAGTTTATCTCTATCTTAAGTGGTCACTCACAACCTCTCCTCTGTGTCCGGTAATTTATATGCAGACTCCTTCAACTGAGGACTGCTTCCTCCTCTGGGGCTCTAGGAAAGAGAAGCCAATACAACCTCAAATCACCAGCTCTCTTCTCTGGAGGTGAAATCTGGCCCATGTGAAACACTCACATATCCTTTACTTTAGCGACCTGATGGAGTAGACCTCTCAGAATGCACCCACACTCCCTGGCTCTGCTACCAAAGCCAGCCCTATAAATTTCCCAGCTTAAAGCAATCTCTGGTCCACAGTCTGTTTCAGCCTTCATACTTCATACGTACAAGTTTCTTTTCCCCCAGTTGCAACAAGTAGGTCAACATTTACCAAGCAGTTCTATTGGCTAGCCCCTCATTAGGGGTTCATTCCCACCACTCCGAGATTCACAGCAGGGCAATCCTTCCTTGCAAAGAAATCTTCTCCCTAATCCACTTATCCTTCTTTTATATATTTGAGCTGGCTGTAGGTTCTTAAACCATTTTCTTTTAAGTCCACATGAAAACATCTGCTTCATGTTCAGTGTTAATAGCTACAATTGTACTATAGTCCTTGAGACACCAAAGAATAGCATCTTGTTACTTGTGGATAATCCTCCATGCCACACATCTAGAGCTGCTTGAAGGTACTCAAGAAGTTCCTCAGTATGAAAGACTGTGTCATAAACGCAGTTTAGGCCATGTGTTTATCAAAGAAGGTCCCCACCCCCACAAAAAAAGTATGATGTGACAAAGAGGAAACTATCACAGGAACTAATTTTCTCATAAAAGAAGTAGAGGGTTCAAAATGTAGAAAGCTCAGTAGAGGTTTCTGAGTGAATAGCAAAAAATATATTGTATATTTTATTCATAAGTCTAGTCTGTGTGGCCAAGCCAGCCTTAGAATATCAAATGAAAGCTTGATTTTTTTTTTCCAGTCCTGGAAGATAGGAATTGACATCTTCTTTCTTGGTATTTCCAAGAGGAATATTTTAGAGTACTGTAATAAGCTATTATGATTTTAGAAAGATCTTATAGTCAATGCACTTGTCTTGATGCACTGTTACTTTTTCTTTTATCACAAGATGTTTCATAGATGAATATGTACAAGAGAGTATTAGGCAATAGCAATAACAATAAAATAACTATGCCTTGGAGCAACGTGTGCTTTGTGAATGTGTGTGAGACTGGGAGTAAATGTCTCAGATTTCCTATCTTGGATGTGCATAAAAAATGGGATTTCTAAAAGGGAATGATGAATATAAAGACACAGGAAAACTTTGATTAATCAGAATCTGTTCTCAATTTTTCATATAAAGTACCAGAGGATTGAAAAACATCCCCTCTTGTGTCAAATCATGAAAGTAGCCTATGGCAAGGGATGCTTCTTGAAACCACTGAAGCCTAACTCTGAAATCCAATGCCTTTCCAAGATTAAGAAATTACAGTAATTGTAGTAATGGTGAAGTCCCTGGCATGAGTCTAGGGAGATTTTTTCTAACATATCTGCTTACACATCAAATAATAACCAGCCTCGGTGAATCCTCTTCTGTGAAAAAAATCCCAGGAATTAAAGAATGGTGGAAGAAACTGGGAGTGTGAGGTGTCCTATTTGACTGTGATTGCTTTAAGAAGCTAGGTGCAATAATTGTAAAGGAGGGTTATATAAAATTGAGTGCAAGAAAAATAAAACAAATTTTCTGCAAAAGTTAGCTTTCACCCCAATTCTTTCTACAAATGGTTACAATCCCAGAAAGGCCAGAAATCCATGAAAGGTGAGTTCTATGAACACTGAAAACCATTGGGCTAATCCTGTGTCTACACGCACATCTATGTTGGTGACAGTAACTGCATTTTGCTTGAGCAGAACCCAGTGCACATAAAAAGTAGAACATATTTTCACTTTTGTAGCCTGGCCAAAGATTTCTTGAAGAGAACCTTCACTGTTTCTTCTGACTAGATTTTTATGTCTGAAGTGCCACACACAGCCCTTTGTCTTTCACTTCTACTTTTAATTACTTAATCCAAAAGTTGTTTCCAGATAAAATGGGAGACTGAAAGTAAATAGCTGAGAATAGTGAGGATTGAATATTAGAGATCAATCTTGCAGAGGGAATGACTCCTAGAAGTTCTCTTTTCCTTAATAAAATCTCAGTTTTCATTAAAATTCCTTTCCAAATTTGATTTAGTCAATACAGAAACAATCAGAGCAGATTTCATAAAGTGAGGAACTTCAACTATTTTTCAATTTGGCCTTCTTTTGATGCTGGCAAAATATCAATGAAGAGATATAGCAAGTGAGAGTGAAAAGCCCAACAGAAACAAGAAGCAGCAAGTATTTGGATTTTTTGTTTGCTTATGCTTGTTTTCACTTTTGTTTTGTATGTTTTTTGTTTCTGAAATAAGGATTATATTTTCACTGTTTCTCAGTAAAAAATACAAAGTAAAGGCAGAAATATCTACATAACCTACACAAAAAGGCTAAAACAAAAATTAAGATGAGATCATGCAGGACAAGCAACAGAAAATAGAGTAACAGGGCAAAGCAAACAGAGAACTTCGGGAACCAAAACTGAAATTCGATTCCCTAGTTACATGTAACTAGAGAGTAATAGTCATCTTTATCAAGAAAACAAAGCAGACGGATGCATTATATCATGTAGTTGGTTATCTGAATCTGTGTCTTAGCCATTTGATAAAATTGTGTCATTTAACCAAAATGTTATTTGCTGTTTTATTCAAGGAATTCTCTACTTTTCATAGCAACCTTGATTAAAGCAAACAAAAATCATGATATAGAAACTCCCAAGAATCTGTAGAGACCTTCTATCATCTGAGACAGGGATTAGTTTGACTGGTTAACATAAGTAGTTCAGCCTTACCAACATATGCCCTCAATCACAATTTAAACTTTTTCGTTGCTTTAAAAATATTTCTACTGACTTATTATGGTTCTTGCATGGGTGAAATAGCAAACAGCTGTGAAAAAATAATTGCATTCCTTTCAGAGTTTCAGACTTACTCTTGGCTTTCATCTTAAATGATCAAACCCTTGAAGAGGACATGTGCAAATAGTTTAGAACTAATATATAATATCCAGTTTCTTCTTAAAAGAGAAGAGGAAATTAATGGGTAATATTCTATACAATTATTTTATAGTTTTTAAAACTAATGAAATAGTCAAGCAATCCTTTTTGAAACTATTGTTACAAGGTAAGAGTGTATTAGAGCAATAGGTTCATTCTGATTATTAAACCTTGTAAAAATTTTAGATCTGGTTTCTGTTCGCAGAAGCCAGGATTTTGACTTTTCTACACTATTTGATTTATTTATTCACATTATCTCAATTCTTTCAAGATAAGATCTTGAAAGTATCAAAATAATATCTTGGTGAAGGTGAACAAGGTCGAGTTACTCTGGTTAACACAGGTGATGACATATTCTAAGTATACACTGTTGAATGAGGAAAAAAAGAAAAATGTCTCAGCAAGTCTCATGAAGAATTCAGTTATCTATCAGGATACAAAAGCAACTCTGTTGTCACTGTGACAGAGCATGTGTATGTTGATTGTTTTCTCCCTACTAAAGATTTTTGGCATTTACTCCAAACACAAGCTCTACCATGAGCTCTGATTATGTCCCTTTGTCATTTTCCAGCTTAAGACACACCCAGATACCTTAGATACTATTCTCAGACCTTACAGCTGGCTAATTTATAGATAAGTGCCATTGGTCCATGCCCTAATTTCTTTAATAAGCTATAAACCTCAGGTGTGGCAGTCATACACTGGAAGACATAGTGGCCTATTTTAGGGAATTGTACATAGCTGATTCATTGTCACATGTGCTTTCTATCTAAGTTGGGGATGGTCTTATACCACCATAGTCTTCCACTTATGAACACTGAGTAAATACTTTAAATAAAGTATGGGTTTTAATTAATAACAATGTATCAATATTGAGTCATTCCTTTAAACAATGGACCATACTCATGTAAGATATTAATAATAGGAGAAACTTTGTGTTTCTATTAATAAAATACATCATAATATGAAAAAACAGGTCATCTACTAGAAGATATTTGCAATGCCTACAGCTAACAGTGAACTAGTATCCAAAGTGTTAAACAGACAGGAAGAATGGGAGTGGCAGAGAGAGAGAAAAGAAAGAAGAGAAGAGAAGAGAAGAGAAGGAAAAAGGGAAACTATCAACCAAGAAGGGAGAAAAACAACTTTTAAAAAACTTAGGAAAAAATGAGGAAAATTTACACTGAGGAAACTGCCTGCTCTCATGCCAACCCAGTAGGATTGTAAATGGTAAAATCACTTTATAGGGCAATTTGGCCATATCAAGAAATTTTGAATGTGCTCTTACTCTATACTCAATAATTTTGTCTCACATGTGTATAGGAGCTATATACATAATATTTATTACAGCATTATTTGTCACATTTGGAAATAACCCAAATGTCTTACTACAGTAGAAAGTATACCAAATACGAAATACCAAAATTGTGGTATATTTACAAAATAGAGTATTATACCACAATTAAAATGAGTAAACTAGAGTTACATATCAATGGGAATAAATCAAAATTCATAAATTAAAGTTACACAAACAGGGAAAGTAGCTCAACAGTATAATCAGATTGAGCTACTTTGTAAAAGTTCAAAGATATGGAAAACAATGTTATATTTTACTTACATATACAAATGCATTACAGTTAGGGGAAAAACATCAAAGTCATAATTATGAGTACCTCTGAAGAGGGAGAAAAGGAGATAGAAAAATGAAATTTGAGAAAAGTAAAAGGGTTTGATCTGTTTTGTTTCTTTAACAAAAAATTCTGACGTGAATTTGACAAAGTTGTTACAATAAGTAAGAGAAAAATAAGTATAATAATAAGAGAAAAATAAATAGTCAGTATGTGATTTTTGTGTTTTATTATTTACTGTGTTTCTGTATATATTCATATATAATTAAATTCTAAACATTCATATTATAAATTTGATAATACATTTAACAGTTTTTGTATAAAAACATAAATTTTCTTAATAACTGTTATAGGTGATACTTTTTTCTTTTCTTTTTCTTTTTTTTTAAGTTCTCTCACTTTTTTTATTGAAGTATAATTAGCATATGTTATATTAGTTTCAGGTGTACAACATATTGATTCAACAATTCTATACCTTACTTAGTGGGCTCACCAAGATAAGTGTAGTTATCATCTGTCACCATAAAATACTATTACAATATTATTGACTATATTCCCAATGCTGTACTTTTCACCTCTATGACTTATTTATTTTATAACTGGAAATTTGTACCTTTTAATCTCCTTTGTCTATTTCACCTTCTCCAAAACAACCTCCCCTCTAGCAATCACCAGTTTGTTCTCTGTATTTAAGAGTCTGTTTTTGTTTGTTCATTTATTTGTTTGCTCTGTCTTTTAGATTTCATATATAAGTGAAATCATATTTGTCTTTCTCTGCCTGACTTATTTCACTTAACGTAATATTCTCTAGGTCCATCTGGGTGATCACAAATGGCAAGATTCCATTCTTTTTTATGGCTGAGTATATTCCATTATATATATATCTCACATCTTTTTTTATTATTTTTTTAATTTTAATTCCAGTATAGTTAACATACAGTGTTACATTCGTTTTGGGTGTACAATATAGTGATTCAATAATTCTATACATTATTACTCGGTTCTCATCACAGTAAGAGTACTCTTAATCCCCTTCACCTATTTCACCCATACCCCCACCCACGTTCTCCCTGAAATGCTTTATTTTATTTTATTTTTTTAAGATTTTATTTATTTATCTGATGGAGAGGGAGAGAGAGAGCACAAGCAGGGGGAAAAGGAAAGGGAGAAGCAGGCAGATGCTTAACCTACTGAACCACTCAGGTGCCCCCGAAATGCTTTATTTTAAATGAGTATCCTCAGCTAAAGTTATTATTTTTTAACAAGAACATTTTTTTACTTGAAGCATACTTCCGAATACATGCTTCTAAAAGATATATATAATATTCCATCCAAGAAAAATAGAATACACATTTTCTTCAAATGCATACAGAAGAGTCCCCTGGTTAAATCACATAAAAAGAGACATAACAGATATTACAAATTTAAGAACACTGAAATCATACCAAGTGTATTTTCCAACCACAGTGGTACAAAATAAAGATTAACAATAAAACAAGCTGTAAAATCTACAGTGTAAATATTAAATATTTAATATGTAAATATTAGACAACACACTACTGCACAAGCAATGAGCCAAATAAGAAATCAAATGGCAAATCATAATATGTCTCAAAACAAAAGAAAAAGAAAACACGATATTCTAAAACCTATGGGATGCAGCAAAAGCAGACGTTAGACAGAAATTTACGCTATAAATGCTTGTCTTATAAAAAAAAGATCACGGGGCAACTGGGTAGCTCAGTCGGTTAAGTGTCTGCCTTTGGCTCATGTCATGATCCCAGGGTCCTGGGATTGAGTCCCACAGGGGGCTCCCTGCTCAGCAGGGTGCCTGCTTCTGCCTCACTCTTCTTTCTCTCTTTTGTTCAGCTTCATTATTTTTCATTATTTTATCTTCTAGGTCACTAATTCATTCCTCTGCTTCTTCCAGCCTGCTGTTCATTGCATTAAGCCTGTTTCCACTCTTGTTTATGGTATTCTTCATCTCTGATTGATTCTTGTTTAACTTTTTTATCTCTGTGGTAAGGGTCTCACTGATGTCTTCTATTCTTTTCTCAAGCCCAGTAAGTATCCTTATGCTTATGATTGTTCCTTTAAATTCTCCACCAAGCATGTTACTTATATCTTTTTTGCTTAGATTTCTGGCCACGGTCTTATCTTGTTCTTTCATTTGGGATAAATTCCTCCATCTCGGCATTTTGTCTAAGTCTCTGCCTTCTCGGTGTTAGAAAAGCTAGTTATATATCCTGCTCCAAAAAGTCATGTAGGGGCGCCTGGGTGGCTCAGTTGGTTGAGTGACTGCCTTCGGCTCAGGTCATGATCCTGGAGTTCCCGGATCAAGTCCCGCATCGGGCTCCCTGCTTGGCGAGGAGCCTGCTTCTCCCTCTAACCCTCTCCCCTCTCATGTACTTTCTCGCTCTCTCAAATAAATAAATAAATCTTAAAAAAAAAAAAAAAAGTCATGTAGTGCCCAGGGCCTGGCACTTATTAGGGAATGTCTCTGGTGTGTGTTGTGTGCGCTCTGCTTTTGTGTTTCAGTTGTTCTATCCTTCACGCCAGTCATCTGCAGAGGCTCCACTTGCCTGCTTTGGGCAGTGTTTAGTCCCTGGCCTGAATGTGGTAGTTTTAACTAGGTGTGCTCCAGTCTGCTTGTGAAATGAGACCTGACACCAACATCACCAGAAATGAGGCTATGCAGAACTCTTTGGTTGGGAGTTGTGGTGTGGGCAGGTGTTTATGTTGGTCTTCTGGGGAAAGACCTGCGATGCTAGGACTGAGGCAATCTTGACCAAGAAGGCCACTTCCAGAGGAGCATGGGGTGGGGGATGGTAGTTTGTTGTAAGCAAGTTAGTGAGCCAGTGAACTTTGCCTCCCAGGGACACTCTCTAAGATTTGTGAATAATCTCCCCACTGTGTGCCCCAGGCATTGTTCAGATCACTGTTTCCATGCTGTCTGCCTCGAGATTGTTTGTCTGTCTTTTCTCCAGGAGCAGAGAAGTACCCTTCAGGCTTTATGCCTGCCAAACCAGCTGACCTTTATAACTACAGGCTTTGTGGCACCTGGCTGGCTCAGTTGGTTGAGCGTCTGCCTTCAGCTCAGGTCATGATCCCAGGGTCCTGTGATCAAGCCCCGCATCAGGCTCCCTGCTCAATGAAGAGCCTGCTTCTCCCTCTGCCCCTACCCCCTGCTCATGTTCCCTCTCATTGTATCTCAAATAAACAAACAAATAAATCTTTAAAATAAAATAAAACAAAAACAAAAACTACCGGCTTTAAGCCCCACTGGTTGCAAGAACTCATTTTCCAAGCCAATGGCTTTGGGGAAATGTTTTCCCTGTGTGTTCCTCTCTATCTCACTCTTCTTTGAGACCATGGCTTGCTACCTTCCACAACACCCGTGATCTGTTTCTCCTTTAAATCCCATCTCTGCACTTCCTACCTTCTTTGATGTGGCCTCTTCTCTCCCTATAGTTATGGAGTTGTTCTGTCAGTCATCAAGCCTATTTCTGGGGTATCTGGGATAATTTGATAGTTATCTAGTTGGATCCATGGATGAGATGAGCCTAGGGTCCTCCTACTCTGCTGCAATCTTTCGTAAATGTAGACAGAGAGTAAATAAAAGTAAAAAATAAACTAGAATTTAGTTTATTTAGTTTCCTAAAATCTCTTTGAATATAACATTAGGTAAAGATATAATAAATATGGCAATCTTAAGCTTCTTTTTTAACCTGATTATATCTTTGAAGTAGTTCAATCAAAGCAAGGAGAGAAGTTTAATAAGGTGTTTTTATTTTTTCCATAGACCTATTTAATTTTAATTGTGCAGTAATGTGCTGAATATCAAGACTTGGAAGTTAGGAAAATTAAATTTGAAGTTATCTTGAAAGAAGCTTTTAACATATGAAATATATACTATAATAAATATATAGAATTTTTTTGAAGTTGCCATTCAGAAAATCATTAATTTATACATGTGAAACATGGCTACATCATAAAATACGGCTAGCTTCCCCTAGCATGACTATTCTTTGAACAACCATGAAATAATATATTTAAAAGAGCAGCTGCTTTGGTAATATATTTAAGCTGATATCCTAATTTTTAAAGACATGAGCCTTACATGCTCTGTGAATATTTGTGTTTCATTTTCCCTTCCAAAAAAATATTAAAGAAGATGAAAACTAATGGACAATTTCAACATTAACTCTGGCCTGTGAAATATGTAAAAAATAAAATAAACAAAAAACAATGAATGAAAACTCATTATTTTGTCAGATTTCTCTGACTTCTCTAGATTAGAGTTTTCATAATTGGCTGTAGTTTAACAGCCAGATGAATAAGTGAATGTACTCGCCTCTTGAATCAATATAAATATAATACATAATGTGAATTTTCAGGGCTAACTTCTGAATTTTAGGTAGGCTTAGTGGATTAACGTGTGGTGCTTAGTAAAAGAGTTAAATTTAATTAATTTCTATAACCACATAATACATCCTCAAGTCTGGCTAACTTAGTAAACATTTTATTACTATTGACGAAAAAGTGGGTAAGAACGTGTGCTCTATTGCCAGTTTTCACAAGGGCAAATACATTACTACAAAAAAAGGAACAATATTTTAAAAGAAAATGCTGAAAATGTAGGGGAGGAACACCTTTCTGTTTTTCCCTTCTAAGTTCTTTGGCTGGTCTAATAATTACATTGACATAAGACAGATTAACAGGAGAAGGACAAATTTAATTTGTCAAACAAAGGGGTTTGGACTTGGGGTACCTAATTAGTGAAGAAATAACAAGGTTTGTTTATATAGCCATCTCAGCCCTGAATTCCCTATCTCTTGCAGTGAGGATGCCTTCTACTCTCCAGGTGCAGGAACGATACCCTTCACATGGAGAATTTTTCCTGTTTTCAGGGGGACAAATGTGGCTCAGAGTGTTCTTGCACTGGCTATTTCTTAAGTAACTTTAATTCAGAACAATCAATATGCCAATCAATATGCATATTTTGGAGTGGTATATTATGATCCCTTTGGAACCATATAGACCTGAAAGATGAAGGATGTCTAAAATTAATTTTATGTATAACTTAGAAATTTGGGTAATGGGAAAGAGAAAGATCACTTCTATGAGTTTCAAACTGGAGGTGCACCTGTTAATGTTCCAGTAGGGGAATATTCACACCTGGGAGAATAGTTCATTCATTCATTGCTTCATTTAATATATATTATAAACAATACAATTGTGTTGATAAAGTCTTGACATTTAGTGCTCATAATTTTTGTAGGAAATAGATAAAAACACGGTTTACCCTGATATTGCCTTGGGGAAGTGCAAAGTCCAGTAATGAGGAGACAAATTCCTGTAGAAACTGAAAAAAGACCTACAGAAACTTTTCCATAGCTGAGATCTAAAGTACTGGTGGAAATGGTCAAGCAAAAACAGGAGTGCATTGTGTGTGTGTGTGTGTGTGTGTGTGTGTGTGAGAGAGAGAGAGAGAGAGAGAGAGAGAGAGAGTTGACTTGAGCTGCAAGCTTAAAAAAGTGACCTATTTTCTTTATTGTTGAGGCATAGAATCATAAAGTAGGGTGAAAGCTATTTTAAGAGTCCATGAATCTATATGTATATGTGTACCAACTACCCATAGAACAAACAATATGTCTTTGGATATTTTATATTTTTAAAATGTATATAGTAAAATGCAAATGCATTAAATGTTATTGCTGAAATCAGAGTGACCATTTTTCCCTCAAATGTATGCTAAAAGGTCAATGACACTGAGGAATAGGGACACATAATTTTAAAGTTAAGAATCTTCCTCTGTGTTGAAAATGTGGAGAATCTCTGATTGATAACATCAATCTCCAATTTGGTAAATTTTAAAATGTACTGAAGGATCATTGGCCATTTTCCTAGGTTGTCTAAAACCCCAACAATATCTGATAATACGGTAAAATACATACCTTTGTACAAGTCTGGACCATTTTCTAAAGGTTAAGTAGTCCAGATATGTTAGATATATTAATAACTCTATGATAGCAACATAATTAACAATACACTTTGAAATTCATTTTCTTTTCACAATTGTGGACAAAATTATAGTTATAGGATTAATTGCAGCAAAGATAGGTAAGCAGTGCTAACATGACTAGAACATGGTGGTAGAGAAGTGGAATGTCTAGAGAAGTGGAATCCAATATTATTTAGAAAAAATTAAATAGGATAACCCTCTCTGGTAACTGCAGAAGGTAAAGGACAGATATGTTTCAGATGATTGCAGGTTTCCTAACCTGAGAAACTTGGACCATGAGGGTGGGCCAATTTTAGAGAAAGACCCTTGACTGAATTCTTGTCAAATAGATAACAAAAAAGAAAAGAAAAATTAAAAAGTGCCAATTCCATGAATATGAGGTAAACAGCAGGAAGCAGTTCCACGACAAACCCATTCAAGGTGAATTTCAGCATTTGGGACATAAAGTTACGAGATACTGAAACAGGAATGGCAGTTAGAAAGTATTAGTATAGATGAATTTCTTTGGCAGTCTTATTCCCTCACATTTTATTATTATTATTTTCTTTTTCAGTGGACACCTTGGCCCAATTTACCATGCTATCCGCTTTGCCTGCTCTTTCTATACTCGCTGCCCTTTTGCAAGGTAACTTCAAAATAGTAAGCTTCAAACAATGCCTTTGGCAGTATAGGCTACTAAGGGTTTTGTTGACACATATTGTAATCAGCTGAGCAATTTTAAGTCACACTTGGGGAAAAAAGTCACTGAGTACCTTGAGACTCCTTCCTGCATGGATCCTATAGGGGCTATCATAGGGAAAAGCATGGTGTTCTTTTTCCTTGAAAAAGTTTTGGGTGAGCAGTTGTCAAAAATAAAAAGTTAGGGCACCTGGGTGGCTCAGTCGGTTAAGCAACTGCCTTCAGCTCAGGTCATGATCCTCGAGTCCCGGGATCGAGTCCCGCATCGGGCTCCCTGCTCGGCGGGGAGTCTGCTTCTCCCTCTGACCCTGCCCCTCTCATGCTCTCTCTCTCTCTATCTCATTCTCTCTCTCAAATAAATAAAATCTTAAAAAAAAAAAAGATTTAAAAAATAAAAAGTTAAACAATTGAGAATCTTGGAGTGTGTTGAAAGGCCCCTTTTCAGCCAAGAAGTAAGAACTAATCTGACAGCAATATGTCCACTCTTTATACACACATTCACTTGTAGAACATCCTTGGAGACCTTATTCACTACCCAATGTGCTAAAGGCAGAGGTTATACAACATGTAATTGTGACCAACATGTAGAAATGTCTGCTGACCTTATTTTTGCAAGGTCCTAGATGACCCTACTTAATTGTGTCATTTTGCCATACCTGGATTCCCAGGTTTGCTCAGCATCCAGCACATCTCTTGTGAGTACTGAAGCTAGTAATGAGCAAAATCATCCCAGATGGAACCAGAGATGCAGAACTAATCATTTGAAAAGTATATTCCTCCTTTTGGTCTGATTTAATCTCTACTTTCTATGAAAAATCAAATTTATTTCAGGAAATAATAAGGATGTGGATTGCTCTGTGATTTGCAGTTTTCAAATTTGGAGAACACAGTGATACTTGCAAGCCAAAGAGAAACAATTTAGTTCTTCATATCCAGTATTATAACTGACATTTTTAATATTAGTCATAATCCCAATGCTTTTTAAAATGACCTTTTCAGTTATTGCAACAAGAATCAAAGGTCATTTCTCCATTAGAAAGGCAATAGTTTTTAAACAAGACCATGGAGGAGCCAGATGAAAAGGATGCCAATCATTGTAATAAGCTAGACAATTAAAGGAACGGTAGCACCATGTTATATCAGTTAGATGATTTTTAACACAATTTTGGAACATAAATACTGATAACTTGACAAATTTTATTTAAGTGTTTTATTTTTAATAAGCGCAAAGAAAATAAATACCACTGAAGTTTGGTTATGAATATACTTGTAAAATTTGTTATTGCTGTTGTCTTATAGAAAACCCCAAAATTAGTTTTAATATCTAAGAGGTTAAGTAATTTCCAAATTGTCCTGGGTTTTTTGAAGTCAGTGTAAGTGATCTTTATCCATCAGTCAATGGCAGAACTACACCTCTCTGTGTCAACTGTATTTTCAGCAGCTTGCCTGATGAAATCCTAACAGCCCTAGCATTTAAGAGGCTGGAGCAATGATGGCATTAATCATATTTTTCCTTCTGAATATTTTCATTATTTAAAAAAATTATAAAAGGGACTCCTGGGTGGCTCAGTCGGTTAAGCGTCTGCCTTCGGCTTGGGTCATGATCCCAAGGGCCTAGGATCAAGTCCCGCGTCAGGCTCCCTGCTCCGTGGGAAGCCTGCTTCTTCTCCCTCTGCCTGCCGCTCTCCTTGGTTGTGTGTGCACACGCTCTCCCTCTCTGACAAATAAATAAATAAAATCTTAAACAAACAAACAAACAAACAAACAAACAAATAGCTCAGGGTTAAAATGCGGCCATACAGTTTCTGAAGATCTCAGTGTTAGCAACAGAGTGGAGTGGCAGAGCTTTTATTAACTGTGTGCCATGTAATCATCAATACACAGGGGTGTTAATACCAACAGGGCTAAAGAGAGCGAGATGCTGCGATGCTGAAACATTGCCAAGTCAGCCAAGAACTGAGAGGTCAAACATAAAAAAAATTACAGTAAGAGGTTTATTCAGTTTTTTTCTCCTGTCACCACTTCAGCCACTGTTCTGCATTTATATAGGCCTCTCTACAGTGTTTATTTTGGTTTCATCACCATCATTAAACGTTATCAGACCTTTGTAACTGTAGTCCACCAACTTGTTTAACTTCTAAAACAGAATACTTTTCAAAACATCTCCACTCTTCTCATTTTGCTTCTCTGTTGAAGACTTTAGGAGGATGTATTAAGCAGACACAAATAATAATTGGTGATTATAAATTAAAATAGTATACATAACATACTAAATTACTCTCTTCACTGAACACTTAGAGTGAGAACTAGGGCACTTTATTTTTGTTGTTATATTATGAAATTCTTTAACAACATAGGAATTTTCCACTCAATGTTATGGTATAATATAGAATGAATAATCCAGTTTTATTTCACTCCTATGATCCAGCATAACGTATTAATTTGCTATATCAGAAAAATGTGACATCATTGCAACTAGGTTGCCCTGAGTTTGGAATAAGAAAATTAAGAGTAATAGGAGACATTTTAACCAGGTTAGCTACGTTTACTGTGGAAGTCAATATGAAATTATTTCCTTTGGGTTGACTAGTATGTAACAAAATTCGATGGTTCTAATTTTTTTCTCATTTAGTCACTAAAGATAGTTTGAAGAAGAATGTCTTACTTTGAATTTGACAGTCGCATAGTAAGCAGGATTCTAAACAGAAACATCCCAGCACTGACAGTCAGAAACTGCAATCGAAAAGTGTACAAAGATTACTATAAACCAGCTTTATTCCTCAAATCCTTCACTCTTATCAATGGCTTTTCACATCAGAATCCAACCATATTGATATTATCTATGGCTGTGTTTTGAGTCATACAAATGATTGTATAAGAATTTTTATATTTTATGACATATTATTAAAATTCTAGGAGACTGAAAACTTTCGAGTATTTTTTAAAATTCAACACAACTTTATTTTCTGAAACCTGATATGAAAAATGTATGTGTCATCACATTCCCTAGCTTTCTTACTCCAAAATGTACTTGTATCAGTGTGGAAGTCAAAATTAAAAAGAAAAAAAAAAAATAGAAAAAAATCCCATCTATTAAGTACTTGTATATTCTTAATATTGCATTAAATATTACATACATATTTAATATATTATATGTTCAAATATAAATTATATTTGCACAATTTAAATTATAATTATATATGCATAATTTCAAATTTGATTCTCAGAAATATATACTGGACTTAGTAAAACCATTTTCATTTTAAGCATAAGGAAATTGCAATTGTGACTGGCAAAATTATATGTCTAAAATCCTAAAGCTTAAGTATTACTTCTTCCTTTTAAGGTGAGAAAATAAAGTCTCAGAGAAGTTAAGTGACTTCCACACAAAGTCATATAGGTTTTAGAACTGAAATTAGAAGTCTTCCTTCTCTGCTACCACACCACTCTGCTTACAAGAAACAAGAAGATAGGACTTTTCTTTATTGAAAGTCAATGAATGTGTTGGGATTCTTACATTATTGCTCATAATCACAACACTCTGCCACCTAAGTATCTTTTGCCCTGTGATTTGTTCCATTCTTTTTTTTTTTCAAAGGTGTGCAGTGATATCTAGAAAAGTTAAATAACTTTATCTAAGGTCAAACAACCAAAAATTAAGATTCATAAATCTCAGCAAATAGTAGCAACATCATTTATTTAGTATTCACTGTTGAATAGACATTGGTAATGTGCTCAAATATCAACTAACAACACCTTATCATTTCAGAGTCACAAAGCACGCATCAGTGATCCACCCTTTGCTGATTCTATACAGGAGCTCAGATAGAAGTGGACTGGGGAATTTTCTTATAGCCATAATAATTTTTCAGAGCAAATGAGTCCATTGGGTGTTTTGTTTTGTTTTTTTCACTCCACAAAATAAACTGGTTAATATGTTTCAACTTATAATAGGAAACCATCAACAGCCATATCTGTGGGTAGACAATTAACATTGTTTTCTATAAAAGAAAATTCTTTTTATATCATATTCCAATAATTATAAATCAAAAAACAAAACATATGAGTAAAACTAAACAACAGTAAAACCTATTATTTAATTCCTTCTCTGAGTATATAATAGAATTTGTTCTTAGTCATCCTCATTAACACTCTGTTACATTCTAGGTGCAATAGTTATGTGGGGAGAACAAAGACTCATAACAATGATCTGGGTACAGCACCCTGAACTATGTTTTACTCACTTTAAGTATAATTATGTTCATCATTATTTTCCCATTATGGAAGTTTTGTTGTATGATAATTTTTTGAAATTATATTCTACACATATTTTTGTAGGCCAAACTATGTTGATCAAAATATGAAACAAGAATTCTACACTTGCCAAATATTTGTGAAAATCAGCTTTTTTTATTTTTTATTTATTTTTTTAAAGATTTTATTTATTTTTTTGATAGAGACACAGAGAGAGAGGGAACACAAGCAGGGGGAGTGGGAGAGGGAGAAGCAGGCTTCCCGCTGAGCGGGGAGCCCGATGCGGGGCTCAATCCCAGGACCCTGGGATCATGACCTGAGTCGAAGGCAGATGCTTAACGACTGAGCCACCCAAGCACCCCGTGAAAATCAGCTTACATAGGTTACCAGAAATTCTCTCCCTAATGTCACAGTCATATTTCAAAGCATAAGTAAAAGTGCTTTTCAGCTAACTAATTACTGATCAGGAGGTTTGAGGGTTATTCTCTTCTTCTCCACTGGCATCCTCTAACTGAATTCTTTTTCTCCTTCCTATTAAATTTTCTTGTTTCCAGTCCCAACTCAATGACTTCAATGCCATGAGGATTTTCCAAACAGGTTAATAGCTTTAAGAGTGAGAGAAACAATGGAGTTAAAGAAACTTGCAGTCATTCTGCTCGTTTACTAAGATTGAATCTTCATTAATAGAGACATTCATTTCGCTATGTTATTAGACTACACAAAGTAGCCTGCATTACCAACATATTACTCTAAAAGTCTGATCTTTCAAGGCATGGAAATTGTGATTCAGTCTTCTAATTTTAGGATGTGTGCTCCTGCAGGTGTCTACAATTCCAAAATATAGACTTCTTAGAAAGAAAATTAAAAACATTTCTCTAAGTTTTTTAAGTTAAAACAAGAAAAACAGAAGTATCTGCATATTTTGAAACAGGTTTCTAAGTGTAAGATGTTAAATATTAGTCATATTATAATTTTCAATTATTATAATTATTATTTAAATGTGTTAGTATTGCAAATTAAGATGATTCATTTGTTTATGTATTATTTTCCTACCATATATGGTCTCCATAAGGGCAGGAATTTCTGACTATGTTGTTTACTGCTGTATCTCCAACACCATAAACAGTGTCTGATACATGGAGGTTATTCAAAAAATATTGGTTAAATAAATTTATAAATTATTTTTCCATATATCCTGTTAGTCAATTTAAGAAATTTAAGTCATACTTCCTAGATTCCTCCTCAAACTCTCTTTCATCCAGTAGTCCGTGAACTGGGAAGCGCTGCTGCTTTTGTCCCAAGCAACAGATTTTTGTCCTTCACAATGATTTTGCCGTCTCTACTTCATTTTTTGAGCATCCTAAGCATTTTTTTGGTGGACAAATTTTCTCAGTCTTTACATCCAAAGCCACTCCACTACCAACAGAGTAAAACTTCAATCTGATATTGAAGTGGCTACAACTTCCTATTCAAGTTTTATTACCAGCTACTCCCTCCTATCCATACATACTATGAATACTCACATCAAACTGTTCGGTAGAAACTAGATATGAGCAGTGGAAGGAATGCCCTGAGGCAGAGTTCCAAGTCCTTGAAGGGGGGCATGATAGAGACAGGAGCTGTAGTCAAGGATGGTGATAAATAGGTTACACATTAAAAGTGAGCAGGAGGTGAGGTGGGGGGGGCACAACATCTGGACCTTGTGGCTTGCAAGACCTTAGGGCTGACAGACCAAGAGCCACAGGTGCAGAGCATGTGCTCTCCTCTTCACTGTTGTCCCAGGGTACCCCCTAGACTCATCACAATGTATTTGCATTGCACTTATATTCTCCCTCACCCCCCCATGGAGAAAGGCTGCCATGAAGGTTCCAGTATAAACCCTGTATGGTCAAACACTACCCCCCAACCTGTGGGAGGAGTCACCTAAATGATTAGAAACAGCCTCCATTAGAGACTACCCCACTGTAGGTCACAACTCCTCACAGCCCAGGAAGGACCCAGTAATATCCAATCCCAAAACAACCTAGGGTCGTTTCCACCTGGCAGAATGTGCTCTACCACCTTGAGAGTGTATTTTCACTTTAATAAACTGCTTTGTGCTTGCTGTTTTCCTTCAGCTATCTTTGTTCCAGGAGGGATCCTCATGTAAATCCTTCCATGGGGAATCCAAGAACAGGGACCTCTATTCACACAATGCAGACTGTCCCACAGGTGACCAAAACTTCTCATGGAGAATTAACCATCTATCTTCAAGTTCACTGAACTTCTTCTTCTGCCATATCCAAATTGCTATGGATCCCAATTAATGACATTTTCTTCATTTTAACTCTTGATTTCCCATTTGTTCTTTGATTTTCATTTCTCTATTTAGATCCCTTTGTCATATTTTCCGGTTTGTTTATATTCTTTTAATTTTACCCATGTATTTATAACAGCTGATTTACTATGTCTTTTTGCTAAATCCCAAATCTGGACTATCTCATAGTTATTTCTATTAACTGCTTTCTTTGCTAAAAACAAACAAACAAAACAAAACTATGATTCCCATTTTCCAGTTTTTCTGCATGTCTAATAATGTGTTAATTGTACTGGACATCATTAATGGGACATTATAAAGAATCTATATTGCTCCTGAAAAATGCTGAGTTTTATTCAACAAACTTGTATAATTTTGGTTTTATGCTTTGTTGGATAAATTTGTGGAAAATCCAACATGTTTCCCAAAGCCCTGCAAATTGTTAGAATTCAATTTCAAACACCTGCAGGTCTTTTTAGGGTTGGTTTTAGGCTTTCTATAAGGTGGCATAAAGTGGGTCTTATTCTAGGGCATGGACCTTACTCCTAGGACTCAATCTTTCTAGAGTATCAGCTATATGCAGGAATGTTAATGGAGAGTTAATATGGTCTCTCCACTCTTGCTTGTCAGGACCTTAATGTCCCCCAGGACTACTTGATCCCTGGTATTTTTGTTTACTTTTTAAATATCTTGCATGTATTCTCTTGTGAGATTCCTATAGTCTCACCCTGCAAATATTTAACACGGTCCTCGCCCAATCTCTCATGGAAAGCCACACACAACATTTGGGCTCTCCCCTCTGCACAACAACCTTTTCTTCTGTGCTCAGATCTAACAGCTTTGAACTCTGATTTCTGCTTCCTTTGCTCAGTAAAACCACCGTGCTTGTCTTAATCCCTAGTTTACTACTCTGTTGTTGGGAAATAGTCCTTATCTATAGAGGCGGGGATACCATGGAGCTCACTGCATGAGTTCACATCTTCTCAGGAATAAGTCTTAGATTCCCTAGAGTCCAGTTACTGAAAACAGTTGCTTCACGTTTTCTCTTCAGGTTTATGGTTATATATGGTGGAAGAGATAGTTTGGCACTCATTACTAGGTCATAACCATGTGAAATCCTCAAAGCAGTGCATCATTATTACTTATTTTTATTTAAGCATTTAATTTTGTAGCCCATAATAATCTGTCAGTCAACATTTACTGAAAAAGTATATGTGGGGATGTCTGAAGGGAATTTAATAGAATCAGGCTACAAAAACTTCTAAGATGCCATTTAAGATTTAAAAATTATGCACATAAACTCTTTAGTATCTCAATGAATTTGCTTTGTTGCAATCATAAAATCCCATAGTTACCCAATTAATTTTTCATATAGCTCAATGACTGAGGTACATAATTTGCTGATGGAGCAGCATAGATCATTATAACAGCTTGTTTTTCCGATTAAATCATCTGAAACTATCTATTGATGATCCAATATTACAGTTTAATAAATAAGTTCCCTTGCTCTTTTTTGCATATTTTGCTGTTTTAGTAAATTGTTTAATTATTGACTGACTAAGCTATATACTTTAGCTCTTGATTTTACATATTTTATTGCTCACATTTCATAGACTTATTTCATGCATATTCTAGATTGTTGACAACATTGTATACATTACCAATTATGAGGGTCAAGTTATTTTTGGATTTTGCTAATTTGCATAATTTGCTAAGTGAGCTATATAATCAAAGTCTGACATGCAAAATAATATAGAAATACATTTTATTCATAAAGTTTATTGACATAGAAAAGTCTTCCTTTTGTCTTTTATCATTTCACTTTAATATTTTGCTCAAAATCATTATGAAAAATAACGTCTTTAACTATTTAATGGTATTAAGGTCAAATAGAGAAAATACTGTCCTAGAAATAAGCTGAAACATGAAATTCTAACATCTTAGGTTATTTTTAATTATTTAGTGAAATATTTATGTATTTTGTAGGAAGCATGTTTTTTGTTTCTGTTATTTATAGGAAAACATTATTTTGTAAAAGGACTTGTTAGGTCTACCCTAACAAAATACCACTGATAAAGTAGCTTAAACAACAGAAATTTATTTTCTCATAGTTCTGGAGGCTACAAGTTCAAGATCAAGGTTTCAGGAGGTTTATTTTCTTCTGAGTTCTCTTTACTTGGCTTTCAGATGGCCACATTTTCTCTGAGTCCTCACATGGTCTTTCCTCAGTGTACACATACCCTTGGTGTCTCTCTGTGTGTCCTAATCTCCTCTTATTATAAAGGCATCAGTCAGATTGGATCAGGGCTCATCCTAAACATTTCATTTTAACTTAATTATCACTTTAAAGACCCAATGTCAAAATACAGTCACAGTCTGCATTCTGATGTATTGGAGGTCAGGATTTTAAATATAAATTTTGGAGCGCCTGGGTGTCTCAGTTGGTTAAGTGACTGCCTTCGGCTCAGGTCATGATCCTGGAGTCCTGGGATCGAGTCCCACATCGGGCTCCCTGCTCAGCAGGGAGTCTGCTTCTCCCTCTGACCCTCCCCCCTCTCATGCTCTCTCTATCTCAGTCTCTCTCTCAAATAAATAAATAAAATCTTAAAAAAAAAAAATAAAATAAATAAATAAATAAATAAATATAAATTTTGGAGGGACACATTTCAATCCATAGTTACATGATTTTTTATTTTAATATTTCTTTTATACTTCAGAAGAATAATAAAAAATTATAGAAACCACTTGATATCAATTGGTAAGTATAGATCTTTTAACTATTGTTATATGAACTTACTCGATTATTCCACAACTACTCTCATTTTATAACATGCTATTTGACCACATACTTAAACAAAATTTTAATGGCATGTCAAGAATATTTTATATATAAGCTACATCTTTTATATAATTTGATTCTTTTATGAGTGAACTTAAAAAACAAGAATGCAAAAGGTATTTTATTTCACAATTATCCCTATGGGGAATCTCATATAACTTTATATTCTAGAATTCCCTGAGGCTGGTTCACCTTCACTATAAAGTTAGCTGAAAGAATTTTGTTTGTTTGATTCTATAGCTAGAATACTTATATGAAACATTTGTATGTAGTTATAAACACTTTTTGGCCCAGATTTTAAGTCTTTGCTTTAAAATTAGAAATCCATTAAGAGAAAATACATAAGGTATGTTGACATTACCTCAAGTTTTGGAATAATGAAAATCTGTCATTTTGATACTATTTCCTCATAGTAATTCGTGATAGAACTCTTAATGTTAGATTTTAACATGTCATTTGAGATTCTCATGCATAGGTTTCAATCAATCCCTAGAAATTATTTGCAAAATTAGCACTTGTGTATGTGAATTTCTGTTTTACTCTTCTTTTTGGTGAGTCTCTAGAATTTACTCCATTAGCAAAAAGATTTGGGAAAAAGGATTAACTGCTCCTACCTAAATGTGAAGATAGTTTGTTTTGTTTTATTGAGGGTTGTCAGGAAGCTGAAAATTTTGGGAAAAGTGGCTTATTATAGTTAAATTTGGGGTTGGAGAGGGAAAAGAATAAAGGAAAGAGAGGGTGGTTGCTTCTCCAAAAGGAGCAACCCTTCAAGGCCTACAAATGAGCTGCGTCGACTTCCAAAGTCCTCAAATAAGGCTCATTTCTGGAAAGTGGCCTTATCTGAAGAATAACAATGTTTTCAAAATACGGTATAAATATCATGAACCTCAGGACCTTTGCATATGCTATCTCTACTTCTTAAAATATACTTCTTTCTGTGCATAACTAGATCCTTTTTTATCTTTCAGGTCTAAGCATATATTTACCTCCTCAGAGACCTCTCAGAGATCAAGTAGGGTCCTAAACCATTACTCCATCTCTGTTATAATTTTGTACCACATATATGCTTAATTCATCAATTAATAAACATGTATCTGTATACTTATTTGCTTACAGAATGAGTATGTGATAATAATTAGTATGCATACAGTAATAAGAAAATATTCTATTTTGTTGAGCATTTGCATTTGGAGTTAGCAAATGATATCTGCACCCACAGTCAATTATTTATAACATAACCAGGGATATCTTCCATAGGCAAATCTGATTTTTTCACAGTTGGTGAAATCTACTTCAGTGATTTTGAATAGGCTTTAGAATAAAGGCAAAGTCCTGGCCTTAGGACACAAGACTTATAATTCATACTCAGATGTTAAAACTCTAGATGTTGACTCCCCCAGAGAGCTCTCCTAGTCCTTTCCTCTTCCTATAACCTACCTGCTTGTTCTCTGTGCTCTAACTGCACCCTACGCATACCTCTAGGGTTTACTACACCAGAATTTCATTGGAAAAGGAAATTTCCTTCCTTATTTATCTCTTGTGTATCTAGTGCTAAGATATGGTACTTTTTATATAGCAGTTACTCAATAACTTTCTGAAAAATAGATGAATTACTTACACCTACATTTAAAATGTACTCAAAATGCAAATTAACCATTTTGCCCCTCACAAATCAACTTTTTTTTCCTACCCTTGTTATATTAAGGACAGTCTCCTTATCACTTAGAATGGAAATTTTGGAGTCATTTTTAGTTGATCTTTATCTTCTTTAGCTCTCTCAACCTCCATTCAAACAAAAATAACGATTTTACTTCTAAATAATTTCTCTCATTATTTTATTCTTCTTATATTTATTGATGCTTCCCTAGTGCTATACCATTTGATCCCCACTATGTCAGGTTAAAATAGATTTGACTGTCATGATTTTCATGTTAGTTTATATACTTCCAGGTCTATCACAAATAGCTTTATTTTACAGACCTTCCTCAAAATCCCCACCTCTCCCCTCAATGTGCTTGCATTAGCTGACCTACTATTCTCCACCATATCCATTTTATTAAATGTTAAAAAATCAACGGCACCTGGGTGGTTCAGTTGGTTAAATGGCCAACTCTTGATTTCAGCTCAAGTCATGATCTCAGGGTCCTGGGACCGAGCCCTGTGTCAGGCTCTGCGTTTAGCGCAGAGTTGGCTTCAGGATTCTCTCTCTCCCTCTGCCCCTCTCCCAACTACACCCCGCCCCCCGTGCTCTCTCTCTATCTCTCAAATAAATAAATAAATCTTTTTTAAAAATCAGCTTAATGACTAAGCTCATGAAAATGATCTTTTCTTTCTCATCTTAATCTTTTCAATTTAATCTCTCTAATCTGAAACTCCATAGTTGTCTGTTGTATCATTATTGCAATATATTTTACTTTAGTCTTAGGGCTATTTTTCTTTTTTTCTCTTTTTTCATACTTATACTTCCCCTAACAATTTTATAATGTCAGGAGGAAAGGAAATCCAGCATTTTTATCTGTCTACCTATTACATTGTCTGGCATTGTCCTTTGCAAATAGTGAGGTCTGAATAATGTCACTCAAGTAGATACATGGGAATATTTGGCTCGGGTTTGACATATAGTGATTGGTAAGAAAAAAGGATAAAAGCAGCAGCTATTTTTCTGGTAAATTGAACCCACTCAGTTATAAATATTTCCTGGGCTTTATTTAAATAAAAGTCTTTATTGTCATATAGAGATGTATTCTTTGGACTGTAAAATGCTAAGCCAAATAAAGTAATTAGTTGCCAATATTTAAAATTAGTAGACTTCATTTAATTTCCAAAGTCTTTTTAAAAGTGAAAAGCAGATCTGGCAGTACTGGGCAAATATTCATGTAGAGCTGTAATTTGCTGGAGATGAGCAGCAACTGACCTATTTAGCTGAGGCTGCTGTGTTTCGGTTTTCCAGACTTTCAAATGGCCTATTTACCTTAATTACATCTCTCTTTCTCTCTCTCCTTTTGTTTTGTTTTGTTTGGCTTGTTTTTTTTTTTTTTGTTTTTGTTTTTGGTTGGGGAGAGGGGTCTAGCCTGTGTAAACATTTAATTGGGACCTTTTCTTTTAAATCTATAACCTATATATTTTACTAATAAAGAATAAGTTTTCTTATTCTACTTGCATTTGGAATCAGGGTTTAGGGACACCTAGGTGGCTCAGTCTGTTAAGCGACTGCCTTCAGCTCAGGTTGTGATTCCAGGGTCCTAAGATTGAGCCCCGCATCGGGCTCCTTGTTCACAGGGAATCTGCTTCTTCCTCTCTTCCCCACTTGGGCTTGCTCTCACTATCTCTCTCTCAAATAAATAAATAAAATCTTTAAAAAAAAAAAAAAAAGAATCAGGGTTTAAAACCATAAGTACACCAGTTATGCCAGCCAGCTGAACAGAAGCTGAAAGAAATTGAAAAGAGTACAGAAGGAAGAAACAGAGAAAGGCTAAAACAAGTAAAGAGCACATGCTTGTATATTAAAGGAAAAATAACAAAAACCAAGAAATTTGCCAGACTCTGGGTTAGGCACTTAACATATATTATTACATTAGTTAATTTTTACTATAACTGTATAAGGAATATTCTCCAGCTCTTTCCATTGAAAAGGCCTGGAACCAGTGACACCCCATTAGCAATTACTTATCTACTGCTCAGATCTCAATTTCTGAATATCATTTCCTTCTTTTTTTTTAAAGACTTATTTATTTGAGAGAACAGGAGAAGGGTAGAGAGAGAGGGAGAGAAACTCAAACAGACTCCTTGCTGAGCACAGAACCTGATGCAGGGCTTGATCTCACTACCCTGAGGTCATGACCTGAGCTGAACCTGAGAGTTGTTGGCTGCTTCGCTGACTACACCACCCAGGCACCCCTAAATACCATTTACAATAAAAGGAACTAGTGTTCCTTGGAGAAATGGCTGATTCCAAGGCTGGTGCAGGACAACTTTCCACATGAAACTGAAATAACTAGCTCAGAAAAGAAGGGAGTGTTCAAAGAATAATTGAATGTAGCATAGGCCTCAGAAGCCAGATTGAAGAGGCTTCACTACCTAAATGTATAACAATTTGGGTACCCAAATAAGTAATGGTAATAACAGATTAGAACATACAGAACAAGCTAGGTAAGATTTAGTCCATATGGATATCAATTTTGAAATTAACTATTTGAAAGTTCAATAAGAAACAGCATACTAGAAAATTATTTAGGTTCCTCCCCTCAAAATAATGATTGAGTACCAGCAGAAGGAAACTAAATGGATAAAATTGCTGATACCACTGTGATAGGATCATCAAAATTAACATAGAATACCATTTAACAAGATGCAGTAGGTAGAACAAACATTCCTTCTGTGATATTCCTGTGGACTCTAATCAAAAGAGAACATTAGAAAAATCTAAATTACAAAATTACCAGGCTGCAATCCTCAAAAATGTCAAGGTCCTAAAAGTCAAAGAAAAACTAAGATGCAGCTTTAAATTCAATGAGACTAAAAAGATACAGTGACCTAAATTCAACAGGTGATTTTTTTTTTTTCAAAGATTTTATGTATTTGACAGAGAGAGACACAGCGAGAGAGGGAACACAAGCAGGGGGAGTGGGAGAGGGAGAAGCAGGCTTCCTGCTGAGCAGGGAGTCCGATGCGGGGCTCGATCCCAGGACTCTGGGATCATGACCTGAGCCGAAGCCAGACGCTTAACGACTGAGCCACCCAGGCGCCCCTCAACAGGTGATTTTAAACTGAACCATTTTTCTATAAAGGATAACATTGGAACCACTGGTGAAGTGTGAAGAGTTTGAGGATAAAATAATAGTAACCTATCAATAACGACTTCTTGATTTTGATGGTTGTACAGCAGTTTTATACAAGAAAGTTGTTTGTAGAGCATCAGATTGATAATTTATTCTCAAATGACACAGGAAAATATAACTCTTTGTGTTGTGCTTGAAAATTTTCTGTAAGTTTGAAACTATTTCAAATAATTTAAAAATATATTTTATATATATTGCCAGGGAAAAATAATTCCTAGATTTAAAGAACATGCATTTATGTTTATAGAAATAAATAATTTCTCTTTAATTGAAATAAAATCACTTGCTGATTTCACACTAGCAGAAGAGCCATGACCATTGACTCTGTTATTCTTCTTTCTGGTTTAGGATATAATATATATATGAAAAAAGAAAAAAAGCTAAGGATGTGTTCAAAGTAATTATTTTTATTTTAATTAATTGAAAAGTGGTACTTAAGTGGATCTCAGTGCAGAGATAAAGAATAAATCACTATACTTAATTATTTCAAAACTCTTCTTTTGTCTTATGTTGTACATGTGATTTCATATTTCACACTTTAAGTAAAAAAACAGTTCTGTTAAAGTATCTCCCAGAAGAAGTTTGTTCAGGAAACCAAACTTTTGAGAATGAACAGCTGCTTTATCTTATGCTTTTCAAAGCTGACAGAGTAAGCTGTGATATCAGGAAGTAGCACAATATCTTGCAATTATAGACAGCAAAAAGAATTTTGTTGCTGAATCAAAGAAATTGATACAAGTAAAGTGGCAAAGGGCAGAGAAAGATACAAGGAGCAGTCATGAACTTTGCGGTTTGACATATATGAGTTTTATTACCCATCCTCCATCATATTTATATATGAAATCACGGGCAAGTTGACAAACCATTCTGAGTCTTGAGTTCATGTTTGGCAAAGCAGAAATCTAATATTCACAGCGCTGTGTTGAGATTAAATGATATTATAAATGTAAAGCTTCTGGCACAGGACTGTTTGATTTGTTGGTTTTCCTTTTTAAATGGATATGAATTATTGATTAACTTTCATTTCAATAATCTATTTGACAAATAGACTATACTTCCTCATGAATTACAAGGCTGTGGATCAGTGGGATGCCAATATTGAAGATTATGTAGAGTGTGTCAGATAAATTATATACAGACTCGTTCTTGGTACTGGAGATTCAATCACATGAACTCAATGGCTCCTGCCAACTTTGTGGTAGGATGGTTGGCTACACCAAACTGAGAGTTAAAGAAGTTCTATAAAGGTATCATAAATATCATTGCTGCCTTCTTTTAGCATTTAGCCTAGTCTCAAGAAATATACAGTTGAACTTCATTATTCATGGATTCTGTATTTGCAAAATCATCTATTCACTAACATTTATTTATAACTCCTGAATTAATACTTATGGTATCTGTGGTCATTTGTGGCCATACACAGTATGGCAAAAGCTTTGTCTCTCCTGACATGTATGTATGTTCCCAGTTGAGATCAAGTAAGGCAAAGTTCTACCTTCTTGTTCGAACTTCATATTGTAAATGATTGTCTTTTTCATGTTGCTTTTGTGCTACTTTTTTCCTCATGTTTTGTGTTTTTTTTCTTAATGATTTTGCTGCTTAAAATGGCTCCCAAACATATTGAAATATCCCTCTGCCTCACTCTTACACAGACACATGTCATTGGATTTAGGGCATAGCTGGATGATTGAGATGATCTTCTCATCTCAAGATACTTAATTTAATTACACCTATGAAAATTCATTTTGAAATAATGTAAAATCAGTTTCAAGGCATTAGTAGATATCTTTTGAAGGATCATGATTCAACTCATTATATTCTTTCCTATGGCTCCCAAAATTCACACTCATTCTGTGTGCAAGATACATCCACCTCATCCCAATATCCCCAGAGGTCTCAATTTATGAACTATAAGCTATTTTATCGTATTAAGTTAGACATGTATGTAATAATTTCTAGAGCGATCACATAAAAATAAAACTATATAAAGAGCTATATACAAAAACACTATGTATCTATTAAAATTGAATACTAAAAGAAGTTTATTTTACCTTTAGTAAGGCAAGAAAAGGGAGAGGATCAAAATATGGGAGAAACAAATGGGAAAAAATAATAAAATGAAGGATTTAATCCAACATATCAATAACTGCATCAAATGAAATGGTCTTAATACACCAACTTAAAGACCAAGATTGTCAAATTGGATAAAATGTTATAATTCCATTATAAGTAGATTGAAATTGAAGTATAAAAATATATACCAGGTAAACAGTAATCAAGAAGGCTGGAATGGGGGCGCCTGGGTGGCTCAGTCGGTTAAGCGACTGCCTTCGGCTCAGGTCATGATCCCGGGGTCCCGGGATCGAGCCCTGCATCGGGCTCCCTGCTCGGCAGAAAGCCTGCTTCTTCCTCTCACACTCCCCCTGCTTGTGTTCCCTCTCTCGCTGTGTCTCTCTCTGTCAAATAAATAAATAAAATCTTAAAAAAAAAAGAAAGAAAGCTGGAATGACACTATTAATATCAGACGAAGTAGACCTAAAAACAAAACTATACAATACAAGGGAATAAGAGGAAAACTACATACTAATAAATAAAACTATTAGACAAGATAACATGACAATCCTAAATGTGGATACATCTGAAAAGGTTTCAAAATACATGAAGCACTAAACTGATATAACTGAAAGAAGAAATAGACATATTCACAATTAAAGTTGGGGACTTCAACACCCCCTTCAGGATTTGATAGAGTAGAAAAATCAGTGAGTATTTTATACTTTGGGATGTAATGCCTATAGTATTGGCACAAAAATGAGGTATGGAGAATCCCATTTTAGCAACTAGATAAATTTATATGTGTATAATAATGTTTGTATATAAATGTCTGTATTCAGAGAGAAAGATAAAAAGGGAAGGAGGAAGAATGGAAAGAAAGGAAGGAAAGAAGGAAAAGGAAAATAATAAAAGAAAGATTTCTCTAAGCATAACTATAAAAATATTAAAAACAAATCTAGAAACTGTAGTGTAATATTCATTTCATTCTTTATAAATCTTTTTGTTAGTTGAACATTTTATGATAATCGTATATCTGTATAAATTCAGAATGAAGAGTAATGCTATTTCCATTTTTGAAACACATGACTGTTGACTTACCCTGTGATGATATTATTAAGTTTGATAATACCTTTCAAGCATTAAAAATGTTTTTTCCCTATCTTAAATTTCAAATAATAATGATTTTTGCAAAGAAAACACAAAATTATACTAAATGGATCTTAAGAATTAAAAGAGGTGGGTGCCTGGGTGGCTCAGTCGGTTAAGCGACTGCCTTCGGCTCAGGTCATGATCCCAGGGTCCCGGGATCGAGTCCCGCATCGGGCTCCCTGCTCGGCAGGGAGTCTGCTTCTCCCTCTGAGCCTCCCCCCTCTCATGCTCTCTCTATCTCAGTCTCTCTCTCAAATAAATAAATAAAATCTTTAAAAAAAAAAATTGGTAATTGTTTGGGGCGCCTGGGTGGCTCAGTTGGTTAAGCGACTGCCTTCGGCTCAGGTCATGATCCTGGAGTCCCGGGATCGAGTCCCGCATCGGGCTCCCTGCTCGGCGGGGAGTCTGCTTCTCCCTCTGACCCTCCTCCCTCTCATGCTCTCTGTCTCTCATTCTCTCTCTCAAATAAATAAATAAAATCTTAAAAAAAAAAAAAGAATTAAAAGAGGTATACATCACTCATATATTGTTTTATTCTCCTTCCTTGGAAATGTATTTATTGAGAAGACACTTACCATAGAATTTAAGTATACTTGTCAAGTGTTTTTCTCTGAAATATTTCACCAAATATGAAACATAATAATCTTTAAACAGTATAACGTGGTTACTTTAAGCTTGCTCTCTCTCCTCTTTCTCTCTCTCAAATAAATAAATTGAAATAAATCTTAAAAAAAAAAAGAATTGCAAGATATACTCATGTTTATGAATAAGTGCAGTTAAGACCACTGCATGGCAGATAGCATTTTTTTGTTAAAATTAGTATATTTTATATTACTTGAAATTTTATAAGATTAGTTCCTGACTTAAAATCAATCATGACAACATGACTCATGTAATCAATATGAAAATCAAGATTCAGAAATGTTCCATCACCTCAAAGATTCCTTATGCTGCCATATATAGTCACACAAACCCATCCCCTTCTTAACAGATAGCAACCACTAAAATGTTAACACCAGTAGTCTCTAATAAGTTTTGTATATATATAAAAAATAGAGAGAGCAATATTAATGAGTGATAGAAACTGATACACTCATAAACACTATAGATAAAATAGAATTCTAAAAAAAAAAAAAATTAAAGTAATCCATACTAGGGCAGGAAAATAAATGAAAACAGAGAGAACTAAGGAAAATAGGAAAGAAAAAATATAATGGTACACTTCAGCTTTAATATATCACTAATTAGATTAAATGCAAATGGCCTAAATACATCAATTAAAAGATAGTGATTGGCAGAGTGAATAAATAAAAAAAAACTATTAACCAAGTTATCTGTAAGAAACTCATTTCAAATATAACAATACAGGTAAATTGTAAGTGATCAGGTATAATACAGGTATGTTGTAAGTAACCAGGTATAATGAGATATACCATACACACACTATCAAAATAAAACATGAGTGGCTATATTATTAACAGGTGATAAACTGCGGAGCAAAGAGAATTGCCAGGAACAGAAAGGGACATTACATAATGGTGAAAATAAGTCAATCCACTAAGAAGACTTAGTGATCCTAAACATGTAGACCTCAACCAGAGAGCTACAAAATACTTAAAGCAAAAACTGCTAGAACTGAAAGGAGAAATTTTAAAAATCCCCAGTTATGGTTAAGGACATCAAATCACCTGACTCCGAAATTACTTAATAGATTATCAGAAAAGATATCAAAGAATTGGACAACAGTGCCAGCCAACAGGATCTAACTGACATTTCTAGAACACTCCACCTCACAGCAGCAGAATACACATTCTTCAGAAGGTCCATTGAAGCAATTAACAGGATAGATCACACCATGGTTTCTAAAACAAACCTCAAAAAACTTAAAAGAATTGAAAATATACAGAGTATAAATCTGAATATAATGGAATCAATTGAACAATCAATAAAAGAAAGATAACGGGAAAATCTCCAAACACTGGGAAATTTAACAACAGACTTCTAAATAATCTGTGGGTCAAAGAGGAAGTCTCAATAGAAATGAAAAAAAAAAAAATTGAACTAAATGAAAATAAAAAAGTACAACTTATCAAAATTTGTGGGATGTAGCAAATGCAGTGCTGAGAAATTTATAGCACTGAATGTTTACATTAGAAAGTAAGAATGGTATCAAACCAAGAATATAAGCTTCTACCTCTAAAAGCTAGGAAAAGAAGAGCAAGGTAAACACATAGCAAACAGCAGAAAGGAAGTAAGATAAATCAATAAAATTAAAAACAGAAAAACAAGAGTAAAAATCTATCAACTCAAATGGATCATAAGTCCAAATGTAAAACTGGTGAATAGATAAAATGTGGTTCATCCATACAATAAAATATTACTCAACAAACAAAGAAACAACTACTAATAGATGGTATAATTATGATGGATCTCAAGGGCCTTGCACTGAATGGAAAAGCCAATCTCAACATGTGACATATTCTAAGATTCTTTCATTCAACATTCTCGAAATGACAAAATTATAATTACGGAGAACAGATCAGTGATTACTGGGGTTAGGGCATGATTATAAAGGGGAAGGGGAAGTGGGACAGAGTGTCTTTAGTGAGGTAGAACAGTTCTATATATTAGGTGTGATGTTTATTATATAAAGATAAACATATAAATCTATACATATCTTAAAATTTAATAGAATTATTACACCAAAAAAGGTGCATGTCAAAGTTATTGAAATCTCAATAAAATCTAAATTTTATTTCACCGTATTGATCTAATGTCAATTTCCTGGTTCTGATTATTGCACTAAGGTTATGTAAGATCTTTATCATTGGGGAAGTTCAGTAAAAAATACATAGGAGCTCTCTGAATTATTTTTCCAGCTTTTCAAAATAAAAATGATTCAACACACACACACACACACACATACACACACACCCCATATGTGTGAACACACAGACCCCCACACAAAAACACGATATGAAGATGAAGGCAGAAATTAGGGTGATGCTTCTACAAGCCAAAAATGGTCAATCCCAAAGATTGTTAGTGAACTATCAGAGAGTAGGTGAGAAACATGGAAAAGATTCTCTCTCACACCCCTGGGAAGGCAACAACTTTGCCATGTCAGCACCTTGGTCTTGGACTTCTAGTCTCCAGAATTATGAGACCATACATTTTTTAAGATTTTATTTATTTATTTGACAGAGAGAGAGAGACACAGCGAGAGAGGGAAAACAAGCAGGGGGAGGGGGAAAGGGAGAAGCAGGCTTCCTGCAGAGCAGGGAGCCAGATGCGGGGCTTGATCCCAGGACCCAAGGACCATGACCTGAGCCGAAGGCAGACTCCCAACGACTGAGCCACCCACACACCCGAGACCATGCATTTTTGTTGTTTAAGCTATCCAGTTAAGGCAACCCTAGCAAACTAATACAAACTGAAAGAGACATTCATAGTTTTAGAGAATATACCATATTCTATGCAAAAAAACCTATACATGTATTTTCTGGTGATGGTAAAACAGAAAATCTGGGTAATGATCTATCTTAGTCTGCTTGGGCTGCTGTAACAGAATACCATAGACTGGGTGGCTTATACAAGAGAAATTTATTTTTTATAGTTCTAGAAGCAGGAAGTCTGAGATCAGAGTGCCCATATGGTCAGGTTCTGGTGAAAGCTCTCTTCCTGACTCTCAGATGGTTACCTTCTTGCTGTCTCTTCATGTGTCAGAGAAAGAGAGAGAAACGGAGCTCTCTGATATCTCTTTTCATCAGGGCACTGATCTCAACATGAAGGCTCTAACCTTATGATCTTCATCTAAACCTGATTATCTCCCAAGGACCCCATCACCATACACCATTACACTGTGGTTAGGACTTCAACATATGAATTTTGGTGGAACCCAAAATTTCAGTCCACAGCAGGTCTAATAGGCACAATTGAGTTAAATGGGACTATATGGAATATTGGATGACTAAGTGACCATTTGTTAAACTGAAAGGATTTACTCGGCACCGCATTAATCCCCAAGGAGATTTTAACAATGTGTGACAGCCATAAACTTGATTTGATCCTTGCTGCCAGGCCAGAACTAATTGGCTTTCATCTCTCAACTACCTTGTCAAATATATGTCCTATTATTTAAAGTCCTGAAGCAGTTGCCCTTTCCAGCCCTCAAGGCCTTTTCTTTCTTACGTTATTCTCTTTTATTCCAGGAAATTCTTCCCTGAGTTCATTTTTTTCATGTAAAACCTTGACAAAAGCAGTCAAAATCACCCAACACACACTACTAATATCCACTTGTTACATGATCTACTTTCCAAGTTATTGCTGGACAGTTTTACCAAATGTTTTGTCACTGTGTACCACCCTCATCATTTTACCAGCCACCACTGCCCAACTACTAGGATACCACAAATGAAGATAGTTGTTAGGGTAGGACCACAACTCCATGTACCAGTGTTCATTAATATCAGTCAGGGCAGGCTAAATTATGCTGTGATAATAAGCAAACCTTGGCGGCTTAACAAAAACAACAAGAAGTTTAATTCTTGTACATACGATATGTAAAATGTGGTTGAGGTAAGGGTCTAATCAGCTTCAGACACTCATAGGCTAAGGCTGATAGAGGCCATCCTGTAGCTGCAACACCTGGGACACTAGGTCTGCTCAGGACAGTTTTTGAAGTGTGTGTTAGATCCTAGAGCAGACATAAATCATATTCTTTTGTCTTCTATTTCCCGTAGCATGAAGTAAATACTGGATATAATTCCTCCTTGATTTAGCAATAAAAAATAAAAATAAAATTAAAACAAAAGGAAAGCATTGAAACCACTCCCTCCAAATATGAAATATATATACTTAAGTTACTTAGATAATATCAGATGAAAATAATCGTCTACATTTTCCCAAATGGGAGCAGAAATTTTTCTGTTTCTATTCTTTCTGCTTTGTTTAAACTAAGTAATGAATTTATTTAAGAAATTTATCATTAGTAGATAATAAAATAATGCACTGATCATCTGTTTATTATCACATATATTTATATGCTTATTATCACATATAAATATATGAAGGAAATAGAGGAGTATTAATTACTTCATAATAGAAATAAAAAGAAATTGGAGGGGGAGATGAACCATGAGAGACGATGGACTCTGAAAAACAAACTGAGGGTTCTAGAGGGGAGGGGAGTGGGGGGATGGGTTAGCCCGGTGATGGGTATTAAAGAGGGCACGTTCTGCATGGAGCACTGGGTGTTATACGCAAACAATGAATCATGGAACACTACATCAAAAACTAATGATGTCATGTATGGTGACTAACATAACATAATAATAAAAAAATAAATAAATAGAAAAAATATTCAAATTATCATTAAGTGCACTCTTAATATTAACGGTGTTCCGTGTTTTGTATTTTCTAACATTTGCATTTATTAAACAAGAAGCCTAATAAATTCTGCAAACAATCCAAGTCATGAATTTGGAAAAAAAATAAATAAATAAAAAGAAAATAAAAAGAAAAAATTTATATATAATATTCTCAAATTTCTAAAGACCTTCAAATATTACAAGTTCTGCTTGGTTTCTTAAGAAAATAGAGTAAATATAGAAAGTATGTAATTAATCTGTGATTTCAGTTATGGATGACCCTAAGGAAAAAATCACTAAGTAAATAAAAGTTATTCTTACATCATCTTTTCTCATTTTCCCTTACAGAATGCTCTCATCTCTTTCTACCCCATCAGCCTGGATTTCCCAGAACTGTATTTGGTTGTCCAAAATATAATGTTAGGTATTACTTTCCTTCAGTGAACCATTGTTTTTGTTTTGTTTTGTTTAGATTTTATTTATTTATTTGAGAGAGAGAGAGAAGGAGCATGAGTGGGAGGAGGAGCAGAGGGAGAAGCAGACTCCTAGCTGAGCAGGGAGCCTGATGTGGGGCTCAATCCCAGCACCTTGAGACCATGACCTGAGCCGAAGGTAGAGGCTTAAGCGACTGAGCCACCCAGGCACCCCTGCAGTGAACCATTGTTAATTTGCTTTACTTCTAGCAAAACATGCCCAGAAAAGTTTCAATTCCTAGTACATCACATAAATCCAAACGAATGCAACCAATGACAATGTAATTGCTGTGAATTATGTTTTAATTTAAACAAAGAGCATCTCTATTATTAGAAGCAAATAAGTTATAAACATAAAATAAATAAATAAATAACAGGTTCTCTTAACCCAAAGAAGTCATCAGGAATTCTGTGTAGAAAAATAGGGCAGATAATTTTATCCAAGAAAGGCATATAATAAGGAAACTGACTTTATTAAGTACGTATGCTTCAAGTCCTGTGTTATGCTACTTTTATATAGATTCTCTCAATTTGGGTAGATTTTACTGTCACCAAATAACAAATGGGTAAATTGAAGATTAGAAATTTGTCCAACATAATGAACAGAGCTAACAAGTTTTTTAAAAGTTTTTAAACTTTTATGTCTATTTTATCATCTTATCCTTCAACCTTTTTAAAACCACATTATATAGACAGTTAAAAGGAGGGCATATTATAGCAAATAGCTCAAGATCATATGTACCAATACCTTCTTAAAACTTCAACTAGTAGAAAAAAACATTTTGATATAAAAAATTTGCATAAGAAAAGCTGAAAAAAATTTGTTCGTTTTCTATTACTGTACCAAATTACAAAACATTTCATCACTTAAAACAGCATGAATTTATTTCTTACAGTTTTGTAGATCAGAAGTCCATTGTACTCAGCTCGTTTCTCTGCTCATGTCTCCCAAGGCTCAAATCAAGGTTTCAGCAGTGCTGTGTTCCCCTCTGGAGATCCTAGGGGAAAATCCGTTTCCAGGCTCATTCAAGTTGTTGGTGTGCAGCATAGAACCTGTTTTCTTACCGGCAGTCACACAAGTCCCACCTTAGCTCCCAGAGGTCTCTTTCCTGGTACTTGTACTGTACTCTCAAAACCTGCAACAGCAGGTGGAATGCTTCTCATAATGTCCTATCTATCTTCTCTGCCTCCTGTTCTTCTGAAGCTTCTCTCTCTGATTTCAGCAGGGAAAGTACCTCATTTTTAAGGGCTCTTGTGATTAGACCAGGCTCATCAGATAGCCAAGATAAATCAACCCATCGCAAATTCCATGGTCTTAATCATATCTGCAAAGTCCTTTTTGACATATTACATATAGTAGTTCCCCCTTGTCCATGGTTTTGATTTCTGCGATTTCAGTTACCCCGTCAACTTTGGTCAGGAAGGAGGTGATACTTGTGATGTATTGCCAGAAGGTCAATAGTAGCCTAATGCTACGTCACAATGCCTACATCATTCACCCCACTGCATCTCATCATGTAGGCATTTTATCATCTCACATCATCACAAGAAGAAGAAGGGTGAGTACGGTACAATAAGGTACTTTGAGAGAGACCATGATTACTTTTTATTACTGTTACTGTTATGATTGTTCTATTTTATTATTAGCTATTATTGTTAATCTCTTAGAGTGCCTAATCTATAAATTAAACTTTATCATACATATGTATGTATGGGAAAATTCATAGTATATATAGGATTCAGTGGCATATATATACTATGCTTTTTGAGTGTTCAGTACTATCTATGGTTAAAGGCCTCCACTGGGGGTCTTAGAATGTATCCCCTGTCGATAAGGGGTACTATTGTATATTATATTAACAGGTTCCAAGGATTAAGGTATGGATATCTTTGGGGGGGATCTTGTTATTCGGTCAAAAAAAAAAAAAACAATTTCATAGACAATCTGAAAATCATAAAGTGGGAACAGGGAGGGTTTTTCTTACACTGAAAAAAAGTCATCATATAGAATTACTTTAGTTCTTTATGTATAATGACATAGCATACTATTCCTGCTATCTTTGAATGATTCTTTTGAATTAGTTGTGATTACAACCTGAATATATTTAAGTGAATTCAAAAATAGTTTGACATTTGCTAAAAATCTTCAAAACAGACTTGACTATATATTATTGCAATGAGCTCTTTTATTTGCTAATTTAAAGTCTGGGTCACAAATATTACAGTAGCTCTTCTTTTTTCCTTCCAAGTGTTTTAGCACCCGATTCTCACATATCCATTTAAAAGGAAATGATTTGATTAGCACTGTACTATGATTTCTTTAAATGTAAACATTAAACATAATTTCTTTTTAGTCTGAATGAGAGATGCATATGTCATGGAAGTTACCCATCTTCAGTCTATAAATAAAACAGCATAGTACAATACTATAATAGAATAAATGCCAGAAGATGTTGCTTTCAAAAACAGTAGATTACTAATTGACCTTTTCTGCATTTACCATACTATTTATCATTTCAGCAGTTAGCCATCTTTCTGACAAGTGAATTTCTTAAAAGTGTGTATGACATTTAACTGGATAGAGTTATTTGTCATTGAATAATTTAATGTCATTTCTTATTGCTTCAATTTAAATGGTTGATCTAATTTTTATTTGCGATGTACCATTTAGATGATTCATATTATATTGGTTAATGTCTAAATACTTTAAAAATTTAGATGAATGTACTTTTCACTTGTCAACATAATCAAATGGAGCATATGGGATTTAAATTAAACAGTTGATTATATCCCATGATAGAATCCATTTACTTTACCCTCTCCCCTCCATCTTGCTTATTCACATATCCTCTACATCTTCTCTAGAGTCTACTTTACGTCTCTAGATCTACAATAATCTAATGAAATCATCAAAACTCCCATAATTCATGAGCTCCTTGGATTGACATCCTCATTTTCTTCCTTTCTTTATTCTACATTCCAGCATTCATATTTACCTTTTCCTTTAATCTTCTGCATTAAAATTATACCTCTTTTCCTAGATTGCACTGAAAATTAATTTCAGTGTTCTTTATAAAAGCTATAGATAACACTTTCTTATTTATTACCTTTTATTTGCTACATTTTATGGTTCATTAACATTTATATCTATTAATAGGTAACTTATTTATAACTATCAGCTTCTCTTGAAATTAACCTTTTTAATAGTTTTTATAGTACTTTTCTGAAGATCACATGTATCTTATCACTTTTCTGATGTATATGCCATTAAATATAGTTTTGAAAATTGTAAATAGATTGCCACAGCACTGAGACAGAGACAGAAAGACAGAGAGATACAGAGAAAGATAAATTTCTAAATACATCTGGTTAATCAGTTTTGTCCTACACAGAGAATGATGTGGTAAATAATCTTTCTACTAAATGTGATAATAATTCATTTATTTCCTCTTTTCGACTTTGCTTATGTTTAATAATGTTCAGACCAAATTATAGTCTACTATGGCTCCATTACATTCCTCTTCCAATTTTCCCTTTCTTGGAAGAGTGGCTTTTCCTGGCCACTCACTACACCACATCATCATTGGTTGCTAACATGAAATAGGTTTGCAACTCCTCAACCTGACCCACCATTTATCTTTCCTCAGGCTTCACCCCTACCTATTAGTCATTCCTATGTATAGGAAGAATTTTATTCCTGTTTCTCCTCAGAATCTCTGTCATTCAACCTCTCATTTTTTCTCCTTATATTAGTGAGCGCCTATAGTGGCATTTATTGAGAAAAAATATTATTTTATAGGGTGTTATCTTCTACAAAGGAAGAGAAGTGGTTTGCAAAAAACATGTAAGTGCATTTTACAAACCACAAAAGCAAGTAGTAGTAAGTTGGATAAAAGGAAAGATGAATTGCTAAGGTTAAGTTGTAAATTTATTTCTGATTTCTTGGAAGTCAATACAAAAAAGAATATTCTATTAGTTAGTGGCTATATAGTACAATGGTTAACAATTCAGACTTGGTTTCCTAAAAATGTCCCCTGATAACCAATAAAGTTTTGTCTTTTATTTTATATCATTAAAAACTCATGGACTTTGTAGATATGATGAGGTGAAATCCATTTCAGTAATTATTCACTTCTATTTTGCCATAATTATCCCATTTTAGGCTAGCAAGAATATAATAAAATTTGGCATTTCTTTTTCTTTCCTTTGTCATTGGGATTTTCTTTGCATATTTTTGTGTCACTCATTTCTTTTTCTTCTTTTTTATAGGCTCTCTTCATTCATTAGGAATATTAAATATTTGTATAATCTGAAAATATGTTTTTCAGTTTGTCAAATTTTGCTTTTGTTTTTGTGTATTTTTCTTAAGGTGTTACTTCCTGTACAAATGTCTTTTTTATGTTCTATATTGTCAATTTTATCCGTATTTTCTTTAGTATCTTTAAGGGGAATAAAAGTTGTGATTAGAAAAATTCTCCCTACTCTTAAGTTGTAAACAATTTCATTTATTATTATTATTATTATTATTATTATTATTATTATTATTATTATTTTAATACTTATATATTTGTTTTTAAAACTCTGACCCATTTGAAATTTACCTCAACAAATTTGGAGAAGAATTTATACAATTTTATTTTTACCACATGGCTACTTACTGCTTTCAACACTATTATGAGTAAAGAATTGATCATAGCACCACTTAGATAATATGACCTAGTAGAGGCTTGGCCCTTTCCTACAGGATGCAATATATATTTCCCTGAATTACAAACAATATACAATATCAGTTCGCCTTTAGTTGGAATACGTAGTTCTAGGAACCAAGAGATTGTAGAGAAAGTAGCTCCTCTCACCTGTATTTCTAATGGCCCTTCATGTGTATTTTTCCCGTTTTTATATTTAAAACTCTTTTAGTTTAGAGAGCTAGTTCTCTACCTTTCCCTGATTTACATGTAGCCATGGTCCTGAATATAATTCAGATTCCACAAATCAGATACTTTCATGGGGGCATTTGGCTGTGAAACAGAGTGTGTGTGTGAAGAGCAGGATATGAAATTTTGCTTTGCTGGCATGGATAGTGGTAGAGGTAACCTGGTTTGCTGTCAGCACATGTCAGAAGATTTCACACCTTTCTGCAGAGGTTATGAAAGCTTAAGCACCCTGCAGGGGTAGAGTGACACTAGGGTCTAAAAGCTATTTCTAGAAGCATGGGGTGTAGTCTCTTATTCTGACCTTCCAACAATTTCATGAGAAACTTAATATGTGACAATAGGTACCTTTAAGTTTAAACTAATGATTGTGATTTCTCTTGTGTGCAACCAAACCCTAAGTGCAACAGATATTTTTTATCAAATTTATACAGCCTTTGCTAAAACTAATTTCTTTCAATGATACTATACCAAATTTTGCAATTAAGCAAGGAAAGAAAATATTACCTATTGAATTCTAATTAAAAAAATAATAAAATATGGTAACTACTGGAAATTGTAATCTAGTAAAGAACTGCAATATGCAGTAGATGCCCATTAAAATGATGTCATATTGGCATGATAACAAAAATAATATTTTTATCAAAGCAAATAATGTGTTATTGTAATGACATATTATTATTTTTCCAGGTGTAGTATACCAAATAAGCTATGCAGCAAGATTTTTGTTATAACTTATTAATGTACTTTTTTTTTCTTTTCCAAGGTCTCATGTTTACTCATTTCTTAAGTAATCCCTTGGATCACTCCATGGATTTCTCCATCCTTTGATTCTTAGTTGATATAATGGCTGTATTGTAACAAAATGGATGAAACTTGAAGGAATTATGCTAAGTGAAAGAAGTCAAACAGTGAAAGAACAAAACCTGCATGATCTCACTTATATGTGTAATCTAAACCAAAAACAAAAACAAACCCAAGTTCATAGATATATAGAACAGATTAGTTGTTGCTGGGGGGGCGGTGGAGGTGGGCAAAATGAGTGAAGGGGCTCAAAAGGTACAAACTTCAAGTTATAAGATAAATAAGCCCTGGATATGTAAAGTACAGCATAACTACTATAGTTAATAATGTTGTATTGCATATTTGAAAGTTGCTAAGACAGTAGAAAAGTTCTCATAAGAAAAAAATTCTGTAAGTATATATGGTGACAGATGTTAACGAGACTCATTGTGCTGATTATTTCACAATATATACGAGTGAGTATCAAGTCATTAGGTTATATACTTGAAACTAATATAATGTCATATGTCAATTATACCTCAGTAAAAAAATAAAATAAAATAAAAAGTTGGTTGTAAATTTGTACTATTTTGCCTCTTAATTGTCATCTTATGAATTAGATTTTCCAAATTTAAAAGGCAAAGCATTCTCATCAAGAAAAACAAAACCAACAACCAAATGTCTCCTGAAAATCATAGATCTTTGCCCGGTATTTATAATATATTCATTGTATGAGTGGAACATTTTATACAAGCTGTAAAATGGCATTCCATATTTAAACAAACAAACACTTATTTGGGGGGAAATTGTTCATTCTTCCCAGAGATGTTATTCAGCCACTATTCACCAACACTAACATTTATCTTGGATACTCAATGTTATACCAGTTATTATTTTGAACATCACCCTAATCCTTTCCAACTATAGCAGAACCAATCTGCTACAAGACTGAAGAAAAGAAATCTCATTTAAAATGGAGTCAAGAAGCAAGGGTGGGGAGCTCTCACATCCTACCACTCTTTGCTAATTGCAAACCCCAAAACGAAGAAGCCTATTTTATTACTCCCGCAAGAGGAAGTTAAAATTTCTCTTCACCCAACGACAGGCTCAGCCAATAAGAAAATGCCATAACTGAGTCAATGAGAAACTATCACCACCCTGAAGTCTCTCTTTCCCCCAATGCACTTTGTTCAAAACAGGCCCTCTCAACTTCCTCCTTCTCTCTATAAGGTAACATTCCTCTCCTTTGATCTCTTGACCTGCCTATGATTTGGCATACTTTACATGTCCTGGATTGCAACTCCTTTGCTCTTCTCGAATAAACCCATTTTGCTGGTAAAATAACTGGCTATTTAACTTTTAATGTTGACACTGCTACTCATGATAATACAGTCTACTATGATTACTGTTTATGATTTCATTTTTAACAAATTCATACTCCAGAGAAACTTAAATCCTGGAGTCCTCACATATACAAAACATTTCAATAGGCAAGGTTTTTGATGAGCCTTCTTTCTATCTGTACATAGGCTAGTTTCAATCTTCATCCAAGATTTCACCCCATTGTTTACTCCATAAATTCCCAACAACACAATTCTTGATCTAGCTGCTGACATCCAACCCAGCAACAGAAACAAAATAGCCTTTAGATAATATTCAGTAAAGATATCACTACTGAAAGTATCCACCTCTGCTCTTGACAATATAAAGCAGTTAATGACACTATTTGCCCAGAATTTGGCCATCATGTTCTCACTTCTAGCAAGTATGCAATAATCTCCAGTGCTCTAGAGGGTATGAGTTTATATGACATTTTGGGTGAAGTGAACTCATAACATGTCCCACATTGATCAAGCTTGTCAACATTCATGGGGCTTGCCTAAGTCTCTTCAGGGAAGACATAGGTACTGGCAGATTATTGGCCCCTCTCAGGAGCCCAAGCCACAAGTCAATGACTTGCTGCACAGAGAGAAAGAATAACACCTTTCCTTTTGATATCGACCTGAACTGCTATGGCCCTGGTTCTATGGGAGACATGGTGTATACTAGGGTGCAATCCAACAACACAAACAGTGCAACAGTCATTTGGGCCAGAACAATACCATAGATCTTGCTAGAGATCCCACTGAAACCCAGACTTTTCTCAAGCTATTTTTTGCATGGTGAAAATGACATAATAGAGAAATGGTAAAGGGAATTTTAAAACCAGCTGACTTCATATACCATGAAATAAGTTTAATATATAACAGCCAGAATTTAATATCACACATTTCTGCTGACTTCAAACACCCCCGCATTAAGAAGAAAGAGAAAAAAGAAAACACAAAACAAAAATCACTCTACAAATTGTCCAAAAGATATCTAGCAAGTGCAATTACTAGAGTTGTTTGTATTTTTATTTATAGGCATAAACCCAAAGGAATTCTCCAAAAATTGAGGACTTTTTTCTGAAACATTTTCAAAAGATGTATTTTAAACTCAAGAAAACCTTTTTTTTATTATGTTATGTTAATCACCATACATTACATCATTAGTTTTTGATGTAGTGTTCCATGATTCATTGTTTGTGTATAAGACCCAGTGCTCCATGCAGTACGTGCCCTCTTTAATACCCATCACCAGGCTAACCCATCCCCCCACCCCCCTCCCCTCTAGAACCCTCAGTTTGTTTCTCAGAGTCCATAGTGTCTCATGATTCATCTCCCCCTCCGATCCCCTCCGATCCCCACCCCACAAGAAAACCTTTTAAAATAGTTCTCTAGACCATCCGCAATGCATCAGGATTCTACCATGCTGGTTACATTTTAATTTTTCCTTTTTAATCTCAAGAATTACAGAAGAGGAAAAAATACTGAAGGACATTGACATAAAAATAGTCCAGAGAGTATTACTAGATTTACACTATATTTTGATGGACTTTTGGGGTAAAAGGTAAAAACCACAATAATTTTAATTGTATGATGAAAAGGTAAGACTTAATGTGCAGACTTTGTCTTCCTCATCTCATCGCTGTGATTATACTCAAGCCATACTACTCTCTGCTATACTGTTTATTTTTAATATGAGTCGAATACTAGTACTGACTTCTCCTGAAGTGCTTTGAAGAATAATTAACAGAAAGGACTCCCTGAAGATTAATGATGTGGCATAAGTTCCCAGCTAAAGTTACATAAACACTGCATAAAAGGAATGCGTATAAATCTATCATACATATTTTATACTGGACAACACAGCCATCTGGGAGGATGCAGGAGATTTATTGCTCAAGTGCTGCTGTTGTATATATAGTTCTTTCAGTGTTTTTCACATCCCAGTAGTTTTGTCTGGGAAGTTGTTTTAACCATAGTTTCTCATCTATTATCATTAACAAATTCTTAAGCTATGACCTAAGTCATCTGCACTAGCCATTTATTACATCATTCACTCAAGCTATGGATAATTTTCTTTTTATTGCTTTGAAATCTATCATGATACAAATCTATATAATGGCTTTAAGCTCTAAGTGTTTTACATATATTAATTCAATAATCTGCTCAGTACCCCGTTTGCATATTATTGTTCTTAGTGTTTTCCTGGTTTCAGATTTGATAGGTAAGTTTATAAAAACGTTACACTCAATGAATATTTTTAATAAAATGGAATTTTACCTTGCCTTAAGATTTTACGTTCTATAAATGGTACAAGAACCGTGTTACTATTGATTACTATTAAAAACAACTCTTTGGTTATATCTTTTACACTGTATGTATTTTCCAAAGAATATATTTACCCAGAAAAAATAGAAGTATTTAATGTCCATCTTACTAACTGATTCCTTTTATCGCTTCATCACTAATAAAACTAAATGCTGAGAGATCGATTTAAGGTAAATCCAGGAACTGGTGTGTAGCTGGTGTATAGTAAGACCACTGCTAATCCCACTGAAAAAGACATGTATTAGGGATTTTACTCTGGTTTATAAGGACTCCAATTTTCTTATTTTTGTATCTTTTTACAATTTATACTAAGTATACTCAAACATCTGTGCTAATAACCATGGAGAAAAAAGACTGAAATAATTTTAAAAGAGGTTGAATATTTTTATAAACTTGTTTTAAAACATAAAACCATGTTTACAATGATAAATGCATGTATCTGCATATGCACACCATATCTTGTATTTCATTATTTGTTTCTTGTGTGACAACTAAAAAGATGAAAACCCCCAACTCTCTCCTACAATCATGAAGAAAAGATAACCTCTGTCTTGCGAACAAAACAAATAATATAGCCTAAGTCTTGGGAAAGGGATTATGATGCATGATTTGAGAGGGAAAGGTAAGTATATGGAAGTCTTTGAGATCTGAATTATAGTTGGGTAAATTGGAAGATATCACTTCACATGTCACTGAGGAATGACTCAACCAAAGCTCAATAATTTATTGTGTTACCCTATCTCAGATAGGACTAGACTTTGGGACAAAATGAATACAAGATAATTCTTAATTTCAAGGAGTTTATGATCTGATAATTCATGTATCCAGGTCTTATCACGGAAGAGCTCAGTATCAAAAGAGATAAGCAAAGAAAGAGCTACACATTAGAGTATGATTTTATTTTTCTGTTCACGTGGAGGAAATTGGCAAAAAGAATTTAGATAAACTTCAAATGACCTGGAAAGATGAATTAGGTTTTGGCAGAGAAAAAACACTCCAGGTTGAAGAATCAGCACGAACATGAACAAAATGTATTGTCTAGAAAGCAGTTTGGTCACAGGTATTTAATATAGTGCAAACTGAATAACAAATGTAGATAAATTTCTGAGGAAATTGCATATCTATCTTATTTCCTGAAATAAATAAAAAATTTAACAGTAACAAAAAGCCTACCAAGAAATACAAGTCTTGGGGCACCTGAGTGGCTCAGATGGTTAAGAAATATAAGTCTTTTGGCCTTATAGTCTAAGTCAGAGAACTGAGTCACAAGTTTCTTATATAGCTTTCCAAGTATAGTCTGTGGACATAAGCATAGACATTATTAATTCCTGTTTTAATTTTTACACAAATAGTAGAAGACATATTACTATCCTTCGTGATTTTAATCATCTCTCTCTGAGATTGTTCCTTACCAGCTACATTTTTCTTAAATTTATATAAAATGAAAGTTGAGTTGACAGTTTCAGCAAAGAAATAAGTTACAGTCTGATTGCAAGGATATGTAGAGTGAATTTTTGACCAGAAAGTGGGGGCATTTTGAAGATTACCACCAAGTAGTTGTAGTGAGAGGATGAGGCAAAAGAGAAAATTGCTTAAAGAGCTATTTTAAAAGGTAGCAAATAATAATGGAACTAAATCAGTTTTGGTGATAAAAAGATTTCTATTTAATTCCAAATTCTAACACTTACTAAGTCTAAACTGTGGGATTAGTCTAAACCTGTCTTGAGCTTCAGTTACTACATGTGTACAGTGGAGAATAATAATTAATGCACAGAATCTCTGTGACGTTGAAATGAATATTTCCATGGCCCATAACATGCATTTTTATGGTATTTTATCATTATTTACTCATGATGCATCATTTTAAAACAAAATCCTATTTTATTAATGTCTCTTAATTATATATGTGTTATACTGTGTTTAGCTTTTATTTTTGTTTTACATAGTTAATTATTCATTTAATATTTTGAGGTATATAAAATAGAATACAGTGATTAGTCATTTCATTAGGGCAATCCTGGCTGCTGGAAAAAGCAAGCTCCAAAATTTCAGTGCCTTCACACAATGGTTTATTTTTCACTTATGAATACAATCTAATGCAGCCCAGTTTTCCTGGTTAGTGGGTGGGTGGCTTACCCCCAACACAGTGACTCAGAGACTCAGGTCCCTACCATCTTGTGCCCTCTTTGTTTTCTAGGGCTTAGAGTCCTCTGCTTCCAGACAGTGGAAACAGAAACTATGGAGAAGCACCATCTGCTCCTTAAATGCTCTTGTCAGAAAGGGATACTTGCTATTTCTGCTCACATTTCACATGACTACTACATGTGAAAAGCTAGTTGCCTTTCAGTGAAAACTCTGCACTCTGGAATGAAGACCATCAATTTGGGTCAATAGCTAGCAATTTCAGTCACATTAGTCCAATACTGCCATTCACCAATGAGGAAACTTAAGACCCAGCAATTGTGAATTCAACAGAGATATTTATTGTTTTCTTATGGTGTTTCTTTGATCTAATGTTATTTAGTAATACAATGGGTAGAACTTCATTCAACTATGAATGGCGTGAAAGGAGAAAATGTTAGATTATTGTATGAGGCAAACAGTAATGTTGGTCAATATATTTACATTTAATTATGGGATATAGCATTTCATTTTTCCTTTTCAAATAATTATTTAGTATTAAAGATTTATTATAAAATATGGCCTTGTTAAGAAGACCTACAATTTGGTGCTGAGTCTTCATTTAGGAATTTAGCACCTTGGTTGCATACATCATGATAATGAAAAAGCATTATTCTGTTTTATGCTGCCTGCAGAATAAAGAGTAGGAAAATGGGAACTGTCCATGCTGCATGAGGCACAGTTTAACTGTGCAGAATACAATTGAAATGGAGGATGCTAAAAATTCTCAAAGCTGTATTTGCAAAACTTGTTCCAAAGTTCTCCATTAATCAGCACAAATATTTTTCTAAGTATACATTTGAAGGCCTTTGCACCTACACTCAATTATGGAAGCAGCAGGAAAATTATGTTCTTTGCATATAAAATATTGCTAAGTTATTCAAAAAGGGCTCTAGGAAGCTCCTCAAAGAGAACACTATAATATAGGAAAAATCTCTTATGCAGACATGTCAATTATTGCTATTTCATCATTATATCTATTGGATTTTTTACTTAGAAGATGAAATTGTTGGGGCACCTGGGTGGCTCAGTTGGTTAAGTGACTGCCTTCAGCTCAGGTCATGATCCCAGAGTCCCAGGATGGAGTCCCGTACCGGGCTCCCTGCTCGGCAGGGAGTCTGCTTCTCCCTCTGACCCTCCCCGCTCTCATGTGCTCTCTCTCATTCTCTCTCTCTCAAATAAATAAATAAAAAATCTTTAAAAAAAAAAGAAGATGAAATTGTTTTCAAATCCTGATTGAATAAATGAAGAAGGAATATTATATTATATAAACAGAAATATGTATTCATCCAACTACCAACTGAACACCTAGTATGTGCCAGGCACTGTTCTGGATGCTAGGGATACAGCATGGAAAAAAAATGCATGACTTCTCCAGTTGCCCACTTTTCCCTTATCTTATAAACCTGGAACTCTTTCTTTAAGCAACAAATTGAGAAATACTACACACAATCAGGAGGTTGTCTTAGAGGAATGAATTTGCTTGCGTTGCCTACTTTGAACATCAGAACTTTTACTAGGTGTGGAGTAAAAATACGGATGGACAGCATTAATTACAATAGCTGGCAATTCCAGCACAGGGATTCCACTAACTGCTGAGGGCCAATTCTGCCTTACAGAGGAAGAGCCAGCAGAGGGAGATGAAGCAGGTTTGTGAGAAAATATCCTTGAGCATACTATGTTTTCAAGCACTAGGACTTTGAGAAATACGTACAGACTTTTTTTAAAGATTTTATATATTTATTTGACAGAGAGAGAAAAAGAGAGACACAAGCAGGGGGAGCAGCAGAGGTAGAAGCAGACTCCCTGCTGAGCAAGAACCCGGATGTGGGGTTTGATCCCAGGATCCTGGTATCATGACCTGAGCCGAAGACAGATGCTTAACTGACTGAGCCACCCAGGCACCCTACTTACAGACTTTTAAAAGAATAGGACACCATAAGTCTTTTGGTCTGAAAATATATCAGTTGCCAAATATATAGTTTTAAAATTATTTTTTTTAAGAAATTATCTTCTGGTATATGATGGGTAATGTGCTTAGAAGTTAATGAAATTGGTGCCAGGTTTCTTATTCTTTCTTTTAAAAAAAATATTTTATTTATTTATTTGAGAGAGAGTAAGCGGGGAGAGGAGCAGAGGGAGAGGGAAAAGCAGACTCCGCAATGAGCAGAGAGCCCAAGGTGGGGCTCCATCCCATGACCCTGAGATCATAACCTGAGCCAAAATCAAGACTCAATGCTCAACTGACTGAGCCACCCAGGCACCCCAGGTGACAGGTTTCTGATAAAGAATTTAGTCAAGACATGTGTTATATCTTTAGAAAATAAACTTGGCTTTTTGATTCACCAGCTATACATATTTCAGTCATAATTCACAATTATTAAGCAATTAGCACAACCAATTTTGGGGGGATGAGTCAGTTTTTAAAGTTGGTAGCATAAGGAGTTAATATATTTTTAGTGATTGGAAGACTGATCAAAAGATAATAGAATTTCTAAAATCTCATGGTAAGATAAATATAAAAAATATCTTACCATGTCTTGGCTTATACTTAATGCATACAATTGAAAAATCTTTTTTTTAAAAGATTTTATTTATTTATTTGTCAGAGAGAGAGAGCACAAGCAGGTGGAGCGGCAGACAGAGGGAGAAGCAGACTCCCCACTGAGCAGAGAGCCCAATGTGGGGGTTGATCCCAGGACCCTGGAACCATGACCTGAGCCAAAGGCAGATGCTTAACCGACTGAGCCACCCAGGCATCCCTGAAAAATCTTTTATGAGTGAAAAGTTCATAAATATTTTTCATTCATGTATTATGATATTGCTTACAATTTCATTCCATTGTTCACTGGTAAGCTGTAAGTTTATGTGCCTGTATGGATAATGAACACAAGTGATAGTTATAAAATGATATTACATATATTGAAAAACATCCATTTGTTTGATTTATGGGTCTATTTTAACAAGGACTTTGCATATTATATCACGATTCTTATTTTTCTATATCAACATCAACATTCTGCATTACTCAAAAAACATTACTGATAAAACAAAAAGGAAAATATTATAAGATTAATATCTGAGGTGATATGGTTTGTAGTTTGTATCCTTTTTACTTAAAGTGTGGTCCACAAATTAGCAACATCAACATCACCTGGGGCCATATGAAAATCAGAATCTGCATTTTAAAAGACCCCCAAATGATTGTACGACCATTACAATTAGAAAGGACTCTCTGGTTTATGCAATAACCTTCTTTCTGCTTCCTCTTTGCTATCAGGATCCATAATTTTGGGTGGGGCCATTTTTTTAAATTAATTAATTTATTTGAGAGAGAGAGACAGAGTGTGTGGGTGGGAGGAAAGGCAGAGGGAGAGAGATTCTTTTTTTTTTTTTTAAAGATTTTATTTATTTATTTGAGAGAGAGAATGAGAGACAGAGAGCATGAGAGGGAGGAAGGTCAGAGGAAGAAGCAGACTCCCTGCCGAGCAGGGAGCCCGATGCGGGACTCGATCCCGGGACTCCAGGATCATGATCTGAGCCAAAGGCAGTCGCTTAACCAACTGAGCCACCCAGGCGCCCGGGAGAAAGATTCTTAAGCAGACGCTGCACTGAGTGCTGAGCCAGACGTGGGGCTCGATCTCAAGAACCCAAGATCATGATCTAAGCCAAAGCAAAGAGTCCAAGGCTTAACTGACTGTACCACCCAAGTGCCACCCAGGTGCCCCTTGAGGGGTCATGTTAATCATGATCCCTTCACAGCCCTGGGCAAACAAAGGTTGAATAGACTAAGTCATGCATGATTATCTAATTTTTTTTCTCCTCTGTTTAAGTACAGGCATGTGATGCAACCCTAAAGAAGGCACCATAGAAAATATTTTGGTGGCTTATAGAAAAAAATGTCATCACTCTCAGAAAGGTACACAAAACAAGGACAAGTCTCCTCTTAGACTCTGGATATTTTCATTCTGCAAGTAATATCTGCAATGGCCACAACCCTCTTGGGACTGCGAGGAGAAAGATGACAAGGGAATAGCAGAGAGACTGAACTTCAGTCTGTAAGACCTAAAGTTCTTTTATCCAGCCCTGGAAACCCTCTGCTTCCAGCATATTATTCATGAGATAATAAACCTTTTCTTGATGACCTATTTTCAGTTAGCCTCTGTTACTTATATGAGCAGATACAGTAACTTAAAATAATCAATGGGATCAATAGCTAGATTAACCATATTATTTATCTTTAAATCTGTACCTACTAAATCCATAGATGGGTTAATTTTTGTGGATTTGTGTTAGTAAATTACAGACAGATGATGATATGTTTCCAAAGGAATAGCAGACTCTAAATCAGAAGATTTACTTGCTGAATTATGAATGAAACAGAAATTCAATTTAAATTTTCCTTTGTGGATTTCCCCGCTATTTAAAGATTAAAATTATTAGTTTTCTACAGCCTGTTCTATCAATTTGGAAGAAAAGCAAAACAGTAGGCCAAATCTGGATCATGTTTTTAAAGTTTTTAGTAACTTCCCTAAGTTATAATAATTTAATTATTGCCACATACAACTTCTTACACAAATCATTTGGTGAAAGCTCAATTTAAGAGCAAAACAAGGGCTTATCTTTTACTTTTATGCACACAGCTAAACAGTGCTTTTCATTAGATATATGTTTTTATTAGATGTGTGTTCATTAGATATGTAGAATATAAATTCTACTGGACAGTATCGACCTATATATGTATTTATACATACATTTTATTCAGGAAAATTTCATAAATTTTTAGCATCCTAGGCCATTGCATTTTCACTTAGTGTTTATACACGTATCTTATTCTTTTGGTTAAGATAATTGCTATTTATAAAAGTGTGGCAGATGATATTTTTCAAAAGTTGCCACAGAATTATTTCTGGTTCCAAATGCTATTTCAGGACATTGTCACCTTCCTTTAAGAGGTGCAGTTTATTTCCTCTTCCCTTGAACTTAGATGTGCTTGTGACTGGTCAAACCAATAGACAGTGGAGGAAATGATGCTCTGTCACTTCTGAGGCCAGGTCAGTGGAAGGGCATGGCTTCTGTCTGAGCCTCTCTCTTTCTTGGTATGCTTACCCCAGGAACTCAACCACTTACTATAAGAAAGCTTTGGCTACATGGAGAGGCCTCAGGTAGGCCTTGGACAACAGCCAGGATCAACTGCCAGAAAAGTGAGTGAGCAAGTCTTCAGCTAATTCTAGTCCTCGGCTCAGCCTTCTTATCCTCTGACTGAAACATTTTGGTGTCCCTTGCAGTGTACCTTGACTGAATTCTTGACCCACAGAATCTGTGAACATAATAAATGGATGTTTTCTGCCACTAAAGTTTGAAATTTTAAAAATGAATTAAATGTACTCACTCAAATCTTAGAAAGAGATGTCATTCAATGTGTATGTTAAACTAAAACTTTGCTAATAGTGAGTCAGTTGGTCAATAGAGAGAAGCTGGTCTTGATGTCAGATAAAATCAGATTTGAGTTCTTATTCTGTGGATCCTGCTCAAATTACTTCAACTTTCTGAGCTATGGTTTCCTTACCTTCAAAATAGAGAGAAATATTCCTTTCTCAGAGTTGTGATTAGACTATGATTAAATATAAAACATAAAACCTAGTATGTAGCTCCTAGTAGGTAATAAATAAATGTTTGCTATTGTAACACAGATGATTAGGAACTTTGTAAGAATAATAGTAATTATGAGCATTTACTTGAGTGCTTACAATGTGCTAGGTATCGGGCATGATGCTTGGCATGTGTTGTCTCAAGTAGTAGTTAATTTATGTAATGCATTAAATCATTTTCTACACATTTGATTTGTGTCCCAGAGACTCATGCAATTAATTCATTCAATACATAAGACTGTCTTTGTTCCAAATGCTGTGTCAGCTACTGTTAATAAAAATAAAATTGTTAACGATCACCTTTAAATTATAGATGAAATATCAAAATATAGAACACTATAGAAAATCTCAAATTACTATACATACCTTTCAGACAGATAGGGAATTCTAGCTTAAAGAGTAAATCTAAATTTCTACTAACATACGAGAGTAATACTAAATAATAGAACTTACATAATTTCAATGTGGAACAGCCACGGGCTGCCTTGTGCAAAGAATATGTATCCCATATTCTGTAAACATTTGGGTTTAAAATATGTAATTAAAATACAATTGGATGAGTTTCAGTGTGCTACATATATTAATAGGGGCTCTATTGAAAAAGACACAAAATATTACACTAATGATCTATTATTCCTTGATTTCACATTTGAAAACGTAAGCTGAGAAAACTAATCATATGAGCACATGCATTTTCAGAAACATGTAACCATCTGGAGTATCTTTAGTAGCAGAAGCCAATATTTGTGCTGTTATTTTCATTATAGGCCTTTCAATGAAACTCTCTCCAGACAAGCAGGGAGCCAAGAAAAGAAATTAGTGGCCATTCAAGGACATGGCTCAAAGACAATTCTATTCTATTAGTGTATATGTAGCTTTTCTTAAAGCTGTGATAAATTTCCCCCAAATGTGGTTTGTCCAAGACCAACATCTATTCAGACCATAAAATGGAAGGAAAAAACCCTCCATGGTTCATTTAAACAGCCTTCTTAATGTCAGAGAATTTTTAGTTGAAGAAAGACATTGCCTTTATTGCTAGCTTATGTTGAATGAATAATTCAGAATGAAAGCAGTTGTGGAATAATGATAAAATTACATAAATCAAAGAGTAGCTGCTCAAGCCAAATATCTGCAGGAAAAAAAAAATCACATTTCCTACTCTTCTGTTTACTTAGATGGTTATTTTGTTTGTGCAGATGTTCCAAAAACTATCATTACATGTGTTTCTTTGCAATATTTATAAACTAATTGGATGCTCGCTCCAAGAAATTTTACTTCTCTATTCTAAGTATCCTTTAGTTTGATTTATTTCTTGTTGTCCGGCAGACCCTATACTTAATGACAGGGAAAGTTCAAGGTAAATGACCATTTGAGACTAGATTGAGAGTGGAAGAAGGGAGAGGATTAATAATTATCAGATGCCTGTTTTGTGCTAGGTGGCAGATGGTTTACTATTTTTTCCCTCATAACAGCTTTCTGAGTTATAACAATTATTCTGATGTTTCAGATAAATGTAGCTTAGTATAATTTTTTATTGTCTAAGATCACACAACTACAAAGCAGTGGAATCACATTTGAATAGTCTGACCCAAATCTCATGCTTTTTCCAATATATAAGAGAACAACAATTCAAGCACCACTGGCTCTAAGACAAATATTTAAAAAAAAAAAAAAAAAAGAAATTAAAAAGTTTTTAGGCCCAGAGTTTAAAAATAGGATGGCCAGTACTTGGACAACTTAAGTAAATTTTATTTTAAAAGTCTTGACTTCTAGGGGTACCTTTTAGCAACATAATTTTTCCCCTGGTTAAGGCAGAACCACATTTTAATACATGGATTTCTGGACTCACTTGCAAAGGAAATCTTAGCCTGAAGCTCACTGCTTGGAAATGGGCCTTTCCTCTGATTAGATTCATGCTAAAATCTACCACATGTCAAATCAACTTAAGAATAAAAAGTCATATCTGCACAATTGTCTGAATAGTTTATTGATTCAGATTTTTTAGAATAGTGAGTTCAGAAAAATCAGAAGGGCAACAAAATCAATCATTTTAGCCCAAATGGTTCATTCCCTAGCTGCATGCAGTCACAAATAGAAGAGAGAGCTATCCCCATCAACATAAGGCTGCACATTGTCACTCGCTGTATTACCTATTTCCTTACCGAGGGGGAAATCAATGCTGCCACTTTTTGCCCAGCATTGCTTGAAATATTCAAAGAAATTTATTTTAGAGAAAGTCAATTTTGACGCATAAATTTTAATATTCTAATTGCTTATCTATACATTATTACAGTGTTTCGGGGTAAAATAATCTTAAAATAAAAATATTATTTTAGCTGCTGTTGGTTTTTACAATGTATCAAGTTCTATGCTGTGCTTTTCTTTTCACAAGTCAGTACAAGGCAAATAATTGCAGAGAATTATTGAAGCCTTCAGGTAAAAGAGAGTATTCCAAAGGCAACATCCACATGAGTGCATTAAACAAGGAATATCTTGGAAATTATCTCTATTATATATTTATTCAACTCTGTACAGTTGCTCCAAGTAAGAAAGTAATTTCTACCTATGTAACAAACAGACCCTTTCACTAACTTTTGAAATTTTTAATTCTTTTTCCTCATACTTCAACTCTTTACACCTATATTCGCCACTAAAGAGGCCCACATCCTTATTTCCATGCCAAAATACACTTGATTTGCTATAAGTTAAAAATAAGAGCACTTTATCGGGGTTGGAAAACTACCAGATTTTTGACCTAATAAATAAAATATTGACATAAGCCATTTTTATTTTTCTGTTGCAGAGATTGTTATAATTTTATGTAGAGGGCCGTAGCAGCAGAGACTACTTACAGTCTCTTTGGCATCTGAGTGTCAAAGAGAAAGCTAGAAAATAAGGGGGCATTAAGTTTTCATTGAATATATGACATGATTGTAGCTAAAGTAGAACTAGACAATACCATAATTATGGCATCTTCATAAAACCTCAACCAATTATAGCACACATAGCAAATATCTAGCAGAAGATGGAAATGACTTTCTGGTAGCTAACATTTTTTTCAAACTTCTGTTGATAAAAATTGGTGTACTTATACTTATCAATAATAGCCTGTTAGTCCAATTCTAAATTTTCCCCATTAAAATGAGTTATCTCTATAATTGAACTATATTTTATATCACAAGAGATGTATTTCCATTTGCTGTATTGAAGTAAAAACAAAGGAGCTATTATATAACTGGCTATTTTATACATTCTTGTCTTTTAAAAATACATAGAAAATAAAGATTTGATGCTCTAAACTTGAGATGCAGTTGCCACGACAACCAAGAAGCATAATACTGCATACCGCTATTCAAATGGTATTTGAATATCAGAAAGAATCTACTACATTATGTATTATTTTTCTCTAGACTTAAATAATAATAATCTAGCCCTTTATTTTGTTTTTAAATAGATGTATTTATTATAATTTTAGCACAAGAAGTTGGCTTAAGAAAAAGCATGTAGATATATAACAAATCAATCATTTTAAGGAATTCCATGATTTTTCTTAAATTTCTTATTTGCATAAATATGCCACAGTAGAAGATTTTCCTTGGTGTAAAATAAAGATGTAAATGAATATAATATTCAGTGAATTAAATGGCTTTATGATATCTGCCCTAATGTAAATTTCTATCAATGCACATGTCTAAACCTAACCCCTGCTCAAATATTCATGGGAACATTTCCAACTATGCTTTGTAGTTTCCACTACAGTATCCTCATAAGCACATCAATACATTTCCAAACTGAACTTATTAGCTTTCCCTAAACTTGCATTTTAGCATATTCCCTGAATTTTGCTACCAACAACACTCTCTTCCCAATCATGCAGGCTCAAATATCAGAGTCATGTTTGACTTTTCTTTTCCTTGTCATCATTGAATTCATTAACTAATCTTATTGAGTCTACCAGGAGAATAATATTCTGGTGTTCCTTTAATTTAAATATTGGTTGAATATTTATTTTGTACCCTTAGAAGAAAAATCAAGTCTTGTATTAATGAAAGCTTACCTACTTTTATGTTAAATATGCATATTTCCTAAAGTAGGCCCTATTGTATAACACAGGAATGGGGAGATGGAGGAGTGGAAGACAACAGAGAGGCAGGTGATAGCAAAAGTGGAAAAGCATCTATATTATATTGCTTGGTTTTAGCTAAAGTTAGGAACAAACCAAGAGTTTTTAAGACGGGAAATTACTTAAGAAAATTTTGTAGAAAATAATTTTGTAGAAATACAAAGAAGGAGTTAAAAGGAGAGATTAGTGGCAGAAAAACAGGTAGAAATCTCTTACTAGGGGCACCTGGGTGGCTTAGTTGATTAAGCATCTGCCTTCAGCTCAGGTCATGATCTGGGGGTCCTGGGATCTAGTCCTGCATTAGGGCTCCCTGCTTGGAGGGAAACCTGCTTCTCCCTCTCCCTCTGCCACTCCCACTGCTTGTGTGCTCGCTCATTCCCTCTCTGTCAAATAAATAAATAAAATCTTTAAAAAAAGAGAAATCCCCTACTATAATTCAGGAAATAGACAATGGGGATACAAAATAGAGTACTGATAGTGGGATTTAAAAAAATTTAATGAACCAAAACTTGTTTTGTTGCTTTAAAGCAAGAAAACATGTAAAAAAAAAAAAAATAGGGAGAGAATAGGGTTTTAGATGTACCTTGAAGGATAGTTAGAAATTTCATAGATAAACCGGGAAATTGCAGAGCCCTTGATACAGAAAGGAGAAACACATAAATGAGAGAATTTAATGAATAGTATGGCACTTGTTTATAGACAATAAGATTATTTTTCTAAATGAGAAACCTAAAAGAATAGGCAAACTGGAAAAGTAAAAATATGCTTAGTATCTTTATGAAAGTTGCATCATAAGGAGACTTTTCACAAAATTAATTTGCTAAATACACATAGCCTTATTTAGGATTCTGAATTATTTTAATATAACACAATGTAATTAAATGAATAACTGGTAAACTAATTTCACTAGGCAGTTTTGATAAACTAATCTGAAATTAATCTTTATTAAACTAATGCAAAATCAGGACTGTACAAAGGAAATGTATATTTTATTTATGAGATAATTTTAGATTAAACATGGAATATTGAACACAACTACAGTAGATGAGATTTCAACATTTTTTCGAGATAAAATGAATAATAAAAAGGAAAGGGAACAGAGAAAGCTGAATGCCAACTGACAACAGAGTGGGGGAGAAAGTAAGAAGCAAGACAACTAATATAGCAGAACTAGAAAAAGGCTCAGGAATTGAAGGCACTAGTTAAAGGGATGAACGGAGGTGAAGCTAGATATTGCAAAGAGGATTGGTCAAAATTTTGTAATCAGGATTATTTAGGATAGGCCATGTTCTTCATTGAATTTCTCTAAGTAATATCTCTTTTCCCACTTTAAAAAGTGTATTCTATGGAAACAAGATTAAGAAGTCTCCAGCACCGGTGACATTGGGCACAGATAAGACAAAGGACAGCCTCCAAACAGAAGAAGGAGAAATCCCCTTAATAATACAGTGACTCCAGGGCACCTGGGTGGCTCAGTTGGTTAAGCGACTGCCTTCGGCTCAGGTCATGATCCTGGAGTCCCAGGATCGAGTCCCACATCGGGCTCCCTGCTCAGCGGGGGGTCTGCTTCTCCCTCTGACCCTCTTCCCTCTCGTGCTCTCTGTCTCTCATTCTCTCTCTCTCAAATAAATAAATAAAATCTTTAAAAAATAATAATAATAATACAGTGACTCCAAACTGTTAACTGTATCTGGGCTGAAAACATATACCACCTAGGAAGGAAATTAGATGATTGTTCTCAGGAGAAGAACTAAATCACCCTGAAAATTATCTTCTCAAATTCAGATTATGGAATCCCCAGTGAAATGTCAGTTGCTCTGCCATGATTTCAAACATCCTGTTCTCAGACTAGAGCTTCTAATTATCTTTTCATCATTTCTAGAGCAGTGATAGAAGGATTAAGGAATATTTAATATTTACATTCTGTATCTATGGAATAATAAATCAAAAACGTCTACTATGCATCCAGGAGTAATTATCTGTGACCTGGACGATTGAATGTAATACTTTCCCCCCAGGGTTAAATGTTTTGAGCAAATTCATTTTTTTAAGATTTTTTTTTTTTTTTTTTTTAATCTGACAGAGAGAAAGCACAAGCAGGGGCATCAGTATAGGGAGAGGGAGAAGCAGGCTCTCCGCTGAGCAGGGAGCCTGATGCAGGGTTGGATGTCAGGACACTGAGATCATGACCTGAACCAAAGGTAGACACTTAACCGACTGAGCCACCCAGGCACACCTTGAGCAAATTCTGAAAAAGTTATCCAAGACATGCTAGAAAGATCATAGATGATCCTATATTGTGCTCAAATGAAACAATTGAGAAAATATTATATGGAATAAAATATCCTATCACTTTTCAAAAATTCTAAAACTTCATCTATAATAATAAAAATCATATTAATGCACTTACATTGTTTGTTATTTATATATCTGAAAACTAAAGCCCTAGACTTATTAAAAAGCTACGGTAATCAAGATAACATGTATTGGTAAAAGAATAGACAGATTAACAAAAAGAACAGAGAGCCCAGGGCCACCTGGGTGGCTCAGTCGTTAAGCGTCAGCCTTTGGCTCAGGTCATGATCCCAGGGTCTTGGGATTGAGCCCCACATTGGGGTTCCTGCTCCGCGGGAAGCCTGCTTCTCCTTCCGCCACTCCCCCTGCCTGTGTTCCCTCTCTCACTGTCTCTCTCTCTCTCTCAAAAAATAAATAAAATCTTAAAAAAAAAAAAAAAGAACACCCAGAAATAGACCACCATAAATATAGTCAACTGATCTTTAACAAAGGAGCAAAGGCAATACAATGGAACAAAGATAGTCTCTTCAAAATGAATGCTTTTTTTCAGACCATACACCCTTCATAAAAATGAATTCAAAATGAATCATAGACCTAAGTGTGAAACACCAAACTATGAAACTCCTAGAAGATCACATGGGAAAAAACAGATGGCTTTGGGTAAGGTGATTTTTTTAGATACAACACTAAAGACATGATCCACAAAACAAAGAATTGATAATCTGAACTCCAATTAGATTAAAAACTCCATTAGATTAAAAACTCCATTTAGATTAAAAACTTCTGCTCTGTGAAGACACCAAAAGAATGAGAAGATGAGATATAGACTGGGAGAAAACATTTGCAAAAGACACATCTGATAAAGGACTACTTTCCAAAATATTCAAAGAACACTTAAAACCCAACAATAAGAAGAAAAGCAACCCTATTTAAAAAAAAAGACCAAAAGCCTTAAGAGACACCTCACCAAAGAAGATATACAGATGACAAATAAACATGTAAAAATACTCTACATCATATGTCATAAGGGAAATGCAATTAAACAACAGTGACATATACCTAGTAGGATAGCCAAACTCTGGAACACTGACAATACCAAATGTTGGTGATGTAGAACAAGAGGAAATATCAACTCCACAAGTAAAGATAGAAAAGAGGTCACATCAAAGTAGGAAGTTCAGAGACATGGTTTGGGAGAAAAATGGATTGTAGCCTCCTCCATGGCAGGGAGGGAGCAGCTGTCCCAGAGAAGGACAAGAGACAGATTAGCACACAGGGAGCACATGGGGAAAATGATCTCATAGCAATTGGCTTGGAAAGTGAGAGGGGTTGAATTTCGTGTTCTTACTACCAACAGAGCTGAAAGCCTGGACTTAGAAAGGTCAGCTGGCTTAGCTCAGGGAGATCCCTGAAGCACTGGTGTTACTCTTGGAGAAAATGTGGGGCAAACAGCTCACTGACATACAGTGTGGAAATAGTGATCTGAAAAGCACCTGGGGCACACAGCAGGGAGGTTATTAGCTCATGTCGGAGCATGTCCCAGGGAGGCAGCATTCACAGAGAGACCCCCTCCAGGAAGAAAGGAACTAGCAGGTGTCATTTCCCACCCCCGCCCCTCAGCATAAGCACAGGGACACCTGTGGGAACCAATGCAGCACCTAACTTGCTTACACCAAGCCCCATGCCTCCACACTCTGGTGGAACCACCCTTCCCAGTCATACTTACCTCAGTCCCAGCATGGTAGGCCCCCTCCCTGAGAAGACCAGCCCAAATCCCTGCCCACACTGCATCTCCTGACCAGGGAGTTTTGCAGGGCCTTGGTTCCAGAGGTGTTGGCAACAGGTCTCATTTTACAAGCAGACCAGAGCACACCTAGTTAAAACTTGCCACGTACAGGTCAGGGCCCAACCACTGCCCACAACAGGCAAAAAAAAAAAAAAAAAAAAAAAAAGCCTTTGCAGATGACTGGCCTGAAGGATAAAGTGGCCAGGACAGAACAGCAGAGTCTGGGAAGCACACGTTGGAGACACTCCCTGAATTACCAGGCCCTAAGGAACAGGAGATGATACACTAGAGGGCATTGCAAGACTTCTTTTCATAAGTCCATTTACCACAGTAAATGTAGCTGACTTTCTTAGCACAGGGAAGCAGGCACAGAGACTTAGACAAAATAAGACAGACGAATTTGTCCTAAATAAAAGAACAGGACAAGGTCGCAGCCAGAGACCTAAGTGAAACAGATATAATTAATATGCCTGATAGAGAATTTAAAGTAATGACCATAAAGATACTCACTGGACTTGAGAAAAGAATGGAGGACATTAGTGAGACCCTTAACACAGGGATAAGGAATATCATAGCAGAGATGAAGGGCTCAAAAAACAAAATGAGAAACACACTTGATGGAATGAAGGGCAGGCTGGAAGAAGCAGAGAACAAATTAATGACCTGGAAGACAGAGTAATGGAAAGTAATCAAGCTGAACAAAAGAGAGAAAAAAAGAATTATGTAAAATGAGAATAGACAGAAAATTCAGTGGCTCCATCAAACATAATAACATTTGCATTAGAGAAGTCCTAGAAGAAGAAGAGAGAGAAAGGCGGGCAGAAAATTTATTTGAAGAGATAATAGCTGAAAACTTTCCTAATCCAGAGTAGGAAACAGATATCCAGATCCAGCAGGCACAGAGAACCTCCAAAAAAATCAACAAGAGCAGATCCACATGAAGACATAATTAAATGGCAAAATATAGTGATAAAGAAAAAAATTTAAAGCAGCCGGACAAAAGACAACAATTACATACAAGGGAAACCCCATAAGGCTATCAGGGGATTTTTCAGCAGGAACTTTCCAAGCCAGAAGGGAGTGGTATTATTTATCCAAAGGGCTGAATGGGAAAACTCTGTAGCCAAGAATACTCTGTCCAACAAGGCTATCATTCAAAATAGGAGAGATAAAGAGTTTCCCAGACAAATACAAGCAAAAGGAGTTCATGACCATTAAACCAGCCCTGCAAGAAATATTAATGGGGACTTTTAGTAAAAAGGAAAGACCAAAAGTGACGGTATGAAGGTAGGAAACACAAAAACAGTAAAAAATGAATACTCTTGTAAATTATCAGTCAAAGAACTCATAAAATAAAAGGATGTAAAATATGACACCATGTATCTAAAACATGGGTTTGGAGAGGAGTAAAGAATGGATGCAAAATTAAACAACCGTCAATTTAATATAAACAACTATATGCAGAAGATGTTAAAAACAAACTTAATGGGGGCTCCTGGGTGGCTCAGTTGGTTGAGCGACTGCCTTCGGCTCAGGTCATGATCCTGGAGTCCCTAGATCGAGTCCCACATCGGGCTCCCTGCTCGGCTAGGAGCCTGCTTCTCCCTCTAACCTCCCCCCCCCCTTCATGTACTCTCTCTCTCTCTCATTCTCGCTTTCTCAAATAAATAAATAAATCTTTAAAAAAAAAAAAAAAAACTTAATGGTAACCACAAACAAAAACCTCTAAATAGTATGCAAAGAATAAAGAGAAAGAAATCCAACTGTATCACTAAAGAAAACCAGCAAATCATAAAAGAGAGAAAGACAAGGAAGAATTAGAGAAAATCATCAGAAACAACCACAAAACAGGTAATAAAATGGCAATAAATGCATAGCTATCAATAATCACTTTGAGTGTAAATCGACTAAACACTCCAATCGAAAGACATAGGGGGATAAAAAAACACAAGACCCATCTATATGCTGCTTACAAAGAACTCATTTTAGACCTAAAAAGAGCTGCAGATTAAAAGTGAGGGGATGGAGCAACATTTATCATGCAAATGGATATCCAAAGAAAGTGGGAGTAGCAGTACTTACATCTGACAAAATAGACTTTAAAACAAACACTGTAACAGGTCACAAATAAGGACATTACTTAATAATAAAGGGACAATCCAACAAGAGGATATAGCAATTGTAAACATTTATGCACCCAAGATGAGAGCACCCAAATACATAAAACAGTTAATAACAAACATAAAGGAACTCATTGATAATAATACAATAAAAGTATTGTACCTCAATGGAAAGATCATCTCAACAGAAAATAAACAAGGAAACAATGACTCACTGGACCAGATGAATTTAACTGATATATTCAGAACATTCCATCCTAAACCAACAGAATACACATTCTTTTCAAGTGCACATTGAACATTCTCCAGAATAATCACGTATTAAGCCACAAAACAAGCATTAACAAATTCAAGATCAAAGTCATACTATGCACGTTTTCTGACCACAACCCTATGAAACTAGAATTGAACCCCAAGAAAAAATCTGAAAAGACCACAAATACATGGAGGTTAAAGAACATGCCACTAAACAATGAATGCGTCAACCAGGAAATAAAAGAATAAATTGAAAAACACATGGAAACAAATGAAAATGAAAACACAATGGTCCAAAACCTTTGGGATGCAGCAAAAATGGTTCTAAGGGGGAAGGTTATAGCAATTACAGGCCTATCTCAAGAAACAAGAAAAAGCTCAAATAAACAACCTAACCCTACACCTAAAGGAGCTAGAAAAGGAAAAACAAACAAAACCTAAAACCAGCTGAAGGAAGGAAATAATAAAGAGTAGAGCAGAAATAAATGATATAGAAACAAACAAACAAACAAAAAACATTAGAAGAGATCATTGATACTAGGAGCTGGGTCTTTGACAGAATTAGTAAAACTGATAAACCCCTAGCCAGACTTATCACAAAGAAAAGAGAAAAGACCCAAGTAAATAAAATCACAAATGTGATGGAGCACTGGAGGTTATATGCAAGCAATGAATCATGGAACACTACATCAAAAACTAATGATGTAATGTATGTGATTAACATAACATAATAAAATTTTTAAAAATCACAAATGTGAGAGGAGAGATCACCAACCAATACCACAGAAATACAAATAATTATAAGAGAATATTTTGAAAAATAATATGCCAACAAATTGGGCAATCTAGAGGAAATGGATAAATACCTAGAAATACACAAACTACCAAAACTGAAATAGGAAGAAATAGAAAAGTTGAATACACTGATAACCAGCAAATAAATTGAATCAGTAATCAAGAATCACCCAGAAAACAAAAGTCTATAACCATATGGCTTCACAGGCAAATTCAGCAAACATTTAAAGAAGAGTTAATACCTATTCTTCTCAAACTATTCTCAAAAATAAGAAATGGAAGGAAAACTTCCACATTCATTCTATGAGGCCAGCATTACCAAAACCAAAGACTTCTCTAAAAAAGAGATCTACTGGGGCACCTGGGTGGCTCAGTCGTTAAGCGTCTGCCTTCGGCTCAGGTCATGATCCCAGGGTCCTGGGATCGAGCCTTGCATTGGGCTCCCTGCTCAGCGGGAAGCCTGCTTCTCCCTCCCTCACTCCCCCTGCTTGTGTTCCCTCTCTCGCTGTGTCGGTCTCTGTCAAATAAATAAATAAAATCTTTAAAAAAATAAAAAAATAAAAGGGATCTACTGACCAATATTCCTGATGAACATGGATGCAAAAATTCTTAATAAAATACTATCAAATTGAATCCAACAATACATTAAAAGAATCATTCACCACAATCAAATGGGATTTATTCCTGGGTTGAAGGGTTGTTTGATGACATCCTATCCCTCCCTCCTCCCCAGCTCCTGGTAACCATCATTCTACTTTCTGTCTCTATGAATTTGGCAATTCTAGTACCTCGTATAAATGGACTCATATAAAATTTGTCTTTTCATGTTTGGTTTATTTCACTCAGCATAATTTATCCATGTTGTAGCATGTATCAGAATTTTATTCCTTTACAAGTCTGAATAGTGTTCCAAAGTATATCTATCATCTATCTATCTATCTATCATCTATCTCTCTATCATCTATCATCAACTATTACCTATCATCTATCATCTATCTATCCATCTATCCATCCATCATCTATCTATCTATCTATCTATCTATCTATCTATCTATCTATCTATCTATCATCTATCTATCTATCCATTCAACACACATATACCACATCTTGCTTACCCATTTACCTGTTGATGAACATCTGGGACATCTCCATCTGTTGGCTATTTCGAATAATTCTGCTATGAATCTTGGTGTAGATATTTCTTTTTAAGTCTCAGCTTTTAGCTCTTTGGGACATATACCCAGATGTGGAATTAATGGGTCATATGGTAATTTGATATTTAATATTTTGAGGAACCTCCATACTGTTTTTCACAGTGGTTGCACCATTTTAAATTCTTGCCAGCAATGCACAAGGGCTCCAATTTCTCCACATAATTGCCAACACTTGTTATTTCCTTTTTGTTTGTTGTTTTTATTTTGTTTATAATATCCATCCTAATGGTGTGAAGTAGTATCTCACTGTGCATTTTGCACAGTGTTCACCATCACTAAACACTAGCAAAATGCGCATTTTGCTAGTGTTTAGTGATGGTGAACATCTCTCATGAGATTTTTGACTATGTATTTTCTTTGGAGAAATGTCCATACATGTCCTTTGCCCATTTTTTTTTTTTAAAGGTGATTTTTTTTTTTTTTTTTTTTTTTTAGTGGGGCAGAGAGAGAAGCAGAGGGAGAGAGCAAACCTCAAACAGACTCCACATTGAGCATGGAGCCAGACGTGGGGCTTGATCTCATGACCCTGAGATCATGATCTGAGCCAGAATCAAGTGTAGAACCCTTAACCAAGTGAGCCACCCAAGGAACCCTGACCCATTTTTTTATATGGAATGTTTGTTCTTTGGTACTGAGCTGTGTGACTTTATAAACTCTGGTATTTCACACATAGTTTTATTTCTTATTTATGTTATAATTTAACTGTATAATTATATATTTAATTTTTTGTTTTTTATTTGGTCAGTGTTTATTTTCTGTTATCAAATGTAAGCTCCTTTAAGGAAATGAATTTGATTTGCTCAATTTTGTATCCGAATTGCCTTAAAAAATATGGGCACATAGTGGGAACCCAACAAATATTTGCTGACTGAAGGAATGAATGAATAAATGAAAGTGTAGAAAATATTAGGTGTTAAACTACTACATCACATTGTATCTTTTACTTTTTTTTCTTTTGAGTTGCAATAGTATCTTTTTTCTTTGATTTTGTGATGTTTTCACTCTACAAAAAATTCATAATTACATGTTTTTTAAGGATAAAGCATTTACTTTATTTATTTAGAATTTCAATTTTATGGAGCACATGGATTGCTTTAGTGTCCGAGTCTCGATTTTGGCTCATGTCATGACCTCAGGGATCATGAGGTGGGTGGGTGTGGAGCCTGCTTAAGATTCTCTCTCACCCTCTGCCCCTCCCCACACTCCCCCCTCAAAAAAAAAAAAATAGAATTTCCATTTTATTAGCATAAATTTCAAATTACACACTGTATAAAGTCCATTGATTTGGTAAAAAGGATTCTCAAAGGTTAACTATCACAAAGTTTTACAGTGTTTTTTTGTTTTTGTTTTTGCCCTAAGCTATTTAATACTTAAACTTAAAATAAGTCCATTTTCAAATGTTTAGATAAATGGGGTCAGACCCAAAACTACAATCTTGCATCAAAATTCCCCAAATTAACATTAAGTGAAACAGAAATTAATCATGTATTTTCTTGCAAAAAATATTAAGCTGTAAAAAATTTTTCTAAGTCATTAATTAGTTCATTATTTATTTAAAGAAATGTATTTGACTCATGATACATGAAATTTCTTGAATATGTGAAGGTATATTTAGCAGTAAATGAATATAGGATTTTTCTTCCCATTTTCGTCTATTGTTCCATTATTACAAATTTAGACTTTGTAAGGAGTCTGGCATAGGTAAATGTAAATTAATACTACTTCATAATGCAGGTATTAGCCATAAAAAATTAGGCTCAAGTGGGGTCTTATTTTCTTGTTTATTTTCCTCTCCTTTAATCCATTTTCCTCTGGTAGAAGTGAGAATATGTTAAAAACTGAGGTGTTCCAGATAAAGCAGACTGTCTGACTCAAACTCTATTCAATCTTCTTCCAGCATATGTTCTATTGAAACTGGAAAGTCTGAAATAAAGTTTTTGAGACTCCCTTTCATCTAGGGTTCTCATGTGACCACTTACGGAAAATGATCACGGAAAGGAAAATGGCATTAGGGAGATTAGATTGTGTGGTGAAGTATTTGATTCCTCTGATAAAGCTGTGTTAATATTTCCTAGATTAATAGGTTTAAGGTAATTTGCCTCAAGAACAGTTTTGTCAACTGTGCGGCATCCAGGCTTGGTTTTGTTTTCTTCTATGTACTGTAAACTTCCAAAATTCTCTGATAAATCCTTTTAAAGTGGATTTTGTGATTGATGACTAAAATCCTGACCTATAAAACATAGGCTCATAAAACTCCATATCTTTTCTACCTCATAACATTATTATAATTTCTTACCAGTTTTAAATTTAATTGCCTTTCTTTTTAAATAAACTGTATACTCTCCCTTACTCACAAGTGGGTCCCTAATCCCTTACACAGTTTTGGAATATAAAAGTTTCTTATTTAGTGGCATGAATAAATGAGTGAGTAAATGGATAAATGAAGAGATTAGTAGTACTATACAAAACAGGTAAAGAGAATATAATTATATATTCTTTTTTATAGTATGTATATAAATAACTGGATAAGGTCTAAATGAGAGGAGATATCTCTCTAAGATTGATTTCTTTCTGTATGAGGTAGGTATAATAGTATTTTTTACCTCATCAGTTTATTATAAGAATTAAATAAAATAATGTCTTTAAATCACTCATTAGAGGTCTGTGGTACAGTTCACAATATAAATGTCACTTCATATTACGGCCCGCAACTCTCAAGAGATTAGAATTTTTGATGGTTGTTAACAACACATGGAAATACAGAGCAAAAGCATATTAACCAAATACACAAATCACAGGAATTATGACCTTTGTTATCACTGTAACAATTGTTGCTATTTTCATAGGAAAATGTTCAACCAAATGTAAGGGCTTATAAATTATAAATATATATATCCTTATAACCTCTTATTCTTTTTTTAAAAAAGTGAAAATACCATAAATATATATATATCAATACATGGCATGCTACACAAAGAACCATTCTAAATTTGTGTTTCAAGATTCTAACAGGTAAGCTTTTAATTCCTATTCTGGCTTGTGTGATATACATCATCACAAATAAGAGTTTTTGTTTCAGACATTAAAATGCATACTATTTCCCTAAAATTTAACATATCTGCAAAACTAATATTAATTTGACTTATTAGATCTTAATGGAACAAATATATCTTAGTCATAAAACTTCAGTGTGATAATTATTGTTTCATAAAAAACTACTTCTGATACCACTTTGGATATCTGAGCACAATACTTATTGTTGAAAAGCATCCCAAAAGATTGAGTCATTTTTCCTTAGGCATTATGCATGCACTCATTACCTAAAAACTAGCTCTTTGAACAAAAACCTATTGTGATCAATTAAAATTATTCTGTGTGTTTTTAAGCACCATATCATAATGGTTGTAGTATTAACAATAATAAGAAGAGTAATAGCTAATATATAAAAATTACCCACTATGTTCCAGAAATATTTTACATGCATTATCTTATTTAACCCTTATGAAAATCCATGCATAAGACATTACTAACTTCAGTTAACAAAAAGAGAAATGGAGGGTTAAAATAATAAAGTGAATGGCTCCAGATCACACAGGCTCTTGAATACCTGAAGTCCAATTTTAGAAAAATCTCTAAATAAACTTAATGGTTGTTATGGTGTCAGCACATTTATTTTTTTTTCAAACTTTTTAAAAAAAATCTAGAGCAGCCTTCAGAATAGGAAATACCAATGTCATTTCTATATATTAAAAGACACTATTTTTTAACATATGAGATTGGCCAAGATTCAGAATTGGATATGCACTGTTTTGGGAAAAAGAAGCAGGCATTCTCCTGTATTGTCAATGGAGTATAAACTATTACTGCAATAGGTGGCAATTTGGTAATTTGACTTAGCAATGTTACCTGTTAGTAAAATATTTCATTGACTCTAAGATGCACATATTGCTACCATATTTTATTGATTATAAGATATATTTTAGCATCTCTAAAATTGAGGTGTATTTTATAATTAATGAGATATATTATTTATATGGTGGTGTTTTTCTATTTCTTCATGATACCAAAATTAATGGCATATATTAAAATGGAGAGTTAAAATTTGGTGAAATGTGTTATTTATCTGTAGATATATTCATCTAGAAATACACATATACACACAAATATAAGTTAGTATCATCACCAGTTGTTAACACCAAAATATTGGAAACTCTAAATCTAGATTATGATGTACACAAACAATGGTGTACTTTGTTGTCCTTAAAAAGAGTAAGGCAGAACTATATTAACTTTATAGAACTTGATATAATAATATGTGGAAAAGCATGTCAAAAAAGTGTATAAAAATGATATGATTGCTTCTGGGAGGGGATAGATTGAGTGATAAGAGTGGGACAAAAACTGATTTTTTATTGTATAGCATTTTGTAAATACTGAATTTTTCTCCAGCTGCAAGTTTTACCTTTCAGATAATCAAATACATATTTTATTTTATTTTTTCCTTATATGCATCTGTCATTTATATTTTTATTTTGTTTATTTTATTTTATTGTGTTATGTTAATCACCATACATTACATCATTAGTTTTTGATGTAGTGTTCCATGATTCATTGTTTGCATGTAACACTTAAGTGCTCCGTTCAGTACGTGCCCTCTTCTTTTTTTTTTTAAGATTTTATTTATTTATTTGACAGAGAGAGAGACACAGAGAGAGAGGGAACACAAGCAGGGGGAGTGGGAGAGGGAGAAGCAGACTTTCCGCGGAGCAGGGAGCCCGATGCGGGGCTCGATCCCCGGACCCTGGGATCATGACCTGAGCAGAAGGCAGATGCTTAACGACTGAGCCACCCAGGCGCCACAGTACGTGCCCTCTTTAATACCCATCACCAGGCTAGCCCATCCCCCTACCCACCTCTGCTCTAGAACCCTCAGTTTGTTTCTCAGAGTCCATAGTCTCTCATGGTTCATCACCCCCTCCGATTTCCCCCTCTTCATTTTTCCCTTCCTACTATCAAATACATATTTTAAAATATTATTTGAAACTATTATATCCATAACATTGTGCTTTTAATTTAGGCAATTCTTTCTAATTTTGAGATTGATTACTTTTACATGACTACTGAAGAAATAGGAATTATTCTTCTTAAAATTGGAGTATAAAATCATTATCACTTAAATTAGCCATATGTTATGTATAATATTTGTCCCATAATTATTTGGAATATTTTGTTAAGCATGGAATCGAGTTTTATTCACTAAGTCAGTTAAGTATGATTATATTGTGTAATATAATTTCTATTTAGGAGAACAAAATATTTTTTGTTAAATTATTTCTTTCATGACTATACTTTGGATATATACTTGAGTTTTCATTTCAACATTGACCAGTGTGGTATCACTTATCCCTTAAAAGATCTGGGATATGTTTTATATCTTTGACTATTGTTGACTTTCTTTCAGATCTCTGAGGAATGCCAATTTCATTTTTTTCCCTCTAGTTTAAAAAATTTACTTAGATTGAACATTTGGAAATTGTCTGACGGTTTTCAAAGCATTGCTGTATCTCTTATAAGAAATCTATGCTATAGGATATAGAGATTGCTTCTTTTCATTCAGAAAGTGAAATGTACGGAATTGAATGATCAGCAATAACTTCAGGGCCAAGAGCCTCAAGAGTTAATTGTGTAAATGATGTTAACACTAAACAGGCAGCAGCAAGCTTCTGGAACCAGAACCCAGGAACAGTCTTTGTATAAACTGGAAAAAAAAAAAAAAAAAAGGATGTTGCTTCAGCCACATGTTGCCTTCTACATCTATTGTTTGTGTAGCAGGAACTTAAAAAGCCTTTGTGGACACATCCTAGAGTTGTTCACTATCCCTTACGAAGACAGAATCTTAGTTTATAGACTTATCTAAACTTCTTCATTGGCACGTTATAGTATGTGCTCCAGTGCACCATAAAAAATGTGCAGTTCATTGTAAAAAGACCAATCTGCTTTTTTAGGAGGTTTGTGTTACCCAGAGTTTTATATGGCTATTGCGACTTTCCTCATGTTGCTCAGTGCTTTCCATTTTTGGTTTTCCTTTTGAGTCTCTTTGCAAAAACAGAATTTGGTGTCCTTCTGTATCTTTAAATTTTTATTGTCTATTCCTACCAAAGAGTAGCAATGATAAAATTATGCTGAGGTTACTTATTTGAAAACCTAGAAATATATATAACATTTTAAAGTTTAAATTAAATCTGGAAAATCTTGCAGAAGTGACTTAGCACAAATAGAAAGCTATAATCACGTGTTGAAATAAAAAATTCAGAGAAAATGCCATGTACTCCTCTGCTGTATTTAAGTGTTCCACAGAAAATGGAGTGCTGGCATTAACATCATCAATGTGTTTATTCTTGTGAAGAGTGAACATCTTAATGTCATCCTGAATAAATAATGTGGTTTGTGCTGAACTGATCTCTGAAGAAAGTACAAGGAATGTAGCTAGAGGGGCCTCATTTACTCTGGTGAATAAACTTGCATTCATGTGTGGGTGTCATATTTATATGCAGATGAACTGAACACCTGCAATCTTAAAAATAAACCATAAGCTACTTACAAACTTTGCATTTAGTGTACTTCTATATAAATATACACTGAGGAAAAATCATCCATTAGAAACTAAAATTTTGTAATTAATTTTTTCTAGTATACAGGAACGTAGAACCTCACAGGATTCAGAATTGTACCATAAGGGTTTGTGTATAAACTTTCTTTCATGTCTTCCTTAATTATTGATTTATGTATAAATACTACATATTCTAAGAATGCTACTGAACAAGTTGAATGATACTGACTTTTCTAAAATTCCTAATGAAACTTTAGGGGACTTGCTCAGAAAAGGGAGAGGACCAGTCTTCTAGGGCCTTTGGATGCAATTAAAATAGTCACCGTCAGGTGGTGATGGAAGTTGAATAACCATGGAAATTTTCTACCTTTGATACTAAACATAGAGAACTCTGGATATAGAGGCACACAAAGTATAAACAATGTGTTTATAACAAGACATGCTGGCAAGGCCTGAGGTCAGTCACTATTCATATTTGGAATTGGTTCTATTCCACCTCCAATATCTACATGAATTTGATGCTTAAGAAGATGTTAGCAAGTTGGAATTCCTCTCTCCCTTGTTTCTACATATTGATTTATATCTGCTAATTTACATCATCAGCTGCAGAGTTCTTTGAAGATAAAAGGGATTTGGATTGAAAACACAATGAAGCTATATCATATAAAACATTTTTTTTCTTTGCAAGGCTCATTTTTTTAATTAATTTATTTATTATTTTATGTTATATTAATCACCATACATTACATCATTAGTTTTTGATGTAGTGTTCCATGATTCATTGTTTGCATATAACACCCAGTGCTCCATGCAGAGCGTGCCCTCTTTAATACCCATCACCAGGCTAGCCCATCCCCCCACCCCCTCCCCTCTAAAACCCTCAGTTTGTTTCTCAGAGTCCATAGTCTCTCATGGTTTGTCTCCCCCTCCGATTTCCCCCCCTTCATTTTTCCCTTCCTACTATCTTCTTTTTTTTTTTTTTTTTTTTAACATATAATGTATTACTGTTTCAGAGGTACAGGTCTATGATTCAACAGTCTTACACAATTTACAGCGCTCACCATAACACATACCCTCCCCAGTGTCTTTCACCCAGCCACCTGAGATTAAGAATTCTTCATATCAGTGAGATCATATGATACATTTTTGATGTGAACCTAAACTGACCTCAGTTAACTAAACTACAACATAGGACCCTGCTTGGATGATTGAAATTCTACCAAGAATAAGGGAGTAAAAGAGAACCAGTGAGGTTTCTAGTACCAGAACTAAATGTTATCTAGTCACTGGATCACCATTCTGGTGATGGTGCTGGTGGGTCTTTGAGGCGAATAACTGTGTCTTTCTGTCTATGTCAGTGACTCTATGAATTAAAAGGAATTCATCATTGACAGCCGTAATTTTGTCCCAGGGCAATTTTGCTGTGGAAAGCTTCCTGAATGTGTGAAACACAGACCTATGGAGCTTTCACCCTTTTACAGAGAGTGATGGTGTCTTGGGCTTATTGTACTTTCAAGTCTCTATGGGGGAGCTCACTTTTCCACCATAGTCAAAGCTGACAAACAACTGCTTAGTCTCATTTGCAGCAATCTCGGAGATTTCCAGAAATTTGAAGGCAGGATTCCTGGTTAAGTCTGACATCCCTACAGTCAGTCAGGTAGAAGATGACAGAATAGATTTGGATTATTTTGGTGGATGTAGCTTCTTCTATATCCATGAACTTGAAACTTGGGGCCCAGAAGTTATTCATAAAAACACAAAAAAATTACTAAATTATTCAAGTGAGGATTTTTCCTTTCTAAAGCCTAAGTAAAACAATATTCTGTTTCTTAATTCTGAAGAACTAGTGAATGCTTGACATACAGATGTGTTTTTCTTCCTGCTCATATCTATGAGTACTTTTGTTGTTTGAACTTAGAATTTGAATTTTGAATGTTATTTGAATGAAGACCAGTTTCTGTTACAAATTAAATCTCACACATTGTTTCTCTCTTTCCTCACCTTCCAAACATCAGTTGAAGACCCTAATTTCCCTGCTAAGGCCTCCCAAACTGAGTATCAGAATATGTATAACTATAAAGAAAAGGTTGATTATTTGCCTTTAAAATGCCATTAAAATAGTGCTACTTTGGGCATATAGCTAATTAAAAATGCCACTAAGATAAAGAAAGGATTAGAGATGGACATGGGCACCGAGAAGCAGAAATGAGGAGATGTGGGCTAAAGGAGCTGGAATAAGACATGGCACAGTGCAAAACACTCCAGGTAAGAGAACGGAGAGAAAGAAAGAAAACCTCACTAAATACTGATTCTAGTGTTGAAAATGAAAAGGCTCTGAAGGAACTGGTAGGCAAACCCATGAAGATAATTGGTTTCAGAGATGAAGTTAGAAAGTATGGCTATGCATGGGTATATGGATGAACAGAAGAAATAATGTGTTTATCTGAAGGACCAAATTCCTGTGAACTAAAATTAGAATTAAAGCTTGTATATTCTTGCGTGCTTATCTATATAAACATATATAAATAACTAGAATTATATAATGAGCATAAAGTACATTTCTGGTATAAAAGAGCTCTATATAGCTCTATATGGACCAGTGAATATTAACTCTATTGTCTGGATATAAGTAATATTAAAAATAAATAAAAAATTTAAAAAATAAAAAATATTGTGACAAGACACAATAGGAATTACTGTCCCTATATAGAGAATAGAAGAAGATTCTTCCATTTAGAAGATATTCATATAACTATGGGGTCAAAATGTATAAGCTTAGTATGAAGATTCCTTTTAATATAGTGTCAAAGAACTTGCCAGAAGTAGCAATGTAAAGTTCACACCAGTGAGTACCTCTAAAACACAGTTTAGAGTACCTCTAAACCTTTTATAACATTGAGTAATATTTTTTTAAGTAATATATTTTTAAAGCTAAAGTTATTTTTAAAAGTTTTAAAGTCAATATTGGAGGTGAACCTGGTACTGTCACTATGGTAGCATTTCTTGAATTCCTGGGAAGCCTGAAATGTTTTTCAAGTGCATATTGGTCATTTGTATTTCATCTTGACATTGTCTGCTATATATTTTTTCTGCTTAGATTTTCATATTTATTTAATGTAGCAGATAAATAATCATTAAAGGTTAGCATCACTGTTTTTTGACACTGTTTTTACTTAGCAAAATATCTTGTTTATTCTTAGGGAACAGGGCTTAGAAGGATTCAACAAAATGATTGTTAAATTACTATGCATAAGAAATGAACAGTTAATCAGGATAAGGTAGGGCAAAGGAAATAGGAGGGAGGAGTAGGGAGAAAGGGAAGAAAAACAGGATCAGAAGGCCTGAAGAAAAGATAGCAAGCAGCAATGTTCCCGTGTCAGGATGACCAAATAGTCTCAAGGATGGAGGTTTCTCATATTCACAGCTTCTGTTGCTATGATGAATATCACTTCTATGAATCAAAAGAAAATAATATAAGCCCCTGAAAATTTGCATAATATTGGGGGGCAGCCTTGGCCTTACCATTAGAAGCAGGATTATAATTTTAATCTCTAATTATATTTTTATTATAAAGAGTAACTTCAGGGCGCCTGGGTGGGTCAGATGGTTAAGCGTCTGTCTTTGGCTCAGGTCATGATCCCAGGGTCCTGGGATCGAGTCCCGCATCGGGCTCCCTGCTAGGCGGGGAGCCTGCTTCTCCCTCTGCCTCTCTCTCTCTGTCTCTAATGAATAAATAAATAAAATCTTAAAAAAAAAAAAAAAAGAGTAACTTCAGTTGACCTCCAGGTTGGTTTAGTAATTAAGGTTCTGGAGTCTCACTGCCTTGGTTTATATCCTGGATTCCACAATAACTAGTCTTATGAACTTAATCTCTCTAAAACTCATCTGTCAAATGCAGATAATATTGGTACCTACATGATAGGGTTCTTATGAGGATTTAGTGAAATAATCCTGATAAAATCCTCAGCTCATGTCTGAAACAAAGTAAACACTCATTAAATGTCAACCATTATTTATATCGTTCTTTGTACATGTATATATTATGTAATTGGGAATGAAGAATTTGTCGCAGAATAGAATTTCGTATCATCTGTTTTTCACTAAACATTCTGTCTTTTCTATGTGCTTTAACATTTTTCCAAACTATAATTTTGATATATGGATATACTTTATTTTATTTAATATGTCACATAGCAAAAACTAATTTACTTCTCCAATTTTTATAATATATATATGCAGACATAGACATACATATATGCCTGTAGGATAAATTAAATTATTATTTTAATTTGTATTTGTTGGATAACTAATGTAATAAAACATTTTTATCATTTATTGGCACTGAATTACTCGGTTTTTGAATTAGCTGTTCATATTCTCTGTTTCTGTTTTCTTTATAAGTTGGGCCGTTGGTATTTGATCAACATTTTTAACATTACTGAAATAAGAAAATATACATCATGTGCTAAACAAATAATGACAGATGCACTTTTGTATTTAATCTGTTAACAATGTGAGTATTATCTGATCTCTGATCTTTCCTTATTCATTTGTTTATGTTTGCTTATATTCCAGAGATTTTTACAGACAGAATTAAGGCAGCTTACTAGAATGTTAGCATTTAAATTAGAGATCTAATTGGAAGTCAGGACTAAGTCTAAAATGCATAACATATAACATAACAAACGTCTCCATATTTACTCAGGTTGGATCTAAACTCTGGCAGTGAAATTGGGGGGGAAAGTTCAGGTCAAGTAGGAAACTTGCAAACTGTATAAAGTAAAAAGAATACAATTCTTGTGGATGAAAACAAATATTGAACAACATATTCTTTTGAAAAAAATATTCTCTATTTTTTTCTTAATGATTATATATTTTGCTTTTTTATTTTGTTTACTGTTTGTGTACTGCAATAGAATGTAAGCTCCATGAGAGTAGGGAATCTTAGTCTATTCAGCAATGTAACTCAAGATTCTACAAAAATCCTTGACACAAAATTGCTACATAATAAATACTTTTGAATGTAAATGTTAACACAAACCAAAAAAAGGACAAGAACAAACATATGCACCACTCAGCCACAAGGGATTTAATGTGTCCCGTATACACATATGCTACAAAATCATACCTCCTTTCCTTGCAGAAAAAAAGACTATCTTGAATCATTTATTCTTATAAAGCTGTTTACAAGTTTACTACACATTATTGTATTCCTAAGCAATAAATATTACACATTATTTCCCATATCTAAAAACTCTATGATACTTGCTTTTTAAAATTTAAATTCAATCAATTAGCATATAGTATATTATTAGTTTCAGAGATAGAGTTCAGTGATTCATCAGTTGTATATAACACCCAGTGCTCATTACATCATGTGCCTTCCTTAATGCCCATCACCCAGTTACCCCATCCTCCTACCCCACTCCCTCCAGCAACCCTTAGTTTGTTTCCTATGATTACGAGTCTCTTATGGTTTGTCTCCCTCTATAATTTCATCTTGTTTTATTTTTCCCTCCCTTTCTCTATGCTCCTCTGTTTTGTTTCTTAAATTATACACATGGGTGAAATCATATGATAGTTGTCTTTCTCGGATTGACTTACTTTGCTTTGTATAATATCCTGTAGTTCTATCCATGTCGTTGCAAATGGCAAGATTTCATTCTTTTTGAGGGCCAAGTAATATTCTCTTGAATATACATACCACATCTTCTTTATCCATTCATCTGTCGATGGACATCTGGGCTCTTTCCATAGTTTGGTTATTGTGGACATTGCTGCTATAAACATTGGGGTGCAGGTGCCCCTTCGAATCACTATGTTTGTATCCTTTGGCTAAATTCCTAGTAGTGCAATTGCTGGGTTATAGGGTAGATCTATTTTTAACTTTTTAAGGAAACTCTATACTGTTTTCCAGAGTGGCTGTACCAGCTTGCATTCCCACCAGCAGTGTAAAAGGGTTATCCTTTCTCTGCATCCTCACTAACATCTATTGTTTTCTGACTTATTAATTTTGCCATTCTGGTATCCCATCGTGGTTTTGATTTGTATTTCCCTGATGCCGAGTGGTGTTGAGCATTTTTTCATGTTTCTGTTGTCCATTTGATGCTTGCTTTAAAAAGCAGAAATTAAAAAAAAAAATATTGATAGTTCATTTATTTTCACTGCTCTATAGTGATCCATTACATGAATATGTCACTGTTGTGGACTGAATTGTGTGGCTGTATTTGAAGATAGAATTCTCAAAGAAGTAACCAAAGTTACATGAGGTCATAAAAGTGAGACAATAGTCCAACAGGAGTGATGTCCTTATAAGAAGGAGAGAGAAGAGAGAGACATATCGAGGAGGCATGCATACAGAGAAAAGGTCATGCAAAGATACAGGAAGATGGCCATTTCTAAGCAAAAGAGAGGCCACAGGAGAAACCAAACTACCTACAAACACCTTGATTTGGATTTCCAGCTGCCAGAATTTCAAGAAATCAATTTCTGTTGTTGAAGACACTCAGTCAATGGTGCATTTTTTAAATAGCATTAGGTGACTAATACCATCACTATTTTTCTATTTTCATGTTACCGAACATTAGTATTGGATTTTTTTTTTTCTGTAAGTTTTACCACTAAGCACAACAGTAAAATTATCTCTCTTTTACTTGTTATTGTGTATACATATGCAAAAATGTTTCTGGGCAGGCTACCAAGAGGTGGAATTGTACCTTGGAATTTGCTCTTCAATATTTACCCTATATCCATATTGTTTTCTTTTTCTTTCTTTTTTTTTTTTTTAAAGATTCTATTTATTTATTTGACAGAGAGAGACACAGCGAGAGAGGGAACACAAGCAGGGGGAGTGGGAGAGGGAGAAGCAGGCTCCCCGCAGAGCAGGGAGCCCGATGCGGGACTCAATCCCAGGACCCTGGGATCATGACCTGAGCCGAAGGCAGTCGCTTAACCAACTGAGCCACCCAGGCGCCCCTCCATATTGTTTTCTAATGTGATTGTAGCACTCTACACTCTCATCATGGACATATGATTTTCCTGTTGCATCATGTTGAATCTAAAACATTCGGTATTGTCAGACTTTAATGTTTTCCCAACCTGATGAGTAGGAAATAGTATCTCATTGTGCTTTTACTTTGTATTTTCCTAATTACTAGTAAGATTGAATTAATTTTTCATAGGTTAGTGTTCGTTTACGATCTCTCTTATGTGAATATCCTTTTCTTTTGTCTATTTTCCTACTGTTGTCTTCCCTTACTGATTTGTCAAAATTCCTTGTAATGTGAATAGTAACCATTGGTTAATAATACAATGCAAAGTTTTTCTGTCTTTCTGTGATATGTCTTTTATATTTTACAGGTTCTTTACTGAAAACATATTTTAAATTATGTCACAGTCACATTTATCAATAATTACCTTTGTAGGGAATATAGTCAATGCTATTATACATTGTACAGTGATAGATGGTAGCTACACTTTTGGTGAGTATAGCATAAGGTATAAAATTGTTGAATCATTATGTTGTACACCTGAAACTAATGTAACATTGTGTGTCAACTATACTTCTACAAAAATAAATAAATTATATTACTGAAAAAATTACCTTTGTTGTTTATATTTTTAATGCTTTAAGAAACCTTTCATTACACCCAATAATAAAAAGTCAAATTTATTAACAAAATTTGTTAAACTGTAATTTTAAGACTTTCATAACCTAGAGATTGTTTAACTATTGTGTGAAGTGGGGAACCAATTTTATTTTTTAACTTTCTAATCTAATACAAAGCAACATTTAGAGAATAGTTCATATTTTCCCACTACCTTATATTTAGCATTTTTTGAAAATTACAATTCATGTGTTGCTGATATTTAAGTATAGTTTATTTTCGTATATTTGCTTTGCAGCAGAATTGGTACAGTATTAATTTGTTGCACTCATTCAGTATTAACTTATTAATTCTCATAATTTGCCCATCAAGTCTCCTAGGTTTTCCATATTTACAATGATAAAGTTTGCAATTAATGAAATATGTACTCATTTTATTTATTATGAAATTTTGTTGTGATCTTAAGTTGTGAGATACTACTAGGAATTCCATAATGACCAACAATGATTAAAAACAACAAAGACAAAATTGTTTCCCAAAGGAAATTACATTCACAGTTTTTTTCTTCATGCTAATTATACATGTTTTTCCCTCACTTTGTTTCTCTTCCCTCCACCCCCTCCCACCAGCATTGCTTCTCCTACAGACAACTCTGATTTTGACTCCATTTCTAAGACTAAATAAAAATAAAGCCAATCAGTACATTCAATATCCGGGAAGCAGTGATTGTGTCATAGAGTGCATAAAATATATCTAAGATTTCATTTTCGTTCACTGATTAAGCTGGTGTTTATGGAATCCTTACTAGTGAATGAAGATACAAAGATAAGTCAAGATTTGCATCTTCGTGTTGATCTCTAGAGGCAGGGAAGTAAACAGCAACAACAGAAGTTGCCAATTGAAATAGGAGCCAAGCAATGGAGGCTGCAAACACTGCCTGAGTTTATCAGGATATGTTTCAAATATGTGGTGACATAAGAATAAAAATTTATACATATTTTAAATATTAGAAACACTGAGAGGAAAAAAAAAAAGATACCGGCTTTTAAAAATACCCTAGTGACTTGTACCTCTGAAACAAATAATACATTATATATTTAAAAAAAAAAAAAAGTAGGAAGGGAAAATCTAAGCGGGGAAATCGGAGGGGGAGATGAACCGTGAGAGACGATGGACTCTGAGAAACAAACTGAGGGTTTTAGAGGAGAGGGGGGAGGGGGATGGGTTAGCCTGGTGATGGGTATTAAAGAGGGCACGTATTGAAAGGAGCACTGGGTGTTATACGCAAACAATGAATCATGGAACACTACATCAAAAACTAATGATGTAATGTATGGTGATTAACATAACATAATAAAATAAAATTTTTAAAAAATGCCCTAGTGAAGAAACTAGAAGTTTATACAAAGAAGTTTAATAAATGTGTTGTATCTTTAAGTCTCTGTATGTAGTGTGTGTTTAGGTTAAGGCATAATTTGCATCTATGTGATTTTGTTAAGGTGTTTTGGTTTTTTTTAAGATTTTATTTATTTATTTGGGAGAGAGAGAGCACATGAGAAGGGGGAGGGTCACAGGGAGAAGCAGACTCCCCGCTGAGCGGGGAGCCCGATGCGGGACTCGATCCTGGGACTCCAGGATCATGACCTGAGCCGAAGGCAGTTGCTTAACCAACTGAGCAACCCAGGTGCCCGTTAAGGTGTTTTTTAATTAGTTATTCTCAATAACCTATTTTGTTCATTTTAGAAGATGAGTTGACACATTTCCTTATACATGACACATTTCCTTCCCAGACAACTAGGCGGAGTGAGCTATATTTGACCATTAAAAATAAAAATTTTCCTCTCAAACAGGAAAAAAAAAAAGGTAACTCATAACTCAATTGGAAGACTTCTCAAAATCAATGATAGAGAAAAGGAATTTTCAACCAGGTTGACCTCTTAGTGAAGAAAAAAATATATATAGCATGTAAATGAGATGTTTGGGCAAGGGAAAGAAAAAGATATCAAGTTGTATCATTCCGAAATGTGATTTCCATTCATATTACTTTTACCAAACTTACCCTACTGGACAACTATTCCAGATAATTCAAAGGGCAGAAGCTATAATACTGGTTTCTAGCTGTCTTTTCTACAGGATCGTTGAATTAACTTAATGAGCTACAGCTGCATTAACTAGTGCTGTTTCTAAGACCTGTGAGATGACTTTATGGTATTTTCTTTTTTTTCTCTCTCTCAAAAAAAAAAAAAAAAAGAATTCAAGAAGTTATCCTGAATAAAGCGAGAAATGTGGACTCTGTAAACAATGCTCAGAAATGACTCGCAACTATTGTAAATATCACCTATGAGTTGTTTATATGCCAGATGTAATATTTTGTTTCCTTGGAATGAATGTGACAATGATTTTTTTTTTTTCCCTCAGTCTTTTCTTGGAATGTACCTTTTGTTGATTGTTTTCTTTTTTTACTCTTTTGCTAATTATTTCCAGCATTTCTTGAAAATTTTTATTTATTTATTTGACCAAGAGAGAGCATATGAAAGCAAGCAGGAGTGAGGGGAAGGGGGAAGGGCAGAGAGAGGGGATGAGGGAGAAGCAGTCTCCCTGCTGAGCCTGACCCAGGATCCTGGGATCATGACCTAAGTTGAAGGCAGATGCTTAACTGACTGAGCCCCGCAGGCACCTCTGATTATTTCCAGCTTTATTGCGGTATGATTGACAAAAATTTATTTGTGAAGAATATCATTTTTATAAATATTTATTTATTTGAGAGCAGGTACATGTGTGAGCGGGGGGAAGGGCAGAGGGAGAAGGAGAGAGTCTCAAGCAGATTTCTCTCTGAGCTCAAGCCCGATGTGGGGCTCAATACCACGATCCTGAAATCATGGCCTGAGCTGAAATCAAGAGTCAGACACTTAACTGACTGAGGTGCCCCCAAAATATCATTTTTTATGGTGCTTACAAAAAAGTAATAAATAGGGGTGCCTGGGTGGCTCAGTCATTAAGCGTCTGCCTTCGGCTCAGGTCATGATCCCAGGGTCCTGGGATCGAGCCCCGCATCGGGCTCGCTGCTCAGCAGGAAGTCTGCTTCTCCCTCTCCCACTCCCCCTGCTTGTGTTCCCTCTCTCGCTGTCTCTCTCTCCGTCAAATAAATAAATAAAATCTTTAAAAAAAAAAAGAAGTAATAAATAAACATCCATGGGCTTATGGACTGGCTTTATCATAGCTTAATAGTTTCCTTTTATTTGCTTGACTATTTTTTGCTAACATGTATTGAACGCCTGCTAGTTTTTAAAAGTCATATTTAGTTTTACTTAGGATAAAATATTTCAGTAAGTCTGTAAGTGCATAAAACAAAAATACAGCCTTAGATTTATCACAAAATTATTATCTTTGTAACCCTTACCCACGCAAAAAAAAATAAAAAAAAAAAAAATTAGCCAATACCAACATGCTCCTTTCTTGTCCTCTTCTATTACTAACTACCTCCTTTCTTCCCTCCAAAATCTTGACAATTTCTATTAGGGATCTAGGGACAATAGTAAACCCAAATCAACTAAATCAAGTAATAGTGATTATATTTAATTGATGCTGGCCTTCAACTTCTCAGAAAGTCAATCCACATCTAGCAAAAACTTGCTCTTGTATTCCAAACATTTCAAGATACCAACTCAAATATGGAGGATTTATCTGGGGCATTGCCTCATGAAAATTCCTGGATTCCAATTTTTGTTTCCCTAGTCCCATGAGACTGTCAAAACACTTCTTAGAATATAAGCCTCTCAGTCACTTCTTCCAGAATTGACAAAGACCCCAAAGCTAACGCAACCCCAAATGTCAGACTTATATTGCTTGAGTTACATCTTTTCCAATGCTTACCCAACTAATTCTTCACAGTCTTGCTAACTTGCCAATTCTTTCAAACACATGCTTATTTATGCTTTCTTCAGCTTTTCCAGTTGTTTTCAGGAAGATTGTTGATCAAAATTACCAGTCTACCAATTCTGGAAGCTAAAGTCTCATCACCACTTTTTCGTAAAAATACTATAAATACATTAAAATTCCTTGTGTTCTCCTTCCTTGATCTCATTTCCCTCCTTTCTTCCCTTTCTCTTACATAAAACCACTATCCAGAATTTTAGGGGTTTTTATTCCTTGCACATTTCATAATTATAGTCAATATATGTGAGACTCTACAAAATACATAGTATCAAATTGCATGTTTTTATATTTTTAAATATGTCACAATACTGAAAGTTCCATTCTATAATTTTTATACTTAAAAATATTTGTGAAATTTATCTTTGTTGACACATATAGTTCACTTCAAATATTTTAACTGCTAAATAGCATTGTTTGTAAAAATATACTGCAAATATATTAAGCCTTGGCTTTTGATGGACATTTAGGTATTTTCCAATACTTACCTTATACCTAATGTTCAATAAACATCCTTCCATGTAAAAATTTTATCAGGGATTTAACTATGAATAGATATGATGAGTTTGGGGATATGTACATCTTCAACTTTACTAAATTTTGTTCAATTATTTTCCAAATCCAATTTAGTTTAAATTCTCAGCAGCACAAAATCTGAATTCTCTTTGCTCTATATCCTGGAAAACACTTGGTATTTTCAGAATGTTAGTATTCTGTTTCCAAATTGACAAATATCTGATATTTACTTTGAATTTTCAGTTTAGTACTCCATTTTTTTTCATAAATGTATTGGCTTCCATAGTTTCTTCTTTTCTGCATTCCCTGTTGATATGTTTTACCAATTCTTCTACTAGCTTTTTTTTTTTCTTATTGGTTTATATGATCTAAATATACTTGAGGTTTAAATTCTTTTTGCCTTATACTTGTGTAATACACAATGTCTTTTAGTACTCATTTAAATTTGTATTCAATGTTGTGCTATCCTAATGTAGTCATATTTACCAATAATTTCATTTTTGTTTCCATTTTAAAATTCAATAAATTCTCACAGGATATGTAAGAAAACATAGTTTATATTACACAGCAGTAACAAAAATAATCCCCAATGATTTAATGCTACAGTGGCTATTTCACATTTATGTAAAGTGTACTGTGAGATACAAAGTCGTTTTCTATGTAATGATCCAGTGATGCAGGTGGTTTATGCTAATTAAAATGACATCATTCTTCTGTTACTGTTTTATTGCACTCAAAACTTCTGATCTTTTAATCAAAACACTTCCTTATAAAAAATGCAATAAATTATCCCCTGAATTTCTCAAAAAAGAAAGCTTTTTTCAGTGTATAAAATACTTTCAAGTAGGGCGCCTGGGTGGCTCAGTTGGTTAAGCGACTGCCTTCAGCTCAGGTCATGATCCTGGAGTCCCGGGATCGAGTCCCGCATCAGGCTCCCTGCTTGGCGGGGAGTCTGCTTCTCCCTCTGACCCTCCTCCCTCTCATGGTCTCTGTCTCTCATTCTCTCTCTCTCAAATAAATAAAATCTTAAAAAAAAATACTTTCAAGTAAATTATACATTTTAATCTTTTTGAAATTATCAAAAACTAATGCTACTCATTATTGGGAGAATTTGAAGCTAAAATAACTTAAGCAACTTAGCATATGTTATTCAGTTATTAAGTGATAGAGCAATGATTCCATTATATGTCTCTAGACTTGTCTTTCCAGTACATCATAGATGAAATAGACAGCCAAACACTTATATCTTTATATAAGACAGTGACTTGGGGGATATAGTGACTCCAGAAATAAATTTCTCATTTTTATAACTGAGCAGTATATAAGATTATGTTAAATATTTTCTTGACTGTGTTTGATGGCATATACATAGACTACCCAAGATGTTATTTAAAACAACAAAGCATATTTCAGTTGTGCTGATTTAACTGAGAGAGGCAGGAACCACACATCACAAGTATAACTCTATGATATTTAGCTTACAGAAAAAATTGAATATCTATCCCAACTAGCTTGTCCTTGCTGCGCGGAATCAAAGTCATACCAATCACTGAGAAGAATTCTGCCTCTTCAAAGTATATTAGCAGAGATACAAGCAGACATGAACTGAAAAATGGTTGAAAAAATCAAAGTGGTTAGTCCTACACAATGCTGTTATTTATCTATATTTCCTGGATTTTGAATTTCCCTTCCTACATGTAACAGAAGCATGAAAATCATGTGGATATTACTCATTTGTCCTGTCTCCATTCTAAGAATAGGTACTAATGATTTTTCTTTGATGAGGAGCTATGAAGTTGCTCTTTAAAAGCATACAAAAAGAGCTAGTATTATTTCAGTTCATTAAATTTATATCAGGTTAAGTAGGAAACATATCAGCTATTACAAAAATTTTTCCACTGCCCTGATAGTGGTTTCATCTACTTATATCCCATTCAATGTTTAGCCCCTTTATTCATTATTTTAAAACAAACATATATGTGTAATTGTAAAATAATAATATGACAATTCTAAATTCTAAAGTTTGACCCTATTAATCATTTGTTCAAAGTAGCTAGCAGAGAAGCACTGTTCATTTGAATAGAAACAGTTTAGATAGCCTCTAATGCAATGAGTTAGTCTGGCAGAACAAAGAGTAGAAAGGATGATTCTAAATGTTTTCTGAAATCTGTCTTTAAATAGAAAGCAGGTGGTTATGGAGTGGTTGAAAAAGCAATGAATTGTAATACCTGAATGCTGCCACTGACTTTGAAAACTAGCTCAGCTTTAACAATTGCTTGACCCTGGTGATTTTCATCTCTTGACACCTAGTTTTCTCACAAGAACAGAACGTGTTTTATACTCTTTATTTATCCTTTGTATTTTATAATTGAGTAATTTTTAGTCAGGAAGAGTTTTATAAAATGGTGTCAGAATAATAGTCTGAGGTCTACTGAGCTTTGGACTCAACACATATTTTTTAGAAGATTAGAGAGAAAAAAGCTCAGGCATTCCTTAAAATTCTTCAAAATCTGTAAAGAGCAGAAGAACTTTCTTATAAAGAAAAACTTATGAAAATTTATTGCAAATAAATTTCAATATATTTCTGTAGAATTATTTGTTTTGCATCTGGTGATGTCTATTGCCCGTTTACTTTTCTCCTGAAAATTATATCCTAATTATCCAGATCATAGTGACCAGATGAAATAGGCGTATCAGAACAGCTTGAGAATGTTGAATTTCATCATGGAAAGAATGAGAAGCCAGGAAAAGATTAAAAGTGGGAGAGTAAAATGATGGGATTTGAGTTTGGGGAATATCACTGGGAATATCTATATGAAGATCACATCAAGAGGGCAAATATATTGTAGGAAGCTCAGTTAAGAAGATATCATGGTACTCCAGGAAAGAAAATATGGCTGCCTGGAGGAAAGTGGTTGCCTCAGAGCTGGAAAGATGTGAAAATAATTGAGAGCAATTTGTTGTGCCCCCTCTTTCAACCTGTGTTCTCTGATTACAAAGCTATCAGTGATTGACACATTTGTTTAAATCAGAAACCCTCGGGGTCACAGAAAGACCGGGGGTGCGTGAGTGTGGCAGAGCTCCCAGGTATCGGAGCAGGGAAGCCGGCGGCAGAGGCGGAGCCCAGGCGCGGGCTCTCAGCTCGGGGTGGCCATAAACCGTGATCCGCGGCACAGTCGGGCCCCTGCTCCTCCAGCAGGGACCCAACAAGCGGCAGAGCCGGGGAGACTCACCTTCCTCCCCCGGGAGGAGCCGCGCGGGAGGGCACCGCAGGGATCTGCTGGGTTTGGAGACTCCACCCGGGGTCGGGTGCCAGAGATACAAACGCGCGGTCACAGGCCAGGCGAGCACGGAGTGCGGCCGGAGAGCTGGGAGACGGGAGTGACGGACGACTTTTCTCTGGGGGCTCACTGAGGAGCAGGGCCCTGAGTTCTCGGCTCCTCCGGGGCGGAGATTGGAGGCCACCATTTTCACTCTCCGCCTCCAAAGCTGTACGGAAAGCTCGCAGGAAACAAAAGCCCCGGAGAGCAAACCCGAGCAGATTACGTAGCCGGGAGGGGGCAAGGGCGGGGCAATTCCGCCTCCGGCAGAGACATTTGGAAACCACGGCAACAGGCCCCTCCCCAGAAGATCAGCGAGAACAGCCAGCCAAGACCAAGTTCACCGATCAATGAGAACGGCAGAACTCCAGCGCTAGGGGAATACTGCACATAGAATTCACGGCTTTTTTACCATGATTCTTTAGTCTTTTAAAGTTAATTTTTTTAACTGTATTTTTGTCTTTTTATTTCTTTTTGAATTTTTCTTTTTCCCTTTTTCAACCAACATCTTATCAATCCCTTTAAAAAAAATTTTTATTTTTCATTTTAGAGTCATATTCTATCCCTTCATAGTAGTTACCCGTATTTTTGGCTTATATATATAAGTTGTTCTCTCTTTAAAATTTTGAGATAGTTTCTTCTTTTTTTTTTTTAATATTTTGTTTATTTGAGAGAGAGAATGAGATAGAGAGAGAGCATGAGAGGGGGGAGGGTCACAAGGAGAAGCAGGCTCCCCGCTGAGCAGGGAGCCCGATGCGGGACTTGATCCCGGGACTCCGGGATCATGACCTGAGCCAAAGGCAGTCGCTTAACCAACTGAGCCACCCAGGCGCGCCATTGAGATAGTTTCTTCTAACAGATTAAAATATACCCTAAATCTCTAGTATATGGTGTTTTCTATTCCCCTGCCTGATCACATCCTCTCCCTTTTTTTTTCTTTTTTCTTTTTTTAAATCCTCTTCTTTATTTTTTCAAACAACTTCTTATCAATTCCTTTTATAAAATTTTTTATAATTTCCATTTTTACAGTCATATTCCATCCCTTCATCATATCAACCCTTATTTTTGTACATATATAAGTTTTTCTTTCTTTAAAATTTTGGGAGGCACTTTCTTCTAAAAGACAAAAATACACCCCAAATCTAGTGTGTGGCACTGATCTATATACCAGCCTGATCATATTTGATCACATTCTGGGTTTTGTTGTTGTTGTTGTTGTTTTGTTTGTTTGTTTTTGTTTTTATCTTTATCTTTTTCTTTTTCTTTTTTTTCTCTTTCTTTTTTCTCTCTTTCCCTTTCTTATCCCACTGCTTCAGGTCTTTTCTGATTTGTTTAGAGTATATTTTCTGGGGACATGGTTACTCTGCTAGCATTTTGTTCTCTCATTAATCTATTCTCCTCTGCACAAAATGACAAGACGGAAAAAATCACCTCAACAAAAAGAACAAGAGGTAGTACCGACTGCCAGGGACCTACTCAATACGGACATTAGTACGATGTCAGATCTAGAGTTCAGAATCATCACTTTAAAGATACTAGCTGGGCTTGAAAAAAATATGGAAGTTATTAGAGAAACCCTTTCTGGAGAAGTAAAAGAGCTAAAATCCAACCAAGTAGAAATCAAAAAGGCTATTAATGAGGTGCAATCAAAAATGGGGGCGCTAAGTGCTAGAATAAATGAGGCAGAAGAGAGAATCAGTAATATAGAAGATGAAAAGATGGAAAATAAAGAAGCTGAGAAAAAGAGAGATAAACAACTACTGGATCATGAGGGCAGAATTCGAGAGATAAGCGATACCATAAGACGAAACAACATTAGAATAATTGGGATCCCAGAAGAAGAAGAAAGAGAGAGAGGGGCAGAAGGTATAATGGAGCAAATTATAGCAGAAAACTTCCCTAATTTGGGGAAAGAAACAGGCATGAAAATCCAGGAAGCACAGAGAACCCCTCTCAAAATCAATAAAAATAGGTCAACACCCCGACATCTAATAGTAAAACTTACGAGTCCCAGAGACAAAGAGAAAATCCTGAAAGCAGCTCGGGAGAAGAGATATGTAACCTACAATGGTAGAAACATTAGATTGGCAACAGACCTATCCACAGAGACCTGGCAGGCCAGAAAGTACTGGCAGGATATATTCAGAGCACTAAATGAGAAAAATATGCAGCCAAGAATACTCTATCCAGCTAGGCTGTCATTGAAAATTGAAGGAGAGATACAAAGCTTCCAGGACAAACAAAAACTAAAGGAATTTGCAAACACAAAACCAGCCCTACAGGAAATATTGAAAGGGGTCCTCTAAGCAAAGAGAGAGCCTAAAAGCAACATAGACCAGAAAGGAACACAGACAATATACGGTAACAGTCACCTTACAGGCAATACAATGGCACTAAATTCCTATCTTTCAATAGTTACCCTGAATGTAAATGTGCTAAATGCCCCAATCAAAAGACACAGGCTAACAGACTGGATTAAAAAACAAGACCCATCAATATGCTGTCTGCAAGAGACTCATTTTAGACCCAAAGACACCACCAGAATGAAAGTGAGGGGGTGGAAAACCATTTACCATGCTAATGGACACCAAAAGAAAGCTGGGGTGGCAATTCTTATATCAGACAAATTAGATTTCAAACCAAAGACTGTAATAAGAGATGAGGAAGGACACTATATCATACTTAAAGGATCTATCCAACAAGAAGATCTAACAATTGTAAATATCTATGGCCCTAACATGGGAGCAGCCAATTATATAAGGCAATTAATAACAAAAGCAAAGAAACACATCGACAACAATACAATAATAGTGGGGGACTTTAACATCCCCCTCACTGAAATGGACAGATCGTCTAAGCAAAAGATCAACAAGGAAATAAAGACTTTAAATGACACACTGGACCAAATGGACTTCACAGACATATTCAGAACATTCCATCCCAAAGCAATGGAATACACATTCTTCTCTAGTGCCCATGGAACATTCTCCAGAATAGATCACATCCTAGGTCATAAATCAGGTCTCAACCAGTACCAAAAGATTGGGATCATTCCCTGCCAATTTTCAGACCACAATGCTTTGAAACTAGAACTCAATCACAAGAGGAAAGTCGGAAAGAACTCAAATACATGGAGGCTAAGGAGCATCCTACTAAAGAATGAATGGGTCAACCAGGAAATTAAAGAAGAATTAAAAAAATACATGGAAACCAATGAAAATGAAAACACAACTGTTCAAAATCTTTGGGATGCAGCAAAGGCAGTCCTAAGAGGAAAGTATATAGCAATACAAGCCTTTCTCAAGAAACAAGAAAGGTCTCAAGTACACAGCCTAACTCTACACCTAAAGGAGCTGGAGAAAGAACAGCAAATAAAGCCTAAACCCAGCAGGAGAAGAGAAATAATAAAGATCAGAGCAGAAATCAATGAAATAGAAACTAAAAGAACAGTAGAACAGATCAACGAAACTAGGAACTGGTTCTTTGAAAGAATTAACAAAATTGATAAACCCCTGGCCAGACTTATCAAAAAGAGAAGAGAAATGACCCAAATCAACAAAATCATGAATGAAAGAGGAGAGATCACAACCAACACCAAAGAAATACAAACAATTATAAGAACATATTATGAGCAACTCTATGCCAGCAAATTAGATAACCTGGAAGAGATGGATGCATTCCTGGAGATGTATCAACTACCAAAACTGAAACAGGATGAAATAGAAAACCTGAACAGACCTATAACCACTAAGGAAATTGAAGCAGTCATCAAAAATCTCCCAAAAAACAAAAGCCCAGGGCCAGATGGCTTCCCAGGGGAATTCTACCAAACCTTTCAAGAAGAAGTAATACCTATTCTTCTGAAACTGTTCCAAAAATAGAAACGGAAGGAAAACTTCCAAACTCATTTTATGAGGCCAGCATTACCTTGATCCCAAAACCATACAAAGACCCCATCAAAAAGGAGAATTACAGACCAATATCCCTGATGAACATGGATTCAAAAATTCTCACCAAAATACTAGCCAATAGGATCCAACAGTACATTAAAAGGATTATTCACCACGACCAAGTGGGATTTATCCCTGGGCTGCAAGGTTGGTTCAACATCCGCAAATCAATCAATGTGATACAATACATTAACAAAAGAAAGAACAAGAATCATATGATCCTCTCAATAGATGCAGAAAAAGCTTTTGACAAAGTACAGCATCCTTTCTTGATCAAAACTCTTCAGAGTATAGGGATCGAGGGTACATACCTCAATATCATAAAAGCCATCTATGAAAAACCTACAGCGAATATCATTCTCAATGGGGAAAAACTGAGAGCTTTCCCCCTAAGGTCAGGAACACAGCAGGGATGTCCACTATCACCACTGCTATTCAACATAGTATTGGAAGTCCTAGCCACAGCAATCAGACAACAAAAAGAAATCAAAGGCATCCAAATCGGCAAAGAAGAAGTCAAACTCTCACTCTTTGCAGATGATATGATACTTTATGTGAAAAACCCCAAAGACTCCACCCCAAAACTGCTAGAACTCATACAGGAATTCAGTAAAGTGGCAGGATATAAAATCAATGCACAGAAGTCAGTGGCATTCCTATACACCAACAACAAGACAGAAGAAAGATAAATTAAGGAGTCGATCCCATTTACAATTGCACCCAAAACCATAAGATACCTAGGAATAAATCTAACCAAAGAGACAAAGGATCAGTACTCAGAAAACTATAAAATACTCATGAAAGAATTTGAGGAAGACACAAAGAAATGGAAAAACGTTCCATGCTCATGGATTGGAAAAACAAATATTGTGAAGATGTCAATGCTACCTAGAGCAATCTACACATTCAATGCAATCCCCATCAAAATACCATCCACTTTTTTCAAAGAAATGGAACAAATAATCCTAAAATTTGTATGGAACCAGAAAAGACCCCGAATAGCCAAAGGAATGTTGAAAAAGAAAAGCAAAGCCGGCGGCATCACAATTCCGGACTTCAAGCTCTATTACAAAGCTGTCATCATCAAGACAGCATGGTACTGGCACAAAAACAGACACATAGATCAATGGAACAGAATAGAGAGCCCAGAAATGGACCCTCAACTCTATGGTCAAGTCATCTTCGACAAAGCAGGAAAGAATGTCCAATGGAACAAAGACAGTCTCTTCAACAAATGGTGTTGGGAAAATTGGATAGCCACATGCAGAAGAATGAAACTGGACCATTTCCTTACACCACACACAAAAATAGACTCTAAATGGTTGAAAGACCTCAATGTGAGACAGGAGTCCATCAAAATCCTAAAGGAGAACACAGGCAGCAACCTCTTTGACCTCAGCGGAAGCAACTTCTTCCTAGAAACATCGCCAAAGGCAAGGGAAGCAAGGGCAAAAATGAACTATTGGGACTTCATCAAGATAAAAAGCTTTTGCAAAGCAAAGGAAACAGTCAACAAAACCGAAAGACAACCGACAGAATGGGAGAAGATATTTGCAAATGACATATCAGATAAAGGGCTAGTATCCAAAATCTATAAAGAACTCATCAAACTCAACACCCAAAGAACAAAGAATCCAATCAAGAAATGGGCAGAAGACATGAACAGACATTTTTCCAAAGAAGACATCCAAATGGCCAACAGACACATGAAAAAGTGCTCAATATCGCTCAGCATCAGGGAAATCCAAATCAAAACCTCAATGAGATACCACCTTACACCAGTCAGAATGGCTAAAATTAACAAGTCAGGAAACGACAGATGTTGGCGGGGATGCGGAGAAAGGGGAACCCTCCTACACTGTTGGTGGGGATGCAAGCTGGTGCAGACACTCTGGAAAACAGTATGGAGGTTCCTCAAACAGTTGAAAATAGAGCTACCATATGATCCAGCAATTGCACTACTGGGTATTTACCCCAAAGATACAAAAGTAGGTATCCGAAGGGGTACGTGCACCCCGATGTTTATAGCAGCAATGTCCACAATAGCCAAACTGTGGAAAGAGCCAAGATGTCCATCGACAGATGAATGGATAAAGAAGAAGTGGTGTATATATACAATGGAATATTATGCAGCCATCAAAAGGAATGAGATCTTGCCATTTGCAACGACGTGGATGGAACTGGAGGGTATTATGTTGAGTGAAATAAGTCAAACAGAGAAAGACATGTATCATATGATCTCACTGATATGAGGAATTCTTAATCGCAGGAAACAAACTGAGTGTTATTGGAGTGGGGGGTGGGGTGGGAGGGATGGGGTGACTGGGTGATAGACACTGGGGAGGGTGTGTGCTCTGGTAAGCGCTGTGAATTGTGCAAGACTGTTGAATCTCAGATCTGTACCTCTGAAACAAATAATGCAATATATGTTAAGAAAAAAAAAAGAAGAAGTAGGTAGTGGGAGGGGAAGAATGAAGCAGGGGAGATCGGAGTGGTAGACGAACCATGAGAGATGATGGACTCTGAAAAACAAACAGGGTTCTAGAGGGGAGGGGGGTGGGAGGATGGGTTAGCCTGGTGGTGGGTATTGAGGAGGGCACATTCTGCATGGAGCACTGGGTGTTATGCACAAACAATGAATCATGGAACACTTCATCTAAAACTAATGATGTAATGTATGGGGATTAACATAAGAATTAAAAAAAAGAAAAAAAAAAGGAATGGAATTGAAAGTTAAAACCTAATCTCCATACAGTGGAGATCCCCTTAAAAATCTGTGATTTCCAGACAAATCAAAGTTTCATAAATATGGTTCTCATTATTATTTTTCTCCATACTCAGACGGTTCTCAAAAAGTACAAGAAAAGATACTGATTTGACCACAGATCATAGAGTAACTTTGGCAACAAATTTTAAGTTGTCACAGATAGAATGCAACCAGACAATATACAGTAAAGTAGACATAAGGCTGTCACTTTTAACCAGATGGCAAAGACTTTGACACTTAGTGAATTAGAGCTACCATAACAGTTTGTTTTCTCTGTTCCACTTACTTCTCTGTTCCAACTCAAAAGTAATCAAGTCACTTCCTTATGGGATATGAGTAGTGGGACAGAGTTTCCATCCCACTTATATCACTGCCATTGTGATTGTTTTATAGCTATAAAATAAGAGACCAGATATATATTAGAAATCGGTAAGAAATTCTTTACATACCACTCTACTCTTGACACTCTTTGACACATCTTTCTGTGAATTTGGCCTGCCTTTTTTCAAATCCTTTTTACTTTCCCTATCAAAATAATTAAAGTGATTCCTAAAAAAGGTCATCTGGCAGGGTGCCTGCATGGCGCAGTCGGTTAAGAATCAGGTCGTGATCTCAGGAAAATAAATAAATCTTAAAAAAAAAAAAAGTCATCAGAATTTAATAAAGGAGCTATATGTCTTCCATTTCTCTTCTTACTATGAAGTGGACAGACATGGTTCTGTGCAATGCTGAAAAGATAGTCAGGAGGGAGCTGATACCAAGTGCTGTTTGCTTAATGTATAAAACATGTCCAGGCAGCTTGAAATTATACTTGTACCCCTTTACTTACATGTTACTTTCCTCTCTCCCTCTCCCCCTTTTAAGACAGTACCCTAGAGTGTAGGGGACAGGATGTTTAGGTCCAATGTCTTTGTTGCAATATAACATGTTACTCCTGTGAATTCCCTCAGAATTCTGGGAATTAACTAAAACCCTAGTCTAAAATAATTATTGTCATAAAATGTCCCTTTAATCTTAATGGTGAGAAAGGAAAAGAGAAATTTCTAAACTAAACCCATCCTCCACCCCACCTCTTAATGGCCACTCCGTTCTTTCTTAAGGGGTAGGACTCCCTGTTATGTAGTCCCCATCTCCATGAATAATCCTATATTGGAGTGGAAAAAATGTCAAGAAGTACCACAAGGCATTTAGGAGCTAGGAAACTAAATAAAATATGCAATTGATGTCTAATGAAAGCTAACAATGACCTTGAACAAGTCATTAAAACTCATTGTTAGCTCTCTCTACATCTGAAAATGAAGAAGTTTAACTCTGACCTCTAATATCTCTTCAAAATGTTATAACACTTAAATTATATCACTAAATTTCAGTATCTTATATAGCATTTTCCTGAAATGGTTTTCCTTTCTTTGGCTGTAAATTCATACTAGGCCAGAATTTTATCAGAGATCTTAGTATTTAATAGGGGTCAGTCTCTAGTATGAGAAGAAAGCATAGCATACAAAAGTAGAATTTAATGTTCAAATCAGACAGATGCTTCACCCAGCATGCAGCCCTTTCTGATTTCTCAGTCTGATTTGAAGCTTTCACTTTTGTAGCTGATGCCATTGGAAAATTATTTGAAGAAGCAAAGGAGAGGACAAAGAAGCAAATTTGGTATTTATTAGTTTACAAGACTATGCTGCTAGATGAAAACTTCCACAGCATCCCTGCGTTCACTGACACCACCACTACCCAGGTCTATGTGGTTGAGTTTGAATGGAATAGAAGAGCACTTTTTACTCCTTTCTTTCTTATTTGATTCTTATGAAAAAAATCAATAGTTCTTTTCTAAGAGTTAAGGAAAACAGGAATGTGGATTATGATAAAGATATTTGTAACACAGGGCTTTTTGAAGGTCATAGTCTTCTCTTATGTTACATGCATATATATGAAAATTTGTTATTTTTGTATTTGTCATATGAGAACACTTATATGGGGATAATATATGTTCCTTATATAGTTGAAGCATAAGACTGGTATATAACGATAAATTGTTAAGTAATGTGTATATTTTAATCCTCATGGATACGCATTTTATATTATTTCTTGAAGTGACATGAAAGTAGTAAAAATTAATTCCATTGTTAGGCTTTAAAATAAAAATGCTTACATAATTATGTTTGAATAATTAAATGGCATGTTACTGGAAATGGAACATGGTGGGGAGAAGTATTTTCCAGAAACATTTTTAGAAGGTGGAAATGTCTGAATTCCCAACTGTGAGCTTTATACATATTTCCCATTAAGTATGTATATAATTCTGAACAATTTATTCTACAGCATACATTTATCCACTATTAACACTCCTTCAAAATAACTCTTTTCATGCGCATGCAATGTGAAGGTAAGAAAAAGTCATTTAAATTTCTACAGAGGACTGTTAAAAATAAACTTAAAATATCCTAATGATAAGAGCTTACACCATGTTGATAACACAAACATTTCTACATTTCTAAATTTTCACAATGTTGCTAATGATTAAAAATAAGGTTTGTAAATAGCAAAGTGAAATATTTATAGAGTTCACAAGACCATATTAAACATCATAACCCATCTATGATTTTAATTTCCTTTTTTAAAAATGGTAGGTGACAAATAATTCTACCATTATAAATAACCTTCTTTATAGAGTCATGCTAAATGATGCCATAAAGGTATTACTTGATATATTTGCTATATTTTTCTCTCCTTTGTTTTCAAAAAGATTTATAGTTATTTCTCTGTTTAGCCAACAGATGTGAAGTGATTTCAGGATGATCTGTATCCATCAGAAAGTGCTACATGTATTTTATTTAACCCCATTTCTATGGAAACCTGAAGATGCCTCATGCATCATCTTTCAGTTTTCTGAAGAAAAATAACTTTCATTATTTTGGCATGAAACACCCTTAGAATGCCCTATGTCAAGAATAATTAGAATTTCACTTTTCAGTGTCTCTCGTGCAGTATATTGACTGTCTAAAGGAGCCTTGCTGTCTGGTGTCTGATAAATGTGTTCTTGAGTGTATGAACTGAAGCGAATCTGAGCCAAACTGGTTAGAGTTGTCCATGTGAAAGTCTAGATAAAGGTGCAGAAATGTACATATTGAGACATTCATTAATTTACTTCATGACTATTCCATTTATTAAATAGAGATTACTTTGACAGTCTAACTCAAATGTTATGTCTATAGAGAATAAGAAAATATATCCAACTACATAGCTACCATGATGTTTACAAATTTAGTTTTAACATTACTATCATTTCATGAAAACAAAGCATCAGATTAGCATTGCTCCTTAAGACTCCTGCAAACTGTAAGGGTGATAAAGGAAAGTTCTAATGAAATACTGGAGGAAACAAGAACAATAAGGGGGAGAGAGCAACTATTTCATACAGAGTCAAAACAAACTCCTTATCATGCCGGACCTTACATTGCTTCCCCACATTTTTCTGTCATTTTACAAGTGATCCTTCTGCCTAGAAGTTTTCTGCCATCTCTCTTCCCAGACAGACTCCAATCCTCTTTTTTTGCCTTATAACATCCCCAAAATTCTGGAGGTTTTTTTTTTTTTTTCCATTGCATTTCTCCCATACCTTAGTCATAATACTTAGTACACTGCATGTTAATTTCATATTTATTTTCTTGCCTGGTTACACTTAAGCATTTTGATACAGCAATGTCTTGTTTTTTATATACAATCAACAGGGTTTTATATAAAGTTCATCCTCAAAAATGTTTAATGAATGAATAAATGAATCAAAGAATGATTGAAAGAAGAAAAATATGATCAACAGCATCTTTATAACAGTGGATAGAATGAAAACTCTGCTTTCAGTGCCAGTGTCAGAATGGATAAGGAGATTTCTACTAGTTCTGAATTCGTGTGTAGATGGCAGATTCTAAAGAAATTCAACCCAGATATTATGTTAGTATTAAGCCATATCTCTGTAGAAAGATTGTTCCCCATTTTATTATACTACTTGATTTGTAAAATTATAGCACTTACCTATATGGCAAACAAATAAAAGATGCTGGACTTGTCTGAGCAATATAATTCTAATGGTTGTGAAGCATATAAAATACAACTGATAAGTCAAGCTAAGGAGCCGGCAGTGAAAAAAAAAAAAAAAAAAAAAGACGGTGGGGGGAACTTAATAGCTGATTCTGAAAATGAAAATGAGTATTGAAAAGTTAAGGACTTTTAAATGAAAGTTTTGAGGCAACATGATAGAATGGAAGAAGAATATGTGGAAAATAAAATTTGTTTAAGAAATTCTAAGAGGTAGCTGTATTACAGAAAGGTGAGAATAGAAAACAGAAAGATTAGCTCCTATCAATTAGCCAGACATAAATTATGAGGGCTTTGATGGAAATATTACCTGTTTAAGTAAAAAAATAAGAAGAAATTAACATCCTTATTTGAGAAAGAATAAGCAGAGGTCAATGATGGTATGAACACCTGGGAAGTACATGAGAAGATAAATCAAAGTAGCTCCAGGGTTGCTTTCTGCCCATGCCACTTTTGAATAGAGTTTGGTATTAAGATTGGATGATCCTGAATCAAGAATTTTCAAATGACATATTTCTGACTTGCTAATTTTGAGGAAGAATTTACTTATAAAAGTGGAGAAATCCTGATGCAACTGAAAGCTCCAGGACAAAGAGAGGATGAAGGTATTTGAAATATTTGAATGTGTAAATGTTATAAAGGAGAGAATAGAATGTTGGGATATCTGGGTGGCTCAGTTGTTAAGCATTCTACTCTTGTTTACAGCTCAGGTCATGATCTCAGAGTTCTGAGATCAAGCCCGCATCGGCTCCATGCTGAGCCCTTGCTTAAGATTCTCTCTCTCTCTTGGGCCTCCTGGGTGCCTCAGTTGGTTAAGCGACTGCCTTCGGCTCAGGTCATGATCCTGGAGTCCCGGGATCGAGTCCCTCATCGGGCTCCCTGCTCAGCAGGGAGTCTGCTTCTCCCTCTGACCCTCACCCCTCTCATGCTCTCTGTCTCTCATTCTCTCGCTCTCAAATAAATAAATAAAATCTTAAAAAAAAAAGATTCTCTCTCTCTCTCACCCCAAACCCCAGAAAAATAGAACGTAAAACACATAGCCTTAAGAATTAAATATGAGTTCACTGAGTAAGGCAACAAATAGAAAACCGCATAACAAGTAGAGCAAGAAGATCTAAGAATCCTGAAAGTATGAACACACTTGTCCAAAGAAATATCCAAGTAGAGGAGCCAGAAAACTTCCAAATGTGCAGTGGAGCTAATCCTGATAAGAAGTAACTGAGCATAGTGGGTGTGTCTAGGACATCATTGGTAAGTAGTGCTAGAATACTAAAGACAAAATTAAGCATAAAGGAAAAAGAAGGGAGAGAGGGAATTGAAAATTGTTCTGTGCTCAAAAGGGGCTAACCATTTTATATACTTATTTAGTACTCACAACTTTATAAAGTAAGCATAGGCTAAGTAAAGGACTGAAGGCCACACAATTACCCTTACAACTGGATCATCTTATATTGCTGGACATGTAGAATTGGATAGGAGATGTCAGGCTTTCTGTGGCTTATCAAAATTTAATCATGAAAGATAAGCAAAATTAGCAGAAATTAACATATAAACTATTCAGAACAATCACAAGCCTAAGCAAAGTTTTTGTTCTAGACTTTAATTTAGGAAAAAGCCAAAACTTGTGAATATCTAAAGACAAGAAAACACTTGGTAACAGAATTCTAGGACAAGAAGAAGTAATGTTTTATTGTCCTCACGAAAATAGTTCCTGAAAACCTATAGAGAAAACTCTGAAAAGACAGCAAAATGCAAACGCATTGCAATTTAGACAGAGGAAAAACTTTTATAGCACAACAGTCAAAATGCTACCTCATATCTAAGCATGGTAAAGTCATATTGCTGAGGTATGTAAGAAAGCCAGTTCCATCAAGGATTTTATTCTTATAAAAAAAAAAAAAACTGAAAACAACATAAAAATGAACAAGCAATTCCAGGCTTTTGGTGATAAAGTAGATGATTCTGAAAATTGTTCAAAACAACACCAGCTAAGGTTAGTAGGCTTGCCGGAGGTTGGAAGTTAGGAAGTTGGCCAGTTTATAGAGGTATACTGTTAATGATATACTAGTAAATTCCTGGTGTTATTTTTATTTTTTTTTTATTGTCAACAAAATATGTATATCAGATGCCAGCCTCCTTCATCTCACTGAGACCTTTTCTGGAATATTTTCTGTATAGGTTACATCCTGACTGATAATCAAAACAAACTAAATTCAATTATAAGGAAATAGATAATGACTCGTAGCATCAATTATTTGCGTTTTGGAGCTTTGTTAAACATTTTGAAAGTTACCAACATTTTACAAAGGGTATAGTCATTGAAAACAGTTTAAATCATAATTTCGCCACTTATTATCTTGAAAGTTTAGTTTGGTAGATGTAAAATGAACATAATAACACCTACAGTGCAGAGTGGTTCTTAGAATTGAAAGGACTTGTAAACCTACTTGAATAGCACCTATTACATAGTACAAAAATGATGGTAAAAGGCTTGAAAGGCAAATTGAAATGACATATATTAAAGTATATTTTTCATTTTTTTATTTTTTAAGGTTTACTTATATTCCAGTTAATTTTATAATCCAGTGTAATATTAGTTTCAATTGTAAAAATATAGTGATTCAATACTTCCATACAAACCCCCACCAGTGCTCATCGCATAAGTGGGCTCCTTAAATCCTATCACCCATTTCACCCATCCCCCCACCCACCTGCCCTCTGGTAATCTTCCTTTTGTTCTCTATACTTAAGAGTCTATTTTATGTTTTGCCTTTCTCTCTTTTTTTCATCTCTTTGCTCATTAGTTTTGTTTCTTAAATGACACATATGAGTGAAATCATACGGTGTTTGTGTATCTCTGACTGGCTTATTTCACTTAGCGTCATACTCTCTAGCCCCCTCTAGGTCGTTTCAAATGTGAAGATTACATACTTTTGTATGGCTGAGTGATATTCCATTGTGTGTATATTTATATGATATATATACAACCACTTCTACCGTTTTTCATTTTCCCCCTCACATCTAGGGTTAATGTTGAGCATAGGGTAAGGAAAAGCGCGAGGTTTAGGATTATTAGGATTAGGGCCAGGGTGAGGGTATGTGCCTTGTATAGAGCAGGTCAGAGACCTCTCCATAGGGTTTTGGTTAGGGTTAAGGGTTAAGAGGTAGTGTTAGGGTTCCTGTTAGGTTATGGTATGACCCTGGTATCCTGTAGTTCAGAAAGTATATTTTTTAAAAAGTAAAATCGTGACTGTCATCTAAATATGATATGATTACATTTCAAATATGTAGTTTAACTCATTAATAATAAGAAAACATGAAAAATGTTACATCTGGTCAATGGATTATCCTAGAAGCAGATATATATATAAGCAAACAGGCATACTAAAACTAATAGGTTTAATAGATAAAAAAATTTGATTCTTCCCCAGATGCAGTCTGCCCAGATGGAGATTTTGTGTTGTATCAGATTAATTTTCGGTGCCTTATGGTGAATTTATAATCTTCTAAAGAAGACAATTTAAAAAGAATAATCTACTTTAAAAAAGGAGAAAAAAGACTAAAGTTTCTGCACTTACGAAAGAGCTATATAGTTCTTTATAATTGTGCTATTTTTCTATTTTTCCTTCAAATATTTTGTCATTCAATTAAATATCAAACCAACTATTGCTTCTCAGGCACTCATGATCCTATTCTAATCGAGTGCCCAAATCTCTGATAACACTTGGATTTGCTTTTCCAAAATCTACACTATACTTGTAAAAAATCCACTTAAATTTTTCTTTGAGATTTTCCAGTAGGTAAAGACCTTTCAGAATTACAGACACAAAGACACATAGAAATGCTTATAGCTTCAGGTCTATAATTTCAACCACAGGTCAAGAGTAAATATAGAAACACAGATACAAAAGAACCATTTCCCTTCCTGTGGGCACATACTTCTCAATTTATTTGAGCTCATTTTTTTTCAAAAGAAAAACAATCAAAAAAAGGATAACAAACCTTTTTCTATGTCATCTCTCATCCAACAGAGAAGAGATCTCTATAATCCATCTACGAAGATCATCAAAAGTCAGATCATAAAACCAAATTCCCGATCATTGCTTTTATCAATGGAAGATAAAATACATAAGTGAAACAGAAACAAAAATAAAACATAAAATCAGTAGAAGAGAAAAAAATGAAGGAAACACAAAATAAACACCATTAAAGTTCTATTGCCCCTTGGATTTCACTCCGGGGGCCAAGAAAGAAAGCAGAGGATCAGTAGCATGAAACGTATCCCTCTGACACCCACTCTTCCAGGTAACACAACTGAGTTCCTCAGTGGGACCTCCAAGATTTTAAAGAATATTTTTTCTTGAAGGATGAAATCATGACCCTCATATGTTAATGAGGGAACCAGTAAGATACTGCAAAACAGTTCAAAGGAGAATTGAGGGGCATATATTAAGTAATCATGAATGTGGTAATGAACTTGAGCAACAGATAGATAGAAAACTGACTTCTTTGGGCGGGAGGAAAAGGAAATCAATAGTACCTCTACTGGAAAAATTTTATTTTTCATGACTATGAAAAAAATCATATTGATTGCTATCAGTTATTTACAGTTTAGAGCGTTAACACAGCTCAAAGATACTAAAGGATGAACTAGACAGGACACCCAATAATCTTTTTTTTTATGCATTTCAAAGTAATTTGCAATTATTCCTGATTATATCATTGAGAATAATTTACCAAATTGTTCCTATTAAGTGAGCTGATGTCTAATTTCAGATAAAGAACAAACAAATGTACTCAGTGAAGTTCCCAACACAACCAATTATAACTCAATGAAAAACTTAATGAAATTTATAAACTTGCATATTTTCAGTTCACTGAAAAAACAGATGTGGTAGGATGCAATCTGGGAGAAACTTTCTCATAACTTCCCTCTTCAGAGCACTCTTTACATTGATTTTCTTCCCTTAAGTCTAAAGAAAATTTTGGGAAGATCCCATAGATTTCTGGTTCTTTTCAGATAAGATAAATCCCTTTCAGCTTAACATCAAATCTTTAACTTCTCTTCAAGTCTACAATTTCTCTCTCCTCAGCTGATAAGCAGTCGAAGGAAAGGAAATGCATAATCGCCTTGTCTCGATCTCCTCCCCCACACTGTGGCTCTTTAGGGAACCCTCCAAGTTTAAAGTCAACAGAGGTGGGGGGAGATAGGGGTCAGAACGTCTCACTTGCCTGGGAAGGTTGTAATCCAATATTAGTACCATTTGGGTTTAGTATATTCCAAAAGCTGACTCTTTCTCTTGTGAGACTTTCTTCATAGTTGCATAGCTGCCTGGAAATCCTAAAGTGGTTGATGGTGTTCCTTCTCATAGGTGTGTGTGTTTTTTGGTTTTTTTTTTTTTTTAATATTTTATTCATTTATTTGACAGAAAGAGACATGGAGAGAAAGGGAACACAAGCAGGGGGAGTGGGAGAGGGAGAAGCAGGCTTCCCGCGGAGCAGGGAGCCCGATGCAGGGCTTGATCCCAGGACCCTGGGATCATGACCTGCAGGCCATACTAGACTTCCAGTCTTTCCTCTGGAGGATACCTTACTCCTGTTTGGAAGTCTTCTTGGAAAGGGTCCTTTAGAGATGCCTCACTGTTGCTTCCTTTGTTCAGTATTCTTCTCTAGTACATGAAAACCAAAGGACTGCTTGGCAGCTAGCAGAAGTGCAGCTCTCTCTCAGAGTAGTACTTTTTGATCTTGATGATCCCAGGAAAACAGCTCTGGCCTCTGGAATTTAGACTTTTCAGACTTGAATATAGATTTGGTTCACTTGAAGTCTATTCCCATTTTGCTTGAGATTAGGAGGCACTGTCTCATCATAGGAGGTTTGAGGAAACCCACAATCTACCAGGAACTCTTCCTCTCTAAAGAAAACCTCCATTACAATGTCTTCAACTTCATATTGCATTTTTTCCCTTGCTCCTATATAGACCACAGGTACTTTATGGGCTAATGCTGGCAGACAGTCTTTCACAATATCTTAGAGTTTGCATGAATAGAAATTACATTGAGGATTCCCTCCTATACCATTTACCTTTCTGACTTTCTGCTATAACTTAGAAAAAATGTTTAAGATCACATTTAACATTTGTTACATATACTTAATCTTCATATATGATTTACACTGAGTTGTATTCTTGTAAAGTCTTTGTGTTATGTATCTTAGCTTATAAAAAATCAGGCTGCTTGAATGATTTAAGCAAATTTCTTTGAAATAAATACATTATGAACATTCATTCATATGTCACCTTTTCAGTGTGATTGACATTCAAGTTCTTATTTAAAATTTAAACCACATTCATTTCTAGAACATACCTACTGACTTTCCTTCTTATTTTTTCCCCAGCACTTGTTACAATATAACATACAAACCTAAGTTTACTATATGTTGTACTATTAGTTTTATTTTATAACTACATAGAAAACAATAAGATGGCTATTTTGCAGTATTCCAGTGAAGATAATAACATAGTAGAAATGGAGAACAGTAATCAGATTTCATATATACTTCAAATGTAGAGGTAACAGGACTTATTGATGTACTGGATATAAGAGATGGGGAAAAGAAATAAATCAAATATGTGTCCTACTTTTTGAGCCAGAACAATCAGATGTCTTTGCTATTGTTTCTCTGTATTTTGTTGTTGTTGTTTAACAACTTACTGAGCAATTAAAAGGATTAAAAAGGTGTAAACTTTGGTGAAGTCATCAAGAGTTCCTGAGAAGGGTGCCTGGGTGGCTCAGTTGGTTAAACCACTGCCTTCGGCTCAGGTCATGATCCTGGAGTCCCAGGATCGAGTCTCACATCGGGCTCCCTGCTCAGCAGGGGGTCTGCTTCTCCCTCTGACCCTCCCCCCTCTCATGTGCTCTCTCTCTCATTCTCTCTCCCTCTCTCAAATAAATAAATAAAATCTTAAAAAAAAAAAAAAGAGTTCCTGAGAAATCAGAACACCTCATGAAAAGTTTTAAAGGATGAGGCAAGGAGACTAAGAAGGAACAGTCAAAAGGCTAGAAGGAAAAAAAGGGAAACTGGTATCAGTGGATGAGATATTCAACATAGAGGAAGTAGTCAATTCTGTCAAATGCTGCTAAAGTAGGACAAGAAAACTCTGAGAAAATATTCATTATATTTATGAATATTAAAGTTATGGAATACTCAGATCTCTTGACCCTATTGAAGGGACGCATGAGGGTCAAATCCATAACGGAGATGTGAATGTGAGGTGGGGAATCAAGAAATAAAGCATAGCAATTCCTTCAAAAAATTGGGATGGTGACAGTGCAGAAAAGTAGAATATGACAATTGGAGGAGGAGGGGATGCAGGTTAGAAGAGATCCGAGGAGTATTTTGCTGTTTTTAATAGAAGAAATGTGGGTATATATAGAATATATATACATAGAAATAGATCAGTGTAATTATAAAACATAAAAGAGAAAGTAATACTTTTAAGTGTAAGTTTTCTGAGCACATATAGAATCTATGTACTTTTTAGGTAGAGCTATTGTCTGTAAACAGGGAAAGGTATATCTTTATTATAAATCATTCATGTATGTTGATGATGATTGTTCTAATAGAAATCATATTGAGTGCTAACTCTGTGTAGGAAAGAATGGTAAAGCATTTTAACTCTCATCTCAGTTACTCATATGATTAAAATCTATGAAGTTCTTCTTCTTACTATTTATAATTCATAGTTGGAGAAATTGACTCTTAGAGAGGTTAAAATATTTATCTAAGATCACCCAGCTGGTAAATGCTTGGATCTGGAATTCAAATATAACTTCTTGACTGCAAAGCACAAACTCTTAAATCCTTGAAGTATAGTGGCAAAGAAAGCTAAGAAAAAAGGTGGAGGGAGGTTTTCATCTTCATAACCAAGTCTAGTGGATAATGATATTTCACATGTGGGAAGAATAATTAGAGATTATGAAGTTTTATTTTCTTTCATAATTATATTAGAAAGCTAAAAATTACTTGGTAGATCATAATTACTCTAATTCAGATAATTTCTGGAACTTGATGAAAATGTGTGCTTTCATTTTGTAACAGTAACTCTTCCCTGATGACTGCCTTGCTTCAATAAAGTTATTGTTTCCATAAATAGAAACAACGTTTATATTCATAAATATATTATGCATGCATATATATGATATTGCATCTAGCTTCTTTTTTGATCATGTATAGAAAGATAATAAAAAAATTACAATCACCAAGCAGATTTCTACAAACATTTTGCTAGTTTAATAAGAACAAGCCCATGAAATGTGTGCCTTCCAACATTTCACCTATTAAATTGCATAGAATTCAAGTATTATCTAAAGGCCATTCTACAAGCAACAAAAATTACCATACATACATATTAATATGCATGGGATTGATAAAGTGAGCCAAATTTGCATTCCATACATAAAACTGTCAACTCACATTTCCACGATAAATCATGAAAAGAATAAAGAGGTATTCAGGCATAGGAGCACTGCATATATTTTCTGGGCTGGCAAAGGCATTATCTCTCTGTGTCTGATTCATTTGTTGTGCTAATTTTCACGATACCTGAAACTTTACTAGAAAGTTAATATGATAGGTATACCTTATAACTGTCATGGTGAAAAATATTGCATGTTTTCACAATCTACAGAATAGAGGCCATGGAGTTTTAATGTTTAAAATTCTTAATTCCTAATATAGTATAGATTTGGCAAAACCCTTATCAAAGAATCAGAAATTAAAGAGAAGTGTTCACTGTAGGCCTCAAAGTATTAAATTGACTACCTTAGGATAGAACATAAGCTTTTCTTATAATCTAATAATACTATTATTTGAAGTAAGAAGAAAACATACTGATGTTTTCATGTTTCAGATAGCTAGTTTCTATATAATAAATGACTATACATAGGTGCCTACTCAGCATATACATAGGATGTCTAACAGATATCACATCAAAATTTCTTAAACTAAACTTCTTATTTTCTCCTCCAAATCTGTCCACTGCAAACTTCCCTTGAATATATCTGCCTCTCACTACTTTCAAAGATAGTCCATGTTCTAAAATAATATCGCCCTCTTCTGCAATATCCTCCTAACTAGTCTCCCTGCTTCTACATCTGACACTACTTATACCTATTATCAGTATAATAATTACACTGAGATCCTTTAAAACAGTTAGATCATGTCACTCACCTACTAAAAAAATCTGCATTGTCTCCATATTTCACCTAAGTAGAAGGCACAATCCTTTAAAGCATTTATACAGCACCTAATGACCTAACCCCTCATTATCATCCAGGCTTCACCTCCAACCACACCCCAATCTCCCTCCAGTTACACTGACCTCTTTCACTCTGACTTGCCTGCCATGATCCTGCCTCAGGGCCTTTCTACTGGCTATTTCCTTTGCTTGAAGCGCTCTTCCAAATTCCCCCACCACCAGGGAGGGATATGACTAACTCCTTAATCACCAATCAAGTCTTCACAAAAATGTCACTTTCTCAAAGTGGCCTATCCTAATCACTTTGCAGTTCCAATCTCCTGTCACTCCCATTTCCCTTATACTGTTTTATTTTTTTAACTCCAATAACATTATTTTCTAGCATTCTGTTTAATTAGTGTATTTATTATATTTTTATACATCGATTAGAATATAACTTCCACGAAGCGAAGCATTTTGTCTATTTTACTCAAGGATGTATTTTAAGAACCTTAAACAGGACCCTATTAGGTATCCAACATATATTTTGAAGAGAATAAATTATTTGAATTTATTGCTAGTGATAAAACATATACATACAAATTTAATTCTAGGAAAAGGAAGATAAGCAAAACAAGAAACATATAAAATACAGTTGGTTTCAAAGGAAAAAGAATACATTGATTTGGACAGGGAGAAAAAATTAAATGCTTTGTATTAGATTGTATTTGAGATGAGCCTTTAAAGATTGGTAAAATTCTAAATAAATAAATAAATAAATAAATAAATAAATAAATAAATAAATATTGGTAAAATTCTGACAAGTGAATAACAAGGTGTGGACACTATAAGAATTAATCAAAAGAGGGATTAAGAATGAAACTAATTACTATTTGCTTTTCATGTGTCCTCATTCTACTTAACACTGGGAAAACAAAGATGAATAACCTGATCACTGATTTCAAATTGCTTGCTGCTAGTAAAATGTGTGTGTGTGTGTGTGTGTGTGTGTGTGTGTGTGGTCTAACAATGAATATACATATTTTTAAGTTTTTATTTAAATTCCAGTTAGTTATCATACAGTGTAATATTAGTTTCGGGTGTACAATATAGTGATTCAACACTTCCATATATCACCTGGTGCTTGTCAGTTAATAGCAAAATAAAGTGCTAAGACCAAAAGAACATTAGAAGACTCCTCTGGAAAGTTGCAAATGAATGAAATGAAAAAAAAAAAAAAAAAGTTATAAATAGTTGATGCATAGACTTTATTTAAATGGAACATTTGATATTACTGCCAAGGAAATAAAATGGCATAGTGTGTAGATAGGATCTCAGTTCATACTCACATGGATGTTCAGTTGAAGCTGATTTTATAAAACTTATTTCCCTAATGGTCCATTGTGAACATAATATTAGCACTATCACAGATTCTCAATCTACTGTTTGCCCAACCATAGGATTGGCATCCAGGAAGATGAATTAAAAAAAAATGTCTTTAGACAACTCCATGCCTTTTATTCTTAGTCAAAAAAAACTCTTCCCATTTGTCCTATTCCAATAAGAGTGGTTGAGCAACTTAGAAAAAGATGAAGAGGCCCTTAGCACTACTCACAACTAAACTCCAGGCAATCCTAAGCTTTCCATTTTCTAAGCAAGTTTCATTTCATCCGAATCTTCTAACATTCCCAAAACAAAAATTACTCCCCAAAGATTTTCCCCAGATGTGAGAAAAAAATAGGGAAACAAAAATGATTTTTTTTTTTTTTAAAGATTTTATTTATTTATTTGACAGACGGAGACATAGCAAGAGAGGGAACACAAGCAGGGGGAGTGGGAGAGGGAGAAGCAGGCTTCCCACTGAGCAGGGAGCCCGACACAGGGCTCCATCCCAGGACTCTGGGATCATGACCTGAGCTGAAGGCAGATGCTTAATGACTGAGCCACCCAGGCACCCCCAAAAATGACTTTTACAATGCCCCCATACCAATAGCAACCCCATTGCATCACACCCCCCAAATCCTAGAATCGATTCTCAAAACTGCATTGGAAAAAGAATATTCACAGGCATTACTTCTTTCCCTGCAGATTTGAGTTTCTTTTTGATTCATTTGTCCTTTCTGCCAAAGCTAAATCTTTCTATGTTTTGAACTCCCAGGAGGATTAGGGAAAATAAAATAGAGCAACTGCTTCCCTTTCATTTTTTTTTGTTGTGATTAACCCATTTTCTCTTAATCTGTATTGAATAAACTCTGAAAGAATGGATACAATTACCGTCAAGGAAAGAAGATGCTTCCCTTCAAAATGTGTCCTCCAAATGGCCAAATTCTCTTTTAAAGAGCAGCTGCTACATTTTTTTTTATCTACACAACTTTTATTAACATGGATATAATAAGCTCATAGGTTTTTTTTAAAAGGTTGAAGTGCTTGTAAATATCTTCTGTAAATTATCATGACCCTTGCAAGAATTCTGTAATATGAATGAATACGGGTCCAATTCCCAAGGTGAACGCCAGCAAAATGTTTCAGTGCGGGTGTTTTCCCTTGGCTTCTCTCCATTTTGGTATCGACTTCGAGACACCACTATCTTCTTTTTTTGTTTGTTTGTTTTAAGATTTTATTTATTTATTTGAGAGAGAGAGAATGAGAGACAGAGCAAGAGGGAAGAGGGCAGAGGGAGAAGCAGACCCCCTTGCTGAGCAGGGAGCCCGAGGTGGGACTCGATCCCGGGACTCCAGGATCATGACCTGAGCCAAAGGCAGTCCTTAACCAACTGAGCCACCCAGGCGCCCAAGATACCACTATCTTCTGATAGCCCTCTATGTCACCACCCGTGGGCCATTGTTTATAGAACTAAAATGAAAATATACATGCAAACTTGCCAAATATTTTTGAACTTTGATGGATTAAAATAATACTGGAGTCAGGAGGAACATAAAAATCTTGTTTTACCATCTTATTTTCCAGTGAAGAGACTGAAGATTGCCATTAAATGGCGTCCAAAGTAACCAGGATTAGAGTGCAGGTTTTCTACGCTAGTTCTGTGTTTCACTACCACCCTATTCCCTTCCATGGTGCCTCCCAATATTTATGAATAAAAAGTCATCAAAATCGAGTATTCCATCAAACGATAATATCTCTTACGTTTTTACGCATCAATATAATCTTTCTTTTTTTCTTGTTAAATCTGTAGTTCATCCGTTTAGGTGTTTTAGATACTGCAGGTGCTGTATAAGATCTTTAATTATGCAATATTAAACATTTCACGTAGAAGAATGATATATTTCTGGGGCTTTCAGAGGGGAAAAAAAAAGAAAAATTCATTTCAGACAGAACTAAACCAAAACATAATAGAAAAATTCTCTCAAGAGGAACATAATATTTTAGACTGCAACTCTTAAGTATTAATAGGCCCAAAATTACACGTGCTGCTGCCTTGCCATTTTGAGGTTTACAGGGTCCCTTGCTGTCATCAGATATATTTCCACTCCTGTTTTGTTAGTTTGCCCATCAGCTGGACCAACTGTTGCACCCCACCTGATCTCCTTGACCTAATGCTTTCACCTGCCCACAAGCCCCAAAAATTGTTCAAACAAGCTATTCACATCATCCCAGAACTCCAAACTCTTTTTCTACAAAGCCTGCCTCCTACAGGCCCTGTTTATTCACTGTATTCTCCAGGACAACCTCCATGTGGCCCTGTGTGGCATGGCACATCCTCCTCTGGGGCTGTATGTTTAATCAATAAACTTCTGTTTGATTGTTATGTATCATTATTTGGCCATTTTATACTATTTAGAGCAGAAGATTCCTTCTTCACCTGCAGGCTGGATAGGTGTCAATCAAAACACCATATAATATGGTGCAAAGAAATGACAAAACCAAATAATTTCTCTAAATCTACATTTGGGCAGCCACTGCTATCCTGTAGGTTCCAGGTGTCAGATGATAATATCTTTTTCATCTTCTTAAGTTGCATTACCCAAACTTAAAAACTTTATTCCAACTATGAAAGTATAATGGCATTGCACAGAAGAGGAGAGTAATAAAGAACAACAGAAAATCTGAGATCTGTCCCAAACTCCTACAGTGCAAGAAGAGATACAGAGCTCCTGGCTTGAAGATTTCCATATTTAACTAATCCCTTGTAAACTTTAGTGCTCCATACAAATGCTATTTTATTTTATTTTATTTTTTAAAGATTTTATTTATTTATTTGAGACAGAGAGTGAGAGAGACAGAGAGCACATGAGAGGGGGGAGAGTCAGAGGGAGAAGCAGGCTCCCTGCCGAGCAGGGAGCCCGATGCGGGACTCGATCCCAGGACTCCAGGATCATGACCTGAGCCGAAGGCAGTCGCTTAACCAACTGAGCCACCCAGGCGCCCACAAATGCTATTTTAAAAATTAAGATAGAAAACACAAAAGAGCAAAAGAAATTGGTTTCTATTAAGTTTAGTTCTTCCTTGATTTACTATAGTATAATGAAAAAAAAGTTTAAGGATTTGAATTTATGATAACAATGTAATATATATTACAGAAGTGTGACCCCCCCCCAAAAAAAGCACAACTCTTTATAAAAGAGACCATGAAATTGCCTAATTTTGATATGTAGAAGTTTTCAGTATAACACTAGAGTGGTTTAGAAGAGTATAAGCCAAGTTTACTTAAATTGAAACTAATGATTTAAAAACTTTTAAAAGTCAATAGATAATGTTTTATATTATAAACTTAACATTAATTTAAAAAGTATCCAACAACTTTAGATCCTAGAAGGTTTGGGGAAGGAGCATTTGTTTTATCCATTTTATTTATAAAGTTCAATTCTATCGCAAGTTTTCACAGTGTTTAAGGCACAATTTCACTTCATAAAGCATGCATTGTAAAATTGAAAATATGTCATAAGCCTTTTTATTTAAAAATGTACAGTTTTACACAATTCTTAAAATACTATTCACTGTACATTAAGCTATATAATTTTTCATAAGCAAATGGCTTTAAAAAAAGAATGACATCTTGCTATTCATGATCAACCTAGAGAGTATTAGGCTGAGTAAAATAAGTCAGACAAAAAAAAGACAAATACCATATGATTTCTTTTATATGTCAAATCTAAACAAAACAAACAAACAAACAAGAGAAAACAAAAGTAAACTCATAAATACAGAGAACAAACTGCTGGTTGCCAGAAGGGTAAGTGGTAGGGAATGGGCAAAATAGGTGAAGGAGATTAAGAGGTACAAATATCCAGTTATAAAATAAATAAGTCATAGGGATGAAAAGTGCAGCATAAGGAATATAGTCAATAATATTGTACTAAATTTGTATGGTGAGAGATGATAAGTACACTTATTGTGGTGAGCATTTTGTAATGTATAGAATTGTTGAATCACTGTGTTGCACACCTAAACCTAATATAATATTATATGTCAACTATACTTAAGTAAAAAATGTGAATGGTTTATATCTGTCAATTTCCTTTCTCAATAATCACATTCAAGTGTATATAGTTTTGTTTCTTCTCACAAACTATAAATATTTTTGAGGAATGTCTCCACAGGTGGCATACCTCCTTTAATTTTGTTTTTTTGTTGTTTTTGTTTTTGTTTTTGTTTTTAAGATTTTATTTATTTATTTGACAGCGAGAGACACAGTGAGAGAGGGAACACAGCAGGGGGGAGTGGGAGAGGGAGAAACAGGCCTCCCGCCGAGCAGGGAGCCCGATGCCTGGCTCGATCCCAGGACCCCGGGATCATGACCTGAGCCGAAGGCAGACGCTTAACGACTGAGTCACCCAGGCGCCCCACCTCCTTTAATTTTGTTACTTAGTTGTTGTAGACTAACTTTATGAGTTTTATTTTGACTTATCACAATTATAACATATTATACTTTGAGAAATGCAAATGCATTTCCATTTTGACCTTGCACATGGATAAACATATTTTCTTCACATTGCAGCCTCTGTGTGAGGACTGAACTTGTAGAGATGTCTTAGAAAAACTACTCAGAACATCAGATGTGATCAATGTACATTACTGCAGTTCTAATTTGGGATTTACTACAATCTAGCTTTGTGGGCTTAACCAAGTCATTAAGTCTTTGGAACCTAAACATTTTTTTTTTTCACCAGTGAAACTGTAACCTAGGAGTCTGTAACTACTGCAGCAAAAAAATGCTATGAATATATAATTTTGACTCACTGACTTTTAAATTTTATTTTTTCATTCACTTAGCATGTGTAAATGCTACCTAGTTAAAAATCCAAAAAACAAAATTATAAACAATGAGAAGTCTCAGACTCACAATCAACCTAATTTACCCCACCCCATTCCATCAGAGGCAACCACTGTTACTACTTTTCAGTACATCATTCCAGGGTGGCTTTGTGTAAATATAAATATATACACTTATTTTTCCTCTTTTTTGAAAAAGTAACTTGCTACAGGCAATACTTTGCAAATTGTTTTTTCACCTGATGATGTATCTTGAGCAATTTAATATCAGTATGTAGAAAGTTCCCTTATTTTCTTTTTCTGCTTTGTGCTAGTGGTATTTTACCAGTACCTTACTGATGAGTGCTTGGGTTATTTATACTTTTGGGGTTACACATAATATTTCAGTGAATTACTTTATATCTATGTCATCCAATTTATGCAGAAATGTATATATGTTAAATTCCAGAAGTGAGATTTGTGGTTGCAGGGTAAGGCATATATTTTGATACATTATTAAAAATGCTAATATAAATGCTATTATTTTTAATTTCAAATTCCACTCACTCCTTGCTGGCATGTAGGAAAGCAACTGACATTGGCATATTAACCATGTATTCTATAGATTTGCTTTAATCACTTATTAATTCCAGATATTTTTGTTTGATTCTTTCAGATTTTCTACATAGATGATCAGGTCATCTGCAACCAAAGGCAGTTTTATTTCTTTTCTCCCATCTGTATATCTTTTTTTTTTCCATTTCTTGTCTTACTGCATTAGCCACTATTTCTAGTACAATTTGAAAGGGAGTGGTGAGGGGGAAACATCTTTGCTTTGTTCCTGATCTTAGTGAGAAAGATTCAAGTTTCTCACCATTATGTATGATGTTAACTGTACTTTTTTTTTTTTTTTTTTTTGTAGATGTCCTTTTTCAAATTGAGAAAATTCCCCTCTATTCTTAGTTTACTGAACATTTTTATCATGAATGAGTACTGGATTTTGCTAATACTTTTTCTGTATCCTTTGATATGATCATGGGATTTTTCTTTTTTTAACCTGTTGATATGATAAATTACATAGGTGATTTATGAAAGTTAAACCTACTTTGCCTACCTGGTATAAATCCCAGATGGTCATGGTGTATAATTATTTTTATATACTTTTGGACTTTATTTGCTAATATTTTATTGGTGATTTTTGCATTTATGTTCACAAGAGATATTGGTCTGTAGTTCTCTTTTAATGTCTTTGTCTGGTTTTGTTGTTAGGGTAAATGCTGACATCATGAGTTAAGAAGTATCCCTGGTTTTTTTTTTTTTTAATTTCTTTTTTAAAGATTTTATTTATTTATTTGAGAGAGAATGAGATAGCGAGAGAGAGAGAGCATGAGAGGGGGGAGGGTCAGAGGGAGAAGCAGACTCCCTGCTGAGCAAGGAGCCCGATGCGGGACTCGATCCTGGGACTCCAGGATCATGACCTGAGCCGAAGGCAGTCGCTTAACCAACTGAGCCACCCAGGCGCCCCAAGAAGTATCCCTGTTTCTGGGGTACCTGGGTGGCTCAGTCGTTAAGCATCTGCCTTAGGCTCAGGTCATGGTCCCAGGGTCCTGGGATCGAGCCCCGCATCGGGCTCCCTGCTCCGCAGGAAGCCTGCTTCTCCCTCTCCCACTCCCCCTGCTTGTGTTCCCTCTCTGGCTGTCTTTCTCTGTCAAATAAATAAAATCTTTAAATAAAAAAAAAAAAAGAAGAAGTATCCCTGTTTCTATCATCTGAAAGAGATGAAGAGAATTTATACAACTTCTTCCTTAAATGTTTGATAGAATTCGCCAGTGAATCCATCTCTACTTGATGTTTTCTGTTTTGTAAGGTTATTAATTATTGATTCAGCTTCTTTAATACATATAGCCCTATTCAAATAGTCTATTCTTCCTATATGTTTTGGCAAATTATGTTTTTCAAAGAATTGGTTCATTTTTTCTAGGTCATCAACTCTGTGAGCATAGACTTGTTCATAGTAATTCCAGTATCATCCTTTTAATGCCCATGAGATCTGTAGCAATGTTGCCCCTTTCTCACTTTTCATATAAGTAATTTGTGGGGTTTTTTTCTTACTTAGCCTGGTTAGAATCTTATCAATTTTATTGTTTAGAGTTGAGTATTTCCTTTCTCCCAGAAAAGTTAAGCTCTGACAAGTCGGGCTCTGGTTAACAAGGGGAACTAAGAGGAGGCATTGTTAGTAAGAACAGATTACTCTCCTCTCAAGTACTTTAAAATGGTTCCTTTTCTCCTCTGCCTGTCAGAAGACTGAGGGGATTTTTTTCTGTCATATTTTCTGTGAGAATCTGGTAACTCTCTTGAAGGTGAATCCCACAATGTTGTGGAGGCCCTCAATAACTGGGGTCCCATGTAGTTATTCACTCCCAGACTTGTCCATACTGAGCCTCCAGAAATTTGTCAATTACAACTCAGGTTTTCCTTCCCCAGCACTGGTTGCTGCAATAGTTTCTGCTTGCACAACTCTGCTCTGGTAAGCTGTGACTCCCTATATTCACCTGTCTTTCTATCCAGATCAGGAACAGAAATTTGTCTTGTGATCTCTCCTCTCTTATGGATCCAAGAAGAGTTGTTTCTTCAGTCTGTTCAGATTTTTACTTATTAGGACAGAGTGGTGACTTCTATGCTCCTTACATGTAGAACAAGAAACTGTCCTGATCTTTATTCCAGTTTCTTACTACCAGCTTCTCTTGCTGCTCCTGGTCAATAGTACTGCTGTCAGGGCTCCTGACAGTTTAATATTTTGATAACGAACTTGAAAATTTTTCTTTCCAATATAATAATTTTCTTTTTTATTGAATTTTTTTTCAGTGTAACTTCACCTATTACAAATTTTTACTAAAATAAATAAATAAATAAAGACATAAAAGTAGTGAAGGAAGGGGGGGACAAACATCCAACTCCTTGCCAGATGCTTTCCCTTCCTAAGAAAGATTAGTAAAAACCATAGTTAGCAAAACACCTCAAGGGGATGAGAAAGAAAAAAAAAAAGTTATTTTCCCAAGCATCTTGGGATTAGAGAAGCTAGGCCTAGTTCCAGCCTCCCCCACTTATCTCTTTTGGCTCCAATGTAGCAAAATATCTTCTCCTAAGCACAACCATGCCTGAAGGAGAAAGTTAGTTAACACTTTGATCACCACATCTTTAGACCAATTTAGAATATATTGGAATCATGTACCACTCTAATAATAGTGAAATTGCTTTGACATGTTAGGTAAAATTCATATTCAGAATCTTCCTAACAGGCTATGTATCATGAATTTACTCATCATTCAAAGAGAAGTTTGGGGATAAAATTGTTTATTATGTACATTTTAGCAATAAAAACTCTATGTCACCTAAGTACTTCTGACTCTACACTCAAAGGAATATGGTCCAAGTATGAAATAATTTCTGAGATCCTGTACTCTGAATATAATTGTTTAAAAAATAAAAAAAAACTACGTGTATGATTATAACATATATATATATTTATACACACATAATAATTAGTTTCATAAGTCATCAAACTGCATGTTCACACTTCATTAAAAATGTCAAAACAGACATTAGGTACTCATGCATATTAAAACACAGTTCATACAGATTTCAAGTTATATTACAAAGCAGTAGAATGAAAACAGTATGGTACTGGTATAAAAATAGACACATAGATCAGTAGAAGAGAATAGAAAACCCAGAAATAAATCCACAATTATATGGTCAATTAATCTTTAACAAATGAGGAATGAATACACAATGGGAAAAGAATGGTATTGGAGGGTGCCTGGGTGGCTCAATTGGTTAAGTGTCTGCCTTTGGCTCAGGTTCTGATCCTGGAGTCCTGGGATCAAGTCCTGCATCAGGGGCCCCGCTCAGTGGGTAGTCTACTTCTCCCTTTCCCTCGATCCCTCTCTCTGCTCGTGCTCTCTCTCTCTGAAATAAATAAATAAATAAATAAATAAATAAATAAATAAATAAATAAAATCTTTTAGAAAATTATGTTGGGAAAACTGGACAGATATATGCAAAAGAATAAAACTGAACCACTTTTTTCCACTATGCATAAAAATAAACTCAAAATGGATTAATGACCTAAATGTGAGACCTAAAACCATAAAAATCCTTAAAGAGAGCACAGGCAGTAATTTTTCTGATATCAGCTGTAGCAACATTTTTCCAGATATGTCTCCTGAGGCCAAAGCAAAAATAGACTATTGGGACAATATCAAAATAAAAAGCTTCTGCACAACAAAGGAAACAATCAACAAATCTAAAAAGAAACCTACTGAATGGGAGATGATATTTGCAAATGACATATCTGATAAAGGGTTAGTATCCAAAATATATGAAGAACTGATACAACTCAACACCCAAAAAACAAATAATCCAATTAAAAAATGGGCAGAAGACATCAACAGACATTTCTTCAAAGAAGACATACAGATGGGGCGCCTGGGTGGCTTAGTTGGTTAAGCGACTGCCTCCAGTCCCGCGTCGGGCTCCCTGCTCAGCAGGGAGTCTGCTTCTCCCTCTGACCCTCCCCCCTCTCATGCTCTCTCTATCTCATTCTCTCTCTCAAATAAATAAATAAAATCTTTAAAAAAAAAAAGAAGAAGACATACAGATGGCTAACAGACACATGAAGAGATGTTCAACATCACTCATCATCAGGGAAATGCACATCAAAATGACAATGACATACCCCTCACACCAGACAGAATGGTTAAAATCAAAAACACAAGAAACAACAAGTGTTGGTGAGGATATGGATAAACAGGTACCCATTTGCACTGTTGGCGAGAATGAAAACTGGTACAAACACTGTGGAAAATAGTATCGAGGTTCCTCAAAAATTAAAAATAGAATTACCCTATGATCCAGTAATTGCACTACTGGATATTTACCCAAAAAATTCAAAAACACTTACTCAAAGGGATACATGACCCTTATGTTTATTGCAGCATTAGTTACAATAGCCAAAACATAGAGACAGTCCAAATGTGCATCAATAGATGAATGGATAAAGAAGAGGTGGTATATATATACCATACACATATATGTGTATATATACATGCACACACACACACACACACACAGGAATATTACTCAGCCATAAAAAGAATGAAATCTTGCCATTTGCTATGACATGGATAGAGCTAGAGAGTATAATTCTAAGTGAAAGAAGTCAGTCAGCAAAAGACAAACACCACATGATTTCACTCATATGTGGAATTTAAGAAATAAAACAAACAAGTAAAAGGAAAAAAAGAGAGAGAGAGAGAAACAAACCAAGAAACAGATCTTTAACTATAGAGATAAACTGATGGCTACCAGAGGGGAGCTGGAGAGGATGAAATAGGTGATGAAGGTTAAAGAGTACACTTATCATGATAAAAAAATAAAAATAAAACACTTTTTAAAAACACAGTTAATACTAATTCCTGTACTTGAAATTTTCTTTTCCTTACTCTGCAGTCTGCCTCTTTCCTTTCCCCTCTACAGGGAGCTTTGACTTGCTTAAAGTCAAACAACCTCTCACCTCTTGTAAATTTTAATTTATGACAAACTTCTGTTTCAGAGAGGATGGAGTTGAGGGTGTGCTCTGACCCACCAACATTTTTAACATTAACACCCCAAGTACTTATGCACAAAAACATGAGAATCCACAGTTTTAGTTCTTGTTTTGCTTTCCTATTGGATTCCTGGTCCAGTGCTTCTTGGTTTCAGTCTCCATTCGAAACATTCAGGCATCTCTACTTCTTTGGTTAAAGCCAATGGAGTCTAGAATCTAAAGGAGAAATGTGAACTTTACCATTTGGACAACAATTTATTTTTAATCCAGTATGCAAATCTGTCTCAAATAATGGAAAATAAAGGTCATATTCTTCTGAAGCAGTCCTTCATCACTGCTAAATATTTATAGGCTCTTTGTTTAAAATGGTCTGCCTGTAATCCTAGCCATCTAGTATCATTTTCTTTTCCAAGTGTTGTTGTAGTTCCCAATTCCTCCTAATCAACCTAATCTTCAGGTTCTAAGTCTTTGTGCTAATCTGTATTCTGACACCAACCTTTGAGGTTGATGGCAAGATTGACGGAAAGACATCAACTGACAAAGATAGATGATACAAATTTCTTAAATGGAAAAATAAGTGAAAAACTTCCAAGACAACCATACAAATCAGGAACCATGCAGCATCTTCAGGCATTCTAAGTTCCCTATGAGGACCTATTATTTCTGCAGGAGATTCTTCCAGTCATAAGAAACTTGCCTTGCTATTATGAAGAGGAATCTGCTCTGGTGACTCTTCTGGAAAACAGACCTACTAAACTGGTATAAATAAGTAATACAAATAATTTCATTCCAATTTATAAACTCTTTTGGACACCAAATGAATATGAATTATCAGTCTTCAAGGCAGTCCAAGTCTTTATATTTGCTTGAGGTAAGTAACTTGCCTGGGGATCCACAGGTGAGGCCAAACCTGGATCCAAAACTAGATCACTCTCCTTACACACTCTACTGTACTGCCTGTATGTCGCCATTAATTCTGACAGAACTGATTTCACCTCATTAAGTTTCGAAGTTTTACCTCAAATTATATTCATAGAGGGATAAAAGCAGATGCAGAGCTTACTATATATTTATGAAAAGCCCATGACAGAAATTACTTTATAATGTGAGTATTTAAAATCCTAATCTCTCCTTAGCACATCATTTTCTCACTGACGCAGAAAATTATGCAACTAGTCACATTTTCTTATTTTGTTTTGGCTATCAGGTGATTCAAAGTCAAATTTGGGAACACATTTTATAATGTGTGGGGAATTCTGCCCTCGTTCAATTTATATTTTCCTTGAAGCTGCCAACTTAACACTTTTATTTAATAATGCTTCATAAGAAAAAAACATTAATAACTATTTTGTGGCTAATATTAGTGTAAAAACTTACAATAACTGATTTTATTCTCTTTTTCATAAATTATCTTACTTAATTCTCACATTTTCCTTACGAGGTACAAACCATTATTTTCCTCAGTGGAAATAAAGAGATTCAAGGGCAGCTTTCATTAAGGCTGTGACATGGAAGCTGTATCCAGTTAGACACAATGTAGCCATATAAGGGTAAGCCAGGCATACAGACTGTAGATGAGTGGCATTCTGTTTGTAGAACTAAAAGTGAGGGGTAGAAAATGGACTCTGAGGGATGAAGAATCCATCAGAGCTCCTTAAGACAAAGTTGAGAAGAAAGAAAAAATCACCTACGTTGATTAAATTCCTATTAAATATGAAGTAATTTGACCTGAGTTATCCAGTTAGACTATTTACATTGATCATATAAACTAGTATTTCCATATCCCTTGTTATTTCTATAAACAAAGGCTAAGTTATACTCTATCAATCTTTATTCAAAAATATGCAATTATATAACAAAGTGATTTAAAATTGCTTGAACACATTACAAATTGTTTGAAGAATATTCTATATTTAATTTGAAAATGCTTTCATCATGACCCATGCCCTTTACTATGATTTTAGTTTACTTTCCAATTAAAAATCCACATAGGTGGCATTTATTGATTAATACTTTATATTGAGTATGATTTATTACATTCTCTTTTATTGGGGACATGTCAAGAACATCTGATTTTAGTGCATTGGCTATCCTGAATCATGGCCCATAATTTAATTCTTATTCCACTAGTCATAAGTTTGGCAATAAATATGTGCCATGAAACTGTTTTCAATAAATACACTGAAGTTAATTTGTATTGCCATACTTAAGAGGTATTGTGAAATATCTTATAACTATAGATCCATAACTAACAAAACTCAAAACCACTCTGTTTTGACAAGGTTTTCCTTATTGGCAGATTCCCTCAAACAAAATATTTACTGGGTACCAGGGTGTTATATTTTTTTATGTTTCTAGTATTGTCTTAATTTTAAGATGGATATTAAAACAGCAGGAACTATAGCCTCCTTTCCCAAGATACTCAGAGACTGAAGCCTCCTGGGAAGACAAACCAACTTAATTGAAGAAGTCCTGGCAGGTTCAACCAGGTTGAGGAGGGGGATTGAGGTAATTTTCGCAAAGGGAAAAAAACTGTTTAGCCTTGTTTTTGGAAATATGTGAAGAAAGTTTATTTTATTGATAACTTTAAATAGTATTTCTTTTTTTTAAAGTATTGAGTTTGAAAATAAAAATCATCGCTTTATATCTCCATTGCTTATCACCCCTCTCTGTGTAACTGGAAGTCCAGAGTCTTAGAATTGATCTAAATCTATTTCTATTTTGCAAATAAGTAAATAGAATTTTAAAAACATTAAATTATTTGATTGAAAACATCATTACTTAGTGAAGAATATGTCTACGTATTAATGTAACAAGTTTTACTTATTTTTTTATTAAGTTCAATTAGCCAACATATAGTACATCATTAGTTTTTGATGTAGTGTTCAATGATTCATTAGTTGCATATAACACCCCATGCTCATCAGATCACATGCCCTCCTTAGTTTTAAACAACTGTATACCAGAACCTGGAGTAGATGTTGGAGATAGTGTGGTAAACAGAAGAGATACAGTCTCTACCCTCTAGAGCTTTGGGTCCAATAAGGAAAAGGGACACATCAATTAAATACGTTGTGATATAATTAATTACAAAATGTTATTAGTAGTATGGAGGAAATAAACATATAACTACTACAAGTAGGTGACCTCAGCAAGATTGCCTTGGGATCAGGCAAAGCTTCTGTGAAAAAAATGGCCTTTTACCTGAGATTTGCAGAAGGAAGAGATGTTCACTACTTATTACTGATTTTGTGGTCCACTTTTGTTCTCTCAGTTTGTAACCTTTCTAAAATCAGGATATAAGTAACAATTAGTGGTAGTCTTGCTCACCCACATGTGCATGGGCTCATTCTTTCTCTCTTCCTTCTATCCTTTCTTATTTTTCAGCGGTACATAAATAAAATAAAATATTATTGTAAAACCAAAATAAAATATCACCACACATCTATCAAAATGGCTTAAATATAAATAATATCAAATGCTGGCAATGATACAGAGAAATTGGTTCACTAATTTATTGCTAGTGGGAATGGAATGTAAGATGGTAAAGTCACTCCAGAGAACAGTTAGCCAGATTTTTATAAAACTAAAATTTCACTAACCATATGACCCAGAAATTGCACTCTTGGGCATTTAATCTAGAGAACATGAATGTTCCTAACAGCTTTATTAGCCAAAAACTGGAAATAGCCCAGATGTCCTTTAACAGGTAAATAATTAAACAAACTATGATATACCCACATTAATGAAATACTACTCACCAATAAAATGGAACAAACTATTGAAATGTACATGCATAATGAGGAAACCTAGCACCTAGATTTTAGTTTCTAATACCATTCTCCAATAAGAGGAACCATGGCTCCTTGAATAAATGACTAATTCTAAGGCTGATGAAGTAATATAAAAGATGAGCCTGGAATATCTTATATTGCCAGTAAATAAGGAATTAACAACAACAGTAAGGAGGCAAACAAACACATACAATAATGGGAGTATATGAAAAGGACACAGGAGCCAACTAAAGGAACTCCCAATGGCCAAAGCTGGAACAATTTAAGGAACAAAAAAAATAGTGTTGGAATATAAACCAAAGTATGAAACGAGTATCCATGAGTTTATAATAATTAAGAAAATGACTAAAAATTAAATGAGGAAGAAGAGACAAATACTCAAAAAAAGTCTGTAATTTATATATATACCTCAGTCTTAAAAGGGTGAAGCATAATTCCCACTCCCTAAGGGTTGGCTACACATAGTGACTTCCCAAGAGTACTGTTTGGAAAAGGAAAAAAAAAATCAACTTTTCAATGGAGATACCTGACAAATAACTACCTTAGATGATTAAGATTAGTATAGCAGTAAGAAGTCATATTGATAGCATATATCCCTGATATAATGTGATGAACATGATACTTTACCTTTGTGGTCTTCCCATCAAAACTCATTAACTCCAGTCTGATCATGAGAAAAAACAACAGACAAATCCAACTGAGGGACATTCTTCAAAATACCTGAGCAGTACTCTTCAAAACAGTCAAGGTTATAAAAAAAATTTCTGAGAAACTGTCACAGACAGGAATCTAAGGTGAATTGACAACTAATGTAATGTGGTATTCTGGATGGAATCCTGGAACAGAAAAGATGGATGACATGTAGGTAAGTACTAGGAAATATGAATAAAACTTCTACCTTAATGATAATGTATCAATATTATTTCATTAATTACAACAATTGTACTATATTAATGTAAGATGTTAATAATAGGGGAAGTGGTGCAGGCATATCAGAATTCTCCTGAACCATCTTGATAATTCTCCTGTAAATCTAAAGATATCCTAAAAATTAAAAAGTGTGTTATCAAAAAACAATACAGAAAAAAATTAAAAGCTTGCACACATTCCATTTATGTAATATCCTTCAAATTACAATATTGTAAAGATGGAAAACAGTTAGTGGTTGCCAGGAATTATAAAGGGAGGAGGAAAAGAGGTAGCTGTGGCTATAGAAGGGTATGATGAGAGATCCTTGTGATGGAATTGTTCTGTATGTTGGCTATGGTCCATGATTATGGTCACATGACTCTACACACATATGATAAGATTATATAGAAATATACACACACACAAATGAGTACATATAAAACTGGTGAAAACTGAATAATGTTGATGGATTGTATCAATGTTGACTTCCTGGTTGTGATAGTATACTGTAATTATGCAAATTGTTATCAATGGAGGAAAATAGGTCAGGAGTTGACAGGATATCTCTGTATTATCTCTTAGAACTGTACAGGAATATGCAATTACCTTAAAATCAAAAGTTTAATTGAAATATTTTATCTTACAATCATGCCAATAGATTTAATGGTATATAATAGGTAAAGTAAGATAGGGACATGAGGTTGTAAAGATCTTTCTAGATAGAAAGGATATCACATGCAAAAAGACTTGCCATAGAAGAGATCCTGTTGCATTCATTGACCAAACATCATAAAGATCCCATGTGACTGGAGTCTAGGAGATAGTGGTTCAATAAGAGGTTGGTTGGAGTAAATAGTGACCATATCTTGTTGAGTCTTTTAGGACACATCAAAGTTTTGCTCTAAATTTTAAGTGCCTTTGTTTGACATGAAAGTGGGAGAGGTTGTTTAGAATTAACTTTTTAGTAGATACAGACAAGGATAAATTTATATTTTAGAAGTTCTATGATACTGAGAAATTCTTACTCTTGTAAGATAAATTCTGTGTGTCTCTTGGCCAGATTTTCCCATATTTATATGGCAGGTCCATATCTTCACTGGATATTTGACCTTGAGCTAATACTTAACCCCTGTAAACCTCAACTTTGCACTTGCATTTATATAGACCTGCCTACCTAGTGATCACCAAATCCTCATAAGTATGTGACCAGGATTAAACAAAAAATCCATATGCAGCACTTAGCATAGTGTTTGGCACCTATTAAGCTTTACAAATTAGCCATTAATTTCTGTTTCTCAGACACTTTTATGAATTATACAACTAATATAGATTAATTATATAAAATGTCTGAAAATAAAGATGAAATAAATAAAATTTAAAAACCAGTTATGGCACCCTACATCTGTAAACACCATTAAATGCCCACGCACCAGTTAAACTCAATTACAATGGAAAAGGGAGATAATGAGGGACAGCTAGTAGTCTTCCATGTCAATCTTCCTCATTAATTCTAAGGGCCCAGAGCAACACTTTTCCATTGCTATATATCCAAAACAGAGAGGAGCACAATAAATATTTGCTAAATGGATGGGTTAAATTAAAGTTGATATATAATGGCCTCTGTTTTCCCTGTGAAGTAGTAGGCAAGATTTTGAACAAAGAGAGGAATGAGTAAGAGTGAGAGAAAGAGATAAGGAAAGTGGTGAATCTTCAAAATAACAACCACAGAAATATAAAACATCAGGTACACAAAAAAGAATTAATGCTAAAAAGTGCTGAAGTTCCAGCTAAATGTGAAGACCATACAGATTCAATATCGCAAATTAAATACTTTTTCTTTAATTTTTTTTTAAAGATTTTGTTTATTTATTTGACAGAGAGACACAGTGAGAGACGGAACACAAGCAGAGTGGGTGCGGGGAGAGGGAGAAGCAGGCTTCCCGCTGAGCACGGAGCCTGATGCGGGGCTAGATCCCAGGACCCCGAGATCATGACCTGAGCCGAAGCAGACATTTAACAACTGAGCCACCCAGGTGCCCCTAAATATTTTTTTTTTCTAATATGCCCTCCAGTTTGGGCTAAGATTAAAATCAGAGAAAGGTGTAGCCAAATTCAGCCAGTAGTAAGGGCAAGCAGAACAAGAGTAGTGAGAGTAGAAGAAATAAGACATGTGGTGTGGTTAAAGAGTGTATTCTGCATGGGAAGAGGTTGGAGTTGAGGTGGGATAGTCTGTAGATGTTAAAATAAAAAGATGGAAACATGGATAGATAGCATTAATGTAAAGACAGAGTTATATAGGGCTAAGATAGTGAGATGATAGAATGTTAGAATGCTTAAAATTATGTATTCAAATAGTTCTATACCTCATCTTTCAACAGGGCAATGATAAGGTTCAGGCAAGGTCTTCGATGCATTTTGTTCACTTTATTATATTCATATATTGTCAATTATTTTGTCCTGTCTCACATATTACTAAATAATTTGTATCTAGGTCAAATTATAAATATAGAAACAATGGGGATGAGCACAATGATCATTTAGGTGTGTATTTTATGTTTATTTAATCAATTGAAATTTTGAGAATATGTTTCACAATGTGTAAGTGTATTTTTATAGCACTATTTTATCACACATATAAACATGTAAATATAAATATATTGGGAATATATACCATGATATCTTCACGTTGTACTATAAGAATATATTTGAGATTAACATCCAAGAGGATGAAAAAACAGATATCAGTAGATAGTAATTATTTATAAGAAAACAAATATTAGAGAAGAATCGAGTTGGAGATAAAAAATAGTTATTGAAATGTAATGCTGATCTTAAATTTAATCTGATATATTTATTCTTTAATAAATAACAACTTTAAAAAGCAATGTTTAAAAAATATATGTAGAGGGCTAGCCCTGGGCAATATTATAAACAAACAAAAATAAACAAAAAATTTAAAAAACACATATGTCCCTGAGAAAACCATTTAGTCTCTCTGAATCTCAATTTTCTCTTTGGGAAATGAAAATAATTGGTTGTATTTCTAGTCAGTGTTGTTTTCCAAAGATTCTTTAAGACAATACAGGAAATGAATATAATACAGTATTTGTTTTAATTTAAGGATAATCTGGGGGTGCCTGGGTGGCACAGTCAGTTAAGCAGCCAACTCTGGGTTTTGGCTGAGGTCATGATCTCAGGGTGGTGAGATCGAGCCCTGCCTCAAGCTCCATGCTCAGCATGGAGTCTGCTTGATATTCTCTGCCTATGCCCTTCCCCTAACTCTCTCTCAGATGAATAAATAGCATCTATAAAAAATAATTTAAGGATAATCTGAATGAAGAGAAAAAAGAAGAAAGGCAATTAAATGGAGTCAGGAGAGATAACCCTAGGTATGAACAGGATTACTAGAATAAAATTTTTTGTGATAGGGCATTATGATGTAAGCCATAGTCTGTACAAATGCAAAGAATTGTTTTTGTTACTAAACAAGTAAGAGAAAAAAAGAGATGGGAGGCTTTGAGATGCAAATAACTGATGTTTCCTACATCAGCCCTGGAATATCAGTATGACTTCAGCTGCTGTTAATTCAAGAAGGTAGCTAAGGTTTCAGGAGGATGTCTTTAGTCCTTTGGACTCTCCCACATAAAAATGACACCATTCTTTAAAACAAAATAAGGGTCACTGATGTAGCAACTCATCTCCAAAAGAAAGAGACAGAAAAAGCAAGGCAGTAACTGTGCCAACAGGAGAAAAGACTTAACCAACATAGACAGATAAGCCACAAGTTTGAACCAAAAAAAATTTGTTGGAAGAGATTGAGTCTGTCTTTTATCCTTTACACAGCTGGTTGAAGGAATAAACAACTTCTAAAACTATAATCACTGGCTATTTTTACAGAACTCATATAAAAAGAGAAAGACTTTTCAAGTGGCTAAATCCTTTTCAGACTTTCAATCCCATGTATCGGACATTGCTTTTTTTTTTTTTTTTTTTAATTACTTTAATTCTTTATTTGATTCTTTGAGATTGAATTTTCTGTCTATATGGATTTTTCATAGGAATGTTTGTATAAAGCAGTAGGTGGAACAAAGAGATAATTATTACATTATACCCACTTCTTGGTATCTTTGGAAATGGTAGCTGTAGCAAAAAAAAAAAAAAAAAAAAAAAAGACATAATGATAATTATTAGCATTTTGGGTACATTTATTTGAATAAATATATGAACAAAGTTGAATGGCAAAAAAGGAAAAATCTTAAGACACGATGTATATAAAAAGGTGACAGTTTTAAAATTTAAAAGTTTAATATTCAAAAGTAACATTTTACAAAATGTTCTATTATTTGGCATTATTTTTGATTTGTAAAAAATAATTTGTGTCCAGCTAAATACTATATTAGTTTTATGATCAATTTTTACTATTACTTTATGGTTATATTATGTATGACTTTACTGTCCAGTTGTTATTATTTAAATGGACACTGTCGATGAGCAAGCACTTTTCTGTAATGCATATGCTTATTTGTCTTTTTGTGAACTTGTTAATAATATAATTATCAAAGTTATTTGAATGAGTTATATTCTAGAAACATCCTCAGATATTTTTGCCATATCTTTCTGTTTCTTTCTCCTGATTGTCCTTTAAAAAGAACTACCAATTCAGATAAAAAAGTTTCCCAGAGTAGCTATTCAAATGTAGCCAGCAGATGTCTCTCTCAGACTCATCCAACCAAGACAATGTGTCCCTTTCTCCTTGAATTGGAACTCAACATGCAATGCAACTTTGTTCAGGACTTTTTAATATAATGGTACTTGTTCCTTGCAGTACTATCAATATTATTTAAGCAGGCTACTAAATGTCAGGATGACCTAATTTCCAAAGCAAAGGAAAAGAAAGAAAAAAAATTAGTTCTTTTTTCTTTAGCGACATAACTCTGCCTGGTTCAAGAAGAAAATGAGACATAGTGAGGCTGAATGGGTAAAAGTAATGGCAACTAAAGCAAAAAAATAAAAAATAAAAAATAAAAACTCTAATTCACATCTGTAAAGAAATGTATAATTCTATCAAAGGAAATATGTAACAACAATATGTTCATCATTGTGCAACATTTGTGTACCTACAGATTTAGTATGCTCTGAATGTACTAAATTCAGATTTATCAAATAATGAAAAAAACACAAAGACTAAAAATAAATGTGTAATCAGTTGTATGTATGCACAACACAGTAAGTTAGAATTTAAAGACATGTTCAATTCTTGATGTTTACCTTCTTTCCTTTATAAATGTCTCTGCTACTTTTTGTAGGCAAATTGATTTACTCAATATGCTCCCTTTGCACTTGTATTACAAACTTCTATCAAACTTAACAAATGAGGATTAATATTTTTAAATTTATTGGAATTATATATGAGTTTTCAAAGTTTTATATCCTTTTTATATATCATTTTCTTTAAGATTTATCTACTTTTTTTGTTTTTATCACTGGTTATATACCCTTTCAATTAGCTTTTGAATATAGAGCTTTGAAACCTGACACCCAGATATACATGAACAATTCCAGAAGTGGAAAATAGCAATTTTGCTTGATAAAATCACTCTAGATATGTTAAAATTGGCACTGATGTTTGATCTGAGTGTTAGAGGAGGTCATTAAGAGGATGTGACTGCTGGTTGACCCACAAGCTGGACCCAGGCAATTAGAGGCTCTTTACCCTCTTCCCCGTCCTTGGAATATATGTTCAGACCACTGTTTCCCTACTAGCAGCTGTTTCAAAAATGCAGCCTTGAGAGCATAAGGTGGTGTTGGGACCATTTGGACTGTACAAGTGACTGAACCCTGTTAAAGCTCTATATAAACTTTTAAGGTTTTGGCTGGTGGATGCAGAGATGTACTTGTCTTGCCTCCATTGAAGAAAAGCCTAGTATGTAAATTCATATGCTTATTAAACCTGCCCCCTCCCAATCTGGAGTGGTCTGTGTCTTTCTTCAGTCTCTCCTTGCCCTCCATGCATGGAGGCCAATTTCAAATTTCACCTGGGGAATTCTTGGGGTTGCAAAACAACAGAGTTGGACCATTCTATTTGTTGGTTTCAGTAGTCATTTTTAATAATTTGCACAAACTGAGCTTATTGTCTGCCATGAATCTTCTATTTTTTCAACAGAATTTCATGCTCATTTCCTAGCTGAGATTTATTTCATTCAGCCCTGTCATGTTACAACCAAATCATTTATAAACATACTTGACACTTTGTAAATTGAATAGGTAATATATACTCATAGAAAATGTCAAATAACATAGAGGTTGGCTTTCCTACTGAAACTATCTGCCATTTTCCCAGTTTCCCTATCTATAGACAAGTTTTGATACTAATTCTTTCTCTTTTTTTTTTCTTTTTTCTTTCTTGTATATATAGAGAGAGCATGTGCAAACAGGGGAGTAGGGGCAGAGGGAGAGGCAGAGAGAGAATCTTAAAGCAGGCTCCTCGCCCAGCACCAGCCCTATGCAGGGCTTGATTTCATGACCCTGAGATCATGACCTGAGCTGAAATCAAGAGTCCATGCTTAACCAACTGAGCCACCCAGGCATCCCTAGTTCTTTCTCTTTATAGAGGTATTAGATACACTTTGAGCATTTAAACTCCTTCCAGATATTCCTTCTACTCCTTATCCAGTACAATACTCCAAGACGTTGAAGATGCCATGTAAACTGCTTTTGATAGTGTCATTCTTTCTCACTTTAATTCATAAGACTGAAAATAGAACAGCAGCTTTCTAAAATACTGGCAAGTTTTCACCATGCCCTGGCTTAAATTCTCCTTGTGGGCTATGTTTTGTCACACTATTCTGTATTTCTTTAAGTCAATCAAAGATTATAATTGAGCACTATAATATACCCAATACTATTCTGTGCATGAGAATATAGCAATAAAAATAGAAATTAAATTAATTAAAGTTAAAAGTCATGTAGTCTAACAGGTGTTTTGAGGTGTTTCTTAGAGTTAAGTAGTCATATTCAGAGCTATTTGACATAAATATTGAGACTTAGCTGCAAGAATTGTATTTTTTAAGGGCACTATTTCAATTCCCAGGAGAAGTGACATTCAACAGAACTGTATTTCTGGACAAAATAATGCACTTAAATGGGAGAATAAGAACTCAAGATGTCAGGGATCATTCAGGGACTGTGTTATAGATATAATGTATGAGTCTGTGTGTGTGTGTGTGTGTGTGTGTGTGTGTGTGTGTGTGTGGTGGGCAGGGCCTTGGTTACAGGGTTAGAATGTGAGGATCCATGAAGCAAGACTAAATAATTTGATTGATTCAACGCTGGGAAGATGACCCATTGTCCTGTTTCAGTGATGCAAAGTGAATTTCTTAATTTGGCTCTGTCAAGGGCATGTAAGACAAGACCTGACCAGTTTTACTAGTAAAGATACAATGAGTCACTTTTAGATTCAGACTTTATTACTTACATAGAGATAAAAAGATTAGCTAAAGGAGCCAGCTTCCCATTGTCTTTTTCCCAACACCAAAAAAGGAAGACCCCGAAACCAAAGGAGCCAAATGGCTAAAACATGGGAGTGAGATACCTTGTTGCTGAGGGGCTCATTCTAGACTGAAGCTGAACAGTTTTATGTTTTGAAGTTTCATTCTGAGTGTAAAGTTCTGGAAGCCTCGTATCTCATCAGAATCCAGGAGGTGATAAGAAACTGTCTCGTGTTAACCTCCTAGGGAATCTAGGTGAAGGGCATGAGTGGGATAGCCTTGTAGAAGCTCTTTAGATGCCTTTGTATCTTCTTGTATCTGGTAGGTATCACAAAGCATTCTGCCAAGACTCAGATCAGCTATGGTTCATACTTCTGCTTGTGTGATCTATACGGATATGTGCAAGATTGCCAAGGTGCCAGGTGGAGTTCTCCTACAGGGACATGGCCAAAAATCTTGCAAGTTACTGAAAAAACTTAATGTGTTTCTTTTTCATTTTGGTCTCCACAGATATTTCTAACATGCTATATGAGAAATTGGATCAACTGTCACTTACTGTTTGTGTTATGTCAACTTTGAACATCTTTCAGATCATCTAAAACATAATGTATAAAGTGGCATTGTTTCTAGCAGTCTACTATATTAGATTTCACTGGTAATAGACTAACCTTACCCACTACAGAAAGATCCATTTTATCCTAGTGTAACTGCATATTAAGCTTCACTTCAGTGATCACCTTTTCAGTTATTCCAATTGAGCAAGTTATTCCTTGCCCACAATATTATTTGTGTTGTCATTACTCTGCCTCAAACACAACTCCTAAAAATGGTCACAGAAATCCCCAACAAGTAGTTTTTCTCTGTGTAAACAATGTTTACCTAGTCTGATTAGACAATATTTTATTTTCTGCTTCCTTTTAAGAATAAATAGCTTTAGGGGTGCCTGGGTGGCTCAGTCATTAAGCGTCTGCCTTCGGCTCAGGTCATGATCCCAGGGTCCTGGGATCGGGCCCCGCATTGGGCTCTCTGCTCCGCAGGAAGCCTGCTTCTCCCTCTCCGACTCACCCTGCTTGTGTTCCCTCTCTGGCTGTGTCTCCCTCTGTCAAATGAAAATCTTAAAAAAAAAAAAAAAAAAAAAAAAAAAAAAAGAATAAATTAGCTTTAAAAAAAAACACATTAAAAAAAGAATAAATAGTTTTATAGTGATTAAAGTATAATGCCAAGATGGTTATTCATCATGGATTTCAGTGTCTGGTGGTCTAGAATTTACTATTATACTTTTTAAAAAACTTAAACTTAAATTAAAAGCTGAACTCTGTCATTATGCACAATGCATATTGTAACGACACTTAATGGAATCTATCATTTTGGTGCTAACAGCTATTTTCTCATAAATTGTCCTCACAGATTCCAGCACACTACCAACCAAAATAAAAAACAGCAAATTAGAGGAGGGGAAATAGAGCAATATAAACATTTTCTTTTTCTTTTGAAATCAGGACCATTCCCTGCTGACCAATGAAAAAGAAAACTCAAATAATTAAGGTATATTTGTCCCTCTCCCCCACAAAAAATCACATTTCCTACTGCACAAGAAAAAGAGAAAGATGGGGATGGACAGAGAAAGAGAGAGATAGAAGAAGGAAAAGAAAGGGGAGTAGGAGGAGAAAATATAACTAATACATTAGGGATAATCACTCTGATTTAGACATTTTGTCATTTTTTAATTCCAGTATTTGTTAAAGAACTGAAATATTACAAAAGAATTTGAAGTCTCTTAAATATCTTTATAATCTTATTTCTCACCTTTACTTCACTAAAATAAACATGATTTCAGTTTTGTGATAATCCAGCCCTTGCTTGAATAAATTTACCATGTAAGTATACATAAATTTTCTTTTGTGTATTACTAACAAATACATAATATATATTTTTGTAATCATACAAAAACCATCCTTAAAGTAAGTGTTCATAAGCTTCCTTTTATCTGTCTTCTTTTTCAATGTTATAGCTAATCTTGGCTTTTTTCACCTTTGCATACATTTCAGGAAGAGTTTAATCAAATTCTGTGAAATTCAGTGAATGAATAGATTTTCTTGGCCAGAACTGGCATCTTTACAATGTTGAGGTTAGCCACCCACAGACGCAATCTGTGTTTTCACTCAGTTAGCATTCTTTGATTTATTTCAGTAAGTAGCTTTACAAGATTTTCCCACAAGTATACTACCTTCCCTTTGTTCAATTTATTCTTGTGTAACAGTATTTCTTGCTATGATTATTGATCTTTTTTAAATTAAATTTTCTTTTTCTCTTTTAATTTTTGCTTTATTTTGTCAAAATTATACATAGAGTGAACTTGACTGTTTTTAAATTATCCCCCAATTCCTTCTAAAATCCAAGCAAATCAACATGACAGGAAAAAAAAGTATTCATTACTTCTTTCAAAAAGTAGGCAATAAGAATCCTCACAAATCTCAGAGTAAAGGTTACGTTGACCAAACCACCAAAACAGTAGCAATAGAATAGCAGCTGAGAGAATGAAAATACAATATAAGAATAACCATAGATTATGGAAATACGTCTCCCTCCCCCAAAAGCCAAAAAAGTATTACCACTTAATATAATATGTTTTATCCTGAGTGGAAATCTGGATAGATGCAATGAGAATTAACTGGTGAAACTGGGAAAATTCCTCACAGAGGCTAATTGCAATGCAAAAACCTCTGAGCAGGTATAGAAGATTGAATATTGCTATTTCACCATATCCTCCTGAGAATTTCAGATATATCAAGCTCATAATCTCTTACAAGGGAAAATGGCTCATGTATAGAACAAATACTAACTACAGCTTTGAAAATGAATAGGACAAAGACAGTGGACCTTCAGTTCAAAGAGTGTAGGAGGGTATCACTGATAGCAAATGCTTGAAAAAACCATGAAGTTTGAAAATGTGCTCCAGCTATTTTTTTTTGTTCTGGTAAACCCTCATTATTTAAACATGAGATGCTAAATAATAATAATAATAATAATAATAATAATAATAATAATAATATAAATAGAATAAAATCTAACTCCATGCACGTGTATTACAAGAAAAAAAAAGATACAAATAAACTATATGTTCGAATGAATAATGGAAAAACACCAGGAATTCATAGCAACAAAGATGCAGTAATTTAATATATATTAGTGAAGAAAAATTTTTTAAATTATGCAACCATTGAAAGATTGGCTAAAATTCAATATGTAAAGGCTCAGAAATATGTATCTAGAAGAGGTTCTTGTTCAAAATGGTGACATACGAAGATTCTGAACTCACCCCTTCCAACAGACATACTGAGTCTACAGCTCCATATAGAACAATTTTTTTTTTTTCTTAAGGCATCCTAAATGCTGGCTGAGTCATGACTACAAATCAGGCAAATGAGAAGAAAACTATATTGAAGTAGGTACACACACACATACACACCCAGAGATATTATTCAGCCATAAAAAATGAATGAAATCTTGTTATTTGTGACAGCATACGTGTATCTCAAGGCAGTAAGTCAGACAGGGAAAGACAAATACCTTCTGATTTCTTTTATATGTGGAATCAAATGACAAACAAACAAAACCCCAAGCTCATAGGTACAGAACACTGATTGGTGGATGCCAGACACAGGGGTAGGAGGTGAGAGAAATGGGTGAAAGGGATCAAAAGATAAATAAATAAATAAACAAATAGCTAAACACGTAAGCTACTGGTCAAGACCACTGGGAAATTTATTATAAAAGCTACTCGAATAGGGGTATCTCTTTCTAAACTAGAAATACAGCATTAACTCCAGCACTGCTTTCAAAGAATTTTTAGCACATTTTATTATAGTCAGGACTAGGATCATTAGGCAAATTAAACCTAAGGAAGATAAAATTAATAAAACAAAATTAACAAAAACAATGTAACAAAATGATATGAGTGCAAACCTACAATATTTAAAAAAAAATATATATGTCTAGGTGACCAAAGGTATACAAGACCTGTCAGGTATCAGGAAAGAGATACTGGGAGGGGACTGGCAAGAAAACAAAGCAGAAGAGCAAAGAGAGACCACAGGGGGGGAAAAAAAAAGAGTAAGGAACAAACACGAGAAGGTGAAAGGGGATATATAAAAATATTAGAGAAATGAGAAAAACAAAAGAGAGGAAAAAGCACTTTAAAAGTGAAATGAAAACAAAGAGTAAATATATTTTAAAATTGCAGGTGATAAAACACAAGCCGTGGTGAAGATATAATAACAAGGAACAGATTTATAATCCTACTGGAAACAACCAAAAAGCACAGACAAAAAAAGAAAGAAAGAAACAACAACAAAGGGGTTTTTGCATATTTTGAAATGCATTTTCCAAAATTTTTTGCAGAAACATTGTATTAAATTACATTTTACCAGTAGTATGTGAGAAAGCATCTGGCCATTTTTAAAGGAGTGATGGGAAGAACTTGCTGCTTTAATTTGTGCTTCTTGATTTACAAAGTTGAAAAACATTTACATATTTATCATTTATTTTCCTCCTTTTGTCTTTTTTACCTATTTTTTCTGGTAGTGTGTCTTTTGTTTTTTTAAATTAAGACTTTATTTTTTAGAACAGTTTTAGATTGACAACAAAATTGAAAGGGAAGTACAGAGATTTTTCATCTCTCCCTTGCTCCCACACAGGCATGGTGTCCCTCATTATCAATACCCCCACTAAATGGTACATTTGTTACAATCGATGAACCTACACTGACACATCATAATCACCTATATCATTCATAGTTTACATTAGGGATCACTCCTGGTATTGTACATTCTACGGATTTGGATGAATGTATAATGACATCGATCCATCCTTATGCTAGCAGACAGAGTATTTTCACTGCCTTAAAAAGATAGTCTTTAAGACATGGAACGTTAGACAACAGAAGAGAGTGACACCTGAAAGAGAAGCAAACCAGAAGACACCTATCCCAGGTATTGACTTGAGAACACTTCCAAGCCTGGTGCAGAGCCCTGAAGACTCCCTGAGTTGAAACAGCTGAATAGAGACCCCAGGGAGAACTAAATGGCTATAGTTTCCGAGAGAGATCATTGGAGAGGAGAGAAATGCCCTGGGAGAAATTTCAAATATCTGCAGTGAGTCTCCCCGCAAGTATTCAGCAAAGGCCTGAGCAGCTCATGCATGTGAAAGAAATACATGAGGATGTGCAGGCAGAACATTCAAAAAGATTAGAGGGAACAGTGCCTGGTGCTCACATAGGGTAGTGAATAATATCTGTTCCCGCCAGCCAGACTGGAAAATTTCAAGATTAATAGGGCATTGAGTGGAAGACTCAGAAGTCTTGCCTCGGGAATGGGGAATAATGAGCCCAATACTTAGCACTACTCTAGAACCACCTAAAAAAATCACAAAAGCAAGACCAAAATGGATTCACTCTTTCTAGGTAACTAACCCTTCTCCTGGAACAAAGATCAAATATTTACAGAAAATCAAAATTATATGTACCATTTGAATATAATATTTGAAATGTTTGGCATCCAATCATAGAACCAGTTATGATAAGAAAGAGGAAAATATGACCTTTAAAGAGAGGAAAAAACAATTCCTGGAAACTGAAAGAACTGACACAGATGTTAGGATTTGAGGAAAAGGACATTAAGCCATTAATGTAACTGTATGTTAAAAAGTTAACATATTTTTTATGTTAACATATTAACATTAAAAACATGTTAACGTGTTTTAATATGTTAAAAAGAAAAAATTCTAGAGGTAAAAACAATATCTGAGATGAAATTATACACAGAATGAGATTAATGAAAGATCATATCTTGGAGTAGAAAAGATATATCAATTTCAAGGAAAAACAATAGAAAGTATGCAAAATGAAACACAAATAGATAAGAGTTATCTACAAAAAATCTATAGTTGACATTATCCTTCATATTAAAGACTGGATATTTCACCTTAAGATTGGAACCAAAGCAAAAATATTTGCTTTTACCCTAAGATTAAGACAATGGCAGAATATTTGCTTTTACTACTTCTATTCAAAATTGAATTCATAATCCTCTCTACACTGGTTAGAACCCCCAGAAGGTTAAAGAGAAAAAAAAATTGTGTTTTGTTCCTGTTTTCAAAGGAGATACTGCTATTATTTTATTATTAGTTATGAGGTTTGCTGAAGGTAATGGGTAAATACCTTTTAACAAATTAAGGAAATCTTTCAATTAAAAATTTCACATTTCTATCATAAGTGACTGTTCAATATTATGAATTTTTTTCTTTTTTTAAAAAATTTATTTATTTATTTATTTATTTGGGGGGTGGAGCACAAGCAGAGGGAGATGCAGAAGGACAAGCAGACTACCCTCTGAGCACAGAGCCAGACTCGGGGCTCCATCTCATGACCCTGAGATCATGACCTGAGACGAAGTCAAGAATTGGTCACTTAACTAACCCAGGCACCCCGAATTTTTTTCTTTCCTCACTTGAGGGTTCCATATGTTCTTTCTTCTTTAATCTATTAATATAGTGAATACTAAATCATCATTTAGTATCAAGATTTAACTCTATTTTATCATGAAGTAAATTTTTAAAAAGCAATTAGTTTAATGTATTAATATTTCGCTTATGGTATTGGCTTTTTGTCCATTTATTAAATGGGACTGAATTTTTTTATACTTTTATATTGTCAAGAATTTTTTAAAAATCAAGTTTATACATACACCATAAGAGAAGTTGATAGGTGTTCCTCGTCTGTCCATTTTGGGAACAGATTGTATAATATAGAAGTTTTCTGCTCCTTAAAGATTGGTTAAAACTCCCCTCTAAAAGTATCTTAAACTAGTATTATTTTGGTTGTAGATTTTTCATTAATGATTCTATTCAATGTTTCTATTTATTTTTCAAGTCAAATTTCTGGATTTATATTTTTAGAAAATATCCACTTATTTATTTTTAAAGATTTTATTTATTTATTTATTTATTTGAAAGAAAGCAAGACTGAAAAAGAGAGCATGAGTGGGTGAAGGGCAGAGGGAGAAGCAGGCTCCCTGCTGAGCAGGGAGCCCGATGCGGGGCTCAATCCAGGGACTCCTGGATCAGATCATGACCTGAGCCGAAGGCAGATGCTTAACCAACTGAGCCACCCAAGTGCCCCTAGAAAATATCCATTTAATATAAATGTTCACATTTATTGTTATAAATTTTTATAGTATTCTTTTAAATCTTGATATTCTCAAGCGATTTATCTTTCAACATATGTGTGGAAATTATAAAACTAGTTTTCAAGATGTCTACTTGATGTCATACTGAAAGAGTTTTTATCCAACTAGTTTAATAATTATATTACAGTATGATTAACAAGTTATTATCTTCATATAACAATTTTATAAATTTTAAATCTAAAAATATGCAAATAATAATATAACAAACACTCATATATTCATTGCTCAGTTAAAGAAATAAAAAAGCACAAATGTTGTTGAAGCTTCTTGTGTACTCCTCAGATTGCTGGCTCTTCCTGGATTCATCCTGCCTAAGAGAAGAGTCTCTTGAATTTGGATCTACTTTTCCCTTGAATTTGGTGTTTATTTTTCCCCTGGATAGATTTTCATACTTATTCTCACACACACATACACGCATGTATTATTCATTCATTCATTCAACCAACAATTATTAATTGAGCACTGTCATGTCCTATTCTAGATATTGGACATAGAACAAAGAAAGAACATAGATCAAAACCCTTCTTCTCTTGAAGCTAACATTATGGTAAGGTAGCCAGTTAATATAAATATCTAAAATATATAATATGTTAGATGAGGTTAAGAGATAAAAAAGAAGTGTGGTCTGTGTTAAGGAAAGTTTCATGGACAATGTGCTTTTTAAGTAAGGAGGTAAAGGAAATGAAAGAGTGAGCCATATAGGTAAGCAAGGAACAACAATGCAGGCAGGGAAGAAAGCAAAGTCTTGGGGTAAAACTATACTAGATGTGTATAAAGTACAGTAAATAAAAATAGGAATATAGGAAGAAATTAGGAGAAGATAAAGCCAGAAAAATGAAAGTATGAAGCCATATAAAAGATGTAGGCTGGAACTATAGGCCATTGTAGGGACTCTCAACTCTTGGTGAGATGGAAACATTTTGGTAGTCTTTTATTTATTTTTTTTTTTTTAAGATTTTATTTATTTATTTGAGAGAGAGAATGAGATGGAGAGAGCATGAGAGGGAGGAGGGTCAGAGGGAGAAGCAGACTCCCTGCTGAGCAGGGAGCCTGATGCGGGACTCGATCCTGGGACTCCAGGATCATGACCTGAGCCGAAGGCAGTCGCTTAACCAACTGAGCCACCCAGGCGCCCTTGGTAGTCTTTTATGCAAAAGAGAAGCATGATCGGAGTCACACTTTTGACAGGAAAATTCTGGTACATTAACAATGAACTGTGGGGGGCGGGTAGAGACAAAGATGGAGAGCAAAAAGGTCACTTGGGAGACTATTGTAGTAATCCAGATGAAAGATAATGGTGGCTCAGGTGGAGGATTTAGTCCTCCGCAGTTAGAAAGAGCTACCACTAACAGAAGTTTTCTAAAAAATCTATAGATAGAGCATGTGTAGAGACAGTGTGATAAACCAATCAGGAGCTCAGTTTTGAACATGGTAAATTAACTGTGTATGTTAGACATTCCAAGTGAAGATGTCAAAGGGGTAGCTGTATATGTGAAGCTGAATGGCAGGGGAAAGAAGATTGCAGGTATATAATTGGGAGGCATTAACATATAAATGGCATTTAAAGGTCACCAAGGGAATTATTAGCATAAATAGAAAAGAAAAGAAGTCCAAATACTGATCCTCAGTAAGCCCAAACATTGTGATTGTGAGACAGGGAGAAAGCAGTTAATGTAAATGAAAGAATTATCCTTTTAGAAAGAAGGAAAACCCAGAGAGTACAATTTCCTCAAAGCCACATATACATCAAATGATGATAGTAGATCAAATGGAATTCTCCATTTGAATTCTCCATGGAATTCTCCTATTGAGAGTCATCAGTGACCTTGAGAAGAGCCATTTTGGTTGAGTGGTGGCAATGAAAGCTTGTTGGTGGAGGTTCAGTAGTGAATGGGAAAAGGAAAGTTGGAAAAAGTGAGTATAGGCAAAGAGATAAATGGAGCAGTCCTGGAAGGAATGTAAAGTAAAGAAAGGTTGTTTGTTTGTTTATTTGTTTTTGTTTTTATTTTTTATGTATGAAACAAATCCATATCTATGCACTTATAGAAAATTCCAGTAAAGAGGGAAAGTCAGTGAAAAGAGAAGGGAAATTGCTAAGCAAAGACACTGTCTATGATAGACAATGAGCTCTAGTTCACAAGGTGAGAGGGTGAAGATGTGTGGTAAAGGACACCGTATAAGCTCAGATGCAGGTGGATTACTGCAAATAGTTGTGGGGGCTTGTGGAAATTCTCTTCTGATTGTCCCTATCTTCTCAGTGAACTCAGTGAATTAGCTGAGAATGAGGTAGTAGGAAGTGGGCTGGAAATTTGAGGGAAAAGAAGGGATGAAATACTTGTGGGGCAGCTGACAAGTATAAACGGAATAATGGAATGTAATATGATTCAAAGCACATAATAAAGTTTTATGATTAGAAATTTTAAGTGAAGGGCGCCTGGGTGGCTCAGTCGTTAAGCGTCTGCCTTCGGCTCAGGTCATGATCCCAGGATCCTGGGATTGAGCCCCGCATCGGGCTCCCTGCTCTGCGGGAAGCCTGCTTCTCCCTCTCCCACTCCTCCTGCTTGTGATCCCTCTCTCGCTGTCTCTCTCTCTGTCAAATAAATAAATGAAATCTTTAAAAAAAAAAAAAAAGAAAGAAATTTTAAGTGAAAACAGATTGTGTGTATGCATGTGTTTTCCAGCCACTTGTGGTATACAAGTGTATATGTGGAATAACAAAAAAGTTAGCAATTTTTTTACATAATAGCATGATGAAATCAGAGAGGGTCAAGAAGTTTGGATTTCTAAACTGAGTAATAGAGAATCAAGGCATGCTACATGTGAGGAACAGAGAAAATGTTAGGACTGATGCATTGTAAGTGTTCTAGGTCAAACTGTGTCCCCCAAAACGTATGTTCAAGTCCTAACCTAACTAGTACCTGTGAATGTGACCATATTTGGAAATAGTCTTTGAAGATGTAATCAAGTTAAGATAAGGTCATGCTAGATTTGGGTGGACCTAATTTAATGGCTGATGACCTTTTACGAGAAAGGAAATTTGACACAGACACAGAGGTAAGACAGCCATGTGAAGACAGAAGTTGAGAATGGAGTTATGCTGCCACAAACCAAAAAACACTGAGAAGGTCAGAAACCACGAAAAGCTAAAAGAGACAAGGAAGGATTCTTCCCTAAAAGCTTCCCTTGATTATGGATTTCTTGACTCTTGATTATGGTCCCCAGAATTGTGAGAGAATAAATGTCTGTTGTTTTAAACCACTCAGTCTGTGAAACTTTGTTATATAATAGCCCTAGAAAACTAACACAGTAAATCATAGCAAGATCAAAGATGTGGCCATACCAGAGATATTTAGTCACAGAGACAGGAAGTGATGGCCGGAGTGCTCAGGATTGAGTGTTTATCCGTGGCAGTGAGTGGTGGAGGGGGTGTGAAGATCATTGAATAAGAGAACTTCAAGAAACTGAAATGCCAGGGAATTGCAAGGATTATCTTTGTGGATCTTAAAATCATCAAGAATTATGACAGTAGTAATATTAGAGAGAATGATAAGAATGTAGAAGTCAAAATAATACACTAATACTGGGAACTGATTTCAGGGCTTTAGATGACAGTAAAAAAGAGGGGAATAGATAGAATACTCTGAAGACATAAGATTCAAAGCTGATGTTATTTTGTATGTTTAAAAATTTCATTCAGTTGGTAGCATGCTATATGTATTCTTCAAATCGAATTTTTATGTAGCCTTATATTTGACATTTATCCATATAAATACATGTCCACCAACTTTTGCTATGTAATATTCCATTCTATCACTATGCAAAATTTGTTTATCAATTCCTGTTAATAGATGTTTAAGTTTTTTCTAGTTCTTAATATTAAAAGCAAAACGTTCTTCCATTGTTTTTGTTTTTATCCTATTGTATCTATAATTTTGTCCCCACTGTTTTTATTTATTTATTTATTTTGAGAGAAAAAGGGAAAGCGTTAGTTAAAATCTTTACAATAAAATAATTGTGATTATAAATCTCTTCAATTAAATATGTACACATGACCTAGTATTCTAAAAAATAATGGAAATGAATAGTTTCTCAAGCAAATCTAATGCACAAATGGACCATTTTTTAGAGGATGTCAGTTTAACATTCTTAAACAGCTATGTGAGACAATGGCTCTGCTTTGTGTAAAACATGATAAGCAAAATTAAGAAAAACTCTACAAAATTCTCTAGTTCCCCAAGGAAATTACTAAAAAAGGAAATAGTAAAAGAAAAAAAAAAAAAGGTGTATGCTTGAGCTTGATTGTATACAGAGGCTAGAATGACCAGCTCTACTGTAACCCCCATATCTGCTAATAAGTCCTTGGGTATCTTTAGTTTGAAGTTAATAGTTGAAGTCCTAGCAATTATGTTTTTATGCAGCTACATGGCCAATAAGGTAGATGTTGTTATAAAAGTGCCCTACAAAATCTTTACTAATGTTTTGAGCAGCATGACAGGTATCTAGAATAAATTCTCTTGTTGACATTTTGTTCTTCAGGTGAGGGCTAGTGAGGTCAATAGAAAGTAGAATCAGGGCGCCTGGGTGGCTCAGTTGGTTAAGCGACTGCCTTCGGCTCAGGTCATGATCCTGGAGTCCCTGGATCGAGTCCCGCATCGGGCTCCCTGCTCGGCGGGGAGTCTGCTTTGTCCTCTGACCCTATCCCCTCTCATGTGTTCTCTCTCTCAAATAAATAAATAAAATCTTAAAAAAAAAAAAAAAAAGTAGAATCAAAGAGTAGCACTGAGGGGGCTCCTGGGTGGCTTGGCCAGTTGAGTGTCCACTCTTGATTTCAGCTCAGGTCATGATCTCAGGGTCATGAGATTGAGTCCCACATCAAGCTCCCCGCCCAGCGGGAAGTCTGCTTGAGATTCTCTTTTTCCATCTCTTTCTGCTCCTCCCCCCACTCTCTCTCTTTAAAACAAATAAACTTAAGAAAAAAATGAGTAGCACAGTATATAGACTGCATCAAGACTAAGGCCAAGTTCTTGAATTAAATCAGGGTTACAAGCACAGAACCTATGTGAGAACTTTGCTAGCAGAGTTTCAAGAACTCCCCACACACTCTCCAGGGGCATAGACATGATGAAAAAATTCTCTCCGTGGATTGGGCAAGAATTGATTTCTAAAGTTATGCAACGTTACAAGGTCATCCAAGACATCTCTTCTTTCAGCAAGATAGAATCTCAGTTTTGTTTTTTGTTTGTTTGTTTTTCTCCCCAACTCAGTGTTCTTGTACAGAAGATAAACTTTGGTGAATCATCTAAAATACCCTTGGACATAAAGTAGTTTACTCCGTCCTCTGGGTTAGCAGTGAAGGTGAGGTTGCCTTCATCCAGCTGCATATACAATTTTCTGAAAGAAAATCCTAGAGGTGGGTTCTTATATATGGAACAGTGACCTCAAGTGGATTTACACAACGCTTGCCAGGGAAGTTCATCTTTTGCAAGGTCCTGCCAAACACATGAAATTAAGCAAAGGTCAGTTGCATTCAGGTAAAACAAGATGGTAAAGCTTAGCTTGAGGGGGCAACATTTCCAAATTAATGAATCCTTCCTGTTCTTTAGATTTCTGTACCTTCAAAAGGTGATATATATCAACGCCTCCTTGGACTTTTTTACTATGACTGCTGTTAGAAATGTTGCTGGCAGCCATCCTCCTGCTCTGTTCTCTGCTGAGATAGCTTCGCTTACTGTTGCCTTCCTGCTGTCGCTGCTGGTTTCTGGACACTCTCTACAGCCCCTGAACCATCTGCAAGCCCTTAGAAACTGGCTCATGTGATTGTGGCGGTCAGTGAGGCAAGTGTGGAATCTGTAGGGTAGGTTGTCAGAAAGGGCAGGCTGGAACTCTCTGAAATGGGCTGAAATTGCTGTTGGCAACCAAAATTTCTTCTTTTGAGAATCTGCATTATTTTCAAATTGTGCCTCCTGTCTTTCTTTGTTGATCTATCCTTCTCAAATTTTTTCCTCTTTTATTAGCCTCTAAGAAAAACTGGCTTTATAAAAAATATTGTTTTTTCTTTGTTTTCTAGAAATAATAACAGATTTTTTATAGTATAGATTTTGTACATTTCTAGATTTTGTGGGAGCACTATTATTGATATTATTTCACTATTTGAGTTAAACGCTTATGTCATTTATTCTGAATTTTCTCCATTTTTAAAGAAATTCACTTAAGAGTGTAAATTTTTGCTACATTTCACAAATATTTATAAAAATGTATCTTTTCCATTCAGTTATTGATATTTTGTAATTTTCAGTGACTCTTTAAATTTAATTTTAACTCATAATATGGAGAATGTTACATAAATTTTCAATTGTATGTTTTGTTTCTTACACGCCCCTTCTTTCTTCTGAGCTTTATGTCTTCTTTGTTGAAATTCATCTATTAATTCTTTCAACAGTGTTAAAGCCTCTCATTTTTTGTATGCAAATATTTTTATTTTCTAGTCAATCCTGAATTACAGATATTCAAGTAGAATTATACAATGTCTGCCTGATGAATTATTTTTTTGTCATGAATGACTCCCTTTATCTGTATAAAAGCATATTAATTATATATTAAGATTGCGATATGCCAGGACCTGGCAGATCCTCTACCATTTCTTGAATTTTAAACTTTCTTAGTCATTATATTTTAGGTATGATTCTTTTAAATAAAATGTGTTACTCTATCAAATCTAACATTCTCTGTATTTAAAGAGGTAAATTTATATTTGGACTTATTTCAATCACTTTGTTTTGTATATCTACTCATCATGTTTTATTTGTTCTTTTTACTCCATTTTTGACTTCTTTAAAATTGATAGAAATTTTTATATTTTCTTTTCCCCATTATAATTTCAGTTGTTATATATATTCCAAATTTTGTGTACTTGTACCTAACATTTTTTTACCTCTTTATAAAAATAGATTACTCTTAATTGTACAACTCTAGGGATTTTCACAAAGTGTCCATTTAACCAGCCTCCAGTTTAAGAAACCAAAGATTACAAACATTCCAGAAAATACTTCGTGCTCACTGCCAGTCACTATCACCGGCTGCTTACTTTCTGTGTGGCACGTGGAGCTATTTCCTTAGATCCATCTCCTAGTTTACAAATTATCTGTTTAGCTCCAACTAACCCCTTTAGTCTTTCCATTGAGTTTCCATTCAGTTATTATACGCATACTACTTACAAGTTCTATTTTATTTTTCCAGATTTGTTCTTTTCTTCCTTTATTAGCTCCTCAAAAGTTTTAAGTGTATATATTTAATGGTTTCCTTATTATTCTATGATTTTAGCTTTTAAGGTCAATTTCTATTTCTTGCATCTACTAGTACCCTCATGGAGGCTCACTTGTCATGTTTTATAATTGCATTCTATGAATTAATTTTCATCGAACATATATGATTATATTCTTTCAGTTTCCTTGTTTCTGACAAGGTTATATAGATATCAATATTCTAGGAAAACTTGTAGGTGAAGATTATAAATTTGAAAACTAGGTTTAGATGTGTTTGCTCCAAGGCTTTGATTTTTCCCAACTGCCTTTATATCTTTATACTCAAGACTCTAGGCAAAACAGAAATTTTGTGGCCACCTCTTTGTTTGTGTGTAGAGTTTTCCCAGTTCACTTTTAATGGATGGAACGTATCTATGAAAGGATTTTTCAAGCAGTATTTTACACAGAATTAGAAAGTGGAGTTTAACCACCTCAACAGCCTGGGGCCATCTTTCTTGTCTTCCTGTGTAGATTAAAAGGCTAGGCTTCAGCCTTGAAAGCCTAAATATAGGGCTAAAATCACTACAGATTATAGGGTCATCAGCTCACAGCATATTAATTTTTATTATTCTTTCTACTCCTTAAGTTTTTCATTTCTTTGTGTTTGACTAGATTATTATATTTAGAGTGTTATTTTACCTATGATCTCATGTTTGTAGCAGAAAGGAAACTATGGGAGTCAGCTCAGGTCATCATGTTTTTAATAAAAGAAAGGAGTGTAAACACTCAACTAACTTTTCCTATTAAAGACAATAAGCAGCTGGGCTCATCGGCATCTCCTTTACTCTGCTTCATCCTCAAGACCCCTCTTCTCTTTTCCACATTTCTTAGTAGGCTCTGTTGTTTCTCCCCAAACAACCAGGACCTAATCCCATCACTCATATGCGGCACTTCTTCCATATCATTCAATTTTCTCCAAACACCAAAATCCTTTCCTGAGCTTTAATTGGGTCAAATGTAATTCCTAGAAATAATTTCTCTAATTGTAGGTTTAGGAAAATCAATTTACAACTCTGTTTTTAAAAATTATTTTTTAAATGTTGATTTTCAATAGCCTGTTGTAGAAGAGAAAAAAAAAACAAAACAAAACCTAACATGTTCTAAAAGATTTATAACTCCAAGATAAGAAAGGACTTGGACAATCAAACACACACAACTGTAAGGAGACATAAAACTATCATGAAAACCATGGCTTTGCCACAATTCTTGATTAGCTGGAACAGCACTTTGTTATTTATCTTAGACCATATTTAAAGCCATTAGTCAACAGACTAAAATCATTCCAATACCTATCTCAGATTTTCATTTTTATTTCCTTTTGCTTGTATATTCTCTAGAGTCAAATAGTTTTCCTATCTGATTTCTTCAAGCTATTTGTTTTTATGTTTCAAAACAGACTACACTGATTAAAAGTTTGGCTTTTTGTTGCACAACATTGTGAATGTACTAAATGCCAACGAATTGTTCTCTTTACAGGTTAATTTTATGTTATGTGAATTTTACCACAATAAAAAAAAGAGTGGGATTTTTCTCACTGCCAACATTGATAGAGCAGAACCAATTACTTCCTACTTGTATACTGAATTCACTCCTTAGTCAGTCCTTGCCTAAGTTCATACATGGAAATATGACATCTGAGAGATTTTGTCTGGCATCCCCTAATTTTTGCCCCCAGTTTCCCATTAATATGTACATTCTGTTGAGTCGGAAGAGATTGCCTTCTTTATGTTTGCTCTTTCTACCAGCTTAACTCCTACTCACTTTTCAGTCTGCTACAACCTGGTTTTCATCTGTGCAATTCCAGGAATAGCTCTAATGACAGTTTCCCTGCTTGACAAATAACCTTAAGCTTTCTCAGTATTAAAAGTGGAGATAAAGAACTTCCTCTTGAAAATCTCTTATAAATGTGTATATAGACATGTATATGCATATATACATTATATATATATGTAATTTGTTAATGTCTTTGTCTGATTCTCATCCCAATTTTCACATTCCTTAGTATAGTTTGCTGATTCTAACGTTCCTATCTCACTTTTCTTATTTGTATTTATTTATTTATTTATTTATTTATTTATTTATTTATTTTAGGGGGAGAGAGAGAGAGAGAGAGAACACACAAGCGTGGGGGGTGGGGCATAGGGGAAGGAGAGGGAAGAGGAAAGAATCTCAAGCAGACTCCAGGTGCATGGAGCCCTGTGTAGGGCTGATCTCATGACCCTGAGATCATGACCTGAGCTGAAACCAAGAGTCGGACGTCCAACTGACTGAGCCACCTAGGCGCCCCCTATCTATGTTTTTGATGTGAAAATTTCACATTACTTAGTTAACAGACCTCTTACAGTTTTATATACATCCTTTTTACAGTTTCAGCTCACACAAAACTTTTAGGAACATCTGCAGTTCTACTAAATCTCAAACTAATGCAATAAATTATGTGCAATCTCTACCGCTACCAACAAACTGCTAAATGCCTCTAGATTAAATCATTTTAGTTTGCAGCCCACCAATTACATCTTTTCCAGTCTCATCTGTGCTCTCAGTTATTCTTTTCAATGTCTTCGACCAACTGTCTCTCTTATTCTCCAGAGCAAACATTCTAAACCTCTGAATACCCTCTTTAAGAAAATTCACTTAATACAAATTCCATGAAAAAAAGACCATATTAGCTATTCCACAGATATATTGACTGAATGAATTAATGAATGAAATCTGTATTTTACTTACATATTTGGCATTTATATTTTTATTCAGTATATCAAAATGTTATCTTCCTTACATTTCTAAGATAATGTTAGGACGAAACACACATATTTGTTCAATGACTTGTGCACGCAGTAGGTAAATTTTGTGTTACAAAACAGTCTGTTCATTTTTCCTTGCTTCCGTCAGTAATCCTTAACCAAGAGGGAGCCTAATTACTTTCAGTAATAGTCTTGATTGTATAAAAGCTCTCTCTAGACCAATGTCAATGTTTTTTACTCTAACATGACTTTGTAAAAGGGAAATCACTGCTATCAAACTGAGAGTTAAGGAAGGAAGAAATGCTGTAATCAGTTATGGGCATTAAATTAAATAGTGAGTAAAGATACTGTTCATTTGAAAAGAAATAATTTGCACCTGCATATTTTCATTTGGCTGTATGATAATATCTTTTAAAAATTATGCAATGATTGCAGGGCACCTGGGTGGCTCAGTTGTTAAGTGTCTGCTTCAGCTCAGGTCATGGTCCCAGGGTTCTGGTATCGAGCCCCGCATCGGTCTCCCTGTTGGGTGGGAAGTCTGCTTCTCCTTCTCCCACTTCCCCTGCTTGTGTTCCTTCTCTTGCTGTGTCTCTCTCTGTCAAATAAATAAATCTTTAAAAAAAATTATGCAATGATTGTAACATTTATTATATTAATAAAATATTCCAATTTTGTAATTATAAAAGAGTATAAGATCTTTGTTAATTCAGCTACAATTAAAACCACATATTTTATACAATGTCATAATTTAGAAGATTTTCTCAACTTCTGACCTACACCATGTGATAATCAAGATAATGAAATTATAGTTCTTTCAGTCTTTTTCACATGATTTTAAATTGATATCAGTTTGTTTTGCTCTATCATTTTTATTGCAAAAGTTTACCTTTATCATCAACTTATTTTAAGTCATTTTTCCACTTCTTAACCATTATTGGAACATAGTACATTCTTTATTGTATTAGAATAATTGTCATTTTGTTCAGTTTCCCCCTTCTGCTAATTTTATGCTGTTTGTAAACTGATTCAAATAATCTGACTTTCAAGCCATTCTATTTCTCTACTACTTTTCTGAATAAATTATTTGGACCTTCATTTTCTTCTTCTCCTAGGCCACTGAAATTAATTAAAAGAAAAGCAGACAGGCTTTTAAGTGTTCTTTCTATAATTCAATCTCTCCTGGCCAGAGGATATCTGGAGGCTGACCGTTTGGTTCTGAGTTTCTGAAAAACATTGAGTTTTACAGAAGGTGCCCAGTCACCAGAGCAATAAGAGCGAAGATTTCCCTCAGGAAGCATCGCTCTAATTCTTTCTGGAAGCTGGTTTATTCTCATACAATCAACTACCTTGACCAAGTCTTTGTAGAAACTCACTTTACTATTGACACATTGAACAGTGAATTCAGGATCACAATCGTTTAGAAGCATATAAATGAAAATATTATTTCACAATTTGGGACAAGAAAAAGAAATATATGAAAAAAAGAAAAAAATATTAAAAATCAATATCCATGCCTCTATTTTAGGGAGTCTTTATTTCCTCTTACTTCACAGATATTCAGAAAAAAAAATTATTGTCACTGAGCTATTTCACTCTGGATCTTCTACTCATTTAAAATTCCACAAAATGCTGCATTTTTTTTTCTTGATCATTTTGCATGTAAATTGAGCAGAATGCTTCTGTATTGTACAAACATACTTTTATACTTGTATTATAAAAACATATGTCTACCTCATACCCCCAGTGTTTCAATAGCATTTACCTTCTAGGTTGACTTTGGTAAGATTCCATCTTGGCACATTCATGCCAACTGAGTCATTCTTATCAACCAGGGAGGTTTGTTTCGACATATAAATGGTCTTGAAAGCATTCGTGTAAATTTACATTAATGTAAATTAAGAGATTAAGCATAGGTTCAAATTCATTTAGTGCTTGCCCAAATTATTTGACTTCCCTAAATCTAAGATCCCACTAACTTCATGGGATGCCGTCTGTTGTGTTGTTTGCAGCCTAGGAAGTAATATATGGCAGCCAAAGAAAGTTTTCTTTTATCTCTTGAATGTGAATGGTAATACCTCATTATTGTGTCTTTTTTTTTGTGGAGGAAGAAGAAGGTTAAATTATGTAATCTATGTAAGGTATTTAGAAGAGTGTCTTGAACACAACACTCTCTCGATGATTAAGGAATATTCGTGTTATTAGCCTTTATTCTTCATCTACCTTTGCTACACAACTACTTTGAAAATATTTTAAACTATAGTATCTGGTATTTCACAAACTCCAATTAATCCCTTATCTGTTGCCATTCATTTTATCTACCCTGTGTGAGAAATAGCATCACAATTTGTCATGTAACCCATCCTAATGTCAAAATAAAATGAATTGGAAATCTGAGACATACCTCTTACACAAGAGTTTGTGAAAAATATTTTACTGTCATGAGGAATAACTAACCACATTGCAATATCTGTGATCTGTCAATCTATGATTATTTATATTTTAAGTTCATCTGACAATATCATTTTCCAATAACACTTTATAGCTTCAATACCCTTTAGAACAGAGTATATAAAGACTCAACAGAAATTTGCTAAGCATTACTTCATTACTCTAAAAGAATTCATCATAATTAACACATAATTGCAATAATTAACTTACCCTTACTCTGCCTCGGTATCCTCTTGAGTGTTTTACGTTGGCGATAAAATGATATACCCCATAGAAAAAGCTTTTCACTGAAGATAAATTTAATTTGAGATCAAGAGAAGAAAGACAAAAGAAAAGGCACAATGTAACGATTAGTGTGGAGTTGCCCAATATCCTTTGTGCATTTTAGTTGTCTTTCAAAAGTGTAAGATTGAAAGGAGGTTTTGGGATCTTCTCTGATTTGTAGTATTTGTTCTGAATTGTCTGGAATTCTATTTGTTTTCTCACCCAGTGCTGACATGGGGTTGATGGCTGTAAATTTCTTGTCATTGTCCCCACAGGATCCTTTTCCTTATCAGTTCCTGGCAGATTGTGACCATTTAAGGAGAGACTTCTTTACTGGTTTATCAACCTTATTTTCATAGCTTCTTATTTCCCAATGTCAAAAGGTATTAGGTACATTAAAAAAATGCACTCATCCACGCCAGGCAATTGTAAGTTGGATTGTATTTTAAGTGATAGAGCAAACAAAAATGACCTTGGTAAGTCTCACAGCTTGTCAGAAATATGGCCATTTCTTCAATTCAAGTTTTATTTAAGAACACAAGAGCTAAGCTTAAGGGAAGTGGACTGTTTTTGGAAGAAAAAACTAGAAAATGATAGCTTACAAGTTTGAAGACCATCAACTCACACTATTATAAAAACCCAACAAGGGCTGCAGGGGGACTGGAGTGAAAAACTGCACATAGTAAACTGCAAAACAAAACCATAGGAGAATAGCAAAAGTCAAAGGAAAGAATTCCAATCCCAAATCTTGAAATGTTCCCTTTGACTCATTGATAGTCACAAACAATTCCAATGATTTATGACCAAACAAGGCAAGTATTCAGGATGCACATGTTGGGGATTTACTCTATGATGCAGCTTATAAAAACAGTGAACGGATTTGCCATCATAAAAAAGTATATACTGTCCAGAAATTTCTTGAGAAAATATTGCCAGATTGGGTAATAACTTTGTGAATAAGCCTGGAAAGTAGAGGGCTTTATGGCACTTAATAATCAAGACAGAATCTGGGAATTGAACAAAATGCATTTTGTCTTCAGTCATTTGCATAACAGCAGTTTTATTTTAAAAGGTTTCATGCTGAAACTAGGAATGCTCTAAAAAGAGAAACAGTGAGAATTCCCATTTTGAAACAAGCTGAGTAGGAGTGAAAATATTGCCAAGTGGTCTGGCTGCATCTCAGAATTGTTGTAAAAATAAGTTATGGTGAACTCAGGCCTGAGTCAAAGGCTACGGACACAGAGGTCAGGATAATGGCTGAGTCCTGAGGATCACATTCCATTCCCATTGCTATGAAAATAGAAAGTAAATATGAAGAATGAAATTTTGGTGGGTCCTGAGAATTGCAGGCAGTTCACTTACAGAATAGAAGGTTTGCTTTTTCCTCATGAAGAAAGGATACATAAAATAGTGTGCCTTTACCTTCAAATTCGTAAAGCATCAAACATGCGCATACTACTACTAATAACATCATGATAATATCATTGCCCTAGGCAATTGTCTTTTATGGAAATGAGTACAAACAATTAAAGTGAATCACTTCCTACAAGTATTAAGAACTGTACTTCCTTGTAATATGTACTTTACAGTGCAGGAGCTCCTTTAATCTTGAATAGCTAAATTTTGAAAATAAGTTTTAATTTGGAGACCAAACATAATATGACTTCCAAATAATAAACTTTATCACATAATATAGTTTTTTAAATTCTCAAACCTTAAATTCTTAAAACATTTTTTTATATCTAGTTCATAACCAGTTGACTATATCAAAATAGTAATTTTCATTTAATGTTGACCTCATGTTAAAACCCACATTCTGCTATCGGCCACTGCATTTTCTACTTAATGCTAATTTTCTCTATCAGTCTTTGAGGTTAACTTTTATTGTTTTATGAAAGCAATTTAGCTGTGAATCTAAACAGGAAAAAATATGTCTAGAACTCAATACTTGTATGTAAGCCATTAATAACTAATTTCCTACTTAGAATAAAATCATTATAAATAATGTATCCATTCTTACCCACTGGAGAATAATTTTCTATACAAAGAATCTTGAAAATAATATTATTTTAAGACCATAAAGAAATGTTACTGAAATGTTATCTAGTATAATTCTCATTCCATAGATAAGGAAATTCAACCTCAAATTACAGTAATTTTCCCATAACACATAGTGGCAAAATTCAGAGTCAAATGGATTCCCAGCAGATTTTAAACTCTTTGAGGGGAGGTACTTTATTTTTTTAGCCTTTAAAGTATGCAGTCATTAAGCAATATTTAATGAATGAAATATATTTTAGAGCATTTTTTAACTTGAAAATTGGGGATGATATGTGTATCTATACAAAGTCAAGACTTAACTATTTCATCTCACTGAAACTTAAACTTCTTTTTTTCTAAGATTTTGTGTACTTATTTGAGAGAGAACGCGTGCTTGCACACATGCAAGAGAGAGAGAGAGCATGCACACAGAAGAGCACAAGCATGGGTACAGGGAGAGAGAGAAGCAGACTCCCCACGGAGCAGGGAGCCCGATGTAGGCCTCCATCCCTGGATCCTGGGATCATGTCCTGAGACGAAGGCAGATGCTTAACCAACTGAGCCATGCAGGTGTCCCTGAAATTTCAACTTCTTAAGTGTTTGGGTATAATATCTTTATTGTAGGTGTCTCAGAACAAAATATAGTACCTAGTACATAGTAAATGTTAAATTAAAAAATAGTTGAATGAATGAATATAAAATGTGTAATACTTATATATTGGTTGTAGTAATGAATAGTGATTAATTTTAATATTAACAAATAATAATATTAATTTATAGCTGAATTAATGACTATAAACATATATTATATCTAAAATATCTAAAATATCTCACTTTAAAAGAAAGCAAACTACAAAATCAGACAACCAGATGTGATGGTTAGTTCTATGTACCAGTTTAGCAAGGCTATAGTACCAAATTATTTAATCAAACTATTCTAGGTGTTGCTGTGAAGGTATTTTATAGATGTGGCTCACACCAAACATCAGCTGACTTTAAGTAAAGCTTACCATGTATAGTACAGGTGGGCCTCATCCAATCAGCTGAAGACTTTAAAAGCAAAAACTGAGGTTTCTTAGAGAAGGCATTCTGCCTCAAGACTATAACATGGAAACCCTGAGTTTCTAGCATGCCTGCCTGCCCTACAGATTTCAGAATTGCCAGTCCCCATGATCATGTAAGCTTAGTCCTTAAATTATATATATTATACATACATCTTATTCATTCTGTTTCTCTGGAGAACTCTGAGTGTTACACTAGAATTATAAAATAAGCTTGGGAAATATTTAGCACTTCCTGTTAACAGTTTTGCTAGAATCTTACTGTCATTCTTAATATTAGACAATTTAAACTATTTAGGGATACGTGATCAAAAAACAGAAAACAAATATATTGCTGATTAGTTGGCTAAAAATGTATTATCTCATTTATTCATTTCCCTCTCTCCTGAACAAAGCATTCAGAATCTTAGCCAGGGTTTCTATTAGGTCATGGTTTTCGCAAAGATATTAAGATCCTTTATAAGCAAATATGGCTTAAATATTCCTACTTTGTGACCTGCTTTATATATTCAATCCCTTGAATATAATCACCTATTTCTCTCTTGTATGGTCAAAACAAGTCACAGAAAGGAAAACAATGTTTAATAATATATTCTGCCCAAATACTGAAACAAATTAACTGATCTATGTTTCTAAAAAAGAAAAAAATATGCAAAAACCAGGTACCTGAACTAGTTGGTTTACCCTTGCTGAATATGTGTTTTGAAAAAGTTTAATTGAAACCATCTGTTGATGACTCATTCACTGCTGAATCATCTAAAGTATTTTCTCTCCAATTTATACCAATGTTCAACAAAATGCCTTTCAAAATTTCTGAATTACCTTTTTCTACTGAAACAAAAAAGTTGGCCAAAAAAGTAAGCAAGGAAATTAATGAATCAAAGTTTTTCTGCAATTGATATGATTATGTGATTTTTCTTCATTAGTTTGTTTCTTCTACATGTAATTTTATTATTTTTTTATTTTTTCAGCTTTAATTGAAATATAATAATTGACATATAAGCTCATGTAAGTTTAAGGTGTATAACGTGTTATTTTGATACATTTATAAATTGCAAAATGATTACCACTGTAGTATTAGCTACAACCTCCAGCCCATCACGTGGTTATTTCTTTTTTGTGGTGAGAATCTTTAAGATCTATTCTCTTAGCAATATTCAAGCATATCATACAGTATTATTAGCTACAAGCACCATGCTATATATTAGATTCCCAACCTTATTAATCTTATAACTGGAAGTTTGTACTCTTTGACCAATATCTCCCCATTTCTTCCACCCTCCAACCCCAGAAACCACAACTCTGCTCTTTCTCTGAGTTTGTCTTTTTTAGATGCCATATATAAGTGATATCATACAGTATTTATCTTCTCTGACTTATTTCACTTAGCATAATACTCTCAAGGTCTATCCAAGTCATCGCATTGGAGGGATTTTCTGCTTTCTCATAGCTCAGTGATATTATATATATATATATATATATATATATATATATATATATATATATATATATATATATATGTCACACCTTTATCCATTCATCAGTTGACAGACACTTAGGTGGTTTCCATATCTTGACTATTGTGAGTAATGCTGCAATGAATATGGGAGTGTAGATACTCTATAAGATCCTGATTTTGATTCTTTTGGATATATACCCAGAAGTGGACTGCTGGATTACATGAAAGTTCTATTTTTAATTTTTTAAGAAAAGATGCTCTTTTGTACCTGTCATTTGTTTGTCTTCTTTGGAAAGCTGTTCCTTCCGTTTCTCTGTCCATTTTTTAATCAGGGTTTACGTTATTTGCTATTGAGTTGTATGTGTTCTTTATATATTCACAGTGTGAACCCTGGTGCCGGCAGCTCTCTGTGGCCATGGAGCTACCAGAGCTGGAAGGACTACAGGAAGGATATCAAGGCTTCAGCCAGAAGGAAATAGAAACCTCAGAGGACAATGATCAGGAGGTTGCCACAGAAGTAATGGACTCTAAAAGTAAGGCCAGAAGCACAGTTTTAGTAAAGCATTTGGTCAGTAATTTAGAGTAGAGGACGTTTCTTTTTTTGTAGATAGAACTAATAGTCAGAAAACCGCACAGATATAGAAGAATAAACAACTCCATTAACCAACTGGATTTCATTGATAGCTACAGAACACTACACTCAACAATAGCAGGATATACACTTTTCAAGCACACATGGAACACTCACCAAGATAGACCATTTTTAGGGTTATAAAACACACCTCAACAAACTGAAAAGAAATGAAATAATACCATGTATGCCCTCTAACTATAAGAGAATTAATCTAGACTAATAACAAAAAGATAACAGAAAAATCTTCAAACACCTGTAAATTAAACAGAACATTTCTAAATAATTCGTGGGTCAAAAAGGAAGTCTCAAGAAAAATGAACTAAATGAAAATAATATACCACAATTTGAGGCAGTACTTAGAGAGGAAGCACTGGAGCAATGCTAAAGCAACAAAACAGCTAAAAGAATGCCAGGAGAGAAATTTACAAATGCTTATATTAGAAAAGAAGAAAGGTTTCAAATCAATAATCTAAACTTTTACCTTAAGGCAACAAAGAAGAAGGAAGAGGAGGGGGAGGAGACCAAAACAAACCTAAACCCAGCAGAAGGAAAGAAATAATAAAGAGTAGAATTCAATGAATTTGAAAACAGACAACTAGGATATGCCTATGTTAAGATGCTGAATCCGTGAAAGACTCAGGAATTACGAGAGAAGGAAAGAAAAAAAATAAAAGAGAGAGGACTTTCTTTGTATTTGAGGGAGAATTTTAAAGAATAATATGCTGGTCAGTAATGTTGATACTGCAAAGATCAAGTAGGAAAATTAGAAGCAGTAGTTTAAATGTGACAATTAGGGAATCATTCCTGACTTTTGATATAATGATAAAATCAAGGTGGTGTAGAAGTGAGATTTCAATTATCTGAATGGTAAGTTAGAAATAGAAATATGGAAATAATTTTCTAGGCACTCTTGAGGAAAGAGTGGGAGCTTGATCAGGTGACAGAATTGGAGAAAAGTGTTTTAGTACATTTCACAACTGACCATGATTGAAGGTCTTGACAAAAAGCCAAAGGGAGCCAGTAAATAGAAGATGAGTAATTAGCAGATGAAAGAATAGAAGAGGGAATGATCAATGGGACAAGATCAAGGGAATGCAGGTGTGATGGATTATCAGCAGAATAGGCTGGAGGAGTCATGGCTGGGGAGCACAGGAAGATGTTAATTTGGAAAAGGGGAATAACATTTCATCCTTTGAAAAGAAGAATAATAAGCAATCATGGAAAATGTGCAAAGAAATTTTGACAGGGATGGGGAGTGACACGAAAGAAGTTCATAACGGATGGCTTTATTTGTAAATTAGGAAGCAAGTTGAACTCGCTCTAATGGTGAGAGGGTCAGCATGGCCTTAGGACCTTCAGAGAAGTGAAAATCTTGCAATACCCACAACGAGAACTGGATAGGGACTTATTTCTGTCTGAATAAAAAGAACACTGTTCAGAACAAAAGGCCCAACTGAGGTTAGATGCTATGAATTTTAATGAAACACAGAAGCATGACTAAAGAATTTCTCCCAAACCTAGTGGCAAAAACATCTCCACCATTTTCATGATACAAAAGGGAAAGGGTTGGAGCCTGACAACGTGGTGGACTTTGGATATCAATTAATGGGCACCTGAAATTTAAAACATTTCTAGGACACAAACTGAATTCTGAAAGTAATAGGAGGTATTTACTATTGCCCGGAATCTAACATAATACCAAAACAGAACATTTTTAATACTGTTTTCACTCACATGATAATCTGCAGTTGTTGTTTGTTTGTTTGTTTTTAAGATTTTATTTATTTGTCAGAGAGAGAGCGCACAAGCAGAGGGAGCTTCAGGCAGAGGGAGAAGCAGGCTACCTGCCCAGCAGGGAGCCCGATGCAGGACTCCATCCCAGGACCCTAGGATCATGATCTGAGCCGAAGGCAGCCGCTTAACTGACTGAGACACCAGGCATCCCAATAATCTGCAGTTTCAACTTATTTCTTTTTTCCTGGAATTTTTATTCCCTTTTCTCTCCTGTATCTTTTATCTGTCTCCTTACTCCACCACTCCACTTTCTTACAACATTCATTCTCTCTCTCATCATTCCTCCACTAACTTCCCTGGAAACCTGTATTTTAGCAATTATTTAAATAAATCCATATTTTCTCCATATCTTAAAAAGTTTAATTTTCTAAAGAAAAAAATACTTATAAAGTGAAGATTTTAAAATTAAACAATAAAAAAATAAATAATATTCTTGAATATTACAGCAAGCTAACTATGTAATATTAATTTTTAACCCATACTCAGGTTTTCCATATAATCTAATCAAAACCAAAAGCACCTGCACAGGACAAATTATTAAAATAATCAATAGGAATGAGTCTCCTTCTTTTCATATATGATTGTTACCTATCATTTTGTTATTTTTATCCACATCCATTAAACCTATTGAACTTTTCAAAGAAAAAAAGAAAGCACTTTACTTGAAGTTTTAATTTCTAATTGCAAATATTGTTAACAATACTGTTAACAAAAAAGGCAAAAAAATTCAGCCTTGCATGTAAGCAGAGAGAATTTCTTGTACCACAAAATTTTACTAAATTTTTGGGACTTTATTATTGTTTAAAGCATGATGCATCTGATGGCAATGAGAATCCATACCAGAACAATGTTAATACTTTGATTCACATTTTCGATTTAATTAAAATTCTTCCCTGTCTTTAGATTGTTTTCCTTTATATCTGAGGTTAAATCCCTTCGTATCATCTGCCTGTGGGCCCCAACTGATTTATAGGGCTGCACTGGTAGACAGTTCAAAAACATGCTTAGAATAGTTTATTCCATTTTCACTGTTTTGATTTAAATACATGCTTCAAACATCAAGGGCAGTCATTTCCCGAGGCCTATAGGGAAACTGTACAGGCTTCTTTCTAGTTTCCTTAGTAATTGTGGCAGTACTAGACCCACTAACAGCCTAGTTTGAGGACTACATTTAAAAGCATGTCTAAGCTGTTATAAAACAATTATAACTGGAAATGACATCAAACAAAGCTGGAAAGCATAGCCTGTGAGACATATTCTTCATAGAAATGAGAGATCAGGCTTATAAAAGCTTGCTAAAACTCTTGGACTTGCACTTAAGTTTAACCGAAATGAAGGTACAAATATATCATATTTTAATGTAGAAGTTGTATAGCCAGTTCTTTTTTTAAATTCTTTTTAAAAGGTTTTATTTAAATTCTACTTAGTTAACATACCATGTATTATCAGTTTCAGGTGTACAATATAGTGATTCAGCACTTCCATACATCACTTGGTGCTCATCACAAGTGCCCTCCTTAATCCCCATCACCTGTTTCACACACACCCCCCACCCACTTCCCCTCTAGTCACCATCAGTTTGTTCTCTATAGTTAAGAGTCTGTTTCTTGGTTTGCCTCTCTCTCTTTTATTCCCTGCCATCCTTTGTTTTGTTTCTTGAATTCCACATATGAGTGAAATCATATGGTATTCGTAAAAAATGAATAATCCAATATATAGCCAATTCTGTTGGTAGTAAAGAAGATTAGGAAAACATCACTCCAAACTACAAGGCAAAGAATTTGAAGGGCATACAGAGAACAGTATTAAGTAGCATTCTCTTCATAAATCTGTGTGAAAAAGACATTTATTACTCAAAGTTAAATCATCTTTAGAATCAGGTATTTTTCCATCTTCAAAATATAAATATATGTCCAAAGACTGATACATTTTTTAATGTGGAATATCTTAGGTGTTGATTTTGCCTGCCATAGAATATAATACTCCTATATTAAAATATATTTCTCTGTAGCCAATAGTGTTGGAATTAATTATGGACTCTTCAATACACCCATGTACATATCCGTGCACATGGAACAAATGAGTAGTTTTAGAGAAATACTTTACAATTATATGGTAAATTCCCCAACATCAACTCTTATATTTATTTATTAAACCCATATAGGATTTCCCATGTACCAAGCACTCTTCTAAGTACCTTATAGGTATAAACATACTTAATGTTCATAACTATCCTAAAGTTATGCACTATTAGTGCCACAATTTTACATATGAGGAAACTGAGGCACAGAGGGATTGAGCAAATTGCCCAAGGTAGTAAGTGTCAGAGAAAGATTGTAGCAAGATTCTAAGATGGGATTCAAACTCAAGGGGCTTTGTCCACTACTGCTAAAAGAAAGCAAATTTAGGGTCACACTTCTCTACATTTTACCCAGTTATCTATTTTAGATAATTAGACATTCTCATCACAGTGCTTAATACTATCTACTTTTCTCCCTTCCTTTTTCCCCTCACCACTTTCTTTCCTTCTACCTTTATTTTTTCTCAGTGCTGAATAGGTATCAGGCATCTTGCCAGGGCTCTGAGGATGAAAAATCAAGCATTCAAAATGCTAAAGACTAATACAATGTACAGATAGGCGTATAGACCAGTGTGGGCTACAAATGAGTGCTCACATCATATGAAGATGTACATGGGATGGGAAACCTTACCCACCCTGGATGCAGGACCTTCCTAAATCTCCTGAAAGTGACCACTGAAATCGGCTTATGTAAAAGTGGTGATAAGTAAACACCACAGAGGTGGATAGCAAAGGGCAAATGACACAAAGATGAGAGAACATGAGCAGCTCTGGGAACTGCAAATAGGATGCTATAAAACCAGCAAATTAAACAGGAATCAGAGCATTAAAAGACCAGTTGAGAAGGTAAGATTTTATTCTCCAGATTACCACATGACAAGGAAAAATTTAAATTAGTAAAGTATCTAAACTCTATGAAGTAATGAGATCATCCTGTAAAATACACCAGTTACTGAGGAAATACTTAGTCATTTACATATGAAATTCTAAATGCCAGACAGCTTTACCAGAGCAGGAGAACAAGGAGGAGACATATGTGACAAACACCAAAAAGATTGGTGAGAAGTACAGGTTAGGATGATTATATGTTGAGGTAACTATGGGACATTCAGGTAGCGATGTAGAGAGGTAGTCCCTATATAGAAACAGCATTTAAAGAAAGGCCTAGAAGGAAGGTAGGTATCTTGGCGTCTACAGCTTCTGGAGGATAGTTGAAATCATTATAAATGGTGAGATATCTCAGAAAGATTGCATACAATAAAAAGAAAAAAGAGGAGCGCCTGGGTGACTCAGTCAGTTAAGCGTCTACATTCAGCTCAGGTCATGATCCCGGGGTCCTGGGATCAAGCCCTATATTGGCTCCCTGTTCATTGGGGAGCTGCTTCTCCCTCTCCTGCTCCTCCTGCTTGTGTGCTCTCTCTCTCTGTCAAACAAATAAATAAAGGGGAGCCTGGGTGGCTCAGTCATTAAGCGTCTGCCTTCAGCTCAGGTCATGATCCCAGGGTCCTGGGATCAAGCCCCACATCAAGCCCCACATTGGGCTCCCTGCTCGGCGGGAAGCCTGTTTCTCTCTCTCCCACTACCTCTGCTTGTGTTCCCTCTCTAGCGTGCTCTCTCTCTCTGTGTCAAATAAATAAATCAATAAATAAATAATCTTTAAAAATAATAAATAAATAAATAAATAAATAAATAAATATCTTTAAAAAAAAGAAAAAGAAAAAAGAAGGGCCACACATCAAATAATAGAGCTCACTAATATTTAGAATGGACTTCAGATGAGAAAGTTGGGAAGAAGTTTGAGAAAGATTGGGTAGGTCAGTGGAAAATAAGAACAGATAGGACCAGGGAAACTAAGAGGAGAGAGATTTTTAAAAGCCTGGAGAGTTAAATGTTTCAAATGATACAGCAATAGTAGATAAGAACAGAGGATATTAAAAGAACTTAGCAACAAAAATGTAATTAGCAACAAAGGCAAAAATAGTTTTGGCGCCTTGTTCGAGTCAAAGATATTGTAGTGATGGCAGTACTGAATGAGCAAAGAGGAGTAGAAAAAGTAAGTCTATACTTTTTCAAAAAGGCTGAGCCACATAGTTCTGTGGCTTCCTCTCTACAGTAGTTTCTCCTCCATTCACATTCAGCCTGTCCCAAAGAATCACAGCCATAATGGACACTTAGACTTAAGTGAAATTTCCTCACTCCCACTACAGTGTAGTACCCCACAACCTCTCTCACACATTTTATCCAGCCCACCACTCCTGCTCTCACTGCTTTTCACCTCTATAATGACTTTTCTCTATAAATCTCAATCTCCCTATATAACTCAATATGATCAACCTATTACATGATACTCCCTTAAACACCATTGGATTCTTTCCTCTGTACATTAGTCAGGCTCTTGGGGCTGCAAGTGACCCAAATCCAACTCCAACTAGATTCAGCATAAAAGGTCGTTTATTGGCTTATATAACAGGAAAGCCTATGGGTACACTAGCTTTAGGCACAGCTGGATCCAGGTGATCAAACCATACTAACAGGAACACATCTCTCCATTTCTTGGCTCCACTTTTCTTCTGTGTTGCAGTAATTCTCAGACAGATGTTCTTAATATGTTGGTGAGGAGGATGACTCCCAGAAGCTCCAAACCTACATATTTTTTGTGGCTTGTGTGATATTGTGATTTATAATAAGAAATATACATTTGGTCTTTGTCCACTATTCCGGGCACAGAGCTCCTAAAAACCTTGGAATTTTGTAAGTGAGGAGAGCAAGAGCAATAAAGATGTCTTTTATTATGTTAATGAGGTGATTTTTGGAAAGCACCTAAGCATGGGGGCTGTATGTTAGGAGAACTAACTATGGGATTTGAGTGTTGGAAATTTCAGTCCTACCCTGTCACCTCTGGGGAGGGAAGAGGGGCTGGAGATTGAGTTCAATCATCCAGAGTCAATAATTTAATCAATCATGTTTATGCAATGAAGCCTCCATAAAACCACAAAAGGATGGGGTTTGGATAATTTCCTGGTTGGTGACCATGTGGAGACTTGGGGAGAATTGTAGGCTCTGAGAGATCATGGAAGTTCTATACTTTTTCCTCATACCTTCCCTTATGCATCTCTTCCATCTGGCTATTTCTGAGTTACATCTTTTTTTATAATAAACTGGTAATCTAGTAAGTTAAATGTTTCTTGGAATTTGGTGAGGCACTGTTAATTAGTTGAACCCAAGGAGGAGGTTGTTGGAATCTCTGATTTGTAGCCAGTGGATCAGAAAAACAGGTCATAATCCAGACTCATGATTGGTGTCTGGAGGGGGTACCAGGCAGTCTTTGTAGGCCTGAACTCTTGACCTGTGGGATCTGAGGCTATCACTAGGTAGATAGCATCAGAATTGAGTTAAATTGTAGGATATCCAGCTGGTGTTGCAGAGAATTGCTTGGTGGGGTGGGGAAACACTCCCTCCCTCCCCAACTCCCCACAAATATTGGAACTGTGATCAGAATTGTAGCTTGCAATTTAGGGAATAGTGAGGGGTTCTTTATCAAGATTCTGACTGGCCCACTACCCTATCCTTGAAGTTGGGGAAAAGTATCAGTCCCGGTGAAGCACATAGGATGAGAATGAGGAAAAGTGGCTTCTGAAGTTAAAAGAAGGTCTGAAAAAAAAAAAAAAAAAAGTGGGGCAGAGAGATGCTGCTTGGCAAATAAAGCTAATTACAGCTAATATCCACACCAAAACACTAACCATACTTCCCTACTTGCCTTTCTAATCCCTAAATCTGATTTCTTCATTTCTCCAATATAGTATATTGGAAAACTCACAGGTTTGAATCAGAAATAGCCTGCAGCGAGAATGACCTTGACAACCTATATTCTGTCAGACTGGTCATAAAACATGTTGGCCTCCTATAAATCTCTGTGCAAATCTCCTTTGGCCTAGTGCTTAAGGCAATCATTCCTGGTCCCCCAAAGCTGTGATCATGCCAGGCAGAGGCCGGCCTTCCCCAAAATGGGCATTGACGTGAGGCATTCTGCCACTGCCTTGCTGTGTCATAAAGCTGCAGCTACAAGACTTGGAACAAGCTCCCTAATGACACCAGGGGGGGAGCTGATTCATTCTCTCACATACAATCCATAACCACAAGCACCACATGGGCAGGAGAGAGCTGGAACAAAGGTTTGTCAAGACCTGTCATTCTTTTCCCTAATCATCAGACTCTCCCACTACTCCACACTGGAAAACTTCTATCCAGAATTTTACAGGAATCATTCCCTTGTTTGTTTGTATGTTTGTTAATAGTTTTGTTTTGGTTTTGTTTTTAAGATTTATTTACTTATTTATTTTAGAGAGAGAGAGAGAGACAGCACTAGCGGGAGGGGCAGAGGGACAGGGAGAGAGAATCTTAAGCAGACTCCATGCCTCAATGTGGGGCTCAATCCCAGGACCCCAAGATCATGACCTGAGCTGAAAACCAAGAGTCAGATGCCCAACCAACTGCATCACCCAGGTGCTCCAGTATCGTTATCCTTTACAGAAATGAACTATAAAACATTTTTTTCTTAGCACCTTCTCTATTGACATATCCATTTGGTTGCAAGTAGTTGTAATTAATTTTCTTTCACTTCATTTCTTTATAGTGATCCATGGGTGATGCCAAAGACCAGTGGTAGAATTACATGCTCGTGAGTATCTGCTGGTATGTGTGTTCCTGTTGGGTATAAACCTAGGAATGAAATGGCCAGGCCTATCTTCAACTTTAGTAGATAATAAAAAATACTTTTCCAAACTGGTTGTAACAGTTCTCACTCCTACCAGCTGGGTATTAGTATTCCTGTTGACCCCCATCTTACCATTGACGTTGTTAATCTCTTTAAAATTTAGCATTCTGGTTGTCTAGTGGTATTACATTGTGGTTTAAAACTGCATATCCTTGGTTTTCATTCAGGTTGAAAACTTTTTATTTATTGGGCATTTGGAGAGTCTCCTAAGGAGTTGTCTTTTTTTTCTTATTTCTTGTTAGGAGTTTCTTAGATATTCTGGATTGGCCATTTTGTTAGTTATATGTGTTGCAAATATCTTTACCCCACCTGCAACTTCCTCTGCACTGTTAATGGTCATTTTAGTGTTTTACTAACTGACTTTGATAAAGATGAATGGTTTAGAATAAGAGTAGTAGGAGGGAAATATGATACATTTTAAGCATCAATTAACCTAATATGCCATAGGTGCCAGGCATTCTCCAGGAGTTTCTATCTAAATATTTTTGAAATAAACATAGACACACAGATCATCAGAGGTCATTGATTTAACACCAATTGTAAGATCAAGAAATAAGTATTATCAGCAATCCATAAGCCTCTCTCTTGCTGTCTCCTAAATACTAATATTTCTTCCTCTTTAGAGATAATTCCCACTTTGACTGCTAAAACCAGTCTAGTTTTGTGAGTTTTTGAATTTTGTTTACATAGAATCATTCTATGTATTATTTTTGTGTGACTTTTTCTTACTCACTTTTATATTTGTCAGATTTATCCATGTTATTACATATAGCAATAGTTTATTTTTGTTGTCATATGATGTTTCATTGTATGAAATATGTGCCATGTTTTATTTATTTTTTCTATTCTTGCTGTCCATTTAAATTATTTCCAGTTTTGGGCTATAATAAAAAATGTTTCTATGAGCATTCATTATTCATGTACATCACACACACACGCACACACATGTACGTGTGCGCACATGACATCCTGTTGGATATATACTTAGGATTGGAATGTGGGGGCCCAAGGTTATGCATGCTCTCACTTTTTCTGGAAATGCCAAACAGATTCCCAAAATGATTGTATCAATATATACTTCCTTCAACATTGTGTAACAGTTTCATCTGCTCCACATCCTCATCAACACTTGGTATAAGCAGTCTTATTCATTTTAGCTATTTTTATTGGTATGTAGTGGTATCTATTTGTGATTTTAATTTTCATTTACCAGATGAGGTTAAGCATATTGTTATGAACTTTGTGATCAGTTGGACATCCTCTTTTCTTAAAATAAATGTTAAGTTTATTTGTCCATTTTTTGATGGGTTCACCCTTTTTATTGGTTTGTAGGAGTTATCTGTATGCATTTTGGATATGAAATTTTTCATTTGACTTATTGAAATTTTTGCATTTTTATTTAAACATGAACTACAGATATCTTTTTCCACTACCTTAATTTTCTTCATTTTTTACTCTCTTAATAATGCCTTCTGATGAAAAGTCCTTAAATTTCATATGGTTCAATTCATTAATCATTTTCTTTATGTTTAGTGTTTTATATATTTTATTTCAGGAAACTTTCTCAGCCATAACTTCATGATGATATAGTCCTATGTTATCTTCCAGGAACATATTGCTTTGCCTTTTTTATGTTGATCTACAGAATGCCTGGAATTGACTTTTGTATATGGTATGAGGTGGAGGTCAAGTTTCATTTTTTTCCAAATGGATAGTGAACTGATCCACTACTATTTGATAAAAATAGCATCTTTCCTTACTGCTTTTTCATTGCCATTTTTTTGTTATAAATCAATCATCCCATTGATTTCTGGCTTGCACTGTTCATATTGAAAAACCAAGTATTAGTCTAATTATTGCTGCTTGATGAATAATACATTTTTTCATTTGCCTGCTTTTAAAATGTATCTCTTTGTCTTTGACTTTCACCAGTGTTACTATAATGGATATGTATAGTTTTTTTTTATTTGTCCTATTGTGATTCTGTGTCTTTCTTCACTATAGGAAATTCTGAGCCATTATCTTTTCAGATATTGATTCTGCCTCATTCTATCTCTCCTCTGCTTCAAGGTATATACCAATTATCCCACTTCACTGTATCCTCTAAGTCTTTTTGTTCTCTCTTCTATATTATTCATTATTTTTTCTCTCTGTGCTTATTCTGAATATCTTCTTCTGATCTAACTTCCAGTTCACTAATTCTTACTTCAGCTGTTTCTTGTGTGCTGTTAAATGGAAGCGTTGCATTTTAATATATTATTTTATTTTTAACAGTTCTTATTTTATTAATCTTCCTTGTAATTTCTTTTTGTAATTTCCAGTTCTTTGATAAATTCTTTATCTTATTTTAGTTTTTGCCCTTGAAGAATAGAAGCTTGATTATTTAAAAGTCTGATTGAAAACTCTAATATCAGGTCCCTTTAGGTCTGTTTTGAATTTCTATTGTTTTTCTTGCTTCTCCTCCTATTGACTTCCCTGTTCACATGCCTGGTTGTTTTATATACTGTGCCATGATTTCTACATGAAAGTTTGTTAAAGTATTTTAGGCCTATCATAATCCCATCTTCCTCCAGGGAAGTAGTAATCCTGGATCATCTTCCTTCAACACTGTTACACAATGTTGAAGGAAGTATATATTGATACAATCATTTTGGGAATCTGTTTGGCATTTCCAGAAAAAATGAGAGCATGCATAACCTTGGGCTCCCAAATTCCAATCCTAAGTATATATCTTTCTCCAATTTCAGGGTGAGGCCTCTAACTATCTCAAACCAAAATATAAAGAATATGAACACCAGTCTTTTCTCTTCACCCCTTCGTATGCCCCGATCTTTAACCTTGGTCACATTAGACTGGAGATGCTTTCAAATTACCACTTAGGCTTTCAGCCTCTTGTCTGTTTTTTTCTGGTATCAGCTAACACCTCAAGTGAAAAGCAGCCCCAGATAAGTGGCTCTAGCTAATATCTCTTGATTATTTCCTCTCTATGATTTTCATAAGACAATTCTTCATTGGTATATTGATCCCTGATGCTTTGAAGAAACAAAAAAAAGTAAATATTTTTAAGTATTTTGTTTGCCTAATGAGAAAGATTGACCTGAATTTTCAAATCACCACTACTGAAAGTGAAGAATCTCTATTTTGGACCTTTGTAGGATCATTAAAATTTTTCTTTCTCTTGATTGGTATGTTATATTCTTCCTAGCAGAATATTAAATATCTTAAAAACTAAAAATTTCTCCCAAGTAAACTAACCCATTTAAATAATCAATGCTAAACTTAATACAATAGTATGTACTCATAATCCTCACTTTCTTATGACCCATTCACTTTTTCTTAATTTTTTTTATTGTTATGTTAATCACCATACATTACATCATTAGTTTTTGATGGAGTGTTCCATGATTCATTGTTTGTGCATAACACCCAGTGCTCCATGCAGAACGTGCCCTCCTCAATACCCATCACCAGGCTGACCCATCCTCCCACCCCCCTTCCCCTCTAGAACCCTCAGTTTGTTTTTCAGAGTCCATCATCTCTCATGGTTCATCTCCCCCTCCGATTTGCCCCCCTTCATTCTTCCCCTCCTGCTATCTTCTTTTTTTTTTGTTTTCTTAACATATATTGTTTTATTTGTTTCAGAGGTACAGATCTGAGATTCAACAGTCTTGCACAATTCACAGCGCTTACCAGAGCACATACCCTCCCCAGTGTCTATCACCCAGTTATGCCATCCCTCCCACCCCACCCCCCACTCCAGCAACCCTCAGTTTGTTTCCTGAGATTAAGAATTCCTCATATCAGTGAGGTCATATGATACATGTCTTTCTCTTTTTGACTTATTTCGCTCAGCATAATACCCTCCAGTTCCATCCACGTCGTTGCAAATGGCAAGATCTCATTCCTTTTGATGGCTGCATAATATTCCATTGTGTATATATACCACTTCTTCTTTATCCATTCATCTGTCGATGGACATCTTGGCTCTTTCCACAGTTTGGCTATTGTGGACATTGCTGCTATAAACATCAGAGTGCATGTACCCCTTCAGATCCCTACATTTGTATCCTTGGGGTAAATACCCAGTAGTGCAATTGCTGGATCATAGGGTAGCTCTATTTTCAACTTTTTGAGGAACCTCCATACTGTTTTCCAGAGTGGCTGTGCCAGCCTACATTCTCACCAACAGTGTAGGAGGGTTCCCCTTTCTCCGCATCCCTGCCAACATCTGTCGTTTCCTGACTTGTTAATTTTAGCCATTCTGACTGGTGTGAGGTGATATCTCATTGTGGTTTTGATTTGGATTTCCCTGATGCCGAGCGATGTTGAGCACTTTTTCATGTGTCTGTTGGCCTTTTGGCTGTCTTCTTTGGAAAAATGTCTGTTCATGTCTTCTGCCCATTTCTTGACTGGATTCTTTGTTCTTTGGGTGTTGAGTTTGATGAGTTCTTTATAGATTTTGGATACTAGCCCTTTATCTGATATGTCATTTGCAAATATCTTCTCCCATTCTGTTGGTTGTCTTTTGGTTTTGTTGACTGTTTCTTTTGCTGTGCAAAAACTTTTTATCTTGATGAAGTCCCAATAGTTCATTTTTGCCCTTGCTTCCCTTGCCTTTGGCGATGTTTCTAGGAAGAAGTTGCTGCGGCTGAGGTGGAAGAGGTTGCTGCCTGTGTTGTCCTTTAGGATTTTGATGGACTCCTGTCTCACATTTAGGTCTTTCAACCATTTGGAGTCTATTTTTGTGTGTGGTGTAAGGAAATGGTCCAGTTTAATTCTTCTGCATGTAGCTGTCCAATTTTCCCAACACCATTTGTTGAAGAGACTGTCTTAAAAATAACTGAATTTATATTTTTTAATTGGTAATTCAAAACCCATTAAAAACACCAAACCCCAGGACACCTGCTCAGTCCTACCCTTTCAGTTATCTATAGCTTTGACCCTTTGGGTAACAATTCTTTTCATTTTAATTTGTTTTATATGAATAATTATCATTTGCTTAATCTTTTTACTTCCTTACTTCCTTTTCTTTTCCTGTGTTTTCTAAAGTTTACTTATGGCTCCTTTATGTCTTTCTTCATAGTTTTGAAGTACAAAGTAATTATTAGTCAGTTTTGGAAGAAGTCTTCTATTCCCTCTAAAATGCCCTGCAAGATGTTGTTTTTCTATGATAATTATCAGTAAAACACCTGCATAGTCCTCTGCAGCTCTGCCTCTCTAACATGAGCCATTTGTTTATGTTCACTATCTGCAATAACCAAGACTCTGAGTGTTTTGCTGTCATAGGGAAAAACTTTTTAGATCTCTTTTTAGAGCAGTTACTTTCTGATTGCATTTAAGCTGAAATAAATATGTCACATTTTCTGCATTACCTTCTCCCAGGAAGAGAAGGAATTATTATTTCAGCATTTCATGCATACACCGTATTATATAGATCTGTAATTTCCAAACCTGATTGTTTTTCAGAATAGTTTTTAAAAAATACAGAATCCCATGGTGCCACCTAAACCTACTAAATCAGAATTCCTTAGGATAGAGCCTAGCAACTTCTTGTTGTAGTTTTGTTTGAGTTGGTTTTGACCTCCTTTGATAACTGTGATAACCAGCCAGGACTGCAGTCTGCTACAGTGGTGGCTTATACTTCTCAAATCAAATCTTCTAGCCAAAAAACTTAACACTGGTTTTCACTTATGTCTTGTTATATCCTGATATAGCTCTACTTAAATCTGTATTTTTACTAATTATTTTACAATTCCTAGGCACCTAGGATTGTAATACCAAACCTATCATTGACTTTTTTCTCCCCTGCCTTTGCCTCTCCAATTTCTATCCAGTCTCCAAAACATATTGATTTGATTTCCACAATATTTTTCTCATCTGTCTTCTTTACATTTCCAGTGTAACTACTCTAATTCAACTCCCATTTCTCTTGCTAAGACTTTTTAAAGAGCCTATTCTTCCTGACTCTAAGATCAAGCCACATAATCCATCTTATGCCCTAATCTCAAAAAACCATAGCTTGACCTTTAGTGTGCTTTTTTCAAATGTTTTTAATAGCTTTTCTCTTTTTCAGTGAAAAGTGAGTGTCCATAGACTGATTGGCAATCAAAATTTACTATTACCTGCTTATGATGTACTGTTTTAGTGTTGTCTCCTGTTTTTCCCTCTTTATACAACTACCTATTAGTCTATTTATTTTTCTAAAAATGCTCTGTACTTTTAGCTTTCATGCATTTGCTTATGGTATCATTTTTTTTAAGGTTTTATTTATTTATTTGACAAAGAGAGACACAGCAAGAGAGGGAACACAGCAAGGGGAGTGGGAGAGGGAGAAGCAGGCTTCCTGCAGAGCAGGGAGCCTGATGTGGGGCTTGATCCCAGGACTCTGGGATCATGACCTGAGCTGAAGGCAGACACTTACTCTGGGATCATGACCTGAGCCGAAGGCAGACGCTTAATGACTGAGCCACCCAAGCGCCCCTGCTTATGGTATCTTTTACATTAGATTTGTCCTTCCACATTCCCTCTCTGTTGAGATATTATATATATATAAATATATATATATATGTGTGTGTGTGTGTGTGTGTGTGTCAAAGTAAAGTTCAAATGCCACATTCTTCAAAGCTTACTTGATCTCACAGGGTTGCAATGATCCATTTGTCTTTACAATCTTATTATTTTATGTTATAGATATTTTGCATGTAACTCTTCTGCCTTCATTGTTTGTAAGCTCCCTGAGAGTTCAAACTGTAAATTATTCAGCTTTCTTTGCTCCAGAATGCCTGGCACAATGCCATGCCCACAATGAAGGCTCAGTAATTTATGGAATAAATTGGTGGGTGCATGCATAAACGGCTATACTGAGAATCATAAAATAGCAGTAAAATGACTACCCAGGCATCACTAAAATTTGCTTACTAGATTCTAATGGGAGAAATTGAGAGTAATAGAGCAACAAACATATTATTATTATCTAAGAATTATTTCACTTTGATGAGATGAGTAAGTGATTATCTCTGCCTGAACATATAATGACAGAGTATGTAGAAATATCTATTTAGTGATTATTTAAAATGAATTTGTTTCATCATAATATTTAGATGAATGATTCCAAACATAAAATACTACATATACCTAGGCAAGATATTCTGTCTGTTTTTAAATAATTCTTATCTGGAAAATAACTATTTTTAATATTAGTTGGCAAACATTTATATAAATTTCTGATAGGAAATTACCTAATACATTCTCTACTGTTTCAGGCAAAACTAGGCCTTTAACTCTGCGTTCATTATGCAGACCACCAGTAACTGGCTCTTCAAAGAAGTTGTCATTTACTGAAGAACAATGTTCCTGCCAAGTCATTTGAATTACTTGCCTCTTATGGAGTTTGTTTTCACTTATCTAAGACTATGCTATATCTTTGGCCTTTAGAGGTAGTAATATACATATGCTGTTTAAATACAAAAAATTTGATCTGCATATGTCAACACATTAACAGTTTATGTTTAAAGTACTCAGCGTGATTTAAAAGTGGGCAGGATGTGTAAATTTAATATTTCTGTTTCCAGCAGAGAATAACAATTACCATGAAAGTGTTCTACAAAGGAACTTTAGATAATGTGATCCCCTTAAAAAACACAATTCATTGTGTTTTCAATTCATTGAAAAATACAACCTCAAAATAGACTAAACACTATAGAAGAAAGTTACTGGATTATGCAGCTACACTCTAGGATAAACATGGCTTTCAGCAGGGCTGGATCCAGAAACACGAAGGATGCCATTAGGACTGCAGGTCTTTCCATTCTTCTCTTTCCTATGGTTAGGCTTCCTTAAAAACTGTAGTTGTGGCTTTAGGCTCACATTCTCTTTATGATTTGTGATCCTAAAGAACATAGTGGGTGTTTTCTGATAGTACCAGCAACCCAGGGACAATTCTGTCTGGCTCAGCAAAAGGTTCTGGGCCTCATGTCGGTAATGTGGGCAATGTGATTGACAGGTTTATCAAGTGGGTGGAACATTTCCCAGAATAAATTCATGTGGAATGACAAGTATCTAATATTGACTATAGGTAGGTATCAACCGGCAACTCTAGATATGCACTGATAGGTAAACATTTGAGGAAAAACCTGCAAAATGGACCACCTGCTAACATACTTTAAATATTCTAAAAGAGGACAAAAAGTTATTAGAAAGAAGACTAAAGACATTGAGAATTAAATTTTGCTAATAAGTGCTAGTTTATTTTCTTTTCTGTGATGAAGCATCCACTTCCTTGTATAACAATTCCTTTTGACCAGAAAGTAGTTTATATTATTTCCTCCCCATATGTTCCTCTCCTTTGAGAAATAACAGTCTTCACCTGTGTTTTCTCTTGTATTGAGAGCAATAACTAACTGAAGGGGTTGCTATATCTTTCCCATCTACTTTTCTTGACTCAAATAACCTACATGAATTTGCTTCACTACTGTCTTTTTTTCTTTTCACTCCTGTCTTTTAAACTTGTCTTGAATACATTATCATCATCCTACCTGTCATGATAATAATTTAGGCTGTCAACATAGAGTACCTCTACTATTGAAATTATCTCTGGAGCAGTCTCAATGCCTACATTTTGCCCATCTTACACATGGTCACAAGGGGGGCAGTGCTAGAGAGCATATCTAATCAAGTTAATGGCTCCCCTTACATTGTAGCTGAATAGATGGCTCCTAACAACTACATTCATGATATGGCACAGCTTTAATTGCAATAACTTCCCTGACTTGTCATCATCATACTTTGGTGATATAGAAACGCCTGTACTTTCCTCAGTATGTTATGGTATTAGGTATCTCCATGTACTGATAGTTCCAGTGCAAACAAAGTCAATAACTACCCTTCAGTTCTACTTCTCTATACATACTTGTATATTGCATTTTCACAGAGTATTTTATCTGTTTGCACACCTCACTCTCATTATTCACATTAGGTTCTGTTTCTTAAAGGTGTAAACTATGACCTTAGCTACTCAAAATGGTATTCCATAGACCAGAAATATTAGGATTGCCAAAGAGTGGGTGAGTGAGTGAGTATTTATTTATTTATTTATTTATTTATTTATTTATTTATTTATTTTAGAGGGAGAGAAAGAACATGCATGGAGTGGGGGGCAGAGGGAGAGGGACAGAGAGGGAATCCTAAGCAGACTCCATGCCCTGAGTGGAACCCATGTGGGGTTTCATCTCATGACCCTGAGATTATGACATGAGCTGAAATTGAGAGTTGCATGCTTAACCAACAGCCATCCAGGTGCCCCACCAAGGAGTTATTTAGAAATGAAGAATTTTGTGCCTACCACAGGCCTAGTGAATCAGAATATGAATTTTAACAAAACCTTCAGGTGATTTAAATATACTGTAATTTCTGAGGAGCACCGATTTTTGACATAGTCCTTGTAGTTCAATAGCAAGTGTCTAGCAAATATGTACTTATACCTGGTAAATAGTAGATGACTTACACACTTTGAATGAATTGAATTGAATTGAACTGAATTGAATTGAACTGAAAGAAATTTATCCACATCATGATTTTTTTTCTGAGCCTTGGTAAAAATTTGCACCCTTCCTAGAAATACTGTACTGGGGAACTTGCCTCCTAAGAAGTGAAAGATCCTGTGATAATGTCATATTCCCAGACTATGGATTTAATATTTGGCCATATCTCTTCCTTCAAATCCCAGAAAATTTCTCTCTGTTTCTTTTAAGCTCACCATTAACCATGAAAGTGAAAGCAGTGGTGAGGGAAAATGTAGGTAAGAATTCAAGCTGAGCCGGGGCACCTGGGTGGCTCAGTCATTAAGCATCTGCCTTCGGCTCGGGTCATGATCCCGGGGTCCTGGGATGGAGCCCCACATTGGGCTCCCTGCTCAGCGGGGAGCCTGCTCCTCCCTCTCCTTCTGCTGCTCCCTTGCTTGTGCTCTCTCTCTGTCTCTCTCTCTCTGTCAAATAAATAAATAAAATCTTAAAAAAAAAAAAAAGAATTCAAGCTGAGCTATTGCCTGTTGTAGGAGGTTGACTGCATTGTTTGGTGATGCCCTTCCACACAGACTCTGGGTTTGGGCACCTGATTGCTTTAGCTAGTAGAATGGGTACACATGCAATGTGATCAGAGATGGGCACTTCCATTTCCTTTTTCTTGATCCTTGCCTTCATTATTGGAACAAGGAGCAGAGCCCAGTAGGCCCCGTTTGTTGTACCAGTTAAGGCTTAGACATGACAGAAGACTCAGCCAAGATGAACAAAGCCAAGGTGTAGCTGATGAGCAGCTGACTAAAGACAGGAGTGAGACCCTCCAATCCCAGGTAGCCAATACAACGATGAGCACAGGTATTTATTGATATATTGTCGTATGTCACTGAAGTTCAGCGGTTGTGATGTAACATGAGTGGGGCAAGAGATTGCTGCTACAGCGATGGAATGCAGTTCAAGTACACTCTGTTTCAGTGGTGGTTCATTCACAACTTGAATAATTTTTTTTTTTTTTAAGATTTTATTTATTTATTCACGAGAGACAGAGAGAGAGAGAAGCAGAGGGAGAAACAGGCTCCCAAGGAGCAGAGAGCCCGATGCGGGACTCGATCCCAGGACCCTGGGATCATGACCTGAGCCGAAGGCAGACGCTTAACCATCTGAGCCACCCAGGCGCCCACAACTTGAATAATTTTTTATAGTGCTTAAACTTAACCAACAAAAGTGTTCTCTATACTTAAATATCTTAGTTCTAAATCTTAATTATAGGAATAAAAATAGTTTATGAATATAATAAAGCTGCTCTCAAAAGACTTGAAATCTCTGTAGGAACCTGGTTAGCATTCTTTATTTTCTTCCGATTGTACCATCCCCACCTCTACATTCAGAAGGTCAGACAAGACTTAATTATTAGGTAAGAGCTGCTGGCAAGAATACCCACACACACACACACACACACACACACACACACACACACTAAACGAATGCAACAATATATATTATATATAATATGCAACAATATATATGTAATATATATGTAATATATATTGTTGCATGTAAATATTGCCTATATGTAATATATATATTCGACATAAATAGTCAACACACACATATCTATAGCAAGAAATTTGTTAAAAGTGGAAATGAGGCCCTTGCATATGTAAATGCTTCTAACAAAGGAAGGACAGAAGGAAATTTTGTTATATAAGCATCTTCCTTGCTTTCTCATTAGATTCTCATAATTCTGAGTTGGGAAATCTATTCTTTAGATTATACTTAGGCTAATTAATCCATTAATCCTTTACATCTTTCAGATGATTTAAATCACATTTATTAAAAAAAAAAAACAAGAGGGTTTGAGAAATCTAGGGACTCTGCTTGTATCTTACTGATACCTAAGCCACGATGAGCTAAAGTATTTACAGAGTAATGAGGAAACCATTACTTCTGAATAAAGTTATATATCAATTCAGTTAAAGCATTTTAGTTAGCCATTGGCCAGGGTATAGGGACTGGGGGTAGTAAGGTGGATGAGGCAGGAGCAGGGAGCTACGACCCCATTCTCACAGCAGCTGTGCAATGACTTTATCACTGGTGACGGTGAACCGGCAGGTCTAGAGGTTTCAGTTTTCCTGATTATAAATCTGAAATTTTTATTCCTTAATATTTTCCCACACCTTCTCCTTTTATGCAATCAAGTATTCCTTCCTTTTGATGTTCAATGGCTTGTAACTCTTTTCTCCAGATGTAACCCAAAATATCATTATTTGCTGTCCAGTCTGCATAAGTAAGGTGACATAAGAACTAAATGAGTCTCCAAGTGATTTTCAAGTAAAGTTCTATCAAAATGTCTGTGAATGATTTGTGTATCATACTCTTAGGTCGTTCTATAATGTACAGTATATATAGTTTGAATTTATCAGTTCCAGCTTTGCCTGAGTCTACTATTTACTCCAAAATTTTCCAAAATTAGATTATCCCTAGATATGCATCCTTAATCAGTGAAGAGTATAATTTTCTTGCTTTCACTAATGAAAGCAAAATAAATGTTATTAATGTAGCTTATATATTTTTAATTATAGAACTACAAAATATGTTTCATTTATCTTCTAGATATTTTTCTTTATTTTTTATTGTATTATGTTATGTTAATCACCATACATTACATCATTAGTTTTTGATATTTGTAACACTCACTTTTGTAAAATAAAATAATTGTGGTTTATTTGTTTTTCTTTAGTTGAGTCTCCTAGTACATCTATGACAACAATTCAAGGAAGAAACATGAAAATACTTTTTATGATATTTGGTTTCCTCTACATTTCTATAAACTAGATTTCCATGCTACAAGAAGCTTATTAATATTGTCAAGGAAAAATGTAAAGTGAGGGTTGATTCACTTTCTTCTTTAAAGTGATAACTATTTGTTAGAGACTATGTGACTTATGTGTAAGAAAATAGAGGTTTCAAGATTATGTTAACAAAATCTGAAAGAAACAGAATTTACCAAATGACAATGACACAAAACAATTATGGAATATGACCTATTATCATCATATAAAGTATTTACTTATAAATTAATCCATCTTCAATTCAAATCATGTGAGCATATTATTAAAAGAAAAGATGTACTCAAAATTGCATATAGTGAATATTTTAGAACTGTTGTTTTGTATCAACATGATGGTTGATATCTATTGTCCAATTACAATTTTGAGAAAATTTCTAAAAAAAGTCAATATTTTATTTGCTTTTTTCAGGAATTTATTATCCTTTATGACTTTATCACTTAATACCTACTTAGGTAGTATTCATCCAATGTCCAGAAATTCTTAATATTCTGCTGAAAACCAACAAATTTCTTAGCCTATCTACAGAAAACCGTAAGGCAGACTAATACTCTAAGAATATAAAAGTGATACAATTCTCAATTAATTGCTGTGCCTCTACTCAGGAATTGACCTATTTAATTACAAATTGTAAAATACTATATTAACCAGGTCAGTTGGATGATAGAAGAACTATATTCTGATATGAAGAAAACTGGAAAGCTGGAAAAATTAAAGACAAAAACCCACCCAACCAAAGCAAACATACAAACAAAAGATAAAACACATAAAAAAAATGAGTCTAAATATTCAGCTGATTACCCAAAGTATCTTTTTCATTTATACAATGATGTTTCATGTATAAATTAGGTTATATTTTGAAATATATCTTTACTTAATATGCTGATAATATAAACAAACTGAGTAGCATTGTTGTGTCCATATTATGAAAAAAAGAAAGACATTATATATGATTCTTCTTTTTCCCTTCAAATCTTTATCAATTATGGAAACTAAATAATAAATTTTGCAATATATTTTTAATCTTGGTTGCAAATAAATAGACAACAAAATATAGATTATTAATTATATCTTTTAAGAAACCATTAATAAAAATTTATTGACTTTTATACCACACATTATCTTCATAGAATTTGCTTCATCTTGCATTTTTATGCTTTGTAATTTCAGAAGTCAGCAAGATAAATGTCAGAATAAAATTTTACATTTGGTAGAAATTAAAACTTTGACTTTCCAAGTTAAGAGTTGTTTTGAAAGAAATGGCAAAAGTGCTAGTATCCGGAGGAAATATTAGGCTCAAGATAATCTGTCCAGAATCTAAAAAGAAAAAAAAAAGTTGTTCATGGAATTTTCTTCATAACAAGATGAACAAAATATAAAACCTCATGTGGCCTTCTGAGTCATAACAGGCATGTTAAAAGGTGAAAAATTAAATTATTTCCATACTGTTATTTTGTGGCATACTACACAAGGCCTATGTATTAGGGATAAAAATTGTTATGCTTCTTTCAGACATGAATACAAATAATTTATTCAAATAAAATCCAATACTTGATTAGGTCAAAAGGAGAGGGAGAAAATATTATCTTATGACTTATAGATGAACAATCAAGGGACTGATGAAACAGGAAAAGAAAAAGCTTTTAAAGACCAACCATAGAAATCTTCTTGCCAATAATCCTCTATTATCCAAACTGGGGATCATGAGTTAGTGTCCTCCTGCCAGTACAAAGACAAATTGTAGTCCAAGATTTCTATGCCAAGAAATATCCAGAGATGAAATCAGAAATATCCCAGGAGGTTAGAAGAAGAACACTTTCAAAGTATTTTTAATAGAGCAGTTGGTGTGATCAAATGGCCAGAGAAATCTTAGGCTGCATGGTTGCTCTGACTTTGTTGGGTTCACCCGCTTCACGGTTGAGGGAATCTCTGTCCTTAATGCTGCTTGTCTAGACTTAAATGTTTAAGGAAGTATTCAGACAATCCCAGTAAAAACCTTAGGTCTTCAGAAAGACCTTCAAAAAAAGGTCTTTATACTAAAATATTTTAACAATTTGTCCAACATCATTCTGCCATCATCTGGCATAAAGCAACATGTTCCAGTGATTCAATCCCTTTATTTTGGAATTTTCTTTCTTCCAGATTTATGTTTTCCCAAAGAAGAGAAAATCATCAACGTTTAAATTTAGATTTTCGGTGGGCTAGAACGCTATATTGCAGAAGTAAGCAGTGTAGGTCATTCCACATCAGTTGGCAGACTTAGATATTGAAATGCAAAATGGGCACCTGCAATCTGGTAAGTAGAGTAATAATAACTACACATCTGATCTAGAATGAACAGGTGTAAGTTTGTAGGGTGTATCCTTAAACATCATTACAAAAGCAGACTAATGCTTACATGGAAATAAATTCTATAGTTAGTGGCAAGGGATAGATGTCAAAATGGAAACCATTTGTCCTAAGGGGTTAAGAACTGTTGTGTCAGAATATTCTGGTATTACACTCACTCCCATAGTTAGTATTAACTAAGAGATCATGGACAAATTAATATCTCTAAGCCTTAAATTCTTGATATTTAAAATCAGGATAATGATTGAGTCTGCCTCAGAAGATTGTTGAAAATATTAAATAAGTTCCTGTGGGTTTAACATTTAGCACAATGCCTGGCATATTATAGTTTCACACACAAATAGAACATGTTTTATATCTATTATATTTTATCATTTAGTGAGTGCCTAATATATTCCTGATGAAGTATTTTGTAATTTATGAAATTATTTCAAATCGTTATTATAGCCCCACAGGTAGATGTAAATAGCCCCATTATATAGATGTGGAACTTTAGGATTAGAAAGGGTTTTGTTGCTCAAATTTATATGGTCATTAAGTAGTTCATGACAATGGGACGTGTACCTGTCTGATTATTTTTTATCCCACAGATATGAGTGGAAGCAAGAGTTCTGACCATAAAATAAACCTCAGTTGTATGTGACCTTTTCAGACCTAGTTGGAACTTAGTTGTGGATCTCATATCTTCCATATAATTCTGGAAGAACACCTGCCTCTTGCTTCCAAATATTATTCCTATTTACATGACACCATAAATTTTGCATGGCCAAATGTGACTTCTCTAAGCTAAACACTTGTTCTACAAATGTGTCTCTCTGTTAATACACAAATATCCCCCCCCAAAAAATACACAAATATTCCCAAAGAGTGATGAGCTATAAGAAATTGAGAGTGACTCCTAGTGCATGTATTTTTCATTTGTTCATTTGTTTAAAAATTCTTTCCTTGTTCTCATAGATTCTGGAAAAGATTCATAACAAGGCAAGCAATACCAAGTGCCTAAAACAGTGGAAATGAAAATAACTTAGATCACCAAAGATAAATTTCTAGTTTTAAAATGACACTCAATGTCTAGTGTGTCCTTTAAAGCAACTCGTATTACTCCAAATCCCTGTTGAGGCTCTGCTTCCCGACTATGAAATACTTTAAATTTTAATATGGAGGCAGCCAGAAAACTCTTGGACTCAAACTGCCGAAGCAGCCTTGAAATCCATCAAACCACGTGCTTCAAAACAACTTTCTATAAAACTCTTTTTAAAGAGATATGAAGGATGCTTTCAAGAATGTTCTGGTAAACACCAGATTTATCATCTCAAGTAGTCATGTCCCATAAGGTCATCTCATCTCTTCTAATGTACATTTAAATTTGTGGTGAGGGAGGAAAAAATCCTAGACTTGAAACAAAGAATTTAGATACATAAAGAGATTTTCTGAAAATGTCATGACTATAACAACATTTAACCATTTCAGAATGGCTACCAGATAAGGTGTAAATTCAAAAGTGAGATATTCACAATTACATATTTTACTAAAACTTTTTTTTATCTTTTCCTCATATGGTAATTGCAGGTTTTCACTTAGAAGTCGTTACAATCAAAATGGTTCCAATACAGACAGAGTTTTAGTAATATTCAGATGAAATCACAGTAAAAGAAATAAACCAGAAAGTTTATATCACTAAGAAATGGAAGTAGATTTTCAAAACTCCGGACAAAACTCTTAATGACAAGGAGAGAATTCCGACTAGTGTAAGTGTCAAACCTTAGCTGCTGAGATGCCTGTTTCCTTCTTTACATCTTCTTGTCACAGTTGAAAATGAGGCAGAAAAATCTTAACGGCTCAAACATCATACAAATTAAGATTTTTCTGACTCCTGTTGGGACCATAGAAACCATCAAACTGTTAGAGTACATTCTGTATAGAACAAGTAATGAGGTGAGAAGCAGCTCCATTTCTATTTCCTCTGAGTTGGAAAACATGTGGAGCAGAAACTGGACAGACACAAAGTGAGCCATGAGCCACATGCCATTGTCTGAACTCTGAGACAAGAAAGCATTACACATGCGCACATCTGCACAAGACCATATGCTTCCCAGATTTCGGCTAAAGAAACGAATTCTTTATGATTCAGGGGAACACACAGATTCTTTAGTACAGCTGCAGAATGTGAACCACAGAGAAGAAGCTACAGGGACTAAAGTCACAATGAATTGCTAATAGCAATTGCACATTTCAAAACTGAAAACTCTTTGGAATATATTTATATTGTTTGAGACCAATCACTCTTTCTGCCCCCCTGTGTTTTATTTCAGGTATAATCCTTTCTTGGGTTTCACAATTCTAAAGCACAGTGCTGAATGCCATGTGGTCTTAATAAAAATTAATCTGACTTTCAGCAGAAAAACCAAAGAAGACTTTTTTTTCTTTTAGATTCCTTTCTTAATAAATTTTTCCCCTAAATATTTATAGTTGTATCTGTTACTTAAAATATACATCACATAGTACTATTAACATAATGTTAATATTGTGTATGTGTGTGTCTAGTATATAAATAGGACTCTTGGCCATTTAAAATTTTTAAATACTGTCTCCTCTGAATATTTCAAATCTAGTAAAAAGCATGGGTGCTCAAAATTTGCCTGCCTGGCTGGAATCCTCAAAAATGTCTTGCCCACAGACCCATGTTCCAAGCAGGGACTTGAACCTCTTCTTTTAAACCTGCTAACACTAAGATACCCTGTTGGATTTATACCCTCAATTTATATTCTCATAATTCAATTTTAAACAGGTAAATATTTTTACAAATCAAACAACTCGTTTCTCAAAAAGAGGTTGCCAGTGGATGACCCAAAAGAGGAGAAGTGCAGAATCTCTTGAAGCAACTTCCTTTAGACATCTAAAGATTCCCAGAGCAGCACTAATTTTATCTATTTAAATGTTGAGCTTTGTAGCAAGATTTTTTTTTTTTTTAAGATTTTATTTATTTATTTGAGACAGAGAGAATGAGAGAGAGCGAGTACATGAGAGGGGTAGGGCCAGAGGGAGAAGCAGACTCCCCGCTGAGCAGGGAGCCCGATGCGGGACTCGATCCTGGGACTCCAGGATCATGACCTGAGCCGAAGGCAGTCGCTTAACCGACTGAGCCACCCAGGCACCCTGTAGCAAGATTTCTTTTAAATACAGGCACGTTTCTTAAAAAAAATTCTGGAAAATTCCGACACACACACACACACACACACAAAACCCAAAGTTAGACAACATTAAATGAATCACCAAAGTCAAACAATGTATTAGTGATGGAGCTAAACTTACAACTCTTCCCCAATGTCATGTACACCACTCGAATGTAGGCATCTTACTAATTTTGTTTTGTCTTGAATAAACTAAGAGGCCTCCTAGTGCACAGCCTACTTTCTCCCATGCATGCAGTTGATTCTGATACATTCCAACCTAGGTTTAAAATAAAAGTTCAAAAGCCAACAAGAGGTAACCCAGGGCTTAGAGCTATTAAATAAATATAGGAAACTCACAGAAAACAACATGTGCATTTTGGCAATGTACACTTGAGCACCAAACTGAGAAAATAAGGTTATAGATACCAATAAACTAATTTTGACTTCTACATACCTGTGTCAATTGCGCTCACCTTATTTACTGTTCTAAATGTCCAAATGAAAAAGGTACAGTCTTATAGAATAATACTGTTGAACTCAGAAATGTTCTTGTTCTTAAAATTCAAATATTTCAATATGACAAATTTGTTCAGAGGCATAATTGTCTTTTTAAATATATTTCCTTCATTAGTTTGTTTTTTCAGCACTCTTGTCGCATCTGTACATCAAGACAAACTGTCATTTTCAAACCCACCCTTTAGACGTATTTAACTAGGCTTTTAAAGCAATTGAGAAGAGTGTTGTAACTGCCTAAATTGAGAAGCTTAAAGCAGGAGAACTAATATAAAGTGATTTACAGCCTAGCATTATTTGCAGAAAGTTTTAGAGTAAGATAAACTTCTAGAAGGCTGATGTTCAATACATATTTTAAAGTTCTGAAGTATTTTGTCCGACTGAAACTGAAATACACTGGCAAACTGGGCAGTCAGTTTACTTAAGCTTGAAAATTCCATTTCATTCAAATTGGATACAGTAGTTAAATAAAACAATGGGGCTTCTATTTTCTGCCACATGTTATTTTTTTTTAAATGTATACAAATGCTGTCATATGAGCAGACTGTTTGCCTGCTCAGTGCAAGGTTTTATGTTTCTGAAAGGCCTCCATCCCCATCCCTTAATGCTGAAAATAAATCAATTTCATCTGTTGGTTGTTTTATTTCTAGGGCTTCCCCCACCCGCCCCGCTTCCTTTTAGGCCAATTTCCACAAAGCCATATGGCAGCTGAGAGAAGGAAAGCAATGGGCTGCATTTTCAGATCTGAACAAAAGGGGCGGCCGTGTCAGAGTGGCCCATGAATGCATGGGACACAGTCATGTATAGAAGGGCCCCCGCCCTGTCAGGGAGGACCGAAGGGAAGGCTGATGGAGCTGCCACTGCTTAAACAGAGACCCGGTGAGTGCTTTCCTTGCTCATGTCATCCACTTCCGTCTACCCCCACTTTCACCACATCCCTTTCCAGTTGGTTTGGTGCCAAAATCCCATTAGCTATATTAATGACATATGGTTGGAGGAAGTGTGTGGCAGGACAATAAAGGCACGAATTGAGCATTCTTTCTTTTCATTCCCGATACTTGTATCACAGGATGCCAGGATCCCAACAAAGATTATGTCCATCACATTTTTTAGAGCTCAAAATGCACTACAGAAAAGAGTCCATAAAACATAATGACTTGTCCCTCACCTTCTCCAGTCGAGCTCTTCTGCTCTCTAGTGATACAAAATACTAGGTAGATGGCTACACATTTGAAGAATAGAACATGTTCTCAGGCTTTAAGTTTTTGAATCTTAAAAGTTTTGGATGTAGGGACTTGAAGTTCTGATGCAGGGACGTTCAGACTTTCCTGATTTCGCTGACTACACAGGCACCCGCATGCAAACACAGGCCTACGGGAACTTTGAAACAGTTAAGCTTCAGACCTTTTTAGACATGTGAAACAACTGCATAGCAAAGAAAACATTTTTTTTTTAAGATTTTATTTATTTATTTGACAGAGAGAGACACAGCGAGAGAGGGAACACAAGCAGGGGGAGTGGGAGAGAGAGAGAAGCAGACTTCCCACGGAGCAGGGAGCCCAATGCGGGACTTGATCCCAGGACCGCGGGATCATGACCTGAGCCGAAGGCAGAGGCTTAAGGACTGAGCCACCCAGGTGCCCTCAAAGAAAACATTTTAGTGATCACCATTTAGAAGGACAAGTCACGATGTACACAATGGCAATGACACAAAATTTTCAAAAGGAGTAAATAAATACATACGCTGTTGCCTCTCACACCAGTGCCTTACATAGAACTTGATGTTCACACTGGCAGGTGGTTAATAAGATGAAAAAAAGTTAGGGATGCATCATACTTTTTCTTTGCAAAGAGAGAGCATTGAAAGAGAGGAAAATGAGATGTGAAGAATAGCTCCTACCCACACACGTGTGTATCCCTTTAGTGCCCGTTGCTTTAAAAATTCATGGCCAGACAAATTGGAATGTACAACTGCGACTGCTTCTAATCCTGCCCAGCAGGATTCTTTACTGAATTCTTTACTCAGTAATTGGATATTATAATTATTATTTAAAGAAGTAATATGCATTTAAATATTTAGGTCGAAAAAGAATTAGAAGTATGGGGGAAGGGGCACCTGGGTGTCTCAGACGGTTAAGCATCTGCTTTTGGCTCAGGTCCTGGGATCGAGCCCCACGTCAGGCTCTCTGCTCAGCGGGGAGCCCGCTTCTTCCTCTCCCTCTGCCTGCTGCTTCCCCTGCTTGTACACTCTCTCTCTCTGTCAAAAATAAATAAAATCTTAAAAAAAAAAAAAAGAAGAAGAAGAAGTATGGGGGTAGAGGTTAATGGATAATTAATTATCTACCATTAGAAAAAATATTGACAGCTGAAGACAGGGAAAACCAGCAGTCCTGGGACTTGAGCAATGATAATGGTGATCTAAATAAAATGGCTCATGATAAGTGCCTCAAAGTGATATAGCTCTATCTGTAGATCTACATCCATAGCATCTATTTGAATTTTGCTAGCACCACATGTATAGGTACCAAAGTACCAAAGTCTACTCAAACAATCCCAAAACTGAGTGGCTCAAACAACATTCATTCTAATTTCACTCATGAATCTGCTGTTTTATCAGGGACAGCTCATCCCTACTCCATTCAGGGCCCACTGGGCAGGTTTGAAGACACAGTGCTGGAATCATCTGAAGACTCACTCACTCAGATAGTAGATATTGATGCTAACTGTTGGCTGAGACTTCACCTGGATCTGGGGCTACGTCTGGAACACCTACACCTGGCCAGTCCATGCGGCTGTTTGGCTTTTGCACAGCACGGTAGTTCTTTTTGAAGATCAAGAATCCCAGAGGATGAAGCAGAAGCTGTATTGCCTTTTAATATTTAATATCCATGGAAGTCACACAGTGTCAGATTTGCCATAGTTGAGCCTCACCAAATTCAAGAGAAGAAACCATAGGATCCACCTCTCCATTGTAGAAAGATCGTTTAAGATAGAATATATTCGGGGTGCCTGGGTGGCTCAGTCGGTTAAACGACTGCCTTCGGCTCGGGTCATGCTCCCAGGGTCCTGGGATCGAGTCCCGCATCGGGCTCCCTGCTCGGTGGAGAGCCTGCTTCTCCCTCTCCCTCTGTCTGCCGCTCTGCCTACTTACGCTCTCTCTCTATCTCTGTTAAATAAATAAATTAAAAAAAAAAAAATCTTAAAAAAAATTAAAAAAAAAGAATATATTGATGTGAACATCTTTGGAAATTACTGTCTGTCAAAACAGCACTGCTTAGTGTGAGGAAATAAATCTATATTTGATTAAGCCATCATAGCCAAGTTCCTATAACACACATATATTCTGTTATAGATACATATTGCATATGTTTTTGTTTGTTTCCATGCTTAATATGTGTCCTCTACTAGACTGTGAACTCCACTAGGGCAGAGATTATTTCCTATTGTGCTCCCTGTCTTGTTTACAGTAGCTGTTAATTTTAACAAGAATTTGTTGAAATGTACCCTGAAGCAATAGAGAGAAGGCTGAGAGCTTTGGGAGTTAAATGTCTTTCACTGTGGTCAAGTACAGAGTTCCATGTTGCAATACACTGACTCACAGCCATCAGGAGGGAGACTTCTAGGCCTGATCTACTCCCGAACCTTGAAGGTGGGTCTTGCTCTTAGAATGCTCAGGAATTACAAGTAGTTTTTTTGTGTGTGTGTAAGCACGGACTCTGGAAACAAAACACCAAAAACTGAACACAGTTTCTTGGCAATAACTTTCTAAGGACATTTTATTGGCAGGTTCACTCTGCTCTACAATTTCCTAATGAAAGCAATTTTCGAGTAACCCTGATCTTGTACAGTAGCAAATTGGAAGAGGTAAGAATGATTTAAATTCAGGTAGTATGGCATGTCAGTGTTTGAATTTTATATAAAAGACCATGAAAAGCAATGTCAATGTGGAAAACTCTCAAATACTATGCCCACAAAGCATTAAAAAAATAGCAGTAATGTCATTAGTAGTTTTACCTTTGCTAGTAATAAGACAAACTGTTACTATGATTATCAGATGTATTGTTTAAAGTGGTTTTGTTATGATTTCATTCATTGGACTGCATAATATTTACTCTCACATTTCTTCTAAAGTATAAATTCAATGATGGGGGAAAAAAAGTGTCTCATAGAAAAAAATGAAACTTTTTTCTTCCCTTATGACATGTGCGATTACCTCACCCTCTAAAGAATTTATGTTGTAAATACTGGGTTTATAGCAACACCTCAGATAATTAGAGTTTTAGGGGTATTGAGCAGAGAAAGAATTGCTGACTGTCTGCACAATACCCTCTTTTATTCAGTATTAGTCTCAGAAGAATGTGACGATATAGGTTAACTATGTTATGCCGTCCTTAAGGAGAAAAAAGTTTATATTTTTTTAGAGGGCAATATTCTTTTAACAAGCTAACCCAACTTGTAAGAAAGAAATAAAGCCTTATAAAAATTGGAATAAATGTCTTCCAACCATTATGTTATTTGAAACACTGTTTTACATGGTACATTCATTTTTGTCTTACCATCGCATAACTCTGCAAATAGCTATTGAATTCAAGCTGTCTCAAGGGTAAAAGCATAAAGCTGAATGTTTCTGTTGGATTTAGCTGAGCTCAAAGAACGTCTGGATTTGTTGGTCATGGCATTCCCTCTTAAACCCTCAAGTGTCTGTTTAAACCCAGTTATACCAGAACAAATCAACAATTCAGGGTTTTCTCTTACATATAAAAACATCTGTTTACATGGCTTATGTTTGGATGAATATAAGCATATTACCATTTACTGAAAAAAAATGACAAGATGGCATATAGCTTTTGTACCTAGTAATCTATATTCTATTCTTATGTTTCAATACTCTAATAAATTATAGAATAGAGTCTAATTCTCTTTGCCTTGTACTATTTCTGGTAGTAAATAGTCAATCAGAAAACAGATTTTAAAACAAATCTTTACAAAAAATATTTTTTTAAAACGCTATTTGTTAGTTATTTAAGCGTGAGAGCAAATATATCATCAGGAATATTAGCATTGTTATATTAACTTGTCTATAGATCTTTGTAAAACTCAAATGGAGAGAGAAAACAGATTATAAGGTAACAACTTACTAGACATATTTCTCTTTACTCGCGTTAAGATAACAACTTATTAGACAAATTTCTCTTTACTCGCGTTGTAAAGAGTACTACAACCACCATAACTATATAAACAGAAGAATGGAATACCAGCAAATAGAGTAGGTTACAAACGAGGGAGATGGAGTTTACTTCTTTTGTTTCCTTATCCGATATCTACTGCTCCTTCTCCTCCTTTGTAAATCCCATGGTTTGATCTTTCCAAAGTATGTAAAAGAAGGTAAGCAGGAAAGGACTGAAAAGTACTTACTTCTCTTATATTGCTACAGTGTTACATCACTAGCAGTTTCCGCATTTCAAATGTATCTAAAAAAATTAGCCTGTCAGCATTATTACAATCTTGAGATAGAGATATTTTGTGCAATCTGAATGCAAAAATAAGGCAGGTCTCAAACTAATAATGCACACTGGAGATAAACTCCTCTTCACTTAGGGTTCTGCAAACACCGTATCTGCATAAACTGAAGAATAAAATTCACGAGATGAAGTAGTTTTGCTCCTGTATTTTTTTTTTTTTTTTTTAATTCTTTAACCCTGAGGATATCTGGCCTGCAATTCCCATGGGCTGGGTGCAAGGCATTTTATTGCTAGTCATTTGCGCTCCTTGCTTATCTCTTGAGCATCTATAGTTTGACCAGTTTTTTAGCCCAAGGTGTTTTCACCCTTTTAGTTGGGTCCCTTTGATAGATTGATCCTTTTCTGGTTATTTCTAATGACTGAACGCCTGAGCCCATTTGTGTGTATACTCCAACTTTTTTTTTTTTTTTTTTTGCAATAAAATCTTTGAGTGCATACTGACTTCTATGCAACCATCACTTCTTCACTTCTATTTGTGTGGCCTCAGTTCTGGTTCTTAAGTGAGTCCCGAAGAACATATATCAAGCTCTCCTCTTGGTCACTTAGAAGACTTCTTTTTTCTACTTGAAGTAAAGGACAAGGACCTGCCTGAACCAGCCCTTTACATCAAGGATGGGGTGGAGGAGTACTCAGGGTGCAAAAAGTTCCCCATTTAAAATACTCTTCTCACATTTAACTAGCCTACTCTCTACTTCATAATCTCTTCCATAGGTTGTTAAAAATAAAAGCCACTTTATTCTGCTCAGCATTGTCTAAACTCTTGAGCTGAGACTGAAAGTAAAATAATTGTATTTAGAATCCTGTTGTATCCTTATACCACCATATTTATACTCTGATGTAAGTTAGCAGTTCTAGATAATCCACTGAAGGAAAGTGACTTGTCCAAAATAATAAAACATGAGATTGTTTTGCTGCCCTGACAACAAATAGAGGGATTTTGCCAAGTCTTAAGTAAACAACTGTTTTTATTGGTACATGGAAGGCAGATTAACATTCATTGGACAGGCAAACTAGTATCTCTTTAGCATATGGTTCTTGAGGATATGTGATAGGTCAACACAGATAATTTAATTATATTTAATTATATATATTTATATATATTTATATATATATTTATTGTAACAACAATAAAGGAGATAGTTAATATTTTTCTCATTTTACAAAGAAGCAAATTGACACATAGAAAGCTACTTTCTATTTCCAGAATAAGTTATTAAGTAACATGGAAAAACTGTTTTATCCAAAGCTTGCTGTTTCAGGGATACCTTGCTGACTCTTGACATACAAGAAAGTTTTTATTTACTATTACTACAGTTTCAGAAATTTAGAATGAGTTCTTTGGTCCAAAAATATGTGCCCCATTAAACATTGTATCTTTTCTCTAAAGCTTGTATTACATATCTACTTTGGTGATCATCTTGCTAACATGCATATGCTTAGAATTTTCAGCAATAAGTAGTAAAGTAATTTTGGAAATCATATAGCAAGTAACATAGGGAAAGTAAAAAGGACAAAGAAGCGGAAAAAAATCAGAGTACAATATGGCTAAACTATGTATTTTGGGTTAATCTAAAATAATTGTGGCAAAAATGTTCCAGTTAGGGCTAGGGAAGCAATCAGTTGCTGATATAATCACAGAGGCATGTGACCACAATGAAAGGGATAGGAGTGAGGAGACTTCCAACATCACAGGCCTTATGATCAACTGTGGATCCTTAGCAATGTTTTGTCAGTTTGAAAAACCTTCAATTTAAGAAATTACTAATTGCTTCTTGTTTATTTTGCTTAATTGACCTTTTTAGTCAAAGCAGCAAAGGCAGAATTGAATGAAATGATGAGATGGAGTTCACATTTCACATACACAAAAAAATTATATGATTTTGTGATTCATTTGGTCCCACTGTTATTGCTATGGTCTGAATGTGTCCCTTCAAATTCACATATTGAAATTCTAATGCCCAGTGTGATGGTGTTAGGAGATGGGACCTTTGGGAGGTGATTAGGCCATGAGGATGAAGCCCTCATAAATGGGATTAATGACCTATATTATAAAAGAGACCCCACAAAGCTTCCTTGCCCCTTCTACCATGAAGATAAAATGTGAAGTCTGCAACCCAGAAGAGGGCCCTCTTTTGGCAATGCTGGCACACTGATCTCAGACTTCCAGCCTCCGGGGCTGTGAGAAATAAATTTCTGTTATTTATAAGCTACCCAGTCTGTAACCTTTTGTTATAGCAACCTGAATGGACTAAGACAGTTATAAATATGAAAAAAAAAAAAAAAAACAAAACAAAAAACCCTGCATTTTCAAATATGAAACTGTGGGCAGAACATGGATTTCTCATCATTTTTCATAATGTTTTTTTTGGCTTTTGTATGTAAATGACACTCTTGCTCATTTATGGTCAAATGCAGCCTTTGGTTCTCAAGTCTTTTTCTTGCCTACAGCAATGTCACCTAAATATACTTACTTAAAATGTAACTGTAGTTAGTTAAAAAAAGAAATTGTAAGTGGACTATAGTGACTTTTAAGTTGGTGATTGATCCCAATAGGTTATTCTAGATTGACACCTGATCAATTTAGTGTTTTCAATGAAACGTCATTTTTAAAATTTCATCCCTGGGGATAAAGCTTTCACTAAAGAAAATAGCCTAAATGTCTGTGTTCCTTTCATCATTTAGATTAGCCAGGGAAGAGGGACATATTACTGTGAAGTGACATGCAAGTGAAGTTCATTGCCAGGGTGAGTAATAACTATTGTCTAAGAGCTATCTGGAGAAAAAACGAGATGGTGCAATTCACAGGGGCTTAAGTTTCTGCTAAAAAAATAATAAAACTTCCTTCCAATGCATTTCTCTTCCTCTCTGTCCTAATTTCATAAACCATGATCAAATTTGCAAGTTTGGCATCTTAAGTCTCTGTGGCCGTAACAATTTTCCCAGCTAGTAACAGATTCATTTCGCTAAAATTCTATTACTCTTAGCAATTTCTCTCAAGGATTGTAACAATTCTTCTGAAAACAGATCAGCAGCTTTCAGTATAATCTTACTTCATCTAACTGGAACAAGGTCCACTTCTGGTAAATCCTGCAACTGGATGTGACAGGAATAGAAAACTCTATTTCAGTACCTTGCAGAGTATGATGAAAGGCATTTGGAAGATGGTTTGGATTTTTTGTTTGTTTGTTTGTTTCATTTTGTTTTCAGTGTTTCTCTTAGAATTAACTTTTATTTTATTTTTAGTCATGCTTTAAAATGACTGCTCTTATATTTTAAGCCGAAATAAAGTAATAAAGTTCTCTTTCAAATGTTTACCAAACATATAAAACAATATAAACAAAGACCTTTTAGAAATATTTTTAAATTGTTGCATTAAAAGAGGTTCAGAAATAAACTGCTGAATTCTACATTAGCTATACTTATTTGCAAGTTATAAACACACATGTACATACTCAAAGGCTGATACTGCAGGTACTAACACTGAAAAAAAAAAAACTTCGAATATAAATCTGAGAAAGAAAAGAGAGAGGAAACTAGAAAAAAAAAACACAAAAAGGGAGAGAGAGGTCAGCAGAGAAAGAAGAGATAGATGAGCTAAAATCTTTTCACTTGTATTTACTTTAGCAGTCTACAATAGTTTGATGAAATTATTTAAAGCTTAATTTAGTCAAGAAAGTTAATTTAAAGAAAGTTCAATTGAAAGTTTAATTCAAATGAAAACAATCTTGTAAAAAACATCTATCCTTCAAGATAGTTAACTTTCAGGGAGGTATTAATTATCACTTTATAAGGAATCTAAGTGATCTTCCCCAGGCTATAGAGCCAAGAAGTGATACAACCAGGTCTGTGGCAAATTAAAAAAGAAAGAGGGTGAGAGAAGGAGACAAAAAAGAAAAGAAGAAAAAAAAATCTAACATCTAAAGTTTCTGTAAATTGAAATTGATATCAATTTTCTAAAATTCCTTAAAATCTTTAAAAATTCTTTTAAAAATCTTTCAGGATGTATTCAAAATAATTCATTACAGTGCTCATAATAATCTTTGTAAGAATTACAGAGCAGCGCATATCCAGGTGTATGGGGAGGCTTTTTAGGCCTTTCTCCTCCTTTCTTCTTTTCCCTTTCCCCTTTGTCTTCCTTTTTCCTGTGTCTTCTTTTTCCTCTTCCCTGTGCTCATAACAGCTACCATTTATTTAGTACTTGGTAGCTTTACTAATGTTCCTATCCAATGCTGAGTGTTTACATATGTTGTCTGGTCCCATCTCCAAAGCTATTCTACATTGTAATTTTTACCACTCACTCACAAACAAGGACATGGAGACTCCATTTGGAGAACAGCTAACCCTAGTGCTGTAGTCTTTATGCCACACATTGCATTACAATATGTCACAACCCCAGTGAATAGTTGCAAAGAAATCAGTACATACATTGTGCCAAAATAAATATTGATTTCTTCTTCTTTTTTTTAATTTTAATTCTAATTAGAGCTTGGGTTACTTAGTAGACAAGGCTAGGACTTTTACAAGGTAAGAAGTATAAAGTATAGGATATTCCCTACACTTCTCAACAATCTAGGGTTTTGGGGGTGCCTGAGTGGCTCAGTCAGTTAAGTGACAGTCTATTGATTTCAGCTCAGGTGCTGATCTCAGGGTCATGGGATCCAGCCCCACCTCAGGCTCCATGCTCAGTGGAGTCTGCTTGAGATTTTCTCTCTCTCCCTCTGTCCCTCACCCTGCTCACAATCTCTCTCTAAATAAATAAAATCTTTTGGGGTGCCTGGGTGGCTCAGTCGGCTAAGCATCTGCCTTCAGCTCAGGTCATGATCCCAGGGTCCTGGGGTTGAGTCCAGGGTCCTGGGATCAAGTCCCAGCATCGGGCTCCTTGCTCAGCGAGGAGCCTGCTTCTCCCTCCGCCTGCTGCTCCCCCTGCTTGTGCCCTGCCCCTGCTCTTGCTATCTCTCTCTGCCAAATAAATAAAATCTTTAAAATAAATAAATAAATAAATAAATAAATAAATAAATAAATAAATAAATAAAATCTTAAAAAAACCAATCGGGGTGTTTAGAAGTCAGAGTGAGTGAATACTATTTTGAATTTTGCAGACTGCTTAAGAATTATCATTTAACCATTTCCACTAACTTTAAAGAGGGTGAGTAAGGACCACAGTGGTTTGAAAGACTAACAAAAAATGCCCCTCTTGATTAGAATAGTTGTGCTACGCTAATAAGCCGTATTTTTATACTAATTAGTTCCATACCATATGAAGTTAAAATAAAAGTGAGCAATCTGGGATATTTAGACAATCAGTCAGAATAATTCTTGCCTGCATATTGGGAGTTTTAAAAAATGCACATTAGAACATTAAATATTTTTACACTATGTAGAATTAAAAACCTTTTATACTAATTGCAAAAATGTTAGTTCCCAAAAAGTTCAGTGTAATAAAATTAGCCAATTAGCAACGTGTAGCAAAAATATTTAAAGAGGTTATATAAGGCCAATTAAACAAAATCATAATAAAATAATAACTCAAGAATTAAAGATATCACTAGGAACTTTGGAAATTTTCTGCTTTGTACTATTCATTAAAGGACAGATAGCCTGGTAATGGAGAAATTTATCAGAGGGTACTGCAGAGAGAAAAACAGCTCTGTTAAAGTGGACTCCTATATAATGATAGACTTACAAACAGTTGGAAATCTGAACCAGGAACAGAAAACAATATAGGAATCTTCTTTAAACCATGGACCAGGTATATGGAAGATGGCCCAAAACCAAGAGGTCATAAAATAAGACAGCAGAGAGAAATAGAAGACTCAAAATGTCCAGATATGAAACTGACACAGTATTTCAGAGAAGACATGAAGTAAGGAACAAGAGGAGAACATTATTCCCTAATTTAGGCAAGAAAAAACTGTAACAGCCAACATGCAAAACTCAGGGAATATATAGACAGTTTCAATTAATCAGAAGCGTGAAAATGTTTCAAGAACCAGGCAAATACAGGGACACGTGGGTGGCTCAGTCAGTTAAGTGTCTGCCTTTGGCCTCAGGTTGTGGTCCCAGGGTCCTGGGATGGAGTCCTGCATCAGCCTCCCTGCTCAGAGAGGAGTCTGCTTCTCCCTCTGCCTTCCGTTACCCCTGCTTATGCGTGCTCTTTCTCTCTCTTTCTGACAAATAAACAAAATCTTAAAAAAAAAATAAGAAGAACCAAGCAAATGCATAGGATTCAGAAATACGTAAATACCAGATGTTGAAGTAGAGCAGGAGAAAGAAAAAAAAAAAAAAAAAACTAATAAACAATCAAGGTAGGAGACAAATCACGGGGCAGAATTAGAAATATTTTTCAAAGATATATTTATTTATTTGAAAGAGAGAGAGAGAGCAAGTGTGGGGAGGGGCAGAGGGAGAGAGATTCTCAAGTAGACTCAGCACGTGGTGCGGAGTCCAATGTGGGGCTCGATCCCAGGATCCTGAGATCATGACCTGAACCAAAATCAAGAGTCGGCGACTTAACTGATTCAGCCACCCAGGCACTCTTAGAATAGAATTTTAAATAATTTCCATCTCAAAGATATGATTCCTCATGGGGCAAAAGACAATCTCTGGGTAAAGATAGGTCAGTGCTTATAAGATCAGAAAAAAACACATAGGGATTAGTAAGTGAGCAACATTGGGAGCAGTGAAAATATGGGTCAGAGCTTGTTAGATGTCAGCAAAAGCGCCTAGACGGAAGGTAAATACAAATACCAATGAGTTATCTTCCATTATAAATAGACTACAAAATGTGTATTGCTCACATACACTAGAAGTTTCTTTCTCACATAATGATAATGGGTCGCACTCATTCAGGAAGGTAAGCTGACAGAGTTCTTGCCATTTTCAACAGGTGGCTTCCCAAAGTTTCACCTTCATTCCAAAGGGGAGAAAAGCATTCTGAACTCTAGCGGTCAAGAAAAGTCTCCTCCCATAGCTCTGAATGCGGGGAGCAAAACTGACTGCTGGTCCCAGCTGCTGCACTCCGAAATCCAGTACTGCTTTTGTGCTGAAGTCAATGATTGCGAATGGCAGAGATACTCAGGCAGGCCTGTGCTGGGAGACACACACTTCTCCGATGTGCAAGTTTGGCTGCCTTGCCGAAGCACTGTTAGAACTGCACTGTAGGGGCGCCTGGGTGGCTCAGTCGTTAAGCGTCTGCCTTCGGATCAGGTCATGGTCCCAGGGTCCTGGGATCGAGCCCCGCATCAGGCTCCCTGCTCAGCGGGAAGCCTGCTTCTCCGTCTCCCACTCCCCCTGCTTGTGTTCCCTCTCTCGCTGTGTCTCTCTCTGTCAAATAAATAAATAAAATCTTAAAAAAAAAAAAAAAAAAGAACAGCACTGTAGTCTAAGACTTTCCCTACACAAATTTACTTCCTTCCACCTCTCCTCCATGAGGATCAGACCTGTGTCAAGATCTGAGCACCCTCCCAACCTCTTCATACTCCCCATTTTCCCTCAGGTGATTTTCTTCAGTAAATGACTTGCATGTCTATACCTGTCTAATATCTGCTTCTCAGAGGACCCAACCTAATGCAAGTAGTGCCAGGAAGTGACCAGTAAAATGGGGTCTGGGACCAAGTCACTCACTGTCAGTCAAGGAGGATGCTATTCTGAAGAATGCAGGGCACAGAGAGTTGCACCCACGTGATCCACTTCAAGCACTGATGATTTCACAGAAGTGACCTGGGAAAATACCCCTGGAGAGAGAAATTCTTTTATAGATTTAATAAATCAGGCATTTGAAAAATATTGGAGCAACAATGCTTAGAAGGCATCGGAGCTTATTACTGCAAAGTGGAATTACTGCCTCGCAAAAGGCTAATGTGAAATTCAGGGCTTAAAGATGACGTGTGAAGAGCCACAGGGCTCTATGGTAGCTCTCTGAGCCTCTTACTCTGTAGTGAAAGAGCAGACAGAGCTAAGCGACCAACGGAAGGTGTCATATTTGAAGCTTCAGAGTTCCAGACACGCTTCACTGCCCGGCTGAGTGGGTGGGTACGCCAAGCTAAAATCAGGGCTCCAGTTGGAGCCCTGGAACATGCTTGAGGTGAGGATTTCTGAATTGGCTCCTCCCAAAGCGTTACCTCTGCACATCTTCCTGCTCCAAATCCTCCAAGGTCACACTTTGCCTACTTTTCCTTAGCAAGAGTGAGCTGCCTTGCTGGAAGATGCTGAAGAGGCCCATCTCCTGTGAGGACTCAGGGGCTTCTCTCATGGACACCCCGCCACCCTGAACTCATCTCCCAGCTACCAAGCCAAATACAGGGTTCAATCACAGGATTACTGGGCTGGGGAAATGCCAGGCCAAGGAGGGAGGAAAGGAATAGTTCATGCAAGGAAACGTAACAATCGCTTACATACCAGTAACATGAGCCAAAGACTGTCTTTAGGATTGGATTTTTTTTTTTTAAAGATTTTATTTATTTATTTGAGAGAGAGAATGAGAGAGCACATGAGAGGGGGGAGGGTCAGAGGGAGAAGCAGACCCCCTGCTGAGCAAGGAGCCCGATATGGGACTCGATCCCGGGACTCCAGGATCATGACCTGAGACGAAGGCAGTCGCTTAACCAACTGAGCCACCCAGGCGCCCTAGGATTGGATTTTAAGGGAACTTGATCAAGGGGACTAGTAGATACCACTGGATAGGCAATATTTTACTGACTTGAAATATTTGTAATATTTCACTATTGGCAAGCATTCTAAAAGATACAGGGATTTAACACCTTAACGAGGACCTTGGGGAATGAGATGCATTACTGATAACTACAGTGACTCAGAGAGGCCTAAAAGGGGGCTGTGACCAATGCTGAGCAAAGTGGAAATGCTCAAGCTGCCTAGACTGACAGTAGAGGAAGGAATATGGAGACCAAGTAAAGTGGCATGCTGGAATGGATATATTATGTGACGCCAAAAGAGTCACCAGGTTATGTTTTATGTGAGGTCCCCCAAACAGACCATTTTCTGAGGTCTCAGGAATGTGCTGGTGAGAGGTTAGAAAAAGTTCAGGAGCAGCCCTTGTCTGCAGTCACAGAGCTGGCCCTTTAATATCCCCGATGACAATGTGCCATGAAGTAATAGAGGTCAGATGGTAGAACTTACCTGTTACAAATCAAGAGGCCAGATTATTATATAATTTCAGGTTGGAGGAGCAGCCGAAAAGGATTGGTCAGCAGGGTGTTTAGAGATAGCTCATCGACAATAACATCCCAAGAGGCAAATAGACAGGTAGTCAGGATGTTGCTTAACTTTCACAACCAGAAAAAGTTTTCAGAATGAAGAAATAGGAGAATGAAGGCAGCTGTCCCAACACGAAGTCATATTTGCTTGCTCAATTCTCAAACTTGAACCAATTTTCAAATCCAGAAATTACTCATTGAAGAAGTGGCCTGGTGTTAGGAGGGAAGGATTCTCTCTACTCAGACAGGTACACACTGTAATGATTACCCTGGTCCTTCCCCAGGAGGACCTGTGGCCATTTATTCTGATGAGTACACTGGGAAAAGCAGAATACCCACACATTTCTAGGATCGTTGAGCACAGGGTCTGAGTTGACAGTGATACACACAGGGACCTAAATTGCTATCAAGTCTCCCTGTTACAGTAGGCAATTACAGGTGCCAGGTAATAAATGGAGCCCAGGATAAAGTTTGCTTTAAAATGGAACTACTGGCCCCACAGACCCCATCTAGTGGTAATTTCACCAGATCCCAAGTGTATAATTGGAATTGATACAGTTAGCAGTTGAAATAATCCCCATTTAGGGCTGGTCTGTGGAGTAAAAGTGTTTATAGCAGGCAAGGCCAGGTGGAAACCTCTGTCACCTCTTCCTCAATAGCCAAAATTTTAAATCACAAGAGTCTTTTATTAAGGGCTAGGGGATAACGGAGATGATGATGATTAAAGAGCTAAAGGATTGTAGGGGTGGTAGTCATTATCATATCTCTGTTTAGTTCACCAATCTGACCCCTGCAGAAACCAGGTAGATTCTGAAAAATATCTGTAGACTATCACAGGCTTACACAGGTCCCAGTCACAACCACTATGTTGTATGCATCATTGCTAGAGTAGATTAATAAAACCTCATACATGCTCTTGAGCCGCTAATCAAATAAGTAGATTTTTTCAAATCCAATCAGTTTGGAAGATCAGAAAGAGTTTGCATTCACTGGAAAGGACAAGAATATTCAATTTAAAATTTGTTCTCAGGACTAAGTTAATTATCTTGCCCTGTGTCATAATAAACTCCAAAGAAATTGGACCAACTAGTTATCCCTAAGAACACTACACTGATTCATAACATTTAGGACTTCATGCTGGTTGGAGAATAAGCAAAAGGTGGCTAGTATTCTGGAGGCACTGGTAAGACACACGCTCTCTAGAGGTAGGAGATAAATCCTACAAATATCAAGGAAACTTTTTTTCCATGAGGGTTTTATAATCAAAACTAATGATGTACTATATGTTGGCTAATTGAACTTAATAATAATAATAAAAAAGATTTTATAATCAGGTATATGCCAAGATCTTTCCTCAAAATAAAAGAAAAAAATGATTGCTTCTTTTATCCTCTGCTACAAATAAGGAAGCATAGTGTCTGGTAGGTCATTTGGGGTTCTGGAGGCAACACATTCTACACCTAGGACCATTGCTGTGTTTTGTAATTCTGGTGTTGCAGGAGTTAGCTAGCTTTGGATCAGGCCTGGAGCAGGAAAGAGTTCTGCAACAGTGCCAGACTGCAAGTTACTCTGTCACTTGGCCCCTATAATAAGGTAGGCTTTATGATATTGGGTGGGAAAAGTTGGAAGATGGCTCTTACGGCAGAATCCAGTGGAAGGATTATAGGGTGCCTTACATCATTCAGGAGTAAGACTGCCATCTAAAGCAGAGAAGTATATGTCTTTTATTGAAGAGCTTCTGACATGTCACTAAGCACTAAAGAGAGAATACTTGGACCATGGGTTACCATATATCCATATATCTGGAACAGCCCGATGCAAGTTGGGGTCTGTTGGACAGGCCAAGTCATAATGCCAGATGAAGCCCAGGGTTTTGTATGCTTGAGATCAAGCCTGAGCAGGGAAAGAAAACATAAGTAAGTTGCGTAAGCAGGTAGCCCAGACTCCATGTCATTCACATCAGTTGTAATAACACCTCCCCATATCTCACGTTTATGACTACATGGGATTGAGGAATTCTATACAACCCATTGAAAGAGAACAAAGAGAAGGACAGAGCTTGATTTACTGATGGGTTAGCTCAGTGTGTGGACTTAAGCTAGAAATGGATAGTGACTGCATTCTCGCCACATGTAGGGACTACTTTGGAAAAGAGTGGGTAGGTGCAATATATCTAATGGGTCAATCTATGATTGGTACACTTGGTCATCCATTTAATGTGGAGAAAAATGACCCAAGGTGAGATTACTGGTCAGTCAGTGACAATTGTCCTGGGCATCTGGTTGAGACCTAAAAGAAAAAGCATAGAAGGAGCAAAGATAAGTGGGGCTAGGGTAGAGACATGTGAATTCATATGTGGAATGGGCATGAAAAAGTGAAAATTTTATATCACATCTTAAAGACAAGAAGTGTGGTAGTGGGCCCATGGCCATATGATCCACCGGTTATATTACATACTGCATTATCTCGAGGAAGTTGGCCTTATAGAATGCTACAATAGCCTTCTAAAACACAGCTGAAGCACAAGCTCAAAGGCAACACTCTGAAAAAAAAAAAAATGCTCCCATCTTCAGGATACAGCATATGCATTAATTTAGAGACCTTGAGGTGATATTGTATCTCCAATAGGAAGAATATATGGGTCCAAGAACTCAGAAACAGGACTAGCCCAACTGCTGTCTTCAGTGATTAATTTTATGTGTCACCTTGGCTGGGCTGTGGTGCCCAGATATTTTGTCAAACATTATTGTGGGTGTGCCTGTGAAGGTGCTTTTTTAGATGACATTACATTTAAATCCACAGACTTTGAGTAAAGTAGATTACCCTCCATAATGTGGGTACACCTCATCCAATCAGTTGAAGGCCTTAAGAACAAACAAAGACTGACCTTTCCCAAGCAAAAGGGAATTCTGCAGCAGACTGCCTTTGGACTCAAATAGCAATTCTTCTCTGGGTCTCCATCCTGTCAGCCTACCTCATCACATTTTGTACTCACCATGTCTCCACAGTTGCATGAGTCAATTCCTTAAAATAAAACTCTCTCTGTATGGTTCTGTTTCTCTGAGAGCTCTGACTAATACATCATGATTCCCAAAGACCCATGGTGGGATGAGGGGGTGGTTCTGTGCTTCTAGTTTCCCCAATTTAGATTCTGCAGGGTTACAGGATTTGGTCTCCAATGGGAGTGCACTTTTGTCAGGGGAAACAATAGGATTCTATTTAAATACATACTACAGAGCATTTTAGACTCCTTACATCAAGGGACCAGAACATTTTAGACTCCTTACATCAAGGGGCCACCAGACAAGAAAGGTACCGCCAGACTGGCAGCAGTAATTGACTTCAATTCAAAGTAGGGATACTTCAGTACTTTATAGGGGCAGGGAGGAATTTGGAACCTAGGTGATCCATTCTGGTGCCCATGTCAAACCCCACTGTAACTGCGGATGGACAGCTGCCACAACTCTGGCCTGAGAAAGGTTTGACTGCCAAGAATGCAGACTCCTCAGGAATGAAGGTTTGAGTCACATTACCAGTTAAGCCACCAAGAATTGCCAGGGTGAGAGTTGAGGCTTAAGGGTAATTTAGTATGGGTATCTGGAATAAGGAGGGAATGGGTTCCAATTATGACCCTGAGACACCTGCAGCTTGGGGGCTATAGTTTGTCCCACCAACCTCCTTCTGAGTTTCTCCATAGGAGGAGTGGCCCATAGAAACAGAGAAGAGTTTCCTGACCGTGTGTGGAGCAGTGAAAGGAATAGAATGTGGCAGCCAAGTAAAGTCACCTTTCCAGTCTCCTACTGCAAGGAGTATCCATGACAGCAGTCCCAGCTGCTGTACCTCTGGGTCTACCACCACTTGACAAAACCATACTTCCTCTAGCCTGTCCCCAGGCATCAGGGAGAGTAAAGCAGACACATTCCTGGGAGATGCCGGACTCCTCGGACAGGCATTTTCAGTTTAAGTTTTCCCCCCGGCCTTGTAAAAACTTTCCCAGGATTGAACTGTACCTAAAGATGTTTCTGACCCAACTTTCCTTCCTTTCTCTCTCCACAGCATGACTCAGGCCTGGAAAGCTTTTTCACACACATACATCTCCTTCCCCATTTTCACTTGCAGACATTTCCTCTAATACATTTCTTGTATATTCAGTCCCACGTGGACACCTGCTTCTTGGAGGAGCCTGCGGAGGTCTTGGATAGGGGAGACCTGAAAGGCAACAATCCTCTCCACTCATAGGGTGATGCCTAACACTCAGTCATATACCTGCACTAACCCACGACAGAGCTAAGGAAATGGCCTAACTTGCTCAGACAGAAGGGGAAAGCATGGATTTAGCAGGCAGAAAGACAACACTGAACAGCAGTCTGTAGAAGACCAATGGTATCGAGAAACTGAAGAAAAAAATTAAAATGGTGTCTTCATAAATACTCAATTCTCCAAAGATATAAGGTGTTTTTTGTTGTTCTCATTGTTGGTTTGTTTTTAGTGTGCTTGTTTGTTTCACATATACACAAATATGTACTTATATAAAATTATATTTATATGTATAATTTGAATCATTTTTTGACTCAAGATACTCATGGGATCAATACAAACTTCACAATTATTTTAATAACTTCACAATATTTCATTGGCTGTATCATAACTTACTTAATCATTCATCCATTATTGGGCTGTTTTTTTCCTTCTCTATAATTATAGACAAGACTGGATGATAAATATATATATATATACATATATATATTATATATCTTTTGTCTTGTTAGTTAGTTGGTATGGGATGTTTACCCCTATTTACCTAAATAACTCCTCATATTTCACCTTTGAATTTAAATATCATTTCATTAGGATGCCTCCCCAGGCCATCTAGACTATAGCTTATTCCCTGTTTTATGCTATCCCAGCATGTTATATCCCACAGCTTGTATTTTATAGTTTGTTGTTATAAAATTCTGTAAGTATTTAATTTTTAAAAATTCATTCATTTGCATTAAAATACATTATGTATGAGGACAGGGATATTATATTGTTGGCTTGCTTAATATTTTATCCATGGCACAGTAATCATCATATAACATATATCATATTCAATAATATCAGTTTAATCAATGACTGAATTCACTTTTCACAATTTCTAATGAAAATGAGATTTTATTTATGAATGCCTTCTTCAATTTTTAGTCTATTTAATAAATACCACTTTATATATGGAAACATCATGAGTATTTTAATTAATTTGTGTGAACTCTTTGTTTAGTAGGAAAATTGGCTTGTTGAGATGCTCAGTACAAAACATTTCCTTACAACATTTATTTCATGTAAAAGTTTAAATAAGTTAAATGATGGTAGAAAAATTTAGCTGTCTGCCTTACTGCCTCTCAAGAAACAAACAGATCAGTCAACCCTCTGTGGGCAATGTTATCTTACCCTCATCCCTTTTATCTGTTTGAAGCTTACTCTATTTGAGGGAGGGGAATCCCTTGGGTTGTAAACTAGTGTCTTCATGCTTCTGCTAAAGCAGTTTTGGGTCTTTATGCAGTCTCATGTGGAAGTAATGTTTTTAAATCTAAAACAAAATAAGGAATATTACCTTCTCCTTTTACCCACAGATTAAAATTTTTTCAGTTGCCACAAGTAGCGTAAGTATTTCCCGAGTTAGTTCCATCTATTTATTTCTTCATAGCATGGAAAACTATGATTGGTTGAAGAAAAAAATCAAATCAAATTCACTTGATAGGAATTGGCTATTTACCCATCTATTTTCATCAGTCAAAGACATCACATGGAGTATTCTTAGCATTGTGTGCATGTGACATCTAACAAGATGAACAAGTCAGTCCTTGCTCTCAAGAGCTGTGATTTAAGGATGGGGGAGAAAACACATTGTTATTTTTAACTTTGCTAAAAAGTGTACTAAGCCTTATATGTCTGAGAAACAAACTGAGGGTTCTAGTGGGGAGGGGGTTGGGGGGATGGCTTAGCCTGGTGATGGGTATTAAAGAGAGCACATACTGAATGGAGCACTGGGTGTTATACGCAAATAATCAATGAACACTACATCAAAATAAATAAATAAATAAATAAATAGGAAAAAATTTAAAAAAAAAGTAAACTTTATACATGATTAGTACCATTAGCCAGACAGGAGCCAAGTGTTGGAGGATTTATCAGAGCAATAGACACCTCTACAGTTTCCGAGTATCAGAAACAGCCTTGGGTGGTATGGTATTTGATTGCAGCCTTTAGTGATGGGTGGCATGTCAAGGTCTATAGATAAGAAGAAAATAAATATTTTTGAAAAGAAAGAATAACACAATCAAATGTTCAGATATGAAAAACAGAAGACATAGACACTGAACAGGGAAAGTAATTTTTGCTGGGGTTTCATGGAGTTGGAGGAGATTTGTGGGAGGGCAAAACTTACCCTACTCCTTTGAAAGGCAATTGAGATGTCATCGACAGATGAATAGATAAAGAAGATGTGGTATATATATACAATGGAATATTATGCAGCCATCAAAAACCCTGAAATCCTGCCATTTGCGATGACGTGGATGGAACTGGAGGGTATTATGTTGAGCAAAATAAGTCAATCAGAGAAAGACATGTGTCTTATGATCTCACTGATATGGGGAATTCTTAATCTCAGGAAACAAACTGAGGGTTGCTGGAGTGGTGGGGGTGGGAGGGATGGGGTGGCTAGGTGATAGACACTGGGGAGGGTATGTGCTATGGTGAGCGCTGTGAGTTGTGTGAGGCTGTTGAATCACAGACTTGGACCTCTGAAACAAATAATACATTATATGTTGAAAAAAAAAAAAAAGAAGATAGTAGGAAGGGAAAAATGAAGGGGGGGAAATTGGAGGGGGAGACGAACCATGAGAGACTATGGACTCTGAGAAACAAACTGAGGGTTCTAGAGGGGAGGGGGGTGGAGGAATGGGTTAGCCTGGTGATGGGTATTAAAGAGGGCACATACTGAATGGAGCACTGGGTGTTATACGCAAACAATGAATCATGGAACACTACATCAAAAACTAATGATGTAATGTATGGTGATTAACATGATTAAAAAAAAAGAAAGGCAATTGAGAGTGCTTGCTCATTTGTGAGTTGGGGACTGTTTTGATACGAGCTATCCTACATCTAATCTCACATAATGTACCATGTGTCTGAGTGGAGAGAGGAATGAAGGAAGAGGATTTATTAAAATAGGCTTGATTTAGTCTGAAATATGGAGGAGGAGATATAGAAATATATAGCTGTGAGTGCTTCCAAGTTAAATTCATAGAATTAACAAAATATTGCTCAAGTGAATTTTATATATAAAGAAAAGCACAAATAGACAAAGATGACCCCAAAGTTTCTAAGTGAGGGAATCATATTTAAAGAAGTGGAGGAGTTGAGGAACTGTTTGGCACATAAGATAATTTTATCCATTTTTAAAATAATTAGTAGCTGAATCTACTTAATGTCAACCACTGATCATAGATCCTGGAATGTTGTAAGTTAAAAATGAAAATAGAAAAAAAAAAAAAAACCTGCAGTATTTGGTTTACATCACATTGAGTTTTAATTGTCCATCAGGTCCTGGTAGAGATGTCTGAATGGCAGGTGGAAATGAAACCTTCAACCTCGATATTCTGGGCTGAGTGTTTATGTCCTTACCCACTCACCCCTGCCAAATTCGTATGTTGAAGTCATAGCCCCGATGTGATGGTATCAGGAATGGGGCCCTTGGGAATTAGGTTTAGATGAGAGTGGAGTCCCCATGAGGCAATTATTGCCATTATAATAGTGACTCTAAGGCCTCCTCTCTTTGCCATGTGAGGCTATAACAAGAAGGCAACCATCTGCAAGCCAGGAAGAAGACCCTCACCAAGAACCAAATTTGCTGGCACCTAGAACATGGGACTTCCCAGCCTCTAGAACTGCAAGAGATAAATGTCTGTTGTTTAAGCCACCCAATATGTAGTATTTTGTCACAGTCACCCACAGAGTTTAAGATACTGTGTCTGCGAAGATTGGACATTGACAATAGCTAAAATCCATAGATTTGCCCAAAGAATAAAATTGTAGGACATACCCACATTTAAGGGATCACAAAATAAAAAGCTAGGGGAATAACAATCTTGAAGTTATTGGATAAGTAGCAGAACTAAAAAGTAGGGACTCAGAGAAGAAAAGAGGATAACTCTAAAAAGTGATCAAAAGTGGCCAAACCTATTTTTTTGGCAAAGTACAAAGAAGCCTGAGCCAAGTAAATAAGCTTAGAAAAATGGTTGTCTTAGAAGAAAGTGGGAGAAGAAGGAATTCCAGCAGGCATCAGAAGTTTTTATTTAATTCAACACATATTAACACTGCTATCTTCAAGATGTTCTGTAAACCACTGCATATGCAGAAACAATGCAACAAGGTAGACAAATCTTTCCTTGTACAAGAGAAAGTCAAAATAAATAGTCAAATACTTTTAAAAATATGAATTGTGAAAGAAACATACAAGCTTTGGGATTGAGAACAACACAGCACCTACATTTCGTTCAAGAAAGAATACTTCAACTGAAATTTGAAAGATAAGGAGGGACTAGCCATGAGAAGAAAAACACCATATGCAACAGCCTTCTATGGGATTTATTGAATTCCAGAAACTGAAGGAAAGTCATTAAAGTCAGAACATAAAAAGTAAGGAAGAGAGTAGATGGATGTGAGACTGGAGATGTAGGAAGGAGAAAGATCATGCATTGCTTCTTTAGCACCAAAAGGGGTTTGGAATTTCTTTTTCTTTGTGAAATGGGCCACTTAGGGCATTTAGTAGGAGTGTGGAAAGATATGATTTCTATAAACACGGTAAACATCTGACAGTATTATAGATTACAATGTAGAATAGATTAGATGGAGCAGGAGTGATAAAGAATACAAGTCAGGAGGCTATTAAGATATTCTGGAAAGAGAGAATGATTATCTGGATTAGGGTTCTGGAAGGAAAAACAAATGCTTAATGGCCCTGGAGTCTCTCAGTTAAAAACAAATGGGTCTAAAAATGTCTCTGCCATGTGCTATATTGTGACATTAATTTCTACTTATTTTCAAAGAAACTCAAATTTACCACCTATAAAATAGAAGTGTTGCAAGTCAAGGTGCCTAGGGAAGAGATTCTGAGTCTTTGAGTTTATGTGGGAGGACTCAGGATCAACCCTTGTGGCACAGGATCAACCCTTGTGGCAGAGAAAGGAAGCAGGATTGAATATTTGTATAAGAATGAAACTAACGTAGAACAACAAAAGTAATTTTAAAAACAAGAGCAAATTTGGAGAACTTACACCACCTGATTTCAAGGTTTATAAAGCTGTAGTAATCAAAAGGATGGTATTAATAGAAGGAAAAACATATAGAGCAATGGAATAGAATAGAGAGTCAGCCAATAGACCTACACATATATTATCAGTTGCTTTTTAATAAAAGTTCTAAGCTGTTCAATAGGGGGAAAAAAGTCTTCCAACATATATGGTGATGGAACAACTATATGAGAGAAAAGTAAACATCAACACACATCTCACAGAAAATATATAAATCAAAACAAAATGGATCACGATCTAAAAGTAAAAGTTAATAATATAAAACTTCTAGAAGAAAACATAATAGAAAATGTTTAATACTTTGGAATAAGGAATGATTTCTAAAATAGGACACCAAAAGCATGAGCCTTTAGAAAATGAATAGAATTTTCTCAAAATTCAAAGCATTACTTCATTAAAAGTCACCATTAAGAAAATTAAAAAAATCAAGGCACAAAATGAGGCATGCTATTTGCAATAAATATTTCTGATAAAAGAGGTATATGCAGATAATATAAAGAACATTCATACCTCAATGAGAAGCCAACGATGCTACAAAGATGTCAATAGATGCTTCACCAAAGAAGTATACTAATGGTCAATCAGTGCATGAGAAGATGTACTATGTCACTAACTACCAGGGAAATCCAAAGCTAAAACACAATTAGATACCACTTCACATAAACTATAATGGGACAAATTAAAAAGATTTACATTACCAAGTGTTAGCAAGGATATAAGATGACTATAATGCAAAATGATGTTTCTATGTCTTTGGATAACATAGGACACAGTTCAATGAACAGAGTAGTCTCTAGGCTCCTCTCCAGCTATAGCAAAGAAATTTGTTTCCGACCAACCCTTCCTCTGAAATCTGAGAACCCCAAAGACTACGTCCAGTAAGGGTTTACAGGAAATAAAATTCCTCACAGGTACTGAATCACAGCTTTAAATGATCTCAATCACTGATTAGATTTAGTTTTTCTTCCCTTAATTAAACTGTCAGAAATTAAACCAAAAGCTCAAAGGGAGTATAAATTAAGGAGCTTCAAATTAAGTCTAAAATTTTTCATTTATAATGTGTGGCATTTGAACAAAATTAATCTAGCAAAAAAGTGTGCAATTGCTGACAAAAATCAAGATGAAATATAGAAAATAGAAAGAAAAATACAAGAAAGCCATATATTGAAGTTGTCTAAAGGAGACTTTAAAATAATTGTGATTTAATGTTCAAGTTATTAAAAGAAAAAAAAGAACAGAAAATTTCATCAGGGAACTAGCATCTATAAATATATCACACCAAAATTCTGGAACTGAAGAATAACATAACTGAAGTTAATAACTGAACAGATAGCACAGAGATTAAAGAATGAAATGAAAGAAAAAGGTGGCATATCTAAAAAATAAAAATAAAAAAAGCACAGTAGGGGGCATATGGTATTTGCCACAAAGTTTATTTTTTTAATTTATTTTTTATTTTATTATGTTATGTTAATCACCATACAGACATCATTAGTTTTTGATGTAGTGTTCCGTGAGTCATTGTTTGAATATAATACCCAGTGCTCCATTCAGTATGTGCCCTCTTTAATACCCATCACCAGGCTAACGCATCCCCCCACTACCCTCCCCTCTAGAACTCTCAGTTTGTTTCTCAGAGTCCATAGTTGCTCATGGTTCATCTCCCCCTCCAATTCCCCCCTTCATTTTTCCCTTCCTGCTATCATCTTTTTTTTAATATATAATGTATTATTGTTTCAGAGGTACAGGTCTGTGATTCAACAGCCTTACACAACCCACAGCGCTCACCATAGCACATACCCTCCCCAATGTCTATCACCTAGCCACCCCATCCCTCCCACCCCCAACCACTACAACAACCCTCAGTTTGTTTCCTGAGATTAAGAATTCCCCATATCAGTGAGATCATAAGATACATGCCTTTCTCTGATTGACTTATTTTGCTCAGCATAATACCCTCCAGTTCCATCCACATTGTCGCAAATGGCAAGATTTCATTCCTTTTGATGGCTGCATAATATTCCATTGTATATATACATATATATATACATATATATATATATATATATATATGTATATATACCACCTCTTCTTTAACCATTCATCTGTCAATGGATATCTTAGCTCTTTCCATATTTTGGCTATTGTGGACATTGCTGCTATAAACATCGGGGTGCACGTACCCCTTCAGATCACTACACTTGTGTCTTTGGGGTAAATATGAAGTAATGCAATTGCTGGGTCATAGGGTAGCTCTATTTTCAACTTTTTGAGGAACCTCCATACTGTTTTCCAGAGTGGCTGCACCAGTTTGCATTCACACCAACAGTGTAGGAGGGTTCCCCTTTCTCCGCATCCCTGCCAACATCTGTCATTTCCTGACTTGTTAATTTTAGCCATTCTGACTGGTGTGAGGTGGTATCTCATTGAGGTTTTGATTTGGATTTCCTTGATGCCGAGCGATATTGAGCACTTTTTCATGTGTCTGTTGGCCATTTGGATGTCTTCTTTGGAAAAATGTCTGTTCATGTCTTCTGCCCATTTCTTGACTGGATTCTTTGTTCTTTGGGTGTTGAGTTTGACAAGTTCTTTATAGATTTTGGATACTAGCCCTTTATCTGATACATCATTTGCAAACATCTTCTCCTATTCTGTAGGTTGCCTTTTGGTTTTGTTGACTGTTTCTTTTGCTGTGCAGAAGTTTTTTATCTTGATGAAGTCCCAATAGTTCAGTTTTGCCCTTGCCTCCCTTGCCTTTGGTGATGTTTCTAGGAAGAAGTTGCTGCGGCTGAGGTCGAAGAGGTTGCTGCCTGTGTTCTCCTTTAGAATTTCGATGGACTCCTGTCTCATTTAGGTCTTTCAACCATTTGGAGTCTATTTTTGTGTGTGGTGTAAGGAAATGGTCCAGTTTCATTCTTCTGCATGTGACTGTCCAATTTTCCCAACACCATTTGTTGAAGACACTGTCTTTTTGCCACTGGACATTCTTTCCTGCTTTGTCGAAGATTAGCCACCAAATTTAATGTAACATTTCATTTAGAGTCCTAGAAGGATATGATGTGAAACACATATTTGAAGTGTTAAGACAATTCTCTAAAATCAGTGATGGAATTTAAGTTACAGATGCATGAAACACTGTGAACCCCAAGTTTTAAGAGAGACATTTATAACAATTCTAAATTTATGTGTACCTAGTAACCAACCTCAAAATATATAAAGCAAAAATTTACAAAACTAAAAGGAGAAATAGACATTTCTAAAATCAGAGTGGGAAATTTCAACGTACCTTATCAGTTATTGATAGGATATGTAGACAAAAAAATCAATTAGAATATATAAGATTTAATATATTTTTTAAAGATTTTATTTATTTATTCATGAGAGAGAGAGAGAGGCAGAGCGAGAAGCAGGCTCCCAAGGAGCAGGGAGCCCGATGCGGGACTCGATCCCAGGACCCTGACATCATGACCTGAGCCGAAGGCAGACGCTTAACCATCTGAGCCACCCAGGCGCCCTATAAGATTTAATATTATGCTAAACATGTTTGATCTAATTTAGATGTATAACCTTGCACCCTACAATTGTAGAAAGGAACATTTATCAGGGTAGTCTTCTCTCCCAATTTGTACAAAGCAAGAAATATTTGAGAACTGAATGAGCTTGTGGTTATTTTCTTGATCCCTTATTTTTACCTTCTGAGGCCATATCAAACAAGTATATAGTAAATAAAATACATTTTTTTAATAAATCATAGACTTAAAATTGGAAGATTTTTATCACGAATAACATTTCTTTAATTGAGGGCACATGGACACAAACTATCATTGTTTAAATATTGCCTTTTTATTATTTTGAGTCCAGGTCAGAATCATGTCTCAACTTACCTCCCACTCTTTCACCCATCTATTAAAACTGTTTTTAATCCTCAGAAATATTGCTAAGGTCAATAATAACATTAATTTTTATGTACCTAATAATACTGAAGAATTATCTACATCAAGGGTCTGCAAACTACAGTGGGGACCTTGTTTTTATAAATAAAGTTTTGTTAGGACAGAGTCACACCTCTTCATTTACATATCGTCAATAGTGGCTTTCACATTACAATGGACTATGTGAGTAGTTGTGACCAAGACAATAATGGCAACAATCCTGAAATATTTACTCTCTGTCCCTTTAAGAAAAAACGTTTGCCAATCCTTGATTTCTGATCTACATGTTTGAACAAGCAGAGACTAATCTAATGAAATTTAAACCATATGGACATCTTAGGTCTATTACTCATTTATGTTTAAAGATTTGCAAAAAGCTCAATTTTTGCATTGTTCTTTTTGTTTGAGTAGGAACCCTTCATATTAGAAATTGCTAAATGTAAGGTCCTACTGTACTGAGAACTTCAATAAATAAAACAAACATTACAAATATTTTAATATGGCATGAACAAAAATTATGAAATGTATGGAGTTATCACGTTCCTCTCTGTAAATTGGAGGTAATACTGCCACAAGGGCATTTTCTGGAATCTGATCCAAATATTCAAATCACTCTTGGGACCATTACACAATGAAAATAAATAACATTTTTAAAGAAGATAGAGAACGACACCTCATCATCTATAGCTGTCTTCCCTATTTCTTAGTATCTCCTTTTGCGTTGTTTTTTTTTTTTTTTTCAATTTCATTATAGGGAATATCAAATGCATCCCAAACTCACTCACCATGAAGTTGTTATAACAAAAAAGGAAAAAAACAAAACAAAACATAGGGAGCGGAAATGAAATCACATGTCTACACTTCTGGAAACAATCAAGCTGCACGAGTTAGACAGCAGGTCAGTGCTGTTTTGTCAGAATACCATAGTACAACTCTATTGAAAAATTAAACCAACACAGAAATTGGAAAAAAAATAGGAGAGGAGATAAACATTCAAAATATTGCAGACTGTATGTACAGCTTGACACCATGCGGATGGTCTTCATTTATGGAAAGGTTTTGAAAGAACTGTTGTGAAGAGTGGAAATTAACCCTTGAAAATAAAAGACCGGCAGCAATTTCAGGACAGACATTAAAATTGTGTGATTTAAAAGGAATCTTTCAATATTTAAGGCCACCTACTATCTGTCCTTCGAGATGTGAAACCATATATTGTTTTTCATTTAATCACACCTATCTATTCATTTGTGCTCCATATACCTTGTAATAATTAGAAATAATACTGTCCTAGATACGCAGATTGCTAAATTTTAATTCCAATATGCCTATTCCAATACTGCTACACATTTTGTTACTTTGTTTGCTTAACCGACGGACAAACATTTAAAACAGGAAAGACTAGATCTGGAAAACATGATTTTGAATTCACACGTGAAGATATGGGTACATTTCTGGATCTAAGCAATTCCTTTTATTTTATTGCTTCTTATTTTTGTCTAGTGGTGATAATATATCCTTAGTGTATATGTACATGTGTTTATACGTATTTATTTATAAATATAATATGTATCAAAAAATAACCAAAGTTTCAAGTATTGTTGGAACAATATAATTAATTTTTTTCATGAATCTTATGAAAAGAAACAGTAACAAGTTAAGGAAATATATTGATAATTTGATACCCTATGTGGGGTATTAAGTTTCATAGTGTTTAAGTTTCTATGAAGAACAGTATATATTTATGACTGTCAGTATTATTAAAAGATGAATAGACAGAAGACAGGATAGATTGATAGATAAATAGATACTACCACACACACACACACACACACACACACAAACACACTATTACACAACTCAAGACCGATTGGAATTTATGATCATGGTTGGTAATAAATGTTTGTACAAGGCCTCTGAAGATTCTATTTAATAAATTTGATCATTAAATTTGGAAATGACTTAAGTCTTAGTAAAGACATTAACATTTTCCTTCTAATAATGAAACAATTTCTACTCTCAAGTATTTATTTAAATATTATGCACAAAATAAGACTAAAGTGGAACTAAAATTTTAACATGTCATTTTATCTTTGTAAAGTTGGCAATAAGATTGTTAATTATATGGTCCCCATATTTCTTCTTTACCCAAAAGACTATTAATTATATCATAGTATTTTGCACGTAGATTAATGATACCACTAACAATTCCTCGCAAAATTTCTTCAGCTTAAAAAAACTAGCATGTGGGGCACCTGGGTGGCTCAGTTGGTTAAGCGACTGCCTTTGGCTCAGGTCATGATCCTGGAGTCCCAGGATCGAGTCCTGCATCGGGCTCCCTGCTCTGCAGGGAGTCTGCTTCTCCCTCTGACCCTCCCCCCCATGCTCTCTCTCTCTCATTCTCTCTCTCAAATAAATAAACAAAATCTTTAAAAAAAAAAAAAACTAGCATGTGTATAAATAACAATACCAAAGAACTGTGGGAGGGACAGACGGATTTCCTTGTAATTTTGCTTATAAATGAAACTAAAACATTTAATAATAATTCTTTAACATTTTCAGAATAGACTAGGTAAGACAAACAGCAACTACATATATTTTTGACAAAGAATTGTTTATTTCTATTATTTAAAATTTATCCCTTTATTTTCAATAATAGGACATGAGGAATATTTATAGGTGGTTGTTGACTGAACTGATGAAAGTAGTTCATTTATTAAATTTGCATTGTTTCCATACTGAATTTCAAGCATTCTGCTAACTTCTCAGGATACAGAAATGAATGGAGCATTATTTTTGCATTGGTAGATTCTAGCCTAATGGGAAATTTGACTTGAAAACATGAAGCATTCAGTACTAAAATAAAAACTGCATCCAGAAAAGCCCCAGATCCCATAAACAAATATTTTTTTCAAACATTTTCTCACTTTCCTCCACTTGCAAATGCAAGGAATTTTTAAATAAGTTCCTTCTTTACAATTACAAATTTTGTCTTTGTTTTCTATTGTTGCTTTATTTTGCAATGTCTTCAGCAAATGTGTTCCTGTATCAGTTGTCCATTTGCTTTGCCATGCCTAGAACAAGACAAACAAAATGAAATACTAAATGTGTTAGTCAAATTACTTGTACTAAAAGTTATTTTACCAAATGCACTGACCTGAAATTGTGAATTTTGCCTTTTTGTTTTTCTAGTATAAAACTTACACGATTTTAGATATCCTAGCAAATAACTTTTAAAGCTTTGCATCTGACTGTTAAATGGATATATCAATATTTAATTTAAAATTTGAGCTAATATTTGCTTTATCTTTCCGTCATTTGTCTGCTAAAGTTATAATAAAATAAAAGTAACAAAGCTAGTTTTGTAGTGGAAGCCCCGGGAGTTTATTATTACATTGATATGGAAGTTTTCTAACTTTCTATGGGTATGTTTTTTTAAAAGAAAATATAAATTCTTCCAAGAACAAGACAAAATCAGTTGAAAAAGTTGTAAATGTGGAAATCATTTTGTTCTAGGAACAAATGTGGAAAATGGTATAATCTGAAGATTATAAAATTGTGGTTCTTTTGAGGTCAAAATGATCAGTATTATTTTCTCTTGAGCAACACAGGAAGTAAAAGGGTCTTTTTTGTTAATTCCATCTGGCTCACAGATGTCATTTATTGTGAAAATTGGAAATATATGAAAACCTTATGGTTAATCTGTTTGGAAACACATTCATGTTTATGGCAAGATAAAAATAGATATGATAGACATGTTTAAAGATGATATATTTACATATTAATCAAATCTAAAAAATTTGTAAGTTACTAAATGATAATTTTTCAACTAATGATCCTCATATAAAATAATATTCAATGAAATTTTCACCAGTCCAAAGAATAATTTTTGAATAAGATGTTTTTAAAAGAAACTTACTTTTATCACTAGAAGATATATGGAAACATGTAGTGATTATGTCAGGGGAAAACTCTTACTCATTTAATAGTGTTCTTGATAAGCCCTGGCTTATGGATCATTTCTTTGGAAATTGTGCTACATTCTTTGTTTCCACTTAAATTTGGCTTCTAAGAAAACATTAACTAGACACTTATATTTACCTTTAGAATGTATATACAATATAACATTTTAAAGTTTTCATTTAAAAATGCAGAAATAGACCTTTAGAATGATGTCCATATAGCCAGCATAACACTAAATCTGTTAAAAAAAGAAAAAAAAAAAGGCAACACCACACACATACATATAGATAGTTTTCACTCTGTATCTGGCTTTCTCACCATAACTGTTTTATGCATTAAGAACAATCTGGCTGATAATACGGTGTGTAAGTGAACCTTAATGTGATGTCTGACTTTCTTCTGATATAGTCAGTTATTGTCCAGAGCCTGAATTACTGAATCTCACTTTCCTACTGTTCCCAGTGGGCATAAATTCTCAAATGTATCTAGAGTCTCTGCAAATACAACATCATACTGCCTCCTGCGGGTCAGCTAAGAGGGAAAGGTTATAAGTTCAGGAAATACTGCTGAACTAAGCAGCTTGTGATTTCACCTATAAACTAATAGGCATACAAATATATTTGCTCAGTATTATATAGAAAGACATGAACTGCTGCTTGTAGTTTTGGGTCAGGCATCTGTACTGAGATGGTAACACTAAGGTCCAGTGAACACAGCAAACACAGCATTACTGTGATATACAAGTTTCTCTGTAAACCAACAACAAGATTACACTCAATTATGGCCTCATTGAAGCTGAGTTACATGTACAATAGGCAAAAATAGAAGTGAGAAGGGAGAGTTAGAGGTGAGTGCATGACTTAAAAAAATGCTTATCTGTGCCATTACTGTATCTTTGCAACATGTGAAAGCAATCTGAAATTTGGATTCCACAGATACATCCTACATTTTTTGAAATTTCTTTGACCAATATGTACTATATTTCCTAGACAAGGTACATATTGCTAAAATGGCATCAGGAATTTCATAATTAGGTTTAATTTGGAAGAATTTAAATATGGTATCATAAAACTAAATGTTAATTCAATTCAACCAGGATAATGTAACAGCTTCTCTGAGAATTTTGGCGCAGACCTTAGGCAACGGTGTCTCTTTTCACACATATGGACGTGTCTTTAGGGAAAAATGAATGGAAAGTAAGTAAGCAGAGTAATAACCGGATGTATCCAAATTGCCTACCAAATCCACTCAGCTGAGACTGAGAAAATCTTGGCCCATACAACCTTTAAAGCCATTCACAATACTGCTTACCCCATGAGACCTTTCAACAGCTAACAGTGCAAAATGACCGCAATATCCAATAAAATTTTCTGACACGATTACTGGGGGTTATAGGCCTATGACAATTTTTGAGCTTCTGAACCTAACAGCTTTAGAATCAACTTAAAATCAGTAACAGCATTTGATATTAGTCATATTTGTTTACTCCTAGAATTTTGATAGGTATCATAATTTTGTAGTATTGATCAATATGCTATGTGCCATGTCAATATAAAAAACACAAACATCGGGGCGCCTGGGTGGCTCAGTTGGTTAAGCGACTGCCTTCGGCTCAGGTCATGATCCTGGAGTCCCGGGATCGAGTCCCGCATCGGGCTCCCTGCTCAGCGGGGGGTCTGCTTCTCCCTCTGATCCTCTTCCCTCTCGTGCTCTCTGTCTCTCATTCTCTCTCTCTCAAATAAATAAATAAATAAATAAATAAATAATCTAAAAAAAAAAAAAACACAAACATCAATTTCAGTTACTTGGAAAAGTTGATGAGAACTCAGGAAAGCATTTCATTCATCTTAACATTTTTGACTACAAGATTTGGCAAACTTACACTTTCATTATGAGCATGTATCCTTGCCTAGGAAAATCGAGTATTCACGTACTGTTCAAGTGAAATCACCCATGTTAGAAAAATGTCTGTTTCAGGGTTTTTTGTTTGTTTTCCAGTTTCTTGGCTGATGAGAGTGTATTTATAATGAAAAATCTTTTGAATAAAACACAATTTTATTATTCAAATGTGGATCTGGAGCAGATTTATCAGCTGTTTTTCAGATTGTACACCTTCATAGTGTTATGAAATGATAGGTTTTAAAAAGAAGTGCTTTAAAACACATTAATTTCCTTTCTTGCAGCTCCAAGCCTCACTCTTCCTGGTGTGTGTGTTCAGCTGGTTCTCCAAACCTTGGTCACAGTCTCTCTGACCTTGGTTGCCTAGTTACAAAATCCTCTTTGTGATTTGTGAGATGCTGGTCTTGATGGAGAGCAATGCAGTTTTTTTTTTCCTAAAGTAAACTTAAGAGACTTTCTATTTCAGACTAGAATATATTAAAACCAGTATATTTTGCCAAATTTAGAACTTGTACTTCGTTGGGATTAAAATTATGAACTGGAATTTTTTCTATCCAAATTCTATTTAATATTAACACATTTACTTTCTGGTTCTAGAGAATAGCATCTCAGGTAGTTAGGATTGCAGTCTAAGGTCCTTAAACCTAATGAATTAAAAATTTCCTCATTCTTTATACATATAAGCATAGGTGTGAAATGTCCTTATATGTCTTCTGAAGACAAATATTTTTAAAATGAATCAATAATGTATAATACTTATTAATTTTTCCATCCTTTCTATAAGTGAACTTAGAGGAACTGTATTTTTAATAATTTTTTTATGCTAGAAAAATTATCCCTGATGCTAGAAAACAATTTGTGATGCACATTTCACTGTATTCACTGTCATAATTTTTTTAGCTTTCTAAAGGCCCATATCCAAATGCTCGTGCCAAAAAAGTATTACTCTCAGATAAGAATTTGTTTAAACTTTTAAATCCAGCTTTCTCAGATTTGTTTTCCCAGAAAATAAGACTCTCTGGTATATATATATACACAATTAAGCAGTAATTCAGTGAGCTTATGAAAACACACAAAAATATTAACACTTGCTTGTAGTGAGAGTGTAGGTATATAATTCTGGAGATTACTTTAAATAGGAGCCCATGGACAAACTGAGCATAGGCACCACGGTCAAGTTAGGACTAACGAGTCCATTATATCATAGGCTCAGCTTGCAACATCGACACTTGAGCATGTAGTCCCACTGAAGTTAGTATAATTGGTACCAGCTGTTTAACTGTTGCTTTTTTTTCATTTTGGACAAGAGCCAACTTGACTTGAAAGCAATGTCACTAAAAAAAAGAAGAGACTGAAGAATGATGCCAATGTCTATGTATATATTTCATTCAAGCCATCTTCCTCAAGCAGTTCATCTCGAGGCCATGATGATTCAAACACAATAATAGTGATAATAGGCTGTTTGGCTGCTAAAAGGCAGCTGGACTGATTGAAGCCAAGATGAGTGGGAAAAAAACATCTCACTTTTAAACTTTTTCTTTATGAAAGAATAATTTTCTGTCAACAATGTCGCAAATGATTTATTTTCATCTTCCTAATATTTTCTGTAACACAGTCTCTGTAAGACTGATTTGTAGCTAAAGTAACAAATGGGTCCTGAGTCTCCAAATTTTAGCTTCTTTGTATTTTTTTCTTTAATGCAGGTATTGAGCAAAGACTATTTTTTTTCTGAAATCCAAGTATCAGACAATGTTCCCCATTAAAGCTTTGTAAAACTGAGATATAGCTCAAATATCATCTAAAAGGTTTACTGAAATTCATACAACAATTTAATGTTAAATCCTGGATCAACAATTAAAGTTTCTTAATTCCTAGTTAATGACTGTTCTACTGAATGATGCACTGGCCTTCTTAATTTTCCAAATAGTGATTTAAAAATAAATTATACTAGGTTAAATAAACTAAAATCCCAAGCTAATTAGTGAAATTAAAGTAATAAACCAAAATTTGTAAAACTAAAACAATAAAAGCTTCATTTTAGCCAACAGGGAACTTTTAAATGTGCTAAAAGTAGTAGAGAGTATGCACAAAGATATCTTTTAAAAGGAGTAATTTGGCAGCAAGTTAGTCAAAAGGTTTTTAATATTAAAAGTCATGAGAAACGATCAGGAAACCACGGCAAGAATGGAAGTGCCTCTCAGGGTGTCGCATTCAGAAGAGAAAGGAAGATAAGAATGTTAGACATAACATAATAAAAGAAATAAATAAATAAAAATGAGATAGTAGAGATCCAAAAAATAAATAAAAAAGGCCACAAAAATAGAGAAATCTGGGCTTGAAAAAAACTAGATAAAAAAAAGGAGGGAATTAACACATTAAAGGAGAGTTCATGTTTTGGATAATAAACCACTTATTCATTCAACAAATCTTTGTTAAGCACTTACTACCTACTAAGCACTCTTCTATTTATTGTGATTAAGAAAAGAGTAGTATGTCACTGATAGAAATGGACAAGATTGCAGTTAGCATCTTTATCATTGCTCAATATCTTTGTCTTTAAACACATTTGTTTGAATGCTTTTTCACACTTCTTATGTCTCTGGAAGACCACAAAAAGGAGTAAGGATCTAGTGTATAGAACAAAAAATAGAAGGGCCCCATATTCTAACACAGGATATTTTGTGAATGAGTAATTAGACTACCCTAGAGATAAAAATGAATGACCCCACACAGTTTGTTTTGTGAATTACTTTCTCTCCCTGCTTCCCAGATCTCCTATAAGTACCTTCTACTTTCTTCATTACTGGGGATCCTTCCTCTTCTGTACTTATTGCAAAGGAAACCTGAGTTAACATGTGATTTATGGGCAGGGGAAAACAGATTAACTCAGTCTTCCCTAACCTACTCAGAGATAGGTTAGCTAATCAACTGAAAACTCTTACCAAAAGTACTTAAACTGGAGAATGAAATAGATACACAGAGAAATAAATATTGGCATTCCCCCATGTATCCCACCTCTAATTTCTCTCCCATGATACTAAAGCAGGATATTTTTATGGCTAGGTAGGATTGGCTGGTAGTATATACAGTGGGGTTTTTCTTGGACCATAGATTTATCAGTAGGTGGGACTCCAATTCAGCTATTTGTCAACAGGGAGAAAACAATGGATCTACTGAGAATTCTTCAACCTTGGTCCAACTGACATTTTGGGACAGATAATTTCTGTTGTGAGGGAGTGTCCTGTGTGTAATGGGATGTTTGGGAGCATCCCTGATCTCTACTTATTAGATGCCAGTAGCATGCTCCTCGTTGCCTGCTTCCCCAAATTGTGACAATCAGTTGTCTCCAGACATTTCCAATGTTCCCTGGGGGAAGTAGAATCAACGCCAGTTGAGAGGTGCTGGTTTAGCCTGACTACAGTCCTTTATACAATAGAAGCAGTTCAGTTCATAGGGGTCCGTTACCAGTTGATCTGTGCTCTCAGAACTCATATGGGTGCCTTCCTGCATCTGTGGATCAAAAGCATACCTTAAGTTTTTATATCAGAAATAAGCTCTTTCTTCTACGGCTAAAATACTTTTGTCTATATATTGGAAGCAGGGGCTGGATTCTTATTAGTTCAGGGGCTCTATCTACATAGTGAAATGAAACTTATTAACACTAGAAACTAAAATACTTTCACAGTCAGTATTTTTCTGCCAGTAAAGCAAGTTTACTCTTTCCTTAAGATCCCATATATAAATTTTATAAAAACAAACATAGGCTTACTCTTTGTTCCCATCCTCCAAATCCAAATAATCACAAATATAACTTTACATCAATTGATCAAATTTACTTCGAATTCTCAGTTATCAGTATGCTGATCCACACTTACCACATATACCTATATCAATTTTGAGCTCTGTTTTGAACTCAAGATGTTAATAATTCGACAATCTATATATGTGTGCTTTGTTAAATAATTGCTCAGACATTTCACACAGTAGGTAAATATATTAAATGTTAATTCTTTGGCCACATGATAAAAAAAATTATGTTTTTCAATAAAAGTATAAAATACCAGTTTAATGAAAAAAATCCCATACATCATTTTGGCTTCATCCTCAATCAACATTTAACAGAAACATGCATTCTCATCAGATCTTTATACTTCTAGATTTAATCAGCAAGAGAACAAATTAAACCAAGTACTTAGGATAATTGGGACTATAAACAAAAGACAAACCATTTGTCCGTTTTTTTTCCCTTAAGCACCAAATAAAAAGATATAAATCTTCTATTCTTTAATGTTTTAATGCTGTAATATTTGTCAAAGTCTTTTTAATGCCATGACAGTTGTGAAATTATTCTTTTGTAATAACGATTGGGTTTTAACTATAAAATAACCCATTGCCTATGTTATCAAGGGACAAATTTGCGACATTTGGTATCGTCCATTTTTTTTTCTGCTTTAACCTTTCTTCACTCAATTAGTCAATAATAGGCACTGAATTTGCAAAGTAAAGCCTACAACTCACCAGTTTCTGATTAGAATTCATCCTTAGGAAATTATGTCATAATAGCTAATGTTTAGAACAGAAAAGTAAATTTTCTAGAAGCTTTTCAGTTTTTTACTCTTCTCTCATTTGTTTGCTATCCTTATAAATGCTCTACTGATCCTGTTTTGAAACAAATTTTTACATAGTTTCAGAGGATTGTGCTGCAATAAAAACCTAATAGACTTCTTGTATAGGTCTTTTTTCATCAACTACATATATTGTAGTCCTTGAGGTCATGAACTATTTCTCTGTACAGGGTCTTGTGCACAGTAGGTGCTCAATTAATATTTGTTATAGATTACATGATTCGTGTATGTGATGATTTTAAGAGTCTAGCATTTGATTTTATGCTTCTCTAAAACTGAGTGGCAGAAAAGTAGAGAATTTACAGTAACGAGATTGAGGTCTTCTACTGTGGGGGATTTATTCCACTCATCGATTCCAGGTACAAGGTATCCTTGTATATTAATGTTAACTTTTAAGTGTAATATATGATATCCTGCAGATAAAATGAAATCTCAGATGGTTTTAAGATCCAATTTGCATATGTTGAGTTTATTTATCTGGTTTTATTTAGAGTTTACTTTCAGGAAATATAATCATTCCAAAATCTTGAAAATGCACAAGAAGGAAATAGTTTCACCTATATTTTTGGCAATTGAAAATGAAATAGAAATCAATAATTTCCTCTAATTAATGGATTTTAAAATTTGAAGAAAATCATCTGGAATATTTCATGCTTCTGCAAGATAGTTTGACTTCCAATTTAAAGCTATATTTGAGGAAGAGGAAATTATTTTATTTTCTCTGAAGACAGTCTTCAATTTTTCATTGCAAAAATCCTTCTATATATCACTCCTTGCCCATTTTTACATATAAACCATTCCTTTTTAGTTCCCTTGGTGGGACTTTGGTCATTTGTCTAAAATATTAGTAGCAGATTTATTCTACTACTTTCTATTCATTCTACTGCTCTGCTTCTGATTAATCATGTGGGCACAACGAAGATCCAGACATTTGTTTATTGATTCCCATTCAAAACTATAAGCATTTTATAATAGATGCATAGAAATTCACAAATTAAAGTTATTTCTTAGGGTGCCACATTATTATTTATGTATTATGATTCTAAAACTCAAGAAGAATGTAAGGGATTCGTACATTTACTGTGTACCCATCATTTATGGAGTATGATTTTAAAATATATATTGGCTGACTTTTTAAGCCTGTATCCAAGTAGTCACTTGGGAGTTTATAGTCCCAATTCAGTGATAGTCCCATCCCTTTAGGCATTTTGGAAAATCTCTTTTGAAAGTAGCCCTATAGTCTGTGGTATATTTTATTGACTCACCCAGTAGCGCCGGACTTTTATACTTTAAATTTGGATTTCATTTGACAAAAAAGATGGAGCTCATTTGGAACCAAGACTCATGAAAAATGTAAGTGATGGAATTGGGCCATGCCATTTTTAGCCCCCAAAGAGTCTGTGTTTTTAATAATGCTAAGATTGATTTTTGTTTCTGCATGACTCACATATTTGCAAGAATACACAAGAAGTTTTCCAAATTCTTTGTGTAATGGAATAAATAGACCGTCTCCTAAGATGTCCACTTTGAAGGACAACACTCCTTTGATGAAGTAAATTTAGGCATATTTATAAAAAGCAATTATTTATAGTCACAGATTGCACTTTCACTTAGGAAGAATACAGGGCTATCAGATTGCTCAGAGCAGGACCTGGCTTGCAGGATATGGCTTGTCAGAGATCTCAAGACATCCAACCTGAGGTGGTACCACAAAATTGTTTCTATCAATAACTTTTAAAATTTTTTTGAAAGACAAAATACCTTTCCCTGTGCTCTTCTAACTTGGTTCTTGCCCTTATTAAATTAACTTTTCTGGCGTTACTTGAATTTTTTAGCCTGGGAATTACTTAGGCTTAAACAATCAACATAAGCTAATAATTCCCTGTTTCCCTTGCTCTTCTAGAAGGCAAGAACTGGGCATTTGTCCAAGAGAGAAAATGTTGAATATAAATCCAAAACCTGAAGACATACATCTTGGTTTTTCAGTTGCTGCCTTAATTAGGGAGGTAGGGAGAGCAAGTGACATTTTAAAATTGAGTCTAAGTATTTGTAGAAAACTCAACAAAAAGTGAGTTCCTTGTAGAAAGCCTGTGAAACCAGATATAACTGGACAGCTGTCATTTTGTGGAATTTATTTCCATGGAAAATTAGAGCTTCCCTCTAAACCCTTTTTAATTATGCGTCTTTAAAAAGGGCTTCTTTGTCTCGAGGCTAGGCCCATAATGACGAAGTTTTGAGTCACAGTTCCTTTAGAGTCTTTTTTAAGGTAGTTATTAATCTTAGTGTTTTTAAATTCATACCTTTGTAATAATAATTGGGACTTCATATCAGGCATATGGTGTTAAAATCCTTTATTAATAAAATCAGAGCAAATGAAGCATCATTTCCAAATCCAACTATACATTCATTTAATGTATATTTATCACATGTCATTTTGGTTTGGACACAATGTTGAAAGTTAAAGCTACAACTGTAAAACAAAAATGAACAGACTTCATGCCCTTGTGGATCTCACAGTTTATCAAAATCAAGAAACTACTTCAGAAAACTATTATCCTATAATAAACCATACATCTCAGGTTTATTTAAATTGTCACATATAGATAAAGCCAATCGTATTGTTATTGACATTATCACCTTTGAAGTAGACATTTATAATAACAAAGCATATATGTAAATTAATTTTTAAGACTTATTTTTCATTATCATAAAATATTATGATTGAATAACACTGCATAAAATTTTGATAAAAACCAGGTCTCTGACTTAATTATAATTTCAGAAATTTAATTTATACCTATGACTTTTGCTCCTTTACATAAAACAAATAACACCTAATATATCAGCCATTTGTTTTTCATTTTCCCCAACAGAAGCAGAGGAAACTTTATTTTTACAAAATTGAGGACAGTATTTTGTACTTAATTAGTTGACTTCTTTGATAATTAAGACTATTTTTAATGTTGCTTAACATAGATACTACATTTATTCTCTACTGATATGTCTATACTTCCAACATATATATTTTTTCTTAACCATATCTATTATATAATAAGTATCCAAAAACCTCTGAAGCAGATCCAATTTCTAAGCACAGTAAGCATTAAGGATTAGGAAAGGTATCTGGTGAAACAGACCTGACCATTTCAAACAATAAATTATTGTGAGATTATTGTGTTTAATGAAAGTAGCTAAAAACTCATATTTATTTTGTGTTTGCTTTAACCAATGAAAAAAGTTGAACGGAGTAAGAACATTTTTCTCATTATACTCCCAATTTCATGCAGTCCATAAAGAAAATTATAGGTTGTGTTTTAATCTAAAAATGGTATGACTTGTTTCGAGAAAGGAACCAAGTTATTTTGTAAAACTAAATTTTTTGTTGCTTTTATCTTTTACACTTAAAGATTAGAATTAATGTCAGTATATGATGTTTGATACCTTAAAGATTAGAAAATTAGCACATATATTTATTAAATGAGAACATTTTTAAGCTTATTAAACTTAAAGGTTTAATTTGGTTTAATAAACTAAAAAATATATAGTTCCTAAAAGCACAATTAATCACATTTTATTTTTTTATTATTTTTAATCACATTTTAAGTAAGATTTTTCAATTTAGAATAACTCCTCACTCAATAATGTCATCTCTCTTTATAGTTCCTTTCTTCAGTGTATTTGAAATAACTTTATTAATAATCTCTACATGCCAGAAAAATATCTAAAATGAAAACAGAGATCAGAAAATATTAGAATGACTCTTCAGTGAAATATAGACTTGAGGATTGGCAAGTCACATCCAAATTTGTTTGGCTTTCTATGTGTAGTTGGAAGTAGCATGACATTGACTATCAGTACAAGAAGTACTGTGAGTTATTAGATTCTTTAAGAAAAAATGCATTTTTTTAGCTATTATGAATGACAATGTAAGGGGCTTATAAATATGGAATATGCTGATAATGAATCATAAACTTATGAAGAAGGAATTATATATTATAAACAGAAAATAAATATGCTGTTCTAGGAAATAAATTGTGTTGTTATGGCATTGTAGAAATAAATAAAGAAGAGATTATTTCCCCGAAAAATTTGAGTGATAAAAAAAATAGATATTCTCTATCTCAAAATTATGTGGTTATATGACATTAAAAGAAACAAAGAAAACAGGGGCGCCTGGGTGGCTCAGTCGGTTAAGCGACTGCCTTCGGCTCAGGTCATGATCCTGGAGTCCCGGGATCGAGTCCCGCATCGGGCTCCCTGCTCAGCAGGGGGTCTGCTTCTCCCTCTGACCCTCCTCCCTCTCGTGCTCTCTGTCTCTCATTCTCTCTCTCGCAAATAAATAAATAAAATCTTTAAAAAAAAAAAAAGAAACAAAGAAAACAAACCTATGTAAATAATGTACCACAGTTAAAAATGTACATCATTTTCCCCTTGAACTGGACTATTCAAAGGTATTTTCACATCTGATGTTCAAATCTACGTTTTAGTTTTCATCGGTACCTATAATTAATAAGTGTATTTGCCGGGTTTTATGTAACTTCTTTCTGTTAAGACAGTTCTTATGTGCCAACCTGGTATGATATTGGGCATTGGATTAATAATTATGCCTGATTAAAAATGATTTGGGTATGAATTCTTACTTACAACGTCTATATCTGGAAAGAGGGATGAGGGTAAAAATGAAAAATACCAATGATAAAAATAAGACACTAGAAGATTTAAAGGAGGAAAGTTTATTGTTATGGTTTGCTAATAATGTTACGATTAGGAGTATAGTATTTGCTTTGTGTCTTGAAGAGTAAAAAACTATGCAATTGGAAATACGAAACTAGAAATACACATTTGAGAGTGTCTTCATTGAAGGCCTAGTTACAATCCCAGGATTAGATGAAATGACCAAAGGGAGAAAGGCAACTCTCCAAGGCATACAGCTTACCTTCTGTATATAAGGCATGATACTTACATTATTCAATTTTACTTTATCAGTCACACTATGATGCGATGCAGGTTTTATTTCCACTTATTATAGATGAATAATAATATAATATAATATAATAACAGGTCTCGTAACCTGTCAAAAATTCCATTTTTTTAGGCTTTATTTATTTACTTATTTGAGAGAGAGAGAGAGGTCTTGAATGGGGGAGTGGGGGCAGAGAGAGAGGGAGAAGCCGACTCCCCACTGAGTGGGGACCTGGACACAGGGCTTGATCCCAGGATCCCAAGATCATGACCTGAGCCAAAGGCAGACGCTTAACTGACTGAGCCACTCAGGTACCCCAAAAATTCCAAAATTTATAAAGTGTAGGTCAAAATTAAATCTTGTTGGGACTGACCCTAAAATCTATACTCTTAGAAAGAAGAAGACACATATATATAGAAGATTTAATATCAAGCAGGGCAAAAGCACGGCCAGAAATAAGTGGAATGTGCTACATATTTGCTACATTCTGATCTTGACACTTTAATTGATATTTCCTTTTCATGAGGAAATTTCACTTGCCACCAACCATGTATTTAGTAGAGGGGCAAATATGACAGCTTACAATTGAATCATTTTCTTCAAGAGTCAGATAGTTGCCCTATGTGTATGTGGCATGAATTAATCCTGTGGTATTGCTTAGTAGGAGTTCAGCATCCCCCTGTATAACTACAATTAATGATATTCTAAGTGAATCATTCCTAGCACATATTTGCTCTTGTTCTCCTTCCCTTCAAAGACCTCAGGTGAAACATTGTATCAGCAATGTTTGAAGGGTTGCCATGTCTGTGTTTATAGGTATAAGAAAACATGCTTCCTTTTAAGAAAAAGACACATGTGGTATCTAGGGAGCACTTTATCCTGAAGGACAGAGTAGATGGTAATTAAGTCACTGGGCTTTGTACTAGAGTTCAAGTCTTGGTCAGCACTTATCAGGGAAATTACTTTGGGTAAGCTGTTTAACTATTACATAGTGATAGCTACAACTTACTGAGTTCCTGTTACATCCCAAGTATATATGCATATTTTATTCTGATTTTCTTAAACAGGACAACAACCCTTCAAAATAGCTATTATATATTTCATTTTGCAGTGAAGGAAATTGATGTTAATCAAAGTTTAAATTTGGTGGCTCAACTCTAAATTATTGTTACTCACTATACCAAACTGCCTGTCTTTCTTTCTTCTAAACTATGCTAAATCTGTTCATTTTGCCTTGTTATCCACTTCCATTCCTTCCATCTTCATGAGACCCTGGCTCATGGGACTATCCCTCTCACCACTCTTTGACCCTCAGAATCTCCTTTTGGCTCCTTCCTATCAACACCTAAGGCTCAAGACTTTCCTACCTCAGACATTTCCTTTCATTCTTAGACAAACTTTGTCTCTGCATGTATTCCCTCAAAATTTGTTTACTTCTCAATCCTCAGTTGAATACATTTTGGTGTCTGCCCTTATCACTTCAGGGAAATAAACAGCTTTTGCAAATTTCAATGACTTTTTTACTAAACCATATAAACCCTACATAGCATTTAATTCACTCAACTACTCTTCTTGGCAATATCTCACGTGAGGCAAGAACTCACGTTCTTGACTACATCCTTCTTAACACATACAAAATACTAATTTATACATGGGCATTGGATTTAGTATGTATATGCTTGAATGCCAGTTTCATCTCTTGTGAAATTCTGGGCAATGTTTAAATTTTTCTCTTGAAAATTCAGGAGATCTATTTGGGGGATACAAGACACACACACATAAAAAATATGTTGGCATGCAGGGAGTTAAAAATAAGAAGCAATAGAAAGTGACTAGTGTCTAATTCAGACTGGATAAATAGGAATTTTCTGAGGAGGGTGTTTAGGCTGATACATGAAAAGGAGCACTGGGAAAAAATCTCAGGCAAATCAGGAGGAATAAGCTTGCTGTTTCTGAAGAATCAAAAGAAGGTCTGTGTGTCTAGAGAAGATGGAACAAATAAGAGTGACATGACATTGGTGGGAGAAATAAGCTGGTGCGAGAAGATGTAGGGCTTTGTAAACAAAAGTAAAGAGTCCATATGTTATTCTAAATGCAAAAGGAAGACATTGAAGAGTTTCAAACTGAAAATGATGAGTTTTAAATGCTTAGGTACAGTTTTATACTTAAGCTTGCCATTTACATAACTATATACGAGCAGTTGATCAAAGAATTCAATAGGAAGCTGAATCTCATTTGACTATAAATCTGAAATACTTGGAGGAGAAAAAGACTGGATGTAGAGATCTCTGTTATATCAAGAGAAAATCAAACAAATGAAAAACAGCTCACTTATGGGTGAGCAACTAAAGCATTCTGTTCTGCTGAGTTCCATTCTATTTACTATCTGCACGTATGGATTAACACTGGAAGATTAGCCAGTCTCCTTTACACAATGTAGGTAGGGATACTCACCCCATTCACTGGTGGAATTCTTTGAATTTCAAGTAACACTTCAGGTAATTTTGATGAGTAGTTCAAGGGACTTCCGTCATAGTGCTTTATGGTTGTTATAAGCATTATGTGAAAACACTTACTGCAGTATTTGGAACATAGTAGGTGCTTCTGCTATAGATAAATATGGATATAGATCTAGAGATAGATATAAGCATGGCCAAAAATATGGACATATTTTGTCTTATTGTCAATCTAAAATCCTGGAAAAATAAATATAAGAAAGGGTATTACAAAGTAACTCTGAAATTTCCCCAAATTCACATAGCTACTCAGCTCTAAGCCTAGACCACACAAATTCTTTTATAAATTCGAATGCCTCATATCTATAATGTTACAAGCATTTACTAACTTCAAAATATTAGAAATGGGTGGATCATCTTATGCATTATAGAAATTTCAGCTGACATAAGCAAAATAGAAGGTATATGGCGCTACACATCATTTGTATTGGTAAGAATCACCAAAAACAAGTATATAAAAAAATGTTAACTTGAAAAATATTTGCAGCACAAATGATAAACAAGGAATTAAAGCTTACCATAAAAATAATAAATATGGATTTATGCTTACCATAAAGATAACAAGTGCAAGCTAATTAAAAGACAAATAACCAGTAATAGATAACATTGGCCGAAGGAGACCAATGGCCAACAGCATATGAGAAGATGCTTAATCATAGTAGTTAGACAGAGAAATACACATTAAATAAAGTAATGTAGCACATTAATATGACAAAAATTTTAAGAAGGAATAGCATCTAGTGATTAGGAGAGTTCCCATAGGGATGAATGAAGTAGAAATTTGGGGGACCTTTGGAAATCATTTGGGAATTGGCATAAAAAATCTATCAATAGCTGTTAAAATTTAAAATACCATAATCTTTGACCCAGAAATCCTATATTTAAAATAACCTTATAGAAATAAAATAGCTAAGACATAAGTATAAGAATTTTTACTGGAAGGATTTTTATGTGCAAGGATTTTATATATTCATAGCAGCAAAAAGAAAAATAAACAATCATCGATCTTTAATAATTACATCAAATCTGAATTTACTGAGAAAAATAGCTGTTATATGTTTAAGTTCAAGTTATATAAATTATAAAAATATATACATAAATGTGTGTAACAACCTTTATTGCAAACAACTATAATAATAAACCATGTCTATAAGTTTGCATATTTTTATTTATGTCCATATGAGAATGCATAAAGGTATGGAAAAATACAAGTCATGCTGTTATCATTAGTTAATTCACTATGGTGGAGAGAGGAATAAGAACATTTGCTTTACACTTTGCATTGATTTACTAGATTAAATAAACATGTACTACATTCATAATTTATACAGATAATACATTTTTAAAAGACATAAAAATTGTTTTTAATGGAATAAATGCAATAGTGTTGTTCAATTTTCAGGAAAAAATATTATTTTTTTTTCTGTCTTCTCCAACTGCAGCTTCATTTCCTATTTTGCTTTTTCAAGCTCACCTTCATCATGAGTTGTTTATGTGGATATTTCTCTGCCATGGTGCCTCAATACCAATTAAAGGTTAAAACATCTGAAGTGTATTGTATATTCCCCACAGAGCCCTAATATGGCTTAGAATATATAGCCTTTTGGCAGATGAGACAAACACAAAACCACTTCTTTTAAAGAAATGAGAATTATATCCTCTCAAAAGAAGACATTTTTTTTTCTTTCAAGTCTCTCTGCTTTCTCTGAATATTACAAAACACTGCAACATAATCAAATAACCAAACAATGCTTATTTATCATCTTAATACACCAGTGCTCCACTAGCCAATGTACCAAAGAAATTAAGCAGCCATTATCACTTTATCCCTGCTGTTCTGAAACTAATAAAAACACATTAATAATAAAGTAAAGTTAAATATAAAGGGCCATGTAACAAGATAAAGCAATAGAAAAAGTAAACATTATACAATTAAATACACACCTCCACAAAATTCTCATCATTGGGACTGGTCTGGCTGCAGGAAAAGTGAGACTTTATAAAAAAATCTCCAGAAAGCAAACATGCAATCATCACCTACATTCTCTGTAAGACAAAGTCAAGAGGATTGACTAAACGTGTCCGAGGTACCTGAGATTTTATCGATGGGGATGTCGCTGACAGCATAAAAGATACATGACAGTAGGTAAGACCTGTTCACTTGCAAGTGGAAGTACAAAAAACATTAAGTTAGAGAAATAAGGCGGATGGCAATAATCTCAGTCACCTAGAAATTATTCTTAAAAATCTGAAACAAAACCTACTGTTGGTAGCCAATTCTCCATAGATCTCACCTTTCTTTATATTTTGTGAGCAGAAGCACCTATTGCTTTTATTGCACGCTGTCTTTTTAAGGATATTTGTATAGCAAAAAGCCTTGGAAGTTAAAGATAGTGTCCTCCTTTAGAGCAAAAAGCAAGCATGGTTTTTGTCTGGTATAATAAAGATAATAACTCCCACGAGAGAAAGGATGGACAGGCTTATCCCCATTATAAAAGATCTGGGTCCTCTAAATTTAGGGTTCATCTCTGTAATGTAGCCCATCTGGGCTGTTCTGTGCTTCCCAGTGAGACTTGGGATAAGGGAAAATGATGCAAGTTTGTTGCTTTGCTGTTTAGTGTGCTATGAATAATTAGTCCTTTGTCTTTGACCAAGGAGTCTCGTGTTTCCCCAGCATCAATGAACTTTGACAGGCTAGCTCGTGAGCTTGCAAGTAGAGTGAAATCTCAGATTCTTCACAGTACTTCACAGTATTGGAGACAAGAATGGGGTAATTACAGAGACATGGGTTTTGGGAAATGAGAGGATGAGGGCTTTGTGGCACAAATAAGGAGATTTGATAAGTTGGCAGAGATCAGTAACAAATATATTCTATTTTACAAAAGTACTTGTTTACAGTGGATTGGAAAGTTTAGAAAGAAAGAGAGAAATGGAGAGAGAGGGAGAAGAAGAAAGGGAGGGACTAAAGGAAGGGAAGGAGGGAGGAAAGACTGGAGGTTCCTTTACCACTATGATTTTAGAAGAAATACTTTAGGTAATGTCTTCTAAATCTGAAAATATTTAATAAGAAGATTCTCTTGGTTTGATAAATTCAACACTAATGTAATCTTGCTGGTTAATAAATGTTTTGATATGTTTGATATATGTGGTTTTAAAATTGCATTGCTTAAAATATTTTGGCTATACAAAGTGATAGATCTATAAAGTTCAGCTCTAGGCTTTTCATTATTTCTGATTAACAAGACTGACCTAGATACACTTCCCAACAAAAGTTGACTTTTTATTTTAAAATTTGTTAACACAGCTATTCAATTTCTTTACATATCATTCCAATGTATACAATTTGCATCAAAGCCATTTTGTGTGTGTGATGGAATAATCTTCATTCTCCTCATAGGAAGTACCCAAATCAAGAGATTTATTATAAGTTTGGAATGATAAAATAAATGATGAAGAAATTTTGATTTACTTAATTAAAAAATACACATGAAAAACTTGTTAAGCAATAGTATTATATTGTATAGACCTTCTCTGGCTTTGTTGAACAAAGTGTGGGAAATATCTTAAAAGCAACATTTTGGTTCTCACAGTGTCGAAGGCCACATTTTAAAGAGGTTTCAGCAGATTCTGCAAAAAAATATAAAGAAGATTACTGAAAAGAATAATGAGCATATTCATTTGCTAGATTTCATACTGAGTTTTCAAATCCTGTGGCTTATTTGAGCTTCCTTTAAAAAAAAAAAAAGTATTCTTTGGTTAACATTCATTAACCATATCCTGCTGATAACAAGAAATAAATTTAGTAGGCAGCTGGATGAGACTGAATGTAGCAGAGTTGAAATTGTCCTGGACTAGTGATCCAAAGACCTACTTTTCTCCAACTCCACTGTTTAAACATGTTACCAAATAAAATGTATATTAAAATTCTCTTTAAATTATTTTGCATGATGCAGTCAAATAAGTATTGGTTGGCTAACTAAATAATTGAAAGAAGTGTGTGTGTGTGTGTGTGTGTGTGTGTACTGTAGAGGCCAAGAGTAGGGTGCCCCTAGATGGGCCATATGGCATGTAGATTATTTTTGAGCTGAAAGCAATCAAGACACAAAAGACTCAGGAAGAAATTTTGATCTCCTCCCCAACTGCCTAAAAATAATTTAGAGGAGAGGACATGTACCAGGAAGAGATCTATTAACAGAGATTCCTTTTAACCTAAGAGATTTATCTGCATGCCAGGGCACCTTTGTTATCCAAACACCTCCTCTCACTTCCCTGTAAATTGTTTCCTGCCCTTTATTTACATCCTCAGATACCTACCTCTCTCCTTAGCTCAGGATGTTATATGAGCTTCAGGTTGCCTGTCTCTGGAAATTTCATGTCACACACACAGACACATATATGCATGTACATATATACATATCTATACACATGTGTGTATATACATGTACATGAGGGGAAGAAAATGAGAGAATATATATGTGTATATATAAGTATATACATATAATACACACAAACACACACAGATCACTTATAACATTGATCTGTGGATCTCAATATTCAATCCATCAGCCCTGAATTGGGCCTAATAACTGGTATCTATAATCTTATACTGGAGAAATTGACTGATACAAGAAAAAGTAATTTTATTAACAACATGGCTTAAGTAAAAAGTCATAATTTTCTAGCTTAGTTGAAGCCATAATACTGGTTATTAGTCCTTTCAGGTCAACATTATGTCCCTTATTCTTTAGAGACTTTTCTGAACTTTTTTTTTTGTCATTAAGAAAAATCTACGAATCGGGGTGCCTGGGTGGCTCAGTTGGTTAAGCGACTGCCTTCGGCTCAGGTCACGATCCTGGAGTCTCGGGATCGAGTCCCACATCGGGCTCCCTGCTCGGCGGGGGGTCTGCTTCTCCCTCTGACCCTCTTCCCTCTCGTGCTCTCTGTCTCTCATTCTCTCTCTCTCAAATAAATAAAATCTTTAAAAAAAAAAAGAAAGAAAAATCTATGAATCTATCCACTTTATTACTCAATCTGCATCTATATGATATTTTCCTCTTCTGATATGTTATTGTTGAAAGCTGAGTTACATGTACTCATCCAATTTCCAGCTCAAGAAATGGATTCTATCAATTGTGTCCTCTTTTTCCTGTGTTGGAATCACTGTCTACCAGTTTCTTCATGTTATACTATAATCTATTCAAGTTTCTGTCCCATAAAATGATCCTCCTTGCTCTCTTGCTATCCCTTTTCTTTCCAATTCAGGCACATATCTTGTATAGTTTTCACATTCCCATTGCAATTCATAAGGCATGGCAAACTAACATCTACACAATGACCTGATGGCTAACTTCAGTGGGAATTTTTTTTTTCTCTTACTTGACCTTTTAAGTGAGTTTAACATTCTTTCTTTTTCAATTTTCTGAACCCACAGAATTGTGCTCTCCTGATTCTTGTCCTACCTCTGTTTTCATTCTCTTAGTTTTTAAAAAGTTGATCCTCTTTCATTGCCTTTCTCTTAAATGTCAATTTGCAACTGATCCTTTATAATCTCTTTTTTAAAACATTAACAACCCTCTTATGATTTTGCCCAAGTTTTTAAACAATAGCTACTAAATCTTTGTTCTGGCCTAGACCACTGATATTAATGTTTATAAAACTTAGTAGATTAAATAACTTACTAATTATTGACTGAGGTATCCCAGAAACATTGCATCATTTCTGATTTCAACCCAATCATAGTTTCCCTGAATGCATTCTTTTTCTTGAATTCTCTTTTTGTTGGCTTTCTAATTCCCAAAGAGAAACTTAAATCATCTTAGATCCTTCCCCATCCATTTCCCCCACATCAAATTGTTCAAGACCTGCAAAGGCTTTTCCTTGCTATTTATCAAATCTATCCATTAATCTTTTCTTTTACTTACGAACTCAATCTCTTACCAACTCTCTTGCAACTTTTCCATAGCTTCTTGCTTCTATCTTGCCCTCTCCTTCTTATTCACTCTTCCCATTGCCACCAAACTGATTTTTTTAAAACAAAAACCTTAGCTGATTCCCCTGTTTATAATGCCTATGATCATAATTGTTTATACTCTAAAGCCCATATGCTATAGCTAGCTTACAAAACCCTTTTTTGATATGGTCCTTATTTAAGTCTTTTGCCTCATTTCCTTTAAACTTATTTCATGTTTTAGTGGAATAGATATTTCATACCTCCATTCTTTTATATGTAACATTTCTTCAGCCAAGAATAATTATACACATGTACATACATACTCAAAACACACACATTTTATCTCCTTACAGTACTCCTAATCAGCTTGGCAAGGATAATTAGAAAATCTTCTTTACGTATGTACACAGAGTTAATTATTACATTTGTGATAGTGTTATATATTTATCATGCTTATTATTGGATTTACCATGGGGTGCCTGGGTGGTGGCTCAGTCTGTTAAGTGTCTGACTCTTGATTTTGGCTCAGCTCATGATCTCAGGGTCCTGGAATCAAGCCCCTTGTCAAGATCTCTGCTCAGCATGGAGTCGACTTGTCCCTCTCCCTCTGTTCCTCCCCCCACTCATGTTCTCTCTCTCTCTCAAATAAATAAAATCTTTTAAAAAAGAATTTATCATATTGCACTGCAATGTATGTGTGTCCATATTTATTAGCTTATCTTAATGTTCTAGATGCTGTTTCATGCAGAGAGCATCTTGCTCTTTTCTACATCTTCTGTGACTGGTATGAAGAGATTCAAAATATGTATGGTGAATAAATAAATGGATAAGCATTTATCTTTGTGATGAATGACATGATATGTTATTAGTGTGGAAAGGAGATGAATCATCATCAAAACATATGCTAATAAGATTTCATGAAGAGCAGTGAGCATACTGTAAAGAACCTGAGCCCTCGCTGATTTGCAATTAATGCATAGATATGCCTCCCAGTTGGCTCTGTCATATTGTTAATGACAAACATCACTTAAGACTATCTCTAAGTTAAGGGACGCCTGGGTGGCTCAGTCGGTTAAGCGGCTGCCTTCAGCTCGGGTCATGATCCCAGGGTCCTGGGATCGAGTCCCACATCGGGCTCCCTGCTCAGCACGGAGTCTGCTTCTCCCTCTGCCTCTGCCCCTCCCCCTGCTTGTATTCTCTCTCTAGCAAATAAATAAATAAAATCTTAAAAAAAAAAAGACTATCTCTAAGTTAAAATATAATCCTCTGAGTGTAGGTTACTGAAAAAATAGACAATCCTCATCTTATAAAAAGGTTGTATTAAAAAATTTCTTTTAATTCAAGCATTTGGAACTCAGGTACTTTTTTACTATGCAAGTAGCATTGTGGACTACTGTTTATTTTTTCAAGAAGGTCACAAAAGTCAATTTACCCATAAAATGCCTGATCATAATGTGAGTTCTTTTTCAGTTGTACTTAATTATTACTCTGAAATGGATGTGATCAAAACCAGACGTTTTCTCCTTCTGAAGGACTGAGACTCTCCATCTCCCATCAAAGTGTTCTTTAATCAGAATGCTGAATCTTTAGGGAAACAAAAGCAAAAATAAACTACTGGGACTTCATCAAGATTAAAATCTTTTGCACAGGAAAGGAAACAATCAACAAAACTAAAAGGCAACCTATGGAATGGGAGAATATATTTGCAAATGACATATCTGATAAAGGGTTAGTATCCAAAATATATAAAGAACTGATATAACTCAACACCCCCCCCCAAAAAAAAACAAATAATCCAGTTAAGATATGAATAGAAGTTTTTCCAAAGAAGACATGCAGATGGCTAACAGACAAATGAAAAAATGCTCAACATCACTCATCATCAGAGAAATACAAATCAAAACCACGATGAGATTCCTCCTCACACCTGTCAGAATGGCTAAAATTAACAATGCAGGAAACAACAGATGTTGAAGAGGATGTGGAGAAGGGGGAACCCTCTTACACTGGTGGTAGGAATGCAAACTGGTGCAGCCACTCCAGAAAACAATATGGAGATTCCTCAAAAACTTAAAAATAGAACTACCCTATGACCCAGCAATTGCACTACTAGGTATTTACCCAAAGGATACAAAAATACAGATTCTAATCAGTACATGCACCCCAATGTTTATAGCAGCATTTTTAACAATAGCCAAATTATGGAAAGAGCCCAAATATTCATCAAGTTATAAATGGATAAAGAAGAGGTGGTATGACATTTATATTTCCATTGTATCTTACATAGTGTGGTAGGTACTGTAGAAGAAACACAGAGGTCTAAGACTAGGTTTAAGGATGTGGATAAAAATGGGGAACTGAATGCCCCCACTGTTTTATCACATAAAATACTCAATAATGCTAGATGTGGCTAGAAAATGTGAGCTGAGGATATTTCATATGCGTTCTTGAATGTTGTGCTAAGATTTTTACCCTTAAGCAGGATGCATTAAGATGTCATTAAAAGCTTCGGACATACACTTTAGAAAGTTTAAATAGGAACTGGTAGGTATGAAAGCATGGAAGGGACAAATAATGCCAGAGGACTATTTAGGTTATTGCAATAGTTTAATCTCTTTGCTTAAAACTGAGGAACAATGATCAAATGTCTCCAGTACAGGAACAAAAGTCTACACAGGGACAACACTACTCTGAAACTTCACAATAATGGTTTCATAAGACAATGAGGGTTACTAATCCTTAAAACATCTGTACTTACAGGAATTACTACATTTAAGGTATTCATGAAAGCTCAAGTATTTCATGCTAGGCACCTTTATACTAGGCACCTAACAACAAATAACTATCATTCGAGAAAATATCTCCTTTTCGTGTCCACCACAATGAAGTATAATCAGGTTGTATGGAAATACTCAACAAGAAGATGAAAATGCTTTGAGAAATATGTATTTCCCCATCTGTTACACAGAAAACACAGGTGGTTATACAACATTTGTAAGTATGTCAACTCTGAAAGTCTGAAAGTAATGCTCCTGACTGACAAAAAATTAACCTAACAAGAAAATTAAAGTGAAAAAAAAAAAAAAAGAAACTTTACAGATGCTTGAAGAAATCGTGATACTAAGCATATTGAGGCAAGCCTAATTTTTTGGGTCACTGACATCCCACTCTGTGGTGGCTGCTTAAAAGAAAATACTAAGCTCCATGAAGAAATGTGATAATTAAAGTATTTGGTGGCAACATATATGTTATCACATATGTCATCACACTCCTTTTCAAGATTTCACAGTGGAAGAAATACAAGCATGTAGTGGTTTATGGCAACTGTCTTTTTCCATCAAGTGGAGGAAAAAATTGTGTTTACCTTTTTCTTACACACATACACACACACACACACACACACACGCACGCACGCAAGAAAAATGCCACCAAATGTGGCTGAAAAGTTACGAATTACTTAAAGATCCATATTTTAAAATCCAGATTGAAAACTGAAATTTTTCAAAAGAAGTTTCTTTTGACATAGAGAAAACTCTCTAAATGTGATGAGTTTACTTTCCCCTTTTTGGCAAGTTGAAAGCTATGTAATTTTGGCTACTGAATCCTCAGTAAACTATAACATTTAGCAATAATTTTCTCTTTGGGCCCATGACTATCAAGCCATTAGTAACTGCACATATTCTCACCTTCAGCCAATTTTTTTTCTTCCACATAAAGTGGGTGGCCAGGTGTAATACTCACAGTCCTGCCTAATGGGAAGGTATTTTCCTTATTGTCTTTCAAAATCACCCCTGAATATGACTGTCATGTAGCCACCATCCATTCTTAGTTTTTGCCTTCAAATCAAACTGGCCTATCCATAAATCAGAAGTTGGAAATGTTCTCCTCTGTTAGCTCCTAGTATGGACTTCATTCTCCCCGCCCCATCCCCCCTCCAGTATAGTCATCATAGATGAGAACTAGGGAAATGGATCTGGTGCAACTGGACTGGAGGGCCTGGGGGTCTGGGATCCCTGCTCACTCAGCTTGTCCATGTCTACTCTTCCTGTTCAACTTCCATTTTAGGATAAATTGCTATTTGAACCTATCCAACTTTATGACTTGGAGAGGATCTTAGCCTGTTTGGACTTCTATAACAAAATACCATTAACCAGTTAGTTTATAAACAATAGAAATTTATTTCTTGCAGTTCTGGAGATGGAAAGTCCAACATCAAGGTGTCAGTATGGTTAGGTGAGGGCCCTCTTTCAGGTTACAGACTTTCATTGTATCCTTATATGGCATATCGGGCTAAGGATCTCTCTGGAGCCTCTTTCATAAGAGCACTGATCTTATTCATGAAGGTTTCACTCTCTTGATCTAATCACCCCCCCAAAGGACTCACTTTGTAATACCATCACCTTCAGGAGTTAGGATTTTGACATATGAATTTTGGGGACACACAAGCATTCAGACCATAGCAGAATGTCTGATAGAACCCAGATCGTAAAGCATGGTCACTTGGTGGCCTGTCATCTAGTGTTCCTTCTCTACAGAATCCCAGCAATAATCCAAGAGCTACTTCTGGAAAGGCACGCAAATAGAATCCCAGGAGACTTTGTTGTCATTTTTCCACAGGGGCTTGACAAATCCCACCTACTATAGATTTTTTCAATCACTGACATTTCTAACACCAAAGGGCTTAAGGTGTCCTATGGAGCTAATGGCAGAACAGCTTTCCCTACAGCTTAGACCCGCCGCTGAGCCCTTTTGTGCTCTAAGTGCCACTCAAAATTTGGTAGCCTCTACATTCAAATCAGTATCAACCAGTATGTCAGGAGCAGTATTCCTAGGTTTGGAATATGTTGCCTCAAGAACTCAAAGAGGTCTATCAAGAGTTGTGTTTCATTCATTGTGGCTAGAGATTGACATGCCCCTGAATAAAAACTGACTGAAGTGACAGGTCACTGAATCTTAATTCTACCCTGTGGAGCATATGTGTGATAGAACAAAGCTCTAATAAGTTAGTTACCCTTTGTTCATCCTGTTTGGTCAACTGATGCCTTCATTTTAATGCATCAGTGTGCTATCCTATGGGATTCCAGGCAGTACAGACCTCTTCAGAATATGACAGAAGATAGAGGAGCTAACATATCACTTATGCAACATTGTCAGTGAATTCTGTGGTCATCGTAGGCAAATGCAAACTGTTTCTGATCCTCCTCACTAACCAGAACAGCTGCATATCATATACCTGACGCCTTATAAATCTTCTCTAGTAATAATTCCACATCTATCATAGCAGCTGTGATTGGGGCTAATACTTGGTTGAGCTTGCAATGGTCTACAGTCATTTTCTATGACCCATCCAATTTCTGCAGGTACCAGATTAGTGAAAGCAATCATAAGATAAGGAACATTATTCCTGATACTTTAGGTTTTTACTGGTAGAACTCATATTTGCCATGTCCCCCCTGCCCAGGATATAATATTACTTTTGATTTACTTCTTTGAAGTCATTTTCTAAGGTTTCCACTTGGTGTTCCCCAAAGACCAAGTACCCAATGTGAGGTTTATTCCAACTGCCAAGTATATCAATTCCAATGTTATACTCGGGAAGTTGGAAAATGACCAATAGGAGGGGTTGTAGACTAAGGAGGCCCACTGTGATCTGCACTTCAGCAAAGACTCCATTTACTGCCTCATCCTGACAAATCTCCATTCTGAGTGAGACCACGATGATACTTTAGGTCTTCAGGTATGAATGCCAACTCAGACTTTATGTCCAATAATCTTCAAAATGTGTAAGAACCAATGTCTCCAGTGACATGATTAAATGACCAGAGTTTCCTTTGGGCAAGGCCTGGAGGAATTACTATCATATATATTCATTGCAGTGTTGCAAGTTCCTCCATCTTAGGAACTTAGAGACCAGTTCAGTCAATAGATTTCAGGTTTAAAAATTGACTCAGGACTGAGACCTAAATAAAAAAATCACATTTTCATCTTCTAGCTCCTCTAATTCTTGCTTCTTTCTAGTTGTGGATGTTAAATAACACTCTTTTTAGCTGCCTTTCTATTTTGCGCCTCAGAACACTGCATTCTATGAACCATTTCCACAGTTTTTTGTGGGTCAATTCTTTTTCTACCCCTCTAACCTTGCTGCTTCTTACTGTAATTTCAGTTTCCTGGCCTATTTTGTGGCTAAGTGTTGCTACCTGGTCCTTACTTTGGGGTCTAATCATCCCTCTGTGGAACTCAGCTCTCTGACCCAACTCCTCCCCTACTCTTAGTCCTGGTCTGCAGAAGAAATGAGATCCATAGTGATGCCGGTGCTCCTCCCACAGCATGTTCTTCATGTGTCCTCCGGACCCTGATGCCCAACATAATCTTGTAGTGTTTTTTTTCACGTCACATAATATATCCACTGCAACATGTCCACTTAGCTTCAGCCTCTTTATTTCTTGCTCTACTCTCTGCCATGGTAACTTAATCATTTTCACATCCCTCAGCACTGACCATTGCTTTTTCCAGGCTCCTCAAAGTCACCCCAGCAGTGAGTTCACTCTATTCCTCAGTGTCTTAGCCAGGATGTTAAATACTGTATCCCCAGGAAGTGCTCCAAAGTCAATGAATTCTTCTTTATCCTGTCTTAGATTCTGAATTCTTTCACAATATATACACATATTAAATCATCAAATTATATTATACATTTTAAGCATCTTACAATTTTGTCAGTTGTATCTCGATAAAACTGGAAAAAAATCGGTAATTAAAGTTAAGTACCAGAAAGTGACCCCAAACCCCCCACAAAACCCTGTGTTCTGGGCAGTATTGTTAATAGTGCCCTTTCTCATCCTCAGGAGTCTACTTTGCAGGATCAATTATATGGTCATCCCAATTAGAACACAACTCTCCTATATTTTATGCCCATCACAGATGTATACTCTTTATTGATAATAAAGTTATAGTTTGTGAGTGTTCTATGCCAGAGATACATCTTATATACATAACTCATTTAACTATTATCTCTCATCTCTAAGAGAGATTAAATAATTTGTTAGATATTATCTCGCTGATAAGAGGTAAGAACAGAATGTGAAACCAGATCAGTCTGATTCCATAACTTCTGTATTATGACCCTTTCTGTTTATCTCTGTTGACACACTTTTTTTTTTTTTATTAACATATAATGTATTATTTGTTTCAGGGGTACAGGTCTGCAATTCATCAGTCTTACATGACACACTCTTTTAACAATTAACTGAAAATAGTTCCATTTCTGTCACTAATTTCTCTGGACCTTAGTTTCCTCATCTCTAAAAGGAGGAGTTTGGCTAAATAATTTCAAATGTTTCTTTTAAACCCAAAATCCTACGACCTAAATTAAGAAGCTGGCTTTATTACCATGGCTATCAAAGTGGTTACTATAGCCTAAATTTTGTCAAACCCAGGAGGAACATACCCAATTGAAAAATATAGTTGTATGTGAACTCTTTTAAAAGAATGTTCTTTGGGAAGTTCAGTTATTCTCTGAAAATCAACAACATTTCTGCAAGGCCAGTGCCTCAGAGATAACTTAACATTGTTCAGTAATACCAAATACTGAGGCATAGCCATTCTTTTTCTTTAATTTTTATTTTTAGCGTAGTTTCAACGATCAAATGGATCTATAAAGCCTACTAGAGCAATAGCAATCACATGCTCTCATCCCATTCTTTTAGCTCTTTCTTTAGACATTTATCTTCATATCTATAAATAATATGTGATTTTTTTAAGCCAACATCTATTGGCTTCCTACTGTGAAAATTAATAACTAAATTCTCTTTCGTTCTCCTTGTTTCAAACCACTGTTTCTTTGTGCACTCACACATACTTCACACTTCTCACCCCCGTCTCAAAATATGTTTATAATGCAATGTCATTACTTTAATATTCAAGGTTGATATTGTGGTAAATATGGGTGTGAAGAGCAGTGGCAGTTTAGTCTTAATATGTATCAGGATGGTGTTTCCCTTCTGGCAGAACTTTGGTTTCCAGACAATTATTTTCACTTATAATTTGCTCAGCTATCTAAGAACTTATCACTAATTTACTCTAAAATCTCTTCTGTTAGTATCAACCTCCCCTTCATACATTTGAATACATCAGATATTTCATCTACTTAATTTCTTAAGGAAAATCTTTCCTCAGGGCTGCTAAGAGTCTCCAATCTTGGCTGACTGCTCTTGAGGCTTGTGACTGAGGATCTTCCTCTCTCATCCTTGAGATGTTTTTCTTCTCATTTTACATTGGATTTTCTTCCTAGGTTACATAGTTGTTTCCCCCCCCCCTTCCCGGTTTGCTTCTTAGTTTGGTGAAATAGATCAACCAGCAACATCCTAAGAGGCAATAAAGATAACTTTGAGACTCTATGTCTGAAAAAAAATTTTCTATCACCATATTTAATTGATTTTTATTTAATTATATTTTATAAAAATTTCCCTTAGGATTTTGAAGGTACTGCTTTTTATTTTCTCCTGGTAGTCTGTGATATCAAGCTCTCTCAGGCCATTCTGATTCCTGATCCTTTTCATGTGACCTATGTCTTCTCCCTCTCTGGAAACTTTTAGGACCCTCTCTTTGTTGAACTTCAGTTTTCCAGAATTTCAGTTTGAGATGATTTCTTTGATATTTCACACTGCCCTGTTTTTTTTTGTTTTTGTTTTTTTTTTTTGCATTTAGAAGTTTGGTTTTCAGGAAATGGAACACTGGTGCCTCTAATTTTCCTAACTTCCCTCAAGTATTTCTCACCAATTTTTCTATCTTCCAACTTTCAATTTTATCTTCCAACCTTTCAAATGAGTATTTTAAAATAATTACTGAGCACAGACAGGCATTTATGTCTTTTTTAGCTCTCTGAACACTCTTTTTGTTTCATGGCTTATAATATCCACTCTTATTTCTTGGAATATATTACTAAATTATTGGAATTTTTTTTATCCCTCAGTTGTTTCTGTTTTCTCAACATTCCTTTTTACTTATTCTTGTGCATTTTGTCTACTTTTCCTATTAGAGCCTTCCTCCAATTAATGATCTCTATTTGTTAATATTTACGATTAGTGCACTAAGAAGAGAATTGGAAATTCTCTGGGCTGGGTGAAACTTATGGGCTGGTAAAGCCTCAGGGAAGATACTTCTCTCTCCTGCCTGTGAAGATTAAACTTATCTGTAAACATTCTGATGGCCAAGAGAAGAAAGGAGCAGAAAGTCACAACTCTTAGTATGTGAACTTTCATGTAACCCTCTATTTTTATTTATTTTTTTCTGCCATTTATTTATTTTTTTAATTTTATTTATGTTATGTTAATCACCATACATTACATCATTAGTTTTTGATGTAGTGTTCCATGAGTCATTATTTGCATATAACACCCAGTGCTCCATGCAGTATGTGCCCTCATGTAACCCTCTATTTTTAATGGCAAATATCCTTTTAAGTGAAAGGTACTAGGTGTTATATGCAACTAATGAATCATTGAACACAACATTTAACTAATGATGAACTATATGTTGGCTAACTGAACATAATAATAATAAAAAAAGAAAGAAAGAAAGGAAGTATCTCTTATTTACTGTTATCTTTATTCAAATTATTCCCAAATTGTTAGGTATTTATGTAAAAGTTAAATATGAATCCCTTCTAGATGAGTGTTTTCAACATACAAATAAAAAGAAAAAGAAAATACTCTAGAATTTGCAGATAAAGATGTAAATGCATACGATAAAATGTATAATATGGTATAGTACATTTGATGTATTCATATAGAATACCAAGTCACACTTGACAAAGTGTTCCAGTAAAGATCAGGTTGGAGCTCAAGATAATCACAGTTCTCCCAGGTATATACTATCCACTATCCCATTCTGTAGCAAAGAGCCTATTCGACATCTTCAGTCTGATTCTGGAGAATCAGAAATCCTTTCCATTATATTAATTCATATAGAGACTCTACTGTATTTGGGGAACTGTTGTTGGTTCCTTCATGATAATAATCTGCAAAGTCTTTACTAAGAATTGGACATTCTATTCTCTGCTACTTTATTTTGCAACAAAGATATAATATCAAAACATCTCTATTATTTCTTTTCTCATTATTTTTCAGTATTGAGACCAAAGATAAATCCTCACATGAGAAGATTCAAATCAGCATAATCATTTCAAAGTCTTCAGTGAAAATTGAACTTTCACATTTGATTCTCTCATTTCTTTAGATAAAGCTCACAGGTTCTGTCATAGGATGTATGATTGGTGTTAGGAAGGAGTTGCTGAATTTTAAAAGCTTTTTCAATATGGGGAGGGTGGTTTATAATGTATATAACTCTTTATAAAGTGTTCTCCCTTGAGCCATCTGTGGATTATGGCAATGTCTACTTCTATGCAGGTATCAGACCTCATAAAATCAAACCTCATAAAATTCAGCAAGCCAGAAGTATTTCTATCTTCTCTACATGGAAATTTCATACAATGGAGGGGTTGGGTTGTTCCATGTAGTGGGAACTTTTGCTTTACCAATCGGTTGTGAATTTGGTACCTGTAATACATCTTTTCTGATTCTAACTAGTCTTAATAGAATATACCTGAGCTGCAAAAGGTTCTATTTTCACCATAGCACACTGAGGTTTTAGGATGCTTTGGAAAGTGAAACAGCCCCTCCTGACTGCATGTGGTACTGTCTTTACTCTTTCCCTTCAGAGAAAGATTATGTTCAGTTATTCAGAAAAATTCTTACTCTTCATCCATGGACTTGCTCCCTCACTTTCCTGAAATCGGCAGAGAGATTTTACTACGTATAAAAAATAACCCAGTTTATTTACCTCATCAGCTAATGCAACATCACAAGGGAAGATCCAGGTAGCAGGTGGACAAGGACAACACTCTGTGTTCACTTCCCAAGCGCCCCAGCTTAAACTGAAACTCTCCTTTTGAAACCTTTGGACTGATACTGACTACTACATTTTTTTTTTAAAGATTTTTTATTTATTTAACAGAGAGAGACACAGCGAGAGAGGGAACACAAGCAGGGGGAGTGGGAGAGGGAGAAGCAGGCTTCCCGCCGAGCAGGGAGCCCGATGCGGGGCTCGATCCCAGGACCCTGGGATCATGACCTGAGCCGAAGGCAGACGCTTAACAACTGAGCCACCCAGGCGCCCCAAGACTACTACATTTTTGACTAGCTATCATTTGATGCTTTTCTATTAATATGGGAAATTAAATTACCTGTGTTTACACTATACATGTCTCATATTCATGTATTTACCATGAATTAAAACCCATTATGGACCAGGCAGAAGAACAGCCAAAGTATTACTATGTATAAAACAACAACAATAATGACAACAAATATTGCTCATAAATGTCATTATCCAGAAAGCTCATCAGCAGTATTCCTAAGAAAATAAATTAAAACCCACTTTATGTTGACTCATATTGCCATAGTTCAGGCAATGCTATTAACTGAACAATGTTAACACTAGGTTTACTAATACTGATTTTGATACTTTAAGACAGGCTATAAAAATAGTATGCACATTGACAACAACTCTCCTGATAGAGTAGAGTGAGAAGGAATAAATAAGCAAACAAATAAAAGAGTGCATAAATCAGTATATGCAGTCTACTGTAATATAAGTTCTCCAGACAAGTTAAGCTTGGGGGAAAAAAAAAATGTTTGTTCAATTCCCACAATTCTTTGCTTCATATTTTTTGTTACAAATTTTTCCTCTAAGTTTATAAGGGACTATTTTGGCAGTGGTATGGAGTAGACAGACTCCTTCCTCACAAATTGTTTATTTTCTGTTTATTTTGATATTTAAAGTCTCTTAGAAAAATGCATTTTTCTTTAATCTTTTTTTTTAACATATACACATTTCCAGAAGTAAATAGAAGGATCCATTTATCTTATGTCAAAGTGTATCTAAGATTCTATAATAGGCTCTATTTAGAAATGCTCTAATTATTTTTACATAAACTAATTTGGATTTGCTCAAATATAAATAAGGTTAATTCAGTTACTTTTTTCATTTCCCAATTATCATCATCAAAAAGCACTGATTAAAAATATATTTCTACTTAACCTAGTTGTGGCTGCTATACATAGAATTTGATTAAAAATTAAATATAGTCATTGGCTATTAATGACAAATTCTATGATAAGAATGTACAGCAAATCAGCAATTTGTATTGCAGTTTTCCAATGGCTTACCAATATAGGCAGGTTCTTTAGACCAAAGCACTTATCCTCCCATATGTAAACCAAATTTAAGTAAATTATTGAATATTTAAGTTTATATTCTTATTTCACATTTAATACAAATAATTCAGCCTCTAATCTATAAAGAATTAAAGTGTCAGGGTTCATTTACCTTTCACTTATATATTTTCATAGGTAGCAATGCTCTTATAAAAAAGAAATCTAAAATCAGAATATGGTCTTGTGGAGTGGAGACATTTTAACTGTAGTTCCTTTATTTTGAGATGTCTCTACAGATCCTCTGCCACCAACATCACCTATAGAATTTTAGGCCAGAGATTTTCATAACTAGCAAACAAACAGTATAAAGAGAAATTATTTTCAGGGAAAATAATTGAGTCCATGAAAAATAACATAGAATGAAAAATACAAATAAAGCTCAAGGTGGGGAAAGGTTTTTAAATGAACATGAACTCAGAGAGAAGTTGTAATTTGATACATAGGCTGTGAACCCCCAGAGAAAAACAGCAATGTGGAATTGCCATTAGGTTTCTGGGAATGTGGAAACTTTATTTCGCATGCCAGGATATGTGAAGCAAAGCCGAGTTCCCAAATGTGAAACTGTCTGGCAGGCAGAGTTTTATTTTTAAAAATTTTACAACTGTTGGTGAAAACTTCAGCCATTTCGAAACACTAGATAGATTTTTTTTTTTTAATCCTATAGCAAAAGAATTGATTTGTATTCATTCAAGTTTGATACTATCCAGAAAAGTTAAACAAATAGCTAGATAACTCAGGAAAATATGTTTGCTTTTGACAGAAAAACAACAATAAAAACCATTTGGGTTTTACATTTAAGTATATTGCAGTACTCTTACTGACTAAGCAATGGAATGACATTCTCAGAATCAGAATGGGGTAGAAATAGGGGATAAATGCCTTAACAAAACAATAAAATACCAGTGAACAATTTTGGCTCTAAATGTACCATCTTTTTGAACGAATGTGCTAGTCTCCTTTTTCACTCATAACAATTAGGTTTCCCTATTACAAAAATGGGAATACTTGCAAATGAACTGAAACTTTACTCTCACAGAAATGTAATCTTCATGTTTCTCCATCATATAGAAGAATTAAATATGGGACAATGTTTTAAAATAATATCCTGCTCATATGATTTTTTCATTTTTATGTTTTAAAAGGCATCATATAATTACAATGCTATTTGGGGGCTTTTTAATTCATTCTTATTTTTCCATATTTTTACTCAGTTTGCATTCATTTCTATTATTGCTCACATCAAAATTTTACATTTTAAATACATTAATTACAAGCAATGTATATATTAGTTAATATCTTTAAAAAACAGTTATCAGTATGGAAACCTTAGCTTTGCTAATGAGTAATAGAAGGTTGTATTGAAAATCAATGAATAAAATAAGATGTACAGAATGTTTAGAAAATACAGAGAATTTTTGTCTTGAATCTACGTCTTGTATTTATTGTTTAATTTCAATGTCTATATTGGTCTTTAGGGTTAAATGAATCAGAGCAAATATAGATGGTATGATTAAGCATTTATGCAATTAATAGTTCCATACTCAGAAGTCACATATCACATATTGAAAACACAGAAAGTTGGATTCGCCCCCCCAAAATGGAATTCTTATGAAACAAACATACTGAAACACATCTTTGTGGTTATTTAGATACCTGGAATTCTCTTATCTTTGGAATTTTATCTGGGTCCTTTTGCATTTGTATCTTTGACTCATTCAAGCACTAATACTACTTTTAACTTTTTGTATAATCTGTTTCTATTTATTTATTTTATTTTTTCCCCCTTTATGTTCTCATTTACCTCTGGCTCTGAATTTCTTTCTTGAAACTTTTTTTTTTTTTAATTAAATTCTCATTTAGGAAATCACCATTTTAAAATCAGCACTCTGCTCTGTAGATCTTGTCCTTGCATTTCACCTGGGTAGTAGATACATACTCTTGGATTTTACACATTTATTAATGAACTGGCATTTGAACATATTCTTGACTGAGATCGCCACCCTAAGGCCCTTGCTCTGCATACCAGTGTCCTTGAATTCCTGCCTCTAGGTTTCCCTAGTGTCACCTCTGTCAGGTATTTTAAGGTGAGACTTTTAGGTTCCATAATACCATTAAGCTAAACTCATCTCCAGATTAAATATACACAGATAAAATATACTTCTGCAGTATTTTTTAAACCTATGCAACATGAAAGACAACATTGCTTTTAAAATCTTTTTTCTCTCATATTGATCAATAAAACTAAACTGAGAACTTGGATGTCAATGTTAATACCAACAATTATGATATTTGGGAACTCCTCTTAAAGATTTGGGTCCTTTTGACAAAATTAATCAATGATATTAAGAAACTCCACAAATAATGGACAATAATTGAGCTTTATATCATAAGACTTTCCAGCCTGTGAGTAAGCGGATCATGTTAACTTTTATCTCCAAAGTGAAATGCTCTAAGAGCTCCACTGCACAGGGCCAGGAAATCCAGGGCATTGCAATGAACTCCTTCTTAAATGTTTCCAAAAATCAGGATGCAATTTCATAGCCAGCTTATGGCTCGCTTTTGTTGTTGTTCTATTGAAACTACACAACTCAATTCTGACTAGTCCATCAAGATGTTGCCTTGAGGGGCGCCTGGGTGGCTCAGTTGGTTAAGCGACTGCCTTCGGCTCAGGTCATGATCCTGGAGTCCCGGGATCGAGTCCCGCATCGGGCTCCCTGCTCGGCAGGGAGCCTGCTTCTCCCTCTGACCCTCCCCCCTCTCATGTGCTCTCTGTCTCTGTCATTCTCTCTGTCTCAAATAAATAAATAAAATCTTAAAAAAAAAAAAAAAAAGATGTTGCCTTGAAATGGCAGGGTTGTTTTTTGTTTGTTTGTTTGTTTGTTTTTTAAGATTTATTTATTCATTTTAAAGAGAGAGAGAGGGAGCATGTGTGAGTGGGAGGAGGGGCAGAGGGAGAGGGAGAAAGGGAATCTTAAGCAGAGTCCCCGCTGAGCACAAGCCCTGAAACAGGGCTCCACCTCAGGATCCATGAGATCATGACCTGAGATGAAATCACGAGTTGGTCGCTTAACTGACCGAGCCCCCCGGGCGGCCCTTGAAATAGCAGTTTTACTCCTAACTCATTTGCCACCACTGCAGTTGCTATTGCAGTTAAAATTCCATTTCATCATTCCCCTGAACTGGAAGGAAAGTGTCATTATCTGCAATGGGTGAAGGGAGAAAATCTCATAATAAGGCTCTTCAAGACTCCAGTGAGTTCTGTGAGTTTTGCCCCCTTCACTCTAGCCAACTAAGATGTCCTTCAAACCCCGGATGTCAACAAACTCTCTCACAGAGGCTTTGCCATGACAACTCTCTCTGGCCACCACTGTTAGAGTTCTCACTGCCATTATTACTGCTTCTACTTTAGATAGAACGGGAGATCCTCTGAAATTACAATCAAGGATAGGACCCTACTCCAGTTTCCACCTGCCAGTCACTGCTCTCCAGTGCAAAGAGTTTATTAAATTTTGTCCAAAGTTTATGATTACTATCCATGGGAGGGGCAGTCCAATGGAAGTTATGCTGTCATTACTGGAAGAGGAGCCTATATTGTATTTGAATCTTCCTCCCCATTACCCTGTCATACACATTCAAGAGATTGTGCCACATTCTAGCTTATTGTGGGAAAATTCCTCTAGACCTAATAGTCTTTTTTTTTTATATACAGATCCAAGATTTGCTTCCAAAATTTTTACATGAAGTGGTCTTAATCTCCTTTCTACTTTTACAGTTCTTTGTTATTTCTGCTCAATGTGTTCTTTACGTCTCATTAATTTTCACAGCCTAGTTGCATTGTTCTGCTATTAAGAGCTCTCCCATTTTTTTTTCTTTCCTGTTGTACTTCTTGATACATAGAGCATAAAAAAGACATACATACAAGTGTATGGAATGACTGCATAGAACCACAAATGTAGTATGTTTTATACTATCTATTTCCAACTCTGTAAAATAATATTTCATATCAAATCCTATTGAAACATGAATGGTAGAAATAAATAAATATGAAGAATGCAATCTTTATTTTTTCCATGCTTAACATTCTCTTTGAAAAAATATTTTAGATTATGTCTATCATTTTATGTAACTTAAAAATTCTATAACTTTATTTTTTCTTCTTTCCTATCAAATTTTTCTGCCAATTCTAATGCCATGCTTTCTTTTTCCTTTCTTATTTAGCTCTTTTCTTCTATTAACATAACTTACACATAACTTTAAACAATATATTGTCAAGTCACTGACTTTTGTGGGGTTTTTTAAAGTTCCATTGCAGTGTCTGTCCACGGTGCATACCACTCAGATATTCCTTCAAGGGAACCTACTGTTTCAGGAAAACTGAGAGCCTCTAACTGTACACCTTTAGGTTCCCCATGGGGCTTAGGCTGCTGTCAGTCACTGATCTTGTCAAGGGTACTAAAGATGGAATATTTCTGCCCAATATGTCACACCTGTAATGAGAAAATATTCTCAGGATCTCTCTGTCCATTTTCTCAGAGTAGTTCTATAACATGAGCCCTTCCTATCTCATCCTCCTCCTTTCTCTCCATTTTTTCCCCATAGGTGTTAGATGTGAATCATGCTGTGAGGCTCTTTCTACCACTCTTGAGCCCTCCCTCTTTAACCTCCACAGGAATTTACCACAATAAGTCTTACTTGTGTTTAATTATATCTTGATGTCTTCTTCTCAGGTAACGTGAACAGTGAGCATTGGTACTGAGAGTGATTTAAGGAAAGCAAAAAGATGGATTGGGGGACTGGCTCACTTGCTGCCTGGCTAGCAAGGAGAATCTAATCCTAAGAAAAATATGGAACAAATAGTGGTGACCAGTTGCTTAATATTTCACTGGCAGTGGCAGGGAAATGCATTATTGGATGGGAATACCCTCACTGGTAAGGATCCAGTTTTTGGAAGGCTGAGGCGATTGGGATTGGGGCAATATCATAAGAACAATGGATTTAGATGATTATCCTTAAGTTATATTGATACACTGCAGAGGAAAAATAGTAAAATGATGGACAATAAAGGGTAATTTGGACATGTACGGTATAACAGTAAAAGATGACTTCATTTTGCATCTCCTATTACAGAGATAAAAATACAAAGTCTAGAGAGCCTTCCAGAATTCCAAAGGTAACACATTCCACACTCAGAATTATTGCGTTGGCCCACATATCAGAGAGACTCAGAAGAGGTTAGGCTTGAGTGGGATCTGAACAGGAAAGGGCTTCACAGCAGGTCCTAGCTACAATTCAAGCAGCCCTTGGCCTGGGTCACAGTATCTGGCAGACTCTGTGGAGATGAGATTTCAGTGGTGAGAACATACAAGTATAGTGTTTATAGCAAGGTCCAATGAAAGAATCATAATGTAGTTCCATGGGGCTTGAGTGCAAGTCCATGCAATCTGTAATAGAAAATTACACACATTTCAAGAGACAGCTCCTGTGTGCTATTGAGCCCTGTAGAAAGAGAAGGCTGTCTTTGGGACAACAATTGAACATTCATCCATAAATACCCATTGTGAGCTGGCTATCAGATGGACCCAGTCATAAAGTTAGACAGGGCCAGCAGCAGTGTATTGGAAATGGGACATCAGGAATTAACTCAAGAAGGATAAGAGAGCATGAGAAAGCAAATGAGAAGACAGCCAAAGTCAACTCAGACTGTATCCACACCCATCTTCCACCCTGTACCTATGATCATATGGGCTCTACCTATGACTAGCTTAAGGAGGAGGGAAAAGCCCAACTTGATTTATAGATAGGACATCTAAGTTTGTGGATCCAAGCAAAAATGGATCGCAGCTACATTACAACTGTTTTCAGGGAGTGAGTTGAAAGAAAGTAGACAGGGAACAGCTTCCAATAAGCAAATCTGCAAATAGTGCACTTGTCACATTTTTGGTGGAAGCAAAAGTAGCCCTAGGTGACACTATATACAGATTCTGTGGTGTGGCCAATGACTTGGTCAGCTTGTCAGGGTCAGAAGGAAAAAAAAAAAAAAAACTGTAAGGTTAAATGAGGAAGGCTGGCAAGAAGACAAGTGGGTGGATATATGGGATATATAGAGGCACAAAGTGGAGTTGGTTTTGTATCACCCAATCAACACCTATCAGAATGCAATCCTCACAGAAGAGATACTGAAAAACCAAGAAGAAAAGTGACTTAGTCAATACATGTTACAGATTTTGTCAGTGGCCAACCCCAGAACCAGCTCAAAGGGCACATAAACAGGGTAGAAGACATAGTAGAAATAGAGACCACACGTGATGCAATAATGTTCTCCTGCATACCCAACCCAGTTTGACCACTGTCACCTCCAAATGTCTTACATGTAGTAACAGAGGCCAAACAGAGGCCCTGATATGCTATTATTTCCCAAGGAAGCCAACTGACCGCTTAGTGGCAAATTGACTACTTTGGATCCTTTCTGTCCTGGGAGGGCCAGCAATACATTCTCCCTGGATATGGGTTTTATATTCTTGCCTGCAGAACCTCATCCTGCACTGCTAACTGGGAGCTAATGGAATTCCTGATCTATGAATATAGAACCCCAGAAAGCAGTGGTTTTCTGATTAGTTCTTCAGCCTCTTTTTTTGCCAGCTTTAAAATTCAGCCATTGTTGACAAAGGGGAAATACTAACAGTGTAGAGTTCACTTCCGTGTGCCTCCCCTCTCTTTAGGATTTTGCTCCTCAAATCTCTGTTGCCTTAGCAGCCCTGAACCCCAAATTTTGTCTTTCTAGCCACTTGATATTTTCTGTTGTTCTTCTGGCTTCTCTGCTCCTTGTGTATGGCTCTTTGCCTGTGTTTTCTTCTCATGCAGAGATGAGCATTGGCAAGTGCCCTAAGAAGAACAACTTTACTTGAAGAGTGATGACTAATTTCTCCTTGGTTGTCTTTTCTTTGGAATCTTAGCCTCTCTAGTCCGGTTGTCTTGGCAGCTTCCAAATTCCTTCAAACAGAATACTGTGGTTCTTTAACCAAATTTTCTGTTTTTTCTTGAGTGTGTGAGTGGGGGCTGCATTACAGTGCTACAAGATACTTATTCCTAGCTGGAAGTAGGAATGTGCTATTTGTACCTAAATAATTCTATAAGAAAAAAAAATGTCAAGGTTACTGCTTGTACAGATTCACCATTTAGAAATGACATTCATGATTTTTTTTACAATATCCCAGTATCAATATTCAGTTATCTATTGAACATTTCTTTGAATCATCTTACTTTTTTACTTCCATAAATGAAAAATCAGTATCACCTGAAATAAACACACATGAATGAGAAAAAATAAATTTAATAATTAGCTTTTTGAACTCACCATGTGTGACAGAAAATATGTTTCTGAAATTCTTTATGTGAGTAAATATCCTTATTATAGTCTAGTACCTTCAAAAGTATCACAAATGAAGAAAACTGAAGCGCACAGAAGTTAAGAAACTTACCTGAGATTACCAAGCTAGTAAATAGTAGAGACAGCAAATGAATGTAGGTTGTCTGGCTTCAGAGCTCAGTGACTTTGCAACTGTATTTGATTACAACAGTGAAAATATTTCAACGATATTAAATTTTAGTCAAATCCTATCTCCTGCCAAGAGAGAATGAAAAGTGTTAGAACAATGTTAAAACATACTAGCAACAAACTGATTTTTCTTCTTGAATGGTATTAAATGTATTAAATGATGTATTTAAAAGGACTGAAAAGGCACCTGGGTGGTTCAGTCAGTTAAGCGTCTGCCCTCAGTGCAGGTCATGATCCCAGGGTTCTGGGATCGAGTCCCGCATCGAGCTCCCTGCTCAGCGGGGAGTCTGCTTCTCCCTTCCCTCAACCTCTCCCCTCTGCTTGTGCTCTCTCTCTCTCAAATAAATAAATAAAATATTTAAAAAATTAAAAAACAAAAAGGACTGAAAAAGAGTTGATAAAGACACACTTGTCTTGTATGATTCAATACTACTTCATTCTAAGCCTGTTTACCAGCTAAAATCATCTTGTATATATACCCTGCCTTAGAAAACACTGTTCTAACCAATAAGTTAGCCGAAATTATTGTGTCATTGGACTTTTCTAAAGAAATCAAGAGAGACGGGGCGCCTGGGTGGCTCAGTCGTTAAGCGTCTGCCTTCGGCTCAGGTTGTGATCCCAGGGTCCTGGGATCGAGCCCCACATCGGGCTCCCTGCTTTGCGGGGAAGCCTGCTTCTCCCCTCCTTCTCCCCCTGCTTGTGTTCCCTCCCTCGCTATGTCTCTCTCTGTCAAATAAATAAATAAAATCTTTAAAAAAAAAAAAAAAAGAAATCAAGAGAGATATGCTTTGTACAAAAAACTAATTGGTAAAATTCTAGGAGATTCACTCTAGTAATATTGCTATTAAGAGACTTCAGATAAATTGGTTATGTGTTAAAAACTACAGAAAACTGACTTTTCACTGTAAATATCTTTAAGGTTGTTTAGTCAAAATGAACAAATACTCATCTTCATGGTTTTCAGAATTATGAGATTTGCCAATACAAGAAAAAGTAAATAAAAAAATTTAAAAACATCTGATCAATTGAGGCAAAAAGGGAAAAAAAAGAAAAGAAAAGGGGAGTGTTGTTTTATTATTATTTTAGTTAAATTATCTCAGATGTCTATACCAATCAAATTCATTAGATAATTTATCAGGTTTTTTTCCCAATATTTTTTCAAAGCCCCTATCCCCTCCAAAAACTGGACAAGTATTTCTGTGAGACCATATTTGTTGAGTGCTACTAAATGCTAGTTAAGAACACCAATAAGTCAATATATTTTTAAGAAACACAAGCTGACATATTGATTAGTTTTTTATTAATTTCCAGTGAATACAAATGACTAAAAATCATCTGACTTGAAATAAGTTTTCTCAAAATTTTCTCAATTTCTATCACGCCAAAAAAGGCTTTTTTTTTTTTTTAAGATTTTATTTGTTTATTTGTCAGAGAGAAAGAGAGAGAGAGCACAAGCAGGGGGAGCAGGAGGTTTGCCACTGAGCAAAGAGCCCGATGCAGGACTCAATCCCAGGACCATGGGATCATGACCTGAGCTGAAGGCAGATACCAACTGAGCCGCCCAGGCATCCCTCCAAAAATACTTTATCCCAACACATCAAGTAACTATTATTTACACCTGTTTCTCTTTACCTAGAGGCCCAATTTGAACCAGAAACATACACCAGTGTTTGAGAAAATTAAAATATTATTAATTTTGCTTTTGGATAAAATACTTCTAGAGTAGCATGTGCCTTGTACCCTTGGGGCTGATGTTTTGAATCATTCAAACAACAGAAAAATATCTGACATAACCTGATTACCAAAGCCAGACCTGCTGTCAAACAAAACAGTATATTTACTTCCTGTCACAAAAGCTTGATTTTATTTTCCAATTTAAATAAATGAATAAATACATCAATCTGCATCCCATAGCAATAAGCTCAGTTCTGAATTTTAATACTGAGACACAGAGATAATTAAATGACATTAGATAGATGACAGAGAGACAGAGACATGGATAGCTAAAGCATGGGGCCTTGCTGTGAGTGTGATGCGTAATGATATAATGTTCTACCTCTTTCTTCCTCAAGGACAATGCATTATTTGATTAGAATTGAGCAATGCACAAGTTGTGGTCATTAAATGAAAATTATCGCAGCAAAATCCAGAGTTTGTAAGAGCTTTACCTTTCTTTTGTGAGATGAGAGCATGACAATGATGCAAAAGGAGATGGGAAAAGAGAAGATGCCTGATGGATCATGTTACCCACTGGAAAGAATACATATGGAGACTGAAACTCTGGAAATTGACTGCCTTAAAATTAACTGTGCCCATTTACCATTTAAAAAGTCTTCCTGGAACGCCTCGGTGACTCAGTCAGTTAAGCGTCGGACTCTGGATTTTGGCTCAGGTCATGATCTCAGGGTTGTGAGATCGAGATCCATGTTGGCTTGAGATTCTCTCTCTCACTCTGCCCCTCCTCCCACTTATGTGTATGCTCTCTCTCTCTCTCTCTGTCAAATAAATAAATCTTAAAAAAAAAAAAAATTCTTCCTGACCCACATGGGTACTCATCCCACCCAGTCTGATGATCGTTATTGTGAAGATATTTTGTATCACTTGTTTACACTTAAACACTTTTGAGTAGTTTACATAATTAATCTATTTTAGGTGAAGTCTTAAACACCACATCCTACCATCAGGTATTCTTTTTCATGTAAAATTGACTAACTATATTCTCAATTACCCTAAAAATGTCATCAATGTTCAGTACAACATGAAAGATATTTACAGTTACTTCATGAGAAACCTAGTAGACATTAGTGGCAGTACCCTCTTCCCCAGCACACGCAGGCATTATTTTCTTCGTGTTTTTCCATTTTGAATATTTTCATAGTGTAGTTCATATGATATATCAAAAACATTCAGATCTGTTTACAGAATGAGAGAACAAGTTGTAACCTACCATCACTCCAAATTTGATACATGATTAATTTTATTTCACACAGTAAAACAAGAGAGGTAGACATAATTAAAATGGTGTTTTGCATATCATTATACATGCCCAGCAGTAGAGTTTCAAATGCACAGCAAACAGCTTTTATACTTTTCTTTAAAAATTCCAGAGAACACATTTCCATTAGAGTATATAAAACATAATAGGTCTTTCTGAAGAAGCCATTCAGTTTGACTCACAATGGGAATAAAACAGTCTAGATCAGTGGATCTACTTGGGATAGGACTCCTGTATTGTTTCTAAAGTCCAAATACATCTTTAAGAGGGGTTGGTAAAAATGGAATCGAATGGTAATGGAAAAAATAAGAGACAAAAAAATAACAAAACTGGAAGCAGCTGAGTCCCAAGTATGTGATGTTATAGTTAGGAGCACAGTTTTTAACTATGGTGAAGCTTTCCATGCAATAGAGGAGAGAATAACAGCAATGTTTGCAAACCCCTTATAATGATGAGGAATTTTAAAGAAAGTCTTTCTGGCTCTTGTTTTAACAAGGAAATTTTATAGAAATCTAAGAAATAGAGGTTGAAATAATTCCCCCGAAGAGGTTTCAGGTGTATTGAATCCTATTTCAATGTTGCTGACTGGTTTCAGTGTGCCTTTGGATAATTCATTTCTAGATCTTTGGGTTGTTGTTGTTGTTGTTGTTATTGCTGTTGGTAAAGAAGCCTGTCCTATTTCATTGCTGACTCACTTTATTCCTTCTTCCTTCCCACCTGACAAGTATGTTTCTAATTGAAATGCACAGTAACATTTGCCTGCTCAGGAAAAGAAACAGAGAAAAATGGTTTATAGTTAATCTTATTTCAGTTTGGCTCCTTAAAATAAAAATTAAATCCTTTGAAGTCTGAACAAAGAAAAAAGAATAAGGTCATATTTGTCAAGCAATATACATTGTAGACATATTTATGGCAAGAAATAGATTATTATTTCTAAAATAAATGTTTTTTATAATAGCACAGCTTGTTCTATATCCTGAATGAATGGGTGAAAGAGCAATGTATTCTGTGTAGAAAGCTAATAAAACCATATTGGGGCATGTTATAATATTAAGGAAACTCATATACCTCTTCATTATTTATAATGTAAAAAATTGAAAAATGGAACAAATTTCTTAAAACTCATTGCCAAGTGGAAGAGGCTTTTGGAGTTTTCAATGTTGTTTGCAGTTTAATGGGGCTGTCCCTAACACTCCACAGCTTTCTTTTGTTTAACTGGCTTCCCCATTCCACAGTTAAATCATCTTCACTCCCCAAAGAGCCTCTTTCTTAACTTGCTTATGTCTGTCAATGACACCAACAGCTTTCCAGTGACTAGGTCTGAACTCTTGGTATCATTTTTAACACCTTTTCCCTTTTTGCCACCCACATGCAATGAGATAATAAGTGCTATATATTCCATTTCTATGATTTCCTTACAGATAACCTTCTTTCCCATTGTTGCTACTATTAGTCCAGTTTACACTTTGTTAATTTTCACCTAACAAACTATGGTCCCCAAACAAAATCAAGCCTGCTACCTGTTTTGTAAATAAAATTTTATTGGAACATAGCCCTGGTCACTCATCTCATATTGTCTATGACTGCTTTCACTCCCTATCAATAGACTTAAACAGTTGTGATAGAGACCATATGGCCTGCCAAGCTGAATATGCTATCTGGCTCTTTGTAGAAAATGTCTGCCATCCCTTGACCTAGAATATTGTTACATGCATTCTAACAAACCTCCTTATTTCTAGAGTCTCCAAAAGTTAATCCTGTTGGTTGAATCTCTTTAAAAAACCAACATTCATGACAATCTCAGGCTCACATCCCTCAATGCTTCATCTATACTCATAGACACAACATATAATTCATAGTCTGCTATTAGAAGCCATGTGCACCACATACACTGGTGTAGACTTTGTCTCCTAGGGATACCCTTGCCCTTCCCAGTTCTATCCGAAATAAGCATCTTTCTTCTGTAGAAATACTGTATGATGTTACAAGCCCATCTAAAATAATTACTCCAGGAATCTTACCTCAACTCATCCAGACATATGTGAACTTGCATATATTCCTTAGAGAACTGTCCTTAATCTTTTTGCTATAGTCATTTGACTTACACTTTAATTAAATTGCAAGCTTACTGAGGAATGAAACTTTGCCCTACTTTGTCTTTATCTGCTCTTGGTCCTGGTTTTGTTCTTATATTTGTTTAACACATAGCTGTTTTGCAACTTACTAAATTCCAAGCACAACACTAGTAAAGGAGGATGCAAAGAAAGGAAGGGTAGTCTCTGTGTTCAACAGAGTGTTTACTCTTTAGTATTAGAATTAAAAAAGTAAAGAGTGTGGCGCCTGGGTGGCTCAGTTGTTAAGCGTCTGCCTTCGGCTCAGGTCATGATCCCAGGGTCCTGGGATCGAGCCCCGCATCGGGCTCCCTGCTCGGCGGGAAGCCTGCTTCTCCCTCTCCCACTCCCCCTGCTTGTGTTCCCTCTCTCGCTGTGTCTCTCTCTCTCAAATAAATAAAATCTTAAAAAAAAAAAAAAAGTAAAGTGTAAGAAGTTTAAGGTAAGGAGATGCCCACGAAGAAGACGAGACTTCTATTTAAGTTTGATTGAAAGATAGAAGAGCCTCAGTGAAGCTGGCAACTGAGTTGCCTTGAATAGAAGCTAGCCAAGTGCAAAATGGTAGAGGAGCATTTTGGGTAAAGAGAAGCATATTGTGAAATAGCATGGGGGAATTTCAGTGAAGTGTGAAAAGTTTCACAAATCTGTAGTTGAGCATGTGCTGTGAGTGGAGTGCTATAAGAGTTAAAGCTATAAAGAGAAAAAGGAAACAAGTCCTAAAAGTAGAGCCCTGAATCCCTTATTGGAGAGTTTAGACTTCACGCTGTAGGCAATGATTCAAACACAAGTTCTAAAGAACATGGGTATTGAAAGATATTGGTACTTCTTAAGAGGAGAAAAGAGGAGACTACAGTCAGTCAACTCACTTTGGGAAATACCCGATTAAACACAAGTAATTAAAGACTTTTCTGTAAGATTTGCACTGCTGACCAAATGGGGCATAGACTGTGGAGTACTTCCCAAATTTATATTAACCATGAAACCTTTTTGTCTGAAAATATTGACTGATATACTATAGGAAATTGAGGAAACACTGCTCTATGTAACAGAACAAAATTTCATCATTTCCCCCTAAGCACAATGAAATGTGTTCACAGTGACAGAACAGAGACAGGAAAATGAGGTAGGATATTGTAGCAAATTACAAACAAAAAGGTCCTATATTAAGGCAATGAAGAAAGAAAGAAAGAAAGAAAGAAAAAAAAGAAAGAAAGAAAGAAAGAAAGAAAGAAAGAAAGAAAGAAAGAGAAAGAAAGAGAAAGAAAGAGAGAAAGAACGAAAGAAAGAAAGAAAGAAAGAAGAAAGAAAGAAAGAAAGAAAGAAAGAAAGAAAGAAAGAAAGAAAGAAAGAAAGAAAGAAAGAAAGGAAGAAAAAGAAAAGAAAGAAAGAAAACAAATTCAAGGGGTATTTAAGAGTTGATAGAAATAAGATTTGTTAACTAGATGTGAGGATATTTTTAAAAACACATTGATTTCTTCACCCCTTTGCCTAAAACCCAAAAATAGTTCACCATCTCTCATGGCATCTTTAAGTTCTATATGGATATGCGTGTTCTGCTCCTTTATTCTTCCACACCTCATCTGTCATCATCACACTTCCCCAGACTCCTTTCCTTCCACCAACTCTGGCCTTCTTCGAGCAGTTCTCACTACTGTGCTTCCCTCAGCCTGACAGCCTTTACACTTGCAGTTCCCTATCTGGAACTCTCTCTTTTCCATCTCATAAGTCAGTTAACTCAAGACTTTTACTTCAGTTCTAGGCTCAAGTGTTTCTTCTCCTGAAAATCTTTTCCTGATCCTCCTGATAAGGTTGAGTGTTTCATTATATGCTGTTTTGGAACAAAGTATCTCTCATTCAAAGCTTTTAATGTAGCTGAATTTTCATGGGATTTGTGTGTGTGTGTGTGTGTGTGTGTGATTATTTGCTTAATATCTGTCTCATCACCTAGATCAAAATCTCCAGGAAAGCAGGGAACAGTTGCTGGTGCATTAAAAAGCTCTATGATACTAATTTAATATACTAATAAAATAATAAATGGGAGAGGAAGAAATCAAAGATATCTCTAAGATTTATGATTTGGCAATGAGCATACAGTTATATTTATTGAGTAGAAAACACAAAAGCGTATGGAAATGTGGAGACATGACGCAATTTGGTTTTCGGTCTACTATTTTTTATATGTCTAAGCATTTAGAATGTGAGTCTGGAGATCAGGAGAAAAGGTCTGAGTGAGCAATAGGCATTTTGACTCCCTCATTGCAGTTAATGAGATAACCCAAGGAGACTATACCTAATAAAACAGAAAGTCTAAGATTGGCCCCTTGAGAGAGAACTGTGTAATGGAAATCAGTGTGAGAGAGGTCTATGGAAGAGATCTGATGGTGCAAACAGTGGTGGGAAGAAAAACAGGAAAGACTATTTAGAACCCAGAGAACAAGTTTCAAATTAGGAGGAAACCTCACTGATGGACACTGGAATGCTCTCAGTCTAGCCAAATTTACTTGTGAGTTACGCGTTTCAAAGAGATTACAGATAGAGATAAACAAGTTGTATCCATGGATAGTACATACCACTTGGATATAATCAATACTCTAGAACTTTCCTTATAAGGAAAAGAAAAAAATTCAGATAATCTATTAATCACTGGGCTTTGATAAGTGCGAGGATGGGAGTCATATAGATTTGGGAGATAGCTAGGATATAATAAAGTTTTTTTATATTTTACTTGTATGAACCTATTTACATTTCCTCCAGTTCCTTCCATGTATATTAAAGGTAATAATACCTATTTTCCAGAGTTATATGTATTAAGTAAAATATAAATGAAGATAGTTATTTAATCATTGGATCTATATAAGATATTTGTATGGAAACTAAAACTATTTTAATACTTTGAAGATTAAAACAGGTGAAAATGCTGGCCTAACTTTACCCTAACAACAATATCCTAAAATAAATTGTTGGGGTTAACGTAGAGCATGAGATCATTCATAATACCTGGCTTGCTAAAATGTCACACAGAGGCCACTGGGGGTGAGGGAAGAAGGTTTCGGAGAAGGGCATAGGCCTTTGGAACACCAGGGCCGGCGTGACCACTCTGCCATAGGAATGCCGCCGGGAGTTACCTTCCCCGAAGCTCTCTTACCCCAAACAGCCGCCCTGTGATCTAAGAAATGCACACATTGTCCCTTAGGCTATGTGTAGCAGAACTCGTAGAACACGCAGAATAGCATATTGTATCTCTCCCGTAAACAGATCCTCCTAGTTCCAGTAAGACCCCTTGCCACACATCACGTGCTTGAGAAACAGTGATAAAGATCTGTGATTATCCTGAAGGACCAGTAAAGGCGGGAGCAAAGAACGAAGGGTCTTCGTCTCTGAGCGTTGACCCCCTTGCCTTCTCCTCTCTTTCACTGAAAAGTCTGGGGTCATCTTTCATCTGTGGGTACAGGGATTGCTGGCCATTCCTGGCAAGCGCGGCTTTCTTAAGGCAGAGTGGTTGCCCCGGGCATCGGCATTCCACAAAGCCCTATGCCCTTCTCCGAAACCTTCCCTCTCCCCCAGTGGCCTCCGTGTGAGGCAAGCCAGGTATTATGGATGATCTCATGCTCTACATTAACCCCAACAATATATTTAATGTACTTCTTAACAGAAAATGCAATAGAAGCACATTTCCAAAAAAATTCTATAGCCAAAAATCTATGTGAAAAAGCCAACAAAATTCAGAAAATCCATTTTATAAACTCTGCAACAGTATAAACAAGTATTATAATCAGAATTCAAGCTCACATTAAATTCTAGAAATTTAATTCCTTATCAACATCCTAAAAGAGTGAATAATTATCACCATCTGGCCCTATTTAAGTCAGTCAATATCATTTGAAAACAGCACTGCAATATACAAGAAAATAAGACTCAAGCTTAAGGATGTCTGAAAATACCACTCAGCATCACAATATTTCTACAGTAAAGTATTTCGTCCACTTCAGAATCATCCATAACACAAGCTGTGCTCAATGAATAAATAATTTCTAGAAAGTTTTAAAAAATAGTTCTGCTCCAAAGGAATTCTTTGTCAAATAGCATTTAAAAGAGTCAGTTTCTTCTTAGCAGTATTACGTGTTATCCCAGAACTAATTTGAAGAACTTAATCAAATGGTCTTCATAGATGTGAAGTATGAGATGAATATATTACCAGAAGATCTATCCCATCTTCTTCTTGAAACTACTCAATTTCCAACTATAATGCTATGTGCTCCCCTATTTAACTTTGACTCTAGTATTTTAATTGCCTCTTGATTACATACATAAAACTATTTGAATTATTTTCTCAAAAGGTGGTATATAATATCACAATCATTTAAAAACATATGTTAAAGTGGTTAAGGTCATGTATAAAGATCCGTCCAAAACTTAAAATTGTTTTCTTTGCACTGTGTTTCTATCATAGTACTTGAAGTGATTAATATTTTCCTTGAAAATTAAATGTTAAATTGTCTAGAAAAACAACATATGCAGAAAATATTCAAATTGTCTTAAATTTCAGTTCCCAGGTTACAGAAAGTCTTTGTAATTTTTAAATACTTTTTTCCTATTCTATTTCAATGTCCTATATTATCTCTATTAATAAAAATATAAATCTGACAGAACAGAGTAACTTAATGGATGGAAAATATGTATACATAAGTTTTATTTTTAATAAAAATCCATCATTTTATTTAAGAAACATCTTTAATCACCATAAAATCTATAAAGAAAAATAAGAAAAAACATACCCTTTAAGAAGAAAAAGACAGTCTATAAATGAGAATTTACTTTTTAAAATCACTAGAACTGGGATTTCTCATGAAGTAACAGAGTGGCAATTTCTCTATGTAATCTGATTAATAGTGTTAGCCAAAATGGATGATTCAGGATTTTACCCTGTTGTCACTGATTTATTGTTCAGACTAACTAGAGTATTCATTTCAAACTTTCCAATGGATAATAAACAAAAATTAATGAAAGTACTTTAAACAGATGTATGTACTGTAATATATTCACTCTATATTTTTACTAATTAACTAAGATATATCATAAATGAAGGAAATATACAAGAAGATCTAAAAGTTAAGGAAAGGCAAGAATGGAATTATAAAAAATAAATACAATCATCTTGATTTAAGGACATGAAGCTAAAATCATCTAAATTTCAGTGTTCTGAGGAATCATACACTTTTACACTTTTGGAAAATTTACCTTGTGGGAGTATAATGGGAAGAGATTGTGAGGAAATATTCATGTTTAAAATCGAACATTTTTTTGGATGAACATTACCAAAGTAATGATGGCTGGCCAATTTTTAGGTATGACACACTTTTTCATCCACGTAGCAACCACAAAGAAGAGATAAGTACAGAAATGCAGTATTTTAATCACTTCGTTCAGCTTTGAAAGAAATGTAATTTTGGCGTATCACACAGCAACTGCTGAATAACTGCACAACAACAGAACCTGGCTTGAAAATTCCCAATATTTCCAACACTGACAATAACTGAAAGGTCATTAGAGAAAAGTAAGACGTCGTTGTCATCTCTAAACAAGACACGAGATAACCAATTGGGAGACCTTCCACATGACAGATAATATCTATATGTGAGTCCTAAACCCAACAAATAGGTTACTCAGGATCCTAAAGACACTTACGTCGCCATCAGACAAATTACTGTCGTAGCGAAAAACATTAAGAACACGTCCTCTCCAAAATAAAGTTTCCATTTAGGCACAGTCTGCAGGGCTTAATTAGAAGGCATGAATAATTGAACGTGCCGCTGCTGTCTCTGAGCAACAAACTTAAGAGCTCTGTAGAAGCACATCCTCGTTAGACAAAAGGGCACAGGGCACTGAATCATTCTCGAATGTTTTCCCCTCTCTGACGGCAACCTTTTCAGTGATAATTCAAACGACTACCCTCTGAGCAAATACTATAAATATAGATCTTCAGTTAAAATGGAAAAAAACAAAACAAAACAAAGCAAAGCAAAAAAATTCCTGCAATCTCTACATAAAGCCAAGTTTCTGGAAAAAATAATAGAAACACAAAGGGGGATAGGAAAAGGGCATGAATTAAAAATACCTTAGAACAGTGAAGTCTTCATAGAATTAGTCAGGCTGGCAACAGTGTTGACAGCAAGCTCACAAATACTCTCAACTGGAGCACAATTTGAATTTATGCCCGCATTTTTCGCTTTCTAGCAGCCCCTCCCTAACTATGAGAGTACACCGAATGCTGAAGGCCTGCCTGTGATCCCTGGTGGCTATTTCAGGTCCCATATGCCGAGGAGCTCTTTAGAAAGGCACCGAAGAGTTAGCTGAGGTGATTAAGAAGGTATCTGTTAGGCCTGAGCGAGGAGGGATAAAGCAGGTGCTGGCCACACCCTCGGTGCCTCCGCGGAGAGTTACCAGCACACCTTCAGAGCCACCGCTCAGGGCTAACAGAAGAGGCCCTAGCCATAGAGCTGCCTCAAAAGCCACCAGGTGACGTCTAAGAGCTGAGCAGGCGCACAAAAGGTGCAACTTGCCCTTGGGTTACCTTAAAGTCACAGCAGAACCCATGAAAAGCCCATAAATACGCAGTACGTAAATACAATTATAACAGAATGCATCATGGGTAGGCGCATGCGCAGAAGCCAAACTGTGCTAGAAGCACCAGCTGTCAATCAAAAATGTTAATCAAAGCCAAACTTCTACGCCCACACAGCAGGCTTAAAAGGATGCAGCTAGAGCTTCTCGGTGCCATTGCCCCTCTTGCTTTGGCAGTGGCCAGGTTTCACTCTTAGAAGTGCAATATGCTTACCTACTCAATAAACTCTACCTCCCCGTTCTGGTCCTGGGTCTCCAGTTCTTTGGTGCATCTGGGACAAGAACAGAGCAACCCGGTAACATACCTACTGGTAAGCAGTATATAAGTGAACTAAAAAAATGTTAAGACACAAATACACAACAAAATTCAAACACCTAAACAGTAACAAAACCAAAAAAACACAAGCAAATAAAACATAAATCACAGGGTTTAATTACGTAACTCATCCCACCAAGCACTGATTTCCCTGGAGCCCCGTCCAGCACTGCGATTTCTATGTTTTACTTTTGTTTTTACTCTCTTTTCCTATTCTGAGCCATGTGTCATCTTCTTGGATCCCTTGTTTATTCTGTAGAACTAACCCAAGGAGCCTCATCTCTTTCTATGTTTATTAGTTTGCCTACTGTAATAAGGAATTGCAACCCACTCCTTGAAAGCTACAGCTACTGCTCTGGCTCCTGTCGACCTTGCAAGGCTCTCCCTGCCCCCTCTATAACCTTCTATTGTATTACTCTCTGCCTCTCTCAAATTACTGCTCTTTCCATATTCTGTGCCATGCCTGCGGCCCCCTCTGGACCTGCAGAAGGAGACATCAGAGCACGCGGTTAAAAGTCTGAGACTCAGCGAGGTCACAGGGCACTTTTTGTCACATTGGTCACGCTCTGACCAGCCCATCACAGGGATAGCGCTAGAAGCTGACTAATCCTACTTTTGCTTTTTTGGCCACTTGCTTCTCTCAGCTCTCTCAGAACAGCCAACACAATGTTTCTACTGGAAATGACTTCATGGCTGCCTTTTAGAAGATAGCTCTTTACAGGAGCCTAGGAGGTCTGCTCTGCTATCCCTACAGCACAGTCTCCAGCTCCAGGATACCAGCGAGGCATTTCTGCGGGGTGACTACCTAGAAAAGTAACCTGGGGTTACTACCCTGAAACAGCTTTCATTTCTTATCCAGGATATTTGAACCACACCCAGTAAATTCCTTAGCCAACTCTAATTGACGTATAGCTATCCTCAAACACTTTGTGCACAAAATTTGAAAAAGTGTCATCCAAAATATGTTAATTTGTAGAGACAGAATAGTGCAATAATCCAGGATGTAGACTATCACCAGAATGCCCCAGATTCTAATCGCAGGGCTGCTACTTCCTACCCAAATGAACTTCACCGAGTCATTTTACCTCTCTGTGCCTCAATTTCCTCCTCTGTAAAATAGGACAATAGTCCTCTTAAGATTATTAGGAAGAATAAATGTGCTCAATCATGTAAAGCACTCAGAAAAAATGCCTGCCACATATACGAGGCACTACGTCAAGTGTTAGCTATTAACATTATTATGAGTAGCATTGATGGGGGAAGGTTGAATATTAGTCTTTACTTTCTACTAATTTCACTGAATAATTTTACAAGCATTTGAAGTTCTTTCAGTGCATTTTACTTTTTAATAAAGAATTGCTAGCTCATATCCAAGATCTTTTCCAATATCAAAAATATGAATTCCTTAGGAATTTCCTTGGGTAACTATACTTTCAAACTGAAGCAAAGTTGCTCTTAAGATATTTATAATTAGGAGTACTTAATGGCTGCCTTAGTCTTGAATTACATACAGCCACAAGACAACCTCTTAGATGATACAGATAGACACTTTAAAAGACTGTATTGACTATATACATATTTTATAATATGATTTCATTTTAAAATTATATCAATAAATATTTTCTCACATTATTTATTTGATATTATTACTGCTATGTGCATTATTTATACTGAATAGTTATTCCTAGGAAGAAGAAAATATTGAAATTCATTGTTTTCTTTTTCAAGAATGAAATTCTATGTGGATAGATCTAAAAAATAAAAACATATGTTTCTTAGCTTATAATAACTATGATATGCTTCCTGTAAAGAACAAATAACCTTACCACGATAATAGTTTCAGAAAGCATCCCCTCAAAGAGAAATTATTTAGAAAAAAAAGTACAATCTTAAATTTGGAAAACAATTGAGATTCAAATAGGCAAATTGTCTACCTAATATAACAAACACAAAGCATCCATTTTTTTTCTAATAGACATTGATCATTGCTCAAAAATATCTGGGTTGAGGAGCTCATTATTTCATAAGGCACCCTATTCCTTTGTATTTCTGAAATAAATTGTGTCAAAACTCACCTCCATGTCAATTCCCTGCACATGCCCGTTTCTGCTATCTGGAATAAGAGATGAGTGCATTATCTTAAAATATTTCTTATGATGTGATTTCTAGTTTTTAACTATCCTAATTCTTCTTCTCTAATTATATTATTCTTTCTAGTTTCCCTCTGAAAATCTCAGGCAATTTCAAAATCCTTTCTTGTTTCATTTTAGACATAAAAGATATACATTTCAATTAAATAAAGCACATAGTTATAACTCAAAGGACAAAATTATTTTTCTTCTTCGTTTATTGACAATTTTTATCCGGGTTCTTCAGCAGTTTCCTTAGAAAATAGGAGCAACAAAAATATACATTTAGTCTAAAAATTAAAATGACCTGTTTTGGTATAGCCTCAAACCTAAAGAATACCATGAATCTCTTTGCTTTCCATATTACCATCAAGCACTATGTTATTGGTTTTAAAGTCCAGTCTACCACTTGTCCATTTTTATTTGTGGCCAAAATTAATTTCTCCAAGTTTTCTATTATTGGGCAAATCAATTCTAAAACACAAAGCAAAACAAAAAAAATGGTGAAAGTGTTATGCCTTAATTATAATATTAAAATATGAAGTGAGCCTCATTAAATATATTGCTCAAATTTGCAAATGACTCTTAAACATGAAATGATTCTCTCCTTTCCAAATTGTGAGGAAATTAAGCACGCATCTTCTCAAGGATATAATAAGAAAACTAATCCCTTAACAACCCATCTCTGAATGGATAGGTGCATATCTATATCTTTATGGAAGATATAGCTTAATGGAATCACACCTGTAGATTGCATAACTCTAGGGAGAGATATTTAGGAGAGGATGTCACAAAGGATGTCCCACTCAGGACTTCAGGTAATTGCGTTATATCTGTGACAGCATAATAATGGTTGCTTCTCATCTATAAATGGGGGTTAGACGTAGAAGTTGAAGAATGATAATAACCAAGAAACAAAGGAAAAAGGAAGCATAATCCTTTTCAGAATTTCAAATGAGTCATGGTATAGTCAAGTTCATTTTTACAAAAATCACATGAAAACATCAAAAAAAAAAAATCAATGAGTAGGATATTGCTGAATTGCTATTATTAGCAATGGTGCTGGTGGTGGTTGGGGGAAGGATATACTGTGGTTGAATAAAGTTAATATAGGTGAATCATAAATTATGGGAAGAGAAATAAGTACCCTAATAATTTTGCATTTTGAAATAACATGTTTTATGCATTTATGAAAATGCCCCATAAATTAAGTAGTATATTCAAGAATGAGAGAAAAAGCAAACATTTTATTCAAACCAGTTGTTTCATTTTGCTGCTTTATGATATACCACAGAAAAGTGATTTAAAATTCATAACTAAACCCTGTCTTGCATCAGAAAACAATCTTCCCTTCCATATTTAAACCTATTTTTAAAGGGAAAAATGTATATTTTACATCTTGTGTTAATAATAAAATGTTGGCTTATTTTATATAATATTTTGGCCAGAAATCCTGAGCTTTATCCTGTGTACTTACATTTGTCCAATACAACCCAACAATAACTCTGCAACAATTTAGGCAATTTAGTAAAGATTTTTAGTTAAAACCAAAGCTCTAATGAGGGTTGTGACAACATTTGCATCAAATTGACATCAGTTTCCAAGTGAAATGGGCAAACACTAATGTTACTCACTCAAAGATGCTCAAGTAGTGTACTTAAGGCAACTATCACATGCAACTTGAAAACAATCCCACAATTTAGTCAAGGGTCTTCGTGAGTCCTGGGAGAGAATTTGATTCTAGCTTATGTCTGGGCACCCAGGAAAAGATAAAGAGCATGATTGCATATCTCGGAATTAAAGACTCTAAAACTTTTATTCATACTCTAGAAAAACACAATTGGCTCAAAAAGAAATGTATTTTTTCAAACTTAGCACTGTCTCTGACATTGAATCGATAATTCTCTACCAGTCATTTCGTATGCCATTCTAGCTGACTGAGGATAATGACACTATATTTGGTACTTTCAGAAGTACAATATGGCTTTTGCTGTGCTTACTCAATGAAGAACTGACTTTCGAGAGGATCTTTCAAAGTTACACTCATGGTCTACAAATAAAGCCCAGGAACCTGTCTCTCTAATAACCCACACTCTCTGGTCATTGTGTGAAAGTATATTTTGCAATCTTTATAGTTACATATGCATTAGGTCACTTGAATTTTGTATCCTCTCTTATTTAACTTCTTGAGATAGAGACTGCTAATGCCTAACAAATACATAGTGGTAAGAATTCCACTAATTACCCACTCTAGAGACTTTATCTAAAAACAAATTCAACAGAAGAAAATTAAATTTATAAATATTAATTACAGCATTATTTATCATTATAAACCCTTGTCCAACAACAGAAAAATAGCTAAATATTTTGAACATCTTTTTAGATAAATATTTTTAGCCATAAAGTTATAATTATGAAGATAATTTGATGATAATTATGAAGATGTTAATGAAATAATATGAACTGATAAAAGTACAATATGATTTTAATATTTAAGAAATAAATATGCATGTGAAAACAGTAGAAGGACAAATGGATTTAGTCTTGAGAGGATCTTTGTAATTGTAAATAGATGAATTTTTTCTTTAAAAATGCTTTATACTAATGTTATTGTTACAAAAACATATGTATGTACATGATTTTGCATGCATAAAATAAAGTCAGTCCAATCATCTGATTTGCAATAAGGTAGAAATGGCAGAAAACTGTCCCTATGCTGAGCATGCTAATTAAAATGATAGTCATATATATCTGACTTTACTCTCTTCTAGGTAAGTATTGCACAGTATAGACTAGGAAATGAGATCTATGGAGATATATAGAGGGAAGAGTCTATAAATATATAAACCATGTCTTTCTATTCACAACTGAGCCAGAAGTGCTTGGGTAAAAAATATAGATACTATTATTAAGGCTGTAGGTGCCCTTCACTATGCCATATTTTATTATGTCACTTAATTGCCACAATTATGCGATGGCTATTATTATCAAATCCACTTTACAGATGATGAAGCCAATTCTTAAAGAAATTAAATGACTTGCCTGAAATCGCAGAGCAAGCAAATGGCCTAATCAATTCTAAAGCCAGTTCTGTTGAGCCCAAGAGCCATTGACTTTAATCCCCATACCGTGCTGCCTCAACATGAAAATGATCTGGTTTCTCACTATCTCCACAGAAAACCTGGATATATTGGGAGATGGAGAGCCATCATGTTACAGTGTATGTTTTGTTGTCAGGGGCAAGTTGTTCTTTGTGAGCCTAGGCAAGACATTTTATTTTTGCCAGTTTCAGATTTCTCTTGGTAAAACGAAAATAATAGTAATAAAAATAGTCATACTTTTTTTTTTTTCCCCCCACAAAGGGCTGTTGTGAGGTTTAAAGATAAAAAACTTGCCATTCCCTCCATTCACTCAGCCAGTAGTCCCTGAACAGTGACTTTGTTCCAAGCCTTCAGCCAGGGCCCAGAGAAATGAAGATGAGTTAGTGTAGGAAGACAGAAAAACATACTACTTGAATCAATTTGGATTACCAAATGTGTTAAGTACCACGAGAGAAAAATAAAGATGGGGAGGGATGTTAACTAGTTCAGGGGGTAGGTAAGTCCTCCCTGAGGAAGTACTGCATCATCTGAAATTTGAATGATAAGTAGAGAATTACTAAACAGAAAGTGTGAGGGAGGCTTTCCATCAGAGAGTAGGGTGTGTAAAGAGCCTGAAGCAGGAAGAAGTGGGCTTGAGGAATCAAAGTAAGGCAAAGCAGTGACATTTTACCCCTGAAGCTAAGAAGCTGCATAAAATAATACTGGAGAGAGAAACAAGGGCTAGATAATAAAATCTGAGTCCTTTAGACCCTTTAAAAGATGTTGATCTTTTCATCAACAAAGACTAATGATAAGTCATTCAAGGGTTTTGAGTAGGGACCACGGGGTGGCTCAGTCAGTTAAAGGCCTGACCCTTGGTTTCAGCTCAGGTCATGATCTCAGGGTGCTGGGAATTAGCCCTGCATCCAGCTCCGAGCTCCATGGAGAGTCGGCTGGAGATTCTCTCCCTCTCCCTCTGCCCCCATGCCTCCTCTCTCTCTCTCTCTCTCTCTCTCTCTCTCATAAACAAATCTTCAAGGGTTTTGGGTAGATCAGGGGCCTAATCTGGTTGGGTTTAAAAAGAATTGAGGAACTATGGGAGAGGTTTGGAATAGATGGATATAAGGAGACAAATTAGCAAATGGTGGGGGAGAAGTAAGAGATCCAGGTAGTTTGGACTAAGACTAAACTCTAAGGATTTCCAGCGTTTAAATGTCTCCTGGAGGAAAATGAGCAGAGCCAGCCCCTTGACGAAGAGCACCTAGAGAGGTGAAGAAAAATCAAGGCTGGACAGTGTAGTGAAGCCAAAGGCAGAGTTTCAAGGAGGAAGTGGTTAATACCCCCAGTGCAATTAAAATGTCAACTAGAATTGGAAATAAAATGTGCCATTGGATTTAGGGACAAGGAATTCATTACAACGGAGAATGACTTCGTTGTTTTTATTTTTTTCCAGGGATTTAGGTTCTGGTTCTGTTGAAAGGTAAACTGAGGCATAGTAAAATTTTTACAAGTTTATTTGAGCAAACATTGATTCCAATGGGGCAGCACCAAATCGGGAGTGATTAGGAGCAATCCTCCGACAGGAGTTAGGGGCTCTTGTTTACAGAGAAGGCATGGAAGTAAGGCAAAAAGAATTATTTCAGTGGCTATAGGTTAAGGTATTGCATGGGGTGGGAAAGCCTAGCTTGCTTTGTCTTCTTTATTACCTAAATTGGCTCTCAGATTATTTTGTAACTCATGATACAAAATGCAATCCTATGACCAAATGGATGACGTTGAATTCACACTGGTATCCATGTTTTCTTTTCTGGGAACTCCAATCCTTAGAGGGTTTTATAACTCTGACTTGATTCTATTGTTTGTTCCAAGAAATATTGTTTTCTGAAAAGAAATCCCATACTTGTTACCTATAGAGAATATCGCTTTTATCTCTGCTCTATGAGTTACTAGTTAATCTAATTGGTAGCTTTTTGTGAGTCCTTAGTTCTTATTTTCCTTGTTTGTACAATTTCTAACAAAACCAGGGCTTCCCCCCGCCGCCCCGTTTCAATTCTATAAAGAAAGTACTTCCCAAATCATAAGTGAATTCATATTTCCTTTGGAAGAAGTCATCTTAATATCTGAACTGTACTTCTAACCTTTTCAATATATTCTCAAAGCCGGTAATCTTCCTACGGGCAAGTGGCAATTACTAGGATTTGTGAGCAAATAAAGACATGCTAAACTGTGTAGTACTGGGTTTCCAATCTCAAACTAGCTTGACCTTGTATAGTCTATATAATATCACATAGTAAAGAATAAACTGCTAAAGTAGAAAGAAAACAACAAAAAGAGAGGACAGGAACTTAGTCAGACATTTTAGTGCCTCGAGGAGTGAAACTGTCTCATTCTTCATGAACTGAATGTTATTTATCAGAGCGCTGCTCTTCCTTCTGGTCTTATGATACTTCTCCTCATCAGCTTTTCAAGCCTTGCAGAATCCCGTGCTTTTGTTGTGGTTGCTGTTATTGTGCCAAAGAAGTTGTCCCATATTATGTGGCAGACATGAACTCAAACTAACATATTCTTACAAGTTAGTTCCTAGTTTAGTGATACTGGCAAAAGCCTGAGCAGAGCTTTTTGAAGTTTAATTTATAAAGCGCTGAAAACTAAGCGTGAGGGCATGTTAAAATCTGTGCTCTTGAGAAAGCATGCTAATATTTATGCCATAGAACCTGTATGATTAGAAATGGAACATCAACATAATATCAACTTAATCATCAGTATCGATAAATAGCAAAAGTTTGAGGCTATATTAAATACTTTTTTCATATTTGTACAGAGCATAGCAACATAGTACAGTGTATTCCACTTTATGATTAAAACAAAAAAAGATAATGAAAGGAGAGAAATACCTGCTGTGTCCCTTGTTAAAAATTACATTTGGGGAAGTTTTTCTTCACTTTTATTTCTTATCCTTCCTCTTCCCGTACTTGTTAATCCTGCATTTCTTCATTTATAGTTTATTTGGGGAAGGTAGGGCCTGTTGTGTCATTTACTAATTGTTTTCAACAAATATTTACTGAGCATGCGCTATTCGTCTGGTGCGCTGCTAGGCTCTGGAGATGGCAATAGTGAACGAAAGCCAACATTGCACATACCATCATGGCACTGGTAGGCAGGTGGTAAAAAGAAACAATCAAATGACCTCTGAAATAAACCCCAAATTGTCCTTTTGCAATTGTTGCAGAGCAAAGGTACATACGGGAATTGAATGTGACCGAGGAAGTCAAGGAATGTTGACTCATCTGTCCTGAGGAATCCACTCTAGCAAGAGGGCAGTGGAAAGCGTTCCTGGCAGATGGAGCAGATGCTGCAAAGGAGTAGAGCGAGCATAAGAAATCTAAATGATTCTACTAGGCTTGGAGTAGAGAAAGAACGAGGGCAAAAATGAAGCTAGTCTTTAACTTGGGTAAAATATTACTAGATTTTCCCAAAGATCTGTGCACATTAAATTTAACCACCATGGCATGTCCATGATAGTGTTAGAAAATAAAATGGCCAATTTGTAAATTCACTGGCAAGGCTAGTCACCAGAGGCAAAAAACGTTAACAGAACCCAAATCTTCTGATTTTTCAAGCCATGGACCCAATGATATTAACTCTCCTTTATAATACAGCATAGTGTTGTATTCTTCATTTGATTATGAACAAATAATGCTGAAATTACACTCAGCTTATTGGTGACAAATGGTATGCTGAGTCACATTAATGAGCATGAAAATGTGTTCATGAAAAAGCAGTGTCTTCCCTCATTTGTATCTTACCTGGGGTATTAAATTATCTTAGAAATACTCTCACAGGGCACCTGGGTGGCTCAGTTGGTTAAGCGACTGCCTTCGGCTCGGGTCATGATCCTGGAGTCCCAGGATCGAGTCCCGCATCGGGCTCCCTGCTCGGCGGGGAGTCTGCTTCTCCCTGTGACCTTCCCCCCTCTCATGTGCTCTCTCTCTCTCACTCTCTCAAATAAATGAATAAATAAAATATTTAAAAAAAAAAAAAAAGAAATACTCTCACAAAGAGAGCTGGAGTAAACTGAATCTCATAAATTTTTGTCATGTTATTCCAAAATGTTAAATCTTAGTGTCTTCATCTTTATTATTTATCTTTTTCTATTTTTTAGGTAGGCTCCACACCCAACGTGGGGCTTGAACTCATGACCCTGAGATCAAGAGTCCTATGCTCTACCAGCTGAGTAAGGCAGGCACCCCAGGGTCTTCATCTTTAAAAATAGGGTTACAATCTTTTACTTTACTTACTAAGTACTCATGTGTGTTTGTAACACTAATACCTTGCTTTTGTTGAGTGTTTCCTATGAGACAGAAACCTTACATCTGTTAAAATGATCTAGCTGAAGCAGGTCCTATTAGAATCTTCATTTACAGATGAGAACTTGGAGGACCAGAACATCGAGGACCCAATAACCAGGTCAAGGTCTTATGAATAGTAGGGGCATAAATATGAATCATACCCAGACAATCTAGTATTTGAGTTGAAGCTTGTAGCAACTACGGATACATCCTTCTCTTCTGAAAGAAATTTGGTTTGGCTTTTTCATCTCAACTGACAGGCTAACTAATACATTGGTTTCACCGATGCCACCAGATTTTGATTAATTCCAGTTTCCTTTCTGTCAACAAATTTGGATAGGCTTTCAGATGCAAAGAAATTAATAAATGCAGCCCATCTTCTGCTTTTAGTTATGTGTTTCTCCTTGACTTGATTACAAAGAAATCCCACAAATGATTTTGTAGGAAACCTCTGTTGTCTGCTGATAATTTGATTTGAAACAAAGCAAAAAAAGAAACGCTTTTTTCATTTTTCTTTTTTTGACTTATTAATCCTTAAAAAGTACATTCTGCTAGGAAGCTGCAGGGTACTTTAAACCAGGTTATTTTAACTAAACATAAATATAGCACAAATTGGATGTCCCCTCAGGGCTTTGAACTGACTTGAAATTTAGACTGTACCTAGGCCTTCAGTTTTATCTATGCATGTTCTTGAAATAGAGCCAAATTCTCAGCAGAAACATATATTTGCAGGCATTGGACCAGCTGCAGAAGGTTTTGAAACTATGAGCACTAGCACTTTCTAAAAGCTGAAAAATACAGAGGATCTCAGAACTTTAATTACTTAACTTCTCCAAAGGCACATGTAGAAACCCCCTATGGTCTATGCCTAAACTCTTCATCTCTTGGGGTCTGATGGAAAAAAGATAGGTTTGGAGCTTGACTGGTTTTACAGTCCTGGTCTGCCATTTAGTTTTGGCAAATTGTTGATGTTTTATTTTCAGTTTTATCATATCTTACTGTTTGTGTGTATGTGGGCCTGAAATAGCACAGCATACCAACAAATCGTCATCATTGTTATGTTGAAGCTGACCATTTCGAATTACCAGTATTTGGAAGTGTGTCCTTCTGGATATTCATTTCTTTAACAAGTTTTAAAACATCTCTCCCTTGGTAGCTTGCTTTCATTTTCGGGGAAAACAGCCTTCCATTGTAACTGTCTTTCTAATGACTGCACCATTTTACACCATCATTGTATGGAAGGTTCATCTTTCACGGCAAATAAAGTGCTCAGATTTGTAGGGCATCCATAAAGTAATCTTTTCAAAGTTATTTAAGCTGAAGTGATATGGCCTCAAGTACCTAAATCCTAAAAAGGCTTGAAAGGTTTTGGAGTTAAGTGGGGTAAAAACAGCGTTTCCCAAGTCTCATCAAAAGAAATGTATATAAACACTCCAATTAAGACAAAATAAATTTGCTCTTTTAAGTATGACAAGGAAAACAGGTATCTTGCCAAGTAATGTCTTGTGAATTCAGGCACATTGATTGATTTTTTTTTTTAAGATTAGCTTATTTTACTGAATTCTGCAACTATATTCTGAAATATCCATCTGCGCCCAGGTTTTATAGCATTGAGGATGTATTCCCTTTCCTTAGGAAAGCATGAATAGGCTGAAAGGGATGATCATTACCCTATGTCCAAAAATAGAGTACCATGTCCTGCTTCGGCAATGTGAACACCACTCCCAAGCCTGCCTGTTTATAATACGAATTAAAAAATGACAAGTATCAACTTTGGAAGACTACAAAAGGAGTGAATTTGAAATAAACTATAGAAAGACTGTCTATTTTCTTTTTTCTGGGCTCTTGGTGCTAAGTGTGATGCTGAGAAATGCAGACATAAGTACACTGGAGGCCTTTCAAATTAGCCCAGGAATTTGCAGTCACTTAATAATTTAAGATACCTGAACCAATATTGATTAAAAACTTTGGCTTTCAGCTGTACTAAGTATTCTGGGGCTTGACAGAACTTTCTAGCATATACAAAAAGACATTTGCAGCTGAAACTTTGAGACATAGAAAAGAAGACCTTCAAAGTCTGATGAATTATATGCCAACCCAAGGCCCTAGTACCAGCAGACTAGCTCACATTTAGAGGGATAAATCAAAGCATTAATCGGTCTTGTCAGTAAAGCAGGTGTTTTGACTGCCTTTATGGTTCATTTTCATGCAAAAGAGTTGTGGGATACAGAAATCACAAGGGATTGTAAATAAATGGCCCTGACAGGACTGATCCCATCAGGCGAGGGGGCCCAAATCGGCCTGTCTTTTCATATTATGAAATATACCTAATAGCAGTGCCTCCTTAAGCCCTAGCTCTACAATAGTCTATTTGTGAGCTCAGGAGTTTTCTCCTTTTTTTTTTTTTTTATCTTTTCTTTCTTCTTCTTTTATTTATTTATTTACTTTTTGATATGCCAAAGGCATTTCTTTTCTTTTCATGATAAACCATTTCAACAGCATAGCAGGTTTAGAATGTTAAAGAACCATGGCGCACATGACTTGACAAAAGGATTTTTGTTTTTAAGAGTTTAAAACAGGATAAACGAACTGTGTGATGTTGCTGCAATAGGAAAGGGAAGGAGGAGGAGGAGAAGCACATCCTTCGTCCCCCTCCTAGTTCAAAATTCACTAATAACAGAAATATTGTTAAAAAGGTCCAGCAACATAAACAATTCTAAAGATATTGGTTTATTAGAAACTTTGTATTTGGTAAGTGTGACTAAGTTTGGAAAAATAATTTAAAACTTGAAAAATCTCAAATTTATGGTCAATCTGACATCTTATAGAGAGTCAGTTCTAATTTCTTATTTTGGAATTTTGTTAGATTTGAAAGTGAACAATCATTGATGTAGTAAAATATAAGTTGAAAACATAAATGAAATTACTGTTGAAAATTCCCGAGTAGATTTCATGATTTTTCTCCAATATAGTAGTATACTTTTGGATAAATTCCAAAATTACATGCCAACTAGTTAATAAGCAATTATTGAATACTTATTTTGCTCAGGATATTATTCTTTTTTTTCTTTTAAATTTTCTTTTCTTTTATTATGTTATGTTAGTCACCATACAGTGCATCATTAGTTTTGATGTAGTGTTCCATGATTCATTGTTTTTGTATAACACCCAGTGCTCCACGTAGTACGTGCCCTCCTTAATACCCATCACCAGGCTTACCCATCCCCCCAGCTCTTACCCTCTAAAACCCTCAGTTTGTTTCTCGGAGTCCATAGTCTTTCATGGTTCATCTCCCCCTCCCATTTCCCACCCTTCATTTTTCCTTTCCTTCTCCTAATGTCCTCCATGCTATTCCTTTGTTCCACAGATAAGTGAAACCATATGATAATTGACTTTCTCTGCTTGACTTATTTCACTTAGCATAATCTCCTCCAGTCCCATCCATGTTGATGTAAAAGTTGGGTATTCATCCTTTCTGATGGCTGAGTAATATTCCATTGTATATATGGACCACATCTTCTTTATCCATTTGTCTGTTGAAAAGCATCTCGGCTCTTTCCACAGTTTGGCTATTGCGGACATTGCTGCTATGAACATTGGGAAGCATACGGCCCTTCTTTTCACTACATCTGTGTCTTTGGGGTAAATACCCAATAGTGCAGTTGATGGGTCATAGGGTAGCTCTATTTTTAATTTTCTGAGGCACCTCCACACTGTTTTCCAAAGTGGCTGTACCAACTTGCATTCCCACAAACAGTGTTAAAGGGTTCTCCTTTTTCCACAACATCTCCAACATTTGTTGTTTCGTGCCTTGTCAATTTTTGCCATTCTAACTGGTGTAAGGTGGTATCTCAATGTGGTTTTGATTTGAATTTCCCTGATGGCTAAAGATGATGAACATTTTTTCATGTGTCTGATAACCATTTGTATGTCTTCTTTGGAGGAGTCTCTGTTCATGCCTTCTGCCCATTTTTTGACTTGATTATTTGTTTTTTGGGTGTTGAGTTTGAGGAGTTCTTTATAGATCTTGGAAATCAGCCCTTTGTCTGTAGTATCATTTGCAAATATTTTCTCCCATTCTGTGGTTTGCCTCTTTGTTTTGTTGACTGTTTCCTTTGCTGTGCAGAAGCTTTTTATCTTGATAAAGTCCCAAAAGTTCATTTTTTATTTGTTTCGCTAGCCTTTGGAGATGTATCTTGAAAGAAGTTGCTGTGGCTGATGCTGAAGAGGTTACTGCTTATGTTCTCCTCTAGGATTTTGGTGCATTCCTGTCTCACATTGAGGTCTTTCATCCATTTTGAGTTTATCTTTGTGTATGATGTTAGAGAATCGTTGAGCTTCATTCTTCTGTATATAGCTGCCCAATTTTCCCAGCACCATTTATTGAAGAGACTGTCTTTTTTCCACTGCATGTTTTTTTCCTGCTTTGTCAAAGATTATTTGACCATAGAGTTGAGGGTCCATATCTGGGCTCTCTATTCTGTTTCATTGGTCTATATGTCTGTTTTTGTGCCAGTACTATGCTGTCTTAGTGATCACTGCGTTGTAATATAGCTTGAAATCAGGCAATGTGAGGCCCCCAGCTTTGTTTTTCTTTTTCAACATTTCCTTGGTGATTTGGGGGTCTTTTCTGATTCCATACAAATTTTAGGATTGTTTGTTCCAGCACTTTGAAAACTGTCATTGGAATTTTATCTGGATGGCATTGAAGGTATAGATTGCTCTGGGTAGCATAGACGTTTTAACAATGTTTATTCTTCCGATCCATGAACATGGAATGTTTTTCCATCTTTTTGTGCCTTCTTTAATTTCTTTCATGAGTTCTGTAGTTCCTAGAGTATAGATCCTTTCCCTCTTTGATTAGGTTTGTTCTGAGGTATCTTATGGTTTTTGGTGTTATTATAAATGAAATTATTTCTCTAATTTCTCTTTCTACAGTTGCACTGCTAGAAAGTATAAGAAAGCAATTGATTTCTGTGCATTGATTTTGTATCCTGCCACATTATTGAATTGCTGCATGAGTTCTAGTAATTTGGGGGTAAAGTCTTTTGGATTTTCCACATAAAGTATCATGTAATCTGCGAAGAGAAAGAGTTTGACTTATCCTTTGCCAATTTGAATAACTTCTATTCCTTTTTGTGGTTTGATTGCTGTTGGTAGGACTTCTAGTACTATATTGAACAATAGTGGTGAGAGTTGGCATCCTTGATGTGTTCCTGATCTTAAGGGAAAGACTCTCATCTTTTCCCCATTGAGGATGATATTCACTGTGAGTTTTTCATAGATGGATTTTATGAACTTGAGGAATGTTCCCTCTATCCCTATACTCTGAAAAGTTTTAATCAGGAAAGGATGCTGTATTTAGTCAAATGCTTTTCTGCATTAATTGAGAGGACCATATGGTTCTTCTCCCTCCTCTTATTAATGTGTTCTATTACATTGATTGATTTGCAAATGTTGAGCCACCCTTGCATCCCAGGGATAAATCCCACTTGGTCATGGTGGATGATCCTTTTAATATATTGTTGGATCCTATTAGCTAGGATTTTGTTGAGAATTTTGGAATCCATATTCATCAGGGATATCAGTTTGAACTTCTCCTTTTTGATGGGTCTTTGCCTGGTTTGGGGATTAAGGTAATGCTGGCCTCATAGAATGAGTCTGGAAGCTTTCCTTCTGTTTCTATTTTTTGAAACAGCTTCAGGAGAATAGGTATTATTTCTTCTGTGAATGTTTGGTAGAATTCCCCAGGAAATCCATCAGGCCCTGGACTCTTGGTTTTGGGGAGGTTTTTGATCACTGCTTCAATCTCGTTACTGGTTATTGGCCTATTCAGGTTGTCAATTTCTTCCTGTTTCAGTCTTGGTAGTTTATAGGTTTCCCGGAAGGCATCCATTTCTTCCAGGTTGTTTAATTTATTGGCATATAGTTGTTGATAATAAGTTCTAATAATTATTTCTATTTCTTTGGTGTCAGTCATGATCTCTCCCCTTTCATTCATAATTTTATTAATTTCGGTCCTTTCTCTTTTCTTTTGGATAAGTCTGGCCAGTGGTTTATCAATCTTATTAATTCTTTCAAAGAACCAGCTTCTGGTTTTATTGATCTGATCTACTGTGTTTCTGTTTTATAATTCATTGATCTCTGCTCTAATCTTTATTTCTCTTCTAATGTGTGGCTTCGGCATCATTTGTTGCTTTTTCTCTAGTTCTTTAAGCTGTAAAGTTAGTTGTCGAATTCGTGATTTTTCTATTTTTTTGAGTGAGGCTTGGATGGCTATGTATTTCCCCCTTAGGACTGCCTTTGCAATATCCCAAAGGTTTTGGACTGATGTGTTTTCATTCTCATTGGTTTCCATGAATTGTTTAAGTTCTTTGATTTCCTGGTTGACCCAAACATTCTTGAGCAGAGTGGTCTTTAGCTTCCAAGTGTTTGAATTTCTGCCAATTTTTTTCTTGTGATTGAGTTCCAGTTTTAAAGCATTATGGTCTGAGAATATAAGGGAATAATATCAATCTTTTAGTATCGGTTAAGACCTGATTTGTGACTCAGTATGTAGTCTATTCTGGAGAAAGTTCCATGTGCGTCGAGAAGAATGAGTATTCTATTGTTTTAGGGTGCAATGATCTGTATATATCTATGAGGCCCATCTGGTCCAGTGTGTCATTCAAAACTCTTGCTTCTTTGTTGATTTTCTGCTTAGATGATCTGTCTATTGCTGAGAGTGGAGTATTGAGGTCTCCTACAATTAACGTATTGTTATCAATATGACTCTTTATTTTGGTTAACAGTTGACTTATGTAGTTGGCTGCTCCCATGTTGGGAGTGTAGATACTTACAATTGTTAGATCTTCTTGTTGGATAGACCCTTTAAGAATGATATAGTGTCCTTTTGTGTCTCTAACTACAGTCTTTAGCTTAAAATCTAATTTGTCTGATATAAGAATTGCTGCCTCGGGCTCCCTGCTCAGCAGGGAGTCTGCTTCTCCCTCTGACCTTCCTCCCTCTCATGCTCTCTGTCTCTCATTCTCTCTCAAATAAATAAATAAAAATCTTTAAAAAAAAAAAAAAAGGGCGCCTGGGTGGCTCAGTTGGTTGGGCGACTGCCTTCGGCTCAGGTCATGATCCTGGAGTCCTGGGATCGAGTCCCGCATCGGGCTCCCTGCTCAGCAGGGAGTCTGCTTCTCCCTCTGACCTTCCTCCCTCTCATGCTCTCTGTCTCTCATTCTCTCTCAAATAAATAAATAAAAATCTTTATAAAAATAAAAAAAAAAAAAAAAAAAAAAAAAAAAAAAAAAAAAAAAAAAAAAAAAAGAATTGCTGCCCAGCTTTCTTTTGAGGTCCATTGGCATGGAAGATGGATCTCCATCCCTTCACTTTCAGTCTGGATGTATCTTTAGGTTCAGAATGAGTCTCTTGTAGACAGCATATGGATGGGTCCTGTCTCTTTATCCAATCTGCAACCCTGTGCCATTTAATGGGAGCATTTAGGCCATTCACGTTGAGAGTGATTATTGAAAGATATGAATTTATTGTCATCATGTTGCCTGTGAAGTCCTTGTTTCTATAGATTGTTTCTGTAAATTTCTCTTCTATATCACTCTTGGGTCTTTCTCCTTTTATAGAACCCCCCCTTAATATTTCTTGCAGGGCTGGCTTAGTGGTCACATATTCTTTCAGTTTCTGCCAGTCTTGGAAGCTCTGCATCTCTCCATCCATTCTAAATGACAGCCTTGCCAGATAAAGTATTCTTGGCTGCATGTTCTTCTCATTTAGTGAATATGTCTTGCCAGCCCTTTCTGGCTTGCCAGGTCCCTGTGGACAGGTCTCACATTATTCTGATGTTCCTCCCTCTGTACATAAACAATCTCTTCCCCTTAACTGCCCTTAAGATGGTTTCCTTGGTTCTAAGATTTACGAGTTTTACTATTACATGCCAGGGCGTTGGCCTCTTTTCCTTGATCTTGGGAGGGGTCCTCTCTGCCTCTAGGACACGAATGTTTGTTTCATTCCCCGATTAGGGAAGTTCTCAGCTATGATTTGCTCAAATATATCTTCTAGTCCTTTCTCTCTCTTCACCCCTTCAGGGATCCCAATAATTCTGACATTGGAACGTTTCATGGTGTCACTTATTTCTGTAATTCTGTTTTCATGGATTTTGGGTTGTTTCTCCCTGGCCTCCTCTTTTTCCTTATTTTCTATCAATTGGTCTTCTAGATCACTAATTCAATTTTCTGCCTCACTTACCTTAGCTGTTAAACTATCGAGATTTCATTGGATCTTATTGATAGCATTTTTAAGTTCTGCCAGTTCAGCTTTCATTTCTGCCCTTAGAGACTCTATGTTGCCATTAATCAATTTCTCCATTCTAGCTATCCTCTTCATAATTGTTAGCCTGAAGCCTATTTCCGACATCTTGGTTTTATCTGTATCCATTTGTAAGTCTGTGGCAGAAGTCACAGTCTCTGAGTTTCTCACTATTTTGGGAGTTCCTCCTCCTAGTCCTTCTGTTGAGGGATGATTGAGGGAATGTACAGAGTCCAAATTATTGACCACAACTCAAGAAATATGCACCTGTTTTATAGGGACCTTAGGATTGTTGGGCCTCGTTCTCCCAGCCCATCTTCTGGGGGAGGGGCCTGCCGTGCTGTTACTCATTCAACCCTGTTTGGGCAGAGTTGCCCTGCACCCTGTGGGGGGGGGGGGCTCAGTGAAAGCTGATTTTTGAGGCTTTCGTTCTCTGGTGGCTTTCCCTGGCAGCTTTCCTTGTCTCTTCAGAGAGTCAGAGCAGAAGAGATCATTTCCAACCCTCTGCCTCAGAGCAGAGAGATCACAGTCTGTTCTTCAGTGAGCTCTCCAGGCCACACTATCTCCATTTCTGTCTGTGCTGCTATAAACTGCAGTGTCCAGGGTTGTGCGCCCCTCAGCAGCGCTCCCAGTCTTCACCTCCAGGTTGGGGCACAGGGGCACGTCTCTGCCCTTTGTGCTTCTAAAACTGCCAACCACCCCCAGTTCGCATGCAAGGCCCCGCTGCTCCAGGTTTCAGTCTGGGGGACTGCCCTAAAGTCCTTTCCCACCACTACTGGTCTGCGAGTCTGTGCCCCATCCCCAGCGCTGGAGGCTATCTTTCACCAGTGGTGCAGGATCACCACAGCTCCCTCCCCCTTCTGTTTATCTTTCAATATTTGCCCTTGGAATCATAGTTCCCTGCTTCACACCTCAAAACCAACTGTCTGTGATATTCTGTTTGTAGAGATCCAGATATATCTTCTTACATCTCAGGCTGATTTCATGGGTGTTCAGAGTGGTCTGGTAGATATCCAGCTCAATTCAGGTGACCGGTTGGAATAGGGTCCCCTACTCCTCCACCATTTTTTCCTCCCTCCTCTGGAAATTATTCTAAGCATTTTATATGTTCAGTACTTATAACTCTATATGACAAATAACATCATTATCTCCATTAGGAAACATAAGCACAGAGGCTAAGTGATTGTTTTAGGTAATATAGCTACTAGGCTGGAATTCAAACACAGACCAAACTCCAGAGCTCTTGTGCCCATCCATAGCACTTTTCTGCCTCTAGAGGGGAACTTAATATATTCCTGTTCTCATTATTAATATGAATATTTTGCATTGTTCACTAAGAACATAGATTTTTTGCAATACAGATTTCTTTTTTTAAGGAAAACAAGCTAAGTAAGGAGTGAATTTCTTAAGCCAAATTATGTTTTCCACATAACTTTACATAGATTCTATAGTTCATAATATATAATAAAATCTTGCTAGAGAGTTCGTACTATCTTTCCTAATAACAATTTTAAAGAAAATCTAATAATTTTTTCCTTTCCCAGACCATTCTAGAACCAATGGTTCAGGAACAGGTAGTAGCTTTGGAGGACAAAGTTTAAAGGTGGTTTGGAGAAAACATTACTTCAACGTGCAATCTGATATAAATCTTGTTTAATCTCTGTGTTACAAGACTGGCAAGAATTATCACAATAAGACTTCTAGAACTATAAATTCCCAAGGAAATGAAATTGGTCACATCATCTGGCAAATATATTAGTGCCATGCAGATAATTTTCTTGAGAAATCTGCTCAAAGTCAGGTATTTTCTTGCTGAATATAGATCTCCAGAGCAGGAATAAAGTTGTTTGCACAATAAGAGTAAAGTTACTTATACAAAAATGTTTTGTTACATCAGTTTAAGAATACTGCATACCTACCTCACCATGAAAGGGAGATGGAATTTTTGACTAAGAGTGAATTCTTTGGGTGTTAGTATTTCTCTAGGTGATTCACCTTTCATTACAATCTCAGGTTGATTAGCCCCTTTGTTTTAGAGTTTTGAACACAGCATATAGTCATATAGCAATCACACCTTCTGGCCTGAATATATTTTGTCTCTTTAGGAAAGAATTCTTAACAAACATTCATGGATAGTCTCAAAGGCCCTATTCGTACTGAAGTTATATATTAACTAAATTAAATACTGAATTTGAATATTAGTTAAGAGCTTATGAATTTGTGCATTTTTCTGAGAACATGATCCTAAATTGCATCATATTTCCAGAGAACATATGTTTCAACAAAGCAAGAAAATCTAAATACACTAATTTTGTAAAACTCTGCTTTTATCCTTCATTCTGTGTTGTAAATACATTATAACACCCATGAGGGCAATGTAACAGTGCTCCACGAAGAAACTGCAGCTATTGTTAATAGTGATTTTTCTGGTGGGGGGGAACAAGATGGCAGAGGAGTAGGAGACATAAATTTCATCTGGTCCCAGGAATTCAGCTAGATAGGGAGCAAACCATTCTGAACACTTACAAACTCAACAGGAGATCGAAGAAAAGAATAGCAACAAACCTCTGAACAGAAAAGTGACCACTTTCTGGAACATAGCACGTGCGGAGAAGTGAATGCAAGGTGATATTCGGGAAGATAGATGGGGGGGGAGACAGCCTCCATCAGCTGGTTACTTGCAAGTGATAAGAGAGCAGAGCACAAAATCAGAACTTTTAGCAGTCTGCTCTGCTGAGGGACATCACTCCAATGGATAAGCAGGGGATGGAACCCTTGAGGGACAGTGTGGTCTCAGGACCCTTGGGGTCACAGGAAGACCAGGGGTGCCTGAGTGTGGCAGAGCTCCCAGGTATTGGAGCAGGGAAGCCAGCTGCAGAGACAGAGCCGAGGAGTGGGCTCTCAGCTCGGGGTTGCCATAAACCGTGATCCACAGCACAGTTGGGCCACTGCTCTTCCAGCAGGGATGCAACAAGCAGCAGATGCGGGGAGACTCCCCTTCCTCCCCCAGGAGGAGTGGCGCAGGAGCGCACCACAGGAATCTGCTGGGTTTGGAGACACCAAACGGGGTCATGTGCCAGAGATAGAAATGCTCAATCACAGGCAGGGTGAGCACAGAGTGTGGCCAGAGTCGGGGAGACAGGAGTGATTGGCTGCTTTTCTCTGGAGGCTCACTGAGGAGTGGGGCCCCGAGTTCCCGGCTCCTCTGAGAGGAGATTGGGAGACCACCATTTTCACTCTCATCCTTCAAAGCTATACAGAAAGCTTGTAGGGGACAAAAGCCCCTGAGAACAAACCCCAGCAGATTACTTAGCCCGGACCTGGCAAGGGCAGGGCAATTCTGCCTCTGGCAAAGATATTTGAGAACCACTGAAACAGGCCCCTCCCCCAGAAGATCAGCAAGAACAGCCAGCCAAGACCATGTTTACCGATCAATGAGAACAGGAGAACGCCAGCACTAGGGGAATACAGCATATAGAATTCAAAGATTTTTCCCCCCAATTCTTTAGTATTTCAAAGTTAATTTTTTTAATTTTCTTTTTTTTTTTAATTTTTCTTTTTCCCTTTTACAACCAACATCTTATCAATCCCTTTTTTAAAAAATCTTTTTTTATTTTTCATTTTTACGGTCATATTCTATCCCTTCATAGGAGTTAACCTTATTTTTGGTATATATGTATGTATGTGTATATATATATATATATATATATATATATATAAGTTGTTCTCTCTTTAAAATTTTGGGACACAGTTTCTTCTAACACCAAAATATACCCTAATCACTAGTGTATGGCTTTGTTCTAGTCTCCTGCTTGATCACATTCTCTCCTTTTTTTTTTTTTTATTCTTCTTCTGTCTTTTTTCAACCAACTTCTTATCAATTCCTTTTATAAAATCTTTTATAATTTTCCTCTTTACAGTCATATTCCATCCCTTCATCATATTTACCATTACTTTTGTACATATATAAGTTTTTCTTTCTTTAAAATTTTGGGAGGCACTTTCTTCTAACAGACGAAAATATGCCAAAAATCTAGTGTGTGGCACTGATCTATGCAGCAGCCTGATCATATTTGGTCTTTTTTTTTTTTTTTATCTTTTTTTCTTTCTTTTTTTAAATTTTTTTCTTTTTTTTTTTTCTTTTTTCTTTCTTTCCCTTTCTTTTCCCCAGGTTTCAAGTCTGTTCTAATTTGTAGTGTATATTTTTCTGGGGTTGTTGTTACCCTGTTAGTATTTTGTTCTCTCACTTATCTATTCTCCTCTGGACAAAATGACAAGACAGAAAAAATAACCTCAACAAAAAGAACAAGAGGCAGTACTGACTGCCAGGCACTTAATCAATACAGACATTAGTAATATGTCAGAACTAGAGTTCAGAAGGATGAGTTTTAAAGATACTAGCTGGGCCTGAAAAAAACATGGAAAATACTAGAGAAACCCTTTCTGGAGAAATAAAAGAACTAAAAGTCAACCAAGTCAAAATCAAAAAGGCTATTAATGAGGTGCAATAAAAAATGGAAGCTCTAACTGCTAGGATAAATGAGACAGAAGAGAGAATTAGTGATATAGAAGACCAAATGATTGAAAATAAAGAAGCTGAAAAAAGAGATAAACGACTACTGGATAACGAGGGCAGAATTCGAGAGATAAGTGATACCATAAGATGAAACAATATTAGAAAAATTGGGATCCCAGAAGAAGAAAGCGAGAGAGGGGCAGAAGGTATACTGAAGCAAATTATAGCAGAGAACTTCCCTAATTTGGGGAAGGAAACAGGCATCAAAATCCAGGAGGCACACAGAACCCCCCTCAAAATCAATAAAAATAGATCAACACGCCAACATCTAATAGTAAAACTTACGAGTCTCAGAGACAAAGAGAAGCAGCTTGGGACAAGAAATCTGTAACCTACAATGGTAGAAGCATTAGATTGGAACAGACTTATCCACAGAGACCTGGCAGGCCAGAAAGGACTGGCATGATATCTTCAGGGCACTAAATGAGAAAAATATGCAGCCAAGAATATTATATCCAGCTAGGCTGTCATTGAAAATAGAAGGAGAGATAAAAAGCTTCCAGGACAAACAAAAACTAAAGGAATTTGCAAACACGAAACCAGCCCTACAAGAAATATTGAGAGGGGTCCTCTAAGCAAAGAGAGAGCCTAAAAGTAACATAGACCAAAAAGAAACACAGACAATATACAGTAACAGTCACCTTACAGGCAATACAATGGCCCTAAATTCATATCTTTCAATAGTTACCCTGAATGTAAATGGGCTAAATGCTCCAATCAAAAGACACAGGCTATCAGATTACATAAAAAAACAAGACCTATCAATATACTGTCTGCAAGAGACTCATTTTAGACCCAAAGACACACCCAGATTGAAAGTGAGGGGTGGAAAAACATTTACCATGCTAATGGACACCAAAAGAAAGCTGGGGTGGCAATCCTTATATCAGACAAATTAGATTTTAAACCAAAGACTATAATAAGAGATGAAGAAGGACTTATATCATACTTAAAGGGTCTATCCAACAAGAAGATCTAACAATTGTAAATATCTATGCCCCAACCTGAGAGCAGCCAATTATATAAGCCAATTAATAACAAAAGCAAAGAAACACATTGACAACAATACAGTACTAGTGGGGGACTTCTAACAGCCCCCTCACTAAAATGGACAGATCATCCAAGCAAAAGATCAACAAGGAAATAAAGACTTTAAATGACACACTGGACCAAGTGGACTTCACAGATATATTCAGAACATTCCATCCCAAAGGAACAGAATACACATTCTTCTCGAGTACCCATGGAACATTCTCCAGAATAGATCACATCCTAGGTCACAATTCAGGTCTCAAACAGTACCAAAAGATTGGGATCATTCCCTGCGTATTTTCATACCACAATGCTTTGAAACTAGAACTCAATCACAAGAGGAAAGTTGGAAAGAACTCAAATACATGGAGGCTAAAAAGCATTCTACTAAAGAATGAATGGGTCAACCAGGAAATTAAGGAAGAATTTTAAAAAATCATGGAAACCAATGAAAATGAAAACACAACTGTTCAAAATCTTTGGGATGCAGCAAAGGCGGTCTTAAGAGGAAAGTATATAGCAATACAAGCCTTTCTCAAGAAACAAGAAAGGTCTCAAGTACACAACCTAACCCTACACCTAAAGGAGCTGAAGAAAGAACAGCAAATAAAGCCTAAAACCAGCAGGAGAAAAAAAAAATAAATAAAGATCAGAGCAGAAATCAATGAAATAGAAACCAAAAGAACAGTAGAGCAGATCAGTGAAACTAGGAGCTGGTTCTTTGAAAGAATTAACAAGATTGATAAACCCCTGGCCAGACTTATCAAAAAGAAAAGAGAAATGGCCCAAATAAATAAAATCATGAATGAAAGAGGAGAGATCACAACCAACATCAACAAAATACAAACAATTATAAGAACAAATTATGAGCAACCATATGCCAGCAAATTAGATAACCTGGAAGAAATAGATGCATTCCTAGGGATGTATCAACTACCAAAACTGAACCAGGAAGAAATAGAAAACCTGAATAGACTTATAACCACTAAGGAAATTGAAACAGTAATCAAAAATCTCCCAACAAACAAGAGCCCAGGACCAGATGGCTTCCCAGGGGAATTCTACCAAATATTTAAAGAATAATTAATACCTATTCTGAAACTGTTCCAAAAAACAGAAATGGAAGGAAAACTTCCAAACTCGTTTTATGAGGCCACCACTACCTTGATCCCCAAACCAGACAAAGACCCCATCAAAAAGGAGAATTACAGACCAATATCCTTGATGAACATGATGCAAAAATTCTCACCAAAATACTAGCCAATAAGATCCAACAGTACATTAAAAGGATCATTCATCACGACTAAGTGGGATTTATCCCTGGGCTGCAAGGTTGGTTCAACATCTGCAAATCAACATATATGATACAATACATTAATAAAAGAAAGAACAAGAACCATATGATCCTCTCAATAGATGCAGAAAAGGCATTTGACAAAGTACAGCATCCTTTCTTGATCAACTCTTCAGAGTATAGGGATAGAGGGTACACACCTCAATATCATAAAAGCCATCTATGAAAAACCCACAGCGAATATCATTCTCAATGGGGAAAAACTGAGAGCTTTCCCCTTAAGGTCAGGAATGCAGCAGGGATGTCCACTATCACCACTGCTATTCAACATACTATTAGAAATCCTAGCCACAGCAATCAGACAACAAAAAGAAATAAAAGGCATTTGAATCAGCAAAGAAGAAGTCAAACTCTCACTTTTGCAGATGATATGATACTTTATGTGGAAAACCCCAAAGACTCCACCCCAAAACTGCTAGAACTCATACAGGAATTCAGTAAAGTGGCAGGATATAAAATCAATGCACGGAAATCTGTGGCATTCCTATACACCAACAACAAGACAGAAGAAAGAGAAATGAAGGAGTCGATCCCATTTACAATTGCACCCAAAACCATAAGATACCTAGGAATAAATCTAACCAAAGAGGCAAAGAATCTGTACTCAGAAAACCATAAAATACTCATGAAAGAAATTGAGGAAGACACAAAGAAATGGAAAAATGTTCCATGCTCATGGATTGGAAGAACAAATATTGTGAAGATGTCAATGCTACCTAGAGCAATCTACACATTTAATGTAATCCCTATCAAAATACCATCAACTTTTTTCAAAGAAATAGAACAAATAATCCTAAAATTTGTATGGAACCAGAAAAGACCCCGAATAGCCAGAGGAATGTTGAAAAAGAAAAGCAAACCTGGTGGCATCACAATTCCAGACTTCAAGCTCTATTACAAAGCTGTCATCATCAAGACAGCTTGGTACTGGCACAAAAACAGACACATAGATCAATGGAACAGGATAGAGAGCCCAGAAATGGACCCTCAACTCTATGGTCTACTAATCTTTGACAAAGCAGGAAAGAATGTCCAATGGCAAAAAGACAGTCTCTTCAACAAATGGTGTTGGGAAAATTACACAGCCACATGCAGAAGAACAAAAGTGGACCATTTCCTTACACCACACCAAAAATAGACTCAAAATGGTTGAAAGACCTAAATGTGAGACAGGAGTCCATCAAAATCCTAAAGGAGAACACAGGCAGCAACCTCTTCCACCTCAGCCACAGCAACTTCTTCCTAGAAACATTACCAAAGGCAAGGGAAGCAAGGGCAAAAATGAACTATTAGGACTTCATCAAGATAAAAAGCTTTTGCACAGCAAAAGAAACAGTCAACAAAACCAAAAGACAACTGACAGAATGGGAGAAGATATTTGCAAATGGCATATCAGATAAAGGTCTAGTATCCAAAATCTATAAAGAACTTACCAAACTCAACACCCAAAGAACAAATGATCCAATCAAGAAATGGGCAGAAGGCATGAATAGACATTTTTCCAAAGAAGACATCCAAATGGCCAACAGACACATGAAAAAGTGCTTAACATTGCTCGGCATCAGGGAAATCCAAATCAAAACCTCAATGAGATACCACCTCACACCAGTCAGAATGGCTAAAATTAACAAGTCAGGAAATGACATGTTGGCGGGGATGTGGAGAAAGAAGAGCCCTCCTACACTGTTGGTGGGAATGCAAGCTGGTTCAGCCACTCTGGAAAACAGTATGGAAGTTCCTCAAAAAGTTGAAAATAGAGCTACCATACGGCCCAGCAATTACACTACTGGGTATTTACCCCAAAGATACAAATATAGTGATCCAAAGGGGTACGTGCACCCGAATGTTTATAGCAGCAATGTCCACAATAGCCAAACTGTGGAAAGAGCCAAGATGTCCATTCACAGATGAATGGTTAAAGAAGAAGTGGTATATATATATATATATATATATATATATAATGGAATATTATGCAGCCATCAAAAGGAATGAAGCCTTGCCATTTGCAACGACAGGGATGGAGCTGGAGGGTATTATGCTGAGCGAAATAAGTCAATCAGAGAAAGACATGTATCATATGACCTCACTGATATGAGGAATTCTTAATCTCAGGAAACAAACTGAGGGTTGCTGGAGTGGTGTGGGATGGGAGGGATGGGGTGACTGGTTGATAGACACTGGGGAGGGTATGTGCTATGATGAGCGCTGTGAATTGTGTAAGACTGTTGAATCACAGACCTGTACCTCTGAAACAAATAATACATTATATGTTAAAAAAAAAAAAAAAAAGAAGAAGAAGATAGTAGGAAGAAAAAAATGAAGGGAGGGGAATCGGAGGGGGAGATGAACCATGCGAGACTATGGACTCTGAGAAACAAACTGAGGGTTCTAGAGGGGAGGGGGTGTGGGGGAAAGGGTTAGCCTGGTGATGGTTATTAAAGAGTGCACGTACAGAATGGAGCACTGGGTGTTATACGCAAACAATGAATCATTCAACACTACATCAAAAACTAATGATGTAATATATTGTGATTAACATAACATAATAAGATAAAAAATGTAAAATTAAAAAAATAAAATAAAATATGTAAAATGAAGAAAATAGTGATTTTTCTTCTTACTGATGAATAAAAGCAGAGAGATAACACTTTTTTTACTGTGATAACATATACATAATATTTTACTGTTTTAATCATTTTTAAGAGTACAGTTCAGTGACATTAAGTACATTCACATTGTTCTACAACCATCACCACTATCCATCTTCAAAACTTTTTCATCATCCCAAGAAATTATTATTTTTAAATAACACTTTGCATTCCAATTTTATGTATGGAAAAAAATGAATTTTATTATTTTGATTAAGGCTCTCACTTCCTAACGGATTTTATTGTACATCTCCCCTCCAAATAAAAATTTATTCTTGTGTATGAATTACTTCTGAATTTGTGTTATAAGATGACTCAATCTGAACATTTATGTCATTTAAGATTTTTTAACTTGAGCGGTTTAAAATGATTTAATGCAAAAAAATAGATTCTGGGGGGTATTGTTCTTAAGTTGGAAATATGACTATGGTTTTTGAGAATTTAATCCTTTGGTTAAAAATAAAGGTGATAATATATTAATTGGAAAAGCCTAAGAGATTAACATGAATATTCCATTAATATTATGAAAAAGCTGTTATCCTACTTCTCTACTTTGTAAAGTTTTATATTTTTAATATCCAATCTAATTAAATTGCAGAACAAATCCTTATTTAAAAGCAAATAAAGTTGTCATTAATAAATATAATTATAGATAATGCACAAAACGAATACAAGTGGAAAGAAAAGAAAACTACAGACCATCTATACCATGTAAAAGTGTGCTTACTTTTAGATGATGTTGTCACAATTAAAAAATATTATGTTGTATAAAAACTGTATCTTAACTTTTCTGATAACCTCATATTTTAAGCCAAAAATTAGAATTAATATTCATACATTTATACATTTAGGTTGAATTATTTTCAAGCACACTGTGGACACATGAATTGTTTTTTTATCATTTATTTAAGAAATATTTCTTGAAACACATGATATGTCCTTGTACTGTAATTATTGCAAAAAACATTTCCACTCTCTTTATTGCTTATATAGCACATGAAATATGGATATAAAGAGAATTAGTTACAATTCATGGTAATGAATTGAAAGCAACCCTGAGGGCTTTTTGGCAACATATATATTTCTAAATCTGATTTGGAATGCTTTCACAGGATTACATGTAGACACTTTGCCCAATAAAGTTGGTCAGTCGGAGACAAGATTTGGAAATTGCCTCTTCTATAGTCTGTTCCAGAAAGTAGCTTTTAAGTTAGAAGGTAGCATAGGGGTCTGCTATAATGCCTCAGCATTCATTTTTACACATAAGCTTTCTGCAATCACATTGACTTTCTAACTTTATTTTTATGTAAAGGCAAATTGATCAAGGCTGTAAGAAACAGAGCTCCTAACTCTACAAATAACCTCCGTAAATAATGCATCTAGGTAAATTCAACTACAACTTGTATGAGTGTAGAAAAGATATACATTGATTTATCTTCTAAATCTGAACATTCAGAGAGTAATATATATGTAATAAGAATATTAATATGAATGATAATGAGTTAAAAAATCTAATCCATAATATCCATTCAGTTGGGCTCCTAAAACACATTTTCCAACATTAATAGCCAATTTCAAACTAAAGATATCATATATTCTTAGCAGAACAATTTATTTTGGGAAGGAAAGAATGATCAAGGGCAGTTTAGGAATGTATTTACAAATGTTTGGCTTTCTTATGGGAAAATAAAAATCTTTTAACAAAAGCAGCATTTCTCGCAGGGGTATTGAAACGTCTTAAGTAGATCACACTCACAGCCACCTGCATCCGTCACTAACATAGGGCCACCTCACGGCCAGTTATGGTTAACGTACTAAACCAAGAACAACTTAGAGGTTGTGTTGTGGGCTGAAAAGACATCCCAAGTTCTAGTTTTTTAAATTGGGTCCAATGATAGCCATACATGGCAGTTTAATCAAAAACATTTAGCAGCTACAGCTACAGTCTGTAAAATTGAATGTTAGCTATTGTCTGCCAACAAGAAAACAGGGAAGATAAAGTCATATACCCTGTGTACTAAAAAAAGGAACCACCAGATTGGCAACTGTATTAGTTTCTTAGGGCAGCTGTAACAAACTCAGTGGCTTAAATCCACAAAAAAATTATTCTAATTTTGGAAACCAGAAGTCCAGAATCAAGGTGTCAGCAAGGCAGTGCTCCCTCCAAAAGCTCCAGGATAAAATCCGTCCCTGCAACTTCCAGCTTCCAGTGACTCCAGGTTTTCACTAGCCTCCAGCTTCAGAGCCCCAGTCTCTGCCTCCGTGTTCCCATGGCTTTCTTCTCTGTGTCTTCTTTAATTCAGTCTCTTATAAGGACACTTGTCATTGGATGTAGGGTCTACCCAAATAATCTAAGATGATCTCATGTCAAAATCCTTAACCTAATTACATCTGCAAAGACCCTTTAATAAGGTCATATTTGCATGGCCATAGTTTTGGGGGAGACACAATTCAACCCAAAGCAACTACTTTCACTGGTTTTGCTGCTATATTATGCTATTTATAAGTTTAATGGTCATGTTATATTTTCTTTTGTAATGGCTCCCTGCCTATCTTCTCCAATACAGTGAGTGGTGTGCAACCAACTGAACTATTTAATGATAACAATAACAGCTATGACAGTTAACATATATTGAATTTCATTATGTGCAACACATTGCTTTTTAACCTATTTATTCCTAACATCAACTCCATAAAGTAAGTATTGTTATGTTAATTTTACAGATCAGGAAACAAAGGCACAGAAATACAAAGTGATTTCTCCAATTTAAACAAGTGAAGGAGCTGGGGTTTGAATCCAAGCAAGTTGACTTCAGAACACTTACTTATATTTTGTATCCTTTCATGTAATATAATTTGAAGATTATCCAGAAAAAGAGATCTTAGCCCTCTTTAAAAAAATTCCCATACTCCTATTTCCAAAAGCTATAAAAGTGTGAGATTACAATGCCTTTATTTAACTTTACCTTGAGAATTAGTCAGTATATTTCAATTATTGATAACAAAATACATTAGAATCCAGAACTCAAGGGGTCATTTTATCACAGATAGAGAAAGAAAATTTTACAAAAAGTAGCACCCTAAGTTAATAAGTTTTACAGAGTAAATTAGGAATATGAGAAAAGGAAGTCAGTCTCCTCCCTGACTCACAAGCCAGTATTCTTTCTCCTTATATTTGCATATTATATTCTATATATATATATATAATTACTTTTTATAGTTAGAGGAAATGTAGCAGATCATTTTGCCCCAAAGATTGGTGCACCAGTGTGCATCTCATTCCATACCCTTAAATATATGATGTGACATTAATATTTCCCATCAAGAAGTGAGGCCTTGTTACCTTCCCTGAACCTAAGTGAAATTTGCAACTCTCTCAACCAATGTGGCACCAGAGTGATGCTGTGTGATTTTTTAGGCTAGGTCCTAAAAGCCAATACAACTTCCACTAGCATCTCTCTCTCATCTCTCTTGAGGTATTTGCTCTTGGGATACACACGCTGTATTTGAGGAAGCCCCAGCCACGTGTAGAGACTATGTGCCGTCATCAGGTTGATGGCTCCTGCCACGCCCTCAGCTAATAACCCATAGCAACTGTCAGACACACTTTTAGATAATACGAGCCCCCAAATCTTTGTATTTTCTCACTGAAGCCCCAGACAGACAAGCAACTCCTGCTGTGTTCTAAATTGCCGAGCCACAGAACCATGAGAAGCAATAAAGATAATTGTTTCACACTACTAAGTTTTGGAGTAATTTGTTATGCAGCATTAGACAATCTAGAGGAATATGTTATCATGCCCTTTTTCTATATTACATATTAGTTGGTCTTTCAACTTATTTTTTTGACTAGTCAGGTTCCTATGGATAGTCTTTAATGCGTTCATGAAATGCTTATTTAGCATCTCCTATATAACAGGTCTGTGATGGCCTCTTATGATATGATGGTAAAGGAGACAGTCAAAATCCCTGCTATGACAGAGTTTTCATTCTACTTTGATAAGAATACTGTTCCTCCCACTCCCCACCTATATCCAGAGACATGGGGCAGGCAGACTAGGAATGATTTACCTCTCTACACTCTGTGCAGGTTGGGCCAATGACTTCCTCTTTCTCATCTGCCCAACTGGGTAAAGGAGAGGGACCTCCTAAAGTGTGCTTTATGCACTTATTTACTTATTTTAATGGGGAGAAGTTTCTAAATGTCAACACAAGTTTAAACTGAGAGGTAATGATTAAATATAGAATATCGAGAAGGGACCAATAGCTATCTTCACTGATTTCAAACTGTTCCTGTAGTATGGTAAGAAGAACCAGGCTTGGGGCGCCTGGGTGGCTCAGTTGGTTAAGCGACTGCCTTCGGCTCGGGTCATGATCCTGGAGTCCCGGGATCGAGTCCCACATCGGGCTCCCTGCTCAGCGGGGAGTCTGCTTCTCCCTCTGACCCTCTTCCCTCTCGTGCTCTCTGTCTCTCATTCTCTCTCTCTCAAATAAACAAATAAAAAATCCTTTAAAATAAAAAAAATAAAAAAAAAAAAAAGAAGAACCAGGCTTAGTGCTAATATTAGGTAATTCATTTTGATTTTATTTTCCAGCAAAGGGCTGAACCCATGTTCTTTGAGCTTCGCTAGGTTTAAATGAATAAAAAAGTCTTCATGTTGGATCTTGCTGAATAACAAATATTCTCATTTGCCTATATGTTTCCATCTAATAAGTTAAAAAGGTGGTATCAATAAAAATCAGTCATTTCATAAAACAATGCACATAGATAGAGCCACGTATGACTAAATAAAATATATTTGTATTAGTTATCTATTGCTGCATTATAAATTAACACAGTTATTGTGGGTCAGGAATCTAGACATGGCTTGCCTGGGTCCTCTGCATCAACTTCTCCACAAAGGTGCAAAGTGCCCGCCGGAGCTGGGGCCTTATAATAAGGCTCAAGTGAAGAAGGGTTGGTTTCTAAGCTTAAGTGGTTTGGGGCAGGATTTTGTTGTGTTCTGACCAATTGGACATCTCAGCTCCCTTCTTGCTGCCACCTAGAGGCCCCCCTCAATTTCTTGACACCTGGGTTTGTCTATTTGGCAGTTTACTCCACAGCAAAAGCCAATAGAATGTGTCATCAAGCAAGATGGCAGCCATGATCTTAAGGCACACAATCATGGAGATAACATCCCATGATCTTTATCATATTCTATTGTTTAGCAACAGATCACTGAGCCCACCTACACTCAAGGAGAGGGGATCACACAAAAGCAAGAACAACAGAAAGGGGAGCCACCTTAGAGTCTGTCCACCCCAATAGTTTATGTGGTAACATAATGTAAATATGAACAATTTGATTTGTTCTAAGAGTTCAAAATCTAGTAATGAAAATATGATAGTAAGTCCTAACTATTGCAACATCTTAATAATAATAATATTATCTTATATGTTGACACATTCTCAATTCATTCTTGAGGTATGCATAATAGGTATAATTTCTGAAGAAGTAAACAGCACCAGCATGTCACCTTACTTATCCACAAGGCTATTAAGCAAAGAAGGCTGACTCACTAGCAAATGAGCACATGAAACCTGAAACAATAGTACTGGGGAAAATAAAGAGACAAGAGCAGCATTTATATAGTTTCCCTGTTGCTGGTCACCCTCAAAGTCTGCACATGGTTAAACAGTGGGACAAGAATTCACACTCTGGAGGAGAGATCCAGTCCTCTGGGCTTCATATTAGAGGAAGCACAAGGACTTCTATCAGCTTGCTCATGAGTGGCATCCAAGCCTTGAGCTTGAGGCTGTGTGAATGGCTGTACCAGTGGCTCCCAGACCTAATCCATCACCTCAGCACTTCATTAGAATGGACTGTCTTAGCACTTAAGTCTACAGCTGGCTTCATCTATCTACTGGAATAGATTTCAGTGCCCAGATATTCTACAAGAGGCAAATTCCCCCTTGCACGAGTTACTTTTTAACCCTCAGTCAACATTTCAGATTCCAAAGGATGCCCTCTGTGTTTCCTCCCCCATCTGCCTCCCCCTCCCCTTACCATCTCACCCCGTGTTAGTTAACACTCAATGTTGTAGCATTGTCATTGATGCACCTGAGTCTGAGTTCAATTTTAAAAGCAGGTTATTTAGTTCATGTGTAGAAGGTTCCATGTGATCTATAGTCTTCCACATAATTTTTTTGCAGAAGAATATTTTAATTTTAGAAGTTTTTATCGTTCTCCTTTAAAATTGTTAATCACTCAAATATCATACTTTCCCTTTACATCCTGTCCCTTCTATCAGACTCCACAACCTCTTCTAAAAAAAATGTTCTAATTTAACTTGAAAAATATATATCTTTATTTTTCATGCCATTTTATTTCATAACTCTAGCTAACACTTTTTAATAGATTCCATTGAATGGGTTTACCTTATAGGTAGGAGTGTTTTACTATGAAGTTGTATTAGTTTCTGATAAATAGTACTGTTTTTAGTTGGTCCAGGAGATGTGCTTCTTATTCCGAGTTCTGTCTTTAGCCAATAATACTCGAACAAAGTTACAATATATTTCTTTTTTTGTCTTTTCTAAAGGTTAATTGTCTAGTTTCTGAAATGACCATTTAGGAAATGTTAACTTTATGTTAATTCAAATTATTCTCCAAAAATTTGCCCTGAAATAACCTCTTGACATTTTTATTCTGTACCTGGGAGAAAATTAAAAAGCTAAGATTCCTACGGTGAATCTTCCAAATGGAAAGAAAATGCATTAAACATACATTACTAAACTGCCAAAGGAATGTTTGTGGGGGGTTTTCATTTTGGTTTTTTGGGTTTTATTTTTTTGTTTTTGCTAGAGTTACTTTGGCATATATCTAGACTATTTATTTTAACTGGAGAAAGTTAAAAATAATCATCAGTGTGCAGAGTCAACATTGTTGCCTTGGTATTTGTGCCAGAAAAAAATAAAACCACTTAGAAAACAAAGAAATGTTTGGGTAGGTAATATGGAGCCTGTAGTTTGAGTGATGAAGTATAGCAACTTAGAAGTGCAAAACTGAGAGAACTGATGACCCCAGGGCTGGTTTGGAGTATAAATTTGAGGCTTGTGTCCTTTGAAAATTCACTGAAAAGAGATAAAGGATAGTGATCTTTTCACAAAATTTCAGGAATCTAGAATATCAAGACAAAATATTGCCTGAGGGGAAAAGGTTAAATTTTCCAGATGCCTTAGCATTAAAATATGAGAGCAGAGAGGCAAAGGTTTTAACAATAATTGCTAACTACCCTTTTCTCTACTGTTAGACAATTTGTATTCTTCAGACATTTCCTGGGCCATTCTAAAGGGTAAATTCATTAAGGTGTACCCATTTTCTTTAAGCAAAAAATAGGAATATGCATAATATTTTGTTATCACTTCCTTCCAAATATTGCCGCTTAAATAATGTGTAGCATTATCGAAAAGCAATTAGCCTTGGCAAGCAATATTCTTTAAGTCTGTACTTTTCAAACTGTTCTAGTCTATGTCTCATTTTTGAAAAACAGACAAAAGAAATTATAAGTAAAAACTACTCATCTCTTACAATGCTTTGAAATTTCTAATTAGAATAAATACTGTGACTACCAACAATAAAAGGAAATAAATGGTAGGATGAGGCTTTTATACCTCTATGTGGTATATGTTGTATAAATATGTTGTATTCCCCCAACTCTCCCTGTCTATCCCAACCTGATGCCCAGGATGAGTTACTATGACCCTACTATTTGTCTGGGTTTCTCATTTTAGGTAGACACATCTAAACCACAATGATAATTTGCATTTTCTTCCATTTAGATATCTATATATCATAATACCAGGATGGATTCTGTGGAATGGACAGGTAGTCAAAGAGCACCTGGAGCAAATCTCTGAGGTACATCAATGTTCCGTTAGTGTGTAGAAAAGAAGTGAGGAGAAGGTACATATGGAAAAGGAGCATCCAGAGATTCCATGAAAGAGTTCTTAGAACATTATGATTAGAAGATTGTAGTGATTTTAAAATAAGTCCCCAAATTCTTTGATACCCTTTCCTTCAAGAAGTAGGAACCTGATTTCCCTCCTCTTGAGTGTGGCTAGACTTAGTGATTCACTTCTAATGACTGGGAATAAAGCTGAAGTGATGTGGTGTGATTTGGGAGACCAGATCATGAAAGGTACTGTGGCTCCCTAGTCACTCACTTCTTGAGTCACTCACTCTGAGAGCAGCCAGCTGTCACATTATAAGAAGATGTTCACAGAGTAAGGAATTGTGGCCTCCATCCAATAACCACACAAGTAAGCCATCTTGGAAGCAAATGATCTAGCCCTAACTAAGCTTTCAGAAGACCGTAGTCCCTGCCAACATCCTGACTGCAACCTCATGAACCACCATCTGTGCCACTCCCAAATTCCTAACCCACGGAAACTGTGAGATAACAAATGTTTGTAGCTCCAAGTCACTAAGTCTTGAGGTAAGTTGTTACATACAATGTATACTTAATATAAGAACCAAGGGAATAACAAGATTTAAAGAGAGATGGGTTAGTGGACAGTGACAAATGTGGTACAAAGTCATATAAAAGGAGAACCAGAAAGCATCCACTGGCTTGATCAGCTTGGAAGCTATTCATAGCCTTGGTCAGAGCCGTTTGATGAAATAATGGGAATGGAAGGTAGAAGACTATCAAGAAGTAGGAATTAGAAAATGTGGCTAATGAGTCTGTAGAATGTATTTAAGAAATTCAATATGGGGGAATTCTGTACAGAATACAGAAAAATTGTGGTAATTGGAGTAGTGCCTGTGTTCCAGAGGATTTAAGATTAAACACACAGAAGAATATATTAATAATGTAGGATTTGATACGTGGAGAGCAAAAACATCTGGAAACACCAGGGGAAAAATGTGGCAATATTCCTGGGAAAGGAATGTTGTAGAAAAGTGGTGGTAACCCATCTATTTACAATTATTCATTCTTAATATAAAGGGAATATAACTTATGGTTGCAGCTGGAGATAGATTTGCACACAACAAGTTAAAGTATATCTATTCAATCGATTGCATTACCTCTGTAAAGTTGAACTCCATGTTTAAAAAAAAGGGAGACTAAGAATTTTAAAATAGTGGCTTAATGACAGAAGTCTCTCCCTTTTTTGCATATCACCTAAAAATCAACAGAAGTAATCAGAGAAGTAGTAGTATCAACTAGAGGGTGGAGTAGGAGACCCTAGCCTCCATCCCCCCACGAAGAACAATCATTCTACCATCCACAAATGAAAACAGCTCTGCGAGAGCTCGGGAGTCCATTTAAGAAGGTTCAGCAACACAGCAGGGCCAAAAACTCAAGAAGAGCTACAGCAAAAGGGTAGGAAGAACAGTCTCGATATGCTTCAATCCCATTCCCCAGGCCAGCTCTGCTCAGTAGCAAGAGGGAACTCCTGGCACAAGCGACTTCCCTTAACTGGGAAAAGGAGAACCTGGTGAGCAACCAACCAGCTTTCCCAGCCTTTCAGGGCACTGACTAAATGCCAGTCCACGTTTATCCCACCCAGAGACGAGCAAAGCTATCTAGAGACAGCTAGGAACGGGAAGAAGGGCAGGGACTGCCCATATCAGCCCAGTAGCCAAAGCCACACGGTTCCCACTGGCCTGCTCAGCAGGAGACCCCAGCAGCCTACCCCGCAGACCTGAACAGGCTTTCCCAATGTTGCAGACCTCCCTCTCCCTTATCTTTCATCGCTGAGGAACTTGTCGTGGGTCATAGCAGGCTGCTCCACGGAGGACCCCAGCAGCTTTTGCCACTGAGGAAACCAGTGGCTGCCACAGCCACCCCAGACCCCTGCAGATTTCACTACTGAGATTTTTGCCCCGGAAGTTTTCTTTTGTTTGCAGACACCACCTGCCTTCGTCTCTTCCTGCTCCCTCTGCCACCTCACCCTGGGGCTCGGAATCAGCACCAGAAGCCAGCCCCAGCCTCTGAGACTGTGCACGCCAGATGCCAGCTCAGGCCCCTACAACTGACCCCCATTGCCATGTGTGTTCCCATGGCTAGCACTTATAGTTGTGTGATTGCATATCTATGGCCAAGGCCCCCATAGCTGCCGTGGGCCTGGATCTGGCCCTGCCTCCCGTCACACCCATGGCTAGTACCCACTGCTATACAAGCCCATGTCAACAACCCAGGCCCACACAGCTGCCTTGACATCTGGAGATGGTCCCAATTCCTGTCACTAGCCTGCACCAGCACATGTGCCAGCAACTAGCCCCTGCAGCTCCACACGTGCATGCTGCTTGACCTGACTCCCATCACTGGCCCCCACTCTCGTATCTGCACCTGCAGCTAGCTGGTCATGCAAGTTCGCGCTGACACCTAGGGCTCCCACAGCGGCTCTCACACCCCCAGTTGGTCCCCATCCCCATTGTGGACCACCTCCCTCACCACTGCACTTGCACCTGCAGCTGCCCTTGTAGCCACCACACGGACACCTTCAGCCAGTCCCCACGGCCAAGTGTGTGCATACCATTATCTCCAGCCACCACCACTGCCTGTTCTGGCCGCTAACCCTGAACCTGAGGCACCGCTGAGTACATCAACAGCCCTTGAAGCCAAGTTCATGCAGCTTGCATGTCCCCCAAACAAATTCAATGCAAAAAGATTTTCCTCAAGACATATTTTCATAAAACTATAAAAAAATCAAAGATTGGGGCCCCTAGGTGGCTCAGTGGGTTAAGCGTCTGCCTTCGGCTCAGGTCATGATCCCGGGGTTCTGGGATCGAGCCCTGCATTGGGCTCCCTGCTGGGCGGGAAGCCTGCTTCTCCCTCTCCCACTCCCCCTGTTTGTGTTCCTGCTCTTGCTGTCTCTCTGTCAAATAAATAAATAAAATCTTAAAAAAAATCAAAGATAAAGTGAAGAAGAAGTTAGTCCTTTATTAGGGAACCCCGATAAGGCTGTCAGTGGTTTTCTCAGCAGAAATCGTGCTCATCAGGAGAGCCTGGGTAAATATATTCCAAGTACTGGAAGAAAAACACTGCCGACTATGAATACTCTCCCTGGCAAAGTTGTCCTTTAGAAATGAGATAAAGCCTTCCCCAAAGAAACAAAAATTGAGGACTTTCATCACCACTAGACCTGCCTTACAAGAAATGCTGAAAAGAGTTGTTCAAGCTGAATTGAAAGGAGGCTAATTAGTAACATGAAAACAAATCCATGTAAACACATGGGAGAGATAAGTGTTTGGTCAAATTCAGAATATTCCAATACTGTGTGTAAATCACTTAACTCTAATATAAAGGATAAAGGACACATGTATTAAATATAGCTATAGATACAATAATGCTAATGGATCAAAAGCACAAAATGTGGAGGGAAGGGAATGAAAGGGTCCAGCTTTTATATGTAATAAATTTAAGTTGCTATCAGCTTAAAGTAAACTGTATTTCCATAAGATGTTTTCTGTAAGCCTCATGGTAACCACACAAACACCCCAAATCTACAGTAGATACACAAAATAAAAAGAGAAAGAAATTAAAGCATATCACTGTGGAAAATCATCAAGTCACAAAGAAAGATAGTAAGAGAGGAAAAAAAGGAGAAAGAAACTATAAAACAGCTGGAAAACAATAAAGAATATGGCATTAGTAAACCCTTCCCTGTCAATAATTTATTTAATTGGCTGTCTATTGTACAGAATAGTGATTAAAGATAATCATACTATAGTGTATACCTGAATATCACAGAGAGTGAATCTTAAGTGTTCTTGCCTCAAAAAAGAAATGGTAATTATATAATGGAATGGAGGTGTTAATTAATGTTATCATGGTAATCATTTTGATATATATACTTACAGCATGTCAACACCTTGTACACCTTAAACTTATACATTGTTATATGTCAATTATAGCTCAATAAAACTTGAAAAAAGTAGTAAGAAAAATAAGACTCATGTTCTGATAAAACATAGAGATATTTATAACCTCAAACCATAAATTATGAAGAGAGAATGACCATTTTTGCCAGTCAGAAGGGCAGATAGAAACACACTAAGATCCTATAGTTGACTGAATAGAGGACCTCAAAACAATATGTGCACTCAGAACCTGTATATGTGACCTTATTTGGAAGAGTCTTTGAAGATGTAACTAAATTAACGATCTCAAGATAAGATCAAAATCCAATGATAGGTGTCCTTTTAAATGAAGGGAAAAATACAAGGGGGAGAAGGTCATGAAGGTTAAGACTGGAGTTATGCTACCTCAAGCCAAATGCCAGGACCCACCAGAGCTGGAAGAGAAAAAGAAGGGTCCTCCTCAAGAGACATCAGAGGAACCATGGCCCTGCTGACACTTTGATTTCAGACTTCTGGCACATAGTGATCTGAGATAATATATCTCAGTTGTTTTAAGTCAACCAGTTTGTGGTAATTATTATGGCAGTCTTAGGAAACTAATACAGATTCCCTCAGTTTTAGAATTCAGAAAAAGAACCAAAGTACATTCTCCAAATAATGGTCTACTCTGTGAACAATTGACCAATCAAACAATAGTTTAGAAACTTAGTTCAACATCTAAACCCTAGAGGAACTGCTCTAGAAATAAAGCCTCAGGATTCACTCAAGACAGGCCTAAAAGAAGAGTCACAAACAGAAGCCATATTTGCATAGAAGCGTTCTCAAGTGACCACCTTAATAAAAAAAAAACAAAAACACAAAATATAGTTCAGAAATCTCAGGGATTTATGGTGAGAATTCAAAAGAAAATAAAATATGAACAGGCAAAGCACGGGAGCAAACATAGATCCACATGTATACAAAACCATCAAGGAAATGAATCCTCATTGGATTTATCAACTAATGAATCAGATGCTGCTGAAAACACAATAACTGACATGGAGGATAGGACTGGAACAAACAAACAAACAAAAAACATAGATGAATGACAAAATGACAAAAGTTTTTTTAAAAATAGAGAATAATGAATGATAGGAAAGAAAAGCAAGTGGTATTTCATTTCGAAAAGTTGGTGTCCCAAAAGAATACAAAATAATTACTAGACAAGAAAGCAGTACAACTATTCAGAGGTATAATAAAACAAAACCTTCCCAAATAAAATAAAAATAATATAAACTTTACAAAAATAAAAGGTGTGAATATATAAAGAAAAGACCCCTATCACAAGAGAAATTGACACAGAACAATCATTATATGAACACTGAAATATAGTCTAGTAGATTTCACTGCACTTTGAATAAACAGGAAAAAAAATATTTTGAAATCCAAGCAAAAAAGATCAAGTCATCTCTAAAGGGAACAAAATTATTCTGGGCTCCTGATGCCTTGTTGCATCATCCACCACCAGAAGCAGGACAGCAATGTGTATAAAGCCTTGGAAGGAGGAATGAGTAATCTAAATATTCTCCGTAAAATTTATTTAAGCATCAAGGACACTATGGCAAAAGAACTAACAATGGGCATTAAATTAATTTACCTAAAAAGCCAGGATAAAAACAATTGTGGCAAATATGATTATACATAAAATGAAAATATTACATGCCCTGAACATGTAGGGATGACATGGCTAAAATTATAGTAGAAGGAAAGCGATGGGAACTATGGTGAATAGGATGACTGTTTCATGTTTCATAAATACAAGTTAAATGATACCATTTAATGGTATAAATAAAGTTATATGTGTATTTTAATGCATAAAAATAATCAAGATAGGGAAATACAGGGAATAAAAAGAGAGGGAAAAGGAAATAGAAACACTGAATAATGCCTTAGCCTGTAGTACGAAGTTAGTAGACATTGTCTAAAAAGGAGATTAAATTAAAAAAAAATAAGAAAAAAATGAAACTAACTAATATCAAAATCACAAAAGGAAACAATATATAGGATAATCTAAACATAGAATCTGAATAGCCATGGCAAAAACATATGTCAAACCACTAACTGTAGGGGTGCCTGGGTGGCTGTCATTAAGCGTCTGCCTTTGGCTCAGGTCATGATCCCAGGGTCCTGGGATCGAGCCCTGCATCAGGCTCCCTGCTCAGCGGGAAGCCTGCTTCTCCCTCTCCCACTCCCCCTGCTTGTGTTCCCGCTCTCGCTGTGTCTCTCTCTGTCAAATAAATAAATAAATAATCTTAAAAAAGAAAACTAACATAACTGTAATTTAACTACACTTATTTATTAAAAGAATAACATTTTCGGGCACCTGGGTGGCTCAGTCGGTTAAGTGTCTGCCTTCAGCTCAGGTGATGATCCCAGGACCTTGGGAGAGACCCGCACAATGGGTTCCCGGCTCAGCATGGAGCCTGCTTCTCCCTCTGCCCCCTGCTCTTGCTCTCTCGTTATCTCTCTCTCTCAAATAAATAAAATCTTAAAAAAAAAAAAAAGAATAACATTTTCGTGTTAGACTACAAAGCACAATATTCTGTAAAAAACATTCTTAACACAAAGATATTTATATCGACTAAAAATAAATGGGTAAAGGCATACCAGCCTTATCTATGCACCAAAAAATCAAATTGGAAATGATTTAGAAAATTACATCCATTAAAATTTACATTTCTAAACTTAAGAAAAACACAGCTAAAATAGTGCACAGAGGAAACATAATACATAATGTCAAAAGCAGCATGCAATCAATTTTGAATGTTTGAAAAAAGATAAAACAATGGTAAGGAAAGAAGCGAAAAACAACAAAAAAATAAATTTAAGCAGTTAAATGTTAGAACCAATAAATCAAGCCTATTGCTCTTTTTCATGAATAAAATTGATAACATACATAAACAGGGCAGTTTTCTAACCTTATCAATGACAATAAAGAAATAAAAACAAACATTGTAGAAATTAGTAGAATTCTAAACAACTAATCTTTTCAAATCTTTTCAAATTAGTTCAACAACAGGAATGAAATGAATGCTTTTCTTGGAAAATAAAACCTACCAAAACTAACTAGAAAAAGTGCCTCTAGACAACTACATACATGATTCACCATTCAAGAAATAAAGTTGCCAAATAGCCATTATCCAGATGGTCTCACAAGGCAATTCTTCCAAAACTTCAAGTAATAAATAACTGCAATTAAACTTCAATTGTTCAGACCACAGGAAAAAAAGAAAAGAAAAGAAAATTTCCTATCTCTTTTAGAATGTATGTATCACATTGATACCAAAATCCCATTAAGGATACACAAAAGCAAACCACAGACCTTTCAAACATATTAAAGACATTTTAAAAATAAGTAGCAAAATTCAGCTATTTATTTAATAAATAGTAAAGCAAGTGCAGTTTATTCCTGGAATGTTCATGTGGTTAAATATTAGGACAGCTATAAATATAAATCAACATATTTAGTGAGTCAAAAGAGACTGTCATATAAATCTCATTAGAGGTAAAAATTTTTAGTAAAATCCAACATCTATTATTGATTTAAAAGTCATAATAATATAGGATATTTTTTATATGATGATGTTTATATGTATATGCAAAAATAGTATATATATGCCAATTGAGGAAACATTAGAAGCATTCTCTTTAAAATCAGTAATAAAGTAACAAAATTTGTTATCAATATTTTGATTATAAATTTTTCTGGAGGTATTAGCCAATGATACTGGAGAATATATTGGGGGATGAATTTAGAAACAAAACTGGAAAGGAGAATTTACAATTATCAGTACTTGAGAATAATATTTTTTTTCCCCTTGGAAAATCTAAAAAGACCAATTAGAAGACTATTATATGTAATAATTGTCTTACATTATTATAAATAATAAGACAAAGCAATTACAGGGCTCGGTATAAAATTGATACATAGGACTAAATGGGATTCTTATGGACAATAACTAGGTAGAAGAGTAAAACATCAAAAAATAAAATATGAAACTTAACAAGAAACATATAAAATCTTATTTGAAGAAAACTACCCATGCCACTGAGAAACATAAACGAAGGCTTTAGCAGAAGGAAAGACACATTTTTTTTTTTTTTAGATTTTATTTATTTGTCAGAGAGAGAGAAAGCTAGAGAGAGAGAGCATGAGCAGAGGGAGGGGCAGAGGAGGAAGCGGGATCCCCACTGAGCAGGGAGCCCGATGTGGGGCTCGATCCCAGGACCCCGGGATCATGACCTGAACCGAAGGCAGACGCTTAGCCAACTGAGCCACCCAGGTGTCCCAAAAGACACATTCTTAGAAAAGAATATGTGACATCATAAGTTCTTATGGTCTTATGGTCCAGTTTTCCCTGAAATTAATCTATAAATTTAATGTTATCCTAGTAAATATACCAACAGAATATTTTTGGAAACTAGACAAATTGATTCCAAAGTTAAAATAGGAATAAAATTGCCAGAAATGTCCTGAAAATAGAGAGACGGAAAGAGAAAGAGGGATTATATTTCTCTAGCTCTATCATTTTAAACTTATAATAATTAAAACAGCATGATACTGAATAGAAAGGCAATTTCTGTACTGTTAAGCACTACACGCATTGATATTTTTATGTTATTGCTATTAGTTTTTCAAAATCTGAAACTAGTCAATCGCTCACCATCGTATGACTCATTTTTATGAGTTTTAGTCAAAAAGATTGTTCAAATGAAAAACACAGTTGAGAGCTTGATAGAAAAATATAAACTATACAAATTGAAGGAGAACATTTATCAGCAGCAGCTTTTTGCCTGAACTAGAATCAAATAAAATGAGGAAAGTGTGAAGAGTCAAGAAGAGATGTGATTAAATCAAATTTTCTTTTCATAGACAGAGGTGATACTCAGGATATGATATCCTGAACAGTGGTTCACTTTTCGAAGGCATGTTAGCAGGAAAAGAAAATTGAAAAGCACTCAGAATAAAAATTAATTTAAGAAACGTTGTTCTATCATGGACTAAACTGGATTATTCCAAGTTATATTCAAAACCACCATCTGGGGTGCCTGGGTGGCTCAGTCGTTAAGCGTCTGCCTTCGGCTCAAGTCATGATCCCAGGACCCTGGGATCGAGCCCCGCATCCATCGGGCTCCCTGCTCCGCAGGAAGCCTGCTTCTCCCTCACCCGCTCCTCCCTGCTTGTGTTCCCTCTCTTGCTGTGTCTCTCTCTCTGTCAAATAAATAAATAAATAAAATATTAAAAAAAAAAAACACCATCAAAAATATGTGCAATTAGTGCATTTGGATATTTTCATTGAAATTCAGAGAGTTAAATATCAGTAGAGATTTTTCGCACTAAATGAGCAGGAAGCATCTCTTCACATTAAAAGAAATTATGTAGTTGAAAGATTCTTTCTACTGAAGATATTCTGTAAATCTGTTGCATTATACGTTCCTTTGTCTGGGACATTAGTTTAACGTATGGCATGTCTTTGCTTTTATGAGACTGCATGCATTATAATAAAAATGAAGGATATGGAAGAGATTATGCTTTTGTTTGGTTTTGCCAGTTTATTTGCTTCTTTGTTGTCACAATAGAGCTAATGCTGTGAATCACAAACCTTCAACAATGACTTACTCAATAGGAGAGGAAGCGGTCTGCAAACCGCTTTTCAGTGGTGAGTGGCGTTGTCATTAATTTCATGTGTATCCCCTAATCCTTTGGGGGATGTGGAATGCATGGTGTAGGCTCTAAACTGACAGGCTGGGTCTATCTCTCATTCTGACAGCTTCTCTGGCTGTTTCATTGTTATAATTTGGGAGCAACAATCTTGTTACTTGCTGCTCAAAATCTTCATGAGATAGTTCTGGGTAAGTCTCACATTTCTCTTACATTATAGCTGCCATGAAATGTTCCAAATGTACTTTCAGAAAACTCGGTAAGAATTCTATCTGTTAAATACATTATATACGCATACACAATATACTTGGGGGGGGATATACCTACTTTTTCTCAATATTTGCTACCCTGGTGATGCACATAGATTTTGTGTGACAATCTGGGTTTCTGTCAAAACAAACAAACAAAAAACCATAAGGTTTTTTCCTAAATGTGGGAGGGCTCCTTAAATGAAGTTTGATCTTCATTGTTCATGAAGACTTCTTCAGCACTGCTATCCTTGTAACAGCTGATGGTATAGAGATTAAGATGATTAGGTCTAATAGATCCTCTCTACCCTAAGAAACCTTAAGTTATAACAAGTACTTAAGTCATGGAACTGAGTACTGCCAATGCAACATTGTATAGAGTATCCTGCTGGGGACTTTCTACAAACTGACTTGTTGAACTAGAGAATATTTGATTGGATTCAATGAGAAGTTTCCATATTCTTCTTAATTTTTGCTTCTTAGCCATATTTTTAATTGTGATTTTTTTCAATTTTATTGAGGTATAATTTGAAAACAATAAAATGCACAGATGTTAAATGTACATTTAGATGAGTTTTGACCAAAGTAATCTACTACCCCCATTCAGAATAGAGAACATTTTCTTTACCATAAAGATTTTCCTCACTTGCTTTACAGGCAGTCTCCACCAGCAACCCTCCCCACCCTCCTAATCAGGGAAGTGGTTTTTTGATATCTATCAGAATTTGGGAAAGAGTCCATATTTATTTTGAAGAAAGGTTGATTCTGTTAATAACTATATCCACTAACCCTTCCCATCACACTCCCTGCCCTCAGCCCCAGCCATTAAGGATCACTATGTAGAGAGGAGCGCCTGGGTGTCTCAGTGGGTTAAGTGGTTTTGGCTCCGGTCATGGTCTCACGGGTTGTGAGACAGAACCCGGGTCTGGTTCCCTGCTCGGTGTGGCATCTGCTTGAGGATTCTCTCTCTCCCTCTCCTTCTGCCCCTCCCCCATCCACGCACGCACACAGTCTCTCTCTCTAAAATAAATAAATCTTTAAAAAAAGGATTACTGTGTAAGATTTAAATGCTGTTTTGTTTTATCATTTTATTTTGCTTATTCATAAATTATCTTTGACAGGCCAAAAACAGTACTAGTCTCTGGAGACACAAAAATAAACCAAAAATAAAAATCTACACTCCCTCTGTCAAGGCGTTGAGATTCTAGTGCAGGGATTAGAGGAATAAACTGGAAATTATCACAAAAATTATATGAATGACAAGTAGTGACATTCTGAGAGTGAAGAATTCCTAAAGATTGTGTGGTAGGCACTGTGCTACTCATCAAAATACAGCGGGCAGCATTTAGTAGCCTCACTACATAGCCATATGACTGTCTCTAGCCAATGATTTCTCAGTGGAAGTGACATATGACACTTTCAGGCTTGGTCCCTAATGACCTCTTCAGTGTACTACTCCATGGCTATTTCCTATGTGTCTGGCTGGAAAGGAGATCCTTCCCCAGGTAACCCTGGAAATGATGGGTTAATGATGGTAGAGTCTCCATGAGACTGGTCCTCAAATGAATTTCACTTAAGACTGTTTTATAAGAAGAAAGAAACTTCTGCTATATTTGAAAAGTTATTCATTTTGATTTTATTTTTGTAACTGTTCATCTTCCACAACTAAAAGTAACACTATAAATGATATTTTCTCTTTTTCATATAAAATTATTTTTCCTTACAATCCATCTGGTAAAATCACTTATTTAGTTCTTCATATCTGCTCTTGAGTTGATGAGCTCTCCTATAGAAAAATGACACAAGGAAATGGATTGTTCCTGTTTTAAATTCTTCTGTGTTTTCCGCATCTAATTTAAAGTTCATTATTTGTTTCAATTGAGGTGAATAGTGTTCTTATTATCAACATTGTAGTACAAGCGTGAAGACCCAGTTGCTCATTTGTCATGTGACTTATTTCAAGTTATTCTGACAGAAAGAAGTAGCTCTGGAACATCAATTTTGAGATTTTGATTGTGCCACCTGATCTAGAAAAAAATGCCCAAGGAAAAGGGCAAAATATCCCAAAATACCTAAGTGGTCCTGTGAAAAGTGAAAAATAAATAGACATCTGAAGTCATATCTAGTGTCAGTTTTTCTTGATTTCCAGTTCCTGCTGTGGGCAGAAAACACTGGATTTTATTTTATTTTATACTGCCTAAGTTTTTTGAGGCTTAATACTTAAGCATGGTTGGGTAATAACTCAGATTTTTATGGTAATAATGCAATATTTTTTTCAGTCTTTCTCCCTGGGTAGCATATGGGTTCAGGAAAAAATGTATAATCAACCATGCATTCAACAAATATTTATTGAGCATCTATAATGGTCCAGGTGCTGTTTTAGGCACTGGGGATGCACAGGTAAACAAAGCAGTGCCTCCGGTCATTTCACTGTCCTCTTGCTTATTACAGTGGATGGGAAGTATCTGCCTACAGGCTTTGGTCTTCATTTCTTCTCCCTACACCCCACACTCTTTAAGACTTGATTATTTTAGAGCAATTTTAGATTGACAGCAAAAATGAGATGAAAAAACAGAGATTTCCTCTATACCCCATGAACCCATACATGCAAAACTTCCCCCATTAGCAACATCCCCCACCAGAGTGGTACATTTGTTGCAATTGGTGAACCCACATTGACACATCAGAATTACCCAAAGTCTATTGTTTACATTACTGTTCACCCTCTGTGCTTTACATTCTAGGGATTTGGACAAATGGGTAATGACAGATGTGCATAAGTAAGGTATCATACAGAGTATTCTCACTGCCCTAATAATTCTCTGTGCTCTGCCTGTTCATCCCTCCCCACCCCGGCCTGATCCCTGATGAACACTGATCTTTTTATTTTCTCCATTATTTTGCTTTTTCCAGAATGTCTTATGGTTGGAATCATACAGTGGGTAGCCTTTCCAGATTGGCTGCTTTCATGTAGTAATATGCATTTAAGACTCCTCCATGTCTTCCCATGGCTTGATAGCTCATTTCTTTTTAGCACTAAACACTATTCCATTATCTAGATGGGACCTAGTATACATTTATTCATTCACTGACTAAAAGACATCTTAGTTGCTTCCAAGTATTAACAACTATGAATAAAGTTATTATAAACATCTTTCTGCAGGTTTTTGTGTGGATATGTTTTTAAAGCCCTTGGGTAAATACCAAGAAGCATGATTGTTGGATCATATAGTACAATTATGTTTTTTAAAGAAATCTCCAAACTATCTTCCAAAGTGGCTGTACCATTTTGCATTCTCATCAGCAGCATAGGAAGAGTTCTCATATCTTTACACCCTTGCCAGCCTTTGGTATTGGATTTTGGCCTTTCTAATAGGTGTGTAGCAGTTTCCATTTCCCTTTTTGTCTTTTTTATTCATCGATGTATTTCAAATATCTAGAACAGTGTCTAATACATGGTATGTACACAATGATTGCTTGCTGAATGATTAAAGGAATGATTTGTATGCTGCCCCTCTGCTCAGTTGTCATCCAAGAAGAAAGTGAGGAGAAAGGAAAGGGAGAAAATGCAGTGAAGAACTGAGTCAGTTGTAGCAGTTGGTCCTTTGTAGACTTTTCCTACAATGACACTGTGTTGTCAGATGATCTTCTTGTGTATTTGCCACCCTACACCCAGCAATTACCAAAATTCTACAGAGGAAGTTCATGCAATCCACATGCACAGTCTCCGGGCATGAGTTTGCAGAACAGATCCAAATCACAAGTCAGGGACAGGAAAATATTTTTCTAGTCAGAATTCATAAAATATTCTTTTTTTTTAAAGATTTTATTTATTTATTTGACAGCAAAAGAGACAGTGAGAGAGGGGACACAAGCAGGGGGAGTGGGAGAGGGAGAAGCAGGCTTCCCGCTGAGCAGGGAGCCCGATGCGGGGCTCGATCCCAGGACCCTGGGATCATGACCTGAGCTGAAGGCAGACGCTTAACCGACTGAGCCACCCAGGCACCCCCATAAAATATTCTTAATTGCATTTTTTGGATGTTGCATCTCATGGAACAAGATCCACTGGAAGTTGTGTAGATTTTTTGGAACCTAAAACTCTGGCTAACACAAAGATCTACTTCCAAAGAAGTCTGTCTCTTCTGTCTAGAATATTGCGTGGTTAGTTCTTTTAAGCTGCAGATTGAACCTTTTAATAAAACAAGAATGTACCTGGCCTTTTAGAAAGCGTTCCTTCATTTAGATAAAAGCACTTTGAAATGTAGTACAGTTATATTCTCAGCCCCTCTCCGATTTGGGTAAGAAAGGAAATTGGAATCTTCTGCAGGCCAGCCAAAGGTAGTAAGGAGGAAGGATGCTATGTCAGAGGCACGCACACCTTGACCTTGGCACCAGTTTTTCCACATCTGCCCTCCTGTGCAGGGAAAGTCCGGGAAAGGAGAAACATCTTCTCCCAAAGTTGTGCTTTGTTCTACAGGTTCTTTTAAAGATCACTGGAGGTGAGACTATAGAAAATGCTAACATCTGAGATTTTGCCTTTCTCAATTTATTCACCTTTAGGGCTCTATGCTCTCAACAGTTGCCTGAGTTATCTTTCTTTTTCATGGCAATGGGTCTTTCTTACTTTCACATTTCTTTCCTTACACTTAACTTTGGCTCATACTAAGATTCCAAGCTTACCTTTCCTGGCCCAATCCTTAATACATAAAAAGAAGGGTCTTATATTTAGAAAAGAAAAATTCCTCCTCAATAAATAGAGTTTTCTAAACTAATGTCTCCCTAGGCACTCAAACACATTTAATTTAAAACAGAACAACAGAAATGACCCCTTCATTCTTAACTGTATAAATTTACTCTTTCATTAAAATAGTGAGTTAAAGGAACAAGGTTTACTGAGAATGAAAAAGTATTAGTTTCATAACTCAAAAATATGATCCCTGTTATATTAATAACAAAGAAAATATGTGGAAAAATTTGATAAAATCTAAGTGGTTATATAAAGAGCTATATGCATGCAAAAATTTGGAAAAGATTGCTATAAAATGTGGACAGTAGGGTAAATTATCAAGGAAGAGTACCATAAAATAAATAAATTGAAAAGATTAAAATCTGAAAAAGCAAACAAGAATTAGGAGCAACTTGCAGAAGTCATAAAAGGAAATAAAAAACTATTATTTTAAAGTGCCAGAGTAGGATATTGCAATTTTAAAAGTCAAGAAGTATGTAAATTTTGGTAGCAATTTTTGCAATGCCAAATCCTCATAAAATTCTTCTAACAGTTCCACAAGTTGTATAAGTTAGCATATAATAAAAATATAAATTAATTTGAAGCATATACTATCACTTTCAGATCTGTTATACAGTGTCTACCTATTCAATATATATTGAATATCTATATATATACATATATATAGATATATATGGGCTTAGAGTATATTAAAGGTCCTATTATTTCTGGTATACAGATTGTATATACTTGACTATGACTTCAGTTACACAGATGAAGACTGAGCCACAACTTGGGCAATAAAGGTTTTTCAATTGCAATCTAGTACCTTCGATATCATTTACTTATTTCAAAAAAGTGACATATTGTTTGTTCTGGGAACTAAACTGAATGAGATGAATCTTCAATGGCTCAAATAGCTTCATTTATCAAATTAAAACTTTATGTAACCACATAAAGTTATTTCTATCCTTCACAGTTGGAAACATCCTGATACATTAAAAATGATTACAATCAGTAAGGTAACTCATACTTTCACAATATATAAGACAGCTTCTACATATAAGATAGCTTTGTTTTATGAATTTAACTTGCAATTGAGGAAAACAATATGCTGGGTCTTTTAAAATGCCTGTACTCTTTTTAAGACTCAACATATATCTTTAAAACTTTTGTATGGTTTGAATTTAATTTTACAAAGCAATATTTATTGCCTTTCAGAGTCCAGCACATCCCCAATCTTTGATACTGTGATGATACATTCACGATATATTCAGTTGAAACAGGAACACCAAACCTTTTCACTAGTTTGGCTAATTACCTGAACTGTGTTCTATCAGTTCTATGATTTCATGGGGGATTGAAAATTGCTAAGTCAAGGAATACCTTTTTCACCCACACAACTAATTTGTAAATAGATTCACAATGTTTGAATTTTATTTTATTTTTTTTAAGATTTTATTTATTTATTTGACAGAGAGAGACACAGCGAGAGAGGGAACACAAGCAGGGGGAGTGGGAGAGGGAGAAGCAGGCTTCCCGCCGAGCAGGGAGCCCGACGTGAGGCTTCATCCCAGGACCCTGGGATCACGACCTGAGCTGAAGGCAGACACTTAATGACTGAGCCACCCAGGCGCCCCTCACAATGTTTGAATTTTAATGTGTCAATAATTCAAACTCAGTTTTGAAAGTTTTCGGACATTAGCTGGTATCGAAACAATGAAACAAGGATTCTAAGATGATTTTCACAAATGAGCCTTCTTCAGTAACTCCAGTAAGAGTAGTTTAACCATTTTTTGCCTGAATAGTTATCTATTGGCAAGTGGTAAATTTGATAGATGTATGACAGAAGGAGAAAGAAATTAAACAATTAATAAAGTCATAAGTCTCATCTGCTAAATACCAAGAAAGAAAGAAATGATAAATGAATAACAATGTTAATAACCTATAAGAATTTGAAGAAAGCCAATTCTAATCATCCTATAAATAAACATTTTAAAGGACGATTTATTAAGCAACAGATTCAGTATTGAATTACATTTTTGGAAGATGATCCTAATAATAGAAGATTATCACTGGGGTGCCTGGGTGGCTCAGTCGGTTAAGCGTTTGACTTTGGCTCGGGTCAGGATCTCGGCTGGGATCTTGGGATCAAGCCCCAAGTCAGACGTCAGGCTCCCTGCTCAGTGGCGAATCAGTTTGTCCCTCTCCCTCTGTTTCTGCTCTCTCTCTCTCTCACTGAAGAACATTTAAAGGAACTGAATGGGGACAAAGGGATTAAGAGATCATGATTGGAAAAAAGAACCTCCTTGATTTAAGTGCTTTTCAGTTGTTTCAGTCTGAGGAGGGGCATGGTATCAAAGAAGAGAAAATGTAAATTGACGGAAGGTTAAATTGCTGTGATAGCACCAGAGAGTCGAGCTTTCACTGAGATTATATTATCTGTGAGAGGAACAGGAGTGAAAAGTGAAAATCTTGCACTAATATCCCCTTTACCTGTGGGTCTGGAAAGCCATAATAAGTGGAAAAGGCTGGAGAGGCAAGGAGTCTGAAACATGGAAGCTTTACTATACAGACAATACACAAAAGTTTTGTATTTGGTATAATTTTGCATTTTATTTACTTCACATTATTTAAACATTGATTTCCAGCTTTGCTTCCTAATTACTAGTGGTGCTTTAAATTAAGAACAGTGCTCTTATGAAATTTTTTTTCTTAATGATAATATGTACTGAAAGGAAGTGAATTTTTTTTTTTTAAGATTTTATTTATTTATTTGAGACAGAGAGAATGAGAGAGACAGAGAGCACATGAGAGGGGGGAGGGTCAGAGGGAGAAGCAGACTCCCCGCCGAGCAGGGAGCCCGACGCGGGACTCGATTCTGGGACTCCAGGATCCTGACCTGAGCCTAAGGCAGTCGCTTAACCAACTGAGCCACCCAGGCGCCCCAGGAAGTGAATTTGAAAAAAAAAAAAAAATGTTTTTAAATGTGATTAGCATTTGTGTGGGTAATGTACTGAAAAATAAACGGAAATTTCCCTTGTAACTGCAATCCTTCCTATAAAGGAAAATGTGCCCTTTAGAAGACATAACACATCTATTTGATGTGGTGCTCATTTGAGATGTAAAATATATGAGTTTAGCCTCTTTTAGGCTATTTAACTTTCTTCATATTTCAATTCCCTGCTAGTAAACCAAGGAAGATAATATTTTCACCTCTTGGAAACATTGTAAGGCACATTTTTTTTTTTTGACCCAACTTAATACAAAATGTTCTGAGAAATAATTTTTTTTTTAATTTGAAAAATGTTCAAGCGTTACTATTTGATTATTCTTTTTTTCTTTACACTTCAAATGCATTTAAATTCTTTAATCTACTGGGAATATGGTAGACTTCTTTCATTCCCATTACAGGCCTCAAATTCATGCCTTTTCCATTGTGTTTTTCTTGTTTGCCAAGCCAGCTGAATGTTCCCTCTTTATCATTCAAAACTCAAAACTGAATTATCCTCTCATGAAGGATATACTTCATGCAAAGCTTTTGAACATATATGTAGAACAGGACTCTGATTTATGGACAGTTCTTTAGCTTTACTTTAATTTTCCTTTTATTTTCATTGACAGCAAAATTTTCTGGAGAGTACAATCAAGATAGTGTATTCATAGAAATAACATTAATAGAAGCTTGGTCATAAATGAAAACAGTCATAATAAAGATCTCCTTTACCAAAGCATTCCACACAGAGAGATAACAGCACTATAATTAAAGAATTTGTTGTTTGTCACACAACAAATACAACAGAATTGCAATAACAAAATCATAATTTTATAAATGGTCTTATACTAAAAATAAAAGCAAAATATGAGATCATGCACTGGAGACAAAGGCTAAAAGTGAATAGTTATAGCAAAAACATTGCAGAAGATAAAAATGTTCAAGTATTGTGAGAAGAGAGGGAAGATTCAAATAAAACAGTTTCAGAATAAATCAATTACATTTACGACCCTAGGAGGGACACCGACATAATGGTTTTCATCCACTAATACTTTCTGCTGTTAGAATGCATACTGTTACCCATTTAAAGGACAGATTCCATTTCCTTGGAGCGTGTCTACTGTTAGTTACAAGGATGGAATGAAATCCATTGTTTACCTTGATTGCAAATAGACAGTAATACTTCAGGAGAAATATTCTCAAGAAAGGGCCAGTGTGACGCCCCAGAATAGTAGGGCCCTGGGGGTTAGGAAGCATGGACTCTAGCCCTAGTTTCATCATTGTCTGTGAAAGGTACTTCCCAGTCCTAAAATGAAATTTCACCTCATGTTTCAATCTTGCTGTAATTGAACTAGCGGAACTAGCAGAGAGCAGTAAAAATAATGATAATAATAAAATAGTTTAATATTTTTACTGATGCTTAATTTTATTTTTTAAGCATTGAAAAAAGAAACCGGATCACTTAACGAAACTAAGAATCGTATAATGCTCTAGTGGGGTTGTTCCTACAGCATAGCAATTTCTTCCCCAACATAACTAATCTACACAGTGCCTTTATACTTTGTGGTTCACTACTACATCCTATTTGAACAGTGGCTAGTTTCTACATGATTAGGAAAGACATGTTTGTCACGGGAGTAAAAAAATAAAATTTGTCTGTTAAATTACACATAAATATAAGGTACAAATGTATTTTTAAAATACAGATTAAAATAATCACACTTGCATTGTGTACATACGAAAATACAGTATTTAATATTCAATATACACAGACACATTTATGATAAATGCAACTATTTGGCGATGCCGGTTCTTCCAGGGTTTTCTCTGTTCCCTATTTCCACATATATGGAAACAAAACTGCTTCGCGACAGTCTCCTAGCTCTGGCGGACATCTTGAAGCAGTTTGTTAATCTCAGCCACTAGCTCACTGGCATCCATGAGTTCGTGTTTCCCGTCGTTGAGGTGGTTGAGCACATTGTCAAAATCATCTTCTTCATAATTTTCGGGGATCTCCTCCATGGCCGGCAGCCATTTCGAAGAAGGCTGCACGCTGGAGTGAGTTCCAAGTGGGGGGCCAGGGCTGGTGGTGGGACTCTGAAAATGTGCACTGGCTGCCCAGGCGGCCACGCCTTGCGGGTAACCCACCGTCTTGGCTGGCAAAGGTCCCTTGCGGCGCTCCAGGGAGTTGGACCGATCCGCCTCGCTGCACTCAGGGTAGGTGTCCAGGGAAGGGGGTAGGAGGCGCTGGAACACGCTGCTCATTTCCGAGAGCAGAGAGGATGTGCTGGTATCCCCCGAGTCCTCCTCGTTTGGGGAGTCCTTCCCAAAGGTGGAAAAACTCTTCTTCTTCTCACCTGCATCTGCAGGCTGGGCGTCCTCCTCAAGACTCTGATGCGGATGCTGCTGCTGGGGTTGCGCTGGGAACTCCTCGCCCGGAATGAACATGTTGCTGCGATAGTCGGAGGATGGCGAGGGCAGCGGTGGCATCCAGCACTGGTCAGAGTGTCCCAGGACCCTGCACTCCTCCGTGCAAAGCCTCATAGCTACGCCAAGGGAAAAACAGGGATCCATGATCATACTTAGCATAACTCAAAATGATAGAAAAAAAATGTAATTTCATTTTTTTAAAAAATAGAACGAGACAGTTTTAAACTAGGGCCACCATACTTACCCGTTATTTTACACAGTAAATGGACTACACTTATGGATTTAATTTGAGTATCAGTTTTATGGACTTTTTTTTTTTTTTTCCTGTTTATCAAATAAGGAAAGGAGGGTTATGACTCACACACTTCTCAGGAATGTTATTTCTGTTACTCAGGTAATGAGAAAATGGTTTTATAACTTATACATGAGGATGACTGAAAAAGAGCAAAGGTATGGGCGATGAAATATTTGCCGAACATAAATTCTCAAAAACCCAGGGCTGTAAGGTGAAATCCATAATTTTAGAATGCCGCCAGATAATTTTTGAGTAATACCTATGAGTAGCTTTCTAGATGTTGAGGTCTACCTAACTTTACCTTTAGTGGAAGCATTGGAAATATAATAAGCTGTCAGGTCATTATCCTTATTAATCTCTCTCCAAAGTATTCTGGATTTATTGATTTGTTACTTAAAATAGCAGTGCAAATTATCCTCAACTAATTAATTAATCCATTGGTTATCTCTTCCAGTTGTTATAATGCCCTATTGGAATGTGAGTGGCCACACTCATAGAAAATAATAGATGATATTAGAAAAGCAGAAAATAAAGAGGAGAACAATTTCTAAATTTGCCAAATACAATAACTACACTACATAACAACAAAGGAATGCAAAAATGTAAAATATACTCCACAAACCATCTATCTCTTTCAGTGACAACATGGTCTGTTTGGTATAATGATCTTATTTTAGAGCAAGTGATAGAATGCAGAAAATGCAAAGTAATTATCTTACATTTGAATGAAAACTGGATTGATATCAACCATTCCTATCTATTCAGAGCTAATTCTCTAGATCTGGCCACTGAGGAAAGACCTCTCTTCTTCCCAAGTTATTGCGAAAAGGGATGATTCTTGAACAATGTCGAATCCTTTATAAGGGGAAGCAAGTAGTCTATTGTATTTATTGCTGTAACCCCAGAACCAGGTAAAGTGTCTGCATAGAATAAGCATTCACTATATATTTTCTAAACATCAGAAAAATGCAAATCAAAACCAAAATGAGATATTACTTCAAATCTGTCAGGATGGCTGTTATATTAAAACAACAACAACAACAAAAAAAAACAAGTGTTGGCAAATGTGGAGAAATTAGAATACTTGTACACTGTTGCTAAGAACACAAAGTGGTGCAGCCACTATGGAAAACAATATGGAAATCCCCCCCCCCCCAAAATATAACTACCATAGGGGCACCTGGGTGGCTCAGTCGGTTAAGCGGCTGCCTTCAGCTTAGGTCATGATCCCAGGGTCCTGGATTTGAGCACCATGTCGGGCTCCTTGCTCGGCGGAGAGCCTGCTTCTCCCTCTCCCTCTGCCTGCCTGCCGCTCCCCCTGCTTGTGCTCTCTCTCTCACTCACTATCTCTCTCTCTGTGTCAAATAAATAAAATCTGAAAATATATATATATGTATAAAAATATAGAGAGAGACATATAACTACCATATTATCCAGCAATTCCACTTCTGGGTATTTATTCAAAAGAATTGAAATCAGGATCTCAAAGAGATATTAGCACTCCCCTGTTCCCTGCAGCACTATTCACAATAGCCAGATGTGAAAACAACCTGAATGCCCACCAACAGATGAATGGATAGAGAAAATGTAGTATATGCATACAATGGAATATTATTTAGCCTTAAAATAGGAAGAAAAGTCTCCATTATGTGAGAACATGGATGAACTTTGAGGACATTATACTTAGTGAAGTAAGCCAGGACAAATACTGCATGATCCTATGTATATAAGGTATCTAAAATGAACAAACTCATAGAATCCAAGAGTGGAATGGTGGTTGCTAGAAGGTGTGTGTGTGCAGGGAGTTGAGGAAATGGGGCACTGCTCATCAATGGGCATCAAGTTTTGGTTAAGCAAGATGAGTAAGTTCTGGAGATCTGCTATACAACATTGTACCTATGGTTAACAATACTGTATTGTACAATTAAAAATCTGTTAAGAGGGTAGATCTCATGTTCAGTGTTCTTATGCAATAAAATAACATTTTTAAAAATATTTAGATACAAAAAAAGGATAGTGAAGAGTAACTGTTTCTTTTCAGAAAAAGAAAAATGGGGCACCTGGGTGGCTCAGTCTGTTAAGTGTCCAACTCTTGATTTCAGCTCAGGTCATGATCTCAGGATTGTGAGATTGAGCCCCGTGTCAGGTTCCATGCCCAGCTTAAGATTCTCTCTCTCTCACTGCTTCTCCCTCTACCCCCACCCTCCATCCCTCTCTTAAAAAAAAAAAAAAAAGGAGAAATGGAGGAATTTGTTGAAAGGTGTAGAAGTCACTGCCCTTCATCACTTAAACTTTGAAGATAGTTCAGTTTTATACCTCATCAACTCTGGACCTCAGTTTTTAATAGAGAAGGGGTTAATCTGAGGAACAAAAATGATAGCAAGTATACCGGGTGAGAACAAAAGTCTGATTGGCAGGAAAGCTAAAAATACAAAGAAAGTAGGGAAAATACAGAGGTAGCGTTGAGTGTTAACTGTGGGTAAGACAAAGGGCAAATACTGGGAATCCTTGTGTACTTTTGCTGTGAAGAAAGGCTAAGTTTAAATAAGGATGGATGATTTAAGAATAAAAGCATGCTTAGATGTACTGACTTCATGCATTATTACTGCTTGGAAATATTTACCAAGTATTGCTCATCATTTAATGTGGACAAAACCAAAAGGAGTCGAAAGTAACTAGAATGCCTTAATAGCAATGAGGTTTTCTCAGCAGTGAAATAATTCTCAAAGTGGTAATGAAGTTTTTTCCCTAATTCCCTGGGTCTCTGAAAATGGAAAAGAGATCTGTCTATCTTGTCTTACACACATCCTGTTAGACGGAAGGAAAACAGATCTGATGACACCTTTCATTTGTTTTCCGGCCTTTAACTCTGTGGGAAGGACTTAATTGTTTGATTGATTGTTTGATAGGCTTTGTTTTCTTTTAATATTTAATGACAGGAGGAAAAAAAATGAAAAATTACATAGGCTTTTAAGAATCCTGCATATGATCAATTTTCTAGAGACCTGAATATAATGAACATATAACCAAAAATACAATCTGGATGATTAAAATGATGGCACATGTTCAAAAGTAATTTGGTTACAGGAATTTTTAAAACAGGGAATGCCATTTTACAACTTTGCAGTAAATAAGTGGAGCTTTAATTATAAAATAATAAATTAACATACAATTTTTCAAATTCATAAAGTAGGAAATATTGATGAAGAAAAGCTAATGGAGAGAAGGTTGGGAAAAATTAATAGAGATGGGGGGCAGTGGCACAGAATAAGGCATTTCTGTTTCATTGATATTTTCAAACTTTTCCCTGGAGACTCAACTATTTAAAAACATTCTCAGTGTACACGTAATTCAGTGCCACAGAGGTTTCATACCACAACCAATAAGTTAGAACTTATTGGCAAGTGGTGCATGTGGTTAATCTCTCTGTCTCTTCTTGAAAGTGGCCAGGTGGTTAGATTTCCTCTGGGAGGGGGAGGCTATGAGGAAGCAGAGACCTCTTCTTTCCCACCATATGACTATCAATTTTGTGACTGTACTATACTTTATAGGTAGACCCTAAGGTAAGAAGAAGAAATAAAAAACCTGGGCCTAACGTCTATCAAGCCATTAGTTACAGAGTAACCAATCGGTTATGTCTTCAGAGCCTGCCATATGTCACGTGAGATGATAGCTCCCTGTCCTCAAATGGTTTCCGATCCAGTTCTGAGTCAAGTGTAACAAATGAAGCCCTAAATGCCCAGTTAAAGTGCCAGGCTATATGATGCTGAAGGCATGTCAAAAAAAGAGAAAAAGAGGGAAAGTGGAGGCTGCAGTAGTTAAAGGAAGAGGAACTTGAAACAATTTTGAGAGATGAACAGGACTCAGATGGACACAGTGATGAGAAGCCAGATCTTTTTCAGGAAGAAAGGCAACATGAGCAAAGCACCGGTGTGTTATGTGAAGAGATGGCTCTGCCTATTGCAAAAGACACAAAAAAAGCCAAAATGGAGATTTAATAAGCTAGGAGTGGATTTTATCGGCCGTGGAATGCCAAGGGAAGTAGTTTTATTAGGTGTTGCTGGGCCACAAAAGTCAATTAGTGATTTTGAACCAAAAAATTGTCAATTAAAATGTTCTGAAAAAGCTGTTCGAGCTGCATAAAAGAAATACTTGACAAAGGGAGGAAGTGCTAGAGAGTGAATATCAGCTTGTGTGCGGGTACAGTAAACCAGCCGTGGAAGAAAGGCCAGAACTGGGATACCAGCCATGACAGTGGACAGAACATGGAATTGAAGAGAAATGTTTGAGTTAAGTAATCACAGATGGCAGATTAATGAAAAGTGGAATGAGCTCAATAAAGGAGTATCACAAGAAACAAAATCAAACGCCTTTATAAATCATTCTGGTGCAGCTGATAGATTGGGAAAATGGAAATTTTGCAGGAATATGTGTAGCACTGTAGTTCAAAGTTGAATGAGTAAGGAAGAAAGTATGTTGACAAACATGAGCTAACAGACAAAAATGCTTGCTGATTTTACTGCTCAGAATGCAGGATATTTCTGTGGGAATTAATAGAATGAATGACCAGAAATGACCTTGTTGGCAGGCAATGCAACATAACATAATCTATATTTGATCACAGTTTAGTGCAGAAAAATAGTTGGAATAAGACACTTAAGTCCTAAAAATATACATGCTTTTGAAAACTGCCCTGATTCTGTTAATGGAATTCAGATGTGGACTTGCATTTTTTTTTTTTTTTTCTACTTGGGCTATTTCCTGGGAATATAAGTTTATAAAGCACAAGTTTTATACCATAACGTGCTGGCAGAAGCTGCCAGAATGAATAATAAACCAGAAAATGGTTGAAGTATCATCAGAATGATGGTCATAATTAAAGGACGGTTATCTCTGTATAGATTCTCAATATGCACATTTCTTTCCATACTAGCCAGACATGAATAAAGCTTAAAATACTTTATAAATCACTGGTAATATCCCGGTGCTCTATGCCACCAGAATGCTTTCCCCACATGGAGGCAAGTAGCCAGTAAGAAAGAAATGTATCTATTGTAAAACACCACCATAAACCTACAATATAGCTTTCCTGCTACACACCTAGATTAAGTATGGTTGTGTAAATATGGAATTTTTTAAAGGACTATCTATATAGTAAGTGGTGTTATTACTGATAATATAAAAGTGAACCTCTAACTTTGCAAAGAAATGTTAACTTATAAGGAGTCTAAAGCCACTCACAAAGCAAGACTCACTATTACCTAGACTTTATATCTACTCATTGTTTCCTCAATAGCTTTATTAGCATTTTTTAACGTAATCATTAGATAACTCTTCTGCCATGAGCATATCTGGTCTTGGTAGCTTTGAAAGAGTGAAAGAGAAGTCTTGCCTTTTTCTAAAACAGGTTAGCTGTTACAATTATGCAATTTCAGAATTAAAAAGGATTTTAGGCATCATTTAGGCCCCCAAATGGAAAGGTTATCTAAATAGGGAAAGTTCTTTTCCCTTTAACTATGCCAATAAATTAACATTTCAATGAATAGACTCTGTACAATTTAAAAAATAACATTATAATATTGATGTTATGCCCATTATACTACTTTTCTGTTTTATGAAATAATGTAATTTAGGAAATCACATTATCCAAAATTGGGGACCAATATTCCAAATTAGAGTTCCATCAGTATCATTGAATCATAGAAATTTAGCCAGACGGTTCTTTCATTCCATTGGTAAAAATAATAAAAGTGACTCTCTTTGAGCAAGTTTTCTGAGGCTGTATATATCCCACTAGATTTTCAGAGATTTATTTTCTTCCTTTAAATAGGGAGTCTACGAATAAAACAAAGAAACAAAGACACTACTGTGCAAATACTGGTTCTCGTGTACACTTAGCCCTCAATGTTACTAGAAGTCCTTTCCACACGTTCATCCTGCCAGAGATGCAGTATCTAGTATTGTCATATCATAAGGAAATAGGCAGCATTCAATCATTTCATAGACGGTAGTGAGGCTTAAAGAACATGAGAACAAATACATCACTAAACTTATCTTTTTAAAAAAACTGTTGCTTTAAGTTAGTGTTTAAGAGTGTGGGGATTGGTTCAAATACCACCTCTACCATGCATAAACTGCCTGATTTGGGACACGTTTTTTAACCTTTATAAGCTTCAGTTTTCAAACCTAAACAAAAACAACAACAACAACAACAACAAAACCAAGACCACTACCCTACTACCACCCCATTACTAATTCCTATGTCTGTCAAAGTGTTCGGAGACAGAATGCGGGTACCGACGTCCTCACGGGGCCTGGGTAATTGCCAGGACCCTGTTGGTTACTACCGGGGGCAACTACTAGAACCTTCTGTGCAGTGCTTTTGCCTGCATTTCCGTGGCTCTCTGAAGCTGCCCCGCGACTATTTCCTAAGCTCTCTTACTTATCTGTGTTTAGAAAATGGATGTTTGATGGAACTCAAACGGGTCATAGTTTTGTTCTGCCTTTCTTTCATTTGTCAAATGGCAGTCATTGGATCAACATTCCCTGGAATTTAGAAACATAAGTAGCCAAAGCAACATTTATGTGTTCCTACGAGTTGATTTAATATTACAGTCTCTAGGAACAGGGTTGTTACAGTGATGTAGTCGGGATTTACCCAGTTGGTTCACAAGGTTTCTACTGCACAACTAGAGAGGGGGACTCTAAGGAAAATGTGGCTCATAACTTACTAGGATCTCCTCCATGTAGCTATGTACTTATAAACTCCCCTCTTTAACTCCAGTTCTTTTCCACTACAGTGCAGATAGAAAATGAAAGGTGGCAAAAATATTCTATGCTTACCACCTAAAAGATGCATTCTTTGTCCTATTTTTGGTGATAGAAGTGGACCATTTCCTAGTGTATTTTAATCTCTGATTCTGTGAGTTGGTTCCCATCACAGGAAATTTGCGTCCTCCAAATTATAGTCTAGTTCACCACGAGGCACCAAAACAGGCTGTTTGAATAACAACAACCACCCAGTAATTTCATAAAGAGTTGCTCAAGAGTGTCCTGTGGCAGTCCTGTGGATGGGGCAGGAAGAGGAAAGAAGTGGTGTGGTTTTCTATCCTCCTCTCCCCACTCCTTCCTTCTTGTCCTGCTAGGCTCTCTTGCTTACTCCTTCTCTATCACCTGCTTCATATGAATTCTAAGAAAATGATTCTGAAAGTGTGCCAGGTCATGTTCATTGCTAATAGCGTACAGATGACAGATAACTTCCGTGCAAAGGACAAAGAAAAATCTAAGCATGGGAGAGACTGTTCACTTCATTGGTGGAGCAGATCTGAAAATAAGGATTTACCATCTATCACTACCCTCTTACCTGCTGGAATTCTTCCATCTGTAAGAAACAGGTCACTGAATCCTTCACCCAGCAGCCTATCTATTGGTGAATCTCGCCCCAAATCATAATCACTGTCTCCTGCTTCACTGTCACCACGGCCACTGTCTTTCAAGCTAAATTTGTCCATGTCTTGGAGGGCATATCTAGAAAGATGAATCAGAGAAAGTATGGTTCTTACTTGTCAGCATTCATGTCAGTGGGACTCAATAGGTAGCAGGAAGATAATTCATACCTATAGCTCCTGGAATATTTGTTTCCTCGAAAACTTGGCCTTGGCTGATATTGCCCCTGGTGAAGCATTGAAAGAAGCTGGGAGACCTGCTGGAAACCAAATAGACAGAACTGATTTCTGGAAACAAACCCCCAAATACTCACAAGCTTTAAGCAAGGAAAAACAGTTGCTCACTATTTCATCCTAATTAGTTGAACATGTTATCTCTGGTTTAAAGATTTATACATGCTGGAATGTGGCAGACTACGCAGCCAGCCACCACACGTAACTGAATCTATCCCAGAGAGATTTGAATGATCTCATACACTGACTTTTTCTTTTGGAAAGAGAACTCCTTGATAAATAACAGATTGATTTCCTTTATTTTTTCAGTTCGGATTAAAGTGATCAGTTACAAAATATGTGGAAAATGTTGTAAAATACAACATTCGAACACATGCAGCTAAAATCACGTCAGGAAAATTTCAAAAGTTGAACAAATGTGACATGAATTCAGATGGCATTCTGGAGGCCTCAGTTATTTTGTTTGTTTGTTTGTTTTGTTTTTTTGGGTAGGAACCACAACTATGAGAATAAAACAAGTCCTTTTATTTTTGGCTTCCAGTATCTTAATCTGGGAAGTAAGGGTATTCTAATTAGTCATTTGGGAGCTTCACATTTATTTTTCAATATTCTACATAATACATGCAAGCAAATTCTTTAAGAAAAACAAAATAGCCCGCTAAGGTATGAATACTTGCTACATACACGTAATCCAACTTGTATCCTATTTAATTTGAATATTGTTAATCTCGTTTACTTCTTAATGGAAACATTTAAGAACTAACACATACACAACTTCTGAACACTAACAGCTGACTTGCTCAGTGAATTGGAGCAGGGTATGATCTTACCTCAACAGCAGGAGTGGCATGGGTGAGTTCTAATGAGAAACTCTCTGGCACGTGGTTGGATGAGATTGTCACCAAACTGTTGAGGGACTGGTGACTGTGGTGACTCTGCCGGCTGCCCATCTGCCCTCTTTCCAAGGTGGGAGACGAAGATGGAGACGATCTGTGATGAGATCTGATGGGCAGAGTGCCATTCATGGTCGGCACCAGTGTAATGTCCCCTTTGTGAATCTGCCTGGATGGCCTTTTTGGGTGGTGCTGGTAAGTGGACTCTGCTACCCTGCAGTTGTAGGATCTGGTGTCTTTCTTTTCTCGGTTACACCTAGTTGCAAACAGCACCATAATAACCAACAACACTGCACAAATTGCCCCTAAGGAAATAATTATAATCATGGAGACATCCAAAGATGCCTGGCTTACTGAGGTCATTGCTGTGCTCGTCACTGACTCTGCATATTCAAAGATCATACACTTCAGAAGGACTTTGGTATGCAGCTGAGGATTGCCTTTGTCCTGGATGATGACCGAGAGCTCCCATTCTGTGTAGGAAACAGATTCCATGCTCACGTTGGTATGGATGTCACATGATCGTGGATCAATTAAAAAGATATTCTCCTCATTACCTGCTACGATGGAGCAACTGAGTTCAGCATTCACACCAGAGTCTCTGTCAATTGCCCTTATTCTCGTGACATGAAAGCCACTTTCGGCCCCTTTGGGTATGGAGATTTCTGCAGTATTATTGCGCAGCGCAGGCCCTATTACCACAGGGACGTTGTCATTTTCATCAATGATGGTGAGCACAACTGTGGTATTGCTTGCTAGTTGCTTTGGACTTCCTCCATCTCTCGCTTCAACCACAAAAGTGATCTGACTCACTTCCTCATGATCAAAGATTCTGAGGGCATAGATGGCTCCATTAGATGGGTCAATGGTTACATATGTAGTTATGGAACTTCCCAGGATAAAACTCTCCAAAATGGTATATGTAACCTGGCCGTTTTCTCCAAGATCGGGATCTGTGGCTGTAACAGTGGTGATATATGCCCCTGGCGAGTTATTCTCTGAGATTGCAAATTCATATCGACTTCTCTGGAAGTGGGGTGGATTGTCATTTATATCATTGATCTGAACAGTAAAATGTTTTACTGTAGAAAGACTGGGTGTCCCCTTGTCCTCAGCGATTACGGTCAAACTGTATTCAGATCTCTTTTCTCTATCCAGTGTGGCATTCGTCAAGATTAAATAATTGTTTTCGTAAGTCTTCTGAAGTTTAAAGTGACCATGTCCATGAAGCTTACAAACTATTTCTCCATTCAGCCCAGAATCCTTGTCCTGAACCCTGACCAAAGCAACAAATGTGTCAATAGGATCCCCTTCAAAGATATAAGATATTTCTTCTTTTCCGGGGGACATGAGGTTTATGTTAATTTCAGGCTTATTGTCATTAACATCCACAACCTTAATTATAATTTTGCAATGAGCTGGGATTGAATTTGGACCCAAATCTTGAGCCTGAACATCAATCTCATAGGATTTGGTGATTTCATAATCCACTTGCTTGAAAAGAGTCAAATGTCCTCTTTCTGAATCGATTTTAAAAGTCTCTATAATTTTGGGAGACACATGACTGCTGAAGGAATATACAATTTTCCCATTAGCGCCCTCATCTGGATCAGTGGCATTCAGATCAAGGAGCAAAGTGCCAACAGGGGAGTTTTCTAAGAGTTGTATTATATAAGACTGCTGCTCAAAAGCAGGGCTGTTGTCATTGGAGTCGGAAATGCTTATTTTTAGTAGGGATGAGCCAGACCTCTGAGGCACCCCCATGTCTGAAGCAGTGAGCTGAAGCTCATAGCTTGACTTCAGCTCCCGATCCAGCTCTCTGACCACTATGAGTTCTGCATACTTGGCTCCATCCGTCCTGGTCCGAACCTCAATATTAAAAAAATCATTGGCAGAGAGAGAGTACGTGTGGAGGGAATTTTCCCCAACATCTGGATCAAATGCACTGTCCAGAGGGATGCGAGTCCCAACTGCTGCACTCTCAGATATCTCAATAGGTATGACAGATCTTGAGAACTGGGGAGAATTGTCATTAATATCCAGCACTTCGACTTCAATATGGAAAAGCTGCAGATGCTCAGTGGGTAGAGTGATCACATCAAACTCTATGGAACAGTTCAAGTTTTTCTGGCATAGTTGTTCACGGTCGATTTTAGCCCCTATGCTGATTTCTCCGTTATCCTCATTTACTACAAGGAGAGGAGAATTTCCCCTTTGCATGGCTCGAAAGCGAACGGTGGAAGGATTAGGTAGCTTAACTAAAACATCAGCCACATCCTCTGATAGTCTTGCAATTACGGATCCAACCCTCTGCTCCTCATAAATCCTGTATTTCAAATTCTTGCCCAGTACATCATAGCTGAAAGATAGCATCAGGAGTGCAAAAACAAATCTAAAGTGCATTTTAGCATTCATTTGGCACATCGGTCAGTTTAGGAGATTCCTCACACAGACCAAGTTAAAACAGCAAAGCAATTCCCTCAACTTCCTTTGGCAACTTAAAGCTAAGCTACATTTGGTACTTGAAACTTGAAATCGGCTCTTAATAATACAGCACAGCAATCAACAGCTCGCAAACTTTTGTTTTATACACACCGTGTCACGACTTCCAGATATTATTGGCGTCGAGTCCGATCCTTGCATTTGTTTGGCTGTCCTCTCTGCAGGCAGAGAAGAGTGTCACCTCCGCGTCTCCCCCCTCGCGTAGTCGGAATCCATCTATTGCAGGGTGCTGGCGGAGTCTGCAGTGAATCTTTCTCGCGCGGTTCTTTCTCCCTTTCTCTGCTCGGCTGCAGACTAAACACACCCGTGATTGCTGACTCCAGTCTAAAATCTGTACAACTTCACTTCAACTCAGACAAAGCTCTCTTGCCCGGCGTGTGTTGAATCGCTTCCAGCCAATCAGCGTCCTTCCAAATCAAAAGCTGATGGAGTCCCCAAAGCGAGGGCGGTCGAGAGTGGAGGGTGGAGAGGGAGAGAGACCAGCTAGGAGGAAGGCGGGGGCTGGGGGCGCGGCGGGGAGAGCAGGGAGGAGGGCTGGTGGGGGCTGCGGGAGGAGGCTGGGAGCCGCTCCTTCCCTGCTCCTCCCTTCCTCCTCCCTACTCCCCCTCCTCCTTTCAATCTACTGCATTCACTTTCTCTGAGCGTGCCACGACAAAGGGGAGACAAATTACAGAAGAAAAACTTCAAATCAACTTCTGGTCGCCTTTATTTATATGGCATTTTAAATTGTTCTGGTTTTCTTAATTGCCCTTTCTTCTTCCACAAACATGCAATCGTCTTGCTTTTCATAGTCTTTAAGTACTGGTTTAACTTAAAACACCTCTAAGTGCATTTTGTTGGTGAAGGCATTTAATACAATTTGAAAACTTGCTTCTAATTATGCTTCTCAGACCGCTTCCTTCCCCTCCCCCTCTGTAAATGCTTGGGTCTTTCTCCTGTGAGCACAAGCAGATTTTCTTGGAGGCCTGTTTGAAAGAACAGAACAAGTAAGGAGGTTTCATTTTCTGCTTTTCTTTCATCTTTATTCTTTGAAGATAAGAAAAGGGCTATTTTCCACTCTTGATTTCTCTTAATTAGCAAGATTTAAAGGAGCACCTTAGGATTTGAAACTAATTACCGATATAATTCTACCATAGAGCCCTTCTTTCTTCGAGTTGGGGCAAAATTGGCTATGATATTTCTTTGTCTTATACTTCAAAAAATCCTATTTACCTTGAGTAGAAGACATTGCATGCTTTAGTGTGCCAGGTGAGTCTTCACAACATATACTGGGGGGACGTGGACTCAATAGTTTACAAGTCAAATTTTTATAACATATGTATTATTTATGAAAGCACTTTTCAGATACGTATTTTGAGAACCCAAAGCTTGTTTACATTGAAGAATAAAATGCCTGAGCTGAAAATTGCATTTTGTGTGCATCAAAATGCTAGGAAATATCATGGGAGGCTTGTGTTCTAACCAGGTCACAGAAACTGATATGATATTCTTATTGGAAAATATGATTATTTATGATGTTCTTTCTGCTTTGCAATTCCTTTTAAGTTTATCATCATGGCTCTATTGCTGCCTTTTTTTTTTTCCCCCTTTGGTACCTCTTGCATTATTCCTCAGCTGTCTTCATCCACTTGCGGATTTGTTGTTTCACATAATCTCACTGTCACTATTTTCCATTTATTTTTCTCCCACTCTCTATTTTGCCCCCCCCCCCCGGAAACATATAAAAAAGGTAATTTTCTGATTTTTCCACTTTGCTTACTCTCAGCAGAGCTCAGCTAAAGTCACTAAGAAGGTTCCTTCCAAGAAAGAAAGCAGAGTAGTCTCAGTGTGAACGCTCCTTCTTTTTAGGCATTCAAAAGCATTTTATAAGCCATTGTCTTTTTCCTCCTCCAGAAACCAGGGCTGTGTGGCAAATTGTGCAGAATAGAAATGCCTATAATGAATGTATTTAGCACTGGGTCACGCTGATGAACATTCTGCCCCCATGAATAATACTGTTTTACAAGGTTGTAGCCTTTTCAAATTGCTGATCCCTAAACCCTATAGGCAAACTAGGGAAACTACCACAAGCAACAGGGACTTTAGAAATCCATAGCCATCTGGCCTAGATCTCTAACAATCTGAGCCAATAATTATATCAATTCAGGCTTTAGCGAACCCCTTCGCAAACACCAAAAGAGCAAAGAAAGGAATTAGTGACTATTCAAAGTTGGGGTGAGAATTCACAGTTAATCTAATTCCACAAGTTCTAGGAAAGTCTTCCTTGTGGATTTGATAAGTCTACCCCCAAAATCTCTAAGAGCAATGGACTTGATTACCTTAATGTAGAGGACATTTTTCTCTAATGCTTAAAAAGAAAAAAGTAAATTTAAAAATCTTTCTTTTATTTCTGACAATGAGTTTGAACAGACTTAATCATTGTCAAAATAGCTTCAGACCACCTTACTGAAATATGTAGAAGAGCTGTAAATTAATACATACTCATAAAGAATGTGTTTCTATGAATAAGTCTTTAAATAATTTGGAATTCTTTCATGGAGAATGGCTTGTTTTCACTTGTGATATCATCCTTATCAAATACCATTTCATGTTCAGCTTGTCAATCCCTCCCTGAGAAATTATATGTACCTACTTGATAGTATTGGGCTTTTAATTTCTCCTTAGTGTGCACTACTCTGTTTCTCAAACTCATTTTCAGAAAGTACAAAGTAGAAAATAAATCTTTCCTTTGCACTTTTGATTAGCTCCAGCAATTCAAAATGTCCTTATTTGGTAGCCCTGCAAAGAAAATACCAAAACAAACAAACAAACAAAAACCCTCTCTCATGTCATATGCCATGTGTGAAATGGTTTGTATTAGGGGACAATAACTGATAAATGTCTGTTAATTGTCATCTAATGGTGATTTGATTGAACATGCTCGGTCTTCTAGAATTTTACAAAGTCATGAATAAGTAGTCATGAAGAAGTTTAGACCCTCTAAAATTACTTTCAGCTACCCAGTGAAGGAGGATCGAATGCTCCTTAAAGTCCATCCACCTTCCGTAGGGCAGCCTTTGTTGACAAAGAAAGAGATGGCCGCACCTCTTGAGGCATTCTGAGTGATGTTACACAGGAGAGCAACATGCTCCTAACCACCTGGAAGAGAATCTTGGCTATTTCCATCCTGTAGTGTGTATTTTATCCACAAAGCTCCTTTTACCACTTTAGCCTAAGTTGGCTGAAAATTGCTAAACTAGAGAAAAGATACCCGTTGACATTGGCAATACATCCTGTCACCTCTAGTAATAGTTTTATTATGCCATTTATTTTGATTACTTTTGTTTTAAAGAAAATGAAGCTTGGTAATTCTAAATCTTTAATGTTTTCCTTCTTACTGAAGAGGAACGGGAATGTAAGTTTCAACTACAGAGCTCAAATGCCTTTCCATTACATGAATAGTGTCTTTTTTGATACTGAAATAGAAAATTAAAGTCACTAAAATTTCTTATAAGCAGATATGGAGTTCTTAAAAAAATTCTTAGTTATTTGTATGTTATTAGAGCATATGAAATGCAAAAAAAAAAAAAAAAACTAGGTAAGTGGATAAATATTCACTTCTGTATGACCATATCATATCTTTTCCATCATCAAAAGAATAATAGGAATCTCACAATCTTCTTGTAGATTGAGATAACATTATAATCTTTCCTCATAGCATTTATTGTGAAATACTTTGTAGGAGGAATTCCTAGTCCTGTTTGATACCACATGTCCTTAACAAGCCTAAAAAATTACTCTACTGTGTATCTTGGGAAATTAGATAAGACCAAAAGTTTTACCAGACAATAGTTAGTAGAATTAAGGAATCCTAGTACTTTGGAACTGTTTAGGATAAAGAGTTTGACTTTTATATGAGCCCAATATATGTGTGAATGCAGGTACCACCAATTGGTAGCTGTATAATCCTGAACAAATTATTTAACTTCCCTGAGTCTGTCTAAACCTCTGGAAATAATAATAATAATATGCCATAAAGAATTCTTGTAAGAATTAAATAATCAGAGCTTCCCACAGAGGCTGGCCAACAGTAAATATACAACAAAGATTAGTTTCTTTTTCTTAGACTATGTGGGTCTGTTTTCTTCCTAACATGCACTGAAGGAAAAAAAAAAGTGGATTATAGTCACAGTCCTTGTTGCTTTTAAACTTGGTTTAGATGCTTATATAGTTTTATGCTGGAAAGGTGAAGCTCTCTCCATTTTTGATTTATGAATGTCACCTTTGAAACAATCGACAAAACTAATAGTACTGATCTATGATGTTTTTGAAAACTTGCTGGCTCACTGAAGAAAATTTTGAAAGATCTATTGAATATACCAAAGTGTACCTCCAGACCTTGACTATAGAAATATATCTAATAATACAGTTGAAAGAACCCTATCAGGTGCTTAATTATCTCCTTTATTTGGCAGGATACACATCTAGTATTTGCCTGTTCTCAAATAGTTTGAAATGAACTTTTTGTTGTTGTTTTTTTTTTTTTTTTTAAATCATATCACACTATTCTGGGAAGGCAAAAGAATATAATTTGATATGGTATCTCGGCATTGACAAAGAAAGATAAACTTATCAAAAAAGATTTTCATTTAGAAAGCACCATTAGACCTTCTATCAATCATATTACATCTCTTTATGTTTTCCTTGTATTCCATTTACTAATCTGTTCAATATTATACTAATAAAAAAATCACTGAACAATATGACCTTGTTATTGGAACAAAGTTATCAACATAAGATCAAGGGTTGGGAAATGAGAACGGGCCCTAAACTCACATTAGGCTTGTAGAATAGAAATAGACTTCATAGAATTCTGACCCAAACTGAATGGATTAAATGCCCACAGGAGGGTCACACACCTGGAGGCATAGCCCTGCAAGCGCCAAGAGCCGGCCATCAGCAGAGGGCCAGGGAGAGCTGGAGCCCATGAAGTGCAGTGACAGATGCTGGGTCCGTTTTGTCTGAGTAAGCAATCAGTACTTGGGACGTCCTGCCAAAGGCAGCATGCCAAGTTCCAGCAAGTGACTTAGGGCCTGGCAACAGGTCATCAACTAAGTCTGGACGTGAGCCACGTAGGTGAGCTACTGCGCGTCTTCGGACGTCAGGCCTTCCCAGCCAGACAGGTTACCGAATTAGACATTAAAATGAGAGAATAAGGCAGGCACCCAAGATCCAGTGTTCTGAAAATGGGCACATACCAGGAGCCAAGTCAAAATCCGAGACCAGATCACAAAGTTCAACGAGATGGCAGCAAGGCTGGTTTTAGAATGAACCGTGTGAGCTGTTACAGTCTCCTAAATTCCTTCTCCTCAGGGCAGAATCCTGAGGCAGAAAACGAAGCCTATAAATTGCGCTCCAAAATCTGCTGCTGATGTGAGGGACTTCGCAGGGAGGTGGGTCAAGCCCTTAAGTGAGCTGAGCCTCAGTTCTTAGTGGGAAGCATTGCCACAGTGTAGGGTCCAGCGAGCCGCAGCATGGGCGTTATCCCGAAGTTTGTTAGAAATGCAGAATCTCAGACAGCACCCCAGACCTACCCAACCAGATTCTGCGTATTAGTAAGATCCTCTGCTGATTCCTATGCACATCAAAGTTTGAGACACATTGTTACAAAGAATAATTTATTGTCTGAAGCGGTAGGAATCCTGAAGTACAAGATGGTGCTCCCATCCTATGTGCTGCGAAGTTTCGCTGCTCCAGAGAGTTTGAGCGATTAGCGTACGGTGAAGATTACCATAGAAAAGGCCAGGTTTAAATACCATTTGTTCAAGAACATGAGTGGAAGTGATATAAGAAAACTTTTTTATCTGGCTAAATTCATAGAGAAGGGAAATGAAGCTTTCCTCTGGATCCAACGTTTTATATCACTTACCACCCTGTCCTCAGCCATTTAGGCAGGAAATACTCAGAAAAAGAGATCTAGTTCTTTTTGAAGAGTTACTCCTGAAGGCAAAAATATTTCCAATGCCATTACATACATGTGCATTTGTGTGTGTGTGTGTATATATATGTATATATATATATGCGCACTTAGGCATCACTGGTTGTGTGTTTTTGCATCGAGCAAGTACATATGAATGACAAGTTTACATTATATTTTCTTCATGCCAGTATTCCTTCACCCTTCAGTGGTGTAGGAAAACAAATCTTGGCACACCCGTTTATTTATCCTTAAGTATTTCTAGCTCAGGATTAAGAAAAGAAATTGAAGCGTGACAAAAAGTTTCTTTTCAATGCTTCCATTTCATGTACAATACTTCTGGACGCCTCCAATAAATATCAAATATATCCAGCTTGTTTTTCAACTAGGAGCATCCCACTCTCCATAGACTGGTGTCTACTCTTAAAATTTCTGAAAGGGTAAAGGAGAACTAATATGACTTAGAACTATAAGTATCCGTTTAAGTGACACAAATCAAATGAATGCCATTTTGGATATATAGATTAGATTAAAACTTTTTGAAAGGAGGCTTTAAATAGTATATTAAGCCTAAATAAATGTCTATTGAATATTAGCTTCAATTATGTACAAAAATGTACTATTAGTAAATTCAGCTAGGTTAAGTGTGACTTCGGTGTCCAATTATTTATTCACATAGAAGTTGTGGGAAATTATTTAGTTTCCCGTTACTACCCACCAGCTGAACCACTTTCAGTGAGGATTTGTAGTGTATGAGGAGCAATGTTTATTACATTGTGGGATGCTTAATTTTACAAGGAAAAAAAAGTTTCCAGGTATTCTCTCAAATAGCAGTTTTTATCAAGAATAATTAAAATTTTACAAAATGAAGGAAACACTTGATTTATAGATTTAGAACATAGATGCCTAGCTATACTATACTATTATCTCAACAATGAAATGTTTGTAATTGAAACATATGCGATACAAGTTACTAGAACCTAAAGTGTCAACAAAGAGTTTATCATCCCAAAACACAAATCCACAGAGATAGGACATTTCTGACAGAGAATAATTAAGCAGCTCAGTAATGCCATCATGAAACTGATTTCTCCCATCCTTCTGCTCTTTTTTCTTCAACGTGCTGCCTTATCCTCCTCACATGGGTTCCTTCACCGTCCCACGATGGTTGTTACAATTCTAGGAACTGTCTCCCCACTCAGCTGAATAGTTACCAAAAAGCAGTATTTCCTTCATAGATCTTCTTTCATCAAGAAAAAAAGGTAGACCTAGAAGGTATTATGTTAAGTGAAATAAGTCAGACTGAGAAAGACAAATACCATAGGATTCCACTCAAAGTGGAATCTTAAAAAAAAAAAAAAAGAAAAAGAAAAAAAGAATAAACAAGCAAAAAGCAGAATTAGACCTATAAATACAGAGAACAAGCTGATGGTTGCCAGAGGAGAGGGGAATGGGGGGATGGGTGAAATGGGTGAGGGGAGGGGGGATACAGCCTTCCAGTTATGGAATGCATAAATCAGCGGGATAAAAAGCACAGCATAAGGACTTCAGTCAATGATACTGTAATAGCTTATATGGTGACAGACAGCAGCCCTACTTGCGGTGAACACAGCATAACGTATCTACTTATCAAATCATTAAGTTGTACACCTGAAACTAATTTACCATTGTGTGTCAATGATACTCAAATTAAAAAAAAAAATAAGAAGACAAAAATAAATATGTTCTAGGAACCTTCTACTGATACCCTTTTAATGCTCATTGGTCAGATTTTTACCACATGACCATTCTTTAACCTCCAGCAAGGAGAGTGGAATTGCTGTGATTGGCCTAGATTAATAAAGCTCTAAGCCTGGGTTATAGGAATAACTCCTTCACTTCACACAAAATGCTAAAATATTGGGGTCCAGTTAACAAAGTACAGTGGAGAGTGGATACTGAGTGGAGAGCAGAGGAAGTATTTTCTGCCACAGTAATCCTAGAACAATTTTATGATAAAGAAACCAAGACTCACAAGTTTAAGTAAATTTTCCCAAAGCTAAAATATAGTTGATATTGAATTATATATCTATATCTGCCTCCAAAATCTTCCTGTCCAGTAATAACTACTTGTTTTTTAGATATTAAATGAGAAAGCCTGTCCCATTTTAGAATTCTTTCTTTTTTCAAAACTATGGAAAAGGTATCAGTACACATCAAGGTGAATTGCCTCATGGAAAAATATTTTCACCAATGCAACAACAACAAAAAAATGATCACTGCTTTGTCCTTCTGATATTATCCTTAAAAATTATCAGTGCTACAAGATTAATTGAAGTGATTCTTAAGCGGGCCTGGGGAAAACAGAGGAAACAAAGGCAGAGGTGATATTTTTCTGACTCTAAAAATTTCAGATCCCTTAGGGCATTTTCACCTACCAGGTGATATTTCTTTAAGACCAGGCTCAACTAGAAGGAAACACAATTGAATTATCTGTAGATTAAAAGGTGTAAATAGAAAGTCTGGGAAACTGAGAAAAGGAGAGTAGACATTCAGATTCATATATGTTATAATCAGAAACATTCCAGTGTTTGAGCAAAAGCTAACCAGGGGACTGACACAAGGGAGTAGCATAATGCAGTACAAGAGATACTGAACTGAGATCAAAGAAACCCACTTCCCACTCAACAGCTCTTTGATGTTGCATCATTGTTCATACAATCACCAGTCTTCCTAGCGGTAAGTCTCCACAAATTTCTTTCTTTCTTTTCTTTTTTTTTTTTTTGTTATAATGAAATGAATCCTAAATTTGGGAGGAAGACATAAAAAGTGCACCTGGGTATCCTGCTTACATTGAGTACTCGAGTGTATTTTTTATTTTGACAAACTTTTCTAGAAACTCTGCTTTCTGTTGTGAGGCTAAATGAAAGACACTAACATTCCTGGGAAAGAAAATAACATAATTTAAGGCAAGCAAATGTGCTTTATGCTGCTCGGCCAAAAGCATTGAATTTCACCATCCAAATAAACAACAATAAAAAAATCTTTCTTTAAATTTTAAGAAGCATATATGGTCTGTGCATCAATTCTGCACATCAGATTTCCGAATTTCTAACATTAACTTAAGGAAATAATAAAATAATATTCAATTTCTTCATGACCTTCACTACAAACTTTCTTAGACAAAATGGCTGTACATTTATTTTTAATGGATTTTTCTAGTAATAGGAATATAGAAAAGCAAATCTCATCTCCCCCCATATTTATCCATCCAAAACACAATGAAGTTGTTTGAAAGTGATTTTTCTGGATAGTGTTAAACTTATAGAAATCCCTGATGTACAAAAAAGTAAACATATTTGAGCTTTTTCACAAATAATCAGCAACTACAACACTTGCTGTGGTTCTTTCTGTTTCGCTGTAACTCTACGATGTTTTAAATTCAAGAGGTTTCTGCTAGAATTGGATTATGATTATTATGCAGGAGCATATCCCAGTATAAACAGCTTGCTTGGCATTTACATATTGCTCCTACATGCTTCCATATCTTACTTCTCAGTAAGTCAGAAGCACATATTTTATTGTTATGAAAAGAACACAGTTTTTTTTTTTTTATTTACTATAGAATCTTGGGTTTTTACAAACAGAATAATCCAGCACCATAGAGTTTATGGAGTCAAAACCTGAACTGATAATAATGATACAAATGTACAGAGCATGCAAATATTTCAATCTGAAATCTGTATTGTTAATGCAAGATCAACAAAGTTTATCCACAATGAATGCAGACATTCCAGCCTAACTGCTTTTATAGTAATGAGGGTCAACCAGCTGAACAAAAAGTGAGAACCTAAGCAGGTTTGTTGAACCTCCACAGAGACATTGAGCCCTTCTCTTCCGGCAGTATAAACGTGACAAATCTACCAGATCTGCGGTCCCCATTGAAACAAACCTTATGTCCCACTACTGGAAATAAGTCCACTTTTTCTTACAAGAAATATAATACCGATAGTTCTGCCAAGCAGGTATATACATCTTCAAAAGTGAAAGCAACTAATGCATAATAGAGTTTCTTACTGTCTCATGCTCTTCTGCTGTCCTCATGGAGAATTCTAAACGGCCATATGGAAAATACGGCCACACAAACCTAAAAGCCCAGTATGTGAGAGTCCCTCCTAATTTTGCTTCCCTCCATTCTGATCATTTATTTTCCTAAGACAGGGCATGCTGGCCTTCCTAGTCTTAGATATCTAACAACAACAAAATTACTAATTGATTGGTGAACCACAACGCTAACTCAATAAAAACAGAACATGTTGGCTAAGGCTATTCAAAAGGTCAAGTGTTTTTATTTTTTTTTAAGAAATGAATATTTATAAAAATTCTACTCCCTAACCTTTTTCTCTTTTGATTTTTCTGTAGGGACAAAAATGGCTCCTTTTCTCAATGTCATCAAAAACCACGTGGCCTTGTAAATCTGCTGCAGAATCAACAGCCTCGGGGGAGTTGCAGGAGGAAAAGGCAGGAAGGGTTTATTAGAAGAATATGCATCATATACTGACCATCAGTCTTTCCATGTGAGTCTTTAAACTGTTTTGGGTGCAAATGTTTTCCTATAAAGAATCAGATGTTCCTTTTCCTTCCATCCCTCCAGCATGGTAAAACCAGCGCCACAAAGTCATTGCAAAAGACAGCAAACAACTTTGTTATTGTAATGGGCCTTTATTTATTTATTTTTAACAATAGGTCTAGCAGGTGGCATGTGGCTATGGCTGGGTCTATCTCCATCTCCAGGGTGCCAAGATGTCCCTCAAAGTTTCTGTGGGAGGAATTTGTTGGTGGGATTTGGATTGTAAAGGCACGCGAGCATCTGCTGCCTCCCTGGTCTCATTACCATTCACACAATTAACTCCTGTGGCTATCGGCTCAGCAGCCAGAACCAAGGACTCAATTTTACTGCCTCTTTGACAATGCTCATTATCATTCATCTGAACTTAAGAGTTCTCAGGCTTTGAGCTCCCTGGAAAGTTTTCTCAGGAAAATAGATCACACAGGAAAGCATTAGGAATGGAGAGTGAAGGAGCAGAGAAATGGCTAAAGACCCAAAGAAACACCTGGAAGGAGCTGAGGTTCTGGAATGTGGATTTTTTTTTTTTTTCACTTCATAACAGCATGTCACATCTTTCAAGACTGTATCGTATTTCAAAGGCCTATGTTTGATCTAATATTTTCAGTTAAGGAACTGTGATTAGTTAACAACAGTTGTGTCAACTGCTCCCACTGATCCCAGCTCCAATTTTGCATCCTGCAGAAGCTTTGGTCAAGATTAAAACTCTGTCTCCAGAAGGGTTTTGGGGAATTTTCAGTAGAGATTAAACAGAGTGTCTTGAAATGCAAGGAGGGAAAGATTCACAAGAGATATGACAAAATCAGGCCTGTCCATCTTTTTAAAGCCTCAGTCAATCTGATTAATCAGTGTTAAGTCGCATAATTATCAGGAATGCTACCTGAAAATTAAAACTGTACTGTCTCTTTAACCACTTGTCTCACGATAAATATTCTTAAACTGCAGTTATTAACAAGTTTATGTTGCGCCAGATCGAGGTGATAATGTATGACTTTTTTTCTAGCTTAAATAGCAGAAATCTGTCATTTATTGATATGTAGACTACAAAGAGGTTAAAAGAAAATCTCCTTCTTTGTTACTAAATAAGTGATATAAAACCTGCACCTTCTCTTAAAGATAAAACTTAATTTTGAAGAAGCATTAAAACAATCTGGCTCAAATGGAATAAGGCTCCTTTGTTTGAAACAACAAAAGAATGATAAGGCTGTTAAAAGCGAGCGAAGCTGTGTTATGTGGTGAAAGCTGTGAAGCTTTATTTGTACTTTTATGAAAAAATTGGGTTGTGAGAAAGAAAGTTTACAAGGCGGTCTTTTGCAATAAGTAAAACTTTATTCAGTGACTACAATTGGAAAAAATCATAATATTCATGATATCGCTAAAAAATTTTGCATTTATTGAGCTTTATATTGTCTTAGAAATGGGAAACCATCTTATTGATCCTAATTATACTGCTTTTCCCTTTGAATTTCATAAGTCAAAACATACAATTTCATCTCTCTCTGTATATATATTTAATTTGGCCTTAGGAATAAAGACATTTCCTTTAAGATTATAAATTTATTATTATAAATTTAAGTTACCTAACCTGACATACCATTTTATATTGTCTCCAAAATACCCATTTTCTCAAGTAAAACACAGGAGAAAATAAATGTTTAGGGTGTGATATAATTCAAACTCACCATCATGTGAATGGAGAAAAAAACCCTCACATTAGGAATTCTAATGCTTACTGTTTGTTATGATTCAGTTCATGTTTGGGGGATAGGTAATATATAGTGGAATCTGGAGAAAATACATTGCCCCCAGGCTGCTTAGACAAAATAAAAGTATCTGAATTCCTTCTGTCTTGTCTTGATATAAGTGATAACACTCTACAAAGAAACTTCATGCACCTAGAATTTCTTCACAGCTTAGAATAAAATGCTTGAAGTTATTTCTGTATGCTAGGGGTCTAGCATAAATCTCTGGTACTTACAGAGTCCACATAGGCTCTCATGGTAAGGCTGTAGACTCAAATCCCGACTCTATTCTGTAGAAGCATGGTTGCAGATTGTTTTAAAACTTGCATCTATGGGAATGAAATTTATGTTATTTGTTTATTGAATTCTGGTACCCATATGAAATGTTGTTTGGTTCACAACTTTTGTATTTATCTTGTTGCACATCCCCGCCATTTGAGCTCTGTCGTTGTACCCCCCAGAGCTCTGCCCCAGTGTATCTGGAACCAATCTTGTCTGAGTCAGGATGGATGTATGAATGTTGGTGTCCACCAATAACTGATGCTCTCTTGAGTCTGACCCTAAGCCTGGTCCCTGGCTCTGACTAAACTTCTTATACCTGATGTGTCCTCTACACTTACTGTTCCAATGCTGAAGCTGACCTTTGGATGCTTCTTAGCTTTATTCTCGTGCCATTCCAAATCCATATTACTCATTCTTGCTTCAAACTTTTTTGGTTGTTGCCTTTTTATCAGCTGGTGAAATTCTGTGACGCTGACATTCCTTTGGGAATCTTCCCTGGAATCCTCATTGTTTGCACCCATGAAAGTACTAATGATCTCATGCGCTGCTGCCAAGTGCTCATACAATGGCAGTTCGTGGGCCACTGCCAGACCGGCTGATGTTCTGCCCACTGCACTGGATCTTCGTGCTCTGGATGAGACTCCTAGAATTTCCTATGCTCCAGTAAGAGGTTCTGTATATAGATTCTCTCCCCTCGTGGTCTTGGGCTGTGTGGTTAACCAAGCCTTAGTTGTCATGCTTGCCTATGTCCATAACGTCAATGAGATTTTAGTCATATTTCTATTTGTTAACACATTAGAGAAAATGTGAACTTTAGAGAAACTGAACACATGCCAACTACTTATATTCTATTTTAGGTATTACAGAAGTCTATAGTATGGAATATTGTTAAGAATAATGGGACACAGGCATGTATTAATTCAAAATTAACTCAAAATTCAAAAGCAACAAATTATACCTTATCTTTGTGAATCATGTTAGTGAATTTCAGGTATCATTTTCTTATTGTAACTCAAATAAAACAAACGTATGTCAATAAGCCAGAGTATATGAATTAGGTTAATTTCAGTAGTTGGTTAAATTATTATGCTAAAGGAAATAAGAATCAGGTGTCACCTTAATAGCAAAAATACCATATTTTCTCTAAGGATTTTAATATGAATGTAAATGTACACATATAGATATGTGTGTATACACATATATTTTTATAATTTACTTTTATAATTGTCATATATCGGTGTAACTCTTAAAGGAAATATAATGACATACAGCCACATACTAAAATATAATTAAAATAATAGAGCGCACTTTCTCTCCAGAGTTATAAGTATGACAACATCCAAATGTTTACTAAAATGTTTTCTAAAAAGCATATGCTCCCAGGCACATGAGTTAAATCCCTGAGCAGATACAATGCATAATGAAGCAGCTGGTATCACCTCTCACAAATTAAAAATATACAAATTTTAAAAGTTTCACGATAAGATTTGGAAGTAACCGAATTTTCAAACTCTAGCACATATACAGATATAAACAAATGTTACCTTTTCTTTATGTGTGAAAAAATCACTTTCCTTATAAAAAACAAAATATTGACATTTACTCAGGAAAAATCTGTGTACTCCACTAACAAAATTGATGTGCTGAATTTCGTTTTTACATGGAATATCTACATTATACTCATGTTGCTAATCAGTGTTGAAATGTCATATTCACATTTTGCCTTTGAGTGCCCTTTTAAAACTATCATGTTATTAAGATATTGTTTGACTGTTTTGCCCTTACAAAAGTCCCCTTAAATCATGGAATAAGGCTGTTAAGCAAATGTAAAATAAGTCAACCATGCATTGTATGGCATATGGGCAATCTCCATTAAAGACGTTTGTATGAAAAAAAAAAAAAAGACGTTTGTATGTGGATTAAAGCAAAACTCTATAAAATGGGATATCTGGGTATAAATGGATTTGGAGGATAACTATTATAAATGCTACACTAGTCAAGTTCCTTGAGTAAGCTGAATATTATTCTTAAAGTTTGTATTTTGTATCTTGAAGACGTAGTTTAAATATTAGCACTTAACTCTTTTTTTTAAATCACAACATAGAGGTATTTTATATTTTACTCTTCAAAATAGTATTTTACCATAGCTATTTTTAAGTATAATATATATATATTTTTTAAGTATATATATAGAAGATTGGTCAGTGGAGGTTTTTGATGAATGTTGTTTTATAGAATGGATAACATTGATTCACACACCTTTTTCTCCTCAGAGTCATGATAACCTTCCTTATTTAACTTGGCTTTTCAACTGTGAGTGGTATGAGCCTCAGAGTGGGCATCTGGTAAACGTTTCTCTTGTTGGTTCGACACTGGAATCACCTGAAGAGCTTTACAAACTACTGATGCCTGGATCTCACCCTCAGAGATCCTGATTTAATTGGTTTGCCTGGCTTCCTTGGTATTTTGAAAAATGTCCCAGCTAATAGTAATATGCAGTCAAAGTTGAGAACTATTTCATTCGACTTTTTCTAATAACAAGCAATTTGACTATAACAAAGATTATGTCAGCATTATGCATGAAATATTGAAACAAGTAAACTTATTCCTGATTTGATGGCAAATTTGTGTTACTTATCTCTCTGCAGATTTGAGTATAGCAATGGAGGAAGCACACAAGGGATGCTGGTTCTGGTAAGGAAACAGGGGATGAGGCATGAGCATCTTCGGAAGCAGAAAGGGAAAGCGAGCAGGTGTGTAATGCAGGGAGACAGATATGGGGAAGTAAAGCATTTCTCTCAAACTTTTTCTACCTTAAAATTCTCTGTCTTCTTACGATTCACATAAGAGTACAAATTATGTATAAATGATCATAGACTGGAAAGAGAAAAACAACAAAACACCAGTATTAAACGACATTAAACGTCTATAGGAAAAAAAAAAAGGCTAAATTGGAAACAGATCCTGGCTTTAGTGATTCTCTAGAAATGAGGTGCTTTTTTGACTGAGGAGAAGTCAGGACTCACAGATTCATAGGTGATGTCGCACATTTCCATGCAAGCCTTCTAGCAGTATGAAAATCAGATCCTTGAATCTGGCTTAAAAGTCACCTTCACTCTGCCTGAAAAATGAACTGTCAATTCAGAGGCAATCCTGGAGAGGAATGGTGATAAATGTGTTACAATACAAATGTTACACTTTAAATAATTTAAAATGTTATGAAATGGGGACAAATAAAGACTCTGAGACAAACTGGGAAGCCACATGTCCCTATCCAGCATGTGCAAACAAGTACACTGGTTTTCTGAGGAAACTGAATTAGGCAGTCCGTGTGAGGGAGATAGACTATCTAGTTAGGCCCGGTGAATGGGGTGGGGTGGCGGAGGGTAGAGGTTTAAAAGTTAAAGAGATTTCTTTTTTCCCATCACTATGGGGAAGTGCCTGGAAGACTACTTAATACACTTAATGTGTGCCAGGTTACTTGAGTAATGTGAAATTGATACTTCACTCTAATAGCTCAAGTACTGAAATTATTAAACATTAGTTTTTCTCTTAAATGATGTATTATAGACAATTGGCAGAAAAGAGAAAGGGCAAGTGTTTAAAAAAGGAAAAAAAAATAGACGAACACAATGAAAGTAGAGGCATGGTTTGAGAGAACCAGGGACGAGAGTCTGAGCAGGGAAGACTTCTGATAGACACTGTGCTGAGGGTGGTCTGAGTTACCACAGGCTTTGCCACTGATTGGAGATATGACCTTAAGGCAAATTAAATGTGGAGAGATCTTACTTTCTTTCTGTCCTAATTTCTTTTACCAGGATGCATTGAATTATTTGACTAGATCAGTCAATCTATCAATTGGTCAGTCAATTCTCAGCACTTTGTTTTCTGGCCAATAGTTATCTTTCTTTATTAAATGAAGTAATTACCTACCTTAAAAAATTATTATAAAAATCAAGTCATTAAATGACAATAATACAAAATAAATTATTTGGACAAAGCCATTTATTGTAGCACTATTATAATCACACATACACACAAAAATCAATTTAAAGTAAAAATAACACAAATACCTACTAATAGTGTGCTGTTTGAGTAATCTGTGGAAAAAAATCCATCTTGTGTGAGACTACATAGTTGGAATAAGTAGCCATTCTTTGAAGAGACCATTAGGATATGGAGAAAACTAGATAGACTATGTTGCAGGTCATTTCAGAGGTATAATCCACACAATTTTAGAAAGCTTAGTGATGGAGGAGGGAGAGAAGGTGAAGATGAGAAGGATATCAGCTGAATTTCTTTGCATTCATCCTTTTTATTTATTAAACTTTAAATCATATAAATATGCTTTATCATTCTAAAACAGAAGTAAATTTTTAAAATATTTTAAAATAAAAATAACATGAAACAGACGACATAAATATATATTTACTATTTCCAAAATTATACACATTCATACATATATTTCCAATTTCTCTTTTTTAAGATTTCATTTACTTATTTGAGAGAGAGGGAGTGCATGAGCAGGGTGGAGGGGCAGAGGGAGAGAGGCTGAGCAGGGAGCCTGATGCAGGGATTGATCCCAGGACTCTGGGATCATGACCTGAGCCAAAGGCAGATGCTTAACCCACTGAGCCACCCAGGCGTCCCATATTTCCTATTTCTTGTCACTGAAAAGACCCAGAATCACTGACCAGTCCAATAGGGATGAATTCCTTTAGTTCCCTAATTGTGATCTTTAATTAGTGTTTTTCTATTGAAACAATCTAGGCTTCCTTGAAGAAATGGTTACTTCTTGGACTGAGAAGTGTGTAGGATGAACCTGGCCATCTTACCATAACAGAAAGTAAAAGTGTCAGCAAAGCCTTGAAGGATAGTGTCTTTACCACTCAGGAGCAAACTGGAAGAGACACCCACTAGCCAAAGATGGAATCATTTGAGCATTATTAAGGATAATAATTTCGATGTATTGAAATACATAAAAAATGCTAAACCCATAAATTCATAATGACAATTAAAGAAAAAAACTTTATTGGTCACCTTTTAAACATGCTAAGGAACCAAATAGCTTGTACCTAAAGGGAAACAGTTGGGATTTTTTTCCTCCTTTTTCTAAATAACCTCTAATTCTTATTAATCAGAGTTGATTTAGGAACTGTTTTAAGGAGCTATTCTATCTGGTAAGAGAAGATAAATGTGAAAACTAAAATATCATCATTTTTCAATCTATAATGAAATAAGGGATCTAAGAAATAATCATCAATGACCAGTAATAGTACAAAGAGACAACCAGAGCCATTATGTTCTTCTTGATGGGAATATACACCACCTAGGAAACAGACTTGCCAAAAACACCTAAAAGGAATCTGATCAATCCTCTGGATTACCAAATTACAGGAAATACAGGAAAGACACTAAAGACACTGTTGGGATGCAATCAACAAATCCCAGGATGTGGGAAACCATAGAAAAGAAAACCTGGATCTTCAACGAAAAATTTGGTAAAATTAAAGAGATGAGGTGGTGAACTTCATATTTAAAGACATTTTAATTAATCATAAAATGTGGCCCTTCTTTTTATTCACATTTCAAGGAAACAGATTAAACGTAAAAAAAAAAAAAAGAGAGAGAAAACAATTGGAAATTTTTTATAATATTAAACAATTTTTTTTAAATGTGATAATAGCATTATGGCTAAGTTTGATTAAAGAATCCTCATGAAGAAAAGTCAATTCAGTAAAAAAGCATCACTTCAACCCTTAAGAGTTTTTTTTTTTATATAATCACCCTAAAAGATAATTTTTACAAAGTTAATTAAGTGTGTGGTCATAATTTTATATTAAAAAAAAACTACTTGCACAATTAGTAGCACAAAAAATCACTCACTTATTTCAGATGCCACTTAAGCTTGTAGATTATTGTTGTTGTTTTAATCAATAAATCAATATGGCAATATGCAGTGCCAGTAATTCAGAATTTATTCCAAGCAGTGTGGCTTTCTGGCAACTGTCCTTCCTGAATCTGACATACAATCTGAAAGTACTAAGAATTTATAATCTCTTATTGATTTATATGCCAACAAGTGATTTTTATGCTGTTGGTACTAATATTTGTGTTTTGGTTGGTAGAAGTACAAACATTTGATACTGTGTAATTAATAGGTGGGAAATAGATCCCAGAATAATTAGAATACAAGAAAGTAAAATGGTAAATGATCACTGAAGCATAATCATTATCAATTAAGCTCCTTTTTAATTTTTTTATTTATTATTTATTTTTTTTTTTTTTAAAGATTTTATTTATTTGACAGAGAGAGACACAGCAAGAGAGGGAACACAAGCGGGGGCAGTGGGAGAGGGAGAAGCAGGCTCCCCGTGGAGCAGGGAGCCCGATGCGGGGCTCGATCCCAGGACCCTGGGATCATGACCTGAGCCGAAGGCAGACGCTTAACAACTGAGCCACCCAGGCGCCCCTCCTTTTTTATTTTTAAGATTTTATTTATTTATTTGACAGAGAGAGATAACACAAGCAGGGGGAGTGGGAGAGGGAGAAGCAGGCTTCCCACGGAGCAGGGAGCCCAATCCAGGGCTCCATTCCAGGAACCTGGGATCATGACCTGAGCCAAAGGCAGACACTTAACGACTGAGCCACCCAGGTGTCCCAATTAAGCTCTTTCTTTAAGTCGTTCATTGAATCACCCAAGGTCATGAGTTTATAAGATCTGTTTTTTATGTTATTTCCAGGTATTTATACTTTTATAAATACCTATATGAATATGTCTATACATATTTATATATGTATGTGTGTACATGAGTTTGTAGAAATGTGTGTGTGTGAGAGACAGAGGGAGAAGAGAAGCATCTCACAATGATAAAGAGCAGAAATACTAAGAAGTTAGATTTTCCTGGGTTTCATTCCAGTTCTGGCCCTCAACTAGTCATGTAGACTTGACCAAATTACTGATATTCATTGATTCTCAACGATCTCATTTTAAGATTGGGATACTAAAATCTCATACTCAAAGTTTTACAGTGAATATTAAGATAATGAATTTGTAGAATTTAGCACAGGATCTGGCACCCCTGTTTTTTAAAATAAATTATTACAGAGCACAATATAGGGAGAGACTATGAATGCGTGGAGGAAAGGGTTAAATTCTGAAGATACTCTTGTCAGTATTGTTACTTTCTGTGCTTGGATTATCTTTATGGAGCCTGAAAAACTCTATTTCAAACCACTTGTCCTGAAAAGCAAGTCTAGAATCTGTGAACACTCCCTCCATCCCCAACTAAAAGTAGCTACTTAATGATGACACTTGCTCTTTGGGTTTGTCATAAACCAGGACCCTCAGATTAGAACTCCCTCAAATATTTCCATAGGAATATACTTGTTATGCAACAAAGTGTCTCTGAGAACACAAAGATCAATATCTGGTCCTATATCTCATACGTCATAAGATAAACAGGATTTTTAAAAAATACAGACATTCTATATTTTCAAATGATTTAAAATATTTTAAAATTGTGTCAGCATTACTGTTATTATTTGTTTTATTTTCCTTAGGCAACTTTGATTGATTATAATGAAAATTCCAAATTTAATGATAAGCAATCTCTAAAAAGTGTAATCTTTCCTTAAAAGAAAAACAAACATGTTAGACTAAAGCAATGTTTCATAAATTGTGGTTTTCTTGCATCACCTGTAGGTTTTTATTCTATCTTAGTACTACCTATATTATTTTCACAAAATTAAATTTTCTTCAAACTGACTGAATATTTTCACTTAAAAATTTTAAAAAGGAAAATTTATATTATTACTCTAAAAAGTGATAAAAGAAAACAAATGGAAAACCAAATCATTTGCCACGTGAAAAAGTATATCCAACAAAAATAATCCATTATTTTAAAATGAAAGTAAGATAACGATTAAATCAATATCCTTTCATTATGGACTTTTATAGACCTTGTATACTTCCATACCTTAGTTACCCTTCTAGCTTCTCTTATCATACTTACCCTCACTCTCTTTTGAAGGACACTAAATGTCATTCAATCCATTGTACTCTTTATGATTCCTTGTCATAGGGCCTTTACTTATCATTACCTCTACCCAGATACTCTTCCCTCTTCTCTATATCTAGTTCATGGTGGTTTATTCTTTACACTTTAGTCAGAGGCTTGCTTTTTAAAGTCTTTTCTGACCTCTCTGATCAAGTCAAATCACCCTATTACAGCTTCACATCCTATGTTAGCTCTTGTCAAAATAGTGATTATTTTTGTTTTTGTGACTATTTGACTAATCTCTGTCCTATTAGCTTCAAAATTTTAAGAGGTCTGTGATTATGAATGGCTTTGCATCTCATTTTGCCTCTAGCAAGTAGTACCATGCCCAGCCCACAATACAGAATTTTATTTTGTTAAATAAATGTATTTCTACCATATTTTTGAAGACATAAGGAAGCAAAATTATATATATTCAAAATTATATATTATATAATACATATATTTAGAAATAACCACCCCCTTTACTCCTCTTACTCTCTATTTTTTTTCACTCCTAACCATATTGAGTTTGGATTTGATTGCCAAATGACAATTAGATATGGCTCTTGAGATATTGCTATATTTTTCCAGTGGAAGGCTGTGTTTGCTGTCTCAGGTAAGAGAGGAATTGTTCAAGCTGGTTTTGTTTTCAGCATTTTGATTTTCAGAGTTCTCGAGTCTGCCAAATCCACCCAGGCAGTGCCATTTCAATACTAGGGAACCATTATTTTCAGATTAGAATTCTAATTTTGACATAAAAGGTCTAGTTTATGCATTCAACACATAAATCACATAATCACTGATATAAAAATCAAAGTTCCTCCATGGACCACCTAAAATCATATACTTCTACGATGGTGACTATTGGACTAAAGGATAGTTTTCAAAGTCAAATTACTTTATATTCATGAGGATTTCATAGTGTACAAGGTATTTTCACATATCATGTGTTCTGATCGTCCCACAAGTACTAAAAGTTGGGAAGAGCAAATATCCATATTCCCATTTAATAAATGCGAAGCCTTAGTGAAATGGCCAAGATATTACTGATATTTTATGGTAAGTGGTCCTTTCTAAGAATTATAACTATCTTACAGTTAGAAGGGACTGGTTATTAAATGGAATAGCTATTAGTGAAAGTAAAGGAACTTTGAAGTTGATATTGGGAGGACCTCCATATAGACAAAAATTTTGTGTAGTAGTGGAAGGAGTTTGATTACAAAAGAATTCAAAGTTCAGTGTACCAAAGCTTTCAGTGAATGAGGGAGAGTGATTGGAATACTTGGAGATAGAAACAAAGAAGAGAGACAATAATATAATAATTAATAATATAATCAAATGAAGTAAGCTTCAAAGAGGAAAAGGTTTCTCAGAAGAGGGAGATTAGTGATGAGGAAGTGTCCGTAGGATCTAAAAGAGTATCAAGATTACATCCTAATCAAATGTACATGAGACACAGGAAAATTAAGATTCTAGACTCATGGGATTTATAAAAATATCAACAATTTTAAGGGAAAAGCCAGTATTGGTTATGCCAAGAGAGTTCAGGGATTATCCAATGAGATATCTGAGGCTATTTCCCTGTGAAATGGGAAGGACTAGAATAAAGAGGGTCATAGAGAAAACAACTTCCAGCCATCGGAAAGATGTGGAAGAGTGTGTGGAGGATGAGGACGTCCACAACATAAAGTGATGAGATTGAGAAAGAGATGGTTTGGGAGACATGCATCATGCAGGGAGAAGGACATTGCTGACTTAGCAAGAGTCTGTAGCTTTTGCAGAATAGTCTTCAAATCTGTGGAGGAAGAAAAGTCCAGAAATTTGGAGATAGCACATGTAGAAATACGTAGTTGGAAAGAAGACCTTTCGTGTCATCTTTGTGGCCATGAAAGTGATAGGAAAGTAACAAATGGGTGAGAACCTCTGTACTTTTTTTTTTTTTTGTATTTTCACACCTATTGAGATTCTGAAATAAAATCAACAAAACCGTGCATGTTCAATTTTGTAATTACATATTTGAATTCAGGGAATAAAAAATATTGCCAAATGTTAAGTTTCTATGAAATAAATTATCGTGTTGTTCCATACAAGATACTAGAAGATAGCAGAAAGTAATGGAATTCAACAAAATTTGCTCTCCAATACTATCACTGAAAGAAGTAGCAGAATGGAAAAAAAGAAAAAAGTAATTCCCGGATGAAGACAGAAAAAAAAAGAATGAGAAAGTAGGGTAAACAAGGATTGCTCAGGTTAAATGGTCATTTTACTCCTTTTCTTCCTCTGACTTCATCATGGAATGCATGGAGAGTGAACGGTTTGAAATAAACTGGGAACACAACTTGAATTCTCTCTATATGTGTTCAAGGCTCAGGACCAGACTTTTGAAGATACAAAATAAACAAGGCTCCATAAGCATTCACTATATAGCAAAGGGAGATGAGATGTGCATAAGAGAGAAACACAAACCAGGAATGCTGAATTGGGCCATGTTGGATGAGGCCATAGGAGCATAGAGGTTTAATTTTTCCTAGGAATATCACAGACTAATGGGGGAGATTGTACATAAATTGGGCCAGGAGGATTGTATAGAGTATTTACAGTTGGAGATGGAGCAGAAGGGAATCAGCAGAAGCCCAGGAATATTAAGGTGGGGGACAACTTCCAGGGAAGGTGCATTTTGTGGAGGATAAAACTGGCAATTCAGGTCAAAGAGAAAATATGGAAGGTCTTAAAACCTTCTAAAGGTCCAGTTAAAAGACATTTGCTTTATATTGGTTACAAACTTCTTTGCAGATCCATTGAAAACTTACTTCTCAGGTACACGTGCCCATTTATGTGACAGTTTGCACACGGTTTCAGGGTTTCACAGGGGGCCTTGAGCCATTAATAAGTTCTGATTGTAGGCAATATGAACTAAATGAGAATACGAAAGTAAGATGATAAAATGCAAACAATTTCTCTATTCCATGTGAATTCCATCATCACCAATTAGAACTTTGAATACAACGTGGACTTAAAATTCTGATGGCACTGCCTAGGTGTAGAAGGATTAAAACCCTTCTCTGAAAAGGGCTATACAACTCCCAGGGTAGATGCTTTCAGGAGGTAAACATCACCTATGTGAGCATATATCCTTGATTGTGTGTATGTAGAAATACCAACCCCCCCGACAAGTGTACTGCTTAAAACAAAAGAATATATCTATTTTGAAAGCTGAGAAAAATGACTGGGTTTTGTTCCTCCCATGTTATTTGCATAAAGGGATTTTTATCACTCAGACATTTCTTGAATTAGAAAACAGCTTTCACAGATTTTACCGTTTGAAAATGACAATATCTAATCTCTTTGCTTTCATGAGCCAGGCCTGCATTGCCAAATACCTCAAAAGGGGAATAGTAAACTATTTTTCACAGATCCTCCATAATAGATGAGATATGAAATGAATTTCATGGAAGTTGAACACCCTGGAGGTTATTAGTTTGCCATGATATATAACATTATTCTGGCATCATATCATTATCATTATTATTTTCTTGTGCAACCAACCTAAAACATTTGAAAAATTTATCAATTTTATCATTTATGGATCTTAATAAAGAATGTGTGTCCTTTTCTTAAAACCATTAAGCTTGAAAGACATTTATATTTTATTTTAAGTTATACATACATGCACTGAATATTTAACATATCAACTTAAAGTATATTGGGAAACTAATTCACCAATATTTAGTTACAACAAGATACAATTTTCTTAGAGGACAACATGTATTCAATTTCGACACTAAATCACTGATATGTAAAAGTGTTTAATAATATATATCTGTGGTATTAAGGGTTTAAAAAATGAGTAGAACTTTAAAGTCAAATGTAATAATAATCAGTGATCATTTTCTAAGTATTATGCTGCAGTGCCACTAACATATTTTAATGTTAGTATGCATTTTTGCATTTTTCTTCACTCCAGTTCTCTGAGAGGACTGCTTATGTATATTCAGTCTCTTAAAGGTTCAATTTTGAAATTCTCTGAAGCATTTTTGAGCAAGCCTCAGTCAATTTTTAAAAGTTGGGAATTTAAGATCTCATCTTTTATTGACAATTTTCTCCCCCAAAGACTCTAGAAATCGGTATTAAAATGTTAATAAAACACAACTGTGCGTGCTTATTAAAACTAATAGAACTATGCACATAAAAGGGTGAAAGTAGTATCAATTAAACTTTAATAAATCTGATTTTAGAAAATACTGTGCATAAGAAAAGGGCTAATGTAAAACTTTTCATGTAGTTTATTTAAAAAATAGATAGTAATATTGTTTATAATGGACAGTATAACCATGAACTTAGGACAATTTTCTCATTTAAAAAGCATCTTTCCTAAAGAGCACCATTAGAAAAACCTCAAAGTTCTCCATTGTCTGTAATATTTTTCTTATTCTTTTTTTTAAATGTTAACTTAGCGTTAATCTCACTACAAAAGCAAAAACCCCCAGCACATTAAAAATTAAACAAATACCTCTTTTTAGGTTTCTGGTAGGAGATGTCAAAGAGTTTTCTTGATATATGTACTACATTTTCTTGTTTTTATCATTTAAAAGATGGATGGTTATTTGTCTATTTAGCTAGCAGATGGGAAGTGATTTTGTGATGTTCTATATTCATCACGGAGGGACTGCTCATTCCTATTTTCCTTCTATTTCAGAGGAAACCAAAAGAAAAATAACTTCCATTATACTGGTGCTAGTTTCATTACCGTGCTGTTGTCAGAACTTTTATGCTAATCCTCGATATGAGTCTCAGCACTAGGTAGCCCCTAAAATAAAATACATAGCCTCATATGGTATCCAGGAGTCTGGTTGTGATGCTATGCTCTTACTGCAGCGAACCGGCTACACACGACTCAATAGTCATCGCTCTGTAATGGGTCCAAGGAATGTTGTTCTTTTCAAAAGGAAAATAATGAGTTCTCTCGCTTTCTCCAAACTTGTCATAAAAAGGATGTGCATGATCCAGGCATCTAAATCTGATGTGAGATGTTCACAAACTTTCCATGACCCTCTCTAACTATGGAGAGAGTAAAAAGATAACTACCAGCATTTAAATAACTAAATATCCAATTCTCCCAATTCAGCTCGGAATAGCATGAGATTGCTCCCCGACTCATGAATAGACATGAGAGCCTGATTTTCTCCATCTCGTGTGTTTCTCGGCTTGAGCTCCAAGAGACAATTCTCCCACAATTCTCTTCTCCCCAGTCCAAAGCATAACCTATCCCACCTTTAAGTGAAGGAGGTCCTATTCCTTTCCAAAAAGCATCTCATGAAACATTATAATTACTCAGGCAAATTAATGTACTCTATTTAAAGGAAGAAAAACTCTTCACAGTGTATGTAAGGACAGTCTACAAAGGAAGAGCCCAAATTAGAGTGTGCCATTGTTCAGGTTTGCCTGTTGCATCATTCTTTTTAAGGGCCATGGAAGTAACCTTTATATCAGTTCCAGAACAAGTATTATTTAATGGTATTCTTTTTTGTTCCATGTGTTAGAAAATATTTTCTAGTTGCATTGTTAATAAATATATTGTTAAATCCCAGCAGGTTCTGTTTAGCTATTCTTTTTTTTAAGATGTTATTTATTTGGGGGGGGGGTGGAGAGCCGGAGTGGGGGTGGCAGGGGCAGAGGGAGAAGGAGAAGCAGACTCCCCACTGAGCAGGGAGCCCAGCACAGGGCTGGATCCCAGGACCCTGAGACCATGACCTGAGCCAAAGGCAGACACTTAACGGACTGAGCCACCCAGGCACTCCTCTGTTTAGCTATTCTTAAAATACCATATTCAATAGCTTTAATTTGCAGTTAATTTGAATCCATATGAAGAGAGATGTTTTGAGTATGTGATCTCACAATGGAATAAATCACAATATACCAGTTTTTCATTAGCTCATCATTCATTCCAGTGTAAAGATAACACTTCTAAAAATATGTTAGGGGCGCCTGGGTGGCTCAGTCATTAAGCGTCTGCCTTCGGCTCAGGTCATGGTCCCAGCGTCCTGGGATTGAGCCTCGCATTGGGCTCCCTGCTTGGCAGGAAGCCTGCTTCTCCCTCTCCCACTCCCCCTGCTTGTGCTCCCTTTCTCGCTGTGTTTCTCTCTGTTAAATAAATAAAATCTTAAAAAAAAAATTTAAAAAAATAAATAAAAATGTTAGACCTTCATCTAGTAACTTTACATGTATTATATTACTTGTTCCTTACCAAAACTTCATTTATTTATTTATTTATTATTATGTTATGTTAATCACCATACATTACATCATCAGTTTTTGATGTAGTGTTCCATGATTCATTGTTTGTGTATAACACCCAGTGCTCCATTCACTACGTGCCCTCTTTAATACCCATCACCAGCTAACCCATCCCCCCACCCCCCTCCCCTCTAGAACCCTGTTTGTTTCTCAGAGTCCACAGTCTCTCATGGTTCATCTCCCACTCTAATTTCCCCCCCTTCATTTTTCCCTTCCTACTATCTTCTTTTTTTTTTTTAAATATATAATATATTATTTGTTTCAGAGGTACGGGTCTATGATTCCACAGTCTTACCAAAACTTTATGAAGTAAGTACTATTGTTCATGTCCATTTTAGTGTTCAAGAGAATGAGGTGGAACTCACATCTATTAAGTTACTTGCTCAAGGACAAGCAGACAGTAAATACAGATAGTATTTGGATTTGAATCCAGAGCTCTTGCTCTTAACCATACCCAAATTCACTTTAGCATATGTCCGTTTTAACTGAGGCTCTTTCTACTTTTTGTTAGACACCTGAGCAGATGGTTATGACTCACAGTTTTAGCAGAGCCAATCAACTCTTGCTACCTATCCCATTGTCATCTTCCTCGCCCATGAGGTTTGAAATAGATAGATTCCACCAAAAGATTTCCTGCCAAAATGTAAGGGCATAAGAGAATTTATCAATTATTGGATGGCCAGAAAACTGCCAAAGACTCACTGCAGGATAGAAACAAGATTTTGAATTATTAAATTTTTCAAATTCCCAATCAGAAGCATGTACATCAGTAAGATTTAATATAGGCCTTCTGAAATTTTGTCCCTCATTCCTGAAAGAGAGCTCATTGATCTTTTATCTACTTGTCATCACATACTTCAGAAATTATACCTAAGAACTGCGAGTTTGCAAAATATCTAGGTTTTAAAACTTACTATCTTCCTCCGTATTACAACTTCTGAAAAGCAATATCGTATTTCCAAAGGTGAGTTACATCAAAAAGCAGTTATTTATAGAGACCATCCCTCATGCCGTTCTTACAGATTACAGCTTCCAGAGAAAGTAAAAGCTTTTATCCCTTGTAGTTTAGGAAACTACTTTCTGTATATTCCTGAATCTTTTTATCTGATCCCTTTCAGAACTTTTGTAATTTGTTGTTGTTGTTGTTGTTGTATACACCACCTCCTCCAACATCAGTAGGATATGTATCTCTTTATTATCTTAATCCTGGGTTTGAACAGAATAATTCTTTGTCAAAGGAGCCTGTCTTCAGTATTATAGGATGTTTAGCAGTATCTCTAGCCTGTATCCTCCAAGTGCTAATAGCAACTCTTTCTTTCCTTACACTTGTTCTGACAACTAAGCATGTTTCTACATTTTGCCAAGTGCCCCCGGGAGACCCCTTCATGTTCCTATCCTAGGTTGTAAACTTCTGTCTTAGAGCATGAAAAAACGTTCTAAGTTTCCTACATGAGTATAGGGTCATCTACATAGTTTTTAGCTTTAAATTTTACACAAGGGGAATGTAATGTATTAAGATACACCAGTAATGAGGGGGCAGTTATACAATCTATCATAGACTTTGGATCCAGAATCTGCCTCTAGTATTTGGTAATTATATGAAATCTCTTACCATAGTGTCCTCATCTATAAACCTGAGCTAATGACCTTCTTCTGTCCCTTCAGATTGTCTCTGCCCTTGTCTTCCCTGCTTGGGAGGCTGACTGCCAGGACTGAGCCCATTTTTCTGAAGCGGAATCTGAGATTCTATGACCTTAATAAGCAATTTGCCTGAGACTATATAAAGCTTGTATATAAATGATGGGGCCTTCACAACTAGGTGCACTGTCTAAAATTAAACCATTGCACATAACACTAATGCAATATGCACTTCCTATTTTAACAATTCTACTAATTAGGAGAGTTTTGCAACCTGTATTGAATGTTTACTATGCCTCTGGAACTATACTTAGTCTTGCATAGGCTTTCTGTTATTTAATTCTCAAAAATGTTTCTATAAAGATTATCATCATCCCCCTTATATAGATGAAGAAGCTCAAGTCACAAGGCTTTTTGTACACCATTCTACCTCTTGAACATTCTTATCTCAATCTCTGTTTAATTTGTTTCCTCCCAACAATGGGATCTCAGCAGAGATAATCACTTCATCTGAGAGGACTCTTGTGGCTACCATGTCATCTAAAGCCAGTCTCCTTTATTCCAGCTTATTTCCTGTGTAGCACTTATCTATAATTTCTGACTATTTTACTTCTGTATTTGTTTAGTTGGCATTTGCCTGCCTCTCCACTACGATTAGAGGATATAGCTGTCTTGTTCACCTTTGTCTCTCCAATGCCTAATGCATCAACAGACATCAGTTTGCTTAACAAGTGTCGAAGGAATAAATAAAGAGTTGTGAATCCAAGAAATGGTAGAGTTAGGGATGGAACTCAGACATTTCTAAATTGAAAGCAAACCTTTAAATCATTATGGCTGTTTCTTTTTGGAGTCCAGGTAATTCTAATCATGAGAACAGAAAAGCACCCTGGGCACACAAGGTTCTCCCACAGTTTTAGCACATGTTTTATCGTTGAAATTTCTCTTAACATTGACCATCCCTTCCCTCCACACCCCCAACCATTTGTCAGTTTTCATTATACCTTTTTCCAAGACATATAGTTAATCTGATTACTTATTAGAATATCCATTGCTACCTTACTCCGTGCAATATCTTTCTTTCCCATGTCACAACATGGTATCCTTGTCGGCCTTCTTGCTCCACTCTTTCTTTCTTGATAGAGTCTCCATAGAACAGTTAGTAGGAATTAAAAAGAAAATACTATAACATTGTGTTATTGGAAATGTTCCAACCATTTTCCTTCAAAATTAGAATACGAACTCATGAGAATAGCCCAAAACACCCTAGCCCCCAGCATCATTGGCTACTGCTCTCCAACTCATTCCCTGTGTCTCAATGTACTGACCTTCTTTAAGTCTCTTGAGCAAGACAAGCTCATTTTTTCTTTATTCTCCTCTATTATTGTGTGTTAGACTGCCTCATCATTAAAGATTCTATTCAGAGAAGCTTTCCCTAACTCCCCATTTTTTTCCTGTGTAGCATTTATTACTATTTGAAATTATTTATGAGTTTAATGTATACCACTCCACACTAAAGGTTTCAGAATCTTTATCTGAGGGATAACTGTACTTGCATTTCCTAGAACAGCATCTGGCCCAATGGAAACACTCAATAAAAAAAAAATGTTGAATAAATGAATACATACCAGATGATACTCATTATGGACTTGCAGAGGACTTTTAGAGTAATGGCTCAGTATCATGTTCCCTTTTCTTCTTATCCCTGAATATTCCTAAGAAAAACTCAAACTAAACCTAATATGCTTGCCAAAAGGTAGTTTTTCAACTGCAAATGGCCTATACTCAACTCAAACTACCTTAGACTGAAATGTAATTTGTTAACTTCTGTATCTGAGAAAGGGACAGTGTTCAAGCTAGAACCTGAGTTCAAAATACTACTGGATGCTTTCTCTCTCTCTGCTTTTCATTTTCTGTTGGCTTCATTTTCAGAAAGTATCTTTATAATTTATATCAGTATGACTCCAGTCACACCAGGCTTACAATTACTGATCTCAGGAGGGGAAAGGCTTACAATTACTGATCTCAGGGAAAAAAAAGGTAGCCCTCTGTTTCACAGTGTATATATAAGTCTTTTCAAATTATTTTTTTGTCCCACCCCAGGATATGAACCCACCATGGTAGTGGGGAAGAAGGTATATCTTTGTGTTACAATCCCATGAACCACATGGAGTGAAAGAGGAGGAATAACCCTCAAAAATTAAAGCTCAGAAAAGAAGAAAGAGCTCTTAATGGCCACCATGCCACAATATGCCCTTTTAATGAAATAGAATTACTGAAGGAGATATGCCACTCATTCAAAGACACTCAGAGCGAGCAGATCTGCATTTAAAACAATCCTAGAAGGATAGATCCAGGTTTATTTGGCCTTCCTTTTGAACCTGGATGGTGATATAATTGGTCCAGGCTCGAGAACATCCGTTCATTTGGGTGAACTTAGCCATGAGACAAAAAAGTATGGGAATCTTCTCTTTTGATACATTCTTCGTAAAACAGGTGTGCTCTATTACTTACTCAGTGATGCTAAATGAAAGGGTGAAGATAATGCATTTGTTTCTTCATTAAACCATTGCTATTTTTAACTTATATAGGTTATGGTGCTTCTCTATGTATGTGAATACTTGCATATTGTTTCTGACACTGGCATGGAATAACTAAATATCCCTAATGGTGAAGATATGTTTCTTCATTTAAAGATATCAATCACTTATTTACATACCTTGGATCAACACCGAGTTTGCCAACATTTACTGGAGCAATTTTTAAAGAATTCTAATAATTTAGGAACAAGTACAGCTGGAAATATCATATTCCTAGTGTTTAATGTTCCCATATAAACCAAGGGATTATAGTTAAAATAACCATAATTTTGCAAAATGCTTAGCTAAAAAACTATTTCTCTAAACTGTTTATCTGAACTATCCCTCAAGTGTTAATAACATGGTAGGACAAATTAAAAGCAATAACTTCCTGAAAAAAACCATGTTTGGGGGACTCTTTTGGAAGATTTGTTTTTTTGTTTTGTTTTGTTTTTCTTTTGGAATATTTGTAAAACTTAAGTTATCATGAGAAAAAAAATCCTCCTAAGCAACCAAAGCAATAGAGTAGAATGAAATAATTTTAATAATTGACTAAGTTTATATAAACCTTGAGTCTTTACACCAACAACAAGAAAAAAAAAGCTTACATTGGATGCCAGGTTTAACTATGAGGAGATGTATTAAAGGTTCAAGTGACTATTATTTTAACAATGACTAACACTGTAATTTTAACTAAGTGTTTCTCCTGATTTTGAGTTGTCTTACTACTCTTTTTTTTCCGGTTTTAAGGTATTATGTTGAAAAAACTATCATAAAAATAGGATTCAATCCATAATAAATTAATATAAAAATACCAGTGGATTCACACTAACAAAGTTACTATTCTATATATGTGAAATATCCTTCTCCCTGAAGTTTTCCTAAAGTTCCTGGAAGTTAGATTAATGAAAGTAAGTAGGATGTACTCTATTAATCCCTCTCTACTAAGGAAAGGTATTTTTAAAAGCCTCTAATAAAGATGATTATTTACTCTTTGCTTTTTGCAAACATCACTGAATCTCCCTCATATTGATATGTTTAATAATTTAAACTGTATGAGGTAAGCCACAAAAATTGAGTACCATATAATGAACAAAAATACATTGCCAAATCCAACAGTGCTTTTTTTACTTTTTAATTTCTTAGAATTCCCTAGTCTTTAATTAACTTTAATAACAATCCTTTCTTTTTTACCCTTCCTTCCTTCTTTCTTTTTCTTATTACTCCTCTCTTTCTCTTTTGCTGGCTTCCCTTTATGCTTCTGTCTTCAGAGTGCAAATATTCCTCCAGTTTAGATTCCATCTTTAGTTTATAAAATCTATCTACTTATTTATTATCTATCCTCATGTCTATCTATCTAGTAATCAATCATCTATTTCTCCCAGGGGACTCCCATTTAGCACGTAACCATTTTTCAAGCAGCATTAAAATTTTTATTTCTAGATCAAACTCCAGATGGGCTTTTTGTAAATTTACATCATTTATCTCATGTGGATAGTCCAACATGTACAGAACTAAGCTCAGCATCCTCCCTAAAACTTCTCATCTTCTCAGTTCCCTCTCTCCATTAATGATTCCACCATTTTTCCTATTCTCAGGTACAAAACCCCAATCATATTTCATTCCTTATTCTCTCAAACCAACCACAATGAATTAGTATTTAAATAATGTAATTCTAAATTCCAAATATCTTTCCCACCCTTACGCTATCATGTCTTTTCAAAACTACCCTAGTAGTAAACACCCTACGAGATTATCAGCTCACTGACAGATTTATGTCTTGGGGAATCTTGTGCAGTGCTCTATACCAATTAGGCATGACACATATAGTTGGTGAATAAATGGTAGACAGAGTCTGTATAGTTTATAATTTGTGTCCTTTGTTTTCTGAAGAAATGTAAGCTAAAATTGGAGCTTCCCTTCAAATAAATCACATAACTAGAAATCAATATTAAAGTTAAATTTTAGGGGTGCCTGGGTGGCTCAGTTGGTTAAGCGACTGCCTTCGGCTCAGGTCATGATCCTGGAGTCCCGGGATCGAGTCCCACATCGGGCTCCCTGCTCAGCGGGGAGTCTGCTTCTCCCTCTGACCCTCCCCCCTCTCATGTGCTTGCTCTCTCTCATTCTCTCTCTCTCAAATAAATAAATAAAAATCTAAAATAAATAAATAAATAAATAAATAAAGTTAAATTTTACATAGTATAAAAGAAACACTTCTACATGATGTATTTTCTACCACCCCAAATTTAGACTTTATATTAATGATGGTATAGATTGAAGAAACCTGCTTTTCAGTTGATACAACAAAATAGTAGCCACTCAAGAAAAGTAATAGCTTCAATTCAGAAATCGGACAAGGGAAAGGATAGTAACATTTATTGATGCTCAATATTGGAAGGTACTCTGATAGAGACCATACATAGGAGATTCAATTTAAACCTTACAATAAGCTGGTGGAGAGATATTTTATGGCATTTTACACATGGGAAAACTTTCATATTTTTATTTCTCCATGATCACACATCTAGTAAATATCTCCCCTGAAACTCAAAACTAACTTTTTACTTTTAAATCACATTTGTGGAAGACACCAAATAATATGTAACAGCCTTCTGTCTTACCTGCACCGTAGATAAAATTTAAGAGGAAAAAATGTGTTGTATTACATTTGGGAATTTTTAAATAGGAAATAAAAGTTTTGGTTAAGCTAAAGCACTTTTAGATCTCTAAAAGCATCAATCATGCTTTACTTAGCCTCCTGGCATTTATATAAACTGTTTTCTCTGCCTAGTAAAATAAAAGCATAATATAGCAATAAATGAATGGCATTGGAATCATTCATGCATTAATTGACAATCAAAAATTAAGTGCATACTGTTTATGGTAGTTCCCTCATTTCTGGAAATTATAATCCAACAAATGATAAAGGTATTCATCAGATGGATAATCTACTCATTAGCTGTGTGATCATGGATATTCCACTTATAACTCTGAGCCTTGGTTTCCTTACCTGTAAACTGTAAGAATTCTTACTATATTGGAGTGTTGTGATGAATAAATGCAGAAACGTTGCAATTTGCTTAGCACAGTTACAGAACAGTCATGTTAGATTTGAGTTTCGGTCACGTGTTTGGCTCTTTTTTTTGTGATACTCCTTCACTTTCCTAATCCTTGCTCATCACTTAGTGATCCAATTGTGCATCATTCTTTCCAGGAAAGCTTCCCAGAAATGCCAGCACAAAATGAGGTATCACTTTCATGTATATTCACATATCCATCTGTCTATATCATTATCATATTACATTATTTTGTAATAACCTACCTACATTTTGCATCCCAAATTAGACTATAAGTTTCCTAAAGGTAAGGTAAGCTCTGTGCTGTTCACTGGTGTGTTCTTAGCACCTACAACATTCCGGGACCACAGCAGACTTCTAATAAGTGTTTCAGAATGAGGAGTACAGGAACTAGTAGGGAGGTTGGATGGGGGAAACTTTGTATCAGTGTTTCAGTATTTCAGCATGACCTGAGTCTATGATGGATATCACATGAAGTCCATTACCAACCCACTAGCTATTGGAATGCTTTTAACTGTGGCTGCCTTTCAGTTTGGTAGTTCTGTTGTAGGAATGGCAAAACAAGTTACAAGGACTGTCTTTCTGGGATGTTCTTAAAAAAGTCCACATATTAGAGGGACTGTTGTTGGACTCAAGAAAATTCACAGATACCAAATTGAAATTTATTAGTTTGATCTTGCTTAGGAAAATTCCGTTGCTGGTAAATAAAACCTGAAGACATACCATTTATTGTGTCATTATATATAAAACTTGAATAACCTTAATACTTGGACAGAACTTGTGAACGCAGGTAATATTAGTTACAATGTGTCATGAGTCACATTATTGCATTAATCTGGCTGTAAAGATTAACAACTTAAATCTACTAAACTTATTTTCATATCTTCCAAATAACTGAATAAATTCATTTGGGGGATGATTTTTTCAAAGTATTTTTATTCTAACAGTGGCCCCTTTATGATACACTGAGAGAGCTTCATCCTTCATTGATGGATGTGGGCTGCTCTGCTGAGGTGACAGATTTATTTTTTTGCAAAGTTTTCCTTTAAGAAATAGTTGCTGCTCCTGTTTTAACAATTAGGCATAGACTGTAAGAGGAGAAACTATCACTTATAATCCTCTTCCCAACAAAGAAATCTAGAAAGGGTGTTCCTTATTCAGAGGAAAGAAAAACAAAACAAAACAAGGAAAGTAAAAAGAACAGCAACAAAAACAACAAAAGAAAAAGGTTGAGAAAGCTTTCAAAACTTGTAAAGCTTTAATACAGTGTATTTGACATATCCCAGTGGAGTGTGCATCAGAGGGGAAAAAAAGTATGTCATTGCTCCGAAACTGTCTTTTCTAATTCAGTGCATCCATGTATTGTTATAAATCTGTTTCCCAATCTTGCTTTTTCACTGAAAGATGTAGATGCAAGGGAACAAGCTTCACTGCTATCTATCAGCTCAGATAAGGAAAAGTTCCTTTCAGCCTGACACTGACAGCTTAATGAAATGGAGGCCGAGATGCATGCAAATGAGAGAAAGACTGGTAAGGTAATGACCACACGTGGTACTTAAAATACTCAAGAGGTAGAAGGACTTGTACCTATGTTTTCATTCCCTTAGGCAAAGGCAATGAGACTCAGGTAAAAAGTCTGCTTTCTATGGATGGTTTAATGGAAAGTACTTCTTCAGTTTTATATACACAACTTAAATATAGCTTACTGAAGTAATTGAAGCTATAGAACTTTTAAGAAAAAAAAGCTACAGTTATTTTTTTCCATTTGATAAATGAAGAAGATAATAGAATCTCAAGTCCCATCCTGTAAATTTGTGCTGTGTATTGTGATTCCATAGCATTCCTCGCAGTTGAATTATTTAAAGCTAAGGATCATTGGGACTTGTGTAGAATGAACTAAAGATTGATCCAATTCTTTACTCAGAACATAACAAATATTTATTAACATTCATTTCCCCATGAGTTTTGTTCTGTTTTGTTTCCCACAGGTTTTTGTTTTCACATGCCTCCACCCTTCCTTAGCTTTTACAGGAGATGGAGAATAAGAGGAAAAGACTGGGAAGAACTTCCTATTACACACTCCAGATTAAAACTGTGAGCAGGAAATACTCAAAATCTCATGAGAAGATCAGAACTGTGAGTGAATGACAGCTTGACTTTGGTAAAAGGAGTGATGGTTGTGGTGCAATGTTTTGAATAAGAATATAAAATTTAGTCTTTACTCATCTTGAACCCAATCACTAATCCTTAAAAGGATAACCTATCAGTGATTTCATTCTTGATTTGTAGGCATTTACCCTGGCTATTTGGGAACTGTGTTTCTGTATTTGTTTTAAGTCACTAGTATCCTCGAAATGCGCGAGTCAACTTGTAAAACTTATGTTAGACAAAAGTAACATAAAGATACTGCTGTTTGCAGGATTTCTACTCATTATTTAAATGTCTGTAATACCATTAGGATTGCTAGTAGTAGAAAAAACTGATTTTTCACCAATTACTAGCTAGATTTGTACCTAATATCACTCTATATCCTCAGGGCATTTCAGAGCTTACACCAAAGATACAGTGGAAATCAGAATTAGCAGAAAGATTAATGCTACAGCTTTAAAGTATAGGGAGAACATTCCTGAAATTATGCTCTTAAATCAGTTTAAAGAGGTGCTTCATCTTCATATGTGGAAGGTTTTTTGACCTCCATTCTATTCTTCATCATTTTTTTCTTGTGGCTTTAGTGAAGAGAAATAAATTAGTTTATGTTTTTATTTAAACTGAAGGAGCACCCAATACCTCACGGCCATTGGATATTTATCAAAAGCCAAGACGAAAGACATAATACCAAGAGAAGATTACTATAAAAAGTCAGTCCATGAAATCTTCCATACATTTAAAGTATATTCTTAAATTGTACCAGATCACCAGAAATCTCGGTACCTATTAATTTCATTGGTGCTTCAGGAACAAAAACTGCATTTTATTTTACCATTACCTTATGGTAAAAGTTATTATAAAAACAAAAATCCTGGGGCTCCTGGGTGATTCAGTTGGTTAAGCGTCTGCCTTCGGCTCAGGTCATGATCCCAAGGTCCTGGGATCAAGCCCCTGCATCGGGCTCCCTGCTCAGTGGGGAGTCTGCTTCTCCCTCTTCCTCTGCCTCTTCCCTAGCTTGTACATGTGCTCTCTCTTTCTCAAATAAATAAATAACAAATCTTAAAAAAATATATCCTAAGGAACCCATTGAAAGATCTACTTTGACAATTTTTTTTTTTTTTATCTAGAATTGGCTAATGGCTACAAGATTTAAAAAAACACACACGCAATTTCTAGCTACTGAACACCATAAAAACTCATTTATGTCTTCCATCTCAGTCTAGTTGGGTAGCCTTCTGTCTGGTAAATTGAGATACTTGGGGTCATTCTAGTGGCTTTCTCACTGTGAGGTCCTCAAGATCTCCCACTGAGTGTTCCCCATCTGGACTAGAGAAGACAGAGGAGAATAGGCATGAGATACCTCATCAGAGGGATCTTAGAGGCCATGCCTAGATTGGATAAACTTTAATGCTTTCCATATTACATTGAACAGAACTCAGATGGCTCCATCTAATTGCTGTGCAATATAGAATAGTGGGGGTTCTATTAAACTTAACATAGGTTTTCAACAATGGTATTGAAGATGGTGTTCTTTATTAATTTCAGTATTTCTGAGCTCCAGGAGAATTCTTACTGAGCAATTTGATAATATTGATTTTCTTATGGACAATGTCTAGTGTGTAAAGAACAAATCATAATGCAGGTATATAAGTCATTATGGTAGGTTCAATAAAGTCTAACTTTCCTTGTTTATTCCCTTCTACATAGCTGATAAATTTATTATACGTATTTTATGTAATTATATGAACTAATTGATGCTTACTATAATAGGTCCAGGAACATGTAAATAAAGAACTGCACAAATAAATAAGTGCATAGACAATTACATAAGTAAGTGAATAGATAAGTAACTAGGTAATGATAGAGAGACAAAATCAATGTACAGTCCTTATGAATAATACAGTGTGCTAGGTGCTGAAGATGTAGAGATAAAAGGCTCTTCTTTCCAACTTTCTTAAAGAAAATTACAATATGATGGGAAAGATGTTAAAATGAGGTATATATAATGATAGATATAAGAATAAGCAGCATTAAGGGCATTAAATTCATACAAGGGTAGAAAAGGAGAGATTGGAGTTGATGGTCAATGGAAACTTCTGGAAGCAGGAGAATCTTGAAAAATTAATTAAATAAAGGTGGAAATATTCCAGGTTTCTGGAGAGTTATATACAAAGGCAATACAATATGATGCAATGTTTCTTCAACAGAAATTCAGTATGGTATAACATCATATTTAAGGAGAGTAGAAGCCAATAGAAATGGGCCTTACATTTAATGCAAAGTAAATGAGAATCCAACATACAATGCAGTGTTATATAATAATTGCCTTTGAGAGATTCATTTTTAGCAAACGTCACAGGTAATTCTCATGCAAATAATTAGAGAAGACTTGCTAGACCACTGCTTAATAATAGGAATCCCTTGAAAGCATCCGCCAGGTGGTAATCGGGGACAGTGTCTTTTAAAAATAATAAACTCTCTGGTAGTTGGGTGTCAAAATGGGTTAGAATAAGTTGCTAGTAAGCTATAATACAAATTAGGAGGTTGTTGAGTGATTTAGGTGAGAGATGAAAGTCTGATTTACAGCACTATGAGGAGTGGATACAAGATGTGGGAAAAGATAAGGAAGAATCAACTGGACAATACAAAAGCTGTCACTTGTGTATACTAAATTCCTTACATAATTTAAATAATTTAGTCTAGTCCTCACATATCCATAAAGAGAATGTGTTATCTCCTTTTATAGATATAAAAACTTTCAAAGCCAGCTTAAACAACTTGCCCAATGCCATATAGCAAGAAAGAGTCTAGCCCACACTGACATAAAGGCTCATTATTGTCCAACCCCATGATGGACTGCTTTTTTTGTAAATCACAGAATATGAACTCCAATTTGGAAAAGTTTGTCTGGGAATGGAGGGAAAGAGACCGGCCTATAATTAGAGTGAAAATTATAGACTGGAGAGGTATTTCTGTGTTTGTTGCTATGCTTTTTAAGAGGAAGTGACTCTAAGAATGTTTATTTGTGAAGGGTAATATGTTGGTAGAGATGGAGATAAGGAAGAGTAAGAAAATTTATGTGACACCATTATGGAGAAGCAGGAGGAGACCGCCTCTAAAGCATAGTTAGGAAACAGCCTGTAAACCTCAGATGGATGCATTCTTTTTGGGTCAGAAGAACAACATGTAAGGATCGGTATAAAGAAACCAAATGTCAAAATTGGGGGAAAGGATAGAATCATGGAGAAGAAAGCTGACTTTCCTGATAGCCTCTATTCTCTGTGGCATAATTATGTTTGAAATGAGAGATCATAGCATCTAAGCTACAGAGGAAAAACAAGAACTTCATGGAGGGTTGGTAAGTGGAATAAAATAATGGCATCAAGATGTAGAGTCTCCATGAGTTCAAAGAAGAATTACATTAGATATAAAGATATAACTGAGAGCTGTAGAGAATGGTTAAGATGGATACATTACATTTTTTGAAGGCAGAGGAGTTCCAGGTAAGAAAAACTTCCAGGATGGGGCCATACATGTAGGTGAATGAACTGTTCCCTTGAAATGAACCAACAAAGATTTGAAGGCACAGAGAAAAGCACCAGTGAAAAGAAGGAATTGAAAATATGTGGCAAATACAGAATTCTTTTTAATAGAAACTGATCATATGTAGTTTACTTTCTATATAGTAAATAATTCTAAACTTAACTTTATATCAGAAATGGCAAATCTGAAGTGGCAGTACTATAACTTCTCTCCCATAGCAGCTATTGCTTATCAATCTTAGTGCTCATTCAATAATAATAATAAAAAAAAGACAGCCTCACATTCCATTTTAACTTAACACTCTAGGCAACCACATTAGTTGTTACATTGCCTTAAATCTATTTACTATATTTACTATATTTGATATGTGGTAAATAGCTTACATTGACAATTTTATAATAATAGCATTGCTCACTTGACTCCACTGGCTTATGGTTTCCACACAGTGTCATTAATATAAAATATGCTGATGATTAGAATTATTTTTAAGGTTATTTGGACATCATCCTAATTATGAAGGCTATTTAAAGGATACAAAAAAACTATTTAACAATTAAAATTTATATCAGGTTTAATTAGTTAATACTTAATATTACGTCAGATTATTTTCTGTACATATCTCAATATATTTTTAATTGGCCTATTAGAGTATTTGGAAATAGGTAGAATAGAAAGGAATTAGGAAAATTAGAAAAATCATGAGATTACTTAATATACAGAAAAACCCCTGCATTTTTAAAAGTGCCTTTACTTTGTAAGTTTCCTGACATTTAGAATCTCTCTGAACTCTTATTTCCAGCTGCAAAAATGGATCAATTTGTTCTGTAAACACACTATTGTGAAGACATATTGTGCTCCATGCTCTCCATTAAGTTTTCATTTGCTAAACTTGAGTCAACTAAGGCAGGAGAAATATATTTTGAGATCAAGACAGGGAAAAAAAAAAACATTTCATAGAACAAATTTTAACTGGCTTTCAACAGATTCTCGTGTTATCAGTTTTATCTTTTCTGTATATAAAACTTAATTAATGACTCCTGGAGAATGATGTATCCTAAGACTGAAAGAGAAAGAAGTTTCCAATTTCTGATGAGTCAATAAAATGCTCTTAATGGCCTAGGTTAGTAGCTTCTCCCCTCTCTTATATGGTCTTGCTTATTCTTTCCCTTAAAGAAATGTCTTGGTGAGTACGTCCCTTCAATACAAAAGAAACACATGATTTAATATTTTAAAATTCCCATCTATCTATAACCCATAATTGAAAATGTCAAGTAAATCTAGGTAAAGAAGAAGAAGATACATCCACGGACACATGAAAACCCCCACATTTGAATAACAATATAATCATTTTAAGGATTGTCAATGTTCAACTTTGGAAAAACTAGAATAGATAAAAACCAAATAAAGCTGGAGACTATTGTAAAGAAATGAAGGAAGGTGGGCGTCATCAAATCTGAAAGAATAAACAGTGAGAGTGTGTATTAGTCTGTTTTCTTTTTAATAAAATAATTTCATGTAAATCGGTCTCTTTAGCTTTTTCCTTTGACCTTAAGTTGTTCAAGCCTAGGGGAATTGGCAAAATTCCTCTTCTTTCATTGAACTCTATGTGAACATAGATGTTTTGTAGTTCGCACAGCTCACAAACTTTTGATCTAAATATATGAAGAACAGAGAAGAGAGAGTCAGGAATTTCTAATAGAAATGTAAGATGACATCCTCAGAGATAAGGTCCCATTTAGATATATTTGTAGATAGTGTTATAAAAACTAGTGCTTCAGAGTATAAATCTGTGCTTTTGAGTATTCCTTCTGTGTTATTTCTGCCACTTCCCACTTAATAATCTTCATTACTTCACTCCCATTATCATATCAGACCACACAACATTTTTTCTTTTTATTTTTCTTTCAAAACAGGGTTGGGGCGCCTGGGTGGCTCAGTTGTTAAGCGTCTGCCTTCCGCTCAGGTCATGGTCCCAGGGTCCTGGGATCGAGCCCCACATCAGGCTCCCTGCTCAGTGGGAAGCCTGCTTCTCCCTCTCGCTCTCCCCCTGCTGTGTTCCCTCTCTTGCTGTGTCTCTCTCTGTCAAATAAATAAATAAAATCTTAAAAAAAAAAAAAACAGGGTCATACATAATATATCTGCATATCAAACAAATTGATGCCAGGTTCTACCTGTGCAATGTGATGATATCACTCGGTGATGAAACTGTAGTTTCTACTCAGGTTATAGTCATTTGCCATCAGAGTTATTTTTCTGTGTCAGTGGCAAAAAGACCAGTTCAAAATGGTTATTGAGCTGTCTTGCCTCTACATCACTGTATAGACCAAACATTCACTGGTCTGTGGTGAAATTAGAAAAGTAAGAACAATGTGTGTCATTTTAAATTAAGTTACATGCATTCATTTTTGAAATCACTATATCTATCTATCATCTATCTATCTATCTATCTATCTATCTATCTATCTATCTATCTATTATCTATCTATCTATCTTCCTACTCATGTTGCAAAAATGCCCCTCTTTTAGGATAAGAGTGTATGACAAGAACTCAGTTTTGTTCCCCGTGCTCTCATCTGACAACCTCGCCCCACATACTCATGCACACAAACTCACAAAGACCCCAGGCAGCATAGCATAATGGTAGCTCCCTCATCCACTCTCACCAATTTTTAAAATAATTTTAATTAGTGGTTGCAAAGAAAATCTGGGCATTTTTGCCATTATGATTAAGAAGGGCAACCAAGCCCAAATTTCATCTAAAACTATTAAGCCATGTCTTATTATGGTTCTCTTTGGTCAGTTCTTGTATGAGACCATTTAGAAATAAGGTGGGATTAAACAAGAGTTTATCAACAGGTCTTGACCATTTTAAAGTATGGAAATCCAGAACTTGAAATATCCAACAACTGAGATCATATCCAAGATGATAAATACACAGAAAACAAGGATCTTGAGGAGATTTTTTACGTGATGATATAATGATGTTTCACTTAACTTCATGACCATATATGTAACTGGGCAAAACCAAACTTCCCAGCATGCTCATTGTTGAAACTAATTCATGTCAAGTTTAGATGTATTTTAAGCAAAATTGAGATTTGTGTTATGCTCTGATCTCAGAAGTAAAAATAAAATTTATCACAATTTTCCACTTTGTTTTATATTTTATATTAAACTTTATGTATTTCTTACTTGAATTTTGATGGTTGGAGAGGTGTCCTGGGTTATCTGTTACTTCTTAACTCTGCTCAGTTCATGTGACTAAATAATGGACTATTTTCTCTTGTATATATTCCATATCCATGAATTATTGTCAACTCAGATGAGTCCTGTTTCCTTTTAATTCTTTCAATTTCAGTAACAGGAGTTATTGGTTCTGCATTTTCATATATACTCAGACCTAATCTGGGGTGAATATCAATGTGAGTTCTTATGAATGCCATTCTTTAACATTTTTGCAACAAAAGAAGAAGAATATTTTCAATTCTGCCTTTGATGTATATAGAATTACATATAGCAATAAAGACTATCTTTTATTTTCTTTCAATACAAATAATACGTATGTTAGTTGAATTCAGGCATCCACTGTAACTTACAGAAGTAACGATCTCATTAAACATAAGGAAACAAATATTCATGGTTCTTTACATTGGTGTCAGGAAATCACAGGTTAGCAGATACATTGCAAAATAGTGCAGTCAGTCCCATTGCTTTAAGTTTCTCTTTTTGTAACTAGGCAATAACAAATTGCAAAGTGTTATATGTGGAAGATCATTGGCCATTTTAAGAATTTGTATAAGATCAATTTGAATAATTTGGACTACCAAATATGGATAAGTTAAAGATGAGAGAGATTGGAAGTGGTTTTTTAATACATAGATACATATATGCACATGGGGCTCACAATGTGATTGGAAATGGGTGAGGGTGGACAGAGAAATCACTCTTTCTATTCCACAATGTCTATGTGAGGACTTAGGGAGGAAATGTGAACCATGGAAATTAGCTGGTTTGTCATGAACTTGTACGTTCCTGTGCTTACTGAGATTGAAGCCTTCTTTATGTGTTTGAGGGGGACTGAAGGAAATTGTGGGGCTGATAAACTTGAAGTTGTTAATACATTCTCATAAAATGCAGAATCACTAAATATTTTTATCCTCGCTTAATGACTGTGTTGTTAGCTTACTTATCTCTTGTTGTCATGTCTGTTTCACAAAGAAGGAGAAAAGGGTTTACTTTAAATGATAATCTTTGCTCCATCAAAGTACAGTGATTTACTTGGGCACATTTACATCACACTATACTTAAAAGTTTTATCCTCTAGTTAAATGAGACTTTGAAACCTAACTGTGTTTTTTTAAATGATACATTTGAATTTCCAGTCATGTATTTTCTTCCCATATACTCCTCAGATAAAAGAAAAAGTTCTATTTTTACAATCTTAAAAGAAGTATTTTCCTTGGATGACAGCTATAATCCGTGCATTCATGTACAAACACCAGCTTATTAATTCAGAATCATATATTTCAGTATACGTGATACTGAAATTAGAGTCTAGGCTAAAATTTACTTTTGCGTGGGGAACTCTTTCTTGATAAGATTTCTGCACAAGTCCAGGCCCAGAAAAATTTGGCAATTCTCACACCAAAAATACTTTATACACACTCATGATATAAATAAATATATATATATATATATTTACTCTTAAAAGGCTATAATGAAAGAAAGCATACCCATTGTACTCCTCAGTCCCACTCCCCAAAAGCTAATTCATTTTAGCTTTTATTTCTTTTAGTTGGCCACCCCTTTGTTATATAGATTTAGTGATGATTTAGTGGTGTAAAGTAAAAACAGAAACATTAACAATTATTGAAATTTTTCTCTAGGCTATAGATTTGCACTGAATTTCTCAATAGCAATATTGAACCTTAAAGGACAATGAAAGGCGAATTTTACATTTATGACTAATATATGATTTCCAATCCAGAATTATATAAGATAGCCAGCCAAATTTTCAAACTATGTGAGGGTAGAATAGATATTGATATCCACAGGGATTAAGAAAATTTAATCTCTTTGATTAGGAATTTAATTGAGAATATGCTTCTCATGTTCTAAAAGAGGAAACCCGCTTGATTTTATCCATGGCCTAATCAATTACCATGCCCTTTGGCAATATGCTCTCAAGAGAATTCTATCCTTGGCCATGTTACTTGCTTTGAACACTGGGATAAATTTGATGCAAGCAGGGATTTGAAAGAGTGCCTTCACATTTTCCCTTCCTTTTTTGCTTCTGTAAATTGTTATGAGAATTTGTGAAGAGAACAGGTCTAGCTCGCTGGAGGACTGTAAGAGACTTGCGTATGTGAGAAACCCATGAAGTGTAGCTGAGTCAACCAGCTGAGACCACACTAGATCAGAATGTCCCAGACTGACACAGACAGATAACATAAATATACATGTAAGCCCAGCCAAGATCTACCCAGTCCTACCCAGTCAGCTGAACCCCCGTAGCCCTCAACCAACATATGTCAAAGTTATATGTGTACACACACACACACACACACACCCATACACACATATATATTTGTTGTTGTTGTGTCCCATGCATCCTTACATCCTTAATTGCCTATTATGGTCCTTAGGCTTTGAAGTTTTAGAGTCTCTTGTATTTTTTTTTTTTTTTTAAGATTTCATTTATTTATTTCACAGAGAGACACAGCGAGAGAGGGAACACAAGTAGGGGGGAGTGGGAGAGGGAGAAGCAGGCTTCCTGCAGAGCAGGGAGCCCGATGCGGGGCTCGATGCAGGGCTCAATCCCAGGACCCTGGGATCATGACCTGAGTCGAAGGCAGACGCTTAACGACTGAGCCACCCAGGCGCCCCATAGATTCCCTTTTAAACCTTTCCTCTTTCTCAATTTGAAATAGCTAATAAATAAATTCTTTAACTGCAACGTAACCTGCTGTTTTTCTTGTTTACATTGTCTTTATCTCTCATTTAGATTATTCCAAGTGTCTCTTAAATGTGTTCCTTTTCCACAGTGGCTCATTCAATTGACCTGTAGGGTCTCCAGAATGGCAATTCTGAAGTGTAATTCTGACAACTTTCCTGTTCTAAAATTTTTGAATCCATACTATGTATAGAAATTCATATATTATTATTGAATTTACTGAAGCTTTTCCTCATATCCTCACAACCTGATAGGAACTTCCTGTCATTCATGTACTATTTTCTAAGGTGCTCATGATTTCTCATCATTCTTACCTATACACTGTACATCGTCAGTTTTGTTCCTGTATTCCCACCACCATCTTTAAAAAGAGTGTCTCTTTATATCATTGATGGGAATCTCATCCATGCACCAATCTCCAGGCTCCCTGATTCTCTAGATCATAATTAATGTTTTTCTTTCTCCCTGCTCTCATTGCACTTGTTTTGTTCCTTTGCATTAGATTTCATGTACAACATGCAGTCCATTGTACCGGTGCACTTCTGTGCCCCCCTGTAAGTTTCTTAGGAACACAGGCGGTATTTTCTTTATCTTTATGTTTACTTTATTTTCTTGTTGAATGTCTTCTGCATCGTAGATGCTTACTAACTGTTAGTTAGATTGAATCTGATGGTCTTTGTTTTCTTTGTGCTGCTGTACAACACCTCCCGTCTTTATACTCCATGTGAAATCACCATCATTCAGGCCTTTACTTTTGAGATTTCCACTACCAGAAAGTTTATGATGTACATTGTGTCCTTAGTATTTATGAAGTTAACTGGTATCCTAAAATTATGTATTTTATATTGTTCTGCTCACTTATATATTGGTGGTTTGTTACAAATGAAAAAATGGACTTGATTCCAGCATATGTCTATTAACACTTGGACGACATACATGACTGGAAAATTATGTTACCTTCATGCAGGAAGGTCATCTCAATGCTAAGAGTCATCAAACATGGGCTAATGCCTTTGAAAGCAAATATATAGCTCTCTCTTATGAAGATAATAAACAGCAAGTTCGACTAGTTCATTTGTGTTCCAGAGTCAGTTCAATGTCATTATGCAGACAGATTCTTACTGCCAGAGAGTACCTTATGCACAGAAGTATCCTTGGATCTGGTATTCTTTGAATGCTCTGTAACTGATTAGTATAACAGTATGAAGTAATTTTAGAAAGTCAGTTATAGCCTTATAAACACAATATGTGAAAGTGAAAAGTTCTCAAGGAAATAAGTTTGAGGATGTTAACCTTTAATAGCATGGATCGTAATTTAAAACAATCAAATGAAACCAGTTGTCCAAGGAAGTAAAAATAAGACAAAGGCTAGGAAAGCTTACAGAAACAATATTCTTGAAAATAAAGATTTCCTGGTAAGCTCTCCTCCAAAGACATCCACATGAAATTCTAAATTTACAAAAACAAATAAAAATCCAAATGAGAAGAATCCCGTCTTCCATGGGAAATGTCCAAAAATGATAAAACCTACTTATTTACAACATAGCTAAACACTGCCCGGAATAGAAAACAAAGTGGAGTTAATGTTGGCAAGGTAGAAAAGACAGTGAACGCTTAGTTCACAGAAATCATCTCTCAGGATTTTCAAAAGTTATTCTAAAACTTTGCTACTACATTATGTTGAGACCTGGGGAGAAAAAGGAGAGATTTATGTGCCTTTTACTGAGTCACTTTTACTCAAGCTCAGCCTTGACATTATTCTTTTTCTTTCAGCTGCATGGATATATCTTGGGATGAATAAATAATTTGCAAGTATATGAGTCAACAAAGAAAGAAATGCAGAGTTGCAGACTGATAATGGAAATCACAGGGGTTATAAAATATCATATATTGTGTTGCCATTAAGACGAAAGGAATACGGGAAGTTATAAATAACCCACATCATTTTTTAAAGGACTGCTTTTTAAATATTCTTCGTGGAAGCATAACTGATAAAAGTCCAGTCGTTTTTCATGTGAAACCATTCTTTTCAATAAGCAACTTGCTAAAGTGAAAAACCAGAAATAGACTATGGTGGCATTGTTTCGTTCAGTACTTCTGAATGAAATATCATAACCTGGAGTCTCATACATGAGTAACATGTTGAATAGCTTTTAATATACAGGTGTTACATGACAAAAGCGTGAAACTCTATAAAAAATAATGCTTATATCATGGAATAAAAAGAAACTGCAAAGGTAAGAAACATTTATGATATTGATCTTTACAATATATATTTGCAAGTACATTTCTTAATTGCATTGTTACCCTAAGAACTCTGTAATCTAGACATGCTCAGTCCTCTTTTACTGATCAAGATACCTAGCATCATTAAATGACTTGCCTAAAGTCTAACAGATTGTTAGATCTTTTGATTTTTTTAATCAAGTGGTAGAGAAGTGAAAAGTCTAGGAAAAGGCAAAACAAGATGTGGGAGAAAATAGTATCTGCTATTTGCAAGAATGACTTAGGGTTTGCACTTATTAAGCGACTTTACTTGCTGTACTTACTGTGAGATAGAAAGGAACAAGATGTGAGAGAGGAAAAAAGATATACTTTATCGAAAGAACCTCATACTAATCCTCAGGTTTGAAAAAACAGTTTAATATTATTCCTGACTATAAATTACTCACATAACATTCCGCCAAGTTAAAGGGTCCAACTTACTCAAATTCCACACTGAGCCAGTAAGAAAGATGGGACAAATCGGGTCTTCTAACTTTTACTGCAAGCTGAAGATGACAGGGAGCAAGGTTGAAGAGTGGGATGAATTTGCAGTAGATAGAGCATGGGTAAGAGTAGTGTATTTATTTAATACAAACTTACTAAACCATCCAATAAATACTCAGGAATGTTATCTGGATGAGAGACAATTATGAGAATCAGAGGGGATACACAAGTCCATTTTAATGACAAAGATATGATTTTGGCAAGATCTTAAAATATTAGATCCCAACATCATCATTAGTATGTCACTTGTATACTGAAATATTTATAGTTGGTTCCAAAGAGGCTAAAAACCCTTATAATTGGTTTTAAACTGGAAGATGTAGTCTGAGGAACAAGTATGCTGAAAATTGACACATGGAAATATTCTGATTCACTAGTCTCTCCACATATTTTCTGATTTCAGGAAAATATTTGTCAAAACACTTTCTCTGTGGATAGAGATGACGGATAATTGTGTATCTTCTAAGCATGTAAATGAACTAAATATCTCAAATAATCAGTCTGTCCCAAAATCAACTTTATACTTCTCTCAAACCTAATTTTCTGCAGTCAGTTGTGCTTGCAAAAATGGTTTAGCTCTGAAAATAAAATCTACTAAATGTAATCATTTCTGAAGCTCTCTTCCATTACAGTGATTTCATTTATATTAAGTCAGTTCTTTACAATGTATTTGTGGTTTTGTTTCTAATTATCTCTTCATGAGAAAAATCTATCATTCAAACCTGCTTAGAAACCTTGCCTACCAATACACATTTACCTAAGTAAGCCTGCATGTGTGTGAAGAAGCAAGCTTTAAAAATTAGTTCCACTTTCATTATCAATGTGTCTAAGAATATGAATTTTCAAAAAAGAATACCTATCCATCATTTTTTTTAATTTTAAACCACACTAATGAACACATTGGAAAAACCCAGAAGCATACACATTTTTGAGACAAGATGTTCCTATGTCACAAAATATTTTTTAAAGGAGATTAGATTTTATTTTTATTTATTTTTATTTTTTTATTTTTTTATTATGTTATGTTAACCACCATACATTACATCATTAGTTTTTGATGTAGTGATCCATGAGTCATTGCTTGCGTATAATACCCAGTGCTCCATGCAGAACATGCCCTCCTCAATACCCATCACCAGGCTAACCCATCGCCCACCCCCCTCCCCTCTAGAACCCTCAGTTTGTTTCTCAGAGTCCATAGTCTCTCATGGTTCATCTCCCCCCTCCGATTTCCCACCCTTCATCTTCCCCTCCTGCTATCTTCTTTTTTTTTTTTTTTTTAACATATAATGTATTATTTGTTTCAGAGGTACAGGTCTGTGATTCAACAGTCTTACACAATTCACAGCACTCACCATAGCACATACCCTCCCCGATGTCTACCGCAAAACATTTTAACAGCACAGAAAGTCATTTTTCTCAAAATCCTTGAGCAAAATGACATTCCAGGAAGATGAACCATTTTATTCTGTGTTTTAAAGGATCACTGCCTCATAGATGAAACACGGTGAATGTTATTTTGTTACTTTTCAGCTACCATATTGAGATTCTTTGGTCTGGAGCAGAAGGCTGTGTTCTGACCCAGATGATTTTATCTAGAAAGCTATTGACAAAACATTTTTTATCCTTATTTAATGGAAATGCTTTTATTTGCAACTAAATATAAGTTGCCACAAAAAGTATTGAAAACAAAGAAAAGTATAATGAAGACAACATAAACTATGTATGTCTCATCAGTCTAGTTTTGGTGTTGATTTATCTGCTTCCTCTTTCTTTTTCTTGCTCTCTCCCTCTCTCCTTATTTCTCTCTTTCTGTGTGTGTGTTTTTTTAAAGAGATATAACAGTTATGTAACCCGCATTGCATATTTAATATTAAATCATGCATTGTTTTCCATGCCAATTAATATAGATTTACATTATTATTTTAAAGATTAACAGATATTTCATTGCATAAATATTTTTTCAATATATTTAATTAATCAATCTTATTATGAAGTATTCTTATTTTGTTTGCATTTTTTTTATTTTATTTTATTATGTTATGTTAATCACCATACATTTCATGATTAGTTTTTGATGTAGTGTTCCATGATTCATTGTTTGCATATAACATCCAGTGCTCCATTCAATACATGCCCTCTTTAATACCCATCACCAGGCTGACCCATCCCCTCACCCCCCTCCCCTCTAGAACCCTCAGTTGTTTCTCAGAGTCCATAGTCTCTCATGGTTCATCTCCCCCTCCGATTCCCCCCCCCTTCATTTTTCCCTTCCTACTATCTTCTTTTTTTTTTTTAACATATAATGTATTATTTGTTTCAGAGGTACAGGTCTGTGATTCAACAGTCTTACACAATTCACAGAGCTCACCATAGCCCATACCCTCCCCAACATCTATCACCCAGCCACCCCATCCCTCCCACCCCCCACCGCTCCAGCAACCCTCAGGGTGTTTCCTGAGATAAAGAATTCCTCATATCAGTGTTTGCATTTCTTTCAAGCTATAAACATGCTAAAGAACATTGTATATCTGGTAATTTTCTAACTGTAAATCTTAACAGTAGAATACATGGTAACATACTATGCACATTTTGGGATTTTTTTATTATTTATTTATTTATTATTTTTTAAAGATTTTATTTATTTATTTGACAGAGAGAGCAAGAGAGCACAAGCAGGGGGAATAGTAGAGGGAGAGGGAGAAGCAGGCTCCTCTGCCAAGCAGGGAGCCTGATGCAGGGCTTGATCCCAGGACCCTGGGATCATGACCTGAGCCAAAGGCAGACGCTTAACCAACCGAGCCACTCAGGCATCCCACATTTTGGGATTTTCAATCTATTTTACCATGTTGATATTTAGAGAGTGCATGTCAGTTCTACATGCCTACCAACAAGCTGTGAGAGTGTCTTATTTGCTCCTTTCTGCTGGCTTCGTCTTAAAATTCTGCCATTTGTAAAGATCAATAATGTTTTCTTTATTTTTTTAAAGATTTTATTTATTTATTAGAGAGAGAGTGAGCACACGAGGAGGGGGAGGGACACGGGGAGAGGGAGAAGCAGACTCCTCGCTGAGTGGGGAGCACAATGTGGGACTTGATGTGGGTCTCGATCCTGGACTCTGTGATCATGACCTGAGCCTAAGGCAGACGCTTTACCTACTGCACCACCCAGGAGCCCCAATAATGGTTTCTTATAGTGATTTTATTGTTCACCTTTAGTTTATGATAAAGTTGAAAATATTTTATATCATTTTGCCCATTTGTAGTCCAGATTTTATGAAGTACCTATTCATCTCTTGAATTTATTTTTCTCTTAACTGACTTATATGTATTTTATATACCCAGCATATTCAAACTTCTTTGAACATTTATGGTTTATTTTAGCCATTCATATTTAGTTCTATACCTTCAAATCCATTTTTCTCTTTATATTTTCTGATATTAGTATACCCTTTGAAATGCATTCAGTGCAATCCAGTAGATGGTTTTCTATGTTGCTCTGCAGACAAGTGAGGCATTACTGAGGGAACATCAGGAATACCTGCTGCTGAGAGCTACTTTGCTAATTTGACTATCCCCAGAGTGTCACATAGCCTGAAAATATTTTTATTGATGGGGCCCAAGTAAATGATCTATTTTCTTTCATTCTATTAACACATGTATTGTTCACCATACCCCTGTGATATTGGTTGTTATTCATTCCTATCTTACATATGGAGAAAGTAGGAAACAAGAGGTTAAGACATTTTATTAAGTTTACATGCTACAAATTGGCAGAGCTGAGCTTTGAACCCAATCTGTCTTATTTCCGATTTCTCACTCTTAACCCCTTCACTATTACCGCTTCTTAAATGAGTCTTGGCACTCTCTTTAATGAGCTTTCCCCCCAGGTCCCCTGTGTGACTGTGTGGCCAAGATGCATCCCTTTTGGAAGCTCAAACTATTTATTTTAAACTTCACTTACATGAACCTCATTTATGACCTTTTCCTGCAGAGAATGATTGCCTTTTAAAACTGCACTAATTTCCATGTTTTTAGCTTCCATTATAGACTAATTTTAAGCTTTTTGTCTGTCCTTGGGCTACTGGGGATTGCTAGAAGGAAATTTACTTTGAGCTCCCTAGTGTAGGTACTCTGAATGCTGGCTTTAAATAGAATAGCATTCTTTGATGCATTCAAATTATTTATATAGAAATGGAGCTTTCCCCTTAAACTTTAACTTTATTGTACATTTATCATGCCTTTCAATGAACTAGGATTAATTAATTAATAACTGCGAGCAAATTCTTGGGTATATTTATCATTACCTCTGTTTCTTTCAGATATGGCATTTTCATGGACTTCAAAGACTTCTCTGTGCTGCGTAGCCCGGGAACATCCCGCACAAGGTTATGGCTGGTAGTCACTGATTGTCTTCATTGATGGCTGCTGTAGAAAATTCTTATTTAACAGCTTCGAGTTTACAAAGGAATATTGACTATTTAGAAGATGTATTTAATTAAGGTATAGACATGGAAGACCTAGGATAATAAGACCCTTAAATATAAAGTTGAAGGACTAGGTAATATTTTATTTTTCTAACTTCATAACTTCGTAATTTCAAATGTTAAGCTTTCAAATCTGATTTCCCCAACTGTAAAATGTAAGGACTAAAATATGCCACTTATACATTGCACAGATATTGAGGTAATTAGAATGGGAAATGAAGAAATGAAGTCATGGCAGATGAATATAATTTGTTAATAGCACCCTGTGCAAATATGAGGGCTCATATTATTTAATATACAAATCTTTACTAAAAATTATAGCAAAACCAGAAAATGTATATAAATAATGATAAAGTATATACTCAAAAATGTAATGAATTATTTTTTACTTAAATTTGAAAATAATATCCAATATTACTATTATTACAATTCTATATAGCCATCTGGGAATAGATTATTAATGAAATATTGAATCAGTCTCTGTTTGGTGAGCAAGTATTGACCATTATACAGCAAGCAAATCATTCTTAAATATGTTTTTGTATTGCAACTTCTTGTTAAAATTAAATAACTTAAAAGTTGTGTATTTTATATGTGTCAATGACATTAGATTTAACTTGTAATTTCTATGTATATTAAATAATTTATCATTTGTCTCTTCCTCATTTTATGTTTTTAATGGATTTCATTAGTTTTGGAGGAAACAATACATTCTGAGTGAATTCAGTAATTTGAAATTAAGATTTATTTACACAAATTTTGTGTTTCATAAAAAATGTTTCTAAAAGTGATTGCTAATCATTCTCAGAGACAAAAAGACTTGTCTTTTTAATACCAGGAATGGCTTGCCATGTTTTGCTCTAAATATAACACCTGGGGAATATCATCTTAGGGTGACTTTGGTTATGATTCTTTTTAAGACTGCCTTTAATTGCTTTTGCATCGAGCTGTATTCATGAATGTGCATTCATCAAAGAATGAAGAGCAATGTGACATTTTTAAGTTTTACTAAGTCAACTAGCATCCGTTGCCATAGTACTCAGAAATGAGGAAACCAGGAAAAGGCAGAGTTGTTTTTAATTATGTGTTGAAAGATGTCACAAGATTAAAGTGTCAGAGCAAAAAGAAAAAAGAAAAAAAATAATGAAGAGAAAGTGAATTACTTTTAAATGGTTATTAATGAAAATAAAATTAAATATAACAGTCAACTTTTTTTTTGAACGAGGGCAAGATATTAAAAAGATGTATTTAAAGTAGGGGTGGCTTTATTCTTTTTTAAAAACCATATAGAATGTCTGAACCTGCCCCTTCCTCTGTAAAAAGAAAAGTATCTCCATACACCTAATGTCTCCTAATTTAGGAAAATTCTCTCCTCTTTAAGGGAATGATTCAGGCTGGTTTTCTGCCTTGAATAGAAAAAAAAGATGTCTGAAAATAATTTTGTGCCCTTAAAATATCCTTTGAGTGAAATTAATATTCAAGAATGCACTTGATAATTAGGTCTGGCATTTTGTAAATTATGTATAACGTTTAAAAATAAAGATCCAAACTTATTTAAATATGGTAGCTTCATGACCTGCTCTTATAATTCCTTGAATTCTCAGTGTCTCTGAATTTCAATAATGATACAATTTTTATGGTATAAATAGGCTACATATTTGGAGTCATCATTATTCCAATCTCTCCCTCTTTCAAGATCATGATTTCTGAAATTATCTTTTTCTGATCTCTACTTATTAACCTAAGATCTCTTATTTTCTCATAAACTGAATTTTGTCTTCAACCTATTAACAACGCAGAGACTTGATCTCCTTCTATACTTCTGCTTAACTCCAGAATCTCCATGTTCTTGACTTTCTGTCATAACTGCCCCTTAATCCCTCCAGCCTTCTCCTAATCTCTGAGCAGTGCTGTGGAAAAGAACCAAAAAGAAGTTGATTGGGTGCACTATAAATCCAAGCTACCAAATCTCATGTAGCTCTGCATCACAGCTAAGTAAACTGGGATTTCACAATTCCAGTATTTTCCCTTTCAAATATTGTCAAGTCTCTTTAGAGTAAGCTCCCATACACATTTGAAATGATTCTACTCTGTATTTATGATGAACCTTAAATATAAAGTTGCCCCTCAACTTCTCTGTTTCACCTAAAAAATGTATCTTGGTTGTCATTCACTTTTTTTCTGTTTTCCATCTCTCTGAATGAACACCAGACCCTCCACCCAGGCTCTTAATCTCACCTTTTTTCTATTCCAATTTGGAACTAGCAATCATGATGGGTTAAATAGGACTCTAATCCAGCAGTTATGCAAGCCCAAGGAAAATCCTCCATAGTTTACATGTATAGAAAATCCATTCAATATTATTCTAAGACTTTTTTTCAGGAAATCTTAGCCTTTAAAATCATCCCTTTAATATTACAGTTCCGATTGGAAACAAAGATTAATAGCTACTCAAAGCAAAGAGCTTTTTTAGTAAAGATTGAGTTAAAATAAACAATAAGTGAGCAAACAAACCTCTCCTCAGCACAGGCACTACTTTGAATGGTGTTCCTACATTTTTTTGTCCTTTATAATTAACAAGATTCTGCAAATAGTAGCTCATATGAAGTATTCACAACTTTTTACCGAAATGATAAATCAGAACATTGTTCACAAAAAACTTTCATGATAGAAATAACCTTTTTTTCTTCCTGCAATTAGAAAAATTGAGATTGAGGAAGGAGTTTCCCTAGACTACAGGGGAAAAACATGTGCCTCCAAATAGATTAAAATAAGCTTCCATCTTGTAATTTAGTGTTAATCTCAGTAAAGCATATTGTGTATAATAAAATTTTTTAAATGCAGCAAATGTGGTTATGGGATGATGACACAGCCAAGTCTTTATTTGCCATGTCAACATTAAGGTAGCAGAACTTCTGAGATGAAAATATCAGACTCAGATGAAATGGTGACTCAGAAGGCAGAAATTCAAAAAATGGACTCCTAGTAAATTTTGCCAAACTGCCTGAGGCACTTCCCCATCTGTATGTGTAACATGCATTCAGCTATTGTAAAGTTTCTCTAACAGTCCTGGGAAGTGCTACGACAGTAACAAGGAAGATTGATAGCAGATTCCATGCCTCTTTGTTAATCACATTAAGAACGCTGCTTTGTACTCTCTCATGTTGTGTCTGGAAATATATATGCCCACCACACCATATTGAAAACTTTCATCCTATTACCCATCTGCTGCCAGTAGATGATCAGTTTAAATGCAAAAATGGGTGATGCGGGTGTGAAACTCCAGGATTTACCAAGCACACCATTTTTCTAGCCCTATTCTTTTAATCACCTTTGGGAAATGCAAGAACTTAACACATACTACATTTTGAAATGTTTCCATAGAGGATTTGAATCATATTTTATGTAACTCAGGTTATGTGATAATGACAAGAATGTCTCCAAACATTAAAACTGGTAACTTTAAACACATAGATTCAGCATACTGACTGTTACTTGTTTTTTATCATAGAGTTCATGACGAAACTCAGTACTAGAATCTGGGGTTTATGAAAACATATTTCCTTCCATTTAGGTGGAGGAGTTTCTCAAACCCTTTGATCAGATCTCAACCCCAACAGTCAGATAAATAAAAAGCCCTTAACAGTTGTAGCAAGGGGAGCAACTAGTTGTGAATACATTTCATCAGTTGGGGAGATAAAATTTATTTCTTCAATTACTTTGTGAACATCTGCAGGTTATAAAGAGGAATGTGCATTGATACAATCAACTGTTTATTTTGTCTTTTAATTGCATTCATTGATTAATTTCTAAGTATTATAATCAGTTTTCCTCTGGTGTCAGAAATTAAGGGCAATGCCAAACTTATTTTCCTGTGTAAAGAGATTATTTGGACAATAGATTTTTTTCAAGGCTTTTGAAAATAGTAAATAATGATAAAATAATTCTATAACAAAGATACTAATTCAATAACAATTAGTCATATTAATAAATTGTTCATCAGAAATACTTCACAAAGACTAGATCTATATTTAAGTTGGAGACAAAATCATCCAGTTCGATAGAAGAGTTGCAATTCGGTTACATAGTGTAATGGAACTAGTAAACAGTACAGCTCAGTTGTCAAGTGCAAGGGATCAGTAAGTAAAGTGACTGGGTCAAATCCTGACTGCACCACTTTTCAGCTGTGTGGTCTTGAGCAAGTTTCTTCATTGGTAAAATTATGCTAAAAGCTATACCGGACTCTTAGAATTGTTGTAAATATAAAATTTACAAATCAGAAATATTTTAGTATTGTATGTACCATCACGTTGTTTAAAAATTTTATGAGTAAAATTGTACAACCCTTTAGGTGAGTCATGAATGAGGCCTAAGAATACAGACTACTGTGTAGAATGATGGAATATTTTGGAGAAGCACAACTTAAAAAAGAACCTATGTCAAGGAGAACCAAACCCAATTGGATCTTGTTGGACATTACTGGTGAGCATTTTTTTATTTGTGGTGCACTTTTTCAGTAGAAACTACAACCAGGTTTAATTCCTTCTAACAGAGATGTATATACTATCAGAAAATTTAATTAATTTAAACTGACCTGATTTAAACTTGGATGGAAGGAAAACATCAGAAAAGTCATAGTTGTATGTTAATAAAAGATCGGTCAATTTCATACATAACAAAACCAAGTGTTTTAGATAAGGTACTTCACTCTTTCTCTCTTTTAGAATACATAACAAAAGTTAAGATTACTACTTTCTAAAAATTTAGAAACAGGATCTGTTATATCACCAATGAGATACTTCCAAATAGTTGCCTGAGAGTCAATAAAATTTAAGTATAGTCTTCAAAGAGGCGGTAATAGCTAATCATTACTTTAGTGTAGAATCTCAACTATGATAATTATAAGTAATCCTCCTTTCTTTTATGATTACTTAGTGCATTGCCCTCTTAATGATTATTTTCATAGTTAAGAAGGAATGTAATATTCTCAAAAACACTTTGTAGGTACATTGAACTACATGCTAATTCCTACGGTAAACTTGGCTTTGCAAATTAGATCAGAAACAAAAACAAAAGTAGAATTACAGTGTTCAGTATGCTAATGGTATTGTTTAGGAAGAGGGAACTTAAATCTGTGTATACTGTGGATTAGAAAAGGCAGAGGCTGCAGACAAGAATAAATGTTAGGATTGTATAGAATGAGTCTAGTCAAAGTGAATTAAGAGATAACCAGGGGGAGACGAACCATGAGAGACTATGGACTCTGAGAAACAAACTGAGGGTTCTAGAGGGGTGGATGGATTGGGTTAGCCTGGTGATGGGTATTAAAGAGGGCACATATTAAATGGAGAACTGGGTGTTATATGCAAACAATGAATCATGGAACACTACATCAAAAACTAATGATGTAATGTATGGTGATTAACATAACATAATAAAATAAAATTTAAAAAAAAAGAGATAACCAGTAACACAATATAGTGAGACCTGCAACCTTCCTTTAACGAGACAAAATATGAACAAAATAAGAAATTGAGAGAGTGAAAGAAAGAGAAGTGGTGGAGGGAAAGGAAAGGAAATGAAGAGAGAAGAGAACAGAAGAGAAGAAGAAAGCGTTTAAGTTTCTAAAGAAAGAAAACATTCCTAGATGCCAGAAAGAAGGAATTACTAAACAAGTGATAAAACCAACTTTAACCCAGGGCTTATCTGAGACCCATTCAAAAAGCCAATACTCTGGAATGAATGTAGCCTCCTTGAATAAAGGACAAGAAAAAATACCCACTGATCCATAAAGCTGTTTCTAATCAGGGCTCTATGTAGAAAAAAATTCTCCTGTGCAAAATGAAAAACAAAACTTTTCATGAGAGTACTCTAAAATTACACTATTGCATGATGTGAAAACTCAAACTCAAGAAATAACCATAAAAGTTGTCTATGAGAGGTCATCTTGAGCTTAGTAGGGAAAAAATGCAAATGACTCTATAAGGACACTTCCACCATCCAGAACAATGGTGCTTGCCAGGAGGAAAGGGGATATCTTTCAAAGTAATAGTTCAGTAAAAACATTTGACCACAGAACTGTATCATGAAGTAGATTCAACACAGTAGCAAGGTTAGCTTTCTAAGAGTTTGAGCTAATAGAACAAAGATATATTTTATTATTATTATAATTGTTACAGTAGTACAAGAAGGAAGTTAAATCATAATGCAAAAAACACTGAATAAAAAAGAGGCAGATTGTAAAAAGAGAAAAAGGACCAAATAAATCTTTTAGAAATGAAAATGTGCAAATGAAAATTATACACTCTAGACTGGCCAAACAGCTGATTAGGAACACAGGAAAGAGTGTTGATAGCTCACATTTAGATCTGGGAAAACTATCTAGAAACTGCTAAAAGAGATAAAGAGATGAGAAATGTGAGACAGAAGTTAAGAGATATAGGGGGTAGAATGGAAGTCCAACATATTACTTTTTCTCTCTCTCTCTTTTTTTTTTTTTTGAGAGAGAGAGAGAAAGTGGGGGCGGGAGGGAGAGGGAAAGAGACAGAATCTTAAGCAGGCTCCACATCTAGCACAGAACCCAATGTGGGGCTTTATCTCACAACCCTGAGATCATGACCTGAGCCCAAATCAAGTCAGATGCTTAATTGACTGAGCCACCCAGGTGCCTGGGAAGGCCAAAATATTTCTAATAGGAGTTTAAAAATGGAGACTAGAGAATAAAGACAAAGTAACATCTGGAAAGGTAATAGTTAAAAATTTTACAGAAATAGTAAAAATCAGGGCGCCTGGGTGGCTCAGTTGGTTAAGCGACTGCCTTCGGCTCAGGTCATGATCCTGGACTCTCGGGATCGAGTCCTGCATCGGGCTCCCTGCTCGGCGGGGAGTCTGCTTCTCCCTCTGACCCTCCTCCCTCTCATGCTCTCTGTCTCTCATTCTCTCTCTCTCAAATAAATAAATAAAATCTTTAAAAAAAAAATAGTAAAAATCAGTAATACTGAAGTCACAAAATTATAGTATATTACAAGAAGAGTAACAAAATCTAAATTTATAAAAAATATAAATTCAAGATGAATTAAAAATAAATCTTTTTTAAAAATATATATAAATATCTTTATGCTACTGGGGTAAAGAAGAATGGTTTTAATACATGACAAAAAACAAAACTAAAACAAAAAGGATAGTATTATTATGATACTCTTACTATTACTGCACTATAGTACGACCATGTTAATATTAAAACTTCATTGTGACAAATGACAGTTTAAACAGGATAAAGATACATCTGAGAGAATGTATTATAACACAAATATATTAAAAATTTTTATAATTCAACATTAAAGAGCCAACCATCTAATAGAAAAGGTTTTAAAGGATATGATTATGCAATTCACAGATGGCAAGCATTTGGGAAATCTCATATGTTACATTTCTGTAACTACTTTTGCAAGGAAGTATGTTATAGCTATTGAAACTAAAACTTACATATCTTATGATCTAGAAAGTCTAACTTAATTGCCATACTGTTTGCAAGTTACATCATAAAATAAATAGTAAATTTATTTTATTAAATAGCTATAACTATATTATTACAAATAGATTCCTATATAGTATTAAAATATACAGTATATGAAAACTTAATGATAGTGATGCTATAAATTTTAATGGAAAGAGAAAATCTTTTAAATTGAAGAAAAGATTTAAAAATAATTTCCTGGAGCACCTGGGTGGCTCAGTCAGTTGGGCGCCTGATTCTTGATTTTGGCTCAGGTGTGATCTCAGGGTTGAGCCCCATCAGGCTCTGTGCTCAGTGGGGAGTGTGCTTGAGAATCTCTCTCTCTCCCTCCCCCTCCCCCTCCCCCTTTAGCCCTCCTCCCACTCTCACAGGTGCCCCTTCTCTCTCACCCTCTCTCTCAAATAAATAAATAAATCTTTAAAAAAATTAAAAATAATTTCCTGAAAGTAAATTTTCAGGTGATTTTAGCATATACCTATTCAGGGAATGTTTTTTTTAAAACCTTGCTTAAGTTCTTATCTTGCAGTACATATGAGGTTTAGGAATCAGATTAATTCTATGCATTAATAGAAAAGTAAAGTTGTTAAATTTGGGAGTCACCACCTGTAGAGTAGAAATAAATGTAGTTTCAAATTCAACAACAACAACAACAACAACAACAACAAAAGACATTGATGTAGATAAATCCAGAATATGTTAAGGAGGGAAAATGAAAGAAAAAAATAAGAATTATAAGCAAAAATTGAATGGATGGAAAAATAAAATGCTAGAATAAAACCATTTATTATATGACAATTTTAAATATCTTAAATGGTTTACTGAAAAGAAACAATGAAGTTAGAAACTTGTGTGGAATTAAATACAGAGAACTACTGATACAGGACAACTTACAATGGTAGATTCCACAGATATTATGCAAATCTAATGAAATTAGGATGCAGCAGAAAGACAAATGGGCTTTTTGTCCTGGCTCTGACACTTATTTACTCTGTGCACACAGTTCAAGGAATATACCTGTAACTGTTTTTAAAATGCAAATGTGGGGTTATGAGAGCAACTTCCCCTAATATTTAAGATCAATGTCAGATGGTACATCGTGACAAATGAGGCCTTCATGGCCTTTAATGAGGCCTCTCTAGGCTTATCTTCACCACTTTCCCTCATAGTGATACCCTTTGCTTTGGCCTGAAGAAAGTATGTGCAGTTACCTCCACAGTCTCTTCATTATTCAAGACATGTGGCTCTCCACACTTATGTCCGCCCACTCCTTTTAAGGGAAAGTGCGTTACTGGAAACACTAAGGAAGGAAAACATAGGGCATCCCTTGAAGAGAGTGACCACTGATTTTACTAGAGAGGCAGATAGGTCAGCAAAGCTGGTAGTGTCTTGTACAGAAAATTATGCTTGAGAGGGAAACTGCTGAGTTATTAATTTCAAACGGAATTTGAATGGAATTTGAATGGAAAACGTGAAGATAGCCACCTAGCAGCATAAGTGGAAACAAGAAATTAGATGATAAACAGAGATCAAAAGAGGATGATTATATGAACAAAACTAGAATGAGGAAAAGTTAATTTCCTTTCATTTAATTAAAAAAAAAAGAGTTAATTGTACTCTCTTGTACCCTATTGAAAACAGATGTTTTGAACTCTACTTCGCAAAAAAGTTAGTGTATGTAATATAAAAACATAATGAATATATTTGCAAGGCTAAATTGTTCTCTTCCTTTGAACTATTTTTTTTAAGGAGAAGGTATGTAATTTTATGTTTAATTGGAAATGTTCTCAAGCTAGAGAAATTACTTAGAAATCCTATTTACCTAAAAATAAAACAATTGAAAACCTTTTCCACATTTACCAGTACGATTCTTTAATGTTTCAAGGATGCATTGATTTTATAAAGTGAGGTTTAACTGCACTAACTTAATTTTTTTCCTTGATTTTTGCCTCAAAGTTGATAGAACAAATAATGGATATTTGGTTCTTCATACATGTGACTCCTAAATTACAATTTTTGGGGGGAGAGGTTATGAAAATAATGAGTACAAAGAATACAAACAGGCATTTAAAATAATAAGATAAAATCATTTCCTAATTAGGAGTCTATTTTGTCCCCCAAAAGCAAATTAGACCTTAACAAAAGTCATGTTTTTCTTTGGAATTAACAGCTTGAAACAACAAGGAATACCCAGACACGATTTAAAGGTTAACTAAGCCAATATTTTATGACGTATTCTTACTTCTGAATTAATTATGCCCACACTTCTGTAGTCAATGGTGGCTGGAGTAGTGGTAATGGTGTGTGAGGATATTGGTCTGATAATTCCGAACAGATTCCTTTCCCATGGATATGAAAATAGAAAGCAAAGGAAGCAGGAAGCAGCAGTGAATGCAACAGTTAAAAGTCAACTTGCCATGAAGAGGAGAGGGGGAAGGGTGGAGGGAAAGAAAAAAGCTAGAGAAGACAGGTCAAGTAAACCATGAGCCAGGAAGTGAATTCTTTAAAATGATGCTTGCCAGAAGCTAAATTCTTGTAAATGTGGGTCTTTTTCCCCCCCTATGCTATTACTATTGGAATGAGGAATACTTGGGGACCGGATGAGAAAAAGGTCAGAAGTCACTAAATTGTAGTTTTATGAAGAATATAATTGCTCTGCTGCAGCTTTAACATTAAAACTTAGAAGGTAATGAAGAACAATTCTCCTTCTCATGAACCATCTTTTCCAACATTTCTACAAAATTTATATTGTACGAGAAATGAAATTCATCTTAAAGCATTGGGTTATGTTTTAAAAATCTGTTTTTAGTTTACAGTTGCTGGGAGGGGGTGGGGGTGCAGAAGAGCAAGGAGGAAGTTGTTAGCAGGGTAGAACTGCTGCTTTGGGTTGAAGTTGGAGGAACCGAAGTGACTTCACAGTTTCAGTTATATAAAGAAATTGGTCTGTTTCTCATCTCAATGTTTAAGAGAAAAATAATTTTTGGCTAGTGGGCAGAAAATTCTTTCAATTGTTAAGACCTCAAACATATGTTAATCCAGAGTTCAGGTTAGCGTCAATGCATTAAAGATGAGATTGAAAAGTACATGTTTAGACCAAAGTACATACACTCAGACATACAATATTGATTTCATTTCAGTAATAAAAATCATGTGTCAGGCAAATAGCTGACATAGACTTCAGTGTTAGGAATCAATTAATAAAATAGATGCTTTATTTCTGACAGTAGTTTTTGCAATTGTCATGAGACAGCAAATTACCAGCATGTTAGCGTAGGCAGCTACCAATATTGATGGAGCAACTTGAGTTGAATAAAATTAGAAATATTGAAAACTGTGAAGTCTTTTAGGAAAAATATGGGAGCGGGATGAGAAATAATTACTCTGTATTATCCTCAGTTAAGTTTCACTCTAGTTAGGAGTGAAAATGTGTTTGCAAAAGTTGCACAAACTCTTAATGTGACTTTTATCATAAAAAATTACCTTCACGGGGCGCCTGGGTGGCTCAGTTGGTTAAGCGACTGCCTTCGGCTCAGGTCATGATCCTGGAGTCCCGGGATCGAGTCCTGGATCGGGCTCCCTGCTTGGCAGGAAGTCTGCTTCTCCCTCTGACCCTCCCCCTTCTCATGCTCTCTGTCTCTCATTCTCTCTCTCTCAAATAAATAAATAAAATCTTTAAAAAAAAAATTACCTTCACTTTTAGATTTCCTTAGTAGGACTGATTTTACCCATTATATAAAATATGTTTAAATTTCAGACACTTGACGTACAACTATGTCAAATGTATAATATATAAAATGTCTATCTGTGTGTTCAAGAAGAAAAGTACCTGCTCAAGGGATTATTAACATCCTTTTAAAAGACAATGTTCCTTCCTTTGGATTTAAACTGTTTTAAAAGTCTTCTATAGAAATACATAATCAAAGGGAATAAATGCTAGATAAATAAAATTATTTAAATACCTAGAGGACATTGTGCTCTTTGCATGGTTGGCAAGAGATGCTGTATTTTCATATTCAGCGGTAGTATCTTTAAAACTAAAGATCTCTTTCCCAAACACTAAATTGCTCAAGAATTTTAGAAACAACGTTTAGTAACCCAAGGCTCAAAGAACTATTATGGTTAATAAATTGCATACCAGCTGGGCTTTGGATCTGACTGCCCAGAGAGCTTTTAGAAATGAGAATATCCAAATAAAGGTAAGATACAGTAAAAAGCTTTTTTTTTAAATTTAAAACACGACTTTAATGAGTCTCTTTGAAATATTGACCATTAATTTATAATTTCAAAATAAATTTCATTAGAAGAACTATATGTTATCTTCAATTTTCAACTATGTAGTTATACAAAGGCAATTTATATTTAATAACAGCACTTTCTTCCAATAAGACATTGCATGAGAGGAAAAATATCTTTTTCCTTCTGCTCTTAGAGGTTCTTGGCTGGGTCTCTGTAACTAAAGACAGATTAAAAAGAGAAAAGCATACCAATGTATTTAATATAAGTTTCACATGACATAGGAACATTCATAAGAAAAGGAGGGCCTGAAGAAGTGGTTAAGCCTGAACATTTTTATGCTAGGTTTGATGAAGAGTGGGAAGTTGTGAAACAATGTGATAGGACAAGTGTATGAGCTAAGTGTAGTGTAAGAGATAACTTAGCAAGGCCTGTTGGTTTAGATTCTTCTCAGTGTCTCTTCATCTTCAGAGACAAGGATGTCCCTTTCCTCTGAGTATAGAGATGGCACGCCACACAAGGGTCTTTCTTATCTGCTTCAGGGGAGAAGGTCAGAGTCCTTCCAGCACTTTCCATTTCTCAATCTCTTTCAGCTTAAAATATTCAGTTTGCCAAGGTCCCATATTTGGGGGTCATGTGTTCTGAACCCCACCAACATCCCAGTGGAAATTCCCAGAGTGTGAATTCCAGAAAATAAATGTTAATTAGACAAGTGGTGACATTGACCTCATTAAGATATCTGGGTATTTGTCAGAGAAAGTGATACTTCAGTTAATTAGAACACAAAACAGAGATAGGGCTACCTTAATCGGATTCAAGTAACAGTGAAGGACAAATTTTAGTAGGTGTCCTTTCAGAGAAATCTGAATGGTGAAAGAAGAATTAGACTCAGGCACAATACCAAATAGTATAAAAGTTGTTTACATTTGAAACAGGAATTATGTTATTAGAATATGTTAGTGAGCATAACGTAATACCCATATGAAAATAAGTGTTTCCCTAGTATTCTCTGGGGTGTCTGCCTCACCTGAATATCTCTATATTTGGTACAAAAATACTCTGTCAATGGTTAAAGCAGACTGAGAAATAGCAGTCCTGACTCCTCTGGCTCATTTTCCAAATTACCTCTGTGCACGAGGGAATGAAGCTTGCTTTTAACTCAATGACTGTGCAACAAACATATTCCTCATGGAAAACACGTGTAGGAGGTCATATTACTTCATCTCAGCATGTGTCAGTCCTCTTAGAAAAATAGAAGAGAATGAAAGCAATTATTTCACCTCAGTTAATTTGTGAGTTTTCCCAATAAGGCTTGAGTTTTAAATTATATTTTTGTGAAGAATGAATTTACCAACACATTGAAAGTTTGAGGTGTGTGTGTGTGTGTGTGTGTATGCATGACAGAGAGAGAGACTTTTGATGCAGTATGGAAATCCTTGTCTCTCAGTAAATAGCACAAATGTTCCCATTTTTTATTTTAGATAAATTTTTTAAAGATTTTATTTATTTATTTGAGAGAGAGAGAGAGAACAAGAGAGCACAAGCAGGGGGGAGCGGCAGGCAGAGGGAGAAGCAGACTCCCTGTTGAGAATGGAGCCTGATGTGGGACTAGATCCCAGGACCCTGGGATCATGACCTGAGCCGAAGGCAGATGCTTAACCAACTGAGCCACCCAGGCACCCCTGGTTTTAGATAAATTTTAAAAAATGTACAATTCGAAAAAAAAAAAAAAAAGGTGCTCTTTGGAACTGGATTCATTATTGTGCAGATTGAGAAAAAAATCTTATTGATTGAAAATTTTATATTTACAAGTATTTTATGCCTCAACTAAGCAAAGCACTGCCCAGAAAGAGATATTTCAGAGCCATCTACTAAAGATATACTAGCATGTCGACTTCCATTTTTTTTTCTATATTTTTTCTATGTTGTTTCACTTACTGAGGGACTGTTACATGGCAAACCATGTTAAGTCTTGTTTGATAAAGAATGCTAACATAGAGACTGTGGTCTATAGGGATTTATACTCTAATTGGGAAAATAAATAAACATACATGAAGAAAAGAAACTAATAATTATTGAACACCTACCATGTTTCACTCATGCATTCACATAAGCTACATAAAGTGTGTATTATAAAAATCCGTTGAGGTAAATGTTAAAATATCCATTTTGAACATAAGGACAATGAAATTCAAAGAGGCCCAAGGTCCTACAACTAATGAATGCCAGTCCTGAGATTTGAATTGGAGGTTTCTTCCTCCAAGCCATGGTTCTTTCTTAGGTACCAAGCCCTTCACCTCCACTACTTTTTTTTTTTTTTCCCCACCTAATTTTTTGTTCCATTTCTCATTCATTCCTTCCTTAATGAAGGATATACTCAAGAATGGCAGAAGGATGGTTGCGATGTCCCCAGTGACAGTGAAGGAATAAGAAGGGCAGATTTTTCACATGAGGACAAACCAGACAGAGAGAGAGCCCTAGTGGGTCAAGATGAAGTTGAGAGGCCACTTCCTTCAGATAAGTTATATAATAACAGAACCTATTCACTAGCAAAGCCCTTCTTATCTTTAAAGACTTAGCTCAAGTAGCCTTACTTTGGATTAAAATTAAAGATAGGTGAATTTAATGGCAGTCAAGGGCTCAAACCCTTAGAGTTACGTGTCAGTTTATTAGTGTAGTTTTGTTTGTTTTTTTTTCTTCCAAGTTTTTATTTAAATCCCAGTTAGTTCACATACAGGGTAATATTATTTTCAGGTGTGGAATTTAGTGTTTCAACACTTATATGCAATATCTGGTGTTCATCACAAGTGCCCTCCTAATCCCCATCACCTATTGAACCCATCCCTATTATTGCATTGTTGTTTAGACAGGACATTATGTAAGAATGTATTTACTGAAATGAATAGCCAAGGAGTCCAGAATGCCTTATGGGATGACAGTCCCCAGAAAGAAAATGAGAGCTTCTAATTTAATTTCTATAATGTGCTGGTAGCATCCAGCCTTCCAAATGCCTGAGGGATCTCATTTTGTCAATATAAGACAGGGTTTTTTTTGATTGATTGGTCTGATTTTTATCACCTATTTAAGATATTAAGCATATTGCGGTTGATTTATTTGGACTTGAAGTCACGAGTTATGTGTTCAGTTCTGCATCCCTTTTTATATTCAGTGTATAATTTGGGTCGAGATATTTTAATCACTGTGATCTTAATTTCAGTGGTTGAAAAATGGGATGACAATGTATATCTTACAAACTAACCTAAATATTAAATGAGGGAAGATCAATAAAAATGCCTAGCTTAATATCTTGTACAAAGAGCTTAGTAGATATCAAAAGACACTGGGAGTATTTACCCAATAAGATGTTGGGACTTAGCCCATCAGCTGTCTTTGACATATATTAATGGTAATTTGCCCCGGTTGGGTCATGCTGCTTAGACAGTTTACATAGAGTAAGCTAAACGGAAACCACCACAGGAAAGGAGAGGGGCAGGGCCACGTATAAGCTGGTGCTGGACTGCTTCAGGCAACGTGGTGAGTGCAGAAAAACAGCATCAGCACTTAGGATAATTCCACAGCAGATGAAAAGAGTGGATATACTAGGCAAAATCTAGACGATAACTGCAAGCATAAAGAAAAGACATGCAAAAGAGGCACCCTGTAAGGGTGGGGTCTGTGATTGAAAGTCAGCATCACTATTCTTCTCAGTGGTAATTTTTATCAGTTCACTAATTCATTTCAGGTCTTCTGCTGCTGGGCAACATGCTGGGGACTGAATGTGTGTGTCCCCCTCACATTCACATTTAAAGCCCTAACGCACAATGTGACGGCATTGGGAGATGGGGCTTTGAGAGGTAATTAGGTTTATATGAATTCATGGGGGAGGAGGGGCTGATGATGAGATTATTGTCTTTATGAGAAGAGGAAGAGATTCGACTCTCTCTGCCGTGTCAGAACACAGTAAGGTGTGCAAGCCAGGAAAAGGACTCCCACTGAGTCAAATCTCTGTCTCCTTAAACTTGGGTTTCCCAGCCTCCAGAACTGTGAGAAATAAATGTCAGTTGTTTAAGGCACCCAGTTTACGGTGTTTTGTCATAGCAGCTGAAGCTGACCAAGACACAATGTAAGCATTTGTTTACAGCCACAACGTCTCTCAACATCTCATAGACTGAAGCTCCTCAGAGTTGCTGAGTTCAACAAGTTTGTGCTGATTTCCTTGAATCAGGTCATCACCATTTTTGAAAAATTAAAGAATCCAAGTTGTGGGAACTGGACAAGCCTCAGGTTGAGATCAGGTGATTCTGTCTTTCTTTGCTATCAAGTAGCCATTCTGTATGTTTTGAGATTCGAGAAAAACACAGATTATAGTGATGCTGAAGGTGCCAGGTATCCCCATTACTGATTAAGTTTTCTCCCTTTTTTTATTGGTCTAGTTATGTAAAATTAAATTGAAATATGAACTTCCAAATTTTAAGAGGAAAAATGTGACTAAAAGTGATTTCCATACCTTGAACATATATATCATTCAATATTTTATTAGATTAATACTGATAATAAGTACAATTTTTGTACTTTATATGTGCCAGAACCTGCTTTACAGGTATTTATTACCAGCATCATTGCCACAATGGTATGAGATAGACAGTATTCTCATAGAACAGATAAGGAAACAGGATCAAAGGAACTTAGTATTGTGACTCACTACTGAGGCATCTAAACATTTGAGCTAGTCATTGGTGTTGTTGACTCCAGAACCCAGGATCTTCCATGGAAGAGTAACTTTTGATGATTTTGTTTATGCTGATTTCAAATAGCCTTCTTACTATGTTTTAAGTCCTTTATCACTAGAGAAACTTACCGTCAGCAAGTCCTTTTAATGCTGAGAAAAAGAAAAGAAAGCAAGGATGAGAAACAGGCTAGTTAGAACCTATGCCTACTTCCAAACAGAGGAATATTATCTTCTCACCATTTCCTGAATGCACAGAGTATTCCTATCATCTTGCTTAAACAGTCATGTATATGTTTTCTTTCTAAATTTTTCATTTACTTTATCTGTTCTGAGGGGTAATGTGTAGGCCAATTTAAGTTGCTTCTTTAATTTTTCTAAATATCCAGTTACGTTTTATAGAACGTTAATGGTTATTTTTCTCTTATTGGCAGTTTTCCTTTTATCTTAAAGTCAGTTCTGTTTGGGGAACATTGTAAGGTCCTGACATCTCACATATATCAATTCTTAATTTTTTGGAACTAGATGAAAAAAACGAAGAGAAGCACGTATAAAATATATTTTGGTGAATTGTACATATTTCAAGAAATCGTATATATTTCAAGAAAATAAAACCACAATTTCTCTCTTGCTCTATTTCTGATGGTAACTGGATGTGGTAACTATAATCTAGACTTCACAAAGAGACATGCTTTATAAGTCTTATACATGATGACTTTAGTGCTCCATGCTGCTACTTTGACAGAATTTTTTTTTTTTTAATTAGAAAGTGAAAAGTGCTGGGGGGGGGGAATAACAAGAAAGGGGAGAAGATATGCTGAGCTGAGAGGAGAATTGAAATTTTAAATGGAGAGTCAGGGATGGTCTCCCTAAGAAGATGGCATCTAAGCAAAAACTAGAGGTGAAGAAATCTGGGGAAAGAACTTTCTAGACAGAAAGAACAGCTGGTACAAGGCAGGAATGTTACTAGTGCATTTGCAGAATAAGAAAGAAGCCAGTATGGCTGAGAGAAATTCAGAGAGGTAATGGGTGGCCAGGGAGTTTTTTTACATGGGAGGTTTTTCTTTTCTCCTTTTTTCTTTTTCTTTTCTTATCTTTTCCTTTCCTTTCTTTTCTTTTCCTCTTTTCTTTTCTTCTTAAGATTTTATTTATTTACTTGAAAGAGTGAGAGAAAGAGAGAGTGAGAGCACAGAGGGGATGGGAGAAGTAGACTCCCCATTGAGCAGGAAGCCCGATGCTGCGGGGCTCAATCCCAAGACCCCAAGACCACGACCTGAGCCAAAGGCAACCATCTAACTGACTAAGCCATCCAGGTGCCCCGGGGCAGGGGGGGTCTACATAGGAGGACAAGATATAATATAAAAAGTATTACACAGGTTACCCTGGCCACTCTACAGAGAATACAGTGTAAGCTCAAAAGGAACCAGAAAGATAAGTAAGGAAATTATTGAAATAATTCAACAGAGAAACACTGGTGGCTTCCACCAAAATGGTAGCAGTTGAATTGGTGAGACGTAGTTGGATTCTGGTTGTATTTTGAAGGTAAAATCAACAAGGATTGCTGATGCTCCAGATACGTGTGGTGTGAGAGAAAGAGAAAGAAAAATGATTTCAAGAATTTTGGCCTGAGGGACTGGCTGGATAGAACTGTCATTAGTTGAGAGTGGGAAACCCATGGAGAAGCAGGTTTAGTGGGTGCAGATCAGGAGTTTAGTTTTGGATGCATTAAGTTTGAGATGCCTGTCCGACAAACACAAGACTATGCTGACATGACAGCTAGAAATAAGCAGGTAGAGTTTAGGAGATGAGAATGTGGATGTTGTCATCATATGGATGGTCTTAAAGCCATGAGATTAGATAATATCCCTGAGGGAGTAAGTGCAGCTAGAGATAAAAAGAAATCCAAAGAAGGGGCTCTGGTGCATTCCAACTTTAAGAGATGGAGAGATTAGGAAAAGTCAGCCATATCTACTGAGAAGTATCTGTCAATGTGCAGGAGTAAAACTAGTAGAATGTGGTGTACTGAACTTCAAGTGAAAAACAGAACTTCAAGTGAAAAACAGAATTTCAAGCAGTTTGTATTCTTCATAATAGGTTGAAAAATTTTATCTGAAAAAAAAAAACTTGATAACTTATGTCATCATGTAATTTGCGGGTGTTTAAATATGCCTCGAAGTCTGTGAAATAATATTTTCCCACCAGGTTATATTATTATCGAACGTTATTAGGTCAGAATTAATTACAAAACACGGGGCAGCTATGTTACTTGCTGCACTATTTCCTGAAGAAATAATCAAAATGATCAGGCCATTCTCATGGTAAAAGAGCTGTACTTCTGCCTCTTTCAATTCATGGACTGTGATGCATATGGCAATACATTGACTTATACAGAAAATAGATGGAGGGAAAAATCAAATGTTTCACCATAATTGGCATAAACTTTTTCGAAAGTGCCAAAATACATGAGCATTATGTATTCAGGCCACTTTGACTTTAAGATCTAAAACACTTTATACAGAAGCCTATAAATTAGGAGTGTTCATGTACTGTAATTTGAAAGTATGAATTATTGGGGCATCTGGGTGGCACAGTCAGTTAAGCGTCTGACTCTTGGTTTCAGCTCAGGTCGTGATCTCAGGGTCATGAGATTGAGCCTCGCATTGGGCTCCACGCTCAGTGTGGAGTCTGCTTGAGATTCGCTCTCCCTTCTCCCTCTGGCCCTCATGCTCTCTCTCTCAAATAAATAAATAAATCTTCACAAAAAAAAAGAATAAAAGTAAAAGTATGAATTATGTCACGATGGGATTTGCCATAGACTCCTGAAAAAAGTAGGCTCCCCAAATGTTCTCAAAATAGAATGTGGTGTTCATAGAGCTCTTTGGGAGTCTGTCTACTGACTAAGGGGAGAAAACACAAGTACATTACAATTTTCTTATGAAGAGAGTGACCACAGAATACTAAAAATTATCACAGTGTCGGTATGTGATAATATGCATAAAAACACAGTATGTATGGTTTTATTAGCTATATTATCATGAAAAGATAAAGTAATGTAAAACCTGATCATTAGGAATAATGGTAATAATTTTAAGATAACAAAAGATGAGCAACTAGAGTAGCCGTTTTCTGTTTTAAGCACCATATTTGGAGAAGTAGCAGAGCCTGCCTCTCACAGGAAACAGCCTGGGTGCTTATCTCTGAGAAGTTTCATATTCCAAGAACATCCGCTTCAGACACTGCCTCCGAGTCCCCCCTTTACTCTCTCCCTTTTGAGCCCCACCTTGCCTGCTTGCCCCTTTAACACTGGACATAAATCAGTTTCATCTGCCGTCTCTTGATTTTCTTTCTTCCCTCCCTCTTTCAGTCCTTTACTCTCCCTGTCTGTCTTTGTACGTCGGTCTCCACCGCACCATATGGCAGCTGAGAGGGGAGAGCCATGATCTGGCTCTGAACAAAAGTGGCCGCAGTGTCAGAGTGGCCCATGAATGCATGGGACATAGTCATGTATTGAAGGGCCCCCGCCCTGTCAGGGAGGACCGAAGGGAAGGCTGACAGTGCTGCCTCTGTATGGACAGAGAAAAGGGAGCTCCCCGGGTGCACAGCTAAACTCATTCTTCTCTCCGTGTGTTTTCCCTCCTCTTCTTCCCTCCGTTTTTTGTTTTTTTTTTTTTTAAGTTCCATGCTCAGATCATATCCGTTTATCAGTGACAAAGTCAGAATGGGTGGCAGAACAAGAAATTAAAGAAGCTTATCTTATTTACACATTTCTCAGCATCTCCAAAGAGCGTATGAAGAACCACACGAGTACTGAAACGTGTAAGGAGAAAACAGACAAATTTCAAAAAGACCACATCCTTTTTTTTTTCCTTTCTCCTATACTTCTACACACTTATACAAATTAGGTATCTCCTGAAAGCAAAAAATATCTGGATAATTCCGGAGGATACAATCATTAGTAAGAGAACTCTCTCTTATTATAACAAGTTAATTGTGCTTTCTAAGATTATGCCTTTTATTATTTATTATTATTTATTATGTTGTTCAAGCAAAGGGACATATCCCCAGTGTTTCCCTTCCTTGCTATTTCTTGTTCTTCTTGAAATTGTGTCCCTCTCCTGTGCCTGGATATTCATGATTTGTTTCAGTAGTGAATTTCTGCAAAGCAGACACAACATTTTTATTAGTGAAGTTAACACTATGCTGGAAGAATTGTAAATCCAAGCTGTAAATCCACCAGCTTTCAGGAGACTCATTTATTCTGCTCCATATGAAATAAAAATCTACTACAGGGGAAGAGTTGAATATGACCATATACATTTATGATGGAACATTTTCTACTTGATTGCTGTAGGCTACTCCTGGCCTTAGAGGCTGGTATTGATTTTATTTGACTCAAAGTAAGAGTATAATAAAAGGTAGAGAAGGCATCCCCCCACCGCTCTTGACCACTGCCCACCAAACCTCCCCACAAGGCATCCGGGATCACAAAATGCCAGGCCCCTGGGGTTATTTCAAGGAACCTGGGCAGGCTTCCAAATTCTGGTGTCTGACCTTTTACAAGTAGGCCTATAATAACAGTTCCTCATGAAACAAATCAATGGACATGTGTAGAGTATTTCAACAATGCCAGGCACTTTTCTACCAAAATCTTTAAGAATAGCGTGAAGGTCATGTCGTTTATTTCAGAGCATTGTCTACATTCATAACAGGGCTTCTTTGCAGAAAAAAAATATTTAAATATATGTATATGTGTATATATAAATGTATATGTATGTGTGCATGTGTGTGTGTTTGTGTATATATATCTATATACCTATAGTCTGTACCTCCCACGTGTTTTTACTATGAACATACCTCACCTCTCTCTTTTAGCTACACCATTTAATGTCTGTCAATAATAAATGCAACTTTAAAAAAAATTAATAGATAGTGTTTTTCTTTGCACAATGCAGTCTGAGATGAATGGTTATCCGTCAGTAGATTAAAAAGCAAAATTACATTGACTTTGCAGTTATGTTCTTCATAAATCTCTTTCAAAATTACCATAAATGTTTGCTCTTACATGAAACATTCATTAAAATAAACATTCATTAAAATAAACAGAGCCAAGCACCAAGGGTGCCTGTGTTTAGCAAAGATCAGATCAGGTACTGTATGTTTCTACAGGGAGTAAGAGTTATGTGGCGCATCATCTGCCAGAAAGATTTGTATAGAGAGGACCCTCTGTGGTACAAACAGAAAGCAGGCAACAAAGCAACTATTCAACCTTTTCTATTCAATGCACCCACATCTGTTTACATGGCCTCTGCTCGATCCTGAAAGGTTTTGTCCTTCCACCTCTATTTCATTTTACACAGCTCTCAGCGGCTGGTGGCTTGGAGGATTTTTTTTTTTTTAGAGCTAGGAATTCAAATTTGTTTCGTGAAACAAAAATTTGAAAAACAGGCTTACAGATAGCAGTTGGTTCTTTTTCTAGTCCACCTGTTGTAGTTCTAGTGGAAAATAACTATAGACTCCAACTCTCCCATTCATTTTTAAAAGTAAATTTAACACACAAAGTAAGTTTCCTTAGAGGCTTGGAGACTCTATTATTTTCCCAGTTCTGCTCATTACTAAATGTCAGTTTGCCTTCTTTTATTTGACACAAAAATTGTGTTTTTAAAGGATATACTCCCTGGTAAGTGAAATTGTAAGAAATGAACATGATGTTTAGAAATAAAATATTGCCGAAACCTCATTATGTGAATACTTTATAATAACAGATTCTGTTTTTATGACACTTTATACTTTATAAAGTCATTTTGTATCCATTTGCTCATCAGATCCTAAAAAAAAAACCTATGGAGGGCAGAGCAGATATCATTATCACTATTTTGCTAAAGAAACACCGAATCTCATGGAAATAGCATGGACTTACCTCCATACCACAGACTGTACTTTGTAGTCCTATTGACATAAAGGCCAGATTGCCTTCTATTTGTATATACCTAATAACAATTTATGCATGATTTTGTTTGAAGAAATGAGTCATGAGCATGATAATCTCTAATATTCTTCTTCATGTCTCTAAAGTTCTGTGGCTCCTGATCTCTCCATGATGAAGGTGGTATGAAAGGGAATATTCAAAAGGATTATTCTCAAATAAATGCTGTAAACATTGAAGCCTACGAGGTTTACAATTTTCAACATACTTATAAAGATAGATAATAATTTTATTTTTTCCTTCTTTTCTAAATTTTACTAGATTTTCTCAGTGGATTACATAATTGCAGAGATAGAGGAGTGGTTCATGAGAAGATATTTAAATATATTAAAAAATCAGAGGTCCTGGGTCCAGTCATGCTTCTACTATTATCTAGTTGGGTGGCCTTATCTATATGTATATATTAACTTTGCTTTGACTAGGAGAAATAATAATAAACCAATGGCATGTGATTTTAGTGTGAATTAAGTGAACTACTTACTATCTGTGAAGAGCAAATGGTAAAACACACAGGGCTATAACACTGTTGGTGAACGCCATCAACTTCAGTTGTTTCTGAATTGTTAAGGAATTGATTACAAATGTATAAAAAAATTTTAAATGTTTAAAAGCTAAATGTTGAAATATAGTAATAGTAATAGAAGAAGAGGGTTTGCAGAAGAAATTCTAATAGTATGCCACTTGCCACCTGTTGGTTTATGTGAAAGAGAGTGAATGAGAGAGGGAGAAAAAAAAAGCCCTTCACTGTCTGGTTACTAGTACTAGTGTCTAATAACACTAAGACACAGGATAGAAAGTCTGTATAGACATGCTCTACCACCATATTTCTCTTCCCATATTTTAGTCAATAAATATTTTCTGAATGAATAAATAGCTATAGCCCCAAATATTTTTAGAAAAGATAGAGGCAGGCCAATCTTGGATACATTTAGAAATATCAGCCAGGAAATTTTAGCAGAAAAGAGGATTTTATTTTTTTCATTTCTTTTAAGATTTTATATATTTATTTGAGGCAGGGAAGGGCAGAGGGAGAGGGAGAGAAAGAATCCCAAGCAGAACTCCACGCTGAGCGCAGAGTCCGACACAGGGCTCCATCTCACGACCCTGAGATCATGACCTGAGCCAAAATCCAGAGTCAGATGCTTAACTGACTGAGCCACCCAGGTGCCCTAGAAAAATGGATCTTAAAGATAACTCCCAATGAGAAACAATGATATTTCTTTAATTTTAATTATTTTTATTATTTATTAGTACTGCCATGTAAGTAACTTATGGTAAATTGATTTTCAAGAAATAGCACTTTTTGACCCATTAAAAAAAAAACTTGCAAAATTAAAAATGAATGATCATTCTTCAGCAGCTGAACAACTCAGTTGTAACAAGAACAGAAGGTATTTCTAATCCTTCTCATAGTCGGCTTGAGTAAGTGAAGAAGGATACAAAACCAAATTGTGAACTAAGATCACATTTTTTTCTTTAATTTAGAAAAAAAAAAGTTCTTTGAGGAAACATCAAACATAACTTAGAAAAAAAAAAAAAGATGAAAGGCACAAAAATAAGTGACATTGATGGAGAATTGCATGTAGTTGCCAAACTAGAATTCAAAACCATGTCTAAATTTTTAGGAGTTAAGAGGAAAAAAACAACAACAAAGATAATTGGTATTTCCTGAGCTTAAAGAGTAGCCTCAGCAGGACATATGGTTTTATTTTGAGGCCTCTAGTTGATGAAAACGTTACTATTTCTGTAGCCTCTTCATTTAAGGGAATGGGAAAAATAACCAATTAAACCAGAGTTAGTTCAGCTGATTTTGATTTTATCTTATCTTTTGGTTTTCACATTTTTAACATAGTAAATGATAGGGTTCTTTGAAAACAAGTTTTATTAAGAAGGGGAAAAATAAACTGTTGAAGGACCATATGTTTGACGTACATCTCAAGTAGTATGTGTTAAAAATTGTAAATCTCCTCTAATCTATTTCATTGCTGCTACGAAATTTTATCCACTTTCAATTTTACAAGTTTTTTTACGGACTAGAATGTGATGTTTCTGGAATATCAATTTACCACAAGTTATCTACATGACAATTCTAATAAATAATAAAAATAATTGCCAAGAAATTATGGCATCATCTTATCAAGTCAATATTTGTTCTATGATGCATCCAAACAATTAAAGGAAGACTTCAAAATTATCAACAGAAGTGGTGTTTTGTGGGGTACAAGTTTAGTTTCCTTCTTATTAGAAAAGCTGTACTCACTCTAATATGATTTTTTTAAATCCAGAGCTATTTCATCTCATTTCTTAAACACCCATACATCACAAGGTATTATGCTAGACTGAATATGCAATATGTATATGACATCATATCTTTCTATTACAATGCGCCATTTGGTGTGATAACTATATAAAACATGCATTAACAGTTCTTAAAACAGATTGTATTTAATGCTAAGTAATAGAAGTATATTAAAAATATAAGAGGAAATTGTTAACTATTGTCTCTTGTATGCAGCTTCAACGGGTTAAACTGTATTTAAAAAACAGATCAGAAGAGTTGTTTTGGTCCTATTCAAAGCGGATTTTCCAAGAGTAATGTCATATTACTTCCCTTTTACCATTATCTATAGCATATATTTATATATAATATAGGTATTTATATAAAATATATATGTTGGCCCAGAAACTACCAGGCCAATGTCCGTTTTAACTTAAATAAATTGACCCTGCTTATAGTGTCAAAGTGGACACCCTACATTCCTCCCCTTTTACTCCCCAACCTAAGTTATTAGGAATTACACTCTCCAAAATAACAAGCTCTTTGCTATCATATTCCCTGGGCTTAACTCAATGAAAAATTTAGGAGTGTTCCAAACCTTCTTCTCCAAAAGATACTCTAGTTCCAAACTTGTTTCAGTTGGACCTTGAGGTAAAAAAATACTTTCATTAGTACAATGATTTTCCCTGATAGAAAAGTACAGAAAAAGTACTAAAGGAGAAAACTCTATGGAATAGACTCTAACATGAAAATGGCAAAGAGAGAGAGAGAACGACAAAAATCTCTATAGTGGCTCCCATTAATCCCAGATTTTTTTCTCTTCTTTTTCTAAGACTCAGTAAATAAGGTCAAATCCATTGAATTGGCTGTTTGTTCAAATGAGGACACACTGGAACAAGTTTTCTTGAACAGTAACTTGGATGAAGCTGTTTCATTTAATTTGTCTCTAAAAACATATGCTTATCTTTCACTGAATGAGACTAATTTTGAATCCTTTTCTGCATTAAAGAGGAAAGCTCAAAATCTACCAAAATATTTATAGTGAATTGAATAATAATACAGCCTTGACAAGATAAACTATGGACTTCCACTAGTGAAAGGAAGCTGTTCATCTTTTATCTTATAACTCACTAACAAGAAAACATATGCAGAAAAAAAAAAAGAGCAGATTTTGCATATCCACATGTATGAGTGGTTTTGTTTGAATTTTTTGATACAGTTTTCCACAAAATCTGCACTATTGCCTGTTCATTAAGTTACTCTTATTTTTCTATTTGTAAATTACTAGTAATTTACTAGCACTAGTAGTAAATGACAAAATATGGAACCCTTCCTATGAAAACAATGATTTCCAGCTGACTTATAAACAAGCTTTGTGTTAATGTACCTTCCGTTTTGTGGTTCTGTCTCATTAAGACATCTTTAGTTGGGCACAATTGGCCTCCGATTAAAAAGCTCCAGTCTGAGCCAGTGTGGTTATTTGGGTTTGGTCTACACAAACAACTATAGCTGTGGCTACATGGATTCCTATTTACCTTTGCAGCGTTTGTTCCTCTGATCCTGGGATCCTCAGAAAAAGAAAGGAATGTTCTGGGATTTTACGGTAGAATGACATTTGTTTTTTTAGGTTGGCAACAACCACGAAGTCCAGGTTTGTTTCCTCAGGGCTATTTCTTACTAATTAGCTTGCCTTTGTGTGATTTCTTTTCTACATATGGCATTCACAGATCTTTGAAAACTGAAACATAAACACATACAAATGGTGGTGGATTCAACATGCATTCAACTTGCCCATCAAGAGCATGGAAGTTTAAAAAAAATAACAGAGCTATTTTGATGAACTCTAAAGCATTCATAAATAGTAATCATCTCCTACCTGGGTTTATCGGGGATTATGCTCTTGTGTTGTATAAATTACAAAGCATAAAAATGGCTTTAGAATGATGAATCGACAAGCCCCTTAAGCTGCTGCAAAGGATGGAGCCACAGATGAAAAGAGCCTGATGAAAAAAAATGAGAATGAAGTGGGGTGTGGATTTATTCAAGGGACAGAGAATTATAGTGAATAACAAATACATTTAGATGGACTGAATAAGGACAATTTAGTCAGGACAGGTCCCCAAATTATAAGCATTTTTTTTCTGGTAAGAGAGTATGATGATGTTGGGGGAGACTTGCAAAGAAATAAAGGTCTGTTCCAAGGGAAAAGAGAATTATCAGAATGATTTTACAGAAGCAGCTCTGGAAATACAAAGTGAAATACCAAGAGTCAACAAGAAAGATTGACACGCTATCACTGGGAGAAATAATGAATTGACTGACTTGAGAGACACATGATTGAAACAGCAACGTCTTACTAGTTGTCACTCTCCCTGTGAATCCTTACCTTTACTTCCATGAAAACTTGATGGTTCCTCCTTCCTGATCCCATGGAATGATGAAGTCTGGTATAAGCTTCTATTGTGACACTTAATGATATAGTTTTGACAGTTGGTTTTATTTTTTCATCTCTCTCAAGAGACTCACTTAGAGCATAATGCACAGTAAATCTTTTAAAATATTTATTAAATTAGAAAAACCAAGTTCTTCTGCATTGTTTGCTCTACAACCCCTACCTATGTATGAGTTTTATTCCATATATCCCTTCTTTTGTAGAAGATCCGTTGGAGAATAGAAATATAAGTCCAATTATGATCAGAAGAATGAGAAAACAAGCCACATACAGGGAGAAAATATTTGCAAAAGACACATCTGATCAAGGACGATTATCCAAAATATACAAAGCACTCTTAAAACTCAACAGTAAGAAAACAGCCTGGTTAAAAAATGGGTCAAAGACTTTAACAGATGCCTTACCAGAGAAGATATACACATGTCAAACCAGGATATGAAAAGATGCTCTACATCATATGTAATCAGGGAAATGCAAAGTAAAACAACAATGAGATACCACTATACGCTTATTAGAATGGCCAGAATCTGGAACACTGACAACACCAAATGCTGATGAGGATGGGGAGCAACAGGAATTCTCATTCAATGCTGGTGGAAATCTAAAACGGTATAGCCACTCTGAAAAGCACTTTGGTGATTTCTGAGAAAATTAAACATATTCTTAACATATGATCCATCAACTGCACTCCTTGGTATTTTTCCAAAGGAATTCAAAACTTTTATATCTGCACAAAACCCTGAACATGATGTTTATAGCAACTTGATCAGAATTGCCAAAATTGGTTAGAAGCAACCAAAATGTCCTTCAGTAGGTGAACGAATAAGTAAACTCTGGTATATGCAGGCAATGGAATATTATTCAACATTAAACGAGAAATGAGCTACCAGGTCATGAAAAGACATGGAGGAACTTTAAATGCATTACTTGAAAGAAGCCAGTCTGAAAAGGCTGCATACTGTATGCTTCAACTATATGACGTTCTGGGGAAGGGAAAACTGGAGACAGTAAAAGGATCAGTGGTTGTCAGGGGCTGGGCAGGGGGAGGGATGAATAGGCCAGGCACAGAGCATTTTTAAGGCAGTGAAAATACTCTGTATGATACCATAATGATGGATACAAGCCATTATACATGTGTCCAAAACCATAGACTATACAACATCAACGGTGAAAAGTAATGTAAACTATGGACTTTGGGTGACTATGATGTGTAGATGTAGGTTCATCAATTGTAACAAATGTACCACTCTGGTGAGGGATGTTGATAATGGGGAGGCTGTGCATATGTGGGGACAGGGTGTATATGGGAAATCTCTGTACCTTCCCCTCAGTTTTGCTGTGAACCTAAAATTGCTCTAAAAAGTAAAGTCTTAATAAAACATTAATTAAAAATCTAATTATGATTTGTACAAATAATTGAGAGAAATGGGGAGAATTAAAGAACATGACTTTAAGCCTACATCCTCAGTTCACTTTCCTTTAGACAAAGCAATAAGATACTAATAGCTGTGAATATCAGGAAGCTTATTGTTTGGGCCACAAGGAGAATGAGGTTAGAATTTTATAACAGGAACTTAGAGATTGGGTCAGGCTGTAGGCAGTGTTGCCCAAAAACTTTGAATTGATTCCTGCTGCTAGTGGCTCACAGCTGGGAGAGTTTAATGAATTGAGACCAAGTAGATGAGATTTAACTGAGTTATCTGTACAACTGAATATCTTTGACACACATGAGTGGGACTATGGACCTGATGGATGTGTTTTGTTACCACATAATCAAAAGAACTAGCATATCTAGACCTCTGCCACTCAGTGCAGTTTTCAGGTTAATTCAATGGGATTGATAAACTTTATTACTCAACATAAATGAGGCCTACTCATATGTGTACAACCAATAAAAAATGTTATGGCCATTTTTTTAAGATGAAAGTATGAGCTAAATGTGAGTAATTACAGGTCTGCAAATAAGGAAGAATATATGTGCACTGTAGTTGAACTGACATGGTGATTTTGATAATTGACTATGTAGGTGCACAATGGGAATTTTGGCTTGGCACATGCTCATAAAACAACAAAGGATCCTTTTATATTACTCTCTTGCTGTCATGAGTGTTGATGTTGCTGCCCTGGGATGAACTGGGGAGTAGGGCCCAAAGGTTTTGATGAAAAATCCTTAAACCAGCCTAGGTGGTAATTTGATCAGCAGCATTTATCTTTCAAATGCCAAACTCAACAGTAATATGTTCCATATGAAATAAATATGGGTAATTATATGTGAACACAAATACATTCAGAAAAAAATTAGGTCACGCCAGGATTTTTGTCTTCTCATTTTGGCTCCTTGCCCTACTGGTTTTCATATCCTGCAGGTCTAAGGGTAGCAGCAATCAGTCCGTGAGCCCTTTCTTTCCTTAGCCAACATTAGAAGTCAAGATGAGGAAGTGTAATTTTATAAGATTTGCTAGAAAGTTTTAATTTAGAACATACAAGCTCTCTCATTTAGAATATGTGCAAATTACCCCTCAATTTTTCAGGAAAAATAGTCAACTCTTTACCATCTGGCTCTAATAAACACTTTTTATTTAATTTGTAAAATATTTTAAGTCTTTTTACAAGTAATCTAGAATTTTTAAATTAAAATTTTAATTTAGTTAATTTTTATTAGAAAGTCAATCATAATTTACTCATAGCAAACGATCACGTATTAATAATAGTGTTAAGGCACTATTGTTTCTATCAAGTAAATTTTGGCACGAACATCAAAAAATAGAAAATAGTATAGCCATATGTCCTTCTGGCAAAATGTGGTGGTCTAGGTTTTGTCAAAAATTTTATGTTATAAAGTCCTTCTTCCCACTGACTGACTAACTGAATAAGAAACTATATTACCTTTTAGCCTTAGAGGTATATTGCCTACTCATTAATTTTGAGTTCGAGAAAATTCTTGTAAGGTATCATTCTGAAGACACACGGTCCAAGATTTTGCTTAATTGCATCACCACATCGTACTATTCTCTGTCTCTTTGCATTCATCTTCTGATTTGCTTGAGGATTGTGAAATGTCTTTCTCTGTCAATTTTCTCCTCTTTGCTAATATAAGCAGAAAAATAAAAACTCAGAATTTCAACTGTGTTCAGTGGAAACTGAAAGTAAGAAACAAAAAATAATGGAAGGCAGGTTTCTTTTATGCCTTCCTGAAAGATGATGCATACTTTGGACAACACACTAAGAAAGCTGAAGGATAACAATTTATTTCACTTTGTATTATCTTTCTAAATGTTTCATCATTCTTTAGTTTTATTATTTGAGGACCTTTCTCATAGTTGAGAATAATTAATGAGCAATGAAGAGTAAAGATGATATAATTCCAAGGATTATTGGGGCACCTAGGTGGCCGACTCTTGATTTTGGCTCAAGTCATGACCTCAGGGTTGTGAGATCAAGCCCCGTGTCAGGCTCCATGCTCAGCGAGGAGTTTGCTTGAGATTCCTTCCCCTCCTTTCTCTCCCTCCCCCTCTACTCCTCCATCTGCTCATGCTCTCTCTCTCTCAAATAAATAAAATATTTAAAAAATTATTCATAGGATTATGAAATATAAAAATATTTCAACATACATGAAAAGTATATCATTAAGTTCTCATAATATATATTTTTTTAGCTTTTTAAAAAATAAACGTATGGTAATTACAAAATAAAATGGGTTTTATTCTGTTAAAAAATATTATCTTTTGGGACACCTCGGTGGTTCAGATGGTTAAGCGTCTGCCTTTGGCTCAGGTCATGATCTTAGGGTCCTGGGATTGAGCCCAGCATCGGGCTCGCTGCTCAGTGGGGAGCCTGCTTCTCCCTCTCCCTCTGCCGCTCCCTCTGCTTGTGCTCTCTCTCTCCCCATCTCTCTGACAAATAAATAAATAAAATCTTTTTTTAAAAATGTTATCTTTCAACTTCGGAATATCTTTAAAATAAGACATAAAATATCAGTCCTTACAAAATTCTCAAAAAATAATCAAAAATTAAAATTGAGTCTAATGATCCCAAATTCAATACTGAGAGTTAAAGAAATGAAGCTAAGAGGTCACAAATACACATAAGTCAACAGACAGTGAAACAATCAAAGGTTGTGCGCTGAGTGCATCTGCTGGGATGTCCCGAAATCTTGGGAAGAAAGTCAGCTTCTAATGAAATAAACTAATCATGTAATAATAAACTGTATATACATAAGCCAACTGTGATTTCCATATGCTTTAAAAGTCCAGTTGCTGACTCATAAGTAATCTAATCTTTTGGTGTTAAGGGAAAAGAGCTTAACGAAGCTTATTTTATTGTACATCATATTTTGGCTTCACGTAAATCCAACTATGAATTTCTTAAAGTTTTACCCATCTTGAATTTATTTATAAGGGTAACCTTCTGTAAGATTACATATGGTGATCTGAATGATACCAAGAATTCCTTGTCCAAACTCTTTTCTTACCTTACATTTCTTTTAATGTTGTCTAGTGTTTCATCATTATCAGTCTAATTCTTTAGTTATAAAAACATACTTAAATTTACATATTTAAGGAGTAATAATTCAATTGTGCATTAGTTTGATTCAGTTTTCATTTTTTTTTTTTTGTTTGCTTGTTTTTCCAGATTGCATGTTCCAAAAAGGAATTAAAGATGTATGCTTCTGGAAAGTGATTCTGTATCCAGTCAGAGGACTGCATGAGAGTAGTTAGTGCCTACTTACCTGAGAGAATGGGTGTTGGAAAAGTATTGTACAAACAGAATATCACCACCAACAAACTTCACCATGTTTGGTCACTCCAGTGATTTAGTTATCTCAGTGCCCGATAGGCCTGACTATTCCTGCATTCTTCTTTTCCCTCTTCTTCCTCCTTCTACTCCCCTTCTTCCTTTTCCTATTCTCTCTCCTCCTTCCCTTTTGCCTCTCCTTCTCCTCCTTCTAATTGCAAATGCAAATAATCCTTCAAAAATCCATATACTTATTTGTATATAACTTATATTTATATATTTCAAAGAGAATTCTGAAACCACAGCAGTGGTATGTTCCTTAGTTGTGACATGAGCCTTGATCTCTTCAACCAAGTGCAGAGGAAAGGAGAACATTAATGCTTTAATGTTTGCTTGGTTTCTTTTCTACATTCAAGAATAAGAAGGAAGAGAAGGAGAGGTGAAAGAGAAGGAGGAGAGAAAATAGGAGAAGGGAGAGAGGGAGGAGAAGGAAGAGGGGAAAGAAGAAGGAGAAGAAAAAGAGAAGAGAAGGGAACAGAAGGAAGGAAGGAAGAAAAAGGAAAGAAAAAAGGAAAGACACCTTTAAAAAATATTTGAAACGAGTATTAGAGAACTTAAAAAAAATAATATAGATGTCATTTTGCACTGTCACTCAGATATGCAAACTGATACAGTTGCCAGCATCTTTTAGAAATCATAGAGGGATCACTTGACAGACTGGGGATAAAGCCAACAGTAGGACTGTGTATTGGGGCTTAGTTTGTATGATATATTCTTCTTGAACAGCAGGGGGTAAATTTTCTAAATAGGTCACTGGGGATCCCCACAAATCCCATTAGCTGGTAATAGGATTTGTGTGCATAAATTCTCTGGCCTTGAAAATTTAGAATTTGGTGTTTAATTTTCCATATGACCTGTATACCCATTCGTGTAAATTAGAAGGCACTTCTCTGGGAAATTTCACTCTTTTTTTTTTTTTTTGCCTTTTGTTTATTCTTTTTAAAATGACGACTTTTTCCAAAGGTTAATCTTTGAAAAATTCTTTAGTGTCTGAAAGCATCTGAGGGGGGATTAAGTAGTGGAGAAAATCATGAAATACAGTTATTCATTTTTTTTTAGCTTATTAGGAAAGGCTTTAAGGGGAAAAAAAAGGTAACCCATTTCTTTTATTATACTTCTAAACTATCAGAACAAGCAACATCATGTTCATATCCTTTTAAAATATTGTAATGTTTATTAATTTTTTATACAATAAAGTTAATATAAATTGTCTTTGCCCACAGTGAGTACTGAAGATAATCTTGCCAATTTGGATTTTGGTGGGAAAAATGTCTGCCTTTGGGTCCAAAGGCTATCTGAGGATCATGAACTTTTCAAGTGATGTTGATCAAGGAAAGCAGTATCAACTTCTCAGCCATCCCCTATGAACTTAGGGGAGGAATACAGGAGATAAAGTCACCACTAGAATAAATAAACTTAACAGGCTTCTCTGAGTGTTGTTTTGAATTTTCAGGTTTGTTTGAACCCCAAATCAAAGTTAATACACAAGGGGTTTATCCTTTGAGCAGAGACATGTAGAATAGGGGCCAAAAAATTATATGAGCCCTGGGCTCCTTCAGCTGAGCTTCACCCAGATCCATCTGACATAATAATAAGTGTTTTATTCTTTATGATAAATTGCACTGTTTAGTAGTAGTAATGAGCATGAAATAGAATATCACTTATTTAAGCAAAAATAAGGAGGTTACAATAAGGACACTGTTGGAATATATCTTTGGTTAGAAAAAAGAAAGGAGGCTGCCTGTAACTTGTCAAATGCCTCAAAAATGTTTTTCTCATTTATCTCTCTTAATTAGCTGAGAAAATATTATCCATCTGCATTTTGGCAAAGGAAGACAGAGATGCTTGGGAAACTGAGTTAGCGTCCCAAGCATACACAGTTAGTTGGTGTCTAGCTTCAGTGGCCTGGTTCCACCGAGATCCAAAGACACCTCCATGCTCATCCAAGAGTGCAATTTGGCCAACCTTAACCCATTCTAATTTCAGTCATCCCAAGAGGTGTTGCTGATGCAATGGTTAAGTTTTAAGTCTGTTTTCTTTTGTTTTGTTTTGTTTTGTTTTAGTGGCTATCCATTTGGATAATTTCCAACCCTGGATTTAAACCTCTCAGTACTTTGGCGTAAAGGATTATACAAGGACAGCTGAACATTCCCATACATGAGTTTTCCATTCTGTTTCTTAAAATGAACATTGCGTTTTCTCCACTGTTATTTCAAAAAAAAAAAAAAAAGTCTTTTAACCATGGCTAAAAGAAGGGAATCTGCATATTGATTAGGTCAATGACTATGTGGATAGAGTATGGAGAGACAAAAGAGAGAGAGAGAGACCAAGGGAAGGAGGCCTGAAATGCCTGCTCTCATTCCCATGGTGCCAGAAGTGATTGATTTTAGAGGGTCAGTGTATCAGTTAACAATTGCTTCAAAAATCTTGCATAACACACAACCACAAAGTTCTCAGAGCACACAATATAAGAATTGGTTTACCTCATGCATCTATGGGATGTCTTGGGGATGTTTGGCCTAAATGGGGCTCATCTGTAGCAGCTCATCTTCACATGTCTGCTATTTTCCTTTGACGAGCTGGATATACAAGGCAAATTCCCACGTCAATGGCAGAGGATTAGGAAAGCAACTTGAAACTTGCGAGGCCTCTGAGGCATAGACCCAGAGTTGGCACACCATCATTTCTGCCATACTTTATTTGTCAAAGCAAGTTACAAGGCCAAGTCCAAAGTCTGAGGAGATGAAATATACTATATACTATACTTCCGAAAGAGGAACTACAAAGCCACGTGGCAAAAGGCAGGTGTACCAGAACAGGTGAAGCATTGGGTCATTAATGCAATTTACTGGAGCCAGCACAATTGCCAACCAAAGGGAAAGAACTCTGAGGAATGGTCTGACTCTAGGCCAGAAAGTTGAAGAATTTATCAGCTGGTTAAGTATAGCTTGTTGGGTCATAAGCCCCGTGCAAAAACTCAATTGCCGAGGGTTTGAGGAACGTTCAGGCAACTGTGCTAATGTGGTTTGTAGGACTTAAAAGAGGTCTAAAGCAGCTGTTGTGCTATCTAAAAGATTAAGAGGTATGTGATGTCTTGGGCAAGTGGATTTTTCCACACCTACACCTCAGACACTACCCTCTCCTTTTTTTTGAATGAGAGAAGAAGTTTAAAATGATTGAACTACAGAATAATTAATATCCTATTAATTTAAACTTCTTCTGTGTCCCTAGACCTTTCATTCAGTTAATAGCTGTAATAACTTACAACTAAAATTTCACATTCATATTGTGCTTCAATTTTTATGAAATGGTCTCATATCTATTATCTTAATTGATTCCAAATAATCCTATTATATGAGAAAGCCTGAGATTAATCACGCCAAATTACACATGAATCTACCTAATTAAGGTCCCTTCGCTGGTTCCAGAACTGTTCAAAATCTTAAGTTCTCCCTGCCCTTTTCCCTTCTTATTTCCCTCTTCTCTGAAGCCTTCGTACTCCTCCACATCTTTTTTATCTCTCACTGATCCTAGCAACTACCCTTCCTATAGATATAACATACAAATTCAATTTCCAAATGTTAGAGCACAAGGTCCAAATCTGGCAATCTTCCCATTTGCACTCCCCTCTCTTTGGGAGAGAGATAGCAAATAGGAGCTAGAGTTAGATGTAGGGATAGTGAATGTAAACAACCATGTTTTCATCTGGCCTGAGCTTTGGGCCCTTTGGGCATCTCTGCTAATAAGGCTTCCCAAAGAATTTACCCAAGACCTGTCTGCAGAAACTAGCTGGCTCAAAGTTCTTTCCGGAATAAGAAGAAAAAGAAAAAAGAAAATAAATACTGGTACAGTGTATTGCATGCATGTGGTGGGGATGGAGTGGTGGCTAGACTCTCAAATAATAAGGATATAGAATGAAGGTGGGTATTCTTGTTTGACCGTTCTGTATCTTATTCGGCAACCCTGCACATCTGCTGCCACATAACCACCTCTACACTCTGTGCGCTGAAGGATAGTTGGAAGAAAGGCAGGCAGGGACAAGGGGTCCCCACCATGCAAGGAAGCCCCTCAAAAACATTTTAAAAAAAGGAAACCATCCTTAAAAGGGTTTTACACCAGCCTGGAAGGAGCCCTCCACCCTTTCCCATGTGGCAGGTAGATGACAGGTGTAATCAGATTAAAACAAGCCCATAAAAACCCCTAGACTTAGAAACTCCTGTGGCAACCCTCTCGGGTCCCCTCCCTCTTCAGGGGCTTTGTACTATTACTCAACAAACTTTACTATCGCTCAATAAACTTTGCTTTGCTGCCCACCACTCTTTGTCTGGTCTGGCTCTTCATTCTTAAGTGGCGTGATCAAGAACCGTGGGCACCAAAGGAGAAGGATATCTTCTAACACCTGGTTCTAGGAAGTATCAACTTCTCAGAAAGCGTCAGAAAGAGGCTCACTGGGTCTCCTTTTGATAGAGAATATTGGCATCCCCTTATCTTTTTAAACATCAGTGGCCTTGAAATTTCTGTGGGCTTATTTGGTATAGCTTCAGAGGATATGGACAGAAGCTCTTTGAAAACGCTGCTGCTGTTGTTCAAGTTGTTTCTAAGGTAATTTCATTATACTTTGTCGAAAGCTACCAGGGGTCTAGCCTGCCAGAATTGGTGGGCAGTACCAATTATTTTCATATGTGGTGTCAGAGCTCCTTGGAAAAGGTGTGATTTTTTTTACATTGTCAGAGAACAAAGAGAATAGTGTCTCATGTGATATAATCTTTGCAGGTGTTTTCCTGTGCCTCTAAGAATTCTATTTAATTCTTGATGGGTACAATTGGAGCTCCCTTGGGAAGTTATAGGAAGGAATTGCTTCTTTATCTTCCCAATCTGTTAGTCTTCTGATGGGCCCTTAAGTACATATCCATGTGTGCCTGGGGTAAATGCTGAAATAGGTCTCTCCGAAAAATATGTCATTAAGTAGTTTGCTTCATGAACAACATTTTTTTTAAAGCATTGGTTATTATAAGATGTTAGGAGAATTCATGGAAGTAATATTAGCAGATGTTATACGAATAGATTTGCTAAACTTAAAATATTTTTATTAATGTGGCATTCTATATTTTCTTCGTATCATCTTTATGTGACTTTATTTTTTAAAATGTACAATTTTACCACAGAATATATATATATATATTTCTTAAAGGGGTGAATTATCATCTTAATTTTATAAATGTATAAAGAAAATAAATTACTTTTCTAAAATCTTACAATAATAATAATGACAATTACTGTAGTGGCAGTTATCATGTGACAGGTACATTACTAACTCATATTGCATTATTTCCTTAACTCCCCAAAACATGTTACGATGTAGATATTTATTATTACTTACACTTTACAGATGAATAAACTTCTATTTAGAGAGTTTGAGAAACTTTCCAAAAGTTACATAGGTAGATCCAGGTTTTAAAACCAGGGTCAGCCAATGACATAGGTTATTTGTTTGTTCCTTTGTTTCAAGTTTTCAATTAAATTCTAGTTAGTTAACATATGGTGTAATATTAGTTTCAAGAGTAGAATTTAGTGATTCATCACTTACAAACAATACCCAGTGCTCATCCCAACAAGTGCCCTTGACATAGGTTATTTTTTTAACTACCATGCTTTCTTAATACCCCAAACTGGAAATGAAATGTTAAGAGTGATATGAGTGAAGGTTGTACATTTTAAAAATGTGGGTTTCCCCCGCCAAGCCATCATAAGAAATAGATGAGGGGGTTGATACTGAGAGTTACTTTCACAGAGCACAAAACAAATAATGTCTTAAGTAAAAATGTCTAGAGAAAAAATTTTCTTTTTTTCCAACTATGTGAACATTGTCCCATGTGTTCTAGACTTCTGTGTGGTATGGAAAGACAGCATCAGCTGTTGGACAAAAAGGAACTATGTTGAGGGGATAATGTCATCTCATCAATGTCATGGAACTCCAATACTCATAAAGCAGTGGGGCCCGGGAAGAATGGCCCCGCCAAGAGCAGCTATCTGATTGGCCAGGGGATTAAAATAGCTTCTAATGTGATTACAGGCTCTACCCAAAAACAAAACAAAACAAAAAACATTATATCAGAGCCAACGCTGGGCTGTCAGTTTGTGGAGATAGAGCCGACAGTGAGGCTATTCATTCAATAGCACACATGACAAAATTCAGTTCAAGCCATAGGGGGCACATTTTCAAATGAAGCCTCAGAGATTCTATTATTTGGTAATGGGATTTGTGGGCATCAAGTCTCGTGTACGGAAAATCTACATTTAGGTGACCAATTTTCCATGTGACAGACCAATTTATTAAATTAAAAAACTGAGCAAAATAGTGCAAATGTTCTGGCAACTTTCAGTTTCCTTTCTCTTATATCTCTGCTTTGTCAAAAATGACACATTCATTGAATGGTAAACTACGTCTCATAAAGTAAACTTATGGAGTATAAAATAATGGTGCAATACAAAGCAAATTTAAAAAACTACAAGTCATCTATGTTTGGTGGAATTTCTCTGACAGAAATAATAATGTAAGTAAAAGGATCCAGCACTGTCTCTGAAACATAGGAAAGATCCCTTGAATGTGTCTTGAATCCAACGGAACTAGATCCTCTAAAAAAGACTTGGTTTTAATAATTAAACTGCTGCTATCACACAGATGCTCTCTGGGTAGAATTGTATAATTTTGCATTCCTTAGTGATGCTGGAACCGGGTTATAAAATATGCATGTTTTATTTATTTATTTTTATCTTAGGATTAGTGGCTGAAGACTTCTTAATTTCATAACTATGGGCTTTTTTATTTCCTTTCCACTCTCTCAGAATGCGGAGGAAGGTTTTTATTCAGGGGCATGAGTTCTGTAATGCTATTTTGCTCATATTAAGTTGAATTTTTGCCAGGTGTTATGTTAGAAGCAATCACTGCTGGGGATTCTGTGGGTGTTACTGAAAATTACTTGGACAGAAAACAATATGTTGGCTCAGTATAGGCTGAGAAAGTGGTGATGCAGGGGTGCAAGGGAGTACTTGGCAATATGTAGCAGTGGCTGGAATTCTTCCTGCATCGTTTCCAACCCAAACATCTCTACTCAGAACTTTGTCACTTTGCAGTGACAGTATTCAGACCCAAACTTCTTAGGCTGCTATCTTAGCTTAGACATTTTCTTCTTAGTTAGCATCCACCTAATCCATAACTTCTAAAATTATTTAAAGGCAGGAAGTCTCAGTTAAAAAAAAAAAAAAAAAAAAACTATGAAAATCAGTAAAGAAATTATCAAGGAACAAACTCTTGATAAGAACATTATTAAAAGAAATAAACGAGCTTCAGCCAATAATGAAAACAGAAGCTTCCCTTCCCATTTTCTGTTTTCTTTTTTCCCTACTATTTAGTACATGTCTCCTGTTTCTGTCAACATGACGCATAAAAGGACCATCTGTTCTTAGCTGTTCCTCCACAGCGGTGACTTTCATACCCTTTCCTTTAGTCGCTCTCTCTCTCACCCTCAGTTCTGGTTCCTTAATCCAACTGGTCAAATAGAATTTCCCATTTAGATTGCGTGCCTACAACCCATGTTTTATGAATTTGATAATTTGTAAATATATAAACAAAATATGGTTTTGAACAAATAGTTTTTATAAATCTATAATTTGTAAAGTTGCAAAGACAACCATATATGCTTTTATAATCAAAAGGAGGGTGACCAACCATTCTAGTAAGCCTGAAACTGTCCAATTGCTGTGCTAAAGGGCCCATGTCCTGAGAAATCCAAGAATTCCAGGCAAACCGGGGCAACTGGGCACCCTAAAATGATAACTGTAGTTCTAAATATCCTGGCAGCTAGGGTGAAGAGGAAAAGTTGCTATTCATCATATAACTCATTATTATGAGGAATAAGATATATCATTTCTCACAGAAAGTCTGTGTGTGTGCGTGTGTTGTTTGTGAATTACTAAATTCGAAGAAAAGTCAGTATTTAGGAGGCACTGAGTAATACACAGGATTCTATGTGACTTTCTCAAAAACGTACATAGAACCTAAAGGACTGGCTCTTACACTGATTTTTGGAAAAGGAAATCTCTAACCCTGGACTATATTAAAGGGAGGTAATTCTGTGGGCATCTTAAGTGCTGATGCATCTTTCTGGGCAGTTAGAAAATACTTAAGGAGGAAGTAGCTAATATGCTCCTTAAACTATCAAGCTATAACAGTGATTTCTCTCTGCTAGACCTTTACTAGGACCTGGAGAGCAGAATTGAAGGTTACTTGCTTGATCAGGGCCTTTGCTAATCCAAATTGTTCATCAAGACAGATCAGCAAGTGTGGTAGCTCTATGTTATCCACTGCAATGAGTCTAAAATCTTAGGTCATTCAAACATTTAGCACTTAAACTTTTCTACTATTTTAATGCTAAAAGCTTTCCTAGTTTTACTCAGAAGGGATTTATATTTTCCCTGCATGTTCTTGGCCTTGCTGCTTCCCAGGATGAGCCTGACCTCTTACAAGTAAATCTTCCTTTCTTCTTTCTTTTCCTTTCTTTTATTTTTTCATTTCACACATATTTGTTGAGCACTTACTCTGTGCCAATTACAGTGGCTAAGTACCAAAGATATAAGAGTGGACACAAGAGACACAAACTCCTGCCATCATGTATCCTACAATCTACTGAGGGTATACAGACAATAACAACAAAGGTGGTGATCAATTCTTGGGAGAAAGGGAGATTGGAAGAATTAGGGATGATGTTTATATTTTAAATAAGAAATTGACACTGGATAAAAAGCTAAAGGAGAGAGCATGCCATGGAGAGATAGGAGGAAGATTTGGTAACTTGTGCACCTCTAATTTTGATATAGCTTTTCTTTGTATCACTCTGCTCTAAATACCCATTGCTTGGGTGTAACATAAATAGACTAATCTCGAGGCCTCAGTCGGAAGTAAGTAGAGTTAAGACTATAACTTAGGCAAAGCATATATGGTTTGGACTTTTATATCTTTCTCATATTGAAATTGGAAAACAGTGTAATTCTAATAAACACTATTGTCCATAGTAATCTCATGGCCAAAATAGGACGGTATTATGAAAAACACTACTGGATTAGAGCATCAAGAAACCAAGGCTCTGATCCATGGTTATACTTATAATTAGCTATGACAACGTACAGCTCATATTCTGGTGCTGTTTATTTAGTTTTTAACATGATAGAGGTTGTCAACATGCATTCTACAGCAACTTCTAGTTCTGGAATGATGTAATCTAAGATTCTAGAATTAAGTTGTATGAATTCAAAACATCACTCTGCTTTAGACAAAAGTAGTATTTCTTGGGGCCCCTCACTTCCCACTTCAGAAACTTACCATTCTAATACTTGAATGGAGCCAGCTCAAAACACCCTAGGAAGACTGCCTCACAGCATGAGGCAAATATGCCCAGTCCACTAAGCTCTCTCTTTTAACAATTATGGCAGGCAAAAGTCTAAAATATCCACAGTGACCTAAGCCCTTGTATAATCTCTCTTTGAGTGTGAGCAGGACCTGTGAATATAATGGGATCTCATTTCCAAGATTATGTTACTTTATATGTCAAAGTTTAGTTAAGGAAAGATATAATAAAGGACTCTAATTAGTTGACTTTGAGTTAATAAAAAGATGGATTATCCTGGGTGGGCCTGACCTAAACAGGTAAGCCATTTAAAAGAAGGGTTAAGACTTCCCTGAGTTTAGAAAGCCGTGAAAAAGTAAGCCACCATGAGTTTTACATCTGCAAGAAAACTAATTCTGCCAACAATCTGAAGAGCTTGAAAATAGGTTCTGTCCTAGTCAAGTCTCCAGATGAGACCCCAACCCTGGATGATGCCTGGATTATAGTCTTATCAGACCCTGAGTAGAGGACCCAGTAAGCTGTGCTCAGACCCCTGACTCATGAAAACTCTAAAATAATAAGTAGGTTGTTTCAATCCATTTAGTTGGTGGTAATTTATCATGCGGCAGTAGGAAACTAATATTTTAGTAGAAACAGAATTGTTACGATGATGCCATCTAATTAAAAAAAAAAAAAGCAATCCACATACATTGAAGACCAAAATCTCATTTACTATCAATAGATGAGACACTGTTAATATTTAAGTGAATTTTCATGTAGGATAATTCTAAGCATAGTTTACACACACACACACACACACACACACACAATCAAGCATAAACATGCCAACCGTGCTGCCACCTCATGGCATTTGTCCTAGCTGCAGAGGGCAGTGAGCACATGGGCTTTGGCGGATGGAAAGTTTCGATGTGGCCAGCTGGACTACATTTCCCCTGTCTATACGTAGCCTTGAGGCTACTGGACAGTTAAATCATTCACACCTGTTTCTTACAATTTTCTAACTTACAGTGGGAGCAACAAATTCTTGACTCTCAGGACCAAAACTGAGGCAGCGCACTGAAACTTCGTGACATTCCACACACATCTCAACTGTCACTCTCTTAAACCTTTCAAACTCCCAAACCCTCGTTTTAAAACTTTCTGTTTGAATTACCTAGTGTGGTTTCTGTTTTCCTTAATGATCTTATTGCATAACAATGCATGCTTACTGATACAACACAACGATGATCTAAATCACATTATGTTAGTCAGTTTGATAACTAATTGATTACTATTATTTATTATAATTGATAGTCATAAGTAAAATCATGCAGTTAACATTGCTTAATATTGAAGGTTTTAATCTATATTGATACTTTCCCTGGCTTCACATTCGACTTGTGGAGTCTCAGATGTTATTTTATCTTATGTATACCTTTTTCGTCTGAAAGAAATCTTTGGCAGAGATAAGGTAGTGTAGCAGACTTCGGTATGTGTTTAAATAAAGTTAGAGACTTCTAGAATTCTCATCACAACTTCTCACTTCCCACATCGCCCTTCACTGCTGACAGAATCACATGCCAGAGTGACAATTTATAACTAAAATAGACTTTAAGTCTTAGATATATCCCTGGCCAAAAGGCTAGTTTAGTGCTGAGTACATATTTTGCACTCTGGTTATTCTTTTTCTTAATGGGTTCTACAGTTTTACAAGTAAAACAGCATGACTAAATGTGGTGTATAGAAGTTTTGCAAGTGGGGGCGCCTGGGTGGCTCAGTTGGTTAAGCGACTGCCTTCGGCTCAGGTCATGATCCTGGAGTCCCGGGATCGAGTCCCGCATCGGGCTCCCTGCTCAGCGGGGAGTCTGCTTCTCCCTCTGACCCTCCTCCCTCTCATGCTGTCTCTCATTCTCTCTGTCTCAAATAAATAAATAAAATATTTAAAAAAAAAAAAAAAAAAAAAAAAGAAAAATAAAAAAAGAAGTTTTGCAAGTGAATAGAAATATGTATGTATGTATTTACTTATTTATTTTGAGGTATAATTAACATATATTGGTTTTACATTTACAAAACGATTCAATATTTGTATATATTGCAAAATGATCACCAAAATAAGTCTACTTAACATCTATCACTACACATAGTTACAAATATTTTTGGATGAGAACTTTTAAGATTTACTCCTTTGTTAAAGAAATAAAAAATATTCTCTCTTTGGAACTTTCAAATATACAATACAGTATTATTAACCATAGTCACCATGCTATACATTGCATCTCCAGGACTTACTTATTTTATAACTGGAAGATTGTACCTTTGGCCCAGAAGTGTTTTTTTTTTTTTTTTTATAGTGGGATAAAGAGAGAAGCATTCCTCCTTCTCCTGAGACATCTGAAATCCTAAAACATAGGTGCCTCACATCTCTCCTACTCTTTAGGACTTCCATGCCTGTCACACAGCTTTCAAGCAACTAATGCTATGAAGACAATATTTCAAAACTTTATCCTCAAACCAAATGTTTACATAAGCACATATTCAACATACATCTCCAATTGGACTTCAATTTCTCTTCCCTTACAGGCAGAGGAGGAATGCGTATGTAGATGAAGAATCTTACAGTATCCGAGGACTTAACTAGCCTGCATTGAGACAGGCTACCTCAACCCAATAAACACATGAAATGAAGGCTGTGCAGAGCAAGACCATCTCGTGGCACTGAGTATGAAATCTGCTGTCTGAGGTTGAAGCCTAACCACTTAGCTATTTCTTTTAAGCTTCATTTCCCAGCACAAAAGGCCATTCTTTAGCCCTATCAGTTCACATCAGTATAATGCAAATCTTTGATATCTAAAGTTGGTTTAAATTCAGCACAGAAACATGAAGTTTGCACTGTTGTTATGTGTATACTGCAATGGTCACACAATAGAGTATGTCTTGACTAGGAATCAACACATTTAATAAAGACATCTTATTTATCATGTCTAAAGTATAGCTCATAGGAAAATCTGAAAGTTTTAATCACATCAAAACCTCTGAATAAAAAAAATGTTAAATGAAGAATTTGCAATTACAGATGATTATATACATACAGAGAGAAAGACTTCTTGAATTCTTTTTTTTTTTTTTTAATTTATTTGACAGAGAGACATAGCAAGAGAGGGAACACAAGCAAGGAGAGCAGGAAAGGGGGAAGCAGGCTTCCCGCGGAGCAGGGAGCCCGATGCGGGGCTCGATCCCAGGACTCTGGGATCATGACCTGAGCCGAAGGCAGACGCTTAATGACTGAGCCACCCAGGCGCCCTGAATTCTTGAATTCTTGAAGCTATTTTGGTGAAGTGAGTGCCAAGGACATATCACTAGTTAGCAGGAGGGGGAAAGCAAGAAGCCAGGCCTCCTGATTCCTACACCAAACGTTTAAATAACAGTTTAGGTGCAAAAATTTGCTCAATATAATGAAAGTTAATGAAAATTAACAATTTTTTATTTCCTCTTAACAGAGATTTATACTACAGAGAAACTATATTGGGAAAGTCTAAACTCAACTTTTTGCCTGTATACATAGATTCTACCAAGCCATTGCAGGATGCACACATATCCATTTATATCAGTGTTTTCCGATATGTGGTTTGCAAAACATTCGTAGGTTTTGAGATCAATAAAGTAGATCATGAAGAGCATTTAAAAAATATTAAACAGTAACTACAAAATAGCAGAGTGTATTACTCATGGTAAAGGTAAATGAAGTTTTATAAAAGTATTATTTAACTTTCATTTAAGTTCTATGTACAACTTTATATATTTAATTTAAGTTTAAATGTGTGTATGAGGTCACAGTGTAAAATATATTTTTTACTTAGCCACAATAAAAAATATATCTTAAAGCCACTGGTTACAGAAATGTAAGCTTCTTAAGAAATGTATCCTACGTGAAACAGAAAGAAGACAAGGAACCAAGATGCAAAGTCTTGTTGCAAGAAATAGAGTGATGGCAGAATACAGTATGTTTTCATAAAAGATTTCTTTGGAAATGAAAATAAAGAGAGACAGGCTACTTTGTTCATTGCATCACAGGGACCCATCCCAAAGAGCTTTACTTTATGGCGGTAGTTTGTGCTACAGAGACAAGATCTAAGTCTCCCCATCTTTATGTCCCCACCTCTGTTTTTACAACAAATATGCCTTTTTGGAGTTCAAAATTCAAAATTCACCACCATCATCCACAAACTGAGCCAAAAAGAAAGTTTGAAGAGAGAATGAAGTGTGTGAAAAAAATACCAGTAACAACCTCTCTTTGGTCCCTGAGAAGAGTGTCTCCAATGAGAGAAAGGTTCCTGGCATTTCCTCATGCTGGTGTTCAAAAGGGAAGGAGGTTTTATTTCAAACGATTCATAATTCTAAGCATTGGATCACAAACTCATTCACAGTAGCTTTCAAACAGGTGAAATGGATCCATACTGAAAGGCAAAGGAAAACTGGCTCCATTCCTCGGTGCAAACACCAGCCCTTCCTCAGCCTCCTGGTACCTTCTTTCCCTTTTTCACACTAAGGAGTATGTAGTGAAAGAGGACACGTATGCATTCATGCCCCTCTATGAATGTGGCAACTGGTACTCAGTAATGACTGACAATCTTCAATCAAGCAGTAGCATGCAAAGGGTTAAAAAAATCAAAATCTGGGCTTGCAACCCCAGATAATCAATAACATAGTAATAGTGAAACTAACGTGCCAAATATTTGAGGCATAAATGCAATATATGGTGGAGGAAATTTTTTTACATGCAAAAAGTGATGGCATTTGCTCAAGTTCTGATTAAGTTCGGCTAAGTCGTATTTTTAAGTGTAAGTAGCAAGCCTAGGGTTGCGTTAACAGGCGGTCTACTGATCTCAATAATAAATCCTGGATTCTGTTAAGAGTTGAGTTTGTAAACTGCAAATCCTGAGCACCAGTTCTTAGATGCAAAAGCCAAATTCAAATTTCAAGTTCTGAGCTAGTGTACATTCGCTTTTGAATTAGAAAAGGATTATAGGTCAAGCTACCTTCCAAATGTAGTTTCTTAATTCTAAGCATCACATAGACTAACTTGGGAATTGTAGAAATCAAATCATAACATGAATATTGCTTTGGATTTTGATGACACATAAAAATGAGTTAATTTCAGAAACATATTTCTAGTGTACAAGAAATAGGAAATGAGACCTCTTTCTGAAAATAACTTCTAGATTTATCTGTGGTCACTTTTCTGAGTGCCATTTCTATATTGAAATTAAACTCCTAATTTTCTTCCCTGTAGGAAAAAAAAGATGGTGTGTCAAGTTTTATGAAGTCATTAACAGACTCTGATTGCTAGAGTTACAACAAAATAAATTGTCATGTCTGCAACAATAAAGACTGACCCTTGGAGATTATATATTTCTAAGTGTGGCATTATCTACACATACAGAGTGAAAATAGAATTGAGAAAATATAAGTTGATAAATCAGACTAAAGAACATGTCCAGTAATTGAATCAAAGGAAGTTTCACATTTTCCAGGTAATGTCTAAATTTCCCAATCTCTCATTTTATTTGTAACTGAAGCCTCTGGGCATTAGCCCAAAATATTACTTCTTCAACATGATATTATTATATTATTATTATATTATGATATTATTCCTTAAAGTTTAACAGAAAATTATGCTTAGAATCTGAGAATCATTTTATAATTCAATACCACACATTCAAAAATTTATATAAATCAGGAACTTCTCACCAGCATCTATGTAAATTTTTCTTTACTTAATTATCTAAACAACATCTGAAGGTCCATACAATGGAATAATACTGGCACACAAAACAAGGGTATATTCTAAAAGCATTCTACTAAGTAAAGGAAGCCAGACACACAAAACAGTGTGTAATGTATGATTGCTTTTATTCATGAAATCTTACAAGACACACTATAGTGACAGGAAGCAGATCTGAATTTGCCAAGGGCTGAGCTTCAAGGAGAATGACGGCAAGGTGGCATGAGGGAACTTCCTAGGGTGATGCAAATGTTCTAAATCACGCCTGTGTTGGTGGTTATACTATTGCAAACATTTGTCAAAATCATCACAAAAATCCCTGAACTTCATTGAATCAAAAGTATATTCCTACAGAGTTGATATTTGAAAATTGAAAGAAAAAATCACCTGAGGTAAATGTTTGTTTGTTCTTTTGTTTAGAGGAAGAAACAGGTTGAAGGTGAGTGATTTGCACAAGGTCATACAGCCGGTTAACTGGACCCCCACCTCTTCGGGCTGAGACCAAGAACTAACTCAATACAAACAGGTAGGAACTTGCATAACACTCTGTTTCCATCATCAGCACCTCTGGCTGTGTCCTGTCTAGAAGAGACAGGCAGCACGTATTTGCAATACATATATAAATAAGTTGCTCACTCTACTGCACAACCTTGCCTCATAATATCTCTCTTCATAGTATTTGGTTTCTTTAAGAAAATCTGAACTGAATAATCAAAAGTTCCTCAAATGACAAAGATATTTTATAAATATAATAAATCTCTCTGCAATATTCAGCTATGAATTATAATCTTTACCTTTCAAATCAAAAGTCATTTATTCTGGGGGATTAGAAGTATGAATTTTTCTTGTTGGTGCTGAAATTCTAGGGCTTATATTTAGCATAAGATTCCTTTGCTTTCTTATTGCTTTTCTGAATGAGAATATTGAAAATTTATATTAGTCTTTTCTTTTTGAGTTGTCATAGTTGGGCCTTCTCACCCCCACCCCCCACAGTTCTCTCTAATGAGTTTCATCTAAGACTTCCACACCTTGAACGTGGTGCAGATAGATATTTGATGCTTGCTCAAGAGGCCCAGCCTCGACCTGTCCAGTTTTCATTCTGTTTATAAATGGCCTTGTATCCTATCACAGACTCTCGGAGCATACCCAGCTTTTGGACAATTTTTTCTCTCAAATTTCAAATACCACAATCTCTCCTTGCCTCTGGAACACCCTTGTTTACTGGAAAGAGTTCCTTATAAACAATTTAAATGTGGTTGTCAAAAATCCATGCCAGCCTCTTCAGCTTCCTCCTCCATACTCAGGATAATTGCCTCTGCAAATTGCAAGGAAACAAGGTATCTCTCCTTCCCTTGCTTTGTGTGTGTGTCTCTCTCTCTCTTTTCAAAGACTTCCAGACTCACTCACTGCCTAGGTCTATTTCAGATTGATGAAAGTGTAATTTAAAAGGTAGTCTTTTTTCTTTCCTACAAAAAAGGGGTCTTCAATGGAGATAAAGATTGCCTCATATAAAGATTATTCGAGATGCCATTTAAAAATAGAAAACAGCATCAGACATGCAAATGTAGAAGTGGGTTTGGATTAGAAACATTTCTTTATATAAATCATAATCCTCTTTCTATTCATTAACTCGAAATACTACCAACTTCTGCTTTGTATTACCATTTAATGGAAGGAAGCAAAATAATCTAAATACCAAGGGCAGTAGCAGGACAATCCTGAGTTCACAAGCAAAGAAACCTCAGTTCATCTCAATTATTTAACAACATGTATCTAGTCATTTCAGGCCTCACAGGAGGTGTGTGATGTGTGCACAGGATCCAACAAGAAAGGGAATATATTATTGCATTTACAAGCTTGCTTAAACTATTGAAGGTAATAAATTCCCTTAAAAAATAATTAAGGATGATTTTTCTTTAAGCACTTGACTTACAGCATTCAGATGTATCAATACAGATATGCATGAGGAACATAAGCCCTGCACCTTTCACTGGCAGTGATGAGAAGTTAAGATGTTTCCACTTTAGTACATAAATTGCATTATTTTTATAACTAACTAGAAAATGCTCATAAGGAAACAGGTTGGTATAGAAACTAGGAAAATGCTCTCTTTTTAGGAGTCTTGAAATTGTAATATATGTAGATATCCTTGATTACAGTATAGATGCATTTTAACAGTAGGTAATTCAGTATAAATTACAAATGAAAATGTACATAGGAACTTCTCGAAGGGACTTGGGTCAGGGTTGGCAGATTTGCCAAATAAAAACATAGAACATTCAGTTCAGTTTAAATGCCAGGTAAATTACAAATACGTTTTTAGTATAAGTATGTCCTATAAAGTATTTGGAACACATTTATACTAAAAAATGATTTGTTATTTGTCTGAATTTGAAATTTAACTAGATGTCCTGTATTTTATCTGGCAGCCCTAATTTGGTATAAAAATGGTACAAAAGCAAACGTGTGAGTTACTCTGCAAGTACTAAAGTGACTTCAAAATTAATGTTATACAAAGTTATCTTGAAGTTTGTTGTTAGTCTTTAGAAGACGGCACAGTATTGGGGGCCAGACCTGAAGCTTTCATTTGTCAATAAAATTTTGTCAATTAAAAAAAAATGAAAATGGACATTTTTTTCATTGAATAACAGAAAAATGAAGATAATGGATCAAGTTTGTAACAAAGGTAAATAGTATAATTGAATTAATAAAATTTAGAAGAGATGATATTCTGCAATTGTTTTAAAATATGCTTATTTGATGAAATAAAAAGAGGACCTCACTATACTCGTCCTTCTTTTTAAGATCTGTAAAATCCAAAAGTTTTGCTACTACTGGATTTTACTGTTCTTTTTACATTTGAAGTCCTATTATTTTTGTCTGGTTAGTATTAAAGTAAGGAAGTTCTCGTTACTTTTTTACAACTTTTTTTCCTTCTATTAATTCATGTTCACATGATTATAGTTCTTCCTCTGTTTTGGTCCAATCACCACCACACTGAACTGAGGGAACTACTCTCCTATTTGTAAGAAAATCTGCTTATTTTTTTTTTTTTTTTTTAAAGCTTGCATTCGCAATTTCTGACTGATTATATTGCACATGTTGACCTGGACCACTTATGCCCTTTGTAGCCACCATCTTAGTCCAATTTACTCTCTCTCCATACATTTCTAACAGCTTCTGGACTGATTCCTCTCCTTTCACTCCTATTTTGATTCAATTGATTCCATTTACTTTATACAAAGTAGCTATCTGATCTTTTAAAAATACAATCAGATAGGATCACTTTCTTATGCAAAACCCTCTAGTGGTTTCCCATCACCCTTAGAATAAAATCCCAATTAAAGACCAAGCCTGAAGGACTTGATGACTTTAATACTGCTCCAGCTATATTTCCATCACCCCCTCTCCATCCTGTCTCTTGCTTCTCAAATATGCCCCCTGGGTATCCTTGAGGCAGGACATTGCTCTTGTGTTTCTTTTCTGTGCAACTTCTTTCCTTCAGATCTTATCATTGCTCATTTTCTTACTTCATTCAAGTCCAGGCTTTAATATCACTGCTTGAGTATATGTAATAAGCCATCGCCTAGCCCCATCCCACAATATATACACTGTCTTTCTTTACTTTTCTTCATAGTACTTCAGAATACCCAAAACTATTTACTTATTCATTATATAACTCTACATATTGGAAAATAAGAGCTTCTAAAAAAAATAACCTTGTCTCTTTTGTTCCTTGCTTTAGCCACATTGCCTAGTTATATTTAAATTATTTTTTTGCTATGGTCTCAAACTGTACCTTCTTTTACTAAGAGAACATCAGCTTCCACGTTGCCTTGTGTGCAAAGGGTTAAACCGAGAATGGAGAAGGGAGGCAGCTTGAAGGTGAATCGTTGCCGTGGTGGGCTTCCCCCCCACCCCCGGTATTGAACAAGGTGAAGGGGGAGAATCCAGGGCCAGTGTTCTCCTGCTCCCTGCCAAAAACGGGGGTGAAGGGAGGTGGGTCGGACCATGGAGAGCTGAGAGTGGGATTCATCCAGGCTCACACAATAACCTTTTGATTTTTTTTTTTTTTCAAAAAGGAGACTCCCTCTGCAAGATGGCAGGATAAGGGGTCTTCCTTCCCAATTTCTCACATTAGCCAATTCGAGGGCTCCTTGTGATGGGATTAGAAATAATCTGAAACCCTACTGTTTCTTGACAACACTGACCTAGAGGTTAAGAAGCATCCATTGCATAGAAGTATTTGCTCCATGGATTAAAGGGATATTCTTGCTACTTGTCCTACTAGCCTGCCATACCTTACCAAACAAAATAAGAAATTATAGGAGACATACAGCAAAGGCCTTTATTCTGAAATTCTCTCTATAAATGTACAAATAAAAATAAAAACGCTTTCACCTACAAGCCACAATTATTGTTTTCCAATCAATTAACAGGAAGTTAATAATGATCATTAAGTATTTTTTTTTTCCAGCTGGAGCCAAAATATAGTCCCAGAGATGGAAATCTCTAAAGATCATTCTGTCTGAGTATTCCCTGCACTGCATTATCTGAAAAGATCTTGGCATTATGGAGGGGAGTGTTTCCAGTTGCTAGTGTTTATACTTACATGCTGAAAAAAGTTAAAGAGAAGCGCTTTTCCAAGAGGTTAGTCATAAGTAACATGAAAAGCACCAACAGAATATGCCTAGCACATAGTAGCTGCTCAATAAATATTTGTTGAATAAATAAATGAATAATTCAACTCATTTTTCCCCTTTGAAACAATTGAAAGTTGCATTTTATGTAAACATAGTCTGGAAGCTCACAAAGATTTTTCTCACAAAATCCAAAGGTCCAGTTTAATTCTTCATTTTTTTCTACTTAATAGATGTCTTCCTCCTTGAAATTGTCTCTTCATTTATTATTCTGACACTAGACAAAACTGAATCTACTTTAAAAAAAAAAAAAAAGTCCTACTCTATCTCTTTTGAGTTCTTCTCTCTCTCTCTTATCAGCCCGTAGGTCTGTTTCTCCATGACTGTATTTAGTGATGACCCTTTAAGTTCGCTCCCTCAGAGAGTTTGTAGATTTAAATATTTCTTCCATGCTAATGACTCAAATGGTGTTTCCAGTCCTCACTGTTCAATGATGCTTCAATCTCAAGATTTGGAAAGGCTGCTGCTGAATTTCTGATTCTAAAGAAAAATGTTTTTCAAGAATTTACAATGACTTCACCCTGGCTCCTAAGTCATGTTTAGGGAATGACACTTAGAATCTAAACCTGCTTCTCTAGTTGTCTGTCCCAGAATACCCCAGTATGAGCCCTCTCCCATTGAAGTCACTGAGTTGTAATTACTTCCAGTTTCTCCCTATCTATATCTATAGCATCATGCTGCTATTCTCTCTTCTCAGAATGCCTCCCGCTCTTCATTAAATATCTAAAATCAGTAACATGCAGTCCAAGGGATGATTTGCTGGTTAAGTCAGGAGGAAAAAAAGGAAGAAAAACCAGAACACTGGACCTAGAAGGAGGAGAATTTGATTGGTATCTAACTAGGTGACTCTAGGAAAATAATTTCTCCCTAGGTCTCGCATTCAACAGTATGGGATGTTTCAGGGGTAGAGCTCTAGATTAACTCTGCAGTCCTGTTCAGCTTTAGTAGATCTTTTTCATCTGAATATAAATATTTGTTTAAAATAATTTGCCTTTTTCTTTGCCCTCCCAAACTCCATGTATCATCTCACTATTTTCCAAGCCTAGCAAGTACACTGTTCTGCATAGTTTTGCTAGTGGAGATGAAAATACTCATAATGAAAGTCTACATTATTATGACATGGTACTAATGAAAACTTACCTTCCACAAATCAAGCTAAGGGGAAAGAAAGAACATTTATATGTTACCAAAAAGATACAATTTTTGGCATTTGTGACATTAGATGTTTCATATGCATGACGTGGAAAAACTAGAGCTATATTTTTTAGGTAATATGGGAACAATAAAACAAAGCACAGTAGAAGTGAAGTATTATTTTCTTTTAGGAAAAATATTAAAATAATAAATTGCTATTTTACCATTTTTATCTAAATCAAATAAAAAGTTTGAGCCAAAGCTTTGTTGGCATAACCATGTGCCTAGTCACGGCTCTCTGATTATCTCCAGAGGACTCGTGGAGATAGACTTCTCAGTCTGTGATCACTTCCTCCACACCCCCAGGCTCTCTCCCCAGATTTGACTAGTGGATATACACTCCTCAATGTTTTGTTTTTAAAAAGCTATCCTGAGGGTGGGAAAAATACCTAATTTTACAAAACTAGGCCTAGATAAAGAAAGACCTTTTCTCAGGGAGGAAGTAATAAGTGCCAGGCTTCTCATGGTAGATATTTTCCTGATATAAAAAGGACACCTGAGGCCAGGCCAGGCCTACTGCTTCCTGCGGTCAGGTGACATGATGCCATGTATGTTTCCATCTCCCATTTCACTCTAAGGACCACGTTACTCTGAAGTTGAGTTGGAATTAAAACTATGCACCTGTGAGATAGGAGAGAAAAAGAGAGTATTTGTACATATGTGTGTTTATGTGTATGTGCATGTACAAAGGCACTCGGCAATGGATGTGAAAATAGAAATAAATTTGTGGGTGGCAGAGTTAGTAGAGTGTGAGGTCATAACTGTCAACAAGCCCAGAGGCTTTGGGAGTTTTGAATGTGTTAACAGCAAGAAAAGCAACAAGTTTATTTTTAAACAAATAATATCCATATTTTTCTCAGAAGATTCAGGAAATATACAGACATAGAAATGCAGTACCTATCTGTGAATAAAGAACTCACTATTTTCAATGTCAATAAATAGGAAACACAAAAATTGGATTCCATAATAATTTAAGTCTAATATATTTATTCCCAAACTGAGCTGTCATCTGTAATGAGTTTATTGAGCAACCTCAATAAACCAAGTTGCAAACATGAAATGATTTTATTTTTTTCATAACCGCCCACATCCATGCAATGTTGAACCTCATATCCCTGCTGGCTAAAAGCCACATTTGCTAATAATTCTTTGTCCTGATCTCATTATTTGTCAGCCAACTTTCAGTTATCCAATCTCCTCGTGGTCTATAGGACTCATCCTTGCTTATTTTAAAACTTTGCTTCATAATCTAAAGAATCCCTTCCTGTCCCCCCAGTCAGGTATGAGCTAAATCCTAATGGCTGCCGGGTAGGGTGGGTTGATGTGGCTCTCGTACTTCTTCCTACTCTCTTTTCTTGATGCCGGGTCCTTCAGCACTGGTGACTGGAAGAGGGAACCTGACAGCTGCAACCCTCTTTCCTCCCTAACCAGTCACTACACACAGCCCACAGTTCCAGCACTTTTCCAGGGCTCAATGCAGAGAGACGAGAGACGGAGAGATGGCCAGTTAGTTCTGCGAAGCACCCTGAGGCATGGGCAGCTCCGATTGTCTGTGTTCTTCATCTCAACTCTCAAACAGCAGGCCTTTCTCTCTGTAGCAATCTCAGCAAACTACAGATCCAATTGCATGGAGTCAAGGGTTAATCCTAGGGCCTGTGAGCACCTACAGGATCCATCTCCCACAGTGCTTGGGAATGGAATCTGCTGGGACAGGAGTGTGCTGGTCCTTGCTCCGGCCTCTCTGCGAGGCCTTTCTCAGCACGCTCTCCCATAGTTCTCCACTGTTGTATGAGCACAAACCATGACAACCAGTCGGTTTTACCTTCTTGCAACTTCCTCGAATTGCCTCACTTGGGGAAAAGAAAGCCACCCTTTGTCTCCAGAAGAATGGGCTTACATCTTTGTGTTAGACAGCCTTGCAGGAATCAGGGAATTTTTTTGCTTTCACTCATGCACACAGACTCTCTAAGACTGACAAAAATGTCTTCTTCTTCTTCTTTTTTTTTTTTTTTTTCTCTTCTTTATTCTATAAAGTTTCCATGACTTTATATAAGACAGTTTGCAGCCCTTGGCATCTTAGCATTTTACAGCCAAGAAAGGCAGAGCTATGCACTTTTGGCAAGACAATAGGATTTGAAGTGCAGCAGGCTTGTGATTATAATAATGTCAAAGGACCAAACAGCTCTAATTTTTAACCCTTAGTGTTTGGAGTAATGATTCCAAACATTTGTACTACTTGATTTTTTTTTTTTTTTAATTTTTTATTTTTAGTCTCTCTTTTAGAAGATCAGTGTTGAAGTTTGATTCCTGGGGGAGAAAAAAGGACTTTGTGCATCTTGAAGCAGGATGGCATTAAATTTCTTACTTCCTTCTCATTGTTTGGTTTAGCTTTGACACTCGGAGCTGACTGTGAGCTGCTTTGGGAGTTTTAGGGAGGTTAACTATTGGGTTTCATCTCCAGCTTCATGTGACGCATCTGCAAATAATCAAGATACAGAGAGAAGCTCAGAGTAGGAGCAGGCTTCGGGGTTTGATTTAACTAAACCTTCCTGTGAGCCACATTTCTTTGTTTATATACATTCCTGCTCTGAAGGCCAACTTCCTGTCATAGAGCTACATACCAAATTGGAGGATTTAGAAAACAGTGTGGTTCAAACCATTAGAACGCTGGAAACAGACTTCAAGTAATTACTATTGTCCAAAAATATGTAATAAAATACAGCACCTCATCCTAACCATCATGATTTAAATCCTTTTCATAGAATCACATACATTTACACACTTACAAATAGAAAGAGGAATTAGTGCAATTTAGGGCACAAAAATATCTGTCAGTATAGAACTCGTTTGGAGACACCAAAGTGACATAGGACAAAGATTGAAAAGGAAAGAAACTTATTTTTCAACAGTGATAAATCCCTGAGAGAAGACACAGTGTGACCAATACCATATGGTATAAGTTTGAGCAGTACAAATTTCTCAAATAATTCAGGTGTCATGGTGCCTTTGGCCCACTCACTGTGTCATCCTTTATCGGTTATTTTCTACTTTTTAGATCTATATCTACCTTCTTTTTCAAAATATTACTTAATCTATCCTTCCTGTCTTCTCTTAATATCCCATCCTCTCTTTCTCCCAACAAATCTCTCAGTTTGCTTTCCCAGGTGATACCTGCTTTTTACCATATCCACAAAATACATTATCCCATAGCTTCTTTCCTAGCTATATTCTCCAAGATATAAATCATAAAGTTCAGGTTTAAGTCTAAGTTAGATCTCATTAAAACTTAATTAGATCGGGCCTCTTCCACCCAGAAATCATTCTTCCCATAGTCACTGATGACCTGGTTTTTAAATTAAAAAGCAATGGGCAGCTCTCACTGTGTACTTAGTACACTTTATCTAGAATTGGATTCTCTCGACAGCACCCTCCTTGAAACTGCATCCTCCCTTAGTTTCTATGACATTATCGTTTCTGGGTTAGTCACCATGATCAACCTCTTTTCTTCCTGCGTCCTTCTAATCTTGGGGCTTTCTAGGGTGCCACTTGAGATGTGATTTTTATGATCTACACACATTCTCTATTCCTCTTCTGTAGCATTAGTTGCACAATGGATGCTGATGATCCCCAAATCGACATAGCTACCCTGTGGTTCTCCCCCACTTACTGCATCCTTCCAACAAGCAATTCCTTTCACTCTTACCTACAAATGCCATTTGAATGTACAATTTCTCTCTACTTCCAGTCTTAGAAACAGTATGATATAGAGTAGCTAGAAGTAAATCCCTGCTCTGCCTCCTGCCTGCTGTATAACTATGTGTAAGTTATTCAACCCCTCTGTACCTCAGCTTCCACATCAGTAAAATGAAGATAAAAAGAGTAACTAGCCACAGAGTCTGCTGATGCTGTTATCATTATTATAGTTCCATTCATCATCATCTTTAAAAATCCTTATTACTTGTTACTGCCTAACAGGTCTTCTGCCCCATGTTGGCTCTCTTAAAATTAATTTTCCACCAAACAGATCGATCTTTCTGAAGTGTTAGCCTATCTTTTCAGTGCATATAGCTCTGGGATGGCTTCCCTTAATTTTCACAGTATCTCAGTTGAATCACACTCTACATGATCTGACTTCCACCAGCCTTTTGAACCCAACCTTTTGGCCCAAAGGAGAATGGAGAACATCAGATGCCTCCTCCGACTTTCAACCAGCAATTACGGTGCTGTATGTCCAACCTCTCAATACTAGAATTATTTTCCTTTTGGCGAAAAAACTCGACCTGTCTATTTCTTAAGATGCATTCTAAACAAATAGGCAAGTTTAAAGTGAGAGTTAGTAATTTTTGTGGGCACAGCCAAGTCATATATTGAGACAGAAAAACTAAAATGCAAATATCACTACACAACTTCTATGTGTGGCCACCTATCATTTATATTCTTTATTTGTCTGACCTCCTTTACATTTTCTTCCTATTGTTTCATTTTACTCTGTCATGCTTCACTGTACTGAAAGCAATAACCACGGACATGAAATAAATTGATTGTGTTCAAGAGAAAAAGCATAGATGATGGAAGTAATTAAATATAGAGGTAAATCTTCCTACAAAACCAAAATTGACCTTTTTTCTTTTTCTGTTTTCCTGAAATTTTAGTTATTCCACTTTGAAATGATATTTACTTAAGCAAAAAAAAAAAAAAAGTGTAGGCCAGTATACATTATGCTAATGTCATTTCTAGAAATTGGGCAATGTAGATAATCATGAATTAGTGTCCTGGGAGCCATTGAAATGGTAGGGAAAAACTTAATCAAATCAATTAAAATAGTCTTTCGGAACATTACAATATATATGTATACCACACTACATTGTTTCTTAGTATTTTAAAAGATATAGAAATAATATTTTTTTTGCTGCTCATTAAAGACAGCTTATATGGTATATTTTATACCTAATGTAACATGATTAAAGTTCAAACTTGTGTATTCTCATCGCTTTATATATGATACATAATACCACAAAAAGACAAAAGAAACAGATCACATGATAGGAAGAGTAAAACACACCTATGTCAATTTCTATATTACCTTTTTTAAACATCATTGATTTCCTTCTTGTTAGTGGACTTGATATGAAATGCTTGGGGCAATTTTATCAAATAAAACAGTATAATTCTAGAATTCCCTGTCCAATTTTTCAGAATAACTGTAACAGTTTGTTTAGTATCAGTATTTTTTGACATTGAAAAACACGTAAAAGATTTATGTCTTCATTAGAGTTACTTATATTAGTTTATTTTGAATGTTACTTAAAGCACTTTATCAATAAATCATAATTTCTGAGTTGATGGTTAGCATTACACGTTTATTTTGTAGGACTGATATGATTTGATTCTGGGCAATTTCTATAATACTGTGTTTTGAGTTTCTAGAAATAACTAATTTAAAGCTTCTCAAATTATTTAAATAACATATAAGTTTTTTCTTTTTTTTTTTTTAAAGATTTTATTTATTTGCGAGAGAGAGAATGAGAGACAGAGAGCATGAGAGGGAAGAGGGTCAGAGGAAGAAGCAGACTCCCTGCTGAGCAGGGAGCCCGATGTGGGATCATGACCTGAGCCAAAGGCAGTCGCTTAACCAACTGAGCCACCCAGGCGCCCCATATATGTTTTTTCAATAGATAACATTTAAAGAAATAAGTAAAATATAAAGTATCCCTTTGGGGTCTGCTTCTTGGGGGTCACTCCTTTCCTATGTTTTTATTTATTTATATTTATCCAAGTATAATTAACATATAGTGTTATATTAGTTTCAGGTGTACAATGTAATGATTCAACAACTCTACACATTCCTCAGTGCTCATCATGATTAGTGTTCTTTTCATCCCCTTCACCTACTTCACCCATCCTCCCTGTACCCCCAGCAACCACCAGTTTAAGAACAATATATTTTAATAAATAATGTTTCATATACCTGCTACATTTCAATGCTCAGAGGTACATGAGATGCCATTTACCAATGATCAAACTGAATGAAAACGTCCTTCTTTGTTTACCAGCGTTGTTTAAGCAGCAGTCCTGTGTCTGCTCACATTTGAGGATATTGATTGGGTCCTAATAGCAGAGTAGTGGGAGCACCAGAATTCAAGCAGTTAGCCGTGAATGGTGCTGCCTTATCAGCTCCTGAGAACTAAGGCAGTCAGCAGAACTGCTCCAGTTTACTTTGTAGAAGGCAGATAAGTGGTCCCTCAGGTAAGGAAGACTTAGAGGATAACGCTTTACAGATTGCAAGCAACACCTTAATTGTGTTTGACTGTGAACAGGAAGTCGATGTAGTTCTCTGCTGTAAAATGAAGCTTAGATTACTAAGTAAGCTGTGCTTTATTCTGTACCCTTAGAAACTGTAGAATAAATGCCAACACGATGTTAATATTTGATCATCTTTAATATTTCAAAATCTTTAATTTCAAACAATCAAGATGTAAGAGGAATATATTATCTTCCTGAGTGTTTGTAATATTTTTATGCTATAACTGGGTTTGTGCTTATCCACATTTAGTGAAATATATTTTACATAAAGAGAATGGCAACATATCAAAATATTCCATCTCACTTTAACACATACCATCCAAGACATTCCTTTGCTGTATTTCCTACTATTTTATATTATGGCACTATATAGAGATTTTGTTCTGTTTTGTTTCATTTAAAGAGCTTCCTTATCAATTAGATTGTAAGCTCTTTGAAGTCCGGATCTATACCTGCCTAGGTTTACTAAATAATGAGGGACAGTTCAGTCTCCGGAATTGGAGGGGCCTAATGACTACTAGTTGAAAAAATTCATGCTCTTTTAGTATCATTTTCAAAAATGTGGGGAAGACGATAGTGTTTGATTAAACCCTAGAGCATACAGTGTGGTGATGAAATATACCAAGTGCATGCTTACTTTTAATATATAAATAATAGTAAACTAAGGACTTCTCTATAAAAACTCTTATATTCTTACTCGGAAAAAATAACAAAACCAAAGCTATTTGTACCACATAAAATGGTAGGAAAAAATGAAACATTTAAAAAAATAAAAGATACACATTTTAGAATTTCAAATATGAGCAATAGTTTAAAGAATCCATCTGGTATTCTTTATAAACAGAAAAAAAAAGTTGTAATAGAAAAATGATAGGGTATGTTCTTTGTATAAAATAATACAATTGCTAAAACATCATTATTCTAGATTTACATATTTTCAATTGTCTAGTCCCTCTTGTAACAAATAGCATGGGTTTATAAAATGACTGGTTAGGGAAAGGGACAAAATCTGTGTCCTTGGGAAATTTAACAGACCTTTACAGGTATTAAACTCATGGCTTCATTGTGTTAGCTCAAGGCCTATCCCACAGGACTGAAGCAGCAAGGATTTGGGGTCTGTTTCTATTCTCACACAACATCCTTTATAACTAACTCATCATTGAACTCTGTTTTTTCATAGCATTGCAGCTTACAAATTCCACAACTTTCCGGTTGTACAACTAACGTAAACTCCAAATCACAACTGACTCCTTAATATAAGCATATGTTCAAGACCATTTCCTAATATAGAAAGATACGTTTTCTGTTTCAATTACATTCTGCAACATTTGGGGTTTTTTTTTCCACTTTGGCCCACCCTGGAATGTCATTTCAATGTGGAAAGCTTTCAAATATTTATATAGGAACATAAATAAAAATTACTTCTCTCTTCTTTTATAAATCTATTTCTACTGTTGCCTCTTCTGCCATTACTTTTAGTTTTTCTTATTTGACTGCATCCAAAATTCTGAACTTTGAAGTGCTCTTTTTTCTTCACACATGTAGCACTTAAAATTTGCAAGTGTTTTATTAAAGATCAATTCACTTAATTCATCCACATGTACTTCTTTTTTACCATTCAGTATCTCAAACAATACTTACATGTAGTGGTTGCTTAATCACTTTCCTATAAGTATCTGATGAAAAGAAAATCATAAAAATTAAATTTACTACTTTCTGAAAAAAATACATATATGTAAATATACGTAAATATATGTATGCATTATATATAGATGTGTATATATATGTGTGTATATATATATATATATAGAGAGAGAGAGAGAGAGAGAAAGAGAAAGAGAGAGAATGAGAATACTATGGAAAACAAATATATGTCACTCAAAATCACCTTCGAAGATGTGCTGTGGAAGGCATGTATGTGACAGTTGTTTATAGCTGGTACTTTTGAGAATAAATATATTGAATCTTCATTTCAAGGAAGTCTTACTGAGTCTAGAGGTAAGATCTAAATGTAATGTACTGAATTGAGTGTCAAATAATATTCCAAGAATGATGTATGTCATAAACCAACAATTGCCACAATGTTTTGGAAAATGATCAACAAATAACATTAAACTTCAACTTCAGTGCAAGGGAAATGCCTGGGCTGTTGAAAGTCACTCTATACTTTGTCATAAGCCATTAACAAATCATAATCAAACAGAGATTTTAATCATACCCTTTGGTGCCATAAGAGTATGTTTCTCATAATACCTTGTTATAAAAAAAAAAAAAGGAATAGAGAAGTACAGTGTGAGGACAGAGAAAGGATGAACAAAGAAGTCTTTTTCAAAGGAATTTTATTTTTATTCTATCTTTAATAAGGTTCTCATAAGTTTACTATCTTTGTTGTGGAAAGCAAAGTATTCTGAATATTTTGAAAACAAAAATAATAGACTCCCTGAAAAGGAAAATAAAATAAAATCTGAGCTTTTTGTACAAATCCAGGCTTCTCTAAATTCTTCTTTCATTTATAATTTATTCTCAGATAAAAAACACTCCGTAAGTTATTTTATATCATAAATGTAAATAACTTTTGGATGAAAATATTTTGTTTAGGTGAGATAAGAGGACATTAGACTATTTTCAAATTACTGACTGTGTTGAAAGTTAGGATATTTCTTAGATTTAAAATATCAGATGGCTCAATGTAGTCAAACTATACAGGAGAAATCCAAGAATTAAGTTTCTATTTACAAAGCTATTAAAATCTGTTTCGGATAATGATCATCCTCATTGTATCATGGCTATCAAGATTATTGTAACTGAATTTCTTATACTTCGTTAGAATGCCACACATCTTGTTTTTGCTCGTATTCATTGTTCTAATTTACCATATTAAAAATGGCCAAAGATACAGCTGAGTTAGCAAAGGCTGCCCTTCTTAAGGGTGTTATAAGTTGTTTGTATGTAGATTTGTTACTTTAATTTGGTTGACTTTGAAAACAATTATTATCTTGCCCAATTTTTTGCCCGAACTTTCCTTTCCTTTTTAGGACATTGAGGAAAATTCTCTGCGCTGTATGAAATTGAGGAAAGTCCACCTTAAGTTTGGGTGAGCTTGCTGCTCCCCATCTTCCCTGGGCTTGCAATTGAACCTTTCCAATTTTTTGAGAAGTCTATTCCCATCCCAGAGCCAAACACTCTAGTCATGTTGTGCCAGACGTCTTAGGTAACCACTCCTTCCATTTCTTCCTAACACTCAAAACCATCAGTAAATTCTGGCCATTTAGTCAGTGTTCATGCTGTGTGTATCATATTTCTTAATCAACATCAACAAATGAAAGTTTTACTCTCGGGGAATGTGAAACAATGGGATCTATCTTCCTACCCAAAGTTGGCCCTGGCTGGAGAAGGCATTATTTAATCTGAATTACATTTAACCTCAAAAAATGTTGGGTTTTGTCCTCAGTGAATCAAGGCAAGATTTCTCAATGTGAGAACAAGTACTCCCTCCCTATAGAAAAGAAAATATTTTCATTTAAAAAGAAAATCATTTTTTTTTTGAAAGGATGGGTTAAAGAAGTGTCACGAGCACGCTATGAAGGCACCCACGAGTTGTGTCTTTCCACAATGTCAGCTTTATTCAATAATAAAGCAAAGTTACATCACAATGATAAAGCAGGCTCAGGATTCCAAACTCAGTGACAATTCACCATGTGATTAAACCTGGCTTCTTAACACAGCACACAGAGCAGGACAGAAGACAAACCACACAACAAACAAGATAACAGAAGGGTGTAGGGAGTTAAACCAAACGCGAAGTCTGCCTGTGCACGAGCCGTTGAGGTAAGGCCTCAGGCTGCTCAGGTCAGCTCTCGGCACTTAATGCTTTGGATGTTCCAGCGGCGAAGTATCTCAGGTCTGTTCGGAGATCACTTGGGCAGAGCCTTCAGAGCAGGTGCCTTTTTTAAGTGGTCAGACCTGACCCCTGAAGAGTCTGACAGTTTGCTGCCCCAATACTCCCCTTTTTAGAGGGACTGGCTCCATTTTGGGTCTCTGCAGACCTCCTCTGGCTCTGCTCGTTATCAGTTCTGGGAGTCAGCTGATACTGGTCTCGGTGATATCTCCCAGCTGCGGTACCTGAACTGCTTACGTCATTGCTTGACACAGGGCCCCTGCTTGACACGAGAGACTCCATTTTGCTCTTAGAAGTTAAGCAGGTGTCCGTGTTTCGGGGATCTTAGAGTCTTTAATATGCTACCGTGCAACAACAGTCTACTAAGTGTACTGAACTCTCCGGGAAGTCCAAGCCTGCCCAGAGTCAGCATTAGACACAGCTGTCTCTATCCTGAAGGAGCGCCACACTGACTCAACCACATTATCTAAAGAGAAGTTTCAAAGAAAATGAAAGGGCATGCATGGGTATAATCTCTAACCTTTCTCTTCCTCCTGTCGAGTCTGTAAGGACTCCTAGAAAGTGTTTACCGATCCTGACTGAAGAGTTAACACAAAGAACTATTTTCCCAGTCCAAAAAGGCAGAGCATTGGCAGCTCTAAGAACCGGAACATGAGAATGGCTCACTCTTACTCTCTGTCTCTGCCAACAGACAGAAGAATGTGATTAACTCTGCTGCTCGGTTCTAGACTTTATGTGGCCCAATCTATCTTACTTAAGTTTTTCATTAGGAGTTCAGAAAACAATCTGGTTAACAAGAATTTGTTATTTTTTCTCTTTCCTGCAAATATCCCTCTTAAAGTAAGTCTTCATGAGTAAAATTGTTTTGACTGAGGGCAGAACTAAAGTATTGTAGGTACTACTAGCCAAAATCGCCTTAATGTTATTTGAAATCACACTTTAGATACATCCCTTCTTCAATATTCTTTCATATGTAGCATTTCTAAACTTGCTTACTCACATAGTTTTTTTGTTGTTTTTTTTTTTTTTTTTTGAACCTATGGAATATTTAATTTGGTAGGGTTCAAATGTTGGCTTCACTACTTATTAGCCAGGTGGTCTTCATTTATTTTCTTAATCTCTTTGTACCTCAGTTTCCTAGAATATAAACGGAATTATTAATACCTACCTCCTAGTATTATTTCAAGCAATGACTGAAACAATATATGTAAAGTCATTAAGATAGTACATGGCATGTCATAAGTGCTAGATAGATTATAATCCCTAAAAATTTGTCCCCTAATAATCTCCTTGCTATGCAGCACAAGATCAAACCATATCATCTCTCTGCTTAATATCACCCACTGTGTTCCAATCACCTTTAGAATAAGATTCCAAACTTCCTGAAAGCCACATATGATGGCATCCCCTTCTTACCTAACTGCTCCTATTTCGTGCCACCTTTCTGTATCTCTCTGGTTTCACCAGCCTTTAATCTATCACTTTAACACACCAAGCTTGCTCTACTTATCTGTACTTTTTTTGCTTTTTTCCTAGAATTCTCATCCCTAAAATTTTTATTTGGTTGAATGCTTCCTGTCACTCAGGTCTCAGTCCAAATATCACCTTCATGAACATAATAAATACACCATTGTTTTATTTATTTTAGTGATATTCCTCCTAGTTGAAATTCTCTCATTTTTTTAATTTACTTGTTTTTGCTTATCTTCACCATTAGAATGGTGTAGGGTATAGGGACTTTATTGTGTTCAACACCATAGTCAAAATACTTAGAAGCGTGTTTGAAGCAAAGTATATGCTTAATAGAATGGTTGCTTCATAAAATAAATGGAGTAGGCTATGTCCATGTTCACTGTAAGTGATTCTGCTCTGGGTTTGGCCAGTACCAGAAGTTGTGGATATTCTGGTATCTGGCGCCAGAGGGAGGTGTCTGGGGGATAGCTGAGAGAGTGAGGTATTTAGTCACCAATCTTAGCCCTCCATTCTAATGATTCTTACCTTTCATAATCCACATTATGGTTAAGAAAAAGAAGAGAACACCACTGCGATACTATACACTTGATACACCAATATATATTCATGACTGGTAGTGTCAGGAGATCATAAAACCACCATCACACTCTTGGGGATGATCATCTTGTATTCGCTCAGAGCTGGAAACACCCATCGGAGGGACACTTTGGGGACTTAATCAAAGATACGCATGGAACAATGATCCCAAGAGTTTCTGCCTGTAGGATAGATTTCAATATCAAAAATACCCCAGGGCACCTAGTTCGCAGCTCTTGGTTTCTAATATTATTCATCAATAAAAGGAATGAGGGCTAGTTGGAGAAGTGACTGAGTCTAGGGGTAGGGCAGAGAATACACAGATGACCTGGAGTATCTCAGTGCCCAAAAAGTAAAAAGTGCTCAAATGACAAAAAACAACAAACAAAGAAACATAAACCTCTCACCTCACAATGCTGGGCATATGGCAAAAGCACACAGGTGCCAAATGAAAGAGTTCTCGGTGGCCAGAGAACAATTTAAGCAACAAAATAAATAAAATAGTACTGAATTATAGCCCAACATACAAAATAAATATCCATAAATTTATACTAATGCAAAGAAATAATTGAAAAAAATAAATAAATGGGGGAAAAGAGACAAATCTCCCTTGAAGGGGAATTCCAAATGATTTATATAGCTACTTAGCTGTCCAGGAAGTAAAGCCTTAAGACCACCTCTTAAGTATGGGATGCTCACAATGACTTCCTTTTAATGAGAACAGTATGGAAATGAGAAGAAAAGAATAACTTCTCCATGAAGAAAAAGAAAAATAAAACTGGCAAATACTACTTGGGTCGGTGATGAAGATTAACATAAATGGTGATAAATCGTATTATGATGTATAACCTAGCTCTGATGTGATGAAAATGGCACATTGCCTCTGTGGTCTTCCACCCCAAAGCCTATAACCCCAGTTTCATCATGAGAAGAAAACATCAGACAAATCCCAGTTGGTGAACATTTTATAAGTTACCTGACTGATGTTTCCCCAAAACATCAAGGTTATAAAAACAAGAAAAATCTGAGAAACCATTTCAGTCAAGTGGAGCATAAGGAGACTGGTGACTACAGTGGTGTTGTGGATGAGATTTTGGAACAGAACAAAGACACTAGGTAAAAACTCAATGAATGTAAATAAAAATGGACTTTAGTTAGTAGTTTATAAATTTTGATTTATTCACTGTTATCAATATACCATACTAATGTAAATTGTTAACAACAAGGGAAGCTGGGTGTTCAGTATATGAAAACTCTGTGTTACTTTTGCAACTTTTCTGTAAATCTAAAATTATTCTAAAGCACAAAATTAATTTAAAAAAATCCAGGATAACCATCCATGCTCGAGTTTACAGAAATAAATGATGAGTTTACTGACAGTGATATTGCCTATTTTATTACAAAAATTATTCTTTAGATATTTTTGATTTTGAGAGGAAAATAAACAATGAAAAAGAAGTCAGGCTTATTAGGTTTAAATTGAGCAGAGGAACAAATCCTTAGGTAATAATTTCATTTTAACTAAATTTAAAACAAAATAACAATAGCATACTTCTCTGTGAGCATTCCCATCATACAAATAAAGACCTTTTTAAAGACATTATCTCATTCATTCCAACATCATTGTGTAGATGACATTTTTAAAAAATCAAGCACATCTTTATATATATAGATAGATGGATATAGATAGATAGTTCTTTAAAAATTCAGGCTGTGACAAATATTGTTTAATTTAGTCATTTCTAAGCCTGAATCAACCAACTTCCTTTGGGATGCATAACTATTCTTAGTTTAGGGCAGATATTTATATAAAATTCCCCAAGGAAACCATTTACTCTTGTCTTTATTCTCAGAATCCTGATTAAAAAAAGAAAAGAAAGTTCATGAAAACAAGACTAAAAAGCAGGAACTTACCTCATATAAAGTTTACCATATTTAAATAAAGACACTTCTTTTCAAAAATTGATAAGACTTCAAAAAATTATAATGGTATATTATTAAAATAGAATGAAACTGATATTCTCCTACGTCACAGGTGAAAATGGTGATTGATTTCTTTTTGGAAAACAACTGGAAAGTCTCTCTCACTCCACTTGGAGCAAGTAATCTTGTGTCTTAAAATGTATCATAAGCAAAGAATACAAAATATTAAGAGAGAGAAGACAAACTGAATGCCTGAAAATGAGATTTAGTATAGTCTACATTTTAAAATTAAAACAAAACAAAAAAAGAAACAACTAAAAATGTACAACAATAAGGAACTGCGTAAGAAAATAATGTTACATTATTGGAGAGATTTATGTGGTCATTAAAATACTTGCAAAGAATATAAAACCATTTAATGCCTTAATAAAAAGCCAGTACAAAAAAATGGATACTCTAAAGAACATTAGCTTAATAGTGATTGTTATAAAGCTTACATATTAATTTTTGACAATCATTTATCAAAGTTGAATTGATCTCTATCATATAAAGCAGATCATTAGTTTTATTTACACACATCATATTGTAACTAATTCAATTTGATGGGAGTATGAAAAGGCATGTTGCTCAAATTGACTATTCTTCGAAGCATCAATAAGGCAATTCTAGGGTTGAACTGGTTAACTAGTAATATGACATTAAAATTTTTTCAGGACCAAAACGTCAGCCATGCACCACTGAGTAAAAATTAAAGAACTCAAGCGATTCATTCATATGGTGAATTGTTGAATTGGAAAAAAAAAAAGTCTTGATAAAGAAACCCTGGCTTTCCTTTGGTATCCTGTTACTTGCAGAAATGTGAAACAGACCAGATTAAGTTTCCCGATTTTCCATGAAGGTTGAAAAACTCATCTCCTACCTATCTGGTTCCTGAAACATAGGCTCTATCATTAAGCCAATAATATAAGAATAGTGTGCTCGGCAGGATTTTGATCCCTATGATCTTCATCTCCTGGTGTTATATCTGTGAACATGTTACCCTACTTTGCATATGGAAGGAATTAAGGTTGCTGATCAGTTGACTTTAAGAAGATTATCCTAGGCTATCTGTTGGGCTCAATGTAATCACATGTGCCTTTAAGTGATTACATAGATTTAATTTTTTTTTTTTCCTTACAGCAGTCATTTGAAGGGGATAGATAGTATTGTATGGTAGTTATCTTCCATTTTGTCCTCCAGACTCACTTTCCACCCTCTTCCACATTTTCCACCCTGTGGGAGGAAAGCAGAAGAGTCAATGAGAGAGATGTGGCAGAAGAGGCAGGAGAATAGAGAAGCATGAGAAGGACTCACCCACAATTGAAGTCTTTGAAGACAAAGACGGCCATGAACCAAGAAACGTGCGGCAGCCTCTAGAAGCAGAGAACAAGCCACACTGACATGCAGTCCTACAACTGTATGAAACTGGATTTTGCCAACAACCTGTAGAAGCTAGGAAATGGATTCTCATCTACAGCCCCCAGAAGGGAACACAATCCTACTGACACCTAGATTTTGGCCTGTGAGACTAAACAGGAATTAGCCAAGCCCACTTGAATTCTGAGGCTGAAACACCCATGCCTACAGAAACCTATGACCCATAGAAACCATGAGATGATAGATCTGGATTGTTTTAAGCCACTAAATTTGTGGTAATTTGTTGTAGCAACAATATAGAACTAATATGCTAGTAGACTTAGTGCCTTCATCAGTGAGTAGTAATATCTCAAGACAACTACTGTCAAAGACCAAAGAGATAAACAGGCTATTTATTAATGAGTTAAAAAGATAGAAAGCACACATACTCTCCCAGAAGCTTAGAACTGAATTAGATTAAGTCTGACAAAATTACCTTGGTTCTGCTTAGATTCATCATCTTTCTCTTAGTTGGATTTTAACACTGTCTTTTTGTTTTTACAAACTTATTTTGGAAGAACTGCTGTGTGAACACTATTACTATATTCATTTTTAACATTTTGAAAAATTCACTCTGTGCCTTTCTATATTGTTTCCATTTAATCAATCACTAATGATGATTCATCATTATGTGATGAATCACTATGTGATGGGGAAAAAAACACCTCTTTTTTTCTGAAAATTAGTGTTTTCTTCTATATATTGAAAATTTCAATAGTCACTGCTGATTCTCTACTCTTGTTTCCCCTTCCTTCCTTCCTTCCATGCTTTCTCTTTCTCTCTCTCTCCCTCTTTCTTTCCTTCACTGCCAGAAATCTAAGAGCCAATTCAACATTCCAGTATGAATGTATAGTGTTTATGATCATAACTAAGACCAAACATATATATGGTCAGTATATTATTTCCCCCTTTATTATTATTTATATTCAAATATCCCATGTTCTGTGTCTTAATTTTCTTTAGACTTACTGTATGACTTTATTTTTGTAAGGCCTTTCAAATTCTTGGCAGATTAAGGTGGAAATATATAAAGAACAAATACAGTTTATTTCTGATGATTTACCCATGTATATTTTATTTGAGATTTCTTTTTTTTACAATTTTTTATTATGTTATGTTAATCACCATAGAGTACATCATTAGTTTTTGATGTAGTGTTCCATGATTCATTGTTTGCATATAACACCCAGTGCTCCATGCAATACGTGCCTTCCTTAATACCCAACACCGGGCTAACCCCATCCTCCCACCCCCCTCCCCTCTAAAACCCCCAGTCTGTTTCCCAGAGTCCATAGTCTCTCATGGTTTGTCTCCCCCTCTGATTTCCCCCCTTCATTTTGCCCTTCCTTCTCCCCACCCTTTTTTTTTTTAAAGATTTTATTTATTTATTTGAGAGAGAGAGAGAGAGGACAAGCAAGGGAAACAGCAGACAGGGGGAGAAGCATGCTCCCCGCTGAGCAGGGAGCCTGATGCTGGGCTGGATCCCAGAGCCCTGGGATCATGACCTGAGCCGAAGGCAGAGGCTTAACCAACTGAGCCACCCAGGTGCCCCTCCCTTCCTTCTCCTAATGAGATTTCTAAGATTTATCCATGTATACTCTGTATCAATAGCTAAGAAGAGCATCTAAGTTTTGGGGTTTTGGTTTCCCTGTTCTACCTACTTTTTTTTCTCCTTGAACTTGTAGGTGAAGTAAGTCCAAAGTGCATTTCTCTGGCAGGTTCTATTTAATGTAGCTACCGGTGTTTGAGATATGAGAACTGTTTCAGGAGAAAATAAAAACATAACTAGTAAGACAGTACTTAGAAAAAAACCTCATCTATGAATATCGGTCACAGAATATTTTGCCATTACTCTCTGTTTTGTATTGAATTGTGTTTTTCTCCCCACCCCCACAAAAGAAAATATGTGTGGAAGTCCTAATGTGAATGTGACCTTATTTGGAAATAAGGCCTTTGCATATTTAAGTTGAGGATCTCAAGATGACATCATCCTGGATTTAGAGTGGGTACCAAATCCAATGCCTGGTGCCCTTATGAGAAAAAGGGCACAGTCACACACACACAGTAACGCAGAGACATGAAGGGCATGAAAATGGAGATAGAGATTGGAGCTATGCTTCTATCGGCCAAAGAACGCTTGGGAGCGTAAGAAGCTGGAAAAGGTTATGCTGTCTCTGTGGTCTCTCTCATATCCATTTATCCATTGGTATCCAACAAAAAGGAGAATAAATAGCAGCAGGTACAGAAAGAGGATGAAGGAGAACTACAGGAGGAGGAGGAGTAAGGGGAGAAAGGAAGAAGAAAAGGAATCAGCAATATATATAAAAGAGAGAATGAAAAGGAGCTCATAGATACATAGTTGTAAGCCATTGCTTAACTACTGAGGCAAGATTTTTTTATGGGAGCTGCTGAGCCCAGGTGATAGGAATTATCCCTTCTCTGTTTATAAAATTAAAGCATTCTAAAGCACAGATGTTGACCAGATCACATTTGCACTTTACCATCTCAATATTGTTTCACTAGAATGAGTAGAAAAGACCACTTTCTTCAGATTAACAGGTGTGAAATGGTACCTGAGGTACACCTATCTTACATAACAGGATCATGGATTTGTATTGGAGGAAAACTCTAGTATCACCTATCTAGTGTCTAGAATCACATCATTTGCTATCACTTAAACCAGCCAAAGTGCCTTTAATTCTGCTCCTAGACTCTACTAGAAGCAGAGCTATCCTGTCTTCTCTTCTTTTCCTTAGAGTTAGCTTCATTATTAAGATAACTCTAGATGTGCAGGGCAGTAGCTAAGACTAGAACCCCCAACCCCAACCCCCCAAATCCTGAATTGAATTAAAGCATATTTTCATATATTAAAAAGTAACAGGAGCGCCTGGGTGGCTCAGATGTTAAGCGTCTGCATTTGGCTCAGGTCATGGTCCCAGGGTCCTGGGATCGAGCCCCACATTGGGATCCCTGCTCTGCGAGAAGCCTGCTTCTCCCTCTTCTACTCCTCCTGCTTGTGTTCCCTCTCTCCCTGTGTCTCTCTCTGTCAAATAAATAAATAAAATCTTAAAAAAAAAAAAATAAAGTAACAATCCATCCTGGGATTGGCTCAGGAACAAGTTAGTTCCTACTAATGAATTTTTATTCTAAGAGAAAATCCCCTTTAAAAGCTCCCCTGGTATAGGTTTTTTTGGAGTTGGCTCAAGGAAAGAAATTTCCTCGAATGAGAAGTTTTTTGCACAAGGGAAATGTTTAAACATAACTGTTGATTCTACTCCCAAATACTTAACAGAGATCAAAGTTACAAAAAGCAACTGTTTTAGGGAGTTTAATAATATCACATTCAACTTTTTTATACCGGGCACTATTAGTACTAACCATTAGTCTGAAAGTGTATTCCAATGTTCTCCATTTCCATTCTCAACCTTCTACATTTCCTCTCAGTATACATGATTCTTTCAGGTGTACTCCAAAGGCCCCTTTCCTCCACCGACTAGCCTGCAGAGAATAGCATGTTTCCCAATATGGAAAGTAAAATAGGACTGTGAATACAGCACAGAATAGATTCAAATACATGCTTTCAGAGGAAGACAAGAAAAATAATTTTCATGGACATTCACTGGAGTACCAAACTGTCCTTGCTGCTTTCTAAGAAGGCTCATTGACTACCAGTTGCTAACTCTGAGAATCTTACAGTAAAGTTTGGCTAGCTAAGTTTCTACCACTCTCCCAATCCAACCAGTCTCAAGTAGAGAATTTATTCACCTGAATGATGGTTCAGTTCACTAGTGTGCACCCAAAACAGGCTGTGATGACTTGGGTGAAACTAAAATTTTAATGAAGGTGGATAGATACTATCAACATCCATTTGCTCTCCGATATTGGAGAGGAGAGATGAATGTTCCATAAGCTTTCTGAATTTCTGCTTCATGCTGTTCTTTATGGTTCATTTTTAAATTATTTTCAGAAATACACACACACACAGAAAGGAAGAAAGAACTCCTCCTCCATGAGTTTTTTATGAAATGTTAAAGTTTTTTATGATAATGCTACTATGCTACTATTGACATTTTACCTCTCTATTTCTCTTCCATCAATGCTATGAAATTATATATTGAAAAATCACCCAATGTTTCCTAAGGCATACATCAAACTAATAATTTTATTTTTTGTGTACAAAGAGGATGAAGAGAATTCAAGTGTCAATTGGGTAAAGATATTTTCAAAGTTGAGAGTCTGTTTAATCCTGACAATAACACGAACATGTTCATGTGCTGCCAACCATGTCATCCTTTGCATCTTTAATCACCTTTATTTACATTTCATTGTTAACCTTATTTAGTTTTTTTTTATGTCATGGTAATTTCTATAACTGTAAGTTTAGAAGATGTGCAGGGCATTTATTTCTCCTCTATCAGATGAGAAAAAGGAGGAAAGACCGCCCAAATAACTATTTGCTCTATCATAACAGGATGAAAATTAACCAGACTGAAGTGATAAATATCAGCACTACATAGATTATGCAATTCAATAATTCTAATGTGGAAATTTTCTTTTACCAAATATAGTAATTATTTTTTTCAGAATGTAAACATAGGGATGCCTGGGTGGCACAGTCAGTTAAACGTCTGACTCTTGGTTTCAGCTCAGGTCATGATCTCAGGGTCCTAAGATTGAAATCTATGTGGGGATCCATGTTGGGCATAGAACCTGCTTCATATTCTCTCTCTCTCCCTTTTCCTTCCCCCTGACTCCTCCTGTGCTCGCTCTCTCTTAAAAAAAAAAAAAAAAAAAAAAAAAAAAAAGAATATAAGCATAAATAGCCTCCACTTTGTAGTGAAATGCAATGACAACACAGAATTGTGGAGAGGCTAAAGATGTTCTATCCTCAACAACATGAATGGGGCCTTGTCTTAATGTTCAGGAGGAAGGACAAGATTCAGTCAACTTCTTTCCCCTGCAACCTAGATTTACACCTATAGCTAAAAGTTGTAGCTTCCCCTCCCCCTCTAGGATATAAATAGTTTGAGTCTCTGTTTGAAATATATTACAGACAAGAAATAGACAAGTTTAAAATAAGAAATGTAGAAGAGAATAGTGATGATGAAAAAGGAAAAACCGTATCTTTTCTGTGAATCTTGGCTACCCTATTGAAATGCTTATTGATCACATAGAAAGACTTCTAAGCATGAACAGATTTGAAAATAGCAATAACAAATGTGCAAGTCACCCCATCTATCAGTATTTGACTTCTGCATAAGAAACCATTCATTGATATTTGACAGTTATTTATGATTTTCAAGTCAAGCACTGTTGTTTATTTGGATTTTGATTTATAATTTGAAATAATCTTTCCAGGAGAATATTAAATATTGGGCTTGACACATTAGATGAAGTTAGTCATCATCTATTACTGAAATATACCAATATGAAATATTAGGTGCTTTTCTATCAACCTGAAATATTTCTGACAGTGAATTTTAAATAGTTCATTAATATTCACACTTCTGTTGCATGATGAAAGCTTCAGTAGATGATTGAAGGACTTTTTCGATGTTCAGAGTTGTGTTGAGTTTTACAGATCATAGAATCATATAGCTGGAGGAATCCTAGCTACTATTTAGGTTTAGAACAGCTAAAAGTTCAAAGAGGTTAAGTGATTGTTAATAACCTACAATGCTAAATGCATATTAGGTAAGATCTCCCTTTATTTACAAAAACTGAACAACAATTGAATATATTAGAGAAATATTCAGAAAATATTTCCAGCCTTGTGAATGACATCTTGTCTGATACTTCCTAATGAATGAGTGCTCTTGATACTGAAGACATTAAATTATGTTCCATCAGAAGGCCAGAACATGGCACAACTGGGTGGTTGAGACCCTTTTAACCAGAATTCCTAGAACAGTTTAGTACCATTTGAACAACTAATTTTCTATTCTGTCAATAGTGAAAGGTTAGTGAAATGTTTTAATAAAATAGTGGGACTTTGATAAATATTCTTCATCCAGTTTAACAAAGTTTCATACAAAAAGTAAGCATATTAATATGTTCTACTATGCTGATTGAAACTATGCAAATGGAAAAAAACTCAAACTACACAACTGAGAGTCCATTTGCCTTCCAGTAATTTATTTTCACTTCCTGGCTGCCATATTAATAGTAACTAAAATATGTCTGGAAACAAGGCCTGATTATTACATTTCTCCATTTCCAGACTATGCAAACTAATAAATGATAATTAACATTAGGGACACTTTAAACAGTATCCATCTACCACTATTTCTATAAAATATATTTGCAGCTACAAATGTATGCCTCTGAACACCTACTCAAATACTTTTTTTTTTTCCAGATAAACACATTATTTCAATAGTAAATACTTATAAGACAGGAAGATTCTGGGACTTTAAACCTATATAAACATACTTTCTGCTTTTATTCACATTAGTTTTTTCTTTTTTTTAATTTGGTAGACATTCTATTTCCAATGCAACATATAATTTCTCCCTTACTTATCCATAATGTCATTTAGTTAATCAGAAGATGCATTTTATTGTTTTGTCACTAACTTAAAGAGTTGATGCATATTCCTAAACTGAACAAGTTGCTATATTTTCACTTTTAAAAGAAAGGCATATATTCAGGGCACCTGGACGGCTCAGTCAGTTTAGTGCCCAGCTCTTAGTTTTGGCTCAAGTCATGAACTCATGGTCCTGGGATTGAGCCCCGTGTTGCGCTCCAGGCTCAGTGGGGAGTCTGCTTGGGATTCTCTCTCTCCTGCCCCACTACCGTCAGGGGACATGAGTCCCCTGACTCGCATGTGCTTTCTCTCTCTCTCTCTCAAATAAATAAATAAATCTGAAAAAAAAGATAAGGCATATTCAATTGAGATAACCTATTAGATAATAAGTTTCAATGTTAGTAAAAGCCTCCTTAACAATGCTAGCTACATTTCACTGATTACTGCAGATAATATAAACAGATTTAACCATACTGGTTCCAACAGGGCTAAGAATTCAAATTAATTAAGATAACTATATTATTAAAAACCTACTTTGAACTTCAGGTAAAGAATGTGAAAACGTGATTTTCAACCTCAGGTGGCTATTTAAAAAGGTCAATTCAGCATGTGTATTTGTTATCTCTAGTTCAGTGTGATATATTTAATAGACAACCTATGATTTGATAAAGGTCACTGGAGTCAGAAATGCCAAATCTCATTAATCTTACTCAGCTGATATAAAAGTTACCTATCTGCCTATATGCTTAATGAAAGTTTGCTTGATTTAATCATTAAATGATTATTTTCAGATTGCACGTTTCTTGAAACATGTTTTGTTCTAGAAAATGAACTTTTAAAAAATGGCTTAATTGTATGTTAATGTAAAGTGAAAAAGATATCTGTTCTGCCTCTTAGTGTCTAATTTGAACTGTTTTATCCATACATTTGACCATAACTAGAAGGTTAAAAATTAGGCCAAACAAATGTATGCACAGACCACAAAATTTCTCAAATTTTTATAAGGAATTAACTTTTTAAGTCATTTTTTCTTAAACAGAAAGCTGAACATTTGTGCATATGGTCATACCATAGTGTGATTGGAGGGTAATTGAAACCAGCTGTTACACTTTGTAGTTTCTGGAAGCCTGTGTATTTCCTTCTAGCTACAATGACTTTGTGCAGGCCTTAATAAAAGAAATTAAAGAATGTGCAAGCTTGAATGACTTTCACATTCTTCTTCAGAAGAGCTTTAATTCATACCAGACAGAAGAGGCATAGCATTTCCATTGCCACTTGCCCATAACACATATGCAGATGAATTGATTTTTATGGGTTATGATTTAGTGATTTGTAAACTTCAGCCACTCTTCTTGCTTTATTTAAACATATCTATTTATCACAAAGCACCTTGCCATGTTATATTCAAGGATTTTTAAAGACACATTGACACCCACCCACCCACCCACCCACCCACACACACACATGCCAACAATATCTAGCATCTTATTTTTCTTATTCTTATTTAACATATTATCTGGCATAATATACGATCAAATAAAGTAGCATACACTTAACCAGGTAAAATTTTTGCTTAAGGGAGGCATGATAGAATTGTAATATTCCAAATTCATTTTCTTTCAAAATTTTAGGCTTATGTCAGTATTTAGCTGTGGTGAGAAAAATATGATAGTACAGGGGAGGATTTGGGGAATATGGTAGCAGAATTCTTTTTAATCTCACTGGCTAACCACCATGGTAGGCAGAATATTTATAATGGCTCTATCGAATATATCCAAATCCCCAGAATCTGTGAAAATATTGCCTTATATGGCACAAGGAATTTTGTAGAGGTGATTAAATTAAGAGTGCTAAAAATGGGAGATTATCCCAGATTATCCAGTGGGCCCAATGTAATCACAAATATAGATAAAAGTATCAGAGTTAGAGACATGAGATATGAAGATACTACAGTGCTGTCTTTGAAGATGAAGAAAGGACCAGGGGCCAAGGAGTGCAGGCAGTCTCTGGCAGTTGGGAAAGGAAAGGAAATTCAACCCTAGAGCCCCCACAAGGAACATAGCCTTGCTGATACTTCTTTTTTAGCCCAGAGCCCCGGGAAACTGATTTTAGACTTCTCACCCCCAGAAATTGAAGCTAATAAATTTATGCCCTTTGAACCCACCAAATTTTCTGTAATTTGTTACAGCAACAATAGGAAACTAATAAACTGATATATAGGAGGAAAAAACTACTAAAGAGCAAAATCAAAATCACATAAGATACATTTACAACAAAATTAGGTGGCAAGATATTCCCATGAGCACCAAAACCTTAGATGAGTGAACAAAACCTACATACTATCAGCATCTCTATGGGAAAAAAAAGAAGGAAATGACATGGTAGCATCCCATACATCTGAAAACAGGAGAACATCAGTTTAGTAGACAGCATGCAGGGCTGAAACTAGCATGAGGTGGGGCATCCCTTTAACAAGGGTGAGCACAATTAGCTAATGGTGAAAAAGACAAAGAGCCTGGAACAGTTGGGTTCCTATGAGCTATAAAAATGGATCTATCAGGACTTCCTTCTAAGTAAGAGAGAATTCTGTGAGTGAAATCAAAATGGAACAAGACGGGAGTATCAGAAATGAAATAAAAAGATTTTGCCAATGGGTTGGAAGGGAGCAGAGTCAAGATATCACAGAAAAAAAGCTACCATATATTTTTGTATCACTACCAAAAAAGGTAGTGGGAGGGTAGAAAGAAAAAAAAAAAAAAAAAAAAAACAGAAGCTCTGTGAAGTAGAATGCTAACTAATTTTAAAAGTCCAGGAAAACAAATTTCACATAAAAATGAATAACAGAAAATTATTGAATCCTATCCCATACAAAATTACAATAAGAAAAAAGATAATAGTAAGTTCTCTAAAGATGATGAAAGCATACTTTAAAGATGTACTCAAAAAACAGATCATAATATAAAAAAATCAAATAATAGTATGAGAGTGATAATAAAAGCTAGTCCACATAAGGACAGGAATCCCTGAACATAACACTAAAACAAGAGAAGAGGTAATCACTAAAACCATAAGTCAAGTAAACTTCCCAGAAATGAAAATTTTTCTGAAATAAAAGATTTGAATTTACATGTTGATGGAGCATGCTGAGGGCCAACAATAAGACCTAATAAAATTATTGGTCTTTCAGAAAAAAAAAATCCTTTGGACATCAAAAAACTCAACAATTTTTCATCAGACTTTTTTAACAGTAACATTTTATGCCAGAAGAAAGTGAGAAACATATTAAAGAAAACCAAAGAAAGAAAGGGTGAGCCAAAAATTTTATACCCAGCAAACTGACTTTGAAGTATGAAGGACACAGAACTACTAACAGGCAAGATGGGGAGTATAGTCACTTATATAAGTCCTCAGAAGCTGAGTGGAAAATATACTTCAGATCACCAAAATGACTGGAGAAGCATCAACATAGGAACTGGTGCTGTGCTCTAGAATGAAAAGTAAATGAGGCTTAAGAAGGAGTGAGCGTAGTATGCAGTGGTTACATAGTGTGATAATGTAGAGATAGTATAACTATTAAAAAATGAGGGAAGAATGGGGAGAGTATATGCAAAAAAATGTTTAATGTTTTCATAATCATATTAGTGATACTATTACTATTATCATTCTGCTACTTCTGTAATATGTAACATGGGGATTAAACAAGCAAGCATTTATATATATCTTTGTGAACCAGCAATCTTGATAAGGAAGGAAAGACACATAGATGTCATTGAGAAGAGGTGAAATAAAGCCTCCTTAGTTTTGATTTTGAATTGGAAATATCAATATGATCTCACAAACTAGTTCTTGCACATATACATATATATTTTTCTTTGCATATATACATATTTTATTATTATGTTTTATATTATATTAAATATATATTTTTCCATGCTTGGTCCACTAAAAGACCTAGAAACAATGACCAATGACCAGTGCAGTAACAATAAATATCTCTAGCATCCAGTTCAAAAGTCTGGAAATGGCATTTCTCACAAAAATAAAAGTTTCCTAAAAAAATGGCTAATTCCACTTCTGGGCAGGACATGTTCAATATGAGCCACACCTTAGCAGAGCTTATCAGGGCTATGCCAAAAGGACTCCAGGGTCAATTTCAAGAGGCTTTACTGGCTGAAAATGAGACAATCTGAGCTTCCATGATGATAGTTAGTACAAGGGACTTAAGCCCATCATATGTGTGTAAATCCATGTTTTCATAATTTTAGTTAAAGAAGAGCTGGTCAGCTTTAGAGGATGAAGGTAACTGATTCATTAAGTGAAAAAGTCAATTATTTATACTGCTTTACCCATATGAACTATGCCCCTGGATCACCAAATAAATGATGCCAGGAAGTGTCTCTTTATAATAGCACCCCCTAGTAACAAACAGAAAAGAGAAGTGATAGAATGAGAATACCATCATTTTGCAAACTTTCATAAAATAATAGATATAGGCATTAGCATCAATGGGTACTAACACCAGAAAAACAAAGACAACTAGAAAGTATATGCTTTCTATAGATTTTGCCAAACATCATGTATGACCATGCCAAAGGGATCCAAATTTCTGGACCTAGCAGTCATTTTGCAGAAAGCACAGAGAAAAAGGACCATGTTGAACTAGACCATGAGCATGCAATCAACAAAATTCAGCTCCTTCAACAGATAAACTATGAGGAAAGGGAAGGTTAGAGGTATTACCTATAAACTAAGATATTCTTATAAATTTATAAATTTATAACCTGAGAGGCATTATTAAATTTAACTAATGAAAAGTTAATTCCTACTACATATCTGATGCTATCCTAAATTTTTAAGTTTCTTTTTAATGCTCACAAAAATCCTATGAGTTAAGCGTGTCTTTTACCAGTTTACAGAGAAGAAAATTGAGGTATATAAAACATATACAAACATATATAAAGCATTCAGGGTAACTACTGAAAGATATGAATTTAGTGCCATTGTATTGTCCGTAAGGTGACTTACTGTATATTGTCTCTGTTCCTTTCTGGTCTATGTTACTTTTAGGCTCCCTCTTTGCTTAGAGGACCCCTTTCAAGATTTCTTGTAGGGCTAGTTTTGTGTTTGCAAATTCCTTTAGTTTTTGTTTGTCCTGGAAGCTTTTTATCTCTCCTTCTATTTTCAATGACAGCCTAGCTGGATGTAGTATTCTTGGCTGCATATTTTTCTCATTTAGTGCTCTGAATAGATCATGCCAGTCCTTTCTGGCCTGCCAGGTCTCTGTGGATAGGTCTGTTGCCAATCTAATGTTTCTACCATTGTAGGTTACAAATCTCTTGTCCCGAGCTGCTTTCAGGATTTTCTCTTTGTCTCTGGGACTCGTAAGTTTTACTATTAGATGTCGGGGTGTTGACCTATTTTTATTGATTTTGAGAGGGGTTCTCTGAGCCTCCTGGATTTTGATGCCTGTTTCCAAGATGTCCATCGACAGATGAATGGATAAAGAAGATGTGGTATATATATACAATGGAATATTATGCAGCCATCAAAAGGAATGAAATCTTGCCATTGGCAACAACGTGGGTGGAACTGGAGGGTATTATGCTGAGCGAAATAAGTCAATCAGAGAAAGACATGCATCATATGACCTCACTGATACAAGGAATTCTTAATCTCAGGAAACAAATTGAGGATTGTTGGAGTGGTGGGCGGTGGGAGGGATGGGGTGGCTGGGCGATAGACACTGGGGAGGGTATGTGCTGTGGTGAGCGCTGTGGGTTGTGTAAGACTGTTGAATCACAGACCTGTACCTCTGAAACAAATAATACATTATATGTTAAAAAACAAAAAAAAACAAACAAACAAAAACTGAAGTATTTGTTTAAAGTAAAAAAGCTCACAACTTGTAATTCTGAGATTCCAATCTATACCAATTGGAATAAAAGCCTACAATTTGAATTCTATGATATGTTTAGTACTCTATTATATATTATATAATTACAATGAATTCATTGCTTTAAGAAATCAGAAACATAGTGGACAAATACAGAAATTTAAACAAAATGCTACAATATAATCATTAAATATTTTTTAAGACTTTATTTATTTGAGAGAGAGTGAGAGCAACAGAGATCACAGAGGGAGAGAGAGAAGCAGACTCCCCGCTGAGCAAAGAGCCCGATGTGGGACTTGATCCCAGGACCCTGAGATGATGACCTGAGCCAAAGGCAGACGCTTAATTGACTGAGCCACCCAGGCGCCCCCATTAAAAATTTTTTACACTCAAAGTAAAGCACTTTGTATTTCACAAATGCGTCACAGTTAAGAACTTGAATCACTTTGTAAAACAACATAATACTTTGCCATGAGATCATTTGATTCACAGATGAGATGAGTGATATAAAACCTCAAGAATAACTAGAAATTTATTAGATGGCTGGGTGTAGGTGGAAGTAAGGGAGGTCCAGGCAAGGCACAGAGCATGTGCAAAGGCACAGAAGCATGGTATGCTCTCGAAACATATTCATTTGGAGGAATAAGAACAAAAGCTGTTTCAGCAGGGGAGCTGTAGTATATAAGAATGAAGTCATATTGTATAGAACCTTGTAGTCCAGGAATGATGTTAATGTTTTAAGTCAGAAGATGACTTCATCAGAATTGTAATGTAGTAAATTAACTCAGGATACTATCTATAAGGAAGGAGTTCTTAATTGGCTGCATGAATTCTAAGAGTTCCTTAGACAGACCTTGGAGGTTCTGGAAGTTTGTAAAATTATATGTGAAATTTTGAATTGTATGTCTGTGCATCTTTTTTGGAAGACATTCTATAGCTTTCAACTGATTATCAAAGCATTCCATAAAGAATCCTGATATTAGAAGACGTTATGGATGCCACTTGGGAAATGTATTAGATTCCTAGGGCTGCTCTAACAAAGTAACAAGAACCGAGTGGCTTAAAAGCACAGAAATGTATTCTCTTACATTCCTGGAGGCTAAGAATCTGAAACCAAGGTGTCAGGAGGACCATGCACCCTCTGAAAGCCCTAGGGAAAATTTTTCCCTTGCCTCTTCCAGCTTCTGGTGGCCTCAGGCATTCTTTGGCTTATAAAGTATAACTCTGAACTCTGCCTGTCTTCAGATGACCTTCTGTGTGTCTCTGTGTCCTCTTCTTTACAAGGACAACAGTCCTTGAATTTAGGGATTACCCTGAATCCAGGATGAGTTCATCTTGAGATCCTTAACTAACAACATCTGCAGACTCTATTTCCGAATAAAATCATATTCTAAGGGTCCAGGAGGACATGAATTTTGGTCACTATTCAACTATAAAAAAAACTATTATTTTAGTCCAGGAGAGCTATGATGCGCTGAAGGGAGTGGGAAAACAAAAGGGGGAGTGTTTAGAATATGAAATTTTTGAGTATTATTGGATTTAATGATTAGGGGGAAGAGAAAGTTAAAGATGAATCCCAAATCTCTAGCTTGGTAGATGAAGAAATTGTTATGCAATTAGCTGAGATAAGAAATAAAGAATATAGCATTGTAAATATATCTGTCTGGTGTGTTTGGTTTGGACATATTGATTTAGATATGCTCTCTAGAGAGAGATGTCTCAGAAGCTATGGGAAATAAACCTCAAACTCAGCCTTAGTTGAAAGAAAAGTTTTGATAGTAAGACAAAATTGAAGAGGAGGAAATTCAGAAAGTGAAATTCTTACATGTGAAAATCTTTAAAAATGAAGCCGCTCTGGATAAGTTGTTTCACTGATGATTTCAGGAGAAAATTCAGACTGTAGGGGAATCGAAATTCGATGGGAAGAGAGGAAAGCATGACAGAAAATGTTGACAGACTTTCCAGAGAAGTCTGAAAAGTAAGGAGCAGAGACAGGCAGAGGAGACTACAGGATCAAGTGAGGAGTTTGTTTTGGGAGGTAAAAGAAATATCATTATGTTCTAAAAGGAAGGAATCAATGAAAAGGAAAGCAACGAAAAAATAGGAGGACATTTGATGGGCAAGTTGTAAGAGAACAGAAAGGAATGAAATCTTCAGCACACGGAGATGTTTTAGCCACATTAAACCTCCCCTATGAACTGAGAAGGCACTAAGTTGATTTTTTCCAAAAAAAAAAAAAAAAAAAAAAAAAAAACTTGGTGACAGAGGCAGGAAATGGAATGAGGTCACCCTTAGTGTGTGGGGGGGAGTAGAAGATGTTGCTTGCTGAGGGTGAGTTTGCTAATAATGGCTTGAGAGTGTGGGGACAGTTTAGAAGAATCACTGCAAAGCAAAGAACACCAGCAGAAACTAGACGGTTGCTGCTGAGCCTCTCACTACACTTAATGGTAACATAATCAGGGAGAATCTCCCAGAAGGGTGAGCTTTCTTACCAGTTCTGGAGTGGTGCCGAAAGACTCCTGGGGGTTATTTATCTCTGAGTTGGTAGGTGACATTGCCTTCAGTGCTTGTCTACAAATACCAAAGAAAAGTCAGTTTTGTAGTTCATTATTTTCTAAAAGGCTATTGGAGACTTATTCAGGATATCAGCTTTCACAGAGCCTACAGATTTTATTTATGTCCTGCTGACATCAAGCAATTTATGAAGCTAAATAGAAAGATCAGTCTTGGAAACAGGGTCATAATATTTCCCTGTAGCAATCACCTAAATAAAGTGAAATGTATTAAAGAACTCATTATAAAGAAACTTATCATACACCAGGACCTGGAAATGAACTCCAAAAACTTGCCAACTACTTTTGAGATTCAGACAATTTCTTAGAGTAGCACTTGGTCTTAAATTTACTCTGTAACAAAAGAAGAAAGTGGAATCTAATTCATCATAGCACTTTTCAGAGTAAACCACTTGATCAAAGAGTGGTTGGTGATTGAGAGAATGGGCACTGGAGCCAGAAACCTGTTTGACTTTGCCCCTTATTACTGCTGTAACCTTATGAAGGTTACTTACCCTTTCTGTGACTCAGTTATGCCATACATAAAATGAAGATGAGAATAGAAGCTACTTCGTGTCTTGTTATGAAAATTAAATGAATTGTTATTTATAAACGCATAGCTAGCACCTAGAAAATAGCGTTTTAACTTTAAAGCATCCCAGGTCCTTCAAAGATAAAGAGATTTCTTAGGATAAAAATAAGTTTACAGGGGCGCCTGGGTGGCTCAGATAGTTAAGTGTCTGCCTTCGGCTCAGGTCATAATCCCAGGGTCCTGGGATCGAGTCCCGCATCGGGCTCCCTGCTAGGCGGGGAGCCTGCTTCTCCCTCTGCCTCTGCCTCTCTCTCTCTCTCTCTCTCTCTCTCTCTCTGACTCTCATGGAATAAATAAATAAAACATAAAAAAAAATAAGTTTACAGGGGTACCTGGGTGGCTCAGCCGGTTAAGCATCTGCCTTCAACTCAGGTCATGATCCTGGAGTCCTGGGATCAAGTCCCACATTGGGCTCCCTGCTCAGCGGGGAGTCTGCTTGTCCCCCTACCCCTGCCCCTGCTCATGCTCTCTCTGTCTCTGACTCTCTCTCAAATAAAAATAAATAAATAAATAAATAAATAAATAAATAAATAAATAAATAATTAAAAGTTTACACATATGCACATATATATACACTTGGCACACACATTCACACATATTCTTGTTTTTCTTATTGTTGGATAGTTAGGGAAGAACAATATTTCCTTAAGGTCACTAGGATACAATTTAACCCTATTACAAAATAGGACAAATTAGATTTGCAAATTATTTTCTGGTAAATACATAAATGAGTCTCTGGACATTTATAAGAAATGCATTCTTACATCTTATGTCTTCTCTTCCTTCCAAAGACATTTAACAAATAATTGATTATTATGTAAGTATAAGATAATAGCTTAGGTTCACAGCTTGTGCTGCTTAAAATCTTTTAATTCTTTCTAAATAGGTTACACATATTATTTATTTACTTATTCATTTAATTTTTTTTAAAGATTTTATTTATTCATTTGAGACCCAGAGATAGAGAGAGCATGAGCAGGGGGAGAGGCAGAGGGAGAGGGAGAAGCAGGCTCCCTGCTGAGCCAGGAGCCCAATGTGGGCCTCCATCCCAGGACCCTGATATCATGACCTGAGCTGAAGGCAGATGCTTAACCATCTGAGCCACCCAGGTGCCCCAGTTACACATATTATTTAATATATAAAATAATTTCATATGACTATTTTATTATAGAGTATAAAATATCATAAACCTTTTAAAGTCACTTATGAAACTGAATTTTACATTTAAATATGCCAAGAATCCACTCTTTCTGTATAAATTATAGTTGTATGTGTGCACAGATTTACACATGTACTTATATATGTCTACTGAAAACCTGTGTGCAATCTGAACAATTCTCCAATGTTTTCAATGGCTTCATGACATTTTGCTTTGTTTCCAAATTGGGCATCACCTTACAACAAATTTGCATGGTTTCCTCACTGTATTTTCAGCAGGGTATAATAGCCGACCATCAGTGAGGTATAAATCCACAAATATATTGAAACCATTGGGAGGGTTAATTTTATAAAGAGGTAATTCATGAATATGTTTGTCTTATGGGCATTTACGCCTCATTTGTGGCCTCATAACTTTGGGGACTCAAATATAAACTCTTGCTGGTTTAATCTATGTCAGGGCTGCTATGACTCCCTGAACTCAAAGCTGACCTCAAGAAGTGCAATACTGCACAAAAGTATGTTCTCATTAAAGATACAGAAGAGCACAACATACATCGTTAATGCCTGATTTTAAAGGCACCCTAGTTTTACTGAAACCCTCACCTGGTTTAATAGCATACAATCTCATTGTGCTCTGCATTTGGTTTGGCTGTTATTCTTACTTTCATACTTAAGAGATGCTCTAAAATAAATTCTCTGGAGTTCCTAACAAGAGATACTCTAAGAAACCCTAAGCGTAGACTCCTGACTCATTGTCTCTTGTCTGCCTAGACACATTCTACGTATAGAGTAGAACCCAAATTCCCCATCATTCATTAGTGTCCATAGTAATCTCTCCCCTCCTGATTTCCACAGCAACACTCTATGTGCAGTAGTTTGCAAATATTTTTCAAATATCCATATCCTAACATGTGCTCTTATTTGGAAATGCCATGTATATATGATTTATTTCCCCAGTTCAACTGTAAGCACTTTGGCATGCTTCATGTTTCTCTTGGATGGGCTACAGAGCTCCCTTCAGTAATTTGCATATAGCATGCAGGGGCGCCTGGGTGGCTCAGTCGTTAAGCGTCTGCCTTCGGCTCGGGTCGTGATCCCAGAGTCCTGGGATCGAGCCCCGCATTGGGCTCCCTGCTCAGCAGAGAGCCTGCTTCTCCCTCTCCCACTCCCCCTGCTTGTGTTCCCTCTCTCGCTGTGTCTCTCTGTCAAATAAATAAATAAAATCTTTAAAAAAAAAAAAAAAAAAAAAAAAAAAAAAAAAAAAAAATTTGCATATAGCATGAAACAATAAACACTTGAAGAACCAAAATTAATACAACTTATGCCTATGAAATACAGCATTCATGTCTCATATTTCTTTTTTGTCTTCTGTATTATCTAGAATAATTGAGAGGCCATTGTACATTCCCCAACAATAAGTGCATGGGGGCTGTTATCCAAGTGATAGCCTCATAGAAAATCTGTCAAGACATTCAGCTGGCTTTAAGAAAATGTGGCAGAGCATTGGAAAAGCAAATTATTAACTTCAAAACCATGGTAAAATTCTCTTTAGTGATACATGGATGGTATGTATTTATGAGAAAAGGTATGCATTTATAGGAAAAGGCAGCTGTCATGCTGAAGAATAAAGTTTAAAGTCTGATTGGAGTTTTATTCCTGGACCTGTCTCTTAATAGCTGTGTGATTTTAAACAAGATTTTGTAGGTTTGGTTTTTTTTTTAATTTTTTAAGCCTCATTTTTTATGTAAGATAATGAAAATTGTTTAATAGGTTTTGCTTTAAATAAAAATGTGACAACAATAACAAAAGTGCTTTTAGCTGTATGAATTTAGGATTTTTAGAATTACTTCAATATTTGTTATTTCAAGATAATTCATATTTTAGTTATTAAAAATTTAGTCACTATCTTACCTAGATAATATAGAACCATATACAAATATTCTCCAACAATAAAAATACAAAAAGAATCAAGAATAAAACTAAATAAAAATCATCTTGTATTTCTAGAATATTTTCTTTTTAAATTTTTTTAAAGATTTTATTTGTTTATTTGGCAGAGAGAGCGAGCACACAACCAGGCAGAGCAGCAGGCAGAGGGAGAGGAAGAAGCAGGCTCCCCACTTAGCAGAGAGCCCTATGCAGGGCTCCATCCCAGGACCCTGGGATCATGACCTGAGCCGAAGGCAGACGCTTAACTGACTAAGCCACCCCGGCGCCCCTGGAATATTTTCTTTGTAACAATCTGTAATTCAGCTAGGATTTATTGAGTACCTACTGACTCCAGAACACATGGTTATCTATAAAGAATGGGAAGACCTCAAGGAATGAAATACCAAGTCATCCTCATATGCTGCCATACAAGCATTTTTATTAATACTTTTAAAATGAACACTTGAAATGAAAGTGAAGACACTGTAAAACATTTGTTATGCTCCTTATCCATCTCCCCAAGTCCAAGAAAAGTTTGATAAATTCTTAAGGAAATCAGATCCTAACCTATTTTCTGTTGTACATTCATTTATTCATTCATATATTCATCCAATAAATATTTACTGAACATTTATTTTTGGTGTTATTTGGTATTAAATTCTAAGTATATGGTTGTAAATTATAAACACAAGGACTCTCCCTTTATGGAGTTTATACGCTAGTGTGGGAAAAACATATATATAGGTAAACAATTTAACATATAAATTCAAATTTGTGATAAAAGAAAAAGGGAATTAAAAGGGTTCAGCTTTTGAGATCAACATAGGACCTACTTTATTTTTTTTAAGATTTTATTTATTTATTTGAGAGAGAGAGAATGAGAGAGAGCACATGAGAGAGGGGAGGGTCAAAGGGAGAAGCAGACTCCCTGCCAAGCAGGAAGCCCGATGCGGGACTCGATCCAGGGACTCCAGGATCATGACCTGAGCCGAAGGCAGTTGCTTAACCAACTGAGCCACCCAGGTGCCCCATAGGACCTACTTTAAAAAGAGGAGGAAAAGAAGTCTTCTGCAGTTAAGTGACCTCTCTGTTGAGTCCTGAAGGATCAGAAGTCAGTGTTAGGAAGAGCAGAGGAAGACCTTCCACAAAGCACCTAAGGGAGGAAATGTCTTGGTGTACTTGAAGGTAAGTCAATAAGTTTGTGTGGCTGGAGCAGTGAGAGAGACAGAGGTGGGAATAAGAGATGACAGTGGATAGGTAGTCAGGATTGGAATCAAGCCATGGTAAGGAGTTTGTGTTTTAGGAGACATGCAAAAGCTAGTGAAGATCTTAGAGGGTAAATGAACCGATTTATGCCTTTAAAAATTGGACTTTAAGCTGGAGAAGATAAAAAAGGGGAAGCAGAAAGATAAGAAACCTACTACCGAAGCCTGTGTTGCCTAGGTGACAGGTGACAGTGGCTTGGACAAGTATGGTTGCAGAAAGTAATAGCATCTGTCTTTGGCACATTTTGCATTTAAAGTGGAACTGGCAGTGGAAGGAATTGAACTGGGGGTTCACTTAAAATTCTTGACTTACTTTGGAGAAAGGAGGGCACAGAGATTTTTATTAACTTCACTGCTATTGGTACAAATATATTCATAGAAATCATATCTCTACTCTGCCTAGTCCTAAAATACTTTATCTTGGAATGTTCTATTACTTAAAGGAAGTTATACTCTACAGATTGTCAAACATTATATTTTACACATATATTTAGCACTTTCTATGTGCCAGATACAATGATGGATGTTTTCTGTATATATTTTCATCTAATTTCTGGAACAACAATACTACCTCCATTTTTGAGCTAAAGAAAGAGAAAGAAAGAAAGAAAAAAAAAACTTGTCCAAGGTCATACCACTAATTACATTCACTCTAAATCTAAATTTGCCTGTGCCTAACTTTAACCTCATGCTTCTGTCCTAATTTACTAGTTATTTTTCCCACTCCCTCCCCCATTTCTCTTCCTTCCTTCCTTCCTTCCTTCCTTCCTTCCTTCCTTCCTTCCTTCCTTCCTTCCTTCCTTCCTTTCTTCCTTCCTTCCTTTCCTTCCTCTCTCTTTCTTTCTTTCTTTCTTCTTTCAAAAGCTTTTAGCTTATTCATATTTCTATTTTTTGACATTGCTTTATTTGTATTATTTTATTTATATAATTTATTTTCTGTGTTCTACAAACAATTCCTTAATTTCTTCTTACCATTCTGAAACTCTAAAACACAGAGAGAAGGTATTAACTGATAATTCATCCTAAAATAATTCTAAATCAGTGTTTTCATCCCAAAATGTCCAGGCTCCCCAGAGGCTGGCCTGGCTCTGCCCCAGCATGCTGATGGAAACTTGGATAAATTTACCACTTGTCAGTGGAAAAATGGGACACATAGTTGCTTATCCTTATGTCTCTCCTACAAATAGTTTATGTATTCAAAAGAAATGCCCCCAAAATGAACCCTACTACTTGGATTTCTTTAATATAAGTCTATCATCACAACTTGTTAATATAAAAACAAATGGATAAAGAGGTAAGCGTTATAGAAACCTTAAAAATCCATCACCTAAAAGAGTGGTTTTAATACAAGCAACTTTCAATGGAGAGAAATATCTTTGATCTAGATAATGTTTTTTTCAAACTCAGCAATATGAACCCTTGGGACTAGATAATTCTAGCGGGCTGTCCAGTGCATTGTAGGAGGTTGAGCAACATCTATAGCCTCTACCTACTAGGTTCTGTTAGCAACACGTCCCTCTCCACTCAGTTATGATGACCGATAGTTTCTTCAGATATTGTCACATTTATTGTGGGGATGAAATCAACCCTGGTTGAGAACCATTGGTCTAATGCACTGGATTCTACTCAAAGAAATGCCCCTGCTATAAAAATATAGAATTCTCGGGATGTTTTCCAAGTGCTGAGTACTGGCTGGGTTATAGAAATGCATAAGAAAATCCCTAAGCATTGGAAAAGGTAAATTAATAACTATCACTGGTATAATAATCAAGTTTCTGTGTTAGTTCAGAAGGAGAAAAAAATGAATAATTTTGACTGAAGTTCGGGTTGCTTCAAAGAGAGCGGAGTCTGGGTGGCTATTCTCCAGAAAGTGGGGGAGGGGCAGTAATGAGAATGCTGAGAGAGAGTAATATTCCAGATAAAAAAGAACTACCCTGGGCAAAGATACCACTTGTGAGGATGTTTGTTTTTGTGTGGAGAAATGAACCTTATTTACCATAAAATGTAGAAAAGACATTTGCTGATCTACTGTTGATTCACTATAAAAAAGAAGCTTATGTCATATTCTGGAACTAAAGAGAAGACATTAAATGTTGCAAGCAGGGATTCTGTGAAATACTTACAGAAATGGGTAGATGAGTAAGTAGGTAAGAAAGTTAGAACATTTGGGAGTCTATATTAAGGGTCAGCAACCTACAACCTGTAAGCAAAATCCAGCTCCCTGCCTCACTTTTGTGAACAGGGTTTTACTGAAACACAGCCATACTCATTCATGCTACAATGGCAGAACTGAATAGTTATAATAGAGACCATGTGGTCTGAGGGTCTAAAAAATTTTCTACCTGCCCATTTACCAAAAAAGTCAGCCCACTCGAATGGACTGAACTGCCCCCACCCCACCCCACCCCCCAACTCATGTGTTAATGTCCTAACTTCCCATATGGTTATAACTGGAGATAGGTTTCTAAGGAGGTAATTAAGGTTAAATGAGTCATAAGGATGGAGACCTAATCTGATATACTGGTGACCTTGTAAGAAGAAGAAGAGACAACAGAGCTCTTGCTCTCCATCTGCGCATGCACAGAGGAAAAGTCATTGTGAGGACACAGTGAAATAGTGGCCATTTACAAGCTAAGGAGAAAAGCCTGACCAGAAATCAACCTTGCTGGTACCTTGATCTTGGACTTCCTGTTGCCAGAATTGTGAGAAAATGTTTAATTCCTGTTGTTCAAGCTACTCAGTCTGTGGTTTTTTTGTTATGGCAGCTCGAATAGACTAATACACTGGCCCTTGGCCTAGATCATTTATTTATTCAAGAACATTACACACTTCCAATGTGACAAGAATTTTATAGAGGCTTATAGTTACAAAGATGAGAAAATTATCATTTCTACCCTATCAAAGCTTACAGTCTAGAGAAGAAGAGAGGTGTGCATTTGGCAGAATATTCTACATATACAGCTTTCAAACAGTTTTAATGTTTAGAGTCACGTGACTCTTCTTACCTACTATAGAGGAGAATGAAAGGCAAATATTTTTTCTCGCCCACTGGGAGAGTTTGATGATTTGGTGTTCTTTTGCTTTAAAAAAGGGATAAACAATTTTTGTACGAATACTTTGGTGTCTCAATTTAATGGTTTATCAAAGGACATTGTCAGAAAACTAGATGATTTAAAGGAAAGGGGAAGTGGCTTAAAGGTGCCAGGAGGTGCTTACATCACACCAGAAAGAAATTGCCCAGGCTGAAGATAGGGTGGAAAAGACATATCTTGTTCTAGGACCTCAGCAACGTGGGTGCTCTTCCCAGGTGCTCTTCCTGACAAAACTCCAGAAAATATGGCTGCTTAGTAGGTTGGGGCATGCCTTAATAATAAGTGTGATGTTGCTCTAAGAGAGGAACAATTGTTTTTTGAGTGGCAAAAGCAAAAACAAAAAACCTTAGAAATTGTGATAACTTGTAGCCTCCCAAAAGATCACAACAGATTATAAACAGTATAGCTGGATAAAGGAAATTATTATGAAAAAGAGGGTGGGAAACTCTTGTCTAGGGAGGCAGACCAATTCTAGGAATCCCATTGAGACTGCTACTCTCTCTATGATAATCAAATCCTAAATTTTGTACAGAGGCAGCAGAGGAACCACACCTAAGGAAAATATGGACATGAAAAAAGAACGTTTCAGGAATAAACTAAAATGACAGGGGACTGAGGGATCTGGCCACAGCTTGGTACTACATGAGATCCCTCAAGAACCTTGGCAACAACCTTGGACAAAAGAGATCCAAGAATACCTGAAGTTGATTTCCTCACCATGGTGGGGGCCTCAAGTTGAAAACTTAGGAAATGGATGACTATGGGTTTCCTGTACTGAGTTTGTAGAATAAGATTTAGACTTGCTGTTGTGGGAACAATAATAAGGAATGGAAGTTTAATAGACATGGTAAGATTCTGGAATAGACAGTGCTAAGAAAACAAAGGAATAAGAAATTCTACCTAAGTCAGGGAGTAGGGGGAAGGACAAGATATTAATAGAAAAAGATCTGTAGGTGAGATTCCAATTAAGGGATGATGATAGCACACCCAAAAACAATGGTAGTAGAAATAGAGAGGGCAGTAAAGATATAAGAGAGATTTGGAAGCTATAATTGACAAGATTAGGCTACTCATCGAACCTTAGGGAGAGGGGGTATGTGAGGAAGGTATTGAGGATAGCTCCTAGAAAGAATGACTGAAGAGAACTCAAGGTCATAGGAGAGAAAATTTGCCATCTCTTTAGAACAAATCCAAGTTTCTGAATTCTTTGTAGGAAGCAATTCTAGTAAAAGCAAAGTTTATAAATTGATGACCATTAAGCTAAAAGTGATCATCAGACGGCTTTGTTCATGGCATCATATTGGCAATACTTTCAAGAATATCAATATTCTCTAAAATAGAAAATAAAAATTTGCCCACATTTGAAATTCTTACAACATCTTCACAATAAACCAGACTTCTGAATCCTCAGGCCAACATTCTCACCTAAGAACAACAAAAAACAGCTGGAGCTGAATAGTGGGAGCTTCCATTAGATGGGGCACATGGTCTCCAGCTCACCATTAAGTTGGATTTTTAATTCTGGCCCCAGAATATAAACTTTAAAGCAATTATTTGTTGTTATTATTAGTTATACCCTCCAAAATTTGCATTCACCAAATAATTGTATAATCTTTACCTCCTTAGAAGTTTTACCTCTTCTGCCTACCCATCGTGCCACATCCATGCTTATTTGGAAGTTATTCTCCTTTTGAGCTGATTTCCTCCAGTATTAGAAAGAAAAGTGCTAAAGAACAAGTCCATTTTGTCACAGGAAGTTCACTGTGATGACATTCTTCTCCAATCTCTGAAAGTACTAAACCATTTTGCACCCAGCTCAACCCAACAGCTGTAGCTCTTCGGCTCTCACTCCCTAATTTGTTTGCATTTGGCTTATATTCCTAGCTCTTTGGAGTGCTGATAATTATACTTGTCTGGGAGGCTTAGAAGCTGTAAAAAATCTGGACCTCCTCACATTTCAGCACAAGTAGACAAGACTCAGGCTCCAATTTGGAACTGCACAAACTTAAATGGGGCATGTGAGCCTGGAGACATCCACAGGAGCCTGCCAGCTTGAAGACTCTTCTCCAAAGCCACTCACCATATGTTTGGCTACAAATTGTGGACCAAGCTGGCCAAGATGTTACACAGGACTCAAATGGACCTCTGTTAACATATGTGGTTGGCATGGGGCAGGTGAAGTGTTGATAGTTAAAACCTCATAATCCCAGTTACAATGTACCAGGGATATTTTCTTTCTCTTAGAAACACCTTCACAGTCTAATTAAAGAACATCATAAAATATAATGATCATAGAGTGCTTTGAATAGAAGGAAAAGTAGGAATAATAAAATTTTACAATGAAGTTCATTTTTAAGAGATATGGACAAGAAACAATGTTAGATATATTTAAATGAAGTGATCATATTAGTTTGCAAAATTGTTTAAGTTATAGAAAAGATTGTTCATATATATCAGGAAAATTAATTCTTATTTATCACTTAACCAATAGGTAATAATGAATTCAGTACTATTGCTGAGTACCTAGAGAAATTTAAAGCCTAGCTCTCCCTAGGTTTATAATCTAAATTGAAAACCTGAAGTGTGGTTTAAGTTCATGTTAAAACATTAAAAATTTTAAGCTGGCAACTCACATGTTCAGGGGTTTGGAAACATGTTGTAAAACATTCAAACTTGGTTTCTTCTGTGTCACACTGACCTAGTCAACAAGGAACAAAAGATGACCTTAGAAGAGGACTTGCTTATCAGTATTAGGGTTATTTCTGTTCAGTTTTTGGAGAAGAAGCAGTCATATTGCTGACAAACTCATCTTAAATGATTATAGTTGTTGAAAGATAAATTAAAACCTTTTAAAAATCAGCCAAGAATTTGAGACTTTAAAAAATTTTCCTAAATGGATTTGAGACTGACTGACTAGACAATCAAGAGAAAATGACATTACTTCTCCCTGTTTTTCAATCCCTTCTGTGAACAAAACTACTACCTTGCACTTCAGGAGTGTTAACTGCTTCAGAGAGACGTTATTACATTTGCTTTTCTAAAAAGGGATTTCTTGTTGTGGTTGTTGTTTTCCAAAGACTGTAAAAATAACCCACCTAAGAGTTGTTAATTATCATTAAACAGTGAACACAGACATTTTTAGAGTGTTTCTCAAAATCATGTCATGATTCCCAGGAAGAAGGGGAATTAGAGTCACATCAAGCATGAAACATGTGTTTTGAAAAGTGACTTGACTCACAGGACTAGAACTTCACATGGGAGCTTGAAAGACATTTTGTTTAGTTTTAGCACTTAATGAGATAAAGTTCACGGTTTCGAAATGTGGCTGCCTTGGAAAATAACATTTGGAGAATGTGTATGAATCTATAAAAACAAACACACACTATAGAGAGCTTTTCAGCTTGGCTGGAACTGACGGAAATCCAGATGTTCTTTTTTTATATTCTTGGATCACTACCAAAGAGCAAAAAATAGCAACGATCAGTGCTGACCCGTAACACTGAGAGAGGAAGGACTAGCTGGACGACAGCAGGAATTATTTAACATTATTCAGCAGAGGGCTGGAGATCCTCACAACTTGACACCACCATTTTCACATATGAGTCCCGGTTACACTTGCTGTAATGAAAATATTCACTTGGTTATATACCATCTACTATCTTAATGCACTCAAATCAGCCAAATTACCAGCTTTATTGAGGCTTCAGCTTTTAAAACAAACACTGAACAGATAAGGGCTCTGGCTTTTCTAAATTAACGGCAACAACAACAAAAAACCCAAAACATAAGATAAGCTTACTTGAAAATCCAATACTTGCTCATCAAGGGTGTGACAGTCTGCCAGTGGGAAGTTTGGACAAAAATTCTTATTTTTGCATTCACCACCCTCTTTTTCTGTGTGTCCTCCAAAGGAAACATTCTGACAAAAGTGCTGTCTTTTGGGGGGCATAATTTCCTTTCTCCTCTTATTTTTTTTAAAAAAGCAGAATTAGGGGCGCCTGGGTGGCTCAGTCGTTAAGCGCCTGCCTTCGGCTCAGGTCATGGTCCCAGGATCCTGGGATCCAGCCCCGCATCGGGCTCCTGCTCGGCAGGAAGCTTGCTTCTCCCTCTCCCACTCCCCCTGCTTGTGTTCCCTCTCTTGCTGTGTCTCTCTCTGTCAAATAAATAAATAAAATCTTAAAAAAAAAAAAAAAGCAGAATTAAATGAAGCTTTAATTAAAAGAGAAAAATGTATTACTAATAGTTGAGAACTACTATACAAGATGTTTCTCGTTCATTAGTTGAGTGAGTGTGTGTGTGTGTGTGTGTGTAGGTTAGTCATACATAATTTTCTGGAGTCTATCGAGACAAATGCAGACCAAGTGTGGAGTGTGTTGGGGGTGGGAAAGAGAGGCAGAGGATCAGAAAAATACAAAGTGTGGGAAGAAAATAAACAGAGTCTGAAAGCTATGGGAAATCTGCTACCTTTGTCTTCACAGAGGAATGAAATGTCTATGGGAAGATAAAGGACAAAAAAACTAAAAACTATTCCCAAAGTAAAAATAAAAAAGCTGGAGGTTAAAAAGATCAGTAAAGTTCAAATCAGTGAAAAGACAAACTTTTGAGAAGAACCCTAGTGACCCCCCCAAAAAATTCAAAGTTAAATGAATAGTAAATTTTCATTATGCTATACTCTGTCTTAAAATGTAAAAAAAGTATTTATTTAACATAAAATTTCATAATAACAATTTAGACATACTAATTTTAATCCACATATTCCAAAAGATAGAAGATCAAGCTAATAAAATAGGTATGGTCAGATTTTGAGATACGCCTTTCACTTGAAATGTACAATTGTTTAGTCTATTGTTTATATATACAGAGAGAGACTTTTTGAAGTCATGTACCTAATTAAATACAAGTGTATTTAGAAGATACAATACTGCGACAATTCCATTTAAGCCAATTTGTTATGTGGATATTTATGTTAACAAGAAATGTCATTGTCCCAATAAGCTTACAATTTTTTTTAGTCTCCCTAAAAATCATTCCACTTCTGCATTATGTAGAAAATGGCTTGGGCTAAAGTCATGTGATTTTCTTTTTTAAACTTTTTAATAGTAAACAAAGATGACAACTCTAGAAAAATTAGTGACAATTTTAATACAGTTAGTTAAAAAGTAATGCTATTTCTAGATACATGATAAATAGTTTGAATACAAAAGAATGAATCAAACTTAATGCATTTCATCATAATCCACAAAGAGAATTCTTAATAGGTGGCAGTCCCTTTCCAGTTAATGAGTTGTCTGACTCTCAGGACTTCCATCTGCATCAGCTTTTGGCAGGGTGATAGGCAGGCATTTAACTGGATCTCTAAAACTTGATCCTGTCAGCTAATGACAAAAACAACCTGATGGTATGCAATTATTTCAGTCAATCAATCAACAAGGATTTTGAGCACACATCATTTTCTTATCATTGTCCTAGATGTAACAAAGTGTGTAAAAGATAAATAAAGGAAGTATAAGACACAGACCCAAACTTAAGAAGTATGCAAATCGGCCTAAAGAGCTAAAAGTGATACACATGAAATAATTAGCAAAGTTAAGAGAATATTTTTAAAGGGCTATTTATGTTGAAGAGGCAAAAATGCTATAGAATATTAGGGATGGTAAAATAAATAAATGTCAGGACAATCAGAGGCAATTTCAATGGGACAAAATTTGGAAGGGAGCAAGATTTAGATAAGTAAAAAAGGGAAGAAACTGTTTTCTTTCTAATGAATAGACATGCGTAGCATAAATATGGTGGGGAAAGGGAAATAAGTACAAATTTGAAAGTTGAAACTGTGAATGAACAACTTGATCAATGCAACAGGATGTGTCAGAAAGCAAAGCTAGGTACAGACTGACAACATATAGGACATACATGAAGGGCCTTGAAAATCAACTAGGATTTGGGTTTGATATAATAAGAAACTGGGAGTCGGTAGTAATTTTAATGCAGGGGGAAATCTGATAACAGGGTAAGCCTGACTGAGAATGCAGATGAAATGAAGAGAAGAGGAGAGGCAGTTAAAAGGGCCACAGTATTCTTAATGAAGGCAGAATATATATTAATATTATTCAAAATTTTCTAAGTAAACCTGGTTTTCAGCAATTAACTATGCAATGGTATAAGAAGTCAGTTAACTATAGACTTAATGTCAGAGACCATTATGTGCTTATTTGCAGTATTAGATGTTACCAGGGCTCAGAGAATGGTAATAAAAAGCATCAGCTCAAAGAAACACTAATATGTTAGGAAATAAACAATATAAGGCTACACCTATACTCAGACCCCAATAATTTCACTGCTGCCTTTAAGTAAGTGTTGTTTTGCTTTGTTTTGTTTTTGCTTTTGTTTTGTTTTGTTTTTTGTAAACTATCTTCCAATGTCAAAAGTGAGAGAATAGTTACAATTTTTTCCACCTGTCCAATAAATTCTTCCTGATTTGGGAAGAAATTTTCACTCTTCTATGACAATACAACAAAGCTCTTTTCATGAAAATATGGGATGCAATTATTTCAGTCAATTGCATTAGATTTTTTATTAGGGCCCATATTAATTAGGTATAACACTATTTTGAAAAGCTACTTGGTAGAATATTCAAGTTCATTGTTGCTTTGACTCTTTTTGCCCTTTCATTTCTTTAAATGTTCCTGGCCAATTAAGACACTAAGAAATGGCCACTAAGAAGAAATTCTATATATGGTTCTCTGTTGACACCAAAGGGCCACATATGAAAATAAATGTTTGTGAGTGTGTAGATGTAACTGGTTGTTCTTTCCTGGTACCTACTTTTATGACCACCTTGGGAACCAATTACACTTCAGCACATGTTCATAAGATCCTAAAAGGTTTCAGAAAGCCAGAATGACAGTGATCTGGTAAAAGCCCATTAGTAACATTTCAGTCTGTCATGTAGCCTTAATAAGAAAATAATTTATCAGTTTGATCTCTTTTCTCCCAAGAAGATGAAATGAAGAATTAGACATCCAAATGATAAGTTTATGAGTACTTAGAGAAACTTGTTAATATAAAAGAATAGCAATTATTTCATTGGTATATATTGTGATTGTATGTTGTATAGGCTTATTTCTTCAGTTCAAATAGAGATGAATAATATGCTACTAAAATCAGTATTTCAATGTATCAAGACAAAATATATTACAAATATATTTGTATATTTACAAAATTTACATGTCAAAATGGTGCAAGAGACAATGAGAGTATGGGAGTAAGGACATCTTGTTTCTAATACTGGCTATATTACTAAATATAGACATATATATATATTACTAAATATAGACATATATATACACACATATATATATACACACAAGCATATATATATGTATATATATATACATACACACACAATATATTGCTAAATTACTAAATATATCTCTATCTATATAGATATATAGATATATAGATATGGGGATATATCTGATATATATATACATATATGTATCTTGGGAAATTATTTAACTTCCAAGGATCATGTAATTTTCATCTTCTAATTGATGTGATTTGGTTAGGTCATGTCAAATTTGTGTTGTAGCAAATAAACTATATCTGCTGGATATTTGTGTTTGTTTTTTAACTATATCTGCTGGATATTTATGTTTATTTTTTAATAGCACTAGTTTTGTAAACAGCTTTGTAAAAAAAAAAATCAGGAGAATTAAACAGATTTCTTTGCTGTAGAAATCACAGGGACTTTTTATATACTCAGATGTCTTTTTTTTTAAAGATCTTATTTATTTATTTGATGGAGGTGGGGCACAAGAAGGGGGAGCGGCAGGCAGAGGGAGAAGCAGGCTCCCCAAGGAGCAGGGAATCTGATGCAAGGCTCAATCCCAGGACCCTGGTATCATGACCTGAGCCGAAGGCAGACGCTTAACTGACTGAGCCACCCAGGCACCCCTACTCAGATGTCTTAATGAGTGTTTGCTATTGTGTGTTCCAAACAGAATGATTAGAGAGTTGGGTATAAAATCAACATGGCTTTCCAAACTTATTTTATATTGTATAATCTTTTACGGTGACACTTTAGAAAAAATCAGACTAGACCCTACCCTTACATTGTACACAATACTGAAAAATCTTTTGATACTATCTTTTATCTGCCCAATAAAAATGACTATTCTAGTGATCTGCATTTCTCAAGGAGGGGGCCTCTAATCCCCAGGCCACCTGGGCACCTCTTACTGAGTATTTGTTCGACCAGGTTATGACAGAGAATCAGTTGGACTAATCAAAGCTTAATATATTTAAACAACAAAATGAAACAAAAATCTGGTACATGATTCAAAATCAGGATTCCCAAATCAGTGTATTATATGGTTTATGATAATGATACCACATTTTTAAAGCCTCTCAAACTATTTTAAGAATGAAGTGTTCTTTATATTGCTCTCATTTGACTTGATTACTATTTCTCTTTCTATTTGGCAAGTTTATTTTTCAAGTAATTTTATTTTACATTAATCTCATATGAATAAGACTAGCTTTATTGTTTAATATTGTGACCATCTAATCCTACAAGTTTAGGTGACACTTTTGACAGATACTTTCCTTGCCCCACCAGACTAAGTTAAGTCCTCTGCTTATATGATTCCATATCACTCTCCATATCATCACTGAGGGCAGTTTGCTAACATATACATCCACACGTGTGTTTCTGTGTGTGTGGGTATGTGTATTGGTGAATATTTGATTAATTTTGGTTATTTGATTAATTTATCCCCCTGCTTTTATCCCAGATTATAGACTGTGAGGACAGAACCTAGTCTGATTTGCTTGCTATTATTTTTGCCAGATCTAGTACCATGCCCTCTTCATAGCAATTCCTATTCAAATGTTGAGTGTTGAACGTCAAAGACATTTTGTTAATAGATTTCAACCCATATATTTGTTCTTATGTACAACTGCTCAAATTTAGCAAATAGATAGAAGCTATTTATATATTACTTTAATTGATAGAAGCTATGTATATACTACTTTAATTTACAAAAGTTGATCCTGGTGTCTGGGTGGCTCGGTCGGTTAAGTTTTCCACTCTTGATTTCTTCTCACGGTTGTGAGATGGAGCCCTGTGTGGGACTCCATGCTGGGCGTGGAGCCTGCTTAAAATTCTCTCTCTCCCTCTCCCTCTGCCCCAACCCCCTCTCTAAAAAATATAAAACAAATAAATAAAATAATAATATAATAAATAAATAAAATATTATAAAAATGTTGATCCTTATGAAAACAAAATATTTCTTTCCAGGGGTAATATTTTAAACCATCATTAACCATTCTTACCTTACTGAGAATACTGAAAATACCTTACTGAGAATAAAGTATTTGGGAACAGTATGAAATGAGAGAGAGACAAGACAGGAGACAAGATATAGGAAAATAATAAATAATAGATAGATTTCCTTAAATTAACTTTACCACCAAATAATTGTGTTGAAATTTGGCTCTGGATGCATGGTTCTCTAACATTCTCTATTAAAAAAGAAACCTCAAATATACTCTCTTGTTATTGTATTTTAAAAACAGAGATATCATCATTATTTGTAATGACAGTATGTTTTCTAAGAGGAGCTAAAACATTTCTTGATGCTATATAGAAAGTCAATAGAGAAATGGAAAGTGACCAAGTTCTTAGAATACCTCCATAAAACTGGTGAAGGTTCTGCCCATATTCATTGTAAAATTATAAAATTATTTGTAAAGTGGCCAAAAGATACATGGGGAGAATTTATCCCCATCTGTATAGAACATATTTTGTTTTTGAAGTGTAAGAGTTACTTTTTTTAATGAAAAAAAGATAATTATTATGTAAAAAAACTCTCTCTCATAGCAGTATAAATGTTGAACTATTAAATATGTATTATGCTTTTGAAATTATAGTCCCCACAGTGACCATAACCCAGCTGTCTGGTAAATACGTGGGAGTTTGTGATATTTTATACAAAGCAATGTTGTGTGCCATAAAATAAAATAATGTTGCTTACTAGTGGCTTTTGGAGTTATTTTAGTTTGAAAATTTAAAGTTTATGCCACCATGGTCTGAATTGATTCATTGTCAATAATAAATTCACAGTTATATTTTGTTGTATAATCATAATTCTTTGCATTAAATTTTTGTCCAACAAAAAGGATAAGACAAAGAAGAGGTCATATGTTCCCACTAATTTTGTTATTAAAATTAATACTTTTGTTACTCTCCAGGATACTATTAAAACAAAATCCAAATTTAATTTCATAAAAGCATATTTGTACTTTGCAAGCTATTTTACTTGCTACTGTAGGAAATGAAAAAAATAAATAAATCAAAAATGCTGCTTTAGGAATTAATGCCCCAGGAATTAATAATCAAGTAGCTAAATAAGATGGTTACATGAATGAAACCAGGGATCCTTAGGAAAGAGCTCAAAGAGAAATACAAAAGACAGTGACCACATCTACTTGGGTGCTCAGAAAAAGTTAGACTTAAGATGGTGAGTTGATCTGGGTTTATACAACTTAGTGAAATTTCAACATGAACCTTCTTTAGATGGGTTGTACTTTAGTGTATCATAATTACATTAGTAATTAGGACATGGTTTCAAAATGGCTGTTCTCTACAATAAGTGCTTTTGATTCTAAATCCACATAGGACTCTCTCTGCAATGGTGTTTGTAAAAATTTAAAAGAAGCTAACTTCTTTTGTTTTCTATTTTTATTTTTGTAACTTTTTATTTAAATTCTAGTTAATTAATATACAATTTAATATTAGTCTCAGGTGTAAAATACAGTGACAACACTTACACACAACACCAGTAAAGGAGCTAACTTCTTAACATTAATGTTTTAATTTAGAATCATAAGGAACCATGAATAAACTCACGTTCCAAGGCTATATTACCATCCATGTATATGCATACACATACAAACATAGACACGCACACATAAATAGTACTAGGTTGCAAGCTCTTTTTTTAAAAGCTTTTATTTATTTACTTGAGAGAGAGAGCACCAGAGAGCAGAGAGCACAAGTGGGGGCTAGTGGGGAGAGGGAGAGGCAAACTTCCCGCTGAGCAGGGAGCCCTATATGTGACTCAATCTCAGGACCCCAAGATCATGACCTGGGCCCTCAGGACCCCGAGATCATGACCTGAGTGGAAGAAGGCAGGCGCTTAACCGGCTGAGTCACCCAGGTGCCCGTAGGCTGCAAGCTCTCTTAAAGACAGAAACAAGCCTATGTCATTTCATCTCTTCATTATTTACAAAGTTCCTTCTATATGGTAAAGTGCTAAGTGTAGGAATTCAAAGGTTAAAAGAGTAGGAACCTTCAAAAGATTAATTTTAAGTGCTCTGCAGTATATCTACTCTGGTGGGATTTAGAGGGAAGAATGATGCTCTTAGTTGAGATCCAAAAGATGCTTAAATACTAACCAGACAATATGTAAATAGTGATGGTAAGGTATGTTCTAATCTACATAAAAGGGAAAGAATTTTCAGAAGTACATAAGTCTGAGAAAATGACATTAGTTATATATGCTGGTATATACATTATGAGTTGTAAGAGGCATGAGATGAAGCTAGAAAGATAACCTAGGAGTAAATCATCAAGGGTCTTACAATTTATTTTAAGGATACCAGATATTGGATGGAAAAATTCTAAGTGCTCAAATAGAGCTATTCATTATGTAAAACAGACTTGAATAAATATAAGGAGAAATTTATAAACAACAATATCTGGGAGATAATTTTATTCTTTCAGAAACTGATATATCAAAAAGAATATAATTAATATGAATACAGAAATTTTGAACACAACACAGCACAAGGTTGATCGAATGGTCGTATCCACGAATAGGAATGTACATTATTTTCAAGCACACATAAAATCTTTAAATATGATAAAATTCAAAAATAAAACACTGATTTAAGAAAGCATGTTGTTGAAGAGTAGATAGAAAGTTAAAGAAATGGGATAAAAGCGGGGTACACAAGACAGTTCAAGGGTATATATATGTTTTAATTCTTTTTTTTTGAAAAAGAAATAAAATGTTGAGGGTTGACAAAGATTTGTAGTAAGTACCTGATTTTTTATTATTCTTAAAAATAATTGCCCATAAGCATTAAATATTTAATGAAGAAGAAAATGTTAGATATAAAGGGAAAAGCTTATAAGAAGACAAAGATGACAGAACTAGAGACAGGTAGATTTCCAGAAGAGCATGGCTATGGAAACTAAAGAAAGGAAGAAAGTGTTCCAAAGATGAAATGATCAGTAATATAATAATATTAAATGCATGTGAGATACCAAATAAGATAATTGCATGCATGCATGCATGCATACACACACACACACACACACACACTCAGTTAAGCTATAGATGAAGACATTCTTGTTGAGAGATGTTTACTATATTCATGGGGGCAAATGCCAGATTTCAATGCACTGCAGAGTGAATGGGGAGTGAAAAAATGAAGAACAGTTATACAAACAGCTCTTTAAACATATGAAGGAAAGGAGGGGATTGGAGATTAGCTAATGGGAGTTGAGGAAGATAGTTTTTCAACTTTTTAGTGATTAGAAAACCCTTGAGATTATTTAAATGTGGATGAAATGAAACTAACAAAAAGATGAGGTTGATTATAGTTATCAGATGAAATAAAAGGTAGAGCAAAGTCATTAAGAAGGATAAGTTTAGGTGAGATCTAGAGTACTATTACAGGGATTTACCTGGGGCTAGAGAAATGCATCTTCCATCCTACCAAGAAAGAGAAAAAATTCTTACATTTACAAGTTTTGTGGCAGGCACTTAGGGAAGACCTCTGGTTTCAATATACTCTGTGACTTAAAAGACAACTTTTTATAAAAGTAACAGTGACAGAGTTAGCAGAGTACTTTTGAGGAAAGTGATGACTATTTTATTTTTTATTGAGATATAAATGACATACAATATTTTATTAGTTTCAGGTATACGACATAGTGATTTGACATTTGTATACATTGAAGAATGATCAACTAGACAGTAAGTCTAGTTACCATCTATCACCAAACACAGTATTATTGACTATATTTCCCATGCTGTACCTTATATCCACATGACTTATTTATTTTACAACCATAAGATTGTAGTTCTTTTTTTTTATTCTTATGTTAACCCCCATACATTACATCATTAGTTTTAGATGAAGTGTTCCATGATTCATTGTTTGTGCATAACACCCAGTGCTCCATGCAGAATGTGCCCTGCTCAATACCCACCACCAGGCTAACCCATCCTCCCACCCCCCTCCCCTCTAGAACCCTCAGTTTGTTTTTCAGAGTCCATCATCTCTCATGGTTCGTCTACCCTTCTGATTTCCCCCAATTCATTCTTCCCCTCCCGCTAACTTCTTCTTTCTTTTTTTTCGTAACATATATTGCATTATTTGTTTCAGAGGTACAGATCTGAGATTCAACAGTCTTGCACAATTCAGAGCGCTTACCAGAGCACATATCCTCCCCAGTGTCTATCACCCAGTCACCCCATCCCTCCCACCCCACCCCCCACTCCAGCAACCCTCAGTTTGTTTCCTGCAATTAAGAATTCCTCATATCAGTGAGATCATATGATACATGTCTTTCTCTGTTTGACTTATTTCACTCAACATAATACCCTCCAGTTCCATCCACGTCATTGCAAATGGCAAGATCTCATTCCTTTTGATGGCTGCATAATATTCCATTGTATATATATACCACTTCTTCTTTATCCATTCATCTGTCAATGGACATCTTGGCTCTTTCCACAGTTTGGCTATTGTGGACATTACTGCTATAAACACTGGGGTGCACGTACCCTTTCGGATCCCTACTTTTGTATCTTTGGGGTAAATACCCAGTAGTGCAATTGCTGGATCATATGGTAGCTCTATTTTCAACTTTTTGAGGAAAAAAGAGTGCCTGCACCAGCTTGCATTCCCACCAACAGTGTAGGAGGGTTCCCTTTTTTCCGCATCCCCGCCAACATCTGTCGTTTCCTGACTTGTTAATTTTAGCCATTCTGACTGGTGTGAGGTGGTATCTCATTGAGGTTTTGATGTGGATTTCCCTGATGCCGAGCGATATTGAGCACTTTTTCATGTGTCTGTTGGCCATTTGAATGTCTTCTTTGGAAAAATGTCTGTTCATGTCTTCTGCCCATTTCTTGATTGGATTCTTTGTTCTTTGGGTGTTGAGTTTGATGAATTCTTTATAGATTTTGGATACTAGCCCTTTATCTGATATGTCATTTGCAAATATCTTCTCCCATTCTATCGGTTGTCTTTTGGTTTTGTTGACTGTTTCCTTTGCTGGGCAAAAGCTTTTTATCTTGATGAAGTCCCAATAGTTCATTTTTGCACTTGCTTCCCTTGCGTTTGGCAATGTTTCTAGGAAGAAGTTGCTTCAGCTGAGGTCAAAGAGGTTGCTGCCTGTGTTCTCCTTTAGGATTTTGATGGACTCCTGTCTCACATTGAGGTCTTTCAACCATTTGGAGTCTATTTTTGTGTGTGGTGTAAGGAAAGGGTCCAGTTTCATTCTTCTGCATGTGGCTGTCCAATTTTCCCAACACCATTTGTTGAAGAGACTGTCTTTGTTCCATTGGACATTCTTTCCTGCTTTGTCAAAGATGAGTTGACCATAGAGTTAAGGGTCCATTTCTGGACTCTCTATTCTGTTCCATTGATCTATGTGTCTGTTTTTGTGCCAGTACCATGCTGTCTTGATGATGACAGCTTTGTAATAGAGCTGGAAGTCTGGAATTGTGATGCCGCCGGCTCGGCTTTTCTTTTTCAACATTCCTCTGGCTATGCGGGGTCTTTTCTGGGTCCATACAAACTTTAGGATTATTTGTTCCATTTCTTTGAAAAAAGTGGATGGTATTTTGATGGGGATTGCATTGAATGTGTAGATTGCTTTAGGTAGCATTGACATCTTCACAATATTTGTTCTTCCAATCCATGAGCATGGAACGTTTTTCCATTTCTTTGTGTCTTTCTCAATTTCTTTCATGAGTATTTTATAGTTTTCTGAGTACAGATCCTTTGTCTCTTTGGTTAGATTTATTCCTAGGTATCTTATGGTTTTGGGTGCCATTGTAAATGGGATCGACTCCTTAATTTCTCTTTCTTCTGTCTTGTTGTTGGTGTACAGGAATGCCACTGACTTCTGTGCATTGATTTTATATCCTGCCACTTCACTGAATTCCTGTATGAGTTCTAGCAGTTTTGGGGTGGAGTCTTTTGGGTTTTCCACATAAAGTATCATATCATCTGCAAACAGTGAGAGTTTGACTTCTTCTTTGCCGATTCGGATGCCTTTTATTTCTTTTTGTTGCCTGATTGCTGTGGCTAGAACTTCTAACACGATATTGAATAGCAGTGGTGATAGTGGACATCCCTGTCGTGTTCCTGACCTTAGAGGAAAAGTTTTCAGTTTCCCCATTGAGAATGATATTTGCTGTGGGTTTTTCATAGATGGCTTTTATGATATTGAGGTATGTACCCTCTAACCTTATACTCTGAAGAGTTTTGAACAAGAAAGGATGCTGTACTTTGTCAAATGCTTTTTCTGCATCTATTGATAGGATCATATGATTCTTGTTCTTTCTTTTGTTAATGTATTGTATCACATTGATTGATTTGCGGATATTGAACCAGCCTTGCAGCCCAGGGATAAATCCCACTTGGTCATGGTGAATAATCCTTTTAATGTACTGTTGGATCCTATTGGCTAGTATTTTGGTGAGAATTTTTGCATCCAAGTTCATCAGGGATATTGGTCTGTAATTCTCCTTTTTGATGGGGTCTTTGTCTGGTTTTGGGATCAAGGTAATGGTGGCCTCATAAAATGAGTTTGGAAGATTTCCTTCCATTTCTATTTTTTGGAACAGTTTCAGAAGAATAGGCATTAATTCTTCTTTAAATGTTTGGTAGAATTCCCCTGGGAAGCCATCTGGCCCTGGGCTTTTGTTTTTTGGGAGATTTTTGATGACTGCTTCAATTTCCTTAGTGGTTATAGGTCTGTTCAGGTTTTCTATTTCTTCCTGGTTCAGTTTTGGTAGTTGATACATCTCTAGGAATGTATTCATTTCTTCCAGGTTATCTAATTTGCTGGCATAGAGTTGCTCATAATATGTTCTTATGATTGCTTGTATTTCTTTGATGTTGGTTGTGATCTCTCCTCTTTCATTCATGATTTTGTTGATTTGGGTCATTTCTCTTTTCTTTTTGATAAGTCTGGCCAGGGGTTTATCAATCTTGTTAATTCTTTCAAAGAACCAGCTCCTAGTTTCATTGATCTGTTCTACTGTTCTTTTAGTTTCTATTTCATTGATTTCTGCTCTGATCTTTATTTTTCTCTTCTCAGGCTGGGTTTAGGCTTTATTTGCTGTTCTTTCTCTAGCTCCTTTAGGTGTAGGGTTAGGTTGTGTACTTGAGACCTTTCTTGTTTCTTGAGAAAGGCTTGTATTGCTATATACTTTCCTCTTAGGACTGCCTTTGCTGCATCCCAAAGATTTTGAATAGTTGTGTTTTCATTTTCATTGGTTTCCATGTATTTTTTTAATTCTTCTTTAATTTCCTGGTTGACCCATTCATTCTTCAGTAGGATGCTCTTTAGCCTCCATGTATTTGAGTTCTTTCCGACTTTCCTCTTGTGATTGAGTTCTAGTTTCAAAGCATTGTGGTGTGAAAATAGGCAGGGAATGATCCCAATGTTTTGGTACCAGTTGAGACCTGATTTATGATCTAGGATGTGATCTATTCTGGAGAATGTTCCATGGGCACTAGAGAAGAATGTGTATTCTGTTGCTTTGGGATGGAATGTTCTGAATATGTCTGTGAAGTCCATTTGGTCCAGTGTGTCATTTAAAGTCTTTATTTCCTTGTTGATCTTTTGCTTAGACGATCTGTCCATTTCAGTGAGGGGGTTGTTAAAGTCCCCCACTATTATTGTATTTTTGTCGATGTGTTTCTTTGCTTTTGTTATTAATTGCCTTATATAATTGGCTGCTCCCATGTTAGGGGCATAGATATTTACAATTGTTAGATCTTCTTGTTGGATAGATCCTTTAAGTAGGATATAATGTCCTTCCTCATCTCTTATTACAGTTTTTGGTTTAAAATCTAATTTGTCTGATATAAGGATTGCCACCCCAGCTTTCTTTTGGTGTCCATTAGCATGGTAAATGGTTTTCCACCCCCTCACTTTCAATCTGGGGGTGTCTTTCGGTCTAAAATGAGTCTCTTACAGACAGCATATCGATGGGTCTTGTTTTTTAATCCAGTCTGATAGCCTGTGTCTTTTGATTGGGGCATTTAGCCCATTTACATTCAGGGTAACTGTTGAAAGATAGGAATTTAGTGCCATTGTATTGCCTGTAAGGTGACTGTTACCATATATTGTCTGTGTTCCTTTCTGGTCTATGTTGCTTTTAGGCTCTCTCTTTGCTTAAAGGACCCCTTTCAAGATTTCTTGTAGGGCTGGTTTTGTGTTTGCAAATTCCTTTAGTTTTTGTTTGTCCTGGAAGCTTTTTATCTCTACTTCTATTTTCAATGACAGCCTAGCTGGATAGAGTATTCTTGGCTGCATATTTTTCTCATTTAGTGCCCTGAATAGATCATGCCAGTCCTTTCTGGCCTGCCAGGTCTCTGTGGATAGGTCTGTTGCCAATCTAGTGTTTCTACCCTACATATCTCTTCTCCCGAGCTGCTTTCAGGATTTTCTCTTTGTCTATGAGACTCGTAAGTTTTACTATTAGATGTTGGCGTGTTGACCTATTTTTATTGATTTTGAGAGGGGTTCTCTGTGCTTCCTGGATTTTGATGCCTGTTTCCTTCCCCAAATTAGGAAGTTCTCTGCTATAATTTGCTCCATTATACCTTCTGCCCTTCTCTCTCTTTCTTCTTCTTCTGGGATCCCAATTATTCTAATGTTGTTTCGTCTTATGGTATCACTTATCTCTCGAATTCTGCCCTCGTGATCCAGTAGTTGTTTATCTCTCTTTTTCTCAGCTTCTTTATTTTCCATCATTTGGTCTTCTATATTACTGATTCTCTCTTCTGCCTCATTTATCCTAGCAGTTAGTGCCCCCATTTTTGATTGCACCTCATTAATAGCCTTTTTGATTTCTACTTGGTTAGATTTTAGGTCTTTTACTTCTCCAGAAAGGGTTTCTCTAATAACTTCCATGCTTTTCTCAAGCCCAACTAGTATCTTTAAAGTGATGATTCTGAACTCTAGATCTGACATCGTACTAATGTCCGTATTGAGTAGGTCCCTGGCAGTCGGTACTACCTCTTGTTCTTTTTGTTGAGGTGATTTTTTCCATCTTGTCATTTTGTGCAGAGGAGAATAGATTAATGAGAGGACAAAATGCTAGCAGAGTAACAACGTCCCCAGAAAATATACTCTAAACAAATCAGAAAAGACCTGAAGCAGTGGCAAAAGAAATGGAAAGAGAGAAAAAAAGAAAAAGATAAAGATAAAAACAAACAAAACAAAACAACAACAACAACAACAAAAAAAACCAGAATGTGATCAAATATGATCAGGCTGGTATATAGATCAGTGCCACACACTAGATTTCGGGTGTATTTTGGTCTTTTAGAAGAAAGTGCCTCCCAAAATTTTAAAGAAAGAAAAACTTGTATATGTACAAAAATAAGGGTTGATATGATGAAGGGATGGAATATGACTGTAAAGATGGAAATTATTAAAAATTTTATAAAAGGAATTGATAAGAAGTTGTTTGAAAAAAGAAAGAAGAGGATTTAAAAAAAGAAAAAAGAAAATAAAGGGAGAGAATGTGATCAGGCAGGGGAATAGAAAATACCATATACTAGAGATTTAGGGTATATTTTAATCTGTTAGAAGAAACTATCTCAAAATTTTAAAGAGAGAAGAACTTATATATATATGCCAAAAATACGGGTAACTACTATGAAGGGATAGAATATGACTCTAAAAATGAAAAATAAAAATGTTTTTTAAAAAAGGGATTGATAAGATGTTGGTTGAAAAAGGGAAAAAGAAAAATTAAAAAAAAAAAAGACAGTTAAAAAAAAATTAACTTTGAAAGACTAAAGAATCATGGTAAAAAAAAGCCATGAATTCTATGTGCAGTATTCCCCTAGCGCCGGCGTTCTGCCGTTCTCATTGATCGGTAAACTTGGTCTTGGCTGACTGTTCTCGCTGATCTTCTGGGGAGGGGCCTGTTGCCGTGGTTTCCAAATGTCTCTGCCGGAGGCGGAACTGCCCCGCCCTTGCCCCCTCCCGGCTAAGTAATCTGCTCGGGTTTGCTCTCCGCGGCTTTTGTTCCCTGCGAGCTTTCCGTACAGCTTTGGAGGCGGAGAGTGAAAATGGCGGCCTCCCAATCTCCGCCCCGGAGGAGCCGAGAACTCGGGGCCCCGCTCCTCAGTGAGCCCCCAGAGAAAAGCCGTCAGTCACTCCCACCTCCACGGTCTCCGGCCGCACTCCGTGCTCACCCGGCCTATGACTGCGGATTTCTATCTCTGGCACCCGACCCCGGGTGGAGTCTCCAAACCCAGCAGATCCCTGCGGTGCACTCCCGCGTGGCTCCTCCCAGGGGAGGAAGGTGAGTCTCCCCGGATCTGCCGCTTGTTGGGTCCCTGCTGGGGGAGCAGGGGCCCGACTGTGCCGCGGATCACGGTTTATGGCAACCCCGAGCTGAGTTCTGCGCCCCGGCTCTGTCTCTGCAGCCGGCTTCCCTGCTCTGTTACCTGGGAGCTCTGCCGCACTCAGGCACCCCCGGTCTTTCTGTGACCCCGAGGGTCCTGAGACCACACTGTCCCGGAGGGTTCCACCCCCCGCTTAGCCACCAGAGTGACGTCCCTCAGCGGAGCAGACTTTTAAAAGTTCCGATTCTGTGCTCCGTGGTTCTATCACTTGCCAGAAGCGGCCGATGGAGGCCCCTCCCCCGCCGTCTATCCTCCCGAGTATCACCTCGGATTCACTTCTCCGCACGTCCTACCTTCCAGAAAGTGGTCACTTTTCTGATAAGAGAGTTGTTGCTCTTCTTTTCTTCGATCTCCTGTTGAGTTTGTAGGTGTTCAGAATGGTTTGATCCTATCCAGCTGAATTCCTGAGAGGAGATGAAATCCAGGTCTCCTACTCCTCTGCCATCTTGCTCCGCCCCCCCAAGATTGTAGTTCTTGATTTCCTTCACCCATTTCACTTTCCTCAATCCTCTTACCTCTGGCAACTTGTCTCCCGCAACCACCAATTGGTTCTCTGTATCTATGAGTCTAGGTTTTGTTTTATTTTGTTTGTTTATTTGCACTGTCCTTTAGATTTTAGAAACCAGGCAGTGTTTGTCTTTCTGTGACTGACTTTAACTTAGCATAATACCCTCAAAGTCCATCCATGTGGTTGCAGATGGCAAGATTTCATTCTTTTTTATGGATGAGTAATATTCTATTGTATTTACATACATAACAATTTTTTTTTATCCATCAATGGACACTTAGGTTGTTTGTACAACTTGGCTACTGTAAATAATACTGCAATGAACATAGGGGAGCATCTATCTTCTCAAATTAGTGTTTTTATTTTCTTCAGATAGATACCCAATATTAGAATTTCTGGATCAGGGCGCCTGGGTGGCTCAGTTGGTTAAGCGACTGCTTTCGGCTCAGGTCATGATCCTGGAGTCCCTGGATCGAGTCCCGCATCGGGCTCCCTGCTTCTCCCTCTCACCCTCCCCCCTCTCATGTGCTCTCTCTCTCTCATTCTCTCTGTCTCAAATAAATAAATAAAATCTTTAAAAAAAAAAAAAAAGAATTTCTGGATCATATGGTAGTTATATTTTTAATTTTTTGAGGAGCCGCCATACTTTTTTCACACTCCTACCAACAGTGCAGGAAGGTTCCCCTTTCTCCACATCCTCATCAATGCCTGTTATTTCTTGTCTTTTTGAGAATAGCCATTTTGACAGGTGTGAGGTGATTTCATTGTTGATTAATGATGTTGAGCATTTTTTCACGTGTTTGTTACTAATCTGTATATCTTCTTTGGAAAAATGTCCGTCCAGATCCTCTGCCCATTTATCAATCACTTTTATGTTGTTACTGTTGTTATTGAGTTGTATGAGTTATCTATGTATTTTGGATTACATATTTTGGATACTAACCCCTTATTGGATATATGACTTACAAATATACTCTCCCATTTAGTAGGTTGTTTCTTCATTTTGTTGATAGTTTCCTTAGCTACACAGAAGCTTTTTAATTTGATGTAGTCCCATGTGTTTATTTTTCTTTTGTTGCCCTTGTCTTTGAAATCAGATGCAAAAAGACATCACTAAAACTGGTGTCAAGGAGCTCACTGCCTGTTTTCTTCCAGGAGTTTTGTGGTTTCAGGTTTTACACTCAAGTCTTTAATCTTTTTTTTTTTTTAAGATTTTATTTATTTATTTGTCAGAAAGAGAACAAGCGTGAGAGAGAGAAAGCACGAGTGGGGGAGGGGCAGAGGGAGAAGGAGAAGCAGACCCCCCACTGAGCAAGGAGCCTGACAAGGGACTCAGTCCCAGGACCCTGGGATCATGACCGGAGCTGAAGGCAGATGCTTAACCAACTGAGCCACCCAGGTGTCCCAAGTCTTTAATCTTTTTAAGTTAATTTTTGTATACGGTATAAAATAGTGGTCCAATTCATTCTTTTGTATGTAGCTGTCCAGTTTCCCCAACACCATTTATTGAAGAGAATGTCCTTTCCCCAGTGTATATTCTTGAGTCTTTTGTTGGAAATTAATTGCCTGTATATACATGGGCTTATTTCTGAGCCCTCTTTTGCTCCACTGATCTATCTGTTTTTAATGCCAATACCATACTGTTTTGATTATTACAGCTTTGTAGTATAGTTTGAAATTAGGGAGTGTGATACCTTGGGCTCTGTTCTTTCTCCAGATTGCTTTGGGTATTCAGGGTCTTTTTTGTTTCCATATAAGTTTTAGAATTATTTGTTCTAATTCTGTGAAAAATGCCATTGTAATTTTGATAGGAATCACATTGAAACTGTACATTGCTTTGGGTAATATGGACATTTTAACAATATTTATTTTCCCCACCCATGAGCATAAAATATATTTCCTTTTTTTATTCCAGTATACTTAGCATACAGTGTTAAACTAGTTTCAGGTATACAATACAGTGATTGAACAATTCTGTACATTACTTAGTGCTTATCACCATAAATACACTCTTAATCCCTTTCACCTATTTTACCTATGCTACCACTCATCCACCCTCTGATGTTCGCCAGTTTGCTCTCTCTATTTAGGAGTCTGTTTTTTGTTGTTGTTATTGTTGGTCTCTTTTTCCCTTTGTTCATTTGTTTTGTTTCTGAAATTCCACATATGAGTGAAATCATATGGTCTTTGTCTTTCTCTTACTGATTTATTTCACTTAGCATAATACTCTCTAGATCCATCCACGCTGTTGCAAATGGCAAGATTTCATTATTTTTTTATGGATGTGTAATATTCCACTGTATATATATATTCCACATCTTCTCTATTCATTCATCTATCTATGGACACTTGTGTTACTTCCATAATTTGGCTATTGTAAATAATGCTGTGATAAACATTGGGATACAGATATCTTTTTGAATTAGTGTTTTCATATTCTTTGGGTAAATCCCTGATAGTGGAATTATTTCTTTTCCCATTCAGTAAGTTGTCTTTTAATTTTGTTAATTGTTTCCTTTGATGTGCAGTAGTTTATTTTTGTTTTGATTTCCCCTGCCTTAGCAAACATATCTAGAAAAATGTTGCTATGGCCTATGTCAGAGAAATTGCCACCCGTTAGCTTTTCTAGGATTTTTATGGTTTCAAGACTTACATTTAAGTCATTAATCCATTTTGAGTTTATCTTTGTATATGGTGTGAGAAAGTAGTCCAGTTTCATTCTTTTGCATGTAGGTGTCCAGTTTTCCCAGCATCATTTGTTGAAGAGACTTTTTCCTATTGCATATTATTGCCTCCTTTGTTGTAGATTAATTGACCATGAATAGTGAGTATATTTCTGGACTCTCTATTCTGTTCCATTCATGTATGTGCCTATTTTTGTGCCAGTGCCATATACTGGAATACTACAGCTTGGTAAGTATTTCTTGAAAATTGGTATTGTGATACCTCTAATTTGTTCTTTTTTTTTTTCAAGGCTGCCTGGTCTATTTGGACTTTTTTTTTTTTCTGTGGTTCAATGCAAATTTTAGGATTATTAGTTCCAATTCTGTGAAAAATGTTGTTGATATTTTGATAAGGATTGCATTGAATCTGTAGATTGCTTTGGGTAGTATGTATATTTTAACAATATAGGTTCTCCCATTCCAGGAACATGGAATACCGTTCCATTTGCTTGTCTCATTTTCAATTTCTTTAATTAATGTTTTATGGTTTTCGGAATATAGGTCTTTTACTTCCTTGGTTAAGTTCATTCCTAGTTTTTTTTTGTTTTTTTTGGTGGGAGAGTAAATGGAATTTTTTTCTTAATTTCTCTTTCTGATACTTTATTATTAGTGTATAGAAATGCAATGGTTATCTGTACATTTATTTTGTATCCTGCAACATTTCTGAATTAACTTATCAGTTCTAGCAGTTCTGTGGTAGAATCTTTAGGGTTTTCTATATATAGTATGTCATCCACAAATAGTTAAAATTTTACTTCTTCGTTACCAATTTGGATGCCTTTTATTTCTTTTTGTTGTCTGTTTGCTGATGCTAGGACTTCCAGAACTATGTTGAATGAAAGTGGTGAGAGTGGACATCCTTGTCTTGTTCCTGATCTTAAGGGAAAAGTTCTTAGTTATTCAAAATTGAGTATGATTTTAGCTATGGGTTTTTCAAATATAGCCTTTATTATGTTGAGGTATGTTCCCTCTATATCTACTTTGTTGAGTGTTTTTATCATGAATGGATGTTGTATTTTGTCAAATGCTTTTTCTGCATCTTTTGAAAGGATTATATGGTTTTTATCCTTTCTTTTGTTGATGTGATGTGTCATGTAGGCTTATTTGTGAATATTGGGTCACCCTTGCATGCCAGGAATAAATTCCACTTGGTCATGGTGAATGATTTTTTTAAAATATATTGTTAGATTTGATTTGCTAATATTTTGCTGAGGATTTTTATGTCTATGTTCCTCAGAGACATTGGCCTGTAGTTCTCTTTTTTTGTAGTGTCTTATCTGGTTTTGGTATCAGGATAATGCTGGCCTCATAGGATGAATTTAGAAGCTTTCCTTCCTTTTCTATTTTTTTGGCATAGTTTGAGAAGAATAGGTATTTAATTCTTCTTTAAGGGTTTGGTAGAATTCACCCGTGAAGCCATCTGTTCTTGGTCCTTTGTTTGTTAGGAGTTTTTTGAATACTGATTTAATTTCATTGTTGGTAATCACTCTGTTCAAATTTTCTATTTCTTCCCAATTCAGTTTCAGGAGGTTATATGTTTCTAGGAATTTGTCCATTTCTTCTAGGTTGTCCATTTGTTGGCATATAATTTTTCATAGTGGAATCTTATAATCTTTTGTATTTCTGTAGTGTTAGTTATTATTTCTCTTCTTTCATTCTTGATTTTGTTTATTTGAATACTCTTTTTTTTATGGGTCTGGATAAAGGTTTATCAATTTGTTGATCTTTTCAAAGAACCAGTTCCTGGTTTCATTGATCTATTCTATTGTTTTTTGTTTCTATTTTATTTCTGCCCTAATCTTTACTATTTCCTTCCTTCTACTGACCTTGGGTTTTGGTTATTCTTCTAATTTTAGCTCCTTTAGGTATAAAGTTAGGTTGTTTATTTGAGACTTTTCTTATCTCTTGAAATAAGTCTGTATGGCTTGGACTTCACTCTTAGAACAGCTTTTGCTGCAACTCCCAAATTTTGGACTGTTGTGTTCTCATTTTCATTTGTTTCCATGTATGTTTTGATTTCCTTTTTGATTTCTTAATTGACCTATTCATTGTTTATTAGCATATTATTTAACCTCCCTGTATTTGTGCTATTTCCAGATTTTTTCTTGTGGTTGATTTTTAGTTTCATAGCATTGTGGTCAGAAAAGATGCATTCTATGACTTTGATCTTTTTGAATTTGTTGAGACTTGTTTTGTGGCTTAGTATGTGATCTAGTCCAGAGAATGTTCCATGTACACTTGAAAAGAATGTGTATTCTGCTTTTTTAGGATGGAATGTTCTGAATATATGTCATTCAAAGCCACCGTTTCCTTGTTGATTTCGTGTTTGGATGATCTGTCTCTTATCTGTAAGATATAAGTAGAATATTAATGTCCCTTACTATTATTGTATTATTATTGACTACTTCCTTTATGTTTATTAACAGCTGCTTTATGTACTTAGATGCTCTCATGTTGGGTTAATAAATATTTACAATCATTATATCTTATTGTTGTACTGTTCCCTTTATGATTATGTAGTATCTTTCTTTGTTTCTTGTTATAGTCTTTGCTTTAAAGTCTATTTTGTATGATGTAAGTATTGCTTCCCCAGCCCTCTTTTGCTTCCATTTGCATGATAAATGCTTTTTCATCCCTTCCCTTTCAATCTGCATGTGTCTTTAGGTCTGAAATGAGTCTCTTGTAGGCAGCATATAGATGGTCTTGCTTTTTTTTATCCATTCCATCACTCTTTGTCTTTTGATTGGAGCATTTAGTACATTTATATTCAAAGTAATTATTGGTAAGTATGCACTTACTGCCATTTTGTTACTTGTTTTGTGGTTGTTTTTGTAGTTCTTTTCTGTCCTTTCTTCTCTTGCTCTCTTCTCTCATGTTTTGCCAGCTTTGTTTAGTGATATAGTTGGATTCTTTTCTCTTTACTTTTTGCAAATCTATTATTGGCCTTTGATTTGTGGCTCTCATTAGGTTTCTATATAATATCTTATGAATATAGCAATCTGTATTAAGCTGTTGGTCACTTAAGTTGGAACACATTCTATAAGCACTAAATTTTTACTCCTTTCCCCCTAACATGTTTTAGCTATATAAAGTCATACTTTATATCCTTTTATTTTGTGAATCCCTTGACTGATTTTTATAGATATGCTCAATTTTACTGATTTTATGCTTCCTACTTTTCTTATTCCTGCTTATGGTCTTCCCTTTCCACTCAAAGAATCCCCTTTACTATTTCTTGTAAGGTTGGCTTAGTGGTGAGGAATTTCTTTAGCTTTTGTTGGTCTGAGAAACTCTTTATCTCTCCTTATATTCTGAATGATAGCCTTGCTGAATAGGGTATTCTTGGCTGCATGTTTCTTCTGTCAGAACTTTGAATGTATCATGCCACTTTCTTCAGCCCTGAAAAGTTTCTGCTGAAAAATCAGCTGATAGCCTTATCAGGTTTCCCTCATATGTAACTATTTTCTTTCCTCTTACTGATTTTAAAGACTTTATTATTATTATCATTTATTTGAGAGAGAGAGCAAGCACGAGAGGGGGAAGGGCAGTTGCTCAACCAACTGAGCCACCCAGGCGCCCCCCCTACTGATTTTAATATTTCTCTTTATCAGTAGTTTTTGCCATTTTAATTACTATGTGTCTTGGTGTGGACTTCCTTGGATTGGTTTTTGGGTGGGCTGTCTTTGCCTCCTGGATCTGGATTTCTGTTTCATTCCCCATATTCAGGAATTTTTCAGCTATTATTTCTTCATATACATTTTCTGCCCTCTTTCCTCTCTCTTCTCTTTCTAGGGTGCCTGTAATGCCAATGTTATGATGCTTGATAGAGCCACTGAGTTCTTGGCATCTATTTTTATTTATTATTATTATTTTTCCTTTTTGTTCTGTTTGGCTTCATTAGCTTTCCATTACTCTGTCCTCTAGGTCACGCATTCATTCTTCTGTTTCCTCAGTCTACTATTATTTCCCTCTAATGTATTTTTAATTTCACTTATTGCGTTCTTCATCTCTGATTGGTTCTTTTTTATGTTTTCTATCAGAGTTGAGGTTCTCACTGTAGTCCTCCACTGTTTTCTCTAGTTCAGTGAATATCTTTATGACCATTACTTGAAATTCTTTATCAGACATAATACATACCTCTGTTTTATTTATCTTTCTTGCTGTGGTTTTGTCCTGTTCTTTCATTTGGGACATGTTCTTCTGTCTCCTCATTTTGTTTGACTTTGTGTCCATTTCTGTGTGTTAGGAATGTCAGTTATGCCTCCTACTCTTTAAAGCTGTTGCCTAATGAAAAAGAGGTCCTGTACTGCCCTGCAGCACAATGTCCCCTATTCACCAGAATTTGGTGCTCCCATGGTATCTCCTATGTATATTACATGCACCTTACTGTGGCTGAGGTGCATTTGCCTTCAGTCCAGTCATCTGCAATGATTCTCTTTCCTTGTTGTGGGCAGGGTTTTGTCCTTGTGTTCTTAGTGAACTGGTTTGGGGTCACCTTGGGCTTGAGTTGGGTCAAAGTAGGCATTTTCCAGATATGCAGCAGCACAAAACTGCAGGGTACTCTCCCTGTGTTGTCTTCTGAGAAGCTTTCATTGGTGAGCAGGGCCTGCAGTCAGATCAGATGTCTGCCCTCACTCCATGCTGGGGCCACAGTTTGAACTTTTCTGTGTGATTATTTTCCCCTCCCTGGGGCAGGAGTCACCCTGGAATGGTGTCTGCCCCTGTTTGGGTTGTCTGCTCACTAGCATGCTTGTGACACAGCTTTGGATAGACTCCCACCAAGGGTGTGTTGGATCTGTAGATACTCAGGAGAGTGTGGGGATGGAACATGAGGTTTTAGCAGGGTTTGCATAGGTCAGCTGTGGAAGGGAAACTGGAGGCACTTTGGAGAACTCCTGCTAAGATTGATTTTGAAAGGGCAGGTCTGCAGAAGACCATGAGGGCAGGGTGCATTATTAGCAATCTAAGTAGAGAGTGTTCTGGTTGTGCTGGTTCCTACAGGTGTCTGTGTATCTAGGCCAGGGGCCAAGTGAGGAAAATGGCAACTGCCAGCTCTTTTGTTCTTGGAGAAGACTCCTAGAGATCCCAGTTCCTCCAGCATAAGTTCTGAGATTAGGAATATATCTCCTTCTGGTATAACCCAAACATTTTTCAAACTGCTGTTTCTATACTGTATCTCAGTGGGGCAGTTTGTTGTGCTGTCTCTTTAAGGGTGGGGACTCAGTTTCCTATCACCCTCCAGTTCTTCTGGAGCAGAGCCTACTGATTTTTAATGGTCCAGTTGTTAAGCACCATTGATTATAAGAACTCATGAAGCTAAGCCCCTCTGGCTTTCAAAGCCAAATGTTATGGGGATTTGTCTTCCCAGTGAGGGTCTCCCATGCCTGGCATGCCTGGTATGGACTATGTTCTTCTCCCTTTTCTGTACCTCCAATATCCCTCCGTCCTGCAGTCTTCTGCAGTGTCAGTTTGGTTCCTGGCCACGTCTCCACCTTTTCAACCCTTTTGATGCAGCCTCTTCTCTACGTTTACCTGTGGAGAGTCTGTTCTGCCAGAACTCAGATTGTTTTCTGGTTTATTTACCCTGGTGTGGGTGTTATCTAGGTGTATCCATTGGATGGGGTGAGCTAAAGTATTCCTACTCCACTGTCTTCCCCAGAAGTTTAAAATATCTTTCTTTTTATTTGTGTCTTCTTTAATTTCTTATATCATTTTCTTATAGTTTTCAGAGTACAAGTCTTTCACCTCCTTGGTTAAATTTATTCCTAGATGTTTTATCCTTTCGGTGCACTTGTAAATGGGATTATTTTCTTAATTTCTCTTTCTGATAATTTGTTACTAGTGGTTAGAAATAAAACATATTTTTATAAATAAATAAATAAATTTTTAGTATGACTCCAGCTACTTGAAGTTCAAATCTGTATGCATTTCAAAGTTATCTCAAGGAACACAGGTATCAGTTGCCCTCATATAGATAAAGAGCATAAATACATTAGAAACAAGAAATAATTGTCATGAACATCAGGCCCAATATAAACATGTAAAATTTTCATTGATATGGATAACTCTTAGAAGGCATTTAATGTCAATGTGCCTAAGATTGTAGAAATATCTAGGTATAAGCAAAAAAAAAAAAAAAAAATCACAAAACATTGATTTTTCCTCATTAATCAAATAAATATTCCTATTTGTACATTATTCAATATGGTGTATATATAAATAGAAACTATGAACAATTCCTCAACTTAACAAAAAGTATTGTTTTAGAATTCATAAACAAGAGGAAAAACATAGTCTACTTTTTAATTTCATTTTAAAGCTCAAAATTCATATTATTTTCAAAGTAAAGCTAAAAGAATCAGTAAGATAAATAAAAGAAGGTGTTTGATTTTTTTTCCCTCAAGTACCTGAGTAAGTTTTGGGGCTTTTACAATATTATAAATGCTTTAAGTAATGATGACCTAATCTCTAAGAACTCTGTACTGGAAAATTCACATGTTTTTCATAGTAGGGTTTCTACACCTGCATGCAATCAGAAGTTTTTCTGTTTCCTTCTTAGAAGCTCTTCCTATCTTTCCTTAAATTTTCAAGTCACCAGGTGTGCAGAATGTTAGTTTGGTAGTAGAGTTATGAAATCATAATGGTGCTTTTTCCCCCTGTCACTATGAACTAACTTCTTCATCTGTGCTATAACAGACTTGTGGGTAGTGGTGCATTTGTTATGTTTGCAGGAAACTAAAGTATCTTCAATCTACTTCAGGCATTTCTATCTTTTCTTTGAGCAAAAAAGAATGAAAAGAAATAATTGTCTTTCAGCCACATGGTTTTAGTTTTCCATTTCTTTAAAAACTATAGTCTGTTTTGTTGTAGTTTTTTTTTTTTTTCTCCTATCATTGGCTTTTCCTGATTTTCCTTTCTCAAGTTCAGTAGGATAAAAACTTGATGAGAAACTTATCAAGTTTGCAAACCAAAATTGGAATGCACTTTTAAAGTGGTCCTAAAAAGAAAAGCAAAATCATCAATAAGGAGTAGCTTTAAAAAAATACCATTTGTCCTATGTCTCTTCATCAACCAGCTGGAAATTTGAATTAAAAATGATGAGTGGAGTGGATAATAAAGAAGATGACCTACATATTTTACCCAGTAATGGAAAAGAGAGAGATGACACAAAAGGTAACTCAATGGTACCCAGGAGTTAACCTGATTAAATTGTAGAGGTATCTGTGGCCAAGTAAAAATTTATATAGAACTCAAAAAGAGCATGATACCAGTTGTTACATGCCAGGTTGTCTCTATTTTGTGTAATGTGTAATTTTGAATATTTCTTTATATTTTTCTTTTATAAACATATTTAAGTATATATCATTATGTAAAAATATTTGCAGGGGAGTAGGAGATTTGGGGACATTGGCAATGGTAGTTTACAAGAGAGAACCATGAAGAATAGGTTAGTGTGGCAATGTAAGAAGGTGAAAAATCTTTGTGAGGAATTATTGTTTTACAAAACAATGAGCCAAAATACTTACTCAAGAAGGTATTACTGAGCATCTGTCAAGGTATGGTGTATGTTGAGGGGATACAAGTAAAAGTCTCAAACCTGACTCTTGAAAGACATGTAATATATTTGGGATACAAGATAACAATAGCTTTAGAAAGCAGTGATGATTAGATAAATCTTCTAACCACAATATTGAATGAGAGAAGCCAGATACAAAAGAATGACTTATATCAATGATTTAATTGACAAAGTATAAAACAGGCAAAACGAACCTATCCTTTTGAAAGTTAGAACAGTGGTTACCCTTGGAGGAGGTTGTTACAGAAAATGGCACAAGGAAGGGTGTTGGCAATATTCTGTTTCTTGATCTGGGTATTAGGTTCACAGTTATGTGCCATTTGGGGATAATTCATCAAGGTATGCCCTTATTATATGATAAAAGTTTGTTATTCTGTATATTTCAAAAAATTCTTAATGTATTGAGGAAATCACAATTAATTGGCTTGAGATTAAATATGGTATTTTTTAAGGGAATATTTTGAGCAAATTCTTAAAATTATTAAAAGTGGATGGTTAAAGATTGAATGATATTTTTGGTTGAAGAAATGAAGAATTTTTTCTTCAAATACAGATATATACAGGGAACTTGAATGATAACAATCACAATAATAATAATGTTGTAATAATACTGATAGTTATTGTAATAATTGATAGTAGTAGTTAATACACACAGATCTAAGCATTTTATTTAAACTAATTTAACCCTTATACTAACTCTCTGATATAGGTACCATATTAAACTTTATTTTAAAGTTTCAAAAATTGAGATACAGAGTGAACTAACTTGCTTAGGTAAAATAGGAAGACCAAATTATTCAAGAAATAATAATCATATATAATTAAAAGAATAATGATAAAGGCTGTGCAGTTATACAGGATAGGATAAGGACCTAGAATGGTCATGAGGATATGTTTACATCTTGAGTGGCAATCAAACTAGTCTGACCAGAAACTGAGACAGTGTAGACATTGGCTTTGAATTACACACTAGAAGCTGGAGGCTGGTGCTCCCACCACCCTTGGTTGAGGTTTGTCCTGGGGACATGGTGAGCTAGAACATGCTCAGGTAGAGAAGACAAAGGCAGATGCTTCATGTAGGAAGCTTTGAGGTTATGGGGGATTGTCCACAGCTCCAGGTTAACTCAGGTGGATGCAGGGAAAGAGTGTCTGCTATAGCCATTCTAACAAACCTCTTTCCTGAGAAATCTCAACACACACAATCTGTCCCACAACATCATATCTGTCAGTGATGAGAAATAAAGTCTGAAAACTTATAGACTACAAATTTGCAAAAACACTCTGAGGCCATAACTGGCTCTGGAGAAACAAGATCACAAGATGTTCTAAAGAACTACTGGTTTGAAAAGTCCAACAGCTTAAAAGTGACTTTGGCCTGGGCTGTTTCACCCAAATCCTACTTGTGCCCCATCACTCTTCCAAAATTCATCTCCCCAAATCACTCAAGTTCTAACCTTAGCCTTATCTCTGTGAGCAGCAATGACAAAACACAAAACAAGACAAAACTTTGTAACATCTCCTTTATCAGATGTTTGCAACTCTGTTCTTAACAGTGCTTTCCCTTGCCAGGCAACAATATGAGTAAATCTAGGGTGTTTGTTTGACACAGGCTTTTCAGGTAATTTTTGTTGGGATGGGGGATAAATGGGACCATTCCTTCCCCTCCATCTTTAAAATATATTTATTGTTTAAAATTGCATATTTCTCATATGACATTTTGGCCACTAATATTTTTCATATCATCTTTCTCTTTATGATTTTCATTTACTTTCCAATTGGATACTACATATTGTCTTATTTCTCTGTACAAATTCTTACTTTAAAGAATGTTACCCTTTACACTCTGGAAAACAGTAGAGAGGTTCCTCAAAAGGTTGAAAATAGAGCTACCCTATGATCCAGCAATTGTACTACTGGGTATTTACCTCAAAGATACAAATGTAGTGATCTGAAGGAGTAGTGCACCCCAATGTTTATAGAAGCGATGTCCACAATAGCTAAACTATGGAAAGAGCCAAGATGTCCATCAACAGGTGAATGGATAAAGAAGATGTGGTATATATATATATACTATGGAATATTATGCAGCCATCCAAAAAAAAAAATATATGAAATCTTGCCATTTGCAATGACGTGGATGGAACTAGAGGGTATTATGCTAAGCGAAATAAGTCAGTCAGAGGAAGACAAGTATCATATGATCTCACTGATATGAGGAATTTGAGAAACAAGACAGAGGATCATAGGGGAAGGGTGGAAAAAATGAAACAAGATGAAACCAGAGAGGAAGACAAACCATAAGAGACTCTTAATCTCAGGAAACAAACTGAGGGTTGCTGTAGTGGTGAGGGATGTGGCTGGGTGATGGACATTGGGGAGGGTATGTGCTATGGTGAGCGTTATGAATTGTGTAAGACTGATGAATCACAGACCTGTACCTCTGAAACAAATAATACGTTATATGTTAAAAAAAAAAAAAAAAAAAAAGATAGTAGGAAGGGAAAATTGAAGGGGGGGGGGTATAGGAGGGGGAGACAAACCATGAGAGACCATGGACTCTGACAAACAAACTGAGGGTTTTAGAGGGGAGAAGCGTGGGGGGATGGGTTAGCCTCATGATGGGTATTAAGGAGGGCATGTACTGCATGGAGCACTGAGTGTTATACACAAACAATGAATCATGGAACACTACATCAAAAACTAATGATGTAATGTATGGTGACTAACGTAACATAATGGAATAAAATTATTTAAAAAAATCTGTAAAGAATGTTACCCTTTATTATAATGTATTTGGCTCAAGCATACTTTTAGTTGATTATCTGCTTTTTAATTCTTTATTATTGAATATGAGAAATTATTTATTTAATTTATTTTCCCATCTATCAATATATTCCTTTGTTGTTTATTTTCTAAAATTTTTATAAAACTTAAAAAGTTCTCTCTTTTTTTAAAAAAAAAAGACATGTATTTATTTGAGAGAGAGAGAGACACAGAGAGAGAGAATGAGCATGAGTAAGGGGAGGAGCAGAGGGAAAGAATCTCAAGCAGACTCCCCACTGAGCACGGAGCCTGACACGGTGCTGGATCCCATGATCCTGGGATCATGACCTGAGCTGAAACCAAGAGTTGGAGGCTTAACCTGCTGAGCCAGGTGCCCCAAAAGTTCTTTCTTTAGTTTTGGTACACATATGTATAATTGACTATAGATTTTATGATTTTATCACAGATTTTTCATCAAATGTTTAATTTTTGATTTATAAAAATTATATTTTATTATATATTTATAATTTTATGATTTATAAAATTATATTTTATTATATATTTTTATATTTATAAAAATTATAATTAATTTATAATTTATTATAAATATATATTAATTTATAAAAATATATAAATATATATAATTTATAAAAATTAAATGCCTTCTTATTTCAAACAATAGGTAAGTATAGTTAGTTAAGTATTCAATTTTGCCAATACCATTATCCCTAATGTTTTTCAGGCACCTCTGTTTCCAGAGACACTGTAGTTAAAAGTTTGATGTTTATTCTTTTCTAACATGGTCCAGGAAATAAAATACAAAGAGTTATATTTTTTAAGTTTGTTTTAATTAGCATAAATGAACATATGTTTTATATATTGTTCTTTAATTTGCTTTCTTACTTACCAATATACTTTGGAGTTCATTCTAAGTCAGTACAAAGAGATCAACCTTGGTTCTGTTAGTCTTCTGCTACTGTGTGGACTCACTATGATTTATTTAATACATACTGATGAATGAAATATAGTTTCTTTGCAATTTTTTTCATATATATCAAGAATTAAAATTATGCTATATATATACACACACTCATATGTTTATGTACAGAATAGAAATTTTATAAGATAGCTAGAAATGGAGGGTGCCTGGGTGGCTCAGATGGTTAAACGTCTGCCTTCGGCTCAGGTCATGATCCCAGGGTCCTGGGATCAAGTCCCGCATCGGGCTCCCTGCTCCTTGGGAGCCTGCTTCTCTCCCTCTGCTTCTCTCTCTCTCCGTCTCTCATGAATAAATAAATAAAATCTTTAAAAAAAAAAAAAATAGCTAGAAATGGAATTGTTAGGTCAATGTATTTGAACTAATTAAATTTACTAAGCACTGCTAAATTGTTCACTAAAAGGACTATTTCAATTTATAATATTGACAATGCAGTAGCATATTTATTTCCTATGATTAATATTTTAATATGAGTGAAAACATTGGCATTTCAGTGCTGCTTTATTTAACCCTGAATAATTGTGCTAGGTCATACTTACATAAATATATTGGCCTATGTCATATTTTATTCTGGGAGTAGGTTTTTTTTTTTAATTTTTTTATTGATTTGTAGAAGACCTTTCAACACTGAATATAATAGTGCCCTCAATAGATATTTATTTATGTCACCACATCTATTATCTTTTCTATGATTTTTAGGTTTAGTGTTTACTTATAAAGCCCTCTCCACCCCAAAATTATTTTTCTAAATTATATCCATCTGAACAAATGTGTTCATTTATATACTCTTAATATTTATATACATTTATGTATATTAAACTATACAACAACTTTACATGGATTTAAATTTAATTTTCAACTCATCTGGAATTTTCTGTACGGTTTGATAATTAGAACATTTATTGGATACCTTACAGGTTTTTTTGGTTTTTGTTTTTTTTTTTTTTCTGGTCTGGCTTGCAATTCTACCTTTTTCATTAAGTAATTTTCAGAAAAAGACCAGTCAATTTGTAGGATTATTTTCTGGGTTCCCTTGTTTCTTTATTGCAATTATTTGCTCTTTTAATTCCTATCATTTCACAGTAAACTTTGATCCTTGGAAAAGATGTCTCCTTCGCTGTTTACTTTTTGAAAACTATTTAGGATATTTACCTTCACTTTCTTTTTCAAATATAATCATCTTCACACAAATTCCTATTGTATTGTTCAGAAGTACATTGAATATATGGATGTATATGGGTGAATTGGCATCTTCAGAATTTTTAGTCTTTTGACTCAGGGTTTTGGCATGTCTCTCCACCTCTTACCTCTTTTAGGCTCTTCACTAAAGTATTATTATTTTATCTAATAAAGCTTTGCATGCTTTTGCTAGTTTTATCCTCAAATACATTATATATTTTTGTGACAAGAGTTAAGTCAATTTTCTAATTTCATATACTTTTAAATTATTTAATAGTGACATAGAGGAAAGCTATTTATTTGAATACAGTGTACTTTTTTTCACATACCTTAGAAAAAAAATAAAATTAAATGACTAACCAAAGAGTGCTAACATCAATTATTAAATAATTGTTTATTTCCTAATTAACACTTTGTTTTCTTAATCATATGTTAATACTATTAGTTTCAAAAACATAAATTAGTTTCTGCTTATTCTGTCTTTATAATGTGTTGTGGGATTATGGCTTTTTTTTTTTTTTTTTGAGTATAGTAGACACACAATGGTACATTAGTTTCAGGTGTATAACTTAATAATTTAACAAGTTTATACATTATTCTATGTTCACCACAAGTGTAACTACCATATGTTCCATTTCATTACTATTATAATATCATTGCCTCTATTCCTTATGCTGTGACTTTTATTCCTGTGACTTGTTCATTCCATAAATGGAAGCCTGTCTCCCTCTCCCCTTCACCCATTTTGCCCAACATCCTATCCTCCAATCCCATCTACTCTGGCAACTATCAGTTTATTCTCTGTATTTATAGTCTGATTCTGCTTTTTGTTTCTTTTTTTCTTTTTTAAGATTCCACATATAAGTGGAATCACTTGGTATTTGTCCTTCTCACTCTAACTTATTTCACTTGGCATAATACCCTCTAGGCCCATCCATATTGTCTCATGTTGTCTCAAATGACATGATCTCATTTTTCTATGCCTGTGTAATATCCCATCACATATGGACATACATATTTTCCTTATGCATTTGTTGACTGATGAGCACTTAGGTTGCTTCCACATTGTGGCTATTGTAAATAATGCTTCAATAAACATAGGGGTGCATATATCATTTCAAATTAGGGTTTTCATTTTCTTCAGTATGGAAGAATTAATATGGAATTATTGGATCATATGGTATTCCTATTTTTAATGTTTTGAAGAACGTCCATACTGCTTTCCATGGTGGCTGTAGCAATTTGCATTCCCACTAACAGTGCACAAGTGTTCTTCTTCCTCCAAAACCTTGCAAACGCTTATTATTTCTTGTCTTTTTGCTTTTAGCTATTCTAACTGGTGTAAGGTGTTATCTCATTATGGATTCGATTTGAATTTCCCTGATGATTATTGATGTTGACATCTTTTCATGTACCTGATGACCATCTGTATGTCTTCTTTGGAAAAATGTCTATTCAGTCCTCTGCCCATTTTTTTAATCAGATTTTTTTTTTTTTTTGGTATTGAGTTGTATAAGTTCTTTATATATTTTGGATATTAATTCCTTATTGGCTATATCATTTGCAAAAATCTTCTCCCAGTCAATAAGTTGTCTTTATGTTTTGTTGATGATTTCCTTTGGTGTGCAAAAGCTTTTTATTTTAGTTTAGTCCCAATAGTTTCCTTTTGCTTTTGATTCCCTTGCCTGAGGAGATATATTCATAAGTATATTGCTAAAGTCAGTGCCTAAGAGATTACTGCCTATCTGTTCTTTTAGAAGTTTTATGGTTGCAGGTCTTATATTTAGATCTTTAGTCCATTTGAGTTTATTTTTGTGTATGGTGTTAGAAAGTGAGTCTCATTCTTTTACATGTAGCTTTCCAGTTTTCCATTTATTGAAGAGACTGTGTTTTGCCTATTATATGTTCTCGTCTCCTTTGTTATAGATTAATTGAACATATAATCATGGAATTATTTCTGGGGTTTCTAGTCAGTTCCATTGATCCATGTATCACATGGATCAATGGAACTGACTAGAAACGTACTAGCACAACTACCAGTGTCTGTAGTGCTAGTACCATACTGTTTTGATTACTACAGATTTGTAGTATATCTTGAAATCTGGCATTGTGACAACTCCAGTTTTATTATTTTTCAATACGGCTTTAGCCATTTGGGGCCTTCTGTGGTTTCATACAGATTTTTGTATTATTTATTCTAGTTCTATGAAAAATGCTATTGGTATTTTGATAGAAATTGCATTGAATCTGTAGATTGCTTTGGATAATATTGACATTTTAATAATATTAATTCCTCCAATCCATGAGCATGGAATATCTGTTCATTTTTTTGTGTCATCTTCATTTCTTTGAGCAATGTTTTGTCATTTTTAGAGTATAGGCCCTTTCCCCCTTGTAAGTTTATTCCTATATATTTTATTCTTTTTGGTGCAATTGTAAATAGTACTTTTTAAAAATTGCTCTTTCTAGGGCGCCTGGGTGGCTTAGTTGGTTAAGCGACTGCCTTCGGCTCAGGTCATGATCCTGGAGTCCCGGGATCGAGTCCCGCATCGGGCTCCCTGCTCGGCAGGGAGTCTGCTTCTCCCTCTGACCCTCCTCCCTCTCATGCTCTCTGTCTCTCATTCTCTCTCTCTCAAATAAATAAATAAAATCTTTAAAAAAAAAAAATTCTCTTTCTACTACTTCATTATTAATGTATAGAAATGCTAGTGATTTTCAGGTATTAATTTTGTATCCTGCTACTTTACTGAATTTATTACTTCTAGTAGTTTTTTGGTGGAGTCTAGGATTTTCTATATATAGTATTATGTCATCTGCAAATAGTGACAGTTTAACTTCTTCTTTTCTAATATGTATGCCTCTTATTTCTTTTTCTTGTCAAATTGCTATGGCTAGGACTTCCAGTACTATGTCAAATAGTAGTGGTGAGAGTGAACATCCTTGTCTTGTTCCTGGCCTTTTTGTTTTATTTTCTTTTTGATTTTTTAAAAAGGGAATTTAAGATAACTTTTTCAAATTTTTAAACAAAATTAAAGATTAGGGTTGTAATTGCATTATTTTTCAAGAACTTATATTGTAAATGTTCAAACTTTCTCTTCTTAATATGCTAAACCTCTCATTTATTTTTTTCTTTTTTACATAGTTTGGTATTTGATAGTTTTATGGCTTTCTTCACATATGACCCATTCTTTTATTCCTAAGTTTATTCCAACTATTTTGTGACTATATATTGTGAATGAAGGCATTTTCCATTATATAGTTATAACTAATCTTTGCAGTATATGAAAGTTATTTATTTTCATATCAGGATTTTTCTTATACTACCTGTTGCACTAAACATCTTTTACAAATCTAGTCATTTATCATTTAAATATTATGTAGAATGCTATGTCTTATATAAACAGACAATTCCCTCATCATTTGATTTTTTTGTTTTGTTTTGTTTTATGTCTTCATACATAAACTACAATTTTTAGAACAACATAGATAATACAGTTGATATTCAGGATCGTCTACTTATGCCTGAATTGGGTAGAAATGCCTCTAATATTAATAATAATGTTAATAATACATGAAGGTCACAATCCCCTTTGAAGATCTTAAATCTTCAAAGAGCCTTAAATCTTACTTTTTATGACATAAAAAGTTATGGCTACATTCACAAAATTTAAATGTTTATTGAAGACCCTCAAAGATTATTTGCCTTAATTTACTAGACACATTATTCATACTTCATAGTTTTATAATGTTATTTTTATTTGAATTTACTAATATGTAAAATAATGAAGCAGATTCACTGCATTATTATCAGTGTACATACATAATCTGTTTAGAGTTATTATAAAGAAAATAGCATCCCCCATTAATATTAAAACAGCAAAAAATATACTATGGACATTCTTGAATTAGAAACTGGTTATGCATATATTAAGGCAGACTTCAAGTCACTGTTTTGTTTGCCAGTTTTAATGTAGAATTCAAGTTTGATCAATTAATGTTGAAGTGACACTATTTAAACTGCATGAAAAAGATTAACATATCCTTACTAGAAATTATTTAAGAACACACTTTACCCCAGTTGGCACTATTTTTGGTACTGTAAATAAACATAATCATATTGATAATTCTACCCCAGGAAAAATCAATCCAAGAGTCACCTTTACCCAGAAATGCATTATAAAGGTCCTGCATTGCAGGAAGATACTAAATTGGGATAAAACAAATATGGGAAGTTGGTTGGTCAACTTTCTAAATTCTGCTGAAGTTAAGATCATGATATTAGGCAGAGTCCTTTAGCTCTCTCATGGTTCTTTATCTGCAGAGTCCCTAGATTTTGTAACTATCATCCTTATTTTTCTGCCAGAGATAAAGCAATTATTATATTGGTAGTAACATCTTGAAAAGCAGTATCTTTGTCTTTTGGATATTTATAATCTGGTGCAAATACAGCTGTGAAAGCAGAACATATGACAATTAAGTGATGCTCTGTTTCCATATTTATGATTCCTGACTTGGAAGCATATTTATTATGCTTGTCTGAAAAATGTACTTTATCTCTGTCATCTCTCCCATCTAGCTGTGCTTCCTTTCTCCAAATCAATAAACCTTAAAAGTGCCTTGTAATAGTTACAGTATGTTTCTCCAGGGAGAAATTGTTGTGTTAGGATTTTGATGGTTTTTGACACTATACCAATTTCACTTGACAATGAATTGAAAGTTGAACAGTGCACTGAGCCATGGTGCTAATTTAATACTATCCTTGGAATACTGTCTTTCAATCTTGGACAGTAAGCCATTATTTGTGAAAACTGGCCTAAGCTTATTCTCATATCATCAATTTGAATCCTTCATGAGAGAGATTAAGAAGTTATATCTTACTCTAAACATGTTAAGGTCTTATCATTGTTACTGTTGATAATGTTTTTGAGACGAAATTTCTAAGACAATGGAGTAGATAATAACTCTTCATTAACACCATTCACCATATTTGTACCTCTCTCACAAATGCTTTAATTTTCTGGTAATAAAAATAGCCAGAAGACATTGCCTCAAATCTCAGCTCCTCCCCGGTATCTATAGGGCCATAAATAGGCCATTTCAATGATCTAAGAGGCAGTTCCTTCAGCCATAAAAGGAAATGAAGATGAAACAAATTTTGTCAAATTGAAATTGTTATACAAATTTCGTTGCCTTGAGTTTGTTGCCTGAATATAAGAATCCTGTACTTTAGTATCTCATAAGTATAGCTTACTGGAATCCTTCCTGACCTTTAAAGTATTTCTTTCTTTTTTTTTTTTTTTTTAAGATTTTATTTATTTATTTGAGAGAGAGAGAATGAGAGACAGAGAGCACGAGAGGGAAGAGGGCAGAGGGAGAAGCAGACCCCCTGCTGAGCAGGGAGCCCGATGTGGGACTCGATCCCGGGACTCCAGGATCATGACCTGAGCCGAAGGCAGTCGCTTAACCAACTGAGCCACCCAGGCGCCCCGAAAAGTATTTATTTCTAATAGACAACATTTCTGTATCAAGAATTGTAATACAGTAAACCTATAACAAGAGAAGTTTAAGATCAATATAGTGCAGAGCTAAGATAGAGCAATATAGTATATAGCTAATTGAAGGAGCTGATGAAAAGTTTGTATCTTCTAATACATTTGCCATAATAATTATGGAAATAAGAACTACTACAGAAGCCCAAGGATGCCAAGATTGCTTCCAGAATTGAGTGATACTCTGGGGAATGTAAAAATGTCATCTGATAGAAGTAGAAAGGACAATCTATAGGGATATTTTTCTTAGGAGCTTTCCTCTAGATCTTGGAACTCTGCTAAAGAGGCAAGAATGCAGGAAATACATTGTGAACCCTGATGGTCCTTTACAATGCCAAAGCTTTTCATGACCAATTTATTGATAAGAACTAATCTGTCTAATAAAAAAAATATAAAGTGGTAATTTAAAATTATCATGGATATTTACTAGAAACTAGAGGTGCTTTGGGGAAGTTTTAATTTGGATTTAACTCCTACTGATTTTATATATGTTCAGGCATTTATGAGAAAATAATTTATACGATTCTAGATCTGGTGCCCCTCTGATAAATTTATATCTGCTTTGCTTTACTAATCTAAGAATAAGATAGTGACAAAACACAAACCAAACAAACAGCAAATATAAACAAATGCCACTCTTAGCACACTTGCAAGTTTATTGTTTCCACCTTTGTGTAACTGTGTTTTGGCTAATAATCGGAATGATTAAAAAGCCTAAATATCTTTGCTCACTGTTAAGAATTAACTTTTAGAAAGTTAGAATCCAAAAAAACAAAGAAAGACTTGAAATAACTATTTCAGCAGGCTAAGCCCTGACAGGAGTTTAAAAGATCAAGGAATTTTCTTGTATATTTCAAAATATAGTAAGATATAAATATTTCCATTTGTAAACATCTGGAAAGATATATTTGGTATGTGACTAATTGCTTAGTGTGAAAAAATTAAGAAAATAGAATAAGAAAATATTTAAGCAAGATGAATACTTCATGAGCTACCTTAATATTAAAAGCCTTATTTAGAAAATTGTAAATTTCTAAATATAGTCAGGCAGAAAATTGTTACTCTTTTTAGGGGAGTGGTTAAGGAACCTAACTCTGCCATTTTAATGAGACCAGTTGGAGTGGAAAGCAGACTAACTGAATTCTTTATACAAGAAAGATCTTAGTCAAAAAGTGTGCAAACACACACACACACACACACATGAACACACATAGTTTTAAGGGGCCAGGAAGTTTAAAATATTTATTATTTGATTCTGCTAAGGAAATGAGAGGGAATCAGCTTTCTAAGGGAAAATAGCTAGTGATACCCAGATCTAGAAAGACACAGGCTTTTCTAAACATCCAGGATTTATTTCTCAAAGTAACTATGAATTCTACTGGCTTGTATAATGTGCAGTGCAAAATAGATAAATGCCCATCAAAGAAGTCTATACTTACAGATGTATAATCAATACAAAATATGATAACTATAATATATAGAATTCCATGATGATAGTGCTTAAAGTCTTCAAATGGAGTGGCAAAAAATAAATGAGTTTCTTAGATTTGGAAAGATAAGATATGATGTTTTAATAAGCTCCCTGGAAGGATCCTTGGTGTCTCTCATAATTTAGGGTTGAATTGTGTTTCCTCAAAGTTTATATGTGGAAGCTCTGCCCCCAGTACCTCAGAATGTGACTGTATTTGCATATGGGGATTTTAAAGAGGTAATTAAATTAAAATGAGGTCATCAGCGTGGGCTCTCATCCAATACGAATAGTGCCTTAAAAGAAGAAATAATTTGTACAGAGATATAAACAAAGGGAAGTCTAGGTGAAGACACAAGGAGAAGATGGTGATCTAGAAGCCAAGAAAAGAGCCTCAGAAGAAGCTCACCCTCCTGATGCCTTCATATTGAATTTTAGCCTCCAGAACTGTGAGAAAATAAATTTCTGTTGTTTCAGCCATCTCGTATATGAAACTTTGTTATGGCAGCTTGAGCAGACTAATATGGCATCCTCAAAAAAAAAAAAAAAAAAAAAAAGGCTATTCTGCTTGGGAATGTTAATTGTCTCCTGTTTTTATCACAGACTGGAAGAATGTAATAAGTTGGATAAGGGAGATTTTTCCAGACATGGATAAGTGAGATTTTTCTACACTAAGGTGGTGTGTCATCGGGTAGGACAATTATACTGGGCTGAAATTTTATATTTAGGGAAGTAGGCAGAGCTTACAGTGAAGATCATAGCAAACTTAAAGATGCTAAGGAGCCAATTTTCAAGAACTTTTAGTAGTCTTTTATATTCATCGGTGAAAATAATGTTTGAAAGAAACAATTTTATAAAAATCTCAAGACTACTGGCTTTTCTTTGAATGTTACTGTCACAAATATTTATTGATCCATCATTGTCTATAACCTTATTTATTGAAGTCATGAGCATTGAGGATCTAAACAAGTACTGTCACATGGTAGGTAGTCAATACATATTTGTCAAATGAATTTGCCAATGAACAATGCTCCACACACATTTTACTACCCAGATTTTATTGAAAAAAAAAAAAAGTGGTTATGTTCTGTGAAAATGATGGCCAAGAAAATTTTATTTTTAAAATTGCTAAAGTTATTCCTCTTTTTCAAGTGTTTACTAAAAATAAAATTTTAGTCCTGGTATTAGTTTTTGTTCTAGAGATTTTATTAAATTACATGCGTACAAATTCTTGGCTTTATGTGATTGTAGTTGTATAGAGAACAGAATTGTTCAAACAATATTGTATCAGTTATATAAATAAATGATAGCATCATAAAAAATGTAGAACTGAAAAAGTATCAACAATTACATTTATTGACAGGTAATATAAGTTACCATAAATAGTATCATGTTTTCATTTCTTTATAACATTATGTTCTCTTTTTAATTCCAAAGAAGTATATAAAAATAACATTTATAGAGGAGGAACTCAAAATTACATTTTATAATTTATTTACTATAAATCAAAAGACCTACATTTACTTACTATCAATCAAAGACATAGGCAAATATCTTAAAAACAGAATTTCCACTTATTTTTGACTAAGGAATATTAAGAATCAATTTAAATTGTAAATATTCTATTTTAGCTATTTCTTCTGCCATTAATAGGAAAATACCACATTATTATTTAAAATCATTTTACATAGTTATTTCAGATTTCTTAAGATAATGAAGAATTATGCATGATTTTGTGATTACTAGAAAAAGCATGGTGATCTTTCAGCAGCTCTGTTAACCTTTTTCAACATGAGTCCTGATCTATCAACAGGAATAACTATACGGACTTAGTTCTTAAGGTTTTGTAAAGGTTGAATAAATTGATGTATATAGAAGGAATTTACATTAAAGCACCATATCAGTACCTAGTTATTACTAACCAGTCTGCCATGATCTCTGTAAATTACTGAGTACTATCAGGTCTTTCTTGGGCATAATCTAAACCAAGATCTTTTCAGCTGAATTTCATCATCACCAGAACAGAGAATATCATATGTGAACCAAGGAAATCTTTAGATTATTCTTTCATAGGTAACTCAATAGTGAAAATTAACAACAAGAACAACAACAATAAAATGGATGAAAACCAACGGGAAAAGGCTGGCAGCAATGGAGGAGTAAATTGTACAAAGGTGAAACTAGAAGCAAGCATTTCATATGAAAGTGTGTCTTTTGCTAGAATCATTCCCAATTTAAGTTTATAATAATCCCGGAAATGACTAAATTGTATGAACCAGACCAGACAATTGAAGCAGGTGTCTGGCATTAGGAGAGATGAAAATGGTTTTTCTTCTCTTTGCTATCAAGATGAGGAAGATATAATAGTAATACATATTGATTCCAAGAAGAACACCATGTCAGCTCTGTATTGCAGATGGAATTGTGCAGAGCATCCCAAATGATTAAGAATGAAAAATAGTCAAAACAAGGTCTCATGGTGCACGATAAAATAACTCTTATCTTTCTTCTTGAATGTCCATTACATTTCACAGATGTTGAGACCAGAAAGTGACTGTTTCCATTGCTAATGACCACTAAAGCAAAATATTTGGTAAATTGAGACCTGGCATGAATATTTTTGGATTGGTTAAACATAAAATGAATGATATTAATATGAAGAATAACTTTGCACATGATGTTTCCTCCATCAGATGATGGAGGTGAGAATCTGGAGACACTGTCTGACATAATACAAAAATACTTGAGTCAACTTATGGTCAGATCCAAAAATTCACTATTTTTAAAAAGTTCTAGAGTTGTAAAAGGTTACTGAAATTTAAACACATTGATGTTTATAACACCATCTTCTAATAGATTTCTAACAAAAGGCATTGTAGTAACTATTCAAATTCATCTTGATGTCAGAATGGCCAAAACTAAATGTTAATACTAAGCAGAAGATTACATTCTATCTTACAGGTAGAATGTAAGATGACCTAAAGAGAATAATGTGAGATAAAAACCAAGAAATAATGTTAAATTATATTTTATAGGATATTAATTTTATTCTATTTAACAAAGATAAAACAAGTACTTATTTTTACCAAGGACTCTATAAGCCATTTAAATATATTTTTATTTTCCTAACCTAGTTTTGAAACCCTGAGTAGAGGCCGGTCAATTCTCCTTCATGAGCAGCTGATTAAGTCCACTCCGCAACAACTTCCTTTATCAGGCTCTCACACTGAAGCCATCATACACCTGTTCTAATTGCACCAGGCCAGGTGCCAGAAAACTAGAGAGCCTTCATTCCCCAGAGCCTGAAAAATTATTCAAATTAGCCAATCAATGGGGAGCCCTGGAAACCTTGCTAACACCATCCCTCTTGCTATATATAAGCTTTCCCCTAGAGCTCTAGATTGCTATTACTCAGTTCTCAGGTGCAAGTGCCTATTCGGCAGCCTTTTTTTATTTGTTTTTGTTTGTTTGTTTGTTTGTTTGTTTGTTTGTTTGTTTGGAGATGTATAAAAAGAGTTCTTCTTTTCACATATCTGAGTGTCATTGTGTTGCTTCTACTATCAAAACCATCTTTAAATATTATAAAACAGATATTGTGGATACAAAGAATGGACATTTCCTTTAAGCAAATTTTAACACTATTATCATTCCATTTTATAAACCAATTAAGAGCCTATGGTAATTGTTCAGAGGAGGGAGAGAGAGAGGAAAGGAGGGGTGGTGAGAGAGAGAGAGCAGAGGGTTCTAAACATGAATAAAGACATTTGGAAATGGGCTGGGAAGACTTTGGAGAAGACTTCATGATGGGGTAGACATTTCTACATAATCACTAAAACTCATTTTATTTTATTTTCCTCCTAGACATGCAGGCAGCCTAAATTTTCCAACCACCATGCAGTTAGGTATATCCATGTACAAAATTCTAGTTAATAAAATTATGGCAGAAAAGATGTGTGCTTTTCTAAGCTTGGTCCATAAAAGCCATAAAAGCCACAAAAATTTCTAGGCTTTCTACTCCTGTTGCCTTCCTGGATGGAGATGACCACCACAGTTGACCTTGGAAACCAAAGGGTAAAGCTGGAGATGAAAGATTTAGAATATTACCTGTTTTTTGACTGTGGTGAGAGTGAGAAATAATTACATAGAATTGAGCCATGAAGTTTGAGGGGTTTATCAATTATGTCAACTAACTTGTAAGCTGACATCCTTACTAAGATAAATGATTTCCAGTAGTTTGGCTTTGTGATTGGGGACTGTGGTTGGGCTACATATCAAAATGGGAAATACTGAAAGAAACAGAGGTTTAGTACATATAGAAGAAGGTAACAACTTTAGTTTTGGACAATTGGAGATTAAAAAGATTTGGGATATTTAAGTAGAGGTCTTATAAGGCAATTGGATATATGCTGATGTTGAAAAAATAAGACGTGCCTGCAGAAGAAATTTTGATTTGAGTATCAGTAACACTAAGTCTATAGCTCAAACAAAGACAGGTAGAATGTAAGATAACCTAAAGAGAATAATGTGAGATAAAAACCAAGAAAAGGATCTGAGGCACCACCAAGAACAGTGATGATAAACTACGCAGTTAATTTACTTTAGAAATAGTCCCTACATTGATTATATTTAATTTTTTAAGTTTTTGTTTTAATTCTAGTTAACATACAGTGTTATATTAGTTTCTGGTGTACAATACAGTGATTCAAAGAGTTCATACATCACCAGTTGCTCATCACCACAAGTACACTCCTTAATCTCCAACTCCTATTTCACCCATCCCCTCACCTCCCTAACCACTGGTAACCATTAGTTTGTTCTCTATAATTAAGTCTGTTTCTTGGTTTCTCTCTCTCTTTTTCCCCCTCTGCTCATTTGTTTTATTTCTTAAATTTCACATATGAGTGAGATTACATGGTATTTGTCTTTCTCTGACTGACTTATTTCACTTAACATTATACTCTCTAGCTCCATCCATGCCATTGCAAATGGCAAGATTTCATTCTTTTTTTGTGGCGGAATAATATTCCGGTGTGTGTGTGTGTGTGTATCACCTCTTCTTTTTTTTTTTAACTTGAATTCAATTTAGTTAAGATATAGTATTATTAGTTTCAGGGGTAGAATTTAGTGATTCATCAGTTGCATATAACACCAAGTGCTTATTACATCATGTGCCCTCCTTAATGCCCATCACCCAATTACCACATCCCCCCACTCACCTCCCCTCCAGCAACCCTCAGTTTGTTTCCTATAGTTAAGAGTCTCTTATGGTTTGCCTCCCTCTCTGTTTTTATCTTATTTTATTTCTCCTTCTATTCCCTATGTTCATCTGTTTTGTTTCTTAAATTCCACATATAAGTGAAATCATATGGTATTTGTCTTTCTCTGACTAACTTATTCTGCTTAGCATAATACCCTCTGGTTCCATCCATGTCATTGCAAATGGCAAGATTTCATTCTTTTTGATGGGTAAGTAATATTCCATTATATATATACCACTTCTTCTTTAGCCATCTGTCTTTTTTTTAAGAGATTATTTATTTATTCATCAGAGAGAGAGAGAGAAAGCACAAGCAGGGGGAGAGGCAGGCAGAGGGAGAAGCAGCCTCCCCACTGAGCAAGGAGCCCAATGTAGGACTCGATCCCAGGATCCCAGGATCATGACCTGAGCCAAAGGCAGATGCTCAACCAACTGAGCCACCCAAGCGTCTTATGCATCCATCCGTTGATGGGTATCTGGGCTCTTTCTAATATTTTGGCTATTGTGGACATTGCTGCTATAAACACTGGGGTGCATGTGCCCCTTCAAATCACTACTTTTGTATCCTTTGGATAAATACCTACTAGTGCATTTGTTGGGTCTTAGGGTAGTACTGTTAAGTTTTTAAGGGACCTCCATACTGTTTTCCATAGTACCATCTCTTTTTTATCCATTCATCAATCAATGGACACTTGTGCTGCTTCCGTATCTTGGCTATTGTAAATAATACTGCTATAAGCATTAGGGGTGCATGTATCCTGTTGAATTAGTGTTTTTGTCTTCTTTGGGTACATATCCAGTAGTGCAGTTACTGGATCATAAGGTAGGAATTTCATGGAAAATGAATCAGGGGGTCTTAACTCTATTTTTTTTTAAGTTTTATTTATTTATTTATTTGTTAGAGAGAGAGAGCTTGGGCAAGAGAGAGTGAGCAAGAGTACAAGCAGGGGGAGCTGCAGGCAGAGGGAGAAACAGGCTCCCTGCTGAGCAAAGAGCCCGATGCGGGACTCGATCCCAGGGTACTGGGATCATGACCTGAGCCAAAGGCAGCTGCCCAACCGACTGAGCCACCCAGGCGTCCCCTTAACTCTATTTTAAAAAAAATATTATTACTTTGTAAGTCTGACAATATGTCATAATTTAAAATGATCCTTAAAATGAAAAGCGACTTCAGGAAAATCATAGTAATAAACGTTAGTGTTTAAGTGTTAATGACTCAAACAATGGATTTACATTTGACTAACAATCCAGTTTTTATAACATTTATAGAAAGAATTTATTTTAATACCACAATCAACAAATGCAAAATCTTTGCAATTTACTATGTATTTATTTTATCATTCATTCATCTAAGCTATTAACAATAAAGATAAAATCCTAGTTTTATTACTAAAGAACTTATTGCCTCCATAGTACCTGGCACATAGTGAGAGTTCTCCAAATATCAGTTAAATAAATCAATGTATGACAAAGTATAAAAGAACTATTGTGTATTTGTATCCAAAGTTCAGTTCTTATTTACTTTTACCTTGAATTTCTTCTTCTTCCTATTGATCTCCAGAATTCTCTGTAATTCTTAGCAGACATTACTGCTTCTATAAGCTCTGAAAACAAAAAGTATCTAAGGAGCATCTCTTAGCTTACTTTGATTTCACAATCTCTTTTATTAGCCAAAAACAATTTAATCCAGAGCATTTCTTCTGGTAGGAATAAAACAAAAAATTATACAACATCATACAGTTTTAAGAATAAAATTGGCAGCATAAAAATTGAAATTCTTTTTCCAAAGTAAAGAGTAGAGATATTTTAAAAGACAAATATGATTTCTTTTTCCAAAAAGTTGTACTTATAAAAGGAGAGGGAAAAAGAAGTTTTAAATATCGTGGCTTTTTTGGTATCACTTCTTCACTGGTAAAAATATTTGCCTAAATATAATTAGTAAGTGCTGAAGATGGTGAGCTATAAAAATTTGGGAAGTTTTCTTCTCAAATACCATGGGAAGACATGGGGGATTTGGTGAGGATTGCTAATTCCTTAGTTTTCATTCTGGTGGCTAACCAAGGCATAGTGCAGGCAAAACAAAAAGGCTAACAATAATACATATCCCTTGACAATAACACACATCCCTGTTTCAAATACTGTATAATCAACATTTGAAGTGGCAGAATACACACCTGGGCATCACCATTAGGCATTTCCCAAATAGAGTATTTTTGCTAGTGCTTGATTCATTTATAACATTTAAGAATGATGTCTGATCCCAGTAGCATTTAAATAGCAACATATTAGTTTATATCTCTAACGTAAGACAGAGTAAGAATATATTCCTCAAAATCAAAACATTTTTATTGCCCCATTCTATCCAATGTATGTGCATGCTCTGCTATGGCAATGCTAGTCCTTCTAGTTTTGTAATGTTCCCATAGCTTGAAATTTTTAGTTGTTTTACCTTGATTTTCTAAAAAGTGTTCCAGTAAGGTTTATGACTTAGAATGTATTTACAAGATATACACAAATCCACAGAATCTTCAAAAGTTCATTTTTGTAGACCATATCAGCCAACATGCTAATCAGACACTTTTTACTTTTTTTCATGACCATCACCAACTACCATACAAGTTACCTTATGATCATGGTGAAGCCTTATTTTGGATAGACATCTTAGGAAACAAAACAAAACAACTTCATAGAAAATGAATAGTCATGAACTAAACTTTGTTGTCCTGATCATCAAACAAAAATTGATTCAAAACATTACAGACATTGACAGTTAAAAAAAAAAAAGCCATACTACTTGAGATATATAAAAGACCTCAATAAAGAGAAACATGTGAGTGAAAACATTTCCTGTTCAAAGAATTTCATTCCCTAGACATAAAAGGCCCTCTAATTTTCTCCAAATGAATGCCAGTTCTAGTATATTTTATGAGTACCTTCATTGCTGTTAGATTCTGAAATATAATAAAATGACCCTAATATGGGATTCCTCAAAACATTTACTAGACTCTCCAGGAAGCTGTATCAACCCCAAATTGGAAGTACTCCAAGATTTTTGCTTAGTAACTCTTGGGGGAGATTTGTTTAAAAGAATTTCATCTGAATAAGTAAATCCATCTCATTTTTAATGATTATTTGAAACAACATTCTTTCACATCAGTGCCTTCGCCTCTTGAACCCATGTTAGTCATTCTCTGAAGATGAATTGGGTTCTAGCAACTTCTTTGAACACCTGGGAAGAGTAAGCCTTGGCTCCTTGCCATTGTTACAGATGCATTTATCTTCTGTCCACCTAATTAATGAGTCCTTATGCAGAGATCCCAATGTGATATAAGGTGTTAAATGACTGTGGACCACCCTGTGTGAAATAATGTCTACAATAATCACCATGAGGCACAGCATGCAAGTAAAACAGAAAAAAAAAAAAATGTTTCACCAAAGAAGCTGTCATCTTAAATTAATATAATGTAAAATGGCAGAGCACAGATGTTTTGGTGTCTTATTTATAATTAAACCCATGAATATAACACTGGGTCCTGGTGTTCATGTTGTGGCAGTGACTTCAACCCAAGGGGGAGAGAGTGCTTGGATAGCATGTTCAGAATCAAAAGTACTTATCACTCTCCTTTCTGTAACTAGGAAGAACTGTTCAAGACTTGATTATGGATTCCTTTACTCCTGCTGCCGGGGACAGGTAGCTTCACTTATACCACAGAACAGGCTTGGGCTTTTTCCTCCCTTTCTTACCCTCCCCTCCCCCCCATCACTTTGCTCCAAAACCATAGATAAGACAATGAGGAGAGAACTTGTTTCCACTAGAAGGTAAAAGAAAAAAAATGTTTAGAATGGAATTATTTGTCAGTAGGTTAGTTATGTCTAGATGGCACTTAGAACTAAATATTAAAAACTGCCCAACAGCATCACATGTAAATTTCTATCTATTGGAACTTCTGTAAGGTTCACCCATTTAAGCTTGACTTGAGACCATCCTAAATATCTCCCAGTCTTATCTCCAGAATGGTAAACTACTACCTGTTATCCTGTATAAATAATCATATGTTCAATCTTAGAGTTCTTGGTTTCTCCTTCCTTGTCATTGAATCTTACTATATATAACTCCAATTCCCCAGCAATGCTTTGACTTTAACCATTTTGTTTTGAACTTGCTGACCTTCACACCTTTCCAGGATACAATCAACAAAAGGTAAGAGATAGCCCCCTGCAGCCATGAATAGGCATCACTCAGATCTCCTATTGTGGGCACAATCTCCCGTTGTAGGACCACAGCTACTAAGGTCTGAATCAACCACCAAGTTCACAGAGAGGCCACACTTCCTATAGGCTAACCTGCAACACCTGAGCCTGGCAAGGATACTGAGGTAGGCTCATTTGTATGAGTTATAGAATACATTTCCATGGGGATGCCTGGGTGGCTCAGTAAGTTGTCTGCCTTCAGCTCAGGTCATGATCCCACAGTCCTGGGATCAAGTCCTACATCAGGTTCCTTGCTCGGTGGGGAGCCTGCTTCTCCCTTTGCCTGCCGCTCCCCCTGCTTGTGCTCCCTCCTTCTCTCTCTCTCTCTCCCTCTCTCTAACAAATAAATAAATAAATAAAACCTTAAAAAAAAAAAGAATACATTTCTATGAAGGTAAAGGGCAACAGACAGTGTTTGATCTCTATAGGAAATCAGTAAAAGGTCAAAATTAAATATTGTGTTTCTCCTTAGGTTCTGTTAGGCAATTAAGGAATTAAATAACTACTTTTCGGGCACCTGGGTGGCTCAGTCGTTAAGCGTCTGCCTTCAGCTCGGGTCATGATCCCAGGGTCCTGGGATGGAGTCCCACATCGGGCTCCCTGTTCGGCCGGAAGCCTGCTTCTCCCTCTTCCACTCCCCCTTCTTGTGTTCCTGTTCTCGCTATCTCTCTGTCAAATAAATAAATAAAATCTTTAAAAAAATAAAAAATAATAAATAAATAGTTACTTTGAGTAGTGTGAAAAAATCAATTTTTCAAGAGAGACTCACCTATTTCCTGTTTAGAATTATTTATATTTGTATATTCAGCACCTGATACCTTTCTAAGAAAAGATCAGTACCCAATAAATGTTTTTTTAACAAATGATAGTTCATTGAATTAACTGATAACAAATTTTTAATCATCCACTTTCAGTGAAAAACATCATTGTGTATATCAGATCAAATTTTATGTAGAAAATCAGGGGATCAGTGTTTGATTTTTAAAATAAATGTATGTTGAAAAAATAGATAAAAATAAATTTATAGAAGAAATAATAACATTAAATAAGCACATAAGATTCTCACGGTTGTTTTTTTTTTTTAAGATTTTTTATTTATTTATTTTGAGAGAGAGAGAGAGAGAGCATGAGTGGGGAAGGGACAGAAGGAAAGGGAGAGAGAATCTCAAGCAGACTCCACGCTAAGCATGGAGCCTGACATGGGGCTCGACTCATGACCATGAAATCATGACCTGAGCTGAAATCAAGAGTTGGACCCTTCCCTGACTGAGCGACCCAGGCACCCCAAAAAGATCCTCAGTTTTAATAACAATATGAGAAATACACATACATTTATAAAAGATATATTTGAGATATTTCTCACCTATCTGATTAGCAAAAGTGAAAAATGATCAATGCACAGTGATTAGGAAGATATGTAGAAGTAGACCACATTATACATTTCTGAAGTCGTACAATCTTTTTAGGGGAGTAATTTGACAATACCAAAATTTCAAATATACTTTCCTTTAAATATACAGCAACTCAAAATAAAAATATATATGACTTAAGTTGTCACTGCTATTAATGAAATACTTTCTATATTAGTCATAAAATAAAACACAATACATCCTGTTGAAAAATTAGGAAGATATTCATATACTGATAAAGAAAATATATACTGATAAAGTATATAAATATCTTCTTAATTAAAAAATGGTTATTTATGTGTGTGTGCATGTGCAGATACATGTGTATGTTTAGCTTTGGTTTCTCAAAAGATTTGGGGAGCCATTACTTATAGCATGATCTCATTTGGTTTTAAAATGATAATAGATATACTTGTGTGCTAATAAAAAAGTCAGGAAAGATATGAATCACATTATTAATAGTGATGTACTTTAGAGAAGATTATTGGGGATTTTTACCTTGTCTGTTATAAGATTCTGTATCATTAGAATGTTTTGGTAATAAGCATGAGTCACTTTTATAATAAGGAAAGTAAAACAATTATTTCTAAATTCATTAAAATTATGTATTATTATTTTATATTATAATATCATTCTCTATACATTTATACTTTTATAATTATACTTTTATAATTCTGATTATACTTATTATATTATACTTATGTTTGTAGTATTCATTCCATTCTGTGAGCTAATTCTCTTATTTTATTTGAATAATTTTTGGCTCTGTCATTGAGCAGAAAATGCACATCAATAATTTCAGCTCATAAAAAGTTGTTGACTCACAATCCAATCATGTCATGCTTGGCTAATATATATCCACATATTGATAATATAGTGTGTGTATGTCTGTGTGCACATACGTATATGCATATGATTCAAATATTTTCAACTGTTTCATATATAACAGACAGGGGGCTTCCCAAGGACACAAAAATATTCTAAAAATTGCTGCTGCATGCTTTTATGTTCTTTTTAAGTACTGCCTTGTCATGGTGAAATAAAAATTTACTACCACTCTGTCTAGAGTTCACCCAGCCTCTGAGCATAGAGTCAAGGGATCTATTGAAACAGTCCTTCCCTAGGGTCAATTTCAATCTTTGCTTTCCTTTTAATGATTAAGACAATTTCATTGCCACCTATGCTTCTAATTTACACAGGGGTACCTCAGAAGACCTCAAGGGCCAATCATCCAGTCCGAAGGCAGAGATAAATGATCTATTGAATTTTCTTGAAGAGTTCTAAGGCAGAAACTGACAGACTGAGGGAGTTGCAGAGCTATTAGGTCCTTTCACAGAGAAAGTCCTATATTTTTTTGCATGTCTCCCTTTTCCCTCCACAAAAATGATGATTCATACATAATTGAAGGAATGTCATTTCAACACTATGGCTAGAATTTTGAAAATGTCAAAACAGATTGTATATTTTCAGTAGACTACTAATTATTTTTTAAAATTTCTGGGTGTGGGGGGAGGAAAGAGAAATTTGGCTTTTCCATTCATGAGTGTTCTTGAAAAGAACAACTCTCTATTTACTATACCAGATGGAGGAGTAGCAGTACACTGAAATCGCTGGCAAAGAGGGAAGAAGAATATTGTAAATCATTCCAAAGTGGAGGCACATGGGGGGAATCCTTGGGGAATTAGCCAAGACCTTGTTATGGAAGAAAGTGGATACAGGACTATTTATAAGTTGTTTTTATTCAGTAGATAAAAAGAAAGGCAGATATACAAAGACAAAAAGAAATGTGTAAAAGATTAATATTATGAGGAACTATACAAACTGCACTGTGTCCTTTTAATAGTTATGAAACCTAGACAAAAAGTATATACATTTGAAAATACCTGTGTTGAAACTGAATTCATATTGCCATACTCCTTACTAATGCAAAAATACAGTGAATTCCTCTTCACAAAGACTACAACAGTTTATTGACAGCATCACAAGGAAAGTGGCTTGCTATGTATTCTGGGATAAAGGTATGTTTGCCTTAGTTTATCTTCAAACTGACCTCTTTTTAAAATGATAATATATTTTTTAATCACTGGCCAATAAGATATTTCCAAATAATTGTCTATACTGTATCATGAGAGACAATAATAAACATAGCCACTAATATCAGCTAATGTAGCTAAAAGTAACCTGAGAAAATAATAAGCATTAGAACAGGAAAAAAAAATCGGTAATGTCAAAATTTTCATTTTGGAATGAGCTATCTGAAGCTCAAAAAACTAAGGAATTTGCCTGAGTTCACATAGCTAATAAAAAATAGATCTGGAGATTAAATCTATACCTGTTTGATTCTAATGCCTATGTGTTTTATAACTGTGGTACTTTGCCTTTCCCATGGAACTGTTAAAATTTATTTTTTTCTGGAATGTTGCAAAAGTGCTTTCTACATTGTAAGAGAGTGAAATTCCATTACCATTTATGTCCTGTCATACTTTGGACATTTTAAAATTAGTTTCTCTAATGTTACTTAAAATATGTACTTATTTATCTTCCACTTTGCACCAAAATGGGTTTAAATCAACTTAAAATATAAAAGCAACTAAAATTAAAATGGCAAGGTCTGTCTTAAGTGAACTTTACTCTTTTATTTCTTGGTAAAGTTTATCCTAGGTAATAAAGAACTTAGAATTTGTTTACAGACTACTCTATTCAATGATTGCTGGGCTCACTATGTATTAAATGAAGAATTCACTAAATATAAACTAATCACCTGAAAACACTGATCATAATTAAATGTTGCTGAAATAAGGAGATAAGTTTCCCAGTCTACATAAGAGATGTTGAATTTTCTACCCCTAATTTTCTCATATCCTTCATCAATTTTATGGAATCTTACTCTTACTCCCTCCTAGCAATTTCTTTATCTTTTACACTTTATATTTATCTGCTAATTTTTCTAATTTCTCTAATCATTACAAGCAAATTTTTCTCTACATCATGAACATAGCTATAACAGCTGCTTTAAAATCTCTCTCTATGAATTCAAAAATCTTGTATTTTGACGTTAATTTCCGCTGAAGTTCAAATTTTGTATTGTCCCCTAGACATTGTGAATATTATGTTGTGAAAATTCTACATTCTATTATATTCCCTGAAGAGTGTTGATTTTTGTAGTTCTTTTAGCAGTCAATTAACTTGGTTGGAATCAAATTGCAAACTCTCTCTTGGATGGCAGCTCAAATCTCAGTTCAGTGTTTTCACTCTTGCCCCAGGTTACTTGAAATCTACCCCCACAAATGCATGGTTCAAGAACCAGACAGAAATGTGAGTGTATTTTCTACACAGAATTTAAATTTTACTAGTGTGGGGTAAAAATAAACTGTTTTATTTTAATGTACACATTATAATGGCTCTCAATCCCCAACTAGTCACCAGGGAGTTTATTGCTTCACTCAGGTTGATCTTTCCTGGGTATTGTGCATTTAGAAGGTATCTTTGCAATATTTGTGAACTCCATCCAGTGAATTCAATTCTCGTACTATTATTGCTTCTTTTCTCTCTATTACTCATCTCTATGAGAGACCCTTTAATTATTTTTATTGTTTTTTTAAATTTTATTTTATTATGTTATGATAATCACCATACATTACATCATTAGTTTTTGATACAGTGTTCCATGATTCATTGTTTGCATATAACACCCAGTGCTCCATTCAGTACATGCCTTCTTTAATACCCATCACCAGGCTAGCCCCTCCCCCAACCCCCCTCCCCTCTAGAACCCTCAGTTTATTTCCCAGAGTCCATAGTTTTTCATGGTTCGTCTCCCCCTCTGATTCCACGCCCTTCATTTTTCCTTTCCTACTATCTTTTTTTTCTTTTTTTTAAGATATAATGTATTATTCGTTTCAGAGGTACAGATCTGTGATTCATCAGTCTTACACAATTCACAGTGCTCACCATAGCACATACCCTCCCCAATGTCTATCACCCAGCCACCCCACCCTTCCCACCCCCCACCACTCCAGCAACCCTCAGTTTGTTTCCTGAGATTAAGAATTCCTCATATCAGTGAGATCATATGATACATGTCTTTCTCTGATTGACTTATTTCACTCAGCATGATACCCTCCAGTTCCATCCACGTTGTTGCAAATGGCAAGATTTCAGTTTTTTTGATGGCTGCATAATATCCCATTGTGTGTGTGTGTGTGTGTGTGTGTGTATCACATCTCTTTATCCATTCATCTATTGATGGACATCTTGGCTCTTTCCATAGTTTGGCTATTGTGGACATTGCTGCTATAAACATTGGGGTGCACATACCCCTTCAGATCACTACTTTTGTATCTTTGGGGTAAATACCCAGTAGTGCAATTGCTGGGTCGTAGGGTAGCTCTATTTTCAACTTTTTGAGGAACCTCCATTTTTACTGTTTTTTGAAAGTGTTTTTTTTTTTTTTCTTTCATTTGGAAGAGTGCTCCTTCATATCCCTACATTGATCTCCAGAAGCCTGTTCAAACCCTCAGACTTCTAATCTCCTTTTTACTTTTGTCATAGTCCGTTGTATAGAGAGGCCCATTGTAGCAAGCAGAGAGGCTGGCTCTTGTTTTTCTACTGTAAGAGGCTGTCTATTAAATAGAACATTCCCTCTAGATTTTATATTAGAAAGACTAGGTATATTTTTTCCACAGCCAGATGCTTCCTCTGTAAATAAAGGCAGAACCCCAAAGCAAGAATTAGGAACTGGAATCTGTTGTCTCATTCATATGCCTTCTGATAGACATGTTTTTCTCTTCCTATAAACAACATTATCACCCTGGAAGAACCACTGGTGCCATACTCCACCATATCAATTTGCCTTTACCATTTACTCATAACATTGAACAAAAAAGGTTTACATTGTGACTGAGCCAGACATATAAGACCAAAGTGTAAACTCATTTTCAAAAGGTGGGCTACTTTAACCATTCAGAAAAAGAAATAAACTATAGCAGATGTTTGTTTTTCCACTTACCCATGTATCATCATATGAAAATTAGCAGAACTCTGCCAAATGGCATAGATGGCATTTATGTATGTGTGTGTGTTTCCAGTCATTCATACACTCATATAGATTGATATATGTTTATATCATATATATCATATACTCTGTACTTAGTAACAGCATTTACAAAATCTTGTATCAGCGATTTATTCATCTACCCTGGGAGTAGTGTTAATTGCTCTATTATACTAATGGTTTATATATATCCCAACCTTCAAATGAGCTTCGTTTAAAGTTGGCAATGCTAGTTTACACCTGCAAAAAGGTGAGTATTTTTATCCTAGCTTGGGAATAGAGGAGGCTGTTTCTCATCACTTGGCATATGCCTAAAGAATAATATTTTTGTTTGCTTTGCTTATTATGCAAAGCCACAAGGCAGACTTTATATTAAAAGAAATTTGCTAAAGAACTTTGGGGAAAAATCGTGGCTCTCGCAAAGTAACCACATGTTGGACAGGTGTTTATTTAAAACATTTGTTTGAATACATATGAGGCAGAGTGAATAGGATTACAGATGTTTCCTGCTTGTAAGTTCATCATTCCATTATTTAGATAGTATTTTCTAACCTGAAAAATACAATAATTTTTGCCTTTATCAAGTATTTTATTTTGTTTTCTCTATTATCTATCATCTATATCTATCTATCTTTCATCTATCTCTTTATTTTAGAATGAGGCAATTTATGAACCCAGCATTTGTTCTAATGCTTCTTGTTGGCATTCGCCACCCATCCAGCAATTCTGTCCAGATTTCTGGCCCTCAGATGTCAGTTTCCCACCCCCATCTCGGTCCTCTTCTGCCATTTTCAGCGCCTCTAGGGCTTGGAGGACCATGCAGACCACACTTTTGGAGCCTCTGCTGAAATGGCTAGGCCTGACCCTGTTTCTCTGACATCCCGCATAAATCTTAGTTGTGCAGCTGACCCCAGTGCCACCTCAGAGGTACAGGCGCCCTGCTGTGGAAGCCGCTCCTTTGTAGAACTAGATTTCATTGTAGGCCAGCCTGACAGCGTCTACCCATTCAGGGACTTCCAGCTCCCCGAACTTTTTGAGGAAGGCTGCCAGAACTCTGAGGAACTCCTGCTGGTTCATGTCTTTTACAGTAACTCCAGGCATCACGTGGCTTCGGCACTGCCAGCCAGGGGAAAGGCCAAGCTGTCTCATTAATGGAGACTATATTTTCTTGCTTTGTGTAACATGCATAGACAGCATTCAGCTATGTATAAGTAATCTCACTCTCACACTTAGTTTATTTGGATACCATTAGATTAAATGATTTAGAGATATGTGGGGTAATCTAATTCTAGCACACAAAGTGTGACAGCTGAAGCATTATCTAGTAGCAATCTCCACTGATCTAAGATGAAGCAGTATTAATGATGTGGAAGGCTTTGAACCATCCCATGACTTTCAATGTGATGTTTTTATTTCCCACCTCAACACCAAGGTCATCTTAAAGCTCCCCATCAAAATGTAAGCTCCTTGATGGCAGGGGCCTTGCCCATCTTATTCATGTCTATATGCAAAGTCCTTAGGATGCTACCTGGTTCAATACATACCTGTTTAATAAATGAGTGAGTGCGTAAAAAAGAAAATCTAAATATTTATCTAGAATTTCAAAGAGTATGTGTGTGCATGAATATGTGCATGCACCTGTGTGTTTAAAAGAGAGAAAGAGAGACAAAGAGTAACAGTATTCACTGAGATTCCATTTTTTAACATTAAAAACTATTCTGTCCACAAAGGTTCAGTGAAATATTTTTTTAATATAAAATTATTGAGTTGATAATTTGGAATGATAAATTCTGATTGTGTTTCTTTGTTGAATAGTTGTATCTTCCCAGAGTTTGCATCAACACAGTGTTCATTGAACATCTGCTGTGTGCCCACTGGGACTCTGAGAGGAACTAGGGATATAAGGTGGAAAAGCTTATATGTTTATCTCATTATTTTCATAGTATGATAAATAAACGTTGTCTTAAACTAACTGCTTCAGCAAGTAGTAATATTTTAAGGCATTCCCTAAGGAGTTAAAAAAAAAAAAAAAAACAATAATAACAGCCACTATAGTGAAAAGCACTACTATTAGATTCAGTTAGTTATTTTCCATTACAATAGTTTAGTTTTCTTTTTCAGGTCTCTAAACAATTAACAAGATAATAAGTGACACAGAAGAAATGTTGACCTCTTGATCTCATCTTCACTCTTTGACTTATTAATGCTTTCATCAATCATTCAGTATGACTGTTGAGATAAATCTAGATACAGAAAAAGTGCCTCTTTTCTGTGTATAAACCCAATCAATGCAATGAATAAAATGGGTATACTTAGGAAAAGAAACCAAGATATATTTACCTTTTATTGTGAAGATAACTGCAAGATAACAGAAGTTGCTAAAAACCAATGCAGATTTGTTTTTTCAGTCAAGTTGCCTAGATAAGTAATTATTCAAACTCAGAAAAGCTTCTGTGCTGTGCTCGTCTGAATGGAGAAAATAAATGCACAGATCATAAATTAATGCCTGGAAACAGACCATGAACTTTTGCCAGCAACAGCTAATTTGCAACAATGGGGGCTTGGTGAAAATGACAGTTTCAGTCGGCATGGGGAGGCAAGCAGAGCCATTTGAGAGGATGGAGAGCATTGTGCCTGCCAATTGATGTTGGCAGGGGATTGTCAACCCACTGAGTACCAGGACTCATCAGCATGTTTAATGTTATGAGCATAGACATTGTCTTTAAAAACATAAGCCATGAGAGGGCAATGTGCGCTGCAGACTGCACAGAATAGCATTTCAGGCAGGTGGATGGCACAGATACTTATTAAAGTTGTGGCAAGTGGGAAATAGAGATAGAAAGGAACCAGATACAAGGAGAAAGAGGTGAAACGCCCAAAGTAAAAACTAAAAGTAACAAATGCTCAATGCAAAAAAAGAGGAAAAGACAAATAATAGAAAATACAGAAAAGCGCAAAGGGAATAAAAGTTATTCTAGCACCATCACCACAAATAGTACCGTTAAAACTTTGTTGTAAGATCCTTTTAGCATTTTTAGCTCAAGAATTTAAAATAACTTAAAAAAAAGAAGTATTAAGAGTTATGTTGGACAGATCTATTATAATGAAGATAATATTAACTTCCCCACATGTCTTGAATTATGAGCTAATCTGTAAATTAGAATAATTGCAGCCTACTGGAACTACCAAAAATGTTATGGAAACCTTCTACTAATTTATAATCTTACCTACATAATAGCAAACATATTTTGAGAATTAGTTGCTCATGTGTATATATTGATAGAAATTAATGAGACTATAAGCTAGTTATAATTACATTTACATTAAATTCCTCTGCTTCAAAATACTTGTGAACAGGTGTTCTATGTCACAAGAAAATCTTTCAGTTGTTCATAAATAATCTTACAAACTTTTATATATGTCATACTTTTTGTTCAGTGTTGAAAATACAAGAAATAATATATAATCAGGTATACTGGGATAAAATCTTAAAGCAATAACTGATGAGTTTTCATACTTTGGGTTCCTGGAATTCCTTTACTTATGTTGATCTTATCTCTCAGGCTAAGCATTGAAGTCACAATTTTTCCTAGAAAAAACTGTACTTGTGGAACCAATGCCTCCCATCTGCCCCACAAACCTTCTGTTCTCAAACCCAGAATAGGTGAAGATACTCTCTCTAAGGAGAGATGACAAGAGGTTAGAGAAAAAGTAAAAGAAGTAGACTCTGGGAGCTTTGCTGAAGTAGAATGAGGTTCGGCAGTGTAGCAGGGTACCTGACTGGGATGCTGAAAGCAGATGGGAATGGGAGCTGATCTTTCCACATTCTTTGCATCCCAGAATGTCATGGGGGGAAAAAGTTTTTTTTTCAATAGATCCAACAAAGTTTCAGGTTTTAGTTAAGAGAAAGAAGCTATTGAGAGGCTCAAGGATATGATGAGGGTGAACTACAGCAGTGGCAAATATAAATACCAAATTGAACAAGTGTCCTTTACATCTTCAGAACTATAGATTCCATGGACTCTGGCAGGAGAAAGGATGGCCTCAGGTCTACTCACCCTGCGCCAAAACTGATTGCATAATGGTAGATTAGGGGTTTTTTGGTCATCAAGTAGAATAGGGCTTGAAATATTTTAAAATCCAGTTACAAAGTAGAAAACATAACTTCATCTGCACCTTTGGGTATTCAAACTCAACAAACCAGCATACTTCTAGGGTATTTTAGAGCTGATACTTACATTCTCAATTAACCTCACAATAACTATATTGTAGGTATTATTAACCCCCACTTTTTAACCATTCATCATTAAAAATGTATTAGGTGCCTAAATCTGCACTAAGTTCTAGATATTCCCTGTAATAATAGATTCTCGTGCCTTACCCAACATCTGCTGGGCCCAAATTAACACTAATCTAGATGGTGGAAAACCTGACAACTACATTTGAAACTTACATTTCAGCTGCCTTGGATACCTCACACTCATGCAGGTACAATCTGGTACAATCTGGAAATGTGGAGAAGTTGCTTTATTTTATGGAGTGACCTTTGACCAGTGGGGCTTGGGAGCTAGTAGATAAAAGTTCAACATGGAGTAAACAATTCTGAAAAACATAGTTTGTAGCTTTTTAGAATCTCTTGGCATTTACTGAACCTCAATGGTCCACAGCAGTGACCAACTCTACAGTGAACCTACTCTTTTATATCATTCTCCCCAGTTCCTCAGTCTACTCTTTCCCAAATAAAATATCCAGACACAAGTGTGGTATATGACGACATTTGTGTACGTGCTGGAAGGAAAGAGCTATAGCACTAATTTAACAAACCAGATTTAATTCATGGTCTCAGGAGGCTAATGGTTTGTGAAAAAGATTTTAAAACTAGATATTAGAGATGTTTAGACACTTTTTTTATTTAAATTCAATTAGCCAAGGTACAGTACATTATTATTTCTTGTTATAATGTTCAATGATTCATTAGTTGAGTATATCACCCAGTGCTCATCATAGACACTTTTTTTGAGGCTAATAACTACTGAGAGGTACAGCCACAATTGGAACCAGGACCACACAGTCTCAAAATATGTTCTTTCCAATATAAAATGGAAACAAATAATCAATGGTGCTATTGCCTATGTTGCAGTGTTTTTTGTTTTTGTTTTTCTTAAAGATTATTTATTTATTTGAGAGAGAGAGAGAATGCACAAGTGGGGGAACGGAACAGAGCGGGAGGGACAGGGAGGAGGGGAAAGAATCTCAAGCAGACTCCATGCTGAGCTCAGAGTCCCTTGCAGGACCCTGAGACCATGACCTAAGTGGAAACCAAGAGTTGGAAGCTTAACCTACTGAGCCAGTCAGGTGCCCCTGTTGCAGTAGTGTTAAAATTTTCCTCATTAAGTATATTTCCTTCAAAATAGGAAGTGAAAACAGATGGGATATAATATCAAATGATTTAGGTTGAGATGTTTGGTAGCGAGTTCGAAGAAAGGAAGTTTGGGTCAAGAGCCATGATAAGAGAGTCTGGGAAAATAAGAACAAAAATAAATTCTGCTCAATTTGCAGAGGAGATGAAGTCATGAAGAAAGACATCAAAGAATTCACATAAACAATTTGGACTTTCAAATCCAAATAACAATTTCTTTCCATCTAAATATTAAAAATAGACATAAGATAAAAATGTACTTGAAACTACAAAATTAATTAGTCTGAAGCTTTCTACTAAAACTTCGGTGGTATGGCTATGTATTCTATTGCTTCTGCCAACTATTTATGTACAATTTATTAGGGACTCTAAGGAAAGAATTTTTTTCAAAATTAATACATGTGATCTTTAGATCTTTATTTAATTTCAATGTAATTAACATCACATGATGATATTTTAAAATGTAGGCACTATTCGTGATGTCATTTTCTTCCAAAGATTCATTTTTTATCATTACTGAAGTATAATTAACATACAGTATTACATTAGTTTCATGTATACAACATTGAGATTTGAGAATTCTATACATTACTTAATGTTCACCATGGTAATTGTAGTCACCATCTGTCACCATACAATGTTCTTACAATATTATCGAATATATGCCCTATGCTGTACTTTTCATCCCTGTGACTTATTTATTTTATAACTGGAAGTTTGTACCTCTTAATCCCCTTCACCTATTTTGCCCATCCCCCAGCCCCTTCCCCTCTGGCCACTACCAGTTTGTTCTTTACATCTATGAGTCTGTTTCTGTTTTGTTTATTTGTTTGCTTTTTAGATTCCACTTATAAGTGGAATCATATGGCATTTTTCTTTCTATATCTAACTTATTTCATTTAGCATAATACACTCTCAGTCCATCCATACTGTTGCAGATGGTGAGATATCATTCTTTTTATATGACTGAGTAATACTCCATTGTATATATATCCTATATCTTCTGTATCCATTAATCCATCAACGGACACTTAGGTTGCTCCCATCTCTTGGCTATTGTAAACAATGCTGCCATAAACACAGGGATGCATATATCTTTTCAAATTAATGTTTTTGTTTTCTTTGGGTAAATACCCAATAGTGGAATGCCTGAATCATATGGTATTCCTATTTTTAATTTTTTGAGGAAACTTCATACTGTTTTCCACAGTGATTGCACCAATTTATATTCCCACCAATAAAGCACAAGGGTTCCCTTTTCTCCACATCCTTGCCAACGCTTGTTATTTCTTGTCTTTTTCGATATTGGCCATTCTGACAGATGTGAGGTGGTATCTCATTGTGATTTTGATTTGCATTTCCCTGATGATTAGTGATGTTGAGCATCTTTTTGTGTGTCTGTTGGCCATCTGTATGTCTTCTTTAGCAAACAAACTTTTCAGGTCCTCTACCCATGTTTTTATTGGATTTTGTTGTTGTTGTTGTTCTGGTGTTGAGTTGCATAACTTCTTTATATATTTTGGATATTAACTCCTTATTGAATATATGATTTGCAAATATCATCGTCCATTCAATAGGTTGTCTTTTTGTTTTGTTGATGGTTTCCTTTGTTGTGCAAAAGCTTTTTATTTTAGAGTAGTCCCAATAGTTTATTTTTGCTTTTGATTTCTTTTTCTGAGGAAACATATCCATAAATACATTGCTAAAGTCAATGTCTAAGAGATTACTGCCTATGTTTTCTTTTAGGAATTTTATGGTTTCACATTTAGATCTTTAATCTATTTTGAGTTTATTTTTGTGTATGGTGTAAGAAAGGAGTCCAGTTTCATTCTTTTTTTAAGACTTTATTTATTTATTTATTTATTTATTTTTAAAGAAAGAGAGTGGGGGAAGGGCAGAGGCAGAGAGAACCTCAAGCAGACTCCATGCTGAATGCAAAGCCCAACTCGGGATTTGATCTCATGACCCTGAGATTATGACCTAAGCTGAAATCAAGAGTCAAATTCTTAACCTACTAAGCCACCCAGGCACCTCCAATTTCTTTTTTCTACAGGTAGTTGTCCAGTTTTTCCAACACCATTTATTGAAAATTGTGTTTTTTTCCCATTTTATATTCTTGCCTCCTTCATCATAGATTAATTGACCATAAAAGCATGGATTTATTTATTTATTTATTTATTTATTTATTATTTATTTATTTATTTATTTATGGATTTATTTAGGGGCTTTCCATCCTGTTCCGTTGATCTATGTGTCTATATTTGTGCTAATTCCATACTGTTTTAATTACTATTGATTTGCATTATACCTTGAAATCCAGGATTGTGATACCTCTAGCTTTGTTCTTTTTCCTCAAAATTACTTTAGCTATTCAGGGTCCTTTGTGGTTCTATATAGATCCTGGTATTATTTGTTCTAGTTCTGTGAAAAGTGCTATTGGTATTTTGATAGGGATTGTACTGAATCTGTAGACTGCTTTGGGTAGTATGGACATTTTAACAATATTAATTCTTAGAATCCATAAACATGTCAACAAAACCAAAAGACAACTGACAGAATGGGAGAAATTTGCAAATGACATATCAGATAAAGGGCTAGTATCCAAAATCTATAAAGAACTTACCAAACTCAACACCCAAAGAACAAATGATCCAATCAAGAAAGGGGCAGAAGACATGAAGAGACAGTTTTCCAACGAAGACATCCAAATGGCCAACAGACACATGAAAAAGTGCTCAACATCACTCGGCATCAGGGAAATCCACATCAAAACCTCAATGAGATACCACCTCACACCAATCAGAATGGCTAAAAGTAACAAGTCAAGAAATGACAGATGTTGGCGAGGATGCGGAGAAAGGGGAACCCTCCTACACTGTTGGTGGGAATGCAAGCTGGTGCAGCCACTCTGGAAAACAGTATGGAGGTTCCTCAAAAAGTTGAAAATAGAGCTACCATACGACCAACAATTGCACTACTGGGTATCTACCCCAAATATACAAATGTAGGGATCTGAAGTGGTATGTGTACCCCAGTGTTTATAGCAGCAATGTCCACAATAGATAAACTATGTAAGGAGCCAAGAAGTCCATCAACAGATGAATGGATAAAGATGAAGTGGTATATATATACAATGGAATATTATGCAGCCATCAAAAGGAATGAAATCTTGCCATTTGCAACGATGTGGATGGAACAGGAGGGTATTATGCTGAGTGAAATAAGTCAATCAGAGAAAAACATGTATCATATGATCTCACTGATATGAGGAATTCTTAATCTCAGGAAACAAACTGAGGGTTACTGGAGTGGTGGGGGTGGGAGGGATGGGGATGCTGGGTGATAGACATTGGGGAGGGTATGTGCTATGGTGAGCGCTGTGAATTGTGTAAGGCTGTTGAATCACAGACCTGTACCTCTGAAACAAATAATACATTATATCTTTAAAAAAAAAAAAAGAGAAGATAGTAGGAAGGGAAAAATGAAAGGGGGGATTTCGAAGGGGGAGATGAACCATGAGAGACTATGGACTCTGAGAAACCAACTGAGGGTTCTAGCAGGGAGGGGGTGGGGGGATGGGTTAGCCTGGTGATGGGTATTAAAGAGGCATGTACTGAATGGAGCATTGGGTGTTATACCCAAACAATGAATCATGGAACACTACATCAAAAACTAATGATGTAATGTATGGTGATTAACATAACATAATAAAAAAAAATAAAATGGAGTTATTAAAAAAATAAAATAAAATAAAATTAAGGATGTTTCATAGTTTTAATCACTAGGATTTAAACAAATTCCATCCACACTTATTGAGCAGGTTCTCTGTATCAAGCACTTTCTGACAAATAGGGTTAGACTAGTGAATGAAATGTCTTCTTGGAACATTCTAGTGGAGAAAAGGAGACAACAGTAAGAAAGACAATAAGTAAATTATATGTTAGCTTGTCTATTAGTTTACTATGGCTACTGTAACAATTTATCACAAATCTGGTGGCTTGAAACAACGTGGATTTATTCTCTTATAGTTCTGAAGAACAGATGTCTGAAGGGATAAGGGCAAGGTGTCAGCAGAACTGTAGGGGAGAATCTGCTTCCTTGACTTTGCTAGCTACTGGGGATGACCTGCATTCTTTAATTCAGGACCCCTTTCTCATATCACTCCAATCTCTGTTGTCATCACATATTCTCTTCTGCATTAAAATATCTCTCTGTCTCCATCTTATAAGTATGCATGTGATTGCATTTGGGGCCTGATCCATATGAATAATCTAGGATAATATCCGCATCCCAAGATCCTTAATTTAATCATATCTGCAAAGTTCCTTTTGTCACATACGGTATTCACAGGTTCCAGGGAATAAGACATGAGTATATTTCAGAGGTAATCACCATAAGTGATGTAAAATAAAAAACATCATGCAGGATATGAGAGATTGAGAGTGCCCTTGAAGTGCTATTTTTAAATGGTGTCTTCAGGGTAAGCTTCATTGAATAAAAAACAATTGACCAAAAACTTAAGGTAGGTAGGAAGTTGGTTATGTGAATATCCAAAGCAGAGCACAACAAGCAGAAGTAATAGCCATTTAAAGAGTTTAAGGAGGTATGTCCATGTGTCTGTATTTGAATCAAGAAACAGAAGGGGAAAGTAAGTTAGAGAGTAAATGGGGGTGTATGTGGAATTTTTAAGGAAGATAGAAATTATTCTGAATGAAATGAGGAGCTATTTCAGGTTTAGGGGTTGAGAAGTGACATGATTTAATGTGTAGGAGGATCACTCTGGCTACTGAGTTGGGAGTATACTAAGTGGGGCAAGAGTGAAAGAAGGGAGACCTGGCAGAGAGATATTACAGAAAGCTGAGAAAGATACTATAGCTTGTACCAGACTGGTATGAGTGAAGATGACAAGGCATGTTCAGATTCTGGATATGTTTTGAAGATAGTGCCAACATAATTTTTTGACAGTTTGGAGGTAGTATAAGAAAAAAACTGAGGAGAAAAGACAATTCCAAAGTTTTTGACTGAGCATTAGAAAGACTGTAGGAGGATAGATTTGAGAATAAGGTCAGAAATTCATCTTTGGATACATGCGTTAGTTTGAGATTTCTATTAGGCAACTGAGTGGAAATGTAGAGTAGCCACCACTTGAATGCGTTTTCAGGAGAGATCGATGCCTCAGAGAGTTTCAGAGAAGTAGTGGAAGACATACAGAATTTTCCTAATAATAGTCCATGAATTCTAGAGGATATCATAGATGGGATTCACAATTTGAGGAAGAGTCAAAGAATGAGACAAAATAAGAAATACGACAATCCCTGTATGGGTGAAGTCCAGAAAATAAGGTGTAAACTGGAAATCACTCCTGTTGCCTTTTAGGGAAGAAACAAATTTACTCAAAGGATATATTGATGAGGTTTATGTAGAGTAATCAAATAATATATTGATTATTCTTGGATACTTTAGGGACCAAAGAAGACATTATAATTCCTGTGATAACAAGCCCAAACAGACTTTTCCAGGCAAGCTAGGACCCATGTTTATCCTATGTTAAGAATATCTGGGAAAGTTAGATTTTATTCTGAATGCATTGTCTTCTTTTGGTCCCTGGTGATGGCAGTAAATGGTATTAGGATGAGTGGTCTTGGTCCCAAATGCAAGGTCCACTCTTTATCTCTGTTAGGGGTACAGCAGATTTATTAAAAGTTTCCCCTTCGATTTATGCTGCTTATATTGAGGAAGCCTGATTTTAATCCCAGTGCATGGTGGTAAGTGTTGATCTGACTGACAGGATTGCTTGGAGAAAACATGACTCCGTCTTAAAGATGATTGATGAAGTTGAGGACATCTGGAAAATGTATTCTGCTTAGCTTGGGTCTCCTCTGGATCCCTGTGGTTATAAGGTGGAAAGCCTTGGGGAAACATGGTCTTGTTCCCAGTGTATAGGTTCATATAGAATATGTGTTTATCATTAGACTTATGCTTATTAGTGCACACTAATACTTTATATAATCTACTTCAGCCTAACTAAACTAAGTTATTCAAAGTGTGCACTAAGTTCTTAATTTCAGTGACTACATGTGTTATTTCTAAATATTCCAGTGGGTACTTTTCCAAACCTTTTGCTATTTTTTTCATAACAGGTTTTATTTTCATTATAATTTGTATTTCTTTTTTATATCTTTAATCATTTTAAAGCATATGTTATTTATGGTCTCTTTTGGGTTGCTTCATCATCTCCAGTTCTTGAAATGAGTGCCAATCCTTCTATTTATTTTGTCGGCTACTCACTCTCTTTAGATTGAATGGATCCCATTTTTTCTTTTTTTCTTTTCTCTTTTCTCTCTTTCTTTCTCTTTTATATTTCTTTCTTTCTTTTTTCTTTCTTCTTTCTTCTGTCTCTTTTCTCCCTCCCTTTATCTCTTTCTTTTTTATCTACTACTCACCCTTTTGGTACCTCTTCCAGTGTTCTGAATCTATATGAGGATTTCAATTCCAGCTGCTCATCTTTTTATGGGCCCATGGCCAGTTTATAGTCCTTGTGTAGGCACTGAAGCATATGTCTATGAGAGCCAACATATGGTCCATCCTTCCATAGGTTTCTGCACTGCCTTCTCTGCCTATGACTCCCCTCTTTATTTCAGGCATTGAGGAGTTCCCTTATATTATATATACAGCTATATATTTAATTATTTTGTAATATTTGGGAGCATATACATATTTGTACTGAGAAGGCAGAAGGTGGCTAAGGTCCACCAACTTTGTGGAACTGAACTTTCTCCCACTTCTTTTTTTTTGTTTTGTTTTAGTTTTGGTTTTATTTCTCCTCTTGGATATGGGTGGGAAAGAATTACTTCTTTAAATATATTAAACATAATATAAGCTTGCCTTTCATTTTCAATGATTTTTTTTTTACCTGCTTTGGGTTAATCTGATTTTATTAATAGTTTTTCCATGATTTCTACACCCTTGAGAGTGATCCTGCATGCAAGTGTTTTCAAGATATTATTTTTGTACAAAGAAAATATTTCCACTATGGGAAATGCCAGTGTAATAGTCTCATTATTTGATAATTATATGAACAGTCAATAAATCCCTACATGAAACCTAATTAGACCACTTACTTCTCAACAAATGTACTTTTTTTAGCAATTGCATTTTATTAGATATTTTAGGGAATAAACCATTATTTAAAACTACTCAGAATCTAAAATATGTTAAATCAGGGAAAGTCTTACAGGGAAAATTATTGTGCTATTAAAAAATGACAAGGGCGCCTGGGTGGCTCAGTTGGTTAAGCGACTGCCTTCGGCTCAGGTCATGATCCTGGAGTTCCAGGATCGAGTCCCACATCAGGCTCCCTGCTCAGCAGGGAGTCTGCTTCTCCCTCTGACCCTCCTCCCTCTCATGCTCTCTCTCATTCTCTCTCTCGCAAATAAATAAATAAAAAATAATAATAATAATGACAAAATACTTAATCTCTGTTCCTTAATTGTATCAATTCAATTGCTAATTACATTAATGTTAGCACCCTGTGTCAGAATAGATGTGATGCAAAACAATGTTAAATATTATTGAGATAAACAGTAAAGATGAAAAGCTTCATCACAAAAATAATTAACTGTGTAATAGCATGAGAATTATGTGCTTTGAGTATTTTTTAAAATTCCCATTAACAATTGATTTGTTCAAGTCATATTTGATTTTAAAAAATAGAATACATTTTAAAATTTTAACTCACCAATTGGAATGGATTAGAAAAAAAAATTTTTTTTAAGATTTTATTTATTTATTTGACAGAGAGAGAGATAGCAAGAGCAGGAACACAAGCAGGGGGAGTGGGAGAGGGAGAAGCAGGCTTCCTGCTGAGCAGGGAGCCCGATGTGGGACTTGATCCAGGACCTTGGGATCATGACCTGAGCCGAAGGCAGACGCTTAACAAGTGAGCCACCCAGGCGCCCTGGATTAGAAAAATATTTGACATTAATTCTATATTTTGAACCCTGTAACAAATAGTGTAAAACTGAATCATACTTAAGGTTTAAAAAAAAAAAAAACTTTGTGACTATTAAGATCATTAGAAAACATTGTGACAAAGTAGAGAGGAAGAAAATATTGCAAACCAGAATATGAAAAAATAGTATAGGGTAGAGAAAAAATATAACAGTACTTCAAAACCTTATTTGAATATGACATAAAATTTTTAAAGGAGACTATAATTTCAAACATAGCAAATGTGACAAATGATACATCATACAACCAATCAAGAAGGTGCTCTAATTTAAGAATAATATGGTGGGTGTAAATCTCTTCTTAAGGACATCCGTGGTCTTTATGTGATGTTAATCATCAATACCATCATTTTTTCACTATGGTTATCATAATCATTATCATCATCATTAAAAATGTCCAGGGATATAGAGTGGAAAAACGCTGCACTTATTTCCCAAGAACCCATTTCTAGTTCTACTCACTTATTAACTATAGGGTGTTGGGTTAGGTCCATAAATCGTCTGCATTGTTTGCTTCTGAAAAATAGTGATAATAATGCCTGCCTTATTAAACTCACAGTGTTACAAAAATCAATTTTAAAAATGCATCAGAAAACACTTCAAAAGAATATTATGTTTTCATTATAAAAGAAATGAGAATCGGGTCCCCTTTATATGCTTAGAATTTGAGTTTTATGCTAGAACAACTTCAGAAAATAAAATAATTTCATTTTATCCAACATAATATATCTAAAATGTAGTACCATTTTTTTTTTTTTACTATTTAAACACTTATAATCGTGTTTTTTCTGGTTATAAATATAAAGCAAGCTCATTTGGCATATGTAGTGTTTCATCACTAAATATAAAGCCATTGTTTGGACAAAGCTATGTTACTTGCTTCATTAGTAGCAGCAAACTTTTTATATCTATGCTTATTTGGCTGACTTGTCTCCCAGCTGGAGTATTCATTATGCAAAATTTTCAGAAAATATTCATGGGTGGCATAATTTCTAAGTCTTTGTGTATATAATAACTGATTTCTGTTGTCATTGCATATGATGTGTGATATTTGTGCGTGTATATTCATTGAAGAACAAATAGCCAACAATGATGAGAAATAGAAGAGAGTTACTCCTGCTTACTTTCAGTGTTGGTTACTTTGGGCTCAATATCCACATAGAGCTGGAGGCTACTGTGCTGGGTAGCATAGATGTAGAATATTTTTAATATAAGCAAAAGATCCAAGGACACCATTACTCTAAGGTGTCTGGTCCAAAGGTCACTCATAGGTACAAATTCAGAACCTAACTCAAGGCATTGCACTTTACTTTTACAAAGTTTAGACATTTCATTTTTTTCTAGGCATCCTTTCAAGTCTCTATAATGAACTGAGTGTTTTTCCCTAAGCATGAGTGCTTACTAGTTGTCCAGTGACCTGTTGATTCTCTAATTGTTCTACTGATCCATAATTCATTCATCCTTTCACCACGCAGTTTTGCACTAAACATTTGCCTTGGATTTTAGGGTATTGAAAAAAAAGTAAGTTGTTGAGGCTTTTCAAGATAATGACAATAGAAGAGACATGATCTCTAACTAATGTAAAACTATATGTTATATGAAAACAATGGATCGTGGATCACCACATCAAAAACTAATGATGTATGGTGACTAACATGTAAAATTAAAAAAAAAACTGTATGGGACAAATTCTAAATTTTTTAGTTCTGAATGGCCAAGTTCCAGATCTATTATATTATAAAATTGTACCACTTCAATTCACTATGATTGCATACATAGCATCTTCATCTGTTTTTTTTAATAATAAAACCTAAATTAGTTTATTCCTGATTTTTTATAGCTATCTATGCTTACAAAATATACTTTCAGGTGAAGTTCATTAAATTTAAGATTACTGATATATATATAGGAATTACTGCCAAAATCAATGGTATATTTTTCCTTCTGGAAGAACCAAAGAGCACATATTTTGTTGTTTTGAGTAAAGAATGATTTTCAACACAATTTGAGAAAACTGCAATATAAAAGTAAATGTATTTTCAACCACAGATGTACACTATAACTGGATTTCTGCAAAGCCAAACTGAATAAAAATAAAAGTTTTCATCTAGCCAGTTATTTGGCACAACAAAATTCAGACAAAGAAAAAAAAAATTTTTCTTGACTGAACTCATTAAAACCAGACTTTGCACGAAGATAGCCCATTTTGTCCTGAATTAAAGTGAGAGTAAATGGGATGCTGTCATTTTATTAAGTTTACATATTTACCACATGGAAATATTGTGGTTATGAAGGTTTGATAAATGTTAAATTGCGATTGTAATGATTATACCAAAAGAGAAGATCAAGCATGTGGATCGCCTAATCACAAATGTCAATGGAATTGGACCAGGAAGGAAAAAATGAGAACTATATCTTTGACCTGATTAAGGAGAAAACATACAAAAGAAGTTAAAAGTGATATTTAATGTTAAAACAGTGGTTCTGCTGTTTCAGAAAATAAATTGTAAATAGTAATGTAAAATAACTAATTATCTCTCTCTCCCTGCACTCCTCTATTTCTCTGTCCCAAGCTATTCTTCTTACTTTTGTAATCATAGAAGAAGGTGAGTACATAGCTGAAAATGGGTCAATTGCTACAGAGCAGTTTGCATATCCTCAAATGCCCACAAACTAGAGGCCCTGTGGCATAACAGAAGCTAGACTTGTGAGCATTAAATGAAAAATAATACCTATGGAGGTGGTAGGCTCCAATAGGTACTAGATTAGAACAGGTGAGTTATCTTAAGTGAAGCACAAAGATAAGGAACTTAGAAGCATGGAGAAATAACTGTCAGTTTTATAAATTTATTCTTAGGTTAATGTTTTTATTTCTTACTCTCTGACAATAAAACTTGTTTTTAACTATACAAAATAATCATGGTATAAAGATCCATGTTTTATACATAGGAAAAAATACTCTTCGGTTTTTATGGAATAGATTTTCCTAAGTTCACTTCAAAAAAGGAATATTCACCTAAATCATAAACCTGGATCTTTGTAGAAAATTACATATCATTGAGGGATAACAAGTATACTAGAAAAAGCCATACATTGTTTCTCAATAGATATGCTATTGGCATTTAGGTCACAAAAGTTCTTCATTTTGTGGGATTCTCCCATGCATTGCAGGATATCTAATATTCCTGCTACTAAACAGCCACAGTATCCCATAGTCCAGTGATGAACACATACACTAAGTCTCCAAATATTCACTAGGATAGGAAGGTGGGCTGGTTTCACCTCCATTAAATACAACTAAGAAGGATTACAGAAAAATGATCCCTAACCACCTGAGGGCATGAGGGTGTTAGGAGAGGTGTGAGAGAGGGAACTTAAAGATGTTAACAGATAATGAATAAGAAACAGATAACTATTTTAGGTCAGTGTTCTTAAAGTCATTTCTCTACTGTAATTTCTTTACTCACTGTTTCAGTGATTTCTTTTTGGTTCTATCATCTATCTATCTATCTATCATCATCTACCTATCTCTCTATCATCTATCTATCTATCATCTAATGACTTGGTAAATTATTTAGTTACGAAAACACACTTGTTGCAAAAAGAGAAAGAGAGAAGTCAAACAACACAGGGGGTATATATAATAAAAGTGATAGTCCCCCCCTCACTTTACCACCTTTCCTATTCCCAGCAACAATCTCTTTACTTGATTTTAAATAACCTTTCTAAGAATTATGAGTCTGTTTTTTAAACTCATTTCAAGCTTCACTTCTCTGTGTAAGGCTAAATCTATCTACATGGAAAGTTCAAAGATGTTATTGGTTCCATAGCTAGATTAACATGGTTTCATAACTAGATGGAGAAATTAACATTTCAAGGAGGCAATGATATTGCTTGTTATGATACTCTCTTCTCCTCCCCTGGGGCTCCCTGACCTCAAACCTCACCTCTTCAGTTTGGGAAAATTGTATTGTGCACATACAGTCTAATCCAATCCAACAAGCATTTTTTAAATTCCCTAGATTTTTTGGTAGTCATATGCAAGACTGTGTAAGGGAGTGAATGATAGCTCTCAAAATGCTGTGTTCAGGTGAATGGACTGACCCTAATGAAACTTGCTAAGATTGTTATGATAGCTGCCGCCACGTCCCACTCTTAACCAATTCTAGTTTAGCCCAAGTGTCATCCTATCAGGTCTCTGTGACTCCACTGAATAATCTGATTCAAATAATAGAAGCTAATAGCTCAAAGAGCTCTTACAGATCAAAAATTCCAAATATCTCATTTTATAATTGGAGAAAATATGACCCAAAGTGATGATGACCTGTGCACATTCACTCAGTAAGGTTATCAATGATAAATGTTCATGAAAGAGGGTTAAAGGGCATTTAAGCAACATATGTACATTCCGGAATGGCTTTCTAAAGATGATGTGTTCAATTTGGTTTTGTGTACTTTTCTACTTTATTTATGTCTTTTCTTTAAGGATGACTGGGGAAAATGTAGAGAAGAATTATTTGGAGTGCAAGTTCGACAAAACAATAATCGGTCTAAGGAAATAATTTAAAGACTAGTTCTTTAACTATGCTACATAAGCAATTCACTTTTTTATGGCCTCAGTTTATCTTATCTATTATTGTCCCCTAAGGTCTTCAATTTCAGAATGATAGCTTTTCTGTAAAGAAATTTTACTAAACTTTTTTTTAAATTCCGTAAGTTTAGGAAGTGTGTTGAAATGCTGTGTACCTATAAGCTCACTTCATTAAAAAAAAAAAAAAAACATAATCTGCATGTTAGATTTGAGGTTGATTCACTGTTGATCTATGAGAAAATAATAAAGCCATTCATACATTTATTATTAACTCATTGATTATATAGATGAAGAAGTCTCATACAAATGAATAGACTTGTTTCATTTTCTCCCAAACAATATCTTTCTCCTTAAAACACTAAATGAGATATTGTGTACAATAGTGTAGTTTTATTATAATAAATTACTTTCTGCTAAGAGGTCCCTTAATAGAAGACCTAGACAACATGAATTGCTATCTTGCTATTTTTTTTTTTTCATTTTAAGACAAACATTATCAGGAAAAATGTGTAAGTGTGTATTTTCATTGAAACAAATATTACTTAGCAAAATCTCGAAGCTCTATATGGTCTTTTGTATAGCTTTGGCATCTTATTCAACTGAACTACAAATAGGATACATGAAAAATATTTCCTATATCCTTAGGCATCTATTCTCTTCTTGTTAATGCTATGCCTGAGAGGCTCTATTGGGAAAATGAAGCATTTTCTCAAATAGGATTAAATAGTTGTATACTTCATTGTTTTGGGGATATAGTAATAGAAGTATCTTCTAATAGCACTTAGTGCTTATTAAATACAAGTTGATGATGATAATTGATATAGGCTACAGTAGGGATTAAGCTATTGCTACATTACTTACCTATACACACTGTGGGAAATGTTTATACACTGTAGATATGCCTGAAATATGAGCAAATGTTGATTTACATGGTGTACAAAAAGTATGGCAATTTAAAAAATTTCTACTGGTGATCATAACTCAATGTGTTTATGCTGTCAGTATCCTTATATTTTGACCCCCAAGATGAAAACTTTATGATTAAGTGAGTACAGGCAGTATGTCAGAACTTATATTTGAGTGAGAAGTTGTTATGGTTAGTGATATGTATTTCAAGAATCATAAATCTTTATTTTTTTATTCTGGCATATGCTAAAATATCCTGAGAAATGCATTTTGATTCAGCTTTTGTTATTTTTTTGACATAGTGTGTTTTAGTTTAAAGGTACTAACTATAATATGCTCCTCACCTTATTGAGCAGATAACCTTGTTCCTATTTTAATGTTACAAAAACAATCAAACATGAATGTGCTCACTTATGTCCATTAAATCTCCCAGCTCATTTGCATTTGTATACTCTGGCTCTCTCCAGTTACAACTGCAGGAAATGTTATCACTTTTATCAAATGCTAACCTCTCTTGCTCTGGATGCCATCTGCTGTTCCTTCTCAAGGATTTTGCTTCTTGATCACCCCTCTTTCTTAAGATTGTTTTCTCTTTCTTCTCTCTACCAATTCAGTTAACATAGAAATATGCACAAAATCTCTGATTTAAAAAAAAACTAGTAAAAATCCTCGTTTCATCTCACTTTTCCCATTTACTGCTATATTTTTCTGATTGTCTTCACAATAAAACCACTTGAAAAAATTGTCTTCAATCGCATTTTCACTTCCTCTTCCTTTTACATTTTTTTCCTAAAATCATTCCAAAATGACTCCACATTCCACACTTTGTGGAGGCTGCTATTATAACAGTAGCTTTGCAAAATTTATTAATCATTTGTTTGAGTTTATCTTTACCTTCCAAAAGCAGTCAACACAGTTGACAAGTCTTAAACAATTTCTTCTTTTGACTTTAGTTCTACTATTTTCCTGGGGCTCTTTTCTTCAATTTTGGCTTCTCTTTCTCAAACCTCATTGCTACTTTCTTGTATCTCTACTGAACATGTAATATTGAAGTGCCCTAGAGCTCAGTTCTAGTCCCTTTCTCTGCTTCAAATAATTTTTACTCTAGATAATTAATCTCATCAAAAGCAATGACTTTAAATGATATCTACATGTTCTAAGATCTATGTCTCAATAATTGAAGTCTTTAGACTCATTTCCAAGAAGTCCATTCAATTCTTTCCCTTGGGTGGGAAATATTCATATTTAATTTAATAGGACCAAACAAAAATACTTGTTACTCCAAAATGTGCACCTTCTGCTGTCTTCTTTGTATCAGTAGATGCCACCATTACCTACCAGGTTGCCCAAGGCAACACTAAGAATCATTCTTGATTCCTCTCTTTCTCTCACCACAGTATCCAATCCACTAGCAACTCTTATGATGTAACTTCCAAAATGTATCCTGAAAATATAGTCCCCCTTTATTCAACTCTCTACCTAGCAGGCAGAGCATTCTTTTAAGAACTTAAAGCCAAACCAGGTTATATATCCATACATACACTCCAATTTAAATACTTTACTTCATTGACTCCTTATCATCACATAGAATCTTTACATCATGCTTAGAATTTTTACATTTACTTAGGATAAACTTCTGATTCTGGCTTATGGAGTCCTGCTTTGGTGCCTTTACTTCTCTGTGCACGTCTTTCTGTGCTTCAATCAAACTGACATTCCTTGTATCTTAGCATGTTATAGAAGCTTTCTCCTTTGTACAGAATACTACTCCCTCTTCCTGGAGTATTCTTCCCCTTAATCTTAGAATATCTGAATCTTTCATATAAAGTTAAGCCCAGAGCTGTAGTGCTGGTTATACAGGCCATTCATAGTGGCCATATTCAGGTCTTAGTTTAAATTTCATCCATGGAGAGAGGCTTTCTTATCAATGAACCTAAAACAAAACAAAACAAAACAAAACAAAAAAACACAACAAAAACAACAACAAAACACAGAGTAATTTGTGGAATGTGGGGAGGGAGAAATATAGATGAATGTCTTCAAACTGTTATCTTTACTTGAAAGCCTCTGTTGATATTTTTATCATTGATTTTAACCCATCTCCTCCCCCAAGAATAAGCTCTATAAAATCATAGAAGTTGACAATGTTGTAAACTAGTTTCAGCCAGATAGATAACAGGATCATAAAGATGTATTTGTTGAACAATAAAAAGTAAGTCAATTAAGTAGAAAGAGCATGGAATTTTAAATCAAAGGACTTGAGTTCAGTCCTAGGTCCTTCGGACATTCTGCAACTTTGAGCAAATCTCCCATCCTCTTTAAGACCCAGTTATCTCATCTTTAAAATTGATATGATAATTCTAATCATAACCTCTCAGCCCTAGAGAGATATTTTGAGTACTAAATGAGATTCACACACACTCATATACATATAATCCCTGAAGATCAATATAGTCACAAGTGAGAGAGAATAAAAAGGTAGCAATTAAAATCCCTTTGGCATTAAGTTTGGAGATCAGCAGTCATTTAATATAAAAGCATAAAGAGAGACATTATATAGCTCTTATTATTGGAACAGAAATATCAAGCAGAGTGGATAGGACTTCCAGGTATAAATGACAACTTAAATGCTTCCTACTAAAATATAGTAAGCCAGTTTCATTTCACTCATGAAAACCACAGGATAGAAAGAAAATGTAAGAAATGATGGGATGATAGACTTTTAAAGCTGGGAAAAAGATATAGCAAAGAGCTTAAAAGACATGAGAAAGCTAAATTCTAAGCCCAAAGTGACAAAAACCAAGAGATAATCTTATGAACAATTCAGAATTCCCAAGACTCACAGATTGATAGCACCATTACCTTAGGAAGGAATTTTGGAGGGAAGGGAAAGCTATAATAAAAACAAAGTTGAAAATCTGTGTAATAATAAACTACCTTCTTAGATCCCCTTCCAAACTGCCTTTCTACCACTCTGGAAGAAGACTGGGCATTTGTTAGAAGATCTTTGAACTTGCAGACACCTAGCTAATTTGAGTGGAAGTGCTATACTGCAGGGACATTCAGTGAATATATGCACTGTGGTGCATGGGACTGCAGCCCATCCTCAGTGCTCTTTCCCTTGGATCCCAGAACACTGGCAGTCATAATTTCACTCTCTGGGAAATCTAAACAGCCCAGGAGGAAAAATATAATAATTCTGACTTTGGATGAATCCCAACTGAATGTCCGAGCATATCACCCTACAGTGAAGATTACAGTTGATTAGACCTATCCAGGCATTCATAGATTCTATGTCTTTTAATTTCCCACTCTTAAGTGTAATCATACAAAGACTGCCAAAAACATGACAGATGGAGCCCATAACAAGCAAATTGGTAAATGAAATTTGGAAGAAAAATACTAGGCCAAAAGATTAAAATTTGAAAAGGAAAGCAATATGCTTACAGAGATAAGAGGATATATTGAAAACAATAGGGGGAAAAAAGCCCAGGATATTAATTTTTGAGAGAGAGAGGGAAATTCTTAGAAATTAAAACTATAAAATAGAGTCTCCAAATCTTAAATTCAACCACTATATTTCCCTGGTAAACTTCATTTCCATTCTCAAAAATGATACTTTCACACTTTTCCTTCTCTTTTCAAGCCTCTCACTTTCCTTCTCCCATTCTCAGCTCATGACCTGACCTCATATTTCATGGAGAAAATGGAAACAATTGGACAATAGTTTCCTCACATTCTTATCACCAAATCTTCAACCTACTTACCTCTGCATCCATGCCCTCTGCCTTCTCTCTTAGCGTGATGTTTGATATGTCCCTTCCCCTGTCAGTGCCCAATCCTTCACTTATGTCCTGAATCTTACCTCTTCCTGCCTACTCAAAAGTCCTTCTCTGGTAACTTTCTCCTTTATCTACTGCACCATCAGCTTCTCCCTCTATACTGGACCTGTTCTCCCAGTGCACAAATATACCTCAATATCTGCCATATTTTAAAAAAATAAATCTCCTTTGCTCTCTAATCTCTTTCCACATACCACCCCATTTCTTATTTTTTCTTCTTAATCAAATTGTCTAGTGACTGCTTCTACAAACTTACTTCCTGTACTCCCTTTTACCTTCTTTAGTCAAGAGCCTAAACCACACTCCACTGCTGAAACTACTCTTGTCAAAGTCACCAAGGACCTCCACATTGCCAAACAAATGACTTCCTTTTGTCTTTATACTATTGCTTTTAACAGAGTTCAACTCAGCTGACCACTCTTATACTGTTCTGAACACTTTCTTTCCCTATCTTCCATGATAACTCACAATTAGTTTTCTTCTTACCCCTCAGTTTACTTTTATTCCTCTATTGATTTCTAAATCTTAATGTGCCCCAAGGGCTTGGTTTTAGGACCATGTGACTTTTCTTTCTACACCCTTTGAAATATCATCCAGTTTGAGGCAATAAACATCACCTATATTCCAACAAACCCTACATTTGTTTTGTTTCAGTCCTGATCTCTGTCCTGAGTTTCCCACTCATTTAACATAGTGTCTATTTCGTATAACATAATTTCCATTAGGAAAGTCAAGAAATGGTACAAATCAGTATGTATACTGAATTATATTGTCCTGATTGGAAAGTGGCCCTTCTTCTTAGCAGGTTCCTTTGAAAAGCTCACCTATTAACTATTTTAATATCACTCCTGACATCACAAATTTAACATGTCCCAAATCAAACTCTTCAGTCTCAAAACTGTTCCACCTCCAGTCTCTGCAACTCAATGAAATGGCACCACCAAGGCCCGGTTGCACAATCCAAAAACCTGCTCGCTCCCAAAACTTCACTTATTCTGCTCTCCCTACTGCCACTCACACACAGTGTATCACCAATTCCTGTTGATTCTACTTCTAAAATATGTACTTAACCCAACTATTTCTCCCCATCTCCTTTGCTGTCTCCCCAGTGTCCATTACTTCCATCTCTCCCCTGGACTACTGCAACAGCATCTCCCAAATTCTTCCCAGTGCACTTAAAAATAAAATCTAAATCTCTTACTGCAAATTAAAATCTCAACATGATCTGGCCCCTGCCCTTCTTTGAATTCATTTTATACCTCTCTCTCTCTTTGTCTCTGGCACTTTCTTCCCTCCATACTCAATGACTGCATTTCAAGTGTTTCATTTTGCTTGGAAAAGTCTGAATTTTTTCCTAAAAGTGACTTGATATTTATTGTAATTTTTGCTGTGATTATTGTTGCTTAAAACTTAGGGGAGTAGTTCTTACTCCTTGAGGTCTCATAAAGTCAAGACATACCCTAGAGTTGATAAATCCATATTGATTTTATTTGAATATACTATACCCTTTTAATCTGTAAATTCAACCCTTCCTTGATTTCAGGAAAGCTATCTTAAATTATATCTCTGGATATTTTACTTCTCCATTTCTTTTTTCTCTTCTTCAGGGACACAAACTATACATACCCTGTATCTCCTTGTGCTTTCATATCAATGACTTTCTCTTTAATTCTTCTTAAAATTATTTTCTATTTTTAGTTTAGTCTATTTTTCAAATATATTCTCCCTATTGCTGCTCTATTTTCATCCATATCCTTTCTCCTTCTTTCTGTAGTTAATATTACTTTGCTTTTTGTTTAATTATTTTTCTTCCTTCTCTTTCTTGAGTGCCACCAACTCACTTTTCATCATCTTTTTTTTAAGGAGGTTGGAATTTTTTTTAAAGATTTTATTTATTTATTTTTTCAAGAGAGAATGAGAGAGAGCTCGAGCAGGGGGAGGGGCAGAGGGAGAAGCAGACTCCCTGCTGGGCAGGGAGCCCGATGCAGGTCTCCATCCCAGGACCCTGGGATCATGATCTGAGCCAAAGGCGGATGCTTAACTGACTGAGCCACACAGGTGTCTTCATCATCTTTTATTGTCTTCTATTTTATCTTTAAGCCTTGTATCTCTGCATAAGTTCCTGATTCAGAGAGCCTATGCATATCATCCAGTTCTTTGAACCCTTAGACAATGGAATGGCATGATTTTCCCTGATCCACAAGAACATTATTCTGCTGTGTGCTTTTTGTTTATCACATGTCTTCTTTCTTTCCTTTCCCCCCTTCTCTGCCTCCCTCTCTATTTATGGCTTGTACTTTAATCTTCAAAGACCCCAAAGACATGGAATGGCCAATAGTTTCCCTGTTGGCTCCTTTACTGAGCCACATCCACAGTCAGCTGGTTGCAAAGAAGAAGCTCTTAATGCTTCTTTCATAGCCCCTTTCCCTTACATTCTAGCCCAGACAACTTTCAGTGGCTCCTACAGTTATTACACCTACTGTTACCTTATTTCAAACAGGGGCCATGGGATTAGTTCATAAGATCTGGACACTTGTTGCATAGTAAATGCTCTGCCAGCATGATCTTTACTCTACCCAGCAGATATACCTGTCCCAAATCATTTCCTGGATCCCTGCATCCAACATTGTCTGTCAGATCCTTGCATCCCATAAACTCTGTGCTATCCATACTTCCACATCTGTCAGATCTGCATATCCCACATCATATCCTGGATCAGTTGTTCTGATATCACCTGTCAGATGCCCATGTCCCACATGGTCTCCAGGATCTACAATCTGACATCTTCCTGCAATGGGTGGTCTTTGTCTATCACCATAAAGGAGGTACCTTGTCCTATGATCCAACAGGTGACAGTGTTTCCATCAAAGAACAACAGACAGAGAATGGGAACCAGAGCCCACACACAGTACCTGGGTGGGATCTCCCATGCTCAGAAACTGGAGTCCAAAGATGTTTTAAGACCCTTGGGACTACTTGCAAATCCATTTTTGCCAGAAAAGCCTTTTCCCTGTGAAATGTAAACTCCATGAAACCTCCTGCTAAAACCTGCTTGAGATACTCTGCTATGACATGGTGTCAGTCACATCCATACATGATCTGAGTCTGGCCAGCCACCTGGTCTCTGGTCTTACCTGGAGTGGAAGATGATAATGCCCTGACACCCTCAGGAAGCCATCCTGCTATGTGGACCATGGAGGGTGGGATAAATAAGTTAAGGCAATGCATGTTGCTGGAACAAAAACTTACCCATATCATGGTCAACAAGAAATTAGTTATGTATCACTCAAAGTCCAAAATATGAGCTCCTGATTGAAGGTGTATCCCTTTCAAGGACAACTCAGGTGCCCAAGTCAAGAATATGGCTACATTAGTTCCATTTTTTTAGCCTCCAAATTCCCCTGTGATCTAAGTCAAGCTGGTGGGAGGTCAAGACACAGTGGGAGGTTCATGGGAGGCTTTATGTGTCAGCCCTAGCAAGACAAGCATCTTTCCCTCTCCCCTTCCCTGACCTTGATCTTATCACTTGGCCACACATAACACCTAGGATGTGGAGTACTTTGTGCGTCTAGAAGGTCCAGGATGTATGCTTGGCTACAGCAGCTAGTCTCTGCCCCCCAGTGTCCATGAGAATAGACATGGAACAAAGGCAGTGCTGTGTGCAGGATGAGCCTTTGTTGTGCTATCAGGAAGGGGCTGGGCTCTACTAAATGGTGTCCCAGGGTCCCTGTTCTTTATGCCCATAAGTGCTTAGCATTATTGCTAAGTAAGGAAGAGAAAAGCAATGAAAGAGAAAAGAAGGGGAAAGGAAAGGAAAATGAAAAAAGGAAAGGAAAGGGGAGGGGAAGGGAGAGGAGGGGGAGGGGAGAGGAGAGCAGAGGAGAGGAGACGAGAGGAGAGGAGAGGAGAGGAAAGGAAAGGAAAGGAAAGGAAAGGAAAGGAAAGGAAAGGAAAGGAGGATGGAAGGAAGGAAGAGAAGGATGAGAAAAGAAAAAAAGAAAAGGTAGGGGAGGAAAGAGAAAATCATATTTAAATGTATTGAGAGGAGGTTTTTTTTTTTTCTGTTTCTTTATGAAGAAGATAGGGGAATAATTTGACTATAGAAAAAAATGAAGCAATTATTAACCTCAGGGAAATCAACAGGTTGTAAAAGAAAGGAAATATTATCATAATAAACCACATGGGGGCGCCTGGGTGGCTCAGTCGTTAAGCGTCTCCCTTCCGCTCAGGTCATGATCCCAGGGTCCTGGGATGGGGCCCATATCGGGCTCCCTGCTCGGCGGGAAGCCTGCTTCTCCCTCTCCCACTCTCCCTGCTTGTGTTCCTGCTCTCGCTGTCTCTCTCTCTGTCAAATAAATAAATAAAATCTTAAAAAAAAAAAATAAAATAAAATAAATAAACCACATGACATAGTTAAGCCATAAAGTACATTATATTTGTGAAATCAATAGGTGAATAGTGATTAAAAATTATTACATAGCCATCTGGGAAGAGAAGACTTATGTAGGTGTAGTGAGGGAAGAGGGTGTGATAAAGGCTCTCTTGAACAAAGTTTAGACAGGCTCTCCAGAGTTCTCTTTTCTACTAGGCCTCTTCCTTCGCTTTGTCCTCAGCCTGCCTAGTCCAATTCTAGCAAGAATCCCTAAGTCAGTTTTGCAAGAATTCCTCCCATCTTTCATGTCTGGTCATTCTTAATACCTGATCAAATTCTAAATCCCCACTCTTGACACCTGGTCACCTTGGCCTGCCTTCAGCAAAAGTCTTGTTAAATTAATTTAGCAATAAACCTCTTACCTTTGATGATTCCTCTTAGTAATTTTACATCCATTGACTCCATCACTCTGTGCCTGGGTTACAAATTGCCAGCTGTCTTCACTGTATTCAGAGTTGAGCCTGATGTCTCTTCCCTATTGTGATAGTCTTGACACCTATTGCAATAGTCCTGAACAAAGGCTTCCTTTAACAAGTATGAGAATAAATTTTCTTTAATGGGCATATATGAAAGAATAAATTTTAATCTTACATAGGGGAAAGCAATATGCCTAAAAAAAAAAAAAAAATCAAAACTTAGCAGCGTTAGCATGTTTTTAAACACACAGAGGTAAATATCCAAAGAAACAACTAAAGTTTTAAATGGTTGCCCCTGGAGGTGAGGGGAGGTAGGGACAGTTGGGAATTACTGTGGGAAAGGGGAAGAAGATTCTATTGCTTCTTTTTTCAACCCTATAGAATGATTTGAAACTATGTGCATGTATAGCTATTATAACTTTAATTTTTATTTAATGCACATAATGCTGAATTGAAAAAGAAAATTACAATGTGTGTGTTTATATATACACACATAGATTGCAACCTCTGGGTTCTTTATATTTGGATAGATCAAATCAAAATCATTGTTTGTCGCATATTAAATTCTTTTTTTTTTTTGATAGGTATGACATTCTCTTTTTTTTATTATTATGTTATGTTAATCACCATACATTACATCATTAGTTTTTGATATAGCATTCCATGATTCATTGTTTGCGTATAACACCCAGTGCTCCATTCAGAACGTGCCCTCCTTAATACCCATCACCAGGCTAACCCATTCCCCCACCCCTCCCATCTAGAACCCTCAGTTTGTTTTTCAGAGTCCATATTATCTCATGGTTCATCTCCCCCTCCGATTTCTGCCCCCTTCATTCTTCCCCTCCTGCTATCGTCTTCTTCTTTTTTTTTTTTTAACATATAATGTATTATTTGTTTCAGAGGTACAGATCTGTGATTCAACAGTCTTACACAATTCACAGCGCTCACATTAGCACATACCCTCCCCAATGTCTATCACCCAGGCACTCCATCCCTCCCACCCCGCCACCACTCCAGCAACACTCAGTTTGTTTCCTACAATTAAGAATTCCTCATATCAGTGAGATCATATGATACATGTCTTTCTCTGATTGACTTATTTCGCTCAGCATAATACCCTCCAGTTCCATCCACATCGTTGAAAATGGCAAGATTTCATTCCTTCTGATGGTTGCATAATATTCCATTGTATATATATATACCACTTCTTCTTTATCCATTCATCTGTTGATGGACTTCTTGGCTCCTTACATAGTTTATCTATTGTGGACATTGCTGCTATAAACACTGGGGTACACATACCACTTCAGATCCCTACATTTGTATATTTGGGGTAGATACCCAGTAGTGCAATTGCTGGATCGTATGGTAGCTATATTTTCAACTTTTTGAGGAACCTCCATACTGTTTTCCAGAGTGGCTGCACCAGCTTTCATGCACACCAACAGTGTAGGAGTGTTCCCCTTCTCCGCATCCTCACCAACATGTGTCATTTCCTGACTTATTAATTTTAGCCATTCTGATTGGTGTGAGGTGGTATCTCATTGAGGTTTTGATTTAGATTTCCCTGATGCTGAGCAATGTTGAGCACTTTATCATGTGTCTGTTGGCCATTTGGATGTCTTCTTTGGAAAAATGTCTGTTCATGTCTTCTGCCCATTTCTTGATTGGATCATTTGTTCTTTGGGTGTTAAGTTTGATAAGTTCTTTATAGATTTTGGATACTAGCCCTTTATCTGATATGTCATTTGCAAATATCTTTTCCCATTCTGTCAGTTATCTTTTGGTTTTGTTGACTGTTTTTTTTTTTTTGCTGTGCAAAAGCTTTTTATCTTGATGAAGTCCCAATAGTTCATTTTTGCCCTTGCTTCCCTTGCCTTTGGTGATGTTTCTCGGAAGACGTTGCTGTGGCTGAGGTGGAAGAGGTTGCTGCCTGTGTTCTATAGGATTTTGATGGACTCCTGTCTCACATTGAGGTCTTTCAACCATTTGGAGTCTATTTTTGTGTGTGGTGTAAGGAAATGGTCCAGTTTCATTCTTCTGCATGTGGCTGTCCAATTTTCCCAACACCATTTGTTGAAGACACTGTCTTTTTTCCATTGGACATTCTTTCCTACATTGTCAAAGATTAGTTGACCATAGAGTTGAGGGTCCATTTCTGGGCTCTCTATTCTGTTCCATTGGTCTATGTGTCTATTTTTGTGCCAGTACCATACTGTCCTGATGATGACAGCTTTGTAATAGAGCTTGAAGTCTGGAATTGTGATGCCACCAGCTTTGCTTTTCTTTTTCAATATTCTTCTGGCTATTCGGAGTATTTTCTGGTTCCATACAAATTTTAGGATTATTTGTTCCATTTCTTTGAAAAAAGTGGATGGTATTTTGATAGGGATTGCATTGAATGTGTAGATTGCTCTAGGTAGCATTGACATCTTCACAATATTTGTTCTTCCAATCCATGAGCATGGGACATTTTTCCATTTCTTTGTGTCTTCCTCAATTTCTTCATGAGTATTTTATAGTTTTCTGAGTACAGATCCTTTGCCTCTTTGGTTAGATTTATTCCTAGGTATCTTATGATTTTGGGTGCAATTGTAAATGGGATCGACTCCTTAATTTCTCTTTCTTCTGTCTTGTTGCTGGTGTATAGGAATGCCACTGTTTTCTGTGCATTGATTTTATATCCTGCCACTTCACTGAATTCCTGTATGAGTTCTAGCAGTTTTGGGGTGGAGTCTTTTGGGTTTTCCACATAAAGTATCATATCATCTGCAAAGAGTGAGAGTTTGACTTCTTCTTTGCCAATTCGGATGCCTTTTATTTCTTTTTGTTGCCTGATTGCTGTGGCTAGAACTTCTAACACGATATTGAATAGCAGTGGTGATAGTGGACATCCCTGTCATGTTCCTGACCTTAGGGGGAAAGTTTTCAGTTTCCCCATTGAGAATGATATTTGCTGTGGGTTTTTCATAGATGGCTTTTATGATATTGAGGTATGTACCCTCTAACCTTATACTCTGAAGAGTTTTGAACAAGAAAGGATTCTGTACTTTGTCAAAGGCTTTTTCTGCATCTACTGAGAGGATCATATGGTTCTTGATCTTTCTTTTATTAATGTATTGTATCACATTGATTGATTTGAGGATGTTGAACCAACCTTGCAGCCCAGGGATAAATCCCACTTGGTCATGGTGAATAATCCTTTTAATGAACTGTTGGATCCTATTGGCTAGTATTGTGGTGAGAATTTTTGCATCCAAGTTCATCAAGGATATTGGTCTGTAATTCTCCTTTTTGATGGGGTCTTTTTCTGGTTTGGGGATCAAGGTAATGGTGGCCTCATAAAATGAGTTTGGAAGTTTTCTTCCATTCCTTCCATTTCTATTTTTTGGAACAGTTTCAGAAGAATAGGTATTAATTCTTCTTGAAATGTTTGGTAGACTTCCCCTGGGAAGCCATCTGGCCCTGGGCTTTTGTTTTTTGGGAAATTTTTGATGACTGCTTCAATTTCCTTAGTGGTTATAGGTCTGTTCAGGTTTTCTATTTCTTCCTGGTTCAGTTTTGGTAGTTGATATATCTCTAGGAAGGCATCCATGTCTTCTAGATTATCTAATTTGCTGGCATAGAGTTGCTCATAATATATTCTTTTAATTGTTTGTATTTCTTTGGTGTTGGTTGTGATCTCTCCTCTTTCATTCATCATTTTGTTGATTTGGGTCATTTCTCTTTTCTTTTTGATAAGTCTGGCCAGGGGTTTATCAGTCTTGTTAATTCTTTCAAAGAACCAGCTCCTAGTTTCGTTCTTTTGGTTTCTATTTCATTGTTTTCTACTCTGATCTTTATGATTTCTCTTCTCCTGCTGAGTTTAGGCTTTATTTGCTGTTCTTTCTCCAGCTCCTTTAGGTGTAGGGTTAGGTTGTGTACTTGAGACCTTTCTTGTTTCTTGAGAAAGGCTTGTATTGCTATATACTTTCCTCTTAGGACTGCCTTTCCTGCCTCCCAAAGATTTTGAACAGTTGCGTTTTCATTTTCATTTGTTTCCATGAATTTTTTTAATTCTTCTTTAATTTCCTGGTTGACCCATTCATTCTTTAGTAGGATGCTCTTTAGCCTCCATGTATTTGAGTTCCTTCTGACTTTCCTCTTGTGATTGAGTTCTAGTTTCAAAGCATTGTGGACTGAAAATATGCAGGGAATGATCCCAATCTTTTGGAACTGGTTGAGACCTGATTTGTGACCTAGCATGTGATCTATTCTGGAGAATGTTCCATGGGCACTAGAGAAGAATGTGTATTCTGTTGCTTTGGGATGGAATGTTCTGAATATATCTGTGAAGTCCATTTGGCCCATTGTGCCATTTAAAGTCTTTATTTCCTTGTTGATCTTTTGCTTAGATGATCTGTCCATTTCAGTGAGGGGAGTGTTAAAGTCCACCACTACTATTGTATTGTTGTTGATGTGTTTCTTTGTTTTTGTTATTAATTGGTTTATATAAGTGGCTGCTCCCATGTTAGGGGCATAGATTTTTACAATTGGTAGATCTTGTTGGATAGCACATTTTAAATTCTTAATTACTAAATAATTAGGATGAGCTTTTGAGTTGCTTAATGAAGAGTTAGGCTATTTTCAGGATAGATGTTTTATATTTAGCTACATGCTTTTCAGTTTGGCCTAGAAGACCAGAAGCTGACAAGGTAAGATGAATTGACCCAACATTTCTGGTCTGATGTACTTCAAGAGTGTTCCTCTTCCTGGGCAATAGGAAAGGGTTTTCGTGGAGGTGAACGCCTCCATTCAGACTGCACAGGAAATCCCAGCTGATACTTCTCACCCTGAGCCCGTTGCAGTATGGCTCTTACTTTCTTTTATCTTTCATCTGTCCTCCTTCCACCCACCCACAAACACACAATAGCAAATTCAATCAGCTGTGACTAGGAACTATCCACACTTGAAACAAATCTCTGAGACTCACTCAGCCTGAGTTGGTCTTTGTCTCTCAATGGATGGAAATAAAAGGAGGGAAGGAGTGGATAGAGTATATGTCAATGCAACAAAGGCAGAGGTTCCCAAATAATCTCTCTACATGCTTGTTTCCCTTTTCTCCTAAGTCTAATTGGAAGCTGTGAATATCCACCAACCCACTGTTTCTCAGAAGTCTAATTAAAAGCCAACGTGGTTCTGAATTAGAATAAGCACAATACTTGCCAATGACTTCTGTGTTTTGCAGGTGTCACTGCCAAGTGCCAATGTTATCCAATATTTGTTCACCACTGCCCACGTGGGACCAAACCCACACTTAAGAAGACAAGGACTGCATTGTCATGACATATGTGCAATAATATTCCCTGCATTTAAGTCCCAGAAGCATGGTTATTTAGCTAACATAGTCTTTTGCTATAATCATAGCAGTTTTTCTTCCAGCAGTAAAAGTCTCACCAACTACAGTTAGGCATTTTCTGCTTTCCAATTACTTGCTAATGCTATGCCAAGTACAGAGTAATATTTTCATGTATCATTAAACAAATGCAGTTGTGCTCCCCAAACAGGTTTCAGTTTGGGCTAAACGACATCCATTAAAGCTTTCATAAATGGCACACCCTTCAGCTTGTAGTTTCTTTTTACTCATAAATATTTAAGCTGCATGGATAATACCTCAGCTTCCCAGCCAGTGCTGCATTAGCTGGGCAATCTTTAAAACAGAAAACTTTGTAGCAAGAGAAAACTAGGAATGAAGAAATAAGCTGCACTACTAGCAAAAAAATACCAGAATATTTTCTTATTTCCAAGAAATTTATTTTTCTTTTCAATGTATCCAAAGTAAGCATTTGAAAGATATGTATACCAATGATAGTGTGTTTAATGTCATAGGTGTTACAGATTTATATCTAAAGATGGACAATATTCTTCTTTCTGAACACTTACTGAAAGTAAAAAGTCAAACCTAAGTCTAGAGATGTGAATGTAGTGATTATAAGAGTGGAGTGAAAGAATAAGTTTAATGCTATATTTTTGTCAAAGAAAGTTGAAGTGAATCAAGGGATATTTTATACAGTGGGTGAAATGTCATAGTCCAGTTAGGGATCAGTTGGTTGCTAAGAACTGAAACCCATATCAGCTATCATAAGTGAAAGGGGATCTATGATAAGAATGCAGGCCAGCTCACAGAACCCAAATGCAGAAAGTCGCAGGGCAGCAGTTCTCTTTAGGCTAGACCCTCTGGCAGCTAGACTCTACTTATCTCTCCATTTACTCTTTTCCCTTCTGTCTGGAAGACATTCATTTCCAGGTTTATCTTCATAATCAGACACTAGAACAATTTAAGGAAAGCAATGTCAATGAGGAAGATATCCAAGAAATACCTACTAAGTAGTCTTCAAGAAAATGTAAATGGAATTGGGATTTTGGATGAAAAAAGAAAACTTTTTTTCAAAACAATTACATATTTCACATTGGAATTTATAAATTGCACTCAAGATACATTTCATTTATGACACCTTGTGACATATGGAAGGAAGAAGGTGCCATCCTTATTTTAAATAGTAGAATACTGAATGTTAGAAAAGTGGAATAAAATGGTTTGTTAGATTAATAATTTGGACACTGCCCCTTTAAGCACTGTCAGTGTGTTTCTACATTTGGAACACTTGAGCAACTCTCAACCAAGCCCTCAGACTAATAATAATAATTTTTAAGAGGCTGTATTGATGTCTGGGCTATGAACAAAGAAGTAGCAACAGCTATTTCCATCCCCACATTCTCCCGTCCTGCTCTACCTGAAGAATTATTTCAAAGAGGATCAGCTGTTAATCTGTTAGTTTGAATGTGGCTTAAATTTAGTGTGACCACATGACTACATGTTAAACCAATAAAATTGTAAAATAAAAGGAACATTATTGATAGTGAAGATATGAAAGCAGGTATAATCCTAATTGTCCTATGTCAACCAAGTTGTATCGCCACCCTTCTTGAGACAGATGTAGTGTTGATGGCTTCTTCTTTCTAGAATACAATTCAAATTCATGGATCCAATCTCCTTTCCTGAAGAGAATTGAAATACTGTGGTCACTTTGGATTTCAGGGATTGGAACACAGTGAATATTGTTACAACAGGAAATATCTTGAAATGTGGCCAGGCCCCTGCTTTTTGTGCTTTCCACCTCTCTCTTATATGCTAAGGACAAGCCTGATTTTCCCACCACACAGTGATCAAAACCAAGGCCTCTTTATCATGCAAATACTTGAGTTTTAAGGGTTATATAGAGTTTTTTCACTAAATATAAAAGCCCTTTATGAAAAATATTCTGGGTTATTTGTCTGTTTATTGTTGAGTTGTAAGTGTTCTTTATATATTTTGGACTAGATCCTTATTAGATATATGATTTGCAAATGTTTTCTCCCATTATGTGTGTTGTCTTATACATTTTGATAACATCCTTTGATGTATAAAAGTTTCCAATTTTGATGAAATCCAACTTATTTATTTTTCTTTGGTTGTTTGTGCTTTTGGTTTTTATATCTAAGAAACCATTGCCTAATCCAAGGTCACTAAGATTTACACCTATGTTTTCTTGTAAATTTTGATATTTTTAGCTCTTACATTTAGGAATTTGATTTCTTATGTTTCTTACTTGCATTTTGCTGAGCTTGTTAAATACATAAATACATATTTTTCATCAAATTTGGAAAGTTTTTGACTATTATTTTTGAAATGTTTTTCTCCCCCTTCTCTTTCCCCTCCTCCTGGAACTCATTATATATATGTTAGTACACTTGATGATGTTTCACAGGTCTCTGAGGTTCTGTTTATTTTTCCAGTTTTTTCTCTTCCTTAGACTGGCTAATCTCAACTGATCCATCTTTGAATTTGCTGACTTTTTCTTTCATCTGCTAAAATTTGCTATTGATTCTCTCTAGTAAATTTTCATTTCAGTTATTATACTTTTCAACTCCAGAATACCTAGTTGATTCTATTTTATAATTTCTCTTTTGTTGATATTGGGAGTCTTTTTGGTAAGTCATTATCCTAATACTTTTCTTGGTTTTTAGATATGATCCTCTTAGTTCTTTCAAATAAATGATTTAATGCCTTTGTCTAATAAATCCAACATCTAGATTTTCTTAGGGATAGTTTCTATTGACTGCTTTTTTCACATGTAAGAGACATTATTCATTGTTTTTTGCATATCTCATAATTATTCATTGAAAACTGAACATTTTAAATAATATAGTGTGGCAACTTAGAAAATCAGATGTTTCTCCCTTATCAGCATTGTTGTTTTTGCTGTTTGTTGTTGCTTGTTTAGTGACATCTCTGAACTAATTCTGTAAAGTCACTATCATGTATGGTCATGAAATCTCTGGCCATCAGCCAATGATTGGACAGAAATTTTTCTTAGATGTCTCAAACCAGTAAGCATTCCAGTTTCTGCCAAGGGGCTATGTATGTATTCTGGGACATGCCTTCAACACCATCCAGAGTTTACAACTCCATCTTAGCCTTTACTTCCTTTTTACACAGAGTCTCAAGATTAGCTAGAAGGGAGAGGTTAGGGCCTTCTTAGTTTTTCCAGAGCATGCACACTGCCCTGTGTGTATGCACAGCTGCACATATGTGTGTAACATTCTACATTCCCAAGAATACGATGTAACCTTTCAGTGTCGTTTATAGATAGACATCTCATTCCACAGCTTTTCCTTTTATGCTTTTGGCTAGCCTATTTGTCCCAACTATTATCTACCTCTTCAATATTCAATAACTGTGTCTGGTTGTTTGTGATATTCAAGAATTGCCTCTGAGTGTTCTAACAAATGTCTCTGAGAAGAGGCTGTTTGCAGCAAACTTAACAGTACATAGGTGATTATGTCCTCTGAAAATACAAATTGTTTTATTTCTTTCCAATTTGTATGCCTTATTACCCTGGATAGAACTTCAACTACAATATCAAGTAGGAGTGGTGATAAAGGTCACACTTACTTTTATTCTGATCATGGGGAGATGGAATTCAGTATTACGTCATAAATTTGATGTTATCCTCGGGTTTTGTACCTTTATTTAATTGAGCAATTTCTCTTCAATATCCAACTTGCTGAGAAATTTTTATGAGAGGTTGTTGCATTTTGTCAAATGTTTTTCCTTTTGCATCTATTGAATTAATCATAAAATTCTTACACCCTAGAACCTTAATATGGGGAATTAAATTGATTCATTTTTTAAATGTTAAGCCACACTTTCATTCCTGGAGTAAACCTCACTTGGATATAGGAGATTTTATATATATACATAAAGAATTTATATAAAAGAATTTTTGTATCCATATTTGTAAGATATATTGCTTTGTAGCTTTCTTTCCTTTCCTTTTTTTGTAATATCATTGTGTCTTCTGTTTCGATATTAGGGTGAGGCAGACCTCATAGAATGAGTTGGAAATTGTTCCTTGTTCTCTATTTTTTAAAAGAATTTATGTAAAATTGGTATTCTTTCTTCCTTAAATGTTAGAATTTAACAGTAAAGCCATCTGGACCTGCAATATTATTGAGAGGAAAGTTTTTACCTTCTTAAATAGATAAAGAGTTATTCTAGCCATCTATTTTTCTTTAACTGATCTTTGGTAGTTTGTCGCTTTCAAGGACTCTGTTTCATTAAAATCATTGAATGTCTTATCATAAGCTTTTTTTGAATAATGAAGGACTCCAAAGAGTTTTTCTTATGAGTTATAGCTATCTTACTAAATTAGGAATTAAAAATAACATTTGAACACAGGAATACACAGACTACCTACCATTTTATTGCCCAACAGAGCAATGATGTTATCATATGATGAATAATCTTTAAAAAATTCCACTAAACATTCATGAGAGAATGAGAATTAAAAAGACATACTGTGTCTTAAAATTACTATGAAAATGATTTTGATTTCACAGATCTACTTAAAGTCTCAGGGACTTCCAGGGGTTCATTTCTATCAGAAATTGTCATCACTATTCACTAAGTTCCTTAGCTGAGAAACCTAAGAGAAATCCAGCTTTCATTTTTCTTCCTTCAGGGCACCTGGCTGGCTCAGCTAGTTAAGTGTTCGACACTTGATCTCAGCCCGGGTCTTGATCTCAGGGTTGTGAGTTCAAGCCCCGCTTTGGGCTCCATGTTGGGTGTGGAGCCTACTTAAAAAGAAAAAAAAGAAAAGAAAAATCTGTACTCAATTTCTCAATAAGACATAGCTAAAATGCAGGGATTAAAGTGTTTGATTGTTTTAGTTGGCTTTGCATTCAATGTGAGTTAAGTGTGACATGACTACCATATTCTGCATCCCCCACTGCTATTTCTCCATCTAGTAGAAGTGTATCCACATTTTATAAAAATTTCTTTTATTTCCATATACCCTCCTCTCTTTTCTATAATTTTAGGGAAGAAACTCATCATCTTTAGGAAGGCTAACATATGCTCCATCCACACCACTACCTGTTCCATTGTGTTCTCCTCCTACTTCAAGTTCTCACACTTTCTTCCTGCCTGAAATACTCAAGCATAAGTACTTGAGAGAGGATCACAGATATTCTAAGACCATTTGTAACATTGCTGTGTGACCACTTCACTGGTCCCAAACCCACTTTCAAATTTACTCTGTCTCTTACTAGTTCAAACTATTGGATCAACACCCTACGGGATCCATGGGCAGTGTTTGTGTTTTTGGTCTTGGTCCTAATTGATTTGTTACTTCAAATTATTCAGTTCTGGACTTCCTTAGAAGAGAGACTTCATCACCGGCTCCAGCCTCTGAAAACCCAGCCTCTAACATGGACAACTAGGCCTTTGCCAAAATGTTGCCTTATGGCAGAGGGTGGGGTTTAAACATCATCTTCAGTTCCTTTACTGGCAGTACTCTTCATCTCCAGCTCGTTAACACGTATGCTAAAAAGCACAAAAATTCTCATTCTTCCATCCGTCTTCACTTTCTTGTCCCCTTATTTTGCTTTTAATATGATCTAATAAAATGTTACCTATAAAAAGTAGTTTTTCTAAGTTTGATGTTTTAAAGAGTAGAACTTAGCATTCTCTTCTAGAATGTAATGTTTATAGATAGCCAACAGATTTTAAGTACTATCCAAGGTCTGCCAGCAACATATGGTTTTGTTTAGAAACTATGTTCATATTGAAACAGGATTTTGCACATTCTTTACACATCCAACGCAAATTTTCAAATGCAGTTTTTTAAATTGTTTACTGAAGCCAAATAACATGTTTTGGCATGACTCCAATGATCCATTAAATTGAAAGAAACTCATCAAAATGTCATAAGAAATGATTCAAAGTCAAAAAGGCAGTCAAAAAAAAAATCACATTTAAAAAAATCACGTTTAAAGTTTCTTCCCTTACTTGTAGTTGGTAAATTTAGATTATGCAGCATAAAAAGAAAAAAAATAACAAATTTGTAAAATATTTTACATTTCAGGTGATAAGGCCTTTTCCACTTTATAGTAGGCATCTTATATGGCTATTAAAATCAAAAGAGTGGGATCTGTATGATTCAAACGTGGGCAGAGTTACAGAAAAAAAATTGTCCTTTGGATTCTTTGGTCCTACAACATCTTGAAGTTGGTATTTTTGTTTCTATGAAGACTAATATTTTAAGTGTTGATATTAATAAAGCTATTCTGGTAACATATTTTATTGTAAGAATCTACCATACTTTATTTATTTGACATACTGGGCTAGATAATTAGAATCTATTTCTTTCCACTTGACTGCTGTCCAGATTCCATTTATTTGTTCTCTCAACCACTCAGTGTTTTAATACTTTATTTTCTAGAATCTAGCAATGTATAAAATGAGAGTAATGATCTTTGTTTGCTAGAGGGTTATAGAGAGTAACTTGAACATTTGTTATGCTCTTTGAAATTTTATAAGAAAGTGATTTTCCCATGGTAAGCATTAATATTTATCAAATGAACATTATATTATCTTCATGAGTGCTGTTATTTGCAGACTCCTGTGGATAAAAACACAGTATGTGACTGATTTAAATCCACATAATCTGTAGTTTTAGTTAATGTATATTTAGAACACTTCACATTGTTACAGGACATAAACAGGTAGCAGTTCTCAGGACCTTGTTCCTTTAGAGAAAATGAGAACATCACTAAGATAACATGAGAGACCTGGAGTGACTTGTGTTTAAAACTGTAACATCAATTTACTTTAAGTTTGGCCCTATGCAGTGAGCACAGTGTGCAAATTTATTACAGTGAAATCCACACCATTATGCTGACAAAGTAAAAGAACTGTTATATTTACTTCATAAAATAATTAAGTTATGATAGTATCAGAACACCTAATTGTAACTCAAATCCAATATAAAATTTTGTTATATTGATCCTCTAGATTAGTTTTTGCCTTCCCTGGACTATCTATAAAGAACTAATTAAGATAATCAAAATTAAGTTTAGTGAGAATATAACATTTACATGAACAATATTTGGATTCTATCTATAAACTCCTCTTTTCAAAATTAAGAGCATACCTAGGAAATAATATAAATAGCATTAGGACAATTTTAAATGATTTAAAGCTATGCTTATGACAGTTTAATCCATTCTTTATACTACCAACAAAAGCCACCCTAACACCCATAACCAAGACTCCAGGTAACTTCTTCTCAAAACACAGATTAGAAATCATGATTTTAAAGTTCCTGATATTTCAATTAACTTTTTTTAAAAATCACACTTAAGGGGTGCCTGGGTGGCTCAGCTGGTTAAGTGTCTGCCTTCGGCTCAGGTCATTATCTTAGGGTCCTGCTCAGCGGGGAGCCTGCTTCTCCCTCTCCCTCTGCTGCTCTCCCTGCTTATGCTCTCTCTCTCTCTCTCTGTCAAATAAATAAATAAAATCTTTTAAAAAATAAAATAAATAAATACATTCATACACACATACCTACATAAATATCACACTTAACATTTTTGGGGCTCTTGCTGTAATGCTAAGTATGGTCCATATTACTTGTAATAGATTTAGCAGCCATAAAGGAGAAATACTGTTATTATTCCCTTTTTATAGATGTGGTTTGGAGGAATGAAGTCACTTGCCTAAGAGTAAGGCCTTAGTAATCTCTAACATGGACCTCCACTCCAACACAGAGCACGTTGGTTACTGTGGAGTTTTTATGTAATGAGAGTTCAGCAAGACTTTCAATACTAACTCAGACTGCTTTATCTTTAAAGACTCAGAATGTTCAGTATATAGGTTTATTCAGTTACATAGAATTTGTGGTATACAAAGCAATCCAAATAACACGAACATAATGTAAGATGTTTGTAGAATGAAGAATGAATGAATGGATAATGAAATTATATTTAGTAGCTGTTGCTATTTTTCTTAGTAAGTTAGAAGTTTCAAAGTACAGTAAGGCTTGAAGAAAAATGCCAAGACAAAAAGTGTATTCCATAACATTAGGGAAACATAACTATTTGCTGTCAAAACTGGCCACTAAGTATTTCACATGCAAACCTATGATATTTAGATGTCAGCATCTCATTGATCCAGTTTATAATTTTTCCACAGGACCCTTATTTGAAAGTAAAGATTCCTTTCTTTGATAATTAAGGTCGTTATCCCTTCAAATAAGTTTTATTTTGAAGTTGGTAAATGTAAACATAAACCATGTTTAACACTGATCATTAATCACGTCAATCATAACATGATGATATCATTATACATGGAAAATGTACTTGAAATAACGTTTTCAGATATTTTCTTTCAAATGTAGATTCCGATATCCTGAAGAAAAGTAGTTCCAGTTCACTAATTAAGTAAATCATTATATATTGTATCTATGTGTTTGTTTAGGAAAGTTCTTCTAAATAGAACTTATATTTTATTTTCATAGTAAATCTCAGACTTGTCTATTAAAACTGATGTTTCTTAAGGTTTTCAGAAAAATAACACCTGATTTTCTTTTGAAATCAAAGGATTAGAAAAACATTTTTTTATTCTTATGTTAATCCCCATACATTACATCATTAGTTTTAGATGAAGTGTTCCATGATTCATTGTTTGTGCACAACACCCAGTGCTCCATGCAGAATGTGCCCTCCTCAATACCCACCACCAGGCTAACCCATCCTCCCACCCCCCTCCCCTCTAGAACCCTCAGTTTGTTTTTCAGAGTCCATCGTCTCTCATGGTTCGTCTACCCCTCCGATAGAAAAACATTTTAAACTCGCTATATTACACCAAGAAGTATGGCTATACCCTGGTATAATTTGTGCCCTGTTAAAATTAGCATACCAGTATAAGGGAGAAAATGAAATTAAATAGAACATCTCTGGTTGTCTCTGCCTCGGTGCAAATGACTTTTGTAAAAGTGTGAAGGGAAGCCAGACACAAACACGTGGCTTAAGGGAACAGATGCTGATAGAGCAACGTGTCAGCACACGGGGCCACGTGTGCTCTCAGTGGCACGGCTTCGGTGGATATGTGTGGTGGCACCGACGTGGTGTTACTCAGCGTGAAACCAAACCCATATGTGCAGTCGCTACGACTGCAGTGTGTTTGACTTTTCCAAACTGTTAGCAGTCACTTTTTCTATCGCTTATAAAAATGGTAATTTAACGTATCTATTCAGTCAATCTCAAGGCTAACTGACAAAGATTTCAGAGAATTTATTTACCTTAAATCCATATTTCCTAACTCAAGATGTGGGCAGAATTTTAAAGAAGCCAGATAGCATGCAAACAGGCATCTTACAATTCCTTAGGGCCTACTTGTGGGAAATATGTCTAAATTCTAAGATGAAATTGCGCATTCATAAGCCGCGAAGCCGCATTGTGGGAGCTTGTGGTGTTTTCCATTGGAGAAGAGTCAGTCAGGTTGACCCACACTCAAGAAGCGGAATGTATCCTCAATATCCCCAGGGCATGCAAAGCAAGGTGGCTGAGAGCCTAGCAGCCCATGTTCATGTATCACTCTGCTGCTGACTGTGAACTTGCAGGGGCCCTTCAGCTCCTCAGTGCCTCAGTTTCCTCACTTGCAACGCAGAAAAAAATAGTACTTCAAAGGGCTTGTCGTGAGAACTGAGTTTATGCATATAAAATATGTTGATTGTAATCTAACAGTCAGTACTATTAGTAAATAGTACTATGTAAGCTATCATTAAACAAACTAGTATCCGCCCCTGTGGCAGACTATGCCCTGAGACAGACAGGAAATAAGGGAATATTCCACCAAGGGAGCTGTAGGTTATGAATGCCGTCCTCAGGATAATGCTATGAGGACATACAATAATTATCTTGTTTAGGGGTGAAGTGAGAGCCTGGCTTTGAATTTGAGTTTGTTACTAGCAGTATTACCTGGGGAAAGATATTTAACTACTTTGCACCTCAGTTTCCCCTTCGTAAAGTAGGAGAGATACTTACATCTCAAAATTTAAGGGAAGACGAAATGAATTACCACATACGAAGAATTTGGGACATCGTCCGGCACATGGTAAATACAGACAGTCGCCCACTTAACAATGGTTCGACTTACAAGTTTTCAACTTCATGATGGTGCAAAAGAATACACATTTATAGAAACCATACTTGAATTGTGACTTTTGATCTTTTCCCGGGCTAGCAACATGCGGTGGGATCCTCTCTCCTCATGCTGAGCAGAGGCAGCCAGCTGAAACTCCCAGTCAGTCACAGTCATGAGGGTGAACAACCGATGTGCTTATAGTCATTCTGTACCAACACAACCATTCTGTTTCTCATTTTCAGGACAGCATTCAATAAATGACCTGGGATGTTCAACACTTTATTATCAAATAGGCTTTGTGTGATATGATATTGCCCAACTGAGGGCTAATGTAAGTGTTCTAGCACGTTTAAGGTTGGCTAGAGTAAGCTAAGCTGTTTGGTAAATTGGGTGTATTAAATGAATTTCCAATTTATGACACTTTAAACTTACAACAGGTTTATCAGAACATAACCCCATCAAAAACTGAGGAAGATCTATAGCCTGTAAAGGTTAGCCATTTTTATTCAAAGAGTACAGGGCAGACATAATTTGGATGGCACCACGCGGGAAGAAGTGGAGAGAAGAAGCAATTAATAATGGGAAAAATAATTCACTAACAAGAAGTATTCTCAGAAAGGCAGAGAATAATACCTGATGGAAGAAAGAAATACATTTGAGTGAGGCTTGTCAGGAGTCTAAATTTTTTAAATCCAATGGTAATGAGTCCTAATTTGATTCACAAACTTGTGTGATTATTTTTTCCTTTACCAAAGTATCTCTAGATTTAAAGTGTAAGATTTAGTTTAGTTTTTCTCTTGATTTTTCCAAACATATTTTTAAACATGGTTTCATATTTTTATCACCACCTACTCATACAGTCACAGATATTTCCAAGCTGTTTTAAATACTTTGATATCTTGAAGATCTCTTATACCTGAAAGAATCAGAAAAAGGATTTGGGGCAATAGCAAGAGTGAAGCTTATCACAAAATGTGCACATTAGTCTCTTCTTTACTGTTATAGCCATGGAACAGTAATGTCATCTCAACTGCTCAAATATGAAAGTGCTACATAAATGAAGATAGTTCAAGTAAGGCATAAAGTCCTACTTAGCTCCATCACACACATACACTCACACAAACTAATGCCTTCTTATTTAGAGCTTAACCAAATCATAATCAAATCATACATATTGTATTTTCTACATTAGAGATGTTTTGAAATCCTGGACACTTGGTGGGTGGGGGGAGTCAATAATAATTAGTAAACAAGATAATATAAAGCATAGTACTTACCAAGGACAACACCAAGGGTAGTGATGTTGACACATGACCACAGGCAAACAGTCTCCTAAAATATTTACAGCCTAAAGAACACACCTGACATTTATTTAAGCAATACTGTTCCATAAATTTTTTTTATTATATTAGTTATAATCACATAACTATTTACTTTCATTTAGACCCTTGCTACTCAAAATGTGGTTTATGGACCAGCAATATTGAAATCACCTAGAAGCTTATTAGAAATGTAGGCTCTCAGGCCCCACCCCACACTGAATTAAAATCTACAGTCTGATCAAATTCAGGGGTGATTTTGATATATGAATAAGTTTGAGGCACCTTAATCTAGAACAATGTTTTTCAATACATGCTTTATATCAGAATCATCTAAGATATATAAGAAATAGTAGTGCCCAGGGTTTGCCAATAGAGATTTTATTTAGTCTTTTTTTTTTTTAAGATTTCATTTATTTATTTGTCAGAGAGAGAGCTAGCACAAGCAGGGGGAGTGGCAGGCAGAGCAGGCAGAGGGAGAAAAAGGCTCCCCACAGAGCAAGGAGCCCAATGTGGGACTCAATCCCAGGACTCGATCCCAGGACTCTGGGATCATGACCCAAGTCGAAGGCAGACACTTAACCAACTGAGCCACCCAGGCCTCCCAATATTTTATTTAGTCTTGAGTGGGATACGACTTCAGTGTCTTTTTTTTAAGTTTCTCATGAGTGTCCATTTTGCAGCCAGTGTTAATAACAGCTGATTTAGGTAAGAAAAATGAGTAACTTTTGAGAAACTTAAAAAAATTCGTCCAGAAATAAGAAAAAAAAGCCCTTTTCTTTAAGAATTGAACTTATCACAAGCAGATACTGATCTTTAAACAAAATTGAGAAAAGCGTATTTAATCACAAACCAGAGCAAAACTTTTTCTCACTCTTAAGGCAACAGGCTGGTATAAGGGAGATGCATACATGGAAGAAGGAATCTGGATCAGGGACATGAAAACAAGACTTAGTCTGTAAAGAACACACATGGATAAAGCTAAGTTTTCGTACGTCAATGATCAAAGTAGAAACAGAATCTGGAAATATCTAAGCATTTTAGAGACAGAGAACATGTAATTACTCTAGTCTGGAATAAGACAAAATTAAAACCAAATATAAGATCCAAAGGAAAAAAAAAAAAATCAAAGGGGAGACAGTTGATCAAAAAAGAAAAATACTCAGGAACCAAAATATTCACCAATGAGTTCTAGATTTTCTGATTCATTTCTATACTTGACAATACATTTTTATTGGCTTATTTTGAGATAGTTTGTTTCTCTTCTACTTCCGGCATGTACAAAGATGAATTCCAGCTATAAATATCTCGGAACCCATAGATATGGACAAAAAAGTATTTGCACTAGAGCATAGAGAGTCGGGATGGGAACACCAAGCTAAATTATCCCATGTCATCCTTCCTTTCATTAACTTGAGACTGGGTGTTCTCATTTCTGGGTTTATTAAGGGGCACTCATGACGTTCATCACTGTAATACTAGACATTATATATATACATGGTAAGTAATGTATAAATAATGAAAATTAATATTTTAGATAAATATTATCCATTTGGCTAAAGAGATGTAATTTTGTAAATTCTAGAAGGTTTAGGTAATGACTTGCAGATGTGTGGAAGGAGAGAAATATCTTCACTGTTATTCTTATTATTGATGCATTTGCTCAAAACTTTGTTAAATTTGCATTTGGTCATATATTTTCAAGGTGGTAATTAAAAGTAAATAAAATTAACAAATAATTCAATACAAATGAAAGAATCACATAATTCATGAATAAACTTCTAGCAAAGTAATAGGCAATGAAACTTTCATAGACCCCTCTTAATAAGAAAATCAAAACTCCCTTTTTTTGGTTTCTATACCAATAACAATTTTTAATGTATTTATGAGGACATGATGTGTGAAAAAAGACTAGAAGTGGTGAGAAGTCTTTTGTAAATGGAAGACGGAGATATTTATGAAATTATTTTTTTTTAATGTAGTATTATATAGTCTGTTTTTGCCATCATTTAAAGATATTATATGACAGGCATTTCTAATGATTTTCATGTGGGGTCAGAACCATTGTTGATATAGGCCAACACTGTGTCTGTTCTAGCCCCAGGTAAAAGTCTGCCCAGGTCAGGATTAGAACATTTAAATATTAAAAAAAAATTCTGAAATATCAAAGGCTTCTCAAGTAATCCATTTTGAATGAGTCACTGAAAAAGATACTTTTTCTGGAAGCTGGCTCAATATTCAGTGGTCAGTAAATTAAACTTAAAGTCCCTATGAAGTTTGGAAATATTTAATTTATCTTTTTCATCTATTTTAAGAGTCACAGTGTTAGCAGAAATAAAAATGTTTGAAAATTACTTCTGCAGTGTTTGGAATTCTTAATAAAACGCCTAAGCAGCCATAGGCAATTATAGTTAGACTTCTGATTGGAAATCTAATCCTTATGTGATCATTTTATGGACTAGAGAACATTTAGTTTGCAGGGTCCCTTTTCATCACAAAATGCTGTCTATTTCTGGAAAGTATGCGTGATTGTAAAAAATAGGATATAATTTCTCATTTTTATAAAACTTGACTCTGCAACAATCAAATCTACATAGAGTGTCACTCTCTCTCTCTCTATTTTAGATGAGGATAAAAACATTTTTTTTGTCCTGCCTTTTCCATTCTCTTCTTCCTTTCTCTGATCCTTTAAAGCTTTTCAGTGAAATGTATTTTTAAACTTAGCATGCGTTTTGAGCTTCTCCTCTGGCATATCCATACCAAAATATTTCTCCTTCTTGTGTCAGCTTAAACCCATGAAGTCGACTCTTCCTTCACTGATGGCAAGCCAGAAATGAAATGACTATGGGGAGGTTTTCTTTTAGAGTTAAGACAAGAATTTCTCTTCATTTGATTGTACAACTAACACCTCTGGGACTTTTTTGGTTACCTTCAGAGGAATGACTTAGATCTTGAATATAAATGTTCTGTCACTAAAGGAAATGCTGTGGTTGTTGTGAGGCATATAACACTTTATTTTTCTAATGAGATACTTTTTTTAATATTTTATTAATTTATTTGACAGAGAGAGACACAGCAAGAGAGGGAACACAAGCAGGGGGAGTGGGAGAGGGAGAAGCAGGCTTCCTGCGGAGCAGGGAGCCCGATGTGGGACTCGATCCCAGGACCCTGGGATCATGACCTGAGCTGAAGGCAGACACTTAACGACTGAGCCACCCAGCCGCCCCTCTAATGAAACACTTTTAAATTTATTTCAGAATCTGGAAGGTTAGGTAGCACGCACACATTAAGTAAACTCTGGAACTTAAGTGTGTCTGTAGATGTGAGTGTAGATTCATTTGAAAAACAAACAAAATCAAAACAAAAAAGGAGCTTGATAATGAAAGAGAGAAATGTGGTTAAAGTGCTAGGGAAAACCAAAATAGATATTAACAAGAATAAACGAAGATGACTTAGTTCAAAAGTCATCCAACCACGCAACGCATAAACAGGATTTCAAGGAAATTGATAGAAAGGAGAAACAGAGGGAAAATAAAGGTGATGTGGTAAGGATATTAGATGATTTGAATGGGAAGTAATTATTGGAGGGTGATTTATGCTACTCCAAAATGAGAAGTTAGAATCTATCTCCCAGTGTGTTTCTTGTCTTGAATCTAATTCCCTATCCATCATAAATCATATCCCTTCGTTTCCATTATAAATAAATTATTTTAATGCTTTTGATGTGGTAAGTTGAAGTTGTCCAAGGTTTATAAGTTTTTCAAATAGGTTTATATCTTGAGTCTGAATCATTCCTCATCTCAAAATTCTAATCATGTACTAACTAACCACTATGTTGTGTTGCTCGCAAGTATCATGTCATAGCCCTGAAGTGAGCAGCTTTTTCTTCTATTTTTTATTTGGACATTTGGAGGTTTTAAAACATGGCCCCTAATCTTTGACACACTTCCTGCTAATCCCTGCCCAAATTGCAGATTTGTGAGCAAAATAACAAATTATTATTGTATTAAGTCACCAAGTTTCGGGATGGTTTGGTACACAGTAATAGATAACTGACAGATTTTATTACCCGGAAGGAGGGTGGTGATTCCATAACAAAAAAACAATCTGTTACTGGTTTGGGATTTGGTAGCAGATGGAAGCCAGAAAGGCTTTGAGGAGAGTGGTAGTGAAATAGCCCAAAGACCATGGAGGAGTTGTTGGTGTTTAAAAGAAAATGAAGGAAATGTCATTGGAAGCTGAAAGAAAGAGGACTCTTACTATGCAGTGGTAAACATATCAATGACCTGTCTCCTGCAGTAGACATGGAAAACAGGAAATGAACCTGATGAACTCAATGGTATAGGAGAATATAAAAAATCCCACGTAGGTGCTTCTTGTTCTTGCCAGTTATGATAAAAATTAAGAGAAGTGAGGGTGTGGGGTGAGGGAGTGTAGTGTTAGGCATAAAGGAGCCAGAATTTGCTAAGTTCAAAGCCAAAATACTTTCTCTTTCCAGGCCTTTCCATATGAAAAAAAAAAAAAAATCTCAAAATAATAAATAGCCTGGTGCCCCAAAGCTAATTCTGTGTGGAACTACAAGATTGTTTTTAATATCTCAGAAACAATTGAGGTGGTAAATCAGGAACCCATTCAGATACACAGAAAGGTTTACAAGAATGAAAAGGACATGTCTTTGAATCCTCTCCATTTAACAATGGGGTTTCTAAAAGTCTTCTAAAAGTTGTCTCACTGAAGCTCTGCAGTGAACCTAAATTAGAGAAGGACTGCCTGCAAAAAGACTGTGGTGATGGCTTTTGCCTAATAGAGAACCCTAATTGCATTTGCAGCAAACCCACCCAAGTTTTTTTTTTTTTTAACCCACTCAAGTTTTAAGAGGGTTGTTCTATTTAAAATAACTCCAACTTAGAATAAAATGGAAGGAGGTCTTTGGATCCTTAACCAAAAGGCTAGAAGCTGATTGAGAAGGATTCAAAGGCAGATCCACGAGCCCAGAGAGTGGTAACAGGAACCACAGAGAATAATTTCTAGAGAGCCACACTGACGCCTAATTATTAAAGACCGAAAAGGTAAAACGGGCCCAGTTGGAGCTCACAATTGTGATATTAGAGTGACTATCGTGTGCCTCCTGTTACTCCCTTGTTAACGGGACCATCTAAGGCAATTATTTCTGTCCCCTTGTTCTGTCCCGGCTGTATTATGGGGAAGATAACTTATTTGTTCAGTACCCAGGTCTTCAGATTAGCAGAACCATACTCAAAGAGCTGTTGCTAAGGAGCCACAGCCAAGGAGGCCTTCCTGCACCTGCACCTGCCTTCGTTGATGAAACTCAGGGCTTTGAGGCCAACACTGATTTTGTAATGGGATATGGCATTTTAGGGTCTTAAAAGAGAGTGAGTATATTTCACAGGTGGAGGGAATGTAAATAATTTGTGGCCGGATGGCATACCGTAGCAGTTTAAAAGCAGGACTCTAAAATGTTTAGATGTTCTTGCCATTGAGAAAGAAGTTTATCTTTTTTCTCCTTAAATTCAGGTTCTTTGACAGCTTGACCAAGAAGTATATGGCTGAAGTGATTCTATACTAGTTTCTGGAGCCAGGGCTTAAAAACTGGTGGATTCTATTTCCTGTATTTTGTGATTGCCCCTGGGATCCAGCCAATGTGCTATGGGAGCAGGAGACCTACACAACCCGTGGAGAGGCCCATATAAGAGAAAACCAAGCCCTCAGCCGTCCATCAGCATTAATTTGCTGGCATGTGAGCAAGCTACTTAGAAAGTAGATCCTGTAGGCCACAAATGTACTCAATAGAGAAATAAAAACTGAGCTCACTGAGTCCTGCTCAAATTGCATGGGGGTAGAATAAATCATTTGAGTTGTTTTATGTCACTAAATTCTGGGGTGGTTTGTTGTGCTGCAATGGATAACTGATACAAATTTACTATTGCAAACCAAAACAAAATCATCCTTCACATCTATAAGCTTGTGTCCCTATGCCTTTCCTAATTCTTAAACCTCAAGCACTTTCCAAAGATTTCTCTGGCACTTTCCCCGCTAATTGACGTGTTATCCCAATACAAATCTATTGTAATACCTTATTTCTACCAGTTCCTTAGAGTAGCTTAGGAGAGGGCTCTATTATTTGCACGTGGGACAGACCATATTTAAAATTTACATAGAAATTAGTCTTTTATAAAGGGTGAGTACTAATCATGATTCTCTAGAAAAACAGAACCAATAGGATCTCTCTCTCTCCTTAAAATTATAAGGAATTGGCTCATGCTATTACGGAGTCTGGTGTTGATAATCTACAAGTCTGAGGATCTGCTGGTTGCTATAGAACAAGGAAGAGCTGACTGACGTCTCAGATCAAAGGCTATTAGGCAGGAGAATTTTTACTTGAGAGAGGGTCAGTCTTCTGTTCTATTCAGTCTTTCAGTTGATTAGATCAGGTCCACCCACATTTTAGAGGGAGATCTGCTTTGCTCAGTCTATCAATTTACAAGTAAATCTTATCTAGAAGCACCCTCATAGAACCATCCACTGTAATGTTTGATGAAATACGTTAGCACTCCATGACCCAGTCAAGTTGACACATAAAATGAACCAGCAGAATGAGTATTTAGAACAAACACTTTGTGAAATATGTTAAAGATCCCCCCCAGTCATCCCTTAGATTCTGTCATTGTCCAGGTTCTGTTTTTTCCCAGCTCCACCCTTGAAAAAATTTCATTTTTTCATTCCCTTGGAGGAATATCACTGTTTAAATTAACCTCTGTGTGTGCCTTACTTTTCAGTCTATCCTTGAAAGCACCTCATAATTACAAACTTGTATTACTTCCTAGCAATGGAAGTCTTTAATTGGATGCCCCGCTGCTTTGTAATTATACATGTAAGGTATAACTTGGTCTTATAACTAGTTCATACTAAAATTTTCTCTAAATGAAAGCACTATAGGATAATGTCACATTTCCAAATCCCTATAAATTTTTTACTTATTTCAAATGAACATATTTTCAACTGTCCAAATCTTTTACAGATTCTTGACTTTATATAAACATTTTAACATAGCAATTGTCAATAGTTAAAAACAGCTAGTGATTACCCTTTGCTATTTTCAAAGATCTTGTACTTCTTTTGAATGTTATACTACATTTTGCTACCAGCATTTATGGCAGCTAATTGTCATTTAAAGGGCAAGAATGTAAATGTCCCAAAGAATTTCATATACAATCCAGGCAGAATTACAGTTATTACAACTTGCTTCAAAATTCTGAAAGACTGTTTCTTGTTTTTGTTATTTTTGTTTTTGTTTTTGTTTTTAGAATTGGAAAGTATGCTATCACTTTTGGTAAGTTCCAAAATTACAGTGTGGCATAAAAAATTATGCACCCTCCATTATCTTCAATCTCACTTTAGAAATCTGGATTCCTTTCCAGAGCCAGTTAAGTCATCATAGAAACCTTTATTATATATATTCTTTGCTTATTTTCTACTGGTTTATCAACACTGCATTTTATAATAGTTAGAGGTTAACACAGAACTGGATCTGTCACTTACTAGCTATTTGACCTTGCAAAAATTGTTTAATATTTCTGAAATGGAGTTTTCTTGACTGAAATGGGGATAATCCTAGTCCTTACCTGATAGAATGACACAGTAAGGATTAAATAGGGCAGATATCTGAAATGTTCAGCAGAATGTCTAGAACATATTAAAAATAAGTGCTATCTATAATTTTAAATGTAATTTAGTGTTATTTATGAAAATAATGAGAAAATATCTTTATTTTGATACCTCAGGAAATTCTCTGTTTTAAGAAAGGCTTTAAGTCACTCAGAATTTGGGCTTCTGTAACTATATGGGCTACAATGTGTGTTGACATTTTTTTTTTCAAGTTTGTTTTAATTTTAATTACAGTGTAGTTAACATACAGTGTTAAATTCATTTCGGGTGTACAACACAGTAACTCAACAATTCCGTATATTACTCAGTGCTCATCAAGATAAATGTATTCCTAAACCCCTTCACCTATTTCACCCATCCCCCACCCACCTCTCCTTTGGTAACCATCTGTTCTCTATAGTTAAGAGTCTGTATTTTGGTTTATCTCTTTTTTTAATTTGTTTGTTTTTTAAATTCCACATTTGAGTGAAATTATATGGCATTTGTCTTTCTCTGACTTATTTCACTTAGCATAATACCCTCTAGTTCCATCCATGTATTTGCAAATGGAAAGGTTTCATTCTTTTTATGGCTAGTAATATTCCATTATATACATAATGGAATATTGTGATATATATATATATATATACATATATATATATATATGTATATATATATATATATCACATCTTCTTTATCCATTCATCTATCCATGAACACTTAGGTTGCTTGTCTAGTTTGCCTATTGTAAATAATGCTGCAATAAACACAGAGGCCCATGTTTCCCTTTAATTTAATGTTTTTGTATTCTTTAGATAATTACCCAGTAGGGCAATTACTGGATCATAGAATAGTTCTATTTTTAATTTTTTGAGGAAATTCCATATTGTTTTCCACAGTGGCTATAACAGTTTGCATTCCCACCACAGTGCACAAGGGTTCCTTTTTCTCCACATCCTTGCCAACACTTGCTTTTTTGTTTTTAATTTTAGCCATCCTGACAGTTGTGAGGTGATATCTAATTGTGATTTTGATTTGTATTCCCATGATGATGAGTGATATTGAGCATCTTTTCATGTGTCTGTTAGCCATCTGCATGTCGTGTTTGGAGAAATGCCTGTTCATGCCTTCTGCCCATTTTTTAACGGGATTATTTGGTTTTTTAATGTTGAGTTGTATTAGTTCTTTATATATTTTAGATACTATGTGCATTGATATTTATAAGTGAACATGAAAATAAATTCCCATATCCTCAAGTTTTATTTACTGCCACCCCGTAAGATGTAACCACATTTATTTTACTTCTTATATTCTTCATGCACAGTTTCTGGTATCTCCTATTTGGTATTTTTGAAACTTCTTCTCCCTCTTTGTTCCTCTTCTTGTTCTTTTTCATTCCTAAGCAGGCATCTCTTTTAGGTGGATGATGATTCATATACACCAGGCACATTTCCCTTTATCAGTAAGTAGCACTTCACAAAATCAGGAATGTATAGGGTCAAGGGTATGCAATAAAATTTAAACACTTTGTGAAACAGATAGGTATTAACATCTTCCTTTACATTGGGCAACTGAAATAGTGTATGAGATACCTATTTTCTCCTTGTATGATGTTGCAATTCAATTAGTCCTGTCAAACACAGAGTTAGAAGGAATTCAGATGCCTACCATTACTACTGGCATGCACACATGCATACCCAACAGTCTTCCAAAAACCACATCAAACCACATATATTCAGATTTGCTTTGTCAGAAACTTGGGTAGCCTGAACTCATCAACAAAGTTTTCTTCCTTGGAAATATTTTATAATTTTGAATTAGGTTTTGAATTAGGAGTTAGTACATACTATCTTTATCTAATAATTTGATTTGTAGTTATTATTTTTACATTCTTATGTATTATAAAACAAGGTAACTTATTTTTAAAAATGTTTTAGAGATTATTAAAATTTTTGTTTTCCTTTTGGCACCATAAGGCATGGAATACTTGCTGAAAAATGTGGATATCATATATAACTCATGAATCTTCCATGAATCAAACTGATGAAATGTGAAGACTTTTATTAAAGATTCATGGAAGAAAAATTATCATATTCTTGCTAATATAGTTCTTCTTTATCAGTATGGTCACCCAGCTATTTCAGGGACAGATCTCAACTCAGGTCCATGTTTCCCAAATGAAGAGTAACATAATATGTCAGGCTAGCCCAGGCTCAAAAGGCTCTATATTTTAATCAGGAACATCATCTGTTTGCTGTGCTTAGTCCAAAGTCATGTTCTTATGAAAATGGGGGTGGGGAGAAGACTTCCTCAAGTGCAGCTCAGGGATCTTTCTATGTTGATACCCAATGCATGCTGGAACTATAGCAGATAACACAGAGATGTTGAGAAAGGTCCTACTTTTAATTTCTGTGACCACTCTTTTTTGAGCTATTGAGAGGGAAACCAGTAATAAGGTGCTTTGGATCTTTTTCTAGAATTCAAGATAGTTTTGCTTGTCTCCTCTACTAGGTTAAATTGTGGGTGGATTAAAATAGCTTGTGCCACCATGTTAAAGTAAGTGGAATAAAGTGAGCTCTGAAGCAGCAATAAGAATCAGATTGGTAGCTATGACTAGAGTTCCACAAATAAGTTAGCATCATTATATTTAAATTAAAAATGGAAATGTGGTCCAGAGGTATAAAGCTCTGTTCAAAGGGTCACTGTGAGATTACTATATAAGAGAAATATTATTTTGCCTTTATGTCTTATAATTCCTTCCTCCTGATTTTGTCACATCATCCATTTATTGAGATATTTTAAAGAAACCTAGTAATGACTTACTCACTATAGGGTCCTCATAATACTTCTAATAGTCCTGAATAAAAGTTTTCAGAGTGAACAATGAGAGGTCTGTGACTCATGAATATGCATTAAGATAAATAAGACAAAAATTGAAAGTTGATTAGAAAATAAGTTTTTGATATGGCAGCCATCTCACTAGCCCTGCTCCCATATTACTATAAAAGTCCTACCAATTATAAATTTTTCCACCACTACTACTAATGCAGTTTGTAAAATCTATTTCTCTCTGGAGATTATATATTCAGCAACAAATAAAGTGGCAACATGTCTGGTTTTAACTACTAGATATTCATATTGTAATATGAATTATATTAACATATAACAGTATTATAGGACGGTTGTAGAAATACTTAGGGGAATTTTGTCAGCTATAATGAGATAGAGACAGTATTTAAAATAACCAGACCTCAGGGCACCTGAGTGGATCAGTCAGTTGAGCCTCTTACTCTTGATTTCAGCTCATGTCATGATCTCAGGGTCCTGGGAGCTGTGTCAGGCTTCATGCTCAGTGGGGAGTCTGTTTGAGGATTTTCTCTCCCTCTTCTTCTCCCCATCCCTCCTCCCACCCCCAAACCCCCACACTCTTGCTGTCTTTAATAAATAAATTAAAAATATTTTAAAATAAAACAAAGTAACCAGGACTCTTAAATGGTATACAAGATGACCTTGTGTAGGAAGAATTCTGAATCAAAATAGGCCAATTCTTTTTTTCATTTGACCAAAATAATGCAACTTAATGTTTAGAAGATACTTACTATAGGCCAGGCATTATGCTTAGTTCTTCATGAAGATTACATTAGTAAATTCTAACTATGATTAATTCTATCATTGTTCCCATTTTGAGGATGTGGAAGTTACAGCTTGGGAAGTTAGATTATATAAAGTCATAAAGCTTATCGTGGGAAAAAAACAGGATTGTGCTTATCTTACTATCAGGTACAAGTTCTTACCACTATTCCTTACTACCATAAATAATGTTTTAAACACAAAAATCATGTCAAACATTATATTAAGTGTAAGGGATATACAAATAAACATAGAAGCTGGTTATCTAGATTTTACACTGGAGTCAATAAAACCAGTTCATATGATGAGAGCAGTACTGAAAATCTATGCAACATTTATTGTAGCCTAGGGCAGAGAATAGTTAACCCCATTTGAAGGCAATATATCAAGGAAGAAGTCTTTGAAGAATGATTTGAAAAATGAATATATAGACAGCAACAGGATAGAGGGTAGCAAGGTAGGTTTGTATGTGAAAACACATGGAGTGTGGAAAAAATGCTGTAGATGTTCAAAGAATTACAACAGGTTGCTTTATCTGGAGTGTGGAAATCAAGCAAATCAATCAGGCTGGAAAAAGAGAATTGAATCCAGGACGAATCTTGCCTATCTTGCTAAGGAATTTGCATTTTACTCAGTGGATGATAGCAGGCAATTGATAAGTTATAAAGAGCAACATTAGCAGGCTTGGATTTTAGAAAGTGATCTCAGGTGATAATTTGGAGAAAATGCAAAAGGAATACATAGTTTGGGACCTCAACTAAGCATCTGTTACAGTAGTTATTTTCAATTGAGGGGGAAAAAAGGAAACTGAGTTCAGCCAGGTTTCTGATACTGGTGATGGGTTTGATATTAATATTTTTTTAAAGATACTTAAAAATATTATGATTTTTCAACTCTAAATCAACCCCTTGGCTTACAAACCTGCACTAATAATCAGTAAGCTTCTGAAACTGGGCAGCCTCTAAGAGGCCTCCAGTGCCCTCCTCTGTATGGCCAAAAAGGGTGATAGATAAGGAAGAATCGACTAGAATGAAAAGCTAAGGATGTGGAGGCTGACTGAAGAGGAGTTTCTCCAAAATGTTAGAAACAAGGGCCTAACCAAGGATTTATCTTCCAGCCATGGTAGGAAATGTTAGCCTACACAGCTAGATGTCATTGACTCGTGACCACTGCATGAACCTTGGAGTTCCTTTTCTTCAACTGAATGTATTACTTCAAGTATGTTGTTCTTACTTTGATATTATAATAGCATTTGGATACCATCATACATTGAGCGTAGGGGTACAAATTACTTATTAGTTTGTAGATCATTGGACCAAGAGGAGCCATAGTTAGAAGAAATAAGGATGTACCATACCCAGAGATCCTTCATTTTGATCATAATAAAAGATAGGAATTAAAGAGTTCATAGTTTTCAATCTGTACACATATAGAAAGGAATACATGGATATGGGAGTGACCAGGGAGGAAGATGGTGACAAAGATAGTCACCTAATCACTGGGATCTGGTCTATTCTTTTTCTTTAAATAATATAACCATATGGGTCACCTGGATGGCCCAGTGAGTGAAGTGTCCGACTCTTGGCTTCAACTTCAGTCATGATCTCAGGGTTCTGAGATTGAGCCTGGCATCAGGCCCTATGCTCAGCATGGAGTCTGCTTGAAATTCTCTCTCCTTCTCCCTCTACCTTTCATGCTGGTGCATGCACATGCTCTCTCTCTCTAAAATAAATAAATGAATCTTTAAAAAATAAATAATATAACCATTTACTGAACTAGAGACTACATTACTTTCTTTCAAAGAGCCTTGGACCAAGCTGTGACTAGTATGATGTGTGCACATTCTGTAGGATTTCCATAAAAGACTTCTATTTTTTTCTTTTTTTTTTTTTCCTGTCTTTCCCACAAAGTAGAATTCAAATGAGTTGCTGTTGAACTAGTTTTGACCAAGTGAATGAAGGTACCCACTAGGCAGTGGTGTGCAAACCTGGTTTGTCCTGGTTTGCAAGAACTGATTGTTAGATTTTAAAGAATTTAATAAGCTGACTGTTAAATGCAACTATTATTTAAAAATCTTATAAATGTAAAATTACATAAATTATATTTTAAGTGTAATAAATACTCAAAATCCATTGCTTATAATTTTGAATATTACCCATGCTTTAATATTTGTTTTTATATGGTGGAAATACTATATAATGGTGTTCTACTGTCTGTCTTCCCAGTGCTGCCTCCAGTAATGTTACATTGGTAGCCTGAAATTGAGCAGGTTGGAAATATTTCTATCCCAGAAATCAGCAAATGTTATAAATTAAGGCATGATTTATTGTTTTGTAGACTGTCTAGAGTTAAGATAATAATGGATAAAATGTTAACGCAGGTTAACTAAACTTTAAAGTGCATTGCATCTTTAGTCTTTACATTGTGAATAGTACACACATTAAAAAAAAAAAAAAGAAAAAACCTGAGGAAATGCCTTCCAGTAGCCAAATATGATCTGATTCAGCAAATAAGCCACTCAAGACATTGACGAATAAGTAGTCAAAGTCTGATATATATTTTCATTGTTTCACTTTTGTTTTGTTTTGTTTTGTTTTTTAATGCAAAAGAAATGTAAACTAACATCATGTTAGTACTATACCTGAAAAGCTGGTTGTTAAACATTTACAAATCTACTACTGACCCTAAACGATGGCAGAGCAAAAAGAGAGAAGAAAGAATCTGGGTAGCCAGAAGAACACAGGCAGCCTCCTGGCAGTCCTGATGTGTACATCTATGAGGGAGAACTAAACTTCTACACTTGCACCACAGTATTTTAGAATATTTTTTTGCAGAATTTTGGCCTACGCCTAAAAATAGTACAAATAGAGAGATCCAGGTTGAAGATCCAGGGAATAATTGATCAAAGGATTAAGTGTGCAAATGCTGACTTCTTCCAGGCTATATGGTCAAGGCCAGACCTTGTTTCTCCTTTATCAGTATTCCTTGAGGAGTCTCTTCCTTAAGTGTCAGTAACTTGATATATGAGAAATCTCCCCTTTCTCTGATACCCAGTACCCACCTCTACATCTGAGTGGTTGATATATTCTCTTGGAATGTCCCATCTAGGACATTCACATTTCATTTCAGTACCTACACTCTATTTTCTTTTATCCTCTTCCCCAGAAGATGTTGTTAGGTATGTCATTCCTTCAAGGTCTTGCTGGTAAGATATCTAATTTTATATGCATTTAATATAAATTGTTGATGAAAGAATTACTGGTCCCAAAGAACACTGATGATTATTTTAACTTATAGTAGAGAATGCCATAGCTAAAACAAAGAAAATATTGTTAGCATAATCAACTATAAATTGTTCCACAAATTTCTTCATGTTATTGACCAAACTGTATATCCTCAAAATTTATGTGTTGAAGTTCTAAACTGCAAATACACCTCAGAATGTACTTGTATTTGGAAATTAAATTAGATTTTGCCTTTAAATAGTAATTAAGGTTTCATGAGGTCAAATGAATGGCCCCTAAATCCAACATGACTGGTATCCTTATGAAAGAGGAAGAGACACTTGGATTTGTGGGTACAGAGTAAGACATGTGAGGACACAGCATGTAGGTGCCCATCTGCAAGCCAAAAAGAGTCTTCAGGAGAAACTAAAACACCAAAGTGAGCAATCTCACCTATAATGTACATGTTTTCCAAAAACAGAAAATTGCCTATGAAATATAACCATTACTGTATAGAAACCAGTGGTAGTTTGATGCCAGAGTGAAGGTAAAATGAAAAAGATGCTCATCCTGTTTTATATTTAGGAGATAGATGTACCTAAGAAATGTTTCTATCTAAATGTGTGCTATATAATCATTTTGCTTGTCGAGTGTATTATTACATGTGTACAATCCCCAGAGAAAAATCTTCGCAAGAGTCATGGCCACTTTTATAGATCTGCCTATGCAGAAAGAGATTCAGATAAATGTCCCTTGCCCCACTTTCTACCTCTCTAGCTCCACTTGAGACTTCAGTTGAATAGCAGTGAGTATATGTAGCTGATTTGGGTTATCTTGGTTAATCTTGAATAATCACAGATACAAAAAGACTTTACATGTCCTACTTATGTTACTATCTCACTAACTGGCATTTCGAGTACAGCAGAAAGCATATCCTGTTTGTTGAAGTTTCTCCAAAATTGTCTCCTCCCCATCTTCTTCAATGCCCAAGCTGTGTTTCATCTTCAGACTCAACCAGACTCAGAGCAAATATGTCAATACATTTCCCTTAAAAATAAAATTGTTATATTACTCTTATCTATTTGAACTAATTAAAATAATTTTGACCCCTTAATCTAGAAATGTATATTGTAAACATGAAATTGAGAGTTATTGAATTAAAGAAAGGACAAATTATAGCAACTGTAAGTTGCATTAAATTCATTTGGTAATGTGTGATGTTTAAATTTAGATAGATCCAAATGAGTTTTTTAAGAACAATTTCAAACTATCCATAAAGCTATTTTCAAGACATTTTTAGATTGCAGGAAAACAAAAATAAGAGAAATTTAGTTGAAGTGATTGGATTCTGACAGTTTGGGCAGAGTAGGAGTTAGATCCCATCAAAAACAGGGTAAATGCATTATAAAGGAAAGGAATCCAATGTGAAGGTACTCAGTTATTTAACAATCATTTACATAGTTTTGCATTAGTAAGACTAGAAAAATCTTAGTGACTAAAGAAATGTGCATATATTAAAGATAACAGATATTTAAAATATTTTTACTGAGTGTGTCTTTTAAGGGTATATGATATGGTCAACAGAAATCTAAATCCCTAACTCTGATGCCTTCTCATTTTGACTACTGAGTATCAATTACACAAATAAGTATCATACATAAATATAGGCTAGTTCAAATTACTTTTCAAAGGTGCACCATTCCACCCAGTCTGTATCCTACTAAACTTCAAATCCTGTTCTCCAACAGACAGCAGTATTTTAAGGCAAATCACTTAATAGTCTATACTGGTTGCTCAAAATTAGAGTTTTCTTAAAATAAATCCTATAAATAGCTTAATTTTAAGTTTGTCCCCCAAAACTTACATTATTTCATCTAGAATCTACCGCACATGCTTTATTGAGCATAAAGTACTCAAATTTTATTTTCCGAAAGCTTAAGTATCATCCTATTATGAACATTCAGAGAATGTGAAAATCAGGAAACTTGCCCATTCTTCTCTGCTCATTAGGAAACAAACATCACTCAAGGGAACAGGTGTCCTCTCCATTCTCACTGCCAGCTTACTGCCCACTGCCAGATCTGGAGTTCTATCTGGATTTGTTAACTGTGTACCAGGGGTTGACGGCCCTTTCTTATATTGCTCTCGGAAATGAATGCAAAAAGGACAAAGATGAGAAGCACCTACCACAACAGCCTCTGGGAAAATATACCAAATGTCCAAATGTCTGAATAATCATAATGGAAAAAGGGAGGCAATGATACTGCCCTCTTCTGATTCAAGGAGCAAGGCAAATTATTTCAGATGAATTCATGAAGGGAGCCATCCTCTGGCTTTAGAGTGCTATGACATAGGTAAGAAAATAAGATTAAATACATACATTATCAAAGGAATCAGAAAAGGAAAAAATATTCTGAAATTGTTTAATACTAGTGTGTGTGTGTGTGTGTGTGTGTGTGTGTGTAAAAATGTTAAAATATGCTCTGAGCGCCTATTTGGGAATAGTCTAGTGTAACTTTTTAAACTTTTATCAAACTAAAAATATTTTAACAGAATGATTTATTGAAGCTGAATCTGGTCCATAAGGATAAATAATATTTTGGTAGGAGAAGAGAATCTTATAGAGAAGAGTCACAGGATCAAATGTATGCAGATAGTTATCTGCATGAAAATTGGCGGGGGTAGGGGAGGGGGGATGATGCAGTTGTTTTAAAACCAATTTGGCCAGATTAATCAATTAATCTCTTCTCTTGGAAGAGAAATATATAACACTAAATTTTGATAGGAATTTTACTGCTAGAGAACATTCAAAATGGAAAACATTCAGAAACAAAGGACCATGTAAAACTTTAACCAGGGAGCAAAATGATAGTGATATTTAGGAAAAGTAGGCAGACAAACCATGAGAGACTCTGGACTCCAAGAAATAGACTGAGGGTTACAGAAGGAAGAGGGGTGGGGAGATGGGGTAACCAGGTGATGGGCATTAAGGAGGGCACATGTTGTGATGAGCACTGGGTGTTATACACAACTAATGAATCGTTGAATACTATATCAAAAACTAATGATGTACTATACAGTGGCTAACTGAACATAATAAAAAATAAATACACATACACACACAAAAGTTGAATAAAAAGACCAGTGAAACAGTTGATACAATAATAATATAAATAATTTACTGTGGCTGCTGGGTGGCTCAGTTGGTTGGGCATCTGCCTTTGGCTCAGGTCATGGTTTTAGGTCCTGGGATCAAGCCCAAGCCCGGCATCTGGCTCCCTGCTCAGCAGCAAACCTGTTTCTCCCTCTCCCTCTGTGGCTCCCCCCTCATGCTCACTGTCAAATAAATAAAATCTTTTAAAAAGTAAATAATTTACCTTATTTCACTGAATCTTAGATGCCAATCAATTGAAAGACGCACAACTGTGTGTTGATTATTTTAGAATCAGGAGAAAAACTCTGGCACATAATCTATGACCTACTATTGATTGTAAAACACAATCTGATTCCCAGGATATTAAAATGTGGGGGAAAAATGTGCTCTTTAATAGATGAATACAGTATTTCTACTATTTAGTGAGTGATTTTACTTCTACTTGTTGTAAATTATGCTAAACATCTTATATTTATCCACTCTGAAAAGTCTATATGAATTATTACTATCAGGTATAACTATTGTCCTATTTCTACAAATTGAGAAAACCAATGCCTACAGAAGTTATGCAACCTCCCCTCGGCTACACAGCCAGGCAGAGAGGGAATCAGGATTTATGCTCCAATCATACCCAACTCTTTTTTTAAAGGTAGGAAATAATGAGTGACTAATAATTGTTAGATGGCAAAAGAATTATGAATATTAATAAAATTTATCATGGATATGAGAACTGTATGAATGATTGAATCTAATGGATAAAGTAAAAGGAGAAATTCATGCTCTTTCCAAGTTTTCAAATACAGGGAGCCCAAATTAAAGAGGTTATACTGGTAACAATAGGCATATTCAGAAGGGTAACTGTTTTCAAGGAAAATAATATTTGTTTAGGAAAGGTTGAGTTTCCAATAGTGTCAGGGTAACAAATTTGCACTGCCCTTTAGCTCTTGCATATATGGGGCTGAGCGAAAGTGAAGAATCAGGGAGCCATATGTAAAGTGGTGCTTGAAGCTTAGAGAGGACATATCATGTGAGTATTTAAGGAGAACAGGAGACATAGAAACAAATTAGACTATAAATCACAGTTATGAGTCAAGAAAAGTGCCAGCTATGGAGAAAAAGAAACTCGCAGAAAAGAGCAGAAGGACAAAAATATTAAAGAGGCTTAAAGATCAAGAATCTAAAGAATTTGAGAGATTTAATAAAACACAAATTGAGAAAAGGTTATTGAATTTGGGGAGGCAGGTGGTGATATTAAGAGAATAATTGCAGTAGTGGGGTGGTTTCAGAAGCTAGATATGCAGGGGATTAAAAAGCAAATGAGTGGAAGCTGTGGCACAGGTGTGGATCACACATTTCAGGAATTGGCCACAAGAGGAAGAAGGAAAATAGAATGTTGACACGGAGCTCTGTGAAAAGGAGAAATCTAAAATGTCAGCAAAGGAGGCATGGATAAAACAGAATCAAACACAGAACATAATTTGAAAATAGGCTATAGAAATAAATGACAGGTTTGCTAGGGAGACAGTTCTTCCATCCATTGCATAGTATTTTATTGAGTAACTGCTGTGAATAGCACTGCGAAGACCAGGGTTCCAAGGACAACTGAAGCATAGTTTTGTAGGAGCCAAGGTAGGGTGCCCCAAGATGGGCCACTTTGGCATGACAACTATTTTGAGTTCAAAAAAGCAATTGAAACCTGGCAAATTCAGAAAAAGTTTTATAGCTCCCCCCTTCAACTGCCTAAAAAGAATTTAGAGAACCTGCTCCAGGAAGCGAGCTATCACCATAGATAACTACAGTATGATATGAACTAAATGTGGTGGACAGGGGGGAACACAGCAAGACCTGTTTGGTCAAAGTACCCTATGTCTCACTGTTTGAGTGGCCCAGTGAATTTTTGTTCACCAAATATTTATTCTTTTTTCATCTTCCTGAGGATTGCATTCCTTCCCTTTGAAGTTCCAGAGCCTACCCCTTTCTCCTTAGTTCAGAATGGCATGTTTGCCTCATTTTGCCTGATTGTCTTTGGAATTTCCATATCTGTGTGGGTTCCCTATACATAGAAAATGAAATTTGATTTTCTCCTCTTAATATGTCTCATGTTAATCTGATTCTTAGTCCAGCTGGAATGACCTTGAAGGTGATAGGAAATCCTTGCTCTCCAACAGTTCCTGCCCTCAAGTTGTTTAAAATCTAAGGAAAACTGAGGTGTTAAAAGTCAACTAAACTATAGCAAGTAATATGTAACAGGCAAAGGAAACACAAAGGAAAAGACAGTGAAGTTGCCAAGAGTGATGTCCAAAGTGAGTTTTAAAACCCAAGTGAATGGAAGGCAGTAGGGACAACAAGGAAAAGGCAAAACTTAGGGAAGAGCTTAGCTGTTTCAGAACACTGAAAGTAGTTGACTGTGGCATGTGTCTTGAATAGGAGGGGAACAATGAGAGATGCAGTTGAAGACTTTGGTAGGGGTCATGCCAAGGTGGTTCTTGTTTAGCTGACATTTAGCTATGCCCCATTTAATAATTAGGTTGCATATACACAGAAAACATTGTATAAAATTTAAACTGCATCAGAATATATTCTTCATATGACTTAATAGAAAATCTCAATCGATTTTCCATAAAAGCCCTTTTTTAATATTTTTATAATATGGTATATCATATATTAATTTCCTATGGCTACTGTAACAAAGTATCACAAATTTAGTGGCTTAAGACAACACAAATGTATTATTTTACAGTTCTGAAAGTCAAAGTATGAAATTGTGTCTTGCTAGGCTAAAGTCAGGGTGTTGACAGGGCTCTTCCTCTTTTGAGAGACTCTAGAAAAAAATTAAAAATTTTTTTTTTTTTGCCTTTTCCAGCTATTGGAGCCTACCAACATTCTTTTATTCATGGCCCATTCCTGAATCTACAAAGCCAGCAATACTGGTAAGTTCATCTCATACTACCATCTCTCTGGTTCTCTCTCTTCTCTCTTCTGCCTCCTTCTGCTGATTATAAGAATGCTTGTGATTTTTTTGAGCCCACCCAGACTGTCCAAGATAATCTCCCCATCTTCTAGTCAGCTGAAACTGCAACCTTACTTTTTGCATTTAACCTGACCTATTCATAGTTTCCGGGGATTAAAACATGGACATCTTTGGGAGGTTATTATTCTGCCTACTATAGAGGCTGACAGAAAATGTCTTAAAAATAAGACAATATGCAGTGGGGAATACCAGTTAATGAACTGACAAACATTCAGTAAATATTTGTTATGTGCAAACAATTTTATTAAATATTCTACAATATAAAAATGTACTATGCCTTGAAGAGCTAAAGGAAACAAAAGATACAAATATAAAAGAAACTGTAACACAGCAAAGAAAAATAGTGTAGTAAAATTTGAGTAAGTATGGGAAACAATTAATTTAACTTTTATTACTTCAAAAATTAAGATAAATTCTACCCAAAAATGGTATTTTAAAGGAGATGTGTTGGGCACCTGGGTGGCTCAGTCATTAGGTGTCTGCCTTCGGCTCAGGTCATGATCCCGGGGTCCTGGGATCGAGCCCCGCATCGGGCTCCCTGCTCAGCGGGAAGCCTGCTTCTCCCTCTCCCACTCCCCCTGCTTGTGTTCCCTCTCTCACTGTGTCTCTCTGTCAAATAAATAAAATCTTTAAAGAAAAAAAGAAGATGTGTTGGTGTTTTGAGGGAATAATAGATATGGAATAAACAACAACAAAAATTTCAGGTTGAGGGAGACATGTATATGGTCAAGTAACCCATTACTCTGGAAGAAAAGTGTCATTCTGGGGACATTTGATATGTATAGTCATATTAATCATTGTATTTTAGAATATCCAATTTTGAGTGCAGAAGACTTAAATTCAAATTAGGGTATTATGAATTGCCCTGTTGCCTTGGCAAAGTCATTCTCTCTCTCTCCCAGGAAAGTAATGCATGCTACCTATCCCTTAAGATTGATGTCATGACCACAATATGAATCTGCTTTGTAAACTTTACAGTATTATGTATGTTGATTTGTGCTGTTAAAATTACAATAATTATGGTAAGCCTTAATTGCTAGATTGAAGAATTAAGACTGTAATTTATGGAGAACAAAGATGTACTTTTGATTCCCAAACTGGGAGTAGTATGAAGTATTATAAACATGTATTATAGAACTAAAAAGAATAAATCAAGGACTGCAGTGTGAAGGCCACAATAGAAGTAGAAGAAAAAGATGGGAATCCAGATTTGGATTAAGAATCAAGAACTTCACAGACAGATTTGCAGCTAATGCATTACAGTGAAAGGCATCCATAGGAATTGGTGACTGATTTGGAAGGGAATGGAAAGAAGAGCAAAACCATAACACTAAGGTGGTGTTTAAAAACAAACAAAATATGCAGATGAGCTTTTTGGTTGTTATTTGGTTTGGTTTGGTATGGATGAGAAAATGTTAAAGATATTCCACTGCAAACCAGGTCAGAATGAGATTGTAATTGGAAATACAGATTTTGGCTTCCTCACACATATAAGACCATGTTGCTTGGAGAACAGAGAAAGAGGATGGATAGATCGATGAAATAGCTCATAACTTTCTTCTGTCAATCTCACTCAAATTGTAGTTACTGCCTGGAGTACGGGGCTCTGTCCTGTCTTAGCCGTGTTATAATCTGATATTCATGTCTGCCATTGAAATGCCAGTATATATACCTAGAGATAGTACATACCACCTTTGATATAAATAAGTTTCAGCGACTCACTGTATATGTGCCTGTGTTCTTTATAGCAATTATTATAGACACCAATTATGTGCCTCTTTATCAATCTAAATTTTGATTACAAGTTCCTTAAGGGCAAGGATGTGTCTTTTTGTCTGGTATGACCATTGCTTTGGGTAGTGCCTGTCACAAAGCACAAGCTCACCAAATGTATGATTAATTACAGTGCTTTTCAGAAATTGTCTTATATATTATTTTGCAAGTAACTCTCTCCTCCATAAATGGACAGAAGTCATCTCTAATCCATTTGGACATCACCAGTTTTTCATTGCACAATGCTTTGCCAATCCTTGGTTCTCCATAACTGTTTTCTCAACTGAATTGAGGGCACATAACATTAAAAAAAAAAAGAAGCCACAGAGTATATAGGCACACTCTCAATATTACACCCAAATTACAAAATAGGCTTAAAATTCCTTAACAGTGACCTATTTCAGAAGTCAAGTCTTAAAAAACCATACACCACCATACAGCATCATTAAAGTGATATAATTAAGTCTAGACCTCATTTCCACCTAGCGATTGTCCTAACATCTCGGTTGCTATGGTTGGTGGTGTTAACTCTAAAGAAGGAAGGGAAGGGAGAGAGAGAAGTGAGAGGAAGGGAGAGAGGAAGGAAGAAAATTCTTTTGGAACTCACTATTTTCATTTCCCACTTTCTACCCAAGCTGAAAAGCTTTTACAATTCCCAAAACATAACAAAATTTCTTTTTTTAAATTGTATTTTTACAATTGTCTATCATAAATTGTTATGGACACTGAATTCACAATACATATTTTGCGCCTCCTGGGGCTTTAAATCAAACTGCAATATGGCCTGAAAATTAGGCAGATAGTATGTTGGATAAACTGATAGACAAATCTTTCTTTGCTTCTAAAAAGATAGCCAAAGACTATCGGTAGGAGAATTTTGCAAGAGATTCTTTCAGTTTCTATATGATAAAACATTTTCTTTCTACTTATCAGTGAGAAGCACCTAAGGAAAAATACAGAATGCCTGCCAGAGTCAACGAGCCTCTATCCCCAAGGAAATAAGAGAGAAGCAAATGATTGCTTGAATAAATTTTTAGAAACACTAGTCTTTTCATTTCATTTCATGGGAAATAAATGGAAAATAGCATTTCTGAGATACAATACTGAATAACGAACTCCAGTGGCTATGCCAAACCCCCGGTAAATTGCACAGCTGGCAGGGAGATGCAAAATAAGGGGCAATGAGAGTGGGGAGAAAATCACCACCTTTAGCACCAACAGTTACTGAAATAGGACATTGACTGAAATCAGGTCTGTCACTGGTTCACAAATCCCATTATGAAATAAACTTTCTAAATGTTCCTTCACCCAGGCCAGTTTTACAAGCAACATCATGGTTTGTTCTCAAGTCACAAAGTTTCAGTATCTTTCCAGTCTAGCTCCTAGGTATGCCAGGACTCAGAAAGATTAAAAACACCTATTGCCAGTTCAATGACTGACGTAATAATAAGCTGCTCCTCTCTGGCCTGTCTGCCTTTTAGTGATGGTGAAGTTTCAGTCCTGTTGAAGAATGTCTTGAAGAAAAGGCTACTCCTCTCAGTTCATAACTTCCTTGGCTCCTTTCAGTTTTCTAAAATAAAAGCCAAAGGACATAGAGAATATAATAGAAAGTATCTTGCTTGGATGTCCATTTACATTAGTAGATCTCTAAGATCAATTTTCTCCTGGCCACTTGTGATCTGAGATGGTTTAAAAGGAATTATTTTTTTTCTAAGTTGATTCTGATTCTCTTAGTATCTTCAGAAAACTGCTGTCTAGGCATTAAATACTGGCAATTATTAAGGTCAGCAATAGAAGGAATTTTTGAGGTCACTGTCCATTTGTCTATAATTTCTTTTACTTTTAGAATTGATTTAGTTTACAATATAGAAGCATATAAATTGACATTGTATTGTCAGTGGATTAACCTTCAAAGTTCTCACATTTCTACCATTCCATTTTTATATATAAACACTTCATTATCTTATTGAGGTTCTTATGAGGTTCAAGATTAAATAGTTTTACATACAAAAGGGCAACCAAATATAAATCCATTAAGCCTATAAGTATGTTTTATCTTGAAAATATATTGCAAATGTAGCTTGTAAAATTATCTACCTAGCCTTTTTTTTTTTTTTTTCCTAAAAGGTTTACTGCTCTGATATCCTTTACATAGCATTTCCATTAGGCAACTTCCTTGGGAAAAAGTATCACTTAGTAGTATAGCAGAAGTTATATATACCCCTTGGTACCACAAAAACTTAGACTCCACCGCCCAATTTTTAGGATCCCTAATTAAAGTGTGCACAGCACTTTAAAACCTCTAGACTGTTGCTACTCAGAGTGTGGTCTACGTACCAACAGCAGAGGCTCCACAGGGAAACTTAGAAGTACAGAATATTTGGTCCAACCCCAAGCTATTGACGCACTTCCATTTTAATAAGATTTCCCAGATAAGTTTTATTTAATAGATTAAGGTTTGAGAAGCACTGCTTTAGGCATTTTATGTTGCATCATGTTCCACCAGAGTAAGGCAGATACACTTCTGCTCTCGTCCCTTTAAAAGAAGATTTTGGAAAGACAAAATATGGGTCTGTAAGTAGGAGGGCTCACTGATCTCACTGATGGCATATCATAATGCTTGAAATCCATAGCTTCCTTTAGCCTAGATTATCACCCTGTGGCAACTGTTTACCAGTATCCTCAATTCACCAGACTCTAACAGTAGCAATTTTTCCAAAGGCACCATTATCATTTCTTTTTTCTTTCTTTCTTTCTTTTCCCTGTTTAGATCTTCTTTTGGCCACTATTCCAGCTAAACCTTCTTTTTGGTAGTAACCGTTAAGTACCATAACTCCGATACAACCTGTGTAACATCAACCAGTGACAGTTTTTTTCTCTGTCTTCTTTTTGTGCCTTCCATTCTGGCTGGTGGGAACAAATACTATTCTAGGCTCTAAGTGAGTTCCAGAAATTGATATCTCTAATCCTTTCAGAGGGTTCTTGTAGCCATCAGGCAGTGTGTTCACAGACTTGCGCTTCTCAATATTCAGTTGAATATAGGACCCACTCTGGATCTCAGAGTTCTCTTTCTGTGCAGCTTTCTTTCTTCTGTACTCTGCCTTATGAACTCTCATGGCCTTGGTCTTCCTGGACTCTCAGTTCTGTCCCCTGACTACAGAGACACTGCCAGGCTTCCCTTGGCTTTCCCTTACTTCCCTGTTCCTAGAAACACTCTCTAGACAATAAATGGGGGTCCACCTTCTCCACTCCCTCCTCCGCCCTCATCTGCTACTTCTCTTTCAAGGATCCTGGTTTTTTGCTGCTTGATATCTACTCTCTTGAATCTCGTTCCTAGAAGATTTTAGCAATTGGCTCTGATGAGATTCAAGACATATTACCCCAAAATATGACACGTTAGCATAGTTATTATTTTAAGCAGAAGGAATTTGAGAGATGGTAGATGCAGGAAGTTCTCTCTGACCTTCTTTTTTGAAGCAGGTCCTTAAACATGAGAGGTACCTGCCTACTGGGAAGAAAGGAGCATCCTCATCTCCAAAGAAGGAGGAATGCAGAGAAAAATCTGAAACAATAGGCTTTGCTGATTTCCCGGAAGTTTGCCACACTTAGATCATACCCTCAGTCCTATCACATTTTCCACTCTTCATCAAAGTTAGCATAAAAGTGCTCTGGTTTAAATACTTCTTTCAGTCAGGGCATCTGGGTGGCTCAGTCAGTTAAGTGTCAGACTCTTGATCTCAGCTCAGGTCTTGAGTTCAAGTGTTCAAGTGTTCCACACCCAGTGTGAAACCTACTTAAATAAATAAATACTTCTTTGGGTCTTCATTTCCTTATGAAGGCTCCTGTGTCAAACTTAACTATGTATATTTTTCTCTTGCTCTCTTTTACTTCAAAGACCTAGGTAAGAGCCTAAGACAGATAGAGGAAAGATATTTTTCCTCTTCTACAGCTCAAGTAATTCACTCCTGGCATAATTGTTGGTGATTTTGTTACGGAACCTGGACTGGATCGCCCGATGGAAGAACCAAGCGGCACCCGGAGATCTTGGAGGATAGGAGGTTTATTTAATGCTGGCAGGCTCAGAGGAGAGTGGTCTCCAAAGGTCCGAGCCCCGAGTACAAAGGGGAAAATTTACACCCTTCTACTTCCGCATACTTGGCACTTTTGGCACGTGAGTGAAGCAGGGCAGGGAGAAGGACCCAGAAGAGCCCTGGGGCAAGGACTGGGACTCTCTCACTGGCTCTGTCGGCCATCTGAGGACACAGATTTTCCTTATCAATTTCAGCATCCATGAAGATACCAATATTCTTTTAGTTAATTTTATCCTCTTAAAATGCATATGTCTTTGATTAACATAACATAATAAAATAAAAAATTAAAAAAATCCATATGTCTTTATATCATTCTTCTCAAAATTTTACACTGGCCTTAATTTCACTAAAAAATAGCTAAAGTTTTTACAATAATGTATAAGTAAGGTTGCCCATACAATTTATTATCTAAACTGACACACTTTGAGAGTAAGACAATGAACAATCATGCTGAGAAAATAGGCAAAACTGTCTCTTCTGGGGAAAAAAAAAAGATAAATTATAGTCAAATAAGGTCTTTACCAATAAGGCTCTGCATGAGCTGACTTCTACCACATCCTTTGATATCCTCTAACACGCCTCTTCACACAGTCTGCTCAGCTACACTGACTTCTTTGTTCTTCATCAAATACACTAACAGTTAGGGAGTCTGTACTGGTTAGTTCTCTGTCTGGACTGCTCTCTCCCCAGATCTTCCTTTACTTCATCTGAATCTCTCACCAGGGAGGTCTTCCCCAGCAACTCAATAAAAATAACAAACCTAACTCTGAACTTAAAACTGTCCATATTCCTTATGCTACTTTTTTCCCCCTGCAATATCTTTCATCTTGGAAAAAGAAACTGCTATTGAGTTAAAAGCAAAAACCAACTACAGACACCATTGTCCTCTAGAGAACTGATATAATTTTGCCTTCAGAGAGGCTGGTTCATTTGTTCTTTAAATTAGGGAAAATGACTGATTGATCTCAGTGGAAATTTTCAATTGACCATTTGCATCTTCTTGGGTGATGTGGAGAACAAAGGAAAAAGAAAAAAATTAAATGTCCTTACAACTTACAGCCCAATGACAAGTCCTTGAGACAGGCAGAGCGACCTTTCTCTAGGAACTCAACTGCCTCAATGTTAATACTCTGTTAAGGGCAAAGGGCAATCTTAGCTTAACATTATCCTGACCTCCAGGATCCTGTAAGTCTCCTTTAACATATAAAAATTCCTTTGAAAATTTCCTTCATCTCTACCCACATCCCCCCACACCAAGATATATGTTAGCAATCATCTTCTAAGCGTATGGCCCACTGATCTACATCCGAAGGGTCTCATGACTGAGGTTTTACTAGACAGTTATAAGTGATCTTTTCCTAACAACCACTAGCCCCTTGCTTCCAAATTCCTTAGAGATATATGCTATCCCTAACCCCCTCCCAACTTGAAAGTATGTAATCATCCACTCCTCAAGACTCCAGTGCAGCTCTTTCTGCCTTTGGGTCCTGTCTCCATGCTTTAATAAAACCACCTTTTTGGGAACACCTGGGTGGCTCAGTTGGTTAAGCATCTGCCTTAAGCTCAGGTCATGATCCCAGGGTCCTGGGATTGAGTCCTGCATTGGGCTCCTTACTTGGCGGGGTTCCTGCTTCTCGCTCTGCCTGCCACTCCCCCTGCTTTTGTTCTCTCTCTCTCTCTCTGGCAAATAAATAAAAAAAATCTTAAACACACACACACACACACACACACACACCTTTTTGTACCAAAGATGACTCAAGAATTCTTTCTTGACTGTTTGCTCCAAACCTCAACATTTTCACATCATTGGACATATAGTCAGGTCCAAGGATGAGATAAAGAGAATGCTGAATTTCTTTGCACAATAAAGAGTATTGACTTTCTACAGGCTATTGAAGTAGAAAGCTGAATGAGAACATACAATAGTAGAACTTTTCGAAATACCTACCCTATGGAGAGAAGAGTGATTAAGGTCTTTGGGCAGTAATGTCTAATATTTTCCTTTTTTGTACTTGAGCTATGGAGCTACCTTTGGGCATTAGCCCCCAAAGGGCAGTATATCCCTTCTGAAAACCACAGTGCTGCAAGAACAAGTGAAAAAAGGCAGGGTTCCATATTGGTAATAAAGTAGGCAAGGAGAGAAGTGGACCATTTGAGCTGTCAGGAAAAACTGACTCTGAGTTGGGTCAGAAAAGAGTAGCGGGCTCCAAATTCGCTTATTCTATCTGGGTTATCCCTGCCTTTGATTCTATTTGAGCTATTTTACAACTCTATTAAAAAAAAACTGATGATAATTCAAATAATTCTTGTCTTAGAAATATAAATCTGTTGCATGCAGTAGAAAGCAACTGATTATAGATTATTGCTAGACCACTTTTGGAATCTATTTGTTAGCTTATTTTAGCATTTCTTTATTGCGTGCAAATTATTTAAATTCTCCTTTGATTCAGTAAGAACATCTCACTAGTTCCCTCACCAAGTTAAATAAAATATTTGACATATGTTCATTGTAAATTTCTAAGACAGCACAATTTTAATCTAAAAAAAGAGTTTTCTTTATCAGAGCCAAGACTATCAGAAACCAGGTTACTTTGGGAAACATTGGAGTTTGTCTGGATTAAGAAGAAAATATGAAAAATAATTCTTGTCCCCTCCAAAACTTATCAGAGGAAGTTTGCCTGTGAAAAGATAAAAGGAAGACATAGGGGTTGTTAGGGTTTAGTGAATGAAGATGTATAATATGCACAGCAATCCATACTGCATGCTAGACATCGAAAAGTCTTAATCCCCCTTCATCCCATTGCAGTTCTTATCCTGTCACTGCTTTTCACTTATCAAATATTTCTAAATGTTCCATTATTTCTGTTTTAGTGGTTTTTCCTGTGCAAAGTCTTAAAATCTTAAAGTCTTAAAAGTCCACAATAACCTCGATCAAGGTCAGCAAACTTTTTACATAAAGGGACAGATAGTAAATATTTTATGCTTTGCAAGCCATATGGTCTCTGTCACAACTATTCAGCTCTGCTGTTGTAACACAAAAGCAGTCACATAAATAAATGAGTTCCAGTAAAATTTGAATGAGTTCCAAAATTGTATGCACAAAAGTAGGTTTGGGTTGGGGAGCCATAGTTTGCCAACCACTGAGATAGATTATAACTGACTCACTCAAGAGCTTATTATAAAACTATTAAAATAATAATTATTTAGAACTTTTAGAATTATAAATTATTTAATAGAATATAAAATTTTACTTTTTTGTCATCTTAACGGGAAAAATATGCATAGGTACAAATGATTGTAAGGAAGGCTTACTTCTGGCTAATAAAGATTTTAAAATTTCTCTGATAACATTGCCAGGAGTATGGCAATTCAAGTATAAATGAGAGATAGCTAGAAGTTGCTTAAAACAACAAGGAATTTGGTCAAAACTATAGTAGAAGTAAATGTTTTAGAGAAGGATATACAAAAAAAAAAAAAGAAAGAAAGAAAGAATCAACTCTGAGACTCTAAAATTGAAGCAAAATTTTAGTCCACTTCTTTCTCATCATGGCATCAAAACTCAAGAATTTGAATCAAGGGATAGTGCTATTGTGTTACATCAGAACAGAGCAAAGACAGTGGCAATGCCAGAATGGTCAGATTCCATGTCTTGCCCCCGAAGCCTTAAAAATTCAGTTTGCTATCCATAAGGAATGGATAGCAAAATCCCCTGGGAGTTGTGTCTGTTAGGATAATAGAGATATAAACCCCTAGTCGGCTCCCAGGAGACAAAGCAGGAGTATTTAGCAGCTATGGACAATAAAAGTGAAGAGAGTATTTGGTGGTCTAGGAAGTCATGTGGTCTTATGAGGAGTTGTAAGGACAATTTTTGAGTCAACAACAGCAAAACAAAAAAATTGTTGGGGCACCTGGGTGGCTCAGTTGGTTAAGCAGCTGCCTTCGGCTCAGGTCATGATCCTGGGATCCTGGGATCGAGCCCCACGTCCGGCTCCCTGCTCAGCGGAGAGCCTGCTTCTCCCTCTCCCTCTGCCTGCCACTCTGCCTACTCGTGCTCTCTCTCTGTCAAATAAATAAATAAAATCTTTAAAAAAAAAATTGTTTTTCATGTTACAGTCCCCTGAAAACTCAAAGGGAGCTCCATCTAAAATTTGGTTTATGTTGAGACTGGTGATGCCACATACATACATACACACAGGGTATGAAACACTGTTTTATATATTTGAATCCTCTGGGGAGTGTAGGGCAGCCTCTCAAGCAGGTCTAAGATGGCTTAAGAAAGCAAGTAAAAGGAGACCAGGGGAGGCAGGCTAAGTCTTAAAGCTGTCAACAGTCAGACATCAAAAAATGGGGTCAAACTCCTCATTTTACGTGTGAATACACCCCATACCATTATTGCCATTTAAATGATCCATTTTTCAATTGAAAACACATATAAGGAAGGATAGAAAAAATGTATCCTAATTTTATTCCACAAAGACATTCACAACTAACAACTTAGCATATGATTCTGTATCCATAGTTTTCAAACTTAGCTGCATATTGAAATCAGCTTAGGAGCTTTAAAATATTGATACTTTTATCTCCCCTCCAGAAAGTCTGATTGAATTGGTCTGGATTACAGTTGTGATAATAAGATTTTTATAATCTCTCCAGGTGCTTCTAACATGCAGCCAAGGTTAATCACTGTGTTAGAAGGTGTGTGTGTGTGTGTGTGTGTGTGTGTGTGTGTGTGTGTATGATAAACATGGATCAAACTGCTCATACAGTTTATGAGCATTTTTCATTTAATATACACCCAAACATATTTCCATGCTCATAAGTGCAGATCTACAGCATCATTATAAAGTCTACCTATGACTTTATGGATATACTGTAATTTCTATCCTAACAATCAACTCTTCTGTGATATTTACATTATATCCAATTTATTGTGCTTATAAAAATACTTATGAACATTTTTTATATCTACCTCCTTGCTCATTTTTATGATTCCTGATGAAAATTTTCTTGAAATATAATTTTTAACTTAAAGAGTATAAGTATGTCTAAGGCTATTGATCCATCATCCCTCCAGCAGAAATGAGGTTGTATATTTCTCTATTACTCCAATATTCTGGGTATTATCTGTCTTTCTTAAATCTTTGCCTGAATGTAGAAATAAAAATGTAACATATCTAAACTTACCAACCTTTTGCTTTATGTTTTTGGTATCATGCTTTACAAAGAATTTTTCCCACTGGTTTATGTAAATAATCAGCCATGTTTTTAACATTTTGTCTTATTTTTTATATTTGATATAACCCATTTGAAATGTATTTTGGGACAGGTATATACATATATACATAAACTCTCTAACTTCATTTTCTCTTTATTTTCCCAAATCAGTTATTCAATCATCCTCCATTTACTAACCTCAGAAAACTCATTTCTAAAGTGAGGACATAACACCTCATATAGTTCCAGAATGGACTAAATGAGTTATTACATATTAAGCACTTAGAATTGTACATGACATATAGTAAATAATCAGCATGTGATCACTATAATTTTCATGATCATCATCATGACCACATTTATGGTATAACTTGGGTCTGTTTCTTGACTCTGAGTTCTGTGGCATTGGATAATGTGTTTAACTTGCCCCAATACTCCATTGTTTCAATGGATGTAGCTTTGACATGCATATTTTTAGTAACTATTTTGTCAAAATTATTTTGGTGATTCTCACATATTTATTCTATTGGAAAAACTTTAAAAATGTTATTGTCAAATTGAAGGGAAAAATTTTATTCTGGTTTTTATTTTGATTGAGTTAAACATGAGTCAATTACAGCAAGATTTACATTGTTTACAATTGTTTATTCTTTCTATCTAGTAGAATGGAATGCTTCTAACTATTGTCAAGTATCCTTTTATGTCTTTCTGTAAATTCATGTAGTTCTCTTCAGAGAGGTTTTGCATATTCTTATTAAGTTTATTGCTAGGAATTTTACATTTTTATTGGATTATCAAAGGGTTATTTTTTCTGTTATATTTTCTAACTGGTTATACTTATTATATATAGGTGGCAGCTTTTCTATATTTATTTGTAAGTGACTTCTTCACTGAACTCCCTGGGTAGTTGTAATTCAAGGACATTATAATTCAAGACTTCTCTTTTATCAAGGATGCCTTCTGTAGCAGCTAAATCTTCATTCCAAATTAGTATAAGATTGAGAAGGAGGACTGGGTCAGAAGATAAATATATCTCCCCATTTTCATCATTAGGATTAAAATCATGCTATCCCTTTTATTTTTGGAGTGTACTCCTTCTTTTACAGATCCAAATATTAGCAATGACTAATCATAAAAGATTTTAGCTAAGAGCGACTAATAAAATATTAAATACAGCTTTAAGTTACAAAATTAACTACCAATATGCTTTTGCCTAGCAGTCATAATAAGTGTATCCCTAAACTTTATTCTTTCTAGTGTATTTTTGAGTATGGTAGCTATCTGAAAGTATAGTCCAATGGACTGCTAGGGCTGCCCAAGTTATTTTTAGGGGATCTGTCATATCAACATTATCTTTTATAATAGTACTGCTATTTGCTTTTTCACTGTTTTGACATTTACAATAATAATAAAAAATCCATACTAAAACTGCTACTACCTTAGCATGAATCAAGTGGTACCAAGCTGCCAGTGGTCCTTGCATTCCTTACCATCATGCACTTGCAGATAAAACAAAAAAACGGTTTCAATTAAGAATATCATCATGAAGCAGTAAAAATTAGTTATTAAATCTCAACCCTACATATACATATATAATTATTGAAGTATAGTTGACACACAATGTCATGTTAGTTTCAGGTGTACAATATAATATTTAAACAACTCTACACATTATGCTATGCTTGCCAAAACTGTAACTACCATCTGTCACCATTAAACACTATTACAGTACCATTGACTATATTCCCTATGCTGTATCTTTCATCCTAATGACTTATTAATTCCATAACTAGAAGCCTATACCTCCCACTCTCCTTCACCGATTTTGCCAATTTTCCCACCCTCCTCCCCTCTGGCAACCATCAGTTCTCTTATTAATGTATCTGTTAATTAGCGATTAGTGTATCTTTCTAAATCATATAGTATTTGTCTTTTTCTGACTTATTTCACTTAGCATAATACCATCTGGGTTCATCCATGTTCTTGCAAATTGTCAGTCTCATTATTTTTAATGGCTGGGTAATATTCCACTGTGTATGTATATAGATGTGTGTGTGTTTGTGTGTGTGTATATCACCTCTGCCTTTTCCATTCATCTATCGATGGACACTTGAGTTGCTTCCATATCTGACTATTGTAAATAATGCTGCACAAAACACAGAGATGCATATATCTTTTCCAGTTAATGTTTTCACTTGGATAAATACCCAGTAGCAGAAGGACTGGATCATATGGTATCTATCTCTACTTTTAATTTTTTGAGGAATGCCCATACTGTTTTCCAGAGTGGTTGCACCAATTTACATTCCAACCAATACTGCATGAACATTTCCTTTCTCTCCACATCCTCACCAACATATTATTTCTTGTGTTTTTGATTCTAGCCATTCTGACGGGTTTAAGGTGATACCTCCTGTGGTTTTAATTTGCATTCCTCTAATGATTAGTGGAGTTGAGCATCTTTTCATGTGTCTGTCATTTTCTTTGAATAAAAGTCCTCTGCCCATGTTTTAATCAAATTAATTGTGGCTTATTTGGGGGGGGGCATTGAGTTGTGTAAGTTGTTTATATACTTTGGATATTAACCCCTTATCAGATATAACATTGTAAATATCTTCTGACATTCAGTAGTTTGCCTTTTTGTTTGGTTGATGGTTTCCTTTGCTATGTGAAAGGTTTTGTTTGTTTGTTTGATTGTTTGTTTGTTTGTTTTTGGTTTAATACCAATAGTTTAATTTTGCTTTTGTTTCCATTGTCAAAAGAGACATATCTAGAAAAATGTTTCTATAGCTGATGTCCAAGAGATTACACCTCTGTTCTTTTGCAAGGATTTTTATGGTGTCAGGTCCCATATTTAGGTCTTTAATCTACTTTGTGTTTATTTTTGTGACTGGTGTAAAAAAGTGGTCCAGTTTCACTCTTTTACAGGAAGCTGTCCAGTTTTCCCAGAACATTCATTGAAGAAACTGTCTCTTCCCCATTGTATATTCTTGCATCATTTGTTGCAGGTTAATTGACCATTTCAGTATGAGTTTCTTTCTGGGTTCTCTATTCTGTTCCACTGATCTATATGTCTATTTCTGTGCCAGTACCATACTGTTTTGATTACTATGATGTTGTAATATGTATTTTTTTATTATGTTACATTAACCATGATACATTACATCATCAGTTTTTGATGTAGTGTTCCATGATTCATTGTTTGCGAATAACACCCAGTACTCCATGCAGTACGTGCCCTCTTTAATACCCATCACCAGGCTAACCCATCCCCCCGCACCCCTCCCTCTAGAACCCTCAGTTTGTCTCTCGGAGTCCATAGTCTCTCATGGTTCGTCTCCCCTTCTGATTTCCCCCCCTTCATTTTTCCCTTCCTGCTATCTTCTTCTTCTTTTTTTTTCTTTTAACATATAATGTATTATTTGTTTCAGAGGTACAAGTCTGTGATTCAACATTCTTACACAATTCACAGTGCTCACCATAGCACATACCCTCCCCAATGTCTATCACCCAGGCACTCCATCCCTCCCACCCCCCACCACTCCAGCAACCCTCAGTTTGTTTCCTGAGATTAAGAATTCCTCATTATCAGTGAGGTCATATGATATATGTCTTTCTCTGATTGACTTATTTCGCTCAGCATAATATCCTCCAGTTCCATCCACATCATTGCAAATGGCAAGTTTTCATGGTTTCAGATGGCTGCATAATATTCCATTGTATATATGTATGACATCTTTATCCATTCATTTGTTGATGGACATCTTGGCTCTTTCCACAGTTTGGCTTTTGTGGACATTGCTGCTATAAACATCGGGGTGCACGTACCCCTTCAGATCCCTACTTTTGTATCTTTGAGGTAAATACCCAATAGTGCAATTCTAGGTTGTAGGGTAGCTCTATTTTCAACTTTTTGAGGAACCTCCATACTGTTTTCCAGAGTGGCTGAACCAGCTTGCATTCCCACAAACAGTGTAGGAGGGTTCCCCTTTCTCCGCATCCCCGCCAACATCTGTCGTTTCCTGACTTATTAATTTTAGCCCTTCTGACTGGTGTGAAGTGGTATCTCACTGAGGTTTTGATGTGGATTTCCCTGATGCTGAGGGATGTTGAGCACTTTTTCATGTGTCTGTTGGCCATTTGGATGTCTTCTTTGGAAAAATGTCTGTTCATGTCTTCTGCCCATTTCTTGATTGGATCATTTGTTCTTTGGGTGTTGAGTCTGGTAAGTTCTTTATAGATTTTGGATACTAGCCCTTTATCTGATATGTCATTTGCAAATATCTTCTCCCATTCTGTCAGTTATTTTTTGGTTTTGTTGACTGTTTCTTTTGCTGTGCAAAAGCTTTTTATCTTGATGAAGTCCCAATAGTTCATTTTTGCCCTTGCTTCCCTTCCCTTTGCGAAGTTTCTAGGAAGAAGATGCTGCAGCTGAGGTCAAAGAGGTTGCTGCCTGTGTTCTATAGGATTTTGATGGATTCCTGTCTCACATTTAGATCTTTCAACCATTTTGAGTCTATTTTTGTATGTGGTATAAGGAAATGGTCCAGTTTCATTCTTCTGCATGTGGCTGTCCAATTTTCCCAATACCGTTTGTTGAAGAGACTGTCTTTTTTCCATTGAACATTCTTTCCTGCTTTGTTGAAGATGAGTTGACCATAGAGTTGAGGGTCTATTTCTGGGCTCTCTATTCTGTTCCATTGATCTATGTGTCTGTTTTTGTGCCAGTACCATACTGTCCTGATGATGACAGCTTTGTAATAGAGCTTGAAGCCAAGAATGGTGATGCCACCAGCTTTGCTTTTCTTTTTCGACATTCCTCTGGCTATTCGGGGTCTTTTCTGGTTCCATACAAATTTTAGGATTACTTGTTCCATTGCTTTGAAAAAAATTGATGTCATTTTGATAGGGATTGCATTGAATGTGTAGATTGCTCGAGGTAGCATTGACATCTTCACAATATTTGTTCTTCCAGTCCATGAGCATGAAACATTTTCCATTTCTTTGTGTCTGCCTCCATTTCTTTCATGAGTATTTTATAGTTTTCTGAGTACAGATTCTTTGCCTCTTTGGTTAGATTTATTCCTAGGCATCTTATGGTTTTGGATGCAATTGTAATAGGGATTGACTCCTTAAATTCTCTTTCTTCTGTCTTGTTGCTGGTATATAGGAATGCCACTGATTTCTGTGCACTGATTTTCTATCCTGCCACTTCACTGAATTCCTGTATGAGTTCTAGCAGTTTTGGGGTGGAGTTTTTTGGGTTTTCCATATAAAGTATCGTATCATCTGCAAAGAGTGAGAGTTTGACTTCTTCTTTGCTGATTCGGATGCCTTTTATTTCTTTTTGTTGTCTGATTGCTGTGGCTAGGACTTCTAATACTATGTTGAATAGAGGTGGTGATAGTGGACATCCCTGCCGTGTTCCTGACCTTAGGGGAAAAGCTCTCAGTTATTCCCCATTGAGAATGATATTTGCTGTGGGTTTTCATAGATGGCTTTTATGATATTGAGGTATGTACCCTCTATCCCTATACTCTGAAGAGTTTTGATCAAGAAAGCATGCTGTACTTTGTCAAAGGCTTTTTCTGCATCTATTGAGAGGATCATATGGTTCTTGATCTTTCTTTTATTAATGTGTTGTATCACATTGATTGATTTGCGGATGTTGAACCAACCTTGCAGCCCAGGGATAAATCCCACTTGGTCATGGTGAATAATCCTTTTAATGTACTGTTGGATCCTATTAGCTAGTATTTTGGTGAGAATTTTTGCATACATGTTCATCAAGGATATTGGTCTGTAATTCTCCTTTTTGATGGGGTCTTTGTCTGGTTTGGGGATCAAGGTAATGGTGGTCTCATAAAACGAGTTTGGAAGTTTTCCTTCCATTTCTATTTCTTGGAACAGTTTCAGAAGAATAGGTATTAATTCTTCTTGAAATGTTTGGTAGACTTCCCCTGGGAAGCCATCTGGCCCTGGGCTTTTGTTTGTTGGGAAATTTTTGATGACTGCTTCAATTTCCTTAGTGGTTATAGGTCTGTTCATGTTTTCTATTTCTTCCTGGTTCAGTTTTGGTAGTTGATACATCTCTAGGAATGCATCCATTTCTTCCAGGTTATCTAATTTGCTGGCATAGAGTTGTTCATAATATGTTCTTTTAATTGTTTGCATTTCTTTGATGTTGGTTGTGATCTCTCTTCTTTCATTCATGATTTTGTTGATTTGGGTCATTTCTCTTTTCTTTTTGATAAGTCTGGCCAGGGGTTTATCAGTCTTGTTAATTCTTTCAAAGAACCAGCTCCTAGTTTCGTTGATCTGTTCTACTGTTCTTTTGGTTTCTATTTCATTGATTTCTGCTCTGATCTTTATGATTTCTCTTCTCCTGCTGGGTTTAGTTTTTATTTGCTGTTCTTTCTCCAGCTCCTTTAGGTGCAGGGTTAGGTTGTGTATTTGAGACCTTTCTTGTTTCTTGAGAAAGGCTTGTATTGCTATATACTTTCCTCTTAGGACTGCCTTTGCTGCATCCCAAAGATTTTGAACAGTTGTGTTTTCATTTTCATTTGTTTCCATGAATTTTTAAATTCTTCTTTAATTTCCTGGTTGACCCATTCATTCTTTAGTAGGATGCTCTTTAGCCTCATGTATTTAAGTTCTTTCCAACTTTCCTCTTGTGATTGAGTTCTAGTTTCAAAGCATTGTGGACTGAAAATATGCAGGGAATGATCCCAATCTTTTGGAACTGGTTGAGACCTGTTTTGTGACCTGTTTTGTGACCTAGGATGTGATCTATTCTGGAGGATGTTCCATGGGGACTAGAAAAGAATGTGTATTCCGTTGCTTTGGGATGGAATGTTCTGAATATATCTGTGAAGTCCATTTGGCCCAATGTGTCATTTAAAGTCTTCATTTCCTTGTTGATCTTTTGCTTAGATAATCTGTCCATTTCAGTGAGGGAGGTGTTAAAGTCCTCCACTATTATTGTATTATTGTCGATGTGTTTCTTTGCTTTTGTTATTAATTGCCTTATATAATTTGCTGCTCCCATGTTAGGGGCATAGATTTTTAAAATTGTTAGATCTTCTTATTGGCTAGACACTTTAAGTAAGGATATAGAGTCTTTGGTTTAAAATCTAATTTGTCTTTGGTTTAAAATCTAATTTGTCTGATATAAGGATTGCCACCCCAGCTTTCTTTTGGTGTCCATTACCATGGTAAATGATTTTCCACCCCCTCACTTCAATCTGGGGGTGTCTTTGGGTCTAAAATGAGTCTCTTGTAGACAGCATATCAATGGTCTTGTTTTTATATCCAATCTCATACCCTGTATCTTTTGATGGGACATTTAGCCCATTTACATTTAGGGTAACTATTGAAAGATATGAATTTAGTGCCATTGTATTGCCTGTAAGGTGACTGTTACTGTATATTGTCTGTGTTCCTTTCTGGTCTATGTTACTTTTAGGCTCTGTCTTTGCTTAGAGGACCCCTTTCAATATTTCTTGTAGGGCTGGTTTCGTGTTTGCAAATAAATTTAGATTTTGTTTGTCCTGGAAGCTTTTTGTCTCTCCTTCTATTTTCAATGACAGCCTCGCTGGATATAGTATTCTTGGCTGCCTATTTTTGTCATTTAGTGCTCTGAATAGATCATGCCAGTCCTTTCTGGCCTGCCAGGTCTCTGTGGATAGGTCTATTGCCAATGTAATGTTTCTACCATATAGGTTACATATCTCTTCTCCTAAGCTGCTTTCAGGATTTTCTCTTTGTCTCTGAGACTCGGTAGTGTTACTATTAGATTTTGGGGTGTTGACCTGTGTTTATTGATTTTGAGGGGGGTTCTCTGTGCCTCCTGGATTTTGATGCCTGTTTCCTTCCCCAAATTAGGGAAGTTCTCTGCTATAATTTGCTCCAGTATATCTTCTGCCCCTCTCTCTCTTTCTTCTTCTTCTGGGATCCCAATTATTATATTGTTTCATTTTATGGTATCACTTATCTCTCAAATTCTGCCCTCATGGTCCAGTAGTTGTTTTTCTCTCTTTTTCTCAGCTTCTTTATTTTCCATCATTTGGTCTTCTATCACTAATTCTCTCTTCTGCCTCATTTATCATAGCAGTTAGAGCTTCCATTTTTTATTGCACCTCATTAATAGCCTTTTTGATTTTGACTTGGTTAGATTTTAGTTCTTTTATTTCTCCCAAAAGGGTTTCTCTAGTACTTTCCATGCTTTTTTCAAGCCCAGCTAGTATTTTAAAATCATCACTCTGAACTCTAGTTCTGACATCTTACTAATGTCTGCATTGATTATGTCCCTGGCAGTCATACTGCCTCTTGTTCTTTTTTTTTTGAGGTCATTTTTTCCATCTTGTCATTTTTTCCATAGGAGAATTGATGAATGAGAGAACAAAATGCTAACAGGATAACAACAACCCCAGAAAAATATACACTAAACAAATCAGAAGAGACCTGAAACTGGGGGAAAAGAAAGGGAAAGAAAGAAAAAAGAAAAGAAAAAGAAAAGGTTAAAAGCAAACAAAAAACAGAATATGATCAAATATCAGGCTGGTGTATATCAGTGCCACACACTAGATTTTGGGTGTATTTTGATCCATTAGAAGAAAGTGCGTCCCAAAATTTTAAAGAAAGAAAACTTATATATATACAAAAGTAAGGCTAAATACGATGAAGGGATGGAATATGACTGTAAAGATGAAAATTATAAAAGATTTTATAAAAGGAATTGATAAGATAAGAAGTTGGTTGAAAAAAGAAAGAAGAGGATTTAAAAAAAAATAAAAAGGGAGAGAATGTGATCAGGCAGGAGACTAGAACAAAGCCATACACTAGAGATTTAGGGTATATTTTGGTCTGTTAGAAGAAACTGTATCCCAAAATTTTAAAGAGAGAACAACTTATATATATATATATATATACCGAAAATAAGGTTAACTACTATGAAGGGATAGAATATGACTCTAAATAAGAAAAATAAAAAGATTTTTTTAAAAAGGGATTAATAAGATGTTGGTTGAAAAAGGGAAAAAGAAAAATTAAAAAAAGAAAAAGAAAAAGAAAGTTAAAAAAAATTAACTTTGAAAGACTAAAGAATCAGGGGGAAAAAGCCATGAATTCTATGTGCAGTATTCCCCTAGCCCTGGAGTCCTGCTGTTATCATTGATTGGTAAACTTGGTCTTGGCTGGCTGTTCATGCTGATCTTCTGAGGGAGGGGCCTGTTGCCGTGGTTCCCAAATGTCTTTGCTGGAGGCAGAATTGCCCCACCCTTGCCGGATGGGGCTAAGTAATCTGCTCAGGTTTGCTCTCAGGAGCTTTTATTCCCTGCAAGCTTTCCATACAGTTTTGGAGGATGAGAGTGAAAATAGCAGCCTCCCAATCTCCGCCCCAGAGGAGCCAAGAACTCAGGGTCCCACTCCTCAGTGAGCCCCCTGAGAAAAGCAGTCAGTCACTACTGTCTCCCCAGTCTCTGGCCGCACTCCGTGCTCACCTGGCCTGTGACCGAGCATTTCTATCTCTGGCACCCGACTCGGTGTGGAGTCTCCAAACCCAGCAGATCCCTGCATTGTGCTCCCACACTGCTCCTCCCAGGGGAAGAAGGGAGTCTCCCCAGATCTGCCACTTGTTGGGTCCCTGCTGGGGGAGCAGTGGCCTGACTGTGTTGTGGATCACAGTTTGTGGCAACCCTAAGCTGTGAGCCCACTCCTCGGTTCCGTCTCTGCAGCCGGCTTCCCCGCTCTCATACCCCAGAGCTCTGCCACACTCAGGTACCCCCGGTCTTTCTGTGACCCCGAGGGTCCTGAGACCACACTGTCCCAGCGAGGGTTCCACCACCCGCTTAGCCACTGGAGCAACGTCCCTCAGCGGAGCAGACTTCTAAAAGTTCCAATTTTGTGCTCTGAGGCTCTATCAATTGCCAGAAGAGGCCGATGGAGGCCCCCTCCCCCGCCGTCTATCCTCCCGAATACCACCTGGGATTCACTTCTCCGCACGTCCTACCTTCCAGTAAGTGGTTGCTTTTCTGTTCAGAGAGTTGCTGCTATTTTTTTCTTTGATCTCCTGTTGAGTTCGTAGGTGTCCAGAATGGTTTGATCCCTATCTAGCTGAATTCCTGGGACCAGATGAAATCCAGGTCTCCTACTCCTCTGCCATTTTGCTCCCCGGATCCGACTGTGTAATATATCTTGAGGTCTGGAATTGTGATACCTTCAGGCTTTGTTCTTTCCCAAGATTGCTTTGGCTATGTGAGGTCTTCTGTGGTTCCATATAAATTTTAGTATTATTCTAGTTCTGTGAGAAATGTTATTGGTATTTTGATAGGGATTGCATTGGATCTGTATATTGCTTTTGGTGATATGGACATTTTAACAATATTCATCTTCCCAATCCAGGAGCATGGCATGTGTTTCCATTTGTGTTTTCTTCGATTTCTGTCATCAGTGTTTTATAGTTTTCAGGGTACAGGTCTTTTAGATCCTCGACTAAGTATATTAAGTATATTAAGTATATTCTTAGGTATTTTATTATTTTTGATGCAATTGTAAATGGAGTTTTTTTTTTAATTTATCTTTCTACTACTTTGTTATTAGTGTATAAAAACACAATGAGTATCTGTGTATTAATGTTGTATCCTGAAACCTTATTGAATTCATTTATGACTTCTAATAGCTTGTTTTTGGTGGAGTTTTTAGAATTTATATAGTATCATGTCATCAACAAATAGTGAAAGTTTTACTTGTTCTTTACCAGTTTCAATCCTTTCATTTCTTTATGTTATCTAATTGCTGTGGGTAGACTTAAGTCAAGTAAAAGTGGTAAGAGTGGGTATCCAAGTCTTGTTCCTGTCCTTAAAGGAAAAGCTCTGTTTTTCACCATGAAGTATGTTAGCTGTGGGGTTGTCATATATGGCCTTTATTATGTGAAGTATGTTCCCTCTCAATCCCCTTTGTTGAGTATTTTTAGCATGAATGGATGTTGAATTTTGTCAAATGCTTTTTCTGCATCTATTAAAATAATCATATAATTTTTAGCCTTCTAATGTGGTATATCACATTGATTCATTTGTGAATACTGAACTATCCTCAGATCCCTGGATAAATCCCACTCAGTCATGGTGGATGATCTTTTTAATGTGTTGTTGAATGCAATTTGCTAATAATTTGTTGAGGACTTTTACATCTATGTTCATCAGGGATATTGTCCTATAGTTTTCCTTTTTTTTTTTGTAGTGTGTTTGTCTGGTTTTGGTATCAGGGTAATGCTGACCTCAGAATATATTTAGAAGCCTTCTTTCCTCTTCTATTTATCAAAATAGTTTGAGGAGAATAGGTATTAACTCTTCTTTAATTCTTTGGTATGATTCTCCTGTGAATCCATCTGGTCCTGGCCTTTTGTGTGTTGGTAGTTTTTTGATTACTGATTCAATTTCATTTCTAGTAATTCCTCTGTTCAGATTTTCTACTTCTTCTTGATTCAGTTTTGGAAGATTGTATGTTTCTAGGAATTTATCCATTTCTTCTAGGTTGTCTAATTTATTGACATATAATTTTTCATAGTAAGCTCTTATAATCCCTTGTTTTTCAGTGGTGTCAGTTTTTACTTCTCTTTCATTTCTGATTTTATTTGTGTCTTCTTTTTTCTTGATGAATCCAGTTAAAGGTTTATCAATTTGTTTATCTTTTCAAAGAACCAGCTCTTGGTTTCATTGATCTTTTCTATTTTTTTGTGTGTGTCTATTTCATTAATTTGTGCTCTGATCTTTATTATTTCTTTCCTGCTACTCACCTTGGGCTTTGTTCTTTTTCTAGTTCCCTTCGGTATAAGGTTAGATTGTTTGAAATTTTTCTTGTTTCTTGAGGTAGACCTACATCACTATAAATTTACCTTTCAGAATTGTTTCCCTGCATTCTAACTGTTTTGGACTGTGGTGTTTTCATTTTAATTTCTATCTCTGTATTTTTAAATTTGTTCTTTAATTTCTTTGTTGACCCCTTCATTGTTTAGGAGCATGCTATTTAGCCTTCACATGCTTGTGTTTGTTTTTTTCTTCTGATCAATTTCTAGTTTCATACTGTAGTGGTCAGAAAAGATGCATGATATGATTTCAATCTTCTTAAAATTATTGAGACTGGTTTTGTGGCTTAACATATCATCTATCCTAAAGAACATTCCATGTGCTCTTGAAAAGAAAATGTGTATTCTTTTGTTTTGGGATGTTTATATATATATATATATATATATATATATATATATATATATATATATATATATATATCCATCTGGTCTACTGGATCATTCAAAGACACTGTTTGCTTACTGATCTTCTGCTTGGATGAGCTATCCACTTATGTAATTTGGGTGTTAAAGTCCCCTACAATTATTGTATTATTATCAGTTTCTTCCTTTATGTCTGTTAGGATTTGCTTTATGTATTTAGGTGATCTGCTATAAGGTGTATAACTATTTACAGTTGTTATACCCTCTTGTTGGATTGATCCCTTTATCATTTTGTAATGTCCTTCTTTACCTCTTGGTATATTCTTTGTTTTAAGGTCAATTGTATAGATAAACATGTTGCTGCCCTGGCTTTTTTTTCACCTCAATTTGCATAGAATATATTTTTCCATGCCCTTACTTCTAGTCTGCATGTGTCTTTAGGTTTCAGTTGAGTATCTTTTCATCAGCATATAGATGGGTCTTGTGTTTTTATCTATTCTGTCACCCTATGTCTTTTGATTTCAGCATTTAGAACATATGCATATAAAGTAATTATTGATAGGTATGTACTTATTGCCATTTTATTAATTGTGTTCTGTTTTTCTAGTTCTTCTATTTCTTTCTTCTTCTCTTGCATTCTCTCTTTGTGATTGACTTCCTGAAGTGTTATATTTGACTGTCTTTCTCTTTAGTTTTGTGTATCTATTATAAGTTTTGGGTTTGAAGTTACCATGAGGTTCATATGTAACATCCCAAGTATATACCAGTTATATTAAGTTGATGGTCATTTAAGTTCAAACATATTCTAAAAGAATCCTTTTTATACTCCCCTCTCTAAATTTTATATATATGTTGTCATATTTTACATCTTCTTATTCATAATTTTATTATGTCTAATTATGGCCTTTTTTCCACTTGAAGAAGTCCCTTTAGTATTTCTTATAAGGCCAGTATAGTGGTGATGAACTCCTTTACCTTTTATTTGTCTGGGAAACTTTATCTCTCTTTCAGTAGTTAATGATAGCATTGCTGCATAGAATGTTCTTGGTTGCAGGGGTTTTTTTTGTTTGTTTTTTGGGTTTTTTTTTCCCTATCATCACATTGAATATGTAATGCCATTCTCTTCTGGCCTGCAAAGCTTCTACTGAAAAATCAGCTGAAAGCCTTATGGGGGTTTCCCTTGTACATAATTGTTTGTTTCTCTTGTGCCACTTTTAAAATTTTCTCTTGATCTGTAGTCTTTCACATGTTAAATATTATGTGTCTTGATGTGCACCTCCTTGGGTTCAGCATGTTTGGAACTCCCTCTGCTTCCTGAACCTGGATATCTCTTTCCCTTGGTTAGTGAAATTTTCAGCTATTATTTCTCCAGATAAGTTTTCTTCTCTTTTCTCTCTCTCTTCTCCTTCTGGGATCCCTATAATGGTGTTGTCCAAGAGATCCCTTAACTTATCCTCATTTAAATTTTTTTTTTTCTTTTTCCTGTTTAGCTTGGGTACCTTCTTTTACCCTGTCTTCCAGATCACTGATCTATTCTGCATTTGCTAATCTTCTGTTGATTTCTTCTAGTGTACTTTCATTTCAGCTATTGTATTCTTCAATTCTGATTGGTGCTTTTTTTTACATTTTCTATGTCTTCATTGAAATTCTTGCTGAGTTCTTCTACTCTTCTCTCCAGTCCAGTAACCATCTTTATGGTCATTACTTTAAACCCTCTATCAGATCTATTGCTTTTCTCCACTTCATTTAGTTCTTTTTTAGCTTTGTCTTCCCCCCCCCCAAAGCATATTCTCTCTCCCTTATTTGCTTGGCTTTCTGTATTTGTTTCATGAATTAGGCAGAAGAGCTACTTCCACTAAACTTGAAGAAATGTTAATGTGTATGATTATCTCCCATGTAGACTCCCATGTAGACTGTGTGCCTGGTTACTTTTGCTGTCTGGCTGGAGCTGGCTGGCATGGGTCATGGGCTAGGGCTGCTCTGGTGAGATGGCCAGAGCTGAAGTGGGCATGAGCTTGGAGGGTCCTCAGGCTCTTTACACAGAGGACATCCTCTGTGCCAGGACAGCTGAAGCTGAAGTAGGTATAAGCCAGGGAGTCCCAAGGATCTCCAAGCAGAGGACACCTTGGCAGGACAGCTAAAGCTAATGTGGACACATGCCAGTAGTGTGGTCTTTGGACTCTCTGTGCAGAGGGTGTCCTGGCCAGATAGCTGAGTTGAAGTGGGTGCAAGCCAAGAGGTCTGGTGTCTCTACATGCAAGGGTACTTTGGCAGGATAGCTGAAGCTTATATGGGTGTAAGCCAGGGTGTTATGAGGCTCTCCATGCAGACAGTAAGGCTGAATTTCCTTCCTATACTTCAACCAAAAGAGTATATTCAACAGGTTGAATGTAGTTGGAAATTTGGGAATCCAGATTTCTTCCTTTAAGCCAGCCATTAAATAGATTTGACAAAAACATAAAACAATGCAACTCTTCTCACTAGTATTTTCACTAGGGAAAGTATAGTTACTTTTATAACATTATTTACATTAAGTTATCATGGGTTTATTATTTTAAAGTTAGTAAATAAATATTTTAAAGTTTTCCTCATTTTATAGTACAGTAAGTATTGATAACTACACCCCACATAAATTTGAATTCTTTGGGGTCTGGGGTCCTCAATAGTTTTTAAGAGTATAAATTGTTTGGAGGCTAAAAAATTGGAGAATCACTGGTATAGGAAAAAATAAGACTATCCAGCATCATGGTAGAATTTGCCTCAAACATAATAAATAGCTTTTGATTGAACTTTTCTGACTATAAGAATGCCAATGCTCATTGAGAATTTCAGATTTACTAATCCAAAAGTTGTCCTAGAGTATCTGAGATGGGTTTCCTGAAGAATGTCTAATTCATACCTCCTTTTGGGAGTCCTCATTTCTTGGTTAGGACTAAAAGATACTGGATTTATCTTGGGTACAATGTTATGACTATGGGTAGAGTCAGGCTAAGAAATATGTGCCATAAGGAGCCTCAGGATCTATTTGCATTTTGAGTATTTCTAACCATTGATGACCTTCATAAGAACATACTGCCTAAAACAGTATTTCTTGAGATATAAGTCAAACAGCATGAAATTTAGAAGGTTAGAATGACTTTTAACCCTAGATTCCCAACTAATTCCTTTAAGTAAACCAGTGCTCTGGTTTACTTAAAGGAATCACCTTTAAGTAATAACCTAAATTAAGTAAAGTTTAATTAAAGGAATTACCAGGAAAACCTGAAGTGAAGGGTTCAGAGACAAGATCCTCAGAAGGTGTTTTTTTCCCCATTTCTCAGTCCTCTCAAACTTAGTAACTTAGTTGCTCAAGCAATTCCACATCTAATATCTGAGCAAACCCTTTCATTTCAACTACAAACTCTATTTCAAACATGTCCACATCTCCAAAGCTCTGCTACCACTACACTAGGGTAATGCATCACTATATTTCTGGACAGTGGTAATGCTCCCTTTACTAATCTTCAATTCTTACCTATATCTAATTTATTTTCCTCAGAAAAATCAGAAAAAAAGAATCTTTTTTAAAATTCGGATCTAACCTATTCACTCTCCTGCTTTGCAAATTTTCAAATAGATTCGCACTGAAATGCACTAGGATAAAATCTAACTTTTTGATCTTCCTAGATAGGGTTTATCAATTTAATTTTTTTCCAAAGAACAGTCCATGGGGGAGTTTTCTCTATTTGTTTTCTGTTCTTGATTTTCTTGATTTCTGCACTTATTTTTATTATTTCCTCCTTTATGCCTTGGACCTAATTTGCATTACTTTTTCTACTTTCTTAAAACTGAAGCTTAGATCATTAATTTGATACTTTTCTTCATTTATAGTGTAAGGCTTTAATTCATAAATTGTCCTCTAAGCCCTGTTTTAGCTATATCTCATAAATTTTTATATGTTATATTTCATTATAATTCATTAAAAATAGTTCTTAATTTTGTGATTTTTGATTTGACCCATGGGATATTTTAAAGTATGTTGTTTAATTTCCACATATTTGGGAATTTTCAAGATATCTTTCTGCAATTAATTTTTAGATTATTTCTACTATGGTCAAAGGACATTCTTTGCATTTTAATTTTTTTTTTTAATATGTTAAGGTTTGTTTTCTAGTCTACTTAACTTGCATTTATGTGCAGTTAAAAAGACTGTTGTGTTCTGCTGTTTGGGTAGAATGTTCCATAAATATCAATTAGCTCTTCTACTAACCATAATGATATTTCATATACTTGTTCAGTTGATCACTGAAAAAAAGAGTATTGAAATCTCTAAATATAATTATGAATTTGTCTATTTCTCTTCTCAGTTTGTTTTGTTTTTGTTTTTGTTTTACTTCATATATTTTGAAGCTCTCTTCTTATGTGTGTAAACTTTTAGGACTATTATGTCTTCTTGATTAATTGACCCCTTCAACATAATGTAATGCCCCTCTTTATTCTGGCAGTATTCCTTGTGGTGAAATTTATTTTTTCCAATATTAATATAGTCACTCTAGATTTTTTTTTATTATATTGCTTTAAATTTAAAAAAAAAACTATTTTTCAATTCAATTTAAGGTAGGTTGTCTGGAGATAGTATCTACTTGGGTCTCTGTCTTTTATTTGGTGTGTTCAGAGTACTTATATTTAATGTATTTATTAATATGACTGTATTAAAATGTCCATCTTCCTAGATGTTCTCTATTTGTTTTGTCTTTTGTCCCATACCCCTTTCTGCCTTCTTTTGGGTTGATGAGTTTTTTGAGTTGATGAGTTTTTATGATTTTATTTTTTCAATGATTGACTTGTTATTCATACATTTTATGAAAAATAGCTTTTGCTTTAGAATGTACAATATATATTTCTTTAATTAAGGTAGAGTGCAGGGCGCCTGGGTGGCTCAGTTGGTTGAGCGACTGCCTTCGGCTCAGGTCATGATCCTGGAGTCCCAGGATCGAGTCCCGCATCAGGCTCCCTGCTCAGCAGGGAGTCTGCTTCTCCCTCTGACCCTCCCTTGTCTCATGCTCTCTCTCTCTATCTCATTCTCTCTCTCAAATAAATAAATAAAATCTTTAAAAAAAAAAAAAGGTAGAGTGCAATAAGTAACCTGTTATATAGACATAGAAAACTGATACTTTATGTATGTATACTGTAAGGAATTTATACAGTATATTCCCAATTCCTCCCTCCTATCTTTTGTAATATTGTTGCTATATATTTTACTTTCATAAATTCTATCAATTCGCAATACATTGCTATTCCTTTTGTTTTAGGTAGTTCTACAGCAATTTAAATTTATAAAAAGTTTTATATTTATGTTAATTCATGCCACCCCCAGCGGCCTTCATATCTTGGACTTGATCCATCATCCCTCCAGCAGTGTATATTGGGCCTCAAATTCTGTGTTTTCTATTACCCTTCAATAGGTTATCACAAACAGTGACTTAAAACAACACCCATTTGGGGAACTAAGTAGAGGTATTAGTTTCATGGTATTGTAAATAAACCAAATGCCACTAAATCGTGTACTTCAAAATGGTTAATTTTATATTATGTGAATGTTACCTTAAAAAAAAAAAATTGTTGAAGCCAAGGTTTTTACTCCCTTAGGGAGCTGCTTAGAGCCCATTCAACTGAAGGTGATAAAAACAAAACAAAACATACCCATTTATGATCTCATAGTTTCTTCAGTTGGAATTCCAGAGACAATGTCTGCTTAGGGTCATGAGGCTGAAATCAAGTTTTGGCCAGGGCTGCAGTTTCATCTGAGGCTTTGGGTCCCCTTTTATGCTCATTCAGGTTGTCAGCAGAATACAATTCCTTTTCTCTTAATTTAATTTAATTTTTTTAATTTAAATTCAATTAGCCAAGGTATAGTACATCATTAGTTTTTGATATAATGTTCAATGATTTATTAGTTGAACCTAACAGCTAGTGCTCATCATATCATGTGCCCTCTTTAATTCCCATCACCCAGTTACCCCATTTCTTATGATTGCAGGACTAAGTTTCTTACTTTCTTGTTAACTGGGGGTCATTCTCAGCAGTTGGAAGTGCCTGTCATTCTCTGCAAACCGTGGTGGCTTGCTCCTTCAAAGTCAACATGAAAGTCCCTCTGACTTCAGGATATTGAGGGACATCTTAGCATTCTGCCTACCACCTTACATTTATCCACAGTGCACATTCACATTCATGTAGTGCTTGTTCCTTGTGCTTGGGATGGGATGAGTTTGGTAGAAGGTTTTTGTTTATTTGTTTGTTTTGTTTTGTTTCTCAACATCTGTTCCATCTACAACTTATAGCTTTCCTTTCAACTATCCTTTCACAGAAGGTCTTTCTCCATGCTCTTGAATTTCCTCCAGCAGTGGACTGCTCTTACTTGCAACACAGATTATTAAACTGCTGGTGGGGGGGGAAGGGAGTAGTTCTCAGTTGTTCTGGTCTAGCCTTCATTGTAGGTAGACACCACATCCCTGATTTTTAGTTGTGGAGCATTTTCGGTGCCTTGCCCATGTCCATCAGTTGTAAGATAATTCTGATTATCTTGGTCCAAGATGTATTTCTGCTCCTTCCCCAAGGATAGAGAGGATTATTTTCTATTCTTTTCCTCCAGCTGGAATGGGTCTTCTCCCTACTTTAAAGCTTTTGTTTCACAGGGAAGATAGAGGTTAGATGGTGTGTATTTCTTTCCCAGGTATCAACCAGAAAGGAGTTTTTCTTGGGCCCTTTGCCCTCACTTTCTATCATGAGCTCACACAGAGGTCTCTGGGGAAGAACCTGTATGTTTGTGCAAATTCCTCTTGTGTGTTTGTCTTCCAGTACTTCTATACTCACATGTACCCATATTCAACACTTAGAAACTTATTAAAAATTTTAGCTGGGTTCTTACTGGCCTTCAAAGTATCCTGTGTTTACTCTAGGTAAACAAGTGCTAACATCCTGTATCTCTTTGGAGGTGTCTGCCTTTCCTTAGCTATTGGCTTAGTTCATTGCCTTGCAAGCACAGCTCTCAGATAGGGTCAAGAAAGTTTGCAATCTTGTAGGTTATCTGATGCTATATTTCTGTAAAGTTGGAAGCAATCTTCTTCAGCTTTTTATTTTTTTAAGATTTTATTTATTTATTTGAGAGAGAGAGAGACAGAGAGAGAGAGAGCATGAGCAGGGTGAGGGCAGAGGGAGAAGCAGGCTCCCAGCTGAGGAGGGAGCCCAAGGCCAGGCTCAATCTCAGGACTCCAGGATCATGACCTGAGCCAAAGGCAGATGCTTAACTGACTGAGCCACCCGGGCACCCCCCTCTTCAGCTTTTTACATTCTAGGAAAACTCTATTAACTTTTGTTGTTACTGTTGTGCATCTTCCTTAAAAATAATTCCCATGAAGAGAATGGGTATACCTGTTTTATTCACCAAGCCTAACCCTTATTTTGTGACTACTATGTATTTGTTAAATAAAGCAATGAATATATGAACAAATGAGTAAGTGAACGAATGAATTACATTGAGGAGATTTAGCAGGAAGTTAACAGAAAAGTAGAGCAAATAAGAACACTTCCAGCACTTTAGTAGAGTAGTCATGTCTGATATAGAACCATGCAATTTCCAAGAATTCTGTGTAAAAACAATGCAAAGAAGGAAGACTGTTTCCAAGTAGATGGAGCTTATAGGATCAGGAGAGCAGTCAGTCACTTTCTTATAAAACTGGCTGGCATGGAGAATAAATCGTCCTTATGGAGGCCCAGTACTTTGTGAGAAAAAAAGAAAATTGGGACCCTAGATACCATGAAGGAAAGTGGTGGGATGACTAGCTATTTATATATTGTTGAATACACATAGATTCAACCCTTGAGAGAACACAGTGTAGTGGTTGCTGGGGTGAGCTCAACAGATCTTCCTTCAGAGCCAAGACACTCAGTCTGAAGCTGCCAGCACTGTTGGTTGCTGATATCTCATAGCTGTGTTACTCTGCCAAAAAAAGCTACATTATTCAAGGTTTTTCTCCCTGTCTGCCATCCCCACCAACAGTTATACCAATGAAGGAACACAAAGGCCAGACCCTCATGCATTCCAGCTTCAGAGTTCTCTATGAGATTGTTGGAAGTCCCCATTGCAACTGCATCACAGCTTAACTTCTAATCTCACTTCCCTCACTTTCACAGATGCTGTTCCTTATAATATTCGCTAACAGACTTCCCCAACACATATCTTTGAGGCAGTTCCCTGGGGAAACAAATCTGCAGCAAGAAGAAATGCTCATGGGGCGCCTGGGTGGCTCAGTTGCTTAAGCGACTGCCCTGGGCTCAGGTCATGATCCTGGAGTCCTGGGATCGAGTCCCGCATTGGGCTCCCTGCTCGGCAGGGAGTCTGCTTCTCCCTCTGACCCTCCTCCCTCTCATGCTCTCTGTCTCTCATTCTCTCTCTCTCAAATAAATAAATAAAAATAAAATCTTAAAAAAAAAAAAAGAAGAAATGCTCATTTTCAAATCTTGCCAATTTGGAAATTTAGCATTGTTGATATATTGATTATCCAGTTATCTGCCCATTGGTTCCAGAAACCATGGTATGATAGGCTGAATGGTGATCCCCCAACCTGATTCCCCAAAACATGTGAATATGTTACCTTACATAGTCAAGATATAATTAAATTAAGGATGGGGAGATTATTGTGGATTATCTGAGTGAGCCCCCAAATAATCACAAGGATTTTTTTAAGAGGGAGGCAAGAAGATTAGACACAGATGATGATGTGATGACAGAAGGACAGGAACAGAGGGGGAGATGTGAAGATGCTCTACTGCTGTTCTGAAGATGGAGAAAGAGACCATAAGCCAAGGAATGGAAATAGCTTCTAGAATCTCAAAAAAAAAAAAAAAAAAAAGGAAACAAATTTTCCCCTTATGGCCTCTAGAAAGAATGAAGCCTTGCAGATTCTTTTTAGATTTTGACTGCCAGACACGTGAGATTTAAAAAAAAAAAAAAATTGTGTTATTTTAAAACAACTTTGTGGTAATTTCTTACAGAGTCAATAGGAAATTAATGCAATTAAAAATTTAGGAACAGAAGGGACAAGTCTAAGACTGTTCAAGAATGATCAAATGTTTATAGAGATGGAACTAGAGAGATAAGACTATTAATGTCATTTCCCTTCTATTTTTTAATCAGTGTTTATAATGTGGTTATATTATTTTCATTGTATAAAATAAATTTATAATTTTTAAAAAGCATGACCATTATTACCTGCTCCATCTGTAGTTCCTTAAATTTAGTGGGCAACTGAATTCTTTTTAGCGCAGTGCACACATAAAAGTTTAGCAGGGACAACATGGATTCCAGTTATTTGACCAGACCCATGCTAACCATACTGCAACTTAATAGTTTGACCCATGTCATTCCACTGATGCTTGAATCTTTAGTTTCATATTCTGGTGAGTGACATTTCAAAGTTCTCTCTCTGATCTTTACTTTTGGCTTTCTGTCCAACCTTGATTTCAGCTTTGCCATCTCTAGAAAAAGGAGATAAGAATACCTAAAATAAACCACATCATTTTCAACATAAATTCACATACCAAAATTTTCTGCTAACATTTTATACATGAATTTTTCTCTCCAAAATGTATACCTTTAATCTCTCTGAAACCTAGTTTTTTACCTGAAAAAATATGCTGGCAAATTAATTAGCAATAACGGCAGATTTTCACTAGGAAGAAAGTTTGTAAAATTTGAGTGTGTGGAACAGATGGTCGCATTGAAAAATGACTATTACCAAGTGCCTCGTATGGAAGATATACTAAGAATTTCTCAAGAAAACATGATGATTAACTCATGTGTAACATTACTCTACATACATTTGGACGACAAACTTAATCTATGCTCTTAAAATGATAGATTTCTTGGTGGTGATTCCCAAGTTGTTCCACTGAAATATTGGAATGGTCATGGCCATGAATGCGATATATTCTCCCCTTAAGACTTACCTTTCTAATCTCAAGGTCATCTTCTTAATTCTTTAATAAATCTCACCACATTCTGCCAATATCTTAGGGTTAAATTTTCTGGAAATGACTTTCTCATGGTTCGGATTTAGGTTCAGGTATTATTACTTTAAGTGCCTATAATAATAGGCCTTTTTACATGCATTAGCTTAAAAAGTACCTTACTGTAGACACTACAAATCTTTGTCATCTGACATATAAGTCTAATCTGTAGACAACAGATAGGAAAAGAGATATGGAAAAGCAAATTCTGTGGGCCAGTTGAAATAATTATTAATGTTCAGATGTTTCAGTCATCAGCTTGAGCTTGTTCACACAGAGACGAGGGCTCTGCTGTATACTCTGATGTACTTGCCCATTAAAACATCATGAAGCTGTCGGACTGGTATATGGAGAGTGGAAGGTGTGAATTTGTCCTTTTCTCTTGCCCACCCCACTTTAGTTATAAGCCTCTGTTCAGTTTCCAGACTCCTGAGAGAGTGAAGCTTGGCAAGGTGATTTCACTTGCACACCACTTTGATGAACTGAGCTCACCAACCATAAACATTTAAAGTGTGGTGACAGTCAGGTTCATTTTATAAGGCCTTTGGTCCTGGGGAGCAGAAGAAAAATAAACTAAATTATTTGTAAAGCCCCTCTGAGAGACCTGAATGAGCATCGGTTTTGTTAACTGAAATAGAAACAATTTCCTTTGGAATTGCTAGTGTTCCCTCCCCTTGACAGGTACTCAATGAAAGAAACTGAAGCGCCTTTGTGTAATTAAGTATTTGCCTGCAAGAGCCACTCTGACTCATTCCTCATTTTAAATTGTTTCCATCTACTTCTTTTTCTCTCTAAGCCTCTATTGGGTGCTTTGACCATTTTTCTAACATATTTTTTACCACTACTGTTTCTTCCTTAATCGTGCCCATCTTCTAAAATCCCCTCAGTCCCCTGCGACTAACATAGATGCTTGACTTTGCTATTTTTTTTTCCATTCCATGTTTTTTGTTTGGAAATAAAGCTTGAAAGCTAACGAGTGTAATGAGTGTATTCAACTGAGTATTCCTGAATTTAAGCAACTGAGGGCTTTTTAAATGAATCCTATATTTCTTTGGGGGTGAATACTCTTAATGGAAGTATTCTCCCCTTTACTAAGGGCACATTAAGATAAGTTTAACAACTCTACAGCTCAGTCACTTAAAAATAAGGGTATAAACACATTCTGAGGAAATACTAGACCTTCAAATTTATCTTACACTGCAGCCAGCTTTTATGGCCTATCTTAAGAACTTGGTACTAGCTCTCCTGTTTAATGAGCAGTTTAATTTAAAGCTTAAAATTATTAAGTATTCCAATGGAGTCATAAATAATGCAGTTTATAATATTCTTATCAAGAGCATAAAAATACATTTGTCTTCCATTAACAACATACTTTTAAAGTAGCCTGACCTCTTCAGATGTATAAGAGCATGCAATTAGTGCAATTTGTCACAGGTCTTTTACACGTTAATAAGATGTAATTAATTGTCTGTTTTGTCTAATTAACTTTTCAGACACTGGCAGCTCTTATTCTTTTATTACAAAGCAAGTGTGCCCTATTTGCAATTCTAATACTTGACAGAGAATTCTGACAATAAACTCAAGTCTACAAACCTTAGAAAAAGGGCATTTGGCAATTAAGAAAGAATTCAACAGAGGAACGGTATATATTTTTAGGACATTAATGTATTTAATGTAGAGAGTAGAAAAAAATCCTACCCCAAACTGTCAAGAGTGGAGAAATCCATATTAAAAAATAAATGAGCAAACATACACATACATTCTAAGGGTATATTAATATATACAAACTTATATAATTTCATATTCATTCATTAAGTCCTGCTTATTCATGTTTGAATTCCAACTCTGTAAGATAGTTTATTAGCAACTAGAGATTTAAGGATTACCAAGATAAAATAGTGAAATTACCTGAGTCTTGGAGTAGATGCCTATACTCTGTGTAAACATTTCTTCTCCCAGTAAAGGGTAGACCAGGTGAGTTTTTATGGCAAATTTGTTAAATACGAGCCAAATTTGTTAAATATGAGTCAATATATTTATTCTACTCATCATGTTTTTCAAACTGTAAAATTAGTATGTTTTAATTACAAATATTTGAAAAAAAGAGATATTTTGTTGTATACTATTAAGTATTCAAACATATTTTAATGGATAAAATAATTCTAAAAGGTACTATAATTTATTTAACACTGCAAAAAATCATCTGTGGGCCTTTTTAAAAGTTCTGAATCTGTAATTCTAGGTAAAAACTCTGTATACAAAGGATTGCAACGGACAGTCAAGTTTGAAAAGTGGTTTACCACTATAATACATGTAGTAGTTTTCAAATTAATAGTCGGACAAATAATGCAACAGTTTATGTTCTGCTTCACTAAATATTTTCTTAGGATCCCCCTTAGATGTGAAATCCCAGACCAAAGGCCAAATCTAAATTTTTAAAGTTCTTGATTCATAGAGTCAAACCACTTTACAGAAAATATCCAGAAAGTTGACGCCCCTATACATAATACCAGTCTTACATAGACAGCATTATTTTTAAAATTTATATTTTATTTTAAAAGTCTCTATATTTTGCTTTTTTGAATGATGTCTCTTCTATATGTATTTAAACAGATGCATACATGTATCGTTTCCCTGTCATATTAGTAACAATATTTTTTCTTCATTTCTCTTTTTTTTTAGTATATGTGCTGCCGAAGCGAGCACTCATTTCTCATTTTTATTGTAATATAATGAAGTGCTCGTTGAAACAATGTGCTATGGAATCAGACCATGTGGATTCTAATTCTGGCTGTGCCCTCATTAGCCATGTTACCCTGTGTAAATTCCTTAAACTGTCTGTTCCTTAGTTTCTTCATCCATAAAACAGGGACAATAATAGCACCTATTTCACTGAGTTATCCTAAGGATTAGATATGTCCAGGAAATGTAAAACTCTTAGAAAAACCCCAATTCCTTTTAAATTGGTTGCTGCCCTTCAACAATTGCAATGTTAGACTGAATTATCATTCTCTGTTCTTCATGGCTCACACTCTTAATTTAGAATCAGTTGTAATTTTCTTTCAGGAAAACTCTCAGTAAGTATTAGTATTAATACATTGTTAAACTCAGTAAATATTAGTATTAATACATTGTTCCAATATAGTTTTAAATTATCAGTATTTTTAAATTATCAATATTTTTGTATTTTTTTCATTACTATTATGTTTTGAAAGATCTTGACTTTTCTACGGTCAGTTACATATGTTTTCTTTCCTCAGTGTTTCATGGTCTCTCTCTTTCACATTTCACATTTAATTCATGGGAATTTATCTTAGCATATGTTCAGATGAACAGTTCACTTGACTTTTTTAACTCCCAAGTATCCTTTTCTCATTGCATAGTATCTTCAACAGCTAACAGTTCTATATTGTCATATGTGTATGCTTTTAATACATGCTCAGCTTATATGCAGATTCCCTTTCAGAGCTATCTGTTCTGCAACACTGAACTATCATTTCTTGTACCAGTTTCACACTTTTAATTACTATAGTTTATAATATTGCTTAAGAGCTGACAATACAAGTGCCCTCTTATTCATTTTTATTTTCAATATTGCCTTAGTTATTTTCCTCCTGTAATTCATCAAAATGGACTATAGGACCATAATTTTCAAGTCCTTGAAAAAAAAATCTCACTGTGGTTTCTATTACAGTATGATTAAAACCTATAAATTATGCAGGAAAAATTATTATCTTTACAATAGTTAGTTTTTGTGTCCAAGAATATTGAAGATATCTCAATTTATTCAACATTTTATGGTTTTTATGAGCAATTTTAGAGATGTATTTTTATAGTTCTTTATATTCTGTGTAAAGTAGACTATTCTGTATATAAATTACATATGTATTTAATAATTATACTACTGAATTTCTTACTTGTTTTCATCTGTTTAATGTGGCAAAGGCTGGGGGGAAAAATGTTTATCCCTCTGTTTTGTTTTTCTAGGTTTGGCTTTGTACTTCTAAATGTTTTACCATTTTAAGCTTTGATGTATATCACATTAGGACTCATGATCATTAAGCCCCTATTATGGATGCAGCTTTGAATAATATAACTATTTGATATATCCCCTTTTCTTAAATGCTTACAAAAAGAATAAATGTGTCTGCCCTCATAATCAAAATGTTTAGCTTGATTTCTGAAATTTTGGAAGATTTCTTTGTAGTTTTTTTTCTGTTACCAAACAGATTGTATTTTATCTTAAATTCTATGATTATTTTGGTGGGAAAATATTTTAAATTCTAATAGGTTTCTTAGTTTATTAAATAAACACATTGGTTCTTTTCTGGAATGTAATTTGTAAACTCAGTTTTTGGCTTAATGAATTTGTATTGTGTTGTATTGTTGTGTTGTTTCCTAGAATATCAATTTCACCTCTCCTATTCCTTTTGAGTTCCTATTCTTTTGAGCAACTATTTTAGACTGGATTACCATTCTCTGGTCTCCAGGGCTCATATCCACTCTTTCATTAGAATCAGTTTTGATCTCCCACTGCTTTCTTGGTGAGTCTTTTAAGCCTTTCACCTGTATGCTGCAAATTTTTGTCAAAAGTGGAAATTGCCACTAATTTCCAAGCAATTTTTTGTCTTTGCATTTTTGTCTTCATCCCAATTTTGATTTCCCATGGTGCTCCAAGTTCTTGTTTCTCAAGAAGAGGGCGTATCTTCTTTTATATTGTCAACCTAAATAGGAGTTAAGTTGAGGCAAGCTCAAATTACCAGAAATCTGAGCTTATTCAGGACAGCAGAGGGATTGCAATTCAGGAAATGCACGCTGCAGCAAGCTATAGGGAAGTCCACTGAGAGTTTGGGATGGGCTGTTTTGTGGGCAAGGAGTGCCAAAGAGGGGAGATTCTAGCCTGAACAGTAAGTTCACCGGCTTAAGGATGGGGAGAAATTCTTGGTGGATGTTCATTGGTCATAAGTCTTGATCCTCTATACATCAGGCATTTAATGGAAATCATACTCTCAGTTCTTAAGGTCTGTTCTTCTGAAGGCACAGGTGTGAGACTCTCCATATCCTTTAGTTCCGTTTTAGATTGAAATCCTTTCACGAGGGGCGCCTGGGTGGCTCAGATGGTTAAGCGTCTGCCTTCGGCTCAGGTCATGATCCTGGAGTCCCGGGATCGAGTCCCGCATCGGGCTCCCTGCTCGGCGGGGAGTCTGCTTCTCCCTCTGACCCTCTCCCCCTCTCATGCTGTTTCTCTCTCGCTCGCTCTCTAAAAAATAAATAAATCTTAAAAAAAAAAAAAAAAAAAGAAATCCTTTCACGATGTATTTGATAACACCAAGCATATAAATCATATTTTCATACTTTTATTCTAGAAAGTTATTTTTGCAAATATACTTATTTTCTGCTTTTCTATCTTGTGTGTATATGTAAGGAGGAGCCTAATTTTTTTTTTTTAAATGTATTTCCAGCTTAGTCTCATTTAATTGGGGAGATATTTATCTAAGCTTATTGTTTTGCCAACAAGTAGGGTGGGTAGAGTGCTTTTGTTCCGTCTAATTGCTGACATGCATGCTGGCAAAGTACTGCCTCTTCTCCTAAAATAAACCTACTTCAATTTGAAATGCCTTGCATCTTTTTATTTAATGCTGGCCAGCTCCACTGAGATTAAAACTTATTTTAATATATTTAGAAACGAAGGCTGAGAAACATGGCACTGATGAAACAGCTGAAGAATTCTATTATTAGAAACCATATCAGGACATATTGATCATAATCATCATGATAAAACTTGTATTATTGTAAAAAAAAAGAACCCATATCATATTAAGAAGTGTTATAGCCACTTGCAACTATAATCACAGAATATTAAAACTGGAAAGAAACATTATTATTCAGATCAAGCTCAGAATTTTCTTTAAAAAACTAGAACCCAAGGGGTGCCTGGGTGGCACAGTTGATAAAGTGTCTGACTCTTGGTTTCAGTGCAGGTAGTGATCTCAGGGTCTGGAGATTGAACCCCCCCATCAACTCACGCTCAGCATGGAGTCCACTTGAGATTCTCCTTCTCCCTCTGCCCCTCCCGCTCATGCTCTCTCACTTTTGCTCTCTCTCTCTCTCTCTAAAATAAATAAATAAATCTTAAAACAAAAACAAAAAACAAAAAAACCTGGAAACCCAAAAAGGTGAAGTAATAGCCATTAGGTGGCCAATACTGGAGTTTGATTCAGGATCCCAAATGTCAGTGATTGTCCAGTGATATATCACCAGCCCTTCACGTTCAGAAAAGAGGACAATAGGCCAGGAAAACATAAAACGTTCACTAATTTGAGAGGTAGCTTTCATTGGACAAGTTCAGACAAGTGATAACCAAGAGAGAATACAGATTAAGCCATTTTTCTCAGCCCCCACAGAGACTTTTCCAATACCATTTAAGTAGAATTAGGAAGTGACGATGTTCCCAAACAGTCATGATCAGATGAATATTAAAGAACTTGAAAATTGAAAATGGAGATTTGTAATTTAACTCTTACCTAGGGTTTGGTATTCTGGGATAAGATAAAGTTGACAAAGCATAAAAAAATAGAAAAAAAAAGGATGGGTTTTTTGTTAGATCCATATCTCAAAGCAATCATTTTTAGAGAAATCTAAGCTCAGTTTCTTCATAAGTAAAATTCATCAGTGAAACAACAAAAGTGGTATACTTCCTTTGCCATCCAGTTATTATGATTATGCATGAAATTATGTATGTCATGAAAATTTGAAATTCCAATTGCCAGTTCATCTCCATAAAGGATAATTTTCCTTTTCACCTTTAAAAGCATAGCCAAAGGTAGCAAACTTCAAGAAAATATCAATTTGTTGCTACTGAATTGGCTATATAAAAAGGAATTATATTTTTACAAATAAACACAAAATGTAATGTTTTGTTAATTTGCTTCTTGAGCCAACATTGTTTTTCTAATTTAATTTTTTTTAAAGATTTTATTTATTTATTCGACAGAGTGAGAGAGTACAAGCAGGGGGAGCAGTAGCGGGAGAGGGAGAAGCAGGCTTCCCACTGAGCAGGGAGCCTGATGCAGGGCTCCATCCCAGGACCCTGAGATCATGACCTGAGCATGTGAGCCACCCAAGCACCCCATAACACTGTTTTAATTTGGTAATGGGAACACTACTTCCACCTGGTGGCAAGTTATCTAAATTACAGAATCAGGTCCAGAAATGCTGATATTTTAAAATTTCAATTATTATTTTTAAAAAACTATTTTTGTGTGTGTATCGTATGCCTTTTAAAATTAGTCTTGAGGCTATATGTAGTTGTAACAAAACTAAGCTGTGATTAAAAATGGTTCAGAAAAGAAGAAAACTAATATTATCATTATTTAAAAATAAAATGAAGTACTTTTTGCTTTGTATCTTTTTGGTGACAACCTAAATAAAAACTTTAAAAAAAACCCTCATCTTTATGCCCCGAGTGTAGGTGAGCTATGTATTGCTACTACTTAAGGCAAAATAACTTGATGTCATGAATTTTTAAAAGTGTAGTAACTAGAAGATTTAGTAGAAGAAACAATTACAAACTGATTGGTTTTGTCTCTTTTAGTTTTATATGCAGAAACAACAGAAAAACCTATCTTCGTAAGTTGATAATGCATGCATGTACTCTTCTAATTCTATGACCCAATTATTTCTTAACATTCAGAAGTAATTAGTCCCATTCTCCAGCAATCCTTGATGAAATCTGGTCACTCCATCTGGTTTTTTGTTCAAAACCACTTTCAGGTCGAATATCCTCTAGTCATAATATTCAAACCATACTTTTTATACTGTATCAGAAAAATTAGACTTTTCACTTGGTCTTCAGTAACCTTTCCCAAATTATGTACTTGCTTATTAATAATTTCAGATAAGTATGGAAAGCACTGCACTAACTACAGGTAAGCTGGCCTCAGTGTTCTCTCTGTTATCTATATGTAATGTATGTTGAGAAGAAGGGAGCATGTATCACTTCCCAAACTCTTGGATCACTCTGCCTCCACCCTTTTCCCAGAACATACAACTAGTCCCCAAAGGTACAAAGACTAGGGGGAAAAAAAAAGAAAAAAAATATATATACACTCATTTTTCTTGTGTTGTGCATTGATGAATTATTTTGCTAGTTCTGTTTTAGAGTTTATCTTTATGTCAAAACTGAGATTTTTGAATGAAATAATGAAATATATCATTTGGATGATCCCTTTTTGTCTTTATTATGAAGTCATGACTATGAAAAATATAGGCTTGATTAAAACAACTTGTAATATTTTCAACCTGGTATTCTTTGGTTTTTGCACAATGAAGCCGCTTTGGGGGAAGCATTACAGCAAAGTGGCAGAGGGGGAGGGCCCAAGGCTGTGTTCTGGGGTTCAAATGCAAACTCTACTACCTTCATGAACTTGCTTTATGAACTTGTTCAAGTTGGTTAACCTCTCTGTTTCCTCAATATTAAGTAAGAAGATTAATCATAGCTAGTTTTATTAGAGGATCCATTGAGCTAATTCATTTGCATAGTATATGGCACATACTAGGGGCTCACTAAAATATATGTTCATAATGAAACTATAAAAATTAATACATGATCATCTTTAAGGAGATTATATCACATTTTAGATTTTTCAGGTAATTAATATCTCTCAATTCAAGGTTTTATACCTTGAAGTTGAACATGTTTAGGACTGGATCTACATTTTCGCTGATGCCACTTGGGAAAATAAGTTGTTTGAAATAAGGATCTATTTTAATGCTTAGTTTTGTATCCCCGTAATTGGTTTGAAACTGGGATGTTCAGTAAAATCATATTTTTTAAGTATCTTAATAGATAGTTGAAAACTATAATGAGATAAACTAAGCAACATAAATGCAGTTTTGTAATGTTTCCATTAAATTGCCCAGAATAGTGACATTCCTGAGGAAATGAAGTCTATCTTCCTTTGTAGTTGTTAAATTATATATATATAAATATATATGTCTGTATGTGTATATATATAAATGAAACTTCTACTTAATGAAAAGTGTTCATAGCAAAAACTAAAGTTTTAAGAGAGAGAACATTATTTTAAGTATAGGTTTTATGTTTTTGTGTAAAATTCTGTGGGGGAAAAAAACAGCTAAGGTGAGGATTCTTTGTCTGATTCTTGAACACCCAAAATGATGTTATATAAATCTTCCCCTGCTATACTGTATATAGACTGACAGGGACAGAATGAAAACCAAAGCAAATATGAGGTAAAAATGATTTTTTATTACTTTAGGTATTTCTAGATGTCAGATAAAAATGAGAACATTGCTAAAAATTTTACAGAATGACAACTCTGCCTTATGGATAAAATTCTATAGTTTGATGTATGAGGCAGAAAATGTGAAAAATATTATGAAGTACTGCCTGACATAATGATGGAAAGCTGCTGAAAGTGTGCTAACACTAGAGAAATATAATAGACTAAAGTTAAACAAGGAAGAATGCAATTCTTTTGAATCTTGCCTACCGCAGAAACATGAATTTTGGCTTTCAAAAAATGCATACCACTAACTTTTATTTTTTATTGACTTTCAAATGTCCCACTTTACTGTCTCTCTTTGTGATTAAGTTTTCAATGCATGTCTTTGAATATATTTCAAATACAAAGTAAATATAAAGTTCTTTAGAAATCATAATTGATTTGCCAGATTCTACTCTACTGCAAATTAGTAGATTACAGTATGATAAATTACCAGTTTCATGTTGTTAAACTCCTATTCTCCCTCCACATATACTCATCTAAGTGATAGTAAGCCATTTGACTCTTTAGAACACATAGTACCCAATCACCTTTTATTTATGTTCACATTAGTAAAATTGCCTCTTAGAAATTATGTAATTCAGCATACCCTATGCTTTATCCACCAAGAGGCAGAAACTTAATTCAGATTCAGGCAACTAGACTCTCCCTGAGATTTTGCTCTTAGACTGAATTATATCAGTGACGGTACCTAAGGAAAATAGCTCTTATTATCTGGAAAACTGGATATGCTCTGACTCCTAAACCTTCTTAAGTTTGATGAGTCAATTACTCTTTTGACTCTATAAGAAACGCTTATCCTTCAAATAAATTTGTTTTTGTTAAACTAGCTAAAGTGACTTCTGAGTCTTGCAACCAAAAAACCAGTATAGGTCCCATACCTGATAGTCGAGGACATGTAATATAATATAAAATCTCATGGCAGAGGTATAGGGTTAAATGTGCCGGGTATTCCTAATTAATGAGATAAACCTTTTATTTCTGTAAGCAATGCTGATGTGGAATTTTATTTTCAAGGAAGCTCTCTGATTCTCTGATTTCCCCCCATGTATTTCTGATGTTAAGAAGACTCTTCAAGAATTAATAAATAAAACCAAATATTATTTATTGCATATATGCAGATACAAAACTTTCTACACTGATTCTACCTTAAAGAAGAAATCCTTCTTTGCATATGCCAAAAATACATAGTTATATGTATTTATGTAAGATTAACAATTTTTATAGAATACAGGCAGGAATATGGGCTAGTTTACCTGTTTGCCATGAACATAATTTTTTTTTAATTACAGTATAGTTAACATACAGTGTTATATTAGTTTCAGATGTACAATACAGAGACTCAATTTTATAAATTATTCTGCTCATCATGGTAAGTGTACTCTTAATCCCCTTCAGTTATTTCACCAATCCCTGCACCCACCTCCCCTTTGGTAACCATCACTTTGTTTTCTATAGTTGAGTCTATTTTTTGGTTTGTCTCATTTTTCTTTGCTCATTTGTTTTGTTTCTTAAATTCCACATATGAATGAGATCATCTGGTATTTGTCTTCTCTAGCTTATTTCATTTAACATTATACCCTCTAGATCCATCCATGTTGTTGCAAATGACAAGATTTCATTTTTTATGGCTGAGTAATATTCCACATATATATATCTATATATATCTCACTTCTTTTTTATCCATTCATCTATTGCTGAACACTTAGGCTGCTTCCATAGTTTGGATATTATAAATAATACTACAATAAACATAGTGGTGCATATATCTTCTCAAATTAGTTTTTTTTTTCTATTCTTTAGGTAAATACCCAGTAGTGCAATTACTAGACCATAGACTAGTTCCATTTATTGTTTGAGAAACCTCCATACTCTTCCACAGTGGCTACACCAGTTTGCATTCCCACCAACAGTGCACAAGTGTTCCTGTTTATCTTCGTCCTTGCTAATACTTCTTATTTTTTTTGTTTTTTATCTTAGCCATTCTGACAGGTGCGAGGTGAAATTGTGGCTTTGATTTGCATTTCCCTAATGATTAAGGATTCTTGAGAATCTTTCCATGTGTCTGTCAGCCATCTGGATGTCTTCTTTGGAGAAATGTCTGTTCGCGTCTGCTACCCATTTTTTAATTTGATTATTTGTTTTTTGGGTGCTGAGTTGTATAAGTTCTTTCCATACTTTGAACACTAACCCTTTATCAAATATGTCATTTGCAAACATCTTTTCTTATTCAATATGTTGTCTTTTAGTTTTGTTGATTGTTTCCTTTTCTATGCAAAAGATTTTTATTCTGATGTAATTTCAATAGGTTATTTTACTTTTGTTTCCCTTACCTCAGGAGACATTGTGGAAGAATGTTCTTATGGTAATGTCAGAGAAATTACTGCCTATGTTTTCTTTTAGGAGTTTTACGATTTCAGATCTCACAGTTAGGTATTTATTTATTTATTTGTGTATTTGTTTATTTGTTTGAGGTGGGGAGGGGCAGAGGGAGAGGGAGAGAGAGTATCGTAAGCAGGCTCCACGCCTACTGTGGAGCCTGATGCAGAGCTTGATCTCATGACCCTGAGATCATGACCTGAGCTGAAATCCAGAGTCCAACACTTAATCAATTGGTCCAGCCAGGCACCCTTCACAGTTAGGTCTTTAATTCATTTTCAGTTTATTTTTGTGTTTGGTATAAGAAAGTGGTCCAATTTCATTCTTTTGCATGTAGCTGTCCAGTTTTTCTACCACAATTTGTTGAAGAGCTTGTGTTTTTCATTGCATATGCTCGCCTTGTTTATTGAAGATTAACTGACCATATAATCATGGGTTTATTTCTGGGTGTTCTGTTCTAGTGATCTATGTGTCTATTTTTGTGGCAGTACCATACTGTTTCATTACTATAGCTTTGTAATTATCTTGAAATACTGGATTGTGATATCTCTAGTTTTGTTCTTCTTTCTCAAGATTGCTTTGGCTATTTGGGATCTTTTGTGGTTCTATACAAATTTTAGTATTATTTTTTCTAGTTCTAAGAAAAATGCTGTGGGTGTTTTGATAAGGATTGTATTAAATCTGTAGACTGTTTTGGGTAGTATGGACATTTTACCAATTTTGTTCTTCCAATCCATGAGCATGGAATATCTTTCCATTTGTTTAGGTTCTCTTGAGTTTCTTTAATCAGTGCTTTGTTGTTTTCAGAGTACATGTCTTTCACCTCTTTGGTTAAGTTTAGTCCAAAGTGTTTTATTATTTTTGATGCAATTGTAAATGGGATTGTTTTCTTAATTTCTCTTTATGCTACTTCATTATTAGTGTATAGAAATGCAACCAATTTCTGTGCACTGATTTTATATCCTCTGACCTTACTGAAATTATTTATCAGTTCTAGAAGGTTTTTGGTGGTCTTTAGGGTTTTCTCTATTTAGTATTATCTGCATGTATCATCTATATATAGTGTCATCTGAAAATACTGAAAGTTTTACTTCCTCCTTTTCTATTTGGATACCTTTTATTTATTTTTGTTGTCTGATTTCTGTGGCTGGGATTTCCAGAACTATGTTAAATAAAAATAGTAAGAGTGGCAGACTTAACTATAGAGAACAAACTGAGGATTTTTGGAGGGAAGGTGGGTGGTGGGATTGGTTAAATGGGTGATAGGTATTAAGGAGGGCACTTGTTGTAATGAGCGCCTGGTGTTGTATATGAGTGACGAATCACTAAATTCTACACCTGAAACTAATGTTATACTGTATATTGTCTAACAGTAATTTAAATAAAAACTTGAGCTACAAAAAAAACTAATGAGAGTGGACATCCTTATTTGTTCCTGATCTTAAGGCAAAGCTCTCAGTTTTTCCCCTTTGAGTACAATGTTAGCCTTGGGTTTGTCATATATGGCCTTTATTGTGTTGAGGTATGTTCCCCTCAAACCTACTTTGTTGAGAGTTTTTATAATGAATGGATGTTATACTTTGTCAAATGCTTTTTCCTCATCTATTGAAATGATCATATGGTACTTATTTTTCTCTCATTGATGTGACATATCAAGTTGAATGATTTGTGAATATTGAACCACCCTTGCATCCCAGGAATAAATCCCAGTTCATCATGGTGAATGTTTTTTGTTGTTGTTTTTGTTTTTTTTAATATATTGTTGGATTTGGTTTGCTAGTATTTTGTTGAGGATTTTTGCATCTATGTTAATCAGAGATATTGGCCTATATTTCTTTTCTTTTCTTTCTTTTTTTTTTTTTTTTGTGGTGTCTTTGTCTGGTTTTGGAATCAGGGTAATTCTGGCCTCATGGAATGATTTTGGAAGTTTTCCATCCACTTCTATTTTTTGGAATAGTTTGAGAAGAATAGGTATTAACTCTTCTTTAAATGTTTGGTAGTATTTACCAGTGAAGCCATCTGGTCCTGGTCTTTTGATTGTTGAGAGGTTTTTGATTACTGATTTAATTTCTTTGCTGGTAATCAGTGTATTCAAATTTTCTATTTCTTCCTGATTCAGTTTTGGTAAGTTATACGTTTCTAAGAATGCATCCATTTCTTCTAGGTTGTCCAATTTGTCAGCATATAATTTTTCAAAATATTCTCTTATAATCCTATGTATTTCTGTGGTGTCAGTTGTTATTTCTCTTTTCATTTCTGATTTTTGTTTGAGTCCTCTCACTCTCTTTTTTAATGAGTCTGTCTAAAGGTCTATCAATTTTGTTGATCTTTTCAAAGAGCCAGTTCCTGGTTTCATTGATCTGTTCTGTTGTTTTTTGTTTATTTGGTTTTTTGGGTTTTTGTCTCTATTTCATTTATTTCATTTATTTACAATTATTATATCTTCTTGTTGGATTGTTCTCTTTAATATTATATAGTATCTTTATTTCTTATTACAGTCTTTGTTTTAAGGTCTATTTTATCTGATATAGGTATTGTTACCCTGGCTTTCTTTTCACATCCATTTGTGTGATAATGCTTTTCCATTCCTTCACTTTCACTCTGCGTGTGTTTTTAGGTCTGAAATGAGTCTCTTGTCAGCACCATGTAGATGGGTCTCGCTTTTTTTTATCAATTCTGTCACCCTGTGTCTTTTGATTGGAGCATTTAGTCCATTTACATTCAAAGTAATTATTGATAGGTATGTATTTACTGTCATTTTATCACTTGTTTTATGATTGTTTTGTAGTTATCTGTTCCTTTCTTCTCTTGCTCGATTCCCTTGTGTTTTAATGGCTTTCTTTAGTGATATTCTTGGATAATTTCCTCTAAATTTTTTTGCATACCTATTGCTGATTTTTGATTTTTGGTTATCGTTAGGTTTACATATAACATCCTGTGAATATAGCAGTCTGTATTAGGCTGATGATTACTTAAGTTTGAACCCATTTTAAAAGAACTAAATTTTTACTGCCTCCACATTTTATGCATATGGTGTCATATTTTATAACCTTTTATTTTGTGAATCCCTTGGCTGATTTTTGTAGATATAATTGATTTTACCTCCTTTGTGTTTTAACCTCTGTGCTGGTTTTATAAGTGATTAATCTACTAATTTTATTATGTTTTGCATATCTGTGAAATCTTTTCCTAATTTTCTTACTCCTGATTATGGCTTTTACTTTCCATTCAAAGAATTTCCTTTAAAAGAAAAACTCAATTTTAATGTTATTTACAATAATAGATTATAGTCACCAATGAGAATTATTGATGGAAAAAATAAATATGCCTGAGTTTACTCCCCTGTGGATATATTTAACAACAAAAAAGATTGATTTTTTTTTTACTTTTTAATTTGCTTTGTTTAATAGTAATTATACTATAGGACTTTAGTGAGTAATAAATAATACAATACATGAAAAGCTCAACATCAATCTGTATACATAACAAACTGAATACATGTAATATTGAACAGTGAATATAATTATGATAATAATGATGCATATTAACTTAAGAATGAATGTTATCTAAGTCATCTTCTTTTATTTTCTCAAATTCCAACTGCTGTGAAAAAGAGTTTCTATTTTTCACCAACACTTGCTCTAATAAGACTTTTAAATTTATGTCAGACTGATGGGTATGAAGTTGTACCTTCTTGCTGCTTTAGTTTGTATTTCTCTGAGTTCTAGTGCTGTTGAGTTCTATAAATTAACCACACATTTTGCCTGTTTTTTTAATTAAAATATTTTTAAATTGAGGTAAATTATATAAAATTAAATTAGTTTTAGGTGTACAACATGATTTGATATGTATATATTGCAAAAGAGTACCATAATAAATTTAGTTAACATCCATTACCATACATAGTTATAATTTTTTTCTTCTGATGAGAACTTTTAAGATCTACTTTCTTAGCAACATTCAAATGTACAATACGGTATTGTTAACCATAGTTACCATGTTGTAAATTACATCTCCAGTATTTATTTATCTTATAACTGGAAGTTTATAACTTTTGACCATCTTCACCTCTTTTCCATTCCTTCCCCAACTGACCTTGACTCTGGCAAACGCATATCTGTTCTCTGTTTCTATGAGTTCTGAGTTGTTTTTTTGTTTGTTTGTTTTAGATTCCACATTTAAGTGGGCTTATGATATATTTGTCTTTGACTGGCTATAAGGTTCATACAAGTTGTCGCAAATGGCAGGATCCCCCTCCTTTTTGTGGCTAAATGATATTCCACTGTATATATAACATATATAGCATCTTCCTTATTCATCCATTAGTGGAAACTTAGGTTGTTTTCATGTCTTGGCTGTTATAAATAATGCTGCAATGAACATAAGGATGCATATTTTTTTGAGGTACTGATTTATTTCTTTCAGATAAATACCCAGAAGCAAAATTGCTGGATCATATGGTAGTTCCATTTTTAATTTTCTGAGTAAACTTTATACTATTTCTGTGGCAACTGCAAGAATTTACATACCCATCAACAGAGAACAAGGGTTCCCTTTCCATCACTTCACCAACACTTGTTATCTCTTGTTTTTTTTGATAATAGCCATGACAGGTGTGAGGTGATATCTCATTGTGGTTTTAATTTGTGTTTCCCTGATGATTAGTAATGTAGAATACCCTTCCCCGTACTTTAGCCATCTGTATATCTTCTTCAGAAAATTGTCTATTCAGGGGTGCCTGGGTGGCTCAGTCAGTTAAGGTTCTGCTTTTGGCTCAGGTCATGATCCCAGGGCCCTGGGATTGAGCCCATGTGGGGCTCCCTGCTCAGTGGGGGACCTGCTTCACCCTCTCCTTCTGCCTGCTGCTTCCCCTGCTTCTGCTCTCTCTCTGTCAAACAAATAAGTAAAATCTAAAAAAAGAAAAAAAGAAAGTTGTCTGTTCAGATTCTCTGACCATCTTATAATGTATTTTTTGAGTTTTGTGAGTTCTTTGTATATTTTGGATATTAACTCCTTATCAGATATATGATTTGCAAATATTTTCTCCCATTCAGTAGGTTGTCTTTTCATTTTGTTGATAATTTTCTTTGCTGTGCAGTTCTTAGTTTGATGTCAACCCAAATGTTTATTTTGTTGCCTTTACTTTTAGTGTTAAATCCAAAAATAATCACCAAGACTGTGTCAAGGAGTTTACTGCCTATGTTTTCTTCTAGGAGTTTTATGGTCTAAGGTCTTGGGTCTTGTGTTCAAGTCTAATTCATTTTGAATTGAATTTTTTTTTTAAATTAAGAGAGTGGTCCAGTTTCATTCTTTTGCATGTGGCTCTCCAGTAATCCTAATACCATTTATTGAAGAGACTGTCATATTCCCGTTGTTTATTATTGGCTCCTCTGTCATAAACTAATTGACTAAATTCATGGGTTTATTTCTGGGCCCTCTATTCAGTTCCATTGATCTATGTGTCTGTTTTTATACAAATACCATATTGCTTTGATTACTATAGCTTTGTAATATAGTTTGAAATCAGGAAGTGTGATACCTTTAGCTTCATTCTTCTTTTTCAAGATTGCTTTGTCTTTAGGGTCTGTGTGGTTTCATATAAATTTTAGTATAATTTAATGTTTCTCTGGAGTGTATAATCCATTGGAATTTTTTTTTAATTTAAATTCAGTTAGCCAATATATAGTACATCATTAGTTTCAGATGTAGAATCCAATCATTCATCATTTGCATATAATACCTTCCACTGGAATTTTGATAGACAATGCATTGAATCTGTATAGATTACTTTTGGTAGTATGGACATATTAACAATATGTTTTTCAATCCATGAGCATGAAATATCTTCTTCAATTTCTTTCATTAGTGTGGTATATTTTTCAGTGTATAGGTTTTTCACCTTCTTGGTTAAATTTATTCTAGTTATTTTATCCTTTTTGATGCAATTGTAAATGGGATTGTTTTCTTAATAATTTCTTTCTGATACTTTGTTAATAGTGTATAGAAATGCAACAGATTTTTGTATATTGATTTTGTATCCTGCTACCTTAATGAATGTATTTATTAGTTTTAATGGTATTTTGGAGGAGTCATTAGGGTTTTCTAAATATAATGTCATGTAATCTGCAAATGACAGTTCGATTCCCTTTCCAATTTGGAGGCCTCTTATTTCTTTTTCTTGTCTAATTGTTCTAAGAAATTCAATACTACATTGAATAAGAGTGGAAAGAATGGTCATCCTTGTCCTGTTTCTGATCTTAGAAGAAAAGCTATGATTTTCTTGTGGTGTCCTTGTCTGGTTTTGGTAATCAGGGTAATGCTGGCTTTGTACAATGAGTTTGGATGCTCCCTCCCCTCTATTTTTTGAAAGAGTTTAAGAAGAATTGGTATTAATTATCCTTTAAGTGCTTGGTAGAATTCACCAGTTGGTTCATTCCCCATTAGGTCCCAGACTTATTTTGAGGAGTTTATTGATTACTGATTTTTTTTTTAAGATTTTATTTATTTGACAGAGAGAGACACAGCGAGAGAGGGAACACAAGCAGGGGGAGTGGGAGAGGGAGAAGCAGGCTTCCCGCCGAGCAGGGAGCCCGATGTGGGACTCGATCCCAGGGCCCTGGGATCATGACCTGAGCTGAAGGCAGACGCTTAACGACTGAGCCACCCAGGCGCCCTATTGATTACTGATTTAATCTTCTTAGTAGCAATTGATCTGTTCAGATTTTCTGTTTTGTTTTGTTTTGTTTTTTCAGGATTTACTCAGCAAGTTGTGTTTCTAGGAATTTATCCATTTCTTCCAGGTTGTTCATTTGTTCATGTATATTCCTACAATCTTTTGGTTTCTATGGTATCAGTTGTAACATCTCTTCTTTCACTTCTGATTTTATTTAATACCTTTCTTTCTGTCTCTGAGTCTAGTAAACATTTGTTGATCTTATCTTTAAAAAAACAACTCTTATTTCCACTGATCTTTTTTATTGTCTTAAGTCTCTATTTCATTTCTTTCTGCTCTATCTTTATTTCCTTCTACTTTTTCTTTTTTGCTTCTTCTACTAAATGTAGGGTTCTTTTGGTTTTTTTTCTAGTTGCTTGAGGTGTAAAGTTAGATTGTTATTTGAGATCTTTCCTGTTTCTCAATGTAGGCATTAATTGCTGTAAACTTCCCTCCTAGAACTGCTTTTGTTGCATACCATTAGTTTTGGTGTGTTTTGTTTTCATTTTCATTTGTCTCAAGGTATTTTTTTTTATTTCTCTTTTGATTTCTTCTCTGACTAATTGGTTGTTTAGTAGCGTCTTTAATCTCCGTATATTTTTGAATTTTCTGATTTCTACTTGTAATTCATTTCTAGTTTCATTTTAGTGTTGTCAGAAAAGACATTTGGTATGATTTAAATCATCTTAAATTTATTAAGACTTGTTTTGGCCTAACATATAATCTATCTTGGGGAATGTTCTATGTATACTTGAGAGGAATATATATTCTGTTGCCTTTGGATAGAATGTTCTTTATATGTCTAACTCCATGTGGCCTAATGTGTCATTTAAGACCACTGTTTCCTAATTGATTTCCTATATGGATGATATATTCAGTGATAAAAGTAGAGGATTAAATTCTCCCACTACTCTTGTAGTGCTCTCAACTTTTCCCTTTAGGTGTTAATATTTGCTTTATATATTTAAGTGCGCTTACATGGGTGCATATATATTTACAATTTTTATATCCTCTTGTTTTATTAACCCTTTATAATTATATAACAAACTTTTCTCTTATTACAGTCTTTATCTTAAAGTCTATTTCATGTGATGTAACTATAGCCATTCTATTCTGGCTTTCTTTGGTTAGCATTGCGTCGAATATCCTTTTTCGTCCCTTCAATTTCAGTTTGTGTGTGTGTCCTTATGTCTAAAGTGTATCTCTTGCAGGCAGCATACACCATTCTATATCTTTTGATTAGAGAATTTAGTCTATTTACTTTTGAAGTAATTATTGACAGTGTACTTATTGCCATTTCGTTATTTGTTTTCTGACTGTTTTGTCATTCCTCTGTTCCTTTCTTTTTTCCTTGTTCTCGTCCTTTGTGATTTGATGATTTTTTTTTAGTGGCATGATTAGATCTCTCTCTCTTTATCTTTTGTGTATCTACTATAGGTTTTTGCTTTGTGGTTATCATGAGGCTTACATAAAACAACTTCTAACAGTTTATGTTAAGATGGTATCAACTTAAGTCTGAATTCATTCTAAAGGTCTACTTTGTTCTTTCCTTTTTTTACTCTTCCCCTCCGTTTTATATTTGTGTCATAATTTCCATCTATTAAATCACTTTATATCCAACTTTGCTTGAGTGCTATTGCTTTTCAGAGTTCTCCTAAATATATCACACACTATAGGTGGGATAACCATGTAAACAAAAAACAAAACCAAAAACAAACATTGACATATCTATCCATGCAAATATTCACCCAAGTCATTTGAATTTAACATCAATTAATATAAGGGACTACACTTGAGTAAATGTCCTCTTAGATTTTAAAATATAAATAAGGATTATTAACTGTTAATATTAACTATAATTATAAAATATAATCAGTTTTTTTTTTCATTGAGTGTTTTCGATCAGGGAGTCACTGCAAATATCTCTAAAAATCTCCTGTGAACTTTGTATTGATGTGTTTTGCAAAGAAATAGAATATTTAAGGTATAATCCATTATGTTTTCCTGGAGAATGGAAGGCACAGTAAGATGTGGATATAATAGATTTCTGCTTAGTATTAAAAAATGTCTGAAGAAAATGCCACACATACATAATTCCCTTGTGCTAATCCTATGGCTTGTTTTGTCCTTAATGGAGTTGGCTTTTTAGTCTCCCTCATCTTTTTTTTTTTTTAAGAGATTTATTTATTTATTTATTTACAGAGAGAAACACAGCGAGAGAGGGGACACAAGCAGGGGGAGTGGGAGAGGGAGAAGCAGGCCTCCCGCCAAGCAGGGAGCCCAATGCGGGGCTCGATCCCAGGACCCTGGGATCATGACCTGAGCTGAAGGCAGACGCTTAACGACTGAGCCACCCAGGTGCCCCGTAGTCTCCCTCATCTTGAATGACATTTTTGTTGTGCAAATGTCTCTTCTATTTAGGATGTATGCATTCTTTGTCTAATATCTATTACTACAACATTTTGGAACAACTCTGTATTTTTTTAAATCAGTATTTGCACCACATATTCATTTTGCTTTGGATCTAAGATTTTTAAATGTGCATCTGAATGCATAAATATGCAAAATAAATTAGGGTATCAAAGGAAAATAATCACCTGAGTGCAGATTTAGAGTGAAATTGTGTATGACTTTTATTTTAATTAACAGAGTATTTGCAAAATCAAGCATATATGTAGCATAGTCATTGTCTATAATAAATGTTAGATGTATATTGTCATTATTTTCTCAAACATAAACTACAATTGAGCCAATTTCTTAAATAAGTATTTATCATGCTTCTGCTTTAGAGAAGCTGAAGACACATGGAAGGAAAGAAGGGGGGAAGGAGTATTTTGTGCCTTCCCTAAACACTTCCCCCAAATTTATTTCAATTAGAAGAATACAGAAAGATATACTACTGATAATTTTTATCCCTCACTTTCATCTCCCACCACCTTCATCTTCATAAATTCCCCTTGCTCATCTGCTACAAATGCATTAGCTTTCCTACTATTGTTTCTTTAATATTCCCAGCATTCTCCTGCTCAGTCTTTGAATTGCTTCCTACTTGTGCATAGAATGCTTTTCCATATGCTTGTTGTGTTGTGTATTTGACAGTTTTGTTTAAACTCCCTCTCTCATTGGGTCCTACCCTTACCTCTCTATTTAAAATTGCTATCTCTCCCACCCCATCAACTTTTTTCATTTCTCTTTCCTTGCTTTAGTTTTCCCACAGTACCAATTTCTAAAATACCTTATAAATCGTAATTATATTTGTCATCTCCTCTACTAGAATATCAGCTACTTGAGGGCAAGTATTATTTTTTTTGTTTGCTTGTTTTGTTTTTCCCTGTTTTCCTCACAGAGTGCCTGCAATGTAGTAGATATTCAATATATATTTGTGAAAGGGCGCCTGGGTGGCTCAGTCGTTAAGCGTCTGCCTTCAGCTCAGGTCATGATCCCAGAGTCCTGGGATCGAGCTCCGCATCGGGCTCCCCGCTGCGCGGGAAGCCTGCTTCTCCCTCTCCCACTCCCCCTGCTTGTTTTCTCTCTTGCTGTGTCTCTCTCTGTCAAATAAATAAATAAAATCTTTAAAAATATATATATATATATATTTGTGAAATGAGTGAAGAATTAAATTTTATACTAATAAAGTAATCAAATATAATTAAGTAGCATAGAACATGTCTAAAATGCTCTAAATTCATAATTAGGGGAGATTTACTATATGGTAACTTTGTTATAAATTTGTTTTTATTGAAAAGATAATATTAAAAAGTTAACTGCATAATTCCACAGTTTCAGCAAGCCTGGGGTAATTTTTGTAGATTATCTTTATCATGTACATAGTATGTTATTGAAACATCATACCATGTACAATTTTATGTTATTTTTTAATGTTTTGTTATTTTGTTATTTTTTCCGTTGAATTGTTTATTCATTTATTTATGTTTTTAACGTCCAGTTTTATTTGGATATAATAGACATATAGTACCATATAAATTTAAGCTATACAGCATAATGACTTGACTTAAATAGATTGTTAAACAATTACCACTATAAGTTTGGTTAACATCCATCATCTCATATAGATAAGCAAAAAAAAGGAAGAAGAAAGAAAAGAAAGGTTTTTTCCTGTGTAATAAGAACTCAGGGTTTACTCTCTTAACTTTCAAATATATCTTGTAGTAGCGTTAACTATAGTCACCATGTTGTACCTTCTCAGTGCTTATTTATCTTATAACTGAAAGTTTATACCTTTTGATCACCTTCATTGAATTCCTCTATCTTCCACCCCCTACCTCTGATAAACACAAGTCTGATCTCTTTTTCTATGAGTTTGTTTGGTTTTTAGATTGCACATATATGTGAGATCATTCCATGTATAAGTGAGATGTCTTTCTCTGACTAACTTATTGTACTTAACTTAATGCCATCTGGGTCCATCCCCATTGTGGCAAATGGTAGGATTTTCTTTTTATGACTAAATAATGTTCCAGTGTTTATATATAGCACCACTTTTTATCCATGCATTTATTGATGAACAGTTAGGTTGTTTCCATGTCTTGCCTATTGTAAATAATGCTTCATTGAACATAGGGATGCATATATCTCTTTGAGTTAGTGTTTTTGTTTTCTATGGATAAATATCCAGAAGTGGAACTGCTGGATTATATGGTAGTTCTTTTTTTTTTTTAATTTTTTGAGGGAACTTCATACTGTTTTCCAAAGTGATGATACTAATTTACAGTCCCACCAACGGTGCCTAAGGGTCTCCTTTTTTTTCCCAAATCTTCCCAGTATTTAGTATCTTGTCTTTTTGATAATAGCCATTCTAATAGGTGTGAGGTGATAGTTCATTGTGGTTTTGACTTGCATTTCCCTTATGATTAGTGACATTGAGCACCTTTTATGTAGCTGTTGGCCATTTGTGTATATCTTTGGGGAAAATGTCTATTTTGGTCCTTTGTCCATTTTTAACTTTTTTTCTATTAAGTAGTATGAGTTCTTTATACACTTTTTATTTTAACCTCTGATCAGATATAGGACTTGCAAATAATTTTTTCCCACTCTATAGGTTGTCTTTTCATTTTGTTGATTATTTTGCTGTATAAAAGCTTTTTAATTTGATATAGTCCCACTTGTTTATTTTTTATTTTTTTGCTTATATTTTAGATGTCATCATTGCATTTTAAATTGCCTATAATTTTGTTATATATTTTCTTAAGAATGTCCATAAGTTTATAAAATAATTCATCAGGTTTCTGTAACATTTAATAAATAGTTTTTCTTTAACAAAATTTTAGTTTTAACTTTTTATTTTATAAATGTAAAATGGATTCTCAAAATTTCTTTAATTTGCAATTCTTTAGCAGAGAGAACAGTTTTTTTTATTTGAATTTCATCTAATTACCTCAATTGTTATTTTTTTCCACTTGAAGTATTAATAGTTTGACAGCTCTCTTATTAAATTACAGTGATATAATACTATGTCAACACTTATTCACCTACTGATAGAAAAAATATTTTCTATTCTATTGCATTTTTTTAAAGGTTTTATTTATTTATTTGACAGAGAGAGACACTGTGAGAGAGGGAACACAAGCAGGGGGAGTGGGAGAGGGAGAAGCAGGCTTCCCGCTGAGCAGGGAGCCCGATGCGGGGCTTGATCCCAGGACCGTGAGATCATGACCTGAGTCGAAGGCAGATGCTTAACAGCTGAGCCACCCAGGCACCCCTCTATTGCATTTTTTGTTTGAGTTTTGTTATCTTCACTGAATTCACTGCAATTTTTGTTTGTATACATTACAATATGTCAGTATTTTCCACTGTAAATTTTTCTACTGTTTCCAAGTTAATAAAGTTGTCAACTCTGCTATTTTCCCCACATAGTTATATCTTATATATCCCCTCTTATTCATGTGATTTTTAGTTTAGAGTATGATATAGGACAGTATTTGTCAATGCAGAGATCAAAAACACATGCTATCAGAAACATACGGTTTGTTATACAGATGAAGCAGTCTCTAGTCATGAGATCTTAGGGATTATATTTTTACAAGTGCCTGAGTTGATACCAAAGCACATTATAACTTGAGAACAACTGATATTAGATGTATGGAACTCAATATTCCCCCGCAAATCACTGTAATTAAAACTTTATCAAATAACACTATACACTAAGTTGTGTTGAAAGTGTGCATAATCGAGAGATATTAAGTTTTATACCTAATTATGTTCTGAATTCTCCATGTTATTAATTTTTTCTGTTTGCCTTCACAAAAGAGAATTTTAAGTATTTTTGATTTAAAAGAATTTAGTTTTAAACTTAAAGTTTAAGGTTTTTTTTTTAAGGATTATTTTTGTGTGTGTGTGAGAGAGAGAGAGTATAAGCAGGGGAGGGGCAAAGGGAGAAGCAGACTCCCTGCTGAGCAGGGAGCCCAATGCCGGACTTGATACCCAGGACCCTGGGATCATGACCTGAGCTGAAGGCAGATGCTCAACCGACTGAGCCATCCAGGTGCCCTAAAGTTTAGTTTCTGAAAGGAAAATAGCCCAGCTGTCCCGTCTTTCCTTTCAAAGTGTTCTGCAATAATATCTTCTTTTTCCATATTTTGTAAACATTCTGTCAGGTTTCAAAAATGCCCTCTTGAAACTGTTCCTTGGATTTGTTTAAATTTATATATTTAACTTAAGAAATATATATATAATATATTAAAATGTTTAGTGTTTATATCCAAGAGTGATATACTAATAAGGAATCCAAATTGAAAATTTTTGGCTACAGACCTATAGTAGTGTTTGGAACACTTGCTTCAGTTACTGGGTATGCAAATCCAAATCCAGAATCTGTGTATAGTCTTGGAAAGACCTATTACTATCACCTGGAGCCATGGGTAATAGACCAGCTATGGGCCAATTTTGAATCTCTGTTATGGACTGAATGTTTGTATCCCAACCCCCATCCCCCTAAATTCATATCTTGAATCCCTAACCCCCAATGTGATTATATTAGGAGGTGAATCCTTTTTGAAAATAATTAGGTTTGGATGAGGTCGTAAGGGTGGAACTCTCATGGATGGATTAGTCCTACAAAAAGAAGAGGGGCACCTGGGTGGCTCAGTTGGTTAAGTGTCTGAGGTTTTGTCTCATGTTATGATCTCAGGGTTGTGGGATCAAGCCCTGCATCAGGCTCCATGCTCAGCATGGAGTCTGCTGAAGATTTTCTCTCTCTCTCCCTCTGCCCCTCCCCCAGCTTGTGTGTGTGCTCTCTCTCTAAAATAAGTAAATAAAATCTTTAAAAAAAGAAAGAAAGAAGAGACACCAGAGATTTTACTTGCTGCCATGCAGGAAGAGGGCAGCTCTCTGCAAGCCAGAAAGAGGACCTCACCAGGAACCTAATCTACCAGCACCTTGATCTTGGGCTTTCAAGACTCCAGAACTGTGGGGGAAATAGATGTCTGTTATTTAAGCTCCCCGGTCTATTTTGTTATAGAAGCCTGAGCTAAGACACTCTCAATAGATGGCCTATAGCTGTGCTTGTTTTTTTATGTTTCTGTTTGAAAAATTGTTACCACATTTCAAGCTTTGCAGTGGCTTAAATTAGTTTGTTGTGTTTTTTTTGTTTTGTTTTGTTTTTTGTCTACTTGTTATTTCAATGATTAAATATCCTCATGCCAATCATTTCATATACAGGAGAGAATTCTTTGAAAGAATAAATAAGGGCAACCACTTCCTGGTTTCAGTTCCCTTCTGAAGTCAGAAAAGGGGTTCTTTTGAGATTATCAGCATGCCCCTTTGCTTTTCTCCCTTTAAACCCACCACGTTTTATAATGTGTCACCCCAAATTGAAATTTAATTTTCTACTTATCTAAGACCATTTTAAACCATACTGTTAATCTGTTGTCTACCACCCCGGTATTACTAAAATCCATACCATATCATTATTATCGTCTAGTCCTTCCGGATGCCACTAGGAACACTGCTCTTAAGTCTGCCTATTGAGTAGATTTGGCTTTTCCTTCTTTGTTTAAGGTACAGCTGTTAACTGCAACAATGAAGCTGTTTTCCAAATTAATTCTTGCCACTCCATCCTTGAGCTACCATATTTAAATCATACTGCTTATTTAGCACCCTCAGATACTGATCATGGGGAAGGGACTATTTAGATTTGGAGTTAGGGAACTCCTCAGGGGTATCTAATGTGACTCATAGTCATGCTAGTCACCTCTTAATAAATGCAGTAAGTATTCCTGTGTGTAGTGCCTGTAACAATATCCTTAATATGATATGCCCATTTGATAAGAGAACTCTTCTTTGCATTTCATTTTCTAAAATGAAGTGCTGTTGTTATATAATCCATGACATAAGTATTATTTCAAAATAATTTTTTGTTTTGTTAATAGAAATAGCTTTAATTAAAGCCAGAAAATAACCCACTAACTGTCTTTCAAAGGTTATATATTGTTAGTAGACTCAATTCTAGTCCAAAACCCCAGAAGTTGCTGCTGGGTAGCAGTCACGGGTTTTTGACTAAGTCTCCAATCAGCATAATGACACAATATCATTTGAACAATGAGACCCTAAGAAGGATGACCAACTGTCTTGATTTGTCTAGACTATAAGTTTAATACTGAAAGTCTTGAATCCCAGGAAACCTTACCTTAGGCTGCAAAAGGTTTCAGTAGACAATGTAGATGGTTGTGAAATAGCATGAAACCAATATGATGAGCCAAATATAGGGACCAAAAGCAATACCGTTTTTAGTGTCAAACAGATATGGCATAGATTATACACCTTCCATAGTCATGGTCACTCTTTTTACCAAACAGCTGATATTGGCAACCATGATTTACTGTTCACAATAATGAATCATCCATTATTGCATCATTCTAAGTGATGCAGTTTAAGTGTGTTGTAATTAATTGTAGATTAACTGTTGTGCTTTGTAATGTAATAGTGCTAGTTTCTTTATAACACTGTGAATATTGCAACAATGTTTTCTAAGAGTTCACATCATGAAAATGAGGTTGATTACAATACCAACACTAGCAAGACTCAGATATCACTGACAAAAAAGGTTAATAATTGGGTTATTTTATTATCAGTGAAAGGATTTATACAATGGTATTAGGACCAAAGCAGAGCATACTGTATAATACACAAAAAGAACAGTTTGAGACTGGGCACGGTGGAGAGGAGAATATGAAATCAACTATATAGACTGATCTCACAAGTCTATAATGATACAGTCAAGTATTTCTTATAATAAATCAAAAGTTTTATCTCCCAAAGAGATACCAATGTTCAGGGAAAAAAAAAAATAGTGGCCAATGAATTAGCTTGGGTATACCACATAAATGAATCAGCATTATTATATTGTTCTTTTTATTGCTTCCTAAAACTGGATACAGTTCATTTCCTGACTCAAAGATTGCAACTAAAATGTCCCCTATGGGCAAACAAAAGAAGGGATTTTGATAACAGATGTTTGGGTACCTTATAGTATTGTTCTGGGGTGACTAGTATCCCCCCAAATTAATATCTTTCTAGAATCTCAAAATATGAACCTGTTTGGAAATGAGGCCTTTACAGATGTAATCAGGTTATCTTGAAATTAGGCATACCGGATTAGAGGTAGGCCCTAAATCCCATGACTGGTGTCCTTATAAGAAAGCCATGTAAAGACACAGAGATGCACAGACACAAGGAGCATGTCATGTGATGGCAGAGGCAGAGATTGGAATTATGTGTTTATAAGTCAAGGAATACCAAGAATTGCCAGCTACCACCAGAGACAGGAAAAGGCATGGAAGAATTATTCCCTAGAGCTTTCAGAGGGAGCATGCTGCTGCTAATGTCTTGATTTTGAACTTCTAGCCTCCAGAACTGTCAGAAAATAAATTTCTGTTCTTTTAGGCCATTCAGTTTGCAGTAGTTGCTGTGGTAGCCATAGAAAACCAATACAAGTATAGAGCTCATTCTGTCATACATTACCAAATGTCATGCTTTCTGGAACATATATAGTGATGTATTAAATCATGCAACCAAAAAATGTTTTCCCCAGTTCTTAGATAATTTTACTTGAAAAATATTTAGTTTCAAATTATCTCATTGTTTCTATGAGAATTTTAATGAAACCACAGAAAACATAAATATCTTTTCAAAATACAAATTAGATTTGTTTATCTATGCATATTAAGCAGACAGTGAAAATACAAATTTTGGCAAATTTTATTTTGTCTATAAATTTCATACAAGGAAAAATAAAAAATTTGCTTGCTTTTGTTGCAAAAAATACTACTAAGATAGGGTATGATTTTCTCACCTGTGATATTGAGACTTTCATAATGAAGGTTAGGGATAAATGTGATATGTTTACTAATGGTGCCCAAAGATATCAGGGTCCTAATCCATGGAATCTGTGCATGTTATTTTTATGGCAAAGGAATTTTGCAGTTGTGATTAAATTAAGAATCGTGATAATGAGAGGCAAACCAAGAAACAGACATAGAGGACAAACTGATGGTTACTGGGGGGAGGTAAGTGGGGGGTGGGTTAAACGGGTGATGGTGATTAAGATGGGCATTTGTGATGAGCACTGGGTGTTGTATAAAAGTGTTGAATCACTCAATTGTAAACCTGAAACTAATATTACACTGTATGTTAACTGACTAGAATTAAAATAAAAACTTTAAAATAAAGAATCTTGTGATGATGAGATTGTCCTAGATTATCCATGTAGGCCCTAAATGTACCTATAAAATGGTTTTGATTGTTGCAAACCATATAAAAGGTGCTAAAGTGTTGGCCTGTTGTCTGCAAATGTTGGTCTTGAAATATTTGCAAAGTGTAGGAAAAAAATTTCCTTCTGTAATCAGGAAATGTATTGAGGATGAGAATGGAGAAAAGGATTACAATAAAATAAAAATTTATATGCTGTTTCTCTAAAATGTTTGATGATCTTTGACAAAACCATAGGAAGTCTAGAAAAGAATAAACAAACAGGATCTGAATTGATCAGTATTATGTGTAGGTTCTGACAAAAACTAATATAGTGAAACTATATTGGAATTAACACTGTCAAAATTAAAAAAAGAAAAAGAAAAATCACCAGAATGTAGAGCCAAGCTAAACAGGATTTTTCAATTTCTTTACTAAAACTAATTACATGGAATACAAATTCAATTTCTTAAGATCAACTACTTCTGTGCTCTAAAATCATTTTCCCTGAGAAAGATTTAACTTTTGATAATACTCAATGTGCTTTAGAATGTTTAAAAATGATACACATTTCAGACTTAGTCTATATAATGAGTTTATAAGTACAAATGACCTGATTGGCAAACATCTGGCAATCTACCAAAACAAGTCTAGATACAAAGTGGGCATTTTTACAGTGCAGACCATTAATTTCTAAGTCTAAAAATCTGCTTTTGCTAGTGAATAAAATTCTAAGTATTTCATGTTCAGGGGTATTTGTTGAGATTAGTTAGCTTGAAGTTATCATATTGGATTTCTATCAGGGTTCAGTGGAATGGGGACTTGAAGAGAGCAGAACTGCAGGTCAAAGTCAATTTTACATTTGACTAAATTAAGTTTACCACTACTGTAAGTTTCTCTAAAAAGAAAAGGAAATGTATACATTTCTGAAAGTGTGATTTTCTAGAAAAAGAAAAGAAGGGTGCACTAAAGGATGTGGGCAATTTTGAGAAGTATTATTTAAAGAGAAAAGAAAGAGTGACATTATCCTACTATATCACAGGACAGAAAGGAACATATTGTGCCTGAAAGACCCTAAGTTGGCTGCTATGATGCCCACCTTCCACTATCTCCACTCTTGTGATCAAGACTTGTGAGCAGGATGTGTGATTTGCTTTTCTTTATCATTAAAACTTTAAGAGTAGTTTAGGTTTATAGCAAAATTGAGGGGGAGATACAAAGGTTTCCCTTATGCAAGCATAGCCTCCTGCATTATCAGCATCCTTCACCAGTGTAGTACATTTGTTACAATTGATGAACCTACATGGACACATCACAATCACCCTAAATCCATACTTTCCATTATGGTTCACTCTTGGTGTTGTGCATTTTATGGGTTTGGATACATGTATAATGACATTGATCCCATCCTGGTGATATCATATAGAGTATTTTCACTGCCCTAAAAATTCTCTGTGTTCCACTTATTCATCAATCCCCTCCACCCCAGCTCCTCACAACCAATGATCTTTTTGTTGTTTTCATAGCTTTACCTTTTCTAGAAATGTCAGAGTTGGAACTGTATATTACATAGCCTTTTCAGATTGGTTTATTTCCACTTAATAATATACATTTAATGTTCCTCTATAACCTTTCATCGCTTGATAGTTTATTTCTTTTTTAGTGCTGAATAATATTCCATTTTCTGGATGTAACAGAGTTTATTAATCCATTTACTTGAAGGACATCTTGGTTGCTTTCAAGTTTTGGCAATTATTAATAAAGCTGCTATAAATACACATATTCAGTTTTTTGTAAGGATATAAGTTTTCCACTCCTTTGAGTAAATACCAAAGAGCAAGACGTCTGGGTGGTATAGTATGATTAGTTTTATAAGAAACCACCAGTGGTGCCTGGGTGTTTAAGTGTCTGACTCTTGGTTTTGGCTCAGGTCGTGATATCAGGGTAGTGAGATCAAGCTCCACATCAGGCTCCATACTCACAGTGGAGTCTGCTTGGGACTGGATCTCTCTCTCTCTCTCTCTCTCTCTCTCTCTGCCCCTCCCCCCAAATAAATCTTTAAAAAAAAAATTTGTCTTCCAAAGTGGCTGTACCATTTTGCATTCCCTCCAGCAATAAATGAGTGTTCCTGTAGCTCCACATCATCACCAGTATAGGGTATTGTCTGTCTTCCAGATTTTGGCCATTCTGATAGGTGTGTAGTGGTATCTCAATGTTTTAATTTGCATTTCCCATTTGTATATGATATAGAACGTATTTTCATATGCTTATTTGCCATCTGTATATCTTCTTTATTGTGGTATCTTTGTTGAGGTGTTAAGATTTGTGTTCCATTTTGAATAATATTGTTTTATTGTTGAGTTTTGAATTTTTTATGTATTTTAGGTAAATGCCCTCTATCAGATGTATATTTTGCAGATATTTTCTCCATTGTGCATGTCATCTTTATTATCTTGGCATTATTTTTCACAGAGCAGAAGTTTTTAACTATAATGAAGTCTAACATCCATTTTTATTTTATGTGTTGCACTTTTGGAGTCATCACCATTATCCAAGGTCATCTATTTTCTTCTATGATAGCTTCTGGCGGTTTTATAGTTGTGCATTTTACATTTAGGTCTGTGATCCATTTTGAGTTAATTTTTGTGATCAGATATAAGTAATATGCCTGATCCAGAATTTAAAACAACAATCTTGAGGATACCAGCAGGGCTTCATAAAAGCATAGAAGACATCTGGGAGTCCCTTCCAACAGAGAGAAAAGACCTAAAAACTTGTCAGACTGAAATAAAAAATGCAATAATTGAGATGTGAAACTGATTGTAATGACCACAAGGATAGAAGAAGCAGAGGAACAAATAAGTGATATAGAAGATAAAATTATGGGAAATAATGAAGCTGAAAAGAAGAGGGAAAGAAAAATATTGGATAATGAATGTAGACTTCAGGAATATATCTACTCCATAAAGTGTAATAAAATTTGTACCACAGGAGTCCCAGAAAAAGAAGAAGAGGGAAAAGGGTGCAAAAGATGTATTTGAGTGAATTATAGCACAGCTGAAAATGTCCCTACTCTGGAGAAGGAAACAGACATCCAAATCTAGGATACACAGAGAATTCCCATCAAAATCAATAAAAGCCAACCAATACCAAAACATATTGTAGTAAAATTTGCAAAATGCAGAAATAAGGAGAAAAGTCCTCAAAGTAGTAAGAGCAAAGAAATCCCTAACTTACAAGGGAAGACAAAGAAGGTCAGCAGCAGACCTATCCACAGAAACTTGACAGGCCAGAAGAGAGTATGATATATTCAATAAGCTGAATGGGAAAAATATGCAACCAAGAATACTTTATGCAGCAAGACTGTCATTCAGAATAGAAGGAGTGATAAAGTGTTTCCCAAACAAACAAAAACTAAAGGAGTTCATGACCACTAAACCAGTCCTGCAGAAAATATTAAAGGGGACCCTTTGAGTAGGAAAGAAAGACCAAAAGTGACAAAGACTAGAAAAGAACAGAGAAAATCTCCAAAAACAATGACTTTATAGGTAATACAATGACACTAAATTCATATCTATCAATAATCACTCTCAATGTTAATGGACTAAATGCTCTAATCAAAAGACATAAGGTATCAGAATGGATTAAAAAAAAAAAAAAAGAAAAGACCCATCTATATGCTACCTATAAGAGACTCATTTTAGGCTTAAGACACCTGCAGATTGAAATTGAGGAGACGGAGAATGATTTATCATGCTAATGAATGTCAAAAAAATAAGCCAGAGTAGCTATACTTACATTAGACAAACTAGATTTTAAACCAAAGACTGTAACAAGAGATGAAGAAGGGCACTATAGCATAATAATGGGGTCTATCCAAAAGGAAAATCTAATGATTATGAATATTTATGCCCCCCAACTTGGAAGCACCCAATATATAAAACAACAGCAAACATATAGAAACTCATTGATAATACAATAATAGTAGGGGACTTTAACACCCCACTTACAGCAATAGACAGATCATCTGAGCAGAAAATCAACAAGGAAACAATGGCTTTGAAAGACATACTGGGCCAGATGGACTTAGCAGATATATTCAGAACATTTTATCCTAAAGCAGCAGAATACATATTCTTTTTGAGTGCACATGGGACATTCTCCAGAATAAATCACATACTGGGTCACAAATCAGGCCTCAACAAATATAAAAAGATTGAGATCATAACATACATATTTTCTGACCACAACTCTACAAAACATGAAGTCAACCACTTGAAGAAGAAAATTTGGAAAGACCATGAATAAATAGAAGTTAAAGAACATCCTACTAAAGAGTGAATGGGTTAACCTAGAAATCAAAGAAGAAATTTTAAAAAATACACGGAAATAAATGAAAATGAAAACATGATGGTCTAAAACCTTTGAGATACAGCAAAAATGGTCATAAGAGGGAAGTATATAGCAATACAGCCTACTTCAAGATGCAAGAAAAATCTGAAATACACAACCTAACTTTACACCTAAAAAAGCTAAAAAAAAGAACAGCAAACGAAGCCTAAAGCCAGCAGAAGGGAAATAAAAAAGATTAGAGCAGAAATAAAAGATAAAGAAAAAACAACAACAACAAAACAGAACAGATCAATGAATCTAGAAGCTGGTTCTTTGAAATAATTAATAAAATTAATAAACCCCTAGCCAGATTTATCAAAAAGGAAAGGGAAAGGAGCCAAATAAATCACAAATGAGAAAGATCACAACCAACACCACACAAATACAATTATAAGAGAATATTATGAAAAAATATATGCAAACAAATTGGGCAATCTAGAAGAAATGCATAAACTCTTAGGAACATTATAAACTACTGAAACTGAAGAAATGGAAAATTTGAACAGACCCATAGCCAGCAAAGAAATTGGGTCAGGAATCAAAAAATCTCCCAACAAACAAAAGTCCAGAACCATATGGCTTCCCAGAGGAATTCTTCCAAACATTTAAAGAAGAGTTAATACCTATTCTCTCAAACTGTTCCAAAAAAATAGAAATAGAAAGAAAGCTTCTAAACTCATTTTACAAGGCCAGAATTACCCTGATTCCAAAACCAGACAAGTAGCCCACTAAAAAGAATTACAGGCCAATATCCCTAATGAACATGGATGGAAAAATTCTCAAAAAAAAAAAAAAAAAATACTAGCAAATTGAATCCAACAGTACATTAAGAGAATCATTCACGGCAATCAAGTGGGATTTATTCCTGGGCTGCAAGAGTGGTTTGGTATTCACAAATTAATCAACATGACACACCACATTAATAAAATTAATAAAAGAAAGTATAAGAACCATATGATCCTCTCAGTATATGCAGAAAAAGCATTTGACAAAGTACAACACCCATTCTTGATAAAAACCCTCAACAAAGTATGGATAGAGGGAACATACCTCAACATCATAAAGGCTATATACGAAAGATGCTAATATCATCCTCAGTGGGGAAAAACTGAGAGCCTTTCCTCTATGTTCAGGAACAAAATAGGAATGTCAACTCTCACCATTGTTATTTAACATAGTAATGGAAGTCCTCACCTCAGAAATCAGACAACAAAAAGAAATAAAAGGCATCCAAATTGTCAAGGAAGAAGTCAAACATGATACACTATGATGCTATGATGACATGATACTCTATGTAGAAAACCCAAACGACTCCACCAAAAAATTGCTAGAACTGATAAATGAATTCAGTAAATTTGCAGAATACAAAATCGACATACAGAAATCTGTTGCATTTTTATATACCAATAATGAAGCAGCAGAAAGAGAAATGAAGGAATCAATTCCATTTACAATTGGATCAAAAACCATAAGATACCTAAGAATAAACCTAACCAAAGAGATAAAAGATCTGTACTGTGAAAAGTATATAACAATTAGGAAAGAAACTGAGGAAGACACAAAGAAATGGAAAAACATTCCTGTGCAGTAAACAATCAACAAAACAAAACATGCTCATGGATTGGAAGAAAAAATATTGTTAAAATGTCTATACTACCCCAAACAATTTACACATTTAGTGCTATCCCTTATCAAAATAACAACAGCATTTTTCACAGAGATAGACCAAACAGTCTTAAAATTTGTGTGGAACTGCAAAATATCCTGAATTGCCAAAGCAATCTTGAAAAAGAAAAGCAAAGCTGGAGGCATGACAATTCTGAATCTTCCAGCTGTATTACAAAGCTGTAGTCATCAGGACAGTATGGTACCAGCACAAAAACAGACACATAGATCAATGGGACAGAATAGAAAACCCAGAAATGGACCCTCAATTCTGTGGTCAACTAATCTTCAACAGGCAGAAAAAAATATCGAAAGAAAAAAAGACAGTCTCTTCAACAAATGGTATTGGGAAAACTGGACAGAAACATGCAGAAGAATGAAAATGGACTGCTTTCTTATGTCATATACAAAAATAAATTCAAAATGGATGAAAGACCTAAATATAAGACAGAAAACTATCAAAATCTTAGAGGAGAACACAAACAACAACCTCTTTGACATTGGCCTTGGCAACTTCTTACTAGACATGTCTCCTGAGGCAAGGGAAACAAAGGCAAAAATGAACTATTGGGACTACATCAAGATAAAAAGCTTCTGCACAGTGAAAGAAACGATCAACAAAACTAAAAGGTAACCTTCAGAATGGGAGAAGATTTGCAAATGACATATCTGATAAAGTGTTAATATCCAGAATCTATAAAGAAATTATCAAACTCAATAGCCCCCAAAAAAAATCCAGTTAAGAAATGGACAAAAGACATGAATAGAAATTTTTCCAAAGAAAACATCCAAATGGCTAGCAGACACATGAAAAACTGCTTCACGTGAGTCATTGGGGAAATACAAATCAAAACCACAATGAGACACCACCTCACAACTGTCAGAATGGCTAAAATTAACAACAGAGGAAACAACAGCTGTTGGTGAGGATGAGGAAAAAGGGGAACCCCCTTATACTGTTGGTGGGAATACAAACTGGTGCAGCCCCTCTGGAAAAAGTATGGAGGTTCCACAAAAAATTAAAAATAGAACTACCCTACAACCCAGCAATTGCACTACTAGGTATTTACCCAAAGGATACAAAAATATTGATTCAAAGGGGCACGTGCACCCTGATGTTTATAGCAGCATTCTCAACAATAGCCAAATTATGGAAAGAGCCCAAATTTCTATCCACTGATGAATGGGTAAAGAAGAGATTATGTATAGGTATGTAATGGAATATTACTCAGCCATCAAAAAGAATGAAATCTTACCATTTGTAATGACCTGGATGGAACTAGACAGTATTATGCTAAGTGAAATAAGTCAGTCAAAGAAAGACAAATACCATGATTTCACTCATGTGGAATTTAAGAAACAAAACAGATGAACATGGGGAAAGAAATAAAGAGGGAGGAAAACCATAAAAGAGACTCTCAACTGCAGAGAACAAATTGGAGGTTGTTGGAAGGGAGGTGGTTGGGGGATGGCTAAATGGGTGATGGGTAATTAAGGAGGGCACTTGTTGTGATGAGCACTTACATGTAGCACCCAAATAACTGGGTGTTATATGTAATAAATGAATCACTAATTCTACTCTTGAAACTAATATTACACTATATATTAACTAACTAGAATTTAAATGGTTTTATATTTTTTATTTCAAATTCCATTTGTTTATTGTAGATATATAGGAAAGTGATTGACTTTTGTATATTAATCTTGTATCCTGCAACATTGCTATAATCCCTTTTTAGCTCCAGGAATTTTTTTGTTGATTCTTTTGGATTTTCTACATAGATGATCATATCTACAAACAAAAACAGTTATTTCTTTCATCCAAATCTGCATAACTTTTATTTCCTTTCTTGACTTAGTGCATGAACAAGAACTTCTAGTATGATGTTGTAAAGGATGGATGAGAGGGGTCACCCTTGCACTGTATATGATTTAAATAGGTCAGCTTTAAGTTTATCACCATTATGATATTAGCTGCAGTTTTTTTGTATATATTCTTTCTGCAACTAAGACAACTATCTTCTATTCTTTTTTTTTTTAGATTTTATTTATTTATTTGAGAGAGAGAGAGTCCGAGAGAGAGCACAAGCAGGATGAGGGGAGAGGGAGAAACAGGCAGGGAGCCTGATGTGGGACTTGATCCCAAGACCCCAAAGGCAGACACTTAACCGACTGAGCTGCCCAGGCACACTTCTATTCTTATTTTACTGAGAATTTTTCTCATGATTGTTAGATTTTGTCAAATTGATTTGATCATATGACTTGTTCTTTTTTAGTCTGTTTATATGATGGATTATATTAATTGTTTTTCTAATCTTGAACCAGTCTTCCATACCTAGGATAAATATGACTTGATCATGATGGATAATTCTTTTTATACGTTGTTGGATTTGATCTGCTAATTGAAGTTTCCTAAGAATCTTCCCATTTTTGTTGGGAAATGTGCCATAGTCAGATTAATTATCTATACACTGGAGGTCATATGATTATTCAGAATCTGTAATTTGATATTAGCTTGATCTTCAGATTGTGAATGAACATATATCCTCAAAATAATATATTAGTACTTCCAAATTAATTAAGTATACATTTCTTCTCTAAAGACTCTGGCAACAAGGAGGAAAATTTAAATATTCCTGTGAAAGCACAATATTGTAAACTCTAAATGTATATTAGAGATTGTCTCACATGATTGCACATTGGTTCTAGCTTCCCCCCCCCAATTTTCTTCTTTTTAAAGAGTTTTTTGAAATGGTTATTGAAAAGTAAGCATTAGCCAGATTGAACACAGAATACTGATCCTCTGAACACAGAATATCAATCTCTCTTAGTTTCTTGCATAGTTTGAATTAATACCATAATGGACAGAACTGATGCTATTGAAGGCAAACCTCCATGTTGTTCTATATAGCCTAAAGTTAACCCCCGGATTCATCACCTTTTCTCCAAGGCCATACTGGACTATTAAATAATTTGTGGGTACTTACACACTTGCCTGTAATATATCTTTCATTAAAGCTGAATTTTTTTTTAATTTATTTGACAGAGAGAGAGAGTGCACAAGTAGGCAGAGCAGTAGGCAGAGGCAGAGGGAGAAGCCGGCTCCCCGCTGAGCAGAGAGCCCCATGTGGGGCTGGGTCCCAGAACCCTGGGATGATGACCCAAGCTGAAGGCAGATGCTTAAGAGACTGAGCCACCCAGGTGCCCCTAAAGCTGAAATATCTTGATTTTTCTCAAGCTATATGATATTGATTTAAATTAACCACTAGGGTGTGTAGGTAATTTTAAAAGTTCCTCTCGGTATAAATATTAAAACAGAACAAAGAGCAGATTTGAATAACATCCATTTTCCAATGGTTTGGAAAAGGATATAGACTCCCATTTAAACACTCCCATTAAAATACTCTGGAAAGGGTAAAACAGCAATATTTCTTCTTAAATTTTTAGATAACATTTGTTCTTAAAGTCTTACTTTTATTCTGCTCGCACTTTGAGGTCCTAAAGCTGTATCACCATATCTTCCTAACATAATTCTATTGCCCTTTAAGTTTTGATTAGCAGGTTTAGTTATGGCATTACTTTATGCACCAGTGTCTAGCAATTCCAGTAAAGTTTCTTCCCCATAACTGGACAAGGCAAATAGACTTGGGTTCCCTGCTGGGGTTGTACTAAGAGATCCTAAGCCATCCTGCCATTCAAAATTATAGCATCTCCTTTTATTGGATAAGAACCATATTTCAATCTAAGAAGATAACTGCCTATCTCTCATGTTTGTTCTTTTTAACACACAGGATCAGGAACTATAATTTGGAGGCCTTGGCAGCCTTGAGATTTTTATCAATTACTTTTGTTTTCTTGAAAGCAACCAAAAGCAACCAAATTACCATACTAAGTGTCTGACTTCCCCCTTGGTTTGAATGTATTTTGAATCCACTTAGCTACCCTCCCTGACCACCTCCGATTTCCGTTGATACGTGTTTCCTCCTTTCAGTAGTCACAATGATTGAGTGAGGACCTCAAAGCAGAGGTTGTCAAGAAGCCACTTTGCCTTTACAGATTCTCCATTCTGCCATTCCTCATCTTTTTCCCAAATCAAGACTTAGCAATTATTTATACTATAGAGTCAAGAGTATTACAGTTACCTTGCTCACACTACTAACAGCAGCAATTGAACAGTCAATAATTGAAAGAACATCCACAGGGTAAACTCATGGAAGGTGTTCATAAAGATAAAGGATATGGTACAGCGAGAGAAAGAAAGTACAGGAAATCATCTTAGGGTTCAGAAAACTTCCAAACACAACCCCTAGAGATTTTTCTCAGTGACGTAGAATGTGTTTCATCTTTAAACTATGTGATACGCTTTGCTTTCTGGGGATCCAAAGCAAAGTTGTTAAAGGGATCTTCTAAAACCAACTAGGAAAGTATCTAAAAGCAGGCTGTGTAACCAGTTAAACAAGGTGTAAACCATTAATGTATACATTTTCAGTAAACAATGGAGACAAGAGCATAGATTGTTTCCAGGAAAATTGTGAAATTTCAATCAAACATTAAAAAGTACTAGCTAGCACAATTTATTCTTATCTTGGTCAAGTATTAGTTTCAGATTTCTTTTCTTTTTTTTTAAGATTTTATTTACTTGACAGAGAGAGACACAGTGAGAGAGGGAACACAAGCAGGGGGAGTGGGAGAGGGAGAAGCAGGCTTCCCGCTGAGCAGGGAGCCTGATGCAGTGCTCGATCCCAGGACCCTGGGATCATGACCTGAGCCGAAGGCAGACACTTAACGACTGAACCACGCAGGCACCCCTAGTTTCAGATTTTCAAGCATTACCCAGTATAAGCAGAGAGCTACCTCAAACCAGTTTTAAGGTAAACCAATTTTTACACAACTATTCTTAATTTGCAGAGATCTTCTGTTTATCATGAAACAGTGTTGAATTTTGTCAAATTCTTTCTCTGCATATATTGAAATAACTATGCCCTTCTTTATTTAGTGACATGGCAAACCAGATTGGTTTTTAAAAATTGTTTTATTAGCCTTATTTCTTAAAACAGTTACAAGTTTACAGAAAAGTGAACAGAAAGTACATAGAGCATAGACTTCCTGTATGTTTCCTTTCCCTCAACCCATAGCTTTTCCCCTACTATTAACATCTTGCACTGGCATACTACATTTGTAACAAGTGATAATTCAGCATTGCTACAATACTATTAACCAAAGACCATAGTTTACATAGGGTTTATTTTTTGTGTTGTATAATTTTAATAGGTTTTGCTACACACATAATGTCATTAAGTATAGTACAGAGTACTTTGAATATTATCTCCTAGCTTAACTTATTTGTCCCTCTGCCCTCTACTCTACCCTCAGCCCCCACCCCTTAAGCATGGGCAACCACTGTCTTTTTACTGTCGCTATAGTTTTGCATTTTCCAGAAGGTCATAGAATTGGAATCATATAGTATGAAGTCTCTTCAGACTGAAATTTTACTTAGCAATATTCATTAAAGGTCCTCCCCCCATGTCTTTTCAGGGATGGAAAGTTCACTTATTTTTATCACAGAATAATATTCCATTCAATCGATTGATATACCACAATGTATTTATTCATTCATCTATTGCAAGAATCTTAGATAGTTGATTGCTTCTGAGTTTCGGTGTTATGAGTAAAGGTGCATTTGTATGCAGGACAGAAGTTTGTTTGATTGTTTTGGATATAAGTTTTCACCTTCTTTGGATAAGCACCTAGGAGTGGTGCACAATTGGTGGATTATATGGTTAGACTCTGCTTGTAAGAAACTGCCAAACTATAATCCAAAGTGGCTGTACCATTTTGCATTCTCACCAGCAGTTGCTCCATTACCTCACTAGCATTCAGTGGTGCCAGTGTTCTGGATTTTGTATCTCATTGTTGTGTTAAATTGCATTTCCCTGATGTCAAATGATGGGGAGCATCTTTTCACATGCTCATTTGCTATCTTTGTATCTTCTTTTTGAGGTACCTGTTATAATTTTTGGCCCATTCATTGATCGGATTTTAAGAGTTCTTTATGTCTTTGGATACAAGGTTGATTTTTTATGTTAAACAAACTTGCATTTCTGGAATTCCACTGGGTTACAATGTATTATTCTTTTTATATATTGTTGAATTAGATTTGCTAATATTTTGTTAAAGAATTTGCATTGATGTTCATGAAGCTATTAGTTTGTAATTTATTTTTGTAATACCTTTGCCTGGTTTTGGTACCAGAGAGATCTTGGCCAAATAAAATGGGATGCCTACTGATCTATCTCTGAAAAGTATTAATCTTGGCTTCATATTATTTCTTCCTTAAATATTTGATACAATTCAACAGTGAACCAATCTGACCTTGGAGTTTTATTTGTGGGAAAGTTTTTATTTTGATTTCAATTCCTTTAATAGAAATACAAGGATTAAGATTTTCTATTTATTCTTGCTATCAGTTTTAGTAATTTATGTCTTTCAGGAATTTCTTCCTTCTTTTTAAGTTGTCAATATTAGTCTAACATGTCAATAAAGTTCTAATATTCCCTCATATTTTTAATTTCCTTATGGCCCTTTAGTGGGGTCCACTCTTTCATTCTTGGCATTGATAATTTTGTTCTCTTTCCTTTTTTCTTATCATTCAGTGTAGGGGCCTCTCTTGTTGATGTTTTCTAACAACTTTGGACTTTCTTAATTTTTCTCTATTTTTCATCTGTCTTATATTAATTTCTAATCTTGTCTTTATTTTCTATCCTTCTACTTACTTGAATTTAATGGTTCTTTTTCTAATTTTTAAGGTGGGAGCTTTGCTCAGTAATTTTATACTCTTCTTTTCCAATAGAAACATCTAAATTTGTGCATTTTCCTTTGTTTCTATAGTTAAATTCTTTAAATTTTTAAAATTTTGATGCTTTTTTAAATTATCCAGTTCAAAATATTTCCCCATTCCCTTTATTATTCTTTTTATCTATAAGATATTTAAGTGTACTTTGTCTGATTTCCAGATATTTGAGGACATTTCTGGATGTTATATTTTATTGCTTTCTAATTTATTTCTTTTGTAGTGAGAAAAGATTCCTTGGGAGATTATTTGTTTTTGAAATATATGGAGACTTATTTTTAAATACAGCATGGAGTCATTCTTGCTGAATGCATTATGTGTACCTGAATGTGCATTCTGAAGTTAGTGGATATAATATTTTTTTAAGTGTTAATTAGATTAAGGTTGTTGATAGTGTCAATCAAATATTCTATATCCTTGCTCATTATTTTTGTCAAGTTCCCTTTATCAATAACGGAAGTAAGGGGTGCCTGGCTGGCTCAGTCAGTTAAGCATCTGACTTTTGGTTTCAGCTCAGGTCATGATCTCAGGATTGTGGGATTGAGCTTCATGTCAGGCTCCATGCTCAGTGTGGAGTCTGCTTGAGATTATTTCCCTCTCACTCTTCCTCTGCCCCTCCCCCCAACTCACATGCACTCTCTCTCTCAAATAAATAAATAAAATCTTTAACAAAGTTTATTTTCTTTTAAATCTCCACCTATTATTGTGGATTTATTTATTCTTACATAGGTATTGTCAATTTTTGCCTCATATATTTTAAAGCTCTGTTGTTAAGTGCATATATATTCATAATTGTTATATCTATACAATATATTGACTTTTCAATTATTCAATAAGGAAAATTGAGCTCTTATTGTTAGTTCTTGCCTTTTTGCAAGTTTAACAGTATTTCCCTTTTGTTTGGATTGTTAGGCCCATTTATATTTAATATAAGTATTAATAGGGTTGGTTGTATTTACTTTTGCCATTTGCTTTTTGGAAGGTAGAGTTACTTCTATGCTTTCATTTATTTATTTATGTCATTTTTTTGTGTTGATCAAATTCTCTTGATTTGGGAAAATTTTTTAGGAGTTTCCATAATTTACATAAGTTTTAGGAATGCTTGGAGAGATCTCCATAACATAATTTATTGAAAAAAAATTTAGAAGAAATTTAGAAGAGTGTATTTATTATGGTATTTTGTATAAAAAAAGTCCAAAACATTCTATATATACTTGTGTACATATATGTATCAATATTTATATATCTCTCTATACACACATGTGCACACACATACACATATGGCTGACACAAAATATGGAAGAATACATAGAACATTTGAAAGAGGACAAGAAGGAAGATGATAAGTAAAACATACAGGTTAGGAGAATTTCTTCATTGGAATTTTACCTTATATAATAATTATAGAAATACTATAATATCAGTACTTAGAACAAATTATTATGTATATTTTCAAAATTACTTTTAGTTGTTAAACATATATCCTTGCTTTCATATAATATACATATACCTGCACATGCAATATGTGTGTGTGCATCCACACAAGATCAAATGTGATTTTATTTATCTGAAAAGATGGCTTCAGAATCAGTTTCTGCATTTTGGTTTTGTTATTTTATATATTTTAATTAATTTAATATTTTAATTAAAATATTTTAATTTAATTAAATTTAATTTAATATTTTAATTACTGTTAATGGAAAAAATAATATGACTCTTTTAAGAAAATTAAATAATCATCAAAATTCATTCAAAAATATTTCTTGAGTACCAGACAATATTCTAAATTATTTGTGTTGTTTTATGAAAATAATTTTGGGAATAAAAATGCAAATTAAGGTAATTATGTAACTTCCTCCTTGTCTTATATATTTTACCATGAAAAAATAATAGAAAAAATATATTTTTCTCAAATATAAGTAGCTTCTTTATCATAAAACTAAATCAATGTCATTGGCATAGAAAACAATATTCATCTCTCCAAACTAGCCAATGCTGCACAGCAAATAAAAGTAGCTTCTATTTGCTTAAAAGACTTGTTACTTTTCCTTAGCTAAATAAGTGACTCACAATTTGAAAATGGCTTTTTGTTGTAAAACAGTAGTATACATCTCTTGATGTATATAGTTTTGCTTCATAATTGTGGGTTTATCCCAACATATATGTACATGAATTTATTATTTATATTAAAATGCCAAATAGCCTCAAAGCAGCAAAAGCTAGAAAAAAAATAATGTCAAAATATACATGTCAATAATTTAGTTATTTATATGGTCCCACTGGATTTATTTCATATGGGAAACAAACTTGATTCTTTAAAAAATAAACTGAAAATTTGGATCAATTGAAGTTTGAATTAATTTCAATGCTCAAAGCAAAATTACATCGGAAGGACAACATTGCAACTACTGCAAATAATAAAAATGTATAAATTTGGCATTTATTATTTTTGTAGACTACTAATGTAAACTAGCCTATAATCTTTATTTTGAGTAGAGTAAATGTATTAATAGTTAGTCCTATTTATGAATTCCACTCAACAGAATTAAATAAGTCCATGTTGAACATATACAATGTACAGAAACTTAGCTAAATACTTCAAAATATAGAGATGAGCATTCATCTTTTATTGGATGTTAATATGAAAGGATTCAAGGGTGCCAGGCAAAGGTCATGGTCAGGAATGCCAGATGTGCCTCCACACTGGGGCCTCTTCAGTGGTACTTTCATAGCCGCTCGTGTTTGAGTTCCTTGTAACACAACAGTAGTTGAAAAGCACATAAACTGCCAGCACTATAGAAATCCCAGCAACGCCCCCTTTCTTCACATTGACGTACTTGTTGTAATACTGCTGGTAACCTCTTTGAAATGCTCCAGCAATGCCCTTAGGGGTGAAATCCAGCATCAGTATCCAGCTGGGCAGCTCTCCTAGTTTCACATCCATGAGCATCTTCTCCTTCACTGGTACGACTGACGCCATCTTGGAGTCCTGGGTCCATAATATTAAATATAATGATAATCAGTGATATTGGAAATTCAAACTGCTGTAACTTTTTGGAGAAGAGAAAAATCACATAAAGTTGGATGGGACAGAAAATTCTTCAGTGTGACAGAAGTGATAGAAGGAGAGTGGAAACAATATGAGGATAAGAGGAAAGCAGACAGATGCCTACTCTGCCAGTTTATTTATTAATATTAATGACAAATCTGATTTGTTGATACTCTGTACTTCCTTTTAAAGATGAAGCTTAAAGAATTGAAGTGAATCTCCTTTCCAGTATTTAGCTGAGATGTTTAGAAACCAACAGGGACCCCACAAATATTCCTCTTTTAAAACCCAGGACAACTAATAGGCTAGCTATTTTTCTGTGTCCTCCTTTTTCTTCTGAAACAAATCACAAATAGCTAAGCTATTTTTGAAACAGTCTAAGGAGTGGAACAATTTCCTAATTACCAACATTCTTGTTTCTGTCAGACACAGATACACAGCCTATTTTACCCATTGCACATCCTTTTTTGAAAGAATTTTGCATATCATTACCTTAAACCACTGTGAAAATATTTTTTAAAAGTAATAATCAGAGAAATATGGATTTAAAAGGTTATTTTAATGATGTTTCTGATCCATTTTCACATTATTTCAGAAGTTAGCTGTGGTAGGCATCCTCTAAGATGGCTTGCAATGATCCCCACCCCTTGGTATTCATGCCCTTGTGTAATTTTCTGCCCTTCAGTGTGGACTAAGTTCAACTTCCTTCTTACAAGGAGAATTGGAAGAAGTGATATGTCACTTCTGAGATCAGGAAATAAAACTGACTTTAGTTGCCCTGAGGAAAATTAAGAGCCACATTATGAAGCATCCCTATGAAGAGGCCTACTGGGCAAGTGACCAAGGCCTGCCAACAGCCATATGAGGGAGCTTGTGAATGGGATCCCTCCCTCCAGTAGAGCCTTTAGAAGAGACCACAGCCTCTGTCAAGACCTAGACTGAAACCTTAAGGGAGACCATGAACCAGAGACACCCAGATAAGCTGTGACCAGATCCTGACCCAGAGAAACTGTGGGTGATAAATATTTGTTATTTTTAATAGCTAAATTTTGAGACATTTTGCTCCCCAGAAGTAAATAAATAATACATTAGCATAAAACATCACTCTTTCACTTAATGACAGAGAAATCTTCCCTCCAACCTAAATGTCCCTAATTGTCATGGAGCATCTAAACTTGCTGAATTCAAATAACATTTGAAATATTATTCAAGTACTCAAATGAGGTAGCCAAAGACAGCAATAACCATTGGAAAGAAATTTGAAATGAATCAAAATATATGAGAAAAACTATATTATCTTGGAAATGAGAATGTAATTTGAGAAAATGTTTTATTTTTATGCATAGTATCTGGAAAGACACTTATAATTTAGGTTTCAGAGATCCAGGCAATATCATAAAAACATATAAAACACTTTGAATAATTACATTACAAAGACCTGGTATATTGTCCCTTTAGTATTATGCATGTGCTTTTTTTATTCATTCATGTAATAGATGTTGGGATACTTAATACCTTTTTGGGACAGTATATCAACACAATTTAGTACAGAATTTGAATTCTGCAGAGTGGTGCATATTATATTGAATATGACTTGATATATGATAATGCCCTATTTGGATGGAACATAAGGCTGCAAGCTTTAAAAAAGAGTACAATTATAAATATGTGAATACACTCAGCCATTGCTCTTACAGCAGGTCATTTTTATCTTTTAATCGTTCTGTATTCTGAGTAACTTACAAGAGACATCAAGGTCTAAATCATGTTTTGACTTCCGTTTGTAGATATCAGAGTTCACTTTGCTCACTTTTTTCCTGAATCCAATTCTCTAAGACAAAAAAAAATGAGAAATAGAAAATTCACCTTTAATAAAATTAGGACCAAACCCACACACACACCTCAGACCTGGAATAAGATTGCCAACCAGCAGCAACTATTGAATCAGTATAATGAAGAGAGACAAGAGAAAAAAACTGTCTCTGCGTATCTACATCAGAGTGAGAGGAGCACGGAGAATTACAAGTTTTATGTCACTTTCCAAAGGGCCACTTTGAGGTGTTCTTCATTGAAATTGCAATGTTTGAATAGACAGGCAAGGAGATGTCTTTAAATCATATTCATCATAGAGGTGTGTCAGGGGAAAGGGGGCTGGAAAAGAGCCCACCCCTACATACTGTCTGGGCAAGAAGCACGCTGGTAGGAGGCAAGGTGAAGGAGCATGCAGAAATGCAGTTTTCAAGCTTGTCCGCTGAAAGGAAGAAAATGCCACATTGACATACAATGAGCCAGTGAAGGAAAACTGAGAGCCAAAGGTACTGCTTACTACCTCAAGGAAGAAAAATTTGGAAACCACAGAAAAAATGTCCAAGATGAGCTCTTACAGCTCATTGACCTTTTTCCCCTCTCAAAAACACTTCTGCAAATAGCTGATTCTTGGAGAATGGTCTCTCTTCAGGGATGAGTGAAACCTAAAAGGGACTGAGCAAAGCAACTTATATGCTATGACACCTCCAAATACACAACCTCTGGTGGATAAACACAGAACGATGAATTATATCACAAAGTAGATCAAATTTTAAAAATCAGTGAAACAAAGCACAATGAAAAATATGGCTTCTTATATGGCCTCAAACAGGCAATGACAGGGGTGCCTGGGTGGCTCAGTTGGTTAAGCGTCTGTCTTCAACTCAGGTCATGATCTCAGGGTCCTGGGATCGAGTCCCCAACTGGGCTCCCTGCTCAGCGGGGAGTCTTGTTTCTCCCTCCCCCTGCTCTTGCGCTCTCGTTCTCTCTTGCGCGCGCTCAAATAAATAAATAAAATCTTTAAAAAAGAGAGAAAGAGAGAGACAATGACAAGCTAACATATATAGACGATAAGTGAGCAAACTGGTTCCAGGAAATAAATTGAAAGAAAAAAATATGTAATCAAATCCAAATAGTATCACTGGTCAAATGTCTGCACATACACAAAATCAAATTAGTTAACACTGTATCTTGCAACTTTGCTGAATTAGTTTATTTACTCTAATAGTTTTTTTGGAGATTCTTTAGTGCTTTGTGGAATAATTCAGAGCAGGGATTCTGGTCAATATGACTGACTACAAATCCTAGGTTCACTGAATAGAGCTATGTGACTTTGAGTCAGTCACTTAGGTTCTCAGTGTCTCAATTTCCTCATCTCTAAAGTGCAAATAATAGTACATTTTCAAAAAGTTACTTCTAGAATGAAATCAGTTAATACTTATAAAAGACTTGGTATGAAGTCAGGTATATAGTAGTATTATACATATGTTAAATAATTAAAGAGCATTAAAATTAACAAAACAAGAATTCTAGAAAAATATCAGCAGCTTCTATTTATGTACTAGCCAATAATAGATGAAATATTCCCAATAAAATTAAGTATGTGGAGAAAATAATTTTGGTAGGATACAAAGATATGTTTGTCTACTTACATACACTGAGCACATAGAATATACTTTGCAACCACTCAAAAAATACTTCATTTACATATACATTTACCATGATTCCTAGACATTATTATTAATGAAAGAGTAAAACCACTTTTTTCTGACTCAAATGTAATAACACTAGAAATAAATACAATAATAAAAATAGAAACTGAAAAGAGACACCCCCAAAAAAAATACCAGGTAGAAATGTAAAACCTAAATATTAACTCTTAAAAAAAACTATAAAATTGCAGAATATAAAGGCAATAACACTACTTATTAGATCTTTTGTGATACTGGTAAAAATGTTCAGATGAAAAATTAATATTATATATACCTATGTTACAAGAAAAGGAAAAAAAATGGAATCAAAGTGAAACAGAATTTATGTAATCATTAAAAGAACAGCAAAATTAAAAAAATGAATAGGGAAGAAAATAATTTTAAAATATAAAAATAAATATTTATAAAATAGAAATCAGAAAAAAATGGCAAAATTTAAGCACAAATAATATTAGAAAGGTAAGTGGCAGATTTATTTTTACTACCTCTCTCAGCATTATGAGTTAATTTGAAAACCTGGACTTAGAAAAACTGGACCCAAAAGAGATGGAAAATCTAAAAGAATAATTTTAAACTGTTTGAAAAATTATTAAAGAACTATCCTTCAAAAATGTTATGTCCAGATTGTTCATAGGTGCATTCTTTTCTATTAGGGGATAGACAGTTCTTATTATATTTAAATTTGTCTAGATCATAGAGAAAGGTAGAAATTTGTACAATTCCTTTTAGAAAGCTAGGAAAATGCTATCACCCAAACTTGAAAATGGTAAAGAATAAATTGAAGAAAATTACTAACCAATATTACTATAAATACCAGTCCAAAAATACTAAATGTAATATTAATACATAAGTATCATGAAGTGAGTGAATTTTATCTAATGAATGTAGATTCTTCAATATTAGGACATACATTAATTTTACTGATTCAAAGGAGGAAAACAGATAATAGGTGCTAAAAGAGACACTTGAACTTCTGCATTCATTAATGAAAACAAACAGACTCATATGCACACTTTACCTAAAATGAAGGTGAGTTGTGGGGAATATAGTTTGACATCTTTAAGGAATAATTGGCTAGCAAATAAGAAATTAAAATACATTATCTCAGCTAAATATCATTTTTATGAAAACACAGTTTTTCAAAAAACAATTATTTTAAATACTCTGATGGTATCAGGTAAGCCACTTATGTAAGCAGTATATAAATAAGAATACTTTTGGCAGATGCTGTTGTTGCATTTCTGTAAAACTCTGTAAAACTCTGAAAACTCAACCAAAATATGGTAGATTTCTATTAAGAAACTGTTTTAGGGTGGTTAGCTACACAATTAATTAAAAAGTCATTTGCGTAATAAATATAACAAAATCTAATGAGAAAAAGACCTCATTTGCAGTATTTCTTTTTTTTTTTTTTTTAAGATTTTTATTTATTTATCTCAGGGTCCTGGGATCCAGCCCTGCATCGGGCTCCCTGTTCGGTGGGAAGCCTGCTTCTCCCTCTCCCTCTCCCACTCCCCCTGCTTGTGTTCCCTTTCTCGCTGTGTCTCTGTCAAATAAATAAATAAAAATCTTTTTTTAAAAAAAAGAAGCAGGCTTCCCTCTGAGCAGGGAGCCCGATGTGGGGCTGATCTCAGGACCCTGGGATCATGACCTGAGCCGAAGGCAGACACTTAACGACTGAGCCACCCAGGTGCCCCACAGTATTTCTTAAAAGAAAGAAAATAGGGAGGGAGAGAGGGAGAAAGAAAAAAAGTCAAGAAGAGAAAAAAAGATTGTAGCTGATATCCAGTGGCAATGTACTTAGGAATTGAAGATCTATATAAAGAAAACTTGAAATTTTTGTGTAGGACATAAAATAAAATTTGAATAATGGAATCATAAAACATCGTTTTTGATTAGAGTTCTTTATATTTAAGTATGTCATTTCTCCCCTAAATAATCTGAACTGTAATCCTATCAAATAGTCTCTGGAACTCAATAGTTCTAATGTTAAAGTTTTTAACAACAAAAAAACTTTTTTTTCTTTTTAGAAAAGCCAGGATATTCTAAAGGGAAAATAAGTAAAAGGTTAATAAGGTTTTTATTATTAAAATAGCTTCATATTGGGCGCCTGGGTGGCTCAGATGGTTAAGCGTCTGCCTTCGGCTCAGGTCATGATCCCAGGGTCCTGGGATTGAGTCCCACATCGGGCTCCCTGCTCCTTGGGAGCCTGCTTCTCTCTCTGCCTCTCTCTCTCTCTCTCTCTGTCGCTCATGAATAAATAAATAAAATCTTTAAAAAAAAAAATTAAAAAAAAAATAGCTTCATATTGGCACATAAACATATTAATGGTGCTAATTACAAAACTGAGAAACAAACATGAACAAGCATAGGCATATAATATATGACAAATTTCCATTCCAAATTAGTGAAGAAAATACAAGGACTTTGTAAATGTGGGAATACATAGCTAGCCATCAGAAAGAAAGAATGCTGACTTTTACTACTCTTGAAACAAACAATAATTGCAAATAAATCAAAGATTTAAATATTAAAACCAAAATCTATAAAAATGCTAAAATAATATAAAGGCATATTGTGGGTACAGTTCTAGACCACCACAATAAAGTAAATGTTGCAATAAAGCAAGCCAAATGAATTTTTTGCTTTCCCAGCGCATATAAAAGTTATGTTTACATTACACTGCAGTATATTAAGTGTTCAATAGCATTATGTCTAAAAAATATACATACCTTTATTTTTTTGAGTTTTTATTTAAATTCCAGTTAGTTAACATATAGTGTAATATTAGTTTCAGGAGTACAATATAGTGATTCATCACTTCCATACATCACCTGGTGCTCATCACAGCAAGTGCACTCCTTAATCCCCATCATCTGTTTAATCCATTTCCCCTTTGGTAAGCATCAGTTTGTTCTCTGTAGTTGAGAATCTGCTTCTGGGTTTCCTCTCTTTTTCTCTGCCCCCACCTTTGCTCCTTTGTTTTGTTTCTTAAATTCCATATATGAGCAAAATCTTATGGTATTTGTCTTTCTCTGACCGATTTATTTCAATCAGCATAACTCTAGCTCCATCCATGTCGTTGCAAATGGCAAGATTATATTTTTCTTATGGTAGAGTAATATTCCATTGTATATGTACCACATCTTATTTTTTTTCTCAAATAAAGGGTTAGGATTAAGATTAGGGCCGGGGTGGAGGAGTATTATATACCTTAATTTAAAAATACTTTATTGCTAAAAAAAACAATACTTTATTGCTAAAGTATGCAAATCACCATCAGTGAATACTAATATTTTTGCTTATGGTGGGTTTTTACCTCAATGTTGATGGCTGCTGACTGATCAGAGTCATGGTTGCTCAAGGTTGGAGTGGCTATGGCAATTTCTTAAAATAAGACAACAATGAAAAAATTTAAAAAATAAGAGAACACTGAAGTTTGCCATATCAGTTGACTCTTCCTTTCACAGTGTCTCTGTAGCATGCGATGCTGTTAGATAACATTTTACCCACAGTATAACTTATTTCAGAATTGAAGTCAAACTTCTCAAACCCTGCCACTGATTTATCAACTAAGTTTATGTAATATTCTATTTTTTTATGAGAGAGAGAGAGAGAGCATGTGCATGCACTCAGGGAGAGGGGCAGAGGGAGAGGGAGATAGAAAATCTTAAGCAGGCTCCACGTTCAGCACAGAACCCGATGCAGGGCTCAATCCCATGACCCTGAGATCATAACCTGAGCTGAAATCAAGAGTCAGAAGCTTAACAAATTGAACCACCCAGGCGCCCCAAGTTTGTGTAATAGTATAAACCCTTTATCACTTCAAAAATCTTTACAGCATCTTCAGGAATAGCTTCCATCTCAAGAAACCACTTTTTTGTTCATCCATAAGAAGCAATTCCTCATCTGTAAAGATTTTTTACTACATCTTTAGTTATTTCCTCTGCTAAAGTCTTGAGTCCCTCAAAGACATACATAAAGGTTGGAATTAACTTCTTCCTCAGTCCTGTTCATGTTGATATTTTGACCTCCTCCCCCAAATACAAATGTTCTTAGTGGATGAATGGTGAATTCTTTCCAGAAAGTTTTCTATTCACTTTGCCCACTTCCATCAGAGAAGTCATTATTTATGGCAGCTAGAGCCTTATGAAATATATATAAGCCTTGAGAGTTGAGATGATTTCTTGACCCATGGGCTGCAGCATGGATGTTATGTTAGCGGGCATGAAAACATTGTTAATCTCATTACATCTTCATTAAAGCTCTTGGGCAACCAGGTACATTGTCAATGAACAGAATATTCTGAAAGGAATCTTTTTTCCTAAATAGGTCTCAACGGTGGGCTTAAAATATTTAGTAAACCATATTACAAATAGATAAACTGTCATCCAGGTTTTGTTGCTGCATTTATGGAGCATGAGCAGAGTAGATGTAGCATAATTTTTTTTTTAAGATTTTTTTTATTTTTCAACAGAGAGAGAGAGAGAGAGAGACAGCGAGAGAGGGAACACAAGCAGGGGGAGCGGGAGAGGGAGAAGCAGGCTTCTCACAGAGCAGGGAGCCAGATGCGGGACCCGATCCCAGGACCCCGGGATCATGACCCGAGCCGAAGGCAGACGCTCAATGACTGAGCCACCCAGGCGCCCCCGATGTAGCATAATTCTTAAAGCTCCTAGGGTTTTCAGAATGGTAAGTGAGCATTGGCTTCAACTTAAAGTCCTCACTGCATTAGCCCCTAATAAAATCAGGCATCCTTTACAACTTTGAAGCTTTGAAGCTAACCACTGACTTCTCCTCTCCAGCTATGAAAGCCCTAGATAGTATCTTCTTCCAACAGAAGGCTGTTTCATCTACATTGAAAATCTATTGTTTAGTGTAGCCACTTTCATTAATGATCTTAGCTAGCTCTTCTGGAGAACTTGCTATAGCTTCTATATCAATATTTGCTGCTTCACTTTGTACTTTTACATTATGAGACAGCTTCTTTCCTCAAACCTCATGAACCAACCCTGCTAGCTTCAAATTTTTCTTCTGCAGCTTCCTCACCTCTCTTAGCATTCATAAAATTGAAGATACTTAGGACCTTGCTCTGGATTAGGCTTTGGCTTAAGAGAATGTTGTGACTGGTTTGATCTTCTATCCAAACTACTCAAAATTTTTTCATATCAGCAATAAAAGTGTTTTGCTTTCTTATTATTTGTGTGCACTGGAGTAGTACTTTAATTTCCTTTAAGATGTTTTCCTTTGCATTCACAACTTGGCTAACTGTTTAGTGAAAGAGGCCTTGCTTTCAGCCTATCCTGGCTTTTATATTCTTTCCTCACTAAGCTTAATTATTTCTAGTTTTTTATTTAAAATGAGAGATATGTGACTCTTCATCTAAACTCTTAGAGGTCATTGTATGGTTATTAATTGGCCTAACTTCAGTATTGTGTCTCAGGAAATAGGGAGGCTTGGGGAGAAGGAGAGAGATGAGGGCTAAGGAATAGCTGGTTGCTGGAGCAGTCAGAACACACACATTTATCAATTAAGTTCCCCAGGTTATATGAGTAGGGTTCATGGAGCCCCAAAACAGTTACAATGGTAACATCAAAGATCACTAACCATAGATCACCATAACAATATAATAATAATAAAAAGTTTGAAATATTGTGAAAATTACCAAAATGTTAATAGACTTGCTCAATGCAGGATTGCCAAAAACCTTCAATTTGTATAAAATGCAGCATCTATGAAGTGCAATAAAAGTGAAGCACAATAAAACAAGGTATTTCTGCATTTAAAAAAAAAAATTTAGTTGGGGAAGTACTCATAAGCAAAATAAAAATTTTAGATGGAAAGATGCCATTTATGAAGAAAAACAATATTCATCCATGTAATTACAGTTATCAGTAATTTACTTTTTTTCATTGCTGTGTATTCACTGCACAAATGTAACATTTTGTCTATGGTTACTTACTTCTAACTTTGGCTATTAGTAAAGCTATTATGAACTTTTTTTTTTTTTTTTTTTTACCTGTCTTTGGAGGACAAGAACACTCATTTCACTTGAGAATCAATGTAGTAAGGGAATTGCTGGTTGTTTGGTAAGGACTGCCCAGTATCTCCCATGTAGTGGTGCTTGTTTATACTCTCACTAAGTATGCAAACAAATTTCACTTGCTACAGGAATCATTGTCAACATTTGGTATTGGCAAACTCTCTCTTTTAACCATTGATGGATGCAGTTTAATTTGCATTTCCATGATTACTTTTATATAACTTTTATATAACTATTATCTGTTTTAATACATTCTTTTATAAGGTGTCTCAAGCCTTTTGCCCATTTACTATTTGGATTTTCCATTAATTTGTAGAGGTTCTTTATATAATCTGAATATAAGTTCTTTTTCAGTTGTATGTATTGTAAATGCCTTCTAATCCATGACTTTCTTTTCATCTCTTAATGGTGTATTTTGATGAACACAATGTCTTAAATTTAATGAAGCATCTCTTGGTTACCTAATGCTGTGTAACTAGCTTTCATAGAAATCAGTAGCTTAAGACATTGTATTATTTATTTACAGTTCTATAGTTTGGGAGGGCATGGTAGTCTATGGCAGGATTGGATTTGCCAATGGTTGGATTTCTTACTTGGCAACTCGCTACCCATGGCACAAAAGCAGGAAAATGTCATGTGTTCCACATTTTATTACTTAAAGCACATCACGGAGTCACAATTGTGCAAAGATATGTGTACAAAGATTCTCATTGTAGCATAGTTTGTATTAGCAAAATGCTAGAAATGAATAAAATGCCCATTAATATAGGGCTAATTAAATGTATCATAGTATATTTATATAATGAATATTCACTCTGCAGGTGCTAAAATAATGAAGTAGATCTAATTTGATGATATGGAGCCAAAATACATATTACTTACTGAAAATAGAAAACTGCATAAGAGGAAATGTGTGTGTGTAACATCTCCTTTTTGTTAAAAATATAATAGTTGTACAAATTTATAGTCAAATGATGGTAGGATGCACAAAATAATATTAACAATGTTTGCATATCAAAAAGAGTGCTGTGGAATCTTGTATAGAAAAGAATCTTTCCTGGGCACCTGGGTGGCTCAGTAAGTTGAACATCTGCCTTCAGCTCTGGTCATGATCCCAGGGTCCTGAGATTGAGTCCCATATGGGGTTCCTTGCTCAGCAGGGACCCTGCTTCTCCATCTCCCTCTGCCTGCCACTCCCCCTGCTTGTGCTCTCTCTCTCTCTCTGAAAAATAAATAAATAAAATCTTTTAAAAAAAGAACATCTTTTATGTTCCTTTGTATTTATCATATGCACATATTAATTTTCCATTAGACAATTAATAAAAATATATGAAAGTAACATTTCAACATAACATTAGCAAAGTAAATAGTGCCAATTTTGTGTGTGTCTATCATGAATATGTTGTTATTGTTGATTTTGTTTTGATTTAAAGCCTAAAGTTCTGCCTGTATATTTCTGAGTACATGAGAAGAAAACTGGATGGTGATAATAAAAATGAGATTCCCAGTAGAATTTCAACATAATCAGGAACACCCTCAAGCAAAATAAATCCTGAGAATTTTAAAAATGCTTTCAGAAACTTATAGATATCTTTGACAATAGTCTATAGATAAACTGAAATTTATGTTGGATGCATGTAAAAATATTCACGGATATTGCATAAATTTCATGATGCCACAGAATATGAGACAGAAGTGAATAGGGGACACTACCATATCTGCTAAGACAGCACCTGTCAGGAGTGCAGTGAATATTGGCCAATAAAGTCTTAAGGATTTTCTAGTTGCATATTTCATCTTTCTTTCCCTCTTATACAATTGTGTTTTCCAATTTATCATTTAATTTATCTTTATTAAAATGTCAAATCATTTCTTACTACAGAGTAGGCAAAACAGCTTTATGCTCTATCATAGAAACTTTAATTGTCATCATATACCTGATTTCTGAGTCAGTCCCAAATATCCGCTCTGTAAAACTTATAAACATTTGTTTTTCTCCTTGTTTTTGAGAATTTTCCAATAAGTAAACATTCATATTGATGAAATGTAGGGCCTCGTACTACTTTATTAATATATGTTGCTCCAAAAGATTTTTTTTATCATTTGAATATGGGGGTGGGGGAACAAAAGAAAGCAGGGATGTATTACTGATAAATTTTTAAAATACAGAAAATCTGAAATGTGACTTGGTATTCAAATAAAATTGTTGAAAATGCAGATTTGAAAAGTAACCAAAACCATAAGTTTAGCCTGGAGCACAGCCCCTAGGCAAGCTAGGGGGGAAAAAATGGCTTCTGTGGACCTGCCTGTAGGCAAAGTTTTTTCTTACAGCTGCTTGCAGAAGCAGCTGAGGCACCAACCAGACTCTATGAGCAATTGCAAAATGCTAAGGTCTGTTTACCCCTCTTTCTCTCTAATCTCTCTAGAATTGGGTAGAATAAAATAAAGTTATAGCCTTGAGGAAAGAAAAGTTCACATTCTATAGCTTTCAACTTTAGAAACTCTGAGCCAGCACCTACATGTTGCAGAGGTTTTGATTACAAGTTAAGAAAAAAAAAAATCAATACTTTGATTGTTGTGATCCTCTGTGACTGCAAAAACATTGCACTCACTTGCTTTAGGTTGAATAAAGTCATTATTGCAGGTGAGTGAACCAGAAAAATCCAAACTGAAAGCCAGACCTAAATTATTACATAAAGTCAAATGTCAAAATGAATTTTTGCTTTTTTATTGCTTCATGTATTTTATTTACTGTAGTAAACATATAGAATATGAAGACATAAATGTCACATGTCTTCACTAAAAAGAACGTGCTGTAGCCCCACACTATTGAAAAGAACATTGGTAAAATGATGTTGCTACTATAATTTAAACAAAGAAACTGAGAGTTTTGATGTTATTTAATGGATAACATTGATATTTAATATGGACAACAGTCTATTTTATGCTTTGGTTACTCTGTATTACAAATGGGGAAACCAATGATACTAAGAACTGATAGAAATAACAAATTACGAAAATAATAATTATGCAATCTTTAAACACAAAGCACAAAGGCAAATGTATTAACAGCAGCTTCATGAAATATGTAGAGCGTCATGAAGGCACACAGGGAATTAATTGTCTAGTTCTGAATTGTATAACCATGTGTAAGCACATTACTCACATGGGTAAGATACTCCTCAAGGTATCACTGTAAATATTTAAATCATATATTCAATCCCGAGGATAAAAGCAAGTATAAGAGACAATGCAAAAATATTTTTCACCTTTGGCACCTAAGAATGTATGTCCTTTTATCTTATTATTTATTTTAGACAATGTATGTCATCAGTGAGGGTAAAAAATAAAGACTAGGAATAACTGAAGTCACTAAAGTAATATCAAGTTCTCACGTTCTATTAATATTTTTCTATATTTCATTAATAATATTATCACTTGTGACTTTTTGCTTTACCTGTATTTATGTTCCGAAAGAATCCAGGACTATCATTTCTTAAAAAAAAAAAAAAAACACACACACAAAAAAAACCAGGAAATTACAAAATCTCTTGAAGAAAAAAGAGCACTTATTACAAAAACCAATGCCCAATGCAGCTCTATAAACCAAAAAAACCTATGAAAGTCTCCAATTTTATGAGTCTATAGATAAGTTAAAATGAACATGAGCCATGAAAAGAATAAAAGAAAGCACAGAAAATAGAGAAAAGTAAAAATTAGAAAATGGGCACTGAATGAACATAAAAGCTGAAATTTATTGAAAATTTTGTTAGCGCTATACATTATGCCTTGAATATGTAATGTCCAAGTCCCTCCAAGGGGGAGGGTGGGTTATTATTATATAATTATGTACCTAGGGAAAACTGTTTAATAAATTCACTAACCAGCCTTCAGTTTCTTCGGCCAGTAGGGGGCAGCACTGGCATTTAAGGGCAAGTCTTGACTCTAGCACACTTGCATTCCTTGCAGCTGGGCTGTCCCTCAAGTTTAAGGGAAAGCTCTTTAGTTTATTAGGAAGGCCGGAAGAATCTGATCTGGGCATTATTTGACAACAAAACTCTGATGAATTTTGTAGAAGGATACTGAGAGATGTTGCAGATAAAGTCACTAAAGGAGTTGTATTACTGTTGCAAAAACCATGGAGAAGAGAAAGAAAGAAAGATGTAGCTTGTGTTTTAAATAAAAAGAATAGATTCTGTAAATTATAAACAAATGTGATTATATAGATCTTTGGTAAGTTTCTAGAATTAGATATTTAAAATTTGTGTGCTTAGAAAATTAAACCATTAATCACTAGATGTACTAATGTGTTCATTTAGTAAATGTCATTATGATTAATCTAATTGTCTCTTTTCAGTTATGTGGAATTAGCATGGCATTTATGGAAGTTTTCCATATAATCTACTGGATAGGAAAAGAAATGTGGGTGATGCAGAGAAGTTTATAGAGAAATTTTTTCAAAACATTTTAACCAATAATATGAAAAAATATTGAATACATTTTATAAAATTTGCAAATAACAGGAAGTGGTCATTAGTGAAGTAATTAGAATCTAAAGGAATATAATGTAATAAAGCAATTAGTCTTCTGGGATGAACTTGAAAGTGGGTAAATATAAACTGTTACATTTGCTTCTAAACAGGATGGAAGAAAATGGGAGTTTGATTAGGCAATAATACCTAGGAAGTAAGGAGGCATGGCATCAGAATATTTGTTAGTAAGCTCAATATCAGTCTCAAGTAATTGTCAACATTGGTATAATGTACTAATTCATATACCAAATACAATGCTAGCTTACATTAATGGAAACGTAGTTGTGTTAGACTGAAGAATTTAAGAATATTGATTTGGGTTGAAAGTAACCAAAACCTTTCTCATTGTAGAGCTATCCAAAAATGAAAGGAATTACCTCTGGAGTTTGGGTATTCTCAATTATTGTAGTTCTCAAAAGTGCAAACTTTGGTGAGAATATATCCAAATATAGCAGGGATATATAAATATCCATCCATACTTATGTCAGGCACTTTAGAAGTGATTACTTATATACAATTGCTATGCTATGTTTAGATATTTAAGCAGCATAGTACAGTGTAAGAGTTCTCAAAATGTTAGATCTAGGATCCCTTTAAACTGTTTAAAAATCTTGAGGACTCCAAAAAGATTTTTAAAAAAAATGTAGGTTATAGCTATAAATATCATATAAGAGATTAAAGTAATTAAAATAAGAACGTAGAAAACCACAGACACAAAACTGTGATACTGGAATGTGCAGTATGGTCTAGCTTAAATTAAAAAAAGACCTCCCAAAGTTAAAAAAAAAAAGGCTAAAATAAAAATTTAAAAACATATCTGTATTAATTCAATTAAATATAATAATAATAAACCTATTTAACATAAATAAAATTTTATGAGAAGTAGCCATATTATTCCAAAACAAAAAAAAAAAAAGTGACAAAAGTAGCATTTTTGCAAATCTGTTAATGGATGACCCATTTGAAGAAAGCTGGATTATCATATCTGCTTTCATATTCAATCTGTTTTGTTTCTTGGTTGAAATACATGAATAAAATCTGGCCTCACACAAACATACAGATGAAAGAATATTTTAATAGACTTTTGAGGTAATTATGTATTTTTCTTTAATATTATACCAAAACTTAGCAAATGGTAGCTTATTAAATGTTATTTGCAAGGTGTAACCTAAAAGTAAATCTAAATTTTTTCTACTCTGTTATAATAAAATCCTTTGATGTATTTTATATTTTGAATGGTTGGATTGTCATGAATGATTCTGTAACATTATGTATTAATCATTTGGAAAATATTGGTTCACTTAGCTATGCAGAACTTCAAAGAGATAATTATTTTATTAGAGAGTATAAAAAGATCACATTCATTTATACTATCACTTATCTCACCAGAGAAACCTGTGTATATTGGGAAGCTGTGAATTTTAGTGGTAGATACAAGCTTTTTAAATTTGAGACTTTGAGCTCAAATTTTATTATTGTCAATAGATACTATCAATAGTTTTCCTTGACATAACAAGTTTACTGAATTCAGTTTTTGAGGAAATAGCTGCAAAATACCCCAAATCTGGATAACCTTAGTTTGTATGACTATTGTTTTTTATTGTTATTGTTTTTATAAGATTATTTATTTATTTGAGAGAGAGAGAGAGAAAGACAAGGGAGTGCAAGTGGAGGGAGGGGAAGAGGGAGAGAAACTCCAAGCCTGCACTGTATGCTGAGCTCAGAGCCCAACATGGGGCTCAGCGGACTCTTGAGATTATTACCTGAGCAGAAACTAAGAGTCAGATGCTTAACTGACTGAACCACCCAGGTGCCCCTGACTGTTGTTTTTATAGTTAAAAAAAAAATGGCATTTTGTGAAAAAAGTGGCATTTCAGTTCACAACTCAAACAACTGCTCCTTGTTTGAGTTGTTTATTGACAACCACAATATTATAATAGTTAGCTCTTTAATATGTATTTTCTATTTAGTCATACAGATAAAAAAAGATGTACACTCACAAATAGAGATTTTAAAAAATAATTATTGGGCTCCTGGGTGGCTCAGTCGTTAAGCATCTGCCTTGAGCTCAGGTCATGATCCCAGAGTCCTGGGATGGAGCCCTGTGTCGGGTTCCCTGCTCCGCGGGAAGCCTGCTTCTCCCTCTCCCACTCCCCCTGCTTGTGTTCCCTCTCTCGCTGTCTGTCTCTCTGTTGAAAATAAATAAAATCTTAAAAAAAATGCGTGGTGATGATAAATATAATGACCACCAGTACACTTTGTTGCTACTGCCTTGATTCATGCTAAGATGCCAGTAGTTTTTCCTATGTTTTGTTGTTGTTTTTTCTTTTTGTATCATCAGTTCAAAGGCAACACAATAAAAAATATATAATCTCAGTATTATTTTGAAAATAATTTTTTTTAAAGATTTTATTTATTTATTTGAGAGAGAGAATGAGATAGAGAGCATGAGAGGGGGGAGGGTCAGAGGGAGAAGCAGACCCCCCGCTGAGCAGGGAGCCCGATGCGGGACTCGATCCCGGGACTCCAGGATCATGACCTGAGCCGAAAGCAGTCGCTTAACCAACTGACCCACCCAGGCGCCCCTGAAAATAATTTTGACCTTACAAACTCTGAAAATTCTCTGGGAACCCTAGGGTTCTGCAGAACCCATTTTGAGAACCTGTTGGTATATTGATTAAAAGTGTGAGTAAGAGAGCTTTACTGCCTGTGTATGAATCACAGCTTTGACTCTGTGACTGTGAACAAATAATGTCTCTTTGTCTTATTTTACTCATTTGTTAAATGGAGATAACAATAGTGCTTACCACATAGGGTTTTGCAAAAATTAGAAGTATTTGATATAAACAATTTTTCTTAGCTCTTAGGACTAGAGTTAATAAAGCACACCACCAGTCTATTAAACTGGATAGAATTACTCTACATACCATTCCATAATTATACTGCTACATTTTTATAATATTTAATAATTTAAACTTTCCACTTCTGTGAAAGATTTTTCTATGAGACAAAAAATTGTGACAATTTACCTGAAGGTGATTTTCTAAAGAAACAGTAATCCCCTGCTTTGATTTTATTTGAAAAATAAATCAATTTCTTTTTTTTCTCACATTTGGCACTTCCAAACATCTTTACTACATGTGTTTTTTAATTTTTAATATATTTGACTTATGTAAAATTTAAAGTATACAACATGTCAATTTGATATATTTATATACTGCCATCATGGGGATAATTAGGATGTCTAGCATATCATATAATTATCATTTCTTTTTAGTGTTTAGAATAACCGAGGTAAATTTAGTCTCCTAGCAAGTTTGATGATTCTAATACAATATTGTTGTTATATTATATTCACTATACTATGCATTAAAACTCTAGGACTTCTTTACTCTTATACGTGTTCCTATCCCCTCACCTTCCAACCCCTGGTAACTACCATTTTACTCTGTTTTTTTGAGTTTGGCTTTTTTGGATTATACATATAAGTGACACCATACAGTATTTATCTTTCTCTCATTCAGCATAATGTCCTCAAGTTCCATCCATGTTGTGACTTCTTTTAAAGATTTTATTTATTTTTTTGAGAGAGAGCGAGAGAGAGCACAAGTGTGGGGGAAGGGCAGAGGGGGAGAAGGAGACTCCCCACTGAGCAGGGAGCAGGGAACCCAATGTGGGGGCTCAATCCTAGGACCCCAAGATCATGACCTCAGCCGAAGACAGATGCTTAACTGACTGAGCTATCCAGGTGCAGCTCCATCCATGTTGTAACAAATGGCATTATGTTCTTATTTCTCATGTCTGATTAATATTTCATTATATATATATATATATATATATATATATATATATATATCACATCTTGTTATCCATTAATCAGTTGATAGGCACTTATATTATTTCCATTTCTTAGCCATTGTGAATAATGCTTCAATAAACATGAAAGTGCATGCATCTCTTTGATGCCCTGCTTTCATTTCCTTTGGGCTATACCCAGAAGAGGGATTGCTGGATCATATTATAGATCTATTTTTAATTTTTTGAGGAACTTCCAATTGGCTGACCAATCTACATTCCCACAAACAGTGTATAAGGGTTCCCTTTTCTTCACATTATCAGCAACACTTGTTATCCCTTATCTTCTTTATGATAGCCATTCTAGCAGATGTGTGGTGATACCTCATTGTGGTTTTGATTTTCATGTCCCTGATTAGTGATTTTGAGCACCTTTTATGTACCTGTTGGCTATTTTAATATCTTCTTTTTTTTTTAAGATTTTATTTATTTATTTGACAGAGACATAGCGAGAGAGGGAACACAAGCAGGAGGAGTAGAAGAGGGAGAAGCAGGCTCCCCGCGGAGCAGGGAGCCCGATACCAGGCTTGATCCCAGGACCCTGGGATCACGACCTGAGCCGAAGGCAGACGCTTAACGACTGAGCCACCCAGGCGCCCCTATTTTAATGTCTTCTTTCAAGAATTCTCTATTTAGTTCCTCTACCTATTTTTAATCAGATTGTTTGTTGAATTGTACGAGTTCTTTATATATTTTGGATAATAACCCCTCATCTGATTCCTCCTCATTTCATTTTTCTTTTGCTCTAGAGAAGCTTTTTTTTTTTTTTGAGAGAGAGAGAGAGAGAGAGAGAGAGGGTGGGGGGGGAGAGAGAGACAAAATCTTAAGCAGGCCCCACACCCAGCATGGAGCGCAACATCGGGCTTGATCTCACAACCTTGATATCATGACCTAAGCCAAAATCAAGAGTCAGATGCTTAACCAACTGAGCCACTCAGATGCCCCAGAAGCTTTAAAATTTTATATAGTCCCATTTGTTGATTTTTGCTCCTGTTGTTTGTGCTTTTGGTATCATATCTAAAATCAGTACCCAGACCAATGTCAAGGAGCTTCCTCCCTATATTTTATTCTAGGAGTTTTATGGTATCAGGTCTTATGTTTAACTCTTTAATCCATTTTTAGTTAATTTGTGACTGGTGTAAGATGGGGATCCAATTTTGTTTTGTGCACACGTTTATCCAGTTTCCCAGCACCATTTGTTAAAACAATTATCCTTTCCCCATTGGATGTTCTTGGCTCCCTTATTGAATATTAACTGACTGTGAATGCAGGGGTTTAATTTCAGGCTCTTTATTGTTCCATTGATCTATGTGCCTATCTTTATGCAAGTGCCATACAATTATAATTACTATAGATTTGCAATATAGTTTGAAAATTCAGGAACATGATGCTTCTGGCTTTGTTCTTTCTCTGGATTGCTTTAGGCTATTTGGGGTCTTTTGTGGTTCTATACAAATTTTAGGATTGTTTTATTTCTGTGAAGAATGCTTTGGAATTTTGATAGGGATTGTGTTGAATCCATGGCTTTGGGTAGTATGGACATTGTAATATAGTAGTTCTTCTGATCCACTAAAACTAGATGTCTTTCCATTGTTTGTGTCATCTTCAATTCCTTTCAACACACTGTTGGAGCTTTCATTTACAGATATCTTACTTCTTGATTAAATTTATGCCTAGGTATCTTACTGGTTTTGATGCTACTGTTAATGGGATAGTTCTTCTTATTTCCTTTTCAGATGTTTCATTGTTAGTGTATAGCAATGTAACTGATTTCTATATATTGATTTCATATGCTGCAATGGGATTGAATTTGTTGATTAGTTCCAACAGTTTTTTGGTTGTATCTTTGAGATTTTCTATATACAAAACAATATCTGCAAATAATGACAAATTTACTTCTTTCTTTCCAGTTTGGATGACTTTTATTTCTTTGTCTTGCCTGGAACTTCCAGTACTATATTGAAAAAGAGTGATGAGAATGGATATCCTTGTCTATTTCCTGATTGTAGAGGAAAAGCTTTCAATAGTTCATCATTGAGTATAATGCTACCTGTGACTTTGTTGTATATCACCTTTATTATGTTGATGTGTTTTTTCTATACCTACAATCAATTGAGGTATTTTCTTAGCATGAAAAGTTGTATTTTTATCACATGCTTTTTCTGCATCTATTAAGATGACCATGTGATTTTTATATTCCTTTTTATTATTGTGATGTATTACATTTATTCAGTTGCCTGCATAGGTTGAACCATACTTTTATCCCAGTGATATATCTCACTTGGTCATGGTGTATAATCCTTTTAATACATTTTTGAATTTGCTTTGATAATATTTTGTTGAGAACTTTTGCATCTTTAATTTATCAGAGATAGTGGTTTACAGTTTTCTTTTCTTGTATTGTCCTTATCTGGCTTTGGTATCAGGGTAATACTGGTCTTGTAGAATGAGTTTGGAAGTGTTCTCTAATCTTCAAATTTTTGGAAGAGTTTGAGAAAGATTGTCATTAAATCTTCTTTAAATGTTTGATAGAATTAACCAGTGAAGCTGTCCTGTGGGGTTTTCTGTATTGGGAGGATTTTGATTACTGATTTAATCTCTTTATTCATTATTGGTCTCTTCAGATTTTCTATTTATTCCTGACTCAGTCTCCAGTGATTGTATGTTCCTAGGAATTTATTTATTTCTTCTAGATTATCTAATTTGTTGCATATAATTATTCATAGTAGCGTCTTATGATACTATATATTTCTTTAGTATCAGTTGTAATGTCTTCTCTTTAATTTCTAGTTTTATATTTGAGTATTCTCTTTTTTTTCTTAGTGTACCTAAAGATCTGTCAATTTTGTTTTTGAAAAACCAGCTCCTAGGGGCACCTGGGTGGCTCAGTCATTGAGCGTTTGCCTTCAGCTCAGGTGGTGATCCCAGGGTCCTGGGATTGAGACCCACATCAGGCTCCCTGCTCAGCAGGAAGCCTGCTTCTCCCTCTCCCACTCCCCCTGCTTGTGTTCCTGCTCTCGCTGTCTCTCTCTCTGTCAAATAAATAAATAAAATATTTTTAAAAAAAAGAAAGAAAAGAAAAACCAACTCTTAGTTTCATTAATCCTTTCTATTGTTTTTCTAGTCTCGAATTTATTTCTGTTTTGATCTTTATTTCCTTCCTTCTGCAAACATTGGGCTTAATTTTTTTTCTAGGTTTTTGAGATATAAAGTTAGGTATTTTGAGACCTTTCTAATTTTGTAATATATGCCTTTATAACTATAAACCTTCCCCTCAGAAGGGTTTTTGCAGCATCCCTTAGGACTTGCTATGCTGTGTTTCCATTTTCATTTTATTTTATTTTTTTAAAGATTTTATTTATTTATTTTTGTGAGAGAGAGAGAGACAGTTAAGGAGCAGGGGGGAGGGGCAGAGGGAGAAGCAGACCCCTGCTGAGCAGGAAACCCAATGTAGGACTTGATCCCAGGACCCTGGGATCATGATCTGAGCCAAAGGCAGACACTTAATCAACTGAGCCACCCAGGTGCCCTTCATTCCATTTCAGATATTTTATTTCCCTTTTGATTTCTTTGAGCCATTGGTTGTTCAGAGTGTCTTGTTTAGTTTATACATATTTGCAGATTTTCCATCTTTCCTCTTGTTGATTTCTAGTTTCATACCACCAAGGCCAGAAAAGATAGTTGGCATGATTCCAATCTTCTTAAATTTGCTAAGACTAATTTTGTGTCATTTCATATAATCTGTCCTGGAGAATACTACATGTGTGCTTGAGAGAATATGTATTCTGCTATTCAGTGAAATATTCTATATAAGCCTATTAAGTCCATTTGGTCCAAAGTATGGTTAAATTCCAATGTTTCCTTATTGCTTTTCTGTTCAGATGATGTATCCATTGCTGACAGCGAGTATTGAAGCCCTCTATTATATTGTGTTCTTGTCTATTTCTCCCTTTAGATCTGTCAGTGCTTGTTTAATATATTTATGTGCTCTGATGTTGGATGTATGTGTGTGTGTGTGTGTATATATATATACACACAGTTGTTTTATCTTCTAGATGGGTTAAACCCTTTATCATTATATAATGACTTTCTTTGTCTCTTGTTATTAGTTATGGCTTAAAGTCTACTTTATTTGATAGAAGTAGGGCTACCCCTCTTTTGGTTTCTACTTGCATGAAATATCTTTTTCTATTCCTTTTCTTTGGGCTTATGTGTGTCTTTATTGCTGAAATGAGTCTCTTTAGGCAGCATATAGATGGGTCTTGTTTTTTATACAGTCAGCCACTCTATATCTTTTGATTGGAGAATTTGGTCCATTTACATTTAAAATCACTTTTGAAAAGTATGTACTTACTGCCATTTTGTTAATTGTTTGGGAGCTGTTTTTTCATTCTTCTATGTTCCTTTCTTCTCTTGCTGTCTTTCTTTGTAGTTTGATCTTTTTTTGGTAGTAAGCTTAGTTTTTTTTTTTCTTAATTTTTTCTTTATCTACTAGAGACTTTTACTTTGTTGTTACTATGAAATGTACATATAGGGGCACCTGGGTGGCTCAGTCAGTTAAGTGTCTGCCTTTGGCTCAGGTCATGATCTCAGGGTCCTGGGATCAAGCCCCAATTCAGGCTCCCTGCTCAGCAGGGAGCCTACTTCTCCCTCTCCCTCTGCCTTTGCTCCTTGCCCCACTTGTGTTCTCTCTCTCTCTTTCAAATAAATAAATAAATATTTTTAAAAATTTAAAAAGAAACATATAACAACTTGTAACTGTAAATGTATATTTTAAGTTGATAACAACTTAAGTTTCATAATATTCTAAGCTGTACATTTTACTCCCCTATTCTACATTTTATGTTTGTGATGTCACATTCTACATTCTTTACCTTGTTTATCCCTTGTTATTGTAGTTATAGTTATTTTTACTACTTTTGGCTATTAACCTTTATACTAGCATTATAAGTGATTAATCCACTACCTTTACTATATATTTACCTTTACTACTAAGATTTATACTTCATGTCTTTTCCTATAACTAATTAACACCTTTTCTTCTCAGTTTAGAGAAATGTCTTTAATATTTCTTGTAAAACTAATTTAGTGATGATGAATTCCTTTATGTTTTGCTTGTCTGGGAAACCCTTTATCTCTCCTTCAATTCTAAATGATAACTTTGCCAGATAGAGTGTTTGTTGGCTTTTTCTTTTCTTTCAGCACTTTGAATATGTTGTGCTACTCTCTTCTGACTTGTAAAGCTTCTGCTGAAGAATCTGCTACAGTCTTATTATGGGTTCCATTGTATGTAACAAGTTGTTTCTCCCTTGCTGCTTTTAAAATTCTCTCTTGTTTTTAACTTTTGACATTTTAATTATAAGGTGTACATCTTTTTGGTTTCCTCATTTGGAACTTTGTGGGCTTCTTGGATCTGGATATTTGTTTCCTTCCAATGGTTAGGGAAGTTTTCAGCCATTATTTCTTCATATACATTTTCTGCCCCTTTCTCTCTCTCTTCTTCTGGGACCCTTATAATGCAAAATTAGTCCATCTGATTTTGTCCCATGGGTATCTGAAGTATTTGTCCTTTTTTTTTTTTTTTTTCATTTTTCTTTTAGCTGCTCTCATTAGGTAAGATCACCACACTGTTGGCAATTCCTGATTCTTTCTTCTGCTTCATCTTGTCAGCTGTTGAGCCTCTAGTGTATTTTTCAGTTCAATTATTGCATTCTTATGTTCCATGACTCCTATTTAGTACTTTCTTATAGTCTGTCTCCTTATTGAAGTTCTCACTGTGTTCATCCATTCTTCTTCTGAGTTCACTTACACCTTTTTTAACCATTACTTTGAACTCTTTATCAGGTAAGTTACTTATCTCCATTTCGTTAATATTTTTTTCCCCTGTGGTTTTATCTTCTTTCATTTGGAATGTATTCCTCAATTTCTTCATTTTGCTTGACTCTCTGTGGGGTTTCTATCCATTAGATAAAACAGCCATGTCTCCTAGTCTTGAGTGAGTGGCCTCATGTAGAAAATTAGCAGTATCATTCAACCCTGCCCTAGATCTTGATTGTCTCTCAAACCTTGGAGATTGTACAAGCAGTATATCTTATATTTTATGGCTCTGAGTAGATGAGGATGTGCCAAGACATGTCATTGTCCCAAAGGGAAAAGTCTGAGTCAGCACCTAGATTCAGGCTGTTGGAAGCCACTCTGGCAACATTTTTAAATGAATTCAAGTATAAACAGTCATTGGACTACAAGCATAAGGCCACTGGCCACTAGAGCCAGGTGGTCAATAGGTATCTTCTGAATGGCAGTCACAAAATTCAGAGCACCAAGTGAGTTTTTAAGTTTCTTTCTGTGAGATACCTGGGAGCTATAGCAAGGCAGAGAAAAACTTCAAAGATGGCATCCATCAGTTCACATTCCCTGGGAGTCATTCCATAGACCCCCCCCCCTAAAAATGTGCCACACCTGAAGCCTGTCCCTTAGGTCAAAGATCTACAACAAGCAAATAGACTTCTTTCACAGAAAGACTAGAGGTGTGTTTTGGTATGCTATCTGTGCAGTGTCCTGTGCTGGAATTCTATCAAGAACTGTCCCTTCAATAGTTTCACCCATATGACTCATGACCACAAGTTCCCTTGGCCTCCAGAGCCAGGCAATCATGGGGTGTCCTCTGGGTCCGAGCTAAAAAACCTGGCAAACCAGATGCATGTAAAAATTCCCATCTGGAAGATACTGGTGCTCTGGAGTATGGCAGATGGGGAGTGAATATGGAATCCACCAGCTGAAGCAAGGTAGATGGGGTACATACATGTAGTGCTTAGAGAAAATAAAAAGGCCTAGAGTTTAAAAACAACAATGAAAAAAGATGGTACCCACTGGCTATAATAAGACAGAGGGAGAATGTATAGATGGTGCCATGGAAATGGTGGAAGAAAAAGTGCCTACTGGCTGGAGACAGAATGAGAGTGCAAATATGTTGCACGTCAACCAATAGGCTTCCAGATGTATGTAAAATTAGATGACTGCCCCTTAGACTGATGCTTTATGATTAGCAAATGACCCTCTTTCACGTAAAGTCTGGGTTTGTCTCCATCACCTTCCTCTGCTCTGAGTCCCATGGCAGTGAGTTTGTGTGTGAGCCCTTTAAGAGTAGTTTCTCAGTTTACCATATTTGTGGGTCTAGTGAATGCAAGTTCTATTGGTTTTCAAAGCTAGATGTTTTGGGTTTTTGTCTCTCATGTGCAAGTCTTAAAGTTATGGTACCCAATGTGGTGTTCAAATCCTTTATTCCTCAGGGAGAAGCCCCAGGTTTTAAGTTCCCTTCCAAATGTGGGCCGTTATGGTGGGAATGAACTATATGGTGACATTTTGCCCCAGCCTCTTTTACCTGCTTCGATGTGGACCTTCTTTTATATGCCCAATGTGTAAGAGTTTCTCAGCCAGTTATTGGGGTTTTTTTCAGAGGAAGTTTTTCCATATGTAGTTGCAGATTCAGTGTGTCTGGATTTGAGTTCAGGAGCCTCCTATGTTACCATCTTGAACCCAAACCCAGCATTTTTATTATTAAGATACAGACAGTTATCACATATGGAGGTACTAAGATCAGAAATAAGCCCTTGGCTCTATATGCCACCCAATAATAGCAATAAGATCATTGGAATGGCTATTTTTCATAATAAATTAAGTTATTCTTCACAATCACCTTTTGGTACACTAGGTCTAACAATACAAATATCTACAGCCAACCAAATCTTTAATAGATTTTTCTTTCAAAACATTTTGAAGACCCAGGTTAAGTGTCCTTCAATAATACAAAATATCAAGCCATGGTGTTATCACTTAACCGTTTGGCATTTTATATAGGACTCTTTTTTAAGATAGAATGAGTATTTCAATTACAGAAGCATGTTTTGCTTTTACAAAATAAAATTAAAAAACTCACATAATGGAAAGTTTGAAAATACTTTCAAAATAAAGTTCTGCTTAATATACAGAGTTCCAAGCATCCCCCTGAAACATAAAATGCTGGGAAATGTATGATTATAATATAAACATTTTGTACAAATGTAGAAATGTTACTGGTTGTTTTTATTTGTTTATTTGTTTGTTTGTTTTTAAATCCAGATCGCAATTGGGGCATAAAAGTGCTTGCATATTTTGACAAGGAATTGTCAATGTTCAGCCCTATTTGCTGATAAAATTACATTCCTTAACTTGCCTTATTTATTTATTTTTATTTATTTATTTATTTATTTATTTATTTATTTATTTATTGGACGTATACTTGACTCACAATGTTGCGTTCATTTCAAGTCTACAACATAATGATTTCACAACTCTTTTTGTTATGTTATGCTCACCATAAGCATAGCTACCATCTGTCACCACACAATGCTATTACAATACCACTGGCTATATTCATATGCTTTTATCCCCATGACTTATTCATTTACAAACTGGAAGTCTGTACCTCCCACTCCCCTTTACCCATTTTGCTCATCCCTCCCACATTCTAGCAACTATCAGCTGTTCTCTGTATATACAGGTCTGTTTCTGTTTCTTTAATTTGTTTTTTAGATTTCACAATAAGTAACATCATATAGTATTTATCTTTCTCTGTCTGATTTATTTCACTTAGCATAATACCCTCGAGGTCCATCCTTATTGTTGCAAATGGCAAGATCTCATTCTTTTTTATGGCTAAGTAAAATTCTGATATATATTTTACATATATAATATATATATTATATATATAATATATAAATATATATAATATTCTTTATCCATTCATCTATTGATGGACACTTAGGTTGCTCCCATTGCTTGGTTATTGTAAATAATGCTACAATAAACATAGGGGTACATATATCTTTTTGAATTAGTGGTTTTGTTTTCTTTGTAACTTGCTTTATTTTTAAATTAAAGTTAGCTTGCCTTTTATTCATGGTTTTATTTATGTTTTAATATATAAGTAAGCTAATATAAATTTTTATAACAAGCCTATGCTTGTTGTCTTGAAATTTAATACTCTTGGACAATAATTTAATCAAATTAAATCCTCTACATTCATTATAAACCAAAGAAATAAGACTATGAAAAATCAGAGGCTCTGTATGTCTGAGCAAGAAATACTCATGTCATATGCAAAGAAAAATAAGTAACATAATTACTAAGTATAAAAATATTTACAAGTGAGAGAAGCTTTTCCTTGTGATGAGTAAATTAAGATGGAATGGAGAGGCAGGAGTTGGAAGAGAGAGGCAGAAGGAAAAGAGGAAGGGCAAAAATTGTAACTACTTCTGGGCTCTCCTTTGACCAAAGCTGATCTTATTCTTCTTCCCTGGATGTCTGACAAAAAGATGTCTCTTAGGGCACGTGGGTGGCTCATTCAATAGGGTGTCCAATTCTTTTTTTTTTTTTTTAAGATTTTATTTATTTTATTTATTTATTTGACAGAGAGAGATACAGTGAGAGAGACATAGCAAGAGAAGGAACACAAGCAAGGGGAGTGAGAGAGGGAGAAGCAGGGTTCCCACTGAGCAGGGAGCCCAATGCGGGGTTCGAGCCCAGGACCCCGGAATCATGACCCAAGCAAAGGCAGATGCTTAATGACTGGGCCACCCAGGCACCCCTGGGTGTCCAATTCTTGATCTCAGCTCAGCTCTTGATCTCAGTGTGGTGAGTTCAAGCCCTGCATTGGGCTCCATGCTGGGCATGGAGCCTACTTAAAAAAAAAAAAAAAAAAAAAGAAGAAGAAGAAGAAGAAGAAGAAGAAGAAGAAGAAGAAGAAGAAAAAGAAGAAGAAGAAGAGGTCTCTTATTTTAGAAAATGGAAATTGAGAGAGAATAATCCATTAGGATCAACAGCATCCTCTTTCACAATTCCCAGAAATTAGGAGGAATCAGAATGGGAATAGGAACCTCTTACATAGTTTGAAGATTTAAGTGTAAAGACTTCAAATCAAGAAAGGTTAAATATTAGGAAATAAGAGTTTTGACTGATCAAAAACAAAAGGCACAGAAGAAATGTAGAAGTGTGGGACAATCTGGATAGGATGTTATAGTGGGGTATAGTCAACTAGAAAACAATAAAGTAAAAGTTACTGAAGATCCTGGAGATGAACAGATTTAGAATATATAAATGAGATTGAAATAACCCTCCTATTTTGTCTAGAGCCCATCTGCTTTGAGGCTTTGTACCACTTTTTAAATATTCTCATAGATTTTCCTTTCCATTTATAAATACTTATATTTTAATTCTGAAATACTTCCAACATAAAGCACTTAAAGCAAGCTATGCTGGGCGCCTGGGTGGCTCAGTTGGTCAAGCGACTGCCTTCGGCTCAGGTCATGATCCTGGAGTCCCTGGATAGAGTCCCACATCAGGCTCCCTGCTCAACAGGGGGTCTGCAGCCATCAAAAGGAATGAGATCTTGCCATTTGCAATGACGTGGATGGAACTGGAGGGTATTATGTTGAGTGAAATAAGTCAAACAGAGAAAGACATGTATCATATGATCTCACTGATATGAGGAATTCTTAATCGCAGGAAACAAACTGAGTGTTGTTGGAGTGGGGGGTGGGGTGGGAGGGATGGGGTGACTGGGTGATAGAGACTGGGGAGGGTATGTTCTCTGGTAAGCGCTGTGAATTGTGCAAGACTGTTGAATCTCAGATCTGTACCTCTGAAACAAATAATGCAATATATGTTAAGAAAAAAAAAAGAGGAAGAAGAAGGTAGCGGGAGGGGAAAAATGAAGCGGGGGAAATCGGAGGGGTAGACGAACCATGAGAGACGATGGACTCTGAAAAACAAACAGGGTTCTAGAGGGGAGGGGGGTGGGAGGATGGGTTAGCCTGGTGGTGGGTATTGAGGAGGGCACATTCTGCATGGAGCACTGGGTGTTATACACAAACAATGAATCATGGAACACTTCATCTAAAACTAATGATGTAATGTATGGAGATTAACATAAGAATAAAAAAAATAAAATAAAATAACTGGTTGTTAGGGATAAAAAAAAGTTATGAGAAAGAATCTCAGGTTGGTTCAAGGTTGTTGTTATTAGAGAACCAGCAGAAGCTATAAAAAGTGTTAATGAGGAAAGAATCAACATGATTGAAAGCTGCTCCCCAGTTTTTTCCCAGAGCCTCACAGAGGTGCACATGAATTTTGGTCAGGACAACCTGTGTGGTGGGAAGAATCTGCTGGAACTGAAGAGCCCAGAGTCAGGGACTTGAAGCCTTTTTCTGCCTTTTATTTAATCTACTAGTCTTATTTTATCTAAGTTTCTCATCATTCAACCATTCTTCATCATTCATAAATCAGTATAGATCAATATAGACAAAGTAGACAACCAAAATTCTACACACTCCAAAGATTTATTTTCTCATTGACCCCCTAAAGAAGGTTTTAATGCTATAGACTTCCATTTTATTTTGGTGATATCCTATCACACAGAGCCACCTAGATGACATCTACAATTATTTTCTTAGTCACCTAGTCATAGAAAGTTTCCATGAGGCCTTTTATAAGAGTTGAAAAAGAAATGGTAATAAAACAGGCTGAATATGTGCACTGGGAGTGCAAGCTTTCTGGTCATGCAATTTATTTATGTCTTAGGGACCTGCTTGAGCCCACATCCTTTTTAGGCTTTGGGGATTCAGTAGTGACATATGGAGTTTTCCTTTTAGGAGATGTAGACTAAACAAAAATTAAAAGAACATATTTTATGTACAATAGTAAGTGCTAAAGAGAAAACTAAAGCAGGTATAAGAAATGATGAGTTATTAGGGGTTGTAATTTCATACAGATGTTAAGGGAAGGTGATATGTAAGTGAATGAAAAAGGAGGTAAAGGAAGATGCTATGTGGATATCTAGGGGAAGAATTTTCCATGCAGAGAGAACCTGTGCAAATATGCTGAGGTAGAAGCATTCCTAGAATACTAGAGGATGGGGTGCCTGGGTGGCTCAGTCGTTAAGCATCTGCCTTCGGCTCAGGTGATGATCCCGGGGTCCTGGGATCGAGCCCCACATCAGGCTCCCTGCTCTGCGGGAAGCCTGCCTCTCCCTCTCCCACTCCCCCGCTTGTGTTCCTGCTCTCGCTATGTCTCTCTCTGTCAAATAAATAAATAAAATCTTTAAAAAAAAAAAAAAGAATACTAGAGGATGTCTATGTGATTGAAGTACAGTGAAAAAAGAGAGGAGTAGAAAATTATGAGAATGACTGCTGATGATAGCCTAATTATTTACAAGCTTATAAGCTTTTATTTCTCTGTGAGAATTGGGTAGCTTTGAGCAAAAATGTGACATCATTTGACTTACACTTAAGTAGGATCATACAAACTTAAATATTCAGAATAGACTGAAGAGGATCAGGGACAGAAGCAGGGAATCGAGTTAGGATGCTGTTGCTATTATCTGGGATAATGATAATGGTAGCTTGGACCAGGGTGGTTAGTGGTGCAGGTGGTGAACCGTGGTTAGACTCTTGAGCCAATAGGACTTTTTGGTAACTTAGATGTGTGTTTGTGTGGGATTTGTTTGTTGTTTTGTTTTGTTTTGTTTTGTTTTGTTTTAGGTGTGGTTTATAAGAGAAAAGCAATGTCTTGGAGACCTGGAAAGAAATAAATGGGGAATACTGTGAGAGCCAGACTGGAGGGATGCTAATTTGGGGTACTATGTAGGTAGTTGTATATATGATATATATGTGATATATATATGGGATAGAAATTGGGAATTTTCAGCATGGAGATATATAAAGATGGAAAAGTGTGGGACTGTATGATATCAAGTGAGTGAGTAATCTACAGAGGAGTAGTACTTTGTAGTCTGAGCCATGGGTGGTCCAGTGTTAAGAAGTCAGAGATAGGAGGAAGAACAAGCATAAGAGCATGAGACACAGTACCAGTGAAGAAGCTAGAGAAATCCAGGAGTGTGTGCATCGCAAAAGAGTGTTAAGGAAGAGTGATTAGAGATACATATTAGACCTTTACATTTCATCCTCCACATTTTGTAATCTCCATATCGATCATCTAGTTATTACTCTTCTAAATTCTGAATAATTTCCTTAGAGTCAATACAGCAGAGTAGTTTAGATAGCACAGATGACAGAGCCAGTCTGGTTGTCACCAACAAATTCCAGTTATCCAGAATATACTAATGAATATTATTGCAGTAATAGAAATAACAGCAACAAAAAAACAATAAAAAATAATAGGATAACAATTACTTTTTTTAAATTTTATTTTATTTTGTTATGTTAGTTACCATACAATACATCATTAGTTTTTGATGTAGTGATCCACGATTCATTGTTTTCATATAACACCCAATGCTCCATGCAGTATGTGCCCTCCTTAATACCCATCACCAGGCTAACCCATCCCCCCACCCCCCTCCCCTCTAAAACCATCAGTTTGTTTCTCAGAGTCCATAGTCTCTCATGGTTCTTCTCTCCCTCTGATTTCCCCCCCTTCATTTTTCCCTTCCTTCTCCTAATGTCCTCCATGCTATTCCTTATGTTCCACAAATAAGTGAAACCATATGATAATTGACTTTCTCTGCTTGCCTTATTTCACTTAGCATAATCTCCTCCAATCCCATCCACATTGATGTAAAAGTTGGGTATTCATCCTTTCTGATGGTTGAGTAATATTCCATTGGATATATGGACCACATCTTCTTTATCCATTCGTCTGTTGAAGAGCATCTCGGGTCTTTCCACAGTTTGGCTATTGCAGACATTGTTGCTATGAACATTGGGGTGCATATGGCTCTTCTTTTCACTACATCTGTGTCTTTGGGGTAAATACCCAGTAGTGCAATTGCTGGGTCATAGGGTAGCTCTAATTTTAATTTTTTGAGGTACCTCCACACTGTTTTCCAAAGTGGCTGTACCAACTTGCATTCCCACCAACAGTGTAAGAGGGTTCCTCTTTCTCCACAACTTCTCCAACATTTGTTGTTTCTTGCCTTGTCAATTTTTGCCATTTTAACTGGTGTAAGGTGGTATCTCAATATGGTTTTGATTTGGATTTCCCTGATGGCTAATGATAATGAACATTTTTCATGTGTCTGTTAACCATTTGTATGTCTTCTTTGGAGAAGTGTCTGTTCATGTGTTCTGCCCATTTTTTGACTTGATTATTTGGTTTTTGGGTGCTGAGTTTGAGAAGTTCTTTATAGATCTTGGGTACCAGCCCTTTATCTGTAGTGTCTATTGCAAATATCTTCTCTCATTCTGTGGGTTGCTTCTTTGTTTTGTTGACTGTTTCCTTTGCAGTGCAGAAGCTTTTTATCTTGATGAAGTCCCAAAAGTTCATTTTTGCTTTTGTCTCACTAGCCTTTGGAGATGTATCTTGAAAGAAGTTGCTGTGGCCGATGTCAAAGAGGTTACTGCCTATGTTCTCCTCTAGGATTTTGATGGATTCCTGTCTCACATTGAGGTCTTTCATCCATTTTGAGTTTATCTTTGTGTATGGTATTAGAGAATGGTCTAGTTTCATTCTTCTCTATATAGCTGTCCAATTTTCCCAGCACCATTTATTGAAAAGACTGTCTTTTTTCCATTGCATATTTTTTCCTGCTTTGTCAAAGATTATTTGACCATAGAGTTGAGGGTCCATATCTGGGCTCTCTATTCTGTTCCATTGGTCTATGTGTCTGTTTTTGTGACAGTACCATGCTGTCTTGGTGATCACTGTTTTGTAATATAGCTTGAAATCAGGCAATGTGATGCTCCCAGCTTTGTTTTTCTTTTTCAACATTTCCTTGGTGATTTGGCGTCTTTTCTGATTCCATACAAATTTTAGGATTGTTTGTTCCAGCACTTTGAAAAATGTCAGTGGCATTTTGATCAGGATGGCATTGAAGGTATAGATTGCTCTGGGTATCATAGGCATTTTAACAATGTTTATTCTTCCAATCCATGAGCATGGAATGTTTTTCCAACTTTTTGTGTCTTCTTCCGTTTCTTTCATGAGTGTTCTGTAGTTCCTAGAGTATAGATCCTTTACCTCTTTGGTTAGGTGTATTCCAAGGTATCTTATGATTTTTGGTAGCAATTACTTTTTCAGCACTTGTGGGCTTGGTAAGCACTCAATATGCATTGTTATTATCTAGCTTCCAGGTCACTAATCTTCCATTCACCTAGCTCTAATCAACTGATTTGGTAAAATTTTAATTCCAATGGCAATTTTTCATTTCTGAAATTTATATTTAGTTCTTTTTTAAATAGTCCTATTCTTATTTATTTTTGCTTTTTATTTCTTATGGTTTCAATTTTATATAGTGCTTTTAGTCATTTTAAACACCCATCTTCATAATGTCCACAAGTTGGCATAATTACCTAATGTTCTGAGGAACTATTCATCCAGTTTGTCATGGCTGTGACTCTCTTATAGGGGAGATATATATATATATATATATATATATATATATATATATATATATATATATATATATATATATATATATATATATATATATTAATGTTTTGTAACTTTGGATTGTGAGCTTGCCTTCCCAGGGCTTTATTTATAGGGATCCTGTATGGTCAGAGGAATTTTGCATTTGCTTCTTCCTAGTACCCAATGCCTACCTTTGTCTTTTGGGCCAAGGCATATTTCATAGTATAGGTTTCTTAATGTATGGTTTCAATAACCATTTGGTTAATATAAACTGAACCAAAAACTTAGTGGATGAGGATCCATTGCTTTGAATTTCAAGATATGTTTCCCCACTCAGGATCCAGATAGACACACTAACTTCCTCATCATCTCCAAGTGCAATTAAGCAGATTTTCTCTGTACACCCTCTTCACATGAATGGAGTCTCTGAGGGTATCAGCTCTACATGGGATCTCTGTACTAAATCCTCACTTAGGTGCTAAAAAACAATAACTAAGACCTCCCCACAAGCCCAATGCCTGCTCATTTTCTTATAATCTACGTTGAAGTTCTATTTGGCTTATTTTGTTTAGGGATTTCCCTTTCTCCCTGTGAGAACACTTCTTAAACCTAATCCCGTATTTCTAGCAGGGTTAGTTTTTAAAGGTCAGGGTCAGGGATTGAAGATACATTATCTATTTTTCCATATATCCAAAGCCAGAATTACTCTGCATAAATTTTCAAGCCTGGAATTCTATGTTAAGATTTTGTAAGAAGATTGCTCATAGCTATACTGAAGGCATATACAGATATATGTTCCTCAAATCCATGTAATTGGAGATCGACTTGTAGTTTTGTATGTACTTTTAGGTCAAAGTGAAAATCTCCAGAAAAGCCAAAAATATAAAGACATGATGATATTATCATTTGACTATTGAATCCTTTTTTTTTTTTCAATGCTTGCAAGCAAGCCCTTCTTTACTCTAGCATAGGGCTTGTCATTATGTTTATAGGACACAGGAAAAATGAAGCAGAAACAGGGTATATTCTTAGCAAAGTAGCTAAAATAGTCATGCTGTTTTGTAAAGTAAAAGTACTAAAAGTAGTATCAGTTTCCATAGCATAACCCTGCTTCTGTCTTTGTATTCTTTAAAAGTATTTTGTAACATCCTAAGTCCCCAAAAGTTATAAAGTTTCACAAATTTGATTAAGCTGCATGGAAGATGAAGCTGAGATAAATCTGACTAATTGAATTTTGCTTTATCAATTATTTTTGGAACTCTATGCTTGTTTATATTGAGTTTTCAATTCAAATATCAAAAATAATTTGATACTGAAAAGAAATTATCTTTGATTTAGCATTAAGAACATCCATGCACTTCACTACACTATTTTCCTGTTTAGGGAACCCAAAACGTGCTAAGAGTAAAACAAAAAAAATTGTTGCAGCACTATCAGTTTCATTTGAACATGGCGCATGTTTAAATGCAATAGATACAGGAATCAGGACAAAAATATGATTTGGTACTTTATATGTGGAGTCTTTGAGCATCCATATTGCATTTAATAAGACAATATTTGTTTAGTTTTATTGAGTAACTACAATTCCAATTTTATAAATGTATTCATTGTAATTTAAATTATCATGTAGGAACATATATTTGAAAGAAAAACATTTGATTCTGTATAAGACTAAATTATAGTTACAACTGTTTGCAATATTTACATATGTTGAAATCACAGGACCATAAGTAATAAAACTACTTGATAAATAGTGTGAAGGGACATACTTAAGGATATGAATGCTGAAAATCTTACATAGCACCACCACATTACTTTGAGAAGAGAAATATAAAGAAATATAACCTGTGACAGCACAAGGACACTTGAATTCTGTTTATATCATTTTTTGTGTGATTTTATGATTTTTCAGCTCTAATTAGGAAACATATTGGTTTCATGGCTGAGTTTTCTGCAAAGTATGTCATTACTTTAAAGATTATTCTAAATATTCCTACATAATTCCCAAGTCATTCGTATTTTTTATTCTTGAGCTTCTCACAGTAGATCCATTAGTTCAGAATGTTTTCTGTTACCTCACAAGCCAGGTGACAAACCAGTGACAGCTGGGAAAATGCAATTAGACATACCTAGCTTCTAGGCTCTAGATCATCTCAGCAAGTCATGTGATTTTGTAAAGGGAACTATAAGATAATGCATATCACATCCTCTCATGTGATATGTTTTGCATGTGTATATTTTTGTGGTTATTACTTTCAGTGCTTTGCTCAGACTCTATTCGTATCTTTTGATAAGTCAGAGGAAACGGACTTAAAACTAATAAAAACCTGTGAAGTAAAATCATTGTTCAATTAAAAATTGATAAATAATATTTTTTCAAGGATTAGGGCTTGTGTAAATGTGTGGGATATATAATGATATAATTTATAATATATAACATAGATTTATAATACATTTATTTCTATAAGTATGTAATATATATTAAAAACATAACATATATATATTTATAATATAACTAAGTTAATTTCCCTGTTTATTTCTTGTCCTCACTATTCTATATAACTCACATTTTTTTTTGCCTTAAAAAAACTAATTTAAAAATGAGATGGAAGTTGTATTTGATTAAATGCTGTAATTTCCTGGTAAGGCAATAATTCTTTGGATTTGCAGCTAGTATAACTTCTCTATTTATCCATTACTTTTCCAATTCTTTAAAGCTAAACAGGATTGTTTTTTTCTTTACATTGCTTTTCAGTATTATCAGAAATGTTTTCATAATGAAGAGAAAATTACTTCAGTAAAGTTTTCATCTTTATTACATTTCATGTACAGTTCACTTTCATGAATTACTACTTAACTATTAATATCAAAGGTTTCCAGTTCAACAGTAATTCTTCTTTCCTCATTATTTCCTCATTATTTTGTATAACTGCATAGTTGTAGCCAATATTTTTTGCTTTACAATGATGCATCTTTAAAAAGTACTATTTTTCTTTCAGAGAAGCTGTACCCATCGTTGCAATAAATTCCAACTTCAGAAAGCAGTCATTCGCAGACTGAGAGAGTATTCCACCCACATGATAAATGTCACATACCATAGCATCAGAGGTCAGGTATTCTATGAACACTGAAATTATAGTTATGTAACACTTTACCATGCTTATACCAAATTCAACAATATATAAAGAAAAGGACATTCTTAATAGAGTAGAATATTTGAATGGAGAATTGAACTTTAATTTCAATGATGAAAAATAGCACAAATAATTTCTGCTATGCTATTTGTGAAGGCTACAGGTCTTGAGAAGTATGGAATATATTTGTTGAATCTGACACGATTGATTTGAGAAGTCCAGCTTGGCTCCAGGCCAAAATTCCCTACATGACCTTTCAGGCCTGACTGTAGGCAATTACACACCATCTTTGCCTTGCAGGCCTCATGGGTAAGGTGTCCTCTCAGACTAGACTTGGTGCACAGCCTGAGCATTACAGTTTTCTGGAAGGAACTGCAGTTAAGGACTAGTCCCTCAGGCTAGCCATGGTCATACATATATCTGTATTCCTATCCTAGGCAGCTCCATCCAGAAGCCTCTTTATCAGGGGAACTGGCTGTAGCACTTTTCAGGTGCCTCAGCCAGAACCTTCTATATGGGGGACCTTGACGAAGACACTTTTCTCCAATCTGGCTCAGCACTTCTCCACTCTTGACTGTTACCTTCTCTTTTCCATAAGCCCCTCAGGCCCACAAAAAGGCAGGGCCTTCTGCTTGGGGCTCCCTAGCTGTTAGACAATGCCCCGTCTGCTCTCCTGTCACCTAACCATTGCGTTTGTTGTTCCATGTGGAGAAACAGAACATCGGGGAGCTGGCATCTACTTTTGCCTCTTGTTACACTATTACAGTTAGTGAATAGGTTTGATTGTTAACTTGCAGTTCAGCTCCTTGTCCTACCTGACCACCTTGACATTGGAGAGCTCCACATGATTTAGAACTCTGCACTTTTCATTTGGTAGATTTCATTGAACAATTTTCATTTATAAAACTAATGACCAAGTATCAACAGACATTTTTGTACATTGTGGATTTTCTAATGGAGAAGATGCCCTCTTCTAAGAATACAGATGAAAATACTGGCTATGTATATCCCTACTTATAGACAAAGCACAGAAGGATGATATGTCATTGGTCTGTTTGAAAATCATAGCATATAAAACAGTCACGGAAACCCTATTCCTAACTCATCGATGTTGCTAATGCAGTATTTTCCTGTGTTCAAAATTGTTAAGTTTTAGTTTATATTATTTAAAAATACATGGCTTGAATAATAACAATATTCACACCCTATCAATTAATATAATGTAAATGTTGAATCTTTGTTCCTGACACTTTAGGCATCAAATTAATCTCTTGAGAAAGAAGTTGTTATTATTCAAGCTACATTAGTAAAGAGACCAATATTATGTGCAGGAAAACAAAGTTTCATTGTCTAACAGATGCCTAATTAGGGAGTTGAGCACTTGAATCAAGTGAGCATGGAAATGGATTATGTAGCATTTACATGTAGAGCACATTATTTATCAATAAAAGTAATAAATTCTCCTTTAAAGGGAAATTTACCAAAGCTTAGTTGAACTTGGAGCTGTTAATTTTTCTTTTTTTTTTTTTTTTGATAATTTTAATGGTGGAACATAACAACTTTGCCAACATAGTTAAACAATTGATTAGTTATCCCAATGAAAAAAAAGCTATCATAAAATTTGAATCTTATAAAGTTATATTTTCACAAACACACCATAGATATTGCTAAATTAAATGAAGATTCTGAAATACTGAGGAAATAAAGCAAAGTTTTCAGGCACTTAAAATCTACAGAGGAGCTGAGTTAGGAAGGTAGTGTTGGTAGAAATGAAACGTTCTGTAAAAAACAGCTGCTTTGTATAACGCATATGTGTAACCAAAAACGGATGGCTGTATTCTTTTTCAAATGTTTTTTCAGCAAAAAGGACAAGTTTTAGCCTCTTTTGATTTTTACCCTATTTATAGCTGGGCTTTATATTTTAACATTACTTCTGACATCTAAGCAGATAGAATCTTATACTACAATTACTAAATCATAACTATTGTATATGATTTGTGTTTATGTGATTTAGCCCATAATGGTCTGGGAGCAGAAGCAATAGTTCTGCATTTAGGGAATGGGAAATGAAGCTTAATCTAACTTTAACAAGAGTTTAAAGACTTCTCCTATTCACAACATATGTTAATGGCATAAAGAAACTTTTTGTAGTTCTAGAGACAGTCACTACTATATATACCAACCCTGTCAATTTTCTTAATTGGGATTTTTACCTTGGCAAACTAAAATAAACAAATAAATACAGACATAGGAAGCTCAAATTCCTTATCTTATAATCCATATATGCATCACCTTATGTTCTATTTATCCTTTCTTTTTTCCCTCTCTCCCCCCCCCCCCTTCATTTATGTCTTTTCCTCTACTCCTTCCTTTCTAAAGTACACTAACCTATGGTTGGGTTGTGTTTATGTGTGTTTTCACAAAAAGAATCCTTCTGTAAATGCCTAAAGGTTTATAGGAATGTTACTGACTGTGACTATAGGACTATATTCTAGGAATATGCCCAATTCTTGATAAAGAAAGCTCAAAAGACAGTGTTTTGTTTTGACATCTCAATTCCAGGAAGCCATTGGAGCCATTTAATTTATCTATATCAACGTGTTTAGAGGAATGCTAAAGTGTCTAGAGGAATGCTAAATGTTAAAGTTAAATAATAGCTTAATTAACACAATTAAATGCTAACATTTGGAGCCTAACCCATAGTTTATAAAGCGTTTCATAATGTTGTGAATAAGAATCTGATAGTCTTCCCCATACCTACTCACCTACTTCTGGCAAGCAACATTCAGGCTTGTGCAGGCTAGCCTGTTCTGCTCTTTACTCTTTTTCCCACTTTCCCACCTTACAGCAGAGGAGTCTGACACCCTGATCCTTCTATTGATTGTCACTATCTTTAGTCAATACTGTCTGGTCTGTGATGACCTCTGTGTGCAAGTATAAAATACTGGCTCTATCTTGAAGAGTTCCTGTACCTCTTTGGAAAGACCCTAAGGCAGTTGTTAGACATAGAGTTCTACTTCTAAGGAAACAATGGTAGTGCTGGACTGTGGTTGGACCAGTTCTGCCCCTCCATAAAGACTTTAGGTATTATCTAGTCCAGATTTTTTAAGCTCACTTTAGAACTGAGGCACACAAATCCTCTTGGTCCCCAGGAGTCAGTCCTTGCTACCCATTGACCATACTGAAAGTACTACTAGATGTCTTGTTTCATGAATATAGTTCTTTAAAAATACTCTGACATGATGAAACCAGGAGACAGCTGAGCCTCTGGTGAGGACATCCTAAGATGCCTGTATTGTGTTACATGCAGACACAGAGCACTACCAGCGAGTGTCAGAGATTCATTTCATTTTCAAGAAATGCTTTAAAGAAATTATAGAGGATTGAAAGAATTCTTGAGCTAAGGATTCTATCACTTAGGAAACTGTGTGTATGCACACATGTGTAGAGAGAGACCTAGAATAAGGGGGCCAAAAATGATACAGAGGAGAATCAAGGTAACAGTGTTGAACTGTAGACTTTCCAGTTGGCTTGAGAATCAGTGTTTGGGAAATATAATAGAGTCTACTTCAAAGTCAAGTGATGGAGTTCTCACTGAATTAAAATACAAATTGAAGAGGTGGCATATCAATTTCTGAGATACTATGAAATGCTTCAAAGAAACTAAAATGGAAGGAATGGATTTTGACATGATAGATTTCTTTTTTAATATACATAGAGTAGGAAGTAAAAGACCTAGTATGATGACAGTTAATCTTCTCTCTTAGTGAAAGACTTCTGGAAAAGTAAATGAAATGTTCTAAGTTTTGACCAAATAAGCTATGCACATCATTTTTTAAAAATGGAACATATTTACTTGACATAAAAAGCAACTATCCCTTCTCCCTTCATTTTCATATTCTGTTCTGTCTCTATGTAGGAAAAAAAATACTTTGAGGTCTCTTAGATACATTTTATTGAAATCCAATTTTATTTAAAAATGTACTCTCTTATAGATATTTTTCATTCAGCTTTTAATTTTAATTCCAGTATAGTTAACATACAGTGTTATATTAGCTACAGGTATACAGGTATACAATATAATGATTCAACAATTCTATACATTATTTAGTGATAAGAGTAACCCTTTAATCCCCATCCCCTATTTCACCCTCCCGTCTTCTCTATAGTTAAGAGTCTGATTCTTGGTTGTCTGTCTCTCTGTCTCTCTCTCTCTCTTTTGCCTTTGCTCATTTGTTTCTTAAATTCCACATATGAGTGAAATTATATGGCATTTGTCTTTCTCCAACTTATTCTGCTCAGCATTATACTCTCTAGCTCCATCCACGTTGTTGTAAATGGCAAGATTTCATTCTTTGTTGTGGCTGAATAATATTCCTTTGTGCATATTTACCACCTCTTCATTATCTATTCATCTACTGATGGACCCTTGGATTGCTTCCATAATTTGGCTATTATAAATAATGCTACAATAAACATAGGGGTGCATGTATCCATTTGAATGTATGTTTTTGTATTTTTGGAATAAATACCCAGTAGTATGATTACTGGAGCATATGGAAGCTCTATTTTTAATTGTTTGGGAAACCTCCATACTGTTTTCCACTGTGGTTGTACCAGTTTTTATTCCCACTAACAGTGAAAGAGAGCTCCTTTTGCTCCACATCTTTGTCAACATTTGTCGTTCCTTGCATTTTTTATTTTAGCCATTTCACAGATGTGAAGTGATATCTCACTGTGGTTTTGACTTGCATTTCCCTGATGATGAGTGATGTTGAGCATCTTTTCATGTATCTGATGGCCATCTGTATGTCTTTGGAGAAGTGTCTGTTCATGTCTTCTGCCCATTTTTAATTGAATTTTTTTGGGGGGGTTGTTGAGTTGTAGAAGTCTTTTATATATTCTGGAAAATAACCCTTTATTGGATATGTCATTTGCAAATATCTTCTCACATTCAGTAGGTAGCCTTTTAGTTTTGTTGATAGTTTCCTTTTCTGTGCAGAAGCTTTTCATTTTGATGTAGTCTCAATAGTTTAATTTTACTTTTATTGCCCTGCCTCAGGAGATGTCTCTAGAAAATGTTGCTGTGGGCAATGTTAGAGATATTACTGCCTGTTCTTTCTTCTTGGGGTTTTTTTTCTTTTTTATGGTTTTTCTCACACTTAGGTCTTTAATCTGTTTCACATTTATTTTTATGTATGATGTAAGAAACTGGTCTACTTTCATTCTTTTCCATGTAGCTGTCCAGGTTTTCCAGCACCATTTGTTGAAGAGATGGTCTTTTTCCCACCACATATTTTTTTTTTTTTTGTCAAAGATTAATTGACCATATAATTTTGGGCTTTTTTTCTGGGTTCTCCATTCTGTTCTATTGATCTATGTGTCTAATGTTGTGCCAGTACTATACTGTTTTGATTACTCTAGTTTTGTAGTATAACTTGAAGTCTGGAATTGTGATACCTCCAGTTTTGTTTTTCTTTTTCAAGATTGCTTTGGTTATTTGGGGTCTTTTGTGGTTCCATACAAATTTTAGGATTTTTTCTTCCAGTTCTGTGAAAAATGCTGTTGGTATTTTGATAGGGATTTCACTGAATCTGTAGATTGCTCTGGATAGTATAGACATTTTACCAGTATCTGTTCTTCCAATTCATGAGCATGGAATGTCTTTCCATTTCTTTGTATCATCTTCAACTTCTTTCATCAGTGTTTTATAGTTTTCAGAGCACAGGTCTTTCACCTCTTTGTTAGGTCTATTCCCAGGTTCTTTATTATTTTTAATGCAATTATAAATTGGATTGTTTTCTTAATTTCTCTTTCTGCTACTTCATTATTAGTGCATAGAAATGCAGCAGATTTCCCTACATTGATTTTGTATCCTATGACTACTGAATTTATTTATCAGTTTAGTTGTTTTTTGGTGGTCTTTAGGGTATTCTACATATATAGTATCATGTTATCTAAAGATAGTGAAAGTTATATTTCTTCCTTGCCAATTTGCATATCTTTTATTTCTTTTTGTTGTCTGATTGCTGTGGCTCAGACTTCCAGTACTATGTTGAATAATATTTCTGAGATTGGATATCCTTGTCTTGTTCCTGAACTTTGGAGAAAAGCTTTCAGTATTTCCCCATTAAGTATGATGTAAGCTGTGGGTTTTACATATTAGGCCTTTATTATTAAGGTATGTTCCCTCTAAAGTTACTTAGTTGAGGGTTTTTATCATGAATGGATGTTGTACTTTGTCAAATGTTTTCCATTTTTCTTTCTGAATCTATTGAAATAATCATATGGTTTTTATCCTTTCTCTTATTGATGTGAGATACCACATTGAATGATTTGTGATTACTGAACAATCCTTGCATCCCAGGAATAAATCCCATTTGATTGTGAATGATTTTTCTAAGGAATTATTAGATTTGTTTTTTTAGTATTTTGTTGAGGATTTTTGCATCTAATTCATCAGAGATATTGGCATCTTTTGTGTGTGTGTGTGTGTGTGTGTGTGTGTGTGTGTGTGTGTGTGGTGTTTTTGTCTGGTTTTGGTAACAGGGTAATGCTGGCCTCATAGAATGACTTTAGAAGTTTTCCTTCTGTTTCTATTTTTTGGAATAGTTTGAGAGGCATAGGTATTAACTCTTCTTTAAATGTTTGGTAGAATTTGCCTGGGAATCCATCCGGCCCTGGTCTTTTGTTTGTTGAGAATTTTTAAATTACTGATTCAATTTCATTGCTGGTCATTGGTCTGTTCAAATTTCTATTTATTCCTGCTTCAGTTTTAGTAGGGTATATGTTTCTAGGAATTTATCCATTTTTTTCTAGGTTATCCAATTTGTTGGCAAATAGTTTTTCATAATATTCTCTTACAGTTGTATTTCTGTAGTGTTGGTGATTTTGTCTCTCTTATTTATGATTTTGTTTGTTTGTTTGAGTCCTCTTTTTTTTTTTTTGAATGAATCTATCTAAAAATGTGTCAATTTTATTGATCTTTTCAAAAAATCAGCTCCTGGTTTCATTAATCTGTTTTCTTTCTTTCTTTCTTTCTTTCTTTCTTTCTTTCTTTCTTTCTTTCTTTCTTTCTTTCTTTCTTTCTTTCTTCTTTCTTTCTTTTAGTTTCTATATCATTTCTTTCTGCTCTAATCTTTATGATATCTTTCTTTCTGCTGGTTCTGGGGTTGTTTGTTTGTTTTTCTAGATCCTTCAGGTTTAAGTTTGGGTTGTTTATTTGAGATTTTTCTTGCTTTTTGTGGTAGGCCTAAATTGCTGTAAACTTCCTTCTTAGAACTACCTGCTGCATCCCAAAGATTTTGGACCATTGTATTTTTATTTTCATTTGTCTCCATGTAGTTTTTTATTTCTTCTTTGATTTCTTGGTTCACCCATTCATTGTTAGTAGCATGTTATTTAACATCCATGTATTTGTGCTCTTTTCAGACTTTTTCTTCTGATTTATTCATTCTGATTTATTCCTAGTTTGATAGTGGTCAGAAAAGATGCATGGTATGACTTTGACCTTCTTGAATTTGTTGAGACTTGTTTGTCACCTAATATGTAATCTATTTCAGAGAGTCGTCCATGTGCACTTGAAAAGAATATGTATTCTGCTGTTTTAGGGCAGAATGTTCTCAATATATCTGTTAAGTCCATCTGGTGCAATGTGTCATTCAAAGCCACTGTTTCCTTTTTTTTATTTTCTGTTTGGATGATCTATCCATTTGATATAAGTAGGGTGTTAAAGTCCCCTACTATGATTGCATTACTATAGATTAGTTCCTTTATGTTTGTTTTTAACTGTTTTATGTATTTGGGTTCTCCTGTGTTGGGTATATAAATACTTATAATTGTTATAACTTCTTGTTAGATTGTCCCCTGTGTTATTGCATAGTACCTTCTTTGTATCTTGTTACAGTCTTCGTTTTAAAGTTTATTTTGTCTGATTTAAGTATTGCTACCCTAGCTTTCTTTTGACATCCATTTGCACAGTAAGTGTTTTATCCATCTTCTCCCTTTCAATCTGCAGGTGACTTTGAGTCTGAAATGAATCTTTTGTAGGCAGCACATAGATGGGTCTTATCTTTTGTTTGTTTGTTTGTTTGTTTTTTATCCATTTAGTCACCCTATATCTTTTTATTGGAGTATGTAGTTCATTTCCATTCAAAGTAATTATCAATAGATATGTATTTATTACCATTTGTTACTTGTTTTATAGTTGTTTTTGTACTTTTTCTCTGATCCTTCTCACTCTCTTTCATAGTTTGCTGGTTTTCTTTAGTGATATACTTGGATTCCTTTCTCTTTATTCTTTGTATTTCTTTTGTTTTTTTATTTGTGGATACCAATAGGTTTGCATAAAACATCATATGCATGTAAGATGCATGTCAAATTCATGGTCACTTAAGTTTGAACCCATTCTATATACTCCTTTCCCCACGATGTTTTAGGCATATGGTGTCATATTTTACAACCTTTTATTTTGTGAATCCCTTGACTGATTTTTTTACAGTTATACTTATTTTTCATACTCTTATTTTTGGTCTTTCCTTTCCATTCAAAGAGTCTCCTTTACTATTTCTTTAGGGCTGGTTTAGTGGTCATTAACTCCTTTAGTTTTTGTTTATCTGAGAAATTCTTTATCCAACAAAGCTATAATTCAGAATAGAAGGAGAGATAGAGTATTCTTGGCTGCAAATTTTTCCCTTTCAGCTCTTTGAATATATTATGACACTCTCTTTTGGCCTGCAAAGTTTCTGCTGAAAACTCCACTGATAGACTTATGAGGTTTCCCTGGTATGTCACTGTCTTCTTTTTTCTTGCTGCTTTTAAAATTTTTTCAACATTACTTTTTGCCATTCAGTTACTATGTATCTTGGTGTGAACATCCTTAGGTTGATGTTATTGGGGCATCTCTGTGTCTCCTGGATCTGCATATCTATTTCCTTCCCCAGATTAGGGAAATTTTCAGCTATTTCTTCAAATAAATTTTCTGCTCCCTTTACTTTCTCTTCTTCTTCTAGGATCCCTATAATGTGAATGTTATTATGCCTGATGAAGTCACTGAGTTCCCAAAGTCTATTTTTGTTTTGCATAATACTTTTTTCTCTCACCTTCTAGCTGATTACTTTCCATTACTCTGTCTTCCAGGTCATTAATTTGTTCCTCTGCTTCCTCTAGCTTGCTATTTATTCCATCAAGTGCATTTTTAATTTCATGTATTGTGTTCTTCATTTCTGATTGGTTCTTTTTTATCTCTTTCTTAATGGTCTCACTGATGTCCACTCTTCTCTCAAGGCCAGTGGGTATCCTTAAATTCTTTATCAGGCATATTACTTATATACATTTCACTTAGGTTTCCTGCTATGGTTTTGTCCTGTTCTTTCATTTGGGACATATTCCTCTATCTCCTCATTTTTATCTAACTCTTTTTGTCTGTTTCTGTGTATTAGGAAAGTCAACTATATATTCTAGTCTTGAAGGTAATGTCCTTATGAAAAAGCGGCCCTGTAGTGCTTTGCAGTGCAATGTCCCTTGTTCCCCAGGGCCTGGTGCTTCAGGCAGTGTCTCCTATGTATGTTACACGTGTTCTGCTATTGTGTCTAGGCTGTTTTTCTTTTCTGTCCAGTCATCTACAGAGGGTCTCTTTGCCTGTTGTGGCCGTGTTTTGCTCCTAGCAGGGTTGGGACATATTTTAACAAGGTGCATGTTGATCTGTTTGTGAAATGAGACTGCTGCTACTGCCACCAGAACCAAAACTCTGCAAGTGTGTGAGTTGAGATATGCAATGTTTGTGGGGTTTTGCACTAATCTTCTGGTGGAGGAGGCCTGCTACACCAGAACTAAGGCAAGCATGACTTGAAAGGGCACATCCACCAAAGTGTGGGGTGGTAGAGCTTGGTGTAAGCAAGTTAAATAGGAATGATCACACCATGCTGCTTCCTGCATTTATGTTTATGCTGGGGAGTAATGGTACTTCTTAGCTCCTTTATTCCTGGAGGGGTCTCCCTGTGAGCCCTGTCTCTCCAGGACATGCTGAAATGAGTAAGTAACTCTCACTCTTGTATGTCCCAGGAGTTTTTCAAACTATTGGTTCTACAGTGCATCTGCACAGGCTGATGTCAGTCTCTTTAGGGACAGGGACTCAACTCCATAATGTCCTCCAGCTTCTCCCAGAGCCAAGTGTGCTGATTTTTAAAATTCTAGGCTTTAAGTCTTGATGGTTGTAAGAACTCAAAAAATTTGCCCCTCTTGCTTTCAAAGCCAAATGTTATGGGGATCCATCTTCCCAGTGTGATAGTCTGTTTCTTGACTTTCTCTGTACCACCAGTACCCTCATGATCAGAGACAACCATCGTCCATTTTGTTCTATACCTCGTGTCAGTCCTTCCTACTGTCCTTGAGGTGGCCTCTTCTCTACCTTTAGTTGTAAAGTTTATTCTGACACTCTTTGGGTCATTTTGGGGGTTATTTATGCTGATGTGAGTGTGTTGTCTAGTTGTACCCATGGGATGAGGAAGAACTTAGGGTCCTCCTACTCCACCATCTTTCCATACTCCTCTCTTATAGATATTTCTCAATATATTTTAACCATTTTCTATTGAATTTTACTCTGAAAAAATGACTATAGCTCATCTACAAACTTCCTTATTTTCCCTTCCCTTCCCCATTTTTCCAAAATAATTATTTCATTATTTGTAATCCCCCTCTAAAAAAACTTAGTAAATTTATTAGTATAAAGTACTTCATATCTATTTCTTATTCAATAAATTATGCATAGTATTATGGCAGATACAGTTTGCTGTCTATATAGCTGCTATTTCCCCCCACCCACCTTTTTAAGGATTTTTTTTTAATTTACTTTTATTTACAAACCCTTGTGTCAAGGGCTGACTTTCAACATATCTCAGTGAGGGAGCTCCTCAACTATATACAAAACGCTGATCCAGAAGCGGTCATCTACAAATAGTTTAGCACCAGATTCCCCACAAACATGCATTGCTTGATGAGTTAAGATATACGTATTTATTTTAGAGGTGGGGAGGGGCAAAGGGAGAGGGAGAGAGAATCTCCAGCAGATTCCCTGCTGAGCACAGAGCCCAGTGTGGGCTCGATCTCATAAGCCTGAGATCATGATGTGAGCGGAAACCAAGTCAGATGCTTAACTGACTGAGCCACCCAGGCACACCACTATTTCCCCCAGAATATGGAACAATTCTGTCTAGGATTATTTCATGTAAAGCTACTGCTTCAAGCTATGGCTGACTTTGTGGGAGAATCCACTAATGTACTAAAAATGACAGAGAAGAAAAGTAGAGCCTGGTCCTTAATAACGTGAATGTATCTCAAAAAACCTTGGGCAATGGTTAATTCTAAACATTCTATTAAAAAAATAAGTGACTGGGGACACCTGGGTGGCTCAGTCAGTAACATGTCTGACTTTGGCTCAGGTCATGGTCCCAGGGTCCTGAGATTAAGCCCCGCATTGGGCTCCTTGCTCAGCGGGGAGATTGCTTCTCCCTCTCCCTCTGTGGCTCCCCCTGCTTATGCTCACTCTCTCTCTCTAATAAATGGATAAAATCTTTTAAAAAAAATTAAAAAATAAGTGAGTGTGTGGTTTATGTCAATTTTATTTGGCTAGTCTCTTACTTGAAGCTGAAAATATTCCTAGTGCATTATCACTGATGCCCTCATTCTCTTCTGCTCTCCTTGCCTTCTACTTTTCAGCTTTATTTACCTTCTCTTTCCTTTTACTTTATTGAGGGGGAAAAATAAAGACATAACTTTACAGTAAGAAAAAAACAAACTTGTGGGATATAATGAAGTAATTAGAGGGTAGTTTATAGCCTCCCAAGTGTATTTGGAAATAAATATTTGTGTACATATACAAATGTAAGAAGGAAATATCATGAAGCTAAAGAAAGTTGATATAAGTAATAAAAACTGAAACATAAAAAAGAAATGGGATACAAAGAAATAAAAGGAATCTACCAAATCAAAAGCTCACACCTCGTAAAAAGTAAAGTAATAGTCAACCAACAGCAAAACTGAGGGAAAAAAAGTAACAATTTTTTAATTGGTATTAATATAGATAAAATAGAGATTTAAATAAACCTAAAGAGAATACCATAGACAAATTAATGTTTATAAATTTAGAAGCTTATATGAAGTAGATGATTTTCTAGAAAGATAAAAATTGCCAAAAGAGAGTTAGGAAGAGATTAATAATCATAATAAATCAATAACCATAAAGAAGTTACAGCAACAGAAAAAAGAAAAAGAAAGGGAAAAAAAGATACCAGGCATAGCAGAAGAGAGAATACAAAAAGGATGTTTCCAAGAAAAAAGAATGTTAAAAAGAATATAATAAACATTTGTTAGGTGATTTCCAGAGTATCCAAAATTAGCCAGAGATTTAACAAATGCAAATTAGGAAACAGAAAACCAATAGGGAATTAAGCCAGAGAAAAGGTTAAGAGTATAAGAAAAGCTATGTGAATATAGTACCCTCTTTGGATCAACAGTAAAATAGTATTATGTAATAATTTAAAATATGAGGGGTCCCTGAGTGGCTCAGTCATTAAGTGTCTGCCTTAGGCTCAGGTCATGATCCCAGGGTCCTGAGATCGAGCCCCATTGTGGGCTCCCTGCTCAGCGGGAAGCCTGCTTCTCCCTCTCCCACTGCCCCTGCTTGTGTTCCTGTCCTCCCTGTCTCTCTCTCTGCCAAATAAATAAATAAAATCTTCAAAAAAATGAAAATAATTCATAAGAATTCATTTAAAAATGTGAAACCCTATACAGGGAAGATAAAGAGAAGGGAAATAAGAATGAAAAGCTAAGGGATTAGGACAGTGCAGGCACAAGGAATCAGTGAAATAGAAAAGGAACCCGATAGTGAGATTTTACTTTTTTTTAATTTTATGTATTTATTTGAGAGTGAGAGAGAGCGAGAGAGAGCATGAGTATGGGGAGAGGCAGATGGAGAGGGGTAGGTAGACTTCCCCGCCGAGCAGGGAGCCCTATGTGGGGCTCAATTCCGGAACCCTGGGACCATGACCCCAGCTGAAGGCAGCCGCTTAACTGACTGAGCCACCTAGGTGCCCCGAGATTTTACTTTTTGATAGAGGTGGTTTCTAAATCTGTGGAAAATGTAAAAACATTCAGTAAGTCTTCTGGAAAAGTTGATTATTAATGTTTAAAAATATAAAATTGGATCTATTCACTATATATAGATATCCATGCACAAAAACAATTGCAGTAAAATTTAACCTAAATATTTATAGCAAAATATGAAAACTGTAGAAAATATAGAAGAACATCTCTCTGAAAGTAGGGCAAGGAACGACTCTTTAGGCAAGAATCAAAATAGCATAAATCATTAAGGAAACAATACATTTGACTACTTTAAAATTGAAATCTGGACACTCAAATCAGCATAAACATGTTAAAAATCAATCCATCCACAGGGAGAAGGTATTTACCACACATATAAATGAACATAGAAATACTATATAAAGAACTCAACAAATCAAATTGAAAACAATAAAGAGAGAACCTGGCAAACTACATGAAGAGGAAAAAAACCCTAATTTTAAATGTGTTTTTGAAAGAATGTCCAATCTTACAGTAGTCAGTAAGAACACTTCTCCATTATTCTCTTTCCTTGAAAGGCTAGACCTTTTTCCCCGAGTGTCCTGCCGACATCTGACAATAGACAAATCTCCAGACTGAATTACTCCTCTGTGTTTTCATCCTCCCCAATACTGACTTCACAGTTATTCTCCATCTTCTGAATTAAGCTTTAAATAATATCTGTGTAATTGACCTCTATAGTTTGTTATATACCATTTGTTCTCTTGGATTCATAGTGCTGAGGTATGTTTGTCAAGTCTAATTTTGATAGCTAGTTGTTTTTATGTAATTGATTCCCTACCTTCCAGGGAATAAAAGTTGTCCTACTATCCAGTCCTCCCCACCCCCCCCCCAGCCCCCAGTCTCCCACTCAAACTGCAACAGCTTTGAGTTCTGCATCTTTAACCTCAACTGTCCAGGTATATTCTTATTTGACTCATTGCTTTGGCATTTTTTAGATTACTAGATATGCTTTGCAAATAGGAGCTCTTTTATATGCATTGTTATTTCGCCTATAGAGGTAAATATATTCTATAACACACATTTGTGTCTGCTGATGTGGGACTACATAAGTCAGCAATAAGACAAGTGCAATGATGCTTCAAAATACAGTAAGTTTTGTTAACTTTATTATATAAAAACAGGATTTGTTTTTCAATAGTATCACCTTCCTTGTTACTATTCCATTATTTTGACCAAGAAAATACGAGGGAGATATTAAGAACTAAGAGAAAATTAATTATTTTGCAAAAATTTTGTCTTTCCATTTAGAATAGACAATCTTATATTCAAAAAGTTAGTCGGAAAAGCGTACTTTCTAATTCCAGGAAAATCCTAAATTTCATTTTTAGGTAGTACAATTCTAATGATTATAAAACTGAGACAGATGGCTTTTCATTACTCTACATAAAGGACAGTCTCTTGGATATCAAGTCTATAGCAGATGCTTCCAGAGCATTTTTTATGAGAATGTAGGGAAGCATGTTCAGAAAAGACTCATTATCTTATTAAAGGGGAATTAAGCCATACCAACATTTATTAAATCAAATATTAAAGGGTTTATCATATATTTTGAAAAGATGCACTTTTAAAAATGCTTTAAATCACTTTCACATGCCTTACCTATTAGATTAAAATATTCTATAAAGTTTAAGGTTAAGTAACAACAAAAAATCCATTTTGGATTTCATTTTGCATTCCCTGAGATTCTAATGATTAATGCACTCTGTTAGGATGCCATTGTGCTACAGTCTTTAAAGTTGTGCTGATAAGGCTATATAAATTATATGCATATTATAGGCATAATTTAAAACTTAATATTGTCCAAGCTTGTCAAATCTTATAGCTAAAGTTGACTGCTGAATGGATTTCTTGAGATTATGTCACATCCACTGATCATTTTTTCCTATTTAAAAAGTGAGCCAATTTATTGCAAGCTGCAAAACACCTACATTTCTGCCAACATACAGTATGATAATTCCATGTAAGCAAGTTATAGCTAACATCTGGACTAAAAACCACATTGTCCAGCATTCAAAGTAAGTCTAAAGAAAAAAGACAGTTTTGTTCCTAAATAATAAATTGCAAAGTTAATCACATATTTACAAATCAAGACAGCATGTAAAATTTTAAAGACCAAGAATCAAACCTCATATGCAATCTTTTCTTTCAAGTATGAACTTAAAGAGCATATTTCCACAATTAGCCACAACTTACAGTATTATATCTTTAAAAGCTCCTGGTCATTGCATATTTTGACAAAAAAAAATTGATATTAGTGTCTATTCTCTCTCTTGGTTTCATTAGCATGTTCTGTATTTTTTAGATGGTTAAAATTTTCTGAGGATATCCTAATCTTCTAGTAAACATTTCTTACAATGTGGGTCTCAACACTTGTGTCAGAGTCATCTGACACCTTCAGAATTTGTGTATTCTGAGTGATTATTTTTTTAATATTTTATTTATTTGAGAGAGAGAGAGAGCATGCATACAAGCAGTGGGGAGGGGCAGAGGGAAAGGAAGAAGCAGAAGCAGCAGACTTCCCACTGAGCAGGGAGCCTGACGTGGGCTTCATCCCAGAACCCTGAGATCATGACCTGAGTGGAAGGCAGAGGCTTAACTGATTGAGCTACCTAGGTGCCCCCTGAGTGATTGTTATAGACACCCTAAAGTTTGGCAATTATTGCTCTAGCATTTACTGTTACTCAGCAGTCAACACATAGGTGAAGGTGAGGCTTAATTTGCTCATGCCTTAATTTAAAGGGTCTTATTTTCCAAAACTTTATAAATTCTCGATTACACATGGGTATTTTTCACATTTGAAATGCCACATTTCTAATTAGAGGGATAAAAGTCCAAGGAACATGAGATTTGTTATACCCAATAAGACTTTTAACTTGTTCAAAATCAGCTGGGCATAGAAAGCTCATTAATAGATACTGGGGAAGAAATAAGTTGAAGAAATACCTTTTAGAAAGAGAGGGGGAAAAAATGCTACTATGCATTCTCTAAAGAGTATAGAAAATAGAGTTTAGATAGCTCTGATTTCTTCTAAAGTTGGAATTCAGGACTTTCAGTTTAGCTAGAATTCAAATCAGTGTGCAATATTGAAAAGGTGAATATACAGAATGTGTTAGGCCATAGATTTTGGACTACATTGGTGAACCCTGAAAAACTCTGTAAGTAGCAACCTATGAAGCTTGGCATTGATACGAGAACATCTACAATAGCTAAAAGCATTGCTGCCCCTACATGGGAACCCTACTCTGTAGCAATTTAAATGTAATAGTAAGTTTCTAGAAATGAGAGCATATAAGGAAATATAAAACCTACTTCACAAATTATAGTAAGCTCTTTATACTTGTATATGTCTGGTGCAGAAATAATCTCTGCACTAAAAATAACCATCTTCTGAAAGTGTTCCCGTTCCAGTGCTAAAGCTTGTGAAGTTCATGAAATTCTTTCTTTCCCAGTTTACTAGGTGAGATATATATACCTAAAATACAATATTGGTTACGTCAACAAAATTCATGCTCATGGAAAGCAAATTGTGTATAAATGGACAGTACCATTAAAATACCAGTATTTTAAGAAATTCACATTCTTGCATGAACTCTTATATTGGATTAGAGAAAGTCTAAAGTGAAGGAATATAAGTGGCTATGAATAGTAATCTTCAAGTTGAGACACCAAAAGTATAAGCCCAAGAAAATAATTTAGTGGATAGGTAGTATATACATGCTGTGTGTTGGCTTTTGCATGCTACTGGTCTTTCAGTTATGTATCAAGGAAATGTTTACACTATATAATGTAAAGATTCATTGAAATTAAAACCCATATATATTTATTGGAATGGCTGTAGCATATGATTCAATTTGTAGTACCTGAATAATCTTAGAATACCATTGTAGCAATGCAGTAGTCTAGTATAGTAATGTTCTAGCATTCCACTAGTGTAGTAACATCTCTATGTATATTTATATCTATTACTAGTAATCATGTGTGTGTCAGTTTGTGTGTGTGAGTGATTTTTTCCAGTACTAGGGAGCCGAGTTCAAAATATGGCTCCAATTTGCTAGCTATATGACCTGGGTTAATTTTTCTCTGCTTCCATTTCATCTGCAAAACAGAGATAATAATGGTATCACGCTGTGATTATGTGGAATAAATGAGTTAGTACATGTAAAACACTTCGGGTAAGAATACGCTCTCAGTAAATGTTGGATGTTGTTTTTATTACTACTCTGTTGAACCTCTTTGCCAGCAATATCCCCTGACCACTTATGCTAAGAAATCTGGTACAGCAATTTGGCCGAATGACATGTGGAGTTTCTGATCCCTGGATCTCTGTTCTCTTAGGGGTGTAACAACAAAAATAATTAGGAAAAAAATCACTGAAAGTTATTTTATTAGCTGAAGCTTTTAAAGATAGGCAGTGTGGTTAGTTATCTTTATATCCCTAATACTTAGCATAGTATTTGATTATTAGTTTTTGCTTCTTAAATGTCTGTTAAATGGCATTCATGCTATGAGCATTTATATAATGGAAAGAATACTCTGGGTAATTTAGGAGGTAAGGCTTAATCTCAGAAGCTCTACATCCAAATCCAAGACAGGTAATCCAAAAGTAGAGCCAGATCCAACATAAAGAAAGTGAAAGCCAAGGTGACCACAGGGGCAGGCTTATTGCCACAGAAGGCAGTGAGATCTGTCTCTCTCATAAACTGTCCTTAGAATACTGTGATGGTAGCAGGTAAGATGTAGAATTGGCAGTGATAGCACCTGGAAGCATGTCAATCTTGAAATAGGATTGGCAGGAAATAGGGTTTGGACAAACAGGAAGATAGAGCAAAGGCCAAAAAGCCACTCTTTGGGAGATGGCCCTATCCAAACTACATTTCTCAGAACTGAAAGGAAAGAGGCATTGCAGTTTTGTATTTCCCCAAAATGATTTCTGGCTAGAATCATCTTGTTTGGGGACTGCTATGTTATTTACTGGCTTTGTACCTTGTAGGGAGTGTGGCTGTTTTATGTGCATGTGTTGTGTGGGCCAATTCTCTGGGAGAAGAAAACTAAATAATTATTAGGCATTTGATATAACCCAGACATTAGGTTGAGTGATTTCTCATTGCATCATTTAGTTTAATCATAATAAAATTCAGTGAGTTATGTCTGTTTTAAAATTTTACTGATAGCATTATCACTACTCAATTTCTTTTAATTATAAAGAAACAAAAGATTATAGAATTTGCCAGACATCAAACTGTCACTGATAATTAAGATTCTCCATAAATATTTTTGGATAAATGAGCACTAAAACTGATGATTTCTTCTTTCTTGTCATTTACCTGCAGAGAAAGCTATTGTCCATTAGTCCAATAGAGATTTTTTTGTCTGACCTCATTAAATTGGATTAATTAAGATTTAGCTCCTGTTTCACTTGCATTTCCTGAAATTTTAGAAACTTGAGAGAACTTATGGGTGATATGCAGGAGAAAGAAATGATTAATCCTTTAAAAATAAATCTATGGTACACATAAAGGGCTGGGATTTAAGAATGTAGAATTAATAAAGTAATTTAAGTTAGAACAGGTTGAAGAGGCATTGTGTTAAGAAAGATAACTTCAAGGCAAAGTCTGTAAATCCGCATTTCACAGGTAACATGTTGCAAGTGAGGAACAAAGAATGTAGACAGAGATTTCTCATTTCTTTCAGAGTTACAGTAAGATTTGATTAAACAGAGATATATTACTGGTTATTACAAGATGAATTCTTGCATCTTTTATAACTCATTGACTGCTGAGGAAAAGGAGGAAAAATATATTGGGGGAAAGAAGGAAGAAAGAAAGAAAGAAAAGAAAGAAAGAAAAGAAAAAGAAAGAAAGAAAGAAAGAAAGAAAGAAAGAAAGAAAGAAAGAAAGAAAGAAAGAAAGAAAGAAAGAAAGAAAGAAAGAAAGAAAGAAAGAGAAAGAAAGAAAGAAAAGAAAGAAAGAAGAAAAGAAAGAAAGAAAGAAAGAAAGAAAGAAAGAAAGAAAGAAAGAAAGAAAGAAAGAAGAAAGAAAGAAAGAGAAAGAAAGAAGAAAGAAAGAAAGAAAGAAAGAAAGAAAGAAAGAAAGAAAGAAAGAAAGAAAGAAAGAAAGAAAGACAGACAGACATGGCTATATACCATGGCTATATCGATGTTCTTAACACCATCTGAGGGAAGTATCATCCTTTATCCTCGCGTTTTACAGGGAAAACTACGTATCTAGGTACTCATTAAGTCAGTGATGGAGCCAAGTTTCACACCCAGCAGTCTGTTCCCAGAGCCCACAATATTTATTATCTGTTGCCTCCATAAATGAGATAGAAGAGAATCTAAACAGAAATAGAGCAGATTGCTAATGGTCAGAAATGACGTATAAGGAGTTGAGTGAGGGATAGACATTGGGAAGTGATGAGCAAGGAAAAAGTGAGAAAAGCCTCTGTGCTGATGAACCAATCTGCATCCACTAACTTTTGAAATTTCCTTAGTTGGCAAGGCAACTAAACAGAATAAAATGGAAGTTGGAGTTTAGCAAAGTCATTTTGCCATGGTGATGTTCATGCAGACATGACACAAAAAAGTGCATTTATTACCATTTCCTCAAATGATTCTGTGTCCTCCTTCCATAAATTTAGTATAAAACCATGCCTACTCATTGTGAAAAATTTAAGTAACACCAAGAGAATTGTTTCAGGTGAATTACTCCAAATTTGCCAATCTCAAAACCCAGAGGGTGCCATTGTTAAAATGTTTTTTGGTTTTGTTTTGTTTTAGTACTTGGAGACTTTCAAAGGACATAATACAATTCTGTAATCTGTTAACTGTGTATCTTTAACATTGTTCCAGTCATTGTAGATATCCTTTTCTAGAATATGCATTGCCTCATAGTTAATTTATAAATCATCCTATTAATTTACTTGTTTATTTTATTTAACAATATCTCTATAACAGATAGTCATTGTCCTAAGTACCATACAAATATCAGTAATTTCATCTCCAGAACAATCCAGTGGGATAGGTACTTTATTAGTAAGGTAGCTTACCTATGGAGACATAGCTCAAAAATGGGAAAACTGAGTCATGGACCTAGCTTTTCATTAATACAAGAGCATATATGGGGGCGCCTGGGTGGCTCAGTTGGTTAAGCTACTGCCTTCGGCTCAGGTCATGATCCTGGAGTCCTGGGATCGAGTCCCGCATCGGGCTCCCTGCTCAGTGGGGAGTCTGCTTCTCCCTCTGACCCTCCCCCTTCTCATGCTCTATCTCATTCTCTCTCTCAAATAAATAAATAAAATCTTTAAAAAATAAAAAATAAAAATAAATTTTTAAAAAGAGCATATATTTTAGATTAGTTTTCTCTTTCAATATAGGAATACTTTTGTTTTAATAAGTAATTTTATGCAACTTACATTTATTATATGTATTTTTGGCTTTTATTCTGTCATTTAATTCATTGTGTACTCTCTCTTTTCCTTTCTAAATGGTTTTGTTCTGTGTTTTATTTATATTGAAGTATAGTTGACACACAATGATACATTAATTTCAGGTATACAGTACAGTGATTCAACAAATCTATACAATCTGCTATGCTCAAAGTGTAGCTAACATCTATCACATACAATGTTATTACAGTATCATTGACTATATTCCCTATGTTGTACCTTTAATCCCAATGATTTATTTGTTCTATAACTAGAAGCCTGTACCTCCCACTTCATGTCACATATTCTGACTGTCCCCCCAACCTCTCCCCTCTGGCAATCACCAGTTTGTTTTGTACTTATGGGTATGCTTCTGCTTTTATGTTTATTCACTTTTGGTTTTGAGATTCCACATATAAGTGAAACCATATGTTATTTGTCTTTCTCTGTCTGACTTAGTTCACTTAGCATAATGTCCTCTACGTCCATCCATGTTGTCACAAATGGCAAGATCTCATTCCCTTTTTTATAGCTGAGTAGTATTCCAATGTGTGTGTGTGTGTGTGTGTGCGCACGCGCACATGCAAGCACATGCACGCAAGACCTTTTCCTTATCTTTTCATATCAATCGACACTTAGGTTGCTACCATATCTTGGCTATTATAAATAATGCTGCAAAAAACAGGGCTGCATATGTCCTTTCAAAATAGTGTTTCCTTTTTTTTTTTTGATAAATACCCAGTAGAATTACTGTATTTTTATTTTTAATTTTTAGGAACATCCATGCTGTTTTCCACAGTAGCTGCACCAGTTAATATTCCACCAATAGTGCAGAAGTGCTTTTTCTCCACATCCTTACCAGAACTTGTTATTTTTTGTCTTTTTGAGTCTAGCTATTCTGACAGGTGCCATCTGATGCCTCACTGAGGTTTTGATTTGCATTCCCTGATGATTAGTGATGTCGAGCATCATTTCATTTGTCTGTTGGCCATCTGTGTGTCTTCTTTGGAAAAATGTCTATTCAGGTCCTCTGCCCATTTTTTACTTATTTATTTTTTTGGAGTATTGCGTTGCATAAGTTCTTTATATATTTTGGATATTAATCTCTTATTAAATATATCATTTGCAAGTAACTTCTATCATTCAGTAGGTTCCCTTTCATTTTTTATTGTTTCCTATTCTGTGCAAAGTTCTTTTTTAATTTGATGATCCCCAATAGTTTATTTTTGCTTTTATTTCTCTTGCCTGAGGAGACATAGCTAGAAAAAATGTTGCTAAGAATTATCAAAGAAATTATGGCCTATATTTTCTTCTGGGAGTATTATGGTGTCAGGTCTCACATTTAGGACTTTGATTCATTTTATTTTTGTGTATGGTGTAAGAAAATGGTCCAATTTTCCCAGAACCATTTATTGAAGAGATTGTCTTTTCCCCCATTTTATATCCTTGCTTCTTTTGTTGTAGATTAATTGACCATATAATCATGGGTCTATATCTGGGCTATTTTATTTATTTTTGTGCCAGAACCATACTGTTTTGATTACTACAGCTTTGTAGTATATCTTGAAATCTGCAATTGTGATAACTCTGTTCTTTTTCAAAATTGTTTTGGCTATTGAGGTCTTTTTATGGTTCCACACAAATTTTAGGATTATTTATTCTAGTTCTGTGAAAAAATGCTACTGGTATTTTGATAGGGATTGCATTAAATCTATAGACTACTTTGGGTAGTATGGACATTTTAACAATATTTCTTCTTCTAATCCATGAGCACGGTATGTCTTTCCATTTGTTTTTATTTCCTTGGTTAAGTTTATCCTTAGGAATTTTATTATTTTTGGTGCAATTGTAAATGGAATTGTTTTAATTTATCTTGCTGGTACTTTAGTTGTATTTCTATACACTAATAACAATTGCTATGTATTAATTTTGTATCCTGCAACTTTACTGAATTCATTTATTCTAATAATTATTTTTTGGTAGAGTCTTTAGGGTTTACCAAACCATAGTATTATGTCATCTGTAAATAGTGACCATTTTACTTCTTTCTTATCAATTTGCATGCCTTTTATTTCTTTTTGTTGTCTGATTGCTCTGGCGAGGACTTCCAGTACTATGTCAAATAAAAGTAGTGAGAGTGAATATCCTTCTCTTGTTCCTGATCTTAGGGGGATAGTTCTCTGTTTTTCACCTTTGAGTATGCTCTTAGCCGTGGTTTTTTCATATGGCCTTTGTTATGTTGAGGTATGTTTCCTCTAACCCCCTTTGTTGAGAGTTTTTATCATAAAAGTATGTGGAGCTTTGTCAAATACTTTTTCTGCATCTATTGAAATGATCATATGATTTCCATCCTTCATTTTGATAATGTGATGTATCACATTCATTGATTTGAGGAAATTGAAGGATCTTTGCATCTCTGAATAAATCTCACTTGATTGTGGTGAATGACCCTTTTTAAAAATTATTTTAATTCCAGTATAGTTAACATATGGTGTTAAATTAGTTTCAGGTGTACAGTATAATGATAAGTGTAATTTTAATCCCCTTCACTATTACACCCATTACCTCAACCCACCTTCCCTCTGGTAGCCATTTGCTTGCTTTCTATAGTCAAGAGCTGGTTTCTTGATTTGCCTCTTTTTACTTTATTTTGTCTCTTAAACTCAACATATGAGTGAAATCATATGGTATTTGTATTTCCCTGGCTTATTTCATTTAGCATTATACCATTAGATCCATCCATGTTGTTGCAAATGGCAAGATTTCATTCTTTTTATGGCTGAATAATATTCCATTGTGTGTGTGTGTGTGTGTGTGTGTTATGGATACACACACCCATCTTTTTTATCCATTCATTTATCATTGGACATTTGGGTTGTTTCCATTATTTGGCTATTAGAAATAATGCTGCAAAAAACGTAGAAATGCATGTATCCATTTGAATTAGTGTTCATATTCTTTGGCTAAATACCAAGTAGTGTGATTACTGGATCATATGGAAGTTCTATTTTTAATTTTTTTGAGGAAACGCCACACTGTTTTCCACCATGGCTGTGCCAGTTTGCATTCCCACCAACAATGCAAGAGTGTTCCTTTTTCTCCATATCCTTGCCAACACTTGTTCCTTGTGTTTTTGATTGTAGCCATTCTGACAGGTATGAGGTGATATCTCATTATAGTTTTGATTTGGATTTCCCTGATGATGAGTGATGTTGAGCATCTTTTCAGGTGTCTGTTGGCTATCTGGAAGTCTTTGGAGAAATATCCACTCATATCTTCTGCCCATTTTTAATTGGATTAAGTTCTTAATATATTTTTGATACTAACCCTTTATCAGATATGTCATTTATAAGTATCTTCTCCCAGGTCTTTTAGTTTTGTTGATAGTTTCCTTTGCTGTGCAGCAGCTCTTTATTTTGATGTAGTTCCAATGGTTTAACTTTGCTTTTTTTTCCCTTGCCTCAGGAGACATCTCTAGAGAAATGTTATGGGCAGTGTCAAAGAAATTACCGCCTATGTTCTTTTCTAGGATTTATATGGTTTCAGGTCTCACACTAAGTCCTTAAAGAATGACCCTTTTTGATTGAATATGGTTTGCTAATATTTTGTGAAGGATATTCGCACTAATGTTCATCAGGGATGTTAGCCTATAGTTTTCTTCTTATTATTCATCATTTTTTTGTAGTATGTTTGTCTGGTTTTGGTATCAGGGTAATGCTGGTTTTATAGAATGTATTTGGAAACTTTCTTTCCTCTTCTCTTTTTGGGAATAGCTTGAGGAGAATAGGTAGTACATCTTCTTCAAATATTTCGTAGAATTTTTCTGTGATTTTATCTGGTCCTAGGCCTTTGCTGTAAGATTTTTTGATTACCTAATCAATTTCATTACTAGTAATTGGTCTGTTCAAATTTCTATTTTTTCATGATTCAGTTTTGGAAGACAGTGTTTCTAGAAATGTACCATTATACCTAAATTGTCCAATTTGTTAGCAAATAATTTTTGATAATATTATCATAATACTTTGTATTTCTGTGGTATTGATTGTTTTCTTTCATTTCTGATTTATTTGGATCTTTTTTTCTTGATGAATCTGGCTAAAAGTTTATCAATTCTTTTATTTTCAAAAAATCAGCTCTTGGCTTCATTGGTCTTTATTTTTTGTCTCTATTTCATTTCTGCTCATTGGTTGTTTACTACAATATTTTTCATCTCCATATATTTGTGAATTTTCCAGTTCACATTTTGTAATTGATTCTATTTTCATATTGGTGTAGTTGAAAAGAATGCTTTATATGATTTCAATTTTCTTAAAGTTATTAAGACTTGTTTTGTGGCCATTCTCTAAGATAGAGAATGAACCGTGTATGCTTGAGAGGAATGTATATTTGGAGCTTTTTGATGAAATGTCCTATGTACACTTTAAGTCCATCTGTCTGATTTGTCATTTAAGACAAGTGTTTCATATTGATTTTCTGACTGGATGAACTATCCATGATAAAAGTGCCATATTAAGTCCCCTACTAATATATGTATACATATGTACAGTGTACATAAAAGTGTGCTTAATTTGTTTAATTTACCATGAATGCTTTTTTCACCACTTATCTCTAACAACTAGAATATTCCCGGACAGAAAGTAAATATATGAAAAAAAGAAAACGAAAATACTAAAAAAGATTATGGAATAAAAAGCAACATGCCAAATGACAGATACACTGTTTATGTTTGAAACTGTGAAATACATATATCCATGGTCAAGGACCAGAAGGTGATTTGCAAAACAAATGTGCTATAATTTGTTACAAATGATTTTTATTTCAAAATGGTTTTCAATATTGTTTTATGTTACATTTTCCATAAACAAAAAAAAAATAAAATTTGGGAGATGTTCAAGATGAAAAAAAAAAAAGTCCCCTACTAGTATTGTTATTTCTCCCTTTAGGTACGTTAATTTTTATGTATATATTTAGGTGTTCCTATGTTGGGTGCATAAATATTTACAAATGATACATCCATTCATTGGATTGACTCCTTCACTGTTATGTAATGCTCTTCTTCGTCTCTTACAGCGTTTGTTTTGAAGTCTACTTTGTCTGATATAAGCATAGCTATTCCAGCTTCCTTTTCATTTCCACTTACATGGAATAGCTTTTTCCAACCCTTGTCTTTCATCTTGTGCATCCTTAAATCTGAAGTGTGTCTTTGGTAAGGAACATACAGATGGTTCTTATTTTTTTATCCATTCCCCCACTCTTTCCTTTGATTGGTGAGTTTAATTCATTTACACTTGCAGTCATCAATAATAAGTATGTGCATATTGCCCTTTTGTTAATTTATTTCTATATGTTTTGTAGTTCCTCTGTTCATTTCTTCTCTTGGTCTCTTCCCTTATGATTTGATGATTTCCTTTAGTAACGTTTAATTTATCTTTTGTGAATCTACTATAGGTTTTTGCTCTCTAATTACTGTATGGCTTACATATAACAAATATTTTTAGTAGTCTATGTTAGTAACAACTTTAGAATGAATTCAAACTTAAGTTCTACATCTTTACTCCCCTCCTATGTTTCATGTTTTTGATGTCACATTTTACATCTTTTTATCTTGTATATTCCTTAACTAATGTAGTTATGTATTTTTACTTTTGTCTTTAGCCTTCTTTCTTTCTTTGCAAATGATTAATCCACTACCTTTACATTAGACTATTCTAAATTTTACTGTATATTTATATTTTCTACTGAGATTTATACTTTCACATATTTTCCTATTACTAGTTAGTACCTTTTCTTTTCAGCTTAAAGACATCCCTTTAACATTTCTTTTAAGACTGGCTTAATGGTGATGAACTCCTTTAGCTTTTGTTTGTCTGGAAAACTCCACCTCTCCTTCAACTGTGAATGGCAACCTTGCCATATAAAGTATTCCTGGTATTAAGTTTTCTTTTCTTTCAACACTTTGATTACATCCTGCCATTCCCTTCTAGCCTGAAAATTTCCTACATTAAACATACATACACACAAAACCACACAAAAAATCTACTTATAGTCTTATGGGGATTCCTTGTATATAACGATTTTTTTTTTCTCTTGCTGCTTTTAAGACTTTTTAACTTTTGACATTTTAATTATTATGCATCTGGATTTGGATCCCTTTAGGTACATCTTATTTGGGCCTCTCTAGGCTTCCTGGTCTAGATGTCTATTTCCTTCCCTAGGTTAAAGAAGTTTTCTGCCCCTTCTTTTCCCTATCCTCCTTCTGGGACCCCTAAAATGCAAATGTTATTCCACTTGATGTTGTCCCATAATTTTCTTAAGCTATCTTCACTTTTTAAACTTCTTTTCTTTTTGCCTATTTGAATTAATTCCACTGCCCTGTGTTCCAGGTCACTGATCCATTCTTCTGCATCATCTAGTCTGCTTTTGAAACCCTCTATTGCATTTTTCAGTTCAATTATTGTAGTCTTCCACTCTGTTACATCTATATAGTACCTTCTTATATTTTCTATCTTTTTGTTGAAGTTCTCATTGTGTTCATTCATTCTAATTTCACAGATCATCTTTATGATAATTACTTTGAACTTTTATAAGGTAAATTACTTGTCTCTGCTTCATTTTTTTCAGAATGCATTCCTCTGTTTCCTCATTTGGCTTACCTCTGTGTTTGTTCCTATATACTGCTACCTCTCTGCATCTCAAAGGAGTAGCCTTGTGTATGAGATGAGACTTATTATTCAACCATGCCCTAGCTCTTGGCTGTCTCTCATTATGTTGTGATTGACGATACAGTCAATTTTTTTAGTGGCTCCCAGTAGATGAGTATGTGCCAAAACATGCCATTGTCACAAAGTAGAGGATCTGAGTGAGCACTTTGATTCAGGTTGATTGGAAGTCAGATACTCAGTTTTTACAGTGTATAAATATGTATGGTCCTGTGGGGCCACAAGGGTAAATCCCACAGGCCATCAGAATCAGGTGATCTAAAGGTGTCCTCTGAGTGGTAGTTACAGAAATTGGGCTGTCAGATAAAAGTACAAGTTCCTTGGTGGAATGCCAACCTAGAGTGAGGTAGAAAGAGATCATGAAGATGGTGTCTACTGACTTGTCCCTAGACGGCACCTTAACAGGTTTCCACACCTGTGTCAAACCAGATGTCTGTCCCTCAGGCTGAAGCTCTAGGACAAGCAAATAGGCCCTTTGAATAGAAAGACTGGGGCTGTGTTTCAGTTTGCTGTCTGCACAGTGCCCTAGGATGGTAGCTGGCCAAGAACTTTATCTCAATTTGTTACAATCCCATGGGAGCCAGGAATATAAGCCCTGCTGGCCACCAGAGGTAGATGATTAGGAGGTGTCCCCTGAGCAGCAGCCACAAAAATCAAGTCACTGGGCACACACAGAAGCTCCTTTCTGGGACATACTTGCTCTTTAGAGCATGGTAGAGGGAGAGTGCAAATATGGTGTATCTCCTCCAAGATCTGTAGAGAGTATTATAGTTGGCCCTAACAGGTATATTTAATTAGAAGTTTGCACCTCTGGCCCTCTATGAAGATATGCTAATAGCCCTCTTTCACAGAAAGACTGGACTCCTGGCTCTTTTGTCTCTTGCTGTGTCCTTGGGGTAGTAGCTAGTTGAAAACTCTTCCTCTGTTGGTTACAGTTCTATGGGACCCATGAGCATGAGCCAGGAAATTTAGAGGTATCCACTGGTGGCAGCTGTAAAAATTAAGCACCAAACAGGGTATAAGCTCACTTCTAGGAGATGTTAGTGAGCTGGAGGAAAGCAGAAGGAGAGCACAAAGATGGCACCTGCTAGCTTCCATCCCTGCAAAGTACCCCAGGTGGCTCTGAGACATGTGTTAAATTCGTTGCCTACCCCTTAGGCCAATGCTTTAAGATAAGCAACTAAATCTCTTCTATAAAAAGTCTGTGTACTTTTCAATTGGCTGTCTCTGCACTAGTCCCTGGTATGGGTGAGTCCAAAAGTGCAAGGCCTTTAAGAGCCATTTCTCAGTTCACTACAGCCTTGTGGGTTTCATGGACATGAGCCAAGTTGGTTTTCAGTGCTAGATGTTTTGGGGGCCCACCTCTCTGGTACAGAACTTAAAAGTTGGTGACCAATGTGGGGTTCAAACCCTTCACTCCTCAGGGAGAACCTGGGTTTTCAGTTACCTCCCCGTTGTGGGTCACAACTCCAGGGGTGGGCTTTAAAGCAAGATTGTGTGTGAGCTTCTCCTACCCGCTTCAGCGAGGTTTTTTGTTTTTGTTTTTGCTTAATGTGTAAGTGTTGCTCAGAAAGATTTCTTTTTCTTTCTTTTATTTATTTTTTCAGAGAAATTTATTACATCTGTAGCTGTAGATATGGTGGATTCATAGGAGGATGTAAGTTAAGATCTTCCTATGCCACCATCTTGAAATGGAACCCTCTGAGTAATTATTTTATTAGGTACCATATAACATTATATATATAAACTTATATAGACACTATATATACATATAGATACAGATATATGAGCAAACTTCTTGATTTACAACTTTAAAAAAATGTATAATCCCCTCCAACGACACTTAAGAACATGAGGAACATTATAGCCTCTCCAACATTTTGTCATTTATTTCTCAAGGTTTTTTTTCTCCCATTACCAAGGTTTAAACTATTGTTATATCTATGTCTGTAATCCCCAGAGTTCTATATTTATAATATATTTCTATCAAGTAATTTTTCTTTGTCAGGAAGGTTTATAGATGGCTCCATATGTTGAATGTACACATGTTAAGGAAGACTTTTGTTCATATATTAAATAAAAATGATATAAAATTTTAGGTTATAGGGGTGCCTGGGTGGCTCAGTGGGTTAAGCATCTGCCTTTGGCTCAGGTCATGATCTTGGGGTCCTGGGATCGAGTCCCACGTCAGGATCTCTGCTCAGCAGAGAGTCTGCTGCTCCCTTTCCCTCTCGCTCTGTGCTTTTTGTCTCTCTTTCTCTCTCAAATAAATAAATAAAATTTTTTTAAAAAAATTCTTAGGTTGTATTTCTTCCTGGAACTCTATATACTGTTCAACTGTTGGCTGACATTGAATTTGCTGAAGAGAATAATGAAGCCAGTTTTTCATGCTTCATCCTTCTATGTAACTTGATTTTTCCACCTGAATATCATAGGATTCATTCTTGATCCTTCAAGTTTATTATTAACATTATACGTCATTGTTCATCATTTTATACCAACTTTTCCTGGAACCTATTTTGTATTTTTGATCTAGAAAATCTTCTATTTCAGTTAATATTTTTTTCTTATATTTACTTTTTTTCTATAAATCTAACCACACTTTTCTTTGATTTCCTTTGTTTTCCCATGTGTATCATCTTATTAATCATGTTTTTTGATTGGTTTTAACAATTTTCTTTTGCATAGTCTTCTGGTTTTTGGTCATTATTCCTGTCTCTGCTTCCAGTAGAATTTATTTTATTGCTTTCTGGTTCAAATGTAGTTTTCATTGCTCTATTTGTTTTATTCTTTTCTTTCTTTTTTTTTTTTCTGTGCATATGCTTAGTGTTGAAACTTTTTTCCTTCCAATTCATTTTTGAACAGGAAAATTTTATCTAGTACAGCCGTTTGCTCAGCAATGATTAAGGCAAGCAGATGGGTATTGATCTAAGATAACAACTTGAAGGGGGGGACCCACACTGATAAATCAGCTTTTGGCATTCCCTCCTCAAAACAAGTGGTCACCCAGACAGAAGATGCTCATTCTCAGTGAAGCTTGTAGCTCTTAGGTATTTGGTTTGATGGTTAGTGTTGATTTCTGCTTAATCAATTCAGTCCTCTGCTATAAAACTGGATGCCATTCGCATTCTCTCCTTTCATTATGATCAACCAAACACGATGCTTTTCTTGCATAAAAATAGAAATTTGAGGACATAGTAGATGATCCATAAACAATATCCTTCCTTCATCCATACTTTTTTATTAGGTTTCAGAAGGTAATGGAGTATAAACAGGCCACTACTTTATCATCTTTTTATTTTTTTCTCATTTTGATCATTGAATATCTCTTCTGAATTTCACTTTATGAATTGAATCTAGCTCACTTGATTGTATATATAAGTCACAGTTTAATTAATATTTCCATGAAATCCACAGTGAATTTCTTGATCTGCATTTATACTTTCACATGAAGCATCAATTACCTGGCCATTGAAGAAAGGTGTAAGTCACTTTCACTGTAATGGATTTTACATGACAGTAGTTCTAAATGCAGTGGTGATTCACATGACATATTGCAAAATTATAACAAGTCTTCAGAAGAGATCTCCAAAGTCTTTAAAGCAAGAAAAAATTCATTTCTTATATGAGATATATTTATACCCTTTTATTGAATTACTACACAATTAAATGAACTAGCAACCGTTTGCTATTTTATTAGTTTTTTATAAGAAAAGGAGAGCATGTTAAAATGAAAATATAAAACTTCTAAATATCATTTTCACAAATAGTGTCCATTTTATTTCTTCATGATAGGTTTTCTTGAATCTTTTGAAAGAGGCAAAAGGTACAAAAATGTTCTCTCAGTATCAATTAACCAACTTTTAATTGTTCAGCTTTGCTTAGTGTTTTGCTTCCTTGGCATATCAGAGCTTTCAGTTGTAAACTCCCAGGAATAAATCTTTAAAATCTGATTGTGCTCTCATTAAATGTATCATAAATTCCTTGTTGGACTTATTAAACTTTGAAATTGTCCTTAATATGACAGTTTCTTATATATCTTAAGGTGATTCCTATTTTTCATTCAGATGTACAATTTAAACTTACGGAAATATACAAAGATGTCAATGTAAAAAAAAAGCATCTATTTATATTTTTAAGAATACAATAAAAAATTTAATGTACACTCACAAGTTACCATTTATCTGTAGGAGACTGATTCATATTTAGAGTATGGAAACACTGCTGTTGTCTGCTCCAAGCAAATTAGTTACCTGTTACAGGGAGAGAGCTCTTCGAGCTTAATTCTCCTAGCATTTCTTTGTCTCTCTTTCTCACTCTGCCTTATGGCAAATGGATAACCTCTCTGACTTGCCAGTTTTTTCTTTAAGAATGAGATGCCAGCATGTGCCCAATGCTATGTTTTGCTTCTTTGTACCATAAGCCATATAGGGAAGGGTTTATAGAAGGTGGTCTTCATACTTTCAGCATTGCTTTGATTGGCTAGATGAAGCTGTTTAATTCTTCAAAATAAAGCATGTTACTTGGCTGCAGATATATGCCAATATTAACTATATCAATTAGAGAAACAGTCATATTTGATTTCTATCTCTCTTACTCTATTGATCTTATTTCCCAATTGATTTAGAAATCAGATGGGGAAATTAGTGCTATAAAATCCTAAAACCTATGCTAATTTACTTCATAAGAGTTTGATGGGTTAACAAAAATCTTAATGAATTATTTTACACAGAAAAATAAAACAGCCAGGCAAAACACAGAAATACTCGTTAGCCAGCAGTATCTCATTTCCCTATAAAAAAAATTATGTGGGAAATCATGTGTCATTAGATGATTGTATGTTAAATATGCAAGTATACAATCTGAGTAAGACTCACTTTATAATCTTATTTTCCTATAAAGATATGCCTATCATGAGGGCTAGATGCTTAACTCTGCTGATCTGTATAGGTTCTTTATTAGAAACTGCTAGAGATACTAAAATTTTCCTTGGCACCCTTTTTCTAGATAAATACATTTAGGTAAATACATCATTCTCTTCAGGTACAAGAAACTGTCTTCAGGTAGGGCATAATATATTTGAACATGCTACATAAGTGAATATTCTAATATAGTTATATAAACCCTTATTCAAGTTGTCCAGTCCACAGTTACAGAAGATATATTTCTAAATCTCCCATAGCAAAGATGGCTTGTTGTTTACTCACAACTTGCTCCCTATTCATTGTGTTCAATTCATGCTGGTAACAATTGCTCAGGTAGACAATACAATATATTTCTCAGTCAGTCATCTTTAAACACCTATGTTCCTGTGAGTGGGGTCTGACCCATGGAATGTGGGCCAAAGTTCTTAAGCAAACTCTAAGCAACCTTGTCCCATAAAAACCCCTTATAATATCCTCTAGTCTTGATCTTTCCTCAAAATCATGCTGAATATTGAATTCCAAAGTGATGTATGCAGCCTCCGTTGGAGATGGTAGAGCCTCCATTAGGCTGGGTTCTTAAATGAATATATAAAGAAGCCATCTAGTAAGGGACATCACCAAGATGGTAACATAGGTTCCTAACTTTGCTTCCTTTCACAAGAATAATTTATGACTATTCATGGACCAGACATGACTGAGAAAATCTGAGAACATGAGAATAAGGCTGAAGCATACTACTGTAGTACAGACTGCATTAAATGGGTAAGAGGACTGACCACATCACCCTTTCCCTAGTGGGAAAAAAGAGCCCAGGGGAAACATCCATCTCCCTTAGCATTATGAGTCTCTTCTTAGGAGCTTCTACTCTGGTCTTACCACATGGGGATTGATGGGAAATATGAAGGTCTTGACCACTGGGAATCTGATTGTGATAGAAAAGAGGCTTCCAATAACCAGCACTCAGATCTTAGAAGACCAAGTTCTACTTTCAGTGCCCAAAGAGTAGCCCCAATCAGTAGTTTTACTCATCTGTACAGCCAATATGGTAATGAATTCTGACCAGGGAACTTGATGAGGTGTAAGTCTTCCTGATTCAGGTATTAAACCCAAGCTCCTCTTTGGCTCTAGGGCCTGGTCTGCCCCCACACAGACAAGGAGAGCTGAAACATACCCCAGCCTACTGCTAAGTGTAGCTCTTGACACCTGCCGACCAGAAATCCTGACCAGGAACACCAGGGAGTCTTCCTGGAGCTGGTCTTCCTATTCTAGCCCAGTAAGGAGCTAATTCATAGCCTCATTTATTGTTGAGTGCAGCCCCTGAGCCCTGCCCAACCAGAAAACATGGCCAGAATACATGGAAAACTTTGTATCCCAAGTACACTTGAGTGGCGAGTCTGGCAGACAGAACAAATCATCTGCAGAGCTAAGCCAGGGGTCCTGTTCAGCCAGGAACCTTGGGGCATGGGTTAGTTTGACTTAAGATCATAAAGAGCTTTACTAGCTTAGAGCCAGTTCTCTTACTCTGCTCTTGCAGAGAAACTAATTCATAGCCCTGCCTATTGCTGAATATAGCCTTCAGGACACACAGGAAATTGCATAGCCCATCCAGCTGAGCTGCTCACAGTATAACTTGAATAGAGAATACATTCTGTGGCTTTCCCCTTCAGCAAGGCAAAACTGGTAGCCTGTCTGCCCAGGGAATTCATTGCATGGTTGTCTGATTTAGGTCCCCAAACCGCAAAGATTCCCTGGAGCCTGTTCTGCCCTGCTAGGGCAAGGAAGTTAATTTATAACCCCACCTACTACTGAATATAATGCCATGTTCTGACCACTAGGCTGACCTAGTGACCAAGAACTCAGGCAACCACCAAGCCTATCCTACAGCCTCGCTTGGGCAGGAAACCAAGCCAGCAATCTTACCCAACTGTTTTCAGCCAGTGGTACCATTCTCCCTCAACCTCAGAGCACAGTCAGTGTCCTGACGCCAAAGCAGACTCTGATACAAAGCCCCACCTCCCCAAGGATGTTACCAGCAAACATGTCCAGAAACCCAAAGTGAGCTGACTGGTGAAGAACAGTCTCTGCCAAAGTAAACCTGTAAGGTCTGGAAGAGGAGAACATTTACTCAAATCTGCAGGGGCCAACATAAAAAAAGGGACCATGAAAAAGCAGGCAAATATGGCACGACAAAAGGAAGCACAAAAAGCTCCAATAACTGATCCTAAAGAAATAGGGATCTATGAACTTTAGACAAAGAGTTCAAAATAATCCTCTTAAAGAAGTTTAGTGAAGTACAAGAACACACCAAAACACCACTAAATAAAATTATTAAAAAAGTCCCAGCGCTGAAAAATACCATGACTGAAGAACCCAACAGAGAGCTTCAAAATCAGAATCAATAATGCAGAAGAAAATATCAGTGACTCAGAAGACAGGACACTTGAAATTATCCATCCAGAGGAGAAAAAAGTAAAGGAAGCCTATGGGACTCAATCAAAAGAAACAATATCCTCATTATGGGAATTCCAGCAGGAGAAAAGAAAGGAACAGAAAGTATATTTAATACAATAGTGGTTGACAACTTCCAAAATTGGAGGAAAACGGACATCCAGATTCATGAGGCCCAAAAGATCCAAAAAAGTTTGAACCTAAATAGGGCTGTACCAAGACACATTATAATTAAATTGCCAAAACTCAAAGACAAAGAAAAAATTTTGAAAGCAGCAAGAGAAAAGAGAGGTTACATAAAAGAAACCCCCATAAAATAAGTGGCAAATTTTTCAACAAATTTTTCAGGCTAAAAGAAAACGGGATAATGTATTCAAAATGTTGAAATTAAAAAAAAAAAAAGTCAACCAAGAATTCAATTTCTTCAGCACTGAATTCAATTCAATGCTGAAGGACAGCATTGCTGACTATAGAAGGAGAAATATTTTCCCATGTAATCAAAAGCTGAGGGAGTTAATCACCACTAAATCTGCATTACATAAGAAATGCCAAAGAGAGTTATTTTAAAGTAAAAGTACACTAATTAACGTCATAAAAACATTAAAAGGTAATGTAAAACTCACCACTAATGAAAAGCATGTGGTCAAATTTAGATTCTGTAATAGGGTAATGTTGGTGCATAATTTATTTACAATTGGTTTAAAAGTTAGAAACAGAAAGAATAATAATAACTATAACTACAATAATGTTATTGGATACACAATATAAAAAATATGTTAACTGTAACAATAACAAAAAAGATGAGAGGAAAGAGATATAAAACTGAAAGTTTAGGAATGCTATCAAAGCTAAGTTATTATCACTTTAAAATAAGGTGTTATAATTTTAAGATGCCATATATAAAAATAAGTTTCATGATAATCACAAGGGAAATACATGCAGTAATTACACAAAAGAACATGATAAGAAGACAAAGTTTACTGATACCAAAAGACATCAAAACACAAAAAAGACAATAAAATAAAAAACAAGAAATAATGGTTCTAAAAAATAGCCAGAATACAATGAAGAAAATTGGAATAGTAAGTTCTTACCAATAAATACTTTAAATGTAAACAGATAAAACTAGCCAATCAAGACACAGAATGGCTCCATAGATTAAAAAACAAGATCCAATAATAACGGGCCTACATGAGACTCACTTTACTCTCAGTCTGTTTTTAAGCTAAAGAGATGCAAAAAGATTTCAAGCAGATGGTGACTAAAAAGCAGGAGTAGTTACTTTTACACCAGAAAAGATGGACTTTAAAAATAGTAAAGAGAAAATAAGGAGGTAATTATATAATGACAAAGGGGTCAATCTATCAAGAAGATTAATAATTATAAATATTTCTGTACCCAATATCAGAGCACCTAAATATATAAAGCAAAACTAACAAAACTAAAAGGAGAAATAAATAGCAATACAATTAGAGTTGGGGACTTAACACCCCACTTTCAAAAGTGGATAGATCATCCAGAGAATCAAAGAAACAGTAAAATTGAGCAAAACTACAGACCAAATGGACCTATGAGACATATACAAAATATTCTGACAGCATACACATTTTCTTCAAGTGCATATAGAACATTTTCCAGGATAGACCATGTGTTAGGCTACAGAACAAGTCCTAACAAATTCAAGGAGATTGAAATCATACCAGTATCTTCTCTGACCACCATGGCAGGATATTAGAAATCAATAACAGGAGGAAAACTCATGAATGCATGGAAATTAAAGGGGAAAAAAGAAGGCTCTAGACACAAACAAAAATGAAAATGCAACATAACAACTCTCATAGGATGAAGCAAAAGTCATTTGAAGAGGGAAGTTCATATCAAGAAATGCCTACATTAAAAACAAAAACAACAAAACAAAATTCAAAGAACTTAACTATATACATCAAAAAACTGGATGGAGGAAACAGAGCCCAAATGTAGAAGGAAAAATAATACAGATTAAAGAAGAAATGAATGAATGGAAAACTATAGAAAATATCAACAAAATTGAGAAAACTTTAGCTAGACTAATCAAGGAAAAAAGAGAGAATCCAAATCAACAAAATTATAACTGAAAAAGGAGATATTATAACTGATATCACAGTTATACAAAGGATCATAAGAGGCTACTATGAACAATAGATTAATGACAGGAAAACCTAGAAGATATAGAAGAACTCTTAGAAACATACAATTTATCAATGAATCAGAAAGAAACATATAATTTATCAAATCTGAATAAGAAATAGAAAATCTAGGGGCACCTGGGGTGCTCAGTCAGTTAAGGGGCTGAGTCTTGATTTTTGGCTAAGGCCATGATCTCAGGGTAGTGACATCAAGCCCCATGTCAGAGTCTGCACTCAGCAGGGAGTCTGCTTGAGGAGTCTCTCTTCCTCTCCCCTCCCCCCATTTGTACATGCTCTCTCTCTCTAAAATAAATAAATAAATCTTAAAAGAAAAAAAGAAATAGAAAATCTATACAGACCAATCTACCAGTAAAGAGATTAAATCAGTAATCCTAAATCTCCCAACAAAGAAAAAGCCAGGACCAGATGACTACACTGGTATATTTTACCACGGATTTAGAGAACTAACATCAATCCTTCTCAAATTCTTCCAAAAAATCAAAGTGGAGGGAACACTCCCAAATTCATTTTAACAGGGTAGCATCACCCTGATATCAAAGGCAGAAAACAACACTATTAGAGAAGAAAACTACAGATTAATATTCCTGATGAATATAGATGTAAAAATTGTTAATAAAATACTAGCAAACTGAATTCAGCACATTAAAAGGATTGTTCATCATGATCAAATGGTGCGATGCAAAGATGGTTCAACATATGCAAATCAATAACTGTGATCCATTACATTAATAGAATAAGAGAAAAAAAAATCCATTCATGACAAAAACTCTTAACAAATTAGGTATAGAAGGAATGTGCCTCAACATAACAAAGGTGGTGAAAGTGGTGAAAGTTTGAAATCTTTTCCTCCAAGCTGAACAACACAAGTTGCTCACTCTCACTATTCTAATTCAATATAGTACTTGAAGTCCTATCTAGAGCAATCAGGTCAAAAAAACAAAAAAATAAGTCATCAGATTGGAAAGGAAGTAAAATTGTCTGATAACATGAAAAATCCTACAGAATCCACCAAAAAACTGTTACATCTAATCAACCATTTAGAAAAGTTCCAGGATACAAAATTAATATACAATAATTAGTAGCATTTCTGTAAACCAACAATGAATTATATAAAAAAAGAAATGAAGAATTCAACCCCCATTTACAATAGCATCAAAAACAGTACAATACTTAGAAATAAATTTAACTGAGGTGAAAAATGTACACCCTGAAAAATACAAGATATTGATGAAAAATATCAAAGACACAAATAGATGGAAAAGTATCCTCTATTCATGGATGAGAATTAGTATTCTTAAAATGTCCATACTACCCAAAGCCATCTGTAAATGCAATGCAATCCCTATCAAGATTCCAATATAAATATCAACACGTGAAAAGATATTCAACAACACTAACCGTCAGGGAAATGCAAATCAAAACCACGAGACTCTAACCCTGTCAGAACAGCTAGTATCAAAAAAGACAAAAAATGACAGGTTGGTGAGGATGTGGAGAAAAGGAAATGTATATAGTTAAGTTCTTTGAATTTTGTTTTTGTTTTTGTTTTTAATGTAGGCATTTCTTGATATGAACTTCCCTCTTCAAATGACTTCTGCTTCATCCTATGAGTGTTGTTACATTGCATTTTCATTTTTGTTTGTGTCTAGAGCCTTCTTTTTTCCCCTTTAATTTCCATGCATTCATGAGTTTTCCTCCTGTTATTGATTTCTAATATCCTGCCATGGTGGTCAGAGAAGATACTGGTATGATAGTAGCATACAATAGGAAAGGTTTCCCAAATTTGCCAAGCTCTTATTGCTTGAAGTTGAGAGAGCTGCTAGGACTACAGGCTCTGAAGTTGAACCCTGACTCCTCCATTTGCCCACTCTGTGACCATGGGAAGTGACATATTATTTCTGTACATCAATATTTGATTTGTAATCATAATAACACACAACTCAGAGGGTTATTGTGAGAATTCTATGCATTATTATACGGGAAGCCCTTAAAATGCAGCCTAACATAGAGGAATAAAATTAGCAATTTGTGCCTTAACTTCCTTTCTAAATTTAAGTATTGAACATAAACTTTGTTTTCAACATTTATCTCCAGAAAAACCACCTTCAAAATTCAGGGATATTGTGTAATAACAATTGAGTAATACAAATTAATTCATAAATTTGCTTATATTAAATCCTAATGAAGGGTTAAAGGGCAATGGCAGAGCTATTCCTAATCCTTAGAATATTACTTAAAGCAGAGAAAAGGATGAGAAAAAACATTTTGTGTGGTAGATGAAAGATTAAAAATAATGGGGAGATAATGGAAAATAATATCTTCTAATGTAATGGAAAGATTGCACAAAAAGATACAAGTCCATATTCTGTATTATTTAACCCATTTGATTTAACCCTTTAAATTCACTTACCAAATATATTCCAGATAGAACACTGAGATGATGCATTTTACACTTTTTCTGTGTATTTTAAGAATTTAATGCTTTAATAATAGAAAAAAATTCCTTCACTATATTTCATGAGTTAAACACAATAATTTACCAATGCATGTAGTTAAAACTCTCCCAGAAAAGTACAGACTCTTTCTATATTTGCTCTCTAAGTCTGTATAAGATTTCTGCAGGCAAGTTAAGAGTTTAGATATTTAATAAAGAGAGATTCAAAGAGCACCAATTTCTATCCCTCGTAGGAAATTTTAGGATTAAATATGAATTTGACTTGATACAAGTTTCCCCATTTTCATAAATTCATATTTCATTTTTACCTCTGCTTTTAAACTTGCTGCAAGTTATGTGATAATATTCATGGTATTTTCCTTCTAAGTTGCAAGTTTGTTATTGATCTGAAGGTTTAGTTTGACAGTCATAAATCTGGTTTCTATTTCAATCCTTAAGCTACATGCACTTGTTGTGCTATTGTAATGATAACTTTTGACATGTCCATAATCCCGCTCATGTGTAGAGGGACTTTTACTGAGAAGTACATGCCTAGGGACACCTGGGTGGCTCAGTCGTTAAGCGTCTGCCTTCGGCTCAGGTCGTGATCCCAGCGTTCTGGGATTGAGCCCCACATCGGGCTCCCTGCTCCACGGGAAGCCTGCATCTCCCTCTCCCACTCCCCCTGTTTGTGTTCCCTCTCTGGCTGTGTCTCTCTCTGCCAAATAATAAAATAATAAAATAAATAAAATAAAATAAAAAGTACATGCCTATATATCCTGACCAGCACATTTAAATAAGCCAGGTTTTAGTTTTGTTAGTTCTTATCTCTCCATTTTCCAGTCATCACACATCGAAGTAGACGGGCTATGGTTTTACAAGGTAAAAAATTTCACACACACACACACACAAATAATACCATATGTTCTATTTATATCACATTCAAGAATAGACAAAACTAATTGGTAGTAATGAAAGAACAGTGACTACCTCTGGTGCTGAGTTAGTATAGACATTGCCTGGGAAGGGACAGAAGGGAACCTTCTGCAGAAATGAAATTTTTAAAAGCTTTATCTGGCTGGTAATTATCTGGGTGCACATGTATAAAAGTGTAAGCTGTCTATTTAGTTGTTGTGTATTTCAATAAAGTGCACCACCATGTTTTTAAAAGAGAAAACAAGAAAGGGTAGTATCAGTTTTCTCCTATAGTAGAGTTCTTGAATTGTAGCTCGTCAATAAAATTTGAAACAGTTGTGTAGTAAGAGAATGAAAAGAGGCCAAGTCATGAAGTAAGAATCCATGGAGGTTGGGAAACTAAAAATCACCCCTAGGGGCCACTGGAGAGTGGTGAGAGCATTAGTGAAGTACTCCAGGTCTAGCTTTCTGTTGTTCATTTATCAGCCCTCTAAAATCACCACAGCTTATTCTGACTCCTGTTGCCATCCTAAATATAAAAAACATCTGGGAAAGCAGGCAACAAACAGCAGCAGCTGTTATTATTGGCACAGAACAAAGGAGAAAAGCCCAGAGATGGCAGCATGTAGCAAAACAGCGGTAAAACTGGGCCAAGTAGCAGTGGCGTGCCCAAGGATGGCAGAGAACTGAATGTGAGGAAAGGTGGCCAGCAGCATTTCCACTTTACAAAGCTTGTAAGAAAACTTCAGCACACATAATTGTTTTTCGTCAAATCATGAATATATAGCCAATAATTCAAAAGCTCTTTTCATAAAAACATGCAGTTTCTCAGTATCCCAATTATACATTCTAAACCAGATTTTTTTAAAGATTTTATTTATTTATTTGAGAGAGAGAGAGAGAACAGCAGGGGGAGCCATAGAGGGAGAGGGAGAAGCAGACTCCCCACTGAGCTGGGATCCTGACATGGGGCTCAATCCCATGACCCTGGGATCATGACCTGAGCAGAAGGCAGATGCTTAACCTACTGAGCCACCCAGGCACCCCACCCACTTTTTTTTTTTTTTTTTTAACTAACATCTTTCAATTTACTCAGTACTTAGAGTTTCCTAAGTAAGTCTGGGGTAAGATGGAGTATTTTACTCACCAACATGTTTGCTTACTTTGTATTTTTCAGCAATTTCAGCTAGCCTAGATAAGTAAGCTCTGAACCTTGCATTTATATGCCCGTCAAGGACAGGAGAACAAAAGACAAAAACTAGGACCATCTACAGGGCATTTAGAAGGAGACCTTGCATAAAGTCCAAAGGAAGATTATAGAATAAATCCAAATGTATAGTTATTATGAGAAATAGGAATATACGAAAAAAAACATGTTAAGCCCACAATGAAAAATAAGTTATCAGGTTGCAATTTTTTAAAAAACAAAAATATAGCAGGAAAATTTTATCCAAAAGAAAGTTAGTACTGCTCCATAAATATAGAAAATCAGACTTTAAGCAAACAAACAAAAAACCCAGTATTAAAAATAAATGGAGTCGGGGCACCTGGGTGGCTCAGTTGTTAAGCGTCTGCCTTCGGCTAGGGTCATGATCCCAGAGTCCTGGGATTGAGCCCCGCATCGGGCTCCCTGCTCGGCGGGAAGCCTGCTTCTCCCTCTCCCACTCCCCCTGCTTGTGTTCCCTCTCTCGCTATATCTCTCTCTGTCAAATAAATAAAATCTTTAAAATAAATAAATAAATAAATAAATAAATAAATAAATAAATGGAGTCATATATTGATAATCATTTGATTTTTCCAATAAGAAAAACTAATTCTAAATTTCTGTGCATAAAATAATGACTTTGTAAAGTGAAAAACAACTGATAGAATTACAAAGAGAACTCCACAAATTCACCACAGCAGTATGATTTTATTTTTTTTATTTGACAGAGAGACAACGAGAGAGGAAACACAAGCAGAGGGAGTGGGAGAGGGAGAAGCAGGCTTCCCGCTGAGCAGGGAGCCCGATATGGGCCTCGATCCCAGGACTCTGGGATCATGACCTGAGCCAAAGGTAGACGCTTAATGACTGAGCCATCCAAGCACCCCAGCAGTATGATTCTAACAGAGCTATCTTAGATAGATCCATCAGCCCAAACTAAAAAGTATTAGAAAAATTAAAGAACAAAATTAGTAAGCTTAGTACAAAAGGCATAAAGAACATATCCTTGAAGAATTATTTTTAAGCATGCATCAAACGTTAATGAAAAAATATATAAATTTCTATGAATTCAAAATGATTAACATAAAACACCATGCTCTAAATTAATTTAAAAATTTTTAAAGATAACTAGAACTTCCCATTCAGCTAAAAAATTTAAGAGTGCAAATCTAAATAAATCCTGGATCAAAGATAAGGATTATCTTTATAATCCTAAGAAATGATAAATTTTAGATGTGAATCATAAAGAAATCCTTTTAGGATTCAGCTTATGAAATATATTGAGAAAAAATAAACTAAGTTTATTTTTTTTTTATGTCTGACATTGAGGGAGAAAATTTTAAATAAATGTAAAAACATACAAATCAAAAATAATTTTCAAGTGCCATTACATTAAAAATTAGAGCCTATATTCATAAAAGATTAGCCAAACTTCATGAAAACCTTTGTATAACATAAAACAAAATAATTTTTATGCAGAAAATGTAATTCTTAAAAACCTACAAATGAATGAGACAAAATCCAATAGAAAAATAGGAAAAGATGATACTTCTTATATAAGAAAATAAGACAAATGACCATTAAATACATGAGAGATGCATGATATTATGAGCTTTTAAAGATTAAAGCCATCATGAGATCAGATTTTACACTCATCAGATAAGCAAGATTTCAAAATTTCACAAGATGAAATAATGACAAAGATGGAGAGCAGCTGGAACTATTAAATAATGTTAGTAAAAAGTAAATTGGTGCAACTACTTAAAAATCAATTTGGCACTTATCTGTTAAAGGTGAAGATGTGCATAACTTACAACCCAGGAATGCCACTTTTAAATATACACCCTAAAGCAAGGAGACATATAGTATGGTAACAATATTTATGGTAACAATATTTGTAATAGCAAATAAACAACAAACTAAAAACCACCAAACATATATCAAAAGCAGTAACATAAATTGTGCTACATTAATATAAAAGGAAGAAATTAAATACAGCTACAGGTAGTAATATGAAAATGAAATTTAGAAACTGTTAGATAAATCAAATTTTAGAACAGTACATATGTAATGCTTTAACTTATATGAATTTTAAAAATATGCAAGTAATGTATTGTTTACAGATGAATATGTATGTGTTAAACTAAAGAAAAGCAAGAAAATAAGAAACAATATTTAGGACATAGGTCATTTATGGAAGGTAAGGGAAAATTAATAGGATTGGAACACAAGGGATTTCAAAGAAACTCAAAAATATAAAGAAACAGAATTGTAGAAATGTATGTGAAATGATACAGAATATATATATATATAGTCTATAGGAATGCTCCTGTATTTCTTATGCTGGGTTGTTGATAGGTACACAGGTTTGTGCTTGTTATTCCATAACTGACCAGAGGTTATAAATATAATTTTGTATGCACTTAATATTTAATGAAGCTACTATCAATATCCACAACCTCACTCTGCCTGTTTGTTCATCTGTAAAATAAAAGCTTAGAACACTGGCATACAGTAAACATTCAATAAGTGTTTGCTATGTTTGCATGGGATAATAAAAAAAAAAACCATTTAAAAACAATGTTAATCAAAGGATACTGTCATTAGCTTTGGGAAAAATATTTATTAGGTATAACCTCTAAAATGGTAATTAATAATAATTTTTAAAAAATACTGTGGCTTCTCCCTCTGACCCTCCCCCCTCTCATGCTCTCTCTCTATCTCATTCTCTCTCTCAAAGAAACAAAATATTTAAAAAAAAACTTATAAAAAAAATACTGTGGCAAATAAACTGTGACACAAAAAACTAAATTGAAGAGTTGGAAAAGTATATTTAAATCCACTTGTTGCAAAGAAGTACAAGCAGGTTCTTAGAATTAAGAGGACTACAATCATTTACAGAATAAATGCCACATGTTCACCACCCTAAAAAAAGATCTCTCAGCTCTTAAGACCTTAAAAGAATAGTCTTCATAGCAGAACCTAATGAAGTTTGCCCTTCTTTCTGGTGCATTAACTCAAGTACATTACCTGCTGGAAAGCAGAGTCCTTAACACAATCTCAGGGAAATGCATATGAACTTCCCCAGAGGCTGCATCTTTAGCCACAGATTAGAAATGCCTGCAGAGTTATTTTTAGAATTCTAATGTCCTGGCCACGCCTAAACCAATTAAATCAGGATCTGTGGGGATGGGACCCAAGAAGCAGTTCATTTTAAAATCTTGGCAGGAGTTTCCAAAATGCAGCCAAGGTTGACAACTGCTATGCTAGAACAAGTCACCATCACTCTACCCTGAAAATCCCAGTGCCCCATGTGGATTTAATTTTACTTGACACTGGATAAACTGACCTGCCTACGATTGATGGTCCCAAGCTCTAAAGGTTTTCTTGTAGATAGCTTAAGGTAAAGCATTTATTTTATGTATGTAAAGACCAAATATGAATGAACCACTGTGGAACCTGTGGTTTCACCTGATGTCAAAATCCTGTGTAGAGTCGCACTACAGAGGAAGGTATATTAGTCAAAGAGTATTATATCAGGGTGCATTACCCTCACCCACAGAGATCTGAAAATCATGAAGTTAGAAATCTACATATAATTCACAATGATATTCAAAAAGCACTATCCATTCAAGCTCCATAAGAAGTGTGCCAAATAGGCAGAAAACGTGTTGTGGGCTTATTCCATGTTGTATATGAAAAAGTCCATATGAACTATTTTAAAAATAAAAGAATTTCACATAGAAGAGTATTTTAGTAACACATTCTATTTTCCTGACTGTTGTGGTATGACTATCAGGAGGTAAATTCTTATTTGGATCATACAATATTAAAGGTCTGTGGGCACCAACTATAGACATACACATTATTAGACTGCTATATTTAAATATGGGCACATTTCTTAAATTTTAAAAAGTTGGCTATGATTTTTTTTGAGACATTCATTTTCTTATTTTATAGCACTTTCAAAAAGGTTGATACTTTTTAGCATAGATATACAAAGTTTTAGACATTTTATTACTTAGTTTGGGGTGTTCTGAAATAGGTTACTTTTTCAAGACTAATTATTTATATAAACGCTTAAACCTAGTTCAGATATTTCTGTTTACCATTCTCTTTGAGGATCTTTTTCTCCCACTGTGCCCTATGACTTATTTTTTTATCTTCATATCTTAAATATATTAATAAGGAAAGAAACACTATCAATTATTGTGAGTCTCATGGTGAAAAATTCATCTTAGTCTATCAGCAAGCCATCGTGATTTTGAGTAGAGCTAGTAATAAGCAAGTTCTCTTCCTGTATGGAAAAGAAGTACAAGAATGATTAAAGACACAGGTAAAAACAGATCTAAACTATACTGGGAAGGAAAAAAGCATCAGAGAATAAAGAAATAAGTTATAAAAAGTACTTAGATTTCTACAGATGGTCCCTAATAAAACTGGTGGATAGAATTTTCCTTTTACTCAAAGGCACATGAATCCAACCTATGAATAAAATCTCATTAGGTTATTGGCAGGAAAATTAAGATATTTGGGTGAATTAGGGTAGAACTGGGCCAGAAAACAAGGCTAGATTGGGACCAGTATTGGTGATAATGAACAGATTGGTTTAAAATAGAATTAGCAAACCTACAGGAAAAAAACCCCACAAAATCAAGGAGACTAATTAGATGGTATATAAATGCTGTTGAAGCCCATGTAGATCCTCTTTACCAGGGTAATGACTCACATCCTAACTAGCTGTGGATATTGTTTATACTGCCCCTTTCTCTAGAGAACTGACTTGGGTCAAAGGGAGGTGCCTTGGAATGTGAATTCCCCCCATCTCCCCATCCCAGAAATTTAACTGATATGAAATAAAGGCTGCCCCTCACCCTCAACCACTCACCTCACCAACCTCAAAGCTGGACCAACTCTGTGGTATAATTCAGTTCCAGAGTCCACTTTAAGATTAGGATAAAGCTAGTTTCACACCTCTACTTAGCATTTTTCCCCTTTCTACATCCCTTCTACTGAGAACACTCTCCCAAGAAAATCACTTGAATAAGAACCCCCACCTCGGGAGGAGCAAGATGGCAGAGGAGTATGAGACCTAAATTTCGTCTGGTCCCAGGAATTCAGCTAGATAGGGATCAAACCATTCTGAACACCTACAAACTCAACAGGAGATCGAAGAAAAGAACAGCAGCAACTCTGAACAGAAAAGCGACCACTTTCTGGAAGGTAGGACATGTGGAGAAGTGAATCGAGGCAATATTCAGGAAGATAGATGGCAGGGGATGGGGCCTCCCTCGGCCACTACCGGCAAGTGATAGAGCAGCGGAGCACAAAATCGGAAATTTTAGAAGTCGGCTCCACTGAGGGACATCGCTCCAGTGGCTAAGCAGGGGGTAGAACCCTCACTAGGACAGTGTGGTCTCAGGACCCATGGGGTCACAGGAAGACCAGGGGTGCCTGAGGGCAGCAGAGCTCCCAGGTATTGGAGTGGGGAAGCCGGCTGCAGAGACAGAGCTGAGAGGCAGGCTCTCAGCACGGAGTTGCCATAAACCGTGATCCGCAGCACAGTCAGGCCACTGCTCCTCCAGCAGGGACCCAACAAGTGGCAGATCCAGGGAGACTTCCCTTCCTTCCCCGGGAGGAGTGACGTGGGAGCGCACTGCAGGGATCTGCTGGGTTTGGAGACTCCACACGGGATCGTGTGCCAGAGATAGAAACACTTGGTCACAGGCCAGGTGAGTGCAGAGTGTGGCCAGAGACTGGGGAGATGGAAGCAATTGACTGCTTTTCTCTGGGGGTGCACTGAGGAGTGGGGTCCCGAGTTCTCGGCTCCTCCGTGACAGAGATTGGGAGGCTGCCATTTTCACTCTCGTCCTCCAAAGCTGTACGGAAAGCTTGCAGGGAACAAAATCTCCCCAGAGCAAACCCGAGCAGATTACTTAGCCCAGACTGGCAAAGGTGGGGCAATTCCACCTCCAGCAAAGACATTTGGGAACCACGGCAACAGACCCCTCCCCCAGAAGATCAGCAGGAACAGCCAGCCAAGACCAAGTTTACAGATCAATGAGAATGACAGAACTCCATCACTAGGGGAATACTGCACATAGAATTCATGGCTTTTTTCCCCCTGATTCTTTAGGCTTTCAGAGTTAATTTTTTTAATTTTCTTTTTTTGAATTTTTCTTTTTCCCTTTTTCAACCAACATCTTATCAATCCCTTTTTTAAAAATCTATTTTTCATTTTTAGAGTCATAGTCTATCCCTTTATAGTAGTTAACCTTATTTTTGGTATATATATATATAGTTCTCTCTTTAAAATTTTGGGATACAGTTTCTTCTAACAGACCAAAATATACCCTAAATCTCTAGTGTATGGCTTTGTTCTATTCTCCTGCCTGATCACATTCCCTCCCCCACTTTTTTTTAATTCTTTCTTTTTTCAGCCAACTTCTTATCAATTCCTTTTATAAAATCTTTTATAATTTTCATCTTTACAGTCATATTCCATCCCTTCATTGTATTTGCTCTTATTTTTGTACATAAATAAGTTTTTATTTCTTTAAAATTTTGGGAGACACTTTCTTCCAACAGACCAAAATACACCCAAAATCTAGTGTGTAGCACCGATTTATGCACCAGCCTGATCATATTTGATCATATTCTGTTTTTTTTTATTTTCTTTTTCTTTTTCTTTTTTCTTTTTTCCCTTTCTTTTCCCCCAGTTTCAGGTCTCTTCTGATTTGTTTAGTGTATATTTTTCTGGGGTCACTGTTACCCTGTTAGCATTTTGTTCTCTCATTCATCTATTCTCCTCTGGACAAAATGACAAGATGGAAAAAATCACCTCAAAAAAAGAACAAGAGGCAGTACTGACTGGCAGGAACGTAATCAATATGGACATTAGTAAGAGGTCAGAACTTGAGTTCAGAATGATGATTATAAACATACTAGCTGGGCTTGAAAAAAGCATGGAAGATATTAGAGAAACCCTTTCTGGAGATATAAAAGAACTAAAATCTAACCAAGTAGAAATCAAAAAGGCTATTAATGAGGTGCAATCAAAAATGGAGGCTCTAACTGCTAGGATAAATGAGGCAGAAGAGAGAATTAGTGATACAGAAGACCAAATGATGGAAAATAAAGAAGCTGAGAAAAAGAGATAAGCAACTACTGGATCATGAGGGTAGAATTTGAGAGATAAGTGATACCATAAGATGAAACAATATTAGAATAATTGCGATCCCAGAAAAAGAAGAAAAAGAGGGGCAGAAGGTATATTGGAGCAAATTATAGCAAGAACTTCCCTAATTTGGGGAAGGACACAGGCATCAAAATCCAGGAGGCACAGAGAACCCCCCTCAAAATCAATAAAAATAAGTCAACACCCCAACATCTAACAGTAAAACTTACCAGTCTCAGAGACAGAGAAAATCCTGAAAGCAGCTCAGGACAAGAGGTCTATAACTTACAATGGTAGAAACATTAGATTGTCAACAGACCTATCCACAGAGACCTGGCAGGCCAGAAAGGACTGGCATGATATATTCAGAGCACTAAATGACAAAAATAGGCAGCCAAGAATACTATATCCAGCGAGGCTGTCATTGAAAATAGAAGGAGAGATAAAAAGCTTCCAGGACAAACAAAAACTAAAAGAATTTGCAAACACAAAACCAGCCCTACAAGAAATATTGAAAGGGGTCCTCTAAGCAAAGACAGAGCCTAAAAGTAACATAGACCAGAAAGGAACACAGACAATATACGGTAACAGTCACCTTACAGGCAATACAATGGCACTAAATTCCTATTTTTTAATAGTTACCCTGAATGTAAATGGGCTAAATGCCCCAATCAAAAGATACAGGCTATCAGATTGGATAAAAAAACAAGACCCATCGATACATTGTTTGCAAGAGACTCATTTTAGACCCAAAGACACCTCCAGCTTGAAAGTGAGGGGGTGGAAAATCATTTACCATGGTAATGGACACCAAAAGAAAGCTGGGGTGGCAATCCTTATATCAGACAAATTAGATTTTAAACCAAAGACTATAATAAGAGATGAGGAAGGACACTATATCATATTTAAAGGGTCTATCCAACAAGAAGATCTAACAATTGTAAATATCTATGCCCCTAACATGGGAGCAGCCAATTATATAAGGCAATTAATAACAAAAGCAAAGAAACACATCAACAACAATACAATAATAGTGGGGGACTTTAACACACCCCCCCAACTGAAATGGACAGATCATCTAAGCAAAAGATCAACAAGGAAATAAAGACTTTAAATGACACTTTGGACCAAATGGACTTCACAGATATATTCAGAACATTCCATCCCAAAGCAACAGAATACACATTCTTCTCTAGTGCCCTTGGAACATTCTCCAGAATAGATCACATCCTAGGTCACAAATCAAGTTCAACCAGTACCTAAATATTGGAATCATTCCCTGCATATTTTCAGACCACAATGCTTTGGAACTAGAACTCAATCACAAGAGGAAAGTTGGAAAGAACTCAAATACATGGAGGCTAAAGAGCATCCTACTAAAGAATGAGTGGGTCAACCAGGAAATTAAAGAAGAATTAAAAAAATTCATGGAAACAAATGAAAATGAAAACACAACTGTTCAAAATCCTTGGGATGTAGCAAAGGCAGTCCTAAGAGAAAAGTATATAGCAATACAAGCCTTTCTCAAGAAACAAGAAAGGTCTCAAATACACAACCTAACCCTACACCTAAAGGAGCTGGAGAAAGAACAGCAAATAAAGCCTAAAACCAGCAGAAGAAGAGAAATCATAAAGATCAGAGCAGAAATCAATGAAATAGAAACCAAAAGAACAGTAGAACAGATCAACAAAACTAGGAGCTGGTTCTTTGAAAGAATCAATAAGATTGATAACCCCCTGGCCAGACTTATCAAAAAGAAAAGAGAAATGGCCCAAATAAATAAAATCATAATGAAAGAAGAGAGATCACAACCAACACCAAAGAAATACAAGCAATTATAGAACATATTATGAGCAACTGTATGCCACCAAATTAGATAATCTGGAAGAAATGGATGCATTCCTAGAGATGTTTCAACTACCAAAACTGAGCCAGGAAGAAATAGAAAACCTGAACAGATCTATAACCACTAAGGAAATTGAAGCAGTCATCAAAAATCTCCCAACAAACAAGAGCCCAGGGCCCGATGGCTTCCCAGAAGTCTACCAAACATTTAAAGAAGAATTAATACCTATACTTCTGAAACTGTTCCAAAAAATAGAAATGGAAGGAAAACTTCCAAACTCATTTTATGAGACCACCATTACCTTGATCCCAAAACCAGACAAAGACCCCATCAAAGAAGAGAATTACAGACCAATATCCTTGATGAACATGGATGCAAATATTCTCACCAAAATACTAGCCAATAGGATCCAACAGTACATTAAATGGATTATTCACCATGACCAAGTGGGATTTATCTCTGGGCTGCAAGGTTGGTTCAACATCTGCAAATCAATCAATGTGATAAAATACATTAATAAAAGAAATAACAAGAACCATATGATCTTCTCAGTAGATGCAGACAAAATCATTTGACAAAGTACAGCATGCTTTCTTGATCAAAACTCTTCAGAGTATAGGGATAGAGGGTACATACCTCAATATCATAAAAGCCATCTATGAAAAACCCACAGCAAATATCATTCTCAATGGGGAATAACTGAGAGCTTTTCCCCTAAGGTCAGGAACACGGCAGGGATGTCAACTATCCCCACTGTTATTCAACATAGTATTAGAAGTCCTAGCCACAGCAATCAGACAACAAAAAGAAATAAAAGGCCTCCAAATCAGCAAAGAAGAAGTCAAACTCTCACTGTTTGCAGATGATATGATACTTTATGTGGAAAACCCAAAAGACTCCACCCCAAAACTGCTAGAACTCATACAGGAATTCAGTGAAGTGGCAGGATATAAAATCAATGCACAGAAAACAGTGGCATTCCTATACACCAGCAACAAGACAGAAGAAAGAGAAATTAAGGAGTCGATCCCATTTACAATTGCACCCAAAATCATAAGATACCTAGGAATAAATCTAACCAAAGAGGCAAAGGATCTGTACTCAGAAAACTATAAAATACTCATGAAGAAATTGAGGAAGACACAAAGAAATGGAAAAATGTCCCATGCTCATGGATTGGAAGAACAAATATTGTGAAGATGTCAATGCTACCTAGAGCAATCTACACATTCAATGCAATCCCTATCAAAATGCCATCAACTTTTTTCAAAGAGATGGAACAAGTAATCCTAAAATTTGTATGGAACCAGAAAAGACCCTGAATAGCCAGAGGAATGTTGAAAAAGAAAAGCAAAGCCGGTGGCATCACAATTCCAGACTTCAAGCTCTATTACAAAGCTGTCATCATCAAGACAGGATGGTACTGGCACAAAAACAGACACATAGATCAATGGAACAGAATAGAGAGTCCAAAAATGGACCCTCAACTCTATGGTCAACTAATCTTCGACAACGCAGGAAAGAATGTCCAATGCAAAAAAGACAGTCTCTTCAACAAATGATGTTGGGAAAATTGGACAGCCACATGCAGAAGAATGAAACTGGATCATTTCCTTACACCACACACAAAAATAGACTCCAAATGATTGAAAGATCTAAATGTGAGACAGGAGTCCATCAAAATCCTAAAGGAGAACACAGGCAGCAACCTTTTCGACCTCAGCCACAGCAGCTTCTTCCTAGAAACATCACCAAAGGCAGGGGAAGCAAGGGCAAAAATGAACTATTGGGACTTCATCAAGATAAAAAGCTTTTGCACAGCAAAAGAAACAGTCAATAAAACCAAAAGATAACTGACAGAATGGGAGAAGATATTTGCAAATGACATATCAGATAAAGGGCTAGTATCCAAAATCTATAAAGAACTTATCAAACTCAACACCCAAAGAACAAATGATCCAATCAAGAAATGGGCAGAAGACATGAAGAGACAGTTTTCCAAAGAAGACATCCAAATGGCCAACAGACACATGAAAAAGTGCTCAACATCCCTCAGCATCAGGGAAATCCACATCAAAACCTCAATGAGATACCACCTCACACCAGTCAGAAGGGCTAAAATTAACAAGTCAGGAAACAACAAATGTTGGCGGGGATGTGGAGAAAGGGGAACCCTCTTAACACTGTTGGTGGGAATGCAAGCTGGTGCAGCCACTCTGGAAAACAGTATGGAGGTTCCTCAAAAAGTTGAAAATAGAGCTACCATATGGCCCAGGAATTGCACTACTGGGTATTTACCTCAAATGTAATGATCTGAAGGGGTATGTGCACCTCGATGTTTATAGCAGCAATGTCCACAATAGCCAAACTATGGAAAGAGCCAAGATGTCCATCGACAGATGAATGGATAAAGAAGAGCTGGTATATATATACAATGGAATATTATGCAGCCATCAAAAGGAATGAAATCCTGCCATTTGCAATGAAGTGGGTGGAACTGGAGGGTATTACGCTGAGCAAAATAAGTCAATCAGAGAAAGACATGTATCATATGACCTCACTGATATGAGGAATTCTTAATCTCAGGAAACAAACTGAGGGTTGTTGGAGTGGTGAGGGGTGGGAGGGATGGGGTGGCTGGGTGATAGACATTGGGGAGGACATGTGCTATGGTAAGCACTGTGATTTGTATAAGACTGCTGACTCACAGACTTGTACCTCTGAAACAAATAATACGTTTTGTGTTTAAAAAAAAAAAAAAAAAAGATAGTTGGAAGGGAAAAATGAAGGGGATGAAATCGGAGGTGGAGATGAACCATGAGAGACTATGGACTCCGAGAAACAAAACGAGGGTTCTAGAGGGGAGTGGGCTGGGAGGATGTGTTAGCCTGGCGATGGGTATTAAAGAGGGCACATACTGAATGGAGCACTGGGTGTTATATGCAAACAATGAATCATGGAACACTACCTCAAAAACTAATGATGTAATGTATGGTGATTAACATAACATAATAAAATTAAAATAAAAAAGAATTCCTACCTCAGGCTCTGTGTCTGGGGAATCTAATCAAAGACAGATAGGTCCTTCCCACTTCCTCAAGGAGGTACTCTTGAAATTCTGCCATTTTAGCTTGCATGGAGTGACAAATGCACCAGTTAGGAACTGATGTCTCATGGAGTTTCTTATAAATGGATGGGAATGAGGTCTTATTAACCTTCTAGGACCCACCCTCTTACTATATAAGAAAATATAACTATATATTTCCACATTCAATCTTTTTCCCACATCATAAGGCTACTGCAAGTTTTGGTGCAATGGGCCTCTTGGTCATACTCTTCAAAGATTCTACCCTTGATTGTAAACATGGGTGTCTAGCCCCCATTGACAACCAGCCTCTAACTCCTGATGGTGCATACAAATGACAACTCTATAACTGGGCAGGAATATAGTTGCATTTTATATTATAGGACTCTTTCAGTTTGTAAGGCTATTAGAGTGACATGATGTGTTTTATCTCACAGTTTTCAATTATGAAGTTGTGATTATCTGGCCTGCCCTCACCAGACAGATCCTCAAGACTTGTTTAGATTTACTCTGTAGGACTCACTAACAAGGATGTGTTCTCATGGTTCCCTACCCTATGGGGAGAATATAGCCAATCTCAGATTGACCATAGCTTGTTGATGGCTATGACCAGTAAAATTTGCAACAGGAAACTAGACACAGTATGTTCAACCTGCAGTTCAGAATATCTGGTTTAGTGGGGCAATATCTGATAGAGGGAGTTGCTCTATTCTCTGAATCAGAATGCATTACCATTGCAGCTAGTTTAACCTAAGAATACAATTTTCAGCTCTCTTCCTCTTTTTGCATTCATTCAATGTACGTACCTGGTTGGCCTGGTTTCAACCTGGAATTATATACAATGGCTATGTAAATTTAAACCCTCATTTCCGGGGCGCCTGGGTGGCTCAGTCGGTTAAGCGTCTGCCTTCGGCTCAGGTCATGATCCCAGGGTCCTGGGATCGAGCCCCGCATCGGGCTCCCTGCTCCGCGGGAAGCCTGCTTCTCCCTCTCCCACTGCCCCTGCTTGTGTCCCCTCTCTCGCTGTCTCTATCAAATAAATAAATAAAATCTTTAAAAAAAAAAAAAAAAACCCTCATTTCCTAGGGCTAGTATCTCTGGGGCTTTCCAGGCCTTTACCTTTACCCAGAGACTGGAGAAAGGGACCATGCAAGAAGACTACTACCCTGAAATTATTTAATGGCCACATGTCACAATATCATTTTCCTATCCTCCCCTCTACAGTGAAAGTCAGTTATTGTATCTTACCCCATTGCTACCATTTGGTATAATTACCCAACCACCCTAGAAGTTTGGTGTTTTTTACCTTAAGTAAGTTTTTGCCATTTTCCCATGGTCTACCATTCCTCAGATTAAGCATTATAATCCTGATTTGTGGATTTCTAATTTATGGATTAGTGGTAGTGCCATAATGAAAAGAGAAGTGATATTTGTTCTATATACAGACACATGTCTACTTGATATTCTGCTGACTTCCATGAAGGAAAAGTTAATATGGGATTCCTCCTCTTTTTCTTTCTTAAATTCTATTAATCTTTAAAATTTTTAATAGGAAAAGTGCCTAATGGTGTTGATTGAAGTTGTCTTTGTTTTATTGCTCCTTCAGAATTACATTCCATGTCTCAATTATCTTTCCTAAGAGACAGAATCATGGGTGAAAAGTCAAAGTCATTGAAAAGGCTCAATTCTGTCTAACATGGGCAATGAAGTGGCTTTCTTGGTAAGTGAAAGTTAAAGGTTGTTCATATACCAAAATTGGTATGATTTCTATGCATCTATAGAAGCTCAGATAGACACTCTAATTCTGCCCCTGAAAAATCATCCACCACTGTACAGCCACCCTTTTCAGAACCTTTAGTCATGAGACAATTAAAATCCACCTGCCAGTTGTACTCATATTCTATGTGAGACCCAGCCGCAACGGTGCCTTTGCTCTGTAAGGCATCTCATTTGATATTTTCCTCTAAGAGTTTTGGGGTTCTAACCAGTTTTCCAGCCTCATTGTGAAAACTCGGAACTATCTTCTCAGCTCTAGGTATTCTATAAAAAAGGAAGTTGCTGCTAGCTAAACTTCACTATTGGGATAGAGAAAATGGAATTTTAAAACCAGTTACTTTGTACCATTCCACTAGTGCCTGGACAACTGTATTAACCATGTTTGTAAATTTTCTGTATTACGATGCTATGACACCTGGGGCCTTACTAATCCAGGAGGGACTTCCCTCTCAGAGTTAGCTAATTCTTAGAAAACAGTCCTCTCATATGCAAACTAACCAATCCATAGCCCACATTTCCAACTGTTTTACACTCTAGGCCAACATCTTCCAACCCTAAACACCCCAGGACCAAGAACCCTATACCCCTGAGCCTGCTGAATTTATTTAAACTCACCAATACTAAGTCTGCTTAGCCTTTCTGCCCTACCTCACCCATTCCTTTCCTAGGAAACCATGATAAAGGCCCATACCCAACATTTCCCCTCTCCTCTCTGCCTCCTAATCAACTGTAACAACAATGCTTCCCCATATGGTCCTCCATAGCATGGTGTGAGTATAACTAACTTTTCAATGGCAGTTGTCTCTTAATCTGTTGGCCTTTCCATACCAAAATAATAATAAAACCTGTACTTTCAAACAGCAACCTGGTCTCTATTACTGCCAGTCCGATGGCATAACAGCTTATTCAATTCAGGATAATCTGCTGGGTCACACACATCCTGCTTGCTTTTGTAACAAGACACATTTGAGTTATTAAATGAACAGTTTGTACCTATCAAAACCTCTACCTCTTTTTGATGGAAACATTCAACCTTTGGTGTAGATTTGACACAAAGGCAAAAGTAGGGGCTTTCATTTTTTCCTAACACAGGCTGTGCCTCCATTCAGAAGATGTGAACTCTGTACATCCCAATTCCCTTATATTTTCACCTTTTCAACATAACCTGGCTGTGTTTTACTCCCATTTTGGGGCTCAGGCAATTTCAGAATGTCTGATCTGCATATTTGTCCCATAAAACTAAATCCTCAGTAGAGAAGTTCATTTTCTCTGGTGATTTTTATTTGAAAACCATTTAAGACTGAGGTATGGACCCCCTTCCTGTCAGCCTCACATGGGTAAAATAGCTTGATAGAGGAAATAACACTAATGCATTTTTTCCTTCTCTCCCCTCAGCTGGTGCTATTATGGGTTGTCCGGACCAGGGGCAGCAAACTGCATGGAGCCGCTGATGCAGACTGTTTTGAAACTGACATCTCATCTCTTAATCTGAGGGGAAATAGACCCAATCCTTGCGACACACTCATGAAACCAGAGGAAGACTCAAGACTCTCCTTTGAACTCCATGTTCTATCTTGAACGGTGCCAGGGACTACAATCAAAGACCTAAATGGATTTGATAAGTTCCACAGACTTCTACAAGGACTCCTGAATTGTGACACTGGTAAATAATTCTCTGTTCTGCACCAGTTCTAAATCAGCTAAAGGTGCAGACTGAGAGAAGAAACTACATGAAATAAAAACCAGGGGTAGGGTTGCCAAATTTAGCAAACAAAAATATAGAACAGCCAATTAATTTTGAAATTCAAATGAACAATAACATATTTTTTAGTATAATTATATCCAAATATTGCAGGAGATACACTTATACTAAAATTTTTCATTGTTTACCCAAAATTCAAATTTCACTAGGAGTCCTATAATTTCCCTGAAAACTGGCCAGGCATACATCTTGAAGAAGGAGGATTCTGACTCCAAGCTACTCCTCCACCACAACCAATCTGCTACAGATGGATAGCAGAATGTGGGGGTTGCAGTGGTTTCCCTGGGAAGTCCAGGTCAACTTCTCAGGTCTCTGGACATGTCCATGAGGCTATCACACCTGAAACAACCCATGGCATGATCTCCTTTGCTGTAGGCCCCCAGGCCAGAGATGTGGAATAATGGGAATTCCAGTATTCCGAGGTGCATTGTCATTCGAGATTTGTTCATTCCAAAATTTCATGGGATGAGAAACTGAGAGTAGCAGAGTGAAAGTTAACAGGCTGAAAACCTAGGTAGAGCTTCCAGCAATCTCGTATTCCTGGGGAGACAAAAATTAAGGTCAGGGCTTCCAAAAGAAGAGATTCTGATTAAGACATCATGCTTTCAGTTGAGACTCAAGAAAGAGAATTCCCATGCATTACTACTGGGAATGTAAGTTGCTTCAATGACCTTGTGGAATAGGAATGGATATTTTTGTTTTGGTTCTGAAAGATTCTGCTCTATCATCACTCAGGAGTCCAGGCTATCAGTGGCCCCACCATCTTGAAAATGTGGCTAACTAGTGAAATACACTGCAGATTGGGTGAAAGAGATTATAAAGAGCAAACAGAAGGCTTTTATGGGCCAAGCCTTAGAAGAGGTCAGCAGCATTTCCATCCACATTTCATTGTCAGGAACTCGTCATATAGCCACATCTCACAGCACAGGGAATTGAAATCTGAAACTAAGAGGCAAAATAAATGAATGTGATGAACATCTCTCCCATGCCCCTTTTCTCATCATTTATACGTATAAAATAACATTCTTCAAACAATGCTAGACATGAAAATGCTTAAGAGGTACTTCGCATCTTTTACTTTACTACATACAAGTACGCTATCTCTATGAACACCAGTCTCTTAGAGCAGGTAGTTATAATATTAAAAAAAAAGGTCTAGGCTCAAAGTGTTATTCTTAAGCATTTTGTTGATTTAACCAGAAAATTTAATAAAATCTCCTTTAGTACTCACTTTATGTAAACCAATGATAAATGTATTACAAAAAAGAAGAAAATTCTGCAACTTGAGAAACTAATGATATAAGCAGCTATTAAAGATTGTAAACTGCTGTTAGGATGGATATTCACAGCTGGTAATAGAAGTCTTAAAATAGAAGTTGTCATGGCATTCTGGGCAATAACGCTTTCAAAAGCCAAACAAATTGTTTTGTGATTAATATCTAATTTGACTTTGCCATGGTAAGCTCTCCTAAGTACAGGCAGTCCCTGACTTACAATGGTTCCACATAAGATTTTTCAACTTTATGACCGTTTGAAAGCCGTATGCATTCAATAGAAACCATACTTTGAATGTGATTTTTTTCCTGGGTTTATTATGTGCAGTATGATACTCTCTCATAGTACCGGACAACAGCAGTGAGTCCCAGATCCCAGCCACACAATCACAAGGGTAAACAAGGGTACACTTAACAACCATTCTGTTTTTCACTGTCAGTACAGTATTCAATAAATTACATGATATATTCAACACTTTATTATAAATTGGTTTTGTGTTAGATGATTTTGACCAACTGTAGGCTAATGTAGGCTAATGTAGGCTAGACTAAGCTGTGATGTTCAGTAGGCTAGGTGTATTAAGTGCATTTTTTGACTTATATTTTCAACTTATATGTTTATCAGGACAAAATCCCACAGTAAGTCAAGAAAGACTTGTAGTTACTTTTGAGATAAACTGTTATTTTCACTGAATTTTTTAACAATGCTTTTGAAATTTAACCACTAGTGTTTAAGAATATACTTAAAACTGAAAATGCAGTCCTAGGCACTGTGTCCTCCACTAAGATTTTCCAGGGAAATTATGCACAGGCATTAACTTATCAACCTTTATTTTAGCAATTGGGGAATTGCAAATAAGCACAAGGAGAGGTCACGATTAAGCAGAAAATTTATTGATTCCTACATCCTCATTTATCATGGAATTTACATTATAAATTTCATCATAGGACATAGAAACTTTTTATTTACAGTAATTTACCTTGCCGTTAGCCAGGTTTAAACAAGATCTGAAAATTATTTCATCCATTTTATCAGCCCTTGATTCAATCCTAAATATTTTTAAATGCCTTGCTCTCTAATTTACATTGTTTAATTAATGTTGAAGAGGTTAGCAAAATAAGGGAATAAAGCACCCAGCTAATATTTGTTGACTTGACTAACTTCTGTTAAACACTGTGTCCTGGTTCTTTCAATATATTGTCTTATTTAGTTTATTTTAGTTCTCACATTTATCTCACTTCACATGCGAGGTCGATGTTACAGGGACTGACATTCAGGTGCTTTGCCCACTGTGACGTAATTAGCACCACTCCTTCTGATTGCTCCATGTCTTTCTAGTCATTAAATATTTGAAGTATTATCTCTGAGAATTGCCATTCCATTTAACAGAAAAGTAGGTTTTAAGACTGCCATTGATAAATGCACAGCTGACAAAAGATGGAGTAGACACAAATACATAAAAATTGAAGGAACAGAATCTTTATGTTATATTGAATACTGTTTTAAAATAAATTAGAGTCTATATTCAAATACTTATTTTTACATGACATTTATTGAATCATATCTTTACATGATTTGAATAACGTATGAGGAAAACATTTCTATGCATTAAAACGTGCTTAACTGTCAAAATGAGAAATCACAACTCATCAGAGACATAGGGCATGTAGTATATCCACTGTTGAAACTATATATGCTTTGACTTCCTTAACCATAAGCAGACTCTCACAACATAAACCTGAGCCAGATTAAATAAAATCTTGAAAATAGAAAATAACAGTTTTGACTTAGGCAAATGCTGTAAGGGTGTGTGTGTGTGTGTGCACGTGTGCGTGCATGTACATGCACTTGAGAATACAAAAAAATATAAAAAATTAGGGTAACAAATGGGAGTTGCTTTCTTCTCTTTCATTTTACTCACACACATACACACAAAGACATTTACAGCATAGAAAAATATCTTCTTCACCATACAACAATTATGAGGGCTACCTTTAAATAAGCAATCTTATATTTCATTTTATTTTGTTATCCATGGACTAATAAAACAAGGGAACTTGAGTATTTATAGTTATAATAAAAAATCTGACAATCAACACATCATATTTATATTTACAAAAGTCCATGGCATCTGGCTCTATCTGGAGGGAATCTATACTCTAGTTCAATCTTAGTTCCCTACAACATATCCATAAATCCCCAAACAGCTAATCATGAAAATATTAATGAAATGAGCACATGCTTTATTTATAAGTCTTGGCTTACTAGGCTTTTATTACATTGCCAGAGAAGGGGAATATTAAAATAAATGATACCTGTGTTCAGCACTAAAAATAAATCAAAAGAACCATAATGTCAGGTATAATAGATTCCAGTCAAATGTCATTTTGTCACCTTAACCTGAATTGACATTTTCAACAATTTTAGAATAATTTCAGCTATGTAATTGGCTGAGTAGAATAATTAAAAACTCTAAATATATAAAGTATTACAAGACAGCATATACTTTGTTACATACATAAAGCAACATCCTTAATATAGTTGAGATTTTTCAAAATTGTACATTAGGGATTTATGCACTGAACCATAAATTTGCAATTCACTAAACTGTGTATTCTGTATTTATAAAAACACAACTTATGCTAGTGCTTTATAGAAATGGAATGTACTTCTTTTGTATCTTACTCATTAAGGTGAAATGTTTGGCTAAAGCAAAAAATAACTGCGTGCTGGAAGTAGAACCGTAAAGGAATAGGTGAAGACTCTGGCCGGCCTCACATCCAGGAGGCACCAGTCACTAAACAGTTGTGCATTCTATGGCCTGCACACTTAAATGTGGTGGCTTTGGGCGGAATCATGTGAAGAATCTGCTACTTAAGCAAATAACATGTCCTCTTTAATTTCTAGCCTATTAGACTTATCCTTTGCAAAAGCCTTTCAGGGCATTTCAAATGATTTTGGCCTCTCTCTTCTCACTGAGTGGTTGACTTTTGGTGAAACTTCTTTTTCCTCAATTAGTGTTGCTTTGGCTGCTCGAAGAGCCATTTTTCCATTAGAGACATTTCAAACTCCTATCGCCACAGACACTTGTGACTTTGAATAAATCTAACACATCTAATCTGTACATTCATCCAGCTGTTTAGACTTTGCTAATTCATACATATGGCAGCAGTCAAAATTTAACAGAAAGTGAATTTACAGTTGTGTTCAAAACAAAGGATGGCCTAAAACAGGAATGGCAAGTTAAATCTGCCCTGCACTTACTGTCTCTCACAAATGACCCACAACAGAGTTATACTCTCATCACGAATGACCAGTTAATTAACCTTCGTATAATTCAAAGTCATTCACTCATTACTGCAAGCAAGCAAAGTCATTACAAGGATAGCATGCTCATTCTTTTCAGTACAAGGAAACTGTCGCCTTTATCCTTCAGAATTCCTGTCTTTGGTTCTCAGTACTAAAGTTCTTGCCTCGCCTTAATATTCTATAACATAAAGCAGTATGAACAATTCAAAAGATGACAGATATCAACAATATAAAAAATAAAACAGATCTTCTAATAATGAATTTACTATATTTTAAAAAATATTTGTGAAAAGGCCATTGCAATATTTATAATTTCATGAATATATTCTGTATTTAATTGGCTAAAATTCCACATTTTTGGAACCTATAAAACATTTCGTCTTTGTGGTTCTCTAAAAAGAAATGGGTGACCTCTCTAGAATTTCTCCCTAGTAATACCTGGTATACAACTAATGCCTTCAAAATGTTCATTCCCGGCTTAAAATTCTCTCTTTGGCTTGTAATCTCTATTACTTATTGACCCATCCGTTTAGTTCTCTTTCCAAAACTGAGCTCACATCCTCCCCCAAAACCTGCTTACTTACTGTGTTCCCTGTTTTAGTAAACCGCTCTGTCATTTACCCCAGGAACCCTGATTAGAAATTAGTGTTGCATTAGCTGCTACACTGGGTGTTAACCTGAACTTCATCTACTCGGTCACAATGATAAATCCTACCTCCTAAATATTTCCACCATCTGTTTATCTCTCTCTCCCCTCCCAGTGAAAGCCTCCTAGAACAGGGCATCAACATCTCGTTGAGGCATTTGGAACAGCCTTATAACTATTTCTGCTTCTAGTCTTGCTCCATTACAATCATTCCTCCATTCTGCAGGCCAATCTTACTAAAACACAAAACTGATGATTCATTGCTTTGTTAAATATTCCTTGATGATTTCTCATTTTTATTAGGTTAAAGACCACACTGCTCGAATTCCTTCCATATATTCTTCCCAACACATTTTCCACCCTCAAACACTGGTATGCTCACCATCCCTTCAGAGGTACTGTATTAAACTGTTTTCAGTTCCTCTAATAAATTATTATTTCTTACCATCACACCTTTAATATCTGCCTGATATTCATCCACATAAGCCCCTGGATAACACCTGCCCATTATTCACATGTCAATTTAAACATTAGATAAGCCAGGAGACCTTCTCTGGCCTATTACATTAAATCATGTCCCTGAATAAATTCCCAAAAGTCCTTGTATTTCCACTATATTAACACTACCTCTTGTATTCTCTCTTGTCTCTCCTGGTTGTCTCCCATGAGCTTTTTAAATTTGTGCGGGTTGTGGATCTTTCTACCCTCTTCACTGGTGTAATACCAGTTTCTATCACATGTCCATCATTTTAAAGCAGAAACAAAAAAGTAATTTTGAACTTGAGATTCAGACTTTAGACATAATACATCAGAATCTGAACTATGTCTTTAAACCAATTTACATTTGAGGGAGAGGGATATTTAGTAGCCTGGGTTCTGAGGCAGACAGCCTGATTCAAAATTTAGATCTGCCCATTACTAGCAGCGTGACCTTGGGCAAGTTACTTAAACAGGTCTGTGCCTCTTTTTGCTCATCTATCACATGAAGATAATCATATGTACCTCACAGTTTTATTGCGAAGGTTAAATAATACCTTTACAGTGCTTACAATAGTGCCAGGTGCATGGAAAGCCTACAATAAAACTGCCAACTATTATTACTACCAATGTTTTAAGCAGGAAAATGTAGAGTCTGACTGTTTATGTCCAAGCCTTGCTTTGACACATTCGAATCTTGTCATCTTGGTCGAGTGACTCACTTTTGCAAAGCATCGGATTCCTCTTCCCCATAAAATAAGGGGAACAGAAAGTGCTTAGTAAAAACAAACCAACTAATGTTAATGTTAGATTATATGAGACAGCCAAATTGGGAGAGAGAACAGTTCTTGTTTAAGTTAAAATCTTGTTCATTACACCTGTAGAGGTTAGTTCCTCTAACCTCACTTGAAAATCTTTATCATTCACTATAATTAAAAATAGATGAATCTACAACACACATAAGGTGCAAATGTTCAGGAGTACCAAGTTCAAGAAATTAAATTTAATAGTAACTTAAGCAAAAATATCTTCCTATGAAATGGCCCATCTGGAAAAAAAATGCTATTTTTTTTTCTATGTAGTAAAGGTAAAATATTTACCTCTCACTATTTTTAGATTGCATCTCAGGATTATTAAGACTCCAGTCATAATTTTATAGATTCTTTCCTTATATATACATTATTTTAAAGCATTAATTTTTATATTAACTCTATTAATGGAAAGATTGAATTTTTAACTACTTCTACTATTTTCTCCTTTGGCTATGAAATTTTAATAGCATATTTCTATGGCTCCCTCATTCCAACGTGTAGCATTCGCTGTGTTAGAACATGTCATGTAGTACTCACTCGATATTTCATAATGCTGAACAAAATGAGGTTTTTAACTAACACCAATTTATTACTATTACTGACCTTATCATGCCATTATATATGTCATTTTCCTTTACTTCGTGCTGAATGGAACCATTACTCTAGGTGTGAAATCCTAATATAAATATTTATTAGATTTGTTATATATACAAATAGATAGTTTAGAAGCTAACATTATCTACTATGCTGCTTTTTCATAGGGTTTTAAATGTTCTACTGAACAATGCAAGGGGGAAGAGGTGGATTCTAATACACCGTGAGACAAGCAGCCAAAATGTTCTGAGCTGGTTCAGAGGCAAACCACCACAAATCAAGCAGACCCTTCCCTTAAGAACAAGCCCATCAATACAGCTCTTATTTAAACAGTAGTCGCTCGAAGCATTAAGAAAAAAAATCTTTCTGCACAATGATTTACAATAGATGATTTTCTGTTTCTCTGGCTGTTTAGCAACTTTTGAACATCCTCATTATTTTGGAGACTCTCCACCCTTATGATTTGAGCTTTTCCAAGGTAGAACCCACAAAATTTGATTCCTTCATCATTGGTGTTTAGGCTCCACTAATGAAATCAGAGATCGCTAATGTAAAAAATTACTTCAGCACTGAGCCACACAAAGAAGGATCTGCACAGAATTCACTTTTGCTACGAGGGTAGTAGCAGAGGGGCAGTGGTTGCAAGATTGCATTCCTGGCTCTGAAATGAGTCTGGTGGGGATGACAGTAAGCTGCAGTTCCTGGCAAAAGGGTGTGAAGGCTGGGAGTGGCAGAGTTTAGTCAGCAAGCCAGCTCAGTGGCATGGTTTGGGGCAATGTTCCTGGAAGCTGAGTCTTGAGTTTGGTTCTTTAGACACCTTGGCATTTTCCATGAACCACCCATTAAAAAAAAAAAAAATGCCTTTTTTGCTTCATCAATAAGAGCCAACTTTTTTGCTTTTAACAAGAATCTCTACAAATATCATAGCATAGAATTCTTTTAACAGCTCCAAATGTATCAAGCCTAGCTAGAATTGCATCCAGAGTGGGAGAAAAAGAATAGAGCAATTTAATTTTAAAATTATCATTTCAAGTCCTAATTGTTCCTAGGCACTGTGTTAAAGCTTGTCACACGTCATCTCATTTAATCTTCACAATAGCTTACTGAAGATGGTATTATCCCCATGATGCCAAAGAGGAAACAGAGACAGAGATTAATTAATTTACCCAAGATCTTAGTGCTATTAATTATCAGAGCCCTGTGACACTACAGATCTAGGTTACCAGAATTCTTGCTTATGGCCACTGGAATTGTTTCATATTTCTGTTAAGTTTAAAGTAATGAATCAGCTCACCATTTGTGAGAGCTATTGTTAGCCAGTATGACTCTCTTTTTCCCAGATGGCTATAATAAATATGAAAGCACTAGCTTACTCTTTGCCCTTTCGTGGCACTTTTACTCCATGTTTATCTAGGTCTGAGGTTCTCGAGTGTAAGCCCTGTAACTACACTTTAAACATTAGACATCAACTTTCAATCTTGCCTGGATGAATAGGTTCATCTTCCCTTAGATGTCAACATAAAGCCAGAGTAATCCTGGGTGTTTTCTTGTCAGTTCCTAGAAGCACTTACAGAATATAAACACTTTTATCTGGGTCCATTTTAGAAGGAATCAACCAACTTGAAACAAAGCTTTTCAAAATCCAGTTTGAAAAAATATTGAAAAATTCCATGGAAACTGACAAGACAGTTCCCAAACCGAGATATAATTAACCCCAGTAACATATCCAGGATAGATGGATGGACATATCCAACATAGATGCCCTTGGTAGATGAACTCCTAGACTCCCCTGAACCCCATATGACAGCAGAAGTAGCCCACAACTTTTTGTTGAAGATAGGAGGACCCTTTCACTTAAAGACCATGCAGAGTTCCCAAATACTGCAGGTGATCGATAGATACCCTATAAGATAATGCTTATTTATATTCCTTAGGATCTGCTCTCACCTCTATTCTTTCTCCCTGATCCATACATAATCAGGGTCAAATTTCAGCAAAATCTGACTGGCAGTATTCTAGGCCTGCTAAGATAGGACAGAGACAGAATCTGGCTACCTTGTACTAACAGGAAACAAGAATGTGCCTGGGAGTGAATTCTGAGGCTGTCAGGTCAAGAGAGGTAGAATACAAAACTAGATATAGGGGCACACTCCTGTGACACAAGATTTAACATGCTTAAGGAGATGGGCCAAATATACTGCTGGCTATGGCTTTCAGAAGCTTAAGAAAAGTGATGGCCCAAATTAAATAAAGAAGAAGTGCCAGAACTGCCAACCTCAGAGCTGAGGGGATTCTAGAATGGTTCTACTGTTTAAGAATTAAGAAAACAATAAGTGATTGTGCTTCTTGGAAGAGCCTGGCACACACTCCATTCACCACAGAAATAAAGACAGGAGATTGCAAGGGGGCACTAGCATTGTTGAGAAGCTCACCAATGGCTGCTCTCTGCAGGCTGGGACTGATGGTAAGAGATGCTCTTAAAATACAAGTCTCCCTAAGTAGCCGTGAGATGATATTATCTCTAAACAACAGTGGACATAAGTATTGTAAAGAGCAGCAGGGTCGGGCGCCTGGGTGGCTCAGATGGTTAAGCGTCTGCCTTCGGCTCGGGTCATGATCCCAGGGTCCTGGGATTGAGTCCCACATGGGGCTCCCGGCTCAGCAGGGAGCCTGTTCCTCCCTCTGACCCTCGCCCCTCTCATGCTGTTTCTCGCTTGCTCACTCTCTAAAAAATAAATAAAATCTTAAAAAAATAAAAGAGCAGCAGGGTCAGAATAGCAAATAGGAAAGATGGATCTGTAGGGATCTATCATAATGGCTAGTAGAACATGATTTTCTCAAAGCCATGTTAGAGGGGCCACCAACGAAGTTATTTCTTAATATCTATAATCAAAAGAAATCAAGAACAAATAAGAAGGCTGAGGTCAGCTATACAAATGGAAAATCATGTCCCTTTTCCCAGTTTCCAAACCTGAGCCAGTCTTAAACTCAGAACCCACTACTAAAGGTGGGAACAAGTCCCCATTAAGGGCTCTGAAACAGCATGCTAATTGTATACTATGGTAACTTCCCCAGTTCTTTTCCCCAAGGGACTGACAGTCATTTACTTAGATTTTCAAAATCTAAGTTGAAAAAACATTGAAAAATTCCATGGAAATTGACAAGACAGTTCCCAAACCGAGATATAATTAAGAAGAGGAGGAATGAGATTCACTGAAATGAGGATGTTCAGATCTTTCTAGGGCTGTTGAATAGATTCTTACCTGACACTGGTATCTGGGGAGTCAAAGTACCCTCATGTCTCCCCTGTTAAAGTGAGTATAAATGGAGTCAGGCAATAAGTGGAGTTCTGGCTTAGGCTTGGGCCCATCTTTTAGTAAGTCCATTGGGCATATAGATTCAACCAGTAGTAATTTCCCAAGTTCTCAAATGTAGGATTGAAATGAACAGGCCTATAGTCTACAATTCTGTAGGTCAGAGGTTCAGGTGAGCTCATCTGGGCTCTCTGCCAAAAGTCTCATAAGGCAGGAGTGCCTGGGTGGCTAAGTCAGCTAAGTGCCTGCCTTCAGCTCAGATCATGATCCCAGGGTCCTGGGATCAAGCCCCATGTAGGGCTCTCCACTCAGTGGGGAGCCTGCCTCTCCATCTCCCTCTCTCTGCTGCTCCCTCTGCTTGTGTGTGCTCTTTCTTTCTCTCTCTCTCTCTCTGTCAAATAAGTAAATAAAATCTTTTTAAAAATGAAAATAAAAGTCTTATAAGTCTGAACTGTTCTCTTATTCAGAAGGCTCTGGAGAAGTATCTATCCACTTTCATGTTCACCAAAGTTTTGGAGAGAATTCAGTTTTCTCAGCTAGCTGTAAGACTGAGGTTCTTGTTTTTTGATAGATCTTAGTTCCTAGAGGCATCTGTCTTGTCCTTGCTCTGTGCCCCCTCTATCTGACCAATGGAGGACCTCCCTCATGTTGAGTCAGTCTCATAGGAATCCGACTTATTTTGCCACAAGTTGATGAAAACACTGATTTTAAAGGGCTTGTATGATTTGATTAGGCCCACCCAGATAATCTGTCTTTTGACATATAATGTAACTAAATCATGGGAATAACATGCAGTTGGTATCAGCTTTCTATTATTGAGAAAACACACAGAAATTTAGTGGTTTAAATAATACAAATGTATTATGTTATAGTTGGAAGCCAGAAGTCTGAAACAGGTTTCACTGGGCTGAAATCAAGATGCTAGCAGGACTGAGTTACTTCTGGAGGCTCTAAGGGAGAGTTTGTCCTCTTTGTCTTTTCTAGTTTCTAGAGACTGTCCTAATCCCTTGGCTCACACTCCCCCTCAAAGCCAGCAAGCCCAATCTTTTTCACACTGTCGTCTCTGTTTCCTTCTGCCTACCGCAGAAAAAGGAAGGTTATATATTATATATTATATAAATATATGCACTGTCATCCAGGCTTTGTTGTTCCATTTATAGATCATAGGAAAAGTAGATTTAGCATAATTCTTAAGGGCCCAAAGATTTTTGGAATGGAAAATGAGCACTGGCTTCAATTTAAGGTCACCAGCTGCATTAGCCTATACTTTGAAGATCTGAAGCTAGATATTGACTTCTCTGCTCTAGCTATGAAAGTCCTAGATGACATCTTCTTCCAAGAGAAAACGGTTTCATAGAAAGCTTCTCATAGAAAGCTGTCTCACTGAAAGTCTGTTGTTTAGTGTAACCGCCTTCATTAATGATCTTAACTAGATCTTCAGGAGAACTTGCTGAAGCTTCTCCAGCTGCACTTACTGCTTCGCTTTGCACTTTTATGTTATGGAGATGGTTTCTTTCTTTAAACCTCATCAACAAGCCTCTGCAAATTTCAAACCTTTCTTCTACTTTCTTACCTCTCTCAGCCTCCATAGAACTGAAGAGACTTAGGACCTTGCTCTGAATTAGGCTTTGGCTTAAGGGAATGTTGTGATGGTTTGATCTACTATGCAGATTACCAAAACTTTTTCCATATCAGCAATAAGGCTGTTTTGCTCTTTTATCATTCACGTGTTCACTGGAGTACCACTTTTAATTTCCTTCCAGATCTTTTCCTTCGCATTCACAACTTAGCTAGCTGTTTGGTGCAATAGACCTAGCTTTCAGCTTATCTGGGCTTTGACATGCCTTCCTCATTAAACTTAATCAATTATAGTTTTTTATTTAAAGTGAGAGATCTATAACTCTTCCTTTCACTTAAACACTCAGAGGCCTTTGTAGGTTTATTTGCTGGGCTGATTTTAAGATTGTTGTGTCTCAGGGAATAGGGAGGCCCAAGGAGAGGGAAAGAGATGGGAGAATGGCTGGTTGGTAGAGCAGTAAGAACACATGGAATATGTGTTAAGTTTGCTGTCTTACATGGGTGCAATTTGTGGCACCCCAAAACAACTACAACAGTAACAGCAAAGATCACTGATCACAGATCATCATAACAAATACTAATGAAAAAGTTTGAAATACTACAAGAATTGCCAAAATATGTGATACAAATGAGTTGAGCAAATGCTAATGGGAAAATGGTGCTGATAGAATTGCTCAACACAGGGCTGGAATAACCTTCAATTTGTAAAAAACACAATATCCAAAAAGTGCAATAAAGCAGAGTACAATAAAATGGGGTATGCTTGTATGAATTTTTAAAAAAATAATAATAAACTGAGTAACTATGCACTAACCACCCTGCTTAAGAAATGTCACATTAATAATCCCCTTGGATTTCAGCTATCACCTTCCATCACCTGTTTATCTACTTTATAGCATTTTGGAGATATACTTTCTAATAGCATTGCACAAAAGAAAACCCATATTACTTTTTTTTTCTCACTAAATGTCATAGATTTTTTTTTCTACAATCATGTATAGCTTTTTTCAGTAGTTTCTTTTGTCCATCCTATAATTCTGGAGTGTGTGTTTCAGTGCAGACTCAGTTCTATGTGGAGTGACTGTGTGAACATTATCTAGGAAGATGCACAGTGACACTGGGCATGACCTGGTGATGGTTGTGAATTGGCATTAACATAGTATTAACTCATCATCTAAGTGCATGGAATGTCTCCCCATAAATCCTGATTATCTACTATCTTTCTATGTCCTCAGACACTTACGTTGTAATTTTAATTGGGTAAAATCCCTGATATTTTATAGTTTGTTATTATAAAAAGCATTTATTTCACTTTACTATTTTTTCTTCTTGGTTATTGCTTTAGTAAATTGTTTTTCTTTCCAGAACTAATGAATAGCACTAATTAGTTCTAATTGTTGATTTTGTTGGTTATTTTTTTCTAGGTAGATAATCATACAATCTATAAATCATGAGGTATAGCTCTTCTCTTTCAATTTTTATGCCAGTTTTCTAGGTTTCTTTTTTTATACAGTTGGCTAGAATTTTCAATTTTCTTTTAAATACTGATGTGCAGATAGATAATAAGCATCTTTGTCATGCTCCCTAACTTAAAAAGAATGAATGCAATATTTCATTAGGGTTTGGGATATAATAAAGCCTTTTCAAATTAAGGAATATCCCTTCTTATTCTAATATGCTAAAAGTTTAATTTTTAGCAAAAAAATTATCAAATTTTTTCTACATTGGTTGAAATAAATTATTTTTCTTTTAATCTGTTAATATCTGTCATTAAATACACTAATCAATTTTATGATTTCAAAAACTTACATTTTGTGATAAAACCAATTTTTTTCATTATGTCATTACAAATGTATTAAGTTTACATAGCCAACAACTTATTTATGAATTTTGCATTTATTTTCATTAATAGAAAATTAGTTATTTTTCAAAGTTTCAAAGAACTCATACATAAATCTTCCTCAGGTTGTAGCCTTTTGAGAAAGGAAAACCTCAATGATCATTTTAGTTTCTTTATTGCTTATTAATGTTTGAATTATTTTTCTCATTCTCAGAGAGAAAACTAATTTACCCAATTTTCTGTTGCCATTTACTGGCAAAGATGAAAATTTAGCTCAGGCTTCACTGATTCCATTGCTTATGCTCTTAGCCACTATTAACTATTATTCAGCCTAATCTCATTTAGAAGACGTCCTCTCTAAATATGTAGTATAGAGAAAGAAAGAAATAGACAAATAGAATGAAAATCATATATATAAAAGATGACTCTTGTTAGCCTGAAATACAGATTGAAGGCAGATGTAATGAAGGAAGAAAAATAAGTGAGGAAGATTATCACAATAACACAGGCGTAAGTTGAAGAGTACAGAATGTATGATTGGTTGGAAATGAAAGAAAAGAAAATGGTAAATAGCCAAAACAAGAGAACATGTAATGAAATATAAGACCAAATAAAAACCCCTAAGAGTATGAAGCTGGGATACCCAGTTTCTTCAGCAAAAAACAAAACCAAACAAAACAAAAAACCTTACAACATTAAAGGAAAGGGTTAAAAAAGAACTGGTAGTGAATTAATTCAGTTATAATTCTTGGTGGTGTGTCTATCTATTCTTTTGCTTCCTAGTGTTTCTTCCCCTGTGGAAGGAATATCATTAGTTTAGCCTTCCTGGCTTCTCTCAGCCTTGACTTACTCCTCTCAAAGGATAGAAGAATGATTTAGAGAGAATTTTAGCAGAATATCCCACCCCCTTCCTCCTTATTTCCTTTGGGGTGAGCTGTATCTAAAGAGCATTCTGCTCTGTCCCACTTCCAGTAGTTCTAGAGAATCACATTTGATCCCTTCAGTGAGACCCCTGCCCCAGCTCAGAGCTGTCAGTGACAGGTGGTTAAATCTGTCCGATTCTGAGTCTCAGTATTAAGATTAGGTGTAAGCCACATTTTTCAAAACAGCTTTGACATTAATAAAATTTAGATTTGACTTCTCAATTTTGTTCTATGTGCAAATTAATTCAAAACTTAGGATAGATGAGTGATATTTTCTGCTTCTTCTAACACCAAGCACTCATTAAGACTGATATAAGATAATATGCATAGTGCTTTGAGGGGCGCCTGGGTGGCTCAGTCGTTAAGCGTCTGCCTTTGGCTCAGGTCATGATCCCAGGGTCCTGGGATCGAGCCCCGCATCGGGCTCCCTGTTCGGCGGGAAGCCTGCTTCTCCCTCTCCCACTCCCCCTGCTTATGTTCCCTCTCTTGCTGTGTCTCTCTCTGTCAAATAAATAAATAAAATCTTTAAAAAATATATGCATAGTGCTTTGAAATTTTAAAAAAAACACACACACACAGTTGATTTGTTTAAAATGAAGATAAGAATTTGTGAAATATTCACAGAGATGTGAATTAAAATCCTGGAAAAGGACTAAGAAAAACTGAGTTTGGAGATTCATGTTTGAGAATTCCATACATATGAAGAAACAGAGTGTATATTCCAGGACACAAGACTTCGCTGGAATGTTAAGAGGTAAATCATAAACCAAGGGAAAAGTATTTTTTGAGGAGGAGGAGATTTATGACAATATTAGATATCCCAGAGGATTTGGTAAGAAGATGAAAGATGCAAGTGATGCACTTCAAAAGAAATATTTCTCTATGTGGTGAGAGCTGAGCACCATGTAGTTGTCCTAGGATTGTGAGAGAGAGAGAGAGAAAAAAAAACATCACAGAATTCTTGAGTTAAGAGTAAACTCTATGCCTAAGTACCTACTGTTTCTTCCAGTTCTAACACAGTCCACAAATATGCTTAACACACTACCCTTTTAAAGTCACTTGCAACCTAAGATGAACAAACAGCATTGATGAAGGTCTTTATGGCATGTGTATGTGCATGTGTAAGTGTTGGGGATTATATTTTATATATATTATATATATTTGAAGAAATTATATTTGTCAGAAATTGTGAGACAAAATTATTATTCCATAAAACTCTTAGAAGAAAACATAGGTAGTAATTTCCTTGACATTGGACTTAGCAACATTTTTCTAGATATGTTGTCTCAGGCAAGGGAAACAAAAGTAAAAATAAACTATCCAGACCATCCAAAATAGAAAGCTTTTGCACCATCAGAACCATCAACAAAACTAAAAGGCAGGTAAAATATCTATAATCAGAAAAGTATAAAACACTAATGAAATAAATTCAAGATGATGCAAAGAAATGGAAAGACATTCTATGCATGGATTGGAAGAACAAATGTTGTTAAAACTCTATACTACCCAAAGCAATCTGCAGATTTAATGCAATCTTTATCAGAATACCCAAAGCATTTTTCACTGAACTAGAACAATCCTAACATTTGTATGGAACCACAAAATACCTCAAAAGGCCAAAGCAGTCTGGAAAAAGAAAAGCAAAACTGGAGGCATGACAATTTCAGATTTAAAGTTATATTACAAAGCGATAGTAATCACAACACTATTATCCTGGCATAAAAATAGGCATGTAGATCCAAACTATGGAAAGAACCAAGATGTCCATCAACAGATGAATGGATAAAGAAGATGTCATATATATATATATATATATATATATATATATATATATACACACACACATATACAATGGAATATTATGCAGCCATCAAAAAGAATGAAATCTTGCCATTTGCAATGATGTTGATGGAACTGGAAGGTATTATGCTGAGTGAAATAAGTCATTCAGAGAAAGACATGTATCATATGACCTCACTGATATGAGGAATTCTTAATCTCAGGAAACAAACTGAGGGTTGCTGGAGTGGTGGGGGGTGGGAGGGATGGGCTGGCTGGGTGATAGACATTGGGGAGGGTATGTGCTTTGGTGAGTGCTGTGAATTGTGTAAGACTGTTGACTCACAGACTTGTACCTCTGAAACAAATAATACATTATATGTTAAAAAAAAGAAGATAGTAGGAAGGGTAAAATGAAGGGGGGCAAATCGGAGGGGGAGATGAACCATGAGAGACTATGGACTCTGAGAAACAAACTGAGGGTTCTAGAGGGGAGGGGGGTGGGGGGATGGGTTAACCTGGTGATGGGTATTAAAGAGGGCACGTATTGAATGGAGCACTGGGTGCTATATGCAAACAATGAATCATGGAACACTACATCAAAAACTAATGATGTAATATATGATGATTAACATAACATAATAAAATTAAAATAAAATAAAATCATTACTCCATATCAGTTTTAAAAAAATAGGCATGTAGATCAACAGAATAGAACAGAAAACCCAGAAATAAACCCACAATTATATGGTCAATTCATCTTTAACAAAGGAGGAATGAAAAGGGGATGGGGGAAAAAGACAGTCTCTTCAACAAACAGTGTTGGGAAAACTGGACAGCCACATGCAAAAGAATGAAACTGGACCACTTTCTTTCACCATACACAAAAATAAACTCAAAATAGATTACAGATCAAATATAAGAATTGAAACCATGAAGGTCCTTGAAGAGAGTACAGGCAGTAATCTCTTTGACATCAGCTGTAACAACATTTTTCTAGATATGTCTCCTGAGGCAAGGGAAATAAAAGCAAAAAAATAAACTCTTTGGACTACATCAAAATAAAAAAAAGATATCTGCACAGGGAAGGAAACAGTCAACAAAACTAAAAGACAACCTCCTAAATGGGAGAAGATATTTGCAAATGACATCTCTGATAAAGGGTTGGTATCCAAAATATATAAAGAACTGATACAACTCAACACCGAAAAACAAATAATCCAATTTAAAAATGGGATGACATGAACACGCATTTCTCCAAAGAACACATAAAGATGGCCAATAGACACATGGACAGTTGCTCAACATCACTCATCATCAGGGAAATGCAAATCAAAACCACAAGACATATCATCTCATGCTAGTCAGAATGGCTAAAATCAAAAACACAAGAAACAAGTGTGGGAGAGGGTATGGAGAAAAAGGAACACATGCACTGTTGGTGGGAATGCAAACTGGTACAGCCACTGTGGAAAAATAGGATAGAAGTCCCTCAAAAAAATAAAAAATAGAACTATCTTATGACCCAGTAATGGCACTACTGGGTATTTACCCAAAAATACAAAAATATAAATTCAAAGGGATATATGCATCACTATGCTTATTGCAGCATTATTTACAATAGTCAAATTATGGAAGCAGCCCACGTGTCCATCAAGAGATGAAAGGAGAAAGAAGAGGTAGTGTGTGTGTATAAGCCATAAGAAAGAATGAATTCAGCTATAAGAAAGAATGAAATCTTGCCATTTGCAACAACATGGATGGTAGAGAGTATAATGGTAAGTGAAATAAACCAATCAGAGATAAATACCATATTATCTCACTCATATGTGGAATTTATGAAAGAAAACAAATGAGCAAAAGGAAAGAGAGAGAGACAAATCAAGAAACACTCTTAACTATAGAGAACAAACTGATGGTTACCAGAGAGGAGGTGGGTGGAGGGTGGGAGAAATAGGTGATGGGGATTAAAGAGTACAATTATCATGATAAAAAAATATAATAAAATAAAATGATTTTAAAAACCTAAAAGGCAACCTACTAAATGGAAGAAGTTATTTTCAAATCATGTATCTGATAAGGGATGAATATCCAAAATATATAAAGAACTTATATAACTCAATACCTAATAATAATAATCTAATTTAAAAATGGACAAAGGACCTGAATGGACATTTTTCTAAAGAAGACATACAGATGGGCAACAGATACATGAAGAGATGCTCAACATCACTAATCATCAGGGAAATGTAAATCAAAACTACAATGAGATATTATTTCACACCCTTTAGAATGCTTAGAATCAAAAAGACAAGAAATAACAAATGTTAACAAGGATATGGAGAAAAAGGAACCCCTGTGCACTGTTGGTAGAAATATAAATTGGTGCAGCCACTGTTGAAAACAATGTGAATTTTCCTCAAAAAATTAAAACAGAAATACCAGATTATCCACTCATTTCACTACTATGTATTTACCCAAAGAAAACAAAAACACTAATTCAAAAAGATACATGTACCCCTATGTTTATTGCAGCAATGTTTACAACAGGCAAGATAAGGAAGCAATGCAAGTGTCCATCAATAGATGACTTGATGAAGGAATGTGTGTGTGTGCGTGTGTGTCTATATATACATAGATGACGTGGGAGAGGAGCTTGGGAAGATGGTGGAGTAGGAGAACCCTAAGCTCACCCTATTCCATGTTTACAGTAAGACCTCACATCTGTGTAAATAAACTGGAGAAGGATCTGAACTCTGGCAGAACAAACTCCACAATTGGGACACCTGGGTGGCTCAATCAGTTAAGCATCTGACTCTTGATTTTGGCCCAGGTCATGATCTCAGGGTTGTAAAATTGAGCCCTGTGTTGGATCCCGCTTAGGATTCTCTCTCCCCCTCTCCCTTTGCCTCTCCCCACTCACATGTGCACACTCTCTAAGAACAACAACAACAACAAAACAGCAACAAACAAAACACTCCATAACTAAATGTAGAGAGGAAGCCACATCTGAGTGAGAGGTTAGGAAGGGCAGAAGTGGTAATCAGAAGCTGCCCTGGATCCAGCCCAGGACTAGCAGCTCAGCGCAAATTTTGCTAACACCACCACTTTGCCCATGAGCCCTTCTGCAGGCACACCCCCTCAGAGCCAGCCTGTCTGGGTCTCACTAACACCACAAGAAAGTAACCATAGCCCACAACAGGCAGAGTCATAGCAGATATCTAAACTGAAAGGAAAAGTGACTTAGACACAACAGGAGGACGCAAACAACACATGTAGATGACTCCCCTGAAGTTCTAGGTTCTGGTGAACACAGAACACTGCGTTGCAGGGCACTACAGGACGTCATAACGCCCCTACAACCAAGAGCAGAGGACATAGCTGACTTTTTTAAGACACAGAAACAGACACAAGAAAAAATGAGGAGACAAGAATACATTCCAAATGAAAGAACAGGAAAAATCACAGCAGAAGATCTAAGTGAAATAGAAATAAGTAATATGGCTGATAGAAAATTTAAAGTAATGATCATAAAGATAATCACTGGACTTCAGAAAATGGTGAAGGACATCAGTGAGACCCTGGAAAAAGAGATAAAAAATAACATATCAAAGATGAAGAACTCACTAAATGAAATTAAAAATACAGTAGATGGAATACATAGTAGTCTACAGGAAACAGAGGAATGTGTAAGTTACCTACTAGGATAGAGTAATGGAAAAAAAAAATCAAGCTGAACAGCTGAGAAACAAATACTGCATAATGAGAATAGACTTAGAGAACTCAGCAACACAATCAAACATAACAACATTCACATTGTAGGGATCCCAGAAGGAGAAGAGAGAGAAAACAGGGCAGATAATGTATTTGATGAAATCATAGCTGAAAACTTCCTGAATCTGAGGAGGGAAACAGAGATCCAGATTTAGGATGCACAGAGTCCCCAACAAATTCAACCAAAGGAGGACCACACCAAGACACACAGTAATTAAAATGGCAAAAAAAATAGTGATAAAGGAAAAAAAAAACTTTATAGGCCAGAAAAAATTGGCATGATATATATTCAAATGCTAAAAGGGAAAAAATCTACAGGTAAGAATACTCTATCTAGTAAGGCTATCATTCAGAATAGGCCAAATGAAGAGCTTCCCAGACAAACAAAAGTTAAAAAAACTCATGACCTTGAAACTAGCCCTACAAGAAATTTTTTTTTTTTTTAAGATTTTATTTATTTATTTGACAGAGAGAGACACAGCGAGAGAGGGAACACAAGCAGGGGGAGTGGGAGAGGGAGAAGCAGGCCTCCCACAGAGCAGGGAGCCCGATGCGGGGCTCGATCCCAGGACCCTGGGATCATGACCTGAGCCGAAGGCAGATGCTTAACAACTGAGCCACCCAGGCACCCCAATTTACAGTGTCTACAAGAAATGTTAAGAGGGACTCTGAAAAACAAAAATCGTAAGTAAGAGTAAGAAACACAGAAAACACAAAAGCAAAAGCAAAAAAAAAAAATTATTTATACCTGTAAAAACCAGAGAAGCACAAAATAAAAGGTTGTATAATATACTAAATATGTGAAATGTAGAGGGGAAAAAAGAATGAGTTCATAATTAAGCAACCATCATTAATATACACTGCTATATGCAGATGTTACATATAAATTGAATAGCAAGCACAAATCAAAAGCCAGTAATAGATATGCAGAAAATATAGGGTAAGGAATCCAAGCATTTTGCTAAACAAAGCCAACTAATCATGAGAGGAGAGAGCAAGAGAAGAAAGGAACAGAAAGGAACTACAAAAACAACCATAAAACAAATAACAAAATGGCAAAAAATACACACATATCAATAACTATTTTAAATGCAAATAGACTAAATGCTCCAATCAAAAGACACAAGGTGACAGAATGGGTTAAAAAAAAAAAAAAAAAAAAAAGACCAGCTATATGCTGCCTGTAAGAGACTCATTTCAAACCTAAAGACACATGCATACTGAAAGTGAAAGGATGGAGAAATATTTATCATGCAAATGGACATCAAAGGAAAGCCTGAGTAGCAATACTTGTATTGTACAAAATAGACTATAAAACAAAGTCTTTAACAAGGGACAAAGAAAGGCACCATATAATCATAAATGGTCAATCCAACAAAAAGATATAGCAACTGTAAATATTTATGCACCCAATGTGGGAGCACCTAAATACACAAAGCAGATAATAACAAACAAAAGAAAAAGTTGATAGTAATACAATAATAGTAGAGGACTTTAACACTCCAGTTACATGAATGGACATCTCATTCAAACAGAAAATCAACAGAGCAACAATAACTTTGAACGACACATTGGACCAGATGGATCTAAAAGATATATTCAGAACATTCCATCCTAAAGCATCAGTGACACATTCTTCTTAGGGCACATGGAATATTCTCCAGGATAGATTACATATTAGGTCACAAAACAATCATCAACAAATTAAAAAAAGATTGAAGTCATACTGTGAATCTTTTCTGACCACAACACTATGAAATAAGAAATCAACCACAAGAAAAAACCTGAATAGCACACAAATACATGAAGGTTAAATAGCATGCTACTAAACAATGAATGGGTCAACCAAGAAATCAAAGACAAAATAAAAAAAAAAATACCTGTAGACAAATGAAAATGAAAACACAATGGCCTAAAATCTATGGAATACAGCAAAAACTGTTGTAAGAAGGAAGTTAATAGCAAAAAGGCCTACATCAGGAACAAAATCCCAAGTAAACAACCTAACCATACATCTAAAGGAACTAGAAAATGAACAACAAACAAAACCCAAAACCAGTAGAAGGAAGGAAATAATAAAGATAAGAGCAGAAATAAACAAAATGGAAACTAAAGATATAGAATGGATCAATAAAACCAGGAGCTGGTTCTTCGAAAAGATCAACCAAATTGATAAACCTTTAGACAGACTCATCAAAAAAAAATTTTTTTAATTAAAAAAGAGTTCTCAAAATCAGAAATGAAAGGGGAGAAATAACCACCAACACCACAGAAATACAAGAGATTATAAAAGAATATTATGGAAAATTTATGCCAACAAATTGAACAACCTAGAAGGAATGGATAAATTCCTAGAAAAAAATAACCTCCCAAAGCTGAATCAGGAAGAAACAGAAAATTTGAACAGATAATTAGCAATGGAATTGAATCAATAATCAAAAAACTCCCAGCAAATAAAAGTCCAGGGCCAGACGGCTTCACAGGTAAATTCTACCAAAGAAGAGTTAATACCTATTTTTCTCAAACTATTCCAAAAAATAGAAGAGGAAGGAAAACTTCCTAATTCATCCTATACAGCCAGGATTACCCTGATACCAAGACCGGATAAATGTGTGCTCTGTCAAATAAATAAATAAAATATTAAAAAAAAAAAAAAGATACCACAAAAAAAAAAAGAACTACAGGTCAATATTGCTGATGAACACAGATGCAAAAATCCTCAACAAAATATTAGCAAACTAAATCCAATGATACATTTTAAAAAATCATTCACCACAATCAAGTGGGATTTATCCCTGGGAGGAAAGGGTGTTTCAATACACGCAAGTCAACCAATGTGATATATCACATTAATAAAAGAAGGGATAAAAAAAACCATATGATCATTTCAGTAGGTGCAGAAAAAATTTTTGACACAGTACAACATCTATTCATGACCAAAAAAAAAAAAAGTAGGATTAGAGGGAACATACCTCAACACAATAAAGGCCATATATGAAAACCCACAGCCAACATCATATTCAAAGGTGGAAAAACTGAGAGCATTTCCCCTAAGGTCAGGAACAAGACAGAGATGTCCACTCTGACCACTATTATTTAATATAGTACTGGAAGTCCTAGCCACAGCAATCAGGCAAGAGGAAGGAATAAAAGGCATCCAAATTGGTAAGGAAGAAGTAAAATTATCACTACTTGCAGAGAACATGATACTATATATATATAGAAAAACCTAAAGACTCCACCAAAAAACTACTAGACCTGATAAATGAATTCACTAAGGTTGCAGGATACAAAATCAACATAGAGAAATCTGTGGCATTTTTATATACTAATAATGAAGCAACAGAAAGAGAAATTAAGGAGCAATCCTATTTACAATTACACCAAAGATAATAAAATACCCTAGGTATAAACTTAACCAAGGAGGTGAAAGACCTCTACTCTTTTATTTATTTATTTTTTTTAGAAAGACCTCTACTCTTAAAACTATAAAACATAAATGAAAGATATTGAAGATAACACAAAAAAGTGAAAAGATACTCCATATTCATAGATTGGAGGAAAATTTTCTTAAAATGTCCATGCTATCCAAAGTAATCTACAGATTTAAGGCAGTCCCTATCACAATACCAACAACACTTTGCACAGAACTAGAAAAACAATTGTAAAATTTATGTGGAACCACAGAAGACCCCCCAAATAGCCAACACAACCTTGAAAAATAAAAACAAAGCTAGAGATATCACCATTCCAGATTTCTAGCATACTACAAAGCCAGTATAATCAAAACAGTTTGGTACTGGCATAAAAATAGACACAGATCAATGAAAGAGAAAGGCTATAAATAAAGCCACATTTATATGATCAATTAGTCTTTTACAAAGGAGGAAAGAATATACAATGGGAAAAAGTCTCTTCAACAAACGGTGTTAAGAAAGCTGGAGAGCTACATGCAAAAGAATGAAAATGTACCACTTTCCTACACCATACACAAAATAAATTCAAAGTGGATTAAGGGCCTAAATGTAAGGCCTGAAACTATAAAAATAGAAGAGAGCACAGGCGGTAATTTCTCTGATGTCAGATGTAGCAACTTATTTTCTAGTTATGTCCTGGAGGCAAGGGAAACAGAAGCATAAATAAACTACTGGGACTACATCAAAATAATAAGCTTCTGCACGGTGAAGGAAACAGCCAATAAAACTAAAAGACAACCTACTGAATGGGAACAGATATTTGCAAATGACATCTCTGATAAAGGGTTAATATCCAAAATTTATAAAGAACTGATACAACTCAACACCTAAAAAACAAATAGGGCGCCTGGGTGGCTCAGTTGGTTAAGCGACTGCCTTCAGCTCAGGTCATGATCCCGGAGTCCCTGGATCGAGTCCTGCATCAGGCTCCCTGCTCCGCGGGAAGCCTGCTTCTCCCTCTCCCACTCCCCCTGCTTGTGTTCCCTCTCTCGCTGTGTCTCTCTCTGTCAAATAAATAAATAAAATCTTAAAAAAAATAAAAATAAAAATAAAAATAAATAAAAAACAAATAATCCAGTTAAAAAATGGGCAGAAGACATGAACACACTTTTCTCCAAAGAACACATACAGATGGCCAATAGACACATGGAAAGATGCTCAACATCACTCCTCATCAGGGAAATGCAAATCAAAACTACTGTGACATATCACCTCACACTGAACAGAATGGCTAAAATCAAAAACACCAGAAACAAGTATTGCGGAGAATGTGAAGAAATAGGAACTTTGTACACTGCTGGTGGGAGTGCAAACTGGTGCAGCCACTGTGGAAAAGAGTCTGGGTTTCCTCAATAAGTTAAAAATAGAACTACACTACAATTCAGGATTGGCACTACTGGGTCTTTACCAAAAAAATACAAAAACATGAATTCAAAGGGATACACGCACCACTATGTTTATTGTAGCATTATTTACAATAGCCAAATTATGGAAGCAGCCCAAGTATCCACTGGTAGATGGATGGATAAAGAGGTGGTGTGTGTACCCATACACACACACACACAGGAATATAATTTAGCCATAAAAAGTATAAAACCTTGGGGCGCCTGGGTGGCTCAGTCGTTAAGTGTCTGCCTTCGGCTCAGGTCATGATCCCAGGGTCCTGGGATCGAGCCCCGCATCGGGCTCCCTGCTCAGCGGGAAGCCTGCTTCTCCCTCTCCCACTCCCCCTGCTTGTGTTCCCTCTCTCGCTGTGTCTCTCTGTCAAATAAATAAAATCTTTAAAAAAAAAAAAAAGTATAAAACCTTGCCACTTGCAACAACACGGATGGAGGTACAGCGTAATGCTAAGTGAAATAAACCAGTCAGAAAAGACAAATACCATACGATTTCACTCATGTGTGGAATTCAAAAAGTGAAACGGATGAACATGGCTGGGTGGGGGTGGGGGGGGAGAAGAAAGAAACAAACCAAGAAACAGACTCTTAACTATAGAGAACAAACTGCTGGTTACCAGAGGAGATGTGGGAGGGGGAATGGGTAAAACAGGGAATAGAGTTTAAAGAGTACACTTATGATGATGAGCACTGAGTAATGTGTAGAATTGCTGGCTCACCATATTGCACACAAGAAACTAATATAACACTGTATGTTAATTATACTGAAATTAAAATGCAAAGCTTAATAAAAAATAATAAAATACTTAAAAAAAGATCAGTCATAAAAAAGAATGAGATCTTGCCATTTGCAAAAGGGATGGACCTAGAGGGTATTATGCTAAGTGAAATAAGTCAGACACAGAAAGACAAATACCATATGATTTCACTTATATGTAGAATCTAAGAAATAAACAAATGAACAAACAAACAAAAGCAGAAACAGACCTGTAAATAGAGAACAAACTGATGGTTGCTAGAGGGGAGGGTGGTTGGTGGAATGGAAAAAATGGATGAAGGGGAGAAGAGATACAGGCTCCTAGTTATGAAATAAGTCACAGCAACAAAAGGCACAGCATAGGGAACATAATCAATGGTATTGTAATAGCATTCTATGGTAATAGCAGCCACATTTGTGGTGAACATAGCATACATACAGACTGGTCGAATCACTACATTGTACAACTGAAACTAAAGTAACATTTTATGTCAACTATAATTCAATTTATTTATTTTTTTTAAAGATTTTATTTATTTATTTGACAGAGAGACACAGTGAGAGAGGGAACACAAGCAGGGGGAGTGGGAGAGGGAGAAGCAGGCTTCCCGCCGAGCAGGGAGCCCGATGGAGGGCTCGATCCCAGGACCCTGGAATCATGACCTGAGCCGAAGGCAGACGCTTAACGACTGAGCCACCCAGGCGCCCCCTATAATTCAATTTAAAAAATAAATAAAATTTGGTTTCTGTGCTTAGTTGGGAACTTTCAATTTTCAGTTCTTGATCCTTCAAGGTAAAAAAAGAATACCAAATAACAATTTTTTTAAAAAAACCTGTTATCTTTTATTCCCTTTCCTCTTTTGACTTTACTATGCATTTCCTGATCTTCTTATTCTTTTCATTCTTTTCCCATTTTCTCAATGTTTTAATAGTATTTAAGTCTAGAAAAAAATTAATAAGGTTTTATTTGACTTGGGAGAGGATTAGATTGGATTTGCTTTTTTCCTCTTAGTTTATCCTCATTTCACAGTTCTAAGTTGTAATAAATTAATTCTAACTTTAAAGAGAAGCATGAAAAAACTTGGTTTGTATTTTCACCATTGCCTCTATTCCAAGTTAGAAATTCCCAATATTATTAAATCTATTTTCAATTTTGTGAATATTGATCCTGAAAGGATATATAAATACACCATCATTGTCTTTAGCTTCTTCCCTGCCTGGACAAATAGAGACTGGATCCTCTAAATTTCCCATATCTTACTAAAATATTTACTGTAGAAAATTTTAAGGATATGAATAAACATGGAATAATAACTCACGGGACCAGCAATTTGGTTATAATTGGTTCCTCAGACCTATCCTTACACTATATTTAGACTCCAGTTCTATCACTGATTGACTCTTCATTTTCCCAAATCTCTTTTCAACCAAAAAAGATATGCTGAGGTTTTTTTGTTTAGTTAGTACATAAACCATATGTATCTAATCAGTTTATAGATTGACTTTCTTATATTAGAGTCAATCAACTCTGGTCAGTGATGAGAGTAAGAGGAAGGGGTCATTACATGGTATAAATTATTGCTTATTTGACATGGCTGAATAGACAAGAAGGATGAAGAGTATGCAGGAATTAGGAATAGTACATTCAGGACTTTGATCATGGACATTTTTTCATATTATCCATACACATAATATTACCCTATGTATAGTTAAGAACCCTTACTCTCTCCTCAAAGAGACATTCAGTCAATTCATTCTAATAACTGTTAACAATACAGTTCCATGGTATATGCTGTTTCCAGTATCAAAAATCCAATAATGATGTTAACGTCATTCTGCAACCTTGAAATTTTCAGACATTACTAATATAGCCTGTATAGAATATTTGGGGAAAGCAAACACAACATTCAATTATCGTAAATTCTATTTAATTTTAAGAAAAAAATTACTATGAATAACATTAGTGAGTCTTAATCCCTGCAGCTAGTTAAGAGGCCATTCCTTTACCCATTTCCATGTTCTACAGGCATTAGGCCAATACTTTATCAAGAGTTTTTGCCAGATATCTCTATTACTGATAAATCTAAGTCCATGTGGGTCTTGCCTATAAGGTTCAATTAACATTTACAAATGGCAACACAATATAACACTTAGGTAATCCAAGTAATGTAGTAGAAATATTATTTATTTTTGAAAATTAGTCACTTGCCGAACAATGTAATATGTCTACATTTTAACAAAACAAACACAAATTGTGTTTTCATGTGTAATAAGGAGCCCAAATTTCCAATGCCTTATTTTAAATTTATTGGAACCAGTATCACATTTTCTTGTAGAAGTGTCATTTAATTTGGTGGTAAAAACCTCCAGACCCCCAGAAACCAGTATGGAGTTCAAGAAAAATTTGAGAGAGTTTATTATGTGTAAAGTTTTAGAAAATTCTTAGCCATTATTTCCTTAAATATTACTTCTGCCCAAATCCTCTATCCTCTCCCTTACAGAAGCTGATTGTGTGAATATTAGACCATTTTGCTCTATCTCCTGTGAAATTTATTTTGCCTTCTGCATTTTTCAGCCATTTATCTGTCCATACCTCATTCTGAGTATTTTCTTCTCATCCATTTTGCAGTTTATCTCTCCTGTTATGTCTGCTCAGCTTCATTTTAGTTCTTGATTTTTTTTTTCTTTTTGCTTTAGCTACAATGATTTTTAGTTGTAGGATTTACATTTGGTTATTTTTATAGTTCTGAGATCTCTGCCAAAGTTTTTATAATTACTTAATTCTACACAGTAAGGAAATAATAGCTTATGTCTGGTAGGGCAGCAAGTTGTATAGATGAGATCCCCCTTAAGCAAGCATTTACTTATTATTATAAATAGAATGATAGCTATCTAAATTAGAGCTCCTGTAGATTTGGTTCCGTTTTCTGTTGTTTTTTCTTAGTTTTAATTTTATTATCTCCCCAGGTGGCCTGTTTAGATTAAAATGCATGGAGGCTGTTTCTTTTCTTCTTTTTTTTTTTTTTTCACAGCAACAATATACATTTATTCTTTTTTTTTTTTTATGAGAAAAGATGTTTGGGTTTTTTTTATTCTTATGTTAATCCCCATACATTACATCATTAGTTTTAGATGAAGTGTTCCATGATTCATTGTTTGTGCATAACACCCAGTGCTCCATGCAGAATGTGCCCTCCTCAATACCCATCACCAGGCTAACCCATCCTCCCACCCCCCTCCCCTCTAGAACCCTCAGTTTGTTTTTCAGAGTCCATCGTCTCTCATGGTATGGAGGCTGTTTCTTCATCATAGGTGCAATTTCCATTTCACAGTTGAAACATGGGGACTTGTGCAGCTTATGTGATTTTGATTTAAAGAGAACCCATTACAGAGTCAGGATATTGGGCAAAACTCCTGAAAGTCCTGACTTTGTATCAGAGAAATGATCTATCTTTACTAGGGTCCAGTTGCAGGTTCACTTGCCAGAACAGTAGGGTAGGGGGAGGAAGGCTGGACTCCAAAACTTAAAGTACGGGAGAGCATCAATGCCAAAGACACCAAGTAGCTCTGAAATTTTTGTGACCAAACACTAAAACTTTGTGGCCACTGATGCCTGTACTTTTATGGATTCTGAAGGAAATACAGGGCTTCAGAGAAGACTATTTTATAGTTCTCAAGATTGGTTCCAAAATTCCTTGTTGTAGGGCATTCATTCAAATTTGTTTGTTGAGTTGGTAGAATTTAGTAAAACACCCAGGTCTGGAGTGTACTGTTTTCAAAATATAAAAGCCCAATCAAGGATCAGGCCTCTGTCTTTGTAATTAGTAGCTAAAGGCATAGCTTTTTTTGTTTTTGTTTTTTTCTTTCTTTTTTTTTTTTTTTAAAGATTTTATTTATTTGACAGAGACACAGCGAGAGAGGGAACACAAGCAGGGGGAGTGGGAGAGGGAGAGAAGCAGGCTTCCCGCCAAGTAGTGAGCTGGACGCGGGGCTCGATCCCAGAACTCTGGGATCATAACCCGAGCCGAAGGCAGACGCTTAACGACTGAGCCACCCAGGCGCCCCATTTTTTTCTTTCTTAATAGGAGGATGTAGAATGTCCTCTCAGGCTCTGAGGCAATCATTGGGATGCAGAGCCTTAGAATATTGAGCGCATTCATGACCCATATATAGTCAACTAGCCTGGATGTCTTGCAATGTAATGAAGGCATTTTTAATAGCATTTCTAAGATTAACAATATATCATCAGTGTAATAGAATGGTTAAATTTCAACCAGCATACAGAATTCTAGAGTTGGCAAGCAAGCAAATGACATAGTCTGGGTAGTTTGGGATATCAAGCCATAGAAGTGTATTGAATGCCTTTTCAGATGAAGACAAACTGACATAACTGTATTTCAGGGAAGGTATTTAAAAAAGAGAGCATTAGCAATAGTCAGAACAGCATGCCAACTGCCAGTGGTGTCAGAAATTCGCAATGACCTCAGACACAGTGGGAACAATGGTGACTACTTCCTCTGTGGTTTATAGCATCAATAACTTTTACCAGCCAGATAAGGCTGTTAAAGTGGAAGACAGCATTGCATACTATTCCCACCTATGTTAAATCTTATATGAAAAAACTAAATTCGTGTTCTCCTTTTAGCATAGGAACAATGTTTCCATCGTACAATCCTGGCCAGCTTTAGGCATTCAAGACTTTCTTGACCATACATGTAACTGGCTGTTACAGAATCCAATAACAGGGCTGTAAATGAATTTATCTAATCAAAAGAACATACATTCACACACCCTGGATATCCCCATCAGTTATATAGGCTGACATAAAAAACAGCAAGTCAATCCAAAAACAAAAGCCAAAACAGTAGCCATATTAGCTCTGGTTTGGGAATTTGAAGGGCTTCCTCTGAGGGGATTCAGATTGTTGTACTAGGTCTTAGACTTGTTTCTAATTTATTATGTCAATATAAATCTCTTAAATCTGAATTTATATTCCGTCAGTTGATTTATTTGAGTTTTTGCTCCCTAGAAATAGCCAAAAAAACAAAAACGAAAACAAAAACAACTCCAGGTTTTGTTTTGTTTTCATGAGCTGGTATGTCCCTTTCATACTATGAGAAAGGTCTGCAACAATCGCCAAGATGAGTCATCCTTATAATTGTGTGATCTTCCAGGTTTTAGCTACAACACATTATCATTCATGTAGGTGTTCCCCAGACTCTGCAAAATCTAGCCTCCCTTTCATTGGCTAACTGTAGTCCCAGTTACCCATGATTTCCTTGTGTGACATATCTACTTCACTTTAGAAAGGCTTCTGTGTTTGGGGCCCTATGGTGGCTTAATACCACTGCTTCCAGTCTTTGGACATGGGTGAACAGCGACCACAGGCTCCTGGGCTTCTAGAGTCCATGGTTACCTTGCCTACTCCAGAGCGTCTGGACACTGGCCACCCAGCTTGATCCTGGGCTATGAAATAACACTGTGGTCCCCTGCCCATGGCAGAAAAAGTGGCTCTCTCAGTAGTTCTGCCATTGTTTTCAGTCTCCCTACAACCACTGTCCCTAAAAAGGAGTATTTCTCATCTCCAGGCTAAGCCACTTAAACGTTGCCACTTTCAAGAACACATTGCACAGGGACAGAGTGGTATTTATCCCGTCAGTAATGCCAATTCTTGTGCAAGTGGTGCACACATCCAGCTAGTAGAAATACAAAACAGTTTGTTAAGAAAAAATAATTGGTGAAGTAGAAGAGCACACTGGAACCTCTAGGCTCCCCACCCCACCCCCGCCAGAGGTATACTTAGACCAGATAGAGTTAGACTGTATGCACCATGGCAAATGTTCTAATAAGAAGAATTTGATCTTTGAAATGCCCTGCATATTTATGAGAGAATGAGGCACAGGAAACATCTTTGTGCCTATGCAGCAATGGAAGGTCCTTGGTGGCAGAGTGATCTCAATAGCTGATAATCCACTATTCTTCTATTGAGTCAACTCTGTTAAATTGTCAAGGATGGGAGGAAATGTGCCTGAGGACCATCCATATTTGTTTTGTCTCCTGAAGTTATCTTCGTCTAGATTTTAAAATGGAATTCTCTTAGTCTAAGTTTCAGCCAAGTTGCTGAGACCATGGCTAAATTTCCAAAGTTATGATCTGAGACCCAGATGCAGAGTATATAATGAAGTTGTAAGAACACCAGTCATATACTCTTAGTTAACCACACATTTCTGGTTAAAAGTGGCGAGAAAGTTAGGATGACACTCAAAGAGGGTTTACTTGAAAAGAGTTTCTCTGTACTCTCACTACTCCTGAAGAAGAACACAGAGTTTGCTACCCCTTGATCTCAAGCCTAGCGAAAGGGTTTCAAAGGTGTTCAGCAAAAACTTGGTCAACATCCTCTATTTGTGAGGTGATCAGTAAACTAGTGTCTGAGTCATTCTTTAGAAATTTAAATGGACTGGGTGGAGGATCTTTGTCATAGCAGAACATGAGCTGCATTTTTAGGAGAATTTCATTTCTAGGATTTTCTAGGAAAGAGAACTAATGTTTCCTTGGACCAAATATGGACCTTAATTAGATGAAAGAGTTGGTGTGATATCATGCTAGATACTGCCAAGAAAACCACCTGGAGAAAAGAAAAAAAAAAATTAGCAAAAATAAGAAAAATTGAGGGGCGCCTAGATGGCTCAGTCCTTAAGCGACTGCCTTAAGCTCAGGTCATGATCCCGGGGTCCTGGGATCGAGCCCCGCATCAGACTCCCGGCTCAGTGGGAAGCCTGCTTCTCCCTCTCCCACTCACCCCTGCTTGTGTTACCTCCCTCACTGTGTGTCTCTCTCTGTCAAATAAATAAAATCTTAAAAAAAATAATAAGATAAAATGACACTGGATGTATAGCCACTAAAGAACAAATAAGGAACCAGGAAAAACAGCGATACATTTACCCTATCAAAAGCATCTTAGTTGACTAATCCATTGAAATGGGGGGATGGCAGATGGAAACATTTTTAAAAGAAAAATGACAGAAATTGATGAGAATCTAGTAGGTTCAGAAAAGGATAAAGCCAGAATAGTGCCAAATAAGTATAACTGTTTCAGTCCCTTTCAGTTCTTCCTTCCCTTTCAAGGATCAAAAGTCATGTCTAAATAAGCAGAGAGCTTGGAACTGACAAACTAGAGTGAGAAGAGCCTGAACCTGCCAGCTCTGTCTCATTACAACCTAACTTAGCTCAAGAAGTGGAAACTCAAGTGGAATTTGAATTTGTATTACTATTGTAGTGGACCAGGCATGCTAACTCCCAACACTCTGCTTCCTGTAAATCTAACTGACCAAATATTTATACCTAATATTTACCAAAATACCCAAGTTTTTATCTTTTTATCTAGCTGGAGGAAGAACTACAACTACAAATAAAGTGTCAGTTGAAACCATAATAAAAGTTCTTCATATTCACATTTCATAAGTTACACTTAATTTACCAATAATAAAATATTTTAAAATAAGTTTTTAAGGTGTCTTTAAAAATTACATCATGTCTCAACATTAGCTATTGCTAATGCTAAAGTGAGCACTTTGACTAACATTCAGTAGCACAATCTTTGCAAAGCATCTGGTTCATTAACACTTTGGATTCCACTGGTTTTTGGAAACCCTTAGAGATCTCCCATCGAACATTTCATTACATGCTATTTTTAATCCTAGATTAGAAAAAAAAAGTTTAAATATCAAGGGTGAGGTCGAATTTTTTTAATTATTTCTGAAATAAATTGCTGTAAAATATAACTACCAAGCTTTAAATCATCCCATGAAACTGACTATATCCAGACTCAAGAAATATTGCAATAGAAAATACAGAGAAGGAAAGGGGGAAAAGGAAAAATTAATGAGCCATAGTTTAGTAAGACATCTGTACTTTTTTCTCTGTTTGGGCTTTTCCATTGTCAGTTTGATTAATGGGATGTCTTTAAATGTATCTCCTTTTGGATATCTTATATCGCAACAAGTCCATTTCATGTTCTTGCCACCAACATTTCCAGTAGATTTCTTCTAACATGTCAGAATGACAGATAAGTTTCCATAGACAGCCTTATAGAGAGCTCATTATTGTTTCAAACCAGTGCAGTTTGCCTTGAAGATCCCCTAAGCAAAGAGCCTTTGGAGTGCCATGTGATTTCCAAACCCATACTGAATGAAAGTGTCTTTTCTGGGCTTAAAATAAGGATTGAAGTCACCACTCAAGGTCAAGTACTGGTTTTTTTGAACATTCATGATACTGTCCTGAGTACTGAGAAATAAAAATGTAAAATATCTTAAATATATGAACTTTCCATTTTTCATATGTAAAGTGTGATTTCTTCCTTTAGGATTCTTCAGGAGAATTTCATTTCCAGAATTTTTGGCTAATAATAAACTAATAGATCTTCTACAATTTATATAATTCATACATTAATCAGTGCTCATCAAGGTAAGTGTACTATTAATCTTCTTCACCTATTTCACCCATTCCTCCACTCACCTCCCTTCTGGCAACCACCAGTTTGTTCTCTATGGTTAAGAGTCTGATTTTTTGTTGTGTTATTTTCTTTCTTAAATTCCACATATGAGTGAAATCATATGGTATTTGTCTTTCTCTGACTGATTTATTTTGCTCAGCATTATACCCTCTAGATCCATCTATGTTGTTGCAAATGGCAAGATTTCATTCTTTTTTTATAGCTGAGTGATATCCCCTTGTATATTTACATACCCCCTCTTCTTTATCCATTCATCTATCAGTGGACTTCTATATTCTTCTTCTATAGGTTGCTTCTATATTCTGGCTATTGTAAATAATAACTGCAATAAACATAAGGGTACATATATCTTTTTGAATTACTGTTTTTGTTTTCTTTGGGTAAGTACTCAGGAGTAGAACTACTGGATCATATGGTAAATTCAGTTTTTAACTTTTTGAGGAAACTCCATGCTGTTTCCACAGTAGCTGTACCAGCTTGCATTCCCACAAGGATTCCTTTTTCTCCATATCCTCACCAAGACTTGTTTCTTGTGTTTTTGATTTTAGCAATTCTGACAAGTGTGGGTGATATGTCATTGTAGTTTTGATTTGCATCCCCCTGATGATGGGTGATATTTTTTATGTGTGTGTTGGCCATCTGGATGTCTTCTTTGGAAAAATGTCTATTCAAACCCTCTTCCTATTTTTTAATTGGATTATTTGGGTTTTTGGTATTGAGTTGTGTAAGTTTTCTACATATTTTGGATACTAACCTTTTATTGGATATATCATTTGTAACCTTTTATTGGATATATCACTTGATTGGATATATCATCTCCCATTTGGTGGTTGTCTTTTTGTTTTGTTGATGATATAAAGCACTGATGAAAGAAATTAAAGATGATATAAACAAATGTAGAGTTATTTCATGCTTATGGTTGGGGAGAACAAATATTGTTAAAATGTCTGTACATCCCAAAGCAATCTACAGATTTAATGTAATCCCTATCAAAATACCAACAGCATTTTTCACAGAACTGGAACACCAGGATTAATCCAGAAAAATCTTTATAAAACATATAAGTATTTATGTCATTTATGCCTCAAAGACTCTTATCTAGATCATAAAGCTTAACTATCTCCCCTAAAATTACCAAATATTTGTAAAAAATGTCTATGTCTATTTATTAAGAATTTAACCTGTCAATAGAATGAACCTAACAGGAGAAAAAAAAAATTCTGTAAAAATACCTATAAACCAATTACATAGCATTTTAAATAGCCTTAGAAGTTGAATGGTCCTGAAAACATAGAAGAATTTAGAATTTCATCAAATTCTAAGGTGTTTAGACTGGCATCTATGTCCTTTAAGAGAAGACACAATGTCGAATCCCATCAAGTGAGTAACCTGGGCGAAAGTTGCAAACTGAGAGGAAAATGCCATGAGGTAACAGAAACAAGTGAAGATTCTTTAGCCCAAGATTTTATAACTCTAAAAAGGAGTTCAGCGTGATAGTTGTAGAGATGAGAACAATTTGTGAACAATTGTAGCTTTAGGTCTTACAGGCAGAAATTTCCAGTGGCACATGATTTAACTGGATTGCTTTGTGTTCTTTTAGTGGGTAGCTATCTTTCAACTCTGGGAAGAAAACTACTGTAAAGTTTAAATAAAACACTGGTAATTCATAGTTTTGTGTTAAGAAAGATGTTGGTTTTTTTATATATATATATTTTATGTCAAATTAGAATGTAAAAGGGTTGACCTATTAAAGGGTTAAAGTAGAATTTTCACAAGAGTAAAACCATGACTCTCATAAAAATATAAAATGACTATTATCAAAGATTATATTTAACTTATTAATTACCAAAGGAACCTGTAAGATGTTAAAACTAGTTCAAATGAAAATTTGACTTGCATAGATTTATATTATTTATGAGACAAACTTCATTTGTATTGTCATTTGCAGGAATGATTTGTATTTCTGGGGCAAACAAACTTGCATCGTTATCAGTTTCTACAATTTAACTTCTATATCTACCACGTTGTACACCAGTCAATCAAAAGTGCACCCCTCCACAAAAATCCTATAATGCTATAAGTCTAGTTGACTCTGCCCAGGGCTCCATACCCAGTAATTTTTTATGTCCCTTCCAAACATTCAACATTCTTTCCTGACAAGAATTAGAATTCTGAAACTTCCAAGTTACATATGTAATAAAGTAATTTAGATATGTGATTATTGAAAAAATTTATATTCAATTTTGAAATATTAAAGAGACTAAGTTTCATTCTGTTTAAGTTTAATGTTTTATATTTTTAAGTAAAATTATTTAAGTATGCAGAAAGATTTTTTAATTGAGCTACTTAAACTGAATATTAAATTTATAAATGTAGTTTAAAACATTAGAAAGTGTTTAGATAAATATTTATTTTTATTTATTTATTTTAAGAGGGGGAGAGAGAGACCGAGAGAGACGTAGGGGAGGGGCAGAGGGAGAGGGAGAGTGAGAATCTTAAGCAGGCTCTTTGCCCAGTGCAGAGGGCGATCTTGAGATCATGACCTGAGATCATGGCGGGAGCCATCGAAATCAAGATCCGACGTTTAACTGTGAGCCACCCAGGCGCCCCTGAAGTGTTTAAATTAATTTTTAAAAGGGACTAGTCATAATCCAATGTTCAAATGAAAATTATTACTAAAATCTGCCTGGTTTACAAAATATAATAATTTTCCATGTTCAACTTAAAAGTATAAAAAAGAGGTTTTGAACTGTAGGGTGTTTTTTAATCTGTAATTTAAAAAAATAAAGGATAAACCTGCAAGAGGTCTTTTCTGCATACAAATTCCTCCCAAAACTTCATATTTATACAAAAACACTGTATTGCACTTCCTTTTTAACAAGGGCTTTTCATTTTGCTATTGAATTCTTTTTTTATGTTAACTAAAATGCTACACACTGAGGAATCCACACATCAACAACACACCAATATTTTAACTCTCACACTTAATCATATACCTCATCATTAGAAGGCAAAATCTTTTCTCTGGTACAATAATTTTTCACATTTGTTGTAGTCCTCTTTCTATACATATCAAATATAGTATAAACATTTTGAAATTCTTCCTACTATATTTCTTTTATCACCTTCCTAACATCCCAAATTGCTTAATAAAGACACTACTGAGAACAAATACAGGATAAATGTCTTCTGGTTATGTGCTACTGATAAGTTCACGGGAAATTTTACCTCAATTTTTGAGCCAATGCTAGTGACTAATTCACTAGCCAGGGGAATTTAATTTAAAGAGTTTCAACAATAATTTATGTATTACTAGATTTGAATTCTGAGTTACTGGAATAACTGATCTTTTTTCTCATTAACTTGGCCCATGTAAGTAATTTATTCAGTATAATTTATTGCCAAAAACCACTAACAAATTCCAGGATGTTATTTTTGTGGTTATCAACAAACTGATTCTAAAGTTTATATAGAGAGGCAAAAGACCTAGAATATTCAATATAATACTGAAGGAGAAGAGCAAAGTTGGAGGACTGACACTACCTGACATGACTTACTATAAAGCTACAATTAATCATAGAATCAATGGAACAGAATAGCATACCCAGAAACAGATACCCAGAAATACAATCAACTGCTCTTTGCAAAGGAGCAAAGGCAGTATAATAAAGCAAAGATAATCTCTTTAACAAATGGTACTAGAACACCTGAGCATCCACATATTAAAAAAAAAAAGAAGAAGAAGAACGCAGACACAGAAGTTACACCCTCCATAAAAATTAAGGTAAAATGGATCATAGACCTAAATATAAAATGCAAAGCCATAAAACTCTTAGAAAATTGGAGAAAACCTAGATGACCATAGACATGGTGATGATTTTTTAGATACAATACCAAGGTCATGACCCATGAAAGAAAAAATTGATAAACTTGATTTCATTAATATTAAGAAATGCTCTTCAAAAGACGATGTCAAGAGATGAGAAGACAAACCACAGACTGGAAGAAAATGGTTGCAAAACACATCTCATAAAAGGCTGTTATCCATATTATGCAAAAAACTCTTAAAACTCAACAATAAGAAAACAAACAACCTGATTTAAAAATAGGTCAAAGATCTTAATAGACTCCTTACAAAAGCAGATATAAAAATGGCAAATAAGCATTTGAGAAAAGATGCTCTACATCATATGTCATCAGAGAACTGCAAATTAAAATAATGAGATACCGGGGTGCCTGGGTGGATCAGGCAGTTAAGTATCTGCCTTCAGCTCAGGTCATGATCTCTGGGTCCTGGAATAGAGTCCCACATTGCATTGGGCTTCCTGCTCAGCAGGGAGTCTGCTTCTCTTTCTCTCTCTCTCTCCCTCTGCCCCTCCCCACTGCTCATTCTCTCTCTCTCAAATAAAATATTAAAAAAAAAAAAACCTAAAATAATGAGATACCACCACACACCTATTACAGTGGCCAAAATCTGGAACACAATAACATCAAATGTCAGTGAGGATGTGGAGCTATAGGAACTCCCATTAACTGTGGAAATGCAAAACAGTACACAGCTACTTTGGAAGACAGATTGGCAGTTGCTTACAAAACTAATCATACTCTTACCATATGATCTAAAAATCATGCTCCTTGGTTTTCACCCAAAGGAGTAGAAAATTTATGCCCATACAAAAGCTACACGTGGACGTTTATAGTAGTATAATATATAGTATATAGTATAATTGTTAAAACTTGAGGCAACCAAGACGTCCTTCAGTAGGTAAATAAGAAAACTACTGTGCATGCAGACAATGGAATAATACTCAGTACTAAAAAGAAAGGAGCTATCAAGCCATGAAAACACAGAAGATACTTACATTACTAAGTAAAAGTGGTCAATCTGAAAAGCCTAACACAACCTATGAATCCAACTATACAATATTCTGGAGAAAGCAGACCTATGGAAACAGAAAAAATAACAAAAACAAACAATCATTGCCAGTGGTTACAGGTTGCAGGTAGCAGAGTATAAATAAGATCACAGAGGATTTTCAGGACAATGAAAATGCTCTGTATGATACTTTAATGATGGATACATTTCATTATACATTTGTCCAAACTCAAACATACCATACCAAGAGTGAACCCTAATGTAAAATACGGGCTTTGGGGTAATTGTGATGTATCAATGAAGGTTCATTGAGTGTACCAAATGTGCCACTCTGGTGGTAGATATTGATAATGAGGGAGTCTATACATGTGTGGGGGCAGGAGGCATACAGGAAATCTCTGTATCTTCCTCTCAATTTTGTTATAAACCTAAAACTGCTGGGGCACCTTGGTGGCTCAGTCAGTTAAACGTTTGCCTTCGGCTCAGGTCATGATCCCAGGGTCCTGGGATCCAGTCCAGCATTGGGCTCCTTGCTCAGTAGGGAGCCTGATTCTCTTTCTGCCTCTGCCTGCCGCTCCCCCTGCTTGTGCTCTCTCCTTCTCTCTCCCTCTCTCTCTCTCTGTCAAATAAATAAATAAAATCTTTCAAAAAAAAAAACTAAAACTGCTCAAAAAATTTTATAAAACCACCTAAAACCAATTCAAAGATTCATTTTTGGTAGAGGTATTTTATAGGAAAATTATTCAATAATTCAATAATTATTCAAATTACAGGAGAATTATTCAGTAGTCACTGTTAAACTACATACAAAAAGAAATGAATGCATTTTTAAAAATATTTAATATGTTTCATAGTCAACTGAGAATTAATTAGATGAGTGAGTAGTTTTCTAAACAAGTTTTATTCACATTAAAATTCATCATGTGTTTGCTTAAGTTTTTTACCAGGAGAGTTAATTTCTTCCCAGAAGATCATGAACTCCATCATGTAAAAAAGTTTTGTCCCAGACAAGGTTTATAAGATCATCTTTTTTTTTTCCATTGGGTTGTGAAAAGTCATGTCTTATTACACATAATGTGGATGTGTGTTACTTGAACGCAAATCTCCAACATATCTTAACTTTTCACTACAGCATGCAAAATTCATCAGAAAAATTATTTTGTAGACTCTTCTTTAGGGAATATTATTACTACTCCTGCAAATGACAATAATTAATTTTGAAAGCATTTGAGAAGCACTTTCAATTTTTGAACAAAATCTCTCGATCTATGAAAAATAATCAAAAGAATGTATTTTGTCCTAATGATTATAAACTACTTAAATATGAGTGGAATGCTTATTTAAATATTTAAATGAATTGCTATTATACATTTTTGTGACTCTTCTAATATTAAAATGTAAATATGTGTATGAGAAACATTATCCAGCAAGAAGAGGAGGCCCTGGGGTAGACATATATCAAACATGAGAAGGCAGTCTCAGAATTTTAAGATACCTTCCTATTCTTTTCCATAAAAAAAAAAAAGATACTCCATTATTGATGGCATTTTCCATTATGATATCTCATCTGGATTTCAGAATGAAGTGGTTGCTTTGATGAAATAATAATGCAGGAAAAGCAAAGAAAAGTAGATTAAAATATTTATTTTTGTTTTAAAGTTCACCATGTTACTTCAGTAAAAATATACACAAAATTGAATGTGATTGTGACTACATAATGTGTGTTTCTAACTACTACAAGAGGAGGCATGAAGTGTTGGAAGTTGTGTCTGTGTTGAACACTGTATTATTTTAAAATTTTAGTAGGCCAGTCTATAATGAAAAGATATCCTACATATAACATATTTGAAGAGGAGCAATCTTTTGTGTTCTGCAAAATTTTAGATGAGTATTTATGTAGAATATTTTTAATATTTTGGACACACATATATATTCACTTTAGATGGTTCTTACTAAGTGTTACTCAATTCATGATAGTTTTATCTCATGTTCATTGAACTCTCAATCAGTAATTATTGGTGTCCCAAATATAATGAAGGATAGCAAAGAAATTCAGTATAATTCAAGACACACAGTGTAACAAATCAGAAGCCATTGTTGCATTGGTTTGGAGGAATAATAAATTATTGATTAAGATGATCAATAGTGAACCACAGTGACTATTTTGAGGACAGAAGAATACTTATTTGTCACCACATTTTAATAATTTTAAATAGATAAATAATAGTGCTTATAATTAAAATATTATAATTTGATAGTTTTATTAAATTTGTCCACATACGGAAATAGGACACATTATGTTTATCAGAACAAAAAAATCATCAGAACAATTTCTTCAGCCTCAAATGATAAATCTGATATTAAGAGATCACCACATTGTACTGTGGGCAATATTATATTGCAGACAATATAAATAAAAATGGATAATTTTAAAATTTCATTCTTAATGTATAGAAGGTACTTTGCATGCTCCTAACACATCAGAGAATCTTGTGCAAACTGAAAATAGGTACAAATACAAAAAGGATCCCCTCCCCAAGGTTGACTTAATCCATGGTCATGGCACATATCTTGGCAAGCTGGAACGAAGTTAATTTACCTCTTTATAAATCCGTGTTGAACATTTCTGTGAAAAATCTGTGCCAAGTATATCTTGTTGGATGTAAGGTAAACATATAATCTTGTCTTTCTCTAAGAAATTACAAGCTCTTCCAAGGACTATAAAGAGCAGAAACTAATTAATTGTTAAATGATAAATGTATTGTGCCATTTTCTACTGAGCATCCTTTTTAAACTAAAAAATATAATTGCTTCTACTTCTAGTATTTCACACTTCATCTGAGATTTTATATTCATTTTTGTATATAATCCTATAACAAGCCTATGATGTAGACAAACTGGGTGTGATTATTGCACTTTTAAAAGGTTACACAGCTGGTAAGCACAAGAACCAAGTTATACCAAGAATTTTGAATCTCAGTCTGCTGTACCTCTCTTTAGAGAAACTTGCCATGCAAGAGCTGCTACCATTAAAACAATGTTATATATTAAACATATTATTAAATAGTGGCTTTCCATAAAGAATTTATCAAGAGTGAATGCAGAAGCATCTCTAAGTTCAAAAGAAAGGTGCTCCTAGATTCAATCTATATTAATAATTAAGATTATTTTCCCTTCCTGAAGAATCATGAAAGCAGTTATAAAATATATCTAATAACCCTGATAAAAAGTAATTTACCTCTCAATTTTAATTGAGGAATAATAATTTTTGAGGGGTATATTCCTGAGGCAGTATTTTTGAAGTTGCATTTACTTGAGAATTTCCCACAATTTAATGGGAAAAAATGTTTACTTGCAGAAGGTGAGTTCACATTCATACCTCAGGATGAAGCCTACTCTGTCCTCCAGAAAGGACAAAAAAATGTCTTTTTCTTTAAGATGCAAGCCTCTTGAAGCCTGGGGATCTCCTCCTATTTATCATTCATTGCTCTTCTCCTACTAGGAAACTGACTAGCATATGGGAAGAGACTCAATAAAATTGTGCTTAATTTAATTAAATCTAAAGCACAAACATTTGTTTATTTTTAGCCAGTTTCAACCAAATTATGAGATTTAACTTTTATTCACTGACTAAAATGGCCTTAATAATGAATATGTTTTTGAAATTGAGAAGCATAGATAAAATAATTAAATAACTAAAAGAAAGAAAAAATAAAAACACCTCTTTATATAAAAATGTAGCAATTTGAACCTTAAATTTCTGTTGCTTATATTCAACCTGATATACTTAAACTCTCATTTGATTTAATATTAACCTTTGTAAACATTACCCCAAGTCACTGAAATATTTTTTTAAAGATTTATTTGAGAGGGAGAGAGAGAGGGAGAGAAAGAGAGAGCACACAAGCGGGAGGGGGCAGAGGAAGAGGGAAAGAGAATCTCAAGCAGACTCGGTGTTTAGCACAGAGCCTACTTGGGGCTCAATCCCAAGACCCTGAGATCACAACCCAAGGCAAAACCAAGAGTCGGCCACTTAACCAAATGTGCCACCCAGGTGCCCTTGAAATATTTTTGATCTAGCTGTGGGCCAGAGGTTCAAGAGTTGGTTCAAAGTATTTCTTAAGTGCGTATACCTGCCTCTTTTTCACTGCCATCAATCAAGGCAAGAACACTGGCAGCACCTGTGAATTTATTAAATGAAAGAGCTCGACAGATTGGGTCCAATTGATTCAGTGAGAAAGTCTTCATATATGAACACTGATTAATGTTTAACTTCCTAAATTTTATACATGTTTTAGTTTTTATCTTATGCATCAGTTCCAGTTTTTGACTGCAAACAACTCTAGATAACTTCGGCAGAAAAAGAATTTGCAGAATTAATGAAGTCTGTAGAACCAGGCTTGGGATATAAGCAGGATCCAAGGATGCTAGTCATTTTCAATATGGTGGCAGTGGAGTCCCGACTCTTAACACAACTTACTCAATGAGGGCTCCTCCTAAATGGAGAAAATGTTTAAATTTGAGTAAGCTAAAATGGGTAGAGGTGTCTACCATATTTTTCAATTTATAAATTCATTGAAGTTATGGATTCATTTGTACCTCGTATTTGCATTCCTCACTCTGCTTAAAGCAATGTTGGTTATATTGTATGCAGTTTAACATCTGCCAACAGGCTCCTGAGTAGAGGTAAAATAGTCTCTTTCAAGGCCTGTATTCCATGTTTTCTAAAGCTGGATTCAAATAACTATTTTTATATCCCTAGAAATTCCATAATCAGAGAATTCAACACATGCTACAGAGTATCTTTAATCACTGAAATCTATCAACAAACATTTGTAAGGCATGCAAAACTCTGTAACATGTGCTTTGGGGAATCCTAAATAAGAAAAAACAGTCTGTGAACCAAAGACACTCATAATCCTGATACAGAGATGACATTTTTCTTATGGCAAGCAACTTGAAAAAAAAGTCTAAGGTAGCAATAAGCAAGAACATCTGATGTATAAAGGCTCTTGCACAGACATTAAGAAAATACCAAGTAACCAAAGATTAATGTGGACTGTGTTTACTTCAAGATCATGAGTATAAATTGATTTATACAGCCTGAATTCAAAGATGGATAACATTCTCCAAATAAAAATCTGATGAATAAAAATATCGTGACAGTTTGATTTATACAACACTAATAAAAAGTCCCTGCGATGCATTGTTAAAACAGGTTTTATAATATCAATTGTCAGTGTTTCAACTGAATGTATTGTCTTTCTAAAAAATTTTCAGGCAGTAGACGTGATTTCATTTCTTGAAAAATCCAATGAGTTTAGCATTTTGAAATTGACAGATTCAGTTCATTAATTTAGATGTCTGTGAACATTTCCCAGCGAATGATTTTGCTTCATAATGCATGATAGTTGCACCTTTTCTGATAAATACATTTGTAGGAAAGAGGAAGGAAAAAAAGATACTTTCACCAAATGAAAAATTCCCTTGGGATTTCATAATTTCATTTTGAAAAAGAAAAAAAAAAGGTTTGTAGAGATTCAAATAAAAATTTAATGGTGTTTCCCAAAGAACAAAGAATCCAATCAAGAAATGGGCAGAAGACATGAACAGACATTTTTCCAAAGAAGACATCCAAATGGCCAACAGACACATGAAAAAGTGCTCAATATCGCTCAGCATCAGGGAAATCCAAATCAAAACCTCAATGAGATACCACCTCACACCAGTCAGAATGGCTAAAATTAACAAGTCAGGAAACGACAGATGTTGGCGGGGATGTGGAAAAAGGGAACCCTCCTACACTGTTGGTGGGAATGCAAGCTGGTGCAGCCACTCTGGAAAACTGTATGGAGGTTCTTCAAAAAGTTGAAAATAGAGCTACCATATGATCCAGCAATTGCACTACTGGGTATTTACCCCAAAGATACAAAAGTAGGGATCCGAAGGGGTACGTGCACCCCGATGTTTATAGCAGCAATGTCCACAATAGCCAAACTGTGGAAAGAGCCAAGATGTCCATCGACAGATGAATGGATAAAGAAGATGTGGTATATATACACAATGGAATATTATGCAGCCATCAAAAGGAATGAGATCTTGCCATTTGCAACGACGTGGATGGAACTGGAGGGTATTATGCTGAGTGAAATAAGTCAAACAGAGAAAGTCATGTATCATATGATCTCACTGATATGAGGAATTCTTAATCGCAGGAAACAAACTGAGTGTTGTTGGAGTGGGGGGTGGGGTGGGAGGGATGGGGTGACTGGGTGATAGAGACTGGGGAGGGTATGTGCTCTGGTAAGCGTTGTGAATTGTGCAAGACTGTTGAATCTCAGATCTGTACCTCTGAAACAAATAATGCAATATATGTTAAGAAAAAAAAAAGAAGAAGAAGAAGAAGGTAGTGGGAGGGGAAGAATGAAGCGGGGGAAATCGGAGGGGTAGACGAACCATAAGAGATGATGGACTCTGAAAAACAAACAGGGTTCTAGAGGGGAGGGGGCTGGGAGGATGGGTTAGCCTGGTGGTGGGTATTGAGGAGGGCACATTCTGCATGGAGCACTGGGTGTTATGCACAAACAATGAATCATGGAACACTTCATCTAAAACTAATGATGTAATTAATGTATGGGGATTAACATAAGAATAAAAAAAAAAGAAAAAAAATTTAATGGTGTTTTAATTACTTTCCTAAAGGTTCTCTTAAATTTACCATATCATGTTAGACTCCTTTTGAGAAAGGTGATGTTTTGATACTGTAGCCTAGAGCATAAAAATAAGAAAGTTCTTTTCTTGCAGGGTCCCAATAGGAAATAGAATGAACGCTCAGATTATGATTATTCTAGAAAGATTTAATGAAGAATATTAATAGAGGGGAGCGGGGTGGGAGGATGGGTTAGCCTGGTGATGGGTATTAAAGAGGGCACGTTCTGCATGGAGCACTGGGTGTTATATGCAAACAATGAATCATGGAACACTACATCAAAAACTAATGATGTAATGTATGGGGATTAACATAACATAATAAAATGGGAAAAAAACCTTATCTGTAAAAAAAAAAGAATATTAATAAACAAGTATACAGGGTACGTGGAAAGAAAGAGACAGTGTCAGATCACAGGGCTGTTTCTAGATACCCAAGGCTCAGCCAGAGAAATACAGGATGCTATAATTACAGGGAAGAGCTTCCTTGAAAGGAGCCATGACCTATCTCCCACTCCCCATTCCTTCCAATCTGCTGCTTAGGTTTCTTCTATTGGAAGGCAATAATGTACACTTACCTCATCTGTATGGGAACAGAACAGAGAAGAGTAAAGAGCTGACCTGAGGGGCAAGTGAGATTAATCTAGCATCTAAAAATCTCAGATTAAGTTCCAAGGTTCTTAGCTTGTTATCTGGAAAAAAAAAAAAAATGCCCCTGGGATTTTGCTAAGCTAAAAACCCACATTACAAAGATCCATGGCAACCTCCAATAGCATATTTTACTGAATAATAAGAAAACAGCAAATAAGATTAGTAGACATTAAGAGGTCAATGATAAATCAAAGTATGACTTTTAATGTACTAATTTCCCTGTTGTTTAATCAAAACATAAAAAATAGTTTATTCACCTGTACATTTCTTAGGAGTCTGACAAAGTTTTGAAGAAATCTAAAATTAAAATAAGAAAACGTTTCAAAGGTAAGTCAATCACGTTCCCTTATTTTAAGTAAATAACATTATATATTCATTATTTATTATTCAAGAAACATTTATTATAAGTCTACTATGTGTTCAGTATCATGAGTCCTTGGCCTTTGGGAGTTCAGTATAGTCAAGACTCCAACGGAAAGCAAACTTTTATGAACAGATTAGTCGTTTAAAACATACTGATTTGATGAAACTCTCAAAGTGTAAGTTCTTTCAAGTCATTTACCGTTCATGAAAATATTCCTTTTCCTCTCCCTCTGTTTATTGCTGTTTTGATTTGTGCTGAACAATCAGCATTTCAAGGATCAGTTATGTGTTTGGCTTTACTTTTTAAAAAATATATTGAGTTATTTGGTCTGCCTAACATCTTAAGTTTGGAATATCCATCAAATTGCAAATTTCCCAAGATCAGAAATCATGTTCTCTACTCCACTGGCAATTTTATACTTTCTTATTAGGGGCTACAAACAGAGCATATAGTTGCAGATCTCCAATTTAAGTTCAGTTTATCTCTGTGCCGGACTGAATGAATTGAGTTGTGCCTTATTTTTAGACATATATTAAATATCAAGCACACAATTGCCAAATGTTTTATTATGATTTGATCTACCTTCTTGAAATGGTATTGAATTTTTCCACAATCTATAGTGTTCTATTAGAGAAGGATTACTGTTAAATTAAATTAGTTGAACTCACATTTTTTATACATTTTACTGGCAAGAAACATTTCCAATTCAAAAGCTTTAAAACAAAATGGCTGAACTCTCTGCAACCCTCTCAGCTGCATTACTGTTGCATTTGAAACAGAGCTCACCCTGAATATTCTACTCTCACAACTGAGGTCTGAAAGGGAAAGCTGCAGTGAAATTCTGGGATTCATCTCAAAAGAAGTGAGCCAAACCAAGACCATAAAATTTCTCAACTTAAATGTTATCTGGCTCACCTCTTTCAGATCCTTAATATATTTTAAATGACACAGAAAATGTGAAACCTTAAAAACAAGACTCAAAAACAACTTATTACAGAAATTTGAGAGAATATTTACTTGTTAACAGAAAAATAGCACTGATTTTAGGAAATACTAGCTTTGTTTCAGTAATACACAGGTTTAATCTCATGACCCAGACTCACAAAGTGGCAAGTTAACCTACTGCCTTAGATCTAAAGTTTGTACCAGTCAGAAAAAAATAAGCAGTTGTCATCTTAATTACTTTTGAGGCAGGGAGTTCTTCTTTCTCCATCCCCTTCTAGCTTTGTACCTCAAATCTACAACAGCTAGTTTTAAAGTCAACAGACCTAGAATAAACCAAGTGGGCAGCGGAGAGTGAAAAGAAAGGATGATGAGGATGGGATTACCCTACTTCCTGGGAAAAATAAATCCATAAGTAAAGTACAATATTTCTGAGAAAATAAAACCTAATGATGCTGAGTTTAAAGAATAGAAGTTTTGTTTGGTTTTAAGGTCTTTTTAGAGTAATAGACAGAAGAAATTTTCAGAAGAGAAGAATATTTTCCAGAAGTCGAGTGTTAGAGCTGAACAAATCAACCTAAACTCCAGCTGTGGGTCTGGAGGGACCCGTGACCATCACCAAGACAACAGGGCATCTGAGGCAAGTACATTCCAACCATTTATCTTTTAACCAAAACTGACTCTTGTAGGAGCTCATTTCATTTAAGAATTTGTAAAGCAAGGGGTGCCTGGGTGGTTCAGTCAGTTAAGCATCTGCCTTAGGCTCAGGTCATGTCCCAGAGCCCTGGGATCAAGCCCCACATCAGGGTCCCTGCTCCACAGGGAATTTGCTTCTCCTTCTCCCTCTGCCCCTCCCCCTGCTTGTGCCCTCTGTCTCTCTGTCTCTCTCTCTCAAATAAATAGATAAAATTAAAAAAAAAAAAAAGAATGAGTAAAGCAAGAAAAAAATTGCTCATGTTTGCTGAACAATACAAAAAAAAAAAAAAAAGAAGAAGAAGAAGGGGGCGGGGACTGTGAAATCATCCTGAGGATTTATGGAAAGTAAACACTTCTGAAAATATACTACTGCTGTATCCAGACAAAATGACAGGAAAACATTTGCCATTCTAAAAGAACAATGCGAAAGATATGGCATGTATGAAATTAGAATGAAAATCCATCAGGTAATATGAGGTTGAAATGAGGATAAAAGTTAATATGGAAGGAACTGCAAAGAATCTAAAAATTATAATTTTCTGTGAAGATTCTCCAAAACAGAATTTCTAACAAGTGTATCCTGGATAAACATGGCTCCGTAGGCAGAGATAATACAAAGAAGACTCATCCACAGCTAGATTATAATGAAAGGCAATTTTAATTGTGTACCATAGATTTATACATAAAATATTGTGTCCATTTCAAATTACTTTCTTAGGAAATGTGCTTGTGTCCCAAATTCCCTGAGCTTACTACTTTACAATGTTCTATTTTCCACCATGTGGGTCATTTAAGGACTTCAGCTTTTACTGAATAAAACAGGAAGTCACTGAAGGGGTGAAATGCAGTGAAGCAAAGGAAAGAGTAATTTGAGGAACGCAAGAAGTTTAAACAGGACTTACTGAGTGACAGGGTGGGGAGGTTTAGTTAAGAATGAAAAAGGAAGTAAATATGGCTCCCGGCTTTCACACCTGGGTGACAAGCAGCAGTGATTCTGAAAAAACTCAGACACTGGAATCCAAGAAACTTTCAGGTGACGTCATTAGATATGGAGACACATATAATACAGATTAATATAGATATGTAAGTAAGGGATATAATCCCTAATGAAGCTAAAATTTAAAGAGCCAAGGTACAAATTCCAATGACATATAGAACATTAATATGTCTGAAATCTTATTCAGATTCCATTTTTTTAGTGCCGTCAATATTCTGTTCTTACCATGAAATAGAAGTGTTGCAGAATAGCGAGTTCATCAGAACCAAAGTGCAGCTTATTTGAATTCAGACTCACTAGGCTGGTTGTGTGAAAAGAATCAATGAGGAACAGAGCTGTGCCACCCAAAGAACTGATGGAGGCAAGCACATTTAAAAAATATGTCAGTGACTTACTGGGGCATGACCTGAGTAATGCATTGCACTTTGGAAAAGACAGTAGCTGCAGTTGACAGAGTATGAAGTTGGGAGGCAGTCAACCACAGAGTTAATTCATTTTAACAAAATCTTTGTGTTTTGCTAAGAGACAAAAAAAAAATGACTTTATGCTCAAAAATAGGCCATGTAACTGAAAGCCCAAGACTATAATCATAGAAAATAATCTCTCAGCATAGCATTTTGGAAATGACTCTGGGTTAATGACAGTCACAGTACCATTAGCCCATCTGCATGCAGAAGCAGAAGTGTTTCACAGAATAAATTTAAACTATGAAAGACCTTAAATTCTTATGTTATACCCTCACAGCTAGCTCCCCATGCTACTAACAAACATGTCATTCCAAGAGGCAAATAAGTAACATTTTCAATGCGAGGAACTTTAAGTTGAATAAATAAAAAGGTATGCATATAGTTTTTCCTGCCTCTAATAAATGTAAGATGAGGTGATTTCCCATGTGAAATGTAATCAGTATGATTTTAACCATTTTGGCACTTACATTTATGATGCTCACATTTTCTACTGGTATATATCCTGAATGACACGAAGCTATCATATTTTTCTCAGTTAAAAAGTACTGCTGTGTGTGAGAAGTCTCAAAATCAATGTAATTTTTAAAAGCTAGCCAAAGATATTATTCTTTGGATACTGTGTATGTCATAAACGCATTTAAAATATTTTCTAGCTATGCAGGAAGAAACAAATTCAGAAATTATATATGAAGAATGGTTTATAGGTTTATTGTTAACCTGTGTACAAATGAAACTACAGTGCTCAGAAAAAGCATGTAAACAATAGTTCCACAAACCAGTTTGGCTTTAATAACCCAAAGCCTGCATAACTGCGAAGATAAAACTATTAATTTGTGTTATGATTACAACTTTAAAAAAAAAATCCCTGAAACTGGAAGTATACTTTACCAAAGACTATCAGCAGAATTTACTGTGTACACAACCTGTTCGAAATTGACCAAAATTGAATTGAAAAGGAATTCTCTCTTCTGGACAATTTTTATTTTTTTTTATTTTTTTTTTCTTCTGGACAATTTTTAACATGTGTAAAGTCTGAGAATAAGAACAGCATATAAAAGAATCACATCTAACAGATGACATGTGGTTCACTTTTATTTCATAGCAGTGGAAACTATCAGAACACTGCCACTGGTGAGATAGACCAAAATAAAAAGCAAAGAAAAGCTAAGCCAACATATTTCAAAACTGAAAGTTTTGGGAAATATTGCTAGTCATTTTCAGACAAGTTACTTGGTTTGTAAGTGAAAGAGCTATTTGGTGGGTAGTGTTTAAGGTAAACCCTTCATTATGTCAAAAAAGTACAGACGTTATTTTCTCTCAAATTGTTCATTTTATAAAATTTAAAAATATGTACTCATGTATTTTTAAAATGTAATATTCCGAACCGCATCCCCATGACTCTTCTTGAGGAATACAAGGTGATAATTCAGTCTTCATCCTCAGGAGGCACATATGAACATAACTATTAGACTGAGAGAGAATCTAAAGCAGTGTTACTCCAAATGTAGACTACAGACCAGGGCTGGTACACACACAGACACAGAATTTAAACCCATCAATGAGCTAAATTCAGAAACTGAGAGTGCATATTTTATTAATTCGGCATTGCTGTGACACATAAATATGTTATCACTGTCAGTAAATGTCATTTGGAGTTTAAGTTCTGGATAGGATTAACTTCTGATGGTCCAGCGGTAACCACAGGAAAATATATTTATTTATAATATTTATGAGTAGATACTCAGATTAAGATTGCACCAGAATATAAATCAACTCATTGCTTTGTCCACTGATTAAGTCTGATGGCTCTCAGCTAAACTGGACAGTGTGTTTCATAGCATAGCAAGAATTATGTTATATAAAAGTTAATGCATTAAAGATGATGCTATTAAATTATAATCGTTTATAAATAATTATTACTGCATGCTAGTGTATGATGGTTATCAAGGAGAAAGTTTCTGTGTTAATGTTTGAATTATGAAACAGACTTTTGGCATGTCTGAAAATAAGTTTCAGTTTTGTCCAAAGTGTTAAAGATGTAAATTGTTCCACCACACTTGACTATTCACCTATACCTTAAGAGTTTTAAAATTTTAATACATCCAAGCAAAAAAAAAAAAAAAATGGATGTATCATTTTTTTTAATAATAGATAAGATCGAAGGACTAAAACAAAAGTTGGATTTATGGAAGAACAGATATTTCCCATATCTATCAATGAAATAGATGATGGATGCAAATGAGTTAGAAAATTTTATTTTTCATCAAAAGAAGAACCAAACAGAAAGATGGTAGAGTAGGAGGGTCTGAGGGCTACCTTGTCACATGGATTTGGTTACACCTAGATAACACCCACATTAGTGTAAATAACCCAGAAAATGACCTGAAGACTGGCAGAAGAGACTCTGCAGATAAGTGTAGAGAGAAGACCACATCACAGAGGGGAGGAAGGGCAGAGATGTGGTCTGGAGCTAGACTGACCTGCAGAACTGTCCGTGGGAAGAAGGAATGCCATGGGCACAGAGAGGGGAGAACAGACCCCACACGAGGCACTTCTGGCTTGGGGGACCTGCATTGGGAATACAAATCCCCATAACATTTGGCTTTGATAGCCAGAGGGGCTTAACTTTGTAAGTCCTTACAATCAGTGAGGCTTAACACCCAGACCTTTAAAAATCAGCTGGTTTGGCCCCTGGAGAGCCCAGGACCACAGGAAACTGAGTCCCCACCCTGAAAAAGACAGCATGACAAACAGCCCCACTGAGATACAGCACAGAAGCAGCAGTTTGAAAATGCCTAGGGTACACAGGAGGAAGAACTGTTTGCTAATCTCAGAGCATGTGTTGGAGGAGCAGGGATCATTGAGAGATTTCTCTAAGAACCAAAAAGCAGATGGGTGCCATTTCTCATCCCCCACCCCACCAGCCTAGATTACATGGACAACTGAGGGAAAAACAGCACAGCAGGAATACTTTCCACCTACCTTGCTAACAGGGCACCCTAGCCGCCCCCAACACACACAGCCCAAGCTCTTTTGTGGACCCACCCCCTCAAGCCCAGCCTCAGCAGGAGTCCACCCAAAGGGGCACCACAAGAGTGGCAGTGTGCAAGCAGCCCCAGTAGGGCTCAGCACCACCCCAAAATAACTCCTGCTCCAGGCAGAGGGGAAGAAGACCACAAACACTAGTTTGTGCCTAGCACTGGGCTGGAGGTGGACTTCAGGTAGGCTGCAGGCCCCACCCACCAATGAAGCTTCTCAGAGAAAAACACAGAGAGAGCACCCTGCAGTTTGGTGCAACCACAGCTCTGGAAAGTGCCTGGTCTGATCCAACTCAAGCCCAACACAAACCCAGCCTGACACGCTATCAACACAGGGACCAACCCTGGCAATGACAGGCAAAGAGAGCCTTGTAGATGACTGGACTGAAGGAAAACATGGCTCAGCCACAGCTGTAGGGTCCAGACTACACACATAAGAGACACCCTGAAGTACCAGGTTAACAGGGGACACTGCACTGAAGGGCACTACAGGACTTCTTCTTCACAAGGCCACTGCTTTAAAGAGCAGGAGACATAGCTGATTTTCCTAACACATAGAAAGAGACACAGACAGACAAAATGAGGAGATCAAGGGATATGTCCCAAATGAGAGAACAGGACAAAATCACAGCAAGAGAGCTAAATGAAAGAGACGTAAGTAATAGGCCTGGTAAGAGAATTTAAAGTAATGGTCAGAAAGATACTCACTGCACCTGAGAAAAAAGTGGAGGACCTCACTGAGACCCTTAACAAAGAGATACAAAACAAAAAGAACCAAACAGAGATGAAGAACTCAATAACTGAAATTTAAAATTCACTAGTGGGAATAAACAGTAGACTAGACTAGAGGAAGCAGAAGAATGGGTCGATGACCTGGAGGATAGGGTAATGAAAAGCAATCAAGCTAAACAGGAGAGAAAAAAAGTAAAAATAAAAAAAATGAAAATACACTTAGAGAAATCAGCAACACCATCAAGTGTAATAACATTCACATTATAGGGATCCCAGAAGGAAAAGAGAGAGAAACGGGGCATAAAGTGTATTTGAAGAAATAGCTAAAAACTTCATAAATCTGGGGAAGGAAACAGAAATCCAGATTCAGGAGACACAGAGAGCCCACAACAAAATCAACCTAAGGAGGTCCACACCAAGACATATAGTAATCAAAATTGCAAAGAGTACTGATAGAAAGAATTTTAAAAGCAGTAAAAGAAAAGAAAACAGTCACATGCAAGAGAAACCCCATAAGGCTGCTGATTTTTCCACAGTCAGTTTGCAGGCCAGAAGGAAATGACATGATATTATTCAAAGAGCTGATGGAAAAAAAACCTGCAGCCAAGAATACTCTATCCAACAAAACTATCATTCAGAATAGAAACAAGGATAAAGTGTTTCCCAGACAAATAAAATTTAAAGGAAATCATCACCATTAAACCAGCTTTACAAGAAATGGTAAAAGACACTCTGAATAAAAAGGAAAAACCATAGTAGGAGTGAGAAAAGTAGTAAACACAAAATTAATAATATGAGGTATATCTATAAAAATCAGTCAAGGGATTCACAAAATAAAAGGATGTAAAGTATGACAACATATGCCTAAAACATGGGGGGAAGAGGAGGAAAAATTTAATGCTTGTAGAATGAGTTCAAATTTAAGGGACCATCCACTTAATATAGAAGGCTATATATATAAGATGTTAGATGTAAATTGAATGGTAACCACAAATCAAAATATAGATATGCAAAAAAATAAAGAGCAAGGAATCCAAGTATATCACTAAGGAAAGACAGAAATCCATGAGAGGAGAGCAACAGCAAAAAGAACAGAAAAGAGGGCGCCTGGGTGGCTCAGTTGGTTAAGCGACTGCCTTCGGCTCAGGTCATGATCCTGGAGTCCCGGGATCGAGTCTCGCATCGGGCTCCCTGCTCAGTGGAGAGCCTGCTTCTGCCTCTCTCTCTGCCTGCCTCTCTGCCCACTTGTGCTTTCTCTCTGTGTGTCAAATAAATAAATAAAATCTTTAAAAAAAAAAAAAAAGAACAGAAAAGAACTACAAAAACAAGGATAAAACAAATAACAAAATGCCAAAGAGTACATACCTATAAATAATTACTTTGAAGGTAAATAGACAAAATTCTCCAATCAGTAGACATAGAGTGACTAAATGGATAAAAAAGCAAGACCCATTTATCTGCTGCTTACCAGAGACTCATTTCAGAATGAGAGACATATACAGATTGAAAGCGAAGGGATGGAAAAGCATTTATCATGCAAATAGAAGTGAAAATTAAGCCAGAGTAGCAATATTTATATTGAACAAAGTAGGCCTTAAAACAAAGACTGTAACAAGAAACAAAAGACAATACATACCATAAAGGGAACAATCCAATAAGAAGATAGAACAATTGTAAATTTTATGCACACAATATGGGAGCACCCAAATACATAAAGCAGCTCTTAATAAACATAAAGTTGGCATTTTGTTATTTCTTTTATCCTTGTTAATACATATTCTTCTATTCCAAAAACTAGAAGAGGAAGGAAAGCTTCCAAATTCATTCTATGAGGACAGCATTACCCTTATACCAAAACCAAAGACACCACAAAAAAGAAAAAAAAAAAAAAAACTACAGGCCAAAGCTCTGAAGAACATAGATAAAAAATCCTCAACAAAATACTTAGTAACCCGAATCCAATAATATATTTTTAAAAAAATTAATCACCATGATCAAGTAGGATCTATTTCTTGGTTGCAAAAGTGATTCAATATTTGCAAATTAATCAATGTGATATATTATATCAATAAAAGAAAGAATAAAAAACCATGTGATCATTTCAATACATGCAGAAAAAGCATTTGACCAAATACAAAATCCATTAATGATAAAAACCCTCAACAAAGGATGTTTAGAAACAGGATACCTCAACATAATAAACATATATGAAAAACCCACAGCCAACATCACACTCCATGGTGAAAAACTGAGAGCTTTTTCCCTAAGATCAGGAACAAAACTAGGATGTCCATTTTCACCACTTTTATTCATTATAGTCTGCAAGCCCTAGCCACAGCAATCAGACAACAAAAAGAAATTAAAGCATCCAAATCAGCAAGGAAGAAGTAAAACTTTCACTAAATGCAGATGATATGACACTGTATATAGAAAACCCTTAAGACTCCACCAAAAACTGCTAAAACTGACAAATGAATTCAGTAAGATCACAGGATACAAAATCAATGCGCAAAAACCTATTGCATTCTATACACTAATAACGAAGTAGCAGAAAGAGAAATTAAGAAAACAATCCCATTTATAATTGCACTAAAAATAATAATATACCTAGGAATAAATGTAATTAATGAGGTAAAAGACCTGTACTCTGAAAACTATAAAACATTGATAAAATTGAAGACCACACAAACAAGTGAAAAGATATTCCATGCTCATGGATTGGAAGAACAAATATTGTTAAAATATACACACTACCCAAAGCAATCTACAAATTTAATGTAATCCTTATCAAACTACCAACATCATTTTTCACAGAACTAGAACAAATTATCCTAAAATTTGTATGGAACCACAAAAGACCCTGAATAGTCAAAACAATTTTGAAAAAGTATAACAAAGTTGTAGGGGTATCACAATCCCAGATTTCAAGATATACCACAAAGCTGTAGTAGTGAAAACAGTACCATATTGGCACAAAAATAGACATATTGATCAATGGAACAGAAGAGGCAGTCCAAAAATCCACAATTACATGGTCAATTAATTGCTGACAAAGAAGGCAAGAATATATAACAGGAAAAGACAGTCTCTTCAACAAATGGTGCTGGGAAAACTAGAGAACTATATGCAAAGAATGAAACTGGTCCACTTCCTTACACCATACACAAAAATAAACTCAAAGTGGAATAAAGACCTAAATGTGAGACCTGAAACCATAAAAATCCTAGAAGAGAGAACTAGTAATTTCTCTGATATCAGCTGTAGCAAAATTTTTCTAGATATGTATCCAAAGGGAAGGGAAACAAAAGCAAAAATAAACTATTGAGACTACATCAAAATAAAAACCTGCACAACAAAGGGAACAATGAACAAAATAAAAAAACAACCTACTAAATGGAAGAAGATATTTGCAAATGACATATCCGAGAAGGGGTTAATATCCAAAATACATAAAGAACTTATACAACTCAACACCAAAAAAAAAAAAAACCCAAAAAACAAAAACAAATAATCCAGCTAAAATGGGAAGAAAACATGAACAGAAATTTCTCCAAAGAAGATATAGAGATGGCTGACACATGAAAAGATGCTCAACATCACTAATTACCAGAGAAATGCAGATCAAAACTCCCATGAGAAGTCAACTCACACCTGTCAGAACAGCTAAAATCAGGGGCCCCTGGGTGGCTCAGACAGTTAAGTGTCTGCCTTCAGCTCAAGCCATGATCCTTGAGTCCCGGGTTTGAGCCCCACATTGGACTCCCTGGGCAGCAGGGAGTCTGCTGCTCCCTCTGCCCCTCACCCCACTTGTGCTCTCTCTCTCACTCTCTCTCAAATAAAGAAATAAAATTTTTTTTAAAAAAAAAGAAACTGCGGGCGCCTGGGTGGCTCAGTCGTTAAGCGTCTGCCTTCGGCTCAGGTCATGATCTCAGAGTCCTGGGATCAAGTCCCACATCAGGCTCCCTACTTGGCGGGAGGCCTGCTTCTCCCTCTCCCACCCCTCCTGCTTGTGTTCCCTCTCTCACTGTGTCTCTCTCTGTCAAATAAATAAAATCTTTAAAAAAAAAAAAGAAACTGCTAAACTCAAAAACACAAGAAACAGCAGGTGTCGGCAAGAATGTGGAAAAAATGTATAGAAGTGTTGAACCACTATATTGTACACCTGAAACTAATATAACACTTTATATTAATTATACTGGAATTAAAAAAAAACAGTAAATAAAAAAAAGTAAAAGAAGGTCCAAACATATGAAATCAATAGATCCAAAGTCCATGTCAATCAACTAAAGGTAATTTAAGTATAAACATAGTTTTAAAGGATAAGTTTTGGAAATAACTACTGATCAAGGATTTAAGATAAATTTTGAAAATATATGATCACTTGCCTCATTTTGGATTAAAAAAAATGATAAATATCCTGAGATTGTTGAAATTGCTTTAAGACTCCTCTTTCATTCTCATTATCATACCATAGTGAGATTATCTTCTATGAATGCTATCAAAACAGTACATAGAGTTTGGATTATATAAATTAACAAGCAAGAAGCAAACATTTGGTCACACTTAAAACTTTGCATAATGATACATACAATGTTCGTTCCATGTAGGCATTTAATAGGGGGAATTGCTATTCTTTTTTTTACCTTTTTTTAGTAATAACTATGGAACAACAGGATTACAAGTGCAATAATTTTCTATGTTAATCATCTCCAACATTGTTTTCAATTAAAAATCTTGGCAATTTCTGTAAATCTTATCTCTTTCCCTATGTTTTAGATGTATCAATTATGTTTATTAAAATGTAATTTTATGTGTATTGAATCTAATAGTAAACAAATGGGGGAAAGGGGAAGGGAGTGTAATTATAAGAGGAGAGCACACATGGGACGCCTGGGTGGTGCAGGCAGTTGAGTGTCTGACTCTTGGTTTAGGCTCAGGTCATGATCTCGGATAATGGGATTGAGCCCCATGTCAGCTCCAGGCTCAGTGAGAAGTCTGCTTGTCCCTCACTTTCCCCCTCTGCCCTTGCCCCAGCTCTGTTTCTCTCTCTTTCTCTCTCAAATAAATAAATAAATAAATAAATAAAAGCTTTGGGGAAAAAAAAGACGACAGCACACACACACACAACCACAAAAAACCACCAAAAACAAAAGCAAAAACAAAACAAAAACTATTATCACTAACTGGTTTATAAATCACCAATTTTGAAAGTGATTAGGAATTTAGTTTAAGTATGAAATGGCAATCAATTAGACAAATAAGAAAGTAAAATATAAAAAGCATGCGTAAGTCAAGTATTTTTTACTTAAGCAATTTTTATTACTAGTACCTACAGTATGAATTTTATTCATTGCAATCCAAAAGCAAAGAGATCAGTTGGTCTTTGTTGTAGAGTGCAGAATTCCATCTTCCAAATAAGCTTAAAAAGTCAAAAGAGGTTAAAACTTTAAATATACACACACAACCAAACGCTGGGCTGAAGGTATTTTGGATCAGAAAAGCCATATGTGCTTGGGCTACAAATTCACATGAAGTTATTTCATGGTAAATAATTTTCTTCCACTTGAGAAAGACCGACCAAGTTCCCTAACTGCATGTCTCAATAGAGTGGACCTTCTTCAAATTCATTCTTTCACTGAGGGCGTTCTCTTGGGGCTTTATTACATAGCTCCTAGTCAACATCCTATGTTGGGTAGTGCTAGGTTTTGCCTCCTATAACCCACACCTCATGTGGTTATCAAAACAGTAGTGCAAGATGACTGGAGTTTGTAGATTCTTTGCTCTCACCTGCTCGTCTCCCTAGATCCCTATATTCAATTTTTTTTATTTTATTATGTTATGTCATTCAATTTATTTTTAATCATAAAAGATTTTCCTTACTATACAAGGTCAGAAATGCAATTAACATAGAATTTAACGGGGGGCACCTGGGTGGCAGAGTCAGTTAAGGGTCTGCCTTCAGCTAAGTCATGATCTCAGGGTCCTGGGATTGAGCCCCACATCAGGCTCTCTGTTCAGTGGGGAATCTGCTTCTTCGTCTCCCTCTGCTCCTCCCCCTACTCGTGCTCTTGCTTGCTCTCTCTCAAATAAATAAATAAATTAGAATTTAAAAATACTGGTCCACCATATTTCCACTTTATTCTTAAACAATTTGAAAACAATTTAATTATTGACACATTTCAATTACAAAATTATAATTCGACTAACCCAGATATTGGAAGTAAATAATATTAGTCAACCAACAAAGATAAATGACATACATTCCCATAAACTTCACAGAAATGATTTTATAATCAGAAATAAAGAATTGATGAATTTTTCATAAGTTACTCTATTCTTTCTTCATCTTAGAGAATCAGACTCAGAAACATTAGCAAGGAGACAGTTTTTGTTAGTCAAATAAGAAAAGGAGAAAAAAGAAAAGAATTACCAATCTCAAAAATGAAATAGGTTTTAAGCATTTTTATAAATTTTAACAGAAAAAAAGACATTAAAAATATCACTCTATTAGGTGAATTTTTTTCTAATAAATAATTAATGAGAAAATAATGGTAGTTGTTTTATTGATGATAGTTTTATGTATAGGAAACTGTAACTCAACATCTATGCTGATATTCCTAGCAAAAGTCAGTTTATCTGAACTATTCATCCAAAATCTATGCTTGTAAATCAAATGAGAATATCTCTAACTCAGGCAAAAATTTTATTATTTTCTGAAATTACAAGGGCAATATAAAAAATGGAAAAATGTTAGCAGGAGGAAGTGGTTGATATTTGTCATTACTCCTCCAGTTTCTTGCTATGAGACCTTGGCAAGTCATTCAAACTTTTGGGGACTCAGTCATCCCATTTAACATACGGGATTAATTTACTGTCACCCTGAGGCCAGGAAACAAGATGAAGTATTGATGGAAAGCTCTTAAAATTTTTAGGTCAATAATCTGTCACAGTAATTTATTCATTTTTCCTTTTCATTTTTTTTCTCTCCTCCCCCACTTACCGCCCACCCCACCATGTACTCTTCCAACTGCATTGTACTGTCTTAATCTTCATGCTCTGTTTTTTAAGAGACAATTTAATCTAGAAAGGAATAGTTGTACACTTATTTGGAAATGTACTCTTTCTTGAAGACAATGACTAAGCCAACATCCTATGTAGAAATGAAGTTAAAGTTGATTTCATCTACCCTCTAATTAAAAAAACACGAGCCAAAAGTTACTACAGACTTCAAAGGTCAAGGAAAATTATGGCCAAATTTCTAAGGATCTTCTTGTTCTCCAGAATTAAGCAAAAAATGCAACTAGGTGACCAAATCAAGACGTTTGAAGGAGAGAAAAAACAGCCATAATATTCTGCCTTCTAAGAATATATTTTACAGTTAATTCCTCTGTAATATGGAGTCGTAATGTTGGACTTCTTACAAGTAGACCTTCCAACTAGAAAGCTCTGGTTATTATTAGCTGTTTTGAGTAGTTGAGTTTATATTTCATTGACTTCTCAATCCACAACACAGATATTTTTGCTTAGCCAAAAAATGATTTTTATAGTGTGTGTTTTTTAAAAAAAAAATCCTAATTATAAAGGAATATGCAATGACTCTTATAGCTACAGACCTGGCTCATGATTTATTTTACAAGACTTTCCTCACACTTCTTTGCTAAAGACATTCTTTGTGCTTTATTACAAGTTTCTTCCATTGCGTCATGCTCTCAGTGGGATGGTGTGCCTATATTTTATTTTACTCCTGCCATTAATTACCTGTGGGCCTGTATCATGTCTCCCTCAGACCCATTTATTATAATGGTGCCTGCTGGTGTCCCCGCAGCTAGCAGTCTGTCAGCATTTCCATTAGAAACCCCATTTCACAGGGGTTTAAAATTCAGCTGTAAAATTGTGCTTTAGGCTGTACATATTTAGAGTACATGATATGAGCTATGAAGCTCTTTATTTTTAGCTCTAAAAAGACAAATTTGGGGAAAAAACCTGTTTCAAAATTGCTGTGCATATAGGTCCTAGCTTTTGTGATAAGCTTAAAAATATATGTATAATCCTATGAAATGTTTACAGATTTTGTTTCATTCTTTTCAAAATGGAAACATATTTTGTGTGTAGTTTACAGGAAATTCAATATAACCTAGGATTATATGAATAATTTCATAGTTCTTTGTTTCATTTTAATTTCCTAAAAATACATATAGGCATTAATTTTTTAATGAATTATCATGTATTCATTGAAAAGCTCAAGAAGTATTCTAATGATAATATAAAACTAATCTTTTAAAATGTTTTAGGAGTTAGCTATGGAGTTGTTCATTGGACAGCTTTCAAGTATGAATGTTATTTACCATAAAAAATGCTTTGGGATTTGGAAATCATAAGTTTCTAAAAAATTATCATACCAGGATAAATTAAATTTCCCTTATCTTGGGTATGACATCACTGGATTGCCAGATAAAATATAGGACACCCAGTTAAATGTTAATTTCAAATTTAAAAAACAGAATTTTTAGTATAAGTATGCCCCAAATATTGCATGGAATATATCTATATAAAAAATATAGGTTTATATTTGTTGATTATCTGAGATTCTGTTTCAACAGGGTGTTTTGTGTTTTCATTAACAAAATCTGGCAACCATAAATGTGATTATTTTTCATATTCTTCTAAACTAAAACTAAAATCAATGTTATAGAACATCTGAGGGATAAAAGAACGACAAAAATGTCCTGGATTTTTAAAAACACTGGATAGGTTATAAAAACACTTTTTCAAAGAGTAAGCTTATTGTTAGAAAATAACAGGTTCTTGTGGATAAGAGTCAAAGTGGAATAATATGACCGAGGGGAAACAACAGAGTCATGTTTAATGGAAAGAGATTCCCTAAGGAGGAGAGAGAGCCAAAATAACTGAATACAAAGGCACTAAGGGAAAAAAAAAATAGTGACAAAAACCTAAGAAGACATTTTCAGATGTACAGTGCCCCTTGTGCACTATCATAAATATTTGACTTAATTCTGAAGTATGCAACTACTAAATACATATTAAGTCATTGATTTTATAATAAAATAAACTTGGAAAAAAACTATATCTAAAAAACAAATCAAAGTATTTCATTCATTCATGCAACCAAACCTCATCTTTAAGCAGTTGAAAGAGGCTGGGTGGAAACAATTGGAGCTAGTGGTTGGGGAATAGCTGGGAAATTAATAGGTAAGAGTAGTTTGGATAAGTTGCACTGTAATAGCAGTTATTAGGGATGAAAAGAGTCAATGATAAAACAGTGTCTTCATGAAGCACTAATCAATTATACCTAACACAAAATTATACAAATAGGATATCATAACACAAACACAAAAGTAGGATCAATAACTTATGAGAAAAAGCCATTTCATAGTTAACCCAAAACATAAACACTATTCTAAAATGTGTCAAAAAGTGGGACACCTGGGTAGCTCAGTTGGTTAAGCATCTGACTCGGTTTTGGCTCAAGTTGTGATCCCAGGGTCCTGAGATTGAGCCCAACAGCAGAATACATAAAAAATAAAATAACAGAATATAAAAAATAAAAAATAAATAAATAAATCTTTAAAAGATAAAATAGTGTTTTACATTAACATACTTAATAAAGTAACTAACTCATCAACCAGATAATTTCTTCATAATAAATAAAAATGGGAATTCCATTCATGTAATGGCATGTTAGCCTATCTAGCAGTAAACCTCCTGACCATAACAAAAATTCTCAAGGAAAAATATAAAGAAAACTGCTGGAAGTTATTGGACAGTGACCAACATGTAACAGAATTGAGGGGATGTGGCTCTTTTTTTTAATATTTTATTTATTTATTTATTTATTTATCAGAGAGAGAGACAGAGTGCACACCTCGGGGAGTAGGCAGAGGGAGAAGCAGGCTCCTTGCTTAGCAAGGAGCTCCATGTGGAACTCGATCCCAAGACCCTGGGATCATGACCTAAGCTGAAGGCAGATGCTTAACCTACTGAGCCACCTAGGTGTCCCGGATGTGGCTCTTGACAAAGGAGGATCATACTGGTTGAGGCCCAGAACCATGAAGGCATTTCCTAGTTTGAATGGCACCTGGAGGAGAGAACTAGAGTTTCAGGGGGTTAAGGAATTGTCAGAAGATGACATCTGTCACTGCTGCCAGAACTGAAAGTTGCAATGAGCAATCTTGGAAAGGAGTTAACTACATATTGGTCAGTACTAAAATCTGCATATAATAAGTTTCCCTCAAATCTTCAACTGACTCTTAAACTATGTATGAACAGAAAAATATTCCAAATATACATCAGAAAGCAACATCTGAAAACTAAAGAGCTACACAGAGATTTTTAACAGCTACCCAGTACCTGGGAGGCAGTTTGTAGATCACACCAAGTCCCACCAAATTAGGGAAGCTTGGTAAATACTGTTACCCCAGGGGTGCCTGGCTGGCTCAATCAGTAGAGCATATGACTCTTGATCTTGGGGTTGTAAGTTCGAGCTCCAAATTGGGTGTAGAGATTACTTAAAAATAAAATCTTTAAAAAAAAATACCGTTACCCCAGAAAGGCCACACATTCAGAGTAAGGAACATCTCTAAGGACTCAGGGTCACTCCCTATGTTAAGGTAAAAAACTGAAATTGGCCTGCTCTAATAAGCAGCTTCCACAAGAACAAAGTGATTAGTAACTTAGTAGTTTGACTGTACAAATTTCAACCATGTTTAGAAAAATATATACTTTCAAGTCTTTGAAGCATATTATCCACAGTGGTCAATCCTATTTTAGTTAGGCAAAGAAACAGGAAAATATGATCCATAATCAACAGAAGCTAACCTTCAGAGGACCTAGATATTGGAACTAGCAAAAAAAAAAAAAAAAAGATATAAATAGCTATTATAAATATGTTTAAAATGTCCAAAAAAAGATGGCTATCACCTGTTAAACAATGAGGAATTTCAGAAGAGATATAGCAACCTTATAAAAAAAGAAAATCATAGAACTAAAATACGTAATACAGAAAAAAATCTATTGGATGTTACAGCAAATTATACTCTTCAAAAGAAAAGACCAGTGACCTGAAGGTGTGAATAGAAATTATCCAAACTTAAGCACATAGAGAAATACTATTATTAGTAGTAAACATAGCTCAATGACCCATGAGACTATAACATGTACTCTAACATTCATGTAGTTAGAATTCCAGAAACAAAGGAAGGAGAAAATGGGGCAAGGATATTTAGGGGATAGTAACCAAAACGTCTACATTTGATGGCCTCAGCTCCAAGAATCTCAGTAAACACCAAGAAAGATAAAGACAAAGAAATATACACCATGGCATATCATAGTCAACTTCTAGAAACCAAAGATAAAGAGAAAATCTTGAGAAGCTTGAGAAAAAACTCATTACCTTCATAGGGTCAAAAATAAGAACAAAGGCTAACTTCTCATCAGAAACAATGGACTCTGACCTATTTCTCTTTTATTGCTTCTGCTTTTGTTTTCGTATCAGATAAACCATTGCCTAATCCAGAGTCACAAATTTATTCCTATGCTCCTTCTAAAAGCTTCACAGTTATAATTATTGTATTTAGGTTTACGATCTGAGTTAATTTTTGTGTCTGATGTAAAGAATGGGTCCAACTTCAGTCATTCTTTCCCTTAATGAATATTTATGGCACACTATCAACTGATGGTAAATGTAAGGGTATTCTCATCCTGTCAATCCTGAACTATATAGCTTCCGTGTACTTGTCAAGGCTTGGTGGAAGAACGGGGCCCAAACTATTGACTACATTTACCTGAAATTTATTCTCTGCAACACATAGGTGAAAGAGATAAGAAAAAATTGGTGGCCTTCCCCTCTTCAGGAAGTATTGTATTCTTGACTGGGAACTGGTTGGGAGAGGTATCCTTGTCTTCTTAACAACATCTGTTCAGAATGGAGCTTCCATTTTGCTAAGCTGGGGGCAGGGGGTAGAGGATGAAACAGGCTGTAGCTCAAGTGCCATATAAACTCACTGTCCTGACAAGATTTAGATATTTTTTGAAAAAATATATATTCATTGGTCAATTAAACTATGAGAAAGGAGACAACGGGGAAAAGGTCTCTTCAGCAAATGGTCTTGGGAAAACTGGACAAAAAAACAAAAACAAAAACAAAACTGAACCACCTTCATATACAATATACAAAAGTAAACCCAAAATGGATTAAAGACCTAAATGTGAGATCTGAAACTGTAAAACCCCTAAAAGAAAAGGTAGACAGTAATTTCTTTGACATCAGCTGTAGAAACATTTTTCTGGAAATGTCTACTCAAGGTAAGGGAACAAAAGCAAAATTCAACTTTGGGACTACACCAAAATAAAAAGCTCTTGCACAGTGAAGGAAATAATCAACAAAACTAAAAGACAACCTATTGAATGGGAGAAGATATTTTCAAATGATATATCTGATAAAGGATTAAAAATCAAAATATATAAAGAACTTATACAACTCAACAACAAAAAAACAAATAATGCAACTAAAAAAATAAGCAGAGGACCTAAATAGACATTTTTTCCAAAGAAGGCATAAAGATGGCCAACAGACACATGAAAAGATGTTCAACATCATTCACCATCATGGAAATGCAGACCGAAACCATAATGAGATATCACCTCACACCTGTGAGAATGGCCAGAATCAAAAATACAAGTAACAGGTGTTGGAAAGAATGTGGAGACAAAGTAACCCTCTTGCATTTTTGGTACTAAGGCAAATTGGTGCAGCCACTGGAAAACAATATTGAGTTTTCTCAAAAAATTAAAAACAGAATTACCATATGATCCAGTCATTCCACTACTGGGTATATACCCAAAGAAAATGAAAACACTATTCAAAAAGATATATGCACCCATTTATTGCAACAATATTTACAATAGCCAAAATACAGAAGCAACCCAAGTGTCCGTTGATGAACAAAGAGGTGATGTGATGTGTGTGTGTGTGTGTGTGTGTGTGTGTAAAAGAATATTATTCAGCCATAGGAAACAATAAGATTTTGCCATTTGCAACACCAAGGATGGAACTAGAGGGTATAATTCTAAGTGAAATAAGTCAGACAGAGGAAGACAAATATTATATGACTTCACTCATGTGGAATTTAAGAAGCAAAATAAGTGACAAAGAAAAAAAAAAGAGATAAACAAAAGAAAAGACTTTTAAATACAGAGAATGAATTGGTGGTTGCCAGGGGGAGGGAGGAAGGAATGGGTAAAGTAGATAAAGGGGATTAAGACTACATTTATAGTGATGAGCACAGAGAAATGTTAAATCACTATATTGTACACCTGAAAGTAATAACACTGTATATTAATATTTCAATAAAAAAACAATTAACCTATACCTGGCTCAACCTCCATCCCTCTACCTCCCCCCCAACCCAGATTCTGGTTTAATTATGTATACATTTATATTTATATTGGTGTATTTATATATTCATTTGCTGTATATTAGAACAATAATTTTCAGAGACACTGAATGGTTGTTTTTAACATAATTTTCTCCAGTTATGGTTGCTTCACTGTAGAACAGTCCAAAAACTCCTCATATGGCCATTCCACAAGTAGAATCTCCTTTCTATGTGACATATTAATGTGACCTTTTACTATTCTACCAAAATGTCCATTATATGCTTCAAAAGGCAGAAATGTTACTTGTCATAATGCAAAAAAATACTAGAAATAAATTATAAAAATTAAACCCAAGCCATCTTTAATTTTAATAAAATGAGAATTTTCTGAATAATAGCTGAGTAAATGATAGAATCACACAGAAATGAGATTTCTTGGAATGCAATAAAAGTAACACCACATTAAACATATAGGAGTTAATCAAATCAGTACTTAGGGATTGTTTCTATTTTCATCTGTATCTGATAGACTCCTATAACAATATTAAACAGGATGGAATTTTATCTCTTTCTCATGAAGAAAGAAAAAATCTTGAATATAAGATTCTACTACCCAGAAGTAGTATATATCAACTTAAAGATCATCCGTATCCTTCCAGCTTGTTGCTCCAATGTGATTACTCCAGCATCCACTATCACATTTGCTTTGCAGATAGCAGAATTGAGCAAAAAGTTAGGAAGCAAAAGGACAGCTCCCTCTAAGGGCACTACCCAAAAATTGCACATGCTGTTTCCACTTAGACACACCAAGTTGTAAGAAGAGCTGAGAAATTTTATCTTTCTTCTGAGTAGTATGTACTCAATTAATATTCAAGGATGTATCACTGAGGAAGAAGAGGAGAATAATTACTGGGGAAAAACTATTGGATTCTCATGTGAATATAGCCATCTTCAGTTAATCAGAAGAAAAGTAATTGAATAATTAAAATAAATTAAAACCCAAAGAATTAATAAAGATTAAAATTGAAATTAATAGCAATTTATAAGAAAAAGTATAGTCAAAAGAAGGATTAAAATATTGAAATCCATTGTAAAAAAAAGCACAAGCAGAAAATACAAAAATAAAATGTTAGGTTGAATAAAAATAACATAAAAAGATAATGTTGTTATATCCTAATGTCAAAATTCTTAATTATAGGACTTCTAGAAAAATTAAAAATTCCTAAACTCTTTCAAAAAGAATGCACTTCCAAAATGGCAGAGTAAGAACCTCAGAAAAATTGCTGCTTCACAAAAACAATTAAAATGTCACAACTTTTCAAAATTAACTTTTTCTGAATTCTGGAAATTATCTAAAGACTTGCAACAATCTGAGGAGAATTTATTCAATAAAAGGACTAGAACCCATATAAGAACAGAAATCTTTTCAACACTTCAACTTGCCCTATTCCTAATAACCTCTCCCCGGCTCTGTGGTAGTTTTGAAAATCAATAGTGTCATAAGCACAACAGTTGTGAAAACCAGTGGCCTAGCAGCCATGAGAGGGGTGAAAATGGACTTGAATCTCTTCACAAAGCCTTCCCTCATAGAATACTTACTATCTAACTTGTTTGGCAATTGCCTGGAAAAGCCTTATTTATACATCTTGTCTTTATTTGAACTGACTCACAGCTCATTTAGGGAGAAAAACCATATCCCCAGGGTGTTTGTCAGAAATAATCAGCAGCAATTATTTAAAATTGCACCTGCTTGAGGCACTGAAACAAGGTTGAGCAAACAGGTTAAAAATGTATTAGGAAAATCTGGCAAATGAGAGGTCCATAGAGGGCTTTGAAAACCTCCAATATACCCCTGGGAATATAGATGGTCACTTGCATGTCCAGTGCTGTGCACATGACCATGAAAGACTTCAGAAGGTCTTACTCTCTTCAGTTGGTTGACCTTAAGACTCTGAGCAAGAAGGAAGTGCAGACTAAGGCAGGATTGATACCTGCCAGAGCAATGAAAGTGTGCCGCATTACATTCACAGAACAAAAATGGGGAGACATTTCTTCAAGGCATTTAAGGAAATTTCTGTTCAATCATTAGGTGATAACTAAGCTAACTAAGCAAAGAATTCAGCAGTCGCAGGTCAAAAAAAAGCATCTCTACAGAATTTTTCCTGTATAGTCACTAAAAACAAACAGCTAAAGCAACAACACCAAAAAGTGGCAATGAACTCAAGGGAGGCTCTTCTGAATTCCAGGACTGCTATTACTATTATCTTATCAGTTTTTGTTTAAAAAAATTATGAGCCATGTGAAAAGAAAAAGAGAGAAAGTATATCCCATAAAAGTTAGCTTTTTGGAAATAATAACAAATGTTTATTTAAATTGACCAAGAAGAAAAGAGAAGATTCAAATTAGTAAAACTAGTAATGTGAGACATTACTACTGTCCTTAAAGAAATAAAAGAATTATAGGGTAATACTACAAAAACCTGTATTCAAATTAGATCACCTAGATAAAGCAAATTCCTACAAAGATGAATACTATAAAAACTGTCTCAAAGAACAGAAAAATCTAAATAGACCTGTAACAAGTAAACATATTGAATTAGTAATTCAAAACAAAACAAAAAAACACTTTTCCCAAAGAAAAGCCCTGGACCAGATTGTTCACTTGTGAATTCTACTAAACCTTTGAAGAAGAATTAATATCAACATTTCACATCCTCTATCAAATACAAAGGAGGGAAAATCACTTTCCAACTCATTCTATGAGGCTGCTACTAGACTGTTACCAAAACCGGATGATACTACAATAAAAGAAAACTACAGAACAATATCCCTTTGGGACATAAATGCAGAAATCCTCACAAAAAAATATCTAACAGAATCCAACACATACAAAGAATATTAAATAGTATGACCAAGCAGGTTTATGTAAAGAATGCAAGGTTGGTTTGATATTTGAAAATTAATCAATGGTACTACATCATATTGATAGAATAAAGGGTAAAAACCACATGATTATCTCAATAGATGAAGAAGAAGCGTTTGACAAAATCCAACACCTCTTCATGATAAAACACTCAACAAACTAAGAATAGAAAAGAACTTCTTCAATCTGATAAAGGACATCTATGAAATCCTGTAGATGACATCATATTTAATGATGGAAAACTAAACACTTTTCCCCAAAGGAGCAATTCAAGAATATTTGGTATCATCACATATAATCAAGATCGTACTGGAGGCTCTAGGGAGGACAATTAGTCAAGAAAACAAAATCAAATGACTCCCCATATTTGGAAACAAAGAAGTAAAATTATCTCTATCCATAGATGATGTTTTCTTGTATAGAGGAAATCCAAAGGCATGAACAAAGGAATTATTAAAAACAAATGAACAAATTCATCAAGGTTGTGGAAGAAAAGATATATAAGGACAACAAAAATCAGTTGTATTTATATACATAGCAATGAGAACCATTCACAAAAGAAATTAGGAAAACATTTTCCAATTATACCCCAATAAAATTGGAAAAATGAAATTTTTATTTATAATACTGTCAAAAAGAAAAAATATAGTTAAAAATAAGTTTAACAAAAGATGTGTAAGACTTGTACATTTAAAAACTACAAAACATTGTTGAAAGAAATTAAAGAAGACATGAATAAATGGGGAAACTTCCCATGTTTATGGATCCAAAAGTTAATATTACTAAGATGGCTATACTCATCAAATGAATCTTTTCATTCAAGGCAATCTCTATCAAAATTCCAGCTTTTGGGTTTTTTATTTTTGTAGAAATTGATGAGCTGTTCCTGAAATTCATATGGAAATAAAAAGTATTAGAATAATCAAAACAATCTAGAAAAAGGACAAATTGGAAGACTCAATTTTTTTTTTAATTTCAAAACTTACTACAAAGCTACTCTAATCAAGATGGTGTGATACTGTCATAAGGACGTATAAATCAATGGACTAGAAATGAGAGTCTAGAAATAAACTCTTATATTTATGGTTTCATATATAGCTGATTTTCAACAAGTGTGCCAAGACAGTTCAATGGGGAAAAGAATAGTCTTTTTGACAAACAGTATTAAGACTAGATATCCCTATGCAAAAAAAAATGAAGTTGTGTCCTTTCTTCCCACCATACACAAACATTGGTTTAAAATGGACCATAGACTAAAGGCAAGTGATAAAACTATAAACTTCTTACAAGAACACATAGGTGTGAACCTTCAGAAGATTGGGTTATTTATAGTCTTCTTATATATGACAGCATTAGCACAAGTGATAAAAGAATAAGTAAATAAATTGGATTTTGTCAAGATCATAAAGTTGTGTGCCTTAAAGGACACTACTGGGATAGAGAAAAGACAATTATTTGGCCACACTCCTCTTAACCAATGCACTTCCACCCATAATTTGATTGGATAGCAAGACTGATGGCACCGCGTATGCACTACGAGGATATGAAATACATACTTTCATACAGTGAGGCTTTCTGAGTGAGCAGGATGATTCCTGAGCAGGCAAAAGAGTTGCCTGAGAGAGCCACGTAGGAGACTGGTTGGGGGGTTTTTATGGTTATGGCCTAGGGGTGGGCTAAGGGTCCCTATGCATGGTTTGAACTTCCCCTGAACCAAAGGAGGGAGAACTTGGACTTTCTTAACAGCTTACTCAGGTGTGGGCCAGAAGGGGAATTCAGATGGGTAGGCGTTAAATTTTCCAGAAGTCAAACATTAAAAATGGAGTCAGACTCTTTTATTAAGACATTTCACAGAATGGGAAAAAGTATTTGCAAATCCTATAACTGATATGGGTCATATATTTAGCATATAGAAAGAACTCCTGTAATTTAGTAGTAAAAAAAAAAAAGAACCCAATTTAAAAGTGGGAGAAAAGATTTTAATATTTTTCCAAAGAAGATATACAAATAGCTAAGTAACACAGGAAAAGATGTTCAGTGTCATTAGTCATAAGAGAAATGCATATCAAAATTATAATGAGCTATCACTTCACACCCACTAAGATGACTAAAATAAAAAGACTGACAAGAACAAGTGCTGACAAGAATATAAAGAAATTGTAACATTGCTATGGGATTGTAAAGTGGTGCAGCTACATTGTAAAGCAGTTTGTCAGTTCTTTACAATGTAAAACATAAGAGTGACAGGACCAGCAATTCCACACATAGTTATATATCAAAGAGAAATGAAAACATATGTCCACAAAAAAAAACTTGCACAAGAAATATTCACTGCAGCATTATTCATAATGCCAAGAAACGAAAATAATAAAAATGTCCACCAACTGATAAGTAGATAAAATGTAAAATATACATACACGTGAATATTTGACAATGAAAAGAAATGCCATAGTGAAACATGATACAGCACGAATGAACCCTGAAAACATTATGCTGCATGAAAGAATTCAGTCACAGAAGACTACACATTGTATCATACCATTTATATGAAATGTCCAGAATAGGCAAATACATACAGACAGCAAGTAGGTTAGTGGTTGCCTGACTAGGGTGAGGGAGAAATTAAGACTATTAAGCAGTAGGGGGTGGTCGGGGGTATTGTAAATACTCTAAAATTAGATAGTGATGATGGGTACACAACTCTGTGAACATACTAAAAACTGTTCAATTGTATAATTTAAATGTACAAATTGGATGGTTTATGAATTATATTACAATAAAATACACATCCCCCACAGACAAAATCTCTTAAACATGATGATCATGATCCTTTTGGTACTTATGTGCAAATCTTGGAAGACATTTATTTTAGTCAGTTGTATTAGAGAAAATTATTTGAAGAATATAACTTTCTATGACCCAAATTAGATGAATGCTGTATTCTGCAACTTTTCATCCCTGATGCTTTGAGTTGGGCCTCATCATTTTGCCCTTGGGGATGCCCTGTTTTTAACTGTTTTGCTATCATTTTATGTACAATTATCCACTGAAAAAGGGCACCCTAGATGTGTGGGGCTATAAAGATAATGTTCACTGCTGATGTACCTTAGAAGTAGGGTTATCATGGAGACTTGCTTGGGTCAATAATGTTTAAAGCCTGTAGCACCAGTTACATTATAAATTATGTGGTCACACTATCTATAAGCGTGATTTTAAGGGCCCATGACTAGTAGTCTATTTAATAAATTATTTTATAAAGAATGTTTTCCAAGCAAAACTACCTTATAATGTTTAAGGATCCATAGTTACATGGTAAAAGAATAAAGAAAGGAAGTCATTACCATAAAAGTCATTGTAGTCCAGTGATTCTCACCCAGAGGTGATTTCCTCCCATGCCCCAGCATCATTTTGCAATATCTGGAGACACACTGGTTTGTCACAATTTGCAGGGAGGGTGTCAGGAGGGCAGAGAGGAGGTAAGAGTATACTACTGACATCTAGTGTGTAGAAATCAATGATGATGCTTAACATTCTACAATGCCCAATAGGGCTCCCTTCAACAAAGAATTTTCTAGAACAAAGTATCTATAATGCTGAGGTTTAGAAACTCTGAGACAGTGTTTATCTTTGCAGGGAAGGGATATAAGTATATATATTTACACATTAAGATAATTGAGCTGTTTGTGTTTTGTGCAGTTTTTTGTATGAATATTATACTTAATAAAAGAGCAGAAGGAAGGACGGAAAGAAGGAAGGAAGGATGGAAAGAAGGAAGGAAGGAAAGAAGGAAGGAAGGAAGGAAGGAAGGAAGGAAGGAAGGAAGGAAGGAAGGAAGGAAAGGAAGGAAGGAAGGAAGGAAGGAAGGAAGGAAGGAAGGGAAGGAAGGAAGGAAGGAATCTTGAACAAACATATATCATATAATTATTTCCAAATATTGCAGCTGTAAGTTCTTTCAGACTTCCAAGAGGAATAAATTTCACCCTATATATAGCATTCCAAAATAAAAATATATTAAGCTTGTCTATTTTATTGAGCAAATAATCCTTATAAGAAAGTATCACTTAAAAAAAGACTATATATCAACTTTACTTGTGACTATTAGCATAAAAATTTTAATTTGTAGCAAAGTAAATTTGGAGGTGGAAAGTCAAGCATGCTTTAATATTAGGAAAATTACTAAATGTGATATCATCTATAATTCAAAAAGTTAAGAAATTCTCCCTAGATTACTCAATAAAATGTGTTATTAATAATTTTAAGGAGTAAGAAGACAATTTCTTAACATGATAAAAATATCTATCTCAAAACAACTACTGTATCATAATTAATAGCCATTTTAACATGGTGAATGCTGTAAGAATTCATATCAGAAAGTAAAAAGTCTTAATGTCTCTAGACATGCAAATTAGTCCAATAAGATTTTAAAATAGAAATAAAAGTTGGAGACTTTTTAGACCCTACCCTAGTTTATTCCACGTTGTTTTCTATAAGCTTCTGGACTATACCCTCATTTATCTTTTTGTCAATGAGAGTCTCAAAATAAGAAACTTCATAATTTAAGTCCTTAAATATCGTTTTTATTACAAAGTAATAGGAGTATGGACATATCCATATCCGATCCTTAACTTTAGCTCAGTTTCCATATTCACTGTTACTCTTATTAAATTTTTCTTAATTATATCCCTAAGACTCCTAGGCAGGGAAGGGTTAAGATTCTGGGGTGGACTAAGAATGTAGGTTTCATGTGTTAACTTGGTAAGTTTTAAGAGCTACAAGTCCAATAGTTAATTTTTCAAGCAAGGAAAACAAATGTTCCCAATCCAAACTGCTGTATCAAAATGCCATATATCAGATTTCAAGCACCAGAACAGTACCAGTGACAAATCCATCTATAAGGAGATGTTTGCTAATGAGAACTTGCTGCTGATGCACATGGATACTGTCATCTTGCTCAGGGCAAACATAAGACCCAGGGTATGTGGTTCCTGGTTTAACATTTCCATTGTTAAAATTGACTGGTTCAACAGCTGGCCCATGGCTTGGCTGGGACAGGTAAAGAAAATGAACACTGTGGAAGACCCAGAGCAACTATGTCTCTGGCAAAGTTTGGACCAACAAGAAGGTTTTACTGCTGACTACTGATCCCTCTCAAAAATGACCAATGGGTATAATCATTAGCATACAAATGATACTGACCTATATGTGTCCTGTTATTCTTCATTGTAGGAAGTGTAAAATATTATCTTTATAACATATGAAATATCTTGTATCATATATCCAGCTCAATGCTTAGTCAAAAGCAAGCATTCAAAACATTTATTCTTGGGGCGCCTGGGGGGCTCAGTCGTTAAGCATCTGCCTTCGGCTCTGGTCATGATCCCAGAGTCCTGGGATCGAGCCCCATGTCTGGCTCCCTGCTCTGCAGGAAGCCTGCTTCTCCCTCTCCCACTCCCCCTGCTTGTGTTCCCTCTCTCACTGTCTCTCTCTCTCTTTCTGTCAAAAAATAAATAAAATCTTTAAAGAAAATTTTTAAAAATTTATTATTTTTTCTCTTATACTCCTTTTTGGTATTATGAAAACTCTGTTAAAACTTTTTTATGCTATTTTCTGAGTTATCCAAACTATAATTTAAAAATTCTCTTGTGTTAGAGAACAAAGGGTAGTGAAAGCACATTTTTAAAAGCTGCTTTTACATTGAAAAATTTTTATTTAATTATTTATAATATTTGTATTGATTAACTTAAATGAAGATTATAATATTTAAATACATACTTATGCACGTATTAATGATGAAACAATATTACCTACTTTGGAAAATCCTTATTCACCATTAGTAACTTTTAAAGTTCAGTACTAATTACTGAATTGGAATCACAGTTTATTCTTGTATTATCTCTTGACTTTATTTCTTGGCATCCTCAAAAATATGCATATCCCTTCCTTCAAAATACCTGCTTGGTAATATAGGAAATTGGTGTAAGTTTTATCCTAGATATTCAAGAAAAATAAAGACAAAGGAAACATCTAAGAATGCCCCAGCAAGTCAAAATGATAATATTTTATGCAATAGCTACTCTCCTTTCTGATTCTTGCTCCAGAGGGCCAATAAAACATTGGGATGAAAATAGACCAATGTGTGTGAAATTTTAAATCTCTTTGTCAACAATGGAAGTTAGTAAAACAAACAAAAACCACATGGGATTTATTAATTTCAAGTTTGAATCTTCTATCCAGTGGATACTGCCTTACTTTAAAATGAGTTCAAAATTAGAAATATCAAGGTATCTAAATATCCACAGGCAATGAATTAACTCTTTTTTAATCAATTTAAGTGAATCATTGAGTAATTGATTAGAATAGTTCAGTTAAGATTACTCAGTCCACTGTTAGGACAGCTGCAGGAGGGGGGCGGGAATCAATCTCTTAAATTAAGGCTCTATCCTATCAGGATTACCCACCCACAAGCAAAAGGAAAGGTTGGCCAATTTCTTGGTCAGCTGCATAATAGCCTTGTCCTTTCTCTCTCTGGAAAGTGTTCTGAGTTAATATAAGTAAGCTACTCTTCTCATGGTTTATAATACCTCCTGCTAAACAAGTTATATTTATCCCTCTCTGTTTAGTAGACAAATAGGAATTCAGAGATAGGCTTGTATTTTGCCCTTTGCCCTTCAAATAAACTCAGTAGTTTTCAAAAAATATTTTAGCAATGTTACCAGTATAAATCATCTGTAAAAAGAAAGTCCAAGTACACAACAAATAAAAAAGAAAGTCTAAAGTACACAAATAAAATTACTAAATGGTAATCACTATTAGGGAAGAATTTTGTTCATATTCTTCACTCTTATATCCCCCAAATACCTGGGGCATAGTATATGCTCAGTAATGATATTCAGAATGAAATAATACTGCTTGGACAGACAACACTTGGGGAACCTCTAGGTGTTCATAATTTGAAAACAATTAGTATGAATCATCAGTTTGTCTAAATGAACTTGATGTATGTGTGGGGGACCTGTTAGAGTTTGACCTGATCCCAGCAGAATGCTACATTTCCTCAGCCAAGTTTGCTGGAGAGAAGTGGGCAATATGAGGAGCCAATGGAAATTTTAGTCCACTGTGCTTCACACATTTGCTACCTGGAAAGAGACCTGTCCTTTCGGGGGCGGGGGTGGGGGGAGAAAAAATAAAACACTGGGGCTCAGGAACTCCCACAGGCCTTTTCTGTTTGAGGATGACTGCTCAGATAGGAATATCCGAGGTTTAACCTATAATCTTAGGGCAGTGACACAAGGACAGTTAATTAATGTTCTTGGACTCATCAGAGTCTGGAACTATTATGCTATTAACTTTGGCCAAATGACACTGTAGTCTGTTGTGTCCTAGTGGTTTCTCATGTTAAAGTGGAGAGGATCCAGGTGGTCATTATGATGGAGTGGTAGTGGTGGGGAAAAAAATTAGAAGATATTTTGCAGTTTGGGAAAACAGAATAATTGGTGGTTTATTGTAATATTTGTATGGACAATCTGCATACTCTACCATAATTGTTACAGCCTAGCAAAAGTTTATGGGAAAGCAAAAATAGACTATAGAGCACTTGGAAATAAGGGAGTTAAAGTTTAGTTTAAACATGTAAATTTCCTAATGTTATATCAAGAAATAATAGATGTTTTTAAAAATATGATTGGTTTGTTTTGATTTTAGTGAATTCTATTTTCTTATTAATTTCCACCACAAAAGCAAAGATATCATCACAGGAATAATTCTTCCCCAGACTGTTGAAAATTTTAACTCAATTATCAGTACTCACAATATTAATCATTTGCTATACTAAAAACAAATCACCAAGTAAACATATTAAACACTGCAATAGAATCTAGAATAAATATTTGCTTCATTCTACACTATTTTCTACCAAAGTAAAAAATGAGATGATAGTTTTAATTCTTCCTCTCATTGGCCAGGTTTTTTATATTTATCATGTCTTCCTTTGCAACAAAAACAAATATGTTATTTGAGAATTTTATCCTCTGCAGCAGTAATGGGTTGTTTCCAAACATAGTAACCCAGCAATGTTTGTACATCAGCAGTTGGCTCATGTGGGCTTATAATGGAGAATAGAAATGGCAAAGAACCATCTAACAATGATAATCATTCCCCTTTCTTATAGGATGCAGATCTGTCAGCACCTAGCTAATACCAGAATATTTATAATAACAGATTACATCTGTATTCCTCAGAAAGATCTTCAGTGCCTAGTTGAGCCAAATAAGGACTAAAGGCCCTCCATTATTTGTTGGGCCCAGCACATTCCAGATGGAGTCTCACCAGGGGGCTCAGGGGTAGAACCCCCAGTGGTTCTGCAATGAGTAGTTGGTTGAATTCTACTAAGTGAACGATTAATAAGTTAGAAAATATATGTATTTGTTTCATTTGCAGTACCAGTTCAGTAATCAATTATACACCATAAATTTAATTACATGAATTATTTATTGCAAATCTACAGGACTAAATTGCATATCACCTAACAACAAAATAATATCCTAAAAATGAATAAAGTCTTATTGTTTTACTTGGTATATCCTTTTTTTGTGTGCAGTGATTTTTTTATGTGTGGTTAATATGAATTTTACTTTTGGTTAAACATATCATTTCTATGATACACATGCAAGAAACAACAGAAGATGAAGAAAATTGTACTTCTCAGTTGGTTATATTGTCCTTTCTGAGGACCTTCATAATAACTTTTTCTCTGATGGTAGGAATTAAAAGTCAATAAATGTCAGAAGCCAGTCTACATAGTAAAATCTGCTAAATCTATGTCAGTCCACACCAATCTTTTCTTTTTCTGCATTTTTCCTTAAAATTATAGATATTACCACAAAGCAGCCAATGAAATATATATAACAGGTTTCTCTTCCTCTCACTTTATTTTGGATTATAAATCTGTTAAGGATAGAAATCTATTCTTCTTTATTTCTATCCTATTCCCAATGACATTACACATAATACAGTCAATAAGTTTGTAAAAGTCCTTCATATCAAGGCAAATTTGATAAAAACGTGAAAGCTGTTACAATGCCAGAGATTGAAGAGAAAATGATTCACCCTAACAGTGCAAAAGTTATTTTTCAATATACTTATTTGCCCATAACAAGCTTATTCTTAACAGAGAAACAGTAGTATGTCTCCCTCTATTCACTGAATCATAAATGTACTGCATTTTACCAGAATTCACAATGGCAAATTTTGAGATTCTTTCTATTCTGAATTTGGGTCTTTCACTTTATCAAATATCAATTATTTTCCCTGACACTTTTTCTTTTTTTTTACAGATTTTATTTATCCATTTGAAGAGAGAGGGAGAGAGCACAAGCAGGGGGAGCAACAGAGAGAGAGGAAGAAGCAGACTCCCCACTGAGCAGGGAGCCTGAAGAGGGGATTGATCCCAGGACCCTGGGATCATGACCTGAGCCGAAGACAGATGTTTAACCAACTGAGCCACCCAGGTGCCCTTATTTTCCCTGACATTTAAAGAAAGAAAGCTATTTAAAAAATTATCCCTTATATGTTCAAGATACACTGGATTATGTATTTGAAGCTGATATCAATCATTTCAATATTTTCACTTCTACACTGGAATGTGAACAACAGAACAGAGATCTTTTCTGTTTCATTCTCTGCTGTATCCGTGAAACCAGACTGGAGTAAGAGCTCAATAAACACTTTTCAAAATAATGAGTCAAAGTAGAAAGGCAAATTATCAAAGGACTAAGCCCGTGGGTCCTGAAGTCAGTCAGACATTCTGGAATAATCTACCCATGGCAAATCTGGTCACATTACTAGTTATTAAACTTTATCAATAAATTGTGGATGATAATAGTACACCATTCATGGGGTCACTATGAGGACTGAATAAAGAATTCTAAGTACCTAGAAGAGTGCCTTGTACATATTAGGTATGCACTCAACAAATGTCAGTGCTTATTATTATGTTAAACATAAGGACTTTGAAATTCAGAGAATTTTTATAGTCAAAATTATATGTCCGGTAACAGAAGAAAATTCTCCCTAATTTCACACCTGCGCCCATTCCACTAAAACTTCTCCAACCACCGAGGACATTACAATGATCTTTCATGGAGAATACAGTTTCTAGAAGTAATACATTAGAAAGAGAAAAGCAATTGTTTTTATGAGTAATACATTCATATTATTAATAGTAATTTTGTACAACTCAGGCTTAAGACGCAACTTTGAGAGAATTTCAGGGAATGAGAATTGCATTAAAAGCATGAATTAGGTAGTTGTGTGTGGTAGACTGTAACTCACAGGGAAGTAGCACATCACTTGGGGTGGGTAGCCCTGGTCTGTAGAGGAGGCCACCACGGACTTCTCAGTGATGCTGGGGTAGTTTCCAATAGCCTTGGTAAGTGATCTGTCCTCTGGACGCTCTGTGGCACATAATCCTCTGGAAAGGTTTCTGGGCTCACCTCATATACACATTTTAGCATTCACATCTAAGCCTTTGTGTTGCTTTCTTTACCATCTGCCAGGTCAGCACAAACATTTTCACTTTGTTCACTTGGGATATCACTTTCTCAAATCTTCTAAGAGCTGCCCTAACAGCAAGTTTGCCCCCTCCCTAAGTTCTTGCCAGAGTGTTAAATCCGTGTCCTGAAAAAGTACACGAGCCACTGGGTTTTTCTTGAATTATTTTATTAAACATTCTGGTTAATACTTTCCTTGAGTCTTAAGACTTCGATTTCCACTGAATTATCTTTGGGCGATGCTAACAATGATTCTGCATGCTATTTACCACAATCTGCTCTGTGAGGACAGTCAATACCACTCCTCATTGTCACTAAAGGGTGAATTCAACACTAGCACATTTGGGGGGGGGGGATTAAAAAAAAGTTTAATAACACTAGCGTGTTTTTAAGAACTTGTTTTGGATAACATTGTCACAGGTTAAATATATTTTCCAACCCTAACAGTGTTTACTTGTCATGAGAATAATGGAAATTGAGTTTCCCTCATCACCAAAGAGATATTTGATGAAAACAGGTTATGACCATCCCAACATCCCAGCTGATTCTGCTTAAAGTTTAGTTCTGTTGTTCTGTTGATTTTTTCTTCCCTTTTATTTTTTTTTATTTTATTTATTTGACAGAGAGAGACACAGCGAGAGAGGGAACACAAGCAGGGGGAGTGGGAGAGGGAGAAGCAGGCTTCCCGCTGAGCAGGGAGCCTGATGCGGGGCTCGATCCCAGGACCCTGGGATCATGACCTGAGCCGAAGGCAGACGCTTAACGACTGAGCCACCCAGGTGCCCCTCTTTTCAAGATTTTTTATTTATTTACTTGAGAGTGTGTGAGCGAGAGAGAGAGCATGCACACGAGTGTGGGGGAGGAGCAGAGGGAGAGGGAGAAGCAGGCTTCCCGCTGAGCAGGCAGCCTGATGAGGGGCTCGATCCCAGGACCCTGGGATCATGACCTGAGCCAAAGAGAGATGCTTAACGACTGAGCCACCCAGGTGCCCCTTTTCTTCCCTTTTAGATAATTTTTTTATGGATGAGACATCACCATAGCTGTAACTGATTATGATATTCCTTGTTTCATATACTGTACCCCATCAGATAGAAACAGATCCATGTTGCGCATGAAAGTGAATAATCCAATACCAGATCTGCTGCCATATTCTTCCCCCTACTCTGGATCCCATGACTCACCACCATCAGGTTAATCTCTCTTAACTGTTGTGCAAGCATGGTGTCTATTTTTATGTTTTATGGGTGAACAGCATGTGCACACTCACATACAGATTCACTTATATAGATGTATCTCTGTAAGTATCTGCATAAGTGCAAAGATTGAACTGAAATAAAATTCACTAAAAATTATATTTGTGGTAGAGGGTAAATTTAGGGATTTTTTTAAAATAACTTTAAAATTTCATATGAATTATTTCAATTACTCTTCCGGTTACCATATAATTTGTCATTCGACCTAGGCTTTGAGAGTAAAAGAAGACACTAATAGAACACTATTAAAATATATCCTGGGCAAATAACATAACAATAGGTTATCCTGGGCAAACAAGGATGTGCCTTTGGCCTGTTTAATCCTCACAGTGGATGATCCCCATCCACATTTTACAGATAGAGAAACAAGTCAAAGGGGTTGACTGGCCCCAGTTTACACAACTTGTAATTGGCAAGACCAGGTTTCAAAACCAGCTCCTGCGTTTTCAACTACTGCCTCTTGAGAACATCTCATTTGCCTGTTCTTGTCCATATGGCCAGATGTGCTCTTTGCTCACTCTTTCAAGGAGTTGATGTAAGACTTCCTGTGTGCTTCTCTTGTAATACTTATCTTCCTTAACTTTGTGTAATATATGTTTGTGCACCTCTCTTATCTCCATTCCTAAATTATGTGTAGGACACTTATTTCAGATACAACATTGAACCTTCCACTGTGTCTCAGTTATCTACTGCTGAGTAACAAATTACCCCCAAACCTAGTGAATTTAAGCAACAAATGTTTATCCTTCCTCTTTCAAGAAAGGTAGCCACAAGTTTGCAGCTGAATAGGTTTCTCAGCCTGCCTTCTGGGGACCAGTAACCTCCTTTCATTTTGTACTGTCCTCTCTCTTTCAGTCCAAGTTTACAGTGTTCCTGCTGGTATAATTTTCCCAAGAACTTTGTGGCCTTTTGTGAATCTCATTGAGTTCATTCTGTCAGATAAAATCCACACCCACAATTCCCTGAAAGGCACTGAGTGTTTATTTAATTTGGCAATGTTATACCAATACTCTTTCAGGAATTATAAATACTTCTATCTATAAATTTTTGAATCAGTTCTATTATTCTATTGGTTCCTCATTACAGAGGTAAATCAATTTTTGAGTCATGCTCACTCACCTTGTATAAGAATAAAGTTTTAACTATTTTGGAAGGTATACTTTCAGAATAGACTAAGTCAGAAAGCATAAGGTTTCTGTTAAATTTTTGTTGGTGATATTGACGATGAGATGTCAAGGTTCCCTTTTTATTTTGAAATTAGGTTTTCATAAAGTATACAAATGACATATAGGAATAAATGTGAGTGGGAGATAATATCCATCACCTCTGTGATGAATAATCTGACTTAAATCTGGCTTAAGCACGTTCTCTTGCTCTCTTCACAAAATCTTGTGAAATTCCTCAGTTGAAAAGAGTGGATGGATCATGATAGAAGAGTAGAACTGGTTTCTGCTGGAAACTTTAGATATTAAAATATCCTATTTATTGTAGTGTATAGTTGAGGAGTCAACCTTCCTTGTGTGGAATCAAAAGTAAATAAAAATGGGGGCACCTGGGTGGCTCAGTTGGCTAAGCATCCAACTCGACTGCAGCTCAGGTCATGATCTCAGGGTTGTGAGATCCAGCCCCGCATCAGGCTCTGTGCTGGGCGTGGAGCCTGCTTAACAGTCTCTCTCTCCCTTCCCCCACCTCACTCTCTTGCTCTCTCAAAAAAAAAAAAAAAAGTAAATTAAAATGTTTCTTTTGCTTTTAACAATTTAAAGTTAACATGAAAAAGGAACATTGTCATCTTAATGAGGCCACTGATTCGGTAATAAATCGATGAAATAGCTAACTTACTTATCTGGAGAGAGAGCTACTTAGATGTGACAAATCAAATTTCATCACTGCCATACTGATGGAAGCCCCCTCTAATTTCAGGTATCCAGAGCATAGAAAACTCTAATAAACTTTGATTTTATACTTTTTTAAAGTGCTATCTGGGGGAAAAAAAAACTATAGACTCATTTTTACGGCATTTTCTGTGCATTGAAACAATTGCTGCAAAAACTCAGTTTCTCAACTTCAATGACAGTTAATGATATTGAAAGAAGTCACATATTGAATTTATTTTGACAAATGATAATTTGCTGAAACAGAAGGTTCAATAAAAGAAAGCCTTCTGCAGAACCAGTTTCTTCTCTTAATTCTAAAATATGGAGATAATTAGGTACCGTCATCTTTACTTCATGTAACTTATGTCTGTTTTCTGGAAAACTAGCCCAAAAAGTTCATTTAAGGAATCCAGAAAAATTTAAACATACCAACCGTTTTGACATCCTTTATGCCTGATTGCCCTTCAGTCATGTTCTTGCTCCTGAGTGTACACACCCTTTAATCCAGGATAATAAATCATGAAATGATTTTTCTCAGCAAGACAAAAGAGACATTACTTGAAATGCTGGCATGGCATTGGAATGGTGGGGAAGGCTGATGCAATTATCTAGAAGGCCTGTTTATTCCTTCTTCATTCCACTCTACCTGAGGACAAAATTATTATTCAGCACAGTTAGCTCTAGCATTGCATCAAGAGTGAGATTAGAAAGTACTGATTTATAAGGAGAATTATAGCTAGAATAAGAAATTCTGATAAGCAAAATGACTTAAGGGCTTTATTTCTTTTCTCTGTTTTTTTAAACTCCATTCTGGTTCTTGCTATCTATATCTAAGTTACATAATAATTAAGATTTTTACTATTTATGTCTAATCTACACTCCAACCCCAAATATATAACTTTGTATTCGATTGCTGTTTCATCTCTGAAGCCAGGGAATTCTTATATGTAGGCATATAAATCATGCTGGTGCATGATTAATGTGCCATAGAACATTAGGTCCCATGTCCTGGGAGGGAAATGAATAGCCTTTGAAGGGTACAATGTTCTTATAGTCTGTAGCAAATGGTGAGAGGTGGAAGTCCTTATCTGGTAGTTCTTACCTTCCCAATATAAGTAAAGTGTACTGGGCTTCCCCTGAGACACATGAATTCAAATTTCTTTGATTTACTTTTTTAAATATACAGTTAAATCCATATCCATAGGTTGGAATCCATATGAGCAGAACGACATGCAAATCTTGCTGCTGTATGTCCCCCTTTCCACGCACTGTTCTTGGACCTTTCTTGTCTTCCGGGCCACATGTTCTGAGATGCAGAATAATTTATTAGTTAGCAAAGCAGTGCCATGTTACCAATAGGACTATTTTGGATTGAAAAATCAAGGTATTTTGTATTGTCCTTAATGCAATCTGTCGAAAGAGACAGATGGTAGAGCAGGTGTAGGGGGTCATACAATAGACACATGCAGACTTCCTCTGCATAGTAATTACAACACAAAATGTCAAAAAGTAAAAGAATAGATGGACAAGGGTTTAATATACGTGAGCATTTTAGAAATTACAGTATTTAGTCCTGGTAAGCAGGAGCTGTATCAGTCTATTGTACTACACTTAAACAAAGTAATAACCATGTGAGCCATTCAATTCTCGACAAACCATATTTCCTCTAGCGTATCTTTTAATCCTTTTTGATAAGATTATCCCCCAAATTCTTTGAAGTTTATTCTTCTTTCATAAAGAGGATCTGGGTTAGAGACATGGATCCCATTCTTCAAGTAGGCCCACTATCCTCCCACAAAGGGAAGGACAAATTTAAATCATTCTTTAAAGGTTTATTATAACTAATCTACTTAAATTATTCAGAAATATTCATAATTATATATGGAATCGTGATATTTTAATAAGACATAGTATATGTTATAATTTTAAAGTGCCTCTGGGAAATCTATTGTTACATTTTCCATTGTATTTCAAATCTATTATACTTTTCTATCAAGAGCTATATAAAAGCTCTACTACATTTGAGCTTTTTAAAATGAACAGTGATAACCCAAAATTAAAAAAAATTCACTTACAATAAAAACATTGTAAAATGTCACTAAAAATATGATAAATTTAACCTATTTTATTAATTATAGTTTTCAAGTTATATGCAAACGGTAACCCAGTGCCTGCATCTGAATCTTATTAATAAACACCCACTTGGGTGTCAAGGCTATTCTTTAGTAAATATGAAGGATGAGATCTGAAATATGAAAACCACTGAATTTAGAATAAATGAATCTTAGAGATCACTAGGTCCAATCTCCTTAATCTGAATAAAGTTTAAAGTGACAAAGGCATAGACCATTTAATATCACTCATTTTTAGCGAACTCAGCACTGGAAACAAAGGCAAACTCCCTAACTTTCTTGAAATAATGGACATCTATGTTACAAGTGATTTTGATATAACCGGTGTGCCATTCATATTTTGATCTGATAGCAGGTATGCTGACTCATACTCCCCACTGACTAATCCAAATGACACTGCATGACATACTAATCTAAATGACAGGCATCCTGAATCACCTCATTTGCATGGGAAGAAACCTGGACTTAAAAAGAGATTCACAAACATGAGCTAGTGTTGATATTACCAAATCTAGAACATAGGAAGCTATGAACGACGAGGAGCAAACTGATCTTGTATTTGCCTTGTTAACTTTGAAATATCAAGGCAAGTCACCAGGAGTCTTATTTGCATTAAGGCCTGTAAGTCTTATGATGAAGGTGGGAGTAGGGAAACTGAGGCCAACCAAGATGTTAGAACTGAGGATGTTAGAACTCCAAATCATGAAGTTTAGGATTCTGTGATAAAAGGGGATTCAAACATTTTTTAGTTCTTCAGAAAGAAGCTCTAAGGCTATAGGAAATTTCCCCATGGTTAGGCAGAAGTGGAAAAGCACTAGAAGAATCTGAATGAAGATAAAATAATATTTAGGACCTACTGCATGTCAGATACAATGCCAGATTGTTTACATTAAAATATTTCCTTGACTCCTCACAATAATCCCATGAGGTAGATACTTTTATCTGAATGTGTGAATTTAAGCTCCTTTGGGAACACCACACATGGAATAGAAGTTCAATACATACTTGTTAGCAGGTAGGAAACATTTCTACTCCAATCCTAATAGAGCTCAAAGCAGCTATTCCTATAGAATAGAGATGAAGTGCACAGTTTCTAGAGCTAGACTCCCTGGGCCCGATGCTGGCTCACCAGCTGTAGGACAGTGAAGTAACTCCCTCTGAGCCTTAGTTTCCTTATCTGTAAGATGGGACTGAGAGCCGGGGTGAAAGGTGAAGGAGGTAACCTGTGTACAGATCTTGCTGTGCAGGGCGCACAGCAAGATCTCAGTCCCCAGCTCTTGCTAGTATTATAAATCCCACCAGCAGAGGGAGCAATACACCTGAAAAAGCAAGGTTCTGAAGCGTCCCAGAGGTCCCAAACCCTCAGAAGACCAAAAAAAAGAAAGGAAAAAAAGGCTACATTGTAGAAAAAGACTATTTCCTCTCCGAGAAAAAAAAATTATTATGGCTTTCAGCAAAGATCTTGAATACCCTACCAACATCAGGAGACCCAAAATAACAGAAGAAGACCTGGAAAAACTACAAAAACCAGAAACTGTTGCTTGAGCAGGCCAGCAACCCTGACAGTGGGCCTAGAGGACTACAATGTGAGCAGGCTAGCTGGGACTGCCTGACAGTCTATTCAGTTTATCCCAAATTTCTCAGAGCGGAAGGGGACTGAGGGCTGAAAGAGGTGGGTAAATAATAATGATAATAGCTAGCATGAGCTTTTTGCAATCCTTATAAAAATTTTATGAGTTACAAGGAAACTGAGACACAAAGTAGTTAAGTAACTTTGCCAAGCAAGGTCTCAAAGTTAAAACCAGTGAAAGCCAAAATTCTTACTCATTACATGTTTCTGTAGAAAAGTCTCCAACAATCTGAGTGTGACTGGGACAACAGGACCCAGAGGGTTTTGTGGGGGGTTTTTCTTCTTTTTTTAATCATTCATCTAGCCCCCACACACCGTCTTAGGTCACAGACACTCCGTTATGTCCCAGTGAAAGAGCATCTCGGTCACCACAGGACTTGGTCCTGTGTGTAAGTAAGGGAGAGCAAGAAAACACTGGAAGCTACAAACACAAGCTAGAGCCCATGAGGACAAACAGAAACCTGTGACTTGTTGCCTTGGAACTTGGTAGAACTACAGAAGGTGGGACATGTTAAATATACACACCTGGCCCAGGAACCAGAGAAACTGAATTCAGTTTCCAGAAAAAGGTGGAACAGTTGCAGGTCTGACTGCACTCTTACAACAATGAGGTGAATCAGCAAATAAGCAATAGTGTGTGTGAGTACAAAATAGCTGTTGCTATATTTTTGCCCTCCAGATATCCCAGAAGAATCTCTCATGTGGCCCACCCCAACCAGAAACATGTAAGAGAGTTCTGGGAAATGCAGTTTAGTCTAGCCAAAGAGACACAATACAAACAACCACAATCAACTGCTTTTCAGTTTGCTACACATACTCATGTTGTTAGACATACTTAATCTCCAAATAAAGATAAGAACAAAGTGACACCTCTGCCTAACAAGATAGGACAATCCCAAGTGCTACCAAAAACAAGCTAACCTGGAAATACATGTCCAGAAAGGTAGTGTGAAGAGCTCTGTAGACTGGCTCCCCAGTAAAGCAGCTATAATTGGTAAAAAGTATTACCAAAAACATTTAAGTCTCAAAAACTGTCCTAAAAACATACATCAGATGAATAAATCTTTATTCAAGAAAACCTATTACCTCTCAGTAAGAACAGCAAGAGTATGTGGCACTTCAGCCATGACTTTATCCCCACCACAGTTCAGCTAATGGAAGACCTACCCCAGCTGGGTGTGATGAAGAAGAGAGAGCACCCTTGCCCCTCAGCTCAAGGGCTGTGTGTCTCTCCAGGAGGGATAAGCCTAGTTTTTCCCATCCCCCACAGACTATGTTGGGCAAGCTAAATTCCAGATGAATGTGGATGAGTAATAGGGCTCTCCAAAAACCCCCTGGTTCTAGAGCAGAGACTCTGGTTCACGCATAGCAGGCTGAGAATACTGGGGTCTCCATCTTCCTTACCCCAGCTCACTTGATGAGTAAAGACTCAATATAGGAGAGGCAAGCCCCCAAAACTAGGAATTACAAACCCTGCCCAGGGCCCTACCCATAACAAAGAAGTTCACACCAAGAAAAGTAGGTCATTGTCCCAGCTCTAGAACAGTGGCTCTGAGTTTTGTACAGAGAATAGACAGGACATAAGAACAGAGCACACTGAGGGTCTCTCCAAAGGCTGTGATTTTATGGAGTATGGGAGATTCAAGACTAAAGATCCATTACTCTTAGAAACAATGGAGATTTTGGTGGTAAGCAATCAATAGGCAGATGATAGCTCCATCAGAGCCAGAAGCTAAGCCATAGGAGAGCTAATTTACCATTAAAAAAAAAAAAAAAAACAAGGAAAATAGTAACAAGATGTTCTATAGTTCTACAGATGGTGGTTTTGGCAGAAACATTGAGGACATCTAAAGCCAATCCATATCCAGAGTGTGTATTGCAGTAAGAATAAAACACCGCCCTTTCCATTATGAAGGCAGTCCTGAGCAATCAGGCTGCTAACGTGTAGCTTGCTGGTACCCCCAGGGAATGGGGACATATCAGGGTTCAGTGTTGATCTCATTTGCTGACAGATTGAGTGCTCAGCAGTGACTGTAGTAGATTGGCCTGGTGAATGGAAAAACATACATAACCTTTATACTGCCACCACGACCACTTTGTTTATGAGCCCATTAGATAACAGGGTTGGAGGCTGACTAGCATCCACCAAATAAATCTTTCCATCCCCTGATTATTGAAATCCTTCTGTCTTGAGGTCACCATTTGGTGAGTGTTCATACAGGACACAAATATCTCCACATTCTATGCCCATCTATCCATCTGGTCAAAAAATTAGCCACAGGCAATGATTTTTTGTCAATCCATACTGTATGAACATCTCTTCTTTCAAACTAAATGAACCACCAGATAAACACCCTGAAGTTCCACGCACTAGGAGAGTTTCCCTTTACCACTCTCCTTTAAGGCCTCCTTTAAGCAGGGTGGTAGTGCTTCAGCGACTTTTGGATAGTCTTGATTTTCCTTCCTCAGGCAATTGATCATAGAAAACTCTCTAAGAAGGCTTAAATATAGGATGAGAAAGAGAAGACAATCAATCAGAATAAGAGCCTTCTGGTCAATTTTCTCATGCAACTTTCTTGTGCCTTCAGGACTTGGTTACGTTTTGTTACAGAGTGCTGGTCTACATGCCTGACTTTATGGCATGATGTGTCATAGCACACCCAGTTCATAAAGGACAGTTTAGGTCACGTGATAACTTAGAAGATCATGGTCAGGTATTCAGTTTCTTTAAGATCCAGTAAGAAGCCAGAAGCTGTTCTCAAATAAAGATAACAGGGTTTTCTTGTTTTTTGTTTTTTTGTGGGGTTTTGTTTTGTTTTGTTTTGTTTTGTTTTGTTTTGTTTCCAGAGAATGGAAAAATTTCTGGCTTTGCTTCAAAATCCTAAGTGCTGTGTTGTATGTCACCTTTGGCCAACCAAATAGCATCCCTATCTGTCCCCGACACTTCAAGCATCATCAGATTTACTGTATCATATGGTCCAAGAGCACAGAGCAGCTTCACAGTGGTTGGACCTGTTGCAGAGTATGCTCTTGTTCCAGGACTCACTCAAAACTGGCAACTTACTGGGTCATTCAATATGTGGGTCAGAGTGACATACACAAATGAACTATATATTGTTTTTGAAATCCAAAAATGCCTATCTGAGTATTGTAACTTTCCTAGTGGTTGAATCGGTCATATACAGTAACTTGCCTTTCACCTTGTATGGCTCCCATACAACTGGATACCTAGAAATTTCACCAAGCTAGCAGACCACTTAATTTGGGGGGGCTTTATTTCTCACCATTCGGCATTCAATTAGCTTACCAGTGTCTAGTGTAGTTAGTTGCTACTTCCTGCGTACCAGACTGGAGCAGAATCATATAATCAATGTAATGGAGAACAGATTATCCTGTGGGAGGAAGCTGACCAAAATCCATGTGGCAAAGATTATAACATAGGGCGCTAAGGAGTTCATATATCCCTGAAGTAGGAGAGTGAAAGTATATTGCTTGCCTCGGCAGTTAAAAGTATACTACTTCCTGTGGTTTGTGTGCAGATCAGTGGCTATATACCAGGTGGCAATTAAATCACAACTGCTATAACTTTCAAGTGCTTGATGGTGCCACTAATGTCTGTGGAATGTGGGATTTCTCTTAATTCGCTCTTTTTGTACATAGAGGCAGATCCTGTGAATTCTCTCACTTCACAGATCAGGATCCAGGCTCTGAGTACGTCATCTATTCCAATTACACATTTCAGTACTGGATAAGTGACCACAGAGTAGGTTTGGAGACACACGGGGCCCACTATATGAGAACCTAAGCCAAAATGCATTGGTCACCTAACCTCCATAAGCTCCTACTCTGATCAGTGGATCACAGTGACATTTTAGATTTCTAGGAATTAATGTGATTTCAGAGACAGTGTTGAGTAGTCTATAAAAATGCACAAAAACCCTGGTCAAGGGCTGCAGGAGGAAGGCTGGGAAGGTGATTGACATTACACATTTCTGGCAGTGTGGCAAGATCTTTCCTCAACCTTCCCTTTATTCAAAGGGTTCTGAGTCTATAAACTAGCTCAAGTATGGGAAATAATTAAGAGGCTGCAACTCTGTTTTCATGAATCAAGTTCACCAGATTTGGAGCTTTTCTACTCATGTAAAGTAAGACTTCATTACTATCTATAGTTGATTCCATTATTCACAGTAGTTATGTTCTATAAAGTCACCACAGACACTGAATTAGCAAATACTGAACCACTGCTCCCCAAGGAAAATACAGAGTTAGATTCCTGGCAGCCTCTGGTTACATTTTCATCAAGCACTCAATATAAAGCCTTATTTTATATGTGTTTCTGTTTAAAGACACCTTATTTAATATGTATTATTTATTCATTAACATTGAACACATTGCCAAAAGCATCATAATTCATGCCTGAACAAAACAGCAGAGCGTTGCATTGCTCAACCTCAGCTGGTATGTGAGCATTGGGTGATACAAATTTTTTGCCACTCTGCACATGCATGTGTCCATTAATTACTGCAAGCACTGCTAGGATTGCTTTTGAGGTTAGAAAAATATTTTACCAAATAGAATCTGCAAATAACAAGGATTAACTCTGTTTTAGCTCTAGGGAACACCAGGATCAATCGGCCAATGCCAAACAGCTCTGGGAGTCAGATTATTTTTGTTATGGCTCTGGCTCTGCTGTCTAAATAAGTGCCTCTACTTATCCCCTGCCACCATAGAATCCTGTCACCCTCATTACATTTCAGGATCTCAGTCTGATGGCAGAACTTCCCCATTGTTACAGAAGCTGGACTGGATCACCCGACAGAAGAACCAAGCAGCACCCAAAGGTCTTGGAGGATAGGAGGTTTATTTAATGCCGGTGGGCTCAGAGGAGAGTGATCTCCAAAGGTCTGAGCCCTGAACACAAACAAAGGGGGTAATTTATACATGAGTAGTTGAGTTAGCCCCTGGTACTGAACTTGAGACATCCCGATGCAGTGGCGGAGGGAAACACCTGATGCGGCCAGCAGGCTCACGATAAGAGGGATGGCCATGGGGGAACATCAGGGGTGGCTAGGAGGTCTCTATATAAGTGGAGCATCACTCCCAGGGAGGACTGAAAGATCGGGTAAGAGATCAACAAGTGTGCATGATTGATTGTGTGGGGTGATGCAAATATATACACCTTGATCACAAGCCAGAAAAGTGTTGTTAGGCACACAGACCCGATTGTGACCCATGACGGGAGAGGAATAATTTCCATACAGCGGTACTGGAGCCAGAAAGGGATAATCTGAGGTCCCTGGTCCCAAGATGGGAGGTGACACGTTGGACTGGTTGAGGATGACACCTAGGTATTGGACGGGACCAGGCTTCATACAGATCCAGCAGTCAGACATTAGGGGTGGATTTAAGTGGTTAAGCCCTTGGTAGGAGGCGTTAATCATACCTAACAGTTGCGCTATAGATGCTTGCTGTGTGTGGTTGGGGGACTTGGGGATACGCCAGGGCGAGTTATTTTCGATCTGACTCTGAGGGTTGACTGCAAGGCTTGGGGCAAACACGGACTTAATCATAAACTTGGCCATGTGGTAGGTCCCTATAGAGTGATATTGGCCCAAAGGAGAGTGATTCCTGTGTCCCATGATGTGGCATTGGAGTCCTAGGACTGAGAGAGAAAGCAGTATACAGTGATTTTTAGGTCAAGAGGATGGGGTGGCGTTGCGTGACAAGGAAATATGGATGTCACTGTGCTGTTTGAGGCTCCACCACCCATTGGACCATTGTTCCATTCCTGGCCAAGTTGCCACCCAGTACTCTCATCCCCAGGCTTGTGAACAGAACTGGGGGCAGGTGTTTGGCTGTTGAGGCATAGGGCCCCCACAGATGTAGATATCTACCTAGCCAGTAACCTGAGTGAGGGCCATGGTAGGAACACCGTCTAGGAGGTTCCCAGGAGGTATCAAGAAGTTGGCATCCATCGAAGTGGAGGTCAACCTTCGGTGTGTGTCCATCCCAGGTGGAAGAAGTCAGTGGAGGCGCTGGTGTGGGATTAAGGGGGATAAGCTTGAAAGTCCATTTGCCAGTAACAGTGATATGAGAGTTTGCCCCCCTTGCTGGGCCAGGCAAGCTAGAGGCAGTAAGGAGGAACAGCACACCAGGTAGCAGAAGACCAGGACTGACTGGGGCCAGGAAAACCATGGTGAATTGCACTTAGGAGTAGACAGCAGAGGGCCAGTAAAAGTGGAGTCTACGACCTTAGGTAGAGGGAGCCATTGTGGCTAATCCAACAGCAGATGAAACCTGTGGACAAGTAAGTGCAGTAATACACCCTAGGGTCACCCAATGAGCAATGACAATAGTAAGCCTCTGGGGGAAATTCCAGTCAGGAGGGGCAATAGTGTAGAGTCGCACCAATGACAGCCAGGGACCCATGGTGAGCAGATGTCCATCAGTCGGTGCAGTCTCGTTGAAGGTGAAGCCTGAGTGGGTTCGTGAGGTCTGGCTGGACTCTCCACTGGCACGGCTCCTCGTCCAAATGATGAGCTTTCCTCACTCTTGAGTGGTGGACCCACGGGGTGACACCTGAGATCTTGAGGGCAGTAGGGGTGGTTAGAACAATAGTGTGGGGCCCTGTTCACTGCAGTTTGAGGGGGTCTTTCTTCCAGTCTTTGACCCAAACCGAGTCCCCTGTCTGGAAGGGGTGTACCTGAGACCCTAAGGAGATTGGGGCCCTCTCAACAGTATACTTTTTTAATTTATTTAGTGTGGCCCCCAGGGCCTGAAACTACTCCTTTATTTTTTTAATCTCCAACCTGATGCAAGTTTCCTGGAAGGCTCCCTAGGCATGGGGGAGGCCGTCCATATATTAATTCAAATGGGGAGAAACCTGATGTCCTGGGTGTGCACCAAGCACGCAGGAGAGCTAGGGGTAGCAGATCCAGCCATGGGAGGTTAATCTCCAGGCAAAACTTTGCTAAGGTTCCCTTGAGGGTGCGAATCATTTGCTCTACTTTCCCTGAACTTTGAGGTCAGTAAGCGGTGTGGAGTCTCCAGGTGATGTTGAGAGATTTGGTCAAGACCTGTACAATGTCTGCCACAAGAGCGGGTCCATTGTCACCATGGATTGTTAACGGCAAGCCGAACCGGGACACGATCTCCCACAAGAGGACTTTAGCTACCTCCCGGCTTTGCTCTGTCCTTGTCGGGAAGGCTTCGACCCATCCAGAGTACATGCATAGTATTACTAGGAGATATCTGAACCCCCTGCTTGGCTGCACATCTGTGAAGTCTACCTCTAGATCCTCGAAGGGGGTTGCTCCCATCCTCTGGACACCTGGTGGGGGCCATGGTGCAGACCAAGCATTATTTTTAGCACATGTTATGCACCGTTCACTCGTTGCTCGGCACAGTGCTGGCAGCTGACTGACGTATTAGTGCTTCTTGAAAAGGGCCTCTAATGCCGTTTTTCCCAGATGAGTGAGTTGGTGGTATTCCTTGACTAGATGCCCTCCAGTCGCTGTTGGAACAAAGATGTGCCCATCTGGCATTACCCACCATCCCTTTTCAGTCAGGGTGGCTCCCTCAGCCATGGCCCATTCTTTCTCCTTGTCAGTGTAACTGGGAGGAGGGACTTCTTCTGGGGGTGTCAGGGCCATGGTGAGGGAAGGGGCTCTGTTCATGTCCTCACTGGCTGCAGTCTTGGCTGCCTTATCTGCCAGATGATTTCCCTGTGCTATGGGGTCATCTCCTTTCTGGTGTCCCTTACGGTGTAGGATTGCTACTTCCTTTGGAAGCCAGACAGCTTCGAGGAGTCTAGTATCTCCTTGTTTTTGATAGCCTTTCCTGTGGTGGTTAGGAGGCCCCTTTCCCTGTAGCTGGCCCCATGTATATGTACAGTAGTGAAGGCATACCAAAAGTCAGTATAGATGTTGACTCGTTTGCCTTCACCAAGGGTGAGGGCTCGGACTAAGGCATATAATTCAGCCTGTCGAGCTGACCATCCAGCTGGTAATGCCTTAGCTTCTAGGACTTCAGTAGTTGTGGTTACTGCATAACCCGCTTTCCGGGCACCCTCTTGTAGGTAACTGCTGCCGTCACTGAACAGCATGAGCTCTTGATTCTTTATGGCTTGATCCCGCAGATCTGGATGGCTCGCGTAGACTTCATCAGTTACCTTGGAACAGTCATGGTCTGGTTCCCCCTCTTCTGTAGGGAGAACGGTTACTGGGTTTAATGTCTTTACTGTTTCGAGGGTGACCCACAGGTTTTCGCAGAGGAGCACTTGGTATCGTACTAGCTGAGAGTTGGAAAAGAAGAGGTGTCCCTGTGCATTCTTGAGGGACACAACTGCATGAGGGACCTTGACATTAAGTTCTTGCCCCAGGGTGAGCTTGTCTGCCTCCTTGATGAGTAGGACTGTGGCTGCCAGTGCCCTGAGGCACGGTGGCCATTCCGCTGCCACAGAGTCCAGCTTCTTTGACAGATATGCAAATGGCCATTGCCAGGGCCCAACAGTCTGGGTGAGTACCCTGAGTGCTATCTTTTCTTTTTCATGTACAAAGAGATTGAAGGGTTTCTCTATATCTGGTAGACCCAGGGCTGGAGCCTGCCCCAGGGCGGTCCTTATCTCTGTGAAGACAGCTTCTGCTTCCTCAGTCCAGGCAGGGGGTTCTCAATCTGGTCCCCCTAAGAGATCATAGAAGGGTCTTGCTACTGCCAAGTACCCAGGGATCCAGATGCAGCAGAATCCTGCAGCCTCCAGGAATTCCATAGGCCCCATTTTGTCTGGGCCTGTGGCAGGGAGACAATGACTTTCTTTCTCTCCAGCCCTAGTTCTCTCTTCCCCTGGATGAGGAGGAAACCGAGGTATCAGACCTGTTGTTGGCAGATTTGTACCTTCTTCCATGAGATTCGGTATCCCGAGTCTGACAGGAGCTGTAGGAGGGCCTTTGTGCCTTTTGTGCAGTCTTCTTGTGTGTCACTGGTGAGGAGGAGGTCATCCACATACTGGAGGAGGGTGCATCATGTGGCCTCCCAAAGAGGGTTGGTGAGTTTTTAAACCCCTGCAGGAGGCACGTCCAAGTCAGTTGCATCTGGCACCCTGTATCAGGTTTAAACCATTCAAAGACAAACAGTGGCTGGCTCTAGGGAGCTAAGTGGAGGCAGAATAAGGCATCCTTCAAATCTAGGCAAGTGAACCATCTGGCCGACCCTGGGATTTGGCTGAGGAGGGTGTATGGATTCAGGACCCCTGGGTGCAGAGAGATGGTCACCTTGTTGATAGCCCGCAGGTCTTGAACTGATCGGTATCCCCCTCCTGGCTTCTTGACTGGCAGGAGTGGGGTATTCCAGGCTGACTGGCACTCGACTAGAATACCTGCTTCTTTGAGTTTGGCCAGATGTTCTTGGATGCCAATCTTAGCTTCTCAGGTTGGGCTCCTGGGATCAGTTCAAAAATGATAGGGGCCTGATTCTGGGCTAGTCCAGGTGGTTTGTTTTCAGCCCATACTGCAGGGAAGGTGAGTCTGAACTCTGGCGGGCTGTTCGGTTGGGCCTGGGCACAGAATAGCCTCCATTCTTCTTTCCTCGGCATGATAATTGTCATGGGTTTTTTAGCTCCTGCCCGGATTCCCTGGAGGAGGGCCCCATGGTACCAGTGGATGTGGGCCTGTCCCTCGGTTGTGGTGAAGTCCCATGCTGGGCGCTCTTCAGGTGAGGCCGTATTAGCCCAGGCAGCAGGGTTGATGACTCCCGCTGGTGCGTGCTCTTCTAGGTACTGCCATGCACCTTTCATAATTCTCCTCCTTTCCTCTGTGTTAAAGAGAGTGCAGAGTAACTGTTGGCAGTCTTCCCAGGTTGGCCGATGAGTCTGGAAGAGGGATTCTATTCTATGAGGTCTACCATAGCCTGTGGTTTCTCAGAGTAGGATGGGATGTTATGTTTCCAGTTGAAGAGGTTGGTGGTGGAGAAGGACTGATAATACATCATGGAACCAGCTGGGTGGGACCATCCCATCTTCATCACGCCTCTTGGGTTCCCACGTCTCTTGTACCGGCGTTTGGAGGGCGCTTGCATCTGGCCTGGGACACAGTCTGGCTGCTGGTCCTGGAGAAAGTGGATCCTTTGGGCCTGGGGGCACTAGGGAAATGGATGGCAGCAGTGTCTGGACCTGAAGGGCCAGGTGTAGATGGCCTTGGGGTCACGTACAGTGGGGGCAGGATCGGTTCATCCTCGGGATCTCCGGCTAGGATTTGTGGAGACTGGGGCTTTTGCTGATTTTTTTTAGGTTGCTTGGATGAGGTGATTAAGACCCTGGCCTGTCCCTGCCTATTGCAAGCAAATCACACCTGGGGGAATGGGGGAGAAGGGTCTCAGCAATTCCTAGCCAGGAGTCAATGTACAGAAACTGGTCAGGGTGTCCTGGTTCTCCTGTTACAACTCGCCATACTCGACGAATCGTTAGGACATCCAATGTCCCTTCTGAAGGCCACCCGACATCAAAGGTGAGCCATTCCAATTCACATAGGGTTCTCAATTTGCCGGGGTTCATCCTGACTCCATAGTCTCCCGAAAACCCCTTCTTGAAATTTTTGATCATGGTCTCTAGAACCATAGGTTTACTCTGCCCTGACCCCATGGTGATGTCCCCATGTGCAGTGGCTCAGAGACAAAGGGGGGGGGGGTGCCTCCTGAGGTGAGGAGACCAATCAGATGCCCATCTGGCCATGTCTCGAAGGAGCTTAGGTGAGGCTTAGCCATAGTGGTCTCAACGTTGTGACTTACAATTGGAAACTATTGTATGCCATTCACCACGGAATCGCAGACGGGCCCACTCAGACTCCGTAGGTTTCTGGGGACCTTAAGGGTGCCCACCCGTGGAGTCACAGAATCAGTCTGCTTGAGCAAGCCATGTCAGACTGCACATTCACTCACACATTCACTGCAGAAGTTATTACATATCCTCCCTGGGAATCCCTACCTGTGAGACCTCTAGAGGTCTCTGGGAGGTGATCAGGCTCCACTTCCACCCTGACAGGTGGGCCTAACTGGGTCCTGGGGCCCCAGGCCTTACCGTAATATGATGTCAGGACCAGGTCCTCACCTGCCAAGTCTCCTTGAATCCAGCGGGAACAGTGGAGCAGGGCTGGCCCGAGGCAACCGGGGCAGGAGACTGCCGAAAATTAGGCAGGGCGCACCCTCTCCGTAGGATCTCTCATTCCGTCACCACCCTGCTGTTGCCCCTAAACCGGTGGCAACAATGGGCCAGCGCAGTTGGGTTTCCCAGTCAGGGAACAAAATGTTATGGAACCTGGACTGGATCTCCTGACAGAAGAACCAAGTGACACTCAGAGATCTTGGAGAATAAGAGGTTTATTTAACGTGGGAGGGCTCAGAGGAGAGTGACCTATCTGAGCATAAACAAAGAGGGTAATTTATACAATTTATACACTTCTACTTCCACATACTGGGCACTCTTGGCACGTGCACGAAGCAGGACAGGGAGAGGAACCCGGATTGGCACACGTGAGCAGAGCAGAGAGAAGGAGCCAGAAGAGCCCTGGGGCAGGGGCTGGGACTCCTTTGCTGGCTCAGTCAGTAATTAGCTTGAGTAAGACTGGGTGCTTTCAGATGATGGGCTGAATCTATAGGCCTTTTCTGGTCCTGATAGTTTTTAAGAGCAAATTTACAATCAGGGCACAAAATGCTCTTCTCTTATATAAAGTGCCCCTGCAGACATGCCCTCTGAGGAATTTCCAAAGCCAAAGGAATTTCCTCTGAGGAATTTCCTTTGCACTAGCTTGGTGCAAAACCTTCGACACCATCCCAGCAATTACATGGCTATTCTAGTAATCTTGCTAGGATTAGAATGCATACGGTAGTGAGGAAACAGAGTGAAAGCAATTGGTCTACAGAGTCATTAGCACCAGGGTTAAAACTGCCCGGATCATTATAGGACTTGGAACACAAAGAGACTTGCCAGCAGGGGAAGAGGTACAGAGTTCCCAAAATAGCAGTTCTGAGAGTAGTTTTTTGACCCGTTTTTCAATATCTCCTTACCAACTTGGAAAAGAGAGCCTGTGTGATCAGTATGAAAGGGGAAGACATTAAGGAGAAAATGTTATTTTCCACAAAGTCACAAAAGTAAAAGTAGTTCAAACATGCTCCTTAGAAAATGGGAAGTCCTTGGGACGCCTGGGTGGCTCAGTCGGTTAAGCAGCTGCCTTCGGCTCAGGTCATGATCCCAGGGTCCTGGGATCGAGTCCCACATCGGGCTCCTTGCTCGGCGGGGAGCCTGCTTCTCCCTCTGCCTGCCTCTCCCCCTGCTTGTGTTCTGTCTCTCGGACAAATAAATAAATAAATAATCTTTAAAAAAAAAAAAAGAAAATGGGAAGTCCAGGGTCCAAAAATTTTATAACAAAGTCTGGTTCGAAGACTAGAAATATTGGCATTGTAAAGGAGAAATAAAACAACAAATGAGGAAATCTCCAGTACATTCTGTCAGATCACTTCAATTAACTCTCAGATATGACCGTAGAAATGATGTTTTTCAGTCATGTATAGTTAAGTACCTTCATGCCTAGATGTAGAAAGAACAATGACAATTTGGTAGGATACGTTTAAGGTCACTTAAGGAATGAGTTATGGGTCTCATTACAGTCTTTCACTCTGAGTTTAGCACGCAGATAAAAAATTAGTATGACCAAACTTACAGCCAACCATTCCAACTACTTAACCACATCACCTTGGTCAATAGACTTAAACTCATCAAAGTGATTTGCAAAGCACAAATACTTCCTTTTGAGTCAATATCCTTCTTCAAATTCATCAAAGTGATTTAAGAGTATTTCAAGTCCAAGTTGTCCTTCCCTCTCATCATTCTGGAGCACCTTGTTAAACAGCAAGTAACAGTAAAAGAGCATTTAACAATCTGCTTCACATACACCTCTTTTCCAGCCAAATTGCTAACCCATAAAGTTAAAACAGAACCTCTTTGGATTCTCAACAAACATGAACTGAGTATTTTATGATTTGTGCAGTAGTTACAGTGTGTTGCCTTTTCTTAATTAGCATATATATGGATGCCTTTCTTTCCTGGCACGTTATTATTGTTGCAGTAATTCAATAAAAGTATCCTAAACATTTACATTGTTGAACATTTTTATGATTTATAACAACAGAATGGCACACACAGTGTCATACACCTGCTTTCAAAGTTATTGCTTTATTTCATATTTTCATATCCCTTTTAAGAATGAGAAATATTGTAGCTTTGGAGCATGCCTTTATCATTTCTGCCTCTCTATGAATTCCATTCTTTCTTTTTCTTTTTTTTTTTTTAAAGATTTTATTTATTTATTTGAGAGAGAGAATGAGAGAGAGCAAGCACATGAGAGGGGGGAGGGTCAGAGGGAGAAGCAACTCCCTGCCGAGCAGGGAGCCCGATGTGGGACTCGATCCAGGGACTCCAGGATCATGACCTGAGCCGAAGGCAGTCGCTTAACCAACTGAGCCACCCAGGCACCCGAATTCCATTCTTTCACAAACTTTTGCATATTCATTATGATGCTCAAATTAATTCTGTTGAATCGATGGCAATTTTTTCCTGAAATCTCTCATGATGGACTAATGAATTGTTCTTTTAATCTACTCCATTGTATTTCTATTATTAAAATAAAGGTTTTTCCCTGTTTGGTCACTAACTAGATTTATACTCAGCCTCTCCAAAATGACTCACAAAAAGTCAAAAGCACAAGTCCTCCATAGAGAAACTAAATACATGTTGAAAGGTAAATCATTATAATGTCTTTATAGTGTGCTATTTCCCTAAACCATTTCCAACTTCAGGGGTCAATAAAATAGGGGTTCCCTTGAACAAAGCGATTATGTAGAACATCTCTGTAGGTCTTCAAGTGGTTTCCCCTTGTATTCTTATGCATATTTGTGACACAATAGAATCCTAGCAGTTTGCTTCAGTTTGAAACTCAAGGCTCTGAGACTCCATTTGTAATAGTTGTTACATCCCTGTGTCTGCCCGAGCTTTTAACCTGCCCATGTCTCTACTCTGCCTCCTTTATATATAGAAGAAATAGCAAGTTCAGATAAATCCAAAAGAGATCCTTTGAAGTAATAGTTGGAGCTTACAGTATCAAAATTATGAATTTCAAGTAAGAGGTTTGGGAGAGACATTCTATTAAACCTCAAGGTGTGGTCTGAGTGATCAGCAAATGTACCTGAGGTGAGAGAGAGTGGTTGAGGTCTGGCCCGGGCCACTCACGGGCCTCTCATGGAATGAGAGGTAACTGTGAGTTCAGCACTCTGAGTGTCCACACTGGTTGTTTTCCAACCAATTCCTGGGGATTTTGAGAGAGATCTACAAGAGAAAGGGAAAGGCTAGTAAGTATTGTTTTACTATCAAGGCACTATAAAAAATGGAGAAAGCTAGGCCTGCCTTAAGACTAGTGAGAATAGGGACATCCTCTCCCTTAGCTAGAAATCTCGGAGCGGAAAAAGGACAGGAATCACACATGGAAAGGGAAAATGACATCAGAGCTAGAACACCGGAGAGCAGCAATAAGTGAGTGACTGTCAGAGTAACATGGACAGTAGATAATACCAGTGATCAGAAATGCAAATGGTGAACATCATTTCCAGAAAAATAATTCAAAAGGCTACAGAAGGGAATGGATGAAACATTCAAAATTCCACAGATGAGGGGTGCCTGGGTGACTCAGTCAGTTAAGCGTTGGACTCTTGAGCTCAGCTCAGGTCTTGATCTCAGGGTCATGAGTTCAAGCCCTGCATTGGGCTCCACGCTGAGCATGGAGTCTACTTAAAAAAAAAAAAAATTCCACAGATGAAATAATGATGAAGATGATGATAATTGCTAATAACTAGAAAAGTCTTCAAATTTGCCAAGAACTATTCTTTTTTTTTTTTAGGTTCATTTATTTGAGAGGGAGAGAGAGAGAGCAAGCGAGCAGAATGGGAGGTGCAGAGGGAGAGAGAGAATCCCAAGTAGACTCCCTGCTGTCAAGAACTATTCTAAATAGTTTACATAAATTATCTCATTTACTACTCAAGCTGTCCTTATGATATAGGGACAAGGATTTTTTTTTAATAGGGACAAGGATTATCCTCTGTCTAAAATGAGGAAATTGAAGGCTTAAGTCATTACCTTTTTTACCTATGGTTTATATGGCAAAGAAAAAAAAAAAAAAAGGCAGTATACTGGACTTTGAAATGGGATATTGTAGATGTAGTCTGTGCTTTTAATCACTACAGAATCCCTGGTAGGGAAAGGATGCGGATGCAGCTTGGGTTTCCACTTCCAGGGCCTCCACCGTAAGTGTTCAAACACTCTTTTTGATATCACTGCTATTGTTACTTAGATGGATCTCCTTGATTATATTTCCCCAGTCTGGTATGAGAAGTGAGAAAACACAGGTGGTCAACAACAGTGCTGGCGATTCTTTTATTCTGTCATTCATTCACTCCCTCATTCATTCATTCATCGAACAAGATGCCTGGCCTCTCTCAATTTACCTAGCTGTGCCCTGAACGGTAACAATTTGGTTGCATGTGTTTCAATTGCCTTACATTTTTTCCTATGTCACTCCGGGACCTTACTCTGTCACCTGTTAAAAAGGGGCTAAAGGCATAAAGTTGATGATAATTTAAGAGAAATTAAGTATCTTTATTACATTCATCATTCTCTAAAGTCCACTAGGTTAGATAGCGATACTTTAGAACTGGACTGGTTGTAGAGCATGGTCATGGGAAACCATTAAGCGCTTCATATACAAAATTCATATATAATGTGTTTTTTTTTTTTAAAGATTATTTATTTATTTGAGAGAGAGAGAATGAGAGAGAGAGCACATGAGAGGAGGGAGGTTCAGAGAGAGAAGCAGACTCCCTGCCGAGCAGGGAGCCCGACGTGGGACTCGATCCCGGGACTCCAGGATCATGACCTGAGCCGAAGGCAGTCGCTTAACCAACTGAACCACCCAGATGCCCAAAACATGCTAAAGTTTTATGCTGTTTTACCAGCAGGTAACTTGGTTGATTGGAAATGGAAATAAATCCACAACCTTCTTCCTTATTTTTCTTCACACCACTTAATTTTGAAGATGCAGAATAAATTAAAGGTCACTTAGTGACTCATAGCTAAAATCCACATGGTTAATCCTGAACACCTACTTTCTGATAGATCAACCAATTATGCTCTGAGCTACACGATCATTAAAACATACTGGAGTCTTGAATCCATTTAAGTGTTTTAAAATTCAGCCAGTATAACCCTTCCTGCAAGTGTTCCACTGCTTTTTCCCCAATGTGTGAGCTCTCAGGGGAGCTGACACAAAGTAGCTGTTCCACACTTCGAAAAGGGAGTAGCAGTTGCCAGACTTGAAATTGCCGCTGGGATTACAACAAATCCCCAAACCACCCCACAGCAGAAACAAACAGCAAGTCTCATATGTTAAGATAGCAAGAGGAGATTGAAAAGACAGAAACCTTTACACTGCATGCAGAATTCTTTGCAGCAACTGTTGGGTAATGTTGGTAAGACTGGAAATTAAGGGGATTTAGTTGTAATAGTGACTGGTGGGAAAGGTAAAGACTTGTAAGTAGGACAAAGAAAATGAGATGGCTGATAAATCTTTTAAAAAAAACTTTCTAAAATTAACTAGTAAGTTATTCCTTATTACAGTATGTATTACATATTGCCATATGGTTTAGTTATTTTTGCACTGTCTGTGTTCAAAATAGGCTGTAACATGCACAGAGGGCCAGCCCTATGTTTTGTTCATCTTTAGATACCTATAGATCACAATGACACTATGCATATGATACATACTTAAAACAGCTAAAAATTCAAGTTATCATCTTAAATGTAACAAGGCTAGGCTTTAAGTAATATGCCAAATCAGAAAGTGACCAGATGGCTATTTTCAAACTTACAAACTCACATATTTCTGTCATTCTATAGGGACAAATCATTGGATGTTATTATGGATGAGCCCTTAAAAGGAATTTTTCCCCATCCTCTGCCCTTCAAGTAACCATTCAGCATTACTTAAGCATTCAGCACTATCCCAAACAAGTGAAAAGCTGTTCTTTGTCTACAGAACTGCAGGGAAGTATAAGGCATAGTCCTCTTCAGTAAATCATGCCATCAATACCATTACCCTGCATTAAACTCGTATGAATGAACTTATTGACTAATTGGCAATATGTCAATGGGAGAATTTAATCTTAAATATATTACATATGCTATAGACTTTGAAGTTACCATCAAAAGCCAGAAGTTTTCTGGGTATGTTAAACATTAGTCAAAACTTTAAAAAGTTAATAGGAGAAATTCAAGGCTCCCTCTATGGATTGTCGGAGGGTTGCTATAATAGCATTATAATAATGCTTGAAAATCAGGTATAGTGTAGAAAAATTAAACTCTGGTTAAGGTCCATTAATTATAATGCAAAGCCTCAGCCAAACAACAGCTTGGCCTTAAATCAATACTCAATTAAATACTTCCTGCAGTTCTAGCCATTAATTGCTCTGCAGCTTTGAAAATAACATTCTACCTGCTTGTAGAAAGGTAATCAAAATGGGTGTGTGAAAGTGGAGTCTGATTCCTTTGTGATTAGCTTTCCTCAACCAGGAAAATTAACTTCTTCAGTGACTTAGAGTTCACACCTTCCAAATGCACTCAAAAGTATTGAAAATCGAATACAATAACAAGCAATCGATTTTTGGTTGTGAAATACTATAGTTACTTTGCTTTAAAGAATGAACACCATGAAACAGTATTCTCAATCTTCATAATGAAAAGTATCATCATTTCTATGTTAGATCTTTAGTTGGGAATAACAGAACTCTTACTACTATTGTATGGAAAATATTTAAGAGCTAATACCTTGCAGCTGCTGCTGACAAGGGAACAGTAATGTTTCAATAGGGAACGCAACTTCATTAGGCACCAAGGATCCACCTTTCAGCTCAATTTTGGGCACAAAGCAACTCATCCTGCCAAAGGTGATGTACAAGGACCCTCCCACTGACACATCATCCAGAATGCTAATTGTATAGCTGGACAAATACAAAACACAGGAGTGAGATGTGGGATTAAGGATAAGGATGTTCGCTTTGGATAGAGAGCTACAGAACACAGAAACCATCACTATGGCTAAAGAATGAGGATGAGAGAACATAACTGAGAAACAACACAATGATAAACACCATGCAGGCAGGGAATACCAAGTGTTTGCAAATGTGAGGGCTAAGAATTTAGAAGGAAAGGTTTTGCAATGAAGTGACTGCTCAGTCCTACACAAGCTGGGGCAAGAGGGGGTGGAGTGAGAATTGCTGCAGAATGAAGCCCATGCAGACAGAAGAGGAAAAGCAGGAGCCTGGAAGAGGAGCCCTGTGCTCTCCTTCACAACATAGTCATGTTTTAGTGAGGATGCTTCATTAAGCGTGTGTGGTATAGTGTGCGTAAATTTGATTTACAGCAAGTTTGATATTTATCCTTTATCATTCAGATGTACAGAAACATAACTTTCTGTATTTCTCCCCGCTGCGTTCAACTTGCTCTTTGAGCCTCCTTTTAAAAATGTAATCCAGATTTCCAGTTTCCTATTCCACATATAAGAAGTTTGGAAGTTGCCACTCTGTCCTAACAAGTGAGTAGCTGAACTGAAAAATCAACAACTCTTCTTAGATTCCCTAAGAGAACTGGGGTCACAGGGCAAACTGCTGTCACCAAATTCACAGAGATGAATAGAGAGAAACACAACTTACAGAAGCAGAAACCCAGGGGCTGAAAAATCTGTAGAACCAGCACCGGGGTATGAAAACCTGCAATGGATGAATTGGTTGTCAGTGTGGACAAGCCTGAAAGATAAAAAGTCCAGGGGGATTCAGTCTTTAGGAGGACCCTACACTTTTCTGAGCTGTGCCTGCTAGAGTTCTACCAGGTTCTGATGGTAAATATCTAAGAAAAAAATCCTCTCAGCAGGAGATGAGAAAGAAACCATTTTGAAATACACCAGAACGTTCTGTTCACCTTAACAAGGTCTGCCCTCAGGAGAAACTATTTAACTACAGCCTAACCTACTGGCATTTATCAGAGTCTAACTGACCTGGGGGAAGGGAAGTACCCAATTCCAGCCCACTCTACCTATCCTGTCCCACCTGAGGGCAAAGAGAAGGGGTGGGACTGCAAAGCACAAATGAAGCTCACAATCCAGACGGAGACCTACTCAAAAGACTGTGGAATGCCGCCCCTCCCCCCACCCCCTTCTAATGGCCTATTTACAGCAGCTTCTTTTACCAGGTACATCACATCTGGCTACAAAAAAATTAAAAAAAAAAAACAAAACATTACAAGACATTCTACAAGGCAAAACACACTTTAAAGAGACAAAGCAGGCTTTAGAAGCAGACATGTCAGGGATTTTAGAATTATCAGACCAGGAATTTAAAACAATTATTATTAAAATGCTAAGGGCTCTAAAGGATAAAGTAGACAGCATGCAAGACGGATGGGCAATATAGAGAGATGGCAATCCTAAGTACCAAAAAGAGATTCTAGAGATCAAAAACACTGCAAGAGAAATGAAGAATGCCTTCGATGGGCTTATTAGTAGATTGTACATATCTAAGGAAAGAATTGCTGCACTTAAGGATATCTCAATAGAAACTTCCGAAAGTTGAAAAGCAAAAATGAAAAAAAAAAAAAACCTGAAAAAAGAAAAGCAGAGCAAAATATCCATGAATTGTGGGACAACTACAACTACAAAAGATGTAACATGCATGGAATTGGAATACCGGAAGGAGAAGAAACGTAAAAGAACAGAAGCAATATTTGAAAAGATGACTGAGAATTTATCCAAATTAATATTGAACACCAAATTACAGATCCAGAAAGTTCAGAGAATTCCATGCAGGATAAATACCAAACAAAACTAAAAAAACAACAAAGTACACCCAGGGATATGATTTTCAAACTATGGAAAATGAAAGATAAAAATCCTGAGAGAGGGACGTCTGGGTGGCTCAGTCAGTTAAGCATCTGCCTTTGGCTCACGTCATGATCCCAGGGTCCTGGGATCGAGTCCCGCATCAAGCTCCTTGCTCAGCGGGGAGTCTGCTTCTTCTCCCTCTGCCTGCCGCTCCCCCTGCCTGTGCTCTCTCTCTCTGACAAATAAATAAAATCTTAAAAAAAAAAAAAATCCAGAGAGAAACCACAGAGAATAAACACCTTACTGAGAGAGGAACAAAAAATTACATCTGACTTCTCAGAAACCAGCAAGCAAGAAGAAAGTGGAGTGAAAAATTAAAATGTTGAGAGAAAATAAAACACCAGCCTTTTCATCTGTACCCTGCAAATTATCCTTCAAAAGTGAAGGACAAATTAAGACTCTCAAAAAACCTTCAGGTAATCTATGGACTCTGGGTAATAATGATGTGTCAATGTAGGTTCATTAGTTGTAATGAGTTACCACTGTGATGAGGGGCTGTTGATAATGATGGAGGGTCTTCACATGAAGACACGGGGGCTGGATGGGATCTCTCTTCTGCTCATGTTTGCTGTGAACCTAAAACTGCTCTAGAAGCTAAAGTCTGTTTTTTTAAAATGTAACCTAGGCTTCTGCAGGTAGCTCAGTCACATCTGGTTGGTATGTTCTCTTTGGTGTAAATTCTTAATTAATAGAAATATCAGCAATTTGCTGATTCTGTGCACTTGCCTCTTGACCTCCTCCTCGAGAAACCTTTCGAGGGCAAGAATTTGCTGACAGGTCATCACATCTGAGGGGGTGGGGGAATGCATTTTACAAGGGTACTCCTCACATTCCAATGGTCTATATCACATTCCCTGTTAATCTTTCATGACCACATTTGTTCTGTCTCTCCACAGCTGATGTAAAGTGTTTTGTGGGTGGACAGCATCCTTGCTCAAGACCAGAGCCCCTAACATGATCTTGATGTCTGTGTACTCTCTTTGCTCCTTACCTCAACCCCGGGCCTAATATAATATAGTAAACTGCATTGCAATCAGATGTTCTTTATTAGCACATAAAACAATTTCTTGATTTTCCTCCACACCTGGTATTTCCAAACTTTGGGATGTAATGGAAGATGTAATCCAAGCGCTCTTTCTGCATGGAAATGAAAAACCTTCATATAAAATCCTCTGGTCATCCCAGTTGGGGAGCATTATAAAGCCTTGCCTCCCATGTGGCAACAGAGAAAATACTCCCTCTCTTGAAATTACCAAAGATATGGGAGTAGGCTCCACTTCGAAGCCTGAAGGCACTCTTTTCTGCTTTCCTCTAGCTGGAGGGACTTTCATCTCATCTCTGTTCGGCAGGAGAATTCTCCTAAATCATCCTTCCTATTTCATAGTATGTAATAAAAACTTCATGCTCGATCCTCCAAACTTTTGTTCCTGATGTTTGAAGGAAAGATTTTGGGATTTAGAAAACTGCTTTCAAGTGTTTGTTTGCAAGTGAAAACCCAGTTTTGATTATATAATCTATGAAATGGACTTCAAGAACCTATTCTAAAGTGCAAAGGGTTGACTTTGACTATTTTGTCCTCCACATTCCAGTGATAAGAATCTTAATGTCATGATATACAGAAACTGTAGGAGACACCTTGCTAAGTAGTTGTGTATATGGACAATTTTACACTCATAACGTTTAACAATGACGTTCCTGAAGTGCAGGGAGATTAAGGAACTCACCCAAGACTGCACAGCTGGCAATGAAACCAGGAACTGAAGCCACACAGCTGACATCCAGGGCACATACTCTTTTTCCTCTACATTATACCATCTGAAGGTAATCTATATTGATCCAATAGGGGATCAGCCATAAACAAAGAAGTGAAAAAAAAATCCCATATCAGAATATCATCTAGGGCGCCTGGGTGGCTCAGTCGGTTAAGCGACTGCCTTCGGCTCAGGTCATGATCCTGGAGTCCCGGGATCGAGTCCCGCATCGGGCTCCCTGCTCGGCAGGGAGTCTGCTTCTCCCTCTGACCCTCTCCTCTCTCATTCTGTTTCTCTCTCGCTCGCTCTCTAATAAATAAAATCTTAAAAAAAAAAAAAAAGAATATCATCTATGTGCAAATACATATAATTTCTGTATGCCTAATTTAATGGGTAGTAAAATGTATAGTTCTAATTCTGATTGAGATTTCAGTCACTCTCAACAAATCTTTCAGTCATCTTCAGAAAATCTTGGGTTAAAGAGCTCCTTAATACAAATAACTATTATTTTTCAATGTGGAGAACTTCCCTAGACATAGAAGCGCACCACAGTGCACAAAACTACATAAGCACATCTTCTTATAGCAGTTGTCTTCATCCTCATTTGCTCCTGCTGCGTCACAGGTTTCACTGATAAGTGTTTGTAAAAGTTAAGCTTTTATCCTACATCGAAAATTATGTTTTCATTTTTATATATATTGTTTCCCTCTGTAATTATAACAACTCATAAGTATACATAGTGAATCATATCACGTTCCTTGAAATTCAATGGAAAAACAAGCTATCATAATTTAAACATAATCAGGAAATCCAATACTTAGTAATAGGTACATTGTGACAAGTCATAAAAAATCAAAATATGAAACTTGAAATCTAGTGAAGAAATTCAGGGGTGCCAGGGAGGCTCAGTCAGTTGAACATTCGACTCTTGGTTTCTGCTCAGGTTGTGATCTCAGGATCCTGGGATCAAGCCCCATGCTGGGCTCCATGATCAGCGGGGAGTCTGCTTGAGATTCTCTCTCTCTCTCTTCTCCCTCTGCCCCTCCCCCTGCTCGCAGGCATTCTCTCTCTGAAAAATGAATAAATAAATTTTAGAAATAAATAAAAGTATAATCACATTTTCTTCTCTATATGTGCCCCAAAAAATAATTTTTAGGAGAAAGGAAAATGTATTTACTTATCATATGATGTTTATCTTGATTTAAGTTATTATTTATACTCCATGTGTTAAATTCCAGAGGGACTTACTGTATTTTAATATTATAAAACACAAAGTACAAAATGTAATATTTTTCTTGATTTAATATTCTTATATCTATTTGATATATATTTTGTTATGCAATTTTTCAATTTGCTTACATGGTATGTATTAAATCAGTGAGAGAACTTATTCTAGATATGTAAATTTAAATATAAATACTACTAAATTAAATCAAATCTGAGTAAATGTGGAAGAAAAGACGAAGGACAAACAGGTTCAGTTTCTGCAGTATTATACTCCCATCCTATATCAGTATCATTGTTCAGTCAGGAAAATAGAAACTTCAATTGGTATTTCACCTGGAAGAAATTTAATATAGGAAATAAGGTGCAAAAGGTTTCAGAAGGCCTGGAGTAGCTAGGAAAGGACAAGTTCATCAACGATTAGCCTCTGCAGTAAACCACAGCTATCCTAGGCTACGGGAACGGAGGGGAAAAGGTATCACCTGGAGGACACAGTCATTGCCCAGCTGCAGCTGCTGGACTCCCTCTCTAGCTAGTACTCTTCAGAAGCACTGCAGAAGCTGCCTTGCAGAAATCCACGGCCCGTTCTCCCGTTGCTAGTGCAGGAACCCCGGGGCCCTAAGTTCCTCACGGCTGTCACAGGGGCAAATGGGGGCGGGGCAGGTTGGCCAGGGCTGCTAAAGCGCCTGCTGCTATTGTTGCTTTGCTATCCCCCTGCCAGAACCCTTGCTGCCGGGGGAGGAACCCAGGTGCTCCCGCATCACCCTTTGCCACTGCTGCTGAAGGCTCTGCTGAACGATCTACCCTCCTCATCTCCCCAAAAAGGTGTGCGGTTTCGGCTTCTCTCTCCCAGCCACTTTCCAATCACCTGCCAGTGCCTTTGCCACATTGTCAGAGCCTAAGAGAAGCCAGCTGGCAAAGAAATGTCTGGAAGGTAGTTGTCAGGCATCCAGCCCTCTGTGATACAGAACAGCACACAGAAGATTAGAAATAGAGCGGAGGGCAGATTTACAAATGACCCTGTCCCACCTCCTAAGTCACTGCTAATCTTCAGTCTCCTTTCCTTGACAGCAGTCTTTGGTAGTCTTCAGATTCCCTACATTGTATTCTGCTCTTGCTCTTCATTTTGAAAGTAGAAAATATATTTCTATTCTTTTAGTAATTTCTGTAAAACTTAAAATTCTTTGTTATAAAAATAAAATTTATAAGTGTAAAGTTCTATCCAGCAATCTTGCTAAATGCATGTATTTGTTTTAATAACTTATTTACAGATTCTTTTGGATTTCTATGTATACAATAAAATCAGCCATGAGTAAATGGCAATTTGCTTTCTACTTTCCAATATCATTTATGTATGTGTTTGGATATTTACTTTTGCTTTATTGGTGTGGCTAGTGTCTCGAGCACAATAATGAATAGAAGTAATAGAGGGCATTCTTGACTTCCCTTCCTCATATGAGAGGAATAGATTTCAATATTTCACCATTAATATGATGCATGCCATAAGATTTTCTCCTTTAGAAAAGTTATACCAGAATAAGGAAATTTTATCCTAGTTTTAGTTTCCCAATTCTTTTTTTTAATCACAAATCGTTGTTTAATTCACTAAATGCTTTTTTTCAGTACCTATTGTGAAGATTGCATGATCTTTCTCTTATTCTGTGAATGCATGAATTGATTGTTCCTTTAGGAAGAGCTACAGAGCTTTCTTTTCCATGAGCTGCCTCTCCTGGACAAGCTCTGTGAGCCACTGTTCTGGGCACTGGACATGGTGCTGGTCTCTGGATTTCTCCACTTGCCTCTCCCATCATGGCACCTGTGTCCTGTGAGTGAGCCAGGGTGAGGGCCATCTTGGTCCAAGTATTCTCAACCTTCCCTGAATGTAGGAGAGTCTCCATCCTCTGGCTAGGGGCAAAGTAGAAGAAGGTAGCCCCTAAGTTCTCAGCCATACTCACCAGGAATTTTGCCTCTTCAATTTGTAGTTGGAGGGAATGTGAAATGCTTGTGATTGTCCCTGGAATGTGATAAAGTAAGATTTGATTGGAGCTGAGTGGACAAGGAGGCCCATCTTCTTGGCCACATCCACCCAGGATGAAGCTTCTGTTAATTTGAACTAGAATGGGAAAGAAAGAGGAGGTGGGCTGTGGTTCACAGATGCTCACATATATAGCATCTTCCTGCACTTAAGTAGATTTTATTGAATACATGTTTCTTCCTTTGCTTCTTTGCTGTATACCCTTATGTTTTTTCCAGACACTTCAGGTGGTTGGATGATGTCTTATAGTTTTCACTACTTTTGCTTGTTTCACTGGAAATTAGGTCCATAGAACTCTTCACACTGGCATCTTGAAAGTGGAACTCTCCTGAGTTAACAGTAAGACCACGTAATGATGATCTGAAACTATTTCAAGTCTTTATATCAGGGCCTTTTATTTTTTTGTATCCTGTTAATTTACCATTAAGCCCCTGGTATTGAGGCCATTATGACTAAAGGTATTGATATTTTTCTGCTACCTATTTGATTTAGAAAAATGTGTTTTTGCATCAGGACAAACCCTATAGCTTTATGCCCACCTAATCCTCCACCATTACATTTCCAACATAATGACAGAATGGATTGGTATCAGAAATGAAATAAAAACTTCAAATTGCATAAGGAGCCAACTAAAAGGAAAATTTATGCTGATAAATAGCTGCATGGTCTTGGGTTCATGATGGGAGATTATATGATCTTCAATAGCATCAATCCAGTTCTCTAAACCCAGGTAATGATTTCTTTTAGTTAAAATAACCCAGAAGAATCTTTGGACAGGCTTGGGTCATATAATTCCAGAGTTAGAAATGATCTTACTGAGCCCTTGGTACAACCAGTTCATTTATGGCAGCAAACATGGAAGGTCACTTGTTAGTTGCCAGAGTTAAGACCAAATTCACATCTATGGTTAAAGATTACTGTAATGTCTTCCACCATGCTGCTTTCTCTAACTATCTGTTATTTTCAACTTAATGGCTGTCCTAATGTAATGTGGCTAAAAGGTTAATTTTTATAGGATTATGAATGTGAATAAATCTGGATGGCTCCTTGCTCCTATGATGTATTTTTGACATATAATCTGAAGAGCCCCATTTAATATCTGTAACTTCTAAGTTGATATAGCCCCTCTTTCTTCATTACTATTTTCTAAATATCTATAATTCTGATGCTATATGTTATGTGTCTTTTTCAAATATAATTTTATAATTCTGCCCTCTTTAGGTCATTGTCATTATTGGCTTATTATAATTGGTATTTGCAAAATATTTATTAAACTCCTCAAAATTGGTTGGCATGATCTTTTCTATTCTTTTCTAAATAAAAGTTACTGAGTAAGGCATATATATTTTCCTTGATTATATTTTCCCCACTTGGTTGCATAGCCCTCTATCATTACCTTTCAGCTAATAGCAATTCAGTCTCATCCAAGCTAAAGCACTGCCAACTAATATTATACAAATAAAATTTCTTATTAAAAAATACTCAGTTGCATTTTTATACATGTAAACAATATGTGCATAGTACTACTCTACCTTTCTCTTTTAAAATAATGATATATTGCATGAGATCAGAGCATAGGGGCCTCAGTTACAATGTTTTAATTCATTGCCTACTTCAAGTTACAACCTATCCCTCCCCCCCAACAATTCCTTACTCCTGTTCTACTTTTTTTTCCCCATTACATTGATCACTGTGTAATAAAGTGTATTTTTTCCTTATTTATTGTGATTGTGGCTTACTATTTTTCTTTCTTCCTATCCTTCTACTTAAATGTAAGCGCCATTAGGGCAAGGATTTTCATCTAATCTGTTGACTGAGGTATTGTATGTGATTAGGGCACTGCTTGGCTTCGCTGAATGATTGAACAATGTCTATGGACTGCCTACGACATTTAAGACACTGGGCTAAGCTGGTAAAGGAAAAAAGGTTATAGCCCTCAAGATATATACATATAAAATATATTTGATAAGCTTAGCCTTTATTTTAGCACTATAACAAGATATCACCTTTGGTAGCAGACCTTTAATCGTCAAATTAATTAAAGAGGATTTGTAACATAACCTACATCAGGAAAACAGCCAATATCTCTTGGTAATTATGTTAACAGGTGGAATAGGATTATCAAACAGAGGAAATTAATCTCTACAGTGTAGGATATTAGGTTTTTAAAAAATTTTCCTTGGAAGATTAAAAAAAGTCTCACCGAGTTAGATCATCTACTTGTCTCTTCTCTACCCAAAGAATCACTCCTCTCCCCAAATAAGTGAAGAAATATGTCAGAGCTGGAAACACTTTCAACCCATGGTTAAATCTGGAGCATGAAGTCATTCATCTATCTACCTATTCATTTGACCAATTTTTCTTAATTCTTACCTCCATGTTAGAAACTTTTCTAGGTTTCGGGGATTTAGCAGTGAATAAAACAGACTAAACTCTTGTTCTGTAATTGATGAGACACAAGAGTGGACTTGGGACTCAATGGTTTCCAAAAATGGGGTAAATTATTGGAATAAGAGGGAGACAGAACCATAGGAGACTTAAAAACCATTAAAAATAAATGATAGAAAGATGATAGATGGATAGATGATAGATAGATAGATAGATAGATAGATAGATAGATGATAGATAGATAGATAGATAGATAGATAGATAGATAGATAGATGATAGATAGATAACCCAAGAGAGATACTGAGGAAAGAAAGAAGAGGTAGAATTAAGAATGAGGTTTTGTTCACATGGCAAACCCCTAGAACTTTATATGTCATTCCTATGGGGTTCCCTTAAAGGTCTAGGCCAACAACGTGAAATACAGTAGCGGCTAGTGACATGTGGCCAGTGAGCACTTGAAATATGGCTAATACGGCTTAGGCAGTGAGGACCAGGAATACTAATATATGGGTCATCAGATCAATAACTCATCCCAATTCTGCATAATTCAAATCTATTCCTGGAAGACAAAGTGGATTGCAAAAGCCCACACTTTCATGAGAGAATGAAATACAACAGGGTCTGGAAAATTTGTGGCCAATTCCCTTTTGTCCACTACTGATTACATCTTCAAAAGCATTAAATTCAAAAAAGTCCAAAACTGTACAAGCCAAACTAAAAAGATGCTATAATCATGCAGGTAATCTTGCAGGCATGCATACCGTGACCTCTGGTTCAACACTTCTCAGAACGTGGACACGCTTATGTTTGTGTATAAGCAGCTGTCAACACACAACTGAAATAAGCAAGCACCATAGAATTTCTGTCATCCAACATCAGCACATAGCATTAGAAACACTTTTATCCTGAGATAAGGAAGTAACAGGATAGGAAAATTGGTGTTATAAAAACCAAGTTTAAAAAATAATATGGTTGATAAGTCCTCACCCCCTAACGACCACTACCTTGTCACTTTATTTCAGAAGATACTCCAAAATACCATCCTGTAGAACAAAAGAAAAGAATCTATCAAATTGGTTTAACCTAAAGGAAAACATCTAAACAGGCAAGTTAGTCAAGCTTCTAACCAAAGCAGAAAACTCTCTGTCATTGCCTTTAACAGGTGGTTACATGACAATGCACCGCCCGTCAGCACAGCTCTGGGTCTCACAAGGCAAATCTACATTTGAAAATTTTGTGTTGATAGCATCTTCCTCATCTTGAGCTCCAGTTTCTCAACCTGAAGCTTTTCACACTTTGCTCCAAATTTTTCTCTTAGTCCTTTTGAAACTGCATCGAAAAAATCTAATTTATCTCCTACAAGAAAGTGCTCCTACAAGAAATACATGTTGTAAACACTCTCTCCTTACCTTTTCCGTATCTACAAGAATCATCGACCCCAAGTTAAATATTCTTCATCCTGTCAATGCTTTTTCATCTGATTTAACTTTGACATGCCTAATGTTCAGCAAACAGGTTAGGGTTTGTTAGTTTTTGCTTCTGATCTACTCTGAATCCAAAATTGTAGATTTGGCTTTTATTTGTGTATGTGTGTCTGAGTGCTAGGTTCATTTGATGCTACTGATTTTACTACATTTAGGATAAGAGATTTTCCCCAATTTTTCTGTATTTCATTTTGAATGCTGCTTTTATCATCCAAGAGTTTGGCTATAGCTACAGTTCTTGCAGCACCTATAGATTGTATTCACCTGTCTTCCCTTTATTTCTAAGCTGTTGACAACGTGCTAAATAAAATAAGTTGACAATGAAAAACCTAGATAAGTCATACCATTAGAAATCTTTCATTCTGATTAATAAGAATACATTATTCTCGGGCGCCTGGGTGACTCAGTTGGTTAAGCGACTGCCTTCGGCTCAGGTCATGATCCTGGAGTCCCGGGATCGAGTCCCGCATCGGGCTCCCTGCTCGGCAGGGAGTCTGCTTCTCCCTCTGACCCTCCTCCCTCTCATGCTCTCTGTTTCTCATTCTCTCTGTCTCAAATAAATAAATAAAATCTTAAAAAAAAAAAGAATACATTATTCTCTCCATATAAGCTGTTAAAATTTGGAAGATAAAACATTTAACAGGTATTTTCTGAATGTTTACTATGTGCTAGGTATGCTTCTAAGACTATGGATGCTACAATGAATAAGATAGAAATAACAAGATAACATTTACAATATGAAAGAGTTCCTTCATGGTACCATAGGATAGGTAAAAAAAATTAAATAACTGTCAGTTTGTAATTAGTGCTATCATCTAGAAATACATAAAAATATATTTCATTTAGGATCTTATTAGGCTGCAGGTAATAAGAGCCCACTGTAATAAAGAGCCCAATTTAAACAATTAAATGTTGGTTTTTGTTTTTTAAGTATAGTTGGTTGCTAGGCTGCTCCATCATCTTAAGCATAACAGAGACCAGGTCTTTGTGAGTCTCTTGCCATTCCCATAATGGTCACAAGACTGCAGCCCCAGCCATTATGTATGTGTTCAATGCCAGAAAGAGAATAGCATGAGAAAAGGGAGGATTCCTGTCTCAAGAAAACAATTCCCCCCACATTAAAATGTAATTTATGTCTTTTTTTTTTTTTTAAGATTTTATTTATTTATTTGTCAGAGAGAGAGACAGAACACAAGCAGGGGGAGAGGCAGGCAGAGGGAGAAGCAGGCTCCCTGCTGAGCAAGGAGCCCGATGTGGGACTCGATCCCAGGACCCTGGGATCATGACCTGAGCCGAAGGCAGCCGCTTAACCAACTGAGCCACCCAGGCGTCCCTGTAATTTATGTCTTATTTGCAAGAGCCATGTCATATGACCACAACTGGTCAGAGGTATCAAGGAAGAAGGGGATTGAAATGGAGGCTGGCTAAGCTTACTAACAGTATCTGCCAAATTATGGACATGTGGACTGTGGTACCCAACTCCACCTAAAGGACAGGCAGAGGTTAGAGAAGACCTCTTATAGTTATCACACTGGGTCACAAAAAAATGAATGAGAATTTTTCAGGTGCGTAGCAGACAAGGATAAGATGAGCAAAGATTATCATAGAAGAAAAAATAACAATATTTACAAATGCAGAAAGGTACAAGAGACAATGTTTTATTGATAAAGGACAATATGACAGGGTAGAAGGACATAAGCCTGTTTTCCTCCTTTCTTATTTTGCACATGACAGAGTCTTTTTGGATTTAATGTCAGTCATGGAGAGTGCAGGTGGACTGCCCTTGATCCTAACCTCAGCACATTCTGCATTATGGCTAATTCCTCTATCAGATCTTTTCCCAGTTGCATCCAGCATTCATGACTTCCCATTTTTGATAAACCCTTTTATTTATTATACCAAGTTTTTATTGAGAGAGGATCCTTCTCAGTCCTAATCACATTGTTGTCCTGTCCTCTGCCTAAAGCTAACATTTTAAGTCCTATGAGCAAATAAAATCACATTTTTACCTATTTTCCTAAGATGATTTGAATCAGTCTTCTGGCATTTGCATTCTGTTACTTTAAAAAGATTCTTAATGAATATAGACAATGGAACTAATCTTCAATGAAATGTACTTTGGGAAATATTGATTATGGTAGGAAGAATTCTAAGATGACCACCATGGTCTCTACCCCTTTGTGTTACACTCTGCAAAATCTCCTCTAAGTATATGAAGAAACTGTGACTTTCTTCTACCTAATTTAGTCTATCAAAGATAATGGGATATTCATCCCTTGGTTAGGTTTCATTATATAGTGAACATAATGGGATGTCACCCTCATCATTACACTATGTCATAGAAGATTCCTTAGCAGACTAATAGGAGACACTGTTCTGCTGGCCGTGAAGCAAACAGCCACAGTTTGAACTACCTCTGGAGAGAACTATGTGGCAGAAAATTGCAGGCAACCTCTAGAAGATGAGGACAGCCTGAAGCTGACAATCAGCAAAAAACTTCGACTCAGTCCTACAGCTACATGGGAATGAATTCTGCCAACAACCTCAATAAATAGAGAAGTGAATTCTTCCCCAGTCGAGCTTCTACATTAGCATTCAACCCAATGATAGCTTGAGTGCAGCCTTATGAAAACAGATTAGGAAAGCCTAAGGTTTCTTCACTATACAAAATTAAGCCTGGAGGCCTTTAACCTCCAGGCAGATAATGTAAAAAGAAAAAAACCAAACATTTACTTACTTCATTCTTGTTGTATAAGCATACTGTTTCTTTTTCACATAAATAACACTAGTGACAAAAAATCAGCTTTTTGTCAACTGTAGCTACAAATCATGAAGGCCAAGATTAATACTGATAGAGCTCTTTTGTAGGGAGATTTTGGAGTTTGGATTATTAGTACTGAGCCTTGGTAGGCAGCATTAGGTTGACTAGATTCTACCTCTCTTCATCTTGTTGACAAGAATTATGTTAACCTTCTACATTTTGTCCTGTTTCTTGGCCTTGGCTGGGGGAGTGGTGAAGTCAGGTCCTGCTGGAACAACAAAATCAAAGTTGAGAAAGAATTTGAATGCTGACACCAGGGTAGTGAAGCCTATCCAAGATCTAGGGAGTTAAATTCTGAGGAAAGGCAAGATTAGGGCATAGCATCTGGCCAAGATAGTTGCTTCTCTCTGCTCCTCAAATAGCTCTGGTTTGGGAATTGTCAAGGAAAAAGGTCCAGGGAGAGCAAATGGCAACCCAACTAAACTGTGGAAATAAAAATCATAAATTTAAAGAAACTTGAATTCCTGCCTGGTTAAAATAAAAATATATTATAGCAGTTGATGAGAGACAAAAAAGGAGAAAAAGAGCAGAAAAAATTATCACATCCCAAGAACCTTCCCAGAAATAAACCCACCAGATGCATGGAACTAGGAAGTGGAATAGAGATTAGAAGCTGAACTTGGATGTGCACAGAGTTTCATTGCCCAGTAACTCCACCCACAAATAGTGTGGCCTGGCTACCTGCTCTGTACACTGATTAATGGAACTAATATGTCTATCTCCCTCGGTGGGGCTAAGAGAGGTTTTGGCAGAGATGAGTGTGGCCTGAGGACAGCCTAACATCCCCAACTCTCTCTTGTGCTCTCTCATTTTTATTCTATTTTAATCTATACCTAATAATAGCTAAGTCAAGTTTCAACCAGGGAAATGGTGTCTCATGTAGGAGAAGAGCTCTTTGGTAGCCTCCAAGGTCTAGTGAAGTGGGAAATTAGGTTTTTGCCTAATCAAACATTAGACATCAAACATTAACTCTGAAACATATTTAATACTGGATTAAATTTTCTCCCTTTCCTACTTTGAATCTCAATTTATGCCAGCTACATAATTCAACATGGCTCACAAGAAAGAGTTTTACAGTGAACAGATCTGTGGTAGCCAGATTCATTCTTTCAATTACAAGTAACCAAACATCATCCCAAATGAAGTTTAAGCAAAGAAAGGAATTTATTGTGTCACTTAATTGGAAAAAAAAAAAAAAAAGACAGATGTGGCACAAACTTCAGATGTGTGCTGTGAAGTATGACATCAGGGCTAGGTTGCTTTCCATCTTTTAGTTCTTCTACATTTGTATTGACTTAATTCATAGGCAGGTTCTTTCCAGGCCATTGTAAAGATAATCAACATTGTGTCAGTGTGTACATCTTCCCACCTTACTAATCCTGAAAGACAGATTTTCCATTGTGTAATAACGGTTAGTACTCTAGACTCTGCAAGAGAGAGAGAGAGATAACTTGAAGGCTTATGTCACATGCTTATCCCTGAAACAATAATCCCATGACTCTGATTGGTCAGGACTTGGAATTGCCTCTGCTCCAGAGTGGGGAAGTAGATCAGCCCCTCCCAATCACATGGCCTGAGAATTAGAGAAGGATGTCTCAATCAAATAAAACAGGAGCATTTTATTAGTGAAGGGAGAAGGGATACCCAGATGGACAAAAATAACAAATGTTTCAGGCACACAATCAGCCATTATTATTCCAAATATGAGAATGGAACATTTTCTCAAATTTGAATATAATGAACAATATTCTATCATCATTCTACCACACAGAAAATAAAATGCCCAGTGAAAATTCTGTCTCCTTATAAATTAAAGTGGTAAAATATTAAAGTCCAATATTCTTCCCTTCACAATTTTCTTTTTCGGCTTAGTTCAGCTCCACGGATTTCATTCAGAAGTCAGGGTAAATTGAAGACTTTTATCTGGCATTATGAAGCTTGAAAAATACATCATCTGCTGAAATAAATGTAACTTTTTAAAAATCTCCAAAGTTTAAATAATCCATGACAGTTTCTTGTTTGTCAAGAGACAAGCTAGTATATAATGGTCCCTAACTCTTAATAATGCTTAGAAAACACAAACAATTCCTAGCTAGCTAGGCACATCACTGACTGAATAAAGTTGGAATTCTGTTACTAAGGCAAAAAGGAGAGTGGATATTGTGGGAAGGGAGCAATCTCTGCCAGAGGCTATCATATTGATTTCCCTACATAGTCAGGAGGAGAAAAGAAAAACAGACCCAAGATCCAAGGCATCCTTCTAACTAACAAGAAAATTTACACAATTTTTACTTTGGTAGGTTAAATAAAGATAAGACCACATAGCCCACAGGTTAATTATCACAAGGTTAGTGAGAAAATTCAATTACCAGTGACAAATATAGTCTATAAATGTGAGTGAACAAATACAATTTTCTAACATATAAGCTTTGTTTGTGATCATAGCTTATAGTTCAAAGGGTACATTTTAAGGGAGAGCAACAGAACCTTTGTAGCTATCAGCTCAAAGTGAGAGGAGATTCTGATCTTCTTGATAAAAGGTATAGCAATGCAAAATCATAATGATAAATTACAGAATTCATAAGGATTACATCTGAACAAACCTTTGTTCTTCTTGGGCAATTCTCTAACAAATTTGTGGTCATGGTTTGGAAAATATTTACAAACCCACTTTTATTCCAAGATTTTATCATCAACCATTGTAATATATTTTTATTTTAACCAGGCAGGAATTCAAGTTTCTTTAAATTTATGATTTTTATTTCCACAGTTTAGTTGGGTTGCCATTTGCTCTCCCTGGACCTTTTTCCTTGACAATTCCCAAACCAGAGCTATTTGAGGAGCAGAGAGAAGCAACTATCTTGGCCAGATGCTATGCCCTAATCTTGCCTTTCCTCAGAATTTAACTCCCTAGATCTTGGATAGGCTTCACTACCCTGGTGTCAGCATTCAAATTCTTTCTCAACTTTGATTTTGTTGTTCCAGCAGGACCTGACTTCACCACTCCCCCAGCCAAGGCCAAGAAACAGGACAAAATGTAGAAGGTTAACATAATTCTTGTCAACAAGATGAAGAGAGGTAGAATCTAGTCAACCTAGTGCTGCCTACCAAGGCTCAGTACTAATAATCCAAACTCCAAAATCTCCCTACAAAAGAGCTCTATCAGTATTAATCTTGGCCTTCATGATTTGTAGCTACAGTTGACAAAAAACTGATGTTGTGACAAAAATTTTTGATTCTAACTAAAGCTTTTCCATGTCCATATGGACCTCTAAGCTCTAGGTGATGGTCTTGCAGCTTGGTCTGTAAGAGTGCTGCCCCCCTAAAAGGAAATCTCCATCCTTACTCTGTTTGAAGTTACCACCTAGCCTCTCCACCACCAACTCCCAGACCTCGGTCTCTGGCAACACCACAGCCATGTATGGTAAAAAAAAATCCACATTAGCCAAGTCTATAAAATCCACTGGTACATCAACCAGCTACCTTCAGAGAATATTGTCCCAGATGATGTCTCTCTTTTTAGAACCTCACCCATCACACGGAGTGCTAATATTTTAGGGATGATTTATTTGCATCTGTATTAAGCCAAACTGTTAACATTATCTAGTAGCATAGAACAAGGAAATGGAAGAGAACATTCACTTTTGGTTGAATAAGTCCAATAATTAAATATACTTCTATAACAGTGTACCTTCCTTTTAGAGTACTTATCATAGTCATATTTTACATTTATTTGTTTTATTACTTAACTATACCCCTGTCTCCCCCATTAGACTCTTTACTCTTTGAGAGTAACAAATATGTCTGGTTTATTCACCATTGAATTAGCAGGACTTAGTACCCTTCTTAGCATATAATAGGCATTTAATACTGATTTCCTGCATAGAGAAATGAACAGTGCTCCAGTAATATCTGAGCCTAGACTAGACAGATTAACAACTCATTCTTGTACATAGGGAGTACATTAGGCCTAAAACAGTAACTTGTCAAAGAGGGCCTTCTTTACAAATATGAAATCAGTTTGATTCTTTACATGAATTTTCCAATAGAGAATACTAAATGGACAATGTCAAAAAAATCCCTGAAGAGACTGTACTACAAGCTTGATATTAATATTTTATAGCATCTCCAAATATAAGCCAGGGGCATGATTTATAATTACCTTAGTTAAATGAGTTTTCTAGAAGTCAAGACACTATGATTGACAAACTCAGCTATTTGATGATATGACTCAATCAAAGCTAAAAACAAATGAACAAATGAAACTTCAACTACAACCTGGAATATCTAAAAGAGATCTAGAAGATATAATAATTTCTTCTATAGAGGGGCGCTTCGGTGGCTCAGTCATTAAGCGTCTGCCTTCTGCTCAGGTCATGATCCCAGAGTCCTGGGATCGAGCCCCGCATTGGGCTCCCTGCTCCACGGGGAGTCTGCTTCTCCCTCTCCCACTCCCCCTGCTTGTGTTCCCTCTCTCGCTGTGTCTCTCTCTGTCAAATAAATAAAATCTTTAAAAAAAAATTTCTTCTATAGAGACTTTTGACAGGAGTTGGATTCCAAAGTTACATTCTCTGCCAAGGCACCAGATTATTAGGCACAGTATTCTGTGGTATAAGAAATGGCAGACTGGGCGCCTGGGTGGCTCAGTTGGTTAAGCGACTGCTTTCGGCTCAGGTCATGATCCTGGAGTCCCAGGATCGAGTCCCGCATCGGGCTCCCTGCTCGGCAGGGAGTCTGCTTCTCCCTCTGACCCTCCCCCCTCTCATGTGCTCTCTCTCTCCTCTCATCCTCTCTCTCAAATAAATAAATAAAATCTTAAAAAAAAAATGGCAGACTAAATTAGTAAATGGCAGTGTTGACATACTTTTTAAAAAATCCATAGCCTAACCACAATTCCATCTTGAATAAATGAATATCTCGCTTCTATAACACAGAGCTAAAAGTTTTCCTTTAGGGAGAAATGAATCTTTCCTGAATACATACTATAATATTGCTCTAATATAAAAACAACCTATTGATCAACTCCCCAAAGTTCTACACCATAGATATAGCCTCCATCAATGTCATTCCAAAAATGGTGCATAGACTCATGGTGATCTGCAAACTGCTACCAGTCCACAGTGATAGAAGTACAGAAATTGGGTATAAGCACTAAGAGTCTTATCTTTCAATTCCATATTGCCATGCCATCCAAGCTCATGATCAGTGAATTCCACAAAAGTATTGGTATATGATTGTGTGAAAGTTAAACAAGAACAATAACAAAGCAGTCCTTTATTACAGATGCTTAAGAAGCTTGGCCTCAATGGTTTAGCTTGGAAAGTTAAAATAAGGTTTACCAGAAACCTGGAGAATTTCCACTAATAAAATTATATAAAATATTGTTTTGAATAAGAAGTTTATTGAAGTATCTTCTAGGATTATTTGCATAACATGTCCAAAAGTAGCCAAATGAATTAACTTGCTTTAGACAACAGTATCAAATACTATGATGTTAATTCCATATCAATTCATCTTAAGGCATTCCTTTTTATAGTAGCTGGAGGACAGGAGGAATTGTCCATTCAAGCCAAGTAAAACAATAAATTAGCATAATATGACCAATAAAATTTATTTGCAGTTAGAAAAACAAGTTTAGGGGCGCCTGGGTGGCTCAGTCGTTAAGCGTCTGCCTTAGGCTCAGGTCATGATCCCAGGGTCCTGGGATCAAGCCCCGCATCGGGCTCTCTGCTCCGCGGGAAGCCTGCTTCTCCCTCTCCCACTCCCCCTGCTTGTGTTCCCTCTCTCTCGCTGTGCCTCTGTCAAATAAATAAAATCTTTAAAAAAAAAAAAAAAAACAAGAAAAACAAGTTTATTCTTTTACTACTACAATTCTTCTGACATATATGAACTGCCTCCTAAGAAACATGAGGACTGTTTTAAGAAATAGAGGAGAGAATTTAGGAAGAGATGTCAAAATCTGATTTTCTCGTAATGAATTTTGGAAATTGAGTGATTTCTGTTTTCTTCTTTTTTTAAACATTTTTTAATTTAAATTCAATTAATTAACATATAATGTATTATTGGTTTCAGAAGTACAGGCCTGTGATTGATCAGTCTTATATAATACCCAGTGTTCATTACATCATATGCCCTCCTTAATGTCCATCACAGTTACTCCACCCATCCACCCCCCCCAACAGTTTGTTTCCCATGATTAAGAGTCTCTTATGGTTTGTCTCCCTCTCTGATTTCATTTTGTTTTATTTTTCCCTCTCTTCCCCTATGATCCTCTCTTCTGTTTCTTAAATTCCACATATCAGTGAGATCATACAATAATTGTCTTTCTCTGACTGATTTATATCACTTAGCATAATACCCTCTAGTTCTATCCACGTCCTTGCAAATGGCAAGATTTCTTTTTTTGATTTCTTTATATGTACACACAATGGAATACTACATTTTGATTCTAATATATATATATATATATATATATATATATACATACCACATCTTTTTCCATTCATCTGTCAATGGACATCTGAACTCTTACCAATAGTTTGGCTATTGTGGACATTGCTGCTATAAACATTGGGGTGCAGGTGCCCCTTCCGATCACTACATTTGTATCTTTGGGGTAAATACACAGTAGTGCAATTGCTGGGTCATAGGGTAACTCTATTTTCAACTTTTTGAGGAACCTCCATACTATTTTCCAGAGTAGCTACACCAGCTTGTAATACTACCAACAGTGTAGGAGGGTTTCACTTTCTCCACATCTTCGCCAACATCTGTCATTTCCTGACTTGTTAATTTTAGCCATTCTGACTGGTGTGAGCTGGTATCGCATTGTGGTTTTGATTTGTATTTCCCTGATGCCAAGTAATGTGGAGCATTTTTTCCTGTTTCTGTTGGCTATTTGGATGTCTTCTTAGGAGAAATGTCTTTTCATGTCTTCCGCCCATTTCTCCATTGGATTATTTGTTCTTTGGGTGTTGAGTTTTATAAGTTTTTTATATATTTTGGGTACTAGCCCTTTATCAGATATGTCATTTGCAAATATATTTTCCCATTCTGTCGGCTGTTTTTGGTTTTGTTGACTGTTTCCTTTGTTGTGCAAAAGCTTTTTATCTTGATGAAGTCCCAATAGTTCATTTTTGCCCTTGCTTCCCTTGCCTTTGGCGATGTTTCTAGGAAGAAGTTGCTGTGGCTGAGTTGAAGAGGTTGCTGCCTGTGTTCTCCTTTAGGATGTTGATGGAGTCCTGTCTCACATTTAGGTCTTTCAACCATTTTGAGTCTATTTTTGTGTGTGGTGTAAGGAAATGGTCCAGTTTCATTCTTCTGCATGTGGCTGTCCAATTTTCCCAACATCATTTGTTGAAGAGACTGTGTTTTTTCCATTGGACATTCTTTCCTGCTCTGTTGAAGATTAGTTGACCATAGAGTTGAGGGTCCATTTCTGGGCTCTCTATTCTGTTCCATTGATCGATGTGTCTGTTTTTGCACCAGTACCATACTGTCTTGATGATGACAGCTTTGTAATAGAGCTTGAAGTCTGGAATTTTGCTGCCATCACCTTTGGTTTTCTTATTCAACATTACTTTGGCTATTCGGAGTCTTTTCTGGTTCCAAATAAGTTTTAGGATTATTTTTTCCAGCTCTCTGAAAGAAGTTGATGGTATTTTGATAGGGATCGCATTGAATGTGTAGATTGCTCTAGGTAGCATAGACATTTTCACAATATTTGTTCTTCCAATGCATGAGCATGAAATGTTTTTCCATTTCTTTGTGTCTTCCTCAATTTCTGTCATGAGTGTTCTAGTTTTCTGAATACAGATCCTTTGCCTCTTTGGTTAAGTTTACTCCTAGATATCTTATGGTTTTGGATGCAATTGTAAATGGGATCAATTCCTTAATTTCTCTTTCTTCTGTCTCATTATTAATGTATAGGAATGCCACTGATTTCTGTGCATTGATTTTATATCCTGCCACTTTTCTGAATTCCTGTATGAGTTCTAGCAGTTTGGGGGTGGAGTCTTTTGGGTTTTCCACGTAGAGTATCATGTCATCTGCAAAGAGTGAGAGTTCTTCTTTGCCGATTCAGATGCCTTTTCTTTCTTTTTGTTGTCTGATTACTGAGGCTAGGATTTCTAGTACTGTGTTGAACAGCAGTGGTGATAGTGGACATCCCTGCTGTGTTCCTGACCTTAGGGGAAAAGCTCTCAGAGAATGATATTCACTGTGGGCTTTTCATATATGGCTTTTATGATATTGAGGTATTTTCCCTCTAACCCTACACTGTGAAGAGTTTTAATCAAGAAAGGATGCTGTACTTTGTCAAATGCCTTTTCTGCATCTATTGAGAGGATCGTATGGTTCTTGTTATTTCTTTTATTTAGGTAGTGTATCACATTGTTTGATTTGCAGATATTGAACCAACCTTGCAGCCCAGGAATAAATCCCACTTGGTCATGGTGAATGATCCTTTTAATGTAGTGTTGGATCCTATTGGCTAGTATCTTGGTGAGAATTTTTGCATCCATGTTCATCAAGGATATTGGTCTGCAATTCTCCTTTTTGATGGGGCCTTTGTCTTGTTTTGGGATCAAGGTAATTCTGGCCTCATACAATGAGTTTGGAAGTTTTCTTTCCATTTCTATTTTTTGAAACAGCTTCAGAAAAATAGGTATTAATTCTTCTTTAAATGTTTGGTAGAATTCCCCTGGGAAGCCATCCAGTCCTGGGCTCTTGTTTGTTGGGAGATTTTTGATTACTGCTTCAATTTCCTTGCTGGTTATGGGTCTGTTCAGGTTTTCTATTTCTTCCTGGTTCAGTTTTGGTAGTTTATCCATTTCTAGGAATGCATCCATTTCTTCCAGACTGTTTAATTTATTGGCATATAGCTGCTCATAATATGTTCTTATAATTGTTTGTATTTCTTCAGTGTTGGTTGTGATTTCTCCTCTTTCATTCATGATTTTATTTATTTGGGTCCTTTCTTTTTTTCTTTTTGATAACTCTGGCCAGGGGGTTATCAATCTTACTAATTCTTTAAAACCAGCTCCTCATTTCATTAATCTGTTTTACTGTTTTTCTGGGTTTCTATTTCATTGATTTCTGCTTCTAATCTTTATTATTTCTCTTCTCCTGCTGGGTTTAGGCTTTATTTGCTATTCTTTCTCCAGCAACTTCAGGTGTAAGGTAAGGTTGTGTATTTGAGATCTTTCTTGTTTCTTGAGAAGGCATGTATTGCTATATACTTCCCTCTTAGGACCACCTTTGTTGCATCCTAAAGATTCTGAAGTGTTATTTTGTCATTTTCATTTGTTTCCATGAATTTTTTTTAAATTCTTCTCTAATTTCCTGGCTCACCCATTCAATCTTTAGTAGCATACTCTTTAGCCTCCATGTTTTTTAGTTCTTTCCAGATTTCCTCTTGTGATTGAGTTCCAGTTTCAGAGCATTGTGGTCTGAAAATATTCAGGGAATGATTCTAATCTTTTGGTACTGGTTGAGACCTGATTTCTCATCCAGTATGTGATCTATTCTGCAGAATGTTCCATGGGCACCAGAGAAGAATGTGTATTCTGTTGCTTTATGAATGTTCTGAATATATCTGTGAAGTCATTCTGGTTCAGCATGCCATTCAAAGTCCTTATTTCCTTGTTGATCTTCTGCTTAGATGATCTGTCCATTGCAGTGAAGGGGGTCTTAAAGTCCGCTGCTATTATTGTATTATTATCAGTGTGTTTCCTTGATTTTGTTATCAATTGACTTATATATTTGGCTACTCCCACGTTAGGGGCATAAATATTTACAATTGTTAGATATTCTTATTGGATAGACCCTTTAATTATGATATAGTGTCCTTCCTCATCTCTTATTACAGTCTTTGGTTTAAAATCTAATTTGTCTGATATAAAGATTGCCACCCCAGCTTTCTCTTGATGTCCATTAGCGTGATGAATGGTTGTCTTTGGTTACTTTTCAAATCTGCATTTTCAAAAATTTTATTTTTTATTTTTATTTATTTTTTTAAATTTTATTATGTTATGTTAGTCACCATACAATACATCATTGGTTTTTGATATGGTGATCCACGATCCATTGTTTTCGCACAACACCCAGTGCTCCACGCAGTACGTGCCCTCCTTAATACCCATCACCGGGCTAACCACTCCCCCTCCCCCCTCCCCTCTAAAACGCTGTTTGTTTCTGAGAGTCCATAGTCTCTCATGGTTCATCTCTCCCTCCAATTTCCCTCCTTTCATTTTTCCCTTTCTTCCCCTAATGTCCTCCATGCTATTCCTTATGTTCCACTAATAAGTGAAACCATATGATAATTGACTTTCTCTGCTTGACTTATTTCACTTAGCATAATCTCCTCCAGTCCCATCCATGTTGATGTAAAAGTTGGGTATTCATCTTTTCTGATGGTTGAGTAATATTCCATTGTATATATGGACCACATCTCCTTTATCCATTCGTCTGTTGAAGGGCATCTCGGGTCTTTCCACAGTTTGGCTATTGCAGACATTGCTGCTATGAACATTGGGGTACATATGGCCCTCTTTTCACTACATCTGTGTCTTTGGGGTAAATACCGAAGAGTGCAATTGCTGGGTCACAGGGTAGCTCTATTTTTAGTTTTTTGAGGAACCTCCACACTGTTTTCCAAAGTGGCTGTACCAACTTGCATTCCCACCAACAGTGTAAGAGGGCTCCCCTTTCTCCACAACCTCTCCAACATTTGTTGTTTCTTTCCCTGTTAATTTTTGCCATTCTAACTGGTGTAAGGTGGTATTGAAATATAATTTAAAATGAGATAGAATCAGACATCTCAAAACTATTACTTAATTTGTCCTGAGTGCATTTTTACTGGCCTAACCCTTCCAGCAGTTCTGGCTGGTAGTTGGTAGAAGAAACAGTGACTAGGAGCTCATACTGAGTTCTTAGAAGACAACCAACACAAAGTCCCCAACCATGGAATCCAGGTCTGACCTAAAGAGTTATATCATGTTCTTGTCCTAAGCTCTCTGGAGAGTGACAGAGTAATGAGGGTCAATAAGGTTCAGTAACCTAAAAATTCCTTACTCTTCATTCAACATAATAATCAAAGATCCTCATTCTTATAATTTGTAGAAGAAATTCACAAAGTTTAGATGCAATACTTAAAAAATCAATGAAGATTCAGAGAAGTTTTTATGAACATAAAATGTGAAAGTGACTTGCGAAGAGTTTAAATCATACTCTTCTCAGGATTATATTTGTTAAATTCTTCAGTAAACAGGTAACTGAAGGCCCAAGTCCTTGAGTTATCTAATTAATTACATTTTTTAAAAGATTTTATTTGAGAGATAGAGAGAGAGCAAGAACATGAGTGGGGGGGGGGACAGAAAGAGAATCTCAAGCAGACTCCCCAGTGAGCGTGGAGCCATCTGAGTTCCATCTGAGGATCCTGAGATCCCTGAGCTGAAGTTGGACGTTTGACTGAGCCACCCAGGTGCCCCCAATTAATTACATTTTTTTTAGTCAACTACAGTATATGAAGAAGTTGAAGAGTTCCAACAAAGATGGATCTAAAATGTACAAAATTTTGACTGTTTCCTGTCTTATCAAGATGGGAAGTTACCAAGTTAAATGTAGCTCAACACTGGTTTGAGAAGACAAAGCCAGTGTAGCCTGAGCTTACAATATTTTCAGTATTTGATGGCAGTACACAAAAAAGTCCAAATAGGATAAGAATTTGAACCCCTTTCATCCACTAGCCTTGTTGATTTTGTTGCTGTTGTTTTTTCCACTTTCTCACAAAGCGCTTCTCAAACCAGGAACTTAAAATCCAAGATTCATGTCTTTCTAAACATGGAATAAACCAAATTTTATCAATCCTCTGTTGATAAGAGAAGAAGGGTCTTCACCTTCAAAAGATTCTTGGCAGGTTGAAACATTCTAGAAAATAGAATAGAATAAAAATGTTCCTTATTCTTTCTCATTCTTTTCAAAATCATCATCTCACTAGTCTATATGAGGATATAGCCAAGCTCAAGAACACCTACAATCATGTCAAATAAACCAAGATATTTAATCAAAGCCTGGAATAAAGCAAACAATGAGTTCATTATAATATAGTCAGTCACACTGTCTTGGGGGTTAAAATACATGTGAATTTTTCCTAAATATAACTGATTTATCTTCCAAATTTGCCCCATAGGCTGCCATTTAATGACACAAAATTTTATGTGTAAATGCATTGAGAAGTAAGTGCTCCATTAAATTGACACAGCTCTTTGTCAAGAAATGTACCATCTTAAAACAGTTTTCCCTAGAGCTGCTTTCTTTCTTCTACATCTTTTCTTGTATCCACAAAAGTCTTGACAACTAATTATCTCAGTTATATACAAATATAATAATATATTATAATGTATAATATATAATTAAAAGTTTTTTTAATTTAATTAAAAATCTAAACAGGCACCCTCTGCCTGGGTGGGAGGGATAGATGCTTAAAATAAATCATATAGAAAACCAAATTAAGGAGGATAAAACTGTTTCAGGGGGCTATGAATCAGGGAGTTTAATAGCTTTATCTTTGCCATTTTGCCCCCTTTAGAGTTGAAGAGAAAAAGGTTTAAAACTTAGCATTTGAGGAAAGCTATTTTATAAAATTTCAGTTGTCTCTATACCTATAGTATTAAAATCCACCCAAAATCAAAGAACCTACACACAAAGACCATATACTAGTTGTCCTGACAAGCCACAATTCTGGAGACAAATCTTAGAATTTGGAAGGCATCTCCATAGAATCTGCCAAATATGAAAATATACAACCATTATCTTTATGCAGATTAAAGATTAAAGATCCGTTGGCACCAAATGGATGATGGAGCTCACTGCAGCCAAAGACAAGGAATCTAACAGGGGTTTTGAGGAAAGGGAGATTGCTGTCCTTCTGGAACACGTCACATGCACAGGTCCTGGGCTAGCTGGAAAGGAAGGCAAACAAGTGTTATTTCAAACCATTTCTGAGAAGAATGGAACAAGGTATTGACTGGGGACAGCCTCTGGGTCCAATTACCTACTATTTTATATCATTTTAATTAACTAGTATTAATCAGTTTGGTTTAAAAAAAAAACCTATAAGCTTCTAAGAGAGTTGTAATTTATGTTCTTTTTATTTTTCTAAATCTAATACTCTGCTTAGCTTGGTTCTGTTTTTGGATCACGCCCTTTTGAACTGTGCTTAAACTGAACTATATACATCCTAATCTCTGAGAGATGAAGTTTTTGTAATTATAAACATCAATCATGCCAAAGACTATTAAATCTAGTAGATCACTTTACATAATAGGGGTTTTAAGTCAAACTTCTATTTTGGGAACTGTCATTAATATTTTTCTTCAGTCTCTCTTCTACTGAGACATTCTTTGGTTTATATTGGAGCCCAGTTGGTTTATGTAGCTTATATTGGAACCTGGTCAAATTCTTCCCCACTCTTCTTGCATTTCTTTGTATAATGACCCCCATTCCCCAAACTCAATCTCTGTTGTTAATTTCCTGAGGCTTGTATAGAATGCTGCCTAAATGAGAAACATCAGTTCTAAGGATGTAGGCAATGCCTTAATTGATCAGATAAACATGGTCCATTCAGTTTTGCTTTAACTCAGACTTCAAAGTACCAAGCTGTATGTTTGCTTCATTTTGGCAGCAGCCAAAAGCCTGAAACTCTTTAGGAGGTAAGGACGCAGTGGAAATTAGGCATCTGCCCAAAATCTAGGATGAAGAATAAACACTTAAAACCTATTTTAATTTCTACTTTGAACTGAAAAGAAAGGGACTCAGGAGAACATTTGAGGACAGGAAAAGGACAGTATTCAAGACCGTGAACTTGAACCCATTTGACAGCAGAGGATGTGGTTTCAGGGCCACAGAGTATTGGTCTTTCTTCATTAAAGTCTCATCAGCCCTATCAAGACGAAACACAAGTTCTAAAATTTCCTTCACTCTTCCACGTGCCGTGTGTTAGCCCTAGGTACGCACTTGCCTGGAGAGGATTTTTATATGCACTTTTGAACTTCTAATAGAGTCTCTCTTTTGAGCAACCATTTAAAGGAAGATTAAATTTAATTAGACTGTATCTTTTTCCTGTGACATGCCGGCTTCAAAGTCCACTTTATTACATCCTTCTACCTCAGCAGTGTACTAATGCTGGCTGGCAAAGGACACATTCAGATGCAGGAGGAAAGGAAAGATATAGACTCACTTAATCCGTTGGAAGCATTTTGGGGACGGTCAACATCTGACGTCCACGCCTGCCCAGCCACACACATGAGAAATTGTTGCTCGTGGATCCACTGGGACATGTGACACTTGTAGGAGCAACCTGAGCCCTCCACCCACCTGCCTAGCTAGGACCTCACAGTCACTGTGAGTTCTATCATCTTACACCCTATTTCTTCCTTTTTCTGATGTTCTCTCGTTCTCTGAATTTATTGATAATAACCACCCATTGATGGTAGTTGGTACCAACTCATTTATGAAGAAATATTTGTTTTATCCTAAAACCTAGGTGTGATTTAACTGATGATCACTTCAGTCTAATTTGCTATTAAAACTATATTTACATTGTGTATATATATATATATATATACCACATCTTCTTTATCCATTCATCTGTCGATGGACATAAAAAAAAACTATTTACACATTCGTTATTATTTCTTCAAACACAATCATTGTCAATGACACTAAAGGGATTTAATGAGAAGCCGGGACATTGGTCCCTGTTCAACAGTGAGATCCTATAGGAAATCTCTAGATGTGAGATTCAGTCATTTTTATTTTTACTGGTAGACTTTGAGAAAAGGAAAAGCATATGGCAAAGAGAAGCAGATATTAAAAAAAGAAAGAAAGATGGGCGCCTGGGTGGCTCAGTCGGTTAAGCGACTGCCTTCGGCTCAGGTCATGATCCTGGAGTCCCGGGATCGAGTCCCGCATCGGGCTCCCTGCTCGGCGGGGAGCCTGCTTCTCCCTCTGACCCTCCCCCCTCTCATGTGCTCTCTCTTATTCTCTCTCTCAAATAAATAAATAAAATCTTAAAAAAAAAAAAAAAGAAAGAAGAGAGTCAGCATTTTCAACGTATACTGAAGACTCATTCCTCCTAAAAAGGGAAAGAAAAGCACCCGCCTCCCAGCCCCTTTGGTTGCACCAATACTGCCACGAAGCACAGATGAGCGCGGTTTTCTCTCTTCGTAACTGTGTTGTTGCCTTCACCAGGATGCTGTGGCATTTTACCGACCTTTCCCTACACGGTCACCTTTTCTTTATATAAAGATAAAGAAGAAGGACAATAAACCAGTTTTAAGGCAAGTTCTTGTTCATGTTGGTGTGTTTCTCAGCAATGCCGGGGAGTCCCCGGGGGGCCCTGGCTGCAGGCTCGCTGTGCGCTTCCCCGGGCTCGGAGGCTTCCCCACGGCCTGGACGGGGCGGAGGCAGAAGGGCTGTTGGCGATTTTTCAGTTTTTGCTCTTTTCACCGGCTTGACAGTGCGCAGCGGTCTAGTCTATTCTTCCATTTTGCACTGGTGTGAAGGTGTGCAGTCACTTAGCAAAAGAAAGCGCCAGCAGCTAAAGGGAGCAAAGAGGGAAAAAAAGAAACAGGCCAGCCTGGCCTTTCTTTGGGGCCTGAAACTGCCTGAGGTTAATTGCTCACATAAGAAGAATAACTGGTGGTGCCTAATTGAATTTTTATGGAAATAAACAGGTGGCAGATTTACTGTAGCTGTGGGGATAGTAGGGGGTGAAATGCTATAGCCACATTAACCTGTTTAATTTAATAGCTTCGGTCCTCATCGAAAAAAAGGCAGCGTTGCTCGTTGAGTCAGTTGGATGCCAAATGTAAATAACTACAATTGTCCTAGCATGCCCGTGTGGTTGAGCAGAAAAAGGGCATTGTGCCAGCTTTGACTTGGTTTTCATGTTTATTAATTAAGCTCCTAGAAGTTTCAAAATAAAAGTTTTAACCCACAAAGTATCCTGGAAAAAGACGAAGAGGAAAAAAATTGACAAAGGGAAAACGACTGATGGACAGACAGGCAGACAAAGGCTCTGCTGACACTGAGGCATAGCCCTGGTCTTTGGCCCACAGGCTTGACCGAGTCTACCCTGGGCTCCAGGATGAACGAAATGCTAACCTTGCACTATGCTTCCCTCCAGTGGCCTAGTTTAGGAAGTGCATTTTTATATTAAGGAAAGAAAACTTGGGGACCATCTGGGGAAACGTGCAAAGAGCACCCGGTAGCTCATTAATGTACCCATTTACTTTCAAGCCAAATAATAAAGATGAGAGTTTGTGTTTAAAGTCTTGCCAAGTTGGAGCACCTGGGCGGCTCAGTTGGTTAAGTGCCCGACTCTTGATCTCAGCTCAGGTCTTGATCTCAGGGTCCTGAGTTCAAGTCCCACACTGGGTTCCACGTTTAGGCTCTACGCTAAGCGTAGAGCCTACTTAAACATAAATAAAGTTTGCCAATTTGTCTTCCAGAATATACACACTTTTTTTAATATCAGAGATTGAGGCACGCTTTAAAGAAACAAAAAAGTTCTAAGAGACAGACGCACTTACTACAGGGGAGACGCCACACCACCACTGTCAACATAAAGGCGAGTGAAACGTGGGCATCCTGTGCCAAACTTCCCAGGGTGGAAGGATGGACAGATTCCCAGATAGGTACTTTAAATATAAAGCAGAGTTGGCTAAGTCCTGAAAAAAGCACAAAAGAGAGAGTACTAGGAAGTCATTTTACAAATGAGAAATCATTTACACCTTATTTGAATCGCCAGACCGAATACCTAAAAGCCAACATTATCAGAACCAGAGGAGTCCAGCCAAACATTACAATCCAACTTGGAACGTTTTCTGTTTGTACTCGCTGTTTTAGAGTAAGCTAGTAAAAAGGGAGAGGGACTGAAAGGGTGCTCTCCTTCTCCATCAGTTTTGGTTTGTTTGTTTTTAAGCCCATAAACCTCTAGTGAATTCTTGCTAAGCGGAGCACGCTGAACACACTGCACTCCAGAGGGACACGCATACCTTAGCTGCTGAGTCCTGCAGTGCACGGTCTCAGACTCCTCTTCTCTCCTTGCAATTTCTCCACAGCTCCGGGCTCACTTCCTATCCATGGACCAGGGACCCTTGTGTTTATTATGTATTTCATCACCAAATCGGTTCTCATTCCTCACCCTCATGACTGTTTTCACTCAACATCTTCACATAAATGTGTTAGGCCCCTCAATCTCTACAGGTCCAAGAATGAACTCATGATCATTGCCCCAATTTTATCCTCTCTCTCTCTCTCTCCATACAAATGAGCCAAAAATCAGACTCACTCCAGTCAGTTCAGATTATGTATATAACCATACTACTACTGTGTATATATGTGTGCATATATATATGCATACGACTATACAAGCCAGAAATTTTAGATGGATGGGTAGATAGATAGATAGGTAATAGATAATCTCCTGCCATATAAGCCAGAAATATGAGTATCACTTTCCACTTTCCACTTCCATGTGCCCAATATTCAATTCATTATCAACAGTCCATTTCCAATCCTATTAATATCACCTCCTAGATATCTCATAAATTTACCTACCTATTTCTATGTCCATGCAACAAACTCTCACTTGGATTGCTGCAATAGATCAGTACTACTTCTTGTCACTCTCTTATTAAACCCATAGTGCAGTCAGAGAAGTCTTTTGAATATCTGAATATGACATTTCTCTACTTAAAATCATGCACTTGATTTCACATCGCTCTTAAGATAGGAGCAAATCCTGCCAGTTTAGCCCCTGTTGACTGCTTCAGCCTCCTCTCTGTCCACTCTGCCCCTCAGAGCCACCACTCCAAGTACACTGTCTTTCATTCGGATCCTTAGGTACACTCTTCTCTCCTGCTGTGGGTGGTGTTTGGCCCTTCCCCTCTGCTTAGCTAACACCCACCTCGGCCTCAGAGCTCATCTGAAGTGCCACTTGCTGGAGGAAGAGTTTCCTCATCTTCCCTGCTCTCCCCTCCAAACCTTCCCTGCACACACTTACACATAAACACCAGGACAACACGAGTTTCCCTGTAACACAAGCTCATGGAATTATCTTGATCAATGCTAGTCTTCTCCACCAAAACGTCTGTGCCACAAAAGCAAAGACTATGTCAAGATTTGCTCATAATTGCACCCATGACATCTAGCAAAGTCTGAATCTTGATGGGTACTGAATAAATATTTATGAAAGGGACAACTGGATATAATTTATAATCACTCAATGTACCTCTGATTCTTCTACATAGGCCTAAATGGAGACATGAAAAGAATCATCAACCCTACATCATTCATGCTTTTGATGATGCCTATTACCTTTTGTGATTCACCTGTGGATTCAATACTACTTTGGATTTTAGCACTTTAGTAGGTAAGGTCAACTCCAGAAGCTTGGTAATTCCAAAGTCAATAGCCCTATTCGTGGTACAGGGACCCAGCGGGGGATTCTGCCAATTGCTTATGAGACTTATTCTATTTATATACTCAGAAAAATAACCACAAGACTGGACCACCTACAGGGAGACTCAGATCAAAACTCAATTTATAACCTGAAGTACAATTTGTCATTCTGATCAGTAAACCAAATGGTACTCTCAGTCTCTAGGAATTAGGTAGCTCCGAATCCGTGTTTAACCATATCCCAAACCTCCAGTTGTGTCTCTTTCCCAGGGTATGTTTACTATATGTATTTTTACTATATGGAATTTTATACCTTCTTTGTATTCTATTCACATACAGATAATATCTGGCATGAAATGTCTGTGTAGCCAGATTCTAGGATGTGTGTGTACCAGCATGACCTGAAATGCGATCTATTTTCGTCACAAAGTCGAAACAATAACATTTGGTACTTGACAATGTTTATGTGAACATTGACCCCTAAAAACACATTATCCTTACTCTAATACTGCTATTCTTGATGGTTGCTATATCATTGGTATAAAAGAGCAATAGTCTTTTGGAATTCTTTCTTCAAAAGGACAGAATTTCCCAGCCATTCTGAATGAACCAGGAGCATAGAACAGGCTAACTAGATTAACAGCTATTTATCTGCAATACATAGTAAATGGCCACCAAATAGCCTTCAGTGAAGGCTAGGAAGGAGATTAATTGCACAGACAAGTGATATTGCTGGGTCCATCAGTAAGAAATCCTTGATTATGGAACTAACTCAAATCTGAGAATCAGACTAGAATGAGCAGCTCGCTCCTAATGAGCCCCCTCCTAATGAGCAGTGGTGGCCCATGTCAGATCTATGCTTCCCAGTTGTGGAGTGCTTTCATAACACAAATCAAAAAGAACTAATGTGCTATCACATATTTCAGTCGAGGGACCCCATGATCAGCCAACCGCTATGAAAGATTCCTGTAATTCAGAGCATTCTAACTGATGAGCTTGACCTACTATGGTAACCACAACAATTTTGTCTTTTACTTTTGAATGCTGTCACTTGGCCTCTACTGCCCTGCACTAGTTTCTTCCTCATTTCAATCAGGAAAACCATTTCAGCTGAAGCATCTGCCCCTAACATCCTCAGCCTAGAAAAACAGTAGTACAAACTCTCCAAAACTCCTGCCAGTCTCCTCACTAACACATTTCTGAAGACCTTGGTAATGATCCAGACTTCCTGGGGGACAAACTAAGGTAAGGATTATTTGTATATGATAATTTCTCCCCAGAGTACTTGCTACTCTTCTCTGTGTTATTTAAAGGATTCCTAGAATCTTACCTTCACTATCTTAAGCCTTCACTGATTTGAGATTATAGTCAAGCAAATGAGCCAAGAAACAGACCCATGCCAGCTAGCTCAGAATGATAGTCATCACCTTGAAAAACTTTGCTTTACCTGTCCAAGGTTAGTCACTGTTATTTGTCTTTATCATTCTTATATATAGTCCCAAGTTTTGTCATCATAAAATAAAAGGAATAAACTTCATCCAGGTTTCACAATGCAATTGACAACTCTGGGACATGTTGGCATCTGACCAGTAGTTAGAAGTTTGGAGATAATAGGAGGTTTGTAAGTTCTGAAGAGGAGCAGAATATGCCACCCCAAAATATGCCACTTTGGCATATTGATTATTTTGAATTAAAGTTACTTAAGACACAGCCAGTACAGGAAGGACACTCTGACCCTTATTTGTCACCCTGAATCTTTTACATGAAAGTACCCTCTTGATGTCAGGAGGATAGAAGGCATCCTTATAGCCAGGGATAGGAAATTCAGGGCTACGAGGCTGTAAAAACAAGCCTTGTTACTCCTTTGCCCATTAGCTACCCCAAGACCAAACACCTTTTTTGGTCAATTTTTCACAAGTTTACTGTTTTCTTGTCTAAAAGGTATAAGAGCTGCCTGCTTTGGCCACATCTTTGAGTCTCATATTTTTATGGGTTCTCATACATATGAAATTAAATTTATTTTTCTTCTATCACTCATCTTATGTCAATTTAATTATTAGACCAATCAAAGAACTTAAAAAGGAAGAAGGAAAAAGTTCTCCTCCGCTGCAGTTCCAAGGGGTGAATTGGCTCTCTCTTGCTAAATTAGCCCCTAACTTAGGGGCTCTAGGCAAGAAGAGACAGTCCCATCAAACAATAAGGAAGTACTTCAGAAATCCCAAGAACAGTGATGTGCTGCTAAATGTTTAACAACCCACTCTGCAGCAAGAGAGGGAGGAGGAATCCTGATTTGCAGCATTTAAAATACTTCTCTGGCTGACTTCAAGTGGTCAACATGATATCACAGAACACAGTGATCACCCTCATGAGCCGTAAAGAGCTGTGTCCAGCACCCCACCACAGAGGGCGGGGTGAAACTGGGAGTGTGGGAGGTTAGGAGTTCAAGGACTTACAAGTCTTTGGAATCAGCTCACCTGGTCTAATTCTGATGCTTAGGATTCTACATTTTTCTGATCAGTGCTCTCACTTTCACATAAAAAGACAGCAAGACTGTAAAGTTAATTTTTATTATAATTCAGCAACCATATCAAACCCTGAGTTTCATTTTCAAGTACATGGAAGTTGAAAGAAGCTGAGAGAATTCAGAGACTCTTTCATTGTCAGAATTTCTGAGATTCAGTCTTTGCCATGATCAAGAATCTAAGGAGATAAACTTATCATTTACCTTTGTCATCTATTCAATGCTCTCAAAACATTCCCGTATCCCTATAGCCTTTTATTTTATCTGTTTAATGACAGTGGCAACTTGGTTCTCCCAAAGCCTTAACCTTGAATAGGCATTTGATTCCAAGGGAGTTTTTCATTCCAGAGACCAGAGACTACATTTAATTAGCTCTTTCACCACTGCATGCAATGAGTTGCCTATGTCCCTGAAGATGAATGGGATTCCATTGCTTTCAGCCCCAGTCTGAAAACCAGCCACATCCTCACTCCTAACCCCATTCTCAAGTACCTTTCTGTGTATCAGTGAGGTCTTTAACTCAAAAGAACATGAGCCACATATGGTAAAATTAAGGGATGAAAGGAGTTTATGGCAAAGGTATTAATAAGCATTCAGAATTATGTGAAACTTGAAAAATCAGGCTCAAAAGCAGTAAGGAACCAAGAGAGATAATCAACAGGAAACACTGAAGAGAGAAAGTCTAGTTTAGGACCCCACAGACTCTATAGCTAGCACCATCACCTCTGTTCCCGGCTCTGCTGCTGCCCCTCTGTGAATAAAATCTCCTCTGTCCTCAAGCGGGACCCTCTGACTGCCAAACCAAGACTACGTGCCTTTGTTCTAGCTTCTGGGGTGTACAAAGAGCATCTGATCTCTTTATTCTTGAACATGAGACTCTGCTTTCTGCCAAGAAGTAGAAACCTAAGGATTTACACCAAGCAGAAAGAGCACCCAGCTACGGAATAGTATAAAACTATGACAGTTGTACTCAATAGATAGGAAATGTGCACTTTTATAGAACAGTTTCAGAGAATGGGGGAGCAGAAAATGGGAGTAGAGTAAATGAAGAAAGTTGATGACAGGACCTGTAGACTAATCTTCCGAGAAGTTTTGTAGGAATAGAAGTGATAGTTGCTTGAAGGACAACAGTCTTGAAAGTAATTTTTTTTTTTTTAAAGATTTTATTTATTTATTTGAGACAGAGAGAATGAGAGAGACAGAGAGCACATGAGAGGGGGGAGGGTCAGAGGGAGAAGCAGGCTCCCTGCCGAGCAGGGAGCCCGATGCGGGACTCGATCCTGGGACTCCAGGATCATGACCTGAGCCGAAGGCAGTCGCTTAACCAACTGAGCCACCCAGGCGCCCCCGAAAGTAATGTTTTATTTCTTGTCCTTTATAAAGGATAAAGACAAGTCAATCAGAGGATGCATTTAAGTGAAAAAGGCTGAATATTTCAGTAATTAAGGGATTAGTTGAAAATGAGTGGAATTGGGTAAAATTAAGAACACATGTGTTTGGATTAACTTCATGAGGAGGGGGATAGTTTTCTACCTAATATCAGAAAAGAAGAAAGAATTAACAAAGACAGGGATACTGTAAGTTGGAGGAAGGAAGGAAGGTTGCAGTTGTTTGTAAAAAGAGTTCTCTCAAATAGTCCTGATCTTTGCACCTAAACAGAAGAAAAGAACAGTGTTCAATGTTGAGGGAATGAGTCAGAGTTAGGAACCTGGGGCGAGTGGAAAACATTTAGTAAAGCTATGATGAAAAGCGATAGTGAACGACGCATGAATAAATGATGCACTAGTGGAATTGAGGACCACTTCCTATCTCACTGCCTAAAAAGCTGTTTCATAATAGCATGAAGTTGGGCTGATAGATTTTTCCATTCGGCGGGGGGGGGGGGGGGGATGTATATACTAAATCCAGCTTCCCTAGCCCTCGTAACAGCCTTCAGTGTGATTATACAAACAACAGATGCAGAAGGAGATTTTAGCCACACACCCACACACATAAAATGCACAAATACCTTCCTGTAGTTTTAGTAAGTAGGATAAAATATTGCAAGAGGATGAAATGATTGTGGCAGATGGTAAATAAGTCCCAAATTCCAGTGTCTGGGGCAGCTTTATCATTGGCTTTGCAGTGTCTTTGATGGCTATTTAAAGGAACTAGAACTTAACCACCCATTAAGAGTACAGATCAGGCTTTAGATTCACCTTGGTCTTCTGGGGTTTATCCCTTTCTACAGGATCTTCCAGATGCATTCTGTAATGACACTGTCTCAAGCCACTGAGATCAACTGCCAAAGCCCAATCTGCTAGAGGAATCTTCCTAGAAGAAAAGGATGTTTCATCAGAGGCAGTCATTCATCCTAGCCCACACCTCGCCTGCTTCTGATCTTCCGCTGTTAAAAACATAACACACTGGAGGAAGATTGTGCTATATTTCATGAGTGCTCTGTGCCACCACCAAGGGACAGTTCCATCTGTTATTTGCTCTCAGCTTTGCTTACTGATAAAACAGGAAGGACAGCTTGCTGATGGGCTCTTTGAAGCAAGTGGCTCCTCTCTTTCCTGCAATTAATGTTTATAAATTATTTCTACAGTAGATGGTATGTATGGTACCATGATTTCAAAATTCTTTTCAATAAATTACGGGCCTGCATTCATTACAAGAGTAGCTTGATTACAATGCGCCTCGTGGAGCTTAGCGCATGCTCTGCATTTTGTGAAAATTGCTGCATGAAATCAAACGCTGCCGTTAATTCTGTTATCAACCCCTCGTAAGAAGATCTTCAGATCGTATGTGCAGTTGTTGAAATTTCATTTTGCCTAGTACATCGAGAATTTCAGTTGTTCACAGAAAACAGGGTTCAGGGTACTCTAAAATTTCAAACTCTAGGTTAATAGCCCTTTGGCTGTAGCAAAGGGAGCTGGCTTATGAGAACAAAGCACAAATATAAAGCAATTTGGGTTTCTTCCCCCAAATTAGTCTGGCATTCCAATCATACACCATTCTTTGGGTAGAGAAATCATTGTATATTTTCTGGCCTCTGCAATATTTTAAAAGGGATTTCCATAGGCCTAGAATATAAATTGCTTTTTCTAAATTGGAAAACATTCTTTTACCTCAACTTGTCATGTTTCCTTTATTTCCTTGGTTCAATAACCATGACCAAATTGTCTGTGTTTTCTTTATAAACTAATTACCTTGCCCTGTTACATTATTTTATTTTCTAGGAAATAGTGACTATGAAATTTATATTAGGCTTGTCGCTTGCAAGTTTTAGACTAGGAATTTTAACTTCCCAAGCAACGCCTACCAGTTAAAAGGACAAACAAGAAAAAAGTGGAATCATGATTTCTAAAGACTAGAGGTTGGGGAGAAAAGCCTTTGAATAATGTAAAAGTCATTTAGAGACTGAAAAGCCCAGGGACGCAACCATCTCTTCATCCTTGAATGAGATCAGCTGAGAAACTGAACTTTTGCAAGGAGGGAGGACCAAGAGGAGATGAGAATGCCATGATTGCCGGTTCAATAAAAGAATACAGCACACCTTGAAAGTGTGACTCTTTAGAATATATTTATAATGTATGAGCAAAATGAAAGAATTACTAGAACATGAAGGAAGAAAAATAGGTATGAAGCACCCTCCTACTATCAACAGGGTGTATTTAGGAGAAGCAATTTTATTTAAAAAAAAAAAATAGGCCAGGGGTACTGCAAAGTTTATGACCATTTCATTTTATTTCATAATAACTCATAGAAGACATGACCTGAGTTGCTTGTGCTCATGGCACTGTGAGAGTAAACTGGAAAGCATGGCAGAGATCTGAAACTAATCGCACAAAATAAAATCTATTACATTTTTAAAAGACTAACTTGAGTGGAATTTGAATTACAATATTCGTTGTCAACTCCATCATTCAATGAGAGATAAGATAAAGCCCCTTTGAGATGGGACCATACACATTAATAAAGAACAGAAAAAAATAAAATGTTCAGGGACATTTTACTTATCATTAAATCTGTTTCATCCAATTTTTTTTTTCCTAAACTTCCAAGTGCCCAGCCATTCTTAGCAGATTGGAGTGGTATTCAAAACGGCACTGATTAAATGAAGAAGTGATGAGAAACTAATAGAACACAGTTATGAAGAGACTAGATAGAGTACAATTAGTTTTTTCAAATGCCTTTTGGTAAGATTAAAAGAAATAATTACCAACAAGGTAATATTGTTATTAAAAGAACAAGAACATTATTAGCCTATGTGTGATGAATAAGAATAATGAAATAATTTTCCTATTGAATATAGTCATCTCTCTTTGGGGTAATTTAGATAATCCAGGAGCCGAGCCTTTGGAATGATTAGACATTTGACAAAACAGTCTGGACATTTTATACTCCTCAAGTAATCAGAGAGATAGAAACATGGACAGAAGTTAGAGGAGAGAATAGATTGAGGCATATGATATATATGATAATAGATTGAGGCATATGATATATATATATATGTATATATATATGGCATATATTTTCTAAAAGGAATAGCATGCATTGAACCTAGAGGATATTCTACCATGTAACAGACTTCAGCAAGAGGTGGCAACTCTGTGTTTTTCATAGTTCCTAAAAACACATACATAAAATTGAGAATATAATATCAAAGATTGAAGTTTAATCTAGGAAAATGTACACAGGACCTGAAAGATACCAGCCTTTCTTCTGAGTCTTTAATAAATGCATATACCGTCATGTTTCAAATAGTTGAAGGCCATCCTTCTTGTGGGCCTGTTTATTATGATCAGTCCCATTATTATTCCCTATGATGCAGTTTAGAAAATAAATTTGTGCACTTAGTAAATGGACCAAATCATAAGGGACTGCCTTTTGCTCCATAGTTGGTTGCTTTCATTACTCGTACACTTAACCAGTCAACTTTAGGGGGAAAAATGTTCATTTTCCTTTGAAGGAAATTAAGTACCTATTTTTAGAAAACTAAAAACAATCAGGCATCCATTGTGTTCTTTTCCTATGAAAATCGACTGATGTTTAAGAGTGACTAGGACAACATAATGACTGGCTACTAGTAACAAGTTCTTTTGTTATGGAATTGAAATGAGTTTTTAATGATCTATTTCAGAATTTTCAGTTTTCTAAATAAAGCGACATAGGGAAAATGGGCAGCACAAGGTTAGTATTCAGGAGAAAGACTAGATTTGTAAATAAAAACAAGATGGCAAAGAAACAAAACTGTTTAGGCATTAAAACTACCTATCATTTAAATGGGTATTTCTCCTCAAAGTAACCTACACAAAAGCTATTATCCCAATAACAGTTTTGTTTTAGGTATTTTTAAAGCTCCATTTTTGGAATGGACATTGTGCATAATTCCAGTCATATAGGAAATCTGGCACTATAACTTCCCATATCCTATGGAATAGTTTAAATTCTGCTGCCTCTCTCAATATAGCAAAGTAAGTACTCTATACTCAGAATATTTGCTGCCTCCTCATTTTATGGACAGAGCCATACAATTAAATTGAAGAATTAAAAAATTAAAAATTAAACTCTTAGAACTACCAATTTAAATACAGATTCATGGTTCTTAAATTTTTGCACCATGATATGTTAAATAGACTATGTGAGTGGTCATGAACCAATTCACTAATCCACTGCTACTTTACTATTGATTTGGTTACATGAGGCTACACTGTGTCACCAGATAAACATTTAGGAAGGAAAGTTGCCTACACTGTCCAGCCTAAATGTCACAAGTTAGTTAATACATTTTGGTTCTCAATTGCCACTTAAAACCAGTTCAATACTAGTGCAAATTCTTCCCAAAGCCAGCTTGGGACTATTATCATGCCTGGCACAGTTGTTCACAACCCTAAAAATGGCCATGTTCCTCCATTGTAGGAGGACACGAATCTGAGGATCAAAACCTCTTAAATTATAATCTCCAACTAAACAAAGCCTGTCATGTCTTATCATTATGAAAAGAATTATTGTTTCTTTAAAAATGTTAAAATATTGACTGATGGAGTAGAGTGGCATGACAGAATTGTTAAGGAAAAAACAGCAAAGACCAACAATATGCAGTGGAATATAAGGATGTGTTTCCTGTCTTACAAAAACTTATAAAATAAAATGGCAATATTTAGGATCATAATCCCTTTCCAAAATCATCATTGCATTACTGCCACTATTGTTTTTAATAAAATCTCTTGCCCTGGAAAGGATGGTGGCAAATGTGACTTTAAAAAGTTTGTAGGTTAATTGCATATATTACATGTCTACTGTGTGCTCTATTAACATAAAAATAATCAACCGTTTCTAAAGAATTTACCGTGATCCAGACACTATTCTTAGAGGTTATATAATCTTCATTTCAGGCCTGTAAAGGGACCATTGCCAGCCCTTATTTTAAAGATAAGTAGATCAAAGTTCAGAGAGGTTAATAACTTGCTCTTGGTTTCATCTCTAACAAGTGGTAGAGCCAAAATTTAAATCCAGGTCTAACGCCAAAGCTTACACTTTTATTAACTATTTCTGAGAGTTATATTTGACATATCCTTGCTGTTGGAAGTTTTAGTAGGGAAAAAATCTCAGTCTCTGGGAGCTGAATGAAATATATAAAGCGTTGTATATGAAAATGTCTCTCAGCTGAAGAAACACAATTTAAACAATGTTTAAACCTGACACTAAACTCCATGTCCTATTTCTCATTTCAAAAATGATTAAATAAATTTCTTTCCCTGCTGGACTCTCACCAGATTGGCATGTGATGTATCTGGAATCTACCATCCAATCCCAAGTGGCCAGAGGACAAAAGCTGCTTTCATGTCATTTCTAAGCAAAAGCTGAAAAAAAATCACTAGAGAAATTTGTTCTGGTGAGATTTTTCAGTTCAATATTATACTCCCTTGAGGTTTAAACAAACTTCAAATAATCATCTTGAACTTGGTGGTGAACCAAACTCAGATTCAGACTATGGCATCTCAGAGGGTCAGCCCTTCCATTTAGAACAAGGCACAGCTTAAAGTGATGAGCCAAGTGGGTCAGATGTTCAATACTTGGCAACAGACTCAGCTGTCGTATTGAAACAATGTTGACAAGATAGCAGGCTTTAAAATAAATCCCCCATGGAGGCTATCCATATCATTCTCCCTTTCCCTTCTGTCTCCTGTCCAGTCTGGAGTACATGCCAATCACGCAGAGCATTTACTAGGAACTACAAGGACTGCACAACATTCCATTATTTATTCCTGCAACAGGAGCCAATCGTGGGCATATATATAAGGGGACTTCCTTAACTCCCCTGCACAGAGTCAAGCATGCTGCTGACACACATCAGCCCAAGCTATCAGAGGGCAGCCAAAGCCACCACATTCCTCACTCACCAGCTCTTAACCCTTTCTAGTCAATTTTATTGAATAAAGTGGGCACTGGGCACCTCGAGTTTTTCTCCTGCAGGATCCATTTTGGCAAATGCTCCCAGAATGTTGATTCATTTCAGCTAGGTAGCCATCAATGGATCTTTCTGGTAAGCAAGACACTGGCTTACTAACTTCAAGTTATACATCATATAAGGGTTAGAAATGTGGATTAATTATTTGTGTGATACCATTTCTCTATAATAAACTGACTTGGACTGCTTCGAGTATAACCTACAAATTTAGCCCAATTCATGATAACATTTAGGCTTTTGATTTCATGAACTTTCACATGTGTGCCCTAATCAATTATAAACAGATATCTAGCCACCCCGTGAGGAAAAGTAACTTTTGATATATTACTTCTCTGTTCTAAAGTAATTGATCATCTTGTAGACATAAGAGATTAATTGGAGAATAATATAATATAGGAGAAAAATACAATGCCAGTAAATATAATTTAGTATTAAGATAAGATTGTTTTAAATGGCTCACATTGTCTTTGCCTTCAGGGTCTATATAATAAATTATCGCCAATCTGCGTATCTTTCAGTTATGTGATTTTGAAATTGGCATATAGGTATTTCAGTAAGGTCCCTGGGCTAGCCTAACCACCCGAATATCCAGGTGAATGGCTTTATTACAATGAAAAGTTGAAAAACTAAAATGATCAAGGGAAACACTGAGAAAGGTTCTCTTATATTAACCCCGCCCCTCACCGCCACCCTCAAGCTATTCATCTTTTTAGTGCTCCCAGAATACGAAGCTATGGACAATTAAAAACCTCGCACTTGAAGAGGGCCATACATAAGATGATCTGATTCGGTCATTTACAAATGGGTTGCAATGCCTCCTTCCGAAGCTATCTCAAAGGGGCTAAGGAGAGAGAGCAGTTGCCCGCACCTGCTTCATGCAGAGTCGCTCCCACCATTCTTCTCTTATGGTCTTTTTTTTTTTTTTTTTAAGATTTTATTTATTTATTTGACAGAGAGAGACACAGCGAGAGAGGGAACACAAGCAGGGGGAGAGCGAGAGGGAGAAGCAGGCTTCCCGCCGAGCAGGGAGCCTGATGCGGGGCTCGATCCCAGGACCCCGAGATCACGACCTGAGCTGAAGCCAGACGCTTAATGACTGAGCCACCCAGGTGCCCCTCTTATGGTCTTTTTAAGCAGGGTTCTCTTGGAAACATAAAATGGCACTGCTAAGGGAGAAATTAAAAACCATGCATCTTGTCTAGGATATTCCTCGTTTTATAAGTGAGTAAACTGAAGCTGCGAGAAGTGAAATGATGAGGCCCATGTTGTCCACCTAGTTAATGACCAGGTCAGAACAGTAGCAGCTCTTCCTACTTTGGACGCTAGAACCCATCAGGCCCTTTCCGAAGACTAGGGCTTTGCTCATGTTCTTGTTTCCTCTGTCTACATTTTCCAGAACCCTCTTTCTCCCTGATAGGCCCTACTCATTTTTCCAGCAGAAAATCATGGAGCCTTTTTGGAACCCTCATCAACTTTATTCATTTAACCACAGAGCTAAGCATTTACCCAGGGGGGAACTGGCTTTAGGTGTAAAGGAAAACCCAAGGCTAGAGTGAAAATTTCACTTCATTTCAGGATCATTACCACCATTACGATCACCATGACTATGTCATCATCAACATCTCCATCATCATCCCTTACATTTATACTGCACTCTAGAATGGCTTATTCACATGCATGTTATCTCATTTGATGACAGTCAACAAATACTTTTAAAGTATCTTGATAAACTGAGTTCTAGGAAGATCAAGAATTTATTTGTACTACTTTGTACTTTTAGATAGACGCTTTGTAACCATCCATAATTTGTTTAGCATATGCGATTGCTCTCACAAAATAGATTTTTAAATCTTTTAAGTCCTCTGTTATGCCCCGTTATTTTTTTTTAATTACACAGGTGTCTAATAAAGAGACCTATTTATAGAAAACAATGTGCAGATTATTGGTTAACAAAACTAGACATAAAACCAACAGCCTTAACCACAGAGTCCAATGGCAAAAAGTTAAGAGCTGAAAGTGGAATCAGCTGCAGGCGAACCACGGGAGTGCTCTAGCCTTGAGTGACCTCCCTGCGGCTCTTGATGCTAATGATCATGCCCTCCTTCCTGAACCTTCCATTCCCTTTGTTTTATATATCACTGCTCTCTTCTTAGCTCTTTGAAGCTGCTGTCCAAGTGCCATTTTATGGCTTTTCTGACCCTCCACATATTTTCATACTTTTGAGTATCTGCTCATGATTTTCTTTCCTTTCTTCCTCTCTGCTTGAACTTCTCATCTTCCAAGACTCATCTCAAATACCACTTCCTTTCTAAGGCCTTTCCTGACCATCTGGACTGGAATTATTTGTTCCTTCCTCTTTTCCTCTTTAAAAATATATCTAGTTTTTCAAACAGGTAATTCATTCACATGATTCAAAAGCCGAAAATGTAAATAGGCATGCATTGAAGAGCCTGCTTTACACCACCGTTTTCTGTCATCCAGTTTTCCTTCCCATCACTTGATTTTTGCATTTCCAAAGATACTTTTGCATAAATAAGCAAAGATAAGCATGATTTTCCTCTGGCTTTACACAAGTGTAGCGTATTATACAGTATGTTCTGCATACTGCTTTTCTCTCACTTAACGAGAAATGTTTTGGAAAGAGGTATTTTTATATTAATATATAGAATACCTATTAATACTTTATTCTATAGCTATATGGTATTTTATGATAGAGGTATAACTTTGAGAAATAACAGTCTCATAGCGATTAATAGTCTCATATGTCATTTTTTCAAATAGGTACTATTATACCTACAGAATAAATTGGAATTGTTCTGAGAACATGAAATTTTCATAAACATTTTCCATTGTCCTTCATATATGTGTGCAGCAATTTACACTTTCTCAAGCAATATGTGAAGTGCTTATTTGATCCATATTTTTGATAACACAGTATTCTCAAACTTATGCATCTTTGTCAATCTTAATAGGTAAGAGACGTTATTTCAGTGTAATACTTTTTTTTAAAGATTTTATTTATTTATTTGAGAGAGAGAGAGAATGAGAGAGAGAGCACATGAGAGGGGGGAGGGTCAGAGGCAGAAGCAGGCTCCCTGCTGAGCAGGGAGCCCGATGCGGGACTCGATCCAGGGACTCCAGGATCATGACCTGAGCCGAAGGCAGTCGCTTAACCGACTGAGCCACCCAGGCGCCCGTATTTCAGTGTAATATTAATCCGCATTTCTTTTATTATGATTAAGATTGAGTACCTTTTTCACAGTTCTAAGGATCATGTGTATCGCCTTTTTAATTGTTTGTTTATATCATTTCTACATTCTTCTGGGTAATCTCATTCATTTATGGATGTTCTTTACATATTAAGGAAATTAGATCTTTTTCTGTTATATGAGCTGCAATTTTTTTTGTATGTTGTTTGCTTTTGACTATGTTTATAATAACCCTCTTGATTCTATAGGTGCCTATTATTCATTTATTATTGAGCTCATTATATTATGTCATAAATGTTTCTATATTTGCTATTATATAGAAACAAATAGTGTTGCTTTTAGATTTTGAAGATCTCAAGAGCAGATATCATTTCTCATCCAACTTTCCACACCTTTGATTGTTAGCACAATACTAGGCACCTAGAAGTCAGCAATAAATTTTCTGTGAATGAATTATTAGTGTTTGCTTACTTTTTTCTTCTGAGCTTAAATTGCTGCTAAATTGGAATGATTAAATTGGTGTTAGCTACATGTAACAACATTTATAGCACTGCTTTGTTGTGGCTTTATTTCTCCTTTCCTTATTCTATGATACTTAACTGAACAATAACAAGCAACAATTATTTAGCAGATTGGTTTTTATCTGGAGTATGATTCAAAAAAACGTCATGAGTGTGTGTGCATGTTCATGTGCGTATGGGGTGGAAGTGGAGAAGGCAAACTCATACCCATTTATGGTCCTAAGTTTCTTTTTTTAGCCTATAAAATAAATAAGTACCAGAGTAAAGCTTCCTGGAACATAGTGAAGATTTTGTGCCAAGATCCCTAGTCCCAGAAACCTATTTAGAAATGATACCTTTGAAGTAAATCAATAGGAAATTCAAGGAAACAAGAGACCTGCCCTTCAATGAATCCTACATCAATTAGTACTACATCTATTTATCCTTTCTTTTCCTCCTTGCATATCCTAGACACAAATTTTAGGATATCTTTTTATAGAAAAAAAGTGAAAATTTAATTTTCTAGTATCAACTACTTCTTCTCATGTTATTGTTTCTCAAGTGTTTCTGTAGTTGAATGAAAACACAGTGACTCCTGAGGCTGTCTTTAAAAGTTTGTTATATACTTGGTCAGCAGGGGTGGAAAGAAGGTGTGGAATTCCACACACATGTTCATCCATAATTTTCCTCTTTGGTTTAGAACTTGATGAGGAGTCGAGATGTCCCCTTGCTTTGTTTGGTTTTTAGGTCTCCGTGCTAGCATGCGGTAGCAAAAGAGCATTCACCCTATCTTCCCTTTGTGTTTCTCTCTTTTTTGTTCTTTTTTTTTTTTTTTTTTTTTGCCACTGTTGACTGCACAAAAAATAAACACTTTTCCTATGGTGCTCGGTAGCACTCAAACGTACCAGGGCAAGGACCCCTTTTCTAGAAAATGAAATAAAACATATGGAAGGAAACTAAGAACTCTTGTCAAAATTATTCCACTGTGAAATTAGTTACATTCTACAAGAAAATATAATCATGCCAAGGGTTTCTTTCTTCAGTGACTCTCACATAAACTGCGGCAGAAAAAATTAAAAAAAATCTGGTGTTCAGCTTCATAAGCTGTCAGTGCCATTGGCTACCTAAACCCATTCATATTTGATTATTTTCAGTCCACTGCAATTTCTATACAGCCCTGGTGGATATTTCTTTGGTTCATTGAACAAAACATTCATATCAGTCTATGATTGTGTTGCCATTGTCCTTGCTATAATTAACACAGCAACAGATTAAAAAACACTACTTAAAATAACTGGTGTACAATTCACTTCCAAACAGAGTACACATAAAAAAGATTATCCAACAGAGAGTTGCCAAATGTACTGTAAACTGGAAGGGTTTCAATATCCTTTAAACACTCAGCTAGAAGCTAACTGAACCACATCTCTGCTGTCAGTAGTGCATGAAACTCTGAGATTTGTTTTGGTTTTCATCCAGTCTCTGCCAGTTAAAACTAAAGACTTCCACAGAGCAAATACATATTTCCATTTTTCCTGGCATCATCTACTTTCTCTTTTATAAGCAATACATTTCCCTTTCAAGGATGCTTGCACCTTTTATGAAGATGACATTCTGAAAAAGCACGTGTAACAAACTTCCCCAACTTTCATCATCATCCTCATCTCCACAGAATCCTTCCTGTGTGCACACAGTTGTGAATGACACTGTGAAGAAAATCTAATAGACCCCATCCTTTCTCCTATAAAAATGTGTCACGGAAATCTCAAGGTCGTGAGATGAAGCCCCACGTAGGGTTCCGCACTGGGTGTGGAGCATGCTGAGGATTCTCTCTCTCCCTCTGCCCCTCCCTCAGCTCATGTGCACGCTCTCTCTAAAAAAAAAAAGAATGTATCATGGAAAAACACACACGCACGCATGCACACTCTCTCTAGAGACAGAGAGATGAATATAAACAGTAGACCCTGCCCAAAATCCTCTATTGGACTCCCATTTCTTATCAAATCAAATGCAATTTTCTCACCCTGTCATTCAAAGACTTCTACAATATGAGCCTAGATTATCTCTCCAGCCTGTGTTTTACCCATCTCCTGAGTGTATCTTCTATTCCTAGTAAACCAGGTTACTTGCAGTTCCTGTATCATTGGCTGTTCCCATTATCTGGTCCTGCCTCCTAGATAAGCAGAGAATCAGAGCCCCAGAGTCAACTCATCTGAAGTATTGGCGTTGGATGCCTGCTACAACGGAAGACAGGGAGAAGCATAGGGAGAAAGAGGTGCTCCTTGTAGCCTGATCGCTAGGCAGCTGGCGGGCCACTAAGGGCATGATTTGAGTCAGATCATCTCTCAGAGCTGCCGATGAGAAAAACCACACAGATCCAAATAAGTTATTGGTTTATTTTTTTAAAGATTCTATTTATTCATTTGAGAGAGAGACAGAGCAAGCACAAGCAGGGTGAGGGGCAGAGAGAGAGGGAGAAGCGGGCTCCCAGCTGAGTTGAGAGCTGGACGTGGGACTCGATCCCAGGACCTGGAGATCATGACCCTAGCCAATAGCAGCCGCTTAACCATCTGAGCCACCCAGGCGCCGCAAGTTATTGGTTTAGATAAGCGCTACAGATAAGGAGTCTGTGGTGACACCAAGAGGACAGAGATAGCACAAGGAGACAAGTTTCAAAGTGGAGGGATTGAGATGTAGTCTAACGCTGTATAAAGGAGAGGGGAGACGAAATGTTTTTTCCTATAGTGGTTGCTTCTCTGGGTGGCTAGGACAGAGAGTTAAGGATGTGAGTGGAACAAAATGCCACTTCGGGGCTTCGTGGCCTTCTTTCTGCATGGAGCATTTTCCTCCACCAGTTCCACTCATATCCATGATTCAAGACCCATCTCAAATATCTTCTTTTCCATGAAAACTTTTTCCATCCCTACAAAAGGGGCCGCCATTACCTCTTTGGCACTCCGTCAGAGATGGTTGGTCATGTTCGGTAGCCTTCCCTAGGCAGGTTGTGGATTACAGTCTTTGGTTTATTTGTCTCATGTCTTTACTATAGTATACACACTGCAAATTATGGATTTGTTCTTTCTTAATATCAACGGTAGCAACTGCAAACCCTGACGTATAATTGTTATTCAATAAATATATTTAACATTATTTTAACTAACATCTGGTTGGGGAACAGATATTTGCATGACCTCTGGAATAAGGAAAAGGGTATCAAGGTCCAAATATGTCTCTGGATGCTTTCCCAGTTGGCCAGTATCATTGGCATTCCTACAATATGCTTTATAGAGACAGCTAGATATGCTTAGCTTATATTCAATATTTACTTACAGTTCCTCAGGGGCCAATTTGCTAATTTGTCAACATAAAATGATTCAATATAATCTTAAAGTAAATGGAAGATGTTGAATAAATATTACCCCAGAAATACAATAATGTCCACTTTCATATTCCCTTCAGTTTTTCTTGGACAACCAAGAAATCATTTCATCCCAACTAAAATTCTGATACCAAGACTGATTTAGGTTATGTGTTGATCAAAATTTAGTTTGCCTTTCTCATTATATTATCCCTTCATTAAGCTCATCATTTTGGAAGTATATGCTTGCAATATATATTTCATATAAACTAATGGTAGGATCCACAGGAAAAATCTTACAGTATCAGGAATAAAATATTCCTTGAATGCTCTTTGGGTTAGTTGCTAGGAAGATTAAGGTCAAATTTTCAGCTGAGCTCCTAATAAAGTCTATTGGATATTATAAGATATATTTTGTGATTCAATATTATCCCCAAATTTATCTTATTCTTCCTACTTATTTTCCCATTCTCTAATTTTCTTACTTAAAAAAATTAGTATCTAGGCGTGCCTGCGTGGCTCAGTCAATTAAGCATCCAACTCTTGATTTTGGCTCAGGTCATGATCTCAGGGTTGTGAGATCGAGCCCCATGTTGGACTCCATGCTGGATGTGGAGCCTGCTTAAGATTCTCTCTCTCCCTCTCCCTCTCTCTCCTGCTCTAAAAAATAAATGAATAAATAAATAAATAAATAAATAAATAAATAAATAAATAAATAATTGGTGTCTTATAAGCCCCTTTAAATACTTGCTATTTTAACAATGGTGATTATGCATAATAAATACAAATAAAATTAAAGTGAAGCACTAGTTTTTTTTTAAGATTTTATCTATTTGAGAGGGAGAGAGACAGAGATAGTGACAGAGAGCATGAGTGGGGAGGAGAGGGAGAAGCAGGCTCCCTGCTGAGCAGGGAGTCCTATGTGGAGCTCAATCCCAGGACCCTGGGATCATGACCTGAACCGAAGGCAGATGCTTAACCGACTGAGCCACCCAGGAGCCCCTAAAGTGATGCACTGTTATTTACACTTTGACATCCTGTGTAACATCCTGCTACACAGAAGTATAATATTATTAAATTTAAAAAAAAAGAAATTTCCCCTTTTAGGTACATTTTATTGAAAGTAGAATGATTTCAAAACTAGCTGGAGGGTTCAGGAAAAATCTATTGGTCTCCTAATTTGCTCCTAACATTGAGAGAAGCCATTTATTAATTTTACCTCTTACTTTCTCCTCTAAAGGGTAAGATAAATAAAACTCTCATCTGCCCATCTACCTTAGTTTTATAATTTGAACATAAAATACATATAAAGGTGAGAACTCTTGGCTTTCAAAGTATTTTGTAATATTTACAGAACTGAAAGACTGTAAGAAATGCAGATGGTCATATTCATTACAGACCTTGCTTTCCAAGGCTACAGGAGTGCATCAAGAAAATAAACCATAAATATGATACATTTTTGGCTACACCACCCTCAAAAGACCCTTTAAAATATGTAGTTCTTCCACTAAAATAAGATGAAAACTTAGGATTTGAAGCTGACTAACAGCACAATTATTGCAAGTGCAAAGAAATTTTTTCATAACTTTCCTTTTTGTTTCTACAACTTTCACGTTCCTAGTAATGTTATGACCTATGTTTTACTTTTTTTTTGCTCAAGTTCAATGGCTAATTCATTTCCAATTAAAATGTTCAAAAAATTAATATTTTGACTAAAAACAGTCATTAAAAGGCCAGTGCTAACGATGAAGTTTCCCAAACCCAGAGTCTATTCTTTTTTAATGTGTGTAAACAAACTCTATGAGTCTGTTTATGAACTGGTTATTTAAATGTGTGGAAGTGAGCAAATGTTCTATTACTGCTACTCTGAGGAAGGCACTTGCTTTGTGGGCAGAGAATGTCGAAGCCATTTGTGAAGGGAAGAGTATGTCACCTAAATTAATGTAGTAGACTCGCCTCATAAGTCATCTCTGCCATTCTGCTCTACCACACTGCTGGGAAGAATAGAGGTCAATACTCCATGCACTTAGAACATACAGAGCCTATTTACTTACTATGGGACTCATATTCCTTCATATAGTCAGGATACAATAAGGCTCAGATTAAACACTTTTTTGAGAAACCAATTATTCAGAACAATAAATTAGCCATTAAACTTGAACAAATATTTTGAAATCCCTCTTGGTACTAATGCCACGACTCACCTACTTATACAGAGGAGGTGGTCACCTACGGGCTCAGACTTCAGTGCCCTTGAATATGCTCCTCCCCCAATGCAGTAAGTTGTTTCCTTCTTCGTGTTCATTGAAGCGCCTGAGTTTTTCTTCACTTTTCTCTAAAATCCTTTAAAAGGGATATGAAATTCCTTGGTTCACTTTAGACGTAAGAAGCAAACTCTTTTTATGCAGAAAAAGTGTAGTATTAAGCATTGGGGCCAGGCTTACAGAAAGCAGACAGTGAGAGGATGAGAAGTGGCAAATAGCAGAAGAAAAGAGATCATGAAATGTCAAAAACAAACTTCAAGTGGTCAGTGTTTTGTTCCTGGTTGCTTTTTGCTGAAGGTAACAAGAAACCTAGGATGAGGTCCAGAGAATTTTTTTGTTGAATATTTAGATTGGTAATTGCTACTTATAGTACGTAATTATGACTGGTCATAAAGATGACTAAATATTGAACAAATGGATGCTTTCTGGCCCTATGTGCCACTTTCCAACAATGAACATATTCTTCGTACTATTTTGTTCCCATAGAAGCACAAAGGGTTGTTGCTTCAGACTTCTCGCCCAGGGAATCAGCTCATTCAGCACATCCATATGGTGCCCCAGATTCTACTGAAAAGTCAATGAATCATGTGGGTAAATGGCAGTGGACCACTTCTATGCCCTCATTTTCATTCCCATTTGTTGGGGTTTTAAAAACTTTGTGTTGAGTTCATTTTGATTGCTAATTATTAGGTTTCTGTAGTTCGTTGGAATTGTTCTGAAGGAGCTGAGAAGATAGTGGGGGAAAAAAAACCAAAAAGCTGGGAAAAACAAGGCTGGTGCAGGGATGTGAGCACCCTACAGAGATCTAGGTGCATGAAACCTCTTTTGCAAAAGTCTTTGCTTCGGAGTCAAACTACTCCCCTAACAACTTCTTTCAGATGATAAAAAAAAAAAAAAAAACACCTCACTGAGCACCAATTAGACAGGAAGCACCATGATAGTTTTTCAATTATAAAAATATTAAAAGAATATGATTGTTATCTTCAGGGAGCTCAAGGTCCCTGTGAAAGTCACCATGAAAGCAATGCACTTGAATACAAACTACTAGAAGAATGATGGCAGGTTATGAGTGCAGTAGAAGAGACTCAGGGGGTGTAGATGGAAGGGTCAACTAGCAGGAGAGACAAAAGGGACATAAAAAAAGATAACATTGGAGGGGAGTCTTAAAAATGTGATTGTGAAACATAATTTAATAATATAATGGCAATATATACATACTGATGTGATTCTGACATGTGGGAACCAGGTCACTTCCAGTGCCTAGCCAACTGAAGGTACAATCACACAATTCGGGGTTTAGGTTTCCATCCGATGCACTTTTAGCAGCGCCATGTTTCTATTTACACACCATTAGCTTGTTGGCTGGAATCTTTGCTGCCATGCATTCATCATCCCTGCTCTTCTTTTATTTCTTTATGATAAATGATTTAATCTCTGTAAACATATTTTCTCATAGGGCTCTATTTCCCTCTAATTTTATCATCTTTAGGCTCTTCCCTGACCATTTGTAAGCTCTTTAAATTCAGTGTAATAATGCTTTCCAAAGGGCAGAGGTACCAGACCCCGGGGCAATTCAAAATTGTTTTTTCTTCTCCCCTATAAAATACGGTTAAAATAAACATCATGAAAATCTATGAGGAAATAAAACAGAGAGGAGATCTCACAAAGCCAACTGAAATGAAGCAGAGAGGAAGCCCTGTTTCTTCAGCTTGTTGAATGAACACTGCGGTCAGAGTGGAAAGAGTGGGGACTCGGCCACTGGGAGTCTCTCCCACCTTTGTGCCTTGGGCTTTTCATGTTATATAAAGCAGCCAACCCTTGGCGCCCACCTCAAGCCTAAATTCAGGTTGCATCCATGTGTTTGTCAAAGCTCTCCATTCAGATGGAACAGAGGGGACTAATTTAGTTGGCACAGCAGATAAGAAAGCCAGTGGAATAACAGCGGAGTCACAGGATAGACAAGACCCATGGGTGTGTGGAGAGCTTCCAGCAACAGGGAGCAGAAGAAATCAGGCAGAGCATACACAATCTGGAGCAGAAATGTCTCTGCACGTTCAGCATACATCACCAGCCGTCCCTTCTGGCTCATTTATTCTTCAATAAGTTCGCCCTAGGAATTCATGCTGTATCACTTCCATTAGTTATATTTTCATCTACCCAAATACACTTTTGCTTTCAACCCTCTCTTGGCATAAGAAACAGGATAGTAAAATGGCCACTATTCTCCTAAAAAATTTATTCCATCTGCAGTAGCTTATTGAAAGGCTGACTATAATTCATTCCTACCAACCACTTCCAGAAAGTCAGAGAAGGAATGGCCCACACCCTCAAGGAGAAAGAGAGGTAATTTCTCTGTGATTTTTAAAGGTATGAAAAGAAAAATCTCTATTGTAGCATTGACTGTAAACTGCACAAACAATACATTATTTCGAAGATTGATTAAACTTTCAAGTGTCATTATGACTAGTATTAATCGATGGCGTTAGCAACTTACTACTTTACATGACATCAACTGAGCAATAGTAAGAAACTGACAAACAACTAAATTCAGTTATAATTTGTTCAGGTAATCAGAATTCTCATGAAAATGGAAGACAAAATGGATATTAAATGGTACAGAAATCTAGGCACTCCAATTTTCATGACTACTGCACTAGCAGAGTTTGATTTTAAATTGTAAAATTTTAGGGTAGACTTTGGTTCATAACGTGTTCCAATTTTCAAAGAGGTCAAGTTTTCTTATGCCAAAATACAGTCTGCAATTACTGGCACTTTCCCCCCCATCTTTATGTATCTTCGACAAAAAAAAAAAAAACAACTTTATTTAATCCCTTTCTACATCCTTTATTTTTTGCTGCTACTGGAATAAATTTGGGCTGAATTTTTAATCCATCCACTTCAGCAAGTATTTTCAACCAATACAAAGCTAAGGGAAGGTAGCTGAATGTGACACAAGAAAACAGAATGGAATAGTAGAAATACCTGAAACCTCTGTCATCCGAAAGCAAAGGGGTCATCTCTGATCCTCTCTGCACCTCTTCATATTGCCTACTATAGTATAAGGCAAATAACAGTTTCCCAGAATTTCTGAGTGAAATTGGTTAAAGATAAATATTCTTATGTCATAAAGATACAGTAAATTACAATTACAGTAAATTACAAGTCTAAGCCTTGAAAAGTAGATTTGCTAAAGTAAATGTCAATAAGGCCAGTTACAGGATCAAAGGGTTTTAAAGTATGAGACCTTACCAGGAGTTTAGTCAAAATGTCTCTACAAGGGGCGCCTGGGTGGCTCAGTCGTTAAGCACCTGCCTTAGGCTCAGGTCATGATCCCAGGGTCCTGGGACCAAGCCCCGCGTCGGGCTCCCTGCTCTGCGGGAAGCCTGCTTCTCCCTCTCCCACTCCTCCTGCTTGTGTTCCCTCTCTCACTGTCTCTCTCTGTCAAATAAATAAATAAAATCTTAAAAAAAAAAAGTCTCTTCGAGGAGGAATAAGGCAGAGGAGAAAAAGCACTGACGTAGGCATTGACTGACGGAACTCTGCCTCGACTGTCATATTGAGTGAATCTCTTTAACATTCCAGGTCTTAATTTACTCATCTGTAAAATGAAGCAAAAGGTGAACCCAAAAATCTGTTTATGCCAGGGTGAAATTTTCCAACTAGTCTATTACCTTTCACCTGGTAAACCAACAAACATAAGAAATCTTTAACAGAGTTCTTTAACATTGACCTTGAATAATTATCTAAGACTGCCAATAATTGAAATAAAAATATAGTACAAATTGCTCTCTTAATTTGACTCTGCCCATGGCCTTATCTTTCTTCATGATTTTGTTTTCCTTTTTATTTTTTTCACTGTTAGAAGCTGCGGGAGCCTGTGTGTGCGCACATCTGGTCCCATTTGGCCACCAGGAGGGGTCACTTTCTTGGACTTCCCACAAGATTCAGTTTGTCTCCTTATACCAGGACATTCATGCTTTTTAGTAACTACTTCTCTAACTCTCCAACATCCCCCTTCCAGAACACCACTCCCTCAGCAAGCCCCTATAGTTTTCTATAGTCTAATGTCTTCTACAAACTCTACTAAATCCTCTCTTCCTAACTGGAAACTGATGGGTACAATGGCATTACATAGCATGTTGGCCTCCAATTATAATCTCTGACCTTTTTGCATCATATTTAGTCCCTACCTTTAAATTTCTGTATTCTTAGTTTACTTTGAACTTCTCTGATGATGTAATACATGCAGAATCACTGCAAGCCTACACATCTGTTCTTTATACTAGGTAGAAGACTGCTTCCCGCTTAAAGGAGTTCCTCACACATTCTATGAATAAGAGAATAGAATTAGGTATGAAATAGGAATGTTTCTGGGCAATTCCCTTCTAGGATCACTCCTAAAACTATTCTGGAAGGAAGGAAGGAAGGAAGGAAGGAAGGAAGGAAGGAAGGAAGGAAGGAAGGAAGGAAAGAAGGAAGGAAGGAAGGAAGGAAAGAAGGAAGGAAAGAAGAAAAATGGTCATCAGGTGGAGCTCCTGTAAATGTCCCCAAGATCTCCAGACATTTTAAAATCCATTTTTTCTCTTCTAAAAAAAATTAGAATGAAATGCAGAAAATGCCAGGAAATTGAAAAACAGGTATGAAGGAAATATGTAGTTAGTGAAAGTCAGTATAAGAAAATGTAGAACATATTTAAGAATAAAACTAAACCTGTATTTTGATTGGCAAATTGATGTCAAATTGTTTAATGACACAGGAAACAATCACTAGTGGAAGTGAGGGAAGTTATGACTAACTACTTTGCAAGGCACTCTTTGACTCCTTTGTCCTATCGTTTTTCTAGTCCATTTCTAAATGGCAATCCCCTATCAAATGCTCAAATGCAAAAACTTGAATTCAAATAATTGTCAACACTCATCTGGACTCTTTTTTATTTCACCTTACATTTCTAAATCACATTTATTTCATAATGCTAAACTCAAGCCAGATGAAATCCCTTGACAAAAGAATCGAACAAGTCCAAATTGATCTCTTAAGTGAATCAATAGAAACTTAACTGAAATGGATTGGGGATTTTATCAAACTTGATGTAGTAGAACAATAATAAGATCACTTCCAATTCACACATATAGAACTAAGTTTTCAGCACAAATTGATCTGATTACTAAGGATGAATGGTCACCTTTAATAATGGATTAAGGTGGTAAAGAATTCTCTTTTTTTATAGGAAAATGCTAGTTTTTTAAACTCTTGGATATTGCTTTAACTTTTCTTCTTACACCACATTTTACTCATTTCTGACATGGTCAGGTTTGACCTTAGAATTGTTTTAATTTTAATTAATTTCACCTGACTTTTTTGGTCAGGAATATCTTCTGAAGTGTTTTCAAAAGGAAATTTTGTAACAGCCAGAGAAGCCATGATGATGCAAATGCATTGCTCTGGTAAAACCATAACATCCCTAAAAATAATTTGTAAAATAATGCAAGTAATAGTAAAGCTGTCACTATGACAGAGGATTATATGCTTGAAGGGTTAACTTTGTCCATTTTATGATCACTAATCTGATAATTCAGGTACATGATCCTTAGAAGATCTGTTCCATGTTAGGATTTTAATATTATTCATAAAAGGTATGCATGAAAATTTGATGACAAATCTTCCATTTGGTTGGGGTAAAGGCTTAACGTTGTGATGAATAAAAGCCAAAGATTGTATCTCTAAGAAAAAATACCCTAATCTACCTCCAATCCATTTGAAATAGTGGAAGATTCATCCATTTGAATATCTGTCTCTTCATTTCAACATTCAGTGACTAGCTTCTACACTTGTGTTAGGTGTTGGCTCCAGAATGCTCTCAACAAGTTTTACCTTACTTCAAGAAAGAGTGTTGCTATGAAATGCTCAGACCCTAGGATATTTTACTGGACACTCTGTTAGTGAACGCATGTGGGTATATCTTCTCTAGACCTTTTGTTTCTGGGACCATGAAACAATGTCCCATGACCTAAACCCCTTGAGAAAATCAATCTTTCTTTCTCTTTCACTCCCTGTCTCTCTCCTGTCCCCACCCCCTCTTCTGTGTATCTCTCTTTGGGTCTTTGACTCTACTGACTTTATCTCTCCCTCTTACCTCTGTTAGGTAAATAGATACAAAAATGGAACGCTTCTCTATGCCTAAGAAAACATTCAAACAAGCAGTCAAGGCTTGTGTATCTTGTTTCCTGCACTCTCTTCTGCTTACTGGTGGGTGTGCTTTAAATTTAAAAATTTTAAGCATATTTGTGCTTCAGGAAGCAAATAACAAGACAAGACATGTAGTCTACTTTACTTCTAGGTTCTAGAACCTACATGGTTTAGATGGACAAACTACACCTAAAATGTTCTCCAACTGTTTGGTTCAGGGCAACTCACACAAATTTTATGTTGGAGTATGAGTCTGAAGCCCCAGAATCTCCAGTAGTATCTTTTCCTTTATGGTGGCTTCCTGTTTATCTTGCCCCAGAAGTGCAAAAAAAAAAAAAAATGGCTGATTTGTCTAGTGTAGATTTGGAGTATTTGTGTGTCCCTAGGACTAATGCCACCATAAGCTCACACTAATATCTTTCAACACTGGGAATTATGAGAAATATAAAAATGAACAAGGTATTACATATACTCATAAATAACCTGGAATTATTTCTGATTTCTCCTAGTAGTACTTTTTATTCTCTCTTATGTTGTTTTCTTTAAAATTTTATTGTATTTTATTGCACATTTTATTGCATTTTTTCTAAATGTGAAAGTAATGATGTATTTATTGTAAAACAAAAATTTGAAAATTTGGAAAACTACAAAAATAAAAGAAATAAAGGTTCATATGGTCCCACAGGCCAGAGACAATCACATTTTAGAGAGAACCTACTATGTGTTGAAGTCTAAAATTTCTGTATCTAAACTAAAGTGTTAAATAGGAAATTTCTTTCTACTTCTAGACCAAAGCCCAAATAATGGTCACATATTTTGCATATTCAATGCAAGGAAAGGCCATCATTTCAAAAACAAGCAGAAAGAAGAATATTCAAGATATTCAAGAACAGTTACCTCAATTTTTATTAAGGCTAATTGGTCCTATCCCCATTCCACTCACCCATCCTATCTGGTCATGTGGGAAAAAAATCCAAAAGGGGGAGAGAGGGTAAACATAAATGGTCCAACCATCTATAAGAAAGAGGATGCTTCAGGCCACCCACATTACCCAACCACTCTAGTGCAGCACAAAGAAATCCCCCAACCATTTTCAAGTGGATGATAATGCATCTTTGGCTTTGAGCAACACATCCTCTAGGGGCTCATTAAATGGAGTATTTCCATCTCTTCTTGAATAAGAAGTTGGGAGGTTGTGTGGGGAAAGAGGATCTGAGCTCCTTTGAGAGCCTGAAACCATAGCACAGGATGTGACTTGAGTATGGATAATTACAATTGCAGTAGTGGCCAAAATGATTTAATGTGAGATACTGGAAGAAATGAGAGACGAGGGTCACTGTTTACCATGAGATCAAATGTTATTACCTCTCTTCACATTCTTTCACATTCTCAGAGAATGCTTTCACATTCTCACTCTGCTAAACTTGGTCTTGTTTTGGTCAATTAAGTGTTCATGAAGTGGTGTGAGTTGATGAGACGTAGAGCCTCTAAGAACTCCTGGGTGTGATTTGCCTTGTCTCTCTTCTCTCTAGTGACAAAGTAGTGACAACTTTCCAGAGAGAGATGGCATGGCACCATCACCCTGAGTTCTAGAGGACATACAAGAGCACTAGGGCTAAACAGTGAGGGACATTAGCATAAGAGAAATAAACATTTATCAATATTAGTTAACAAGATTTTCGTGTTGTTGATTACTGCAGTCCCGAATAACCTATTTTGATGGATATAGGCCAGGTGCCAAAGCTCTCAGGAACTAATGGGGGATATAATAGAGAACACCCACAATAAGGGGTAGAGCAAAACAGCTGTAAGAACTGAGCTGCAAAAAAGATTTGGTTTATTACATAAAAGATACAGTTCTGGAAGCTGTGCAGATTCAGTTTTTGCACTATGTATTTGATTTTGATTCATACATTATTTTTATTTAACGTAATATTGTGAGAAGTTTTCATGTTTAAACACTTTTGTAAAGTGACATTTTTAATGGTTATGTTCTATCTCATTGATTTACTTATTGTGCTATTGACATTTAGGTTGTCTTCTATTGTTGATCATCACCAATGATACTATAATAAATATCTTCATTTTGATACTCAAACTTGAAATGTAATTTTAGAGCCTTAGTTGAGTAGGGATTTTACTTATTTAAAATATCTTTTTGTGTTGTCCTTTGCATTAGAATGTAGCTCCTTATATGCACATACTATGTTCATTATTTTCTCTTAATTTCCCTTGATACTTATTCCAGTAAATTACACAGAGCTAATGCATATAATAATTATAACTAGCCAACTAACTAAATAGTACTATAAACATGCTTTTCTCTGACTCATAGGGACAACTGAAAGGATGGTGGAACGTTTTCTTAACAGTAGCTGTCAGATGGGTGACCAAAGTGCATAAACATTTACATGTTTTTATAGGAAGTCTAATTCTAGCATGTGAACTGAGTTTTATTCTACATTTGGCATCGATGGCCACTGAGGTCTCATCAGAATTCTTTGGAAGACAATTTAAGGAAAATAGTAAAAGCCGATATTTTAATATATTCAAATTCCTATTTCCCCCCTTATTCAATAACTAAACACAATGTGACTTTACAAAGTCAAGATCATGATTAATTCAATTGTGAAACAGAAAAGTAATGTAAATAAAAGAAAAACTGAAGTACCTAGAATTAATCATCTATAAATGGTACACATTTATGCAATATAGATCATTCTAAAATGGGGTGAAGGGAGAGAATTTAGCTTCACCCAAATTATCTTGTATGCTATACAATTAAATGCTATAGTCACCGAAAGTAATGTATGAGACAGAGTTGAGAATGATAGCCAAATTTCTGATGTGAGCAACAAGATAAATGGTGATATCATTCTCTAAAAGAGGGAAACCCAAGGCAAGGGGATTCGGTGAAGGGGAAAAAGTCTCGTGCAGTTATGGACATACATAAAAATGTGAGAATGGGGTGTTTGACAAATGGATAAACATATACATACACAACAGTGTGGTGGTAATTTTGTATACTTATCAACCTAGTTGGTATGTGTTCATTAGCTAGTTACATCCTGTGATTTAATTTTACAAGTGAACACAAAAAGAGCGTGGAGAAATAGAAAAATGTCTTACCAAGGCAGTAAAGTAGTGAAAATAAATGCCTACACAATAATATGCTTTAATTCAGTTGGAGTAAGTGCTGGCCATTAAATATAGTCAAAACAGATACCATGCTGTGAATTACAGGGTCTTAAACATCCCTTTAACTGATATTTGACTTGTTAGAATGTAACGGTGGGTGGAGAGGGGACCTATCACAATAAATAATAGAAGATAAATTCTAGGCCTGTCAGCAAGGATTTCCTATGTGTTATTTTCACTTAAACAGTGAAGGAAATGACAAAGGCATAAATAGAATGAAAGCCAACTTAATGAAGTCTTTTTTATACAGTTGAGAAACACTGAATCTAAACCAGCTTCCAGACAAGACAATTTGGCACTTAAATCAGACCTCAGGACTGGTTTGCTGGGATCAAAACCAAGATGCATTTCTAGAATTGTCTTTCTTAGAACGAGTCAAAAGGGTCAGTGTCTTCATATCATCTACTTTTTTGCATTTTTCAACGTGATGGTGTCTGCAAAGTCCTTTCCATTTATAAGGTTTATTCTGTAGTTTAAGAAGATGGGCTGCACATTAGTGTATACTTAGTTACTTCAGACTTTTGAAGGTAGCAGTAAATCTAACATAAAGAAACACTATGGATTTCCAAAAGTTAAGGGGCCTCCGGTACAAGCTAGTCTACCTTTCAGCTTCTAAAAGTAATTCTACCTGAGTTACCATTTATCTAAATTTATGTTGTCATTGCAAAATCAAAGCAAGTCAAAGATTAGGCTGTGTTAACCTTCCATACGCTAATAGTTGTCTCTGAACAAAAGTTGCTTCAAGAAAGTCAATTGGTACTGGATTAATCCATTCATTCTACCATTTTGTTGAGGATTTATTTAATGCCAGACATCATCATGTACTAATATAATTAAAATATTAGATATATCTGGGGCGTCTGGGTGGCTCAGTCATTAATCGTCTGCCTTCGGCTCAGGTCATGATCCCAGGATCCTGGGATGGAGCCCCGCGTCGGGCTCCCTGCTCCACGGGAAGTCTGCTTCTCCCTCTCCCACTCCCCTTGCTTGTGTTTCCTCTCTCGCTGTGTCTCTCTCTGTCAAATAAATAAAATCTTTAAAAAAAAAATATTAGATATATCTTCCTTGTCTCTCTTAGAAACCTAGATACATGGCTTGAATAACAAATTCCAAAATACTAGGAAAGTCAAGTCATTCTCACAATTTCTGGGATTCCAGAGCCCTACTTTTTCCTGGTACCATCTACTTCCAGACCGATCCATACCTGAAACTTAGTTGCTTTAACAGGAAATCCACACATTCACACACACATGCACGCAGACACACACACACACATACACACACACATTTTGCCTATTCTCAAGTTCAGTAATGCTATTAAACATTTAGTACCCACAAGAATAGAATGACATGGCAGAACATATGGCCCCTCCCAGCTCTCTCATTCCCTGCCTCTCTCCCCATTTGAACACTCACCTTTCCTGTGCTTTCATCTCTCAAAACCAAAACAAATTATTTTCCTTGTTGCGTGCTTGACATCTCCGCCTTATTTTATTGGAATGTTCTAACTCAAAACAAAGTCTCTCTCTAGCTTATGACACTCTATTTCACAATTGTTTCTCTAATTTATAGAGCAGTGTTGTTTAACAGAACTTTCTGCAATGATGGAAATGCTGGATATTCATCTCGTCCATAGAATCGCCACTAGCCATATGTGCCTATTGAACACTTTAGATATGGCTAGTGTAAGTAAAGACCCGAATTTTTATTGAATTTTAATTAATTAAAATTTAAATAGCCATATGTGGCTAGTGACTAAAATGTAGAGCAGCACCACTATAGCTCAAGTAAGCTCTGCTAAGCAGTCAAGTACTTTCTTAATAATTGAGGCTATATTAACAACCAAGTTATTAGGCTTGCTTATCTTCGTAGACTTCATTTTCTTCATATTAAATATTCTACCCTCTTAATTAAAAAGAATACAAAGGACTGAACTATTAAACCAGACTCACATGAATCAGAATTTCAAGCTTCAGTAATAATTTTGAGTTTTAAAATAATCCATGGCACAGGCAAAGCAAAGAGAAGTCTAAGATCCATAGTGTGGCTCTTCGTGCTTTCTCATCATATTAAAATACCTCTGGCCCTGATTATATATGAGGTCACTAATAATGTATGTAACTATGCTCCTTACACAGAACGAATCTCTTTTAATTATGAAATAGATACATTTTATGCCAAATAGCTTTTATGACATTTCCTAGAAAGCCATGTCCACACATCCATAGATTCCATTCTCCAAAACTCCACAGACTGCCATAAGCAATCATTGACAGATGCAAAGATGACAAAAGAACCATCCAAGATGCAGTTCCATAATTGGTCTCAGTTCAACAATCCCAGAGGAGCACTCAAAATGAAATCTTAATATTGGCTGCAAGTTATCTAGAGTTTTGATGTCCAATATGGAAGCCACTAACCGCATGTGGCTATTGAGCCCTTGAAATGTGGCTACTTCAAACTGAAATGTACAGCAAGTATAAAATGCACACCAGACTTTGAAGACTTAGTTCCAAAAAAAGGAGTAAAATATTTCATTGAAAATTTTTATAGTGATTGAATGCTTACATGAAAATACTTTGGATAGATTTTGTTAAATAAAAACTTATTATTGAAATGAGTTCCACTATTTATTGTTACTTTTTCAATGTGACTGTAAGTACATTTAAAATTACATATGTAGCTTGCTTTTTATAACTCACATAATATTTTTATTGGGTAGCACTGGCCTAAAATATCCTATTTCAAATACCCTTCACCTATTATAGTACAAAGCCTCTTCACGATCTCTTCAAATTCTCAGTATATTACATTTTAATGGCACTTTTGTCAAATACCTCCTCTCACACACAGTTTCTGTTTTGCTCTATATTAGCTCAGCCAAAAATTCATAGCTTCTATCAGTTATTAACTTAAAGAGAAGGATTTATAAGCATAGAAACATTATTGACTATTTATGGGCCAGAGTTGCATCATCAGGTCTGCCTTCTCTTTATGATCTTGCTTTTTCCCTTTATTCTTTCTTCATTCTTCCTTTCCCTCTCCTTTTGCCTCAGGAACAAAACATTTTTCTCTCTTTCTCCTGCACAGCAGTTTAGGAAGCATCATATTATGTTTGAACATGCTTATGAGGTCTGTCTCTATCTGAAGACAGGCAGTTTTCTCTTTAAGATGAGGTCTAGTCAATACATATTTCTTCATCTTTTTACACTTGTAATACAAAGATGAAAGTCACCAGAGAGATTTTTAGTGTGGAGAGAAGTTTACAGGGAGAGTCTACAGGGAGAGACAGAGAAGTTAAACCAAAAATGAAAATAGGAGTGTGAAAAGGGCCATGATGGAACTGTAGCCAAGATGCTCTGCGAACACAGGGAACCAACGGCACTCACCATCAATTATGTAGATATATACAAGTAATCAGTGGCTGAACTGTTTTGGCTACATTCACACAATGCTCTAGCCAAACAACCATGTGAAATTCATCATTCACTCTAACTCAAACTCTCTAGAGGTTTTCCAAATGTAAATGCAATTTTATCACAAAATGCCTTACTTAAGTTAAACCCCATGAAAAAATGTAAACCAGTTACCCAAATAAAAGCAGTTACTCTAATTGTGGGGAGAGCTGTGGAGTACCATCTATTCCCTGCTTTCTCTATTGTGAAGTGCGGTGACACCTACTGGGACTTTGGGGAGCACAGGGTAAACACCATTGCTCTGCTCCCTTGGCCCATGAGACACTCTCTTCTCCCAATTTCCCATTTCTGCCTGACAAGTCCTCCCCAGGCAACGTTGAGAACTGATCATTTTCCAAATACCCCTAAATGCTAGCTTCCTCTTGTGCTTCCTATTCTCAATCTCTTCTTGTGTATTTTCATCCAACATGGATTCAACTCTACTCTCTAGAGACTGAAACATGCAACTCTAAATCTCCAATGCAACTTTCCTCCAGGCTTTGGGTTCAGATAGCAACATACCTGCTAGACATCTCCTGTTGGCTTGAGGTTCCACAGGCACCCCCATCTTCACATGCTACATACCTCACACCTGAATGAGTTTTCCTCCAGTAGTCTTCATTTCAGTTAGTGACATTTCTTAAAGTCAGATAAGTTAAATACCTGGGAGTTTTTGCTTTGTCTTTCACTCATCCTGTACCACCTTCATAACTGACCAGTCCTCCCAAGTACTTTTTTAATGTGTCCCTTTCAGTAGACAGAATAAGGGCCTGCCAAAGATGCTTACATCCCAATCCCTCAGGCCTGTGAATACATTACCATACCTAGCAAAAGGGACTTTGCAGATGAGATTAAGGATTTTGAGATGAGGAGATTATCCAGTATTACGTGGGTGAGCCAAATCCAGTGTGATCATAGTTATTACAAGAGGGAAGCAGGAGGATCACAGTTGGAGGAGATGTGACAACAGAAACAGAGGTCAGGGTGATGCAAAGAAGAGGCGATGAGCCAAGGAATGCAAGAGAGCTGGAAAAGGCAAAGAAGAAGATCCTGCCCTAAAGCAACCAGAAAGAACACAGCTCTGCTGTCACCTTGATTTTAGCTCTGTGAGACCCATTTCAGACTTCTGTGCACCACAACTGTAAGATAACAGGTTTGTATTGTTTGGGAGCCACTAAGTATGCAGTAATTTATTATAGTAGCAATAGGAAACCAATACACCCCCTTACCACAATCTCTATGTCCACAGCCCTAGTTTTGTTCTCCTCACGTCTGAACACTGTCATAACCTCTTGCTTGTAACCCTTCTTACATGTTGATTCTCTAGAATCTAGCCTCTACTCAGTATAGGGTTTTCTGAACGTCCCCTTTTTTACTACCCAAAGGAATCACATAAACAATGCTCACCATGGCCTATGTGGTCTTATATGACCTGGCCCTTGCCTACTTCTCTCCAGCCTTAAGCCTTTCTTTCTGCCTCACACTCAGCTTGAGGTCCCTGTGCACTCTGCACAATTCCTTCCCCCCTTCCTTGGCAGTACACATGCTGAAATGCTTTCCACAATCCCAACCCTCCTGTAACCCTTTGCTTTCTTAGCCATTAATGCTCAGTTTATGAGTCATCCATCCAGGATTTCATCTCTACTCTCCTTAGGTGGGATTAGGTATTAATATTAAACGCTTCCATAATGCCTATCCATGCCTCTACCAGGCCCTTAAAATACTATCTTATATCTGTTTATGGGTCTCTTTCATCGTCACACTCCCAATTACTTGAGAAAAACTGGCCTTTACCTTTTTTTTTTTTTTTAAGATTTTACTTATTTATTTGACAGAGAGAGACACAGCGAGAGAGGGAACACAAGCAGGAGGAGTGGGAGAGGGAGAAGCAGGCTCCCCACAGAGCAGGGAGCCCGATGCGGGACTCGATCCCAGGACCCCGGGACCATGACCCGAGCCGAAGGCAGTTGCTCAACCAACTGAGCCACCCAGGCGCCCTGGCCTTTACCTTTGAATGCACAACACTCAACCCGACACATTGTAGTGGCTTATTATTTGTTGAATGAATTAAATTTTTGAATTAAACTAAATCATATTGCACATTTCTCATTTTCTAGCAAAGGGAGGGGCTTATTTAACAGTAAATTGGAATAATATTAAGGAACTGTGATAGAAACATATGTCACTGGCAAAAGAAATTTGAATGCATGTTACAAAACACCACAACTCATTCAGTTATCTACAACCTGGAAAATTCATCTACGACAGGAAATGTTGTATAAAGCAAAGCAGGGTTACAGTGGTGCATTTCCAGTTTAAAAGTATAAATTACCTTTGCACTTGTATGATGGAGATAAGACTCAAGTCTAGTAAATGAAGGAGAAAGATTTTATAGGAGAAAGTAGTAATTTAAAATACATATTCATACTGAAACTCAAATGAAAGTCTCTGAAATGATTTTCCATTGCCACATTTGTCTTATTATATAGCTAAAAGGTTAATAAACCCATCTCAAGGCTTTTTTTTGTTTCTTCCTTTACTATAGAATTAAATTGTGGAGCATATCTTATGATTCATATGATATTAGTACTTAAAAATTATACTACAGAGAAACTTCTGATTATTAGGTCAGAGATTCTGCCAGGGAAACAGAAGTATGAAAGTTTGTTCTACACTTGTTTTTTCTCAGAAATCTGAAAGCAGTAGTGAATTCCCTGGACAGTGAAATAGCGAATGGCACTGATCTACAGGTAAGATAGATTAACCATCCGTATTCTTCTTTATTTTTTCCTTTCTCATTTATGGATCTCAGATGCATGAATAACTAAAAAAGTTGGGGTGTTTCACTACATGTCTTGACAATGATCTCATCGGGACATGCATTTCCATCATTGCACCTCAGCATCATTTAAATTTCTTTCTTTTTTAAAAAAGATTTTATTTATTTATTTATTTATGAGAGAGAGTGCAAGTGATGGGGAGAGGCAGAGGGAGAGGGAGAGAGAGAGTCTCAAGCAGACTCCATGCTGAGCGCTGAGCCCGAAGTGAGACTCCATCTCACCACCCTGAGATCATGACCTGAGCTGAAACCGAGAGTCAGTTGCTTAACCAACTGAACCACCCAGGCACCCCTTAATTTCTTGTTAAATAACTTCCTTTATTTTCTAAAAACTGATTTTAATGGAACACATTATTATTGCATTATTACAGCTAATTCACTCAAAACTGTTATTTTTTTTTTAAGATTTTATTTATTTGTTTGAGAGAGAGAGAATGAGAGACAGAGAGCATGAGAGGGAGGAGGGTCAGAGGGAGAAGCAGACTCCCCGCCGAGCAGGGACCCTGAAGCCGGACTCTATCCCAGGATTCCAGGATCATGACCTGAGCCAAAGGCAGTCGCCTAACCAACTGAGCCACCCAGGCGCCCCAAAACTGTTATCTTTTAAAAATACTATTAGTTAGTTCTTAGGTTCATAATCCTTCATCTTGATCAGTGGGCACAGTTGTCCTCCTGCTTTTATCACTGTTGTTATGCTGTGCTATTCTTGTGATTTTCCACTGTATCTACCTCTATATTCCTCTTGCCTTCCAAATTTCCCCCTTAGGGTGCTTTAGCTGCAGCCCAAGAAGGTTGGCTTGTTTTCTTCATTGTTATCTTGTTCCAAGTATTTTGTAAATTTCTTCCACCTGGGATTTTCTTAGCAGTCTATTTTTAAGATATACAAACTTTTTAAAACTATCCTTTTATTATTCATTTCCAATTTTGCTATATATTGTCATAGTCTCTAAGATATTGATTCTTTGCGATTTAGTTGGTTTTCATCAAGTCTCAATAGAAAGCTTCAAACATTCTATATCTTCATGTCTTGTGGGTTTGAACCAAACAATTTCTGAGGAAGTGTTAAAATCTCCAATTAAAATAAGTAATTCATCCAAATATCCCTGTTGTTCTGTCCACAGGTCACCTGCATCCTACCAAAAACAAAACAAAACAAAAACACTCTGGAAGCAAGAAACTAAGAGGAATGTGGAATTGTTAATTAGAAGTGAAATCATTTTTACTAGCTATGGTTTCAAGGCAGGATGTGGAAATGATGCCTGTAATTTGTCTTGAATTCCCTTACTATTTGCAGGATTTTTCAGTGGTGAGAGAATGCCCCAAATTACACTTCTACTCCTAACATCTCCCCACAGTTAAGTAAGGCATTGTCCAGATAAACACTAGTATGTCCCGTTACCTATGGATATCCTAAAGAATAAGTAATATTCATCAACAATACTCTTGTTGATGGAATTTTCTTTTCCCTTTGCCCATTAAGCAAAGAAATTTCAATACTTACAAACAGATGGAAAATAAAACATTTGGTGGTTGGGGAATAGGAATAATTTTAAATGCTTTTATTTAAAGACACCTAAAATGTGCCAAACACTTCCTATGTGATGTCGAACAAATTATTTGACTCCAACTTACCTCAGTTTCTTCCTAATAGAGTGGACCTCATGGGGCACCTGGGTGGCAAAGTGAGTTAAGCAACTCACTCTTGGTTTCAGCTCAGGCCTTGTTCTCAGGATCATGAGATGGAGCCCCACTTCAGGATCTGAGCTCAGCATGGAGTCTGCTTGAGATTCTCTCTCCCTCTATCCCTCCCACTTGCGCTATCTCTCCCACTCTCTCTCTCTCTCTCTCTGTCTCTCAAAAAATAAATAAATCTTTGAGGCACTGAGGTGGCTCAGTCGGTTAAGCGTCTGCCTTCGGCTCAGGTCATCATCTCAGGGTCCTGGGATCGAGCCCCATGCTGGGCTCCCTGCTCAGCAGGGAGTCTGCTTCTCCCTCTCCCCCTGCCCCCCTCCAATAAATAGATACAATTTTTTTAAAAAAAATAGTGTGGACTTCATAAAGTTGGCATGAGAATTAAATGAGTTAGTTTTTACTTGGTCCTCAGAACAGTGTTAAAGGCACATAGTACACATTTGTTTAACATTAATTATTTTTATCTTGTCTCTGGCTGTATCTCACGCTACCTATTCTTTCCAATTTCTTGATTTATTCATGCTTTATATGAATGTACATCTGTGTATGGGGGGGGACAGTATACATGTGTCTAGAGAAAACCTTTTACAGTTAGTACAGTGACTGGGAATTCTGCTTCCTCAAAACCATTCACCCATTCACTTGTGCAGGGACCTGAGGGCCATCATTGAATTCTGCTTGGTGTTAAAATTTGTTACTTGTAATTGTGACTAAAAGACCTGTGGCTTCTTGAAGTACCTGGCCAGACAAAATATTTGAGTCTTTGTGGTTGGGTAGAACTAAAAGTTACATCCAGCAGTTAAATGGAACTTCTGACTCGCTTACTGTCTGGGTGGGGTCATAGAATGGGCTCTGCGCTGGGACAGCCTGATGGATTTTGCTCCAAACTGGGCAGAACTGCCAACCAAGCTCCATGGCCAGACAGAGTCACTGGATTGGGTCTGCATATGGGCACCACTGCCAACAGGAATGCTGTGTGCCAAGATCTACATGCTAATTACTGTGAGCCCTCTCCCCTTCTTTGTCTCTAGCAGATTTGCCCCAGTGATCCTTATGAGGTAATACCTAAGTGGGGCTCATGGGAAACTTCCCAGAATTATGGGGAAACTGAGTGTCCACCTTGGGCTTTCCTTTGCCCACTAGAGAAATAGGCCAGGGGACCACCCTACGTGTGGTGTTGTACTGGCCTGGGGGAAGGTAGATGTGGTCAAAATGAAATCAGTCTTATCTTTCTAATGTGATTTTTCTTGGTTTTTGTCATCCAAGGGGGTGCTTCAGCCTCACCGCCAAGTTCTGTGGTCTTCACAAAGGCATCTTATCTATGGGTAGTTGCTAGTTGTTCCTTCTGCAAAGAAAGCTTAAGTTGGGAACCATCTTTTTTACCATCTTGCTCTAACACAGCTTTGTCATACCCAGGTTTGCTTTACCTGAAGTTCCATTACCAGATGTTTCTCTATGCACATATAGTGATATATTGATTTCCTTAAAAGAATAATTTGATATCATCCAGGTGTGCCTAATGATAAGAAAAGGGTAATGTAGAAAGTGTGATTATTAGTAAAATACTTTCTCAAATTAAAGCTCTCAGATTTCAGTGAGAGACTATTGAATCAAAGAACTGAAAGGGCAGAAGAAATTGAACAATGGTTCAATTTTGTAATAGATGTTATTTATCATTTTTATTAAACTTTGTGTTAGCCATGTGCTTTGCATTGACTAGGATACTCCTCACCACTCTTTATGAATAAGACAGATGACAAGTCTTACTTCCATTTTCGGATTAAGAAAATGCATCCAGAATAGCTAAAATGACTTGCTTAGAGCAACAGAGAAAGTCAAAGAGGTCAGAATAGAAATTCTCATTATCAAGTCACTCTTAATTTTCAGACTATTAAATCAAAATATTTCTTAAGTGAAGACAATTACTTCATTTATAAGTTAATTAGTCATTATTTATTTTGTATCTGCTATATAATTAATAATACATTTTATGATATAGAAAGTATACCATAATTCTTCAGCCCTAGGAACTCACAGTAATTCAGCTTGGATAAAGAAGAATCTGTAATAAGCCACAGAAACACACTATAGCATGTGATTAACTATAAAACTGTGGGTTACAACTCTAAATGCACTAAAGCATAAGAGTAGTGGGCTTTGCATTGGTCCTTAAACACTTGGAGGAGATGATCAGGAGGGTGGAAGTTCATTTTCAATGATGTGTGTATGTGGTTTTCAATTTGAGGAAAGACATGTATGCCACGTATACCATGCTTTTGGTTTCTAGAAGAGTTAAATCTGAGTAAATTCAAGACTAGTCAATACAGAGGAGTTGATTGTATCATGTCTGCTTATGGCAAAGCCTTTAGACCAGGAAAGTGAGTTTGATTTGAAGATGGAATCTACTGAAGGCATCTCTAAAGGGAATAATTTGGTCAAAGCAGCTACTGAGCAAGGTTATATTGTCAGCTCTGCCAGAGAGTTTATGAGGAGAAATCTGGGATCAGCAAAATCTAGCTGATGAGTTTTACAATATATAGGCATAAAGTCTAGATTGCGATTAGAGATAAAAGGGCAGATGAATTAGAAATTCTGGAGAAAAAACCAACAAGTGTTTGTGCTTGATTTATTATGGAGGATAAAGAGGAAGAGGAGTCCAAGGAGACTTCTAGGTTTCAAGCCTGAATGAGCTGATGAATAAAGGAGCATGTGACTGAATTAGGCATGTTTGGTGGTAAACAGCTGATTTCTTTTTATGAAGTGATTGGAAATTTGAGCACATTTCCATTTATGAAGTGCTGAATTTGAGGTAGTGAAAATTCCTCTGGATACAGTTCCTAATTATTAGGTTACAGGCAAGAGCTCAGGAGAGAGGAGAGGATTCAAGATGTACATTGTTAATATTCTTGGGGAGGCTGATAAATATCACTTCTCTTCCCCACTTGAATTATAAATCAAGAAGACATAAGTCAAACTTGTCAGGCAAATAGGAGCATAAAAACATCACCTTTATTGCTGATACAGTTAATGTAGAAGAATATGATTCATAGCTAAGGGCAAGTGGGCTTTCTAAGATTGAACTCTAGGATTAGAAGGATTTGGTCATCTCATTGCAAGCATTGTACCATTTCAGGCCTCTTCCCAAGGATTTCTGACTCTGGAAAGGTATGGAGCAGCATGGCAGAATTAATGCCCTCTAAAGCCAGGATAGCTCCAAGAGAGAAAAGACACATAATTAGTTTCTTTTTTTCCTTTCCAAACTCACCAATAAAATTAGGGAACTTCTCTTCTAGAATGAGGCTGAATGTTTCCCTAACATGGCTCCTTCCACATGGAAGTATATAACAGGTATAAGAAAGAATCATCTCCTCTCTCCTCACCCCCCACTCCATCACATTTAGGAGTACTCTGTATAGAAATGCACCTTGAGTTCAGAAAACATGTCTTTTTCACTTTGTACCCATAATCTAACTCAAGCATGGTACCTAGAAGATGTCACTCAACAAATACTTTCTGATGACATGAGCAAATAAAATTGGCAGTTGAAGATGACATGATTTGATAGCTTTCCATTGAGGAGAGTGTAAAAGAGAAGAGGATAGCACCCATTGAGTAAGCCTGCATGATCTGGGGAGGAATGGAAGGAACCAGAGGAACTAAAAGGGAAAAGAGCAGTGGGAACCTACTAAGACTTTGGATGTAAGATGAATGTTTGGGATGATGACACAATATATTGCATTTCATTGATGTCATCCTCTATTTCTCATATTTTGTTCAAGTTGGCAGCTATCCTGGAATTTGTGGTTTCAGGTATGTGGTGAGTGAAAATATGTCCAATGATAATTACTGTATTGTATTGTCTTCTGCTACCAGAAGCAGTCAAAAACATAATTTCAGCCTTAGCAAGTTCATTGTGATGTATTATATCATATTATCTAAAACTCTTTTGGATGTAAATAGCAGAAACCAATTCAAGTAATTAAAGCAAAAGAGGGAATAGGATAAGGAAATAGCCATGTCTTAAAGAACCACTATCAGTTTGGCCTCAGAAAGGGCCCCAAATCTTGAACTGAAAAGGTACAGGAAACCAGGCAACATTCTTTCTCCATTTCTTAATCTCTGTGCTTTATGGGACTCTTAATACTTCTATTCTTCCAGGTACTGGTCTCTGCTATACAACACCTGAGTTTGTACATCTCTTCCAATTAAGAGAAAAACTCAAAGACTCAAATCTTTTATCTGGGTACCATAGAAAACCACCAAGCACATCCTCGAGCCCTCCTGGGCAGGGAAGAAAGTCAGTGTCCCATCCAATTGCTGAGTATAGTCTCTAGTACTGCCTCACCGGCAAGCCTGGCCAGAGACTCTGGGGGGCTGTGGAGTCCATACGGTAGCCCTCCTCAGGCTGGATCAAGTCAGCAGGCTTGCCCAACTGCAGAGTATAACCTCTGACACTGTCTTCAAGGGAGCCCAGTGACCGCAGGCAGACTTGGACCTGAGCCAACCATACTACCCACAGCCTGTGGTCTCTTCCAGGCACAGAGCCCAGCCAGCAACCCTACCCAATCGTGGAGCATAGCCAACAGCCCCATCCAACTATAAGGCACAGCTGATAGCCCTGCTCAGCTAGGGACCCCAGCCAGAAGCCTTACCAAAGAGTGGAACATAGCCAGCAGACTGCCCAATCATGAAGCCCAGCCTGCAGCCCAGCCTGAACACAGAGTCTACCCAGTGGCACCCTACATCTGGCTGGGGAGCCAAGTCAGATGAACATAGATTAAAAAATTCTCAACAAAATACTGGCAAACCAAATTCGGCAGCACATTAAAAGGATCATACACAATGACCAAGTGGGATTTATTCTTGGGATGCAAAGATGGTATAACATATGCAAATCAATAAATATCATATACCACACTAATAAAATGAAAGGTAAAAATCACATGATCTCAATAAATGCAGAGAAAGTATTTGACAATAGAACATCCTTTGATGATAAAAACTCGCAACAAATTGAGTATAGAAGAAACATCTTGACATAAGAAAGGCTATTATATGACAAACCATAGTTGTCACTTTAACGGCGAAAGGTTGAAAGCTTTTCTAAGACCAGCAACAACTCTCACCATTCCTATTCAACATGGTACTGGGAGTCCTAGCCAGAGTAATTAGGCAAGAAAAAGAAATAAAGGGAATTCAAATCATAAAGGAAGAACTAAAATTGTCTTTGTTTGAAGATGATAAGATCATATATTCACTAAACTAAATACTCTATCAAAAAACTATAGACCTAATAAACAAATTCAGTGAAGTAGCAGGATACAAAATCAACACATAAAAATCTGTTGCATTTCTGTATACTAACAAGAAAGTATATGAAAAAAGAAATCAAGAAAAGAATCCTATTCACAATATTATCAAAAACACTAAAATACTTAAGAATAAGTTTAATCAAGGAGATGAAAAATTTGTACACTGAAAATTATAAAACAATGATTAAAGAAACTGAAGGAGACCCAAATAAATGGAAAGATATCCCATGTTACTGGATCAGAAAAATTAACATTGTCAAATGTCCCTACAGCCCAAAGCAATCTATAGATTCAATGCAATCCATACCAAAATTCCAATGGCATTTTTCACAGAAATAGAAAAAAAATTCTAAAATTTGTATGGAACCCACAATAGATCCCAAATATCCAAAGCAAACTTGAGAAAGAAGAACAAAGCTGGAGGCACCACCCTTCTTGATTTCACACTTTATTATGTAGCTGTAGTAATCAAATAGCATGGACTGGCATAAAAGTAGACACATAGGCCAATGGAATAGAATCAAGAGCCCAGAAATACATCCATGCATATACAGCCAACCAGTATTTGACAAGAAAATCCAGAAAGGGAAAGGTAATCTTCAATAAATGGTGCTAGGAAATCTGGATAATCACACACAGAATAATGAAATTTAACCCCTATCTGAAACCACTCACAAAAATTAACTCAATAAAGGAGCACCTGTATGGCTCAGTCAGTTAAGTGTCTGCCTTCGGCTCGGCTCATGATTTTAGGGTCCTAGAGTCAAGCCCCACGTTCAGCTCCCTGTTCAGCAGGGAGTCTGCTTCTCCCTCTCCCTCTGTCCCTCCTCCCCGCCCCGCTTGTGCTCTCTCTCAATCTCTCTAATAAATAAATAAAATCTTTTTTAAAAATTAACTTGAGATAGATTAAGGACTTAAAAACTATAAAAAACAAAAAGCTCCTAAAGAAAACAATAAGAAAAGTTTTCTTGATATTGTTCTTGGTGATAATTTTATGAAGATGACACCAAAAGCAGGAGTAACAAAAGTATATTAAACAAGTGGGGCTAATAAAATAAAAAGCTTCTGCACAGCAAAAGCAATAATCAATAAAATGTAAAGGCAAGGAGAAATAGGAGAAAATGTTTGTAATCATATATTTGATAAGGGGTTAATGTCCAAAATATATAAGGAACTCCTATAACTCAATAGCAAAAAAAAAAAAAAAAATTTAAATCCATTTTTAAAATGAGCAGAGGAGGGGCGCCTGGGTGGCTAAGCCGATTTTGGCTCAGGTCATGATCTCAGGGTCATGAGATGGAACACCGTGACAGGCTCCATGCTCAGCAAAGTCTGCTTGAGATTCATTCTCTCCCTCTGCTCCTCTCTCCACTAATGTTCTCTCTCTCTCTGTCTCTCAAAATAAAATAAAATAATAAAATAAAATGAAATAAAATAGGCAGAGGACCTGAATAAATATTTTCCAAAAAGATATACAAATAGCCAACAGGTACATGCAAATGTGTTCAATATCACTAATCATCAGGGAAATTCAAATCAAAACCACAAAGAAATACCACCCCATACCTGTTAGAATGACTAGTATCAAAAAAACAAGAAATAACAAGTGTTGATGAGAATGTGGAAAAAGGGTGTCCTTACACACTGTTGGTAGAGATGTACATTGGTCCAGTCGCTATAGAAAACAGTTTGGAGATTCCTCAAAAAAAAAAAAAAAAAAAAAAAAAAAAAGAATTACAATATGACCCAACAATCCCACTTCTGGATATATATCCAAAGGAGATGAAATCAGAATCTCAAAGACATATCTATACAACCTTGTTCACTACACCATTATTTATATTGCTAAGATATAAAAACAACCTAAGTGCCCAATGGCAGATGAATGGACGATGAAAATGTATACTTGAAATTTGCTAAGAGAGTAAATCTTAAATGTTATTCCCACAAAAAAAGTGGTAACTATGTGAGGTGATGGATGTGGTAACTAATCTTGATGTGGTAATCATTTTCACAATATCTACATATATCAAATCATCACATTATATACATTAAACTTACACAGTATTATTTGTCAATTATATCTTAATAAAGCTGGGTGGGGGGAAACTGTATCAGATAATTCCCTGTTTTCCAAGAAAGTGTTCTTTAAATAATCTCAAATAATTTTTCTTTATTTTCCTAATTCCTTAAACAAATGTTATCTTGCTAGAAGAGTCACTTTTCATCCATTGTGAATTACGAAGAGTAGAAATAACTAAAAATTCATTTTATTTCTACAAAACCAGAAAAAAATTTCAAATAATTTTACTGTACTCGCATTTTTCATATAAAAGCATTATAGTCAAATGAAGATTTTCTTTTCTTCTAAGATAATAACTCTGTTTAATAATATGTCATGCAAAGTAGTTTTTGCTTAATGTTTTCACTTGGGGAAAAAAAATTTAGAAGTTACAATTAGGCTACAAAATTATAGCACCAGAAAAATATTTCTCAAAAAAAAAAAAAAAAGAAATTACAAATTGGCCTTGAGATGAATGTTGGTGAGCACTCAATAGTGTAGGTCAGATGTAATTTAATTTGAAAAAGAGGAGGGAAAACATGCTAAGGAGAGACAACAGTAAAATTTCTGGAAAAAAAGATTTCCATTTGTTGATTATATAATTCTTGCAGTTACTTTCCTTTTCAAAATATATGTCTTGAGCTTATTGCCGTTTACTAACACTTTTGGCAATGTAAACTAATTAGATAAAATATAACAATAATTAAAAAAAGAAGTAAAATGGAAATCATTTTTTACTATTTGAAATGATTCTATTCAGAGATTTTAGCAGAGTGTAAGATTTGAAATTTTGATAAAGTTCAATGTGCATATTATATCTGAATTTCATTTGTCTATGCCATAACACTGGGTAAAAACCAATGTCTTGAACATTGACTAATAAGTCCTCTACAATTGCTCCACTCTAGAGGTACATTACGTATGGTGTCCCCATGCTCTGGTTCCACTGGTCCTGCATTTATTTCCTTAAACAAGCCCTACTTTTTCTGGCTCAGGGCCTTTATCACACAGTTTGTTTTGCCTATAACACTCCTCATCCAGGCTCCACTTTACCTGAGTAATGCATACCCATCCTTCAATATCAATTCATACTACATCTCTAGGAAAGCCTTCCCCAACATCCTAGGACTAGATCACGTCTGGGTATACCGTTTTATAGCACCTGAGACCCTAATTTTAATGATACATTTGAATGACTAGGAGAAAAAATATTTGTACCCCCCAGCTTCACGAAGCAGAGGCAATACAAACTGTTAACCGTTTTATATCTTTAGCACCTATCATATGGCTTAGCACTGGGGAGGTACTTAAAATTTTGACTTTAGTTCTCTAAGTAACAAATTTTGAAAGGAACATAACAATGGGAGAATAAGAAGTAAACATAAGTTTAAGGCAGAATTCAGAACATGAAAGAAATTTTTATGGTGTCTTTAGATTTTAGGAAATGGAATGCATGATGATAAAAGAACATTCAGGTATATAATCACAATGTTAATTACTATGACAAAAGTAAAATTAGTTTCTCTTATTTTTTAGAAAAAATAAAACGAGAGGAAAATAACTAGCTTGCTCACATTTTTCTTAGGGTTATCCTCACTTGTACTTCGTTATTTTATTATAGCTGGAGGGTATTTCAATTTTTGTAGTATTTAACCTGAATTAACAACTTTGAAACCCTGTTTCACATCTTTCAGAGATTAATAAATCTTCAAAGCTAAAGTTTTAAAAGGTATTGAATCCTAATTACATTTTTATTTCTGAATTCTTTCAAACATCAAACGTTTTTTGAAAGAATTAGTCCATGCCTGCTGGTGACCAGGTGTTCTTAAGCTTAAGACTATAAAAACAGTAAGATGGCTATAAAGACCTGACCTTCAAAGTCAGATCTCCAGGAAGTCTGCAAATACAATTTTTAGGTCATGTGGAAGCAAAAGCAACAGTAGTTATCCATGGCCCACCCACCCAATCCCAGCATATATAATGATCTCAAATCTTCATAGACATAGCCTAAAAATTCAAGTAGAAAATTATTAGAGGTAGTTCAGCAGCAAAAGTTTTTGTAAGCCTAAACTAGCATGTTTAAGAGCCTAATGATAGTTAAAAAGCAAATTATTAGCCATTATGTATTATCTAAGTTTTTCTGTATATTTTTATTAAACATATTTCCAGTCACATTCATTAACTTTAAAATAAGTATATCTACATATGACATGGTTTATATTTCTTTTGAAAATAGTTTAAATTTAACAGGTGCCAACGTTATTAGTTTACTTTTTTGTTGTTCTCCCAAAGCATTTCACCAGGGAAAAGTGCTACTCAATCTCCTATGTCTACTTCAAAGAGAGTTTTGGTCATCAAAACTTTAGGTTCCTTCTACTCTACATTTTTGAGCATTTTTTTCAAATTATTATGAAAATGAGACCTTACTGAAAATATAAAAACCTAAATGTCTTTTCACAAGAAAAGTTCATAGTAGGTCATTTGACTGTTCATTTCCTCTATCAGGACCCACTTACTGACATGAACTGGGGATGGGGGGCAGTGGAAGGGAAAGAAAAAGAGAGAATGGGAGGGGAGAGGGTAGGAGGGAAGAGACTGAAACTCCCCAGTTTTCTTACATTCTGAAGTTAAGATATTCCACGGAAATATTCTTTCCATAGAATCTAATGGATTGCTTAAATTTAGAGGTAATAAAAACTGCATCTAAGAAAAAATTATCATGAAACCTAATGAATACAAACCATTCATTTATTCATTGAATATATTAATTTAATAAACATTGAGTACCTACTATGCTTCAGTCAGTGATAGGCACACACACACACACACACACAATTTCAAATCTAGGCAGAGAAGGGAGTCAAGTACAACAATTTCAAAGGTGTGATGAGTTCTACAGAAAAGGTGCACCTAAGATGGTGAAGGTATTCAGGGATCAATCTTGGGGAAGATTTCTGGAAGAGGTGACTTTTGAACTTGGTCTTGAATGCTGGGTAGAAATTTGCTATGTGGAAAGTAGATGATAGGAATGGGCAAGGAAAATGTAATTCCTGTAATCCACAGTGTGTCAAATGAAATAATAGCATCTTTTTTGTTGTTACTGTTAAACTACTGGAAAAAAAAAAAAAAACATTTTATATGGCTGCAGAGAATGTAGAGTACCTGGAGAAAGAAGGACAGCAGATTATTCAAAGCACTGTGTTATGCAGAGGAGTTTGGAGTTTGGATTTATCCAGCCGAAAAAAATAAATAAGTAAATGTAAAGCCATGGAAGATTTTTACTATATTTGTGTTTCAGAAAGAACATTCTGGAGAAACATGTGAAGGCTGAAATAGAGATAGACAAGACATGAGACTTTTGTTAAGAGGCAAGAAATAAGAAGGCTGAACTAAGACAGGAGACAATAGAAGAGAGAAGTTGGTAGATATTTCAGACCAGAGCACAGATGGACATAAGCCATGAAGAAGAAGAGTGTCTACGGTCTTTAGTGTTTGCTACCACTTTGAGTTTTTAGTATAGGGAATTGATGCCAAGGGGAATACACCAACAAATTCACAGAATCAATGATAGATAAATCCAATCATCAAAACCAAAGCCTTCAATTTGTTGGGATGTATACTGCTTAAAAGAAAAAAAAAAAAAGCAAAACATGACTTTTCTTATGTAAACTATCAATTGTTTATTTTATTTCCATTTAAAATATTTTCAAGTAAAAAATACGGACAAAAATACATATACAAAGCTTGAAGCAACTAGAAGCATGACGGGTACGCAGATACATAAATACAAATGAAATTAAATTCATTGCAAAATTGAGTGACATCATATTGCACAAAAATTTATTCGATACAAAAACACACGTGTCAAGACTTTCCATCAGATGAAAGCACTCTTATTTCATAGCATCTTACCACTCACACAAAGAGCCCATAAACACCATCTGGCAGTGTGATTGCTGTACCAGAACTCTCCCCAGAGGGAAATCATTAAACTGTAGAAAAATCCATTTTATTTCACATATCACATGATGGTATAGGCTTCAGTGCCAGAGAACCTTAAGAAACACAACACAATCCACATATGAAAGTCCCTTTGCACCATGTATATTTTCATAGTTAAATATCTAAATAATTCAGCACTCCTAATATGGTTGGAACGTAGACACAGAAAAGGAATTTTGCTATCTAAGAATTTAGCAATGTAAGACATCGTGTAGAATTTGTACAAAATACACACAGTCCCCTTTACCAAGTTTTATCATCATACTGTCAGAGTGAAGAAACCCCACCACAGATGAAGACCATTTAGAATACTGAGGTTCATTCTTCCTCAGATCGACTTCTCTGTTCCTGTATTTTGGATGACCGGGCCAAACACTGTTCCCCCTGCCCCTCAGTTAGGGGAATGGTACAAGGTCATGACAAATGCATTACAGATTCACGGTAGGGGTTAGAGCTGGTCTATAAGTTATAGTTGAAACATAGATCAAAGAGGTGGCTGCCAGCATAACCTTCCAGAGGATTCTGACTACCATTTGTTCCACTGGTCTAACCTAATTCCGTGGGTGCAAATTATTGATGCTTGCCATATAGAATGTCAGAGGCATTTAAACACAATAATATACAGAACCTAATAATATGTTAATATGAACATACCAACACACATATTTGCTATCCCTTGATAATTGAAAAAAAAAAGTCACTGTTACTAGGCAGATTTAACACAAAGCTCACTAAATCCATTTTTATATAAAGTAAATACAGATATACATACAATAAAAAGACACAAAAAATTCATCATGAAATGAATTCTGAGTCAATAACTAAACACCATCTCTACCAGTGCATCACTACCATCTAATCCACTCTACAATAAGTAAAAAAAAAAAAAAAAAAAAAAAATTCTATGAAATCTGGAGTGAAATATTTGTCAGAAAAGTAGGACAAATTAAGTTTGTCAAGCATTTGGTACAAGAGGCCATTTGTCTTTCTTTTTTCTGACTTGTGCTTACTATAAAAACACAGGTAGCCAAATGTAGCATTAGTAAACACAACTACATGTCTGTTCACCAATTTGGCACAGAGAGAAGACTCTATATTTCATGGTACTAAGCAATGAACTCTTAACACATCCTTAACACATCTAATGCTTATGTTTGCAAAGTTCTCAAAATGTTGAGGGGTACCACTGAAAACTCATTACTATTACATTGCAACACATCTACAAAGAAATAGAAACTTGAGGCCCACGCCTATGTTCAAAATAACATTGGCCCCAAATATCCTAAAAGAGTAAAGTCATATGTCACTCTCTGTACATGAATAATGTCAAAAGAAGAATCCGGTTTTCAACATGTAAGTATCCACAGTTTAGTTCCAGATTTATAGCATTGGTAATACTATTCACAAGGGAAAACTATTAAGTAAAAAATTTCTCCAGGGAGAGGATCAAAAAAAAAAAAAAATCCAAGACTACTTAAAATTTTTGGAGGACTCTTGTGGTTTATGTGATAACCGTAGATAGATATTGGGGTCTTTTTTTTTTTTTAATTTTTGCTTCCAGAGCAATTAAAAAGTGCTATACTGTAGTGTTTGAAATCATTAAAACAACAGTAGTTTAATGTAGATCACTCATATTCTGTTAAAAGCATACATTCATTTGAAACAATCTGTTTTATTTGCCCAGAGTATTATTTTACTTTAAGATAGTTTTCTTTATATTACATTAGTCAGTAAATGGAAATTTGGAATGGAGAACTTCTAGGGAAAAAATAATTCCAAAATCTTTTGAAATAAGACAGTTCAAACCTAGAACCAGGAACCACATTGCATTGCCTCCAGGTGTGATACAAATGAGCTTCTGAGGATGTACTGAAGACTATTAACCTAGTAGGAGTAAGAGAGGTCTATCTTCACAGTCATCATCTAAGTCAAATCCCTCCCAACCCATCCAATTACCCAGATGTAACATCGAAAGGCCTAATACATTTACCCATAAGATTCTGTGCAAAGTACATTGTCACCCACGGTGCTCAAAATGCAGTCACTTCTGCAAAAGACATAACTGTGATTCAGTCTTTTTTGTTTGTTTCTCTAGCTTTCAGCATGACCTTTAAAGACTTCAAGAGGTAATAAGGAAGGACTCAGCAAACAAGTCTTCTAACCAATAAATTAATTCGCTTGAAAGTCATACTTTAAAAAGAAGTCAGTAGTGTAAGTTACTGTGGAAGGAAAAACAAGTATGCTCTTTCAAACCAGTGCATCCATCTGCATGTCTCTCAGATGCCTACCGCTCCACAGTTTTCTTGAGAGAATTTTTATCTATAAAATTGTTAAGGCTGTTCCTGATACCATAAAGGTACCCTGTGTCCAAGTAGTTGAAATACACACATGTAATAGATAACTACTTGAGATAACCATCTCCCAGTGATATTTTAAGGCCAGTGGTAACAAAGAGAGGAGAGGTGAGGACTCCCAGGGAAGTAAATCAAGTGGCAGTTTCACACTAAGGATATCTAGGGTCATTGTATAAATTCAAATTAAGACTAACTCCCATCTCAAGGCTATCATGTCGAAATATGACCAAAAAAAGCAAAGGAAATCACTGATTCATTTAAAAGAAAAAACAGAAATGGTTCAAAAAGATCAAGCTAATATCCTTAGGAGGTTATAAAGAAGGACAATATCTCACAACATGGAAACCTGGTGAACTTTCTGTGAGACCAATACACCTTTGTGAATTTGTAGTGAATCTAAAAATAGACCAAGCATTTATTTTTAGACACCAACTAATTTGAAAATGCAACAAAAGGAAGTAAGGATTATCTTTAAAACTTGGCTGTTAAAATAACTTTTTAAGAACAGTACTAAAACTACCTAGAGGTTACACTTTTAGGTATTATATATATTGAGATACCTTTAAAATACTGTTTATGAGAACATTAACCTAAAATACACGTATAGGTAATAAATTTTTACCTTACATATAAATTATGTAAACAGAAGCTGTCAAGATGTCTCATCGTCTACTCTATATCTGCCACGAGTTTCTCGCCAGTTACACAATGTCATGCTTTAATTCCTGACTTTGAATTGTTAACAAAGTAAAATGTGACTCTGTAAAAATTATCAGCACTAACATACAGCATATCGTGTTGGGCAAAATGAAGAAAGATTACATTTAAGTAAAATCAGTCTTTTACTCATTTGCATTCAAATCCCAAATATCACTATATTTCTTTCCTAACTAAGAAAAAGAATTACAATTAAAACCCTATTTGTTGTTTTTCTATCATTCAGAACTGAATCATAAAATATGTCAAAAGTGAACTCTGTCCTTATATATCGCAAAATATATATTATGAGAAAGCCATTTATAATTATATATAGATACTTCAATTAACTCAAAACTTTATTATTTAAAAATGTATTCTATAAATGGCCCATGTTTATTTCTACTAGAAAAAGTAATGGAAGTTTATTTTACCATACTCACAGGGAAAGATGCAGAATTTGTAGGGCCAGAAATGTATAAAATTTTTCTGATCTTCTTCAAGAAAATTAATACACATTTCCTAATGCAACATTAGGTACAGGACCTTGGAAGGGGCATGTCTAAGTGAGGGGCACGGAAGCTACATTCCATTAGCTACTTGGGATATCCACTTATGCACAACAGACAATTAATTTTTAATATTTCTCTGACTATGCTGCATAATAAGTTACATCAAAATATCATTACTTCCAGTCACATGCTATCTTTCATTTCCTGCTACTCTGACCTTCAGTATTCTATCTTTTCATAACCTACACCTCAATTATAAGAAATCCACCATAGGTCAAAGATGCCTTCTTTCTTGGTTGGCATTACATTCATCTACAAATAGAGATAAAATAATGAGTTTCCTGAAGACTGATTACAGTTCATAAAAAATTAAGTTAAGTAATTATACTCAGGTTAACTATCTGTTAATATACCAGATAGCAACTGGGGAAACAATTTTACCAGGCATGTAAAATAATCCAGAAATTTGTTTCAACATACATGTTTTAGTGTTGGAGAAACTGCCATGCATTGCTAATGTAACCTAATAACCTATTGTACTTTTGTGCCAGCAGAGATGGGGGAGAATACAGTATAAGCACATATGTATATGTGAACATTTATATTGGGTACTGGAGTCCGCCATCTTTTCTAGGGCAAATCTTTAATCTCCTGAAGAAAGACAAGAACAAGGTCTACTTCCAGCTGACCTAAACATTCATAGTAGTCTAGTTTTCCTAAACTGATCCAAGAAATATCTCAGAAAAATAACCTAACATTTTTAAAAGTGAGTCAAAAACATTTACTGAAATATTCCTATTGTGTAAGGAGAATCAGTTCATTTTTTAAGCAAATTGTTTTAGCTTTGGAAGTCTTTACCAATCTGTTTAATCCGCAATTAAATACTTGAGACTCCATGTAACCCAAAAAGTAGTACATTTGAAAATAATATATTAGTTGTCTTAAACTGTATTGGCCACTTTTACATTTTGTGTTATAATAAACTCATAATATGTATATAAACATTTGAATATCCACACTGGTGCAAGTATATTGTAATGGTTTATATATAATTCTCTCCATATATAATTTTAAATATATGAAAAAAAATTTTACTTAGTATAAATAAAAATATATATATTAGTGTTCAGGAGAGTTTTCAAATAGAATTGGTTTGATGTGATACCACCTGAATAAAAATTATGAATACTGATTTCCTGATTATAGAAACTCTGCATCTTGTCATGATGTATCCTAAAAATAAGCTGAAGTACAACTTAATCTTTATTACTTTAAAATAAATTACTGACTGACTCCTGTCTGGCTAAAAGTGGTATTACAGTTGCATCAGAAATTTAACAATGCAAAAATCATTTTTGAAAATGATGGAAGAAATATGAGAGTGTATCCTAGTTAGCTTTTATAATGTTATATTTAAAGAGAAATTAAAACAAAAAATAAAGAAATAAAATGAGACCTATCTGCCCCTGTAGTTATAAGCACATTACTCTCAGGAATAATCAAGAACTATGTAAACCTCTCCATAAGATTTTACCATTTTTTTTTGTTAGACAAAACAAACAAACAAAAAAACAAACAAACCCCACAAAAACCCTTAAGAAGAGTTTGCTGGTTTATATTACATGGGCCTAGACTGTTAAAAAAAAAAAGGGATATAAAGACAATCTATTTTTTTTTTTACCTCAGCAACAATAGAATGGCATGAGATACAGACAAATGGATGTAAGAAGCAGAGACTACAGATCAAATTTGAAAACCAGATGGTAAGAGAAAAAGGAAGGAATTTTTATAAATTCACTTAGAGACCCAAACACCAGGTTTGGCCGAAAATAGTATCAATCTTGGATGTGTATTAAATGGTATCAAGAGCAAAAACTGAAATTAGTGAATTGGAATTGCCTCAAATTCTAAATCATCATTTCTACTTCAGTTAATTTTCTATGAACCTATATCAGCTCTTAACGATTTTAATCAGTGCAGTTGTTTCAAAAATTGTTACTTTTAAAATTAGAGGATGAAACATACTCTCGTATGACTATTTAATCTTGGATGTATGTAAATAATAGTTTACACATTCCATCATTATATTACACTATATGAAAATTCCACAATATTTTCTAAACCTTGCATAAAAACACCTATCTGAATACACACACAGTTTCTCCTTCTTTCAGTGAATTTGTTATCAGTTATCTCTTTTGCAAGTTGAATGATAATTAAGGTGAGGAAATTACTGACAAAGCTGAGATAAAGAAGTGGAAAATTTTAGAAACATCAGTTGTAAATCTTATTTAGCAGTGACATTTCTTCCTCAATTTTTATGTAAATATATGCCTTTTCCTAATTAATCTGGACAGTTTAATCTGAAGAGATATTTTAACAGAATATAAAATATATAAAGGAAATGTACAAACTGTCAAAATTTATCACCATATAAAAATAGCTATGAGATTAAAAAACTGCTCATAATTACTAACACTGCATATAGATATGATTATAGGGTTGGGCATAATATTTTGGGTATTCTCTTTCTTGTTGATTTCTGTCTTATATGGATATTGCAATTTGAAGATTTAAAAATGCATATATTTAGCTATATTACAAGGAGTAAATTATTAGTGAAACAAATGATTGTCCTTAAGAGCCTTTAATACCAAACTGACTATTGCTTTGCTCTAAGAAAGATGTTACATCCTTTCCTGATCAAGTGGGCTTCCACGAAAACAAAGTGGCCCATAACTGTGGTGCTTCCTGATAATGAGTGAAAAAAAAATCTTAACATAATCAATTATCAAAAATTTTTAGATATAATCCCTGTATTTTTCTCACAAACAATAGCCCCTGGAAACTCTTCTTTAATGTACTCATTAAAATTAGGCATATCCCCTCTGTCCTTTGTTCAAAATGCTCTGGGAATAACGCACTAAAAGATGAGTGATATCTAAGTTGGTATCTAAGGGGAAGCAATGCAATGCCAACATAAAATAAATTTCTTTCTTTCCTCAGTCCATAATGATGATGTATGGTTCCCCCGCCCCAGAAGAGTAGAAAACACTTTTCACAGTATAGTCATCTACAGTATATACAAATTGTTTCTATAAAAGCCATATATACAGAAAACATCTCGGTGTTCATGATTAGATATGTTATATGGACCACTAAAGTAATTGTTCATTCGGTAGTCTATTTCCTCTAACTTCATGTAGGTATCAGGAATTCCAAAATCATGTGACCTCATGGAATACTTGCATAGCATATCTGCTTTCAATAACTACAAGGAGTTATAACTAAATTTCTTAGAAACCAACTTGAACACACTAAAATATACAAATAGCAATAACCGATTCCTTTAGTCCATCACCAAAGTTGCAATCTTCTGGATTTTCATAAAATGAAGTGAAGATCCACATTTTGTTTCAGCCCTTTGGGCAGAAACAAGGCCAAGCACAGATTGCCAAGATTTCAAATGCATTAATTCATAATTTATGACAATCTTCTTCTGGTACAACTTCCAGTATTATTTGTAATGTTCTGGTTATTCTGTCTACAAAGAAATAAAGAAGAGAAATTAAAAATGCACAGAACTCAGAAATGCGTAAAAACAGCAAAATGTGAATTATTTGGGGTTGAATACTGAAAACACACAACCGCATATTTCATAGAGCACTTTCAAGAATTATTTACTTCATTAAAATCCCATCATGCTCAATTAATTTATTTGTCACTTCTGTAACTTCCCATGATGGCTTCTCAGCAAGAATACATTAATATTTTGTATTCAAATAGGAATTTTTATTCATAAACCAGGAGGCTGAAAATATTTTGAGGCAATAGAACCAAGATATAAATAAATGTTCAAAAATACACTTCATATTCGGTTTAAAATTGGTTTGTTGTTTTAGTACCTATGAGATTACAACCAATTCCTCAGAAAAATCAAAAGACTCATACTATAATGTCCAGTCTTAAACATGTAGCGTATTGGGGCACCTGGGTGAATCAGTCATTAAGCGTCTGCCTTTGGCTCAGGTCATGATCCCAGGGTCCTGGGATTGGGCCCCACATCGGGCTCCCTCGAGGAAGCCTGCTTCTCCCTCTCTCACTCCCCCTGCTTGTGTTCCCTCTCTCGCTGTGTCTCTCTCTGTCAAATAAATAAATAAAATCTTAAAAAAAAAAAAAAAAAACATGTAATATTACTGAGTAAAACATGTTATGTCCCAGGGCCTTACTACCTCATCTGCAGAATGAGGGATTTGGGAGTGCCACCAGCAAGATGGAGGGCTAGGGGGTCCCAACACTTGCCTCCCCACCAAAAAAACAAAAAGAAAAACAAAACAAAACAAGGGAACCAAAAAGTACCCCAAGAACAATAAATAAACAGCTATAAACTGAAGAAAGCAAATCAGGGAAATTTCTAAACAACAAAGAAAAGGGGGCAAAAGTCTGGCAGAGCTAAAAAATTGAGGATGTCTGCATAGAAAAGTAAAGAAAGCATTTTGCCTGCATCGTCCCGTCCCCCAGTCAGAAGCTGAAAGACCCCAGCAAGCCTCGGTGTTGTGGATGTATGCAGCTTTTGCTACCGAGTTCTCCCACGGTCCTCCCCAATGACACTGGTGTGAGCTGATGAAGCGGCCTGCAGCGCCCCCACTCTGCATCTGCCTCCAGAGGCTGGGGCTGTTGCTGAGGTGAGATTTGCCCTTGGGGGTCTTGGTTATTGATATGCCCACTCTTAAGGACTGGGGGCTACAGCACATCACCATACACAAGACTGGAGCTGCCACAGTTCTTTGCCCACTCCAGCCCCAGACCGGGGCTTTGTCCCGTAATTACTGAGGCAACCTCTCCCCACTTAAGCCCTGCCCTCAGGGTCCCAAGTTACTCGTTGGCTGTCATTTTTGGGACCGTGCTGTTGCCCTGAGCCCTCCTCCAACAACTTTCCCAGGTCAAGACTCTGAACTATAATTGCTGAGACAGTCTCTTACTGTTCTGACTCCTACGCCTGGGTTCTAGGTCCTGGCTCGGACTCATCATTGCCAGGGGCACTGCCACTACCCTAAGAGTCACTCACTTCCTGTGTCTCGAGTCACACTTTGGCTACCATTATCAGGGCTGTGCTGCTAGTGCTCTGAGAACCCCCATCCCAGGTCAAGACTGAGCTGTCATTGCTGAGATGGGCTCTTGCTGCCCTGATCCCTGTCCTATGGGTTCCAGGTCACAGCTCTGACCCATCATTGCTAGGGGCACTGACACTACCCGGAGCCCCACCCCTCAAGTTTCACGTTGGGGTTCTGACCCATCATTGCTGGGACAAGGCTCCTGCTGCCCTTAACCCTACCCCCCAGGTCCTGGGTTGCAGCTACAGAATGTCATTGCCAGGGCAGTGCAGCCACTGCCCTGCGCCCAGATCCCTGGAGCCCTACCCGTACCTTAAACAGACTACTACCAGAGTTGTGCTATTGCTATCTTGTGAGTGTACTGGTGCCAGAATCGAGACTTTCACCCATATCCTCAGGCTGTGCTACCATCACATCTTGTTATTCCGGGACTCTTGTCACTGCTGCATTCCCTCCTACCAGCACAAGTCACAGTGGGAGCCTTTGAGACCCAGGTACCAGTTACATGGGATATCTGCATATTCCCACACTCTAGATATTAGTGCCGGAGCCACAGCCAGCACATCTATGCCCCAAGATGTAGGCACTGTGATAGTGCCACATGCACCTGAGCCTAGGATGCCAGCTCCAATCCTGCTCTGAGGGCTCTGAGTGTCAACATGACTGACCAGGTCAGCTGCCTCCCATGGGCAAAAAGATCCCGGTAAGGCTATCAGCAGATTTCTCAGCAGAAAACCTGTAGGGAATGGGATTATATATTCAAAGGGCTCAAAGAAAAGAAAACAAAACAAAACAAAAAAACTGCCATCAACCAAGAATATTTTATCCAGAGAAGCTGTCATTAGGAAATAAAGGAGAGGTAAACACTTTCCCAGACAAACAAAAGCTGAGGGAACTTAAAGCCAAGAGACCTGCCTACAAGAAATGCTAAAGAGAGTTCTTCAAGATAAATTATATATAGAGAGAGAGAAAGTAACATGAAAACGTAGGAAAGTAGAAAATTCACTGGTGAGGATGAATATATACTCAAATTCAAAATACTCTCATTTTGATCAGAGCAGAATTAAAAGAAATAGAGACAGAAAACAACAGAACAAAAGCAATGAAATTAAGAACTGATTATTTGAATAGATAAACCTTTATCTACATTAACTAAGAAGAGGATTCAAAAAGTAAAATCAAAAGAAAGAGGAGGGGTGTTTGAGTGACTCAGTCAGTTAAGCATCCAACTCTTGATTTCAGCTCAGATCATGATCTCAGGGTGGTGAGATGGAGCCCCGCATCGGACTCCACACTGGTCATGCAGCCTACTTAAGATTCTCTCTCTCCCTCTCCTTCTGCCCCTCCACCAGCCCCCTCTCTGTCCCCCTTTCAAAAAAAAAAAAAAAAAAAGAGGAGACATTACAACTGATACCACGGAAATACAAAGGATTATGAGAGACTTCTATGAACACTTATATGCCAACAAACTGAATAACCTAGAATAAATGGATAAATCCTAGAAACATATGCTCTCCCAAGATTAAATCAGGAAGAAGTAGAATCTCAATAAACCAATATGAAGTAGGGTGATTCAATCAGTAATAAAAACCTCCCAACACAGAAAAGCCTAGAAATAGATGGTTTGCACTGGTAAATTCTAGCAAACCTTCAAGGAAGTATTAACATGAATCCTTCTCAAACCGTTCCAAAAAAATTCTAAAGGGAGGAACACTCCCAAACTCATTTTATGAGGCCAGCATTATGCTGACACCAAAGTCAGACAAAGACATTATAAGAAAAGAATATCATAGACTGATATTCCTGATGAATATAGATGCAAAAATTCTCAAAAATATTAGCAAGTAAAATTCAACAACACAATAAAAGGATCATTTACCTGTGGTCAAGTGGGATTTATCTCTGGAATGCAAGGATGCATGAAACATATACTGGAAGTCCTAGCCAGAGCAATTAAGCAAGAAAAAGAAATAAATGGCACTCATATCAGAAAGAAAGAAGTAAAATGATCTCTGTTCACAGATGGGTGATCTCATATTCAGAAAACCCTAAAGACTCAACTAAAAAAAACTGTTTTAACTATTACATGAATTCAGTAAAATTGCAGGATACAAAATCAACATATAGAAATCAGTTGCATTTCTATAGAGTAACAACAAATTATCTGAAAGAGAAATTAAGAAAGCAATTCCATTTACAATAGCATTGAAAACAATAAAATACTTAGGAATAAATTTAACCAAGGGGTGAAAGACCTGTGTTCTGACAATTATAAGACATTGATGAAAGAGACTGAAGAAGACACAAATAAATGGAAACATATCTCATGTTCCTAAATTGGAAGAATTAATATTGTGAAAATGTCCATATGACCCAAAGCGATCTACAGATTCAATGCAATCCCAATAAAAATTCCAATGACATTTTTCACAGAAATAGGACAAACTATCCTAAAATTAGTTTGGAACCCCAAAAGACCCTGAATAGCCAAAGGAATCCTGAGAAAGAAGAACTAAGTGGGAGGCATTGCAATACTTGATTTCAAGCCATATTACAAAGCTACAGTAATCAAAACAGTATACTGGCATAAAAAGAGGCACATACAGGAATGGAATAGAGAGCTTATATACATAAATCCACATACATAAGAATGAAACCTTAGCTTGGACCTCTACCTTACATCATTCACAAAAGTTAACTCAAAATGGATCAAAGATTTAAATGTAAGACCTGAGATCATAAAATTCCCAGAAGAAAATATAGGGGGAAAGATCCTTGACATTGGTCTAGGCAATGACTTCTTGGATAAGTCACCAAAAGCACAGGCAATAAACACTAAAATAAACAAGTGTGACTATATTAAACTAGACAGCTCTGCACAGCAAAGGAAACAATCAACAAATTGAAAAAATAACCTACTGAATGGGAGAAAACATTCACAAATCATGTCTGATAAGGGACTCATAACCAAAATACATAAAGAACTCAGACAACTTAATAGCAAAAAAAGAAAATAATCCAATTAAAAATGAGCCAAAACCTGAATAGATATTTTTTCAAAGAAGACCTACAAATGGCCAACAGGTATATGAAGAGGTGTTCAACATCAGTAATTACCAGGGAAATGCAAATCAAAACCATAATGTGATATTTCTTTACACCTGTTAGGATGGCTTTTATCAAAAAGACAAGAGATAACAAATATTGGTGGGGATGTGAAGGAAAGGGAACCCTTATACACTATTGGGTGAGAATGTAAATTGGTATAACCATTATGGAAAACATAATGGCAGTTCCTCAAAGAAGTAAAAATTGAACTACCTATGATCCAGCAATCCTATTCCTGATTATGTGTGCAAAGAATTTGAAGTCAGAGTCTCGAAGGATTATCTTCACACCTGTTGATTGCAACATTACTCACAATAGCCAAGATATGGAAACAACCTAAGTGTTCATCAACAGAAAAATGGATAAAGAAGATGTGATTATGGAATATATTCAGCCATGGGAAAAAGGAAATCCTGCCATTTGCAACAACATTATGCTAAGTGGGATGAGTCAGACAGAGAAGGACAAATACTGTATAATATCACTTACATTACAGAATCCAAAAAAATATGAACTTGTTAAAATACAGAGTAGAATGATATTTACCAGGGACTAAAGGGTTAGGAAATTGGGGAGACGTTGTTTAAGGGTACAAACTTAGTTATGGAGATCTAATGCACAACATAGTGATTATAGTCAACAGTACAATAAATTACAAAAATTGCTAAGAGACTAAATCTGAACCAAAAAGAAATGATAAATACATGACATTATAAAAGGTGTTAACTAATGCTAGTGTAGTAATCATATTGCAATATACAAATATATCAAACCAACGCATTATACACCTTAAACTTATATAATGTCATAATGTAAATTATATCTCAATAAAAAAGATAACTAAAAAAAGAAGAAGGGACTTGGACTAGAAAGTAGTTCTTAAAGTATGATCCCTGGACTGGGAACATTAGCATAGCCTGAGTTATCAGAAATGCAACTTTTCAAAGTGCTATCCCAGGCCTACTAAATTGGAAACTGAAGGCGGGGCCCAGAAATCTGTGATTCTGCTAGACACTAAAATATAGAAACCAGTGGGCTGGATGATTTCTAAGGTCATTTTATCTTGGCAGTCCTAGAACTCTGTGATGCTAGTGTCCCAGGGTATTCGTTCTTGTTCATCTCTTATCTTTGTAATCGATCCCTACAGAATCTCTTTAAACTGTTACTGATCCTGGAACCTCTGGAGCTTATCTTCTTGACAGTTTCAGACCCACATCGTCTCTCATCCAGACATGCAATGTTTCTCCTCTTTCATGACTTGTCACCTGTAATAGTCCCTTTCAAGCAGTATTTCACGTCACTAAAAAAGATATATTTTTCATCCGTTGCTTTATAAGAGTGTTCCCCAAAGTTGTTTTTCTCCACACACTGATATTTATAATATACATTAATTATCAAGAGCTCAGCACAGTTCTGGCAAATGATAAACTCCATGTAAATCTTTCTTGAATAAATTATATTTGTTACAGCCCACTCTACACTGAGATATATATGTGGAATACAAGGGAGTGCTCAAGAGTAATAAAAGTCCACATTTACAGAAAAGGGAAGTGGTAAAATTATCTGAGAAAAATAGACTGTGGAAAAGTAAGTATCAATAGTATGGGATATATGGCTTTTGTAAGCAGAGAAGGAGACAGGGCTATCTGATAGGATGAAACAGTAAGAGATTTTAGGCATCTACAATGCTGGATTGCAAAGCATTGGGGTTAAATTTATATCCTCCCTATCTCTTCCTCCCTGAACTAATCCCTACAATGGCTGACTCTGTGTGTGTGTGTGTGTGTGTGTGTGTGTGTGTGTGTGTGTGACTATTCAGGCATGTATCTTCTGAACAAAAGCCTTTTCCGAAAGTCTGTTTCTGTATTCTGGGACCCCCAGCCCTTTGCTTTCTTAGACGTCTTACTTACCCATGTCACAATACTGCATCAGTTCCAGAGAAAAGGAGAGCAACTTAGAGATCTTAATGCTTTGCTTGTATGACATTCTCCTTTCTGAAAACTCAATTTAGATCTTCTATTCAGCAGCACATATGGAGCCAAAGAATCTGTTTTCTGGTTCTGCACACCCATTCTCTTCTTCCATGTTCAATCAGACCTATTACATTCTCTCCTATGACTTTTCTATGTTCTCTCTTGGGATCCCAAGATTTGAATAATTATCATAATGGAGGTTTGGCTAGAGTGACTGATTTTGGCCATGAGTAAGCCAAAAGCTGGTGTAGTTGGAACTACACCAGCTTTTCCTTCTAGGTCATCTACAGCGATGGGGTCAGATAGGAGTACTCAGCAGACCCAAATAAGCCTCTGTGGAAGCTTCCTGCTTGCCCAGGAGAACTGCGGTGCATGTAGTATTCAACTGCACTTGTGCTCATATAAGCCTTTTGACTTTGGGGATAATCAACTCCATGATACTCTTCTTTTTTACAGACCTATATTTTATAGATTTTATTTATTTACTTGAGAGAGAGTGTGAGAGAGAGAGCATAAGCAGGGGGAGGGTCAGAGGGAGAGCAAGAAGCAGACTCCCCAGTGAGCAGGGAGCACACACAGGGCTCGATCCCAAGACTCTGGGATCATGACCTGAGCCGAAGACAGATACTTAATCGACTGAGCCACCCAGGAGCCCCTCCATGGTACTATTCTTTTAAATAAAGTTGAGCCAATGAGTCTATACTTGGTGTTTTCAGTGACTGCAAGTTACAAGAGCAAATAGCAATTGCAGTAATTTTAGTTTTACTTTTCAGTAGTAAAGTAAAGTAGTTTTTGAAATCAGCTGAAACAACAACTGACCTTGCAAAATCTGATTTACCCAACCACGCTTGGTACAAGCATGGGATCTACAGCCAAAGCTGAGTAAGTCTGTGAAGTATTAGCACAAAACCAATCTTCCCCACAAGTCATAATGAAAATAATAGTATGTGTTTTTTTAAAAAGGCTGCCAAACCTTTTCACATGTATGGTCTCATTTTATCCTTACAATGAAGATGGTTTAGGCCCCTAAGAGATGTAGGCAAGCTTAGCTAATTTACAATATCACCCTGCAGACTTCGTGAAGAGTCAGTCAAACGCATTAGGGAGCTTTCAGTGAGGTATCAGAAGCTAAGTTACTGATGATACACCATAAGCAGCATAATGCTTTTAGGACCCCAGAATTGCAAAGTCATTGTCTACAGAGATGGACTATGATCATTTTGCTGGTGCTCCCCAGTATGATTCTTTGTGATCAAAGATGTTGCCTAAATGCAGCTGTCCTCCATATCTTGCTTTAGCAAGAGGGACCAGCTTCCAGTCATCCCACTCATCTCAGGTGTGACACAGTCTGGCTGATGAAGAGAGGCAGCCAAGCCAAAAGCTACTGCAAGCCCTCGCCAGAGCTTGCCAGGTCTAGCTACCCCCATGTATAGTGAGTATGTCAGTGGGGTGTCTGCCCCATTTTCCTTGGGTGAGAAGCTCATGTTTCTATAGATAAATAAATAAATAACCAGAAAAATTCACTACTCTGTCAGAGATTGCAGAAAAATGTGTTCTGTGTATCTGAGCACATTTTCTTTTCACCCTAGGAATGCTATCAAACAAACTGTGGTTCAATACTGGCATCCTGTGGCCAGATAAATTCATCAAATCTCTGAAAATCTCAGATCCTCAGGTTCTGAACATTCCTGGCTATCTGTACCAAGCAGATTTTCACCATTTCCTGAAGGCTGTTCAGTCACCTCACACAGTCTGTGAAAGCACCTAAGGTAAGATGTATTGAGATCAACTATCATTTCAGAAGGCTAACCCGTTCATGTATATCAGGGTGAAAATAAATGATAATAGAAAGTCTAGAGAATGTTACCCAACAACAACAACAACAAAAATCTGATATGAAGCTCTACAAGTTCACACTGAGCTTTTTCCTAACAAGGAGGCAGTTGGGAAAAGAGGCAAGGTGGTGGGCAGGACTCCGCTGTTTGTGTGTCTATGTATGAGTTTTGTTTTGGCCAAAGGCTAGGAAACTACTTGCTATTGCAGCAATAAATATCATGAATTTTCTTTATTTTACTACAAGAATGCTGCCTAAGAGGAAAATCAAACAAAATTATGGAGGACTGTTGTTTTTTGCTACTTACTTTCAAGGCAGTTATAAAGATAAAGGGTTACAAGGCCCGCAGTTTAAAGGCAGAACTGCCATGCTCCCTGGTAAGACTTAATGGCATTTATGAGATCCAAATAACCATCATGGGACTACCGCATCATGGCTGCTTTCACAAATGGCTACACTAAATTTGGAATCCTTGGAGATGTTTGGAACATCATTAGAGGCAGAAAAACGACAAAAAACTTCAAAATCACATAACCATGGAAAACCATCAAAGAAGGATCAAGTGTGAAAACTGACAAAGAAATGGTGCAAAATATGTACATGGTAGGAGGGGAAAGGATGTTTAGAGTTGGCTGCCTCCCAACTGCAGGAGTGCAATGCCTACTACGCAGAGAAGGCATGGAATCTGCTCTCTCAACATGCTCTGCCTCATCATCGTCCAACTCGAGGGCTACTAGCTCTCTCTTCCTCAATTCGCCTGCTTTCCCATGGCTCTTGGGGGTTTGAACCATCTCTAGCCAGGATCTGAGACAGACACAGACCTCGCAACGATGAACGCTAATCTGTCCCAAACATTGGTAATGAGGACAGCAATCCTAAGGGTAGTTTGCTTAACAAGATTCTTTTTTTTTTTTCTTTTCAGGAAAGCCTCTATTTTTATTGCCTACAACAGAGAAAACGTAACTAAAAATATTCCGCAGAAAACTAGTGTGATCTAACAGGAAATAGAGATTAAATATCCTTCCAGACAATCAGTGTGCCCGTGTTAGCCTTAAGGAACCCAACTTTTAGAGTAATGCCTCTTCAGGGAGTAAGTGTTGCTGGCTAGAAAACAAAATTCAGATATAAATCGTAGCATAAGGTCTAAAGATACTAAATACCACTTAAAAGCTAATAAAGAGTAGTAGCAAAAGTCTATATTAAATGGCTGACTTCTAAATGAGTTTGTGTAGCACACTGGAGAGCCAATATGTATACATATTTCGGGGCTTTTTGTTTTTTAGTTTTAGTAACACTGACATTATTTATTAACAATTTTACCGGAAATATCAGAAATCTCCCTGAACTTCTTACTGGGCCTTCAAAAATTAATTATGGTTAAAGAAGTAAATTAAAATAAAGGACAAGAACAATAGCTGTTTTCTAAACTCCCTAAACTCACCAAACTCACCAGCAAGAACATGGCTGTTCCTCTGGCTACATGTTTTTACTTTGCTCTTGTCCCCCAAGCACCTACTGGAGGGAAAGAGCATGGACTTTGAAGTCCAGCAGATGTGGGTTCAAATCCTAGCTAAATGGTTTAAAATCTGTACACTCAAAGAAAAGTCCTCTACCTGCCTGAATCCTGGTTTCCCACCGGGTATGGGAATAACAAACATTTATCTCTCACAGGGAGCTTGTGGAAGATGGAATGAGATGATGTGTGAGGGGAAAGGCCTCACCCAGCTGAGCCCCTGACAGAGGGGTAGGTTCCCCACAGAGGCTGCTCCTAAGCACCCTTCCTACCTACTCATAGCCTATATTTCCTCTTTCCCCAACCTACCTGGTCACCAAGCCCTCTGGGTTTTTCCTCTTTAACAGCTCTCACTTTCTCTTAGACCCTGCCAGCATTGTCCATGTTCAGACCCTTCTTAATCCTTGTACGGGGTTAATGTGGTAACTACCAGTCTTGAGTCTCTTCAGCCTTGACCCTCTCTAATCCATCTTCACTATACCCAGGATGATTTTTATGAAATACAACACTACTTGAGTTTGAATTCTAGCTGGTCTACCTAATATCTGCATGACTTGAAACAAGTCACATGAATTCTTCCATGGTATAACTCAAAATCTATAAAATAGGGATGAGAACTTTTCTTACCTCAGAAGATTGTTATACAGATTAAATAAGGTCGTATATGGGCTAACACACAGAAATCACACAATAAATATGAGTTGTTATTCTTCTCTTCATTGTTCTTGCTGTTCTTATGACCCTTCTGTGAATTGCCATGCCTATTAAATAGGGTTGTGTCATAATCATATTTAGGACCTTTGTGGGTCTCTATCTCATTCCCTATCAAATCTCATATCACTCAGCAAGTGGCATGTTATGATATAGAACCAATAAACTGAGTTCAACCCAGAATAAAAAATAATTAGGTTAGTAAGGGATTCAGGAAAGCAATTAGGTCATTTATAGAACTGCTAATAAAATTCTATCTAAAAAAAAAAAAAAACTATTCTCTTAAGAAGTGATTAGAGCAGCCCAAGCTAAATATCCTGAAAGGATTGAGTGGCTGTACCCTAAACATCCTTCCTGCTTTTTCTTCTCCTAGTTCTAATTAAAATGCAATAACGTATTTAAACTAGCAATTGTCTTACTTATATTTTTAAACTTTAAGGGGTGTGGGTGTACAAATAGATGGGTTTTCCACAACATGGTCCCTCAAGAGGTCCTGAAATTGTGTAAAAGTCTTACCTGACATTCTTCTAAACCACTTGGGTTTCTTGTCCCATATGATAAAGAGATAGTATGCAGGAACCCCAGTCAGAGTAATGATGAAGCCAATCCCTGTACTAAATGGGTCCGAATACAGGGAAAGGGCAACCATGAAGAAACACGTGAAAGAAAACAATGCTGGGATGAACAGCGGCACCTGGAACACAGCACAGGAAAAAAAAAAAATCACTTCAAACAGTTCTAGAGACAGAAGATGGGTTCAAGAGGAGCACATCAGTCATAGGATCGGATGATCCCCACTGGTCATGTGAGCAGGTGACCGGCACCATCCTACCTTTACCTTAACAGCAACTTTGATAGGGTGCAGAGAATGTAGCAAACATACTCCCTTAAATTTTTTTTTTTAAAAAAATCTTTGAATAGAATAAAACCTAAGGATAAATAAGTGTGTTTCATTAGAGATGTTTTGTTTGAAGGGTTTGACTAGATAAGTACCATTATGATTTATGTTTTTGATTTTAAAAGGTTGGCTCTTTGATAATTATGATTAGAATCTGCTTTAATGTAGAGTCAAGAGCAACGGCTGCTTGTTACATGTTAAAGCCTTTCAGTGCATATTGATTTTCTGTTGGAGACTCACAATAAGAACTGACAGGAATAAAACAGACCAACTCCTATTCAACCGCTAATAAAGATGTTGCTAACATTAGGCAATGGATGAAATTAGAAACAAATTCTGACAACATGACTGACAACATTATCTGTGTTATTTTTTAAAAGCAAATAAATAGTGAGGTTAAATCAATCCATGAACATTCACGGCTAAAGGAGATGAGAAATAGATTCGTCAGCCTCCCAAAAGGAAATGCTCAGTTACAGTAAACGGTATTCTCTTAAGTGGTACATTCATACATATACCTTCACTTTCCCCATGTGTCCACACTTTTATTCCTTCTAGAATATCTAATTTAAAAAAAGAGCAATGTCACAAGTGATAAGATTTAAGAACACTTAAAATGACTGTTTTGTAAAGCAGCATCCTTTGTAGAGTTTCAATTAGTGACAATTCCACGTATATCCGCCTCCCTCTTTCTCAGCATGGCTATCCACAATTACTCAGCATAAAGATACAAGTGTCCCACACTTTGAACACATCAGGTCATTAGACACATCCAAGAAATAGCAACATAACAAATACCTTATATATATATATATATATACATCTACCCCTTTTCAGAGATGTGACATACAAAGTTGGGTATATCACATAAAAGGCTTGATGAATTATTTTTCCAAGCTAACATAAATTCAACATGAAGGCACTACCTGCAAGAGTTAAACATTTTATTCCAGAGGATGCTGCCCCCCGCCCAAGCTCCTCCTCATCAAGTTACGACAAAGGGAGGACTAGGTATTAGAAGAAAGATTTATGTAAACCCATCAAGATTACTGAGGTTACCTTGAAAGGACGATGCATATCTGGGCGTTTGTATCGAAGATAAATCAGCCCAGCAACTGCCAGCCCAATAAAAAGCCACCTGGCAAAACTGAGGAAATTCAAAAGACTGTAGAGGTTCCCAGAGAAGAGCATTATCATCGTCAAAGGGTACTAGGGCAAAGGGGGAGAAAAACCTCACTCAGTGAGTTAAAAGAGAGCACAGCTGATAACAAACAATAACATCACTATACATTATGATTACCTTTTTCATATGATTATTTATACTGATAAATGACCACAGTGATTAAAACCTATATTCAACTAATTTCTTATCTATATTCTGCTCTTACACCCCATTACGCACCAGTAACAGCATGAGATCATCATCATTACCACTTAATCAGATGAATGTTATATGGAAATTTAGTTCTTAGTTGTTTTTGCATTTGAGAGAAGAGAACGTGTTTTCAAAGAGTAAAACACAGGATAGTCAATGACTTAAACGTAAAGACCCAGAGACTGAGATGGTTAGCAAATAACTAATACTAAAAATCAAAAGTGTACCCAATTAGAAAATTCGCAGAGCACTCTGTAAATGGTTTCTGACAAGCCCTTGGCTATGCACACACGTGAAACGCAGCCACTTCAAGGTGACTCTGCCAACTCCTGAATGCAAAATATTGACCTTTCCTTCCTCCACACTTACTCTCCCCATGCGCTTGCCATGTGTGACCCTCAAGACCGCAGAAAAGAATGAAGCACAGAGATCAGCATAGCAAGTCTCTGCAGCTGCACACGCCAAGGACAGCACGACTGATAGCAGAGGCTTAAAATGAAAGCCCTCTCCACCGAATAATACATTCTGTTCCCACAAGTGACGTTAACTTCCAGATTCCGCACAGAGAGTACAGAGAGTACACGTACTTTACAAAGAGATTTCAAAGGAAACATTCTGAAACAAATTAAATGCATGAAACAAAATGTCCAATGTATTCTATGGTGCTCCTGACAGCAGATTCCATTTGACAAAAATGTTACAAAAATAGTAGGTAAAAATGAATATAACATTGTCAATGGGTATTATAAAGGACTTTTACACCTTATGCAGTTTTTTGTATCCCACGCTTCACAAACACTTTGCATTAAGAATTCTACAACTCAAATTTCCGTTTTGGTGCTTTTATTTCTTCCCTATAGAGTTGGTCTCAAATAGCTCACTTTTTATCACAGAATTACTGCACTGTCTAGGACTTCATGTGATTTTTTTCTATTAGTTTTCTATGCATTTCATTATAAGGAGCCTACGATACTATAACGTACACCTAGGTGTTTCTCGACTGTGGCTTTTCGCTCCACTTTCAGTTCGCAGATTTGGGACTTGTTGCTCTACATCCTTTTCTGTGAGGCTCTGTGTCAATGACAGAAGCCAAGGTAGCCATTTCCCTCAGAGCTCGCAAATTTCTACAAAGGTGAAAAAGAAGTGATGTGCTTATCGCCCCATAGCATCAAATATGCATCGGAAATACTGAACAAAGGGAAGCGATGGAAAATATCCTGCCTCCCAAACTCCGCCAAGATACACATAGAGCCAATCCAGCAATGAATGAGAAAGTAAAGCCCTATCTAAAGTCTGCTTTGAAATCCTCTTTGCAGGTGCCTGGGTGGCTTAGTTGGTTAAGCGACTGCCTTCGGCTCAGGTCATGATCCTGGAGTCCCAGGATCGAGTCCTGCGTCGGGCTCCCTGCTCAGTGGGGAGTCTGCTTCTCCCTTTCCCGCTCCCCTCCTCTTGTGCTCTCTCTCTCTCTCATTCTCTCTCTCAAATAAATAAATAAAATCTTTAAAAAAAAAAAGAAATCATCTTTGCTAACTGGTTATTCAAACTTATATGTAGGTATACTTTTTAATATGCATTACCAAAACAATAACTGCTGGCAGAGGGGTGTGCTTGCGGACATGAATCATGGAGAGGAGTTCTGGAAGGTGACCCTCTCGAGACGCAACATAGAATAACCTGATGGGAGAAAAACGTGGCTGGCATTGACTGTACAATTGATCATTTCAAAGAGAAAAATCCAGAAATCTAAGAGAAAACTTGCATCTAATTCCATACCAACGGTTTGGCATTTCTTAGGTGGATTTCTTCAGTTTCACTGTCCAGGTAAGGCAGAGAATCATCAAGAGAAATCTGACTTCAAATTTTATAAAATCTGCCAATAATTTCTCTTATTCTTTGAGGAGAGCCAATAGCAACATCCGGCTCAGCATGGCTTTCCCTACATAGGAATAGTTCTAGATTCCTAATATTGTATGTGTGCTGTCCATCCGATCCAGCCCGACATACACAGACATGCCCAGGTACACACATAACATTTATATTTTTCTGATTGGATCTTAATCTTATGTTAAAATAAAAGGGGCTTTTATATCAAACAAAACAAAAGGGATATGGATGGTAGGGTGGTGATTTCTGGTGTCTCTTACTTTACTTTTTTTCTTGTTACCTTTAGAGAAACAAAAGATTTTATCACCAGAAATAAAATGCTGTTGTTAGACTCTATAGACATACTATTAAAAAAAAAAAAAAAAAAAAAGGCTCCATGCCCAGCTTCAGCGTAGGCTATGAGTAGACAAGCAGTGCCCTCTAATGGGCAGAATGAGACATGCTGTTGATACTTGGACGAAGATTTCGATCTTAATGTCTCTTTAAAAACAACAGCTTTGGAGGCACTATTTCTTCTCTTTTTAAACCTACCCTTATCACATCCAATCTCAAAAACAGAAATGCATTTCTGGAAATGCTTGAACTCACTCACCTGGAGACAGCAAACACACCACCATTCATGGAGCCAAAGCAGGAGAGGGCAACAAAGATCGGAACTGCTAATGAGAAATTTCCCAGTAGCCGCTCAGAAAAGGTCTAGTGAAAGACAGAACGAAGCAAATTAATGCTCTGCCAGAAAGTGGAATAAAATGAAGCAATTTAGTCCAAACTCGCTCTATGACTTTGTTTTAGCCTGCTGATACGTGTATGTTTTATAATCTTTCTTTTTGGTTAGGGTCAGACTAACTTCTTAGACAATAATCAGAAGCAAGTACCATGGCATTGCTTGTTGCAAAACTATGGGCAAAGGTCTAAACAAGCACCTTCTCCCTACTTTCAAAAAGCAACGACCCATTTATTGAATTTTCATCAACCGTGATATCTATCATCTCTGATTCTGGTAGGTAGAAAAAGCTCAGTTCAGAAGTTCTCCTATTGGAAACAGAAAGCCTTCTGTAAAATGCCTTCTCTCTAGCCTGGAAAGCCACATTTTGATAGCGAAGTACAAAGGTACACCGAGAAGTATCATGGATACTTGTTTCATAGACCAGTCCTCCTGTTATGACACAGAAGTACACTGAGATATAACTGACGACTTAATCATTTATATCGCATATATGAGCAGTTCTGAAAATCTTTGCCCCAAACAATCACATTAGCTGAATGTCTGTTTATTGAGTCCTCCCTCCCTCTCAGGTATCTGCGAGTTCCTTCTGTGGTTTCCTATCATAAGGCTAGAATACAAACACAACTCTGAGAAAATCCAGCCACAGAAAATACGAAAGATAAATGACAGAACTTCTGAAATATCCTTTTATGCCATGGCACAGGCAAATTTCCACGAAGGATGTATTAAACACACACACACACACAAAAAAAACAACCATGTGGGGTTCCTTAGTTGTCCTTGATGCAGCTGGTCCTGTGTAATTAATGGACCACATTACGCTCAAAGAGTAAGTGGTGCCCTTTGTCTAGTAAGACGAGATAACTGACCTGACCTCAGTAAGCTCTGGACACTTGGTTGTCTGGGAGGACTTACAATAGCGGCAAAGTCTTTTTTTTTTTAATACGGTGAACAAGTCCATACGTTCACGTGAAATGAGATAATTTGTTCCCTGTGGATGTTGCCTATATGAGGTAATAGCGACTATTTTAAAAGGAACTGACATCTAGTGAAGGGAAGTTACTTTTTCACCCTTCATTGTTATGAGGTCATGAGTAAATGCCCCCTTACCAGCTAAGTTTTTATACAAAATAAAAGTATGTGTCACAGAATAACAGGCCCATAGCCTGACCTTTGAGAGCAAAGATGATCCTGAAGTCAAATAAATTTTGGAAAACGCTGTAAAATTATGAGTATCCACTTCTTAGGGAGCTAAAATGCATATTAGCACCTTTAATATTCTGAGAAGCTCCATAGCAACGACATCTGTTTAACTTTGAATAACTCAGCATTTCTAAAAATTAGTAATATCCCATTACTGGTATTCAAAAGGATATACTAGAACAAACAACTATATATGATCATCCCTTGGAAATTCTTAAGTGGTACTTTGGGAAAAAGATTTTAAGTTAGCATTTGAAAAGTTTACAAACAGGAAAGAGTACAGAATAAATTACAATTCCCATACCAAAAAATACATGCATTTAAATTCAGTAACTGCCCACCTATCCTGAAAGTCACGTTGGAAGAACACTATCTTCTGTACAACACGCACACATGGAAATGTGTTTTCAAGCATGAATATGGGGAAATGTTTTACACGAAATGAACAGTGCAGAGAAACCATATAGGACTTTGGCTCTATCGGCTAAACGGAGTGTGCTAAGGCGTGTTCTAAAATTTTTAAGTGCTCATTATCATGCAGGTCAAGAAACGATTACTGAATTTCAAAACACTTTCTGCTGAAGGGAACGACTGTGAAATTGCATCAACTCATTAACCTAGATTCAGATTGGCCTTTGCTCAACTTGGACTCACCACGGCCACCGCATTTGACAGTAGCAGCTCCTCGGCACTAATGCTTGTAAAGTAGGCCACGTTCGTCAGCACGTAGCCAACGGTGACGACAGCCATGGAGATACAAATGGCAAGGGGCACGGTTCTGAAAGGCACAAAGGAATTGCTTATTAGTCATCATTTGTTAGTCATTCTCTGAAAGCAAAGGCCATACGGCAACGGGCTAATTCAGACAAAGAATAAAATAGTATGCATGATAATTATAGGCTCTGTTGGGCATGTATATCTTATCAGGGTGAAGTACTGCAGAGCCCTTTGTAATTTAATAAGGTCCGCGGGAGCAGAGACTTCATTTGTCTTGTCTCCTGCTCCACCCCCAGAACATGTGGGTCCTCCCATTCTTGGAACCCATAAATGCTACAGCAGTGTTTCTCACACTTGATCATGCATCACCTAGAAGGCTTGTTGAAACACGGTTCGCTGATCGCATCTCAGAGTTTCTGATTCAGTAGGCCTTGTACTGCTAACAAGTTCCTGGGCGATTGAGGGGACCACACTTTGAGAACCATGGGCCCATATTCTTTTCTAATACTAATTTACTGCCTCGACACCTTTCTAATACTAGGCCCCAGGAAGGTCTTTCACATTCAGCTTTTCCCCTTCAGTAGCTTCCCTTATCAGCAAATAAGTTGTACCCTTTTGGATGCATAAGAGCAAGATACATCTACCATTCTAAATGATAGTAAAGATAATTTTATATATAACACAAAAAGCACGGAAGTGCTCCCAATAATGACTTTGCACTGCCCTGCTGTGAGTTCAAAGGAAGCTCAAGATCGTGAGTATCTATTAAAGCAACAGTGCAGATAATCCCATGAAATTAGAGGTGACACGCTGAGAAGTACATATGACCGGACCGTGCTGACACTCTGTGGCATCCACAAGTACCCGGCACAAATGCAATGTTATGTCTTCATTTAATGCACTGGGAAAGCCAGGAGTTACTGACCCTAATAATTTGATTCCATGTTACCGATACACATTACTTGCTTAACATAATCACCTCTTCAGACTCTCTGCAGTTCAAGCAACTTAAACCTTCAGCTCCCCGCACAAAGGCTGATCGGTTTTTTAGCCACACAGCTTATCAGTCCTCATGGAGCCTTAACCCTGCTGGGTGCCGCTAATGAAGACCTCAATATAATTTCTTCCAAGATGAAAATACAGTTCAGAGCTGGGAGAGGAAAAAAATAAAAAAAGGAGGCACAGCCTGCCTCACTCCCCAAGCTGGGTATGTTTAGCACACGAAGTCCCAGCTCATTATGCTGAACAGCACTATCCCCTGTTGAGAAGGGGCAAACCTGGCCAGTCAGCAACTGCCATGCATTATGCTGCTTGGAGCCTGACACTTCCCCTGATCCCCAAAGCCTTAAGCCTTGATGGGGAAACACACTGACCTCTAAATCCTGGCATCCTAATATAAAAGTAGCAGATGTTCCCCTTCCCCAGTGTGAAGAGGGTCCTGTGGAATTTTCTGTTAACACCATAACATGCATTGCTGGCTGTGATTGATAAATGCTAAATTTAAGCAGAGGAAATCACTGGGCCAATTAAATACAAAGGAGTGAGAGACATAAGGCATATTAAAGATGAATTCTGTTTCTCTGAAAGAAAGACAAGATGTAAATGCAAAGGGCTAAGATGTATTGCAAAATGCAAAAAAAAACTAACAATTTTACTCTCATCCAGATATACTATATAGATACTAGAGGGAAAAATCAAAGGAGCTTAAAATACAAGACAAAAGTGAGAAAGGGCCCAACCTTGTTGCAGTCCAGGCAGACTGGAAGGTGTATGTGCAGCTTTTCAACCACTCCCTGTCTTATTTTAAACTTGAGTCTTTTCTGTTTTTACAACATCCCAAATGGTGTGTTAAGCTCCTTCTCTGGAGGAGAGAAGCAGGGAGGGAGAGGGGGAGAGAGAGAGAGACTCTATTCCTTGCAAGGATGGGATTAAGAAGTGTAAAGTTTCTGTTAATAAAAACTGAGGTGACATTGTTAAGTGCAGCAAAGCAGCTAACCTGTCCAGGACAGGTAGCCCTGTCACATCTTGGGGCGCTGCAAAATAGCAGGGACAAGTCAGTCTGAAACGTGGGCCGTGGCCCTCCCAGCACAGAATCTCGCCTCTGCTCGGCTCTTCCAAGGCAACCTCCCCACTTCCCGCTTTGAGATTATGGTATGTCTGAGGGAAGTTTTCTAAACTGATTTTAGCAGAAAGAATCCTAAAAAATCCAACTTTTTTTTTCCTCTGCTTGTCAATGACAAAAACTGTAGCAATAGCTGCTGCCGTTTACTTGGTGGCTGTCATGAGCCCGATATTTTATTAGGTACTTTACATATTTGCCTCATTTTATCTTCGGAAAATCCTGTGAGTTAGGAGCATCATCACCATTTTATACGTGAGGAAATGAAATCTTAGAGAGCCTAAATAACTGTTTAAGGATACACAACTGGTAAATGGGAACCCAGAAATCAGCTGATCGATCCTCGCTGAAGTCACAGCATTTTAACCACTAAAGTGTACTCTCTCTCTCATGCATGTGGATCCTCAATCTTTTAACTCTTCATTTTCAGAGAAATCATAATTGTTGAATATGTTTATTGCAAAGCTCTTATCAAGATTGTATTTCTCATGTAGTCACTGAAAATGCAGTTTTATTTACTATAAAGGTCGGGAAGAGAGTTATTCCATGATTTTTATAATTTTTCTGTGTAACATGAACCGTAATGTCAAGTGAATGTTTTCAAAAGTTTTGATTTTTAGAAAATGGGGTTTGTATTTTTTTAGATTTAAAGGACAACGGAAGCTCACTTAATAAATTTCCCTAAACAATTTTTGCAGGAAGGAGGAAAAGCGAGCATGTTTGTCAGAGAAGCTGAAACATATAGATTACTAACAATTTTACTCTCATCCAGATATACTATATAGATACTAGAGGGAAAAATCAAAGGAGCTTAAAATACAAGACAAAAGTGAGAAAGGGTCCGACCTTGTTGCAATTCATAACATGCCCAGGAATTTCTCTCTAAGTAAATTAAGCCATGAGAATTGGAGGGGGTATGGCAAAAGAGCCACTATCTTCTGTCCTCAGGTTCCATTTCACTTTGACAAAAGGAAGGAGGAGAAGAGTTTGTGGCTGCCTTGGCTTAAACAGCAATCAATTACCGAGGAAAGCAGTTGACATGTTCAGAAGGGCTTGGCACCATGTGGTTAACTCCTGGGTTTCAAGCATCAAGGCTTAAGAGCCACTGGGTGAGCTAATAAAAGCTATTAGGCCATGCCAGAGCAATCTTTCTGGAGGCTTTAGATGCAGAGGACAGATAAGCACGGTTAGTAACTCAAGATTAAGGCAAATGGCACGTGATAATAAAATGAATTAAAGGGACTAGTAGACCACTGATATTTCAAAGCCTCTGTGTTATTGGAGGTACCCTCCAATTCTAAGTGCAACAAAAGCATTGTCTTTAAGCTGAATAAAAATGACTCACACCTATGAGTTCTCTTTTTTGAATGTCCGTGCATGTCTACTATGATTAACAAAATACAAATGTACTGAAAAGAGTTATTTAATCCTTAATACCTCTAGTCATTATACAAAGTCTTTTCAATTAAAGGCCATTAAGTATGTGAGAATCCAATAATTGTATTAGCTGCACTTAGTTTTCAATCAAAAGGTCTTGGATAGTCTTCTTTTCCTCTGGGTTTACTTTAAATTGGTACCTATAACCTGTCTATGTCACACATGGATAAATATTTGCTTTCTTTGAAATTATTAAATGGAAGTCTCTGCAACATCTGCTTAAAAGCACTTCATTCCAAGGAATAGACCTCCCCAGGTATCCAAATGGTCCCAAAAGTAATGGCTGGTAGCTTATATTTGTATAATTTACAAAGCACTGACAAATACACTTTATCTTCAAATATGCACATGCCATTCCAAATCCTTTGTGGAATGAGAGTGTAAACGAATAACAAACAAAATTCACAACAACCAAATGAGGCAAGAGGTTGCTGAAATTGTTCCCACCATTTTCAAATAAGGGAACCAACGCTCAGAAAGTTAAGTGATGTGGCCAAGGTCACAAGAATAAGTGGGAGGGCTGAAACTTGAGCCTACATCTTCCAGATTCCACATTCACCATATAACCTGTCATGATACCATGGTTCCCTTGTGCCTGCTTTAACTCCATGGACAAGGTCCCTAGGATTCTTATGAGCTGACAAACATGTGTTTTATTTTGTATAAGTAATCCAAATACCCGAAGGCTGGATGTAACAATATGACACGTTTTATACCAAGTGTATTTTCTCTGTGCACCAAACAGTCATCACAAATAAACTTGCAAATAATGCAGCATGGGATGCATTTTTCAATATGCTTTGCAACTGTATAATAAAACATCAGAAATGACCATTGTTTCCAATGTTTTATATTGGCTAGAAAGACTCTTGCTGCAAACACAGAATGAGTCAACCTCGCTTGATTCGCCAGAGATTTGAGGACACCTGAAGGTTACAGAGATTTCTGATTTTCAAACCATATGAGCCATTTATTCATCACTTGAATTTAGAATATTCCTAAAATTGTTTTATAACTTGATCCAAATTTTCCGAGATTTGTGTGAACCAAAATAATTCCCACACAATCCCAAGTGTTGCATACACAATGGGGACCACAGAACTCATTGATCCTGGAGCATCTAAAGTTGTCTTTGAGCCAGGGGACTGGGCATGATGACAGTCAGTTATGTAAAGCCTGCTCTTTTATGTTCAAGAATTTTCTAAGGGAAGTAACTGATGCTTCACACTTTCTATTTAAAAATCATTGGGGCGCCTGGGTGGCTCAGTTGGTTAAGCGACTGCCTTCGGCTCGGGTCATGATCCTGGAGTCCCGGGATCGAGTCCCGCATCGGGCTCCCTGCTCGGCAGGGAGTCTGCTTCTCCCTCTCCCACTCCCCGTTTGTGTTCCCTCTCTCGCTGTGTCTCTCTCTGTCAAATAAATAAAAATAAAATCTTTAAAAAAAAATTAAAAAATTAAAATCATTAATATTTTAACACATGTATGTGACATTCAGGAGAACGGAGCAGGGGAAGGAGGGCTTAAGAAGTGCAAGAAAATGGTAAACTTCTTAATATGTGAGATGCAAAAAAAAAAGTAAAACAACTTGCAAAATATTTTGCAATTCTATTAATAAACTAGGCACTATTTATTCATATATCATTGAAAATGTAACTGTGATTCATCTCAAGACATTTAAAATTATATTAAGTACCTCTTGATTCCAAGTTTTTATTTTAGAATCATCTTGTTTCACATTTTCTTTTTAATTACCCTATAAAGACCTTGAAAGCTTTTCTATAGCCCTGACACAGAAATGACTCAAGCACCTCTTTTATTTCTCTCTTTTGTATCCACCAATCAATTAATTAATTAATTTTTGCTGAATCACTCTGTTTATACACTGCTGTTAATTTTAGCTCACTTCTCAAACTTCAGTCATGTGTTATAGACAAAAACATAAGTAATGGTATATCTTAAAGAAAATCAATCTATATTTTTCATTCACGTGATTTTTTTTTTCCATACATTTTTGCATACTTTCCCTGACTCTTGCTCACACCAAACGCTCTAGAGAGCCCTAGGCACAGAATCATCCTATCTGGCTATGTCATTTCTGACATTTCGAGCAGGGATTGAATTACAAATAAGTGTTTTTGACAGTTTTCCAGACTTGAAACAATTAGATTACAGATGGCTGGAATCACAGATTCCTTTATGCGTTTTCAGTGATTTTTGCCTCATTGTCATTTAGTGCTATCACTATATCTCTAGTTATCCATGGTGAGTGGGAATTGGGCTGCTAATAACATAAAAGAAAAGTACTTGAGGAGACATAGCAAGTAGTTGAGGGAAATATGGGGCTGTCACTAAAAGAAAAAAAAATGTAGCAAGAAGAAGAATCATGTTCAGTTCTGACTTAATGACAATTTCTGGGCCAAGGATGAACACAGAGATGTGACCAGCAGATTGTCACATAAAGGTACACAGTGATCCCACTGATTTCAGGCATTAAACACCCGCCCTCTGCTCCTCAGGATCACCGCAAGGCTATGGATGTTTCCACTGAAACATTTTAAATTTCAATACCGCTGATGTCTAATCTAAATCTCACCATTCTCCATTGTCCACAGATGAAGAAGTCCATAAACAGAAAGAGAAGACAGAGAGACCTGTAGAGAGATGTAAGAAATGAACAGACACAGATTAAAAGACTGCAGGGCTGAAGGAGTTTCATGAGAAAATGTAAGGAGGGAAGTAGGTACGGCAACACCAAAGAGAACAAAGAACTAAGATGGAAACTTACAATTCAGACATAGCGTGAGAAGCAATCAGAAGCATTAGTATAAGCATTTAATCCCGAAAAATACTTATTTTTTATCCTATTAAAATAAATTCATCACTAAATAAAATTAAGCTTGAAAGTAAATTTTCATTTGCTTCAATTTCATTCAAAAAAAATAACATGGGCTACATCTCACTTTTTCTCATGTTCTAGAGATTTAGAGTATGTCTTCCAGATATATTACAATTATTCATATTTATCATGGGTAAACATAAAGATATTAGTAGGCAATTTTGAACGTACAAAAACATTATTGGTTTCCAATAAATGTTAGCCATTAAATAACTGGAAAGATAAAATATTTTAATAACAATAAATTTCACACCAATGTTCAATTCTTATTTTTGTTACACTGTTTTTACCATATGCCTTTTAAAATTTCATTATTTTCCTCAGGACTCGGCCTGATGTACACTACAATAATGCAACATCTCAGTGAGCCATTCTTTGAAACAGAGTCCCTAAAATTCAGACATACCGCTGAAACATTAACTACCTACCACACCTTTATGTACCTCTTTCCACGGTATAAACTGTTCCTGAGAAGAGCTACTCACATAGGCCACATTTGCCAGACTCTCTTGTATTTAGGTGAGAAGGTGACTTACCCTTGATGTCAACTGATGTGGCAGTTAAAGGCCCAGGTGGATAAGAAGTGGGCCGCCTGTCAACCCCTTTGCCTAACTGAGAGCCTGTCAACCCCTTTGCCTAACTGAGAGCTAGTTGCTGAGGATCTATCGAGTAGCAAAGCCACTCTATGGAAGGAATCTAGGTCACAGAATCAACATGCGGAGGAGGGCCCACCAGTTAGCCAGGGACACCAACACGGGACTGTTACATGATTTAAAAATTAAATTTTTGACTGTTTAAAGCCATTGAAAACTTGCAGTTTGTCTGCTGTAGCCATCAGCATTATCCTAACTAACAAAAGAATAAAAGGCCTCATTATATCAAGATCTCAATTAATTAGTTTATGTAAGAGTTGAAATGGGTCCTCATTAAATTTTATCCTGTATTTATTGTTTTATAAGAGATTAGTATATGATATAAAATTCTTAAAACAATGTCCCAAATTACAAAAGCCAAATGAAAACATTCACATCTGAGAATAGTAAAAATTAGTCATTATTCAAACTTCCCAGAAACAGAGCAAAGATAGATCCCCTTGTTTGCCACTTTAAAATATAAAATCTCCTGCACTTCTAACAATTACCACCAATCCAACAAAGATCAAAGCACAATCGCTTCTTGTTTTGACCAAGGACATATAATAATACACAATGCAATGTTACATAAATATACTTTTATGCCAAGAACAAGGCCACATAAAATAAATATACCCACTCTGGCATAGTAAATGAGAATTAGAGTCAAAATTCCCTCAGGCCATAAGCACTATCTTGGAAGGAACAGATAACATTTCTCCTACTACACATGCATAAATCAGGTCCAGGCACATTTCTGATCAGCCACATGATAAGAAATGGAACAGGTAAACATGGAGACGTTCAGCCATGATGAATAAACTACCGCTCCTACCACCAAAAATTGCCTTCGACATTTCTGACCAACAACGACAAATCTAATTATTAGTAATAATCTTACTTCGATATCTGGTGGTCATATAGATAAGTGACTTCCCAGTTGGGTGCTCTGGGAATCACAACAGAAACTGGACAATTGGCAAGATTACAGACCATCCTGTTCTCATGCACTTCAACCAAATCCGTCCTCTCTTATTTGTTTTATGCATTGATATTCTGCCACACAAGTGAGGCTTTTGAATAGTTTTAAAATCACTGCTCTACATTCTACATGTTGAATTACGTCTTCAGATTATTTTTTGGACCCAATACTGGCTTCCTAAAGTACAGTTTTGAAAACACATGAATTTGTTCCATATATGAATGATTATACAGGTATGTATGTATATATTTGACCCTATAAAGTTGAAAATAATGTTTTTTACTGCAACAAGTCCCTATTTATACTCCCTATTTATAGGGTCATTCTTAGTAGGAAAGGTACAAAGTTGATAGACGAGCCAAGAGCTATGGCCTGGCTTCAGTAAGTGGTAAATCCATATGGCAGGACCACAGAGAACATGACACAGCAGGCTGATGAACCAGTAGAGAAAGGCAATGATGAGAAGACATAGAGTTGATGGGCCAAGTACCTTGCCGGTTGAGAGAGGTGATACGTCACTGTCAAGAAAGTGATGACGCAGATTCCTGATTGGAACAGTTCACAGCTCCCCGAAAAGGTCACAAAGGCCCAGAGAATAGCAGAACCTCCTGCAAGCTGTCCCTCTCCTCTCTGCAGGCTGTCCATTCACAGAGATTCATACTCACAGCAGAAATGGAAATTTTGTGATCTTACCCCTTTTGGCTCAAAAGTTAAACCCTCTGAACAATAAGCTTTTGTGCTATAGTTTATAATTACTAATGCCCTTTCTTAGGCTACAAGGATTCATAGGCAAACCTCGCTCTAGGAATAATTGTCTCAAGTCAGATACACTGTACAGTGGCTGAGGGACTAGGAAAATAGAAGCAGTCCTCACTTTCGCCCACCTTTTAATTCCCCCTCTCCTTCATACTTCCTCTCAGCCCCATTCCCCAAATCCTACAACCAATATAAATATTGGTATATGTGTGTGTGTGTATACCATCCCAATTGTAAATTGTCTTTTTGCAACATCTTTTCTCCGATTTTGTCTTAAGTTCATAGAGTTTTTTGTTTTGTTTTGTTTTGTTTTGTTTTTTTATTATATGACCTCACTGATTTGAGGAACTCTTTTTTTTTTTATTCTTATGTTAATCCCCATACATTACATCATTAGTTTTAGATGTAGTGTTAGTTCATAGAGTTTTGAAAAATATTCTGGACCCCAGTCCGAAGGCTGGGTCTACTCACATTCCAGTCACTTGCAGGGACTCAAGGAGGTCACTGGATCTCTCTAAGTTTAAACTTCCTTATCAGCTAAAAGGGGTATTGAATTGGGGCACCTGGGTGGCTCAGTCAGTTGAGCCTCGGACTCTTGGTCTCGGTTCAGGTCATGATCTCATGGGTCCTGAGACTGAGCTCCAAGTCAGTCTCCGTGCTCAGCGGGAAGTCTTCTTGAGATTCTCTCCCTCTGCTCCACCCATGACTCACACACACGCAGACTTACACGTGTGTGTGTGCTCTCTCTTTCTCTCTCTCAAATAAGTAAATAAATCTTTTTTAAAAAAGGGTATTGGGGCGCCTGGGTGGCTCAGTCGTTAAGGGTCTGCCTTCGGCTTTGTTCTGCTGACACCCCACTGATGTGTCAGGGTCCTGGTATCAAGCGCCGGCATCGGGCTCCCTGCTCAGCGGCAAGCCTGCTTCTCCCTCTCCCACTCCCCCTGCATGTGTTCCTGCTCTCGCTATCTCTCTCTGTGTCAAATAAATAAATAAAATCTTTTAAAAATAAATAAATGAAAATAAATAAATTTTAAAAATTAAATTAAAAAGGGTATTGAATGAATAGAGTCTAAAGTCTATTTTATCTGAAAGTTTATTATTCAACCATTTTAGCAAATAGAGCTAATCCATAAAGATTGTTCAACAGAATACTTTAAAAACTCAGTGGAGCACTTGCTCATGTACCAGAGCATTCTAAGGAAATGCCTGCCATTGCCTTGTTCTGTCGTTCGGAGGAAGGAATAGGATGCTAACCTTACAATCTCTTCTCCTGGGCTCTGGAGATTACGATTCTATCCTCAGCCAGGAATACCAGCACATCAAAGCACCTTCTATCATTACAACTTCAAAGTATCATCCTGGCTGAAAAAAATTGATCATTACTAAAGATCACTTAAAGGAAAAGTGGCTGTCCACTCTTCCAGATTCTAAAATGGTATCATCGGTAGATCAGGTCAGACCTCTGGAAGGCCACATTACAAGACCATTTTATACTCACAGCAGAAATGTCTTTGCAAGTCACTATATTTTATGCCTCAGCTTTTATCAAAACTTTATTGCAAATATATTTTTTAAAAATCATCTGAATTTTAGGAGGACATTTGTAGTCATATTATCATTTATCATTTCCATCTATTCATACTGGCCAAATTTTACAAAGAACTTAAGGCCATTCACTGAGCATTATAAAGTGCCCTCAAAGTGTTTCCGTTAAATCTGTAGCACAAACATTTTTGAGAGGAGTTGACAGGACTCTCTGTTACCCTCAAAGATACCTCTGCTTTTCATGTAGCTTGTAACCACATATGGAAAGAGTTCCCGGCCTCCTTGGCTTCTGGTTTTTTGTTTTTGTTTTTGTTTTTTTCTTTTTATCAATCTTTTATTTCTAGGACATGTGGTTCATTAAAATAGGGAGAGAAGAGGACTAATTTGGAAGACATAACACGGGATTTAAGAAATTTTTAAAATAGAAACTTGTTTGCAATAGTGATGGGAGGACTCATAAAAGTTACCAAATATAAATTACTTCAACCAAACGAAGCTATCGTTTCGACTTTCTTTTACATTGTTTTCACAGCCATGAGACACATCTGCACAAACCTTCCAAAAGAAGACTTTTAAAAAATAAATAAAGGGAAGCTGTGAAGAGGAAAAAGGAAAAAAAAAAAAAAAAGTTAAGAGGCAGCTTTAACCGAGAAAAGAAATGTTTATTCCACCAAATCCTCATGAGAATTCTGAATTATTAAATCTCTGAGAACACCTGATTTATGAACAGGATAACGCAGCCCCTCGCCAAAATCATTTTTAATAAAAAGCAGGAAACCTCCTGAAGTTCATCTCAGATCTAATATCAAACACAGCAACCACACACGAACACTTCCCCATAAAACACAAACAGCGCGGCGCGACCGGCCGGCAGCCACCAGCGCGGTCTCAGCAGAACAAACAAACAGGGTGCTCGACCCGTGGGAGGGATCCGACCTCGCGGTCGAGACGAAGCAGCCAATGGGAACGGACGGCAGACTGAACCTACTGTCGGCGAGGAAGCGAGGGGCTCGGGGGAAGACTCGTTTCCAAATACGCTACGCAGCCAGCTCGCAGTCCTGCTCGAAACCCTGCGCTTCCTGACTGACTGTTAGATTTGAGAGAGCAGCGCAGTTGTGGTTTTGTGTTGAATTTTACGCATAAATTTAGAATATACCAAGTGAATGGAACCACCATAAGAAAACAGAGGCTAGTAATGAAATATTCCAACATTGCCAGTCTCATTCTGTAAAAAAAAAAAGGAGTAAACACCTAAACGATGTATAAAAATGTGACTCGAGTATTTTCCACCAGATACTCGGTTCATATATAAGAAAGGTGTCAAGGGAAAAATAGTATCTTATTCTTTCTAACGTATGTTGGCTTAGGAACTGTGTTTATTACCATGTTTATAACGTACATGGTAAAGGATTTTTTATCAGGAATATAAATTCAACTGGTTCAAGTATAATATGATATAATATAGTATATATAATGTATAAATATATATATAAAATAATTAACTTCATTTATGTTTGATCCCTTAAAGGGCAGTTTCAACCATTATAAGGATCATAAGGAAATATTTTTGCATGTTTCCATTGATATTTTCATTAATATTTTGGCATTTGGTGTTTTGTTAAAAAAAATATTCTGGGAAACAGGAAATCATTATAAAAGGTGCTCCGTTAGAAGAGTTCAGGGATTGGGCGCCTGGGTGGCTCAGTTGGTTAAGCGACTGCCTTCGGCTCAGGTCATGATCCTGGAGTCCCGGGATCGAGTCCCGCATCGGGCTCCCTGCTCGGCGGGGAGCCTGCTTCTCCCTCTGACCCTCCCCCCTCTCATGTGCTCTCTCTCATTCTCTCTCTCTCAAATAAATAAATAAAATCTTAAAAAAAAAAAGAGTTCAGGGATTAAAAAAGAAAGGCAAAAAGGGGAAAAGAGTGAGACTAATATCAATGAGAGTTACCTTATAGGTTACTTTAATTAGTATTTTCAAAATGTAAAAGAAGAAAGAGAAGAAAACAAGTTAATAACTAACTGTAGGATACAGGAAAGGAAATGTATGGACTATAAAGGGTTTAGCCATACATGTAGAATATATCTTTATATAGGGCAGATTCTACTGTAAGATAATACTACCAAGATAATTTGAAAAACTATGAGTGTTAAATTTCAAAGCATTATACAGTTTTTCTTCCTATTCATGAAAAGCCAAGAGTAGAAACTGCCTCCCTCCAAATATGTTATACTATTTATTTATTCAGAGAGAAAAAGTAATAAGTAAGGCAATCTTTCTGTCCAGATAAGAAAGAGTATTAAAACTTTCAATAAAAATTATATAGTAATTGGCTGATGTATCAATAGAAAGATAAGTCGAGCAGAATAAATTACCTCAAAATACAACTTAGTATATAACATAAAAACAATATATAACAACTGTCATAATTTATGAGTTAGTGTTATAAACTAAGTAAGTAAATATTGTAAACTAGGGGGTAATATGACTGTTCAACAAATGCTGGGATATTGAAAAGTTGGGGGGGAATCAAAAGCCTACATTATATCATGCTAAAAGAAATTCATTCCACATAAATGAAAAAGCTTAATGTCAAAAAGAAATCAGGAACAAATAAACAAACAGAAAATATGAGTGATATTTAAATGATCTAGGGATGTAAAAAGATTTATGATAGAAAAGCAATACACAGAAATATTTTTAAAACTTACATTTAAATATAGCACACTTAAATATTTAATTAAATTATGATATATAAATTCAAAGTTCTATGAGCTAAATCATAAAGAAAATTTAGTTACATGAAAAACTGTGATAGAATTTGGCAATCTATATAATAAAGAATTAGTACCCATAATATACAAAGAATTGTGTTGAATCACAAATATTCATGCTCCAAAATGTCAACCACATATAGCTATTAAACATGGAGAAAGTATTAAGCCTCATATGTGATTTTAACAATGCAATGTAAAACAATGAGGTATAATTTTTGCTTTTCAATTAACAAAGATTTTTGTAAATAATGACACTCAATGCTGATTAAGTATTCTTAAGTATTGCTACTACTGAGTGAGGAAACCAATGTACATGCTTTGGAAAGCATCTTGGTAATACAAAGAGAGACTTTTTAAAAGTTTATTGCCTTTGACATGGTTAATTCTCTTCCAGCAATCTTCCTAAGAAAATAATAGAATATGTACAAAGATTTATCGATTAAATGTATAACACAGCATTATCACACTAAAAGAAACTGGAAACATTTTCAATGCCTAACAGAAAAATGAGTAAATGCTGGTATCCCTACCCAGTGAAATACTGTATCACTATTACAAACGGTGTTGCTAAGATCCACAAGATCCAGGAAAATCTAATGAAATGATGTTAAGTGAAAAAAGCAGGATAGATCTAGATGAATAAAAAGCGCTAGAGCTGAGCTTAAGATACGACAAATCTGGATGGCAGGACAGACTTCATGGGTGCCTTTGAGCTGCTGGGGATAGAGCAATGAATGACACAGAAGGAGGCCCAGGCCCTCATAGGGGAAACAGACAACACATAAACAAGTAGATCTATAATGTAATGCCAAAGTGACAATGAAAAATGCATACGTACATTTAGCTCAAGTAATATAATGCAATACATATGAGCAAAGCACAAACACAGGCACATTACACACGGGGAAAAAAGCGAAACATCAAAATAGTAACAGGACTTCTATGTGATGTGATTATGAGATAACAGGTGATTTTAATTTTCTTCTACATAGTTTTTGGTATTTTAAAATTTGACTACTACTATTACTAAAATAAAAGAGGGAAAGACCCCCTACTGTTAATGAAAATACTATGAAAATCATAAAGTTTTACTGTTACTTTTTCTAGCAGGGTCTAGAAAACATAGAAGTTTTCCTTTCTAGAACTTGATTAAATGGATCATTTGACCATAACTGCTAGGTGGAAATTTGCATCCTAGCCACTTAAAAATGGCATAAACAAGATGTGTCTTTTAGGAGAAATAGGAGAACGAGATCGTCAGGATGTCTTGCACTCCCGGGTGCCTCTGATCTGAGCTATGGAGCTGGGAAGGCCGGTCTCAGAGGTGAGGGAAGTCTGCAGGGAGATGCCTTAGAAATGGCAACAACACGGCGCCTGGGTGGTTCAGTCGGTTAAGCATCTGCCTTTGGGTCAGATCATGATCTCAGGGTCCTGGGATCCAGCCCTGCATTGGGCTCCCTGCTCAGCGGGGAGTCTGCTTCTCCCTCTGTCTCTCCCCTCCAGCTTGTGTACTCTCTCTTACTCTCTCTCAAATGAATAAATAAAAAATCTTAAAAAAAAAGAAAACAGAAATGGCAACAACAGGAGCAGAAGGAGCCCTGTCTTTTGGAGAATAGGACTTGCATCAGAAACTTGAAGGTTGAAAAGCACCTCCATACCCAGGCTGAAGCTGTCTCCCTCACTGCAGTTCAGCGTTCAGGTTGTGGCTCAACAAAAAGACAAAGGGCTCCGTGTTACCAGAGAGGGACATCGCTGAGTTCAACTGGCCATTGTCTTCTTCCAGCATTTGCCACTGATCGCCTCTCCTTGGCCAGAGGCCATGGCATGAAGAGGATCAAATAGCAAAACACTTACATACATTTAAAACACATTTACCCTTTTTTCCACCAGACCCTGAGCAGCTACAGATCAGTAGTTTATTAGCATGACCTCCCCTTGCAATCTATCTCACTCATGTCTTTCGTCATTTTCTGGCTCAAAACAAAATTAATCATGTCTTCTATGTCAATTTCTCTTTTGCTTGCCCCAGGCCAGAATATGGCAAGTGAGATCTTGATTGTTTGATAATATCAATACAGAAAAATTAAATATTGCCCCCCCAAAGAGATATCAGAACTATTTTGAGAATCAGTGTGTCAGTAAAAATCTTAGAGGAAATAAAAAGCAACTATTTCCTTACAATATCCTAGCATTTCAGCATTTCCTAGTCATAAAGTTTCTGTTTTAATCGTGTAACCAAATGACCTTCAGTAAACAACCTGAAATAGATTATTTAATTCAGCTAGCCTAGGACCCCTTTCATTATGTGTTTGAAAAACAGCTTTAGAAAGTCGAATGCAGGCAAATGTTAATGCTTTTATACATTTTTAAAAGTTCCATTCTCAAATAACATACAGTCACTCCTCATGATTACAATCTTCCCCCCAGCTAATTTTGCGGCTAAAATCTTGCCATATCCATCACTTTTAGATTTGTATTCAACAACGCTAAGTGTTTGAAAAGAGGACTAGAAAGGGATCAGTTATTTTAAATATAAACAAATGTAAATATAGACAAATTAATCCATCTCTCTGGCTTCAATTCTTTATCTTTACAATGAAAGGGATAGAAAATTTGATGGCTACTTCCTTCCCAACTCAAAAATCTCAGACTTTTGTGACATATTTTCTCAAGGTCAAGTCCACTGTGTTTTTTATTTGTAATAGGTAGTTAGTCTAATAAACTAGGCCAGCCATGCCAATGTGTGAATGGAAGAAGGTGAATGGGTGGAGAACTATTTGTACACACGGGTAACATGAAAACTGAAAGAATTTAGAAATTTAGAGACATTATCACACCCTTTGCTATCTATTCCCTAAGAGAATGACCATGACAGTAGAATGTCAGGAAGAAAGGAAAAAATGACATCATGAAAGGCCAAGAGGAGAGACGCTTTGGAGGAGGTGGGACATGAGATGCCTACAAAAAGCTCTGTGTTGGGCAACCAACCAGCCTCTAGAAATAACTCTGCTTACAAAGTCATGCATTATGGTCTTTAGTCTCTCTTATTTTGTGTTATATGACTGTTATAAACTTTAGTTTAACATATTATGAAATATTTGAGTGCTATGCCATAGACTTAATTTCATAAACTATCTTCCATATAATATTGTAGATCTTAAAAACAGTGGCCATGGTGTTTAATCACTGCATTCTCAACTAATATGCATTAGTATTGATTATTATTAAGCTTTTGTCACAGATAGCTCTCCCTATCTGTTCCACATATCTAACTTGAAAAGAGAGAGAAGGGGGGTGTGCCTTGATGGCTCAGTCGGTTAAGCATCCAACTCTTGATTTCCGGTCAGGTCATGATCAGGGTCATGGGATCGAGCCCCGCATCGGGCTCCCTGCTCTGCGGGAAGCCTGCTTCTCCCTCTCCCACTCACCCTGCTTGTGTTCCTGCTCTCGCTATCTCTCTCTCCGTCAAATAAATAAAATCTTAAAAAAAAAAAAAAATCCTGCACCACAGAAGTTAATAGACTATTTTATACCTTCTATAGGCACATGTGATAAAAATGGTAAACAGAATCCAGGATTCATCATCACACACGTTACCAATCTCCCCAACAAGTGCATTAACACCTGCCTATCCCTCCTGGTGCACTCCACATATCACAGGATCCTGTACTTCAGGCGACCCCACTGAATTAGATTCCACAGCTTGGATCTAATCCTAGATCTTCAGATCTAATAATTAAGTTCCCATGTGGTAGGGTATCACTCTGGCTTTGTTTCCCCCCTCCCCATCTGTCCATTCAGACTTCTTATCATTTCCTGAAATAACTCATAAAGTTTTAGTCCTACCTAATCTCCCAGTCATCGTGATATCTAGAAACTGGCTGCAACATCCCTTTCTCTGGGTCTGTTTTTCTTCCTGAGACAGATCTCCTGCCTACGTTTCTTTCTTTTTTTTTTTTTTTAAAGATTTTATTTATTTATTTGAGACAGAGAGAATGAGAGAGAGAGAGCACATGAGAGGGGGGAGGGTCAGAGGCAGAAGCAGGCTCCCTGCCGAGCAGGGAGCCCGATGCGGGACTTGATCCAGGGACTCCAGGATCATGACCTGAGCCGAAGGCAGTCGCTTAACCAACTGAGCCACCCAGGCACCCATCCTGCCTACGTTTCTCACCGTTGGCCATATTCCCAAATGATATCTTCATGTCAAACGAGGTACTTCCATGTCATCTGTAAGAACCATAGAACATACTAGAGTTGAAAGGAAACTCAGAATTTGATACTCTACCATTCCATCCCATCTGAAGATCTAGGATATAGCTATGGTCAAAGAATTACATGTTTCCAGAACTGGAAGTTCTTAGTCACGTAACTCCAGGTACAGAGCTCTTTCCACAACACCAATGTGAGTCTCACTGTGCTTGGTGTACCCGCTGCTTTCCAGCCCAAATCTTCCCCTGTACTGGCATTGCTGTCTCCATCCCCTCCTTAACTCGCCCTTTCCTAGAATACCAAATGTTTGAAAGCCAGATCATTGACACATCTTATTTGAAATATTTCCAAACTTTGACTCAGGATTCTATTTGACCTTACAATTTAAGCAAGGGTTTCCTTTATCCTCCTAGCATGTGACACCTCTGTCCAGTAACATAGACCTGTGGTGCAGTAAGTGATTCCCTGCATTGGTTCCCATATATTCACTAACCTAAAAATAGAACCAAAATATTATAGAATTAGAAGCAAGCTTAAGCAATGGTCTGCCTCATTTTTCCACCTGAGTATCTAAAGAATCATGGCTAAATGATCATTTCTTTTATCTCTATTTTGAGATTTCTCTTGTTTCAATACTTTTGAATATAATTTTATCTTAAAACGAACTTGCTTCTCATTTAAATTGATCTCATTTGCTCTTCCTCTGGCATAGAGAATAAATTATTCCATCTTTTTCATTAAAAAAAAAAAGGACAACTCTCTTTTTTAAGAGAGTATGTAAACACCAGGTTGACTCATTCATTTTCTCTAAGCAGTTTAGTTCCTATCTTTGAGCTGGGACAATGTGACCATTATGATGCTATTTGCCAGAGTTTTCTGCCACATTATTTGTCACCATGTCTGACTGTAGTAATGTTCAGGTCCAGAAGGCAATTAACTTTTCAAAGACATTTGCTTTTTATTGATAATAAACGTATAAAAGAAGCCTGAAATGTGACTTCGTGGATTAAAACTCTCTTTAAACTGTACATATGTCACAAAAGGAAAACCCACTGAACCTGCCGTCAGGCACATCTTCCCTAAACACCATGTCATATATACCCCAAACTTGCAACACACCCCCACTCACCCTATCGCATTGGCTACTGGCTCAGGTCCAAAATTCTTATAATGGAGGCCCACCCCATATCAGCACCCACATCTTACTACCATTTTGCCTTCCACTCTTCTTTACAATCCTTTGCTGAAGCTAGAGCAATCTATACATTATTCCTTGAAACTAGGACTTTGTGTATGCCCATCCCCCATTGAGATGGCTTGACTTCTCTCTTCTACCTTGGCAAATCCTACTTTTCTGGAAAGAGTACAAGCTCTGAAAACAAACCGTCCACGCACTATATCAAACATGGATTATAATCCTAATCTTCTCACTAGTTACACAGCCATGAAAAATTACTTCATTTCTATGAGCTTTAACTTTCTCAACTGAAGAATGGAAATAGGGGCACCTGGCTGGCTCAGTGGGTACAGCCTCCAACTCTTGGTCTTGGGGTCATGAGTTTGAGCCCCACATTAAAAAAAAAGAATGGAAAAAATATACATCATATTATTGAAAATAATCTGAAGTGCTACTTTGTAATCCATCTATTACTAAGATAACAAATACTGTTTATATTTTTAATAAAGGCTATGCATTTTTCAGCTAGGCAAAAAATCATTAAAAAAACATTTGGGGGGTAAACTAATACTTGTGTTCTCTGGAAATAACAATAAAAATGTAAATACATGATGCCAGTCCCTCAGATCAAACCCTTGTTTGTCAGATTTCATAAAGGAGTTTCTCGGTAAGAGAGTAAACCTAAAAATAAGTGACTGCACAGGAAGTACAAATAGTCCATCCATTATATCAGCACCATCAGCCCCCAGTGTGCTGGTGACAGTACTGGGTGTGGGCATACAAATATTTGGTTTAGAAGGAAAAAAAAAATCTGCCGAGAAATGTATCCTGATTATGATGCATGAGCATATTGCTACCTAAGGGAGATTAGAGACTACTAAATAAAAAGCAGTTCTCATCATCTTTTGAACCTTTTATCTACTAATAATTGGGTACTTTGCTGATGATGCAGAACAACTTTTCAAGCTGATTAATAGGTCATTTGTGTAGAAAAGGCACCCCTGTTCATAAAACAATTATGCTAATCCTCTAATTTTTTTCAAAAATTATGAAATATTCTAATCTTTCAAGAATATAGGTTTGGGTTGCACATGGCAACCGTTTGTATATTACTTGTCGAGCTCATTAACATTTTTGAATTTCACATATTTTATCCTCACAACCCCATGAGAACTCTAATATGGGATTAACACCCTCTATTTAAAACTGGTAAAAAAAGATTCAGAAGCAACTTAGAGGCCTGCCCAAGGTCAAATAGCTACTTAAGAGGAGACAGTCTTAGAATTTTGATTTCCTAAACTAGTGCTATTTCCAAAGACTCAGTAAGTAAATATTTTCACAGTTCATAAAAGTGAAGGAAATCTTTCTTCACTGGGAAGTCTCAACTTCATTTGCTTCATTTTAGATGTTTACATTGGTAATACAGTTTTAGCTTGTGCCTATACAAATTCAAAAGTTACTCATTTTCCTGAGTAGATCGATAAGCTAAGTCAATGTTTGATCATGACTAGAACAAAATTATCAAAATTATGCCAGGGTATGGCCAGTGTAAATATAATGGCCTGGATACATCTCGTCTCTGTGCATAAAGAACAACATGGGATATTATTCTGTTTTTGTGAGAATCTTAAACAACACTGAATCTGAATGAATGCCAAGCAGCAGACCACAGACTAGATATCAGTGGTCTAAGAAGTTTTTCACCAAGTATAACCCAGAATGTAAAACTTATTTGTGAGCTACTTTTTTGGGTACAATCATTAACATTCAAATCCAGGCACAGAGAAAAGTAGCTTATTTGCATAAATGAGAACATGGATAGGGAGTCACTAAACTGTGAACTCAAAAGCAGGAGACAATCTAATGACTGACATTTACATCTGATTGCAAAAGGTATTTCCTTTCAGATAAAAGGATTCTAACTCTGTAACCTCTGATGTATGTCATTTAATTTTTCATTTGGGTTGTATCTGTTACAGTCAAAACGTCTGCCCTACCCTCTTTATGCTACCCACCAACAATTTATCAAAGTTTGAAATGGTCACAGAAATGAACAGGTTGCTAATCAACATGTGAAAGCAAACAATATTGGTAGCCCAGTTCACAATAGGTATAGTCAGTTTCTCATTTTATTTTATATGAGTTATATCTGTTTAAAGCTATTATAGAGGTGATTCATGTCTCTGATGGAAAGCTTGATTACACAGTGTCCAAGAGCCCTCCTAATTCTGAAATTTTTTGATTCCACTCATTATACCATTTCTGGTCTCTTATTTTATGAACAACTAAAGGAAACAGAAACATAGGGTAAATTTAAATCAGCCACTTGTACTTCACCTAAAACATTAGTTCACGATTCAAAACTCAAAATATAAACTTCAATAAAATTAAAATTAAAATTTAGCAACAAGTAATATGAAAGGATGTAAAACAGTCAAAAGCATTGACCTTCAAATTTTTGCCACCTAATGGGGTTAGAATCCTTAAAAAAAAAAAAAAAAAAAAAAAAAAACTAGGGCGCCTGGGTGGCTCAGTTGGTTGGGCGACTGCCTTCGGCTCAGGTCATGATCCTGGAGTCCTGGGATCGAGTCCCGCATCGGGCTTCCTGCTCAGCAGGGAGTCTGCTTCTCCCTCTGACCCTCCTCCCTCTCATGCTCTCTGTCTCTCATTCTCTCTGTCTCAAATAAATAAATAAAATCTTTAAAAAAAAAAAAACTAAAAAACTAAACTAAATGGCTTCCACAAAGCACTTGAAGGATTAATATCTGTCTTCTTCGATTACTGCCTGATAAAATATTATAATATAATCCTATAATTTCTGCACCACTTATTTGACACTTCAACTTTACATGAACAAACTGTGTTTAAGCCAAATGTATTTTTTATGCATATGTGAAGCTAAGAAATGCAAGAATTTTGATCCCAGGGTACATCAACCACATGTTCCATCACTGAGAAGTTTTTAGACTAAGCAAAGGCAGGAAGAGTAACTTGGTGACCTTGTTCTTTGAACACAGAACCATCTCTTCTCTGTGATATCAGTGGCTCAACCAGTATGATTATATACATATTTTGAAACATATTTTTAAAAGGATACACCAAACTTTTTACCTATATTTCCAGAAGAAATGCACAAAATAGAATGGTTTTAATTTAGACATCAATTATTTCAATGATTGAAGAGAAGCACTGTCACATACTAAGATAATTCTAACTATTCCTTATTGTCATTAATAAAAAGATACTTCATTTTGCCAAAGTAATCTTTGTAACTTGGGTATAAATTCAATTTTAGGGGCGCCTGGGTGATTCAGTCGATTAAGCGTTTGCCTTTGGCTCGGGTCATGATCCCAGGGTCCTGGGACAGAGTCCTGCATCAGGCTCCCTGCTCAGCGGGGAGCCTGCTTCTCCCTCTCCCCCACTGCTCGTGCTCTCTCTCACTCTATCTCTCTCTCAAATAAATAAATAAAATCTTTAAAATTTTTTTATAAGTTAACTCAATTAGGAGACATCATTTTTAAGAAATTCATTCAGCAAATACTTTTACAAATTAATTCTGCTTAATAATCCAGATTTTTCTATATGTATTTATTTGCAGTGAGCTAATTTTCTGTGGAAATTAGTTTACATTCCTTAAGAACATATATCACTTGAGTATTTGTCAAATAAACTTTAGAAATATTCTAAGAATGCAGATAACATTGTTTTGTAATAAAAAAAATCACAACTCATAATAGTGCAGTAATCTACACATATATATACTCAAGACATTATATGCTATTTTCCAGCAACTGTTAAGTTAGAAAGCTACAAAGTATATAAAGATGAAGATTTGTCTCTCATAGAAAACTGCATCCTTAAAGTGCCAAAATGCAAAATAAAAGACCTCAAATCAACCTTTAATGTTCTGTCATGCAACTTAGCTATAGAACATTCCGGCAAGATTTTCAGATTGGTTTGTTCTGCTGTGTTTTTAACCAGGTCAACAGTTTTACATGTCCTATAAGCAACAGGCCTTATAAAACAGTATAATGTTATTAAGAAATGCCTTTACACTGACTTAATATTAATCAATAAGGATAGAAACACATAAGAATTTAAGATGGCAATATCTGAACTGAATGCAAATAACGTGATTATGGACCATTTATGAACCAGTGTGATCGATCACACTGCCCTAAATAAAGGTGTTTGGGCATCTTCCCCAAGCCAAGTTTCTCTTCTTCTAAGTTATCGTTGGTACAAGGTGTGATGACTCTCAGGCATCAATTAATATTAACTGGAAGCAGGCAAAGTATTAATTAAACATGACACTCTGATTATTTAAACCTTCTATTAAAGTTGATTATTCAGACCATGTTGATAGCCTGTTCTTTAAAAATGACTGATGATATCAAGCTTTACTGACTTCCACCAAGTCGACTATTTCCAACTCTTGAAGACAGAGGGAATAAATGAAGTGAGAAGAACACTGGAACAAGTCTAATAGACAAACCGACTAATCTCAGACCCCCAAGGTCAAAGTAAAGTGATTCATTTCTTGGCTTTCCTCAACACAAGACATGATTGATCAATCGAAGAGCAGGATTACAAACATTATACATCTCAATGATATGTTCTTTGCACTGTGTAACTTTGGGAACAATGATAGATTGCATAGTCTCCACACAAGTAATATCATAAGGCAAAACTCATTCTATTTGCGAAGAAAAACACTTCAGTGTTTAAAAACAAAGGTACACATTAGCCTTCCTTACTACTACTAGGCATTTCATTTGATGGGGGGACGCTTTAAAATTCAGATATTCTTTGGGATTCTATCACCTTCATGGTTCAAACTTTGGACATTCTTGCTCCTCAGAATACTATTTTTACTCTTACGGAGTCAGCCACCATGCTATAGATAATTACAAAATGTTACAAAAATTTCCACAATAATTACTGTCATTTTACGTAAGTATGTTAAGTGCCTCTTAAAGGATTGATACTTCCTTAGATCCAAAACTACTCTTTAGAGAAGAAAACACTCTAAAAAGACACTGGGAACATTTTTAGCATTATAAATGTAATCATAGAGCAGGAATTTTACCCCAATTTTTAGGATTAGTGCTTTACAAGCTTTAAAGAGAAAGTGAGACATAATACAAGAAAGAAGTCATGAGCTAGTTATTTTGATTCCATTAATTTCCCAGTTTACCTCTCACTTGTTTTAACACTTAGGGAACTGTACTATAAGTCATGCTCGTAACAGCACTGCCGAAATTACTCCCTAGAGTGACATTAGGTAATTTGAAAGATTTCCACTGAAATTAAATTATATGTAAAGGATAGTCAATTGTGATCATGAAAACTTATTCTACATTCTGTATATTTTAAATCACATTGTTATTTTCAGTGATCTAAATTAATGATCACTCTTTCCATTAGGTCACAATTTTAGCAAAATTTTATTGCTTAGGTGGAGGAGGATAGTAAAAGGCGTTGTATGTTCAGCCGATGATTCATTTCACCAGCTGCCAGAAAGTTACACGTTGCAGCACATCTGGACACCTGCACCCGTGACTGATTGGGAAACCCATTTATCTTGGCATGTCACAAAGGAGATGGCATTGTAATTATTCTCCCTTGTAACTAAAGGTATTTTGGAGCTGTATCTACCTACAAAATAATACAAATTACACATCTGGATGAGGTTCACATAACTTTACCATCTGTTCTCTATGTTCAACCATAAACATTTCCCAAATTGTCCCTTGTGTTTAAAAAATAAGATTTAGTTTTAAAAGACCTGGACTGGTTGTCAATGTTATAGGGAAATGCTGTTTTTAGAATTAAGACACTGAATAAGTTGCTTAAAACCCTGAATTTCTTTGGTTGATAGTACACAGTACAAATTTAGTCTTTGCTTTCCATTAAGGGGATTTTGTGGATTTCTCACATCCTGATTTTGAGAAAACAAACATGTTACCTAAGTTTTACACAGAATCTTTTAGGCAAAAATTGGATACTTAAGTACCCTAGTATAGCAGAACAAAAAAGTACCAGAGGTTTCTTTCTTCAACTTAAGTCTTAGCAGTTACTAATTATCTTGACCTAAAATTCTATAGATTCTTACTTAATCTCTCCTGAGAAGTTCCTTAGTTTAAGACCTTAAAATATCAAATTAAAAGTATTTAGAAATATTTAATGACATTTGCAGAATCATGATTACCAGAAAATGAAAATATTTCGTCTGGCATACCCAGTGATAATAATCAGTCTGAATCAGTTTTGACAGCTACTTTTAAATTATTATGAAACTCTTATATCTTATGTTTTTCCTTTAAAATACTAATTTTCTCTGAATATAAAAAATTAAATGAAATCTGTACACAAGAAGAGGAGAGATCATAAAATGCCTATTCAATTTCAGCGCTGAAAGTTTATGGAACAGGCTTCAATATGGTGTGAAATAATTTTTCATATTTCTTTCAAAAATACTGAAGAAAGAGAATGGCTTAGGATATTGTAACCGAGGAAATACTCTAATATGAGTAACACTTTATGTTGTTCTTAAAATCAGAATATAATTACAGTAAAAACAACCAATTATGTAGAGATTAAAAAGTACAGTCACTAATATAGGCACTTTATACATATTAACTCATTACCACCACCCAATGAGGTAAGTGCTATAATTATTCTCACTTTTTTGAGATGAGGAAACTTCTTTGCAACAAAAACAACAAAACACCAAATCAATACAAAACTGTTCTTTAGTAGTTGTACATATTGAATCATGGACATTATCAACATGTAAAACTAAGACCCTTAAATTAAGAAAGAAAGAGAGAGACAGAAAATCCTTGAATGGCATACTTTTCCAGTAGAATGAATCAGAAATTCAGATCAGGGTAATCATGGCATAAATAATTTCAAAATCTGCTTAATATACACAATAGGATTATATATACAGCAAATAAAACCAGACTTAAACTGTTAAACACCATTACAAGAGAATCTGAACTGTATCTATTCCACTGATACGCCATATAACAAATGTCACACTATAGGGCCTATCCACAAACCTACAGCTTGCTTTTTTTTTTTTTCCTAAGAAATATTTCTTTTTTTTTTAAAGATTTTTTTATTTATTTATTTGAGAGAGAGAGCACGAGAGGGGAGAGGGTCAGAGGGAGAAGCAGACTCCCTGCCGAGCAGGGAGCCCGATGCGGGACTCGATCCCGGGACTCCAGGATCATGACCTGAGCCGAAGGCAGTCGCTTAACCAACTGAGCCACCCAGGTGCCCCTAAGAAATATTTCTGATACTAGATTTTAGTAACTGGGCTCTCTAAAGGGTCTTTAGACTTAAAAGATGTAAACCATAGATATCTCTTTTATACAATAGAAATTCAATACATATTTTACATACATAAATCTAGTAAGAGCAGTATGTGCTCTGTGTTACCACTTACACACTATTCTCAAAAACAGTAAAAACAGGGCAACCTATTTATCTCTGTAATCAATAGATTTAGAGTCACAAAGTGGCTTATCATTTCAAAGTAATGCTAGAAGAAACTAGTTCCTGGTAAATGTATGTTCTCTACCACAATTCCAGTTATAAATATGAAAGTACTGTCATAAATTTCTCATATTTCTCAATAAAATAACTTTTTCACGTGTTTAAATTACATATTTATTTGCATAACAGTTGAATCAGATAGTATGAACATCATTTTAACCTCGATTGCTGGTTTGCGTGTTCAAAATTCTGACAACCCTACTACATGGCCAGATCTAAGGGTGGCTTACTATCTCCCTCCCAATATACTTAGTGCCAGAATTTCTTTGTCTACCTTAATGTGAATTGTGAACACTTGAGCTTATTTTCTGATACTTAGGCAATTTCATACTGACTCACCTTTGTACATGTTTTGTTTCTTGGATGTCTTTTTCCCTTTTTTCCTTCTCTCTCTCACTCTCACTCTTTCTCACTCTTTTTTACCTAAAAGTACTTGTTCATCATTTGAGACTCTACATATTAAGCACATCTCCTTAGACAGAGTTAAGTATTTCCTCCTTTACTCTCTGTCAAATTGAGTAAATAATCTATTATGGCATCATACTATGTTACTTTCATTTGTTTACATATTTGACTAACTGACTAGACCATAAAATCGTAAATACAAGTTTTATTCATCATGTAGGAAGTTCCTAGCACATTGGTTGAAACATGGTAGATGTTTAATGAATGCCAGATGAGTTAAATTACTTAATAATTCAGTCCATATCTCACATGGCATTTCTTAAAATTTCCCTCTTCTGCCCATAGATTATGTTGCTTTCCTGTATAAAGTCAAACGTTTTTATGGAAACCACAAAAGTCACTTATATAAGTCCTGAGTTAAAAATAATTCAATTTAGGAACATTATGTAAGTCATCATCAAATTACCTAATCATCAAAAGTATTACCTAGGAACAAAAAGTAAAAGCAATCATCCAGCTACTAAAATTTACAAGTTTTTATAGCATTCTGCAGTTACTTCTCAGCTTTCATAACTAACTGTTCATTAATTGCATTATTCTCTTTAATTGAATAGTTACCAAAAAACTCACATGAATTATTAGAAAAAATCAATTTTTAGAGTTCATGTCTTATGGAACATTTGTAGGCAGCTGAAAGTCCATGTTAAGTTGTATATAGGCTTTTATGAAATGGATTACTTAAAATATAACTTTATTATTTTATACTTTCAGCTTATCAGATAATTTAGTGTTGAATGTGGAATAGACAATAAAGTTATTTACATCTAATTTATAATAAATTCAAATAAATTTTATCTGCCTAAGAAAATGATGATAAGGAGGAGGATAAGGATAAAGTTAATTAGCCCATACTGAGGACCTTCTTTAGGTCTGCTTTTTCAATTGTTTAACGTTACATTTTATTCCTCATAAATATTTCAGAGTAAATATGGCAACTTACTTTTCAGGATTTTCCACTTCTTCAGTAACAAAGTTGAGATAGAACCTAAAAAGATATAAATGAGTTATAAATTATCAACATATTTTACACTTTTAACCCAAAGTGTCAATTTTTAAACATTTACAATCAAACTCAGAATTATAAAAAATTTAAAAACAAATACTTATTGTAAGATAAAAATCTCCAACAAAGTTCCCACAAATCGTTTTTCTATTAAACCATAAGTATAGAGTTATTTTTTATTTTTTAACATTTTTATAGAGGTATAACATATGAACAGTAAAGCGCACAAACCTTAATCAACAACCTGATGAATTTTTACATATTTATACACCCATGGAACCAACAAAAAGATCAAGAGATAAAACATTCCTAGAACCCTAGAAGGTTCCCTTATGGCCCTTTCCAGTCAATACCATTCTCTTGTAAAGGCAACTGTTATTCGATTATCACCTTTGATTAGTTTTACTTGTTTGATCACAATAGATTAATATTGGGGTTCCTGGGTGGCTCATTTGGTTAAGTGTCTGCCTTGGGCTCAGGTCATGATCCCAGTGTTCTGGGATCGAGCCCCGCATCGGGCTCCCTGCTCGGCGGGGAGTCTGCTTCTCCCTTTCCCTCTACCTACTTGCCTGCCTCTCTACCTACTTGTGCTCTCTCTCTTTCTCTCTCTCTGTCAAATAAATAAATAAAATCTAAAAAAAAAAAAAAAAACCACAATAGACTAATATTTGCTTGTATTACTATTATACAGTAATTATTTTTTTGTGCATCTGGCTTTTTTTTCTGGACTTTTTTTTTGTGAGTCTCATCCATGCTGTTATATGTAGCAATAATTCATTATTTTTATTGATGTTGTTCATTTTATTACACCATACATTCTACTGTTGATGGTTTTGGATTACTTCCAACTTATAGCTGTTATAATAGATATCATAAATATGCCCATACATGTTTTTGGGGGGACCATGCAATCATTTCTCTCCAGCATATACTCAGAATATGATCACTGGGTCATGGGGTAGATGTATGTTTACTGCCAAACAATTTTTTCCCGTTTTTGCACTCCCAGCAATATAGGAGATTATCATGTTTCAGTGAGTGGGGAAAGCAAAGTGGGAAACCCACAGTATTTCTCCTCAAGGAGCCCATGGTTTATAGAATGGCCAATAGAATAGTGTGACAGAACACAAGCGTCAGTGCTGGACCATATACAGGGCACAGTGGGAGCCAGGGACAAGGCCTAACCCAGACTGGCAAGTCAGGAAGGTTTGCTAGAGAAGGCATCACCCAAGTGGAGTCTTCAGAAATGCTCAACATCTGAGCCCTAGTGAAGTGGCGAAGGACAGTCCAGACTGAGTACACCGCATGAGCATGGGGGTGTGAGCAACAGTTTACTATTTTGCACTGCAAAGTGTGGCAGGAGCAGTAAGAACAGAATTTAAGTACCAGATGGCCTTTGGCTTCCAGGAATCCAGATTTTAGTGGTGTTGGCAAGTCAATCAAAGCTTGTAGAGCAAGAGATGTATGACAATAGCATTTCACAGTTTTAGGGAGTTGGCCGTATATAAACACAAGAGGGCAAGTAGGAACTGACAATGGTATCAAAGATAATAGAGTCTCAATTTGCACTTCTTCCTTTCCATTCACTGTTTTCTGGTATATGCCCATCCAAATAACCTCAAGTCACAAGACTATGCAGTTTTCCCAAGTTCTGAACACTTTTCTGGATCCCTCACATGACAAAAAGCATTCTAGGCATACAATATTTCACTTTCAAGTTTCATAGGATTACAAATATTACCCTAAAGTTATGGCCCTAGAGAAATTCAGATTCCTTTCTTTTACTTCGTGACTCTACTTATCCTACCCAGAAAATGTCTACCACCTTGTACCCTTATTTTTCCAATCGAAAGGGACTGCTCGAGACTCTTTAAAGCCCTTATAATTCTTTTTTTGTATTATGTTCAGTTAGGCAACATATAGTTCTTTTTCCAGGTTCCAAGATGTACAACTGATGTAGACTCCATCCTCAAATAAGCATACATAGATAACTGAATTGTGAAGATGGGAAAACCAAGGGATCATATGGGAGAGCTAAGCATATAAAGACAAAGACATTTCTACCTCTTCATTTGATAGGCTTAGGTCATTTCCACAAAATAAAAAGTCGTATTTTCAAAACACTCTTCTGCTCTCTTATTTTTCTGCAGAAGGCAAAACAGCCATTATATAGGTACACAGAAGCTTGGGTCTATAAGTACAAATTTTTCTATTACTTAAAACCAAATGGCTAAAATATTAGCCCAACAGCTTTAATATACTTAAAGTATCTCATAATTTAAAATAAGAAAAAGAAACCTGTCTTATCTTTATAAAAACCCATCTAAATTCACAGCTAGGAAGTTGATGTTCATGGTTGTCAAAAACTAGACAACAAGTCCAAAATGGAGTTGCTTATGCTAAGCCCCACAACACCAAACCAAGATAATTATAGTTTCTGCTCTCCCAGGAAAGGAATTTTAAACCAATCAGGAATCACTTGATTGGTACTAGTTAGGTAATCTTCCTGACAGATCCCTGCCATTGCTTACATGAAAGTAACCTTGCAAAAACCAACCTGCTTTTTTGCCTACACTAAGTTGTTTGTTCCTGCTCCCTTCTGCCTATAAAAGTCTCATTTTATGCAGTTCCTCAGAGCTCCTTTCTATCTGCTAGATTAAATGCTGCCTGATTCAAATCAACTTTTGCTCAAATAAACTCTTAAAAATTTTAATATGCTTCAGTTTATCTTTTAAGAAGGTTAAGGCATCTAATATTTTAAGGACTATGTCTTAAGTAGAAGCATTTGAATAGCTGACAGAACAGTAGCAGTAAAGGTGATCTAAAAAGTTAGCAGTCAAGTTTATTTTTTAATGACTAGAAAGTAAGCTTCTAAAAATAGAGGCTGTAGTTACACCACGAAGGCAAGCAACAATCAATACTTATATCTGGGATATGCACTCTGAGGGATTTCATGTGTTATAAGGCCAAAGCAATGGGAAGTACAGGAAGAACATGCAGGAAAAAAAAAAAAAAAAGAAAGAAAACCCAAATATAAAATAACACACACACATACACACACAAATGTTTCCAGGCTTCTCATGTCAAAAATATCCAGTTCCTTCTTAATAGTTGTTTTAAAAACTGGTATTTTCCAACAATGTTTACAGCAAGAAAGGAAATATTTGTGAAAAAAGGAACACAATTTCAAATATTTGCCAGAGCTCCAGAGAATAGAGGAAAGGAAAGGGCTTGGGGCAGGGTGGGGGTGTGAAGGAGAAAGCTTCTTACTTTGGTCCAAACATTCACATCCTGTGGGAAATACACCTTTATGCTTTCCTAGTCTCCAGCAATGAGTCCATAGCATTCTCCTTGCTTTACATCTCCTCAAGGCCTCTCGAGAATGTTCACAAGATCTATTGTTTCAGCTTTTCCATAATTGTGTATAAAAAGTACCACAAAGCTGGCAATGCATCCCAGTACCCAACTATGAATTATTTTAAAAAGAAGCTTATTCTTTAGATTAGATTTGGCACAATGGTACAAAATAATCCCAGCAGGTACTTTAGAAAGACTAAATCCACCGAGGATCGGATTTAAAAGGGAGAAAAAAGACATGGAAAAATTTTCTATTACACAGTTTTAAAAAACCCCACGAAGCAATATTTAGCTTTGGATCAGGATATGGGACTGAAATTGGTTGAGTTCCCTTGGGCCACGAGGAAGACTGGCAGACATATCTCTCTGAATACAGACATTGGCAATAATATTAAAGTTGCTCTGACCCAACTCTGTGACCTGGCTGGGTTAATGATTTCTTTCCCCCTAATCATGTTTCTGTGAAGGAGTTTTCATCATTCTGAAAAGGTTCTGCACTGCTCATAGCCAAAAGCCTATTGTAATCAGACCCAAGGTTTGGCAGGGTCTTTTTCCTATTCACCATGTCGAAGTTGAATTGCTAACAGAGCAAGGCCTCCCCATCGACAAAGGTCTCGCCGCTTTTACTTACACCCTAGGTGGTTAAGTTCTGATGACAGTAGCTGCTTCTGTCTGACTTATTTGCAATGCCCCCCACACTTTTTGTTTGCATCAAACGTTGTCACGGCAGCTGCATGGGGAGTGGAGACTCATTTACAGTGTCCCATTTATAATTCTATCACCTAGTCTTGTCATTATACTGCGAAAGACAGAGAGAGGTCAGAGAGGCAGGATTACATTTGGGAAGGGAATAAATACCCCTTTCTGTGAACTCTTTTTGTCTCCATCTTGTTCCATGTACAACCAGGTATTAGCTTTTTCTCTGGAACTCTGAGCCAAGAGACGATTTCTTCTAGACATGGTTTCCTTTTTCTAAGACTGATGGCCATAGATTAACAACCAGATTATTTCTACCTATCCACAATGCAGCATTCAGGTAGAGTAACAACCCCGTTAGAGAAATGCAGTTACTCCTCTGTCTCTGCACAAGCCACTTGTATCAGGTAACATTGCATTTAAAATCCCGGTCTTCATTTCCAGCACTATACTCGAACCCCTCTTAAGAATAGGAGAAAATCAACAGTTTCCTCTTCTTTAAAATAGGGAGTGGAGGGGCGCCTGGGTGGCTCAGTTGGTTAAGCGACTGCCTTCGGCTCAGGTCATGATCCTGGAGTCCCTGGATCGAATCCCGCATCGGGCTCCCTGCTCGGCGAGGAGCCTGCTTCTCCCTCTAACCCTCCCCGCTCTCATGTACTCTCTCTCTCTCATTCTCGCTCTCTCAAATAAATAAATAAATCTTTAAAAAAATAAATAAATAAAATAAAATAGGGAGTGGAGAGAAGGATCATATGGGTAAAAGTATAAACAAAAGTTCACGTAAACCCCACATTCCCTGTAAAGAGAGCGCTGAAATACATTTCTGGGCCCAAAATGGGGCCACTGGGTCCCCAAATGCCAACTCTGGGATCTATACTTACTTCCTTATTCCTTATTCATTTTCTATTTTTCTCTTCCTTGTCCCTTATGCTTTGAAAGATTTCTATAAAAGCATATCCTATAAAAGCTTCCTGTCTTCCACCCCACTTTGCGGTTCTCTAGACTCTTGAAAGTAGAGACTGCCCACTTCATGAATTCTTAAATAAAGTCTGTCTATATCACCCAAATTATTTTTTAAATCATTTTAACACGAGCAGCATTTTAGGTTCAGCATCAATAAAACAAAATATTATGATAATAAGATAATTTAAAATGAAAAGATTGAGAAAAATGGAAAAATCCTTCAGCCCTCCAAAGCCTACAGAAGTAGAGAAGGTTTGCTCAACACGAAGCTGCTGACCTGAATATCTGGTACTGGTAGTGGGAGAGTGAGTTGGATAGAAGAATATTTTAAGATTCCGTGGTAACAGATGTATGGGACTCAAAGGCAAAAGAAACTTCATTCAATAGAATTAATCAAATCTCCTTTGTGACTATCTCCACAGTCCACATTCCTGATTGAATATTGCTGGGCTCCCAACACTTGGCTCTAGCTGAAAGCTTTTACCACCTCCCCACTTCACTCTGGTCTCTGGGTTACCCTCCCAGTAGCTTGGCTGCTGCCCCAGGGCACCAGAGCTTTGATGCAGGCTGAACAGCCACAGAACGGTGGATTCTGCTACTAACCCTGTGATCACAACTCTGTTCTTTCTGCCCAGCACCACATTGTGCTTTGGACAAAAATAAAAAGACTTCAAATTCACTGTGTGATTCAAGATTGATACTTATACACAACAGCTGTAAGAATATTTCTTGAATACACAAATATTTTATCCTATACCACTTAGAGCTACAACCTTCTAATGCCTTTCAAACATACTTTGCTTCAAAAGCTAGGTTAAAATTTTAAATTCCTATACTCTCCTAATTTCCTTCTAATGCTATATTTTCACAATTCAATGAGATTAATAGGGTAAATACTCCATATTTTTATATTCCATGCACTAACTGGAAGGTAAGAATCTAAAAACTAAAGAAACGGAAGTAAATAAAATTTATATTAAATGCATTTACATAATTTCTGAGTTAGTGTGGTTTCCTGATACTATTTTTATGTTCATAGAACATTCTCACAGCTAAAGTTGCACAACTATTAGCTCTATAAATAATTTTTAAAAAGAGATTTTGCTACTAATAACTCCAAAACAGTGAAATTTAATTTTACTACAATGATTGTGATGGTTAAGCAATACTTTTCTACCTAGTGGGCTTTCTTGTAACAGTCATTTCCACTGAGTCTTAGATCAATAAAATTTAATTAGTAAAAAATCACACCCTTAACCATGATTATTGTTATTCAAGTTCCTGAATAAAATAAGGCATAAATACAAAGTTCTAATGCTTCAACCAGAATGGTTATCACAGCTTAACATGCACAAAGGAAATGTACCCATGGCATAGTGATTTTGATCATCTTTGCTGAATATTTTGCTTTTCAAATGTTGAGGAAATCTTAAGGAATTTGTAAGAGCCTTAAATGTAACAGATTATCTAGTATACCTGTTTTCACCATCTTAGTTTTTCCTACCCTGCTTTTCGAGTATCATTTTACCTTCTGGGAACAACTTACTTATTTCTATATCTGAATTATTTCATTCTCATAGGACAGTAGAGAAAAATCAATCACTATTCACAAACAACCTTGGAGCTTCAACTGAAAGGCCTTTTGACAAGCAAAGAATTAATCTTCAATTTCTCATGGCACTATTATGTCCTCACTGATACAGACTTATAAGTGATTTGCATTGGTTAATGTCAGCGAATTCTCTTGCTCAATTGTAGACCCCAACAGTTAAAACCAGAAATAGACAAAACCACTTAACTCATGCTCTAACTAAACCCATTGTGCTTATTTCTTATTGTACTTTCTTAAGGCACAAAGACATTTTGCAATGACCAGAACATTCTAACCACTGGACCAGAAAAGCCCTGTTAACAATGGAATGCCTAGAAGACCACACCCCACATGTCCCCTTCCCTACCCATGATCAAGGGCTGAACACATACTCACCCCACCCATGATTACGTGCACCCTGTCTGCTCTCTTGCACTTACCCCCCAAACCTCTCCCTACAAAACCATAGGTGTTCATCTTACAGGCAGAGAGGTCGATTGTTAAGGCTTGAGCCTGCCACCTCCCCCAGGTGCCAGCATCTGAAATAAATTTCTCTTTCCCTTTTTCAAACCCTCGTTGCTTGAGTTATTGGCTTCTCTAGCAACAAGTTCATCTGAGTTTGTTCAGCAACAGTATTGGCAAGCCCAGTCAGGAGCTGTACTTTCAATTTGTTCAGCCCCCTCAGGATTCCCCAGGATGGAGCAGTTGGCCCTGGCAATGTGCACCAGGCCTCCCCATTTATTTCCTGAGTTAGTGGCTGTAACAGATCTTTTGGCAATATTAAGACCCACATTTGTTTGTTTTTTATAACATCAGGCTAAGTCTAATAGTTAACTTGACTGAAAAACTCAGTTATGCTTACATTAAGTCATATGCACAGTAAGTGGCCTGGTGGAGGGAGCCACACCATCTTTCTCACTTCAAGAAAGGCAGATTGTGCTGGATTGTGGCTATTCCCACTCATCTAGCATCTTGCTTGGCACTTAATCAAAATACATGAAGGAATTAATGACCCATACAAACCATCAGATCTAGAGATATCAACTTACCAGCCAGCATATGCATACATTCCATAATAAAAAGCCAGTGGCAACCCCATAATACTCGCATCTCTTCCTGAGAAGGCATTTTTAAAGTGTTGTGTTTGCCCTGTAATGAGAACAGAAAGATTTTAGGATTTTTCAAAGAATTGGTTATTATTCATTCTTTAACCATAAACATGGAGAAAGAAATGGGAGGGTTGGGGATGAACTATACTGTTTCAGGTCCAGATTTCTCACTTCCTGCTCATTGCCAGATTCATCTATTAATACTATATCCATTCTAGAGGAGGAGTCCCGAAGGTATATTGATCACCACTGACACTATTTCACATTTCTCTTTTAATAAAATTATAGCAAAGAGCAAAGCAGTTCCTTGTTTGAGTGTGCCTCTACTCTTACAGAGTTTGAGCATAAAAGAAGACTAAAGAATAATCTGTAAGCTATACAGATTACAGTTTACAAGAGTATGATAGAATTCTTTTAAATAAATAAAGCACAAATAATGCTTGTGTTGGGGAGAAAGAATTTCCTCTGCCCTTTAAAATCCTTCTAGCTGGACTAAGAATCAAACTAACATGAGACAGATTAACAGGAGAAAATCAAATTTAATAGCATACATATAGGGAACCCCCACAGACATGGAAATTCCAAAGACAGTGAAGCAATATGATAGTTACATGAGCTAAGAAGGGGAGTAGGGTTCTGAGGATATAAAGGGGAGAAAGAACACTAGCAGGAAGGTAAAAGGAGATGTTTGGAAAACAAAAGTTGCCCTACTATGTAAGATGAATCTCTTAGGTAAAGAGGAAACTATCTTGTTAATAGCTCAGGGGGAGGTAAAGAGCTTTTCCTGAATCTGCTGGGTTTTGATTGCTTTTAACTCAAAATAATGTTCATGTCAAAGTAGCCCATCTCGGGGCAGACTGCCCGTGGCATCTACACTTGGAAAGAAATATCCACAGTTCTACTCTCAAAGAGGAGGTAGCAAAAAACCCAAGAACCACCTTCTCATATCATTCAATTTTCATTCTGCTTTCTACTTTCCCCTGTAGTCTATTAAGTACTCACAGTGGTAGAAAACCCTGTGGACCAACTCTGCCTTCCAAAGCTTCTTGTGTAAATAAAGTTTCATTGGAGCACAGCCAGGCCCACTTATTTGTGTATTAGGATTGATATTATCAGTCTATGGTTGATTTCACTCTGCAATGGCAGAGTTGGGTAGTTGTGAAGGAGACTGTATCGCAAGCAAAGTTGAAAATATTTACTATCTGGCCCTTTACAGAGAAAGTCCACTGACCCTGGCTTAGAGAATGGCATGATTTCCTTCTAGAAACACTGAAAAGAAATTATCCTGAATTTTAAAATAGATAGTTCTTAACAAATTTTGCATCAACGTGTGGATTGAATGCTTTAATTCATAACATTTTCCCCGACTTTGTGAATCATACTGGGCCTTTTTCTTGTATATCCTTTGGATAATTACCAAAAAAAAAAAATAATAATTCAGATTTAGCCAATATTCAAAGTTTAACATAAAAAGTCTCTTTCTTAAAGAAAATAGCAAATGAGATCACCAAAATGGGAAATGTGATTTTGTTTCAAAATTGGTCTTCACTCAAGTAAATAAAAGAGGGATGGGCTTATAAGGATACAGAATATTTATCACTGTGTTATTTTTCTGTAGAAATAATAATTTTTTAATTTAACTATGTGCCATGCAATATTTGAGATACACTTATATAAAATATAATCCATTGTTTATCTGAAAAAAAAAAAAAAGAGGGATGGGAGGTAGATGATATATGTGATTATGACCCTCTCTCATCACTGAAACCTCAGTTGTTGCCTGGGTTGCCCAGACAACAATATATATTAATATAATATGTATGAGCTTTGAGACCAAAAATGGAGAAGGTTGAGTTGTACAGTAAATAATTTTTCCCTCAAAGTATCCAGTTCCAAATATAGTTCATTTAAAAAAAAAATGACACAGTGAATTCAGAAATGCCTGTTTTACTAAAACATCTCTGTGTCCTCATAGAAGGGAAATATAAATACTGGAGCTCAGATAAAAACATCTGTTGAATATTCTTTTATCATGATATATGGTCTCCTTGGCCTAAATAGATAATATTCTAAGAGTAGAGTACTGAATAAGCAATAAGAAAAACCAAACTTTATTGAAGATCAGGTCCTAAAGCATAAATCCTAAAAAGTGTCATTTTGAGAGTATTACAAAAGAGAGGCTTTTTCAGACTTCAGGAATATTTTGGATGAATAACAGAGTCTCAGGAATATGAAAGTCATAATATTCAAAGGAAAGTTTAACAAATCCTCAAAAGTACAGAACATACAACTATTTTCAGGATCTGATTAGAGTGGAAATAAATTCACGCTCTGTATTAGTAAAACTTTTATCTTCCTGGAGTTTCAAATTAATGTGAAAAATTTGTGATTAAGTTAGAAAGAAAAATCAACATTTTGTATTAATAGAGTAAATATGCTTGCTAAGAATGCTCTCCAAAATAATAAAATTTACTTTAAATGTAGTAATATTCTTACAGCATTTCTCTATTAGGTGAGCTATAAAAGGAAGCCTGTTCACATTAAGCACTAATAGATAGCATAAGTATTAATTAAAGGATCATTCTATTTTAAGTGTTGAAAAAGATCCAAAAGATATATTATGATCTCTGTTCTTAAGGAATTTACAATAAAATAGCATTTGGAAAACTTCACCTCATCTCACATACATATATAAATAGGTGGTAAAAAAAAAAAATGACTACAGTCTTATATTAGAGTTTTAAAAGATAGTATATCATCTTTTGGAACCTAAACTAGAACTGAAGTAGGGTCAATGACTCAGGGTCTCTGCACTTTCCGAACATGGAAGAAACTCCTTACAGAAGACTAAAGAGTTAGCTCATAAAAAAAAGCACTAACAAAACAGATTATGTTCTCTACATTTCTAATGGATCAGATAAAATGAGCAGGCCAGCTCTGTGGTGGCCAATGTGAATTAGAAGAGCGAGCTCACGTCTTCTCTTTAGTGTAAGCCATAGCATTAAAATCTTTATTGTGTTTACTCTGAGTTGGCTGAAGTTGCTGGATTTGATGCAGTCATTTAGCCAGGAGAGTTCTAAGATCTTCCATTAGTAAATGTACAAGAGCAGCTCCCTTGCCCTAGCTACAGAGTGACAGATCTTTCAGTGTTTGTTATTGTTTGATGCCTCTACCATCAGCGATTATTTTGCTGAATTTTGGCATTTCCTTTTGCTTTGTGTAATTCTTCTCCTGCAACTTCATAAAATTTCTCTCTAAATTCCCTTTCCTGGAACAGACAATATCAATGTAAACACCAAACATTTAAGATGCCCAAATTATATGTCACTCTTTCACAATTTCATTTCACTTTCCTATCCCCTATTATCAAGCCCATTGCCAATTAATTCACGTGGACCTCCTATGCTTCCAACAACTTCCACTGAATCCAAGCAATTGCATGTACCTTCTTCCCTAAAACAGCTGAAACTCTAAATACATCACCTGCTCAAACATCTCATCTTTTCTTATTAAACAGTCAACTCTACATATACTCCCCCAAAATGATATTACATTCCCATAGAAAAGCATATCTTACTTTAAAAATAAAGTAACAATAAAAATTAAGTTTTTACAACCTTTTTTTTTTGTCAGATAATATTTGGCTTTTAGGAATGCTATTCCCATATCTGACTCCCCTTCCATCAAGACTATTCTCAAGGTAAAAGTAGAGTAAAAGAATTACTGGTCATCTTTCATTATTTTCCAGATATCCTTTTTTCTTTAGTCTTTATTACTATTAGTGAACTATTTTAAAGTAAATATAAGAGGATATAGTTATCTGTAGTTGAAACTAATGGCAGATTTGCTTTTCCACTTTGAGTTTTCACTCCAAAGAGTTTATATGGAGAGAATTCACTGATGCCTTATTTTGTTGCTTGGCCCAGTCTTAATTCTGTTGTTGCCATTCAGCTGTAAATACCAATGCACTCCCCCCCACCCCCAAGTGCAGCAGTCTTTCAAATCAATTCGATGACAGTATAGAGTCTAAGTTCCACAAACAGAGACTAATTAAGGGATTCTGCTAATACAAGCGGAAGTTAGTGCTAGGAAAGATCAAAAGCAGATACGTATTTTAAAAAGCATTTACTTTCCAGTCCATACCTTTAATTAGCTGCATAACTCCAGGAACTATAATTATCAGAATTGCTGTGAGCTTGCAAAAGGTTAGGAAAATCTGGATCCGGGTGCTCCAGCTGACACTCATGCTGTTTAGGACCATCACTACAGCTGCAAACAAATAGATGAAGTTACAGAAGGTGAATATTCATTGGCATGAAGACATCTTAGGTCCTTGCTATTCAAAGTGCCACCCATTAACCAGCAAAGTTGGCATTACCTGGAGGCATTTTGGAAATGCAGAATTTCAGGAACTGCCCTAGACCTAATAGATATATTTCAACAAGATGTCTCAGTGATTTTTATGCACACCTTGAAGTTTGAGAAGCTTGGATAAAACCACCAGACAGTAAAAATTCATTTCTCGGTCTTTGTATTTGTCAATAAGAGTGGGCATATACTGTACTTTCTTAAAAATCATATAAAAATATCTTCTAACTGGGCGCCTGGGTGGCTCAGTTGGTTGAGCGACTGCCTTCGGATCAGGTCATGATCTTGGAGTCCCTGGATCGAGTCCCGCATCGGGCTCCCTGCTCGGCAGGGGGTCTGCCTCTCCCTCTGACCCTAACCCCTCTCATGTGCTCTCTCTCATTCTCTCTCTCTCAAATGAATAAATAAAATCTTTAAAAAATATATATATCTTCTAACCAAATCCTAAAGTCATCATATGCAATCAAATTGCTGAATATGACTCTCCAGCTTGGTAAGACAGGCAACTATTTCCTACTGTCATGATGTTACGCATATGCACGTGCCAGGATGGAATCACTCAAGAAAGATGTCAAGAAGCTGGCTAGTGGGCGCCTGGGTGGCTCAGTCGGTTAAGCGACTGCCTTCGGCTCGGGTCATGATCCTGGAGTCCCGGGATCGAGTCCCGCATCGGGCTCCCTGCTTGGCAGGGAGTCTGCTTCTCCCTCTGACCCTCCCCCCTCTCATGTGCTCTCTCTCTCTCAAATAAATAAATAAAATCTTTAAGAAAAAAAAAAAAAGAAGTTGGCTAGTATTTTATTCTTCACTCTCAGACCTAGCCCTAGCGGGCACTCTGCTTTTCCTCTCCACCTTCCAATTAGCACAAGAAGGAGTGACTGACTTTCAACCTACCCTAAAAATACAGGTTTCCAAGATGTGTTTGGGGACTTGGACAAAAAGAGTTCTAAGTAATGAGTCCAAAAGAGTTCCAGGACTAGGACACACCTTGGGTGTGAAGCCAGCAGAATTTCCCTTTCTTAATGATGCCGTCTACAGTTTCCTGAGTGGCACTCAACTATCCACTCTCCCCACATGGTAGCGCATGAAAACCCTGAGGATAGAACAAGCATTTTCTTTTTTTTTAAAGATTTATTTGTTTATTTATTTGTTTGTTTGTTTGACAGAGAGAGAGAGAGCGAGAGAGGGAGCACTAGCAGGGGGAGTGGGAGAAGGAGAAGCAGGCCTCCTGCTGAGCAGGGAGCCCGATGTGGGGCTCGATCCCAGGACCCTGGGATCATGACCTGAGCCGAAGGCAGATGCTTAACGACTAAGCCACCCAGGCACCCCAGAACAAGCATTTTCTATCTCTGTATTGCTAGTGTCCAGCTCCATGCTTGGCCCAAGAAGATAATCAACACAATTTTGTTGAATAAATGAATGAGTTGGATCCTCAGTTTAAAAAAAACTACCTTTCAGCCAAGAAGGCATGAAACTAATGGTGATACTCTAAGACCCTGACTTCTATACTCAGCTGGAATGACTTCTAGAGGTTCTTCTAGACCACGGATTTCAACTTCATGCTCTTTCCAGAAGTTTATATTCAGTGTTAACCCCCCGACCCCGACCAAAGCTACTTCATACCTGACGTTTGCAGTTATTATCTATAAGCTTTATTTTTTAAAAGGTGTATCCCTCCTAAACAAATAACACAGATATATGAACATACTTCTCAGGGGACAAAACAACACACAGGATTTTTATAATTCGAGTTGCAATAGGAAGTATTCCTATTATACAGTCATCAGTTATCTTCATAGTTTCCATTGCCTTGTATAATCACTAGCTCATTTCAGAACTTTAGAATCAGTGCAAATGTTATCAACACATAACATACACAGTAATGGCAAAAATTTTAAAATAACCTAGACCCCTAAAGGAAGGCTAATTAAGGTACACCTTTTTAATGATTTGCTATGCAACCATTTAAAATCATGATGCAGTTAAATATGTATTTCATGAAAGGGTGTTCATGATATATTACTAAATTACAGAGAGAAAGATGGATGGATGGATGGATGGAGAGAGAGAGAGACAAAGACAGAGAGAAATGAAGGGAAAATATCTGAAACAGTGTTCACCAAAACACTAACAGAAGGTTTCTATAGATGACAGAATACTGAATAATTTTTTATTTTTATTTCTTTTTCTGCATTCAATATTTTTTACAATGGACATGCAGCATTTTAAGTGAAAATCAATAAAAGAATTTTCATTTTTGAAAAATTCAAAAATGGGAAAATAGGGATCAGAAGATCCCATACAAAGTTAAAGGGGTCTACTAATGATGAAATGTTTCGAAGGAGTAATGATGAGAATGATCAGAAAGGCTGGAAACCCAAATAATCTCCATGGGAGGCTAAGGGAAATATTTTACCTATGTTTGAAGCTAAACACATGAAGAAAGACAGGTCCATTGTTAATGGCAGAGTGCATTAGTTTATCAGAGGAAAGAAAACAATAAAATTATTTTTCTTTCTTCAACACAAAGCACTTATGTGCTGAAAATAATTTAAGCAACCCTCTTCCCCACTTCATCATCCAGTTATTCTTTTTTCTATGCAAATGACTCTGTGATAAATGAGTCATCATGTGAAAAGCATTATTTTTTTAGTTAAGGAGATTCAGAATTGGCCTGAAAAAAATTGGACTCATGTTCCCACCACTAACAAAAGAGCACTGTTTTCTTTTAAATAGAGCTCCTAAAACCTAAAACACTATTTCTGAAAGTACTCCACAATAGAAAAGAGCTGTTGTATAGAGAGAAAAAAAAGAACGAAGGAAAGAGAAAAAGAGAAAAAGAGGAAAGGGAAGGGAAGGAGGAAGTGGGGGAGGAAGAAAAGAAAGGTGGATGGGAGGGAGGGAAGGAAGAGAGAGGGAGAGGGGAGACACAAAGAAAGAGGCATTCTTATTTTTGGAACCTCTATCTATATATTTGAGGAGAGGAAAGAGGATTTGTTACTTTCATAAAGAGTATAAGACATAATGCCTATTGAAATAGAAAAAAGTGAGCATTTGGGGTTTTATTTTCTATTTTGTGAAGTTTTCTTAAAAATGGAGGACAAAGGGCGCCTGGGTGGCTCAGTTGGTTAAGCGACTGCCTTCGGCTCAGGTCATGATCCTGGAGTCCCTGGATCGAGTCCCGCATCGGGCTCCCTGCTCGGCGGGGAGTCTGCTTCTCCCTCTGACCCTCCTCCCTCTCATGCTCTCTGTATCTCATTCTCTCTGTCTCAAATAAATAAATAAAATCTTTAAAAAAAAAAAAAAAAATGGAGGACAAAATCAAGCAAATACTATGAATTGATAATCTCACCTTGCACTCCTCTCAGGCAGCTGAAGTAAAAATTCTGGTTAAAACTGATTCCTCTCAAAGGTTTCTCAAAACCCCACTTTATCCGAACATCCACACATTGCACTCATTATTTGGTACACCAGATTCCCGCTGAGATGTACCTCTATGACCCTGAAGGATACAGCTTAACAGGCAGCCAGGACAGAGGTACCGTGAAGGTCCTCAAGTGACTAGAAGTGCTGTTTCATCATGTGTCTTTACACAGAAATTTCAGTCTACATATGTTGCTTATCCAACAATATTGAAAAGGGGCTAAACGCAAGAGCTTTCTGAGTTTCTGCAACAAATAATATCTACTTTGATTTTTATAGATGATCTACCCACATTGTAATAAAAGAAATCTGAGTAAGTTCTGTGGTCCCAACTAGCTTTACTCCCTTTGAATAATAATTGCAAATGTCACACATTAGAAACTATGTCAATTTTGGCTTTTTTTCCTTACCGAAATGAAAAAACAGGGACATATAATTTTTATTTACTTATTTATAGGGCAGTTTTCTAAGAACTGAAACACAGCCATGAAAGCTATACGTATAAATCTTGGAGATAAATACATATTTGAAGAGAGCTGTTTCTGAAGAGGATGTTTAGGGAAATGTGAAGGACTGGCAAGTGTTTCTTTCTGCACTTCTATAATTCAAGTCCATCTTCGGATTTGCTGAGTAAGATTACTGAGCCTGGATATATTGGTTTTTCTCCCACGTTCAGGTTCTCTCTGGTTTCTTACTTCTGACTTCTTCATGCTAAATTGATAAAATATATGGATGCTGTAGGTATGCCATGTGGTGAGTTAAAGTCGATCATTCCACAGTTTTTTATAACAGCTGCCTGGGTTACCTTTTTCTTTGTTAGCATGTATGGATGTATTGATTTCAGAGAAGATAAACGCATCTAGCCATAAACATTTTTAAAAAGGAGAGACAGGGGCGCCTGGGTGGCTCAGTTGGTTAAGCGACTGCCTTCGGCTCAGGTCATGATCCCGGAGTCCCTGGATCGAGTCCTGCATCAGGCTCCCTGCTCGGCACGGAGTCTGCTTCTCCCTCTGACCCTCCCGACCCTCCCCCCTCTCATGTGCTCTCTCTCTCAGTCTCTCTCTCTCAAATAAATAAATAAAACCTTAAAAAAAAAAAAGGAGAGACAGTCTATATCTAGGATCTCGATATTGAGAATAAAATTGGTAAACATTAAATAATTGTAAACTAATATCATATGGCAGGCATGTACAAAGACTTTACATGGTTAATGTTATCTAATCCTCATCTCTCTATGATGGGGTCACCATCATTGGCTTTATTTTCCAGATGGGCAGCTGAAAGTTGGGATAGTATTTAACAGGTAAGCATAAAGATAGACTGGAGCCTAGGTAAACTGACTTCAGGGTCCACACTTTTACGCCTACCTCACAAGTAACAATGAGGAAGTAGCTCAAAAGATACACGTGATCTCACTAGTATACCTAGTTCTTTCAAACTCCTAGTGGCTCTGCTTCTCTGCTAAGGTTCATGTTTATCTTGGCTAGGATTTCAGGATACTTTGATCCTACATTTTACTTGTCATCCTCCTGAAGGATATGGTTATTGATTTTCAGTGCTTATATATTTCAATACCACGTATATCTACCTAAGAATACATTGCCTTGGTAATTTAGGTACGATAGAGCCAGACTTCAGAATATTTACACAAAACCACTCCACATGCTGTATTTGAAATGCTAGCCCAGAACTGATCCTTGATTTTCTTTCATGTAATTCAATGATGCCAGGACAATAGTTTGCGAAAAGAAAGTACAGTGATATGGAATGGAACTGGCTAATTTTTTCTTATAATGCAGTCACAAGTGTTATTTTCTTTGCTTCTTCTAATTATTCCCACCAGGTATGAGAAGCAGGGTGGGGTCCTTTACTCATCTATACACACACTAAGTGAGGAAGGAAATGAGACTCGGAGATTGTTAGGAATGGATCTGGGATGAGATTTCGTATTTTGAAGAAAGTATTTTTATTATAATATTCTGCCATTTAAGTATATACTATATAGGTAAGAATTTCAGAAGACCAGAACGAAAGACTGGATTTCATTTTACAGATCGAACATCCTTCAATCCTTGCCAAAGCTCCATGGACAGGGAAACTTGCTGGCGTTGCATGGGTGTGATGTTCAGAGTGGACTAGAGGAGAGGACCTCATGTGAATGTGTAAGATTTCCCAGCTGGACTTCCCTGTGCCTGGCATGTTTACCCAAATGGACAGGACTTTGGATAAGCAAAAACTTTTCATCTTTATCAAATTGACAGAAATGAAATTGAGTACTTTCAACAAAGGGCAGATAAAATTAGCATTTAGTAACTCCCCACTCCCACCCCACTATCATTTCTCAAATGGTTGGTTAACATTTCACAAAACTTGAAATTCTTTTTTTTCTGTGACTCGATTCTAACAAGATCCTTCACATTTGCACTTCTTCTACACTTGAACTAGAGATTTCAAACTATCACAAACTGTTTCCTTCCCCCAAGGAATACAGGGAAGCAATTCATGCAATTAAACTCTGTTTTCTACATCTCACTAAACTTCCACCCTTCGCAGGCAGAAAAACATGGATACTCACTTTCAACAATGCAGAATAGGAGAGATTTGCCCCTGGGCAGATTTCTCCTTCTGCATCTCCATATCCACCCTGTTGCTGCACTAAAGCTAAATTCTTTTAAAAGAAGAGTCTCACTTTCCCAGTTAGGCCACTGATTTTCATGACCTACCACTGAGTCATAACAATACCTTGTTTCCTCTTTCAGTGCTTCTGATTATAGGAATGCACTTCCTCAGAATCTCAAGCTTGCAAACGGAACATCAAAATTTGTAAGCTAATACTATAACTAACGGCAAAAATGAAGAAAATGTCTAGGTTCACCCAAGATTTACTCAGACTTTGTGAACTCTTCTATCACCAATCTCTACCATAGGAGTTTGGTAAACCATAACTGGCCTTACCTACAATTGCGTTAAAGTTTTGGTTTGAACAGTTTCCATTTTCTCCTACAAAATACAAATTTTCCCTTCAAAAAGTTTAACAGCACTGGGATAAGAAAAAGAGTCATCCAGACTCTTGGATGTAGTAATATGTCATGATTATCCACCTCATTTGAAGTCCAAAGCAGGCAATATTTGCAGACTTGTAAATGTTTGCATAAAATCTACTGAAAGTTTGCTAATTCTTTTAATTAAGTTGAGAAATACATGTGCCTACACAAGAGATAGCTTTTAAAACTTCTATTGTAAATTTACAAATCTCTCAAAAACATTACCTCTGTCTTCTTTTCGAATATAATAATTGTGGTATGAGTCTGCCTCAGTCATTCGAGGGACAAGAATATAACGGTTATAATACTGGCTGTTAGTCCAATCCCTTAGTGGGACACCACATTTATCAAGAACTTTCTACAAGCAAGGCACTTTACTAAAGGCCTTAAAAACCTGACGTGATTTCATCTTTCTGCAGCCATCCAAGACAGATTATCTTTTCACAGATATTTTACCAATAAATAAAAGTAATGCTTAAGCAGGTTTAATATTTAGCTCCAAATCACCTAAGAAATTGTCACAATAAGTTTCAATTCCAGGCTGTTTGCCTTCAGAGCCTAAGCTGTAACTACTATGCTAAGATAGTTCATCCCACCAAAGCTCATGGTATTAGATCTGAAGATCACATTGAACAAACTCTGTTTCATTTACCACCATTGTCCTACTGCTTGAGAAAACTGAAGATGTGTAATCCTCCAGGTTCAACAAGATTTTTCTGCTAGGGAAAAATTCGTAGACCTCTCTCATAAAATCAGCGAGTCAACAAATATTTAGTGAACACAAATACCACACAAGGAGCTACGTGAAGGTCTGGAAATATAGCAATGGAAGGACCCTTGGTCTCATGGGAATTTCAAATGATGCTTTCCCCCAAGAGTATAAATAGCTACCATTTGCAATTTGTTCTTAATAAATTGCAGGCATTACCCCAAACACTATACATACATTGTCTCCATTAATATCATTTAATCCTCACAGGACACCTGATGAGACTCCGCAGGATTTACAGGTAAGAATAATGAGGTGTGGGAAGGTTCAGTGATTTGTCCCTGAGTCTCACATCTGCAGCGTGTGTTAAGAGCATGATGAGTTAAGTTTGCCATTACCTCTCCAGAACTCAGAAATCTCTACTTCGAGTATTTTTCTTTGTCTTTCTTCAAACATTTCATAGAATAATAGCGTGTGCATGTTTGGTGAATAAAGTAGCAAATCCAGAATGAACCTAAGTTCAAAAATATATGTATCTACACTAGAGATACTTTTATGTGTAATTCCTAACTCTTTCCTGCAAACAAACCACTCACCTCTCTACTGGCGAATGTGCATTGTTCCCTTCGTTGTTCTACTGAAATACTTTTGCCATGCATAACTGAATTTTTTTCGTGACTATGCAATTCAGCTACTCCTGTGTCATTTACTATTTACAAATAGTTCAAACTTAATCAAATGTGATCATATTAATTCTTAGAACTGATTCAATTAGCATCTAGAATTAAGTTGTTTCCCATAATATCCAAAGGCTTGGCTTCATATCACTTATGTAATGCTGTGTATTTTCCTTTTTTATTTCTTTAAAAAAAAGTCTAGTATTTGTGCACATTGATAAAAATGAACAAATTCCTAATTTGGAGACCTAATCTGAGAAGTGCTACTAATAATCACATATTAAAAGACTTTTATCATGACCATCAATGGGCAGCTAAAACTATAACACTGAAAGTGACATTCTGCTAACACTATAAAATGTATGAACACAACATACACACCCAACACATGAGGATAAGTGAGTTATCATTCAACATATTATCAGTGAAGAAGGATACTTTCTAATTCAAAAATCCATAAAATAATTGGGTTTTCATCTGTGAAATTCTCTTTTCTTGTACTATTTTACTAACATGGTGGTTTTTGTTTACCTACATCAAAAGGTTAGACATCATATCTATTAATCCAATGCAAAACTGGCATGTAACGTGATGCCAGGGATTACTCTGAATCCTTCTTCTTTCCTTTATTTTCCAACACAAATTTGGCAAGGAACTGAAGCCAAAAGCAGGATGTGGAGAGCAGTCCCATCATGCAAAAAAAGTCCATAGAAACTTTGTCATCAATCACTTTTGCTTTTTTTTTTTTCCTTTTCATATTTATACCTACGATACTCACTTATGCCCACAGCTGTAACGAGCTTGATCGCAAGTTCAGGAATTTCACATTGAATAAATAATGGTTCCAGAATGTAGCGTCCAAAAGCCAGAGAAATCACAGCGGTGGCTGCAGGGCTGGAAAAGAAAAAATTAGGTTAACAAAGGAAAAAACAAATAGCACCTTCACTAAACTTACTCTACCTTGAGGTAATGTTATTCAACAACAAGAACATGTTAAATATAAAAGCCTATAATTTTCCAAACTTCATATTTGCTTAGGTTGTCACAGACAATCCAAGTAAAATATGGCCTATAATTTCGGTGGCCAGTTTAAACTTCCCCTATCCATGGAAGCAAGACTGGGTGATATCAGTTTTGACCCTGCTCTCCTAGATTTGACGTTTTTTTTTTTTTCTTAAAAAATGTAGTTTATTATTCAAGATCCTAACAGAGCTGAGCTTTACAAGAAGCATCTTCTCAATAAGTCAACAACTAAACTCCAGTCACAGCACAAACGGGTTAAGGACACAGAACTATTGAGTCAGGGCATGGTCAGGAAAATGAATACAAAATCCAACTTCAAAAACTATTATTAATAATTGCTCGTTGCAAATATATGCTTTTGTCCTTGACATTATATTCTTCCTACTTTTCCAGTACAAACAAAAACTTGAAGAGCCCAGTGATTATTTTTAATTTCATAAACATTTAGATGTGAAGTATAAGTTGAAAAATAAAAATGTTGCTGTGATTTTATACAATTGAGAAAACATGCATAAGATAAGAAAATTAAATAAGTTCAGGTCTATAGAAAATAGGTAACAAACCATTCTACTTTAATTCTTCAAATATTTCTATGAGAAAATTGCATGTGCCTTTAAATATATTTCTATACAAATGCATCTTCTTTAAATACACAGGCAAGTTCATGGAATTATCTAATTTCTCATGCCAATCTTCGCTTTCAACTTCTCTTCTCATACTTACTCAGCACCCATGCTAAATCCCTAGACTGTCAGAAAACCAACCACCATTATGTTCCAACGTTAGCCTGCTTGTAACAGCACCATAGATTTTTTTGATTTTCTTCTTTTCCTAAAGACCCTCTCCTCTTCCACTCCCAAAAGATGATTTTTCCTATTCTCCATCATTTGCAAATTTTTAATGTATAAATTAAAATCTGATCACGTCATTTTAGTGCTTTCAAAACATGCTCAGGATATGCAAAATCCTTCAGTTACGGCTCCATCTGGTCTAAGCGTTCCCTTCCTCTTGGTTTGCTTCTTCCCACTAGAAGGAGATGAATACCCTTTGCCAGGAGCTCCTGCAACTCACTGACATTTTTTTTTTTTAAGATTTTATTTATTTATTTGACAGAGAGAGAGAGAGCGAGAGACAGAACACAAGCAGGGGGAGTGGGAGAGGGAGAAGCAGGCTTCCCACCGAGCAGGGAGCCCGATGCGGGGCTCGATCCCAGGACCCCGGGATCATGACCTGAGCCGAAGGCAGACGCTGAACGACTGAGCCACTCAGGCGCCCCTCACTGACATGTTTTTATACCCATATCTTTGTTCAATCTTTTTTTGCTCAAGGAAGTTCCTTTAACCTTCTGATTGGGTGAGAGCTCCATGAGTAAGTACACTCGTTCACTTGGTCTCATGGCTTCCCTTTCACGGTGCTTATCACAGTAGCAACTTTATCTTCACGATGTGATTTCTTGATTGATAACTATTTCCCTCGTGTGACCCTGAGCTCCATGAATTCCAGACTCTGTCCATCTTAATCACTATTTTATCCCCAGTGTTTAGTATAGTATCTGTCGTAAGTAGAAACCCAATAAACATTTGAATATATGGTTAATATGTGAATTCAATCTAATGACTCCTGCTATGTACTGATGTATGATATTTATTTTCTTGAAATCTGTGTCCTACAGATTATTCCTGATAAGTATGAAGCATCATTTTAAGTATTTAGACACCATGGGTGTTGTTAACAGATGAGAAATATTAAAGTACCTAGGTATCTTGTCAATCCTCAAGTCATTTATCACTCTGCTTATTTGGAAGACCAGCCAAGCAATGTGAGTCCCTTATTACAAAGGAGTATATGAACCCTTCAAAAAAAGCTTCTAGAATATATCTGGGTAATTTCCTCTGTCAGTACACACACACACACACACACACACACACACACACACACCATGAAGCAGCTCTCTTGCAGTTAACTAATGTTTAATTATGTGCTACGTGGGAACAGGAATTGTGGCTCCTTCCACTTTAGATCTCTTTAACTTACCATTTGCCACTCAGTAGCTGTTTAAGGAATGAATAAATAAGTGAATGAGCACTGTATCTGTGCTACTGTGAAAAGAGTGATCATGTTCATTATAATGCCAAGCAATCAGCCAAAGCCATGCAGCAAATGCATAGCTGAAGAGGGATTCAAGTGCAGCTATATCAGGCTCCCACCATCCTAATAGGCCAGCACTCTAAATAAGTAGTATCCTCATCTAAGTGCTGAGAATGTTGTATTCAAAATATTATAACCTTAAACTTTCAGTCAAAAATAATTAAATTATTCAAAAGAATTTAATATTGCTGCTCAAAAAGAATTTACTATCTGTGATACTCAGGACACTGATTAAGAAGTATAATGGTTTCAAAAAGTGTGAGAGTTGGTCTTATGTACTTAAAATGCCTCCATTTCTGATAGGGGAAACAGAACATAGACACCTGGAAATACTAAGACTACAAGATATCGTGTTGAATGTCAAATAAGGAGAGACTGCCTTTTTTCAGAAGAATTAAGAGAGAAAAGAAATATAAACTAGGGTGAACAGGAAATGAACTGTGGAAAAGATAGGATTTAGGTTAACCTTTGAAGAGTAATATTCAAATAAATCAAAAAGATCAGAAGGTACATCCCAGACAAATCCCAGATTTTAGAAAAGGACCAAAATACTTCTTTCTCATTATTTCATTATAACAAGTTTAAAATAATGCAGAATTGTTTAAAATGAGAACAGACTTACAGAAGTAAATACTACTCTAAGCTCTTTGTTAGAAAAACGTTAGGATAAAAGCTCACAGGAGCTCTCAGCTGCGTATGTCTGATAAGTTTATAGTAAGAGCAAGTTTCTCCAGTTATTTCTGTTAAACTCTGCAATCAGAATGTGCAAGTCACATTTTATGGTAGCAGTTAGCCTTAAGGAACTGTGATACTCTACACTTCTCATATGACATCACAGATTTCCCACAAAGGTAAAGGAAATTTGCTATTCAGAGTGACTTAGCACTATTTGGTTTGATTTTAAGCCAAGCCAATTAGAAAGGAGAACATATCTTACAGCAATAAAATTTTTTTTCACAACTATAGTTCACTGATTTGCCTAACAAGAGGAAGTGAGTCACTCGAGCTTTGTTTTGTTTTGTTTTTTGTAAAGTAGTAAATTCAGTGACACATTAAATTGTTAGGCACAGAAGTTTCCTGGTCACGACAACTGAGTAAAGTTAAATGACGATGTAATCTACAAGAAGAAAAACCCCAACTACTAGCATAACACTTAATTTTGTCTGGCCAGTCAAAAGGTATGATTTATCAAGGTAGATTTTCATGCTTTGTATCCTTTCAGGTCAACATATTTTCTAGAAATGTCAGAGAATAATTGAACAGCAAAGAAAATCAGTAACTTTAAAAGTCTGGCATGGACAGAGAAGTCCTACGAGTGACAAAACTGGGTTAAAAACATTAATTGACAGAGGTATTTCATACAGACTTCAAACCCTGAAATAGACTGTTTACAACATAGTCACATGACATGCATAGTTCTAATCCATTAAAAATAGTTAAGATGATTCAAAGAGGGTATAATGAATGGGTTTATTTTTCCTTAATATTTTTCTTATCTATGCTCTTACCGTACTATGAGCAGTTCTACCCAGACTCGTACAAAAGCTGGTAATGGGCCAAAGACTTCCAGAATATATGTATAATGACCACCAGATTTCTTTATACTTGTTCCCAATTCAGCATAGGACAAAGCTCCTGTGAAATGTACATAATAAAAAGGTACAGAGTTAAAATATTACCAAGTCATCCAATAGAAGAATTGATACAATAATGTTTATGTTACATGAGATGTTACTACATCATTTGGTCTGAATGAGGTCCTCATTTCAGGAGAAGAAACAGTCATCTGATTGTTAGAAGCCACCAAATTCTCCTTATAACTTCCTCATATTTGAGAACTAGTTCATTATATTCAAACAATGTAATCTTACTTGAAATGGTAAAGACAAACTTCTAAAGTAGTATCATATTATTAAGAATTTTTAATCTCAAACCTGAGGAAAAGAGAAGATAGATGCCAATAATGCTAATCTATTTTTAAAGGAACTACACACCAGGACAAGGAATTATCTCAAATTGACCTCATAATATTAAGAATCCTTATAATAAATGATATTCTGTTGCACATCAAAATTAACAAGGTTTATTTGTTCTTCAGAAAAGTATAGACTCTAGGCCTTGCAAGACCTCATTTAATTTGTAGGACATGGTCTGTCAACAAAATGAATTTTGACTCCAATATTCTATTTCTAAAAAAGGTTTTTTTGGATTTTTTTGAAGTGCACACTTCTGGGTAGTTGAAATAACATACTGTTTAAAAAGAGATGCTATAACTTATGTATATTAGGTAAAATTAATTTTAAACAGTTAGCAATTTCAACATTTAGCAATACAATTCACATGGACCTGAGCAAGTCATGTAACCTCCCCAAACCTACGTTTCTTCCTTTGTAAGATGGAGATCTCAGTTCTCACCTCATAAGAGAGTTGTGCGTACACATGTGATAATGGGCACCAAGGACAGTACCGGGCCTGATACAAGAGAACGCCTCATGAAATATACTTATTAATTTGAGCAATTAACTATCAAGAAAATGAAAAATACATCTTGGTACTACGTGAAAAATGCTGTTCATACTGCAAAGTACTCAAATGTAACACAATTGTTGGCAGAGCTACTTCAGAGACTAAAAGTGTGGGAAATTATTACTGATCAGAAAAGCTTCAGGCAGAACTGTCCAAGAGGAGTAAAATTTGGATATTCAGTGAAATCTTAGTATCATTTATCCTATTCCTGAACCTAGCTCTGTATCAGAATCACCTAGAAGTAAATTTCTTACTTAAATACACACAAAGAACAGACTCTAAGGCCATACCCCACACCTGTTCTCTACCAAGTGAGTCCAGATCTCCAATAGAGGGATCCAAAGAAATCTATTATTTTAAAATTTGTACAGATGATTTTAAAGTAACTGGTAAGCAGATTGATATTTGGGGATCACTAATATAGTTTGCCTATTTGTAACTAACTGTAACTAGCTGCAATTCACTCTTGGAAACCAGTCGCCATGTTGGTAGTCTGTACATAAAAGCTTCCAATATAAAATGTTATTGGAAAGTCTCAAGTACCTCAGAATTTATTGCCAGAGAATCAATACCCAGACCTGTGTATGCTTTGCTGAAACTCCAGGATGGTTGCCCTAGGTTTAAATTGAGTTCTGGAGGAATGAGATTTTCATTTAAAAGTCTCAAGCGCCATAACCATTTTACCCAGATGAAAAAAGTTCAAAACAGGATGTAAAAATCCATGTATTGACCCTGGCTTTAAAAAAAAAAAAAAAAAAAAAATTGTAAGCCAAATATACAGATTGTTTACCCTTAGTCCCAGAGTTCTAGAGTTTTAAGAAAAAGGATTTGTTTTCCTTACATTTTGCTTTGCTTCCTGTTAGGAAGGCACTCCTGTCAAAAAGCTCCTAGGAACTTAAATGACAAATAAAATGTAAATACAGATAAGTAGATTAATACAGGAGCATGCTCCCTGTGATTAGTAATCAAAGAATATAAACTCAAGTGTAACCTTAGCTAGTCCTTTTAATTTTTTTTCCCTCTGTGTCTGCTTGAGTTGATATACTTACACAGAACCATGTTTTCATAGCACGATAGCATTTTAACTAGTTCAGTCCAAAGCCCAATCCATTTTACTATATCTGAATAACCTTTTATTGTGTACACACATCAAATCACACAGTGGGAGCTGCATGTATACAAGTACGAAAAGTCCAGGAAATTGGTTATGGTTTTTCCTACTAGACATTGATGTATTCTCAATTTACCAAGTATTTGTAGATTAAAGACTGAGGGTGCACAAAGTCATTTAAGAAGAGCAACAATTAGGTTTCTCTTTGTCTGTAAATGTACATGCCAGAACCATACAGAATACCACAAACTCTTTTTAAAAACCCAAAAATAATTCTTCTATAGATCTTTCTATACTAAGGCTTTGTTTTAACAAGTTTTCCTTGAAATACCTTCTTCCTACTAATGGAAATTTGTGTTCTCTAGATGAATACCCAAAGGAATGCATTAAAACATCACAAGGCCTTAAGAATGAATGGATTGGTACGCGTAGGACCAAGAGTTAAGACTTAGTCCTAGAGTTAGGACAAAGCTTTGTGTTAGTAGAGCCTTTTAGAATTAAAACACACTAGTTGCTACAAAAGAGCAAATATATCTTAGACACTTACCGCATAGTTTAAGCAAAATTTAATTTTTTTGACCCTCCACCAGTTTTTGTCACCTTTATAACTAACTCCGGTAGCTTTCTAGTAATCTGCCCACCCCATGAAAGGCATTTATTACCTCTTTGCTATTAACATCAAATCAATAAAAGAGATGTAGATTTTGAAGCAAAATTGTATCATCACGCTTCTACTAGTAGTTCTGTTCAGACTGACTCAGTGGAGAGGTGGACACATCTATGTCCCTGAAGACCAAGTGAACTATAAATGAAGGAAACAGATCTGGCAAGCACGGCAAACTAACACCCAATTCCAGTTTTCCTATTTATATTGCAAGAGTTTACAGGTGTTAGGGAGAGATGGAAGATTGAAAAAAAAAATTGAAATATGCTCAGACCCTTGCAATATTCCCACTTATCACAGGAATCGAGTTATGTGCCACCACACATGGTACCATGGCAAGGCCTTTTGAGAAAATATTAGGAACTGACAAGCATGCGAAGTTCAAAAGTTAAAAAGAAAAAGACTGCACCCCATCCCGCCTGGTTTGTTTTGGCAATAAAAACACCGTAACGCTTCTGCTGACTGCTCAGTTCTGTGCCTAAATAGGCCACGCCGGTTTCACTTCACAGGTGTTTCATTCAGCGTGCTGGCTGCCAAGATGCCTCAAACATACGTAACTAAGCAAACTTCCCGGTACAGAAAGTTCACATGTACTTTACTGGGTCATCACAGTTAGCTTTTGCTCTCATGGCCACAGGGAAAGTCAGAAAACTGTCTTAGTCAGGAAAAGGGAGTGCGGGCTGCAGGAAGCAACTTGGTGGAATTCAGGTTCCTGCCAAGAGTGAACACCGTGTTTGGGTAGTTCGCACACTTAAACAAAAATCAGAAAATCTGGTGTAGCCTGCGCCATTCATTCACTCCTTAAAAATTACCCTTTGCTTTCCCAGACAGCAAACTGCCCAGCGCCGCAGACATACCCCCAGAGAAGAAGCTGCACTCACCAAATAGTGACAGGACCCCACAGACTGTCCAGATAACCAGAGACATGCCCACGCTGCCCGTGTTCTGGAGCACGCCCTTGGGAGAGATGAAGATTCCTGCTCCAATGATGGTGCCAATGATGATGGAGATGCCCCTCAGCAAAGTGATTTTCTTCTTCAGCACCACTTTCTCCTGCCCAGGTGGCTCCTTGCCACCCAGGGAAGGCAGCTTCCCATTAACATTCCCCTGCAGGTAACCTCCACTGGAGATGGTGGACACCACAGGCTTTCTGACCATTGTAGTGGCACACGGGAAAAATGAAACAGAGGAAAAAAAAAAAAATTTAAAACCCCAAACTTTCAACTTTGGTCTCTCTTGGTGTGACTGACCAAACCTCTTCCTCTTGGCTTTCAGACTGTCTCGCTCAGTGCTATTGTGTTCACAGGTAAGAACTCAAAGGTGTATTTTCTCCTCCACAGCTATCTAATTACCCCTCAGAAACACCTGTGTGTTCACGGTGCTCTCTCGTTCCTCCGCCTCCCCGGACTATCTCTGCCGCTGCAGCCGCTGTTACTGCCCTATGATTACAGACCAGCTCAGCTTCCTCAGGGGCTGGTATTTAAGCTCCTGCCTGTCACACCAACTTATTCCAGCTTAATGATGATGCAAATTCTCCAGGTTTGCATCAGCCACATGAGAAGGCTCCAGCATTACTCAGCTCTTAAAAAAAAAAAAGAAAAAAAAAAAATTAGCAGCATGTTGCTCAACTGACCTAAGCTTTTCAGAGAACAAAGCACACACTTAAAAGGGATCTTAACCAATCCAGAAGCAGTAAATTCGGAACAGACCTTCCCAGAGATTTAAAGCAACTCCTAGTGAGGGACAAAAGCTCTTCACGCGAAAAGAAAATGAAAAATGAAACAGGAAATGATCACTGCTTTGTACGGAGTTTCTTTTTTAACTTACGCGTAAAACATTTCACATGCAACTGCTTTGATAATAGAACACAACCCCAAAGCTGCATTGTTTATGCAAAAAGTTTTTAGATTTCTTAGGTTTCCTGCTTAGTTTTTTGGGGTTTTTTGGGGGGGGAGGGGTCTCTGAGTAATATAGGCAAATCTAGTATTTACAAAGCTAGGATGACTCTGTGTAGCCACTGTCATGCACATAACAATTGTGAGACTTACTCAACATTAAAAGATAAAAATGATTTCTTGCTACCTGGAATAAACAGAAAATAGCTATTTTCTGATTCTCATCAGCTCTGGGTGATCTCCTAAACTAAGCAAAAGATACATATTCTTCATTTGCATGTCGTTTCATTGAATTACCAAAAAAATTAATTTCAAAATTAAGCAATGATTACAATGACATAAAACTATGCATACAGCAAAAACTTGAAAAGGAATACAAGGAATAACAGTTTTGGAAGGTTTGATATTATGCATGGCTTTTTTTCTAAAGTGTATGATCTACTGTTATATCATGATTATAAATTTAAAATGAATTGGAAATATAAGCTAATCTTAAAATGTTCACTTTAAACAGTAAGAAAAGCAAAACATTTTCAAACCCTACTAACTTTCTTAATCTAGTGTCCATAACACAAATAACAAAAGAGAAGGAATTCTAGATATTGCTTTTGGCTGTGTTTATAGATGGTTTCGGAGTCAGTGAGAATTTAACGTTATGTGAAGCTACCTGAAGCTACACTTACAAACACCATTAAATACACTTCTAAATGTCTGAACAGGAATAACAAACAAAAAACTTGTGTGTGAGAGGCGGGGATGAGGTGAGTGGGAGGTTCAGGAGGGTGCAAGAAAGAAACCGCCACTAGGAAAGTAGCAGAGAAGGTTAGAACCATTTCTGTTATTTTGGCACCTGAGAAAATTCTACCACCTCAATGCTCTTCCATCCAAATAATTGAGCCTGTAATCATTTCCTTTTTATATTATCCACCTAAATCCTATCTAATTTGCTTTGGGTATCTGAAGTCAGGGTTTTTAGACAGCCAAAATAAATATGTTTTCCCAGTTGTTAATGCCTTTCATAAAGTAAAAATGGGTGGTTTCCTTCATTCAATCTTGTTGACACTCCTAAAAAAAAAGGAAGCTAAAGGAAGATTCTTCTTCACTTCTCTTCTCCCTACCTGTCCTTCCCCTCACACAAGTGAGGGGAGAGTTCTCGGTTTCCCCAAAAGGAGAACTAATGAGTGCTGAAGAAATAGGAGTTAAAAGTAGAACACTAGGAATCCCAGGGAATAACTTTTCATCTTTACCTCACATGGAACCACACTTTGATTTTAAATTTTGTGCTAAATGACAGAACTAATAAATTGAGACTGTGGCCCCACTCAGACAGGAAGTCAGATAAATTCTAAAAGAAGAAAAAATGTTCTTTTAATATCAAGTAACATTTTCCTCCTTTGTGGTATTCTGAAGAAAACTTGAAGTTTGACTAATGACCAAAAGAACTGTACTATCATATAAGAGAGTCAGTCATATTCAAAAATTCTGCCAGGCTGTGCATAGTCACCAAGGCACAGCATACCTCTTCCAACCACCCACAGATTTGCAGAAAATTCAGGTTACAGAGAAAATGTTGAGTTACCTTCAATGTTAACAAACCCTTATAATCAACAGTCCTAAACTTGTAAACTAAGAATTTATAGTTTTCAAATATGTGTGTATCTATCATAAAAATGAGTCCTAAGCCAGTGCATTTATATTCCTCCTGCCTCAGGCCTCATTTTAAGCATTCCTGTCAAATTAGTGCTATTTACAAATATTTTTCTAGTGCTCTCTGTGCACAATGGATAACCCCAGCTCTCTAAAAGTATCTGACAGAAGAAACCAGATGTGGTATACTGTGGTGGCTTCCCTTTTCTGGTAATAATTTCTGTCCCATGATTATAAATATATGGGCATGTAATGATCTGGCCAAAAATAATCTTCTTCCTGGCTGCCAGGTATAGGAATGTGACCTGAGCCAGGCCATTACTAAATAGAAAGAGATTTATCTTTTCTCAACTATTGGAAGTTGTAAAGATGTGACCCAGAACGACTGGTGGCCATGTGCTCTGCCATGTTGAGTAAATCCTCATGAAATAAAAGAGAATATGCAGAGATGAGAGACACTTTCAAATTGCCAGAATCATCAAGGCCTGATTTCATTCCCAAGGGACCCAGATTGGCTCTAGATCCTGAAGATCGTCCTTCAATTCTAGAAGCGACCTAGTTTCCTTGCTAGATATGCTACCTCACGCCACACACACAAAACAGCGACATGGGTGCTAGAGCTAAATGTAAATGGCATATCATTAAAGCTTCTCAAATGGGTTGATATATGATATATGATAGTCATTAGATACATGTAATTATTAGCATCTGAAGCGTCGCTAGGCCAACTGGGATGTGCTCTACATGTAAAACAGCCACTAGAATTTGAAATCTTATTTTTAGAAAAAGAACAAAAAACCCTTGTTAATAATTACATTATTCATATTAATTTCACCTGTTTCATTACATTTTTTTAAGTGGCTACTTAAAATTAAAATTATATATGTGGTACATGGGGCACCTGGGTGGCTCAGTCCATTAAGCGTCCCAATTCTTGATTTCACCTCAGGTCACAATCTCAGGGTTGTGAAATCGAGCCCTGTGTTGGGCTCTGCACTAGGCATGGAGTCTGCTTAAGATTCTCTCTCCGTCTGCCCCTTGCACCTGCACACTCTTTCTCTCTCTTTCCCTCTCTCCCTAATATATAAATAAACAAACAAACAAATAAATAAAATTATATATGTGACACAAATTTCTGGCTCACATTCTATCTCTAATAGTCAGTGCTGATCTAGAAGAAAACATAAAATATATTCTTCAACAGGTGTAAGAAGGGATTTCTTAAAAGGGACATACAAAGTACTAATCACAAAAGAAAGATATATTGAAATATATTAAAATTAAGAATTTCAGTTCATCAAAAGACATGATTAAGAGACTGTAAAAGTGAACCATAAGAGGAAGTATTTGCAACTGGCAAAGATCTCATATCCAGAATAAATAATAAATTCCTATAAATCAATAGGGATAAGAGAGGCAACCTAATAGAAAATCCACAAGAAATCTGAATAGACACTTGATAAAATGGCCAATGCATTTTTTTAAAAACTGCAAAACCATATTGGTCATTAGGGGAATTAAAACTAAAACCACGATGTGATATTAATTCCCACCATCATAGTGGCCCACATGAGAAAGATGACAACACCCAGAGTGGTAAGAGTGTGGCACAACTAGTAAAATCTACTAAAGCTAAATGTACACGTACACTTTGACCAATAAATTCCATTCCTAGTAATATAAACCAAAAAATGCAGGACATCCATGTGCCAAAAGATACAGATGAAAATATTCAGAGTAGCTTTATTCACAATGGCCAATAATAAAAATAACACAAATGTCCATAAACAGTAGAATGGATAGATGTATTGTTGTATTTATTCAGTGAAATACAACAAGACAGTAAAAAAGGAACAATAGCTATGTACAACATTATGGATAACTCTCACATAATATTACAAGATATATGTAAAATAAAATACTATATGATTTAATTAACATATTTAAAAACAAGCAAATGACTCTATGGGGTAAGAACTCTGACGGTTGTCTTTGGAGATAACTGGATTCTAGTGATTGAGGGGGGACACAAAGGTAGTTCTAGGGTCCTAATAATGTGCTGTTTAACAACTTGGGTAGTAATTACATTAGTCTTTCAACTTTGTGATAATTCACTGGGCTGTACACTTGTATTTTTGTACTTTACTGTATCTATGTTAAAATTCAATTTTTAAAAAATAAGCATTTCAGTTGAAAATTTATGATAGCTTCTCAAAAACAGATCAAGCAGACAAATAAGCAAAACATGAGAAAATCTGAAGAATATGATTAACAAACTTAGTTCTCTATAGAGAACTTCCTATCCACCAAATAGAAAATACAGATTATTTTAAAGTATATATAAAGCTTTCACAAAAGAAGTCATATCTATGATAAAAGGAAACCCCAATACATTCTGAAGAATTAACACCAACATTATACACTCTTATCACAATGCAACAAAATTAAAAATAACAATTGTAAAACTAAAAAAATAAACCTTGCATGTCTGGAAATTTAAAACTATATTATCAATGTATCTTTACATTAAAGAAGAAACATGAGAAAAATACACAAATTACTTAAAATTAAATAAGAAAGTATATGTTCAAATTTGTGAGACTCAGTAAAAAATTAATAAAGAAAAAATTCAAAGTTTTAAGTTACATTAATCAAAAAATAAGAAACCCTCATGCAAAACTGTTGGTGGAAATGCAAATTTGTGCAGCCACTGTGGGAAACAGTATGAAGGTTCCTCAGAAAATTAAAATTACACTTATCATATGATCCAGTAATTCCCCTACTGGGTATTCAGTCAAAGAATATGAAAACACTAATTCAAAAAGATATATGCACCTCTATGTTTACTGCAGCATTATTTACAATAGCCAAATTATGGAAGCAGCCCAAACGTCTATGGATAAATAAGAGGGGGCATATTAATATATATATTTATATACATATATATGGTGGTATATATATATAATGCATATAATATATATAATAGAATATTATTCAGCCATAAAAAAGAATGAAATTATGCCATTTGCCCAATATGGATGGATCTAGAGGGTATAATGCTAAGTGAAATAAGTCAGTCCAAGAAAGACAAATACCACATGATTTCACTCATATGCAGAATTTAAGAAACAAAACAAAGGAACAAAATAAAAAAGAGATAAACCAAAAAACAGACTCCTAACTATAGAGAACAAACTGATGATTACCAGAGGGGAAGTGGAAGAGCGGATAGGTGAAGTAGGTGAGGAGATCAAGAGTACACTTCTCAGGATGAGCACTGGGTAATGTATAGAATTGTTGGATCACTATAGTGTATACCTGCAACTAATACAACACTATTTGTTAACTATACTAGAATTTTTTTTTTAATTTAAAAATTAAAAATGAGAAAAATTTAGGGCAAATAAGCCAAATATCCAACACAAAATTTGGGAGAAAAAGACTATACTCAAAGAAGACAAAAGGTAATTCCAGGAGTCGGGAAAGTAAAAACAAAAAGACAATAGAAAATATTCCCACAAGCAAATTTTAATTATTTGTAAAAACTAATATAGATAAAAGTGTGACAAAATGAACAAGGAAAAATTAGGAAATTAATTATATCTGGAATGAAAAAGAGAAAATACCTTAGAGAGCTAGACAGTTTTTTTTTTAAGATTTTATTTATTTATTTGAGAGAGAGAGAATGAGAGAGAGCAAGCACATGAGAGGGGGGAGGGTCAGAGGGAGAAGCAGACTCCCTGCTGAGCAGGGAGCCCAATGCGGGACTCGATCCAGGGACTCCAGGATCATGACCTGAGCCGAAGGCAGTCGCTTAACCAACTGAGCCACCCAGGCGCCCTAGACAGTTTTTTTTAAAATAATAAAGGAATATAATAACTATATGGCAAATAATATGAAAACCTAGTGTAAATGGACATATTTCTGGAAAACAAATATTAGAATTTGAAGTGGCACTAGAAGAAATAGAAAAATTGAATAAATAGAAAAATTGAAAAATTGAATAACAATTTAAAGTGGTAATCAAGGATATGCTTGACTCAAAAAAACAAAATAATGACAACAAATAAACAAAAATTTGGCCCCATTTGTTTTACACGTGAGACCTACTGAATTTTCACGAACTAAATAATTCATTTCTTAGAGAAGTTATTTAAGAGACTTAAGAATTCTTCCTGTAGGAACAGGCTGGGACTTTACCTGAAATTGTATCTTTGCTTTCTTTATCCTCCCTGACCTGCTTTCTGTATACTCTTACCAGTATTCATTAAAGCATTCTTTAGTGGATCATTTGGATGTGATTCTTCATCTCACAGTATTTGTCTGGAGAATCTGACTGAAGATGGTTGATATTGAAAGTAGTCTAGAATGCAAACTCTAAGAAAGAGATTTGTAGTTTACTCACTCACCTGTCAAACAGGAGTAAGGACCCCAACACTAGTGGCAAGTAGAATACTAATAGCCACTGTCAGGCTATTGTATTGCAATTACTAAGACTTTCCCCTGAGGTGAACTGGGATAAAACAGTTGTAAAGGGATGCACTGCCTTGCACAAGCTCTTTGGTATTTGGGAACACTAGAAACATTTCTCTTAATGTCAGGAATAAGAAAAAGGAATTCACTGTCACCATTATCTTTTAATATTATCTATTTGGTACTAGCCACTGCAATTAGATAAGAAAAAGTACTTAAGCATTAAAAAAATGAAGAAGTGAAGGCAAAAATTCTCACTATTTTATAATTACCTGGAAAAAACAAAACATTTAACAAGAACAATGAAAATTTCTTACCATAATCAAAGTATTTTAAGGTAACGAACAAAAATAAATGAATAGAAAAGCAGTAGATTCGGGCACCTGAGTGGCTCAGTCGTTAAGAAAAGCAGTAGATTTCATATACTGGATATATGTATGTTTATATACAAAAACAATTAAATGAAATAATGAAAGTACTTATGTCACTTATAATAACAATAATAAATTTAACACTAAAATGAAATTAACAAGAAATTGGCAAAGCCTATACTTAAAAAATCAGCTTGAGCAAATGAAAAGGTATGTTATGTTCTTGGATAGGAAGACTAATATAAAGTTGTCAATTTTTAAAATTAATTTGTAAATAGAACACAATCCAAATGAAAATGCCAAAAATTTGTTTAACTAGAAAAAGTGATTCTGCATTTATATGAGAATGCTGTTTCTTAATCCTGAAAAATAAGATCATTGAGGAAATACTAAACTATCAAGATGTATTATAATTCTTCAGTAGTTCAAACTTTGAGGCATCAGTATTTTAAAAACAGAGTAATAGTATAGAATACAAACCCCAGGAATTGACCTAAATACATTCAGAACTTTATCAAATGATAAAAGCATCATCTCAAACTAGAGAGGAAAATATGAACTATTCAATAATGAAGTGAGGAAAGCTAGATAACCATTTAGAAAAACATAAAGTTGAATCAGTCCTACACACCACACAAAAGAAACAAAATCCTAATAGACCCAGGGTGTCAATGTAAAAATGAAATCACAGAAGTCCTGACAAAATATAGTAGAATTCTTGTAGAATCTAAGAGTGCAGAAAGTTTATCTAAGTGACACAAAATCCAGAAGCTATTAAAAAATCATAATATTAAGAGAATACAAATTTTAAAATCCACGTGGCAAAAAAACCACAGTCAAAAATGAAAATGGGGATGATATATTTAATATTACAGGCAAAGATCTAGTCTCTTTAAATTTAACAATTTTATACAAATCAATAGGGAAAAAAAAGATATCAACCAAATAGAAAATTAGCAAAGGATATTAATAAATTCTTTACAGAAAAGGAAATATAAATGCCTTTCATACATATGAAAAAATGATCAAGCTTACTCATATTGAAAGAAATGCAATTTCATAAATCAAGGATGTGCTTAATAATAAGTAGAGCCGGTCAAGAAGAGAAGCTTTCTTGAGGCAGCTCTTATTGTCCAAACTTGGAATAATTTGAGCATCATGAAAGATAATGATTGCAAAGAAAAATATTTTTTAAAATGATTTTTAAATCATTTTAAAAAATGATGAGTATAGTTTCCCTAGGAGAGAAAGAGAGAAGGGAGAGAAGAAAAAAGGGAAAATTGTTCTTTAAAGAATCACAGCTATTATATGTAAAAGGAGTGAAGAATTAGAAAATAAATTATTTTGTAATCCAATGCAATAATTGATTCAGATAACAATCATTATGAGTGTCAAAACCACTGGGTAAAAGCTTGTTGAAAAAGAGAATATTTATATAAGCCTGAATTATCTCTCCAAAAAATATTTATAATTTTCAAAGAAAACAGACCTTTTACAACATAGAGATATCACTGTCACTACCTTAATTAAGTGATCAAAGTAAATACCACCAATAGTGCCTATTGATGTAACCAATACTGATAATCCAATATTACCTATATAGAATTCTTGCCCAAAATATTTAATTTGAATTCAGCGATGGGCAAAAAAATTAGAAACATCCATAATCAGAGAGTATTTATTTAACAAGTAGCCTATGATTTAAAAAAAAAATTCAGGGTGATACAAGACAAGGGAGGAGGGGGACTGTTCTATATTAGAAGAAATTAAAGAGATATTACAACCTAAAGCAGTCTGTGAAACTTGATTGGACCTTAGATTTTTAAAAAAGTATATAAAAATATATTTGGGACAACTGAGAAAATTTGAATAAGAATTGTGTTTTGGATAGTATATGGAATTTTTGTTAATTTTCTTAAGTATGACAATGAAATTGTGATTACATGGGAGAATATCATTTTCCTTCACAGATGTATATAAAATATATATGGATAAGGTATCACAATGTATGCAATTTATTTCCAAGTGGTTCAGCAAAAATATGTTTAAAGAGAGATAAGTTAAATGCAGTAAAATATTAACATTGCATCATAGTTTGTGGTAGTAAATGTTTCAAAACATCAATGCCCATCCAAACTGGAATGGTTAAATAATTATCCAAATAAACAAAAGAATACTAGCCAGCTATTTTTAAAAAACCCAAACCTTCAAATTTCTTAATATCAATATACGTAGATTCCTAAAATATATACGCTATTAAGAAACAAAGGAAGAACATTCATTGTGTGGATGTCTGTATAAATATGACTGCATAAAATCTCCACATGGAAATTGAGCAGATGGGGTCAAAGTAGGAAAGAACTTTTCACTATATACCTATTTTTAGTGCTATTTGATATTTAATCACTGTGAATGAATACTTATTTTAACAACAACAACAATACTTTTAACAAAGAACAATGGAGGAAGCTCAAAAAATGTAGAAAAAAGAGCATAATAAGGCAATAATAGAAATTGGCATAAATGATGATAATAACAAACAAAAGAAACAACATATGATTCTACGAAAAGCTGACAAGTTAAGCATACTTTCGGCAGGATGGATTAAGGTATAAACAAATAAGGTAAAAGCAAATCTTTGTAAAAGAAATATAGGGGTCATAACTATCAACAAAATACACGCTTAAAAACTATAATAAAGTGGTTCAAATTCAAGCCAATTCATTTGAAAAAAATCACATTAAACAGACAACTTTCTAGAAAAATCTCTATCACCAAAATGACTCAAGAATAGAAATTTTGAATTCTTTAATAGTTAGAAACTTATCAGCAGTTTAAAAAATCATATATAACAAATGAACAAAAAACATAGAGGTAATTTTATAGGAAAATCTACATTCAAATAACACATACTTTCTGTCTTAAGCAAACTGTTACCCAAAGCAGAAAGAAAAAAATCTCAACTGTCTTTATTAAGTTAGTGTAATCTTGATATCAAAACTTAGAAAGACAGTAAAAACAAGGAAAATGAGGGTCCAGTTTTACTTGAAACACAGATAAATGCGTGTTAGTTCTAACATAAATCATTAAATATTAATTAACTATAATCAATCATGTATTAAATAGTTCATAATAATCAAATCATGTGATCTCAATAATATAAAGTTAGTTTAACAATAAAAAAATCAGTGCAAATTTTAAATTATGTAATTAGTGGATGCTAAAAATTATAAATTTCATATTTTATATATATTATTTTTATATATGCGTATATAGTAAAATATACACACATATGCTATTCAATATTTTATTGGAATTCCTAACCAACACAAAAAGGCCAGAAAAAGAAATTAAAAGTACAAGAATTATTTTTTAAAAATCCTTGTTATTCACAGATGATATTACTACCTAAATAGAAAGCCCAATAGAACCTACCAATAAATATATTAAAAGTAATAAGAATTTTCAGTAAGATTGCTGGATATAAGATCATTATATAAAAAGATTACATTTCTAAACATAAAATAAACAATTGTAAAATATAATCCTTTAAAAAGTGTCATTAATTGAAATTTGCTAAGTGATGGGTCTGTGGCAGAGAATTAAATAAGCTAATATATGGAAATATGTATTATAACAATCAGAAGTGAAATGCCAAGTTACCCCTTCTAAAAAAAAGTATCATTAATGATTTTTAAAAAGATGCAGATTACCTAAAGATAAGTTCAAATTTTAGAAAAAAATTATAGTCTTTACTGAAAGACATACAAGAAGATTTATTAAACAGATATACACCTTCTTCTTGGATGACAAAACTCTATTTTAAAGATGTCAGTTCTCACTAAGTGAACTGATACCAAACTAAAATCAAAACTTAACATTTTATGAAACTAGATAGCTCATCCTCAAATTTATGTTATGATGAAAAGCCAGGAATATCCAGGACACATTAAAAAAAAACTAGTAATAAGAGGATTCAACCAACTGGAAATCATAACTTATTACAAAAACACGGTAATTAAATTCATGGGATATTGGTACAAAAACAGACTACTGGAAGAGAACAGAGAGCTTATTAAAAAGACTTAATTATATTGAGGGTTTTGGTATTTGACAGGTAGCAATACAGAACAGTGGAGACAGAGTGGTCTGTTTAATGCACAGTGTAAGAAAAGATACCTGTGCAGAAAAAGTTGAAATTATACCCCTACCTCACACAACACACACACGCACGCGCACGCATGCACGCACGCACAAATATTTTAGACAGATAAAGCTTTAAATAATGAAAAGCAAATTAAAAAAATATTTTACAAGAATGTATAGGAGTAAATTTTATATCACCAGATAGTGAAAGATTTCTTACACAGGAAATATATCTATATGGCTTGCTTCCTCATTTAATAAGTTCTCTGCTCTAATGTCACCTTATCATAAAGGCCTTATTTGACCACCAGATATAGAATAGTAGCCCCCATACTTGATGCTTGATATTCTCTATATTATTACCCTGTTTTGTTTGTCATCATAGAAATTATTACCACTGTTGAGATGGGAACATTTGTGTAATTATAAAAATACAAAAAAAACTTTAAAAAGTATTAATAAATTTACCACAGTGAGCTGAAATTTTTCTGTAAAAATCTTCATAAACATAGAAATAGGCCATATCTGAAAGATATTTACATTCCCCCCAAGAGAAGGACTTAAAGTCCAGAATATATAAAGATATGTGCAAATCTATAAGAAAAGAAAAACAATTAAATATAGGATTTAATCAGACTATGCACAGAAAAGAAAATCTATCAGGTTTCTCATCAATCTCAGAAGTATACAATGTACAATTTGATTGCAAGTTACCCTACGTAACGCCTAGACATGAATTAACTTCATGCAGCTTCCTCACCCACCCTAGGCTAACATAGTTTCATCCAAAATAGAATCAGAAGAAAAAAGACATTCTTCTTGAATACACATACAATGATTACCACAGTTGACCACACACTAGGCCATAAAACAAATCTCACAATTTTTCAGATGAAAGGTATCTATCATACAGGTCATGTTCTCTGACCACAACACAGTTAAGTTAGAAGTTGTGCATAGAAAAATAAAATGCCCATTAAGGAACTCATTGGTCACAAAATAAATGGCAAGAAATTTAAAAATTTGTGGAGATTAATAAAAATCAAAATGCTATATTTAAATTTAGGGCCATTGGTTAAGGCCTCACTGAGGAGAATATACAGCCTTAACTGCTCAGGTTAGAAAAGAAGACTAAAAAATTAAAAAGTAAAAGTCTAACAAAAAATTAGAAGCAAACAGTAAGCCCAAAGAAAGTAAAGGAAATCATTAGAAAGATGAAATAGAGACGTTCCATAAACTGTAAGTCAGATCTTTGAAAGGTGACAACATAGAAGCGATCTCTGGTAATACTGAGGGATAAGAGGAGACAGGGAATACATAAATAATATGAATGATAAAGGAGACAGAATACCAGTAATGCAATTGAAATTAAAAAGGTGATAAGTGAGTATTATCAACAACTTTATTCAAATGTAATGAAAACCTAGGTGACAAATTATTAGGGAAAGTTAGCCTACTGAAACTAACCTATGAAGACATGAAATGTCTGAATGGCACTGTGATTATTAAGGAAATTGGAGAGTTGCAAAAGCTTAAGAGAGTAACACAGGTCAAGATGGTTTTACAGGTGAGTCTTACAAAAACTTTCAAAGATTAGTACAGTTGGCAACTTGCATACCCTACAACCCGTCAATTCTACTCATAGCAGTTTTGCTAAGAGCATTGCTCACATATGTGCGCTATGAAATGTCCACAAGAACAATCAGAAAGCAAAACATTACAAACAATGCAAATTCCCTCTGCTGGAGAATATTTTTTAAATTATGTTTTATTCATGCAATGGAGTGTGAGAATGAAGAAACTATAACTGCATGCAACATCATGGATGATCTTACATAATGTTAAGTAAAATAAAGTCTCCAAAATCATTCAACATGATACTTTGTTCATGAAGTTCAAAAAGCTAAAGCAGACACACACACAAATGCACAATTCCTAAAAAGCAAGGAAATGATAAACACCTTAAAATTCAGGGCTATAGGAAGCAAAGAGAGATGTTTAAAAGTTCAGGGATGTCCATGACATTATTTACAAATAAACAAGCAAATAAAAATATAATCATGCATGGACTAATTATGATTTTGTATCATGAGCCTAGGAATATAATAAATGAAATTCCTTCTGCCTGAGACGCTAAAGGAAATAAAGGGGAGTAACTCTATCTTCTGCTCTCCTAGTAACAAATCTTAACCAGATATTTTATACAGGGAAATGAAATAAAGAGGAGTTAATGTTTCACCCCTTCCAGGCTGATAAATATTTAAGATGGATAACATCCACATGTTGGTGAGGATATGGAGAAAAATAAACCTTAATGTTGATCTGAAAGTATAAAATTTACACAACAACTTTATAGAGAACTATGCAGAAATATCTAAAAAAGTTAAAGTTGCACTTGCCCTATGAGTCATGAATTTCATTTCCAGAAATCTGTCTTAAGGAAATTCCCATACAACTGCTCAAAGGAGACAAGTACAAGGACCATTCCCTGAAATCTTGTTTACAACTGCAAAAATGTGGAAATGCCCAAATATTCATCATAAGGAAATGGATAAATTGCAGTTTATTCCTATAAAATGTGATACAACTGGTAAGAAGTGTGAACTAAATTTGCATGCATTAATATCTCCAAAACATAAGCTTACATGAGAAAAATGAAGTTGCAGTAGGATGCATACCTTTGAGGAGGCAAAAGAGGAAAGGATTACAAGGATGAGGTTTTGTGGGGATCTTTAATGTTTCATTTCTTTCAAATAAAAATAAGGTGTGAACTTAAGGAAAATAACATCTGTTAAATCCAAATTGTGTACCCTGTGTTTGTTACATTATTTTTTAAATTTTTTTGTAGGTTTGAATTATTTCAACAATAAAATTTAATTGAATTCTATAACAAAATAATTTGCCATCTCAAATTTTACCTGAAGTCCCAGTGATCACCATTAGCTCCAGCGAGAATTCGTAGCACACACATAAAGGAATCACTGGAATCCTTAGAATAGTGAGATATGTCCAGTTTTGCTTATAATTATTTGACTCAACTTAGCCTAAACTGTGACATGAAAGAGATTTGGGGAAGAGTACTTAGTGTCCTATACTATAAATTTTTATCAATCATCAGGGAATGGCAGAAAGTACTCTTTTGTAACAGATGGCTGAGGTTATATTAAACCTAAACAAACTAAAATCATTCATATGTAAGCAATTTCAAAACACTTAGAGTAATTAAAATCTTTAATTTTTGTACTGCAATTTTTTTGAAATGTGAGCTCCAGAGAAAATTTCAGAAGCAATGAAGGAAAATTATAAATGTAACTTATACATTTAAATATGGGTCATAACTACAACTGAACTACCATGATTCTCATGCTATTTCCATTTCAAGAATTGATGCTATAAAAAAAATCGTAGGCTTTGATTTCAATCATGATATTGAGTCATCACAATATAGCTATGTGCAAGTCTCAACTTGGATTACCACTCCTTCCTCTTTTAAGAAGCAGGAAATCTTACAATCTCCGAAAAAAATACACCTTTCATTACTACTGACAGCATCTCTACAATATGGTTTATGTCAGCATTCACTGGAATAATTTGTTAAAGGTGCTAAACTTTATATTCTATACTGGGGGGGAAAAAAAAGCTTATTAAAGGAATTTGCCAGAAAATAATTGCAAATAAAATAAAAGCATTCCCAAAAGGAGGGAAGGGTGGGATCCTGTCTTTAACATAAATAAATTTACATACTTTATCTATTAAACAAAACAACTAATGAATTATGAAATCAAACCTAGCTAATTCAATCATGAGTTGTATGAAAATCTCAATCTAAAATTCAGGGCTAGAATTCACCAAAACAATTTCTATAAAATGGCTGACTCACCATAGCAGGTGTCACAAAGAATTAGAAATAAATTGTAAAATCAAAAAAATATAAAATTCTTTTGCTAAAATTGGATTACTTTTCAAATGTTATATTAGTAAATATTTGAATTAATTTTGCTAAACAAATCCTTTTTCCACTTTGAACATCCTTTGAAGGCATATAAATACTATACAAAGTCAAGTACTTGACTGTATAAAGCCCTTAGATGAGAACATCCACTTTGGAAGATCCAATCCAATTCATTGACCTCTTCAATCTATGCTTTCCTCCTGAGCCTCTGTCCATTCATTTCTTCCTTGAGCAAATATTCAATACATACTTATCATGTGCCACACATTATACTAGGTGAGAATATTTAGTGGATGATGATGATGATGTTATGTCCAGACACTATATAAGCACTTTATAATCCCTACTTTCATGAAGATTACAAACTAGTAGGGAAGGAACAAGTAATAAATTGATTATAATTATACTGCATACTAAAAAGGAATCTTTTGTGAGTCAAAATGACAGGGAGATGGTCTGAGAGTCAGGGATGAGGTCCCCGAGAAGGCACAAGAACACTCCCAGTTTCCAGCAATTTCCTTATCTTGCTCCGGTTGCCCAATACAGCTTGTCTCTGAAAGCCAATGCCATAGCCCTATGGACTTTACTCAGCCCTTTCCTCCCTCTTACCCTTTTTTTCCCCACATCCTGATCTACTCTTTGGTACTGAGCCCGTGTTTGGCCTCCATCCCCAAATTTTGGCAAATATACTTCATCCATTTAATATGCAGAGACTCCTATGGGCACTCACACAGTTATTTCCTTGTGCCATCTAAGTAAAACCCAAGAGAAACAGCAACTGCCAATGGAAAGCTACCTTCTTCCCAAATTCTTACATGCCACTTTTACCTCTCAATCTGTTCTCTTTTATTGCAAAGAAGAAAATGAGAGCAGAAGAGCATGGAGAAGGAGGGAACGAAGGAAGAGAGAAAAGAAGAGAAAGTAAAAAGGGAAGAAAAGGAGGAGAGAAGAGCATCACCGGCAAGTTCATGATCAATTTTAAAAGCACAGGAGAACTTTGACATGTCTTTTCCTCCTTCTGTTGTTCTTTCTCTTCTTTCTTTTACCTTTCTCCTTGTGTTCCTTTTGATCTCCTGTGGCTATCAGTACACATACATGCATAATCATGGCATTACTAGAAGCAGAGATCCTTCCTCCATACAGATCACATAGCAATGCAAAAGTCAGCCCCTGGATGCAAGAAGTGCCTCATAGTTTTAAGGCCACCTTGTCCCTTAAGTAAAGCCAACCAAACCTCTCATCTCAGGTATGTTACAGATTTGGAATGAGAAGGGGGCAGCACTTATATTTCTGCCAACTGCCTTTGGCACTGGTTACTTCTGCTGAATTTTATATCACTGTTCTGCCTTTGCTTATTATTTTGATTTTCCTCCCCTCTTCACCCCATCCTAATTGGACAGTGCCCTAACTCTTTCACACACACCCAAATAGCAGCCACTCAAAGTTACCTATTTACATGTGTCTAGCAGACTAGAGTGAAATTTTGGTGCAATCAGGGTGGGAGGTGGGGACTACCTACCAGAGCAATATAGAGAACAACTTTAAATTAAACATTAGGCATACCTGTTTTTCAAATCTCTTAGCCACTCCTGACACTGAAAACTTTTGCCTGGCCACCCTCCTTCCATACAGGAAGTTGCTAACTGTCCTGTCTTCCCTCACCCAGTTTCATCTTCTGTCTCATTCTCAGGCTGCCTAGAGAAACTCAAACTTCTTACTTTGCCATTCAGAGCAACTGGTTTGTCTTTGCCTCACTCCTAGCCCAGACTACTCTTTTTTTTTTTTTTTTTTAAGATATCATCTATTCACTTGAGAGAGAGAGAGACAGTGCAAGCCGGGAGGGGCAGAGAGGGAGTTTGAAGCAGACTCGACACTGAGCACAGAGCCTGACATGGGTCTTGATCCCACAACCACAAGATCACGACCTGAACTGAAATCAAGTGTCGGACACTTAACCGGCTGAGACATCCAGATGCCCCTAGCTCAGGCTATTTTTATACTGAAAGACATCATTCCACAAACCAAATGGTCCCTCACAACACTTAAGAAATTCATTTGTTTCACTGTAGAGAAATTCTTTACTCCCGTTTAAGCTAACAGGTTCTTTTTTCCCCCTTATTACAATTTTGAAAGCATAATTGTAAATAAAAATAAAGCAAAAGCAAACAAATCAATCTCAAAGGAATAATAATGAAAGGTAAAATGTGCTGTAATAGATATGTCTAAAAGTTCTGGCTAGTGCCTTGTAGTAACAGTGCTTTATTAAAATAATTATAATGGAATTCCCTCCAACAAATACAAGTTTATATTTAACACTATATATGTGTGTGTTGTGTGTACCCAACGGTTTCTAAAAGAGTAATAAAAAGTCTAATATATGGCAAAATACAATATGAAGACAAAGTGAAAAAAATGTTAAGACTTTGGCTAACAGACAAACAGCGGCAGAAACCTCAGAAATGCAGGCATAGTTATGGCTCCTAGAAGTGAAGTACACTGTGCAACTTGGGGGAGGGGCGTGTAGGTGTGGGGGAGGTGTGGGTGGGGAGAGGTGTTGGTCGAAAAGGTGAGGATAGTTAAAGTAGCCACTGAAATGACAACCATACAAAACATCAGTGTGGTACATTTGTTCTGCCTTCCATGGAAACTCTGAATTGATTAATCGACCAAGTTAATGAGCAAACTGCAATCTAGCAGTCTGTCCCATCCAACCCTACAGTGATCAAATGCACGATGTCTTGGGAAAGAACCAAGAAAGAAAGCCAGGTTGGAGCTAACCAAAAACATATATCATGTCCTGGGAAAGTAACAATGAATCTGGAACCAACACTTTTTGAAAAATGTTAAAGGAAGAAAGTATCAAGACCTGACAGGTGTTCATGAGAAGGTTGAAAAGGATGGGAAGATGAGAAGTAAAGCTAACTCAGAGCATGTTTAAAATTTTGAATTCACGCAGGTAGTTATGCTATGCTTAGGGACTGTATACTCAAATGCAGCATGACTGACAATAACTTAAATTTGCAAAGTTCTAAATTGGAAGCAAGTTTTTGGTTTGGCGAACATGCCTTTTCCTTCCACTAATGTCAGGTCAGAATGCAGCCATTTCAATGATGTACCCAGCAGCAACATGCAGTGTGTTTGTCATAGCTAATTATTTGACCACATTTTGGTGGCTTGGATTTCTTGATAAGAATGGTAGGAAATTTGACCACTGATAGCTTTAAAGATTTGGTATTCAACATGCCAAAGAAATAAGAATCCAAACTGTACCTGTTAGGGTCACATATCATTTTCTAACAAACTGAGGCAACGCTAGTTTGCATTCTAAGAAAGAAGAAAGGAAGAAAAGGAGGGAGGGAGGGAAGGAAGGAAGGAAGGAAGGAAGGAAGGAAGGAAGGAAGGAAGGAAAGAAGGAAACAAGCAAGCAAGGAAGGAAACAAGGAAGGAAGGGGAGGGAGGGAGGGAAAGAGGAAAGAATGAATGAAGAAGCTCATTCTTTAAAAGTATACACATGACTGCATGTTTTGTGGTCATTTTCATTGAGAATGTCATATCAGGAAAGTGTCCAATTATAATAACTCATTTTTCTCCAACACATTTTAAATATAAGAGAGAAAGAAACTGTAATCAACAATTTTTTATAATTTTGACAGAACAAAATATTTTTGCTGGTTTCAAAGATGAAGTACAGGCAGTCTGTGGCATGTGGAGTCTTCCTAAGAGAACATTTCCAGTGGCATACTTAGGAAAATGGTAAATGAGGAAAAAATTTATTGCTGACATCCTTTGGTCATCCTTCTCCCTCCTTTTAGCTGAATATTTTGTTATGCTTTTGGTCTGTTGAAATCCCCCAACTAAATTCACTTTTCACTAAAGTGCCCCATAACAGAAAATAATTCTTTCTTCAATGAAAACTCCCATTCTTTTATATATAACAACAAAAAAGCAACCTTACTGAAGACATTCATACTAAGTATAGATGGGGCTGATACAAGTCCAAACATCAAAGGCATATTTTCTAACTAAAATCAATTGATGGTATGGTATGTGTAGGAAGGTCTTTTTGTCTATTTATTTCATTTTGTTCTGTTTTTGCTTTTGTTTTTGCTTGTTTGTTTGGCCTGGAAACTTTCAAAGCACCTCCTGCTTACTCTGACAGAGTAATCTTATTCCAGATTTTAAGAGTAATTTTAAGAGTATTTTAAGAGTAATTACACAATAATTCAATAGATTTTCTTCTTTTTAATTCAATAGATTTTCTAATAGGTTGTTAACTCTTGCTAAAAACCAACAATGTATCACTCTGTTTGTAGCATACTGGCCTTGTCTTGTCTCCACAGCACTCCCTCTCTTAATCACCCCAGGTGCTACTTAAGACAGGTCATGAATTTTCAGCTTCATTCACTCGGGAGTTAGGATGAGAAAGCCTTGTCCCATTTCCCCCATAAGCCAGCAAGAGTAGCTCCTGCTCATCCACATGCCCATCCCATTACTAAAGTTCCAAACCCATAACATGCTAGCCCAGCCCATGCGAATAACTTTCTTCCGGTTTCTCCACATCTTCTTTTCTGCTGTAATTAGAGCTCTACCCTGACTACATCTCTCTTGGGAACCCTTGTCTTTGCATCACGCTCAGGAGCCAGGGTTCTGTAAGCATCCCACCTACCACCTTAAACAAACCAAACATATTCAGCCCAAGTCTCTTTATCTGTGTCATGTGGCTAACATATCCTCATAAGGCTTTATAGAATATTTGACCGAATGTACACCCATTACTCCTCACAGTGCCTAACATATAGCAAATGAAATAGCTTTGACTTCCCCTCTAAATAAGAGAGGTCTGTCATAAGAAAATGTTAAGTAGAAGTTTGTACTGGGCCAATAGTCTAGTAAGTGTCAATTAAAAATTCTAGTTGCAAAATCCCTAAGTAATATATAATTGTTTTGTCTGTGTTTCTCAAAAACCTGTTTTTAAAAAATAAAAGCAAAACAAACACAAAGCCCCATTCCCAGACTTGTGAATATTTAAAATGATACTAGAAGATTCTGGGAAGAGATACTAGTGGAGGCATAGTTTTGGAATCTCCCTGAGTCCCCCATAAACAGCAAGCAAAGACTCAAAACTCACAGACAATGTCTATAACAAACTCAAGTGACAGAGTGTCCTTACAAATCCCAAAATGTGAGTCAGTGGCCACTTTCTCATAAAAAGTGGAAAGAACAGGGCATCAGAAACTGTTAAGGAAAAAATAGAGGTAAGGCACAGGGGATTTCTGAGGGCCCTGAGAACTGGAGAAACCAAAGATTGCTGAGAAATACTCATTGGAAAGCTTTGTGGGGCCGGCTATGGATGAGAGCAAAGGGGTCATAGTAAGGTGTGACTGTGCTGAGTTACCCACACCCCATGGACTCCTGAAGCTGACCAAATGACGCTGCCTTCCAAGATGAAACTCTGCACTAAGGAGAGCCTCAACAGCAGAATACCAAATGAAGAGGAAAGGTGCTACAGAGGTGGTGGGTTGGTAGGAAGAGCATGGCTGTTCTATGTAGAGAGTTCAAGGAAAGGTTCAGCTGTAAGAGAATCCTGGAACAGAGACTGGAGGGAAATACAGGAGTGTGTTAGTTTCCCAAGACTGATGGAGCAATTTACTACAGACTTACTGGCTTAAAGCAACACAAATTGATTCCCTCACATTTCTGGAGGTCAGAAGTGAATTCAACAGCCTCACTGGACTAACTCAAGCTGTCCACAGACCTGGTTCTTTCTGTAAGCTGCAAGGGACAATCCATTTCCCTTGTCTTGTTCAGCTTCTAGTGGCCACCTTCTTCTCTTGGCTCATGGCTACTCTCTGTCTCACTCTAACTGTTGCTTTGGTCATCACATCCACTACTCTTCTCTGATCTCCTGTCTCCCTCCTCTGAGGACCCTTGTGATTGCATTGTTCCCACCTACATACTCCCAGATAATCTTCCCATCTTAAAATCCTTAGCCACATCTTCAAAGTTCTTTTTGCAGTGTAAGGTAACACATTTACAAAGTTCAGACTAGGATTTGGACATCTTTGGGGGGTGGGGGGATATTATTCAGCCTACCACATGGAGCACATGAAGACTAACCTTTCTGTATGAAAGCCAAAGTAAGATATGCCTTCCACTTGCTTACAGCTGTAATCAGTTATTATGTTCATGTTTTCACCAGGACATAAACTAAACCAGTTTCTCATGGCTCTCAAAAAAGCATTTAGTGTTTTGAAAACAGTCACTGCACTTTGGACTTTAACTATAACACTAGAATCTCAGCAAAGACATTTGAAAGATGGAAAGAGTTTTAGATTAAAGGCAAATATCTATTCATTTCAATCCATTTCAAAATCTTCTGTTTTCCTAGAAAGGCTTAATTAGGATGCCAAATTGTGTGTCAAAATGAAAAAAAGAAATACACTTTACATCAAAAACCAGCATGTCTGTTTCCCCTGTACCAGCTAACAACTGTCAAGACATAAAGAGCATACATTTATGAATCAATGTTTTACATGTCTTCCCCTTGCTGAGCATTCATAGGTTAATTTAAGTAGTATTTCATATGATTTACAGAAACCTGCTAACCTTCAGTCCTTGCTACAAAATACAGTAGGTAGAAATGTGAAGATATTTTTATGTACTCATGGTCATTAATACGAAAGACGATATGTTTTATTAAAAACTAATAACTAGGCCTCATAGTAGAAAGAAGATAGAATTTAAAGAAAAAAATTTAAATACATACACAAATAAATCCACACACACACACATAAGGTTTCAAAATCTCACCTAATGTCCTATGAAGAGAGACATATTCAAGTCCTGACTCTAGAATCAGATCTTCTCCATGTGACTCATTAGCCCTGTGACCTTAGTTGCTTGAACTATAAACTCATTTTCCCACCTGTAAAATGAGGATAATATATGTACCACCTCTTACATTAGTGAGGATTAAATGAGATTATGTAACATGAAATCTATGCAGGATTTAACCAGAGGGTAAATCTTTCAACAAGTATATGCTACTACTTTTATCATTTACTCTTCAGTTTCAAATTTTAAGATTTTAAGATTTATTTTATTTATCTATTTGAGAGAGAGAGAACGTGAGCAAGGGGAGGGGCAGAGGGAGAGGGAGAGAGAGGATCTCAAGCAGACTCTGCTGAGCATGGAGCCCGATTCAGTGCTCCATCTCACGACTCTGAGATCATGACCTGAGCTAAATCACGAGTCAGATGTTTAATGGACTGAGCCTCCCAGGTCCCCCACAAATTTTAAGATTTTAAATAAATCATCTTCCCTATCACCTTCACAGATCACAGAATTTGAAACAAAGAAGCCAGAGTGATTGTAGTTAAGTTAAAATGTGAAGTCCTATCAGGTCTCTCCTCTGGTTTCTAACTCATGCTAAGTGAAAACAGAAGTCCTTACAATGGCCTAGAAGTTTCTGCAGTCTTTCTGAGGGCATTTACTCTTCATTCCCCTCAGTCCCTTCTTCTGTTGCCTTGCCTGCCGATGCTGGGAATGCCAGTTCCTTCATGCCTCAGGGCATCTACCAGTGCTCTTCTGTCTGGAACACTTAGCCCGAGACTTACCGGCTCCTTCCCTCAAGGTCTTAAGCAAGAGGCCTTCCCTCTTTACCCAATGAGCATTCCCAATGACTTTCTTGTTTTTTCTCCAAAAGACTTACTCCGTTTCTTTTATATGTTCAAAATTACCTATCTATCATATCTATTGTCTGTCCTCTTCACCTATATATAAACTCTAAGAAATCAGGAAATTTTGTCTCTTTTATTCATTGCTCCATCTCTTTGCCTAGAAAAATGTCAAAGATATTCAGGTGCCCTATTTAAATTGATGTTTTCACTTTTGTTCTGTTGAGAGCCAGACCAGGGCCCAGTCATTCATTACAAACTTCTACCACCATAAGAACAGCATGCTCCCCTCTATTACGCTCTATGGGCGGAAACAGGTAGTTTGTGGGGCTTCCAAAAATGTTTATGCATACCTAGATTATATACTTTACCTCTCAATTCTCACAAAGCAAGACCAAATATGATTGGAGTATCTTCTATACTGAAATAAGCTGCAAACTTCTCATTGTAATTTGATAAATTTTTCTTCTCTTTTGGAACTGTCATCTCCCTCTGTTATAATGTTTTACTTTGCTTAATCACATATATCCCATGTGATGTTCACAATGACTTTATGGGGGATATACTACAATCCTTATTTTACAGATGAGGAAGTAGAGTCACAGAGAGTTTAAGGAAACTGACAGATGAGGAGTGATTTGAACTTAGAGATGTCTCTCTCCAAAATCTATTCTTGGTACTCTGCTATATCGCCTCTTCAACTGTAGAAGACTGGACATTATTTTCAAAGGATCCTGAAGTCTAAAACTGCATTATTCCTTAAATCCTTAGAGACAAATTAGTATTTGAAATATGTGTGAAAGTATTGCTATTCTGTACAATTTCCCATAAAGACAAATGTTTTGTTTTTCTGTCTCTGATAATATGTACAAACTCAAAATATAGCTTTGCAGCAAAACATTCTCTGTACCACTGTAGAAGGCAGTCATCACTTCTGCTGTTAAAGGGATGGCATAAAAATCATCAGTATTTCCATTTAAGTTGGATCCAAAGTAGAATCCAAAATAAAACCCAAAATCCAAAGTAAGATCCAAAATTTAAGTTGGATCCAAGTAGAAACTGATTTATAAAGTTGACTAAGTTATTGAGTCAACAACTGGAAGAAAGCCACTCTCAAAAGAATATAGATAACACTGAAAACAAAAGAAGGGTAGGAAAAAAACCCATGTGGGTCAACATAGATTCTCTGTACTGAGAAAGAAATTAAAATAAAAATGGAGATAACATCCTATGTGTGAAAAAGAAACTTCAGGATGAGTATATCAGATCTCATATAATGCTCTCAGAGTTAAGAGTTGAATCGCCATCAATGGATTCTAGAGGGGTTCATTAGTCCGACAAGTCAACGTGTATATTGCATCTTGTTAAAGAAAAAAATGCTCAGTCAGAAAGAGCATTACTTGAAGCCCAGCCAAGGAGGTTACTCGTTTATAGGAGCACAGCCTATATTTTATTCCTGCATTTTTATTGAGATCATTATTTTAGCCTCACAAATATTTTTCAAAATTTATTCCCACTTCTTCCTTTTTTGGCTTTCTGAGAAGTATCAGAGCTCAATTTCTCTACTTTTATAATATGCTCTTCAGGTTAGCATATTTTCTTTTATAGTTATGTCTAAAAATGTTGCAATGTAATCATAACAGAAATAGACCATCATGTTGAGTTGAATATATTGCATAAATTAACTTCCAACAATCTCCAAGGATATTCTGTAGCCGGGGATTCATATCATTCCCCTACTTAAAAAAGAAACCAAAAATATATCCCCGCAGTGCCTGGGTGGCTCAGTTGGTTAAGCATCTGCCTACGGCTCGGGTCATGATCTCAGGGTCCTGAGATCGTGCCCCTTGCTCAGCAGAGAGTCTGCTTCTTCCTCTCCCTCTGCCCCCCACCCACGCTTGTTCTCTCTCTCTAGTGCTCTCTCTCTCTAATAAATAAATAAAATCTTTTTTAAAAAGGTACATTCTTCTAAAATAAAATATATCCCTAATATTTGCCCAATTATAGTTTTCTCAAGGATAGTAATCATGTGCCTAATTGGCAAGTCACTTTATCTTGTACTTCATACTGCATTTATTGATTAATGACTGTTAGTTGACTAAATTATAATATACAAATATCTGAAAACTAGAAAAAGCTAAAGATTTAAAGGTAACAATTACACCTCAATCAAAAACCACAAAATCTAATATGAAAGACAAATCTATTTCTTACCTAGGGTGACTATTCAGGAGGTATTGGCCTTTGCCCTTTTCTTCATTTGCAATTAATATAGGCACCAATTCATGTATGTTATAGTAGATCAGTATACCTATCTTACTTTTAACCCTAATTGCTCTATGTCACAGACCAGGGAGATGTGGAAACAAGTCTCAGCTTCAGCTAAAGTCATTAACTTCCAGTCCCTCAGAGTCAGCACCTGTTCCAACATGTTGGAGAACCTTGGCCCAAATTATTTCTGCAAAGTTCTGTTATGAAAACTGAGATTTTCTGATAGGCCTTGCCACAGTGAGAAAAGATAATCAAACTACTGTGGACAAGGAGTGGAAATCCTTAAGGAATCAACTAAATTCCACCATAAGGTTAACAGATTTTATTAGAAATTACATTGATTTTATTATTTTTTTAAAAGACTTTATTTATTTATTTGACGAGACACAGCAAGAGAGGGAACACAAGTAGGGGGAGCGGGAGAGGGAGAAGCAGGCTTCCCGCGGAGCAGGGAGCGCGATGCGGGGCTGGATCCCAGGACCCTTGGGATCATGACCCAAGCCGAGGGCAGACGCTTAACAACTGAACCACCCAGGTGCCCCAAATTACACTTATTTTAAACAGAACCAACTAGCCAAGAGCAAAAAATGTATTCATTAGAAAACCCATCCTCAAGGCATATCTGTGTACAGTGAAAATAGGCACTTTCTGAAAGACAAGGAACAACTAAAAATAGTTGACCTACAAATGTGAAGCATCACCACATTTGATGGGATGATTTATTTTGATCTTCAGGTACTATAATGAAGCTCAAATTCACAAATAATTCTAACTGCAACTGTTCATTTATTCTTTTGACATTGGCGATATCACTACCAACAGTAACTTACTAGATTTGGATTAAATGTATGTCCATTTTGGGGCGCCTGGGTGGCTCAGTTGGTTAAGCGACTGCCTTCGGCTCAGGTCATGATCCTGGAGTCCTGGGATCGAGTCCCGCATCGGGCTCCCTGCTCAGCGGGGAGCCTGCTTCTCTCTCTGACCCTCCCCCCTCTCATGTGCTCTCTCTCTCTCTCATTCTCTCTGTCTCAAATAAATTAAAAAAAAAATCTTTAAATGTATGTCCATTTTAATTTGAAGACCATCTCATTAAGATGATCCTAACTGCTAACTTTTTGGTGATTTTGCTATATTCACTGAAGTGCATGGCATTTAATTGTCCCTTTAATCCTCATAACAAGAGCATTAGAACTTGCCTCAGGGAGTTATCCTCAGGTCTAATGAGTTGATATATGTAAAGAGTTTAGATCTTGGCTCATAATAAGATTTCAAAAAGTGCTATTTGGTAAGTGGAATTATTATCCACATTTTAAAGTTAGAACACTTAAGTTATAAAGCTTCCAGAATCCATGTTCTTGTCCATAATTCTGTGTTTAGTGTGAATTGTATGAAATTAGAAATCATGAGCGTAAGAGAGGACGCCCATCTCTATAACATCCAATTCCCTTCCCATACAATTGTATTCCCGTGATATTTTTTCCCCACGAACCTCCATTTCATACCCTCTCTGACAGTATGTTTCCTTGCTTCAGAAACCTTTGAGCCCGTGCACAAATTATGTCTAACTGTGTGTTTCAACATCCACCTATTTTCCGAAGCTTTCTGAAGCTTACTTCACCTCTTTTCAATCTCTAACCTACATGTATAATCCCTGACCTCTCAATATTCTTCATTTCTTTTCCTTTTGTATTGAGAAGTATGCTTGGAAACACATCTGTTATTCTCTCTATTGGATTTTTAGGAAGTAGCAACAGTATCTGAAGTTTCAGTTGTTGTTCTCTACAAAGCCTCAGTTTATCATAGATTGTAAGCTTCTGAGGACACCTGCATCAGGAAGCTACAATTTGGCCAACATGTTCCCAAAATGATACTCTTATCAAATGAAACGATTTAAAAAATTTGATTATAATATTCAAATTCCTAAATATACTAAATAGTGTATAATCGTGTAATTACTTCTTTTCTCTCCATTGAACAGGTGTGAAGTTCAAAAGCGAAAGCATAACTTCTATCTGCTAATACATTTATGCTGTGCATCTGATAACTGAAGTAGAACGTGCAATGACACGAGGAGTGCACCATGTTCAAATAACAAATCACCTCAGTATTTAGAAAGTATTGTGCCATGAATCAAACTACTCATTAGAATCATAAAATATTTTACTTATGTTACATCAGAGTGACTGTGAAATATTACACGCATTTTCAATATGCAGTTAGGTAAAAATTTCCTGGCCCTGGATTTACATTTGATACATATTACTATGTCAGTCTACATCCTAGAAGGATTCCTGCGGCAGAGAGTGAGTGTGATCCATGAACAACAGTCCTGCTGCCCATTCTACACCAAGTCCTGATGGGGTATTAGGCAAATGATTTATCTTGTCTCCATCTCAATTTTCTCATCTACAAAATGGGTGGGTTAACACAATCCTGACTCGTTTCTAAATTCTATCAAAAATCCCTAAATATTCTATATAATTTTCAAAAGACTGGTAAAATAATGTTCCTAAGAATGATTTAATTTAGTTACCAGATTTTATATTTAATATTTGATGTTCATACTTCACAATTGAAACTTCTATAATTGAACATTAATGCTACAGTGCTACACTCTTGACAAAATTATATTTTAAGCTATGCTACTCTAAGCAGTTTTGTAATTTATCCTACTCAGAATGTTTTTATAATAAGTATTTCCTTGATCTTTATAGAAAAATAATCTCGCTATTAAGAAAACTTTAGGGGAGAAACTGATAATGTACAAGTGTTGCACATAACTTTCCATTGGGTATTTTTTAAATTAACTATTTCTTTAAAGTGATTACAAAAATTAAATACATTTCAGAGAGATGGGAGTGTTTTATCCTATTATTAGGAAGCAAATTTTCCTACCAAATTCTCCTCCCCTTTGCTTCTGGGGCTCTATTTTCTACGCTCAACTTAGAAATGCTGCATGAGCTAGAAGACCTACCAGAAAGCAAACACAAATATATCAGAGTAAGTCATACCCATTTCCAAACATAGATATTAGCACAATTTTTAAGAAGATTATGTTTCTTTATAATGATCTCTGCCCACATCACCTCTGCTTATCAATGCTTTTAGGACACATATTCAGACAGAAAAGTCATTCAACACTGAAGACCAGGATGCCAGGGAGGAAAAATGACTTATTGCCAATAATCATTATGGATCATTCTGGAGATTTATTCAACCAGATGCTCCCGGGTCCTGCCGTCTAACAGATGCACAACGATGCAGCCGTAGGACCTGCCTTTGCAGCGCTGTCAAAAATTAGAGCTTTTAAACACTTTTTAAATGGATTTTTTTAATGGAAGGGAAAATATCAGGGAAAGTGAAAATCAAATTATCTTTTGCTCTTCCCTTTCAACCACTTTAAAACAGATTCGGAGGTTATTTTGCTAAGGACTTTGCTGGTGACACACAAATAACTCCATTTTCAAAGTAGAATGAACAAGAATGATAGGACTATAAACACATCAGCTACCTTTCTGGATAGCTCCTGGCTTATCTCATTACTAAGTTTTTGCTTGATTTAAGCTTGATGATTCCTGTTTAGTATACTTAATACATTGAATGAAAACATGATTTGAAAGGAAAAGCCTGAACAAAGATCCAAGTTACAAAGTATGAGAAGAAAGCCTCCATTTGGCTCTGCTGCTTTTCTTTCTACAATATTGATCTTTATTGTTTACTTACGGACTTTTAGAGCTAGAAAGAAAATGACCTAATTATGTAACTCAACTGTCTCTTTTAAAGCAAAGGAATTTTTGTTTCATTAATGAAATGCAAAAGTCGTTGCTACACTACAGTAATTCAGTATTTCCTATTACGAATGTTCCTTGGCTCTGTCTCTAATATTGCTATTTACTCCAAAGAATATTCTTTTCAGCAAAGTAAACCTTAAAAGTGCATAGCAATTGGCAACATCATTTTTTAATATATTTCCAAGTAACATTGTCCAATTTTGAAGCCCAAGACTGGGGAACATATGTGCAGAGGTTTTTTTTACAGTTACTGAGTGACCTTAGGACAGGTCACACCTCATCAAGTTGGTGATATTATATGCTGCTCAGCGTCAGGCCTGCTGAATCGATCAGAAAAGACGTAAACTGAAATATGGAGTGTGTCTTGCTAGAATTAAAAATCAGATGTGATGTCTGTTTTTTTTGTTTGATACATGCCCTTGATCTTCAGCTGTGAGAGCAACTCTGTTATATTTTTTATGGTTTAAAAAGTATTTACAGGTGTTAGACCTCAATAATTTTAAGCAAAGAGATTATTTCTTCAAAATTCAAGTAATCTGATACATAAAATGCTCTATTTATAAACTACACCTTATTGTTACAACTGGGATATCATCCTAAGATAGCAAAATAGAGGTCTAGTCTTTTATGGTCCAATGTTTAAAAATATATATACACAAATATATGTAGATATTTATTGTTTGTATATATCTGTCCACATTTAAATATATATTAATTATGTTACACACTAAAAGTTAACAATAGTGTGTATATTATACAAAGTTTGTAAGCTAAACCCAAAGTTTGACAATTTATAGCCTTATGAGCCACAAACAAGCATATACAATAATCAGAATTGGAGTTTTTTTCTTTTTTTTTCCTAATATTAATCCTGTGGAATTCATTCAGAATATCGAAGTAAAGTTTGCGGGGAGTGGGGGGAAAGGTAACCAGGAACTACCAACATCTCTGATCACTGCCTCCATTATAGAGAAAAATGTTTTAATAAAATTTATGGGAAAATATCATTGTCAATATTGTAACAAGCAGGCAGATAAGAATGGGGGGGAAAAGGTAAAACATAAGCTAACACTGCATTGAAGTAAATCTTTATCTTGCATTTTATTCCATTGGATTTATTCAAGCCTGTTCAGGAGTATATCTTTATTGGCCTTAATTTTTTTCCCAGTAAAAACTGTCTTCAGACATACTATTTGCTAAAATCTGCATGGTTCTAAAGTGAACTATTTTTAGAAAACCACATTCAACTTAATGGAAATAATTAGAACCATGAGGTTTCCAAGAAATTTTTTTAATCCATTTAAATCTTTGTGAATTTTTAAAATAAGAACTCCTGCTATGCACAGATTATTGGGTCGATATTTATATTTAAGTAGAGAGAAATATAATTGTAAAACACAAACATAATTATATTTGGCTATAGCATTTTACGTTTTCCAGAATGTTTTAATGTACTACACCTTATTAGACTGTCACAACACCCATATATTATAGGTAAGCTAGTGATTATTATACAACTTAAGCATCCCCTGTATTCTAATTTCTCTCCTTGCTGTCATCTAGCACTGTGTTTGTTCTTTTCTCTTAACAATCAAAGAAAAAAGTCTGAACTTAACCTGGTAGGGAAGTCATAAAGAATTCACTTTATATGTATATGTGTCTCAAGTTATAGTTGAAGTAGTAGCAGTCTAATCTTGATCTCTGTTTTAAATATCTGAACACTAGTATGGCCAGTCGTATGGGAAGACCATTCACTGCTAGCAGGGACATGATATTGCTTTTGTTTAGATGGCTAAAAAACATAAATCCTTTATATGCATGTCATATATGCAGCACACATCTGCATATTTGTATATCACTATTTAAATTACAAATTTAAAAGTGCAAAATAAGCAGCAGCAGATTTCAATATGATGAGGAACATTTCATTCCCAGAACCGAAGACATGTCTTTTTGGCTTTGGTATTCTACCCGTAATTTGGCAGAATAAATGAACAACAATTTTAATCTGAGGTTCCTTAGATGCTGGCCTCATTTAAAATTACAAGCATTATCAGCTCATTCAAATGACTTGACAGTAAAATTATCAGTAGTCCAAAAGTGATTTCAAGATTTAAGTCTTCATCCAGATGACTAAAAATGAAATTAATATAAAGATGTGCAATATATAAGCAATATTGGACAATATTATTCTAAGGGCACTCCTGATGGTCGTCACCTGAGCAGAGAGACAGTCTGAGGTCCCAGTCATCCTGAGGTTTCCTATGTTAATCACGTGTCTGGGTTTCCTGGCCGACAGAAGACTGGGACTCAAATAACTGCAGTATATAGATGACATCAACCCCAAGTATTAAATTATACCTGTAGGTTTACCTGAGAGCTGAGATGCTTCCTGGAGGAAAAATGAAACTTACAACGTTGTCCCTCTAAATAACTACTAAAGCCTATGGGGCTGGGAGGAGGGGAGCCAAAAGACCCAATATTCACAGGTGCTACCTACCTGAGAGAGCTTACTTTATAAAGGCTGAAGAAGACAGCACAGGATGCTGGATTTCATAAGATGACCTGAGCATGACAGAACTCACCACATCCAACTACACGGGAGGCAACTGACCAGTCCAGGATGAAAGGGTCGGGAAACACAGATGGGTTTACCATGAAGCAAATGAGGTTTAAGCTTCGAGGGCCCTCAATATGTTAAAAGGGTCTAAAGAAGTGTTCACATGGTCATGAATTTTTGGGAATTTAGCACAAATAAGATATTTAACCCCAACCACCATAGACTACCACCTCTTTCCATCTCAGCCTGCTCTGGAGTTGAAGTGGTTACAGGCATGTTTGAGACACAGTGAAGTAGAGGTTGAGTGAGTCATGAATACATTTACGTCCAGTTTAATGAGTCAATACATTTATGTGTGTGGTTAGGTTACTGTTAGCTGGGAGATGCTTTTAGGAGCACACTATTATGTAGACACACCCTAGTTTCATAACACAAACATACAGGTCCAAAGATCAAATCACAATGTGAGCAAATTCTATAGCACCTGGAACCAGAGCATTTGGGCAGAGAAGAAGCAAGATGTGAAATGTACACAGCCAGAAAGTAGACTGTGGAAAGTCTTCTAATCATTGGGTAAGTTAAAATAAGTAGAGGATTTAATTCATATTGACATCTAGTCAAAAAGAATTGACTTATGTCAAGAGTATTCTTGCTGGATAAGTATATACAATTATAAATACACTATAATGGTGTTCTTAAATTCTAAAAACTGGCATGATGGTATCAATGGTAAGTGGTAAAATATCAATAAAAACAAATTTTAATCAACTATCTCAGAGGAAGGGCTGAATTATCTTTCTGTATTTTATAGAAAATACTGTATTTCTTATATATACAAGATCTCAGTGGTGTGGGGATTTTGTGATATCCTCGGCATTAGTCAACTTTTTAAAATGTGTTGTGGTTTTTTAATTCTATATCAACAGTTTCTTTCATAGCTAAATTTGTACTCATGCTTTTTTTTTTAAGATTTTATTTGTTTATTCATGAGAGACAGAGAGAGAGAGAGAGAGAGAGGCAGAGGGAGAAGCAGGCTCCCAAGGAGCAGAGAGCCCAATGTGGGACTTGATCCCAGGACTCTAGGATCATGACCTGAGCCGAAGGCAGTCGCTTAACCAACTGAGCCACCCAGGCGCCCTATTCACACTTTTTTTTTTTTTTTTTTTTGAGACAGAGAGAACGAGAGAGAGAGCACATGAGAGGGGGGAGGGTCAGAGGGAGAAGCAGGTTCCTTGCTGAGCAGGGAGCCCAATGCGGGACTCGATCCAGGGACTCCAGGATCATGACCTGAGCCGAAGGCAGTCGCTTAACCAACTGAGCCACCCAGGCGCCCCTTATTCACACTTTTATATCTTTTTCGTAAAGGGTTTCTACAAAACTGGATAAACTTCAGGCTCCACAAAACTTCTATCTTCCTCTAGGTGGTGTATTAATAATATATATATTTTTTAATTTTTACCCAAATCAGGATGCTGAATAAATAAGGCTCTTCCAATAGTTTGGGATTTCTGCTAATGTCCCAAAGCTGAAGATTATCAGTGCTAAATATCACACATTGTAGAGACTGCCAACATACACATTTCCATGTGCCCACTAAAGGTTCTGTCTGCTACTCCAAACATTACACTCCCTTACAGACTTATGTAAAAGCAGACTAAAAAATTCAAAGAGAATGAATAAGAATCAAGAGTCACTTGCCTAACGAGAGAATATAATGTGCTTTTCTCCTCCCCAGCAGGTCCACCTTCCAACCCTTCTCCACCATACCCCCAACTCACCAAACCCCCCCTGCCCTGGAGAGTCTGACCAGTGTGGACTGCATCAATGGGTTTTCATACCCTCTGGCTGTTGTTGGGTGACACTCTTGAGGACAATGGACAGGAAATTGGCAAGAGGAAGGAGAGCTATGTTGTTACCAAAAGCTGACTGTACCTAGCAGGTGAAGGACACAACTCATGTTGGGTGACCTTCTCTACACAGCTGTCTCCAGCTTCAGTAACCACATTCTCCCTAGTATTTCAGTCTTAGGGATAGTGACTGTAAGAATTCAAGGGTATTGAATTTTTCTTTTTGATTTTCTCATATCCCTCCCATATCTTTTTAAATAGTCATGTTTTAATGAGTAAATGAAATTTATTGTTTTACTTTGATCATTTTATAACAAGTTAAATTTTTACTTTCTCATCCATAGGTTTTCCCAGGTGAGTTTTTGTTTTCTAATTTTTTGTGTGTGGTAAAATGCACAGCACTGACTATCTTAATCACTTTTGGTGTACATTTCAGGAGTTTCAAGTACATTTGTATCATTGTGCAACCATCACCATCATCCATTTCCAGAAATCTTTACGTAAAATCTGGCAAAACTGAAACCCTATACCCATTAAACAATAACTCTCCCTCTTCCCTCCTCTCACCCCCTGGCAACTACCACTTTACTTCCTGTCACTAAAAAGGCAATTCATAGAATGGAATAAAATATTTATAAATCATATATCTGATAAGGGATAATATCCAGAATATATGGTGAACTACAAAAACTCACTACCAAAAACACAGACAATTCAAGTCAAAAAAGAGCAAAAGGCTTGAATAGACATTTCTCCCAAGAAGATATACAAGTGACCAAACAAGCACATGAAAACTCTTCAACATCAATAATCATTAAGGATAATGCAAATCAAAACCACAATGAGATATCTCCTCACAACCCATTAAAATGACTAAAAAAAAAAGTACAGGTGAAGACGTGGAGAGATTGGAACCCCGTGCACTGTTGGTAGAAATGTAAAATGGTGCAGCCACTGTGGAAAGCCATATGGCAATTCCTAAAAAAATAAAAATACAATTACCATATGATCTACCCATTCCACTTCTAAGTATACACCCAAAAGAATTGAAAGCAAGGCCTCAAAGAGATATTTGTATACCCATGTTCCTAACATATTGTTCACAATAGCTAAAACATAGAAGCAACCCTTGCCCATCAACAATAAATAATACAAAATGTAGTATATATATATACAATGGAATATCACTCAACCTTAAATAGAAAGTAAACAGTTATTTTGTCCCTTTTTAAATTTTGTAAACTTCTCATTTGACCATTTTCAATGTGATATCTATTTCTTATTGTCACTTAAACTAATGTCTACCAAAACCATGTGAGGGAGAAATTAAAAAAACCACTCAAAGAGATTAGATATCGGTCAATAGGGGAAATGGGCTTTTGAACAACTTTGGACTTCTGATTTTTCAGTGGACTTGCTGTCTTCCCTCTATGCTGTGGGGTCTCCTGTCAGAGGCAGGACCTGAGGGGACTCAGTAGAGGTCACACAAGAACACATTCCTGGGTCAGAGAATTGAACACTGGGACGTCACCTGCAGAGCCTCTTAAGACTATGCATGTGCCCCTATGAGAGTACCCCGATCTGAGCTTCTGTCACTCAGGGAAGAAAAGCAGAACCTAGAGAATCAATCATGAAGAAATTGCCTATTATGTGCTCAGTTACACAAAAGATATTTTTCTCTTTCCTTTCTCCTTTGCCAAGTGCCAACACTCTGGAGGATCCAGAGGTTATAAAAGTAGGGTCATCAGATAAAATACAGAATGCCCAATTAAATCTGAATTTCAGATCAATAGTAACAACAAAACAATTAGCATAACTATGTACTATGCAGTATTTGAATTATACTTACACTAAACTCAAATCTTACTAGACATTTTTTTTGTTTAGTTTTTTTTTTATTTTTTTTGATAAATCTGACAACCCAATCTAAGATGAAGGAGATAGTGTCTCTGGATTAGAGCTTTCCCCACCCCTACCCCCACATACCATTGTTTTAGGCTGATCAGTAGGGGGAGGAGAAAAGAGAGTTTTAGATCAGAAAGGAGATTAAAATGGTAAACTATTCTAGACCAGACTAGAAATTGGGAAAGTTGGGAAAGCTCTAGAGTCTACATAAATCTCTTTAAATGGTGACAAGGAGAAAAAGTAAAACATACTCATGTTTTTGTGCCCCACCAATTTCAGGTTTGTTGAACAAGACAATTAAATCCCAGAGCTTGATAAAATCTCCAAATACAACCGAGGGTTGTCATTAATTCTAATGTGAAGCGTATCTATCTACACATGGACTAATGACTGCCATCCCTAGAAATAGAGGCAATGAGTTTTTTAAATAATGGCTTTGACATTCTTTGAGAAAAGAGGCAAAAGTTTTGATGTGGGTTCTCAGACATTAGTACAAGCTTGGGAAAAACCAGACAGCTGAGATGGTGATGAATATGGGGACTTTCCAGTCTCTTCTGTAAAGCCCTTCTGCAGACATAAAGCGCTTGGCTAGAGGTTCAAGTGGGAATAACATGAACGCAGCTATGACAGAGCTTGCTGACCATGTCGATTCTTCTGCAGTCTTCAGGGAGCTCTTGTAGAGAAGGATGTATAGAAAGTGATATTTAAAGACCACCTCAGATGCTCAATTTTTTTCAAAAGACTGAACCTCTTCCTAATGAAAGGAAAAACTGTGTAAGAATGGCCTAAATCTTACAACCTGACATCCCTCCCTAAAGTGCTAAGGGCACACTACCAGAAAAACAGGCTTATCCCATAGAAGGGACAGAAGAGTATGCTGTCCAGTCTTTTGTGAAAACCAGGAAGACATAAAAATATAGGTAATTCTGAACTTGTCCCAGAGGAAGAAACTTTGGAACCCTAGTTAGAACAGTTTGTTGAGATGTGAGCCCACTGTTTTCCTAAAATTAATGAAGCTAGTTTGGAAAGAGGAGTAGAGGGAGGTCAAAGGCACTGAAGATGGAAAGAGGGAAAAGATAAAAAGTTCACGGTCACAAAAATCCCTGTCAGGGCTTTAAGAGGAACAGATGAGTACTTCTAGGAACATTACTCAGTGATGATTTCAAAGGCTTGAGACTCAGTAAATCAGACAGGCAGACCCCGCTTCCTTGAGTGAGTGTTCAGGTATGAGATGCCAACCTGGTAGATCTTATGAACTGATAGGATTCTACCTGAAAGTGAAAGATAATATAGAAGGCCTAACTTGTAGGGATAGAGATAAATTGTCCTGCATAAGGTTGTCAGAGAAGCCCTTTCTGAGAATGTAGCATTTAGGATAAGAAGTCAGCCTTTTAAATAGCAAAAGGGAAGAGCAATCCAGACAGTTGAAACAGCGCGAGATATGATTCAAGGTGTAAGGGAGCTTGGTATATTTGAGGTATGAATAGAAATCCATTTAGGGAGAGCACAGTGAGAGAGCAAATGGCTAAAGGAGTTAGGGAGTTAAGTTACAAGCTGAACAAGCAAATGAATAATGAGTGAATAAATGTGTGGTTACTATAAAGGATATTTACATTCCACTTATCAAATTTGTGAAGAAAGAAATCCTCTAACTACAAAGTGAGTAGTGGTTGTTTTATACAGGAAAGAAAAGCAAAATGAATCCCTACAATGTGCAGAAAGAAAAGAATTTAAAGTATTGGAGAAAGACAACATGAATGTGAGAAGTAAGACACACTTCTCCCTAGGATCCAAGAAAGCTAATGAAGCAGAGATTTTCCCCCATGACTCCCACACTGGGAAAGCACCAGTACAAAGAAAATCCCCCTTCTCCGTGAAGAGTGGAAAGTTTCTTTTCTGTTTTGGTTTTTGTGTTCTGTGTGTGTATTTTAGTGAGATAAAATATATTTATTGACACTGACCAAGACATACACAAATAATTCTCAGAACAAGCTGAAAACTTTTCCTTGTTTATTTTCTCACACAGAGACCCACATTACCCTGAAGGCAGGATGTGCTAGTTTTCCTTTGTGGAAAAGCACACACAGGCAGCAAGCTTTACTGAGAGAGATCTTGTCCTTAAAGACCTGCAGAGCAGAGATCCTCCTGTGAGGGGTAGGTGGTGGTGTTCCCAGGGCTGACAGAGACAGGGCCAGCCAAGGGAAGCAAGGGCACGGAACAGTATCCATGAAATTGCAAGAAGACCATTGCTCAAAACATGTTAAGGGATACTCTGTGTGCTTGGGATTTTCTTACCTGGAAAAGAATACCTCCTAGATGACTGCCTTCTGAGAAGACAGTAGTCCTTCCCACTGACAATTAGTAAGGATGATATAATCATAGTGAGAAGAACTATATAACTATGACCATAACTGTCAATTTCTAGACTAAGTAGAATTTAGTCTTCAAAAAAGAAGAGATCTTTAAATCATAGAATTTTGGAACTGGAAGATTACAAGATAACAAGTCATCAATCTCTCTATTTTTCAAAGTAGGAAAATGAAACAGAGATAAAGTAGGTGATTTAAGCACAGCTATAACAGGTGCAATGACCACGAGTTTAGTGCACTCTCCCCCTTGTTCTTCTTACTGCTTCCAAGTGTAGTATAAACAAGACTCCTAAGACCTCTGAGGAGTGCAAATGGTGTCCAAGCACAGCCTTCCATTTCATCTATTTATTTCTCGCAAGAGAAAAACTGGGGCGAGGATGCTTAACATCTCCTTTTTTGAGAGTACATAGTACTGTGTAAATGCCGTCTGAAGAAGCATACTATAGCTAGTTCAGTGTATTTGCAACAGAAGTAACCAGTGATGAGATGAGAAGAGTAGTAAGACTCTGGACTCAGAGACAGAGCTTTGTAACAATTCTTTGCCAACAGAATGTACTTCAGAGAAAGTAATTATTCATTTTGAATTAAATCACCCTTTTATCTGAAGGGCAAATATATCTACATTTTAAGTATATATAGTAAAAGAAATTTCTAAAATACAAATTGGTTAAAAGGGGGCAATAATTCAGGAATAATTACCAAAATGAATAATTTTAGAGTTTGGGACTATGCATATTTCTGATGTCAAAATCTCAAAGCAAATTTTATAAATCCTATATCTCAAAGAATATTTAGTATCTTTGTAAATAACCAGCTCTTGTTTTTATTTCAACTGTTTTTATTCCACAATCAGGAACACATTTTTCTCCCTCGAAGGCAAAACTTAAACAAATAATGTATGAACTGCCTATTTAGAGAAATTTATCTATCTTTTAAAAATTTATCATCTCTCTGATTCTCTCTATTCCAATTTATGGTTCCTTATTCAACAAAATGATGTGATAAGCAGAATAATGGGCTCCCAAGAGCGGTCTAAATCCTAATCCTCAGAACCTGTGAATATGTTGCTTTACATGGCAAAGGGGAATTAACTGTGCAGATGGAATGAAGGTTGTTGATCAGTTGACTTTAAAATAGATTATGCTGGATTATCCAGATGGGCCCATTTAATCACAAGGGGTCCTTAAATGTGCAAGAGGGAGGCAGAAGAGTCAGTGTCAGAATTACACAATGTGAAAAAGCTCTGAAGAGGGAAGGGGGCCAGAGCCAAGCAATGTGGGACAAGCAATGTGGGACAACCTTTAGAAGTTGGAGAAGGCAAGAAAACACATTCTCTCCTAGAGCCTCCAGAAAGGAATGCAGCCCTGACTTCATCTTGGTTTTAGCCCAGTTAGACCTATGTTGGACTTCTGACCTCCAGAAGTCCAAACAATGAGGCCATAAGATGATAAATTTATACTGTTTTAAGCTATCAAGTATGGTAATTTGTTACAGCAGTGAGTGAAAACATATACATGACAGGAGAATATACAATCACCCAGATTTGCAAACAATATTAAATAAATTAGAGTTCAGAAAAATACTGATTTTGGAAATTAACTTCTCCACAATTTCATGCCACCCTTTCCAAAAGGAAATTAACAAATTGAGCTTCCAAAATAACATGAAAGGAAACAGTGTTGTATGCACAGAATATACAACTCGTTTAATGTTATTTTACCCTAACCACTTTCTCTATTCTTCAGAATGATTATTCTCTTTAAACTTCTTGTCTATTATAAATTTAAAAATAAAACTAATCTGTACCATTTTAGTAATGTATTCTAATCAATCACTCAGTATTTGTTGAGTTCTATCTGCCCAGCTGTTTCAGAGAATTTACAGTTTAAGAGACTAGTTTTTATTTTTTAACATAAAAAGAGTGGTACAATATAAAATAAGAATTGTATAAATAAATCTGATGCAATGATTTGAGAATATTCTAACAAATATTCATAGAAATGTTAACAAAAGGATATTTTTATCCAAGACTTTAAGGAATAGTATTAAGATTCGTCTGATATATTTGCAAACTTTCAAAAACCAGAAATACCACAAGAGCTCCTTCAGACATGTGATACAAATATTAAGTACTTAATTTTCAGAAAAATGATTTCATCTACATTTGTATTATAAAATAATGTCAATCATTATTAATAAACAAATGTGGCTCTATTTGAATAGTCTTACCCTTATAAGAGAAAACCTATCATTACTTACTACAGACTACCAAATCTCTGATTACTGGGGAGTTTGGGCCTTCACATATGTTGTGTTTGTTATTGCTATGCTTTATTAGAATCAATTTTCAAACCACAAAAACAGCATATGTTCATTTTAAATAGAGAATAACATAAATAAAGAAAAAAATGACACATCTTGTCTTCTCCTATCATGGTCCTCATTAAGATACCAATATCAATAGCTTAGCATATGTTCTTCCTAACTTTTTTCTATGTTAACACAAACTAATAAAAATGGATTCCTAAGTATTGGAATGTGTTATTCTTGTTTTTACAAAAGTGTGAACTTCTGCTCTACAAATTAGTCTTTTTCTTGCATCCATTTTCTTCTTACTAACATCTCATAGATGTCAGTTATTGTCACTAGCTACGTAATATTCCGCAGTTTGGACAGTAACTACAGCATGATTTCTTCAACATTTCTCTATTAATGAATATTTTAGATTGTTTTCCATTTTTATCACAGAACACAGTGCTGATTCACATATCTTTTTTGTATGTACCCCTACATATTTATGCCTTACATTCTTAAGACAGATTCCCAAAAGCACACTGCTATGTTAAATGGAATGTATACTCTTAATTTTAATAGACATTGTCAGATTACATCCCAAAAGTTATGGCAATTTAACTGACAGAGCAATACATGAAAACACCCATTTTTTTTTTACCCTCTAAATAACTGGATTTTTCAGTCTTCTGATTTTCAACAAACTTACAGTTGAAAATGAAATATCATTGATCTTTTCATTGAATTTCACTCAGATTAAGCATCTTTTCATACATTTATTTTCCACTTTCATTTCTATTTCTGTGGAGGCTGACTTTTGTCTTTTGTTCTAGTTTTTGTACTGAGTAGCTTCTCCTTTCAATTCCTTCTTAATTGGTAGGAGCTTTTTATATTTAGAGATATTTATATTTATTCTACCATATGTGTTGCAAATATTTTCTCACAAATAACTTTTATATTTTGATGTTTTATGGTCTCTTTTGCCACATAGAAAATTTTAATTTTGAGATACTCAAATTTGTCATTTTATACTTCTGAGGTACCACTGTAATTTTTTATTGAGAGGAAAGTACTGATTAAACACTCTGCATTCATCCTACTAGTTTTCCATTCATTTCTTACCTCACTAAATTAAGTATTAAAAATATCCTGAAACTTGCTTAAGTACCAAATTCTCTAACATTATATAGGCTACTGAAAATCATTTTTAAAACACAGTAGTTCTGTTTAAACATCCCTAAATAATTTTTTAAATTATATGCATCTATAGAATTTGAGTTTAGAGGATAGATTTTTATTTGGTTGTTGATCATTGATATTTGCTGATGTAATAGAGTGTCACTGGCTAAATTGCTCCTAGAATATTTCAAATATTCTGTTGTTACCAATAAGAAATGTTGCACCTGGAAAGTAAGAGGTGTCCATGTGTTTGTCTGTAAACAGCTGAATAAATGTAGAGATAGATTACTAGCTAGGATGACAAGGATAATACCATCTGTAACTTCATATGTGAGAAAAATTCAGTTTTAGTGTAAAATTTTGCCATATTTTGTTACTTGACTCTTCCTAAACCTGTCTTCCGCTTTTATGGTAGTATGAAGGTAATAATAAGTAAAGAAAACATTTTTTTCCCCATGAAAATCCAAAGTGACTGTAAAATTAAGTCTCAAAAGAAGACCCTCATTATTCACAAGGAGAAAGTTTACAAGCAAATTGACAGCAAGTCCCTCAAGATTGTCAAATTTTGGCAAGTGGCAGGTATAATAGGACACATGCAGTTACCAACCACCCTGATTAATCAAGTGGCTAAGAGAGTTTTTGAAAATTTGAACAGCATTATATAAGAGATATAAAAATGCCGTACTCCCAAAAACAATTACACCATTCTATCCTATTCAATTGAACATCACCACTGAGTACCCAGTTTTTCTCTACTTATCTCTACTTATATCTGTTCCTTAATTAATAATAATTATACAGAAGAGTCAATAAGAAAACAATGGATTAGGGCGCCTGGGTGGCTCAGTTGGTTGGGCGACTGCCTTCGGCTCAGGTCATGATCCTGGAGTCCCTGGATCGAGTCCCGCATCGGGCTCCCTGCTCTGCAGGGAGTCTGCTTCTCCCTCTGACCCTCCCCCCTCTCATGTACTCGCTCTCTCTCATTCTCTCTCTCTCAAATAAATAAATAAAATCTTTAAAAAAAAAAGAAAACAATGGATTATAAAATTATCTCTTGTCAAAATCATAATAGCCAACACTTTGTGTATATAATGGAGCAGAAACTATTTTTATGCTTTGAATGAATTATTTCAGTTACCCTTCATAACAAGCCTTGAAGGACATTTATTATCCTCATTCTACAGATGGAAAAACTGAGGCCTAAAGAGGTTAAATTACATGCTGAGATCACAAAACTACCATGTTGCTGATGTGGGATTTAAATCCAGGAAATATGGATCTAGACCTTACACTCTTCACTATTATGCTACAGTACCTCATGTAAGCATATAGACAAAAGTTAAAATATTAACCTTTTCCAAAATATAATCAGTGCTTAATTTAATAGCTTATAGCATCAATCTATTAGAGTATTTTTCTTGGTATTAAAACATCTGTTTAATTTGAAGATATTATTATTATCAAATAAAAACTACCATTACTCATTACATATTACAAAAATGTATTTATAGCTTCTGATTCCAGTAAAACCAGATCAACTCTTGGATCAACTTGGATCAACTCTTCTGCTAAAAACAACTAGAAAATTTAGGCTAAACTTAAAAAAGATCTGTTTCAAGATCTCAAAGATTTTTAAAAAGCAGTCATGGATTTCAGGGCTAATATCTTGTGGGGAGAGGAGAATAAAACTTAGTCTGGCTACATCTGAACACCATTATATGAGAGATTTGGAATTAGCATCATTCTGAAAAGCCACTACACCATTGGATCTCATTCAGTTGAATAGAATGTGAAAGGTGAACATGTCATTCAAATTCTCTTTTCTCCTAGGACAATCTGCTGATTTCAGAATTAGTATCTATCAGGTCTAGAAGCTGAGCAGAGTTTTTTTGACATTTTTGTGAGGCAAAGTCTTCACATCTTGTGAAGACTTTTGGAGTTAAAGGTCCTGGTAAACCTCTTGTGCTTTAGATTGGGAACCTAAAAGCTATAGTTTAGAAAAGTATATAGGAAATATACCAGCCATCATAGGGGCTGCAACTTACCTTCAAATGAAATAAATGGGTTAAGATAATCTAGTATCAATAGAATTCTTATCTATCTGACAGAAGCCAAGGTAAATCATCCCTGAGTAAAGATAACTGTATTTTAAGCATCATATTAATTTTACAAATTTTCACACCAATATCAAACTCTCAATCACAAAAAAGCACAGGAAGAGATCGATTAACTTGATAAAAACAAACAAACAAACAAACAATAAATAGTAGAAACAGATCTTCAGAGATCCCAATAAGCAAAAGAGATTTTTAAATAAATATGTTGCAAAGATAAATAAAATAAAATAAAATAAAATAAATAAAATATAAGACTAATAATTTTGGCAGAAAACTAGAAAGTATAAAAAAAAAAATAACCTATATAATCTCTAACTGAAGAGTATAATGACCAAAATGTAAAAGTCACTGGATAGATTTAACAGCAAATTAGACACAACTGAAGAAAGAATTAGTAAGCTACAAGGCAAGTTGAAAAGAAAATAAGCATCAGAAAGCATGGAAATATAAAAGAATGGAATATACAGAAGAGAATATATTAGACATAAGAGACATGGTCAAAAACTTATATGGTCTATTATATGTGTAATCGGAGGAGAGGTAATGGGGCAGAGGTAATACTTGAAAAGATAATAGCTAAGAATTGTTACAGTCAGACATTTCTACAGTCTCCAATTGTTACAGTGATGCATTGGGATACTATAAAAGAATAAAAATGAATGACTTCCCGTTACACCAAAACAATATGGATTAATCTTATACACATAATATTAAGTTGAAGAAGCCAAACACAGATATGACTTATACATATAAAGTTCAAAAACAGACAAAATTTTTAGTATAATGTCAGAAGTCAGAATAGCTTTTGGACAGAGGGAGAAAATACTGATTGAAGGGTCACAAGGCAGGCTTCTGAGTGCTGACCATGTTCTATTTCTTGGCCTTGGTGTTGATTTTCCAGGGCATAGTTACTTTAATAATATATATATATAGTTTACTTTGTATGTATTTGTAATGCTTCATGTAAAAGTTTAAAAATAAAGCAAAATAATAATTATAATGTGCTTATGGTAGAGAAAATATTAATTCCAAAAACAAAAAGAAATTTATTATTTTAACATGGCTCTTAAATTAAAAATTACATTTTAAGATTTACATTTAACTATGTAACAGTAAGACTATAGATAGTTGCACAGTTTCTGTAATTTAGGACTCCTATGATTAAAAAAAAAAGGGGTTAGTACATTTCACTCTAGCAAAAAGAAACTTTGTAATGGTACTTATATAATTTTTCTGTGTTTTTCATTTTTATGATTTCCATAATGGTCAGATAGAATATATCAATACTGAAAGCTGCGTGTAAATGTCTTTCCTTTTTCAGAATCATGACTTTCTTCTATATACTAAGTGAGATATGCACAAGGAACTTGCTAGCCATACTAATCATTCTGGTTTGGATCTATGGCAGCAAGTAAGAAGAGGTGTCCATGTTAAATTATCTGGTTAAGTTGACTGAGCAAATCTTGATTGCTTACTTGCTACAGAATCACTGTTGTACAAAAATTTTTCTGATGAAATCTGTGACCTTAAATCATATTTTAATGAGACTTGAAGAAAGTATATATAATCATCAATAGTTGAAATTATTTAGTGATTTTAACAAGAAAATATCAATCAGTATGCCAAACATAAAACAAATGTGTGAAATCTTCTCATTATTAGCTATGAATGTTAAAACTGAGGGGTCATTTCATTGTTTCACAAATTCCTAGGAACAGGAAACCTAATCATTTACAATGATTACTGTTGATAATCTAAAACATGAATTACTTCGAGACTTGCTAAGAGAAATGTGAAAAGACATTTCTTAAATTAAGTGTAAGAAAAGCAACAGCTTTCAACTTCAGTAACAAACAAATGTTGAAATGTCAAGAGAAATGTTATAAGAACTGATCTATATATCTCTGCATCCTTTTTTAAACTTCATGTAGTTTTATCCTTTAAAACTTACAGAAGAATAACAAAATTTAAATGTACATTACTGAAAATTTTTATATAAATCAATCCATGAATCAGGAGGTAGATAGAGATCCATTTGTTGCATTTAACACATTGCATTTAACACATCATCCTAAAACTGTATATTTATTTATTCCCCCATTGCACTGTAAGCACCCCATAGGCAGGAGACAGTATCTTGTTTATATCCCTAGACCTTACACAATATGATGCTCAATAAACATTTGTTGCACTAAACTAAGCCTTAAAAAGTAGTCATATTTCTACAATCCCCCAAAATAAATTATAATAAGACAAATTAATACTAGTGTCCCATTATGTTATTTAAAATAAGGAGCAGAGTTAAGAAGAGAGCTACCCTATAATCCAGCAATTGCACTACTAGGTATTTACCCCAAAGATACAAGTGTATTCATCCAAAGGGGCAGCTGTACCCCAATGTTTATAGCAGCAATGTCCACAATAGCCAAACTGTGGAAAGAGCCAAGATGTCCATCAATAGATGAATGGATAAAAAAGATGTGGGAAGTCTTCAGCGAGGGAGAAAAACTGTGAGAGTCTCTTAACTATAGGAAACAAATTGAAGGTTGCTGAAGGGGAGGAGGATGGGGGGAAGGTGTAATTGGATGATGGGCATAAAGGAGGGCACGTGATGTGATGAGCACTGGGTGTTATATGCAACTGATAAATTAGTGAACTCTACATCTGAAATTAATGATGTACTATATGTTGGCTAATTCAATTTAAATAAAAAATAATAATAAAAATTATTTATTAATGCCAAAAAATTTTAAAAATTAAAATAAAATAAATTAAATAAGAAGCAGAGAAATAAGGACTGTTGGCAGAGACTGCTATCTGATTCTCAAAATTCACTCTCTCTTCTTAATTAATAGAACTCCAATTTTTTAGCTGTGCACTTAGCACCCAATAAGAAGGCAACATTTCCCTGTCTCCCTTGCAGCTTAGTATGGTCATGTGAGCACAGTCATTCAGGCAATGAGTTCCTTCAAATGGAGACGGTAAGTAAACAAATTACATATTAAAACATGAAACATAAAGAAAATAAACTTTAAGGTTGGAGGAGCAAGATGGCAGAGGAGTAGGAGACCTAAATTTCGTCGGTCCCACGAATTCAGCAAGATAGGGATCTAACCATTCTGAACACCTGCAAACACAAAAGGAGATCGAAGAAAAGAATAGCACCAACTCTCTGAATAGAAACCGACCACTTTCTGGAAGGTAGGACGTGCAGAAAAGTGAATGTGAGGTGCTATTCGGGAGGATAGATAGATAGATCACAAGGGCAGAATTCGAGAGATAAGCGATACCATAAGATGAAACAATATTAGAATAATTGGGATCCCAGAAGAAGAAGAAAGAGAGAGAGAGGGGGGCAGAAGGTATACTGGAGCAAATTATAGCAGAGAACTTCCCTAATTTGGGGAAGGAAACAGGCATCAAAATCCAGGAGGCACAGAGAACCCCCCTCAAAATCAATAAAAATAGGTCAACACCCTGACGTCTAACGGTAAAACTTACCAGTCTCAGAGACAAAGAGAAAATCCTGAAAGCAGCTCGGGACAAGAGGTCTGTAACCTACAACGGTAGAAACATTAGATTGGCAACAGACCTATCCACAGAGACCTGGCAGGCCAGAAAGGACTGGCATGATATATTCAGAGCACTAAACAAGAAAAATATCCACCCAAGAATACTATATCCAGCTAGGCTGTCATTGAAAATAGGAGAGATAAAAAGCTTCCAGGACAAACAAAAACTAAAAGAATTTGCAAACACAAAACCAGCCCTATGAGAAATATTGAAAGGGGTCCTCTAAACAAAGAGAGAGCCTAAAAGTAACATAGACCAGAAAGGAACACAGACAATATATAGTAACAGTCACCTTACAGGCAATACAATGGCACTAAATTCCTATCTTTCAATAGTTACCCTGAATGTAAATGGGCTCAATGCCCCAATCAAAAGACACAGGGTATGAGGTTGGATAGAAAAACAAGACCCATCAATATGCTGTCTGCAAGAGACTCATTTTAGATGCAAAGACACCACCAGATTGAAAGTGAGGGGGTGGAAAACCATTTACCATGCTAATGGACACCAAAAGAAAGCTGGGGTGGCAATCCTTATATCAGACAAAGTAGATTTTAAACCAAAGACTATAATAAGAGATGAGGAAGGACACACTATCATATTTAAAGGACCCAACAATTGTAAATATCTATGTCCCTAACATGGGAGCAGCCAAGTATATAAGCCAATTAATAAAATCAAAGAAACACATCGACAACAATACAGTAATAGTGGGGGACTTTAGCACCCCCCTCACTGAAATAGACAGATCATCTAAGCAAAACATCTACAAGGAAATAAAGACTTTAAATGACACTTTGGACCAAATGGACTTCACAGATATAGTCAGAACATTCCATCCCAAAGCAACAGAATACACATTCTTCTCTAGTACCCATGGTATTTTCTCCAGAACAGATCACATCCTAGGTCACAAATCAGGTCTCAGCCAGTACCAAAAGACTGGGATCATTCCCTGCATATTTTCAGACCACAATGCTTTGAAACTAGAACTCAATCACAAGAGGAAAGTCAGAAAGAACTCAAATACATGGAGGCTAAAGAGCATTCTACTAAAGAATGAATGGGTCAACCAGGAAATTAAAGAAGAACTAAAACAAATCATGGAAACAAATGAAAATGAAAACACAACTGTTCAAAATCTTTGGGATGCAGCAAAGGCAGTCCTAAGAGGAGAGTATATAGCAATACAAGCATTTCTCAAGAAACAAGAAAGGTCTCAAATACACAACCTAACCCTATACCTAAAGGAGCTGGAGAAAGAACAGCAAATAAAGCCTAAGCCCAGCAGGAGAAGAGAAATAATAAAGATCAGAGCAGAAATCAATGAAATAGAAACCAAAAGAACAGTAGAACAGATCAACAAAACTAGGAGGTGGTTCTTTGAAAGAATTAATAAGATTGATAAACCCGTGGCAAGACTTACCAAAAAGAAAAGAGAAACGACCCAAATAAATAAAATCATGAATGAAAGAGGAGAGATCACAACCAACACCAAAGAAATATAAACAATTATAAGAACATATTATGAGCAACTATTTGCCAGCAAATTAGATAATCTAAAGAAATGGATGCATTCCTAGAGATGTATCAACTACCAAAACTGAACCAGGAAGAAATAGAAAACCTGAACAGACCCAAAACCACTGAAGAAATTGAAGCAGTCATCAAAAAATTCCCCCCCCCACAAAAAGAGCCCAGGGCCAGATGGTTTCCCAGGGAAAGTCTACCAAACATTTAAAGAAGAATCAATACCTATTCTTCTGAAACTGTTACAAAAAATAGAAATGGAAGGAGAACCTCCAAACTCATTTTATGAGGCCACCATTACCTTGATCCCAAAATCAGACAAAGACCCCATCAAAAAGGAGAATTACAGACCAATATCCCTGATGAACATGGATGCAAAAATTCTAACCAAAATACTAGCCAATAGGATCCAACAGTACATTAAAAGGATTATTCACCATGACCAAGTGGGATTTATTCCTGGGCTGCAAGGTTAGTTCAACATCCACAAATCAATGTGATACAGTACATTAATAAAAGAAAGAACAAGAACCATATGATCCTCTCAATAGATGCAGAAAAAGCATTTGACAAAGTCCAGCATGCGTTCTTGATTAAAACTCTTCAGAGTATAGGGATGGAGGGTACATACCTCAATATCATAAAAGCCATCTATGAAAAACCCACAGCGAATATCAATCTCAATGGGGAAAAACTTAGAACTTTCCCCCGGAAGGTCAGGAACAAGGCAGAGATGTCCACTATCACCATGCTATTCAACATAGTATTAGAAGTCCTAGCCACAGCAATCAAACAACAAAAAGAAATAAAATGCATCCGAATCAGCAAAGAAGTCGTCAAACTCTCACCCTTTGCAGATGATATGATACTTTATGTGGAAAACCCAAAGGACTCCACCCCAAAACTGCTAGAACTCATACAGGAATTCAGTAAAGTGGCAGGATATAAAATCAATGCACAGAAGTCAGTGGCATTTCTACACACCAACAAGACAGAAGAAAGAGAAATTAAGGAGTCGATCCCATTTGCAACTGCACCCAAAACCATAAGATACCTAGGAATAAATCTAACCAAAGAGGCAAAGAATCTGTACTCAGAGAACTATAAAATACTCATGAAAGAAATTCAGGAAGACACAAAGAAATGGAAAAACTTTCCATGCTCATGGATTGGAAGAATATTGTGAAGATGTCAATGCTACCTAGAGCAATCTACACATTTAATGCAATCCCTATCAAAATACCATCAACTTTTTTCAAAGAAATGGAACAAATAGTCCTAAAATTTGTATGGAACTAGAAAAGACCCTAATAGCCAGAGGAATGTTAAAAAAGAAAAGCAAAGCCGGTAGCATCACAATTCCAGACTTCAAGTTCTATTACAAAGCTGTAATCAGCAAGACAGCATGGTACTGGCACAAAAACAGACACATAGATCAGTGGAACAGAATAGAGAGCCCAGAAATGGACCCTCAACTCTATGGTCAACTAATCTTCGACAAAGCAGGAAAGAATGTAGAGTGGAAAAAAGACAGTCTCTTCAACAAATGATGTTGGGAAAATTGGACAGCAGTATGCAGAAGAATGAAACTGGACAATTTCCTTACACCACATACAAAAATAGACTCAAAATGGATGAAAGAACTAAATGTGAAACAGAAGTCCATCAAAATCCTAAAGGAGAACACAGGCAGCAACCTCTTCGACCTCAGCCACAGCAACTTCTTCCTAGAAACATCACCAAAGGCAGGGGAAGCAAGGGCAAAAATGAATTTTTGGGACTTCACCAAGATAAAAAGCTTTTGCACAGCAAAGGAAACAGTCAACAAAAACAAAAGACAACCGACAGAATGGGAGAAGATATTTGCAAATGACGTATCAGATAAAGGGCTAGTCTCCAAAATCTATAAAGAACTTACCAAACTCAACACCCAAAAAACAAATAATCCAATCAAGAAATGGGCAGAAGACATGAACAGGCATTTTTCCAAAGAAGACATCCAAATGGCCAACAGGTACATGAAAAAGTGTTCAACATCGCTCGGCATCAGGGAAATCCAAATCAAAACCTCAGTGAGATACCACCTCACACCAATCAGAATGGCTAAAATTAACAAGGCAGGAAACGACAGATGTTAGTGAGGATGCGGAGAAAGGGGAACCCTTCTACACTGTTGGTGGGAATGCAAGCTGGTGCAGCCACTCTGGAAAATAGTATGGAGGTCCCTCAAAAAGTTGAAAATAGAGCTACCATACCATCCAGCAATTGCACTACTGGGTATTTACCACAAAGATACAAATGTAGGGATCCGAAGGGGTACGTGCACCCCGATATTTATAGCAGCAATGTCCACAATAGCCAAACTATGGAAAGAGCCAAGATGTCCATCAACAGATGAACGGATAAAGATGTGGTATATATATATACACAATGGAATATTATGCAGCCATCAGATAAAAACAAAGCAAAACGAAATCTTGCCATTTATAATGACGTGGATGAAACTAGAGGGTGTTATGCTAAGCAAAATAAGTCAATCAGAGAAAGACATTTATCATATAATCTCACTGATATGAGGAATTCTTAATCTCAGGAAACAAACTGAGGGTTGCTGGAGTGGTGGGGGGTGGGAGGGATGGGCTGGCTGGGTGATAGACATTGGGGAGGGTATGTGCTATGGTGAGCGCTGTGAATTGTGTAAGACTGATGAATCACAGACCTGTACCTCTGAAACAAATAATACATTATATATTAAAAAAAAAAAAAGATAGTTGGAAGGGAAAAATGAAGGGGGGGGAAATCGGAGGTGGAGACGAACCATGAGAGACTATGGACTCTGAGAAACAAACTGAGGATTCTAGAGGAGAGAGGTGTGGGGGGATGGGTTAGCCTGGTGATGGGTGTTAAAGAGGGCATGTATTGAATGGAGCACTGGGTGTTATATACAAACAATGAATCATGGAACACTACATCAAAAAATTTAATTAAAATTAAATAATTTTTTTTTAAAAAGAAAATAAACTTAAAAAAAATTAAATATGAAACATACACGAGGGGCGCCTGGGTGGCTCAGTTGGTTAAGCAACTGCCTTCAGCTCAGGTCATGATCCTGGAGTCCCTGGATCGAGTCCCGCATCGGGCTCCCTGCTCGGCAGGGAGTCTGCTTCTCCCTCTCTCTCCTCCCTCTCATGCTCTCTGTCTCTCATTCTCTCTCTCTCAAATAAATAAATAAAATCTTTAAAAAAAAATATGAAACATACACAATAAAAGTAAGAATACTGTCAAATTCAGGATACTCTAATATCACAATATGTGGTATATTAACCACCTAACTATAGTATAAGAATAAAAGGACAAGCTATTGCAACTATAGCTACAAAATTTGTTAATACACAATATTAAAAGAGGTAAATTGTGATACCAAAAACATAATGTTATATGTTAATTATATCTCAAAAATATAAGAGAAAAAATTAAAACCAAAGCAACAACTCAAAGAAAGAAGACAGGAAGAAGTCAAAGTGTAGAGTTTTCATATGTGATCAAATTTAGGTTGATATTAGCATCAAATAGACTGTTATAGCTACAGATATTAAAATTTTCCAAACAAAGAGCATGCCTGGATGGCTTAGTCGGTTAAGTGTCCAATTCTTGATTTTGGCTCTGGTCATTTCTCAGGGTCATGAGATCAAGAGCTGCATTAAGCTCCTTGCTGGAGATTCTCTGCTTAAGATTCTCTCTCTACCTCTCCTTCTGCCCCTCCCCACACTCCCCCCCACCCTATGCTCACACTCTGTCAAAAAAAAAAATTCCTAACACAGAAAAGCTCAGGACCAATCCTACTCAAACTCTTCCAAAGGTTGGAGAGGCGGGAACACTCCCAGCTCATTTTAAGAGGCTAGCACTACCCTGATACTTAAACCAGATAAAATCACTACAAGAAAAGAAAACCATGGGACAACATTCTTGAAAAATATAGATTCAAAAATTTCCAACAAAATATTAGCAAACCAAATTAAACAGCATATGGAAAAGATCATACACCCTGATCAAGTGGGATTTATCCCTGGGAAGCAAGGATGGTTCAACATAGGCAAATCAGTAATTGTGATATACCACATTTAACGGAATGAAAGATAGCAATCATGATTATCTCAATATATGCAGAAAAAGCAGTTGACAAAATACAACATCCTTTCATGATAAAAACTTTCAACAAATTGGGTATGGAAGAAATGTACCTCAACATAATAAAAGTGATACATGAAAAGGTCATAGCTAACAACATACTCAACAGTGAAAGATTGAAAGCTTTTTCTCTAGGAATGAGATAAGAATGTCCACTCTTACCACTCCTATTCAACATAGTACTGTAAGTCCTAGCCAGAGCCATTAGGCAAGAAAAATACATAATAGGCATCTAAAATTAGAAAGGAAGAAGTAAAATTGTCTCTGATTGCAGATGATATGATTTTATATGTAGAAAACCCCCAGATTCCACCTAAACTGTTGGAACTAATCAACAAATTCAGTAAAGTTGCTAGAAACAAAATCAACATACAAAAAACAGTTGTATTTATACACACTAGCAATGAAATATCTGAAAAAGAAATAAAGAAAACAAACCCACTTACAACAGCATAGAAAAATAAAATAATTAGGAATAAATTTAATCAATGAGTTGGAAGTTCTGTATACTGAAAACTAGAAGATTTTGATGAAAGAAATTGAAAACACAAATAAATGGAAAGATATTCCATATTCATGGATTTGAAGAATTAATATTGTTAAAATGTCCACACTACCCAAAGCAATCTACCTTATTCAATATAACCTTATGCAAATTCCAATGACATTTTGTACGGAACACAGAAAACCCAAAAAGCCAAAGCAATCTTGAAAAAGAACAACATTGGAGGCATCATACTTCCTCATTTCAAACTGTACCTTAAACCTATAGTAATCAAAATAATATGGTACTGGCATAAAAATATAGACTAACTGAACAGAACTGAGAGCCTAGAAATAAACCCACACATACAGATAAACTAGTATTTGACAAGAGAGCCAAGAACACTCATTGAGGAAAAGATGTCTTTAGTAAATGGTGTTAGGAAAACTGGGTAATAACATGTAGAAGAATGAAACTGACCCCTACCTTATATTACTCACAAAAAATTACCTGAAATTAATTAAAAACTTAAACATAAGACCTGAAACTATAAAACTTCTAGAAGAAAACACAGGGGGAAACCCCTTAATATGTCTTGGAAATAATTTTTTGCATCAGCAACAAAAGCAAAAATAAGCTACGGCACTACATCAAACTAAAAAAAAAAAAAAGTTCGCTTTTGCAAAGCAAAAGAAACAATCAACAAAATGGAAAGGCAATCTACAGAATGGTAGAAAATATTTTCAAATCACATATCGGATAAGGGTTATTATCCAGAACATATAAAGAACGCATACAACTCAATAGCAAAAATCCAAACAATCTGATTTAAAAATGGGTAGAGGGAAAAAAAAAAAAAAGGCAGAGGAACTGAATAGACATTGTCCTAAAGAGAAGATACACAAATGATCAACAGGTACATGAAAAGGTGTTCAAATTTACTAATTATCAGGGAAATGCAAATCAAAACTACAATGAGATATCACCTCACACCTATTAGAATGGGTAATATAAATAAAACAAGAGATAACAAGTGTTGATAAAGATGTGGAGAAAAAGGATCACTTTTGAGCTGCTGATGAGCATGTGAATTGGTACAGCCATTATGGAAAACAGTATAGATTCCTCAAAAAAATTTGAAAATAGAGCTACCATATAATCCAGCATTTCTACTTCTGGGTCTGTATTTCAAGTGCAATAAAATCAGTATCTCAAAGAGATATCTGAATACCCATGTTCATCCCAGCATCATTCACAATAGCCAAAATATAGAAACAACCTATGTATCCCTCTTTGAATGATGGATAAAGAAGATGTAGTATGTATATATATGGAATATTATTCAGCCATGACCAAAAAAAGATAATTTTGCCATTTTCGACAACACTGATACACCTGGAGGCATTATGCTAAGTGAAAGAAGCCAGACAGAGAAAGACAAATATTGTATGGTCTCACCTATATGTGGAACCTAAAAAAGCCAAACTTCTAGAAACAGAGGAGAAGGGTGGTTACCCGGGTCTTGGGGGTAGAGGAAATGGAGAGATGTTGATCAAAAGGTACAAACTTAACAGTTATAAGATGAATAATTCTGGGGATCTAATGTCCAGCATGGTGACTATAGTTAATACTACTGTATTATGGGGCGCCTGGGTGGCTCAGTTGGTTAAGCGACTGCTTTCGGCTCAGGTCATGATCCTGGAGTCCCGGGATGGAGTCCCGCATCGGGCTCCCCGCTCAGCGGGGAGTCTGCTTCTCCCTCTGACCCTCCTCCCTCTCATGCTCTCTGTCTCTCTCATTCTCTCTCACAAATAAATAAATAAATAAAATCTTTAAAAATAAATAAATAAATAAAAATAATACTGTATTATGTATTTGATAGTTGTTAAGAGAGTAGATCTTTAATACTCTCACCACACACACACAAAAAAATGGTAATTATGTGTGGTGACAGATGCATTAACCTAACGCTACTCTGATAATCATTTGGCAATATAGGAGTATCAAATCAACATGTTGTACACCTTAAATTTATATAATGTCATATGTCAGTTACATCTCAATGAAGCTGGGGTGGGGGAACCATCTGAAATAGATAACACAAGTGAGAAAAACAAGGCACAGAGAGATGACATCATTTGTCACAAGTCATCAACTTAGTGAGTGGTAGATAGATCTGGGCTTTGAACCCAGAAATCTGGCTCCCAAGTCTGTGCTCCCAACCACTATTACTATCTCTAGAATACTTGGATAATGAAAATTTAAAAACAAAAAAAAATTCTGTGAAAATTCTTCAAGCTGTATATTTATGACTTGTACATATTTCTGTATGTATATTATACCTCAATTTAAAAACTGACTTTAAAAACCTACTTAAAGAAAGAACTATGGGAATTTTTATTGTGCTAAGTACAAGAGGAATATAAAAACAATGGTGCTGGGGCACCTGGGTGGCTCAGTTGGTTAAACCTCTAGCTCTTGGTTTCAGCTCAGGTCAAGTCCTCAGGGTCCTGGGATCCAGCCTTGCATTAGGCTCCATGCTCAGCAGGGAGTCTGCTTGAGATTCTCTTTCCCTCTCCTTCTACCCCTCCCCCTGCTTATATACTCTCTCGAATAAATAAATAAATCTTAAAAAAAGAAAAAGAAAAACCAAGGTTGCTGGCTTCCAGTGGATTCTAGGTAACTAACATCCCAAACAATGAGGGAATGACATGTTGGAAGAAGAGGAAAGTTTCAGATATGGAAGGAGATAGGCAAAGATGATCTCTTAGTTGGAATAGCATTTTCTCAACAAAAAAAAGAAAAAAACACAAAAGAAGTTTTCAAGATAAAAAGATCATATATTTAAAGACAGAATAAAAGAACATGTGCATAGAGGAAGACAAAGTTAAAAGCAAGAGCCCTCATGATTTGACAACAAATATAAATCACATAAATGGGCCTAGAGCTGGGGCTGGCAAACTACAGGCCATAGGGCAACTTTATCCCACCGCCTACTTTTGTTAAGTATAGCTTTAGTGGAACACAGCATCATCCCTTAATTTACACATCAAGCAGTTGGGACAGAGACTGTATGGCCTACAGAGACTAAAATACTTCCTTTCTGGTTCTTTACAGAGAAAATTTGGTGACCCTTGATCTAGAAAAAGGTTGAAAATTTTAATAATCCATGTTTAATAAAATTCTGTGGAATGAGATCCATTTAATTCTTTTAAAGTCTTCTAAAAAGTCAGCAGAGCTGACTTTACTTGTCTATTTCCCTAGTCCTTCATGTAAGTGTGAGTGTGTGTGTGTGCGTGCATGCATGGCAAATACACTTCAAAATTCAAGGCCAGTTTTTGTTAAATTAGAACTGGGGGTATAGATATAAAATGCTTTAACAAAAATGGAGATTAATTAGGAATTCAAATGCATTAATACTACGTGAATAGTCAATTAAATAACTAATTATGTTGAAAAATTAATTGCCTACTTAAGTAGATGACCACACCCCACCACATATCCTTGCTCAGCCCACACAGGCATTCCATGTCTCCTAGACTCCAAAAATGATTTGGCATTCCCATTTAATGACTGGAAGAACTAGACACATTTTTTATCATTCAATTATCTGTTCATTCTACAAGCATATAACAAATGACAATTTTGTGCCAGAAGTATGTTCGCATTTAAGAATATAGTAAATAAAGATAGGAACCACCAAAAAGCTCTCTTTCTCTCTCCCTCCCTTCCCCTTCCCCTACCCTCTCTCTCATGTTTTAGGTATCATTCTAAGAGCTACACAGCCCTGTGGCATTTAGTTTATATTTCTATAATAAAATGGAAATGGAAGGTCACTACTGTTACAAGTGATGTTGAAGGAAGGCTGATTTGTGAAACATCTCTGGGCCTGTTGGTCATACCCAGGTTGGCTCTCAGGATGATGCAGAGGAGGTTGAAATTAAAAGGGGCAAATTTTTTCTATAACTATCATCTACTTTTGATTCTACCTGGTGATTTGGAAACTTTTCCTTAATGTTTAGGAAATAGAGACAGACGGTGGATTTTGGTTAGTATGAGGGTGAATCCAGCAATGTGTGGGAAGTCGGGAAGGCAAAGAAATATCTAATGAGTAATTTCCATACACCAGGAATGTCTGACCAAAGCAAATAATTTTGGAATAACATCCAATATCCTATTTTAGATAGACTCTTGTTTGTACTATAATGAGCTTCCATTGTTTCTAGATTTTCAGTTACCCAACTCAACAGCCTTATGTTAGTGATTCTTTTAAGGAATAAAGGAAAAATATCGACTTAGAGAAAAGCCCTGAGATTCAGGAAGAAACAGGCAAAAGTGATCCCAATTAGGGTGGTTGAAGATGCAGGGGGCATCTGCTAGAAGAGTAAAAGTGTCAGCAGGCAGAAATCCTTAGAAACACTGGAAATGACACTGAACTCCTCATGATGTGTGGGCAGGGGTCTTGAATTATTTTATTTAGACATAAAAGAAAAAGCACCCAAGAAGCCTTGGGGACTTGGGAACGTTCAGCTTATTACAAATCTGATTTTTGCCTGGTGTTGTACTTATTTAAATCACACTGACCTCCCCCAGTGGAATGTAAGCACATGTATTCATCCTTGTATTTCTCCTATACTACACTTAGCATATTGTAGAGCAGGGGCTCATTAAATTAAGGAGAAAAAGGATTTCAGAAGCAGCAGGAAGACAATAAAAATGAAGATCTTTGTTTCACCATAAGAAGCAATATAGAACTGGCTGAGGGCTAAATAAATTACTCTTGTCTAGTTGTGTTTCTCTAACTGAAAACAGTTTCTCCACAGTTAGGACTGGGGAAGGGTGGAAAGTGTGTCAGGGAGTGGATGTTCAGAATAGTTATGGAATTAAGAGTGGGAAGAACTTTTTCTGTGGCAAAACCTCAAGCTGGGAAAAAAATACTTTAAGTACATTTGTCTTTTGGATAAAGAGAAGATAGATATCCCTAATGCTAATTTGACTTATTCTGTGGATCATATATGGTATGCGCCAGAGATTTCTAAACATGACTCTACAATAAAATCACTAAAAAAAATGTGTGGGCTTATTGAAAAGATATTCTCAGGTTCACCCTCTGGAGATTCTGATATTCTTGGTCTGAGAAGAGCTCTGAAATCTATATTTTTAGTACATTTCCCACAACACATTAAGATCTTAGAGGAAAGTTTCTCCTCCTATTGATCTTTCTAACCCCAGGTCTGGCATGCATACTGAATTAATTAGTAATGTGTTCACCATGTAATATCTATCCCTTGCCTTCATAAATGGCAATTTATCAATAAAAATAGTTTAATCTAATTTCACCTTGTTTTCCTTTAAATAAATCCTTACTATGCGAGTACTATATATATCTAATATACTCCTCATCCCACCCGATAAATGGAAGACTTAGAGAATGGCCAAATAAGGCTCTCAGCTAAGAAAAAAATCAGTAGCAAAAAAAAACAAAAAAACAAAAAAACATGTAAGTAACTGTTTCTTATGGACAAGCTACTAGTAACAGCAGCATGTATAAGAGAATACTGTTAGAGGCTGCTGGGAAGATGGCAGAGTAGGAGGACCCTGGGCTCACCTCTTGCCGCGTAGCCACCTAGAGAGCACCCACATCGGCATAACCCAGAAAGCAGCCCGAAAACGGGCAGAACAGACTCTCCGCAGCCCGGCACCGAGCAGCAGATCCCCCCTCTCCGATTGCTCTCGGCAAGATCCCATCAAAGCGGTGTCACAAGCCTGGCAGTGTGCCCACAGCCCAGGCAAGGGTCAACACCACTCCAAAGCGAGTGCTCCCAGGAGAGGGGAAGATAACCACACACCAGTCTGACTGTGACCCCAGCAGTGGGCTGGGGGAACAGGCAGCTGGTCTGACTGCAGGCCTCACCCACCAACAAAAGCTTCTCAGGGGACAACAGAGGAAAAGTGTCCTGCAGTTTGGTGCTACTTCATCTCCGGCAAACACCTGGTCTGAGTCAACTCAAGCCCAAGGCAGCCCCGGACCGGCCCACTAACACCACGGGGACCAGACCCTGCCCACAACAGGCAGAGAGCCATCACAGGCTGGACTGAAGGCAAACACCGCTCTGCCACAGTGGTAGGACACCCCTGGAGCAACACACGGAGGAGACACTCCCGGAAGCACCATTTTCTGGTGAAAAGCAGACACTGCGCTGCAGGACCTCTTCTTCATAAAGCCACTACTTTCAAGTGCGGGAGACATAGCTGACTTTGCTAACACACAGAAACAGAGACAGCAATAGACAGAATAAGGAAACAGAGGAATATGTCCCAAATGAAAGAGTGGAACAAATTCAGAGCAGGAGACCAGCGAAATGGAGATAATATGTCTGATAGAGAATTTAAAGTAATGCTCATAAAGATACTCACTGGACTTGAGAAAAGAGTGTAGAACCTCCATGAGACCCTCCACCAAAGGATAGGAGACAAAAAAAAAGAACCAATTAGAATTACTGGACTCACTAAATGGAAATAAAAATAGACTGCCAGGAATGGCCAGCAATCCCTGTACCAACGGATGAAAGATGACTCCAAACTTTGCCGTGCAAGAGAAGAGAAGGCAAGGGGGTCAATGCTCAGAGACCAAGACCCTTTGCTCTTCTTTGCTCCCGCTTTTATTGGTCCTTCAGGATAATCACAAATCCTTATCACTGTGTCTCAAGCACGTGATGTGTGACAAGCGGTCTGACTGAAATTAGGAGGATCTGTTTATGGGAAAGATACGATATGCTAACCTGCGTGTTCTGCCACACATAGCCTAAGGGACAATGCACACATCTCTTAGATCACAGGGCTGCTGTTTGGGCTAAGAGAGCTTCGGGGAGGGCAACTCCCCTCGGCATTCCAACGGCGGAGTGGTCACACGGCCCGGCATTCCAAAGGCCCACGCCCTTCTCCAAAACCCTCCCTTGCCCTCAGTGGCCTCCGTGTTACATTTTAGCAAGCCAGGTATTATGGATGATTTCATGCTCTACATTAACCAACATCTCCCCCTTTTTGTTTCTTTAAAGCAGCAGCAAGTAACTCTTGAGATCGTTGTGCTGTGTATATATGCTTCACATCTCCGGCAGTGGATCGGGCATTTATTCCAATTTTGCAGACTATCGTGAGAAGAAAAACAGTAATGATTATTACAATAGCAACTCCTAAGAATCCCCATTTTGTGGAAGAGAACCATGTGGCTGGGTTAAGCCACTGCAGATTGTTGGACAAGAGATCGCCAAGCTTCTGTATGAAGCTTATGATTCTCCACTGCCATCAATGAGGCGAGGATCTGATTCTTTAGCTGCTGAACTTCAAAAGTTAAATTATCATGGAGTGATCCATGCATTTGTTTCTTTATCTTTTCCCAATCATGTATGGTCTGGTTCCAGGGCATGGGGGTAACACAGATGGATCTGTGAGCCCAGGCACATTAGAGGACTTGCCAGTAGGCTAAGGCTTCTTGTTTTTCCTCAAGATATTCAATAGCAGCTTCCATTAGTTGAAGACGTCCTAATATTTTTTGATCGATAGTTTGTTGAAGTTGAAATTCCCTTGTGGTATATTAACAGCCAGCTGATCCACAAAGGCAGCAGTTTGAACCGAGGGAGAAAGAGAGGCACTGGCCACGCTAGTGGCAGTAATAATTGAGAGAGCCGGTAATGCTGGCAATGAGTAGACCCCGAGAAGCACTTGGGGCGTCTGATGTCAGATAATGCCTGATTCAGAGTGCTCATGGATTTGGGTTCTTCCCAACCTCTGGTAATCAAGATTAACAGGGACAGTAGCATTGTTGAAAATAGGAAAAGGGGCATCCACCCAAGTAACAGCTTTCCAGAGGGGGGATTTACAACACAGGCCCAATAAAAGGACGCAAAGCACCTAAGCCTCAGCAGCAGGACAAGAATACATACCATGGGGGCGCCTGGGTGGCTCAGTCGGTTGAGCGACTGCCTTCGGCTCAGGTCATGATCCTGGAGTCCCGGGATCGAGTCCCAGGATCGAGTCCCGCATCGGGCTCCCCGCTCGGTGGGGAGCCTGCTTCTCCCTCTAACCCTCCCCCCTCTCATGTACTCTCTCTCTCTCTCTCTCTCATTCTCGCTCTCTCAAATAAATAAATAAATCTTTAAAAAAAAAAAAAAAGAAGAATACATACCATGGTAGATTCGGTGATAGGCACAGGTACCATGGCCAAGAACCAGTTTACCGGTCTGTTGTCGAATCTCTTCGGCTTTCTGGGTTGTCTTCTTGAGGTCTCCCCAGGTCATGAATTTGGCCTTGTGGGTCCTGGGGAGGCCCATGATGGGCGGCTGTGTTTCTTCTAGATTCAGGTGACTCATCTGAGGGACTGGATTCTGGACATGCCAGGCCATGGTAATGTTTAACATTCCTAGCAGGGATGCACACTGGTCAGTCCTTAGTGGAAACCCAAGCATAACCTCGTTGCCATGTTACGAGTTCTACTGGTCCCTGCCAAATACCTATCATTGGGTCCTTTCAGAGTACTTGGGCTTGTGTTTTTGACAGGGAATGAGGTTTAAAATGTTTTTCTTTGGCTGGAGTTTCAAAATCAAAATTTAAATTAAGAAGATTTAGAGTAAGCAATGCTTTCTGTAATTGTGCTATGGGACCCGTATCTCCCCCTTTTTGTTTCTGTATCATGCATTTAAGGGGAGAATGTGCTCTCTCAGTAATAGTCTGATTATGACTGATTTGTTTCTGAATAGCTTCTGTAATTTATGGAGAAATTTGATAAAGGGTTCTTGGGGGTCCTGCTTAAGAGACAAAAGAGCCTTGAGGAGTGCCCTGATCAGGGATCCATTCCCAAGCTCATTTTGCACATGGAGAGCATTGTTCAAAGACTTGAGGGTCCATAAGGAGTTGTCATCCTACATCTACATATGGACCTCTCCCCTGAAGTATATTAGCCACTATAGGAACTCCTGCTAAGGGACTGAGCAGCTTATTGTTCACATAAATCATATTTAGTACGCCAGACCAAATACTGAGGGGCCCCAAGTACTGCTTTACATAAATGCTTTGTTTACAAATGAATATTTTATCACATTTTTGTAAGTCGTTGGTATCTTAAGAGAAAGTTTCCTTGATCTGGAAGAGCAAACATTGGAGAATCAGCAATGTTTTAAGTAAGAGTCACAAAACTGTAATAATCTTTTAGTTCATTTAGTCCCATGTTACTAATTCTTGTTTAATTTGAATGTAGTTTTAGTTCTGGGAGTTTTTACCCATTTCAGTTTTTTAGATTTTTAAAGATATCAAAAACCTGTATTTGTCCTAAGTCCTTTATATGAACTTCCTTGAAGATGAACCTCATTTTGTAAGAGAATAAGAACAATTATAAATGACAAAAACTCAGAAATGGACATTGTTAATGATCTGAGAATTCTTTATAGCCAGAATATCGAGTGTTGATGACCTTATACCAGAAGGTAACATACCAAACAAACAAGCCTAATTAGTGAATGAGACTTTGTTCATGATTTAAATCTTGGGGAAGTTTGTTAAAACCTTAGAAAGGTTTAAAGCACATACCTAAATAGGATTAGGGATCGTCAAAGACTTGATAGAGGCAAAACATAGAAACTGGTTTTCTGGACAGGCAAAGAGAAAAAAACCTTTGTTTACATTTTCTTATCAAGAGCAGACCAATGATTCAAGAAAACTTTTGTCTTCTGAATAGAGAGAGAATTCCAATCTTATACTATTATACCTTTAAAATCTCTTCATTTTAATCTTAGTCTGTCCTGACCACAACTAAAATTCCTTTCCAAAGATTCCTTCACAAACTTTTTACAATTTTCTTTAGCATTCAGATTTTGTCCCAAGCCATTTCTCTCCAAACATCCAATCTCATTTAGGACAAAATTACCTTCTTTTACCTTCAACAAAAATGTATTTCCATTCCTTATATCTCTCTTACATATCTCCTACTTTCCTACATACTGAGTTGCCGAATTTTGCACTCTTAGAAATCTTAGTCTCCAGTGAAGACTAAGCAGTAACCAACTGTAAACTGTTACACCAGAATTCTTTACATGGCAAATTTTTGAATCATCTTTTTTGCTAACAAACTGCAACAGAGATAACATGAGCTTATTTGACCTTTATTCAACAGAATAAAAGTTTTACATTTAATGCTGATAACCTGACATGTCTATCTTAAACTGGCAAACCTAATGTAGTTTAAGTACCTAATTATGTTCTACCTGGATCCTCCCCATTGTCAATTTTTACCTGAGACACTGGTGGGGAATTCCAGAGTGGGTGGTGTTAGGTCCAGGGGGTGCTCTTCTTGCTCCTTGGGATGGTGGGGGTAGAAGCCATGAGGCACTGAGAATGGTCTAGAAGCCAGTTATGCAGGCCACACCCAAAGTGGTGCAGAAAGAGAAGGAGGAGGGGAAAACAGAAGAGGCAAAGTGTTGCCAAGAGGCAGAGAAAGGGTTCCCAGTTCTAGAGTTCATGAGCTCCAACAGAGGAAAACAGAGGTGTTTTCCCGCCAACAAGGGGGAATAGGTAGTCTTATGTCAGGCCAGAGAAGACAAAACAAAGGGAGTTTTGGCAGCTGCTTGGGAATATTCCTTAGTCCCTGTCCCGAGGCAGAATAACCACAGTTGGCTCCAATTATAGCTATTAACCTGGGAAATGAGTAAGGGAGAAGCTCCCACATCTATTAAGAAGAGTGAGAGAGACAAGAGTCCCCTTTGTCTGGGATGGCCTGTGTTTCCTCCAGTAACCTGGGTTTACTCGGAGGAGACCTATTTAGATAATTATCATCCAATATGTCAGGAGGGAGTTCACTAGCCAAATATGTTCTTCAAGAGGCCGTTTGGGTACTGGTATACAGCAATGAAGGCCTAGGTACGAGCAATGAAGGTACCCTAGGTCCATTTGCCTTTTCCTACTAAAGAGATCTAACTGATAGATCCCACTGAGGCCAGGCAGTGTTACAGGAGATCAATCCTTTCCTAAATTTTGCAATCTGGATTGTTTCCAGTGGGTTAAAAGGCACCCCAAGAGCGAGTCCTTGGAAACTGAACAAAAGAGAAGGTTCATTACCTAGAAAATCCCCCTGACTCCTGGGTGGCACCCCACGAGGATGTCAGAGATTCCTCATGTCAAAGCGACCCCCGACCAAAATCGCTATGACCACCACCACTGATACAGGTTCTTGCAGGAGGGAGGCCTGCCCTCCTCTCTGTGTCCCCATTGCATTCTAGACTACGATCGGTGCCGGTGCTTGAAGGTTGTGCTGTGAAGGTCATGCCTTATTTTATCTTGCTTTGAAGGTCATGCCATTTTTAACCCACGGAAAAACACTAGAAGTTTTACATGGGGACATTTTCCAAGTTTGTAGATTAAGCAGTTAGTAGAGGACATTGACGGAAAACAGTAAAGATAGAAATCTATCATGGTCTAAGCAACATTCCAACACATATAGTCTTTACAGCCAACTTCCCTAGGAAACGGTCCCCTCTAAGTATTGCTTGCCAGTTGTAGCCCCCATAAGGATCGACTAAGTGAGGAGTGAAAGGGGGAGAAGGTGGTGGAAGTTCCTAGTCGGGGGGGAGGAGGGAGTTCTTCCCCTTTGTTGGATCTAACTTGAGGAGTTAAAGAGCTAATCTGGGGAGCTGAAGGAGTCATAGGTTCCCCTTCTTTTTCTTTAAAGATGTTTGAGGCATCATCAGTATGTAAAGGGGCCAGGGCAGACCTGACTAGACCCCACATAGTAAGCGAAGCAAGGGACACCTTTTTACCTTGTTTATGGCAACATTTCAAGTTCTTTCCAATTCTTTCCCATACTTCTAAATCTAAAGTTCCTCAGTCAGGGAACCACGGGTTCTGTTCAATAACGACCTCTAACAAACCGTGAAGTTGGTCCTCCATTACAGAAGCCCCACTCACCTTAAGGAGCGTTTCTCATTTATAGTAGCACTGTTAGCCTTTAAAAGTTGCTTTAAAACCGGGCGCCTGGGTGGCTCAGTTGGTTAAGCGACTGCCTTCGGCTCAGGTCATGATCCCAGGGTCCTGGGATCGAGTCCGCATCGGGCTCCCTGCTCTGCAGGGAGCCTGCTTCTCCCTCTCCCACTCCCCCTGCTTGTGTTCCCTCTCTCGCTGTGTCTCTCTCTGTCAAATAAATAAATAAAATCTTTTAAAAAAAAAAAAAGTTGCTTTAAAACCTTAACATATTGTCTCTGTTTGAGAGAGAGGCTTTGCCCCCTATCTGCAGTTCTTAGAGAACTTTTAATTCTGTAAAAACACCCAAACCTGAAACTTCCCCAAACTCAGCCGTGAGCCAATGCCAACTTACTGTGTGCAGACTTTTCGCTTTGGGGTGGGGGGGGCGGTCTGTACGGTGTCCGTTGCAAGAGGATCACATCAGGGTCACCACTTGCCGGGAATCCCTGCACCAACGGATGAAAGATTACTCCAAACTTTACTGTGAAAGAGAAGAGAAGGCAAGGGGGTCTTTGCTCTTCTTTGCTCCTGCTTTTATTGGTCCTTCAGGATAATCACAAATCCTTATCACTGTGTCTCAAGCATGTAATGTGTGAAAAGGGGTCTGACTGAAACTGGGAGGATCTGTCTATGGGAAAGATACAATATGCTAATCTGCGTGTTCTGCTACACATAGCCTAAAGGACAATGCACACATCTCTTAGATCACAGGGTGCCTGTTTGGACTGAGAAAGCTTCGGGGAAGGCAACTCCCCTCGGCATTCCAACGGCAGAGTGGTCACACGGGCCCCCGGCATTCCAAAGGTCCACGCCCTTCTCTGAAACCTTCCCTTGCCCTCAGCGGCCTCCGTGTTACATTTTAGCAAGCCAGGTATTATGGCTGATTTCATGCTCTACATTAACCCCAACAAAAGACCTCCTGGAATAAATAGCAAACAAGAGGAAGTAGAAGAATGGATCAGCCACCTAGAGGACCGAGTAATGGAAAGTAATCAAGCTGAGCAGATGAGAGGGGAAAAAAATACGCAAAATGAGAACAGACCCAGGGAACTCAGCGACGACACTGTCAAGTATAACAGTCGCATGATAGGAAACCCAGAAGGAGAAGAGCAAGAAAAGGGGGCAGAAGATTTGTCTGAAGAAATAATAGCTAAAAACTTCCTGAATCTGGGGAAGGAAAGAGAAATCCAGATCCAGAAGGCACAGAGAGGCCCCAACAAAACCAACCCAAAGAGGTCTGCACCAAGACATCAGGTAAATAAGATGACCAAAAGTAGTGATAGAGAATTCTAAAAGCAGCAAGAGAAAGGAAAGCAGTGACATACAAGGGAAGTCCCATACAGCTATCAGTAGGTCTTTCAGCAGAAACTCCGCAGGCCAGAAGGGAGCAGCATGATCAATTCCAACTGCTAAGAAGAAAAAATCTACAGCCAAGAATACTTTATCCAGCAAGCCTTTCATTTAGAATAGAAGGAGAGATAGAGTTTCCCAGAAAAACAAAAGTTAAAAGCAAGACCAGCCATGTCCCTGTCACACATGATGCCATCGGTCCTTGGGTCCCAAATTCCCAGTCCAGCCCCCCTCCTGCCCAAGTCAGCATGCACAGCCTGCCACCTGCTCAATGCCGAGTCAACACGCCTTCACCTCAGATTGCCAGGGGCTCAAACTGGCACTATTCCCTTCAAATTCCAGCCCCTGTGCTCAAGTATGTGCACAAAAGTGGGCATAATTATACAGCAGAATGAAGCAACCCAAACAGTAATGCTATATCTATGGAATATAGAATGGTTAAAAGGAGTATTCTAGGCTGAGAACATCTCCAACAAGCACATCAAAGAACAATACATACAGCATGATTCTGGTTAGTAAAAAACAAACCTGGGAAGAATAAAACAATGAAATCAGAGAGTGAGACAAACCATAAGAGAGTCTTAAGCACTGGAAAGAAACTGAGGGTTTGTGGAGGCAAGGGGGGGATGGGGTAACTGGGTGATGGGCAGGAAGGAGGGCAGGTGATGTAATGAGCACTGGGTGTTCTATGCAAATGATGAATCACTGAACTCTACCTCTGAAACTAATCATACACTATATGTTAATTGAATTTAAATTTTAAAAAAAGGAATCTCCCCCCCAAAAAGAACGACAATATTGTTTCTATGCTTTGGACTTTCAATTTATAATTCTGTTTTTTTCATTTACCTTAAATACTATAATAGATCAATTGACTAATTGTTCAATCAATAGAGATAGAGAGATAGATATTAAAAAATAAAGATAGAGACAGAGAGGTAGTAAAAAATCTTGGAATTTAAAACATATCACACAAAAATCCAATTACTATAAAAAAGAGGGAGGGGATACAGATTTTCCAGTGTAAATTCTTCATCTGTTGTTCTTACCTTAAAAGTAATAATGCCAATTCTTGGCATATAATTGTGTGGTTCTGGTTCAGATGATAATACAATCAAGGTGGTGTCAGAGCTTTCATGAGCTTCTAAGTTAGAGCATCAGCTTTGTTTAGCGATTTAAATCAAAAGAGTACAAGACATTTTTAAAGACAGGTAAGAACAGGAAAATTTTTCCAAAGCTCATTTTATGATAGGAGATAGCAGAAAAGTTTGGAGTCCACACATTACCCACAAATGTTGTGACATAAGAGTTTCAACAAAAGCAGTCCTTGGATAGTTCTATTCACACCACACCAAAGCTTTTAGAAGTATTCATATAACATCACCACCCACATTTCCTTAATTCCAAGATAGACACTCTTAATTCTCTCTCTCTTTCACACACACACACACACACACACACACACACCCCTTTCTAAGGAGAATACATTTTATAAATGATAGGTATGTTTAATGTAGTTTATTTCCCACAAGAAGTATTAATAAGTCAAAGATACTTTTTGCAAATGATGGCATATTAGGATTAACATACTGCATCTGAGTTCCAAATTTGGTTAATGTTTGTTTTTTTCTGTTTAATTGAAACTGTCCTCTATTAATGCTATGAGTCTCAGCCTAGTGAAAGAGGAAATTTCTTGGAAGTCAAGAGAAGAACTAGGGGAAATATCAAGATGATATCATCTGTGCCCTTAGACCAATGGCAATTAATGTAACAAGTTGTTGGACAATCCAAAGGTCACAACTGCTTCATTACTTCATTCAGTTCCCATACAGGCAGAAGAATATTTCCCTTCCCTCCTAAATTAACAAAAACTGACCAAAACCAGAAGAGTAATAAAAATAAGTTGAAAGAAGAAAATTTGAACAGTTCTAAAATTAACCAACGTAGGTCCCATATTCATCTTTCCAGAGAAAAGAACAAGTAGTTTATGGGTGTGCTGGAACCTACTCTTATGGACTCCCTAAAGCTGACTGCGAAATTTTCAGAATTTTGTGAGCCAGTTGTTAAATTGTTGGTAGCTTGAAATTGGCCATAGTGGAAGCATCTCCAACATGGAAATCAGTAAATGCTACAAATCAGAGCTTTTTGTTCCCCCAGAGACCCAATTTGCCTGCAAAGCACATGCAAAAACATGCTATCCTAGAATGTTTGCATTTTAGGAAAAGGTAAAAACTATCTCTTTTACTGAAAAATATTTGCTTTAGGACAACCGTTTCTCTTTTTCAAAATTTATTAACTTTTTATGTTTCCATTTTTAGAAATTATCTGAAAAACATATGAAACTCTATTCATGAGACAGAATTATCTTTTAAAACAATATTTTAGATAAAAAAACAAATTGACCTAGTTCTGACCTAGCCTCAGCAATGCAATGTCATTTTAAAATATTTGATTATCAATATTTCCAAAGACATAAGAAGTCGTCTTACCCTAAAGCCAACAAAAGCTATTGACCTAAATTAAAATTCAATTACACACACACACACACACACACTGACATGGGCCATACTGTTCCAATCCAAACAGGGTGATTATTATCCACAAAGCAGGCTCCCCTCTGGGTGTCTGAAATCCACAGGGAAGACAGTAGGGCTCCCAGCAGGCATAACCCATCTAAACATTGTCTCCCTGTAGATTCCACAAAGTACAAAACAATATTCCCTCACAGTTGAAATCTGACTGCCTGTTCCAATGAAAACACAGGCTTCTGTGAACCCTGAATTGGGGATAAAGGATAACATATCTGATTTTACCTAAGATGCTTATACTTGTCATATGTGAATAGTTTGAGAAAAAAATTTAAAGTTTTTTTTAAACCAAAATACTTAAAGCATTAAATTTACTCCAAGCAAGAGTCATGACCATCAGGTTTTTTTATTATTTTCATAAATATTGAAGAATATATTTCTTGGGAGCATATTAGTATTCATAAAATTGTTTCTGATATTGAGAATTGACCTGGTCTCAGTTAATCTGATTAAAGTAAGGCAATCTGTCCACCATATTGGAAGAAGGCTGTGGCCAATGAAATCACATAAATAAAATATACGGAAGAAAAAGCCCTTATAAACCCTTCATAAAACTTAAAGGCTGTAATCAAATCTTAATAGCAACATCAAGCAAAATCTCATTCCTAAGCAAAGGCAATGAGAATGCCCTCTCAGATATTCTAGTATACCTATTCTGTTAGGAAAGGAGGCATATTTACAGAATAAGTAAAGGTCTTGAAGGTTAAAGGTACTGGATGACCTATCCGTACTTCAGTTTTCTCTTTAACTCTGACTTATTTTTAAACCATGAGTTTTTAAATTTAACTCTGTCTTAGTTTGGTCGTGAATACTAAATACCCATAGCCAAAGGTCTGCTCTCATCTCACGTATACTAGCTTTCTGGCTGTTCCTGAAATACTTCCTTTTCTCTTCCGTCTCAGAGCCTTTGCATTTGCTACTTCTTCTATGTGCAATGCTTTTCTCCCTGGGTTCGGGATGTCTCAGTCCCTCACTGCCTTCAAGCCTTTGCTTAAATACCACCCTGTGAGAGTACTCTTCCAATAGAAAAGAGCAAATTACATTCTCTTCCTCTACACAACATTTCTTGTTTCTCTTAGCCTTCCTCCATAGCTCTTACCATCACCTAATATAGGATATACAAGTTTTTAACATTTTTGTTGTCTATTTATTGTCATTCGAGCAGGAATCATTATCTGTTTTATTCACTGCTATATCCTGAGCACCTAAAGCAATGCCCACATGTAGTGGTAGCTTAATTAATAAATCCTCAATAAATGAAAAAAACCACAGGGTCAGAAGGAACCCAAATATTCTCTGATAGCTTCAGCATTAATTTATTGCAAAACTACAACTAGAATTCCTGCAAACAAAAAACCTTGTGTTTAAACACAGTAAATACTATTTCTGCACAACCCTTTTATTGAATCTTTATAATTTCATTTTTCTACTATAAGGAGGAAAAGGTTTTTTAATATCACCAAAAGAAAGCTATTTACAATTTTACTCTTTTTAGTATTCAAACTATAGGAGAACAACAACAAAAAATTCTATGGGTCAAGTCTTTACAAGGTGGAAAAATTAAATCAACAGAACCTTATAAACAGTGAATTTGTTTTTCCATTAGAGAAAAATGTAAGTATTTTACAAGTATAAATTGAACATTAATCTATAGTTTGATTCCCAGTTTCTTAAAAGGAAAAGCATCTGAATTATATATGTAGCCCACAATGATGTTTGAGAATTTTGTTCTCATAGACTAACTTCTGAAGGGGATAATAAACATTTCTAGAAGATAAGATTAACCACTGTTACCAGAACACTTTCTGTTTCAGGACCTGTACTCGCATTAACCACTATCTTACAGTTCCACAGGGTAAACTTTTCTTTCCCATTTTTATAGATGTAAAAAAAAACAAAAAAAACCAAAAACCAAAAAAACCAGAGGGACTAGGATTTTTGCATTGATTTAATGTTGAAGTTGTCAGAGAACATTTGGGTTCCTTCCAAACCTGTGTTGCTGTGATGAGCACTGGGTATCGTATGTAAGTGATGAATCACTAAATCGTACACCTGAAACAAATATTGCACTATCTGTTACCTAGCTGGAATTTAAATAAAAACTTGGAAAAAAAGGGGGGGAAAAGATTTATTAATTGAGCTGTCACTACATGCAGACATTGCTTAGGCACTCAAGGGTGAATAAAACATAATGATGTTGATAAAAATAAATTACTGAGTAAATAAATAAATTGTGGGGGGACTGAAAAATCTTTCTTACAGAAGAATTCAGAATAATTTATGTAGAGCTTAAGTCCCTAACCTTGAATATGGGCTACACTTACTTTCTTCCAAAGAGTATGGAAAAGGCAGAGAGGAGGAAGAGTAACCTTACAGGGGAGAAACCTGGCAACACTTTCCTAGTGAGGTGATCAAGGTGAAACCATCAATAAGTCATGCTGATGGCATGTATACTTGATATGACGTGATGAGAATGCCGCTTCACCTCTGCGATCCTCCTCCAAGAACATATAACCCTAGGCTAATCATAAGGCAAACTTTAGACAAATCTAAATTGATAGACAGTATACAGAATATCTGAAAAGTACTCCTCAAAGATGTCTAGGTCCTCACAAACAGAGAAGTCAGAGAAACTGTCACAGAAAGCTAGGGAGGCATGACAACTAAATATAAAGTGCATCTGAAATAGAAAACAAACATTAGGGAAAAATTAGTCAAATTCAAATAAAGTATGGAGTAAAGTTAATAATAATAATATATTAATTTTGGCCCTTTAGTTGTGACAAATGTACCACAGTAATGTAAAATATTAACAATAGGGAAAACTGGGGAAGGGATAAATAGGAACTTTCTGTACATTTTTACAACTTTTCTGTAACTCTAAAACCATTTTAAAATAAAAAGTTCTAAAATATATATATTCAAAGTATTAAACAAAAATGCAGAAGGACATACATAGTCCCATTCCTGACCAAGCCATTTACCACCCCCCAACAACAACAAAGTGATATGTATATAGCCCAAGATATTCAAACTGGAACCATTATGGATGGTGGTTTGCCTTGGACGAGTGAGGATGACTCTTGGCTGAGCATAAGTGAGAAGCTGGAAAATGTAATTACCTGGATGAAAGATACTGGTTTTTCTAATTTCAGGGATGGATAGGGGCTTCGGCATCTCAGCTGAGCTCTGGAGCAACAGGGAAGCTCTCTTTTTTATGAATCAGAAGAGGTTCATTAAGAATTTTTTGTTACTTGAGGTAAAAATCAAGAAGGGGTTACTTTGGAGTTGTTGGGACTAGAGTCCAAAAGAGGGTAGCTCTGGCAGGGAAGACAATTGCTAGAGAGCTCTCAGGATCTGGGGGCAGAAAAGCTTGTCTGCTCAAGGGAATGGGGCTCCGAGTACTCTGAGGGAGAGATTCCTGAATGACAGAGACCAAGGTCTCACAGACATTGTAGTTTATGGGGTTTTGTTGTTGTTAATTAAATTTCTCTCTCAAACCCATATTAAGAACGTATGCAAGTTAGGATATATTTTTCCCCATGTGGGAGAAGCCAGTGAATTCTTAACCCTCACAATGTAAATTTTCAATCTGTGTCACTGAAATCTTGAATGTAAGGAATCAAGTATAATTTTCAACTTGGAAGAAGCCGACAAGGAAATGAGGACAATAGGAAACAGCATTATGAGGAGTAAATTCAATTTTTGCCTTGATTATTTTGTATCTCTTGCCATATCTACACTGATCAAAAGAAGAAATGAAAACAACTTTTTTGGTTTGAAAATGAGGTCTGTCCTTCTGAAAAAGAACCTAAAGGAGACACATGTTTCAAGCAAAATAAAGAGTATGTACCCTTCTATTGGGCTCTGGTCACTTACTGCCCTTACGTATGATTGCCTTCCCCTGGTGTAATAATTTATTGCCTATTAGTTCACTATTTTGCAGGCCCTCCTTTCTCTCTTTGGCTGCATGGGTGACTCCATTAGTGGTAATGAACTGTGTCGTGGGTAATCACACCATCAAGACCCATTTACCTTAAGCCCCAAGCTTGAAACCTTCTCAGCACTCAATCCTGCAAAGAGAAAAAGAGCAATGACCTGCAAAAATAGAGACCTGAGAACCTCTGGAGATATTAAGTTTAAGCTTAATAGTGAGTCATTAATAAATAAGATGCAGTATAATTATCAATATGACCTTGCAAACAAAAGAGAAATGAAATACTGAGTAGAATTAGACAGAGGTTATATTCAGTTCCCCTTGAAGATCCTGCTTTGAAGGGGAAATCACAAACTTTAAAATTATGAAAGTCATCTCCCCAAAGCTCACAATAGTGAGCCACTTAGCAAATAGGCTTCCTAATACTCATCCATCTGTGCTCTTACAAGCTTTACCCATGCTTAATTCTAAAAGTACAACTCCTCCCATTTAATTACAACATTTCACCTTTCACTGAAGTATCGAAAGGTTTTGGTGGAAGTGTGTGATTTATCAAAACGAGCAGCAAAAGTAGTTAAATACAATCTCTTTCATATGTCATTCTTATTATATAAGATTCTTAGGCTAGATTTTGTTGGCAGTAACCTCTGGTTTCTGCTGACAATTCCAATTTTTGATGACCTATACTTTGTTGAGTAAGGGAAAGGAACTAATAATTACTGAGCATTCACCAAGGTAGATGGACTATCACACTGGTTATGTGATATAATTCTCTAAACAAGCGTATGAGATCAGGCTTATTAATAGCAATTAATGATCCAAAAGTTTCAGCTAAGAGAGGCCAAACCACTAACTCAAGATCAAGTGGTGGATTGGGAATTTGGCTCCTGATCTTTCCAATCCCAAAGTCTACATTTTTTCAATTATGGATCCTAAATATATCTATAAACAGAATACGAAGGTCTCTTGGATGCTTTGTAACTGATTGTTATCTAAAGTAATGTTATGGTTATTTATATAACATTTTATCAATGCCCCATAATATTTAGCAGTTTGTCAACAGCTGGGAGAACAAAGGATAATAGCACTTTCCAAGTTGAGGTTGCTGATTCAGAAAGAAATTCAGTCATTGTCCAGCACTCCTAGCCAATCAAGCGGTGATGAAGGGAGAGAAACAGCCTTTCACCATCACTCATAAACCCAGCCATCCCACCACCCTGGCCCCTGCTCCAGCTCTACCTCGAGTTGGAGGGGAAGGTTACGATTTCTTTCCATAATTTTCAACCTAGCACAAGCAATTTTAACCCTGGTCATGAAATATGTTCATTTTGCCCTAGAATGAATGAAATCAGAGGTGCCTCAGGATGTGTTACAGGGTATCCAAATGTAATGTATTTCTTTTTTTCACTGCCTTGTGCTAGAAGACCAAACACTTCCGAGGATCTGAGAATTTCTTAGGAATGGAATGTTAGCTTAGTCAATAACTTTATCAATAACTTTATCATCTATGATTTCAGTGACCCCAATCCCACTTTCTCTCAGACAGCATCTCCTGGGGTACTATAAACACAAATAGGTATTCCATGCTTTTGAAATTGAATAAATGCACTGTTTTCTTAGATTTTGTTGAAAATATTCATTAATTTCTGCTCACATTGCCTAAATCTTACAGTCAAATTTTACTGAAAACACTTTTTTTAGCTTAAAGATTAGGAATTTATTTCTCACAATTATGGAGGCTGCGAAGCTACCAGCCAATACAGTTCCTGATAAGAGCTTTCTTCCTGGCTTGCAGACAACTGCCTTCCATGTTCTCACATGGCTTCCTTCATTCTTGTGCATGGAGAGAGAGGGATCAAACACTCTGGGGTGTCTTCTTACAAGGACACAAATTCTATTCGATCAGGCCTCTACCTTGTGGCTTCATTTCACCTTAACTACTTCCTCAGAGGCTCTGGGTTGATTTAGGGCAGGGCAAATATTGGTCTTGGTGTGTGAGCATTTGATAAGAAGGTGGATGGAGCTATAGACTTGGGATTGCTTGCTTTGCATATAAAAGATGAGTTCTGGGGCCCCTGGGTGGCTCAGTCAGTTAGGCGTCTGCCTTCAGCTCAAGTCATAATCCTAGGGTCCTGGGATTGAGCCCCGTGTTGGGCTCCCTGCTCAGCAGGGAGCCTGCTTCTCCCTCTCCTTCCCGCTCATGCTCTCTCTTGCTATCTCTGTCTCACTCTCTCAAATAAATAAATAAAATCTTCTAAAAAAAAAAGAATTCCTAGGAAAATTGTTATTATCTACAAGAATTAGATGAGAAGAAGCCTAGTTATCCTGGAGAAGACCCCAAACATTTAAGAATTGGTAGTATTTCTGAAAATGGGTGTGAAGGTAGAGATAAAAACAGAAGGGCCAACTGAATATCTATTTAAAGAGTATTTAAATCCCCAAATCCCCTCCTGTCTCAGCTCAGAAAACACATTTTTAAGGTTATAATGATGATGATGATGACAATAATAATATTAATAATAATAGATAATAGTAAAGTAAATTATCCTAAACAAGTTTTTTTTTTACTTAAAAAGTTTTAATACTTACATATTAGAAAAAGGACCCAATGTTTATTATAGTCAATGATTTCTCTCATGCTGAGCTCAACAATATAAGTAAGCCTTACATTTTAGAAATACCCTTGTCACAAGGGTCAAACAGGCAATTAGCATCATCTATTATGATTAGAAGGAAAATAAAAGACAAATACAATTACCTCAGGACACACAAACTTAGCATCAGCTTGTCAAAAAGAAGTCATCTATTCAAACAGAATTGAATTCACATATACCATATATGCAATCTCTCTTAAGAAGAGCTGCAAAATAACGAATTTACCTAATTTCAGGAAATGTCCTCACTGCTATTCAAACTCTAGCCATCTTTCAAAGCTCAAGTCATCACATTTCCTTTCTAAAGCCATTGGCTCCTACTCTGATTCTTTCTCCATCTCCTAAACTCTTTTAAATGATGGGTATTAAGTAGGGCACATATTGCATGGAGCACTGGGTGTTATATGCGAACAACGAATCATGGAACACTACATCAAAAACTAATGATGTACTATATGGTGACTAACATAACATAATAAAAAATAAATTAATTTAAAAAAAATGTAGGGTTGTGCCACACAAATTAACATACAGCCCAAGTTTATATTATATTGTAAGATGACACAAAATATCTTCGCAGATCATTCTCATCTCTTACACAAGAAACTGAACCTCTTAAATGCACAAATTGTTCCTATATTTCTCCACTGTTGCTAACAATGAGCTGGGCACATAATACACTCAACATGTGGTCATGAATTGACTACTGATCTGCTGATTTTCAATATAATGTCCTGTTTTGGGCATGTTTTCATCTTTCTTTATTTGGTTGTAAATTCTTTATTTCCTTTTTTAAAGTTTCTATTTAAATTCCAGTTACTTCACAGTGTAATATTAGTTTCGGGTATACAATAGGGTGATTCAACCTTAAATACATCACCCTGTGCTCATCATGACAAGTACACTCCTTAATCCCCATCAACTATTTCACCCATCCTTCCTCCCTCCTCCCCTCTGGTAATCATGGGTTTGTTCTCTATAGGTAAGCATCTGTTTCTTGGTTTGCCTCTCTCTTTTTTTTTCCCCCTTTGATTTATTTTCTGATCCTGACATTCAAATGTTACTTCCTTTCCTTTTCATCAATCCAAATGCTTCACATAAAATCTATCCTTAAATCCTGCCTCTTCCAAGAAGTCCATATGATGCCCCTGTGAGCAGCCATCTTTCTTTTAGCAGCTATAAGTTAAATATTGCTATCATGTTCTTAAACCCCTATTACCTCATGTTATTCTTCAGTATTTTCCATTGTATATTTTATTTTCCCAAGTAGATAATAGATTCCCTTAGCTCAGGGGATGTGCCTTCTACATTTTTTGTATCCTCCACAAAAATAAGCACACGAAATCTAAGGAAATACAGATTGCTTTGTTTCTGATTTATATGTTCTGTCACATTTTGTGGTCTCTCCTATCCTCAATTAGCTGATCCATCATAACCTTTTTTTTTTTTTTCTACAAAGAGTGTCTTTCACTTTACAACTTAGCCAGAAAAGGCATTTTATTAAAAAGCTCAGACTTCTTAATATGTGTCACCCATTTCTCTTAGATTTCCAATACGGTGTTTTTAAGAAGCTTCCAACTCCTAAAGATTTTAAAGTTTTGGGGTTTTTTTAAACTTCTCATTTCAATTTTTCCAAGTCTTGGTCACAGTTCCTTTTCTAAAATTAAGTAAACAAATGATAGACTTTTTCCCATTATAGCCAGAATATTTAGATACATTTAATTACGTTGTGATAATTACAATGAAGGCATTTGCCATGAATTGCTGTATCACTTCCTTTCTGTTGCTTATACATGCTGACAGTATTTGTCCTGTGGCTTCCGAAAGTCTTATCCAGAGAAGTAGCCCTCTCACTAAATCATGAAATCACAGAGCCCTTATTTTTAAAAAGGTAACATTTTCTCCCATTTTACAGATCCATAGATAAATTATTTTTTTATTTTTTTAAAATTTTTTTTATTTATTTATTCATGAGAGACAGAGAGAGAGAGAGGCAGAGGGAGAAGCAGGCTCCCAAGGAGCAGAGAGCCCGATGCGGGACTCGATCCCAGGACCCTGGGATCATGACCTGAGCCGAAGGCAGACGCTTAACCATCTGAGCCACCCAGGCGCCCATCCATAGATAAATTATTACAGCGAATACATTTTTATTGTTAAATTAACTGTGTACTTATATAGGAAAGCACAAACTATCTTCAACTTCCTAAAACTATTAAAACTGGGGCAATAACTAAAAGTTTTATTTTTTATCTTAAAGAGGACTCTGAAATATATTATTCAAAAATATTTAATCTTCATATATAAAGCAAAGGAAGAAAAAATAGAGTATGTATAAATGTTAATGGGTATGAATTTTATTGGGATGGATTTATACATTTACCATCATCTGCCATAGAAATATCACTATTTAATATTTTAAGATCTTCAATAAGGAATTTGGATAATACATACACACACATTAATTTTCAGTTCTTTAATCTAGGCAATTGAACTTTCATTTTTGTTTAAGGCTCAATCATAAACAAATACCTTTTGCAATTGCTTTAGTAGTTAAAACACATTTTTTTACTGTCAATAACAGTGATTTATAGATTTAGAAGCTTCTCTCCGTTGTAATGGTACTTGTTTTACAAATCATATATGCTTTCCTCAAAGTAATTATAACTCTAAAAGAAAAAAGTATGAAGTTATTTTTAAAAATACAGAGAGTAGAGAATTTTGAAAAACAGAAGATAATATTGAGAGGAATAGATGTTGCAAATAAAACACATTTTTCATAATTAACTATGAAATATGAATCAAAGGCTTCTTTGAGTACCTTCATTTATTTTTAAAAAATGGAGTTTTCATCTGTGTGGAGAGAGAGACTGCATTGTAATAGGTAAACACGTCTGCCTACCTTTCAGCTGCCAGCCCAATCCCCTTCTCTTCACAGTCATCTCTTTCCTTCAGTGTCAGCTCTCTTGAGCCCCTTCCTCAACTTCTTATCTCTTAGTTTCTCAAATTACATTTAATTTGATGAGAATAATAAAATTATTTCCTGACCAGTAAAGCAACCGAAAGAAGCAAACATCATCAGAACCTAATCTAACAAATTAATGTCAACTGTCCTGATGCTAAGCAATGAAAAATCCTGGACATAACAACATGCTGTCTGAATTCTGAGGGTGTCTCTCTGTAACTCAGGAAGGATTGCTGCTTATTGCTCTATTTGAATCTTTTCTTTCCTGGCACTCCTCACCATGTAACAGAGGCCTGTGGTTCTGTTTTCCACAACACTGAGGTGAGTTAGAAAGATAATATTTCCACAAAGCTCTATGAAAAATCTAAAGATGGAACCTCATTTCCATGTCTCTTTGCTCTATACACACAATTTTTTTATGCCCCAAATTCCTTCCCTTCCTTAGTCTTCCTTCCCTTCCCTCTTATTTTCCCCCTTCCTTGTACTTCTCCAATGGGACTCAACTTACCCACCTTCCCAGGAAATCTTTGCTTACCATCCCAGGCCAAGTTAAATATTCTGTCTCTCTTCCTCTGTGTTCCTGTGCATCAATCTTTCATGATACTCACTGCTACTCTGTAACTGCCTGCTTACTTGTCCATCTTTCAAACCATTCTGCCACCCACACTGAGAGTTCCTTCTAAGTTGGTACTCTGTCTGGAAGTACTTTTTGTCTCCACCAGATATCCATCATGGTGCCTGAATCATAAGTTTCAGTGAATGAATGAATGGCTCTACTTATAAATAGCTCCATTCTTCTCACAGGATAATGTAGCCTTGTTAGCCTGGTCCCATATTGGCCCCCTTCTTCCTTTCCCTCTTCATCTCCTAAAACTTTCCTCAAGTTGTCTGGACCCTGAAATGGTCCAGGCACCTAGGACTAATCCTTTCCCACATAGGCTGAGCAGTTTGACACCACGGGCCTGTAACGGTCTCATTAAAATATTTTCTGTACAGTACGCAGTGAAAATCATGATTGGGCCCAAATGTTCCTACCTCAGTGCTTCCTGGGTGCTTTGTTCATCATACTAATATAGCACAAATTACATTGTATTACAGCTAGTAATATATCTGTCTTTCCTATCATGCTGACCTCTTTAATGAGAAAGGCTGTTTGGTTTTCTTTGTACATTCAGAGAATTTAAGTGGCTTGCTCAAGTCCATAGAGCTGGCAAATGGCAGAGGCAAATACAGCTTTCTGCTTGCAAGCCCAGTACTCTTTAAAAGTGTTTCTTCTGAGCTTCCCTTTTCTTCCACCTACTCAGGGACTTTACTAGCTTTAATAATATTAATATAATGTCATCCCCCCGCCCCCACCCCCGTACACACACACACACACACACTCACACACACATTGCCCTTTATATCTTCTTGTAAACTATATATCTTGAATAACTCTGGAAACCAAAATAAATGTAAGTGGTAAATGTAGAGGCCCTTGCTGGGAAGTATTCTGAATGGAAAGCCAGGCATCAGCACATATGCCTCAAGCTAGGCAAAGTTCTGTTGATGTTATCTGCCATTATTACACAACTTCCTTTGTTGGTGTTTCCTACCCCTAAATTAGAGCTCTGATGCACAAGATTATGACTAATGAAGGCTGACTACATTGTTTTAATACCTCTTCATGGAAAAAGAAAAGCTTTTGAAATATCCTAATGTAAAACCAATTTTGGCGGAGAAAATTCCTGTTAAACTATAATGAAGCCCAATGTCTGGTATATTTTCTAGAGTGTAGACCTCTTTTACATTTGCTGACAGAGTTCAAATACTCAACAGAGGGCTCTGGGAGGAGGAGGGAGGGAGGCAGGACTTATTTAAGTAGGCCAAGTCAGCTTGAAATAAGTGCAGTCTGAGCACAGGTCTTGGAATCCGAGGCTTTCTGAACTGTAATCCTAGCTCAGACACTGATCCCTCCTGCGACCTAGGATAAATTACTCAACCTTTTTCCCTTGGTTTCCAGATCCTCTAAATAGGGATAATAATCCTGACCTCAGAAGGCCAGTGTATGAATTAAACATCTGAGAGGCCTGATTTTAAACACAGGCAGAACGAAGCATCTCATTCCTTACAGATAGAGTAACTCTTTCACCTCAAGTCACCAAGAACTAATTCTGTGAAAGTGGCAAAAGACAGCTGATTCTGGGATCTAGCTACCCTGAAAGTGTTGATGCAGCCTCAAAAGGAAGTCAGACTCATAAATGAAAGAAACATGAGGCTGGAGGCTGAAAATTGAAAACAAAAATAAAAACAAAAAAATATTGACCTCACCATAACCACCATGCTTCTCTATCAAACACGTTAGGCAGCATTTGAGTCTGAAGGTAGTTGGTCTTCCTGAGCACTGTTCCTACAAAATAAGCCTTATTAGTATATTCTGTTGTTTATATCAATGGTTTATAGATATATTTACTTGGAGAATGACTGAAATTATAATCACTAACAGTTGAAGGACAAGACTTTTCAATATCTGGAAGTTCTATCAAAAGTGCCGTTTTAGATTATGCAGAACAGTAAGATTCCGTAATCATAGCAATACAATTAAAATATATAGAATCAAGTCACTTAAAGAGGGAATGTTTTCTAGAACATTGCAAATAACTCCAAATTCACTCAATTCAAGATTAATTTACCCCCCCCAAAAAAAGACTAATTTTCCCATAGGAATAAATGTAAAAGAGGGGAAAGGTTAACTAAAGTCAGTAAAATGTATTTAATTTCATGCTGCTTTTTCTTCTCAGACTATCTCTCATATATCACAGAGCCTGCTCCCCTACATTCACAACAGAATAGGACATGGTGGTTATTTGTCCATTGTATTAGTTATTTATTGCTGCATAACAAATTACCCCCAGAGTTAGTGGCTTAAAATACGAATATTTATTATCATACAGTTTCTGTTGGTCAGGAATCTGGGCATGGCCTAACAGGATCCTCTGGACTGATTAGGGTCTCTCAAAATCAAGATGCATTCAAGGTACCAAGGGAATTGTAATTATCTCGAGACTCAACTGGCAAAGGATCTACTTCCATACTCTCTTAGAACATGGTTGTTGGCAGGATTCACTCTGAGGGCTATTGGACTGAGGGCCTCAATTCCTCACTGGCCTTTGGCCAAAGTCTACGTAGTTCCTCACCACAGGGGTCTCTCCACAGAACAACTCATAACAGCAGCTTGCTTCCTCAAAACAAGCAACCAAGAAGAGCTAGAGAAGGAGACTGAGAGAAAGAGCCAGCAAGACCGAAGTCAGTCTTCTGTAACAATTTTGGTAGTGACACCTCATCTCTTTTGCCATAATATATTAATGAAAAGTGAGTTGCTACGTCCAGCCTATATGCAATGGCAGGAGATTACAAAGGCTATGAATACTAGAAGGCAGGGATCCCAGGACATAATTTTTGAAGGCTACCTGCCCCAGTCTTCTGCACACCTTATATTACATCTAATTTTCTTTCCAATGTTATTGATATTCAAGAGTGTTCTTCAGTGTTAACATGACCTTTTATATTTAGTAAATACTTGCATGACATTATTTTTTTTTAAAGATTTTATTTATTTATTTGAGACAGAGAGAATGAGAGACAGAGAGCATGAGAGGGAGGAGGGTCAGAGGGAGAAGCAGACTCCCTGCCGAGCAGGGAGCCCGATGCGGGACTCAATCCCGGGGCTCCAGGATCATGACCTGAGCCGAAGGCAGTCGCTTAACCAACTGAGCCACCCAGGCGCCCCGCATGACATTATTATAAGATGTAAAAGATCTTTTAAAGTGTCAGACCAAATGTGAAAATCACAGTACAAAGTCCTCCAAATCACTCAGGGAAGTACAGGAACACTGATGTATTGCCAACAGTGGGTATCACAGAAGACCAACATAGATGGCAGGGGATCTGTGTAAGGAATAAAGTGACATTGCTCTGTGACAGTAACATCAATTCAGTTTATGACTAATTCAAATGTGCTTTCTAATAAGGGCTCTCAAATAATGCAATTCTTGAGACTAGGAAAATAAAAAGCTTAGATTTGCATTAGTCCGTGCCCATAATTGAGACTTCCATAACATGCCTTGTCACAGTTTTTCAAGTTAAAATATGTCCATACTCTATGTCTCTGTGTGTGAATGTGAATATGCCCGTAAAAATAAAGCCTATATTCTATAAATATTTTTATATGGAATGTTTCTGAAATCAGATCCATTAGCTCATTTGGACCATGGTGTTAATCCAAAGTCATATGCGTGATATTCATGTAAGTTACCTAGGTTTACAAGAGGGGAAAAAAATGTCACTGAAAACGTTATCTTACCTCTGTATTAGTGGATAGATACATACATATAAAAATTTGTGTAACCTATATTTGTAGGTGTATAAATAATATGGACAGATTAGACAAAAAAAGGTATTACTGCTCTTATGAAAATCACTCAAGGAACATTATCTATAAAGAGAGGGTATCATGATTTATATATTCTTTCTCAACAGTAATCATTTGCTTGAAAAGATAATACTTCCTTAAGAACACCCATTCAACTTTCACTGTGATATTGTTGAATACATATTTAATTAGAAATGCTACTTTTAATATACTTACTGAAAGAGTCCTGTTATAGTTGCAGCATACACTATTGCTCACTAGCCACTCCTTCTACAAAAATGTTTCCGTTTATTCTGCAATGTCTTGTATTTGTTATTTCCAAACACATGGTTATTAGATTATCTTCAATTTAGTGGTCCCAGATTTACTACAAAATACATATTTCATTTCTGCATCATCAAAGAGAAAAGATGGATTTTTATTGGAATCTGTTTTTCCCTAACTTTGTATCTAAGATGAATCAGCAGCTGACTGTCTGGGAAAAGATTCCCTTCCATGAGGGTTTCAAAGCATCATCTCTGAGTCTGAAAAGCAAAAGCTCACTGTGACTCAATAACTTTAGCTGTTCAAACTCAATGCAACATAGACTGTGTTAATTGAGGAACAGAAACTGGAAAAAAGAAAAAAAAAAAAACATTCCTCTCTTCTGTTCACATGTCAGACCATATCTGAAATAAAGTGTTCAGTCATGGCATCAAATTTCAAGTGGGATATTGATACATTAGAATAGCTGTGGTCAAAGGCCACCAGAACAATAATGCTAGAAAAGACAGTTGAAGACTCTGCAGATGTTGTATGAATCTGCCGGGGCTGCTCTAACAAAGTGTCACCACGAACAGAGTGGCTTAAACAAAACAAATTTATCGTCTCAGATCTGGAGGCTATTTATCTGAAATCAAGGTGTTGTTAGGATTGGTTCCTTCTGAAGACTGAGAAGAAAAGATCTATTCCATGTTTCTCTCCTTGGCTTGCAGATGGTGTCCTCCCCATTCTTCACATCACCTTCCCTCTATGCACATATCTGTGCTAAACTCCCTTTTTTATAAGGACATCAATTATACCCTATTAGGGTCCACATGAATGACCTCACTTTAATTCCATCACTTCTGTAAACATCCTATCACCAAATAAAATTACTTCCTGAGGTACTGGGGGTTAGGACTTCAACATACAAATTTTGGAGGGACACAATTCAATCTATAACCGATGTCTTACTAAGGAAAGTATTAGGGGATATATAATAACTATTTTCAAATTTCTGAAGGACTGGGTTGAAAAAGAGGATTGAGACTTTTCTGGACTGCTCTAAAACACAAAACTCAAATGAATATATAAAGTTAGGGAAAAAAGAAATTTCAATTAAATATAAGGAAATACATTCTTTGAGAGGCTGTAAAATATCCTGGGAAAGGCTTTGGATCTTGCAGTCATCAATACAAGAATGTAAAATCTCATCACTAGTAACTGCTAGCTATAGACCTTGGACTGTTCTTTAATTTCTCTCTGCCATGGTTATTACCCTTCAGTAAAACAGAGATAATAACACCTACTTCATATGGTTGCTGTGAAAGCTAAATGAGATGATGTATATATTCAACATCCAGCCCAGGTTAGAACCTCCGGTAAGGTAGTTATGAATATCATTATTATTACTATTTGGAGTTTTCCAATGATCGTAAGGTGATGAGATCATTCTAAAGAATTAAAATTGTGGCTGGAGGGCGACTTTTCACAGATATTATCATAGGAATTCTTATACTGTTTGGAAGTTGGATAGAGGATTTTTAAGGTCACTTGTAAATTAGTATTTTATAGTTCTAGAATGTAGATGGTAAGTTGGAGGTAGATTCAGCAGCCCCAATTTTACAACTCCTCTCCCCCTACCACCCCTAGAACAAAAACCAGAGTTGCTACTGCTTACTTCGGTTGTAGCACTCCTCAACTACTTAATTTCATAACTTGTAGCAATATTTTCCCCTGTCATGTGTTTGATTAATGTTAAAAAATATCTGTACAAACACCAACATCAATTTTAGTGTAGTCCTCAACATCAAATAATATCACAAAAAGCAACACTGAGTATTCTACTGATAGAGCTTCTTGGGACTTAATGTGTGCCTCTAAGTGCAAGTACATTGTGGGTTTATTAGAAAAAGTACAAATTAACCCTGTCCTCATGCAATTACATAGAGAGAGTGCATCATTCATTCATTTGTTAATTCCTGAGTCACCAAAACACACTCTGGTACCCTGTTATGTGCCCTGAGACTGTCATGGGCACTAGGAATACAAAAGTAGCGAATAGGTATTCTCCCTTTCAGGAGTTTTCAGGTTAGTAGTAAAAACATCTAAGTAGGCATTCAATTACTGAAGTAGTATTACTATGATAGTGAAATATAGATTATACTTTGATTAAGCTTTGATAATATGGGTACCTAACCACAATTTTGATGGTCAGGAAGGACTTGACAATGGAAGTGTTTCTTTTTTTTTTTTTAAGATTTTGTTTGTTTGTTTGTTTGTTTGTTTATGAGACAGAGAGAGAGAGCGCGCACAAGCAGGGGGAGTGGCAGGCAGAGGGAGAAGCAGGCTCCCCGCTGAGCAAGGAGCCCGATGCAGGACTCGATCCCAGGACCCTGGGATCATGACCTGAGTCAAAGGCAGACGCTTAACGACTGAGCCATCCAGGTGCCCTGACAATGGAAGTGTTTCTAAGCTTGGACCTACAGTGTTAGTAGGAATTCATAAGTGAAAAGGAGGGGGATAAAGGAATTCTAGAAAAGAAAAATGTGTGTGACTGCTTAGAGTCAAAAAAGGTACTGCATCATAGGAGCAACTCTGGAATTTATCTGGGGAGAGAAGAAACATGGGTGGTGGAAAATGGCACCGAGCCAACAGTCAGAAGATGTGACCTGGTTATTAAGTAGTAGCCCTAACTCCCATCCAAAACTGCAGATGTACTCAGCAACAAAAATGCCAGCCAGCTTTAAGGTCTGTACAAACAAATCCTAAAAGATCATGGTATACACCTATGATGAGATGTGGAAGAAATTGTGAATTATTACATCTTTACCTTCTAAAAGTTAAATCTCTCTTTCTTCATCAATGACTTAGGGTGGCTGCCACTGTGAAATTATAAAGGAGTAAGCCAAGAGATAACCTCTATCTCAAGAAGGAATTTAAGATGGAGTTGCACAATCAGGATGGGCTTTTCCAATGGAGACACGAATAGGGATGGACTTGTCTTGTTAATGGGAGAGGTGAAACTCTCCACTGCTCTGGCGAACACTCAAGACAGAAGCCACATCACAGGGACCTGACATACTTACAGCGGTGATTACCAAACTAGCTAAATTTAAACTTGGTAATTTTTTAAAATACAGATTCCTTGATTTCTGCTCTGTATTAGCTGATCATACTGCTCCAGGTAGAAGCCCGGGAATCAGATGTACACTCAAGTTGGGTTGACAGAACCAAGTTCATGCCCTTCCTTTGGCTCTTTCTTATGTTTCCAATTTTTTGTCTTGCTTTAGGCCTCCTCTCTCTCTCCTTGCTGTCACCATACACAAGTGGTCCTAATATATCAGTTTGTTTCACGCCTCCATGTCTCTGTCATCAATACTCCCTCTGCCCTGAAATGCTTTTCCCGAGCCATGCCTGTCTGTGCCCTATTTACTACATAACTGCGCACACATATTTCAAGAGTCATCTCCTTTAAGTTTCCCCTATGTCTTCCTTGTATAAGTGCGACCACTTGCCCCTCAAGTGTCCTTAAGTTAGCCCTTGTCACATAACCTGTAACACATTTCTGTGGTTACTTTTCAAAAAACATTTCTTTTTCCTCTTCTACAGCATTTGATATAATAAGCACTCAATGAATGTTTGCTGAGTGCATGACTGGATAAATGGATGAGATTCAATATGGTAAGTACAGTGCTTAAAAGCATGGATTCTGGAGTTAAACCATCTGGTTTTAAAGCCTCTCTCTATCACTTACTAGCTCTGTGAATTTGGGAAAGTGACTTTAAGTGATTGCATCTTGATTTCCCAATTATAAAATGGAAATAAGAATAGTACCTGCCTTATGGAGTTGTTAAGAGGTTTTAAATGAGTTAATATTTATAAAGCACTTAAGAGTGTCTGGCCCATAGTGTTATATGTGTTTGTAAAATAAATGACTACTAGAGTAGAGATGATGCGTGCTCAAATGTAGATCTAGATACAGTGGTGAAAAGCAGAGACAAATATACAGGACGTAAGAAGAGAGAACTGGTAAGACTTGATCACCGAGTTGGAATAACTCTCAGAATTCTACCACAAGTCACTGAAAGGGGTAGACGGGCTTCTCCCATTAGTTTATTGCTTCTAATCATCTCATCACCTAGAAAAGCAAGAAGAATACGGCCTTCAATGATGACACACAATCAGTTTCATTGGAAAAGAGTGAGTCAGATGTTTTAAAAACAGTAATTATTATGAGCCCTGAATAGCACAGAAAGAGAAGAGCCACTAATCCCGGAAGGGAAGGTCTGGACTGAGACCCAGCAAGAGAGGAGCATTGGGAGAGGATGTAACTGGGACTATGGAACTGTTGTAAGGCAGTGTGTTTAGCCAGCAGAAGGGGTAATTCAGGGGAAGAATTTTCTGCAGTGTGGTAATGGAGAGAGAACACAAGAGAGCAGCTGTGGGACCTCAGCTCAGACAATAGTAAGTGTAAATTTAAACACATATCTTAATGTCTTCAAATCTCCTTACTCTGTTAAATGGGAATGATAATGCACACTTCAGAAAATTACTGTGAAGATTAAATGAGACGGCGTTTGGAATTACTACACAACTGAAAAATAAGATACAGGCAGTCCTCTGGATAGGCACAGTGATGTGGGACCATCAAGATCACCGTGTAAACTGACACTGTATAAAGCAATTTTAATAATCAATAGGAAGGATTATGACTGCCTTGGCCTTTAAATATTTTTGTCAAAACACTAAATTTCTTACTGTCATTTATAAATTTACAGGAAAATAACAGATAGTAAAACATATTTATTTAGTATATTTTAATTTAAAATATTAGAAACATTTAAAATTTAAGTATTTTACTTCTTTCTAAAAGAGGTACCACAAGTCTAAGTAATATAATGGTGTTGAATAATGCTTGCCTTCTTGTCATAAAACTAATGATATGGAGCAAGCACCTCTGTTGTGCATGGGCTAATTGGCATACTCCTTTCTCAGTCTGGATCAGCTTCCAACATTTTATTCCTTGTGCTTTCAGTGCCTGCAAATATCTCCTAGAGTTTTTTTAACGTGAATTTTTTTGCTGGACATCTTCATCTTGTTCATCAAAAATCTCATTTCTGTTGATAAGTTCTCTTGCAGTAAGTTCCCCTGATCTCTCATCTAGCAGCCCTCAAACAACAGCACCATCAACATTGCCATGGACAGCTATATTCTTATCTAATGTCCAGTTCCCTGCCATTTCTTGGCTGTACTTTCATCTGTTACACAATTCCCTGTTTCAATAAGTCGTTTTTGTAAAATGTCACGTGTTTATCACCAGGAGACAAGAAGGCAACACCACTACATGCTTTGCCGTCTGAGTGTTAACTGAGCAATAGCTGTATGGTAACCATACTGAGGTGATCAGTCGCTGGTCATGATGTGCATCTGCTACTTACATACAGATTTCTGAACCAGAGCACCCTCAGCAATTCATACTTCATGCAACTGCAGTTATTATACTGGAACAAATGAAATTTGAATTGTGTTATTGAGAGATTGGTGTTATTTAAATAAACCATGGTAACTGTGAAGTTCATATATCCATGTGTATATATATAAAGCAAAGGATGCCAGTATTTTAAATTTTATCCTTTGGGAGAAAAGTTCTTAAATTTTCTTTAACCAGTGAAACATATGTTCATATGAGCACCGTTGCAATAGGAATACCCAGATTTTGGTAGTTGAACTGCAATATGGGTAAGAGGTTTGGGATTAAGCTCAATTCCTAACCCATCCTGAGTGCTCCTCTTTTTCCACATTAGTCCAAACATACAATTGTGACACATGCCTGAGCTGGGAACCACTACTTTAAAGCTCACCACAGCAATTGGAAGTTTAATCACTACCCTTTTTACTTGAAAAAGATCATTAAGTAAGCCATTAATTTAAAATTGTTGTGGTTTTCAGGGCACCTGGGCCGTTCAGTCAGTTAAGCGTCTGCCTTCCACCCAGGTCATGATCCCAGAGTCCTGGGATTGAGTCCCCGCATCAGGCTCCCTGCTCAGCAGGGGGTCTGCTTCTCCCTCTCCCTCTGCCTCTCCCTGCTGCTCATGCGCTTGCTTGCTCTCTCTAATAAATAAATAAAATCTAAAAAAAAATAAAATTGTTGTGGTTTTGTTTTTTATTATTTGTTTTTATTTTGGCTTTGCTTGTTGCATTTCAAAAGGGATCATTGTAAAGGAATAGCTCTACCTGAAGGAAATTTAAATGAGCTTTGACTTTCCAGGATCATACTTCACTCAGACATCTCTCCTTTTCCCTCTTTTCATCTTGAGAAGTGAAATGAAAGATAAAATACAAGGGGAGAGAGTGTGAGTAGCAAAGACTACAAACCTAGCCCCACGTAAATTAAAATGCTAAAAATAAAAAGATACATACATATTTAAAAAGTATTTTCCAATTAAAAGCAGGAACAAACCAAACATTCATGCTAAAGAAATAAATCTGGGGGAAAAAGCATTCAGGAGAATGTTCATTCTAGATTTATTTTTGATATCAAGTATTGTGAACAACCTAAATGCTAAATAGTGGGGTATATGGTTTAAAAAAAATGTAATATACTAACTAGATAGAATGTTGCTCAAATTTAATCAGTATAAATGTTAACTTTGAATAGTTTGCAGCAACAAGGAAAAATGTAAATGCTATAAAGCAAAAACAAGTGGAAAACAAAACACTTCCAGTCCAAGACAACAAGGCAAGAGAGTTGATCTTTCTGCCCTTTACCCCGTAGCAGAAATGCTGCTGCTCAGTCCGTCCCAGTCCCAGCATGCAGCACAAGGTGATGCTCAACCAGTTCTCTGACGTTATCTCTCCGATACACTTGAAGAGAAATAGTACTCGGGTGCCTGGGTGGCTCAGTTGATTAAGTGTCCAACTCTTAATCTCAGGTCACAATCTCAGGGTTATGAGGTCGAGTCCCACGTCCGGCTCTGCACTCAGTGTGGAGTCTGCTTAAGACTCTCTCTCTCTTTCTCTCTCTTTCGCACCCCCCCCACCACCAAGTAAATAAATAAATCTTTAAAAAGAGAGAAAGAGAGGGATGCCTGGGTAGCTCAGTCAGTTAAGCATCTGCCTTTGGCTCAGGTGATGATCCCAGAATCCTGGGATCCATTCCCGCATCGGGCTCCTTGCTCAGCAGGGAGCCTGCTTCTCCCTCTGCCTGCCATTCCCCCTGCTTGTGTGCTCTTTCCCTCTCTAACAAATAAGTAAATAAAATGTTAAAAAGAAAGAAAGAGAAATAGTATTGGCATGACAAGTTCCTGTTAATGTCCAGGTTCCTGACATTAATAGAATCAAAATAGTAGACAAAAATCCATCCTGATTCCTAATATAAAGGTAGTATTATGTTCCACTCTGAATCTCCAAGCCTACCCCTACCTTTCCATATCCTAAATAGCGTACCAGTGTGGTCCATTACCAGAAAGGATATGATAATCTTCCTAATCACGGATTATGCTTATACTAAGAGAAATAGAGGGGCAATGTGCCTAGAATTCCTTCTCCCCTTGTCTTTCTCCTCCTCCATTGTTTTTCTTCTTCTCCTCCATCTTTTTCTTCTTCTTTTCCAATCTCACTTGGAATCTGATCTGGCCAGGGAGATGATCTTTTCTGGCAACCTTCCATCCTGAAATGATCAAAGTGGACCCAATGAGCCTATGGTCTTCTGAGGGAATCTTCTTCCTAGTGTTTCCAATTCTTCAGAGTGGAATCTCTATAAGACAAATAAACCTCCCTCTTGATAATATTAATCTCTCATAACCGCTGGATATATGTTACTTTTCTATAATTATCTTACCTCCATAAGTGAGAATGGGGAAGAGTAACAGTGATGTTAAAATACATGTATTTGAGGGCAAGGCTAAAGTCTTCTATTTAAAACTGAGAACTGGGAATTTATATAAATCCTTTGTTCTCTGAATTCTGTTTTTCTTACCTCACAACCACAAACTTTACAGTAAACACATGACTGAAGACAAAGGGACAGACGTCATCTGGGCCAGTGTCAGATCACTAAGGTGCTTCTTAAAATGCAGACATCTGGGCCCTACGGCTAACCTACCCATGTTAGACGTGAGAGTAGGGATGGAGTGGAGGTGAGGTGATGTTGAGATTGTGTATTTTTAAGAAGTTATCCAGGTGATTCTTACGAACTCTAAAGTTTAGGCATCACTGCTAGCCTGTTTTCTTCCAGTCCTAAGAAGAATGACCCACAGTCTCCAAAGTATCACATTTTACCTCCATAAGCCTCCAAAACAGACCAGGATTGATGAAAATGGCATTATTCTTCCCAATTACCTATTTCTATTCCCCTTCCTAAAAGAGGATTACATTTGTCCCTATTTTTGCTATGTGACTTACAGGCCTTCTCTTTGGGGGAAAAAAAAAAATACTCTGCTGCCACCTCATTTACATCACACTTGACCATGTAACTTACTATGGCCAGTGCAATGTAAGGAAAGGTAATCTATGCAACACCTGGGCAGCTGTTTCAAGTGCACCTGCAGAGCTCTGCCCTTGCTCTTTCCCCGATGACAAGACTAATATAGGCCCTTTCCTTCGATCTGGATCCCCAAATGAAAAAGATAAGCGATGCAGAGCCACAACTCTTCCTGAACCTACATGGACAGAGGAGAAATAAACGGCTATCTTTGTAAACTACTGAGATTTTTTTATCAGAGTATAATACAGAGAAAGATCTATGATCCAAGGAGATAAAAGATATTTTTTAAAAATTTCCCTCCCTAAGGAAAAAATGATGGTATGTATGGCCACATAAATGCAAAAGGTGACTTGTGACTTGAACTGGCCCTAAGATGGTGCAATTAGTGTACCTGGCAATCCCCAATGAAAGGACAGACCCAAGGCATACAAAGTTACATACTAGACTCACCCTGCCATAGCTCCCCAGCCTGCACTGTCTCAAGGACAACAATGACAGCTCTAATCTGTCTTCAAAACACTGCAAGGAGGGCTTATTTGCCCTGCTCCTCTCCTACACACACACACACACACACACACACACACACACACACAGAATTTGGACAAGAAAGGATACCACCGGGCCAACTGCCTTCAAATACATAATCTATCTAATTTCTTCAAGGCTTTTCCTGTTTGCTTTTCCAAATTCACCTTCTCACCTTCCATAGAAACAAGACAAGACAGAATGGTTCTGTTTTAATATTCAAGAGCTGTTGCTACCAGACAATGTAGTACTGTTCAGCAGAAAAACCCTACTCAGCATACAAAAAATTCCTTCAACTTCCTTCTCATCACTTGTGAGTTAAAGATACCCTGTCCAGTACCTTTGCCAGACCCCTGATTTCATCTTCCTGATGGCATGGGCTACAAACACAAGTCAGGATGAAAAATAAAGTGTATGGCTAAGCTATTTGCTATCTAGTCATTTCTTTCTATAAATCAACAAAATGGCAGGATTCTGAAGTAGATATATAACATTAGCTTGATAAATACCATTTGGATCTGGAGTCTTATACATGGAAAAGAATTCCCAGAAGCTACCTTTCTTTAACTTCTGGTCCTCTACAGTAAATAAAAACATTATGCAAATTTTTAAAAAGAAGAATTCTAAAAGATAATGGAAACAAGTATAATTGATATGCTGAAAATATACATGCAGATCTCTGTATCTAGGTGACAGATAAGTCACACGGAATTTTACTAAAGCAATTATCACATGCCATTTGTGCTTCATGATTAGTCTGGCATCACTATTTAGTATAAAAGCAAATATCTCTGTTTGATAATAAAAAGCTAGTAATTCTTCCAAGTGTAATTAGAGTCATGTCATTTGGCACAATGTGTTTTAAAATGGTATGTGACTACCTTCGAAGTCCAAAGACTTATCAAATATAATTTTTCAAGGGTGCTTAAAGTTGCTAACATAAACTAGAGCTCTTAGTTCCCCATATGTCGTTTCAAATGTAAAGAAGAGATGTTTTCATAAAGAACACAGCTGTTAAGGAGTCACCATCAATGACCAAGGAGAATCAAAGGTCCCGTTGCCAATCGAGGCAGCGGTAATAATAGTGAAAATCCCTCCCTCTTGTTACCTGACTTAGAAGTCCCTGATGCTGCTGCATCTTTAACTCTTACCAGGATCCCAGTATGGTCCAAGAGTTTCTGAGGCTATGAGTCGAGACTGGAAAACAAAGGTGTCCTTGACTCCACAAGATGCCACCTGTCAGCTGGAAACCTGACAAATGATTTAGATTCTTTCCCCTTCCTTCCCTAACTGCAAGAATCCAAGACATTCCAAAAGGTTTGGAAGCCATTTACTTGGTCCAGCACTTCTGGGAATACCTCAGATGGCCCCAGGATTGTTTTATAACCCCAGGGAACATCCAGATTTCTGTAACTGACAGGAAAGGATACGCACACACTGATTATGGGCTGGACTAGGTGCCCCTTAGGTCAGATTTATAGTCAAACAAACACTCAGATAAATCCAGTCTCCCTAAAGTTCAAGGGTACAAAATGTCAGCCTTCATTCATCAAACCGGTAGTCACCGCCACAGACACCTTCATCCCACCAAATGTATCATTACTTTGATGGGGACAATGATGCCATTTCCCGGAGATTCTACTTCCCTTACACCTTCTTATACCATTTTCTTCCCTATCCCCTTCCAAAATATATGGCCGTAATAAGAATGCCATCTAGACTGGTTATAGCATTTGTTCATTAAAAAGCCAACTCTCAGCTAAATGAAGAGCCAAAGATCATTAGAGGTGACAGAGCATAGAATTTTTGAAATGAGTACCTCCCATAAGGCCTCAAATATCACCTTGGCCGTTTACGAATCTCTTGGTGTGTATTTTATACACCATTTATTTAAAACAGCTTTGAGAGAAGGTCATTCAGGTATTTGGATGTGGGTTAACATCTAAAATGAACCATGGTTTATTATTCTTCTTATTGTCCACTTAGTAAGGATAGTGTAGTAGATGGTTGAAGACTACGGGCTCATTTGAGAAAGTGCAAAAACAGCATTTTTCTTCCAATCGCATTAGAATGAATATCTTGATATTTAAGGCTCTAACCCTTTAGGAATGAATGGTAATTTTGTGCATATAGTACATCTGTACTTCATCCTCCTAACTCTCGAGCATAATACCCTAACTCACAGAAGAGCCGCAGCAAAAGGACATTAGTGTCTGCACCAGTGTTCTGTTTAAATGAATTGGATCTATAAGACCATCTTATCAAGCTTGTTTTAGTGTAAGTGGCAGCTTTATGTTGAAGAACAAGAGGAAGTAATGAAGGATACCGCGATGCTTCATAAACCTGTAGGATTTTTACAAGCCAAGATAGATGTTGAGATAATGAAAACTGATTTACTTGTTGGAAGTTCTGATGTCAAAACTAGAGTTTCCTGTGATTTTCAAGAGGAATACTTTTTTTTTTTTAAAGATTTTATTTATTTATTTGAGAGAGAGAGTGAGAGAGAGAAAGAGCACAAGAGGGGGGAGAGGGAGAGGGAGAAGCAGACTCCCTGCTGAGCAGGGAGCCCGATGCGGGACTCGATCCAGAGATTCCAGGATCATGACCTGAGCCGAAGGCAGTCGCTTAACCAACTGAGCCACCCAGGCGCCCAAGAGGAATACCTTTTAATACATTCACAATACAAAGCACTCAATGGCAACTGATGATCCAGAGAAATGTAGGTAAATTAACATCAAAACGAAGCACCTACTTCTGATTGTCAGGGATGCCTGTGAGTAACATGGAAGTTACTTTAAATACTGCAATATTTTTGAATGTTAACTTTTGCAAGCCTATTTCCAGTTTGCTCTCATTATTCCGGAACTAATCGAAGGATCCTACATAGAGAGAAAAAGAAATTCATTTGAGACTCTTAGGAGGATTTTTTATGAAACTCCTTCACAGGTGGGAACTAAGACAATTTAGTAGCCATAGGGCAAAAGAGGAAGCTCCATCATTACAACACCTGAGAGGAACTGAGAAGAGTTATATGGCTAAGGCTCAGGATGTAAAGAGGTTAATGGTGGGATGCCCCAAGAGTATACTTTAAAACTGTTAACACTTAATGAATTTATTAGCCTGGGAAAAGAATGGATTGTGAATTTAAAAGTTTGCTAGTGTTACAAAAGTGTTAAGAGAATTCAGGAAGCAGAGGACTTTAAGAGCTCCCAGGGGCCATCTGATTCCTTTTTGTTCTGCCCTCTGGGTGCAGCCTGTAAACAGGCCTGATGGAGAATGCTTTAGCATTAAGAGACCAGGACTGGGTTTCCTACAAGAGGACCAAAGAAAGTACTTTAGGTTAGTTAAAGGGGGAAGGGGGAAAGGGCACTCCTGTCAAAACTATACTAGAAAACAGAAACATCTAAAGTATTTGTAGCTTACATAAATATAATCATCCAACATTGCAAAGGAATCTATACAGTAAATAATAGGAATCAAAAAGAATTTGGACGATCAGTTCAAACCGGCTTAAGAAACGAAATTGAGGGAAAAATATAATTACTTTGTGCTAGTATCACAGACGTATGGTGAACACCATTTTTTTTTTAAAGATTTTATTTATTTATTTGAGAGAGAGAGAATGAGAGACAGAGAGCATGAGAGGGAGGAGGGTCAGAGGGAGAAGCAGACCCCCTGCCGAGCAGGGAGCCCGATGCGGGACTCGATCCCGGGACTCCAGGATCATGACCTGAGCCGAAGGCAGTCGCTTAACCAACTGAGCCACCCAGGCGCCCTCGGCTCATTTTTAACTAGGTATTTTTTTTTGAAGATTTTATTTATTTATTTATTTATTTATTTATTTATTTATTTTAAAGATTTTATTTATTTGAGAGAGAACGAGAGAGAGCACATGAGAGGGGGGAGGGGCAGAGGGAGAAGCAGACTCCCTGCCGAGCAGGGAGCCCGATGCGGGACTCGATCCAGGGACTCCAGGATCATGACCTGAGCCGAAGGCAGTCGCCTAACAAACTGAGCCACCCAGGCGCCCTGAACACCATTTTTTACTTTGATAAGCAAACTTAGTAGAATTTTACTTAAAAATGGAAAGGGATTTCAAACACTAGGCCCTATTATTTCCCTTAAGACCAGTACCCCCAGCTGCTCCAAATGGAGCAGCAAAGTGAAATTAACCAATTCCCTTGAGAGGCTGCGGTGGTTCAGCTTCAGGGGGCTTGTTAATTTCTCTTCTCCAGGGGTTCCAAGGGAGGCCTGAGAGCAGAGCAGGGAGGCATAGTGAAAAGAGAAATTAACAAGCTTTCTAAAGTATTGCTACCCCTCTTCTTTCCAGGGAATTGCTTAATTTCACTTTGTAACTCCATTCAGATCCGCTCAAACTTGAGATAAGCTCCAATTAAATAGAGGGAGAGGGGAAACAAAGACAAATGGGTAGCAAAGGAAGGGAATGGATAGAATTTAAATTAATAACCTCGACTCAAAGCATTCCCCTAAAATACTCAAAGCACTTCACACGTGAAGAGGACACTTTTTTTTTTTTTTTTAATGTAGCCAGGGTTAAAAAAGTGGGGTTTTATTTTTTCTTATTTTTATTAATTTTGCCCTCCTTTAGAATCTTGGTAGAACTTCTCAAATATAAATATTTTCTACTTTACCTAAATCACAGGGTTAAAGGCTACTTGTTTATAACTGATCTGTATAATACTCATTCAATCTCTTCAAATCTACATGTCATGACTATCCATTTCCAAAAATAAAGGGATCAAAATGGAAGAGATGTGAAGGGAAAAGAGGGTTGAAGGGGGGAAGTGCATATAAGTTACCTAAGGATGAGGTATTATATTGTTTTAAGGTGTTGTGGAGGGTATAGCCAATACATGCATTCGATTTATAGTAACACTAAATAATGGGTAAATTTTCACTAAGAAACCATAGAATATGCAAAATCACTAAAATACATAATGTAATACAGCTCTTAGTTTAGTATAAATAAGTCTTAAAATTACTTGACCATAATCTATAGACCACTTCTATTCATGCTTCTCTTCCATAAAGTTTGTAAAACTTTCTTTAAAGAATATTTTACCTTTGACACATTTGACTGAAACCAACCAATAATATTAAAACAATTAAAGATATATGGATTGCAGTATTTTTGTATGCACCATGATAAAAAAGAAAAAGCACAGATTTGATGCTAGATAGCAAATAAAATTTAATTTAACCATTTTCTAGGTAGAATCCACATATGTCCTTGGGCAAATTAGTAGGCCTTCTAAAGAAAGAAATTTCAACCTTCAGAAAATGAGGTAATAAGATCCATAATAAGATCTCTCCATCCAAATGAGAGATTCTTTGATTAGAGTACATGTACGTAAGGTATCCAAGACAATGCATATCAAGAGTCCAGCAAACAGTAGCTACTACTGTCATTATTAAATGATAAAGACTAAGGCTGAAGAGTAATTTCAGAGATCATCTAGGCTAGTGGTTCCCAAAATTACTTTTGCATCACCCTAATCTGTATGGAGCTTTATAAAAAGAGAGATTTCAGGGCTCTTTCTCAAATTTATTAGATCGGAACTTCTGTGAATGCTATCCAGATATCTATTTCCAATCCAACATATTATTTTTATTAATGACACTTAGATAAGTCACTTGACAATATCTCACAGTGGCAACACAAAAACTAGAACCCTACAGTTCCTATGTCTCAGCTTCAGCTTGTCTGTTATATACTATACCTCTATGGTCAACTACTGTGTAATACTCATGGTGTCCTTAGAAGTCTGATTAGCCTTTTGGTTTGATTCTATAAACATGGTAAATCCCACTATCCTTTTTCTAAACTCCAGGTTCTTCCAGGCAGACAACACCCAAGCACATATTTTGACTACTTCCTATAGATTCTTCCTGTTACCTTGTCACTGTTTTGTTTACACAGACAGAGTTAAATCTGGAACTCAGATATACCAGCGTAAATGAAAGCACATAAAAAGAATATTTAACTTAAATGCAAACTTGTACTTCTAAACAAGATAGAGTAACAGGGACCATATGTATCTTCCTGTCTGAAACAACTGAAAATCTGGACAAAATACATAAAAAAACAGTTGAGACATTGGACATCAAGATGATCTGAGTTAAAGGGGTTTAGAGTATGCTACCCCAAATATCTTAGCCTGGCATTGTGACTACTTTGAGCTAAAGGCATATGAAAAATAGCAGATACAAGAAAGGCATGCTGACCTCACAGTTTCTTCCCAAAAGCTAAAAAATCCCAAGTGGAAGATGCCCTCCCTATACCAGGAGGAAAAGAATATTCTTATCATGAGAGCCAGGAAGTCAAGACCAAGAGCAATCTGTACAGACAAACCTTGTTAAAATGACCCTACTCTTCCTATAGCCTTCCCATATATATTAGTTACTTTTTCACAGTTACTACTCTTTGTTCAACCTGGTATATAAGCACTTAGGCCTAACCACTTTTGGGGTCTTCCATTTTCCTATTGAAGACTCACAAATACCCATAAAACTAAAACTGGTATGCTTTCTTCCTGTTGATACGTTTTATGTCAATTTAATTCTCAGGCCCAGCTGGAGACCCTAAGAGGATAAAGGAAAAGTTTTACCTTCTTTCACAACAAACAACTATTATCCCTGCAAAATCGTAAATAAATAAGATGATGCCTACAATGCCCACCTTACTCTCCCAAAGAGAGTTTCCAGGCCACAGTGTAGGAAGAAGAAAGTCAGGACAAGCTAAAAAGAGCTCAAGTCATACAAAATACTTCTCTGACCACAACAGAATTGAATTAGAAGTCAACAACAGATCTCTGGACAATCTCCAAATATATGGAAACTAAATAACATTCTACTAAACAAGCCATGCATCAAAGAAGAAATCAAAAATGAAATGAGAGAGTGTTTTGAACTAAATGAAAATATACATATCACAATTTATGCAATGCAGCCAAAGCAATACTGAGCACTAAGCATATAGTACTAAGATGCTTATATTAGGAAAAAAAGTAAGGTCTCAGTTTCCACATGAAGAAAAAAAGAGCCAATTAAATCTGAAGTACTCAGAAAAGAGAAAATAACAAAAGATCAGAGCAGAGATCAATGAAATAGAAATCAGAAAAACAAAAGAGAAAATCAATTGCTGAAATGAAAATCTGGTTATATTAGAAGATTAATAAAAATCTATAAATCACTAGCCACACTGATTGGGGGGAAAAGACATAAATTATCAATAGCAAAATTGAGACAGATGGTATCAGTACTGATTTTACAGATATTAAAATAATCATAAGGGAATATTGTGAACAACCTTATGGTAATACATTTGACAATTTAGATAACATGGACAAATTCTTTGAGGACACAAACTGTCAGCACTTAACTCAAGAAGAAATAGCCTGAAAATTAACAACACAGGAAACAACAGATGTTGGCAAGGATGCGGAGAAAGGGGAACCCCCTTACAGTGTTGGTGGGAATGCAAGCTGGTGCAACCACTCTGGAAAACAGCATGGAGGTTCTTCAAAAAGTTAAAAATAGGACTACTCTATAACCCAGCAATTGCATTACTAGGTATTTGTCCAAAACATACAAAAACAGTGATTCAAAGGGGCACATGCATCCCTATGTTTATAGCAGCAATGTCCACAATAGCCAAAATATAGAAAGAGCCCAGATGTCCTACAATGGATGAATAGATAAAGAAGATGTGGGGGGTGTGTGTGTGTGTGTGTGTGTGTGTATACATATATACCACACACACACACACACACACACACACACAATGGAATATTACTCAGCCATCAAGAAGAATGAAATCTTGGCATTTGCAATGATGTGGATAGAACTAGAGGGTATTATGCTAAGTGAAATAAGTCAGTCAGAGAAAGACAAAAGCCATATGATTTCATTCATATGTGGAATTTAAGAAACAAAACAGATGAACATAGGGGAAGGGTAGGAAAAATAAAATAAGATAAAAATAGAGCAAGGAAACCATGAGAGACTCTTAGCTATAGGAAACCAACTGAGGGTTGCTGGAGGGATGGTGAGTGGGTGGGGATGGGATAACTGGGTGATGGGCATTAAGGAGGGCACTTGATGTAATGAGCACTGGGTGTTATATGCAACTGATGAATCACTAAATTCTACCCCTGGAACTAATAATACACTGTATGTTAACTAACTTGAATTTAAATTAAAAAAAGAAGAAATAGCCTGAATAGCCTTATATATACTAAAGAGATTAAAATTAAAATAAAAACCTTCCCACAAAGAAAAGTGGTAGGGAAGGAGTACCAAAGGGCATTAGGATATTTTTGGAAATTGACAGCTATGTTCATTATCTTTATTGTAGTTATGGTATCAAAGGTGAAGACATATGTCAAAACTTATCAGATCATACATTTTATATATGTGCAGTCTATTGCATGTTAATGAAACTGATAAAAATGTAATGCAAAAAATTCTGATTGCATTTAGTTAAGTTGTGATAGTTGGTAGCCTGTTCACTCAGGAGAACACAAAAAATTAACAGTCACAAACATACAGCTCCAATCATGATAAGTGGTCCAAAAGAGAGCCTTCAACCAGAGAGTACATATCATTCAAGTTGAATGACATCTTAGATCTTCTAGGAGTATTCTTTACCTTCTTTGAGTCATATGGGATTATTTGAATATCTAGTACAAGAAAAAATCTAGTATTTTCAAAAGTCTTGTGTTTCCTAATGGAAAGAGAAGAATATCTGTAACAACCATTACTGATATCAAAGAGGAAGAATACTTCTTGTCAGAGCGTGCATACTCTGTTCATCTCTCTTAGTTATTTATCACTAATATCTGCCCTGCTTCACTCCCAGCCCTTGTGATGAGTGACTGTCTTCTTCCCTTTTTCTTCTCTTTGTGCTTCAGTATCTCTTCCCTCAGCTTGCTATCTTGGACTTGTTACCCATTTAGGATTTAAACAGAAGAGGTAGACTAGGAAAAGGGGGCAGGAGATTTCCTATATAACAGGCCCTGATATAGCCATGTTAGAGTTGCAAGCAGATCTTTTCCTTTATGGGAGCATTCATGGGTTCTTGGTAGACCCTCATTAGAGAAAACCTTTTACTAGCAGTTCTCCATGCAAATACTCCTTTGTGATGGTTCAAACCTCTTCTCTTAGCTTTTGGACATCTGTCTGTATACTTCTAACATCTTTCTTCTGAGTTTTCCTTGCCCTTTCAAACACACCACTTGAATAAAATCTAAAATGACCTTCTACCACTCTTTCTCTCAGAAGACTCACAATCTGTCCATGGACAACTGCCTAAACTTTGTAGTCCTTTGGGAGTGCAGTTACAGGCTGTATTAGTTTTCTAGGGCTGCCATATCAAAGTACCACAAACTGGATGGATTAAAACAATAGAAATTTATTGTTTCACAATTCTGGACACTAGAACTACAAAATGAGGGTGTTGGCTGGGCCATGTTAACTCAGAAACCTGTAGGGAAGGATCATTCCTGGCCTCTTCTACCTTCTGGTATTTGCCAGTAACCCTTGGCATTCCTTGGTTTGTAAATACACTACTCTAACCTCTACCTGGGTCATCACAGGGCTATTTTATCCCTGTGTGTCTCTGTCTCTTCTCCTTTGTTTATAAAGACATTAGTCTTATTGAATTAGAGCCCACCCTAATTCAGTATTACTTCATGTTCACTTGATTACATCTATAAAGACCCTATTTCAAAGTTGGGGTACACTCACAGGTATTGAGGTTGGAACTTCAACATAGCTTTTGGAGGGAAAGCAATTCAACTCATAATACATACAAACCATTCCCAAGGTAGCCCTATGCTCTACTTTCACCAGATCCCCAAGCTGATAGTATTTCTCAGGCATGAGACAAGCACCAATCCTCAGTGTACTTGAAGCTCTCTGAATGGTTGCTTCAGAGCTCCTCTCGTGGCATCTGAGATGAAAGGAAAACACCTCCTTCCCACCAAATACCCACTTCCTTTAAAGTCCCACATAGATGGTTCAGTATCTCCTTCTGGAACATGGATACAGTTAGCACCTTATATTAGGACTTCAGTCCAAAGTGAAGCAGAAATAGCTCAATATTTAATACATAATTATGAGTAGTTCAATACTTCTGTTTATTAAAGCAGGTGCATACTAACCACATCTGTGATCAGAAATTTCATTTTCAAACATTAAAATAAAAAGCAAACATTGCCCGAAGTTAAGAGTTTCTGCCTTTTCTGTTGCTTCCTCAGTGGGTGAGACACCAGTGATCTTTATTAAAAGTTGCATGGTATTCCTGACTTAGAAGTACATAGTATGATCATGAGTAATAAGCCCAAAAGCACAATAACTGAAATCAATAAGACATGCAGAAGACTAAGGGTAGCCTGTAGCCTAAATATCTATCCCTCCAAATGATTTTTGTTAAACAAAGAAAAAAAATTAGTTAATTTTACCTAATTGGCTTGTAGGTAGAATTCAGATGAGAATAAAAATGGCCAAGAACAAGCATAAAAGAGCACAAACTGAAGGTAGAAACTTAAAGGATGAGAATAATCAAGAAATGGAATAATTGTTTTAAGAATCATTGAATACACTTAAAATAATAAAAAGTAAAAAGCGAAAGTGGTTTTATTTCATATGACTCCATGAAGACAATGGACTTTTGTACAATCTATTCCTTGTAAGAAATTTGTTAGTGGCACATATAAAAGCTAAGATTAAGTAACTGTTTGCAATCATTTGAGTAATGGAATGTACATGATCACAAACTTGTAACATGCTATTGCCCACTGCATAGATCATGGCTCCACTAATCATAATTTCCTCTTCTGAGTGCCAAGAGCTATGTGAACTCTACTTGAGAGAGGGTACTTTTTCTAAGGTTCCATCACATAACATCTTTTATTTTTTCTGCCCATATATATATATTCGTGTTTATAATGTAATTGCATATGTCCAAACTGTATCACTGAGTCAAAAAAGCTACTTTGTACTACTAAAAAATTTTTGCATACATGCACAGTAATACCTCTCCCCCTCTTACCCCATGCACTTACACACACTTGCCTTAAACTGATACCTTGTATAGGCTTTATTCAATCATCCCTGTTAAGTGCTTTTTGCAAGCCAGGCCAGCACCAGTGACTTCCTGTGACACATACATGGTTAGAATTACAAAATTTTCTTGGGAAAACCTAGCTGAGACATTCTCTCACTTCCTTATTTCACCCACTCCAACCTCTGACTCTTTAAGACTCTCCATTCTCTCATAAAAATATGTTACCAACAGGCTCTACTTAGTTTCTATTTTATGAATGAAAGTTGTCCAACTGATCTCAGCTCCAGGTCCATTATCCCATACTTTCCATGGCTTTGAATGAAATTGCAAAACACATGCAGTATCTAAGGAACAAATACTCCCAGCAATTCAGGATTTACTTTTGTGGGACTAAATGAACAACCTGAGGAAATTTCGGAGCTAGATACAGTAGTTTTCACTCCTGTCTGTCCACATTTACTTTTTCTAAGCATCATCTTCTCCTGTCTCTCTGCCCTTCTCTGCCAGCAAAATGCCTTCTTTCTCCAGCTCTCTGGTACTAACATGATGGTCAATGTGAAAATGACCCAAATTTGTTTTCAAGAAGGTGTTATGTATCCAATAAATAATACCCTAGGAATATTTACATTTCTAAATAATACTACACAAAAGGAAGAAACTCTTTAAAAATGGGAATCAGGGCGCCTGGGTGGCTCAGGTGGTTGGGCGTCTGCCTTCGGCTCAGGTCATGATCCCAGGATCCTGGGATCGAGTCCCGCATCGGGCTCCCTGCTCCTTGGGAGCCTGCTTCTCCCTCTGCCTTTCTCTCTCGCTCTGTCTCTCATGAATAAAAAAAAAAAAAAAAAAAATCTTTAAAAAAAAATAAAAAAAAAAATGGGAATCAGAACAAAAAAATCAATGATGGAATTTGGGCCAGCCTGTCAGTCCCATTTAGTCACAAAAAAAATCTGATTTTAATAATTTTAAAAGCTCGATCCAACAACGTAAGAATTCTGTACCTTATCCTTTTTGAAGCTTCTCTCTTCCCTCCCTCCCCCCATTTCTGGGCTGGAAATCTGAAATGCACGAGTGGCTGACCTCCTCTCTCTTCTTAGCTCCCCCTCCTCTCCTTGCTCACTGCCACTCCTTTGATGACTCCAGGGTCAGACCTCCATAGTGAAAGAGGATTAAAGAGGAAATGGCTCAACTGTACCAGGTTGATAGAGTTATGGTCAGGGCCCTTTAGGTAATAGATTGTCTCACTGGTGTTTCTGCGGCCTCCTTAGAGCTCTTCTGCTGAGGATCTCCAATTGCTGGTTGCTCAACCTGAGCAAGGCCGGTTCTCCAGCTGGCTGCTTACAACTCATCTGTGCTTCTGGTGGTCCCCTCTGAGGTCTTTTTGCCCCCTTAGTCAGTCCTTTTGCGTAGAATTCCTTTCCACCTGACCTACAGTCAGTTCCCTTCAGCACAATTCAAATCTAGATGTTGGTAAGGACACTACTGGAGCAAGGGCAGCTCATTCCCAGAGATTCTCCTCCTCTGCCACCAAATAGGGGCAGCTCCAGTCACAGCCGCTCATCATTAGGCTATTTAAGAATGACTCGCCTTAAACATCAGGAGCTTGACCAACACATGTCAGGATCTTTAATTGATCCCTCCCTGAAGCCTTCTTAGTTAGAATGGGGAGGAAAGTACTTAATTCTTCTTCCCCATCCCAGCAACATGTAGAAAATGCTCTCCAAAGAAATGTCTTTCCTAAAGCCTTTTCAACCTCCATCTTTTTTATTTATGTTGGTGGGTGGGTGATGACTAATGTAGGCAGGCCCAGGTTATGATCTCCCCCTTTTCAAGTCTAGCTTCTTGGTTTAGAATGTTTTGTTCTCCAACTTATGAGCATCCTCTTGCTTATATAAAATGTTATAATAATTAGAGCAGTTCAGAAAATGTGATTGTCAGCCCTGTGAACACCTAAGGAGTTCAAGGACAGGCTACATCTCTATCTAGACTGTCTGAGCACAGGTAAGGATCTAGCATAGATTGGGAACTTCTTAAGACTTAATGATCCACAGGCTGCCTCCATATAGGATGAGCAGAGGGGTTCCCCTAGTTTTCAAGGACAGAGGGAAGAACATCAACAGAAAACCAGAATATCATTCAGCTCAATAAACATCTCCACAGAGCCTACTTGGCTATCATTTATTTGATCTGTTCTCATTTTGTTTGAATTGGCATATCATGATAGCACCAAGCTTGTTATTTCAAACTTCACATAAAATCCCTAGAAGGATAAAAGGAGAATTCTGGGTTGTGATACATCAAGGATTAAGATAATCAAAAGAACTTCAAAAATAAAAGAGTAACAACATTGGAGTAGTTAAGTAATATGGAAATATTTAGCATCAGTCTGTTTAAAAATAATTATGAATAATTACAATAATAACCATTAAAATAATTTTGTTCTTGCCTTCCTTTCCTCAGGTCCTTTGTTTTAATTGCACTTTGGTATTTTCTTTCTTAGGCCAGATACTATCAAACACGATTACAGTCCTCCTTGCCCCCCACAAGGCTGGCTAACACTGTGGAAAACAGTATGGAGGTTCCTCAAAAAGTTAAAAATAGAGCCACCCTACTATCCAGTAATGGCAATACTGGGTATTTAGCCAAAAAGTACAAAAACACTAATTCAGAGGGATACATGCATCCATGTTTATAGCAGCATTGTTTACAATAGCCAAGATATGGAAGCAGCCTGTGTCCATCGATTGATGAATGGATACAGAAGAGGTGGTATATATATATATACAATGGAATATTATTCAGCCATTAAGAAGAATGAAATCTTGCCATTTGCAACAACATGGTTGGAGCTAGAGAGTATAATGCTAAGTAAAATAAGCCAGTCAGAGAAAGACAAACACCATATGATTTCACTCATATGTGGAATTTAAATGAAACAAATGAGGAAAGGAAAAAGAGAGATAGAGACAGAGAGAGAGAGAGAGAGAGAGGCAAACCAAGAAACAGACTCTTAACTGCAGAGAACAAACTGATGGTTACCAGAGGGGCTGGGGTGGGGGGTGGGTTAAATAGGTGATGGGGATTAAGGAGGGCACTTGTTGTGAGCGCTGAGGAATGTATAGAATTGAATCACTGTATTGTACACCTGAAATTAATATAACACTGCATGTTAACTATACTGGAATTAAATAAAAAACTTAATTAAAAAAACCTTAATAAGAAAAGGGACTGGCTATCAAATGAAGCAGGTCACAGTACTCTAGGCATTGACATTTCCTGTAGCAAGTCTTAGTCTCAAATTGAAGATTTTTTTGCAGGGGAGTGAGGGAGAAGCAGAGGGATAGGGAAAGAGAGAATCTTAAGCAGGATCCATGCCCACCACGAAGCCCTACTAGGGGCTTGATCTCACAACCCTGAGATTATGACCTGAGCCAAAATCAAGAACTGGATGCTCAATCAACTGAGCCACCCAGGCACCACTCAAATCGAAGTTTTTAACTGATAATTTGAACAAAAGAAGAAATAATACCTATAGAAAAGTATCTTCAGATCTTTTGAATTCAAATTTAGTTCAATAGTAAAATGCATCATTTTTACTTCTTGAATACAAATAATCTTTCCTTCAGAATATGGTGTTCTCTACTAAACTATTGGTTTTGCGGTACTAGATTAAATGGAAATTCTCAACTGAGCTGAAGAAAGAAGGCATAGTTCTGAGTAAATTTAGCTTTAGTCTTGGAGTAGAGACTGTTCTTGGAAGCAATTCCTGCTGCCTTGACAATTTCCCTGTCTCTTTTGGGTTATGGAAATAGCTACTACAGTAGAGTTGTTATTCTTCTTGTTCTACATTGCAGTCTTTCTCCCCATCCATGTTTCTTTCTTAATTAGGATTTTCTGCCATTTCTCACTACTTAAAGTTAGGTGAAAGCCATGATTCACCACGCTTCTAAGCAGCAACATGATTAGTAAGACCAGCTTCTGGCAGGAAAATGAAATTATTTTTAATGTTAAACAAAGTAACTGCAGGATTCTACCTGCAGCCCAAGTCTGACTGGGAAATGATAAAAGAGGAAGTCAGGATATTACTCTCTGATCAAATGGATTGCCTTTAGACATGGCTTTAAAAAAAGAATCCCAACCCAAAATCCACACAGCTGTAAGCACAAGATGTAGTGAAAAATGAGCCACTTGTAGGAATGCGAAATTTGCAGGTTCTCATTAGGGACCCAGGCAGGGAAAGCCACAGAAGGACAACTGTTTTCCTGTGGATGGACCTGAATCGTGGGATGGCTACATGGTGGGGAAACACAATTTTTTCCCCCTGCATTGCATTTGCCTAAGAAAGAAAACGTCCCAAGAAACGCCAACACACCCTTTCAGGGAGTTCTAATGTACTAAACTAAACTTGCTAATTTGTTGGGCAAGATGTCTGACCCCTTCATATATTTTCATATTTACTGAGAAACCCAGTTTGAACTTTTCTCAGAAGTATCTGGACAAGATGGCTGCTGGCACAGTGAATTGGAGGGTTTGCAGAAGACTGAACGAATGGGGGCAATCTGTAGAAGGTTGCATCGTGACTCCTATCTTTCAGGTGAAGGCTAGTCCTTGTTCTCTTTAAAATGCTACAGTTCAGGAATCAGCACGGCTGTGCCCTTGCAAAATGAATGAAACCACACAGACCTATTAATCTTCAAATGGCTTTCATTTACTCAACATAAAGAGCAGCCTTGCTGGGCCAAAATTATACTCTCCTAACCATATAAAGACCTGTGCTATCCTAGTAGAAGCAGCATTAAGGAATGTAGATGAAGGAACGTAGATGACGTTTCTTGATACGTGTGTGTGAGTGTGTGTTTATGCCTATGTGCACATCGCAAAACAAGAGAGCAGTACTCTGTGTTCCCTGCAGAAAGCCCAGGTGAACACCATGTTGTACCCCCGGAAGGACATTCCTTCAGAGCTTCCACAACACATTTTTGGAGTGAGGATTTTGATTCAAGACATTTCCTTACGTTCTTTTCCAACTTGGTTTAAAGGTACTGCAACAACATTGTTGGTTGTGCACACACGTAGACACACATTCCCGTACACACATGTCCATGAGGAAGTCTCTGGGTAATTCTGACCTGCAGTGCACTTCTTTCTCTCCCTGTGGAGGTTGTCAGGTGATAATAGAGCAGGAAAACATTAGAATGTGTAAGCTGTAGAGAAAAGCCACAGGGTAATCATTAACCTCAGGTGAGCAGCAGACCTGCCCCTTGAATTCTCCACAGGCAGTGCTGACAGAACAGGTGGTGTAAGGCAGTTACCAGGGTGTAGAAAGTGGGGAGCACGTCTTAAAAGAAACTGTGGTCTGTAATTATTTGGAGGCTGACCGTTGCTGAACACCTTCGTTAATGACATCTGACGCATGTCTTAATGTCTTACTCCGGCAGAAAGTAAACTACTTTACAACCACCTTAAGCATCATAAATCGCTGCCAGCTTCTGGTTAAGTCATTCCAGGAGTGAGGTATGGGTGGAATTTTCTAGTTCTCTGTATTTAGGGTTAACCATTTAAAACGTATCTAAACTCCTGAAATAAGTCTGCCTTTATAGGTGCCATCATTATTTTTTGGATTATGATACTTAGGGATGGAAAATGACGGGGAGTTTTAGATTCTTGAGAAGAATTCCAAGTTCCTTGGAAAAGTGCTCTATAAACTCAAGGTATAATTATCTGGATCATTGTTTTCATTAGTTCCATCTAAACAAGTTTCTAGATGTACGGTTGGAAATAAAAATAACCCTGTGGAATGTAATCCTCAGGGCCATGAGAAATGTGCACCCTGGAGAGGAAAAGCATCCTGCTGGTGAAAACTTCAGGGCTTGCTGACTCATGACCTTTCAAAATGCAGAGCACGGCACGGTGGTGGCACCGTCTGTTTCATTTTCCACAACTTAAGTCAGACCCTCCTTTGTCATGTGTTCGTGTCATTGACTGAATTCTCTGCTGTGATACTTGAGACAATACTACCAGAAATGATCCATTAAACTTCAGTTGACAGAACAGAGAAACAAATCATGAAGAAAATTTGCATTATTTCACTCAGATTGCACATCTAACCAGAGGGAGAACATCTCATTCAGAAGAATGGCTGGATAAACCTCTAGGGATGAGGAAGGGTAAGCCAGGTGAGCATGGTCTAGTAATCAAAGGTGGTGACTGAATGGTATTCTCAGGGAGGTAGGAGCTGTTATAAGGGACTTTAGTTTGCTGATCATCCCTGGGACATGTTCGAATGTGCACATTTTACAGGAGGTGCTGAGGTGCAGTGGATTTATTCCACATATAAAGGAGAGAAAGATGGGAAATGATTGAGGAAAATCTGGAAGAGAAGAGAAAAGAGCCTAGAGACTAGGTATTACAGAAAGGAAGCGAGAGGTCAAAGATGAAAAAAAATCTTCCATGAAGGGTCAGGACATTAATGGCAAGAATATCTGAGGAGTTTTAAGTTTGTTTGATTCTACATTGTCCACTTGTGTGTGTGTGTGTGTGTGTGTGTTCCTTAGGACCACTTAGAGAAGTAATGAATTCTGCATTGGGGTTTTCTCAGAAATAGCAAAAAAAAAAACAAAAAAACAAAAAAACAAAAACAAAAGGATTAGGAAAAAGCTAACCTAGAGTTTAAATAGTTATTTTAGTTACAAACAGAAATCAAACCAAGCCAACTTGGTTTGAGTTGAGCACAGTTGAGCAACAGTTGAGCACTTATTAACTATACTCCTGAGAAATGGCAATGGACATTACCCAGGGTAGCATAATATGAATGCTAAATCTGCACACAGCACAGAGAAAATCCAGGAATCTCAACTAATCAGAACCTATGTGGTTGTACAGCTCCCATAAGAGATAACAGATGTTCTATGTACCTGCGATAAAGAACAGGAAGTAAATTAATCTGTAGAATTTGATAGAAAAGCATGGGCTTTAGGATCAGACAAACCTAACTCTATGTAAGCACATGAAGACTACACTGCCTGCTGGATACGTGAGAGTGTTTACAGTTGGTATGGTTTCTAACTTGGTCAGCCAACTCAATAACCCAAAAATGGAAGCAACTGTGGAAAAGATATTGGTTGAAGAAATATTGAACACCGAGCATCTCTCATTCAACACTGAAAATTTACAGATTTATTCTCTAAAATTCAGAATCTAAAGGACTCTCATAGAGTCTAAAGGACTTATCCAGAACAGTGTCAAAGGGACTACAACTGAATGGAGAAATAAATTCGAGTTCGGATTTGTCTACAAGGGGTCAGGAAATAATTTCAGCTGAGTTCCTCTTGCATACCAGACATTTATGTACAGCTAATTTATTTCTCAGTGCAGTATAGGTATTATTATCTCCATTTTACAGGAAAAATAACTGACACTAATAGTAATAATATCCATGGTGCTTTTTAAAATTGCTATTACAGTTAACATTTGGAGGAACAATATGTCAATTGCTGTACTAAGGGCTTTAGATGCATTTTCTTGTATAAACCTCCCCAGTAAAGTCAGATATTTTTTACCTTCATTGTATAAAAGAAGAAACTGGGGCTCACAGAGTTAGAATAACTTGCCTAAGATCACACAGCAAAACAATCAGGTCAAGATTAAAACCCCAATGACTTCCACTAGGGCCACAAATACCTAGTGAGACAGATATGATATATTTCACTTGTATAAATCTTACCATTTTTTAAGTTACTGGTTATGCGAAATATGGTACACCTCTCTAAACTACTGCTGACAACTGCAATAATTAAATGTTTGTAGTATTCACTGGGGAAAAAAGGCAATATTTTGAGCATGAATTCTAATGTCAGCTATTTGAGGTCTAAACAGTAGTGTACTCAGTTGTTAGTGGCAACTTAGAGATGCCTACCTACTTTAGTAGAACAAATAAGAAGCTTTGTGTTGTGGTAATATAAAAGTTTCTTTGAGCACCAATAAATATATTCTTGTACTCATTTCTCTTTGTCATTAAACCCACATTTTATTAAAGTACAATTATTGACTCAATTATTAAAAGTCATTTTCAAAGTGGGGCTTCTTGCAGATTTTGTGTCTACCAAGGTCACATTCTCTTTTTGATTATGCCCTAGAAAAATTAGGAAATATCTTAAAATCTATAGATTGATTTTTTAAAATCCTATAAAGAAATTTGGAAATACTCTCATATTGTCCCAAAGCACGTGTAGGATCTCAAAGTGATTTTGCCAAACATGTTTTCTAATCTAGGTTTTGGAGTCTCTGGAGTTCTACTCACTGACTGTATGACAGGTCCAGGAACTATTAGAGCTCATCAAGATCAGTGTGCACCTCTCTAATTCCCAGTATCCCTCAGTTAGGTTGACCATATGATTGAAATCACACAGGAATGGGGGCAGAAGTAATGTAAGGCCAGGCTCCTAAAATACTCCAAGTAATTTTCCAAACCCACGCTCCCCAGTCTGTTCATCTAGAAGTGAATGTCTCAGACATAGTGAAGTCACACAATAGAAGGACTTAGATCCCTCAGTAGCCACTTGGATTAAAGCCACCCAACTAGGAACCTCTGCATCAGTATTGTAGATAAGAATTAACCTTTACTGGGCTAAGCCCACAGATAATGGTTTCAATAACAGCCAGCCTTAGTTATAGTGACCTTGTATCTGGGAAATGATGACATTTACTATCTACTTCATAAAGGCCCTGTGAGAATGGAATGAGAACATGAACTTAAGTGCACGGCAACTCTCTCCATCTTCCTGTGAGCTTGAGTCTGTAGCCTATAAACTCATTTTTGTCAGCTAAAAAATACAGAAAGTTACAGTGTTTTATGGCATATGTTTACATAAATAAATACATACATACACATTAATATATAGATATATGCACACTTGTCTCACCTGGTCCATACATTCCTCTATTGCTAAACTATGGAAAGGTGGCAGTGTTTAGTAGGGCCATTTGGTGGTTACCAGAAGGCACTAAAACATGAATTTTAGGACGATCTTTTGGTGCTTGTGCCAGACTCCCCACCAGCATTCTTCCTTCCTGAAGCAACAGAAAACTGTGATCCATGCAGAATCACAGAATCATAGAATTCATGTGATTCTGCAAGGATCATTTTTACCTATGATTTGTGGAGAATTACAGAATGGCAAGCTAGTGTGAACCCTAATGTAGCTCCCTATGCTGAAAGCCCAGAGCTAACATTCAGGTCTATGTATCAAAAAGACGGCCCACAATAGAGAGCTATTGTAACTGATTTCTGGGACTTTTAGACGTTTCACCATACTCAACTGAATTAGATAACCGAAGAACTCTAACAGTGGTGGTTTCTGCACCAGGCAGTAGGAAATAGGGGGAATCAAAATTCTAGAAAGATCTAAATACTTTCTCACTAGAAGTTAGAAGAACAACTGAAATATACAGCATGCTTGAAATCAGGTGTATCCATAAAAAGAATATTACTGTTCAAGTCTAGTGCATTAAATGTGTAAACTATATAGATACTGGGTCAGACCGGTTCAAGAGAAAGATCTAAACTCAGAGTCATGATCTGCCTTAGCACTTAATCTCTTTATGGTCCTGAAGAAACTAAACCAGGAATCCTAGGCAGGCTAGAATTTAAATCTCAACTGCCATGAATTTTATACACACACACACACACACACACACAAATATTATTCAGCTATAAAAAAAGAAGAAAAGCCTTCATTTGCAACCTCAAGGATGAACTTTGAGTGCACTATTCCAAGTTGAATAAGTCGGAGAAAGAAAAACATTGTATGATCTCATGTATATGTTGAATCTAAAAAAATCAAAGTCATAAAGTCATAAAAACTAAGAAGAGATTGGTGGTTGTCAGGAGCAGGGATGGACATGGGAGAAATGGGTGAAAGTGATCAAAGAGTACAAACTATAAATTATAACTTATAAGTTGTAAGATGAGTAAGTTCTGGGGATTTAACATACAGCACAGTTACTATAATTATACTGTATTAGATATGTAAAAGTTACTAAGAAAGATTTTTTTAAAGATTTTATTTTTTTTTTATTTTTTTTTTAAAGATTTTATTTATTTATTCATGAGAGACAGAGAGAGAGAGAGAGAGAGAGAGGCAGAGGGAGAAGCAGGCTCCCAAGGAGCAGGGAGCCCGATGCGGGACTCGATCCCAGGACCCTGAGATCATGACCTGAGCCGAAGGCAGACGCTTAACCATCTGAGCCACCCAGGCGCCCTAAAGATTTTATTTTGAGAGAGAGAGAGAGCACGATTGAGGGGAAGGGGCAGAAGGAAAGGGAGAAACAGACTCCCTGCTGAGCGGGGTCGGGGGAGGTTCCGATGATACGGGGCTCGATCCCAGGACTCTGGGATCATGACCTGAGCCGAAGGCAGACACTTAATCAAATGAGCCACCCAGGTGCCCTGCTAAAAAAGATTTTTAAAGTTCTTACCACAAAAATAAAAAAATCATAAATATGTGAAGTGATAGATGTTTTAACTAACCTTATTGTGATAATCATTTTGCAACATATACATATATAAAATCACTACATTGTATCTATATGTTATACATATTGCTATATATATATAATGTTGTATATAAATTGTATGTATATAATGTTAACCTATATAATGATATATTTAAATTGTATCTCAATAAAGCTGAAATAAAAACATTCATTCATTCATTCGTTCATTCTAGCTACTACCAGTGGCTCATCCCTCAGATCTAAATGTCCTTCTGAAATTTTGTCCAGATCAAGTTTCTTATTCAAGACTTACTCATTGTCTGGCTTTATTATTCCACATATTTTATTACTTGACTTGTTGGCTTGGCCCTGAGGTTTTTCAAATCTAATTTCTAAGGGTGGATGCAAGCTGAAAATGTATCTGTGACTTTGGCTTCATGACATCCTGCCCTCTAAAACCTTTTTACTTCCTGCATCATCATAGTTTGACCCATCTAGTACTACACAGGGATTAAAAGAAGTGGAGGCAGGTATTTCAGGTCAACACCAGATCACTGCATGAGACGATGCAAAGCTGGAGACAAGTAATGTAGGAAAACAGCGGAAACAGCACAAGTTTTCTTAATGGTGACAACAGTGCTTCTTAAAAAAACCCAACACTCCCATCCATCACGAGAAACAGAATCAGAAAGCCAGGAGTATAGTTGAATACTCCCAAGCTTGAGCATGAAACTTTGGGGCCAGCAACACATTCAGCCAAATAGGAACTTCCTCAATTAGATTTGAATTTGGCTTCCTGCCAATTTCTTAAAATCATTCTATCCTAAGGGCACCGGGGTGGCTCAGTCAGTTAAGCGTCTGAGTCTTGAACTCAGGGTCGTGAGTTCATGACCCATGTTGGGCTCCATACTTTAAAAAAAAATAATAATTCTTTCCTAATAATACATACCAATATACATACTAATACCATGAAAAATTACTTCAATGTATTGAATGTCTTTCTAGGTACATTCGTTTGCTGGGTCTGCTGTAAAATGTCACAGACTGGGTGGCATAAGTCCATTTCCTCATAATTCTGAGGACTAGAAGTCCCAGATGTCAGCAGGCTTATTTCTTTTGAGGCCTTTCTCCTTGCCTTGCAGATGGCCACATTTTCACTGTGTCCTCACATGACATTTTCTCTGTGTGTGTACATCGCTGGTGTCTCTTTATGTGTCCAAATTTCTTCTTCTTATAAGAACACCAGTCATATTGGATTAGGGTCCACTCTAACAGCCTATTTTAACTTAATTACCTTTTTAAAGGCCCTAGGTCCAAATTCAGTCACATTCTGAGGTCCTGAGAGTTAAGGCTTCAACATATGAATTTTGGGGAGACCCCAATGCAGTCCATTACACTAGGTTATGAATTAAATTATATAAAAGGATAATCATAGACCTTACAAGTAATTGTATTAAGGGGCACCTGGGTGGCTCAGATGGTTAAGCGTCTGCCTTCAGCTCAGGTCATGATCTCAGGGTCCTGGGATCGAGTCCCGCATCGGGCTCCCTGCTCCTCGGGAGCCTGCTTCTCCCTCTGCCTCTCTCTCTCTCTCTGTCTGTCATGAATAAATAAATAAAATCTTTAAAAAAAAAAAAAAACAAGTAATTGTATTAAGAATAGATTCTAGATTGATCCAGGTGCAGATAGACCCAGTGTACTTAATCTAGTGAGGATCTTTGCCACTAAGTCATTTAAAAATATGATTGTCTTCTTCATGCCAAGTACTGTGATAGGACATATCAGCAAGTCTCTGTCTTTAAGAAATTCAGAATCCAATGAAAAGACATGAACACTAACAATTTAATGTGATAATAAATAAGTGCTAGAGTAGAACTATAGATGGAGCATTATGAGACCAAAGAGAAATATCCTACTCTTCCTGGAAATAAAGAAAATTTCATAGCATAAAGGGCACTTCAGTGAAGTAAGAAATCAAGCAAAATGAAGAAAGAAGAGAGAGCAATTGGGGCGAAATACAAATAGCACATTTTTCTGTATGCCTGGATGAGGGTGTGAGCTAGAAAATGATGATGATCTGGCCAGGAGAAGGAATGGCCTGGCATGTTCTCTAATCACTTGCACATAATTTAAAGCAATGCTGCCCAACAGAACTTTCTGCATTGAGGCAAATATCCTTTATCTGTGCTATGCAATGAGGTAACCACTAGCACTTGTAGCTACTGAATACCTGAAGTGTGACTAGTGCCACTGAGGAATTTAGTTTTAATTTAATTTTGTTTTCATTTTATTTTAATTATTTTAACTTTAAATTCAAATAGCCACGCATGGCTAGTGGCTACTGCATTGGATACCACAGATCTAGAGGAAAGGGGTCTTCATCCTTCTTCTGCCTCTACACTGTCCACATGCACAACACACACCTATCAGTAGCATTTCTGCTTACATGTGAGATGTGTGGCAGGATGTTTAAATAGAAGTTTGGAGGAGCGCCTGGGTGGCTCAGTCAGTTAAGCGTCTGCCTTCGGCTCAGGTCATGATCCCGGGGTCCTGGGATGGAGCCCCGCGTCGGGCTCCCTGCTCAGTGAGGAGCCTGCTTCCCCTCCCCTGCTCCCCCTGTTTGTGCTCTCTCTCTCAAACAAATAAATAAATAAAATCTTTAAATAAATAAATAAATAAATGGAGGTTTGGCAGAAAATGTAAGGCACAAGTATTAGAAAGAAAAATGAATCATGTAATAGGTCACCAAGTGTATTAGGGTTTTTCAGAGAAACAGAACCAGTGGACACACACACACACACACACACACACACACACATCAGCAGACTAGAGACCCAGGACAGCTGATGGTGCAGTTCCAGTCCAAGGCCAAAGACCTGAGAACAAGAAGAGCTAATGGTATAGTTCCAGTCTGAAGGCGAGCAGGCTCCATACCCAGGAAGAACTGATGTTTCAGTTCAAGTTCAAAGTCAAGAAAAGCTGATGTCCCAGTTCAAAGGCAGTCAAGCAGGAGGAATTCCCTCTTACTCAGGGAAATATGGGGCCTTTTGTTCTATGCAGCCTTCAACTTATTGGATGAGGTCCACCCACATTACGGAGAGCAAGCTGCTTTAGTCAGTCTCCTGATTCAAATGTTAATCTCATCCAAAAATACCCTCATAGAAACACCCAAAATTGTGTTTAACCAAATATCTGGGCACCCTGTGGACCAGTCAGTCAAGTTGACACATAAAATTAACCATCGCACCAAGTAAAAACTAGTAAGAGTACTTATTAGAGACTTTTAAACCTCTCACTCTTGTGAAGAATGTAAAAGAACTGAGGGAGTTTTGGAGATAATTCGTGGGGACTCCAGAGACAGTTACTTGTGGGTTGGTCTGCTGTGAGAAAGGCTCCACTCAGTCTTAATGAGAGAGCTTCAGTGGAGAGCTTAAGAGGTGTCCTTGCTCTTATAGTGATGCAGTGGTTTGGAGTCTGACTCCCACCTGAAAAATTCAAAAAACAGAGTGGGGCTGCATAGTCACTCCAGGCAGGAGGAGGGAAGGAGAGACAGCAAATTTCACTCAACTGGACTCTTACTCATGCTTGACACAAAGTATGCAGAAATCTTTTCCATGACTAGATGTGGGCCATATTAAGCTCCTCTAATAGAAGTTCACCCCAGGATGAAGAGGCCTCCACACAGTGATGCTTAAAATACAACAGCCTTCCTAGAATCAGAGGAGAGTATACCACAGGAAATGCAGGTAAGAGCTACCCAGCGTTGAGAGTTCTCAGAAGACTCACACCTTCGCAATCCAAGAAAGAAGAGGCTTTTAAGTTCAGTCAGGTCCTAAGAGTAGGAAATCAAGTTTTATATTTACCAGTAATGTAAGAGATTTCCAGCCCACATACCTCTTCCTCCACTCTGATCAAGAGGCAGAGACCACAGTTCACAAATTGAGGGAAGAAGAGCTAGTGCAAAAAGAAAAAGCTGACTGCATAATCTTCCCCAACTGCAAACTTTCTACCAGGTGGCCTTTAGCCAGGAGAAGGGGAATAAGTATAATTTAAATGAAGCTGGAAGCTGTCCATTGTGCAGAACTAGACAAATTAGAGATGTCTAACAGGTGGAACTGACAGCTCTTGATGGACACATTTTAGTAGGTGGTGAGGAAGAGAGGGTTTGAAGATCATGCTTGGGGTTCTGTTTTGGGTAATTCCAACTATGTGTGATAATCCTATGACTTTGGATTTTCTAAGATTAATTAGAAAAGTCAAACAACTGCTGGAATTTCCGTCTAGACTAGAGGAAAAACTAGCCCCATAGAGCAGAGTTTTAAGGGATTTGGAGGACCAAACGTTACTGTGTATCCCATAGTTATGCTTATGGGATACACTAACGTTTGGTCCTCCAGACACAAACACAATTATTTCAAATGGTTGTCCAGCGAGAGGGAGAGGACATGATCCCTAAAGCAGCATCTTAGAATCCTGAGGCAGGTGAGTGAAAATTTGCATAATTCAAAATACCTAAAACAAACAAACAAACAAAAGGTTCTGATCCTCCCAACCCAGATGAGAATCACTGCCATGAGGGGTGTGGAGCCATTAAATGATTACAAAAGGAGAATAATATAACTCATGTTTGAGTTTTAGGAAGCCTACCCTGATGCCTGAATGGGAAATAAAGAAGGACTAACTCTAAAGACTTTAAACATGAATGCTTACTGGAAGATAAATGCAATCATTCAGGTGAAAGATGATGGGTAATCTGAGCTAAGGTAAGGTAAGAATACAAAAAGAGGAAGAAATTCAGGGGATATTTAAAGGGCAAAAATTAATAGAGCTTAATGACAAAATTGGACATAGGTGGTAGGAAAGAGAGGCTGTTTGAGAATGACGCTCAGGGTTCTGACTTGGGTAATTCTGACTATATTATAGTAGAGACCCCAGAGACATGAGCTGAGGCTTGCATGAAGGTGACTCTTACAGTTGTCAAGGTAGAGCCAGTCCTGGGTGGGCATCCCACCGTATCATATGACTACATCATATCACCTTACTGTGGCAGGCAGAATAAAGATCGCCCCCAAATATCTATATTCTAATCTTAGAACATTTCAGGTTCTATGGCAAAGGGGAATTATGATTGCCTGTGAAATTAAGTTGCTAACCAGTGGACCTTAAAATGGATAGATTATCCTGGATCATCCACATTGGCCCAATGTAATTACAAGGGTCCTTAAAAGTGGAAGAGGAGGGAAGGAGAGTCAGTGCCAGAGTAACACAACATGAGAAAGACTTAACAGCCATTGCTGACTCTGAAGATGGAAAGGGGGCCAGGAGCCAAGAAATGCTGATAGCTATGGAAGCTGGAAAGGGCAAGAAAACTCCGTTTCCTCTAGAACCTCCAGAAAGGCATGCAGGCTTGTTGATGCCTTGATTTAATCCCAGGGAGACCCATTTCTGACTTCTGACCTCCAGAACTAGAAGATGATACATAAAGCCATGGAATTTGTGGTAATTAATTACAGCAGCAATAAGAAACAGATACACTTATCATTTATCCTTCTTTAGCAGATCACTGGTCTCAGATCTACATTCCAAATTTGTTTACCTCTAAATATGCTTTCTACTTTTCTTAACTATCTGCCATTTGCAATCTATTATGTATTTATGTAAAGTATTTATGAGCTGGTTACGATGTGCCCACAGCTGTGTGACTACCTCTATAGTAAGATAAAACTACCACGTGTATTCCCTATGAATGGTCAGCCCCCTCGAATTATCTCAATATAAACATAGAAGAAGAGAACACTTTGTAATGCAGTTTTTCTTTACTCTGTTAATCTAATCACCATTCTACTAAAACATTTCTCAAGTAATAAGTAATTTAGTTATAAAATTTAGGCAGCTCTCTGTCACAGGTATAAAACTTTGCTGTTGAATTAATTAATGTTTGGGAAATGCCATGTAAATGTTAGCTCTTACCCTTTTCTTATTTATAGTAAGTACATAACCTTAAATTTAATTCCATGCAATAGAAAATCCTGTGAAATACATGTGGTAATGATGGATGAACATTATTTGCCCTTATGACTTTATCTATAACCTACATATAATATTCAAAACTTGAAATGATGAGGATACTATCTCGCAGGTCTACCTTGGCCCAACACTCATGAAACATAAATGTGAATGATTTTGGCTGGAAGACTTAAAAATGAATAAAGATGTAATGAAGCCATTACATATTTCATATATACCTTTAAAATGGGGAGGTGGAGGGGTGGGAGAGACAAGACTGTTAAAATTATGTCTTTTGGGCAATGAGAATATCATACGTATTTACATAAGGTCCGAAATATATTTCCAAATAGAGATAAAGAAAAGACGATTTTGACTTTATTTTAAAGTCATAAATAGTCTAACATTAGGTTTATATTGCAGATCACCAGCCTCAAAGATGGGGCCCATCTGTAAGGATATATTATATTCATTGTGCCTCTGCCAGATGTTCCTAGAGGTTAATAGAAAAGAGCAATGGGGCCCCCAAAGAGAGAAGCTGTATCATAGTCTTCATAGGTCTAGGAGTGGTAAGAACATTATGTTCTTCCACAAAGTGGCAGCCAGCCAGATAGGCAAGGGAGCAGAGAATCTGACCTTTGTGTTATCCTTAGTTATAACACTACCACCTAAAAGGACAAAAATGTAAAGTGGGTCACGAAGAAATGCATGAATTATATAAGTAAAAGAAATTGAAACTTGACTCCAGGTACAAAGCAAGCTAGAGATACTCTACTATAAAATTCCAGAATCTTGCACCCTAGCCTATGCCCTTAAGCTACAAAGACACAAAATCCTACTCTCTGAAAATGATACTGGAAGCTGTAATTTGATTAAGGTTGAGATACCATGGTTATAAATTGCACACGAAATGACAAATATTTAAAACATTTGAAAATTGCTTGTTGTATTTCTTAAAATTAAGCCATATACCATAAATCTCAAAATGCAGGGTAATTGCAGTCTCCGGGATGGCAAGTCTGTTTGTATAGCACAACCTATATTTGAGCATCTCCAGAGAACTAAGGTGTAATCTGCTACAGCTGTGTAATTGAAGAAGATCTGATGCATGGAGCTATACAAGTTATTTTCAACTAACAGAGTTCAGGATATTTTTCTTTGAGAATGAAAGCGTAAAGCTCTGGGTTATAATTGTATTTCTACCACACTAAAGGAGCTTACTAATGCTAACACTGTGATAAAAGCAGGTCCTGAAATAGTCCAAATGTATTAAATTTCAACTCTACTTGACAATGTAATTTTTAACCGACTTTTAAATAATGTAAGCAAAATGCACCTAAGCCCATATAGACAGTGAATCCTCGGCTGAATGTTAATTCGAATATGTGTTTTGCAATAAGTAAGTATCTTGAAATACAGCAGCTTCCTGTTCACGGTATCTGCCCCCGCAAATCTTAAAACCAAAGTTATTCACGGCATATTCAAAAGAATATTGTTTTCTGCCTATGTATACATGATTGTCCCAATCATTCATATTGACTTTCCTGCAGTACTCAATACTTGGAAACTTCCATAGCCTTTCCTCTCTGGAAGCTTGGTAGCCCCTTTTCCACTTTATTAATTAATTTGAGAGTCATGGTTTGTCCCTGAATTGACTTTCCACCAAGTAACATCAAGAGGGTTTGATTTCTGGATCTTGCCTTAATGAATAAGAATTGCAGTCCAACTAACTGGTTATGGCCCATACCTAGGTATGCTTCTGAAGTAACCTTAGCACAACATTAGATATGACCCAATTCCTTCTCTACCGGAGGACAAGCTAGTAAAGGGAATGCTACAGGATCACCAGGGACTTCTAAAGAGCTTCTAGCTTTTTGGTGGTGGTTTAAAAAACACCATATTATTTGTAGGACTTGGAACAGTGAGGACTCTCTGTTCTCTGCAAATAGACCTTGAGCTTGTTAAGAGGCACTATCAGGGAATGCAGCTCTTTACAAGGTCCTCTTTCAAGGTCAGTATCTATTCAGAGGGCAACCTCTCTAAGAATACAGCTGGAAGGAACTCACATGAGGAAGTGAGAGGAGGAGGCTGACAAGTCAACTGCCCATGTCAGCCAAAAGAAGAGTCAGCAAGATGGCAGACACCACAGGGAGATTGATTAGATTTCATTCCCTTTTGTAGCCCACTATTTTAATTTATTCATTATCATTGTACAATAATTATCCCTAACTTTGCACAAGGCATAAGTGTTTTAATAACAACACTATTATTATGTTAGAATTAGTTCACATAGAACTAATCTGAAAGCTTCTTTGTTAGACGGTGAACTCTGTGAGTAAGAGACATATTCGTTTGTGTATGTATAAAACCTAGCATACACAGATAGCAGATAGCATACACATAGCAGATAGGAGGTACCAGGAAATTGCTTATTAATTTGACATTTTGAAAAAATATCCCTTAAGTGTCTAGTGTCTATGTTTTCCTTAGCATGGACATTTCGTAGTCGCTGGAAACTTTATGTAATGAACAAACATATTTAACACCATATACAATGCTACAAGATTGATTATACCATATGTTATTACTCTTGTACCTTTCATTTTGCTTATTAAATTGATAGGAATAAATGCCAAAAAGAAACACATATTTAAGAATTTTAGACACATTTAGAATTTTAGGTATATTTAGAATTTTAGACATGTTTAAGAATGTAAAAATTCTCATTAGCCTGAGACAGTTTACTGTAGTTGGGGAGCAACATGATATAATGGAAAACTATTAGTAGCATTCAGGAGTGTGTTCAGAGTGGGTATTCAACAAATGCCGTCACATGATTGACTGCTAAAGGAAGAATGGAGGGTTTTGGTGCTCCATGAAAATGAAAGCCTAATGAATGATGAAATGAATTTCTGATCAACATGGGGAAAGTACCAGTACTATTAAATCCTGCATTGTTACAACTGTGTCCACGTTCTCATTCTTTAGCTCCATCGGGTAGATTCAGAAGCAGAGAAAATTCAGTAACATGATTCTGAGCATGGTTGTCTTGATTCCCCTCCACCCCCCTTCTTTCAACCCCAAAGAGAAGTGTCACAAAAATGTAAGATCCCAACTTTGCCTGCATTAGTTACCTCCCCTTTGCTTGGCTTCTCTCACTTGGAACACAGAAGCGGCTTGTGATTTAGATCCCTTTCTATCCAGCTATGCGGAACTGAGAGGTCAGTGAGCTGAAGAGGGATCACTGTGCCTCCAGCTTCGCTCAAGCAACAGACTGCAAAGGCTGAATAGTCCAGAGTGAAATGATCATGATCCAAAGCCTGAAAATCACCATTAGCAGAACACTTACAGCATTAGAAAAAAAAAAAAAAAAAAAGTTTGAAGCTAGGTCGCCATCATGAACGACACAGTAACTATCCGGACCAGGAAGTTCATGACTAACCGACTACTTCAGCGGAAACAGATGGTCATTGATGTTCTTCACCCCGGGAAGGCAACAGTACCTAAGACAGAAATTCGGGAAAAACCAGCCAAAATGTACAAGACCACACCAGATGTCATATTTGTGTTTGGATTCAGAACCCATTTTGGTGGTGGCAAGACAACCGGCTTTGGCATGATATATGATTCCTTGGATTATGCAAAGAAAAATGAACCCAAACACAGACTTGCAAGACATGGCCTGTATGAGAAGAAAAAGACATCAAGAAAACAGCAAAAGGAACGCAAGAACAGAATGAAGAAAGTCAGGGGGACTGCAAAAGCCAATGTTGGTGCTGGCAAAAAGTGAGCTGGAGATTGGACAACAGAAGGAGTAAAGATGCTGCAGTGGCTTTATCTGGTTGTGCAGATTTTTCATGAGAGGATCAATAAACTAAGAATGTTAACGTGAAAAAAAAAAAAAGTGCTTTCCTTTAGGGGTGACTGGCTGCAGGGCTGCTCTCTGTTAGGCAGGCTCAGAAAAACCTCTCTCCCTGGGGATGTCACATGCAAGGAAGCTCTTCTCTGCACTGGGGATAGCACTTCATATGCTCTCAGTCAAGGTGAAATCCGGAAAGATGAAAAAACTGAAATATTCTTGACCTGAACCTCCATAGAGATCTGGAAGTGTTCAGGTAAGATACCTACAGCCTTGGGCAAAGAAGCACTCCCTAACTTAAGGTTGAGTGGCAGGGCAGGTAAACATCTTATCAGTGAACTTGACTAGAGAACTTGGGTGCTCAATTTGCTTACAAATTTCCACGTTGTTGGACAACTAAGTAGAGCTAATAAGATTACTATATTCTCCACTTTTAGCATACATATCTAGAAAGCACAGTTACTCAATGACCAAACTTTTAACAAACCCCTTATGCAGTGGAGCCCTGCAAAGACTTTCTTTTCTTTTTTTTTTTTTTAAAGATTTTATTTATTTATTCATGAGAGACAGAGAGAGAGAGAGGCAGAGGGAGAAGCAGGCTCCCAAGGAGCAGGAAGCCCGATGCGGGACTTGATCCCAGGACCCTGAGATCATGACCTGAGCCGAAGGCAGACGCTTAACCATCTGAGCCACCCAGGCGCCCGCCCTGCAAAGACTTTCAAACCTTGATGGTGTATGACATGAACACAGCAGGTCAATATCCATTAAATTTGGACAGCCCTTGAAACAGTGCAGGAAGGTTAGTGGTTCAGAGCATGGCTTTGCATCCGTACCACCAGACTTGAAACCCTGATCTTTCCTACTCAATAGTTATGTGACTATGTAAATTATTTAACCTCTCAGTGTCTCAATTTTCTTATCTATAACGTGGGGATGATAATAATGTACCTACTTCACAAGAATAAAAGTGATGAACTTGGAGGAGTGTGTGAACTTAGCACTTAGTGCTTAGTAAGTTTTAGTTTTAATATCTTAATTAGCACTTAAACACGTGAGAAGGAAATACTGAAAAAAATAGTGTCTAGGTTCTGAAGTCTTATTGAAGGATGAGAAAGTTCATTTGATAATGGATTTTAAAAGAAAAAAAATAAAAATCCAAGAGCATGAAAGGGAATAAGAGCTGAGGCTATTGTGGTCCCAGATTATACGCAAGAAGAAGAAAAGTCCCCAAATTATGGCAATACTTAAATGGGTTCTTCATGAACATCTAAAAAATTATGTGATTTAATCAGTCATTCATTAAATTTTAAATTAAGAAAAAGCCTTATATAGAAGATAGCCATCTAGACACTATAAGAGGGATTTTTAAAAATGCTATTAGTTTAGTTTTCACATAATTTCTTTATAAGACTATAAATGTCTGTAGACCAGTCTATGTACATCAAATTTTATATAAAAAATTAAGCTTAGGTTAGTTATTTCTAACAAATCAAGCAAGTTGTCCATATAAAATTTACCATTGCTTTCATATACAAGCACATCTAAATAGCTAAGAAGAAAATTCTTACTTTTTAAATATAGCCCAAGGTAGCAGTAATGTTGTTCTTTCAATTTGAGATTTATTTACATATTTGTTATATGATTGATGCAAATAGATCAATTTCTTCACCATCATATTAGGACTGGCACAATTCAAAAGCATTGTAGGAATTTGAGACATGTCAATTCACTGACCATGAACCCCAATTTTCCAGTTTTAAAACTGAGGCCCAGAGAATAGAACCAATTTGCCTAAAATTATAAATAAAATAATGCACAAGCATGGTTGTCTCACACAGAGAACTTGCTCTTACTCGGGAAGGACAATACAACACTTCACTGCCAGTGTATTCATGTCTTAGAGCTGCCATAACAGATTGTCACAAACTGGGTTGCTTAAAATAACTGAAATGTATTTTCTCATGGTTCTGGAGCCAGAAGTCCAAATCAAGGTGTGAGCAAAGCTTCATCCCTGGGGGCTCAAAGGGAACATTCATTTCTTGCATCTTCCAGCTTCTGGCAGCTGTCAGCATCCCTTGTTTTGTGGCTTTCTCTCTCTCTGCTCCCTCTTTAGTCACCTTCTCTGGCTGGGTCTAACTCCAAACCTCAGTTACAGACCATCCAGATAATTCTGAATAAATCCTCCTTTCAAAATCTTTAACTTCATCACATCTTTTGCCATATAAGGTAATATCATAGACTCTGGAGACTAGATCATAGATATATTCAGAGGGTGAGGGAAGGAGGATGGGGGGCAGAAGGGGGTGGCAGGGAGCAGGCATTATTTAGCCCACTACAGTCAGACAGTGTTAATAAGCTTGTGGATACCTCTAAAACAGATATTCCATCTCTGAGGGGCTTCAGGTAATACAAGCTTAAGAAATTATTTTCCTGGGGCGCCTGGGTGGCTCGGTCATTAAGCGTCTGCCTTCCGCTCAGGTCATGATCCCAGAGTCCTGGGATCGAGCCGCGCGTCAGGCTCCCTGTTCCGCGGGAAGCCTGCTTCTCCCTTTCCCGCTCCCCCTGCTTGTGTTCCCTCTCTCACTGTGTCTCTCTCTGTCAAATAAATAAATAAAATCTTAAAAAAAAAAAAAAGAAATTACTTTCCTTTGCCATTTGCCCTGCAACTCACTTCTCTTAATTAACTTGAATGTTGTTATAGAACTGCAGAATTCTATCAGTAGCAACCAATTTTTATCTAAATTTCAGAGTTGTAGTTAACCTTGACATGAGGATTCCGATTAAACATGACAGATTAGATACACCCAATGATCTCAGTTTATTCCTGAAACTCCACAAAGGAGACAGTTAAGGAATAAAAACAAGTAAAAAGATACAAGGTCAAAGATTGCAGTAGAAGATACCTAAGCAGAAGAGATATATCAACCAAATTCGGAAAGATGGAAAGGTGGACAAGTGATGACTGACTTAATAGAGCCTGGAAAGACAACCCTAAGTTTGCAAAGCAAGAAGTGAATAATTTGCATATGGATTCATACCTAAAAACCCCAGAAAAGCTGAGGAGTTGAAGGCAATACTTACCCTCAAAGGCCAAGTGAGAGGTAAAAATTCAATAATACTTTATCTGCAACTCCAACTTCACAATTCTGAAAAGTAGAATTTTTTAAAAACTCAACTGGCAGCAAAACTTGACATTATCTGAACTAATTTGCTACCAAAGCGACTTAAAATGTGTAAAACTAATTACAGTCTTTAGTCACCTCTCTTAGTGTGAATATTCATGTTTGATTAAGGAGGCTGTTTTAAGTCCCCTAGGTCATATATAGGCCATGTACTATATTATTTTCTGAAATCTTAAAAAAAAAAAAAAACTGGATACAATTGTCTAAGGTTGGCACAGAGGAGGAAAAAATATGAGAAAAGTAGGGGGTTGGGTTCTCACTCTGAGGGTTTTAAATTCTCTTTTTAGCTCCTCAAGCCAGGCTTCTCCTGGAGCTTTCTCTGTCTGCACCACAGTGCTCACTTCCAGGTTTCTAGCTGTGTTAGGTACAAGCCAGGGGATACCAGAGAGAGGAAAAAAAGGAAAACTCATTGTTTATTTGGAGAAACATTGCACTGAATTTAGGAATCACTAGGGTGACAAAATCAATAATATCAGAAATGAAAGAGGAGACATTATAACTAATATCACAAAATACTTAGGATCATATGAAACTACTACAATTATACACCAACAAATCAGAAAACCTAGAAGAAATGGGTAAATTGCTAAAAATATACAAACTATAAAGACTGAATCATGGAGAAATAGAGAATCTGAACAGACCAATTACTAAGTAAGGAGACTGAATTAGTCATCAAAAACCTCCCAACAGAAAAAAAATCCAGGACCAGATGGCCTCACTGATGAATTCTAACAAACATTTATAGTAAAACCAATCTTTCTTAAACTCTTCCAAAAAACACGAAGTGGGGGGAATACTTCCAAACTCATTTTACAAGGCCAGCCTAATACCAAAGCCAGATAAGAAAACTACAAGAAAAGAAAATTACAGGCCAATATCCCTGATGGACACAGATATAGATAGGCCACAGATGCAGAAATCCTCAACATCATATTAGTAAACTGAACTCAACAGCATTTTAAAAGGATCATACACCATCATCAACTGGGATTTATTCCTAGGATGTAAGGATGGTTCAACATCTGCAAATCAATGTGATACACATTAACCAAAGGAAGGATAAAAATTGTATGATCCTCACAATAGATGTAGGAAAAGTATTTGACAAGATTCAACATAATTTTTGAAAAAAACTATCAACAAATTAGATATAGATGTAATATGTCTCAATATAATAAAGTCCATATACAACAAACCCATGTTTATCATACTCAATAGTGACAAGTTGAGGGATTTCCTGTGAAGATCAGGAACAAGGAAAGGTGTCCACTCTCACCACTTCTATTCATATAGTACTGAAAATTGTAGCCAGAACAATTAATTAAGAAGAACAAATCAGACTGGTAAGTCATCCAAATCAGAAAGGAAAAAGTAAAATTGTCTCTGATTGCAGATGATATGATTTTATGTACTGAAAACCCTAAAGACTAAACACACACACACACACACAGAGTTAGAACTAATAAAAATTGAGTAAAGTTGCAAGATACAAGATCAACATATAGAAATCAGTTGCATTTCTATACGCTAATAACTAATTATCTGGAAAAGAAATAATGAAAACAATCCCATTCATGAGAACAACAAAATCATAAAATACTAAGGTGGAAAAAGATGTGTACCCTGAAAATTATAAGAGAATGATGAAAGAAAGAAGACATGAAATTGGAAAGTTATCCAATGTTCATGGATCAGAATTAATATTGTTAAAATGTTCCTTCTACCCAAAGCCCTCTATAGATTCAATGCAATCCCTATCAAAATTCCAAAGGTATTTTTCATAGATATTAAAAAAAAATCCTAAATTTCATACAGAACCCCAAAAGACCCTGAATAGCCAGGCAATCCTGGGAAAGAAGAACAAAGCTGGAGGTGTTACACTTCCTGATTTAAAACTTTATTACAGGGATGCCTGGGTGGCTCAGTCGGTTAAGCAGCTGCCTTCAGCTCAGGTCATGATCCCAGGGTCCTGGGATTGAGTGCCGCATGGGGCTCCCTGCTCAGCAGAGAGTCTGCTTCTTCCTCTGCCTGCTGCTTCCCCTGCTTGTGCTCTCTCTCGCTCTCTCTCTCTGACAAATAAATAAAACTCCTTAAAAAAATAAAAAATAAAACTTTATTACAAAGATATAGTAATCAAAATAGGATGGTACTGGCATAAAAACAGACATATAGACCAATGAAACAGAATTGAGAGCCCAGAAATAAACCTACAGATATACAGTCAACTAACATTTGACAAGAGAGCCAAGAATATTCAATGAGGAAAAGATAGTCTCTTCATTAAATGGTTTTAGGAGAACTGGATATTCACATGCAAAAGAATGAAATTGGCCCCCTATCTTACACCATTCACAAAAATGAAATGAAAATGGAAATGAATTTATAGCCACTATAGAAAATAGCGTGGAGTCTCCTTAGAAAATTTAAAATAGAATTACCATATGAACCAATAACCACCCAGCAGTTCTGGGTATATGTCCAAAAAAAAAAAAATTAAATTAAATTAAATCTCTATCTTGAAGAGATATCTATGCCCCCATATTCACTGAAGCATTATTTACAATAATAAGACATGGATACAACCTTAATGTCCATGGATAGAAGAATGAATAAAGAAAATGTGGCATGTGTGTGTATATATGTATATACATATATACACACACACACAAATGAATACTATTCAGACATTTAAAAAACAAACAAGCAAATGCTGCCTTTAGTAATAATATGGATGTTCTTTGAGGGCATTATGCTAGGTGAAATAAGTCACAGAGAGAAAGACAAATACTGTATATTCTCTTATGTCTGGAATCTAAAAAAGCCAAATTCATAGAACTAAAGAGTAAGTGGTTGTTGCCAGGGGCTGGGGGATGGGGGAAATGGGAAGATGCTAGTTGAAGGGTATAAAATTCCACTTGTAAGGTAAATAAGTTCTGGAGATCCAGGATATAGCATGGTGACTACAGCTAACCATACTGTATTGTATACTTGAATGTTGCTAAGAAAATGTATCTTAAAGGTTCTCAACACAACAAAGAAATGGTAATTATATAAGGGAATGGACGTATTAACTAACTTTATTGTGGTAGTCATTTTGTAATAAATACATGTATCAAATCATCACATTGTACACCTTAAACTTTTATATGTTATATGTTAATTATATCTCAATAAAGCTGGAAGAGAAAAAGAGCAAGTCTGGCCATCACACTTCTTGATTTCAAACTATATTACAAAACTATAGTAATCAAATTAGTATGGTATTGGCATAAAAACAGGCACATAGATCAATAAAACAGAATAGAGAGCCCAGAAATAAATCCATGCATATATGCCCAATTCATCTTTGACAAAGGTGCCAAAAATATACAATGGGGAAAGGATAGTCCCTCTAATAAATAGTGTTGGGAAAACTAGACAGCCACATGGAAAAGAATGAAACTAGAAACTTATACCATACACCAAATCAACTCAAAATGGATCAAATACTTGAATGTAACACCTGGGATCATAAAACTTCTAGAAGAAAATATAAGGGATAAGCTCTTTTGCGTTAGTCTTGACAACAATTTTTTTTTATTTGACACAAAAAACAAAGGCAACAAAAAGAAAAACAAACAAGTGGAACTATATCAAACAAAAAATCTTCTGCACAGCAAAGGAAACCATCAGCAAAATAAAAAGCAACCCGTGGAATGGGAGAATATATTTGCAAACCACATATAAGGAGTTAATATGCAAAATATGTAAGGAAATCATACAACTCAATAGTAAAAAACACAAATAACCTGGTTAAAAATGGGCAAAGGACCTGAATAGACATTTTTCCAAAGAAGACATACAAATAGCCAACTGATACCTGAAAAGATGCTCACCATCATTAACTGTCAGGGAAATGCAAATCAAAATCACAGTATGATATCCCTGCATGCCAGCTGGAATGTCCATTATCAAAAAGACAAGTATAACAAGTGCTGGCAAGGATGAGGAGAAAAGAGAGCCCTTGTGCACTGTTGGTGGGACTGTAATTTGGTAAAGCCACTATAGAAAACAGTATGGAGGTGCCTCAAAAAATTAAAAATAGAACTACCATATGATCCAGCAATTCCACCTTATATATCCAAAGGAAATGAAATCAGTATCTCGAAGAGATATCTGCACTACCATATTCATTGCAATGTTATTCACAATAGCCAAAGTATAGAAATAGCCAAAGTATCCCTTGATGAATTGATTAAGAAAATGTGGTGGGTGTATGTGTATCTATATCCATATAGATACACACTGTTATAAAGATAGATACAGGGGCGCCTGGGTGGCTCAGTTGGTTAAGCGACTGCCTTCGGCTCAGGTCATGATCCTGGAGTCCCGGGATCGAGTTCCGCATTGGGCTCCCTGCTCGGCGGGGAGTCTGCTTCTCCCTCTGACTCTCTTCCCTCTCATGCTCTCTGTCTCTCATTCTCTCTCTCGCAAATAAATAAAATCTTAAAAAAAAAAAAAAAGGATGGCCATTGCTTTAAAATAAATAAATAAATAAATAAATAAATAAATAAATAAATAAATAAAGATAGGTACACACATACATACACACAATACACACAATAGAATATTATTCAGCCTTAAAAAAGAAGGAAATATGCCATTTGCAACAACATGGATGAACCCAGAGAACACGATGCTAAATGAAATAAGCCAGACAAAGACAAATCCCTTACATGCGGAATCTAAAAAAATAAAAATAAAAAATTAATTAATTAATCAATTTAATTAAAATAAATTTTTAAAAAACAAACTCACAGAAACAGATAGTAGAATGGTTAGGGTGGAGGGAAGGAGGAAATGTTATATCCATCTAATGTATTAATCTTAACAATAGCATGTAACCCTGTAATCCTTTAAAAATATTACCTCCCAAGCATCACAGAAAGCTAGTGAAGGACATACTTCAAGAAAACCAGGGAGTAAAGAAGAAATCATGAAATCAAAGAAACAGAGTCAACAGGAAAAAAGGAAGTTGAAATTTCAAAGATCATGTCTTAGAATAGCATTATCTTGAGAACACTCTTAGACAGTGCCCAGTCCAGGAGAATGATTATTCTACTGCTGAATACTAGAAGATTATTAGATTTCCTGGTGTGCTTGACCACACTGAAAGTACCACAGAAAACCAAATAAACAAAAACAAGGCAAGTATTACCTTCAATGAAAACAAAAAGCTGTAGAAGAAAGGAAACATAGTAATTGTAGTCGTCCACATGGCTTTGCCATGCATAATATTTCCACATAATAAAATGAAAACATCAAATATTCATTGATATATAGTTAATATAGCCTCAAGAATGGGGGAGAGGAATTACTGGAGTGAATATAGGGATTATGGGTTGGTGTGAGAAAATTAAATTTTCCAGAGCAGAGAGCCAAAGATACTACTTAAAATTTAAAATACAATAAAACTTAAAATAAAAAACTAGTTATATACATTTATATTTAGAAATAAGGAGGCAGGTATTGGAAGAAGCAAGTAAAAGACGTGAAACCTGTTACCTCCGAGTTAGAGACCTGGAGTTGTCTGACTTGAGCAGGAGACTGTTATTTTTCATTCTAAATATCTGACTCTTTAAAATATATGTTAATTTTATATAAATAAAAAAATGTAATTTTTAATAGAGACTAGTGATTGCATTAGCAAATAAATAAGATTAATGTAATTGTAATATCTTGCCTGTGCAAGTTTAATATTTTTCTTCCTCTCCTTTTCTATCTAATCTGCATTTTTCTATCTAAATTGCATTTTTTTTACCCCATTAATCTTTCTACAATACAGTACAAATCATGTTCTCTCAAAAAATTGTTTAGTGGCTAAACTTACTAATTTAGCATGCAAGGTCTCCACAACTTATTCCCCAACTATTTTCCTTCCACTTCATCAACAGATATTTGTGGAAAAACCGCTGTGTGTTCTGTTGGAAGCAGTGAGGATACAGTGATGAACAGGACAGACATCATTCCAATCTTTGAGGCACTTAAATTCTACATACTCACAGTTAACACCCTCTTTTTCTGGACCTTTGTCCTAAGACTTTTGGCTTGTCGGTCTTCTGCTCCCTCTTCAAGTACGTATATACAAAACCTGGTTATTCCTCAAGACAGAATGCAGATGCCACCCCCTTTGCAAGGTCCTTTGTGACCTCCCACCCCTGAGGAAGTATATTTTTTTCTCCAAACATCCTTTGAACTTGAGCCATGTGGCTTGTATACACTTACTGCTTTTCCCGTGGATTACAGCAAAACTCATATGCATGTTTTCCCAAGTAGAACCTGAGTTCCTAGAAAATACGGTACTGGACAGATTCATTCCAATAACCTGCACAGTACCCCTACACATAGTAGAAAATAAGCAATTATCTAGAGAATCCATTTGGCTATTTTCACCTACAAGCACTGGACCACCATATTAAATTGACAATTACCTCCTAATTTTTTGTTGTTAAATAAGTGTTTTGTGTTAGAACAGATTTAGATTTACAGAAAAGTTGCCAAGACAGTATAGAGAGTTCCTCTTACCTCAAACCCTGTTTCTCCTAGTACCTAACACTAATAATAGGACATGTTAATGTGGTACATTTGTCAAAATCAATGAACCACTTTTGATATATTATTATTAACTGAAGTCCATACTTTATTCAAGTTTCTTTAGTTTTTACTTAATTTTCTTTTTTTCTGTTCCTGGATCCCACGTGGTCTAAGATAACATGTAATATTTAGTTGTCAAGTCTCCTTAGGCTCCTCTTGGCTTTGACGGTTTCTCAGACTTTTCTTATTTTGGATGACTATATTAGTTTTCTATTGCTGCAGTAAAATACTACCACAAACTTAGTAGTTTAAAACTATATAAATTGATTATCTTCCAGCTCTGTAAGTCATATGTCCAGTCCAGTTCTCACTGGCCTATAATTAAGGTGGCAGGCCAGCTTGTTCCTTTCTGGATGCTGTAAGGGACAACTTTTCTCCTCCTTACCTTTTCAGGCTGCCCACATTCCTACCACAATGACCTTCGATCATTTTGAAGAGCATTATTCAGGTATTTTCGGAATATTCCTCCTTGGGATTTGTCTAATATTTTTTTTCGTGATTAGACTGACCTAATTAATGGGTTTGGGGAAGGAAGATCATTCAGGTAAAGTAACACATCACATTATCAAGTGTACATGCTATCAACATGACTTATCACTGTTGATGTGCCCCTGAGTCAGCTAGATGAGGCAGTGTTTGTCAGATGTGGCAGACAGAATACTTACCCCGCCAGATATGCCTCTGACCTAATTCTGGAACCTATGAATACGTTAGGTTACATGACAAAGGAAAATTAAGGCTGTGGACACAATTAAGTTTTCTAATCAGCTGACCTTCAGATAGGAAGGTTATCCTGAACTAGCTAGATGGGCCCACTAGAATCAAAAGGCAGAAGAGAGAGTCAGAGACGTTATGAAGGAAGCAGTTCAAAATGATGGGATGTGAGAACCAGACCTGTTGTCACTGGCTTTGAGGGCAAAGGAAGGGGTTCATGAGCCAAGGAATATGGACAGCCTCTAGAAGCTGGAAAAAGAAGAAAACAGATTCCCCCCTAGAGCCTCCAGAAAGGAATGCAGCCCTGCCCACATCCCTGACAATACCTTGATTTTAGCCCAGTGTTGACTTCTAACTCACTGAACTGGAAGATAATAAAGTTGAATTATTTTACAACACTAAGTTTGTGATAATATGTTACAGCAGCAATAAAAACTAATATATCAGATTCTTCCACAGAAAAAATTCTTCTTTTTGCCCTATTGCCACAGACTACCCTTGGAAGGAAGGCACTATGCACTGTCCATACTTGAGGAGGAGGATTTATACTCTACTTCCCTGAAGGTAGAATAGCTACATAAACTATTAGGAATTCTTTTGCAGGAGAAATTTATCTATTCCCCCATTTATTAATTTATTCAATCATTTATTTATGTCAGTGTGGACTTATGGATATTTATTTGATAGTTAGGGATTATTATATTTTCACTTATATTGCCTTAGCCAAAAATGAGTCCTATACCTAGCCCTAGCCCAACTGCTGGCAAAAAGAGCTCCATGACTGGTTTTGATCAACTGTGATTCACCGCTGGGGCTGTACAAAGTGTCCATCGCTGTTACCCCCCCCACCCCCCACAACACAAACACACAAAACAAAAACACAAGGAAGAGGGGGAAAATGTATAGTTTGCTGTTCAGTGGACAATAGATGCTGCAGGCAACTAAAAGACAATCTATTTGTATTTTTGCTTTGTTTTAATGTGAAATGGGTTCAAAAGACGCTGGTGTTCTAAATCTATCAAGCAGAGACACTGAACTGATCGATTTATCATCACATTTGAAAATAAATGTCTTATGGTCTTGACATATATAGGCAGCTTGGAAAGACAAAAGCATGCTTTTCACACTGAAACGGTGTAAAAGTTAAGGTTTTTTTTTTTTTTAAGTCTTAAAAGATTTCAGGAATTTGCTATACATATCCCAATAAAAATTCCCAGAACACAAACTTTCAGGATGAATTGCCTCTTTTTTTCTGCCCATGTGTCCCATCCTAGCTAGACTACAGTCCCCAGTCATTCAAACACCATTTTAGGAAGTACTGTGAAGGAACCATGCAGATGTACTTAAAAACTCTAATCAGATGATTTTAAATAAGGTAGATTATCCTGGATAATTTGAATGGGCTTGACTAAATCAGTGGGAAGAATTTAAAAGCAGATTTAAAGAAATTCTACCCATGGACAACTACCACCCCTGTCTATATGTTCAAGCCACCCATGATCTTCCCTTCCTGATTATCTGCCTGATAGATTTTGGACTTGCTTAACCAGCTGCCATAATCGAGTAAGGCAATTCCTTATAATAAATATCCCTGCCTCTTTCCCTCCCTCCTACCCACTGATCTATTTACCTACCCACCTATCCATCCATCTATCCATTCATCCATCATTCCTACTGTTTCTGCTTCTCTGGTTGAACTCTGAAGCACTTAGAGACAAATTCTTTCAGACAGGTTCATCTTCTGCTTAGTGTTATAATAATATTCCTTCTACACTCTAATATTTCTATAATGCTTTTACTCTTAAAATTATATCAACTCTTAAAGATAAAGAAGTAGGGCGCCTGGGTGGCTCAGTTGGTTAAGCGACTGCCTTCGGCTCAGGTCATGATCCTGGAGTCCCGGGATCGAGTCCCACATCAGGCTCCCTGCTCAGCAGGGGGTCTGCTTCTCCCTCTGCCCTCTTCCCTCTCATGCTCTCTGTCTCTCATTCTCTCTCTTTCAAATAAATAAATAAAATATTTAAAAAAAAAAGATAAAGAAGGGGTTTCACTATTATCCATTAAGTGTTCAATGCACTCTTTGTTAGTCACATTCTGTAGAAGGAAATTTCTTCTGAGTTTAGTGAATTAGAAGGGAAGGACCGAGATCGAGAAAAACTAGGGCAGAATACAGAAGGTGGAGATAAGCATTCACAAGATGAAAAATAATACATGTTGATGTTTTGATGAAATAAATACATCTAAAACATCTGCTGGTTTGGAGGTGCTTTCACTATTCCACAGGCTTCTTGACTCAGTGCTAGAAAAGTAAACAAGAATCCAAAGCCGAAGAACTCTGGCTCCTTTCAATGGGGGCCAAATCACATCAGTTTTATTTGCTTAAAAACTAAACCTCTTTAAATTCCTTAGCTGTGATGAGGAAACTTTCTTCTCTCCATTATAGTTATTTAGTCTTTATGGCTTAACTGAAAAATAATTAATGAACCACAGAAATTATCCTTTCCCATGAATCCATCTCAGGCAATCTTTTCAGTCAATAATCTCATATTCTTGTTTGGTATCTTTTTGTAATCAAAGTAGCACAGGGTTTGAAAATACAACTCCTGGGTTTGAATCCAGTCAAATCTTATATGAGAACACTTTATTTCCCTCCCCTCTTTATTTTTCACCATTATACTCACCATTTTCTTACATTCTTTTTTTTTTTTTTTTTTTTTTTGAGAGAGAGAGAGAACTCAAGCAGTCTCCCCACTGAGCACAGAGCCCAATGCGGGGCTTGATTACATGACCCTGAGATCATGACCCGAGCTGAAATCAAGAGTCAGAAGCTTAACCAACTGAGCCACCAAGGTGCCCTTTCTTACATTCAATATCATGTATTTATTCATCTTGCTTAATGTCTTTCTCCCCAACTAGAGTCTAGAATATAAGCTCCAGAAGGGCTGGTCTTTTGTCTGTGGATTTACTGCTGAATTCCAGTAAGTAGTACAATACCTGGCACATAGTTGATGTTCACCAAATACTGAACAAACAAACAAACCTCATTCTGTTACTGAGTCTATAATATGGACATAATAATAGTACTTAATTTATTAGATTATTATGAGGGAAAAGATGATAATGACTGTGATGCACTGGAATATCCCAGGCAACCTGAATTCAGAAACTTTCTATAGGGATTCCAACATCTGCTTCCCTCCACACAGAGTACATGAGGGACAAAGAAATACGGGGCAAAAATAAAGCATGATTATTTTTATCCTTTCTCAGAATTACTACTCTACTATAATTTTTTTTAAGATTTTATTTATTTATCTGAGAGAGAGAGAGAGACAGAGGGAGAGCACAGAGGGAGAGGAGAGGAAGAAGGAGACTTCCCACTGAGCAAAGAGCCCTACATGGGACTTGATCACAGGACCCTGAGATCATGGCCTGAGGCGAAGGCAGATGCTTAATGACTGAGCCACCCAGGTACCCTCTGCTATCATTTTTTAATTCTTTATCTATGACATTGTCTTGAGTTGGGCATTGAAAAGTTTGTTAGTTTGCTTTAACCTAGTACCGTACTGAGTAGGGATTTAGGAAGAACCTTTTGCTGCTTATCATTTAGTTAAGTCAGCTAGCCAGTCAACAAATAAGATAATCGCTGCCTGGCATTCTGCTCCAAGTGGCAACACCTTAAAGATCAATAAGGTATTTGTTCCAGTAACTAGTAATAACATCAAGAAATCTTTCCTCAGACATAACCCAAATACCTTATGCTGCGCTTCGCACTTTCTCCTTCTTATTCTTTCTTTACTGGAAATGGAAGAAAAATGGATATCCCTTCTGCAATAAAATACTGAAAAGACCTTGCAAATAAACTCTTTTGAATATTCAATTTTAAACCCTGTGACCAAAATTTGCAAGGCTTATTCTCCAGTACTCTGAAATTGAGAATGAATGATCCAGTGTTAAATAAAAAATACTCACAAATGAAGTCCTCAGGGACACATGAGAATGTTAACAGTGGTTATCTCTGGGTCACAGGAGAATTTTTGTTGATATCTTTATTTTTTTCTGCAGTGAGCCTGCATTATTCATGTACATATATATTAATTCTAAAACGTGTTTTTTCCCCCTTTAAAATGGCATTTTAAATCTTGGGGTAATAGAAATTTTGCAAATGTCTGCGAGGTCTTATTATCATTAAGTAGAATGAGAGAAGAGATAAAAAGCAAACAGGAGAGTTTGAAACATGAAAATAGATAACCACAGGTCATATAAGAAATATGTAGTCAAAAGTTCAATAAACCCACTGTTTCGGCAACACAGCTAACTCGAACCACTTATAAGCAACTTCTCTGGGCCCTTCTGATATTTTCCCATAAACACTAAGAGATCTCTGTGTTCAGGGACTCCCAAGCTATCAGCAGGGGACAAAACACAAAGCACCTTTTTTTTTACTAATAATATTTTATTTTAAAACCCCATTGATCTTAAGCAACTTCCACAATTGCAAATTGGGGGCTTTTTCAAGTAATTTATAGGGGAAAACTGTGACGTTTATCTATAAAATGAAATGAAATAATACTTGCATTTCCTACTTTGGGGAAATTTTATGTTAAATAACTCCGAGAGGCAGAGATGACAAAGCATTGAGAAATATTTAAAGAGTTCATTTCTCTTCCTGATAACAACAAGGTTCATTTTGTGCTCTCAGAGGGGAAATCAGATCTGATTTACCGCCAACTATCTCAGCACCACGATCCACATTTCACATTCTTTAAACAGTTTCAGCATAGCAATGCTATCACTGTCCCTTCACGGTGGGGTTGGTCAACTGCCAAATGCCTGACAAATCATCAAACGCTTTCATATAAAGCTACCTGTTTCCTTATCATGATAAAGCATGATGCATAGCATGTGGCAGCCCATCATAATTTTATGATGAAAAAGAAACTATATTTACACAAGCTTTCTTTGGAACAGGGCAAACAGTGGCAGAGAAAGGACTGCCTGGAACTATACGTAGTCTTCCCTCTCCTCCTCCTTTCCTTCGTTCACCCAAACAGCTAAGTAGCTCGCTCCTTTCCTTGCCCTGAAAAAAACCAGGTAAGATTTTAAGAAAGCCGCAGAAGCATCTGAAAAGTAACATTGGCCAGCCTCACTCTCATAATCCTCAAATGACTATTCTGATCCTGAATCCTGAGCAGACTAGTAGGTGAGCTAAGAGGAAACATTAGCGAACAGGCTATGAATTTAAAAATCCAGCAGAAAAGGAATTAAAATGTTTAATCATTGTACCAAGCTCATAAGGTGTAACAAAGTGAATGCTAGCTGCCTTGGCTGATTTGCTGTCTGGAGGAAAGATGGTTTGCAGCTCTCTGAGGGTGGGTGGGAGTTATATTTTATTGTTTCTATTTTTTCCAAGAGCTGGATCCAAGCTGGTCAAAATCGTGCTGCAAGGTCAAACTCTTAGGGGCACATTTCTATTCCTGAACCCACCCCAAGTCATCATTACAGCCCCTTTGTGCTTTTTACTCTTCCGTGGCAATTGCCATAAATTCTCGATGATAAGATTTGGAAGTGGAATGAGGAAGGCAAAAGGCAATCTAGTGTGCTCTTGAAGAGATACCAAGATAAAGGATATAACTCTATCCATCAATGTTCCCCTCTTGGATAACTAAGGGCGAAAAGTAAGAAAAATGTTAGGAGAGCCAGGTTAGTGAAGCCAGGATACTGAATTCATTGCTCAAGGAAAGCCAAGCAAAGCGGCATAATAAATGCTCATTTTCATACAAAGTATAATAAAGGCCTATTTTTCCCTTTCCAAAGTCTAAAAATGTTTGGGAAAGAGTTATATCAAAATTGTTTGTCTTTTCCATTCAAAATCATTACTTCTCTTTAGAATCCTGTGTTTCCCACCAAGACATGAATTGCCTTCCATTCACTAAAGATCTACCTAATTTATTTTTCTATTTAGCCATTCAATCTTGTTATTGATCCACTTTTCAATTAATTTTTTTCAGGGGGTGGGCAGACAATAAACACTGAAATACTTCTTCCTGACGAGCAGAGAAGAGGGGAAAAACTAGTCACCTTATAAAAAAAGGCTTTTTCTTCAGGAGAGAATAAGCCCACCCACCACTCTCAACTAAGCAGCCCACAGACTGCCTTCTACTGAAGGCCACATGTCAGAATTTAACCCTTCAGCAGTGTGCAAAACCACAGTGCTGTGTCTGGCCCCAGGGCCACAGGGCTAGCTGCTGCCATCACACATCCCCACTCCCCTGCTGGTGCAGTCCAGGTTTCCATGCTAACGTGGCTGTTTGTCTGTGCCCCGTGAGCTGTGTTCGTAGTTTTGCAACCAAAGCTCTGGGTACCTGCTGCAACACTCCTTTAGACACCTGCTTCATGACCCAACTGTCTCTCTCACATCACCTGTGGTCATCCTGTGCCTTCGGGCATGGGGCCCAAACCCTACTTATTCACTGTAGTCCATGAGCACACGAAGAAAGAGGGTCTATCCCATCTGCTGGACTACTTACCTGGGCAGTCTTGCCATTTGCGGCATGGGACTGGCTGTTGGGTAGGGCTAAAGATGTGTGAGGAAGACATGCCCAGGTGAGCAGCTCTGAGCCGATACTTCCCTTCATCTCAGGATTACCAGGAAACACATAACTAGGATTATCTATTCAGGCTGCCAACCCCTATTCTGCAGAGGAAAAATGAAGCAAAAATGATGTTGCCACGTTTAGGTAAAAGAAATTCATGGCAAAACTTGGTGCACAAAGTAGGGCCTGTCAATTTCCCATTTGCTAAAAGTATATATAGCAGATCACTTTAGAGAAAATTTAATTATTCATGTTTTTAAATATGCAAATTACTTATCAACAAATGTGATAAATGGACCACCATGTCCTTGTGAAGCCTCTGTTCCCTTGGACACTTTTGTCCTCCTACCCCTCAAGTTATTCAACAATATCTCCTTTCATATCTCTTCCTCCAATCCTCAATTTTTCAGCGTTGGGATCCTACTCTTTGGCTTACATTATCATGAATATGTTACCAAAATATGTATTTTGCAGGAAGAGAATTTATTATTTACAGTCCTCCCTTTCCCTCTCACCTCTACCACTCTTTGGCAGGTAGCTTCTGAACTAGATCTTTGCTTTGCAGAAAGAACTAAAAGGTGACCTTATGAATAGCAGGAGGTAGGGAAAGCTACACCCAGAAATAAAGGATTTGTCATGGAATATGGGGGGAGGAAGGGCAGTGGTAAAGGCAAAGATAAAGGTTGGAGAAAGGGGGTGAAGAGATCAGGCAGAGAGAACCTTTGGGAAAGAGCTTAAATACTGAAAAGGAACTATGTGAAAAATTTAGCCATGTGATATATAATATATCCTTTTTTGTCTCTCACAAAACCTCGTTACTAAATCCATATTATTCATCAATATTTCTGGAGGTGGATTTATACGAGGGCAGTTTTTGGTTTTTGTTTGTCTGGGGTACACGTATGTATGTGGAAACTGATCTCAAATGAGGGAAAATAAGAACAAAAGCAGCTCAAGTTCTGTGTCCCATCCAGATCTATTCTCTCAGATATAAATTGAATATCCAATTGCCTTCCTCCCAGGCCCACTTCACATAATTAAAACTCAACACAACCCAAACTAAACTCAAAAACGTGTTTTTCTTCTACCATTTCCCTTTCAGTAAATGATAGCTTTAGCTACCTAGTTGCATCTGCCACAAATCTTGAAGGATAGCTCCTTCTAATTCTTGCCCTCTACTTCAGAGCAGTGATCGTGTTTTTTCCTCATTAATACATCTTGAATCCACTTCTTTCTCTTCACTTTCTCTGTCACAGTCCTGACCCAAGCTATTATCATCTCCCTCTAGAACTACTGTTAAAGCTTCCTAAGTGGTCTCATGCTTCTAGTCTTGCTCCCTTTCAATCAGTATAATCTTTAAAATATATATCCTAAAAATATAAAATATATCATATCCTAAAAGCAGGTCTTCTCATAATTTTTAGAATAAAATTTAAACTCCCTATTTTTACTGACAAGGCCTTTCATGGTATGACTCCTGCTTAACTTTTCCAACCAATCTCACACATCCTCCTTTCCTTTCTTGGTGTTCCCAAGGTGCAATGATCACTTTTTTGTTCCTCTGAAGAACTCAGTAACTTCTTGCCACCTAATGTGTTGTTTGCTTTGCCTGAAAAATCTCAATCTCCACTCAATCTCTGATCTTCACCCACCTGACTTCTCTCTTCTACTCGTGCTGGGTCAGTTTGAATGTCACTTCTTCAGAAAAGTTTTCCTAACCTTGCGTCCCCACCCCCACTCCCTTGTTACTCCCAGCCTTGATCAGATCTTTCTGTTATATGCTCTCCTACCACAGTACACATTTAGGTCATAGCATTTATTTCATCTCTAATTAAATAACCTTTTCTATAATTATTAATGTCTGCCTCCACCACACACTCTCAGTTATATGATCCATATCGATATTGTTAGTATTATGTTGGTGAAATGCTAATTATTTAATGTTGTGTAGACAGTCATTTCTGGGCTCACCATTTCTGTAACAGATTCTTTCAAAGCTAAGACATTAAAAATTAAACATTTATATATGTCACATTCACATTTGTTATTTTTATTTCTCTATGCTTTAGAAGAAAGAATATGCCCACAATATCTGATATATATATATATACGAAATTAGGTTTGAGATAAGAATGAGACTAAAATAAAAATTCTGGGAATTTTGGGGGGAATGGCATTTTTTCTTCAAAGGACATGTCAGTCACTAACAAGGACAAGATCTCCCACCTTCCAAGGTAACCCTTGCACCTCTAAAAATAAAGAACTAGTATTAATTTTAATTCAAATATCACTCTCATTGCTGAGGGAGCTCACAAAAGAAGTTCATTAGTGTCACCTGGGGTGACAAGTTTATGGTTCCATCATTACATCTGCTAATAAATGAACTGATGGTATGAATCAAATTCACTAAAATCTCCGTTCATCTCGAACTGTGTTGTAAAAAATCAAAGTCAAGATGATGTGCTCCATGGTATTTCAGATGTAATAAAGCCTAAAGCTCTCACTGCAAAATGAGAATTATGTGCAGTCAGCTATCTTATTTAACCCAAAATGTTTCAAGGGCTAATAGCCCATGACATACTGCTCATCAAAATGGACCAAGAGAAAAGACATGGTTGAAATCAGTGGCTTATTCTATTGCCACTCATGACTGTTTCCACCTGTAAGAGAATCAGTATAAGCACAGCTATCCACAGATATCTCAGATGTCTCTCCCTGGGAAGCCACTTCGGTCCTTTCCTTCATTTAACACTCACTACTTATAATTCTTGATTCGCTCACTTGATAGGAATTTAATGTGTATTCAATAAATGTTCGTGGCTCTGTGAAAAAATTGTAACATAAGGCAAAATAGAGAGTCAAAGTTTAAAAACTAGTTAGCAAGGTGGTATTTATATCTTCCATTTATACATATTAACAAAAATAGTGAACAACTATTTTAAAGAGTGGGGAATCCTTTTACAGAGATGACTTGGTGGGTTTTAAGTGAATTTCAAAATAAAACATCATTGCAGGATAATTTAAGTCTAAGAAATATTCTCAGAGGAACACAAGAGAGTAGAGAATGTCACCTGTGCTTGTACGTGTACCTTGTTTACCGTGTTGGGTTGAGAAGAGAGTTGAAGAGAACAAGCTGCCTAATGCTGAAAGCAATAAGAGAAAATATTAGAAAGTGAGGCTACATCAAAAAGGATTTTTTTTAAAAGATTTTATTTATTCATTCGAGACACAGAGATACAGAGAGAGAGAGAGAGAGCATGAGCAGGGAGAGAGGCAGAGGGAGAGGGAGAAGCAGAATCCCCGCTGAGCCAAGAGCTGGACGCGGGACTCGATCCCAGGACCCTGGGATCATGACCTGAGCCGAAGGCAGATGCTCAACCATCTGAGCCACCCAGGTGCCCCAAAAAAGATTTTAAATACTGGGATGAGATCTGAATAATATTAAAAAGGCTAAGGGAGAGTTATACTGAGAGTAGGGAGTAAGTATGGTATTTCAATCAACAAACTTGGAAAACTGGAGGGGGACATCAGTTTGGGAACTACTCACGTTTGATATATAGGATTATACAGTAAAGGGCAAAGATTCAAATAGAACTGCCAAAAGTTTAGAGTTGAGAGGAGTTTAAGGTCCATGGGGTTCAAGTTTCCAGCAGGATTCAGGAATCCTTTCTGTAATAGTCCTAACAAAGGTGTAAATACTTTCTGTATTTGGAGACATTACTAGGAACCCCTTACTTATAATGAATTGAAATTTACTCCCCTGTAACTTGCACTTAAAATTTTCATTTCTGCCTTCTGGAACAACACTTGGATAAGACTATGTCCTACTCCATGTGATAATTTTTCAAATATATAACAGTCATCGCATCTCCCTTTTATTCCAACTTCTCAAGAATAACTGCCTTCTAGTTCCTTAAGGAATAGCTTATTAACATAACTTATAAATTTCTTATTTATTAACAGAGATTAGGCATCAAAAATATCTACCAACTATCAAAATCACTGATTGCTATTTTTGTTTCATGGCTGAATTTTATAATGCTTTCTCACGAAAAGAGGACAGTCATCTTTTTTCTTCCCCCTGAGAGTAAAGAATATAAAAAATACATGCAAAACTAGAATATCTTGCTCTAATGAAAATCCAGCACCAGCCAGTCTGAAGAATTTGTGATTGGGCTTCCAACTTAAATTTTAAAAATAAATTAAAAAGAATCAAATTCAATTTCCCAAGGGATTGTAATTCTCTACTTATATTCATGCTGTAAATTTGGCAGGCCATAAAGATTTTAGAAAAATTATCGTTATTATTGTCTGATATTTTTAAGAATGCATTTGCTTCTAAACCTTGAGGTGCATTCATGAAAAAGAAAAATCCATTTAAGTATCTATTATCTCTGAATGGAGACTGCATTGGATGAAACCTCCATACGACTAACAAATGTTTGCCTACCCAAATGACTTTTGCTCTGGCATCATGCCTCAGAAAATAAATTATTATTATTTATGATCATAATAATGTGTATTTACATTATAAGTTTCTCAGAGGAGCCGAAACCAGTTTTTGCTTATTCTACAGCACCTCTCATTTGTAAAAATCAGAAAACTACAGCTTTGCTGTTCAGAGAAGGAAAATGTGTCAGAAAGGCACAGGCCTATCAAAGCAAAAGTCAGTGTTCAATGTGCCAGCTAGTCAGAGGATACTCATGAATGCCATGAAGCAACACCCATGATGTCTAATCTTCCATTCAGTTTCAGCTACTCTGGTAAAATAAAAATCTTAGAAACTTAAAAATAAATGCCAGATGCTGTAAGTACCTACCATGTGACCAGCATTACGTGATATCAAAGAAGTGGCCCAGTCTCCAATCTGAGAAGACAAAATACCAAAATAAGAAATATCTTTGAGATTCTTGTAAGACAGAACATAATGACTTGTTTAAAAGCAGCAGAGCATTGTTAAATTACAGGACAAGAAATAAAAAGACTTCTGCGTTATTCGCTACTCTGCAACCAACCTGAAGCAAGTTATGTATCCTACCTGCAAAATGTAATAAGACCACATACCCTCATCCTATCCCAGAAGGATAGGTGAGGATTACTCTCATGGAAGTGTCTGGAGTTGCACAAATGGTTTTGTGATATACAAATTGCAGGGCTTTCATTTTGCTTTTATAATACATTCATGGCCCTTACACACTGGAGGGTACCTTCAGTTGTCCAGATTGTGCATCAACATGCCTCCCTCTGCAACATCTCCTGAGGATAGCTGAACACCAAGCTAAAAATATGATTCAATGATTACACATTAAATCACACAAGGTTGAGACATACAAGGCCTCAATTTACTTTCATAATACAAAATTAACCTTGTAGGTACAAAATTACAGTATATTTTATAATTATAGACATATCCTCTATGTTTATGAGACATGACAAAATACCTGACCTTCCCAATGTAGGTTAGCTAATTGTTTTGTATCTAGCAAGAGCAAGTTCATTAAACCTGTATCTCAATGTAAGTGTGACTAATACTTCTTCATCTTACCAGTTTTTATTACCATTGTTCGTGATACATTAATTAAATTTCATATTCAAGAATGAATTTAGAATTAAAAAATTTAGCCAAGTGCACCCCAGTGACTGTTGTTTATAATATACTCTCAGTGTAGAAAAAACTATAAATGACTTTATTTATCTGTATATTTGTTTTATCTCTTTCTACTAGACTATAAGCTACCTCGGGGCAGGGAAATTTATTTTTTTTAATTCATGTTTGCAACCATAGCTTCTAGAAAGACACTTTGCACATGGCAAGCAAATAATTAATATCTGTAGCATTCTTGGACAATATTTAGATTGAAATGAAAGATACGACTTTTTCAGTATATTGTGTTGTTATGTGAGTAGCATGTTGTCAGTTTAAATTAGTCAGGTTTCAATACTGGTCATATTCAGATTTATATGGGTTTTAAACAATTACAATCTAAAACCCAAAATTCCATCTAACGTACCTATATTTACTTGTCTTTCCTCTTGATGATCATTTCCTAAAAAGCCCAGTGTACTGCAGGTATGTAATGTCGTGTGATACTCTCAGAGAAATTCAGTCTTCTCAAAATAGAATCAAGGCATGGACTCCTTTTTAATTACAGTAGGTTTTAAAAGATACAGAAATCATCCTTTCTTATTCTTTAATTATAAATATTCATTTAGAGGAGAAATATCTTTTTTTTTAAGATTTTATTTATTTGACAGAGAGAGACAGAGTGAGAGAGGGAACACAAGCAGGGGGAGTGGGAGAGGGAGAAGCAGGCTTCCCGCTGAGCAGGGAGCCTGATGCGGGCTCAATCCCAGGACCCCGAGACCATGACCTGAGCCGAAGGCAGACGCTTAACGACTGAGCTACCCAGGCGCCCCTTAGCTTAGCATTTTTTATCTATTGGTACCAAAGTGCTATTTACATCTAATTCATGTGTTCATTCACTCACCCTTACAGTCAACACATAATTTTTTTTTAAGATTTTATTTATTTATTTATTTGATAGAGAGAAACCCAGCGAGAGAGGGAACACAAGCAGGGGGAGTGGGAGAGGGAGAAGCAGGCTTCCCGCTGAGCAGGGAGCCTGATGCGGGGCTCAATCCCAGGGCCCTGGGATCATGACCCAAGCTGAAGGCAGACCCTTAACGACGGAGCCACCCAGGCGCCACTAGAGGAGAAACATCTTAATATTTGAACATCCATAAAATTATTTGGTAAATAACAATTGAACCAAAAAAAGAAGAAAACCAAGAAAATACGCAATGCCAAATTTTTGATATATGCATTTCCCCTAACCATCACACTACTATTCCTTAGATTTTTTTCAACCTGCAACTTTCTGTCTTTCTTCTCTGTAAAACATCCAAGAACAATTTGCTTCTTACTTTCTTTCTCTGAGTGGAATTTATAGTAAACCTTATTTTTAATATGAAAGTCTGAGCTGAAGAATTCTAATATATATCATGGCAGCCCTTTATACAAAATGAGAAAAATCATGGTCCACATATTAAGATGTAACAATGGAATTAAGTGAGATATTGTGAAAGAACTGTTCTTTTTAACATCTATAGTCCATATGCCTTGTAGCAATGCTGCACAATCAATTTGACATTATTCAAGTGAGCAGCAATGTTAGTTATTTTAAGATACTTTAATTACCAGTAAGAATAGAAAACTATTAAGTGCTGATAGAAATGCAAATGAAATAAAGAAGTTTTATCTTGAAGAGCTAAAAGTAAATTTGTAGGAGCAAAACATAGATTCAAGAAATGAGTAAAAATAATTATAAATAAACATTCAATAAGTACAAGCCATATTCTACTCATTGACTATGTAAATCCTTTAGAAAAAAAAAAACAGTAATAGTTAACGATGGAGGAAGTTTGATAGGCTAGCAATTCCCACAAGTAGATCTAACAGGTTATAACAAATCAGGATCAGCTTCATTTCACATGCATCTGTACCACGTGAGTAAGAAGTATCACTGGCCACAATGCCCATATTGAAACAATGGATGAATAAAGCCAAGACAATGACAACAATCAGGCTCTAAGAGCTTTCCCATGACACATCAGCTTTGATCCTGAAGCACCTGAGTATTCAATCTCCCTCTTGAAGGAGGAACATGATAGCATTAATATTTTTAAAATGTAGTGGCATCATTTAGAATGATGCTTTAAGATAAGGAAAAGATTTTCCTAGAATCAGCAGGGAAACGTTATCTTTTATATCTAACGTAAGAGAAGATGAGGAACTGTGGTAGATCATCAATAGGACATACAGCATCAAAGGGGAGAGGATGAATAATGTCAGGGCTTAAAGTAGAATTTCTTTTTTTTTTAAGATTTTATTTATTTATTTGAGAGAGAGAGGGTGAGAGAGAGAGCACGAGCAGGGAGAAGGAGAGGGAGAAGCAGACTCCCCTGCTGAGCAGAGAGCCCGATACAGGGCTCGATCCCAGAGTCCTGGGATCAAGACCTGAGCTGAGGCAGACACTTAACTGACTGAGACACCCAGGTGTCCCTAAAGTGAAATTTCAACGGGAATTGTGTATGTTCTATTCCAATACAGGAAATCTTAGACTTCCCTGCTTTTAACATAGGACTGAAAATAAATACAGTCACTTGTGATTGCTAGATCCTATTTCAAAATTTGTAAGATACAAGAAAATACTAATAAAATTATTTACATATTTAGCCAGCTGCTCTTACAATTTAAACATCTTGTAACTCAAATTGTTATCAAACTCTTATTCTTCAATTGTAAAACATAAGCCCCTAGAAGGCAAAGACTGGAACTATTTATAAAATTAATATAAAATCATAAATAGGAGAAAACCTCAAAAAGTATCTCCACATTTTCCTGGTGTGATGGCTTTCTTAGTGAAAAGAAGATAAAATTAAAATTTATGATAAATGAAGACATAAAAACAATGGAAGACTCTGCGTAAAAATCATATTACATTATTGGTTTCTTCTTTATTTTATATAAAAATCCACTGCAATTCTAAGTAGCCATAAGTAAAATTATATTAAACACCAATTATTAATTAATAAATATTAACCATAGTTTAAGTTCAAAAATTAGTACATTTGATTTTCTATCTTTTTTTCCTGCCACTAGATAAAAACGCAGCCTTTCTTATTACTATTCAATTCACAGTGAATATCAGAGTGGGTCTGCATTGCTATTGTGATCAGAGAATTTAATCAAACCATAAAAAAACAAACAACAGATTTGTTTTTCCTTCTGGAAGTAAAACTGCATGTGGAGAATGGTTGCATTTTCTCTTTCTACCCTCTAACTCTGAAGTTCAGTTTTAACTTAATTTATTGATTCTCCTGTATGGTGTTTCAATCCTTGATGAAGCACCTCTCAGGGGCTTTGGGCCAGGAAAACAAAAACAATAACAAAACTACAACTTGAAACCACTACTAAAGATAAAAATAAAGAAATTCAAAAGCAAGCTAAGCCTTATCAAAAGGCACCAAGCATGTGAGATTTAGCTTGTGTACTCGTTTTTTCTAGAGAGAACTGAAAGTAAAAGTGCTCTTTGTTTCCATTATAAAAACACACTTTTTCTCAATGGCACTATCTGGTGTCCGTTGATCCAGTATGGTGGACAAAGAAAACTGTTAGCCATATTTGTCTCTGAATACTCCATCCAGAAGTGAATATAGGTTAAGGTCGTGGTTCCCAAACTTTTGCTGTAGCTGCCTCAGAACCACCTTGAGGCTTTATTAAACAGACTCCTGGATCTGCCCACCTCAGAGTTTCTGATTTAGTAGGTCTTGAAAGTGAAGTTGGGCAAAAAAAAAAAAAAAAAAGTGAAGTTGGGTGGTTAGGGGAGCTCATATTTTGTTCTCCAATAAGTTCCCAGGTATTGCTGGTGCTGCTGGTCCTGAGATCACACTTTATCAACACTGGACTAAAGGAATTAAGGACAAAGGAAACTGAAAACTAAAATATGTAAAAGATTTAGGCTCATTATAATCCAGCTGAACATAGAATTCTAACCCAGAAATTTAACTGCTAATGAATGTACTATGTAGAGGGCAGTAAACATTTTCAGATCCTTCTAGAAATTCCCTAATAAATGTTCTCCTTAGATAGTAATATCTAAGTTAATCTTATGCACTGAAGAACCAACTTTATTACCAGTAAGGAAAAAAAAAAAAAAATCCAGAACAGGAGCAGTGCTGGATAATTCATGTTTTACATCACCATTCCACACTTTCTTCCTCATCGTGTACTTCAACAAATGAGTACGTGCCTACGCACCAAAATGCACTCTCTGCTAGGCCCCCCCAGTAACAACTGCAGGGTGGGCACAAGAGTACAAATGGAGGTCCACAATGGGGCTACATATTTAAAAGTTATAAATCTACCTTAAAAAGCTATCAAATATATTCCATCCACTTACCTTGACAAATACACTTTCATAACAACTGGGTTGCCCAGTTTTAATTTAGAATATGAAGATTCGGTGGCGCCTGGGTGGCTCAGTTATTAAGCATCTGCCTTCGGCTCAGGTCATGATCCCAGGGTCCTGGGATCGAGCCCCGCATCGGGCTCCCTGCTCCCCAGGAAGCCTGCTTCTCCTTCTCCCACCCCCCCTGCTTGTGTTCCCTCTCTCGCTGTGTCTCTCTCTGTCAAATGACTAAATAAAATCTTTAAAAAAAAAAAAAATAGAATATGCAGACTCAGAGTTTTGTGGCTGGATATTCAAGTGCCAGAAGAACCAAGCCCCAGCTCGCAAGTCACTCTCCGCTTTTTAACCTCAGCTCTGACTTATACTGTGAGAGGCCTGGGGATTTGTCTATACCCCACCAAAAACAGCTGCTGCCCCTTGAGTCCACAGGGTGGACACTGTGGCGTAGGCTACTTTAGAAAGGTGGTCCCATGGATGATGCCTGCACACGCCCTAGGCAACAGGATCAGAGCATTTCGATCAGGGAACTCTGGGATCCCTGGTACCTGATGTCTAGTCTAGAAGCAGGAATGTGGACCCTAGGTGGGAAAATCTCCTTGGCCCCCGGCTGGGAAGGTATGGACAGAGAAAAGTCAAAGTGGTCCCTCTAAAGAACAGAGTTCAAGGTAGTACTCCACTCCTCTTCAAAGACCTAGGATCTTCATTGGTTACCTATTTTTTCATCAAAACTTCAAATGCTATGTTCATCCTAAATTTGTAAGTAACTGATTTATAGAGCATAAAGTGGTTTTTCTCCTAAAGACATTTTATGTGTAGTAATGCTTCCATTAGAAACAGTCTAATAGTAGAATTTTAGGCCTTGATAGAATGGGAAGGAAGGACAGGAGAAGTAAGTCAATGGGAAACAGACGTTCTCCTTGATACCATTAAATATCTACTCACATATTACCTTAAGCAAATTCTGGTCAGTATAAAGAACATAAAAATTAGGAGACCTGAGTTCTAGTTTCATTCTACTATGAACTCATTGCTACCTAAATCAAGAAACTGTGAGTAAACTGCCTTTCTACCATTCATTTTTTTATTTTAAAAACAGAAAAATTAGACTGAATCTGAATTGCACAAAAGGTGTCCTTCAGGCTGCCAGTAGACATGACTTAAAAATAGGTGGCAGGAGTAGTGTTGGTAAAGACTGGTCTATAGGCAAATATAGTTCACACTGAGTTAGACACTGCTAAATTGATCTATTTTCTACTAATATATATTTTAATTTTTGAAGAGAAGTCATAGTATATAGTGTTCCTTAAAGTTATTAGAATAAGGGATTACTGTTTAAAAGAGCATCTAACTGAATTAGTGCCTCTCAGAACACATGTTGAAAATGGTGGATTAGATGATTGGTTACCTATTGCTGTGTAGCAAGTAACCCCAAACTGTGATTTAAAAATAGATCTTAACTGGGCGCCTGGGTGGCTCAGTTGGTTAAGCGACTGCCTTCGGCTCAGGTCATGATCCTGGAGTCCCGGGATCGAGTCCCGCATTGGGCTCCCTGCTCAGCGGGGGGTCTGCTTCTCCCTCTGACCCTCTTCCCTCTCGTGCTCTCTGTCTCTCATTCTCTCTCTCAAATAAATAAATAAAATCTTTAAAAAAAAAAAAATAGATCTTACTTCTTATAGTTTCTGTGGACCAGGAATTTGGGAGAGACTAAGCTGGGAGATTCTGGCTCAGAGTCTCTCATACAATCACAGACTAGATGTCAGGCAGGGCTGAGTCATATGAAGGCTTCACTGAAACTAGAAGATTCTTAAGGTAGCTCATTCATATGACCGGCCAGTTGGTGCTGGCTATTGGCAGGCAGCCTGTTTCTCCTCACAGGGACCTCTTTATAAAGTTGCTTGATGTTCTTTACTACCTCGTGGCTAATTTCCCCTAGATTAAGAGGCCAAGACAAAAGTTTTAATGTTTTCTATGACCTAGCTCCAGAAGTCACACACTCACCTCCACCATATTTTGCTGGTACAAAGTCAACCCTGTTTTAATATCAGAGGGGACTATGCAAAGGTGTGAATACCATGAGGTGTGGCCCATTGAGAGTCATTTTGAATGCTGGCTATCACAAATGACCTCTATGGACTCTTCAGGTTCTAAGATTTTATGATCGTAAGAAATTCAGAATAGTTTTTATGAATACTGAAATACACTCAATTGAAAATAGACTAAATCCCACAGATGCCTAAAATTATCTGTAGTAGACAAAATAATGGCCACCTAAAAGTGTTTATTCCTAATCTCTAGAACCTGTGAATATGTTACTTTACATAGAAAAAGAGACTTTGCAGATGGGATTAAGTTAAAGACCTTGAGATGCAGAAATTATTCTGGATTATCCAAATTGGCCCAATCTAAACCCATGGATGTTAAAGAATCTTGGCTGTAGTCATAGGGAAATGTGAGTATGGAAGAGAGAATCAAAGACATGGCAGTGTGAGAAGAACTCAGCACCAACCCCCACTCCCCGTCACAACATTTCTGATTCTGATGATAGAGAGAAAGGCCAAGAAATGCCAGTGGTCTCTAGAAGCTGGAAAAGGCAAGAAAATGGGTTCTCCATTATGCCTCCAAGAAGAAACCCAGTCCCAAGACGTCTTGACTTTAGCCCAGTGAGACTCATGTTGGGCTTCTGACCTAGGGAACTGTAAGAACACATGACTTTGTCTTCTTTTAAGCCACTAAATTTGTGATAATTTGTTAAAAGTAGAAAGAGAAAACTACAATCACCATAGGAGTTTAATTTTTCAAATACTTGATAATATTAAAATCTTGATTTAATTCATTATTCAAGATAAATATAGAATATTATCTAATGTAATTTACAGTCCCTGTATTATTAGCATTGCATTTGCTTTCATTACATTAACACTCAAATTTTGCCTTGAGACCAAAGTGACAAAAATGAAAATTCCTTGAGTCAGAAAATGTTTTGAGGTAAAATTGTTTTGAAGGGCATATTCCACTCCTCAGGAGACTATACTGGATTTCATTTTTAACAATTCTTGTAGAAATTGTTAAAAGTAGATGAGATTTTGAAATTTCAAGGACAAGTTTTGAATAGGATAGAAGGTTGAAAACACCTACACAAAAAGTAAATTTGATTATATAAAAATTTGTATAAAAACACTTCAAATTATTTCATGTCATGTCAGATTTTAATATGGGTAGGAAAAAGCTATTAATTTAACCAGTAAAATGTACTCAATATTATTTATCATTTGTAATCTTTGCATTTGAATACCTAATAGCAATATGCCATAAGGGCCTGGGGAAGCTATCAAGTTTAAGACTTTATTATTAATCTCAGAACATGGACAACCTAAATGAGAATACAAGACAAAGTATTAAACATTAAATTACAATTAAAATTTGCAATAGAAGATGACAAACCACCAGATGATTAATTTCCAAATAAATGATTCAGAGAATAAATTATATGAGACTGCAAATAAAGAAAATATGCTTAAGTGAAACAAGGAAAAATACAATGATGGAGATGCTATTTTTCCTGGGTTTTGAAAAAAGCAAGGAATTGTATAGTAGGAGAAAGGAAGGGAAGAATTCTAAGTGGTAATCAAGAAATAGTAAGACATGTCCATCATTATACAAATCACCATATATTATCATTATTGGTGACCTATTTGGGAATTCCTTAAGGACAAGAACCATTTGTACTCCAGGATTTATGAGAGTTCAGAACATTTGTAAAAACTCAACAAATAATGAATGAAAAAGTTGACTTTTAGAACAGTGAAGTTATAGGAAAAAAAGAGATCTTCACAAAATTATTCTGAAGGCACTTTCCAAGATGAACTGAGGTACGAAAAGAGTCCTGGATGTCTGTTAAAATATATTCACTTTCTGAGAGGAGATTACAAAAACATGAACTGAAGGTTGACAATAGAAAAGAAGAGATGTAAGACATGTCAATAAGAAGGAAGGGGTCGAAGTAAGGGAGTAAGGGAGAAGTCAAGACAACGTTTGACACTTAGATCCCACATGACTATTGGTAATGATGCTACAATTAACAAGGATGAAGATATGAGAATGAGAAGACAATTTGTAGGTGAAGATACTCCGTGTCGTTTTCAACATGTTGAGTATAAAACACATGAAATACATATGGACAGTGGCAGTGTGCTCCAGTAATTTAGGAGAAAGTCTACATATTTGAAAACTGTGTGCATATAAAATCGTAACCGGAGCCATGAAAAAGGATGAAATCACCAAGCAAATTCACGGAAAGAAAAGAGTAAGGAGGGGCGCCTGGGTGGCTCAGTTGGTTGAGCGACTGCCTTCGGCTCAGGTCATGATCCTGGAGTCCCTGGATCGAGTCCCGCATCGGGCTCCCTGCTCGGCAGGGAGTCTGCTTCTCCCTCTGACCCTCCCCCCTCTCATGCTCTATCTCATTCTCTCTCTCTCAAATAAATAAATAAAATCTTAAAAAAAAAAAAAAAAAGAGTAAGGATACAACTTAGGAAGCATAAGAAAGATTTAAAGAAACAAAGGAAGGAAGAGAAACTAGGAAAGAAGATAAGAAACATCAGATTCCCAGGGGAGGCCTGGGGAAGACAGGACAGGTCAGCCATCAGGGCCAAAGATAAAAGAAGTCTTTGTTTTGAGGAAGTGTTTTTTGGATTTGTGTTAGATGGCTGCCTGTGACCCTTGAAAAAGTACTTTCAGAAGAATGATTAAGAGAGCAATTAATACTGTATATCTCAAAAACCTTTTTGCTTCTGAAACTTACTAAATAAAAGTTTAACATACTGAAACTAAAATAACAGGGCTCTGCACAAGTATCCAATATCCCATGGTACTCCCGTCTCAGTAATTTCTCCTAGCTGTGTATCCAAAGTAGTCCAAGTGGTTGCAGGTTAGTAGAGCAGCTAATGGCCAAAATGCCCACCTCTGTAAGCTTGTGTGTATGTGAGGAGAGGACAGTGCCTATACCTGGAACCTTGAATCCAGTGAGGTTGACAATAGAAAGGATTTAGAAAACTCAATTTTATCTTGGTGGCAACAGAGATCTACACACCTGCATGGACCCAAGGATCCTTTCAAAGAGAATTTGACTCAGCGTGGGCACTGCCTCATTTTGGGGGGGCACCTAATATCTGAACCACAGAGAAAAGAGCAGCCATCCCACCACTGAGATCATCAGTGCTGCAACATTAGCCCATAATATACACCATGATACAGAACAGAGGTAGTTTCTTCTAAGACAAGCACCACCTTTACCAAATTTACATTAAGGATTTATAGTAAGCCTGCAAGATGAAAACATGGTAAATTAGCAAAACTTTGGGTTCAAAAAGGTGTATCTTATATGCCAGTAGATAAACCACACTGCCTCCTCTCATGCTGACATTTTTGTCAACACGCTCTGCTAATTATTCAGGATAACATTTTTCATAATTGGCAAGGCCGTGCCCCCGTGTGTGGACTTTCTCAGTGAATGTTGAAAATTGCTAAATATTATTTATGTAATTTATTTTTGTCAATGACCCTATTAGTGCTTCCACTGCTGAACTGTGTTTGTGGGTGGATGTGTGCATGAAAATGCGGTCTTGACTTTTTCAAAAAAGAAGTTATATAACTTTACACTTCATAAATTTAACAACCAAAATGTTATCTGTAATAAGTGTTTCTGGGAAGCACTGTTTTACCACTGACTGGTTTGATGGGAGTTGATTAGATAGTGGTTTTTCATCTGTGTGTTGTTACTGATATTGGCCCCATTCCAGTTGGCTGCTAAGGTGTCTAAACACTCGCAAACAAAAATTACCCATAAAACCTGTGACAGGGTTCTCTGGGTTCAGAGCTACAGATCACTGCACATCTGGATGGGTTGTTTCAGCTGACTTTATAATGTCACATCCCTTGTAAACATGATACACCTGTCTTTCTGTTTAACAGACAGTTTTTGAAGCTGAAGCATTTCTTTTCTCCCAGAACTCAGCAATGGCATATTATTTACTGATGTCAAAACTGGGAGTCCCCAAAACATTCCAGGATTTACATTCTTTTAGATTTAGATGCAAAAGCCCTTTCCTTAAGTAAACTAGGAGGGAAAAAATGGCTTCGTTTTGACATAAAGGTCGAATTAAAAGGAACAAGATGAAAGAATCACATACTTGATGATTCCCATTATCTTTTAGAGACTCAAGACAGGGATCTGTAACTATTTTCAGTTTTCACATGTTGAAAATCACTTTTTCTGTCAGCGTTACAAACGATTAATTGCCAAGCTATCTGTAAGCATCACTATGTACAAGGCTCTGTAACAGACTCACAAAGTTATGAAGAAGTGTACCACTGCTGTTGCCCTACTCTAGAGGGGTTTACAACCCATTTGGGAGGAGAAGATGGATATGCATGAAAAGATACTAAACTGGACAGCAAGCAGATGTCAATCATGTGCAAGGTGAGAATAAAGCAAAAGATGAATGGCAAGTGCCCGGGTCTACGGGAAGCAAGAAGCTTTGTCTTCTGCTAAGCCTCAACTATAAACTCCCATCTCTAAGGTACATATCCATACTCATACTCATCTTTACTGTTACTGATACCAGTGAAAATAATTACATTGGGAAGGAAGCATAGTTGACAATACTTAAAAGACTGCTAGGGCATTTGGAGTTGGAGGTCAAATAATTTTCAGAACAAAATTCCTGGAGGTGTATTTTCATAATTACAGTTCATATAAAGTGGGTTTAAGACAACAAAATGGAAGACAGCTTCTGAAGAAAAAAAAAACATAGTCACACATTTTCTTTATGATCATAGAAATTAACTCCCATAATTCAATACTGATGGATTAAAAGTTGCCTTAGATTTTTCCATAATTCATTGGCTTCATTCCATATACCTTTATTGAGTACCTACTACATGCAAGTTCTGTGACAGGCGCTGGGAAAACAACAACGGGCCAGTCTCTGCACTCAAGGAGTTTGCAATCTGGGAGGGTGTGGGAGCAGGGGAAGGGGGAGGCAAGATGAAAAACTAAGCTAAGGAGAAGTATGCATGCAATTCTACAGAGGCACAGACTAAGAAGGAAGGAGGAAAGCCAAGAGGGGTAACTACTGAGTTGAATTTTAGAAAGATAAGCAAAAGGGGAAGGACATGGCAGGAATAGGAGACCGTGTATGTTTTATACATTCATGGGTATCCAAAACATAGTACCACTCTACCCAAAACAAGAACCAATTGAAAAATAATCCAAAGCAGACAACAGACAGGAGCCAAAAAGAAAATCTTCCTTACCAAAGAAGGCGGGGGTGGAGGACATAGGCTCTATCTGTGGGCAAGTGCACATTAATGATGAGTTGGCCAGACCTACTCCTCCAGTCACAGGCAATGTGGGCAGGAGACCACAGGCAGCAAGGGGGAACAAGCTGGTTCCCAAAGAAAGGGAGAAAAAAAGGGGCGGGCATACTCATGCCCAACTTCCCTTTCCAATCCCCCCAATTAGGTAAGTCACACTTTACCTTCTCTGGTATAAAGTGTGCGAGGGCATGAAGAGAGGTCAGATGTGTTAGTCTAGTGGAACTTTCTTCACATTCACAGATACGTCAGAAGTGGGAAGGAAACGGTATTTCCAGTTATTGAACAAACGTACAGACATGAGACCGCAGGCAGGGATCAGAAACCCCAAATGAGTTGATTCAGCTGAAGCAAAGTATTGTAACAGATGTAGTAGAGGTTGAGACTGTTGGGAGCCATATCACAAAGGGCTAAAAAAAAGAAGCCAGGAACTTTTATATTTAATGCCTTAGTGCCCACCCTGTCCCTAATACCATCAATCCATTCCTGCACCAAATCTAATCACAGTTTCAATACTATGAGGCCTGTGACTAAATGTTGGTGATGCCATCAATCTGTGGGAAATATACAATTAACCAGTCAGTAAATGGCTAAATGATGGAAATAATATGAATATTCTTCCCTAGAAGCAACAAAGCATCCATCTGCCTGTCTATTCATTTTTGTCTTCAAAACCTAGTATCACTCTATAGAGTTATAGAAATATTATTTTCCACATCTAAAAAATCATTCACTAGAGTCCATTGGGGCATTTTTTAGTTACTAATTGTTAACTACCTTGCAAAAGATCAATTATGCCAAGACATTTCCTCTTATCAAGCAAAAACAAGATTTCATTTTGACTAATAAAAACAATTTTCTGAAAGAATTGAGTAACATTAAAACAACTGTCTCTGATTCACTCCATTATTAAGATGAGTACTCTGGTTATTAATATTCTATCTGGTTCTATTTATAAAAATTATCTGGAAATCAAAACTACAAGGAGATATCATCTCACACTTGTTAGAATGGTGATCACCAAATAGACAAGAGACAGCAAATGTTGGTGAGGACTTGGAGAAAAGGGAACCCTCATTTACCATTGGTGGGAATGCAAACTGTTGCGGCTACTATAATAAACAGTATAAGTTCCTCAAAAAATTAAAAATAGAACTAACATATGATCCAGCAATCCCACTTCCTAGATACATAATTCAAAGGAAATGAAATCATTATCTCAAAGAGCTATCGGCACCCCTATGTTCACTGCAGCATCATATATAATAGCCAAGACATGCTAACAACCTAAGTGTCCATAGATGGATGAATGTATCCAAAAAATATGGTATATATGTATAAACGGAATATTATTTTGCTTTAAAAAAGAAGAAAATCCTGCCATTTAAGACAACATGGATGGACCTTGAGGGCATTATGCTGAGTGAAATAAATCAGACAAAGAAAGACAAATACTTTATGATCTCACTTATATATGGAATCTGAAAAAAAAAAAATGAATTCATAGAAACAGAGAACAGCTTGGCAGTTGCCAGAGGCAGGGGACAGCGGTGGGAAATGTGTGAAAGTGATCAAAAAGTACAAACTTCCAGTTATATGCTAAATAAATTCCGGGGATGTAATATATAGCGTGATGAGTGTAGTTAACAATACTGTATTGTATTTGGGGTTATGTTGGGGTTTGGACCTGATGGCCAAGAAAGAATTTTTGAGATGTCTTGGGTGAGAAAAGGTGTTTTTATTGTAGCACAAAGCCCATGGGCAGAAAGAGGTGCACTGGGGTTGTGAGGGGCAATTGATTATATACTGTAGAGTTGGGAGAGGTAAAAACAAAGGGAAGTTTCCAAAAGGAATATCATATGCTAAAGAAGACTCACAGGATCCTGGAGGCCTAGCTATTATCAAGCTAAAGTTGTTTTTCCCTCTAACAAGGCATTAACATTAAGACAGTTGGGAGTTTGGGAGGAATGTCATTCTCTGCCTGTCTCAAGTATTTATCAATGGGCTGCAGGTTATAAGGAAATTTAATTTTATCTACATTTCTTTTGCCTTTGTTCGCCACATCACTATGAGAATAGATTTTAAAAGTTCTCATCACAAGAAAAAAATTTGGACCTATGTGAGGTGATGGATGTTAATGAAACTTACTGTGGTGATCATTTTTCAATACATACATGTATCAAATCATTATATTGTATACCTAAAACTAATATGATGTTATATGCCAATTATTTCTCAACAAAACTTAGGGAAAAAATTTTTAAAGATAATCTAGAAGATTTTAACCAAAACTTTTCACACACACACACACACACACACGTTAGACTGAGATACCATAAATTGTTTTCAAAACAAAGTCAGAATACAAGTATAAGCATAAACACACATACACAAACACCAAATATCAAACAAACAAAATATTTCTAGCCATAGTCCTCTGTTGTTTCTTCATCCACTTGAATAAAAATTGTATCACTCTGAAGTTTTCTCCTCTAATAGTGCTCCAAAGTCCTGAGCCAAAAAAAAACCAAAAACAAAAACAAACAAACAAACAAAAAAACAAAGGAAGAGTGCTTTATTTGCATAGTGTGGCCTCACTTTAACATAACCCCTCCCTGGCTTCTCTCTAACTCTGTGTGGCTAGTGAAGTCCTTTGATTCCTGCTGCTGCAGTTCCTGTTTGCTCTCAGGATTGTTTGATCACTCTGGGCACAGCAGAACAGCATGTCGCTATTGCCTTTTTGGCACAGGCTTGATAATCAACAGTAGGTGGTTTCTCACCAGTTTGGCTTTTGCTCTAAGACAATGAGTGACAAGATGTTAGTTCACACAGTGCGACTTATGTAACTTACAAAAGAAAAAAAAAATGGGCTGGAGATTTGTTCTGCAAATCAGCAAGATTTTCAAAACAAGAATAAAAGTCTTTTCCAAGGATCCCAAGATAAAGATGATTTGGCCAAACCAATAAAGGGCAATTCGGTCAAGAAAAATAGTCAATGTAGAGAATGTCATTTTTAGGTTAATACGATTCAAAATAGCCAGACTGGGATCCCTAAAAAAGATGTCTTGGGTTTTTGTTGTTGTTGTTGTTTTTTAGATGGGGGGTTGCTGCAGGGGGAGTTGAGAAAACAAAATATTATTTATCAAGGTGTTCACTTATTGAAACAATGGCCAAGTTAATGTAACAAGGATAAACCTAGACAATAAGTCCAATCCGGAATTTCAAGAAACCAAAAATTATATAGTATGATCCTGATAAAACTCATGTAAGTGCTTGCCTCTTGAAGAGTTTAGCTTCAGAAAAAAAACGGTTGTTATAAAGTCAAACATCCCTTAAGAGTGTTGCAGGGTTGCAGGGTACTTGTCTCCTGAGTAGAAGAATGAATCTCACGGACACAAAAGGGTGAAGGGAAGTGCAAGTTTATTAAGTGAAGGTGAGAATAGGAAAGAAAAAAGCTCTCTGGAGTGAGAGGGCTCCTAAAGGGGTTGCCGCTGAGGGCTTTTACTGGTAGTCTTGTATGGAGAACAGACCAGGAAGTTTGTGGCGTTGAAACTCTTGTGCTGTCTTGGTTTGAGCAAGGACTATTGATAACATCCTTTAATGGCTTACTTTCCTTTTGAGGTGCGGTCATTTTCTGTGGTTACAATGTAGCTGCCACAAAAAATACTCCCTAACATCCAAGGCCAGGTGATCTGGTTTGTTTCCTTATCTCCTGTTCTGCTGGGTCTTACCTTCTCTGCCTGCCAGGCAAGGTTTCAGGGCCTAGTCAGGAGCCTCCTATCTCTTCCTGCCTATACCTTAACCCCTTCCTTACTCAAGAGAATAGCTCTAAAGTAGTTGTTCTTTGAATTTGAGAATTAGTGTTTTTGAGGTTTTAGTTGTGATTTATTTTCATTACTTGCAGGATAAATATCCTGAGAAGTTATACAATAATTGTTGCAACTCAGGGTCTAGATTTCTCAATGAATCATAACTTCTGCTGCCTAGGAATAATAGTCATATTGCAAACAAAATTTCCAAGATTGTCTGTGCTTGGCTACAATGTTTTTCATGAATTTAAAGAACAAAACAAACTAACAAAAACAGAGTCTGTGCAACCTTCCAGGATCTGGAAAGCAAATCTCAATATACCATTCCATAATTATAATTACATCTGAAGGGGGCAATTGCCCCCCAAATTTAAGAAGGCAATTTGGTTTTACCAGGCAATTTAATGTCTAGTCCCTCTACCAGTCACAGACATATCCCTCTTTAAGACTGCTTCCCATTGCAATGTATGGCTTGCAAGATTCCTTCACCCCTACCTCTGAAAGTTAAAATTTTTCACATATCTTTAAAAATAAAAAAAAGTAAAATAATTTCCACAACAGTTCTATAATCTATTTTTCAAAATATGACTAGAATAGAGGCCAAAGAATTGAAAAGCAACCAAAACTGGTTTCAGTCATCTAAAAGCAAATAATCATCCTATATATTGCAAGGCTCTGTTTCTTAATTTGTTTTTATTGAAGTATAGTTAACATACCATGTTATATTACTTTCAGGTGTGATATAATGATCCAACAATTCTGTATATTTCTCAGTGCTCATCAAGATAAGGTTCTATTTATTTTAAGTCTGAAAAAATATTGGAAAGGTTTTTAGTTGTAAATAAAGTGGAGCGGTAGAGCTGGACTATGGAATGGTTATTGTACTAGACACAAAAGAAATAGATTCATGTCAGCTCAACCGCTAACCACCCTGACCTCTCCAACTTGACCTTCCTGAGACTCTAGACAATAGCTGCTCTATTCACCCACTATGCCAGGTGGTTGTAAAGTTCAAAACATATTATGTATATAAAGGTGCTTGATAAATTGCAATATACCCAGAAAAATGTTAGGTGTTACTGTGCAAACGTAAAAGATCAGGGGAAAGCTACCATTCTTATCCTCCATTCTCCCTTTTCAGTCTTTTTTTTTTTTTTTTAAGATTTATTTATTTATTTGAGAGAGCGAGAATGAGAGAGAGTACATGAGAGGGGGGAGGGCCAGAGGGAGAAGCAGGCTCCTCGCTGAGCAGGGAACCCGATGCGGGACTCGATCCCAGGACTCCAGGATCATGACCTGAGCCGAAGGCAGTCGCTTAACCAACTGAGCCACCAGGCGCCCTCCCTTTTCATTCTTTATTAAAAAAATACATATATATTTAAAAAATCAAGTGCCTGATTGTAAAGTCTCCATGAATCAAGGTAGCAAAGCTTACTAATTAATACTTTAATCCTCATTTCCATCCTATGGTCGTTCCATCATATAATGGTAGACTTTAAATATGGAAAGGATATTAATCAACTTCCAGTCCCAAATCATAATCTTATGGACAAGAAGACAGGGGTACAGATATATATTAGGGGTGATGCCTGAAAGGACCCAACTGCAAGCAAAAGAAATCAGCAGCCAGTGCAGAGTAGAAATCCAGCCTTCGCCTTCATTTCTTCTGGCTACCTCTGTGGCTGATGGTAGTTTTAAGAAAGAATGATTAGGGGTGCCTGGGTGGCTCAGTCAGTTAAGCATCTGCCTTCGGTTCAGGTCATGATCCCAGGGTCCTGGGATCGAGCCCCGCATTGGGCTCCCTGCTCCGCGGGGAGCCTGCTTCTCCCTCTCCCACTCCCCCTGCTTGTGTTCCCTCTCTCGCTGTGTCTCTCTCTGTCAAATAAATAAATAAAATCTTAAAAACAAAAAAAGAAAGAATGAATGATTAGTCCTGGGGTCACTGATGGCTAATAGGTATCTACAAGAGCACAAGTGCTATAAATATTATTTCTGTGAAAGTTAAAAATACAATCAAATTTGATCAACTGCATTTTTGTGTTTGAAAAGTGTCCATGCTGACTGAACAAACACATCCAGGCACTGCACATCTGTGCTCTGTAGCATTACAGGGCTTTCAGCACACTAAGCCCATTCTTTGAGAGAGACTGGCTTCATGCTGAACTCAGCATGAGGACAACAGGGCAGGACACCAATTAGTGGAGGCATTTGCACCAACTTGACAGGACCACTGAGCTGGGAGGTTCACTGGACCCCAAGCAGTGGTAGAAGCATGTCCTTTGGCAGTAAATAATTAAACTCCAAGTAAAAACTTTATCCTTCATGGATACAGATTTATGTTCAAGAAAATCTGCAACCTTCAGAAAATCTGATGAGTTGCCAATCCCACATGATCTTGACAAAGCCGCTAGAAATTGCCCTGTTCTCCTGTAACATACTTCCCATGTGATCTAAATTCACTCTTTTGACCTTCAGCAGCATAGGCATGGAAGGAGAGGTCACAACTGAGTTAGCATAGTATCTGGTAGAATCCATCAGGACCCCAATTCCTACTCCCTGACAATAAAACCAACTATAATCATTCACCTCTCTGGCCAGCTAATGCCATCATACTTCTATAGTTCACAAGTTTCCATTTAATTATAATTTTTAAATATTATATTTTCTAGGTTTTTACATCACAAATTGTTTTTTTAGAGGAAAAAAAGTAAGCTAAGTGGCCCTGTGTTGGCTGTATTTTTTGTAGCACATGTTTTGCCTTTAATCCCAATTTCCAGATCTAATTCCCTCTTGGTCTATTTCTATTCAGAATGATCTGCTAGAAAATACTAAGAAAAGATCACAAACCAAATCTTATGATAATATCCTCAGAAATTTTAAACAGCTCTAAGAGGTTTGGCCTCAGACCCAAACATTAACATGATCGTTCAATTTTAATGAGGTCAAACAAGCTCCTGGGCATCTGGCCAGTGATCAAGGTCTTGGCCTGAGTGGGGAGGGCCATCTTGTTCTTACAAAAAACTTAAGAAATAGTGACAGGTGATAATGTAATGCACGAAGCAACTGCCCTCAGCCACTTCATCTTTTCACCCCACTGGGATCCCAGAAGCCAGGATGCTTTAGCCAGATGTAAACAGTAGCTAAAGATCTACAGAAGAACCATATCTTCATGGAGAAAAGTTTTAAGGGATTTAAATAAACCCCTAACATTTGTCACAATGAGTTCACCAACCTGAGGAGACAAGAAAGAAAACAGATCTTGGAAGTGATAGGCAGAGATGAAGGCTAATAAAGAGCCAAGTTAATACAGCTATATTTTCATCTTGATTTCAAACAGTAAACTCTAGTACCTTAAAGAAACATCAAAGATCTATATCTCTTTATAATTCCCCCCTGTTAAATATTATCTTTAAAAAAATTAAGTAATTCTTGAGCAGACTGCTTTCCTTTGAGTAACAGTAATATATTTAGGTCTGAATCATTTACTAATTATATAGGGAAACTCATTAAGGCCAAGGCTGAAAAAGAAAGAAAAATATATGAGCCTGAAATCTCAGAAGTAACTCATTTGACAAACAACGGTTTACATTTTTCCTTCTAAATGTTCATGTGAAATTTTTTTTTTTTAAAGATTTTATTTATTTATTTGACAGAGAAAGACACAGCGAGAGAGGGAACACAAACGGGGAGTGGGAGAGGGAGAAGCAGACTCCCTGTCGAGCAGGGAGCCCGATGCGGGACTCGATCCAGGGACTCCAGGATCATGACCTGAGCCGAAGGCAGTCGCTTAACCAACTGAGCCACCCAGGCGTCCTGTTCATGTGAAATCTTAATCTTAGTATCATGATCAATACAGAGCACGCCATGGTACCAGTGGGGACCATGTCACCAAATATGAAAGGAAGAAAAGCACCTATAAACAGTTTTAACATTTGCTTTTAAAATAAAACACTGAAATTAATACATACATGCAGGAATGCATAAGCAAAAACAGTGAGGTCATTCTCTATTAATATTATGCTACCTTAGAATCTGTAAAAACTCCACTATTTGGTTGATACATTTAAAGGATTATAAAGAAATTGAAAAGGGTTTAAAATCACAGAAATCAGCTTAAGAACCTGGAACTTTGTTCAACTGACAGATAAAAACAACATCACACTTCCTTATTACAGAAGTCACAAATGTTCTCTAATAGTATTTGGGAAAGTACTTCATCAAAAAAGGTAATGATGAAAATACGAGGCAAGAAAAGTGAAAAACTCAATGGCTTTTCCTAATTCCTAATGAGAGAAATAACATATGAGTAAGCAGCCAAGTTGGTAAAGAGGATTATTTTCTGAGACCAGAGAGAGACCCCCCCCCCCAAGTCCCTCTTGCATTAAGTCCTACCCTACTGTGAAGAATATATGTATGGGGTAGATATTGTTTCACCAACTCCCAAGATGCTTTTACTATGTGTTCAATAAGCTAAGATTATTGTCACAAATCTTTGAAAGGTACTTTACTGTGTCACTAAGAGCACGTAGGCGTGAGATCAGGGCAGCTTTGCGCTAAGGAGCACCATCCATTAGAACTTTCTACAGTGTTGTAAATGTTCTAGAGCCATGCTGTCCAACACTGCAGCCCTTAGCCACATGTAGTTACTGAGTACATGAAATGTAGCTATTGTGACTACAGAACTGAATTTTTTAGTTTATTTTAATTGATTTAAACTCAGCCACATGTGGCTTGTAGCCACCTCACTGGACCGGAAAGCTGTAGAGAGTAAGCATGATGCTTGCAGGCTGGTAATCAACCGGATCTACAAAATACCCACAGTCTGCACTGTAAAGAAGAAACCTTATTTCTTCTTTGACAGAGCTATGTTAGTTCCATCACCACCACTGTTTCAGTTCTCTAGTATCACCTGCTGCTGGATTTCTGACAATTAGGAAATTACAACCTAGGGTCGAAAATCTTGTAAAGTCAGCACATTACAGGTAACAGAAAATATTGGTAACATGGCCACTTATGTACATGACCCATGTGTGAAGATTATGTCACATATTGCATTATGCAGCCTCATGTGTATGGGTTTGGGAAACAAGTCCACCAGCAACTATGAGTAACAACAGATATTTAATATCTTTAGAGAAAGAAGTACAAACCTGACTTAAGAGTTCTCGGGCCAATGAAAGCATTCTTTGGAGAATCAGCTGTTTTTCCTTCCCATACGGATGGGAAGACATAAGACGAAACACCCCTAAATCGAATCAAGGGAGATAGAAATTACTCGCAAAGAGTTTTCTTCAAACTTCAAGATCAGACAGCGGAATGGGTTCACAAAGGGTGACTGTGGAATCTGTCACACGGGGCACTCTCATACATGCCATGTGGTGTCATCCACCGTATGCTATTTCTAGACTTGTGTATTTTATTTCAGCAAAATATATGTAGCTGACTATCTTACTTAACGGTCTTGCTACATCTTTTCCAGACTTGCAACTCCCACGTAGTCTAGTGTGAATTCATAATTATTTCCTTAAAAGTATATGTTAAATTAAAGCCGATAGGCTCTCCAATATGTTGTTACTAAGGTTACTGTTTAGTTGTAAAAGGAAACAACGTGGTTGGCACTGTATCGAGGTACAAATGATGCAATTCTTAACCTGAGGGCATAATCTAAAACTTACCTAATGAAAGATAAAGAGATGGCTATGATTTGATTATTCAAAACCTTTGTTTGTAGGTAAACTCTAGTGGGTAAAATGAGTTTTTAGAAGCATTACAGAGCAGTATGAAATGATATTAATTTCAACTTTTAAAAATTAGGGAAGATAAAAAGGAAATAAGAAAACAAATGGACATACTGGGCAAGAATTTAGAATGAGTAATAGGCTTGGTATGTATTCATTACCAGTCAACAATAAATTTAGAAGATTAATTATTTACTGTGTTGCAGAGAATTAAATCCTGCTATGGGCTATATTTATTAAATGTGGTTTTGACAAGCAACAATTATATGAGCACAACATTCCTTTTCAGAGTTTGTTAAGCTTTCATCATTCACTATTTGCCCCCAAAATGTGAAATGTAATACAATACCACAGATGCAAAACCTTCAGGTAGTTTGCGTGCATATTTTGAGACTTCTGCAAACACTTAGACCCTGCTCTTAGGAATTAGTGCATCTTTGAGACAAGCTCTTCCCTATACCATTGCCCAGCCCCCACCCCACCCCTGTGGGCAGCAAACAAAATGGAAGATACAAAGGGAGGTAATGCAGTAGGACAAGAGAGAGCTGTGGATGGTGAACAAAGAGAAGATGGATTTGAGACACTGCAGGTGATAAAAAAACATAAAACCTGAGACAAAGAGTGAGGAGCGTTGAAACCTCAGGAGTCCTGCTTTCCTATCTCTAATACCTGATCCAACTGAAAGTGTAAGAAGTGATAACAAGGGCTTGTCACAGATGACACCCTTGCAGTACTTTGAACTGATAGTCTGACTCCTACCAACCAGCATGGCAACGGCCACAGGAAGGTCTGGGCTGAAAATCAGATCACCCAGCCTCTAACTCATAAGGCTGCCATTATTAGATTTGCCCTAAGACTCCTGGATATTCTTTAGAGCAGGTGCCACTGGGTAACTTACTGGTAGAAACTGGGTTCTGGAGTCTGCTGAGTTTGTGCGTTGCACCACTGACCAGCTCTGAGACCTTAGGCAAATTAATTACTCTTTCCAGGCCTCAGTTCCCCCAACTGTGGAGGACACAATAATACTGATTTTATAGCCTTGTGAGTACTAAAAGAGATCATGCTCAAGAAGTTTATAGAACAGTCGCTGGCTTATAATAAACACTCAACAAATATTACTTATAATTATTACTTATTGTTTTCCTACTGTGTTGGAATAGTTTAGCTGTATTTTCCATAACAAAAAAAATTATTGATATTTAATGGCTACTTAACAGATAGACATGGTGGTTTTAGTGGTTGGTAAATCTCATTAAATAGGTTTCTAATAGCCAGCTGGTATTTAGTGAGCATATTAATGGTCTTATTGCCTTTAAATTAAACCCTTATTTCAACCATTTAATTTCTGTTTATAACTTATATGTCCCTCCTTTTAAAAGAAGCATATAAAGCTTCTCTTATAAAAGAGTAATGATGACCATTGACTCTTTTTCTTTCCTGTTTTAATGACTACCTAAATCTTCAGAGCATTTGGGCCAAGACATTTTGAGCTGTTTAATCCTGCTAAGTCATATGTTGTTGTGAAATTATTTTCTGCCTAACTGCAAATACAATATGCTTGTATAACTTCCTCTTTTACATTTCAACAGTTTCTGATTCACAGACAATCCTCACATCACATGCAAGCTCTTTTTTCATTTGACAACACAGCTTCTGTCTTTATACTCTTCTTTCTTATTTCCCTTTTTCTTTTTCCCCTTGTGAGTGACTTCAATCCCATCATTTCTGCTCCTGTCTACTTGAAATATCAATATTATTTTATCATTGTGTCAGTCTGCACTTTCTTCTGCCCCGTACTTCCCAGCAGTATACACTACTCCCAGTAGTAAATGACTAACCAGCCCAGTTTAACGTACTGTTTCTTTGTCTTCAGTTGACTATCACACATTCATCAGGCACTAGGTAAAATTCATGGCTTGTGCCAAAAAGTGGTAAGAGATTATTTGCTACTAGGAGAAGACACATTTACTAATCATATAGCAGAGAGCAAACTGACCCCTGCTTGAGATAGTACAGGAAAGTACAGAAAACTCACAAAAGCACCCACAGAAGAGTCAGCTGTAAACATCTGCCACGATACTAGATCACAACACAAGGAGCTGGGAAGTAACATCTTTGCTGCCTTTCTTATCATAGCTTCCTCCCTATTCCCAACCCCTGAAGAGCTAGACACCTCTGCCAGTGAGCTGGAGAAGGAGTAGATGATTAGGTAATAAAACCTCCCTATGCCACTTCAACTTCAGGTTTCCCACTGACCTGCCAGACAGAAAGAAGCATCAACTTTAACTCAAAATTGAAGTTTTTAATTCATGCAACTGACAATTAAATTACTAAACTGAGGTAGTTTTCTGTGACCTGAGGTTACCAGGAAATCATACTGCCTAAAAGTAACCAGAAAGGTCATGGGGCTTCTTCATACACTGATGGGAAAAACTAATCCCACAGACTACATTTAAAAGGACAGAGGGAGACAAAATCAGAACTGATTTATGACTATACTCTGCCAGTCATCTCAGTTCAATTGTATCAGTTGCTTTTTGAAGAGACATAGTGATATTAGGGGCCAAAATGGCTTCCCCAGAAATGAAGATGCCATGTCCAGGCCAAAATAGAGGGGCCGAGCCTAACTTAGTGACCTGTCTTGAAACCATGGAAACCACCCTGAGCAGGAAACGTTTTACACATCATCACTAAGTCAAGGATTGCTGCTCACTCCTTCACATCTCGTCTGTAGCTAGGGGCATGGGAAGGCACCAAACCACAAGTATCCCCATTTTCCCGACCTGCTGAGAGAATCATCTAAAATACCTCTTTCTCACCTACCTCATGTTGTGAAAGAGTCTCACGAAGAATTATTATAATTATCCTTTATTTATTTTTTTTAAAGATTTTTAAAATTTATTTATTAGAGAGAGAGTGAGAGAGAGAGCGCAAGAGGGGGTAGGGTTAGAGGGAGAAGCAGACTCCCCTCCGAGCAGGGAGACCGATGTGGGACTTGATCCCGGGACTCCGGGATCATGACCTGAGCCGAAGGCAGTCGCTTAACCAACTGAGCCACCCAGGCGCCCTATAATTATCCTTTTAAATAATGACATAGGCATTGACAGAAACACTATTCTGCTTCATGATGATAATGCCATCACTTAAAGACACAACTTATGGCAGCACAAATGGCCCAGAGAAGAGGCTCTAAATCAGTGCAAAATAACAAAAGGATTCAAACACATATCCCAGAGACACACCAGGAAATGCACATTGGTTTGCATTTATTAAAATGCAGATGTATGAGGCATAAAATGACAATATTAAACTAAGAACTTAAATTATACAGAATATGTTATGAGAATATAGCTTTGCTTTCCTTTGGGAAAACAAGGGAGGTGAGAAATGTAGTTTCATGAGTGGATAAATCTGGACATTAAAAGTTATTGGATAGCAAACTCTCAGCCACTCCTTTGGAGGAGTGATCACAACATTACACAGAGAAACTAATAGGTTACCCCATGTCTTGTTAAAGTGTGTGGGTTTTGGATTTGCCAGAGGCCCTTGCAATTTGATCTTAAGTGCCCTCTTTCTTTAAAGGCATCTAGTACAGGGGTGCCTGGGTGGCTCAGTCAGTTAAGCGACTGCCTTCGGCTCAGGTCATGATCCTGGAGTCCCGGGATCGAGTCCTGCATCGGGCTCCCTGCTCAGCGGGGGGTCTGCTTCTCCCTCTGCCCTCTTCCCTCTCGTGCTCTCTGTCTCTCATTCTCTCTCTCTCAAATAAATAAAATCTTTAAAAAAAAAAAAAAGGCATCTAGTACAATATTTAGTATTTATTTTTTCATGAATGAAAGATAAAGAAAAAAGGATTCAATATCTTTCAAGAAAAAGACCTATGCCAAGAACATTTTGAAGTAACTGAAATTGCAACATCACATGTAACCCCCCAATATAGCCTAAGTAGTAGGCACCCTGTCCCAATCTAAGAAGCAAGACCTCAAAGTCTGTTTCACTCCATTGAAACAAGTGATCTACATTTAAAATTTTTCCAGTATATGCACAAGATATGTGGATATTTTCTCGGTTTGTTTTAGGTAAAAACACCTCCTAATTGATTGCATTTTATTTCTTAGGCCTTAAGGAATCACACCACAGAAGCATTCTCCTATAGGAAATAGAACTATCCTAGGGCCAAAAGCCTTAGTAGAATTATAATTCTTGCTCCATCACATTTCAGACGTACAAGACATTTATCTTTTCATAGCTTATGTATCTTTAAAAAGCTTAAATAATATCAATTTAATTTAATTTGCCAGTTACTAAGACAATGAATGTGAAATTATATGAAGATTTAAAGTAATCTAAACTAGTGATGTTTTAATTCTTTTTTTTTTAAATAGTATTTCAACTGGGGCGCCTGGGTGGCTCAATTGGTTAGGTGACTGCCTTCGGCTCAGTCATGATCCCAGGGTCCTGGGATCGAGTCCCATATCGGGTTCCCGGCTCAGCGGGGAGCCTGCTTCTCCCTCTGACCCTCTCCTCTCTCATGCTGTTTCTCTCTCGCTCGCTCTCCAATAAATAAATAAATAAAATCTTTAAAAAAAAAATAGTATTTCAATTGAGGAGGTTTTGTCTTAGTAAAGGACAAGGGAAATAAATAGAAAAATAAAAAAAGAGAGGTTTAATGTTATGGGTAAGGATGACATTATCTTTCTATACCCTGCTTATTCTAATATGTAAATAGAAAGAAGTACAGAGAACAAATGGCAACATTTTTTTTTTCTTATTTTATTATGAGAGAGGGAGGGAGGAGCAAAAGGAGAGGGAGAGAGAGAATCGTAAGCAGGCTCCACACCCCGTGCAGAGCCCAACGAGGAGCTCGATCTCATAACCCTGGGATCATGACCTGAGCCAAAATCAAGAGTCAGACACTTAGAGCCACCCAGGTGCCCCAAATGACAACAATTTAAAGAAAGAGGGCACTTAAGATCAAATTGCAAGGGCCTCTGGCAAATCCCAAACCCACACACTTTAACAAGACATGGGGTAACCTATTAGTTTCTCTGTGTAATGTTGTGATCACTCCTCCAAAGGAGTGGCTGAGAGTTTGCTATCCAATAACTTTTAATGTCCAGATTTATCCTCCAGATTCATTATGTTTTGCTCCATTACAGTGATATTTTCTTTTATTCTCTATTCCAACTGTACATCAAAATAAAACTATGCTATTTCCTTCACTTCCATGTTTGGAGCCTTTGCCTTAGCCATTTGGAGCTGGAGTAAATTTTTCATCTGCAATTTGAGACTTCTTATTCCTTAGCAGTACTTTGCATTTGGGGGAAGTCCTAACAGGAAAACAAAATTGTTTCTTCATTTTTTTTTCTTAATTTTATTTTCCAGATTTTAAAAACAGTAGGGGCAGTTTGGGAGGAAAACAAAAGTACAAGGATTCTGAGACCACTTTGTCCCAGGGACACACTGAGGCAACAACTACATCTAAAGCAATGAACTCTGAAAACAACCTGAAGGCTGGCAGAACAGATTTCCACAGAGAGTCACAGACAGAAGGCCACATCAAAAAGGGTAGGAGGGGCAGAGACGTGATCAGGAACCAAACCCCCAGCCTAACTAACTACAAATGGGAGAGATACCACAAGCATGGAGGAGCAAAGGAATCAGACCCCACACTAAGCATCCCAGGCCCTGGGGACCTGCATTGGAAAGAAGAGTCCCCATAACTTCTGGTTTTGAAAATCATTGGGGCTTAACTCCAGGAGAGCTGGAGGGAGATAGGAAACTGAGTCCCGCCCTTAAAAAGCCAGCATATTAAATAACGGAGCATAAAACACAGCATAGAAGCAGAAGTTTGAAAAGTACCTGGGGTTTATGTGAAGAAAATTTATTGACTAATCTTAAGACATGGTGCTGTAGGGTCAGGGATCTGAAGATTTCTCCTGAAACAAAAGTACCATTTTTTTTCCCTTCCCCCAGCCTAGATAGCTGGGTGCTTGTGGGAACCAGTTTTAACATTCTGCATCTCCCTTGAGAGTACCATGTACTTGCCCCAGTATTCCCAAGCAGACTCACACCACCCAACCTGTCTGCCCTGGCTGGCACTCTTCTAAAGTATCTCCTGCTCTGCCACACTTGACTGGCAGCCCCAGCCAGGACCAGCACCACTACAAAGTAACTTTTCCCCTGGGGAGGTGGGAAGATAACCCTAAACACCAGCACCACACAGTTCCTGCAGCTGGGCCTCTTCGCTGGTTGTGCAGGAAGCAAGCCCTGCCCTTCCAGATACCTCCAACTATAACAGAGGCTAACTGCAGACAGGTAAGCTGACTGCCAGCCCCACCCACCCTTGTGGTTGCAACTAGGCCTCTCAATAGCACAGGGAGCAAGCCTGCCCCATGCATTCATAGCAGGTGAGAGTCATTGCAGCCAACTGGGCTGAGGCTCAGCCCCATCGACTAAATGCCCACAACAATCTGCCACAACAGGAGGGCACATGCAGCCCACACAAGGGACACTCCTGGAGAACATGGTTCTGCTGACAAGGGGGGACTGTAGTATAAGGCTCCACAGGATCTCTTCTACTTAAGGCCACTATTTTCAAGACTAGGAGATATAGCTGACCTACCTAATACATGGAAATAAATACAGAATTAGGCAAAATGAAGAGACAAAAGAATATATCTCAAATGAAAGAACAAGACAAAGTCACAGAAAAAGAGCTAAACAAAATGGAGATAAGCAACATGCCTGATAAAGAGTTCAAAGCAATGGTCATAAAAATACTCACTGGATTTGAAAAGAGGGGATGAACTCAGTGAGAACTTCCAAAAACAGGTTAGAAAATATAAAAAAGAACCAGTCAGAGGTAAAGAATTCAATAACTTAAATTTTAAAAACACAGCAAAGAGGATCAACAGCAGATTAAAGGATGCAGATGGATGGATCAGAAATCTGGAAGACAGGGTAATGGAAAGCAACCAAGCTGAACAGCAAGAAGAAAAAAGAATAATAAAAAATGAGAATAGGTAAATGTAACATCATCAAATGTAATAACATTTGCATTACTGGGATCCCAGAAGGAGAAGAGAGAGAAGGGAGCAGAAAACTTATTTGGAAAAAAAAAAATAGCTGAAAATTTCCCTAATCTGGGGAAGGAAACAGACATCCAGGTCCAGGAAGCACAGACAGCTCCATACAAGATGAACCAATGAAATCCACACTAAGACATATAATAATTAAAGTGGCAAAAATTAATGATAAAGAGAGAATCTTAAAAGCAGCAACAAAAAAGTTATATATAAGGAAACCCTATAAGGCTATCAGTGGATTTTCAGCAGAAACTTTGAAGGTCAGAAGAGAGTGGTATGATATATTCAAAGTGCTGAAAGGAAAAAACCCATAACCAAGAATACTCTACCCATCAAGATTATAGTTTCAGAATTGAAGGAGACATAGGAGTTTCCCAGAAACAAAAGTTAAAGGAGTTCATCTCTACTAAACCAGTCTTACAAGAAATGTTACAGGGAATTCTTTAAGTGGAAAGAAAAGACCATAACTAGAAGAAAATCATGAAAGGAAAATTTTTACAGATAAAAGCAAACAAATAGTAAAGGTAATAGATTAGTCACTTGTAAAGCATATGGAGATTAAAACACAAAATAGTAAAATCAATTATATCTACAAAAATTAGTTAAGGGATACAAAAAATTGAAAGATGTAAAATCAGGACATAATATACATAAAAACGTGGAAGGGAGTAAAATTTTAGTGCTTTTAAAATGTGTTCAAACTTAAGCAACCATCAACTTCATACAGACTGCTATACACATAAAATGTTATATATGAACCCAATGCTAACCACAAGCCAAAAATCTGTAATAGATACACAAAATTTAAAGAGAAAGGAGTCCAAGCATAACACTAAAGAAGGCCATCAAACTACAACAGAGGCAAACAAGACAAAAAGAAAGGAAAAGAGAAGAACTATAAAAACAACCAGAAAACAAGGAACAAAATGGCAATCAGTACATACCTATCAATAATTACTCCAATGTAAATGAACTAAAGCCTCCAATCAAAAGACAGAAGGTGACTGAATGGACAAAAAACCAAGACCCATCTAGATACTGCTTACAAAAGATTTGCTTAAGACCTAAAGGCACACACAGACTAAAAGTAAAGGGATGGAAAGAGATATTCCATGTAAATCCAAATGGGAAAAAAAAAAAAAAAAAAAAAAAAGCCAGGCTAGCAATACTTATGTCAGAGAAAATAGACGTTAAAACAAAGACCGTAGCAAGAGACAAAGATTATTACATAATGATAAAGAGATCAATCCAATAAGAGAACATAACAATTATAAATATTTATGCATACAACATTGGAAGACTTCAATACATAAAGCAAATATTAACAGACATAAAGGGAGAAATTGATGGAAATTACAATAATAGGGAATTTTAAGACCCCACTTACATCAGTGGATAGATCATCCAGACAGAAAATCAACAAAGAAGCAATGGCTTTGAAAAACACCTTAGACAAGATGGACTAAACAGATATATACAGAAGAGTCCATCCCAAAACAGAAAAATGCACATTCTTTTCTTTGAGTGCACATGGAGCATTCTCCAGGATAGATGTTAGGCCACGAAACAAGTCTCAATAAATTTAAGAAAACTGAAATCATATCAAGCATCTCTTCTGACCACAACAGTATGAAACTAGAAACCAATTACAGGAAAAAAAAAAATGGACACACACACACACACAAAAAAAAACCCAAACACACAAAGGCAAACAACATGTTACTAAAGAACAAATGGGTCAACAGGGAAATCAAAAAGAAAACTAAAAATTACATGGAAAAAAAATGAACATGGAAACACAATGATCCAAAATCTTTGGGATACCGCAGAAGCAATTTGATGAGAGAAATTTATAGCAAGAAATAAGAAAATGTAAACTAACCTTACACCTAAAGGATCAAGAAAAACAAAAACAAAGTCCAATGTTAGTAGGAAGAAAAAATAATAAAGATAACAGTTGAAATAATGAAAAAGTGACTAAAAAATAGAAAAGATCAATGAGTCCAAGAACTGGTTCTTTGAAAAGATAAGCAAAATTGATAAATCTTTAGCCAGACTCATCAAGAAAAACGAGAGAACTCAAAGTCAGAAATGAAAAGGAGAAATAACAACAAACTCCACAGAAATTCAAAGAATTATGAAAGACTACTATGAAAAATATATGTTAACAAGCTGAACAACCTAGAAAAAATGGATAAATTCCTAGAAACATACAGTCTTCCAAAACTAAATCAGGAAGAAATACGAAATCTGAACATACCACTTACTAGTAGCAAAATTGAATCAGTAATCAAAAAGGCCCCAACAAACAAAAGTCCAAGACCAGATGGATTCACAGGTAAATTCTACTAAACATTTAAAGAAGTGTTAATACCCATTCTCCTTAAACTATTCCCAAAAAAAACAGAAAAGGAAAGAAAGCTTCCAAATATATTCAGTAGTGCCAGCATTACCCTGATACCAAAATGAAAGATTACCAGAAAGAAAAGAAAAGAAAAGAAAAGAAAAGAAAAGAAAAGAAAAGAAAAGAAAAGAAAAGAAAAGAAAAGAAGAGAAAAGGGTGCCTGGGTGGCTCAGTTGTTAAGTGTCTGTCTTCGGCTCAGGTCATGATCCCAGGGTCCTGGGATCAAGTCCCACACTGGGCTCCCTGCTCGGTGGGAAGCCTGCTTCTCCCTCTCCCACTCTCCCTGCTTGTGTTCCTGCTCTTGCTATCTCTGTCTCTGTCAAATAAATAAATAAAATCTTTAAAAAAAAAAAAAGAAGAAGAGAAAGAAAGAGGGAGAGAGAGAGAGAGAAAGAGGGAGGGAGGAAGGAAGGAAGTGGGTGGGAGGCAGGGAGGGAAAGAAAAGAGAAAAGAAAAAACTATAGGCCAATATTTTTGATAAACATAGATGCAAAAGTCTTTAATAAAATACTAGTAAACTGAATCCAACGGTACATTAAAAAAATAATTCACCACAATCAAGTGGGATTTATTCCTGGGTTGCAAGGGTGTTTCAGTATTTGCAAATCAATCAATGTGATACATCACATCAATAAGGAAAAGGGTAAGAACTATATGATCGTTTCAACAGACACTAGAAAAAGCATTTGACAAAGTACAATATGCATTCATGATAAAAACTCCCAACAAAGTAGTTTTAAAGGCAACACACCTCAAAATAATAAAGGCCATATATGAAAAACCCACAGCAAACATCATATTCAATGGGGAAAAACTCTCAGTTTTTCCTCTACAGTCAGGAACAAGATAGGGATGTTCAGTCTCACCACTGTTATTTAACATAGTACTGGAAGTCCTAGCCACAGCACTCAGACAACAAAAAGAAATAAAAGGCACCCAGATCAGCAAGGACGAAGTAAAACTTTCACTGTTTGCAGATGACAAGATATTCTGTGTAGAAAATCTAAAAGATTACCAAAAAACTGCTAGAACTGATACATTCATGAATTCAGTAAAGTTGCAGGATACAAAATTAATACCCAGAAACCAGTTGCATTTCTATACACTAATAATGAAGTAGCAGAAAGAGAAACTAAAAAAATAATCCCACCTACAATTGTACCAAAAATAATAAAATACCTAGAAATAAACTCAACCAAGGTGGTGAAAGTCCTGTACCCTGAAAACTATAAAGCACTGATGAAAGAAATTGAAGATGACACAAAATAGAAAGATATTCTACGCTCATGGATTGGAAGAATTAATATTGTTAAAAGGTCCACACTACCCAAAGCAATCTATAGATCCAATGCAATCCCTATCAAAATACCAAAAGCATTTTTTACAGATCTAGAACAAATAATACTAAAATTTATATGGCACCACAAAAGGCCCAATTAGCCAAAGCAATTTTGAGGAAGAAGAACAAAGCTGGACGTATTATAATCCCAGATTTCAAGATATATTACAAAGCTATAATAATCACACAATATGGACCTAGCGCAAAAACAAATGAATCTTCAATGAAAGAAGATTGAGAGCCCAGAAATAAACCCATGCTTATCAAGTCAGTTAATCTTTGACAAAGGAGGCAAGGAGGTACAACAGGGAAAAGACAGCCTCTTCAACAAATGGTATTGGGAACACTGGACAGCTACACACAAAAGAATGAAACTGGACTACATTCTTACACCATACACAAACAATGAACTCAAAATGGATTAAAGACCTAAATGTGAATCCTGAAACCATTAAACTCCTAGAAGAAAACAAAGGCAGTTATCTCTTTGACATTAGCTTTAGCAACATTTTTCTAAGGATGTCTGCTGAAGCAAGGAAAACAAAGGCAAAAATAAATTATTGGGCCTATATCAAAATAAAAAGCTTTTACAATGTGGAAGCAACCATCAACAAAACAAAAGATCAAACTACTGAATAGGAGAAGATATTTGCAAATGATATATCCAATAAGGGTTTAATATACAAAATGTAGGAAGAATTCACACAACTCAACACCAAACAAGCAAATAATCTGAATATAAAATGGACAGAGGACATGAATAGACATTTTCCCAAAGACATCCAGATGGTCAAAAGGCACAGGAAAAGATGCTCAACATCATTAATCAGCAGAGAATGCAAATCAAAACCACAGTGGGATATCACCTCACACAAGTCAGAATGGCCAGAATTAAAAAGACAAGAAATAACAAGTGTTGTATGTGGTAGATGTGGAGAAAAAGTAATATTTATGCACTGTTGGTGGGAACATAAATTTGCGCAGCTACTATGGAAAACAGTATGTAGGTTCCTCAAAAATTTAAAATAGAGGTACACATGATCCCATAATTCCACTACTAGGTATTTACCCAAAGAAAACAAAAACACTAATTTGAAAAGATATATGTACCCCTATGTTTACTGAAGCAGTATTTACAATAGCCAAGATATGGAAGCAACCCAACTTTCCAGTGATAGACAAATGGATAAAAAAGAGATTTCACTGGGGGGCGGAGCAAAATGGCGGAGGAGTAGGAGACCTGGATTTCATCTCCTCTCAGGAATTCAGCTGGATAGGGATCAAACCATTCTGAACACCTACAAACTCAACAGGAGATCGAAGAAAAGAAGAGCAACAACTCTCTCATCAGAAAAGCGACCACTTTCTGGAAGGTAGGACTTGCGGAGAAGTGAATCCGAGGCGATATTCGGGAGGATAGACGGCGGGGGAGGGGCCTCCCTCGGCCGCTTCTGGCAAGTGATAGAACCACAGAGCACAGAATCGGAACTTTTAAAACTCTGCTCCGCTGAGGGATGTCACTCCGGTGGCTAAGCGGGGGGTGGAACCCTCCGGGACAGTGTGGTCTCAGGACCCTCGGGGTCACAGAAAGACCAGGGGTGCCTGAGTGCGGCAGAGCTCCCAGGTAACGGAGCAGGGAAGCCGGCTGCAGAGGCGGAGCCCAGGCGCGGGCTCTCAGCTCGGGGTGGCCATAAACCGTGATCCGCGGCACAGTCGGGCCCCTGCTCCCCCAGCAGGGACCCAACAAGCGGCAGAGCCGGGGAGACTCACCTTCCTCCCCCGGGAGGAGCCGCGCGGGAGTGCACCGCAGGGATCTGCTGGGTTTGGAGACTCCACCCGGGGTCGGGTGCCAGAGATGGAAACGCGCGGTCTCAGGCCGGGTGAGCACGGAGTGCGGCCGGAGACCGTGGAGGTGGGAGTGACTGACGGCTTTTCTCTGGGCGCTCGCTGAGGAGCGGGCCCTGAGTTCTCGGCTCCTCCATGGCAGAGATTGGGAGGCCACCATCGTCACTCTCCGCCTCCAAAGCTGTACGGAAAGCTCGCAGGGAACAAAAGCCGCGGAGAGCAAACCCGAGCAGATTACTTAGCCGGGAGGGGGCAAGGGCGGGGCAATTCCGCCTCCGGCAGAGACATTTGGGAACCACGGCAACAGGCCCCTCCCCAGAAGATCAGCGAGAACAGCCAGCCAAGACCAAGTTCACCGATCAATGAGAACGGCAGAACTCCAGCGCTAGGGGAATACTGCACATAGAATTCATGGCTTTTTTACCCTGATTCTTTAGTCTTTCAAAGTTAATTTTTTTTAACTGTCTTTTTTTCTTTTTTTTTTTTTTGAATTTTTCTTTTTCCTTTTCAACCAACATCTTATCAATCCCTTTTTTTAAAAAACATTTTTATTTTTCATTTTTAGAGTCATATTCTATCCCTTCATAGTAGTTACCTGTATTTTTGGCATATATATATAAGTTGTTCTCCCTTTAAAATTTTGAGATAGTTTCTTCTAACAGATTAAAATATACCCTAAATCTCTAGTATATGTTTTTTTTTACTCCCCTGCCTGATCACATCCTCTCCCTTTTTTTTCTTTTTTCTTTTTTCTCTTTTTTTAAATCCTCTTCCTTCTCTTTTCAAACAACTTCTTATCAAGTCCTTTTATAAAATTTTTTATAATTTCCATCTTTACAGTCATATTCCATCCCTTCATCATATCAACCCTTATTTTTGTACATATATAAGTTTTTCTTTCTTTAAAATTTTGGGAGGCACTTTCTTCTAACAGACCAAAATACACCCCAAATCTAGTGTGTGGCACTGATCTATATACCAGCCTGATCATATTTGATCACATTCTGGTTTTTTTGTTGTTGTTGTTGTTTTGTTTTGTTGGTTTTTGTTTGTTTTTATCTTTTTCTTTTTATTTTTTTTTCTTTTTCTTTTTTCTCTCCTTCCGTTTCTATTTCCACTGCTTCAGGTCTTTTCTGATTTGTTTAGAGTATATTTTCTGGGGATGTTGTTACTCTGCTAGCATTCTGTTCTCTCATTAATCTATTCTCCTCTACACAAAATGACAAGACGGAAAAAATCACCTCAACAAAAAGCACAAGAGGTACTACCGACTGCCAGGGACCTACTCAATACGGACATTAGTACGATGTCAGATCTAGAGTTCAGAATCATCACTTTAAAGATATTAGCTGGGCTTGAAAAAAATATGGAAGTTATTAGAGAAACCCCTTCTGAAGAAGTAAAAGAACTAAAATCTAACCAAGTAGAAATCAAAAAGGCTATTAATGAGGTGCAATCAAAAATGGGGGTGCTAACTGCTAGGATAAATGAGGCAGAAGAGAGAATCAGTAATATAGAAGACGAAATGATGGAAAATAAAGAAGCTGAGAGAAAGAGAGATAAACAACTACTGGATCACGAGAGCAGAATGCGAGAGATAAGCGATACCATAAGACGAAACAACATTAGAATAATTGGGATCCCAGAAGAAGAAGAAAGAGAGCGGGGGGCAGAAGGTATAATGGAGCAAATTATAGCAGAGAACTTCCCTAATTTGGGGAAGGAAACAGGCATCAAAATCCAGGAAGCACAGAGAACACCTCTCAAAATCCATAAAAATAGGTCAACATCCCGACATCTAATAGTAAAACTTACGAGTCTCATAGACAAAGAGAAAATCCTGAAAGCAGCTCGGGAGAAGAGATATGTAACCTACAATGGTAGAAACATTAGATTGGCAACAGACCTATCTACAGAGACCTGGCAGGCCAGAAAGGACTGGCAGGATATATTCAGAGCACTAAATGAGAAAAATAGGCAGCCAAGAATCCTATATCCAGCTAGGCTGTCATTGAAAATTGAAGGAGAGATAAAAAGCTTCCAGGACAAACAAAAACTAAAGGAATTTGCAAACAGAAAACCAGCCCTACCAGAAATCTTGAAAGGGGTCCTCTAAGCAAAGAGAGACCCTAAAAGTGACATAGATCAGAAAGGAACACAGACAATATACAGTAACAGTCACCTTACAGGCAATACAATGGCACTAAATTCCTATCTTTCAATAGTTACCCAGAATGTAAATGGGCTCAATGCCCCAATCAAAAGACACAGGCTATCAGATTGGATTAAAAAACAAGACCCATCGATATGCTGTCTGCAAGAGACTCATTTTAGTCACAAAGACACCCCCAGATTGAAAGTGAGGGGGTGGAAAACCATTTACCATGCTAATGGACACCAAAAGAAAGCTGGGGTGGCAATCCTTATATCAGACAAATTAGATTTTAAACCAAAGACTGTAATAAGAGATGAGGAAGGACATTATATCCTACTTAAAGGGTCTATCCAACAAGAAGATCTAACAATTGTAAATATCTATGCCCCTAACATGGGAGCAGCCAATTATATAAGGCAATTAATAACAAAAGCAAAGAAACACATCGACAACAATACAATAATAGTGGGGGACTTTAACACCCCCCTCACTGAAATGGACAGATCATCTAAGCAAAAGATCAACAAGGATATAAAGACTTTAAATGACACACTGGACCAAATGGACTTCACAGACCTATTCAGAACATTCCATCCCAAAGCAATGGAATACACATTCTTCTCTAGTGCCCATGGAACATTCTCCAGAATAGATCACATCCTAGATCATAAATCAGGTCTCAACTGGTACCAAAAGATTGGGATCATTCCCTGCCTATTTTCAGATCACAATGCTTTGAAACTAGAACTCAATCACAAGAGGAAAGTCAGAAAGAACTCAAATACATGGACACTAAAGAGCATCCTACTGAAGAATGAATGGGTCAACCAGGAAATTAAAGAAGAATTAAAAAAATACATGGAAACCAATGAAAATGAAAACACAACTATTCAAAATCTTTGGGATGCAGCAGAGGCAGTCCTAAGAGGAAAGTATATAGCCTTTCTCAAGAAACAAGAAAGGTGTCAAGTACACAACCTAACCCTACACCTAAAGGAGCTGTAGAAAGAACAGCAAATAAAGCCTAAACCCAGCAGGAGAAGAGAAATAATAAAGATCAGAGCAGAAATCAATGAAATAGAAACTAAAAGAACTGTAGAACAGGTCAACGAAACTAGGAGCTGGTTCTTTGAAAGAATTAACAAGATTGACAAACCCCTGGCCAGACTTAAGAAAAAGAAAAGAGAAATGACCCAAATCAACAAAATCATGAATGAAAGAGGAGAAATCACAACCAACACCAAAGAAATACAAACAATTATAAGAACATATTATGAGCAACTCTATGCCAGCAAATTAGATAACCTGGAAGAAATGGATGCATTCCTAAAGATGTATCAACTACCAAAACTGAACCTGGAAGAAATAGAAAACCTGAACAGACCTATAACCACTAAGGAAATGGAAGCAGTCATCAAAAATCTCCCAAAAAACAAAAGCCCAGGGCCAGATAGCTTCCCAGGGGAATTCTACCAAACATTTCAAGAAGAATTAATACCTATTCTTCTGAAACTGTTCCAAAAAATAGAAATGGAAGGAAAACTTCCAAACTCATTTTATGAGGCCAGCATTACCTTGATCCCAAAACCAGACAAAGACCCCATCAAAAAGGAGAATTACAGACCAATATCCCTGATGAACATGGAGGCCAAAATTCTCACCAAAATACTAGCCAATAGGATCCAACAGTACATTAAAAGGATTATTCACCATGACCAAGTGGGATTTATCCCTGGGCTGCAAGGTTGGTTCAACATCCGCAAATCAATCAATGTGATACAATACATTAACAAAAGAAAGAACAAGAATCATATGATCCTCTCAATAGACGCAGAAAAAGCTTTTGACAAAGTACAGCATCCTTTCTTGATCAAAACTCTTCAGAGTATAGGCATAGAGGGTACATACCTCAGTATCATAAAAGCCATCTATGAAAAACCTACAGTGAATATCATTCTCAATGGGGAAAAACTGAGAGCTTTCCCCCTAAGGTCAGGAACGCGGCAGGGATGTCCACTATCACCACTGCTATTCAACATAGTATTGGAAGTCCTAGCCACAGCAATCAGACAACAAAAAGAAATAAAAGGCATCCAAATCGGCAAAGAAGAAGTCAAACGCTCACTCTTTGCAGATGATATGATACTTTATGTGGAAAACCCCAAAGACTCCACCCCAAAACTGCTAGAACTCATACAGGAATTCAGTAAAGTGGCAGGATATAAAATCAATGCACAGAAGTCAGTGGCATTCCTATACACCAACAACAAGACAGAAGAAAGAGAAATGAAGGAGTCGATCCCATTTACAATTGCACCCAAAACCATAAGATACCTAGGAATAAATCTAACCAAAGAGACAAATGATCTGTACTCAGAAAACTATAAAATACTCATGAAAGAAATTCAGGAAGACACAAAGAAATGGAAAAACGTTCCATGCTCATGGATCGGAAGAACAAATATTGTGAAGATGCCAATGCTACCTAGAGCAATCTACACATTCAATGCAATCCCCATCAAAATACCATCCACTTTTTTCAAAGAAATGGAACAAATCATCCTAAAATTTGTATGGAACCAGAAAAGACCCTGCATAGCCAGAGGAATGTTGAAAAAGAAAAACAAAGCCAGCGGCATCACAATTCCGGACTTCCAGCTCTATTACAAAGCTGTCATCATCAAGACAGTATGGTACTGGCACAAAAACAGACACATAGATCAATGGAACAGAATAGAGAGCCCAGAAATGGACCCTCAACTCTATGGTCAACTCATCTTTGACAAAGCAGGAAAGAATGTCCAATGGAACAAAGACAGTCTCTTCAACAAATGGTGTTGGGAAAATTGGACAGCCACATGCAGAAGAATGAAACTGGGCCATTTCCTTACACCACACACAAAAATAGACTCCAAATGGTTGAAAGACCTAAATGTGAGACAGGAGTCCATCAACATCCTAAAGGAGAACACAGGCAGCAACCTCTTCGACCTCAGCAGAAGCAACTTCTTCCTAGAAACATTGCCAAAGGCAAGGGAAGCAAGGGCAAAAATGAACTATTGGGACTTTATCAAGATAAAAAGCTTTTGCAAAGCAAAGGAAACAGTCAACAAAACCAAAAGACAACCGACAGAATGGGAGAAGATATTTGCAAATGACATATCAGATAAAGGGCTAGTATCCAAAATCTATAAAGAACTCATCAAACTCAACACCCAAAGAACAAAGAATCCAATCAAGAAATGGGCAGAAGACATGAACAGACAGTTTTCCAAAGAAGACATCCAAATGACCAATAGACACATGAAAAAGTGCTCAATATCGCTCGGCATCAGGGAAATCCAAATCAAAACCTCAATGAGAAACCACCTCACACCCGTTAGAATGGCTAAAATTAACAAGTCAGGAAATGACAGATGTTGGCGGGGATGCGGAGAAAGGGGAACCCTCCTACACTGATGGTGGGAATGCAAGCTGGTGCAGCCACTCTGGAAAACAGTATGGAGGTTCCTCAAAAAGTTGAAAATAGAGCTACCATATGATCCAGCAATTGCACTACTGGGTATTTACCCCAAAGATACAAATGTAGGGATCCGAAGGGGTACGTGCACCCCGATGTTTATAGCAGCAATGTCCACAATAGCCAAACTGTGGAAAGAGCCAAGATGTCCATCGACAGATGAATGGATAAAGAAGAAGTGGTATATATATACAATGGAATATTATGCAGCCATCAAAAGGAATGAGATCTTGCCATTTGCAATGACATGGATGGAACTGGAGGGTATTATGTTGAGCGAAATAAGTCAAACAGAGAAAGACATGTATCATATGATCTCACTGATATGATGAATTCTTAATCGCAGGAAACAAACTGAGGGTTGCTGGCGTGGGGGGTGGGGTGGGAGGGATGGGGTGACTGGGTGATAGACACTGGGGAGGGTATGTGCTCTGGTAAGCGCTGTGAATTGTGCAAGACTGTTGAATCTCAGATCTGTACCTCTGAAACAAATAATGCAATATATGTTAAGAAAAAAAAAAAGAAGAAGAAGGTAGCAGGAGGGGAAGAATGAAGCGGGGGAAATCGGAGGGGTAGGCGAACCATGAGAGATGATGGACTCTGAAAAACTGAGGGTTCTAGAGGGGAGGGGGGTGGGAGGATGGGTTAGCCTGGTGGTGGGTATTGAGGAGGGCACATTCTGCATGGAGCACTGGGTGTTATGCACAAACAATGAATCATGGAACACTACATCTAAAACTAATGATGTAATGTATGGGGATTAACATAAGAATAAAAAAAAGAGAGATTTCACTTACTTGTGGAATCTAAAAAACCAAACATGAACAAACAAAAAGCCGACCCATAAATACAGAGAACAATCTGATGGTTACCAGAGGGGAAGAAGTTGGGGGGGATGGGTAAAATGAGTGAAGGGTAATGAGAGATATAGGCTTCCAGCTTTGGAATGTGCTGGGGATGAAATGTTATGGGGATGAAAGGTAGAGCATAGGGTATATAGTCAATGGATTATAATAGTGTTGTACGGTGACAATAGCTATACTCGTGGTGAGTATGAGCGTAGCATAAGACATAAAGTTGTTGTGCAAGTTTAGGTTCATGTTGTGCACCTAAAAATAATGTAACATTGTTTGTCAACTATACTTCAATAACAAAAAAACTTAAAGACGCTGGAAAAGATATTCAGTATAACAAAAAAGGGGAGGGGGGTTGGAAGAAAGCAAGGCCAGGTGTGTGAAAAGTACTCAATGAATATTACTCTGTATTGCTCTTATTCCATTCATTAATTAATATGTTTCTACATAATGCATTAAGTGGAGGCATCAAACCTAGGCCCTCTGAATATGAACATGTGAATAATTAAGATCACTAAATGGCAGATGTTGTATATCACTGTTTGATTTTTCAGACTTTATTCTAAAGTTTTTTGAATGTCATATTTGTTCAAGGTGTCCTTCCTTTTCTGCAGAAGTTTCCATACCAGAATCTTGACTTTGGTTTCAAGTAGACTGCTAATCCAACACTTCTGAGCTGAATAGCAAGTGACTGTTTAAGCTCATCCTGCAGGTTTCCTACAATGAGCTGGTCTTGGGTTTTACTGAGTACATTTCCATTGTGAACAGCATTTGCATTGGGAATTGTCCTCTAATTTCTAAAGCATTAACAAAACCAGTTTCCCTGAACAGAACAATTTTCTGGGCCATAAAACACACTAAATTTTGTTTTGTTGAGAGCATCAATGGAAGGCTTTGTCATGGATCCCACCAGCAGGGCATTCTTACAGCATGTCATATAAATTTTTCTGAAATTTTACAGAGTTGAGCAGATGGTTCAGCTCTTTGATATTGGCCATAATAGCCTCACAAAGCTTGTAATTCATTTGTAAAATTTTAATCTTCAAGCAATGAATCATGAGGGTGAGTGAGGGTGTCATTCAGAAGCATTTTATTTAAAAATTACTCAATGATATCATCTTATGTGCCCATAAGTGGTCAGGTTCTTGTTCACAATCTTCCAATATACTGGATTCAAGATGTTTGGGGAGAAAAGCATGCAGTTTCAAAATTTTAAGATATGACTCATGTCATTTGCTGAAGGAAGAAATAAGGGTGGAGACCAGCAGTCAGAACCTAGGCAATTAATACACCTCAGTGATCAATTGCATGATGCTTTTTGATATGAAGACAAATCATAACCCCTCCCCCTCCATGAACTGCTTTGTAATCTACTGGGAGGAAGGGTCTCATGACATTGAAATGGGCCCTTGTACTCACAAGTTAACACACTTCAAAATGTTCTTTGAAAGGGAAACTAATAAGATATATTAAAAATAGGTCATAACACTCTTTGAAGAGTCATGATCTTTGTTCAAGGAAGTAAAAAATTAAGAAAATTTTTGTTAATGGCGCTCTGAACTGAATGTGTGCTATGACATTCTTCTAATTACGAAAGCTGTGTTCCTATTCAAAAATGAAATAAAGTGGGCACCTGGGTGGCTCAGTTTGTTGAGCGACTGCCTTCGGCTCAGGTCATGATCCTGGAGTCCTGGGATCGAGTCCCATATCAGGTTCCTTGCTCGGCGGGGTGTCTGCTTCTCCCTCTCACCCTCCCCCCTCTCATGTGCTCTCTCTCTCTCATTCTCTCTCTCAAATAAATAAATAAAATCTTTAAAAAAAAAATAAAATAAAGTGTTCTGGATATGCAAATTATTAGAATTCCTTTGATATCAAATAATACCTAAATACAAACTCTGTAAAGTGTCTCACAACTATTTATTTCAGGACATTCCAGTCAAACTTCAAGGTGGAGCCTATAGGCAAATATTTACCCAGATTATCTGAAAAGGAATTTTCATTGATTTCATCGTCTGGCTTTATTTTGTTCTTTTCTATCATTCCACCTTATTTTTTTAATAGTTTCTGATTCTTGCCACGAGAAAATATTACAGCTACGAGATTAATAACAGTAATAGAATTCAAAATTTTCTAACAGTTAATAACTCTTCAACTAATGATAATGAACTATGTTTAGTACATAAATAAATACAGAAGCTGTATTTCTCCAGGTCACACCAACCAGGACAGCATAACTAATCATAATCACAATCACAAAAAAAAACTTCTGGCCTAGAAAAAGAGCAAAAGTAGCTGGGAATTCAAGTTGGAAAGCCTCTTCCACCAGTTCAAGAAGGTTGCCAGGTTCTTTCCTTTGATTTCACCATATGATTATAACTACCATCTTTTCCAACTTCGATCCTCCATTTCCTCTGCTGTTTCATCAAGTAGCTCTCTGTGTGTACTTTGTATTCCAGTGAAAGCTATTGCTTCTCTTGGTGGCCCTGTCAGCTCAGCTGAACCCAGGAAGTCTGGCCTGCAGTGATATATTCTGTCCTGATGGCACAGCTGCTCTCCAATTCAGCTGGAATTCCTGGTTGAACTCTGGTTACTAGGCAACGATGCCATGTAACCTTGGGTGCTGCTTTCATATGGATATTTCTTCTATTCAACTCACTTTCCATAACAGTCTCCTCTCCCTGGGATCTGAGGCAAGTCTTTGGAGACTGGTTCGGAAGACCATTAGAGTGATCAACAAAATTTATAGAAAATTACTAATAATCCTCCATTCCATGCCTCCATCCCATATCCCAATCTTTGTTGGAGGCAAACCCTAAACCAAAAGAATTTATTCAACACTGGCACAATTCTGCAATAGAGAAAAAAAGCACAAGATTGGAACGGTAAAACCTAGTGTAGCTTGTTGTTTTGTCAAGGCATAAACCTCAGGCAGAGCCTGCAAGAGCCCATTGTCTGTCAACCACCGTGTATCTAAAGCCCCTAAGAAGAGAATGATGCTCATTCTGCAGAAGCCTTGGGTTCTGAAAATAGAAGCCCTGGGTTTGAATTCCAACTCCCTTATTCTTTGAACACATTTTTAAGCTCTGTTGGTTGGAATAAGTACCAAAATGATTAGGGAATCTCCCTCTCAGAAAATCTTTAGAAATGGGGCATTTTAAAAGAAGGGATAAACTTGTCTAAAACATGCTAGAAAACAGAAGAATGGATGACCTTTGAAACCACAAATGATAGAAATATAATTTGAAATAAACCTTAGATTTTACATTATACCCTTTTTACCTTTTATTAGATATCTGTAGATCAAAGCCCTTACAATGTCATTACTTACTAATAAGATTTGTTTAATTTTTAAAATAATAACATCTTTGGATACTTAGGTTTCAAATACTGTCCCTCCAAATCTTTTCATTTTTTTATTTCTCTTGCCACATATTCGTGAGACATAAAATATTCCATGTAGCCATTAGTAATTCTGTAACAAGTACATGCAGAATTGTAAAACTTGTGTTTCATGGTTGATTATTATTTTTCTTTGTCTGCTACTGTAATCCACTCTATAAATTTAACAATTTAGGTGTCATAATAGCTACTGTAATCCACTCTATAAATTTAACAACTTAGGTGTCATAATAGCTATGGCAAGGCTAGTGCCATGTGGCCTCCTTTGGGAGTAGGGAGTTTGGGAGGCCAAGTAGGAGCAGGAAACCAAACAACAGGATAATATATCTGAAAGTAGGTAGATGTTGACAGGAGGACGTTTATTCTAGTTTATATAAATATTAAAATTATCAGACCATCAGTGATATCAACTGTGCAGTGAATCAAATTCTATATGAATCATCCTCTTAATGATGCTTAGAACTTTCATTTGAATAGCATTTCACCACAGCCTCTTTTGGCTACTGGTTGATTAGGTTCCTGGTAGCTAATATTGTGTCTGCTGTGAATGCTGCCAGGCTCTTAAACATACTCTAATATTTGAACCCTAAAACTTAAGAAAATGTTAAGACTATCCAAAAGATCACATTAACAAGGAGATTTCCAACAAATTATCTGCCAAAAGATTAGACACATCAGCAAGGGATTCCCCCAAGGTTTGGAGGCATATTTATGAGATTAAAACCAGCCACATTGCCAAGTCCAAGGTCCATAGCAGACAATATCTAATCAATATTTATCAGGCTCCTCCAGAATAAGACAGGGAAGGCTAGGAGCTAAGAGATCTGTCCAAGTTCTGCTACTAATGAGCTGTGTGGCTTTGGGAATGTCACTTAATGTTTCCTGGCCTCGGTTTTTTCTGCTGTAAACTGGGCAAGATAATCTGTGCTTCTATCCAAAGAATTCTTCTGCTTAGTTAACAGGGTCATGGCCATTTACCGGAAAGTTTTATTTGAAAGTCTATGGGAAGCTAAAATATAAAACTTCATAATTTCAAGCACTTTTCTATTTTAAGCATCATTATATTTGAGGGAAAATAGTCCCAAATGTTTTTAAACTAATTCTTCTTAGCAACTTTCTAACAGTCCCCAAATTTTTTAAATTAAGCAGCAAATTGAGACATCGTAGAACAGATACACATTTACTTTTAAATTGCTGCCTTTATATTTTACATATCATTGAATTTTCAAATAATACAATTAGCAACAGGGCAAAACTATAAATGAACTGAATTTAAACTATGAAGCTGCAGGAATAGAAGTTTTTAATCACAAGATGTTCTGTAGCATAACTGAATCAAGTTGTTTATGATAATTTTATTACTTCAGCCCTCTCTTTAACAGAGTTATTATATTTTCTCCTGATGTATGATATCACACTTTCGAAGCCCTTTCAGTAATTGGAACTCCACAAACCTGGCTTCCAAGGCTCATTAATGTGAAAAATTACTGTAAAAGTTAAATAAGTATATTTGCTTCATTTCAGTTTGGAACTTCTAACTATGAAAGATATTTTCTATATTTATGACAGTATTTCTGACTAGAGATCACCTCTTTTTGTCAGCACTGTCATGAATTTAATTTACATTAGAACCTATTTGTAATAGAGGGTTTTAATTTTTCAAACTAAAAATGCCAAAATGTCCATTTTGCAAGCATTGCAAACTGTATTCAAGAAACCCTATGAGCAATGGTTTTATCCTTGATTGCTTTTTAGAATCATCTCAGGAAAATTCTATAGCTTGGTCCAGCATAGAACATTTAAAGTAGAAACCCTGGAGGTGGGCAGCAGGTATTGGTATATTTTAAAAGACTCCCAGGAGGTATGTAGTCAGGACTGAACTGCTGGCCTAGAGTGACCACTTATCTCATTGAACTTATATCAGTCTCTATAGCATTTTACTGTTGGCATTCCCATACTTACACCTGCTCAACTATAATGCCCTTGATTTTTCCTGTCTCTTACAGTTTTTCAAAAATGCTCCTGAAATAGTAGTTTACTTTGTCTTTCTTTATAACAATTCTATAGAGTTGGCAGCACATGTATTATCCCATTTCACAGATGGGAATGTCTGGGTTTGCCCAAGGGAACACAAACATTAAGTGAAAATGCTAAGTGATAAAGTAAGACTAGGGACTCAAGTATTCTTATGTCAGGTTTAGTGTACTTCCCATGCTCGGAACCCCAGTGTCTGCCTTTTATCATTCCTCGTCTGCATACAAAACTGTATCTTAAGACTATCCAGTCCACCTACAAAGAGGAGTTTAGGAAGATGGCTGAGTAGGAGGACTCTGAACTCACCCCACATCATGTGTACAACTAGATATCATCCAGAACCAAGTCAATAAACCAAAAAGTAATCCAAAGGCTGGCAGAACAAAATCCACAACTAAATATAGAGAAGTTGTATCTGAAAATTTAGAAATGTCAGAAAGGCAGAGGGAGGCTGCCCACAGAAGGGAGGGAGCTGCATGCACTAAGAGGGCAGAGAAATGGACACTTACACCAGGGAGCTCACGTGGCAAAGACTAATCCCCAAAATGTTTGGCTTTAAAAACCAGAGGGGCTAAATTTTGTGTTTGTAAAACCAGTGGGACTTAGAACCTGGAGCTTTAAAAGTCAGATGATTCAACACTGGATGAGCCAGGACAGTAAGTGATAGCTGGGTTGCTGCCCTTAAAGAGACAGCAGCCTATGTGAAGAGGCAACATAAGAAACAGCAGTTTACATAACACTGGGGGCAAATGGGAGACAGATCATACTGGTTTTGGAGTGTGTTGGGGGGCTTCTTTGAAAATGAGGAAGCTGGCAGATGCCATTTTCATCCCCCACCCACCAGCATAAACACAGAGCCACCTATGGGAGACAGAGCTGCAGAGACACTTGTAGCCTTGGTGCAGGGCTCAGGGCAAACTCTGTTAAAGCTGCACAAACATCCCACCCAGCCAACAGATGCACAGCTGCCACTGCATGCCCAGCTGCACACCCACAGCCACTGTTGCATACCAGGGCCCAGCCACACCCAGCAGTTGCCACACTCAGCCTCATGCCCCCAGCCAACCTGGTGCACGGTCCTGAGCTGCCACAGGGCTTTGGGGAACCCAGCCTAGGACTAGTGGCCCAAAGCAAATTTTGCTAATACCACTGTACTGCTCCCAAGTTTCCCAGCAGGCATGCCCCCTCAGAACTAACCTGCCTGTGTCCCACTGATACCACAGAAAGCAAGTACAGCCCACAACAGGCAGATTCAGTGTGTAAGACTGCAGTGAAAGGAAAAAATGACTCAGACACAAGAGCAGAGCATAAGCAATGCACATAGGATACTCTCCTGAAGTGCCACAGTTGGGTGAACAGGGGACACTGTACTGCAGGGCACTCCAGGACTTCCCCTTCATAAAGTCACTAATTTCAAGAGCAGAAGACATAGCTGACTTTCTTAACACACAGAAAAAGACACAGAGGCAGACAAAATGAGGAGACAGAGAAATTTATCCCAAATGAAAGAACAGGACAAGCCTGTGGCCAGAGATCTAAACAAAACAGATGTAAGTAACATGCCTGATAGAGTATTTAAGGCAATGATCATAAGAATATTCAGTGGACTTGAGAAAAGAGTGGAAGACATGAGTGAGACCCTTAACACAGAGAAGGGACTAACACAGGAGAGATAAAAGGCTCAACAAACAAAATGAGAAACACACTTATTGGAATGAATAGAGGATGGAAGAAGCAGAGGAATGAATTAGTGACACAGAAGATAGAGTAACGGAAAATAACCAAGCTGAAAAAAAGTAAGAAAAAAGAATTACACAAAATGAGAATAAACTTAGGGAAATCAGTGACTCCATAAAACATAATAACATTCATCTAATAGGAGTCCCAGAAGAAAAGAGAAAAAAGGGGCAGAAAATTTATTTGAAGAAATAATAGCTGAAAACTTCCCTAATCTGGGAAAGGAAACAGATATCCAGATCCAGGAGGCACAGGGAACTCCCATTGAAATCAATGAAAGCAGACCCACACCAAGACATATTGTAATTAAATTGGCAAAATATAGGATAAAGACAAATTTTAAAAGCAGCAAGGAAAAAGAAGTCAGTAACTTACAAGGGAAAATCCATAAGGCTAGCAGAAAATTTTTCAACAGAAACTTTGAATATATCATGTCACTTTCCTCTGGCTTGCAAAGTGCTGAATGAGAAAAATCTGCAGCCAAGAATATTCTATCAAATAAGGCTACCATTCAGAACAGAAGGAAAGATAAAGAGTTCCTCGGGCAAAAAAGAAAAAACTAAAGGAGTTTATGACCACTAAACTAGCCCTGCAAGAAATGTTAAAGGAGACTCTTTGAGTGGAAAGGAGAGACCAAAAGTGACAGTATAAAGGTAGAAAACATGAAAGCAGTAAAAATGAATATTTCTGTAAAAAAATCAGTCAAGGAACTCACAACAAAAAGGATATAAAATATAGTAACATATACCTAAAATGTGGGGAGAGGAAAAAAGAATGGGTTCAAACTTAAACAACCATCAACTTAATATATACTGCTATATATAGAAGAGGTTATATACAAACCTAATGGTAACCATATATAAAAACCACTTATAGACATGCAAAGAATAAAGAGAATTAAATCCAAATATATCACTAAAGAAAATCAACAAAACATGAAAGGATCAGAGAAAATCTTCAGAAACAACCACAAAACAAATATTAAAATGGCAATAAATACATCTCAATAATTACTTTGAATGTAAATGGACTAAATACTCCACTCAAAAGACATAGCATGACAGAATGGATAAGAACAAGACCCATCTATATGCTCCCTATAAGAGACTCATTTTAGACCTAAACACACCTACAGATTGAAAATGAGTAGATAGAGAAACAACTATCATGCAAATGGACACCAAAAGAAAGCTGGGATAACAATACTTATATCAGACAAAAAAAAAATAGACTTTAAAACAAAGACTGTAACCAGAGACAAAGATACTATATAATAATAAAGGGGACAATCCAACGAGAAGATATAACAATTGTAAATATTTATGCACCCAACATGGGAGCACCCAAATACATAAAACAGTTAATAACAAACATAAAGGAACTAACTGATAATACTACAATAATAGGGGGCGCCTGGGTGGCTCAGATGGTTAAACGTCTGCCTTTGGCTCAGGTCATGATCCCAGGGTCCTGGGATCGAGCCCCACATTGGGCTCCTGGCTCGGCAGGGCGCCTGCTTCTCCCTCTCCCTCTGCTTCTCCCCTGCTCATGCTCTCTCTCTCTCTATCTCTGTGTCTAAAATGAATAAATAAAATCTTTAAAAAAAAATACTACAATAACAGTAGGGGACTTTAACATCTCACTTACATCAATGGAGAGATCATCTACACACAAAATCAATAAGGAAACAACACCTTGGATGACACATTGAAATGGATGAATTTAACAGATATATTCAGAACATTCCATCCTAAAACAGCAGAATACACATTCTTTTCAAGAGCACATGGAACATTCTCCAAAATAGATCACATTTTAGCCCAGAAAACCACCCTCAGCAAATTCAAGAAGATCAAAGTCATTCCATGCATTGTTTCTGACAAGAGCACTATGAAACTAGAAGTCAACCACAAGAATAAATCTGGAAAGACCACAAATACATGGAGGTTAAGTAACATGCTATTAAACAATGAATGGGTCAACCAGGAAATAAAAGAAGAAATAAAAAAGTACATGGAGACAAATGAAAATGAAAACATAAGGGTCCAAAACCTTAGGATGCAGCAAAAGCAGTTCTAAGAGGGAAGTTTATAGCAATATAGGCCTATCTCAAGTAGCAGTGAAAATCTCAAATAACCTAATTTTACACCTAAAGGAGCTAGAAAAAGAACAACAAACAAAACCTAAAACCAATGGAAGGAAGAAAATAATAAAAATGAGAGCAGAAATAAATGATACAGAAACAAACATACAAAAAAATAGGTCCATAACACCAGGGGCTGGTTCACCAAAAAAAAAATCAATATTATTGATAAGCTTATCAAGAAAAAAAGAGAAAGGACTCAAAAAATAAAATCACAAATGAGAATAGAAAAATAACAACCAACACCACAGATATACAATTATAAAAGAATATTATGAAAAATTATAGGCCAACAAATTTGACAACCTAGAAGAAATGGATAAATTCCTAGAAACATATAAACTACCAAAACCAAAACAGGAAGAAATAGAAAATTTGAACAGACAGATAACCAGCAAAGAAACTGAATCAATAATCAAAAATCTCCCAACAAACAAAAGTCCAGGACCAAATAGCTTCACAGGTGAATCCTACCAAACATTTAAAGAAGAATTAATATCTATTAATATCTATTCTTCTCAAACCATTCCAAAAAACAGAAAAGGAAGGTAAACTTCCAAATACATTCTAAGGCCACATTATCCTAATACCAAAACTGGATAAGACACCATTAAAAAAAGAGAACTACAGGCCAATATCCTTGATAAATATAGATGTAAAAATCTTCAATAAAATACTAGCAAACCAAATCCAACAATATATTTTTAAAAATTCACCACAATCGAGTAGTTTTATTCAATATTCACAAATGAATCAACATGATACATCACATCAATAAGAGAAAGGATAAGAACTATGTGATCATTTCAGTAGACACAGAAAAAGCATTTGACAAAGTACAACATCCATTAATGATAAAAAAAAAAAATTCAACAAAATAGGTTTAGAGGGAACATACCTCAACATAATAAAGGTCATATAAGAAAAACCCACAGCTAATGTCATCCTCAACGGGGAAAAACTGAGAGCCTTTCCTCTAATGTCAAGAACCAGACAGGGGGCACCTGGGTGGCTCAATCATTAAGTGTCTGCCTTCAGCTCAGGTCATGATCCCAGGGTCCTGGGATCGAGCCCCACATCAGGCTCCCTGCTCCACAGGAAGCCTGCTTCTCCCTCTCCCACTCCCCCTGCTTGTGTTCCCTCTCTCACTGTGTCTCTCTCTGTCAAATAAATAAATAAAATCTTTAAAAAAAAAAAAAAAAAACAGAACAAGACAAGATTGTTCACTCTTACCACTTCTATTCAACATAGTACTGGAATTCCTAGCCACAGCAATCAGTCAACAAAAAGAAATAAAAGACATCCAAAGATGTCAAACTTTCACTATTTGCTGATGACATGATACTATATATAGAAAACCGGGAAGACCACCAAAAAACTGCTAGAACTGATACATGAATTCAGTAAAGTCATAGAATACAAAATCAAAGCACAGAAATCTATTGCATTTCTATATACCAATAACAAAGCAGCAGAAAGAGTAAGAAACCAATCCCATTTAAAATGGCACCCAAATAGTAAGAAACCTACAAATAAACCTAGCCAAAGAGGTGTAAGATTATAAAACACTGATGAAATAACTGAAGATGACACAAAGAAATAGAAAGACATTCCATGCTCATGGAATGGAAGTACAAATACTGTTAAAATGTCTACACTACCCAAAGCAATCTACAGATTTAATGCAATCCCTATCAGAACACCAGCAGCATTTTTCACAGAACTAGAACAAACAATTCTAAAATTTGTATGGAACCAGAAAAGGCCCTGGATAGCCAAAGCAATCTTGAAAAAGAAAAGCGAAGTTGGAGGCATTACAATTCCACACTTCAAGTTATATTACAAAGCTGTATTGATCAAAACAGTATGGTACTGGCACAAAAATAGACACAGATAATAGAACAGAATATAAAACCCAGAATTAACCGACCCAAATATAATACATAATTATATGGTCAATCAGTCTTTAACAAAGCAGGAAAGACTATCCAATGGGAAAAAGCCTCGTCAACAAATGGTGTCAGGAAAACTGGACACCAACATGCTTTGAAAAGAATGAAACTAGCCCACTTTCTTACACCATACACAAAAATAAACTCAAAATGGATTAAGGACCTAAATGTGAGACCTGAAACCATAAAAATCCTAGAAGAGAGCATGGGCTCTATGACATCGGCCATAACAACTTTATTCTAGATGTCTCCCCAAGGCAAGGGAATAAATTACTAGAACCACATCAAAATAAAAAGCTTCTGCACAGAGAAAGATACAGTCAACAAAACTAAAAGACAACCTACAAAATGGGAAAAGATATTTGCAAATGACATATCTGATGAAGGGTTAGGATCCAAAATATATATGCAGAACTGATACAACTCAATACCCAAAAAGCAAATAATCCAATTTAAAAATGGGCAGAAGACATGAACAGACAATTTTCCAAAGAAGACATCCAAATGACCAACAGACACATGGAAAGATGTTCATCATCACTCACCATCAGGAAATGCAAATCAAAACTACCATGAAATATGATGTCACACCTGCCAGAATGGCTAAAATCAAAAACATAAGAAACAACAAGTGTTGGCAAGGATGTGGAGAAAAAGGAACCCTCTTGCACTGTTGGTGGGAATGCAAACTGGTACAGCCACTGTGGAAAACTGTATGGAGGTCCCTCATAAAGTTAAAAATAGAACTACCCTATGGTCCAGTGATCACACATACTGAGTATTTATGCAAAGAATACAAAAACACTAATTCAAAGGGATACACACACCCCTATGTTTAGAGCAGCATTAGTTACAATAACCAAACTATGGAAGAAGCCCAAGTGTCCATCAGTAGATGAATGAATAAAGAAGTGGTATGTATACACACACACACACACACACACACACAAACCATGGACTATCATTCAGCCATAAAACAGAATGAAATCTTGCCGTTTGCAATGACATGGATGGAAGTAGAGAGTATAAATGCTAAGGAAAGTAAGTCAGAGAAAAACAAATACCATATGATTTCACTCACATGTGCAATTTAAAAAACAAAACAAATGAGCAAAGGGAAAAAGAGGGAGAGAGAGAGAGAGAGAGACAAACCAAAAAACAAACTCTTAACTATAGAGAACAAATGATGGTTACCAGAGGGGAGGCGGGAAGGGGGAATGGGTGAAATAGGTGAAGGGGATTAAGGAGTGCACTTGTTATGATGAGCACCAGGTAATTATAGCAGTGTGGAATCACTATATTGTACACTTGAAACTAATATAACACTATATGCTTACTAACTGGAATTAATAATTAAAACTTTACAAGAGAAAAAAGACTATACAAAGAAAATGGCAAAAAGGAAAGAGATGATTCATGTAGTGTGTACGTAAGCCCACAGACTGCCTATATTCAGTCCATGATGTTTCCCTTAAGAGTTCTGGCAGGGCTTCAATGTTTTGCTATTGAAATTTTCTTACAAAAGGTGGTCTTTTGAATAAATAATTAACTCACTAGTTTTTAGGCAATTATCAATTAGTTGAAAATTATTAGCCAGAATTGTACTCTAGCCTGTCTCTCTGTTATTTACTCCTTGTACCCTAGAAGCTCTTCCCTAATTAAAAAAATTCACAACTCTTTAACAGCTTCTTTCTGGCTTCCTGATCTGGAAAGAAAAATGAGAACCTTTCCATCCTGGTAACATTTAAAATGTGTATAATCAAAATGTTAAAATTAAAGAAAACGATCACATAGCAAATATTTTCAGCACAAGGTATCTTGACTCCAAAATCTGCTAACATAGAATCACATGAATACGGTCAGTACTTTTGATTTGCATAACTCAATCCAAATCCAAATCCAAAAATGGTTGATGAAACTGAAAGAGGCAAAGCAATCTCATTTATCTGAATCATTAGATCCACTGTACAGGACAGGCAGAACATGGATCCACCAAAGATAGAGGAATTCTTGAGAAGTCTACAATGATTTCAGAACTCTATCTTTGGTCAGATCAGCTCCTCCCTACCACCAGCACACACAGCCCACACACATGCACTCATATACTACCCCATACCACAGACACACACACACCAGACAACACACCCATATACCACACAGCATACACACACTGTCAAAAGCTCTGTAATAGTAACAAGGGAATGGACTGAAACCCAGCACACAAGCCTGTGGCAGAATTTTAACATCTCTACTGCTTTAGATAGTTATCACTTTAGCTGATATTAATTAAACACTCTTTAAGGCACATTCCTTCATTTGATACTTACTCTCACTCGAAACTTCGTCTTCCCTGTACCATTCCAGAATACGGTGACCCTAATAAGGCTTTCTGCTATCAAGCCCCTGGGACAGCCACTTCTGACCATTCTTTAAAAACTTACAAGAGAATTGACAGCATAAATATAAAGAAATTATAATAGTAACTACTATTTATGAGCACTGTCTTAAGTGTTTTACAAATTGAATTTAATTTGAATTTAATCTTTGTAATTAACTCACTAAGGGCTACCTAATCAAGTGAAGTTTGACCTCAGGGTGGCTTGATTGTACAAGCCCACATTTTTACTAATAATATTTTGCTCAAGATAGTACAATTGGTAGAGAAAGTACAAAAGAATAGATCTCTTAACCATGATTTGACTTATTTAGAACTAATCAACTGAATAGTGAGAATAAAATTTTCCACTTGAGACTGAGAATAACTTGATACCTCATATTTCATACACATACATATTATTCATTTGAAGCCTATAATATACTTTTCTTCCAAGAATTCTTCCAGTTCTGTCATTTGTAACTCATACCCTTTTTATATTACTTAAAATGAACAAAGTAAATTTCTCGTTTATAGAAATTTGAAGTCTAGCAATAGAATTATAGTCCTTATACCTTTGGCAATGACCCCAATGCTGCATAAATGCCACTAGTGAATGAAAACTAATTACAGTTCTTTCAGGCTAAAAAGCAGCAGCTGAATACCACTAATTATGCAATGAAGCTAACAATAATACTAAAAACATTAGCAATAAATATATTCACAGAAAAGACAAAGAATAAATGCAGCAAATCAGCTATTGTAGAAAAAATGGCAAATGCTGAAATCTTCCTGTTTTACACAATGGATATTTTTAAATGCTTAATTATCATACAATGATTACTTCTAGCTCCTCACAACGGCAATTTCATAACTGTCACACACCCCCAAATGAGTCTTTAACACATATTGATGATTGTGAGTTTTTTTATTAATGGAGCTATGCCTAAGCTCACATGGCAAACAGCTAGAGTTGACATTCAGTTATGTCAACAACCATAGACCAATTTATAAGATCACAGTTGTCCAAATGACTGGGAAGGGTTTTGTTTGAATTTGGGAGAAGTAATTGCAATTCAACTCTGTTAACCTGGCCAAATTGCTTTTCCACTCAGACTTCTATTCTAGTCAAATTAGATGCTACATAAAATCCTAAGAATTCAATTGGGAACATATGCCAATTTTATCCTTAATGTGGTCTGATTCAGGAGAGACTTACTGGAGAGAGAAAGAGATTGATAATATGAATACAAACCTATCATAGCTGGCTATTTACTTTAATAGTGCCATAAGTATCCCCACCATTCTTCTCAGTAAGCATTTGTCCCAGAATGAACAACAAATGAGAAACCTGAATCTCCTCTCACCTGGCTTGGCCTCAGTTTTCTTGTCTCTCTTGTCTCTCAAATGAGCAACTCATTTGCCTATGTGGTATTTAAAGAACTTTCAAGGGCAATTTAGTAAATTTGACTATATGTGATTTTGCCTTCCGTGCTTTCTTTATAATCTGATTGTTGTGAGGAAATTAACAATGAAGGTGAGATTTTCTGTGATAATGTATATTTTATGCAAATGAATGAAGGATTTCATTTGAGCTCAGGTAAGTACAAATCACTGTAGAAAGAAGCTTGCATACATTTATAATATTTTAGAGGAGGAGGAGCTACATATGCTGGAAGTAATATTAGAATAAGACAACAGGGGCACCTGAGTGGCTCAGTGGGTTAAGCGTCTGCCTTGGGCTTGGGTCATGATCCCAGGGTCCTGGGATCTAGTCCTACATTGGGCTCCCTGCTCAGTGAGGAGTCTGCTTCTCCCTCTGCCCCTGCCCTCACTCGTGTGCACTCTTTCTTTCTCTTTTAATAAAAAAAAGAATAAGACAACAATCTAGGTTCTAGAATTAACTCTGAAATTAATTACAAATGGCCCCCAAGTTACAATGGTTCAACTTAAATTTTTTTTGACTTTACAGTAGAAACTGTACTTTGAATTTTGAATTATGATCTTTTCCCGGGATTGGCAATATATGGTATAATACTCTCTTCTGGTGCTGGGCAGCAGCAGTGAGCTAGAGCTCCTAGTCAGAACACCATCCCAAGGGTAAACAACTGGTACACTTACAAACATTCTGTACCCACACAACCATTGTTTTTCACTTCCAGTACAGTATTTAATATATTACATGAGATGTTCAACACTCTATTATAAAACAGGCTTTGTGTTGGAAGATTTTGCCCAACTGTAGGCTAACCTAAGTGTTCTGAACACGTTTATGGTAGGGGAGGCTAAGCTTTGATATTCAGTAGGTTAGGTAGAGTAAATGCATTTTCAACTTGTGATATTTTTAACCTACAATGATTTTATTAAGACGTAACCCCATAGTGACAGAGGAAGATCTGTACATGTGACCTTGAAAGTTATTTATGGTTTATTTACTTACAAAATGCTTTATGATTCTATTCTTTTTAGCCTTCTTAGTACTAAATGCCTATCTGTAATACTTCTGAAATTTCTTGATTATTCCAAAGAGGGGGAAAAGAGAAGTAAAAATGTTTTTTAAAAAGGAAATGAAGAAAGGGAAACAAAAGGGAAAGTGAGGTTAAAAGACTATAATACCATCTATATGTCAGTGGAAGTGATTAAATAATATGGAGATCCAGAAGCTCCTGGACCTTAAGCAGAGGGGAAGGGGATCAGAAAAGAGCACAAAATTATGAAAACAAAGAAAGATGCAAAAATGTGTATTTATTTTTAAAGAGAAGAGGATTACAATCAATTAACAATTTCAAAGCTTCTAAAGAACAAACTAAAGGTCAAAAAATTTTGGTGGGTGGGAGGGATGGGGTGGCTGGGTGACAAACATAGGGGAGGGTATGTGCTATGGTGAGCACTGTGAATTGTGTAAGACTGATGAATCACAGACCTGTACCTCTGAAACAAGTAATACATTATATATTAAAAAAAAAAAAAAAAAAGGATAGTAGGAAGGGAAAAATGAAGGGGGGGAAATCGGAGGGGGAGACGAACCATGAGAGACTGTGGACTCTGAGAAACAAACTGAGGGTTCTAGAGGGGAGGGGGTGGGGGGATGGGTTAGCCTGGTGATGGGTATTAAAGAGGGCACATATTGAATAGAGTACTGGGTGTTATACACAAACAATGAATCATGGAATACTACATCAAAAAAATAAATTAATTAAAAAAATTATTTATTAAAAAAAAAGTTATTTTGCTTGTAGGACAAGGAAGAGCCCCATGAAACAAAAAACAAATTCAGCAGGACTCTTAAGCTCAAAAGTGAAAAGGGGAGTTTGTTCCACATTAGGAGGACTCTGATTGGTTAAAGAAAGGATTGTAAAATCCTTAGAATTGGCCATTGCTCTCTTTTCCATTACAGGAGATCCAGTACACTTGCAAAGAGGTTGAGCAGCTCAGTCCAGACTCATGCAGGAAGCAGTATATATGCTTGTACTTTGAGCTGGTAAACTCTCCTATAGCACCACAAATATCACAAAATCCATAAAAAAATAATAACACTTCTATTAAGTAATTCTGTCATCCTCTAAATTTTTTTTGGCTACACACTCTTGATTGTTTTCCATATGAAAATTTTGCAACATATATTCTTAAATCAGCATTTTCTTTCATGCTTAAACAGTAATACAAGTCCGTTGCACAACAATGTAAATATACTTAACACTACTGAACTGTACTCTTAGAAATGGTTTAGATGGCAAATTTTATGTTATATATTTTTATCACAATTTAAAATTTTTAAATTATTTTTAAAAAACTCAATAATATAATTTAGAAAAGTTTCAGCTTCATAATTCATTATCAATACTGTACGTTTTTAGGACTGTTATCAAACTGGGGAAAATAGCTTTGCATATTAAGCTCTTCCAAGTCTGCCAGTGCAGTGAATAATCTTAAATACTCCGAATTGTCAATCTTCCTTAACAAGTTTGTTGCTAATGTCCTCAGTTTCATAGGGCATGTTAAGTTTTATCTTCATCTATGTCAGTATTTATGACAAAATACCAAAAAATTAAAAATTTTCCCCAATATGTGTGTTTCATTCATTCTTCCTTATTAATTTGGTTATCAAAAGTCTAAGACCCTATTCGTTATCTCTACCTACAACATCTCTCTTCCCCTAAATCAATTATTGCTTTGGGTATGATTTTTTTAATGTGACATTGTAATTTTTTCAATATTCCATTTTTATCTGAATATTCTTAGCTATTTAAAAATTAAATCTAAAGATAACAAAAGAGATTACTGAAACATCACAAAACATTTGTACAAAATGCAGTTCAAATGAAGTATCCAGGTTTTATCAACTTTTTTGAATAAAGGTTTTTTTTAATCTACTTATTGTTTGGGTTTCTCTTTCAAGTGTCATTAATATCATTAAACCCAAGTTGCTAGGCTCGAACCACTTTAAAATTCAAACCACCCCGTTACCCGTGACCTTTAAAGACAAACACAAGTTGGCATGTGTGCTTAAAATACTCTATACAAGAGATGAACTAGAAAAGAGACTCCAGCTCTGGCACTGGTCTCCAGAGCTTCACCAGTGCCTTCTCAACAGAAGTCCTTGCTAGCTATCACTTAACCACTCATGGAATTATCTGCAAACCAAATAACTATATCCCACTAAACCCAAACTAATTGTAACCCCAACTCAGCTTCCCCTTAACCAAATGCAAAAACACCCACAGCCACTCAACCATTCAAGAGTATGGAAATATTTATAGAGAGGGAGTCAGAGTGGGAAGTCAAGTGTTCTTAATCAACTGCAGACAAACTTGCTTACTTTTACAACATATTTTAAAATGTTGTATCATATGAACCTAGGGCCCCTTCTGGAGCTCTGAATGGGACCTCAACAAGTTTCATTCTCCTTACAAGCTCCTAGAGGGCAGGACCTGCATCTTTTATCTCTGTGTACCCAACTCTTTATGCAGTGTGTGATGCAGTGTGGGTGCATAAAAAATATTTCATGGACAAATAGACCAACGATGGTGCATACAAGACAATGTTGGCAAGAGGAGGCAATTAAATCTTCATGCCAAGATGTAGAGAAGGACCAAGTAAAGCTTCTGAAATTTCTGAAATAAAATGATATTTAGGAGGAATATATTGGACATTTCCTATTGATTTTTTGTTTTGTTTTGTTTTGTTTTTGCTACCCTTCATCTGATCTCTTCTTTCTAAATTTGGGAGATTAGCCATTAGGTAAGTCTTGAGGGAGGCCATGTCTGTCTCTCACTACAAAAGCAAAAATAGCCAGCTATATGCTTTTCTATCTCTAGGAGGCTGGCTTACAGGAATATGACCTCAACTTTGTCAATTAGATATAACAAGTAAGGACTCACATCAGGAGTTAATGATGAGAATCCATCCATTTCAGGAGTGGCAACAGTATCTAATGTCCAATAGCAGAGGGCCAGCCATGATATATGATTTCTAAGGTATGCAGTCATGGTGGTACTGGGACCAGAATTCACTGGCTAGCATCCTCTCTGGAGATGCAAAGCTACACAGAAACTTCCTGAGCCTATATTCCTTTGTCTCCATGACAACACACTCTACTGTTTTTTCCTTTGTCTCCTATGATGACACACTCTCCTGTTGTCCTTCTGTCCCTCTGACCATTTCTTCCCTGTCACCTTTGAAAGTACTTTCTAATTTCATCAACCTTTCAATGTTAGATCATCAAGGTTCATCCTTAGGCCTTCCTCTTTGTTCACTTTATAATCTTCCACTGGCAAACTCTTCCACCTCTCTGCACCCTAGTTCCAGGCACCATCACCTCTAGTGTAGATTATCACATAACATTTGTTCTGTCCTTCCACATCCACCCCTCTTGTCTCCCAACTCTCAACCCAGCTTCTGTAATCCAGCCTCTATCTTGAAATCAGAGCAGCCTTTCCAAATGGCAATAAGATCAGCCCTCCATGTAAACCCCTCATTGGATTACCAGTGTCTTTAGGATAAACATCAAAATCCTTACTATAGTTTATAAGGCTCTGTATGGCCTTGCTCCTGCCTATCCTCCAAACACATAACATGATGCTTGTCTTTTGATGAAACCAACCCAGCTCCTCTTCCCCTGACCCTCCCTTCATTGAGCTATTTCCTGTTCATTTTTCAAATTTCAGTTCAAGTATAATATCCTAAAGTCCTCCCTGACCCAGACTAAGTCTGATCTCTGCATTAAGTGTTTTTATAGTATGAAATACCATTCCTTTATAAGACTTATCATTTGAAATTATACATTTGAGTATGTGATTAGGGGATTTGATATCTAAATCCCCAATTAAATGGTAAGAACTATGAGGAAAAGTCCCTATGTTTTTGTTTTTGCTTTTCATATCATGTTCCAAAGAGTGCATAGTCCTAACCCATAGAAGTCTACAATAAACATGTTGAAGGAACAAGTGAAAAAAGTTTCAATATTTAAAGAATGTAATACTAATCTACTATTAATACCCAATTCTCCCACTCCCCCCATGCTCAAGCCCTGGTAGCTGTCATTGATTCTTCTTTTCCTTCATTCACTATTTAATCATCAAGTTTCATCATTCTTATATGGAAATTTTCACCTCCACTTTCACTTTACATTCAACTGTCCATGTGCTAGCACAAATATGCTTTTAGAAGTAAATTTTTATAACAGCTGTTTTATATGCTTGAGGCTCTCCTTCTCATAGTGCATCCCACATACTGATGAAAAATTTAGTATATGTCCCAATGATAAGTACAACATCCAATATATTATAATCTTATAGTGGTAAGTATAAAGGAGACCATCAGAGTTTTTGAGTATGTTAAAAGTTAGTCAGTTTCTTAACCTATTCATCCTAGTTCTTCACAGCCCGCAGTCAAGTTACCTAAATAACTTTGTGTCTCAAATGTTCTCAATATAAAATATTACCTCTCTCTAGGAAAGTCTGATCACTTTCTATTTAGTATAATTTATGACTCCCATCTTTTCTTCTTTTCTCAAATTGCTCTCACTTCCTAAAATGGATACATCTTGTATTTTTTGTTTTTTGGTTTTTTGTTTGTTTGTTTGTTTTATGTTGAGTCAAGGAAGTAGAGAAAGAACAAAGAAATCTATAACTGGCTGTGATCAATTAATTGTAAATACCACTGCAGTCAAACCAGCCTGTCCTCATCTTGTTTTGACTATAAAAGCTATCACCCACATACAACTAAGACTTCGCTCAGCCCAACCTATCATAACCTTCAAATGACAGAAAATTTTAAAAGAAAGCAATTCCAGTTTTTACTATCTTCCACCAAGGGACAGGAAGGATCAAAAGATACTCATTACATTGCAAAATATGATAAAACCCTCTCTATTTCCACTACTTCCAATATTATCCAATTCCTTCTCTCCCTCACTCCCAAGTTCCAACCCAAAATATTTTCCAAATTCAGCCCATAAATTGACTTTTCCCCCAAATCCTATCTAACTTGAATTTGTCTGTCTTTCCTCTGATATTGATTCCTAATAGGCATTCATTTTATTATAAATCTCTTTGACTCTTCTGCTCATCTGGATTGACATTGTGTGCTATGCCAGTGTGAAGTGAAGTACAGAGATCCTGAATACTCTTACATGAATAATTTTTGTCTCTGCTCCAAAATACTATGCATCCTTAAGAACAAGTCTTAAGAATTATTTCTCCCATAAAAACTTCCCTAATGGTTTCATCATATACTTTATATACTTACATAATTAAGTTCCATATCACAAAATTTTTAGCTCTTAAGTACACACTCAGTGATTAAATTTTAAACTGGAAAATGTTTTTAGAGATAATCTAGTTTCATTCTTTCCTTTTGCAGATGACCTTTCCTTTTCCTTATGCCTTACTGTCTCCCAATAGAGTAAAATACCTGGATGGTGGAGAATGGCTATATACTGCTTTTGTATCTTCCTCAGTCCATCCATAGTACTATGTACAAAATAAGCAGATACTTATTTAATATCTAAATTGAATAAATAAGAGACATTATATCAAAAAATTACAAGGGAGTCATGTGCCCAAATTCCTCAATTTCAAATAAGAAAATTATACCCTGGACCTAAGTGCTCTCTGCAAGATCACATATCTAGTTAGTAGCCAATGTAAAATATTTAAATATATGATTTTTAAACCATATTCAAATATATTATCTTACACTTAAAATATGATTTAAGTGCACTTCTGGAGAAGATGGTGGAGTAGGAGGACCCTAAGCTCACCTCATCTTGATATCAGGATAGCAGCCATATCACTGTAAATAACCCAGAAAATGAACAAAAGATGGGGAAACCATACCTACTACAGGCAGAAAGAACCACTGCATAAAACTGGACTGAAGGCAAAAGCAGCTCAGCCACAACAGCACAGTGCAGGCAACACACCTAGCAGACACCTCGGAAGTGCCAGGTTCTGGTGAATAAGAGATGTACTACAGGGCACTACAGCACCTTTTCTTCATAAGCCCACTACTTTCAAGAGCAGGAGACATAGGTGACTTTCCTTACACAGAGTAACAAACACAGAGAGTTCAACAAAATGAACAGACAGAGGAATATGTCCCAAATGAAAAAGAGGACAAAGATCATAGCAAGAGACCCAAGCAAAATGGAGATAATATGCTGATAGAGAATTTAAAGTAATGGTCATAAAGATACTCACTGGACTTGAGAAAAGAGTGGAGGACCTCAGTGAGACCCTTAGTAGAGATAGAAAACATAAAAAGGAACCAGAGATGAAGAACTCAATAAGTGAAATTAAAAATACACTAGATGAAATAAGTAGTAGACTAGAAGAAGCAGGAGAATGGATTAGTGACCTGGAGGACAGAGTGATGTAAAGCAATCAAGCTGAACAGGAGAGAGAAATGAAGGAGAAGGAGAAGAAGAACAACAACAACAGACTTAGGAAACTCAACAACACCGTCAAGCACAATAACATTTGCATTATATGGATCCCAGAAGAAGAGAGAGAAAAGGGGGCAGAAAATTTATTTGAAGAAATGAGAGCTGAAAACTGCCTAAATCTAGGGAAGGCAACAGAAATCTAGATCCAGGAGGCACAGAAAGCCCCCAACAAAATCAACCTAAGGAAGTCCACACCAAGACATATAGTAAATAAGTAAAATGGCAAAATGTAGTGATAAAGAGAAAATTTAAAAGTAGCAAGAGAAAAGAAAATAGTTACCCACAAGGGGAACCCCATAAGGCTATCAGCTTATTTTTCAGCAGAAACTTTATAGGTCAGAGAGAGTGGCACACTATATTCAAAGCACTGAAAGGAAACAACAACAACAACAACAACAAGCCCTGCAGCAAAGAATATTCTATTCAGTAAGGCTATCATTCAGACTAGGAGAGATAAAGCGCTTCTCAGACAAACAAAAGTTAAAGAACTCATGATCATTAAACCAAGTCTACAAGAAATGTTAAAGGAGACTCGTTGAGTATAAAGGAAAGACCATAAATAGGAGTAAGAAAAGCAGGAAACACAAAAGTAATAAAATAAGTATATCTATCTCTAAAAATCAGTCAAGGGACTCACAAAATAAAAGGATTCAAAGTATGACCTAAAAAGTTCAGGGAAGAGGCATAAAGAATGGGTTCAAACTTAAGCTACCATTAACTTAATATAGACTGCTATATGCATTACATGTTATATACAAACCTAAAGGTAACCACAAATCAAAAACCAGTAATAGATATGCAAAAATAAAGAGAAAAGAATCCAAGTATATCACTAAAGAAAGCCAACAAACCATGACAGAAGAAAGCAAGAGAAGAAAGGAACAGAAAAGAACTACAAAAACAACCATAAAACAAGCAACAAAATGGCAATAAGTACATACCTCTCATTAATTATGTTGAATGTAAATGGACTCAATGCTCCAATCAAAAGACATAGCATGACAGAATGTATAAAAAGGCAAGACTCATATATATGCTGCCTACAAGAGATTCATTTCAGACCTAAAGACACATACAGATTGAGAGGATGGAAAAGCATTTATCATGAAAATAGAGGTGAAAAGAAAGCTGGGGTAGCAATATTTATATCAGACAAAATAGACTATGCTTAAAAAATATTTTCTTTATTTATTTGAGAGAAAGAATGAGTGAGCAAGAGAGACAGTACAAGCTGGAGGAGAGGCAGGGGGAGAGGGAGAAGCAGACTCCCCGCTGAGCAGGGAGCCAGACGCGGGGCTCAATCCCAGGACCCCGGGATCATGACCTGAGCCAAAGGCAGCTGCTTAACCGACTGAGCCACCCAAGCATCCCAGACAAAATAGACTTTAAAGCAAAGACTGTAATAAGAGACAAATAAAGACACTATATAATTATAAAGGGAACAATCCAACAGATATAACAATTGTAAATATTTATGCACCCAATAGGGGAGTACCCAAGTATATAAAGTACCTAATAAAAAATATAAAAGTGATCAATAGTAATACAATAATAGTAGGGGACTTTAACACCCCTCTTACATCAATTGGTAGATCATTCAAGCAGAAAATTAACAAGGAAACAGTGGCTTTAATTTAGATATTGGACAAAATGGACCTAACAGATATATTTAGAATATTCTATCCTAAATTAGCAGAGTACACATTCTTTTCAATGCACATGTAACATTCTCCAGAAGAGATCATATATTAGGCCATGAAAAAGTCTCAACAAATTCAAAAATATCAAAGTCATAACTGTATCTTTTCAACCACAATGCCATGAAACTGGAGATTAACCACAAGAAAAAAACCAGAAAGAACAAAAATTCATAGGGGTTAAATAACATGCTACTAAACAATGAATGGGTCAACCAAGAAATCAAAGAGGAAATCAAAAAATACATGGAGACAAATGAAAACATAATGGTTGAAGATCTTTGGGATGCAGCAAAAGCTGTTCTAAGAGGGAAGTTTAGGGGCACCTGGGTGGCTCAGTTGCTTAAGCATCTGACTCTTGATTTTGGCTCAGGTCATGTTCTCAGGGTTGTGAGATAGAGCCCCACATTGGGCTCTGCACATGGCAGAGGAGCCTGCTTAAGATTCTCTCTCTCCCTCTCCCTTTGCCCCCACCCTAAATAAATAAATAAATAAATAAATAAATAAATAAATAAATAAGAGGGAAGTTTATAACAATAGAGGCCTACCTCAAGAAGCAAGAAAAATTCAAATAAACAACCTAACCCTACACCTAAATGAGCTAGGTAAAGACGAACAAACAGGGCTTAGAGCAAGATGGCAGAGGCGTAGGAGACCTAAATTTTGTCTGGTCCCAGGAATTCAGCTAGATAGGGATCAAACCATTCTGAACACCTACGAACTCAACAGGAGATCGAAGAAAAGAATAGCAACAACTCTCTGAACAGAAAAGCAACCACTTACTGGAAGGTAGGACGTGCAGAGCAGTGAAACTGAGGCGATATTCAGGAGGATAGACAGCAGGGGAGGGGGCCTCCGTCGGCCACTACTGGCAAGTGATAGAGCAATGGAGCACAAAATTGGAACTTTTAGAAGTCGGCTCTGCTGAGTGACATCAGTCCAGTGGCTAAGCAGGGGGTGGAACCCTCGAGGGACAGTGTGGTCTCAGGACCCTTGGGGTCACAGAAAGACTGGGGGAGCCTGAGTGCGGCAGAGCTCCCAGGTATTAGACCAGGGAAGCCAACTGCTGAGACAGACCCGAGGCATAGGCTCTCAGCTCAGGGTTTCCATAAACCGTGATCCGTGGCACAGGTGGTCCACTGCTCCTCCAGCAGGAACCCAACAAGCAGCAGATCTGGGGAGACTCCCCTTCCTCCCTGGGGAGGAGTGGCATGGGAGCACACTGCAGGGATCTGCTGGGTTTGGAGACACCAAACAGGGTCAGATGACAGAGATAGAAATGCTCAGTCACAGGCCAGGTGAGCACGAAGTGTGGCTGGGGACCGGGGAGACAGGAGTGACTGACTGCTTTTCTCTGGGGGCTCACTGAGGAGCGACCCCAAGTTCTTGGCTCCTCCAGGGCGGAGTTTGGGAGGCCGCCATTTTCACTCTAGGCCTCCAAAGCTGCACGGAAAGCTTGCAGGGAGCAAAAGCTCCCGAGAGCAAACCCGAGCAGGTTACTTAACCCTGACCGGCAAGGGCGGGGCAATTCCACCTCCAGCAAAGACATTTGGGAACCACAGCAACAGGCCCCTCCCCCAGAAGATCAGCAAGAACAGCCAGTCAAGACTGAGTTTACAGATCAAGGAGAACAGCGAACTCCAGCGCTAGGGGAATAGAGCACATAGAATTCATGGCTTTTTCCCCCCTGATTCTTTAGTCTTTCAAAGTTAATTTTTTTTCTTTTTCTTTTTTTTTTTTTTGAATTTTTCTTTTTCCCTTTTTCAACCAACATCTTATCAATCCCTTTTTTAAAAACCTTTTTTATTTTTCATTTTTAGAGTCATATTCTATCCTTTTATAGTAGTTAACTTTATTTTTGGTATACATATGAGTTGTTCTCTCTTTAAAATTTTAGGATACAGTTTCTTCTAACAGACCAAAATATGCCCAAAATACTCCCAGAATCTAGTGTGTGGCACTGATCAATTCACCAGCCTAATCATATTTGATCATATTCTTTTTTTTTTATCTTTTTCCTCTTTCTTTTTATTTCTTTTTTCTTTTTTCTTTCTTTCCCTTCCCACCCCCCCCCCACCCCCCCCACCCCCGGTTTCAGGTCCCTTCTGATTTGTTTAGTATATATTTTTCTGGAGTCATTGTTACCCTGTTAGTGATTTGTTCTCTCATTCATCTATTCTCCTCTGGACAAAAGGACAAGATGGAAAAAATCAACTCAAAAAAAAGAACAAGAGGCTGTACCGACTGCCAGGGACCTAATCAATACGGACATTAGTAAGATGTCAGAACTAGAGTTCAGAATGACATTTATAAAGATACTAGCTGGGCTTGAAAAAAGAAACCTTTCTGGTGAAATAAAAGAACTAAAATCTAACCAAGTCAAAATCAAAAAGACTATTAATGAGGTGCAATCAAAAATGGAGGCTCTAACTGCTAGGATAAGTGAGGCAGAAGAGAGAATTAGTGATATAGAAGACCAAATGATGGAAAATAAAGAAGCTGAGAAAAAGAGAACTAAACAACTACTGGATCACGAGGGCAGAATTTGAGAGATAAGCGATACCATAAGACGAAACAATATTAGAATAATTGGGATCCCAGAAGAAGAAGAAAGAGAGAGGGGGGCAGAAGGTATACTGGAGCAAATTATAGCAGAGAACTTCCCTAATTTGGAGAAGGAAACAGGCATCAAAATCCAGGAGGCACAGACAATCCCTCTCAAAATCAATAAAAATAGGTCAACACCCCGACATCTAATAGTAAAACTTATGTGTCTCAGAGACAAAGAGATATTCCTGGAAGCAGCTTGGGACAAGAGGTCTGTAACCTACAATGATAGAAACATTAGATTGGCAACAGACCTATCCACAGAGACCTGGCAGGCCAGAAAGGACTGGCAGGATATATTCAGAGCACTAAACGAGAAAAATATGCAGCCAAGAATACTATATCCAGCTAGGCTGTCACTGAAAACAGAGGAAGACATAAAAAGCTTCCAGGACAAACAAAAACTAAATGAATTTGCAAACACAAAACCAGCCCTACAAGAAATATTGAAAGGAGAAGCAAAGAGAGAGCCTAAAAGCAAAATAGACCAGAAAGGAACACAGACAATATACAGTAACAGTCACCTTACAGGCAATTCAATGACACTAAATTCATACCTTTCAATAGTTACCCTGAGTGTAAATGGGCTAAATGCCCCAATCAAAAGACACAGGGTATGAGGTTGGATAAAAAAACAAGACCCATCAATATGCTGTCTGCAAGAGACTCATTTTAGACACAAAGACACCTCCAGCTTGAAAGTGAGGGGGTGGAAAACAATTTACCATGCTAATGGACACCAAAAGAAAGATGGGGTGGCAATCCTTATATGAGACAAAGTAGATTTTAAACCAAAGACTATAATAAGAGATGAGGAAGGACATTATATCCTACTTAAAGGGTCTATCCAACAAGAAGATCTAACAATTGTAAATATCTATGCCCCTAACATGGGAGCAGCCAATTATATAAGCCATTAATAACAAAAGCAAAGAAACACATTAACAACAATACAATAATAGTAGGGGACTTTAACACCCCCCTCACTGAAATAGACAGATCATCTAAGCAAAAGATCAACAAGGAAATAAAGACTTTAAATGACACACTGGACCAAATGGACTTCACAGATATATTCAGAACATTCCATCCCAAAGCAACAGAATACACATTCTTCTCTAGTGCCCATGGAACATTCTCCAGAATAGATCACATTCTAGGTCACAAATCAAGTTCAACCAGTACCAAAATATTGAGATCATTCCTGCCTATTTTCAGACCTCAATGCTTTGAAACTAGAACTCAATCACAAGAGGAAAGTCAGAAAGAACTCAAATACATGGAGACTGAAGAGCATCCTACTGAAGAATGAATGGGTCAACCAGGAAATTAAAGAAGAATTTAAAAATTCATGGAAACAAATGAAAATGAAAACACAACTGTTCAAAATCTTTGGGATGCAGCAAAGGCAGTCCTAAGAGGAAAGTATATAGCAAATAAGCCTTCCTCAAGAAACAAGAAAGGTCTCAAATACACAACCTAACCCTATACCTAAAGGAGCTGGAGAAAGAACAGCAAATAAAGCCTAAACCCAGCAGGAGAAGAGAAATAATAAAGATCAGAGCAGAAATCAATGAAATAAAAACCAAAAGAACAGTAGAACAGATCAACAAAACTAGGAGCTGGTTCTTAGAATGAATTAACAAGATTGATAAAACCCTGGCCAGATCTATCAAAAAGAAAGGAGAAATGACCCAAGTGGCAGGATATAAAATCAATGCACAGAAATCAGTTGCATTTCTATATACCAACAAGACAGAAGAAAGAGAAATTAAGGAGTCGATCCCATTTGCAACTGCACCCAAAACCATAAGACACCTAGGAATAAATCTAACCAAAGAGGCAAAGAATCTGTACTCAGAGAACTATAAAATACTCATGAAAGAAATTGAGGAAGACACAAAGAAATGGAAAAACATTCCATGCTCATGGATAGGAAGAACAAATATTGTGACGATGTCAATGCTACCTAGAGCAATCTACATATTTAATGCAATCCCTATCAAAATACCATCAGCTTTTTTCAAAGAAATGGAACAAAGAATCCTAAAATTTGTATGGAACCAGAAAAGACCCCGAATAGCCAGAGGAATGTTGAAAAAGAAAAGCAAAGCCGGTGGCATCACAATTCTGGACTTTAAGCTCTATTACAAAGCTGTAATCATCAAGACAGTATGGTACTGGAACAAAAACAGACATAAATCAATGGAACAGAATAGAGAGCCCAGAAATGGACCCTCAACTCTATGGTCAACTCATCTTTGACAAAGCAAGAAAGAATGTCCAATGGAAACAAGACAGTCTCTTCAACAAATGGTGTTGGGAAAATTGGACAGCCACATGCAGAAGAATGAAACCAGACCATTTCCTTACACCACACACAAAAATAGACTCAAAATTGTTGGAAGACCTAAATGTGAGACAGGATTCCATCAACATCCTAAAGGAGAACACAGGCAGCAACCTCTTCGACCTCAGCCACAGCAACTTCTTCCTAGAAACATCGCCAAAGGCAAGGGAAGCAAGGGCAAAAATGAACTATTGGGTCTTCATCAAGATAAAAAGCTTTGCACAGCACAAAAAAAAAAAAAGTCAACAAAACCAAAAGACAACCGACAGAATGGGAGAAGATATTTGCAAATGACATATCAGATAAAGGGCTAGTATCCAAAATCTATGAAGAACGTATCAAACTCAACACCCAAAGAACAAATGATCCAATCAAGAAATGGGCAGAAGACATGAACAGACATTTTTCCAAAGAAGACATCCAAGTGGCCAACAAACACATGAAAAAGTGCTCAACATTGCTCGGCATCAGGGAAATCCAAATCAAAACCTCAATGAGAAACCACTTCACACCAGTCAGAATGGCTAAAATTAACAAGTCAGGTAACAACAGATGTTGGCAGGGATGTGGAGAAAGGGGAACCCTCCTACACTGTTGGTGGGAATGCAAGCTGGTGCAGCCACTCTGGAAAACAGTATGGAGGTTCCTCAAAAAGTTGAAAATAGAGCTACCATATGACCTAGCAATTGCACTACTGGGTATTTACCCCAAAGATACAAATGTAGGGATCTGAAGGGGTATGTGCACCCCGATGTTTATAGCAACAATGTCCATAATAGCCAAACTACGGAAAGAGCCAAGATGTCTATTGACTGATGAATGGATAAAGAAGATGTGGTGTGTGTATATATATATATATATATATATATATATACATATAATGGAATATTATGCAGCCATCAAAAGGAATGAAATCTTGCCATTTACAATGATGTGGATGGAACTGGAGGGTATTATGCTGAGCGAAATAAGTCAATCAGAGAAAGATATGTATCATATGATCTCACTGTTATGAGGAATTCTTAACCTCAGGAAACAAACTGAGGGTTGCTGGAGTGGTGGGGAGTGGGAGGGATGGGGTGGCTGGGTGATAGACATTGGGGAGGTATGTGCTATGGTGAGCATTGTGAATTGTGTAAGACTGTTGAATCTCAGATCTGTACCTCTGAAACAAATAATGCAATATATGTTAAGAAAAAAAAAAAGAAGAAGAAGGTAGCAGGAGGGGAAGAATGAAGGGGGGGAAATCGGAGGGGTAGACAAACCATGAGAGACGATGGACTCTGAAAAACAAACTGAGGGTTCTAGAGGGGAGGAGGGTGGGAGGTTGGGTTAGCCTGGTGATGGGTATTGAGGAGGGCACGTTCTGCACGAAGCACTGGGTGTTATGCACAAACAATGAATCATGGAACACTACATCTAAAACTAATGATGTAATGTATGGGGATTAACATAACAATAAAAAAATTAAAAAGAAAAAAGAAAAAAGAATTTACCAAACAACTAATATGATTAGAAAGACTCTACACTTTAACTTGTCCTGCATGTGTCTTAAGGCAACTTCCTTTCTTATAAAATAGGGATAATAAAAATTATTTCACAGAAAAAAAAAAGAACAAACAAAACCCCAAACCAGTAGAGGGAAGGAAATAATAAAAATTATAGCAAAATATATGAAATAGAGACTAAAAACAAAACAAAACAAAACAAAAAAACAGTGTACAGATCAATGAACCGAAGAGCTGGTCTTTGAAAAGATCAACAAAATTGATAAACTTTTAGCCAGACTCATCAAAAAGAAAAAAAAAGGGAGGGGGGAGGAAGAGGATTCAAATAAAATCAGAAATGAAAGAGGAGAAATAACAACCAACACCACAGAAATAGAAAGGATTGTAAGAGAATATTATGAAAATAATATGCCAACAAATTAGACAACCTAGAAAAAAATGGATAAATTCCTAAAAACATGTAACTTCCCAAAACTTAAACAGAAAAGATAGAAAATTTGAACAGACCAATCACCAGCAGTGAAACTGAAACAGAAATCAAAAAATAATTCCCAAAAACAAAAGTCCAGGACCAGACAGTTTCACAGGTGAATTCTACCAAACATTAAAGAGTTAATACCTATTCTTCTCAAAATATTCCAAAAAATTGAAAAGGAAGGAAAGCTTTCAAATTCATTCTATGAGGCCAGCATTACCCTGACACGAAAGCCAGATAAAGACACTACAAAAAATGAGAACTACAACCAACATTTCTGATGAACATAGATGCAAAAATCCTCAACAAAATATTAGCAAACTGAACCCAACAATACATTTAAAAAAATCATTCACCATGACCAAGTGGGATTTATTCACAGGATACAGAGTGGTTCAATATTTGCAAACCAATCAACATAATACTTCACCTCAATAAGAGAAAGGATAAAAATCATACAATCAAAAAAAAATGTATCATTTCAATAGATACAGAAAACGCATTTGACAAAGTACAGTATCCATTCATGATAAAAACCCTCAACAAAATAGGTTTAGAGAGAACATACATCAACATAATGAAGACTATATATGAAAAAACACAGCTAATATTATTCTCAATGGAAAAAAAAAGTGAGTGCTCTCTCCTGAGATCAGGAACAAAGACAAGGATATCCACTCTCACCACTTATATTCAACATATACCTGAAGTCCTAGCCACAGCAATCAGACAACTAAAAGAAATAGAAGGCATCCAAATCAGTAAGGAAAAAGTAAATTCTTAAAACATTTGCAGATGACATGATACTGTATATAGAAAACCCTTAAGACTCCACCCAAAAACTGTTAGAACTGATACATGAATTCAGTAAAATCGCAGGATACAAAATCAATGCACAGAAATCCATTGCATTTCTATACACTAATAATGAAGTAGGAGAAAGAGAAATTAAGAAAGCAATCCCATTTACAATTTCACCAGAAACAATAAAATACCTAAGAATAAACTTAACCATTGAGGTGAAAGACCTGTACTCTGAAAACTATAAAATACTAGTGAAAGAAATTGAAGTGACACAAAGACATGGAAAGACATTCCATGCTCATGGATTAGAACAAATATTGCTAAAATGTCCACATAATACCCAAAGCAATCTACAGATTTAATGCAATCTCTATCAAAATACCCAAAGCGTTTTTCACAGAACTAGAACAAATAATCCTAAAATTTGTATGGAACCACAAAAGACCTGAATAGCCAAAGAAATCTTGAAAAAGAAAAAGCCTGATACTTCCAGATTTAAAATTATATTACAAAGCTGTAGTAATCAAAACAGTAGAATACTGTACAAAAATAGACACAAAGATCAATGGAACAGAATAGAAAACACAGAAACAAACCTACAATTATATGGTCAATTAATCTTGACAAAGAGGCAAGAATATGCAATAGGAAAAAGATAGTCTCTTCAACAAATGGTGTCAGGAAAACTTGACACCAACATGCAAAAGAATGAAACTAGACCACTTCCTTACACCATACACAAAAATAAACTCAAAATGGATTAAGGACCTAAACGTGAGACCTGAGACCATAAAAATCCTAGAAGAGAGCATGGGCTCTATGACATCGGCCATAACAACTTTATTCTAGATGTCTCCTGAGGCAAGGGAATAAATTACTGGAACCACATCAAAATAAAAAGCTTCTGCACAGAGAAAGATACAGTCAACAAAACTAAAAGACAACCTACAAAATGGGAAAAGATATTTGCAAATGACATATCTAATGAAGGGTTGTACAACTGATACAACTCAACACCCAAAAAGCAAATAATCCAATTTAAAAATGGGTAGAAGACATGAACAGACAATTTTCCAAAGAAGACATCCAAATGACCAACAGACACATGGAAAGATGTTCATCATCACTCACCATCAGGGAAATGCAAATCAAAACTACCATGAGATACGATGTCACACCTGCCAGAATGGCTAAAATCAAAAACACAAGAAACAAGTGTTGGCAACGCTCTTGCACTGTTGGTAGGAAAGCAAACTGGTACAGCCACTGTGGAAAACAGTATAGAGGTCCCTCATAAAGTTAAAAATAGAACTACCCTATGGTCCAGTAATCACACATACTGAGTATTTATGCAATAAATACTAATTCAAAGAGATACATGCACCCCTACTTTTAGAGCAGCATTAGTTACAACAACCAAACTATGGAAGCAGCCCAAGTGTCCATCAGTAGATGAATGAATAAAGAAGTGGTATGTATACACACACACACACACACACACAAACCATGGAATATCATACAGCCATAAAACAGAATGAAATCTTGTCATTTGCAACAGCATGGATGAAGCTAGTGAGTATAATGCCAAGCAAAGTAAGTCAGTCAGAGAAAGACGTATATCATATGATTTCACTCATATGTGGAATTTAAGAAACAAAACAAATGAACAAAGGGGAAAAAAGAGATAAACCAAAAAGACTCTTAACTATAGAGAACAAACAGATGTTATCAGAGGGGAAGCTGGTGGAGGGATGGGTGAAACAGGTGAAGGGGATTAAGAGTACACTTATCTCAGTGAGCACTGAGTAATGTATGGAATTGGTGAATCACTATATTGTACAGCTGAATCTAATTTAATGCTGTATGTTAACTACCTAGCATTAAAATAAAAAACTTAATGTTAAAAAAAGAAATAGGTGAAGGAGATTAAGAGTATACATACCAAGATGAGCACTGAGTATGTATGGAATTGTTGAATCACTTTTTGTACACCTGAAACTAATATAATACTATATATCAACTAGACTGGAATTAAAATTAAAAATATAGGTGATATAAAATATTTAAATACATGATCTTTAAAACAATCATGTATAATATAAACTGTTAAGAAAGGGAAAAATAAATGTCAATTCAAGATAAAAGTTTTAGGCCGTATGCCTGGCAATCCTGCACATCTGTCTCTTGCTTCAACAGTGTTTGGATGGAATAGACTCAGGGATGCCTCTTCTTCCAGCCTCAGAGCACCCTCTAATTTCTTTTCCAGTTGCAACCTTCAGAAACATCTTCTCAGCCATCCCCAGCCTCTGAGACCAGCCAACAACGTACTTGGAGCTTAGCTTATTACCCATCAACCGTGACCTCCCACATTCCTCAGAATTATTCCACCAAGGTGGAGACCACTGTCAACCACTTGGTCAGCATGTACCTGCGCCTCCTACACTTACCTCTCTCTGGGCTTCCACTTCCACTGTGACAATGTGGCTCTGGAGGGTGTGGGCCACTTTTCTGTGACTTCCCTGAGGAAAAGTTCCAGGGCATTGGCACCTCTTCAGGACACAAACCCATTGGTCTTCACCTTGCCCAAGATATGCAGAAGCTGTCCCAAGATGAGTAAGGTAAAACCCTGGATGCCATGGAAGCTACCACAGTACTGGAGAAGACCCTGACCCCGTCCATTTTGTATCTGCATGCCCAGTGTTCCAGACCGGCATGTCTGTGACTTCCTGGAGAACCACTTCCTGGATAAGGATCTGAAGCTCATCAAGAAGATGGCAACCACCTAACTTCCCCAGCTGGCTGGCCTCCAGGCTGGGCTGGATAAATATCTCTTGGAAAAGCTTATCTTCAAGTGTGGCTTCGGGCTTCCAGAGCCCAGAGGCTTTCATGTCAGGGTTTCTGCTTACTCCTCTCCCTGCAGCCACTGGGCAGCTTTTTAACCACCCTAGAGCCCTTTTCCAAGCCAGGAACCAAATGGAAACAATAAAGCTTTTGCAGAAAAAGAAAAGAAAAGAAAAGAATTAAAGAAAGGAAAAAGGGCAGGGAGCAAAGAAAAAATAATAGTTTTATCTGAGGGGTAAGGGAAGATTAAAATAAAGGGGGAAAGTTGTAGACAGAGCATCAAAGGTAACGGTATTCTTACAATGAATGATGGGTCCATGGGAGTGCATTGTACTGGTGTTCTTTTAGCCCTGTGATTATTTTTGTAATGAAATCTTTCTATTAAATTTTAACATATATATAGGAAATTGCATAAATATTAAGTGAACAGCTTAGTGAATTATCACCAAGTGAACATATCTGTGTAACCAGCACCCATATTGGGATACAGAAATTTATGAGAACCCAAAAGTTTCCTTGTGCTGCCTTCCAGCCATCACCCTCCAAAGGTAAACACTATGGGGACTACGAACAGCACAGATTAGTGTTGTCTGTTGCTGAAATTCACATGCATGGAATTATGTATGTATAAACAATCTTTTGTGCCTGGTTTCTTTTACACAATATGTCTATAAGATCCAGCCATGTTGCTACTTATAATTCCTGTTTGTTCATTCTGATTTTTGAATAATCTAAAAATGCTGCAATTTATCCTTTCCATTGTTGATAAATGTGTATTTCTTCCAGTGTTTTGCTTTTATAAATAGTGCTGCCATAGACGTTTCTATTTGTACATAAGTACATATTTCTGACAGAAATATACCTAAGCAAAGGCATATACCTTGCTGGTTCATAGGATAAATACATATTTAGCTTTAGTAAATATTGGGAAAAGTTTTACGAAATAATTATACCAACTTATATTCCAACAACCAGTGTATAAGAGTTCTAATTACTCAACAGCCTCACTAATACTTGTCACTATCAATTTTTTATTTTAGTCCCTCTAGTGTATGTCTTACACATATTTTTAAAATACTTTGTAACTAGTCAAAATTTAATAAAATTTAATTAAAAATTCTCATGATTTAAGAATTTGCTTTTAAGTTCTTGTATCAAGAAAACCTAAACTTCTGCTATCATATTATGTAAAAGACTGGTGGATTGATTGATAGACATTAGTGTAAACATAGATAATGATAGTCATTAGAGAGGCAGATTAGCATAATAGTTAAGATCTAGGCTCTGAACATAAACCATCTGAATTAAGTCTTGGATCCCCCACTTAGTAGCTATGTAATCTTGGGCAAGTTACTTAAATACGTTTGCTTTAGATTCCCTCATCTACAAAATGCCAATAACAATAGTATATACTTCATAAGACTGTTAGGAGGATTAAATAAGCTACTATATAAAATAGTAAAACTAGTGAGGAATAGAGCAAGCAGTAAATAAATATTAGTTGTTCTTATAATAGCTAAGCCTACATGAGATTATTTACATATACACATACTTTTACATAGTCATTACTTAAACTTGTGTGAAATAAGTAGAAATTGTCCTCCCCCCATTCCAGTTACACACCTAGGAAAAACATCCGATGTGAAAGGAAGGAAGGAAGGAAGGAAGGAAGAAAAAGAATGAAGGAAATAGGATAGTAAAAGTACAAATACTCCAAACTTCTACTTAGATTTACCCTAGATTCTTTAGCAAAATTTTTTAAAAAATAGAATATATTAAAGTCAACTTGTCCAAACTCCTCAATTTCAAATAAAGAAAAGGAAGCCTAGAGATGTGAAGTGCTTTGTGCAAGATCACATATCTAATTAACAACAAATATAAAGCCCAGTGACCCTCAGTCCAGTTTTTAGATATTTCTCCAATAAGGCCTCTCCATCTGTAGCAAGATTTAAGATGCTAAATCTATCAGTGTCCGTAGATCAGTGTCAGAATAATTAAATACATTCAAAACCGCTTGGGAAGGAAGGTAAAAAGTTAATATTAATTGAAAATGTACACACATTCTATCATTAAAACCCAAACTTATCTACTTCAAGATATCAAATAATTTATAAATGATTTATTTAGTACATAAAGACAAATTTATGTCATTCCATTGAATTAATACTGTGAAAATCAATAACGTTGCTTAATACGGAAAAACTATCAGATTTGCAAAACTTTGTATATTGCCAAAGCTAATTGATATCTCTCAAAGATAATACTACCTTCTGAAGATAATACTACCTTATTCCATATTCTTTTCAATTATTTATATTTACTTTTAGTGGGATCTCAAGTGAATCAGATTAAACATAAAGATCATTGATTTTTATTCTTTTGAACTTAATAAAAGATACTTTATTCCAAAATGCTTTGTTTTTATGGAATGTTTCTTTTTTATGGAGTGAAATTAGGTTTGCAAATATGAAAGTTAGATATTAGCAAAAGTCAAGATCTCTCTATAGCTCAAATATTTTGTTTTACACTGACCAAGTTATGAATCAATTAATAAGCATGTAGTTTATTTAGACAACTTTGTCTTCGTCTCTGAACTATACACCATAAACAAATACACTGCAAAGCCATCCTTAGGAACAAATATTTCAGTAAGATCACAAGTTTCAGCTTTATCCTCAGGACCTCTGTCCTATTTAAATATATTCTATCTTTTATCTCCATAGCCCTTACCATCTGGCTCAATTACCCATCCATGAAATTTACTGAGATAGAACACAATTCCTTCCATAGTTCAAATGGTATGAAAACAAACTGCCAAACTCTCCATTAGTAAAGATGCTGGTTTTTAAGGAAGTACTCATAAAATGAGGGCCTGGCACATGATAAGCATTTAATTTGCTAAGGGAATGACTACATGAACTACATAGTAGCTACATTAACTATTTAGTCTTTTTTTAACCAATATTTTATTATGAAAATGTTCAAACCTTCAATAAAGTTGAAAGAATTATATGGTATTCAGCTATATATTTACCATCTAGGATCTACCATTGTTTACATTTTTTTAGAATTGCCTTATCACATATTTATCCAGCTATTCCATTAATCCAGCTTATTTTTTTATGCATTTCAAAGTAAGTTGTAGATACTAATATCCAACACCCTAAAACTTTTCAATACAATTTTTTTTTGAAGTTAAAATTTTATGTTATGTGAAATACAGAAATCTTATATTTACCATTTGAGATGTTGTGAGAAATGTATACTCCCAAGTAACCAAACCCACTATCCATCAACCCAGTTATTTCCCTTGTGCCATTCTCCAGTCAATTTCTACCCTATATACATAAAGGCTAATATTGTTCTGATTTTTTAAATCATAAATTAGTTTTACCTAATATAAAACTTCATATAAATGGAGTAATGCAGTACTCACAATATATGGAAAAGTATATAACACAAAGTCAGGTACATAGTACACACTCAACAAATACCTTCTTGAACTGCTTTTCAGAGTTATACATACTTGTGTTTCCTTTCTTTTTGCTCCCATAATCTTTACTTCTGAAATCTCATCCAATCTTATAGCTCCAGTTCTCATCACCAATTTTAATATCTCCCCTAAGTTCTAGTTCCATGTTCCCAAAACACTCCTGCACATCACATCCATATTTGATGCTAAAACCCACCATGTCTTCATACTCAATGCGTCTAAAACCAAATGCACTCATTTCATTTCTAATGGAAGCACTACACATCCAAGCAATTCCTAAACTTTCTTTACTCCTCCGTATTCTTCTTCAGACATTTGCTTGTCAAATCCAATTAACTCCAATGACATATATTTATATTTTATTTCCCTTCCCTTCTTCCTTCCAAATGGTAATACCCTCTTTCAGATCATTACTTACCTCTGAATTATAGTATTGAAATGATATCCCAATAAAGTCCCTTGTCTCTAGTCTCTCTTATTTTTAATCCATTTCACATTTTCCCATGATAAATCTCCTTGAAACATTGCTAAACTCATTTTGCTCATCCCTCAAAAACCTTCCATGACTTCCCATTGCCTGTTGAGTAAATTTAAATTAGTTTATCCACCATTCAAATTCTCCTCCCTCTAGCCCCACCCAATCTTTGCAATTTCATTTCCTGTTACTCTTTTAAATACTAGTCAAAAAACATCAGAAACTATTGCCCATCAATGACCTATCACTTCCATCACTTTGTAACTACTAATATTGGCTCTTGTGCCAGAAATGCATCTCCTCTCATCTCATGTCCAAATTCTATTTTTTAGCCAAGGCCCAGAGAAAATGTCACAAATCTTTCCATGAACTACTAACTGAACAATCTTGTTTTTCTCTTACCCAAGTAGTACTGTTTACACTTGGATTATGGCACTTATCCTTTCCTGTTATGTAATAGATTTTTATGCTACTCATTAAGTGGTGAGGTGAGCCAATTCAGTAAATCTCTATATGCCCTAGAGTCAGACAGACAGAGGTCCAAATCTTAACCCAGCTAACTCACTAGGTAAGTGACCTTAGGCAAAGTAGTTAACCTCACACTTATTATCTGTCAAAGCAGGGACAAAATTAACTTCACCTATTATTGTAAAGATTGATTATGCATATAAAGTGCCTGTTGCATTGACATTCAAAGAGTAGTAAGTATTTGCTCAAGTTTCATATATGCCAGAAGATTTCACAAATTAATCTTATTCAGTGTTCACAACAATGCTATAAAATAGGCTTAATGCCATTAATGTAATTTGGCATTTGAAGAAGTTGAGGATTTGGTCACATATATGGTGAGTGATAGAGAAACTGTGGGCTCTTTATTCATGTTTATATTCCTCAGAGTAACATGCCATGTACATACTAGGTGCTCAGTTAACAAACAAACAAACAAAAAAAATAGTGAGTGAATGATTCAAATTGTTCAGAAACAAACAAAAAAATATTTACTGGCCAAAATCAAATAAGAAGGTAGCTATACTAATAAATCAATCATAGTTAATGTTCTACGTTACATTTCTTTATCATGTAAAAAAAGGTATTTTTTAAAATACCTATTTAAAAATGATTCTGAATTTGGAAGTCATCCTGAGGAAAGAGGAAGAAAATAGCAAAATAATACCCTGCTGCAGACAGGGTAGATAAACTTAATTTATCTTAGGTAAAATAATCCAAAACACCTGGAAGACAGTAATGACAAAAAAAAAAGATCTGAGAAAGAATGGATAGCAGATGATATATGGGCTTGCATTACAATACAGAAACAGAAGGATGAAAGAAAAAAAAAAAAAAGCACCTAATGTAATTTTGCTGTAAGCTCAGAGGAATCATGATACTGAACAGAATTTCACCTAGAAAGCTCTGGTCAGTTCTGAATATCACAGTGTGTAATAGTTTGTAAAACACTGGAGGCACTTCCAAAGAAAGCAATAAAAGTGAGCCCAAGAATAGTTGGATGTGGGCTGAATCTACACCATGCTTCTGTGCGCAAGTGGACTGTAAAATTCAGTACCAACCATTTATTTCCATTAACACAGCAGCAAAGAACAGGCTGGCCTGAAGAATCAAACAATTTTGCAAGTGTCTACATCTGTGTGTGCAAACATGAAATCTCTGAAAAATCGGTATATAGTCTCTTTTCAGAACTTAAAATCTAGAGAAAATGGGCCACTTTCCAGTTTTCTCTAGACATAGGACAAGTAAACCCAGATATATATTGGTTCTAATGAAAGTTCAACCTACTACAAGGAGTGCGCCAATCAGGCAAAATTAACACGAACAAGGAGAGAATGAAGGGCTTGCTAGAGAAGAGACAGAGGACCTTCATGACTAAGAGATTGGGTTCTCTAAGGATATGCCTGGGTTCAATTCCCATTTCTACTAAGTACTTAGCTATGTTAACCTTGGGCAAATTATTCAATCTCACTGGACCTCAGTTTATGCAAACAGGTCAAATTACAGCACTTCCCACAAAGAGAGGTAATAAAAATTAAATTAACTGATATAGCTAGTGCACTTAGAACAGCATCCAACACACAATTTACATTCATTAAGTGTGAGTTATTACATATTATTTTGAAAGAGCAGGCTTGAAATCAAATGATAAAGGGAAGTGAAGATTGAAGTAAATTTCCAAAATTTATAGTCAGAAATTCTGGGTTCAAACTGGAGTCATAGCAGCCACATGTAGAAGAACGAAACTGGACCATTTCCTTTACACCACACACAAAAATGGACACAAAATGAATGAAAGACATAAATGTGAGACAGGAATCCATCAAAATCCTAGAGGAGAACACAGGTAACAACCTCTGTGATCTTGGCTGCAGCAACTTCTTGATAGATGCATCTCCAAAGGCAAGGAAAACAAAGGCAAAAATGAACTATTGGGATTTCATCAAGATAAAAACTTTTGCACAGCAAAAGGAACACCCGACAAAACCAAAAGACAACCGACAGAATGGGAGAAGATATTTGCAAATGACATATCAAATAAAGGGCTAGTATCCAAAAGCTAGAAAGAACTTACCAAACTCAACACCCAAAGAACAAATAATCCAATTAAGAAATGGGCAGAAGACATGAACAGACATTTTTCCAAAGAAGACATCCAAATGGCCAACAGACACATGAAAAAATGCTCCGCATCACTTGGCATCTGGGAAATAAAAATCAAATCCACAATGAAATACCACCTCACACCACTCAGAATGGCTAAAATTAACAAGTCAGGAAACGACAGATGTTGGCGAGGATGTGGAGAAAGGGGAACCCTCCTACACTGTTGGTGGGAATGCAAGCTGGTGCAGCCACTCTGGAAAACAGTATGGAAGCTCCTCAAAAAGTTGAAAATAGAGCTACCCTATGACCCAGCAATTACACTACTGGGTATTTACACCAAAAGTACAAATGCAGTGATCTGAACAGGGACCTGCACCCCAATGTTCATAGCAGCAATGTCCATAATGGCCAAACTATGGAAAGAGCCCAGATGTTTATCAACAGATGAATGGATAAAGATGTGGTATATATAAATATACAATGGAATACTACTTAGCCATCAAAAAAATGAAATCTTGCCATTTGCAACAACATGGATGGATGGAACTAGAGGGTATTTTGCTAAGTGAAATAAGTCAATCAGAGAAAGATAATTACCATATGATCTCACTGATATGTGGAATTTAAGAAACAAAATAGAGGATCATAGAGGAAGAGAGGAAAAAACACAACAAGATGAAATCAGACAGGGAAAAAAACCATAAGAGACTCTAATCATAGGAAACAAACTGAGGGTTACTGGAGGGGAGGAAGGTGAGGAGATGGGGTAACTGGGTGATAGACATTAAGGAGGGCACGTAATGTAATGAGCACTGGGTATTATATAAGACTGATCGATCACTGACCTCTACATACATTATATGTTAATTAATTGAATTTAAATTTTAAAATGCAGAAAAAATGGAGTCATAGGACTAATTTGATGTGATGTGATCTATAAAATGTTCTAGCTCTCTGTGTCTCAGTTTCCTTAGATATGATAATATTTCTTATATCAAATGATTTCTATGCTGATCAAAGTATATAAAAGAAGGAAGTCTATAAAAATTATGTTAGTGTCATTTATTATTATTATCAGAACATGTCAGAGTCCAAGTTGCTTAATAGATATTCAGTATATGTTGATGTTAGATAAATATTATAATAAACACATTTTTTTGAGATAGTTATTCAGAAAATAAAAAAGGAGAAGAGAATTCACATAGCCAACACAAAAAAAGATCCATTTGGGAGTTTAACTTACTGATTGGTCAATTTTTTTTTAATTTTCCAGATTATTATCTACAATTTTATTTTTGCATATATATAATCAAAGGATTTTATTTTATTAATTTTTTTACCAAATGTAAGAAAATTTATTATTTTAATGGGGAACTTGGGATAACTCTTCTTTTTCTTCCAGGTTTTTATTTAAATTCCAGTGAGTAAACATACAGTGTAATATTAGTTTCACAATTAGAATTTAGTGATTCATCATTTACATACAACTCCTGGGGCTCATCACAAGTGCCTTCCTTAATCCCCATCATCCATTTTGCCCTCCCCCACAACCTACCTCCCCTCTGATAACCATCAATTTGTTCTCTATAGTTGTTAAGAGCATGTTTCTTGGTTTTCCTCTTTTTTTTTCCCTCCCTGTTCATCTGTTTTGCTTCTTATATTCCACAGATGAGTGAAATTATATGGTATTTGTCCTCTGACTGACTTATTTCACTTAGCATAATACTCTCTAGCTCCAACCACATCACTGGAAATGGCAAGATTTCATTCTTTTTGATGGCTGAGTAATATTCCATTGTATATATATATATGTATATGTATATATATATCCAGTGTATATATATATCCAGTGTATATATATATCCAGTGTATATATATATACACACACACAACATCTTCTTTACCCATCTATCAGTCAGTGGACATTTGGGCTCTTTCCATAATTTGGCTATTGATAATGCTGCTATAAACACTGGGGTGCATGTATCCCTTCGAATTAGTATTTTTATATCCTTTGGGTAAATACCTATTGTGCAATTGCTGGATCATAAGGTAGATCTATTTTTAACATATCAAAGGCTTTTATATAAAATATTTTAAAGTTAAGGTATTTTCTCACTAGAAAGAGCCAAACTATTTATAGAGTTATTAAATATAAATTATATTCAATATATATATGTCAAACTACCAGATCTTAGGTTTCAACTATTTCAGAGGTGAGATCAATGGATAACATCCAAAAGGTATTTAAGCCAACAGATTTAATTTATTCCCCCACAGTCCTTTTCTGGAACTAATCGCAAGGAGCAAAATGGACTAATTTTAAAAGGAGCATCTGTGCTATGGAATGTTAAAAACAAAAAGGACATTTTTTTGAGGTATAACAAAAGATTTTTTTAAATAAAGTCACACCTTGCTTCCACAAAAAAATAGCAAATACACAGAATTTATGTCTCTAAAAACAGAGTAGAAATGTGAAAAGGTGAAAGGACCTATATAAATCCACAGTGGATGTGTTCTGAGGGCAGCTGTGAGGGAAAGAAGAGCAGGTATATGTGAGGAAAGGACATTCTTTAGGACTAAATTACACAAGTGGTGATCTAATACTTTGGTTGGTAACTGAAGTGAATTGACTATCCATCAATCAATTTCATAAAACATACTTAATTAAGTATATATTCCAAACATGTGTCTCATTCCTTAAGAACTATCCCTACTTTGAAATTATCATTTCTTTTCAAAATTTCAATCTCTATCACTTTTCTTTGTAATAGGAACCATTTTTTTTTTCTTTTCTAATTGCTGGCCCTAATATTAAGGTATAAAAATTTATTTAATGATCCATTAGACCCAGCTTATTTCTGTACAGAGGCACCAAAGAGATATTTTATGGAATACCCAATTCCTTTCTTCATGGCATTAAAGTTATTCATTATTAAAAACAGTAATACTGAAAACATTTGTTGACTATCTTTACGCCAAATATGGTACAGCTTTCAACAGTTATGTGGCATTTTTATATTTATTAGTGCATTTGACCTTTGTAACAATTCTATATAACAAACAGATATCATTATCCTCATTTTAAATTTGAAGAATCTCCACAGCCAGCACCATACTTGATAATAAAACTAACAGCATTCCCATTAAAATCATGAATAGGAGAAGAATGCCTCTTTTGTCATTCTTACATAGTATTGTTCTGAAATTTCTAGCTAATGAGGTATAGACTCTGCAAAGGAGAAGAAAAAATTACCTTATTTGCATGTGACTTTATTGCTCAACATATAAAATTCGGCAAAATGGACGAACTTAAAAACCTGAACAAAAAAAAGAAAAAGAAAAAAACAGTATAGCAGTTGTGTTTTGCTGCAAAGGATGAAACAACTGTAGTAAACAATGGCTTAAATATGTAAAGATTATTTTCTCATGTAAAGAGTATGGAGGTAGACAACAATTCTACAAAACCATTTCTTGGAGCTTTCTACTCTACCATCACTAGGGAATATCCTCATGGCTCTTGGATCTAGTTGTCACTTCATTCCAGCCAGAAAGGAGAAGGAAGAAACAAAGAAGAAGTATACTTTCCCATAAAGAACCACTGTCCAGAAGTCACATAGAATGTCTGCTTATATACCATTGGCCACAACTTACTCACATGGCTACAACTAATGGCAAAGGAGGCTGAGATATATCTTTATATCAAGAGTTCTATTAAGGAAGAATGGGAGAATGCATTCTGGACATCAACTCAAAGTTACTGCCCCCAGCACAGTTCAAAATACCCACAATAAAAAAATGAATTATAAAGGAATGAAATTAATTAAAATTGCATTAAAAGTATAAAACCTTGCCGAAATTTTAAAAATAAGTTGTAAATAAACAAAAATAAATATTATCTTTCTGGATTAGAAGGTTCCATAACATAAATACCTGAACTCTCCCCAGATTCAACAACAAGCAGTACATAATTAAAATGAAATTCCAGAGAATTTGGACATTAAGAAAATGATTCTGAAGTGTTAGAAAATAAATGGGTGAAAACTGGTGAGAAATTTTACGGGGAAAAAAGAAAGGGAGCTGCTAACTTACTCCATCAGATACTAAAGCATACCATAAAATTAAATAATTAGAGCAATATAGAATAAACAAAGATAACAATGAACAGAATCTTAAAACTAAATTTTATAAAAAGTTAGTAAGTGATAAAAATTGGTGATAAAGATACATGATAAAGGGGCGCCTGAGTGGTTCAGTCGTTAAGCGTCTGCCTTCAGCTCAGGTCGTGATCCCAGAGTCCTGGGATCCAGCCCCCATCGGGCACACTGCTCAGCGGGAAGCCTGCTTCTCCCTCTCCCACTCCCCCTGCTTGTGTTCCCTCTCTCGCTGTGTCTCTGTCAAATAAATAAATAAAATCTTTAAAAAAAAAAAAAGATACATGATAAAGCAGCACATGACAAAAAATAAATAAAATCAAAGCCCTAAACAGCTAATCCTAGTGCTTAATCATTTACTTCACCTACTAAAATGTCGCTTAGTGCTTCCCTTTTCAGCAATAGTTTTATGTCATTAAATTTATGGATTCTGGGGACTAAGACCTCAGGTTCTGAAACCAGGAACAGCCCGGGTTTAAATTCTGCCTCTACTACAAGTTGGTTGGATAGCCTAGAGGAAAGTCTTTCCCTTTTCTAAGTCTCAGTGCAATAAAGGATTGACCTTGCCCAACTTCTAGAAGTTGCCCTGTGAGATCTCCTGCCTGGTAAGAGTGTCTTGGCTTACTTGGGAATTTGGGGCCATGCCAAATAATCTGTTAACTATGTGATTTATGGTGGGGTCCCTGGGCCATGCAGTATCAGCTTGACCTCTGGAGGGGCTGGAAAGTAAGGTCAGCCATGTGGGTAGTCAGCTATATCTACATGATAGACCCCCAGTAAAAACCATGAACAACAAGGTTCAGGTGAGATTCTCTGGTTAGCAATACACCATGCATGTTGCCACACATCATTGCTGGGAGAAATAAGCTCTGTTCACACGGCTCCATGCAGAAATTGTACCTGGCATCTTCTGGATCCTGCTCTCTGGCCCTTTCCCTTTGCTGATTTTAATCTGTATCCTTTTTCTGGAAGAAACAATCGCCATGAGTATAACAGCTTCTGTAAGGTCTGTGAGTGCTTCTACTATATCACTGAATCTGAGGGTGGTCTTGGGGACTTGAAAACTGTAGCCTCTGTCTTTTTCCCTATAATGGGGATACTAATAATATTACACCTTCATGGTAGTTCTGAAGATAAATGAGACAATGTCCATAAAGTATTTGGCACAAAGCCTGCTAACAATAATTATTCAATAAATATTAGCTTTTATTAGTTAACTTAGTGGGAGAAAATAGATTATTTGATGGTCATATTGAGACAACTGTTTGGCAATTTATGAAAAAAATAAAGTTAAAGCAATATATCACATTTTATTTCCAAATAAATCCACGATAGATACACTGTTTATTGAGAATTTCAGGAAGTTATAGATGAATATGTATTTGTTCTATGGAGAGAGTGCTCTTTCCAAGCACAAAATTGGGGAGAATATCCCAAAATGCTATGATAAATAATCTAAAATTACATAAAAATTTAAAACACTTGTATTTCCCAAAAAGCACCTTGAACAAAAGTAAAATGGGAAAACAAAGTGTGAAAATATTTGAAACATTGATAGCATGCAAAGGGTTAATACTTTTCATATACATTTTAGTAGTTCTTGTAAATCAATTAAAAATGCAAGTATTCAGTAGACTAATGTTGTAAAATATTATATATATGTATATATATAATCCCCAACTTCAAAATATGTTCTCTCTTACTAGTAAGCCAAGAAATGCAGTATTTTCCAAATGCAGTATCATTTTTATCTCATTTAAATGAAAAGTTTACTTATTTTTTAAATAATAATACCCAATATTGACAATGGTGTGTGTAATACATATTCTTGTACTGTAAAAGGAATACAAATTGACATAATATTTCTAGTAGTTCTTTCTCCACTATCATCAAAACTCTAACAACCATTTCTCCAACCTCCCCTTCCTCTAGCTAACCTCATCTTCTACTTCACAGGAAAAAAAAAGAAAAAAAAAGAAATCATAAAGCAAAATCTCTTCTCCCAAATCTACAGCTTTATCTATATCTACACTTACTGTCTCCTCTTCCTTTCCTCTGGCAATCAAGGAGATGCCCCTCCCTCCAGATGGAGCTAATTCCATTCCCTTGCTGCAGATACTAATTCCCACCTCCCACCTTCATAAACTCTACACCATCATTTATATCTTCTCCCATTTAGAGTTATTCTCTGGAATTTATATACTTCCGACTTAACTCCTACTTAATTGACCTCACCTTCTCAGTCTCCTGTGGTGGTATCATTTTTTTATCCAACATTTAAATGCCATACACCAAGTATTTATTCTTTATAGGTGATTTCATCTATTCCCATGGATTTAATATTATCTCTATACTAATAACTCCATTATGTCTCCATATGTATCTCTTCCCTGAAACCCATATTCACATACCCAACCATCTGCTTGTTATCTCCACTAGAATATCCAATAGGAATCTTAAAGTTAATAAATCCCAAACAGAACTATTAATTTATAACCCCTGCAAACCTATTTCTCTCCCTGGCTTCTTTGTATTGGTAAATAGCACTGCCTTTTCTAGGCAAAAATCTACATGTTTTCTTAGATTCTTATTTTTCACATCCCCACCAACTACTCCATCATCAAGCCCTATCAGTTCTACTCTGTATGAATTTCTCCTTTCAGTATTCATTATGATCAATATAAAGCCAAAGTAACTCTTGAACATCCAATGGGATGAGAGGTAAGAATATTCACATCCATACTAAAGGGTTGAAGAAACCACTTAGCCTGGAACATCTCCAACTGGGATGGTAGAGCATGAACACCTCCTTTTTTATGGGTCTCTCTGTATAAATATAATTATAAAGATATAGGTATATTCAGTAAGCAGTGGTTTTACTTAGGAGTGATACAATTTTATGAAAGCAATGTTTATTCTGTGTGTTTTTGTAGTTTCTACATTTTTAGTTATAATTGTTTTATATTTTTAATGCAAAACGTATTATTGAACAATAGATGTACCTAATATAATTGCCTTAAAATATAAAAATGATAGAACTAGTGGCTGAAATTGAGAAATCCAGTATTATAATAGGAGATTTCAACACTCATTTCTCAATGATAAGAAGATGAAAAAAGTCAATAAAGAGACAAAAGATTTGAATAGCAGAAGTAACAAGCATGATCTAATTAGACAGAGAATTCCAAACCCAACAATTACAGAACATACATTCTTCTCAAGCACAAATGAAACATTTACAAATATTGACCACATGCTTGTCCAGAAAGCAAGTCTTAAAAATTTTCAAAGAAATGGTGTAATATACATCATGTTTACTGACTAAAAAAGCAATTAAGCTAGAAATCAGTAACAAATAAGCATGTGAAAACCAATATCCACATATATTGGGAACTTCTAAATGCCTAAAGAATGAATAAGAACTTTTAGTAAGTATTAAAAGTATATTTCAATCTTCAAAAATTCCAAAACTCCAGCTATTAGGAAATAGACATTCTCATACTCTAATGTTGGTAGTACAAAACAATTTCCCTATGGATGGCAATTTGATAATGCTAATCAAAATAAATATGCATCTATTCCTTGGCCCAGCAATTCTGTTCCTAGGAATTTCTCTTATAAGGAATATGCTATGTACAAAATGACATCTATACAAAGTTATTCATTACAACAATGGTTACAATAGCCACAGATAGGAAATAACACCTGTCCCTCAATAGAATACTGGAGAAACAATTTTTGTTTCTTCCTCACAATGGCATATTTTGTAGCCATAATAAGAATGAAATTTCTAGGACAATTTCTATCAATAGGATACAGTGCCACTACTGGGTATTTACCCCAAAGATACAAATGTAGTGATCCAAAGGGGCACGTGCACCCCAATGTTTATAGCAGCAATGTTCACAATAGTGAAACTATGGAAAGAGCCTAGATGTCCATCAATAGATGAATGGATAAAGAAGATGTGGTATATATATATACAATGGAATATTATGCAGCCATCAAAAAACCAAAATCTTGCCATTTGCAATGACATGGATGGAATTAGAGGCTATTATGCTAAGCAAAATAAGTCATCAGAGAAAGACAATTATCATATGATCTCACTGATATGAGGAATTTGAGAAACAAGGCAGAGTATCATAGGGGAAGGGAGGGAAAAATGAAATGACGAAACCAGAGAGGGTGACAAGCCATAAGAGACTCTTAACCTCAGGAAACAAACTGAGGGTTGCTGGAGTGGAGGGGGGTGGGAGGGATGGGGTGGCTGGGTGATGGACATTGGGGAAGGTATGTGCTATGGGTGAGTGCTGTGAATTGTGTTAAGACTGATGAATCACAAACCTGTACCCCTGAAACAAATAATACATTATATGTTAAAAAAAAAAAAAAAAGGATACAGTGTCAGCAACAAGGGGAAAGAAGTGTACTGTGTATGTTCCCTTTTGTGTAAGAAAGAGGGAAATTAAGAAAAGGTATTCATATTTGCTCATATTTACATAAAGACACAGACAACAGACCCTCTCACCACTCCTTTTCTACATCACATTGGAAGTCCTTGCTAATGCAAGAATGCAAGAAAGGGAAATAAAAGGTATACAGATAAAGAAGGAAGATATAACATTGACTTTGTTTAAATGTAACATGATTGTGTAGAAAATCCAAAGGAATCAACAAAAATCTGGAATAGATAAGTGATTATAGCAAGATGGCAGGATACAAGGTAAAAATTGATGAAAGTCAATTGCTTTCTTATATACTAACAATGAACATGAGGAATTGGAAGTTAAAAACACAATACCATTTACATTAACACTCACCAAAATGAATACTTCTATAAAATCTAACAAAATATGTACCAGCTCTGTATGAGTAAAACTATAAAGCTCTTGTGGACAAAATCAAAGAACTAAATAATTGAAAAGAAAGTCCATGTTCAAAGATAGAAAGACTCAGTATTGTTAAATGTCAGTTCTTCCCAACTTGATCTATAGATTCAGTGCAATCCCAGTCAAAATCACAGTAGGATATTTTATGGATAACAACAAACTAATGTTTTTCTGGAGAGGCAAAAGACCCAGACACACAATATTAAAGAAGGAAAAAAGTTGGAGGACTGACACCATTCAACTACAAGACTTACCATAAAGCCTCAGTAATTAAGAAGTGAGGTATTGGTGAAAGAATAGACAAATAGATCAATAGAACAAAATAGAAAGCCCCAAAATAGACTCCCATAAATATAGTTAACTGATCTTTGACAAAAAAAGCAAAAATCATCTCTTCAACAAATGATTATGGAATGACTGGACATCTATCTATGTGCAAAAAAAAAAGAGAGAGACAGAGACAGAGACAGAGACAGAGAGACACAGAGAGAGATACAGACTTTCTACCCTTTATAAAAATTAATTCAAAATTGATTATAGACATAAATGTAAAATGCAAAATAAGATTCTAGGAAGATAATATAGGAGGAAATCTACATGACCTTGGGTATGGGGATGATCGTTTAGATAAAACACCAAGGACATGAAAGAAAGAATTGATAAGCTGGACTTGACTCAAATTAAAATTTTTACTTTGTGAAAGACAATAGAAGAGAATTAGAAGACAAACTACAGACTGGGAGAAAATATTTGCAAAAGACACAACTGATAAAAGAATATTATCTAAAATATATTTTTAAAAACTCTTAAAGCTCAACAATAAGGCAACAACAAAATTAAAAACTGGGTCAAAGACCTTAAGAGACACCTCACCAAAGATATGCAGATGGAAAATAAGCATATGAAAAGATGCTCCACATCATTTGTCATCAGGAAAATGCAAATAAAATGAGATACCACTACACACCCATTAGAATGGCCAAAATCTGGAACACTGACAACACCAAATGCTGGCAGGAATGCAGAGCAACAGGAACTCTCATACACTGATGCTGGTGTATGCAAAATGATACAGACACATTGGAAGATAGCTTGGCAGTTTCTTAAACTTACTCCTCCTGTATAACTCAGCAATTGTGCTCCTTGGTATTTACCCAAAGGAGCTGAAAACATGTTCACACAAAAACCTGCACATGGATGTTTATAGGAGGCTTATTCATAATTGCCCAAGCTAGAAAGCAACCAAGATGTCCTTCAGTAGGAGAACGGATAAACTGTAGTACATCCAGACAATGGAATATTATTCAGTGCTAAAAAGAAATAAGCTATCAAACCACAAAAAGATACAGAGGGATCTTACATGCATATTACTAAATGAAATAAGCCAATCTGAAAAGGCTACATACTGTATGATTCCAGCTATATAACATTCTGGAAAAAGCAAAACTATGGAGAAAACAAAAAGATCAGTGGTTTCTAGGTGTTGGGACTGGGAGATAAATAAGTGAAGTACAGTGGATTTTTAAGGAAGAGAAATACTTTGTATGTTATAATGAGGGATATATGTCATAATACATTTGTTCAAACCCATAGAATCTACAAAAGCACAAGTGAACCTTAAGGTCAAGTATGGACTTTGGGTAATTATGATGGAACAATGTAGGTTCATCCTTGTGAAAAAATGTACCATTCTGGTAAGTGATGTTGGTAATTTGGGAGGCTATGCAAGTGTGGAGGCAGGGGGTAAATCAGAAATCTATGTACCTCCCTCTCAATTTTGCCATAAACCTAAGGTTTTAGGTTTACTCTAAAAAAAAAAAAAAAAGATCTTAAAAAAAAAAGAAAAACAGTGGAAGAATGCATGAAAAACTAAAAGAAGTCATTACTCACAAAAAGCTGGGGATTGAAGTGAGTAGGGAAAGTAGGCACCAAAACTTCAGTCTACATCTTATTCTACAGTTTTGATTCATAAATCATGCATACATGTTAGCTGTTGAAAAATCTGTAAAAAGAATGAAAAATTAAAATGAAAATACAACAAATGTACTTGTGGAATCAGTGGAAGTAGTACCTAGAGGGAAATTTTTTTTTTTTAAGATTTTATTTTTATTTATTTGAGAGAGAGAGAGAATGAGAGAGAGAGAGCACGAGAGGGAAGAGGGCAGAGGGAGAAGCAGACCCCCTGCTGAGCAGGGAGCCCGATGTGGGACTCCATCCCCGGACTCCAGGATCATGACCTGAGCGGAAGGCAGTCGCTTAACCAACTGAGCCACCCAGGCGCCCCCTAGAGGGAAATTTAAAGTCTAATGGACATATGTTAGAAAAGATAGAAGGCTGAAAATTAATAACTTAGGTTTCTAACTTAAAAAGATAAAAACAAAAGTTGAAAAAACTAATGATCTAAGTATCTAACTTAAAAAATTGAAAAGTAATGCCAAAAGAGTAGAAGAAAATAAACATAAGAGTGGGATCAATAAATAGTTTTGAAATCTGAAAATAGAAAAGAATCAACAAGGACCAAAATTGTAACCTCTATTTTAGAATGATCAAAGGGAGGGAGAGATAGAGACACAGAGGCAGAGAATTTCAGAAATAAAAGTAAAAATAAATATATCTGGAGAAACTGCAGGTCAGAGTCTAAGGGTGTTTAATGGTCCACCTGGGGTTATATATGCAATGAGCTTTAGAACTGGACTTCAAACTGAGGACTTCTGACTCAAAACCAGTATTTCCATTACTCTTCTATACATTCCCAAGACACATCTTCATATCATTTTTTTTTGTAATTTCAAGACTTTATTTGAGCAAAAATCTATTTTAATCAGCAGTGCCAAACTGGAAGGGGTTAGAAGTGCTCCACCTACAGGAGGTGGGGGGCGGGGGGAAGACTTTTATAGAGAAAAGTCAAAAGCAAAGTTAAGGAAATTATTGATTGGCTATAGTTTAAAGCCTAGTTGGCTGTCTGTGATTGGTTGTTTCTAGCGTTTTTGAGTTTGTAGCCTTGAAGCATTTATAGGCTTAGATTTTGGTTTACTTATGTGGGCTGCCACAGCATTACAGTCATGAATGATTTAAGACATGAATGATTTGATCAATAATTATTGGCTTGGATAGAGAGAAGGAAAAACTAGTAAGTACTTAATTTTCTTCTCTCAGGCTGCCTCTCAATCTTTGTATATATTTTTTTCCACTTCTTGGCAAGAAATGTAGAGGTGTGAAGATGTGACAGACATACAAACTAGGATTCCAGCAGCTGCCTGGTCCTTCTCAGAAATTAAAAGTCCTCAAGGCCAAATCTGGAACTTGAAAAGAAAGAAAACCCTTAATATAAACATAATATTAAAAAACTTGATATCTACTAACTCATTCCTGTTGCTGTTACAGCAACACATATGCCTCAGACATTCACTCCAAGAATTCATGGAGCCATGTCCCTCGTGACATTTTGCACAGGCCCTTCATGATTCTGAACCCACCATGTCATTAAGAAAATCATTGGTATTGGTGTGGGCACTCTGTTACTCTGTGTCTGTGATTCCAGGAGAAATAACTGAAGGATACATTTCAGAGATCTAGGTTGCAGTCACCTTTGTGTGAGAGTAGATTCACCCCTGAGCAAATGGGGATGAGACTCTCAAAAACTAATAGAGATTGCTAAAGCTGAATATTTACCATGATCCAGATACTCATATATTCTCTACTTCCCTTGATCCACAAATTAAAAGATAAAACAATGACCAATAGATCCATATACTGCCAAGATTTCAAGTTTCGTGTATAAATTCCAACCTGATTCTGGAGGAAAAGAGTTACCTAGAGGTTTTAGCAAAAGTAACTCATCTTTGTACTTAGATTTATTGTCAATTTTTTAAAAAACTGTTTTGCTCTTCTTGGTTGTTTTTCTTTAAAGAGGAAGCAAGTCACCTAAAGACCTTATTCAAAGGATTGGATTATTAGTGTCAGTTCTTCCATCCCCTAAAATAATAGTACACATCACACCTGTGATATAGCAGGTGAGTGCATGTCACCATACCTTGATTTGGGCTTGGCCACGTGACTCACTTTGGCCAATGCGATATTAGCAAATGGAATGCAATAAAATGCTACAAGTGATCTTGCACTCATGTGCTCCTTCCTGGGCCATGAGAACATGCCTCAGGAAGCTGCTGGCCCAAAAAAGGAGGAGATGTATGTAAAACAAACCAGGACCCAACCTTCAGCTTGAATCCAGCTGAGCCTAGCATAGATCACCTGAGCACCAGCCAATTTCATAGGTGAGAAATATATGATTTTGTTTTATGACACTGAGATTTTTATGGTTGTCGGTTACATAGCATTATTATAGCAATATTTGACTAATACACTTACCTACCAGACACACATTAAGATAATCATAACTATAAAGCACTTTGCCAAAAGAAAATATGCTTTTCAATTTCAGAGTACTAACAAAAAGGGAACAGAACATTTTTTTAAAGTAGCTACTAGGAAGAAGGAACAGGACTGAATGGCACTGTAATAGTGTATTACTGTAACAAAGTCCTTTTCAGGATCATTATTACATCTATTTTGGAGATCATTAAACAGAGAGCTCAATAATTTACAGAAAATGGTAAAAATATGATTTCGGCTTAGGTTTTCTGATTCTAAATTCTGTGTGCTTCCAGTAAGTAAGGCTCTTCTCAAGTCTGCTAATAAATAGAAAGTATACAAAGTAGTTTCTATAGTTTTGAAAATGCTATTCATCACTCAGAAATTAAATAAGGATATGTTCTAAAGCAGGAGGCTTTGGATTCATTTCAAGTAGCTAAGCCATTGATGAGCTTCTTTCCTCGACTAAAACATCTAAAAGTGGAATGAAATACATTTATACAGTACTTTCTAAGAAAAGCTTTGGAGACCAGATGAAACAGAAGCTTCTTGTAGAGAGAGAAGTGAAATTTCCATGTCAGAATACCCACCTTTAAGAAATGAACTTACTCCCTTTCCAAAATAGAAATTAGAGTTTTCCATGGACACTTGTTTATGAAAACTTTTATCTAAAATATATGTTCTGCAAGTGGTTCAGAAATGGGTATCTATCCTGTCATTGGATGTATATCATTATGTAAAACTCATGATCTCCACGTCTCTAGAGCCATTTCATTCTTTTATCTCAAGAGGAGAATACAGGGACATTACATGAGCTACTTTTTCTCCAGCATGAAAATTTGGCAGGGATGATATCACTTCCAGATGCTTTCTTATTTTTCGTTTATTTAAAGGCCTATTCATCAGAGAGCTGAAGGGTCTCTAAGTTTGGCTCTATCATGGTATTATGGGGAAGAATGCTGAAAACATCATCACCAGCAGCATCTCCATTATGACAGTCAAATGAAGCTTCCAATACGTACAATGGCTCCCCTCTTTCCATCCTGTTCAGTTTTATAATAATCTATACATAAAGTAATAAAGTCATTAACATCTATCCTGACCAATAAGAGGGAGTTTACTCTAAGCACCACTTCATGATTCGACTGTACAGGGAGCAGTGGATTGTTTTGTGAATGTCAGTAGCTCTTTTAGGGACAGGATGACTGCAGATTTTAGATTTATAAATCATTGAAAATACTTAAATGAGTATACAGTGTTGAAAATGTTGGACATAGGTTACTCCAGAAAAACATGTGCTTGACTGATTGACTCCAGGAAAACCTTTTAGCATGACTGATCTCTCCAAGTCGTTATAGTATCAATTCTTCTGGGAATTCTCCGAATACCACTTAGGCATCTTGTTATATAGAGGGTTAAAATTTATTTCCAATAAAGTAATAGAAAAATATATACACTAATCTAATTAACTTGAAGTGGTATAGAAACAATTTACCAATACAGAATTCAGATATGTCATAGTCTCGTTGAGCCAGAATATCTGACAAAACTCGAAATAAGCAGAAAAGACCTAATTTCAGGGAAAGTGAAATAGGTGTGACAAAACCAATCCTCCTCTCAGAGACCATTTGTTCATATTTTCAAACATTTGCAGTAAGTCCAATTTTCCATTCTCTGTAGCCAGAGTTGGCCACTTGAAATGATTTAGAACCCAACTTGGAATGTCTTATCTCTTTTAAAAATATAATCTTAAAATTTGGTGTTATGTTTTCTTGGAACTTGTAAGATTGCATAATGAGAGATTATGTTCTCTTATTCAGAAGACTTTGGAGACTTTCATTCCAAAAGCAACATACCGATCAACTGACTAATTTTAGAGGACTAAAATATGCCATTATGCTTTTCTTCAGCTAGAAGAGAGGTAACCCTGACTCTCCCATCCCTATAGAGAGCTATGAAAGCAAGGGCTGTGGGCTTCACTCTGTGCACACTTAGCACAAACTTGAGTTAGTTAGGCAGCGATATTTTTATGCTAGCACTAACGACATTGAAGAAATATGGAGTGAACATTTTAGCCCATCTGCAAACCTTTACAATTTTCCTATTACTTTCCATGGAACTACCATGATTTGGGGGAAATCATATCAAATAATCATTTCTTCATACCCTCATTTAAATGTAATAGTATCCTGTTTATATCAAAGCATTTTTCTTTCAGGTTTTTGAGAAATGCACATAACTTTCATGTCATGTGATGACCATGTCTTTACTAGGAACCCACAGACAGGATAATTACTAATACAACATATGTAATGTCTTTGATGTAGGATGCTGCGTGTATGGCTTGGGACATCTGGAGGGTCAGCTGGAAGTCCCTTTCCCTTGGTTCCCTTGCTCCCGTTCTCTTTCCCTCCTCCAGGGTCCTGGCTTTATCCTGCAGCTAGCTCTTTGATCTCTTCCCAGTTCCAGCCAGAGGAGTATAGTGACTCTTCTTCAGAGCCTAACGCTGACAAAAAATTAAAAAAAGGTCATCTCCTGTTAATGCAGACCATATTTGTACACTAAAATATCCCTCCTCACCAAGAGTGAAGTTGAAAGGATTAAAGAAAGCCAGAGATAACCATGTCCTGTTCACACGCATTTTCAAAAAAATCATGAGGTATGAGAACGACAAGAATATTACTAAAGTCAAGCCTTTTTGCATTCTATAAGGAACAGTATGAATCTGGTAGAACTTTTTTCAACAGCATCTTTTGTTATTTGTCCTTAAAGACAGCAAAGTCTTGGTCTCGAGACTATAGCATCAAATGGCAGTGGAGGTGATAAGCCTTTCCTGTGTGATGGGATACATTTCCAAATGTAGAGACTGACATACACAATTATCTCCTGAGATAGACCATGAAGCAATGTCTAAAATTTGTTGTTGCTTGGGTTTAATTTCTTTTCTTAAAAAACATACATAAAATTAGGTTTTTGAAAAGCTTTGCTTTCTCAGTGAAAATCCATAACCTAACAAAAGTTAGCAGTGAAAATTGACTTCTAAATAGGTACCCATTTTAAGTATTTATTCTGATCAAAAATGTCAAACTTAAAAATTTATAACAACTACATAAAGCTGAAATTTAATAGCCAACATAACCTCTTCAAAAAGAATTCCTAGCACGAAGCACTTGGAAGATTTTGTTTTCACACTGTCCCATGCAAATAAGAAGCTAAGGGATTTTTTTTCTTTATTTAGAACAAGTGAGATGAAATAGTTGTTATTCTTATTTTGATGTTCTTGAAGGGCAGATCAAATGAAGCTTATCCACAATAATAATGATTGATGAGCTTCATCTAATGATAATCCTTAATACCTTTGAGAACAATCCCAATAGATGCAAACAGCAACAAAATTTCTGCTCAATGAAGGGCATTGTGAGTACACACAAACATGTGCAATTAGTAATGTATTTTTTAAAAAAGAAGAAAAATGTATTTATGTCAATCCTAGCACAACATAAAAGAAAGAGAGCTGACATTGTAATTTTTAATTCCTGGGAGTTCATCCCAGCTGTGCCACTTAACGAAAGTGGACATTGGAGAATTCCACTACTTTCTGTGAAACTTAAGAGTCCACGTGTATAAAATGAGCACTTGCTTAATTGTTTCTTTTCTCTCTTGATCTTAAAGTCTATAAGGTTAGAAACCTTGTCTTTCTGGTTCATTTTTGTTTTACAAGTGCCTAGCATAATGCCCGGCTTTTAGTAAATGCAGAATAAATATCTGATGACTGAAAGAATGAAATCATTCAGCTTTCAATAAAAATTTATTGTGTGTCTCATGTGGTCCAGGTGCTGTTGTAGTTGCTGGGTATAGGGTTGTGGGAGTGATTAGAAAAGAGAGAAAAATCCTTACCTTTGTGGGGCTTACATTCTAAGTGGGAAGACAATTAACAGAGCAAGTAGGTAAATGTGATGCCAAAAAAATAAAAAGTTATAGTTGGAAGGGAAGATAGGAAATGTTGGCTGATTGAGAGGTTTGGTGAAATTTTAGTCAGAATTGCTAGGAAAGTCCTTGGTAAGAAGGTGACTTTCAAGTAAAAACCTGAAGAAAGTGGGCTGCTACCCATGGGACCGTCTTCAAAATGACAATTCCAAGCAGAAGGAACAAAATGTATGAAAACCCTGAGATAGGATTTTCAAGAAAAAAAGCACAGGGGCCAGTGCAGTTTACAGAGCAACACGCATGGAGGGAGAGAGGATGAAGTCAGAGAGATAAAGGGGAGGCAACAAATCATAGGGCTTGTAAGTTAAAGCAAGGACTTTGGCTTTTATTGTGAGAGACAGGAAGCTGCTGGAAGGTCTGAGAAGAGGAGTGACACGATCTGACCTGTATTTGAATAGGATCACTCTGGCTGCTGTGTTAGTAATAGACTATAGGAGGACAAGGGTAGAAATAAAATAAACACCTACCACATAGCATTTGGGTAAGGATTACTCAGAAATACATGTGGAGAGCCTACTGCAGACCTACCGCTAATTGTCCTTCCTCACTAAAGAAGAGGTATTCTCACAGATAATAGTCGTGCTCTTCCTGAAGACATATATACTAAGGTTCTGTGTGGTCACTGTTAACAATCCCAAGAGACCATACGTCCATTATGGCAGCCTGGGCGTTGGATATTGAATTAACTTGAGCAACAATAATCAATGGACTCCCAAAGGAAATGACCCCAACATCTAGTCTGATAAAATTATTCAGGCAAAGTGAAGTAGTCACCCTATTTACCATCCCTGCCCCGAACCAAAGGATCTCATTCACTTAATAGTGAGGCATCAAAGGGTTGTGTGGACACTGAGAATTTAGCTTTTATCAAATGTTTGTATCTAAATTCCACAGTACCAGCATCAAAGAGCAGACATTCACATCAACATCTACAAACAAAACACACAGGTGCTTTATTTACTCTGTGTCTAATACATTTTCTTCAGGAAAAGCTAAAAGCTACATGTAACATGACAAAAATCCATGAATCTTAATTACATCTCTCCTTAAAATCCCCTCATTAGACTTTAAGGACGTTTTATTCTTTGAAGAAATATCTGGTTAGTTTTATTTCTGCTTAATTAAAAAGAACCCAGCAATCAGAGGGGAGTTGTTCAAGTGGTCCTGACCTTGCCAATAACCAACTGAGAAGGTGGTGTTTCCTTTCCCAGAAGCCCCCCTCCTGCTCACAGATTTTAAGACTTTCTTTTTCCTATAACTGTCCTCACTTCAGTGTTTCACCTGGGAGAGTTTGTAGCAATTAATTCAACATTAGTTTACCAAGTATCTATTTTGTATCAGGTGCTGTTCTAGGTGCTAATGTCACAGCAGGGAACCAAACAAGACCTTGCTCTCAGGGAGTTTACCTTCAAGTGCCCATTGGAGATTAAAGAAGAAGGGATGACGGTAAGAAAGAATAACTCACATCCAGATCCTCTCTTTCACTGCATCTCCCCATCTCCAACCACTTTCATCTGGTGGCCTTTGGTAGATGCCAATAATAGCCTTGTTTGGGAAAGAAAACACTTGAGAACAAATCAGGGCTTTCCTCTTAAATGTTGATGAATTATGTTTTACTTTTAGGGGATCTAAGCACACACCACACCATGTATGTGCATTTTTGTCTGTATATGTAATACTGAGCAGAAAAGAAGGGAGGGGGACATGTACTGGAACGTTGTTCAAAGCAAATAAGTAAAACTCAGTAATATTAGCTCCTTATTTTTTAAATAAAACTTTTGAAACTTTCTAATTTTCCCTTTAATTATTAGTTCTATTCATTTTAGTTTTAGTTACTACAGTTAAAGTATTATCCAGAGCTACTGTTTTTCAGAAGATGTTTACTATGTAAGACTATAAAAGGCATTTTTGGGTTGCCTTCTCAGCATCTTTTGCCCATTCTACCTTTCTATCAGAACCCAAATTTTATTCAGTGATCCCTTCCCATTTGTGATGCCAGGGAAGATGACATCCCTGACTCCAGAGGTAATTCAAGGTCAGCCTCAGCCAATCAGGTTAGGGTATTCCAGGGACGTGTCAATGCTTTAGGAATGGACATGTGACCTAAATTGGTTTAATCAGACTGAATGGAAGATGTCCATGGTTGGGGGAGAAGTTTCCTCTCTCTCTCTCTCTTTTTCTTTCTCTTTCTCTCTCCTGCTAGATAAAAGTGAGAGATTAGAGTTAACTCTGTGAGAGACAGAACCTGGGCCCACCATTGAGCTCTTAAATGAATCAAACCTGAGGCTATAGGAGATGATCAATTTGTTTATTCATCTAAGCCAATCTGAGTAGGTACTTTACGTGCAGCCCAAAGCATTATATCAGGTACACACTCGAATTGTCACAGCTCTGGGCAAATGCAGGATTTATTTGCAGTTCAGATTCCAAGCAGGAATTCCATCAGATTCCGTTAGAGTCTTTTTAAACCACTCTTGTTTTTATGACATGAGGAAAGAAAGCTGTGCCAGAGCACAAAAGTCAGATTCTGGCAGAGAACACACACACAGAACTTTCAGACTAGATTTTTAACACTACAGACTCACTGTACTATGGGTTTACTCTGAGTCCTCAAGGATAGGATTTTAAACAAGTGCATAAGTAAAGATCATATTATAGCAATAGGGTTCTGAAACAGAAGTCCTACTGTGTAGGACAAGAACAATGTTAGGGCATAGAGAGGCTCTAGATGGGATTATACCAATTCTGTTCCTTAGTGAAGAGGAATGGGAGACAGATAATAGAAACTACTGTATATCTTATATACTCTATTATACTCTAAAATAGGTCAAGCATTTATGTATAGTAAATTGTATTGTTTTTCCTGTAGACTGTTCAGTCATTCTCAGAAGATCCTATTCTTAAACATACAAGTAAATTCCAGTATTGCTATATATGGACATAGTGGTAAAGTAAATTCTCTCTCTAATAGATTGTTTGCAAAAATAGTTTCATCAATTCTTCCCATTTTTATAAAGTGATTTCACTGCTCTTCTCAAGGTGGAGCTGTTTTCCCTCCCCCTGATGTGGCTGATCTTGTCCTATGACTTGTTAGAGAGGAAAGGAAGCTTTCCTTTTTACTTAGATATGCAACATGTTATGTTACAAATAAATGTCTTAGAAAGGCTGAGAGGTGTTTTTTAGGAAGGAGTCATTCTGGAAGGAAAACAACCTCCTCAGCAGAAAGTCCAGTTCCCTCTATACTATACCAATGACACTTTCCCTAGCCCTCACACCTACTGTCCCACCTGCCTGCCATAGGTCACATTAAATACAGTCCTGATTGGAGCAAGAATGGTAAAAAGACACAATCCCATTCCACGAGACACAGCCGTCTAGGATGGCCATGTGCCACATTCTATCAGTACAGTCATTTAGGTGCATTGCATGGTGGGCTTTGATGAGCTGGTCTAAGGACCTAATACCCATTTGCAGAATTAGTTATGAATTCTGAACCACTGACTTACAGACCCATTTTGTTACAATTGTAATCAGTTGATTTAAAAGTGAACTCAGGAGAATATAATCAGGCAATGGTTTTATTCTCCCACACTGCCTTCTGGTTCATTCCATCCAATCTTCCTCTTCTGCCCTGTGATTCCACTGGGCTCAGACTCCATAGCTTTTGAATCATTTTCTTGTTTTATCAAAACTCCAATCAATTCCAAAAAATTTATCTCTGAACTAATTCAAAGCTTTTCCCCTCCTTTTAGCATAACCTTACTCTGAATGTGCAGTCTAGAAGTTCCAGACTCTGTGCTAGGATTTCTCAACACCAGCACCACTGACATTTTGGATTAGGTAATTCTTTGTTGTAGGAGACTGCCCTGTACATCCTAGAATGTTTCACAGCATCCCTGGCCTCTACCCAATTGATCTCAATTGAATTACAAAAAATGTCTCCAGATACCATCAAATGTCCTCTGGGAGCAAAATCACCCTGGTTAAGAATTACTGCTCTAGACCATACATTCTTAATGGAAATGATATTATACCCAAAAGATGAAAATTAGTTCTTAAAGGTTGAAAAAAAATGTTAGATGTTCTAATGGTTCATGGCCCTTTAAAGGGCCACAGTACATAGGCAAACAACATATCTATGGTATTAACAACTTGCGGGGGTGGGGAGAAAGTTGGGGGAAAAACTAAAAAAGGGCTCCATCATTTATTAAAAAAAAAAAAAGTGAGAAACACTGCTGTAGACCAACAGTAAGGTGTGAGCTGCTGAGGGGGGGAAGGGTAAGAGCTAAAGAGCCAGTCTTTTTACTTAGCTGGTGTTATGTAATTGTCCCTTGACTACTGAATGCTCTCTGCCATGTAAAGCATCCAAAAGCAAGTCTCCTTGAAGTGTGGGTCGAGGTGGTTTTTAACATCCCAGTCCCCACTCTGTACCACTCTCTGATGTGGATAGTACACCCTCTAGCTGCCCTCAAGCAGTTAACCACACACAACATCTCTCTACTGGGAGCCCTAGTGTTGGGCCATTCTCTTGGGTGAGATTATTAAAGATGGCTTTATTTTGGCTACCTATACTGATTCCATTAACCCAGGTGAATTCACTGAGGCTCACCCTGCCCAGAAGTGAAAGCAATTCTAGCCACCTCCAGCCTTCATACTTCTCCCAAACAAAGTCACCAGTCTCTGTGCCCCCAAAGACTTCAGGAAACTCCTATCAGGTCTACAAAGAGCTCTCCAGCTTTCTGTTCCAGTAGCAGTACCTGGGGCAGCCTCAAAAAATACAACTTATAGTTTCATAAGCCTCCAGGCCAGGAGTCTGACTCCCCCACTAAGGGTCTTAGAGCACCACTCAGTTGCCTTATGAGGGAAGCCTCTTTCCCCTCTCCCTCATTCACTGTTCTCTGGACTCTAGTGAGAGAGAATATGGGCTGGAGGTGGGGAAGCAGGGTTGATAGTTTGGCTGCCTTTTAAGAAGTGCTTTAGAGATCTATATAAAACCTCTCTGTAGAATATTTTGTCCTCAACTTTGGGACATCATTAAACATTCTGAGACAACAAGATAATATTCACTAAATATCTAGCTATACAATTTATTAGTCAGTTGGGACTTTATGTAAAAAGAAGAATCTAAGCCAATTATTTCCCGGTTTGGAGGCTGAAAAATTTGGTGATTTTTAAGAATTCTACAAACTGATTCATACTTCCTTTCATTAATTCAACAAATTCTGATGAGTATTTATCAGGAAGACCTGTGGCTATTGCAGAAATAAGTCAGGCAAGGTCTCTGCTCTTGTGGAGAATAGTCTAGCAAAGGAGCATAGCTAATATATAATGGCATACCTGCCAATTGCAATAAGTGCTACGGAAAAAATAAGGCAGGTAATGTAACAGGGAATGATTGGGAGGGAGGGGGTAGGAGTATTGTTCTGGACTGAGTGGCCATAGAAAGGGTTCTTTGTATAGGAAACATTTGCGCTGAATCCAAAATAATAAGAAAGAGCTAGTCTTGTGAAGATTTGGAGAGGAATTCCAAGGAGAGGAAGTGCAAGGACCCTGAGCAAGAATGAGGTGAGCATGTTCCAGAGAGAATGCAGCCATGGAGCTGGATGAGATGATGGTGCGGAGAATGCTATTTTACGTCACACTGCTTGTAGATCAAATCCGTTTCACACATACGTGTGCTGCAATTGCCCAAATGCACACAAATCTTGAAAATGACACAGACATGTGTTGAATGTGTTACTAAATGTCTAGTAGGTTTCTATTATGAGTAGAGAGATAGTGAAATTTGTTGATGTTAAAAGTCCTTTTCTCTGAAAATAGTAGACACCACTACTTGCTCTGACTTCCTGAACCAGGATTTATTTGTACAAAATTTAGTTTCCATTCTTTCTTCTATTCTGGGAAGAAACAATACTTTGCAAAGAGGGAAATGTTCAGATTCAACCTATATCCTTCTTTAAATGACCAAAATCTGTATACAATAGACAGACCTGCGGATAGTTGATGGTACAAGCAGAGAAGCCAACTATCACCTTCAGGCAAGTATCTCTGCATTCTTGTTACAAAAATCCCTCCCATATAAGCGCAGTATTTGATATCTCCAGAGATTCTGCATATTTACATTTAAAATTATTCTAAACAGAACAAAAATTGTATACCTTATCACCTTAGCAGGCACAGGTTTTTACCAATAGAGATTATAAATACAGTTATCTGTAATGTAAATTGAAAGCAGACCATTTTTAATGGCTGATGCCAAAATCATCACAGAACTACCTCTAACTTACTATCAGAGACTTATTTACCATAATTGACTTTCTCGTTGTTTTACCTTGTCTTTGACCCTGTACACTTTGCATGATGCTCCTGAATTTAAAAGAGAAAATGATTAATGTAGCAAGTGCAGAGACAGCCAAGCTCATGAACGCCAATGGGGACCTGGGAGAAGCCTGATAAATAATAAACATTGCCACTTCTCACACTCTGACTCTCTGTTTCACTGCATCTTTCAGGCAGCTTTGTAAATGAGAGGTCACTTATTTTAAACCAAGTATACCTCTGTGCTATTCGAAACTTATTTATGCCATGGTCAGGAAAAAATATTTACATCTAAAAATGCGGAACCATAAAACTCTAGCCACAGGAAAGATTACCTGTATAAAAAAAAAAAGAAGGTTGTATCAATATAATTTCCATAATCATTTTTTTCTTTCATAAAACAACTCTCACCTCTGTTTTGCCTTTAGAGACTAACTTATGGTCTCCCTTCTGCTCAACTTTCTCTGTGAGACAGTTCCCAAATCAAAAACCTTTGAGGTTGAATGTAAAAATCCTTTAACTATGAGGGGAAATAAAAAAGTAAATCATTTCTGGGACTATAGATGATAGAAGAACAGTGATTTTGTGAAATTAAAGAACATAAATGGATTCCAAATTAATTCTGTGTAGGATGTACAGAGTTAGAAGTGGAACACTTTGGTAATCAGGAGTTAATGAATACTATAATTCACTTTTGTTTTCAAAGATCATTTATATCTCCCTCCCACTATTACCTATTATCTTTTTATCCTATAGCTGCTGCTTGGATTTATTCTGATAGCTGTTAGTTTACTAGAAATTATGCCCTCTCTTTCTCACAAGCAATAAAGTTAATGAAGGCACAGGGAATAGGTGCAGTGGAAAATTCAGTGAACATATCAGTGAGTATATTAACAGAAAAATGTCATAAATGGTAAATGGAGAAAGAAAGATGGGGAATGAGGAGGTGAGAGAGCACCATTGTAAGGGGCTCATTGGCACTTAGGTTACTGGGCTAGAGGTAACATTTATGCTTCTGTTAGCTTCCTACTTCATTCAAAGATATCAAGATTATTCTATTTCAGTGGTGGCTCAGTTGTAATTTGCCTCCTCCCCCCATCCTGCTGGGAAGATGCAAATCTAAGTCTCTATTAATAGATTTATAGTAACTGTGAGAAATGCACTGGGTTTAAATTTTGAATCCGCCTTGTAATACCAAGTCCTTTAAACCCACTGAACTTCAGTTCTTTATCTATAATGTGAAATCACAATACAATAAGATAACATGGGCGGCAACCCTCACTCTTGACACAAAGTAAATACTTCACCCGTGCTTCAGGATGATCATGACACATCTTATGACTCTGTTTGAGGAAATTGTTTCATTTATTCTTTCTTTTATTCTTCTAGTCATTTAAGTATTAACTGAGCATCAAATATATGCCAGAATTTGAACCAGGTGTTAAAGATACATGACATGACACCAGAAGACCCTAACTTCAAGGGACTCTCAATTGAATAGGATGCTCCAAATGGGTCTTCACAATTTGTTAAGACTTCCTGTCTCATTTGTACCTTTATACTTGAGCCTTGTAGATTACAAGAACAGATTTTAAGGTAAAAGCCATTTTCTCAGAATTACTCCAGCCAAAACTTAGTTTTTACTCCAAAGCCACCAATATAATGAAACACAAAGTAATTTGATGTTCAAACCTAATAATAGAATATGTGTATTTACACTAACTTTTTGAATCTGCAGATATAATAAAAAAGAATCTCACTTTTCACAGTCCTTTCATAAGACAGTACCGAATTCCTTCCAGTTTCCCTATGTCAAAGTCAACATCACTAAGGGGATACCAATAGAGAGAAACAGAAAAGGAAGAGACAAACATAATATTTTACTAGCTTGTAATATTAGAAGATAAATGACACTGGACAGTCCCTTTAATATCTTTTGGGTGCCTGAGTTCAAGTAGAAAAAATTATTGCTTATCTACTTATTTCCCACTTTTCCCCTACAAAATAGCTTGATATATGGATTCCAGTAGGACACCATGTCTGGCTCAATGATGAGTATAAGGATAAACAAGGAATCTGAAGAACATAAAGAAATATATATATATATATATATATATAGCCATAAATATAGCCAACTGATCTTTGACAAAGAAGCAAATGCAATAAAATGAAGCAAAGATCGTCTCTTCAATGAAGGGTGCTGGAACAACTGGACATCCACATGCAAAAAAATAAATCTAGACATAGACCCACATCTTCACAAAAATTAACTCAAAATGGATCATAGACCTAAGTGTAAAATGCAAAACTATAAAACTCTTAGAAGATATCATAGGAGAAAATCTAGGTGATCTTGGGTTTGGTGATGCCTTTTGAGATATAACACCAAAGACATAATCCGTAAAAGAAAGATTAATAACTAGACTTCATTAAAATAAAAAAAAAAATCTACTCTGTAAAGGACAATGTCAAGAGAATTAGAAGACAAGCCACAGAGTAAGAGAAAATATTTACAAAACACATATCTGATAAAGGACTTACCTAAAACAAAGAGCTCTTAAAACTCAACCATCAGAAAGCAAACAACGTAATTAAAAATGGGCCAAAGACCTTTACAGATACCTCACCAAAGATGATATGCAGATGGCAAATAAGCATATGAAAAGAATTTCCAGATCATCTGTCATCAAGAAAATGCAAATTAAAATAATGAATTACCATTACATATCTATTTGAATGGCCAAAATCCAAAACACTGACAAAGCCAAATACTGAAAGGATATAGAGCAACAGGAACTCTCATACATTGCCTGGGGTAATGCAAAGTGATACAGCCATTTTGGAAAACACTGTGGTGGTTTCTTACAAAACTAAACATACTCTCTTACCATGCAATCCAGCAATTGCAATCCTTGGTATTTATCCAAAGGAGTTGAAAACTTATGTTCACACATAAACCTGCACATGGATGTTTATAGCAGCTTTATTCATAATTGCCCAAACTAGGAAGTAACCAAGATGTTCTTCAGTAGGTGAATGAATAAACTGTGGTACATCCAGACAATGGAATATTGTTCAGCATTAAAAAGAAATGAGCTATCGAGCCATGAAAAGACATGGTGGAATCTTAAATGCATACTACTAAGTGAAAGAAGCTTCTCTGAAAAGTCTACACACTATATGATTCCAACTATATGACATTCTGGAAAAAACAAAACTGTGGAGACAAGAAAAAGACCAGTGTTGTCAGGGCAAGAGGAGGAGAGGAACAGGTGAAAAACAGAATTTTTAGGACTGTAAAAATACTCTCTCTCTCTCTCTCTCTCTCTCTATATATATATAGACAAATGCACTATACTTTTGTCCAAATCCATACAATATACACTACCAAGAATGAACCATAAGTAAACTATGGACTTTGGGTGATTATGTGTCAATGTGGGTTCTTGTTAAAAATGTTCCATTCTGGTGAATGTTGGCAATAAAGTTGGAAACTATGCATGTGTGGGGCAAAGGGTGTATGGGAATGCTCTGTACCATCCTCTCAATTTTACTGTAACCTAAAACTGCTTAAAAAATGAAGTATTTAGGGATGCCCAGGTGGCTCAGTCAGTTAAGTGTCTACCTTCGGCTCAGGTCATGATCTCAGGGTCCTGGGATCAAGTCCCACATCGGGCTCCTTGCTCAGCAGGAGCCTGTTTCTCCCTCTGCCTGCCGCTCCCCCCTGCTTGTGCACTCTCTCTCTCTCTGACAAATAAATAAATAATTTTTTTTAAATGAAGTATTTAATAAAAAAAGAACATAAATGTGACCAGTCTACTCAGTGTGGTATATGGCTAACAAATTCACTATGTATTTTGAACTTTTTTTTATTAGACATTAAGTGTTAGTACTTACCAAAATATTTAGAAATAAAACTAATTTGTTTTTAATTTTAAATGAAATGACTGATATATTTAAATATGTAATATTAATGAAGAAGGCCTGCAGGGGATTGCCTTACTAACTCTATTCTCTTAATTTATTGTCCTAATTAGAACATCGTATATCATTACTGTTTACCCTGGTCACTAATTTTTCAAATGTTATATATAGATAAGTCTGAATGATACCCAGCACCAACACATTTACAAAAAGCTAAGATTGACTAGATAATTTTAAGTCACTGGGGCAGAAACAGGGAGATTGTCCCAAGGCAACAAAATTAGAAAATTCATTGACACGAAACTCAAGGTTCCTGAACTGAAACTTCAACACAGACTAGCCTCCAACAGGGAAGATATGGATTAAAGGCATGAGGCTTTCTTTTTGGAACCAAAATAGCCAGTTGATTCAGTCAATGAAGTGATGGAAAAAGCCAATTGTATTGTTTATTGATCTGGAACAGACTTAAGTCAATCAAAACAATCAATCCTGTTAGTCCACACACTAAGTGAGGAGAAAAGCATAGTTAATTATCAAGGACTCTCTATTAAAAGACAAACTTTTGTTCTATCATGGATAGAACATGGACATGTGCAAGTATTTTTGTCATGATCTTTTCTAAAATTGCATTAGTTCACTTAAATTAGAATAAGGAGATGTAATTAAAGCTACCAGTGAATAAATCTTACTCTCATCTAAATGAACTATATGGGTTTTTATCCCCTTTCTATTATACATAAACATAAACACAAACACACATATATTAGTCAACTGTGTCAGCCTAAGGAAAAATTAATCACTCAAATGGATTCTGCAAATTCAATTCAAAAAATTCTTATTCGATATTTCCATCAGTAACCTATAACTGCCTTTTAAGGCTTATGGTCCACTTTCAAAATCTGATGAAATTTGATGGACACTCATCCTAGAAAAAAATGACATATACACATATTCTCAAATGCACAAAATATCACATATCAATTTCAGGGACTTTACAGATTCTGATTCATTTACTCTGGGTTAAGAACCCCTGTGTCATGTACCTGGAACTGAGCTAGACACTGAAGTCCTGAAGCAAGGAAGACAGGGCTCCATGTATGCAGACATGAAACAAAATGGTCTGATCAGGGGAAATTAAGCTTAATTACCCTGGAACACAAGGTAGAATGGAAAGTCAGAAGACAAATGGTGGATAGAAGTCATAGCTTTTTGTATATCAATCGTATCTCAACAAAGTGGGTTTTTTTTAAAGGTTTATGTATTTATTTGAGAGAGAGAAAGTGTGTGTGTGTGTGCACATGAGCAGCGGGAGGGGCAAAGGGAGAGAGAAACAAGCAGACTCCCTGCTGAGCAAGGGGCCCAGCCCAGGACCCTGAGATCATGACCTGAGCTGAAATCAAGAGTCAGATGCTTAACCGACTGAGCCATCCAGGCGTCCCCTCAACAAAGTGGTTTTTAAAAAAATTTTAAAGTATCTTTACAACAAAGTCTCCGAAAGCAAAGTTGGATACAAGCAACTGACAGAAAACATCCATAACACATTTTACAAAAGCTTAATGTCTACAATATATAAAAATCATTTGTCCATCAAGTAAGGAAAGTCAAACAACTCAGTAGAAATTAAACACAGCAAATAAAGATGTAATTCCCAGAAGAACCAAAAATGACCAATAAACTTATGAAAAGATACCACCACACTGGTAATCAGGGCATTATAAAGATTTAAAATATAATATTTATTTATTGTGGTAAGAACACTTAACATGAGATCTGCCCTCTTAACAAATTTTTAAGTGCGTAACACAATATTATTAACTATAGACACAATGTTGTGCAACAGATCTAGAACTTACTCATCTTGTGTAACTTAAATGTTATGCCCATTAAAAAGCAACTCTCCATTTTTAATTTCTCATCTCTCAGATTGACAATAGTTAAAAAGACATCCTAAGTGAGGATGAGGAAGGCAAAGACCGTCATTCTTGTACACTTCTGGGAAGAGTATAAATTAATGAAATCTTTTAGGAAGGCAATTTCAGGGATGAAATTCAAGGTATTTAATATCCAATGTGGCATAGGCCCTAATTCATCAAAACACATGCCAGCTATCACCAGGTGATAATGTCCTGGCAGTACAGTCCTCCAAATACATACCAACTGAATAGCAACCCCAACAGAATTTCTCTAGCCTTAAAGTGTGCATGCCCTTTGAGGCAGCATTTCCATTTCTAGGAATCTATTGAAAGAAATTCTCCTTTAAGCTCACAAACATGTACGTACGTTGATGTTTGTCATCATATCAAATAGCTAAAAAATAAATAAATAAATAAAAGCAATCTTAATGATCACCAAAAAATGGAGTGGTTAAATAAATTATGGCACATTCATGCCATGGAATATTATATGGCCATTAAGAAGAATGAGATGGACCAAAATGGACCAATATAGAAAAATATAGAAACATATTTCGGCGGGGGGGGAGAGCAAGTTGCAAGTCACATAACAATTTATATACTTAATCCCCTGTATTTAAAAAATATTTATGTGTTCATATGTGTAAGTATATACATAGCAGGGTATGTATGAATACATTCTAATGGATAGAAAAGAAGATGCAAGAATGTGTAACACTCATAGGAAAGAATATAGGAAAGAAGGATGGAAGGCAAGAGAGGGGTATAGGATTGTTTGAATCATCTACAATGAGAATACATATACTTTTTTAAGATATAAAAACATATATAGAAAGCCCTCAAAATATTAGACACAGTCTTCAAAATTACGGCAGGACTGAAATGCACATTCCTCTTTAGAACTGAAAGTCAATGTCACTTCTCAACATATAACCTAAAATATTCAAACTTTATGGAATAAGCCACATCTCAAGGGCAGCATTTTAAATAAAATTTATTGGACCATTTTTAAATTAGCTAATTTTTAGTTTTAAATATTTGACCTCTGGGTTTTATCCAATGTCCTTATACTCTCTTATATTTCTAACTTTGTGTTTTTCTTTAAAGGGAATTCCTAGAAGCACTTAAGAAAAACAGGCTAGCTCACTTGTTAAACATGGAATAGTCTGAACCAAAAGCCCAAATGCGTAATTGTCTCCATAGTTTTTAGTGCAGAACATCATTTGCAATTGACATTCCTCTCCATAATTGTGGTATTTTATTTCATATTCTGTATCACTAACTCCACAAGGTGAATGGCCAGACTTCCAGTTATAAAATGTCTAAGCCTAACTCTTTAAAGTCTATTATACCAACTGTACAATGTGCCATAATTGTGAAACTCGGTTCTTAAAATATTAAACAGAATTTTAAAATAACTCAGAAATACCCAACAAAAACCTGTATAGCACCAGATCTATCCCTTGGAGTCAAGAATACAACCACCTGGAGGATTTTTTATTGGGCAGCTTTCACTAGTAAGGAAGAATCCACGTAGGTGAGGGAGGGGTCCTTGCCCTGGGAAACCTAGAACTACAAATCCTTATCACCTTTGCCCTGTGAGGTCACACAAAATGACCAGGGTCTCCAGTGCTGCTTTATTCTGAAGACTTATAGTTTTCACAACCGAATCTGTTCTAATTCACAATAGGTGCTGGAACATATTTCCCAGTTCTGTTTATTAAGTCTGCCACTTTTAACATCACATATTCACCAAATTAACACTTTTGGAAGAGTTTCATCAAGGAGTAAAAGAACTGCAAGACTCTCATCTCAATTCTATATCATATTGTCTCACAGAGGCTGCAGAACAGAACAGTAATTTGAATAAATGGAGTATATTTTCCTTAGGTAATTAGATTGCGCTTTCATTTAACTTGTCCGTTGTATATTCTTCTTAGATCCCTACAAGACAAATGAACCATCGTTCTCAAGGTGACAAGAATATTCAATGAATTTGGAAAAACCTAATGAAGCGGTGGTTCAAGTCTAAATATGAGACAATCAAAACTCTGTTATCCTTGCAGTGATTTTGGCGCATTGATTTTTGCCTCTACTTTTAATTGTGAATTTGACTTTTTGGTGGATTTACTGTGCGAGATTACAGTTATTCAAATGGAGGAGTTCAAATGGTGTTAACGCAGACATCTTTATGTCCTTTAGGGAGAATATTTTCACTGTTGTTAAATTTGACGTGGCTCCACAAGGCAGATTCTAATACTTCTCTTTCCCAAGCTGCTAAAATCATGGAAAATTTAAGTAACTAGATATTTTAAAACCAGAAATATTTACAATTTAGGTTGAATTTTTATTTTTTTGTTGTTCTATCTTAATACTTAAGAGACTGGGTATAGCATCTCAGCTCATCGAATCTTTTGAGAACAAAATGTACTTTACTGAATGCCATAAAGAGGCCTGTTGTTTCCACTGCAATTTGAAACATGATGTTCCAGAAATGAAAACCACGTAACAGAGCAAATATTCATACATTCTCAGCTGTTTCAGGTTATTTCTTTCAAGAGGTCATGGCTTTAAATACTCACAGGCAAAAGCAAGATGTGTACTTGGGTCACCAAATGGAGATGGACGAAGTATACAGAAAACAAGGCATAAACTGCCCACCTAACCCTAATTATTCAGAAGGGAGAAATTAAAAAAAAGGACATGCACGCTGCTACACTGCCAAACCAAGGATTATTATATTTCAGATCTGGTTTGAGTCTGACCACTGGAGGTCTATATATTGTCAGGTGTCTTGGCAACAAACCTGGCAGGTGGCTAGCAAGTTCTGGGAAGGTGAAGACTTACTGTTTAACCCACATTCTTGAGATAGATAGGAAAAAGTAGCATCACTAAGATTACTCAGTCAGCCCTTGGAAGAGTGGGTCCCCCATTTCTTCTCCACCCAATCTTTCCAGGCCATTGCTCTTCTAAGGCATCAAAGCCAGTAAAAGCACATTTGAAAATGAAAGGTCTATCACATTCCACGCTTCTTTTGAAACATCAAAAGGCCACATAAAGAAGCGGTAGGACCAGAAAAAGCTGACAAGGAACAGGACAGTGCCTGTTAGGATGGCAGGAATAGCTGGAGGTGAACCAATGTGCGGTCTATGAAAAGGCGAGTGAGAGAACCAGAAATTTGCTGCTGACAAGATGAAACAGCCCACAGCTGTGTCATGCTAATAAAAAGTTAATTTCAACTTTCAGACACTCTTCATGGCACTTGACCGTTCAATGGCATCAAGCTCACCCATTGTGCTGTTTCACCTGCAGAGGCTGGTTCTATTTACAAGTTCTTGGAATCCAAACAGAATTTAAGGAGACTATTTTATTTCTGAAAGATGTACATGGGAATAAGAACACTTGTGATCAGTTTGGACGGCTACCCCAGTGTCCTTGCAAACTTGAGCTTTAGTCTTAAAATAAGTCCTGAACATCGAAACAGGTGGATCAGGAGCTTTTCCTTAGCTATAGTTCATGCCATCACTGTCAGAATCTGGGGATAAGCACAGTTTCATCTGAAATTAAAAAAAAAAATCTTAAGTTTCTTGATAAATCTGTGGTCACCCTCATGACCTACTTCTTTCAGGCTGAAACAGACAACCTACAAAAGTTTTTTAAAGGCATGTCACTAAGTTTTCTGCTATGTTATTTCCTGAAACCATAATTCCAAGCTGTTATGTATACATAGAAGCTGCCTCTAGCAATCTTGTACTTATTTGGTGATGTTTAAGAAATACAAGTAGAAAACAAAAATCCAATAACTCCTCACATGCACATCTCAGTGCGATTGTGCCCTGACTTCAGAAAAAGTCATAGGGAATATTTCACTTTATAAAGTAGGATAAACATTATATATCTTACAAAGACTATGTGATTTAGAAGTGCTAATGTATTGGGAATTAAAAATCCTGATGAATCTCAGCTTTGTCACTGACTGTTTTACTGTTAAGTAAAATATTCAACTGTATCCCAAACCACAATCTTCTGAGATATAATAAAGCCTGCCCCTGCCCTGCTCACCTAACAAGGGTGTTTTGAGAAACAAGTGAGAAAACACTTTCCAAATAATGTAGGAAAGTATGCAGTTGTTAGAACTAGCAAAATGTGGCAGTACCCAACATAGACATACTTGTTAAATTGGCGAAAGATTTAACCACTCATAAGAAAACTTACCATATGACTTTATTTTAACACACATATTTTAATTAAAGATGATTTATGGTTCATGGCTATAATATCCTTAATATCCAATTGCATATTTCTGAAGATATTGATTAATTATAGTTATTTTAATATATCTGTTAGCTATGTTAACTCTTTTTCTTTGGATATTAGTTCTTCTGCCCACTGGATTTAGTGTCTCACTTTTGTAGAGATGCTTGTCTTCAAACGTTTGAGCACCTTTGTTTTTGAAAATGCCAGGTCTACGACCTTTCTACTTCAGTCTGCTCAAGATTATAGTGGAGGAATAGTGAGACGTGGGGCTTGGTGGGCTATATTGATAGACTTTTCTGTGAAGATGAATCACAGACTTCTTAGTCTTGGCAACTACCAAGGATGCAGCTCTGCCCCTGGAGACCCAGCACACAGTGATGTCATCTGCTGTGAGCATATAACTCACATTATATGACCCGTTCTAGAAAAAGCAAGACTCAGGGAAGAAGCAACTGACCCAGCTGTTCTAACTGATGCTACAGACTGGTTGGTCCAAGGCCCTTTCCTCCAGCGCTCTGTTGACTGTGAGCTGAGAGGACTTGCACAGGTGTCTCTTCCTTACGTAAATTTGGTGTAAATCTTTGAATCCATTTACTGTCTATTTTTCAGAAATGCTTCAATTTCTTGTCCTCCAATAAGAATTTGTTCTTGTTTTTGATTGAGTGATATGAGGAAGCTTCTAAGTGTGGTATGGACAGAAGAAACTAGCTGGAGGGGCACCTGGGTGGCTCAGTCGTTAAGCGTCTGCCTGCCTTCAGCTCAGGTCATGATCCCAGGGTCCCAGGATCGAGCCCCGCATCGGGCTCCCTGCTCCGCGGGAAGCCTGCTTCTCCCTCTCCCACTCCCCCTGCTTGTGTTCCCTCTCTTGCTGTGTCTCTCTCTGTCAAACAAATAAATAAAATCTTAAAAAAAAGAAAAAGAAGAAACTAGCTGGAAAAATTCCTCTGCAATTGGCTTTCTTATCACCCTGTGTGCCCATCAACCTCATCCATTTATTACGAAAATAACACGCCTTTGGTCAGAAATTAAATAGTACAAAAAAGTGTCCAAAGGTAAGTGACTCTTGTTCCCAGCCTCAGAGTTACTCCCATAGTCAACAGTTTCTTGTATGACATTCCAGAAATTTTTAATGTAAATATATGTCTATAAACACTGTTAAGTACTTTCCTTCTGTTTGACTTAACGATATATCTTTCAGATCTGTCCAAATCAGCATGTGTAGATACATTATTTTTAATGGCTATATAACAATTAATGTATGTCTGCATCAAAATATTTTGTCAATCTCTTGTTGATGGACATGGAGGTTGTGTCCTGTTCTTTTTTACTATTATAAATAGGACCACAATGAAAAATTTTTCTAAAGAGATGCAAATAAAACCAGAGGACAAATTTTTAGAAGTAACACTTGAAAGATTTGCACACTTTAAATTTTGATTGTTATCCAGTTGCATTCCAAAGAGGCTACAGTAATTTTTACCATTTCTACACTGTATATATATCCCTGTCTCACACTAACATCCACTATGAGTTTCCAAATTTTATAACTATCACCAACCTGACAGGTGAAAACTGTCTCATGGTCTGAATTTACATTTCTTTAATTATAAATGAGACTGAAGATTTTTCACATGCCTAAAAAGATATTTTTTTCCTTTGAACTCGTTTTTCATATCCTCTGCCTATTGTGTGAGATCTGTTTGTATTTTTCTTGTTGATATATAAGAACCCTGTATATACATTTTGAAGATATGGGTGCATATACAGTGCAGGTATGGTAAAAGTTGGCATAACCTTTTTGGAACACAACTGGACATGTACAGATTTTTCAGTTTTGTCTTTTGCCTTTAATTATTGTATTTTTCCAAACAGAAGTTTTAATATTTTATAGCAAAATTTATCTCTATCAGTCTTGTTTTTAAATGTCTACTTAAGTTGTCTCTTACCTGAGAAAGTCATACTCCAAGATTACTTAAAATTTTTTGCCATGGGGGCGCCTGGGTGGCTCAGTCCTTAAGCATCTGCCTTCGGCTCAGGTCATGATCCCAGGGTCCCGGGATCGAGCCCCACAACGGGCTCCCTGCTCTGTGGGAAGCCTGCTTCTCCCTCTCCCACTCCCCCACTTGTGTCTTCTCTGTGGGAAGCCTGCTTCTCCCTCTCCCACTCCCCCTCTTACTGTGTCTCTCTCTGTCAAATAAATAAAATTTTAAAATAAAATAAAATTTTTTGCCATGATGCTCTATAAAACTACAGTTTTGTATTTTCTCTTTAAAGCATGCAGATCTATTTTTCCCCTAAATGGCTAAAAAGTTTCTTAATACCATTTATTAAATAATCTATCTTTCTTCACTGATTTAAAATGCCACCTCTACCATATACTAGATTCCCTGAAGTATTTGGACCTCTTAAGATTCTATTCTGTTCCATTGATCTGTCTGCCTATGCAGATATTTTAAAAATGAATACATTTATGGAGCTATAATTTAGCATATGTGGGTATATTTCCAGGCTTTAGTTATTTGTATTCTACAGTATGTTTATTTGTCACAGTGTTCCTCTGGTTTGACTTCCTCAAGGGCAAAGATTATGGATTCTCCTCCCTCTGTAATTCCCTAAAACACTAGTCTCTGCCAAGTTTGACATTTTGGAAACTAAAATCAAGCCGTGTCTTTAGATAGAACCAATGATGGTCTGAGAGGTTTGAGAAAATGAAGCCCCAGCTTAAAACATTCGACCCCTAAATAAAACATAAAACATTACAACAATTAATTCCTCTTATTAAGGGACTTTCCTGTTAAAAGGCAAATAGTTTTACATGTTACTTATTTTGCATAAATGTATCATCCCCTTGGTCTAGGTTTTGATAGAAAGGCAACAAGAACTAATATTTAGAGAGCCAAGCAATCTGGTAAGAATAGTACATATTCCATCTCATTTAGTATCACCTAAATAGATAGCCTGGGAAATTGGTATCATTAATCTCACTTTACAAATAGGAAGTGGGCTCAGAGAACTTGCCAGGTTAGTTAGTGGCAAAGCCTGGCTTCAAACCCAAGCTTGTCTGAATCCTAATATGTCTGATTCGAAGCTGAGTTACATGTTTGACACATAGTTCTAGAATGTTCCTCCACTCTCCCATGCTTCCTTTCAGAGACAGAGTTCCCCGAGCAAGGATGTGAAATAGTTTCCACTTCTTGTGCCAGCTCTGCAGTGGCCGCCTTGAGCACTGAATGGAGAGTAATTTCTAGCGGCCACCCTGCTCAGCAAGAAAGAGGACCATGATAAATGACCGATGTCTGCCATGGAAGTTGGAGGCAGGAGTGGCAATGTGGGACACTGTATTTGCTACTACTGCCCAAAACACAAGGCCAGAGACCAAAAAAAACCATTTTACCAACTTAACAGTTGTGTTTAGGAAAAACCCTAAAATCAGTCAATAAAATTCATTCCCTACATAAAGCCTCAGGACCCAAAAATAAAAATTAATTCTGAGAAATATAACAAATAGAAGAGGGCATTATATATGGTATTGAAAGTAAATCAGGTCTGCAAGCCTGATATGCTAAATGTTCAGCCTCATTTTGTAGTGATCAACGTGGCTCCACCAGTCATAGGAACGCCCACTTGGCCTTCTACCTTTGCTTCACCATGACCTCGCTTCGAACTGGTTTTTGCCAGCATAAAGGGAGGTAAGAAATTCTAGGCTAGCGGGTAAATGGCACAGCACCTAATTCACCTTGTGTATAACTCCATCCTAGAAATATATATTAGACCAAGAAACCGAGCTTTGAATCAGGCTCTACCCAGATTTACCAGTTCGAAGAAGTGGGCCCCTGGATTTATGTGAAAATCAGTAGATCCAAAAACAATGTGAAGCCTCTCTGGCATAGTCATTGTGAGTGTCCACCTCGCTCCTATTCGTCTTCCTTTCCTTCAGGGATCTGCAATTCTATCTAGGTATCCAGTTGTCCCCACAACTTAACGTGGCTCAGGAAAGTTAGCCCCACCCAAGCTTCTGACAGTCCACATGCAATCCCATGCCCCTGTCAGTGACTAGATTAGCAGTGAGCAGGCGACTGAGTTCAGAGTCCTGAGATTCAGGCAGAGGTTGGCGCTAACCATCTGAGGAAGTTCTTCCTTGTTCCTCTGGGACAGCATCAGAGAACAGCTATTTCATTTCTTCCAGCCAGCGTTCTGTGCTGATATGAGATCCAAAATTGTGGTAGCCACTTCTCTACCAGCCATCACTGAGAAGTGGACAGAGCCCAAAGAATCACAGAGAAATTAATCAGGACTCAGCCCTGACGATCTCAATTAACTCTGAACTTGCAGTTATTGAGGCAATCAATGTGTTTAAATTGTATGCTGTTACTCGCTGCCAAATGCTTCCCAGATGATCTCTCTCACACACCTCCACTTCGAGTCTCTGAATGAGTCACTCTCTAGACTCTGGACTAGGTCTCCTTGAACCTATTCGCCTACTTAAAGGACAATGTAGGACTTAGGAGCACAGGTTCAAAATTTGACTCTGGCACTTATTTCCTGTGTGACCTTAGGCAAGTTACTTAAACTCTCCATGTTCAGTTTCTTCATCTGTGAAGTGGGGGCAATAGTCATATTCCACAGTTGTATGAGGACTAATGAAATAAACCATGAAAAGTGCTTAGAACTGAGCCTGGCACATAATTACTGGAATCATTACATGAATTTTGTCAGTGCCTACTGCCTGATTTCCCCCCTCCTTATTTCATCTGTGAAGTGGGGGCAATAGTCATATTCCACAGTTGTATGAGGACTAATGAAATAAACCATGAAAAGTGCTTAGAACTGAGCCTGGCACATAATTACTGGAATCATTACATGAATTTTGTCAGTGCCTACTGCCTGATTTCCCCCCTCCTTAATAGCAAGACCCCAAATCCACGCTCCCTGTGTCTATTTAGATCACCACCTGTAATCTCCAAACCCTGAATCCATTCCAAGGGTCTTTCTAGCCACCCCACCCCAGTTATTCTGATTTTGGACTGATCTTCTTTACATCCAGCTGTAGGCACTGGGATTTTCCAGGAATCCCAGAAAGGAGATAGCTAATATAATCTTGTAGCCTAAAGAAATACAAATCTAGTGCTAGGAAGATTCTTATAGATTTTAACCAGTTTTTCTTAACCACAGCACTATTTCTTAAGGGCTTCTTCTTGTGGGGTAATGTGTACAGAAAAATAAGTTACTAATTACTATTCATATTTGGCTTTGTTTCTCCACAGACAATTGTCCTGCTCAGTAGCCCTCACTTCCCATTGGGACCTCAGCTGTTTAATTCATTTGGCATTACTCTTTTTTTTTTTTTTTTTCTTTGCTATGGAGCCACTCTGTGCTATTATGCTGAATTTCAAAGGAGACTGATCAGGGAAATTTTCAAATGCAACTTTCAAATTTCTTTTCTCTCTGAAAATGAACTTGAGCAGTCCTTATACCATTAAACCTGGCAGTTGAGTTGGTGGGACGACTCCTTTAAAAGCACATACCTGTGGCTGTTTTCCACACCCTGGCATCAGCTTGTCTGTCCCTTTCCATGCAGCTTCCCTGGGAACTGTGCCATATACAGCTATCATTTTCTGCTTATAAAAAGGAAGTGAGAATTCAGGATCGTTAGATTCTATAAACACTTGAATGGTTGAGAAATGCAAAGCAATGAGCTATTTTACAGGGCTGCTGGAGACAAGGAGTGGAGAGAGGAGAAAAGAAATTATATCTTAAAACTCCAATGTGTACCATTCTTATATGATGTCTAAAGAGACAGAAATTCAAGTTGAGCATTTAAATGTTAAAACAAAATAGACAATGCAATGTTCTTTCCAGCAAAATAGCTGCCATATGTGTACTGTCCTGAATGGAAAGGGAAGAAAAAAGAAACAGAGAGAAAATGAGACACAGAGGAGAGAGACAGAGATGGATAATCCAGGGAGGGTGCAGTTAAGATGCCTGCAGTTTTACATGAAAAATAATTCTGTTACATAAAGGGAGCTAAAACAAGGGAAATGGGAAAAAGTCAGGCTGAACTTCAGAATCTATGATTCCCTGGCACAGAATATATCCTCATCTGATCCCAGCAATTTCAGGTGGCCAATTCAATGCTGCATAATCTCAAAAATGATTCAGAGGGCCAAAGAAGCAACTTTGGAGACTCTAAACTCCCTGGTTCAAATCAGAGAATATCTTCACCTGCTCCTCAGCTCCAAGGCAAATGAACAGAAAGCCAGTAAGATTTTAATGTGTGGGCTGTATTATTCTTTTTTCAGTGGGGTCTGTACAACCTTTCCGCATCTGCACAGATATGGAGGGGCCCGTTTTGGTGTGCTTTTTAAGTTTTCTGCTCTTTTATGAAATGGAATACTCCTGAGAAACCAGAGTGGTAAAGAACTTGGAGCAGGTGATAAAACCTTGTCTCTACACTGTCACTCAAGGACATTGCATTGTTGAAACTGCCTAGCAGTAATGGCTATTGAAATGATACTAGCCCACCAGCCCCTGGACAGGAAGAACACTGCTGTGAGAACTCGGATTTTATTGAAAATCAAAAGCCAGCCGACAGGATGCTCTCTGAACTCACCCAGGGAAGTCTTAGTTGGAATCATTGGATATAACAATATGCTGAGAAAGATTTGGAAACTAAACCTCAGGGAATTGTTTAAAAAATACACATATGCACACACATCAGGGTGAATTTTAGAAAAGTATATGAAAGGCTGCAGGAAAGAAATGGCTTTAAAGACAGTATACCACAGCCATCAAACATGTAGTGGGTTTTTAAATAATTAATAATAAATAAATTCCTAATAACCGTAATTGGGCCTGAAAGCACAGAGTAGAAATATGAGTAAAATAAGCAAAGAATCACTTTAAGGCTGAAGGATAATATTTTTAAAATAAGCATAAGAAGGCATGGGTGTCTATAAAGGCACAGATAATAAGCGTAATTATGTAAAGCAGTAATTCCTCACTGACATGTTCCACAAATGTTTAATGAGCACCTACTCTGAGCGAGTGTCTATTCTGTGTCACAGCTAATGCCGTGGATACAGCGAGGAACAAGACAACATTTCTACCGACATTTCTAGTTTCTGTAGAACTTGTTTTCTCACTGGAGAAAAACAAATATAAATAAATAGGTTTATGTAGTTATATTCGATGTCTATAAATGATCAAGATCAGTCACTTCACTCCACATTTATTCCAGCAATATGGTGTGAAAGAAATGTAAAAATATGTTTGGATCATGGCACACTTTCATAGACATCAAAAGCATGACTTCGTAGGGCGCCTGGGTGGCTCAGTTGGTTAAGCGACTGCCTTCGGCCCAGGTCATGATCCTGGAGTCCCAGGATCGAGTCCCGCATCGGGGGAGGGGGGTCCCTGCTCAGCGGGGGGTCTGCTTCTCCCTCTGACCCTCCTGCCTCTCATGCTCTCTGTCTCTCATTCTCTCTCTCTCAAATAAATAAATAAAATCTTTAAAAAAAAAAAAAGCATGACTTCGTTAAGAGTAGGATGATTATACTTAGGAAATATATATTCTTTATTTTTTCGTATCCTTCTAAGTTGATACATAGAAGCTGTCTTTAGGTCAATGAGTATCTGAACTGAAGATTCGTCACTTTCAGCAGGTCAAAGGATTTCCATTTCCCGCTTTGTTATCATGACGTTTAACATTTTCAGGCTTTCATTTTCAAATACTTTTTTTAAATAATCAAATAAAATGCAATCAAATATTCAAATAGCTGAACAAACAACCTTACTAAAAGACAATCCTACTGGAAAAGAATTGTTGTCTGGCACATTGTTTCACTACATAACAGCTTGAACTTTTGTCACCTGATATAAGAAAGTCTAAACTTAACAAAAAGGTGATTTAGAAGGGTAAAAATACAGTGTAATAAAAGGTGTTTTGTATGGAAGTTGAATTTAAGGAAGTTTCTGTACCTTTCTGAAGGTACACGTGCTGTGTCAGGCACACGGCTGAGTTGCCATAATTACAATAGGGCCTTTCATCAGAAGGATGTTCTGGAACCCAACATTCCAGGTCTTGCCCTCTCGGGGGTCGGAAAGATAGGGATCTGAGCCTCTGAGTGAGGTCCAAAGGAGCCATTAATAGTTTCATCCAAAGGGTACAGAAGACCAGATACATTAGTCTTCTTAGAGTCAAAGGGTGAGAGAATGGGGACCAGATGATGGGTGCCATTTCTCTATCTTCCTTCTTATCCACACATCATCACTTAGGTGCTCTGATGAGAAATGAAATAGGCTGTACATTTGTTAAGTTAGCCCACAGAAGCAATTCTGCAACAGTGTCCTTCAGTGATTTCCTTAACATCTCTGAAGCTCAGTTCCCTCATCTCTGAAATGGAGGATAATTAAATGAAAGAACTCTTATAAAAAGAATATACTATTATGAAGGAACACAGAAAACATTCCATGTGGGTCACTGAATGAATAAGCCAGTACCATCCAGGTAACCAAAACTACAAATCTTGGTGAGTAAAAATTCATCTAACCCATGATACATCTATCATCTATCACTAAGGTAACAGAATAATCAAGAATAATCTTTAAACCAACATTAGAATTTTAGAACAAATTCCTATAAAATATATCAAAGCGGATATGATCAGTGAATATAAGGATTTAAATTGCCCTGTAGAAACAGAATTTAATTTCTGATAAATCAATTGCCTGTTTTCCTTTTCATATTTTTGGTTTGGTTGTTGAAAACATATTTCTCATATCATTTATGTTTATTGTCCTAATCAAATTTCTTTTAGCAGAGAAATTATTGGTTATGAATCTATGGGTTTTTTTTCTATTTCTACTTTTCAATGAGCTATGGAATAATATTTTTAATGTATATAAAATACAAATTTTCTACCCAAGATATAATTAACAACACCTTCATTGTTTTTCTAAACAGATTATTTTTCTAGTCCCATGAGTCTCTTAGTAGCCATGTTTTCCACTTCCTAATTTACAAAGGTTCTTTGTGAGATACTTTTCTGTTTTCTTTAAAGAGAGCTGAGTAGCATTCAAAATACAGCAATCATTGCTGCATTCCACGTTTGTCACCTTCGTACAACACCATAAGTAATATGTAAAAATCAATAATAATTTTATCCTGGTTCGATGCCATTTTGTAGGAAAGAATCTCTTTGTGTAGATTTTAATATTCTTCTCTATTTTTTTTCATATTTTAAAAGAATTTATTCATAATGTAAATCTTTAAAACAATTATCTGAAAGTGTGGATTCTATGCATAATTTTGACTACATCAGGATCAACAACCGCCACATTTACAAATTTTGACCACATCAACCTTCTCAGAATACAAAGATTGCTGAATCTCATCATTTATAAATTTATTTTTTAATATTCTAATTCTCTATTTCTGTTATTCAATAGATGTGACCCAAAAAGTAAACAGTTCTCATATTAAGCCATGTCATTGAGCATATAATTTGCATTGTTTTGAATATCTTCCAAGAAAGAAAAAAGCTAAAGTTTTAGTTTTTATTCAATGCTCTATTACTTTTACACCAACATACTCAGATTATAAAGAGGGCTTACTTCTGAATATTCATCCAAGGAAAGGGGGCCATAAAATAATGTTTCATGCATTTTAGACTATCTCCACTCTATAAATATCATGCCTCTATGGTATAAATACCATGCTTCCTTCGTGAACCCAGTCAAGAGAGAGAACCCCCCAGGCTCATAAAAAAAGAGCTTTAGGTCTGTAAGTATGTTGTGCACTCTACCAGGGTCTCTTAGTTTATCAATTCTGCTTCCTTGAAGATGCAATTTCACTTATTCAACAAATTTTATTGAGTGACCATATACCAGACTCTGTTTTCTTTCTGAATGGAATTCTGTCGGATAGGTTCCAGATACTATCAATAGCCTTTAAATATTTTCCTCCTTCATCTTTACTTACTTTTTCAATTTTTTGTTGTAAAATACCTGACATAAAATTTATTATCTCAACCAGTTTTAAGTATACAGTTCAGTGATATTATATGCATTCATATTGTTGTATAACCATCACCACCATCCATCTCAAGAACCCTTTTCATCTTGCACAAAGAAAACTCTGTACCCATATTCTTCTCTATTTTTTAAGAAAATTAGCCAATAACTTTGCAGTCTTTAATCCTCAATCAGATAAAGTTTACTCAGGGGTCTTTAAAAATAAAAGGAATTGAGGCTAGGATATAGAAACCTATCCTACCTCAGTTCCTCTTCAATAATGTTAGACTTAACTAGGAAAGATTAATTTGTTAAAGATCATATGTTGATTTTTAAGATAATGAATGATCGCCATCTTAATCAGCAATGCTAATTATTTATTACTAAATGTTCAAAACATATAAACTAGCTGATTTATTACATATTATTTATATATATATGTATATATAATGTGTTAAAAAACAGAAAATTGTTATTTACAAGGAGCACCATATATTGACCATCGCCAGCACATAACCGGCAGCTCTTAGAGAGTAGCTCAGAGGCAGCACTGCATATGCCCTCACAGGGCTCCTTGGAGAAATAAGGGTGGGCAACTGATGCTGCAACACCAAGCAACCTCCAAAATCTCAGTGGCTTGAGACCACAGAGCTTTGTACCCGGCTCATGTCCATCACAGGCCAGCAGGGACCTCTGCTCCTTAAAGCCTCACAGGGATCCAAGCCACCGGCTGCTCCATGTGAGCTCATGCTTATACAATCACTAAAGCAGAAGGGAGCAAGAGCTTAATTAACCAAGCATTCAGCATTAAAGATTCCTCTTCAAAGTCAGAAACTCCATGTGCTTCCACACTTTTTTAGCCAAAGCAAGCCCATGGATCACCCAAGTTTATGTGGACAGGGAAACATGATTCTTCCATGTGCTAAAGAGAACCAGACATATCTGGTGGCAGCACTCATGGCTATCAGAGCCCCACTCACCCTGTCATCAAGAAAAGAATTGAGGGGGGCGCCTGGGTGGCTCAGTCGGTTAAGCATCTGCCTTCGGCTCAGGTCATGATCCCAGGGTCCTGGGGTCGAGCCCCATGAGACCAACACCAGGCTCCCTGAGTAGGGAGCCTGCTTCTTCCTCTCCCTCTGCCTCTCCTTCCCCCCACCTCCCCAACTCATGCTCGCTCGCTCACTCTCTCTCTCAAATAAATAAAATCTTTTAAAAACATTTTTTTAAAAAAAATGAAATGAAATGAAATGAAATGAAATGAAAAGGCAGGAGTTTTAACAGGTGGCCCAACAAAAGCCCAAAATTCCTCAGTGACATTCATCCCAGTCTCTCTAACTCAGACTCCAGAGGTAGGAGGTGAGTAGACCTTAAGAGTTACTATTTTCCCTCAGAGCATCACCTCCTTGTAAATGCAAATATGCACCTTAGAGTGATCGTTTGCTCCTTTTGGGTTTCCAAGATATTGCTAAAGGGGAACCTGGCTAGCTTCAAAACCTCCCAGAAAAATTAAGAAGAGGTCACTATGGACTTGAGAACATTAGATTAAGACACATGGTCCTTAACATTCATTTAGACTCTATGCCAGACGTTACACTTAGTGGGGTTTGTATCATCTCATACCATCTTCAGAGCATCTGTATGAAGCATGTAGATACTGTGATCGTCTCCACGCTTGAGATGAAGAAGGTTAAGAAAATGGCAGAACTCAGTGGTGAAAGAGGAAGGATTCAGCCCCAGCTGTGGACTCCAGAGCCCACACTACCAACAAACATATGATAGTGAGTAACACCAGTAAAGTGTTTTATTACAAATGCCATTTGAATGTGTGTATTTAATAAATGCCTGTTCACAACTGTAATTTTGAGAAAGGGGTTCCAAAACAGCATTCCAGCACATTCTCCTGTTAAAAAAAATAATAGCACTCACTTTTAACTTCGTCAGATTCCTTTCATACATCAAAAGGCAGGATATGTAAGGAGCATTTTTGGACCTACCCTATAAACTTTACATGGCTCTAGGCTAATTAGAGAATTTTAAATATTACCAAGAATGAGTGAGACTAAAGTTTACAAGGAGTATATTGGGAACATGACAAGATTTATAGCTGCCTCATTTTTTGTAACTGTGGAATGGTATTCATGGAGGTCACGTAAATGTCACCCCCTGGAGTTGTACAGTGTACAATGTGTGTGACCATATGTCGAGGTCATAATGTTTTCCACGGGAAATGTACTTTTACCTACACTGCTATCCCAAGCTGTTGTCTCTTGACAGGGAGTCCCGTCCTATTTGGTTTTCCAAATATCCTTAAAGAATTTAATACCTTAGATTATTTTCCAAATTGATAGTAGAGAATATTGATATGATAAGCATGATGAAACCAAGTCTTAAATAAGCACATCTTGTATGGTCATCCATTGCTAGAAGAGTCAGTGTCTGGATCTGTGCATGGAAATTATGTTAATTGAACTGGAAAACCTCAAAAATAGTCTGAATTTAAGGAACTACATTTACTCAAGTATAGAATAAGTTATTCAACTTAGCTGTTTTAAAATTCTGTAGCAATTTATTATGTGGCATTATGTGTGTTTACTGATATCTATGGGGATAAATCACAATTATTTTCAAGAGTACAAAAAAGGAACACCACTTCGGTCCATCAACTTAAACAGCTTCCTATTCCAATCTCCATAAAACTGCTGGTTTATTCCTCTCCTTCCACAGGACCCCATTACAGGCCCCACAGGATCTCTCCACTACTACTGTTGTGTCTTAATTTTGTTTTAATCATTTTTTTCAATCCCTCAACCCACTCTAGTGTCAGCAAGCTGCTGTTGATCTTGAGAAGTCCTTTGTTGCAAATCCCCTTGTGCAGCTTTCTGCAGAGAACTGCCCCCTTTGAAGACTTGCCCCAGTGGTCTTTGTGTGAGCTGCTTCAGAGAAGGAATAGAGAGGCATGCCTTAGGTAAGAAGTTTTGCAATGCCTTTTCAAATGGTATTTGTACACCTTAGTAGTCATCATAGATTCTCTGCTGACCTAAGAGATTTGCAGCTCTATAAAGGCTATGGCAGATGCTAAGAATATTCATCAATCCTTTTCTTCTTTTGAAACGGGCCCAAAAACGAATGACTTGTGGGCAAATATTGATTTCTTTTCCCAAAGATCAACTATTAAGTATAAAAGGACACCTAAAGATGAAATAGAAAGGTTTACATTGTCAAACTAGGGCAGAAGGCAGAGAAGGAAGACTATGGTTCCCTACCCTGGAACACAAGGGCTAAGGAACAAGTGAGAAATGCAATGCCTGTGGCACTTCCTCCAGGAGCCTTCTCTGGAAGCTGAAGGGAAGTAAATGAAGCAATTGAGGGCTGTGCTTCTCAAACCTACACTGCTTATGAATCACCAGGGATCTTGTCAAAATGCAGATTCTGAGTCACTAGGTCTGGGTTGGAAACTGGGATTCCGCCTCTCAGACTCCCCTCCAAGCAATGCTGATTCTGCTGCTCCAGAGCTCATACTGCATGGACCAAGGTTTTAGGCCACCGGCCACTGACCATCATGTCCTCTAACAGCAACTCTCTGAGTTCTTTCCAGCAAAAAAGGAGAAAGCAGGCACGGATGCCACATCTGCATCAGCTGCCTCAAAGAATAAAGAAGCGTGAGGAGCCCCAAGTGGCATTCTCTGTCCCTACAAAGATTACATCCGCATGAGAAAAGGATTGAGGGAGGTGATGGGGTTGGTGCGATGAGTTTAGCAATCCCTGTGCTGAGCGTTGGGGGCACTTGGTTTGGTTTTCACATTACCAGCCTCAGTGAGGTGGAACAGAGGATTACAAAGGGATAAGCTAAATGGCAATTGCAAGTGCATTGTTGTGGTCACCAGCACCTTTTCCATCAGTATTTTCCATTTCTCTAAAGCCATATGGAGCACTTAATCTATTTAGGTGATTTCTTAAGAGAGAATGAACAATACGTGTCCCCAAGTGGCAAGTGTAGTGAAAGTTAAAAATGGTATTTTCTTTTATCCCAAAGCCTCCAAAGTGTTCACAGATCTTACTATTATCATAAAAATAAATGACAATAGGGATTTAGTTCAGTTAGAAATCATCCTGCTCTTGTCCAGGTAGCGAAACTTAAAATAAAACACACTGCCTTCTAGCCTTCAGGATTGGGATAAAAGTCCAATATGAAAGATCCTAATGATCTATGGTTTGAAGAGCTGGCTGTTTTAACAGAGATCATGGCCAAAGACTTAGAAGAAGAGGAATTTCAGATCCAAGACTAAAAATAGTAGATTTATGCTTAGATGGGTTTGTTTCTTCAAAGAATACTCCATTGATCTTACTGAAAGTCTTCCAGGTGAGTTACTTGCTCTGTCCAAGAGCAGTTGCTATCTAAAAAATAATAAGGTATGCGTAAGCTAACAGTTCTGTCTAGTTGAGTCAGAGACTTGGGCCAAATTTATAGAGAGACATTTTTCACTGACTTTCCAAAAACATCTATCAATGCTCTAAGTAAAAATTTGAAAGAAATTAAACACAAATATTTAAGAGCCAAGTGGGATGGCACCAAATCTATGCTAGAGGCCTGGGTTGGAGCCTAATTAGAAGGATGATAGTCAAACATAACCTGGTCTGATTTATAATAATACACTCGAGGTAAGGGCGATCTAAGTGGTGAGCCAAGGAGGTGGCCACCTATATAAAATGAAAGCATTTCTAGGGACTCTTCCTCTGTCCCAGGCCCAAAATACCTTCTGCTTAAAATTCCAAATTAAACCCCCTATTCCTCTTAATTAACAACCATGGGAAGTATACATTAAATTGTTTTTGATTCCTTGATATATTTGCACCGATTTAATCATTAGGGACTCCTGCCATTATCTAGCCATGGATAGATTCTGTTTTCATGAAGGGAGTGAAAGAAGGAGCAAAGGAAAGGCCAGGTCCAGAGCCAACTCAGGACTGATTAGCAAGACATGCAGGGGTGGTAATAAGGGCATTCAGATATCTGGGGGCCTGAACACTAAACTGGCCCCTTGCCAAAGGCAAAACTTAACACTTTTTGTATTTCTGCCCACAGTGGGATGAAAGCAATCACAGAGTGCAGGCCAAAGCTGGGACTACACACTTCAAGCTAAATGTACATGGAACCCAAAGAGTGATTCTTTTCAGTTCGAAGCATAAAAGGACTGACATTAATTATGTCACAAAATTTGGATGAAACAACTTAACTGACTACTGTCAACCTTATCTACAGTCGAGGTATTCGTAATAGACAGGAAACGAAGTGCCTAATACCCAGGATCACTTACGTACATGTAGGAAACATGTTTTCCCCTCTGGCAAGATAGCATTTCTGGTATTAAACAGCTGTTTTCACCTCCCCCTTAAAAATGGCTGTGATTCACCCTCCTTCAAGTTATCCAGCCAAGACCGGTCAAGAGTTGCTTGAGGCTGAAAAGTATGCATGTTGCTTTTTATGTAAATGGCGGGCGAATGGGTGCCATCGGTTAAGTCTGTCACACACACACAAAAGACTTTAAATGGGTGCCAGAAACAAATTCTCCTGGTCCCTTGAGTCTCTTTTTCTGCTTAGCCACATTGTTCCCCACCTCAGGTGTCCTTGATGCACCTCCGAGCATCCTGAGAATGATTTTCAAACCCAATACATTTCGACAAGTGTGGAATGGATGCCTCTGTGAAATAGAGATGAGCTTGAAAGAAAAGATGAAATTTGCACATGTTCCTTTGCAACCAGGGCTTTCTAGTGAATTGCTCGATGCAGAAGATAATTCTCCCTATTTTTCGGTGTCTGAAGTGTAGCATGTGCTCAAGCAGCTAATGGATCTGTTTCTGGCCACGATGCCATCTTTGAGATGCAAAGCTTGTAGAGTGGGCATCAGATTGACCTTTGCTTCCCAACTGCTCTTGGTCTCGCTGCATACTGATTTGTTCTTCCAGAAAGAGGAAAGGCATAAAGGTTAGGCAGCCCAGCACAGATTAAATGAAAACAGAAATACATTTTTATTTTCATTCAGGTAGCTGACTAAAGTCTCTCCAAAGCTTCAGAATCATTCGGTCACATATTATGCACAGACACACACACAAACACACACACACACACCACCTTGAACCTTCCCAGGCACAGAGGATGTGCTTACTAGCAACACAAAACTTCTGCCATCATGGAACTTACACTGTAGGGGAGATAGACAATAAAAAAAAAAAAAAATCATGTGTATATGTAATGCAACATTGTATAGTAATAAGCACTGTGAGTTAAAATAACCCTGGGTAAGGGGATCCATGTGAAGGGGCATACCCACAATAGGCCCATGTGAGAAGGTGATATCAGAATGAAGACTTATATAAAATGGGAGAGCAGTCCTTACAGATATCCGGGGACAGAGCTCTCCAAGCCAAGGGAATAATGTGTTCAAAGGTCCTGAAGTAGTGACAAGCTAAGTATTTTTGAGGAATTGAAGAGCCAGTGTCGTAGAGCTGAGAGTGGCAGGAGATGAGATTGTGTGGACAGGAAGAGAGCAGATCCAATGGAGCCTTGAAGACCACAGTAAGGACCTGGGTTTTTATTCTGATTGAATAAATCCACTGGAGGATTTTGAGCAGAAGAGTGACTTACATGGCCTGATTTACATTTCAATCAAATAACTCTGAAGCTTGTGACTTGGGATGGGCAAGATTAGAAGCCAAAAAAGCCAATTAGGAGTCTAAATGGAGGTCTTGTACTAGGAAAAGTAATGGTGAACACAATGGAACTGATTAAATCCTAGATATATTTTGAGGTTAGAGATTATGCTTTTCTGGTATATCAAATGTGTGGTTTGTGAGATAGGCATCAAGGATAATTCCCAGTTTTTGACCTGATTCATTTAGTGAATGATGGTGCTATATACTGAAATGAGAGGAAGAAATGCTTGGGAAAAACGAGAATCAAAAGAGTTCTCTTTTGAAGATGTTAAATTTGAAAATGTTTTTTCGATATCCAGGAGGAGATGCTGAAGAGGGAGTTAGACATACAAATGTGGAGCCCAGAGGAAAGGAAAGGGCTGAAGATGTAAATTCAGAACTACCTTGATATAGCTGATATATAAAGCAATACTAGTGAACGAGATCACCTAGAGAGAAAGACCAGGAAAAGGAGAGGAAACGACCAAGAGGCTGAGCCCTAGAGCACCCCCAAAATTGTTAGATCAGGGAGAGGGGAGCCAGAAAAGAAGAATGGGAAGGCACCACCATTGAATAGGAAGAACACAAGAGAGTAATAGAGCTACCCAAGCCAAGTGAAAAATATGCTTCCAGAGAGTAGAAGTGAACAATGGGATTAAGTGCTACTAATGGGTCAAGTAAGATCAAGGTTGATAAATGCCAGCAGGCTCTGGCAAGATAGGAACCATTAGTAGCCTCAACAAGAAGGATGCTGGAGATGAAAGCCTGAGTGGAAAAGAACCAAAGAATGAATATAAAACATAAAACCCTTCTTTCAATGAGAAAAGAAAATGCCTGGAAGGGGATATGAAATCTGGTCTAGAGTGGGTGATTTTGTCAAGGGAGATTTTAGAATATCTTTGAATGCTGGTAGGAATGATTGTATAAAGAAAGAGAAAATGATGCCGGAGAAAGAGAACATAACCGCAGGAGCAAAGTCCTTGAGAAGGAAGAAGGGATGGGATCCATGCATGAGTGTAGAGTTGGGCTTCGAAAGAAACAGGACCATTCATCCATTGTAATGAAAGGGAAAGCCAAGTGTATGGATCCAGTGGATCTGGGATGGCGGGAATGGCAGAAATTCTCTTGTGTTTGTCTTTATTCTCTCAGTGAAATCACAGGTAAGGTCATTAGCAGACAGTGAGAGGAAAGAGTATCAAATGCTAGGGGACTGAGAGAAGGCATGGGTAACAGTTTCTTGGAGTGGTGGAGTGAGTTGGCCAGGGGACCTAACAGCTCTCCAGGCAGTACACAGTGCCCACTTGAGATTTGTAGTCACAAGTTAAGTGACTCTCTGCCTCTTATCGCTTCACCAATGCTGCTGGATGGGAAACTCGGATATCATCTCTATATTCTAAGTTTTTTTTTTTTTTTTCTGTTTTACACTAGAGAGAATAAAACTGAATAGAATGGGAATCGTGTTGTAATAGGCAAAAATGCACGAGTAAAAGAATGCTTAAAACCAAACTTTCCAACCCAACTTTAAAATCATAATGCCCTTTATTCTCATTTCCCCTCTATACATAAACTGTTCCTCTTTGAGCTTAGAAGGTCATTTTCTTTGATTCAAAGAGCACTGTACCATCAGGAGACCTACTTCTAATCTCTACAATTAGCAAACTGTGTGATCCTTAGCAATTACGTAATCTCACCATAAAAGAGATAAGAGGTTACCACCCCAATATCCTTTCTTCCCTTGTGACCAGTAACAGAACTTTTGATTCTTAGCTCAGCAGAAGACTCCCCAAATTAAGACTATGTTTCCAAACTTCCTTTGCGGCTATGTGTGATGGTGGAATTAAGTTAGGGCCAATGAGATGTAAAGAAAAATGGTATCGGGCAGGTTCTAGGAAACTCCATTAGAACATGTCATGTACTCCTTATCTGCCTTTAATTCTTTTCACCATGTTAGCTAGAGTTCCAGTCACCATCTTGAACCATCCTAAGAAAGGCAAAGCAGTTGGGTGGAAAGAACCTGAGTTCCTAGCCATTGTGTAGTGCCCACCACAGCCCTGGACTACAAACCTCAGCCTTCAACAGTGTGAGAGACAACTATATCTCTTATCGTGCCAACTGAACTTAATCATGTCTGATAGACCCTCAGCCTCAGTTTTCTCTTTTTTAGACTAAAGCTACTGTCAAGTTTCCTGTGCAAATGCAAAATTCTCACTTAAAATGCCATCTCTTTGTTTCAGAGGTCATAGTAGTAGAATCTACAATGGCTAGAATGCAGAATTTCTGGCTTTCATCCCTTAGTTTAATGCCATCCTGAAGCTTGTTTTGTACTGTCAAGAGGACTGCTACCCAGAGTTTTAACACCTCTCTTCACACTTACATTTCCACAGAGGTAGGCAATCACAATGCTTGATCTCTCTGGTTCAACAACACGGTTCTGACACCAGGATTAGTTTGGTATGTGAAGCAAAGAGGCATTGCTGAGTACTTTCTATAATCCTCTGGAACCCTCACCCTGCTCCACAATTTCAATGGCTTGAACAGTCTACTATACTATGCAGAATACAAAAATTGAAAATGATAACTCTTATAAAAATTACTCCCCACATTATGTTTGTTTTTGTTTTGTTTTGCTATTCTGAAGAAAGTGAACAGTATTTGCCCATAGATTTTATTAATTAACCTGGGGCACCTTTATTTTTGTTTGTAAAGTGCTAACAACAAAAGAATGGAAGGAAATAAGCCAGACATAAACAATTATTTGAAGCAAGTTTTGTGAAAATTGTGTCGTTAGAAAATACAATTTTGAACTTATTGCAATAATTTGTAAGTAACTTTTTAAATTTTTTTCCACGCTCCATCGTTATTAAACAGGAGTAGAACTTTTTCCCTTGAGTTATCATTTATTAAAAATCTCCCTGGATTTTCAGGCAAATTAGGGAAATGTAACCCCTGCAAGAGAAAAAACTCATGGAATATAATGTTTTAACAACATTTTTCTTTTGAAGAAGCAATTGAGACTTTTGCACTCTATGCAAATAGCGTTGAGCCAACAGAAACTGCTGTAAAAGCAGTGGAAGTCTGTATTTTCTTTTGATCTCTCTCTGGATTTAATGCCCTCATGAAGCTCGAATGGAATATATGCAAGTCACAGCATGGCAGAGGGATAATATATTTCCCCCTGCTTCACTGAGCATGAGTTGTGTATCTTGCCATCTTGAGAGTCCACAGTGCAGTACATTTATCCCCATTAGAAAAGCTCACTCCAATAATATATGGATGCTGCAGTCATTTATGACAAATATGTAAAATCATAACCTTATACATTCTGAAGATGGGGTGTATATACATTGAATCTGTTAAACGTGCATCGACAGATTTTTGTTAAAACTAGACTTTCAAGTCCAAAGACTAAGAGAGCAAATATATTGATGATATTTGTATATTTATGTAGCCTCAAAAGGCTATAACTTTAATTTGAAGATGGAAAAATAAGAACAGTGCTTCCCACTTTGGCTATATATGAATTCACTATGCCCATCTGGAGCAAAAAGCTTTCAGATCAGGTTGTGTGTTTATAAATCCTATTTGGTTAAATTGTGATAATATGTTCAGCTCTTTCTAATCTCATCTTAGGGCCAAAGATCACAGCAGTGACCTGAAAGTAAGAAAATATTTGTGGTTTGAATCCTAATATTTACTAATGTGTACACCTGGCTCAGTTTATTTAAACCAAGTCTCAGTTTGCTCACCTGTAAAAAAGGGAGAATAATGATAATACCCACCTATAGGATTGTATGCAAAGGGCTCGGCATACCACTGGCACTCAATAAGTGTGGGCTACTTTCATTGTGATGATTACTTCAGGATCCTCACTAGTATGCCAGTGGGGGACACTGAGCATGATGTGTGAAAAAGAGAAGGTAGGGGGTTGCCTGAGTGGCTCAGTCGTTAAGCATCTGCCTTCCGCTCAGGTCATAATCCCAGGATGCTGGAATCGAGCCCCGCATCAGGCTCCCTGCTCCGCGGGGAGCCTCCTTCTCCCTCTCACAATCCCCCTGCTTGTGTTCCCTCTCTCGCTGTCTCTCTCTCTGTGTCAAATAAATAAATAAAATCTTTTTTAAAAAGAGAGAGAAGGTAGGGGAGATGCCATTAACTGTGTTGTCCGGTTTCTCTGATCCGCTCTCCCAAGGGGTATAATGTGATGATGTCCCTCAACACAACTGAGAAACAGACACAGATGCAGAGAACCACACAAAGGCCTGATAAACCCAGAAAAAAAGTTTGGGCTCTAAAATCATAAAATCCAAAATTTAAATCTGTGTCTAAATCTACTTAACACCCAGAACACCTTTGAGCAACCTCACAGCCAAGACAGTGATGGTCGGGAGGCACTAGGAGAGAGCCATAGGGTTAGTTTTCTCTCCTCTGTAACCAGGGGCTACAGCATTTGCGTCTTTCCCATCTCAAGTTTAGCATCTCTTGCATCAAATTGTATTAAAAAATCTGTCACTTAGTTGATTCTCTGTGTTGATAAGCTATAAACTCACTGCTCAAATTCTTTAGCTTTGAGGATAAAAGTCATGGTGTGGAAACATAATGTTTCACGCCATTTTCCATTAGAGTTAAGGATACAAATATATTACCAGTGTTAAAATCTCATAGATACTCCTTTTTTTCCATGTTGCTGGATACATTTTATTATAAACTTACTACTTTATTCAAGTCGGTACCTATAGCCTTAAATCTTATAAACATATATATTGAATTCTGGTGGCGGAGAAAGCACAATTATATGCACTAGCAATTATGTGGCTAAGAGTTAGGTAGATAATTAGAGTTAAGGTTTATCCTTTGTAAAGAAAGGTTCTGTGTGTAGATCTGCTATCTATACATCACCAAGAAACATTTATTATTCTGTTTCGCAGGTAAAGAAACTAAGGTTAAGTTACTTATCCAAATAACTTTTTAATTATGGAAAAGATTCTTCTTGAGGATTAAAATATCTCTTGCAGTTTATGGGACTTATAAGACCTGGAAACATGGTTAAATAAAGTAATATATGTGAAAAGCCTTATTAAAATAACAAATATCTGTATAGAATTTGGCAGTTAATAGATATTCTTAATACACCTGTTTCTCCAATTAACACAGCATAGTCATTAATATACTGTATTGTGTTATGAAGTCATAATTGCAGTCAAGCAGAAAGTAATTACCATCTATCAACTTTCATGTTTTACAAAAGCAAAATTATTTTTCCTTTGTTTTAGAAGTTCCCCAGAACAAATAATAGTTTTATATTAGCAACCCTTTCATTTCATGACCCAACCACCACATGCCTCTATAAAGCTGTCATATATCTTTCTGGGCTCAACTCACATGTAGCTGTTTCAATTTTAAAATGTAATCCAAGGGCAAATCCTCCTGATTCCATTGTGAACACCTGGTACAAACAACAGTGAAAAACAGTGGGTCTCTTTCAAATGTATCTCCATGTGAAAAAAAAAAAAAAACTAATTTCACACATGTCTCAGATCAGACTTGCAAAACAATTCATTGCAATTGATTGATGTCAGCAAACCTATCCTGAACACCCACTCTCACATGCATTGTTGGCAATGTGCTCTTGAAGGTAGAGAGCACTTGCCCTCGGGCAGCTTATAGATCATTGGAGAACAAGACAAGTAAGGGGCACAAATAAATAGAATGCAAGGCAGAATTAAAAAAAAAAAGCCTGAAAGAAAGATAGAAAATAATTACAAGGTTCAGAGGCAGGGCAGCTCAAGATCATCTAATTAGATAGACTGACATCATTGAAAGGATGTGATGAAAGCTGGTAGAACTTCATCCAACAAAAATGGGGCAGGCAGGACATTCCTGGCAGAGGGAACAGTGTTATCAAGACTCTAATGCACATGGTGTTTGGGAATCAACAAATGGTGCTGTTTGCTTGAATCAAAAATAATCTCTGTAATGGACTTCATTGTTTCTGCTACCCAAGATATAGTTTGATATTTTGACAGATACATGCAGCGATGTAACTATTAGTGAAATCAAGAATATTTTCATCACCTCCAAATTCTCACTAATGCCCATTTACAGTCGTTCACTCCCAACCTCTGACCCCAGGGAACCATGAATTGCCTTCCTATCACTATAGATTAGTTTTGCCCATTCTAAAATATTATATAAATGCAATAATACAGCTTATACTCATTATGTCTGCCTTCTTTCACTCAGAATAATGTGTTGAGGTCAGCCATCCTGTTGGGTATGTAAGTAGTTTCTTTTCATTCCTGAGAAACAGTTCATTATATGGATATACTACAATTTGTTTATCCATTTTCCTATTGAGGAACATTTGGGTTACTTGAGGAATTTGACTATTTTGAGTAAATCTGCTAGGAACACGTGTGTAAAAATCTTTGGGAGGATATATATTTTCATTTCTCTTGTGTAAATATCTAGGAGTGGAATTTCTGAGTCTTAGGGAAAAGATATGTTTAATCCTATTAGAGCTGGCCAAGATCTTTTCCCGAATGATTAGACCATTATATTCCCACCAGCAATGCGTGAGGGTTCAGGTCTTCCACTTCCTCACCAGCCAGCACTTGGTATGTAATTCTCTTTAATATTCACCATTCGAGTGGGTACATAGATATGTCCCACTGTGATCTTAATTTGTCTTTTCTTCATGTCTAATGATGTCAAGCATCGTTGCATGTATTATTGGCCATTCCTACAACTTCTTTCATGAAATCTCTTCAAATCATGTGCCTGTTGGGTTGTTTGTCTTCTTGTATTCTTCAAAAAGGAAATCTTTCTATCTTCCCTGTTTGTCCTGTGTGATATGATCTACTATGCCTTGGATGACCTTCCTTTCTATCTCTATTTAATATATTAAAGTCTGGTTCATAGGTCCCTTTCCCCACGCAGCTTCTTCCCCAACCCCTCCTTTCCCTGAGCTCTTGCAAGACCTCATTCTCACATCCCACTCCAGTGACATGGATCATATCATATCATAATTCAGAGTTATAGATCTCTATCAATCCCCAGATTGGGAGCTCCTTGGGGTTTCAGGATGAGTGTTTTTCTTCTTTAAATCTGCCCAGGACTTAATACAGTGCCTGCCACATTTAAGTACTCAGGCTCACTCGGATATTTCCGATACATAAGAGAAGGAATAGCAACTTATTCAGGCTACAGTCGTGGATGGGTAAGGGTAGGTTCAGAATACCGGGGGAGTCACTATTCGTTCATTCATTTAACAAATATTTTTTGAACTCTTGCTATGTGCCAGGAATCTTAGATGCTAGGATACAGAGATGACCAAGCCAAACAAAATCTCCACCCAGATGGAACTTAGACTACATCAAAGGAGACTGATCCATTCATCAAAAGTTAAAACGTAGTGCGGCAAGTGCTATGTTAAGGGAAATCCGGGATGCTAAGGAAGCTTAGAGAAGAATCCCTAACCCAGGTTTTGAAATCAGAGGAGAGTTTCTGGAGAAGTGGTATCTCAGCTGAGATTTGAAGCATACATCAGAGAGACCCCAGTTGAGAAACAGGAACAGCAGCTCATGCAAAGGCCCTGAGATAAGGAAGAACAGAGCTCATTCGGAGAACTATACTAAATGGGCAGAGATTGAGAACTAGCTATTGGATATAGGGAATGATTGTAGAGGAAAATGCTGGTGATGATTCCATTAAGTGATCAATAAATACAGTAGAAAGGCTTTTTACAAATTTTCGTTTTCGCTGTGTGAGAGATTCTATCAGTTTCCTCTCAAAATCCCACCTCTAACATTTACTGACTATGTGATCTTAAGATAGCGGAGCCTCCCTGTTCTGTTTCCTCATCTTTACCATGGGAATAATAACTTCATAAAGCTGGTGTGAAATAGAGCTAATGCAGGTAAAATGCTAAGTCAGGGATGAACTGGACACTCACCAAATGTTTTACTCCCGCTGGGCACAGGTACTCTACATTTTGCCACAACCCTTTATCTAGGTGGGCCATGTAACTAACTACCAACAACAGGGTGAGCCCAAGGCTTGTGTCAGTTCCTGGACTAAGGCACTTAGGAGCAGGTGTGCCTTTCTCATCATCTCTCCCTTTCCTTGTATGATAACTTTGGACTCCACATGCCGAACATTCACTGGGAAGAAGCCTGGGGCTCTGAGTGACTATATGAAGCAGAACCCCTTTACTCTACCACACCTGCCCTCTGCTAACCTGATTGGGCTGTGACATGTGGTGGCCGAAAAAAGAAAAAGAAAGAAAAAGAAAAAACTCAAAAAAAATGTATTGTGTTATAACACTAAGCACTTGGGGTTGTTTGTTACAGTAGCACTGAATGAGTATTAGCCGAGGATGCTAGAATTGTTATTTGTGGTTTTATTATTATCAATACACGAGACAATATGGCATGGTTGCTCAAGCTCAAGCTCTGGGATCAGACAAAATTGGGTCTGACTCCTGACGCCACACGTACCAACTTTGTTTCCCAGTTATTTAGTCTCCTATGCCTTACTTCACTCATCGATAAAATGCAGGTAATAATGGCTCCTGCCTCAGAAGGTCACTATGAGTATTGAATAAAATAAAGCACATAAATCATTGGCACGCCTGCACCTTGCAAGCACTCACTAAGTAGAAGCTACTAATACTATTATCTCACGAGTACGATCTGATATTGGGAAGGTTTGAAAATTTGCTACCGCGGGGCGCCTGGGTGGCTCAGTTGGTTAAGCCACTGCCTTCGGCTCAGGTCATGATCCTGGAGTCCCGGGATCGAGTCCCGCATCGGGCTCCCTGCTCGGCAGGGAGTCTGCTTTGCCCTCTGACCCTCCTCCCTCTCATGCTCTCTGTCTCTCATTCTCTCTGTCTCAAATAAATAAATAAAATCTTAAAAAAAAAGAAAATTTGCTACCGCATAATCTTTGGAGAAATCTCCGGGGAAATAATCTCCCTTGTATTTTAACACCTCAGAAAGTTCAGCATTTCTTCCTTTCTGCTCCAGGACATGTGCAAGAGTAGACTGGTCACTTTGGCAACCTGTACTTCCTGCCGTCACCCCAGGAATGTTTGTTACTCTGAACGTATATCCATAATATTGTCAGGTCAGTAATTACCCCGCCTGACAAAAAAAAAATAATAATGTGTTAACAGATCAGGCCTCCAGTGCTCATAAATTATTCCTTCTCTCTTTCCCCAGCAAGTATCTCGGGGACCCAGGGGATCCGAGCTGTCGTGGGCCTCGGAGGTTTCCAGAAGGCCACTCCTCTCGCCGCCTGGGCTCCTGGCACGCTCCATTTTCCCGGCACCACAAGCACAAGCAACTCGTGCTGGCAGTTGACATCTTTTAATATCTGTTGCTCTCTTTCTGCCTAGCACCTGTGGCTCCATCCAGACGTGAAGCCATTTCTGTTATTGCCATTACTAACTAAATAGCCCCCGGACTCTGGCTGGAAAACAGTGCCATAAATTGCTTAGAGTTATCCTGTTTCCTGCAAACAAAAATCCCGGCAGCTTCGGGTCCATTTTTACTTTATTATTTATCTGGCCAGGCCATTTATTGCAAGATACTGCCTCTCTCTGGGTTGCAGTAGGCAAATTATTCCATTTTCAATTGTACATGGTGCAACTCCTGATTCAGGAGCATCGACAGGAGGCGTACTTAGGATGGAAGTATTTGCACATTTGCTGCTGAGAGCAAGAAATCATTATCTGTGGCCTGTTCTTCCTTGGCACTTAAGACAGAGTGGAATTGAAGAGCAGGATTTTCATCTCTCTTTAGCCACTGGGTCAAGGTACTGCCGGAGAAAGAAAGACGGAGAGAGAGAGAGCTTGGAGAGCACGAATTCATTTTAATGGTCTATTGGTTCCACTTAGTGAAGGCCTATTAATTGCATAACATGCATCTGTATCTGTGTCTTTCAAATAACATTTCTAACCACCTGGGGAACTGCTAAGAAGGCACAGAGGGATATATAAAGAATGGGTGCAATTAGGCAATTATGATCAAGGATAGAGAAAGGTTTGAAGGGAGAGAAGGAAACAGTGTTCCTGTTTCAGTGCTGTAGGTACTTTGTTTTTTGCTTTTTTTTTTTTAGGGTACTTTTATAGGAAAAAAAGGCTCTTTAATTACAAAAATCTTTCTTTTGTAAATTGCTACACAAGTAACACAGAGACTGAGGGAAGTAAATTTCTCAGTGAAGGGATCAGGTGTGTTATGAAAAGTAGGCAAGCTAGGAGGTTTCTGATTGAAAAGAAACTTTTTAAAAATTTTTGATAAAAAACCTGCTAAAATTATATTTTTCATTCTCCTTTATTATTTCACAGTGAAATTCCATTTTAATAAAATGTGGAAATGAAAAACCACTTGGCACATTTTTAACCCTATCTAGTGTCCTGTGCCCCCTGAGGAACCCCAAAGTGTATCTCTGAGGAAGAGGAAACATCCTGATCCTCCACGAGAGGAGTTGACAACTAGTGAGCTACTTGTTATTTCCTGACACTATTCGTCAAGCGTTGATCATCACAGTGCTATCTCCCTTAACAGATCATGAGCTATTAGGGGACAAGGGAATTTCTTTATACCATTTTGATTATCTTACCTTAGGAAAAAGGAAAATAAGGACCTTGTTTTTAACTTTGTTATGTATTTGAGAAAAGGAAATGAATGGCAATAGATCTTTTCTCTTTGCATTTGAGCTTTCACCACATTTTGCTTTGCCAGGAAGGACAAAGCATCCAATAAGAAGTGCCTCTGTTTCTAGAACATTCTCAGGTGGAAAGAATGAGCCAGCTATTAGTTAGCCACTTTCTGATGTGGCCACCTTGAGAGAGGTGGATTAGCAAGGATCAGGCTCTCACCCTAATGCTGGAGGGACTGAAAAATCACTGTAAGAGGACCAGAAACTGGTCTCTGGCTATAGCACACTTGGCTCCTGTGGAAGGTGCTCTGAAAACCAATTCAACTCTTTGTCTTTTGGATAGAAGCCCAGCAGTAGACAAGCTGCAGTCCAGGAGGCATGACTGATATGGTGCCCACTGCCAGCCAGTCTCAGCCCAGCGAAGGACATCTGGAAACTGAACATATCTTGTCTTGGGCCTACAGGTGACTGTTAAGGGGATGAGTGGTTGGCACCTCTACTTTAATCTTGGTCCACTATGTGCTCCCAAAATGGGCCTCTACTTTAAAAGTCTAAGTACTATGAGGAGTAACCAATTCCATTTTCTCTCCTGACAGGCGAGGCATTACAGTGAGCTATTTCTCTGCTAAAATGGGCCTTCTTAGGGGTCCAGGTCAAGATCTAGGAGGTAAACTGTGGTGATAAGTCCCAGGAAGGAAAAGATAGTGCTTTCTTGAGTACGGTCAAAAGCAATCATGAACAGCAACACCCTTGACGTTCAGGATACCAGTAACAGCGCACAGGATGTAGAATTCAGACTGTTACTGGATTTTGTTTATGGTATCATTCAGAAGCACCTAGAATGTCTTCTTTAGTCTATATACGACAAAGATTTTGATTAAGCCTAATGCACTACCAGCTAGAGATCTCTTCTCTCGTTCTACATCGTCATTTCCGACCATCAGTAACAGTCACATGACTTCATTAGCCCTGCGTCGCCAAGCTTAGTGTCTTAGAGTTAGCAATTCAAAAGTACTTATTAAATAAAATAGGATGGATTTCCTAAGGAGACTAGAAATTGACAACTTAGTGTATTTCCCCCCACGTGACCCTGCTTGTGTGACCTTGTTACAAAGGAATGATGCACTTAATTGGAAGAGAAATAGGCTTTGCCCTCCACCTACTGCAGGGTGATCCAAATTGTCACCTTTAAGGAACAACTTTTCAAAGGCAAGTTGGCTCTCCTTATACACAAGACCAGGTGGAGCAACATAGCTAAGTCACAGAACACCATTGATTAAACAAGTATATTTCATGGGTACTAAAAAGTATGCTGGATTGGGCATATTGGGTTTAAATCAATCTTGTAAGATATAAATGACTAGGTTTTAACTTCTTGTCACTAGAACCCATTACTGGTAAGACAATTCACATATTTTGTCTGCCTGTTCTTAACATATTAAAAAGGACATGAAAGAGAGAGTAGTCTTCTACGACCCTGTCCTCAAAATCTTACTGCTCTGGCCATTGATTAGAGGGACTCACCTCCACTAACTAAAGCCTAGTGAAAAAGGAAATAATACTGTTTACATATAAACCTGTGTCAAAAAAAAAAATCTTTCCTAGGGAAAAAATAAAATCAAACCATGTGGACTTAAAAATACTGGGAAGAAATATGCCCAAAATATTCCATAAGAATTACATCATGCACTGTCATTTAATATATTAGGAAATTCAAGGCCAGCTTTATCATAGCTGAATCATGCTCCTAAGGAAGGGTTTTTTCACCTTTTCATGGCATGGAACACACAGAAAAGAATATAAATAATATTAATAATATAAATAATAATAATAATAATATCTGCAAAGCATACTGTAGTAAATAGTTTGGACGGAGATGACCTGCACCTCAAGGCCAAGGAGATGTGCATCGTAAACACTGTCCCCTCTAGAAGAGTGATAAGCAAACTTTTTTCTGGAAAGGGCCAGATAGCAAATATTCTATTTAGATTTTGCCTAAATAGGTTTCTATCTGAACTTCTCAACTCTGATGTTGTAGCACAAAAACAGCTATCAACAATACATAAATAAATGGGTATGGATATCTGTATTCAGTAAAACATGATCTGCAAAAACAGGATGTGGTAGGATTTAGCCATGGACTATAGTTTGCTGATTTTTACTCTAGGAGAATGAAATAACTGAGCCAGTAGGCTCTGGGCCACACCACTCCCAACACGCACACACACACACACACACACACACACATTTCAGCTAAGGAGCTTTATTTTTATCTATGTTGTATATTGAATTTCCATGTGAGGTATTGTTTAAAACTAATTTTACTTCTGAAAAACAGATAAATAAAACTTTGAAAACTATTTCAATAAGTACTTATTATAAATATATATATCTTTATTCAAAGGATAGTATTACTTAATTCTACTACAGGTTTTGGAATGGAAGTCAAGGTTCAAGTGACAGTAATGCTCGAAGAAATACTAACACCTAGGCACAAAGAAAGTATGTTACTCATTATATTTAAAATGACATCTATTCTTCTTCTGTTAAATATATATCCTTCTTTTTAGTTTCAAAGGAAAAAAAACTGCTTGTTTTTTCATTATTTATATGCTTATAAGTACTGAAAAATTCTAAGACCCATGGGATGGTTATGAGCTCTGAAAAAGTTACTTATGACCTTAAGCATGAAAATAAGTTTCAGGGCCATTATTTACTTTCTTAATTAATTGATAAATCTAGAAGCAAATCCTCACAGGATACCTGGGTACAGGGAAAGTTTGTGAGAATTTAAGGTGGGAAGGATAGATGACACTTTCAGCTAGTTTTTACCTATCGTTCTTGAAAGGGTTTCCTTTCTAATCCCAAGGAAAGCTACAAGCAGCCTTTTCCCTTTGACCTAATTTGCTAGAAGTTTTCAAACTTCAGCTGCAAATATTTAATTAGAGATGCTCACTCAAAATGCAGAATCCGATTCTGCATTCAGAAGATCTGAAGTTAGGCCCAGGGATCTGCATTTTTAACAAATATCCTGAGCTGGTGGACTACTTTGGAAATGATGACATAAACTTCATTGATTTACAGCAGTAGGCTCTTACCATTCCAAAAGGTGGAGGAATGGGATAATAGTATATTCTTTAGACAAGTGTTCTCTTTCTTGTGATTTTTTTCCAATGACATGTGTTTGCCTTAGGTGTCTGAAAAATAGTTTCTTTGTTGTTCCATTCATTGGTGTTCACAGACGTCTACTCCTAAAGGAAATGTTTTTAAAGGGTACAGGAACACAACTACACACAGATATGATCTTATTTTAAAGCAGCACTTGGTTTGAGACCTTTCTCAGATGTCTTTGGGGAGTTGAGTTCATATTCAGTTCTAAAAGTACCAACCCCCAGTAGACGTGAGTGTTGCAGTCAACCAAGTTGAGATTATTGTACAAGGACATATTTTTAGCCAGTTCCAGATTTCATTCAAGCAGTATAAAAAGTTTCTTGTATTTTGTTTTCATGAGAAATACCTGCTGTAGCTTCTAAGAAAAAAAAAAGGAATCACAGGAACTATGAGTATTGATCTGATTTAAAATGGGAAACAAAAGAGGAGAAAGGAGAAAATATGTTGAGTATGCCAAGGGCAAGCATGGTAACAATCTGTAAACATTTAGAAAATATAGTAAACACTTCCTTAGAAGGAAGAGTCATCATTTAGTTGAGTACAAGGTGCAAAGACAAAGGGAAATGGGTCCTGGTTTCTATATAGTTTTCTGTCAAACTCTAAGTTGCTGATTACATAGTTTCAGCCATTTTTAAAAAGTGGTTTTTGGCACACGCAAGTAAAGCTCTTAACTAATCCAGGACTGCTGATGTGAATGCAGCAAGAGTTTATTTACAATTAGGCCTCACATTCCCAAAGGTAAATCCATTTTTAAAAATCTTTAGGAAACTTACCTCTGCAAAACCTCTGCTCTCCCCTCCCCCAAGGGTGTCAACTTGGGGTGGGTGAATCAAATAATAAACTTGCTGAGCAGCACAAATTTTAGTAAATATTTGCAACCCTCACAATTCTGCTTTTTAAAAGCTTACAAGTTCGATGCTTCCCTTTCAGTAAAACATGTTAGCCAAGAAACCCAGGAAACACTGAAATTTGTTGGCCTGGAAGATAATTCACATCCCCAGAGTAAAAACCGCTACTTATCTACTTTCATCTCCAGGCCACATGCCACATATGCATCCAGGTTTCAATAGTGAATCAAATATCACTTGCCTCTTTCATCTTGATATCCTCCACAGGATTTACTTCCTTAGAGAGTCGGTTCCGTGCCATACTTATTTCTGAGACTATGTCTTTCTACCTTGCCATGGTATTTTTTCTTTGTTTTGCCACATGATGTCTCACCCATAAAAATGGACAGCCCCCTACAAAAGAACAGGTTCGAAGTGGTGTATGGGGGAATCAAGTGCTTGTCTAAGGAGCCTTTTGAGTATGGTCTGCAGTGGAATCATCCACATTACCCAGAAGAAATGCAGCAATGCAGGATCTCAACACCTATCCCAGACCTACAGAATCTAAATCTTCATTTTAGTAAGATCCCAACACATTTCGTATTTTTGAAATAAATTTCTAGGCCCAAGATGGAGCCACTCCGACCCAAGGTGCCAACACAGCAAACCAAAACTCAGGTAACTTTCATGTCCCTGCAAATGCTCTGCTTGACCAAAACCGCTGTATATCCGGTCAGCCAGTCCCCAAACACCAAGCCAACTCTGCGCTCTGTACTGACTTTCTTGTTCCTTCTCACCCCAAACAAGGTTGACCGTGTGACCCCAGCCAATGAGATATTTTCCATTTTTCTCTTCCTTGTTCTTTATTCTTTACCCTATAAAACCTTCCTGCCTTCCACTCCATTTTGCAGTACTCTGGATGGAGACTGTCCACTTCATGAAGTGTTAAATAAATTTTGTTTGTGTCACCTAAGTTGTCTTCTTTAATTGTTTTTTAACAGTGCATGCTTTAAAAGTTTGAAGAGCAATTCTTACTCCAGCAAGGAGTATGGAGAGGCGCAGGAGAACATCAGAATCACCAGGGAAGGTGTTTCATGCACACATCCAGCTCACACAGTTCCCAGGATTCACATGCTACCCTGCCTTAAGAGACTGTCCTCTATGGAGTGGGTGGAAGATGTGCTGGGGATACTTCTCCCATGTTTGTCCCTAGTGGAGAGAGTATTAGGGTGTCACTTGGCACTCTAAGGCAGACCACATAAATGGAAAAATTCTAGAGAAACAACTAGCTATTTGCAACCATCATCTCTCCAGTGCAGAAGGCGGTGCCTGGCATATAATAGGTGTTCACTAACAAATTGCAAATACCATCTAAAGAGCACCAAAATCATTAATGAAATATATAAACATTTCAATAATTTGAACAAGCCTTCTTGGTGGGGTCAACATGAGATTACCTCCCCTCATAGTTTTCATTGTTTCTGGCCAAGTCAAAACTATTGGTTTGTGGAATTTATCGCCCATTCCAAATCTAAATCTCAACAAAAGCATAGTAGAGTTTCGTTAGGCTAGTGACTCAAAGCTACTCTCTGACATCATGGAGTACATAGTCTAAACTTTTGAGGACTTGTCTATACCTGATTATACCAGGTATGCAAATGGTGGGAACTCCATAAATGCTGCTGACAGATTGACAAGATTCACTCACCCCTGGCTTGAGTCTTTGGGACTCAGTTCCACCTCATAGGAAAAGAATCCACGGTCTTCACCATCCATTCTGAAGCTGGGCAAGCCTTTCACCAATGCAGGGAACTAATTGCTTCTTTTCTCTGGATTGCATATTGCTTATTACTGGCATGACATTCCAGTACCCAAGAAGCACAAATAGTGATCCCTGAAGCTGCTTTAACCTTTTCAGACTATAGCAACTGGATTGTTCGCCTCATTACACTCTGCAGACCTTGTCTGGGATGACAGCCCGAAACGGAGGGTTCCACCGGCACCTTTCATTAGCACTTTCTTCACCATTTCTCAGCAGCAGCAAATGCCCCAGGAGCGCAGGCAAAAAAATTCAACAAATCTCCCTCAGTATTTTAGTCCTCTGAGTCCCTGGGCACATTTCTTGGTTTTGTTTGTTTGTTTGTTTGTTTTAAGATTTTATTTATTTATTTGACAGAGACACAGCGAGAGAGGGAACACAATCAGGGGGAGTGAGAAAGGGAGAAGCAGGCTTCGCGCTGAGCAGGGAGCCTGATGTGGGTCTCAATCCCAGGACCCTGAGATCATGACCTGAGCTGAAGGCAGACGCTTAACGACCGAGCCACCCAGGCGCCCCCCTGGGCACATTTCTTAACTATTAAATCATGCATGTGCTTTCAAAAACATGAGCTTAATGAGCTTTGCCCACCCCAGCTGGCCCCAGGACAAACCCTTCACTAGAAAATTCCTCTCTATCTGGTTTTCCTATCATAAAGCAGGAACACCAGTGAAAATTCAAAAGCTTACAAAGCTAAGAGGAGGAATATAAAAAGGAAAACAGTTTGAAAAGGGCTGGAAAATTATCCTGAAGTTACAATTACCGTCCTATTTGATATCAGATACAAAGCTCCTGCTAATCTGACCCCAGCAGCTTTGCAGACTCATCCTCTCTCTGTATCATCCACAGCACCCACTCCCTGACCCCAAGCCACGCACTGCGTCCCCACATCATTGCAAGACGCACCATGGTTTTGCACATTTGGATCATCTACTTTATTTGGTAAATGCCTATTTGTATGTCATGGCCTTGTTCAAATAACTTTTCCATCAACCCTACTTAAACCACAGGTCATTTTTTTGTCCTGTAAGCAAACTCTAACTTTATAAAAAAAAAAAAAAAAAGCAAAAACAAAAACAAAAACAACAACCAAAAAAACACCTACTTAGCACATATCCCATTAATGGTAATTATGTACATATGTCTCCACTCTAGCGTGTAAGATATTTTAGAGCAGGGATGGGCCTTCATCAGCAGTATATATACCCAGTTCCCAGTTAAGTAAGTACTTGACTCTGTGCAAGCAAGAAAACTAAAGGCAATCTGTAGTTCATGCCCAAAATTAGAGACATCTTAGAACGACATGTTAGGAAACACTTAAGAATCAGTAATATGCCTCCATATTTTGAAAAAATTTTATTGATAAAGTAAATGTAAAAATATATACTGTCATGAAAAGTCTAAAAACACAAATGCATTAAACCAGTGGACCTCTATCCCTTGAGGAGTTTAAAAAGCAGAAAACTACAGAAACTGTTCTACTCAGCAGGAGTTATCTGTTTGTCTAAACTAAAAGCTGGGGAGCCTGGGGGGCTTGGTCGGTTAGGTATCCAACTCTTGTTTTCAGCTCAGGTCATGATCTCAGGGTCATGGAATCGAGCCCCAGTGTCAGACTCCATGCTCAGCAGGGAGTCTGCTTGACATTCTCCCTCTCCCTTTGCCCCTCCCCCTGCTCACACTTGTGTTCTCTCTCTCTCTAAAATAAATAAATCTAAAATAAAAAACAAACAACTTTAAACTAGAAGCAATAATCCCATTAATTCGAATGACAGATGCATCTCAATCCTTCCATGAGCCAATTTCATCATATGGTTCCATAATCATATTATTTTGTTGAAAATGCTATTTAAATACTATTGTAAGAGTAACCCAAAGCAAGCCAAAAGTTATAGATTTTTATCATCTTTCAATATAACAATAGAGTAGAATGAGAGAAAGAAAAGAAAAGAAAAGAAGAAAAGAAAAGAAAGAAAAGAGAAAGAGAGAAAGAGAAAATTAGGGTCCAGAAAAACACCTTGAGAAGATAAAATTTTCTCTTAAAAAATTACCTTTCTGGGGCACCTGGGTGGCTCAGTCAGGTAGGTTGAGAATCTGCCTCTTGGTTTCAGCTCAGGTCATGCATGATCTCAGGGTTGTGAGGTAGAATCCTGCATTGAGCCTCGAGTTGAGCCCTCCATTGGGCTCCAGGCTCAGCAGAGAGTCTGCTTTAAGATTCTCTCCCTCTACCCCTCTGGTCCTCACTCTCTCTCTCTCTCTTTCTCTCTTCCTCTCTTTCTTTCAAATAAACAAATAAAATCTTTTTTAAAATTACTTTTCTGTTAGTTATTTCGATTTCAAATATTTTCTATAAGAAAGGCCTATGCTGTGTTCTTTAGCCATGAGTTCTGAATACTAAGGATATTCTTCACATAGTCACAGTGCACATCAGAGGGAATATTATTAGCCTAAGAAATACATAGCATGTCCTTTGATAAACAGGGATTTAAAAAAGGGTGGAGGGAAATTTTATTTCTTTATGTGCTTTATCTTCTAATTAAACACCCACAAGAACATTGAAGAAAAAGCCCTCTTTTTCAGGGAAGAATATGATTCTAGAATATTTGAAAATGTTTCTGGCAAAAACATGACAAGAGGGGCCAAACATAGGACACAGAGTTTCTAACACTCTCATTGCTTCTTTTTATACCTAAGAAATCCATTCTGATTCTGACCCTCTATCCTTATATTTGAATTTTTTTTCCCTGACATAACTAATACATATAATCACATCCTCACACACATCATCTTTACACCAGACTATCATAAACTTTTGGAAGGGGTCAAGTTCAGGGATTTAGAGTACAAGCTGTGTATCCCAGCTGCTCTTTCACTTAATAAATTTAGACAAGTAACTTCACCTCTCTTCCTCATTTTCCTCATCTGTAAAAACAGAACAATACCCTATTTCATTAACTGGAAGATAAAAGATTTTACACTTTAACATTTTTGAAATCAGGAATTGTCTTACAATTGTTAATGCACCAAAGGGAAGCTAAGTTCTGAAGATTTTCATGTGTTCCTGCCAGGAGAATTTTCTACCCTCCCTGTACCCAGGGCCATGACCAAGCCATGCAAGTCTTCTTTGTTTACTCTTCTGGACGATAAATTATTTTCATTTACCCTTATCCTGAGGCAGAGGTCCCAGCTTTATATGAAGGCCTAACTTGTGACTTTCCAGTTGAAGACATCTTAGAAGACATCTCAGAGGGCAGAGGTGAGATAATACATGGAAGGAACCTACAGCAGTACATGACACAAAATAAGCACCCAACAACTGGTAACTATTATTTTTGTCGTACTATCGGCATCTACTTGTCACTAAACAGATCGACATGCTAATTACTTAATTCTCTTAATCAATGTCAAAAATGCAAGCATCAAAGTGAAGGGAGAAAGCCAATAGAAATAGCCCTTGCAATGCTTAGGTAGCCATGGCCTGTGGCTGGCTGTGCCCTCAGTGGAGCAAGACTCAAGATTCAGCCTATTTTTCAGAAATGATCTTGCCAAATGTTTCAAATCCCTCTGCTGGCTAAGACTGGCTTTGCAGAAAGTGTTCCCATTTTGTTAATGGAGAAAGGAATTTAATCTCGTAGAGTTCCTTCCTAACACGCTCAAAATGGACTCCCCAGAGTTCCGCAGATGCTGCATCAGCAGGGCGGGCGGGCTGACTGGCAAAGACACAACTCTCCTGGTATCCCAAAGACTAGCTCGAAGGTCATGCTGCTTTGCTAATTCAGTAAAACATAATTACACTGCAGAAAGCTAGTTCCTTTTTAATTCCTCTTACTGATATACAAAGATTTTGCAATTTAAATTGCTTTACTGTCATGGTATTCACACGTGTATCCATATCCAGCAGCAGTGTGCCTACATCTACTCAAAGGCTCTGGACTTGGGCTGCAGCCTGGAGAAGGAGCCTGTCAATATTGGCAATCTACAGCCAGTGGCAATATTTCTCTCCCTTTCCTGGGTCCAAGCCCTTTTCCTGTGCTGCTTGAGAATGTGGGAAGCAGACAAGTGATGGTGGATTATGTATTCCTTACAGAGCTGCCTCACTGCACAAATCCACGGGTGCTTTTCACATCACAGTCTGTGTAAACAGTGCCCCTAGGAATTACGGAGGCACAAGCCATGAGGCCATAAATGGGAGCTCAGGTCCCAGTAACTGGAACTAAGGCAAGGTCTTGAATGAGTTCCTTATAATACGGACATTCATTTTGACTATTTGATAATGTCACAACTTATATAACCTCAAAGCAAATAAATAACTTGCAACTACTGTAACTATGGTTTTATAATTATTGTCTTTATCAAAATGTATTGGTTATCTATATAGCAAATAATTTAACAGATAACATATATGAGGCTTCCAGTGTTTAAAATAAACGAGATTTGTTTGTTTATAAAGCACCAAACTGGTATCCATTTTATTTATTTGTTTGTTTGTTTATTTATTTATTTATTTTAAATTAAAGATTTTATTTATTTATTGTCAGAGAGAGAGGGAACACAAGTAGGGGGAGCAGCAGAAGGAGAGGGAGAAGCAGGTCTCCTGCTGAGCAGGGAGCCCGATGCGGGGCTCGATCCCAGGACCCCAGGATCATGACCCGAGCCGAAGGCAGACGCTTAACCAACTGAGCCACCCAGGTGTCCCTGGCGTCCACTTTAGTAGTACAAAATACCAGAGGGTTCCTTAGACCTCCAGTTTATTACATGAGTCCTATCTCTTTTCAAAAATCTCCATAGAAGATCTTCACCTTCCATGGTTACCCATTCCAATAATCACATTCTTAAGGTCACAATTTCTTCTTGTTCTGTAACAAAATCCATCCTTTTACCAACAAAGACATTTTCGGAAGGTGAATCCTTAGAGGAGATAAGGAAGGTTTTTCTTGCTAGCATAAGTAGCTCACTGTCCCAAATTTTAAGTATTCATTAAAGGAATCTGATATTGTGAAATATCTCCTGCCCCAAATAAGAGTTTCTAAGACCCCTCTTTGGTAATATTTTCAGTCCTAAATCAAATGCAGTCTTTTCAGAGTCACAATAAACTTAGAAACATTGCTCAAATATAATGAAATTTTGCCTATCAAGCACTGACTATTCAAACTTACACATAATTTTAAGTAATTATTATTTCTCCAGATTATTTGATATTCTGATTCACTTAAGAAAAAGAAAAAAAAAAAAAAACCCTTATTTAATGCCCCACAGCCCAAATCCTTAATTTGGAGTTAATGAAGTCTATGCTACCTAATTTACCTTTTTCTATGTGAAACTGCAAAAGTAGAAAGGGGGTACCTTTTCCTTTTTGGCAGAACACGTAGGCACGCATGTCAGGGTGGGAGTAGCCCCCATGGCTCAGAAAAGGGTGTGAGAGCCTGAGCAGGGCAAGGAGGGTATCCCATGAGGGCAGCCTATATGGAGTGTCTGAGCTCAAGTGGGGTGAGCTGAGCCTCATGTGAGGATCAGCCTGGAACGGGGGTTCAGAGCCTGAGAAGTGTGAAGAGGGTGTCCACACTGGGGGATGACCCTCTGATGAGTGGACAGCCCCAGTGAAGAGAGGACAGGACCCACATGGGGGATGGCTTGGTACAGGTACCAGACCACGAATAGGGTAGTAAGAGCTTCTACCACGTGGGGGAAAGAGGGCGTGGCATAGTGTAAGGTGTTAGAGCCCAAGCAGGGTGAGGAGGGTTTCGAGGTGTGAGAAGAAAATGGCAGCAGAGGTAGAAAATTGGCTAATACGGAGTGACCAAATAAATAAATAGATAAGGATAGTACAGGTTTCTCACTATTGGATAGTAGGTATTGCTGTATTGAGTAGGAACTGAAGGTATCAGTATGAACTTGTGTTTTCAACATATAGATAGATAGAAAGAGAAATCAATATAGGTGTAAATATGTGCCTGAATATTTGAATATGTATGTGAGGTGTTAGTGAGTTGGTATTTGTGCTTATATATCAATATGTACATATATGATACATACATATACATAAATGTGTGTACATATTTTATATCATATATATCATACACACACACAAACACATTCCCTAGGACTGGCAGCAGCGATATGCCGGTAGCAATGAGCACACCTACAGCCTCGCCTCCTGAATACTATTCCCCAATTAAAGGAACCCAGGCTGCTTAAAGAGCTACCTGAATCCAGGACTGGAAAGCAAAAGTACAAGATGATCCTAGAACATCCTTTTATAACAGATAACAAGGAAGTACTCAAAGAATGATGGGGACATATGTCAAAGCTTGAGCAGTTTCTACTGCCAAATCAGAAATTTTGAGTATCAAAATAAATAATAATGGTAATGGAGTATAACCCATTGAATAAAATAGGAAACCATAAGCCCATGAATGAGTAAATTGAATGCCTGATGATGAGTGAGACATTTATGTAGTTTCAAAGTAGCTCCTCTCAAAATACTCATTAATTACAAAGGGAGAAAAGAGTAATTTTGCAGTGGAGATGCCTGGGAGGCACCACCCGCATCAGGTAATAAGATCAAAAGTGGGTGCCACCTAATAAAGCTGCAGTGAGAAAAGCACAGCATCGTATCTGCAACATCCCTGACAAACATGCATAACCTGAATCATGATGTAACATCAAACAAGCCCATGTTGAAGGGCATTCTACAAAATAAAGAGCCAGCAATCTTCAAAAATGTCAAGGTCATGAAAGTCAAGGAAAAGTCTGAGAAACTATTTCAGACTGAAAGAGACTAAAGCAATATGACAACAAAATGTACCACACGATTCTAAACTGCATAATTTTTTTTTTTAAGATTTCATTTATTTATTTGACAGAGAGAGAGAGGGGGAACACAAGCAGGGGGAGTGGAAGAGGGAGAAGCAGGCTCCCTGCTGAGCAAGGAGCATGATGCAGGGCTCTATCCCAGGGCCCCGAGACCATGACCCGAGCCAAAGGCAGACGCCCATCCAAATGAGCCACCCAGGCGCCCTGAACTGCATAATTTCTATCAGGATATTATCAAGCTACCTGGCAAAACTAGGACCAGATAAGAATCATGTATCAATATTAGTTTCCTCTATTTGGTTGTCCTGTGGTTATGTAGGAGAAAATCTTCATAGGAAACACACACTAGAGCATTAAGGGGATAGGCAATAGAACATTGATTGGCAACTTACTCTCAAACAGTTCAGGAACAAAATTCTTTGGACTGTGCTTTCAACTTTCCTATAAATTTCTGATTATTTCAAATTTTTAAAAAGTTATTTAAAAATCAACTATTTAGGGGCGCCTGGGTGGCTCAGTCGTTGGGCGTCTGCCTTCGGCTCAGGTCATGATCCCAGGGTCCTGGGATCGAGCCCCGCATCGGGCTCCCTGCTCCGCGGGAAGCCTGCTTCTCCCTCTCCCACTCCCCACTGCTTGTGTTCCCTCGCTCGCTGTGTCTCTCTCTGTCAAATAAATAAATAAAATCTTTAGAAAAAAAAATCAACTATTTAAAGAACAGTATAAGAGAAATTGGCAAATTTTGAAAACAGATTATAAACTAGATAATAATATTGAACCAATGTTAAATTTCCTGAACTCGATCTTTGCACTGTGATCATAAAAGACAATGTCCTTTTTCTAAGAAGATTCACACTGAAGTATTTTGAGGTAAAGGATGGTGATGTCTGAAATTTATCTCAAACAGTTCAGAAAAAAATATTAATAATAAAAATGCACACATACATACAGAGAAAGTGAGAGTACAAGTGTGACAATATTAACAATTGGTGGATCTAGATGAAGAATATATGGGAATTCATTGTACTCTTTTGGAACTTCTTTAGGTTTGAGATTTATTTTTCAAAACAACTTTACAAACAAAACAAAACAAAATAAAAATCACGGGGATCATGGTTCCCAATCTTAGCTGCATAGCTGAATCCCCAGGGGAGCATTATTAACTAAAGATTCTTGACATACACCTCAGTCTTATAAATCAAAGTCTCTGAGAGTTCTGCCTGGTAAGTTTTCAAAGTTTTCAGGGGTTTGAATACATCTCATCTGCTGACCAGCGTCTGGGACCCATTAATCTGTTCTGTCAGCCTCATTTTATAAATGAAGAAACTGAGGCCCCAAGAGGTTAAGGGACTTGCTTAAGGTCACACTGATAGGTAGTGGCAGAGAAAAGACCAGAATCTGGCTCTCCTGACTCCCAGTTCAGCTTTCTTTGATCACAATTCATAAATGGTTGACTCTCAGTAGGATTGTTTTTTTAAAAAAATCTTGATCTTCAAAGCTTTCTCAACTTAAAATGCTGTTGTATTCAACCCCGAAGCTTCCCATGGAGTTCTGCCATGCAGCTGTGACTGTCCTCAGAGCTCAGGGCTAAATTGGAGACCTGGTCTTTGAAAACGCAGACACTAGCTTGTAATCATACTTTTCAAGTCAAAGAGTCAAGTCTCTTAATGTTTGCTGGAGTTTATGGGTTTCAACCCTGAAGGAAATAAAAGCAGTTGGAAGAAAGAATTAGGGGAAGCAAGTAAAGAGCCTTTGTTGATGGAGATAATTTCCAATGAAGTCTCCACTAGCTTGACTGAAGCATGACCCCTCCCCCCATCTCTAGAATGCAGCAGCAGTTCCATAAAACAAAGAAATCATGGAGGTTTGCACGGTACAGTATGGCGAAATTACGTGCTTCCTACCAAGCATCTCTCCTTAAAAGGAAAAGGAAAAGGATAAATTATATTAGGTTATTCTTTTGATTCCCTTTGCTGAGCCAGTTCCTGCTGCAGTGAGGAAAGCCTTATAATCAGATTTGTGCAAGTATTTCTAACCGGGCATGCTGAGCTTTGTCAGCATAAAATGTTTATAAACTGCTAACATACAGGCACTTTTTTTTTTCAGTCTATTTGTATGGTTTCATTTAATTTCACTTTTCTCCACCTGTAGACCAAATATTTCATTCCCAGACGGAGAAAAGAAAAAACTACTCACCTTTAAAACCCACTGTCCTCCCATCACATAAAATATTGGGAGATCAGAGAACACAGTTAACATTGAGTGTAACTAAAGGAATCAAACCCTACTTCCTGACAGTCTCAGTATGGAATTCACAACATTAGAAGATGTCTACCTAATACGGATGCACTTAACATAATCTACTAAATAGGACTGGTAACCATTACCTCTGAGCCAGAAGTAACACTGCCAGCCCATTCCACTGCCCACTTACCCAGTCATGCCACAACCTTGGGTTCTCCTAGATACTACCATAAATTGGGATATTTACAGCATGGGACTGGAACAATGCCATGCCTGCAGTCAGTGATAACCTACATTTCCAAGAAAGTATTATAAATTCAACCAAATCGCCTTCTAGTCATCCAGGTCAGAAGCCTAGGAGTTATCTTTCATTCCTCTCCTGCTTCTCTCCTATGCAGTAAGTCTCCAAGTGCTGGAAAGCATGTCTTCTCTTTTCTTCTTGGGTTTATCCTCTCCCTTTGGTTTCCAATGCTTGGGCCAATCTCTCAACTGTTTTTGTCTTAAACATTTCCAACAGTATTCTAATTCGTTTCCCTGTCGTTGATATCTCAGTTTTCCATTCATTTTTTACAATGCTACCGAGTTAGTTTCTTAGAAAACACAGAATTTATTATGCGACACACTTACTCAAAAGTCTTCCGTGGCTCCCCGAGGCCTGCAGAACAAAGCCCATCTGTTTGCATGGCTTCTCTAGCGCCATTCTCCCTTTCTAGCCACATAATCCTCTTTACCTGTTTACCTAACATGTTCCATCCACACACACAAGAAATCATTCATTTTGTGCATCTGTGTTTTGGGACTTCCAGTAACACGATGACTGAGATGACATAAATGAGCTCACCTCATGATAACTCATGGAAATTCTGAATAAAATAAAACACACACGCAGAATTCAAAGACATAGCCACCGCAAAAGAAAGCAAAGTAAGGTCTAGGTTATAGAAACAAGGAGTGTTGGTAAAGCCAGTACAATAAGAAGAGGGTGATGCCCCCAAGAGTTTCCGCTCCAGATAAGGGCTCGAGAGGGTAGAGACTCTGGTTCTAACACCTGCAAGTGGAAAAAGTAGGTAGCTTTTGGTCTATTAAAAAGGAAACTGGCTAAAGCCCTGAATAAATCCAACAGGCTCAAAGATCTGGCCCGTCTATGAAAGTGAGACCTCTCCCCATTAGCCAGAGAAAGCTGCAAGGAAGACCGCCATTTGACAGGCTGTTGTGGAGAGGAGGAGACAGTGGGGGTAGAGGCAGAAAGATGCCAATCAGAACTCAAAACCTGAGGCTCATGCCAGAAGGGGTTTGAGTCTAAATTTGTATTACCTGTGTTATAAAAGAACCCCAAATAAAAATTAGTCTGTGCTGTTAAATCCATTGATCCCAGGCAGATGCAAATGGAAACCTATTTAGTGAGGATGCTTCCTCAGTTCAGTGCCCATGGAGACGTCCCAGAAAAACAACAACAACAACAACAACACCCACAGAAGATATAAATAAAAAAATTACAGACCCCAAGAGAAAAACAATCCACCGTGACCCAGAGAAGATACAACAAACAAGAGAGCAGTTCAGCAAATACTACAGATAATAGAACAATCTGATAGAGTGGAAGGAGAGGACACTGAGTTCAACTGGGCCTCAAGGGACTAGTCTTAGAAATCAAAAACTATCAAGACAAGGCAACTACTCTTTGCAAAATTGTCTCTTTTAGGAGCTACATACTACCTTGATATGGCTTCTTACTGTACATTTCTTTAATTCTCTGTTCTTTTCAGATTACCTTTATCCACTTACATACTAAATACTATACTCGCATCATAAGTAACCTTTTACTTCCATTTGCAAGTATTCTTCCATATACCATATGGAAACCAGTATAGCTTACTGCTTGTAATATTCTATTCTGCAATGAAAAGTCCTGAGTTTATCCTGATTCTGCCACTTACTGGCTATATGACCCTAAATTTACCCTTTTTTTTTAAGTTCCTCATGTACATGTACATGATGGTCATTTGTAGAGATCCAGTGAGATAGCACCATAAACCTCCTAGCCTAGGGCTGGGCACAGAGAAGTATTAAATAAATGTTATTCATTATCATTAGGTGAATTACCTTGCCTGCATTATTATATTTCCTTAAAACAGTCTTGTAAAAGATATTATTACCTCCATGTGACATATTGGGAAAGAGAGTTCGTAGATGCTAAGTAATTTGCCTGAGGTAACACTGCTAATAAGAGGTGAAAGTAGAGCATGAACTCAGACGTCTTTGACTCCAGAGCTTACGTGGTCGGCCTCTACATGGTATTGCCAAGTTTACTCAGGACTCCAAAATGCTCACCCTCACCAAGAGCGTTATTATCTGCTAACTCCAGGATTCCCCACTGAGGGCAATTGCTGTGTGTCTTAATGTAAATTCACTATTTACTGAACATATGTATTGGGCTTCTTATATGGGTCTAAGCACTATGTTAGGTACAGGAATTACAGTAGGGAATAATGCTACTTGCAGTCTAGTGAGATGATCAGACAGGACCTAAGTAAGAATGTGTGTGTGTGTGTGTGTGTGCTTGAAATTGTAAAAAAAGACAAAGAAAAAAAGTTTTGTGAAAAAAATCATAGGTGCAGTGAGAGTAGTAAGTGGAACCTACCTTAGTGAGGATATAGTGGAAAGGCATCTGTTAGAAGATAAAATTTAAGCTAAGACTGAACGTATCCAAAGGAGTCAGCATGTAGAGTGAGCAGGAAGGAGAGTCATGCACAAGGAAGGGCATCACGCACAGAGGCCTTAATGTAGAAATCACCTCAGCCCACTGGAGGAATTGCAACAAGGTCAGAGTGGCAGGAGCATGGAGAGGAGGCCAATCAGAAGGATGAGGCAGAAGAAGGATCCCAGGGGCTGATCATGGAGTGGGTGTTGGGGAGGTGGGCAGGGAGAGGGTCATGTTGTGAAGTTGTTTTCGAGGACAGTGGGAAAGCATGGAAATTCTTTAAGTAGAAGGATGACATGTTCTGATTATATTTTTAAAACATCACTCTAACTAGAGAATGAACTTAACAGATGAGATGCTGCAAATAAAGAAACCAAGTAGGAGACTATGGTAATATGTTGATAAGGATAGCATGGTAGCAGAGAGGAGCGAGCAGATGTGAGACACACTTTTCAGGGGAAATGAAGAATGTTGCCGATAGATTGGAGAGATTCTGGTAACAGGCTCACTCATTCAAGATTCCACCTTATGACTCTTGAGTTACCACTTAGTGGATAAGCTTCTGGACTCTGCACCAGCTATGATTAGGGACAGGCACCCGGGATAGAGTAAAGGCTAGACCTTGGAGAACCTGTGGATTAGGCAAACTCCAAGAAAAATATTGATTACATTCCCTCTCTTCAAATTCCCACGCTACAGAATGAGCTTCTTGATGACATAGATTTTCATCTCATCTAATTCGTACCCCCGTATCAATTAACAATGTCTGTTACATAGTACATGCTCACTAAATATATTTTCAATTAAACTAAGTTACTCAGGACTAAAATCAATACCATATGAAACTGAAAGGCTGTCTCTTTTCTCCCTTATCTCTCTTCATCTGTTCCCTTTCCTCTCCATGTTCCTTTCCCTTCCACATAACTATTATTTTTTTTTACTTGCTGTCAGACTTTACCATTCAGAAATGACCAAAACAAAAGGAAAAAATGGTACAAAGAGAAAATCAGCAGTTCTGTTCAATAATAGCCAATTGTTTCCCTGACAGCATCCAGACAAATAGTCTAAATCACAAATGCATTTGTGACCCTCATTTTGGAAGGGCTGCTCTAATCTTAGTGACTGGAATTGAACTTCAAAAATGGGTAGCAAGGTCTTTGGGGGCCCCTCAATTTGCTGTTCCGACACCCCAGTGGCTGAACTGCTACCATCCTTTTTCATTCGCTTAATAAAAATAACAAGAAAAACCATAATAGCCAAATTTTTCTCTCAAATGCCAATGTAGAGAGCAATCATTCCCAAACTTCAAGGCAGTAAAAAGGCTAGTTTGAACAATGCTTTATTTTTACCTCATTTACTTCTCAATTTTTATCCCCAGATTAGATATATACTATAGAAGAGGAGACAATACTTCGAGCTACAGAGTAGTTTAAAGTTGCAAAGCAGATTAAGGAAAGAATTATGTATAATCACCATCAAATCCCTGTGTCCATCATCCTCCTATTATGCCTTTATGTAAGAAAGTCAAAGGTAGCCTAGATTTAAAATAAAAAAAAAAATCACAACATGACTGGAGATGGGTTCTAGGAGCTCCTTTTTAGAAAACAGCAGATCATGAAGCGGCCTTCGTGGGATAAAATAAACTTTGGGTAAAAATCCAGCTAAAATGCTATGGAGACTCAAAGTTATTATCAATTTATTTCACACTATGACTGCTTTCAGGTTTTTGTTAGACAAAATTTTCAAAAATGTACTTTCTTAGTTCTCCATACACCCATAAGCACTAAGGCATGCATAAGTACAAGATGCATATGTTTTATAAAACATCTAAAAATATATTTCTGTAAATACTGTCCCTCAGGAATATCTTATACAACTCAGTTTGAATGACTTATATGATTATAAGTACCGCGCGCTAACCGATTGCACCACTGGAGCTCCGAATGACTTATATGATTAGACAACTAAATTCTTCAGCTAAAAATGCTTACATATTTATTGTCTGAATAATGAAATACTTTAATGGGCATATTCTTTGGGTAGTGAATGTTTCAATGAATAATATGTGTACTTCTTTCAAAAGAAAAGGTTCTCATGTGCTCACAATATGGACTTTATTTTATTCCAATATCAATTTAATATGCACATTGAAAATTAAATATAAATAAAATGTATAGACATATACTTAATGTTTTATATAAAATCACATTAATTTCAAATGACAACTGATGTTGTTTTGCTGACTAAATTGCAGGTTTAATGAGAAAGATATATTTTAGGTCTAGTTCCCATTTATTGTGTCTAGAATTTAACTTCAATGACAATAATGCAAAGAATGACATTTTTTCCCCAAAAAAAGTTACTAATTACCTCAAATCTCTGTGTCCTATACCAGGATATTCAGATCCCACCTTTATGCAAACCGGCAACTAAGAAAGGAAGTGTCTCTTGATAATTCTGTAGAGATATCTTGTTTCCTTAAACATAAAAATAGACTTGTAGAATTACTAAAATTCAAATTGTAATTGGCATTTGGTCTAATTATGGCAGGAATCAGGAAAAGAAAGTTCCTTATTTGTATGTATGTGTGTGTGTGTGCATATGTAGATATGTATATTATACTTAACTTCTAATAAATTATTGCAGAATGGTGTGAACAAAGATGGGATCCAGACAATATATTCACCCCAAATCATAATATGTCACAAATTTCATGGCACAGATGCTTTTGAATTTTGCATACCTATACTGAAACCTGCCACATTATAAACATAGTTGACCCTTCAACAACATGGGTTTGAACTATGCAGTCCACTTATATGTGGATTTTTTACAGTATAGTACTGTAAATGTATTTTCTTTTCCTATGACTTTTTTTTAAGGTTTTTATTTATTTATTTGAGAGAGTGAGAGCAAGAGAGATCACAGAGGGAGAGGGAGAAGCAGACTCACTGCTGAGCAGGGAGCCTGATGCGGGGCTGGATCCCACGACCCTGAGATCATGACCTGAGCTGAAGGCGAATGCTTAATTGACTGAGCCACCCAGGCACCCCTTCCTATGACTTTCCTAATAAAACTTCATTTTCTTCAGCTTACTTTAAGAATACAGCCTATAATATAGATAAATACATGTTAATTGACTGTTTATGGTATTGGTAGGGCTTCCGGTCAACAGTAGGCTATTAGTAGTTAATATTTGGGGGATTCAAAAGTTGTACACAGATTTTCAACTGTGCAGGGGGTCAGTGCCTCTAACTCCAGCATTGTTCTAGGGTCAAGTGTATTTGTCCATTGTTTTTCTGTATTTGAACAACTGTGAAAAACCTCCACGTGGACAGTGTGCTAAGACACTATTTAGCCTTTACATGGTATGAAACACAATCATAAATCTATAAACAGGCACCAAAATCATCTGAAATGCACTTTGTCCAGAATGTTTATACTAAATTTTAGGTTATAATCCAAATAAAACACTCAATTTAAAATGTCTCCTACATAACTTAGATACCCAAGAGTCCACTCACATCACAAGCCAGTTTGATAAACACTAGTCATTTAGAACAATGATAGTCAACATTTTTTACCCCTTCATTGACACATACTGCAACTGTAGTATTCTTAAAAGGTTACCAAATAATTAGGTTATTTCCCTGTGGTTCAAAAAACCTAGTTGCAGAGAGAACTGCCTTCTTGAAAAGTCTGCTGTAACTCCCCAATGATATTTCAAGCTTCCTCCTGAAACACAATTATCAATGACATAAAAAGGACCATTTTTGTAGTAACCATATTCAGCCAACTAGAACTGAGAATTTGTTCCAAGTTTTCAGTAGGAGGTTCAGGGACATATATTCTTTGCAGGGAAAACTGGTCCTTCTTTGTAGAAAAAGCCACATTCTTCTACCAAGCATTCAGAACCAGAGGGACACACAAGAAAAGGGAGGGAATGCCCACCTGTAGAGCTTCATCAACCATTGGAGGTGACAACTGTCAAGCCCAGGTCATCCCCAAACCTAGCTAAAATTGTCAGCCAGGGCCTCCTGCCAGGGAATCCCAGAAAGTCCATTGGGAAAATCAATACAGTTTCTTGTACTTGGCAAAATCCTTCAAGTGTATCATTAAGGATCTAGAGGAGAGATTCAAACTTAAGGTATTTATTTTCTTTAAAGAGTTTAGGTGTGAGATGCCTGAGTACTGAGGATGAAAGGTTGCATTTATAATTACAAAAATTGTGAAAAATTACTGTTGTTCAGAGGTTGGCAGTGAGTGTGGATGAAAGGCTAAGATAAGTTTTTCTATCCAGAGGTTATTTAATTCTTTCAGCCAGCCCCCCCCCACCCCGCCCATAGGTTTATAAATTCTCAAATTAGAGAGTCTTAAAACAGAAGCGTCTATTTTGGCAAAGATTTATTAATATTATTTTATGCCCAATTTCTCATACCTGGGTTAGTTACACATAATGTTTTAATTCTGGCTTGTAAAAAATATTTTAAAAGATACATTCTTTATGCTTGTATCATGTATAATATAATTATAGACTACAGGGTACTATTTTGGACATGAGGTACAGGGTTTTGTCTTAATCATACTGTTCAGTTCATAGTACATTATTAGTGCTGGTCTGTACAAGACACTACTTTGTTTTATTTCACTCCCTTTTAATTCTATAACCCACTCACATTCCTCTCTCTCCCCTTAGCCAACAATTGTAATGTGTTTGATGTGTATCTTTCTGTTTGCATGTGCTTGTAGCATGCATATTGTTCATTTTTTTCCCATGTATTTTATTCTGTAAGATACTATATATTTCAGTCTGGCTATTTCCTTTCTAAGTAATCAATGTGTTGCTTTTTTCTTTTTCTTTTTTTTTAAAGATGAACCTATGTTAAGAATCATTTGATTCTGACTGCTGCTTAAAACTTATTCTGTGTCTATTTCCATCATGTTTTCCCTACTCCCTGTCCCCATGAAGAGCTCTCTCCACCACTGCAATGAACTTCCTCATACATGTACATTTAGGGGTTGGATGACCATATTGTCCAAGGTAAGTCACTTCTGAAAGTGACTGGAAGCAGTATTACTTGACCTCAAGGAAGCCAGGTTGTGTGGTCATTCTGTTTATGGACCTATGCGGGACCCTTTGGGATCTATGCCAAAGAACAGCATTCAAATATTCTAATCTAACTAGTACCAGGTTACTCACCAGAATGCAGTATTAATCTACATTTTCATCAGCCCAGACACAATTTCCATTTTTATATTATTTTCATTGTAATATTGCTTACATACGTGTTAAGATGCTTTTAAATTTATGGAATGTTCTTTTAAAGCAATGTCAAGCAAAACTAAGCCAAATATCTAAACAATTTTAAAGTCAAAGAAAATAGAGCAGTCTGAGATATAGCCAGGAGCCAAATGCATTCTCAGAGCCATATATTCATTTCTTTACACAATTGATATTCTCTGCACAAAGGTGTATTGGTAAAATCTTATACATCAACATTGCCAAATCTTTTCTTCCATGAGGATACACTTGATGATATTCACATTTGGAAATACTAAGATTATTTGTCTAGGGTTCATTATATATGCCCACAAGCTGTAAAATCATCTCTTTATCTCCCCCTGAACATCACCCAACAATGTGTTAGAACACTAGCTTTGAAAAACATCGTGATTTATTTCAATACATAAATACACAGTGCATAAGCCATCCTATGTAAGGAAATCTTCAAGGTACTAAAGTGCCCAAACTTCACTTTAATTCCAACTGTACTTCCTTATGTGATTCAAAAGCACAGCCAAGTACAGAAGCAAGTGCTTTAGAATACTTTCCCTGTACCACCCACCCCACTCCACCCTTCCCTATTTTTATGGCTCCCTGGATAAAGATTTTGTTTTCCACTGTTTGTTGCATGAAATCTATGAAATACAGGATTTTTTATATACAAATCAAAGACTTACTATATTATAGGGTTACCAGGAAATCTGGAATCACTGGAAATGTCTGTCTTGTTCACTGAAAGTATTATAGACCAAGGGGATCAACAGAAAAAATGTCAAAGCCAAGCAATATAATATTAAAGTGTTTCCCCATCCCCTGAACATTTTCGACATATGGTGGGTTATGATGAGAGAAGGTAAAATAGAAGAATGTCAGAGAGGATATTGAAATATTAGGATGTATGGCATCTTGGTGAATGAAACAAACCTGGAACATGATGTATTATGATCATTTGGTGCACCAGTCATCAAGAGAGCAAAGAACTCTCTTATGAGCCAGACCATCCTCTGTCTTCTCCATACTGTTCAGAACCTTAAAGGGCAATAACAGCTACTATAAGAGGGTCCAAGTAAGTATGAAAAATAGGTCTAATTATATATTTGGCAGTAGCAAGAGAGACAAAAAATTTGCTCCTCCTTTGCGACCTTAAAAAAATTTAAATTTTGATTTTTTAAATATTGCTAAGTAACAAGGTCACAGACATCCTCTCCTTATTTCTCTCTCTCTCACCCTAGTTACATATCCTTGATCTGCACCTTATCCTTCACATGCTTCCTTTTGATTAGCCCAAATCACAATGTCACCTTTAAGAGCAGCTACTTGTCTGAGTGTGGATGTAGTCAATAATAGAAGGTCTTTGAGAATGGACAACTTTTGCCATTTCCCTTTCTAGTTATGTAGTGCTAATACAGAAAAACTATCAAGTTTTCATTTTGTATCCAAATGCTATACCAAATTTTCTTTTTAATTCTAGCAGTTTTTGCTTTGCCCTATTTCATTTTGTTATTGTTAGACTGTTTATACTTTGTTTTGGATTTTGTTTGTTTCAACAGAGTACCTTGCTTTCAGCAGAGACATTATTTGCCCAAAGAGATATCTTTTCTTTTCCAGTTTACATTCGTTTGTTACATTGTTATTTGTCTACATTTGCAAGTCTCTCCAAAGCACTGTTGAATAATACCATGATAGCAGCAAACTCTGTTAGTTCTTGATTTTGATTGAAATGGTTTCAGTGGCTCCTATTTATTTGGAGGTTTTAGCAAATATAATTTATCATATTTAAGTAATAGCCCTCCATTACTTGTTTAGAAATGACTACTGATCTTCCAAGTCCCTCTTCAGCCCCTATCTACCTAGCAGTGGTGTGCCTGAGCCAGCTCACCCAGGTTGGGGATACCCAATTATAAAATCCCTATCCAACTCCACTCAGTGTTATCATGTTGGCCAACGGTTGAAGTATTTTTAAATGGCAATGGTGGAAGTATTTGCACCATGGAAATCAGCAAATGCAACAAATCAGGGTTGTTTTTGTTTTTTGGAAAGTTGATTGTTAAACATTTACCACACACCACAGGACATAATCATGTAGTCTTTCTCCTTTGATTTAATTAATATAATCCATTCATTCAACAAATGCTTATTGAGCAGACACTGTATAATAGGTGTTGTTCTATAATAGGTGGTTCTGTACTGGGGATACAGCAGTGGAAAAAAAAAAAACCATGCAAAATTCTTTCCCTCATGCAGCTTAACATCTAGTAAAGTTTATATTCTATGATGTGATTATGTTGACAGACTTCCTGGTATCCAACTATATTTTTATTATGGAATAAATGCTAGCTGGCCAGAGGATATATTCTTTTCATATAGTGCTGAATTGAATTTTCTTATTTAGAATGCTTGCATCTAGGTTCATCAGTGATAATAGTTTTTAGTTGAAGGGTTATTTTTGTATTATGTTCATCAGGTTTTGCTATTAATGTTATTCTATATACATAAAATTAACTGAGGGATTTTCACTCCAATTGTGAAGTCTGGAATAGCATAAATAACATTGAGATCATCTGTTCTTTAAAGGTTGGCTAGAAACTCAGCTGTGAAACCATCTGGACCAGGGTGCCTGTTTTGACGGTAAATCTTTAATTGCCCTTCCGATCCCTTCTATGGCAATGTGTCCATTCAAACTTTTTATTCCTTGGCATAACATACCTTTTGATGGAAAACAGCCATTTTATCCAGATTTTCAAATGCATCACCAAAGAGCATCACTAAGTATTATTTTATAATTTTTTAAGTCCTTCCATATCTGTGTTTGATACACGCTTTATATTTTCTCTCTTACTCTACATTCAAGCTTCTGGAAGATTTTATCTATTTGGTTAGTCTTTCCAAAGAACAAGCCCTTGGATTTATCTTACTTTGCACTCTTTTTGGTGTTGTTTCTACATCAATTTCAGCTTCTATCTTTATTATGTTTCTTCCCAATATCTTTCGGTTAATTTCATCGCTCCTTTTTCTAATTTCTAAAAATTATGTCAAGTTCCTTTATCTTTAGCATTCTTTAAAAATGATGGCATTTAGTGTTAAATGTTTTCCTCTTAGTATAATTTCAACTGCAAACACAGATTTTTATATGAAATCAATTTTTTTTATTTCAAGACAATTTATAATATCAATTTGAATTTCTTTTTTGATTTCAGAGTTAATTATGGGAATATTTCTTAATTTCAAGTAGTTAATATTTTTTGCTCATCTTATTTTTTAATTGAATTATCATTAACATTTTGGCTCACCACTTTTTGCCTTTAAATTTGTTAAATTTTTTCTTTTGCAGTCAAGTACACAATTTTTATAAATGTTCCATGAAAGTAAAAATTTAGATATTCCATATGTAGATTTAAAATGTGAGAGTGTTATGAACTGAAATGTGTTCTCCTAAATTCCATAGGTTAAAGCCCTAACCCCATGTGTGAATATATTTGGAGATAAGGACTTTAAGGAGGTAATTAAGGTTAAATGAGATCATAAGGGTAGGACCCTAATCCAACAGTACTGTTGTCCTTAAAGAAGAGGAAGAAATACCAGGAGTTCACAGGAACAGAGAAAAGACCATGTGAGGAAATAGCAAGAAGGCTGTTGTCTGCAACAAGGACAGAGGCCTCTAGAGGAACCAACCTGCTGACATCTTAATCGTGGACTTCCAACCTCCCGAACTGTGAGTAAATAAATTTCTGTTGTTTAAGCCACTCAATGATATTTTGTTATGGCAGCCCTAGCTGTGAAGTACATAACGATAAAAGATAAAGTCAAATTTATTTATTATAATTACCCAAAGGATGCAAAAATACTGATTCAAAGGGGCACATGCACCCCGATGTTGATAGCAGCATTATCAACAATAGCCAAATTATGGAAAGAGCCCAAATATCCATTGACTAATGATGGATATATATATATATATACACATACATATAATGGAATATTACTCAGCCATCAAAAAGAATGAAATCTTGCCATTTGCAATGACATGGATAGAACTAGAGGGTATTATGCTAAGTGAAATAAGTCAGAGAAAGACAAATACCATATGATCTCACTCATGTAGAATTTAAGAAACAAAACAGATGAACATAGGAGAAGGTAAAAAGAGAAGAGAGAGAGAGAGAGAGAGGCAAACCATAAGAGACTCTTAACCATAGACAACAAACTGAGGGTTAATGGAGGGAGGTGGGTGGGGGATGGGCTAGATGGATGATGGGGATTAGGAGAGCACTTGTTATGATGAGCACTGGGTGTTATATGTAAGTGATGAATCACTAAATTCTACTCCTGAAACCAATATTACACTGTAGGTTAACTAGCTAGAATTTAAATAAAAACTTTAAAAAAATTATTATTTATATTATTTCTATTTTGTATTTTCTTGCATACTTTGGGGCTACTAGATTCAGCCCATTTGCAGGAGGTGTATGGAAATTTCCCATTATAACTACTATTTATCAGGTTTTCCTTGTATTTCTAACAGTTTTTGCTTTATTTACTTAAATGTTCTGATGTTTAGTGCATACAGGTATTATAGTTTACTCATAAATGTTTCCTTCCATAACTGCATAATATCCCTATTTATCCTGTTACTGTTTTTTAATCTTGTTTAGTGTGCTAAACCTTAGTTTTATTAATTATGGTCTAATATTAACATTGCCACTAACATTGTTTTCTGTTTGCTTTTTCCTTTATCCAACTTACACTTTGGGCATTTTTTCTATCATTCTGCTTTAAGTGTTTCTTGCAAAAACAATATATTTTTGGATTTTGTTTTTTAACCTGATACAGCTATCTTTGACAACCTATTTACTTCATTTGCTAGGTTTTACTTTTTCCATTACATTTAGTATTCATTTAATTTTGTTGCTTATTTTCTTTCTCTGATTCTGAGCTAGTTTAATGAAGTTGCTATTTAGTCATTCTTTTCTTTTTATTTAGACATTTTACTGTGCTCTTTACTTCTACTAGGGCAACTTTCCTTCTTGAAACTCATAATCTGCCAATTATTTTCACAAATGTGATGTTCTATGTCCCAGTTACTTCCACCCTAATCCAATCAGATTAGACCTTTAGAATATTTTGTCTTTTCTACTCTCCCAACAAATGAAACCTTTAGATTGATTTTACTTCACTTCTCTCACCATACCTAACAAATTCCTAAGCTTTGCTTCATTTAGTATTATAACTAGAGATTATTTTTGGTTCCATTGCAACATGACTCTTGTATTTCAATAATTTTTGTTTTATAACATATTTTCAGGCATTCTGTCATATTAAATTTAGCTTTTGCAACATAAATGTATGTTGCAAGTTTTATTGACAACCACTTGCCTCTTTACCTTCCCCTATATTAAGGTTTATCTTCCAGGTTTTTGCTGTTGGAGTAGATGGGGCAAGTGGATAACACATTTTTGAAATCCTTCTATGTATCTGAATAGATTTCTTTCATCCTAACAGACGATTATCAGTGCTTTTCTGTCAGGCATCTCATATTTCCTAGCTTTTAATTTGCTGATGCAAAGTCTGATGTCAGTCTGATTCTTTCTTATTTTTGCCTGTAAGATCAAAAAATATTCTTTCTATTCTTGAAGTTTAGGAATATCCCCAGGATATTCATACAAGTTTTATCTTCAACTTTGTGAGCTCCTTTAATCTGCAGACTCAATCTTTTTTTAGATCAGGGAAATTTTAATCTATTGTTTACCTCCTTTCCATCTCTTTTGTTTTCTCATCCTGAAATCCTATATTTTGATTGTTGGGAAATACGAATATGTCAACTAAATCTGTTATGTTTTTCCAATTCTTTTTATTTTTACTCTGGTATTCAGATTATTTCTTCCATTTGATCTTCCAGATCTGCCGTCTGGTTTCACCAATCCCCTTTCAATGTATCTCCCAAATTTTAATTGAGAAATCATGGTTTGTTTAGTTATCTTAAATCAAATGTGTCCCTCTATTCAGTAACTGAATCTAATGTTCTAATACACTTTAGTTCATGTTATTATCTGTCTCCTCCAGCAGTTCTGCTTCATTAGGAGATTTTTGTTCTGGGTGTGCATTCACTTATTTATTCAGCGATCAATTCAATGAATGTGTTGTATGCCTACTATGTTTTAGGGACTTTTATAAATGCTGGGGAAGAGTGGTGGAAAAGACAGAAAAACACCTCTTCCCTCATGGAGAGATGAATAGATAAATGGAATACATAGTGTATCAGAGTGATAAATGACCTAGAGGAACTAAGGTAAGGGAATAGAATGAGAAATTTAGGATAAGGGGTAGATTGCAATTTTACATAGACAGCCAAGAAAATCTTCATTAAGAAAGTAAAAGTTAAAAAAAAAAAAAAGGAAAGAAAGAAAGTAAAAGTAGAGCAAAGACCTATAGGAGGTGGAACCCTTAGAAGATGAGCATTCCAGGTAGAGGGAACTCAAGGTCAGGGTGGTCAGAACACAGTCATGTAAGCCTGTCTCAGAGTCTTACCACCTTGCACAACTCTAGAGAAGTATTTACATTGGAGTCTATGTAAATGAGAACCCCTATAGCACAAAAATGTATGGATACAAACAGAACAATTAGGAAGCTATTGCAATATTTGGGCAAGAAACAATGATAACTTGTACCAAGTTAGTAGTAGTAGAGGTGATGAACAGTGGTCAGATTCTACTGGTATCTTGAAAGTAAAGCCACCTGTTCATTCATTCATTCAACCAGAGCTGGTTTCATGGACATGCAACCAGTTCAGGAGCAGAAGGCCCTGTGCTTTAGAAGGGCCCATGCTTAGTTTGATGCTTTGTTGTGGCTATTTGAAATTCATAATAATTTTTAAAAAGGGGGCCTAAATTTTTACTTTGCACTAGACCCACAAATCATGTAGCCAGTCCTGTAGGCAGCAAATATTTATTGAGCATTTATTATTATAGGATCTGGCATTACATCAGGGAAAAAAACAGGAGAATTACTCTCATGGTGTTTACATGGATGAAGCATATAACGGGCAATGAACATAATAATAAGTCAATTATTTAGTGTGTTAGAGGTATATTGTGCTATAGAGAAAAAAGAAGAAGATGGTAAAGGGACTTGGGGGAAAGTGCAGAGCTCAAATTACATGATTTAATGGGGTAGTCAAGATAGGCCTTGTTGAGAAGGTGAGGTATCTGAAAATACTTAAAGGAAGTAAGGGATTTGATGAAGGAATGCCTGGGGAATGAGGCTCCTTAGGAGCAGCTAGCAAAAGACCCTATGAGGGGAGTGTTCCCACTATGTTCCCAGAGTAGGATGAGCAAAGAAGAAAGTAGATGAAGAGGAACAACGTCAGGGGAAGGGGACAGATACTACAGGACTTTGTAGGCCACTGAAGCGCTTCAAATTTTACTGAGTGAAATGGGAGCCACTGTAGGGACTTGGACAGAGGAGTCCCATCTGACTATGTTTAACAGCATTAATGTTGTATAGAGAATCAACTGCAGGAAGGGAAAGTTCTAACCAATTGCAAAGCTATTACAATAATCCAGGTGCAAAATTAAAGGTAGTTCAGATAAGGGTGATATCAAGAAAAGTGGTAAAAGTGGTCAGATTTTAAACATATGTTGCAGCTGGAACCAAAAGAATCTCCTAAATGGTTGGATGTGGGGTGTGATATGGAGTAGCCAAGAACAGCTCCAGGGTTTGGGTCCTGAGAAACTGAAAGAATAAAACTGCTGAGAAACTAGATGGATGAAAAAAACAAGTCTAGAGATGATCATGAGTTCAGTTTTGGACTCGAATTTGGAATGTCTCTAAGACATCCAAGTGGATGTGGGGCAGAGCTTTATCTAGAGATCAGACTAGAGCTCTGTGCTGGGGATATAGTGTCACTGGAATATAAATGGTATTTAAAGCACTAAGACTATGTGAGATGATCAAAAGAATGAGTGTGATTGGAGAAAAGAGCCAAGCACTGAGCCCTGGGACATTCAACATTAAAGAACTGGGAAAAAGAGAAAGAACCAGCAAAGCAGAGTAAAGAACAGTAAGCCATAGTACAGGAAGCACAGTCACAAAATAATGGGAGAAATAGAATTAGAGACAGTAAATGTAGACAATTCTTTCAAGAATTATCACTCCAAAGTGGAAGGAAAAAAATGGACAGAAGCTGGCAAGAAAGAGAAAAAAATTAAGCGTTCAAGCTATTAAAATTAACAGTACGTTTGTATATTGGAGGGAATAATACAGTAGATTTAGGAGATGAGTTAGCTTTAGATAGGAGCAAGTTGAGTTGTTGTTGTTCACCTATGATCATGTTGTAACATGGAAGTTGTTCATCTAAGGTCATGTTGCAACAGGAAGGACAGCAGAATATATAGGTAGAGATACTGGTAATAAATTAATGTAGCACTTTGAGTGTGTGCAGGTTTTCTTCTAATTTCCTTCATTTTCTAACATAGAAAAGCAAGGCACTTGGGCGCCTGGGTGGCTCAGTTGGTTAAGCAACTGCCTTCGGCTCAGGTCATGATCCTGGAGTCCCGGGATCGAGTCCCGCATCGGGCTCCCTGCTCGGCAGGGAGTCTGCTTCTCCCTCTGACCCTCCTCCCTCTCATGCTGTCTCTCATTCTCGCTCTCAAATAAATAAAATCTTTAAAAAAAAAAAAAAAGCAAGGCACTAAGTCAACAGGATTTGCTAAAGGACTGGGTATGGAGTATACAGAAAAGGGAGGAGTAAGGTTGACCCCAGGTTTTTTGGCCTGAACAATTGGAAAGTCGCAGTTGCTATATCTAGGCTAGATATAGAACTGGCTCATACTAGCTCATGAGAGCCAATTGTTAAATTTTCAATGACTCAGTAAGCCAGTCATTAAATACAGCCATTATTAAAAACTAAATTATATAAACATCCAATCAAATAAAATATTAAAAACAAAATTAATACATATTATCAAAAATATTTAAAACAAAAATAATATACACTTGACACTGATTAGCTTACTGTGTTTCACCACATTGATGTTCTTGAGGTAATTTACATCTATTATATCCATATGACATAAATACAATATGGTGGTGTGTAACTGTGTATCTCTTCCCAACAGTCCATTCAGTGATGTCACACTGGTAGCTTGAAATCAGCTATGGTAGGAGTATTCACACCACAGAAATTGGAAAATGCTAAGAATCAGAGCTTAATTTATTATTTCATTGCTTGTCTAGACTTAAGAAAGTGATAGAGAAAATGCTAATATTGTAGATTAAATTTTAAAGTATATGGTTGTGTCTGTCACATTATGAAAACACAAAAAGCTGGAGAAATATTCTTCCAGTATACAAAAACATTCATCTGATTCAGCAAAGTCCCTGTGTCATTGACAAATGAGTGAAGTTCTAACACATATTTTTGTTGCTTCTCTTTCATCTTAGTAAAGTAAATAAAAATAGTAACCAACATTCATATTAGAACCACGCTTGTTCACCAATTGCAACCATAGGTTGGCTACAAATAGAAGAGTTTGTCAAACATCAACAAAAGCATTCTGTGAGAATCAATTGGCTGTCAGTAAAATGTATGATAAATGTGTATATATACTTTTTTTTTTCCAGAACGGCAATTGTTAAACACTTAGTAGCTCACCACTGTCTTTACTAAAATGGAAAAGAAAGAGAGGAGCCAGTTTGTGGAGGATTATCACCAGTACTGCATGTTCTTTCTCCACCTAATGCCAGAGATTTCTCTATCCTTAGGTGCTTTGCTACTCATCACCCACTTCTGGAATAGCAGTGATCTAAAGAATGGCAACAGAAAGAGAATAGGGATATCAACCAGTCTGCTCTTAGCTCCCCTTGTGCGCCATATAATTCCCCACCATTCCTAGTCCCCCACAAGTTTCCCTGAATCTCTAGGACGAGTGTAGACATAAAGAAGACTCCAAGGTGATGATGGCCTCAAGGAAAAGCCTGGGGCCTACTCAAGCCCCAACTCAGTCCCCAACATTACCTGTCTATATTACCCGACTTTCAGAGTCAAATGTGGAATTATCAGGTTTCATGCATTCATCCACATGCACTGTGTTATTGGCAAGACCATGTGGAAAATGGAAGGAGCACTGAACTTCAAAGCCACAGACTTAGGTTTTGGCACCCTCACTCATTTTAGGCAAATAGCTAACTATTGACTGGGGAGTTTGGTCTAAGTGAAGTTTACATCCTTATAATTCTAAATGGCATGTTGGTAGAAGTAATGAAAGCAACTTCCTGGCCTGGCCCTTAAAAACATCCTACAGGATACCACCTTTACTATGGTAAGCCACTGAGATTTCATGAGTGTGACTATTGCAGCAGGTAGCACTAATTACCCAGACTAGTAGCCTTCCTATTTTCCAGAAGATTAAAGTTCCCACTAATCCATGCATCTATCAAGTAGCAACTTTCTTTCACATTAAACCCTACTCCTATTCCTTTTCTCTTCCTCCCAAGAGGACAAATATTGAAAATATGGTTCTGCTTCATGTGACAAAGCAAATATGAGAGTCTAATATATTTTGATTGTCAGTTTCATTTCATCAAATTAAACCTTAATATATTCACAAGTAATCCTCTATTGTGATTTAAGGCAGACATAGTAAAAATGATTCTATTTCACAAATTTCCTTTAAAAGTATCTAAAGACTTTTGTATGCAGCCTACTATTGACATGTCTAGCTAATATTTTAAGTTACCTAGTACTCACTTTTTAACTTTTTATCTTAAAATGATTGTAGATTCATGAGAAGTTACAAAAATAGTTTATAGAAGTAGAACATAGAGGGGTGCCCAGGTGGTTCAGTCGGTTAAGGATCCAGCTCTTGGTTTCAGCTCAGGTCATGATCTCAGGATCATGAGATCCAGCCTCATGTCAGGCTCTGTGCTCAGCATGGAGTCTGCTTGGGATTCTTTCCCTCTTCCTCTCCCTCCCCATCTACCCCCACCCTGAGGCAGTGCGAGTGCACGTGTGCTCTCTCTCTCTCCCTCTCTCTCAAATAAATAAATAAATAAAATCTTAAAGGAAAAAAAAGTAGTAGTAGTACAAAGAGTTCCTTGAACCTTTTCCCCAGCTTCCCTAATGGTGACATCTTATATAACTGTAGTACATTATCAAAATCAGGAAATTTACATTGGAGTAATATTGTTAACTAGACCGCAGAATTTATCCAGTTTGCATTTTTGATGCATTTTTTTAATTTTTGATGCAGTTTTAATGCATTCATGTGTGCGTGTGCATATGTATGTGCTTCAGTGTAATTTGGTCCCATGTGAAGACTCATGTAACCACAACCACCATCAGGAACAGACCTTTTCCATCACCACAGAAGAACTCGCTCATGCTACTGCTTTATAATCGTACTCACTTCATCTCAACCCTGTCCCTGTCTCGTAGCAACTGCTGTTCTCTATCACTATAGTTTTAACATTTCAACAATGTTATGTAAATACAATCACACAGTATGTAACCTTGAAACTGGCTTTTATTTTCACTAAGTATAATGCCTTTCCGATGCATTCAAGTTGTTACATGTATCAGTAGTTAGTCTCTTTTTATTACGGAGTAATATTCCATTGTATGTATATACCATATCTGCTCAACCTTCACCGACTGAAGGACATTTGGGTAGTTTCCATTTGGGGGCTATTAAAAATAGTGTTGCTGTAAACATTCATGTGTAGGTTTTTGCATGAGACAGGTTTTTATTTTTCTGGCATAAATGGCAAAAGTGCAATTCCTGGGACTTACGCTAAATACATGTTTAGTTTTATAAGAAATCACCAGACTATTTTTCAGAATGGCTACATCAATTTACATTTCTATCAGTAATATATGCCTGATTCAGTTTCTCTGTGTCCTTGCCAGCGTTTGATATTGTCATTAGTTTTAATTTTAGCTGTTCTAGTAAGTGTGTCGTGAGATCTCATTGTGGTTTTAATTTGCATTTCCCTAATGGCTAATGATGTTGAACAACTTTTCACGTATGTGTTTATTTGCCTTTCATATTTTCTCTTTGGTGAAATGTCTGTTCATGTCTTTTGTCCATTTTCTAATTGGATTGTTTGGGTTTTTACTTTTGAGTTTTGAGAGTTCTTTGTATAGTATAGATCCAAGTTCTTTGTTGGATACATGCTTTGAAAATATTTTTTCCCACTACTGCTATTATTAACCCCTAAAAAAAGTGTATCAAAGAACAGCTAAAGTTCTCACAACCTCAAATGAGTTTGAATGAAGATGTTGAAAAATTGGGGATACTTTAAGAGACTGTCATTAATAGTCATTTCCCAACTTTTTCTGAAATGATGAGAAATTATTATTGCCTTTTAGGTAGCAGATGCATGAAGGTTATTGAGACCCAGTGGGGCAAAGTTACATTCTAGTGCACCTACAGCAGACTGATTAATTCTCATTACCTTAAATTGAAGACAGGAGGATAAGAGCATCGAAGTGATTTACTAAGAAGTTTATCAAGCATATGCCAATATAATTATTTTTTTAATCCAACAAGAAAATAGGTGTCAATAAATAAGTCATTAATAAGCTAAAGGGACTTATTTCCAGTGTATTGAAATTGGAAGAGAAGCTTACTTAAAGATTAAGAAAGACATCAAGGAATATATTTCAGAAAGATTAACAAGTACTGTTAATGAGCTAAGTACTTGTCTCTAAATAAGAGAAACGCCTAGAGACAAGAAAAACTAGGAGAAAGAAAAACATTTTATTAACAAACAGAAAATCATAGTGCAATATACTAACTAAATATTAAGAACAATTACTATTACTACTAAGTTTTTAAACTGATAAGAAAAACAAGTCATCTTAATAAGGGTGAGAAATAGATATTTGCTTACTACCTGAGAAAACAAAATAACCCTCCAGGGTAGTTTCAAAAATAAAACACTTTGGTAATTAAAATAAAATTAGAATTAGAATTAATGGATTAGATTCTGTATATATGCAGATAAAGCAGTAATATAATCAAGCATAATGATGGAAACGGAATAAAGTGTTATTGGTGAGACCTTGCTTCACATTATCAAATTCTAGAAAACCCTGGGCAATCAAGATAATAATCTTTAATAGGTATTGTCACTTTGTATTAATGAGAATATTAATACAATTTTTTAAACTCCACTAAAACCATCTGTTAACTTGTCTAATCTGGACTACATAGAAAGCTGTAAGTTCTGAAAAATCTCATTTCAAATGAGAATTCTACTTAAAAAAATTAGTCCTACAGAATGATCCCTATGTTGAGGGGAACACTGGACTGCAAAACTTGATCTAGTTTATCACCTCCATAGCCTAAAATGAAGAGGCATTTTATATATGTTATATACTAATGGCAAGAAAACACTACATGACTCTTCGTGTCTGCTGCTAGATTTGGAAACAAAAAACTAGAGCTTCCGATTCCACATCTGGGAATTGGAGTTGGCCAAAAAAAAAAAAAGTTATCAATTAATATCTGAACCCTAACTTTTTCTTATCAACCAAAACCATTCTCCCTTTTTAGCACCACATGTCCATCAACAGCAAAAGCTATTCCCACTTACCCAGGTTTGAGAACATTCATCTTCCTTCCACTTTAATTACTGTATCAGACAGCCACGTGTTCTCTCAGAATTTACATATGGGGAAGGGTTTATTCTATTACCTGAGACTGGATACTAGGGTCTTTGAAGGCTTAATCAACAGAAGTCAAAAACTCTCATTCCAAAGCCTCGCGGTCTCTTTAAGCCTCCTGCACGGTGAAAGCAACACGCACCTGTGGCACACAGTTTCTTTGGGAGAAGTCAACAGAATGGGTCCTTTAGTTACACACATGTAAGTAACTGATCCACTGATCCTGAGGGAAACTTTGAAGTCACCGGTAACCTGTTTTATGTTTTAGAAAAGATGTTTTTAGATAAGCTGAGTGCGTTGTTTAAAAATGCAAATAGGATTCTGCCCAGGAGCTGGCTGCCCTTGTTTGGGTAGGAGAGAAGAGAGGACGGTAAGGGGCCAGAGAAGATATTAGTTCAGTTTCTATATGATTGATGCAGTGTACTGGATTTCAAATTATTCCTTGTTACTGTGGAGGGTTTTTTTTGCTTGCTTGTTTTGTGTTATGGTTGTTTGACTGCCTTTTTACAATGAGTAGAGATCTTGACATTGAAAAGCTTGCCAGAAAACCTTGCAGACTTTGTCTTCAATTCACATTGGAGGAGAGGTTGTAAAAAGGAGCTATGCTGGACTGTTGTTAGCTCTCATGCTGTGGTTTTTCAAAAGGCAATGAAGCCAGAATGCACAGACGTTGGACTGCTGGGCACTATGTTACAAGACCTTGCATGGTTTCCTCTGAAGGGAGAGGACATTCCCATATCCAATTGTGTTGAACCAGAAAACAGTTTGAGGAGCATCTCTCCCTCTCTCAGTGGCATGGTAATTGGGCTTAGGCTCCCAAGCAGCTTGCTCAGAGCCGTGGAAGGGGGACCGGTGATGTCAGGTGAGGGGTTCAGGCCAGAGGCCAAATTGGGACAGTGAGACGTGGAAATCAAGTTCCATAGCTGGTCGTACATTAATTCCCATGGTGTTTCCCCCATTGTCCCTGAACTGTCAATAAAATCTTAACAGAATTCAGGGTCTAGTGTCAATTCTGTGTAGAGAGTTCGGTAAAGATCCTAACTTAATGAGGAATGATGGGATGAAAGAAAAATCGGGCCAGAACAGTGAAACCTTTGTTCCAGGCTGTAAGAGTAGGTTAGAGCTTCAGGAAGTAAGAGATGGAGACCCTGGTGGAGGGGCTGTTTGACAAGGAGCCTGGAGAAGAAGAGGTGGGGAGATGAACCACCCCGCAGACAGAAGATATGACTTCCAGAAGGAAAAAAAAAAAAGAGGGCCATAAGAGGATCTAACACCCAAAAATCACAGTGGCTGCTCACTCAACATCAATGACCATTTACACTCAATTAGAAAATTCAGACTGCTACGGGCTGGAAATGCAAGAAACAATAGAATGGCTTTTGACTTCATCCCTTCCCACTCTGTTCCTAGCACCATCATCACTGTGGCTCCAGAATCCAGATTCCTGCGCTTACCTCCTGACTAAAAGTCAGAAGCCCAGTCATTCTCCCTGTCCCATGGCCTGAACAACACCTTGAAGTTAACCTTCACAAAACATTGACCTCACCACAAGGCTGCCCCTCCCACACAAATGATACGCAGTGGCACAAAATTTCACAGCCTGGAGAGCAACAAGGACACCGAGGACAAGAGGCAGGGAAACAGACTTTAAAGAACATGAAGGAATTAACCAAATATCTGGGCTGGAGACCCTCACATGAAAGGGAGAGAGTAGGAATAGACCTTACACATCTCGGCCCAATGATGCCAATAGGAAGGAAAGCCAAAACAAGAGCCCCCATCAGTGAGGGGGGTGGAGACGTACAGGGGAGGGCTGTGCTGGAACCTGCCAGGCAAGCCTACCAGCTGACAGCTGCCTTAGCTGAGAAGCAGGCCTCAGCGCCCTACACCCCCTTGGTGGGACACGGCACAAGAAACCACTCTGGGCCATGAGAGACAGGAAAACATGGGCCTTAAGGAACATGAAAGAGACAGAAAACTGTTGCAAGGACTAGGGCTGTCATGCACCAGAAAGCCAGGTAGGCCTCTTGCAGGGAACTGTGTGCCCACAGGGTGACTAGGTCCTTTTGGGGGAGCTTGGAGACAGGAGTTAACTGCTAACCTCCAACTGCTCCTTATCAGAGCCCTGCAGGCCTCCTCTGAAACATCTCAAGGTGGGGTTTGTGGTTGGGATAAAAATAGCTTATGTGAGCTTTTCTCTCTAGGAATCCTTGCTCACAAATAAACATAGATTGCAGCTCTCCCAGAAGCTCCCTCATCCTGCCCTGCACACACGCAGTCACCAAAATTGTCCATTTTTCTGGTCAATGACCAGTGACTGAAGAAGGCCCCTGTATCGATCTCCTTTTTCCCTTAATAACTTGGGTCTCTTCAAGTGAGAGAGAAAGAGAGAGAAGCAGATACTCAGAGAGTGAGGAGACAGAGCGACACACAGAGACAGAGGAGGGAAGGGGAGAACACATGAGCAAGGTAGTAAGCTAAGTATTCACTGAGCACCTACTAGGCACCAAGCGCTACTGTCAGTGTGCAGAAAGATCAGCAAACAAGACACAAGAAACTCACATTGTAGAATGCGTGCAAAGGTGCTCTTGCCTGCTACTCCCTGCTTAATACGGCACTGAGCTCTATGCATTATCTTTTTAAGCCCCGAAGAAATGGCGATGAAACAAGAAGTTGGAGGCAGAGACAAGACTGCCCTCAAGACAGAGGTAGAAATGGAGAAGATTTATGCAAAATGATCTGGATTCTGCCTTGCCGAGAGAACCCAGTTTTCTGTACTTATTCACTTCAGGCTCCATTCTGGAATCAGATGGTCTTCCAAAAACCTCAGCCAAGTAAAGCAAAAGAGTTCCAAGGATGAATAAAGGAAAAAGTTTCTAAGTTTGCCCAGCACTTAGGCCATGTTAGAGTGGGCTGGACTTGGCTGGATCCTCCCGGTTATTTATAGAGCTAAGCGCACACTAAAACATGCTGCAATTGCAGATGGCTGGGCCAGACGATCTGTCACAGTCCCTTCCAACTCCATTTATTTTGTGATTTTTCATTTTTGCCCTAGTACCTATCACAAGGGCTAACAAGTGAACCATTAGTAAGTGGGAGAAAAGAGGCCAAACAAAAGATTTGGGGTTTTGTATGGCAAAATCAATTAAATACTATAAACGGGGTGGAGGGGATGTGTATCTAATTTGAGAAAACCTAATCAGCAAGGATATCCTCCAATGACTTGTGCTTAAGGTGATTTCATATAACCACCAGGCCATAAAGAACCTGAGAGGCCATCAGAAGAGCCACTCGTTTTGTAGGCAAAGCTGCTGTGGCCAGGGGGGTGACACCCATGCCCAGGTCCTCTGCTCCTTGTCCAAACGGCTTACAGCTAAGCCACAGTTCAAGTCATTTTACTAGAGATTGCCATCTCAGTTAAGGAACTTCTAAATAATTCCGGTCCCAGGAAAAGTTAAAATAGAGACATTTGCTGCGTTTGATATGCTAATGTGTGTGATTTGTGAATATGATATAATTTTATATATACATTCATATAAAATTTAATGATTATCTATAGAGACAAGTTCTCCTAACTCATAAGCTATACTCAGAAACTATTTAACTCTTTTACAATAAGAACATAGCCCTAAAGTAAGCTATAGCCTCAGTAGTACATTATATTATGTCTTATTTAAATAATTTCCCAAGAGACCTAAGTTAAATCTGGGGTTTGACTCATATCTGAGATCCCCCTGGGATTGTGAAGAATCATCTGGCAATGAAATATCCTAGGTAGAAACTGTTACTTATCTGCATAAGCATAAGGAAAATATTTTATTTGAGGTGCTAGAGGACTCAACTTTGTTCTTTTTTTTTTTTCCAGGCTCCTTTGTTTTTAATAGGAATGTGAGATTTCCATTTAAGAAATATTTTTATGGGTTTCGAGAATAGGACGAAAACATCAAGATGTCTGACCTATATCTAGAGTGAAAAAAGCATAAAGATGCCTGGTGAGAATTCTAGTCCACCAATGGTTGTTTCCCATGACAGTATCCCCGCTTACAAATTACTGAATCAATCCAATGTCTGGTTGTCCAAGATTTTAATATATTAACTTTAGACTTTCTTCTTGCTATTAAGCAAAACAATATTCCACTCACCCCATTAAAAAAAATGTCAAACATCTTCCAGAACAAGACTAAAGAGAGAGTTTTCTTCCATTTCTCCAGTAGCCTCTGTCAAATGGCAAATCTAAAACAATTTAGTAACCAATCTGATATCCTTTATTCAAAGTAAATAACGGATTAGGGGAGTATAGTGCCTCGCAAACAGCAGAGCACTGTTCCCGAGGGATCTGAGGCAAGACCCGGTTTCCTAGGGCCTTAGAAGAGGCAATGCAGAGACAGGGCATGCTTGGCTAGGGTTGCACAGTTGACTTTATTTAGAAAGATCAAGGAAATATGTACAGAGCCCAGAGTTGGCTTGGGGTTTAGGGATTGGCTGACTGGATATACTTAGTTACCGGTCAGAACACTTAAAGAAACTTGTAAGTTCAGTTTGCTGATTCGGCATCCCAAGAAAGAGCAGCTCCATCTTGGGCCTAGAAGTTACTTCAGTGTCTCTCTTTCTGATGATCTTTAGTAGCTATCATCCCTCCTCAATCCACATTTTGTTCATCCAATGCAAAAAGCAGAAGAGAAAGCTCATGATCAACCTATGGCAAACCTATTATTACCTATGTAGGAAGCATCGGTCCTTACTTATGAGGAAAATCAACAGCCACAAAAGCTTCTTAGTGATAGCTTTATGAGAGAAAGGCACATTATTACCATGATAAAATAACTTCATATTGAGTAGAATTGTAAAGAAATTAACATTTATGGATTTCTTACAATTAGCCAAGTACTTGAATTAGTTATCTCATCACAAAAATCCTTTAAAGGTGCCAACTTGGGGAAAAAAAAAGCCACCAAGCCCATAATGGTTAATAGCCCAAGGCCACAGATAGTAAAAGCTATGGATAGAAACCCAGTTCTCTCTTCCCTCAAGTTTGTGCCCCTGCATCACCTGGAGTTTTTTCTTGTCAAATACTGTGAAAGGAGTATTAGAATAATCTTTTCAGGATAGGAGAAGGGATCTTATTTCAATACAAGAAAAGAAATTGTGAATGAAAAGATATGTAATTCCTTTTGTTGTAATCATGTGTTCGTTTTAGCATTATTTACTCAAGAATTTTGAGGCTTCTGCAGTCCCGAGTTGACAGAAATCATTAAGAAACATCCCTGATGATTGCTTTTGCCTCCGGTTCTGAAGCCCTTGCCAAGTAAAACCTTTTGTCTGTCACTGGAGAACACCAATATTCGTTGCCAGTTCTCTGGTAGCCATAAGAGTTAAATAAGGTATGTATGTTCTCTAAATAGATTTTACTTAACAATACCTGAACACCTAACAAGACAATAAGAACTTGTGATTTATGGGAGTTTCTAACTGATGGCAAGTGTGTTGACATCCACACAGCCTCTGAAATGGAGGAAATTGGGCAGGATCTGTCATAGGGTTATATACGCTATTTTAAGCACTTATGATGAGGGAGATTCTCTGCCAAATATGATGCACCCAAGAGAGACAAAAATCTATCAGACTTTTTGCTTGCTTTAAATAATCCCATTTAGCATGCCTTCAAGACAAGTTATCACTGAAAAGAGTAACCATTTCTTAGAAATTCTCATATACGTGTAAATGTATTCATGGGGCCATTTCAGAAAAGTTGAGTAATCAATCAGAAAAGGCCAATATCACATGTGTGGAGATTTTTACATAAGGGCACCCTCCTATGTTCCATAACCGTGTCTATGAAATAAACTGACAACAAGCAGATTAACAGGAGAAAAGGTATATATATATGTACCTTTCATATATATATACATATCTTTCATTTCTAATATTATGTGCATGGGAGCATCACTGGGAAAAAAGTGACTACCTGAAAAAGTGGTAAGATTTGAGAGCTTACATTCTGCCTTAAGTGGAGATGTAAGCTACTTAAGGGAGAGTAAATGATTTTTAGGAAAGATGAATGGGCCCTGAAGGAATAGATGGGAGTATGATAGTTTGTGACAAAGTTTGTCAGTCTGTGACAAAGTGAAAATGGTGTGATTTCTAGACTCCTCTCCTGTGATAAGAGTCAATCTTCCCTCCTTGATGGAATTCCCAGGGAGGGGACTTATGACAATTAAGTTCCCTTTGGAGGATTTGTCTTTAGGCGGGTAAGTAGAACTCAGAGAAAGCCTCACCTGCCATTTGCGGTTGTTCTAGTGCCTTCAGCTCAAAATAATCCTTATGCCAAAGATTTTAGAGTGGTATATTCTGCCACCCTTCACTTATATAATTAGTTTGTTGGAATATGCAGTGTCAAGTTGATTAAAAATGGAAACTATGCTTCTCAAAATATCTTTCTCTGTATGATTCCAGGTTAAAGCTGGCCAAAATAAAGGAATTTTGTATGAAAATTTGGAATGCAGAAGTAAAACAGCAAGCATTGTCAGATGTGGTCATGGTCAGGGGCAAGGTGCCCCATGGGTCCCAGCCCTCCCTCACTCTCCTCTATTCTGCACCTAGCTCTTCTTGACTGCTGGCCTCGCTGTCTAATGGCAGCCCCAGGCCCACAACCAGACATGAAGCTGTGGACCCTCACAGCCTGTAGCTCCTCAGAGGCCTCTCCACGAGCTCCCCCAGTGCAAGAGCCTGAGGTGGAAGCTCTGGTTTGTCCCCCCATGTCAGGGTTCCAGGCAGGCTAAGGACTCTTTCCTTGGTCTGACTCCCACTTCCAGACCTTCATTTCCCCAGCTTTTCTCACAGCTGTGGAAGGACTTATTCCTACAATTTCATCTTCATTCCATACTACACAGAGTGACTCTGCTTTTGCAAATGAATTCTGGACAACTTGAATCCACATATTGCATACACACGTATATACACATATATAATATATACTTAGTCATTAAATTTCTACTATATCATATAGTTCTTATATATATATAAGTTCCTGAGTCATTTGCTATATCCTCAATACCTAGCACAATACCTAGATACAAAATATGTGCTCAATATTTGTCTAAAGCAAAATGAATGGGAAGCTAATTTTCGGATCACTTACAAATATTTTTCCACCCAGTGGAAGTCAATGTTCAGTAACGATGGGAAATTACATCAAACATCAAAAGGCTCTTAAATTCAATTTTCAAACATAGAACTAAATATAATATGTTATTCAAAATAATATTCAGAGATGATAGATTGTATTATTTTTCTGATATTATTGTGTTATTGTCTTATTTTTCTGTAATATCATGTCAACTCTTACTCTTCTCTTTAAAGCAGGACATTTCAAGCGTGTAACTGTGAAGTGACACCTCACCAAACCCCATTTCTGTGTTAGGTATCTGGGATTGCTATGTTGCATCCCAATACATTTATCCTTTGGAAATAGGCTAGAAAAATGCCACATACCTGTGATTAGAGAAAGTCCACCTGGGGAAGAAAAATGTCTTCAAAGAGGAAACTAGGCCCACTAGGGCTGACTCATGGAGGCTGCAGGAAGAACAAGTCTGGCACCTTCTCCCTTAGGCCTGGAGGAAAGTGGATATCCACATAGTCAAGTATGAGTAAGGCAGGTTCCACCACCTGGAAGAAAGCCAGAAATGAAGAAAGATCTATATGATAGAACACAGGTTTATGAGCAAGCCATGTATTGCAATCAAGATTATCCAATATCATCTTGTATTGATGAGCCCTGGAGTCATACCAGGAAGGCAGTGACTGTGCCTATTTTCTCTTGGCATCACCAAAGTCTTATTTAAACAGGACAGTTTTGTCTAGCTGTGCTGCGAAGACAAAGGAAAGGGCTTTGAATCCACGTTTGGTCTAGAGCATTAATGCTGCCAGCTCCCCCCAGCCCTGAGCCACTTAGGGTGGGCAGCGCAGCAATCATGAGCAAGTACTTGGGGCGCCTGGGTGGCTCAGGTGGTTAAGCGACTGCCTTCGGCTCAGGCCATGATCCTGGAGTCCCAGGATCGAGTCCCGCATCGGGCTCCCTGCTCAGCAGGGAGTCTGCTTCTCCCTCTGGCCCTCCCCCTCTCATGTGCTTTCTCTCTCTCTCTCTCTCTCTCTCAAATAAATAAATAAAATCTTAAAAAAAAAATCATGAGCAAGTACTCCAAAAAAACATGGGTTCGGGATGAAAAGGAAAGGATCCTATAGTCCAATCATTTCCTCCCATGAGGACATTCTCCTTCTCTAGTGAGTTTTAAAGATTCTAATTTGTCTACTAGTGTAGAAAAGTAATTCATTAAAAATCAACAGTATCAGGGTATTGTAAAATTACCTATGTTTTATTTTAATCTGCTACAGATTAATCAGAACTCAGTTAAGTGTATCTGTCCCCTCCCCAGGAGAACAGAAAGTCATTTAATTTTTCCTCCCAATATTTGGGTTTTCCCTGACTCCAGGGGATGGGAGGCCACCTTTTCAGTGTGAGCGTTGAAAAGGAGACATCAGGCAGGTCTTCACCCTTGTAGACAATTCCCTATGTAGGCATTCTTGGTTTCCAGTGTCTGCTCAAGATTCTCAAACTGGTAGCCCAAAGACATGTTTTGTTTTGTTTTGTTTGACATGTATTCAGTGTTCTAAAATCTGTGAATTAGTTGCAGTGGAGAGAAACAAACAGGATTATCCAATGAAGGACAACAGAGCACAAGTTCTTAGCAATGAGCTGACCAGCATCTGGCGAGCCCGACTTTCCATGAGACCGGGGGTTGCTTCTCTCAGGAGGCCAAATCCAACTTCTTGTGACTTTGCCAGGTAGCAACTGACATTCCCAAACCCACTCAGCATAGCTGGTATTTACTCTTGGTAATTAAGAGTTTACTCTTGATAAGCTCAAGTTGGCTGCTTGATGCCTAAACTCAAGACATTATCCCTTACCGGCGGGTGACCTCACACTTGGCATTATCAGAAGATAAGGTAGCAGGTGTGCAGGGTCCTTCCCAGGGAAGTTGCATGTGCAGCAGCTTTACTAGACCCCAGCCTGCTCCCCTGTGTGTCAGTGAAAGGACAAAAGACTAAACTCCTATTCTTCTCCATGCCCAGCTTTGTAAACCAGCTCCCCTAAAATGTTTATTTTTTAATCCCCTCCACGTGACACTGTAGTATTTGTCTTCATACCTTGTCGTAGCGCCCCAGAGCCAGCATTTAAAAATTGAGAGGTTTTACATGAAAATCTGGATGCCAGTGTATCTTAAAATAGCCTACATTCCCAAATGACAGCAAACAGCTAAAGCAGAGAAGCCAGTCCTCACTATTGCTTGAATTCAGACTTTAGCTGTCATTTGGTGTCATATTTGCCCTGTGATTTGCCTGACTGTGGAGGAAGAGGAACGTGAAACACTTCTTGGACTCCAGCTCTTCCCTATACTTAACCCCACACACTCATGTGATACACCTAGGTGGCCCCTGCAGAGATGTACTACATCACATCTAAGCGGATCCAAGTCCACTAAGAGATTGAGCCAGATTGTCAAAAGGGGGAAGTAGAGGAGACTTTGTGTTTCAAGTGTGGATGAAGGGACCACCGTAGGAGAACTAGGAGAAGGCTCACAGTTTCAAGAAATGGACCTGTGAGCAGTGGGAAGAAACACTCACACATGGTGTGGCAGCCTGCCCCGGGCAGCAAGTCCAGAGAGGCCGTGGAGGACAACCCCCTGCCCACACACACACAGGGCACCATGTGGAGCCAGAGTGACAACTGGAGGACATCTTGTCAGAACCACAGAAGTTGCTCTGTATGTAATCCAAAATAAGTAACCCCCCAAATGGACTAATATTGGGTTTCCTACCCATAGTGGTGAAGCTTCAGTGATTATCTAATCATGACTTAGATGAAAAAAGACTTGTATGCCCCGATCCTTGGGCCCGATGGCTCCCATTTGCCCCTCCAGAGCCACTCTCCTTTCTTCACTGTCTTGGTCTCTGCTTCTACACAGCTGCCTTGAGGATGGCATCAGTCGGCTCCCATGTCCTCTGGCTTCAAGTTGAGTCTGGTTAATAGGAAGTTAACCAGGTGGTTCTGTGAGGAGGGGAGGGGCTCCCTCCCTGTAAGATCAGCTCAAGCTGGATATGCCCCCTGGAAAGTTACTACTGTCCCCCAGGAAGCTAAAGCAACACCACTCTCTCCACGTTCTGTGGGCCTGCGGGTAGGAACACCTCTGCTTCTGCTGGCACCAGGTTACTTCACCATGCCTTGTGGTTCGTCTATACCCAACCTTTTTTTTTTTTTAAGATTTTATTTATTTATTTGACAGAGAGAGACACAGCGAGAGAGGGAACACAAGCAGGGGGAGTGGGAGAGGGAGAAGCAGGCTTTCCACTGAGCAGAGAGCCCGACACGGGGCTCGATCCCAGGACCCTGGGATCATGACCTGAGCCGAAGGCAGACGCTTAACGACTGAGCCACCCGGGCGCCCCTACCCAACCTTTTTAAATAGAGCCCTCGTTGAATAAACCTATTTCAAGTGTGTCATCTTGTTCCTGCTGGGACCCTGACTGATACAGCTCCAAAGTAAAATGGGACAGTTCCCACCTGTCACACTAAGAAAAGCGACATTCTAGCAACAGGAGTAGCAGGGACGGGATCAGAACCCTCCTACTGAATGAGATCACTCCCAGGTCCAGAACAAAACTCACTTCCCCTGAAATAACCAAGAGCACACACTTGCTTACAGTGGAAAAAATTACTCCACAAGCTAAATTACAGTCAAAGCTGGCCTCGTTATGTTGAAGCACTTGAAACGGAGAATTCTATTCTCTATGTGGGTGTGGCTACTGAAAGGCTTCTGCATAGCAGTTGTATGTTTAAGATGAAACATGAGCTTTGAGGCTCTGTCTTTGGTGCACAGACCTCTCATCCCACCAGGTGCTGCCCCCCTGGTAACCCTGGAGCAAGACATGCTGAATGGGGTACCAGACAGGGTCCACACGGGATCTTCCAGTGCACACCTGGAAGAAGGAAGCAAGAGAAGGGATAGCTCCCTGTTTATGACCTGAAATACTTGAGAAGTTTCCAGGAGCCTTCCTAGCTTTATGCTCAGAGCATGCCTATGGCATAAGAAGAGCCAAACCCAGACTTCCATCAGGATCCCTTCCCTTCAGGATGCTACTTCCAAGCCACGATTCTACAGCTGTCCTTGCTCTGTAGAGCTCCTCCTGTGCTCATGGAAGTCTTGCAAGCCCCGTCAGCTAGTGTGGGGAAATGTTCACTAAATAGTATGGGGCCACTGTAGAAGTTAAAGCTATCATTGTATGAGGCACTTACTTTGTGTGAAGGTTTGAGAGATAGCTGGTGTGAGAAGATGGGAGTCACATGGAGGTCAACAGCCTGGTTGCCATGAAAATAGAAAGTAGAGCATCTGAGTTATTGCACTAGTGTATGCTTTAGGAATTCCACAGGGCTACAGGCCAGGGGCTAGTGCTCAGGGATAATATGTGGGCTTAGACTGCAGCATCTCCCAGAGGACCTTCCAAAATCTGGAAAGGACTTGAAGTCACTTTCACTCATGAGATAAGCAGAGACTATAGAGTTAGTGCTCACTGGCCCAGCCCTCTGGTTCCAAACTTCACATAGAATTCACAAAATTTTCCCATAATTTTTTTTATGCAACTGAGTATGGACCACAAATATCATATTTGTGCTGTGGTTCAATGATAAAAGAACTCAACTTACATGTTGCTTAAGACAAATCCTCCTGGAATTAATTCAGGGGCTAGGATGAGGGTCAGCTCAGGCACTTTTCCCTCACTTTGGAGAGGTATTTGCCATTATTCCCCAATGGCTGAGCATTGTCCCAGGAAATACTGACTCCCAAAACTCCCACTTCAGGGCTCCCTTCTCCATCTCATGCTGTGTCATTGGAGAAGCCCTCTGGCCAAGAGTAAAATTCACACAATGCATGCTTAGGGCATGATACTTTCAGCACAATGTGAGTCAAAGCCTATACAGATCATAGCTCATTCCTTTAGCTATAGTTAAAATCAAAAGTGAGTCTGAAAGGATGTGAGGCAAAGTGCAAGAGGTATCAGGCACACAAGGTGTCTCAGGAAATCCAGTTCATAATAATTGTAAGCATGCTTAGTGAGTGTAGAATTAGGGCAAAAAGACCCAAACACTCGTGTGGTATATTCGGTGCTAGCTGCAATAGCCCTTCAAGAATCAGATTTGTTTCGGCATAGCATACATCTTTCCGAAAACCAGGATATTTTTGTCCATAAAATATAGTTTTTTCTTTATTGATTGCTAGATAATCACAATTTTGGCTATACTGACTTTACTTTTTTATATCCTTGTTTCTTGCATTTTTATTTATTTTTTTAATAGGTGATGCATTCAGAGATCAAAAGTCTAATAGCAGCTGTTTTAGAAAACTGGTTAGCAGTATCTACTAAACTGAACATACACATACCCCATGACCCAGCAGTTCCTCCCATAGATACATTCCTAGCAGGAATGTATGCATATATGACCAAGAGACACTGTGAAAATGTTTATCACAGCACTATTCATAAGAGCTCTGTCAGATGCTGGCTCCCCGAAAATACCTCCACACAATCTATTGCTAAAACAAAGTTGAGCCTATTGCTTACTGCAGTAAAGGAGAGCATTCTCTTGCCAGGGTCTTAGTAGCATTTTAGTCGGGGGAGAGATATTGAGGATGTTTTTGCTTAGATTTAAGGTAGGTCTTTCAATGTGAGAAGCTTGATTAGAATTTGGTAAGAGTCAGGTATTATAGTACAGGATTGATGGACACAGGAAAGCAAGTACTTTGAGGTGAAGTTTTCAAAGAGTCTTGAAAAGTAAACCGCCTTTTGGTGCTATTTACTGAAAAGTTGAACAGTCTGATTTTTGTTTAAATGGGACTTTTGATAGGTTCCCTAAACAATAAAGTTACTTGCAACTTGTACCTACATGGTCAAACATCTCCTGAAATAGTTAAGTTATGCTAAAATGGACGGTAAGCTGTACGTGGTGTAGAAGGTTTAGATCAGAAGTCAGCAAACTAGTCTTTTAACCAAATCCATCCCTCTACCTGTTTTTGTAAATAAAGGTTTATTGTAACACAGTCACATCCATTCATTTACATATTGACTATGGCTGCTTTCCTGCCACAACAGCAGAGTCCAGATGTTGCAACTAAAACTTACGGGCTTACTGGGCGCCTGGGTGCCTCAGTTGGTTGAACGACTGCCTTCGGCTCAGGTCATGATCCTGGAGTCCCAGGATCGAGTCCCACATTGGGCTCCCTGCTCAGCAGGGAGTCTGCTTCTCCCTCTGACCCTCCTACCTCTCATGCTCTCTGTCTCTCATTCTCTCTCTCGCAAATAAATAAAATCTTAATAAATAAATAAATAAATAAATAAATAAATAAATAAATAAATGAAACTTACGGGCTTACAAAGCCACGCATATTTATTATCTGCCCCTTTACAGAAAAATTTCGCTGACCCCTGGTTTAGTTTCTCAGCTCAAAACAGAAAACAATCCAAATGTCCATGAGCAATGGAATTAATAAATTAGTTGTGGTATAATCACACAATGAAAATGAATATACAAAAACTGCATACGATGAAATAAATGAATTTAATCAACACAATATTGAGAGAAAGAAGTCAGAATTTTTATATTCCCCTTCTGGGTTATCTGATTCTACAGGGCCTGCACCTTTCATTGTCTTTGAGCTACTTTACAGCAGTATAAGTTGTAAGCAAGGGATAGTAATACAAATTATTCTTGTTTAATCATACACCAATGAATTTTGTCAGGTGAAGATGTAATTGATTATTGCCCCGTGGACATTGGCTAATTTTGCATCTATTAGCTAATTCATTTGAACATTACTAATTACCTATATAAGTGTCTGTTCTCTGGATTCTCTTTGAACTGCTCTGTTTTTTATTTTTTTGGTTTTCTGGGGTTTTTTTATATTTTACCAGTTTTCTTATTAATTAGTGAGTTAAAATCGTTGACCCATATGCATTTTATATTTGTGTGAGAGTCATGATTTGACTTCTTCCTAAAGATGAATTTTTAACAGGAGTGAGCAGCCGTGATAGCAGGAGCAGATAATGACTGGAGGGCACCTGAGGCAAATAAGCTTCCTGGCATCACGGGGGCTGGTGAGGTGGTAGTATGATCTATTTCTAGATATGGTTGCTGACTACACAGAGGAATACTTGGAGCTGTAGATAAAGGCTCTTTGCAATTTTCTGAATGTATGTTACACTTAAATGAAAAGCTCATTTTAAATTTAAAAAATACAATTAAATAAATAACCAAAAGGTATATAGTGAAATCTCTCTCTCCAGCTAACCACCTCCTATCACAGCATTAGTCACTGTTGTTCATTTGTTATTGTGGTTTTAATGATCATTCCAGATGCTTTTTTTTTTAAAGCATATACAAGTAAATAAGGTTACAGATTCTTACTCCCCCACCACTTTTTTGCCCAAAAGATAGCATAAAAGATACAATATACACACTGTCCTGAGTCTTTTATTTTTCTCTTAACAATGAATCGTGGAGATCTCTTCTTATCAGTATATGGAACTCTCCATTCTTTATTACAGCTCCATTGTATTTCATTAAATGGATGTGCCACACTTTATTTAGCCAGCCCTCTCTATTGATGGGCATTTGGTTTGTTTCTAATCTTTTGCCTCATAGAAATATATCAAGCTCCTAGATAATAATAAGAAAAAGGCAGGAAGGGAGAAAGGAGAGAGGCATGGAAATCTGAGTGGGAAAGGGTTGTCAGTGGCACAAAGGCCCTGAGCACGTGTGGGGGTGGGAACGTCTAAGATGGGGGTGGAGAGCGGTGACACCGCAGATCAACTGTTTTCCTGTAGAGTTTTGCCTTCCTCTGGCCTTGACATTTTTCTGTAAAAGGTTACCTATTTTAACAAATGGAAGTCAACAAACATTGCCTTTTCTCTAGGAAGGCTGGATAGTATGCATATATTGGACATATAGGAGTCTATATAACAACAATTCAAATGCCAGGGTCTCCCTCAACTCAGAAATAGACAAAAAGCGATTTCAAACAGCTAGTATTTTATTTCCAGGAATAAAATGCCAATAGTCTCCAGCTCCCCACTTACCCTAGAGCAAAGAGAATCGGGTTGCTAGGTGGGCCCTCAGAGGCTGTGACTCCCAAAGTCACTGCCCAGCAGAATGACAAGCCAAATTTGTAATTCTCCTTTATTTTCCATCCCTCCAGGATTGAAATGCCCAGCTGCCTCTTCCTAACAAAAATTTATTTTATCAAGGAAGCACCATGTTCTCTCAGCTCTAGAGAAGCCCAGTATGAACTGGAAAAGACAAAAAACGATTGTTCTCATTTGCACAACTGCTTGGAAAGAAAATGAGATTACTGGCATCAAGGGAGAATTTAAATTTTTCCCCAGGCAAGAAGAATTGACTTCCTGTGCTCCAGGATGAAGGTAGTGGAGAATTTATCACTCGACCTAGCTGAAAGAAAATAAGGAGCCTCATAAACCCAGGCAATTTAAACACACACATGCACATGTACCCGGAAATTCTCTGTGCTATGATTTATGCAAATGTGTTAATTCATAATTAAAAGGTAATTGGGATCATTTTAATGGCCTTTTCTTCTTTTAGACTGCCTCAGTGGCAGACCCCTGTCACATCAATTTTGGATGTTAATATATCAATTCCAATGATTTTATTGTCTTAAAAATAACTTAGCTGCTGCAGAGGCTGCCTTGGGGAGCTCAGTCTCCAAGGAGGAAGCTATCTAACAGCCAGTCCGTTCTGATCTCCCAGTTATTGACATGCAGAAAAAGAAACATTCACTTTTAATAATAGGGCTCTCTTTCATGAAAAGATGGTAGAGGATTTCTGAGAATAAATAATTCATGCTCCTCCAAGCTCCCTGAGAATAAATTTGTTCCTTTTCTATTTTGTTTTTCTTCAAGATATGACATCTTAGGAAGAAGGGGCTGAGGGAAAGAAAGCACTTTCTGCTTCTGTGGATATAACACACTGAGTGTTTCATTCCCTAGTGTAACAAAACCTCAAGATCAACAGACAAGAGCTGAAAACCTTTTCCCACCAGACAGACACAGTGCCATCTAAATGTTCTCTCAAAAGAAAGCATCTCATAAACAGTCTCAACAAAGGGATGTCAGTTTTCCCTTTACTGTGCATGCATGTCACTTTCTAAAAATAATAATAATAATAATAATAATAATAATAACCATAACCAAATCCAGCATGAAATTAATTACATTTAATTGATCACATGACTAGCTGGTTATAACTCTTGCTATATTTTGAAAAAGTTCTACATTCTTTGTGTATTTGATTTCATTTGTCTTTAAAAGAAGAAAAACAGACTGCAGTTTTCTAATATACTGTCTATCGGTGGTTCTCCAACTTCAGTGTATGTTAAAATCACCAAAGAAATTTGACTAAATACAGATCCCTCAAAATTCCTATTCACTTTGTCTGGAGTAAGATCCAGGTAATTTCTGATTTTCCATACCATGGTTTGAGAAAACATTACACTATAATCCTAATGAAATATAATATGACTTAATATCTGCTTTGGAGTGAATGTTTGCATCTCCCAAATTTCATAAGCTGAAGCCCAAATGTGATGGTATTTGGAGGTGGAGCCTTTGGGAGGTAATTGGGTCATGAAGGTAGATCCCCCCAAGATGGAATTAGTGTTCTTACAAGAAGAGAAAAACAACTAGCTTAGATATTAAGAACCAAACCAGAAAGAGGGCCTTCACTAAGAACCTAACCACACTGGCACCCTAATCTTGAACTTCCAGACTCCAGAACTTCAGAAAACAAATGCTTGTTGCTTAAGCTAGCCACTCTATGGTATTCTGTTATAGCAGCCCAAACTAACCAAGACAATACCACGTATAAGAATTTCCTCCCTGACATGATTCCATTGGTCATTTCCTGAGATTGACAGTTGATCTCTTTGTGCCCCTGAAAAGTCTGCTCTTTGGAAGGAAAGTACATATTTGGATTATCTGAATGATGCCAAGGAGCCTTAATTCTTGGTGGAACCGAAGTGGGAATACAGAAATGTCATAAAATCCAGGTTCCTCGGATATTGGTTAAGAAATTGGGGGGCAACAAGTTTGTTGAAAAACTATACACACTTTTCCAAGAAAAAAAGGCACATCCACACAAATTTTATACCATTTTGGTAGTTTTACAGACCTCAGGATGGAGATTTCCATCCTCAACTAGGTCACAAATGTAAGGGCAAATCTTTATTTGAGCTTAGGAATGTGAAGACAGTATGTTCTGTGATGAGGTGGTGGTGACAGCTTAAATGTGTTGTTGAAATGTGAGACAGGTCTTCCAACTCCAAGAAATAAAAAAATTTGTTAACAAACACACCCCTTCCAAACTTTCAAAGGTAAAATAAAGTTTAGCAGCCAACCAGTTCGCACAATCCACAAAAATAGCCAAAGCAGGTAATTTTAAGTGCTAAAGTACAGGAATTTAGAAAGAAAATGTTAGGAGTAGAATAAAAGGGAGTGAAATGTTTTTATCTTCTTCAAATAAACCTAAAAGTCTCTAATTTTGTCTATTCTTTGGCTCTATATAAACAAAGTAAAACATTCTGTATGTCTTTGTGATTATTTCCATCATGTCCCCCCAGTATATCATATATAATAATCCAGCAGAAAAGAACACTAGCAAGGTCCAAGCAGTACCAGAAATTCCATGAAGATATTAGGTTTGCTCATCACATTTTATCTATCTGATTGCACAATTAAAGGAATGCTGAGGTCATGTCTACAAAGCAAAGTGAGCCTGTCTAAAAAGAAAGGTATTATATTAATGCAAAGTATTGCTTCATCATCTTAAAATTGAATATCATTGCCATCTATTTATTTCATAAGTGTTCTAGAAGAATTAAATAAACTGAGATTTTAAAAAAACACTTTGTCCATATTATATAACCTATTATATAAATAGTTAATAGGAAATGGATTGCATCGGGTATGACTGCATAGAGTACGTTATAATAAAAGACTTTTAAAGGGCCTAGAGAAGAGATACTGTAGTTGGTAGAAGGGCTAATTAAAAGAAGGAAGAAAGGAAGGCAGAGATGGAGGCACTATTCACTTGTACAGTATCCAGTTGCCTCTTGCTGTGTAGGAAACTACCACAAAACGTCATAGCAGCTCAACGTAACTATTTGCTTGCGATTCTGTGGGTCAGCAGTTGGGAATGAATTCAGCTGCAACAATTTCATCTTTACTCCATATGATGTCCACTGGGCTCACTCACATGTCTGTGATCTCAACCGGAACAACTGGAATGGCTAAGATGACTGAGGTATCTGGGTCTCTCTCCACATGGTCTCTCAGTCTCCAGGAAACAGAGTTCCAAGAGGACTATTAAAAACACTTCAAAGCCTTATAAGGTGTTGGCTCATACCTCACATAATATCATGTTTGCTTTATGATAATACGAGTCACAAGAGAGCCCAGACACAAACAATGGGAAAATGGACTCTACCTCTTGATGGAGGAAGTTGCAAAATATTTGTGGCCATTCTCATCCACCAAAGATGTTATTCTGTAAAACTGTACTTCATGCAACACAAGACAATTTTTATAGAGAAGAGACTGTACTTCATTAAGACTATTGACCTGAACACCAAAGAGTGATTAGTGGATAAATGTAGATTGTAACTCTCTGTTGAGCTGTTGTATTTTGTTAGGGATGGGACATGCAGAAAGATAGATGGAATGCTTGATAAGGTATGTGTCCCTCAGGTAAATTATTTTGGTAAGAAGTACCAAAAATATAAGAAACTGTTATCTCTATTTTTAATGACTACTGTAAGTTGGTGGATTAACAAATATGATGTCAATGGTAACACCTAAGATATAATGGTTTTGTAGTTCAGTACTGAGTATATAATATAATAAACCCACATTAATTGTAGTTAACCATACCTAATTGTCAAATAACCTGTTAGTCACATAGATTTCTTAAATAGGTAGGATAAAAAAATTTCAGTGGGATAAAGTAAGTTGTGATGTGGCATAAATAATCTTTCCAGATACTTTTTCCTCTACTTCTCCATTATAAAAAAGGAGAAATACAGAAACAAGCAGAAAGAAAACTTTATCACACTTGGAGTTGGAAAATGTGCATTCTAGTCCTACTCTGCCAGGAACATGCAGTATGACATATTAAGTAGAGGTTTCTCTGAGTGATCAAACTGGTGGTAAATGACTTGTATAGTTATTTTAGTTATAATATTATTGTATACACCCATGCACACATATACATACATGCAAACATGCATGCTGACAGGGACAGAGAAAGAACTCACAAAAACCAGTACTGCCTTGCAGAAGAGCACAATTAAAGAATTTAATTTTTGTTATTTCTTTGGGCTTTTTATTCTCAAAGCTAATTATTCAAGAAATAATATATCCCTAAATCTTTCATTTCATTTTAGCAAAAGCCTGTGATATTCTATCTATGCTGAACATGGTAGACTCCTTTTTGAAGAGTTCCTCTTAGCCAGTATTAAAAAGACAGTAATTCTAAATTTGCTCCACTTTGTGTAAATCATAAAAATAAAATTATAGAATCCTAGAATCTAGATCTAATACTATTTCAGTTTTTAGTCATAAAACATGTGCTACTGTAGCTTGCATTCACAATGTTTTATTGTCAAAGATTTTTAAACCATTGCCTGACATTGTTTATTTATATGTGGTATACGTGTATGAAAGTTGAAGGCTGATATAATTGCACCAATTTTGCATATAAAAAAACTGACTAATAAGTTGATGATAGAGTACTTGTTGATACATTCTTGCTAACAGATAACAGATTAACAGATGTGAGCCCAGGTAATGGAAAAACTTAATCATTCAAAATACTTCCTGAAAAGGCAGGTAAAATTTTTCCAGTTCTAGAAATGTACTTTTGTAGGTTGATAAGATTTAAATCAAATACAATTAATAGAGATTTCTGCTATCAATCACGATGGAGAGTAAAGAACTGATTTATCTTCCCACTTAAAACAACTAAAACAAATAGGCAAAATATAGGAAAAAATAGTTGTAAGACATTGAACAACAAGCAATAGAGGACAGCAATTACTGAGAGAGGGAAAAATAAATGAGGAAAGCCCTATAATACTCCAGCTAACTGACTGGAGTTTCCAGGATGCAGCACATGGAGGAAGAATCCAAGAGAAACTTAGAGATATATCTGAGTTGAAGAAATAGAACTGAGAGTCCAGGGAGACAAGACTGCTAGAGTTTGTGGGACAGAGTACCAGAAAGAAAATGGCTGCACAGATAGACAACTATAGCAATCTGCAAAAGATCCCATTTGAAACTTTAGGGTAATACTGGTCAGCACATATGTGAGAAAACTACCTGAGACTGAAGAAAGAAGCACAATTCAAAAAAAGCAGAGAGAGAAATCTTTGGAGCTCACACAGATCAGAAATAGTATCTGTTCCCACTAGTGAAAGTGGAAAATCACCCAATTCATAAGATATCAGGTAGAGTGTCCAGAAGGTATTACCTCAATATGGAGACAATATTTAAGAAATATTTAAGAAAGTCATTCAGGCAACTAAATGCTACTCTGATCTTGCCTAACAAGGCTTGAAAGCAAGCCTAGAAAGATCAAACTTTTCAAGTTATTTAACTTCATCCTAAAACAAAGCTCAAGAATGGTTATAATGATTTCAAAAATATCTAACACTAAACAAGGCAAAATCACAAGGTCTGACATTTAATCAAAAATTACCAGGCAGGGGCACCTGCGTGGCTTAGTCAGTTGAGCATCTGACTCTTGATTTTGGCTCAGGTCATGATCTCAGGGTTGTGAGATGGAGCCCTGTGTTGGGCTCCACACTCAGCTGGGAGTCTGCTTGAGACTCTCCCCCTCTCCCAATCCCCTCCTCCTGCTTGTGCTCTCTCACTCTCTCTCTCCCCCCCTCTTTCTCTAAAATAAATAAATAAATTTTACAAAAAAAAAAAAAAAAAAAACAAGCATACAAAGAGATAGGAAAATATGACCCATAATGAGGATAAAACAATAAAGCAAAACTAACCCAGAAATGACACAACTGGTAGAATTAGCAGACAAGGATGTTAAAATGTTTATTATAATTCTAGTCTATATTTTCAAAAAGTTAGATGAAAAATTGAACATGCTAAAGACATGTTACAAATTTTTTTTAATGACCAAATCAAACTTCTAGAAATTAAAAAAAAAAAAAATAGGACTAAGACAAAAAATACCTTGGATGGAATTAACAACAGATTAGACATTGAAGAAGAAGAAAAAGAAAAAGAAAATGAATGGTTTAAAAAAAATCCTTTCAAAGAAAAAATGAGTGGCACTCATTTTTGGTTCTCATAATTAAATTGCTTAAAACCAGTGATAAAGAAAAAAATCTTAAAAGCAGCCAGAGTAAAGAGAAACATTATGGTAAGAATGAGAGTAGACCTCTCTTTGGAAACAATGCACGCCAGAAGAACAACATATTTAAAGCACTGAAAGAAACAAAAGTGTCAATTTTGAATTCCCTACCAAAAAATACAGTCAAAATAAAGACTTTTCAGATATATAAGACCTAAAAGATTTCATCACCAGAAGACCTGCTCTACATGAAATATTTAAGAAAGTCATTCAGGCAGAAGGAAAACCAGGTGAAAATCTAGACCTACACAAAGGAATGAAGAATGACAGAAATGGGAAATATGTGGATAAATATAAAGAATCTTTGTTCTTAGTTTTTAAATACCTTTAAATGAGTGACTTGTTAAAGCAGAAATAATAACAATGTTTTGTGGGGTTCAAAATGTATGTGGAAGTAAAATGTGTAACAATAATGTAATGATCCAAAGGCCAGGATGTGGGAAATGGAATTATAATGTTGTAAGGTCTTAAATACACATGAAGTGGTATGTCATTTGAAGGTAGACTAAGAGAAGTTAAAGATGTATACAATAAACTATAAACTTAAAATGAAGAACAAATAGTTAGAGCTAGTATACTAGCCAACAAAGGAGTAAAAAGGAATAATTAAAAGCAGTCCAAAAGAAGGCTGAAAAGAACAAAAATATGGAACAAAAGGAAAACAAATAGCAAGATAGCTGATTTTAATCAATAATCACATTAAATGTAAATGGTTTAAAGACCCCAATTAAAAAGCAGATGTATCAGAGTGGATTAAAAGAACTATATGATCACTATAAGAAACCTACTTTAAAAATAAGAACACAAATAGGATAAAAGAATGGAAAAAGATATACTATGCTAATGCTAGTCAAATATTATTAACAGCCCAACTGAAACTTCTTTAAAGAAGCCCTTGTTATTTGCCTATGTGAAAGCATTACATCTCGATGCTTTAAGAAAAAAAAAAAAAGTTATATAATTGCCTTTTAAAATGGTAATTACATAATCATGCACACTAGTTCCCTGGGAGATAAAAGAGAATGGAAGTTCTGAAAATGGGAAATGAAAATGTCTTTCTTTGTGTTTTATTTCTTTTCTTTCGGCTATTTTTCTGTTGACTGAACAGTAAAAGAAAACAGCAACATAATCTGGAGCTCCTTTTGCTCAGTGCACCAGTTGCATTATTGATCTGGTATCATACTGTATATAAAGCAATGTTTGCTTCAGTGACTCCAAGCTGTATTCCAAATAAAAGACTGTATGTATAAAGACAAATTCTTACAAAAGTAAATTTAAGAGAAAATAATTTTTTAAGCTCATTCTATTTTCCTTCCCACTCCATTTCTCTCATAAAGAACTATCATCTAACCAAATTACATTATTTTATCATGCTAGATTATTGAATATAGCTTAGCTGATTCAAAGATTTTTGTCAAGTTATGTTTTGAGGAAATTCAGTCTGTGCATGGGTGAAATGTCATAAGAAAAGCTAAATGCATAAATATTCAGTACCTATGGTTCATATAGATGCAGTTTATTTCTTCCTATTTTGTGATCCAAGGTTAATAGTTCCTTCTAAAACTGAATAAATGGGGAGTGAAGGCAACAGTACGATATGAAACAGTAGCAGCAGCTGGATATGGTCCAGGTTAGGGGTGGAAGCATGAGATCCCTGTGTGTCTTAATTTGGTTGAGATTGAACAGGGAGATGAATTCCAGCATCTGGGTTTTAGATGCAAATAATAAGAAATGATAAAGAGAGAATGATTTGTCCATTAAGTGAATTTATACTGTTATTAATTCTAGCTACTACAACCAGACAAAGGAGGATACTAAATTTTAGTGGAGGTTTGGAGGCAATGTACAAGAAGTGAATAAATTTGGATAGAAGATCAGTGACCTGCAGTTTGTCAATCTCATGAACTATATAAACATAATCTCACTAATACCCAGTGTAAGCTAAAGAGGTGTAGTTCCTTTCTAGACCTGATTGGTTATGACCCAGCAATTACTTATCTTGACTCCCAACCTGAGAAGAATATTGCACAAGTCACTTGCCATTGTGAGCACCCAGAACAGCAGACTAAGAGAAAGACCACTACCAACAAGGACATATTCAGGGGGAACATTAGTTAAAAACAAACCTTGAAAATCTCCTTTGAGGACTCCCCAAAGGCATTACCAACATTAGCAGGTACAGCTAACTCGTATTTGTCAAGAATAGTAAGTCTTACCATATATAATACAGGCAGCTTGTCAATGTCCAAAAAAGACTCAGTGAATGCAGTGGCCGTATGTTAGTAGAGTAAGACATAATTAAATCATCTGAACATTCAAGATGAACACTTTGCAGCATTGCAGCCCAATGATTCTGTGTGAGTTTGGGAGGAATGTGCATGATGGACAGAAATTTTTGATTGTTTGAAATTCCACTAAATAAGATATGGCATTATTATTACTCCCATGTTGAAAATATAGAGGAAACCTAGATGCTAGAAAGCCAATTTACCATATGAGCCTGGGAACACCCTGTATTCTTCCACAGACAAAATATCAACTTTGAATAATAGCAGGACCAACGCTCATTCCTTCATTTTGATCTTCAATGCCATATAATCTATTCTGTGACCAGCCTTGGCTCAGTAGTGGAACTAAAAGTAACTTAGGAATTATGGAAATATCTAGGCTCAATCCTTGCCTGTGAATTGAACAAAGGTGGGTAAGGGAAGAAACCCATGACCTGTCCGATTGTCAAATGAAACTAATTATCTGCCTCTGGGTTTCTTAAATGCCATTTAGTTGTATTTGACTCTATTGATGGAAATATTGTACACCCAAAAGTCAACAAATTCCTCCTGTCAGGACCTCTCAGAAAGAAACAGCTTAAACCTAAATGCTCCTCTACCCTCTTTAATAAACACAGTTCAGTCCCTCAAAAGTTGAAAAGACTATATGAGAGGATTCACACATTCAATTCCAAATTGAATTCATGTCTTCTCTAGTTGTCAAAACAAACCATTTGAAACTTTTTAAATTAAGGTATATTTGCTCAGGTATTTTATTAAATCCATCACTCTTGCTGATAATGTATTCACTTAAGATATATTCTGAACACGATTCTGAGGGAGATCAAATGTTCAGTAGAATCAGTAAATATTTATATTTACTAAGTTAAAGAACACCTAGTAGGCTGAAAAGTCAAGTGAAAGAGACAAAAAAATTGATCCTCTGTTGTCTTCTTGGCAATCATTACAGGCAGGAATCCCTGTGTTTGCTTTTCCTGAATCCAGTATTTTCTACTCCCCATTTTCAAATATATTCTGATCTCTGATATGAGGAAGTACCCCCATTAAAATCAAAGCAAATGAAAAAACTGTTAAATCTTATTGTTGATGACATTAAAACCTAAGAATATGACTTAACTATTATGTCATGTTTATATTTGATATCAGTCTGGGTAGCGACCGTCAAGGATAATGATGTTCGATTCTTAAAATTAGGGATGCTTATAAGGCAGACGTGGGGAAAGTGTAGAATAAGGTAAAGTGGGTAACCTATGTTTGGGGCACGAAAAGAGACACCAGTGTGAGAAAAGACAGGAAGGAACAAAAGCAGTTTCAGTAGGATAATCACTGTCATTTTGGAGCATCGCACTAACAACTGTACTTTCATCATCTCTAAGCCTTATATCAACCCGTAAGGCAAATACCATAATCCCCATTTTATTAATGAGAAAATTGAGGCGCGGGCAATTTAGGTAAGGACCAAGGTCAAATACTTGTGCCAGAGTCATGTTTAAACAAGAGCCCATCTAATACCAAAGCCCGAATTTGTCTCAGTAAGCCACAGACAGAGAAGCCCTGAACACCTCAAATGACTGCTTATGGAGATTAAATAGATAATGGAAAGCCATTGGAAGTTTCAAACCAAGGAGTGCTAACATCGGATCTATGCTTGTGGAAGATTCCTCTGACAGAAAGGAGTGACTGAAGGGGAGCACAGTTACAAAATCTCTTAAGAGCAAGGGGTTATGAGGCGCTGGATGAGGTCATGAGAGCATGCAAGGAAAGGCAAGGGCAGGTGGAACGTGAGGCTTGCAGGGAGAGAGGCAGCAAAACGTGGAAACTCATTAGTCGGAAATTATCTCTGCAGATCTGGCTCCCACAGCCTTCACCTGAGATATGTCAGATCCTCCTGCCGGTCCATGCAAGTCTACGGACTGTGGCAGATTCTTTGACATCTCCTCCTAATAACAAAAATAGGTATTATTAGGTGTTTACTGTATGTCACGTCTCTGAGAAGCCTCGTAAATGTATCATCTCACTTAATCCTCATAGCTGGAAATAGGCATCATTATCAGTCCATTTACAGATAAAGAAACTGAGGCTCCTAGTTAGTAACAATTTTCTAGCCATATTTCATCCTAGAGTGGGATTTTACTCCTAATTATAATAAAGCTAAATGCCCTGCTGCCCACGCAGACTCCAGTCCCCATTAACAATACCATATCAGACCCTTACATTAACTATAGAGCTGGACTTTTACTCCGGAAATTGATCCAAATCTTTCAAATTCCAACTCCAAATTCCTTCAGTACATATTCAAAAATTCAGTCAAGGGGTCCAAAATTGAAGAATTGGGCAACTCAGGTGTTATCAGGCTCCCTACTAATGGAAAAGCTTTTCCCTGTGAACCAACAGAAGAAGAGGAGGAAGAAGAGGAAGAAGAGGAAGAGGAGAGATCAACTTCATTTCTACATCTCTACAAAGTCAAAAAACGTGTAGGTGCCAGAACCAGGCCCCAGGCCACCTGAACTACTCCTCTCGGGTGGGATCTCCTCTCCATTTCCCATGTTCTTTGGCTGGGACATGATGAAGAGACCACCTGAGCCCCCTGAGAAAATAAATGCCAAAAGTAAGAGATAAACTGTTGAGAGCAAGAACAAGATTTTTAGATTCCTGCAGTATTTTTTCATCCCAGAGTGTGATTTTCCTCCTAATTATAATAAAAGCTAAATACCCTGCAGTCCATGCAGATTCAACCTCATATTTATCAACTCTATGCTATACAGGTAATTTGCTAAGCACTATGAAGAACACAAAGAGATTTGCAAATCTGTGGAATGTGACCCCTGCCTCCAATAAGCTTACTATTCTACAGGATGTAGGATGTATAAACAATGCTCAGATAGTAGCATCCAACACTTTAAGGCAAAGGCCATGAGCTAAATCAGGATCTACCAGTTCAGTCAAAAGGTGCCATCTTCAGACGGTCTTCTGTGCACATCTCATTTCCCGTTTGCTCTCCTAATCTGAAAAACACTACCTTGGGAGAACGTGTTCATGATGTGACACTGCATATGTTTGCATTTTCCAGAATAAATATCACAGTTCCTTCGACAACTCTTTACATAACATGGCTTAAAGACACATCAGTGCACTTGAGAAATTTAGGGGCTGGCCAGTAAACAAGGTGCTCAACATGTAAAAAATAATAATAAAAACAAACGAACAAAAAAAGCAAGATCCTTGCTCCCAAGACATGCCCAGCGGCCTTGGGCAGAAAGACAGGAAAAGAAATGGTGATGCAAAGAGAGGTGGGCTCACAGAGGGAGCCCAGAGCAAGGAGTGGAGCTTAGGATCACTTTTCACACTTAGGAGTTTGTCCATGACCCTCTCAGAATGTGAGACAAAAAAGAAAATGCAACATCCAAGGTCACCTTGAGAAGGACATGCCAGCCTAAATTTACTTTTCTCTGTCATCTGAGCTCTGACGATTTAACAGGATTTGAGCAGGCAGAAATGGCCAGGTCAAGGAGCAGGAGTGCCTGGCCAAAGAAACAGCAGGAGCAGAGCTGGAACCAATCCTGCCCTGCCTGTTCTGGGTTCATTTCCATCTTCCTAACAGCCAGCCTCCAGGGTGGTGGTTTCTTCAGCTCTCCTTCACTACGCCCTCCGTGTGGAGACTTACGCCCTCCCACACAGGCAATCTGTTCTCAGCATGTCCCCCATGACCTGCAGGTGGCCCCATAGGACGGCAAGTCTATCCTTGTATTTCTTGTATTCTTTTTTCTTTTTTTTTTTTTTTAAGATTTTTCTTTATTTATTTAACAGAGATAGAGAGCACAAGTAAGCAGAGCAGCAGGCAGAGGGAGAGGAAGAAGCCGGCTCTCTGCCAAGCAGGTAGCCCGATGTGGGGCTCAATCCCAGGACTCTCGGATCATGACCTGAGCCGAAGGCAGCCGCCCAACCAACTGAGCCACCCAGGCACCCCTTCTTGTATTTCTAATGTCATTCCTTATCTTCTTATACTTGCTTGAAATTTTGCTTCCCTTCCCTTTGGCTGCTCGGTAATCACTTAGGAGACTCATACTGCTACCGTTTCTCTATCATGTCAGTGTTGTTGTTTTCAGTATTTCTGTTTGACTCCTTCTTTCCTTACTTCCAGATAGCATCCCAGGTTAACCGCACAGTCTTACCTCCACTCTTGGAGCCTTTCTTGGGCTTCGGACCCATATATCCAACTGCCAATTGGCCATCAATAGGTATCTTCCCAAGGAACCTCAAGTGGAACATGTTTCTCAAATCTATTCCCCCTAAATTTCCTCTCTCATCAAATTATTAGCTGCCAAGTCAAAATGGTAACAATCTGGAAATCAAATCGGATTCTTCCCTCTTTCTCCCTCCAACCTAATCAAAGTTCTGTTAGTGCTAGCTCCTAACGAACTTGAGACTCTGACCCCACCTTTCTACTTTTACAGCCACTGCCTCAGATCAGGCCCTCAGCACTGTTCGCCTGGACAACCCCATCCGTCATTTCACTGGTCTTCTTGACTATCATCTCCACTCTGTCTTCCCAACTGAAGCCAGAGCAGTCATTCTCAATTACATTATTCCTCACATCCCCTACTAAAACCTCTTCGTTGGTTGTCCATGCTTTCAGGATGAAGGGAAAGCGCTTAGTTTGGTCAGTGGTGGCACAGTCTACGTCCAGCATGAGCCCATGCCACCCTCATGCATACTTCACACTCCAGCCACACCAAACTACTTCCCACTCCCGAGCACACCAAGATCTTTTACGCCACTGGGTTTTCCCATGTGATCTTCTCATATGCTTTTCCCTCTGCAGGGCAACCATTCCTCTCCCTCTGTCTCTACCTGGTTCATTATTATTGTCCATCAAGAATGTACTGAAGGGGTAACCTCATCTCTGTGCTGTCCCCCCACCCCACTCTTTGGGCACTATGTTCTTTACCGTTGGCCTGCATGTCAGTTGCCCTGACGCTTTCCTTAGCCAGCAAACGATATGCATTAATTTATACCTGGCACAGTAACTGGCACATACCAGGGACTCAGTAAACACTTGCTGAGATCATAACTAAACAAACATGCTATTCTTCATCAGCATGATTTTCAGACTCTTGCTTCCCCTTGCTTGTTGCCCACTAAATGTTCTTTAACCTCCTCATGAAAATGTGGTGCTGAGGACTAAAGACAATATCATAGAGGTGGTCCAACCAGTGGCATTAACTAACCTTTTGGGAGTCAATATTTAGGAATCACAACACAAGCCTTACATTTAACCAACTGTCCAAGAGAATCCCAGGTTGTGTTTGATTTGGTTTGTATCTTTGGTAATAAATTAATGAAAGCTATTCTTTTCACTCTCCTGTTTGTTACCTTTTTCTTTTGAGAGTGTGATACTCTCATTTCCTTCCATTAGTAAACCTTACTCATTTAGACCCATAATTCTATCTTGGATTCTGAATCTGTCATTCACTCTGGTATTGCTAATCTCGGTCTGAGACATTGGCATATTGGATAAACACTTATTTTATGTATTAATCCACGTTGTTAGAAAAGCAAAAACCAAACCAAAACAAAACCTAGGGACAAAATCTTGAAGGATGTCACCAAAGACCCGCCCCCAGGCTGACACTAATCCACTAATCTTTCTTCTTGGCGTAAAATTCTGTAATCTCCTGGTTACAGCCCACTTGCGTGAGGTATCCTGAAAAGCCCTAGAAAATGGTTTGCCTGAGCATTTCTCATATCTAAGTTCCTTAGTTCTATCAAATGGTATTCAAGGCTAGTTTAACATCACATGTTTGGGACGAACTCAGGCACCTTTCCACATGTTCATCTCTGAAATTGTTTGGCAATTAACACCAAGTTACAGCTGAGGACTTGAGAGCCCACATCTTCCCACTTTCTAAAAGTCAGCACGGTTTTGCTCTTCGGCAATGCCTCCTCCAAGGTCACCAACAGTGTGTTTCATGACCATTTCTTCAAGAACTCTCAGCATGGTGGGACGTGGTTCCTCCGGGCTGAAAGCTTAAAATTCATTTAACACAAATAGAGATCCTGTCACTATCTCTTCAGTTCCCTCTTTCCCGGCATTTCCTACCCTTCTCAGTTTCAAAACCAATTACCTTTATAGAAAGGAGAGGAGAAAATTCAGAATTGTGTAGTCGCGCATTCCTTTTGGTCATCAGATCAACATTACACCATTTGCCCCCGGCACTGTGACTGCCTGACCACACTGTCCTTGCTCCAGGCAAAGCAGAAGAGTCTATCAATGTGTGTGTCTGGATTAACTGAACATTTCGGTTCAGGCTACGCTGGAGCAGCTTTCTCATTTGGACCTGTTCTACACACTTTATTTAGAATCGTTCTACGTCTTTCTGAAATTCAGATTTCCTAACACTACATTTTCAGTTTTTTAGCATTCTTTTTTTTTTTTCAGTTGTTGGTTAATTAACCTTCCTTCTGTCTTTTGTATTGTTCTTTTAAAGGAAGGCTCCATCCTATGCTCCTTTCCAGTTCTGTTAGTCCCTATTTCTGTAACTCCAGCATGTTTCATTCACACTTTCCGCTAAGCCTAAAATGGTAATTTATCGAACTTGCATCAGGCACCTTCCCCCACCTATTTTCCCAGCTGCTACAAATTTCACTTTTTGTTAACTATTAGCACATGGTAGGAATCTGCTCTTACACAAGCACTGCAGACTTTCTCACCCTGCTCGGGCAGGTTCCTGACCTGAGAATCTGGAGAAAATCATGTTCTAAACAACTTGTTCTAGGTGATTATCCTTCACCGAAATTTAGATCCCATCCTTGACCCCAAGCCGTACTCCATATCTACAAGTTCTCTGTAGCTTACATGCTACCAAATATCATGTACATCTCATCTTGAGATGAAAGGTAGAAGATTATTGTTCACAGTATAGCAAAAGACATTTTCTTGATTTCCCCCCCAAGAAAGCAAATGTACAAATTTTCCCTTGTATCTGAGATGTCATCTGGGGCCAACCAGCCCCATGGACAAAAATAAGATAGATAAGCTAGGCTCAAGCCTACAATACTTCTCCAGAGGAAGCCTTCCCATGATAGCTGCAAAGTCTGAGAACATTTCACAGCAATCCCTGGTTCCAAGTTTTTACTTTTATTGCATTCAGATTATGGATAATCTGACCAATCTGTACCATGGTTAACTTTTCTTGATTTTCGCTGAAAACAACAACAAAAAAATGCCCATATTTATGTAAGGCAACTGCATCTTTCTTTTTTCTTTTTCTTTTTTTTAGAGAGTACTAGTGAGAGAGAGAGCACGAGCAGGGGGAGCAGCAGGCAGAGGGGGAAGCAGGCTCCCCGCTGAGCAAGGAGCCCGATGTGGGACTCTATCCCAGGACCCTGGGATCATGACCTGAGCTGAAGGCAGACACTTAACTGACTGAGCCACCCAGGCATCCCCAACTGCACCTTTCTTACATCTAGCCCCAGGATGAAGCCACCTACAACAGAGAGTGGAAGGCAAGAGAAGGTAGGAGGCCTGGAGCCTGAGGTACTGTGCTGAGGCCTGCCCAGCCTCTGAACCCTCGCTAGGTGATATGATGTCTTCTCGTCTTCTCATTATGTGGGCCAGTTAACTTTGGCTATAACTATAAGGGATACATTCTTCAACTCCTCTTTTTTTTTCCCCTCAGATATTTTTTTACTTTTTTATTGTTATGTTAATCACCATACATTACATTATTAGTTTTTGATGTAGTGTTCCATGATTCATTGTTTGTGTATAACACCCAGTGCTCCATGCAGAACGTGCCCTCTTTAATACCCATCACCAGGCTAACCCATCCTCCCACCCCCCTCCCCTCTAGAACCCTCAGTTTGTTTTTCAGAGTCCATCATCTCTCATGGTTCATCTCCCCCTCCAATTTCCCCCCCTACATTCTTCCCCTCTTGCTATCTTCTTTTTTTTTTAAACATATATTGTATTATTTGTTTCAGAGGTACAGATCTGATTCAACAGTCTTGCACAATTACAGCGCTCACCATAGCACATACCCTCCCCAATGTCTATCACCCAGCCACCCCATCCCTCCCACCTCCCACCACTCCAGCAACCCTCAGTTTGTTCCCTGAGATTAAGAATTCCTCATATCAGTGAGGTCATATGATACATGTCTTTCTCTGATTAACTTCTTTCACTCAGCATAACACCCTCCAGTTCCATCCACGTCGTTACAAATGGCAAGATCTCATTCCTTTTAATGGCTGCATAATATTCCATTGTGTATATATATATATATATATATATATATATATATATATATATATACCACATCTTCTTTATCCATTCATCTGTCTATGGACATCTTGGCTCTTTCCACAGGTTGGCTATTGTGGACATTGCTGCTATAAACATCAGGGTGCACATACCCCTTCGGATCCCTACATTTGTATCTTTGGGGTAAATACCCAGTAGTGCAATTACTAGATCATATGCCAGGTCTATTTTCAACTTCTTGAGGAACCACCATACTGTTTTCCAGAGTGGCTGCACCAGCTTGCATTCCCACTAACAGTGTAGGAGGGTTCCCCTTTCTCCGCATCCCACCAACATCTGTCGTTTCCTGACTTGTTAATTTTAGCTATTCTGACTGGTGTGAGGTGATATCTCATTGAGGTTTTGATTTGGATTTCCCTGATGCCGAGTGATGTTGAGCACTTTTTCATGTGTCTGTTGGCCATTTGGATGTCTTCTTTGGAAAAATGTCTGTTCATATCTTCTGCCCATTTCTTGATTGGATCGTTTGTTCTTTGGGTGTTGAGTTTAAGAAGTTCTTTATAGATTTTGGATACTAGCCTTTTATCTGATATGTCATTTGCAAATATCTTCTCCCATTCTGTCGGTTGTCTTTTGGTTTTGTTGACTGTTTCTTTTGCTGTGCAAAAGCTTTTTATCTTGATGAAGTCCCAATAGTTCATTTTTGCCCTTGCCTCCCTTGTCTTTGGCGATGTTTCTAGGAAGAAGTTGCTTCGGCTGAGGTCGAAGAGGTTGCTGCCTGTGTTCTCCTTTAGGATGTTGATGGACTCCTGTCTCACATTTAGGTCTTTCAACTATTTTGAGTCTATTTTTGTGTGTGGTGTAAGGAAATGGCCCAGTTTCATTCTTCTGCATGTGGCTGTCCAATTTTCCCAACACCATTTGTTGAAGAGACTGTCTTTGTTCCATTGGACGTTCTTTCCTGCTTTGTCAAAGATGAGTTGACCATAGAGTTGAGGGTCCATTTCTGGGCTCTCTATTCTGTTCCATTGATCTATGTGTCTGTTTTTGTGCCAGTACCATACTGTCTTGATGATGACAGCTTTGTAATAGAGCTGGAAGTCCGGAATTGTGATGCCACCAGCTTTGCTTTGCTTTTTCAACATTCCTCTGGCTATTCGGGATCTTTTCTGGTTCCATACAAATTTTAGGACTGTTTGTTCCATTTCTTTGAAAAAAGTGGATGGTATTTTGATGGGGATTGCATTGAATGTGTAGATTGTTCTAGGTAGCATTGACATCTTCACAATATTTGTTCTTCAATCTGTGAGCATGGAACGTTTTTCCATTTCTTTGTGTCTTCCTGAATTTCTTTCATGAGTATTTTATAGTTTTCTGAGTACAGATCCTTTGCCTCTTTGGTTAGATTTATTCCTAGGTATCTTATGGTTTGGGGTGCAATTGTAAATGGGATCGACTCCTTCATTTCTCTTTCTTCTGTCTTGCTGTTGGTGTATAGGAATGCCACTGATTTCTGTGCATTTTTATATCCTGCCACTTTACTGAATTCCTGTATGAGTTCTAGCAGTTTTGGGGTGGAGTCTTTTGGGTTTTCCACATAAAGTATCGTATCATCTGCAAAGAGTGAGAGTTTGACTTCTTTGCCGATTTGGATGCCTTTGATTTCTTTTTGTTGTCTGATTGCTGTGGCTAGGACTTCTAATACTATGTTGAATAGCAGTGGTGATAGTGGACATCCCTGCCGTGTTCCTGACCTTAGGGGGAAAGCTCTCAGTTTTTCCCCATTGAGATTGATATTCGCTGTGGGTTTTTCATAGATGGCTTTTATGATATTGAGGTATGTACCCTCTATGCCTATACTCTGAAGAGTTTTGATCAAGAAAGGATGCTGTACTTTGTCAAATGCTTTTTCTGCATCTATTGAGAGGATCATATGATTCTTGTTCTTTCTTTTCTTAATGTATTGTATCACATTGATTGATTTGCAGATGTTGAATCAACCTTGCAGCCCAGGGATAAATCCCACTTGGTCGTGGTGAATAATCCTTTTAATGTACTGTTGGATCCTATTGGCTAGCATTTTGGTGAGAATTTTTGCATCCATGTTCATCAAGGATACTGGTCTGTAATTTTCCTTTTTGATGGGGTCTTTGTCTGGTTTTGGGATCAAGGTAATGCTGGCCTCATAAAATGAGTTTGGAAGTTTTCCTTCCATTTCTTTTTCTTGGAACAGTTTCAGAAGAGTAAGTATTAATTCTTCTTTAAATGTTTGGTAGAATTCTCCTGGGAAGCCATCTGGCCCTGGGCTCTTGTTTGTTGGGAGATTTTTGATGACTGCTTCCATTTCCTTAGTGGTTATAGGTCTGTTCAGGTTTTCTATTTCTTCCTGGTTCAGTTTTGGTAGTTGATACATCTCTAGGCGTGCATCCATTTCTTCCAGATTATCTAATTTGCTGGCATATAGTTGCTCATAATATGTTCTTATAATTGTTTGTATTTCTTTGGTGTTGGTTGTGATCTCTCCTCTTTCATTCATGATTTTGTTGATTTGGGTCATTTCTCTTTTCTTTTTGATAAGTCTGGCCAGGGGTTTATCAATCTTGTTAATTCTTTCAAAGAACCAGCTCCTAGTTTCATTGATCTGTTCTACTGTTCTTTTGGTTTCTATTTCATTGATTTCTGCTCTGATCTTATTTCTCTTCTCCTGCTGGGTTTAGGCTTTATTTGCTGTTCTTTCTCCAGCTCCTTTAGGTATAGGGTTAGGTTGTGTATTTGAGACCTTTCTTGTTTCTTGAGAAGGGCTTGTATTGCTATATACTTTCCTCTTAGGACTGCCTTTGCTGCATCCCAAAGATTTTGAACAGTTGTGTTTTCATTTTCATTTGTTTCCATGAATTTTCTTAATTCTTCTTTAATTTCCTGGTTGACCCATTCATTCTTTAGTAAGATGCTCTTTAGCCTCCATGTATTTGAGTTCTTTCCAACATTCCTCTCGTGATTGAGTTCTAGTTTCAAAGCATTGTGGTCTGAAAATATGCAGGGAATGATCCCAATCTTTTGGTACTGGTTGAGACCTGATTTGTGACCTAGGATGTGATCTATTCTGGAGAATGTTCCATGGGCACTAGAGAAGAATGTGTATTCTGTTGCTTTGGGATGGAATGTTCTGAATATATCTGTGAAGTCCATTTGGTCCAGTGTGTCATTTAAAGCCTTTATTTCCTTGTTGATCTTTTGCTTAGATAATCTGTCCATTTCAGTGAGGGGGGTGTTAAAGTCCTCCACTATTATTGTATTGTTATCGATGTGTTTCTTTGCTTTTGTTATTAATTGGCTTATATAATTGGCGGCTCCCATGTTAGGGGCATAGATATTTACAATTGTTAGATCTTCTTGTTGGATAGACCCTTTAAGTAGGATATAGTGTCCTTCCTCATCTCTTATTACAGTCTTTGGTTTAAAATCTACTTTGTCTGATATAAGGATTGCCACCCCAGCTTTCTTTTGGTGTCCATTAGCATGGTAAATGGTTTTCCACCCCCTCACTTTCAATCTGGGGGTGTCTTTGTGTCTAAAATGAGTCTCTTGCAGACAGCATATCAATGGGTCTTGTTTTTTTTTATCCAATCTGATAGCCTGTGTCTTTTGATTGGGGCATTTAGACCATTTACATTCCGGGTAACTATTGAAAGATAGGAATTTAGTGCCACTGTATTGCCTGTAAGGTGACTGTTACTGTATATTGTCTATGTTCCTTTCTGGTCTATGTTACTTTCAGGCTCTATCTTTGCTTAGAGGACCCCTTTTAATATTTCTGGTAGGGCTGGTTTCGTGTTTGCAAATTCCTTTAGTTTTTGTTTGTCCTGGAAGCTTTTTATCTCTCCTTCTATTTTCAATGACAGTCTAGCTGGATATAGTATTCTTGGCTGCCTATTTTTCTCATTTAGTGCTCTGAATAGATCATGCCAGTCCTTTCTGGCCTGCCAGTTCTCTGTGGATAGGTCTGTTGCCAGTCTAATGTTTCTACCATTGTAGGTTACAGATCTCTTCTCCCGAGTTGCTTTCAGGATTTTCTCTTTGTCTCTGAGACTCGTAAGTTTTACTATTAGATGTCGGGGTGGTGACCTATTTTTACTGATTTTGAGAGGGGTTCTCTGTGCCTCCTGGATTTTGATGCCTGTTTCCTTCCCCAAATTAGGGAAGTTTTCTGCTATAATTTACCCCAGTATACCTTCTGCCCCTCTCTCTTTCTTATTCTTCGGGGATCCCAATTATTCTAATATTGTTTTGTTTTATGGTATCACTTATCTCTCAAATTCTGCCCTCATGATCCAGTAGTTGTTTTTCTCTTTTTCTCAGCTTATTTTCCATCATTTGGTCTTCTATATCATTAATTCTCTCTTCTGCCTCATTTATCCTAGCAGTTAGCACCCCCATTTTTTATTGCACCTCATTAATAGCCTTTTTGATTTTGACTTGGTTAGATTTTAGTTCTTTTATTTCTCCAGAAAGGGTTTCTCTAATAACTTCCATGCTTTTTTCAAGCCCAGGTAGTATCTTTAAAATCATCATTCTGAACTCTAGTTCTGACATCGTACTAATGTCCATATTGAGTAGGTCCCTGGCAGTCGGTACTGCCTCTTGTTCTTTTTGTTGAGGTGATTTTTTCTGTCTTGTCATTTTGTCCAGAGGAGAATAGATGAATGAGAGAACAAAATGCTAACAGGGTAACAACGTTGCCAGAAAATATACTCTAAACAAATCAGAAAAGACCTGAAACCAGGGGAAAAGAAAGGGAAAGAGAGAAAAAAGAAAAAAAGATAAAAACAAACAAACACAGAACAAAACAAAAAAAACAGAATATGCTCAAATATGATCAGGCTGGTGCAGAGATCAGTGCCACACACTAGATTTTGGGTGCATTTTGGTCTGTTAGAAGAAAGTGCCCCCCAAAATTTTAAAGAAAGAAAAACTTATATATGTACAAAAATAAGGGTTAATATGATGAAGGGATGGAATATGACTGTAAAGATGAAAATTATAAAAGATTTTATAAAAGGAATTGATAAGATAAGAAGTTGTTTGAAAAAAGAAAGAAGAGGATTTAAAAAAGAGAGAGAGAAAAAAAAGGGAGGCAATGTGATCAGGCAGGAGACTAGAACAAAACCATACACTAGAGATTTAGGGTGTATCTTGATCTCTTAGAAGAAACTGTATCTCCAGATTTTAAAGAGAGAACAACTTATATATATACCAAAAATAAGGGTAACTACTATAAAGGGATAGAATAGGACTCTAAAAATTAAAAATAAAAATGTTTTTTTAAAAAGGGATTGATAAGATGTTGGTTGAAAAAGGGAAAAAGAAAAATTTAAAAAAAAAAGGACAGTTAAAAAAAAATTAACTTTGAAAGACTAAAGAATCATGGTAAAAAAGCCATGAATTCTATGTGCAGTATTCCCCTAGCGCTGGAGTTCTGCTGTTCTCATTGATCAGTAAACTTGGTCTTGGCTGGCGGTTCTTGTTGACCTTCTGGGGGAGGGGCCTGTTGCCATGGTTTCCCAATGTCTTTGCCGGAGGCGGAATTGCCCACCCTCACTGGTCTGGGCTAAGTAATCTGCTCGGGTTTGCTCTTGGGAGCTTTTGTTCCCTGCAGGCTTTCGTTACAGCTTTGGGGGACGAGAGTGAAAATGGCGGCCTCCCAATCTCTTCCCTGGAGGAGCCAAGAACTCGGGGCCCCGCTCCTCAGTGAGCCCCCAGAGAAAAGCAGTCAGTCACTCCCGTCTCCCCGGTCTCCAGCCGCACTCCATGCTCACCTGGCCTGTGACCAAGCGTTTCTATTTCTGGCACCCGACGCTGTGTGGAGTCTCCAAACCCTGCAGAGTCCTGCAGTGTGCTCCCACGCCGCTCCTCCCGGGGGAGGAAGGTGAGTCTCCCCGGATCTGCTGCTTGTTGGGTCCCTGCTGGAGGAGCAGTGGCCTGACTGTGCCGCAGATCACGGTTTATAGCAACCCCGAGCTGAGAGCCCACTCCTTGGCTCCGTCTCTGCAGCCAGCTTCCCTGCTCCGATACCTGGGAGCTCTGCTGCACTCAGGCACCCCTGGTCTCTCTGTGACCCTGAGGGTCCTGAGAGCACACTGTCCTGCGAGGGTTCCACCCCCCCGCTTAACCACTGGAGGGACGTCCCTCAGTGGAGCAGACTTCTAAAAGTTCTGATTTTGTGCTCCACTGCTCTATCACTTGCCGGAAGCAGCTGACAGAGGCCCCCTCCCCTGCCGTCTATACTCCCAAATATCGCCTCAGATTCACTTCTCCGCACGTCCTACCTTCCAGAAAGTGGTCACTTTTCTGTTCAGAGAGTTGTTGCTATTCTTTTCTTTGATCTCCTGTTGGGTTTGTAGGTGTTCAGAATGGTTTGATCCCTATCCAGCTGAATTCCTGGGACCAGACGAAATCCAGGTCTCCTACTTCTTGCCATCTTGCTCCTCCCCCCTCTTCAACTCCTCTTTATCTCCACTGCACGTTGCCCACATCCCATGTGTTACCCCAGTCTGTAACACAACACAATGCATTAGGCTTAATATTCCAAGCCATGCACGCCTCATATAATACCAGGTCTCCAAAATTGGATTTAAGGATTGGGCTTCAGCTGCCCATTTACAGATTATCTCTTTTGGTCAAGTGCTTCTATAAATGAATGATCATATTTATTACATGTTTTGACTGTTTGTTTTGCCTTGCTTTTCCTAACTTCCTTCTCAGAAAGTGATTTTAACTTCAATCTTGAAGGTATCATGTGGTTGCCTCCATTTACCACCCACAAGGGGTTGAACTAAATGTTCCTTAAGGTCCTTTCCCGCAGTAAAATTTATGGCTCTATGTAAGAACCAGTTTCACTATCTGCCAGAGATTACACACAAATGCTTTTCTTTTATCTGAGCTTATGTCAGATGGGACATCCTCTAAATCTAAACACAAAACCATTTTATTTAGAATCCTCTTAGAACAAATAGAAAAAAAAAAAAAAGTACCTGAATATGTTTTCTTTTGCTATAAGAATGCAGAAATGGAAGCATCTGTGCCCTTAAATATATAATTTTTACTGCTGGGGAAATTATTTCATACTCTTGATTTCCTACAAAAATAAGATTGTAATAAGCATTCAGAGTAACAGACATGTTGGTGAACATTAAGGGTGAGATAATAACCTCTCAGGTGACTAAGATCTTATTTTGTTCATCTTACTCTAAACCTTGTATCTTTGACGGGGCCTGAATCCCACTGATAAAATGAATCAATAATGCAACACGTGATTGAAGGAAGGAAATTTGGAAATACCTTGTTTCACGCCTAGAAAAATCTTGCGGCTGCAGAACAGAGCAGCACCATGCATGTTCTTTCAAGTGTATGGCTTTTTAAGTCAAAGGGAGAAGAAAAAACAGGCATAGTGTGCGTCTCTCCCTCATATCTAACTGTCACCAAGGCAGAGGCTGCTGAGCTGTTGAGGCTGATGCTGGCTGACAGAGGCAGCATATTGCTTGCTGAACTGTGATGATACAATTCAGGGAGAACCTCTGTAGCCCTCATTATCTGCTGCCATACTCGCTCGATGCCGCCTCTGCCCCCTTCAGAATGAGGGGGAATTATTAAATATAATTCGACTAATTATGGCTTGGTATAAAAGTTCATGGGTCCAGAACCAGTGCCCCAAAGGAAGAACAACATGAGGTAAAGATTGGAGGGCTTTTATGGTGGTGCTTGAAGATAATTATAGGTATAGAAACCAATTCCAGAGAGAGAAAAAATTCAGCCAAGCCCAGAGTGTTTTCATAATGCAGCATAGCTCCCTCTTAACGTGAAACCTTAACTGGTTTTCCCGGAGGGGGAGAAATTCTCCGTGGCGGTCTCCTGGACTAAGAGAGTCCGACTTGGGGCACCAGGCAGCACGTGGGAACTCTGAAGCCTTAAATGCCTGTTATAAATATCCATCCTTTTGCCAAAGCGGCCGGGATGCAGCATAACTTACCGTGTATGTTGCATTTCACAAAGATGACACTACCCTGTGAATTGATTCACAATGTAACAATTTAGAACCAAAAGTAGGTATTGTGCATAATGGTACTAACTCATCAACGTGCGCTGGAACATTTAATGGGCAATCAGTTAATATCGAAGAATTTAATCCTCCTCTCTAGAATATGATGACCCAGAATAATTACATTAATAAGCACTCTGAAGCAGAGTCACTTGAATTCTACAAAAAGGATTATGAGTACATTTTAGATGGTCTTGTTAATAGGGTGGGACTGGGCAATAAAACTCCTTGAGAGCATTTGTCATTCTTTGGCAAGAGCAGACTCTAGATTTCTTTGCCATCTAAGATTTCTCTGATTTTCTTGGATTCAGAGGAACAGCCCTCTGTTATGGATAGCTATTACCCAGATGCATCATTGTGAAATCCACATCCTAAAAATAGCCCTGGAACAGCTGTTCAAATCTGTGGCAACCAAACAGAAAAATAAGATTCCAGGCAGAAGAGTGTATATAGGAGTGTTTCCTAAAATGGAAGGCACGTATTCACAATAGGCTTAACTAAGGTAGGAGATGGTTCTCAGTAGGTAAATGGATGTAAGACAAGGACCTGAATACCAGTGAGTCACTGAGAATAGTGTGAGAAAGCTATTCTCTTTTCAATCCATCCACCCATTTTACATAACAAAGGACAGAGTCTCAGTTTGGTTGCTTCTCTTTCTTTCATACTTCTTTAAAACTTGCTAATCTCTCACTTTATCAAAAAGATAGCAGCCATCAGGTATCAACTTGTAATTTAATAATACTGGTTTGTCTTCATTGTAGGTACTTTCACCGTGGCTTTCCATTTATGGCAGCTATGATTATTGTTCTGTCTGTGATAGTAATATAAAGTTTCTCCTTAAAATAAATATATTTAATTTTTTTAGAAGTGAGTTCCATTTGGGGGGGAAAAAACTGTTCCAGGGAAAATAGCGTGGGTGGTATATGGGTTTGGCAAAGATAGTGAAGGTGGTAGATGATAACTGAAGTTTGGTAAACAAGGCAATGCCCACTGGCCTCTGTCTACTAGATGCCCATAGCTTCCCTGCTCCGCACCACTATGACAACCAAAAATGTCTCCATACATTTCCAAATGTCCACAGTTGGGACGGGGGGTGGGTGGGGGCAGAATCACTCTGGGCCGGAAATCACTGATTTAGAGCAATATGGTCTCTGAGTAATTGTTTTAGAAGGCAGATAGGGAATAGTGTCAGGCTTTGTGAAAGTGACAAAGTCTAGGGGTGAAAGCCCCTCAATAAAGTGGTACTTTAAATCAGAGAGTGTTGGGTGGATACATTTTAATAAAGACCTGGATTCCCTCTGAGGGCTTCTCCTATCCACTGTTCATTCAAATATATTAATATCAGCCATTCTACTTCTAATAAAGGATTCCAGATATGAATCCCAGAAACAAGGTTGCTGATGGTCTTTGCCTTTGTAATTCATTTCTCCGTCCAACCAGACAGTAGAAAGGTTTGTGAACCTTCAGGGAAAAAAACACAAGCTCAAGCCTGCCAATCTGGCATGCCTCAGTAGGCTGGACTGGCCTGGCTTTTTTATGAAGTGTTTGGCAGCCCTAGTATTTAATTTCATTCTTTTGTTTTATGTTTTGGGTGCATAGACCCGGAGGCCTTTGGACAATTGCCTCTTTTTTAATAAAGCTAATATATGCCCATAGGAAATTTACCTATATCTAAACTGACATAACAAAGCTGATACTTCGGAGGGGTCAGGCATGAGAGATTCCAGCAATTTCTATAAATGGAGGAAGCTGGCATGAATTTGGACTGCCTGGAGTTATTATGCAGACACTGGCGGTCTTCCAGGCTGTCCATAATTTTAAATAAATTCTGATCCTGGTGATGTATACTTATTGATCAAGTTTTCAGAAAGTCATTACCATGTACTCTTTGACTACATATTGATCTGAAATCTCTGCGGTTCCTGAGAACTGGCATTACATTTGCTACCAGCTACACTGCAATTCATCCTTCCATTTGAATCAAGCCTGTGGAAGCGACTCATTCTGCTCCACTTACTGTGGAATGATACCTGGCGAGCAGCTGGAAAACAAGATTCTTAGGTTCTGTATCTCAATTCAGCACTAATTATCTTTGGTTATTTCATTTCTGAGATTCTCAGTTTCTCCTTAATATTAAACAAGAAAATGGTATTATATATGGATAAGGAACTCTTGTTTTTTTTCATTTCAAACTCCTGTTCAGAAACATGCCATCTTCTCATCTGAAGATCCTGCTGCACCTCAGTTGGAACTCTTACCTCCCAAATCCTGAGAAAAGACTGGCTGGCCAGCAGCTAGTTTCACAAGGGTCTGAGAGACAAAGAGCATGTGCCTGCTCTGCTGGTCATATGCCTGTTAATCTCCAGCCCTCTGACTTTCCAACAATGGGCTACATTATGTTTGTCCTCTGTTCCAACCCCAGATGCTCAAATCTCTCTGTCCTCTCATTTTTTTCCACCCTCAAAAATCTATCATTATTTATATTCTCCTTAACTTCAGCTCTTTATATTCTGTTTGGTGATTGTGTAGGTAGAGTATTGGCCCCCCAAAGATGTCCATGTCCCAAGTCCCACACCTATGATATGTTACATTACATGGTAAAATGACAAAATGGAATGAAAATTATTAATCAGCTGACCTTAATATAAAGGCATTGTGTAGGTTATGTAGGTGAGACCAATGTAAAGGGTCCTTTAAATTTGGAAGAGGTAGGTGAAGACTTAGTGTCTAAATGATATAATGTGAAAAAGAATTGATCAGCCATTGTCTTTGAAAATGGAAGGAGACCACAAGTCTAGAAAGCTAGAAAAGGCAAAGAAATAGATTTTCCCCTAGAGTCTCCACAAAGGAATGTAGCCCTGCCAACACCTTGACCGTAGCCCAGTGAGATCCGTGTTATTCTTCCAACCTACAGGTCTAGAAGATAATAAATTTACTTTGTTGTAAGCCACTAAATTGGTGGTGATTTGGTATAGTAGCCCTAGGAAATGATATAGAGATGTTACTCCCGAAAAGGGCAAGCAATCACATAGACCATAAAGAATGATCTGTGAAAGCTCTCTGATTCTCTAGCAGCTACAGATGTTAAGTAAAGATGAATGGGAGTGACAGCAGGAACAACTCTCCAGGACCTGGAGTTTACCCTGTCCTATATGTTTCTAACTAGTGGATCTATTTCCTCTTCATGCTCCCTTTTAGCTTAAGTCCAGACTCCCTCTGCTCCCCAAACCTCCAGCCTCAACCATTCCCACCCTCCAACCCAAGAAAAGAGAAGTACATCTCTAGAATGTTCAGTAGTACTTAGAAGGCATTTAACATTTTTTTACTGTAAACTCTCCCATTTGTGATGTTTCTCCATATATTCCTCTCTCCTATAGCTTTCTACCGCTAGTAATAAAGTTCTATAATAATATGTTTGGGAATCTTTGGGAGTTATGTAATACCAACAGTCCTGGGTAGTCTAACAATTTTATTCAGTCAGTCACTCAGCAAACCTTGAATGTATACATGGTGCTGAGTGGAAGCAGGGATTAATAAGACAGCATCCCCCTTCACATTTTACAACCTAATATGGCACGAATAGGAGAAACATTCATTCATTCCACAAATGCTTACTGAACCCACAGCTGACATCAGACATACACGTAACTATAATGGGAGATAGGAAGCATGAGTTCTGTAACAGAGCCACAAACAAAAGTGACAGTGAAAAAAAGCTCAGGAAGTGATGACAACAACACGGAAACATAGCACCTTTCAAAAACCCAGCTAACTGGTATTCAAAACACACTCAAGAGCTAGAAAGAAAAACAGGAAAAAAAAAAGGTCTCATGATTGAAAGATATGTAATAAATTCTGAACACTGAAACTCAAATATTGGAGGGCCTCATGTACCTTCATTCAGTGCCCACTGTCCCATATTTTATGTCCTAAGATGTGCGCTTATCTTTTATCCTGGCCCACAGGTGATTAAAAAAAGCAAGTGAGGAGACAGAAACCACTAAAGATAGTCACACCAATAGCGAATGAAGCAATATGACTGTGCAACAGAGGGAAAAGGAAGACAGACAAAGCCAACGTCAGCAAAGTGGGGCCAATTATGTCATAGGCTTGCCGCCTGTGCCAACCAATAAACCCTAAGACGATCCCCATCAATACACACCACACACTGACTCAGTTTCCAATGATTCTGAATCTCCCAACAAGTGTTCAGATTATGTTCTGCATATTTTATTTAAGAAAGCAAGGAAGTATGCAACCACTTCTACACAAACTTCATCAGAGATTGTTACAATCTTTTAAATTCTGGTGCTTTCTGCTGGACGACGTTTCACTGTTCCATGCGCTGAGTACCCATGGGTCACAGACCATTAAGGAGCAATGGCAGTGGGCCCATACAAATGGAAAAAGATTTGTTCCAGGACTAAAATATACTAAATATATCACTGTGTCAGAAGCTAAGCAACAAGGACATCCAGAATATCAATGTCTGCTATCAGAAAAATTACAGTTGAGAGAAAAAATATTGAAGCAATCACCTGGGTTGGGAGCTCATTTACAAATGTCATGTCTAAAATATAACTCTGTTGTTAAAAAAAAAAAAAAAAAAAAAAAACTATTTAAGTTCATCATTAATGCCTGACATTTCAGAATGGTTCTTGCTGTTTTTACCAACCATACTCAAGGTAGCTCTGTTTTTCAGTTTCCTGTATGATTAGAATGCTGAACTTCCCTGAAAAAGTTCCTGGATGATGCTCTAGAGTGTCATTTTCTAGCAAGTCAGTTAACAGAGGGCTGTCTTCAGCTCTTTGCCTTTATATAAATCTAAGTCATTGCACCAACTACCTTTTATGAGGAACAAATAAAGTCATAAATAATATCAGTGCATTCTGGAAAGGTAAGTTGCTATGAAACCCCATAATGGGGGAATCTACCCCTCTGTGCGTCAAAACAGATTAGGAATATGCACTTCTGTTGGTGGCCTGGCTTCTACCAGAGACTGCACAAATCTCAGTGTGCACAAATGAACTCTCCACATATTCTGCCTAAACACTAATGGACAGGTCCAGGGTGCATTTCTAGGATCACTAATCCTCTCTAGCCCTATACACAAAGAAAACATGGGCAAGCAACTGATGAATCACTAAAGTCTATCTCTGAAACTAATAATACAGTGTATGTTCATTAAATTGAATTTATTTTTTTAAAAGATTTTATTTGTCAGAGAGAGAGAGAGAGAGCACAAGCAGAGGAGGGGTAGAGGGAGAAACAGGCTCCCCACTAAGTAAGGAGCCCGATATGGGACTCAATCCCAGGACCCTGGGATCACGACCTGAGCCAAAGGCAGACGTTTAACCGAATGAGCCACCCAGGCATCCCAAACTGAATTTAAATTAAAAAAAAAAAAATGTTAAATGAGCAAACTCTTTAATCATTATTTTTCTTCACTGTTGCCCCAATCTTAATTAAGAACTAGTAAGCAATAGGACAGATGGTAGCTACACTTGTGGTGAACACAGAGTAATATATAAACTTGTCAAATCACTAAGTTGTGCACCTGAAACTAATGTAACGTTATGTGTCAACTATACTCAAATAAAAAAAAAATTAACAAGAACTAGTAAGCAATAAAAATAGCTAATATGTATAGACCCCTTACCCTACTCCAGGCATTTTATAAGGGATAGCTCATTTAATTTTCATGACATCTCTATTCTATAAATATTATTGTATCCATTTCACAGATGAGGAAACCACGACTTGGAGGGATTGAGTAGCTTGCTGAGGGCCACAGTGGTAGAAACTGGGGGGAATCATGCACCAAAATGCCTAGAGACCACCCTCTTCACCACTATAATATTAGTGAATGTCAACATTTTGGAAGCTGGACAATAGCACAAGTTATAATTTATAAACATAGGCAACTAGCAACAATTTGAACATCTTTCTCTGTCTTTGCTGCAGTATTTACATACTCCAAGAGGATTTACAGGCTCTAAGTGATTCATCTTTCTTTTTTTTTTTGATTTTATTTATTTATTTGACAGAGAGAGACACAGCGAGAGAGGGAACACAAGCAGGGGGAGTGGGAGAGGGAGAAGCAGGCTTCCCGCAGAGCAGGGAGCCCGATGCGGGGCTCGATCCCAGGACCCTGTGATCATGACCTGAGCCGAAGGCAGACGCTTAACGACTGAGCCACCCAGGCGCCCCATGATTCATCTTTCAAAAGAAGACAATTTGCTGAAAGAAGGGAAAAGGTGCTGAAACAAAAAAATGTATAATTGGAAAAACATGCTGACTAATCATTCTCAAGCTCTTTCTGCACTCAACACTGACCTGGCTTTCCTTAAGAGGGAGCCTTTCCCATTTTTTTTAAAGTTGTGTGCTATCTCATTGTTTACTTGTACATTTCACCCAAGGCATTCTGTCACCTCAGTTAATAACTATTAAGGGTGTATGCCATGCCACATGCCCAAGGTAACCAACTGAAAGACTTGCTGGAAAGAGCATGAACTGATCATTTTTCTTGTCAAAAAAAAAAAAAAATGCTACCTGAGTCCTAATTAATTGGAAAGGCATTATTTTTAGAAGTAAACATTAGTGGAAACAGCACTAGCCCTAGGAATCAGAAACCCAAAATCCTGGCTAGAGTTCCATCACTCATGAGCCATCTCTCCTCCAAGAAAATGCATCATCACCTTCTTTAGACTCAGTTTCTCCCCCCGCAAAGTGGAAATGCTAACAATGCCCTCACCATCTCCCACATTTGTGGGGTTTTTTTTTAAGATTTTATTTATTTATTTGACAGAGAGAGAGAGAGAGTACAAGCAGGGGTAGCGGCAGGGAGAGGGAGAAGCAGGCTCTCACTAAGCAGAGAGCCCAACGTGGGGCTCCATCCCAGAACCCTGGGATCATGACCTGAGCCAAAGGCAGACACTTAACCGACTGAGCCATCCAGGCACCCCTCCCACATTTGTTATAAGAATCAAATCAATATAATGTTATCCAAGCCTATAAAACCCAATATAATGTAAGGAAGGATGATGATGATGGTATACCAAAAAAGGTGTAAGAGGCAAAAATGGGATGCAAACGTGCCAAGGGATTCATAAGTAATTCCAATGAGTCTTTACATTCATAATTGCCATAAGCTATTACTCTATGGTATCATATCTACTACCCTATCTTTCGTGTGACCTTTCACACATTGAGAAAGAATCTTCAAGTTCTCGTAAGTCCTCTTCTCTTGGTTAAATGTGCAGAGTTCCCCCAATTATTCCACACGGGATGTGATTTGTGAGACTTTTATCTTCTTTGTCTTTCCATTCAGTTTAGTTAGTGTCCTGGTTAAAGTGAATACAACACTCCAGATATGGTCAGATTATCATAGGTATTGCTGCCAACTTTGATCTAGATTCCACACTTGCATGAAAAGCAAACTTTCATTGCCTTTTGTTGGGGCAGACACAATGTCTCAGGTGTTTTCATCATGTGTGTTTGCCCAACAATACTTGCAAAACTGTTTTTGCTTTAAACCCTAAAACCTTTTATCCTCTTGAAATATTACCTTGTTGAGTTCTACCTATCTTTCCAATCTGATGAAATCATCTTAAATGATGATTCTCATCCATCATATTATCTATCTCTCTCAGGTTCTGTCATCCACAGATTTGATAAGCAAAACTTCTATGTCTTAATACAAGTCACAGATTTTAAAAAAATGTACAAGACAGATTTTAAACAAAATTTAAACAGATTTAAAGCCCTGTTAAAAAGTTTCTACATACTGCTTTCCAGGTGAATGAGTCACTCATTAGACAAAATTCTTTGGGAATAGAAATCAGCTAGTCATGAACCCCCCTACTTACATTCACGGTATATTTCTAGAACTGTGCTGAACATCCACATATCTGACAGGTTTGCCCATTTTGATAACACAGGTATCATTTTCCCATGTTTAATCTTTTGGATCGTCTTTATTGCTCCATGGTTTTAAAATAATTGCCCAAACAAAAGTCCACTATTACACATGCTAGGTTTTTTAGTGGCCTGGGATAATATCATTCATCAAAAATCAAGGTTTTATTTTTGAGTAGTCAGAGATTATCAAATGATTTTTCTTCTACCACAGGTTGCAACTACCTATTTTTGCTCCAGTTTCCCCAGTCTAAGCACATTCTCCTTGAGAGAGAAAAGAGAATCAAAATAGAATTTGAACAGTCTCTCCCTCCTGCCTTTCATCTGTTTGCATCACACCATCTATAACAAGCAGGAAATTCTTGATTATTTCTTTTATTGTTATCGTAACTCCAAAAGAATCTCTTTGTTGTGTTTCACAACCTTAGCAGTTTCTTTCCCCATGATTTGTGCTTCTTTGTCATACTTTTCTCATCTCTACTATATGGTCTCCTCTAAAATCTGTGTTCACAGAACAGCTCGTACACCCGTACCTTCCATACTTGGGCATTCCAAATTTCTTGAACTGTCTTCCCTTTTGGAGTCATCTTTCTCTTATAAAACAATTACCTGGTTGATATCATATCTAGGTTTTTAGCCTCAGTGAAGAATAATATCCCAGAATCATAGAATTCAGAAAAAACTTTTTTAATAGCAGTAGTATAAAAGGAATTTCCAATGTTACTGTAAGTTATTATTATAAATCTACCTACTGGCTTTTAATTTAGAAGGAGAATAGGGGTGCCTGGCTGGCTCAGTTGGAAAGCATGCGACTCTTGGTCACAGGGTCATGAGTTCAAGCCCCATGTTGGGTATAAAGATTACTAACAAAATAAATAAAATTTTTTTTAAAAAGAAGGAGAATAAAAGGAGCATAAGTTTATGAACATATTAATGTAGAGAGTATCAAAACTCAACCTTTCATAATTACCAAATAAACAACCTCAGCATCCATAAAGAATCCATCAAACTGAAACCACATTCACAGTGGTTTATATTTGTCTTTCACACAGGGCTAGACTGTATAGGGATTACAGTGGCAAATGAAACAAGAAAGATTCCTTTTCTCGTGGAGTTTATATTCTAGTGAAAAGAGGTGCAGTAATAAGTAAACAAATAAACCATCGGAGACAAATAAACAGATCAGGAGAAAGTTTGGTATTCTTTTAGATAAGCTAGTCAGAAAAGCCCCTCTGATGAAGTGATATTTGGATTAGAAGCTGAAGGATGAGAATTATCCAGCTATGATCTGGAGAAAGAGCAATTCAGGGAAAGGATGGTCAAGGGCAACATCCCAAAGATCAAAAGGAACAAGGGCCATCAGTCAAAGCAAATCTGTCTCGAGACTAAAGTAAAAGTTCAGTAATCCAAAATACTAGAGATATCTATAACATTCCCAGAGAGGTGCCAGAGAAGGTGATATAAAATAAAAGCATGGTGAAAGAAACATTTGAGAATAAGATCACACAAAGTAATTCATACATGCTGTACCCCTGACATATTCGTATACATCAACTATGATAACTAGTAGAGTACTAGCAAATATGTTGATCACATATAACTCTATAGCTTCAAATATATCTTTGATAATTACATGTCTAATACTTGTTTTGCTTGATCATATCCCATTGGATCAACTCAAACACCAGTTTTCTCTGTTGTTGCTCCACAGTTGCTGAGAAGTGCTGTATGTCAGGCAAAAATACTAAAACACCAAGTGTCCCCAGTCTCCCTCTGTCCTGCCTTCTCAAGAGAATTCTCTGCTTGTGATGCCCAAGTCTGGGGCATTTGTTGAAATGATCAAGGTAACGAATAGAGAAGGCAGCTGGAGAAAACCCAGAAAGATAAAATTGATTTCTACAAAATAGGCCATGGAGTTATCCTCAGAAGTAAAGTAAAAAATCTAAGAGGCTCCAGGAGGCAGTGGGAAAGAAGGGACAGCAGAAAATGAGGACAAGAGCAAAGCTAGGTGGGCTTTTGTAAGAGGAAAAAGAGATGCGGGTAGTAGCTGCCATAATAAGTAACATGGAAGGAAAAAAATCCTAGAATTTATTTTTAGAAAATTTTACTGCATGTTGTATGATATAATTTCTTCCTCTCTACCTTCTCAAGAGACCTTCAGAATAAGCCTGAAGGCTTACTTTTCAAGGTTTTATAGGATTGAGAATGATAGCCCACTTCTATTCAGATTTTACATGCATATTGGATGTTCTACAAATTCATGCATTACAACCTCAGTTGGGCCCCAACCAGCTGTTGTTTGAAAATATTTCACTTCACGCCGAACTGATTCTCTTTTCTATCCTGCAGAATGAGTTTTTCAAGCCTTTTCCTTTTTTTACCCACATGTTTCCAACCCTACTAATTCTTAGCCAATTATCTTGGCCTGAAATACTTTCTTCACTGAAATAAGAGATAATGTCAGAATTCCTCACCTTGCAGCTCCTCCTCCTCAAAATGTTCCCATCCCTCCATCTACCATTCCCTCCTTCCTGTTGGCCTTGGAAAAAGTAGTGGGCCTACTCCTTCCCCAGCTAACTAGGTCCTTTATATCACAGTCCTAGCCCTTCCTGGCTCACCCAGGATCAGGTGCATCAGTCAATCCATTTTTCTTTTCCACACTGTCTCTGTGGTGCCTCTTCTCCTTGCTCCCACCCTGCTTCTTCACAAAATAGAAGTAACTCCTTAGCCCAACAGTTCCATTTCCAGAAATATATCTTAGAGCAACCCTCACACAATATACAGGCCCACAGTCTAGACAGACACAATTTCACACAATATACAGGCCCGCAATCTTAAAAAGATACCTCTTCTTTTTAAGAGTTTCTCTCCCAAAATATTCCCAAAGACCCAGAGGGTGTCTTTGAGGGACTTTAATCTACCTCATTTTATATTTGATGATATTTGAATTTTTACATTCAGGATGTATTACTTTTTTAAGAAAAACAATGAGGATTTCCAAATGCCAACAATTCTTTGCCTCTATCCAATTAGTCATCCAACACTATGGATTCTACTTCTGAAATGATGTTCACATCCAGCCATTCTGGACTGCTGTCCTCACTCCTGCCCATGCTCACGACTTCTCAGACATTACCTGAGCAGCCCCAGAAGCTGGCTGATTGATGAAACTTCTCGACTCTATTTCAGCACTTTGCAACTCTTCCACAAAACTCTCTCTTCTAAACTCTAATTGGATCATGTCATCAGTAGGCTCAAGTACCTTCAGTGGCTTCCCATTACCTCCCAACTAAAGTAGGAACATCTTACAAGTTATTTAAAGTCTTGAGAACATGACCTAAACATCTTTTTTCCAACCTTTCCTCTCCATTCATCTCCCTCTTTAAAACTTCACTGTAGCCAGACCAGGCCTGACCTTTGAACATGAGTTTCTAGCACTTATACCCTTGGTTAATGCTTCTCCCTAGATCTGGAATTCCCTTCATCCTCTGTGTCTGACTAAATCCAAACCCTACTCATCCAAACCACACCCATCACCTTATGAAGATTCACTCATGCCACTCATTAGAATTAGCCATTTCTTCTTTGTACTCTAATGGTACCCTCTATCCTTAATATTGGACTTAATCACACTTTGTAACACAGTTACATATAAAGCTTTATGGCCCTCAAGATAATATTTTTCCAAGCCAGAGACTAATTTTATTCATGTTTACATCCTTTCTACATATATAATATGTGGTATATACTAGCTGTTGAGTAAACATTTATTTTAAGTTTGATAGAATAATTCATATCGGCATTGAAGTTAGTATCTGATATGAGCTTAGTACTATTTTCTATTTTGATTGTTTTAGCTTTGAAGCTTTACCCAAAAGTATTACAATTAAATGGCTTAGGCATATTCGGGGGCTTTGTTTTTAACTTGGAGGGAAATGGAGCATAATAAAATTTTGTTCATAAATTTGGCTCTTAAAAGCTCTGCATTTGGGTGCCTGGGTGGCTCAGTTGGTTAAGCGACTGCCTTTGGCTCAGGTCATGATCCTGGAGCCCTGGATCGAGTCCTGCATCGGGCTCCCTGCTCGGCAGGGAGTCTGCTTCTCCCTCTGACCCTCCCCCTTCTCATGCTCTCTGTCTCTCATTCTCTCTGTCTCAAATAAATAAATAAAATCTTTAAAAAAAAAAAAAAGCTACACATTTAATATTAACAATAAGGTTGCCTCTTGTTGAGTATCCACTATTTGCCAGGCACTGATTTAGCATCATGCATTCATTATATCGTTTAATCTCCTAAAGAAACCTGTGCAACACAGCAAATACTATTTTATATCCATTTCACATATAAAGAAACTGAGTCTTGGGGCAGTAATTGGTCCCAGACCATAGGGATCATAGAGCTGTGTGAAACTGCAAGGCATCCAAGCCAAATCTGTCCGATGCTTGAGCTCCTACTCTCTCAGCTGTGCCCCACTACGTCCTTCCTCATTAACTGCTTTTTGGGAGAACTATGATGAGGAGGCAAGCACCCTGAAAAGGGAAGCAAACTAGTGTGGGCTGACACCAGAGGCAGTGCCCCAGAATGTTCCAAGAAAAATATTGCATGTTAATTAGAAATAGGGAGTAAAAGCAAGGGGAGAATTTGGACAGCCTTTAGGTAACCAGGCATTTGATAGTACAAGAAAACCCTTGCAGTTTGCAAATTTATGGTTTGAAGTATTTGTTGTGATGAAATCCGCCCTTCTAATCCAATGCTCCTTTGTTTAGGCCCCAGCCTCCTCCCTTGTCCCTTACTTTAATAAACCTCAAAAACTGCCCTAAAAATGGCACTGGAGCCTATATTACTTGGATAGTTTTTATCCTGATATTAAAGTGCACATTCTAATGAGGGACTGGGAAAACAGATGTAAAATTGGCGTGATTATTTCATGAATCTCTCAAAGTGGCAACCAGCTTCCTCCTATTTTTCCATCTTTGCTTGAAAATGTTTCTGCACCATATAGGAGCGTTCTTCAGAATAACACTCTTGAGATAATAAATAGGGAAGAAATGTTTCGACACCAACATTTATGAAACATTTGGAAATATCTGCCCTGTGTTAATTGAGCTTTCATTTCTATGTGGGTTATTTTGTCATGGTGTAAACAAGAAGAGTTTATGCTTTATTTCACATAATTTGAGCCTAAACTTTTGCTCCATATCCACATCTACAGTGATTCCTTTTTTTCTGCCTCCTTTAAATTTCTCCTCAGAAGTCCTTTCCATAACTAAGTGGCTGTGGGGGAGGGCCTGAAGATTCAAGAACAACAAAATGCCTCCAAACACCATGCCAGATGCCAAATATGTCTACCCAAGGACAATTACTCAACTTCTCCTTATTCACTTTCTGCCTTTATGGTCATCTATGTCTCATTAGATCATAAGCCCACAGGGAGAATTTGTTTTTAGGATCTACTCAGCAAGTAGTGCGTTACAAATGCTGAAAAGATGCTTATCTGTAGAAATATGCAATGATGTAAAGTGGTAATAGTCATGGAGGAGAAGAACTGACCTATTTCTTGTTAAAATTATCTGCAGTTTCATGTCTAAAAGAGATACAAGTACTTTATTCAAAATATTAACCTCCAGAAAACCTGCCAGAATAAGAGAAGGTGCCTTGGCTGGGAGTCAGAAAACCAGGTTGCAGTCCTAATTCTTCCACCAACTAACCCATCCCATGAAATTGGACCAGTTACTTTACCCATTTACAGGAACCCATGAAATAGGCACACTAAACCCTTCCTACATCCTCGCAGGGATTTCTAAGCATCAAACGAAATGAACGGTGTGAAAGTTCATTCAACATTTTAAACCAATAATTGATTGTCATGGCTGTTGTCATTGTTATGAGATTTGCTTTTTGGGGATTTCCAGTTCACCAGGTGAAATAACACATGCATTTCCCTCTACTCCCTAAAATCACACCAAAGAATAATAAATGTTTTAACAGATACAAATCCACAATTCACAAAAATCAAAGAAACAGCAAGGAACGAGAAATATCCAGGAAGTGTTTGGAAGATGTAAAGCTAGTCAAGGAAGCAGAGTGAGGAGAAAGCTGAGTGCCAAGTGCCTAGAGACAAAATCAATTCATACCCCCAAACTAGGAAAGGCTTGAGAACTTCAGGCATTCATTATCTCACGGTGGTGGTGGCGGGGAGGGGCGGGGGGGGGGGGGGGAGGGCGCGGGCAGGGAGGGACTCGACTCTGGGCATTAGTAGGAAGTCTGAGAAGCAGGAGCAGTTAGGCGTCCTGCAGTCCTTTCCTCTGAGAAGCCCCTGCCTGTCTCACAGTAACCAGCACAGTATAGAGAAAGAAGGAAACAGTGGACAGAAATCAAGAGTTGCACATAGGCCTAAATACTGAATGCTGAGGTGCCCCTTCTACTCCACACCTGAAATTCCTATCTGACATATACCACCAGGACGAACAGGGGGCAAGCCCTGCCTATGCTCTCCTCAGTGATTTAGAAATATGGCAGTAAATACCAGGAGAACAGGAAGTGCTTGGAGTTGCCCGGTGGGCAACTGTTAAAAGGGGTTGCCCAGTGGGGCTGGGAACTCCTTTGTAGGCAGTAAAACCCTTGAGATACTAATAAGTCACTTATATTTGTTACTTTGAAAAAAATCATTTTTTAAAAAATTTACTTTTCCAAGAAACCAGAGTATAGATTCAGAAGAGTTAATATAGTCTCCCCACTTTTGATTTTATTAGCTAAACCAGATTAATTTAACAGATAAGGAATATAATAAAATTTACACAGAATGACATGCAATTTAGAATTTTTAGGCTGAAGCAGCCCAGTCAGGGCAGAATCACACACGCTTAACGGTGTTCACTTGGTAGTGTATCATCTGTGGAAAGGGGGTCTTAGAAATGGGGTGTCATTCTGGGGCCCATTCTCAGTGGCCCTGGTGCCAGCCACCTGGCTGACCTAGTTTGCAGGCAGAGAATTTACCTAACAACTTTTCTCCCTTCCTCTGGCCTCTCCTTCTTCTGATTCATTGCTACCTGAGCACTATTCCCAAAGTGAGTCTGATCAAGTCCTCCTTCTTCTCTAAATCTTTTGATGGTCCCACCCAGACTTCAGAATGAAACCCAGTCCCTACTACCCACCCAGCCTTGTCTCTTGAGCCTGCTCACCCACTGTGCCCACTCAACAGAGAACTGCTCACTCTCCCCTAATCTCTCTCTGTACTTCCATGCCTCCCTATCTCCCTATCTCTTCCTCCTCCCTGCAATGTTCTGTCCTGTCTTCATTGGCAAAGACTCACTCCTTTAAAAAAACACAAAAATCGCTTAAAAACCATCAACCAGTCTCAACCCAACAGGGCATATTACTTGCTCATTATCCTGTACTCTCTCTGTTTATTCCTTGTGTTGCAATTATTTGCTTCAGTGTCTATCTCCCCTACTAGACTAGGAGTTCCCAAAACAGGGGTTAGGTGTAATCATCTTTGTATTCTCAGTACTAAGCAAACTGCCAGACACACAGTCAGCCCTCAAGGAGAGTTTGTGGAATGAACCAGAAGGAGTGAAATTAATCTCACATTAATTTGGGCTTTAGCACACCCTACGTTTGAATGTCTAGATAATGCTAATGTGAGGAAATAGGATTTACATTCCCCAAGCTGGCTAGCATCTAAGCTCTGAGGGCATGAGGTCTAAATATCGCCTTGAACACAGGAACAATATCAATGTCCTACTCTCCTCAGGGATAAGAGAGAGGAATAGAAGCAAGGAGGGGCCCAGCGGGGAAGCTGATGTATTTAACACTTGGAGCAGATCATTTCTTAATATCCCTCTCCTCCATACAATAAAATTCTCTTCCATAATAATCATTATTTTCTTACAGTGTTCTGTCATTTTAGGAAATTACCAGCTTAAAAAGAAGAAAATACATTTTCATGTTCACGGCAGTATTCAAACTCAGTAAAATAATGCAAGTATGAATGAAAAGGTGCCCTTACCAAACAAAAATATTACACCTCGAAATTCATACTCCGCTCCCCCTTTAAAATATTAAACACAAAAACTCTACGTGGTCACGTGGATGACAGAATTGAGGTAACTCAAATTCCTTTGCTTCATCTTCACAATGGCATGCTCTCCTTGGTACTTTCTAGCCTACTGTTTAAAAGCAGGAATATGAAGTACCACGGGGCCAGGAGGCAAAAACTGTGCTCCAAGGGGGCTCAGGCGGTTCCAAGCCCGAACAGACCTACTCCCCCAACCAACGCCTCCAGCTGCCTTGGTCTGTGTCAGGGCCTCCTCTATAGCTGGGACTCCTCCAAATCAATTTCCACGTAGAATGCAATTTTTATTAAAGGAGAGGTGATAAAAACGTGTTCCACCGGATGCTAAGATAGACACTCATAAAACTGACAGTAATCACACCAATTGTTTAGTACTTCAACCAACCAAATATTTTCTTTATCAGGGAGGGGTAGTATTTTACCACGGGCATTGTTTAAGATTGCTGGGGCATGGTGACAAGAAGCACACCAACTCATCATCGGTTTTATTATTGGTTTTAGATTCTCTATAGGCAATACATCTCTTTATTGCCACCCCCGTGAAGTTCATAGGAAATGTCTCCTTCCTCGTTTCTCCATTGTATTATAACCTCTCCTCACTTCCTTCTCAGAGACAAAGAGCAGGTATAGAACAGGGAGAAGCAAGGCTCTCCTGCAGAGCGTTAGCTAGAGTAGCCTCACCGGTGGAGTCAGGGATGAGTTTCTACAGCCTTCCACATTAGTCTGGCAGCCTCGGGCTTCAGACCACAGCCATCGACCGGTTGTGGGCAGCCACACCACCTGCTCTAAGGACCTTAGACACACTGCAAAGAAGGCCAACTCTATCATCTTCCTATTTCCTTATGATCTTGTCTCCCTTCCTTGTCCCCTCTTGTATTAGTTTTCTAGGGCTGCCATTATAAAATACCCCAAAGAACATGGCTTAACCAATAGAATTTTATTATCTCACAGTTTGGGAGACTGCAAGTCCAAGGTCGAGGTGCTAGTAGGTTTGGTTTCTTCAGAGGCCTCTCCCTTGGGCTTGCATCTGGCATTTTCTCCCTGTCTTCATACAGTCTTCCCTCTGTACGTTATCTGTGTCCTAACTTCCTCTTCTAATAAGGACACCACTCAAATTGGATTAGGACCCACCCATATGACCTCACTTTACCTTAATTACCTCTTGAAAGGCCCTATCTCCAAATTTAGTCACATTCTGAAGTACTGGGTGTTAGGACTTCAATATATGAATTTGGGAAAGATACAATTCAGATTATAATACCTTAATACCTCTCTGACCCCAAGACACTCAACCCAACACCCTCTTCTCTCCATGTTCAAAGGTCACTGTCAAACTGTCCACATGGAAAGTCTCAATCACCTATCCTCCTTTTCCCAAACTCATGTTCTATGTGTCTCTTATGCCCCTCTTTTGATTACATGATTATTGGAATAACCAGCTTTGGTTGTCTCAGAATAAATAGCATTTTAGAGAAGGTGAATAACTAAAATGACACTCTAATTAATAGAACATGTGGTTGATAGGGGATGGAGGTGAGAAGGGCTGGTCTTATGGGTGGTTTTTGCACCTTCTACTTCAACTCATCACCATCCCCTTGCTGTCCGTCCCATCCCCCAACAAGCATGCTGGATTTTCAAAATTAACATATATAGGCTTCTTTTTAATCCCACATCTCCTCCTCCCCTTCCCACTCAAAGCCTGCACTACTACTCACTTAGGCTGCAGACGTGGAGTTCAATAAAACAAGGAAGGACATCTCTGGGAGAGAAGGATTGGAATCCTTGGAATCCTTGTTAAAAAACAACAACAAACATACACATTGCAAAACACAAGTCCCTACTTTCGTAAGTTCTCTTAAATATTATGCTTCAAAAGCTGCAGCTCGACTCTAAGCACATTACAGTCTGTGTAAGAAGATCTCTGCATAGCCAACCTCTGGTGTGGCATCCAGTGCCTAGGAGAATCATGCCTTTTCACCTTTTTTTATTATGTAATTAGCAAATCGTAGGGACAGAAGAGTTAGATCTGCATCTAAAAAGAGAACCTATTCTCAAATGGGCATTGTCATATGCCACAAGTTATATTTTATCTATCATCCTTGTTATCCAAAAAAACTATTCTGAAAAGCATAGTGAAAGAACGGAAACCAAAGGGAGAAAAGATGTCGAATGCTTGTTGGCACTGTAAACCATACCTATCCCAGCTGCATGCACAGACTTCTTCCTAAGCTTCTTGCGGAAAAGGACTGACTTTCAGAACCACCAGAAACCTCAAACAAAACAAGGTGCTCTCTAGCTATGTTGAATTCAACTAAATTGAAATGAATGAGTATTTATTTGCTGGCCTATAAACACATAAACAGCTTATCAATTTTCACCAGTTTAGTCAGTTATAGAAAAAGGATCGGGGATTACTGATTTTTTTGAATGGGATCAGAGATTTCCACATGACTATTTCAAACACTAAAATGCTCCAGATTTCTGAGTTGAAATAACACTATCTACATTTCAGAAGTAGGAAATTTAAGTAGAGTTTTTCTTTCATCTATTATATCTCTTATCATTATTCCTAAATTCCTTTCAACACTCAAGCTTGATCCGCTCAGCATTTAATTATCCTTACTGCACCCAGAGTCATCTGTGTTCAAGAAAAGCATTAAATACACAATTTAGAGAAGAAAAACATGACATTCAGTGTTGTCTTACTTTCAGAAAATAATTCTGTATGCATGTAGAGCTTACTATGAACTAGGGAATAATTTAACTTTATGACCCTCATATTCAGTTGTTAATTACTTTTTCCGTTGTCCTCAATATATTTCTATTGCATCAATGGGAAACTGGAGTAGTCCTCCAGTGACCAAAATTATACATATCAATTGTTATGAATATTAATTAAAAGCTCTGTGTCTTCATGGAAAACCATCTACTTCCTACTTCAAAGGCACTGAGTTTCAGTGCTACGAAAAAATTTACCTCAGTTAAAAATTTTAATCAAAAAGATTATAGGTTCTTTTGTTGTTGCTCTTCTTCAACTTCTGGAAAGACAGATCTTTCTAAATGAAGTAATTGATCTACAACATTTCGTCCGTAAAAGAGCCCATTTCAAAAGAAAATAAATGTTCCATGTCTGACTTATGAAAAAATATATATTACAGAAAGAAAGCTGTTTAGGTATTGAGGCTTTTAACAACAGAGCGAGCAGAAGCTGGGAGAATCAATCAACTGTGTTTGTTGTGTGTCCAACCCCACAGCGGTAGAGAGCATCGTGAGGGTTATGAAGAGTTTTTCTAATCTTGCACACGTGGTACTTAGAAAACACATTCCAGTGCCTGCACGTCCACGCGCACACATACAAGCGCATTTGGTAAAGCAAACATATGGAAGGGAGGGCACTAACTCCTATTCCTATGGGCCTTTGTTCCTCTCTCTTAGTTCTTCTTTGGTGTCCTTTGAGAACAGAACAGGCACCTGGAGAGTCGGATTGTGCCTGAATATTGTGCAAAACAGGCATTCTTAATCTCGGTTTTGCTACCACCTGTAGTAAATTTAATCATTCCAACAATAGAACAAGATATACAAAAACTTAGCAAAGCAAAATTAAAGTCATTTTATTTAAAACATGTGTGGGTCAGGTACCTTTCTCAGGAAGACGGTCTTTGTTTTTGTTTTTAATTTTAATTCAGTTAGCCAAGATATAGTACACCATTAGTTTCAGGGGTGGAGTTCAGCGATTCTTCAGTTGCGTATAACACCTAGTGCTCATCACATCACATGCCCTCCTTAACGCCCATCCTCCACCCACCTCCCCTCCAGCAACCCTCAGTTTGTTTCCTATAGTTAAGAGTCTCCCATGGTTCATCTCCCTCTCTGATTTCTTCCCTTTCAGTTTTCCCTCCCTTCCCAATGATTCCTTTGTGCTGTTTCTTACATTCCACCTACGAGTGAAACCATACAATTGTCTTTCTCTGATTGACTTATTTCACTCAGCATAATAAGAAAGGACTTCTGTTTTAAGGATAATTGCAAATGTGGGAAGTGAATCACTGGGCAGCTAGGAGTCAACAGCGACTCTTCCATGTGAATTTCCACAGGTCTTAAAGTTGTCACCCAGATACCAAAGGGAACAGCCCGTCCCAGTGCTCCACAGGTTTCTGAGCGCTCTTCCCCTAGGATCTGTTCCTGACAGGAGCCTCAACCAACTCTCACTCATGGCCCCAGTTTCTTCTCCCAGGACCAGGTCTCCACAGAGGCGGGGTCTGGCACCCAACACTTTCCCTAAGCCCACCGCACACACCATTTACGACATAGAAAACTTCACTGAAGGTTCGTGAGGTCAGAGGAAATCATATCACAGATAAGCCATAAAATTCAAAAATTAATTATTTGGCTTTTCTATCCTTAAAACATTTCTCAGCGGACAATAACTAGTGTTGGCAGCAATGTAGAGAAGTTGGACCTTTCACGCATTGCTAGTGGGATGTAAAATGATACAGCTAATCTGAATGTTAAATATAGAATTACTATATGACCCAGCCATTCCACTCCTGCTTGTATTCCCAAGGGAAATGGAAATATATGTCCTCTTAAAGAAAAATTATTCTGACACTTGCTAAAATTATAAGGAAGACTTTATTCAGGACTATTGCTATAGCTGTCAAGATGATCGCAATAGGGAGAAAGATGGGCTCAACTCCAAATCCAGCAAAGATGGCTGGGGATTTATAGTCAATGAACAGAGTGAAGGAGTCAATGGATGGAAAGATAGGAGGAGACACCAAAGGTAGAGGGATTCTTGCTAAACTAATTTAAAGAATTATTCTGAAGGTAGATCATGGACTTACACATCAAAAGTGGCTTTGAGGTACTTGAGTGGTTATCAGGGGTAATCAGATATCAAGGGTGGGGAGATTCTGGCCAAACTCAGCTGGCAGGATTCTTACAACCACTGGGCTATGCAGGCCTGGCAAGGACAGAGCCAAGGTCAAGGCCTAGTCAAGAAGACTCAGAGGAGCCTAACTATAAAGTTTGGTCAAGGAGAGAGTCTTTGTCAGTCCACAAAAAAACTAGCACACAAATGTCTGCAGCAGCATTATTCATAATAGCCAAAAAGTAGAAACACCCAAATGCCCATGAACTGATGAAAGGGTGAATAAAATATGATTTATTCATACAATGGAATAGTATTCTACAATTAAAAAAATGAAGTATTGATACAAGCTATAACACGGGTGAACCCTGAAACATTATGCTAAGTGAAAGAAGCCAGTTACAAAAGACCACATATTGTATGATTCTGTTTATAAGAGATGTGCAGAAAAGGCAAATCCATAGAAACAAAAGCCAAATTAGTGGTTGTGGGGAGGGAGAGTAGGGGCAGCAGGGAGGGAGAGTAGGGAGTGACTGCAATGGGTACGAGTTTCCTTTGAGAGTAATGAAAATGTTCTAAAATTACCCAGTGATGACGGTTGCATAGTACCATAAATATAGTCAAAACACTGAATTGCATGCTTTATTTTTTTTACAGTACAAAAATTTATTTATTTATTTATTTATTTTTTATTCTTATGTTAATCCCCATACATTACATCATTAGTTTTAGATGAAGTGTTCCATGATTTATTGTTTGTGCATAACACCCAGTGCTCCATGCAGAATGTGCCCTCCTCAATACCCATCACCAGGCTAACCCATCCTCCCACCCCCCTCCCCTCTAGAACCCTGTTTGTTTTTCAGAGTCCATCGTCTCTCATGGTTGAATTGCATGCTTTAAAAGAGTGGATTTTATGGTATGTGAATTATATCTCAATACAGCTGTTCTAGATTAAAAAAAAAAAGTTATCCGATATTTCCACAAGCTAGCCTCCAGACATGCACTAATTTGCTCAGTCCCCATTCTTTCCCTTTCTTCTTCCCCCACAGCAACAGAAAAATAATTCCCCTTGCTTTATTATGGAGAGCAAATCCGTTTTCTCCAGTTCCTGCCCCCTGCCTCGGTCCTGAGTCCTCTTTATCATGTACTCTGATGACGAAATAAGCATTCTGCTGCAACCTTCCTTATACCCCAACTGTCACTGATATGTGCCCTTTTTAAAAAGAGGAAATAACAACCATCAGATTTGACTTCTAAGTTTTACGGGTTTTTTTTAACTGAATAACAAAATTTCATGTTAAAATGAAGTGAAGTATGTTTGTTGTAGTTTCAAGGTATACACTTCCAATAAGGTTATCTCAAATTTTTAGAAAATTCAAAACAGGAAAGATAAGAGAATTATCATGTCAGAGTATAAGAATGTTTAATATTTCTAATAATTAATATAACCAAAGGAACACAATAATAGTTCATTCAAAATGGAGCAACTATAGTCCTAAATCACTATGATTAAATCTCAATTATGCATCTTTTGTCAGTATTTACATCCATTCAGGTTTGAGGACATAGTAATAAAATATTAAATGTGTAAATAATGACTATACTAAGGGAGAAAAAATATGATATGCAAATCAAACAGAGCATGACATATGGACATGACGTAAGATAATTTAGCTATGTCCAATCAGCCACAAAATGCTTCTTTTAATGAAATAACAATGACTCCAGGTGTCCAATTAGACAGCATGTGGAAACTACAACAATCCATTACGCTTAGCTTTAGATAGCTCCTAACCTGAATCCTGACTCTTGTTACAAATAGTTTGAAGACATTAGATGGTGCCATGCCAAAGAGCAGGAAGTCAGAAGGGTACTGGAATCACCTGACTCAGAGAAATGGTGCTGAGGGTAGCTACTAATGATATATAACTTTATGAAAAGATCAAATACAGAAGCTGCCTATCAATCATTTCCTCGCTTCCTTCCTTTCCTTGAAGAAAGAACAACTGCAAGCAAATTCAAACAATCTGGGAATATCACTTAGGATTGTACTCTGCCGCAAATAACAGAAAACCTTGCTATAGTAAATGAAAAAATAGATGTCTTGACAACTAGAATTCAGGAGTAGACAATCCAGGGCTGATAAAGTGGCTCGATGATGTCATCAGAGACCAACCGCATCCATCCTTCTACTCTACCATCCCAGCATATGGGCTTTTGTTCTCATGCTTGTTGCCTTGTGGTTGCAAGATGGCTACTGTACCTCCAGTCATCACATCCAAATTCCAGACAAGAAGAAGGAAAGAGGGAGTGAAGGAGAAAAGAAATGCAAAACTTTCCCTGAAATCTCTAACAATTTTTTGCTTCTATCTCATTAGTCAGAACCATGCCAAGAGGTACCCCTTGATGTAAAGTAATCTGGGTAGGTGAATTTTAAAAAATCAAAATCTCCAAGGAAAAAGGGTAGAATGGATATGGGGTTAGTAACTAGCAATGGGTTTTACAGATATATTCTCAGTGGTTTTGCAAGTTCTCTATAAAAACTTTTAAATTTAAAATTTGTTGTTTTCATATTGATTATAACTTATTGATATAAATTAAATATTGAACTAGACAGCCATCTTAGAGTTGTTTGAGCAAGAAATGCTTTATGATTTCATTGACTATGTTTAAATCCATATTTATGATGGAAATGATGCCAAATGCCATTATTTTTTGTCACAGGCTATTGAGAAACTGAAGAAAGAAAAAAAAAAAAAACAACCAGGAGGTGGACAAGACATAAATGATATGCTGGGACAAAGTAAAGATCAAATGACATCACAGCATGCTGTAATGTTAGAAAAAGTAGATAAAGTAGTCTGCAGCATCCTTAGACAAGGTTTTGCCTTTGGCCAATATCTTGAAAATGCGCACTTCCAGGCAATGACAAAGAGGCATTTGAAACAGTTTCTTTATTGCTTCCAGTGTTTGGAATCTCAGTAGTCAGAGGAGTCATGCATTTAGAGAAATACCAATCCCCTACTGTAGGCATTTCATTAACAAATATGTGTTACTGTTCCAGAAACATAAAAATCCAGAAGCTTTAAAAAAGAAAAGAAAAACTGGGCATACCCACATAATTGTGTCTAGCAAGAACTAGTTTCTTCTGTAGCTTTTTAATATGGTCTTACGGTTGCTTTTCAGAAAAAAAGCACTCACCAGAACTATCAACCATAGTTTAAAAAAAAAAAAAATCACCAACTTCAAAGTCACTTCATAACTGGCTGGGGAATCTGAGGAGCTCCCATGTAGCTATCCAAGAAGTATGGCGTTGTGTTGTTGCCGAGCTCTTGGCCAGTTTCAAAGCATCCTTCCATTCCATGGTAAGCATTTCTGTATAGGCATCGGTGCCAAGCATTTTATCACTCTGACCAAGATAACTTGTGGAATCAAACTAACACTGTCAACCTGCCTGGATTACAAAACAATCATATAACTGCGGACAGTTCCGGAGTCCCAAAAAGTACAAAGCATAGTGACTCCAATTTAAAAAATCTAGGAAAAGAAGGGCTTTCTTTTATTCCCTCCCCTTGGAGAAAGCCATTCTTTGAAAGCTCTACAGCCTCCTGGAGCAGTGTCAGTGGTTTTGGACACTCTGCTCTTCTATTTAAAGCCCCTAAAAATGAAAAATGCCATTATACGAAGAACTAGCCACCAGCAGCGGGAACATGACAAGTACCGGGCTTCAAAATGAACTTGAAATGGCAGATTTTCCCATCTAAGGGTCATCTACTTAATGAGCCCCAATCCGTGTTCAAAATCCCCCCAAGCTAAGCAGACTTTTCTTTCTATTTGAGTTATATCTTAATCTTTTCCTTGGATAAATGTTCGTGAGTTGTGCCCTGCCACATACTTCACTGGTATGCAGCCTGCTCCTTGCCGGCTCCTCTACCTCACCCCTCCTCGCCCCACCCCCATTCTTCTGCCATGCAAGGGAACTATCCAAAGCCCCTTTAAAGCTTTAAAAGCTCAGCCTTCATTAAAATTTCACACAGATAGTATGAGTGAAAGATGTGAACCAACACAATCCCTTCTTAATTCCTGGTGGAGCTGAGCTTCTAGCTGAGAGTTTTAATTCTTCTGGGGCCCCAGAATATATCAGAAGAACCCATTTATCACTGTGAATCGTTCTTTTTATTTTTTTTTTAAGATTTTATTTATTTATTTATTTGAGAGAGAGAAAGAGCACAAGAGGGGGGAGCGGGAGAGGGAGAAGCAGACTCCCTGCCGAGCAGGGAGCCCGATGTGGGGCTTGATCCCAGGACCCCGGGATCATGACCTGAGCCGAAGGCAGTCGCTTAACCAACTGAGCCACCCAGGCGCCCTGAATCGTTCTTTTTAAAATCCCATTTTCTTTATTCCTTTTATTTTCCAGACTTTGCATACCAACACTGGCCTAAATCTTTTCCTTTTCTCCTCCTCACCCTCAATTTCCTACCCCCACTCTCTAAGAGGCTCCAAAGACTCATGTGTTTCCTCCGTTCCTTCAGCCCTCTTCCCTTCTCTTTCCCAGTGGGACCAATCCGAGCTCTTTCTAGTGCAAATTCCCCATTTGAAATCCTTCACTACACCCAGCTGATTAACCCAATCTTTATAAGAGAAAGCAACGCCCGGGTAATATCAAACAGGTATCTTCAAATTTTACCTGAGGATATTGGAGGGGAGGGAGGCATTTATATTGAAACTTCATTAAATTCTTGTTCGCATGTGAGTTCATAATACCACCTGGCCTTCAACCGATCCAAATGTATTTTTTCCATTTGAAGGCTACCTCTCTTCTTTATCACCAGCCAGCACAATCAAAGTCGTAATGCTTACTGACAATTTGGTCATCAATACCATCAGGCATGGAAAGAGGAGGACTTCGTAATAAGGTGGTCATTTATAGCCTGATGTTTTAGATCATTATCTAAGTAAAAGCCCGTATATAGCCTGATGTTTTTAGATCATTATCTAAGTAAAAACTCAAAATTTAAGAACTCTGTGGGTAACACACAGATCTCCAGGACTGTGACTAGTTTGAGAAACTGTGAATTAAGTGGTCTCTAAGGTCCTTGTCAGCTCGGATGTTCTATGCCTCTGAGTGAACTGAGGTAAGTCAACCCAGAAAGATGGTTTGATGCCTGAATGCTACCATCGACACTCTTAAACCTTAAATCACTTCTTTCTTCATGGACTCTGAGGTTGAATCCAGAGATTAAATGGCTTTCTCAGCAAGAGTAACAGGAGATATATCTCACAACTGGTGCTAAGTAAGCCCTGTGGAGTTCAACAATGACATTTTCCAAGGCAAGGAGAGGTAGGAACACTACCTTTATAAGACTTCATTGATAAGAAGCCATGGTAAGTGGCTCGCCAGATAGGTTACTCTGCAGAATTCACTGTAAGCATTGGTGGAGAATCACTGTCGACACATTGAAATGAGGACCACCTACCCATGTGCATAGTTCCCACCCACCTGTCCTGGAGCCTGAAATTCATACCAGTAATGATTTGATTATTCCATTTCCAATCCTTCCCTGTGAGCAAATACTCTGAGGAGGAGTTTACATTTTCTATCCTAACCTCAGGCCCTTGCTGATGCTTTGTTGCCTCTCTACCTCTCCCATGAGATGCCCTGCTCTCTCCTCTCCACATACTAGAATTCAGTCCACCCTCCAAGGTTCTATTCAAATGCCCACCTCCTACCCCAACCTTTTTCCACTACAGCGTAGAGTGAGCTTCTCTCTTTGCTTCCTCCTTGCATTTTTCGTCATAGATCACTTGTATTTATTAGCCTTTTTCTCTCTCTCCAGCTAAATCCCAAGTATGTTGTACAATCTTTGAACTCAGAATTTAGGTAGTTATTCGGTCTTTTTTTTTTTTTGAATGGCCTAGAGCTAAGAGTTAATTACGATTGTTGACACCAGGTCAGAAGAAAGAACAGAAGGAAGGGGATATAAGAGAAGATTGTTTTGAGAAGGGAGCAAGAGGGGAGGAACGGGGCTGGTAGTCCCAGTGGCGCTGCCACCAGGGTGGACGTCTTTGCAGAAGGCAATGGAGGATCTTCCTCACCGTCCTGCCTACAGTTCCTCTGGGCTCCTGGTTTCCTTCTTCGCTGTAAAATTGGCTGAGAGAAAAATGCCAAGGCTGACCCAACATGATAATTTAATTCTACAGTGAGTTGGGGTTTTTTTTTTTTTCCCTTTTTCCTGGCTCAATGAAGATTTGTCATCAAGAACTGCAGGAAAACGTGGCTCCTGTCTTACAGCTTGCCTTCACCTTCAAGGCAAGGATGAATAATTTCTGGTACAGAAAGGCTAGTACGAAGCTGCTTTGGTAAAGGACATAACGTTAGCTTGGGGATTGCACAGACCTCTGTCCTCTGGTCAGGAAACATATCTGGGAACACAAGGTACTGCCCATGTAGTCAAGGTCCAAGTCCTTCATCAGTCCAGAAAGTTTCAAAGTTTGACTCCCTGTCCCGCATTGTGAAGGGTCAGGGAGACTTTCTGCATTCATTATGTGTGAGGAACACTGGCCGGATGGAGCCATCAGCCAGATGCACGCACCCTGTCCCCTGACCCCTCCCCTCCCCTCTCCAGAGCCCTGACAGTGGCGCAGACACTTAAGACTGTCCTCAATTTCAGCGCAGCCACACACAGTGGGGAATGTGAATAAGGGAAGGGGAAGATCAAAGAGCAAAAGATGAAGCCAGGGGAAGAGGCAGACAAAAATAGAGAGGGGGGATAAAAGAGAGAGGAGGGCAAAGGAGAGCGAGGGAGAAGAGAAACTGTAGGGAGACAAGCTGGGACAGAAAGAGACAGACAGGGCAGTAACGAGGTGGTTCGTCCTCTGTTTCATTTCCTCGCCTTGATATTTAAATGTTTCCCTCGGGAGGGCACAGTCCTCCTGACTGAAGTGGGTGGGACGGCGCTGGGGGGCAAGCCTGGGGCTCTGGGTTTTGGTCCTCACTGGACCCTCACTGCGTTTGGCACAGGCTTCTCTGAAGTCCAGACACTTGAAAGTAGCCACTCCGGTCGGCTCAACTATTTCAACTAAATCCATTTCCATCACATTATCACTTCTAGCGGTGATAGAAAAATTAATGATTTCTTGAAGGGACTATTGTATTTAAATATTTCAATCCTGTTGGTGTGATGTGTGTCAGCAAGAGAGAAACATATTGACTTGGAGCTGCAGCTAATGCTGGCTTTTATAAATATCCTGTCAGATAAATAATGGCTCTCAATGGATCCAATATGATGTACAGTTCTAAAGCAAGCAGGGTTTTGCAAAGAGGCTCAAAGGAAACTGCCATCACAATACCATGAGCTGAATAATGGGATTTTCGTTTATCTTTCCTACCAGAGAAAGAAGCAGCGGAGAGGTTGGCTTGTCAGGCAGCAAGGAGAAGGGAGATTGATTCTTCAGATTCCACAAAAGGTCCAAACCTCGAACAAAGGCCTCTGAGAGTCTCCAGAACACCAAAGAGCAAGCAATATTTGTGTGTGTCCATTTGACAACCGAGCAGCCCAGCTGGGGTGCTCAAGGGTTATTCCTGCCAGGACAAGCAAAAGCCCCTCTCAGCTGATAAGAGCTGTGGGCCAGGCAGGAAAAGCCTGGGGTGTGGGTAGCTCCGACCAGGATTGAGCACGGTAGTGACCAGGGCAATGTAGACAGTTCAGCCGCCTACTCTGTGTCTCATTGTCCTCCTTTTCTCCCCTCCCTCCTATGATTTACCCTGTCCTCTATTTCATTGCACACCAGAGAACAAATCTTGTTATAGGCTGAATTTGTGTCCCCCCCGGAATTAATATATTAAAACCTGATCCCCAGGGTGAGGGAATTTGGAGGTGGAGCCCTTGGGAGCTGATTAGGTCATGAAGGTGGAGCCCCTATAAATGGGACTAGTGCCCTTAAAAGAGACTCCAGAGATCTCCCTTGCCCCTTCCACCACGTGGGGTCACAGAGAGAAGTCTGCTGTCTCTGAACCAGAAAGCGGGCCCTCACCATACACCAAGCCTGCGGACACCTTGATCTAGAACTTCCCAGCCTCAAACTGTGAGAGATTAAATTTACATGGTTTAGGAGCCACACGGTCGTGGTATACTGTTGTAGCAGCCTGAACAGACTAAGACAACCTCATCGGGAAACTTGAACGATGTCAGTTTGCTTCCTGTTAAGAGCTCCAACAAATATGAGGTGAGGGGTGGGTGTGTGGAGGGATTACATACAACGGGATGGAGAGGAGATGGTATTAGAGTCTGTGCACTTCAATTACCCACAGTCGATTGAGGACTGACCCTATTATCCTGGCATGCCCACAATTCATCTTCAAAAGACATCTGAAGATCACAAGTTAGAGGACTTTAAAATCCTAAACAACCTCATTCAAAGTGAAACACTCACTTAGCGTGGACTTTTCTGGCCTGCTCTGGGTTTTAATGTTGTCTTCTATTTAAAGCAATCGAAAATCTCTGCTCTCTCACAGATAAATGGAGTTGAAAGATTAATTGAAATGTGGAACAGAGAATGCCCTACCATATTTCACATGAGGACGTGGCGAAAAGGAACCGTGCAAATCAACGATAATTCAAAAGACCTCATCTTGACTGAAATTGTTTTGCTAATAAGTTAAAATGCCACACAACTTTTAAAAATAAAAGTCCAACTTGCTAGCATGCCACCACTGTACTAAATTTCCTCACAGAAATTAGCTATTCCCATGTTCCTGCTAAGGATCCATCTAGGCTATTAGTGGTAGGGAAGAGAAACCTTCTTCATGTACATTTGCAGGGCGTGTACTTGGCTGAACTGAGAGAACCCCCCCCCCCAACCTCCCCTAATTCCATGACCTTGAATTTATGGGATTACCGTGGCATCGTGGTGGATTTGTATTTACAATGGCTTCTGAAGCTGGCTCTTGCCAGACCTGTGGCCTTTGCACAACCAGTGAAAACACAGAGCTTCCCTCTGCTTCTCACACCAGGCCCGGTCACACCACGGAGCCTGGAGAGATGACTCTTCTACCAAGTACAAGTAACACCGAGTAAACCTTGGGTTCTTAGTCCCAGAGAAACCAACAGCTTTCAGCAGAGAAATATGATAGACAAATAACTTGCCTGGGTATTTCATGTTTGTAAAGGAAATGGCCTCAAATGACAACAAACCAGGTGTCCACATGCCCCCCACTCAGCTCTGTGGACATATCTTTTAAAGTTAAAAAAAAAGGGGGGGAACAAAAGAAGTGGGTTCATATTTTTAAGGCAACTACTCACCTGTCTGAATTGAGCTCAGACAGTCTGAAAGCTAGGAATTTCCTTAGTTATTCACCTCTCTGGCGCTCCGCCCTGGGGACCACTAACTGTCCCATCACACAGACAGCAGGAATCTCCTCCCATCCTCCATGAAGCAATTCCTTCAAATTTTCACTGTGCATCTTGTCGACACAAGGTGTCATATAATTGGAAAGAATGTCAGTCCCTCGCATACGTCGTAACTGCTGGGGAAAACACTGAATCAAGCTCCACCAACAGCCTCTCCTGACTCTGGGCAGCCTGTTCTTCTGTGTCAGCTGGGATGGGTGCCAGTCCTGCCCTGCTTTCCTTCTGATGAGTCTGAACAACATCATGCAAGAGGATGGCGTTTCCAATCCTTTTGTCCTCTTGGACTTGTCACCCTTACAAAGACAATACCTCTCACCCACCCTGGTGTCCAACTACCATTTCTTCCTGGACGTGGTATGGCTCTATTGTCATCCACAACTACACTCCCCTTCCTCTGCATTCTCAGGCCTTGTGTGTGTTTCTAAATGGAGACACAATTTCTAGAAAGTTACAGCACATGACTAGCAAGGGGGAAAGTGTTTCCTCTAAAAGTTATGGAAAAACTAGCTCTGTGTGAAGGCAGCTCCCATTCATTCATTAAACCACTCTCTTGAGCACCTGGGTGCCTCAGTCGGTTAAGTGTCTGCCTTCGGCCCAGGTTGTGATCTCAGGGTCCTGGGATCGAGTCCTGCATCGGGCTCCCTCTTCAGCGGGGAGGCTGCTTCTCCCTCTTCCACTTCACCTCCCCTCGCTCGTGCTCTCTCTCTAATAAATAAAATCTTAAAAAAAAAAAACTCTTGGCAGAGTGGGGGCCTGCGCCAGTCACTGTGCTAGGAACTTGATATTCAGCCGTGGACGACACAATCAACATCCCTGCTCTTAGGCAACTTACATCCTCATTTGACGGGATGTAAATAGAAATAGAGAGTAGGAAAGGAAATGAAAATAAACCAGATACCTACACATTGTGATGAGCCCTACACATAGACTTGTGATGCAAGCCCCCAGTAGGTCAGAACTTTGGGGAGGAGGCAACGGCAACACGCACGTAACAAATTCCACAGTCACCCTGCAGGAACTACTCCACTCCTCAAGAAGTGACTTTGTGTGGGTTCCTTCTTGTGGGGCAGAGGGATGTCCTGCTTGTGATCACATCAACCAGGGGGTGGGAAGTTCCCCCGGCAAATGAAATGACCTCTCTCTTTGTACACAAAATGCCAAAAAATTAGGTTTAATATATTAATTATATTTTTGTTCACTCATAAGCATACAGGCCAAGAAAGTAATAAAAATTAAAAAATGCATGATTTATCTGACTACCATGAGTCCTACCTCATTCCTGAAGACCCTCCTCAATTTTTCTATCCAAATTTAGGGATATCAAAATAAAGTTTTGAAGGACTGTTTCTTTTTTCCCTCGTTTTCTGTGTCTTTACAGCTCTCGAAGCATTTTATCTTTTCCTTCAAAATGTTTGCAGGCCTTGCTATCACCTACTACCCACCTAATGCTGACCTTCTTATTTCCCTTTGAAGTGATTTCTTAAATTCCCTATGCAGCAATTCTGGTGATGGCAATGTCTTCTAACTCAAAATAACCACCGACTCTCTTCCTCTCCTCTCGGCCCCTAAACTGCAAAGGACTCCTAGCGACCCTGACCTCTAATTTCAAAAGTACTTTCCCATGTCAGCCCCAGCACATCTATCTGCTTCTTTGTTCTTCTCCAAGATCCTGCTGTCAACTGGCAGCAGACCCAGGAACAGCAATCTCTTCTACAGAACCTCGGGTCCATATGCTGCTTACTTTTCTCTAGCTGACCACAGGCAACTCACCCAAAGTGAGCAATAGCTATTCTGAAAAGCTTTTTTACCCCGGCAGGCAGGACTTTGAGATTCTAAGAGAAAAGCACAAGAAAAGGCGATAAATTTTGCAGCAGGAGATGGAATATCTCCAAGAGCATTCAGCACACCACCACACCGGCACTGGACAAAGACACAGGAAGAACTGCCCCACATCTCCAGCTAGTCTCCTCTGTGAGGTGACATTTCCTTTCTTGGCAGCTGTGGACAGCATTCCGGAACTTTACAGCTCTGTGAGCTCAGAACAAATTTTTATTCTCAAATAAAATATAAGATATTTTAAGTATTCCAAAACAGAGTTTTAAAAATTTTTAAATAGGGGAACCTGGATGGCTCAGTCGGTTAAGTGTCTGCCTTCAGCTCAGGTCATGATCCCAGGGTCCTGAGATCAAGTCCCATATTGGGCTCTCTGCTGAGCGGGGAGTCTGCTTCTCCCTCTCCCTCTGCCGCTCCCCCTTCTTGTGTTCCCTCTCTCTCTCTCTGTGTGTGTAAAATAAATAAATAAAGTCTTTTAAAATAAATAAATAATAAAAAATTTTAAATAATCCTGGGACCTTCCTGACAAGGCCCCAACCCGTCTTTCCAACATTATCATCCTTAACTCTCCTTCATGTGTATAAAAACTCCTGCCAAAGCACCTGAAGCATTGTTCTCTAAACAAACCTGGCATTTTCCAACCTCTGAGCACATGCTCACCAGATTCCTCTGTCTTAGAATGTTCTTCATTCTCAGCCCTCATTTGAGACTCCTTCAACTCCCCCATGAATCCTTCTCCACCCTTCTCCAGCCAAAATCCGTCTCCTCTTCAGCATGCTTTCCCGACACACTGCTTATAGATCTATGATAAAATCGGCCAAATTCTGTCTTGCATAATACCCATTGACTATAAATTCACTGCAGCTAAGTCCTGGGTCTTAATGATCCTGTTTTTTCCTCTAGCAGCCAGCACACGTAATAGGCAATATTGAAGTATTTGTTAAATGTAAGGAATAGTGACTCTTTCTCTTCGATGATAGATTGTACAGGAAGTAAAGCTTCTCTTGTGAATATGTGATTATCTCTTGTCCTGTATGTGTTGCTGAACACTGAGCAGAATGTCTGGTAGATAGTAATAATTCCATACATTTTCGTCATTGTGGAGGAGGAAGAGGATGTTGATATTAAAATGAGAAAGGACCATTATGGTGGCATTAAGATGGCCACAAATTTTTTGACACTCTTCCCATGAAGAGGTGTGGTCTGTGTTCCCTCCCCTCGAATGTGGGAAGGCTCTGTAACTACTTTGACCAATTAAATAAAGTAAAAATGGCACTGCGCCAGTTTCCAAGCCAAATTCTCACAAGACTAGCTTCCACTGCTTACCCTGGAACATTAATTCTTAGAACCCAGCTACCAGGCTGGGGAAGAGCATGAAAATCAATCAAGGCTCCAACAGCTCTCAGCTGACAGTTGCACCAAGTTGCCAACCATATAAGTGAACCATCTTGGAAGTAAAAGCTCCAGCCCCAGTTGAGCCACCTCAGCCTGCGGCCAGTGGAACAGAGCTTTCACCGAATGGCAGCGCACAAGCAAATTAAATGAGTGTTGTTATTTCAAGCCATTCATCATCGGGATGGTTCGTTAAAGAACAGAAAATAATTAGGACAACCACTGAGCTAACTTTTTTTTCTTTTAAGATTACATGTCTCATATTTAAAACTCTAAATATTTCCTAGATTTTTCAATATCTGTAATATATTAATTTGGCCAGTTAATGAATAAGCTACTCTTTTTGAGTAATGTACATGCTCTGTGTGGTGTTCAAACTGCACTCCACCAAAAACTCTCTCTGGGTGGAGGGCGAGGATGTGGGCCTCATGCCCCAGCTTCAACTAAAGCTGTTTCTTTTCCCCCCACTGTCATATTATGAGTTCCCCTCAAGAATTCATTTGAACAAAGGATTCTATAGCTGCAAAATGTTTGAAAAGTGCTGTTCTAGAGTATTAAGCCCAGCAAATACTCTGTAGCTCTGATTATTTTCACGAACCAGTGGAGCAACCACTTGAATTGTTTTCCATTTTACAGGCAAAGCTAAACTGAAACCCTAGTTACATTTTCTACAATCTCTCCTATGTTGGGCATTTTTGCTTCGGCCTGGGATACCTGGTACATGAAAGGCAGCTCCTGTTGCTTTCAGAAGTTCCCTCTATAAGCAGCAAAGCAGTGACACCTGCTTGGAAAAATTCTTCCCAGGAGTCATGGATGACATTTCTGGGAAAGAGCCCAGAATGGCACATTGGAAATTAATAAGCATACCAAGCAAATGGCTCCTATGGAAGATGTATCCTCTGGTTCATTCAGCAGAATTGTATTGTCAGCGTAATGACCTCCCTGCCTCCCTGGGCCACTACCGCTCATTGCTGAAGCCATTTGACATTATTTCTTATAGGTTGAGGCTTGCTTTAGACCCTAGAACCCCATATATTCCTAGTCAGGGGTGATTTAGGGACATCCAGCTCAGAAATGTGCTTGGGATGGAAAATGACCTTGGTAGTCCCAGTCTGACCTCATGATCAGATTCTAGTAACTGAACATGACCCTTCTCCCATGACCAGGTGCCCACATTCCTCCTGTTTCCAGCCACTGAGTCCCAGCCTGCTCTCTACCCCATCCTCAGTTTCCTCAAAACCAGAGCCCTACCATTATTTCTTCATTCAGGCTGGGCTCTGACAGACTCTCTAAAATGATGTATGCCTTCCTGAGTCTGAGCATCTTGCCTTTTCCAAACTCCTCACCGCTGGCCTCCACCTCCTTGAAAGCAGACCACCTGCCCACCTCTTGCTGGCCCACCTTGGCTTTTCTCCAATCTGCCATCACACTCTTCAGAAACCACACATAGCAAGCAGGGTGGCTTGCTTCCACACCTGCAGGCAGACTCAGCCTCTCGGGACCTGCTCTACTACAAGGGTGTAAACTGTTCCTAGGATATTTTAGGGTGATGGGGCTGCCATAACTAAGCACCACAGACCAGGTGGCTTAACCAACAGAAAGGCATTGTCTCACAGTTCCGGAAGCCAGAAGTCTGAGATCGAAGTATGTTGGTTAGAAAACAGAAAATCTCTGACATAATTTAAGGCTTTGTATAAAAATCCATGCCATGATTGAATAGAAACCCACACTGTGGTCAGCTTGAATGGCAAGGGAAGTGATATTTGTTGGAGGTCTACTATGTTCAGATTCTAGGTCCTCTGCCTGGGAGGGGCCACAGGCCCCCTTGACCTTCTGCTTCTGGTAGAATTCAGCCAATAGAAAGGCCTGCTAGCAGACTGAGGGCAAGAGGAAAGAAATGGCAAGGTATTCGCTCCCTCAACTTCTTCCAGCTGATGGCAAACCCACACCAAAGGTTACAGGTCCTGTCAAGGCAGCCCACCATGCATAACTTCCTCCTTTCAGTCTCTAGGAACACCACCTCCCCACGTCTCTTGGGGCTTGGAGGGATGACAATGACTAGACACTTCACTATCACTTAAACTTTCCCCATACTCCAGTCCTAGGTCAGTATGTTTCTTCTAATCACACCGTGTTCAAGAGATGCATACTTCTGTCTCTTCGAAAACTGGTAGGCGGTCGTCTTCGTTTGGGCAAAGGAATTGCAGGGTAGGAAAGTCTACCAAAGAGATACATGATTTCATTCACCTCCTTTATTGTGATTTTATTGAAGAAAAGTGATCAAAGTTAGACTCTCTTTGGTTGGCTTCAACTGAAAAAACAAAATTCCCAGAAGTGGGGGCTCATGAACATCAAGAGACTCCCAACAAATCAAATGGCCGCCAAGTTCAACTGCATACAATCCTATAGTAACATACTATAGAGAAATCTCTATATCCTAAGGGCTGTGCAGAAAGGATCTCGGCCAGGCCTCTCTCCACGGCTTGTAGACGGCCATCTCCTCCCTATGTCTACACAACATTTCCCCTCTGTATGTCTCTGTGCCCACATTTCCTCTTCTTATAAGAGTATCAGTCAGGTTGGATTAGGGCCCACATTAATGACCACATTTTAACTTAATTACCTCTGTCAAGACCCCATCTCATATACAGTCACATTCTAAGATACTGAGATGTTAGGCTCTCAACAAATGAATGGCAGCAGAGGTGAGGGGCACACAACACCCATAACAGATGCCATCCCTCCAGTTTACTTCATCCCACTGTCTACTTGGTCTGAGCTGGAGAGAGTCTAAAAGCACTCCTATAATGAGGAAATCCAAATGGTATCCACTGCTAAGCCTCACATACGAGTGTGTCTTAAAAAGTCTGGTGAGGTGGGACTGCCAAGAGCTTGTTTTCACCTGAGAGACTGAGTGACCTCATGGAGTAAACTGACACAAAGGGGACAGGAAGACTAGTGGCCAGTGGGAAAGAACATGGTGTCTGTCACCTGGATATTTCTTCCAATCCCTATAAATTCATAGTCCTCGGGGGAAAAGATAGACTTCAAGTTAAAAGCGAAGGAGCTGTTTTTATTTTTTAAATGTTTTTAGTTTTTGTAGCATAAGCAATGCTGCCTTACTACCTGGCTAATAGGGAATAACATTATCCTTATTTCCCAGCCTAAAACAGCATAGCTGGGTACACCGATGGCTCAGAAAATGCAGTGAAGCTTTGATGACAAAGTGCTCCAGTATATCAACTAGATGTGACATAAGTAGCAGCATCTGGTGGATACAGGGATGCCCAGAAAAGGCAGGAGCAGGAAGTATGGTGCCCAGCAGATACCAAGGAGTAGGTGACTGCCGTGGTTCGTGACAACACTTAAGTCACACCATGGAAATTTTCAGAAATTATTGGGGGAGATGGGAGTGATTTCACAAGAAGCTGGGGTACATATCATAGCAGGTAAGAACAACAGTTAACCAATACATATTGTCTCCAAAAATAATGATTTTGTGTGTGTGTGTGTGTGTGTGCGCGCGCATGCGCCTGACTGGGTAACTAGGGCTTCCAAAGTCACAGTTAAAGAAAGGGTTTCTAGAAGAGTAATATTTTTGAAGGGGAGCTCCTGATTGATTGCAATGCAATTTCAATTTGGTTTTATCTAAGTCAGAAAGGCTATAATTTAATGTTAGCATCTGGTCAGTATGTTTCTTCTATTCACACCGTGTTAAAGAAATGCATACTTCTGTCTCTTCAAAAACTGGTAGGCGGTTGTCTTCGTTTGGGCAAAGGAATTGCAGGGTAGGAAAGTCTACCAAAGAGATACATGATTTCATTCACCTCCTTTATTGTGATTTTATTGAAGAAAAGTGATCAAAGTTAGACTCTCTTTGGTTGGCTTCACCTGGAAAAACAAAATTCCCAGAAGTGGGGGCTCATGAACATCAAGAGACTCCCAACAAATCAAATGGCCGCCAAGTTCAACTGCATAAAATCCTATAGTAACATTGACCCCCACTGTCTCCTAATTGTGGTTTGTAGTGAAAGTCTGTGCAGCCTGCAATGAATCCACCATCCAAGGTGGAAGGTTTATGACAGCCTTATTTTCCTTGTCAGAAAGTACACGAGAAAACCAAGCAGAGAAGGATAACAAAGGGCAGAAATCCCGAGGCTAAATTATAGGTTTATATATCCATGCCATATTATTAGCCGAGTCAAATTCCTACTGAGTTTCTGCATTCTATTTAGATTTCTCTGTGGCTTCAGTGGGACACCATGCTCTACGCTTGGCTGCCTCGTGAAGTGTTGTTATTTAATAGCTGACGCATTCCATCCAGCTGTGGCAACAATTCCCCACAGAGGTTTTACATTAGTTTAATTTTTCAAAGTTCTACGATTTTTTTTTTTTTTTTTTTTTTAGTTTAACAGAAGTAATACACAGAGATGGGAAGTTTGATCAAGGTCATTTTTACAGAACTACGACAGACTGGTAATGACTGATGTGGACCCCCCAAGTTCAACTACCTGAGAGCCTCGGTCTTGTAAAGCACCTGACCTAGAATCTGAACATAGTAGACCTCCAACAAATACCACTTCCCTTGCCATTCAAGCTGACCACACTGTGGGTTTCTATTCAATCATGGCATGGATTTTTATACAAAGCCTTAAATTATGTCAGAGATTTTCTGTTTTCTAACCAAATTTCAGATAAGAAAGTATCTCTGCTTTGCTACTGTGTGAATAAAGCACCCAGCTCTCTCTCAACTACTGACGCGGGCTTGTCAGTCAGGTGGTTACCGCTCAGTTATATAGGGGTCAGAAAGTGGGCTGCAGCTATGGAAAGAAGGGACACATAACTGCCTCAAGCCTATTTGAAGCCTGGGTAGCTTTGAGGCAGCAGTTGAAGCAGAAGATTAGGGCAGCCTAGAGTCTCATTTATTTGCCTCCACATGCATTCTGACCTTGCAAAAAAAGGCAGAACTGTAGGAAGTGGCAAGGAAACTCTGTCCTCTGTCTGGGAGGGGCCACAGGCCCCCTTGACCTTCTGCTTCTGGTAGAATTCGGCCAACAGAAAGGCCTGCTAGCAGACTGAGGGCAAGAGGAAAGAAACGGCAAGGTATTCACTCCCTCAGCTTCTTCCAGCTGATGGCAAACTCCCACCAAAGGTTACAGGTCCTGTCAAGGCAGCCCACCGTGCATAGCTTCCTCCTTCCAGGCTCTAGGAACACCACCTCCCCACGTCTCTTGGGGCTTGGAGGGATGACAATGACTAGACACTTCACTATCACTTAAACTTTCCCCACACTCCACCCACACCTTTGCAACTTGTGTATTCAACCCCCCTCAAATTATCCCTTTAAAATGGCAGAGTAAAAGGTGTTACATTTATTCAGAAACTCATGTTCTTCATGTCAGTACAGTGAAGACTCCTCAGCCACATTTATATGACATAACGGTCACTGTGGACATCTTTGGACACCAACGTCCAACTGCACCGTTCATTCTTTCAGCCAGTGTTTACTGGTTGACTTCTATGCGCTGAACACAGACACTGTTCTAGGCAAATTGGCTACAGCAATGAGTTAGCGGGGGAGCCCCAGCCCCCCACATTAGAGATGAAGTCTCTTGGCTTGCCATTTATCTGATCTCCATGCCCTGCCAGAGATCAGGCCTTCATCCCTGGATGCACAGCAGACGCCACATCTGTGCCCCTGTCTCCCTTGTCCCCAGCCCATCCTCCGCACTGCCCCACCGCAGTCTTTACAGCACGATTCTGATGGTGGCACCGCCGATACAAGGTTTCTTATCAACTCCTGAGCATGCCATGTGGTCCTTGCCCATCTTCCCATCCCATGCTCCTGCCCTGCCAACACCTATTATTCCCCCCACCTGCCAGGCTTTTGCATGCCTCCACAATTTTCACATCCTTCTCTAGCTGCTTGGAATGCTGTGTTCCCATTACCTTCCTGGAAAATTCTTAACTCAAGTGAGGCTGCAAAGCCTTCCAGGGACCAGTGGGTGGAATTAAATGCTTCCTTCTGTGCGGTCCTATAGCAGCCCACACACACCTCTGTCACATCACTCATAACATTCTGCTACAAATTTGGTTCTCTTGTTGTCTCTCCTACTATGCTCAGGTTGTGGGCAGGGGCCCTGTCATCTTAATTATGAGGCAACTGGTATTTTAAAAGCTATGGATAGCTATTTCTGCATTCAAGATGGTGTAACAGATTTATCTTTGGGGAAGATTTGGAGGTTTGTTGTTGTTTTTTTTTTTTAATTGGGGAAAACACTGCAGTGTCCTTTTTAATTTACAAAGGAAGTGCCCAAAGCCTGATAGGAAAAGAGAGACTAAGATCATAAGAGACGAAACAGTGTTAAAATCAAGCCTTTGGGTGGTCTGGTGCATCCCCAAAGAGACATACCTGACTGCGAAGAAAGTCTGCCTGTTCTTCCGCAGTGAGGAGCCTGGGGCCGGGGAAAGAGAAAGCTAGGTGGGGGGGAGCAGACCTGCACAGCAACACAGCTGCTGGCCAGGGCCGCGGAAGATGCTGTCGGAGCGCTGATAGCTAACGTCTCACTCCTGCTTTCCTTTTCTACGTTGTAATTCTTTCACGATGACTTCTAAGATATCCCTGTCATCTGCTCACCTCTATGTCCCAATAGCAGCCTTGGGGAATGAAGGAAGAAAATGTATCTGTGCTTTGGGGCAAACCAGAGCCCAGAGTGCCAGAGCAGCAGGGGTAGATGGAAAAGAGGGGCAGCAGTGAAGGGGAGCCCACGCCAGAGCAGCCCCCAGAGAACGAGCTGACACTGGCAGGTGTACGGGAGTCTTCATGTGGTCCTCAGAGAGGGTGAGTGGACTTCCTGTGGTTCATAAGACTAAGGGCAGGAGTCACTTTATTTGGCTAACAAAATAAAGAGTTTTCCTTGAAGGTTAAAAGCTTTTTATATCGTTGGGTTACATTTATAATCTGAGCAATCAGCATGGTTCTGGGCACACTGAACAGGCTCAAAAAAAAGTATCTGAGAAGGGAACAAATGAATGATAAAGAAAGGAATAGAAGTTTTGCTCCAATATAGTCTCAAGTATTTATTTGTTCTTCCTGCCACTTCAGTCATGTTTCTCTTGCCTTTTGTAACTTTGATCTTACAACGCCTTAAGGAGCTGGAGAAGAGACCAGAAGCAGAGAGAAAAGGACCTCGTAGTGACAAATGAATGCAGGGAAATGAGGGAAATGATCGGCTAACTAGTACAAGGCATCTAGGAGCTCGGCTGGGTTCCTGTGAGCGCCCGGCTCTCCCCGCCACACCCCACCCCCAGCTGCCAGCCAGCCTCACCTCTGCGGCTGTAGCAAATGGGACAGGTCACCATTTCATGAGGGCACCATCCGATCTGCTCCTAGCTCTCACTTTCCTGAGCCACTAGAATGATCCTGGGTGGCTAAAGGTCTGATCTCTTCCAGCCACCAGGACAAAGAAACAGAAAAACCTCACAGAAGAGAGGGTCGACGGGACCCCCGTGGGGCAGGGAAACACTGGGTGTTCTGGAAGGCTCGGAGAAGGAAGTCCTGCGGGGCTGTAGAGCGTCCAGGCCAGAGGTTTACAGGAGCCTGCGGTCAGCAACCCTACGCTCGTGAGTGTGTCCATTCAGAGAGAAGCCCTCGGAGGCTCCACTGACGCTCACAAAGAGATCTGAAAGACCTTTGTGTTCCCCACTTTGACCTCCACACCACTCCCTTCCTCTCAGGTGCACATCTTTCCTTTGGAAGACATTGGATTTTGTCCCCTGAATCACTAAAGTTTCGCCCTCCGCCAAGTGGCTAAGAGGGCAAGGTCGCAGGAAATCCCCACCCCCACCCCCACCCCCACCCCCACCCCGACCCCCACCCCCAGGCAAGCCGCGCAGGTGTCAGAGCCGCCGCCACTGACGGGGCCGCGGCGTTCCCGGGCCCGGCCGGAGGGGGCGCTCGGGGAGAGGGGGCCGGGGCCAGGCAGCATCACCGCCCGGGAACAGGCCCGCGGGCTGCGAGAGCGAGGCCACAGCGCTCTCCTGCCAGTGGGAGTTCTCAGCTCGGCTGTTTCCTATTTTAAGAGCTTCTGCCAAAGAATGTGAGGAGCGGAAAAGGTCAGAATTGTGAGCTGTCCATTACTGCTCACGGCTCCAAGTGGACAAGAAATAGGAAAATGACAGAATTAATGATGAACCAGGGGACAGAACAAAGGGGAAATGACAAACAAGCAAGGCTTGATAGCGTGCTTAGTTATACTGCTCCTCGTCGTCCATGCGGAGGGGTGCCAAGACTAAGGGGGTATCAGAACACGGAAAAGGAGCCCAGGTAGACGCATCGCAACACTTGAGTCCCTTGGGACAATAATAGTAAAACATCGGTGAATGTTATTAGCAAAGGCTGAGTTAAAGGGTTAGTTGTTGGATCAAGGAGTCTGCATTTGGAATTTGTTTCTGTTGCTCATAGGAGCACTCTCTTTGCATTGCTGGATGAAATTTAAATTTGCCATAACAGGCAATAGCTCATAAACTAACTGAATGAAAAGTCTTTAAAATCCGGTTGCTAAAACAGAAGGAAAAAACTCCAGACATTCATACAATTATTTGGCATGCTATGTTAAGAGTCTCAGGGAAAAACCAAAGCAGCCAACTGAAGAGTCCTTTTTACTGCCTGAATATCTTGAAAATGACAAAAAAATAATAATGGTAACCCCCAACAATACCTCCAGTCCTCCCATATCAATGCCATTTTTACAAGACCACCCCCAGCAACACGGTCCATGGTTTCATGCAAATGGTGTGTTCCCCACGTCACTGGTTAATGTGGAGGCATCCGGTCCTGTTGGGACGGGCTTGAGCATCTGCCTTCCACGTTTGGTTATGGTCTATATCAACAAATACAGCAGCAGAGAAGGCCCAGCAAAATTATTCACCAGGGACCTGTTTACATTTCTACTGTCAATTCTGATAGGTTTTTTATTGAATTAAATTCTTCTGCCCTCATTAGAATCATGATTGCCTGTCACTGAGTATGACATGTTTGAATTCCCACAAGATGTTAGACTCTCCATCTTGTATATTGCCCAGGAGGGATCAAGGACAAGGCACAGTTGAAAATTTTACATGTCAATCCTTGATATGATGGTATAAATACCGCTCAGCAAATAAGTAATTGTGCTTCACAACAAACAATCCCTCGAACTCCTGGTGTTCTTTTGTCTAGTGGGATGAGCAGCTCTGCAGGTCCTGACACACACAGCCAGGCTGACCTGCCATCTCCCAACCTTGGCTTCTAGATGTCGCACCTTTTGGCTTCTCAGGTCATATTGGAAAACGTGACAATAACAACAACAAACTGGAGGACCTAAAGGCCAGCAAAGCTTACAAACATAGACACATCACCTGGGGTAGGGTTGGAGGTAAGGCTTACAGCTAAGAACACAATAGAAGGTACAGAGAAACTCGGGTGCTATGGTGGGCAGATGACTCTCTCTACAGGATAAGAGGAGAGAGACCCCCAAGGGGTGGTCTTGTTTATTGAACATTTATTCCTCCAAGCGCTTTTTATACTTTCTTTTTTAAGAATTCCAACTCAGTGAGGAATAATGATTACACCCATTTTAACAACAGAGGTCCCTGAAGCTCAGAGAGCCATTGTCCCACTGCACAGAGTAAGCAGCCGAGCCGGATGGAGACTACATTTGTCTGACTTTCATATTACAGCTCCCCCCTCCTACAGTGTCTCAGGGCAGAGGCTGTCCCTCCAGAGACGTGACAGAATGTGACAGCAGCTAACAAGGGGGCTTTGGGGACTCAGAAAGAGTCCTGGCTAAGAGAATCAATGGAACCACAGCCAGATTCCACAGAGATCTATGAACACAGATACACTCCCATCTGGACCATCCCAAAAATGTGTTCATAGTTTGGAGTTTGCTCTTTCTTCAGTAACTAAATGGAAAGAAAAAGAAGACTCTGCTAGCCAAGAATTGTGGTGGGAGAAAAATAAGCCATCTTCTATTTCCTTGATCCTTAATTTTCAATCAAGTATACAGATGTCATTCCATGAGACCGCCTTTTGGAGGGATTTAACCAGCATCAAATTAGATTGCTTTATCCTCTAAGCCTTAAAATTTTCACATTTTACAGCTTGATCCTGTTTTTCAACATTCCCCAGCTTGCATTTCTCTTAGAAATGTTGCCTTCCCTTGAGAATCCAAATCTCCAGGGGTGGAGTCCAGGCATCTATATTCTTAATAAGCTCCACAGGAAGTTCTAGAGCCCCCCCCCCCCAAAAGTGAAAGTCCCAAGATATAAAGCAAGTTAACATTTTGCAGTTGGGTATCAATCAGTCATGGTGTCTTCATTTGTGAAGAAAATGAGGAGGGGCAGCTTTCGGACAGGAGGCCATGAGGCTGGCTATAGAGAAACCCGGCTTCTCATCACTGTTTAAATTCTTCTTCAAGAGATTCGAAATCAACTGTATTGGAATATAAAAAAAAAAATTATTTCTATCCAAAGCAACTATAACCTAGAAAGAGCAGAATATAAGGGTAGAGTTCGTTTGATTGTTTGAAGGCTTGCTTATCTGCACTCATAAACTCAGAACTTGACACAGGTAGGGAAGCAGTTTTGCCCACTCACTACTGATTGCCTATTGAAACAACCTGATTTCCGGCCATGTCTCTTTACTGACATAAAGCAGGAAAACAACTTCTCTCTTCTCAGACGATTTCTCCTTTCCTTCCTCTACCTCCCTCTTTCTTTCCATGAACTCTCCTTTCTTATTCTTTGTTCTCTCTCTCCGTGTTCATTCTCTGCATCTCAACTTTCTTGGACGACCTCTCTGTACTTGGCCTCTAGACACTTCCTTCTGTTTTGATTTTTCTTTCCTTTCAGACTTCAGGATGCCTTCTGTTCTAACATCACTCCTTTCCCTGCCACTCCCAGGCTCATGGTTTGGTACCCAAGCTGTTTTCCGTTCACTGGCAGCTAGCCTCAAATTCCATTCTGCCACAGGATTTAACTATAAGTCAGGCAGTAAATGGGCTCTTTACAAATCTAGCTTAATTTAAAGAACTCTCTCCGTGAGCTGCATTTCTGGGGACATTTTCCAAGGGTGTTAGCAGCAAGGCTATATGCACTTGCTTGTACAACAGCAGACGGGCTATGGTTTCTGTCACTCTGAGAGACCCATGTGAAGTCTCAAATTAACTAGCCAGTGTAAACTGCAGACACCAAGAAAGTGATTTCACAGACTCGTTTTTTCCTTCCAATTTGTATAATTTTAGCAACTAGGACATGAGGTGCACAGGCCCGAGTGTCAGGGTGGCGGAGGCAGCAGGAGAATATTGAGTTCATCAGCTTGGAGAGAGGTTGGATCTTGGAGAATAGAGAAGATTGGAAGTTATTAACTGTTACTCCATCATTCGACCTGAATGACTGGGGGAGTGGCTGAGTCACTGTCTTTCGTTGTTACAATCCTGTGACAGTTCATGTCCCAAACCTTCCTTACTGTGTCTACTTGGGACCAGTGACATTTGGTTCATAAGGTCATTTTTTAAAGGGCTCATTTTGATAGACAAACTGTCCACAGGTCTCTGAACAACTTTGAAAATCTATACTAAATAGGGTTTGAGTGCCATGCTGTGTGAGTCCCAGGACATAACAGTACTCAAGGGTCTGGAGAAGACAAGCCCACCTAACACATTGTTTTGAGAGAATGCAGTTTTCATTGTGATTAAGACCTTTCGCCACCACGCCACCACGGGGAAACAAGGAACAAAGGCAGAATATGTAAAATTCCATTCTCCTGTTCCTCCTCAGATGCTAAAGAGAAGTGACAGGGCCAACTCAGAAGCAGCAGAGGAGCATGGTAAGAAACAAGAGGCCATGGTGAGATGAGATTAAGGGGGAAAAAAAAAAAAACTACATTAGTAACAGCGGGGACTGTGGTACAGACCAGCCTCTCTGTATGACAGTGCAATGATCAAGCTCCATCAAAAAAGAGAGAAGAAGAGAAAAGGAAAGGAAAGAAAAGAAAAGGAAAGGAATGGAAAGGAAAGGAAAGAAAAAAGGAAAGGAAGACAGAAGAGAAGAAAGGAAAGGAAAGGAAAGGAAGACAGAAGAGAAGAGAGAAAAGGAAAGGAAAGGAAGAAAGGAGAAGAGAAAAAAGGAAAGAAAAGAAAAGAAAAAAAGTCATTAATGAAAAAGAAACATCTCCCCTAGCATTATGGATGGGTACAGCCTAGTCTTTCTCTGCGTGTAGCTCGGAGGGGCGGCCGTCTCCAGCCAAAAGAAAACCTTGAAGAGCTGTGTGGGAGGGAAAAGGCGCAGAGGGCAGCAGCCTGGGGGCACGTCTTCCGCGTAAGCACTGAGAACTTGCCGGAGAACTTGCCCCAGAACTGGCGCTGGGCGGAGGCGGAAATGGAAACATCTCCTTCCCACGATTGCTCCTCTCCCTCTCTGCCTGAGGGTTCAACTGGGAGCGGTGAGCTGAGGACCAATTCCTCGTATAAATTAAGTGGGAAGGGAGGGCTATCCCAGCACTCAAGGCCTCGGAAGCCAGCTGCACCAACATGATTAAATAATGGAACTGTCTCACCTTGCCCAGCCAAGCTAGAGTCCAATGAGGGCAATTAATCTTCATACTGCCTGTTATTCCCTGCCCTGTGCATACTTCTGATGATGTTCAAAGTGAAGTTTCCCAAAATGCCTGTTTCTTCCAAGAGAAGAAAAGAGAGGAGGAAGCAAAATAGAAAGACTTCCTTATAGAAGGGCATTAATAGGAAGTTATTTTCAAATCTAGTCTTTATGCCTCCCCCCCAAAAAAATGGTGGAATTAACACTGTAATTGTATGCAACTTTATATGCAAATTTCAGAGAAACAAAAATATTGGGGGTTTATAGTTGATGTGAATTTTAGAACTTTCCTTCAAGAAACTATCAGCCATTGTAATCCCATGAAGCCAGAAATGACACAAAGACTGAGACAAAGACATGTCAGGTGCCCCGTCTTGCTTCAGTCCCCAAAAAGATCAGCGAGAGAACCATGGCTCAAAAGCAAAACCAAGGTGGGGTGAGGGTGCTATCATCACACCTGTGGGATATTTGGGGTTTGTTTTTTTAAAAGATTTTATTTATTTATCTGAGAGAGAAAGAGAGAGCACAAGCAGGGGGAGTGGGAGAGGGAGAAGCAGGCTTCCCACGGAGCAGGGAGCCCCATGCGGGGCTCAATCCCAGGATCCTGGGATCATGACCTGAGCCAAAGGCAGATGCTTAACCAACTGAGCCACCCAGGCACCCCTCATCATGCCTGTGTTTAAATTCATTCACTCACTCAACAAATTTGTTGAGTGCCTTCTACACCACACACTGTTCTAAGAGGTTGGGCTACATCCCTGAACAAACAGACAAAATGCCTGCATTGGTGGAACTTCCATTCCTGAAGCCGATGATTGGATTTGTTTTTAACCCACCCACACCTTATCAATATGAGTCCGTTTTAAAGATGCAAATTTTAGCATCTATTTATTTTGTATCACTCTCCATAGAATGATGGTTTGATTCCTGTAAAAGTGTGTTTATATGGGTGCATAAAAGTAACTATAATCCCCAGGACTTTCCCAGAATCGTGTACATTGTGAGGCTGATTTCATACCAGGAAGAAGGGAGGGAGCTTTCCAGCCAGTTCTAGACACATCCACCAGGCCTCCCCAAATGACCAACATTACCAAGGTAAGGCCAGCTGCCAGTCTGTCTCTTCCTGGAGGGAAGTAGATAGGACAGTAGCTCCTTGGCAGCAAGACAAGAACAGTGAGATGAGATGGAAGAGCCAAACAAAAAGTGGGAAAAAAGAAAAATAATCTCCCTGCATCATCCACCACCCCTAAGTGTGTATTAATGGACCGATAAAGTATGCCCTGGAGAGTCTTAAAACTACAATATTAAACTCTGTGCACCAAGAAGAGCAAAGATGGCACATTATAACAAAGAGAGTTTAGGTTCTGTGTTGTTGGTTTTCTGGTTCTTGCTAATGTTCAGGTTTTTAGTTTTGCTCACTTGGATGTATTTTCCTTTAAAGGGCTGCTTGCTGCAATGAGCATTTTTCAACACAGTGCAATGCTGCCCCCTAGTGATAAAATTATATAAGAGCACCTACAGAAATCCCCCTTCTCTCCTCTCCTAGGCAAACTTCCCTACGGTTCCGCCTAGATTTCCTTTTGCTCTCTTTTCATCCTCGAAAGTGCAAATAGTTCATCCTTAAAGATTCTCTGCACAGAGATATTTTCTGACTCAGCCTAGTTCACACCACTAATCAACATAGCATTTTATTCTAAAATATGAACTGTGTGCTGATTATAAAATAAGCAGCGGTGGTGAGTGGATTTCTCTCCCTTTTGCTTATAAATTAAGCAATCTCCCAAGAGAAAGCTCAGAAATCAGGCCTATTGCATATAACCTTTAGAATCCTGATTGGAATTCTCACTGGAAAGACATTCACTGAGAATTCGAGCTCCAAGAAATCAATGCCTGGGTCTGACAGACATTCAACTCCCAGACAAATGTATTTGATTTCACATCATCCTTCAATCTTTGTACCGGGAATAAACCTGAGACCAGAAGCTCTGAAAATAATGCAGGTGGTATACTGCACTATCAGAAGCGCCTACCTGAATGCATGAAAACGCGACCGCTATCTTAGAGAAAATTCTGTCATGTAAAAACAGGTAAGGAGGGATTGAGTGAGAGCTCATCACACCATGATTAACTAAGGCCAAGTGCGTGATCGCATTTTCTTCAAGCTTTGAACCCAACACCTGCATCGCGATAACCTGGGAGTTCGTTAAAAATGCAAATTTGGGGGCCCAACCCAGGTCCATTAAATCCGAAACTGTGAGTATAGGACCCAGAAGTCTGCATTTTACCAAGTGCCTTGGGTATTTACGTGCACGCTAAATTTTGAGAACCACTGAGTAAAATTTAATAAAATTTTCCATTTTCATTTAGAGGATCTTCCTATTCAGGAATTCTCAAACATTATGAAGCTACAAAACTACACACAAAAAAGAATAACTTATATTTACCAATGAACACATTGCCTTGATTTTCTACAAAATTAAAGGATATCATTTGGCAGGGCAAGGCATTCTCCCACCAGTAAAGAGTGGTAAATGGCCAGCCAAAATCATAAATACCACTTGGCCATTGCTGGTGATAATTTCTAATTGTACTTCTTACCCCAAAGCCATTCTTTCAAAAAGCTCCATTGGTCAATAGCATGGAATGATTCATTAAGCAGAAACACTAACTCAAGATTTGACGGGCTTGTGAGTACCACAGAGCTCTCTGCGCGCACAGAGAAGGACCTGACAAAAACGAGCAAAAAAGAAAAAAGAAAACAAAGCAAAACAAATAATCCAAGGCACTAGCCCTTCCCTATTTTTTTTCTCCCTTCTGAACCACACAGCTGGTCCTAGTCTTGCCCCCCTCCCGCCCCCCCACCCCTTCCCTAAACCATTGTTCTCTGCCTCTCTCTGTCATTTTGTGGCTACTTGTCATCAGGTCCCGCCCCGGCCACGGTGGGAATGGAGTATGCTCTGGTCTTGCCAAGCCCTGGGCCGAGATGCCAGCACAGACTGTCTCCACGCAGGCGGAAGCCAAGGAACAGGTGCCAGTCCCAACAGGTTGTATTTCATTGTTTCCCTGAGTGCTTGACCGAGCCACCAGAGGAAACAGCAAGGGATGGAAAAGGGTTATGTTTTTGCCTAAAGGAAGCGGCATGAAGCTTAAAGAGGGTCCACCAGCTCTGCTGACCATCCACTCCGATGTCACCCAGTCACCTGCAGAAAGAGCCAAAGAGGCAGATCTCTTTCTCAGCACCCCCATGCGTGGGGAAGACAGCACCGCGGTTTCATGGGCTGGGCTCTCCGGAGAAACCAGGCATGAAAAGAAATTTCCTTCATGCCCACACCACAGGGAGAGTAGACCGAAGCGGAAAAAGAAATGCCCCGAAGGTCAAAATGATAACCAAGAGCAACCTCTCCAGGGGATGGTCTAAAGTCATGAATGACATTAAGAGAAGAGCCTTTTAGTTTAGTCTGAAGAGGGATACTGGGACCAGGTCAGGCCTGTTTGTTCTGGGAGAGATCGAATATTACAGAGCATCCTTTAACTTAATATAGAATTTCAATACATCCGGGAAAGTGGGCTCTAAGTCACTAGGGCCCACTGACAAGCAAAGAGAAGCCCAGGACAAGATTTTACCACAGAGGTTGGCTCTTGGTGTTTATGTCTGGCTGCAAAGAGAAAGCAAATTGCAAATTTAATGATAAAACAGTTTAGAAGAGAGGGTTTTTTTAATGAATTACAATAAATATATATGAATGTAAGTGTTCTCCCACAGGTAGGATTTGAATTTTCCTAAATCAGCTAATATCTTAGTCAATTCCCCTCCATTTGTATCTGGCCCATGCCACATCTGAAAATCCATACCACTTTATAGCTCTTCTTAATTGCTCCATGTGAGTAACTTGCATTTAAAACTAGTTCTCTTTGCCACTTGACCTTTAAAAGGAAATTAGAAAGTAAATTTTTCATCCTACAAAACTACTATACTTTCATACACATGAAATAAATCACAGAGTACAGTTGAACAGGAATTCAATTAATGGTTTGCCATTTTCAAGCCTGTATGGGACTGAAAACAATTGTTTTAAGTAAAGGGGGGGGAGGAATCCAAAAATGTATTGGTTATTGTTTATTTATAAGAACTGATTTTCTAGGCTGCTTTTGCCCTTTGTTCCTGTGATAGGCAGAATAACGTCCCAAATGTCCACATCCTTATCCCTGGAATCTGTGAATAAGTTATCTGTATGGTAAAAAGGGACTTTGCAGATATGATTAAGTCAAGGACCTTGAGAGAGGAAGATTATCCAGGATTATCTGGTGGGTTCACTGTAATCACAGGGCTTCCTCTACGATTAAGGAAGCTAAGGAGTCATTCGGAGGAGATGTCATTGTGGGAGCAGAAGCAAGAACGAAGAGCTTGCTGGTTTCGGAGATGGATGGAGCTTCCATCCAAGGAAATTGGGAGGCCCCCAGCAGCTGGAAAGACAGAGAAGCGGATTCTCTTCTAGAGCCTCTGGGAAACACAGCCCTGTTGACACCTTGATTTTAACTCTGTGAGACCCATTTTGGACTTCAGACCTCCAAAACTGTAAGATAATAAATCTGTGGGTTTTTCAAGCCACTTAGATTGTGATCATTTGTTACAGCAGCAATAAGAAACCAGTACGGTCCCCAAGTTCTTTTCTGGGTAGAATCATGACTACCATTTTCCATGTCTCAAAGACTGACAGTGTAACAGTGGGCAAACACTCGAAGTTGATGATTTTCCTGGGCGTACTTAAAATCTGACACGTACTTTATAGCTATGGGTGTCAATCACGAGCAAAAACAAACACACACAACTGGACGTTTTCTTTTTTTATAGAAGAAATTATCAAGAATTCACCGCAGAGTCCACTGGAGTGATGAAAACCACTCATGTAAACTGATCTGGCAGCCATTTTCATTGTTTTGTCATTTCCTCTGATCTTCCTGATTTAACAAATAGTGGGAAATGGACACGGAAACGGGTTTTAAATGAGGGAGAGAGACCCACTAAATGGACTTCCCGATCTGCATATCGACCCGATAAACCAGAACTCATTTGTTGCTAAAACGGAAGAGATACATGTGTCCCACGCATAGAGGGCCATGGGAATAAGCATGAGGGGAAGCCAGCACAGGGCACATTCCTCCCTGCCCAGAGGGAAGACGATGGCCAGGCCCTCACCAGGACGGGGGACCTAGGGGCCTGCCTTGGTGTGGGAAACCCTGCCTTTGACCTGGACTCATAAATATCGACTCTTTCCAGGCTAGCTCAGGAAGACTAGGCCAGGGGTGTCATACCCCAGTGTGAAGGGATAGCAGACACTTTCTCTTATATGAGGAAGATCCAGGGCACTCTGCACAGACGCGCCAGCACTTACTCTGATATGTGAAAGCGGGAAATACTCTAAACGGCTTTTAAAGAATATTTTGGTCTTCCCCAAAGCTCACTGAAATCCTGAACTCCTGGGCACTTTCGCTTTCAGTGAAGTTTCACCTCCCAAAGAGTTTTGGTTCCGTTTCCCTATTCAAGTTTGTTTTCTTGTTTTTTAGATTAATGATATCTTGAGAGCTGGAGCTGGCCAGGAGGAAGAATGGTGTTTGGAAGGGAGAGAAGGTGGAAAATGAAGAGGCAGCAAGGGACTCACTCAGGCAGTCAGACAGACAAATCATCGGTCTTCTGGGCTCAGGGCAGGGAGGAGGGGAAAACCCAGCATCCCGTGCAGCAGGCCTGGTACAGCATGTAGGCGACACTCCCGCTCTGAGAGACATAGACAAAACCCTCCTTTCTCCCTGAGCAATAAATCCAGAAGTGGAGGCTGTGTCCATCTCATTAGGAATAATAGAGAGAAATTGCTAACAATCATCCCTAATAGGTTGCCAGTTTTCTGACAATGGGCTCAGCAATTAGTTTGTCAATTTTTAACCAAATGTTAAAAATAATCATCATCCCCTGAGTGAGCCTTTGATCTGCCCTACCGCCTTTCGCCTGAGGCTCCTGAGGCCTCCCGCTCTCTCCCTTGGTCTTTTGGCATTTGCCACACCCACTTTTGAGCAAGGCGTTAATCCACTTCTTACAAGATCCTGTTCAGGAAAGTCCCATGGAAAATTCTGGCCATTCACCCTTTCCTATCCTGGCTGCCCTAAACCTTAAAAAAAAAAAAAAAAAAAAAACCTACCTTGGTTAAAAATCTGGGCTAAATCAGAAATTGGCTTTTTAAAATATTTGACCTCTGACCTCCTTATATTGAATTAATGTCATGACGAAGGAGCTACGGCTGCCAGGCCGGCTGTGACAGGAAGTCACAAGGAAGAAGCGGCCAGAGAAGGAGGTGGTGCCCTAATATCCACTTCAAGCAAATGGCCTGGTGGTCAACGTACTGAACGGGCGGCGAGGACCTATGTGAAAGCATTGGCTGATTCTACCCATGAAATTTCTAGAAAGCACCTTCAACGCCTCTGTGTTGTTTTTTTCTCTCCTGAGAGAAAATAATGCCAAACCCTACAACCATCTCTCCTCAGAGCACTTGAGAGAAAATACTCCCTCAATTCAAAGCCCAGTAACCATGTTATTAATATTTCCTCCACAGTGGCTGCGTTCTTGCCAAGTTTTGAGATGTTTTACGGGTGCCCTCTCTAGGTCCACACTATGGTAGACAGACAGCAAGCTAAGGGCAGAGAGAGAGTGTTCTGGCCAAAGACACAGGTGAACCAGCAAATTCCAGGGCGAATCTCTCCTCCTGAAGCTTGTACGTGCACTTATCCCCTTAGAAAGAAAAGGGCAAGCAGGGAATCCACGGGTATGACAATCCCCGTTGCCACCACACAGCCCTTCCCTAATTCTCCCGTCCTCATGCAGGCGTCCCCTGGATACGATAAACTACCAAGAGCTCATTTTACCCCATGCTGGGAGCAATGACGAGTGCCACACGGGCATTACTCAGGAACCTTCTCTGTTTCCCCTCTGTAAAAACCACCGACACAATTATTCTGTTGCATCCTTCATGGCTCATAATACAGTCTTAAATATATGCTTCTTCACTTATTTGTCTCTCTCTCCTGGAAGTTCTTAGAAAGTGAAGCCTAGGACTGTTGCCTTCTGGTACCTAGCACAGGGATCAGCACATAATAATCCATAAGTATAGAATTAATCCATTATAATCCTTAGAACAATGGTGGAAGCCAGGTGTGACGATCCCTATCACACAAGTAAGAAGCCTGAGTCTCTGAGCGCTGTAGTGACTTCCCCAAGGTCACAAAGCTAAATAACTGTCGAGGCCAGGACGCGAGCCCAGGCTTCCTGGACCCTAACTCCCGTCCCTGGACCATCTCCATCAACACAGTACACCCCTCCTCCTTCCATCAGCCAACCCCATCCCTCTCACTTTATTAAAAGAAGCTCAAGGTCCACCCCCTCCTTGAAGTTTTGCCCATTATTTCTCCACAATCACTGACCTTTCCAGTTGGCTCTCCCATTTACTTACATAATAGCTTATGTGTGAGCTATTTATCTACCTGAATTATATCATGATTAGAAAAGAAAGAAAACCGGAGGGAAGGAGCTCGGGAAGAGAAAATGGAGGAAAATGGATTTCCGGAACAGGGGGAGGTATTTGTGAAGCAGAGCAGCCTTGAGGTAAAGAGCTAGTGCTGAGGAGGGAAAACAGCCCAGAGGCACAGAGCACACCCTGCCTTTCAGGAGGAGGGAGCCAGGACACGCAGAGACTCACATTCACACTCGGGGGCCGGGGGGAGGGGCTCACTCTTGGTTCTGCTGCCTTCCAGCATGGAGTTGCCATGGTGGACCTACAGAGATGCAACCCTGGATACTGGGCAGGGGGATGGGGAAACATTACTGGCTTAAGAGGAGATTTTTCCCTAAACTACACCAAACTGCAACACCTGACTAAGGTTCCCCACACTTTTGCTATTGGGAGCATCCCCATCCCTGAGGACTTCAAATCTACCAAGAGCCTGGGGCAGGGATGGGCAAAGGCAGCAGACGATGGAGTCAAGAGGGCAGAAACCCTGTCCATTCTCAGCACCCCTGTAGGGTTTACGGCAGGATTTTGCTCTGTCCCTGCTATGCTGTGTGTTTTCCAGTGACCCCCGGGTGCTGACTACCTGACTGTCTGCACTTTAGCAGAGGACTTCTGGTATGTTCAGACACAGACAAAATGAGTTTCTTCACCCTCCCTGGCTCCTGCAGCCCAAGATAACACAATTGCCTTTTGAGATCTCTTTACTCCACCCCTTCTGAGGGGTGGAGCGACCTCAAGAGCAAGCAGAGAAAAGTAGGACTTAAGATGCCAAGTGGAAAACCACTCTCTGGCTGTTCAACACTGTCGTTTGCAAGATTCCAAATGCATCTGCATACACTGTTGAGTCCAGTCGCGACATAAAAGGAACCCAGAATCATTTACGGGTTGAATGCCCCCACTGCTGCCTTAATGGAGGTGGGCTCATCTCTTGGCCCACATTATGCAGGACAAAAGAGGTAGATATAAAGAATCACCTATTTATCAGCTCTTTAATCTATTACAAGTGGGAACAGAACACTGACACCCACAAGGACCCTTTTCAGCAAGGGATTATATATCACACCATAGAAATACATAAAAGACAAATTATCCCTGAGATCATCGTGCCTCCATTGACCTGTTCAAGGTTTAAAGGAAGCTGCAATTAGATGCCATGGTCACAGATCCTCTGGCAGCTTAGGGAGCCAGCCTTTACTTTAATCCTGCAGAAATGAACCGGCATGAATTTTGTGGGCACGTACTTTGTCTCAGCTTGAATTCTGTGGGTCTGATTCAGATTTGTGGGAGTTTCGTAATTTGCCTTTGTTAACATCTTTCTCAGCTTCTGCCGTGTTTACAATATGAGATCTAATTTGGGCTTAAAATACTCATGAAAATTAACTGCATTACTTTTAAAAATGCAATTGGGGAGAGGAGAGGGAAGGCAATGTCACATGCCACAAACTTACCACGTTTGCACATTTGCCAGAGAGTTCTCCCGGCTGCTAGCGACCGGGGCTCACAGACACTGATGCTCCCGCCCTTTGGTCTGACCCAACTCTCTGATACGGGCACCAACTGAGAAATCTGTTTTACTGCTTTTTGTAATAAGAGAAATTGGAAATCTATTTGGGATGGGAGCATCGAGGTTTTAGTTGTTTTAGCACTTAAAAAGCATAAGAGACCCCCGATGCAAAGCTTATGGAGCCCAGTGGAAATGGCTGAGATGTGCGTGATTATCATACTTTTTCTCTATAATAGTACCTTTCACTTCCCCAGTGCTTTCCATGTGCCGGGCAATGTTCTGAGCACTTTACTTGTAATCACCCCCTACCAGCCTGATAAGGAGGTTGTAGCACAAGCAGAAAGTAACCTTCCCAAGCCACAGGGCACCTCAACGGCAGATCCAGAATTCAAATCTAGTTCCCTGGCCCTCAACCCCTCACCCCTCACTCTGATATGCTGCTTACCCGAAACCTCTTTTTAAGTAAAAAAAAAAAAATTTTTTTTTTAGAAAAGATCCATTAGATTATGACAGCCACATCCCCTGAACATAAACAATACTTAAAATACCTTTAGTTTATGAGCTTCATAAAAGCCAGTTAAATTTAAGCCTACAATGCAAAAAAATAAAAAATAAATGGATCAGTCAAAACAGACTCAAAAATATGGGTGTGGATTTAAAAAAAAAAAAATTCTCTTTCAGAGCACCAGGATTTTAGCATGCTGCTTCCAGGAAAGGTCCCCTGGCATCTCCAAAGAGCCCAAATCCTTCTAGCCAGAGGCCTATTTTCTTCACTATACCAAGAGTGGACCCAAGTCCCTCTCAGAGGTAGATGAATAACAGTGATTTATAAAACCAGAATCCCAAAGTGTTAATTTCCAACAAAAATTAGATCTGCTATGTGAACCATAGTGGAAACTTATCTACCTAATTCTTCCCTTAGGCTGCCCTTCAGGGGAAGTCAGCCTATAATCAGAAGGGGGCTGGTGAACATGGAATCAGAATATATGTTCTTAGATGCAGGGTTAACAGCATTTCCTGATGACAGCTTATCAATGAATCTAGTTCCACAAAAAGGATGGCCCTGTGAATCAGAACTGACCGAGTCTTCCTCTTCCTTAGACAAGACTTCGAAGTTGGGAGATTTCTGTGACCCACTTTGCTCTCTCTACCTATGACTGAGTGATCCCCCTTCTCATTGACACATTCTGTCAGGTTATAGCCAAATCCTTGCTTTCCTGGAAATCTGTCTTTATTAAGTGGTGTTCGTATATCTGTACTCTGATCTCACAGGGGTTGAATTTTAAGTGTGTCCCAGGTTAGGTTCTTTGGGAAGCCAACTTTGAGATAGAACATATGTTAAGGGGTGCTCTTGGGATCATACCTCCTCTGTAGGGACGGGGAAGCAAGCACAGGCGAGCAGAGGGAGACACTGAGCAACAAGGCAGTCCCAGTGAAGATCTCAGCCAAACCCTCAGGGAGCGCTGGGGCTGGGATGACCCTGCAGAGTTGTGCCGAGCTGGGGAGAGGTGGTTAAGCCTTTGTACTCCTATGCCCATCGATCAGTGGCTGCGGACCACCCTGGGAAGTGGGTGGGGAGGATTTCTTCAGCTGAGGCAATCTCCAGGGCAAGCTAGAAACCGAGAGCTCTCTATCAGCAGCACCTACAAAGTTTGGGAAAAAGCCCTTCAGTCTTGAATTGAGGTATGGGTAACACATTCCAGCATCCCCCACGAAGGATAATCCTAAATTCCTGAAGAAAGCCTCACTTAATCCTAACCCTACTGAAAACTAAAAAAAAAGGAAGAGGTAATGGCAGGAAGGGCGCATCAGGTTTCAAGTCCACCCAGCCCATAAAAGGATCTGAAGAATAGGAATGCCTCCCTCCAGCCTGGGCCGCCTTGTGGCTTCTCCTGTACCCCCTCTACCCTCCAGCCATTCTGACCTTCTCCATCCCTCACTACACGCTGTGCTGCAACCTCCACATGAGCACGCTCTGCGGTCCTCTTCCCTCACCTGATTCCTGTTCTCCCTCAGGTCCTGGCTCAAACCCAGACCCCTCCCCCACCATCCTCCTGCTGGCCAGCCCCGCCCCCCCACCTTCTCTCACTTCTCCCTGCTGGGTAGTTTTTCTCTTCATTTCTATACACCCCCTTCCTTTTTTTTTTTTTTTAAGATTTTATTTATTTATTTGACAGAGAGAGACACAGTGAGAGAGGGAACACAAGCAGAGGGAGTGGGAGAGGGAGAAGCAGGCTTCCCGCCGAGCAGGGAGCCCGATGGGGGGCTCGATCCCAGGACCCTGGGATCATGACCTGAGCCCAACGCAGATGTTTAATGACTGAGCCACCCAGGCGCCTCTCTATACACCCTCTTCCTGCTAACCTGTCTCCCCAGGGCTTGCCACAGAATCTGGGAACTAATAGGCACTCGATAAACACTGAATAAGTGAGCAAAGGAATGAAGATGTAAATGAATGGATTCTAGCATTTCAGGGCAGCCCACAATAGGCCTCCAGCCCTGAGATGGCTCTAAAAATGATCCCACTTCCAGAGACAACCCCCTCAAACCTGGGTTCGGCACCCCAGCAAAATGCCGGGTAGCACATTACTCCTGCCACAGCACTGAGGATGTGGCCTTGTAATTGCTTGTTCATGGGTCATTTTTTTGTCCCCACCACATTGTAACATTCCTAAATGCAGAGCCATTTCTACCTTATTGTTTTATCCCCAGAACCTAGCACAGGCCGAGCATACAATAGGTACTCAATAAATATTTATTGAGTGAACAAAAAAGAGAGAAGTGCATTTCTTTAAGGAGAATTTCAGCGAAATATTTTCAAATTTACATTGGCATTAAAGTGAAATATGGTGGTGTTTAACTGGCTTCCATTAAAGTAGGGATTTGGGGGGCCTTCTCTGAGGAATACGGAAGAGCCCTGCTCATCCTGCTGCCATAACAGAAGGCTCCTCCCTTCCCTGTGAAGTGTTAGGAGCTGAATAATACATTTGGTATATTTCAGCGATGACTATAATTATAGCCACACTATCCCAAGGACTCACTGAGAGCCCAGCAAGATGCTAAGCATCATATACAGACAGTATCTTCTCAACAAAGGTCCACGGAAGCACCGTGGTGCCCGAATTACTATCGCCATTTTTCAGATGGTGCAGTCAAGGCTCAGAGAGATTCGGTCCTGTGCCCCAGGATACCAAGCTTATTAGAGGTCGAACAAGAATGGAAAAACAGCTGTGCCTGGCTCCCAAGCCTGCGCTCATCTTAAGCACAATGGGAAGCTCCCTCTTCCACATGATATGGTGTCTCCAAGTAAGTGAATTAAGTAGGACATTACCTAGGAGCACAAAAATTATACTAGGATCAATATTATTTTAAACTTTTTAACGATCTTAGGACCACCCCAATTTCCACCGTATCATACCCCCGAGAAAGGCAGGGCAGAGCTTCTGACACTATCTCAAGGGTTGAGCAAAGCAACCATTTGGAAATCTGGACTGGGGTCTGGTCACCGATTCCATCCCTAATGATTTTCTTCCCGTGTCTATGCAGCCAAGTCCCACAGGCCAAGTGCTTTGCTTTTTCTACATGTACCCAAGGCAACCTCTCCACACTGAAAGTGTGCATTTAAAATGCATATCTGGCCGGGCGCCTGGGTGGCTCAGTTGGTTAAGCGACTGCCTTCGGCTCAGGTCATGATCCTGGAGTCCCTGGATCGAGTCCCGCATCGGGCTCCCTGCTCGGCAGGGAGTCTGCTTCTGCCTCTGACCCTCCCCCCTCTCATGTGCACTCTCTCTTTCATTCTCTCTGTCTCAAATAAATAAATAAAATCTTAAAAAAATAAATCAATAAAAAATAAAAAATAAAATGCATATCTGGCCAAGCTGTGAGGCAGAAGAGAGAGAAGAGGAGGGCTTGGCCTTGCTCCCTGTGCAACACTGCTCGGAACATGGACCTGGGTCACGGTTTTCATTTGGCCACGCCACACCTCTGGGGGAAAGGCAGCTTGGTATAGGAGATCTGAAAATTAATGGATTAAAACATTTTTCTTATTTTTTATTTATACGTTTCCAAGGTTACAGAGCCATTAACCAACAAATGTGTCCTTCTCTCCTGCAAATAAATAGTTCTCAAGGTGGAAAATGATAATAACCCATTTATCCACTTTGGTAAGTAACAGATCTTAAGAGCTTCCAATAAAATCCATACTTTTGTTCCATTTCCATCCTTCTTCAAAGACTTGTCCAAGAATTAAAGTTTTTGGATAAAGGAAAAATAAGTCTAGAAAAGCTTTCAGTGTAATGAAAACATAGGTTACAAATCTAAAAGGATTTTAATTTACCTTTTTCCTGAACCAAAGAAAATCTTAAGAATATTTTTCCTCGTCCTGAATTTCCCAGTGCCTTATTTCTAAACCAGTCTTAATTATATCTACCAATTGGTCAATTCTGTAAACCTGGTCAGCCCTGAAAGTCCCTGGCCAGACACTAAAAATAGCCCTTATAACTCATCCTGGAACCCCTCCACCCTGCCCCTCCCTGGCAGGCACTGAGTGCCGCCTCCCCTCTACGTTCCTGAGTTCCCCTCTGGAAACAAGGCTTCTCATTGCTCCAGTGCTCCTGAAAGCCACAGAGTAGCCACAGAATTGCCCTGTGCTTCCCAAGGCATGGGCATTCCTGCACAGAGAGGACAAGGAGCTCTTCTCCTGCAGACCTGACCTCAGCATCTCTGAAACAGGGAGGGGTCCATTTACTTAGGACTTACTTTAATAATCTGTGCAACTCTCTATTCTTCCTCCTGTAACTAAGTTCTTTTAGCACAGTGATATTATACAAGAGTCTGTTGGAGACGACTTCTTTGACCACCCTTCCCAGGCGCTGTCCTGGACTGCGCCTAACCAGTGACAACTCTGAAGAGAACTCCTACTCCTTTCAAATACCAGTCCTGCCAGATTGCTCCTACAACATAATTGTAGAGATAGAGAAGAGAAGAAAAGAGATAAAGAGAGAGAGAAGAAAAGAGAGAAAGAGAGAGAGAGAAAAACTAAACACGTAGGGCAGAGCCCAGCCCCCAAGATGGAAAAAACTTCATCCTCGAATCTTCTGGAAGGCAGTAAGACCAGCACACCACTCAACATGCACTTCAGCTGAGTGGGTTGTGGAGCAATGTTTAGAAGTTCTTCAGTTTGTTCACCCCGGCTGCTCTGCAGACGTGATGGGGTAACGACAGTGGACTTTGTGTTCAGCTGGAAGACACTCCTTCTGGAATGTTCTCCTGCCGGTAGAGACAGCTTGGCCACCGGTGCTGCAGCTACAGCTAAATACCAGAAACCCTGTTTCCTAATCTCACTGTCACCTCTGGAACCTAAGAATAAAGTATTCAAGACTAGGCCCCCAATGTTGGAGAATGAGATTCAACAGATCTGGAGAAGAGCTGAGCATTGTAGCTTCTAAAAATTCCACAGGTGCTTCTGCTGTGCAGCCGGACTTGGCACCTGTGGGTGTCAGGGTGGGATCCCGAATGGAAGGCACACTTGAGAGGACCTTCACTGCCCATCACACCTTCCAGATACCCCAAGTCAACATTGGAGATGAGCAAAAGCAGGGAAATAACAAAACAGGGTTTATTCTCTTTGTATTAATTTCCTCTTCCTGCTGTAACAAATCACAATGAATTTAGTAGCTTGAAATGACACAAATTTATTATCTTGTCATTCGGGAGGTCAAAAGCCCAAAATGGGTCTTACAAGACTAAAACCAAGGGGTTGGCGGAGCTGTGTCCTTTCTAGAGGCTCAAAGGGAGACTCTGATCCTTGCCTTCTTCAGCTTCTAGAGGCTGCCTGTGTGCCTTGGCTGGTGGCCCCCAGCCAGCAACCACATCACTCCAACCTCAGCTTCTCTGATTCTGACACTCCTGCCTTTCTCCTTTACTTAAGGGACCCTTGTGATTACAGCGGCTCCACCAGGGTAGTCCAAGATAATCTCCTCCATCTGATAATCCTTAATTAAAACACATCTGCAGAGTCTCTTTGCCATGAAAAGTAACATATCCCGGTTCTGGGCATTAGACGCAGACATGTTGGGGAGAAAGACGGTGGTATTATTCTGTTTATCACACTTCTCTTCTGGAAATATTGGGGTATTCCAATTAAAGTGGAGAGTAGGTGTCTGTCACGAGGATTCTCTCATTACAAAAGGCTCAAAAACATCCTCGGCCTTAGCAGTCTATATTCGTTCTGCTTGCTACTCATTTCCACTCCTGCTTTTCCTGGTTAATGAGTCTCTCCTATTTCATCTCTCCTTGTCTTTGGAGATACGTAGTTCTACATAGGACACAATGCTCATTCCAAAATGAGACAAGGGTACTGCATTTGGCATGCACAAAAGAAAAATAATTTTAGAGCGTAAGTTTACAACTTTGTGCAAAATAAGCTTAGGAAACTCAACAGCCAAATATTGTCAATCAGCATTCCTGGCACACTGCTCATTAAATGCTATGCAAGTCAGGCAGGTCTTCATTCTTGTTGAAATAGCAAATCTGCACATTTTGTGTGATTTGAAATATTTGTAATAGAACTGCTACTAAATATATAAGCATGGCATTGGTCCTCACATTCCAATTCTTTTCCGATGGTGAGGGAAAGCATCGTACCCAGCAGTATAGCTCTGGGGAGTTTTGCCCATGCTAACAGAGTATTTTGGAGGGTAAGAAGGGAGAAATGGGGAAAGCAATTATAAAACTGAGGGAGACAGGATATGGGGCTCTATTTGCTAAGGGAAAAGCAGCTGGAAATACCCTGTGGTTGTTAGAGAAAATAAGAAAGTTTCTTGGGAATTAAATTCAGGGAAGATGAAATTGAAAGCAAGAGGAAATGAAAATTCTCTTTGATTTAAAGAAGGCACGTTTAAGAAAGAATGAAGTGATGGTAAACATTTTCAGATGCCTCTATGTATTTCTTGTTTGTGAATGGTCAGTTCCTCTTCCTTATTTGTTTTTCTATTATAGTGTTCATCTTTTTTATTGATTTGTAAGCACTCTTTGTGTATTAGGTCTTTTAACCTTTTTTTCTGAAATACGTATGGCAAGTAGATTTCCTATCTGTGAATCTTGTTTGTGATAGGAATTTTTTTCTATGCAGAAGTTTTAAATTTGTAATGAGTCAAATTTATCAATTTTTTCCTTCATGCTTTGTGAATGTATTATTAAGCAACAGAAAGGCCTCTGTACACCAAGATTATTAAAATATCACCCACTAATAATCAAAAAATGCAAATAAAATGAGATTAAATTTTTACCTATCAGATTCATTCATTTCCTCAACAAATATTTGTCAGATGTCCATTATGTGACAAGCATTGTACTAAGAGCTGGGGATCCAAAAATAAAGAAAACAGAAAAAAAAAAGTTCTTCCCTTGTGACATTTAATTCTATTGGGTCCAGATAAGCAATAAACAGGATGAAGAAGTAAACTATATAATATACTAGAGAAGTGCTATGAAATAAAATAAAGCTAGAAGAGGGGATAAGGGATGCTGGAGGGTGGGGCAGGAAGCATTTTAAGTAGGATGATCAGCAAAGGTCTGCTGGTGACCAGGCAGAGCTTTAAGCCAGTGTGAAGTCCTCAAGCAGGAGCTATGTGATGTCTTCCAGGAACAGCAAGGAAGCCAATGTGACCAGAGGGGGAAGAAACCAGGGTAAGAGTGAAAATGGGTGGGAAGAGGGCAATGTCATCTAGACCTCATGAGCCGCTGCAAGAATTCAGAATTCTGAATTATCTTACAAATTATCAGAACCACTCTAGCTTCCACGTTGAGACTAGACTCCCCTGGAAGCAGAACAACATGTTAGCCGACAATTCCAATAATCCAGGTGAGAGGACAGTGACTTGGGCCATGTGGTCGTAAGGGATTGGATGTGATTGATGTCTGGAAGATGAGTCAAAATGGTATCAGGTTTTTGACCTGAGCAACTAGAAGGATGGAGTAGCCATTAACAGTGAAGGGAAGGCTGCAAGTGAAACAAATTTGGGGATGTGGAGAGACTCAGGGGTTTAGTTCTAAGATACCTACTAAGAATCTAAATGGAGACGTCAAATAGTCAGCCAGATCTATAAGGTAAGTTCCAAAGATCTCTTCCATCTGAAGACGTATACTTGGAAGCCATCAGCACATAGGTGGAATTTAAGGCCATGTGACTGAGTGAGACCACCAGGACATTGGCAAAGATTAAGAATATTGACAATACCAAATATCTACAGGTGCCCAAGAAAATGTACATTCTCATATACCCTGAATCAGAATAAACCCTGTGAGCAATATGGATCAAGATTTAAACATGTATACCTCTGACTCAGCAATTCCATTTCTAGGGATTCGTTTTAAGGAAGGAACCAAACAGGGGTGTCTGGGTAGAGCAGTTGCTTAAGCGTCGGACTCTTGGTTTCAGCTCAGGTCATGATCTCAGGGTGGTGAGATTGAGCCCCACGTGAAGCCCTGCATCAGGCTCTGCATACTCAGTGTGAAGTCTACCTAAGACTCTATCTCCCTCTCCCTCTGCCCCTCCCCCCACTCTCTCACTAAATGCTTTGCAAGTCACTAGCTCGCCCATACTCCCTCAAATAAATAAATCTTAAAAAAAAAAAAGGAAGGAACCAAATAGGTGAATAAAAATAAGGATGCTCATGTTATTAATTACTATTTAAAAAGCTAGAAACAACCTAAATATCCTACAAAAGGGAGTTAGTATTTATGATACACACCCAATTAGTACTCTATGACCATTTAAACCTATAGTATACAGTATAAAGATGTATATTCACAAGTATCCATAGTTTACTAAATGTTTTAGCAATATAGTATAATAGAGATGTACGTGGGTTTGTTTTTTGCTTTACAGTTTAGGCTACACCCTAGAAGGAGACAATTGTTCTAATCAGGAATCCACACCCCAGCATGGTCAGCTATGCTTTTATCAGAAAGGCCACTCCAGAGGCTATTACTAAAAGCCCTCCTGTAATCTACATCTCTAATCAACAAGAAACCTTCAGCTAATTAGCATACTGAATTTCAGAAATGGGTTTTCATAGGGGAAATTAATGGGTTGTTAATGAGCATAATGGATATTAGAAATGGGCAATCGTTGGCAAAATTTGTAGAATTCAAGAACTGTGAGTTGGCTAAAAGGTTTTAGAGACACCCCTCCCCTTGCATGAGCAGAGTAAAAAATATCTAGAGAAGCCTGGGGGCTGTATTTTCAGAGATGTCCCCTGAGTCTTGATCCTTAAACAGTCCTGTATCCATCCACCAGTTTAAAGATTTCTGGTTGCCTACTGCTGACACTAAGGATAAGAGAAAGTTGTCTAGAGAATTCACTAGGGTTTCAAGTGAACTTTTCATTGAAGTTATGGTTGGAGCTCCTAAGAGGAGAAACTAGAGGATTTCAGTGAATTTATAGAATAGGTTAGGTGTACCATGTTGTTTTGCTCTTGCCTGCTAATGATTGTTTATTCACTGCAGTTCTACATATGTGGTAGAACTAGCTGAGATTCACCCTCAGAGGTAACCGGAGAGCAAGATCATGAGGAGGGGCTAACACTCACCAACCTCACTTTTCACGTGGCTACTCTTTCTTCGACCCAGAAGAACTGAAGGGTTGTGCATGACTCGGACGCTCAAAATTATCTTGTAAAAAGTGAAGTCAAAATAGAACATGCAAAGAAAAGGAGATGGGTGAGAAATCTCCAGGGAATTCGATCAACTTCAACAGCTGACAATGGATATTTCACCCCTGTTCCTGCCTTCACTCTACCCCTATTTTTTTTCAATAGTAGGATTTAGGACCTAACTTACCTACAAAATGTCTACTTGCTTTCTCCTCTCTTGGGATCCGGCGTCCTGTCCTACTGACCAAATCCATCTGGATGGGCACCAAGCTTCTCGTGTTTAGCCCATCCAGCTCTCTTCTCCTCCCCCAGCAGCAGTCTTTATGAATTTATTTCCTATCATCTGTTTCAGGTGGCAAGATGTTATTCTTTGTTGTTGAAATTACTAACATTTTCCACTGATTCCTGCTCTGCCTTTCCTCCTTCGTCTCTCTCTTCCTTTCACTTCATAAAGGGATCCCTTTGCTTTAGCAATATAGAATAATAGAGATGTGAGGCTTCCTTCCATCCTTCCCTCTCTCATACTTTCTCCTCCCTTCCTCCATCTCTCCCTGCTTACTCCTTTTCTCAGCAGTCCCAGGTGCCCAAAGAGAATCATAGTTAAGAAGCAGCCTGGTGAGGAGCTGCCCCGAGAGAATTTCATGGAGCGGTCGGTACACCCCAACGTTACAGAAAGGGCGAGGTTTATAAACCCGCACTCAAAAACTTGCCCTCAGGGAAGACTGGAAAAAATAATAATCAAATGATAAAAGTTTTCCAAGAGCCTTTTCCCTGGCTTTATAAAGGCAGAATGGAAACAGATACAGGAGGGAAGTCTAAATCACAAAACTCAAGAATGAGAGCCTTCCGGAACTCTGATGAGAATGTTGAGAAACACCATTTCCTCTTCAAATGGCACCTTTTTTTTTTTTTTTAAATGCTCTTTGATTTTAAACTCTCCAGTCCCTGTCTGGATGAACATATGTTACCACACAATTATTCCCCTTTGAAAATCTCCACTGCCCTACAAAACAGCAGGAAAAGGGAGTTTTCTGGCAGGGGGTGGGCAACAAGACATGAGATGCCTGACCCTTTTAACTGCTTTAAGTGGCCGGCTATTTCTTTTCCGTGTATCTTTCTTCCCCACCCCACCCCCCTGCTGCTAGGACTGTTGTTTCTGCTTTGCAAGGACATGTCATTTTACTTACCATTCTCTCTCCCCCTTCTTAATTGGCCTGCAGTAAAAATACAAATTGCACCACTGTACTTTATTATTAGCCATTTGATGGGCCCAAGATGCCTCATAAGTACTGCCTAGAGGATATTAATCAGACCTGCTGACTCTTCTAAGCACCCGCTTTTATATCTTGACCCCCAGATGAGGCCAGTGGTTGGTAATCATGCCCCCTCCCATGGGAGCATTTAGCTAGTCACTGTCTCTCCATTAGCAAAGGCACAACCAAGAGGTGTGCCATCAGTCCTGCGGGAGGCGAGGACACAGCCCAGATCTCTCCTTCTGTCCATTAGCTTTAATGCCTGTTGTACTTTATGTACATGAAAAGTCTGTCTCATTTTTTCCCTCTCTCTAGGTAATAGAGCATGGAATGAATGTCTGAATCCTAAAATGGCAGCTAAGCTTTGTAATCTTCTTTAAAGTCTCATGGCTTGGCAAAGACAGCCTCCTTTGTTAGAAGGAAAATCCAGGAAAATTGTGGTCCCAAAGCGGCCTGATAGAGAAGTGCAGTTCCAGCCGGACAAGCAGAAGGAGCAGGCTCCGGGGGCAGCGTCTGCTCAGTGCTCTTCTCACCCTGTGTATACAGTTGTGTCTTTCACTTGGACATGCGTATTGAAGACCTCAGTTATGCTCTAACGATGGTAGAGGTTTATTGTAAGATTTCAGTTTCACAAAGCTTGATTCTTTGTGTGGATCTCACACCAACCTTACTGCATCGGATATCTTGGCTTTCAGATCACTGTGTGTACTCTGAAACATCCAAAAGGAGGAAACGTGTACCTCCGTGACAGAAGCTATGTACCAAAAACACATCCTCGTTTATTACTGAGCTAATTGGTATATACCCACAGCTCGGTGCGGAATATGGTGGAACTTCGATCTCATATTTAACTTATTTTAACGCGTCATTTATCATTTTGTCTAAGTCATTTTCTTCACCTCAAGTCATTTCTTCAATATCTCTATTTTCTGTATAAACTTTCGTGAGTTCCAAGGTTCTGTGGCCATGATGATTTTTTTAAGAGAGCATTTCAGATCCAAAGGGAGATTTTGATGCATTCCAGAAATAATTGTCAGATTTTTAGAGGGAACTCCCAACATAATTCTTGCTTCCTGAGGTTATTGTGGCTTCTGTTCCTATCACAGAAGCACACACATCACTTATATCTGTCTAACTCCTCCGTATTCGTGATTCTTCTATCACAGATCAGTCAGTGATAAGTACAGCATACTGGCAGTTTTGTGCTCTGTTCCTTCCTGGAAAATCACCTCCTCTCAGGCAATGAGCCCATAAAGAAAAGGTCTGGGAACAGAAGTCAGGAAATACCAACATTCAAACCCACAAAGAGAAGAAGGATCAGTGAGCAAGACTAAAAGCAAAGCAGGAAAAATAAGAAAATGGCATCACAGAAGCCAAGGAAAGACTCAAGGAGGACAGGGTTCCATGAGGAAGACATGCCACAGGACCAGGAAAAGAATAAGGAATAGGCTCTCACCAAATCTAAGGGAAACACCACAGAAAGCAGGAAGGGTAGTGATCAAAGCCAACCGTCAAACACTTCAGGGCAGACAGGCGGACACCATGACTATTATTTCCCTTATAACTATCCTAACACCTATCAGTGTTAGGTAGGTGATAGATGACAGATAGATAGATACTATATATATGGAACAGTAAGTAGTTTTCAAGTACACTTTCATATATTTTTCTGCCTGAAACACAGGAAGTTGCAATCAAAATGTGGCTCAGACCAAGAAGAGCCATTGTAAATAGGAACCTTGGCAAAATGTTAAGTTGGTGATATTTGCTCAGGAGACAATGCGGAACAGAGAAAAGTTAAGTGGATGGCAAGTTAAGGAACTAAAATTTGCACTCTGACTCTGCAATGGCTCACCTCTGACCGTGAGCTAACCCTTAACCCCTCTGAATCTCAGTCTCTACCATAGTAAAATTGGGGGAGTGAACTCTGTGATGCTTTTTCCAACCACAAATGCTGTGTATGGTATGCTGAGGTGCTCTCCCACCTCAAGCTTTATCCTTTACCTATTCAGGCAAAGATTCTTCCCTGGTCACTAAGTCCTTCTAGACCCCTTACGTGGTCTTCCAGCTGCACCTAATCTTCACACAAGCCTGTCCTTCCAGAAATGCTCACTTGCTCCAAACTACTATTCTTGCAGGGCAGCTGGTCTCAGCTGAGTGTTTTAAGGAAAGTAAAAGTCTATTTGATTGACTCTCGTATCACTCAGGAAATTCGGTTGGTGTGCAGCATGTCTCCCATTTGGCAGAGATGTACTCTCTACACTCTACTCTTCCCATTATGGACCACATTCAGAGAGCTCCCCTGCCTTCTGGCCAATGGGAAGTACTACCAAGGAAATCGGGGGAAGGCAGAGGGAACACAAGATCAGGGTACAATCTCCCTGGCTGCTTCTTTGACAGGGTTCCTGGAGATGACTGAGAGCTTCATTGAAGGTCATGTTCAGGGAAATTCTTTCTTCTCACGGGGTTTGGTACCTGGTGGGCAACCTCTCCTCTCTCACACCCTTTCAGTCCCAGGGGTGACAACAGCTCAACTGTTGCAACTCTAGTTTCCCAAACTATCTTTTCTGGTTTCCATGAACCCACCTCTTCATAAATAAATCTCCTTAGATTTTTCTTGAGTTACCTTAATTTGAGTGTTTAATCTGTTCCCTTTAAGACGCTGATGTGTATAAATGGGTAATAACTGGGTTTGGGGGTGGGAGAAGGGGGAAGGAATGTTTTAAAACCGGCTTGTTTGGGTAAATTAATCTCTAGCTAGTAAAATGAGGCCCAAATTTGTGTTTTGTTTTTAAGATCAAAGTTCATTCTTTGTCTCTGGTCTATTGGTTGGCCAGCCTGGTATCCTTCATCTTCCTACAACTTCTGAAAGATTGTGAGCCTTGGTCTATACCAAATCCAAACCTTGATCAAATTTTACCGACTAGAATTAAAAACATATCTGAGGTCTAACATGAATTCAGGAATGATTTACCCAAATTATATATGATTCACCCAAAATACCTGCCCTGGAGATACGATATTGTTTGCTCCTATTTTGAATTGTTTTGATATTATTGATTTTAAATAGCCCTCAAAGAGTAGACCCCTATTTACTACTCCCAAGGAGCTTCCATTATATTGTGAGCCCCTCAAAGTCAGCAGCATCGGACGATGTTACTGAACCTCCATGAATTCCCCCAAAGAGGAAGGGCCAGACGGAGCAAGGGAAGGGCATGCAGCCCGGTGGATGTTGCCATGCTTCGAATACATTCTAACTCCAACAGCAGTGGCCCTCAAGAAAGTTACACCCCCACGCTTGACATGTCATTTTATATTGTCTGTTACAGGGAATTTTTTTTTCTTGACCTGATTTTATAGTCACTTTGCTTAGCAAGCACCATATTTGGAAGTCTGGAGGTTTCTATTCCACAGCAGCTCCTGAAAATAGAGATGTTCTTCTTATTCAGATACAGCAAATGTCTAATTCTTGCCTCTAAATAGCCTAGGTTAATTGCCTCTCTTAATATCCTACAGCAGCAAAGTCTACAGCCTAATTCAATGTTACACTAGAAAAAAATTCCCTTTGTGTGAAATTGGACCTCTAAGTTAAATGGGGGATGGGGTGGGGGTTGAGGCGGGGGGAGGAAATGTGTTAGAGTTTACCTGTTCCCCCATAAATGTTATCTTGGTTAACAGTCTCTGGAGAAAACGTAAGCACATCTCCCTCTTCATGAAGCCAATCCAACATGGATGTATCATCAAGTAAAAGCTGGCTTCTATAAAGCATACATAGAGAATCTTGTATCTCCGTATATAAATCACATCTCTTCCGTGTGACAAGTCATGTCCAGGCAAAGCTTATTACAAATTCAGTTTAAAATCTCAAGAAGGAAGAAGAACAAAAAATAACAATAGCTTTATGGAGCTATACTCAGGAAATGACTTGAACTCAATCCCAATTTTAAAGTTCCATTCTATACGGCAAGCAGCTCAAGCCCCATTTTCTGGGGGAGCTGCCCTTACAGGGAAGGTGTGGCAAAGCCATCTGCTGCTTTATAGTGATGGTTTTCAGCCTTGTTTTTCTGGTCCAGCCATGAAATTGCACTAATCACAGAAACAGCCTGTTTGGCCAGGAAGCAGTGTATGCCAAATACAAGTGAATTTAAGCCCACGTGTATTGAGGCTGCAAGCTTAGTTTGCAATTTATGTGCAAGTGGTTTTGTACTTATTGATCTGGACCAAGTGCAGGTCCTATAGGGGAAATATGACAGATTTCATCTGTCTGACAGCCAAGTCTAATTGTATTTTCAGTCTGAAATGACCAAAGACAAAAGTGCACATGTCGAGAGTCTTCACTCCAGTGCCATATGGAATATTAGATTCAAGACTCTGGTCACTGTAAGTGTTCATTTTAATAACTATACACAGAGTGCATCCTGAACAGCTAAAGCAAGAGAAGTGAGAGTTTTTAATTCACATCTGAATTAATAGACCATCTGATTCTGCCTGAATGTGGGTAGGGCCATTTTAAATAGTGCCTTTTATAGACATGATTGGTGGAAATTTAAAAGATGTGTCATGTATTATTGATTCATCTGGACCATGAAACTTCCAAGCCAAAGTCAAATACTTCCCACAATGGTTGTCACTAAAATTATAACCAATACTTCTGGGAAGGTCTGGCATCTTAAAACTCAGAAGCTTCTTCTATAACCTTATTTTCTAGTTGGGAAGACTGATTATGCCTTTGAGATTAGTGAACCATGATTTCTCTGATGGTGTCTCCCTCTGCCTCTGTCTCTATCTGTCTCTCTGTCTCTCTGTCTCTCTCTCTCTCTCTCTCTCTCTCTCTCACACACACACACACACACACACACACACAAACACACACACGGAGATTGACCATCACCAAATATCAGACACATCACTAGCAGCCATTATATAACTAAAGAGATAGTCCACAAGGAAACATAGCTGAAAAAAAAAAAAATGCCACTAATACCCAGCGATCCAGAGACTGGGTTCTAATGAAGCATCATTCAGAACTCTGAATTCTGATTGGCCAATCTCTTAAAAGGACTTTTTGATACTGTAGATCCTTCCTGCCCTTGGTTTCAATGACACCACACCAGGGGTCTCTCTCCCTTCTGTCCCTCTGTCTGCTCTCCCTCTACCTCTATTAGCAGCTACCCTTCTCCTAACTGTGCATATGGTGTAAAAGACCATTTCTGGCTGATGGACTATGAGCAAATTACTTAACTGCTCTAATTCTGTATTTTTCAGCTACAAAAATGGTGCTAACACTATGTGGTAATAGAGGGACAAAATGGAGGGGTTACAAGCATTAAACTAGTTAACACACATTTAAAAAATAAAAGGTCCTCTAATGCCTGGTCAAAGTAGGTGCTGGGTGAATGCTAACCAACCTTCCCTCTTGCTTGCTCTTTGACTATCTCAGAGAAATTTCTGTGTTCATTGCTTCAGTTCACATCCCAATGTCATCTTCCAGAAGCACATCTTCAACCTCAACTCTTCAGCTAGTAAGCATCCTATTAACCTAATTCTTATCTGTTCCTCTATTATCATTCCATGTTCCCCCAAATCCCAGGGCTTGACTTCTCTATCAGTGCGTTAAGTTCAACATCAATAAAACTAGGTTTACCATTAATTCCAGCCCAACCACTCTGTCCTTCTGTCGAACAACCTGTCGTCCTCTCTAGCTCCCTTTCATCTTCTTCCCTAATTGAATTGAATCACTATCCTCTCCCTCTTCAGTCTCAAAACCCTCAGATCTTCACTGATAGAGCTGCTTCTCTGTCCTTCCCAGCCAAGCGGGCATGAGATCCTGCCATGCTTCACAACCTTTCAGATTCATGTCTTCTTCTCAGTTCCCAGGCTTACCCACCACCCCACCCATAACTCAGGATTGCCACCCTCACCCCAGCTACTCTTTTACCTCTAGGTGGCCCCGAGGGCATAAGTGGAAGTACTTTTGCCCTCCAAGTCTGAGCCTTGCCCACTACATTTGTTTCCTATTGCTATAGGACAAATTACCACAAACTTAGTAGCTTCAAACAACACAAACAAATTATGGTTCTAGGGGTCAGAAGCCTAAAATGGGTCTCATGGAGCTAAAATGAAGGCTTCAGCAGGGCTGCATCCCTTCTAGAGGTTCTAGAAGATAATCTGTTTCCTTGCCTTTTCCAGCTTCCTGAAGTCTTTGGCTTGCAGCTTCCTTCCTCCATCTTCAAAACTATTAGTACATAATCTTCCAACCTTTCCCTCTCTCCCCCTCTCTCGCTCTCCTTCTCTCTCATGATGATACTCCTGCCTCCCTCTTTCACTTACAAGGACCCTTGTAATCACATCAGGTCCACCCAAATAATCCAAGATAATATCCTCATCTCAAGATTCTTAACCCTAATTACTTCCATAAAGTCCTTTTGCCATGTATTCACAGGGATTAAGAGCCATTATTTTACCCACTACTCCTACCTCACCAGTCTTATTTCATAGAATTATCCCCTACTTTTCTATGGGTTCCAGCCCCACTGATATTTTTATAATTCCTCAGATAAACTACAGTCACCTCTGCCACATGACCTTTGCATATAAAGGTCCCTCTGCCTTCACTTAATTTACTATTAACCATCCTTCAAGCTAGGCCAAGTATTCCTGTGAAATACCCTCATAGTATCATATACTTTTATTTCTTAGAATATATCATAGTTTTCAGTTACACACATATGTTTGTGATTAGTTGATTAATGTCTGTGTCTCCCACTAGGCTATAAGCTCCATGAAGACGGAGACCATGTTTGATTTTGCTTAATATTATCCCAGGACCTAGAAGAGATCACATGATAAGCATCTGAAGAATATCCGTTGAATGACTAAACCAGGTCAGTGGGTGATGACTCTCTATCATCGTGAATATTCATAGGAATTAACACATACCCAAACACCTGGTCAAAAAAAAATAACTAATCTATGCCGGACACTGCAATGAGTTATAGTCTGTCTTCTCCCATCTAATCCCATAACGAACTTCTGAGGTGGCTACAATCATAATCTTCATTTTTGAGATTAGGAACTGAAGAGAAGAAAGGTTAAAGAACTTGTCCAAGAAGACATAGCTAGTAGGTAACTGAATTGGCTTCTATCCCAAGTGGGTATTTTTCCCATACTTTGAGTATAGTTAACTACTATAAATTTTCGAGCGGCAAATCGCTTAGAAGTTTGTCTCTTACCACAAAGAAAATTTCTACCTCTAACAAGGAAGGAACAATAACAAATTTATAAGATATATTTACACATCAAGGAAGAAACTAATTGTTTTTTTAACCATATACATCGATATCATTAATTAGCATTAATATATAAAACTGCTTGTAACTTATTTACTTTACTGAATTTTTTTAAGAGTTATTTATTTATTTTAGAGAGAGAGCTCTAGAGCATGCATGAGCGGCAGGGGGAGGTGCAGAAGGAGAGGGAGGGATAGAGAGAATTTCAAGCAGACTCCCCACTGAGCAGAGAGCTCAGCGAGGGGCTCGATCCCAAGACCCTGAGATCATGACCTGAACTGAAACTAAGAGTCAGCTGCTTAACCAGATGAGCCCCCCAGGAGCCCCTACTTTATTGAATTTTTACCAGGTAGCCAAAGGCAGTCAAAACTCTCGTGGTGGAGTCAAGCGTAACTTTAACAATTTTAAATTGAAGCACAAAAACTCAAGGATAATTCATAAATGTGTTAGCTTTTCTTTCCAGAGCTATTGGCTGGTTTTAGCCATAACATATCAATTTTCAAAGAAATAAATAGTACCTAGGACACTCCCTTGTGTCTGGGATTACTGTCAACTCGCTTGAAACAAATTCTAAATTCTGCCTCTAATGCTTCTTTTCACAGGTTTAAAAGATGCATTTTGGAGTTTTGCACTGTTGGACATCCAATTTATGTGGTTGTGAGGAGCTGCTAAGCAGTTTATCTTCTATCCATTTTAACGATCAAAACTGAATTCCAATGAAACCCTTCTACTGCCCGTTGACAAGGTGAAAATGGGCCAAATTTATAGCCAGCTTTATTAAATGGGGTTGTAAACAAACTACTCTACATAAAGCCCCTGCAAGTTGAGTCAAGCTTTGAAGCCAAAAAAAAAAAAAAAGTTAAAACACAGGACCTGAAATTAGCCTGACTAAGCAGGAGTATCCTCCAAGAGGTTCAAAACATCAGCGTGAACAAGTTAGAAAGGCCTGTCCTCAAACAGACTCACGAATCTAAGCCATACCAAAGGAGAACGCTGGGCACTGTGTGAATTCAAAATTAATTTGCTTTATTATTTCCTGCAGCGGCAGTATAACAAACTTTTTTTTTCCATTTCTAAAAGCAGCAAGGTTGGTGGTGGTGGTTGCCATGAACATCCAATGAATGATTCGTTCTCGCTCAAGTGGAACCCATGGGAAATGTTGCCAATAACTTGGCTTATTTCTTATCTTCAGTTCTCAGCAGACAACATAAATCGTCTATATTTTTACAAGAGTCATAAATTTTTCAGTTAGTGTACAAATAATAACACTACGTGATTCCATTTGGTCTCGGTCCTCAGGGCTTTGGGAAAGGAGAAGGAAAACCCCATCTTCTTGATCCGCAGTGTGGACCATGCTTTCCGCAGCCTGCTGGGAAACCCTGGCAGAGGGTGGAGGAAGGGCCGTGTGCACAGTTGTAAAGCCTTGGATGCATTACCAAAATGGCAGGTGGCCTTTACCCAGATGAGTCCAACTGACTTTTCCAGTTCAAGGCTATTGTGCGGAACTGGGACGCTCAGCCACGTTTACCTAGGGGCTTGAAGAGGCCCAGTGAACCCAGCAGTGTAGGGCAGCATGAGGAGTTCAACACTCTTGTGTGTGTGCATCTCTCTCTCTCTCAACCTTGTGCAAATAACTTCACTCATGTGTGAAAATGAGGAAATACCTTTCAGGGTTATTTTGAGGTTAAATTAAAATACTGCATGAAAAATTCCTAGCACAGCACTGCATAGAGTAGAGCCTCAACCGATGTCGTCTCTCAGCCTCTTTTCAATGTCCCCATGAAAAGGATCTCATGAAAAGGTGACCCTCCACATTCCCCTACGGACCACTACAGGAATTCCAATCACACTTAAGGCCCTGATCTCAACCCTGATTTTCGATGCAATCCCAGGTTAGGTCATACCAGCAGTGCACAAAAGATGTATCTGAACTACAAAATATCAGCCTTCACTTTATTGGGATCTAGTGCAAATCTACCTATGGTCAGCAAATATTCTCTATGATTGGGTCCCCCAAAGAATACACACTGGGCACTGTTATTTTGTGAGCAGGCAATAGGGCTAGCCATGGAGTAATGAGATGCCATCAAGAGCTTAGCCAAGCTCTCCTCTGCTCTCCTCTGCTGGCCCCGAAGTGCGCAGGGAGGCATTAGTCTGCAGCCCCCAGCGGTCTCTGTGCCAGAAACTAAGTCCCCCACAAAGGCCCCTTCCCTGCCCCACAGCCTGCCTCACCGCGACCTTTCATCTGACCTGCTAAGAGACCAGCACTTGCTAAAAACGCATGCGGATCCACGTCGCCTGCTCTTTCTTCTCCCTCTGCAGCCACACTAAAGCCCCGGCCCCAGACACCTCTCTGCTCTCCAGCCAACCTTTCCCAGCACTGCATGTATTTCAGCATTTTTTTTCCTCCTCGGAAGAAGAAAAGCATTCACTCTGAGGCACGTTTTTGAAGCAATAAACAGCTCACTTCTTTGTGGAAAAATAGGCAATTTTCGAGTAACCTTTGGAAGCATCTAAATAACCCACGCATATTTATGGCTGAATGACTCTTCGGATTGAAGAAACTTTAAGTTTGTGTTTGCAAAGATTTCCATTAACATCTTTGAGCCACCTCTCATCTCATTTTAAAACAAATGGCTCACTCCACAGAACAGAATCTTGTTGGTTGTTCTCCTCCCTCCTCCCCCAGCTTGGCTTCCTAAGCAGAGATTTGACGACATGTGCACACATAAGCTCAAATAGCGAATCTTCACCCAGAGGGCTCAGGGTCCTGGGAGTGAAGACAAAAAGCCTCCGTGGTGTCCGGGGTCAGCCTTTTGTCTCATTTTAAATGAACCTCCATCTCACCTCACCCCCATCCCTTCCTTCTTGCAAGAATAATTCCCCAAGGAAAGGAAAAGGGCTTCTCATTGTCCTACCACCCGCCCCACCCCCTCTGCGCACGGGCACGCGCGCGCGCACACACACACACACACACACACTACAGCAGAAACACACTGTTTTTAAAGGGTTTGTTCTCAGGAGAAAATGCCATAAGCTATATTTATCTCTAACTAATCCATTTCTCTCTTCTCCAAGATTAAGGAATTAATGACTGCTACAGCTGCTGTCCTTAGCACATTAATTACTGTAAATTGGCTACAGCCTCAGAAAAAAAAAAATCCACTTTTCGACGATGGTGAGAGGGCAAGGTTCTATGCAAAGCATTAGGTACCAACCTAAATAATAAATCGGCGTAGCATCAAGCCCAAGAAGTTATATATGAGCTTGGGCACTGGGTTTCCACCCACAGGCTGTGAGCGCAGAGACGGGGTACAGGTGGGCGAGTGAGGAGAAAAGTATGTTGAATATACAGCTATCTTTCCTTGAGATCCAGAACAGATCAAATATTAAGGGAAAACCACTCTCATATTCATAAAAGCCCGCATTGTTGTGAGTCCTCTTAGGTCACTTTTCAGTAAATTGGCTGTTTTTTACATTTGCTAAAATCCTTGCAGACGTGACCGTGAATATAGATGTTTGGAATGACTTGTCTTCCCTGGCTTCCTTGCATCCCAGACTCCAGGTGCACCAAGTCACTACAGCAAGGCCCACACTCTTCCCTCTTCAAAATCCTTTTGTACTCCATCTTCCCCTTTCCTACCCCTTCCCCATCTAACAAAATTTCACTAATTCTTAGCCCCAACTCAGTGTCCTCCTCCAGGAAACTGAGTTCCTAGCTCTTTCTACGGACTGGCATGGAACTTATATCTTTGTACCACCATTTCACAGACCCAATGCTATGAGCACCCTGAGGACTAGGCTCCTGAAGTTTTTACTAGCACATCTCCGATTCTCTCTGGAAGCCCAGCCATCCCCTCTCCCCACCCCGGCTCCATCCCTCTTCCTTCTTAGCCAAACTTCCCCTCTAGTTCACTGTCCTCCTCCTCCCTCCCTTCCCTTCATACCTCACCCCTCTATATTCCTGCTTCTTGAGCCCATCACTCCAGTAAAACTACTTTCTCTAGTAGCACCTTGCTAAATCACCTTGCTGTAGACCTATCTCAGTGAAAATACCCCAAGTTGGAAACCTGGAGTTCATTCTTTTTTCTTTTTCTTTTTCTTTTTCTTTCTTTTTTTTTTTTTTTAGTATTTTATTTATTTATTTGTGAGAGAGAGAGGATGAGAGAGAGCAGGGAGCAGGGAGCCCAATGCTGAGCAGGGAGCCCAATGCAGGTCTCCATCCTGGGACTCCAGGATCATGACCTGAGCTGAAGGCAGTCGCTTAACCAACTGAGCCACCCAGGCGCCCCCTGGAGTTCATTCTTAACACACGTGTCACCCCTATCCCCAACTCTCCACAATGACCAGGCTCTGATAGCTCTGCTTCCCAGCTAGCCTCCAGATAGCTAGGACACCCTCCCACCTGGTCTTCCTGCTTCCAACCTAGTCTCTCCCCACTGCAGCCAGAATGTTCCTTCCTAAAAGTAAATCATATTATTGAAGTCCTCTATTTAACATCCTTACATATTTCTCCTTTTGCCCTAGGAAAAAATTCCCAACTTCTTCACATGATTTACGAGGGCTTTCGTTGTCTCTCTCTCTAATCTCATCAATTTTAATTCTCATCATCTCTGTTATCATTCTAAATGTTTTCAGGTTCCTTGAGAGTGTCCTGTTTCCAGACACTCACCAGACCTTTGCCTCTGCTGTTCCCTAATTCTTTCCAACCTCGTTTGCCCAGCTAACTCTTCCTCGTCCTTCTGTTCTCATTTTAGATATCATTTCCTCCAGGAATCTTTCCCTGCCTCCCCCAATCCTGACTGGGTGTTCCCCAGATCCTCCTACAGCATGCAGTACTTACCCCATCCCAGCACTTCGCACAAGTTGGCAACTGCCTGTTTTCTGCTTGGCCATTGCACTTTCTCTGCAAAGAGTAGAGATGCCCTGAAGCCAGACCAAACTGAATGGGATTATTGCAAGGATGCAAGGGGCCTCACAGGCATCTGAGAAGGTGAGCTTCATAGGAACTGGAACATAAAAGCCATCAGAAATTGAAGCTTTCCTTTCTATCTCCTGCTCAGAGATCCTAAAGTCAAAACCCTTATGCTCCTCTCTGCTCATCCCTCCCCATTCTCATTCTCTCTCTCTCTCTTTCCCAGCCAGCTTCCCCTACCTCAGCTCAACCCACAAGCCCATCCCAGCTTGCACCACGTGACCTAGCTCTCAACATCACTTTTCGTCTTCCATCTCTGGTGCCAACAGGTGTCATCTCTCAGCTTCCTGATTCCAAGTTCCTCAAGGACGAATGTGATTGGTCCTTCTCGTCTTGTGTTTCTGTGCTACATGTATCTTGGTGGGTTAGTGCCCTTGATTCAGGTCTAATCAGCTTACTCAAGACCAGTGGGGTGTCATGGTACAGGATTTAGCTATATTTACCTGGGGGCACAGTCTTAAATAATAGACAAGTCTGGGACACCCGTGTTATACTGTATCTCCAGGGAAGTAACCAAACTTTCATTGTTGTGTTCTGCCTAGCAGAGAATCAGGCACAAGAGTTTGTGGAGTAATGGCCTGATGAACATTTGTCAGAATTTCCTATCTAGAAGACCCATTTGGAGATCCTTTTTCAGTCAAACCTTACAGGGTAAGCAAGTTCTTGATCCCCATATAAGAAGAAGAGAGCTTTTGTTCCTTAAAGGGAGTTGCCCAGATAATAAGTATTTCCTGACTCTTAACTTCACTTAAGGTCGAACCTACCATTTAGCTGATAACTAGTAGCTTTAAGCAAAACAGCAACAATCTTTTGCAGCTTCAGCCTCCTTGTTTGACCTCTTCTTAAAATAGTTGCCAACTTGGGCTTTAGAAGTCTAGAAGGAAATCAGATAAAAAAGTATAAACAGGATTAATGCAATAGTTTAGCATCAGTATAATAACTACCTCAAGATCTGCCCAATTTGAAGTTCACCCCTAGACTCTGAAGATTTACTAGCCACCGAGTATGGTTTCTGACTTTGGCAAATATGAAAGGCTCTATCTCAAGTCAGGTCTTTGTTGTACGATCAAGTTTTCACTCCTTATTGCACTTTGAGATCTTTCTCTCTCTTTCTCTATTTTTTCCTCTTTCTCTTCCCCCTCCTCACTCATTTGCCTTTCCTACTCACGACTAGCCATCTATTTTATTTCCAAAACTTCTTTGAAACCAGTAATCTCCTGGGGGGTACTGAAAGGAAGGAAGGACTGCTGAACACTCAGAAATCCTTTATGGAAAAATCCATTCATTTGTGTAAAAAAATATATACATACACACACACACACACACAGATATATATATATATATCTGTAGGCATGCGAGGGACCAAAAATAGACCTTAAAAGTACTAAAGGCAAGACTGTAGAGTACGACGTTGGACAGCTCCCCGCCCACCAGCCACACTCCCTTTGCCTTAAAGGCATCACCACTGAAGACTGCAGCACAGCAGGTTGTTCCTCAGACTTGCCTGAGCATCAGCATCACTCAAAGAGCTTGCTGAACATATATATTCAAGAACCCACCCACTGAATTAGAATCTCCAAGAGGGAGACATGGGAATAAATGTTTAATGAGCACTCAGATGATCCTCAGGCCCTGACAGGTTTGGAGACACTGTTCTACATAGTCTCCGTTGGCTCTTCGCAAAGCCTGTTACATTAATGTAGGGCTTCTCACCCCTGACTACACAGAGTTGCAAGGTGCAGAGCCTGGGAATTTTAAGTCCCACCCACACAGCCATTTTTATTCAAATCTGCAACTGTGGATGAAAACACCAGTGCAACACCAGCTCAGTAAGACACTCCGTGGAACACAACGGCTCTCAAGTAAGATCAGTGTAGAAGGCAGGAGTCTCTCAGCCCCTCATCTGGGTTCCCAGTGCAAACTGTCGGATCAAAGACTCTGGATGTCTGACAACAGAGAATTCAATTTTATTTTATTTAAATTTATTTAAATTTTTCTCAAGATTTAATTGCAAAAGGAACTTGTTTTGTTTGCTTGCTTGTTTGGTGGCTAGATGGTTGGTTTTTACATAATCTGAATGAGCCTCGTGTGTAGTAGAAATATACTTAAATAAAGGCTGCTGCCCTGTTTTCTGAGTGAAGAGTTAGCCTAGATGCAGCTTGTAACAACTTCTGTACTACAATTCTGCTTTCATTTAACTCCTCATTTCTATTTCTATTTACTATTAACTATTTATTTCATTCCTATTTCCGGGTCTTGTATTGGCATGGACTCTCCCAAATGTGAATGTAGGTTTCCCCTCAAGGAACCTGACTGAGACAAACCTTTCTCACCCCTTTCCCTTCATTCAAACAGACTTGAGGCAGCTTGGAAGTACTAGCACTCCACAGATGCAATGGCGTGTCTCTCAGTTTCATGCAAACAGATCATACCCACAGTTTTTAATATCTTGCTTTCCAGGTTATCCACTCCAAACAAGAAAGGGATGGAAAGAGGGAAAGCAGAGATCACACATGGCCCAGAACTGGTCCACAATCTGGTCCCCACTGCAGGAAAATTAACAGAGAAAGGAGGGTCAACCACCATCCCCGTATACGCATACCCTTCCCTATATTGGACAATTTCCTGAAGGGGAGTAAAGGAAGTTATTAAAATTCCTGAGGAAAACAAAGTGGAAAATAATGGACTCTCTACTCATAAAAAAGAGAAAAAGAAATGGTGAATTTTAAGTTATTTGACATTAAATTTCTCTTCCACTCATATAGTAGAAATAATCATTTCAACTAGCACTAACTCTGTGGCAGGATTTCTCCACAGTAGTACTGCTGACATTTTGAGCTGGATAATTATTTGTTGTGTGCACTGTAGGATGCTTAGCAGCATCCCTGGGCTCTACCTACTAGACACCAACAGCATGACTCCCTCCAGGTTGTGACAATCAAAAATGTCTCCAGACATTACCAAATGTCCCTTGGGGACAAAACTGCCCCAGGTTAAGAACTGCTGTTGTGGGCGCCTGGGTGGCTCAGTTGGTTAAGCGACCGCCTTCGGCTCAGGTCATGATCCTGGAGTCCCTGGATCGAGTCCCGCGTCGGGCTCCCTGCTCGGCGGGGAGTCTACTTCTCCCTCTGGCCCTCCCCACTCTCATGTGCTCTCTCTCATTCTCTCTCTCTCAAATGGATAAATAAAATCTTTAAAAAAAAAAAAAAAGAACTGCCGTTGTAAGGCATAATTCCTATATGTAAAACATTATGAAACCCAGCCGCGGTTGGGGAAATAAAAAATTAAATCACAAATCTTTTTTCTGGATGTTTCATTGTAACCATAAAATAAAATATTCATAAATATTTTCCCCAAAAAACTTCCCAAGATTTTTGTTTCTTATGAAAAATGTTAATTACACTCTTATTTAAATCTTCAGTTGATTAGTGGAGGTCAGTGTTTGGGGAGGAAGGTAAATTTCCAAGCTGAACCTGGAATTTTTTTTAGTTGCCAAGAAAGTTGAGGAATTATGATTTTACTATATACAAGTTTAAAATGTTGCATGTTAAGAAAAAAATAACCCAGGGACGCCTGGGTGGCTCAGTCATTAAGCGTCTGCCTTGGGCTCAGGTCATGATGCCAGGGTCCTGAGATCGAGGCCCACATTGGGCTCCCTGCTCAGCGGGGAGCCTGCTTCTCCCTCTCCCACTCCCCCTGCTTGTGTTCCCTCTCTCGCTGTCTCTCTCTGTCAAATAAATAAATAAAATCTTTAAAAAAAAAAAAAAGAAAAAAATAACCCAAACCAAAAGGGAAACAATAGGCAAAAATTCAAAATACATATAACAAAGATTAGTGTTCAACACATAGTCTACCAAATCAATTATGTAAAAAATGAAAACGAGTGAGCTTGCAATTGATAAGTAGCCAAAAGATACATGCAAATAATTCACAGAACACCCAACAAGCAAATAATAATGAGCACTAGAAAACTGTAAGCATCACTAGAAATCAAGGACAACTAAATTAAAGCCAATTTTTGCCTATCACATTAATATCTTTTTAACTCAGGTGATTCAGCACTCATAAGGGTGAGATGAAAAAGACACACATACCGATGGAAGAACTTCTAAAACTAATTTGGCAAAATGTATAATGAGCTTTAAAAACATTCACTTTGCATAATCTGGCCTAAGAAATTAATCCTAATTTAACTGGAAAAGTTCAAAGATACTCATTACAGCATTATCTAAGATAATGAAAAATAGAATATCACCTAAATGCCCAACAAGTAAGTAAATTGTACAGGTTATTTGTGGCAATTAAATGTGGTATCGTAAAGCCATTTAAAAGTTGCCCTAGAAACAACAGGTATAAAAATCATACTAAAAATATCATTATAGGGGCACCTGGGTGGCTCAGTCGTTAAGCGTCTGCCTTCCGCTCGGGTCGTGATCCCAGGGTCCTGGGATCGAGCCCAGCATCCGGGCTCCCTGCTCCGCGGGAAGCCTGTTTCTCCCTCTCTCACTTCCTCTGCTTGTGTTCCCTCTCTCACTGTGTCTCTCTCTGTCAAATAAATAAATAAAATCTTTAAAAAAAAAGTATCATTATATATATATATCAGATATATATATACACAAGGGTATTGGATAAATACCAACTCCAGCTGAAAGGCTGGCTCTGGTTACCTTTGAAAAGCAAAACTTTTCACTCTTTCTATTTTATATTTCTAAATTTTTTGTAATGAGCATGTATTACTTTTACAATGGAAAAAGTAAACTCCATAAAAAATGATTAACTTTTCTAAAAGTGCAGCTCAGTATAGTTTAGATCTTAAAATAAGCTGGCTTCTCTGTCATGTTTTCTTCAGATCAGGCTATTTTGAAAACATTCTCATCATATAAAAGTTGACTGAAGCCAATGAAACCTAATCTGCTCTAATTTCAGGGTCATCAACCTCAGCCACAAAAATAACCAGAAGATAGATTCTGGAATGCTCTTAAAGAAGCCTTAAGACATGACTTTTCTCCCTTCTTTTGTCACATTTTTTCACTGAATACATCAAACAGCTTCTCTTCTACACCTCAGTAGAAAATCCCAAACAGGAAAAGGTAACATTGAGTCAACTCATTCACGGGGAGAACTTTAAAAATAAATAAATCATGAATCCTCAGTGTTTTTCCTTCCTCATTATTGAATCCTGATCAATAATATTTATTATAGCTGTTCCTCTCACCATATTACATTCATGAGACATAAGAAAAAACAAAAGACATGAAAACATCTCATTTCTAGGAAATAATAATTAGGAAGTAGAGAAAAATACATGAGTGGACAGATACATAACTATTTATTTCCTAACAACAAAAGTCAGAAATTTGTAGAATTTTGGAATTAGAAGGTACTTTAAATACAACTAGCCCTACTTCCTCATTTTGTATGTGTCTTTGGGTCAAAACGAAGAAGAATGCCATAAGAGATCATTGTAGACAGACTTCAGAGCAGGCCACAAGGGTGGAAGATCCTTAGAGTCAGAGTCTTAGATTAAATTATTAAATTAATTTAAGCAATTAAAATGGTAGCGGACAGCCTTTTCATCAAAAGCAGGATTCTTCTCTACATCCCTGACAGATGGTCACCCAGATGAGGTTGGAATCCTTTAAGAATTATCACTGATGCCTTCATCCCCATATCCAATCCTAGGTCATGTGAATTTTACTTTGAAAAGATCTCTTGCTTCCATTCCACCTTTTCTATTCTCATCAGTCTGGATAGAAATAGGGAGGAAAGAATGGCATTAATCCAGGCAGAAAATGAGGGTCTGAGCTAAGGTGGTGACAAATGAGAGCAGGGTGAAGGACAGGGTAGAGATGAGATATACTTTAAACGAAAGTAAACAAAGGGATTGATGACTGATCGGATATAAAGGTGGTGTCCATGTCTCCTGAACCAAAAAAATGGGACACATGGCCTGACAATTATGAGGGTACTTTTGAGCTCAATGGGGCAGAATATTTGCTCTCAGGACTAACTCAGAAAATCCATACAGACTTTCTTTTTTTTTTTTTTAAGTGAGCATGACTGGGAGTTATAGAATGGGAGTCAGGATGAAAGAGCAGGGAGAGCCAGCAACAGGTAGAGAAAGAAGCCCTCTGTACGGTCTAAGTACTAGCTTATTTTCTGTTTCTATTCAAGCATGTTCTCTTCTGCTGGAAAATGCTTTGTTAAACTGATCTGAGGTCGTTTCCATCCTCATGAGAAATCTGATGCAGTATTTCATCCTAAACATTATAAAGCTTGGCATTAAAAGCTTCCCAAAGTCTATTTTCCCCTGGAGTCAGGTACCGTTTGTCATTTGCTCACACATTCCTTCTGGCAGACTGCTTTACGATGATTCCCACGGGCAGCTATGGGGCTGGAGAGCATCCTTCACACATGACTTCCCTCTGAGTCCAGAGGCCAATGGACACAAGTAGAAAACTAACTCACCCCATTATTGATGGCATCTAACAGGGCACACATGGGTTGTCTTCCTTTCTTACTGTTCACCTGGGTTTACAATGCACCACCAAAAAACAAAACTTGAAACCTGAGAATAAGTTCTATATTAAATTACTCATCCTATGAATCCAATATTGTTCTTTTTGGGTGCTTGCCCAAAGAGACAGGGAATAGTAAGTATACTCTCAAGGTGAAGACAAAGGATTGTAAAAAAAAAAAAAGGGGGGTGGGATATGAGTAGTATTTTAAGTGTAAATATGGTGATCACATTTCCTGAGACAAAAAATATGATTTATGACCTAAAAGCATTTTTATATTTAATACAGTGGAGACTGAGAGAAAATTATTTTTGAAATTAACACTGAAAAATCCAAGACATTGGTTACTACAGCTATACAGTCACATAAAGAACAGATTTTCTTTTTAAATTTTTGATAAAAAGATTTTCTAAATCCTAAATTATTAAATTTAGAAAGAAGAAGGAGAAGAGGTAGGTATCAGAATGTATATTTATCTTACTAATTAAATCAGCACATCGCCGTCTGTTTTTGTAAATATGGTTCCCAGTCTAGACGAAAAATATTTGGTCCATAACACAGCTTTCTTTTTCTTTTCTTTCTTTTGAGAGGGAAAGAGAGAGGGGCAGGAAGGGGCAGAGGGAGAAAGAGAATCTTAAGGCGCCATGCCCAGTGCATTGCCCGACGGGGGGCCCAATCTCACAACCCTGAGATCACAACCTAAGCCAAAATCAAGAGTCGGACGCTTAACCGACTGAGCCACCCAGATGCCCCTGTAACACAGCTAATACTCTTTTTTTTTTAAGATTTTATTTATTTATTTGAGAGAGAAAGCACGAACAGGGGGAGGGGCAGGGGGAGAAGCAGGCTCCCCGCTGAGCAGGGAGCCCAATGTGGGACTCGATCCCAGGACCCTGGGATCATGACCTGAGCTGAAGGCAGACGCTTAACGACTGAGCCACTCAGGCGCGCCTCTGACCTACAGCCTAAAATGAGTATTGAACACAGACCCTGTTGGGAGTTGTGGGAAGTGTACTGGGTGTAAATTTTTCTTAGCTTGTGATAGGAAGCAGTATGGATAGATGAGTGCAGAGAGCCCCTATGAACAAAGCACCCTAAAATAGCAGTTTTATAATCCGTGACCTTGGTCTACAATCCGTGGTCTGTTCTACCCTTAGAATGCACTCCTAAAAGCCATTACAGTTGACGGGGGGGAGTGGACATGCAAGAAACAGAGCTCTAAACAAGACTTTTCAGAAGCTGTCTCTGTGAATATGAGGTGAGGTTTCTGGTATCTATTAATGTTGATTAAACCACAACGTTTTAGATACCCAGAATATAGTTTACATTTAGTATTTTTCTTTTAAATAAAGATTTTTCTGTACCTTTCAACTCCCCCATTTATAGTGGAAATTTTTCTCTGCTCAAAAGGCAATCATGATGTAGAAAAGGCTCCCACCTCTAGGCACCAAAGCAGGGGATTCCTGAACCACTAGACAGGCCTTGTGGTAGTTAAAACCGTACCTGCATGACCTCTAACATGTGTCTCTCTCCCTATGACCCCTCTGCAGTGACAGGTTTCCCCTAAGAGTCCTCACAGACCTCTGGAACTCCATGGTCAGTGTTTGGGTGTGGTCTTGCATACCACACACAATAACTCTGCTATTTTAAGGCAACGAAAAGAAACTCCCACCTCGGAGGAGTGAAGAGATAGAGAACAGGTGTCAGACCTCAAGTAACCCATTTCTGCAAGGGGTCTTGTACCTCCCCTGAATACCAAACAGATTCCGCCAAACCCCAGAAGAAAACCAGGCATGTTTTCAAGGTGTCAAAATGCTAGGAAAGATCTAAGGGAGGAGGCAGGTGTCACTCAGTACCACGGCCATCAGGGCTGTGTCTACACACAGGTAAGTTTATGTTTTATTTGTTGAGTTCCAACAACAACCCACATAGAAACTTTGCCCCATTACTAAGGCCTATCATTAAATTATCACAAACATAGAGGCACTGGGTGGCTCAGGTCATGATCCCAGGGTCCCATGAGATCGAGCCTCTCCTAGAGCTCCGTGCTCAGCAGGGAGTCTGTTCTCTCCCCCTCTCTCCCTCTGCCCCTCCCCCACTCTAAAATTAATAAATGAATCTTAAAAATAAATAAATAAATAAATAATAAATTATCACAAACATAAATATCAATAGGTATAACTGTTCTGAAGGACAACTTGGCAATACCTTTCATATATATATGATATATATATGGATTTATGCAACGATCTAGCTATAAAGAATATTTAACCTGTATTTGTTTAGAGTAGTAAAAAACTGGAAACAATCAAATATCTAGCTGGCATTAGGGGACTGAATAAACTCTAGGATATTGGCACGAAATGCTACACACCACTTAAAAGTTGTATTGTGGAGGGCTCCTGGGTGGCTCAGTTGATTAAGCGACTGCCTTCAGCTCAGGTCATGATCCTGGAGTCCTGGGATCGAGTCCCACATCGGGGTCCCTACTCGGCGGGGAGTCTGCTTCTCCCTCTCACCCTCCCCACTCTCATGCTCTCTCTATCTCATTCTCTCTCTCAAATAAATAAATAAAATCTTTAAAAAAAAAAAGCTGTATTGTGGAAGGATATTTAATAACATAATACATTAATGGGAAAAAAAATTATAAAACAATATGAACCATATGATTCCATTTGGGAAAGAGATCATAAAAAATGTAAGTAAACAAAGTACGAAAATCAAAAGCTTCACCAGGGTGTTTATATTTTGGTGTGGCTTCTGGAGTTTATACAACAAATATGGACTAATTAAAATAAAAAATGAAATAAAATTTTTTAATTATTACTTCTAAATTTCAAACAAATATTCCCCAATATTAATTATCAGCATAGCTATTGGGAAAGAAGAAAGAAGGGAGGAGAGTATTAACTTGAGTTGTTTTTTTCTTATTCAATTTCATTGAAACGTAAGGTCAACTCAACTTGAATTGCCCTCTTCCGGTAGATATCGAATATAATCAGGATGTATATGTTCTACTGAAAAAGCAAGAGGAAAATGCCTTGTTTTTTCTCTCAGTCTTTTATCATTACAACCCTATAATTAAGATTACTTCTTCTATTTACTGAACTGGGTGAATTCTAAAGTTATTTTTTTTCTGAGGTGAAGGTGCTAATTTGCATTACCTCTGATTACTCATTCAAAAGAATGAGCCAGGTTGCATCTGCTATATATTATGCAGTGAGCTGTTGATTATCTGGGGAGACAAGGACAGTACAAATAATAAAAATCCACAAAGAATACCCAAACTTCATCTTAGCCAGAAGTGTCAACAGTTTGCCAGAGTTGTTAGCAAGGAACAAAGCTGATTTGAGTTTTATCTCCCAACTCCCTTCCATATGCTTGAGGATTATGCTAATAAGTGAAATGACCAGCAGCAGAGACAGCCCTGAGTAATTCCTAGTCAGGAGAATTGGTTTCTGATTAATCAAGATCTGGCTGAATTGGAACACAGACATGCAACTGTCTCCTGATAAGGATCCTAAATATTCCTTAAATGTTCATCATCTAAAAAATTCCATTTACTTGATGACATGTTTACCAGAGTTTATTTCACTTACAAAATTCAGGCCATGCCCTATCCCATTTCGGCCCTACCTGAACCCTAGGCACACAGAATAAACAACGAATTCTTCTCTTTTTGTCATACTGTCCTGCGAAACTATCAAATTAAAATTTCTAAATATGTGTTTTTGTAGTAATTACAATTCCATTTACCAGATCAATCTATTTAGGCAATATGTAATTAACATAAAATTCAATAGCCTAAAATTACTAGCTTTCTGAAGCTTGGAAGGAAAATGTGTCCTTCTGTGACCTTTTGTTAGTCAGTATAATCCACAGAAATTCTACACTCCTGCATATTTACACACATACATAAACCCTAGCAATGTCCATGACTTGATTTAACAGATGCCTCTGACACTCCATATGTCCACATATCTCATTTTAAATTTGAAATTAAGAAAGTTAAGACAGGCCTTTTCAGACCTTATGAGAAATATCATTTCTCTAAAACTGCTTTTCTTTGAGGGAGTATCATAAATTGACTGACAGGGATGTTAACTGCATTAACTTTTTAAGATTCTTTCAAGCCTCTGTCTTTTGTGAAATAACTATAAATTTAGATTGGTGGTTCATATGGCTTTTTTTTCCCCCACAACAAATACGAGTAAGATAAATTGAACTAAAACTCTTTCATGCTTTATTGAATAACAGCCAGTAATAAGGCAGGCTCAGGGAGCAGATTCTAATATCAGATGCATGGCATAGCTTTAAATATATCTTCTATTGCACTGGATAACAGGTTAAAATCTGTCCCCTTAGTAGGAGATTCAAATTGCTTCTTCTAGGCTTTTCAGTAAGAACTTTTTGGTCTTTCCTTTTGCAAGTGATAAGATTTTCTTCACCCAGTTTATACATAATTTGTGTCCCTCTCCGAGGAAAACATTCCATTGTCACTGCAACCAAAGAAAATACTAGGCATTCTGAGGAGAAATTGAGTTATGATTTGCTGATTTTCCACAAATTATACTCCTTTTATTATGAATATTATGAGTCATCGTCACAAGTTAAAGGACAGACCTGAACAATCATCCTCAGTCAGTGATCCCTATTCAAGTTCAAGAAGCTTCCTAGCTTCATAAAAATTAATATAAAAACACATAAAATTTCAGAAGAAGATTACCAACTTAAATCTTTCTTGGCCCATATATTTGCTTTCTGACTCAGACTTTCTTTAAATAATTGGGCTCTCCCATGGGAGTCTGGAGGTCTACTGGCTTTCTTCTCTGTATGTGACTCCTTCAAATCAAGCCTCACAGTCACTATCTCAATGTCTCCCACATGAGGCACAAGGAAGGAGACCTAACATATTAGAACATTGCACAATGATTTCTGACATTCATTTCCTGATTTGTGGGTAATTTTTCCCCAAATTTGATTAATTTTTTTAAAAAGACAAATGTATATTTTCTACCTAGAAACAACCCAATCAAACTTACTGAAGTATTTCCACAGCCCATAAAATTCAGCTTCAACATTTATTGACTTTTCTGGACCTCGAAATGTCCCTGTTAGTTTCTAAAACCAAAAAGTTGAAGAAGTAGGATTGAAAAAAAAAAATAGCATCCACCTAAATATGAATGAGCACATATAGATCACATATTCACCAGGCATTGAATAATTGCTTACTTTTAGTAAAAAAACTCCAGTGGCAGTGATAGGGAAAATTATGCGTTCCACGATAAAAATATGCTGCCATTTTATGATGCAAATTTTTCCAGAGTTGGCAACATTCTTTTTTTTTATTTTTAACGCTTTTCTTACTCTTTTACCTCATTTCTACTTGTTGGCAGTGGTCCTGAACACTGAAAGCTTAAACTCCAAAGGGAACATGTATACTTAGCCCAGAATCAACCTGAATTCAGTGTCCGGCCAAGGGCTGATTCTCTCTCACACGCGAAGACACCCGAGTCCCCAAGTTCCTGCATTCCTCCCTTATCTGGTAAAATTAACTTGGTGGAGAACGGACAGCTGTGTTTATTCCCCTCATACAACCCGGGTTTGAAAAGCCCTTTCACTGAAAGCACTGAAAATGTTATACAGTTTAATAATAAAAAGAAAACAAGGAGAAAACACAGTATTCGTGGGTCTCATGCTGACTTATAAAGAAGTTGGAAATGATCATTTTAAAAAATAAATGAATCAAGTGTGTTTTGCAAGTTAAAAAAAAAAAAAGCTCTTTATACAAGTAAATGTTACCTTAGGTTAAATGTCTACTGCTTCTTTAGCTATTATGTGAAACTGAACTCATTTAATATCATACACTTATTTTAAACCAATGTATTAAACTAAAGTAGGTTCTATATTTGTGCTAATTTTAAAAAGTCAAAAAATGTCCAGAGTAAAGAGAAGATAATATCATAGATTCCCTGTGAGGAATATACCCCTTAAAAGACTGTTAGAGAGCGAAAGAAAAATTGGGAATTGAGCAATGGTCTTCTGATGTCATTAATTGCATTAGCTACTTGAAAAATGTACACTTAATGGAGTCTGGTTTTTCTTTAATAGCAATACTTCGGGGCCTGAGATATCTAGGTATCAACTTTTTCTTTGCTTTTCATGCAAGCCTACATTGGAAACACTCTAATTAAGAATCTCTCTTGCTCTTTTGCTCCACAAGTAAACTCAAAAAAACCAAAAAAACAAAGGATTTCCTTTGCTGCCCTTTCTCACCTACACATTGGACAACCTGTTTCTGCCCTCACCACTCCCTTCAACTGCTCTCACTAATGTTACCAGTAACCAACTCATGGCTAAATTTGTGAACACCTTACAGGCTGTCCCTTTCCCTCATCACTTGTCCCACGGGGCTGCACAAGTATGACCCTCTCTAAGAAGGCTTACCCAAACCATGCCCCGGCGGCGACCTTGGGCGTTCCATCCTCGGTCTTCCTGGAGCACCTTTGTCTAAGAGAATTTCCACGTAGCAAGGCACCCATTTAGTTGTTCCCCCACCTCTTGATTATGAACCATGCCGGTACGGGTTTTAGCCTTATTTATCTTGACACCCACATCGCCTACCCAGTGTCTAAACCTTGGCTGGCAAACTGTGCCCTCTTTTCAATCTCAGGGGGTAGAGCTGCAAATCCTGGATGCTGCATGGTGGTTACTTCTCACGGCATTAAGACAGAGAGGTTTTGCCTAACGTCTTTCGAGGCAAAGTTCTCATCCATACATTCCTCATCCCAAGCCAAGAGGATCCTATTTCGGACCGCTGTGTCAAATATCTCAGGGCTCCGTTTGTACCTGAACTGGAGCCTGCACAGAAATGAGGTGCATGGAGGCTAGGGCAGAGGAAGGACTGCCGAAGCCTAGGGAGTTTCCAAAATAAATCCACTTTTCCTGCCTGCTTCCCCTTCTCTATGCATTTTCATCGCTTTCAGAAGCACTGACACCTCCTAGCCATCTAATCAAGACAAATCTTTTATGCGGTAATTAAAATACAGCTCATCTTCAAGGGGAACAGAAAAACAAAGGCTGAAACAATTAGCTGACTGCGCCAAACAGCATGGTTCGCCTTCCCCCCACCCTGCCCCCCCATCGCCCCTGCCCCTACCCTCTCTTCTCCCTCCTTCCTCCAACTGCTTGCTTTTAAGTATTTTCACAGGAAGGAAAACTTCATTTTGCTGAAAGGTAAGAAACTGAACAACACTTAGACTAGGAAATAGTTTAATTGAATTTCATATGAAAAATGCTTAGTACTGTTTAAGACAAACCTCAGGTTCCCTGCTCGACTGGAATTGCATTAGGCAAGAAAGGGAGCCAGAGGTACGTGCTAATCTGTTATGGTCAGGTTAGAACAGAATATTGCATTAGCATGCAAAAGGACACAGGCCAGCAAGACAGGGAGAGACAAGCCTTCCCAGAATAAAGACTGCAGCGCGAGAGGGAAACTGTACTAGTAATAACTCAGAAGGTGGAAAATGAACTTGTACCTCATAAGGCTGTGTGGGCCTTGATTACATTAGCGCTACTTGGGATTTTATGCAGTATATTCATTTTTATTGTATTACTTTTGGAATAGTCTGTAAAAGGCCAGTGTTTTATTTGGCACCCTGAGCCACCTGTCTTTTCTACAACATCCCCTCCCAGCACGTTCAAGCGTTAGCATTCAGGTTTTCGAAAATCTTTTAACCATTGATGGCTGCCAGCAGTCAAATTAAATTCAAAGGGTTTAGTATAGCTCCAGGTTTTAGCTATATAATTTACTAAGAATGCCCAAAGCACTTGCAATCTAATTTGCAGTTCAGCAATGAATACCATTTCCTAACGAAATCTACCTGAGATTTCCTTTTGAGGCTCTGGGAAAAAATACACTTGTGACACCTATGTGTCTTCCTTCTGGCATTGACTCAAAAAACCAACCTGCCAAGAGAACGCTATACCTTGTGCAAGGGGGCACAGGAGAAAGGAATCACGGGAACGGATTTGTTTTTATTGCCAGATTATCTGAGCCAATACAGCCACTCTATACTGCTTTTTCAAATTTAGATTTTTTTTTTTCAATATCTTCTAAGTCCAATATTAGTGCTATATCCTTTAGACCTTCACTAGCAACCGGCATGGACTTTACCAAAATCTTGGCTTTCTGATAGATGATCGATAGACAGATAGATAGATGATAGGTACCAATACAAAAAAACCCAGACTTGATCATTTCATAACTCGTTGGTCTATTTTCCGTGGCTGACCAGAGTGTCGATTCCTAATCCTAGTGCTAATTTCATTTCCGTCACTTACTCCAGAAGCACCACTGTCTCTATTTCACCCCTATGGAAGGGAAAGAAAGCAGAAAGTTACTGTTCAAGGTCTGCAGCTAACATACAGTATTATTTTGTCTTATAAAAAGATAACTCTCTCTTACCTGAGATTAAGGCATGAGGAATCCTTGAAAAGTGTTTTCGGAAGCTTCTGTGAAAGCTGAAAACATAAAATGTTATTTAACTTTTATTTTTAAATTTAATCTCTTCCTGGTATATAGGAATTCTGATTCCTAGTGTCAAAGTGATAATGACAAAGCAGCTAGGAGAAATTGCAGCTAACAGTTGCCAGGTGAAATCTAAAAAAAATAAAATAAAATCTTATAAGCATTCCCTATCACAGACACAGTGATTCCTCACCAGGGAAGGAAGCTGGAGAAATAAAATCACCAGGCGAGGGGCGCCTGGGTGGCTCAGTTGGTTAAGCGACTGCCTTCGGCTCAGGTCATGATCCTGGAGTGCCTGGATCGAGTCCCGCGTCAGGCTCCCTGCTCGGCGGGGAGTCTGCTTCTCCCTCTGACCCTCCCCCCTTTCATGTGCTCTCTGTCTCTCTCATTCTCTCTGTCTCAAATAAATAAAATCTTTTAAAAAAATAAATAAATAAAAATTAAAAATAAAAAAATAAAATCACCAGGCCAAATTAATTTAGTTAACAAATGGCATAATTCGGCAGCCTGTTAGAAAAGCCAGAGTTGCTAACTATACCCACAACAGCGTTAATCACTCACCATGAGCCAACTCAAGGTAACTAGAAATCAAGCCATTAAGGTATAAATTGGAAAAAGCCAAGTTCGTAATGACTCAAATTATCTAAATCTGGTTGTTGATCTCTCATTTTCCACTCAATAGGCCCCCTTGTACCTTATAATAAACTCTATAGTTTATAAAATTTGAAAATACTAATGGAGAAGCATTTTTAATGTTTTTAAAGCCTATCAAAATATCAGTGGTTGAAAGGGAACAGAGGCGTCCCAAAACAAGAAGAGCAGAAGCTAAGACCGTATGAGCGCCAGCCCCCAGGTCACACCTCCCATTGCTAAACCCTCTCCCCCACACAGACTCGGAAGGATGCCTCAAGTATCCAAAAGTATGGCAGAATGTGCAACAAAATATTTTGATTTTTCATTTTCTATTACCATGGCATACAAAACATAACGTATTGAGTAAAAATGGAAAATGAATCTGCTTTTCAAGCATCACCTTGCTCCTCAGTCCTAACGGAACGGATCTCCACCCACTTCAGTTAACAACAAGAACCTGTATTTGTTTGTAGAGCACCAGACAGAAAATTAATGTAGTCAGCTGTTCACTTTCCAATTAATTTAGTGAAGCGGCAACTAAATAATCCAATTCTATCAAGTCTGAACATAAAAATATCAGCTGCACAGCACTTAGAAACAGGAGAAGGAAGAGAAGTAACTAGCATTTTTAAATACCCTCTACATCAGGCACTTCGCTAGGCCCTTGCTCGCATTTATTTTCATCCTCACAGGAACACTGAAAGGAAGGAATTATTATCTCCATTTTACATAAACTCCCCCTTACATACAAAATTTAAATAACTTGCCCCAGGATCACAGAACGAGTGTGGTAACACTGGGACGATGCCCGAGGTCTCTCTGACTCCTTGAGTTAAAATGGAAATAAATGGGGGCGCCTGGGTGGCTCAGTCGTTAAGTGACTGTCTTCAGCTCAGGTCATGATCCCAGGGTCCTGGGATCGAGCCCCGCATCGGGCTCCCTGCTCAGCGGGGACCCTGTTTCTCCCTCTCCCACTCCCCCTGCTTGTGTTCCCTCTCTCGCTGTGTCTCTCTCTGTCAAATAAATAAATAAAAATCTTTTAAAAAATAAAACGGAAATAAATGAATGATCAAAATCATGACACATTTTGTATGATTATACACTAGATGAGTCTCTGTACTTAGTATTTTTAGTAATTCTGTTTAAGTGTTACATTTCTTTGCTTTTACCTTACTGTGATCTTATTCTTGGGTATAGTCATTTATTTCTTAAGAAACAAGAAGTTCATCTGTCTCCATTCCTTTCCCTTCCTTCATCTGCACCCTTTCCCTTCTTCACTGACTTGTTTATATCCCCTGAAGATCCAGGCGGGCAGGATGACAAAGAGTATGACTTGATGGGAATTAATGAATTGTGTTTAATGAAAAATTAATTCTGAATACAGATTGTTACACTTTATGGATGCTTCTCATGCATTTGTGATTAGAATAACTTTACAGAGGATTAAGGCCCAATAAAACCCCACAAGATGTACAGTGTATGTGTCAGACATCTAAAAATTCTTGAGAAAGCAATTATACTGAGTGCTGTCTAATAATAAATCCAAATGGACAGCTCTGATACGAATGGAGTATCCTAACAACACTACCCCCACCTGACTCTGCATTGCAATCTTTGCTAGACTCTCTGCAAAAGAACAGATGTTCTGCTTTGGGTTGAGAAATCAACAGTTACCATTCATATGTTACAAAAATGCAAGGGCCTAGTGCCGCTGTTTTAAGGATGCTAATTAATTCTAGCCCTTATGCTCCAATATTCTTGCAGTTTCAATCAACCACATTCTCATAGGACTTTGGTCCCAACATTTCCTTTGAAAGCCTATGGGGGAAAAGCAACTAGGAAATGTACACTTCACGGACCCGGGGGGAAGAAAAGGATTAATCTGATATGCTCTGATTTCGTCTATTTCTCATAAGGTTCTCACTGCTGTCCTCTCTGTTGTATTGATTTGAACAGGTAGGCACAGCCCGGATGACAAATTTAACTGAAATCAAACCTGGACATGCCTTTGGTCATACTTTTTTCCATTTATTTACCACTGAAACACAGAAACACAGGCTAATTTTGGAAGCTGCATAGGAAGAGCTATTTATTGAATCTGTTTCTGGGTTGGTTGGTTGGTTTGTTTGTTTTTATGTCTAGTGTTGACTATGCATCATACCCAGCTAGTATGGTGAAAATGCAGGTTCCTGGGCTTCAAAGCACACAGATCCGCGGATCTGTGAAAGTACTGGGGTATCTGCAATCTTTAAATAAATGCCCTATTCTGAAGCAGATGATCCGGGGACCTTGGGAAATGCTGTGTGCATCCGCATGCACTCCTGAACTCGGACGTTAACAATCTGTGTGGCCTTTGCCCCAGATGAGAGTGCTCAAGCAAAAATGGTGCCATGGGTAAAGGATGGTATAAAGATCCCATTCCGTTTACTTTAATGGACTCTGTTCAGCTCCTGGCCCCACAGACATCCTTCCCACCAGAGTGTCCCATAGTGTCCTGTGGTCTGAATCACCTGGGGTGATGAAAATCCCTGGGACCTCGGACGGAGTCCAGTGATTTGCTTTTTTAACAAGCATGCCAGGCAAATGTTACACACCCTAAGATTTGCTATGCTGCTACATAACACCAAAGCAAGTATGCCCAGGAAAAGAGCATTAGCTAAGGAGTCAGCCAGACCTGGGTTGGAATCCTAGACATTTTACGTATAACTGCCTGACTTTGGCAAGTTCCTGAACCTTGACTTGATCACTGTGAGCTTTATAATCACCTCCCTGTAAATTTGGGATAATAGTGTCACCTTCCAAATTGTTGTGAGAATTAAATATGATCATGTATGTCAAGACGTAGGACACAGAGTACAAATCTGAAAACAGTAGGAGCGAGGGGTTTCACATTTGTGTGTTGCCCACTCATCTGAGGAAAAGGGTCTGTCACCCTTTTCCAACAATTATTTGCATGAGTTGATATACAAGATTCTTTTGGTGTTTTGCTGAAGGAGAGCAAGGAATTATTTTTTGTTTTAGGAGAGTTTGAGAGGGGTTTGGGAAAGAAGAGGGAGAAATGAAGAACACTGGGAAGGTAATAAGGGACATATCGCCATCCTGCCACTTGACTTCATATTGTACCCCAAGTTGGGGAGGACACAGTCTGAAGGAGCTGGGGTTTTTTAAAGATTTTATTTATTTATTTGAAAGAGAGAAAGAGAGAGAGAGAACATGACTGAGGTGAAGGGCAGAGGGAGAAGCAGGCTCCCGCTGAGCAAGGAGCCCGACGCGGGACTCAATCCTGGGACTCTGGGATCATGACCTGAGCCGAAGGCAGATGCTTAACCAACTGAGCCACCCAGGCATGCTGAAAAAGCTGTTTTCTAAAGAGACTTTTGTGACTGTATACCCAAGTTATGATGTTTTAGGGCCCAAGTGAGGCAAAGAAATGAAGAGAGCCGTTCTCCATTTCTGTGTAGAATCCACTGGCACTCAGAAGCCTAAAGATGGGCATCAGTAGAAGAACCAAAAGACAGCACTCAGCATCAGTGACCTCACAGCTGCCACCATTACAAATGGCAATGGAGAGACCCCAGTTAGATGGCTTTGAGGGCTGGGGGTGAAGGGGTCACCACAGAAAGCAAAGAAAACAGTCAGTCATGCGCTTAATTCCTAAAGCTGAAAGTTCAGTTGTCAGTACATGCCCGACTTCCCTCGGGAACCCCCACACACCTGGAGAGGTCTTTGCAGGGAAGCTCAATGCCATGCAGGAGCAGATCAAGGCTGGGAGCAAGAGCTCCAGGTCTTGCTATCTAACCTGCCTTGCTTTGCATCCAGAGATGGGTAAGTAGTCACAGTAACAATTTTCATTATAAATGCCTGTTATCAGTCCCAAGGCGGGCCAGCCCAGCAAGAGCAGAGAGAAGTAAATGTTTTTTTTCTCTGTCAGAACTAAATGTCAAAAGCTCAAATGGTGTGGTAACTATCATTTCTCTGCATGGGTTTAGTTAGCACTGGCCTCAAACTATTTTAACCTATATATGATATAGTCTCCTCACCTGTGAATTGACAGAGATGCTCAAGGCTTAATATCTGAAGATAAAAATAGCTCAAGATGATATATAGAAGGCATCTAAAAGCATCAAAAATTGAGGGCTTGGTCAATATCTGATGGTCAGCACAGCCATCTGTGAATTATATTATATTCAGATGGGTAGTAGGAAGGATAAGAAACTCTGTGGGTCTTACTCTGCCAAGAACAAGCTGAGCGACCTTGAGCAAGTCCTTTGCACTCCACAAGCCTCACTTTCCTCCTCCGTAAAAGGAAGAGGTCTATTTTGTCCAGAGGGTTCAAGGTAGAAGGTATCAGGTCTTGAGAAGAGCAGCTAAAAATATGATCTCCTTGTGCTGCCAAGGGAGTTACATCACCGCACACGTACAAGAATCCAAATGTTTACTGAGATCTTCTGCAAGCAAAAAGAAACACTGAAAAGCCTTGTCAGGCATTCTGTAGTCGTTTGGTAACGCAGATTTGAATGTGTCTATCTTGAGCATACCCAGATGTTTATATCATTTGGATGTGTGTTAAAAAGTTTACGTTTCCCTGAATGAGCTGCACCCAGGCCCCTTTCGGTCATTAAAGCCACAGTAAAGAGTGGAGGAACAGGGCAGGGTAGCTTCACAGTGAGAATGACACACGGGAGTCACCAGCTTATTGATGACACTGGTCATTTGAGTTCAATCCTCTGTGTTCATTCATTAATTCGTCAACAAATATTTACTGTGTACATTTCCTAACCTGGGCACTGCGCAAAGATGTGGGAAATGCAAAGGTGTTACCCTTGCCTTCCCTGAATGTGAAATCTCGTTTGAAGAGAGAGGTATCCAAGCAATTATAAAACAAAGTTGATGACAAGCGTCACATGATTCTAGGCAATAAGTACCATTTATGCAGGGCATTCCAAATGTATTCAATGCCTTTTTTCAGTTAAATGAGACATCAACTGTAGATGGAGTGCTCCACAGTTTCTCCAGTGAAAGGGGAATTTGAGCTGGATAGAACGGATGAATGTAGAGAGAGGAAGTTCACTCTAGGAAGGGAAATTAGCATAAACAAAGGCACTGAGTTGGGAAATCCCAAAGCCACCAGAACAAAGCAGGTGAAATCCCACACTGTTGCTCAATGTGGGAACCACCTGCAGGTCCCTGCGTACTATTTCTATGCCTCACAAAGAGGAGCCCATTAAATTGATTATTATAAACAGCTCCCTGACACCAATTGCTTGTTTCTTTAGCCAGAATTACTCATTTCATTGACTTAAGTGGTTAGTTGCCAGACTACAGTCTAGAGATCCGTAGATCCAATCTTTCCACTAACACAAGGAAAAATGAAAAAAACACTTCTCATTTTTGCTCACATCCAGTAAGAACAGAACAGTGTATGGCCCCCACTGCCTTCTTAGCTTTGGTGGACCTTCTGCCTTTAGCCAACCTGATAGTTTTAATCCATAGTGAAGCCTTCGAGGTATGTCAGGAGCAAGAGTGGTGAAAAGCCAAACCATGGGGCTTCCCAGTGGAAAACAGACTGACATATCTGGATCAAGCAGTATGTCATTGTTCTGCTGAGCCTGTAAGAAATGTTGCTAACCATTGGCCATGGGTGATACCATATCCCTACTATTACCTTTCTTTGCAGATTACAAAGACCTTTAAAATGACATTAGCAGCTGCTGGGGCTGGACATAAACTCAGAACTAACACCAACCAGAAATGTAAACATTAGGATAAGCAAATATGTTCCCCGGAAGAGATAGCCTTCAAACCATACATCTAGCCATACCCTCCCTCCCAACTGAGTTGAATTCATCTTATTTAGTAAGTGGGAGCCTAAAATAATCCTCATTATTTTATATATTTTTCAGTAGTTTGAGTGCTCTAAATTATACAAAGCTTTTTACAAATCAATGATCTTTGCAAGGTTTCTATTTCAATGACCTTCTGGAACACGGCAGGTCTATTATTTTAAAGTTTGGTGTTTGTTCGTTCACCTTACACTTTCTACCCTTTGACAAGTTTCTCTCAATTGGCAGTTTCTATTTATATTTCAACATATTAGTATAACAAATTTAAATAAAATCCTCCACTTGTATCATTAATTAGCATTTGGCAATGGGCCTAATTATCTGCCCTTGGCAGCAAAATGATTTAAGTATCTAAAAGGTTATTTTTATCATTTATTAAGAATGCCTGTTAGCAAACTATTACCACCAACTTCTCAACAAGGGGACTCGGCAGATTCTAGCATAGTTCTTAACGCACCTCTCCACGTTCTGCTGAGTAACTGGCAGTCAGTGTGGTCAGTTTTTCTAGCAAATGAGGAAGGTCTGTGTGAATAAAAGGGCATTTAAATGATTAAAAAAAAATTTAAGTTGCAATGATTTAAAATACTGTTGCTGATCTGTGCTGGAACTTGAGGAAACAAAGTTTTCTCCTCATCTTCAATAGTTTAGCCAACTATGAGCAGGGATTTATTTAACCAGCAGAAGTCCTAATCTGTACTCTTCTAACTAAGAAGCTAAATGTACTTCTTCAAACACCCTGACTGAACATGAACTGCACTAAGCCTAGAAAACTTTTGCTTTATAACGATGAACTCTCATTGCTAGGTCTCCTGCTCACTACGTATTTCCAGCAACTAGCCCAGTGCCTGGAATATAATGAATTCTCAGTAGATATCTGTTACGCAGGGGCACCTCAGTGGCTCAGTCAGTTAAGCAACTGACTCTTGATTTCCGCTCAGGTCCCGAACTTGGGGTAATGGAATCGAGCCCCGCATCCGGCTCCATAGTCAGTGAGGAGTCTGCTTGAGATTCTCTCTCTCCCCCCACTCGCTCTCACTCTCTCTAAATAAGCAAATAAATTTTTAAAAATCTTTTTTTAAAAATCTGTTATGTAATAAAGGGAAGAATATCAATTTACCATATGCTTCTTAAGAAAGAGAATGACTTAAAAATGAAGTGAATTGGGGCACCTGGGTGGCACCTCAGTTGAACATCTGACTCTTGATTTCGGCTCAGGCTATGGTCTCAGGGTTGTGAGATCGAGCTCCTTGTTGGGCTCCATGCTGAGCACGGAGCCTGCTTGGGATTCTCTCTCTCTCTCTCCCCCTCTCTATGCCCCCCCAACTCGAAAGAAAAGAAAAGAAAAGAAAAAGAAAGAAAGAAAGAAAGAAAGAAAGAAAGAAAGAAAGAAAGAAAGAAAGAAAGAAAGAAAGAAAGAAAAAGAAAGAAAGAAAGAAAGAAAGAAGTGAATTGCCATATATTTTGCACTTGTTTGTGATTCCATTTAAATATGAGTTATAGCTATAAGACCTGAAGAGTATGGAGGAAATACTTTTGGAGCAAGTGATGTAGTAAATCTTGGAAAATCAGCCTTGGTGACAGTATATTTTCAAGATCTTCTATAAATTAATATACATCCTGTATAAAATGAAAAAAATATATTCATTTGCTGTGACTCTTCCAGGCACACTGTTTTGTGGTTTTCTGACTCATCACGGAGAATTAGAAACAATGTTCCATGAACACAATGCTCTGGTGACTAGAATAAAGACCCTGAATGTTGCAAATAGAGAATTTGATTTACCAGAGACTCTCCTGGGCTTTGGGCATATAAATATTTCTTGAGCAAAGAGACTGAAGACAGATAGACTTCCTTCAGGGAATTTACAACCTGGTTGCCTTCAATAAGAATCTTAGAAGGGAGAAAAGGAAAATAGGGACATGAAGAGTAATCTGTGTTTCAATAAAACCTTCAGGAAAGAAAGAGAAACTAGAAACTTCCAAGATAGGCCAGAAGGGGAAACTATGTGATAGAATGCATTTACACCTGGCGGAGCCTCAAACTCCGGGGGAGGGGGGGGAATGTAATCCACCTCCACCCTCAGTCATAGGTACACTGTCATTCAGTTTTAGCAAAAAAGAAAAAAAAAATCCAAATATGGAAGGAAATGAAAAGCGGCCTATGCCATTTTGTGAATAAAATTATCATTATTGAGCACCAGCTGTGTGCCAGATGACATTGTATTTCATACGTTCATGGCATTTAGTTTTTCTACAACATCTTTTAAATAGTAAATGAGACCCCATCGTTTATACTATCATTACGGTTCCCTGTAACTGAAGACATAATGGCATTTGACATCTTTAAATTTTGCCATTTAGAGTTACAAGTCAGTACCATAGACGAGTCCAGGAAGTCTTTCCATGTGATATTTTCCCCCCATTGGGAAAGTGGAAACGTGAACATTTTATCCTAGAATCTTATCGATTACAAAATTTCAATTCTTGAGTTATGTGGGGGCCTTGCAGGTTTAGAGGAAAGTGGGAAATCTGAAACAATATCAAGATGCTTTGTGATTTACTCCTTATCATGCTCAGATTTCCTCTCTGCCATCTGTGGGAATTCTGAGAACCACGGTCCCTGCATAATTCAATCCGCTGGTTTCCCATCCTTCTCCCTTCTTTCCCATGCGGCCATTCTGTTGGTTCAGACATACAAATCCTTGGGGACATAATTAAGGAGGCACGAGATGCTTTCATCAAAGGGCAGTTCATCTGCTACAGCTCTACTTCTGTTCGTGCAGGTTAACTATTTGGTAGTCCTTTCATGTCCCAGAGTCAACCTGTGTTTAAAGGATGGAGGTGAGTGGGCAGGACAGGGCAGTTTATCTTCGCTGCCTTCTCATTTATGATTGCCTTGCTCTCTCACGTGGCACTACCTCAGCTGATCAAAATCTGGGACCACATATCACCAGAGTCATTGGGATGAAAGGCAAAATACATTCTTTGTTCAATCTACATAACAGCATTTAAAATAATCGGGGCAATAAATCTGATGGAAATATCCAAACATGGAAACGGCTTATCCCAGGGCAGGAATTACTGTCTTCTTTTTTTGCTAGCTTCCCACGGCGGTTACAGACATCTTTGCGACATATGAATATTCTCGATTATCAGCTCAGCCTGTAAAATTGTGTCAGTTCACACACTCCTGCAGCCAACACATCTGTGCTTGCTTTCAAGCAGGGAATGGCCGGTTATCAGCAAGAGAGGCTCAACTCCATTCTACTTCCTGAAATAAGGCCATAACCCTTTGAGAGACTTTGGCATAAAGATGTGTTACTAAAATAGCATTCATCCAAACTGTGCTTTCTCTCTGTCCTTCCTAAAACTCAACACAATCAAATTTTACTAGGTGCCTATCATGTTCTTATAGGGTCAAAGTGAGAAGCTGGCAAAATGAAACAGAAGAGACAGAGGCGGGTAAAACCTCAGGGAGCTGGACTAGAAGAGATGCAACTCTGAAAGAAATCCTGACGATTTCTCAAAATCCCAGAAATCAAACCACCGAAATCAAACAAGGACAAAATATGAAAGCAGAAAGTTTTTCACCCATCGAAAAGACATGAAAAGTCAATCAACGTAAATGTGACAGCCCAGGACCCTTAACACAGAAAACCTGAAGCAAAAATCTGTGCCAGAAAGGCAGATGGAATTCATCATTCCTTTCAGTTTCCTGAAATACACAGAGCTTTGCAACTGTCCCTCTGAACTATGAGAGTAAAATCATTTAGTGCAGTCATTAAAGGCAAGAGCCATAATGTGTATAACAACCATGTGTAGGTGACAAATTTCTACTGAAAAATACCCAGAATACCTCAAAGTTTGCTGGCAGACTGAACAACAACAACAACAAAACCCTGTACGGGGTTTCCATGTAATGCTGAAAAGCTGCCTGTCTCATCTAAAACTACTGAGAAAACACTCTCAGCCCCAACTTTGCATCACCCGATAAGCACGCAGTGGGGAATGATTTCGTGGAGAAGGACGATTCATGTGCCAAGAGAATAGACGTAGGCCTCATTAAACAGTAGAGTTGGTGGGGTACAGAGGGCAGCAGGGGAGATTTGGGTAGCTTGTCCATTTTGAGAACAAACTATGGCTTTTTTAGGGGTCTCTGGCATTGAACATTTTTGCTGCAATAAAATGTTGTCTCTGAACAAGTCATTCCAACACACAACAGCAGGAACTAACAAAGCCGGGATCCAGTGGAGGCCACCTCCTCACCCTGTCCTATTATCTGTGACCAGTGGTCAGTGTTGCTATGACAACTTTTCAAAGTAGCCTTATCAAGGACCAAAAAAAAAAAAAAAAAAAAAAGGCAAAACAAAACAAAACCTCCCAGCACAGATTATGCCTACTGGACATGAAAGCGTTGGTCAACTCAGTTAAGGGTAAATGGTCAGGACAGCTCTTAAGCATTATTTAGAAGCCCTCCACCCTCAATTTTAGAAATTGTCTGAAATCTTCACTTATATTGTCATGAAAGTATATAGAAGTTTCTTTATAAACCTTAATACAATAATTACATAGGACCCCAAATTTCTGATTCCTATGATCGAAATGTAATTTTCTCTGTCCCAGTACAAGCATCTCACATTGCAGGAGATTTTTATAGCCCACTTTATACTCAAGCCCCATGAGAGAGGACCTTTGATGCACAGAACCAAGTGGAAAAGGGAGATGAGAAAGTCCTCATACCACAGTGACTCCGTGGTCAAGGACGGGCAATCAAAATACGACAGATAATAAAGGACTTTTTCTCCTTTTCCAACTCTACTAAGAAAAAAAATTTACTTCCCTTAGTAATTATTTATTTTCCCATTTCCACATGTGGTTCTCATGATAATTGCTAACTTTGTGAAATGTTAGAATACTGACACTTATGTAAAGCAAAGTGCCTTTTGACATTTATGAAGTGCTGATTCTCTATAAATACAGAAAAGTGGTAATCATCACAAGAACTACTCAATGGAATAGATCAATAGGGAAGACAAATACTCTTCTTTCATTGAAATTCAGAAGGCAAAAAATAGGCCATTTTTTATCTCTTTGATAAACTAGCTCTTTCTGTGACTGGCCAAATAAGATTTAAGATCAGAGCTATGACACAGACACAGGGAAATTTTAGGACGAAAGGAATCATAGGTCAACTTGGTCTATTTCCTCTCCTTGTATAGATCTATATATAGATATATGTGTGCAAACACCTCTGGAGACAGACAGTGGCAACTATACTGTCATTCACCTTATGATCTCTTATTTAAAAAAAAAAAAAAAACACCGATTGTGGGTAGCTTTAACACAAAGTAAGCAACGATATCGATCACAAAATTGCTGGAAAAGCAGATAAGCTTCGAAGAGTGATTTGGGGAATATTAAGTGTAAATTGTGCTTTCATTTTCCAGTGACATTTCTTTTTTTCCTCACAACCACAGAACGGTGCTGGAGAAGGCACAGTGTCCATTGACACCAATGTGCAGAGCACACGTAGCCCAAATCAGAAGCTTCTCAAAGGGCTGAAGGTGGACATTTATGTTTCTTGGCCAGTTCCAGTCTCATCAGGCTAGCCCACAGTAGGAGTGGGGTCCAAAGATCTATAGACCAGAAAGCAAGCTCTGTAACAGCAGAGGCTGTGTCCATCTCATGAACTCAACTTGAATGCTGAGCTAAGTTTAGCATCTGACAGATCTGGCGGGGCTCTCTGACACCTCCTTCCACCACCTTTCATCATACTTTAATACTTAAAAGCATCAGGGATCTGATTGCCATCCATAAGGTTCCAATTCCCGCATGAGTGATAGAGACCTCTGAAAACATGTCAAGTGGCATCATTCATTTATTGAACAAATAGTGGGGGTATAGCTCAGTGGTAGAGCATTTGACTGCATTTATTGAACAAATATTTATGGACCACCTACCCTACTGATGTCTATGAGAATGTGTGGTATGGTTGTCAAAAGTGTGGCTTCTGGAGCCTGGCTGCCTGATTCAAATCTTGGCTCTGCCACTTGCTAGCCAGGATGGTCTTAGGCAAGGTAATACTTGACCAATCTGTGCCTCAATCTCCTCATCTGTGAAATGGGGATAATAATAATGCCTACTTCATATGGATCCTGTGAAGATGAGTTAATACACATGAAGCATCTTGACAGTGCCTAGTATACACTGGTATCAGCTCTTATGTCTCACCAAACAAATGCTGACGTCTAGTAATATGGCAAATTAGGAGCTCCTGGTTTCATATTCCTCATCTGGTCAGTTCCGTATGATTTACTTCTCATCACCAAAGAAATCAATCAAGTAGGGCATTCTTCTATTTTTTTTTTCTACTTCACCTAAGGTATCCAACTAAATGTTTAATAAACTGTTAATTCTGCCTCAGTGTTTCCAAAGCTATTTACCGTGACTAATCTCATAGTCCATTAGGACAAACTGAAAAAAGAGTAATTTGCTTCAACGTCAAAAAGGAAATACTCTAACCTTTCAATTTATTATCATTATTATTATTGTCTACCATTTGTTGATTATTTACTATATACTAGGCATTATGTCAAGCACTTTATAAACTTGACCTCTTTTTTTTTATTTTATTTACTTATTCGAGAGACAGAGAGAGAAAGCGACAGAGAGCACAAGCAGGGAGGAGAGGGAGAAGAAGACTCGCAGCTGAGCAAGGAGCCCGATGCGTGACTCAATCCCAGGACCCCAGGATCATGACCTGAGCCAAAGGCAGATGCTTAACTGAGCCACCCAGGCGCCCCAAACTTTATCTCTTTTAATTCTGACAACAATCCCATGAAGTGGGTGTTAGTTTCCCCAGTTTATAGGTGAAGAAAGTGAAGTTGATTAAGGATTATGTACCTCACCTAAAACCACACATGTAATAGAGTAACACTAGCTATCATAACAAACCCCCAAATCTCAGTGGCTTGCCAAAGTACAGCACTGTTGCTCATGTTGCTCGTACTGCCTGATACAGAGGTGGCAGTAGGAGCTGGAGGATAAGTGGGCTGTGCAGGAAGTCAACTTCAGAAGGACCCAGGCAACTTCTATCATCTCAGTTCTCTTCTGGCCCATCCCCACCATGGAGCTCCCCTGCTCCATCCTGCCTGCCAGCCTTCTCCATTCAGGGGGCAGAGGGGAAAGGGGAGTGGGGATCACAGATGGATGGGTGCACATCTGGCCCATGCCTGAAAGCGGCAAGCCCTGTTCCTGCTGCTCTCATTCTAGTAGCCAGAACTCAGTCACATGACCACCGCCGGACTACAGGGAAGGCTTAGAAATGTGGCCGACCCGTGTGCTTGTACCCACACAGCCAGGTCCTGAGCCAGACCCACTGGGCTCCAGAGCCCAAATTCTTGACCATTACAATAGTCATATCTGCACTAGCCTTTCAGAGCTCCCTGCCTTACTCTGCCTGCTGACTGACTTCTCAACAAATTATAAGGCTAATGCACTCAATCTAAACTTGTACTTGTAAAAATGGATTTTTTTTAAGTTTTATATATATATAGTTGTATGTAACTATTTACCTGACATGGTTTATTTAATTTCATCAAGAAAAAACTATGAAGAGGCACCTGGGTGGCTCAGTCAGTTAAGCGGCCAACTCTTGGTTTCGGCTCAGGTCATGATCTCACGGTTGTGAGACCCACCGAGCCCCACTGTCACGTGCCCCCCTCCCCACTCAAGGCTCCCCCTACTCATGCTCTCTCTCTAAATGAATAAATAAAATCTTTAAAAAGAAAACAGTGAAGAATACTCTATGACTTTTACGTACATACCGTAATCCCTCACCAGCCTTTCCAGAAACAAGGACCATCTCTGACTGAAACAGTACAACTTCCACATGGATTCCAAATTATTGCTGTCTCTTCAAAGTCCATGTCAAAATATTACTACTATTAAATTTAAACTTAGGGCATATAAGATTCCAATTATGTGTACGATCATCTTCACACCCATACCATTGGATTATTGTTTTTTAAATAAGGAAATAAAAAGATGCACGGATGACCCATCTTATCAATAAGTAATAAACATTATGGGAGGACTTTAAGAACAATATCCGAAGTCTGGTATGTTGATGCTACACCCAAAAGAAGAAAAAAGAAATTGATGACAAACAGAGTAAAGATCATTATAGTCAATGCAGAGCTACACAATAATTAAACATTAAGGAAGGCGTGGGCATATATAAAACAGCACCATAAAAGTCTTGCAAACAGCCCATAGATAATGTAAGAGTCTTGAATCTGATTGGTTAAGTCTTCTACTTGAGCAGCACACTATTAAAAATCAATTCCAGAAGCTTATCACTCCCTCACAATAAAAGCCTTTATGTCCAACTCTTGGAAAACTTCTATTAACATCATTATTTCCATTCACTGAATACTCTCAGCTTTCTATTTTCCCAATAAAGGGTAGGAATAATTTCTCTAGTCTTTGAGTTTGGCATGACCATATGAGTTGCTTTGGTTTATGAAATGTGAGTAGAAGGGACAACTGTCATGTCCAGGCAAAAGATTGAAGAACAAGTACCTGCTTTTGCTACAATCCCATTTTCCTGCTGTGGTGGATTAAAAAGGGCATAAATTCTCTGTGGTTGCGTCAATCAGAAAGTGGGCTCTTTCCCTCCTTTTGAATCTGAGCTGGCTCTATGACTTGCCTAGACCAACAGAAGGTGGTGAAGGTGACAATGTGAGCACTGTCCTCAAAGAGCCTTAAAACTTTGCTCTTATTCTTTCCTGGAACAAAGCCACCATGTAAACAAGCCCAGGCTAGAGTCCTGAAAGATGAAAATCCAGGTGGTTGGAGAGATCCAGCTACCGCAGCTGCTCCAGCAGTATCAGTTGACCCCACACCTGTGACTGAGGCCACCCAGCAGCATCCGGTCCTCAGCCAACCCACCACCTAACTGCAGCCACATCAGTGATGCCAGGCAAGAGCAGCAGAACTGCCCAGCTAAGCCCAAATCAAGGCACCAAATAGTGAGCAAGTACATAGTTGTTTATGTTTTGGAGTCGTTTGTTATCCAGCAATGGGTAAGCTAAGACCGCGCCCCGGGCAACTGGTGAAGCAGATACTGAGCTTCCTTCAGCCTGGGTCTCTGGGTGAGGAGGACAGAGTAGAGACCCTTAAAATGTGTAGTAGGAGTAAGAGATAAGACTTTGCATTTAAGCCACTGAAATTTTGAAGTTGTCCTTCCCTACAGCATAACCTATCCAAGTCCTGACTGATTCAGAAATCAGTACCAACAAGTGGAGTTCTGCTCTGCCAGAAGAAAACTAAACTGTGAGGTCAGGGAGTGGACAGAGAGGAAACCATTACCAGAAGCTCCAAGGATGACCATCTCTATCACACAGTGATACAACATTTAGTGAACTATCCACCTGTGAGAACTCAGAAGGCACCATTGTGCCAGATGAATATGTAGCTTAAGGAAGAGCGAAGAGGACGTGGACCACTTAGCATTAACAAGAAAGAGACCTCCCCTTTTTAAGACACTACACTGTAGTGATTGTTATCAAAACAATGTCCTGACTAATACAGCCTACGAGCCATTCTTTTTTTTTTTATTCTTATGTTAATCCCCATACATTACATCATTAGCTTTAGATGAAGTGTTCCATGATTCATTGTTTGTGCATAACACCCAGTGCTCCATGCAGAACGTGCCCTCCTCAATACCCACCACCAGGCTAACCCATCCTCCCACCCCCCTCCCCTCTAGAACCCTCAGTTTGTTTCTCAGAGTCCATCGTCTCTCATGGTTCGTCTACCCCTCCGATTTCCCCTGCTTCATTCTTCCCCTCCCGCTACCTTCTTCTTCTTCTTTTTTTTTTCTTAACATATATTGCATTATTTGTTTCAGAGGTACAGATCTGAGATTCAACAGTCTTGCACAATTCACAGCGCTTACCAGAGCACATACCCTCCCCAGTGTCTATCACCCAGTCCCCCCATCCCTCCCACCCCAACCCCCACTCCAACAACACTCAGTTTGTTTCCTGCGATTAAGAATTCCTCATATCAGTGAGATCATATGATACATGTCTTTCTCTGTTTGACTTATTTCACTCAACATAATACCCTCCAGTTCCATCCACGTCGTTGCAAATGGCAAGATCTACGAGCCATTCTTAACACTAAAGTAGTGTCTGTCAGCGCTGAAAGAGGAAAGACACCAAGTCACCGCTCCACTTTGGCCTACAGAGAAATGTTCACCAGCAAAGTGAACAAGAGAAATACTGAACGGGGACATAAAGCATTTGGCTCTGGAAAACTGCGAAATGGAAATAGCAGCCAAACCTTCAGAACAACCTGACTTTCTTGACTTAAAGCATCCGGTAGCCTCAGAAATAACAGGGCTGCAAGAGGGAGAAGCCCAGAGATTGGGACTTTCTTCCCTTTTTTATATTCTTATGCCCAGACTAGTGAAAGTTCTTTGGTATAAGTGACAACAATGGAGAAAACACAACTCAAAAAAAAAAAAAAAATTCTGTCTTTTAATCAATGTTTAAGACTGGTACAATCAAATATACAGTTAGGGTGTTATGTAGAATATAACTCAAAAGAAATAGGTTTTTTTTTTTTTTTGAATTTAGAGTTAGTTTAGAGAAACGCGATTTTTTTTTTTTTTTTTTTTTTTTGTAAGACTAGAGGACACAGAGGAGCTGGTAAAAATTGACAGTGATTCTTAGACCTACCCAAGCTTTCCTTTGATATTTTTATAGACCTGACCTCCACTCAACCTTTTCTCCTTCTGGAACTGCAACCACCATACTTGAAGTGTGCAAAAGAGGACTTAGATATCAGCAGGAACTCCAGGTGGGGGAGTGAGATTTAAGTGCAACTGATATCAGGCATCAGATAAATCTCAACCAAGGGAATGAGTCTGTCCCTTCTCAGGCAGCAGGCTTGAACATGCCCGGATCTGGGACTGATAGATGTGTGGTGCTGTTTCATATACACCAAGGTGACCCCATTCACTCAGCCTGCCATAGCAATGATCCTCGAATAAATGTCCCCAACTGAGAAAGAAGTGCAAAAAGTGAATCTAACAAGCCAGTCTCATCAGCAGAATCAACATCCCTGAGCTCCAGTGACTGAACCAAGCCAGGCCAGCCCTGGGGAGCCCAGGACTTCATCAGTCCCACTTCATGCAGCAACGAATAGGAGTTCCCTCCCTCTCAAAAGCCCTGCTGATTCTCGTGGAAATGGGCATCCCAATATTAATACCAGCTAGGCAGCTAATAAAACAAATATCAGTTATCCAAGAAGGCCATTAATACTGGCTACCAGTAGGGAAAAGGGCCCAGGATAAAGCAAATAAACCCAAGGGAAGAAAAATGTAACACTTCAGAAGAAATAAGAGCAGAATGGGTAATGCTAAACTATTTGATCATTTAACTGGGAAAGAGTTGAATGCAAGCTTAGTGAAATGTGAAAAGTGGTGTATTTATGATTCAAAGGCACATTTTTTTCCCCAACAAAATGGCACCAGCACAGGATCTTAACTTTCCCATTTAATGCAGATTGGAAAATACCTTTTGCTTTTTCAACAGTATTTGCCGCTCTCGTTAATGATACCGGTAGTTGAGAGATCTGTGGCTTACTGATGCTATCAACTTGTTATCAATGGTTATCAACTTGTGAAGTATCTGATTCTGTTATTTACGGAGCCTATGGAGATTTAATGCCATAATAATTTTCTGGCACTTTGATTCTCTCCATAGATGAGTTTAAATATAAATACACAGCCCACTCCCTGCCACCACCTCCATGTTCAAGAATACGGTAGTAGCAGGCAAAGGGATGGGGTGGCTCAGTGGGAAAAAAAAGGATTTCCCCACCATTATTCCTAGGGAAAGACTATGGCTTTCTGTCAAAAGGCCCTTGAAACCCATAAAAAAGTGGTAAGTTTCCTTGAACAGATTTTTGTTTGTTTTCATGTCTTCACAGATTTTTTTCCTTCCAGCTTTATGGAGATATGATTGACATATAATACTGTGTCAGTCTAAGATATAGAACATAATGATTTGATGTATGTATGTGCTGCAGAATGATTACCCACAATAAGGTTTGTTAACACATCCATCACCTCAAAACAGATTTTAACCATATTTACCAACGCAAAAAGAACTTAATGAAAAATCAGACAAAACCATTTTAAGTATCAAACCAAATAATGTGATGACCTTTTAATTTGTTAGTTTGGTATAATCTAGGCACAGACTATGTGAATGATAAAATATCAAAGGGATTTTTTTTCTTGCCCCAAATTTGGGCTCTGTGCTCTTCACACCTTGGTTGATAACAATTTCAACAGACGCATTTTCAACCCAGGGTCCACCATGTTATCACTGGTTAAAGAATAATTCTTACTATCTAAACCAATCTCTGCAGCCTCATGTCCCACATTTACTCTTACAGACCCCTCCTCATTCACCTGTGATCCTGCCTCACTAGACCACCTGATGTTTCCCAAACATGCCAAACTCTCTCCCACCTCCCCCTGCTGCTTCCCACACCTTCAGTCCTCTTCCCACTCTTTAATGTAGTGAAATCCTAATGAGGCCCAGTACCAGTAACTCAACACAATTTCCTTTAACAACACCTGGCAGAATGAACAGCACTCTCCTCTCCATCTTTAAAGATGCTGTTCCTATAGCTACTCTAGCAACTACTCTAAAACCATGTGCTCCTTAAGGACAGATCATTCTTTAGCCATCATCATATCCTGATCATCTGAGAGAGTACTATATTAGTTATCTATTGCTTCAAAAAAATTATCCTAAAACTTAGTGACTGACTTAAAGTATCATTCATTATTCCACAGTTTCTGTGAGTCGGGAATCTGGGCACTGGCTTAGCTGAGTCTTTCAGCTCTGGATCTTTCACAGGCTGTAATCAAGGTGCCGGCAAGGGCCATAGTCTCATGTGAGGGCCAGCTGGGAGTGGACTTGCTTTCCAAGCTCACCCCAGTGGTTGTTGGCAAGATTGAGTTCCATGTCAGCTGTTGACTGGAGGCCTTCCTCAGTTTCTTACCACCTGGGCCTCTCCATAGGGCAGCTCACAACATGGCAGCTGATTTCATCAGAGCAAGCAAATGAGAAGGGGAAAGGATGCCAGCAAGAGACAGAGAGCTAGCAAGACAGAAGTTAGAGTTATTTTGTCATGGTAGCAATATCCCAACACTTGTGCCATACTCTGTTAGAAGTGAGTCACTAGGTCCAGCCCACACTCAAGGGGAGGGTGTTACACAAGGGTATGAATACAAGAGTTAGGATCATTGAAACCTTTGTCAGAAGCTACCTCCCATAAGTGTGTTACACAGTAGGCTTTCAGTCAGGATTTATTTATAAAAGTAGAAAAGAAATGAGACACTTTCTTCAAATAGCTTTACTTTTATGATCAACTCCATGAACTTTAAGGTTACATAATAATAAAAACTATACTGGTCTGTTAGCTGATGGGTTGTCATTTCAGTCCAGATGCCTTTTTTTTTTTTTTTTTTTTTAGAGAGAGAGAGAAAGAGAGTGCTCTTGAGCTGGTGGGGGAGAGGTGCGGGGGCAGAGAGAGAATCCTAAACAGGCTCTACTTCTAGCATGGAGACCAATGCCGGGCTCAATCTCAGAACCCCAAGATCAGGACCTGAGCAGAAATCAAAAGTCAGACACTCAACCAACTGAGCCACCCAGGTGCCTCTCAGTCCATATGCTTTTAAGAGATTCAAAAAATTTAGAATTCTCATGTAAGTGGGTGGAGGAATAAGTGTGAAAATATTCTGCTATGTCTTTTTATATGCTTACAATAGAAATAGTCAATGCAAAAAAAAAAAAAGTGTGTGTATGATGTATCCAAAAAAAGAAACTCTGTCTGCTAACATTGAACAAATTGGTATAAAAAAGAAGATCTTATAGATAACCACTCTACCTTATGGATGGTCTGCATTAGCACAGCAAGGAAAAGGGAATCATGCCTCTGCATCATGAATAATGTATGCAGCATATTGAGCAATGCAATCTCTCTTTAATTGTTAGCATCTCTTTCACCAATAGAAATATCAGAGACACCAAACTCATAAAAAAAGTGATCAAACTATGGTTACAGATATGGACAGTGGAGCAAAGTGGAAATTGGAGGAAGGTGGGCAAAAGGTAGAAACTTCCAGTTATAAGATAAGTGCTAGGGATACAAGGTACATGATGACTAGAGCTAACACTGCTGTAGGATATATAGGAAAGCTGTTAAGAGAGTACATCCCGTGAATTTTCATCACAAGGAGAAATTTTTTTCTTTTATCCTTTTTCCTTTATTTTCTTTTTATCATAACTGTATGAGAAGATTGATGTTCATTGAAATTATTTTTTTAAGTGTGAGTGATTTTTTTAAGATTTTATTTACTTATTTGAAAGAGAGAGAGAACACACATGGGGAGGTGGGGCAGAGGGAGAGGGAGAAGCAGACTCCCCAGGGAGCAGGGAGCCCAAGTCAGGGCTCGATCCCAGGACCCTGGGATCATGACCTGAGCCCAAGACAGCTGCTTAACCGACTGAGCCACCCAGGCGCCCACACTAAAACTATTTTGGTACTCACTCTACTGTATATGTAAATCAAACCATCATATTGTACATTTTAAACTTATACAGTGATGTATGTCAATGATTTCTCCATAAAACTGGAAAAAAGAGAAATATCAGAGACAAAACTCTAGGACTTGATAAGCACATATTTTGTTACACATGGAAGAATTTGAGGCCAAGGAATACCACACAAGGATTAATTATGCTTGTACTAGGGGTGCCTGGGTGGCTCAGTTGTTTGAGCAACTGACTCTTGGTTTCAGCTCAAGTCATGATCTCAGGGTCATGAGATCAAGCCCCGCACGGGGCTCCACACTCAGCATGAAATCTGCTGGAGGATTCTCTCTCTCCCTCTCCCTCACCCCCTCTCCCTCTCTAAAATAAATAAATAAAGCTTTAAAAAAAAAAAACTATGCTTGTACCTTCTCAATATCACAGCTACAAGACAGGAGAGTTTAGCAGAAGGACAACTATAATGCCAGCAGTGTTGCTATATTGCATCAGAGCATGAATTCCTCATGGCCATCTAGGATCCCTTGGCTTAAGTGGCCAAACGCCAAAAGGGTTTCAAAGATAAAAAGGCAATCATTCCTTCTATATTTTTCTGTGCAAAGCATGAACTGAGACCATTTTGTTATAATTCAGCAATCCTTTAATTTGCTAGAAGAACAAAAAATATATCTTTCGATTCCAATCGGATTATAAGTATACTCCTCCTATTTATTTCCAGTTGTATAGGAAAGAAGGTACTTAAGTAAAAATACCTAAGACTCTGAGACATTAAAACCAGGGCTACTTCTACCCACCATAGATATGATTTAAAATTGTAAGGAAGATTCCATGCCCCTAATAGTTCTCGCACACTTCTAAAAAGTTTTACTTCATTCTTATGCTTCCCAAATTCCATTTATTTAGAGTAGAGGTTTGTAAATCCATAAATCTCCTGAAATTGTGTACTTTTTGTATGGGCTTATGACATTTTCCTGAGGAAAGTGTCCAGGGCTCTCAACAGATTCCCAAAAGGGTCTCTGAGCACACTAAAACTAAGGCACTGGACACTTCTCTGGTTAATAAGCTCTTCAAATGCAAATTACCATTCGAAGTAAATGATGCCTTTTGCACAAACAGTTCCCAAAGGTGGGGGCGGGGGAGGTCAGCATTTGGCATATGCACGCGGAAATGTTTCCCAATTTTTTTTTTAAGATTTTATTTATTTATTTGAGAAGGAGAGTGAGCAAGAGAAAGAGAGAGCATGAGCTGGGGTGGGGAGCAGAGGGAGAGGGAGAAGCAGAGCCCCGCTGAGTAGGGAGCCCGATGCGGGGCTCGATCCTGGGACTCCAGGATCATGACCTGAGCCAAAGGCAGGAGCTTAACCAACTGAGCCACCCAGGCGCCCCAATGTTTACCCTCTTAGGTATATTTCTGATGACTCCAGGTTGGGTGAATAAGGCACTCAGGTTCATAGACCTATATGCCAGCAGATGCTGCATGGTACTCATGCTGTAGACTCTTTTCAGAAAATTTGCTAACCAGACATCCTGCTCACAGCTTAATTTCTCAGGTTTCAAGAGAAGTTGTGCAAAATCACTGGGCAACTTGAAGCTTGTGGTCCCTGAGCTTCTCTTACAGTTCACAGAACATTTCCTATTGAATGAACAAATAAAAAAGAAAATGTATGGACTTGTCAAGTTCCTCCATGTGAAATTTGATATTTGATAATGAGTATGCTTTCAAAAAAAAAGTTCCATATCATGTTAAATAACATTGGTCTCTTCATATAGTTCGCACAGTTGATCATTTTCCATGTAAAATGGTAAAATAAAAATGAATGCTATAATATTATTGAATTCTACCTTCTAAAACTATATCCCATTTAAAAAATATATGTCAAGGATGCTTGGGTGGCTCAGTCAGTTAAGCGTCCAACTCTTGGTTTCGGCTGAGGTCATGATATCAGGGAGTCTGCTGGAGATTCCCTCTCCCCTTCCATCTCCCTCTACCCCTCCCCCTGCTTGCATGCTCTCTCTCTCTCAAATAAATAAGTAAATCATTAAAATACATATACAGGGCGCCTGGGTGGCTCAGTTGGTTAAGCGACTGCCTTCGGCTCAGGTCATGATCCCAGGGTCCTGGGATCGAGTCCCACATCGGGCTCCTGGCTCAGCGGGAAGCCTGCTTCTCCCTCTCCCACTCCCCCTGCTTGTGTTCCTGCTCTCGCTGTCTCTGTCTCTGTCAAATAAATAAATTTAAAAAAAAAAAATACATATACATATGTCAGCATGAAGTTGCCAAGTGTCCTGTATTAGGCTGAAATATCTTTTATTATAAGAGTATACATATCATAATTTAAAGGTATTAAGCTGTCCTTTATTTTATGAAATTATTGTGATAGAAATTGAAGAGAAAAGATGGCAATTCAAGACTTTCTAAATTTCCCTGATTCATAAAATTCAAAAGCCTAGCGTTGAATTATACCATAATGTGAATTTACTAATCAACTTGATTTCCTACTCAGGGGGCTAAGTGCTCTGGAGAAGAAAGGGGAAATCAAGGAGAGAAAAGATAAGCAGAAGTAGAGTTGTTTTGAAGTTTAGAGCCCTGAGGGGGCGTTGGCATAGGTGGGGTACTCTGCTGGCGTTCGGGGAGGTCAAGGGCAGTGTGAGGTATGTGGGGACATGGGTGCCGAAAGGGAAGCTGGAAGTCCCCCGGAAAAATTTTGTCTCTTTCGTCATGTTACCAATGATGTTCCCTGGCCATCAGGGTATATTGGTGGTAATCACGGCCTAACAAAGCTAGGCCAATACCTTCATTGCAAGGTAAAAGCCAATACCTTCATTGCAAGGACAGCTTGAAGGTGTTATATTTTATATAAATCTAAAAGTTGTATTCAGAAAAGATCATTTGACCTGTTTATTTATAAAATTTTTTTATTTTACTTTTGTAGCTCTATTGCTCTGGAGACATTTTAATACCTATAGAGAAGCAGAGCTGTTGCTTAAGCACAGTCGAATCTAATAGAAACCAAAGAGCTGGTCTTCAGTTTACTTGGGCCCAGAGACATGGCCACATTGCGTGGAAAGTCCTTATAGATACCATCCCTGCCATTCTCAAGATTGTCTCAATCAACCCTTCGCTTCTTCAGCAAAGAGTTATTTAGAATGAGTTGGAATTTTCCACACCATACAATTCAACAGACTCATATTCACCAGCTAAACAAGGATATTGGGTCTTTAAATATCAAAGGCCACATTTATATTAAGAGGAAAATATATTTTTACATTTCTAAAAGGCCTGGCAGAGGCTTGGATTTTTTTTTTTTTTTAAGAATTGTGACCATCAGTCTGGGAAGTGACCAGTCACCTAGTGGCCTGCTATTGAAATCTCTCTGGGACACTCAGTACCTTTGGTTTACAACAAAGAAAGGCTCATTCTGTTGCTACATAAAAGGATCTTCTAATAAAAAAGCGTCTTACCTGTCTCAAAGGAATATTGGAACAATGAATTAGATAATAACCTCAAAAAAATACATTTAAGCAGTGCTATAGAAATAGAAGATGCTATCCTATTGCCACTTTTTTATAGACAATGTTACTTGTTTTTCTTGGAAAAGCTACCTTTTCATCAGAAAAAGTCAAAAAGCAAATATACTTAAAATGGCCGTTTTATGGACTTAAAAATACATTTGTGGCTAGATGGACATTTCCCTCCTTCCTTCCTCCCCGCAAGTCCAAGCAACCCCATGGGATCTGAGATTTCTGTAGTCACAGTTGGGAGAAGAATTGGGACAGGCAATAACAATACACAAGCAGAAAACAGCTGAGAACCAAACCACAGAAACTTAGCACAAGAGGAGATCTTTGACAGCATGGAATTCAAACTCCTTGCTATCCTAGTGAGAGGCTTGAACTCGGAAAAGTTAAGCAACATTCTGAACATTTCACAGCTAGTTAGGAACAGAGTGGTGGTAGTTCTTTAACACATCACCAAATGGCTAGAAGGAGAAAAGGCGATCTCCCCTGCCTGTTTCAGCATTACTGTGGTCCCAGAACCTGCCTCAAGCTCAAGTTCACAAAGAGGGCATCCAAGCCCCTGGGAGTCTATAGCATGGGGGTTGGGAGTTAGGACGGACCCTCAAGTCTGGTGACCTGGGCTCCTTCCTAACCCCACCCTACTCCCCAGCCAGGGAACCTTAGGCAAATCCTCTCTCCAAGCTTAATTTCCCTCAGCTGTAAAAGCGGATCTCATCAGTACGTACTCACCATAGGGTTGTGGAGAGGATTAAATGAGGCTACATAGACAGTGTTTAGCACAGTGTCTAATGATAATTGTTGCCTTTAATGTCTCTAGATAGCAAATTAAATGAGGATTAAATGCAAAAATGCGTATAAAGTGCTCAGCAGGGTGCCTGACACCATAGTAAGTGCTCAACAAATACTGGGAGGTATTATTACTTCATACCCCCACATGAGCATTCATTTTACATGTGTTCCTTGAGCCCTTCTGGAGTGCCAGCAATTATGCATGTCCTGGGGGTTCCACTCCTCTGGCTCAACTTGCTCACAGTCAAAGGCAAGAGACAGACACATGTTCAAGTAAATGCAAAGCATCAAGGTAGGCCAACAAAGCCCTCGGGCCGAATTCACACCTGTTTTTTGCATGGGTCATGAGCTGAGAACCATTTTTACATTTTTTAAGCATTTGGAGAAAAAATCAAATAAAGAATATTTCATAACATATGAGGAATATATGAAATCCAAATTTCAGTGTCCATCATCAAATTTTATTGGAGCAGAGCCTCACTCATTCATTTAGATATCATCTATGACAGCTTACACCCTCTCACAGCCAAGTTGAATAGTTGCAACAGAGACCATATGGCTGGCAAAACCTAAAATGTTTCCTATCTGGCCCTTTACAGAAAAACTCGCCAGCCCCTGCCCTATATCCCGGTAAAGAATACAATATAGATGTGCAGCGAACGGTGCTCTAGAAGCACGTGGTAGGGGATCAGGGCCCCTCACTCCATCTGAGAACTAGTGGAAGCTTCACTAAGGAAGAAAGTCTTAAAAAATGAGTATAGGTTTTCCAGGTGAAAAGGGGAAACATATGTATAAAGGCTCAGAATCATGGCCAGCAAGAAAAGTGCCGGGAAAATAGCGAGACACGGGGTGCTTCTTTAAGCCAATCCTGACCTCATTGTCCCAGCGACATCCACAAATACCATCACTATCTGTTCCTATGCAGGAACATACCAGGTTTTCAGCTGTCTAGTAATCTCCAGAACATTGTCCTAGATGCCAGAACAATTCTCTTCTCTCAGAAACATCACACAGAACTTTTGATCCCTCTGAGGTTTTCAACTTTCTGATGGAAATGAGATTTAATGGCCTCATTAAGAACATGCTCCTTCCTCATGTCCATGTCCAGTCTCATTAGCAGGTGTCACAGGACTAATCTGTAACTGTGACTGGTTCTCACAGCCGGTGTGAAAACCACACTGGGCGACAAAGTTTTAAACTGAGATCTGCTCCGTGGAGAAAAAAGAGAAAAAAGAAAATCAACAGAGAAGGGCAGGACTTAGCAGGTGCACCAAAATAACAACGGGTAACATGGGAAGAGCAGGCCAAAGGATGTGAAGGTCTTCTGATTCTGGGGCCAGAAAGTGAGCAACACTGATAACCAGAGACATTCCTGAAACTTGAGACCTGGAGAAACAATGGCAAATGTACGAGTGACTTTGGTCACCGTGGCCTGTGACGTGGCACTGGCTTCACTCAGTGAAGTCATTCAAAGGCTCCGCTCTTGTCAACTCAGAGGCTGCCATAAACTTGAAGTCACAGAACAGAAACTAGAGAGATAGACTCCAAATGTGAAATGCATACTAAAAATGAAAAACAGAAACAAACAAATAAACAAAAAGCCCAAGTATCAGTTTACCTTGTCCTTTCTGACTTGAAAGTGGCAGTTCACGGTTGGTTGACAGCCCAGGGCAGCTCTGCCCCCAGCCCTTCCCACTCCCACACAATGCATATAAGTTCACACCAGCTCTGTCAGGCACCCCCAGTGCAGCCATAAGCATTATTCCATTCTCCCACCCAACCTTCATCCATCCAACAGCATGTTGATTGAGGCTGGTGATACCATAGAAAATAAGACAGGAGCCATCCCTGCTTGCATGGAGCTTTCTGCAGAGCAGGGACAACAGAAGTGATGGTCAACAAACTGAATGTTCTAGAATGAGACAATCAAAGGACCTAAGAGAGCCAAGCTAGGCAGTGGTTTACAGTGAGGAAAGAGGAAAAGAGGGAGAATGGACAACTTTCCTCTGTGGACAGTCCCTTAGAAATGGCTAAGCAGCATGATTTGTGTCCATTATTTGGTAGGGTCAATTAAACAAATCTGGCTTTCGTTTATAGCCACAAGGGCAGGGGGACTATGTTAAGGAGTCAAATCCAAGTCACACAATAGTACTCAAATATCTCCACCTGCCCCCGACTCACCCCTTCATGTCCGGTTCTCTCCTGAGTTAAGACAGGTGCTTTCCCAGAAGTCTCCATGGTCCCCTGCAAATAAACTTCAGTGGGCATGCCCACCAGGTCAGAGGAGATGCCCAGACCCATCTGCACACCAGGAGGCAACACTGCTTGCATTCCTTCCTAAGAAGCTACAGAGCCCCTGGGGCACCTGGGTGGCTCAGTCTGTTAAGCGTCTGCCTTCAGCTCAGGTCATGATCCCAGAGTCCTGGGATCGAGTCCCACGTCGGGCTCCTTGCTCAGCGGGGAGCCTGCTTCTCCCTCTGCCACTCCCCCTGCTTGTGCTCTCTTTCTATCTCTCTCTCTGACAAATAAATAAATAAAATCTTAAAAAAGAAGCTACAGAACCCCTGAGAAAATAAATTGAAAACTTCCATCTATTCAGCCCCTGGTTCATTAGCCATTGTTGGACATGTCTAAACCATGCACATACAAACCAGTATCCCAACCGCTTACTGAGTGACCCTGGATGCAAAGAAATTGTGCGATTTGGATCGCTGGGATGAAGACTGAAGCTACCCACTGCATATTTTCATCCCCCAAACGATATTCATACAAAATCAAGCTCTAGCATTTTGTAGAAATGCTTTCAGCTACAAAGCCCCTTACTGTTATGTTCTTCGCTCACAAACTGTGTATTTTCTTAAATACGGAGACAAAAACAGCAAACCATTCAACTAAATAGGGAAATGTTCTTAATGCAACAAATATTCTCTATGCTGCCAACTCCAATAAAGTCAGAGAGGAAATATACTTCCTTTGCCTTCGATAGAAAGAACGGGCATAAGTTTAAGAAAAGCTGAGGGACCCACTTATAACCTCTCTCACAATAGCAACCGAACAAACTACCTGCTCTTTGTAAAGAATGACTACCTATAAATCTCTTTCCATCAAAATGAGTAATATTGTTATTTTAGTATTTATATGTGTGCCCAAAGTATACATGGCTTTATGCAATAAGTAAGATTGTACCAAACAAACAGTAAAGTGTCTGCTCTAAGGACCTTTGCAATCAAATGTATAAGGAAAACTGCAGATGAAGCTGGAAATGGGAATTGAAGGTGGAATGCTTCAGTCGGTATGGGGGCTGCCTCTGGTTTCAAAATTATACAAGGAGAGACCGTCATAGAAATAAGAACAAAGAAGAGTGTAAGAACGAGAAAGGAGACAGTGACCAGTTGGAAAGTGAAATGTTGTCCCTCCTCCCGGGCTCCAACACTTCGGCTTTTGTTCAACAGAACTCCTTCACTAGGTGACCCAGAGCAAAGAGACTGGAGCAAAGGAGAGGTATTTCGGCGGGGGGAGGGGGGGCGGGAGAGAGCAGGGTCTCAGAGATAAGACTAGGTTGCAGTCTTGGCTCTCACAGGGTGTGTGATTTGGATCAAGGTCTTTAATCACCTCCATAAGCCTCAGTTTCCTTATCTGTTAAAAAGGGTAGCAATAGTATAGTATAGTACTTGGATTCGTAGGGGATCAGGAAGATTAAATGAAATAATAGAGAAAGTGCAGTGACAACATACAAAAAAGTTCTAAATAAATTTTATCTATGTGATTTTTTTTTTTTTTTACATAAATACATTTGTCTTCATCTTGAAGGAAAAAAGGAAGTGGTTGAATGGTGTGGTGACGGAAGTGCTGGCTGGCATCTGAAAGGCCTCGCTTTGGGCGTCAGCACTAGGCAAGTCATCTAACCACTCTAGAGCCAATTTCCTGTAGAAGACAAAAATGTTGGACTAAACCATCTTAGAGCTAGCTCCCTTATATCCCTAAAATAATTCCATAACTCGGAGATTAAAACCAGTAAGTTCCCATCTCACATTTCTTGCCAAAATGTCAGGCACCATATGGACTCTCTTGTTCTCTCTAATCTGGATTCAGTGTTGCCACAAATGAAATCATGTCTCCTAAGACACAGCTGATGAATTTAGACTAGAGTGTGGGTGTTTGTCCTGTTTCCCCGACAAGAGCTACAAGAAGGGGTCAATCTCTTTCTTCTTATACTTCAACATCTGTCACAAGAAGACCAGGCTCTCTTGGTTCTGAAAACCAACTGACTTTAGCCCTGCTCCAGGGATGAGGTGGCAACCATTACCTTCTCCCTCTGGAAGAAAAAAAAAAAAAATGCCCCATGGCCCAGAATTATAGAAATGTATCCAGTTTACTTTGTGACATTTTCCCAAATTTGATACCACTGAAATAAAAAATACAATGTTTACTCTGAACAACAAAATGAGGTTGGAACTGCATGAGTAATTATAATAAAAGGAATCATGGAAATGTATCTTTTCTAGGAAAATATCTAACAATGGGTGCTCTCTGAAGCCGGGGGTTGTGCTTCCGAGTGGCATACATGCAATTTCAAGATATCTCTTCACTCATATTTCTCATCACCATCAATGCAATACTCTGGCTCTTTTGATAAGCGTTAGATATCATTTCATTTCCTTACTGTTTCACAAGCATTTTGAAATCCTGTAACAAAGGGTGATATGAAACATATGTATGAGATTTATCTAAAATCCAATTGTGTTTAGCAATAATACTCCTTATAGAAATCCCCCTTGTATAAGATCCTATGTGATAAATTTATATAGCAGTATACAGTCACCACAATCCATGATGTGAATGATTACCTAAGCTGAGGGTATTAATGTTGTTCTCCTCTCCCTTTCCTCTGGCTACTTGAGTCCCTTTTGAACATAGCTCATTTCTATGTAATCCACATCCCTTTGTTGAATGTGCTGCTTCTCTCCCATATCAATTAAATTAAATTCCCTAACAGCTAAAGACAGTACACAAACCAAGAGAAAACCAACTCTGCGTGTCTCCACTGTGCTTATAATAATCAATGTTGATTTTTGTTCAGCTTCAGTTACTGAAGAGCAGTTCCAGTTTTTGAGAAAATAAAAAAAAAAATAGTTCTGTTGTACTGTATTTGCTCATAGTGACAAGCTAATTGGATGGCAGGATATTGTAAGATAACATGGGTTTAAGTCCAAAAATCTGGGTTCCCATCCCAGCCCCACCACCTATTATATGTGTCTGAGGCCCAGTTGGCTCATCAGTAAAAGGAGAGATGGGATGCTCCCCTCATAGGACCATTACGAGGATTAAATAAAGTAATTCACACCAATGAGAGAACACCAGGCAAATATTAGCTGTGATTCTATAATTTAATCAATGCCACCTCAAATCCTTTGTGGAAAGAGGTGGAATGATTAAATGGAGATGATAGATGGAAAGATAGATAGATGATAGATGATAGATGGATAGATAGATAGACACAGAACTTAATAATAATTCCTAACACATGTATGATTTTTTATCTTTACAAACTAAACTTTAAAACTCATGGACTCTCTGCATACAGCTGTGCAACGTGTGGCCTGTCCCAGGGCACCCTTCCAGCTGAGAAGATGAGTGAGGGGATCCAGCCCACGCTTTGTTCACATGGGACACGTCCTGGCACAGGACTGTGCCTCCCTGGAGGTACAGACACCTTTTTCCAATTTTCACAAAGCTCTCCTGTGGACCAACAGTGAACCTGACCAGAACGATTGTATGAAATCCTCAGACAATTCCGAGAGATATTATTGCTGCGCTCTTACAAACTAGAAACCTGAGACGCAAAGAACTGAAATGAACTACCCAGTTGCCCAAAGGACTGAAGCAAGAATCGAGATCTTCCAACCCCTTTGCCAGTGTGATGCCTAACACACAAGGGAAACCTAAGAGTGAAGGAACTCCCGAGCAAGCGAGGAGCGGACTGATACAAAGCTGGAAAGACACAACGAAGACTCCGTCACAGAGGTTAGCCCTCCCTGCTTATTTCCATCAACAGATCCTAAATCCACAAACAGAGAAATTGTGTCAAGAACCTGCAACACAAATCTGGGACAGACAGGCACAGCCTCCACCCCAGACAACACAACAACACAATGCTTCCCATTAAAATGCTTTTAATACAATTAGAGGAAAGTGTTAATAGGAACCGTGATGGAAATACAATACAATGTGTTTTCTATTTTGTGTCTATAAACTGCTGGAGGATTCAGAGGTTGGGGTGGGATGGGGCCTCACACATGATAGGATCAGAGTTTGGGAGGGTGACCTTGAGGTGTGTGTTTTAGAACTCTTGGCGGCGACTCCGTCAGAGCTGGCTGACATGGGTCACCAACGGTGGGGTGAGCAGCTACAGCTCCTGCCTCCTGCAGGTTAAAAAGAGCAGCGAAGACCAAGCTGAAAGTCAAACAGAGCAGATCAAAGCCTATAAACTGGAAAGATGGGGGGATGCCTGGGTGGCTCAGTCAGTTAAGAGTCTGCCTTTGGCTCAGGTCATGATCCCAGGGTCCTGGGATCGAGTCCTGCATTGGGCTCTCTGCTCAGCAGAGTCTGCTTCTCCCTCTGCCTCTCCCCCTGCTTGTGCTCTCTCTATCTGACAAATAAATAAATAAAATCTTTTAAAAAAAGAAAACTGAAGAAATGGACATCAAGGAGCCACTGATGGAGGCAAATGATCAAGGATCCAGGAAGGATGAGTACAGGGAATGGCATGTGAGTAAGAGGAAAGTCTGAACAAGCGGCAAAAAAAAAAAAAAGGCAAGCCCTTTGTGCTCTTACACGTATTCTTACTGTGGATGGCAAGAATTCGTAGTTTCATTTAAATGATCAAGGTCAGAAGGACAAGAGGACCTAAGGCCTGGAGCTCTGGAAGGCCAAAGAAGGAATAAATAAAATTTTTTTTAAAAGATTTTATTTATTTATTTGACAGAGAGAGAGATAGCGAGAGCAGGAACACAAGCAGGGGGAGTGGGAGAGGGAGAAGCAGGCTTCCCGCCGGACCCTGGGATCATGACCTGAGCCGAAGGCAGACGCTTAACGACTGAGCCACCCAGGCACCCAAATAAAATATTGATATGGGTAAATCTTCAAGCTGATGCTATGAAAGATTCCAAGAGCCTTAGGGGGGATGGGGTCTTCCAAAGCTAAGGTGAATGGAGTTGGGAAGTAGAAAAATGATAGGAACATATATAAAGGGGAAAATCTAGCACACAGCCGAGTAGCAGTCATTTGCTCATTTATTCATTTAACAAACTTAACTGCCATTAATAATAAGCAATAATAGTAGTAATAGCAGCAGCTAACACATAGCACTTCTCCTGGGCCACACATTGTTCTAGAGACTTTTAAATTATTTAACCCTTGCTCTTTTTGAGGCAAGTGCCCCTATTATCCTAGAGAAGGAAAGTGAGGCACAGAGAGGCTAAATAGTTTGCCTGAAATCACTCAGCTAGTGAGTGGTGTGAGCAGGATGTGAAGCCAGGCTCTCTGGATCCAGAGTTCACGCTCACATCCTTAACTATGATAACTTGCTAGGTTCTGGCTCTCTGCCAGCTTTCATAGTTGTGGCAAAGCCTGCCTCCTTCTGTTAAAGGAATTGACCATCCAGGGGAAGTTCCAGAAGAGCAGTAAATAGGAACATGGAGGAGAAGGTCCTATGTAAAGCTTCAATCGATCACAATTTTCCTGGGTAGACCCAGATTTTCTTGCCCTCAATTGGGTCCCAACCATGGAGAGTTTGCCAATTATAGGATCCTAACAACAGTATGAATCAGAGGGAGGAGAGAGAAATCAGACCTCCTAAACACTCCTCTACCCTTCTAATAGATTTAAATGATGCACATATAGTTTGAGCACTTAGCAGGTGTCTGCAATTTATTTCTGGTTTACCTGAAATCCTTTCTTGAAAAAGGAAGTCTAGGACATCCTATAGATTGCCACTAAATAAATATAAGCCTCTGCCAGGAAACTGTTGAAGTTTTATTTAAGATGATCTCTGCAAAAGTTAAATGGCCTTTAAGAAGAAATTCTGAATATGTGTCTATGTTAAAAATTATTTATGAGCTGAACACACTGTAAGCATACTACTAAGAAGAGGGACACACGTTCCTGAAAATGTTCAGGAAAACTCAGAGGCATTCAAACTGCTTTGCTTCAGAACCCCACATCATTGTTTCACGGATAGGCTCTGTGCCTTCTGGCTTCAGCGCGTATGCAGGACCCTTGAAGAAATAGCCCTTCACCCCGCATGTGTGTGTGTGGCCCACAGATGTCATAAAGGAGGGGTCACTGCAGTTTTTGAGTTCTTTTTAAATAAACTGTTCCAGTTATTTACTGCTACATAACAAAGCACCCTAAAACACAGAGGCGTAAAGCAACAAGCAAAACTTCTTTTTGCTCATAGTCTACAACCAGAGCAGTGCTCAGTGAGGAACCCTGGCTGGGGTCTTTATCTCCGCTACGTGGTCTCTCCAGTATGGCAGTTCAAGGTCGGCTCAAGGTTACCAAGGCCTCTGTCCCAAGAAAGAGAGCCAAGGGAAAGCTGAATTGCCTTCTGTGGCCTTGACCCAGAAGTGAGGCAGCCTTCCTTCCTCCATATTCTGTTAATCAAGGCAGGCAGTCACAACACCAGTCTAGGTTTAAGGGGAGGGGAAAATAGACTCCACCTCTTGTATGGAAGTGACAAGGTTTTGGTAAATTACATGGGATGGAAAAGGTCATGCCTGTGATTTTTGCTGCAGTCGACCCTATGAACCCACAGGAAGAATTTGTTTCAGATCCTATACCAGGACTTAATGTGATACTACCCAAGAAAATGTTGGCTGAGCTTATGAAGCTGTGGATCTTGTTTCTCTTTTTTCCATTGGCTTCCAGAAAACTCAGAGACAAATATGTTGCCTTCCCCTAGCCAGACCTCTTGGCAAACTCCATACATAATAATTTACCTTGTCTTCATTTTTGTTTTCCTACCATTATTTTCCTTTGGCTCCAATTTTCCTCACTTTTAAAACACCCTGTTATTGTGTACATATTTTGCTAGGCTGCTTTAAACAAAATGAGATATGAATTTTAAAATATTCTAAGAAACCAGAGAATCCACACAATAGGAAATAAATCTAGTTTAAAAAAAAAAAAAGGTACCAAAAGAATATAAACCTCACTAATAAACAAAGAAGTGCATGTTAAAACAAGGCCTCATTTTCTACTTATAATTTAATGTGGATCCTAAGCTCAGTGTTCAGTCCTTTACTAATACTATGAATTATTAAATTGATTTTCTTTCCTGTAGTCAGCGTCAGGGGTCAGGGTATCCATATTTCTATATGTACCTGGAAGAAACATGAGCTTGCACAACTGTTTTCACAAAATAATTTGGTGATATTTATTAAGTGTCATAAACTTTGAGTAAGAGCTTTTCTATAACAACGAGGAAATAATACAAGTTCTGGGAAATCTGTATTACACAAAAGGACAAATGCATTTCCTATGTGAATTCGGACAATATCTCAGCTTTTTTTTTTTTTTTTACTGTGGTAAAATATACATACATAAAATTTTCCTTTTTAACTATTTTTAAGTGTACATATCAGTAGCATCAAGAACATTCACATTGTGGGGCGCCTGGGTGGCTCAGTCGGTTAGGCGACTGCCTTCGGCTCAGGTCATGATCCTGGAGTCCCGCATCGGGCTCCCTGCTCGGCGGTGAGTCTGCTTCTCCCTCTGACCCTCCCCCCTCTCATGTGCTCTCTCTCTCTCATTCTCTCTCTCTCAAATAAATAAATAAAATCTTTAAAAAAAAAAAAAAAAAGAACATTCACATTGTTAGGCAGCCACTATCCATCCCCAGGACTTTTTCATCATTCTCAACATAAACTCTGTACCCATTAAACAATAACTTCCCATTATCTCCTCCCCCCCCAGACCCCAGTAACAACCATTCTACTTTCTGTCTCTATAAATTTGACTATTCTAGGTACTGCATATAAGTGGAATGGCACAATGTTTGTCCTTTTGTGTCTGGTTTACTTCACTTAGCATGATGTTTCTAGGTTTATCCACATTGTAGTATGCATCAGAACTTCATTCCTTTTTTTTTTTTTTAAGATTTTATTTATTTATTCATGAGAGAGAGAGAGAGGCAGAGCGAGAAGCAGGCTCCCAAGGAGCAGGGAGCCCGATGTGGGACCCGATCCCAGGACCCTGAGATCATGACCTGAGCCGAAGGCAGACGCCCAACCATCTGAGCCACCCAGGCGCCCAAGAACTTCATTCCTTTTTAATACCATATTTCATTCATCCATTTGTTCATTATGAATGCTGGTGTACAAATATCTGCTCAGGTCCCTACTTTCAGTTCTTTGGGGGATATACTTAGAAGTGGAATTGGCTTTGGTTTATTTTATATCAATGAAAAATTAGAAGTAATCATCATGTGCAACAAATAAGGGAATTGCCAACTAAATTATGATACATAGTCTTGATATATGTCTCCTTTTAAAATGAGAACTCTGGAGACCTCACAGGCTGCTTCCAGCCTGCCTTCCTGGGCCCCTTGTTCTCCAATCCCTACACCTGCCTCCATCAAGCACCTGTCCCGCCATGTTATAGTTCCCTTGAGTGTTTCCCCTAAGTCTCTGTCGGGACAAAAATGTTCTCTTCCATCTCTGGTCTCAGTTCCTCAATGGCTGGCACATAATACAAGCTTGAGTAGCGTTGACTGGATGAAAGGTGGATTAGCTAGAAATGGGAGGTCAGAAATCACCTCATGGTAAATATGATTCAGACATTTACCAGCTGTTGATGAAAGCCTTATCAAGGACATGAACCTAGACCCTAATTTGGAGAATACAAAATGAAAATCTTAGAAATGATAGGAAAATCTTAGGAGTGTGACTATACCTAACATTTGAAGACACTAAGGTGGGTTACTTTATTTTAGCATTTAATATACAGAGAGAGAGTGAGATTCCTGAAAGACCTGGAATCTTTTAGGAGGGCAAGTGACTCTTTCTCCCACAGAAGCATTCACATAGACACATTACTCTTTCTTGTCTATTTCAATATATGTGCACACAAATATACACACCTATATTCTAAGATAATAAATGTGTCCAATATTCTAAAGTGCCAGGGCTAGTAGAGACTTAATAGCCATAATATATCTAACCCACTCTTAAGTCTTAAAGAAATAAATTGATTTTTAGTAGTATATCAGTAAATCCCAAGTCTTATTCGACCTAGATCTTCCCTTTTTTCCTTTAATAGCACATCCTCTTGAATATTGAGTCAGACCTTTATTTAATGTCACTTCCTCCAAGAAGTCTTCCCTGATCCACCCCCTCCCCAAGCACACCCATCATTCTCCTTCCCTGGATTTATTTACTCTTCATGTCATTGATTATCACCTGACATGCCATGTGTTTAATCTTTCTTTTATTTATGTCCTGTCCCTCCTTTTAAAAGGTATACTCCTTGACGGCAAAAGCTTTTATTTTTATTACTTTTTATGATTTTATTCTAGGTGCCTAGAGCAGCACCTAGAATGTAATAGCAATTCAATAAAAATTTGTTAAATAACTATATATAAAGTTAAATTTAAAATTCAGGAACTAAATTATATATACAACATACACACATACACACACATAAAATTATGTGTAAATACACCAATAGTTAACAGTAAAATTGGAACTGTAACATTGATGGGATGCAACTGGTTTCTTTTGTATTCTAATGCTCTAATGTGTTACATTACTTTTATTGGTGGGCTACGTACCTGGGTGGGGTGTTGCCAGAGTGGGCAGTTTGCTACCAAGAATTCTCACATTAGCACTTCAGTAAATGCACAGCACTCTAGAATCTTTTCTTCAACTTTGCAAGCTCAACTATGATCTTTTTCACAACCTGAGAGATCATTCCTCTGTGGAACTCACACTAACCTTGCTTACAAAAGACTAATATATATATACACCCAAATGCAACTTATGTCTTTAAAATAAGACATTTAACTGCCCGGGGAACTGTATTGTATCCCATTGATTCAGTGATTACAGAATCAGATCAATAGTATTTGGTTTTAAGATTTTGATGTTTAATGTGAGTGATTGTTCTTTATGGGATCAGGCTGCTCCTGACCACAGGCAGAGGAAGCCTGCTGGCCAAGTGACCCCCTAGTCAGAGCTGGGATGTATAGCAAATGTGCCACTGTGACTTTGCCAACTTCCATTACTGACCATCTACTTCCTTTTCTGATTGACAGGTTTTTTCTTATAACATGTTAATACAACTTAACCTATAGTAGCTTTTGACAAGCTAATATAGCCAGCTTTGTTGTACTTTCTGCTTCTGGATCTGAGCAATATCTGTATTTCAGGCATGTTTTGCATTTATCTAATGTCATTATTATGCTTTGATTTTATAGATAATTCCCAGAGACTGAGGAGTACCTTCTTTTTACTGTTGCCTACATTAGATTTATAAAAAATAATTTCTAAAGTGAGAAAGGTAAATAATCCACATTCTGAGAAGTTCCTTTTCATATCATGTTTTTAAAAATATAGATGCTTCATAGCCCAAGTGTCCATCAAGTGATGAACATATGAAGAAGGTGTGGTGTGTGTATATATATATATATATGTATGTATATATATATATATGTATATACATATATATATATAATGGAATATTACTCAGCCACAAAAAAAGAAAGAAATCTGCCACTTGCAACAATGTGGATGGAGCTAGAGAGTATAATGCTAAGCGAAATAACTCAGTCAGAGAAAGACAAATATCATATGATTTCACTCATATGTGGAATTTAAGAAACAAAACAAACAAGCAAAGGGAAAGAGAGAGAGAGAAAGCAACAAACCAAGAAACAGACGCTTAGCTATAGAGAACAAACTGAGGGTTACCAGAGGGGAGGTGGGGGGGGATGGGTGAAAGAGATGATGGGGATTAAGGAGGGCACTGGGTTGAGCACCAGGCGTTGTATGGAAGTGTGGAATCACTGTATTGTACACCTGAAACTAATATTACACCGTATGTTAACTAAATGGAATTAAAATAAAAACTTTTAAAAATATGCATAAATGCTTCAGAGCTTATAACAGGGTCCCAGCTTGAATCTGAGTATGTTCTCCTCAGATTTACTATATCTGCCCATTGCAAAAGGACTGGTGGGACAGGCTCACCAGGGATCTAATTTAATGATGATCAATGTATTTCCTAGGAAAGAACTCATCCTCAGGATAGTCAATGGTCATGGCTTGGAAGGGAGACATGAAGGAGAGCATAGCATGTGACTGTCACTCGGACTTCCCTCCAGCCCACACCTGCGGCAGCTTGCACCCATAGGAGCCAAAGTCCTTCTTTCTCTGAAGCTTCCATGTGTCCTTCAGACCGTGAAATATCAGCAATATTGGTACGCGTGGTAGCCAGGTGGTGACAGCTTTGTGCCCATTGCAGCCACGGAGGGTGACAGTTTCAAAGCCCCGCATATCGAGGGAATAGAGGGCAGTGCCCTCACTGCCAGGCACTGAGTAACGGGAGCGTTGGCAGCTGTGGTCCTTGAGGTGGGCGTGGGCCCTGGTGACGTAGCTGAGTGCGGCATCCACAGTAACTGGAGTCGTCATTATGGGGAGCCAGGAGAGGAGATGTCTTGAAGTTTACATGACGGAGATTTCTCTAGACCTTTAGACTAGGTCACCCAATCTGAGAGAGCGGAACTTTCTACAGACCAAGTGAGAACAGAAATGCAGAAATATTGCTCTGTGACTGTCGTTTTAGCCTCCTTTGCCAAGGCAGATGTAGCCTGGGAAGTTTGGATAACACACCTAAAAGTTCCATCTCAGTTGAATGGAATCATTTCGCTTATGGAAGATGACTCAATCTCAGATGACCAAAGACCAAGTAATCACTATTATTCCTTTTTTTTTTTAATTTTTTTTTAAAGATTTTATTTATTTATCTGAGAGAGAGACTGAGAGAGAGAGAGCACATGAGAGGCGGGAGGGTCAGAGGGAGAAGCAGACTCCCTGCCGAGCAGGGAGCCCGATGCGGGACTCGATCCCGGGACTCCAGGACCATGACCTGAGCCGAAGGCAGTCGCTTAACCAACTGAGCCACCCAGGCGCCCCATCGCTATTATTCCTATTAAAATCAAGCTATATCTACCTTTTTAAAAATGGTTGTTTAAAAATTGGGGGAAAATTATTTAAAAAATGCAGAGTACAAATGACATAAACACCCTTCCTGCCGCTCAAAAAGAACATTAACATTTTGCCATATGTTCTCTAGACCTTTCTCTTTTAAGAAAAAGCATCACTGTTAAGGATACTGTCCCCTACACTCTCTTCTCCACTCCCTTTCCCATCCCTCACCTTCTGTCCCAACAGGAAATAATGGATGCAATTTTTAAATACACAACAAATAATATAACACATTGTTTATGGATACATAAATACATATACTATTTATAGAAAAGTATTGCACAGCCATAATCTCACTCCTCCTTTTCAACTGAGTGTGAGAACATGAGAGAAGGAAGTTGGGATCTGGAAACCAGAGATAAAATAGTTTCTTCCCTCAGCAATTCTTCCTTTTCAGAACCTGGAAGAGGAGGAGACTAGGAGAGACCTGCAGTTGATCTCCAAACAGTGAGTAGCTGGAGGCACCATGACACCAGCCAAGCCTAAAGGATAAAGCAAATCCCTGGGCATGGCTTTTGATTCCAAGCCAAGCAATTCAAGGTAAGCTACAAAAAGCTTCTAATCAAGGCCAACATGTATTTGATTACCATAAACAGGTATATCAGTAAAGTTAGTTTAAAAGTTACCCAGGTTTTCCATAATCTTTCCTTAGTCTTGATTTGCTTTAATAGTGACTATAAATCGGGGTGCCTGGGTGGCTCAGTCATTAAGCGTCTGCCTTCTGCATAGGTCATGATCCTGGGGTCCTGGGATCGAGCCCCACATAGGGCTCCCTGCTCCGCGGGAAGCCTGTTCTCCCTCTCCCACTCCCCCTGCTTGTGTTCCCTCTTTCGCTGTGTCTCTCTCTGTCAAATAAATAAATAAAATCTTAAAAAAAAAAAAGAGTGACTATAAAGCTTCCATTAAGCACAATAGTCATTAAAAGTATTGAATAAGGTTTTCAACTGAAGAGCAAAAATAATGTACAAATTGGGGATTATATATCAAGGGTCAGATTTCTAATTAAACAAGGAGATTAAACCTGTTATTTATCTCTGCTCCTTCCTAAAACCCAACCAATATTAATATTAAAGGAATAAAAATATATTAACTCTCACGTTTTCAGAGCATGGGTAAGAGCTTGGCCACTGACCCTAGATTGGGGAGAGAGAGTGCAAGTCTCCCAGGACACAAACCACAGAAAACAAGAGAGCAGACAAGAGCAGAAGAGAAGTATCAACAAAGTTCTGGAAGCTAGAAAAGAGGTGGTCTTTTGGTACCAGAGTTACTCAAAGAGGGAGGACTGGAAAGTACCATGGTGGAGAATATGGGAAGAAGACAAGAAGTACTATCTCTTCACACCATAGGATTCCAGAAAGAGTCAAGATTTGGAAGTGCTGGGAGACAAGGCTGACTGATAAATCACACCCCCAATTTTTCTCAATTGAGTAGATAATCAGTTAGGACCTAGATGCAGGAGCCAGCCAATAGAAATCAAAATTTTGGTTTGTCACCTTTAAAGGGGAATCCTGGATTGGATCCTGGACCAGAAAGGTGTGTGGAAGAGCTCATGAAATTCAAATAAGGTCTGTGGACTGGTTTACTGTATTGTGTTGTGAATCTCCTGCTCTCTATCTTTGTACTGTGGTTAATAAGACATTAACATCAAGGGAAGCTTAACGAAGGGTATATGGGAACTCTCTACTATTGTAGCAACCTGCCCACAAGTCTAAAATCATCCCAAGACTTAAATATTTTTTATATGTCTCCTTTATTACTGATAACACCCTTATTAGAAAATACAGATTATTCTGCCTGAATCAGATGAATGTGCCAACTCCATTCCTGAATTAGATCTGCCCAATCACAATCACAGGCAATGATGTGCCAACTCCATGGGAGAAACCAGCAGGCCCTAAACTGACTTGTGGCTGAAAGCTGATCAGAAAGCTCACTCTCTATACAGGAGCAAACTTTAAATTTAAGATTTTAGGCTCACCTAAAAGAAAGGAAAGAGGAAAAGACTGCCCACTTCTCCCATACTGTACTATTAAGTCACTCTTATAGCCTCGGGAAAAGCAAAGGAGGGAGAAGGAAGAACCCAGGAGGATTATTCTAATGCAGTAATCTCAGACTTTTGAGTCTCAAGACCCCTTCACACTATTAAAAATTATTGAAGATCTGAAAGAACTTTTGTTCATGTTGGTTTTATATGCATAAATATAGATACAGAGATATTTACCATAAAGCTGGTACTTATTTATTAATTTATTTAAATAATATTAGTAAACCCAGCACATATTAACATAAATAACATATTTTATGAAAGATAATTATATATCCCAAAACAAAAAAATACAGTGAGAAGAGTGGCTTTGTTGCACATTTTTACAAATTTCTGTGATGTCTGGGCTTCACAGAAGACAACTAGATTCTCTTACCTGCTTCTGCATTCAATCTGTTGTGATATCATACATCACGTTACCCTGGAAAATTTTTCTGTATGCTCATAGAAGAATGTGAATGAAAACGGCAAATAATATCTTAGTATTATTATAAAAATTATTTTGACCTTTCAGATCCCCAGGACACACTCTGAGAACCGCCGTTTTAATAAATGCCCTCTCTACATGCAATAATGGCAAAGCATACGTTCCCCCAAAGGAGACGGTGAAGACCTGTGAAGGTGGGAGGAAGGGTGAGTCTGAACCAAACAGCATTGGTTGAAAGGCTGCCTATGAAGCTGTTAAGTCCCTACTCCTAGGTCCCCTCTCTTACCTCAGGTGACTATCTCTTTTATGCTGGTAATTTACTGAGAGGCAAAGCCCAGACAAGCTCCAGACTCAGGGTGCCAGCCAGAGCTGAGACCCTACTAAACAGGAAAACTGGGTGAAATCATGCATAAGGTGCAATGAGATCCCAATTGCCTTGGCCCCATTTGGCTTTTAAAATCCTGGCAGCCTAGTTTGTTATCCAGCCCCCAACACACACATCCAAAGCAAGAGATTGGGTCATTTTTCTCTGAGGAAATCGAACAACCCAAGAAAAAAAGACCTATAAATACTGATAGCTGGGATATGCATCAATGAAACAACACCAAACAATTACCCTAAATTAAAGCCCACATTTTGACAAGGCCTGCCTCTGCACAGTGTTCCAATCAGCTTTTGAGGCATCACTCTTCAGTGCTAATAGACAGTCCAGGATTACTAAGCCAAACATTTTCAGAAAGCATCCAATGGGGGAAAAAAATAGACCAAATGATAAAGGTAGAATTAAAGTGCAAAAAACTTTAAAAAAAGAAAGAAACCTTCATCAAACAACAAAGAACTTCTTGAAAGTTAAAAATATCAAAGCAGAAATTTAAAAATCAATAAAAGTTTTGGAAGATACAGTTGAGGAAATCCTTCAAAAAGTAGAGGAAATCCTTCAAAAAGTAGATCAAAGAAAAATGGATAGAGAAATAGAAAAAATAATACTAAGAAAACCAGAGAATCAACACGGGTTAAACAGGCAATAAATTTGACCCCCAAAAAAGATAACTGAGAAAAATCATCAAATAAATAAAAACAAAAATTCCACAGAATTAAAGAGCTTGAGTTCCTAAAATGAAAGAGGCTGTCACATACCCAGGAAAAAGTCTGCCTCTGAAACAATTAAATCCCTATTCCTAGGTCCCCTCTCTTAGCTGGCACAATCAGGTGATATCTCTTTCTATGCTGGCAATTTACCAAGAGGCGAAGTCCAGACAAGCTCCAGAATGAAGCTTGGTATATGAAGAAGAAAAACACACACACACCTAGATACGAAGCTCCAGAATACAAAAGTTAAAGAGAAAAGCCTAAAAGCTGTAAGAACACAAGAACAAGGAACACATGACAGTGGAGATTCAGAATGGCTTGAGCTGACAATAATAACTCAGAAAACTACATGATAATGATAGTGGAGCGATGCATTCAAAGTTCTGAAGAACACTACCATCAACCTAGAATTCTAAACCCAAACCTTCATTCAGGGATGAGGACAGATTAAAGACATGTTCACAAATGCAAAGGCTGAAAAAGATTACTTCCCAGCCAACTTTTTTCAAGATGCTACTACAAAATGTAATGCAGGGCACCTGGGTGGCTCAGTTGGTTAAGCGTCCGACTTTGGCTCAGGTCAAGATCTCAGGGTCCTGGGATCGAGCCCCACATCAGGCTCCCCGCTCAGCAGGGAGTCTGCTTCTCCCTCTCTATCTGCCTCTCTCTCTCCCCCTGCTCGATCTCTCTCTCTCAAATAAATAATATCTTTTTAAAAAAAGAAGAAGAAGAAGAAAAGAAAATGTAATGCACCAAAAGGAATTAGTCAACCAAAGAGAAAAAACATGGAATCCAGGATAAAAGATGTTGTAGCCCGTCTTCAAAGTGGACCCAAATGAGCCCCTCTTCCTGGAATTCACACCCTTGTACAGTTCCCTCCACGTTGGACAAGGATTAGTCTGTGTGACCAAGAGAAAATGGCAGGAGTAACAATCTGTCACTTCTGGGATTATGTTATAAGGGACACTGAGGCTTCCATCTTGGTTGCTCTCTTGCACTCTTTCTCAAGTCACTCACTTTGGGGGAAGTCAGCTGCTGTGAGATGAGCAGCCCATAGAGAGGTCCCTTTGGTGAGAGATTGGATCTTCCTGCCAGGAGCCACAGGAGTAAGTTTAGAAGCAGATTCTCCCACATCAGTCAAGCTTCAGATACTTGCAGACTCTTGAGAAACCCTGAACCAGAGCTATCTAGCTGAGCTATTCCTGGATTTTTGACGCACATAAACTGTGAGAAAATAAATGCTCATTGTTTTAAGCTGCTAAATTTTGGAATGATTTGTTACACAGCAATAGACAATCCAACCCAGAGGAGAAGTGAAAGAAATTCCCAAAATAAGAAAGCCCCAGGGCGACAGCCCTGTAGCAATCTTGGCATCCAGTCCAGGTTTGAGCAGGAAGCCAGAGGGCTCTAAGGAAGGATGTCTCCCCGCCTAAAAAAAATCAGAAATGATATAATTGTCTTATATAGCTCTTTTGATAGAAAGCCGTGCATTCCTCTGGAAAACAGTACAGAGGTTCCTCAAAAAGTTGAAAATAGAGCTACCATATGATCCAGCAATTGCACTACTAGGTATTTACCCCAAAAATACAAATGTAGGGATCCGAAGGGGTACGTGCACTCCGATGTTTATAGCAGCAATGTCCACAATAGCCAAACTGTGCAAAGAGCCAAGATGTCCATCGACAGATGAATGGATAAAGAAGAGGTGGTATATATATACAATGGAATATTATGCAGCCATCAAAAGGAATGAGCTCTTGCCATTTGCAACGATGTGGATGGAACTGGAGGGTGTTATGCTGAGCGAAATAAGTCAATCAGAGAAAGACATGTATCATATGACCTCACTGATATGAGGAAATCTTAATCTCAGGAAACAAACTGAGGGTTGCTGGAGTGGAGGGGGATGAGGGGGATGGGGTGGCTGGGTGATAGGCATTGGGGAGGGTATGTGCTATGGTGAGCACTGTGAATTGTGCAAGACTGTTGAATCACAGATCTATACCTCTGAAACAAATAATATAGTATATATTTAAAAAAGAAGAAGAAGAAGAAGATAGCAGAAGGAGAAGAATGAAGGGGGGAAATCGGAGGGGGAGACGAACCATGAGAGACAATGGACTCTGAAAAACAAACTGAGGGTTCTAGAGGGGAGGGGGGGAGGATGGATTAGCCTGGTGATGGGTATTAAAGAGGGCACGTACTGCATGGATCACTGGGTGTTATACGCAAACAATGAATCATGGAACACTACATCAAAAACTAATGATGTAATGTATGGTGATTAACATAACAATAAAAAAAGAAAGTCGTGCATTCATTTACTTCAATATGAATATACATTTAGTTACATTGACAAACACTTTAGTTTCCGACTAGAAGTGTTAACAGGTACAAAAAAAGCTGAGCAGAAGAAAAATTTGAATAATTATTAACTCTAGGGGAGAAAAAGATCGTTAAAGAAAGGAAATGTAACTCAAGTACATATGTAGCCCAGCTGTGAACAGTATTTATAAAGTCATAGTAATGTAGACACCAAATACTGATTTACACCAAAATTATAATAATTCCACTGAGTGTATGAAGAAATGAAAGTGTGCATAGCAGGGAGTGGGTAGTGGTAGGGTGTGCCATTTAAGAAAGCTGAAACTTAGCTTCTATAGTAGGAAATCAATAGATAATGTGTAAAATGTAAAGATCAAAAAATTGCAGTGTAAGTATGTTACAGAGAAATTCAAAGGTTAATACCAAGATAAGAGCTAAAAGCATTGGAATGGTTGACTCTGGGAAGCAGAAATTAAGGGTGGCAGTATTGGGGCCGTATGGTGCTCTTCCACTATAAGCCTTAATATTCTCTTAAAAACAAACAAAACACCTTGATTAAAATAAAATTCTAACTTAGCAGTATTTACCCACCGTAGGATAAAATCAAGATACAATGTCTATAATTAATAAATCACAAAATCGAAAATGTCTTCAGCTATTTGTCAGTAGCCACAAGAAGATACCAAAAAGAGAAGTAATCAAATGTGCTTTCCTCTGGGAGGTAGGACTGGGAATGGCGTTCCAATATTTATTACTGTGTTACAAACTACCCCAAAATTTAGTAGTTTAAAACAAAAAGAATGGCGGGCCGCCTGGGTGGCTCATTCGGTTAAGCGCCTGCCTTCGGCTCAGGTCATGATCCCGGGGTCCTGGGATCAAGTTCAAACCAGGCTCCTTGCTCAGCGGGGAGCCTGCTTCTCCCTCTCCCTGTGTCGCTCCCCCTCCTTGTGCTCTCTCTCTCTCCAACAAATAAATAAATAAAATCTTTTTTAAAAATTTAATAAAATAAAACAAAAAGAATCAGGGCCAGAAACAAAAACAATGAGGGCTTGGTAGGAAAGGTTTTTCTGCTCCCCACGGCCAGCTGGGATAGTGTGAGTGCCCTGGCCCCAGACTCCAGCCACGCACAGCCTCTGAGAGCCAGCTCTTGGATTCTGACTCCTGTGTTCCGTCCTACGCCCACACTAAATTCCTAATGTGACTTTATTCATTCAAGCTGTTTTGCAAACTTGCTGTCAGCCTCTAGGAATAAGAGAGAAAATCATCCAGATCAGAGACGGAGGGCCACGGAACATGTGGGGAGCCCTGCCCGAAGGACTCCACTCTCCCCAGAGCCCAAGTCGAGAAAGCAGCAGGGGATTTGAAAAGCATTAGTGACGCGCTGCTTTCCTTATCCCCGGGTAGCCCTCAGAGTTTGGGTTTCCTCTCTGAGCCAAGCAGAGATGGGCGATTTATACATTTCAGGATGAGACCATAAATGGGGCGGCCTTTTCCTGCGTTTCTCCTGCATGTTTTCAAAGAAAAAGAACTGCGCCCGGCCCTGACCTGTTACCTCATCTCCACGAGTCCCAAGTCACATGCCTGAACAACGAGCTGGGTGACAGGGAAGCTGTCTGTCATACAGAGTCCTGCCAGGAGACAAGCAGCTCTGAATGAGAGAATGAAGAAAGAAATGCCATTCCCAGACCTCTTTCCCTTTGAAACTGTCCCAAGACTGAAGCTTGACTCCTTTGTGTCTGAAGTCAAGTGAATGAATCTGGTTGGGTGACTTTTAAGGTTGGACACAGGTGACATTTTTAAGGGTTGCATCTGAGAACACCCCATTGCTTTGACACTGGGTTGTGAAGAGGAAAACAATCCAGCCCCACGTGTCACAGGACTTTCTTTTTGAGCAAAGAGCCTATCTTAAAACAATTTTACTTCATGCGAGTTATGGTGATTTTGAAAACTGGTTTCCTTTTTTTTTTTTCTTTTTGCTTTGCCTTTTGCTTTTGTCTAAAATTCTACTATAGCAATAATATAAAATGTAAACTGGGCTGGAGCTCTTCTATTCCCTGGGTGAATCAAGATCGGCAATTACAACGAGGAAGAAATAATACAGCAAGGCTAATGGCTATCAACAGGTAATACAAAGACCTTAGCTTCATGCTCATGAAGCCTTTTTTCTCAACTTACTGTCATTCACTCTGTTGAAGATGTTTACATATAATAAAATGACCAAAACAAAAAAACAAAAAAGCTGAAAAAAGACAGTTTAAGCCTCCTATTCAGTTTACCTTCCTTTATGCAAGTCTTGTGAGTTGTCTACTCTTTTATTTATGTATTTAAAAATTCAAAGGAAATTGCTAACCTGAAATTTCCAAACATACCAGAGAGTGCACAGTATGTACATCAATTAATCAAGAGTTACCATAAAATTACAGAAGACTGAAAGAAGTCTCCAGCAAGAAACCAGTATGCTTTCACCTCCAGAGTTCTGCATCATTTGGCTAATCAGAAAATATTTATTGGGGGAAGTATCTTTCAGGTACTCTTCTAGGCTCTGGGGGACATAGCAGTGTTCTGGATGTCTATCACTGCAAAATGAGATATCCCAAAATATAGTGGCTTAAAAAATAGCGATCATTTTATTATTAAGCCACATAGTTCTAGAGATTGACTAGGGTAACCTAGACAGTTGTCTCTTGGGGTCTCTGATACAGTTTCAGTCAGATGGTGACTTGAGCCTGGAGTGATCACAAAGGCTTCCCTCAATGACATGGCTGGCAATTAATGCTGGACCTCAGCTGGGGGTGTCACTGTATCAATTAAATATAGCTTATTCTTGTAGTCTGGGTCTCCTCACAGCATGGCAGCAGGGTTCCAAGACTGAGAATCCCAAAGGACTGGGAGGAAGCCATATTGCCTTGGAAATCATATAGCATCACTTCTGCCAATAGTCATAGGCCTGCCAAGATTCAAGGAGAAGAAGCATAGATCCATACATCTCTCGATGGAGGAGTGTCAATGTCACATTCTAAGAAGATAAGAGCTCTCGTGGCCATCTTGCAAATTCATATATGCCATGGAAAGTAAACAAAAAAGTAAAGTCTCTGCCCTTGTACATATGTTTAGGGACAAAGGGAGCCTAGCAATAAAAAAATCAAGAGATAAATACAGGAAATATCAGGTGATAATAATTCTAGGAAGAAGAATAAGGGAAAGGAAAGGGTATTTACTGTATCATTTATTTTATAGAGAGTGGTCACAAAAGTCTTCTCTCATAAGAGGCCATTTGTGCAGAGATTCTGGAGCAAATGAGCCATGCAGATAGTAGAGCAAGAACATTCCAGATGAAAGAAACAGCAAGGACAAAGATCACAAGGGAAGAGAGTGCCTCATGTGGTCAGGGAATGACCAGGAAGCCAGCGTAGTCGAAACAGTAACAACACCTCAAGAAGGGGGCAAAGAGGTTGCTGGAGACCAATTTCACAAAGCCTTTGGCCAAAGTGAGGACTACGGTCTTTGCACTGAGTGAAATAGGAAGCCATGGAGAATTTTTAAGGGAAATACCAAACTGACTTGCATTTCATAGGACAACTCCGGCTACTGTGTGAACAGCCAGATCAAGGGTGGCAGAGGGAGACCAGTTGAGAGATTTGCAATCACCCCAGTGTGCAGTGATGGTTCCTTGAACAAGGTATTAGCAGTGGACATGGTACGAAGTGATCAGGTTTTGATGCTAAAAATATTAAACTCCTTTTTTTTTTGCATTCGGATAATAAGCCATTTTTTATTTATTTATAGCCATTATTTATAGCCATTTATTTTTTGTCTATTGATCTAAATATTAAAACCTGGGCTTAAATAATAAATTTTGAAAGATAAAAATGCATCAGTTTTCATTGGGCTGTACATCACAAGCAAATTTTCTTTGGCGTTATGGGTTATCTCAAACACTTTGGAAAACTTTCCCTTCTACAACTTAAATATATTTCCCTCCTTTGACATAGTCTAGTCCCCGTATTCAAAGTAAAATGCAAACTTAAGGTAATCATCACTGAGGCCAAAAACCATTTGACTGAAATATCTAGGCAACTGAAGAAAAAGTGTTTCAGGGGTCCATACGACCTAGGTAATTACCTCAAATTTCCACTTCCCTTTACATTTCAGGTAACAGTAGCAGCTGGGGTGAATGAAATTCATGGGTAAGAAAAAATGTCACCCCTGTGAGGTAAATGGCTTTTTGTAGGACAGGAGAGTAAATCTCTCTTCAGGGTCCTAGGTGCCCTAAAGGAGGTCGTTCCCTCCCACACATCAGATCACTTTATTCCCAGGGAGTTTTCGGTTCATGCCAGCTCATTGACCACACAGTCAGGATGGTTAGGCAGCCCTTAATAGATTATGGGTTATTTCCTTATTATGTTTGCTAAATGGTGGTGCATCTAATCATTTTTCTCATGTAGGGAAATTTCATGAGGTCTCTCTGGCCTAGCCAAATCCCAAAACAGGATTCCCTGTTTATTCCCTACTGCCGTAACTAAAAGTTAGTTGAACCAATTAAAGAGTACATAATAAGCCAATTAGTTGTTCCTCGCTTTTCTTAATGAGTGCATGATGTGTGCCTGCTCAAATTACAGCTCACTTGATAAGATTCTTTGCTATGCTTCTACCACTACAATTTGGCATTATTTCATTTCTTTCAGTATCCACAGCATCAATCCAGTAGCTGAGATTCTCCTTTGAGATTCCATAGGAATTAGGCTTGTTTTTTTTTTTTACAAGATAATCATTCACCCTTCAAATCCAGCATCATGACCAGCAATCCGAAGGGCTGCACCACGGCCCCTCAGCAAAAGTAAGCTGAAGCCAAACCATATTCTGAAGATGAGGCACTTTCCTGGGGAATCGGCCGACACTTCAGATATAAGGGATTGTTATTTCCAAACTTACACTATTATCTTGCTGCCACCAGAGGTTAATCACCAAGTTCTGTTAGGTTCTCTTTGCCGTGATTCATCTACCAAGATCAAGCACGAAAGACCTATCCAAGGCCAAGATCCTATCCATAGATTATGAGGAAAGAGAAACTCTTAGATTATTGTAAAGCAGCCAGCTCTAGTATCCAAAGAGAAAACAACAAGCTATAGGAAAAAATTTAAAGAGAAAGAAAAGAAAAAAAAGAAAAAATTTTGTAACTTTGTCAACATTTATTTTCACCAAACAACTCATTAAATCACTATAAAAGTCAACGCATATGGTTGGATATGACAGTTTAAATTCCAGAAAGAGTTATAAGTCAAGTTAAACTCATAATACATAATGTAGTCGGGGTGTCTCATCCGTGAATTATAACACTTTTATTACATCCCAACTGCAAATTATCAACTTGTTCTCTGTCCTGCCAATCTCTTGATTAAATGAGGGACTGGTAGGCATTATGAAAATATATTATGGTAAAGGATGACTCTATCATTTGTCTCGGTTCTTTCAACATCCTTATTTAAAGCTTTATCACTGGAACAGCTGGCCCTAACTGAATTGTTGATTTAGTAAAGTGATAGCAGCAGGGACGAAATAGAAAAAAAAAATTTTTTTTGGCCTAAAAGGCCTATGTTCTATAGTCATTATCTTGCTGTGTCTCCTCACATCTTTCTCTAATATTTGTGTGCCTTTGATACTTTGGTGTCCATTTTGATCACTTTAGCTCCTTCTCTTCAAAGTTATTCTTGCTTTACAGGAGTCATTCCCACGGGCCCAACTGAAGGGTATTTTACTCTGTGTCTTACACTGATAATGGGGCAATAACTTGTACCCATCAAGTTTCCCCATAAAATGGTTTAATGTCTTGGAGCAATGCCGGTATGTCAGCTGAGCGAGTGAATCAAGTAGATATCATTTCACATTTATCAAAGACCCACAGTGTATTAGGTAAGGAACTTGCTTAAAAATTATCCTCTTGTAGGGGCACCCGGGTGGCTCAGTCGTTAAGCGTCTGCCTTCCGCTCAGGTCATGATCCCAGGGTCCTGGGATTGATCCCCACATTGGGCTCCCTGCTCCATGGGAAGCCTGCTTCTCCATCTCCCGCTCCCCCCCACTTGTGTTCTCTCTCTCGCTAGCTCTATCAAATAAATAAATAAAATCTTTTTTAAAAATCCTCTTTTAGAAGTTTAGATTCTATTTTTTTTGTTTAGATTCTAAAACTAAAGGACACATATTTCAAAATATAAATAAGTGTCTATATATTGATTGATTTTAATAATTTTCCTTTTATTTGTATTTGTTTTGATCAAAGTGGTTCACCTACTTTTTTCTAGTTGCAAAGAAACACATATTCATTATAGAAAGTTTTGGAAATAAAAAGTCCTAAAAAAAAAAAAAGAAAGAATCATCCACAGTCCCAAAACCTGAAGAATGGAGTAGTAACATTTTCCAGTTTTCACAATTAATTCTGATTTATGTTCTCCATTCATAGTAAAGAGAAAAAAAATCATGCATTTCTAGCAGAACTTTTCTCAAGGAAAAAACCATCTTTGTTTAGAAACATACCTAAATAGATGGGTTTGATGATAAACTTGAAGCCCACGGGTTTGGCTTGACCATCTTAAGACAAGACAAAAGAGTATCTAAATAGTTTTCCCCCAGAAATGGACAGGAATCTTAATCTAAGAGGAGAGAGAAGAAATTAAAGAAGAAAGGGGTGCCCCTGGCAAAGTAAAAGAAATGTCCAGTAATTTTTTTTTAAAGATTTTATTTATTTGACAGAGAGAGACACAGCAAGAGAGAGGACACAAGCAGGAGCAGAGGGAGAGGGAGAACTGGACTCCCCACTAAGCAAGGAGCCCGATGTGGGACTCGATCCCAGGATCCTGGGATCATGACCTGAGCCGAAGGCAGACGCTTAACGACTGAGCCACCCAGGCGCCCTGCCCAGTAATTTTTAAGGCAGTCTATCTGAAGGGTAGAACAAGAATGTCTAATAGGCTCTTAATAAAAGCAATGAATACAGACCCTCTGACCCTCCAGGTCAGCTACTAGCAACCCCAAATTTTTCAGTAAAGTCTGAAATACACAGCATCTTAAGTTGGTGGGACTTTGGGGAGAAAACACATTGGATAAGAGCAATATGCAGCAAGATAACATTGTGCAGGGGAAAAAAAACAGCATCCAAGAGGGCAAAATGCAGATGGGAAATCAAATAGGGAATCCAAGCACGAACTCACAGCCAGAAGCAATTACAAAAAATGTCACTTCCCTAAAATCCCAGAGATAATGGAAAAAACATTGAGTTTCCCAATGGGATGGGGACATAAGCCAAATTTTATTTAAATATCAAAACAGATGACTCCCAGCAAGCTGGAAGTTTCAGACCCAGTATGTGGGTTACCTTTTTAAGAAAATACTGGAAACTTTAGATAATGATGATGATGCTTACACACTTAAAGGTAGATGTGATGGAGAAGACTATGGGAGTATTCTAAAAAGACTGTTCAGTCAGTGAAGTAGCCAAATAAAATTCCAATATTTGCCAAGCACTTCCAGAGACAATTTGCTCAAGTAGGTAGAACACAATCCTGATTGCATCCAGGTTTCAGATCTGTCCCATTAACAGCTTCTATATTTTTTTAGGATTTTATTTATTTATTTGAGAGAAAGAAAGAGGGTGCGTAAGTGAGAGAGCACGAGTAGGAGGAAAGGCAAAGGGAGAAGCAGACTTCCTGCTGAGCACAGAGACTGATGTGGGGCTTCATCCCAGGACCCTGAGATCATGACCAGAGCCAAAGGCAGACACTTAACTGACTGAGACACCCAGGTGTCCTCCATTAACAGCTTCTAAATCTACTCTCCCTATCCACAGCTAGCTGTTTAAGGACTCTTTGGCAATGGTTACATGGTAATGAGGAAGGAAGTAGAGAACAGGGTTGACAAAGTATAAATCCATTTGCATTATAACATTGTGCTATGCCTTAAATCACAGGCAAAAGAGACTATGGGATATAACCTTCAATTCACAAAGAAAACCACATAGTGGTACCAACTACAGTCCAGTGATCAGGTGAAGGAAAGTCAGAATAGGAGAGAGAGAGTGGAAAAACAAAGAAAAGAAAGCAAGAAACCCAATCAAGCAGAAAGTTTAAGCTCGGGTTAGAAATTCAAAGTAGAATCAGATTATGAAGGCTAAAAAGAAGACTGAGTCTCAGTTTATTAGGAAATGGAGAGCCAGTGTAGATCCTTGATCAAGGACTGCCATGACAAAAGTGGCACATGAGAAAAATCAATTGTATCTACTGAGAGAGATGAAATATAGTATGGAGAACACCCAAGAAGTTTGCTACAGTAATCCAAGTTCCAAGTGATGAGAGATGTGACTTAAATGGGCTCCATAGTGCCATCTTCATGGTGATATGGCCACATGGAATAGGAACCTGAGAGCAATTACACAAAGAAACAAGAATTGAAGTGCCTCTTCTACTTTATTGTCTAAAGTTCTAATGGATTAATAAGAAAGAATAAATGGAGACAAGAGGGAGATGCTGAGGAGTCATGTGGAATAGAGTTTAAGTAGGAAAACTTAGCAGTGTATTCGTTTCCTACTACTGCTGTAACAAGTTGTCACAAATTTAGGGGTTTGAATAACACAAATGTATTACCTTCTGTAAGTCTGTAAATAGCATCCTCTGTTTACTCTCATGGGCCAGAACCTTGTCATGTGGTCTCACTTAGCTGGGAGATGGAGGTATGTGGATCTGAGATGGGCCAGCCAGCCAACAGTGTCTGTTACATCCATAAAACGATTTCCTTCATGGAATCAGAAAGCTTTCAAATAGAAACTAACCAGTGCTTCACAATTAAGCACCAAGAATGAAAAAAAGAAGGGAGAGGAAGGAGAGGTGCAGGTAGAAAACATTTCCACAGAGAGCAATTTCTTGTTACTTGATAGCATTTATGGGACATCAGAAACTATTTCCTAGTGAGGTGGGAGTTTTTCCCTGGAGATATTTAAGGATTTTCAATTACAATCAAGTGGACAGAAATGTTTTATGATTTCTCTCCTCTTAGAAAGCAAGGAAATGGACAAAATAGTCCCCGGAGTTGCCATTTAATCCCAGTCTGTGCTTCTGGAATGTTAGGTTTCTATCTTCTCAGTACTGTTTAGGAAAGTGTTCCTGGGGAAAATCCAGAAACTTCAAGTGCAGGAATGAGGTCAGGAGAAAAAAAATGCCAGATATTTAAAAAAACAAAGATATCGAAATATTCCCAGGGATACATCAAGGCTGTGAATGGTTTGATATAATGTCATTTTTTGTTTGAATGATAGTTTTAGAGTCATGTCCCCTGTAATGATTCAAATTCCACACATGCGCTTCCTCCATATCTTCAAATATGTAAATCGACGATGAAAGTAAAAAAAAAAAAAAATCACAAAATCTTTCAAGAATCTAGTCCCTTAAGAGAGGATATTCTCATCCCAAATATTCAGGGAGGACTATCCACCTGAAAGAGAGAATGCATATCTGTGTGAGTGTGTAAGTGTGAGTGAGTGTGTGTATGTGTGTGTGTAAAAGAGAGATGGGGGAGAGAAAATTGGGAGGGGCAGCATTACAAAGCAACAGAAGTGTTTTTTATTAATAAAACTCTGAAAATACTGCATTCCACCTGTGCAGAAATTATTGAGAGCAGCTTTATTTTGCTGACCCAGCAAGAGATCTGGTTAGCAAATCTCCTGACTACATAAGAACACATTGTCAAATTATTTAATTTGTTAAGACCTTTAAAAAACAGGAGTCCTTGCCAGCCTATTCGCTACGGAGGCATATTTCTGGGTTGTGAGCTTTCCTTCACTACTCTTGCTAAAGCTACTATTCTCACTCCTCTCTGATCTGGCAGAGTCCTCCTCTTCCCACCCTCGGCTCCAAATCCCATTTTACCTACTTCTCTTTGTCCGAGAACCTGCATTATAGTCCTGAAATCTCATGTGTCCTTGTGCAGACTGAATATATTCATTGGTTCTCTGCAATAATCCTCTTGTCTAGGCTCATATAATTTATGAAAAGAAAATTTGTGAAAGTTTAAATGTGGTCTGCACCATATTTGATTTAATTCAGTGAATATTTATTGAGGGCCACCTAGAATTGTGCTAGTCAGTTTAAGGAATAGAAAAGAAATATATAGCACAGTCCTTCCTGTCAAGGAGTTTGCAATATTCCTGGGAATAAACTTTGGATGCTGAAGGAGTTACAGGATATAAGACAGTATAGAGCAACACAATTAAATTCTGTAACCAAGACCAAAATATAAGGTGCAGACAACATTATGTCTGCTCAGAGCAGGCAGGTTGGAGCTATGGGGAATAGTTCATAGAGGAGATGGAACTTGAGCTTGTCCTTGAGAGTTGTATGGATTTGGCTGGGTGCAGCAGGGATGAAAGGCACTTCAGGCAGTGGAAAAATTGTGAGTAAAACTGGAGAGCAGGGACAGAGGGCATGATGTGCTGGAGGGAATGTGAAGAAGCTAGCTTAACTAGCTAGCTTCTAGCTAGCTCTCTAACTAGAGAAGGGGAATGGAGGTCTCAGAGTTGTGTTAGAAAAAGCTGGGTAGAAAGAATATAACGAAACTACAGAAAGCCTTGAAGGGCACGGAAATGAATTTGAACTTGAATCATACGCTCTTAATCTCTCTCTCCGTTCCTTGTTGTTGTTGATTCTTTCACTGCCATCAGAGAACTCATTGGCAACCAGCATGACGTGTTGAGAATGTGGGCGGTAGAGAAAGAAAGCAGTGACTCTGCCTCATATATGACCTTAGCAAAGTCATTTAATTGCCCGAGCTTCAGTTTCCACTACTGTAAAAATGGGCAAATCAATGCCAGTAAGTCAAGGTTGTCATGAAAAACAGAGATAATGTGCATAATGTACCTTATGGGTATAAATAAATGGAGTCTTTTATGAGTTTTAGTCATTCTGTAACTATCTGTTGGATATCTACTCTATCAAATGATGTGTTCAGGACTAGGAAAAAGAAAACAAAAACACACAGCGCTTATTCTCAAGACATGAACAGATACAGTTTAAAACAATGGGGAGAGCAGCACCTTGGAGTTGAAGCTCATTACCACCATTTACTAGGTGTATGAATTTGGGGAAACTATTAGATCAGTCTGAACTTGGTTTCATCATCTGTACAACTGGTCTAACAGTATCCACCATATAGGCTAAGTTGGGAATTAAATACAAATATGTAAAGAAACCAATACAATACCTGATGACTGGAAGGACTCAATAAATAATATTTGTATCACAATGGAAAGACAGGCATTTTAAAAAAGCCCTTAAAACAAGAAGTAAATGACCGGAAGAGAGTTGAAGAAGTTTTCACAGATAACAAAGTCCCTGCACTGAGACTTAAATAGTGAACAGGATTTGCTGATGGGGCATGTATTGAGAGCATTCCTAGAAGAGGAAATAGCATGCAAAAAGGTACAGAAACATTAAAGGACTAGCAACTTCTGGGGCAAGCAGGTAATACAGTATTGCTAGATCATAATAAGTTCAAGGCAGAGGGTCCAGGAGGTGAGAATGGCCAGAAAGATGGGGGCCATATTATGAAGAGCCTAGAATGCACAGGGTGGGGTTTAGAGCCCATCCAATGGGCAATTGTCAGTTATTGTTTAATATTGAGTAGTAAAGTGACATGATTAGCACTATATACTGGAAAAGTCTCTGTGTTATGGAGGAAACGGCGGGAAGAGCAATAAGAAAACTATTAAAAAGATCCAGATGGAACAAGGAGATGGAGAAGATGTGATGATTATTGGAGATATTCAGGAGCTGGTTCCACCAAATTTAGCTTTGATCGGATTTCAGAGGAAGGTAAAGAGGAGCAAAGAATCTAGGATGCTTCTCCTTTTCTTGCTGGAAGATGATGCATTTCTTGAGAATAAGAATACAGATGGGAAGCAGGTTTTGAGTCAAGATGATATATCCTGTCCAGGACGTGAATTTGAGGTGCCTGTGGAATATTCAAGTAGAGACTTGGACATATTGTTCTGGAATGGAGAATGAAGAACTGAGCTGGCTGCTTGATATAAACCTGGACGTTGTTGACATGTATGGATGAAGGTTCGCTTTGAAAACAGACCTGTCCGGGGAAGAGGCAGTTCTCAAGTCAGCCCATCCCCCCCCTACTCTCAATAATTGAGTTGCTCAAGTAGACCCAAATCCTTGAGGGCGAAAAGATAAACCTCAGAACTAGAGTATGCCGCGGTATACCCAAGGTCAGAGAAACCCATTTTCTGGCATACCTGTCTTCTACATAGTGTAAGTTTCATTTGTCGGAAAGAGACGAGAGGGAGCATATGGAGAGCGGCTCTTGGATATTGAGGGACTGTGTACAGAATGACAATTACAAACAACACTGTCTCTAGAAAAGCACTTCATTTACAAAGCAGATTTGACAGCTCAAGTTGCTATTTTGGCGGAGCAATCCTGCCCGGCCCCCGTGCGACCTGGTGAGCTTCGGTTACAGCTTTGATGCTAGCTCTACCACAGAGACCCCCTAAAAGGGGAGTGATAAATGAGGTCCTGTCAGGCTTCATTCCCTGGGTGGCCTTGAATCTCTGCCATTATCTGTTATCCCACCAGTACTGACAGTGATGAACGCGAGGCAGGCGGCCAACGGCGCCCCGATTCATTACCCAAAACGAAGGGAGAGCAGAAATAAAGGGAAGGTGACTGCCATGTCCAGGTTTCACACACATCAGTGCCATCTTCCTCCTACAGGTCTGAATGGTGAAGAAATGATGGAGCCCATTTGTCTCAAACAAGGGCTCAAATGAACTCAGAACAGGACAAGGCACAACGAAGCTTGCCGGGGAAACCGTCCACTGGCCTCTTCATGGTAAAGCTCTCCACAAGCCTTACAAACAGAAGAAGAAAATATAGGGGCGCCCAAGTGGCTCAGTCGTTAAGCGTCTGCCTTCGGCTCAGGTCATGATCCCAGGGTCCTGGGATCGAGCCCAGCATTGGGCTCCCTGCTCGGCGGGAAGCCTGCTTCTCCCTCTCCCACACCCGCTGCTTGTGTTTCCCTCTCTCGCTGTGTCTCTCTCTGTCAAATAAATAAATAAAATCTTAAAAAAAGAAAAGAAAAGAAAAGAAAATATTGACAGGGCCTGATTTTTTTTTTTAGCCCACTCTTACTCCAGAAAAAGATAAATCAAAGACACATAAAATCATTAATCTATCCTGCTTGCCCATGCTAGATTGTTATTCATTCCAAGAGAGTACACAGTTTCTCTCTGTAAGATTACATTAAGCCTGTGACTCTTCAATAGCAAACATTTTAGGCAGGCCCAACCATTGCTTCCCATAATAGACATTTATAGTTCAAGTGGTATCTGGTTCCTCTCTAAGCAATATTTCATCGAGAGTTTTGTTTCAACTGGTTTTTAGGAAATGAAGGTTTTTACATCATTGGCTTCTTTTTCTTATTAATGGGGCTTCCTGTGCCACCTGAAGACATTGTGCATGTTCAGAATAAATACATCTTGAATCTAATTCCCAAAGAAGACAAGATTTTCCATCTTAATCCAATCTATCTTAATCCAGGATGTTAATCAGAGCATGGTTCTGTGAGACATTAAGAGGAAGTTTCAAAAAAGAGGAAAAGTAGTTTCATGGTCAAACAGATTTGAAAAACCCTGGGTTTATTCCTTCCTACGGATTTCTTTCCTACAGGACTTTTTCACAGTCCTTAATATACCAATATACATTTTGATTCCCCTACAGCAAATATAACATGTAATATTTTTCAATCTGTTTTTTCCTACTCAGAATTTTTTTTCAGAATATTTTTATGAGAGATATATATCTAGGCTAGTGTTACGCAGAACCACACTTTGGAAGCTATTGGTCTAGACTTGCCCACAAACTCTGTCTCCTTACTCATTTATCCCATCAACAAAATCAAATGATTTCGATTCAAGCTATGTCCTAAATATTTGGCAAAATGGGACAGCCTAAGGCTGCAATACATGCTAAAGAAGATGGGGCTCCCACCTCTAAAGAATGAATACATCTCACCCTTTATTTTGTTCCCATATATTCTGCCCTTTATCCTTATGTTTCCCTGTCTAAACGAAAGAAGCACCAGTTAAAGAAGATGCTGAAGCAGAGAGAGAAGCAACGATCTTAAATTTGGGACAAAGGCAGTGGGGATGATTAATACATGGATTTTATCCTTGCTCTTTGCTAAAGATCAAATTGTCTTTCTAAAAAAACTAGCATAAGACATTACCATTTATTTTGAAGAGCATTCCAGGCTTTTTTTTTTTTTTTTTTTAATGTAAGTACGAATGAAAGTGGTCAGAGCTTCAGAATACCTAAAAACTACAGCTTAAGTTAAAAAACAAGGGTGCCTGGGTGGCTCAGTTGCTTAAGCCTCTGTCTTCAGCTCAGGTCATAATCCCAGGGTCCTGGGATCGAGTCCTGCATTGGGTTCCCTGCTCGGCAGGAAGCCTGCTTCTCCCTCTACCCCTGCCCCCTGCTTGTGCACGCTCTCTCTCTCTCACTTTCTCTCTCTCTCTCTCAAATAAATAAATAAAATATTTTCTAAGTGCCACATCCAACAGTAAGCACAAAAGGATAACTCACTTCAGTATTATAAGACATCTTCTACGTCTCTTGTTAAGCACCATATGTTTCTTCTTTATAGAAGATGTATATGCATTAGCAGCATTTCTCATGTTGGCTATTTGGTTTCTGCTAATAAAGGAAGCCTTTGAACTAGTTACGTTCAAAATAACTTAGCTGAGGAGATCTGAAATCTGGGCTTTGGCACAAACAAAATTTAAAAAGAGTTATGAACTAGCCAGCTTTATTTATGAGTGTTTGTTAATTAAGTCGTGAATCAAAGACAAAAATAAAAACAAACCAGAATTTTCATTACTCAGAGAACTTTAAACTAGTATCAAAGCAGTGGGTAAGCGGCAAACTTGTAATGACTAGAAATGGACTATATGTCCTCTGTGATCTTTCTCATCTTTAAAAAGCAATCAGGATTTGGGTGGGGAGAACCGATCATCCAAGAACTAAAGTAATATCTGGAAGAGATGAAACCATCATTATAAATTAGAAGTAGCCCATCATTCATTTTTCTGCTATATCCTCTTCAGGAGAAAGTAGACTCTCAGAAAAAGCTTACTGCCAGGTGCCTGGGTGGTTCAGTTGGTTAAGCAACTGCCTTCAGCTCAGGTCATGATCCTGGAGTCCCTGGATCGAGTCCCGCATCGGGCTCCCTGCTCAGCAAGGAGCTTGCTTCTCCCTCTGACCCTCCCCCCTCTCATGTGCTCTCTCTCATTCTCTCTGTCTCAAATAAATAAATAAAATCTTTTAAAAAAAAGAAAGAAAGAAAGAAAAAGCTTACTGCCTTCTTTCTTCATGTGCTCCAGGTGTTCCAGGAAAGCCAATTACGATGTTTCCTAAATAATGGACAAAGAAAGACATTTTCATTTTTTTTTCTTGTTCCCAGTGGCAGATTATTTGGACCCAGACCTCACAGAATTTACCAGTGATAGGATGGATATAATGCTGTGGGTTTTGAACGGAATGAGGTTTATCTTTCCACCATAGTCATGCAAAATTATTTCTCTCCGATTTCCTACAACCAACTGTGTGCCCTCTACCTTTCCTGCGAAGGCATTTATTTCTGTCTGGCCAATCTGAATTGCTCTGTTGCCTTGCTACCCACTGGTGACAAATATACTCCTTCATTTCTAAGTTCTCTGAGAGTTGGAGGATTGATGGGCGTGAAGGAAGAACTGGGATCGCCAGTGCAAGGAAGGAATTCATCTTATTAGCCTCTGATTTGAGTTAATCACCAGGGAGATAATATTTTAAACTGCAAAAGACTTCTTGGAAGTTTCCAGAATTTCTCCAGAGACACAGATCAATAGACCAGAATAATCAAGAAATGGGAGAGAGTTTGCCAAATGCCACTCACTCGGTAGGGTGTTTTACTTGAGTAAGCAAAAGACTTTTAATGGAATTATTCCAATCCAGTAGAAAGAAGGAGCAAACCAGCCCTCCAGGGAAGTGCCTCCAAACCACAGCTAAAGATAAAAGAAAAGGTGACATTTTAATTCCAATCTCTAACCCTCAACCCAGGGATGTATGTGGCATTTATTTGTTACGTTGCTCAGTTGGTAGATAGCTTTCCCATCGCACTGAGCAATCAACGCCCTGTCCACTCAAAATAATGCATGATAATATGGGGGTCCAGGGCCCCATAATTTTGCAGAAGACTCCTCTCTCCTCTTTCAGCTAGAATAACTGAAAATGAAGTCTGCCTGATTGCTATGAGGGCTCCTTGTCTTCTTTGATGTTTAAATATTAGCCCCCAGAGCTCAGAGCTAAACTCCCATCAGCAAAGCAGAGTTATCTGCCCTGTTACCCTGACCCAGGCATAAAAAAATCAAATTTTTTAAGGCAAAGCCTAAATTTTAAAAACAACGAAGGAATCACACATGGTAAGGCACAAGTAATGAGTAAACCTCCTGCTCCCAAAAACATTTCAAAAACTTCTGCTTCAACTTGATATGCTCTTCTCATTTTCTTATCCCCTCTCTCTCCCTCTGCTCCATCTCTTTTTCTGTTCCTCTTGATTCCTCTCAGTCCCCCTCCAGGTGACTTTCTTCCCTGGTTATGGCAGCCACTTAAGCATCCATGGGTGCTCAAACTTGGTTTACCTGGCAGGGGGTCATGGAGGCTGCCCAGGAGAAAGGATACCCTAAGAAAGTATAAAAATCTGAGCAGGAACAAAGCATTTCTTTAACTTGAAGTCAAAAGTATTTTCCTTAGCCCATGCTGCATGTGCTATATTGTTAACTTCTATCAAAGGGGTTCATATCTCAGGAATCACGGGAAAGTTTCAAACATGACTGATGGCTGGTCAAAAGAACATCCACAGCGCGATAAGACACAGAGAGAGAATGTGCTGAGCCGGTTAAGGATTGCCCGGCTGTGCCTTTCAAATTCCTTTCATCACAATCGGTGACTGTAAGCACTGCAGGGTGAGAACAAGCCAGGACTTTGTGGAATATTCTTAACTGCTGATATGTAATCCATACAGCCAGTGGTAGCAGCCTGAGGATAAAAGATTTAAAGAAATGGAGACACAAGGACTGATTTTTTTGAAAGGCAACTTGGAAGGGGGGAAAAAGAGTGAGAACAGTAAGATTTATGTTAACCCATTGGGAGGGCTCTGGAAATCTCTTTGATGAAGGATTGAGATTGCTTTGAAGCAGACTTTATTGAAGCAAAAAGTAAGTGTGGTGCCCAGGGACTCAGGTTGACTGGGTCACTTATCAGTCTTCCTGACTTTGAGTTTCCTTTTTCTTGCAAATTCTGCATGCTACCAAACGCCTAAATGCTGCTCTACAAAATATTCTCCTTCTGAAGAGGAGGCTTTTACTGAGCTTTAGTAATTAGTAGAAACTTGACTGGTGGGGCATAAGGTAAAAAGAACAAGAATCCAGAAAAGAGAATACACACACACACACAAACACATCCCAATATAACATAAAAAAGGCTGCTACAAAATCTTAACCATTATGCATGACTTTTCTTACTATGAGTTCAGATTTCCAATACAACACTACGGGAGAGTTATTACCAACTCAGTAAGTATCACGGGGAAGCAAAGTGGTTAACGGTTTCCACTGATGGAGGAGTAGTGGGTGGACTACTTTGACTTCAGGAGCCAGAAGTAAAGATGGTCTTGGCTAGAAATGAGACAACAACAAGTAGAGTTTTGAACCATCAAAGAATTTGAACTAGACATATAAAAGCTTCCCTCAAAATGGGACTACCAGTGCAGGGATCATGGAAGAAATCCTTAGCAGAAAAAGATTTAAAAAAAAAAAAATCAAGGAGGAAAAGAAACGAGTATTAATGAGTGAAATAATGACTAGAAAAGAACACAATGTTGATGATCAAGAAAAGTTGAAAACTTTGGACTGTCCTTTCTGGCACAAGCTGTCGACTGTGGCCATGCTTAGGATGTTATAATAATCATTCTTTTCTATGCTTATCAGCTGTGACCATAAAGTAAGAAGGCCGATTTAAAAAAAAAAAAAAAAAAAAACACTACAGCTTATCCATTCAAATGGTGTTGATTTTTCAACGAGATCAATACTGGTGTTAGATTTTAAAGTTCCTGATACCCGCAAACTATTGTCTGGGTGACTGTTTTGCCTCTGAAGGCAGTTTCCAAAGGGAAGTCCCAGAAATGGTTTGAGCAATCCTACAACAGTGCTTGTGATGCCTCTGGAGTTAGTGTTTAACCTTCCCAGAAAACTCTTTGGAAGAACAATACTAATTTGGGAATATAGGTTTGAGAACAGTAGTACAGAAATCAGGCATTGGTCACAAGATGAAGTTACAGGATTATTGCAGCAAGGAGGGATTGATCCTTCTCTATAGCCCTTTGGACAGATACTAAGAAATAAAGCAATCTGGTTACACTGACAAATGAAGAAACCACTCCCAAAAATATGAAAGCAAGTGCAGCGGAGACTCCACCTATTAGAGCATCATAGCTCCTGAAACAAAATGAAATCATTATGCTGCCATTTCCCTGTTGAAGAAATACAAACACAGTGTATTCTCAGATGTTTAGCATACAGGTATGTTTCACAGAGAGTCACAAACCCAACACTAATGGCGAAGGTGATTCCTAGGGAAATCAATAATACCACTACTTGGGAAATGTTCAAACCCACTGCCTCCCCTTAGATTTTCCACAAGAGAACAAGAATACTTTAAGACACAAAAACTTCGGGGCACCTGGGTGGCTCAGTCGGTTAAGCGTCTGCCTTTGGCTCAGGTCATGGGCTCAGGTCATGGTCTCAGGGTCCTGGGATCGAGCCCCGCATCGGGCTCCCTGCTGGGCGGGAAGCCTGCTTCTCCCTCTCCCACTCCCCCTGCTTGTGTTCCCTCTCTCACTGTGTCTCTCTCTGTCAAATAAATAAAATCTTTAAAAAAAAAAAAAAGACACAAAAACTTCAATATCTTAAATGAATAACTATCTACAAGCTATTCATCCTTTATAGAAAGAAACGGACCAGGGTCGTAACAGTAAATGATGTATCTCCTCTATAGGAGAAGACCCAGCAGCACCGTGCCACCGAACCTCGGAGAGTATCAAAATGACAACTACTATGTTGTTTTGTAACATCTGGGCCAGTTTCCTGTGTTTTATTACAGTGCCCGCCATTGTTGGAGTTCCTTTGGGGTGGTCAACACCTTAGACTTATGGCATTCTTATTTGGTCTATGGGAAAATAAATGTAGTGAACACATAAACTTTGGGAAAGGTTTTTTCTACTATTTGCCAGCTTCTACAAAACCAATTCATTACCTGAAGCTTTTTCCCAAACATGAGGAAATTGACTCAGGATCAAGTGTTGAATTTTGGCACTCAGAAGAAACCCAAAATCCAATACAACAGGCCGGCATACTGGCAAATGTGATGAGCTCTAATGTGGCATCACTTCTAAGGCTCTGAGAGATGAGCAGGCCCAAGCAGGGGAAGTTCTTGAGGCCATTGCAGGGACCAGAGTTAGAAAATTATCACAGGTGATTTCAGAGTTGAGGATAAGTCATCAAAGTCCCAGGAAAGCACTAAAAAACAATTTGAGGAAGGAAAGGTTTCTTTACCATAACTGGCCAATTTCTCTGATAAAGCAAGTTGATGTTTTCTGTTCAGCCTAAATTGGTGTGTTAATGGAGAAAGAATAGAACAAAATGACACTTACTGAACCTCTGTCATGTGCCAGAGACTTTATATCCCAACAATCCAGTGTGAGAAGAATCATCACCATTTGTTCACATGAATCAGTTGAAGACTCTGAAGTGACGTGATTTATCCACCATCACAGAGCTTGCAAATGGTGGATGCAAGATTCAAACCTGGTATCTGTGGTATCTAAAGCTGGGTACTTCTCACATCCCCAAGGCGAGCTCAAGTGAAGTCTCACAGGTGTCTTACAGTTGGTTCCTGCTTTCAGGCAAGCAGTACTATGAAAATCCAATTTTACAAAAGCCTTTAATTAGAAAAAAACCCTCTGTTTTAAAAATAATTTGCCAGGGCTGCCTGGGTGGCTCAGTCGTTAAGCGGCTGCCTTCGGCTCAGGTCATGATCCCAGGGTCCTGGGATCGAGTCCCGCATCGGGCTCCCTGCTGTGCGGGAAGCCTGCTTCTCCCTCTCCCACTCCCCCTGCTTGTGTTCCCTCTCTCGCTGTGTCTCTCTCTGTCAAATAAATAAATAAAATCTTTAAAATAATAATAATAATTTGCCATTCAGTTCCTTTAATAAGGAACTCACCTGGAGCATCTTAATAAATGAAAATACTCATCTCTCACATGAAGTACGTGTATTTGTATAAGCATGGGGCCTTTTTTTCTGACACCTCACAAGTCTCCTCCCCCATCGAGCTCCTCACCCTGCCCCCCACCAGCACTGCTACCAACAACTCCCAGCAGTAACAAGCATTTACCAAAGGCTGGGCCTCAGGGGAGCCACAGTGAAGGGCGTTTAACAGGTGGCAACAACTGAGGAGCATGAACTTCGTAATGACAGGACAGGGTGTATCTCCTCCACTTCGAGCTCCCCTGGTGTTCTGACTCACCTTCCCCAGCTTCCCACTAGAAAGTTGTATGGCATCCATTTTTCAGTGTCAGGCACTCATTAAATAAAACATACACACTATACTCCACGGGGCCCCAAACAAAACCGTAATTCGAACAGCACTTAAAGGCCCTTGGTCGCCATTCTCTTACTCCCCTTGCCAGCCTGGTTCAGAAGCCTCATAACTTGTCCTCTCCACAAGTGACTTGGCTACAAAGCAAGTTGTTTAGAGTAGCAGATAACAACCTCCCTTGAAAGAAACTAGTAAAGCAATTTAGGAAATAGGGTCTGTAGCAAATATGGTCACAGAAATCACACAGCAACCTCTCAGGACTCGTTTCCTTCGGCATCACACTAATGATGCAGCTCCCGGTCTAACCGATGGAGAACAGTGCTCCCACACCCCTGAAGGGCTGGGATGCCCCAGTATTTTCTCTGCATCTGATGCAGGGAAAACTGAATGGATGATAGTACCAAAGGACTTTCTCCTGGTTAATAGAGAGAGTTTGAGATCACCTGGAGAGGCTCAGTCTGTTGCAAAGACTCTCTGGGCCTTAATGAGACTTGAGAGATTGATCTGCCTTCAGGCAAGGCCTCGCCTAAACTACCCCAGATGAGACTCTAGCCTATTTTAAAGACCTCTTTAGAAAGGAGAGTCTTAACTCTTCCCTTCTGTGCAGGAATAGGGAGGGAAATGGGAAGACGATTCATTTACATCTCAAATCAGCACATATTTCAGTCAACATAATTGGCCAAACAAAACTGAATTCCCTGATATCAGGTAAGTCGTTCTTAGATCATTCGTAATGAAAGTGCTTTCCTACCTACTTACTGCCTGCTGATAGGATCTGAAAGAAGAAAATGTAACCCAATCATTTCCTTGATCAAAATTCTTCTATGACTCTCCATAATCTAAGGAATCTCATGCAAAGGAGACTGAAGAGAGAATCCCTCTTTTCACATGCCAGGCATGCTTTCACTTAGGGCTTTGCATTTATTGCCCCAGATGGCCCATGCCCTCACTTCTTTCAAGTCGATATGCAAATGTCGCTTTCTCACTTAGACTACCCCACTTAAAATTGCAATTCCTCAGGGCACCTGGGTGGCTCAGTCGTTGAGCGTCTGCCTTCCACCGGGGTCATGATCCCACCCTCCATCAGGCTCCTTGTTCCACGGGGGGCCTTCTTCTCCTTCTCCCACTCCCCCTGCTTGTGTTCCCTCTCTCGCTGTGTCTCTCACTGTCGAATAAATAAATAAAATCTTTAAAAATAAAATAAATAAATAAAATTGCAATTCCTCAACAGATACGCCCTCACAGACACACACACACACACACACACTCGTACTCCTTTCACACATTTCTCTATAGACCTTATCACCATCAAATTTACTACATAACTTATCTTTTTTTATTATCTATCTTCCCTATCAGAATAGAAGCTCCATGATGGAAAATATTTTGGTTTTGCTCACTGTTTTATATCCCTAGTTATTAAAACAGAGCCTAGTACGTCGTAGGTACTCATTACATGATTGGTAAGAGAACTGAATGAACATAGAGCTTCCTACAAGACTTAGAGTCTTGTATAAGCTTATGGATCATTACCTTTTTCAAACAGGACATGGACTAATGGATATGCAATAGCTATTCCTAGTTAGGATCTTAATTCTAATTCTCTTTAAGAGTCTGGAATGGGGGGTTCAGCTGTGATCCCCAGTTCCTTGGCACTCCTCTGAGATGTTCTTCCCCTTGGCCCTCAACCCCTGCCTCCATCAAGACAGCTCTTCTATTATCTGTCTTATGCACTGGGCATTTCTGTCAGATTTAGTGGGGAGGAGACTGTCCCATTGCTAAAAACATACAAAAACTAGCCTGGACCATGAGACAGAAAAGCACGAAAGAACACTGGATAGAGTGTTACAGAAACACAAGCTTAATTCATTCAATGAATATTTATGGAGCATCTGTTGTGTTCCCAGGTTACTGCTGGACACTGGGAATACATAAACAAGCAGGACATAGTCAAACTCACATTTAACCAAGTTCACATAACAAATCATTATAATACCTGTAGAAATTTTGGAAAAGCAAAGGAGAATTGAGGAAAGATGTCAGGCATGGCTCCTGTCAGAGGCATCTGCTGAGTCTAAAGGATAGTTGTTAGCCAGGTGAAGCATAAGAAGACTGACCTTCACTTTGTGACTTTAAAAAAGACCTTAACCTCTTTAGGACTCAGGTTCCTCAACTGTAAAGAAAAAGAGATTGAAAATTAGCTGATATGTGATGTCCCTCCCAAATATAAAAATGTATGGATCCAGGTTTTCCTACCTGCCCTATAACCAGAAAGCAGAAATCACTAGTTTCAACTACTATTGCTGAATATGGAACATTCTGGCCAATTCATATGATCATTAATAATTTATCTGGCACAGCATGATGATCAGTAAGTCCCAAGGAGTCTTTTAAATTAATTGGTGTTTTCTTCCATATGTGAGAGACTTTAATTACATTATCCAACTTCAGTTTCAACAATTCCACTATACTATGCTAAATGCCACATATGAAGTAACCTTAAAACAAGCTATGGAATCACAAACTTCATTGTTCACCATTAGCATCAAGTTTGTTTTTACATTTGAGACATTCTCCCACATTTAACATATTGAGCAAGGAAGCAGAGCTCTCTAAATCTGTTAAATTTGGAACTAGGAAAAATTTCAAGACATTTTACTCCTCCCTGCTTTCAAATCATAGCTAACATATCAGCCAGGAATTTGTTCACTCTCATCAACTACCAAACTGTCAAAAGTTAACGGGTTAGCATGACGATAATGAGTGGGATTCTGAAGTATATGCACTTGGAGAATGTCTGTGTTGAGTTTTTGATGTGTGTAAATCTCATTACACTTATGGTGCCCAAGAACTTGATCCCTACCCAGGGAGATCAAAGAAAATGACTTAGCATCAGAGGAATCAAGTTAATAGCAATATTTCTAAACACACTGGGGTATTCTCAATCTTACAAGGAAGCAGGAAGAAAGGGAGATATGAAAGGAGATATTCTTAAATTATGAAATGTGCATTGAATTTACTTTATAGTTCTGACACTGACTGGCTGTGTGACTGTGGATAGATGGCTTAAGTGTTTTGACACTGTTTCTTCATTTATCAAATGAGGGCAATAATACCTATCAGAGTGGAGACAACACAAATGTTTATCAACTGATGAATGGATAAACAAAATGTGGTATATCTATACAATGAAATATTATTCGGCATTCATAAAGAATAAAATACTAATACATGCTACAATATGGATGAACCTTGAAAACATACTAAATGAAAGAAGCCAGTCACAAAAGACAACATATTGAATGGTTTCATTTGTATGAAATGTCCAGAAAAGGCATATTTATAGCAGCAGAAAGTAGATTAATGATTGTCTAGGGCCGGGGGTGGAGGGGTGGCGAAGTGACTGCCACAGGGTATGGAGATTCTTGGGGGGATGATGAAAACATTCTAAAATTAATTGTGTTGATGGTTTCATACTCCATAAATATACTAAAAGCTGCTTAACTGAGTACTTTAAATAGGTGAATTAGATGGTATTTGAAGTACATCTCAATAAAGCTGTGATTTTAAAAATAATACCTTTCAGGTTTATTGTGAGGAATACACAATATAAGACATACGAAAGATCTTCATTAATTAAGAACATCCAATATAATATTAGCCATAGAGTTACATTTAAATTTTCCTTGAAAAAGATGCTTTCAATGCCACCCTGTCAATCCAATGATATCTACAACAAGCCCAAAACTATCAAGGTAGCCACACGATCCACCACATGCTCTTAGCATTAGCACATGTACGCAGTGTGAAGGCTGGCCCCACGGTACAGTGGTGTGGCAGGAGGAATCTGTCCGTCTCACCAAGATTCCGTGTTCCATCTCCGTTGCTGGAAACTTGGGCAGCTGTCACTTTAGATCTTGTCAGACTTGTAATTGTCTCACTATTTGATATCTTACTCTGAACAAATGCCAACAAAGCAGACAAGGATAAACGTGCTGGAAGGTGTTTGGATATAGAAAATCTACTGTAAAAACAGAGGGTGCCAGGTGTACATAGAGCAGGAGAGTTGGAGAGAAATTTTTCTCATGTGATATAACCATGTTGATTCCAATTCTGAAACCATTTTCCCTTGCAATTGGAGTACATCTTGGTGAACACAGCTTTCTCCTGTTTCATTTAACAACTGCTGTTAAAATTTTAGTGACAGAATGAGAAAGCCATTTAATGGAGATTGCCAAATGTCTGATTAGATGATGGTGGAAATCAAAGGAGTGGAATCCAACTGCTACATATAATAAGCTCAAGCATAAAATCATTGATATAAAAAGAAAATGGCACCTTTGCTTTTTTCAAATGGGTTACATGTATTAAATATTTTCTGTGATTCTCCATTAAGTCCATTAAGTCTAGTTATTGACTAACTTGAGTTTCAATTCTACATTGATTTCACATCTGATCAAGCTAAGACCCAGAATTACTGCAAACTCACTGTAACTAAAGGGGGGAAAAAACTAAACATGTCTTTCTAAAATTAAAAAAAAAAAGTAAAAAACCATAAAAGAAAACATAAATTTGATTACCTGAAAATTTTAAACTACTTTTTTTTTTAAAGATTTTATTTATTTATTTGACAGAGAGACAGCGAGAGAGGGAACATAAGCAGGGGGGGTGGTAGAGGGAGAAGCTGGCTTCCCGCCGAGCAGGGAGCACGATGCGGGGCTGGGCCCCAGGACCCCAGGATCATGACCTGAGCAGAAGGCAGACGCTTAACAACTGAGCCACCCAGGCACCACCAATTTTAAACTACTTTTAAACAAAAGATACCTAAACAAAAATCAAAGACAAAAACCAGATTGTGAAAGATATTTAAAACAAATATGAAAGACAGAATGTTTGTATCCAGAACACAGGAAGAACTTCTACAATTTAATAAGAAAAAGACAATCTAGTAGGAAAATAAACAAAGAATATAAATATGCAATTTATTGAGAAGGAAATGCAAATGGACAAGAAACATATGACAATAGGTTCGTGCTCACTAATAGCCAGGGAACTTCAAGTCAAATCACTAATGATATTTTGCACCAATTGGTTAGGAAGAAGTGTTACCATTTGAAAATACCATGCATTGGCAAGGTTTTATAGAGAGAGGGAGCCATTCACCAGCATTGGCTGTGTAAATTAGAACATTCACTTTGCACCACTCGTTAAAATAAAAAAATGTACATACCCATGACCCAGCTTTTATACTTCTAGGTATCATTTTTTAAATAAATAAAAATAAAACATTTTTAAACCACTCTGAGCATACGCAAAGATGTCCATTGCAATAGAAATGATGGAACTGTTAAACAAAATGTTGTATATTCAAGAGGTGAAATATCACATAGTGGATAAAATGAATGAATTAGAGCATGAGTGTGTGCGTGTGTGCACATAGCCATAGGTAGTTTTGTTTACAAGTAATTTGTATTAAAATACATAAAATATAATGTAAAAATGTTTTGATGTGTTAAGACAATACCGTACACTTCATAGAAATGCATATATATGTATGTTAGTGCAAAAAACAATCATCTGGAAGAATATCAACCAAATTCATGATTACGAATACCATAAAAAGGCAGCACTCAGAAAGGGGAGTGCCACTCACAAAAGGGAGGGCAAGATTTAGATGGTAGTTGACAAGAACTTCGGCTCTATCTGAAATGTTTTAATAAAAAACAAACAAGGAAAATAGTCATATGTTCTTTGTGTATTTTTTAAAGTATATGCTTAAAGAAAAGCCTTGAAAGAAGTCTATCAGGATGTTCAAGTGGCTTGCTTGATGATGGATATATTGAGGATCGATATTTTCACATATATGGGGAGGGCTGAGTGTGGGGGTGTGTATGTATGTGTAGATGTATTTTCCAAATTCCTCATGTTACAAAAAAAAAAAAAAGGAAAGTGTGACTACTATAGTTTGCTATTCAGTCATATGGAATGACAAGCCCAACTGTAAGGGTGGCCTGGGTTTCAGTGTGGTAAAAGCACCTTATATATTATGTAGGAGGGATAACCCACTAATGAATCCACTATTATCCATTATATTAAACATTAGATTAAAATCGTCATTAAGCTTAAGCTTTCACCTTGGAAATAAAAGAGAAGACCTTTGAAGAAATGAGCAGAACAAGTAGATTTTTGTGATTAAATATTACTACATAATTTGTCTTAAACACTTTTCCTTTTTAAAATGTCAACATAATTATATGTTAAATATTACCTTAATAAGCCCTAGAAATTCAGATTTTAATTATAGAAACTTAGGAAACATGAGCTTCTAGCCTCACATAATTTAACTCTGGCCCCATGGAATTTGCAGGTTACACCAGAATCCTTCATTACCTGGTTACACACTAGTGGACAATATGACATTTTACTTGGAAATGATAGGATAATATGATGGAAAATAACTGGACTTTTTCTATTGTGCTTCTCCTGTAAGGCTATAAATAGTTGAATTGTGCTCCCTTGATTTATGTTTATGACTATTATTATAATGATTTATTTTGGGTTGAGTGCTGACAGTGTGCTGAGTGCTATACCAGACTCATAAGAAGAAATGGTTATGCCCCAGAGGCTTACATACCAAGACAAACAATTCAGCCATAAAATACACCAGCTAAGAGATGCTTAATCTCAGCAGTGCAATGCTTCTTGGAGTGTATATGTAGGTGGAGAATATTTCCTCCACCTGGGGGAAGAAGGTTAACACTCTTTGAAAGACTTTGCGGACCAGTTTTCAATAGAGATCTCACATGGGGGTAAAGAAACATCAAAGTGCATGCTCTTAGACATAGTACAAAGGATAGTTGATTGAGGGTTCCCCAACAAACAGTTTCAGGTTTTGAGTTAGGTATTGTGGATGCAAGATTGCCCTTCAAGGGCTTCAGTCTAGTAGGCATACTCAACTATATGATTCCAGGTAGATTCAATGTGCTACTTTTATATCACAATCATCTTAAATCTGTTCTGGAATAATATTGGTTATGGACCTCTAACTATCTAGACCAGTGTTTCAAAATGTATAATTTAAAGAACACTAGGTTTGGAGGTTGTTTTTAGGTGTGACAAAATGAAAAAAAAAAATCTGTGGACAAATAAACTTGAGAAATTCTGGGCTGAACAAAGTGAAACAAGTATTTCTGTTGCAAGAAGTCTCAGAATCATCATCAATCAGGCCATGAAAATTGTGAATCTCTGAGTTTGACTGCAAAATAATTTTTGGTAGATCACCTCATGGGACTAGTACTCTGGGAAATACACGTTGGGAAACATCAAGTTTGGGGGAAGACAGACCAAAGAATAAATTAAACTTCTGATTTCTTTTAACCATGATGCTCATTGGACTCCTTTGTTTTCTGATTTGAGAGCTCAAAGGGCTTAGTGTGCCCCGTGCCTCTTTCAGCTGAGCTGAGCCAGGCACAGTCCTCCCCACCACATTTTAAGCATGGTTGGAAAGATAGTGAGAGTAGGTGAAGCATAATAAATGAGTTTACACTTTTGTGGTAGATAGCCTCCAAGATGGTTCCCAGTGATCTGTGCCTCCCTGTATTCTTGCCCTTGGGTGGCCCCCTTCCACAATGAATAGGGCTGACTTTTGGAATATTGTGGAAATAATAGGGTAGGATACTATGGAAATAATAGAGTGTGACTTCCAAGGCTAGGTTGTAAAAGACATTATAGCTTCTATCTTGCTGTTTTGGATCACTTGCTGTGGGGAAGCCAGCTACCGTACTGTGAGAATATTTAGCAATCCTATGAAGAGGCCTATGTGGCAAAGAACAGAGGCCTTCCTGCAGCCACCTGAGGGAGTCATCTTGCAAGCACCAAGTCAAGCTTTCAGGTAACCGCAATCTCAGCCAACATCTTGACTACAGCCTCATGACAGACCCTGCACCAGCTAAACTGCTCCCAAATCCCTGACCCACAAAAACCGTGGGAGATAATAGAAGTTTGTTGTTTTAAGCCACCTCAGTTTGGGGGTGGCTTGTGACACAGCAATAGACAACTAACACGACAGTCTAGATTTTTCAAGTTTTCAAGTATTCTGTTGTTCATCCATGTGTCCTAATTTGGGGGTTCAAAACATTTGATCACAGGAAGAACTGCTTGCCTGGTTCATAAGGTGAGAGTCACTGAGTCTCAATCAGTACCAGAACCAAAAGAGCACTCAGTTAAAACCTGCATGGCACCCTTTGAGAAAATACTACTATCACCCAGTCCACCGAAAACTTCTATTTGCTAGATGCGGCAGGCCAACTTCATAATGAACTAATAAAACCTCGGAGATAACTATCAAGTCCCTTTTGGGAAATAGGCCCACTAACCAGGTAGGTTATTGAGAGTCAGAAAGTGGCCTCTGCTATCAGTTGACACTGATACTGCTTAAGCTCCACTATGGGATAAGGTGGAAGGCTCAATCTCTTACAGTAACCGAGCTGCAGGGGGGGATGTGAATCCAGCTCTCCCGATGTGTAACATTACAAAGAGGGAACTGAAGAGTGTCCAAGGATGAGGGCGAGATTGGAAATATGAGACGCAATACAAACGGTCTGAAGAGAGTTATGCAAGATGGGAAACATGGTAAGGGGGCTGGAAACCAAGATAAGAACAGAGCAAGTGTGTCTAGGGGGGCATGCGCGCTAGCACATTAGGAGGAGACCTGTAGAAAGGAGCTGTGGAAAGACACTAAGCAACTTGGGAAAGATGGTGATCTGACCCAGATGTATGAAAAATCCCCAGATCGGGGCGCCTGGGTGGCTCAGACGTTAAGCATCTGCCTTCGGCTCAGGTCATGATCCCGGGGTCCTGGGATCGAGCCCCACATCGGGCTCCCTCCTCAGTGGGAAGGCTGCTTCTCCCTCTGCCACTCCCCCTGCTTGTGTTCCCTCTCCCCCTGCTTGTGTTCCCTCTCTTGCTGTGTCTCTCTCTGTCAAATAAATAAATAAAATCTTTAAAAAAAAAAAAAATCCCCAGATCATACAGGAGAAGCAGACTGACCTGGAAGGAAGAAACACATGGGCTGGGCAAGGTTCACAAAGCTACAAAGGAGCAGCATGCGCAAAAGAGGCTATTAGCTGTGTGACAGGGGGCACATGAGCGGGAAATCAAGCATTAGGAGAGGGTCCTATCTGAGCTATGACCTTGGGGTCATGCCCAAAAAGGAGAGGGGGAAGAAAGAAGGAGAGGAAAGGAAGAGAGGGAGGGAGGGGAGGGGAGAGACAGAGAAGTGTGTGGACTGCTTTGCTCATGGTAGCCACTGTTCTCATGCATCTTATGCATCTGTTCTCTTAAGGAAGTTTGGGAAACCCTTGCCAGCTGTGTAGCTAGCTGATCATGGATTTCTGGGTAAAGAGGTAAACCACAGGGAAATAACCCAGGGCCATTTGGACCACAGATGCCTCCGACTCAAGACTGTGGGGTACATGAGTGTGTATCAGTCTCCTTTTAATAGAATGGTAAAGTTTTAAGGAATTCTGCACAAATAAGTTGGAATTATTTTCACCCATTGCACCAAGTCCAGAAATAGTCCATGACCAATGATCCATTACAGCTGCCGGTAGAAATGAATTTACTTGAAACTTTGCAACAGGCTCAATACACAGTCTTGCCCATGGAAACGCACGTAGCGGTAATCAGTATTCCTCTCTGGCCCCAGACCTGGTGGATAATTACAATTAAGCTTCAATGGATTAGCTGCCAGTGGGACAGTAGATAGTCAGTGGTATTTTACATCTCTACTTTTTCAGCAAATTTGGGCATGTGGGTTTATTTCCTTCTCCATGGAAAACAAAAAAGTTATTTCCAATTAATTCAGGAGGCCATCAAAATTACTGAAAATGGTACTCTTCCCCATGGTAGGATGAATGAGGTACAGAGCCACTCTCCTCATTATGTTAGAAATGCAAGGGTCGCTCCTATTACTTACAGAGCCCCTAGTTTACATTTTCCAATTAGGAGATAATCAGTGTGCCATTATGAGTAAAAATTGTTGGAATGACCTTTTGGTTGTGTATTTTAACCAGCAAATCTTTGGGGAGGGTTTGATTGAAAGCATGACAGGAGAACAAGGCAAGTTATACTGATGATAAATAAGAACAATTATCACACTTATTATCTGATAAATAATTTATTGTGATTTGCCATTAATCCATCTCAAGCCACCTCCTGGATAAAAATACACCCCAAAGACTGACTTCTTCAGTTTTTCCCACATCATGTCAGAAATTCTTGTCTGAAAAGCACAAAGGAAGCATTTACCTGGAATATAAAGAGCTGTCGCTGCATACCTCATCATTTTAATCAGTGCCGATAAATTATGCTGCTTATATAAAGGTAAATCAGTACTTCACTCTCAGCTTAAAAACAAAACAAAACAAACCTGTGAGAAGCCATAGCTGAACAAGGAGTCTAGCTCAACAAGGAGTCTATTTTGTTCTTATATCTTGTCTTCCATTCTTGTTAAAAAGCCATCAGCTTATGCATCTTCAGTCAACACCTACAGCAATATTCCTAATTGCAGAGTGTACATATTATTACAATAGAATAATTAAATTCTCTACAATTCTCCATAAATGCAATTGGTAAGGATTGGTTGAATCTATAAAAAATGATTCTAAATGTTGGACATTAGGGATAAATGTTGTTTCTTCTACTGTACTCTACTTGGTAATTCCAACAGGCATATGTGTATTATTGTTAATCCTGGTGCCAGATAAGTAATATAGAGCTTTGGACATACAGGTCACATTGCCCTAGTGACTTCATCTACAGATGTTTTGAAAAAAAATATATTAATACTATTTTTCCCTTCATGTCCTCAAATCTGACCCCGTTAGTGTCCCTTATTCAAAAATGAAGTCTTAATTCTGCTTCTTCTCTTTTTTTTGTCATTCCTTTTCAAAAATGGATTTTTTTAAGTAAATCTGGTTGATTTCTTATTATTTACCTCTGATGTTAAACATATACCCTTTATTAGGATTTTTTTCCCATGCTTTTATCTCTTGACATTTTTGGTCACTGCTTTACTATCATTTACTCAGTCATCCTATCTATAAGCTTGGACTCGTTTCACAAGATTCCAGGAATCTTTTTTATCAATGGAACGTTGATATTGGGCAGAAATCCATGTATCATTACAAACTGGTATTACCTGCTCCAATCTTCCTAACTACAGAACTGAGTTGTGGACCCAAAGCCAAAGGGTTCTCCCCTCCACCTTCAGGTATCTTTGAAAGAGATTAAAATATTTTTTTTAAAGTCTGTTGAAAATGTGATTATATAAACATTCAAGCAATTTGACATCCTCAGAGTCAGGACATTCTTCCTCATAGCTACCCAAATCCCTCCAGCTGCAAGAGAAGCCCGTTTTAAATTCGATTTGGGGCCTGGGAGACTTATTGAACTCCTTTATTTCAAAGATGAGGGAACAGTGGGAAAGCAGACTCCACAGTGCCTTATTGCCAGTGCATCCTTAGCAATGACAGGATGGGGGGGCGGAATTTTTGGTGGTCATTCCTACCCACAGTCAGAAAGTCTTTTATCTACCATCACGTGATCAGCCAGGATCAACTTCATGAACCCCAACTAGAACAGCCCTGAAAGACCCAGCCCCACATGCTTGACAGAGTAAAGCAATGGGATGGAGAATTATGAGTATACTTCATGGCATTATAACTTCAAACAATGTGTAAATTTTAGATTGTACTTAATTTAAGGACAAAGCTACTTTTCTTAATTTCTAATGTACTACACATAAGCCACAAAACCTCCCTCCCCATAGAATCATAGAAACTGTGTAAAGAAAGCTAGAGAGACCAGGCAGCTTTCTCTTGCCTGACATGAGAAATAGATTTCACTAATGTAAATCAGGACAACTGAAGGTCTTGTGATAATGCAGCATTCAGTATTTTAAAGCCACATCATGAGAATTCACAAAAGGAGAAATTTTTTTCTCTCTCCTATTTCTCTAACGGGTGTGTGTGTGTGTGTGTGTCTCAGAGCACACAAATACTGATGAAAAAAATGGCACAAGAAAAGGAGGATTCTACTCCTCTCTAACCAAAATTAGTATGAGCTTCTTATAGGTGTGTACCTCTTTTTAAAAGATAACCCACTTTGAAAGCTGGTAATCCAACTCTCCCTAACTGGAAGCTCTCAGGAAAATTAGGTAGATGGTATTCGATTTACCAAAGGCTAACAGAATGCTTATGGGCAGATCCTTCTGTTTTAACCAATTCCAGAAATGGGCCTTCTGTGACAATGCTGGTGATAGAACATTCCAGCACTCCCTACCAGGCAGAACAAAGCTCACATTTCACACAATTCCAGATATCCTCAGGCCTCCTAAGTTACCACCTGTGGTTTGGATCTAAGCAAACAGAAACCTAAAAGAGGAGACAAATCAGTAAATCTCGTAGGTGCCGATCCACAAATACTAGGAGCCAAGGGAAATAACCAGGAAGGTCTTGAAGTGATGCTGCCAGAAAGGGAATTATGATCTGGTTGGCATCAGGGAACCTGTTGGGATAAATCAAAAGACTGAAATGTCAATACTGAGGCATGCAATCTGTGAAGAGAGGACAAAGAGGTGGGGCAAGGAGGGCTTGCGTTGTAGATCAAAAAGTGTTAGACTCACAATGAAATACAAATGGATGATAAAGCAAGTAGCAACGCTGAAGCTTTATGAGTTAAGGTAAAAGAAATATATGAAATAAAGGAGAATTAGCAGTGGGGGTCTTCTGTGCACTACTAAATCAGGATGCACTCCCTGATAAATTACCATAGAGGGAAAAAACCAGATATCCATGTCCCCCTAAATAAATAAAATGTAGCATGCAGTATAAATCTTGGCCTCTCCCTGCTGCTACCCACTACAACGTCCCAGCGTTCTTCCCCTCCTTTTCCTTTTCCTCCTTCTGACTCCCTAACAAGGGTGGGCACTGAGACCTCTGTTTAACTTCTCGCCTTTGAATTAATGACGACATTCTTGGTTTCAGTCCTGCTGGTCTCTTGGGCAGACTTCGACCACTCTGGGGTTTAAAGGCGCAGTGTAAATAAGGCAAACATAAGTAAAATGCTAAATGACAGGATCACAAAACTCTGCTACTCTAGATTTCAATTATAGAGACATTTCTTAAGGGATAATAAAAAGAGCAAAATGCAGGTCATCCGGGAATTTTTAGAGTTGCGTTGCTATTAGTTGCTTGTTTCATAAAGTGGAAAGGGCAGCTAGAGGTGAGGCAATTTGGGCCTGCTCACAACAAATAAGGAAGAAACAATCAGGAATCTCGAGGTGAAGGGCACTTGGGAGCATGACCTGATTCCATTTGCTATGCTGAGAGGAGCCCTATTTGTGCAACTTCTCACAGATACACAAAATAGGAAGAAGGTGAAGCCATAAGAGAGAATTCTACCCTGAAAGTTAAAACTCACAAGGGAAAAATCTGTGAAGCAAAATTACACGGTGAAATGTCATTCTCTAAAGGGCTTAAACAAGAAGTGTGATAAATGTTATTACTCTGCAGTGCCATAAGGGTGTGGAGGACTCAATCACTGCTCTACTTTTGCCCAACAAGTGCAAGAAGGCAGTTCGAGGAAAACAGCCCCTGTTTCACAGTGCTTTCAGCCTAAAGGCTGCAGAGGGAAAGGCAAGATGGAAAAACCACTAATACAACCATCAAGCTCATAAACAACTTTGGATGATCACTGTCTGGTTGCCCTCTTGGGTTTAAAGGCACCATGGGGTCAGGGTAAGCAAAGAAAAAATAAAGGTCAGAAAGGTCCAGAGAAAATACACTCAAGAACCAAAAGAAAACCAGCCTAAGCCAATCTCTAAGACCAATTTTCTTAAAGATGTCAGCAAAACAGTTGCAAGAAACCCCCTAATGTCACTTCGAAATCAGGCAAGTGTGTCTAAGACCGGAGAACAGCTGCACTGCTAATCTGGGATGCAGATAAAAGAGTATCTAAACAGTTAGAAATTAACACCCATGGGGATGGTGCTCAGATATGTGATCACAGAAACTTTACAAAATGTGTGTGTGCATGTGCGCATATCGATGTGTGTGTGTGTGTGTGTGTACCACGTCATGACATCATGGACTCTAGCTGCAGTGCAAAAGAGAGATTTTCATGAACTAAAAGTGTTATTTTAAGTATTTTTTTCATACTTCATTTCAACCTTTGCAATGGGTGGACATTAAGGCTATGTTATCCAAGTTGTAATCAAGCCTTTCCCGGCTACAGCCACTGTAATGTGGTTTTCCAAGAAAGGTCCATAAATTAAGAGAAGGATCTGAAGGCGCCATGAGAGAGAAGGGCAGAAAGGGTCAAGAATCCAAAGGAGTCTGTTCCCCAAACTCTCCTTATATACTCGAACAACTAGCTATGAATGAAGAGTGTTCTTTTCCAGGGCACAAAGCTACCTCCCAGCTTATCAGCGAATCAAAGCTACCAGCAAAAGCAAGATGGAAGACTTTGAGCTCAGCTTTGGGCTTCCCCAGCAAGGATGCCCACAGTCACCCTCACAGACCTGGACAGAATGACAGGGAAATGTGCCAATGACATACTAATTATTTAAAAAGAAAATTATGTATATGAATAATTATGTTCTCTTAAAAAGAACAATATGTATAGTATGATCTCATTTTTGTTAAAACACACACACATTATACCTGTATATATTTCATGAGCATAGAAAAAGACCTAAAACAATACACAAAAATCTTTAACAGTGTTTACTCTTGAGTGAGATTAGAGGGAGGACTTTTATTTTGACTTGATCTGTTTCTGCATTGTTTCAATTTTTATAATAATTGTCTTATTTTTATAATTTAAAAAAACAACTTTGATATTCCCCGAATTCAACCTTGAGGGCTCCTAGATGCCTTCCATGACAGCTTGTTAAAATAAAGTAACATTTGTTTATTCAACTTCCCTGAAATCTCTTAAGGTCAAGAGTTTGCCTTCCCTATGAAAGACAGACAGATGAAGCTGATGATCCAGGTGAAGGAGACAAGACACAGGACAGCCGTAGGCAATGCATGCACCTGGTCTGGATCTGGACCAAAGAAGCTTCTTTTTGTTGTCTTGCTATAAATTGACAAAATTTGAATGAAGTCTATAGATTCAGTAGGACTGTCAATCTAATTTCTTAATTTTGATAACTGTACTCTGGGTATGTAAGAAAATATCCTTAGAATACTCACTGAAACAGAAGCCTAAAGAAGCATCTATCTTGTCCTCCATTTCCACTTAAGTAGGCCAGAAAAAAACGTAGAGATACACACACAAAGAGAAAGAAAGAGAAAGCAAACGTGGCAAAATGTTAACATTTGGGCAATCTGGGTAGAATTTATACAGGAATCCTTTATACTATTCTTGTAACTTTTCTTTAAATCTTAAATTATTTCAAAATAAGTTTAAAAAAAAAACAGAAGGAAGAGAGGGAAGGAACGGAGAAAGGAAGGAAACTTGTTTACAAAGGGTACTCTGGTCCTCTCTGTTCTATTTAGTTGATTTTATTCATTTACATGGTTTGATCTTATCAGTGAAAGCTGATATATCCTCAGAAGAAAAAGTGAGTTTTCACAAATATTTGAGACTAATTTAGCTAATAAACACCTCAACATATTTCACAAGCAAATACTGATAGCGAGGGTGAGCAACCTGATTTACTAACAGGTCCGAAAATGTAAGAAATTTGGACAAAGTCAGAATAAGTCGGTGGTAGGATTGGAACTAGAAACCAAGTTTCCTAGCATCTCATTCCATATGATTTTTTAAGCCAGAATCTTGTGATGCAGCAACTATTCTACAGTGGAAAATTGCCCCTGGGAAGCTACAAGAGTTCATCAAAGGCAGAGGGTCAGAGTTCTCTGTCTGCAATGGTGAGACACCAGACATATTGCTATGCACCCCATAAATCACAAATAATAATATCCCGAGGCATTCTCTTCTGTATTAAAAGATAAGAACTCTGTTTTGGTTTCCAGAACCATTGCTCTCTTTCCCTGCTTCACATGGCTCATGTAATTCAGAAGATAGACTTCATTCAAAGAATGAAAAATAGGTGAGTCCGAATCCCGGTGCCTCTCTCCATCAATTCAGCAAGCTGCAGAACGTTATCTGCCTTGTAAGTAGCTCGACTCCCTCTAACAAGATGAATTTCTTTTCTAGAACAGGTTTGTACTTAGGGTTTCACCACCAGCAGTGTTAGCAACACTCTGAGAAATATGGACCTTATAGAGTGCACGTGGACCTCGTCTTTGGAGAAAAAGAGATACATAGTACTCACAAACAACAAGCCTTAGCAACATATGATAAGGAAACATTCTCCATGAATTCTGGCAGGAACAGAGAGGCAGGCAGAACTACAAAGTCATCAGCAAACTAGAACTGGCTCCAGAGGCTTTCCGCAGGCAGCACTCACGTGGACTGAAACCTTTCTGCTCTGAATGTAGTCCAGACACCAGCAGCCTCAGCACCACCTGGATGCTTGTTAGAAATGCAGAAACTCAGGCCCCTTCATGGATACGTTGAATCAGCATCTGCATTTTAGCAAGATCTCCAGGAGACTGTGCGGCACACTGGAGTTTGAGAAACACTGGGCTACAGGAAATGATGCAATAGAGAGCCTGAGCCTAAAAGAAGCAGAAGGAAAACTATACACACACATGTGTGCACGTGCACACACACAGACATGCACACACACTGCTGTGAAGCAGATAGGACCACAAAAGACCCTTGTTCTTGTCTGAACTACCCACACACTGGCATCCAATATCCTGCCACTTCATCCCTCCATCCCATAAGCCATGGATCCATGATCCGTGTTCATCTAAGTGAAGGGCAAATGCTTAGCAGCCTCATGGACTGTCATCTTAGAAAGATGATCATATGCCTTATATCTTTCATTCTATTAATGTGAATGAGTCATATTTATTGATCTGCATGTTGAACCATCCTTGCATTGCACTGGTGAATCCCACTTGATCGTGGTGCATGACACTTTTAATGTGCTGTTGATCCAGTTTGCCGGTATTTTGTTGAGAATTTTTGCAACTACATTCATCAGGGGTATTGGCCTGTCATTTTCTTTTCTTACAGTCTGACTGTAGTACTTTTACTTGTCTGGGAGATTAAAGGAAATAATTTCTATTTATTGAGCAACTACTATGTACCAGGCCATGTCTCGGGTACTCTACCAATACAATTTCACTTAATGCTTGTAACCACCCTGTACATTAATACCTCATTACCTTTATTATATTAATTTAAAAACTGAGCCTTTGCCCAAGATCACAAAGCAAGAAAATATTTGAGATAGGATCTTACCCTAGGTTTCAAATTCTGTGTTCTTTCTCCTATACCACAACTACACAGAAACTAAGATTTTTAATCTTCTTATTTCTTAAAGAAGAAAAAAAAACCAATTATGTATGACTGTACTTCCACAGAAAAGTAGATTCCGTTCCGGGCAGCATATCTAGTTTCAGCCAGGCCAGAAACTGTTCATGAGCTGTTATTGGAGATGGGAAGGAAATTTGTGAAATGTGATGGAATCACTGTCTGACAGCCTTCCATGGGTTTCTAGAGGTCATCCAGGCTAAATACGTCCCAGACCATGCATTTCCCTTAAAGCATTGGCTTGAATGATAACATGGGGAGAAATTCACTTCTGTAAGAATCCACCCCATTCCGGTGAAACATTCCACCCACAAATGGGGCCAAAATAAGCTCCAATTCTTCCTTGGAGGCCACACAAAATAACCCCAAGCTCTTCTCTTCAACAGCCTTTCGAGGACTGAAGACCACAAACAGGATACACACAAAAGCCAAGTTTCTCCCTTCCCATTAGATAGGCTTCTTGGTCTTTGACCTCTTCCTCATAGGACATGATTTTCTATCTCTTTTCCATCCTGGTTCCTGCCCCAGGTACCCACCAACCTGGCCATGCCCCACTTTACAGCGAGCACCTGTAACCGGTCTCCCAATTATGGCTGTGGTGCAGCTGAGGCAGAGTCATCTTCTCCCTCGAGTTTTCCCCACCTCTCTCTCCGCCTCCTGATTTTTACCCGAGCCCCTCACACACCAGCTGATCTAAAACGTAATTCATCTACCGAAGGGCAAAGCCACTGGTAACTACACAAACGCATTAACTCTCTGAAGTGTTTCACCAACCCACTCACCCACCTGCCTCTGAAGTGGCGATGTGATCAATCAAGTCAGTTTCATGTTCCACAGCCCACACAGTACAGGAGAAAAATTAATGACACTGACTGTTCTCACTAAAGAAGCAACTCAACTAGACAGCAGCCTTCGCAACAGAAAAGGAACACTTCACTTTTACTCATCCTGTAAGAAAGAAAAAGAATACATTATAAATATATATATAATATGGGGGGTGTTGCTTCATATCTCTCTATATATGAAGTAACAAGTTAATTCGTCCAAAGGCCAGAGCAGGGCTTATGCTTTACTAACCTAAATGGAAAGTAGGATTCCTCTCTTTACTCAGTGCTCAAGCATTTCGCAGACACCAAAGGCAGTGAAGTCAGAAGTATTTGATTTAGAGTCTTAACTCAGCCTCTGTGGTTTGCAGATGGGACTTCCAAACCAACTCAACGTGAATGGATGCACTACAAGGACAGGAAAGGCCCCTCCACGCCATCCATCATAGGCTCCCAGCAGCTCTGCTTCATTTCCTGCCCACCAGACCCAGGGAGAAAAGCCTAGCTACATTTCTCTTTCTCTCTCTCTTTCTCTCTCTCTGCCTGCCCCACATTCTTGTTTCAAGACAAGCTTGGGAGTCAGCCTCTCCATTACAAAACTTGCATCCATCCCTTGCACAGAAGAACCGTGAGGTGTTAAGATCCAATCCGGTCAGCTTTACACAGAGTCGCCAGACCGTTCCTCTTTCCCTCACCATCTTCAGAAGGAAACAGCCTCTCTATACCGCCTCAATTCTCTTTACCAACACCTACTCAGGTTTATGCATCCTTAAACATTTGTTTCCCTAAATTGGATTTCCCAGCACCGGCATTATTTACAAAGAAACAGCACAGAATGATTTGGAATTGGGGCTGTGGAGAGCTTAGTTTAGGGCAAGACAGGCAAACCTGTCTTCCACAGAGAACTAGATTATCAGGAGTCCAAGGGAAGGCCCACAGATGGGCTTCAGACTCCCCTCACATTTCTCGCTTTTACATTTAGGAATTCTATGTAGGATTTTTCTTTACTAGGAATGCTCTTTCACGCAAAAAAAAAGGGGGGGGGCAACATTACCACAGGGAAACATTCCTTTCCTCACACATCGCCTTATGCCCATGAGACACATAAACAGAATGATGGGTGCCTTCTCTACACTGCCATGAAAGAACTAAGAAAAGCCTTTGTGTCGGGTAGTAAAAAGCCACAAACAGGCAGAATGTTTACTGGGTCAGCCTCCCTAGTGCTTAGAATGACACAATACCAGAGAACTTGGGATCATCTGTCCAGCCGTTCATTATTCAGATGTGAAAATGAAAACTCGCGGAGGTTAATGGCTTGCTTTATTAACTTAGAAGCAGAGTCGATACCACAACATTTTTATACATAGTAGAGACTCAGTGTTGAAAGAATAAATGTTTACATAATTAACTTGTTAATATATACCCAAGTCACTCCAGAAAAGAGTTCAGGTGATTTTCTAAGAGACATAAAACCAAAAAAGAATGGTATTTAATAGGAGTGAAAAAAGAATGGGTAGATACGGCTACAGTTTTCCTTGTCTTGAACTCAACTCCAGAAATTTGTTCTTTGCTGTCTCAAGCACTCGAGACTCTGAAAATTTACATTCATTGCACTTTCCTCGGCTGTTCTAAATTTTGAGTGATGAACAATTTTCTACTTAGAACTTTAAATTGCTAGTGAGAAGCCAGTGAGGACTTGCAGGGAGGAGGTTTCTTGTGGGTAATATATTCAGGTGGATGCCGCCTTGATTTCATGAAAATGTGTTTGCTCTTCTCTCAAGACCAGAGTCTTTGTACTTGCGCTTGCTAGAAGAAAATAGAATCAGTCTGAAGAGCAGCCCAAGCAGAGGGCCTGGGGGGCCCCTAGGTTGGCATATGTTGTGGGCAGGTGCTTCACGGAGGCTGCGGTCTCGCTTTTCCAAGGCGGGCCTCCACACCAGTGACACTGGCCTGTCGAGAGCTTGGTAGACAGGCAGAATCTCAGGCCCCACACCCACTGGATCAGAATCTGCTTTTCCACAAGATCTCCAGGGGATCTGAATGCACATTAAAGTTTGAGAAATAGTGGTCCACAGCATCCTTCCACCCTCAGACACAGGAGCTCTAGATGTAGCCACAGAATAGCTAAATAGAGCCTGACCTGTAGTGTCAGAATGGGCACATTGATGAGAGGCTTTTGATTTTTTGAGGGGGGAGGGAAGATTTTGCTTTGATGTTGGTTTGTTTGTAAAGTTTTTTTGTTGTCTCCAGGGAAAATATCAAGTGAAAGTGCAGTGGGGAAAAGGTGCTTTTCGAGCCAATTTGATTAGTCATACTTTGGCACACGCTGACAAAGGTATTCACCCCCAGGGGGCATAATTGTTCTTGAGAAGTGACTTTGTGGTACAGAAAACTTTTGTTTCCAGAGGCGCAGGCTTCACAGCACGGAGTGGAATAGAAATATGGCGATTATCCAGTTCATTTCCTTGCTGTACACAGCCAGACAGACCAATCCAGGTAGCGCAGGCTATAAAAAACATTCCGAGGCGCCTGAATTATCCAGGTTCACCGCTAACGTTGTTCAGATGAACTGGATTACAGCCAGACTTGCACATCTTCTGTGCTTTTAAACCTCGTGCAAGGGAAACCTGCACCAGCAGACTTGAGAAGGGGAGGGAGAGGTGTAAGTAACCCCTGGACCCAGACAGCATCTGATGAGGGGTGACATTAGGCTTTGGCAGAGCTTCGGCTGCTCTGTCTGCAAAGCAGTTATCACATGGAAGGCAGGGCGGCCTGCCAAAATACAGACACGGGGACCAACCAAAGGATAATTGCTGTAAATGCCATACAGAGAGCGAAGACAGAGATGTCAGCAAAACCACGTCACCCGGCTGGGAAGCATCACACACAGGATTGCAGGGTAGAGTCCAACAAGAAAGGGACGATTTTTTTGAAAAGGCCAAATTTGTTCAAACTAGGTATGGCAGGCCAGCTGGAAGACATGTCAGTCAAGGACTAGAGTCTCTACTCAGAGGTATTTCTGTTACTTTGACATGACAGCTTCTCAAAACTAAATATAAGGGAAAATTATAGATAGATTTCCTCCAGGCATCGGGTATATTCTGATTGCAATTTAGGAAAGAAGAGAAACTAACCAGGATTTGTTCAAGCCCTCCTAGGTGCCAAATCCCTTTGCAGGTGCTTTGCATAGATCTTTAAAAGCTGTATGTAAGGGGAGGGGTTTGACCTAGGAATCAACCACCCCTAAAGGGTTCTTGCTTGGACTTTGGGGATCCTTAAAGTTCCTGAAATGTATGAAAATTTTTGCATATATTTTTTTTCCTGGGAGGAGAGGTCATAACTCTCAGTGGATGCTCAAAAGGTCCATTACCCCCAAAAGGTTAAAAAATTACAGTTATCTGAATGAACTACGAAGGATGAAGGAACTAATAACTATTGAGTATAGGCCCTATACTTACTAACATCATTTGATCTTCCTAAAAACCCAAAGGTAAGTGATAATATCCCCATTTTACAGTTAAGGAAAAATAAGGCTAAAAGAGAAGCCTCATCAGGTAAACACACCTCGTAACTATAACACCTGGAACATAAATTCAGACTTGTCCAAAATCCGAACTTTTTCTATGATACTATGCTTCCTGGGGTTTATTGGGGGCTGGGGGCAGGGGGCAGCATAAAGAATTAGTGAAGGGGGCGCCTGGGTGGCTCAGTTGGTTAAGCGACTGCCTTCAGCTCAGGTCATGATCCTGGAGTCCCGGGATCGAGTCCCGCATCGGGCTCCCTGCTCCGCAGGGAGCCTGCTTCTCCCTCTGACCCTCCCCCCTCTCATGTGCTCTCTGTCTCTCATTCTCTGTCTCAGATAAATAAATAAAATCTTAAAAAAAAAAAAAGAATTAGTGAAGGAAGATCAATGTGACATTGTAGCTGGCTCTTGAAGAATGAGTCACATCTGGGCATCTGGAGGAAGAAGGAAGGGCATTCCAGGTGGAAAGGACAAGGTGAGAAGCAGACCAGTGAAAAGGGATAGAACACTAACGGAGGATAGCTGCCTCGGGAGCTTCCTAAAGACTTGAGGGCCAAGTAACATTCACAAGACTAAACACACCCAGGGGTTAAACTTCTAGCCCCTTCGGTTTCAAATTTTTTGTCACCCAAACCCCAGTGCAACCCAAGATAACCACTCCTATCAGAGACCCTGACATAAAGCCCAGGGGCCACTTAATGCCCTGTATTGATTCAAACAAGTGCATTTTGATTATTTCTAATGTGTCTCGAGCCAGGCGAGCAGGTTTACTGCAGGTCGGGAAGAAGCCAAGAGCTTACCCAGGGCCACTGGAGCCCAAACAGCAATGTGCAGCCTGTCTGGGAGTGAAAGATCATCCGTTAAGTGTGAGGGTTTAATGCATCTCCAATCTCCCAAGATGCTCTTCTCTCAATATAAATAATATCCAGAGACTAAAATATTCCACAGACACCACAACACATTTAATCAGGCTTTTAGACACGCATTGACTCTATGGTGGGATCCTGCTGCCTTCTGAGATGGAAAAGCCACTCGACAAGAGGAATAGTAGCATGGAATCCCATGTAATTGAATTGTGGTTTTAAATCCTGTGATTAACAGATGGTGAAGTCCCACCATAGTGCACTCGCTGCCCCCTCCGCACCCCCGAGAGACACAGTGCACACCCCCTTGGACTGTCAGTGACAGCCATCTTGTTTTAGCTCCCATCTTATTTTTAGCAATCAGCTCTATTTTTTTTTTTTTTGGTCTTGTTTCCATAATTTTGTTTTATCAAATTTTTATTTAAGTATCATTGACATATCATATCTTATTAGTTTCAAGTGTCCAACATAGTGATTCAACAATTATACACATTACAAAATGCCCACCGGAAGTGTAGTTACCATGTGTCACCACACAAAGGAATAAAAACATTATTGACTATATGTGCCCTATGCTGTACTTTTTACCCCTGTGACCTATATATGTTAGAACTGGAAGTTTGTACCTCTTAATTCCCATCACCTATTTCACCCATCCCTCCATTCTCCTCCCCTCTGGTGATCATCAGTTTGTTCTCTATGTCTATAAGTCTGTTTCTCTTATTGTTGTTTGTTTGTTTGTCATTTGTTTTGTTTTTTAGAGTCCACATATAAGTAAAATCATATGGTATTTGTCTTTCTCTGACTTATTTCACTTAGCAAAATACCCTCTAGGTCCATCCATGTTGTCACAAATGGCAAGATCTCATTCTTTTTTATGACTGAGTAACATCCCATTGTGTGTGAATACATCTTTCCCTATTCATCTATGGATGGACATTTAGGCTGCTTCCATATCTTTGCTACTATAAATAATGCTGCAGTAAACATAAGGGTACATATGTCTTTTCGAGTTAGTATTTTCATTTTCCTAGGGTAAATACCCAGAAGTGGAATTACTGGATCTCATGGTACTTCTATTTTTGGTTTTTTGAGGAACATCCGTACTGTATTCTTTTGGAGTTTTATGGCCTCATGTCTTTGTTTAGGTCTGTAATCCATTTTGAGTTTATTTTTGTGCGTGGTATAAAAAGGTGGTCCAGGGGCACTAGGGTGGCTCAGTCATTGGGCATCTGTCTGCCTTTGGCTCAGGTCATGATCTCAGGGTCCTGGGATCAAGTCCCACATCGGGCTCCCTGCTCAGTGGGGAGCCTGCTTCTTCCTCTCTCTCTGCTGCTCCCCCTGCTTGTGCTCTCTCTCTCTCTGTCGAATAAATAAATAAATTCTTAAAAAAAAAAAAGTGGTCCAGTTTCATTTTGTTGCACATTGCTGTCCAGTGTTCCCAAAACCATTTGTTGAAGAGACTTTTTTCCATTTGATATTTTGCCTCCTCTGTCTGGTTTAATTGACCATTTACTTGTGGGTGGATTTCTGGGCTGTCTATCCTGTTCCACTGATCTATGTGTCTATTTTTGTGCCAGTACCATACTGTTTGATTACTACAGCTTTGTAGTGTATCTTGGGATCTGGGATTGTGACGCCTCCAGCTTCATTCTTCTTTCTCAAGATTGCTGTGGCTATTTGCAGTCTTTCATGGGCCCATACAAATTTTAGAATTATTTGACATATAATTTTTTGTAGTAATCTCATAATTTTTTGTATTTCTGTGGTGTCAGTTGTAGCTTCTCCTCTTTCATTTCTGATTTTATTTATTTGAGTCCTCTCTCTTTTCTTCCTGATGAGACTGGCTAAAGGTTTATCAGCTTTGTTTATCTTTTCAAAGAATCAGCTCTTAGTCTCATTGCTCTTTTCTATTTTTTTTTTTTTTTGGCCTCTATTTCATTTTTTTGGCCTCTATTTCATTTATTTCTGCTCTCATATTATTTCCTTCCTTCTACTAATTTTGGGTTTTATTTGTTCTTCTTTTTCTAGTTCCTTTACGTATCAGGTTGAATTGTTTGAAGTTTTTCTTCTTTTTTGAAATAGGCCCATATTGCCATGAACTTCCCTCTTAGAACTACTTTTGCTGTGTCCCAAAGATTTTGAACCATAGTGTTTCCATTTTCATTTTCATTTGTCTCCAGATATTTTTTTTATTTCCTCTTTGATTTCTTCATTGGCCCATTGTTTGTCTAGTAACATGTTAGTTAGCCTCCACGTGTTTGTGTTCCTTCCAGTTTTTTTCTTATAATTGATTTTGATTTTCATGCCATTGTGTTCAGAAAAGATACTTGAGGGGCTCCTGGCTGGCTCAGTCAGTCAGTGGAGCATGCAACTCTTGATCTCGGGGTAATGAGTTTGAGCCCCATACTGGATATAGAGATTACTTAAAAATAAAATCTTAAAAAAAAAAAAAGATGTTTGATATAATTTCAATCTTCTTAAATTTATTGAGACTTGTTTTGTGGCCTATCACATGATCTCTCCTGGAGCATGAGCACTTACTCTTCCTTTTTTTACCTCTTCTTTTTAAAGGAGCCATTTTGCAAGCATTATTATTGCTCGAGTAATAACTCCAACCAAATTTTCTCATTGGCTTATAAATGAACTTAAGTGTAAAATAGCCCAGACCTCTTCAGGCTCCCTGGATGGGAATTCTTGAAATTTTACTTTCCACAAATAGAAGGCAAAAAAATATTAAAAGACAAAGATACACTCCATTCATCTTATTTCAGTAGATCATAAGTTCCTTGAGGGAAGAAACAGGTTATTTGGCTGATTGATTAACATTTATTGAGTCCTAACTATCCTCATGTACCATAGAAATAAATCTATCAATATACTTCTTTACAAGAAAAACACATTGCTCTCTTTAAACAGGACTAAGCAGCATTCCCTTGGTTGCTTTCTTTCTTATACTGATTAACAACTTGAAAGAGCAGCTCCTGTTCTAAAAAATATGAGTAGAAAATACTGCATTCTATTCCATAAAATCGGAATATAAGATTCTCCCTCTCAAAAGACTAGGTAGGTGACAGGATATGAAGGACTTGCTGTGGAAGGGGGCACGAGAACTCAGAATCCCTGACAACATTTCACTTTCAATGCACACAACCTCAAAATTCCTGTATAATTAGAAGATTTCATATTTAGTATTTCTCAAACCATGGTTTCAGTTGAAATGGATACGCTGCATAATGAAACTTAAACATAAAAATTTTAAACACACCCCCAAAAAAGCAGACAAATTTCTAACCGAGTTACTATCAAGACCAGGAAATATGCGCCTGTCAGTGCATTGCTGATGCCCACCAGCGTATCACTTAAAAGTGCTGTCCTTACACAGGGGGGAAAAGAACACAGGAGAAGGGGTTGCTGCAGTTTTAGTCACGTCAACAAACACCAAGACCATCTACCAGAACAGCATAACCCCGAGCTCCGGAATAATTGTGAGCCCAACTTTGGCAGCTTGTTATCAATTCAGTGTGGGTGCCGTTTTGTAAACACATCTAATTTGGTTTAAAATTTTAATCCATAAAGTCATTACTAAAGGGCTCCAGGCTGCTGCAATGATGAACCAACTGCTTCTAAAGCAGACAGGAAGGCACCAGAGCCAGGCAGGGTTTTCTGTCCTCAGGTCCCTCCTTTGTCTCCCTTATTCTGCTCTTGTCTCTGATTTCCTTCTCAGCAATGTGCTGACTTTCCTATGCATATTCTCCCACTCGCACCGGAAATGTTCTGTTGCTATCCAACTGGTCTGTCTCTATATCTATACCTGTCTCTCTCTATGTCTCACTCTCTCTCTGTCTCTGTCTCTGTCTCTCTCACACACACACACATACACACACACACACAGAATTTCTTTGCCTCTTCCTGATCTGGTGTTCCAATTACCACCTCCTCTACGCTTCCAATTTAATCTACTTCTCTACTCCTCCAACATAAATGTGACTCTTTAACCAAAAGATCAGGCTAGTGAGTTTGGGGATAAGAAATTGTCTTAAAGAGAGCTGATCGCAGGAAACATAGCTGACTGACAGATGGACTGACTGACTGACTAGGCGGATGGCATCTTATCAGTTGCCCTCCTTTGAGTATTGGTTCTCATGGGTAATTAACCATAAGATGAGAGGGTTTTTTTCAACAGAGAGACAAAAATGTGAATCTTTTAAAACATGGCATGTTATAAAATTTGATTAATCTAACAGGCTATGTATCAGACCTGGTTTTAAGGGACTTATGAATTTTAGCCACCTCTTTACTCTTCATAACAACCCTATGAGATGGTATTATTCCTCTCCTCCATTTCCCAGGAGACTGAAGCACAGAGAGGTCAAGAAACTTGCCCAAAGTGACACAACTGGAAAGTGACTGTCAGGATTTCTACCCAGATGGTCTGTCTCCAGAGTCCGTGCATTTAATCGCTACACTCTGCTGCTTCTTATTTGATTGATTGCATCTCTGTCTAATAGAGAGGAAAATTTGCATTCATTTTGTATGCATTCCATCTACTATTAAAGCTAAGTTTCTCTCTCAGAGAAAAGAGATGACTGATTTACCCTATTGGGTAATTATTACCCTATTTACCCTATTGGGTAAATATTTATCTATTGTATAAATCAGTTATTGCTCAAAACACATGTTTATGGCCCCCACCATTAACAACACACGCGTTGACTAGCAATGTTCTAGACCAACTTCTCACCTTCCCTCATCCTATTCTTTCTGCCAGTCCAGATACATAACATATGCAATTCCCTTTTCAAGAAGCAGCTTATTAACCAGTCTCAGGGATTTCAGACTCCTGCTCAGTGAGGTTGATCTAGAAATTCTCCATGTTCTGTACTGCTCCATGATCATCTACGTAACTTCCTTTCATTCAACACTAAAGTGGGCAAAGCAAACCCTAGACAATGTGGGTAAGCCAGGAGAGAGGTCCCATTCTTCTCCATAATAGTAATAATACTTCTGTTCTGCGGGACTGACATTTTTAGTCACATTTCTTCCAAAGCATACGCTGCTTTAGGATTGTAAAACCCAAAGGCCCCAGGATTTCTCCTCTTTCAAAAATGGATGGTTCTGCTTTTCATTTAAGGTGCAGTTTAGAAAGAAGCAGCCTGCGAAACCAATTAACTAATTGGAAATCACTTAATGACTGTGGCAGCATTTTGGATTTCTGGCGTTGGTTCACAGCAGTCCAGAGAAATTGCTTTTCAATATTATGATAAGGTAAGCTGTGGAGGCCTCCCAGGAGAGGGCCGAGGCTGCTGAGAGAGACAATGAGCTCTAATATGCCCCCAAAAATAACGGAGGCATTGTAAACCGGGAATTCCGTGATTGTAAAGTAAGCACAACATAAAAATCCAAAGATCTGTGAAGATCTGCCAAAAGATCAACGTGCGGCTATCGTTCCTTGCTATGATTTTTGAGAGCTGACAATCTTTGCGTAGACATTATGCTGTTGAAATTGCCGTCACAGAGAGAGCCAAGCATGTGCAGAAACAGAGGTGACATGGGGAGGAGAAAAAAATAAGAGAGTAAAGGCTCACTGCAGAACAATGATCCAATTAATTGTTTTAGTATGAACAGAGTCACGTCCACATTAGGGAAGTAATCTAGTTAACTGCTCAAGAGTTAACATAGCCAGAGAAAATAAATTACCCCAAACACAATATTTTATCCGTTCACCATTTGCTTGTTTCAAGGTAGTGAATGCTCTTAGCACGTTTCTAAGTAGCAACATTCATTAGAACCAAAATCATCACTGTGGAAAACAATATGGGGATAGGCATAGATCTGTGCAATTTAAAATTGCTTATTTCTCTGGGCCTCAGAATTATTTTGTGAGCACGGATGGCAATTCTCTTCGCCTCTCTTTGCCTTCGTTTACTCAGCTGTAAAATGGCCTGATGCCTGTTAGAAGAAATAGGTTGATCCAAATGATGATGGGGTTTTGCAAACCTAGCGCTGCAAGTTCCTCCAGCAGTGACAAACGTTCCTTTTTTTTTCCTTCCCCATTGACACAGTAAGTTTGGGCAACAAAGACTCTCTCCTGGAGATATCTGCTGTTGTTTCCCAACATGAAGGAAATTCTCTACACCTGCTTGTCACTCCACCGCCTGCATGTGGGCCTTCCCCCAGTCGCCAGCTTTAGTAATTTAGTAATGTAGATGCCTCCACCAGGTGCCTCCTTAGATGCTTGCTTTGTACCCAGTTATTACCCAAAGGACAGCAGGTATTCCCTTTTGAGGCAGCAGCATCAATAAAGACAAGGGCGATTCACACGTTGCTATGCCAAGCATCAGCCCATGCAGGACTGTGGTAGCTCTTTCCCCCCACCTGCCTCAAATACGGGGGCTAATTCAAAGCAGGATGCACTTTGTAGAGCCTCATTCCTGGAAGTCCTGCACACGGGAAACACCCAAGGCAAGGAGAACAACGTTAAAACTACAATAAACTGATGATTCTTCCTTTAAAACAATGTTTCATTCTGAGTGGGGGAAAAAATGTTTAACTTATTACCTTCCTCGGGATTTAACTTCTAATCTGCATTCTAGAAAATGACATCCACCTAATATCAAGATTATATCAAGATAACAGGGCTGATAAACTAATTCTCATTAACAATTAAGACAAACAGTAAGTAAAACAGAGCACTGGGGTGCCTGGGTGGCTCAGTTGTTAAGCGTCTGCCTTCGGCTCAGGTCATGATCCCAGGGTCCTGGGATCGAGCCCCGCATCAGGCTCCCTGCTGGGCGGGAAGCCTGCTTCTCCCTCTCCCACTCCTCCTGCTTGTGTTCCCTCTCTCGCTGTGTGTCTCTCTCTGTCAAATAAATAAATAAAATCTTTAAAAAAAATAAAATAAAACAGAACACTCCATTTAATATATGCAAGGGGAACAGCCTTATTGAGACCTTCCCGGATGTAAGTTGAACTACCTTAGGAAATAAGAGGGAAACATTTTCATCTTCTTAAAGAAAAACCTGCAAAATATCAAAGGAGGAAAATCTTACAAACGAACCTTCGGATTGGCTCAGGACATTTTCCAGGATGACGCACCTGATGGGGCATGTGATTCAACAGATAGCCTTCCGAAGCTCATCTGTCCCACTTACAACACGTCACACCCTGACCCAAAGATGAGAGGATACCTACGATGACGGGCTGATTGCCAACTGGTACAGCCTCATCTGCAAAGCTCGGCACTCTGGAGCTTAAATGTCCCTGCCTAACAAATGGCGAGCAATTAAGTCCATTGCACAAAGACAAGACCGGGGCCAAAGCCTAACAATAGCTCCCCTCTCCCCGAGTCCTTGACTTAGTGAATGTTATTACAAAAAGAAAATATACTTTTATCTAGGTTGTTACTTTTTCCCTCTGCTGTCTTCTGTGGCTTTGCCTATAACCTCACAGTTTGTAGTTAAATTGGACAATTACCGAGCGAGAAGTGAATAATTAATGAACAGTCACCGTATATGTTTGGGAAACTGTGACCCAATCATTGAACAGATAGCTGAACCACTAAAATAAATGACTTGTTCCACTCATTACCAGATCAGCATTTGTTTAGAGGTTCCTAGGTGCCCTATCAAAATTCTAATCAGTTCTATTTAAATTACATTTTTTTGCACTGCATTGTTATAAATGCTAATTTATGCCTAGAATGGAACAGCTTTATTTCTTACCTCCTGAAGAAACGGATGAATAAAAACATACTTCTACAGGGCATAAAAGATTATCAAGGGTTCAATGACTATTGGATTTTGCACTTGCCAAAACACATCCCGAAACTCCGAGCTGAAGTTTTAGGAGACAGCAAGGACATTCACATCCTCCCACGACAAAGCTGTCCCTGTGAGGAGGCAGAGGACTGTCACAGCAACTTCTGCAACCACAATCCGAGACTTCCTGCTATTGTGGACAGGAGCAGCTTTTGGGGGGAGGAAGAGAAAGAAGAGGAAATTCTTCCTGCTAGAGAAGAATGACCCAAAGGATCTTAAAGGCAAACGGTTCTTTCATAATCTCTGGACAACCTTCCTGCACTGAGAGAACTTTCTCCAAGCCTGGAACCACATCTATTTTTGCCAACGATATACATCTCCACCAGCTCATGGGAGGTGACAAAGTTACCGTATAAAATGAGAACTGCACCTCTTTTTTCCCAGTTAGTTTGGTCTCCGGCCTTAGTCCCCAAGTGCTGCTCTAAGCAATGAGAGCTGTTCCACCCAAGGGAAGACAGAAGCATGGTTTTGCTCTCTCTGATGTATGAAGTCAGGCTGCTTGCAGCGTAGCAGTGGCCTAGCCAGGCCCCAAGTCATCGGCGATCTAAAAGACCTCAGAAGAGAAAGAAAATTGAGAGTGATGTTCTAGAAATAGCTAGAAATCTCCTAATGAGACCACCAAAGTCCCACTTGTAAAGTTACTTCCTACAATTCGATGCTCCCCACGCATCCCAAGCCTCGTATCTCTGTGGAAGTCAGTGAGCCTGCCATTAGCCTGCCTGAAATGGGAGGCATTGAATTCAGAATTCATTGCTAGAAGTTTTTTGTAAGCCGAGGAATTACCTTGAGGGGATTGAATTTCCAAGTGTAAGTCAGCAGCTGCTGGGGAGGCTGAGGCCACCTCAATCATCTTGCACCACCGAGTCTCTTGTGGAGAGGGGGCAAGGCAAGGCCAGATCAGCCTGGCTTAGGGCTGCATGGCCAGGGGGATGGAAAACACAGGTTGATACAAGCATTTAACCTCTTTTAAGCAGTGCAATGTGACTGGGGCTTAAAACAAGGCTGGAACATTTTCTCACTTATTATCACCTTGATAACCTGTTCTTGTAGCTAAGGAAAGAGGGTGGGGAAGAAGGCGGGGCCCCGAGGGGGAGCTCTGAGAGAAGAGGGGTGGATCAGAGCACTGAACAAGAGGAGAGCAAGCCGCTGTTTTCTTGTTTTGCGAGTGCAGTTAGGAAAAGGTGGAGGTAGTTTGTTCTCTAAATAATTCTCCTTTTAGTGTAAACAGTATTTTGTCCAGAAGTATGGCTAAACACTTAATGGGAAAGGAAAAAAATAGCTTTCATTCATTTTCTTTGAAACCTATTCATCAGTTTGAAAGAGAAAATTCTCTATGAAATACCTAAGTAATGGTGGCGCTTCTACAAGACCTAGGGGCGGGGGAGAGGCGGAGAGCAGAGAAGTAAGGCAGAGCCAGGGATTGCTGGGCTTGGTCATCAGTCATCGTGGGGAAAGTTGGCCACCTGGGACAGACAGTGGTTCCAAAGACTTTGGCGGCAGGAGCGGTCCTCAGGGAGAAAGCCCCTCCGCACGTCTTCCCAGTGTCGGGCTAAAGAAGCATGCCTCCCTGCTCCAGGGCTGCGTCCAATCCTGAAGGAGTCTTTTTGGAGGAATTAAGCCATCCAGTGATGTTTCTCAATCTTGTTTCAACTATAATAATAATTGATCCTAATATTCATTAAAAATTACTCATCCTCCTTTAAAGTTTCTTGAGCCAAACTCAAATCAAAGCCAAATGATGGGAGCCTGTTCATGTAAAAACCTCACTGCCTGCCCTTCCTACCACCAGATGATTCTATAAGCCACCCACCACTACCCCCCTGCCTGAGAAGGTTTAGTACAAGATATTAGTTCTGGCCAAATCCTGATCGCTTATGTTTGAGTTCTAGATTTTTAATTTTCTAATCCGAAAAAGAAAATTAAGTCACGGGGGAATATGTATTGTCTACCTCATTTGTTACCAAATTTTCAGATTGGGATGCTTGATCATTGTTGTGATTATCTTATTGTTTTCATTGCAGGAATTTAACATTAACTGAATGGCCACAATTTTTCTGACTCAGTCCAGGATCAACGATATGGGAGTTTCACTGAATCATAGTTACCACTGACTCCAGGCCAATCATTTAGCTTTTCATTTCAAAAGGTGATGTTCTCAATCCAAACTTTGTCCATATTAGAAATATAAGACAAGAGGTCAAATGAGAAGACACATTCCATCTGTGAAGTGATTCACATTTTTAATAGATCAGTCTAGCCTCCATCCGTATCACTCATAAAAATATCGAACAAAACCAAAGGTAGTCATGTGACATATCACTAGCAATCTCATTCCAGATTAAATCAGTAATTAATCAATATAACATATATCTTATTGTTCCATCTTCTTAGCAATTACTTAAAAGACTAATTAGAAGGGCATGTTGTTAAACTTGAAGATGATACAAAGCTAGGAGAGGTAGTTAATATTTTGGATTCCACATGACTCAAAAGTTCTTGCCAGGCTGGACATTTTCTGCAAAAATGTAATACTAGATATCACAGGACTAAATGTATCCTTGAACTTAAGTTCAAAAAGCCTTTATAGGTACATTACATTTTACCAACAATCGTGTGAAAAATCAGCGAGGCTCTTACTTTGCTTATAAAATCAGTATAGGCCATTGTGCTATTACTGCCAAAATGCTAATTCAATTTTATTTTTTTTAAGGATGATTTGTTTATTTTAGAGAGAGAGGGAGAGAGTGAGAGGAAGGGCAGAGGGAAAGAATCTTCAAGCAGACTCCCTGCTGAGCACGGAGCCCAAGGTGGGGCCTAATCCTACAACCCATGAAATTATGACCTGAGCCAACACCAGGAGTCCAACGCTCAACGGACTGAGCCACCCAGGTGCTGCTCCTGCTAATTCAATTTTAGATGTCATTAATAGGCATCTAGTCCAAAACAGTAGTTCTGTTGTATAAGGGTCAGACATCACATCACTAGCCTAGAGAAGTTAATATAAGCTCTTTCACCAACTATGTGAATTTGAGCAAGTCATGTGATCTAAGCCCCAGTGTTCTCATCTGAAAATGGAAATAATAGTAGCTGACAAACATATTCCCATAAAACTGTTTTAAAATCAAATGAAACCACGTCCATAAAAGTGTTTTAAAAATTATTAAGTGTCACTGCACTGGACATCTGCTATTTATTACCCAACAACCATCCACTTCTTTCTGATAAATACAATACAGCTCTCCTTTGAGGAACCTCCCCTCCACCCTCCTAGCCGTGTTGTGAGCCCCAACTGGCTGAGGCCACAGAAATTTGTTTAGGAATGGGCACATAACCCAATCAGGGCCAAGGAGACATGAGGAGACTATGTTGCAGCTTTAAAAAAAAAAAAAAAGAAGTCTCGCTCCTTTTCTGTATTTGGTAACATAAGGTGAGTCTTGGGTTAGCATCCTACTACCTGGGAAAGAGTCAGCCTTAAAATGAGCTGAAACACAGAAGAAGGCAGAAATGAAAGAGATAAGAAACTAATGACCTCATTTGATATTCTGGATTAGACCCTGCTCCCAGAGGAAGCCCAGATTCCCCTGATTGTGCTGTATTCCAAGCCAATATTTTTCCATTTTTTAAGTCAATTTGAGCAAGGTATTTCTGTTACATGCAACAGGAAGTGTCCTATGATTATACATTGGTTTTAAGGTCTCAGAAAATCCAATTATTCAATTATATGGAAAAAATGGGAGAGTTTTCAAGTATATATATATATATATATATTTCTTCAACAAAAATCACATCTATATTTAGAATGTGTTAGACTGCTGTAATTGTTAGATTGTGTTAGATTGTTAGATTGCTAGGTTAGATTATGTTTCTCGAAACAAACAAAATTTCATTACTGACTATGCCTTGGATTCTAAAACTCATATAAGGAATTACCTAAAAATTTTGTTCTAAAGATGATTTTTTGGCATTCTGCCTCTGGGAGAGCCATGTTTCCAGCCTTCCTCATCTTGTCTTCTTTGTCTTCCCACTGAGCTAATAGCCAGATCTCCAACTAAAACAGCAGTACCCATCTCTGATTAATGGGACCTTTCTCCCCACCTTTTTTAATGGCTTCCTCCCATTGCGATTTCAATCAGAACATTGCTGGGAATCCCTCCTGGTGCCTCTCCAGGACCCCTTCTATTGCCAATTTTTATACACTCCTCCTCAAGAAGGGAAAAGCCAAAGAAATATCTCCATACTCCGAGGATGAAATCAATGTGGAATGTGAAGAAACTATAGCGCTTTCTTGCCAGAGAGGGTCTATATAGTATCCAGCTAGTCCAGGGGTCAGCAATGGGCTAAATCCAGCCCACCTGGTTTTGATTTGCAAGCGTTGGTAAATAAAATTTCGTTTGAACACAACATGCTTATTTGTTGCACATTGTCCACGGCTGTTTTCGTGTTACAAGAGCAGAGCTGATAGTCGAAAAAAAACAGTATGGTCCAAAAAGCCTAAAATATTTACTATCTGGCCTTTTATTTAAAAATTTGCAGACTTCTGAACTAGTCCAATCATTTAGTTTTTTAAAAGAATCTTAGGGGGGCACCTGGGTGGCTCAGTTGTTAAGTGTCTGCCTTCAGCTCAGGTCATGACCCCAGGATCCTGGGATCGAGCCCCACATCGGGCTACCTGCTCGGTAGGAAGCCTACTACTCCCTCTCTTACTCCCCCTGCTTGTATTCCTGCTCTCGCTATCTCTCTCTCTCTGTCAAATAAATAAATAAAATTTTAAAAGAAGCTTAGGCCCAGGAAGGGCCAAATGGTAGATAAGAAGCATAACCCAAATTTATTCTACATGGTATTTTCATGTTCTATTCTTATCCACATACTAGATTAGCGGTGCCTGAAAGCAGATATTGGACCTTATATTTCTGTGGTATCCAAAATAATGGAGGCTGAATATTGAAGTCACCATTAAAACGAGTTAAATAAATGCGGAGAGATTGAGGAAATTAAGATATACCTACAAGGACCTCTCTTCTATGTAAACCATTTCCTCTCCTGCCTCCACAGCCTCCAAATATTTGTAGCCAAAAACCAGTCCTTCTCACAGTGGTCATCAAGCCGCTATCTGTGCTATCATCTGTAAAATTCCATGATAGTATCTACCTCCCAGAGTTGTGAAGGTCAAATGAGATAATGTAGCACAGTGCCTGGTTCATGCTCAACATTCAAAGAGTAGATGATGATGATGATGATGATTTATCATTATAAAAATGGAGGCATCCTGAAATATAACTGGGTATTGGGGGGACGTAAAATTACTGAACTGAGGATTTCTCTTAGATTCTTCCACAAGCAAAATATGAGGGAAAATACAAGAAGATGGGGTTCCAACACTCTATTTCTGCAAACAATGCAGTTCATATTCAATTGTCATCATCCAAGGAAGTCAGAGCACAAGTGGAGGAAACATTTTCCCCGATCCCAACAGATCCGGAGCACTGGAAGGGGAGAAAAAAATTATTTCCTTGTGGCCAAGGCATTACATATACCGACACATAATAAACTAACGGCTCTCTGCTCCTCCCTGTTCAACAGACAGCCACATCTTCTGGTGCAGTGCCAGCCGCATCACAGAGACATAATGGTGAACATCAGAGTAAATGGATTCGACCATATTGGGTGCCTGGGTTGCTTTTAACTCTGGCAAAGTGGATGTTGTTGCCATCAATGACCCCTTCACTGACCTCAACTACATGATCTATATGTTCCAGTATGATTCCACCCATGGCAAATTCCAAAGCAGAGTCAAGGCTGAGAACAGGAAACTTGTCAATGGAAAGCCCATCTCCATCTGCCAGGAGCAAGACCCTGCCAACATCAATGGGTGATGCTGGTACTGAGTATGTTATGGAGTCCACTGGGTCTTCACCACCATGGAGAAGGCTGGGGCTCACTTGAAGGGTGGGGCCAAGAGGGTCATCATCTCTGCCCCTTCCGCTGATGCCTCCATGTTTGTGATGGGTATGAACCATGAGAAGTAGGACAATACCCTAAAGATTGTCAGCAATGCCTCCTTCACCACCAATTGCTTGGTCCCTCTGGCAAAGGTCAGCCGTGACAACTTTGACATAATGCAGGGACCCATGACTATAGTCCATGCATTACTACCACCTAGAAGACTGTGGATGGCCCCTCTGGGAAGCTGTGGGGTGATAGCCGAGGGGCTGCCCACAACATCATCTCTACTTCTACTGGTGCTGCCAAGGCTATAGGCAAGGTCATCCCTGAGCTAAATGGGAAGCTCACTGGCATGGCCTTCCAATGCCCCACTCCCCACATGTCAGTTGTGGATCTGACCTGCCACCTGGAGAAAGCTGCCAAATACGTTGACATCAAGAAGGTGGTGAAGCAGACATCAGAAGGCCTCCACAAGGACATCCTGGGCCACACTGAGGACCAGGTTATTTGTCTCCTGTGACTTTAACAGTGATACCTACTCTTCCACCTTTGATGCTGGGGCTGGCATTGCTCTCAATGACCAATTTGTCAAGCTCATTTCCCAGTATGACAATGAATTTGGCTATAGCAACCCGGTAGTAGACCTTATGGTCCACATGGCTTCCAAGGAGTAAGAGCCCCTTGGACAACCAGCCCCAGTGAGAGCAAGAGGAAGAGAGAAGCCCTCAGCTGCTGGGGAGTCCTTGCCCCAACTCATCCCCCAATATACTGAGAATCTCCCAACCTCCACAGTTTCTATCCCACACCTCCTGAAGAGGGGAGAGGCTTGGGGAGCCTTACCTTGTCATTTACCACCAATAAAGTATACTGAACCCAGAGTAAATAAATAAATAAGCAAGGGAAAAACTTAGCAGTGTATCAAACAGCATGTGTATAGTATAGAACCATTGGTGGCCAAGGATAATTGTCCTAACCATCCCCACGGTGGGAAAAGTCCCACATGATTCCAGGAGACCCCTCAGGCCACACAGGCCTCTGTCTAGTCTGACTAACCCTTCCTTCTTCAGATTTTATGGCCTAAACTCTCTCTCAGTCAACAGGAATTTATTGTCATTGCTCAACAGCATACCACCTACACCGTATGAAAGACTTAACCAGGGGCAAAATATTTTTGCCATTCATTCCATCCTTTTGCCAAAGAATTATGCTTATGATGTTATTTTGTATTTTGATCATGCCTAAGATGGACATCAGAAGAGAAAAATAAGCCTTATATCCCAGCCACTGGAAATAGTCAAGAACTCCTCCTCCACACCATCTCTCTTTCTGGCCTAAGATGGCAGGTGGCGATCCCCCTTTAAATAAATGCCCCTTTAGACCCTAACAGGGACAGTTAGAGCAATGTAGTCTATCCTCTCTCCTACACAGTTTCTTTTTTTTAATGCTAATTACAGGGAATAAACTTTTTCCAGGGTTGCTTATCTCATATTGAGAATCAAACACTATATGTGGTCCTCTGTGATGTGCTAAACTCATCTGCTTATGCCTTGGCATCCAGAAAAGATATACTGGGGCTAATAACTAGTAAACTCCCACTTTAGAAGGGCCTTTCCCAGCCCAGCCCCCACCCCCCACCCCTACTGCCACCATCTGTGTTTGTTCTTTTGCTATATAAGAACTCAAACTGGGTGGCAAGCATGTTATTTTTAAAAATCTTTTAGTGGCGTCTATACCCAGAACTGCCTCATCACAATTATCCTCACCAAACGAGGAAACTTCACATTGAGAATGGATATGGTGTTCAGCCAGCACCAAATGTCTCTCCTTCTGCCTTTTTGTCTTTCCGATCAATCAGAACATGTGAAAGTCCCAAATGAAGAGTAAACACACGGCCCAGGTTCCTCTCATCTCCTAACATATGTCATGAAGGGAGAAAGAAAAAGCCCTATTCCCAGCTTCAATCAGCCATTCGTTTTCTGCAACTTGAACCTTAAGCTGAAAGGGACATGTGGGGGGCTGTGGAGGAGGGTTGAATTCGGGCCCACACCTTGGAAGATAATAGGTATTCGCCGCATACCTGCATCTTGGAGTCATTATCTCCCCTGCGAGCACTTCTGTATTTATATATAATGAGATCATTACCAGGCAGCTATTCCAATTTTATTCAGACTTTAATATTTCTTGAAGAAAAAAAATAGCATACAAAAGGGTTTGTGATGCCAACTCAATCAGACGTGCTGTTGATGGAGAATTATTCAAGTGCAAGCCGGAACAGGAAAAAAAAATAATTTCAGAGAGGTTTCTGTCAAAGTCGAGTTCTCCTGTGATGAATGTGCCGAAGTGTCCAGAGGTGAGGAAGGAAAATAACAACTAAGAGAAGAGAGGGTTCTGTGTAGGATTAACAGTGAGGTGTATCCCCTCGTATGCAGCAGGGCAGGTATGGCAGGGCCTCCTGCCAAGACTGGGCCCCCCACCCACCTTTCCCCTGGTAATTAGACCAGGGGAGCAGCTTTACCCGCCTTCCCTTCGCCCCTGGTGGCACAGCAGCAGTCTGGGGTTAGAAATTAACCCTTCTGTGGGTGTTCTTTCTTCTCGTGGTGGAGCTCAGGTGGTTAGGCCAGGTAGGCAAGAGAATTCCTTTCCCGTTTTCCCAACACGCAGCTTTACATGAAAGAAGGGACTTTCTTTCTCACCATCCCTGTGACCTCTGCCCGACAAAGAATATGTTAGGATTTTCTTTCCTTTTGTTTCCATTCACACAAAATGCCTAGCAATTCAGCACCCCTGCTAATCAAGTATCTGGCTAAGGCTTAATAAACCATCCTCTATCCGTTCTCAGTAAATTAGGAAATCAAATGAAAGAAGTCAAATACTAAGATCCAACAAAAAGGAATTTCTCTTCGATAATCCAGATGGCACCTCAGGATTATTCCAAACCTTAGGTGATGATTATGAAAGTTGTTCATCACTGGCCAGCACTTCTAGAAATACGCTCCGCTAATGTGAGCTCTCTGGATATTTGAACTTTGTGGATAAACATGAATTTACTGGTTCATTTCTAAGACCTATAGTTTATCCTGAGATTACAAATCCAAGAAGAGGATCATCTTAGCTATTAGCTCTCAGTCCTGAACTGCAGATGGGAATAAGCAGTTGGAATAGGAATGAAGGCTTGTCAACATAATAAATATGAAATTAAAGGATCCTAGGTCTTTTTTTATGGTGATTGTAAAGTACTAATTATTTTTCCCCTAGCATTTCCTAACAAGGCAAACCAAAATAACATTATAAGAGAATTTATAAAATGTACCTGCTGTCCACTGAGCCCCCAAACATGACTCAAGCATGGAGTTGGTAGATACCTTATTGAAATGGTCAGTAGTTCATTCTGGTAAAATCATCAAGGCTACTTTATAGATCCTAGTCTTGGAATGTACTCAACATTTAGAAATCAGTTTGTAAGAGAAAGAAAGGAAGGGATGGAGGGTAGTGATCTCATGTCTCCATGAAATACAGCTAGCTCCACCATAATCTATATTGTATAGGCAAAGAATTGCATCAAAAGAGCCCTAAAAACTCTCAAACTTAAGAGACTTAAACAAGAAAACGGGAACAATTTTCTCTCCCTCTCCATAAATCCACAATAGCTAGTCATAGCAATTATTTCAAGATTAACTCCTTGCAAAGGAGAAGAATCTGCCCAAGTAAGAACTATTAAATTTCTTTCCATCATTCACTATTGTGTGTTAGCACGTTGTGCACATGTGTGTAGAGAGAGAGATTTTTCATTTACCATTCACATGGACTTTCCAGAGGAGCAGAACAACTCCTCCATCTGCCTCCCTTGTTCCTTTATCTACCTTTTGGTCTTCCCTCACAGCCTTTAAAAGAAGGGAGACCTCTCTTTTTCTCAAAAACCTTCTGTCTCTCCGGCATCCTCAACCAAGTGTCCACAGACCCTTTCCTTCTGTCATCCCGTGTGCTTGCATTCCCCTTCTGTGGACAACCCTCCCAAGGCTGGCTCTCAGGAGATGTGGCTTCCAGCCCCTGCTCTTCCACGTGACACCAGCGAGACTGCTGTAGCATCATTTCTCCTCATGCTATGTTTCCACGACTTGGCCCTGCAACTGCCTACAAATATTGCTGTACTTCAATCCCTTCTCCGACAGCCGAAATCCTCATTACCTCACAACCCATTCTCTCCAGCGATATCTAAAACACAGCTTTCACATCCACCGCACCACTGAAATGTCTCTCTAAGATCATAAAGTCCAACCTTTTTGCCAAAGTAAATTGTCTCAGTGGACCTCTAACCCTTTGGACTTTTTGGAGAGACCTGACATGACCAAGGAAACTCTTCTTACAAGCCTTTTCATTGAAGTCCCACATTCTCTGCTCCCCTCTGCCTCACCTCTGTCTAGTCCTACCTATCTGCTACAGGGCACTTGGCTTTATCTATAGCTGGGCTGCCAGCCTATGGTGAGGGCTTCGGAGATGATGAGCTATCGTTCTCCACCCCCCGCTGTCCCCACCACCACCACACACAGAGCACCACTCCACACTGAATATGTGATTTAACTTTGGGTTAAAGTACTGTATCTCACAGAATCTTCCGTTTAAAAAGTAAATGCCTTTTAAAAGCTTGTACATTAATTCATCACCTATTAATACAAAATTAATTTCATAGATAATTAAGTGTTAGCTCAGAAATCAGAAAGTAGCACATGAAGAAATGGAATATAAAATGAGTTCATTTTGAAAGAATGTCAACTCTATTGTCTAGATAGAACAAAATAAAATCATGCCCAAGGAAATAAATATACTTTAATGCCTATAGAAACACTAGTCCCATAATTAAAACAATATGAAAATTACCATAATTGACAACAGGCAAGGTAATATCGTACTAACTCTCCAGAATTCTGATTAAAATGACAAATTCGATGCCCCCTCAGAGAGTTAAAGGTCTATAGTAAGGAGGATTCTGGGAAAGTTAATTATCAATATCTGTCTATGAAGGTTCTAAAATAGCATGATGCTTTACTGTCGGAAATATGAGAGAGAACACTCCCCACCTACCAAATGTTGTGGTGCTTTTTAACTGCTCTCCCGACTCTAACCAGGGAAAATTGGTCAGTTTCTGCTGAGACCACAAGGACCTGATCGTTTTCCCCATAAATAGCTTTCTCTGCACATGTGCTCTGTGGGGAACACTTAACCTTGTATCACTGATGTTGATAAAGTCTTAGAGCCTCACCCTAATGATTAGCTTGCCGCCATTTAGACTATGGCTGGCAATCACCACGCTTTGTATAAAGCAACTGAGTGTTTATCAGAATTCACTCCTTAATTTTTGCAGCAGTCCAACATGCTTCTTTCCATAGTCCCAGAACCTAGATCAGTGGGTAGGAGATAAGTTGTCTCAATACTGTGTGTGAAAGTGGTTAAGTTTAAAGGTCTCTTTTCTCTCTCTGCAAAATGTACTCTGGTACCAGATTAATAAGATTACACCTCCACTCTGGAGCGAAGTGCCACCTTTAATCATTTCCAGAAGTGGGCCCAACGACCTTCCCCTGGTAGGTTCATGAACAACAGGAAAAAGATCAGCAGGCAGTGTCAAAGGCCAAAAATACCTTGTCTCTGAAGACCTTCTTCTCAAAAAGGGTCTTAGGAACCAAAGCAAGGGCATGGTCACCTAGTATTCCACAAACAGGGGAATTGAAAACCCCCGGCGTCTGTAATAAAGGAGGCTGTGCAAATCACACCAATATCAGAAGCACACAGGATTTGCAAGTAAGATCCATTATCTTGTATGCTGGCATCATGAAATGAGATTCAAAGACAGCATAGAAACTGGATGCAGCATGCATCTGACTGTGAGCAGACTCAGGTTCTTTGCCTCATGATGTACCTGACTGGCCGTGTCTTGAGGGAGAAAGCACACTGTGGTCAGAGGGCAAAAAAGAGACTTTCTTGTCCTGTTATTAGTCAATTCTACCATGAACAGGGTCTGAAGATAGAAAACATGTGCCAGGGCGCCTGGGTGGCTCAGTTGGTTAAGCGACTGCCTTCGGCTCAGGTCATGATCCTGGAGTCCCGGGATTGAGTCCCGCATTGGGCTCCCTGCTCGGCGGGGAGTCTGCTTCTCCCTCTGACCCTCCCCCATCTCATGCTCTCTGTCTCTCATTCTCTCTGTCTCAAATAAATAAATAAAATCTTTAAAAAAAAAAAAAAGAAAGAAAGAAAAAAGAAAACATGTGCCAAAGGTGACTTACTTAGCTCTTCTTTCCATGAAAAAAACACAACTACCTTCTTTACCTATATCAACAGGGTTCTTTCCAGAAGCCAGAGAGCGGGAGTTCTCAATTACCCTGTATCAGGGGTGGGCATAGTTAAGTGGTAGCAACAAAGTGCTTATGGCCTGCCACACCTGATATTAACTTATTTACCCTTTATAGAAAAAGTCTACTGATTCCTGCCCTATATCCTCTATGGCAATGTTAAAAATAATTATAATAATGGCCAATATTTATCAAACTTTTCAATATTCAATACACTATTAAATACATTACATGAATTATATCATTAAATCGCCACAACAGCTGTATGAAGTAGATATTTTTGTTTTCTCCATTTTAAAAGTGAAAGATCCAGGGCACTGGGTGGCTCAGTTGCTTGAGCATCCGACTCTTGATTTTGGCTCAGATCATGATCTCAGCATTGTGAGATTGAGCCCCCCATGGAGACACGCACTGGGCATGGAGCCTGCTTGGGATTCTCTCTCCCTCTCCCTCTCTCTCTACCCCTCCCACCCACCACCTCAAAAAAAGTGAAGGATCCAAGTCTTACAGAATGAATTAGTCTCCAGGACTAGGAAGTGGGGGAGGCAGGATTCAAAGCCTGTCAGTCTGACCCCACTAACCTACTCTTTCAACCGGTGAACAATATTTCCTCTATCAGAATGATAATAATAGCTACCATTTGCCAAGTGTTTACTATACACTAGCCTTTGCACGCATTGTCTCTAAAGCTCACCACTGCCTACTTTGTACTTTCCAAAGATCAGGAGACAGGAACCCAGATTGGTTAAATAATTTACCCAAGATCAGACAGCTAAGAGTAGAAGATCCCAGATTCAAACTCAGACACCACAGTTCATTACATATGACACCTCATAGGAGAAAGACAGCCTTTAGGAGACAGTATAATCAGCATAAGAAAGACTGGATTTTTTTTTCTAATTTTCCATTCTGTCTAGAAAGACAATGGGTCATCACAGTCAGGTACCAACCCTCACTTAGTCATTCATTAATTCTCTGTGGCACTTGGCACAGCATTTGACCCTTTCAGATCTCAGTTTCCCTGTTGACAAAAAGAGGAAGTTCAGGTTGGATGTTCTCTGAGATCTCCCAGCTCAAACATTCTCTAACTTCCCATTCCATCCCTTCACAGACTTATGTGGCCATTTTTGCTCCGTGTATATGTGTGTGGTCCTGGTAATTGGTAATCCTGCAAACTCTCAGAAAGAAGCAGTCGATTTTCTGATTTAAAACCCCTCCCATGAGATAATCTCTCATTATGGACTCTACTTGCCTTCCATTCAAGAGAGAGTCTGAATGCAAGTCAACTCCTATAGTCACTTATCATTATGGGATGGCTCATGAAAACAGCTGCTTCCCCTTAGAACATCAAGAGGACACCGGACACTAGGCCCTCTTGCTCCTTTTTGTTTCATTTTGTTGTCTTTGATTTGGGGTATTTTGGCTAACTTACTAAACAGCCAGTAAGATCTAATTCCTGAGACCCAGATGGGTCAAGTGCAGTCAATGTACATTAACTATTATGTGATTTGGTGGAGGCGATTGTTTTCCTTTATTATAATATTTTAAATCACTATCATCCATCTGGTAAATTAAAATAGTGAGGCTTATGGCTGTTCATAATGTACAACTTTTCCAATGAGCTGTTTTATCTGTATCTCATTTCCTATTCCTATTATCTTTCTCTGTAGATTATCAAACATTAAGAACCACAGAAGTTACCATATAGTGGCCTTCATCAGGTTAAAAATGGCTTCCCAAGCAGAGGCCGAATTCTAAAATCTGCCATTGCAGAGTCTCTCAAATGACAGCTCTTCTCAGCCTTCACTTTGACTGATGGGCAAAACTGATGTAAGGAAATACTTCTATTGAGTTTACTTCTTTAAGTAACTTGGTTTAAAAAAAAAAAAAAAGACCATCTTGCCAGTGATCCCTTTAAGCCTTTTTAATTGCAAAATTCTTCTTTATGGTGTTGCTGACCTAGCCTTAGCAGAGTTCATCTCAGAAATGTGCTGAAGTGGGTACCAGTGCTGACAACTAAGGCTGAGAAATGTTTTAAGTATCACGACTCTACATTTTTCTCCTGTCTGTGAGGTTCAGGGATTCATCCTGTCTGAATCATGCCTGCCCTTTGTTTATGCATGAATGAGATATTTTAGACACTGAGGACACAGCGTTGACACCAGCCCTTCCTGGAAAAATAAGACCTAGACCTCAGATCAGGGTGAGCATACAGATTGTCCCCAGTGCCAACTAATTTCCAAATGTGAATACAGAAACATTGGTTAGTGGTCTTCTCCAGTTCCTCCTATTGGCTCCCTAATCTTTAGCGAGACAAAAATGTCACATATAATAGATCCTAAAATTAACAGCACATCTTGCTTTTCAGTTGATCAGATCAGCTGAGATTGAGGTCAGTCTCTTACCTCCTCCAGATAAGAGGTTGTCATTTAACAACACCACAGACATCAGGCCTCAGAAAATATCTGATAACTTAGAAGCTCAGAATATGGATCAAAAGTAAGCCTGCAAAAAGTCATCGAGCTTCATCTCCTAATTCTTGGAAGGGCCACACCTAAAGCATCCTGTATCACTTAGGAAAATCTCTTCTTTGCTCACACATCTGCTAGATAACCATTTCCTGGGAACCCGCTATTTAACAAGACACTGTTCTAGGTACCAGGTATGCTCTGAACACAAGAGACAAAGTCCATATTGTAATAAATCCTACATTCTAGTAAAGGAGACAGGCAATAAACAAATAAATAAATAAAAATGCATGGTAGGAGTTAGTGCTATTTGGAAGATAAAAAAGGAAATTATGCTACAAAAGGACAAGACTCCTTTTGAATAGTCAAGAGTCTCTGAGGAGTTGACATTTAAGTTGAAACTGGAATAAAATGATGACACCCTGTGAAGATGCTGGCCAGGGGAAGAACATTCCAGGCACAGGGAACAGCTAGTACAAAGGTCCTAAGACAGAAGGCAACTAGAAGTGTTCAAGACATGGCAAGGCAGGGTAAGAGAGAAGAGAAGTATCAGAAAAGGTCAGTAGGTGGGCAGAGGCCAGAACTCATGAGGTCCTGAAGATTCAGTTGGAGAGCTCCATTTGGGCCTACTAATAATGGGAGCTAGTAGAAGTTTATAACAAAGGGAGCTTTGTGATGCAATTTTTTTTAAGAGTATCCTAGCTTCTGTGAGGGGAATGGATTTTGGAAGCAAAAATGGAAGCAGGGAGGCCACCTAGGCAATTGCAATGGTCCAGGTGAGAGACGATGGAGGCTTTCACTGGGTGGCAATTAGCGGAGATGGAGAGAAGTGGGAAGTTTGGAAAAATACTTTGGAGATAGAATGCCAGGATTTGCTGACAGACCTGACGTGCAAAATGGGGGAGTCAAAAATGACTCTCTGGTTTTTGGCTAGCTCATCCGCTCTGACCCTGTTCATTATTTTGGCATCTGAGATTGGGATGGCTCAGCCAAATGGCACCAGAGACAGGACCAATTCCACTGTAAATTTGAAATGCACCAGAGGAAACAGGTATATTTTATAAACTGTCATCAGAGAAATCATCACTGTTCTGACTCACTCCTACAGAGCAATTTTGTTACTTGAGAGAGCCTCTGAGCATGCCTGCATAACAGTAGTATTCTTAACTTAAGCAGAAAGAGTGCATTTCCTCATTATGTCCCTGTAGCCCGGAGGCACACGAAATAGGGAGTGGGCTTGGGATTCTGTGCTTTGTTAAAGTGAAGGGACAATCAGCATCAGGAACATTAGCCATGGCAGTGCACAGGATTGTTCAACGATGTATGAAAAGAAGAACCAGTCATCTGAATTGAATGTTCAGCTGGAGCCGAAGAGGCCAGATTTAATCATCCACCTAAAATTATCATACAAGTCAATACTTCCTCCCTTCTCCTTGCAAAAGGAAAGAGACTGATTCTTTCTTTTTCCGTCAAGCAGGTGGCCTTGAGGCAGCTAACCAGCTGGCTGAAATCTAAATACCTTCGCCAAGACAAAAGCCAGTAGCATGATTGATGATCTTCTCGTCGTAGGAGAAGAGAACTTCCCCCAGCCAATCAGCATGCAGAACTGTTATCAGATCATCATTGAACAAAACTAGACTTACAGCTGATAAAAGGAAGTGCCCAAGTCCCAGGCCCTGACTGGTTGGGGCTCTGGCTCCCAGCTCAATTCCACTTAAGGCATTGATTTCTAACAAGGTTCAGTTAGTTCCTTAGTTGGTAAGCCCTAGCTTGCTTTTTTCAGACCCTGAATAGGTATCTACACTCCCAGTCAATCATTTCAATATATCTGCCTCAGAGTTGGAATTGGTCTGCCCATAGAGAGAAGACTCCTCCCAGAAACCTCTTGGAAGTATAGATTTCTGATAAGCATATAGAGTCTCCCTCCTATGTCATCTAGGGGTGGAAAAATGTTTTGTGTACATCCCACTTAATTGGGAGTCCACAATTAAGATCCTATTTGACCATGGTTTGTTGTCTTGCATCCCACGCATCTTGAAGGCAGGAAGCAGGATGGTCCACCTAAGGCATCAAAGCTGATTTCTTTGCACAGGGAACTACCAGGTGAGGGTAGGGCCAGGCCCAATGGCCCCTGTGAGGTGACACTCCCAAAGTTTGATGGGTTTCCTGCCCCTGTGCTGAAATTCTCCTGGACATCTATGATATCTTCTGATATCAAACCTAGGAGGAATATGAAAACTGAGATTAACAGATTTTAATAAACAGATGACCAAAGGTTTGGAATTCCACTTACTTCAGGACACATACCAAGCCTAGCGGTACCTCAGATTCCTCAATGGTAAGACAGAAAGAAGAGTCACCAAATAAAACACCAGACAGAAGAATGTAAAGCAGGGGAATTAATCTTCTCCTGAATGGAAATCCCATGTGAGGGTCAGAATAACTCCTTCTGAAACATTATAGTACAACAGTGTCCCTTATTCCTAAGAAAACCAAAGGATGCCATGCACTCTTCAGGAGTCTTTTTTTCTTCTTTGTGATTACCAGTGTCATGGTTTGTCATGTTCGCAACTAGCCTTGATAGTTGAGCTTAAGAAAAAGGCCCTCCTAGAAAGAAGCTGTCACAGAGGCAAAAGAAGCCAAGCACCCATTACCCTAAAATCTCCTTCCACAAGGTCAGGGTGAAAGGTAAGGTCTTTCTCTTATGTGCCCCGGCACATAAATCTTTCCTCTGTCAGCTCCAGAAGGTGATTTTCCTCCTAAAAACTGAACATCAGACTTGTCAGAAATTTTTCCTTATTGGTGAGACAGAGACAGAATATTGAAGTTAGAGGGATATTTGCTGAACCATCTCCCTTACTTCAAGAAGAAGCTGAAATTCTAATGGTGCCTCCACCATGAAGGTTTCAACACAGGTTCTGTGAGGATGGAGGCAGCTGAGTCAGAGGCCCAACCAGCTCCAGCCTGGAAATACAAGCCTGATTATCAAAGGCAAGAATACCAACAATCAAGCAGTGGGAGCTGGAGGAGGACAGGGAAGCCAGGTGACAGCTCGGCTCCTCTCCCCACCAACCGGATTAGTGATGAAATCACAGGAGTCCCATAGCTGCTCTGGTTCTAGCTGTATTCTCTCCTCCTATGCTCCTGGGCAAAAGCACAAATATATCTTGGGAGAAACTTCATAGCACTGACAGAGGCAGAATGCTATTTTTGAAGGAATCAAAGGAGCCTCAGTGCAGACCTGAGGTCCCTGCAGGGCTTGCTTCCCAGACCCCTGTTCCTCCGGGGGCTTCCCCCCAGCACAGCAGCTGCCCTGTGTTACCCGGTGGGTGCTTTAAATGTGTCACCTCCCCCACAGTGACCAAAATTCAGTTACACTTCTATCTACAGGGGCGGAAAGGTAGAGAAAAGCCTTTCTGTTGTTCTTTCGCTCATTAACGGTAGTGGTTTTTTTAATGGTAAGGAGAGAAAGAAATAAAGGAAAGAGAGAAGGAATAAAAAGTGAAGAAGGGGAGGGAGAGAAGGAGGGAGGGAGGGAGAGAGGTTAGAGGACACTTTCAAAATCAAAAAAAGTGCCAACGAACAGGCTGCTGTGGCATTAAGCACAGTGCTCTCATGGGCACCGCACAGAGCGGGGAGGGTATTAATCACAGAGGGGTCACATAGCAGCACCCAGGGAGGGGGAGAGGGTTGGCTATTAGAATTGCCTGAGCAGCTTTGCCAGAATATCATTCTCCTCCTCCCTCTAGAGATTCTGAGGTTGATCTACAACTAACAATTTGGAAAGATGTCCAAGATGTGTTAAGGAAAAAATGCAAGATGCAAAAGAGTCCATTTAGTAAGATTCCATTTCTGTAAATAATATAGCCGTAATTACAAGTCACATTTGCACATATCATTACATATCATTACATGCCTAGAATAGTAATGGAAGAACATACAGCAAATGTAAATAGTGGTTTTCTCTAAGGGATGGTGTTATGAAGCGTTTTCTGTCTTGAAGTATAATATGGGAATATTTCAGATAATTAATTTGTTATTAATTGTAATTAATTGTAATTGTAATTGTTAATAATTGTAATTAATTATTAATTATGTTTAGCCCCTGAACTAGACTCACCAAAAACCTTTATGGGTGCCCTGGCATGAGTCACACACAACAGAACAAGAAAAATGGTGCCAATACTCAACTTTTAAGGAAAATAACGTTTTTGTTTTCTGATCTAAATCTAGGGCAGGAAGATTCTGCCATATACTAACAGAGCAAAGGTTTAAGACTGAGCAAGACTGGAAGAAAAGACTCCATGGGCTGGCGAGAAGATATGGAGGGGGCACCACAAGGGACAGGAAAGGGTGACAAGGAGAAGTCGTGAGCCCCATGGAGAAAAGTCTGGCCAGCTCCAGGGAGCTGCAGGGAGCTGCGAGTGGCCAGGTTATCTCCTCTTTGCCCCTTGGTGAGGACCATCCATGGCCAAGGGTTGTTTTCCACCTAGTCATGTTCATCTTAGAATGACACTGATCTACTGCCCCACGTGTACCCAGCACGCCTGCTTCCTAACCACACCCAGTGGAAAAAACTCCCAGTATCTAGTTCAACAACACTAAGTATTCATGACCTGTCATCTTGCCCCAAATCAGATGAACCATGGGCAATAGACAATGATTACAGGAAAGTAAAGCCGTGCTATGGACCAGATGAACAAATTTGAAATTACTGCCAGGATGGCAATGGGAACATATCAGTCCTGATATATGAACATTTCAATAATGTTTTCCTTTTTTGCTGCATACATGTACTACTTGCTGATGAGAAACATGTTTTAGGGACATCTGGATGGCTCAGTCGGAAGAACGTGCAACTCTTGATCTCAGGGTTGTGAGTTCAAGCACCACATTAGGTATAGAGATTACTTAAAAATAAAATCTTTAGGGGCACCTGGGTGGCTCAGCCCATTAAATGCCAACTCTTGGTTTCAGCTCAGGTCGTGATCTTAGGGTCATGGGACCGAGCCCCGTGTCTGGCTCTGTGCTGTGCGTGAAGTCTGCTTAAGATACTCCTTCTCCCTCTACCCCTCCCCCTGCGCTTGCTCTCTCTCTCAAAAAAATAAAATAAAATAAAATCTTTTAAAAAGAGAGATACTTTTTTTTATTATGTTATGTTAATCACCATACATTATATCATTAGTTTTTGATGTAGTGTTCCATAATTCATTATTTGCGTATAACACCCAGTGCTCTATGCAGAACGTGCCCTCTTTAATACTCATCACCAGGCTAACCCATCCCCCCACCCCATCCCCTCTAGAACCCTCAGTTTATTTCTCAGAGTCCATAGTCTGAGACAGACTTTTTTAAAGATTTATTGAGAGAGAGTGAGCATGTGCGTGCATGTGCATGGGGCGGGGGGAAAAGGGAGAGGGAAAGAGAGAATCTCAAGCAGAATCCCCACTGAGTGTGGAGCCCAACCTTGGGCTTCATCTCATGACCCATGAGATCATAACCTGAGCCAAAACCAAGAGCCCAACACTCAATTGACTGAGCCACCCAGATGCCCCAAAAAGAATCGTGTTTTAAAAGAACCCAATATGATTCACAATTCACTATTTATCAAATCTAGACTCAACATTGGCTCTTTAGACCTTCCTTCTGTCAACTTTCTGTCAGACCAATTCAGTGTCTAATTCATGCCCTGATGATGCCTTTTCCCCCATTCACAGGTACACAAGTGCACGTGTGCATGAGTGTGCCCCATGTGATCCCTTCTTTCCACTGCATGCCCAAGCTCTTGGCCTAGAGACCCTCTTCCTCCCATCTCTCTCACTCCTTTAGTTACTAAATGCTGACTGAATTTCTCTTTGGCTTTTGAAAACAACCACATGGCTTCACAGTTACTTGATCTGCCACTGCTTGTCTTCACACAACCTGAACTGGGGATGTCTCTTCAGCAACAATGGTTAGTTTTCACTCCACAGTCCTAGCACACGACTCAGCACTGTCCACCCCCTCTGAGACAGGATTGGAAATTAACTGCTCCTCTACCAAATATGATCACTCACTAATAAATCTAGAAGGTAAACATTGTTTCCAGAAAGGACATTGTTAGACTGGAATGGGTTTTTAATACTTCCTGGCAGTAGCTGTAATAAGACTCCATTATCAGATTAACAGACAGTGGTGAGGCTAATAAGTGACATGTGCACAGAATAAGTGACATGTGCACAGAAATTTAAGGTTGACAGAGATCTCTTCGCATTTGGTGTTCTTAGAGACTCTCCTTCAGTCCTCAAGTAATGGGATATTAGAATGTGACTCTCAACTGAGGTACCAAAAAAATGGTATTTGCTCTCAAGACGATTGGGACACACCACTCCCAGCAGATGCATAGAGATGGGCCCAGAACCCCTTCCACAACTCTTGGTCCCTGTATTAATATGGGTATGAAAAGAGGGCAAAGAACTTTTATGAGGTGTTTTGATGAGAATCTACATGGAGATATCTTCAGACAGAGCTATGCTGCTCTGAGCACCCAACAAAACGCTGTGTGGAACGGGGGTGGGGGATGTTACCCAGAGCAGTAAGAAGGCTTCAGGGGAGCACATTGAGCAAATGTTCTAGGTAGCTAGCTCTTTACATTCTGACCAGAGTGAGTGGCTCTCAGAAGAAAGAGTGGTTGAAATGTGAAAACCCAGTAGGTCTGCCCTGTCTTCAGTTTGCTTCATGAGTCTGACAGCCAAATGAAGGTGAAAAGGAAGAGAATTTGGCTGGAGAAGGAGCTGCAGGTTAGTTCTGGCTCCCACCCTGCTGGGTCAGGGGCTTCAGCAGTTGGGGAGAAGGTAGACATTTCGGTCACATCCCAACTTCTGTGGCCCAATTGTTGGGCAGCAGGTAGTACATTCCCCAGCCTTGACCCACATGTGGTTCCACATCACTGAATGGGGATGCAGCCCAAGGAGACAGAACCATTCCCCATTTGAAGACCAGGGACCATGAATTACCTCATCTTGAAGAGAAAGACTGATACCTATCTCCTTGCCTAGAGGAAGAGGGGAGGGAGAAGAGAGGCATTGCTGGTAAAAAGTCTTTGGAAGTATCAAAGATAAAGGCAAAGTCATCTGCTTTCTATATTATTTTATTTCTAGAGATGAAGTTTGACCAAAAAAAGCATGTCAGTGAAAGCTCTCACCTCACTGAAAGCTTCTGCATTATTTATCTGAGGGTCTAAATATGAATGTGTACAGGGCACTTGGGTGGTGGTTGGTTAAGTGTCCAACTCTTGGTTTATGGCTCAGGTCATGGATCTCAGGGTTGTGAGATCAGTCTCTGTGCTAAGCGTGGAGTCTGCTCAGGACTGTCTCTCCCTCTGCCCCTCTCCCCCCTCAAATAAATAATAAATCTTTAAAAATAAATAAATATGAATTTGTGCCTTATTATACACTGGCATCGCTTTTGCAAATGGCCACATGGGCCTGGACTAAATATGGGATGACTATTTAGCACGATGGAAACCAGTAAGACACCATTAAACTCGGGGTGGGGGGAAGGTGAATATTGATAAAAAATCAGCATACAAAGAGTTCATCAGTAAGGGACCAAAAGGTACATCATAACTAGGAAATTCCAGCCCTTTTTGTTACAGGGCATTGCTAAGAAAAGAATTGATGTTAAGAATAAAATGGGCGCCTGAGTGGCTCAGTTGGTTAAGCGACTGCCTTCGGCTCAGGTCGTGATCCTGGAGTCCCGGGATCGAGTCCCACATCAGGCTCCCTGCTCGGCAGGGAGTCTGCTTCTCCCTCTGACCCTCCTCCCTCTCATGCTCTCTGTCTCTCATTCCCTCTCTCACAAATAAATAAAATCTTTAAAAAAAAGAATAAATCGAGATATAGGTGAATGTATGGCGGTGGTTTCATGTAGATTGTGTTGTTGGTTCTCACCTGGCAATTGTTGTCCAGTGTTCTACGATTCCTTTCACCCAGGGAACACGGAAGACTGTGGGAACGTAAGAGTCAAGGCAACAAAGAAAGGTATTTCTGTCCACCAATATTTTGTTCTTAAACTCACTCTCAAATAGGTGAACACTTTTTAGATGGAAGAAATTAGGCTCTGCTTGTCCCTTAACTCCCCTTCCAAAGTGAAGGAGATTTTCTGTAAACTTGTCTCCCTAACCTGCAGATTCTGTTTCAGTGGATCAATGAGAAAATGTTTTTGACAAGTCAAATGTTCATTTTTTAGGGGAAAAATAACCCTCTCTATCCAAGCTGCCAAGATTGTAGCTTATGTGTCCTCCGTCCCTCAAGCTATCAATCCGCATTTCACTGTAGACATTGCCCAGATGTCTTGGTCAGTGCACATTAAAAGCTTAGTTTGCTGGCTTCTTAGGAAAGAGATTTAACATTAGCACATGTTAGATGTTAAGGAACATCCTTCTCCACTGAAAGAAATTTTATTTCTCGGGGAGAAAAAAAATACAACACGTAGTCACTAGGATGCATTATGAACCTGTTATTGCGTGTGGGATTTATGATCAAGGTCTCTCTCTTCTACAAGGATTCTTCAGCTAAGGGCGGAATTACAGATTTAGGGGGACACACACACACACACACACACACACGCACATGCACGCACGCAAATCTTTCACAGACCTTTGGCCCCATCTAGTGGCCATATGCTGTTAGGTCTCACAGCTGTTTTCCTCGGATTTTGAGGAGAATGAGAGGCTCTGGCAGTGAAAGCTCAAGAGTTCCTATTCTAAACAGGCTTGGCAGAGGACAGAGTTGGCCAGCCCAGGAGCTGTTGTGCCTCAGAACACTGTGCTGAGTACATGGCATTTCCTCACAGATTCCCAGAGAGAGTCGCAGCCGGATCTCATGGCATTTTGAAAGAAGCCATTTTCAAACCCATCTGTAACGTGTTTTTGCTGTATCTGCTTAGTCACCTGCTTGAAGTACAGTGTCTGGAACACACGGGCGGGGTGTGTGTGTGTGTGTGTGTGTGTGTGTGTTGTGGGGAAGCAGCATGAAAACGCTCAGGGCTTGTGCTGAGCTCCATGGTGCCAACTGGCATCAGGAAAGGACATATGCGAAATCACACCCCACATGGCCTCTAAATTTAGATAAGCTGTCAATATCCTGTTCTAGAGGGGCCTTCTTCCTCCTTGCTCTGGTTTAAAGGCTTAGAAACAGAAGCCAACTTTAGCCCTTTTGAAAGCGCGGGCAGTTAATGGTGCTGTCCGGAAGGATGTCCGATGGCAGTTCACACTATTGACTGAGTGTGATGAGAAGCCACCAGCCTCGCAGAAGCGGTGACTCAGGGTCACCCCCTCCCTTTCTGCAACGGACACACCGGCAAAATGGTCAGAGGCGTGGGGAACCTCTCCTTGGTCCCTTTTCCTTCTGCTCACTCCACCCTTCAGGCGCAGATTTGGCCAATCAATTCTAAGAGTAAATGCCAACAGAAGTTGGTCATACGTGGACACCCAGGTCCTATTTTCTCCAGCAAGTCTGTATTCTGGGAGGAGACGGCGGCGTAGATGAAGAGGGGGCTTCATCAGCACCACAGGGCTTGGAAGGCCTGTGGCAAAAAGCTTCAGCAACCCATCTGCCTTACAGAAGTTCTCGAGAACAGCCTGGTGGCCGGGGATGACTCTGAGGTGACGACCAGCACCACCACTCACATCAACCCTGGCTCATCACGAATCTAAGAATCGTTGCTCTATTTTTTCCCCCTGCCCTATTTATCTTTATTGCCCTATTTTTTTTAATTATTTTTAAATTATCGTTGCCTGTCAGCAGGGAATTTAAAAGTAAAATGTGGGTAGGACAGAAATTCACTTTTTAGACTCCCTTGGCTATTTAATTCCCAAGTAAAAAATGTGTGCCTTACCATCAAAAAGATATTCGTTACCTCATTAACCCCCATCCTGTAAAACGGAACTATTAATAGTATCTGCCCCATTGGGTTACTGTGAGAATTCAGTGTGTTAATACATGTACAAGACTCGTAACAGTACCTGTGTTCTCAATAAATGTCAGCTAGAGTTACTTAATTCCAGCACTCCAAATGAGCAGGGCCAGGGGGCTAAAATAGATAAAAATTCTTTTTGTAGGTCGCATGACTACATTTTTTAGGAAATGCATGTCTTCTTTCCAAGGCCTTTCCAAGGAGGAAGCATTAAGAGATGTTCCACGGGATTCTGCAGCCTCCAAATTCCATCCACACCTCAGGAGACCAGGAGAATTTGAATGGGAAGATGTGGACTCTGCTACAGTCCATGGGCACCTTGGGAGGCCTCCTTGATGATCACACGAAACAGCCTCCGGGACCCTTCAGAGAAGAGGGCCCCACTGTCAGCAGCTGTGATCACCTGTCTTGGAATTTCTGAAAACCCTTAGGAAGCATTATAGATGTATGCTTCAGCTTTCAGGGCAGACTTGGAATTTTAATTCAATGAAACTATCTGAACAGTCCACTCAGGAGAAAGATTGATATACCGCGGGTGGGGAAAAACTGCTTCATTATTCACCCTTACTGGGAAGACAAGTAATTTCAGCCTGACGAGACAAAAATGAGAAGAGGCAGACAGAGCGAGCAAGTGAGAAAATGAGACAGACAGGCAGACGGATGGGTGGATGAACTGACGGACAGATGGAAGATACATACATGTACACATACATACCTAGCATGATTGATGGATACACACATACATACATGGAATGAGAGAGAGAGAGAGACATACATACGGATACGTACATAGATCCACGGGTTACTAAGGAGAAAGGTACAATGAGAGACACCTTCCACAGCCTTTTTGTTCCTCACCCCAGAAACACAATGGCATCCTAGATTCCAGCCTGTACATCATCTCTTAAAAAGCTCATTGAGAAGTTCGGTCATGATCCTGTCCTTATCCCAGAGCTCTCGGGAAACCTTGCCATTAACTCTTACAATTGCTGCACCTGCTTATTCACTCCTGGGAAAATGTCAAGATCTTTTTCCTTTTGTGGAACAGAGGCTACAGTGAAGGCACTTTTCTTTTTCTGAGACTTTTTCAGATGGGTTTTTTTTCTGCTACGATTCCAAAGATTTTCTTTTAAACTGCGATGGGAAGCACAAAGAAGCATTCAGCTCAGCCTGGAGATTGCTAGAAAACCCTTCACATCCCTCAGAAATTAGAGAGGCAGCCGCACTCATCAGCAATAGTGTATAAATTTGGAAGGAGTGATTTTATAGAATCAGACCATTTTAGAATGAGGAGAAACATTAGTCCATCCTCTTCATCTCAACGATGAGGGGACTGAGGTACTTGGAATCTAATCTTCAACTACTCAGTGCCTCGTTTTTCTCATCTGTGAGGCAGGAGAATGATAGCACGGTGGCTAAATTAACCACAAACTGATGTTCAGGTCTGACAGTACTGTCGAAGAGCGCGTGCTGCTTCTAGAAGCCCCCAGCCCCGGGCTGCCTCCTCCACACTGCTGAGCAGAAGCAAACCTACCCTTGCAGCCCCAGAGCCCCGGCCCCAGGCCTCCTTCACCCCAGATTCACAAGAAGGAAATCCAGGTAGAGGGCCTGGCTAGTCCCAGGCTGCCCGGCAATTACAATTCTGAGTGTTACTTAACTCGCCGACCATGTTAAGCACACACCTGTGGTGGGGAATATTTAATGCATCTGTTTGGGAAGCAGCTTTGCCAAAATTGTGCAAAAACACATGTGAGGAAAGTATCTCTTAGTCCGTCGGTGGGTATTATGTCTTTTATTGTCTCTGTATTTGGAAGTATTTTCTTTTTTAAAGATGCAATTTTAAAAGACTGCTCCATTGAGGGCACGGGAAAGAGGGGAGCAGGGAGAGAACACAGAAGGGAAACAACAGAGGGGGGACCCCCACCCACAGGAACCTGAGATGCGGGGAGTTCAAGCAGTCCATGGCTGCCCACACGGAGCCCCGGGAACCAGACACCAGTCTGGAAAGAACCAGGATGTGAGGAGAAACTCCTGGGAGCTTTGCAAGAGGTAGGCACATCGGCTTCAAGCGGCAGGAAAAATGCTGGCAATTGACCCACAGAGAATCCGTTCAAGGACTGGCCAGTGAGGGACCAGAGAAAGTGGCTACAGAAGGAAGTAGGACTTCCAGGGGCGAGAGTCTTCCCCAAAGGCTAAAAAGGAAATCTTAAGGAGCTACATAGGTAGGTTTCAATTTAGGAAAGTCAGACTTCTCCAGAGGAGAGAGGAAAATGATAGTTAACTGGACTAGAACCAACAAGACCATCACCTGAGGGAGGAAGGAGGGCAGACATCTGGAAACGGGACAGAAAGGTGGCCTGCAAGGTAACATATGCATCTCTCCTCCCACCCCAAAAAGCAATGTCCACATGGATGAATCAAGGTTTAAGATATGAATTGGGGAGCGCCTGGGTGGCTCAGTCGGTTAAGCGACTGCCTTCGGCTCAGGTCATGATCCTGGAGTCCCTGGATCGAGTCCCGCATCGGGCTCCCTGCTCAGCAGGGAGTCTGCTTCTCCCTCTGGCCCTCCCCCTCTCATGCTCTCTCTATCTCATTCTCTCTCTCAAATAAATAAATAAAATCTTTAAAAAATAAATAAATAAAATAAAATAAAATATGAATTGGGGAGCACCTGGGTGGCTCAGTCGGTTAAGTGTCTGCCTTTGGCTCAGGTCATGATCCCAGGGTCCTGAGATCGAGCCCCACATCGGGCTCCCTGCTCAGTGGGGAGTCTGCTTCTCCCTCTCCCTCTGCCTGCCCTTCCCCCTGCTTGTGCTCTCTCTCTCTCAAATAAATAAATAAAATCTTAAAATAAAATAAAATAAAATATGAATTGGGCCTTGGGAACAACAGCTAAGAGCTTGCAGGTAGGCAATAAACATGGCTACCTTCTTTCTGGATTCACCCACATCTTAGAGGAAAGAAAGCCTGAGGTGTGCCCTCCTGAGAACTGCCCCTCGCCTGAGAGTGGTCTAGGTGCTGGAGAGGAGGGTACACGGAAGTAGGCCAAATGGGTCACCATAGTCACCTGGCCTTCCTCTTTTGTCCAAGGCCATGGAAGGCTATTTCTAGCCTGGGAAAATGAGTCTGTAAGTATTTTACCTGAGCTTGCCAGCATCTACATTGGGGCTTGGGCTAGAGTCCAAATAGCAAGGAGGAGTGACCTCTTCCTGGCTCTGTACTCTGTGCATGTGCTTTTGGGAAGGTCCAAGGAAGTGCATGTCACAAGAGAGGGATAGGCAGCCTGCACAAAGCAATTGTGCAAAGCAATTCCCAAGAGCCATCTCAGGGAACCTGAGGCCAATAGAAGGCTCCCAAACCTGGAAAGGATTAGGAAGGAGGACTAGGAAAATCCATAGCCCCATCGGTCTGAGCAGCTTAGGCAGCATCCAGCCTAATCAGACCTGAGTAGCTAAAACTGACCAGATAGCATAACAAGGGCATCCAAGAACATCTCAGTGGGACTTCCACAGAATTTAAGAGAGGGAGCATAGAATTACAGATATGACTCACTGCCATAAGAATGTTATAAGGTGCCTAGAATCTTTGCTACATCTCTGTGGCTGTTTCTTTTCCCTTGTTCTCTCTCTCCATGGTGAGCAGCCCTAGAGCCCTTGGACCAGACGGCTCCACTTGCTGCAGGAAACAGGAAAGCTGGAGAAAGAACTTAGCCCTGAACAGTGAGTGAGGAGCCATGAGCACTGGTCTTGACCCTGTGGGCAAATCTTCCCTACCTCTCTGGGCCTCCTAAAGTAGGAATTGGCTTCTTTACTAAGACATTGGCCAGAGCAATCGTGTACTAAGGTGGAGGATGTGGGAATGTTTAGCCCTGAGTGCAGGAAAAGAGGATGTGTTGTCATGAGAGAATTTTAATACAGTAATAAAACTGGCTCAGTCACTCTGCTTTTTTTATCACCCCAAGAAGGCAATTGGAAGCAATGTCAGTGCTAAAATGCTCCTCTTTGTCAGCGTATTCTATTATAAACACACACACACACACACCTGTTCGCTTTGAGGACAGAGAGCACTTAGTTGGCAGGAAGTCCATGGAAGAGTTTTCCAATGTCACCCAATAATTGCGAATGGTGAGTGTTACACTAACACTGAAACATAGTGCTGCTGAAAATTTAAGAGAGGTGATGCAGTGGGGATGCAGTCGGCTGCAGGATGGCCCCAAAGATACCAGGTCTTAATATCTGGAACCCGCCCATGTTACTCTACTTGGCAAAACCTTTGCAGATGTGATTAAGTTAAGGATCTTGAGGTGGAGAAATTATCTTGGATTATCTCAATGGGCCCTAAATGCAATCATAAGTATCCTCATAAAAAAGAGGCAAAGGGAGATTTGACACAGGCAGGAAACACGGCAATGCGGCTGCTCAAAGAATCTAGAAGAGCTAAGTAACAGATACCCCCCCTAAGCCTCCAGAAGAAACATGGCCCTGCCGACACCTCCATTTCAGCCCAGGGAAACTGATCTCAGACTTCCAGCCTCCCAGAATGGTGACAGAATAAATTTCTGTTGTTTCTAGCCACCAAGACGGTGGTACTTTGTTACAGTAGCAAGAGGAAGCTAACTCAGGCAGTGAGGGGAAAGGTAACTGCAAGGAATGGAGAATATCTTCAAAGGGGAATTGGGGTCCTTAGGTCTTCCCGAGGTTCCACGGCTCACTTCAGTCTGCACCTTCCCCCTGGGGCCCAACATTGCAGATCATCAGAAGGGGGCAGGATCTGCTGAGAGATGAAGCCTTGTGAACACAAAATTAGAAAACCAGCTTGGACAGCTCCAATCCCCCTCATGGAACCTCTGGGAAACTCTGCCCCAAAGAAGATGGTGGCCTCCACCACCATCCTAGTGCCGTTGGGACATTAGTGTGACTCCCAGGTCAGACCCGTGGCCTGCCCAGTACATTCATACTCAAGTGACACCCTGGACAGCTCCTGGAAAGCCTTCCTCTGGTGGCTCAGTCTCTTGTTCTCTGTCCGGACTGCCCCTGTGGTAGACATTCTTTGTGTGCCATTCGGATGGCAGATCATTTATCCACGGCAGGAAGCATTTCATCAGTGACCTACTTTCTCACTCCACACGTGACAGAAACCCAAATCCCTGCCTAAAGTGAGAAGAGGATGGAGCCAAGAGTCCCAATAACTTAGTTGTGTCTTAAGCCCCAATGGGCGGAAGTAAAACAACAGGCTCACCTGGGCTTGACAACCACCCCCACCCTCCCGTAACAGAAGGAAGCTTAAAAAGCAGCAAAATGCCATGAGAAATAAGGATTAATGCTGGTTAATAAACTGAAACTGTGAACTGCCTCTGTGGCTTATCCCAGGGGTGCCTCACGTTTTCAGTCCGTGTGCGGCTAGGAAAAGCCCGATCCGTGCTGAATTTGTGTGAATCAAAACACAGCTTCAGTACACCGAGAAAGAGTTGTGCACTAAAGAAATCTCCCTGCGAATTCTTTCATAATGTGAGGACTCTCTTTTTAATTTATTTTTGATGAAAATCTGGATTCTTCCCCTCATATTTAAGGAGAGATGCAGATTTACAAGTACAAATTCAAGTTAGTTCTGTTCCACTGCCAAGGTTAATTGCCGTCCTTCTTTCAAGGAAAGCTAGGATTCGAAGCCTCAGCTGCACCGTTTTTGCAAGCATCAGCCTACCTGCCCTACAAGAGTTTCCCCAGCAAGTCCCACAACCCACTCCCAGGGTGAGGAACATTAGGGCCACTGAGTCAAGCAATCATTGAGGGTCCCACAGCAGTAAAAGGCACCGAGCTTCAGGAGGAGGTAAGGTTTTGAGGAGCAAATAACAAAAAGTGATACTGATATTTTTAAACAAGGGAATGAACTCAAAATGCTCTAATTCTATTATATAATTAGGGGGAAAAGAAGGGAAGATAAGGACTGGAAGAGAAAGACAGAGGAAGAAGGGAGGAAAGAAGATCAAAATAAAAATAGGAGATAAAGGAGGAAAATTAAATACTATGAAAAGAAAATGCAGGTTATGAGGAGAAAGGTACAGTGGGTTCCAAAATTTGGAAAATCTCTTTTTTTTAAGATTTTATTTATTTGAGAGAGAGAGCACAAGCAGGGGGAGCGGCAGAGGGAGAGGGAGAAGCAGGCTCCCCACCAAGCAGGGAGCCCGACATGGGGCTCAATTGATCCCAGGACCCCAAGATCATGACCCAAGCCAAAGGCAGATACTTAACCGACTGAGCCATCCAGGCACCCCTGGAAAATCTCTTTTATCACTGGGCCTGTGAATTAAGAAGATCCCCCTGGACTACTAATGCCTTAGATTTGCACAGTGTTTTATAATTTTCAAACAACCTTCCTTTTGACCCTTACGACAGCCTGAGGACGTGCCCTTTTGCACAGGAGTAAACAGAGGCCATTGGCTTCCTATCCAATACTCCACCCCAGAGGGCAGGCCTGACACTCCGGCCACGTTCCTGACACAGTACCTTTCCCACTGGCCTCCTGAAACATTGTGGGGTGCACAGTGGCCCCCAAATCCTTGCATGCTTCTTTCATCATGTGGAGGCAAATAGGCAAATACCTCGAAGTCACCCCCATTTCATTTGTGCTGAATTATGTTTATAATCTGAGTTGGCTGGGGCAGCTATAACAAATGACCATAGACTGTGTGGCTTAAACAACAGATAATCGTCTCTTGTACTTGTGAAGGCTGAGGAGATCAAGCTCAAGGTGCCGACAGATTTGGTTACTGATGAGAGCTCACTCCCAGGCTTGTCCATGCCTCCTTCTCCAGGTGTGTTTGCTTGGTCTTTCCTGGTGCATGCTCGCGGAGAGAGAGCTTTTGTTTCCCTCCCTCTATTATAAGGACACTAACCTTATCATGGGGCTCCACCCTCATGACCTAATTAAACCGAATTCTCTCCAAAAGCCTCACCTCCAAATACCAACACATTGGGGATTAGGACTTCAACATATGACTTTTGGGGGACCCAATCATTTAGTCCATGACATGACCCGAACCACAGAATCCAGGGTCTGTCAGAAGTTTCCAATAGTAAGTAATGAGGCTAGGTATTGGTAAAGACCATTGACCAATGCTCACGTGGGGAGGGCCAAGGAGAGTAGAAAAAGCAGAAGAGAGGAGCTCCAGAAGGCCCCCTCCTATGTCAGCCTGCCCCAGACAGGACCGCAAAGTGTGGAGAGTTTATCCTGGCTCCTTCCCCCACTCTCGGAAGCCTCCCATCCTTGGATAGCATCCCTCTCCAGGGAAACCCGAGGTCTCCAATAGCCTACCTCACCGTGACTGCCTGCCCCTTACTGGGAGTTTTTCTCCCTACTGTGGACCCAATGTTTGTCTCCTCCCAAAATTCATAATTTTGAAACCCTAATCCCCAGTGTGATGATATTTGGAGGTGGGGCCTTTGGGAGGTAATTAGGTCATGAGGCTAGGGCCCTCATGGTGGGATAGGTGACCTTATAAGAAGAGATAGCAGAGCTCAAGCTCACTCTCTCCCTCCCGCATCCCCTACTTTCTCCCCCTCCTCCTCTCCCTCTCCCTGTCATCCCCATGTGAGGAAACCAGGAAGACATTCTCACCAGAATCCAACAGTGCTGGCACCATGATCAAGGACTCCGAGCCTCCACAATCATAAGAAATGTTTGCTGTTGGGCGCCTGGGTGGCTCAGATGGTTGAGCGTCTGCCTCGGCTCAGGTCATGATCCCAGGGTCCTGGGATCGAGTCCCGCATCGGGCTCCCTGCTCCGCGGGTAGTCTGCTTCTCCCTCTGCCTCTCTCTCTCTCTGTCTCTCATGAATAAATAAATAAAAATCTTTAAAAAAAAAAAAAAGAAAAAGAAAAAGAAATGTTTGCTGTTTAAGCCACTCAATCTATGGTATTCTTGTTATAGCAGCTGGAACTAAGACACTCCTCCAGCTTAAAAACAAACATTTCTGCTTATCTAGTCCGCAAGGCCTTAAGCCACCACCACCCAACTCACAGGTGCACGTGTGTGTGCATACACACACACACACACACACACAGTGTTGCGCTGGTAAATGTTTATCAGTCTGTCGCTAAAAGAAAAATGCCCTGACTTGTAAGATTTGCCATTTCAATAGTGTAAATACTACCACTATGGTTCATTTCAAAGAACCAGCATGATGTCATTAAATGGGGAATCAGGAAGAGATACACGGTAGACGCAGAGAGCGTCAAAGCATCAGTCATTGTAAAATAATCAGAAAATGATGAGGTTTTGGCATTTATTACCTTTGTTTCTAATAGAATTTACTGAATTGTAGTTTATATAATTGAATTCATAATAATGATGGCGGTGTTTAAGAACCAGCTCACATGGGGCGCCTGTGTGGCTCAGTTGGTTAAGCGGCCACGTTCAGCTCAGGTCATGATCCTGGGGTCCCGGGATCGAGTCCCGCATCGGGCTCCCTGCTCGGCGGGGAGCCTGCTTCTCCCTCTGACCCTCCCCCCTCTCATGCTCTCTCTCACCTTCTCTCTCTCAAATAAATAAATAAAATCTTTTAAAAAAGAACCAGCTCACAAATTTCCAGAAAATGTTACCGTGAGCTCTATCTCGCCCCCAAAGGGGCCGGCTGCAGCAAGCAACTGCCCCACGCATTCTCCATTCTGGCCTTGTTTCTGGTTCACCAAGGTGACTATGAATTGGTGACATTTATCCTGTGACTCCAAAGATCAACTACAAAGGCTGACTTTTTTTGCACATAACTTTGCAGGTCTAGGAAGTAGATGTTTCTTGGTCCCCTATCCAATTAGAAGTGTTTTTCAGTAGACACTCTACCACCGGACAGATAGTAGCCTCATGTCCTGTGCCCTCTGCTGGCTCCCGCCCCTGCGCGTCATGTCGGCTGAAACACATATCCAGGAACTCAACGTGGCCCCCAAACGTTGGAATAAAAGGTGACAATTGCAGTCAAGCACTTGTTTGGGCTAGACCATGCCAAAAGTTCGGCATATCTAAAGTGATTTCCCCTCTGAACCAACTACATGTGTTGATGTTGTGTAGAGAAGGCCATACTGCTCACAATAGCCACACACGTGGTACCTAGCAGGTTCATGCTGAGAAAGGCTCACACAGCCTTGAAATCAGGGGTCGAAGCCGGCTGCCTGCTCTGCTCTGACGTCCTTGACTAGAGGTTTAGCTTCTGCCCCCGTCCTTCCAAGCACACGATATTTGAAAAAAGGATGGCAGAGCCAGCAAATCCTCTCATCAAAGAGGCATTGACTTTTAACTTTACAAATGTGGCTCTTTTCCATAAGGAACAGAGAGAATTCATTAGTAATCGTACTCCAGAGACTTATTCTACCTTCATGTTTCTTTCTTCCGGCTATCTTATAATTATACCCCAGATTTCTGATTACAGAAACTTCTCCCCTTAACCTCTGTACAGTTTTAGACTCTCTCCTTTGCCAGTGCACCTTAAAAAAGAGAGGAAACAGGAAATTGGCAAAGAAAGGGAACTTCCTTCCTAGGTTGTGCTTCATCCACAGCTAAAAGGAATGGGTGGGAACACCACGCTAATGAGACCATCACCATCCCTAGAAAACAATCCCAGTGCAGTGTCCTTCTTGCGAGGGGGCAAAATCTGCAGCTACCCTTCCCTAGGAGTAAAAGAGGCATTGAAAAGAAGCTCATTCAAAGCATGCGGCACTACGTAGACCTGGTCATGGCCACATCTATCAGCCGCCTCGATAAGTTCACGTGTCACAAGCTGTCCACGGCATTGTTTTACCATCTGCTGAACCTCACAGAGGACGAAATTACACAAATCAGCAGCCTTTACCACTCGCCTGCCCTAAATCCTTCCTCTGCTCCCATTTCCTCAGTGAGGCCATTTCCGAAGCCTCTCTGTAGACAGAAGAGCCCCCAGTCGGTATGCACCTGTGAGCCGTTGTGCAGTGAGAGGCACGGGTGTGGGAAAGGCGGGAGGAGAGGCTAATGCAAGGAGGCAGATCGGACGGGATTCCTATCTGCCTGTGGCAAATGCATTGCTCTGCTAGTTGGGAGAACAACAGAACATCTGAGCTGTGCCGATGTCTCTCCCCGACCAAACACTTATCATTTCTTCTTTTCAAAAAAGAAAATTTCTCTCTAGCTTTGTGTTATTAGTCTCCAGTGATGAACAATAGGTTGGAAATTCTGAGAAAATAAACTGCTGAAATTATTATTCACTCCTTGCTCCAGATTGCTCTGTGAGCTACGGAATATATGTTCTGCATTCGGTGACTAAGGCCCCGTCCCATGTGTTTTCCCAGTTCAATCAACTGTGCTAAGAACTGTCACAATAGCCCTTGACGACAAGAAAATAAAATTTAGGGTAGAATGGAAAGCCTGACTGGCATGATAATTCTTGTTTGCACCTGTTTCCCCCCCACCCCCTGCTTCCTTTTCCCCCCTTAATTGGCAATGTTTGCGAACCTCTCCATCCACCTTAATGACAAAGGAAAAGAAATGGGTTATTTTTCCAGTTTGGATAATTGCTTCTGAAATGTTGTCACAATCTTGCAAATGACTATATTTCTTTCATGTCAGACCACTGTGATTTCCACACAACACAGGTTACAGTTTTGTTAGGGTTCTGGCCTGCTGGGAGTTTTGTTTAGGTTGGGGGGGGCGGTTTAGTTTTTAAGAAAAAGACAAAGCAAAAACCAAATAAGTCACCGTGATAACTTATGACAGAAAAATCAACATCTGAATCGAATGATAATAGCAGGAGCCAGGCAGCAGGGGGAGGATGTGTCTCGTGCCAAGAGAAGAAAGGCACGGAAAGTTATTTAAAACTGATCGAAACCCACTAGGAGTCACAATCCCATCACGGTTTCCCTTTGGAAAAGCAGTTTTCAGAAGCCCCAATTAACCTTAATTGAATTCTGCCTTAGTAATATCTGGAATTTTAATTGACTGGGAAGGTGATCATAAATCTCCGTTCATAACGTGGCTTAGCCATTAGTAAATCCCCGATGGCACACGGCCTTGTCATGCAGGGGAGTTACTATTCTGCAGCCGAGACTGGTTTTTAGATCATAAAACAAACATTCAAAAGAGAAAGCTCCTCACTGTCAGAGCCAGCCTGAAAATGGCTTCAGTGCAGAAGTTCAGAGGAGAAATAAAGGATTCGGATGAACCACAGATTCACGTTTATGCTGTAGGCTTCAATGCCTTCCCCAAACGTGACCTGAAGCAACCAGCCCGCTAAGCCTCCCCAAAAGAAATTATCCCCCAATCATTTAGAATAAGCATAGTATCGTTCGTGTTTTCTCTTTTAGAAAACCAACCATCAGTTCACTCTTTCTTTTTTTTTTTTTTTTTTTTTGATTAAAACTGCTGAGGACAGGGAACTATTTTAGGCCTTTCAAATTGCCTGAATGTGGCTATTTAACTCAAAGACTCTCAGTGATGTGCCTCTTCAGAACCCCAAAGGCATCCAAAACTGAGGGAAGCCTGAGCATGTGTGTTTTGAAGAAAAAAAGAAATTTCCCTAGTAGATTCAGATTTGGAATTCCCTACCACGCCCCAAACATACCACCTCAGGTTGAAAAACCATGGCTTTAGCCAATTTGAGAGGCTACCCCAATCAAAAAAATCAGGTGGATTGATTCTTGTTTCACTAAATTGAATGTATGTTTGAAATGAAGTAAGTTACTAGTTATTTTGAAATCATCTAGAAATAGTTCGGATGTGACTTGACGTTGTAGGAGGCCCCATGTCTTAGAGAAGTTCCTCTCGTGTTTCTGCCATTTTCACCCACACATCTTGATCCCTCTACCATAGTCAGAGAAAAATCAGAGTATTTCCCTATATAATGGTCTCCTTGCTTTTGTTTCATTCGAACCCTCACTAACACTGTCAGCAGAGACCATCAAAACCCTAAAAGGTCACCAATGGGAGGGAAAAAGTTCTGTATCCTAGCCAGGTGGGGAAAAGAGTGAAAAGGGGAATTTAAAGAGTCCTGGTTGGGCACAGGGAAAAAAAAAGTCTCTTTTCCAAAGATTCCCAGCTCTCTTCTCTCATTTCAACTGTCACTATCTTGAAGGAACTATTGTCCAGTGGAGAAATTGGTCAGAAAGGAACCATGCAAACTCAGACTGACACTATGCAAACTCAGAGGACGGGGTCATTTCATCAACTCTGCACAAGTTTTCCTGAAACTTGAAAACTTGACAGGAAAGGAAATAACAGCTATAAACAGCTTTAATAATAATTAATAATTTTACACATTCTCTTTTTCTTACCTAATTCAGCTCGCTCTCTCTCCCTCCCTCCCTCTCTCCCTTTCTCTTTCTCTCTCTTTCTCTCTCTGCCCCCCCCACCCCCCCCCCCCCCGCCTCCAATACACATTCTGAATACTTCTCATCCAAACAACACTTTTCAGGAATGACACTGAGAAAAAAGGAGACAGAACTGTTAAGGAAATCTACACCAATTAATTTTGCCCCCTGCTTGCTGTATAACTTTTCAAGGCTCCTTGGTAAGTGGGAATAAGAATGTCAATGATTGATGAAAGTTAAAGAAGATGCCTGCAGAACAGGACCCTCATTATATTAATTCCCTCAATATACCTCATTTAGAATAAAAATATCAAAAGAGAACAGAGGGAATCACATGAGTAAATCTGGCATCTATATGGCGTAAGTATGGGAGATTGGCATTCTCGGCATACTGATATTTGTTTACCAGTTTCAGGAAATGTTTCCAATTACTTGTAATTAAGGGCAAATCATAGAGCAAGCCCAGAGAGGAGACATAGGCTATTTCAGAGTCCATCTTTAATATTCAGGTCAATATTTCCAAAGTGTGATTAGTGAGGTCCCTGCATCATAACTATCCTGGACCCTTATCATCAATGTAGATTCCTGAGCCCCATCACCGAGAATGGGGCCCAAGAATACACACTTTACAAGCTATTCAGGTTATACTTATGCTCCTTAAAAATTAGAAATCACTAATGGAGGCAACAATAACTATTTTTATGAGAAATTTTCTTATCAAGGGCGCCTGGGTGGCTCAGTTGGTTAAGCGACTGCCTTCGGCTCAGGTCGTGATCCTGGAGTCCCGGGATCAAGTCCCGCATTGGGCTCCCTGCTCGGCGGGGAGTCTGCTTCTCCCTCTGACCCTCCTCCCTCTCATGCTCTCTGTCTCTCATTCTCTCTGTCTCAAATAAATAAATAAAATCTTTAAAAAAAAAAAAAAAGAAATTTTCTTATCAAGATTAAGCCAAGGGATGTCTGGGTGGCTCAGTTGGTTAAGCAGCTGCCTTTGGCTCAGGTCATGATCCCAGGGTCCTGGGATTGAGCCCCCATGTCGGGCTCCCTGCTTCTCCCTATGCCCCTCCCCCTGCTCATGCTTTCTCTCTCTCTTTCTCTCTCTCTCTCAAATAAATAAAATCTTTAAAAAAAAAAAGATTAAGTCAAAGGATCTAGTTGTTTGACAACTAAACTCAGGAGAAATTTTTTTCCAAGTTTATCACTGAGTTGACAAACTAAGTCAGACTTCTTATTTTGTTTTGCTTTTAAAATATAAAGAAATGAACTTAAGCCCTCCAGGATTGGAAAGTCCAGTGTTTGCAGTGGGGTGATAGAATAACTCATAGCATCCTGTGGGTCTGCAAAAGTCTGGGAAAGCCGCAACTGATGATATTGACCAGGGATCCATCAAGTGACATAGTGAGTCAGCTAGAGTTTGCTACATAACAAACCACCCCAAAACTTAGAGGCTTGAAATAACAATCATTTATTCACTCATGATTCCAAAGTTTGGCTGGGTGGTTTTTTTATTTTGACCTGGCTCAGGTGGGGCCAGGTAGGCTAGGATGACCTCACTCACCTGTCTGGAGACTCAGCTGGTGCTGGCTTATCTCTGCTCCCCAGGGTCCTCCTCGGTGGGCTAGCAGGGGCTTCCTTACATGGTGGCCACACTTCAAGAGAGCAAGTGGAATGTGCAACCCATCTCGAGGAGCTGGCTTAGAACTTGCACAATATCATGTCAACCACATTAAATATGGCCAAGGACAGATCAAATCCAAAGAATGGGGAAATAGAGCCTACTACCACTTTATGGAAGGAGTTGCAAAGAAATTGTGACCATGTGCAATTATACTTCATAGCATAGAGAGGCAGAGATACAGGAAGATTCTGGAGCATAGGTGGTGCTGAAAATAAGATCAAAGTGGATGATGTTATGTCTGTGCCCCTCCCACAGCCGGCAATGTCCTGGCGGCATGGCCCCCCCTTCATCTAATAACTCTCACTCTCTTCACATCCTTTTCAACCACATGTCCCTATCCCTTTTGTTTTCTACACTCCTTTCAAAAACAACCAAGCCTCTATATGATACTGACATTATCAGGACTGGAAAACATGGTAATGGTAACACTTCTCCACAAGTTGTTCAGCCTCGAGACTTTTTTTTTAATTATTTTTTTAATTAACATATAATGTATTACTTGTTTCAGGGGGACAGGTCTGTGACTCATCAGTCTTACACAACACCTAACGCTCATCACAACACATAGCCTCCCCAATGTCCATCACCCAGCCACCCCATCCACCACCCCCGCCCCCCCAGCAACCCTCTATTTCCTAAGATTAAGAGAGTCTCTTATGGTTTGTCTTCCTCTCTGGTTTCGTCTTGTTTCATTTTTTTCCTCTCTTCCCCTATGATCCTCTGCCTTGTTTCTTAAATTTCACATATCAGTAAGATCATATGATAATTGTCTTTCTCTGATTGACATAACTTGCTTAGCATAATACCCTCTATTTCCATCCACGTCATTGCAAATGGCAAGATTTCTTTTTTTTTTCTTTCTTTTTTTTTTTTTTTTTGATCAGCCTCAAGACTTCTGAATCACCTTTAGCTTGTCTCTCTCCTTGTCTTCTCACAACTGGCCATTGCCTAGCCCTGTGGATACCATCTCTGCAATACTGCCTTGTCCCCGGAACACGTGCCCTGCTGAGGGCTCATGCTGCCATCACCTTCCTCAGCATCTCAGTATTTCTCCCATGTTTGCTACTTGGGCAACTCCCTTCAGGTTTCCATGCCCCTGTGTCCCCATCTGTAAAATCAGAACGACAATGTACTTACCTGTCAGAGTCAATATGAGGATTAAATGGTATAGTCCACATGGAGTATTTAGCCCAGAGCCTAGTACAGCAGTACATGCTTACTGAACATAACCTGTTCTATTCAGCCTATCGCAATTCATCCTTCTTATTTCCCAGATTGTTTCTCCAGCTCAAAAAACACAAGAAGTCCCCCAAAGACCTGGGGGAAGGAAATTCCTCAACCTGGCATAGAAGGCCCTTCACATCTGACCCTGTTGTACCTGCCATCTTTCTTGAGCTTCCCCTCAAAATTCCCTGCTCTTCTGATGAGAACCCTCACCCTTTTCCTTATCTAAGTCATACTCATCTCTCAAGACATGTGCCCATCAATGCTCTGTGACCACCTACCTGCCCAGGCACCATAGCAGTGCCCTCAAATACACAGCCATGGTCCCTGTCCTGGGAAGCTCACTGTCCCCTCAAAAGACCCCCTCGACCACACTTTTTCTCACTCACTGTTATACAACCGGCCTCAAATGATCCTTTCTTCCTTGGGACGTCCAAAATAATATATTTGTGCTTCTCTTATGGCATCTGTACTATGCCTTATATTATAGTTCTGACTCATCTCACATCCTGAATTGCAATCTGTTAGAACCATGGCTTGTCATCTAACCTCCACAACTATGCTTAATTCAGTGTCAGGCACATAATAGACCTTCAATAACCATTTTCTGAATTAAAAGACAGAACTAACCCCTGCCTTACCAGCATATTGGACCTTATCAGGCTGTGATATATTTTGAGCCATAATTTAGCTGAGCTGATATAATCATTCACCATAACATTATTATGTTCTGTTGTATCAACACACAAATGTGCACAATTCACTGCCTCAACCACTTTCCATATATTTTTGAAGAATTTGTAGGAGCAAGAGGCTCTCAGAGCTCTCACTTACTCGTGATTTTTTTGCCCCTTTTCACAGGATCTGTGGGTAAACTCTTACCTCTGACTGATGGTATTTTAAATTTACCCAATGGTATTTAAATTTATCTGATGGCATTTTAAATTGATCTAATCTTTTTAATTTATTTAATCTAATTTAATTAAACATCATGTCCACCTGATGTCATTTAAATTACCCAGATGATATTTTAAATTTATCACAGAAGTTAATCAGAATCAATAAAATTGGTTTAGGGCCATGGTTCTCAAAGTGTAGTCCCTGGACCAGCAGCAGCATCAGGATCCCTTGGGGACTTATTAGGAATGCAAATTCTCAGACTCCAACCCACACCTACTGAATCAGAAATTCAGGGGCGGGGCCCAGCAGGCTGTATGTTCACAAACTTCAGGTGATTCTGATGCACGCTAATGTTTAAGAACCTCTAGTGAAGAGATGGAGTGAAGTCATTTCTGGGCAAATAAACTGATAATGCAGACACAAGATGGGAAGCAAGTTTTTTTGATGAAAATCAGCTACCCCTGGGTTACAGTTTGCAGAGATTTGCAGAAGACCAGCAGAGATGGCAGATGAGTGCAGTGGCTGAGACTCAATTTCTATGATTGGCCAAGGTACAAGATATGCGTCTGTTTACTCTGGAACTAAGAGGACAGGGACTGTGTTATAATGTGACAATGTCAGCACCCAGAAGGATTTTTAGAGCTGGGTTTTTTCCTTCACCGGTGGAAGGAAATGTCTGAAAGATTTAGAATATGCTCCAAAGAACGCAGTGTATAAAATGTCTGAGAATTGGGGTTTTCCCTTCGCAATGGGAGATTCGGAAACAAAAGGAAGGAGCAGAGTGATTGATTGCACGATGGCTCACGTTACAGTGGACCCCACCAGCCTCACCTGCAGGTACTCAGGCATGCAGCACGGTGGCTAGGTGATCTCCCTGAGAGCTATCGGGGGCATACCCACTCTCACGCCCTCTCACTCGTACCAAAATTGCCTTATTAACCTTTAGGACACCACAGGGCCAAGCGACTCAGAGCACATGTTGCTGCATAACTACTTAATCTTCCTTAGATCTGGTGACAACTCTCCAACGAGTAGAAAAACAGGCCTTATCCTGTTTGAGGACTTACTACTAGCCAAGGGAAGCAAAATCTGTGACTTTCTGAAAAGTATAGAGTATGGGCACGTGGAAGTTTACAATTCATTCTCTACAGATTTGCTGTTGGCTAAGTTCCTTAATCGAAGGATTTTCAGTGATTTCTTAGAAAATCAAATTGGCTACAGAGATTTTTTTTTTTAAGATTTTTTTTATTTATTTGACAGAGAGAGACACAGCGAGAGAGAGAACACAAGCAGCAGGAGAGGGAGAGGGAGAAGCAGGCCCCCCACGGAGCAGGGAGCCCGATGCGGGGCTCGATGCGGGGCTCGATCCCAGGACCCTGGGATCATGACCTGAGCCGAAGGCAGACGCTTAACGACTGAGCCACCCAGGCGCCCCGGCTACAGAGATTTAATGATCTATTGTAGAGATGTGCAGGAGATGTGGAGAGAGAAAGAATAAAGCATGACACAATGCAAGAAACTTCCATGGAGATAAGAATTTGACACATAATTCCTAAGTTTTTAAAAATCAGGGGTATTAAGTGAGAAGGGCTAACAGAATACAGTTGGAAGTCAAAGTGGAGCTCAAATCAGAAATGGCCGCATAAAATTATGACTATAAAGCAATGAGAAGATAGATTCTGCATCAAACGTAGGTTCTATCTGACTGTTTAATGGTACCCACCACTCACTATAGAAGGTGCCATTCATTGACAAACAGCTTGACATAACGTTGGCTTTACTGAGATATAATTGACAGGCAAAATTGTAATATATTTAAAGTGTACAATGTGGTAATTTGATATACGTATACGGGCCCAGGAATTTTAGGAGCAATTGACTTTATAATGTCCCCTCCCCCCTCCTTCCCAGTCCCACCTCCATCAAAACCTAAGGACTTACTCACAAATACATTTTAAGAAAAAGAGGAATCTTCTATTCTGGACAAAGCTGCAGAAGAACTCTCAGTACAGTTAAGAATAGTATGAAATCCTGCCACAGATTTTTTACCATCCTTTCTCACCTTTCTGATTCAACGTGATTTATTCAGTACACAAATATTCGTTGAGCTCCTAATAAGTTCCAGATGCTGTGCAATAAACTGGGAATACATTCAAAGAATTCGAAATCAAATGCAGCCAACCAAAGTTTCATCAGAATCACCTGTGGTGCTTGTTAAAATACCGATTTCCAGACCCTGCTCCAAACCTTCATCAGGATCTCTTGGAACGGAACCTTAGGTCCATGGGCCTCGAGGCCACCCTGAGTATTAAAGTCCACTGGTACATGTTGATGGGAAAAGCTTCTTCCCTCTCCTGCAGACTATGGTGGCTTTGTCCTCACGCCAGTAACTGCTTCCTTCGAGTGAAGGCTGTGTGCATGGTAGCCTACAGCAAATGCTCCCTGCACACTGGCCTCTCACAGACCCCAGATTTTGGCAAAGGCAAATGAGCCACTAGGGCAAGGTTTAAGCCATTTGGCCTTCAGCTAAGGCTCTCAGTCCATGAGGGAGGTCTCAGCGGACGTGGTACGGGCTGCTACGACTTGACTGGGTTGTACTTGGCATGTGTGCTGGGGCGAGGTGGAGGTTCCAGCGACTGAGCAGCAAGAGAAAATGGAGGCAATGATTTGGGGACTTTTAACGTAAGAGTGTTTAACTGAAGGAAAAAAGGTAATTATTTCTAATTTTTCATCCTTTGGACTTTACCATATCTGGACTTGAAATTTCAAGGGCATTTAATTACTGAACCTTAATTTCTTCCTGGGAATTTGATAACGAGAAAGACCTTCTACCCAGCTTTGGGGTATCTCCCTGTTGTTGGCATTTTATTCTTAGGCCACTTAATCTCCTTATGGATTCTCCTGATATGCAATGCAGAACAACAGGGCCGGAGGGGAAGGGTGCTATTTCTTGGGTTCTCTGTGTCCTCAACAGCTTTGGTATAATCAGTAGCTCTAAACAGCAGAAATTTGCTGAGGGTCTGTCAGCTGCTTGTTCTGACTAGGTGCCCTGGAAATTAAACGTCTCGGGCGCCTGGGTGGCTCAGTTGGTTGGGCGACTGCCCTCTGCTCAGGTCATGATCCTGGAGTCCCAGGATCGAGTCCCGCATCAGGCTCCCTGCTCGGCAGGGAGTCTGCTTCTCCCTCTGACCCTCCCCCCGTCTTATGTGCTCTCTCTCTCTCTCAAATAAATAAATAAAATCTTTAAAAAAAAAAAAAGAAATTAAACGTCTCTGGTTTAAATGATGCTAAAAGACATTGAGGGAGCATGGGACTTGAAAATGTGGTGATGCAGTGGTTCTGGGGAGTCAGATAGACTCATACCTGAGTCCTACAAGGCCAGGCCCAAAAGCACTCATAAGCAGCATTTGGGAAATGAGGTATCAAAGACTCCCCGACTCCTGTAGTCAGAGCAAGACCCAAGAATGGGACAGGGATCCAGAGAGTCCAGTCAATGGTTTTAAACTAGGGGTTCTCCAAACATGAACCCAAAGCGGCAACATCAGCACCACCTGGGAAGTTGTCAGTCATTTCTGTGTCTAGTTAAGTCGTTGGTAGAATTCCAGAAAAACTCCTTCTGTGCCAACGCCCCCAACATCACAACACAGAGGTACAAGGCCAGAGGTCACACGACACTGGGACTGTGTCTGAAGGCTAAGATGCCATATATATATATAATATATTATATATATATATGTACTGTTCCAACCAGGTGAGCCAGCCTAAAGGATCAGGTTGTCAAATCAGACTCACTCAAATCAGAGACTTTCCCCAAAATCAAGCTGTACTAGTAATTTTAAAGATATAAATAAATAGGAGACCTAGGCAAAACAGAGTGAGGTCTGCATGACTACCCAGGTCCTTCCTTCCCACATCAGACACACATCCTCTGGCCCAGAGTAATAACACATGGGGTCTCTAGATGAGGTTTCTGCATCGGCTCTCACAGCAGGGAGTTTTTCGGTTGTGAAACATCCCCATTTCATACCCAGATAGTTGTACAGGTAATATGATCTCCTCCAGGGATCGCACCTTATAAATGTATAACATCATGTATAACATGACCATAAGTAATCTTAAGTCAGAAATATCCAGGTCAGAACATTTCATAGATAAGGACTCTCCTGTCAAATGTCATTAGTCTATCAGGAGGTCCAATTACCGGCGTGTTTACAGGGAGATGGCACCAGGCCACCTCCTTACTTTTTCGGAAGGATTCCCCCAGGAATCAGAGGAGAAATGGATCACAGGATCACGGGGAGGAATTCCTTCCTCCTCCCCATCCCCACCAGGACACTTCTGAGAAGGCATGGAAAGGCCCTATTAATAATTATGCCAAGACAGCGAGTGTGAACTGGTACTGACCCAGAAAAATAAGCATACATCGTCACCCTATCTATAGCGTCCCGCAGGGAGGTGGGTGCCCACTGGAAGTTTGTAGGTAGCAGAAGAGAACCAAGATTTGAAATGCAGGGAACCAGAAGCCTGTATATGGAAAATCATTTTAATCTTCAAACATGGAAGATTATAACTGGAGGATTCAATTCTCATGGAAGCCTAGTCAAAACAAAAGTTCTTTTCTGTCAGGAATAGACTTGATAATACATGATATACAATTATAAATGGACTCAATATTTTTTCTTTTTTGATGAGAATCATACAAAACAGAATTTGCCATAACTCCTTTATCCTAGACCAAAATCCTATAGTTGTATTAAACAAGTTTGTGTGTGACATCACATGATTTATGTATTCTCAACTCTAATAAAATTAAAAAGCTCTGATCAGGGCGCCTGGGTGGCTCAGTTGGTTAAGCGACTGCCTTCGGCTCAGGTCATGATCCTGGAGTCCCGGGATCGAGTCTCGCATCGGGCTCCCTGCTCAGCAGGGAGTCTGCTTCTCCCTCTCCCGCTCCCCCCTCTTGTGCTCTTTCTCTCTCTCACTCTCTCTCTCAAATAAATAAATAAAATCTTTAAAAAAAAAAAAAAGCTCTGATCAATCATGCCAAAGAAAGGGCTGGATTATCTGTTAGCACTATAGAAATTAAATATCACATGGGACGCCTGGATGGCTCAGTTGGTAAGTGTCTGCCTTTGGCCCAGGTCATGATCCCAGGGTCCTGGGATTGAGCCCCACATCGGGCTCCCGCCTCAGCGGGAAGCCTGCTTCTCCCTCTCCCACTCCCCCTGCTTGTGTTCCCTCTCTCCCTGCATCTCTGTCAAATAAATAAAATCTAAAAAAAAAAAAAGAAATTAAATATCACAAAATCATTGTCACGTAAAGAGGCAACCAAAGCTCACTGCCAAAAAATATTGGGGAAAAAAAATAAAGGTACCCTAGAGAATATATTAATTAAAAAGTATGTTATTTTCTGGATTTTGTGATGTCTGTGATATTTTTCAGCTTCTAGAGCAGCCACATGCTGAGGTAGGAATAAAAGGGATTGGGGAGTCAGACAGACTTGGTTTGAATCCTGGGCCTCCCATTCACTAATTTGTGACTTTGGATGAGTCCCTTTACCTCTGGTGCCTTGGTTTCCTCATCTGCAAAATGGGGAGAATACAAATGGCCTACATCACAGGAACATCATGAAGATGAAATAAGTTGATACCTATAAAGTACCTAGAACATGACCTGGTGCTAAGTAAATGCTCCATTTGTGTTAACAATTAAGCAGGCAAGTTTCTTAACCTCTCTGAGCCTCCATTTCTACTCCTACAAAATGAGGAAATAATACTCATCTTAAGAAATGCAAGGATTCAAGGTTACTAAAGTCACTGGTATCAGTGGATATCAATAAATGGGAATTATTGGTCTTCAAATAACAGGCACTAGGAAGCCAACGAATCCCTCCTCTCAGCTTCCTCAAGGAAGGACTCCCATCCCCTTGGGGGGAGGTGTGGGGACTCCTGCCACAGCACCCCCCCACCGCGCCTGGCTCCCCTCTCCCTGTCCTCCCCACCCACCCAACACACACAACCTCTCACCCTCTCTGATTCCTAGCTGCCTAAAAGCAGCCTCAGGGGCACCTGGGTGAGTCAGTCATTAAGCTTCAACCTTTGGCTCAGGTCATGATCCCAGGGTCCTGAGTCGAGCCCCACATAGGGCTCCCTGCTCCGCGGGAAGCCTGCTTATCCCTCTCCCACTCCCCCTGCTTGTGTTCCTGCTCTTGCTATCTCTCTCTGTCAAATAAATAAATAAAATCTTTTTTTAAAAAATAAAAAATAGGGGCGCCTGGGTGGCTGAGTCGTTAAGCGTCTGCCTTCGGCTCAGGTCATGATCCCAGGGTCCCAGGATCGAGCCCCGCATCGGGCTCCCTGCTCCGCGGCAAGCCTGCTTCTCCCTCTCCCACTTCCCCTGCTTGTGTTCCCTCTCTCTCTATGTCTCTGTCAAAAAAATAAATAAAATATTTAAATAAATAAATAAATAAATATAAATAAATAAATAAAAGCAGCCTCAGTTTTGACCTTAGATAACAAGGTTACCTTATACTTTGTTTTGAATAAACGCCCCTAAGTAGCCTTAAGGCAACAGAATTTCTGCCTTTTCCATTTTATTTCATGGTTTTTCTTTTTCCTCTCTTTTTCGAGTTTACAGTGTTTGCTTTATTACACTCGGTATGAAAAAAATGAGTTGTTAATTGGAATGCCTGGGTTCTCTCCATGCTTAGAAATGAAACAATACACTTGGGTCCCCAGAAGAAATGGTTATTGATTCCACTTTAACTGTCAGGGATGTTCTCTGATTTCCAGCGCGCTTTCTGCTCCCTCCCCCTGCAGCCCGAAAACAGCGTAGTTTAGCTAATGCAGCCTGACTGACCCAGTGGAACAGTCTGAAGCCTCTATTTAAAAAGCAAAAACCCTAAACTAACACCTCAAATGAGACCATTTCAATGTTGTGCTTGGAGGAAACTATGAAAAACTTGGTACTTCACTGAACTTCAACCTCCGGTGTCAGTTTAATCCACTCATTGATTTTCATTCATTTGCCAAAGAAGCCAAATGTTACTACTCGATTCCTGAATGTAAGAGCCTGGGTGCTGCAAAGACCAAGATCCTGAGCTAAAGAAGGAAAGAGGGAAGGGGGGAAGGGGGAACGGAGAACTGAGGAAGGGGGCAAGGAGGGAAGGGCATCAGCCCTGTGCTCTGTCAGCATCCACCAATGTGCCTGCAAAGAATACTACCAGCTCTGCACCCATCGGTGGGGCTCCTGCCCAAGCAAAGTCTTGGGTTTGTCTTCTTTTTTTTTTAAGATTTTATTTATTTATTTGTCAGAGAGAGAGTGCATGCGCGTGCACAAGCAGGGGGAGGGGGGCAGAGGGAGAGGGAGAAGCAGGCTCCCCGCTGAGCAGGAAGCCGGACAAGGGGCTCCATCCCAGGACACTGGGATCATGACCTGGGCCGAAGGCAGATGCTTAACCGACTGAGCCACCCAGGCGTCCCAGTTTGGGGAGTTTTTTTTTTAACGAGGCAGACCAAATGGAACAGCTCTCACAGAGGGAAAATCACCAATATTATCCCAGGTAATTCCAAGGCATCCTGCCATTAAACTGTTTAATCTATAAATCCGAATGAGAAAGATGCATGTTTTACCACCTTTCAGGGACAGGCCACTACAACTGCATACACAGAGGCCTGTGGGGTCATCTAGTTGGTTCCCCCCACCTTGAAATTAGCCCTCCCTTCCCCTCTTACTGGGCTTCTCAGCCTAGGTCTTGTCTCATTGTGGACCTGGATCTCAACTAGCACGTGAAGACTGATGCTCAGCAACCCCCCAGCACTAACACATTCAACAAGAATACTCAAAAAGGGCACCTGGGTGGCTCAGTTGGTTAAGCGACTGCCTTCGGCTCAGGTCATGATCCTGGAGTCCCGGGATCGAGTCCTGCATCGGGCTCCCTGCTCGGCAGGGAGTCTGCTTCTCCCTCTCCCGCTCCCCTCTCTTGTGCTCTCTCTCTCACTCTCTCTCTCAAATAAATAAATAAAATCTTAAAAAAAAAAAAAAGAATACTCAAAAGCCTGCTACAAAAATAGTATTAGAGTTGAATATCATTTTTGTAAAATATATATATATGTATACATATATATATACATATATATGTATGAGTGGTGTGTGTAAATTTAAATACTAACTGAATCATGGCGTTTAGGCAATTCATATGTGCATGTGTGGTATCCTGTATCCTCCTTCCTTCCTTCTTTTCCTCATTTCTTTCTTTCATCCCTTTCTTTCACCTATTTTAGGCCCGAATCTCCAGGACTCCCTGTACTATGAAGGAGTGATACAAACTCCTGAACAGGCTTGGCATCTTTTCCCATCTAAGCTCTCCCAGAATTTTAGGACATCTAGCTCTTAAACATTTCACAAAACAGAATTTTTGATTCCAACTACAACCCAAGAGTAATCTCAAATCTGCCTGAAATCTTGCAATATAATCAGATCCAAACAAGTCATGGACAGAAGCCCATTACTGAGGATCCCCTGAGGAGTGTTAACTGCTAAAAAAAATGACAGTTGTCCTTCATAAATGAATATAATGGAGTTGCCCCATTGCTGGTGAGGGAAGTAGAGGACTGGCTTTAGAATCAAACAGACTTGGGTTACAGTCTTGGCTCGGCCACTCACCAGGCCTTGTGACCTTAGATTAAATAACCTCTTGGACTCTATTTTGTCACCTGTAAAATGGGAAGAAGTCCATCCACCCCATGGGGTTGTCATGAAGATTATTGAGACGAGGTTGCAAAGCCATATGGGCCAGTGTAGTGCCTGCCTGAGCGGGCTCTCAGTCAATAGTGCTGATCAATATTAAAGGCTACTGATAAGACCTGGGCTCTGAGCTATTTTTATGGTAAAGCACAACCCAAGCAATTAGCATCCCTCTTTCAAAGGTCAGTTTTCTTTGGTAGGCATTAACAAAGCAAGGCTTCAGGTACCTCCTGCCTGAGATCCCTCCTGGGAAATATTCCCTGCTGCAGGGCAGGTCACCCCTCACCTTGGGGCTGGTCACTGTCTGGGACTCCTGAGGCAGGCTTCAGATAGATGCTGCTGCTTCTCTAAGGGAGCCAGCAGAGAGGGGCGCGTGTAGGCAGCACCCTCCTTTCATTGTGCTGTCTCTTTATTCTCTGCATCACTCAGCCTCAGGCTACTCCAGGGTGTGTAGCGGATTTCCCTAAAACATCGGGGGAATTAAAGGGGATTACAGCATTGGAAGAGAACACAAAATTCTATGCTAAACGATGTTTCCCATAGCCTGGGGGAAATGGACCCGGAAAATGAACCCCGTCCCCTCCACAAGGGGCCCACCCCACTTCCCGACACTGCTCTCCTATCCTCAGGTCTGCCCACCTCTCAAAAACATGTCTTTCCTTAATGCTCTGCAACAGACAACACTAAGTGTTAGCACAGCATAGCATTAGGGACCCGGACAAACCCACCTCAGACTAAGACTCTTCATTTACCATGCAAGACATCCTACCCTCAGGCTCTCCAGAATCTACCTCCTTCCTCTACCAAATCTGAGCTAGCCCTGTCAAATAATGCCCCAAAGAAAGAAGTGAGGCTTCAGCAGAACACTTAGTGATGACTTTGGCACTTCAAACTCCCAAGAAGAGTCCAGCAAGATAGTCCTGGACCAGGACTCACAGACTCAAATGTCTGGAGCGGTCACACAGATCATGGCAATGAGTGAAGCAGGCCGGGTACAAAACCTTGGCAGACTGCGTAAGGTACACCTTGTCTAAAGGAAACAGCTTCTACCCGTCTCCCCAACTGTTAGCATGCAGACCATGGGCCGGTGTTGCCAGATCTTCCAGTGGCTTAAAAGAAGACAGAAATCTGGATTTCCATATAAAATCTTCCAAATCTCTTAATTTGGCAATCATTCCAAATTAAAAACAAACACTTTGCACGCCAAACAAAACTGATCCACCCACTACATCTGCCTACGCCGTATCACATAGCCATTTTGCATCTTGTCTTTCAAACCTGTAGGATTTCTTGAACTCCTGCCCTATAGTTTGCAAGGCTGCCTCTCTCACAGTGAAGTTAATATCCTATAATCATGCAAAGCAATACCTTTCCTTTATCACCAATCCTCTCCCATCCACAAATCCTCAAATTCAAATTGTGCTTCTATGGTCAGCTAGAATCCAGCTCATTGATAAGTACACACACAGATATCAGACAGACAGACACACACACACACACACACACACACACACACACATTGACTGCAGCTCTCTTATTACACAAAGGCCTGCCCCAAGCTTTAAAATTACCATAGGCAAGGTCTCTGTTAAATTCTTAGGCAGAGACTGTCCTTGCTCCATTCTCTCTGGAAAGAAGGAGGAGGACCATTAGTGGCTATGGCCTCACACTGACCCACCTTTCTCATCCAAATATCCCTGTGAGCAGCAACCTACTAGTGTGAAATAACAGGCAGGAATTAGAACTATTTTGTGTGTGTGTCCCTGTACTACAATTTTCCTGAGAACAAGGCTAGCTAGCTTTTACAAGGATCAAATAGAATTTGAAAATCACCCTCTTGATATGGCAAGAGCTTTAAGACTATCAAATATTTCTTACCAAAGAAAAGCATTTGCAAGCAAATGGGTCAGAAGGTTTTTCCACGATTATCTCTTGCAGAACAGAGCAGTCTGAAACCAGAGAAAATGGGTGTTGCTGTGGGGAAGGGGGGGCGGGGAATGCTGTAAGAGTGTAAGAAAGCCAGTCGCTGAGAATCTCAGACCCAGAGATGGAATAACTCTCCTACTGCACACGTGAGCTTCAAGCACAAGAAGGCTGCATTTCAAGCAGAAAGCTCTTTTCAAAGCACAAATATTGGAAAAGTAGACCAAGACATCAGCACATTCTAAACACAGCTGTGTTTGTCCACACCTACTCCCTGCCAGGCTGTGTTTGATTTAACCCAGCAACCCAGGGGTGAAAGGCTCTCGCATCCAATTATTCAATCTCTGAGACTCTGGTTCTCCCAGCATTATTATGGTTAATGTTGGATATAGCAAATTGACCTGTTTTTAAATGTTGCAGCCAACAGAGAAGTTTTAATAATCTTTGCGGGATGAAATGTGTGTTTAGAGGGCTGAGATTTGTATTCATTCTGGGAAGGAAAATGTCCAGCCACCTGCCCGAGTATCGTGCGCTGCTCCCGCTGGGACGAGCATTACCGCCCGGCTCCCGCCCCATCATAATGCATCTGAGTCACAGCCGTCTCCAGGACAATGTATTTGTTAGTACTGGGGGTGGGGGGAGAAGCGGATGTAAGATTTGCCAGTAGGCTGGGCTCGGCGAGTCCAAGGGTAGCAGACCGTCGTGAGAGCTCAGGGCCCCCTGAGAGTGGAGAGACCACAGAAGTTTTCCGGAAAGTACAAAGCCCCCAGTTGTCATCAGGATAATGAGCAGGCCCGGCTGTACGGTCATCTTGGCCTGCATCACGAGGCTGGGGAAGTTTACAAGAGAGCACCAACGGTGGAGTGTCAGCGTGTCCCTAGTTAGCGCCTGAGGGTACAAGCGACTGAGCATCAGCATCCAAGAGATAACAACAAAAGCCATTATCTCTCTCCCGGCTGGGCTGCCAAGTGCAGGGGCCAGGATTGCCTGGTGTTTGCAGTTTCCATAGCAGCGCTGTTTTGTTCTAGCTGGCAGAGTACACAGAGAGGACCGCATAAACGATGCAGGAAATGACACGAACAACCCAGCGCTGAACCTGGGATCTCAGGGCAGACTCTACCCTCTGTGAGGCAGCAGTGGAGGTGAGGAAGGATGCTTTTCAAAGATGACTGGAAACCAACAGTTCCTCCAAGCACGGTGCCTGGCTGCGCATGGCCATCCGTCTGAGGCTAGAGCTCTGGGCCTCTCCCCTGCATTTCCCAGAGCGTGGGGAAAGCGTGCACTGCTCTCAGAAGGCAGCCAAAAGGTTGGCAGCCCCTGGGCAGGCAGAGGGAGGGAGGGAAGTGGGGTGCTACCTTCTCTTACACCCACCACTTTTTAAATCCTTGGCTCCTCTCCCACCTCAGTGTCACTCAGCCACCCACGTGGCCACGGAGGGAGCACTGCAGAGGCCACGGACTCTGAGCATCATCCCCCGCGCCTGCGTGTTCGTGACTGCGGGGGAGGCAAACCCCCAGCCCCTGCACTGGAGAACACCGGACTAGGACACCGCCCGGGTCTATTATGTGCTGGACAGACAGCTACTACCTGCTGCAAAGGAAGGATAGAAGGAAGAAAGGAAGGGAGCAAAGAAGGAAGGAATGAAGGGAGGAAGGGAGGAAGAAGGAAAATTTCATTATGTATGAATCACGCAGTATGTAATAGATCCAGAATTCCCTTTTATTTCGGTTTTAATCTGTTGGATAAAGAGCGAACTAGCTGTCTCAGAAAAGGAAGCAGTTATCTCTGGCACTAAGGAAGTTCAGCAATTCCTTGGTATCACAACATCAAAGCACCTCGGCAGTATTTTTGGCGTTAAATGAAGTCCTCTAATTTGGAAATCCTTCATTATTCTTGCGCCATCCTCTCACTATTGTTATTATTATAGCATCAATCTGACAAATGGGAAAAATCAGAAGTCCTGTCAAGTTCGATGTTTGCAAAAGGTCATTAAGTGTCAGAGTAAGGGGGAGAGGTCAGGAGCTCCGAATCCTAGTCACAGACTGACCTCACTAGTCTGACGACACCTCTTGTTCCCTGCCCTGCGTGGACACAAATAAATCGGCTGTGTGCCTCCTTCCTGCTCTAGGATGTGGCTACTGTACTGTGACTTCTCTTCTGTGTGGATCCAGCTAAATGTATCCCCGTGTAACATAAACCTCTTCCCTGTCTGAATATCTGTGCATTTGGACCTTCAGGTTAATGGTCTTAAACGTTTTCTTTGGGGCGCCTGGGTGGCTCAGTCGTTAAGCGTCTGCCTTCAGCTCAGGTCATGATCCCAGGGTCCTGGGATTGAGCCCTGCATCGGGCTCCCTGTTCTGCAGGAAGCCTGCTTCTCCCTCTTCTACTCCCCCTGCTTGTGTTCCCTCTCTCCCTGTGTCTCTCTCTGTCAAATAAATAAATAAAATCTTTTTAAAAATTTTTAAAAATTTTTTTAAAAAACTTTTTTTTCATTTAGGTGAGCCAGGAATTAGTGTGATCTCAGCTAACTCTAAATGTCTAAACTAAAAAGATAGGAAGACAGACCCAAGATGGAAGGAGCTGGGGAAAATCTGCATATTTCAAACTTCACAGGAAACAAAGGACACCTGTTCTAAGGATTGATTTTACCTATGATCAAAAACCAGATCTCATTTGTTTTTATTTCTCCAGATTCATAACCAGTTGCCAGGCACATGCTAGGTGCTCATAATTATTTGTTTAAACTAATGATATCCCCCCAGGTCCCAGGATCAGTGTGAAAAGAATCGTCTATAGAATGCTTACATGCACCTCGGGCTCACCTGCTGAGCCTCCAACCTGCTCCTGTGGGAGCCAGCCCGCTGGGAGCTTCTGAGTTCACGGGAGCTGTCCTGCCGTGCTCCCTGCTGATGCTGGAAAGGGGTAGGTCATGCCTTGAGGGGGAAAAGCAGCAGCAATTTCTGTGCTCATGTTTCAGCACTAGGTGAGGACTTATTCTCTTTAATTATGAGTTAAAAATGAAAGAAAATATTTGTCTCCCTGCAATCCCTCAAGAAACAACAGCAAGTGTGTCACCATCCATATCATGTCATGTTCGTTCATTATTTTTTCTTTTTATTAACATATAACGTATTATTTGTTTCAAGGGTACAGGTCCGTGATTCATCAGCCTTACATAATTCACAGCGCTCACCCCAGCACACACCCTCCCCAGTGGCCATCACCCAGCCACCCCGCCCCTCCCCAGAGCTTATTTCATATTAGCCATCACTTAGGGAGTACTTAGGAGCTGCCATCCACTGCGCTAAGCATGATACTAACACCTGATTTATTCTTCAAACACTTGGAAATTGACATGCATCCTCATTTTCCAAGTGAAGAAACAGAGCTCAGAGACAGAGTATTTGCCTTGATCACACAGCTAGTAAGCAATAGGTCCGAAACAGGAATCCAGGTTTGACCCCAAAATCCAGGCATGCTCTTTCCCATTATGAGCTGTCCCTCCCGCCTCTGGCAAGAGGCAATACACGTGCTATATAAATGATAAATGAGTCTACAGAAGTGTTCTAACCACTGCTCCCCAGGCAGGCGGGAGGAAAAAGCATTGGAAATGCTCAGAATTTTTTTCAATTTTTCTGAATAGGTAAAACATTTACAGGTTTCAAAAAATCAAACCATCTTCAGAGTTACAGAGTGAAACATCTTTATTCCCACACCATCCCTGCTCAGCTCTCTAAAACGGTAACCGCTTTATCAGAATCTGAGAATATTCTTCAGAGTCCCTTCATGCAAATACAAGCACATATGAATACACATTTTTTCCTCCTTGTTTTTCACAAAAGGTAATGCACTCCTGTTCTGCATCTTGTTTTATTTTCCATTTAAGCAAGGACTTGTCAGTCTTTCCATACCAATACATAGAGTCTTCCCTCTTCCTTTATACTGCAGCATATTATTGTTTAGCATTCTGTTGTATTGACACATCACAATTGATTTGGCCAGTTCCACAGTAATAGACAACTGAATTGTTTCCGATCTTTTGCCACTAAAAAAAAAAAAAAAATACTACAACGAATGATTTTGAACATACACCATTTCATATGTGTGCCGGTATATCTATATGATAAATTCCCAAAAGTAGATTGCTGGATCAAAGGATATATGGGTTTGCAATTTAGATAGGTACTGGCAATGTGTCCTCCATAGGAGATACACCAGCAGTGCTAATAATAGATGAGAGCACCCGTTTTCCCGTTGGCCTTGACAAGAGCAGCATTGTCAAAGCTTTGAGCTCATCCAATCTGGTGGGTTAAAAACATATCTCCATGTAGCTGTAATTTTCTCTTGTGAGGTTCAAGATCTCTTCATACATTTCAGGGACATCTATATTTCCTTTTGGTGAGCTCTCTTTTCATGCTTTGTCCATTTCTTTCTATTTCTATTGTTTTCCCCATTTTTAAATAAGATCACTGAGGTTTAGAGAAAATAAAACCTTATTGTAGGAAATAAAATCATGAAGAGATAGGCCAGAATTTGAACCCAGGTCTGTCTGGCTCCAGAACCTGGGAGTTTAACTACCAACCCATACTGCTTTTGTTATTTTTCAAAGGAACTATTAATGGAGTCGTTTGTTCAGAAAGAGTGCAAAAATGAGATTTCGGTTGTCCCTCAATATCTTTTCATAAGTATGACATAAAAAAGCAAAGATGATGTTTGAATTCCATCAGATCCATTTCCACAACGAAAATTTCAAAGCGATAGTGGAAATAACTGATAGAAATGCATGAGGAGGGGCGCCTGGGTGGCTCAGTCGTTAAGCATCTGCCTTCAGCTCAGGTCATGATCCCAGGGTCCTGGGATCGAGCCCCACATCGGGCTCCCTGCTCCGCGGGAAGCCTGCTTCTCCCTCTTCCACTCCCCCTGCTTGTGTTCCCTCTCTCACTGTGTCTCTCTCTGTCAAATAAATAAATAAAATCTTAAAAAAAAAAAAAAAGAAATGCATGAGGAAGGTCTACAAGGCATCAATCCAATAACCTGCATCCAGTGGGGCAAATCCTTGAGAGTTCCGTGTAGTCCTTGCTTTCAATAGGCATATACTCTAATTAGGAAAGGCCTGCCATCCACAGATGAAATGTGGAAGGATCAAAATTGGAAATAAACATTCTAACTTTATTAGGGAATTAGATAAAATAAGTAACAATACTAATTTGCTAAAAACATTATTTGTTCATTCATTCACCAGTCTTCTTAAATTTTTATTTCAAAGGTAGATAAACAAGGATGGGCTAGAGTTAATAAAGGTTGGGTGGACCCTGGTTTTCCTCAGGCATAGTCCATGCCAGTCAGCACTCACCAACCCCTGGTCAAAATGGCAGGCTCCAAGGTGAGCACTGTCGACTAAGCATGTCCATCAGATCAATTATTAATGCTTTACTTGGAACTGTAGGATAAAGGTATTTTCTCTCCCTCTGAAAAGTGTGAAATAAAGTCATTTTTTGTTACTATGAGGAGAGCCAGAAGGAAACAGAACTTTGAAATTAAAAAAAAAAAAAAAAAAAAAACCATAGCTAGTGTCCTGACGATTTTGTGATGATGATGATACCTTTGGTCAACCTCACACAAAGCCTCGTTTACCTATAAACAACTCAGTGACATGAACCAATAACATTTATTATTTAGGAGAATATGAGGGAGTTTCTATGGCTTAAAATCAAGAACTTCTGTGGAAGATTTCATGAGGGTTATAGCGTTTGATTGGGCCTGAAAGAACTGGGTAGTATGGTATATGGTGAGAACGCCCCAGAAAAGAAGAGTGTTCTGAGCAAAGGCAGGAATGCCTTTGTGGTATTTTACCCCTGTTTTGTAGAATTGGCCTTTAAGGTGTGACAGTTTTCAGAGAGCCTTTGTGCTCCACTCCCGGGGACTGGGCTGACACTTAGTCATCTTGTTTTTACATTATCTTAACTGACTTGAACCACCTACCATTTTTCTTTCTCTCCTCTATTGCTATGGATTTTCATCACTGGTATTCTTTCTCCAGCAAATGATGGACTACTGCATGTCCCTAGAGCATCAAGACTCTCGACTTTAAAAGATGTCCATCACTTAACATAAAGTAGACTCTCAAAAAAGAGCCAAGTGCAGGGCACCTGGGTGGCGCAGTTGGTTGAGCGTCTGACTCTTGGTTTTGGCTCAAGTTGTGATCTCAGGGTCATGATCTCAGGGTCACACATCAGGCTCCATGCTCAGCGTGGAGCCTGATTGAGATTCTCTCTCCCTCTCCCTCTGCCCCTCCTGCTTGTGCTCTCTCTCTCTCCCCACCCCCAAAATAAATAAATAAAGGGAGAAAGAGTTTCCAGTAAGATGGGAGCTATAATCCTATGTAACAGAATCCTGTAATCATGTACACATAATCTCATACATCCTGTTACTTTTGCCATATTCTGTTGGTCAGAAGCAAGTCACAGCTCCTTCCCTCGCTCAAGGGAAGAGAGTGTAAGAGTGCGAACACCAGGAGATGGGAATGGGTGATGGGGGGGGGGACCACCTTAAAAGCCTGTCTTCCACAAGGTGAGAGAAGACTTCATCTAAAATTAAAACAAAAAAAGTCTCCTTGTAAATATTCTCATTGACTTGGTCTTGTGGGTTGAGACCCGCACTCTCCCACCAAGCTCCGAGCTGAAATCAAAGAAAACCAATGTTAGTTCAATAATGACTCGCCCTCACTAGATGCATCAATGTCTGCCTCACCACAAGCACAGCATGCTCTTCCGCTTTGCCTGCCCTTTCCACATCTTAGCGTTCACCCTGGGGCAGTGGGAGAAAAGGGGGGTTTGTTCGTGGGCACCAGGGAGATAATGGGGTTTTTCCTGAGCACCGTCACGGGGTATACATTTGTGTATTTGTGTGTGGTACTAAGCTCCAGGGCCTTGTAGCAGAGATGATGGATCTCCACTGAAGAAAAATGACAGAATAAGAAGACGAAGCCAATTTGTCACTTAATGCAGAGCCTGATGGGGTTGTAACAGCATCCTGGCGCTGGGATTGATTACAAACAAGATGACACTCCCCCATGGACTGCCTGGCGCGGTATTATAAATAAATACCATTCGCTTTAGCATCGGCACTACCGTGGAGGACAGATCATAGGCCAGCGCCTTAGGTATACAGTAAATATCCCAGGGAGTACAGTGGCCCTCCTCAACCTACAAGAGGAGTCTTGCCTCATGGAACACTGCTTCATAAACGAAATAGGGCTGTAGCACAGCGCCATGAGCACAGAGAATGAACACAGAGTTTCACTGATATTAGGGATTCATTTCCATGCAGGGCATACTTTTAAAGTGTGTGGTAGGGTTTTGTTCCAAATGGCCCAGGGCCCCTCAGCAGCTGTGCAACATTTTTGACTGTTCACGGGCAGTGAAGCCCATGAGAACCACTCGATTCCTGAGACTATTTCCCGAAAATCAGAGTTCGGCTTTCAAGATGGAAATAAATCTGTTGGATTTATCAAATATCCTCTTGCCCTTGCCCTGACTGTTCCAAATCTGTCATTCTATAGTTTTCAAATAAATAATTTTAACCATGGAATAAAGAACAACTCTTTTCTGGTTATTTTCTTATGCCTTGCTCCAGTACAGGGTTGGATTTGATCTACCTGTGAAAAATAGGTTTTTTCATTTCCATGCCTATCCACTCGTTTTCTATCTTCCTCTGTACCTCTTCCCGACATTTCCCTATCTCTTCCTTTCTCTTCTTCCCGAGTGCAGGTAGGCGCGGGGAGGGGGGGCGGCCTCGCGCTTTCCTAGGTGTAGCACGAGCGCCCTCTTCTGTCCGGAATGGGAACAGCTCTGCATCCAAGACGGTTCAGAGCAGCCGAGCCGGATTGGAAAAGGTACAGACGTTCTCCCTTCTCTGGGCAAACACTGGAAGTATTGTTAAAATGAATAATTTAGTAAACCACAATTGTTTATTGACTGCCCTTTCATTATTTACTTTCCAGTTATTAAGCACACTCGGCGGAGTGCCTGGGTGTCAGCCCTTAACCGACTTGCAGCTTCTTTCTGAGCCAATGATGTTCCCAGCCCCCTCGCTCCTCTCCACACGAGACCTTTTCGATCTCTTTTGTCAGGTCAGGGTCAAACTACTGTTGTTCTGTGATGACTTTATCAATTCTCAGTTGATAGACTCTAAATGAAAAAATGCCTACTGCTACCCCGTCACTGCTTAAGAAGAAGAGTTGTGTAATGTTCTGTCAGTCCCGCAGGGTCTGTGACCGACCAAGGAGGCGAGCGGTAAAGGGAAAAGATGTTTGTAATGCCTTTTTTTAGTCTCCCTTCCTTACATCAAGGCGCAGATGATAGCCATTCTAGGTTGTCCTTCCAAACCCAAACAGGCAAGGGAGGAAATGTCCCCCGCCCTCTTGAGAAAGTAATAGCCAGACCTGCTTTAAGTAAGAATGCTAATTATTGCCCTTCCCTTTAAGGTGATTCAAAGTCAAAAGCACTGGATGAAGGTGGGAGGGGGCCCTTTCCTCAAGAAAATTCTCTGACCCATATTTGAAGGGAAGCGTCAGTCTGCACCCAGAGTGGCTCCTTCTTTTAAAGAGTAAATATTTCCATCATTCAGAATGTCAGGAATATATGTTGTTGCCCTTAAATAAATGAGTGAATGACTAAATAGGCTCAAGGCAAAGAAGAAACAGAGACTCCCAGAAATAAATGGGAGATTTTATTCTCAATTTTAAAAAACTTGGTTGAGGGGCGCCTGGGTGGCTCAGTGGATTAAGCGTCTGCCTTTGGCTCAGGTCGTGATCCCAGGGTCCTGGGATCGAGTCCCACATTGGGCTCCTTCCTCGGCCAGGAGCCTGCTTCTCCCTCTGCCTCTGCCTGCCTCTCCCCCTGCTCGTGCCCTCGTGCTCTCTCTCTCTCTGACAAATAAATAAAAATAAAATAAAATAAAATCTAAATAAATAATAAAAAACTTGGTTGATACTATACTTAATCTGCTTGATACTCAAGCACAAGAAAGCTTTCATACCTCTCTCGGGCTCTCTCTCTCTCTCTCTCTCTCTCTCTCTCTCTCAACCCCCCCCCACACACACACACACCCTCTGTCCTCCTGAAATAAGGCAATAGTTTCATCTTCAAATAACTCATTAGGAATTTATGTTTTATGACTTTCCAGGAAGACTCACACCTTGATATTTTCTCTTCCAACACTAATATTTGCAGGCTCAGCATCCTGGGGGGACACGACAAGATATGCCAGAGGGTAGTGGGGGAGGGGATCGGGACGGGACCCTACCAGCAGGTTTGCATAAACCAAAGCACTGACACATGTAAAAATGTCTGTAAGATACGGTACATTTTAATAGTTAAGAGCACTAAATTTGAAGTGAATCTGACCTTCTGACCTGGCTTCCAGTGATGGCTGTGTGACTTGAACATGTCTCATAAACTCACTAAGCTTCAATTTCCTTGTTTGTACAATGAAACTGATGCTTCTTCTTTCATGAAATTAAATATGAGAGTTCATACCTGTCATGTATGCAAAGTCCTAGCACAACTAGGAGTACAATAAACACCCAGTAAGTGAATGGGACCCTTACCTTTCTATTGTCATTCCCTTCTTTCCATCCCATACACATAGTCAAGAAAAAGATTATCCTATTTTAAACTTCCTAGATAATCCTGCTTGCCTTCATTTATGTATCCAGTAAACATCATCAAATCCTTACTATGTTCTAGGTACTATCCCAGGCTCTAGCCACTCAAACGTGAAAAACAGAATCCTCACCCTCTAGAAAAAGAACACATAAATTAATAATCTATATAATAAAATTTAGTCTCTATTTGTCTCTTTGTTATTGGCACCAAAATAATTGGGGTCATACATGCCTATGTGGCAGAGATGAAATCCACTTTGGGGAAGAGTGTTTAGGAGTAGGAAGGAACAACAATTATTTTTCTTTGCATAAAAAGTAATAATACAACATTTCATTCAGAGTAACACAGTACTCTAAAAGTTTAAATTTATAAGTCTACATATTTTGAATTTTGCTGTAATTTTATGGATGGTAAAGAAGATTCAAAATATTCATGATTTTTTTTTTTTTGCAGTTGTCCATTTCAATTTTTCTATTTTTTCCCCTGTGCATTCACATAAGAAACCATGCTAGGAAAAAACTGTCATCTTGAAGATAAACAAATCTTAGCTCTTCCTCAGCATGGACTATGACAATTTGAGAATTTTAAGAGTCCAAAACTAAATCTTTTTCTCTGTTGTGTCCTCAATTTCTAGTCCAAAATCTGGCAGAGGGTAGGTGCTTAATAGATCTTTTATGATAGAAAGAGGTAACAACAGGAGGGCTGATCAAGAGAGACAGGCTCTTCCAAGCAGTATCCACTTGGGGCTACACGGAGGCCCCCACGGACGAGAGGCAAGAACCAGGTGCTCTCTTGAGCACCCGGAGATGGGCAGCATCCTCCCAGAAGCTGAAATCCTGAGCAAGGAGGACAGCCAAGGGAGGAACCCAAGGGATACATCTGGAGACCACCTGAAGAGACATGCTACTCATGCCACAGGGAGAAAATACAAATAGAAGTTCAAACGAGCTGTGCCCAAAATTGATTGTTCTGAATTTAATATTTGTTCAAGATCTGATATTTATCTCAACTGCCAAGCCCTAAAATAGAAAGTCTAAAGAATTGGCTATTTCAATGGTAAAGCCAGGACCTTATCATCCAGAATCCGGAATATTTAAAAAATAGCAGCAGAGCCCACCATAGTACATTTTTAAAGGGTACAGACAAAAGAAATCAATAATTAGTCCCTGGACCCAGGAATTCCCTCAAATCACCCCCATTTGCCTCCCTGTGTCTGCAGTGAACAAGTGTATTCTCTCAAAACCACCGAGGCAGACACTCAGATTTGCACTCACTAATCTTTTATCAAATTGCTTCCCATAAGGGGATCCCCCACCAATATTGACTTCTATGTGTTCCAACTAATAGAATAAAAAAAAAATGTAGTATAAAAAGAAACTTGATTACTAAGCTGGAAATTATTATAACTCTGAATTATTATAATCTTCAAAAATCACTACAGTTTAAATATTTATTTTTAGTCTGCCCATTAAACTTTGTTTAACAATAATTAAAAATTGCCCTGGGGCGCCTGGGTGGCTCAGTCATTAGGCGTCTGCCTTCAGCTCAGGTCATGATCCCAGGGTCCTGGGATCGAGCCCCACATCGGGTTCCATGCTCCACAGGAAGCCTGCTTCTCCCTCTCTCACTCCCACTGCTTGTGTTCCCTCTCTCACTGTGTCTGTCTCTGTCAAATAAATAAATAAAATCTTAAAAAAAAAAAAAATTGCCCTGGCAACACCAGGTAATACAGTCAATTCAAAAAAGAAAAAAAAAAGTGGGGGTGCCTGGGTGGCTCGGTGGGTTAAGTGTCCGACTCTTGATTTTGGCTTAGGTCATGATCTCAGGGTTCTGAGATCGGAGCCCTGGGGCAGGGCGGGGGGGCGTGGAGGGGGGGCCTCCACACTCAGCAGGGATGGTCTGCTTGAGATTCTCTCTCCCTCTCCCTCTGCCCCTCCCCCCTTTGAAAAAAGAAAAGTGGCGCGGGCAATGACCAGGCTCTGTGCAGAGTTTTGTGGAAGCAGCAAAGAGCGTCCCTAACACAGTTGGAGGGGTGGAAGAGAAGAAGGGAAGAGAGGCAGGCTTCCCAGGAGACTCAGTTGAGCCTTAAAACTTCCCCTCACCCCATTGCAGCTCCACCCAAATACAAATCTTCCTCGACTTAGGATCAACCCAATAAACCCATCATCAAGCCAAAAATGCATTTACTACCCTTAACCTACCAAGCACCACAGCTTAGCCTTGCCTACCTTAAATGTGCTCAGAACACTTATGTTAGCCTATAGTCAGCGAAATCCTCTAGCACCAAACCTATTTGACAATAAAGTGTTGAATACCTCATGTAATTTACTGAATACTGGGCTGAAAGTGAAAACGGAACGGCCGTGTGGGCACACAATGGTTGCAGGTGTGCCAGCTCCTTGCCCTTGTGGGTAAATAGCCCCATCACTGCCACTGTCCAGCATCATGGCGGAGTTCTGCAGAGCATTATCACCAGCCCAGAAAAGGATCAAAATTCAGCATACGGTTTCCAACCGAATGCATATCAGCTCCACACCATCATAAAGTTGAAAAATCATCAGTCAATCCGTCATAAGTCAGGGACCACCTGCATGCGTGGCCATATTTGAAATGAGTGAGTAAATCCAGATACTGAGTATATCCAAACCCCAGGAAGGGAGTTTGTAATTGAGACCTTTCGAGCACTCTGAAGGCTACTCTGTTGTCACATGGGAAGCCAACTGAATGATCTAATCATCCATTTTCAAAATATTTTTATATTTTGAAATATCTCAAGATAGTTTCAAAGTGAAACAAGAAAAGAGGAGGAAGAGAGGGAAAGTAAGAAGGAGGCTGAACAATGCCCCCAGCGGAAAGGAACTGGAGATGTTCCTTTATACGGAGACATTTTCTTCCCATAAATGTTATCTGTCTACCCAGATCAGGATTTACAGAGAGCCTATCATCATAAACCCAAGCACTTTTCATTATTTTTATCCGAGAAATGGAGGAAGCTTACGCTGCAAAGTGCTTTGAAATTTCCTGAGCAGTGACGCTAAGTGCCAGAAGGGGTTATTATGTCCCCGGCCTTCTTCCCTGATCCATAAGGCACTCTCTCGGGAGAATCGTGCATGTTGGGAATGGATTGGCATGATGTGAGGTCAAGGAAAATGGTGGTCGAATGTTGGCAAAGATATCTACAAAGGACACCCATGTCATCTCTTCAAAAATACGTTTCACTCAAATGGCAGCAAAAGAATTTTTGATGACCTTGGAGAGAGTGCAGTAACACAATTGTCTGACAATAGCCTGAGCTTTCTTGCACACCCTCTATAGGGATCTATTAAAGACACAGGAAATGGAAAGAGAAGCTCAGTGTGTGATGAATGTCAGTTACTATTACTTTTTATGAAGCTCTTCTGGAAAGGCCCTGGGTATAGACTGGTATGTAACAAGGTAAATACATAAATAAAAAATCACCTGCATTCCAGGGTTATTTGCCTCGGCCCTTTTTGTGAACTTGTTGAGACTTGGGGAGGTTACAAGAGAGATTCGAGACAGAGTGTAATATGAACTTGTCACCACGGCAATATGCTGAACAAAACAAAAAAGATTTGTGGCTTCTTTCTGGGAGATCTGATGGATTAGGGCATTAGATCCTTCACTTTTTGGTAGGGGAAATAAAGAATACTCAAATCCCCCTAGCCTCAGTGTGTGCCTCTTAGTGTTTTATGAATGGTTTTGTTCTGATTCGGAAAGTCACTGAGACTAGGACCCTCTCCAGACAAGTGACGGCACATGAGAAGCCACATGTGGCCTTGCTTATAATAAGCCATGCTGATCTCTATGTCATCAGAGGAGAATGTTCGGCAACAAAACAGACTTTCAAACAAGTGATCATAGTGCCTTATGCTTGCATGGTGTCTTTTTTTTTTTTTTTTTCAGGACGCTTTTTCCAGCATTTTACAAACTTTGATAAAGCATCGCTTGCCAGTCATCTGAATGCAGTTGTATCTAGGGTAGAATAAAGACAGCTGCTCTGCCAGAAAGCAAGTATGTTTTCAGGAAGGAAGATTATTTTATAAGCGGGCTTACGAAATTCTCTAATTTTTCTTTTTGTCAGGGCATTTCTGTATGAGAGTGAAGATGGGTACAGGGCTCAAGACGATTCCAGGAGGAGCGAGCTGGGGCATGTGATGTGCTGCCCACACCCCTCACCCCCCCTACAGACATGGCTTGAATGAGCGAAAATGTGTTAAGTTAAATGTCCCAGGCAGTCGGAAGTGTGTGTGCATGTGTGGGGGCGGAGCTGAGTGGCAGAGGGAGCGGTGTTCTTTGGAGATACGAGACTGTGTCATGGATGAATTCCAAGGGTCTCGGGGCCTTTATACCACCAGCTGGCAGATCAGAGTCCCTTTCTTCTCCTTAGCAGCCTGGACCCTCAGGGCCCAGCCACCAGCAGGAATCAGTACGGGGTCTCCAAAGGGCCAACTTTATGGGCAGCAACCTATGCAGTCACATAGGGCCCCCAGGGAAAAGGACCCCAGCCTTGATTTCATGCTCCCTTGTTGCCATCTTAAAATTGCTAAAAATTTTGTCTTTGAATCTGTGGGGGTTTTTTTTAAAGATTATTTATCCAGGGGTGCCTGGGTGGCTCAGTTGGCTAAGTGACTGCCTTCAGCTCAGGTCATGATCCTAGAGTCCCTGGATCGAGTCCCCCATCTGGCTCCCTGTTCGGCAGGGAGTCTGCTTCTCCCTCTGATCCTCCCCCCTCTCATGTGCTCTCTCTCATCCTCTCTCTCTCAAATAAATAAATAAAATCTTAAAAAAAAAATTTAAAAATTTAAAAATTTAAAAATTTTTAAAAAAAAAAGATTATTTATCTGGGCACCTGGGTGGCTCAGTCGTTAAGGGTCTGCCTTCTCTCATGTCATGACCTCAGGGTCCTGGGATCCAGCCCCGCATCAGGCTCCCTGCTCAGCGGGAAGCCTGCTTCTCCCTCTCCCACTCTCCCTGCTTGTTCCCTCTCTCGTTGTCTCTCTCTGTCAAATAAATAAATAAAATATTTTAAAAAATAAAAAAATAATGATTATCTATTTATTTGAGGGGTGGAGCAAAGCAGGAGGGAGGAACAGAGGGAGAGGGAGAAGCAGGCTCCCCACGGAGCAGGGAGCCCAATGCGGGGCTCGATCCCAGGACCCTGGGATCATGACCTGAGCCGAAGACACATGCTTAACCACTGAGCCACAGGCGTCCCTGAATCTGTGTTTTAGAAGTGAAGTCCAATGAGCCTGAGTATGAGCAGAGGGGTGATGTGTGTTCACATGGGGTGACAGCATTCGTTACCACCCCTTCGCACACACCACTTGGATGCCCACTCGCAGAATTCCAGTGTTCCCACGATGCGTCAGACTCTGTTACATCACGACTATGTGGCGCCCCCATAGCACCAACCCCCGTGAGAAGCAACATTTTCTCTTCAAACCAAGAGAAAGAAATGTTTTGGGCCTGAAAGAAGTCAATAGTATGGTAAGCAAGAAGAACAAGCAAGGAAGCCTGTCATATCCTTCCCCACTCGTGTTACATCTGTGTAGCCAGCCGTAGGGAAAATGACCTAGGAGGGAAGGGAGAGAACAACCCATAGTTCCTCTTCTGTCTATCTTTCCTTATTTAGCAAGCAGATGGGAGAGATTGGTAGAATGTGTCCTATCAAGTCAGAATTTTACATGGAGTGGAAAAAGCTGATTTGAGTTCCTCGTTACATCACAGTTTTTAAACTTTTGAGTGATTTTTTAAGAGCACCCAAAAAATCTAAAACCGATTGAAAAATATTTACAACATACAGGACAGAAAAATAACAAATTTCCTTAACATTTTATAAAACCCTTCCAAAACAGTAAGAGAAAGATGAACATCCCAATCAAACACAGGATCGAGCACATCACAAAACAACTTCACGGGACCAACAAGAAGTACTGCAAAACGTTTTAAAATTCACTAATATATGAAATGCAAATAAAAACCACAGCGATATATAAATTCCCACCCAGGAAGTTAGAAGAGATAAAATGGAAACAGCAGCAGCTAGTCTGGGCCTGAAACTCAAGATAACTGGAGGATACTTCGACTACACAGATCAAAATACCAAACAAGGATGCCTTTGATTCAGCAATAACGTTCTTAGGAATCTACTAGAGAGATCATGGGACTTTTATAAGGACGAATATGCAAGGTTGTTCACTACAGCATTGCTTAGAGCTCAACAATCACAATTACCCCAACAGCCCCCTATTGGGTACAGGTGTAATCAATTACAGTAAATCCATACTGCATATGCAGATGTTAAAAAAGAATTAGATAACTTTATATATAATGATCTGGAATATGTACACAGTATATTGTGAAATTTTTTTAAATTATAGAACACAAAATGATCCCATGGTGGGGGGGGGAGGTGTCTATAAAAGTTTATATATTCTTCTTTTTTTAAGATTTCATTTATTTATTTGAGAGAGACAGACAGATAGTGACAGAGAGAGCAAGAGAGAGCACAAGTGGGGAGGAGAGGGAGAAGCAGGCCTCCTGCTGAGCAGGGAGCCTGACATGGGGCTCCATCCCAGGACCCCGGCACCAGGACCTGAGCCGAAGGCAGACGCTTAACTGACTGAGCCACTCAGGTGCCCTAAAGGTTTATATATATTCTTATAAATTTTTCTGGAGGAGATCATATTTCAGGGTTACCTTTGGGAGGCAGAATTCATCGTATCAGAGAGAAAATAAAGGAGACTCACCCTTTACTTTATGCATTCCTACAATGTTCAGAAAAAAAAAAAAACATGACAGCGTATATCATTGCTGTATATTTTAAAAATTCAAATGTTCAAATGTTCAAAAATTCAAATATTAAGAGAGTGAATTAAAATCATTTACTGCATATCTCTACAATAGAATATTAAGTAGCTGTTAAAAATGATGCTATACATCTATACATACTGACCCCAAAATATGGTCACGACATACATTTCTGTAAAAAGATAAGGAGGTTAAAAATAAATAAATAAATAAACAAACAAATAAATAAAATGAATAAATATAAATAAATAAAAGATAAGGAGGTTATTGACCAACACATGTTGCACAACTACATTTGTATAAAATTTTGTGTCTTTTGAGAGAGGAGAGTCAACTATCTGAAAAGATGTTCACCAAATATTAACAAGCAGTTACCTTTGAGTAGTGGTACTTTTATTGGTGTTTTCCTTTCTTCTTTATGCTTTTCTATGTTGTATAATTATTTTTACAATGAGTGCATATCCTTTTTATAAATCGGAAAAAAACAAAAAGCTATTTCTGTTTTGAACTCTTTAACATGAGCAAGAAATTTCCACAAAATGAATAAAAAGGATGTCTTCCTAATTTCCAAGAATATCCTTAAAGACAGCACAAATAAAAATTAGAACCTGACTATTCTCTGACTTGAATATTTTTGCCAACTTTACCAAGAACAGTATGTCAAAGCACCCCCATGCAAACTCATTCCTAATCTATTTATCCAGCAATACATTTTCAAATGTAGCTATCTGAACTAAAATGGTCTTATTTCCCAACTAACTTCTTCTGAACTTTTTCATTTATCTCTTAAGCACTGTGCCTAATGATTAAATTTTTCTTAGAAAGTACTGACTTGAACTAATATTAGTGCTACATTAATGCACAGGTATATTTTCCCATTTTTGTCCTAATGGCAGTAATTATTTCAGAACCTTTCTAAGTCTCACTTCCTTATCAGTCTTCCCTATAATTCTCACCAGGAAAAATGGCAGTTTTATCCTTCTTTTCAGATTTAGAGGCCAAGAGCTATAGTGAATTCTCACCTGACAAAGAGTTTATTGCCTTTTTCAAGACATACTGCAGGACACTTATTAGTAGACTATGAGGTATTTATCACCAATAATTAAAACTAAACTGTTCTTGTTGTAATAAATGCACAGAGTCAGAGATGCAATACTCTCTCCCTTTAATCTAATCTAAAACTTCCTTTTTTAATGTGCTGGGGTATTTATCTTAAGGTTGACATTAAACAAACCTGTTTGGCTTTTACTAAGAATACCAGCACTGGAAGTCACTATAAAAAAATTTCTAGGGGTGCCAGGGTGGCTCAGTGAGTTAAGCATCTGCCTTCGGTTCAGGTCATGATCTCAGGGTTCTGGGATCGAGTCCCACATCAGGCTCCCTGCTCAGCGGGGAATCTGTTTCTCCCTCTGCCTCTTCCCCTGCTAGTGCTCTCTCTTTCTCTCTCTCTCTCTCTCAAGTAAATAAATAAAAACTTTATTTAAAAAAAAAGATTTCTAATGCAACGCACAAAGATCCAGGGACATTTGGGTACTACTAATAGAAATAAATGTAAATTGACCTTTTAAAGATAAGAAGGTCATTAGCATTTGGGTACTATTAATAGAAATAAATGTAAATTGACCTTTAAAAGATAAGAAGGTCATTAGCAACATGAAGGAGCCTTAAAATATTCATGCCCTTGACCCAAAAACTCATTTATCCTAAAGAACAAATCATGAATATACACAATGTGATTAGCTATGAGGCTGTCCAACCATGTGGGACTGGTTTGTAAAACTGTCTAAAAAAACACTTTTATGCCTATAGAAATTATGGTATAAAAAATGATTATAATGTAAATGGGAAAGTAGTTTACAAAACAGTATGCACAACATGATCATGTAGGTAAATAGGTAGATAGATAGATGCCCAAACTGGAAATTTATCAACCAAATATTAGTTAATCACCAAGATATAAATATCAAAATCTCTGCATGGTAGAATTATGAATGGGGTGTATATTTTTCTGTGTGCCTACCTGTATTTTCCAAATTCCTACAATGTACACGTACTACTTTTACAATGAGAAAAAGTTCTTTATTAAAATAGAGATAGTAACTACTCTCTAAATACTTGAGGAATAAATGGATTCAGTTTATTTCCTTATATATTGCTTCTGCTTTGAAGACTTTCTACATATGTAAACTTGTCATTTGGGAAGGAAAAGCTTTAGGTGTAATTCAAACGCAGTCTCACTGAGACCTGAACAAGAACACCAAGAATCATCTCGAAATGTCATCACACACAAACACATACATATGAAAATCGAGGGTGTCACATTCTAATAGCAGCCAAAAGTGGTCAAATTATGGTTTGGGAACAGCGACAAGTGACCCAGCTTCACCAAAGCCTGAGACCTATTTGAGTATTCTATTAAATTCAAAGCACATAAATATCTAAAATTTAATAAACCTGATTTTTTGTGAAACCACACAATTTTTTTGTGTATATGTGTGTATACACACATGTACATGCAAAGCAGACCTCAAAGCTCTGGCAAAACGATGGCACATCAGTCAAATCTTTGCCAAGTGAGTTCTGGTTACAAGCTTAGTTGGCCACGGATTTCTAGAAAGTAGAGAGCAAGTCAGTTCACACTTGAAATTTCAGGCCTGTACTTTCAACTGTCACCTTTATTTTTATCATTTTGGGCATATGTTGTTTGGGGAATGCTGGGGATGACAGTCACTTTAAATCAAAAAAGTTTCAGTTACTTAAAATGAAAAGCAGTCTGGAATCCCTGGCCCATTCATATGCCTAGGGTTTACCAAAGCCTCATGGAGGAGTATGGCCAGCAAACGACCAAGACGTTCCCGATTTCCCTTTAAAGTTTTGAAACTGGGGCGCCTGGGTGGCTCAGTTGGTTAAGCGACTGCCTTCGGCTCAGGTCATGATCCCAGGGTCCCGGGATCGAGTCCCGCATCGGGCTCCCTGCTCAGCAGGGAGTCTGCTTCTCCCTCTGATCCTCCTCCTCTCGTGCTGTCTCCCATTCTCTCTCTCAGATAAATAAATTAAAAAATCTTAAAAATAAAATAAAATATTAAATTGACACGCCTGGGTGGCTCAGTCAATTAAGTGTCTGCCTTCCGCTCAGGTCATGGTCCCAGTGTCCTGGGATCGAGCCCCGCATCGGGCTCCCTGCTCAGCGGGAAGCCTGCTTCTCCCTCTCCCTCTGCCACTCCCCCTGCTTGTGCTCTCTCTTTCTTTCTCTCTCGGTCAAAAAAATAAATAAAATTTTCAAAAATAAATAAATAATAAATAAAAATAAAGTTTTGAAACTGTAAAGAACTTTTGTAATTTCAGGGGCAACCGTGGTGTAAAGAATTTTACGTGACAGAGTTTAAACCAAGTACATGCCACACTAACTTGCCTTGCTCTTCAGTTCTAAGACAATGGTCCTAAGACAATCACTCTTTAGCCAGCCTTCTGGAATAAAGGAGACTTGGCAATCATGCATGAAACACTGCTTATTGTTTCGGCCTAAACAACGGGAAAATAAAGAACTTCCTTTAGGCAGCTCTACCACAGCATAGGGCAATTCTTCAGGCTTCTTTCACCTCGGCAATCCAATGAAAAGGTTTACACATACGTGTCATGACTGAAAATGCCAGGCAAATCAAGAAAATGAAATTAAGTCAAGAATGCTTCCTTCGCACTTGGAGGGTCCTTTCTGAGGTGGTGTCGCAGGAAGGGGGCGAGGGAATCCTGCATCTCTTAGGAACAGACTCGGTGTCAATGCTCTATGCCCTACGGCTCTGTCCTTGCTGAGGAAAGCATTTCAGACAAAAGCCGTATTTCAGCGGGGCTACGCACCTGTCTAAACTCCACAGGGCTGGAAGGAGAAACGACTGCCATTGCCTTTACTCCTCTTCCCTTTAATGGGTTTTGAAGGGTTTCTTTTTACCAAAGAAATAATGAATGCCCCTTGCAAACTGTGGGAGAAAATGTCCTATTTGGAAATAATTGAGGGGCGCCTGGGTGGCTCAGTTGGTTGAGCGACTGCCTTCGGCTCAGGTCATGATCCTGGAGTCCCGGGATTGAGTCCCGCATCAGGCTCCCTGCTCGGCGGGGAGTCTGCTTCTCCCTCTGACCCTCCTCCCTCTCATGCTCTCTGTCTCTCATTCTCTCTGTCTCAAATAAATAAATAAATAAAATCTTTAAAAAAAATGGAAATAATTGAAAATATGTTTTGCAGCCACTTACAAACTCTTCTCCAAATAGCTTTCTTTTCTAATTAACTTGCCACAAGCCTAGCTTTGGAATTCACTGGGCAGAGAGTGCCATCTAGTGTGTAATACAAGAACTAGAAATACAGAAATTGGGGTGAGGGTCTAAGATTCAGGTTAATAACCATGACTTTTAAATACTTCCCTTCTAATAGGATAATAATTGCCAGATGCAAATGCAGGGCTGATATCGTAGAGCTTTCAAGATTTGAAGTTATGAGGAAGGTTGTTTTCTCTTTAGATAGAAAACTGGGGATGTTTTAAGGCACATTTTGTCTAAAGAAACATGCTGATCCTAAAAGCAATTTGTATGGGGACAAGGTTGGGTCCTAACACCTGAGAGATGAAATATGGCTTTTCCCTGAGGTCAGAAAAGTAATTTTCACTTTAAAGTTAAAGTGAAAGGGATCGGTGATGACCAGCTGCCTCTGAACTCTAGGAGCTTGTCATCCCAGGAATGTTTCCAGGCTACACAAGTGTTCAAACCTCCTGTGAGAGAAGGCGGTCACTGCCGATCTCACGGACGTATGCAGACGCTGAAAGCACATGATGTCTGTGCTACGGAAACGGGCAGGTGGGGCAATTTTGATTAAATGCCTTAATCCAAAAGTAAATACAGTGCTAACGTGGAGATGCAAAAGAGGAGGCCATCTTATAGAAGGAACAGAAACTATTCAGTTGGGATGATCGAATTACGAATAAAATTTTTGACACGTGAAAATGGGAAGAAGGGGCATTCCAGGTCAAGGAAAGCCCCTGAGCAAAATCACAGATCATGAATGGTTCCAAGTGTGACTCTCCTTCTACTGAACAGTAGGTAGAACGTTCTGACTCAGAGGCAGGGCAAATACGGAAGAGAAACAGAAGATGACGTTGATCGGTATCATCTTGCACAGACTCTCCCTTGCCAATGGAGGGATTTCTTACAGGGTCCGTGGTGCCTTGCACCACTGCTGTTTATCAGGGATGCATGTCTGTGTTCTCTGATGCACAGAGCCCACAATGGGAGCATGAAGCACAGCAGAAAAGCTGGGGTACGGTCACCTGTGACAATTAAGAGAGGCAAGGCCAGCTCTAATCTGTCGAGGTCAATGAAGAACCCAGCATCCCCCGTTAACAGCCATCACTGACAGTGAGCAATAGACAAAGAAGTTTCCCCCCCACACCCACTTCCCACCTCCATATTTACAGAAAAAGATATTCCATATTCCACAGGAGGAACTTGAGTGTTTCTTCATGGAGGAGATTACCATCTTTGACCTTGTCTCTTCTGTCAACGAGGCAAAAATTTTTCTAAATAGATAACATACCGATAGCCAGACCATAGCTGCTTGCTGAAATGGGGATTACATAATTAAAAATAGTTCCGTTTTCAGTAAGCCTTCTCTGAATACAGTAAGGGAGCCAAGAATTATTGACCAACTAACCCAGCTATTTGCTGGGCCCTGTCAAATCCTGACCTTTATTTTCTAGTTCCGAAGGACAAAAGGCCCTTTCTTCTTTATGGCAGTGAAACTGGACATTTGAAAGCCGACATCCTAATCACAAAATAAGGGTACTTGGGGGACTCTGAAGTCTAAAATTAGCATGGGAGTACTTTTTCAAAGGTGATCAGATAACTCTCCCTAAGGACAAAGCCTTTATGCTAAATTCTTGTAATCTGCTCGTTCAACATTGAGATATCAGTTACACTCAGATATCATGAATCCAAAGATTCATGATAAGTAATGATTTGTCATTTTACTGAGATACAAATTTGAACTAAACCTGGTCTGAGGTCCAACCCCGTGGCTTTCTGCAAGTCATTATGCTCTCTGAAACCCTAGAAATCTAATCTCTAGTTCTTAGAGGGGAAAAGGCAACAGATAAGAGAAGAAGTATTAGTTAAGTTGAAAACCAGGTTTTGGAGAGCCTGATGGCCCTACAATTTGGGTTCCTCTATAAAAAAAAGAATTTTTTAATTAGGTAAATATCTATATACAACCAAAAAAGAAAGCTCAGCAAATTATAAAATGTTTAAAGCTATCAAACACCATAATCACCAAAATTAGAAAAGTAACTTGATACTTTTATTAATTACCTGACACACTTCTATAAAACATTTTTGTTACATTTTTTGGCTGCATATCCTTTGCCTCTTCATATCATGAGATTCTATAAAATCACTTTCTATAGAAAAAATAAAAAGATAATTCTGTCCTTCCTCCATCATTACTGAGCAAAATGTGTGTTTATTATTGATAGTTTTTTTTCAAAGATTTTATTTATTTATTTGATAGAGATAGAGAGCACAAGTAGGCAGAGAGGCAGGCAGAGGGAGAGGGAGAAGCAGGCTCCCCGATGAGCAGGGAGCCCAATGCGGGGCTCAACCCCAGGACCCTGGGATCATGACCTGAGCCGAAGGCAACCGCTTAACCAACTGAGCCACCCAGGCGCCCTATTATTGATAGTTTAGAAAGGTTTCCTTTAGTTTCACAGTTCCACAATTCCTTACTGAAGCCATGTAAAATGCTTAGAATTCTCAACTTTGAAAAGACCTCTAATAAGTTTCTTTTATAAATGAGATGTAAAACTTTAGGGCATTTCTGATTTCCTTGAGCAGCAGCTAATCTTAAATACTAATTGACTAACATTTCATTAAATAGTTTGCCATCAATATCCTCAATATAATGACATATTATGACTTTTACATTGTCTTTATCAATACCAATATTTTATCAAACAAGTAAAAAATGTAGATCTTTTCCTAATGTGTTTATGTGATTCACTACTCTTCATCAGTTGTACTATCAAATAACCTAAGACCATATTCATTATTTCTATTCAAAATTTAGTTCTTCTCAATGGACTACCACCTAGGCATGACCTAAAAAAAATGTATCATAATTCACTTTTTTTTTTAAGATTTATTTATTTATTTGAGAGAGAGAGAGAGCATGAGCAGGGGGAGAGGCAAAGAGAGAGGAAGAGAGAATCCTCAAACAGACTCCCTGCTGAGTGTGGAAGGCAATGTAGGGCTTGATCCCAGGACCCTGAGATCATGACCTGAACCAAAATCAAGAGTCAGTCGCTCAACCAACTGAGCCACTCAGGTGCCCCTCTAATTTACTTTTTGATGTAAAAAAAAATTTCTATGGATTTTGTCATTCCTCTTAATCACTTTTGTTTTACAGTCCATTTTTTTCTCATGATTTTCTCCTCCTTTAATACAAATTTTAAAGGTGAGTAAAGATGATACCATTCATGTAGATCCAAATCAAGTCTATAATTTCTCAACAAGTATTAAAATGTTGTAAAATTTCTTTCCAAATTCACTTCTTACTAGAGTGGACTTGGAGTAGACTTGGAACTCAAGGAGTAGACTTGGAACTCAAGACTTAGAAGTCAAGACATTAAAGCCCTATAAACTAGTTATTAAGTGCACCAAACTGTATCTGCCAGGGTTCTACCTGAGAAAGAGAAAGATTTATTGCAAGGACTTGGCTGATAGAATTGTGGGACTGCCTAGGCAAGTCAGAACTCCATAGAGCAGGTCAACAGGCTAGAAACTAACTCCAGCCCTCATGGAAACTTCAGTTTTGTTCTTAAGGCCTTTCCTATGATTGGATTAGCTCCATCCTTTACAGTGAAATGATTATAAATATTAATCATATCTACAAAATACCTTCACACCAACACCTAGACAATGTTTGACTGAATAATTGCTACCAATCAATAGCCTAGCCAAGTTAACACATAAAACTAACCATCACACATTTCTTGACATCTTCTAAATGTTAGAGACTGCACTGATAAGCAGGCTACAAAAATTAAAAACTATCTTTGACCCAGGTCTGGGTGATGGAAACACAGAAGAGGAGATTAATTCTGCTGTGGGGGTAGGGTCATGATTGGGGAAACCATGGAACAGACTGGTCAAAAGCTCAACTCTGGACTCAACCTGCTTGGCTCAAATTCTTGCTCGGACACTCGCTTCCTTCCTTATGCCCTTCTTTCTTGAATGGTGAAATGAGAATAATAATAATACCTATCTCCTATCTGTTGTGAAACTTAAAAAAGATAAGCCATGTAAAGTGATTAAAACAAGGCCAGGCAGATAACAAGCACAGAATTACTAGTTGTCATCATTATCATTACTTGCCACAAGACTTGGAGATTAAGTAAGAGTTATCCAGGACAGGAAAGGCATTCCAGGTGTATGAAACAATAAGAGCAAAGTCACAGAGGTATGAAAATGCCCATCACATCTGGAGTTCAGTAATTAATGCAATGCAGCCAGAGGGTGGAAGGTGGTGAGGAAAGATTAGATGTGAAGGGTTAGATGCAGTCAGCCCATGAGGAGACTTGAATATTATATAAAAGAGATTGTACTTTATTTTGGCAGCAAGAGGAAATGATAAGGTTTTTTTCTTATGCAAATAAAAAGATAACATAATCAAGTCTATGAATACCTGGAATGCCCATGCTTCATCAACCTACAATTGTAAATGAGGCCACATTTGAATAACTACCCCAGGTCTTACTCTGAGTATTCACTGCTTGAGTAACAGGAAGTCCAATCTTTGCTCAGGGCTTCTCTTACTGTATATTTCTAAAACTTCTCCAGAGTTGTTTACATGAGGTTTTCAATCAATCCTGGTGACAACTTACTGTCATCTTGACTGGTGGTATGGGTCCCCTCATGTACCCCTCAAGGGAGCACTCCACCACTATTAAGAGAGATCTGCTGTAACCACCACCACCTCAGTCCTGGATGATAGAACCAGGAGGTCCTTTTGAAGAAAGAGAAAGCTCAATGCAATGTTGTCCCATGTCAAAATTGTCTGGATCTCAAAGCATCATAATCTTTTATATTCACATTGTCCCCCAAAATCCATTCTATCCATCTGCTATAATAGTAGATTTATAGCTGGGCATATAGCCACCTAGCTAGAGATTATATTGACCAACACTCCTTGCAGGTAGATGAGGTCATATGACTTCCCACCAACGGAACATGGGCACAGGTGGTAAATGCCACTTCTAGTCCCAGGCTTTAGAATATTATACATGTGTTCCTCCATGTACTCACCTAGAATACTGACTAATTGTGACTCACTTTCAACCATGTAATTAGAACCCAGGATTTAAGAGATGGTAGAGAAAACTGGGTACCTGAATGACTTCATGGAGCAGAGCTCACCTTGCACTGTGGCTAACAAAGAAGTAAACTTCTATCTTCCGTTAGCCACTCGATTATTGTGAGTCTCTTTATTACAATATTCTAGTTTTACCCTACACTCAGCTCTTTCCCCCAAGATTCATACATGTAGCCAAGTAATGCTTTCAGGTAGAACCATCATTCCCATCAAAAGCTTAGATTTTGATCTCAGGTTGGCTTATTGTACCACATTTCCTATCATGGATTCTACTTTAGTGTGTGTGTGCTCACCATCATCCCTCCTATAATTTGGTTTATGTCAGAACTTGACAAGGCTGGACAGGGTCCAGTTTGTTTTTTCTTGTGGGAATTTTTCCAGCTCTTAAGCAAAGCCAAGAATATAAATGAATACCTGGGGCGGGGGGGTAGGGAAAATGTCTAATCCCTCTTAACAGAAGCACCTATGTCCCTGCTCTGCTCAGCCACAACTCCCAAGACCCAAGGTTCAAAGCTGCCTGGGAGACCTCTGATCACTGTAAGGAGACTAGGCTGAAAAGGCAAGGACAAGGCCACATGCAAGGGGAAGGTTGCAATTACCTAGAGGAGAGACCGGCCAGAATAGTACCAGTGGGAATGGAAAGAATCAAATTCAAGAGATATGTCAGAAATAAGAACAGTAAGACTTGATGACAGACATTCACCACAGTAATCACATACACACTTAACTACTTTGGGTGATAATATCAATACTGGTGGTGATGACAGTAATGCAGAATTATTTGGATCTGCTTGACCCTGGACCACATTATGGGAAAACAGTTAACAGCAACAGCAATAACACATACACACAATGTTACGTAACGATTACATCTTATAAAAGTTTCTTTTATGATTTAAAAAGCGAGGAGGTGGGAGAAATTCAGATATAATAAGGGGTAGAAGGTGAGTGACAGAGAAAAACTTTGACCACCCTGGAAATGAACATGTAATAGTTTTTAAGAACTGTCAAGCATTGCAAAATATCCCCTGTATTTCTAGAAAGTTCTGATTCACACAACTTATTTTTATTTGTAGGAAACCAGGTAGAATTTTCAAAAAATGACCTAGGAGTCAGTTACTTTAATTCCATCTTAAGTTCCTTTTCTGTTTGTATTCTATATGGTAAAGAGTGCTCAGCTGCAAACAATGATTTAAGCAATGCTATGGACCAAATGTTTGTGTCCCCACAAAATTCACATGTTGAAACTCCAACCCCCCCAGTGTGGCTGTATTTGGAGATGGGACCTCTAAGGAAGTAATTAAGGTTAAATGATGTCATCAGTGGGGAGCCCAGCTCCAAAAGGGTTGGTGTCCTTGTAAAAAGAGATACCAGAGAGTGTTCAGGCCCCATCTTGAATCCTCTTTCCCACCCTCCCACTCGCTTTCTCTCTCTGTGCACTCATTGAAGAAAGGCCATGGCCACGTAAGGGCACAGTGAAAAGGCAGCTGTCTGTAAGCTAGAAAGAAAGCTCTCACCAGAAACCAAAGCAGCTGGAACCTTGATCTTGGACTTCCAGCCTCCCAAACTGAAAAAATAAACTTCTGTTGCTTAAGCCACACCATCCGTGGTATTTTGTGATGGCAGCCCGAGCTGACTAAGGCAGTGGTAAGGCATTTATTACTGTTTTCCATTAAAACTAAGATGCAGGGACGCCTGGGTGGCTCAGTCTGTTTAGCGTCTGCCTTCGGCTCAGGTCATGATCCCAGGGTCCTGGGATGGAGCCCCGCATCGGGATCCCGGCTCAACGGTGCGTTTGCTTCTCCCTCTGCCTCTGCCCCTCTTCCCTGCTCGCTCTCTCTCTCTCTCTCTGTCAAATAAATAGATAGAAATCTTAATCAATTGATAAAACTAAGATGCGACCATTTGTAAGGCACACCATTATTTTATAAACAACTAAGAAAAATCAAACACTGCTCATTAAACTATGTCATTGGCTGTAAGAAGCATCCTAATTCCAAAGACAAAAAAAAAAAAGTGGGAATATGTGAATCTTAGAATTGATGAAATAGATAATACATACTAGGAACCTTATAGACAACCCCCCCCCCCCCACGGTAAGACCAGGGAAATGGGTTTAGATGCAACACAACCAGAAACAAAGCACCGTGGGAAAATGCCCAACCATCCCATGGGGCGAATCTAGCAGAAAGAGCAGTGCCTGCACTGCACACCAGGAACCCCCCAGAAGTGGTCGCAGCTGCCCTCGAAGAACTAGCACCTCCTCCAGGGAGTTGCCAGAACAGCCACCCATCATCACCACCAACTTTAAGTCCAAGGGATGACCAGGAGAATGAAGGGGACACATTTAATAATGATGCCATCAAGACAGACAGAAACTGGACTGCCCCAGGAAAACCAGACATTTGGCTGTCCTGGGTAGAACGTAGGACCCTAGTTGCAAGCGAGTCTGGGAAATAGTTTTCACTTCCCTGTCTCTGCGGTCCAGGAAGACAAGCTAGAAGGCCATTGCCATGGGCCTTGAGTAAATATCAGAGAGTTCATGGATACATTTATTGCAAAAAGATGATCAAATAAGTATCATAATTTTGTTGCAAGCAAAGAAAGAGCCTCTGTGTAAACTGGAAACCATTTGGGACCCCTCTGTTGTATGCTGTATAGCACCCCAATGGGGGGAAGGTCTCATGAAGACAGCATTCCATCAGGGGGATTCTCCTCCATTTATGCCCATCTGAGCTTCAGAACCTTGATACTAAACTTGCTCTCCAACAGCTTTATATCGCAATACCTGAATGTCTTTTTTAAGTTGGGACTTTATTAAGATGACAAATGGATTTGCTCTATAATGAGAACTGTATACAGATACAAGGATCTGTAAAGGTTGTATGGAAGTTTCTGGACTCGATCTCAAGTTCCTCCTCACAGAGGAGTCAGTCAGGACCCTTGAGCCCAATGGCTGGGAGATTCATTCCGCTTCCTCCTGTATTTTACTTTTCAGTATTTTAGATTGTTCTTGTCCCATACTCTTGTCCTCTGTGAGATATCTAGTACTTCCTCCAGAGCCGTTCTTCACTGATCACAGAGTTCAAGACCTTTGTCTTGTAAATAGGTAATTATTTTGCAAATATTCTACCTAAGCATGTAATTTCTCCTTATTAAATTATACCTTCTAGAAGCCTCCAGTCACAGAACACATCACTGAGACTTGGAACTCCAGAGCAAGAGAGAAGGGTTTGGCCTCTAGCAAGACCCTGAGCCTGAGAAACGAGGTTAAGGCAATCCTACTCAGGTGCTCAAGGGTCGCCACTGCCATTTCAAGCAGCACAATTATTCTGCGTGGGGACCGTCAGGGGCATTTCCCCACCTCGATATATGCCAATAGCACACTGCAATCATAGTTGCAATTTAAAAAATGCTCCCACTCTTTTCCAAATGCCCTTAGGGAAATGGGAATTCCCCTAGTTAAGAACCACCAAGCCACAGAGATTTCCTCCACGTCTTCAGCACAGCACAAACCCAAGTGGGACTTGCTTCCCATTACAAGGTTCCCCTCCGTGTATGTGGAACAAAAGCTAGTAGGCGCAGACAGCCAGGCCTAAGGGGCCACCTCAACCCAGGTGGCCAGGGACTTTTTCTGGGTTTAGCAGCGAACTCCTCAATCCCAGGCAAATGAGGAACATTGATTGGCCTGACTCAGCTACGAGGCTGACCCGCCTACTGAAGAGGATCAGACAAAAGAAATGCTTCTTCCAGTCAGGAGGAGCTGTGGGGACAGGAAAGGGGGCAGAGGGATGGACAGAAAAAAGTGCTCCCGGGCGTCTCTCTTTCCCTCTTACCCCAGACACACCCCAAACCCCTCCTTGTGGCCTAGAAGGCCTTAGAAACATCCAGCTTGGTGTGAGGCACCTGAGGACAGGCTTCTACCCTGTTTCCTCATTAGGAAGCAACACTCTTGCTGTGGGGAAATCACATCTGGTACTGTCACCTCATCTGTAAAATGAGGGAGGCGGAGATTTCCTCTTAGGGCACTACTGACTCTCACACGATAACTCCTTTAAAGTTCTGTCCCGTCATGATCCCAGGGTCCTGGGATGGAGTCCCCCATCGGGCTCCCTGCTCAGTGGGGAGCCTGCTTCTCCCTCTCTCTGCAACTCCCCCTGCTTGTGCTCTCTCTCTCTCTCTCTGACAAAGGAATAAATAAAATCTTTAAAAATAAATAAATAAAATAAAGTTCTGTCTCCTTAACTTTTCTGAACTTTTTTCAAATTCTGGGGAACTGACAACTTTTTCAAATGAGGAGCCACAGCCATCAGATGGCTTAAGTAAACAAGCCACAAAGCGTGGAAAATGACCGTGTAAGGAGCAGAATTTTCTCATCCACGTCCTCTGCAGCTCTCTGCAGGGGATCGGAGGAACCCACCGTATTCGTTTGCTAGCGCTGACATGATGAAGTCCCACAAAGCGGAGGCTAGAATCCAAGATCAAGGTGCTGGTTTCTTCTGAGGGCCTCTCTCTTTGGCTTGTAAATGGCATATTCTCCCTGTGTCTTCACATGGTATTCCCTCCATACAAGCGTGTATCTAAATGTCCTCTTTTTATAAGGACACCGGTCAGATTAGTTTAAGGCCCACCCCAATGATCTTAACCATGTCTGTGATCGAAATCACCTACCTCCCAGGTAGACTAAATGGGTGAAGGGGCTCAAAAGGTGCAAACTTCCAGTTATAAAATAAATAAGCCATGGGCATACAATGTACAGCACGGTGACTGTGGTTAATAATACTGTATTGCATATTTGGAAGTTCCTAGGAAAATAGATCTTAAAAGGGCTCATCACAGGAAAAAAAAACTGCGTAACTATGTATGGTGAGGATGTTAACTAGATGTATTGTGGTGATCACTTCCTAATACATACTAATATCGAATCCTTATGTTGTACACCTGAAACTAATATAATGTCATATGTCAGTTATACCTCTATTTAAAAAAAGAAATCTTGCCAAACCAAAACCTTAAGAAAAAGAAAAGAAAAGAAATCACCTATCTCCCAACTGAAGTCACACTTTGAGGTACAAGAGGTGAGAACTCAACATATGAATTTGGCAGAGACACAATTCAGCCATGACACCTACCTGCCTGGACTTGGCATTCTTTCCTCCACTCTCAGGTCCTGGAGTCCATCTTCCCTGAAGATTGCTGAGCCCAGAAGAGAGTCTTTAGGTAGAACCAGTCACAACCCATTCATGGGAGGACTACCTGCAACTGCGGCTCTCTGTGGCCGGTGACGGTCAGCGTGGTTGAGGGAAGCTCTCTTCAAGGAAAGCCTTAAAGCAGCTCTCAAACTTTTGGGGAAAGGTAAGTAACATGTTAGTATCATGAAAATAATTTTGACCTCATGGACTCTCTAAAAGGGCCTCAGGAAATCCTGGGGATCCCTGGACATACTCTAAGAACTGCCTTAGAGGAGAACACTGAGTGGCTCAGTGGGTTAAGCGGCCGCCTTCAGCTCAGGTCATGATCCCAGGGTCCTGGGATCGAGCCCCGCATCCCTGCAGCAGCTGATATTGTGTACCTGGAACTAATATGATGTTATATGTCAATTATACCTCAATTTAAAAAAAAGAAAAATATTGCCAAACCAAAACCACTGAGCTGGGAGCCTGCTCTCCCTTTCCCTCTGCCCCTCCCCCTCCGCTCATGCGTTCCCTTGTGCGCTCTCTCTCTCTCTCACAAATAAGTAAATAAAATCTTAAAAAAAAAAGAACAACTGGGCGCCTGGGTGGCTCAGTTGGTTAAGCAACTGCCTTCGGCTCAGGTCATGATCCCAGGGTCCTGGGATCGAGTCCCACATCGGGCTCCTGGCTCAGCAGGAAGCCTGCTTCTCCCTCTCCCACTCCCCCTGCTTGTGTTCCTGCTCTCGCTGTCTCTGTCTCTGTCAAATAAATAAATAAAATCTTTAAAAAAAAAAAAAGAAAACATCTTTAAAAAAAAGAACAACTGCCTTAGAAAAAGCCTCTGTGGATGCCTTTATTCTTGACTGCTACTTCTCCCTGGCCTATACTGGCCTTTCCTGTGAGGCCAGAGGGACTTCTTGCCCCAATCCACCCCAGAAACACAGAGCAGAGCCCTGTGCTTGAAGGTGAGTCCACAGGTCCTGGGAGACAGCACAAGGCAGGAACAGACATGAGTAAACATTAAACTAAGGTCAGGATGCCTCCTGGCTCTATCCTCCTCAGTGAGATCACTTAATCCTGGTTTTCCCACAGATGAGTCAACAATTCCCCACATTAGGTAAATAATAGTGAATAAGCTTGTATTCATTAGGAGACATTTAGCTGAATATAAGAACCAAAAACAATTTTTTTTTTTTTACTTTGGCTTAAACAAGACAGAAACATATGGCTCTTTTTTAGAAGAGAAATCTGGGGTAGGCAGCCCAAGGCTGGCATGGTGGCTCCATAAAATTTTCAGGAAACAGCATACTTTTCAGTTCACAGTCGGCCTTCAATGGCACTCATCCTCAAGGTCTAAGCTGGCTGCTGAACTCCAGCCATAGCGATCATATTCCACCCAGGAGAAATGGAAAAAGAACACTTCCCAGGAATTGTGTATACTTCTCATCAGCCAAAATTGAAGTCACATATTTACAAAGGAAATTAGAAAAGTTTTCTTTTGATTCCACAAGATTATATCTAACCACCAAAGAAGGAGAGAATGTGTCCTGGGAGGCACTAAGCAGTGTTGACCACAGATTGTCAATTAGTTGCTCTCCCCCTATAGAGAACAACAAAGCCAAATTGAGATGCTGGCACTTGGCAGCCACTCTGTGACTCATCAGCCCGTTGACTCACTCCTACCCACCAGCTTGTCAGCAAAACCATGTTTCTACATGTCACAGCCCTTCCAGATTGCTAAGTATATTCGAAACTCTGAATATTAAATTCTTTTTTTTTTTAAGATTTTATTTATTTGACAGAGAGAGACACAGTGAGAGAGGGAACACAAGCAAGGGGAGTAGGAGAGGGAGAAGCAGGCTTCTCACAGAGCAGGGAACCCGATGCGGGGCTCGATCCCAGGACCCTGGGACCATGACCTGAGCCGAAGGCAGATGCTTAATGACTGAGCCTCCCAGGTGCCCCTGAATATTAAATTCTTGACTACGATTAGCATATCCTTTAGATTTTCAAATAGTTTATTTTATATAAAAGTTATTATCTACATCAAACATCAAAAGAAAATATACATTAACATTAGCCTGAAAGTTTACAGGGATTATTTCTGAACAATAGAATTACAGGACATGCTTCTTTTTTTATTATTATTTTCTATAGATAAAAATGTTCCTCCAGTGCATATACACTGCTTCTATAGTTAGATAAAACAGTAATTTCTTTTCAAGAGCCCAGCCTTCTAGCCTTGTCATTCATTAATTGAGGGATTTATTCATCTATAACCCATGGTCACTGAGATCAGAAGGTAATTAGGAAATCTAATTATTAAAGTAGTACTTTACCTGTGACCCACTCTGTACTTCATTTCATACCATGCATCTTGGGTTAAATATAAAAATTATATCATGACCTTTCTGATCATTTCAAAATAATAAATTCTCATCAACTCTGTCTTACAGTTTAAACAGACCCTGAAAATAAACGCAACCCATGAACAACATTTCTGAAGAATAGTTCTGTTCCGCTGTTACAATGAAACATGAGTCAGAGGAAGGGGGAGTTTTACAGTTCAGACTTTGTAAGGAAAAAGGGATGCTTTTTTTTTTTTTTCCCAAGAAGCTCTCCTGGAGGAATTCCCCATCTGCATTTTTAACTTTGTCATTTTCCAGGGAATTCTTTGCAACTGAAAATGAAACCAGGAGATTGGAAACAGCTCAAGGTGCCTATCTGAGCCGACCATCACCAGGGGGGCTACAGAGAGGATGGTGGAGGCTGCTGCAGCCCCCAAAGGTGCCCAGAACAAATCCCTGGCTCCCAGACAGAGCCTGTCCATTACCCCACACCCATGCCACGCTGCCTTCTTTTTCTCCAAAAAAGGTATTCACTGAAAAACTGGTTTTTATGTTTGTACTTGTCCCTACTCCAGAGCCAAAAGACTGACAATCTACAAATTTAAACACACCAGCTTTGCTAGAAAGACACCCAAAGGCACATGTATAAAAGCATTAACTTCACACACAAAGAATAGACCAGCTATATTTACTGAAGTCTTATAACAGTGTAGGGGATACAGAGATAAAACTGGTCTACACCAGACAAAAGGCTCAAATACTTCTTCCGGGGAAAATGAAAAAATGAAGAGGAAGTGAATTACTGTGTTGACTTGGATCTCATCCATATCTAGCCATTAACGAGCACAGGAAAGGTGGTGAGCCCTACAATCCACATGTGACATACAGTAACACTCTCCACACCCCTCCCCCTACCCCGCCCCAGCCCACAGCCACACCCCTCTGTGCAAGGCACACAGGGGCAGCAGGATAAAATATAAGACTTTTATGATCAGCAGAAACAGATTCTCCTCAAAGCTAAGGAAGCTTAGGCTTCAGGACCCCTCACTTACACAATCCCTTCCCGGTCCCATTCTGAATAGCTTTCTTATCTAGTTTCCTTTTGTAATTTTTTTCTATAAAAAGGTCCCTCAATTCTGTAAGCTGCAGACTCCACAAAACCTGGATTCTCTCCTCAGCAAGTAAAACAGTGGGTCATGTGCTCTCATACTTTATCTTTTTAAATTTTAATTGTGATTAAAAAAAAAAACCCAACATATACCATCTTAACCATTTTTAAGTATACAGATCGGTGGTATTAAGCACATTCAGATTGTTTTTTGTTTTAAAGATTTTGTTTTTTTAGGTAATCTCTATAACCAATGTAGGGTCTGAACTCGTAACCCCGAAATCAAGAGTTAAGTGCTCTACTGACTGAACCAGCCAGGCGCTCCACATTCACATTGTTGTGCAACCATCTCCACCATTTATCTCCAGAACTTTTTCAACATGCAAAACTGAAACTTGCAAAACAACACAGGAACTCCCACTTTCCTGTGGCCCCAGCCCCTGGCAGCCACCATGTACTTTCTTTTTTTTTTTTTTTAAAGATTTTATTTATTTTTTAGAGAGCGAGCGAGAGAGAAACAGCATGAGAGGGGAGAGGGTCAAAGGGAGAAGCAGGCTCCCCGCTGAGCCGGGAGCCCGATGTGGGACTCGATCCCAGGACCCTGGGATCATGACCTGAGCCGAAGGCAGACGCTTAACCATCTGAGCCACCCAGGCGCCCCACCATGTACTTTCTACCACCATGAATTTGACTATTCCTAGGTACCTCATGTAAGTGGAATCCTCTAGTATTTGTCTTCTTGTGACTCATTTATTTCATTTAGTGTAGTGTCCTCAAGGTTCATCCATGTTGTAGCATGTGACAGGATTTCTTTCCTTTTTAAGGCTGACTAATATTTCACGGTCTGTATATACCATATCTTGTTTATCCATTCATCTGTCGGTCAACACTTGTACATGTGTTTTAATTTTAAGATAAACGCATGCAACCATTTGGGAAGCCATGCTCTTGCTTTAGAATCAGTTCTACAGAACGTGCAATAATGGCCCCTTGTCAGTCACATCGATGTGAGGATTCGGGGACTTTCTGAGTGCAATGAGAAATCAGAAAGGGACAGTTACATTTTCATTGCCAGCCTGTGAATAACCCCCTACCAAATAACAAAGTCTGCATTTCCTTGCTGGGCATTCCAAGTTTCTTTCCATATCTCAAACCTATTCTGGTGTGTTTTTTTTAACCAACCAATACACATGTATTGAGAGATATTATTTCTTTTTTTTTTTTCCAACTATTACTTAGAACCTTCACTGTTCTGGGTGTAAATCTCTACTGCAGAATGCAAAATGAAAAAGAAAAAAAGTGAATAAAAGTGAGCCTGAATAAGTTCACATTCCAAAGGAGGGAATAGATTCACAGATTTTAATCCAGCATAAATTCAGTAATAGAGGCATATACAAGGTGCTAAGGGAGCACATTAAGGGAGGGATTTTTTTGTTTTAAACAGCTACCCATGTGTATATGTGTGTATATACGATGTTATAGAAGAAAATGCTAATGTCAGCTATCTCTGGGCAGGGAAATTAAGGACGATTTTTTTTTAAAGATTTTATTTATTTATTCATAAGAGACAGAGAGAGAGGGCGCCTGGGTGGCTCAGTTGGTTAAGCGGCTGCCTTCGGCTCAGGTCATGATCCTGGAGTCCTGGGATCGAGTCCCGCATCGGGCTCCCTGCTCGGCAGGGAGTCTGCTTCTCCCTCTGACCCTTCTGTCTCTCATTCTCTCTGTCTCAAATAAATAAATAAAATATTTTTTAAAAAAAGAGAGAGAGACAGAGAGAGAGAGAGAGAGGCAGGCTCCCCGCGGAGCAGGGAGCCCGATGCGGGACTCGATCCCAGGACCCTGGGATCATGACCTGAGCCGAAGGCAGACGCTTAACCATCTGAGCCACCCAGGCACCCTAAGGACAATTTTTTTTTTCCTCTATGCCCTCCTCTATTTTCCCATCCTCTATATTCAAATGTATTTTTCCTCTAGCAATAGGAAAACAATACTTTTAAAAGACCATTTTGTTTCTTGTCATCCTTAACTCTCTAATGTGTTGGAAGTTATCGTTTGACTGTGTGGTGAGTTGAGGAGGGGTGTGATAGTATTGGGCACCCTTCAAAACCCAGTCTACTCCTCCATCATATGAGTGGGGGACAGGGAGAGAGAAATATGCATACAAGGAAATGTGTGACACTTTTCCATGCACACCGGCAGCGTCTATGTCATGAAAGATAATGAGGCAGACAGTGAGGAAGATCTGAATTGGAGAAAGGAGCCCTTCAGGTGATCTGGGCACTCAGACAAGATGGTGGGATTTGTATCAGTTTATCTTGGAGATAGAGTGAAGGCTAGGAGGAGGATATTTCAAGTTGGCAGAACAGTGGGAGTGAATAGGAATGCATGTGAGGGTTTGGCAGAAGGTAAGGAGACCAGGCAACTTGGAACAAAGGATGCATGTGGGACATAAGGTTAGAAAGGTGGATTTGAGACCCAGAATCCATTAGGTAGTGGGGAATTGACGTTAGCTCTGAGCAATAGCTCTGATGCAAGAAACACAAGACTTTAGGACGATCAGTTGGAGGGTGGTAGACAAGAGATATTGCCAGGAAGGAAATGGGGTTGAGGTGTGGCTTCCTGATTGCTACACACACCTAAATGTCTGTTGCCAATGCTATATTTTTACTAGTTTTCTAAATGTGCTGTTTCTTTCTTTAAAAACAAAAACAGCTTTGTTGAGATATAATTCACATACCATACAATTTACCCATTCAAAGTATAGAATTGTCTGGAGTATGTTCACTTGGTTGTACAAACATCACCGCAATTTAATTTTAGAACATTTTTATAAAAGTAACCCTGTACCCATTAGCAGTCACTCCCCATCCTCCCCAACTCCCCAGCCCTAAGCAACCACTAAGCCCTTTCTCTCTGTATGGATTTGCCTATTCTGGACATTTTGTGTAAATGAAATCACACAACATGTGACCTTTTGTGTCTGGCTTCTCTTTCACTTCATATAATGTCTTCAAGGTTCATCCACATTCATGTAGCACATACCAGACTTCATTCCTTTTTATTGTCAAATAATATTCCATTGCATGGAGATACAACATTTTGCTTATCCATTCGTCAGCTGATGGGCATTTGGGTTATTTCCACTTCGAGGCTATTATAAACAATGTTCCTATGAATATCCATGCACAAGTTTTTGCATAGACATAGGTTTTCATTTCTCATGGGTATCTCCCTAGGAGAGGAGCTGCTAGATTATATGGTAACTATGAAGCGGGAGAGCTAGGTTCTTGTCTCACCGAGTCAAAGAATGAATCTCACGGACAATGGAGAGTGAGTAAAGCGACAGAAGTTTATTAAGTAAAGATACAGAAAAAGCTCTCAAGAGTGAGAAAGGTCCCGACAGGGTTGACACTGAAGGCCTCTAGGGTTGGCCTTTTATAGAAAGCTAACCAGGGAACTTAAATCCTTTTGACATCTCTATTGATATCAGCATTGAGCAAGGACTAGTGATAACACCTTCAATGGCTTACTTCCTTTTTAGGGTCTGGTTATTCCTTGTTGGTCACAGATGATCATCATAAAAAAAGACACCCAGCCCACACGCCTAGGGCAGGGTGGTCCGGGTTGGTTCCCTTATCTCTGGTTTCCTTACACGTCAGCATTTTGGGGATTTCTGTGAGCCTGATCGCATAGCCCCCTATCTGTCTCTCCTAACCTAGCCCTACCTGTCCCTGACTCAACTACACTCAGTTTCTGACCTGTACATGCTCTCTGATGAATCTTACTGTTTGTTTGTGAAGCTGGCTTATGTCTCACCCAGTATAACTGTGAATTCCACTAGCGGAGTGCCCACCCTAACTGAACTTGGCCTCACTTGTAATTTTCAAAACCAAGAAGGAAGTAGGTAGTGTGTCAGAGCCTTCTGCGTGCTCAAGAAAGCAGATGTGATCACAGAGCAAGTCACCCGAGCCCACGTGTGGGCTGCCTTCGTGCCCTCCTACACTTTCATGGTAAAGGAAACCAAAGGTCAATCTCTCTCAGCCTCTCTCCCTCTCTCTCTCTCAAGCCTGGGTAAATCAGAAGCATCCTGTATGGAAACAGAGATTTCAGCCAAGGACCTTCTGCTCCAACTCTCTTCCTTGTTGCCTGAAACAAGGATTCCAGAAGGAGGAATCTCAAGATCTCAAAACTGGTAACAGTCAAAGCAAAAGTCGGAGCCCAGTGCTTCAGAAATGTGAATAAAATTAAAAATATCAAGAAGTGTTGGGTTTTTTCAGATTTTAGGCAAGGACCTGAGAAATAAATGGCAATCAAAATGAAAGGAAAAAGAGCCACACTTCAGCGCCCTAGGCAAGGTCAAGGCAATGTCATTTGAAATAAAACAAACAAAAAAATGCTGGCACAGGTGAGATAAGAGAGAGTTTTGAATAAACACCTTGTATCTTCAGATTCCAGAACTCCTCCTCTCCTAGGAGCCAATGTAGGTAACCAAAGTCACATACAATAGTAAAAATGCTGGGTTGGATGAAACCAGCTAATTGACCTATGGATCGATACAAAAAGCCATCAATATGCGGTTAAGCAGTAACAAATGACTGACCTGTACTGAATGAAGGCTTGACAATGGAGGGAGCAAGATTTATACTTCAATATTGTTCTAACAATATTTCAACATCCCTGCCAGCCCTGTAGGATTATAAATAGATTCTGCTAAGAGAAATAACCTTACTCTCAGAATCCTGTATGTATAGGAAATAGGGTGCCAGGGGAACAGACATGCTGAGACAGAGGTGTTATAAAACTCAAGTTAGGGAAGAGATTAATGTTTCAGTGCTATAGAACAAAACATCCCAAGGAACACAAGATGATGGCCTGTCTCCCTGTTATTGGGAGCTTGTAACCTACGAAGAAACATAAGAGGTAACAAGTAACTTGACATTAGAAACAGTGAACTACCTGCCTTAAGAAAGTACGGATTTCACTCTCCGGTACAAAAGTGTTGTACAAGCTGGCTTGCTAATAATCAGGAAAGTGATCTGTTCAATGGGAAGAGACAGATAATCCTCCTCCTCTTGTTTCTGAATTCTAATTCCGATTAGCCAGCACCTCATCTGGAGAAAGAATTCATAACGTCTCTTTTGAGATATTCTCAGAAAAGAATCTTCCTGGGGAATTACGTAAGCCTGGGATGTCTGCCACTCCCCGGCTTCATTCTGCTCAGCCTCCTATTGCCATGTGCCAGGGCCACATCACCTCCCAACTCTGAACCCTGGCCTTCGGTCAGCCGGACACCCCCGCTGGCTGCTTTCTTAGCCGGGCGCTTGCCCTGTCCCTAGTCTCAGATTCTTCCCTTTACCTCCTGGCTGGACTGCCTCGAGATGGCTTGAGGTTGTTACAGTACACCTAAGGGTACTTAGAAATTCAAGGATATGTAGTACACTATGAGATCGGCCTCTGACCTTGTACATGTGGATCTCATTGCATAACTTCAATTGACCTTAGTATTAAAAAGAGGGGAAGAGGGAGGAAGGAAGGGAGGGAGGGAGAAGGTGGGCAGGAATCAACCTCTGGTGTTTTTAAAAATTCACAGTAGCCCATCATACTAAACAAGAGACTTCAACTAGCAATACTTTTAAAAGTTTTTCTTTTTAGCTATTAACAACATAAGAAACCACAGATGTTGGCGAGGATACAGAGAAAGGGGAAGGCAATCCCTCTCACACCATTGGTGGGAATGCAAACTGGTGCAGCCACTCTGGAAAACAGTATGGAGGTTCCTCAAAAAGTTAAAAATAGAGCTACCCTGCAACCCAGCAATTGCACTACTGGATATTTACCCAGAGGATACAAAAATGTTGATTCGAAGGGGCACGTGTACCCCAATGTTTATAATAGCATTATCAACAATAGCCAAACTATGGAAAAAGTCCAAATATCCATCAATTGATGAACGGATAAAGAAGAGGTGGTATATATATTCAATGGAATATTACTCAGTCATCAAAAAGAGTGAAATCTTGCCATTTGCAACAATGTGGATAGAGCTAAAGAATATTATGCTAAGTGAAATAAGTCAGAGAAAGACAAATATCATGTAAGTTCACTCGTATGTGGAATTTAAGAAACAAAACAGATGAATATAGGGGAAGGAAGAAAAAAAGAGAGAGAGGGAGACAAACCATAAACAACTCTTAACTATAGAGAACAAACTAACGGTGGCTGGAAGGGAGGTAGGCAGAAGGTGGGCCAGATGGGTGATGGGTATTAAGGAGGGCATTTGTTGGGCGCCTGGGTGGCTCAGATGGTTAAGCGTCTGCCTTCAGCTCAGGTCATGATCCCAGGATCCTGGGATCAAGTCCCGCATCGGGATCCCTGCTCAGCAGGGAGCCTGCTTCTCCCTCTGCCTCTCTCTCTCTCTCTCTCTGTCTCTTATGAATAAACAAAGAAAATCTTTAAAAAAAAAAAAAAGGAGGGCATTTGTTGTGATGAGTGCTGGGTGTTGTATATAAGTGATGAATCACTAAATTCTACTCCTGAAACCAATATTACGCTGTATGTTAATGAGCTAGATTTAAATAAAAACTTAAAAAACACAAGCAAAGGGGCGCCTGGGTGGCTCAGTTGGTTAAGCCACTGCCTTCGGCTCAGGTCATGCTCCTGGAGTCCCAGGATCGAGTCCCGCATCGGGCTCCCTGCTCGGTGGGGAGCCTGCTTCTCCCTCTGACCCTCCCCCCTCTCATGTGCTTTCTCTCTCTCATTCAATAAATAAATAAAATCTTAAAAAAAAAAAAAACAAGCAAATACACTATATATTAACTAAAGTGAATTCAAATTAAAAAGATAAAAATTAAATTAAAAAAACAAGCAAAAAATAAATAAAAGTTTTTCTTTTACATTTTTTGTTTTTCTTTTCTTTCTTTTTTTTAAGATTTTATTTATCTATTTGAGAGAGACAGAGCTCGAGCCCGAGCGGGGGTGGGGGGGCTTGGGGGATGGGAGGGAGGGGGAGAAGGAGAAGCAGATTCCCCGCCAAGCCTGGGAGGGAGCCTGACTGGGGGCTTGATCCCAGGACCCTGAGATCATGACCTGAGCTGAAAGCAGACACCTAACCAACTGAGCCACCCAGGTACCCCTTTAAGTTTTTCTTTTAATACTAAATTCCCAGTAAGAAAAACCTTGCATTTAACTGAGCTCTGCTTATACTCAAATTTCCTTTTCAGTGGCCCAGGTTGAAGGCCCAGCAGATACTTTTCCAAGGTGAGAAATAGCGAATTATGTTAATTGACATTTAAAGAAAATAAAAATCTCCTGTCGATGAGAAAACAGTTCCCCTGCCTATGATGAAAGCAATTTTGTTAAAGTCCTACATCATTTCATACACCTTGCTTGCATCCTAATATCTGCTTATGGAAAACAACAACAATAATCTATACATTATATGAATTACATTTCTCTCTTTTTATAATTAACTTTTTATACTACAAATATGCATGCGTACTTAAAAATTCAAACAATACAGAGGTGTATACAGTAAAAAAGTCAAAAATCTCTATTTCTCTTTCCCTCAGCCCCATAGGGGTGGGACTCCCTACATCATACATCACCCCTCAGGTAGGAACGTTCACCGTGTGTTCTTCTAGAATTTTGTCTATGGATATGTGTCTGTTTGTACATACAGGTGTTGTGAATTTATTTTTCTACACATACTGGAGTGTGCTAAATATATTGTTCTGAAAGTTGCTTAATATTGAGTCAGAAACATCTTCCATGTCAGCGCATGTAACACTGCCTCACCCTCCTTAGAAAATGTAGTTACCACTGTACCAGAAAGTATTCCACTCTTTCCCAGTTTAATGCAAACAATGCTGCCATAAATATCCACCACACTCAGTGACATGTACCGCTGAGTCAAGGTCTAGGAGCATGACTATTTTGTTAGGTGTTGGCAAATTGCTCTCCATAAAAGTCTGTAACGATGAACACTCCCACTGATTGAATATGAGTATATTTTTATTTATGTTTGTGAATTGGGGGGATGAAAATCACATATTATTAATGTTTCATTTGTATGTTCCAGACTATTTGTGAGGCTGAGTAACTTTTCATCTTTCTTGGCCATTTGTATTTCCTCAACTGTCAACTGCCTTATGTTTTCCCTTTTCTGAGGGGTGGGAGCCTTAATTTTTCTTGTGATTTCAAGAAGCTCTTTATATATTATGGTTCTCATATGGTTCTGGGAAAACATTTCCCCTCTCTCTGCTGCTTGTTATTTAGTTTTGTTTATGCATCATTCATTAAATAGAAGTTTAAAAAAATATTTCTAAGAACAGGTGCATCAATCTCTCCTTTATGGCTGTTAAGGTTTGACACTCCTTTGGAAGGCCATCTTCACCTCCAGGATAATTTTAAAAACAAAATAAAACACTATACTTTCTTCTAGTACTTTTATGAAACTTTTTTTATATTTGGATTTTTAATTCATTTAGAATATGCTTCTGAGTGTGGTATGAAACAAAAATCCAAGATAACATCATGGTGATGGTAGAATTTCTATCCTTTTCCCATCTTTAGTGGAAATCTCCTAATGTCTCATTATGATGAGATCCCAGGATCCTGGGATCAAGCCCAACATTGGGCTCCCTGCTTCTCCCTCTCCCTCTGCTGCTCCCCCTGCTTGTGCTCTCTTTCTCTCTCTGTCAAATAAATAAAATCTTTTTTAAAAAATAAATAAATGTAATAAAATAAAGAATGCATATTGAATTTTGTCAACTGTCTTTTCAGACTCTGATAAGCTCATTATTTGATTATTCTTTAACTGAGTGATAATTAATTGCATTATTTTACCCTCTAATGCTGAAATTTCATTATTTTCCTGGGAGTTACATTTCTAAATTTTTCAATATGTCTCAAATTTCTGATACAAAAAAAAATGATATTTTTATCCCATGTGATTTTAAAAGATTTGAAAATGAAAATCTAATTATTCTGCTTTTTCAATGTCCAGAGCCCTGTTAGTTACACAGAAGAGGATGTTTTTATTTTTGTTTCTTTCTAAAAAATCAGTGCTCAAGTTGGTATGGTAGCATGTGGCCCAAGCATTCCATTTACTCTCCTGAAATTTTTTTTTCTCGACACCTTGATTCACATTCAGTTGAAGGTCATCTTGTGATGCAGCAGGCATTTATTTATTTTTATTTTATTTTATTTTATTTATTTATTTGAGACAGAGAATGAGAGAGACAGAGAGCACATGAGAGGGGGGAGAGTCAGAGGGAGAAGCAGGCTCCCCGCCGAGCAGGGAGCCCGATGCGGGACTCGATCCAGGGACTCCAGGATCATGACCCGAGCCGAAGGCAGTCGCTTAACCAACTGAGCCACCCAGGCGCCCGCAGCAGGCATTTATTAAGCAGCTTTCATGTGGCCAGGTTCTGGGCTTGCTGTTCCAAGGGATTCAAAATGCCTGAGAACCAGTCAGTCCTCGATCCACTGAAGCAACACCAAATTATCTGGGTCTCATCTTTTTATAAACTCAGAGAGAAGTCATGTGTATGCTACCCACTTACCAAAAGGCACAGTATCAAATGTTAATGGCAGCCATGATCTGTGTTTCTGCATATGGACGTCTCTAGGTATCATCCATGCATACCATCATACTATCCGTGCATAGTTAGGTGACTAAGAAATTCCTTTTAAATAAAGCTGAGGATGATGAGAGTGTTAAAAAATAATGAGAACTGGCAGCCACGAGAAGCATTGCTGAAATCAATGCAGGACCGAATCTGTACATAAGGTCATTTAAGCCATCCTTGTATTCTCACCACTGACGTCCAAATGGTTTTGAAATTTCCTCAATGACCTCTCAACCTGAACTTAGTTCTTGTTTTTACTTGTCAGAATCTGTCAAGGGTTCAAATAACATTAACTGATCTGTTTCAACCTGTCAATAATTGAGGATGAACTTCCCATACTTACCGAAAACAGATCTTAATTTGTATCAATACCTAATTTACCAATCAAATATAATTTTTTCAGGCCCAGTTATTTGTGAAAACTTTTGATATAACCTTTCAATAAGTATAAATCAAACAGGAATGATCTCGCATAAAGAACTTTTCTCTGAGCCAATAGGAAATTAAGTGAATAATAACAAGAGAAACATATTGAAGAAAAAATAAGGAAATTACATTTTTCTAAAGTCATTTCATTTCCTAGGTACATCACTAACTCCCTAGTTTTTTTCAATAAGTATTTGTTAGAATGGTGAGAAGAGTAAAGTGCAAGAATCTTCATCTTTTAAAACCTGTATATACTGCTTTTTTCAAAAGCAGACGTTTAAAGTAACACACAATAGGGGTGCCTGGCTGGCTCAGTCGGTAAAGCAGGAGACTCTTGATCTCCAGGTCGTGAGTTCAAGTCCCACGTTGGGCCTAGAGCTTACTTTTAAAAAAAGAAAGAAAAATAATACATGATATGGGATGCTGAGCTATGCATTCTTTGAGAAGACAGAATTTATTGAACAGAACTGTAGAAAAAAATAATTGAGGAATCATTACTACTTTACCGAGGAGACTTGCAATCATTCTGAAGTTTTTACTGAATATATACTTTCCAGAACTTTGTAAACTAAGGATAATTTTTGTCTAGAAAAGTAAGAAGAATATTTGCTTACAATGCAAAATTAGATTTCAGCTGTAAAATAAAGCCTATTAAAAACCAAAATCAGCAAACAACAAGAGGAAAAATTCCAAATACTTCTTCAGCAATTCTAATAAAAGGATATATTTATTTATCAAAAATTGTTTTAAAAAATTTTTCCAGTTGTTTGTTTTTTTCTCTAAAAAGGATGACAATTAAAGCGACTCAGATATCTCAGTGGACTATTAGTGGGTTACAAAGAAATTATAATTGGAGACAACAGTAAGAGCTATAAAGACTTCTCTTTTCTATTTCTCTTTTCAAGTTGTCTTTTCTCCACAATTATCTTTTCTAATTAGTAAGTAAGTGATAGAGAGGAAATGGGTAAATTCAAAATGTTAAATTCCTTTAGTTTCCAAATGATCACCTGTTTTTAAAATCGGTGCTTTTCTTTGTTTTGTTTTTAAGTAGGCTCTGCACCCAAAGTGGGCTCAAACTCACGGCCCCGAAACCAGGAGTTGCATGCTTTACCGACTCGTCAGCCAGGTGTCCCTCTTTGTTTTGAATTGGTTCGTTTAAAATTAGGAAAAGTACAAGCTTGTTAAAAAAATTTTTTTAAGATTTATTTGTTTATTTCAGAGAGTGTGTGTGGAGTCGGGAGGAGGGGCAGAGGGAGAGGGAGACAGAATCTCAAGCAGACTCCCCGCTGAGCATGAGCCAAGTGCTAGGCTCAATCTCACGACCCTGAAATCATGACCTGAGCTGAAATCAAGAGTTGGACGCTTAACTAACTGAGCCACCCAGGTGCCCCTGAAAAAAAATTTTTTTTCTAAGATTTTATTTATTTATTTGTCAGAGAGAGAGAGCACAAGCAGGGGGAGAAGCAGGGGGAGAGGGAGAACCAGGCTCCCCGCTGAGCAGGGAGCCCGATGCGGGACTGGATCCCAGAACCCTGGGATCATGATCTGAGCCGAAGGCAGATAGATGCTTAAAGACTGAGCCACCCAGGCGCCCCCCAAAAAATATTTTTAATATAAATGTACATGTAGTAAAATGTGAACATCCTACTCTCCCCTCACCTCATTTCCATTGTCACTTTTCAGGGCTTGCCCTCTTAACAGTTTTTGTATTTATGTTTCCAGATTCTTTTCTGAGCAGATAAAATACACTTTTTCTTTTTTTTTTTTAAGATTTTATTTTATTTATTAGAGAGAGAGAGCACAAGAAGGGGTAGGGTCAGAGGGAGAAGCAGACTCCCCGCTGAGCAGGAAGCCCAATGCAGGACTCGATCCGGGGACTCCAGGATCATGACCTGAGCTGAAGGCAGTCGCTTAACCAACTGAGCCACCCAGGCGCCCTAAAATACAGTTTTTCATATGAATGTAAACATATGCTTATTTTACATAATGTTCTACCAATTTTTTTTTTTTAATATGCCAAGTTCACACAGCTGGAAAGGCCAGGGATTGAGACATGACTGTTGGTCTGACTCCAGAACTAACTTTGTTTCCAGTGCACAGTTGCCAAGGACATGGCACCAATTTGGGAAGATTGGTCTAGCAGTATTGTAGAGTTATATGACATCAGCTGAATTCTTGATTCAATCAAGACATTCTTTTGTTTTAATAGCATTTTCTTTTATTTTTTAAGTAGGCTCCATGCCCAACATGGAGCTTGAACTCACGACCCTGAGATCAAGAGTTGCATGCTCTACTGACTGAGCCAGCCAGGTGCCCCCAATCAAGACATTCTTATTTATTTATTTATTTATTTATTTATTTATTTATTTATTTAAGTAGGTTCCACACCCAGCGTGGAGCATAGCACAGGGGCTTAAACTCACCATCCTAAAATCGAGACCTGAGCCAACATCCTGAGTTGGATGCTTAACCAACTGAGCCACCCAGGTGCCCTAAGACATTCTTGATTAGAGACTTGTAAATATCCAACAAGCAGAAAATAAATTGTGGTACATCAACTAGAGCACATATCAATTATGAAATTATGAAAACTATGTTCCAAGATGGAAAAGTGATTGTGGCAAAATCTTAAACAAAACAAAACAAAACAGTATCTTCTGGTGATATTTCCCAAAACAGGAGAATTTTGCACCAAACCTAGGTTGATATCTTCACCTCCTATAATAAAACTACCACCTAGATTTACTCGAAATTTCCTCCTTTACAAAAAATATAAAGTCCTATCTCCCAGGGCAGATACAACAAAAGCCTTTTAGAAACTCTAAAGTCATTAAACACTGATTATTAATTATTATTTTCCTACAGATGATGGGAAATCGGTATGGCTTGAATTGTGTCCTCTGAAAAGAGATGTTGACACTCTAATCCCTGGTACCAACGAATGTGACCTAATTCAGAAATAGGGTCCTTGCAGATGTAATCAAGTTAAGATGAGGTTATTAGGATGGGCCCTAACCCACTATGACTGACCTCCTAAAAGAGAAAAATCTGGATGGGGTGCCTGTGTGGCTTAGCCGGTTGATTGTCTGACTTCGGCTCAGGTCATGATCCCAGGGGTCCTGGGATAAGAGTCCCACATCGGGCTCCTTGCTCAGTAGGGAGTCTGCTTCTCCCTGTGCCTGCCTCTCTCTTTCTCAAGTAAATAAATAACATCTTAAAAAAAAGAGAGAGAGAGAACGAACTCTGGACACAGCCACACAGAAAGAGAACACCAAGTGAAGACACAGGCACGGAGGGAAGACTGTGATGAGACAGTTACTCTGCCATGAACCCACGTGAGGTGGGCAGGAGCGGGAAGACGGGAGGAAGGAGCCTCCCCCTGAGGCTTCCGAGTGACCATTGCCCTGCCAACACCTTGATTTTGGACTTCTGGCCTCCAGAACTGTAAGAATAAGTTTCTGTTGTCTTAAGCCTCCACATTTGTTGTACTTTGTTACGGCAGTCCTTGGAAACTGATACAGAAATCATTAAAGATGTTTAAGAGGGGTGGGGAAGACTAATATTTATTGAGAACCTATGATGTCCCAGGCTCTGTGCCCGCGGTTTTACCTGTTTCTTTAATTCTAAAAACCCTGAGAAGAAAGCATTTTACAGATAAGGAAATTGAAGCCCAGAAGCTACTATGCTAAAGTCCTCTTGGCTGGAAAGGGCTGAGGCTAAGCCCTTCCCTAAAGCCCGCAGTGTTTCCCCAGCGCTATTGCCAAGGACACAGCACTGGTCTGAGAAGACTGATTCAGCAGAATTGTGGACGCTGATGTTAAACATCAGTTACAGTGCAACCTTTACCCAGGTGAACCAGACCTCCGTGTCTCCCTGGAAGATGTGTGAGTAAACAATCCCATCTGTTTGCAGATAGACCTTCATACTGAATGGGAGAAGTACAACATGGTATGTATACTGGGGTGGGCAATTCTTTCTTCAGGAAATACCAATCACAGACAATATCCTAGTATCTAACTTACTTTTTGGGTTTTAAAAGGTTTGCTTCAACCTTCATACTCTCCTAAGGCTTCAATGATGGCTAGCTGGTAAATGATAAAGCTGGTTTCCAGGTACACTGTTAGTTTATAAAGTCCATTTGGTGTGCAGTTAAGAAGTTAAATTCAAACTCTGGAGCCAGAATGGCTGGGTTCTAATGTGCTGAGACACATGCTGAATGGGTGGACGGTGGGCCAGATTCATGCCCCATTCCACCCTTGAGCTGGCATCCTTGTGCAGGACCCAAGCTGCCCTAAGTTTCCACCTCCCCTGACTATGGGTGGTAGTGTTCTCCACATCTGTCACACTCTCCGCCCCAAACATCACACACTAAAAAGGAAGCAAAACCATCTGTGAGATCAAAACCATTCCGCATATTTGATACTCGTGATAGTGCTAATGAAATCATGCGTCGCCTCCATCCAAAAAAGGAAAGTAGAAACTGTAGGTATTACTCAATCCCCATAGTTTTCCTCCTGTGGGACCACTTTGGGAGAAAAGAAAGGACCACAGCGGTGTGGTACGGGGACCTGGTCAGTGGAGTCCTTACGCACTCATCCAGTTCCGCTCAGCAAGCAGGATCAGAACGTGACACCCTGGATATGGTTCTCGATATGTGTCTCTGGGAGGACTAATTAGCAGCTCATAGAGAAGAAGCCATTCTCTGGTGCCCCATTAATTACAGTGCTCCTGGCAACTCAGGTGGGCTCACATGAATGCCCGCTGCACAAAAAGGTCACATCCTAGTGTTGCTAGTCAGATCAGTGTGAGATCTTACTGCTGTTCATGGTTATTTCCCTGATAATCACTCCCCAGAGGTTGGTCTGGCTACAACCTAGAATATCTGAGCATGGTAATTTGCAAGATTTATGGGAAACAATTTTTCAGAAATGTGCTCTCAATTTTCATTGGGCAAATTCCTCTTTCTCTGGTAAGTGCTGGAGCATATGGAGCAGGTAAATGTTTTAATGGACAGCATAAAAGTAACATTTTTCTTCTGAAGTTGATGATTTGCACTGAGGGCTTCCAATCCCATTTTTTTACTATAGCAAGTGTTCAGAGCAAATTAGAGGGAGAGGGGAAAACTCCAATCTCTCAAGCTTGCTATCTGCACAGCTCAGTAATGACTGCATCATTTCACAGACTTGTATTACCCCCTCTGGTGCTCCTGTCCTTGGGGAGGAAACTTTTATTGAATTGCTCTCCCCCAGGTTTTAATCTTCCACCTGCCTCTCGTGTTTTGTACATTGAACTCATTCCTTTCTAACACAATTTAACACAATAAGATGAAAATGGCCAAGGGCAGTCTTTCCTCTGGGAGGAAAGATTCATGGTAGAAACAATCACTTAATGAAAAGTGAGGGGAAAAAAATATAGCACGGGTAAACATTACCCATGTGGGCATGTACAGCGCCTGTTCTCTTCAGAATCAGAACAGTGGCAAGCATTATTAATTTTTTCCTTTCATGACATGAAAAAAATAATAGAGGTCTTACAATCAGCCATCTCACCGTGGGAAGTTAAAATCACAGCAATACGATTCATGCACCTGTTCAGCCACACCCATTCATTAAGCAACCACTTGTTTGACACGCGAATTTTTTATACCCCAGTGTAACCAACTGTATTATTCTTACACATGCATTAGGTGGTCTTCCTCTAGTTTCCTTTAACGCCTTCTGTATATCCCTAGCAATGCATTTGTCACTTAAATTGCAATTACCTGATAATATGTTTGTCCTCCAAGTTGACAGCGGACTGGGGGTACCTGGTGGGGGCGGTGACACATTCTATTCTCCTTTGAATGTGTGGCCCCTGGACCAGGTGTGACATAATGAATGACAACACGTGTGCCATAAAATAATAAGACCTCATGTAGTAGCAAAATAAGCTCTGTTCTCCTAAGGCCTACTTTGAGAGTCAATAGGGAAGACTGGACACTGCTGAGGAATTATGAAGTTAAAAGAATAAGCTCTTTCTCTAAAAGTTAAATATCAGAGGGTTTTTTTTAAAGCTGCTAATTAGATTTTTTAAGCCCCAGAGGACTTGTAGAGATCATCTCCACTCCTTTCTCTGCCCTCCTCTGTATGTAGAAAAATGGAGGTTATAAAATCTGCTTAAACTCATACAACTTGTTGGCGAATGAGGCATACATAGAGTCCAGGTTATTGGATTGCACCCCCCCACCCCCCACCCTGTCCACGTGGCTTGAAAGGCAAAGCTGACCAAGTCATGATCTCAGGGTCCTGGGATGGACGGAGCCCCACGTTGGGCTCCCTCTGCCTCTGCCTCAACTCGTGCTCTCTATCAAATAATTAAATAAAATCTTTTTAAATAATTAAATAAATAAAATGCAGATCAGAGAAGAAACAGCTCGCAAGTCTTACTCAGCAGCCCCTCTGGCCATTTGTAATTTATCTGACCTCATCTGCTGCAGGACCTTCACACCCCTGGCCATCCGCACATCGCACCCTCAGGGAGACCTCTCCTTACTATTCTCCCATCCTCCAGGCCAATCAGATTCCCCTTCACACACCAGCAGGGCACCTTATACGTCCCATTCATGGGACTTAGCTCGGTTTGAAGTTGCATATTTGTGTGATTGTTTAACATCTTTGAGATGTCTCCTCCAGATTAGATTCAGAGGTCATAAATTATGGCCCTGGGGATAAGAGGCATTCTAAAAGCATTTCCTAACCCACCTTTTCTTCAATATATCCGCCTAGGAGTCGAAATGGGATCAGTATGATGGTATCAGAACGATTTCTTTGAATCTACCCCACTTGCCGGTGTGGATCCTTCAGACTCACTTCAAGAACCTCCCCCCCGGGCGCCTGGGTGGCTCAGTTGGTTAAGCGACTGCCTTCGGCTCAGGTCATGGTCCCGGAGTCCCGGGATCGAGTCCCACGTCAGGCTCCCTGCTCAGCAGGGAGTCTGCTTCTCCCTCTGACCCTCCTCCCTCTCATGCTCTCTCTCATTCTCTCGCGCAAATAAATAAAATCTTAAAAAAAAAAAAAAAAAAGAACCTCCCCCCCACCCAACCGCCCCCGGCTACCCCACTCCAGGGCTCTAGGGGTCCAAGGGTGGTCTCCCGTGTGCTCACCCTGAAGGCTCCTCAGTTCTCCTTAGACATCTCACACTCTTCCTGTTGGGTGCTGGCTCCCTGTAACAATGTGCTGAGACCTCCACATTCCTCAGACCCACCTTCGGGTTGTTATGCATGACATGTGGGTCCCAGTCACAGAGATTTTAGTCAAACCATTCTCTCCATTTCTACTCCCAGCCCTTGCTCCCTAGGGCTCAAAACTAGAGTCAAAGGCCTTCAGGGTTGGCAAAAAAAGGTCAACATCTCTCCCCTCTAATCTGGAAGCAAAAGCTTCGATCACACTGGTGTGCCTTGACTCTAAGCTTGGGACAAATTCTTGGCCAGAAGCCTCCTTGGTGGTTCATATAAATAGACCCCTGTACGACCTACCAGATGGACCCTCCATTTACCCCAGGCCTGTGTGCATTTAAGAGGAACAAAACTAAGTCTCAAGTTTGGACCCCTGCTAAACTCAGAGGAAGCAGTAGGATGTCAGTGCCTGAGGTAGGAGAAGAGCATGCTGAGACTATGTCCTGGCTCAAAGGGGAAGAGCACCTCCCCCTGCACACAGCATTCAACAGCTGTGCTTGGGAGCAAGGCTTTCTGGGAATAACCCAGGCACAGGCACTGAAAATTCCAGCCAACAACACTTCCTGACTTGGAAATCTTGGCAACTCATGAGGAATATAGCCATGTGACCCCTGGAGCAGAGGCAGGGAAGCCATCAGCTGAGGACTCAGACACAACTGGTTTGAATCTTGGTCTCAACCCTTGCCGGATATGTGAGCTTCAGCAAGTTTCTTAGCCTCCATGAACCAGTTTCCTCATCTGTATACCAGGACAATCTCTATCTCTCAGGAATGTTATGAAAATTAAAGCCAGGTTGGGAAACCATCCAGCATAGGGCTTGGGATACAACAGATGCTCAGTAAATGTTCATTCCCTTTCCTGTGACTTTTTTATCTGCTTTGATTTTTACAATCATTCTTCACCATTGGCTTTGGTCTACATTTTTCCGTAAAAATGTTAAAAATACATTAAGTACTAGCTAAAATTTCTACTGTGCTCCTAGAGTTTATTATCGCATCATTAAATACCAAAAAAAGTACACTTATTACTAATTAGTTAGTTCCTGGATTCACTCCTCCTAACGGAGGGGGGGTGGGGGGGGATACCATTTGTAATTTATCTGACCTCATCTGCTGCAGGACCATGTTCCCCGACTCTGAAAATGGCTCCCAGTTCAACAAGCTTATCTTTAGTGAAAGAATGGGAAACTAGTATTTATTTATTACCTATTATGTGCCAAGGTGACAGGTAAGCTTGGCAGCTAATTGCTGAGGCTTTGGAACCACAATGCCTGGGTTTAAATCCAGACTCTACCTCTTGACTAGCTGTGTGATCTTGAGCAGGTAACATAAATTCTTAGTGCTTGAGTTTTTTTTTTTTTTTTTTTTAAGATTTTATTTATTTATTTGAGAGAGAGAGAATGAGAGACAGAGAGCAGGAGAGGGAGGAGGGTCAGAGGAAGAAGCAGACTCCCTGCCGAGCAGGGAGCCCGATGCGGGACTCGATCCCGGGACTCCAGGGCCATGACCTGAGCCGAAGGCAGTCACCCAACCAACTGAGCCACCCAGGCGCCCTCTTTTTTTTTTTTAAGATTTTATTTATTTGAGAGAGAGAATGAGATAGAGCATGAGAGGGGGGAGGGTCAGAGGGAGAAGCAGACTCCCTGCCGAGCAGGGAGCCCGATGCGGGACTCGATCCCGGGACTCCAGGATCATGACCTGAGCCGAAGGCAGTCACTTAACCAACTGAGCCACCCAGGCGCCCAGTGCTTGAGTTTTTAACCCACAAAATGGTGGCGATTGTACTTACTCCCCAGGGTGTTTGTGACAATTACATGCAATAATTAGAACAATGTATGGCACATAATAAACGCTCGATGAATATTAGCTATTATTGCTTTTCTGTGTTTTATATATATCTTGATCCTCACAGCAGCCCTTCAAGGGCTATGTTTTTCTCTCTAATTTCCCCTGAACCAGAAACTCTGACTGGGAAGCCTCCCCAGGGTCCACAGCTAGCACACAGCTGCCTAGCGCTCCTGCCCAACATTGTCTGGGCCCAAAGCCCTGACCTTCCTCTACAGCCTGCCATTTTCCAGATGGTTGCCACCGGTTCTCTTGAAGAATTAAAACAACAACTAAAACAGCACTTATGAGATGGATAGTGCATATGTACAGAAGCACGGTTGACATAAAACATGGCCCCTATTTGGGGGGAATTTCGGAGCTACTTTTGTTCCAGATTCAATTATGACCACATTCATGGTGAATGATCCCTGCCACCACCTGACAGCCAGCAGACAGCATTTCAAACTGAAAGCTACATAACTGTTGGACTAAGCAAAACGGGAAAAGGAACTCCTAGCTATTGAGTGCCAACATGTTGTGCTAAGCACTGCACGTGTGTTACCCTCGGCAAAGTGGGTACTATTTCCCCCATTTTCTAGATGGGGAAATTACAGCTCAGGCGGGTTATGTGACTTCTCCCAAGGTCAGAGAGCCAGTAAGTGTCAGAGGCAGCTTGACCACACAGGTCTCCCTGGCTCCGGTGCCTTGGAAATAAATCATCTCCGTAAGTACTGGTCATCTCTTCATAACATCCTCGCAGACCCCTTGCTTAAATACGATATTGTCTAAAGCTTATCAAGTGTTTGCTGCGGACCAGGCTCTATTCTAAGCACTTACATGCACTATTTCATCTAATTTTTGCCACAGTCCTAGGAGATTTGTACTATTGTCATCCCAGCTTACAGAAGAGGAAACAGGCCTTAGGGAGTTAATAGCTCGTTCCATGGCACATATCCTGGAGGCGGAGCCGGGTGATTTCAGAATGTGTGATCTTAAGCACTAGTCTAGTCTTTCTCCCATATAAAGAGGTTACGAGCATGGAAGATAAACCGAGTATTCTTTCCATAGCAACATGCTAAACTAGAAAGAGCACTGGTCTACAGACAACTGATCTGAATTCTGACTCTCACTGTGCAGTGTTGAGCGCACTCAGTTTCCTTCTCTGTAAACTAGAGAGGTCGCACCTGTGTTTGCTCCGGGGCTAGAATCTATGATTTACAGCACATCAGCATAAACACCAAAGCAAATCCGTAGAGAAAATTTCACTTGGCCATAGATAGTCTTCCTCATCAAAGAGACCACTTAAGACTTTATGGCAGTTTGGTAACCTTTATCTGAGCTAAACACTCGCTTTAAAACTCTTATTTTGGGGGTGCCTGGGTGGCTCAGTCATTAAGCATCTGCCTTCTGCTCAGGTCATGATCCCAGGGCCCTGGGATTGAGCCCTGCATCGGGCTCCCTGCTCCTCAGGAAGCCTGCTTCTCCCTCTCCCACTCCCCCTGCTTGTGTTCCTTCCCTCGCTGAGTCTCTGTCAAATAAATAAATAAAATTTAAAAAAATAATAAAACTCTTATTTTGCCACCCTAGAGAATGCACTAAATTAATTAATTTAGAATTAATGTGAAAGTGACAGTTCAGCATATACAATGTGAATTTTTACTCTCTGGGATAGAGAGATAAATAGATGATTAGATAGATAGGTAGATAGATGATAGATAGATGATAGATAGATAATAGATAGATAGATAGATAGATAGATAGATAGATAGATAGATAAATGATAGATGATAGATAAATGATAGATGGAAAGATAGATGGTAGATAGATAGATGATAGATAGATAGATAATAGATGATAGATGATAGATAGATAGATAGATAGATAGATAGATAGATAGATAGATAGATAGATAGATTATAGATAGATAGCTGAGGCACCAGAGCCAGGGAGACCTGTGTGGTCAAGCTGCCTCTGACACTTACTGGCTCTCTGACCTTGGGAGAAGTCATATAACCTGAACTTTAATTTCCTCATCTAGGAAATGGGGGAAATAGTGATTACTCTGCCAAGAGAATTAAATAACGAAGGTAAAATGCTTAGCATGGCAATCTGGCATAATAAATCAATAAACATGAATTCCCTTTCCCTTTTTGCTTATTAAAACAAACAACATTTATACATAGTCTTTCATTTAAAAAATTCATATACTGATAGAAAAAGAAAAAAAAGAAGACAAGGACTACAAAGAAACAATCCAAGAGTGAACTGAAAAGATGGATTTCTTAGGGATATCCCTCTACATTCAAATGTATCCTCCAGTGGGGGCAGGGACAAGGGAGAGGGCAAAGAGGGAACAGTAAGGTTGCAAAACGCTGCAAATCCTCTTAGAGTTGTTTACTGACTTCTTCCCCACTGGCTTCCTCTCAAGCTTTAGGGAACATAACAGAGAGCTCTAAACTCGAATTTTTTTCCACATGGATTCTCCCACGGGAATTCATGTTGTAATCCACTAATGTCCCTGTTGCCAATTTTAACCACAGAAATCACAGAAATCTGCTAAGGAAATGTTTGTGCTACTTCCCCTACACGCTGACGAATAGCAGTCCTCTCTGACATATTTGGAAGAGTCATCAGAAACACTTTCTGGGGAACTGACACAGTGCCCGGGGCAGGAAGATGGTAAGAACAAGGCCTCCCTAATAGGTCAAGGCAAATGCCAAGAAAGGGGAGCCAGAGAACAGAACAAGCAGAGTTTGTCTTGTTTTTTTTTAATTAAGCTTTTTTTTTTTTTGAGGTAATTGTAAATGTACATGCAGTTGTAGGAAATAATAGAGAGAGATCTTGTGTAGCCTTTACCCAGTTTCCCCAGCGGTAACATCTCTTGCAAAACTATACTACAACATCACAGCCAGGATAGTGGCAATGATGCAGTCAAGATACAGCACAGCTCCACCACCACAAGGGTCCTGCATGGTGGCCTTTACCAGTCACATCCACCTGCCTCCCACCCTAACCCCTAGCAACCATTAATCTGTTATTTTCTATAAGGCAAACCGAATGTGACATAAATGGAATCATGCAGTATATAATCTTTGGGGATTTAATGCTCTAGAGATTCACCCAGTTTGTTGTGTGAATGGATAGTTCTCTCTTTGTGCTGCTGAATAGTGTTCCACGGTGTGGGTGTATCATTGTGTGTTTAACCGTTTACCTGTTGGAGAACATCTGTGTTGTTCCCAGGTTTGGACTATCACTAATAAAGTAATTCATGTAAACATTCATGTATCAATTTTTGTACATAAGTCTTCAGTTCTCCATAATAAATGCCCAGGAGTACTATTGCTGGTTTGTATGGCAGCTGCATGTTTAATTTTACAAGAAACTGCCAAACTATTTTCCAGAGTGGCTGTAATATTTTATATTCCCACCAATAATGTATGGGAGATCCAGTTTCTCCCCATCCTTGCCACCATTTGGTGTTGCCACTATTTTTTGTTTTTGCCATTCTGATAGGTATGTAATGATATTTCATTGTGACCTTAATTTGCCTGTCCCTAATAGCCAATGTCGTTGAGCATATTTTCACATGTTAATTTGCCATTTGGTGAAATGTTTCTTCATATCTTTTGCCCATGTTCTAACTGGATTGTTTGCTTGTTTACATTGAATTTTGAGAGCTCTTTGTGTATTCTAGATACTAGTCCTTTGTAGGATATATGATTTGCAAGTATTTTCTCCCACTCTCAGCTTGTCTTTCTATCCTAACAGAGTCTTTCATAGGGGCACCTGGGTGGCTTTTAAGCTAGGTTAAGCATCTGCCTTTGGCTCAGGTCATGACCTCAGGGGCCTGGGATTGAGATCGATTCCTGCATCAGCGCTCCTTGCTCAGCAGGGAGCCTGCTTCTCCCTCTGTCCCTCTCCTTCTGTCCCTCTCCTGGCTCATTCTCTCTCTCTTAAATAAATCAATAAAATCTTAAAAAAAAAAAAAAAAAGAGTCTTTCATAGAACAAAAGTTTCAATTTTGATGAAGTCCAATTTATCTGGGATTGTGTTTTTAGTGTCAAGTCTAAGAACTCTTTGCTTAGCCATGGATCTTGAAGATTTTTCTCCTATTTTTTTCTAAAAATGTTATAATTGTATATTTTACACTTAAGTCTGTGATCTATTTTGAGCTGATTTTTATATAAAGTGTAAGATAGGTCAAGGTTCATTTTTTGCCTATGGATATCCAGATCCTCTAATACCATGTGTTGAAAAGGCTACCTTTCCTCTATTGACTTGCTTTGGCATCTTTGTCAAAAATCACTTGGCATATTTATGTGGGTTTTATTCTGGGTTCCTTGTTTTGTTCCATTAATCAACTGCCTATCTTTCTACCAATGCTGCATACTCTTGATTACTGTATCTACATAATAAGTAGCTTGAAATTGGATGGGCTGATTCCTCCCACTTTATTATTTTTCAAAAATGTTTCAGTTATTCTAATTTATTTGCCTTTTCTCATAAACTGTAATCTAATCCATATCTTAAAAAAAAAGTCTCACTAACATTTTGATAGGAATTTCATTAAACTTTTCTGTTGGCTTGGGGAGAAACATCATCTTTGCTATGCTGTGTTCTCCAATCCATGAACATATTCCCCTCCATTTATTTTGGTTTGCTTTGATTTCTTTCATCAGCTTTGTGCAGTTTTCAGCATACAAACCCGGTACATGTTTTGTTAGATTTACACTTGAGTACTACTTTTTTTTTAAGCAACTGTAAGTGGTATTATTATATTTTTAACTTCAATGTCTGCATGTTCCTTACTAGCATACAGAAATACAATTGATTTTTGCATCTTTATACTGTATCATGTAAATGTGTGGAACCCATTTATTAGTTCTAGAAGGGTTTTTTTGTAAATTTCTTAGGATTTTCTACTAAGAAAATCATGCTACCTGCGAATAGGAACAATTTTATTTCTTCCTTTGCATCTTTATGCCTTTTAATTCTTTTTCCTGTTGTATTGTTGTGGCTGAAACTTCTAGCACTATAATTGAATAAGAATGCTGAATAAGGTATCTTTGCCTTATCCCCCAAACTGGGGAGTATTATGGGCTGAAATTGTGCCCCCCGCAATTTATATGCTAAAGTCTTAATCCTCAGAACCTCAGAATATGACTTTATTTAGAGATAGGGTCTTTAAAGTTGTAAATAAATTAAATGGGGTCTTTAGGATGGGCCCTAATCCAATATGACTTGACATCCTTATGAGAAGAGATTAGGACACAAACTCATAGAGGGAAAACCCTGTGAAGACACCACAGAAGATGGGCATCTGCAAGCCAAGGAGAGAGGACTCATAAGAAACCACCCCTGTTCACACTTTGCTACAGCTTCTAGAATTGTGAGAAAATAAGTTTCTATTGTTTAAGCCACTGAGTCTGGTACTTTTCTATAGCAGTTCTAGCAAACTAATACAGGGCTAAAGCATGCATGCACTTTTTCACCATTAAGTATAATGTTAGCTGTAGGTTTTTTGTAGATGGTCCTTATCAACTTGAGGAAGTTCCCATCTATTCCTATTTTTTGGAGAATTTTTATCATGAATGGGTGTTAAATTTTGTGAAATGCTCTTTCTGCAACAATTAATATAAATCATGTGATTTTCTTCTTTAGCCTGTTAACATGGTGGATTATATTTGATTCATTTTCAAATATTGAACCAGCCTTGCATCTCTAGAATAAACCCAATCTGCTCACGGTATATAAGTCTTTGTATATACTGATGAAATCTACTTGCTTGTATTTTGTTAAAAAGTTTTGCATCTATATTCATGAGGGATTTGGGTCTGTACTTTTTTGTACTGTCTTTATCTGGTTTTGGTATAAGGTAATACTAGCTTCATAAAATGAATTGTGAAGTGTTTCTTCCTCTTTTACTCACAAAAGAAATTGCATAAAATTTAAAAAAAAAGAAATTGCATAAAATTGGTATTCATTCTTTTTAAAATGTTTGGTAGAAATCTCCAGTGAAACTATCCAGGTTTGGAGATTTCTTTCTTGGAAGTACTTACATTATAAATTCAACTTCCTTAATAGTTACAGGAATATTCCAATTATCCATTTCATATTGGATGAACTGTGATAGTTTTGTTTTTTAAGGAATGGTTCATTTCATCTACGTTATCAAATTTATGTGTGTAGAGTTGTATGTACTCCTCTCCTTTTATCCTATTTATTTTTAAACATGATGATGTGTTTAATTTTATTCCAAAGTGGAAGACTTTTCCCTTATAGTAAAAACTAAAACATACTCATAGTAAAAAAAAAAAAAAAAAAATCAGTATTAGAGAATAGAACCCAAAAATGGAGGCAAATCTAACCAATCAAGACTGTTAACATTGTAGTGAAGAACCTTTCAGATATCTATCCATCCACTGTCTATCTACACACACATATTTAAATATATATTTTATATAAATGGAATCATACTATGCATGCCCATTTATAACTACCTCTTTCATTCAGCAGTATGTGCTTTAAATCTTTCTATGTCAATGTAGATCTGTGCCTTCATTTATAATGACAAGACATTTCATTGTGTAAATGTATCATAATTTACTCAGCTCAATCTGACACTGATTGACAAAATACTAAATTGTTTCTAGTGTTTTAATTCTATAAACAACACTGTGGTGAACTTCCTTGTGCATAGATTTTACCACATCTGTGTGATGAACCCCTTAGAATTATTTCCTAAGAGAAAATTGGCTGGTATGTACGTTTAAAATTCTGATACGTATAGTCAAACCACATCCCACAAAAATGCATTATTCCACCATCACGTTGGAAACACTGGGTATTATCATTCTTCCCCCCCACCTTTGCCAATATGATATGTGAAAAATGATGGGGATTTTTTTTGGTAGTGGTTGTTGTTCTGCTTCTTTAATTACTGATGAGGTTGATGTGTTCATGTTTGTTTTGTCGTTTGTACTTCTTTAAGAGCCACCTAGAAGAGATAGGTCTTATTTTTTTCTTCTTTTTAAGATTTTATTTATTTGACAGAGAGAAAGAACGTGCGCAGGCACACAAGCAGGGGGAGCCGCAGGCAGAGGGAGAGGGAGAAGCAGGCTCCCCGCCGAGCAGGGGGCCTGATGCAGGGCTTGATGCGGGGCTCAATGCCAGGACCCCGAGACCATGACCCGAGCTGAAGGCAGACGCTTAACCGACTGAGCCATCCAGGTGCCCCGAAGTGCTGGTTTTAAATAAATTGTTTTATTAGACACCCTGTAGGGTTAATTTAAGTACATGGAAAAGAAGATCCAGCTTTAATACATGTCCCAAATACTAGGACACTGTGATAATTTTACCAAAAATTGTTCCTCTTTCCTTCATAGAAAAAATAAAATAAAAACCCAGCTGGGGATAGATGATGGTAATGGTTGTACAACAATACGAATATATTTAATGCACAGAAATGTACACTTAAAATGGCAAAAGTAAACTTTATGTATGTTATGTATATTTTAACACAATTGAAACATAACCCAGTTGGGGATGATAGATATGGACACAGACACATAGATAGAGATAGAGATGTGTATATACACTTACATAACTATATAAGAAATTTTACTTTATTAGTTTAAAATAAAAGGATTAGCTCTCAATGAACTCTCCCCAAAGGGGGGAAAAATGAGTAAAGAAAACGTGTCTAATATGTCACTGTTGTTTTCAATACTCTAAGAAACTTCTTAAAAGATTAAATCTATCTTGGGCGTCTGGGTGGCTCAGTCGTTAAGCGTCTGCCTTTGGCTCAGGTCGTGATATCAGGGTCCTGGGATCGAGCCCCGCATCGGGCTCCCTGCTCCGCGGGAAGCCTGCTTCTCCCTCTCCCACTCCCCCTGCCTGTGTTCCTGCTCTCACTATCTCTCTGTCAAATAAATAAAATATAAAAAAAAAAAAAAAGATTAAATCTATCTTTATTTTGAGATTTATATAATAGAAAGTCATGTCATGAATAAACTGGACGGGAAGTCAAGGGCACATTAGAGCAACATGAATAAATTATATCCTCATCCGGGCGCCTGGGTGGCTCAGTCGGTTAAGCGGCTGCCTTCAGCTCAGGTCATGATCCCAGGATCCCGGGATCGAGTCCCACATCGGGCTCCCTGCTCGGCAGGGAGTCTGCTTCTCCCTCTGACCCTCCTCCCGCTTGTGCTCTCTGTCTCTCATTCTCTCTCTCGCAAATAAATAAATAAAATCTTTAAAAAAAAAAAATTACATCCTCATCCTAAAGACTGCTTATACTGCTGCAAATTTACTTCAGAGAAGGAAGTTATTTTATATTTAACTTCATTTATATATCAAACTTCTGGGATGACGAGGCTTTTTAAGTTCCCTTTATGCTTCTTTTCTGGGTCGAAAGACTAAGAGTTCCTCTTCCTGCTACTGGCTGATTTTTTTTTTTTTTTTTTGGTAATTTTACCCGGTATTTTGCTCATATTTCATTATCCACTGTCATTTTCATTATCATGGACTGATATTGCCCCAGTTCCTGTGACACAGGTCCTGTGGCCAGATCATTGAGTCACCACCCATGCAACTGGCACTTTCCACTAGTCCAGAGAACCACAGTCAAAGTCTAGAAAAGTCTGGAAAGGGAGTTGAGACAAGACCTCTCCTGACCCTTAGGGCCCTGAAGCCCAAGTCTTCCTGTCACCTCTCCGCTCTTTTCACACATACACAGGGCTTTTCCATAATGCTGGGATCCAGGGAGAAAAAACTCCTGTGGTTATGAAAAGGGGAATTGAAAGTGGAGAGCTTTCTGCTCCTGTTGTTTGCATAGAAGGCGCTGTCTTCAGCTCGGAAGTCACCAGGGAGCGAGTGGAATCTGATTCCATTGTTACTATGCTCCCTTACAACCCCTTCTCCACCCCACAGCCGAATGTTTTATGTTTTATATGCTACATGTGTTATATGCCATATGTTTTATATGCTATATGTTTTTAAATACGTTTTTAAATATGTTTTCTATTTAAGAACATAAATCAGATACTGTTTTTTTGTGGCTTAGCCTCCAATGGCTTTCCAGCACTCTTAGAATAATACCCAAACTCTGTATGACAGTTGTCATCTGGCTTCTATCACATTGGCTCCTTTTGTCCCTCCAAGTCATTAAGCGGATTTTCCCACCCCAAGGCCATTAGCCTGGCTGTTCCCTGCCCAGCTTTTCCCACATGGGGGCTCATTCTCATCCTTCAGTCTCAATTCAAATGTTACTTTCTATCACATCATCTTTAGTTTCTTCATAACATTGACCACACTGTATAATTGCTGGCTTATTACCTGTGTCTTTTCCCTGAGCTAGAATGTAATCTCCAGAAGGCACGGTTGTCTGTCTTTTTTTAAATAATTTTTTTAAGGATTTTTATTTATTGAGAGAGAGAGAATGATAGAGAGCATGAAAGGGAGGAGGGTCAGAGGGAGAAGCAGGCTCCCTGCTGAGCAGGGAGCCCGATGCGGGACTCGATCCCAGGACTCCAGGATCATGACCTGAGCCGAAGGCAGTCACTCAACCATCTGAGCCACCCAGGCACCCACGGTTGTCTGTCTTGTTTACTGTTTTACCCACAGCACCTAGCACTGTCTGGAGTAAGGTGGGTGCTCTATATAACTGTTTGTGGATAAACAAATGAATGAGTGCTTAAAGATCCCTATACCCTCTGCCCCAAATCATAGTGGCCACGAAACTGAGCGCCCCAATGCACACCGCATCATGGGACAAGTATCCTGCAATCCAAGAATTATAGTCTGAAGTTTGTTCTTAAAGAAAAAGGCTCAGAGTGCTAAGAATTACTGTTAAGAAGGTGTCTCTGTTCCACCCCCAAAACAGATAAATTTACCATTTGAAAAGAGAACACATAATGGCTAGTACCCACATCTTCCAGGTGTTTCTGAAAAGATCGTGTGCTTGCTAAATCTCCATCTAGGGTGTACCCTCAGGAACATGTGACTGGAATACAGAGATGTTAAGAAACTTAAACTTCTTTCAAGTTATACACCGGGCTGTGGTTCAAATGGAGTCTAAAAAAATGAGCACCAGAAGGAAGAATCCGCCTATGTTTCTCAAACACTGTGTATTCTAGGGAAACACGTATTTGTTTCTAAATAGCCAGTCCTTCTTTAAACATAATTATCTTGCAAAAGTGAATAGCAATCCTTTCGAAGCTAGCAAGCCAAAGGAGCAATTGAGAAAGAGACACGGTTTCTCCAGTGCTATTCCCCTCGGGTACCTCCTCTCCCTTGTGTTCTGCTGGCCCAGGCACTCCCAGGTGAACTGAGTAAGAGTTACCTGGGAGGAAAGGAGTGAGAAGTGAGGCTGTCCTTCTGTTCTTTGAATGATTTAACATCTTAAAGTGAGCCTGTATTCATATATTACTTATAATAAAAAGAGAAAATAATCTTACTTTTAAAACAAACCTCTAGGGACCCTGGGTGGCTCAGTCGGTTAAGCGTCTGCGTCAGCTCAGGTCATGATCCCAGGGTCCTGGGATGGAGCCCTGCATCGGGCTCCCTGCTCAGCGGGGAGCCTGCTTCTCCCTCTCCCTCTGCTGCTCCCCTTGCATGTGTTCGCTCGCTCTCTCACTCTCTCTCTCTCTCTGACAAATATATAAATAAAACCTTAAAAAAAAAAACCCTCTTAACTTATCTTCTCAGAATGAGACTGTCTTCCTGGGTAACAGCCAATTGAAAAATAATTTGTTGTTTTTTATGAAGGTACATTTACCACACAATTCAGCAACTCCATTCCTAGGCATTTGTCAAAGGGAAATGAAGACATATGTCCACACAAAGACTAGCGCGTGAACGTCCATTGCACTTTATTCTTAAAAGCCAAAGCTGGACACAATCCAAATGTCCAATAACAAGTGAGTGAATAAACAAATTGTAGTATATATGGAATACTCTCCAGTAATAACATGAGGGGACCTAAAGAGACACACAACATGGATGAATCACAAAACCATTATGCTGAAGAGTATATATATATATATTTTAAAGATTTTATTTATTTATTCATGATACAGAGAGGCAGAGGCAGAGGGAGAAGCAGTCTCCCCAAGGAGCTGGGAGCCGATGCGGAACTCGATCCCAGGACCCTGGGATCATGACCTGAGCCGAAGGCAGATGCTTAACCAACTGAGCCACCTAGGCATCCCTGAAGAGTATATATTGTATATAAATACATTTGTATAAAACTCCAGAAAAAAACAAATTGAATCTATAATAATAAATAGAAGATCATTGATTGCCTGAGGTCAGGATTTGGGGGTGAGGATTTACTAGGAAGGAGCACAAGGGATCTTTTCAAGGGGTTGGAAATGTTCTCATCTTTATTGTGTTGGTGATTACAGAAGTGTATACAATGATCAGAACTCAGAACTGTATCCTTAGAAATGGAGGCAAATTTTGAAGACACTGGATTGTAAGAAGCCTAAGGAATCGAAAATAAACCTGAAGCCATCAAGAAAATATGAAAGAGATTTTTAGGTAAGTAGAAAGCCAAAGAAACCATTTAGGAGGTAATGAAATATGCTACTTATAAGCAGATAAGTGCCTGAACTGGTGAAATACAGTGAAATAAGGGCACTGGTGTGCTGGTAAATGTTTAACAAACAGCTGGGGTGGGGGGAGCCCCGATTTTGTAACATCTGCCCATTTTCCTGGTGCAAGTATTCCCACCACGGCCATTTTCAAGCTACCAATGTGACGTTACTGAACAGGGTCTGAAAAGAGATGCTTGCAATTAGCTCTCACAAGCCCATGCAAGCCTGCCCCAGCACACAACAGGTTAGAGGACATTGTTAGATTTGAGAAAACCAATTAAAATATGTGCCTTAGCTAGGGTAAGGCAAACTGCACTAACAAACGGATTTTAAAATTTAGTCATTCAAAACCAGACTTCTTTCCTGTTCAAATAACATTCAGGGACAGAGATCCCAAGTTGGAGGGCTCTGGGTCACATAGTCATTCAGGGACCCAGGCTGACTGATTTTCCACCATCTTTTTTTTTTTTTTAGGATTTTATTTATTTATTTGTCAGAGAGAGAGAGCACATAAGCAGAGGGGACGGAAGGCAAAGGGAGAAGCAGGCTCCCCACCAAGCAAGGAGCCCAATGCGGGGTTTAATCCCAGGACCCCTGGATCATGACCTGAGCTGAAGGCAGCCACCCCACAGACTAAGCCACTCACATTGTCCTGAGTTTCCGCCATCTTTAATACGTTGCTTCCCAAGTCACTCCGGTCATCACTGGAAAGACCAATTCAGCTTCTGAGAGGAGGAAAAAAGGAATATAAAGGAAAGCACATGGGATATTTTATGGACCAGGCTTAGAAGTAGCACATATCTTGCCCTGTTTATATTCCTTTGGAAAACTTAGCCACCTGGCTCTATCTAACTTCAAGGGAGACTGAGAAAGGTTGTGAAGCTGGCAAGCCAAATGGGAGATAGAGAGCATTCTGAATTTCAGATAGCAGTCTGTGCTACTTTGGGAGATTCTGAGAAGTTAGAGCTGTCTGATAAAATAGAGGATGCCCAATTAAATTTGAATTTCAGACCAAAACAAATGAATAATTTTGTGGTATTGGTATTCCCAAATATTACACAGGACATACTTATACTAAAAAACTATGTTTAGTTTATCCGAAATTCAGATTTAACTGAGCACTTGCATTTTATTTACTAAATCCAGGAAGGGTAAATACCAGGTTTCAGAATTGGATGAAATGGTAATTGGTAATGCTGTTATCTGGAGGAAAGATGACAAGTTCAGGATAATCAAACACATGAGACAGCCACTATAAAACCACATTGTCAGTTCATTAATTTTAAAATGAGACATGTATTTGTTAGTATTAACTAATACTTGCCATTGGTACAGGTCATTCTGAGTACTTTTAGGACAGTCCAGTCACGAAACAATAATCATAGATGAAGAAAGTAGAATGGAAACAATAGCATTAGAGTAAAGAAAAAAATTTCCCAGATACGTAAAGTAAAAAAGGCAAAGTGCCGAGTGATGTGCACACGCGTGTGTGTGTGCATATGTGCTTGTATACGAGTGGAGCATCTGGAAAGAAACACGAGAAACGTAACAGAAATGGTCTCTAGAGGGGAACTGAATATGTGAGTGAGGGGACAATGGATGAAAAGAGGCTACTTTTTCACTCTATTGCCTTTGTAGGAGCCAAAACAGACCACTCCAAGATAGACCACTTTGGCATGAAGAGTATCTTCAGTTAAAAAGCAATCAAAACCCATCAGATTCAGGAAAAGCTCTACTTTCTCCACAAACTGCCTAAAGTAATTTAGATAGAGGACCTGGTCCAGGAAGAGTGCTATCACCATAGATAACTACAGTATGATATGAACCAGCTAACAAGGCTCCTTTGATCAAAGTCCTCCCTTTGTCCCATTGTTTCTTTTTTTTTAAAGATTTTATTTATTTATTTATTTATTTATTTATTTATTTATTTATTTATTTATTTGAGAGAGAGAAACAGCGGGAGAGGGGGGAGGGTCAGACTCCCCGCTGAGCAGGGAGCCCAATGTGGGACTCGATCCCAGGACTCCGAGATCATGACCCAAACCGAAGGCAGTCGCCTAACCAACTGAGCCACCCAGGAGCCCCTGTCCCATTGTTTCTGAGAGATCCAGCAAACATTTGTTTACCAAACATTTACCCTTTCTCTTCTTCCTGAGGATTGCATTCCTTCCCTTTGAAGTCCCAGACATCTACCCCCCTTTCCTTAGTTCAGGATGACATATATACCTCCTTTGGCTTGACTGTCTTTGGAATTTCCATGTCTGTGTGGGTTCCCCATACATACACTATTATATTTTATTTTCTCCTGTTAATCTGCCTCATGTCAATTTGATTCTTAGTCCAGCTAGAAGAATCTTGAAGGGGACAGGACATTCTTGCTCCCTGTCACCTTTCATGCTTTTTTAAAATTTTTTATCATATGAATATATTCATCGCGCAAAAAGTTAATCTTTTTTGGGGTCTCTGGGTGGCTCAGTTGTTAAGCATCTGCCTTCGGCTCAGGTCATGATCCCAGGGTCCTGGGATCGAGCCCCGTATCAGGCTCCCTACTCGGCAGGGAGCCTGCTTCTCCCTCTCCAGCTCCCCCCTGCTTGTGCTCTCTCTCTTGCTGTCTCTCTCTGTCAAATAAATAAATAAAATCTTTTAAAAAAATTAATCTTTTTTAAAGATTTTATTTATTTATTTTAGAGAAAGAGAGGCAGAGCAGGGGGAGGGGCAGAGAGAGAATCTCTAGCAGGCTCCCCACTGAGCACAGAGTCCAACACAGGGCTCGATCCCAGGACTCTGAGATCACGACCTAAGCCAAAACCAAGAGTCACACGCTTAACTGGCTGAGCCACCCAGGCACCCCCAAAATATTAATCTTTAAAAAGTAATTATACCACTTCCCACTGAAAAGAACCAAGCCTCCTTAAAGAAATGGATGCTTCTGGGGTTGGGGCAGTGAAAGTACACAATGAGCCTGCAATATGTTGTTGTGCCAGAAAATGAAGATAAGCCCCCAAAATGGTAGGAACATATGAAAGGACACACAAGTTAGCTTGAAGGGGCTACCACTGGCAAAATATGCTACAATTTAATTATGAAAATAAATAATTAAAATAATGGCTTTTACCTTATTAGAGTAAAATAAGTATCCATGAGTTCATACTCACACATACAAACATGCATATTCACTTACATACATACATTCACTAGTGAGGGAAAAGGGGAAGCTCTTCTTTAAATTAGAATGCCAATTAATAAATGTAGACAGAATGATGGAGTCAAATTTATTATTTTGCAAAAATCATAGTAATAATTGATTTAGGACAAAATCATCAACGGATGCTGGTTTACAGAAGCTATTAATTGAGTTCCAGATCTTGTGTGGACTAGATAACTTATCTCCCTTGACTAATACTATGTATGTAATATACTAATATTATATGTTATATGTGTGTATATATATATAGAGAGAGAGAGGGAGTTATCTATTAGGATTAGGTTCAACTGAATATAAAAGAACTCTTTCTCCTCCTGTTGTATTTTTTGTGTGTGTGTTTTTGTTTTTGTTTTTGTTTTTGTTTTTGAGAGCGAGACTGCATGAGCAGTGGGGTAAAGGGGCAAAGGGGGAGAGAGAATCTTACGTAGGCTCCACACTCAGCATGGAGCCTGATGCGGGGCTCGATTTCACGACCTCGAGATCATGACCTGAGCCGAAATCAAGAGTTGGATGCTTAACCAACTGAGCCACCCAGGTGCCCCATAGTTTTTTTAATAGCTCATTTTCTCTCATGTAAAAGATGATCTTAGGTAGGCAGTTCTGAAGTAGTATGGCAGCTCCATAAAGTGGTCCTTTCAGTTCTGTTTCACCAACTGTAAAGTGTTACCCTTATTCTCACGGTTCAAAAGGAATTCCAGAGTTCCAGTCGTCACACCCACATTCCAGGAAACACCAGGAAACATCTGGAGAATTCTCAGAAGTACCGTATAACACGTCCTTCCACACCTTGTTAACCCAACTTTAGTCATATGGCCCCACCTTCATGCAAAGAAGGCTGGAAAATGTAGTCTTTGAGCCCGGGATATGGTGCCCTGCTAAAACTCAGGGTACTGTTACTCAAGAGGAAGGGGAAAATGAACAGCCATTCTAAGATAGGCATTACTGAAACCATTTTATAGTTGAGGAAACTGAAGCTCAGACTGGTTAAATAACTTGCCCACGTTCACGCAGCTTGTAGGACTTACAACTGGAATTGCACCTCAGATCTCTCTCATTCCAAAGCTGGCAGATTTCCCAACACCCACTCCTAGCCCGGCTCACCCTCAGCGTAAGAGTTTGGAGCTCAGCAACATGCCAGCTTCTCTGAAGCTAAGGAAGGGTAGGGCGCCTGGGTGGCTCAGTCGTTAAGCGTCTGCCTTCAGCTCAGGTCATGGTCCCAGGGTCCTGGGATCGAGCCCCACATTGGGCTTCCTGCTTGGCAGGAAGCCTGCTTCTCCCTCTCCCACTCCCCCTGCTTGTGTTCCTGCTCTCGCTATCTCTGTTTCTGTCAAATAAATAAATAAAATCTTTAAAAAAAAAAAAACATAGAATGAAGCTAAGGCAGGGTAGTCAGAAGACAGGCAGGCAGGGACAAACCCTGCCCCCCCCCAGAGGAAACCACCCTTAAAAGGATTTTATACTATCCTGGAAGGAGCCCTCCACCCTTTCCCATGTGACAAAAACCTGATTGGATGACAGGCACATGGAGGGTTAACCAGATTAAAAATAGCGGGCCAACAAGCCCATAAAAACCCGGTCCCCTCTCTCTTCAGGAACTTCATACTACCACTCAATAAACGTTGCCTTGCTACCCATCCCTCTGTCTGGTCGGCCTCTTCCTTCTTCAAAGCGGGCAGCAAAGGAAAAGAAATCCTGTAACAAAGCCACACGATGTAAATAGCACATTTATGTGATACACATTTTACTCCAGAATTTAGGAATAAAACAAGTTTACCTAAAACAAACAGACATGTTATGGTGTCCAAGACCAAATTCACACTTATGTTTCTGATGAAACAAGAGACTTGAAGAAATTGCACCATGGTTAGTCACTGTGGACTGCCCTGCACTGTTCTCCACTACACCCTCCTGCTTGTTGCTACATGTCTAGTTAACAGCTTTCTGTTTTCTGACCTTGTCAACTGCAGAGTTTACTCTACTTGGAGCCTGCGCCCTCTACATCCCAATAGTGCTTACATCTTACATAGTGTTGATTTTTACGAGCTGCCGTTAAAAAGAAAACTACAGACCCAAAATGGTGTCACTTGGGCCAGGCCGAGTCACCAAACTGGGGCTTAATACCCAACCTAATTGCAGTTTCAACCTCCCCTAGGACTCTAAGTCTTAATGGGTGAGTTGGGAATTTTCCCATAAATACCAATAAGGTAATCTGTTCCAAGGGCATTCTCCATCCTCCCCCCTCCTCCCCCCACCCAGCCAAAAGAAAGATGAAGTAATCTGTATAAGACCCTTACCCTCCCCTGTGAGGGAAGGTAGGTGATCTGGCCTGAAATAAGCCTTTTCTTTTGCTAATAGCTTTCTTACCCCACCCTCCTTCCTATTAAAACCTTCTATTTTTTTTTAAAGATTTTATTTATTTATTTGAGAGAGAGAGAATGAGAGAGAGCAAGCACATGAGAGGGGGGAGGGTCAGAGGGAGAAGCAGACCCCCCGCCGAGCAGGGAGCCCCATGCGGGACTCGATCCCGGGACTCCAGGATCATGACCTGAGCTGAAGGCAGTCGCTTAACCAACTGAGCCACCCAGGCGCCCTAAAACCTTCTATTTTGTACAACTCAGGAGCTGTCCTCTACTTGATAGATGGGATGCTGCCCAATTCATTAATCATTTGATAACGCCAATTAGATCTTCAAGATTAACTTGATTCAATTTTGTTTTTTAGCACTGCTAATTGATTTTTTTTTAACTTTGATTTTTAATACATTTCTAAGTTGGAAAATGGCCGGAGATCCCATTTGGATAGAGTCCCTATGTAATAATATTATTATTGCTACAAAATATAATTTCCCAGTCATTTCACACAGCTTTAAGAATAGCTTCTGATTTGTAAGGAAGGGTCTCGATTCTGGTAAATAATTCTATGTGACCCTGAAGGTATACAATTTTAACTCATGATTAGCAGTTCATTTGATGCTAAGTTTCCAAAGTTTCCTGCAGATATATCTTTCATGGGTGGAACTTTTAATTGCATAGTTTCATGTGGCTGATGAGATCCTACTATGATGTCTGCTTAAAGGCTGTGGTTCAATTTTAAATAAAGCTTTCATAGAATACTACCAATTTTGGTGTTTGCTCCCTACAATTATTATACAAGCTAATGAAAAGTTTAAGAATACAATTTGGAGGACTATCAAATTGGTTCCAGACATCTGACAGAAAGGTATGCAAATGAGTAGAAGATTGAGCTATACATAAAAAACATATTTCTTTTTTAAGGCACAGATACACAAGGGCTTATCAGAGTATACCAAAGTTTGATTATAATGAGATAAATGGATTATAACTTATATGGACAAGTAGCTCAGAGACTTTCAAATGTTAACAAAAATCAGTTTGGTCAGTTTGCTTTAGGACTAACAGTTTTTCGAGGTGGTTGGGTGGGGAAAACAGAGGAGGGAACATCTGAAATATTAGACATGGAAATTGCACTTTCTAATAGCTTGGGCTCTTACAAATGTGACGATATTTAAGCCAAACAAAAAAGTAAGATTGGAGCCATTGCATTTGCTACACTAGAAGACAGAATATTTAGACACTGGGGGAAAAATGTCTAAGAACGTCCTGAAAGTCATAGAAGTTCTGTCCTTTGGAAGCCAAGACTCCAGATTCTACAGTGACCCTGTCACTAACACAGCTTAGGCTCATTCAACCAGGATTTAGCATAAGGCAGGAAAATCATAAACTTCCAAGTCAGTATTAGGTGAACAAAATCAGATCTCAAAAAAGATCCAGGAAAAGGTTGGTTATAATTATACTTCTGATGAATGTAAATGCTGAATTTCATCAAATTTAAGAAATCATCTCAAATTGCAAGGTGTTAAAATGTGAAGGGAAAAAAAAATCAAACCTTTATCTTAGAATTGATGACATATAGCATGGGAGACAAGGACTGGACTGAGGCATACATTTCCTTAACTGGGAAAGAAGCCAAAGAGAAATGTATCTAAAAACATAATGGATTGTTTTAGGGTGGCAGAAATGTTGTTGGGACAAGACTCAGAACTGGTTATGTGCTCAGAACAAACTGTAGGCCAGGTTAATTAAGAGCTTTGAGTGGGAGGACTATTATTATACTAGAGTCCATTACAAAGAGGATCTGTGTCAGTATTTAGGCCCTGTGAAGTCATTAGTCTGTACTGAAATAGTCACACCTACCTCTAAGCCCACTGCATTAGTCTTAGAGATCCACAGAGAAATTTTCAGTTGGTTTCTTATTCCCAAAAAACACCTTCAAGGAAGTGTGGAACCCGCATGGTCAGTAAACCAATTGGTATGTTATAGGGTTGTTTTTCTGTTGTTCTTGTTTTTTATTGTTATAGGTTTCACTGATGGACACTGGGGATTTAAATAAATTTTGATTGCCATGGTAGGCCTGGGATTCTGTCAGCTGGAGACTGGTAACTCTAGTCAAAAGGATTCTATCCTATCATGTTTATATTCATAATTACAGTATAGTATTTTCTCTGCTTATATTTATATTTTGAATGACTAGTTTGGACTATTGGTTTTAATATTCTAAATTTCCAATCTTGGCAACTGTCTGTATAACTGAGACCGTCTATATTTTGCTACTTTGCTATCAATAAAGAGGAGTTCTGCTTAATAATAGAGCCATGCAACCTGAAGCCTAGAAGATAGAATGCTCTTAATTGTCTAGCTGCCTGCCCTGTCCAAACCTGGTTTGTTGAGCACATATTGTGGGGAAGGATAAACAGATGTCTATGGCAGAAAGCCCAAGATGGCATCCCAACTCTCTTTGCTTTCCTACACAACATAGAATCTCTGGTCTAATTTCTAGAGAGAGAGAAAACTACGCTGAATAGAATGCTAACTGGGTAATGTGAGACCTGGAAAGTTAGAGAAGTTTGGACTCTATAGAGAAAGTACCAGGGCAAAACTGCAGGCTATTCAACAGAGTACAATATAATTGAAAACACTATTGTAGAAAATTGGTCTGGCTACCATGATGCAGAAAATAGACAAGAGTGGACAGGGAACTTACAGTTTAAAAACAGGTCCACACAAAAACAAAACACAGACATCAATCAATCAAAAAGTACACCATGAGGGGTGCCTGTCTGGCTCAGTCTGTGAGAGCATGGGACCCTTAATCTCAGGGTCGTGGGTTCAAGCTCCATGTTGGGCAAGGAGCCTACTCGAAAGAAAGAAAGAATAACACCATGAGATGATGTAATGCTGAGGAATTTCCCAAAGAAATTAATATTGTTGAATACCTACTATATGCTAGACTCTATTGCTAAGGGTATTTTTCTTATCTAACCGTAACATTAATTGTAAAATAGGTATGGCTGCTCTCATTATTCAGGTGAAGAATGTAGTTCCATGAAATTACATAACTTTCCCAATGTCACTCAGTTCCTGGGTGGTAAAATTGGAAATCAAATCCAAACTGATTTCAAAGCTATTGCTCTTTCCACAAAACCAGATAGTCCTTGTACTCTAAAAACTGTAAAATATTGCTAAAAGAAATTAAAGGAAATCTAAATAAATGGAAAGATGTCCATGTTCATGGATCAGAAGATTTAATTTGTTAAAATAGCAATACTACCCAAATTGATCTACAGATTTACACATTCCCTATCAAAATCCCAGCTAGCTTTTTTTGCAGAAATTGTTGTTGATCCTAAAATTCATATAGAAATTCAAGGGGCCAACAATAGCCAGTACAATCTTGAAAAACGATGAAGCTTAAGGACTCACACTTTCCAATTTCAAAAACTTAGCCATAAAGCTACAGTAATCAAGGGACACCTGGGGGCGCCTGGATGGCTCAGTTGGTTGAGCGACTGCCTTCGGCTCAGGTCATGATCCTGGAGTCCCGGGATCGAGTCCCGCATTGGGCTCCCTGCTCGGCGGGGAGTCTGCTTCTCCCTCTGACCCTCCCCACTCTCATGTGCTCTCTCTCATTCTCTCTCTCTCAAATAAATAAACAAAATCTTCAAAAAAAAAAAAAAGGGACACCTGGGTGGCTCAGTCGGTTAAGCGTCTGCCCTCAGCTCAGGTCATGATCCCAGGGTCCTGGGATGGAGCCCTGCATCGGGTTTCCTGCTGAGCAAGGAGCCTGCTTCTCCCTCTCTCTCTCTGCCTCTCCCCATGCTTGTGCTCTCTCCCTCTCTGAAAAATAAATAAATAAAATCTTAAAAAAAAAAAAGGATTAATCATGAAGCTTTAAAAAAAAAAAGCTACAGTAATCAAGACAGTCTGGGGGCACCTGGGTGGCTCAGTTGGTTGAACATCCAACTATTGATTTTAGCTCAGGTCATGATCTTGGAGTTACTAGACTGAGCCCAGTATTGGGCTCCCTGCTGGGGGCAGAGCCGACTTAAGATTCTCTCTTTCCCTCCCTCTCTGCCCTTCCCCCGTCAAAAAAAAAAAGTCTGATACTAGCAAAAGGTTAGACATATAAATCAATGGAATAAAATTGAAAATCCAGAAATACACCCTTATGTTCATGGTCAAATGATTTTCAAGAAGAATGCCAAGACAATTCAAAGTTGGACCCTTACCTAACACCATATACAAAAATGAACTCAAAATGGATCATAGAGGGGCACCTGGCAGGCTCAGTTGGAAGAGCATGTGACTCTTGATCTCAGAGTTGTGAGTGTTCAAGCCCCATGGTGAGTGTAGAGATTACTTAAAAAAAAAAAAAAAGATCATAGATCCAAATGTAAAAGCTAAAACTACAAAGCTCTCAGAAAAAAGTATACGGGTGGGGCGTCTGGGTGGCTCAGTGGGTTAAGCATCTGCCTTCAGCTCAGGTCATGATCTCAGGGTCCTGGAATCAAGACCAGCATTGGGCTCCCTGCTCAGTGGGGAGCCTGCTTCCCCTCCTCTCTGCTGCTCCCCCCACTTGTGTTCTCTCTCTCTCCTTCTCTTGCTCTGTCAAATAAATAAATAAAATCTAAGAAAATAAAAATAAAATAAAATAGAAAAACATATGGGGTAAATCTTTGTGACTGAGTTAGGCAATGGTTTCTTAGTTATGAAACCACTAGCACAAGTGATAAAACAAATACTTTCAACTTCATCAAAATTTGAAACTTTTGTGCTTGAAATAATACCATCGAGAAACTGAAAAGACAATCCTAGAATAGGAAAAAATATGTGAAAAGTATATATCTGATAAAGGCCTTCTATCTAGAATACAAGAATAATTCTTACAACTCAATAATAAAAAGACACATCACCCAATTTTTTTAAATTCAAAAATACAAATAAACATATCCCTGAACATCACTAATAATTAGGGAAATGCAAATCAAAAACAATAAAATAACAATTCACACTCACTAGCTAAGCTGGCTATAAACAAACAGAAAGTAACAAGTCCTGCTAAAGACAGGGAAAATGGGCACTTTCCTATGTTGCTGGTGGAATGTAAAATGGTAAAATGGTAGAGTGCCTTGGAAAACAAGTCTGACAATACCTCAAAAGGCTACATATAGAGTTACCATATGGCTCAGCCATTCCGTTCTTATGTATAAATCCAAGAGAAAGGAAAACATATGTCCACACAAAAACTTGTACACACATGTTCGCAACGGCATTATTCATAATAGCCAAAAAGTGGAAACGACTCAAATATAGCAACTGATGAATGGTAAACAACATGCAGTACATCCTTACGATAGAATAGTTTTTGGCCATGACAAGGAATGAAGTACATGAATCTTTTTTTTTTTTAAAGATTTATTTATTTATTTGAGAGAGTGAGAAAGTACATGAGAGGGGAGAGGGTTAGAGGGAGAAGCAGGCTCCTCGCCGAGCAGGGAGCTCGATGCGGGACTCGATCCAGGGACTCCAGGATCATGACCTGAGCCGAAGGCAGTCGCTCAACCAACTGAGCCACCCAGGCGCCCTGAAGTACATGAATCTTGAAAACATTATGCTAAGTGAAAGAAGCAGCCCCGAAAGACCACATATTGCATGGCTCCAGTTATATGAAATGTCTATAATAGGGTAATCTATAGAGACAGAAAGTAGATTCATGGTTGCCTGGGGATGGGAGGTTTGTGGAGAAATGAGGCGTAACTGCTCTATCTATGGGATTTCTTTTTAGGGTTATCAAAATGTTTTAAAACTGATTGCCGTGATGGTTGCACAATTTTGTAAGTGTGTTAAAAACCATTGTATTGGGGCACCTGGGTGGCTCAGTCATTAAGTGTCTGCCTTTGGCTCAGGTCATGATCCCAGGGTCCTGGGATCAAATCCCGCATCAGGCTCCCTGCTCAGCGGGGAGCCTGCTTCTCCCTCTCCCTCTACTGTTCCCCTTGCTTGTGTTCCTTCTCTCACTGTGTCTTTCTCTGTCAAATAAATAAATAAAATCTTAAAAAAAAAAACACATTGTATTGTATACTTTAAATAGGTGAGCTGTACGGTATTTATCTCAAAAAGTTGTTAAAAAGAAAACCCTAAATTGTCTCTTTGTTTACATTTTCAAGCGGATGTCCAAATATCAAGTTGACAACTAGTCATTCCGTTTCCCCTTACCATCAGCATTCTCAGATAACTTGTTTTTTCTTTTCTTTTTTAAATTATAGCCAGTACTGGGGAATTGAATCATGAGGCTCTTGTTAAGAGTATAGAAATTGGCTTGATTTTTTAGAAAGTCAGTAAACCTAACACAATGTTTAGCTAATATCAGCCTAACCCTATGGGTCTCAGTTTTCTCATTTGTGAATAAAAAAGATTGTGCAAATGATCTCTGAAAGTTCTTCCTGTGACACTAAAAGAGCTTAGACTCTGTCAGTGAAGTGCTGGTTTTCTTTTGCTCCTCAGAACCAGTCAGGGGTGCCTGGGTGGCTCAGTCGGTTAAGCGTCATGACCCCAAGGTCCTGGGATCAAGCCCCACATTGGGCTTCCCGTTTAGTGGGGAGTCTGCTTCTCCCTCTGCCTCTCCCCCCTTCTCATTCTTACTCTCTCTTTCAAATAAATAAATAAATAAAAATCTTTTATAAATAAAATCTAAAAAAAAAAAGAACCAAACAGACAAAATCTGATATGATTTCAGTTTACTTAGATGATCAGCAGGGCCAATTACGAAAAACTTCTAGCAGATCTTTGTATATACAGAAAGACAACAGATGCATAACAATGTGAGTTTAACATTTGTGGAGGTCAGTTACCTAGGACTCACACTAGAAGAGTAAATCAAGTCTCCAGTAGTTGTGTTCATTTCTTATTTTTACCCTGTTTATAAATGACCAATCAAAATTAGAAAAATATATCCAAGTAGGGGGAGAGGGAGCCCAACCTTTAAAGATAATCACTATTAATATTTCCATTTATTTTTTCCAATAATTTTGCACTGTATTTTTTTTTTCACTTAACACTATAAGCATTTCTCCATGTCATTAAGTAGTTTTTATAAACATCAATTAATGCCAGTGGAGGTTTCTTTAACCATTGCCTTATCATTGGACAGATAGACTGCTTCCAGTTTTCCCCTATCTGAAGTAATGGGGAAAAAGATTAATATCTTTATATAGAAAGCTTTGGTATTTAGGATTATTTCCTGGGATAGATTCTGATTCCTAAGAATTAAGATTAATGAATCAAAGGATATGACCATTTCATAGCATTTTCCAAGAAGTTGGAATTTACAATTTACATTTATATTGAGAAGTGATGTAATTAATTTAATTCATATATCAGGACCCACAAAATGGAGGTTACCCAGTGGCCCAGTCCAAGTCACAAATCTAAACTGAAGTCAGCCTGCACAGACCAGAAACACAGGTCAAGGAAACCCAACGTACACCAATCATAATCATCCAACTCAGCTTTAGTGAGCTTACCTTACCCTAGAAAATAGGACCTCCTAGCCTTATAAGGAAATCCCTGACCTAGCTCCTTCTATGGCTCTTGCCCCAAATCCCTCAGGAAGAGCATCCCATTGCTTGTGAGGCACTGTACTTCCCTAGACATACATAGATTGTTTTCCCTTTTTTTTTTTTTTAAAGATTTTATTTATTTATTTGAGAGAGAGAGAATGAGAGAGAGCACATGAGAGGGGGGAGGGTCAGAGGGAGAAGCAGACTCCCTGCCGAGCAGGGAGCCCGATGCGGGACTCGATCCTGGGACTCCAGGATCATGACCTGAGCAGAAGGCAGTCGCTTAACCAACTGAGCCACCCAGGCGCCCCTAGATTGTTTTCCCTTGAATAAAGGACATCAAACTGGTTACTAAATTATTATAGTTTTGTCATTTGACAGAGATAGTTAAGATAGATTTAGTGTGTTAACAAAGTATAAGTTGAGACCTGAAATTTCTAAGTTAGGTCTTCATCATTGAAATATTTATTGGGGCACCTGGGTGGCTCATTCGGTTAAGCGTCTGCCTCTTGATTTAGGCTCAGGGTATGATCTTAGGGATGTGAGATCGAGTCCCACATTGGGCTCACACTCAGCATGGAGTCGGCTTGTCCCTCTCCTTCTGCTTCCCACTCTCGTTCTCCCCATGAATGCACATGCGCTCTCTCTCTCTCTCTCAAATAAATAAATAAAAATCTTTAAAAAAAGAGAAATATTTACTTATTTATTGTTCATTGTCTATATACCCCTGTTAGAATATAAGCTCTACAAGGGCGGGAATCCCAATTTATTGATATATCTCAAGCATCTAGAACAGTGCCCTGACAGAAAACGTGTAAATATTTGTTTCAAAAACAAATGAAATAGGGAAACATTTATTTTTTAATCATTATTATTATCAGTTCCAACACTCAAGTGGCAAGATTCAATAGCAGGTTGTAACAGCACTGACAAGTGAATATGTCCCTATATTCATCCCATTCTCTGGTATTATTTATCATGACACAATTGAAGCTTTAATCATTTATCACATGCTTACTTCAAATATAAAAGTTGAATTCCTTAGTGCTCATATGTAGCAGAAACTACTAGTTCCCAATCTAATTTCAGTTTCTCTCGCTTTTTTTGAAGACAATGTCCTCAGCTAGAAGACCCCATTTCTATCTCCCTATGGACAGGTGTAGCCAAATGACTGATGGGATATACATGGAAATCGTTGGAAGTCCTTTTAGGAAAGCTCTTTAAAATGAGAACAAATAGCTGGTGTGGTCCTTTGTTTTTCTTCTGCTTCCTGCCTACAAAGTGAACATGATGGTTCCAACAGCCCTATCTTTTTTATTTTTATTTTTTTAAGATTTTATTTATTTGTCAGAGAGAGTGCACAAGCAAGGGGAGGGGCAAGCAGAGGGAGAAGCAGGCTCCCTGCTCATCAGGGAGCCCGACACAGGACTCGATCCCAGGACCCTGGGCTCATGTCCTGAGCTGAAGGCAGATGCTTAACCTACTGAGCCACCTAGGCACCCCTCAACAGCCCTATCTTGTACAATTAGGTAAACTTAAGGATGGAAACTCTGTTCAGTGGATAACAGAGCAGTAAGATATAAGGAATTGTTACAGGATTTCTTTTTTTTTTTTGTACACATTTAGTTTTATTGTAACAAAGCAATTTGTACACTTTTAACATTTAAAACTGAGCATCATCTTTCCAGTGAAACAAAAAGAAAATTTAAAAATAGACAGGAACAAAATTACAATAGAGAATGTCAATTCCAAATAAGATCCTACAGGTTCTGCTGATTCTCCTATCGAGTGGCAGGGCTCAACTCATCATTAGGAGAGAGTTATATTTTAAAAGTGTCATCTTAAACTGCAAGGATGTCCATTAAACATCACAATTAAACATGCCAAAGGAGAAGCCATGTTGTTGCAGGATTTCTTTTCCTTCGGTGCCCACAGCTGTTCTTGGTCATGCCACTTCAAGGAATGAAGAGGTAGACCAGACAGAGTGGTGAGCAGCAAAGCAAGGTTTATTGAGTGATAATACAAAGCTCCTAAAGAGGGAGGGGACCCAAGAGGGCAGCCACTGAGAGTTTCTAAGTCTAGCGGTTTTTATGGGCTTGTCGGTGGGTTATTTTAATCTGATTAACCCTCCATGTGCCTGTCATCCAATCAGGTCTTTGTCATCTACCTATCACGTGGGAAAGGGTGGAGGGCTCCTTCCAGGCTGGTGTAAAATCCTTTTAAGGGTGGTTTCCTCTTAGGGCAGGGCCCCTTGTCCCAGCTTGCCTTTCTTCGTACTACCCTTCATCAGAATCAGAATCTCTGGTGATGTGAATATGTAAAAGGAGATGTCGAAATGGAGCAAGCAAGCCTAGCTAAGAGTTTCTTTTAAATAGGGTCAGGAGGCGCCTGGGTGGCTCAGTCGTTAAGCGTCTGCCTTGGGCTCAGGTCATGATCCCGGGATCCTGGGATCAAGCCCCACATAAAGCCCCACATCAGGCTCCCTACTCCACAAGAAGCCTGCTTCTCCCTCTCCCTCTGTGGCTCCCCCGGCTTGTGCTCTCTCTCTCTGTATCTCTTTGTCTCGAATAAATAAAAATCTTTAAAATAAGATAAAATAAATAGGGTCAGGAGGCCATAAGGGAAGAATTTATGCATGTCCTCATCAGAGAAACTGTACTTTTTGCCAGCTGCAGGCCCTCTGCCTGGACTTAACTCCCTCACCAGGACACCTGAATCATTCGTTCACATTTCTCACTTCTAAAGGAGCTAACGCACTTTGGAGGCAAGTTTCAATCCCTCTCTTGCATACTAACCCAACCAATCCCAGTTAACCTAGTTTCAATCCCTGTTTTGCATACAGATCCTAAATAAGAAATGCATTCATGGCCTTTCATCTTTGTAACTCTGCCCCTTCTTTGTCTTCCTCGGAACACAAGTCAGGTTTCTACCTGAATCTGTCTCCAAACTGCAATTCTAATTGCCCAGATAAATCCTTGTTTGATTCCATTGTCAATGGATTCTTTCTTGGTCAACCACACCAACCCCCAACAGCCCGCTTCTATGCTATTTTACATAAGAAAAAAAAGCACTATCTTGTTTTAAACCAGTTATTTCAGGTTTCTTATCAGCTAAACACAATCTCAAACTGATAAACTACAGACACTGTCCTTTTCGCAAAGCTTTAAAGACTTCAATAATACTATAAATGTTCTTTAAAAATAAGGAGAGGGGGCGCCTGGGTGGCTCAGTCGGTTAAGTGTCTGCCTTCAGCTCAGGTCATGATCCCAGGGTCCTGGGATGGAGCCCTGAGTGGGGCTCTCTGCTAAGCAGGGAGTCTGCTTCTCCCTCTGCCGCCCGCCCCAGCTTGTGCTCTCTCTGTGTTAAATAAAATCTTAAACAAAAAAAAAAAAATAAGGAGGGGGCACCTGGGTGGCTCAGTTGGTTAAGCGTCTGCCTTCGGCTCAGGTCATGATCCCAGAGTCCTGGGATGGAGCCCCACGTCTGGCTCCCTGCTCAGTGGAGAGCCTGCTTCTCCCTCTCTGTCCCTCCCCCTGCTCCATTTCTCGCTCACTTTCTCTCTCTCTCAAATAAATATATACTCTTTATTATTATTTTTTTAAGATTTTATTTATTTATTTGACAGAGAGAGACACAGTGGGAGAGGGAATACAAGCAGGGGGAATGGGAGAGGGAGAAGCAGGCTTCCCACTGAGCAGGGAGCCTGACATGGGGCTCCATCCCTGGACCCTGGGATCATGACCTGAGCCGAAGGCAGACGCTTAACAACTGAGCCACCCAGGCGCCCCAATATATACTCTTTAAAAAGTATAAAAATGAATAAAAATAAGGAGAAATTGACCGTATCTCCAGCCGCACCAGTGTCTCTCTGTGTCGCCTGCTTTGGACCTCATTCCTCACCTTGGGTCGAAAATGGACCCCAACTGCTCCTGCTCCATCCGGGGCTCCTGCACCTGCGAAGCGGGTAAGTGCACCCCTGCAAGTAGAGCTGCTGGTCCTGCTGCCCCGTGGGCTGTGCCACGCATGCCCAGGGCTGCATCTGCCAAGGAGGCATCGGGCAAGTGCAGCTTCTGTGCCTGATGTGGGCAAGAGCCCGTTCCAGATGGAAATAGAGCGACGTGTACAAACCTGCAGTTTTAAAACATTTTTTTATATTACCCTGTTTGCTACATTCCTGTTTCTATGAAATATGTGAATTATAATAAAAGTTGGTGACCTAAAAAAAAATAATAAAATCCTTTGCTTATGTACTTATCTTTTAAAGAATAAGATACGGGCTTTTTATTCTGAGCTAGTCACCATGTTTTAATTTTAATCATAAGAAAGAATATCTGGTTCATAAATAGGAGGCAGGGAATACTAATAATTTCACATGGCATCATTGGACCTTGCCTTCCACAAGTAAGACCATGAAATACCTTTGGATGTTATAATGCAGGAATAAAGAGGAAATCTGATGGTTCCCTGAGGCCACGCAGGATAAGAGATTAAAATCTAATTTCTGGTCATGGACTACTACAAAAGTTTGAGTGTCCATTCCTGAGTCAAAGAAAACGGGGAAAGGTTTTTGAAATTTGAAGGTTTTATATTTGTAGCTGTGTAAGTCTGTCCTCCAAGAAGTAGATGCCAAGAAGTAATTAACTGTGAAACCTGAAGCGGCCACCCCACAGTCTACAGTAACCTGATTTACTGTTCCACTGTCTTCATTAGCATAACTTTACTATTGCAGGAGACTCTTGCCCAGGCAAATGACTTTATTGTTCATTCCAGAACTTGTTTGAAAGATCATCAGCTCTTTAATAGAAAGCATCAACATTTTTCCTACCAACACTCTTCTGACTCCCAGCCTCCTAATCCTTCCCTTGCCGTTTCCCCCAATCCTAAATCACTGTCATGTCACAATTTGTACCTATTCGCCTCATTGAGAGACCTGCCTTAAACCAAACTTCAAAATCTCCCTAAAAACAGGCCTCGCTCTTCCTCCTTTGAGACACAATAAAGCTCTCTTGAGGTGGTAATTCTCCTGTGCACCAGTGAGCAATAAACTCAGTTTTATCTTGTCGATGATATTTGGGAACTGGCATTTAATACATGCAAAAGATTTGTTAGGGCAAGTTCTGTGAAGGAAATGGGAAGGACCTGGAGGAGGCTGAGAGAGCTGCCATCCTGAAGAAGGTCTGAGGCAGGATACAGGGAAAGCGGGAAGGGAAGAAAGGAAGAAAGAACATTAGGTGGCAATGCAGTTCTCAGAGAATTTGGTAAGGCCAGTGTGGGGTTACCGAGCCAAATTCAATTACTCCTCAAAGTAGTCCTACATTTTGCAGGAACCCGACTGCCTTGGTGCCCCTGGGGGGCTCAGTGCACATCAGCTGCGCTGTGGGAAGCAAGACCCCAGCGGTGATGGGGGTCAGAGCAATCACACCTTTGCAGTCACTGTCGATGTAAGAAGACTCGTTCTCCTGACTCAGGATGCCTGATGATTCCCGCCTCTGAAAAGACAACTTACAAAAAGTGTGACCTTCTGAGAAAAAGCACATAATGAATGAAAAAACTCCAAAGGAGTCTAATATAGATTTTTGAGTGAATATAGTAACTATAAAAAATTTAGTCAAAGCAATTGGGATTTTTTCTGCATTTTAAAATATGCTCAAAATAATATCAGTTATTAAATTCAGTTTATTGGGGGGCCTGGGTGGCTCAGTCGGTTGAGTGTCTGACTCTTGATCTGGGCTCAGGTCTTGACCTCTCAGGGTTGTAAGTTCAAGTCCTGCGCTGGGCTCCATGTTGGGTGTGGAGCCTACTTAAAAATAAATAAATTCAGTTTACTAATTCAGTTATTAAAAACTAAAGAATAACTTATAGTGATAGAACTTGAGAGTCCTTATTACTTTGTTTCATTTTGTTTGACTACTTATCAACTGATATATTTCCAGTCTCTGACAGTGCTATGTACTGAATTGTGTCCCTCAAAATTCATACGCTGAGGGCGCCTGGGTGGCTCAGTTGGTTAAGCGACTGCCTTCAGCTCCGGTCATGATCCTGGAGTCTCGGGATCGAGTCCCACATCGGGCTCCCTGCTCAGCGGGGGGGTCTGCTTCTCCCTCTGACCCTCTTCCTGCTCATGCTCTCTGTCTCTCATTCTCTCTCTCAAATAAATAAATACAAAATCTTAAAAAAAAAAAAATTCATACACTGAAGCCCTAACCCCCAACGTGACTGCATTTGGAGATAAAGCCTTTAGGAAGGTAATTAAGGTTAAATTGATGAAGGATAGTTGGAAGGCGGGCAGGCAGGGACAAGGGGCCCCTACCCTAGGAGGAAATCACCTGTAAAAGGATTTTACACATGGAAGGAGCCCTCCACCCTTTCCTGTATGATAAATAGGTGACAAAAATCTGATCGGATGACATGCGCAAGGAAGGTTAATCAGATTAAAACGTTGGGCCAACAGGCCCATAAAAACCCCTAGACTTAGAAACTCTGGTGGCAACCCCCTCTCTCCTTGGGAACTTTGTACTATTACTTTGCTATCGCTCAATAAACCTTGCTTTGCTATCCACCACTGTCTGGCCTACCTCTTTGTTCTTTGAAGTGGCATGACCAAGAACTGCGGGCACCAACAGAGAAAAAAATCCTGTAACAAAATGAGGTCATAAAGGTAGTGCCCTAATCCAAAAAGACTGGTGGCCTTACAAGAAAAAGAGAGGACGCCTGGCTGGCTCAGTTGATAGAGCATGTGACTCTTGATCTTGGGGTTGTGAGTTTGAGGCCCATGTTGGGCATACAGATTACTTGAAAAAAAAAAAAAAAGAGGAAGAGAGATTTCCCTTGCCCTCCAGCTTGCAAGTGTGGCCTTTTAATGTGGCTTTGCTTCAGACAGGGGATGTTAATAGAGAAACTAACAGAACTGCTGGGCAAACAGTAGCACTAAGCAGAAAGTCTCAATAGTAGAAAAACTACAATGTCTCTTATGTTTAGTGGGCACCTTCTCCTCAACTTCTATTTTGAGGTTTCTCCAATCTTAAGAGAAAAGTTCCAATCTTAAGAGAAAAAGAAAACTCCTGTGGTGCTTTATCCCATTGTTTTTCCTATTAGGTCTCCTGCCTTCTGGTCCCATTAATCCCATTAATAGTGCAATCCGATTTCCTCCACCATGACCACGCCTACCTGCCACTATTCACAGTGAGCTGAAGAGCCGCCTTCTGTCAAATTCAAAGGATTCAGTCCCCACCTTGATCTCTTGGGTGCATTCATCACTGCTACACCCTTCTAGAAACTTTCTGTCCCCTTACTTCTAAGACACCAATCTCTCCTTGTTCTCTGACTAGGTCTCATGTCTCTCTCCCTTCTACCAATCCTTAAAGGTACATGTTTCACAGGGAATTTTCTTTTTTTTTTTTTTAAGACTGTATTTATCTGTCAGAGAGAGAGCACAAGCAGGGAGAGCTGCAGGCAGAGGAAGAAGCAAGCTCCCCGATGAGCAAGGAGCCCGATGGAGACTCGATCCCAGGACCCTGGGATCATGACCTGAGCTGAAGGCAGACGCTTCATGGACTGAGCCACCCAGGCGTCCCACTTCACAGGGATTTCATCCCTAGTGCTTTTCCTATCTCACTCAAAAGTCTTTTTGTGGGTGACCTCACTATCCATGGCTTCAACTCCGGAGCTCTTAAGAGTGTTTGGCCCTGACCCTGCTATGAACTCCAAGTCCATAGTTTTTATTTGTCTACAAAGTGACTCCACGTGGGTGTTCCATGAGCGCATCACAATTACATGTTCTGACCTTAACTCAGTGTTAAAAGCCGCATTTCCACCTGTTTTCCTTATTTGGTACTGTTATCCACCAGTCACCCAAGTCATACCCAGACTCTGTCCTCTCCTCCCACGACCTTTAGATTTAATTTGTCATGCAACCCTGTGGTTTCTGTCTCCTTCATAGTTCTTAAACCCTACTCTTTTCCACCATCACTGCCCCCAGTTTATTTGCTGAGAGAGGAAGAGAGATGTACATCAGAATCACCTGTGTGGTTAAATAAATAAATAAATAAATAAGCATTCTTGCCCTGCCCCCCTCCCGAGATTCCAAACCAGCATATGCTCTTCCTTACTTGCCCTGTTCTGATTCTTCCCCAGCCTCCAGTCCATCTTCCACACTGCTGACAGAATGATCTCTCAAAAACGAAACCTTAATAGTGCAAACTATCTGCTTATTTTTTCAGAGGTTCTTCAGAACCTTCAGCATAAAGTCCAAACTCTTCTGAAAACCCTTCACACTTTGGTTCTTGCCCACAGCCTTCCACCTCATCTCCTGCCACTCCCTTAAGGGCACCCTGCACTCCAGCCTTATCAAAGTGTGGTACTTTCTGTTCCTGGAGCATCCCTCCTTTCTTTGCCGTGCTGTTCTCAGTGGATATCACCCCTCATCCCTTCCTGCTTAGAAGTCACCTTGTTCCAAAAGCCTCTCCTGTCTTCTCCGGGCAATTAGGCATTGTCTGTGTTTCCACAGTATCTTGTTCATATCACGATTCTATATTTATTATCGGATAATTATATGTGTTTATACAATGTCTCACCACTAGCCTGTGAACAGACTGTTCAGTTCATTATTGTATGCCCTAACGTAGAGCCTGGCACATAATATGTACTCAATAAATGCTTGCTGAATGAATTTTTGAAGTAAGTTTTTTTTCTTATGTTATGTTAGTCACCATACATTACATCATTAGTTTTTGATGTAGTGTTCCATGATTCATTGTTTGCATATAACACCCAGTGCTCCATTCAGTACATGCCCTCTTTAATACCCATCACCAGGCTAACCCATCCTCCCACCCCCAAAGTTTTATGTTTTTCTGATTGCTTAAAGTATACAGTGTTTAATATGTCATAAAAATAATACTACTGACCCATTCTCAGGATAGAATTGTCCTTTGAAATCCTTTTAATGATGACAGTTTATATTTGAACAGTACTTTTAACTTTTCAAAGCACTTATCCCCCAACATTGTATTTTGAGTATTTCCTTACATAGGGGGAAAAAAAGTGAACACCCACATACCCATCACCTAAATTCTAATTCGACATTTTGTTATCTTAGCAAAACACTTTTTATGAGCTAATTTTATTATCACCCTTCATTTCATGTAATGACTAAAGTATGATTCTATGTTTTATAGTTAAGGAACCTGAGACCAAGAGAGCTTAATGACTTGCTAAGGAGATTATCTCCTGGAGTTGTGATCAGCTTGTGCTAGCTGACTCATCCATGCCCTCTGGGTATTGGATATATAACCAGGGTCTGAAAAGTATTTTGAATATCCTTGCTAATGAAAAGCTTCCAATTCCACAAGATAAGAGAAGCAGCAAAATCATGGGAAACCCACCAAGAAAACATTTCTAGCTCATAAGTCATCCGAAGAGGAATCCAGTCTTGGGTCGCCCTCCCCCTCACTCCACTTTCATTCTGGTTAGTCATTTCCTACCCGATGGGAGATGTTTCTTCCATCCATTCTTTTCCAGTACCAGATACAGATCTAGAATATCTTTCATCTCAGCTGCTCTACTTTCTCCTGCCTTTTCATTTGCCAGAGGCACATGACCTCCAATTAAAACACGACCCTAGTCATCTTTGTGTAGCTCACAAAACTTTATAACAAGTCACGTTTCCTACCAAATTAAGTCTGGTATAATCTCTGCCATCCACACCATAACCTATCTAAGTATCTGTCTTCTTACTCCTTAGCTTCCATCCTACATAACTAAGAGTTGTTGTTTTTCCAAACATGCCCAGGGTTTTCTTATTTCCTTTCTTCATGTATAAATCACCACCACTCCCCTCCCAAATTCCACATGTGTTAAATTCTAGACCTCCAACTCATGCCAATTCCGATAAACCTTCAAGAATCCTCAAGCCTGGGTTGTTGTTGTTGTTGTTTTTTCCCCTCTAAACATTTATTTTATTTCAAATTTTATCTTTTTTGGATCTTGTGGCACTTAGTTTAATCTACCTTGTAGATCTTTAGGGTCTGATTTCTCTTGCTACCTTCTGCCCCCTTTGCCTGCGTATACCACCACTGAAGAAAGGGACATTTTCATATCCATCATGGCCCTCGCACACAGTCGGTGCTTTATATGCTTAATTTCATTTAACGCAGCATATGTTTCCGAAGGGATGGGGGCGGATGCCCTTTTCTGTATTCACACTTACACTCACACGCACACACGCATGTGGTCTTCCACCTGGACACACACGTGTCCCCAGAGCCACAGCCCTGAACGGTCTCGGGACTCTCAGCCTGTGGGCGCTTCCATTCCAGCCAGCGGAAGGGGAGGCTCCATTCCTTTAAAACCCTCTAACAGATACTTGCTACCTTACACCTCCTACAGCTTCCACCCTACAAAAATCTTAAGATCTCCTTCCTGTCGAAATAGGCTTACCCCGAGTCCGGGAACCCCCGCCTCGTCGCGCCAGGGTCCGGTCCCACGGATCCCCCCTCCTGGTCTCGCTTGGTCGCGCCCGCTTTGTCAGCGCGCCGCGCTCGCCGGTTACCCTCCAGCTCTCGCCGGCCCGCGGCAGACAGCGCCGCCGCTGCCCCGGCTGCCTGGGCTGCTGTTGCTCGCGCGTCTCCCTCTCGGACTCCCCTGCCCAAGACTGCCCCTCGGCCTGGCCCGGGCGACGAGGACCCTGAGAGCGTCCGCTCGGGCGGCCCCCGAGAGTCTGCTCGGTTCGCCGGCTTCGACCTCGGCCAGGCTCCGCTCCTCCGGCGCGTGAGCGGCCTCGGTGGTTGCGGCGCCGGCGCCCGGCATGTATCAGAGCCCGCGGCGGCTCTGCTCCGCCCTGCTGCAGAGAGACGCGTCCGGCCTGCGCCGCTTGCCCAGCCCCGGGCTGCGCCGCCAGTCGCCTCCGCCGGCGGCCGCCCCCCGGCCTGCGTCCCCCCGGCTCCTGGCGGCGGCCTCGGCGGCCTCGGCGGCCTCGCGCGCCGCGCGGTCGTGCTCCCGAACAGGTGAGTGCGCGGTGCCGGGCGGGGAACGCCGCGGCTGCCCGAACAGGTGAGTGCGCGGTGCCGGGCGGGGAACGCCGCGGCTGCCCGCGCGCCGCCGCCGCCTGGAGACGGCGCGGAATGAATGGGAAGTCCCGGGCTGCGGGGGCGTGGGGTCAGGCCGGGAAGCGGGTCCTCCTCCTCCTCCTCGCTCCGCTTTCCCTTTCCCCTACCTGTCCTGGGGCTTGCATCACGTTCGGTAAGACCTGGACCACTCTCCAGGGTCCCGGTTGATCCCTGGATGCGGTGCCTTCGGCATTTCGCGTTCCTGACTTAACGCTGCCCCTGCCCCTTCCAAGGCCGCAAATTAACTTGTGTCTGTTTTATGGAAATTTTGTGTAGAAAAAAGTCACCTAAAGGGATGTTTTTTGATCATGTAGCTTTTGTATGATTTAGATGTTACGAATTTTTTTTTTAAGCCATGTTACTCGTATAGTAACACACTTGGACTTGTTTTACATTTATTTGGATTTTTTTCGGAGCCTTCCACTCTTACTACTTGGTCCATCTGTGTCCTGTATACCTGGGTTAAGATCTTGTAAAGGTGATGCCTTTCGCTTGTCAAGAGCCAATTTTATACATCACACACCCTGGACTTTCCCTTTTTTGCTACCTCCGTTTCTGCCTGAGGACACATTACCGTGTCCACAAATTATTACAAATTAATGATTTGTAAATGAGAAATGAAGGTTCTCTTTCAAAACTGGCAATTCATCACACTAAAAGTGCCTTTTGGCTGTGCTCAAGTTAGGTTATTGCTATTCAAAACATTCGTCTGACCATCCTACATTATAAATACATTTTGTTCAGAAAGTTTGGATTAATTAGGACAAATTGAACAGTAGAAGGAACAATGTGGCTTTAATGAAAGTGATAATCTGAAGGTGATTGAGTTAGAACTAAGACTTTAAACTCTTAGATTATTATTGGTGGGTGGTTAGGCTAAGACGTACTTTTAAAATTAGGGTGCTCACCTGGTTACTTAGACTCTAAACTCCATATTTTTTTTTTTTTTTAAGATTGATTGATTGATTGATTTGACAGAGAGACACAGTGAGAGAGGGAACACAAGCAGGGAGAGTGGGGGAGGGAGAATTGGGGGAGGGAGAAGCAGGCTTTCCTCCGAGAAGGGAGCCCGATGCGGGCGGGGCTCGATCCCAGGACCCTGGGACCATGACCTGAGCGGAAGGCAGGCGCTTAAGGGCTGAGCCACCCAGGCGCCCCTAAACTCCATATTCTTTAGAAAGGGTGGACTTGACAGTCCTATTCAAGTTTTTTGGCTTTTTGGGTTTTATTCTGCGATGAACACATTCATTACATGAAATTACACTGTTCCTATTCCCAGGATTTCTTTTCTCCCCCCGCCCCAGCTTTATAGGAATTTGGCACATTGTGAAATAGCTGTTAGTATGGGTGCCACCTAGTAACTGTTAGTTTCAACAGGTCGTTGTTAGGTTTGAGGTGGGAGAAGTAAAAAAGAAAACCAGTTCGTGTCTCCTCCTGTACCAGCTCATATCTCAAGAGTCCCTCAGGCCAAGGTAGTCAGTAGGTACATCTTGGGAACATAGATAGCTTGTATAACACAGATGGCGGATAACTGTGCTGAGGAAGAAAGGTCAGGTTAGATAGAGCATTTGGAATGTTAGGCTTTTGACACAGAAAGGTGTTTAATGAACTTTTTAAAAGTCTCTGAAAACCCTAGTTTTACAAATAAAGAAATTGAAAGAAATTTTGGTACTTAAACTTAGTTACTACAAAATCTAGGCAATTTTCCTTTTTCCTGCAGTTTTAGCTTCAGCTGCTTGTTAGAAGAAACATGTGAATACATTCATTCGCTTATTGCTTGATCTTCATTGAAGAAATTTTTGCAGAATGCCTCACACACTGTAGGTGCTTTATTAGGAGGTAAAAGAATGTGAGCCTTAGTCTGCCTTTACAAAGTTTACTCCCTAATAAGAGAGAGAAGAGCTTGCACACAAAAAAATAACTGTTTAATGAAATGAAACACCTTTTCTTCTCTTACAGTTAAAGTTTGCACATGGCACAAGGGTGCTGGAGATTGGGAAGTCCCAATCTTTTTAGCCTTCAAGAAATGGTTGATATTTGAGCTCAGCCTTGAAACATGGTTAGGATTGAAAGAAATTAAAACATTTTATTTGGGAAAAGGCAGGAGCAGAAAGAGAAAAGCATGAAGCATGGATGCAGCAGGGTGAGAGAAGAAACTGTAACATGTTTTCCAAAGACCCTCAGAACCAGCATTAGGTGCTTTTAAAAATGCAGATTAATGGATCCTGCTATAGACCTATTAATAGACTTGTTATTGGGCGCCTGGGTGGCTCAGTTAGTTAAGCGACTGCCTTCGGCTTAGGTCATGATCCCGGAGTCCTGGGATGGAGTCCCGCATCGGGCTCCTGGCTTGGCGGGGAGCCTGCTTCTCCCTCTGACCCTATCCCCTCTCATGCTGTTTCTCTCTCTCTCTCTCTCTCTCTCTCTCAAATAAATAAATAAATAAAATCTTAAAAAAAAAAATAGACTTGTTATTGGTGGGCCCCAGATTCCAGATTATTCTTATATGTCCTAAAGTTTAGACATCTGGCAAGAGACGTCATCAGGTAGCTAAAAGCTACTCTTCCCTCCAAGAGAGTCTGTTGAGAGGCTGGGAGTAGGTAATGAGTCCCGACCCTTGACTGCATTTGATAATCATTTCCTTCCTGACTTATGCCCCTTGGCAATCAGAGGTTACTGGAAAGATGAGTAGTACGGTCATCAAATCCTAGGTTATTAGAATTTAAAGGGGGAACTTGGAGACAGTCTCAGTGTTTTGCTCTCTTTTCTCACCCAAGGACAGCACCCCCATAAAGAAGCAGCAATTGCCACAGTTACTGTACTAGATGAAATGCAGTCAGCAGTCATCTATGGGTTTTGTTTTTTTTTTAAGATTTTGTTTATTTGACAGAGACAGAGATAGCAAGAGCAGGAACTCAAACAGCAGGAGTGGAAGAGGGAGAAGCAGGCTTCCCCCCCGAGGAGGGAGCCAGATGTGCTACTCCATCCCAGGACCCTGGGATCACGACCTGAGCCGAAGGCAGATGCTTCACGACTGAGCCACCCAGGCGCCCTCATCTGTGGGTTTTTAAGTGCTATCTTCCCGATCCCTCCTCCTCATATAATTAAGAGTTGGCTGAATTACTGTTCACCACCACTGGAACATGTTGCTTTATTCTTGGTACAATTTTAAAAGCAAATACCAGCTAATTTCAGGAGGCGGCTTTATTTAGTATGTCCCTTAACTCTGTGAGTAAGCTGTTTATGAGAGAGAAGAAATGGGAAAGCTTATAATTATCAAGTTTCTACAGAATAAATTGCTTTCCTTGTGGAAGAACTAAGGTATCATTTTCCTGTAGCATTCAGTGCTAAGAGTTTAAGTAGTAAGCTATTGGGGGCGTTTGAGTTAGTAACCATGGCTTCAGAATCACATTCAACACACTTAAAATATATGAACATTTGTAAATCATTTAATCTTGCTTGCTGTCTCAACACTGGACTTTACCTAGAAAAAATAAAAATTTATATCATTCAATCCACAAGTTTTATTGAACACAGTACACTTAAAAGGTTCAAATGTTGCATCACATGACTAAGTGCGGCAGGAATTGAGAAGAAAGAGAAATCAGTGTGGCTGGATTCATTGGAAAAAACTGCTTTGAATAGGTAAAAGGAGGGTACATCCATGGAAGGGAGCACGGTGGATGACAGGAGGGAGAGGAGACCTCGTGAGAAGGTGGCAGGTATGGGAGCAGTGATGAACACTATTAGAAAAAGAGGTACTTCCAGAATCTGGGACACTTGTTAAAATACAGGTTTCTTGTCTTTCACCTATGTACTTGAATCAGTTACTTCCGGGAGAAGCCTGGTTAAGTTGTATATTTAACAAGTGCCCCAGGTGATTCTTCCTGGAAAACTTGGGGGAGTATTTTATAAGTTCCACTCCTCTTTCCAAAGGTATTTATTTCTGGGAAGTTTGGGAGAGGATTCTGGAAGAGTGTTAAAGTCTTTGAGCTTGGGCCCCAATGCAGTTTAGGAGGCCTCTGAGCAAGAACATTTACCTGAACAAAAGCAGGCTTTATGAAAGGGAAGGAGTTGGTGTATTTATGAAAATTCAGTGAGGAAAACTTGAGACTGACACTGTACTGGATGTGGATCGGTGTAGTTGTACAACTTTGGGAGTGGGTAGGTGGGTAAAAATAATGCCATGTAGGTTTTGATGATGTCTACCAATGAAGGAGTGAGGGCATTTATTTTCTGATTTATTGGAAGGAGGAGAAGGAAGTGAGGAAGCATCTGTGTTTGCTTAAATTCTAATCAGGGTTTATATACTTGAATAAATACTGAGAAATTCAAAGATGATGTGCACGGGTATTTGGCTTCATACTAAACTCACTTGTACTTTCATGAAAAGCAGTTAAAAAACATTTTGGATTTATTGTTAGAATAGGCAAAAACCGGGGCGCCTGGGTAGCTCAGTCAGTTAAGTGTCTGACTCTTGGTTTCAGCTCAGGTCATGATCTCAGAGACATGATCGAACCCCCTCCCCCACCGCCGTTGGACTCCTCGCTCAGCATGGGGTCTGCTTGAGATTCTCTGCCTCTCCCTCTGCCCCTCCCTCCCACTTGCTAGCTTGTAACCACTCCTCTCTTTCTCTAAAATAAATAAATCTTAAAAAAAAAGAATAGGCAAAACCAGCCTTCCCACAAGAAGGAGTAAGACCTCAAGTGGATAATTTTAGTTGTCCGCTTGTCTCCATGGAGTGTCAAAGCAACACTTAACATACTGGTTACCATGAGTTCTATGTCAGGGATGTGGGCAGGAGTGCTCAGGGGAAAGAGGGATAAAGAAAATTATTACTGTCATATTTGAATGCCCCCCCCCAAAAAAATACTTTTTTTTCCTTCCAGTATCAACAAATGCCTGGGCCCACTCAGATCTTCTGAATTTTAACATGAGGACTGAGCATCTGGTGATTCTGATGTACAGTGCAGACAGACAGCCCTTACTGACCACACATACAGGTGGACAGCCAGCCAGTGAGATCTGTTTTACTAAATGCACAGAAGCCTGCTAGAAGTTTCTCACCAATGCATTGATTCCCATGCCTCCAAAAGTTAGATTCTGCTATTGGATTATGAGGGATTGTGCAGAAAGGAAAATTTTTATATGTGTATATATGTGTAATACATATATATGTATATGTACACTTACTTTTTTTTTGAGAGAGCTCGGGAAGCGGGTTGCAGAAGGAGAGAGAGAATCTCAAGCAGGCTCCACTCCCAGCTCAGAGCCCAGGGCTCAATCTCAGAACCCTGAGATCATGACCTGAGCCAAAATCAAGAGTCAGATGCTTAACTGACTGAGCCACCCAGGCACCCCGAAAGGAAATTTTAAAGCCAGCTTTATTATTCCATCTTCAGAATTGGAGTAGTATGAGAAGTCCACCAAAGGAAAAGTTACAGTGAGACAAAATTACAGTAAAGAATTGCAGTAGGATGTCCAGGGAGTCCTTTAATCTTGTCCTCCTGCTCCCACTGTCTTCCTTTCCTCCAGCCCTTTGAGCTTCCAGTCCTTGAGCAGGTCCATTGCCAGTCTGCAGATAAACTTGTGTCAGGGTACAAAGTAAATTAGTTTGCAGATTTTAAAGATACCTTGAATATAATAGTTTTATATTTCCTTTTTATGTTTTGCTGTCATAGGTATCAACCATTATTGAGGGACTGCTGAAAGAAGTTTCTTTCAAATCTTATAGGTCAAATAGTTTTGCTGAGACATATTCGGGAATTAGTTTCTCTTTCAGATGGTTCATCATTTTGAATTTTATTTGGAAAAAAGTCATGATGATTTTTTAAATTAAGTTTTTAGAAAATTACAGGAGTAACACATGCCCATTAATAAAAATCTTTTGGATAATTTTGTCAACTCTGTCATCTCTTATTCTCATGTTCTTGAACTCCTGTTAGACAGATGGCCATGTGGATCTATCCTCTGTCTCTTCTCTCATTTTTTAATGTCTTTATCTCCTCTCCATTTTGTGAGTTTTTCTATTTCTATTTTGCAGTCATTTTAAAGTCTAGACATTTTCTAGTTCTCTATGCCTTTTTTGATAGAATCCTATTCTTGTTTTGTGTCCATATTACTTTCCTGTAGCTTTATTTGTCAGAAGAGAGGGAGCACAAGCAGGAGGAGTGGCAGGTAGAGGGAGAAGCAGGCTCCTCCTGAGCAGAGACCTGGAACCGGATGTGGGGCGGATGCTGGCTTAATCCCGGGACCTAGGAATCAAGACCTGAGCCAAAGGCAGATGCTTGACCGACTGAGCCACCCAGGCGTCCCTCTTCTGTAGCTTTAAAGATATGTAGATATGTATGCCTGTTTCTCCCACAGGCCTCTAGTAAAGGGGAGAGCAGTTTATGTGTTCTGTAAGTGGGAGGGTTATGCGGTGGGTGGACAGGTAGGCTTCCCTAGGAGGGAGCAGGCTGGAGACCTCCACCTTTGCCAAAGCTGGGAAGACTTCTTTCTGTTTGCTAATTTAACTCCTCACTCTACTTTTTAAATATTCTTGAGGTCAGAGTTAGACTTTGATCTGGTCTGCTTTTCTTTCTTTTTCTTTCGCTCTCTCTTTCAAGTTTTTATTTATGTATTTATTTAGTCATCTCTACACCCAATGTAGGGCTCAAACTTACAGCCCCGAGATCAAGAGTCTCATGCTCTTCTGACTGAGCCAGCCAGGCGCCCCCAGTCTGCTTTTCCTTTAGCTCTGTCACCCTTGGTAGCCCTTCCAAGGCATATATCCCACTTTTCTTTAAAGCATTCTCTGGTTCTGTCCCACAGGCAGAAGCCACCCTTGCTGGCCTCCGTCTGAGAGGGGTAGTAGGGTAACTAGCACAGCTGTTTCAGAAGTCAGAGTTGAATTAATTACCCTAACAATTGCCCCTCAGCTTTTCCTGCCCTTTTTCTTTGTTGACTCAGCTTGTAGTTTCTTCAGAGCTCCCTTGGGAAGAACCATATTTAATGGACCTTTGGTAACTTGTACTGCATTTTCCTCCACTCTGATTCCTCTGCTAATGCAAACCTGTCAGTTTCTACCCTCCTGGAGTTCTTCCAAATTTTTGGCCCATTGATGGCGTCCTTTCTTGTCTTCCCATATTATTGTTTCATTCTTTTTAAAAATTTGAATACACATACTTTATTCCTGAAAGCTCTTAGGAAAGAGAGAGTGAATGTATGTTCTACTCCATACCTGGTAACCTATTGAGTGTAACATACCGATTACCTTTTTTTTTTTTAATTATTTGTTTCAATTCCCATTTTATCTTTTTTTTTTTAAGATTTTATTTATTTATTTGTCAGAGAGAGAGACAGAACACAAGCAGGGGGAGAGGCAGGCAGAGGGAGAAGCAGGCTCCCTGCCGAGCAAGGAGCCCGATGTGGGACTCAATCCCAGGACCCTGGGATCATGACCCGAGCCGAAGGCAGCCGCTTAACCGACTGAGCCAGCCAGGCGTCCCTCAATTCCCATTTTAAAAATGAGTGGTAGGAATAGAGATTTTATTTTATTTATTTATTTTTTTTAAGATTTTATTTATTTGCCAGAGAGAGAGAGTGTGAGAGCACAAGCAGGGGGAGCGGTAGGCAGAGGGAGAAGCAGGCTTCCCGCTGAGCAGGGAACCCGATGAGGGACTTGATCCCAGGACCCTGGGACCATGACCAGAGCCGAAGGCAGACGCCCAACTGACTGAGCCACCCAGGTGTCCCAGGAATAGAGATTTTAAAGCTGTTAACAATTTCACTTCAGATTGTAAAAGATGATTCTTTTCGTGCATGTGCCTTAATTATTCAAGGCAGGCCATGGAAATTTATATGTGAAAATTGTTTTCCCCTATTTCAAGTGACTGAAAATCTTCCACTGGTTTTGTGAAATGTATACAAAGTGGCTGTAAAATTTCATTTCAGTATAATCTAGGACAGGGGTCTGCAAACTTCTGCTGTAAAGTAGGAAGTATTTTAGGCTTTGTGGGCCATACATCTGTGTCACACCTACTCAACTCTGCCATTGTAGTGTGGAAGCAGCCCTAGACAGTACATAAGCTTATGGACCCTGAAATTTGAATTTCATATAGTTTTCCCATGTCATGAAATACTATGATTTTTTTTTCAAACGTTAAAAAATGTGCAAGATTACCAGCAGCACAAAACAGGGTGCCGGCTAGATGCAGCTCATGGGCTGTAGTTGGTGGACTCCTGATTACAAGGGAAAAAGTCTGTACTATCAGCAGATTTTTTTCCTTTTAGCTTTCATGTTTCCATTCATAACCGTAAAAATGGACCATTTTCTTGGGCATCATGTAGTAACACAGACTTAATGTCTTAGTGGAGAGCAGTTGTCCCACCAGCTTCTGTCAGTTTCTACCTTTTCACATTTCACTTCAGAGCATTATGCTAGAAAAACCCAGTTTGTAGAAATGGTTGGTCAACCAACAGTTGAGCACCAATTAAAACAGTTAACCTAAGCTTTGATTGTGGAGGGATTTCTTTTTCCTTAGTGATATTTTCTAGACGAATCTGGCTTGACTAAAGGTATGGCTCAGCCTGGAAAACCTTTTGGCATTCTTGTTTAGTGTGTGACTGCTGCCTAGTGAGGAAAGGTCGTTTGGATTGTCACACTGTGTCTAGGTGTTTGTATTTTTAGACACGTTAGGTTGAGAGTCATGACCTTCACTTGGTATCTCTAGTAAGGCCACGCAGGTTGTTGCTCTGCTTTGTACACTTTGTGACATGCCAGCGTGTGTGCCGTGTTGGCAGTGACGTTGGCAGATGGAGAAGGTGGAATTCGACCTCTGTTTGTTCCTGTGTGTGCCCTGGCAAGGCACCCTTGCAGTTGTCCTGACTGTCCGTCCTGCCGGAGATGCTGATGAGCAACAGTTCAAGGTGCAGGTAACTTGTCTCCGAGGCCAGACCCCTCAGTAGTTGTGCAATCTTGAAAAACTGTGTACTGATCTCATAACCTCAGTGTCTGTTGCTCTCAAATGATGACTGCAGGACCTACTTGATGGATTGTTGGAAAGAATAATGAAAATACTTGGAAGTAGTATGGCATATGCCGGGCTCTCCGATGTTAACAAACAGCCTTCTCTTTAAACCCAGAAAGTGAACTTTGCTAAATAGAATAGAATAGCTAACATTTAACTGACCACTTAGGATTACTAGGTATATCTAGTTTAACTCAATCCTCGCAGTAACCTGGTGAAGTAAATTAGAGTGATCCCCAGCTGTAGAAACTGAGGCACAAAAAAGGTGAATAACTTGTTCAGGATCTTATTTTTTTTTTTTTTTTTTTTTTTAAAGATTTTATTTATTTATTAGAGAGAGAGCACATGAGAGGGGGGAGGGTCAGAGGGAGAAGCAGACCCCCTGCTGAGCAGGGAGCCCGATGCGGGACTCGATCCCGGGACTCCAGGATCATGACCTGAGCCGAAGGCAGTCGCTTAACCAACTGAGCCACCCAGGCGCCCTGTTCAGGATCTTATTGGTAAAAGGAGGAGCTGGGATTTGACGCAAGCCAGCCTAACTTGAGTCCCTGGGTTGAAGACTGTTTTTGCTTCTGCTGAACTGTAGCCTGATGTTACTGAGAGAAGTTGAGGCTTTGGCCATAGGACTTTCACGTACTAACATACTTGATAGCTAAGTGCTCTGTGCATGCCTGTCACATTTAATCCGTGATGCTCAGTAACAAATTTGAAGACTGGACACTGACTAAAATATTTAATCCTCACCAGAAAATGGTATCTTCCTAAATTGGCACTTAGAATCCAGGATCCAGGAATTAATGTACTTCACGTCCACAGTCATATGCAAAATTTGAAGGTGCTTACGTGCATTTACCAGGTGGACCTGCATACTAATGCAGAGCGAGGGCCGGCCCCAACTGCAGTCTCACAAAATTCTAGAAAGATAGTTACTTTTCATAGTGACTCGGGACAAGTCACTTAAACTTCTGAATCTCAGTGTCTTCATCTGTGAAAGAGCCAAGGAGTTCTTGAGAGTAACAGATATCACAAGTAAAAGTGCTCAGCATACCATGAAGTGCTCTACTCTACCAGTGTAAGGCGGTTCCCCTGTCAGTGTTTGACAGGTTCCTTGGCACTTTGCTGTCTCTTGGCATCATTTCTTTCTTATTTATTTATTTAATTCCAGCATGGTCAGCACACAGTGCTAGAGTAAAGTTTCCGCATCTTTTCTTTTATCAACATTTTTAAAGGTACCGGGCTAGGTATTTGAGGAAATGGTAAACAAGGTAGACACAGTCCCTGTCCTCTTGGAACTCACAGTCTAATAAGTAAAGGACAGGGTTTGTAGTTCAAATGTCAAGGACAACTTAAGAGAAGCAGGCCAGGTGGAAGGAAGAGAGAGCCACCAGGGCTTGATTCATAAAGCTGTGCAGGCAGGGAAGCTAAAAATCTGTATTTATTCAGTAAATATTAAATAAATATACCTCATACCCAGCATCCAGGCTGGTTATGTTGCTTATCTTGTGGATATTACCACTCATTTGTCTTGAAGGTGGCTACATTTATTCAGGGGCTCTAAGAAGCCTAATGAAAATTTGCTTGCTACAATGATGTAAACTTTCTGAGGTGGTTCAACACATGGCCAGTAGATGGCAGCAAAGGATTGCTGTTACCATGATGCCTTCCTGTGACGTCTGTCGTTTACAGTTTTTGTGCGCTTTGAGGTTCCCTTGGGCCGAGGTTGGTCAGCTCCAGCAGCTTCCCAGGTGTGTATGCAGATTATCCTGGTTTTGTTTAGTTTTTGGTGTTTCATCAGCTTTTTTTTGGCCAAGCCACAGTTTCAGGAGACCAAGCTCAAACTAATCGTGAGAGAAATTCACAGACTGAATTGTTCGGGCAAACTCCAGTGTGCAACTGCTGGGTAACTAGAGACACATTATGTGGAGAGATGTCTTTCTGGTATGATTTCTAAGTGCTGTTAGGACTGCTTGGGATGGTAGGCCCAGTCAGTTTGGGACTCAAATGTTAGGATTCTCGTCCAGCATTCTGATTATTGGTGTGAAAGTGTTTCATTAAACCCTGATCATTTCCCTCTGATGGTTGGCACTCTTAGGAACTTATATTGTGGTCTGCCTATTGCTTCAGAAGTATGTATAATTGGTGATATAAAGAGTAAACATGTATTCTATATTTTAGTGATTCGCCCACTTTTGCTCTGTTTTCTAGGAAAGAGATGACCAAACGGGGGGATGTTTACATACTACTACTGTATTTCGGGAATCTCAATCTCAATTCTCTGGCAAATCTTTAAAGGCTATTATGAGGGAGGGAAGAGTTATTTGTTCCTATAAAGTAAAATAGCAGTTATTAATGTAAGGAATGAAGGCATCCAGTTCTAAATGGAAATGGAAATATGCTTATAGAAAGAAGAAAAGGCAGGGGATTGGAGTGGTATTGTTAAATCATAGCTAGGCATAAGAAATAAAGCTATTTTGATCTGCCTATTGTCTGTATAAATTATATAATGTGTATCACACTGAGGATGATGGCTGATACTTTTCCTAGTAAAATGCTGAGGAAAGAAATGAACTTTGGGGGAAAAATACAGTATGGGGTCAAATCAAAAATACCCATATCCAAATACATGTAAAATCGTCCTAGAAGCCAGTATGAGTGCCGAATAAAGTTTAACAGAGGTTTTGTCAAGATTTTGTACTTTTCAGTATCTTAATTACTATGGGGATGAATATTTGTGCTGTCTCGCCCGAAAAAATTGGCTTTGGATGTTGAGCTATTCTGAACCTTGGACGATTTTTTTCAAAGCTCCATATAGCAACCCCTTTTACGGCATAAACCTTAATTAAGTAGGATGGCTTGAAATCTGGGAATCAGACATGTATTTATGTGTGGAAAGAATTTTTTTTTTTAAAGATTTTATTTATTTATTTGAGAGAGAGAGAGTGAGAGAGAGCGAGTACATGAGAGGGGGGAGGGTCAGAGGGAGAAGCAGACTCCCCGCCGAGCAGGGAGCCCAATGCGGGACTCGATCCAGGGACTCCAGGATCATGACCTGAGCCGAAGGCAGTCGCTCAACCAACTGAGCCACCCAGGCGCCCCTATTTTTTTATTTTTTTTAAAGATTTTATTTATTTATTTGAGACAGAGAGAATGAGAGACAGAGAGCATGAGAGGGAGAAGGGTCAGAGGGAGAAGCAGACTCCCCGCCGAGCAGGGAGCCCGATGCGGGACTCGATCCCGGGACTCCAGGATCATGACCTGAGCCGAAGGCAGTCACTTAACCAACTGAGCCACCCAGGCGCCCTGGAACGAATTTTTTAAAATTCGTTCATACTCTAAAAGAAAAAAATGTGTTTTTTTTTTCAAGCCTTCTGATTTTTTTTTATTACTCAAAGAAGCTTCATTTTTTTATTTAGCTTTCTGACTCTGTGCTTGGGCTTTCAACACTTTCACAACGATTTTCTGCTCCTCGATAAGGAAAGCACGCTTGATCCTGTCACAAACACTTAGCACACATGGTACCACCATAGGCCCTGCTGACGTGTTTTTTCGTTTTGGGCAACCTCATAAGGACTTTAGGTTATTTTTCTAAAAACGGGTGAGAAACAATGAGAGTGGTTACTAAGTTACTTCCTCGTTGTAAAAAGGGCATAGTAAGAGTAGCTGCCTCTTAGGATTTGTAATGAGATTTAATAGAAAATGCAGTCAAAACAGGCAGAATTTGTAAATGGTGCATGTTAAGTTCAGTAATCCTTAGCTGTCACAGGCATCATTTTTATGACGGGTGGGAGAGGGAAGAAAGGTGCCCCATAATCTTTGCTTTCTTTTGTTTTCAAATTTACATAGCCTTACTACACTTACGTCCCTAACGTGGGTCTAAGCCTTGGTTGGCACTGTTTCAAGTACAAAAATAATACGTGTAGTCTTTAGTGTTCACTTTTACTTAATTCCCTAGCTTGGGATTTTGCACTTGTTTTGACATGATGGCTATATGATACCAGAAAGTTTTGGAAAATACAGTCTTGAGAAATAACTAAGTAAGCTCGAATGTTCTTGGGACTAGAAGCAGAAAAGAAAAACCGAACGCATGGGAAGAAAATGTATTGGGACTTCCCCAAATCCTTTCTGATTCCTCTGGTTTCATGACTTTATGAAAAGAATATTTTTGAAGTATAGAAAAATCTAGGTTGGATATCAGAAATAAAAGACAGAAGTAAGGGAAGAGTATCCCTGATTCGGGGATAGTTGTAGTCTCCAGAGCAGCATGGAGATAGCTTTACAGCAGTGACCTCTCAGCTTCTGTGGTCGTACGCTCTGCCGGTTTAAAACAAATGTAGGTATGTGCTCTATGTTCGTATGAATCATATACTTGTCTGCTTCCAATCTGTTGTTTGTCTCGTCTTTTTTTTTAGATAAAAAAGTTCTCATTTTCTTCCCAGGGGATTGCCTTATTTCATGTCCCCCAGAACAGGATGTCCACACTTAAATGATGGTTGATCTGGAATAGAAATTCTCACTTTTTACTCTCTGGATCCTTTTACATTCTTAAAAAATTCTGAGGACCCAAAGAACTTTTTGTTTATGTGGGTTATGTATTCATATGCATGTCGATAGATATGTTAGAAAGTAGAACATTTAGTATAATAAAGTCAATATTAACATAAATAACATTTTTATGGAAAAGTAGCTATATTTTCCAAAACAAAAAGACATTAGTTAAAAGAATGGCATTGTTTTACATTTTTGGAAATCTCTTGGAGTCTGGCTTAATAGGAGACTGCTAGGATTCTCATACCTGCTTCTACATTCAATATGTTGTGATATGTTGTTTTGGTTAAAGTCTTTGAAGAAAATCCAGTCTCTCACAGTTAATGTAGTTGGAAAAAAGTTATTTTAACAGCGTTTTTAGATCATTGTGAATATACTTTGTGGTAGATTCTATGTTAGTAGTTATTTGCAACATGGAATCTGGTGCCGTATCAGTGAACTTTTTGTATTCTGTGACTTATTTAAAATCAGTTGATCTGTCTGGTATTTTGAACGGATTTTTTACCCATGAATGATTTTGTATCGGTCATTTGGAAAATGTTGGTTAACTGGGCTATGCAGATCTTTCAAATATTATACAATATCAAAAAACAGCGTTAGTTAATAATACTACCCATCTTGTCAGAAGTCTTTAAGTTATTGGGAACCTGTCCTGCTCCTGATGGCAGATAAAAGTTTTCTAAAGTTTTCCCTTGAAAATTTTTATCATTGACACAAAAATGGTCTTGTTTTCCTTAAAGTGACAGGCTCACTTAATACATTTTAGTGAAAATACCTTGATATTCTTCCGAATCTGATTAACTACAGTTTGTCAGGTTTACCTTTGGGCAAAAATGGTGTTCCATGAAAAAAAAGGGGCTAGTTCATTTTGCAACCCTCGTGCTTTTCTATAAGATGTTCTATTTTGGTATGCAGCAAAAGTGCTTTATGTGTATCTTCCATTGTCACATATTAAAAAGACATGTCGGGACGCCTGGGTGGCTCAGTTGGTTAAGCGACTGCCTTCGGCTCAGGTCGTGATCCTGGAGTCCTGGGATCGAGTCCCGCATGGGGCTCCCTGCTCGGCGGGGAGCCTGCTTCTCCCTCTGCCTCTGTCTCTCTCTCTCTCTCTCTCTGTCTCTCATGAATAAATAAATAAAAATCTTAAAAAAAAAAAAAAAGACATGTCATTAAGGTTCCAGATTTAACAAAAACACTACTTCCTCATTAAGGACATTTTTAGGTAAAACTGACTTTTTTAAAACTGAGGGTGTGTGGTGGTGGTGAATACTATGGCTACTTGTGGAGTCTGATGCCAGTGCCTGATTCGTGCTAAGGCAGCAGCAGTTTTAACACGTTTGTGGGTACAACAGAGAGCAAACACGGTAAAACAGGAAAGTGGTGTCTTAGTATTATTATGAAAGTAGTTTTGGCCATGCATACCTACCTCTGAAAGGGTCTCAAACATCCCCAAGGGTCTCTATCTATACTCTCGGAAGACTGCTACTAGAACAGTTTCACTAGTGGGTTGTAAACTCAATTTCAGTGGGTCAAGACCAGCATTTTTAAAAAATGAAAGGGAATACCGAAGGAAGTAGCACATATGTACTGTAGAAAAAATAATTATTTTGTGAAACCCATCAGAGATGCCACGGGTGTGTACTGAGTTGGGAATGTTGGCTTTGTCACGTGAATTTTTACATTGACTGGCTTAAAATATGTATCTTACAAGTTATACATATAAGTATATAAATATTCATGTGCATTTATTCTATATGTTCACACAGTAACATGTGAAATGACATTTTTAACTTAAAGTGTTCATCACCGCAGAAATGCAGTATCTGCTGAGGAGTGATTAGACAAGGCATGAGGACCACCTTGGGCCAAAAATAAATAAATAAACCCAAGCAAAATTCCTAGGTGTAATCGTTTTATAAAAAATGTTTTAGGGACGCCTGGGTGGCTCAGTCAGTTAAGCATCATGATCTTTGGGGTCCTGGGATCGAGGGCTGCATCGGAAGCGGGGAGTCTGCTTCTCCCTCTCCCTGCCGCTCCCCCTGCTTGTGCTCGCGCTCTCTCTGGCAAATAAATAAATAAATTTTTTTTTTAAAGATTTTATTTATTTATTTGAGAGAGAGAGAATGAGAGAGAGAGAGAGAGCACATGAGAGGGGGGAGGGTCAGAGGGAGAAGCAGGCTCCCTGCCGAGCGGGGAGCCCGATGCGGGACTCGATCCCGGGACTCCAGGATCATGACCTGAGCCGAAAGCAGTCGCTTAACCAACTGAGCCACCCAGGCGCCCCTAAATAAAATATTTTTTAAAAGTTTTAGACTCATGTCTTTATTTTTATCCTCACAATAATCCTGGACATATAAAGATATAAGATATATGTTTGTGGCATGGGAAAAAAGCAGGTAGATGGCAGAGACAGCTAAATGGTTAGCTAATGGCAGACAGCAAGTGGAAAACCAGTCCTACAATACACATATCTGTAATTATCTCTGTATCTATGTATTTGTGTGTGTAGTAAGTGAAACGTGAATTCATCCTGATATCTCTGACTCTAGCTCAGTACCACATGATTCATCCTAGCCTTTTTTCCTTGCCTATCTGTAACTTCATTGTCTGTCAGTTGAGAAATACGGCTTGCACCATCTACTGTCCATTCACTTGTTCAACCCCAGTATGTTGTGAAGCAGTTTGGGAATTGTTAACACCTACTACCCCTGTGAGAAACTTTACTTAACTACATGCAGTTCCTTTAGTCTTGAGCTGGATAGTTTCCATTAAAACGCTGTTTTCCAAAATTACTCAGGTCACAGCTCCTTTTTTAATGAACCCCTTTTGTGAGATTGCCATACATTTGTTAGATTCATTTGTCAAAATCTGCGCTCCGTTTTGAGCTGATTCCATCTTCTGATGTTTTAAATTTGTACACGTTAAAGTTCATTCTTTTTGATGGGCAGCTGTATGGATTTTGACAAATGCATAGGGTGTGTATCCACCACCCTACCACTGTACAGAGCAGTTCCATCACCCTCAATTCCCCTAGTCAGCCACTGCTCCCCTGCAACCCCCATCCTCTGGCAGCTACCAATCCGCATAGTTTTGCCTTTTCCAGAGTGTCATATGAACAAAACCATTTAATATGTAAGTTTTAGGGTCTGGCTTCGTTCACTTACAAAATGCATTTGAGATTCATTCATGTTGCCTGGGTGTATCTTGCAAACCAACAGCTTGTTCCTTTTCTTTGCTGGATACTGTTTCATTATAAGGATGTACTATAGTTGTTTATCCATTCACAAGGTGAGGGCCTTTCTGGATTGCTTCCAATTTGGGGTGATTATTAAAACTGCTTCTTAACATTTGTGTACATATTTTTTGCATGAACATAAGTTTTCCGTTCACTGAGGTAAAATACCTATGGGCATGAGTTTTGAGCCATATGGTAAGTCTATGTTTAATTTGTAAAAACCTTCCAAACTGTCTTCCAGAGGAGCTGTACGTGGGAAGCAATAAATGGCAGTTTGTGAAGGAGTGGTATTTCATATTTCAATGTTTGATAGACACACCAGTAAAGCCATCAGGGCCTGGGCTTGATAATGCAGTATCTTTGCTGCCCTAGTTGAAATACTCCCATAGAGCTCGAGGGGCTGGGGGGATGAGCTCCGGTGCAGGAATGACACAGATTACACAGTTCTTACCTGAAGTGCACTAGCTTCTGTGAATAAAAGCTTCTCTTTGCTATATGCCTTTGGTCTATATCCAGAGGATTGGAGTAGTTGGTTTTGACAGTTCTGTTCAGGTTTATAGTGCTTTTGGGGAGAGGATTTGTGGGCTTCCTCGTGCCTATCATGTCCAGGGTCTCCTGCTTCAGTGGTTTTCCCTCTATTGTGTCACCCCCACTAGCAAACAAACATATAATAGCCTCCAAAAATTCTCTTGCCTCCATCTCTAGCCACAACTCCATTTCTCTCCTCTTTCAGGGCAGAATTTCCTCAGATTACTTCTCTGCTCTGTCCTATTTCCTCTTTTCCCCACAACTCCACCAAAAATTGGAAATCACTCTTGTTAAAGCCACTCAAGTCTTCCGTGTTGCTAAATCCAGATGGTCGGTCTGTATTTTTCTTGAACTATCAGGAGCATTTGACACAGGAGGTAACTACAGCTACTTCAAGGATGAAACACTTTCTTTACTTTGTTCCCAGGAAGATCATGCTCCCTTTCTTCTTTTCCAACTTCTCTGGCATGCCATCCTCAAGATTTTCACCACATCTTCCCCAATTTGCCCCAGAGCTCAGTCCTTGGACCTGTTTTCTCTCTTAACTCACTTTAGTCTCAAGTGTCCACTAACTTCTCCCAAATATTTATTTCCAGTTTGCTCCTCTCTCCTAAGCCTCAGTCATATCTAATTACCACACTCCTATTTTCTGCCAACCCCATCAAATCTTCCTAGCCGGTACTTGCAACTTTCATCTTTCTAATTGCTCTGCTGGCAACCTTTGGGACTCTTTTGGTTATTCTTTCTCTCTCAAACCATATCCAGGTTATCATTAAAACTTACTGGCTCCAATTAGAATTTTTCCAGAATCCAGCCACTTTAACTGCTATCACTAGTCAGAGCCACCACTGTCTTTTGCCTGGATGATTATTAATTGTCCTCTAATGGGTTTTCTCTGTCTGCCCTTAGTTCCCTACAGTGTAATGTTTTTGGGGTTTTTTTTTAAAGATTTTTATCTGACAGCGTGCACCCGCAAGCAGAGGGAGCAACAGAGGGAGAGGGTGAAGCAGGCTCCCCACCGAGCAGGGAGCCGGATGTGGGACTCATCCCAGGATCCTGGGATCCTGATCTGAGCTGAAAGCAGATGCTTAACAAAATGAGCCACCCAGGCGTCCCCAGTGAGATTTTTTTTTTTTTTTTAATGTAAATCAGATTCTTACTCCTGCTTAACATTCTCCAGTGGCTTCCCATATCAGATAAAAGCTCAAGTCCTTAGAATGGACTACAATGGGCTATATAATCTGCCCCCCTGTCCTCACTGCCTCCCTGACCTCATCGTTTTATTCAGTGTGTTGCTATTTATCAGCCTTGCCAAGCATGTTCCTTTCTCAGGCCCTTTGCATTTGCTGTTCTGTCCAGAATGTTCTTCCATTGTGTCTACATTAAGACTTCAGATTTATTTCCTTACCACCTTCAGGTCTCTGCTCAAATTCCATCTTTTAGTGAGACTTCCTGCATCCCACGTAAATAGCAACTCCCCACCTGCTAGCATTCCCTATTTCCTCTTCCTCCTTTATTTTTCTCCATAGCACTTTTCACCATATGACCATCGTCTTGTATTTCCCCACTGCAGTGCAAGCTTAGAGGACAGAGGACAGAGATCTTAGTCTGTTTGTTCACTGATCTACCTCCAGTGGGATAGAGTACTAGTCTGGTGTCCAGTGTGCGTATGTGTGTTTGGGAGAGAGAGGCAAGAAATTATGGTGGCTACCTATCTATGATGGACCAAGTAAGTGGTTTACTCAGGAATTAAAGCTCCATATTTTAAGTCTTATTTTTTTACAGCCTTTCTGATTATTGTTACCTGTCCTGATTGTTTTAACCCTTACTATACCCTATACCCTAGTAAGCACTCAGTTTTTCTCTATTAGTTGATGTGTATTAATCTTTCCCCAAATACTTGGTAACTTCTCGGGAGAAAAGATAACATGTATCTTACTGGTATGAAGTGCCCTTTTCAAAGCTCAGAGAATAGGGAAATAAGGATGTAAAATCAACATACTGCTGGTAAATTATCCCAGAGGACTGTGAGATTAGATTATGAAGATTAAAGTTTTGCCCCAGACCACACCCAAGAGAGTGAAAGGTAGAGGTGATTCAATTGCAGAGTGTGCTGTGAGGACACAGCCTGACACATAGGGGGCCCTCGAGTGTGCAGGAGAAGGTGGACTGGTAGAGACATCTTTCAGAATTATCTGGCTCTCTCCTAATTCAGACTCACTATACCACAGGTTAATTTGTTAATCAGCTTCCTAGGTACTTTAGTATTAGAAGGCATGTGCTATGTCACTTTGTTACTACATAACTTGATACTCACATTTGCATTAGTCCACCTTAGGGACCAATCCTTTAGTTCCTGTAAGATCTAAGCAACAGAGACAGGACTGTAATAAATACTCCTTAATAATATCCCTCTACCTAGTCTCTTATTTGAAACTGAGCCTAATGACATCTTTCTCAGGTAAATGAATCTGCAGTGAAATAAGAACAAAAGGTCTGTGCTAGTAAAACTTTTTTTTTTTTTAAGATTTTTTTTTTATTAATTTATTTGAGAGAGAGAATGAAATAGAGCATGAGACAGGGGAGGGTCAGAGGGAGAAGCAGACTCCCCGCTGAGCAGGGAGCCCGATGCGGGACTCCGATCCTGGGACTCCAGGATCATGACCTGAGCCGAAGGCAGTCGCTTAACCAACTGAGCCACCCAGGCGCCCCATGTGCTAGTAAAACTTTTTTAAAGGCTATTTTCAGTGCATTCCATACCTAAGTACAGTTGACTCTTGAACAACATAGGGAGGGTGGGGGAACTAAACCCCTGCACAGTCAAAAATTTGCATGTAAGATTTGACTCCCCCAAAACTTTACTAATAGCCTGCTGTTGACCAGAAGCCTTACTGATAACATACACAGTTGATTAGCACATATTTTGTATGTTATTTGTATATTCGTATAATAAAGCTAGCTAAAGAAAAGAAGGTGCTATTAAGAAAATCATAAGAGAAAATACACTTAGTACTGTACTATAAAAAACCCACATATAATTGGATCACATGTTTAAGCCTGTGTTGTTCAGTTAGCTGTACTGTTAACACATGAAATTGTCCATCCTGGGTCTCAAATAGAGGAATGGTACGTGCAAGTTTTGTTTTTTTTTTAATTTTGTCAGCGTGCACGAGAGCAAGAGCACGCGGGGTTGGGGGAGCAGAAGAAGAAGCGGGCTCCGCGCTGAGCAAAGAGCCCGATGTGGGACTTGCTCCCAGGACCCTGGGATCATCACCTGAGCCAAAGGCAGACGCTTAACCGACTGAGCCACCCACGTGCACGTTTTCTTAATAGAAATATGTATGTCTCTAGTACAAGTAATAGAGATGTTATTTTGAAGTTGCCACCTATTGTAACCTAGATGCATTTTTCCGAAAATTCTTGAGGAAATTAGGATCCTTTAACAAGCCCTCATTTGAAAGGTCTGTAAGCAGGTCTAGAGAGTTGTGCACAGCTAAACAGTTATAGAACAGCACTGGGATTGGTCTGTGGATACCTATCCCATTCAAGGCCTTACTACTTAGCCATGCTACAGTGTGTTCTTCATCTTTTTTGCTGCAAAGCTTTGTCTTTTGAGGGTAGTTTTAATTTTTGAAAACCACCAGAACACTTTGAGAGGCCCAGCCACAAATAAGATGATCAAATTTAATAATCTGCTGGTGGTCCAAAATGAGTTGGCTTTGGCAAGAGTGTTTTCCTTGAGTGTGTGGCTAATAGCCTATAAATGCATTTTCAAAACTAAACCGAAAAAAGGACAACAGAATGATGGAATTAGAATATTTATTTGCTTCCTTTCACATCTACACAACAGTGTCAGAATAACAACCCAAATACTACCATTACTGATTATGATCACTGAAAAGTTTATAATTTTTTTTTTAAAGATTTTATTTATTTATTTGACAGAGAGAGACACAGCGAGAGAGGGAACACAAGCAGGGGGAGTGGGAGAGGGAGAAGCAGGCTTCCCGCAGAGCAGGAAGCCCGATGCGGGACTCTATCCCAGGACCCTGGGATCATGACCTGAGCCGAAGGCAGCCGCTTAACGACTGAGCCACCCAGGCACCCCAAAGTTTATAGTTTTTTTAAGTTTATTTTTCAATTTTTTTTGTAACCTCTACACCCAATGTGGGGCTCGAATTCACAACCCTGAGATCAAGAATTGCATGTTCTTCCAACTGAGCCAACCAGGTGCCCCCAGTTTGAAATTTTTTAATTGAATATATTTTCCTCATTCTGGTCCCTGCCCCCCCTTTCAGTTGTATTAAGTCTTCATAAGTTCCTTGTGGGATCACATAGGCATTATATATTGTATTCTCTCAACCTCATTTAGACTTGATTTTCTAAGTAGCTGTGTGTTTAATGCTTACCACCCATCTTATATCTAAGTCTTGCTGATCATTTTGTTCTGAATTTGTGCTTTAGTTCCAGAGGTGGCAAAAATTTTTCTGCCAAGGACTGGATAGTAAACATTTAGGCTTTGAAGGCCAAAAGTGATTCTATTCCATATTGTGTATGTGTGTGTGTGTGTGTCTGTTTGTGTGTTTATTTTTTTTAAGGATTTTATTTGAGAGAAAGAGAGAAAGACCACGAGATGGGGGAGGATCAGAGGGAGAAGCAGATTCCCTGCTGAGCAGGGAGCCAGATGCAGGACTCCATGCTGGGACTCCAGGATCATGTTTATGTGTTTAACACCCCTTTAAAACCATTCCTAGCTCGAGGACTATAGAGAAATACCTCTGGCTACAGTTTGTCAACCCTGCTCTATAGTTTCCTCAAGAAGGGCTCATGGAGGGGCGCCTGGGTGGCTCAGTTGGTTAAGCGACTGCCTTCGGTTCAGGTCATGATCCTGGAGTCCCGGGATCGAGTCCCGCATGGGGCTCCCTGCTCGGCGGGGAGTCTGCTTCTCCCTCTGACCCTCCCGCCTCTCATGTGCTCTCTCTCTCTCAAATAAATAAATAAAATCTTTAAAAAAAAAAAAAAAAAGGAAGAAGAAGAAGGGCTCATGGAGTCAGTATTCCAGTGTTGCTGGATATAAATTCCTTGTTCATATATAGGTGAGCCATATATAAAAAGTTTGAGTTACATATTTAAAATACGTACCTTCAGGGGCGCCTGGGTGGCTCAGTCGTTAAGCGTCTGCCTTCGGCTCAGGTCATGGTCCCGGGGTCCTGGGATCGAGCCCCGCATCGGGCTCCCCGCTCCGCGGGAAGCCTGCTTCTCCCTCTCCCAGTCCCCTGCTTGTGTTCCCTCTCTCGCTGTATCTCTCTCTGTCAAATAAATAAAATCTTTAAAAAAATAAAAAATAAAAAAAATAAAATATGTACCTTCATTTTCTCTTGGCATAAAACATTGCAGTTGCAGTCTCATGATAGCCTAATTTTATTTTCCTTATAAGTTACTTGGACGTTTTTGCCTAGATGCCCAAGGGATTTATTTCTTTTTCTTTACAGTCCAGTTGGTGTTGGTCATTCTGGGTTGATATTCTCAGGTATGTGATGTGTTTTTCAGTATGTAGTTTTGAGTAATTTTTTCAGTTTTTTTTTTCTTTTTTTTAGAATAAAAAGATAAGGCAGACCTTTATGTATCTGATGTTTAAATATATCGATGATACATGCCTTTTTTTAACCTTATATAATTTTTTATTTTAAACCATTTCATTTTTTTTCCAGCTTAATTGAGATATAATTGACAGATAAAATAGTATATATTTAAGGTATACCACATGTTTTGGTATACATATACATTGTGAAATTATTACCTCAACCAAGCTAATTAACACATCTGTCACCTCATTTACCTTGTATGTGTTGAGATCACTTAAGATCTATTCTCTTAAAAGATTTCAAGAATACAATACAGTATTAACTATAGTTACCATGCTGAAATTATATCTCCAGAACTTAATTCAACCCTGCATGATTGAAATTTTTTACTCTCAAAAGTTTTCTTGATTTACATGTACTTTTTAGTATTTGTTTCATTTCCTTGCATTGGTTTTCTTGCTACAGAATTCCTGATACCCAAATATTGGATCTTTGCTTAGGTTAAGCACATAATATTTACCACTATCTCTCAAATGCTCTATCTCCTAATTCTCTTTGTTGCCTTATTTCTGAGTTTCCTAATTCTGATTTAGGCTATTCTCTCATTTTCTTAATGACTTTTAGCTCATTTGCAATAAGATAGTTTTGATTTGGTTCCTGGGCATGTCTTTCTGGTATGCTTTCATTGTCTGAAATGGATGTTTTTCTGTTCCTTATTCTCTTTATGTGAAGGTTTTTCTAACTTTTTAGAAGGAGGTGCTATTCAAGATGGTTTTTCTGGCTTCACATAACTCCTCAAATACATAAACTCCTGTTGGACACTATTACTCTCTTTTTCATGCTCATTTTTATGTACTTGCTTTTTATCACAATAACCACCCAAAACTCAGCTTGACAAAGATACATCAAAAAGATGTGGAGCAGTCCTGTTGAAACTAAAGGACATCCGGCTAGTGGTGTGCTTAGAGGTTGACCTAGGTCAAACATTGCCATATGTTTCACATGTAAGATGGCCCGTGGTGCCCCTTGAGTTTGCTGTGCTGCCTGTGTGACTTTTGGGTTTACAGCTGGGGTGGTGCTACTCTTCTGGAGAGACGACACTTGAGAAACCAACTGGGAAGACCTTTAACTTCTTTTTTTCTTAAAAACTAGAAGTACAGAAGAAAGATTTTCAAAGTTGTACTACCGGCCAAGAAGAAAATTTCTTCCTTTGGACCCATGTACTCAGATAGGCAAGCAGATTGATTAAAAAGAATTTAATATATTCAGATTAAACACTTTGGAAACAGGTGTGTGCATGCATTGGCGCATGTATGTGTGTGAGAGAATGAACGGGCTTGCTTCAAGATGCACGTACACTTAAATGTATGATGTGTTTCTTTGCCTTAATCTAGTAGTCTTACTGGGGGAAAAAACTACAACCACACTGAGTTGATGAAAAGGGACAATAGAGAGCATGCTTGCATGCTTATTGACCTTGATGTTTAAGGACATTTGTTGGTAAATATTTGGACTTGCCTTTATGACCTGCCACAGTGAATATGATTGACTGCTGGTTTCAGATGCAGTCAATCAGCCTGCCAGATAATGTTTTTATAAGAAAACTGTGTGTCTTTATCAAGAGAAGGCAGGCAAATCTTGATTCCTCCACACGATTCACCCTACACAGAATCTTGGGAGGTGGTTCTCAGTAAAACTTGACCCTAATTTATACTGTAATGAAGAGTAAAAAAGAGCAATCACCTGCTTACAGGTAGAACTTCCCTCAGGCTAGTTAGTGGGAGATTGTGCTCTCCTCTCCTAAGTGCATTATAATCTATCAGGATAAAAAGTGAAGCACTGGAAAATGCACTGAGCAGACGTGCCTCCTGCTGCCCTCCATACCATTTCTCCTTTCAGAATCCCAGCACCGGTGGGCAACCTTCTCTTACCCCTTCTACCTCCAACCCTTTTTCTGGATTCTTAAAAAATCTGGCAGTTGATATTATAGGCTGTATTGCTCGGTGATGTTCAGAGTCCTACAGAAAGCCAGAGCCCTGACGGATAGTTAACATCTAAGAGAAATGGGTACAGATTTAACCCAGCTGTTACTTTCCGTAGCAGAGGGATCTGTATGGATGAGGTAGCCAGAGTAGCAGCCTGGCTTTTCTCCAGGCTTATCATGGGCTTTCTAACATTTGGCTCTTTACAAACTGGCCTTCACGTTTTTATTAAAATATTTAGAAAAAAAGGAACGTGGATTCTGTTGAGCCATGCTTTCATAATAAGACTAGGTTTATAAATTATAAAGACAAATCCTAAATTAGAAGGGACCATAAAGATCAAGGTATTTCTCCCTTAAAAGAATTATCCTAGTTAATCAGAGACCAATTTTAACATTAGTATTTCAGTTAACCTGTCCTAGTAGAAAGTTAGAACCTGGAAACTCCTTTAAGCCACCTCTGCGGACATGGCTTCATACATGAACCTGGGAACATTGCCCTCAGTCGAGTTCTTGGCTTTTATGGACAGTAAATGTTTTATCTTCTAGTTGAGCTGAGTGACAGTGGAAGAAAGGCAGAAAAAGGAGCTGAGTGTATAATTGTGCTTTCCTCTCCTGTAGTGTGTTCCATGGGAAACGGTACGAGCAGACTCTATAGTGCTCTCGCCAAGGCACTGAACAGCAGTGCTGCCTCCCAGCACCCAGAATATTTGGTGTCACCTGACCCAGAACATCTGGAGCCCATTGATCCTAAAGAACTCCTCGAGGAATGCAGGGCTGTCCTGCACACTCGACCTCCCCGGTTCCAGAGGGATTTTGTGGATCTGAGGACAGATTGCCCCAGTAGCCACCCACCTATTCGGGTCATGCAATGGAACATCCTCGCCCAAGGTATGCCTGATGCTTTTGTACCTGAGCTGTGAAGTTTGCTATGACTGCCTGGAGCACTGATGTGTTATGTGGAGGGAGGAGGTGTGGGCAGATAGAGATGTAGGAGGATGAAGTGACTTGGGGCAGCACGAGGAGCTCCCAGAAGGGGAAGGTAAGAAAGAAGGCCGTCCGGTTTCCAGGAATAAATCCAGCACTCAAGATTTATACCTTACCTTCCATGTTTAAAGGACCCTGTCTTTTTTTTTTTTTTTTTTTTTTAAAGATTTTATTTATTTGACAGAGAGAGACACAGCGAGAGAGGGAACACAAGCAGGGGGAGAGGGAGAGGGAGAAGCAGGCTTCCCGCCGAGCAGGGAGCCCGATGCGGGGCTTGATCCCAGGACTCTGGGATCATGACCTGAGCTGAAGGCAGACGCTTAATGACTGAGCCACCCAGGTGCCCAGGACCCTGTCTTTTATCAGCCTCAAACTTTCTGTTGCCTCCAACTCCCAGTCCACAGCGCTAAGATAGCATTTGTAAGGGAGAAACAGAATCTGCTGAACGGGTAACAGGTCGAACTTTCTGCAAGGAATGGGAGCTCTGTGGGTGGCGGTGAGTCTGGGTCTCACTGCCAGATTCCCACCCATATGCGTCTGTATAACTTGAGGTCAAAGGGATATTGCTTTAGTTCTCTGTTGATTAAGATGTTCCTTTGTTATGGTAGAAAGGACACGTTTCCTAGGCCTGCTGAATTAAAAAGATGTATCATTGAACTCTGTAGTGTTGCCTTTCAATGTAGCAGTTGAAATCATAAGAAAAAGAAACAAAGGCAGCTTTTTAAAGAAGGGCATATACCCTGATTTTCAATTTTAGATTTGTTTTTCTTTCCCCTAGGTGTTCGTCCATAAGTAGGAAAAGCTGCCTATTTAAGATAGGTTCCATATCACTTCATATGGCTCGTTATAGGGTTAAAATTAGTGTATAGATGGGGCGCCTGGCTGGCTCAGTGAGTAGAGCATATGACATTACTTGTAGACATTACTTAAAATAGTCTTTTTTTAAAAAGTTAGTATATGGGTGCCTGGGAGGCTCAGTCGGTTGAGTGGCTGCTTTTGGCTCAGATCATGATACCAGGGTGTTGGGATTGAGACCCCCATCGGGCTCCCTGCTCAGTAGCAAGTCTGCTTCTCCCTCTACCCCTCCCCCTGCTCGTGATCTCTCGCTCCCTCACCCTCTCAAATAAAGTAAAATCTTTAAAAAGAAAGTTTGCATATGAAGTTAAATATATTTATTTCATCTGACATAGTTTCTACCCCAGGAATTGTAAAGAACACTGTTTAAGGCTCAAACTTAAAAATCGCAAGATTTTTTGTCCTAGAATATAGTCACACGAAACAGTTTTAATATGAAAGAAAATAAATTGCTTGCCTTATCTCTATATTAAGAGGTTATTTAGGTTGGTAGGTTTTGTTTTGGTTTTAGGGTTTTTTGGACGGAGAGAGAGAGAGAGCGCATGCATGTACGTGTACACATAAGCGGGGGGTGGGTAGAGGGAGAGAAAATCTGAAGCAGGCTCCACCCTCAAGAGCAGAGCCCAGTGCAGGGCTCAGTCTCACGGCCCTGAGACCATGATCTCAGCCAAAATCAAGAGTCGGACGCTTAACTGACTGAGCCACCCAGGCGCCCCAGTTTGGTTGGTTAATACAATTTAGACAGAAGAATCACCCAAAGTATCTTGAAGTAGAGAAAGCCTTCTGAGGGTCTTGAGTAGTGTTAAACTGAAGGAAACTTCCAGGTACTTAGCTACTATAGAACCATGACTTCTAAGTACCTGTGACAATTGACTGGCTTTTTTATTTCAGCTCTTGGAGAAGGAAAAGACAACTTTGTACAATGCCCTGTAGAAGCACTCAAGTGGGAAGAAAGGAAATGTCTCATCCTAGAAGAAATCCTAGCCTACCAGCCCGATATATTGTGCCTCCAAGAGGTGGACCACTATTTTGACACCTTCCAACCACTCCTCAGTAGATTGGGCTATCAAGGCACGTTTTTCCCAAAGCCCTGGTCACCTTGTCTAGATGTAGAACACAACAATGGACCAGATGGCTGTGCCTTGTTTTTCCTCCAGAACCGATTCAAGCTAGTCAACAGTGCCAATATTAGGCTGACAGCCATGACATTGAAAACCAATCAGGTGGCCATTGCACAAACTCTAGAATGCAAGGAGTCCAGTCGACAGTTCTGTATTGCTGTCACCCACTTAAAAGCACGTACTGGTTGGGAACGATTTCGCTCAGCTCAAGGCTGTGACCTCCTCCAGAACCTGCAGAACATCACTCAAGGAGCCAAGATTCCCCTTATTGTTTGTGGGGACTTCAATGCAGAGCCAACAGAGGAGGTCTACAAACACTTCGCTTCCTCCAGCCTCAACCTGAACAGTGCGTACAAGCTGCTGAGCCCTGATGGGCAGTCAGAACCCCCGTATACGACCTGGAAGATCCGGACGTCAGGGGAATGCCGGCACACGCTGGATTATATCTGGTACTCTAAACGTGCTCTGAGTGTGAGGGCAGCTCTTGATTTGCTCACTGAAGAACAGATTGGACCCAACCGGCTACCATCTTTTAATTATCCTTCAGACCACCTATCTCTAGTGTGTGACTTCACCTTTAATGAGGAACCTGATGGACTTTTATAAATGCTTGTCTTTTTAATCACAAGAGTCTTAACCAGGGATGTTTCAGGAAACTAAAATAGGATAAGAAGTTGCCCGAGGAAGGATTCCCAGTTTCTTTTGTCATTTTCCATGTTTCCAGCATGCCCTTGGGAAGGAATCCCATTAGTCCACAAACCTTTTCCATTAAACCTGCAGCAAAGAAGGTGTTTGCACTCCAGTTTTGGCTTGTATTATTTTCTTTCCCTTAGCATTACATTTGGATCATTTAAGGGCATTAAAAATGAGGCTTGTTTTGTAGCTTTTTCAGTTTAAGGATGCTTTATAAAAATAGACTTGCTTGAGTCCTCCATAATTAGTAAGTATATAGGAGCAATTTCTCTAGATAGCATTTCAAGTTATTTATTTGTAGTTTTTAAAATGTCAGCAAGATATGCATGGCAATATTTATTTTTTTATATTTTCATATAAGATTAAATAAATATAGCATTGTGAATGTTTTAAAACCATGCAAAACATAAGTTATAGAGTAATTTATAGTGATTTTCTTAAATCTCTAAGATCTTTTTATTTGGGGTCTAACAATAGTAGTGTATAAAGGGACTATGTAGCCTGACAGGGTTTTTTGTTTATTTAAGTGGAAATATCAGGTCTCCTTGATACTTTCTTCATAAGTAATCCTTGCTATGCCTCCATGTTCCCATTATTGTGTTTCTTAGATTCCATAGTCTTCATTATTGAATCACTGTTAGGCATTTATAGCTTTCCATTGGAATGCTATGATACACATTTGAGGTCACTCAGTGTCTGTTTGTATTGGACTGTGCTTTTCACACTAGGTTATTTAGGAACTCCTATGTGGCAGTAGCTAAGAAAGTAAGTGGGGCCTTCTTTTCAGAGATAGGAAACTAGAAAGCCTATTAATGAGGCTATTCTTAAAATCTCCTAAGAGAGCCAAGTGGCTAGTTCAAAATGTCTAGAAAGAAGAATGTTAAAAAGTTAGAAAGATAACTTGGAATTCTCTTCCATAAGAAATAAAAGCGGTACAAGATAACAGGTGAAGCCCCTTTCAAGCAAAATCCCAACAAATAACCTATTGGTAATAAATTGATAAATACTTTAACCCATGAGTTGTAAATACTTAAGAATAATAAATGGTCTTTTAAAGCTAGTGATTTTAATATCTTGTCTTTTTAGTCCAAAAAGAATCTGGGAGTAGATTTGATCTTTTAATACTGTTAACACGGTGACCCACTGTATCCATTTACACACAGACCTTCATTTTGCACATTGAAGGCACCTATGCCGTGCTTATGTAATGTCTCTAGGGGTCACGGGTGGAGTCCCACAAAATGGCTCACCCACATATTCTGCAGTGGAACTACTTTTGAGATAAATGAGGTTTTCAGTACATTGTATACAAAAAATCTTGGGGCTTCCTGGAAGGAATGGCTAGCTGGAAGAACATCTGTACCAACTGTCATTTGGTTCAAATCTTAGCATGATAATGGTACCATCATCGCTGTTGAGAAACCAAACACTGATTGAAACAGGCATTAAATATTGTTTGCGTACCCCAAGGTACACCAACCGGAAGAGAAACTATCACAACGGCCCTAAGAGAGCAAATCTAGATGAGAATGAAAGCGAAAATAATGTTTGCATTTCAAATGTTGTCCACCAATATATGAATTAACAGGCTATGGGTTGAGGGTGGCTGGGAATGCTAATGAGCAAAAAAGCTGGAAATAACCATGTGATTGTAATGTGCCTATACATTAAGGAAATAGGGCAAAAATAATGGAACTCTCCTTCAGTTATCCTTTGGAGTTAGGGCAGTATGCTTCTGTTTGATGGTTTTGTATTTGTCTTTATTTAAAATGGAGTTATGTGAGCATTTTATGTAAACGATTTTTAGTAGTATATTAAATCTTGTTGGATTGTACTTCATATTTTATTTTTCCTTTCAAGTCTTTGTAGACACCTTTGCCTTATGGACTATCAGAGTAACCAGAAACAGAATGGTAAGTAACAAATCTGTATTCTAAATTTTTGGGCATGTTCCATTTAATGAATTTCTCTTATTCCACCCCCCTGTACCTTTTGGTTCAGCTTTTCTTTTTATATCGCATAATATTTTAACCGTGGTCATAATAAGAGTCTTAAAAGAGAAGTAAATTGTGCGTATTTGAAGAGAGAATGAGAGTGGCAATGGATTTTTTTTTTCTTCCTCCATGCCATATTTCAGTAGATTGCCTTCTACAAGGTGAAAGGAATAGGAGTGACCACTTCATTCATTTAAGCAAAGAATAATGGTGTATACATAAGAACACATTTGAGTTCCTTACCTTTGGCTCCAAGAGTTTTCAATACGATCTTTCAACTACTCTGAATTAATTTTTTCTGCAACTACTCTTAATTTAAAATGGGGTGTAAAACATCAAATCATTTGACCAAAGCGACAGCTAATAGAAGGAGAGCCAGTATTCAGACCTAGGTCTGTCTTGACTCCAGAATGCTTGCTTCTTTCCCCACCAACATGTTCCCTTGGCCTTGAGTGAGTACAGCTGGAGACAAAAGTGATATGTGGGGGAGGAAGAGATCTGTTCAGTGAAAAATGGTCAAACATAAGGCAAATACTTCGTAGTACATATGCAATGTAGAATAGAAGCAAGATACAGAGGCCAAATCGCAGCTGAAAGAGCAGATCTCCGTTATTCTGATACAGTAAAGTAGTTACAAAGTAAAACATCTATTACTGTTTGCATACTTCTTTTTAGAAGGAAGCAGGAAGAACAGTTACTCTAATAGTGTTTCAAACTAGAGGAAGAAATTGATGTAAATATTCTATATTGGAGCCATTTTTTAAAACATCCAAGATTTTATAATAGTGAAGTGAATGTTGCATATAATTAGATAATGTGTTTTAGGCTTGAGGAAGTTTATATCCAGGATATAAATTCTAAAAAGAGATAAAAACACATGCTCATAATCCTAATTGATTTCAATTTTAGAAAAGGAAAGGCATCCAAAAAATGAATGTACTTGCAGAGCTTTTTTTAATGACAAGTATAAAAATACGGCACAGGCAAGCTTTCATCTAGAAGGGCTTAGATACCAGAGTGGGAGAGGACTGGAGCTTGGGCTTCTAAAACAAGCAGAGGGAAGGGGCGCCTGGGTGGCTCAGTCGCTAAGCATCTGCCTTCGGCTCAGGTCATGATCCCAGGGTCCTGGGATCGAGCCCCACATCGGGATCCCTGCTCGGCGGGAAGCCTGCTTCTCCCTCTCCCACTCCTCCTGCTTGTGTTCCCTCTCTGTGTCTCTGTCAGATAAATAAAATCTTTAATTAAAAAAAAAAATAAAAAAATAAAACAAGCGGAGGGAAAACAAGTAACATCAAACAGAGGGGCCCGGGCTCTAAGTGAAGACAGCTCTGACCAGCATAGCCCTCAACAGGTTGCTCCATCTCTAGGGCCTCAGTTCTCTCATCCACAGAGGATTGCTTCGCACCTGCCCTGTCAACCCCATAGATTTGTGAGATGTTTGTAAAATAATATCGTAAACTGTTACATAAAATATACACAGAAGTCAATGAATCTTGCTTCAAAAGTTCAAAGCAAGAAAGGGAAGGGCATCGGACTTGATGTCTTAAAATATTCATGAATGTTGTAACAACCCAGTCTTAACTGTTCTAAGAATAATCATCTTTCAATTTGAAAATGCAGAACAAATAGGGTTAATAGAAAATTAAGCCCCAAATAGGTGAAGATTTTTTTCCTAATTGTTCTTCCAAGCATGTATGAAGTTGTAAGTGGTCTGGTTCTTTATTAATTTCATGAGAGGATGTCAACCCTACTTTGACTGGTAAAGTAAAAAATACTGCCTTTGTGTGATGAAACAGAATACTAATTCCAGGGCCTTGATCCCTAGATTTCTGTGGAAAGCTCACGTCTAAGAAAACATTCACCTAGGATTAGACATGTGGACACAGCTATTCCTCTTGACAGAATGCTAGGAAAAGCTTTGTTGCTTCTAAGCAGCTGGTAAACTGGATTATATGAATCTCATTACTGATCAACTTACCTTTTTGCTTTGGCTTCTAAGACACTCAAAACCAGACCTTATAGCTGAATTTTATTTTTTTATTTTTTTAAAGATTTTATTTATTTATTTGAGCAGAGAGAATGAGAGACAGAGAGCATGAGAGGGAGGAGGGTCAGAGGGAGAAGCAGACTCCCTGCCGAGCAGGGAGCCCGATGCGGGACTCGATCCCGGGACTCCAGGATCATGACCTGAGCCGAAGGCAGTCGCTTAACCAACTGAGCCACCCAGGCGCCCAAGACCTTATAGCTGAATTTTAATTACTGGGTGACACTTTACGATGTTGTAACAGTATGTGCTCTGTATGCTTCCATCTTTTGCCATCCTATCTTTTTTCTTTGCCTAATTTTCTCTTACCCTTTTTATTTTTTTGGCTTTCACTTATTCTTAGATTACATAAACTATCTGAAATTCTTTTGGTAATAGAATATAAATTATCTTGCTACATTAAACAGATTCGGGCATCTAGATGGAGACAGTTTGTACAAGAACGTCAAAATATGATTACAGATATTATCTGTAATATTATCTATAATATGGACAGACACCAATCAAGAAGGATGATAGAAGACTGGACACAGGGAACATGTCCAACATCTCACTTTGGTTTCCATAGATTGGTGAACCTGAAGAACACACAGCAAAATTCTACATTTTAAGATCTAGTTTGTGAGAAAGTAAGGATCATTACATGATAGGATAACTAACCTTCCCCCCCTCGCCCTGCCCCCTTTTTTTTTTGGATGGGAGGGAATATAGGTTGAGGCTAAAACTAAATTGGGAGGCAGAGGAGTTCTGTTTTTAGGTCTGCCACTGATCAGCTGGACTGAGACTGAGGAGTCCCTTTTTTCCTGAACCTTAGTTTATTTGTAATATAGGCAATAGATCAGACAACCTCTAAGGTTTCTTAAAAACACTAAACTGAGGCACGTCAACACGATTTTTCTGCTGCCACAGTTCAAAAATACTGTTGCAATTTTTTGGAACTGCTTCCATATCCGGTTTTATGAAGGTCTCAAAACCAGTGTGAATTTAATACCACATCTCATTTTGAACCAAATATGGCATTACCTAGCTTGATTCACATCAGTTTATTAACCTCAAGTGACTTGGCTATTTCTAAAATTAAAATCTTCCTCAGCAGAAAACTTGCCTCTATTATTGTGTTTTAAATTTTAGGCATTGCTCCAGGAAGCAATTCAAAAGTATTTTGAACAAGGACAGCATTGTTGGCCTTAGTATATAGCTAAGACTCTTTCGTCCTTACAGAGATGTTAAATATGAGGAGACTTTAGAACTAATGAAATCTACAGTATGTAGGCTTTTCAAAAACCCATTTTAATACTTAATAGATACATCTCAAACTACCTTTTTCCACTGACCATTTTAGAAAAGCCTATGTTAGGACACAGATCCTCGGACATAAAGCTTTCCTTGATTGTATCTATATGGCAGTGTGGTTCCCAAACCTGACGGCAACAATGAAATCTCCTAGAGATACTGAAAAATACTGATGCCTGCCTCCCACTCCCATACATTGTAATCTAACTGGTATGGAGTGTGACGTGAGCAACAGGATTTCTAAATCTTCCGAGGTGATTCCAATGAATGTCCTACAACTCAGAAATAATTTCCAGATTATGTAAATTGTGTTTCACCTATTACGACAGTGATGGTATCATTTCATCAAAGGAAGTCTTCTAAAATAGACGTTTTCTCCAAGTTAAACATGACTACAACGGGATGGGAAGAAACAGTATCTTGGGAGAAGACAACTGTTGGTTTATAGCCTATTTACAGTTCAGTTTTGTTTTTGATATGCAGTATTTTTTTGAGATGTATTTCCTTCAGAGAGAGCACGAGCAGGAGGGGCAGAAGGAGAGAGAATCTCAAGCAGACTCCATGTCGAGCATAGAGCTGGACACCGGGCTGCATCCCACAACCCCAAGATCATGACCTGAGCCGAAACCTAGTCGGATGGTTGACCAGCTGAGCCACCCGGCACCCCCGGAGTATTTTGCATTAAGCAGCCATGTTCTGTTATATTAAGTTCTAACTTTAGAAGTTGTGATATATTGTGTTTAAGTCCTGAACTCAGCATTAGTGCTGAGTTGCAGTGTTCAAAAAATAGTTACGGTTGCTTAAAGAGTGAAATAGATGAAAATCAAATCCATCTCCCTGCTGCCCTTGAGTTTTCAAAGCTCTGGAGGGGTAGTGCAGAAAGGCGAATCAGCACATTTGCAAAGAGTGAATAGTAACCTCATTCTCATTAGGACGGGCATCACTGTGTACTGACTTCCTACAAAATACTATCGGTTTTAATTATGGAGGACATGATTGTAACAGAGGCTGAAGTACAGATAAATCACAAGCACAGAGGGCGTGTAGAGTGAATGGGTAAAAGCTGCAATACAGGGAGAAGTGGTGGTGATGGCTGTGGAACTAATAAAGTAGGGTTATTACTCTTGCCTCCCCAAAACAATGTGCTGTGTAGTGCCCTCAGAGTAGGCGAGGTGATTTCAAATAAAAGGAGCAAGAGACACTTAGGAGATAACCCCGAAGCCAAAATGTTCTTTGTGTAGAAGTTTAGCTGATGACTTACTATTACACATGACTTACGTACAGGGATCAGAGATGCCTTCTCCATAGTGAGGTATTGCAAGGTGTCCGGCAAGCCACTGGTAATGCCCCAAGTGCCGCATCCCTTACGTTCCGCCTTCAAGGCCACCCCTCTGGTGGAATTGCCCTGTTGTTTTCACTGTATCAACAATCTCTGGTTTTTTCTTTCGCCTTATTTGCTTAGCCCTTCCTGCTACGCTTGATAGCACTGCCCACCATATCTGGAAATGCTACCTCGTTTGTCCCTGTTAATTCTCTGTAAACAGTCCTTCATTTCCACTGCTGATGCCTTTTCCTCTCCCCTAACCCTTGTCTTCACATACTTTCTACTTTTCAGTCTTTAGACTCAATTCAAGGTGGACCATTCCCCAACCTTTCACGCCTATCTCAGAAATTTTTATTTTGATGTCTGTCACTTCTCAGTAAATAAAGTGAACTCCTACCTAGGTGAACGCAGAGTGGTCTGGAGAGTAGCCATCTGTTGGCCCAGTGAGGTATGGGTGTCTGGAATGTCTGTAGCCCAGAGATGACTAAAAGAGTAGCAAGGGAATAAGGCTTGGGAAGGTAGGCAGAGGCCAGATCAATGGATTTAAATGTTATATGTTACACTCTGAACTTTTATGTTTTCAGGAAGAGATGCCATTGAAGAATTTATTTTTAAAAGATTTTTATCTGAGGAAGAGGGAGAGAGAAAGGGAGAACCAGACCCTCTGCTGAGCAGGGAGCCCAATGCAGGGCTCAGTCCCAGGTCCCTGGGATCATGACTTGAGCTCAAGGCAGACGCTTAACCGCCTGAGCCACCCAGGCGCCCCACCATTGAAGAATTTAAAGCAATTACAAGGGAGTGATGAAATTTGCATTTACAAGTAAGAGTAGAGGGAGGGTTGGTGAGACAAGCAGTAAAGGTTGGGAGGATGGGAAGGGAAGCTACTTAAAAGGTAACATCAATAGGATTTGGTGAATGATGGGAGGTAGGAAGTAAGGTGTCTAGAATGGTTTCTTCTGGCCTGAGTAATGGACTGCTGGTAGTGTCATTTACTGAGCTAAGAACAGATTTCAACTGGACATTCAGGAGAAAATCAGGAAATTTTGAGCAGTTAGATAAAACCACCTGAGTCTTACTACACATTTGGTAGTAAAAACTACAGGCATGAATAAAATTATCTAACCATTAAGTTGAAGTGAAATCATAATAGTAGACACTTAATAGAGTGCTTGCTATATGCCAGGCACTGGTTCTAAATCCTTAACATATTCATTTAATTCGTACACCTTTATTTCTCTCTCAAATAAAGAAGAAAATTTGAAGAAAATCTGAAGAAAAGAGACCCACAGATAGAATCTTGCTAAGTATTAACATTAAATGGGAAACTGAAGGAGAGCAAAGCAGACTAAGAAGGCAGGAAGTAAACCAGAAGAAGGATGTCATGGAAAACCAAAGAATTTTTAAGAAGTAGGCTGAGGCACAAGATCCCATGAAAAAATGAAAGTGTCTGTTTAATTTTACTACTGGATTGTTGGACCTCAGTGAGAACTGTTTCTCTTAAGCCAGAATTCAGCTACGGAAGAGAGACAGAGCAATAGGCTATAAAACTTGTTGGAACAAGGAGACCACGAAGGTATGAAAGGAGAGGAAGGCGGAGTACAGGAGGAAGGCACCCCTGCCTCCTTCCTGAAACAGATGGGTAAGGACGGATGCCAGAGGAAGTAGATGTTCTTACAGCAAAGGGTCCAGAAATGGAGGGAGTTCATAGCTCTGGACCACCATGTTCTCTATAAAGAGGTATACTGGTCATTTGGTTAAGCAGGGTAGTAAGGCTGGAATTGTTGCTGGAAACAGACCTAAGGAATAAATGGACAGACTGACTGCTTATTATTGTTCACAAACCCTAGTGAGGCTGGAATACATAGTGGCATTAAGCCATTGTTAATAAGGTTCTTCCCCAGCATACCGGCCACAAAAAAGCAAATGTTAAATTACAGTGGTTTACAGTTTGGAAGGGTTGAGGTTAAAAGCCATACCACTGAGAATTTTAATCAGAAACATTCTGACCATTATATACTGTCTACATCTGTTTCCAAACCTGGACCTTCGGTGTACTTAGAATTTCTGAGACAGAAAAATATCTAGGTAGAGTGATGGAGATAAACTAGGTAGTTCTGACTTAACCCAGTTAGAACCAACTAATAATAAAGTGGTGAGGGGGGAATTATTCACTCAAAATTGAAGTCTCTTTAGCTGTCCTCCATAGCACATGACTTAGATTCTTAGCAAATACGTTACCAAAACCAACACATCTGAGTGTCCAATAAGCTCAGCATTTGGAGAAAGGTGTGTAGGTAGGGTATAAGCTATATATTCTTTGCCTTCCAAAAATATCATGGAGTATGACTAAAGAAATGAAACTATAGTGCAAAAAAGAAGACAATACAATTAAGTGCCAAAGAAAACTGAAATTTTAGGAAATGTCTTAAAAGTAGGTAAAATTTGAGCTTAATTCCCAAATGGGATAAGAATCAAGTGAGTTTTTCTTTGAGCTTTTATTAAAAAGTACCATCAGGTATGTCTGGAAAAGATAAATGATTACAAAGGGGGCTATTATAAAAATCGTTTTCAACCTAAGTAGTATCTGATCAAGTGCACAATTGAAGGCCACAAAACATTAAGTATCAGTTTATTTAAATTTCTAAAAGATGTAAAAATAGACAACTTTCCTTTGTAGTAGAAAGAGCATTAAGATGTGGGGTCACAGGACCTAATTTGGTGTGAAATTAGGAAATTCATTAATCCCTCTGGTACCTCCATTTCCTAATTTGTAAAAGGGCTAGAGTATTACTTGATCTTCTTAACCCTCAAAAGGTCTGTTTGAGAAATTTCTTTAAGTGTGGCCAACATTAAAATAATAAACTCATGGTTAAGTAGAACATTATAGTTCATGATAGTAATTAGAAAATAAGTGGCAACATGCAGATATTTGCCAAATATTAATGTAATGGAACAAACAGAAGGAAAATTCTTTCACACAGTAGTTGGGAAGGAGAAATAAGACTTCTATACTTAACTAAAACAGTGTCTCTATACTAGCTTTTGAATATTGTTATAAATATCACCAGAGACCAAAACACAACATAAATTTCATTTCTATATTTCAGAAAACCTACTTGAATACACTTTGAAACAAGAGTACAACAAAATAGAATATACTTCAAATGTTGAATATACAAACTATTATAGTTCAAATCTGAACACTGGTACTTTCCCTCTTAAAACTTCAACTAAAAAAAAAAAAAAAAAAAGGAAGGAAGGAAAAACAAGAACAAAAACACCAGGTATTAGAGCTACCTGACAAAAATTCATGCTGAGCCTGAACTTCCAAGTGACAGTAGGACTGAAACTGCTATGTCTGCACAGATGCCAGGACTAAGTGAGTGACACAGGCAGGTTACAGCAAAAGGCCAGAGCCAACTGTTAATTTGTCCACAATTAAGAAACTGACAGACTTAAACTACCATATAAAATGTTACATGTAAATTCTATAACAATACTGTGCTAGGTACAAGATTTTTAAAATTTTTCTTTTAATAAAAAAGCTTTACACAAACAAGCCATTAGCTTATTTCAATAAAGAAAACTGAAAATTAGTCTAAGGCCTTTGTTTTAAATCAGCTTAAGCTATATGATATTTAAAAAAAAATCGCACTAGGTCTTTTTTGCTATCCTCTTTCTGAAAAGCTTTTGGATCCATTTTCAATTCACATTCTAAAATACCTATATTAGCAGTCTTCACATAGCACCAGTTAAGTGAGTTCTGTGTGAACACAGTAATAATTGCTGGTATGCATATAAAATGCATCAAAAATTGCTCTATGTAACAATGAGATCACCCATCCCAACCCCTCCCCACTGAAAACTATATAACCTCTTACAGAGTGTTAGTGTTCCAAGTCTTAGTGTAACTGGATATTGTAGTGAGTTGCTTGGTCCCTTTCAATCCATTTTCCTTATTGACGGGTTCAGTTGTTTCCTACTGTAAGAGGCAGTTTTCTGTCAGCATCTCCGCATGTAGTTCATTTCCCACTGAAACATGGGATAGGTAATTTATTTCCAGTAAGTCTGATTGTTTTCTTAGATGCATTAAAAATGTTTTAAAGTCTTCTTTTGACTTTGCTTGATGACCTCCCTTGCAAATATTTATGTTAGTACTATCACTAACAGTCTCAAGTCCACGGTAGAGCTGCTATTTTATTTCTCACACGTCACTAGTCCTTCCGTTTTCATAGCTACAGGAAGGGCAATAGCTGAAGGCGCACTGACAACCACTACGTGGGTCACTGTCTTACTTCCGTCTGCTGGTTTTTCTTCTTGTACCAGCTGCAAAGTTTTCACGTCATGTTCCTGCTTTTTTGCCACTGCTTCTGATTTGACCTCTGGCCCCTTTATGACCGCGCTGATAACTCGCGGAGGAGTCTGGCCAGATGCCTGCTGAGTAGGCACTGATAGTCTCATTACAGGTGTACCGTGGGCTATTGAAACGGGGGTAAGTGCTCTCACAGCCAGCGGGGTTCCAACAATGTTAATGCTTCCGGACCCAGTCAGATTTGACTTTGTCTGCAGCTGACACTGTGCAAGTTGTGTAGCTGGGATGGTGATAATTTTGGCAGGCTGCATGGTGATTTTGTCTCCGTTTTCAGAAGAGGCTGGCATCACAGTAGGGATCGTCTGAATAACTACCTTGGGAGAGGTTGCTGTTGTTGGACTAGTGCTGGTTATTAACGGTGCACCTGCATTAACTGACTGAACTGCCACAGTCGAGATTTTCTGACCCAACGATGTCATTACAACAGGTACTTGCATTGCCACACGAACTGTCCTAGTAAATTCAAAAAAAGTTGATTTAATGTTAAATTAGACAATAGGTCTCTTGAGCAAGAAGATGAATGCAAACCTATCATGTACAAAACTAATGCTCCCAAATTTTACGGGTGTACTGACAATTTAGAATATATGAAATATTGTGAAACAGATCTTAAAAAACAAATGCCCACGTTAAGTTCCATCTATAAAACCATAAAAACAATTCGAGTTAGTTGAGACCTCTACTTTAACAAGAACAATAAAATACATTTAAAAGATCAAACACTCTTCCAAGTCTTGACGACAGTGGGGCTTTAGACTGCTAACATTAAAAAAGGTACATAGTTTCCTTCACTGACCTTGGAGCTGCTGTTGCTGACACAGACGCGGTGGTAGTAGGAGACCTGGATGGAGGATCATGACCAGGGGAAGTGATGTTTACAACTCTAGCTACACCCTTCTCTGCCCTGGAGCAGTTCAGAGATGAGTTTTTTCCACCACGAACAGAGGTTGCTGCTTTCAGGAGACTCTCTGCAGACAGTGACACTCGTTCTAAGGATTTTTCGTCAGTAGCTGCTGCTAAATCTTCATTACAAGTTTCACTTTTGTCGTCATCTATGACCACTATGTTTTTGGGCATATCCTTGAACTGATACACAAGCCTCTGTCCTTCAACCTTTGCAAGAATACCCCTTTGGTAATAGTATCTGTAACAGAAACAGTACTAAATGAAGCAAGTGTATTATTACATCTTTTACCCCCACCCCCCACCCCCAAAACACCATGTAGAATGGACACTAACAGAAACATTCTCTTACTCCTGTTAGAGATGAGAAGGAGCTCTTACTGGCTGGGGATTGTTCAAAAGGCTAAGAACTTGGATAAGAATGAAGTTGGAACCTGGTGCCACAGTTCCTTTAACCTTTAGGTTTATAAAAGAGCTACAAGTTCTCTTTCTTAAAGGAAGTAATACAACCTAAATACCAAATATTTTACTGTATCTTATGACATCAGTAAAAATTCAACTGTGATTTACACAGGTTATAAAAACAATCTGATGTTAATGTAGAAAAATTACTTAAGCAATGCTTAGTAGAGATAAATCTGCGGGATATGTGAATATTGTCATATAAACTATGTGTCCATTTACAAACACCCCTAATTAGAAGAAGCCATGTACACTGCAAAGTTTTGTGGGTTTCTCAAAATTTCGTATTAAGATAAATCCATTATAACAAACTCATAGGAACTAAAAAGCTGTATTAGAAACTATTTCATTTGGGTTTAATTTCCTTAAAGGTCTTCAACTTCTCTTATTAAGGAATAGTCCTAAGTGCAAAAGCACATTTTTCTGCAAAAATGGGTTTCCAGTGATGGCTGAAATTTTAGATGTCTAGACCAAAATCTTTCTCTCCATTTACCTCCAAACCTAAGAAACTCCTCTAGAATATCCCCCCAAATTAAAGTTATAAAAAGGGGTTTTTAGAGCTTCTTTTTAAACAACTAATAGACAATACAGAAATATGTAGGTTTTATTTGAAAATTCAGTCTCTTGTGTACCTACCTCAGAGCTCGTCCCATAGTTTCATAGTTCATATCTGGCTTGTTCTTATGCTTTCCCCAAAGTTTAGAGACAGCCTTTGAATCCACAAGCTTGAATATGCCTTTTTCTCTCTGAGTCCATTTAATATACCGAGGACAAGTATTTTTATCTTGAAGTAGATCTAAAAGAAACTCCCACAAATAGGTTGTGTTTCCTTCGAAAAAATGATAAGACATTGGTTAAAAATTCATTAATATAAAGCAAATATTTAGGGGCACTTCAGTGGCTCAGTCGGTTAAGCGTCCAACTCTTGTTTTCTGCTCAGCTCATGATCTCAGGGTCATGAGATCGAGTCCCACATTGGTCTCTGCGCTGGGTATGGAGCCTGCTTAAGATACTCTCTCTCCCCCTCTCCCTCTTTGCCCCCCCCACCTCCACTCACCCTCAATCAAAAAAAAGAAAAGGCAAATATTTAATTATGCTGGACAAAAATTCATTAACTACTGGTAAAACAAATGTCCCAAGAGTCTGTCATTAAGTACTAGACTATATGAGCATCACTTATACAGTGTCAAATTGTGTTGCCTAGTAAATTATATATACACTATATTTCATTATAACATAATCCTAAATATACTTGTTTGCTGGTTTTCAAAAATAATATCCTATTTATGTTTACAGTTATGATACTAATATAACAGAGAGGTCCTGGATTTTATACTATTCTACATCACCCTATCCTAAATTTTGAGTTCAGTAAAGGCAAGGCAAAGGCATAATGCATAGCACAAAGTGAACCTGAATTAAACAGAATCCAATTTATTAATTTACACAGATCTAAACCATGAATAAATTTATTTGCATCAGTATGTTTATTTTATGATCAGCCCCAATTCTATGATCAAAATTCATCAGAAGGCACTTACTTGTTGAAAAGACAAGCAATACACGGTGAAATCTGCAAAACTTTTAAGATTTTATCTTTTTTACATAATCTCCACACCCAACACAGGGCTGGAACCCACAGCCCCGAGATCAAGAGTTGCATGCTCCACCGACTGAGACAGCCAGGCACCGTGAAACTTACTTTTCTTTGATATATTTTCTTTGATTGACCTTTATGCAGGAACTCTGAAGTACATGTCTTATAAAGTACAAATTACCCATGACCCCTTTAAACATTATCTTTTCATTATCCTCTGGACCACTAGTCAATTTTCTATCAATGAGACCTACCTTCCTCTAAAAACAGGGTTGTTTTTTTTTTTTTAATTGCTAATCTCTTTCTACTGACCATACCCAGTACAGTGAAGACAAGCAATGTATTAGGATTGCATTATATATGAACAGTTGAGTAAATACATTTGTGCTTCAGTCTTAAAATATGAACTCCTTAAACAAACACTAAAAAGTAACATGGCAATTCCTTTAACTAGTCAAGTATTCATCAAATGCTAACTATATAACATCTGATCACATGACTAGCAAAATTTGAAAATGAGCTATTTCTGCAGAGTAGCATAGTTCTTCATCATACACTATGCTCAAGTGTAGTTGAGGATACAGAAGAGCATTTAAAACTTGGTCCCTGCTTCAAGGAATTTACAATTTAGTTGGGAAGGGAAAAGTAAATGACAAGTTAACAATACAACAAAGAAGTAAGAGTTTGTGAAGCGACACAAGATCACAAGGCAATGCATTATATTCCAAATGAATGACAGAAAAGTCTGGGATTTCAGGAATAAAAATAAAGCGGATTGGTAAGACAGAAGACTTGGAAGATGACTAAGATTTGCGTAGAGGAAAAGGAGGGAATCTGGGATTCAGATAAGGAACTTAATCCCCAAAAGAAGAAAGCATAACTTTTTTTTTCTTTCCCTTTGGAGAGTGGAGGATGGGCAATTAGTGGACAGTAGTTATGAGGAGATCAGGCTTTTCAGAATGCTGTTTTTCTTTTATTCCCTTCATAAAGCCTCTAGGGCCAAAGATTCTTAAGTTGATCAAAAGAACAGAAAAGAACCCCGAGAAGGAGAAAATTAGAATACACATACCACCACTGAGTCACTAGGTCATCTCTAGGCTCCTGCTCACTATCCCTTTACTATCATCAAATCTAGATCCAAATTACAGGCTTCATGAGAAGAACCTCTAAGGGTAGGAGGCTTCCAAACTAAGTTACTGCTACTCAATCTAAATCCTGATGCTCTTCCTCAGGCATTTCATTTTCATTCTGGAATTATCTGAAAATTCAATAAATTTGGTAACCCATAGTTGAGACCAGTGTGCATCTTTTAACCTGAAAAGGTTAACCTTCAACTTTACGTCTGCGTCTCTGAAATCCCACTGCATCAGCATCAATACTTTGTAAAAACTCTTACTAGTAAACCATATGTAACTTTCAGCTACATTAAGATATGTACTTGGGACATTTCTGTGATCAGGAGATTATCAGGCCCTATGAGTGGACATAGTAAAAGTGAGCTTATTGTGGAAGAAACTTCTGAATAACATAAACAATGCCTTATAACATAGTAGGGATCTGAATGCATCCATGTCTGTGGAATGAGACTCGACAACATTCCTCAGTTTGTCTTTGGATACTCACTCCACCCCAGTCCCCATTCTCAAGTTAAAACTGTAAGTTCTAAATCTCACTTATTCAGAAAGGGAAGCCTTCTTTATCAGATAAGGTAGTTCTCATGAAGCCTATAACAGACATTATCAGCATTTTACAGAAGAAACACTGCATTTTTTTTTTCTTCAAGATTTTAAAGTACTTCCTACACTCATTGTGGGGCTTGAACCTACAACCTCATGACAAGAGTCACAAGCTCTACCGACCGAGGCAGCCAGGTGCCTCCAGACTGGATTTTTAATCTTTAATCTTCATATTCAACACTTTGCCTCAAGTTTGATAATAAAAGACTGAAACTTTAGTAAAAGGTGATTTTGATTGTTAAGAACAGGTCATCACAAAATTTTTCTCCAGTGTTAAGCATCAGGTCTTTGAGTACAAGAGACCACTGATGATGGGAATTATTTAAAAAACAGTAATAACTGTGTATTTACAGTTTAGCTTTGTAATTTTTAAAGTTTTCAACATAAAAGACAAAACCTAAGATGTTAGAAATGTAAAATGACCAAAGACAAAGAAATAAGACAAGTATCCTAAATCTGTCCCAAATTCAATTTCTCAGTTCCTGAATAAATTAACAGTTCAATGTAACTACATTTTTTGGTCTAAATTTCTTGATAGACTTATTGGAGAAATTTTTTTTTTTTACTAGAGATTTAATTTTTGCTCTATTTAAAATATGTCATGTGACAGCAGAAAAAAAATAAATTTAGATATAAGACCACCTGTTGAAGATGGAATAAATTTGAATATATTAATCCAAAATGTATCCAACTATTAAATACTGGTCCGAAAACATTCATTAAAGTGATAAATTCTGGTTATCAGATTATCAGAACACACCTGAAATCATCTAAAAAGAGCACAGAATGTGGGAGGCTTCTCATTAATTTTTGTTTTTAATGAAAGTATACAAATTCTAAAGCAAAAATATGGTTTTTGTTCTGACCTGACATGACTGAAACTGGTTGACTAGGAAATTAAATTCAACTTGCCTTGAGAATTCTTGCATTACTTCTATCAGTTAAGAAATTATGTATCAGAAATAAGTCTTAGTTATAAACCCACCCCTTCGATTCTAAGCGGGTCTATATGAGGATGAGTACTGTTATACATACATACCTCCCCCAAGAACAATGGCTCTTAAAAGGCTGTGCATCAGATTGCACTTTTTAGATGACCTTTTCCAAACACAAATGCCTACTACCTTTTACTCCCCCTGTAGCTTATCTATGGCTATAGAATCTCAGTGGGGTACAAACTGGGAAAAAGTTCCCCAGGCGATGCTCATATATCCCTGATTAATACCTACTACCAAAGACGGTACTTCCACCTGTACGTGTCCTAGAAATCATTTTCTTACCAATGCAAAAATGTCAACTGAAAAAAAAAGTCATCTCACCTCCAAAACAGCCCTCCCCAAATTACCTTTTCCTTCTCTGGGTTTCTTCTTTATACCTAACTCAGGAGACCCATTGGAAATTGGTGATTGCTGGGTCTTTGGTTTACGGCCAACTGAAAAAAAATAAGATTGAAACCATACATTGAAAACAGGAAAAATAACAGAAGCATGATTAGCAGACTCTTTGATAACACATTATTCATGAAACTGGACACTAATTTGTGGATTAATATACTGAGTGTATATAAAAAGCTGCATTTAAAAGGAGCAATAAAATCGGAGGGGTAGACGAACCATGAGAGACGATGGACTCTGAAAAACAAACAGGGTTCTAGAGGGGAGGGGGGTGGGAGGATGGGTTAGCCTGGTGGTGGGTATTGAGGAGGGCACGTTCTGCATGGAGCACTGGGTGTTATGCACAAACAATGAATCATGGAACACTACCTCTAAAACTAAGGATGTAATGTATGGGGATTAACATAATAATAATAAAAAAAATAAAAGGAGCAATAAAAGCACTTCTGCAATTTTAGATTACAGCACTTAGTTGGCAGTAATTTCAGTGTATATAGCAAGTCAGGTACTACCCACCTATTATTTACTCAGTCAGAGCCTCAATTTGCTAACCTCTTCCAATAATGCAGCAGTGGAAACAAATTCTAGTACAAACTTTTTTCTTTTCTGTTCTACAGGGCTCTTAGAAAAACTTTACCTACCTATTGCAGAGGATCTGATAATCTGGGAAGCCCTTTGAGCTCAAATGAGGAAAAGTAAAAAATATTTCAAACACTCTACTGCTCTGAGCCAATCCATTCATCAGAATTTAAGCATAAGTGTTCAAATTTCCCCACCTCAATGTGCAGGTACATTATAAGGATAAAAAAAAAAATCTTTCAATTAATTATTTCGTATGTCTAGTAAGTGTGCCCTTCCTTTAGCTTCTCTTCACTTCCACCAAAAGGTGCTCTCAGACAGACTAGCATCCACAACGAACAGAAAAGCAAGAGCTATACTTATACTAAAAAGGGCGTAAGGCTGAAATGCATTGTTTTCAATTCTCAGCACTGATAAAAGAATGCTGGCAGATGAGGGGAAGCCTCCAGAAAGGCTGGGAATAGTCAAGTATATTATAATTTGCAGATTAAATATATTATTACTAATTTGGTGATTGTCGTACATCTGGGATTTCTGATGTCACTTTGGTCTTCATTAGCAAGGATTATTTAGAGCTAAAGACTTAAAAATCAAAGTGTTTTAATTTATTTCAAAATACATAGCTATTATATTCTAGGATTTCATTATGGTCACTAATCAATAAGATGTGTGTTCTGGCAAAAATTAAAAGGGAAAGTTCACTGGTCTCATTAGAACAGAGATTAATCTCTCAATTTAAATAATATTTAGAATGCAAATCAATCAGTAATAGGACTCAAACAAAAACGAAAAAACCTCAACTTCCTTCATCGAAATGTTAGCCCAAAAAGGCTTAATTTATTTTCATATAAAGCAGTATTTCCCAAATCATACTTCTTAATAGTTTATTCATCAGTCGGAAACAATGTTCTACAGTAATTAACTTTTAGAACACTGCATGTTACCTTCTCTTGCAGATTCACAACACACATTAGAATGTCAGAAGCTCTGGAAATAAAAAGGCGGCTCTGCTATTCAAAAATAACCTACCTAACTTAGTATGTGCCAAATGAACTTAAGCATATATATTTATGCATTATATATAATTTTTAAATGGTCACTAAGATCATCTATTTTCAAATATATAAAATCAGTATTAAATTGGCAAATTATTTCCTGGTTTATATCATACCACATAGGCAGATGAACCTATTCATCTAGAGGTCTTGGTTCCCAGCTATTCATGGTCTTTTCCATCTTCTTTTAAATCTAAAAATTAGGGCACATGGGTGGGTCATTCGGTTAAGTGTCTGACTCTTGATTATGGCCAGGGTCCTGATCTCAGGGTCGTGATACCGAGCCCTGCGTTGGGTGGGCATAGAGTCTGCCTGAGATTCTTTCTCCCTCTTCCTCTGCACTGCCCGCCCCCCCCCAGCCCCTGCTTGTGTGTGCACGTGTGTGTGCGTGCACACGCACGCGCACCCTCTCCCTAAAAAATAAAATAAAAATAAATCTAAACATTTGTAAGTATTTTGTAATAGCTCCTATCAAATATAACCAGCCAAAGGCTACAGTGGGGAAGTGGGTAAACACGGCTATTTATATGTATGCCTTTTGCTGTTTAAACATTTAAACAGCAGGAAGTAATTCTTCCTTCTAATTCTCTAATTCATACCTCTTGCAACATACATGTAATCTATTACATGAGGAAAGGCACTCAAATCTTACTCTTCACTGTGTCCCTCACAGTAATGAGTACAGACACATCAAAATCACAGCAATTTGAAATACCTCTAATAAATGAAAGGAAATACCATTATTTCTAACACAAGTTTTCTTATTTTTGCCTTTTTGATTTTTTCCTACTCCAAAATGTAAAGAAAGAGATACAGAAGAAAGTGGAATTAGATGAGTCCCATTTATATAGAATTTCATTTCTTTCAAGTTTTACCTCTGATTCAAACAGGAAAAAGACCCACTTGCTGCCCATCTCCTAGGGATGTTGAAGATATATGGGGCCTTGGGCCTCACCCATCAGGATCAGGTGAGCAGAAGTTTCAGCAGGAGTCAAATAAATAGTAAGTGGAAATGCTCTTTACCCACTGGTGAGTTTATTCCACTTAAAAGTCCTTACTGGCAATCTTGGTGTTTTAAGACAGAAGGTATACGGAACAAAATAGCATTGGGCTTTTTATTTTAAGGCCCACAAAAGAGTAGGAAGATTAAAAATAGAGAAAATAAAATTAAATGTTTTAAAAAAATAACCAAGTACCTAAAAGGATCAGAAGGCAGACAAGTAATGAACCTCTAATCTTCCTTCTGCTTGTCCAACATTTGTTATCATTCCATTTTCAGACAACTTTCTCTAGAGCTCAAATACTAACTCCTTTAAAAACAGAATGAACGTGTTAACACAAAATTAAAATCTCAATTTGTTGATTCTTTGAGAATACCTAGGTAAAGATAACATCAATCATAAATCTACAGCATGTATTTCCTATGTCCCTTGATCGGGGGAAAAAAAATACCAGAAAAAATTTCTCCCACTTTTCCAGAAATTTATAAATATACTCTACCTTTTTTCTTTTTCATTGGTTCATGGCTATCTGGTGATGTCGGAATAGGAGAGGTATCCATTGGTTCCGATTCTTCAGTTGACACCTCCACTACAGTTTCTGTGATGACATCTGGCCTCATAGCAGCATGGATAAATTCTGGAGTTGATACACAAGGAGGGACAAACACTTCCACTATAAAAAAAAGTCGAAAAATTAAAATTTCCCACCCCCATTAATACTTCTTCATGCGGACAATTCAATATTTAGTAGAGGTGAGGTTTATTAACAATTCATCAAAGCCGGGTAAGAGCCTAACGTTAATTTGCTGAATACGCAATACGATCTAAAGTATATAAGGAAATAAATGCAAAGAAAATTAGCTTGAAGGAAATGTTAATCCTGTAGGTAAGGTGGGGACCATGAGCAATTACACCACCCCTTCTTCACATTTTTACATACATTCAAGCTCACTGCAGAAGACTTTGAATTATTTTGACAATTGGGAAAACATAATGAAAATAAGACAACAGAATAATAGTGACTTCTTCAGTAATTACTTTCCTTCCTGGTACCCATCAATATTCTCTAACTAGGTAATACATGTACATGGTATAAAATTTAAAACATTTAATAAATGTGTGTGTCTTCAGTGAAAAGAAAGCATTTACAGATCACTTCAAAATATGAAAAGGAAAACCTGCTGATTATAGCCCAATGAATATCATCTTTCAATATTTAAAATTTTATTTAATGTAACAGTCCTGATGTTTTGGGTCACTAAAACAGAAATAGAAACTGCCATTTGGTATTCTATTACATACAATAATGTTGCTCCAGCTTCCTTCCAATGTGCACGAATAATCAGAATATGACATTTCTATTTCAATTAAGGGACAGCTAATAACACTACTGTGAAATAATACATTGACCAATATGCCCTAATTCTCTTCTCATATCCCTGAATAATACATGAATAATACTATTCTCATTAAAAAGTACAGTTGCTCTTGGTATTTATAAATCCCTATAAGAAGGGCCAATATTATTGTATTAAGTCAAATTAACACTTGGACATTAAAATTAGAGCACAAAATGACTCTCAAAGGCAGTCTTTTTTTTTTTTTTTTTTAAGATTTTATTTATTTGCGAGACAGAGAATGAGAGACCGAGAGCATGAGAGGGAGGAGGGTCAGAGGGAGAAGCAGACTCCCTGCTGAGCAGGGAGCCCGATGCGGGACTCGATCCCGGGACTCCAGGATCACGACCTGAGCCGAAGGCAGTCGCTTAACCAACTGAGCCACCCAGGCGCCCTCAAAGGCAATCTTAAAGAAAAAAAAAAGGGGGGGGACCAAAAGAAAAGGAAACTCCCAGCCTGAGGGAGTATGAAGAAATGGTAGAAGCTATCTCCTCTCTCCACCATGGAAGGTTCTCTGGAGCTACTGCCTATTTATCTCAGTCGGTTAAGCAGCTGCCTTCGGCTCAGGTCATGATTTCAGGGTGTGGGACCTAACCCTCTCCCTCCCACTTGTGCTCTCTCTTGCTCTCTCGCTCTCTCTCAAATAAATAAAATCTTAAAAAAAAAAAAAAGGCAACACCTGGTGTTTCTTATAAATAAATAAGTAAGTAAGTAAAAGACAGAAAGTAGTCATGGGCAGCAAATCCCCCAACCCCATCTGCCATTCCCTTAAGGACTACAAAGGTTTATAATTTACCCAGAGTTAAGGAAATAAGACATAACGATATAAATAGCAATTTAACAAATATTTATCTGTCTATAATGGGCATTTTCTGTTACCATTTTAAAAAATTATTTAAGACTAGGGAACTTTGACAAATAAAGATCAAGTATTGCTGTCACAGGTATTCATGCATAATAAACCTTGAGAACAACAATAATCCTCATGTATTTAAGAAGAAACTTATTTTAGTATGCAAAGTGATATGACATGTTTAATATAAAAAAGAACAATTCACATACCAGGACTTCTTGAATCCCTTAAGCAGGTAGGAGATTCCATATGAAGCAGGGCTTCAGCAGCTTCAATTGTCTTATCTGTACAGTGTGCATTACTGCTATGAACTGACGCTTCCACTGGGGGGAAATAAGCTCTACTCAATTAAAAATGTACAGGATACATTACTAAATTAAAACATATTACTCTATGAGAAACAAATTAACTCATGTGAATAACTCTAAGTCACTGATACATATTAGTCCATATAAATTATTTACAGAAATAATTTAAAAAACAATCTAGTATGTACACTCTGCAAAACAAACAATTATAAAGCAACTATTGAGAATGATTAGAAATTACTGAGAAATTTCTGAATCTTATCCAAAGGAAAACAGGGACCCTTGAAATTTGAACCCTGTACCAATTTCAGGCAAAACTAACTTGGAGGTGGGGCGGGAGGGAGGATGGTTGTAGATTAACAATCCTAGGAGGAGGTCAATTATGTGTCTTGATACACACCCACTAAAATCAAGGGCAATACCTTGCAGAATCAGTCAGAAAAGGTACTTCCAAGTTAGTTTAATGAATTAGTTGGTTCTTACAGACCCTCCTAGGTGCGCGCACTAGCACAGCGCCAGACACCTGGGAACTCTATTCCCAATGACCTAGTCTCTTCGAGATTTCACTCAACTTTCCTGCGTTTTACCCAATAAATTTGTTTTTAAAGTTTCTATGTTTGTTCGTTTTCCCATGAAGCCTTTTCTAATTCTGCCACCTTCTGTAACTCTTTTGGCACTTACTTTATGCTTTGCTGACTGAATTACTTGTGAAAAGTAAAGCATACAGCAATCGTTTGGCTTTTCGAGTCCAACAGCTTGGGTCCTAGTCGCTGCTACTTATTTGTTACCCTAGACCAGCAATTTAATTTCTTGTAAGGAAACTGATTTCCTTTTTTACAAAACAGGTGTATTACCTCAGATAGTTGTGAGAATTAAGTAAGGTGATACCCATAAAAAACATGTACAATGCCTGGCATATGGGTAAGAATTCAATAAATGGTGATAATTTCTTTTTTTTTTTTTTAAGATTTTATTTATTTATTTGACAGAGAGAGACACAGCGAGAGAGGGAACACAAGCAGGGGGAGTGGGAGAGGGAGAAGCAGGCTTCCCGTGGAACAGGGAGCCCGATGCGGGGCTCGATCCCAGGACCCTGGGACCATGACCTGAGCCGAAGGCAGATGCTTAACGACTGAGCCACCCAGGCACCCCAAATGGTGATAATTTCTTATCACTACTGTAAGATTATAAGTTCCTTGAGGTCAGGAGGGTTATCTTAATTCATCTTTGTATCTGCTATAATTCCCAATATAGATTTTTAATACAATAGGCATGCAAGTATTTCTTTTATATATTAAAGTTGAGGATAACCCACAGACCTTATAGGAAAATTGGCCATTCAAGCACAAACTTATATTAATGATATATTAATTTCACATTCTAACTTAAAAATATTGAACATTCTACTTGGTTCTGAAACATGAATATATAACAGTTTCTAACTGGATAGATTTTTCTCAAGATGTCCTCTAAAAAGACTAAAAGGAAGTATTTGTATAAATTCCATAAGCTATATTACAAATTCACAAGTTCTACACATTAAAGATAGGAATCTTTTAAAACTGTTTCCAGGAAACTTTTAATTGGAAAAAAAAAATTCACTTGATCTCAAAATTCACCAAATGCTAAAGCCTAAGCCTTAAACAGCAGTCATTTGGAGAGCATTTATTAAAAAAAAAAAAAAAAAAATCCAGCGACTGTTTTACCACCTGTTGCACATCATCCACACTCTCAACCAAGGTACTGGGTCTCTCCAGTTGCTCTGTCCATTTATGGAAATCTGCTCAAAGCTAAACAGTTCCGGAGAGGCAGCCAAACCTCTAAGTAAATCTATCTTTAGGTGACCCTGCTTACTCTTATCTGCTGCTTCACTGAAGCAAAGGATTCAATCAGTGCTTCTAGCTCAACTTTAAGAAACTTAGTAAGTATAAAATATATTACCATTCTCAAGTAATTTTTTCAAAGTGCCTTCCCACAATACTCACATATACTAAAGAACCTTGGAAAGCAAAGTCTCAAGTTTTTAAAGAACTTCATTCTCTTTAAAGTCTGCTTGTGTTGCAATTTAGGTGTTGTCTTAGGTGCTATTAATAAACTACCCTGGGTAAACTAATTCCTTATGTAATTGTATTAAGACACACCCTAAAAACCTTACCATATTAAAATCAGAGCTTCAAAGACTTGATAATGCAGCAATAGAATTTTATCCAATTTTTTCATGTTTTCAGTTATAAACAAAATGAAACGTGCCTAACAATTACAAATAATGCTGCCCTTTTTATGTGGTTTGAGGCACATTTTTAAAACCATGATTTCATGTTAGTTATGTCAGTGGAAATTATTTCTTTTTTTTTTTTTTTAAGATTTTATTTATTTGACAGAGAGACACAGCAAGAGAGGGAACACAAGCAGGCGGAGTGGGAGAGGGAGAAGCAGGCTTCCCGCTGAGCACGGAGCCCAATGCGGGGCTTGATCCCAGGACCCTGGGATCATGACCTGAGCCAAAGACAGATGCTTTAACGAATGAGCCACCCAGGTGCCCCGGAAATTATTTCTTAAAAGTATATTTTCTTGCTCATATTTCTGACCTCAAACTCCCCTTTCTCCCAAATTCAACATATTATTTCCCAGGACTGTTTTACATTTACGGAGTAAAACAAAACACAAACAAACTTAAGAATAACATTTATTAATTCATATTTTAAATTTAGGATGAGAATATCAAAAATGCATACGTTTTCTGTGAATTATCAATCAGGAGATCTAATGATCTATGTACAGTCAACATTTGGTTGTTGAGCATTTACCATATGTCAGACCCTGTGTTAGAAATCCGAGACAAATGTTAATAGATCTCTAGCCTTGTGAAGGTTATACTAATAGTTCAGGAACATAAATGGTAGTATCAAAAACATAAATGGAAGTAAAATATTTCAAAACTTAAAAAAGGTATAAAATAAAGTTATTCTATAAGCTAACAGCTTAAGTGGAGCACTGATTTCTCTTTTTTTTTATGCTTACTAATTTTACTTTTTGTCATTTTTATTAACTAAAATAACCCAAAGCACATGCAAACAAACACCTAAGAGCTCATACTTAGATCAGTTTTTACAACAGCGTACCTATCAATTTCCAAGAATACTTTACCATTTTGAAAAAGCACTTTTTTCTTTTGTTGATATAGTTTTTGATAAAAGAAATTTAAGAAATATTTCTCTTATTCAAGTTTCTGTAATTTTTTAAAACTTCAATTCATTTGGTTCAGCTCAGTAATTCAAATACAATTTAAACTAGAATTATGCACAATTCTTAAGGATAAACATGAGTTTAACAGTGTTGTACAATCAAAGTAAGCAATTAAGCAAACTACAAGCAAGAGCTGAAAACTCCTTATCTCTTACTTAAAACTTGATTTATTGGTATCTTTCTAGACATGTGTATGAAATTAATGGGACCAAAAAAAAAAGCAACTCATTTTAAAAATAGAAACAATGAAGCCAAAAGTAATCTGACAGGTATCATTTTCTACTTAAGACTAGTACTTGGTGTTGCTAGTCAATCCCTCTTGAAGAAATAAACGTTATCAAACAAATTTCAAAACAATTTTAACTTTAATCATAGTGCCAAAAATCAAATTTGCTTATGCCCTCCTTCACTATTGGTAGGAGTCTTCTTGTTCCATTTCCAGCTTTCTAATCAACTGGTGTTTGTATGGTAGACTATTCCAGACTCACTCAACAGCTGTTACAAAATACCAAACTTGGTAATTAAGTCTGACAAGAGACATACCTCTCAGCTTTGCAGAAGCGAATGCTGGCAATGGATCTAGCTCATAACAAAGTTCTTAAAGTCAAAACTAAAAATTAATAGCAATTTAATTTGAGAGCAATGGAAAAAATTAGAAAACACTTCCTTAAAAGATAGTAGTATGCCCCTACAAGCAAGACCATAAACTAATAATGCAAGGTCATCACTCAACCAGGCACGTGACTTACCTCAGCTCATCTTCTAATGCCCCAAGGCATAATAGGTAAGTGAAAAACACAAATGAATGCAATAAAAAGGGGGAAAAGGTAAAAGTCTGGGACACTCCATCTTTTCTTGTTCCTCTTTGACTTTTTAATCAATAGTTACAATTTAAAAGTTTAGAAGATAAAAAGAACTAAAATTTTCTAAATAGAGCAGCCTGATGAAAATACAACATGAGCCACATTATAATTTTTAAATTTCCAAAAGCCAGATTTTAAAAAGTGGAAACTGAAATTAATGCCTTTCATTTAACCCAGTATATTAAAAATACTGTCATTTCAACATGTAATCAATATGAAAGTTGTCCACAGCTTCAGTTTTTATGTTTAAATTAAAATTTTAGAAAATTAAAAATTCAGTTTCTCAGCCACTCAGTAGCCACATATGGTTAATGCCTATGGTACTGAAAAGTGCAGAGTAAATAAAACTGTAATATAGCTACTCTCAAACTTTTCTGGTCAAAGGCAACTTTCATACTCAAATTATTGAGGACCACAAAGAGATTTTGTTTATATAAGTCCTATTTTAAATTTTATTCTATTTGAAACTGAAATTAAGAAGACATTAAAGTATTTATCAATTCATTTAAAGTAATAAACCCAGTACTTCTAAGTAGTATTTTAATGAAAAATAGCTTTTCTACAACAAAAAAAATTAGTGAGTAGCTTTGCTGTACATTTTAGTAAATCTTTTTAATACATGGTAGAAAGTGGTTGGATTTATTTGATTCTTCATTAAATTTGTTGTAGTATCAAGTCAGATAGCCTCTAGAAAACTCTGAACACTTGTGAAAGTGAAAAGGCAAATAATGTCTTAGAATTCTTATGAAAACAATTTTGACTTCACAGACTCCCTGAAAGAGTCTAGGGACTCTGCAGATCCTCAGCTCAGAGATTTTTGTTTTTAAGGACTGCAACTAATATTTATTACCAAACAGAAAAATAACACCCAAATTCTATCTTGTTTCTTTAAGTTTTAGCTTCTAAACAGTGTACAGATGAAAAATTATATGACTCCATTTTCCAAAAGTACAACAGTATTTTGTCCACTTACACATAAAGGATTTTTTAACAAGTTTTTCATAAATACTTCTTTGCATCCCTTTGAACATTTAAGCTACAGATAACACAAGGAGTTTCAATAATTATCAAGAACATGCTCCGACCCACCCTTCTCCACCAACCACATGCGTTTCAAAAGGAAATTGTTTTATGCTGAATTATCCTGACTGCGTATTTAAATACTGATGTCACTCTTTAACTCAGTTTTTTATGAATTTTAGTACTAATGCTGCAATAAATTCTGAAGACTAATTTCTTTTTTATTCTTTTTAAAAATTTTATTTATTTATTTGACAGGGAGAGACACAGCGAGAGACGCAACACAATCAGCGGGGAGTGGGAGAGGGAGAAGCAGGCTTCCCGCCAGGCAGGGAGCCCGATGCGGGGCTTGATCCCAGGACCTGGGACCATGACCTGAGCAGAAGGCAGACTCGTAATGACTGAGCCACCCAGGCGCCCCCGAAGACCAATTTCTTTAAACACTTCAAATATGTTTGTTTTTTTTTTTAATGGGGGCTGGCTGGCATAGTCAGTTAAGCCTCCGATTCTTGGTTTTGGCTCAGGTTGTGAGATCTGCCTTGCACTGGGCTCCACTGGGCTGCACTGGGCTCCACTGGGCTCCGAGTTCAGCGCAGAGTCTGCTTAAGTTTCCTTCCCTGTCCCTCTGCCCCTCCCCGCTGCACTCGCTCTGTTGCATGCGCTCTTGCTCTCTAAAATAAATAAATCTTTAAAAATAAAAAATGAATGCCATTCTTCCAGTTTTATTTCAACACATGCTTCATTTTTTCACATCCTAAATTGTTTTCAAACTGATCTTTTCAAGATTGATAACCAGGTATTTCAATTTACAGTAAAATGGAAGTAAGATTTTCAAGTTCAAACTTCACAGTGAACTTTGACAAATCAGATTTGTTTTACCAGTGAAAATACTTAAGCTAAATTTCCAGAAAACTCTCTCCCCCCCCATTTAATACCAGCATTAAAGTAGAACAAAAGTTCTGGTGACGATGTCTCTCAACCCAAATTCTCCAATTTCTTAATTCTCAGTTTCTCAAAAAAAGAAGAAACAAGTCAAGGAGAGTATAATTGAGAACAAGAAGGCAGAATATTTTAAATTGAAAATCTTCCAAAAAATCTAGATCACACTTACACAATACTTTCACATAATTAAGAAAGTAACATTCATGGTTCCCACAGACTAGACATGTTTTTCCTATTATTTGCTATATATATAAGATTAGCTATATATACGTATCTTCATATATACATACATGAAGATAACCCTAAACTATATCATAGTCTCATTTAACTTACAGACCTGGCCTCAAATTCCAATTTGGCACAAACATTGGCTAGCAGAAATTAAACTCCCAATTAGGTAATGACCTTACAGACATTCATTTACACAGTGCAATGTAAAAAAAAAAAAATCCAAGAAGGAAAAAAGCCTTCACTTTCCATTAAATATTTTAACTACTTATAATCTTAGAGTTATTAGAGATCCCCTAGTCAATCCTGTCCTCTTACAAAAAAATGAAACCTTAAAGAAGTAAAGTCACTAGCACAGAGCTAGTTTAGTGACAGCGAGATGAAGACGGTCATCTCCTGACTTCAGGTTCAAGGCTCTTTCTCATCATGTTATAAGTGAAAGTTTTACAACATATGTCAAGTCTTCACCACAAAAATATTTTATATGTTAAAATAAGTGATTTTTAATAAAGAAGCTTATTTATTTCATTCTTAACTCAGAGTCCTCTGACAGCAAAAATGCTGATAACTAAAGCTGAAGTTGGTAACTAAAGTTGATAGTTAAGCCTCAAAAGGAGGAAAATAAAAGCAAAAGTATATCCCCTAGTACCTTAAAATATAACAATATAGTAGTGGTAATATTAAGTGCTTTATAATTGCTTAGAAACAACAGTTATGCTAACAATATTCAACTTAAAGCTTATCTCCTCTAGAAGTTTTCATTAATATCAGTCATTATACACTACTCATCAACCCATTATAGCAAATCACTGTAGTTACATTAACATTTATGTATTAAGTAGATTTACATCTGTCTCCTCAATTAGACTGTAAAATCTTTGTGAGGAAGAATTATGCCTAACACAAAATTCCCTCAAGGGAATAAAAAGGTATCATTCTATTTTACAAATATAAACTTCACAAACATTATTCTCCCAACATCACTGGAAATTAGCAGCAATCTAAATTTTTATTAATTTAGATCCATGATTCCTCATCTTGTGGGCCACCTTTCCTCCCCAACTTTTAACTCACTGAATGATTCTTGGGTAAATCAGCAAACCTGTCTCAAATTTCCTTCTAAAATAGGGCTTGTAAAAGAGCTTCAGGGGCGCCTGGGTGGCTCAGTCAGTTAAGCGTCTGCCTTAGGCTCAGGTCATGATCCCGGGGTCCTGGGATCGAGTCCCGCATCAGGCTCCTTGCTCTGCGGGGAGCCTGCTTCTCCCTCTCCTCCCCACTTGTGCTCTCTCTCACTATCTCTGTCTCTCTCTCTCAAATAAATAAATAAAATCTAAAAAAAAAAATTAAAAAAATTTTAAAAAAAAGCTTCAGATTACATGAAAATGATTAAGGAAATAATTTGAAAACAATTATATGTAAAACATATTCTTTGCAGAACATTATAATCATAAAGGAAACTTCAATTGTTAGGATTTGTAAATACTAAAGAAATGCTCTAGGACCAGAAAGCACATAAAAAAAAAAAAAAAAACTTTTATCAAAGGGAGATTAAACTTGTATTTTCAAACTGTACACCGTCTATAGGTTTCCATTCCAAGCAAAATATCTACAGGTCACATTCAGCTTCGCTAATTCCAAAAGCTTATGAAAGAAATACCTTCCACTGGCAAAATTTAGCCCTCTAAACTTTACAATATTTTTCAAGATTCTGACTGCAGGGGCTACGCTAAGGTTCTCTTGGTATGTTCACAATCACTGGAAACATCTCTTGAAATGTTTAACACTCACAAAAATATCACTGACCCACACAATTACAGGTATTGTTAGTACCAATAATATAAGACCAAAAATTCCGTTCCTTAATTCATATTACGTTATTAATGGACTGAACATACACAAAAGGAACCAAGTTCTTATTTACTAACACTTTAATTCTTGCTCTTATCAGAAAATAACTGTCAAATGTGTTTCAGTCACTACGCAGGAAACTGTGATTTTTCTTGGGACTTTTAAAACATGTAATACTACATTTTATAGGAAAAAAAGGCTGGTCACTCATGTATTATACAATACATAGTTATATCATTCAAGACTTTATTTCAACTAAAAGTCCTGTTAAATTTAGCGATACCCGTTATGTTCATGATTTTCCCCAATCGAACTGAATCAGAGTTCCACCAACCAAACCACTAATTTCACGCTCCCAGAGTATAAGATCTTTTACAGCATTACTCTTCGGTGAATATTTCCCATATTCCAATTCCCATAGTTGGCGATATGAAATAGAACCCCGGGAAAAGGAACATGTATGCTTGTTACTGCTATAAGTAAGTAATATTCTAGCACTGCTACATGGATTGAGGGCCCTGATTGCGCTGTCTGCTATTAAGTAAAGCTGCTTTTTCTATGTAACTTAAGTCCGTGCCCTTCCGCTGCAGCAGTGGCGCTGCACATCCCCCACCCCCGCGGCCACTTCCGTGTTTACACTCCTCTTCCCTCCAATTCCATGCGTACATTGTCAGCTTCACTCCCGCCCAATCTTCATTGGCCCAACGCGGGCCCCGAGTCCCGCCCCCAGAAATCAACGTTCTTATTTGGAACATCTCAGAGAGCAGATTGGAACCAGGGGCCTGTCAATCCCGACCGTTCTGTCCTCTCCGAGGCGCTTCCGCTATGGTGGGAGGTTTGGGGGGGAGGGGAAAAGGGGGCAATTCCGTGCTGAGACTTCCCTAGGGCCAAGACTCCCTCTCGCCCGCCCCACTCCTTCACATTCACCCACTGTTTACAAAAATAAACGTTCTTCTCTGATGCCCCAACGCTCTAGGTCAGGGGCACCAAATATATCCCGTGTCCTTCCCATTCTTCCCCCTAAAAAAACAACCCACGAGGGAAGGGGCATAAACCTACTTCTTCACAGCCACCCATTAAATGAGGAAAGGGAGGCGGGCCCCTGAGAGAAACATCCTCCCGAGCTATTGCACATTATTCAGTGACCCTTTCCAGAACCGTTACTCCTGAGACCGCACAAGGTGGGGACGTGAAGAGGAGGGGCAGAGCATTTTTTTGGCGGGTATCGGTCTACCGGACATGGCCCGGGGCTGCCTCGTCCACGCGGAAGTCGTGGATTTGCGGACCAAGTCTGAAAGGAGAACCGAGCGGGGGTGGCGAGCGTTCACCGGAGAAGCCCGCCGCCCCCGACCGCGGGCAGCAGCGGCCTCTCCGGCCAGACAGCGTGGCAGGCGCAGCCGAGAGACAACAGCCTCACTCACTTCCTGGTTCCTCAGCAACTGGGGTGAAGCGCACAACTCGTCCGCCCCCGAGTCCCTAACTTAACTGCGGCTCGGTTCTCCAGCACCGGCTGCCAGCGCTCCGCCCGGCAGCTGCCGCCGCTGCTCGCCGAACACACCCTGAAGCGACAGCGCCAGATTCGAGGCAGGTTACTCTCCAAGGTGATCACTTCCTGATTCGTCGCCTCCATTACTTCATTCACTACCCCCCTTTCCCCCGGCCGCTCCACTGACTGAGGTGGACACTGAACCCCCTGCACTGACCGCCATAGGGGAGTCACCCCGCCTTCTGTGCACCCCCTCTCCTGCTGCACCGATGCACAGGAGAAAAGTTCCCCTGTCCTTACCAGCCCGGATGAGCAGATCCAGCTGGTTCGTGGGTCCCTCATGCAGAGACGTCGCCATGTTTATCCCGGGGCTGGAGCTGCTGCTTCACATTGACTTACACCGTGAGCAGCGGCGGCAGGGGAGGAGGCGGAACCCGCGGCCGGAGACACACGCCGTGCGACCGACACACACTCACGCACTCGCACACACTCAGACGCCCGGATCCTTGCGCGTCCTCCGACAGGAAGCCGAGGCCGGCCCGCCTCCCGCCGCGGGGCTGAGAAACCCCACCACCTAACGGCAGGGGCGGCGGCGGCGGCCGCCTCGGCTGGCAACGCGATCCTTCCGCCCCGCGCCCAGACAGGAAGTCCCGGACGCCCGCCCCGGAGAGCGGCCGCGGCCCACCGCGAGAGAGACACCTGAGGCTGGAAACTGCCCCGGGAGCCGCGGCCAGGACAAGGCCCCTCGGCAGGAAGAGGCACATTTCACGCTCTGCGGAAGAAAAGTCGGCAATTGTCCCCACTTTGGAAAAGAGCCATTAATCAAATTTTCTTGCTGGACGAGATCTAATACCTAGTCCCACAGCTGTAAATAAAGGTGGCTATTTAACTTGTTTGGGCCGTTCCAAAGCTTATGCAACGTGTAACCCGTCCGCTTGAAAAAGCTGCACTTTAAAACAGGAATAGCAACAACAAAAAAAGAGGCACACCTACAAAATATGCTAAAAGCTTTACTTGGAAAGTAAGGAGTTTCTAACTACTTTCAGAGGCTGACTTCGTCTTTTTCCCACTACAGAACTGTTAAAGAGCACACTAAACAGGTATTTATTAGTAAACAACAGAACATGCCAACCTCTGGGAGATCAGATTATCCTTCCCCAATTTGCTAGTCAAGAAATTCATGTACCCTTTCATTTCTATTTTGTTCGTTTGGAAACAAAGGTATTCATTTATATCCTCTCCTTTAAAAAATATTTTTCATAGAAACTAATCTTATAAATAAGTACATGCTAAATAAAATACAATAGAAGAGGGGGATAAATTGCATTTCGTGACTACAAATTTATTGACGAAAGAAAATCAAACCAATAAAATGACTCAGATGAATCTTCATTAAAACAAAAAAATGCTTCCCTGATCCAAAAGAGGTTTGAAAGAAAATGTTGCCCTGAAGTTGTTTCTACACATAATTTATATAAAACAGTGCCTTCTCCAGAGTAAGTGCTCAATAAGTTTTTTTAAATAAACACCAAAAAAGATTTGGTATTTACAAATTTAATATTTATGATCTGAATGGAATGAACTGTGCTGATAATCTAGAAAGGAAAAAAATTGCCAGGGGTAATACTAATGTAATATTTTACAGAAGTTTGCCCAGTGTGTCAGTGCAATTTCAGAATACACATACACAGCCCATGACTTTTTTTTTCATTTCTTCTCAATACTCACTTATTCTTTTGGAGCTTTGTCCTAGCCCTACCACCATGATCCCCACCCTCCCCCAAAAAAACTTATATGCCATTTCCAAAGTACAACTCCCCTTAAACTCAATAAGGATCTTTCTTGCATTAGGTAAACTTTCACCTACGGGACAGAAGGAACTGTATGACTGGCAGCTTTTTAAATCTCTAGCCAATTTTTAAAAAGGGTCATCCACTGATAGGCAGCATCTTAACTGGAGACAGTTTCCAGGTGGGGGATGATATGGAACGCCAAGGAGTAACTGCTGGCTTTAGGCAAATCACGGAAATTGATAATAAACCTGAATTTCTACTCCTATCAATGAGTAGTAGATTTTCATGTATTTAAAATGGAAGAGAATCGTATTTTTTCTGGAGGCAACAGGTTAACTTGGCTCAAGAAGGCATACTCAACATACGAGTCATTTTGCAGCCTGATGTGTAACTTTTACCCTACAGTTTGCTTCTTGAGCTGTATCTTAAGAAGTCAACAGTGTGTATTTTATTCTTTGTACATCTTAATTATATGTATTCACCTCAGCCTTATATTTTAAGTTCCAAGAGAAGAGAAGCTATATCTATGCCTAAGACTTCACTCTGTGTGTTTGTGTGTGTGTGTGTGTTTGTGTGTGTGTGAGTGATAACAAATCAATTCAGAAAGACTGGAAAATATTCCTATATATTTAAAATTCCTGTAAAAATAGAATTCCTTGGGCTTTAATGCACTTCTGCCTTGCTACTGAAACTAAGATTTCAAAAGCCACCAAAACTTTAGAAACCAAAAATACTATACTGGAAATAGCAAGTAAGGATAAGCTGCTGCTAGAAATATAAGTTGGTACAAACTTTCAGGAAAGCACTGTGGCATTATATGTTAAGAGTCTAAAAGAGGTTCATACATTCTAACCCAGGAGTTTCATTTCCTGGGCCTAGCCTGAGGAAATAAGACATTCAATGGATTGTGCCATTAAAAATGCATTTGAAAAAATTTTAACAACACAGTAAAATAGTAAAAATACAAATATGCCAAGATTTAAATATATATTTCTTCCACCAATATGACTCAAACCCTGTAGTACATGTGAATGTATGTATATGTAATATACTGTATACATGTGTGTACACACACGTTTCACACATACTCATCTGCATTTCTCAAGTCTTCAAGATTAAGCAGGTATTATTAATAAGCAGAATAAAAAACTGAGAACAGATAGGCTAGGATGGTAGACAAATCATATTACAGCACATAAGAGCAAATTCATATTCTGCTAATAACATTACAGAAAGATATCTCCTACATCAAAGTTACTGCTATATCCTAGCAGGGGGAAAAAAGATAAATAGGTAACTCTTACTGAAATAAAAGCCACTATGCTAAATGCTTTACATTCACTTTTTTCACATACTCCTCCCCCTCATTCCTATGAATTATATATTACTATTGCGCTCACTTTATTGATGTGGAATCTAAGGTTCCTTGACCAAGGTCATAGACTTAATGGGAGGATTTGAACCCAAGCACTGACTCTAGAGTCCTTACCCTCAACCACAACCCAAGCACCAAAGTAACAAGGCCTTTTTATCTGTTATAATGCATTTAGTCCCTGTCCATTTTCTTGTCTGAAAATCCTTTTTTTTTTTTTTTTTTTTAAGAAAGAGAGAGCACAAGCAGAGGAGGGGCCGAGGGAGAGGGAGAGAGAGAATCTGAAAAAGGCTCCATGCTCAGCCCAGAGCCCAATACCGGGCTCCATCTCACAACCCTGAGATCATGACCTGAGTTGAAATCAAGATTCAGATGCTTAACTGACTGAGCCACCCAGGTGCCTCTGAAAATTCTTTTATATTCCTCCCTTCAAGACGTGGAACCTAATACCCTTCTCCCTTCTAACAAATAGTATAAAGCTGAAGTGATGGTGTGGGACTTCAGAAACTGTCTGCTTGATCTCTTCCTTTAGGGTCAATCTCTGAGGAAGCCAACTGCCATGTCATGAGTACACTCAAGTAACTGTGGAGAGGCCCTTGAGGCAAGAAAAAACGGCATCTTGCCAACAGTCTTGTGTCTGCGCTAACTATAAGACCGATCCTCCAGCCCTAATCAAGTCTTCAGAGGACTGCAGCCTCACAAAAGACCCTGTGCTAGAACCAGCAAGTAAGCTACTCCCCAGTCCTTAACCCAAAAAACTACAATATAAGAAATGGTTGCTGTTTCAAGATGCTAAATTTGGGGTAATTTGTTAATCAGAAAAAGAAAATACAGAAGGAAGGCATTTAAACTCTCAACTTGTCACATTTCAGAGCTTAGATTTTAAAAAAGGATAAAGTTTAGAAACGACTTTAACTTTTAACTACAGTATCCTGAGCAGTTCTTTCCATTTCTTAATTCTTTATAGTCCAGGCATCAACTCTTTCATCCTCCAACCTCTCCATTTTGAAAATGTCTTTATATTATCATTAAAGTCTAATATAACAAAAAATAGATACCCTTGGCTTTTTGAATGATTTTATGGTTCCACAGTAACCAAAATGGAAAACATTCTTGAGAGATATTGTTTCCAATACCATATATGTTGCAAATGTTTTTATTTTTAGATTACCCAGATGATTTCATTTGTGTTTTCCATTTATCTAGTATATGGAATCATAAAATGTTACGGATTGGAAAGGAGCCTAGAGACCACATCACCTAGAGGTTTTCAAAAAATAAAGAACCTGAATATCATGATCTCTCTTCCTGGCTACCCTAAATTAGATATATTACATCTTGAAAACCAAATATATAATTGTGTGCTCTAAGAGATGCTAACAAAAACAAAAGGCACAGGCTTTAAAGTTTAAAAAAATTACAGGTTGGAATCTAAGGGAGTAGACATTCTATGCATTAATATTATCTTCCTACAATTCAGGAGAAGGATGCCAATTTCCTATTTTAGTAATAACAGCTCTCTACCAATGGGAGAGTTATTTGAGAATCACTAATTTAGTCCAATGCCCTTACATTTTACACATGGGGAAACTGAGGCCCCAAGAAATTAAATAATTTGATCAGTCATACAGTATCTTATGATTTCAAGGTCAAAAATTCTACAGTCTTCTATAAAACTTAGAAATTATAAAACAGACAAAAAGTTAAATCCATTTTACTCCAACTATATAAACTATAAGTTGCAAAATGATTGATGTTTTGTTTTTTTTAATATCAAAAGCTAAAGCAATGGTTAATGTCTTTTCTGACAAATTAAGAAAATAAATGAAAAAAATTTTTGAGCAGTGAATGGTGGGAGAACAATAAAAGGACGCCAAATGGTCTAAGCTTTTCTGATACAACTGAACTAATAAAATTCAGAGCTGGGGTGTGATGTGTTGGACACGCTTAGGAGGAAAAAAAAGTCAAGAAAACTAAGCTATAAGAAAAATATGCCTGGGGCGCCTGGGTGGCTCAGTCGTTAAGCGTCTGCCTTCAGCTCAGGTCATGATCCCAGGTTCCTGGGATCGAGCCCCGCATCGGGCTCCCTGCTCCGCAAGAAGCCTGCTTCTCCCTCTCCCACTCCCCCTCCTTGTGTTCCCTCTCTCACTGTCTCTCTGTCAAATAAATAAAAAATAAAATAAAATCTTTAAAAAAAAGAAAAAGAAAAATATGCCTATCAAACAATAAAAAAAGAAGAAGAAAGAAAAATATGCCTATCAAGGACAAACTAGAAATCAAGTGATTTAGGACCATTAAGTAAAGCTTGGTTCATCAGCCTTGGAAGACAGACAATAAATGTAGAATCTACAGATTTACAGAGAAAAGATTAATTATTTCACATGTTTTATGCCACTATTTTATTATCTATTTGCAGTTTTTTATACTACTGACTTGTTTATTTAATAGTCAGGTTTTATAAAGTATTATTAAAATGAAGGTGTGTGAACCCATAGTCACATATTCATTCATTTATTCAACAAATAATTATCTAGCACTTACTTTGAGCAAGTTTCTGTCATAGGCATCTATTATTATACCTGGTAGCACTAAGTTATATAACAAAAGGAAAAAATTAAGCCTTCCTAATGCACACAGAACTCCCACTAAGGGTGAAATCCTTAGAGACGGTATGATGTATGAAACTGATTATACATGAAATTAGGAAATAGTGGGTTTATACTACAATTTGGACTACCACCCAGGAAAGTTAAAATTATTTATATGTATAAAAGCCTTCATAAATCACAGATTTTTAATGAGGGGTTCACAAAGGCAAAATTTTGTTAGTACTCTGCATTTTTCTAAAGAGAAAGGCCATTGCTTGTTTTAGTCTCAAAGAGATCCATGACTCCTAAAAGTTATTTTATCAGAAGTTCCTAGAAGTTATTTTATCATAAGTTATCTTGCCATATGCATTTATGGACTACAAAAACTCTACAGTGAGTAAGGATTCAGTATGTGCCATTTTTAAGACTGACGGTTTGGGGGCACCTGGGTGGTTCAGTCAGTTAGTTACGTGGCCAACTCCTGGTTTCATCTCAGGTCATGATCTCCCGGTAGTGAGATCAAGCCCCAAGCTGAGTGAGCCCCAAGTAGAGCTCTGCACTCAGCTCAGAGTCAGCTTCAGATTCTCTCTCCCTCCCCCCTCACCCTCTCACACTTTTTCTCTCTTTCTAAAAAATAAATAAATAAATAAAATCTAAATAAAAAAAATTAAGGTTTGGTTTAGATTCATGTTTTCTGCATTTTACTTATTAAGTTATTCCTGGGACAGACTCTCCTTGAGCTTGTTGACTCTTCACTCTGTGGTTTACACTAGGTGACACACTGCTTCTGATTCTTAGCAGCCATTCCTAGAAGACTGTCACTGATGTTGTAGCTAGTCTTTTCCTATGGATATTAGACAAACAACTCTTTTCAAACAGCATTTATTAAGCACCCATATGTACATGATACCCTGCAAAATGAGTTTAAATAGTTAATGATAACTACATTTTAGATAACATTTATGACAAGTGATTTCAAGGGCTTGGATTTTTATTATCATTAGAGAATATGTAGTATCTTGAATACTCTGGAAATTTTTTTCAATTCTTGTGAAACTTTATAAGAGCTAATACATGATTCGCATTTACCATGTTTATGAAAAATTTACAATGGAGTTCTCAACTAAACTATACTACCACTTTAAGTCAAATTCTATTTTGATTGATTCCTAAAGGAATATTCAGATTACGTAATTTCTTCCCCTCTTACAATATAGCTTCTGCACTCTACCCACCAAAAAGTTCCTCAGAGGTTAACACTGAGCATTTAATTGCCAAACCCAGCTATCTCCTCTTAGTCTTCACCTGACTCTACTTCTCTGCACAAATAACATTATTAACCACCCCTTACTGAAATCCTTCCCTTCATTTGATTTTTCATGAGAATAAACTGTCTGGCTTTGTTTTCTCCTATTTGTTTCTTTTCAGTTGATTTCATCCACTTCCACACAACCCTTAAATGTGGTGTTCTCCCAAAGTGTGATCGATCCTTAACCACTTTCTCTCTTCCTTCTTTACTCTTTCAATAGTATTTATTATCCATTCACTTCCAGGGTTTTCAATATTATTTCTGTACTGATTCAAAAATCAGCATCTCCAGGCTTGACTTATTATTTTTTTAGATCTAGGTTCTAATTTCCAATTATATGGCAAACATCTTTATTTGGCTAACCCACTGGTACCTAAAGGTCTTTTATCTACAAATCTCCTTTATTTTCTCTATCAATAACATTACCATCATCCCAGGCTACAAATCTGAGTCACCTATGATCCTAGTTTAGGAACTCGTCTATTATACAATTTTTTTTTTTTTAAATAACAGGAGAGTCATTTTTTTTTTTTTTAGATTTTATTTATTTATTTGAGAAAGAGAGAGAGAGCACAAGCAGGGGGGGTGACAGGCAGAAGGAGAAGCAGACTCTCTGCTGAGCAAGAGCCCCATGTGGAACTTGATCCCAGAACCCTGGGATCATGACCTGAGCTGAAGGCAGATGCTTAACTGACTGAGCCACCCAGGAGTCCCTATTATACAATTTTTTAAAAAAAGATTTTATCCATCCATTTGAGAGAGAGAGAGCAAGAAAGAGCATGAGCTGGGGGGGGGAGGGTGTGCGGTGGGGAGAGGGAGAAGCAGCCTCCCCGCTGAGCAGGGAGCCCGACACGGGCCTTAATCCCAAGACCCTGGGATGCCGACCTGAGATGCTCAACCGACTGAGCCACCCAGGCGTCCCTATTATACAATTTTTGAGGGGGATTTAAAACATACATGAAATTATAAAAAATAATGTAACAAACAGTCACCTTCCCAACACCCAGAACCAACAACTGTTAACATTTTATTATTTAAAGGTGTTTTTTCACCCTAAGAAATAACACATTACAGGGGAAGATAACATTTTTGAATACTACCCCCAGTTCTCATTCACCATTCCATCTCTCCAAAGAAACCACTATCGTAAGTTTTATGCATATTCTTCAATTTTTTACACTTTTATGTTTTTGTGTATGTATATATTTATAGGTGTGTGTATCCCAGAATAATATATATACTATTATTTTTGCATGCTTTGGGTACATAAATGACATTATTCTATATACGCCATTCTAAAATTTCCTTTTTTTCATTCAAGATTTACATTCTATCCATGTTGATGTAAATAAATATAGCTATGCTTTTTAGATGCTACACATTATTCCAGTGCATGAATTTACCCCCATTTTATTTATCAAATTATCTACTGGTCAGCAAATAAATGTATTTCCACTTTTCACTTTTATGAACAATGCTGCAAAAAATTCCTCTCCATGTTTTTTTACACATGTATGCTAGAGTGTCTCCACAGTATATAATAGAAATTTTTACATACAAATAGAATTTTTATATAATAAGTGCATTTTTAATTTTATATGTTACTCTCCCCAAAGTAGCTGTGCAAGTCCAAAATTCCACCAGTGATGTGTTAAGAGTATCCACTTTTCTCAAACTCTTGTCAGTACAAGATATAATCAGACTTTAAAATTTCTGCCATCTGTTGGGTGACAAGAAAACCATCATTGTTGCATTAATTTGCATATACTTAATAAGTACTGAGGATACTTTTTCATATACTTACTGGCTATTAATATTTCCCTTATAAATTGCCTAGTCATATCCTTTGTCATTTTTCTATGATAATTTTTGTCTTATTCATGTGTAGAATATTAACATTCTAGAAAATAATTCAGATATGTGTTGCAAATATCTTCTGCTAGCCTGCTCTTTGACTTTTACTTTGATTGGCCTATAGTATTGTTTGTCCTACAAAAATTTTAGGTTTTGATGTAGTCAAATTAATATGTGTTTTACCTTACAGTGTATGTTAAAAAGGAAATCATAAAGGAATTAAGAAATATTTAGAAATGAATTATAATTAAAATATGTCAAATAGGTGTGACACAGCTAAAACAGAACTTAGAGGTCAGGAGATGAAAAGGTTTAAAAATAAAGAAGCCAAGTATTCAATTCATAAAGATGGACAAGTCAACAAAACAAAACCAAAGAAATAGAAGGAAAGAAATAATAAAGAATAGGAAAAATGAAATAGAGCACAATAATTTTTTTTTAAAGACAGGGAGGGGGGGTAAGGGAGAGGGAGAGAGAGAATCTTAAGCAGGCTCCACACCCAGTGCAGAGCCCAATGCGGGGCTCAATCTCACAACCCTGAGATTATCAACAGTCAGATGCTTAACCAACCAAGCCACCCAGGTGCCCTGAGAAGAATAATTTTAAAAAACAGTGCAGATTCACAAAACCAAAAGATGATTCTGAAAAGATTAACAAATTAGACTTCAGCAAGAGTTATCAAGAAAAGAAAGTGCAAATATAAAACAAAAAGAGAGAAATAACCACAGATAAAATAAATATAAAAATAATAAAGTATTATGAACAATTTTATCTTAATTAAGTTTAAATGTGGATGAAGTATATAAAGAAATTGTGTAAATTATATAAAGAAAAAAAATGAGTAGTAAGTAGTAAAGAAATTAAATGTAGTACAAAACCTCCTCTTCATATTACTTAATGAAAGGTCCTAAACTTAAAGGAAAACAAAGCAAAACAATGAGCAACATGTATCTTTAAATGCAAAGAGTTGAAGATCTGAGAATCCATCAATTAACTGGCCACATTAATAGATTAAAGAAGAAAAATTATGACCTACCAAAAAATGCAGAAAAAGCATCTGATAAGACTCCATACTTAAGTACAACTTAACACAAAAACAAAACCAAAGGCATAGATGGGAATTCTTTATATACTAAAACCTACAACAAACATTAAACTTCAAGTTGGGATACACTCCCTTCAAGATTAAGAACAAAACAGGGATGCCAATTAGTATCACTACTCTTCATCATATTGGAGTTCTTGACCAATATTATAAGAAAAGAAAAAGATGTAAGGTAACCGGAAAGAAGAGAGGAGGGCTAAGTTGTACCAACTGAAGTCTTCTGAGACCAGTAAGCTCCCAGTTGATCCACAAATGACCACAAATAGGGAGGTAAACCCAGCCCATCTCAGCAAAACCACATAGCTAACCCATAGTCTCAGGAAAATCAATAACTAGTTCTTGTTTCAAGCCAATAAATGGTGGTGGGGGGACTGTTATGCAACAATAGCTGACACAAGGAGTAATGGGTATCCATTACTGGGCAACTATAAAGGTAAAATGTGATGGATATCTGTGGTGGAGTATTGTGCAGCAATTAGCAGCAACATATTAGATATATACAAAGCAACATGCATGGATATTAAGAGCAGTACTTACTAAAAAAGAAAGAAACATTAAGATACATAATACCATTTATATAAATCTTAAATATATACAACAGCATATACACAATGTGTTATAAATATGCATTAATCAAATTAAATTTGATGTTTATGAGCAAGGGAGATGTGACTTTATATAAAGAGAGGACAGAAAGGAATAAATCAATTGAAAAATAAATAAGAGGGTGTGAAATAGGGATCTAAACCTTTCTCTCTATAAAAAGCCAACTATCTTAATATAATTTATTAAATAATCTGTCCTTTCCCACTGACTTATAAATCTATGTCTGTTACACACCAGGTATAAATACATGCTTACTCTGTTCCTGGGGTCTCTATTCTATCCTGATAAATTATCCGTTTGTAGGCTAATAACACATTTTAAATTTTTCTAGGGTCACAGGAGGGCAAGCACCCTATACTTTGTTCTTTTGCAGAATTGTCTAGACTATCTTTGGATCTTTAAGAGCTTATCAAATTCTTCCAAAAACAAGTCCTCTTGAGATTTTGACTGGAATTGTATTGAGTTTATAGATTAATTGGGGAAGAATTAACAGCTTTACCTTGTCCATCTTTCCATGTGTGTTTGTGGGTTAAAGATGAAAGGAATCAAATGGTTTTGGTCTATTTCCTCTTAAGTAAGTTGTATATCCCTTCACTTATTTATGCCCTTCAATAAAGTTAAATTCTTATTTTCATTAAGGTATTGCATATTATTATTAGATTTATTCCTAGATACCTATTTAAGTTTTTTACTATTATGAATGGAATCTTTTTTGTTTCATTTTTATTTTTTATTTTAAAATTTTTATTATTGAAGTATAGCTGACATACAATGTTACATTAGTCTCAGGTGTAAAACATAGTGATTCAACAATTCTATATGTTACTCAGTGGTCACCAGGATAAATGTCATCATTTGTTACCAGATAATGTTTTTACAGTATTATTAACTATATTCCCTGTGCTGTACTTATCATCTTCATGACTTCTTTATTTTATAACTGGAAGTCTCTACCTTTTGATTTCCTTCACCTTCTTTGCCCATCCACCGCCCCCCGCCCCGGCAACCAACATTTTGTATTTATGGATCTGTTTCTGGTTTTTATTTGTTTTGTTTTGTTTTTTTAGATTCCACATATAAAAGTGAAACCATATATTTGTCTTTCTCTGACTTATTTCACTTAGCATATTATACCCCCTGAGTCCATCCATGTTGTCACAAATGGCAAGATTTCATTCTGTTTTTATGGCTGAGTAATATTCCAGTGTGTGTGTGTGTGTGTGCATACCACATATTCTTTATGATTATCTGATTATTATTCTTGTATAGAGCAACCCTGATGAACCCTCTAAGCAGGTTTAAAATCTATACAGTTTCTTAAAATTTATGTGTTAATTAAACCATTTGTAAATACGAATTTTGTTTCTTTCCTTCTGATCTTCATGCCTTTTCTTTTTCTTACTTGCATTTGCTAGAACCCCCAGAAATAATGCTTTTTAGTAAAGATGACAGCTGGCATCCTGTTTCCCTATTAATCATGATATTTGCTATAAATTTTTAATATAGACACCTTATCAAGTCCCAATTGAGATTAAGAGTCTCAGAAGATGGTGAATTTTAATAAATGCTTTTTGGATCTACTGGGATGATTATATAGGTTTTCTCTTTTAATTTATTCATGTGGCAAATTATATTAACAGATTTTCTAATAACCTTCTTTGCCTTCCTAGTATGTATTTAGTCATTATGTGTTTTTTAATAAGTGCTAGATTTACTTTTACTTATTTAGAATATTTGTAGCTATGATCATACATAAATTCAGCAAGAAACTTATTTTTTTTTTATGCTGGGTCCATTTTAAAGTTAAGGTTTACTACCTCCATAAAATGAGTCGGAAAGCTTTCCCTCTTTTACTGTTTCCATAATAGTTTGTATATAATAGGGCTTATGTATCCCTTGAAATTTTAGTAATAGGCCTGGGTCTGATGGATTTTGACTGAGGGAATGTATATGTAAAATTAAAGAACTTAAAAGGTTGACTTGAACATTTTCTTTTCTTTTTTTTTTTTTTTTAAGATTTTGTTTATTTATTTATTTGAGAGAAAGAGAGAGAGAAACAGCATGAGAGGGGAGAGGGTCTGAGGGAGAAGCAGGCTCCCTGCTGAGCCGGGAGCCCGATGTGGGACTCGATCCCAGGACTCCGGGATCATGACCTGAGCCGAAGGCAGTCGCTTAACCAACTGAGCCACCCAGGTGCCCGACTTGAACATTTTCTATTTCTTCTTGAGTCAGTTGTTGTGTATACATAAATATATACACACACTTCCATATACATATATATAATTTTAATTGTCCATAGGTTTTCAAACTCCTTGGCAATAGGTTGTTCATAGTATTTTCTTATGATTTTCAAACTCTATTCTATTGGTTATATTTTTTGTTCTTCATAGTGCTCATTTTTCTTTGATCCGTCTTTACAGAGGTTCATCTATTTTTTAAACTTTAAGGTTTTATTATCTATTTTCTTTTCTATTTCATTAATATTTACTTTTTTATCTTTATAAATTCTTTTATTCTACTTAATTTGGATTTATTCTGTTGATCCTTTATTACCATCTAGATGAACATATGCTCATTATATCAATCTTTCATATTTTCTAATAAATGCATTTAGAGCTACTAAATTTTCCAGTGGGTTCTACTTAAATCACATCTCAAATTTTTATATGCAATGTTTTCATTGTTATTTAGTTGCAAATATTTTATAATTTTCATTTTCTCTTCCATTAGTGAGCCAATATAAAGTATTTTGATTTTCACCTCATTGTTGATTTCTAATTTTATTGTATTTTGATGAAATGATATATTTTGAATGACACAGATTTTCTGGACATCGTTGAGATTCCTCTATGACCTAGTACACAGTTAAAAGCTGACCTATATATAACTGAAAAAAGTGTACAGGGTTGTATTTTATTAGGTTAGGTACAATGTTCTATATATCTCTAGTTTATGAAGTTTGTCAGTGCTGTAGTTCAATTCTTTGATCCCATTTTTAATTTTTTATCTGCTTCATTTTTCAATTTTGGCAGAGGTGTGTTAAAGTCTCATTGTTTTGTAGGCATGTCCACTACTCCTTGCAATTTTAAGTTTTTGCTTTAAATGATATTTCAAGGCTATGTTGTTAGATGCATATAAGATTATGATGATTATATTTTCTGGGTTGTTCCTTTTAGCAGTTTGAAGAGTCTCTGTCCCAATTAAAAATTTTTACCCTAAATTCTATTTTATTGAACCAGCTTCCTTTGGTTAGTATTTTTCAGATGAATATATTGCTCTATCCTTTTTATATCATTTTGTTTTGTGTATCTGTTAAAAATAACACAGACTCATGTTAAGATCACAACAGATTATTTTAATATAATTTCTGGTCTTGGACTTATTTCTACTATCTTGATTTATGATTTATAGTTCCATTTTTTTCTCCTTTGTTGCCTTGTGTTGGATTGGTCAAGTTTAGTTTATTCCCTACCCCCAACTTAGTATTTTGGAAGCTATCCCTTCCATTTCTATTAATTTAGTATGTTCTAGTTGCTTAAAATAAATGTCCTTTTCACTTCTCATCTTCTCCAGATCACATTTCACACAGTTCCTAACTATTTTATTCAAGGGCCACCACAATCTAGTTCCACTCTATCTTTCTAGTCTTACCTCTCTCTACCATATACCTCTACAAAGCCTAATCTCTAGTTACACTATATTGCTTGTCAATCTCTAAATAAAATACAAAATTCCTGGCATTCTGTTCTGGTTCATTACATCGTCTCATTCACTCACTCATTCAATCAACAAATAATTTATTGAAAACTTATTTGGTGCCTAGCTCTGACCAATACCAGTAAATGATAAGGTCTCTGATTTTATAAAGCCTCATGTGGAAACATTAAATAAACATAAATAGAAGAGAATAGAACATCATGAATACATGAATTCAGGTAAGTTAACTGGCTCCCATCTTCCACTCTACCCTCAAACAACCACCACTGGAATACACAACTACCCACCAGGTGGCACCAAACCACAGCCGGACCTTAAGGCTGATGGGAATGTCTTAGCCTGAGTCCTGGAACCCCTTCCACACACATCTTCCTCCATACCATTATCTCGGGTCATTTTATTAAAATCATAATGCCATATCATGTGATCTGAGGTTTTTGGAATTATTTACCACCTCATCGTGGGAGTTTACTATATCACAAGTTGTAGGTGCTAACCAAAAAAGAAAAATGGGGGGCTAAGACAAAAATAACAGAACAGTCCTAATTGAGATTGATGAGTATCGGCTACAGGCAATCTCTCTCTGAGAAAGTGACATTTAAATTGAGATCTAAAGGATGACCAGGAGTAAGAAACTGAAAAACTGGGAAGCAAACAGTATATGTAAGCACCCTGTGAAGGTAAAGTTTGGATTCACGGAAATGCAAAAAGACAACAGTGGTGTGTGTGTGTGTGTGTGCGTGTGTGTGTGTGCGTGTGTGTGTGTATACTGGGGTGAAAGGGGTGGTATATAATTCATCAGAGTATAATCTTCAGAGATTGGACTCTGGAGCCCTACTTACCCTCTGAATTTAAATCCTTGCCCCACCACTTAAATGCTCCACCACTTAAATAGCTGTCTAGCCTTGGAAAAGTTATTTAGCCTAGGGTTGTTAAAAGAATATTAAAATATTAATATGTGAAGCCCTAGGAACTATTCCTAGCAATATAGTAAAGAAATTTCAAATGTTAGGGTTTTGGTTTTGTAGCTATTATTGTCATTGTTTCTAGGTGAGTGAGAGGAACCAAATTATTCAGTGTCTTAAAGGCCATTTTAAAAATTCTGAGTATTGGGCGCCTGGGTGGCTCAGTTGGTTAAGCGACTGCCTTCGGCTCAGGTCATGATCCTGGAGTCCCGGGATCGAGTCCCGCATTGGGCTACCTGCTCGGCGGGGAGTCTGCTTCTCCCTCTCCCGCTCTCCCCTCTTGTGCTCTCTCTCTCTCTCTCTCTCTCTCTCAAATAAATAAATAAAATCTTAAAAAAAAAAATTCTGAGTATTATCCTAAGTGTAATTAGAACCCACTGAAAGGTTTTAGGGAAGGGAGTGTAATGATTAACTTTATAAATATATTTTTTAAGTCACTTTGGTTACCAGGTAAAGCATAGATTGCCTAGAATGAAAGGGAGAAAGGCCAAGAATGAAAACAAGAAGTTAGAAGGCCAACGGCCATGATAGTAACTCTATAATAAAAAATAACTACAGATTGGTCAAGGCTAGCAGCAATGAAGATGGAAAGAAATGGGAAGATTCAAGATATATTTTGGAGGTAAAACTGACATGTTTTGGTATTGGACTAGGAGAAGGTATAAATGATGACTTCTCAACCAGAAAATCCTTTGCTACTGGACAAAGATTCTTTGTCTACCAAACTTTACTTAGGCTCCTGAACCTTCTCCTACCTCCTTCTGCATACTTCCTTGTAAAATCCCACTTTAGCAAGAACTCTGCTAAGTCAGTTTAGCTAGTCAGTTTAGAATCCCCCATCCTCTGTATCTGCTCACTCTCGATATTTGATAGGGTTCCTCATCCTCCCCCATCCCCCAAGTGATGTCTGATCATCCTGGTCTGTCTTCAGCAAGAATCTGTTTAGCCATAAACCCCACCCCTCAGTTCCTGATATTTCCTCTCAGTAATTTTCCATCCACTGACCCCCATCCTGATCCTTGGCTATAAATTCCCACTTGCATATGCTGTATTCGGAGTTGAGCCCACTCTCTCTCCCTCATTGCAAAATCCCATCATAGTGGTCTCTATCCCTATCACAATAGTTCCCCCTTGAATAAAGTCTTCCTTACCATGCTTTAAGATTGTCATTGAAGTTTTTTTCTGTAACACTTTTCAAATGAAATTTTATTCTCCCAGGCTCAGGTAAATTATGAACTTTCCATTACAATAGCTAATAGCTCTCTCCCCCTCATTCTCACAACACTGATTTTTTTGATCCTTAGGTTATAAAAAGTTGTTTTCTTACATATTTTCCCCAATAAAGAGCAAGCTCCTTTACAGTTATGGTCATATCTAATTTTTTGTTCTAGCCCCCCCCACACACACACACAAATGCTCTGCGTACCACAGGCAGTCTCAGGTAACCCCACAAATGGTCTCAGAGCCAGGGCAACTCCTCATACTCTTTTACTTCCTTCCTTTTAAGAAGTATAAGAATTCAGCCTGCTTTCTTCTCCTTTCAGCTATTCATTCTATCTTTTGGAATTCTGTTTCCCCCAAGACTAGTTGCAGAATTAAACTAATCTCTCATTAACCTCCCTATTTTGGGGGCCCCCCAAAACAAGTATACAAGGAGACTTTCTGTTAAAGTGCTTGCTATTAATTACTATTGAAAAACAGAAGGTGACAAAGTTAAAGTAGGGTTTATGATCTTTATGGTTTCCAATCTATAGTTCCTGACTCCCTTTGTGAGATGGCAAGCTGAATGCACTGGCTTCTACCCTTGACTTTTATTCCCAAGGATGAGTTTCCCAGAAGTTCTTTCTTTTTTTGTGGAGGCTTCTCCTCCCAGAAAATAGGACTGCAGATGAAACCCAAACATAGTAATTGGTGTCTTCTTGTCTCTGAGGGCTCCTAAATAGGCAGGAAATGGTAGCAAAGGAATTAAAAACAAATGTGATTCTGCCAACCTCATTTTTTTCAAACTAAATAGCTAAAACTTAATGTTGTAAGTCCAAATATATGTTATGTGTAGAACAATGTCTCTAGAGAAGAAGGAAAAAAAAAACAAGGATTTTCAAGTTTGTTCAGGAAAGCAAATGTCAAAAAGAGATCAGCACCTTTTGATTTATTTTTCCTCTTGGACCAAATCCTTGATTTCCTCTTGAATTTTTTCATTCTAACTTATTATTCTAAATATTTATTTTTTGGGAATTAAGTAGCAGAAAAAAAGGTGATATAGAAGAAAAAGGATTCAGATTTTCCTAAAAGTCTTGTCAAATGTCATGTACAATAAGAAGTACCTTTTTGCTAACTAAGTTAGAGACATAACTCTTTTCCTTTTGATGTAAAACTTTCTAGAGTGATCTTCTGTAAGGTCATCTAGTATTAAGAAAATGTGTCCCTTGGGGCGCCTGGGTGGCTCAGTTGGTTGAGCGACTGCCTTCCGCTCAGGTCATGATCCTGGAGTCCCGGGATGGAGTCCCGCATCGGGCTCCCTGCTCGGCAGGGAGCCTGCTTCTCCCTCTGACCCTCCCCCCTCTCATGTGCTCTCTCTCATTCTCTCTCACACAAATAAATAAATAAAAATCTTTAAAAAAAAAAAAAAGAAAAAAAAGAAAATGTGTCCCACGTTCTGGCTAACAAAGAACTCATTTTGTTCAAATATATTCTTAAAAAATAAGTAATAATAATAATAAAATAATAAATAAGTTATCCTGGAAGATAACTATTATCACCACCCTCTAATATAAAATATATGAAAAATATTTTCAGTTAAATTTTAAAATTGTTCATTCAAGTAGCATAGTATCTTGGCTGATTTACAAAGTGAAAAGAGGGGCACCTGGGTAGCTCAGTCGATTAGGCAACCAACTCTTGGTTTCTGTTCAGGTCATGATTTCACAGGTAGTGAGATCCAGCCCCGCATGGGGTTCCTCGCACAGCAGGGAGTCTGCTTGAAAGATTCTCTCCTTCTGCCCCTCCCCCCGCACTTGCTCAAGCTCTCTCTCTCTCAAATAAATAAATAAACCTTTAAAAAACAAAGTGAAAAGAAATCAAACATCCAATTATGATCAAACACTGTCCTTAAACTAGGAGAATATGGGTTATTTGTTATAAAAACTGGCACTCTATCTTAATAATGCCTAAGTGAGGGGGCGCCTGGGTGGCTCAGTCGTTAAGCATCTGCCTTTGGCTCAGGTCTTGGGCCTGTGTAGGGCTCCCTCTGTGGGAAGCCTGCTTCCCCTCTCGCACTCCCGCTGCTTGTGTTCCCTCTCACACTGTGTCTCTCTCAAATAAATAAATAAAATCTTAAAAAAAAATAATGCCTAAGTGAAAGAGAGGAAATGGGTTACATTCTTTCTTCCCTAATATACTCAATGAAAAAAAATTATAGAAACATAAAAAATTTTAAAAATAACATTAGCCCTATCTCATTTCCTAATCTCCACTCCCAAGTTGTAATTAAGCACTGTAAACAGGTTGTGTTTTTTGCACTTTCCTGATTTTTTTGTGAATGGGAAAAAGAAGTCACTCATGAGTTTCTTTTTTTTTTTTTTTAAGATTTTATTTATTTATTTGACAGAGAGAGACACAGCGAGAAAGGGAATACAAGCAGGGGGGAGTGAGAGAGGGAGAAGCAGGCTTCCCGCTGAGCAGGTAGCCCGATGCGGGGCTCGATCCCAGGACTCGGGGATCATGACCTGAGCTGTAGGCAGACGCTTAATGACTGAGCCAACCAGAGCCCCACTCATGAGTTTCATGGTACTGTTTCCACACATAAAAAAATTAAAATGGTGACATTTAGAAATGCTTAATTCCATTTGACTTGCTCCTCTGTCCCTAAACCCAGAGGCCTTAACTGTCAACTATGCCCTTATGATGAAATTTAAAATGACCCACCACATAGCAATAATGAAATCTGGAAACTTTAAGTTAGCTACCATACCTGGCAGTTCTTTGTCTTTCCTCACCTTTCCCCAACCATCCCTACTCCGTAGTATTATTTCCTTGAATGCTTGTTTTTCTCAACTTAGTTGGTAAGCTTCTTTGAGGCCAGGCCCCATGTTTTAGTCAACTTTGAATCACTTATTCCCTAGGAGCCATGATGCTGTTTGTTCAAGTACTTTGTACATGATAGATGTTAAGTTTACCAGTATCTCAACTGTACTTAGTAACTGTCACATGAAGGAGGAAGAGGGAGAATTTATCTGCTGCTTCAAATTATGAAAAGAAATGGTCTTGGCTTAACTGCAAATATTAACTCTGAAGAACAATTTCAGGAGGTGTTAATTTATGTGGTATGATTTGTGACAGAACAATTTTACAATATGGCAAATTTATATGCTTTCTCTGCTAGATTCTAAGCACTATGAATGTAGGTACGTTGCCTGTCTTATGTACCCCTCCAGCCCATGCCTAAAATAGTGCTTGGCATATAGTAGATGCGCAGTGAATATTTACTGATGAATTAATTAATAGTAATTCATTACATCATCTCATATAAACCTAAAAGAATTTTAGTATCTTTTCACCCCCAATAACAGTCTTTTGTGATGGGTATAACACAATATCATAAAAAGCTACTGGATTAACTGGGTTTTCCTGATGGCAGAAGCTCTCTTTCAGTGCTGACATTCCCAACAGTCTAGATAATGGTTCTCAAAGTATGATCCCTGGGCCAACGGCATCAGCATCAGCATCACGTGGGACTTGTTAAAAATATAAATTTTCAAGTCCCATTCCAGATCCACTGGATCAGAAGTTCTGGAGGTGGGGTTAGCAATCTGTATTTTAACAAGTGCTCCAGATGATTCTGATGTATGGTCAAGTTTGAGAACCACTGGCCACAGAAATTTTTGTCATGGAAATAGGGGGATCTCAAAACACAAAACAGGTCATAAAATATTAAATGATGGTTTAAAGAAATATACTAAATGTTCATATATGAGAGTGTCTTAGGATAAATTAAATTAGGTCAATCAATTAAGGGACATAAAAAATTACCACTACATAATTGAGGGCCTTTTTTTTTTCCTTAGCAGGGATCATAAAAGTATATTCAATAAGCAACATTTAAAATGGCTTTCAGATCCCTACTATGAGTTATTAGGAAGAAAAGAATAGCAATAGGGCAGAATATAGAGCAGGAATGTATGAGAAAAAGGTGGATGACAGCTAAAAGAATATATGGATGAGACCTAGAAAAACTGTTTTTTAGATTCTAATTGAAATTAAGCACTTTAATTTTAAATAAAGGCACAAATCACAGTAGTTTTGGCAATATCTATGACTTCATAACCAATAGAAATCATAAATATTTTCATATTATAGTTGTTACAGATACCTCAAAATATAATTTATGGTCATCACTACTATGAAATTATAGGCATAAATTAGATCTGCCACTAGCTCTCATTACTAAAGGCATTATTAAAGAAGCATATGCATTAATACATCACAATTAAAAATAGTCTAAAAGCTACGTTTCAATTTATTTGGTTCCTCTGTAATCCTAGATATTGCATGTTATATATTTACAAAAATTGTTGTGAGAAGGTCCACAGGCTGAATTCACCATATGATCAAAGAGGCCCATGACACAAAAAGATGAAAAAACTACGAAAGTTAATAGCTGTGTTGAAAATGTTCTTGACCTCCTTTAAATGATGACCTTTCATGAACCTAAGAAAACTCATAGGCCTCTTTCCCAGTTTATAAATGGGCATGGAGGATGCATAAGGGACAATGACTCCTTCTCTTGAAACAGAATTGTACCAAGTTACCCAGCTTTGAATTCTGAAAAGAAAAGCTAGCTGTGCAACTATAATTTTTAATCTCTATAATTTCTAGCTTAGTTTGGGCAATGGGCATACCTAGAGCTCAGATCTATAGAGGCAGACAATTTAGTGGAAGGTGAGTAAAAATAGTTGACTAGCTATTAGGGAGCTCTGAATGAGAAGCTAAGGAGTTCAGATTTTATTTTAGATAATGCTTTGTTCGTCTTGTTTCACTTTTCATTTATAGCACTATTTGGGGAAAAACTAAATTTGTGTAAGAAACATACTTTGTTTAAAACTCTAAAAAGGCTTCCCATTGCCCTTTAGATATGGCCCAACAAACAGACACAAATCTTACAATGTCCTCAGCAGTAAGAGTTTTTTACCTCTTTAGCTTCATTTTAATCCCCTTTCCTTTTCATAATCTATATTCTAGCCATACTGAATTCCCTTCTACAACTCAAATAGGCCATGTTCTCCTTCCTCCAGATTTCCAACCATGCTGCACTCTGCCTGGCTAATTACTTCAAACCCTTCAAATCTGTTCAAATGTTACTTCCTCAGGGAGGCATTTTCTGTCCTCCTAGGCATTCCCCAGCTATATACTCCCTAAACCTTTCATTAATCCTATCATAATGCTCATCACATTTGATTATAATAACGTGTTTAACTGTTCATTTCTCCACATAGCTGAAAGCCTGGTGAGAGCAAAGACAGGGTCTTGTTTACCCCAAGACACTCGGCTCTGAGCCTGACATGCTGCAGCCCTCAGTAAGAGCTGGTAGAGGATGATGGATGGATAATTTGCCTAGAAATGTTTTAAAGCATTCCTACATTTAAGAACCTTCAGCTATCCCTACTTGGCAACATTTATAACCTTGTGTGCTCATTTATAATTCTATATAATCCAAATTTGCCCTCTCCTCTAAATGAATAAAAATTTGGGGCGCCTGGGTTGGCTCAGTAGGTTGGGCATCTATCTGCCTTTGGCTCAGGTTGTGATCCCAGGGCCCTGGGATGGAGTCCCATGTCCAGCTCCTTGCTCAGTGGGGAGCCTGCTTCTCCCTCTCCCTCTGCTGTTCCCCCTGCTTGTGCTCTCTCTCTGTCAAATAAATAAATAAAATCTTTAAAAAAGATAAATGAATAAAAATTTATTATTTAGGCACATTGTTATAGAGTGAAATTGAAAGTTAACTAGTGTTTCTTTTTTCTTTTTTTTTTTTTTTAAAGATTTTATTTATTTATTTGAGAGAGAGAGAATGAGAGACAGAGAGCAGGAGAGGGAGGAGGGTCAGAGGGAGGAGAAGCAGACTCCCCGCCGAGCAGGGAGCCCGATGCAGGACTTGATCCCGGGACTCCAGGATCATGACCTGAGCTGAAGGCAGATGCTTAACCATCTGAGCCACCCAGGCGCCCCTAACTAGTGTTTTAAAAACTAAAAAGTCTGGGGCGCCTGGGTGGCTCAGCTGGTTGAGCAACCAACACTTAATTTTGGCTCAGGTTGTGATTTCAGGGTCATGAGATTGAGATTCTCTCTCTCTCTCTCCCTTTCCCTCTGCCCCTCCCCCTGCTCAAGTGCAAGTGCTCTCTCTCTCTCTCTCTCTCTCTCTCTTAAATAAATAAATAAAATCTTTTTAAAAATAAATATAAATAAAAACTAAAAGTCTGAGCACAAAGGAATGAGTGCTATAGTTTCCAAAAGCAAACACCCTTTATTGATCTGTTCTCTAGATATACTTCTTTCTTTATATACAAAATATGATTCTTAAAGCATATAAATACCATTTAAAATCATTCCTTTTCATTTCTGCTTTATTAACTGACAGGGTAGTTCTTTACTTTTGGCCTCTATCTTTTTCCTTCACATAACAATCTGTAAAACATATATTCAAGTGCACTAAAAATCAGTGGCTATTTTAAAGGGTCCTTAAAGGATCCTGTTTTAAAATTATAGTTTAGGAAGCAGAAGCTTCATTTCATTTTCTTTTTGGATCACAAAATCTGATTAAAAAGTAACAATTATGATAAAACACTATTGACTGAAGTAATGTGTCATATTAAAACACCTTTCATCTTCTATATTCTTCATAATTTAATACCTTATAGTTACTTTGCATACTTTTAAACAACAAAGTTAAATGATTTTTCACTTTAACACCCTCTATTAAAAGACAGTAAAGAATTTAGAGACCATACTCAGCATACATATGACTTCCACAACCACAACTCACCTCCATTTTTTATAAACCTGATATTTTAATGTCCAATTCCCAGTAAATACGAATTTCAGGAAGATTCATAATTGCATGACACCATATTTCATTAATTCTAAGATGTACTTTTTTTCACATTTTAACATCTCTGAAATCAGGATGTATCTTACAATTGATGGTATCCTAAAATTTATAATTGGCAGCATTTCTTTCTTTTAGTGGTCTAAAAATGTTTCTTACAATAGGGGGTATCTTAGGCTAAATGAAATATAGTTATTAAAATATTAAAAGCTTTTCTCTAATAATGCTTCCTAACTCATCTAAATCACAATACAATTATAATTCAAACAGTTCTAGAATCAAAACTAACTGAACTTAAGATTCACATTTTACCTTTTTAGAAAACTAGTCACTAGGCTAAACTCAAAAAAATAGATAATTAAAAGAAAACACTTCTTTAAAAAAATGTAGGAAAAAGTCTAGATTTCAGAAGCAGAAATAACAGAAAGAGAAGGGAAAAAAAAGACTTGAAGATGTTCAGTCAGTAGTAGCTTCCAAGGAAGTAGAGGCATGAAATAGCCCTAGAGCTTAATCTATAAAAAGAAACAAGTATTAGGAACATGGCAGGGGTTAGCAGAGATAACAAATGGTTTAGGAGGAAAGATACTGTTATATTATTTCTCCCTCCTAAAGGAGGAATCGTTGTCACCCTTTAAACAAAAATATGGTATAGGTAGTTGAAATAATTGTAATTAAATGTAAAATTGTAAACATTCTTAGTAAATTAAAAACCAACCTACCAGCATTGTCTTCCTTCTGGCTCAATCTGTTTCACCTTCAGGTAATCCTAGGATAGGGGCTCCTTTTCAGATCCCCAGTTTTTCATGTCGATCTTCTACCTCCCTGTGGCAACAATATTTTCTAATTAAAAGAGTCCTTTTGTGCCACAGGGAGGATTTCTGATGGTATAACAAATACAAAAGTTATCACAGCTCATCATGAAGTCAACTTAGTCTTGAGATTTTTCAAGAAAGAAATTTGGCTCCTGAATTTATTTTTCAAGACAGAAATCTGGTTTTATTTTTTTAAACTGCCCTTTAAAAAGCTAAACTTTCATTTACTTAAAAAAAAAAAGCAGTGCTTTCTTGTTGAATTATGTAAAAATTCTTATCATTTGTCTATCTTTTCAACTAACCTCTAAACACAATTTTGTTGATCACAAAAAGAAACTAAGTTTTCTTGATCATTTCTTTAACTACTAACACCAAATTTTTATGTTTTGATACCTGGCTAAAAACCAAAGTCCTACTCCTAATGATCAGAAGAGAGAAGTAGGAAGCGAACAGACTGCTTTCAGCCAATGTCTGTTAGTAAAGACTAATAAATCTACTTGTATTACATAACATAATGTTAATTTTGCTTAAAATGTACATTTTAAAAAGGCCAGCAATAAATACAAAAAGCAATACTTGCTGTTCCCTTGCTGGTAAGGGATTATGAGTAATTTTCACTGTTTTTCTTTGTAATACTTCCCAATTTCTCCAATGAGCATGTGTTGCTTTTATTATAAGAAAAAAATCAAATTTAGGTGTAAGCACGAATGATTAAAATCTACTGTGACGGGTGCCTGGGTGGCTCAGTCATTAAGCACCTGCCTTGGGCTCAGGTCATGATCCCAGGGTCCTGGGATCGAGCCCTGCATCGGGCTCCCTGCTGGGCGGGAGGCCTGTTTCTCCCTCTCCCACTCCCCCTGCTTATATTCCCTCTCTTGCTGTCTCTCTCTCTGTCAAATAAATAAATGGATCTTAAAAAAAAATAATAACCTACTGTGACTTTAAGATGAAGTTAATATAATATGACAACATTATGGCGCTGATATATTTTGGATGCCCATATTTATGTTTTTGGATGACTACCCTTTTATATTTTAAATAACCCTAAGATATTCAATGTTTAGCATATTAACAAAAAAGAAAATATATTTAAGATTTTACACAGATGGTTCTTGATTATACTGCAATACTGAGGCAAAACTCAATTTATTTCAATCTGTATTCCCTAACCATTATGTGTTAAACACTATTATTATATACTATATTCAACAAAACTAAAAAGTATGGTCCCTGTCTTCAAGAGACATATATCCAGTTTGAAAACAAAGGAGTATGAATACACACAAGAACAGTATAAGAAAGTACATGATCAAGTGCCTTAGTCCAGATGGTCTAACAGAGGATCAGGAAAGGGACCATTTAATGTAGACCGTAATCACTGTGGAAATAGTGACACACTAGATTTTGGGTTTATTTTGGTCTGTTAGAAGAAACTGCCTCCCAAAATTTTAAAGAAAGAAAAACTCAGGGCGCCTGGGTGGCTCAGTTGGTTAAGCGACTGCCTTCAGCTCAGGTCATGATCCTGGAGTCCCTGGATCGAGTCCCGCATTGGGTTCCCTGCTCGGCAGGGAGTCTGCTTCTCCCTCTGACCCTCCCCCATCTCATGTGCTCTCTCTCATTCTCTCTCTTTCAAATAAATAAAATCTTTAAAAAAAAAAAAAGATAATACTTAATCACAGTCTTGATAGAAAACTGTATTTGAGCAAAAGCTCAGAAGATAAGAAGGCCAGATTAGGAAGGATCTACTTCTGGATGATTCTGTGAGTCTGAATTTGGCAGAGGAGTGGCTTTTGAAATCTGATAAAGAGCTTCAGGAGAATGATAAATGTAGGTGCCAAAGCACAGTAAGTTAAGGAAGGAATGACAAGGAAAAAGTACAGAATGAAGGTATAGAGCCTTTGTTTTTTTTTTAAAGTGGAAGTGAAAGGAAAGAGAAAAATACAACAGAGAAGTAAACAAATGTTCTGTTTTAATGTATAAAAGACCTTCTCCATATTTGAAGGCATAAGGAAAGGTTCTAATGAAGTTAAGGGAATACTTATGGAGCACTTACTACATGACAAGCACTGTGCTTTATATATTTATTTTATGTAGTCCTCACGACCTTGAATTACTAGTTTATGACAGTGAAACAGACTCTCAAAAACTTAAACACTGATAGGTAAGTAATAAAGTAGGAATCTGAAACCACGACTAACTAACCATCAATATTCTTCCCTTTTCTACTAAAGAGAACTACTTAAAAGTCTTTAAAAAGAAAAAATGTTAACCTCAGGAATAGGATTTTCTATCATATTTGATCACTCTTGGCTTTTCTTCATGTTCCTCAAAATGTAAACATTCCTTAAGGTTAATTCCTTAATTCTGTGTCCCTTGTTCTTGATCACAGAGAGTCAAACACAGAATTTAATTATCTTCTCCCTTGGAGAAATCTCTCAAATACCTTTCCTTTTGGAGATTCCATTTATTACCATGGAATCAATGACTATGATTTCCAAAACAGTCTCTCCTTGACCTTTCTTTACTAAACTTCAGTTGTACTAGATATCTTCCATTTGCCCCTCCAGATCTATTCTTTACCTTTCCTGATGCTGCTCTCTGTCCCAGAAGGCTGACTTCAACAGGACTTCTATTGCTTTAAATTGCATTGGGTCAATGGAGAGCCTTGGCAGGGCATTAGAGGGAAGAAGGAGAAGAAAATCATAGGAACCCCTGGCTCCCTCTCTGTGGCATCACCCTCAAGCCAGCTGCATCCTTTGATCAAAGGTCCCAGATTCTCCCAAGGTGACCCTCTCTTCTTCTAGGTTCCAGCAACCATTCCCTCCCTTGGGGCCTCAGGCCAAAGGACAGAAACAGCTCTGCTACTGCCACTTCTGGCCTACTGCCCTATTTCTTATGATCACCCTACACTTGCCCATATATTTATAACTAGTCATTTTGTAAAACATTTTTTAAATTATCCTAATTTGAGTATGACATCTCCTTTGTTTTGGGACCCTGGCTATATATTTGTGCATCTTTAAATACCTAAATATTTCTCCTTAGATGCTCTGCTTCAACTCAAAATCAACACACCTACTACCAAACATATCTGTTTCCCAAAAGAGTCTTGCCTTCCTCAAATCCCTATATGATACTTATGGCCATCACTTAAGGCCAAAAAAAACTTAGTGTCTTACCTAACTATGCCTCTCCCCCTAATTTGTCATGTCAAGTATATATAGTAGCATATAGAGCATATATAGTAGCATTGCTTATATAAGCCCCTTCTGCTCCCATCGCTTCTACTTTGTTTTGCTCAAGTCACCTCTTAACCCATACTACAACAGCTAGTCGTCCTGCTTCATCCCTTCTCCTACAATCATCCGCTATCTCCTGAGATACTAATTACATGGTACTTTCTACTCAAAACCTTCCAAATCTTTTTGCTTCTTACATGCCTAATCACTAACTCTTGGTTCAAATCATAATCTAGTCACAACTCCTAATGGAACCCTCTGTCATGGTCTCATTTACTCAGTATCTTCTAAACATGCCTTGAACTTCAATATTCCACCCATTATTAATGATATTTCCCTCAGCTACAGTGCCTTTCACTCACCTCCTATCTGCCCATCCAAATCCTACCATCTGTCCTCCTTCCTTCCTTTCTCTAAACGTTCCCTAATCCTGTAAACTGAACTTTCTTCTCCTAAAAATTTCTTTGAATTTGTAAGTAGCACCCTATTGATTCTATACTGCTTTATAGTTTCAATATAATATATATTATATATAAGTAAATTATTAACCCCTTGAGGGAAAGGAACATGTTGAAAACAGTGCCCTTGCACATAAGAAATGCAAACTATTACTGACATCATAAATTAAAGTGGAAGTTTAAGAAGAAAAATATAGTAAGTTAAGGTGCAAGATGAAGAAGCAGATCCTAGATAGCTCAATCTTCTCAGCTAAGCCTTAAAAGATTTCTATCAAAACTTATCTACTATTGATTGCATTGGTATAAACTTACTATTTTTTAAATGGCAATCTGTAATATGTACACATCGGGCTCCCTGCTATAAACTATATATATATATAGTTTTTTAAGAGTGAACATAAAAACTGCATTTCAAATCTTAGTAGGGAATCCCAGAGACTCCTTTCCATCCCCAACTCACCACCTTAGTCTATCTAGCAGGCCTCCAGAGCTCGTGTACCCTACAGCCACTGGCAAAAGTATTTCCAGCCTGCCAGTCAAGACCACCCTTCATTCATACTTCATTACTTTTCCTCAAAGACTCTTTATGATTACTGATCTCCAGTTATCATCAAAAAGCAATTTTTTTTTTTAAAAAGCAATTTATAGGTTTAGATAAACACACTTAAAGTCTCAAACATATTTGGGTTTTCTATAAAATTTGAGAGGATTACTATTACTCATAAACTCTGTGAGAAAAACATACATTTTCTTTGTCTATAAAAGACATTTACTACTAACAAAATGAGAAATCATTTTATACATAAAATAAGTAAGATGGCTAAGTGTACATCACTATATAATTTTAATACTCCTGCCTGGATTTCATCATGAACACTGTTTTCTGGTATAGACATATATATATGGGTATATAAGGAATAAAAGAAGAAAAACTTCGATGTAAACATGAAGAGAACTGATATAACAGGTCAATATATATAATTATGAACATTTTTTAGACTAATATCATCTAAGTTATAATGTAGGAGCATTCCAGGAAGCATTTCCTAGACGTACAAAAGGAAATCTTGTTCTATAAGGGATCTCATTTCCACCAATTCACCAAATAAAAACCGTTGTAGACATCTTATAAATACTCCTTTCCTTTTCTTCCCAGTCAGCTTCTTCTCCAAAGCCTATATGTATCAGGAATTTAAGTTAAAAATTTATAGCGCCACAGAAACGAACCTGATCCTACTCTACTACCTAAAAGGAAACATACATCAGGGTAAGTCATAACAACATTTATTTATATGTCTATGTTCTAAATGTCAGAAGAATGAAAATTTATTCAGATTTTAACTCGTTAAAAATGCTTTTTATTCTTTACAGGGTGCCTGGCTGGCTCAGTCAGTAGAGCATGGGACTCTTGAATCTTGGGATTGTAAATTCGAGCCCCATGTTCGGTGTAGAGATTACTTAAAAGTAAAATCTTTTTTAAAATGCATTTTATTCTTTAAATAAAAACAAAATTAAGGGGCACCTGGGTGGCTCAGTCGTTAGGCGTCTGCCTTCGGCTCAGGTCATGGTCCCAGGGTCCCGGGATCAAGCCCCACATCGGGCTCCCTGCTCAGCAGGAAGTCTCCTTCTCCCTCTCCCACTCCCCCTGCTTGTATTCCCTCTCTCGCTGTATCTCTCTCTCTCTGTCAAACAATAAATAAATAAAAATCTTAAAAAAAAAAAAATTAAGTTCAGATTAACTGATTCTAAACTAATCTATATATATTAACAATCCTTATAAAGTTACATTAAAAACCCATGAGCCATAGTATTTTCAAATAACTCAGGATACTGTAGTCTCAAGTTCCACATGCCTTATGATGAATAAATAGGAGTGTTTTAAATTGTTCTGATTATAGATGTATGAGATGTATGAGCCAGCAGATTTCAGTCTGAGTTTGGTATTGCCTTTAACAGAATTATAAATGAATTCTAAGTTTTACAGTGTTACTCTGTAAGAGAGACAAGAATGGCTATACTATACTATTCTTTATTTTTTGAAGTGATAAAGCAAACATAGATTTTTAAAAAATGAACCAGAATGGAATTAAAAATGTTTAAGATGAACTTCTCAAGTACTTCTAGACTATTTTAGAATAATGTAAGTTATTTACTAACATTTCCTTTTAGTGTTGAAGAAAAACCAATCTAAAAAATATTATCAACTAGTCAAAAACCATTTTCAAAATATCACAAAAGTAACTATTCTTTTAGCCAGACTATGTATATCCTCTTTCAATATTACAATCATTCATATCTCTGCCCTGCAAATGTTATCATCATCCTCAGAGTTCAAGATAACTAAGAAAATAAAATCCCTTGAACAGATTATATTCTCTTCCTATTTGGAATTGCTTTTACCTGAGTAATTTAAATTAATGAAGCACTGATCATCAATTATACAACCAATAAGATTTGGCTGACCTGCTCTGGTATTTTCATGTGATGAGTATGCATAATTTTCTACTAATGGGACTTTGGTACTATAGTTTTCATACTTTATGAAGTTCCCAATTTGCTACCAAAATCATAGTCTTCCTTATTTTTTTGATCAAAACATCTTCCAGAAATTTCAAACAGGTTCTTTTTTTTTCATTCAACTTAAGCTATCATACTTTTTTCTCTTGTGCTATTAATTTTCTGTTTAGTTACACCCTAGTTACACTCCTATAATAAAATCAGTTACAATATCTACTTCAAAATATCATCCTGCATAATACATTTAGCTGTTCTTCCTATTCTTTTCCCCAAGAAGAAAATTCATGTCTGCCATGATGCTTCTAGCTTCAGACTGGAAAACTCTCCAAAATCCTCAAAAAAACCACATATGTATCTTCCTGCCACTTGCATTATCTGCTGTAAATCAAGTACCACTCCAGTCCAGTCACAAAGCCTATATAAAGTGTTTGGCTACCTATTTTGAGAAAATGAACTGATTATCACTTCACAGGGGCTTGCTGGCACTGTTGCCTTCATTGTTCTGCAGAGCAAGGTAACTTTTAATCCCTCAGCTCAATAAAAAATAAAACTGGAGGAAAAAAAAAAAATAAAACTGGAGGAAGCACAGCAGTAAGCTAGAAGAAGCTAGTAGTCTTAGGGAAGGCTACTGGGCTTCAACAAGCAGAAAAACATCAAATATTGAAAAATTTTAATCATGGGACTTTGCTACATTTATAGAAACTTATCTAAATACTTAAGAGTGATGAGGCACCTAGGTGGCTCAGTCAGTTAAGCATCCAGCTCTTGACCTCAGCTCAGGTCTTGATCTCATGGTTGTGAGTTCAAGCCTCATGTTGGGCTCCATGTTGGGCTCCATGTTGGGCATGGAGCCTAAATAAATAAATAAATAAATAAATAAATAAAGTTGGGCATGGAGCCTAAATAAATAAATAAATAAATAAATAAATAAATAAATAAATATTTAAGAGTGTTTATTAGAATTGTAAACCAAGTATAAGAATTCTTTTTCTCCATTAAGAGCTAAAGATAAATTTTAATATTTATTATTACAAGACAGTCACTACAATCTTTCTGGTACAATACTCTATTTTCTTTATAATCAGTGGCAAAAATGAAAAGGTTTCCAAGGGGGCGCCTGGGTGGCTCAGTCCTTGAGCGACTGCCTTCAGCTCAGGTCATGATCCCAGGGTCCTGGGATTGAGCCCCGCATCGGGCTCCCTGCTCCGCGGGAAGCCTGCTTCTCCCTCTCCCACTCCCCCTGCTTGTGTTCCCTCTCTGGCTGTCTCTCTTTCTGTCAAATAAAATCTTAAAAAAAAAAAAAAAAGAAAAGATTTTCAAGGATTATATATATTAATCTCCAATTAAACATATAATTATCTCACCATAGACAGACTGAAATACCAAAATTTCTCAGAAGACAAAAAGGGAAGAAGACTCTGACAGACTGCTACAAAGATGCTTCTGATCTAAGAAAAAAGGAATCATACTGCTCCACCAATATTGACTCAAAGAAACTCTTAATCTGTTACAGAATGAGAATACTGTCTTTATTTTTGAATTAAAAAGTTACCCTCATATACTAGCCTATGGACTTCTATAAGTAAGTAACTAGTCAATATTCACACTCTCAGGAAAAAAAATGATAATTTTATTATTATGGGCCTATAATCTTGTCCTTAGAGTCCACAATATGAGACCTGTTATACTCCAGAGAATTCTAATGTAGAACTTTATATCAATTCCCTTAAATAAGAGATGTTTCACTGGTTTCCAAGCAAAAAGAAGTTCTTTGGTATAGTACTCATTTGGCAATAGTAATATTGACACTTATAAAATAAGAAGTTACAAATAATGAACATTTTATGAGATGTCTACCTGTTTCCACATTCTCGGTCTCAACTTCTTGTTCTTCTGCCACATCTTGCATCATGTAAGTCTCATCATCATAGACCAGAACCTGGGCTGCATAGCCCTGCTCTAATCTGGCACTTGGAACTGGCTCCACAATCACTGCTGGGTATTCAGAAACCTTTTCACTTTCCTACAAGAGCAAATTTAGAAAACAATCAACCTTTTTATTCATAAATTCTGGATTTACGTATAAATACTTGAGTTCACATAGTCTGAAGGGGGCTACACAATGAGTTTCATGTACTATAATTATGAATGTAAAAACCAAAACAAGAGATGAAAAGGGAACTTTAATAATCTTTTTCAAGGTGTGCCTGGGTGGCTCAGTCGGTTAAGCGTCTGCCTTCGGCTCAGGTCATGATCCCAGGGTCCCGGGATCGAGCCCCGCATCGGGCTCCCTGCTCAGCAGGAAGCCTGCTTCTCCCTCTCCCACTCCCTCTGCTTGTGTTCCCTCTCTCGCTGTGTCTCTCTCTGTCAAATAAATAAATAAAATCTTAAAAAATAATAATAATATTTTTCAAGTCTCAGGAGGTAACATTTTAAACAAGCAGGGCTTTAGGATTAAGATGACAAATTAAAAACATGCATATAATTGCACTCTCCTAAAACTCACAAAAATGAAGTAAAAGACTTTTCAACACAAACCCATAAGGAGAAGAGATAAGAGCAACAGAATCTTGGAAGATTGAGAGTGGATGGATAAGTATTATGAAATGGTTTAGCAGACCCAGGACAGCCAAATCACAGCCTGGCAGCAAAAAGAAGCTGAGAAACAACACACTTTATACTGGAGAACCCACAGAAAGCAATACCCATTACTCCTGGAAATGGAGCAGCAGGTGTAGAGAAAGAGGAGGGGTTCAAACAGGAAAATCCCATTAAAGCTGTTTGAAAAGCACTTTGATTCCTAGACCCGTTCCCTCCTCCATGATGCTAGGCAACTGGCCCTCATCTCAGCAGAAGATTGGAGAATTAACTTTCTGGTGATGGAAAAACAAAACCATCTTTGAGGTATATTAGGCACATTTGTTAGTATCGGTACTGCACCAAAAAGAGAGTTTTCAATCAGCTTTTTAGTCCTCCACTCTTAATGATGAACAGACAGCCAAGTATTGCCACTCATCTAAGGAAAAGCCTCTACCACAGAATATATACATATACGTACACACACCCACACACATATAGGGCATATTCCTCATAGAGATAAGATATTATACCATAAAGTAAGAACAGAATATAATTTAATAAAGAAAGAAAGAGTTCTTAGAAGTTAAAAACATGGGGCGCCTGGGTGGCTCAGATGGTTAAGCGTCTGCCTTCGGCTCAGGTCATGATCTCAGGGTCCTGGGATCGAGTCCCGCATCGGGATCCCCGCTCCGTGGGAGGCCTGCTTCTCCCTCTCCCACTCCCCCTGCTTGTGTTCCCTCTCTCGCTGTGTCTCTCTCTGTCAAATAAAAAAAAAAAAATCTTAAAAAAAAAGTTAAAAACATGATAGCTGAAATAAAAAAGACAGAGGCTTGAAGAAAAAAAAAAAAAAAAAGACAGAGGCTTGGAAGATAAAACTGAGGCAGTCTTCCAGAAACCAGAGAAACAAGATGAAGTTTTGAAAAATAGGGGAGAAAAGAGAATGGTATTAGAGGACCAGTCCAGGAGGTCCAATATCTGAATAACAGAGTTCCAGAAGAAGAAAATAGGGGAGAAAAAAAAGGTTGGAAAGAAATGAAAGAGTTCCAGAAAATTTCCTGAGCTGACAGATACGAGCTGCCCATTTGAAAGGACCCACCAGATATTTACAATAAAAAATTAAGGGAGACCTACCCTGAGGCACACCACTGTGAAATATCACAACACTGGGGACAAAAAGGAAGATTCTACAAGTTTCTAGAGAGAAAATGCAGGTCACATACAAAGAATATGGACTCGGACTTCAGTCTTCTCAACAGTCGTATTAGGAGGAAAATGACAGTGAAACCACCTCTTCAAATTAGAAAGGAAAATTATTTCTAACCCAGAATTGTTCAGCCAGTCAAATCATCTTATGAAAATTAGGTATTTTTTCAAATATGAAAGATCTCAAAACATTTATCTTCCATACATCCTTTCTCAAGAAGCAAGTGGAGAGTGTATTTCATCAAAAAAAAAGTAAAATTTTAATAAAGACAGCAACTTAAGATAGACAATATGGGAGATTCAAAATGGGAGAGAGACAATAGTAATCTTGAGAAGGATTGCAAAGAGATTCCAGGATGCCAGCTATGCACTAGATTTATAGGGCAACCAGTCTGGATTGTAGGAACATGATTCCTGAGACAGGATGATAAACTGTCATCACCAAGATAGCCACTCACATTATTCCTAAGGACAGAGTGTCCAGATAAGCCTATTCCCAGTTTTTATTCATATTTGGCTTGCTTTGATATATCTACTTTGCATTGCTACCTAGAACAGCTAAGAAGACTCATTTCACCTCCTAGATGTGTTCTGCTTTGATCTACTCTTAACTGTTAGAAGAAGGCCACAAAGAGCTTAGAAACAAACAAAAGCAGAATAGCATTCTTCCCCTGTGACTGTATATACACCTGCTGAACAAACCTGCAACACCAGGTCATACCACTGCCTGAAGCCTGACCAAGATGACCCTATGTTTCCAAGATGTAACTCATGACATTCCTTACTGATTTCCTGAGTAGAACCTCTTGAAACTCAGTGAACCTGATGCCAGACTAATCTTCCTTTTCCTGGAAGCTTTAATCTAACTGTGGTAATGCTATCCTTTCTTAACTCAGTTAGCTTGGGACATTATTCATTTTTTAAAAGTAAACAACATGTTGTTTAGGAGCATATCCAAAGACAATAAAGCTATAAAGAAAAGTAAAGGAATATTACCACATACATCAGGATAATGGCACCTCTGGGATATTGAGAGGGACACACAATATTCTAAAATAATACTAATTTCTATTTTTAACCTGATTGAGAGCTAATATTTATTCTTTTTGTTATTCTTAAACTAAAACATATTATATTTTATACACTCTTCATTTTGTATCAAACATTTCACAAAAAAGTTTAAATAAATTAAAAACAAAGGTATAATAAATTAAAAATAAGTAAGCACATGCTGAATATTAACACTGAATTTCCTGCTCTGTATAAGGCAAAAAAAATTTAAATTTAACATTAAAAAAAAGTCCTGGGGCGCCGGGGTGGCTCAGTCAGTAGAGTGACCGGCTCTTGGTTTCGGCTCAGGTCATGATCTCAGGGTCCTGGGATCGACCCCCATTTCAGGCTCTGCGTTCGGGGGGAGTCTGCTTCCCCTCTCCCGCTCCCTCTGCCCCATCCCCTGCTCAAGCACTGTCTCTCTTATATAAATAAATAAAACTTTAAAAAATAAATCCTTCCCCACAAATTGGATATACTAACAGTTGAATCTCCATGCTTCTTTCTCAGCTTTATAACTCCAACCTACAGGCAGCATCACTTAGCTATAATACCTGTTAATGAGAAGCATGGGATAGGTAAAAACTGACGAGATCTCCACTCATCAGAAATTCAGAATGCAACAACTAAGTGGCATTTGAGCTAGTATTGACCCAAGCAGTAAATATCTTATTTATATATAACCCAAGGGATTTATAACTTAATTCCTCTGAAATCTAATAGTATTATTAATAGTAATATTAACCTGAAATTATTTTATATTGTGAACTCTCCACCTCCACCTTACCAGTAGGAATTGAATCAAATTGTCTAAACTATGCAATACTTGAGTCTAGAATATTGTACAAGGTCAATTCCCCCATCTATACTCTTTTCCCCACCAATTAGGATTCTAGACCCACTCTTCTCTCTCGTACATGTTAGTTAGGTTTTAATATTTCAGTGGTTCCTTCTAACTATAAAAAAGAAAAAATCTTTATTTCAACTCTTCTTTCTTTTAACTGAACTCCAGATCTTTACTTCTTATACCTGTACACACTCTCAAAAGGTAGTCTAACTCTTTAGCTAGCTATCTACACATACCTTATAATCTGGATTCCACCACCTCACCAAAACTATTCTCTTAAATGTCAGTAAGGACTAAATTCTATTCCAGTTTTCACCCTCCTTTCCCTTTCTGCCGACTCTTATACACTTACACACTCTTACCTCATTTTAAAATTATTTCTTCCATCTTTTTTGTTCTCTTTCTACCACTCTACTTTTAAGCATCTCCTCTGATTCTTCTTCCATCTCCAGTGACTGAAATATAGCCAATTAACTAAGGTTCTGTCCTCAGCATTTCCTATTCTACCTTCCCTGGCAAGGCCACCCATTCTCAGGGGTTATTTTAAAATAGTACCTCTATACTGATGATTACTAAATATTTGTCTTCTTCTCTGGCTCATCTCCTGAACTCCAGAACCAAATTTTAAACTACCAACTTAACATCACTACAAGAATAATCAGCTAATACTCTAAGCTTAACATGTTTAAATGGAACAAATTATCACCATCTTTCCCTGTTCTCCCTCCCTGTGTTCTCTAAACCTGTTTCTTCATATTAAAAAAAAAAGGTTACAATATTCATACCTCTCAAAGTCCCTTGAAAATTAAATATCCACAAAGTACATTTGCTTAGCACAGTGTTTAGAGTGTTTAGAACAGAGTAAATACTCAATTGGTGATAGCTAATTGTCATATTGTAAGATTAGTAATAGTATTCAAACCTTCTATTTGCCCTCAACTTTGGAGGGCATCTTTTCACATTACAATCAGAACTGTCTGTTTTACTTCTTTGTACAAAAAGCTTTCATGACTACCCATTTGTCTAAAAGAAAAATTTAACATACAAAACAATGGTTTTTAACACTCTTTGAAGTATAACCCTCAACCCACGTTAGGTGTTGAATTGATTCAGATTGGGGGATTATAGAAGACTTCCTATAACAGGGTCCTGAATGGATGAAAAGAATTTTGATAGATGTGGAAGGCAACTGTAGGCTCATGAACATGAGCAAAAGTCATGGAAGCTTTCACATTTGGGAATTAGGGCCAAAGCAAGTAATCAAAGAACTATGAGAAGTAATGCAGAAAATAAGACTGTAAAGGTGGTGTATTAAGTTCTGGAGTTGTTTTAACAAATTATCATAAACAGGGCCGTAATGCTCCTATTAATGTTCCTGCTCTTCCCCTCCCTTCTGTTCTATTGCATTCCATATCACCTATGAGCCAATTTACCAGGTCATACAGTAATTGTGCACTTCATTTTAAAAGAACTGTCAAATTATATTTCCACTATAAATGTATGAGAGTGACAGTGCTCTACATCCTTTTCCACACATGGTACCCCTGTTATTTTTTTTATAAGATTTTATTAATTTATTTACTTATTTATTTAATTAGATAGAGAGACAGCACAAGCTGGGGGAGAAGCAGAGGGAGAGGGAGAAGCAGACTCCCTGCTGAGCATGGAGCATGATGCGGGACTGGATCCCAGGACCCCAGGATCATGACCCAACCCGAAGAAAAACGTTTAACCAACTGAGCCACCCAGGCGCCCCTCCAACTTATTTTATATAGTCTGAATATAAATCCTTTGTCAATATATATTGTAAATATTTTTTCCAATCTTGGCTTCACTTTTTCATTTTAATGGAATTTTTTTTAAGTTTTTTAAAAGATTTTATTTATTTGAGAGAGAGCGAGCACGAGCAGGGTGAGCAGTAGAGAAAGAGGGAGAAGCAGGCTCCCCACTGAGTAGGGAGCCTGACCTGGGGCTGATCCCAGGACTCCGGGATCATGACCTGAGCCGAAGGCAGATGCTTGAAGCAACTGAGACACCCAGGCGCCCTTTAATGGAATTTTTAAGAACAGAAGTTTTTAATTTAAATGAAATTCATCATTTTTTCTTTTAAAGCTTTTTTCATGTTTTTGTGTACAATCTAAGAAATCATTGCCTAATTCAAGATTGAAAAAATTTTCTTCTGTGTTTTCTTCCAGAAGTTTTTATAGTTTAAACATTTAATTCTATGATCAATTTTGAGTTATTCATTGTGTATGTGAGAAAGGATTGAGTTCATTAATTTGCATATGGATGTCCAGCAGTTCCACCATTATTTGTTTAAAAGACTCCTTTCTCCACCAAATTATCACCATTATTGAAAATTAATCAGTGTTATGTGGATCTGTATAATGTTCCACTGATCTACATGTCTGTTGGCATATCAAACCACACTGTCTCAATTACTGGAACTTCATGGTAAGTCTTTAAATCAGGTGGATAAGCCCTCTAACTTTGTTTTAGCATAAGTCTTCCAATCCATAAACATGGTATAACTCTTCATTTATTCAGGTCTTTAATTTCTCTCAACAATATGTTGTGGTTGTCTGCATACAGATTTTTTTTTTTAAGATTTTATTTATTTATTTGACAGAGAGCAGAAAAGCACAAGCAGGGGGAGCTGCAGAGGGAGAAGAAGCAGGCCCCCTTCTGAGCGGGGAGCCCGATGCAGGACTCGATCCCAGGACCCTGGGATCATGACCTGAGCTCAAGATAGATGCTTAACCATCTGAGCCACCCAGGCACCCTGCATAAAGATCTTTTATTTACTTCATTAAACCTATCCCTATATTATTTTGATGCTGCTAAACAGTACTGCTTCTTAAATTTCATTTTCCAGTTGTATTTTGCTAAGATATATGAACACGATTTTTACATATTCACTGTTCTAAATTTATTAGTTCTAACAGCTGTGTAGATTTCTTAAGAATTTCTGTATGCATGATTGTATCATTTAGAAATAAAGACAGTTTTACTTCTTTTCCAATCCGTATGTCTTCTATTTTTCTTGCCCTGCAGCAATGTTGAAGTTAGAGTAGACATCTTTGCTTTGCTATCAACCTTAAAAGGAAAACATTCCCCTTTTCACTTTTTTTAAGATTTTATTTATTTATTTGACAGAGAAAGACACAGCAAGAGAGGGAACACAAGCAGGGGGAATGGGAGAGGGAGAAGCAGGCTTCCCGCAGAGCAGGGAGCCCGATGTGGCGCTTGATCCCAGGACCCTGAGATCATGACCTGAGCCGAAGGCAGACGCTTAACTGAGCCACCCACGTGCCCCCCCTTTTCCCCCTTAAGCATGAGGTAGGCTGTGGGTTTTTCACAGATGCACTTATCAGGTTGAAGAAGTTGCCCTTATTACTAATTTAGGGAATTTGTATAATAAATAGATGTTGAATTTTGGCAAATGGGTTTTCTGTGTCTATTGATATGACCACATGATTTTTCCTTTTTATTTTGTTAATGTGATGAATTACATTGATTGATTAAACCTACCTTGCTGGGATAAACCCCATTTGGGACATACAATCCCTTTTATATATTACTGGGTTTAAATGCTAGTATTTTATCAAGAATGTTTTTGTCTATGCTTATGAAGGATATCGTTCGTAGTTTTCTTTTCCTATGTATCTCTGGTCTTGGTATCAGGATAATGCCAGCCTCAAAATGAGTTATGAAATGCTATGTTGTCTATTTTCTGAAAGAGTTATGTAAGGTTATTATTATTTCTTCCCTAAATCCTTGTTAAATCATCAATAAAGGGGCACCTGGATGGCTCAGTCAGCTCAGCGTCTGCCTTCAGCTCTGGTCATGATCCCAGGGTCCTGGGATGGGGCCCCGCATCAGGCTCCCTGGTCCATGGGAAGCCTGCTTCTCCTTCTCCCCCTGCTTATGTTCCCTCTCTCGCTGTCTCTGTCAAATAAATAAAACCTTTAAAAAGAAAAATAAATAAATAAATAAATAAATCATCAGTAAAGACAGGGCACCTGGGTGACTCACTCACTTGAGTGTCTGACTCTTGATCTCAGCTCAGGTCCCGATCTCAGGGCTCTGATCTCAGGATTGTGAGTTCAAGCCTTGCCTTGGGCTCTGCGCTGGGTTAGGAGTCTACTTAAAAATAAATAAATAAATAATGCAGGCCTACACGATCAATAAAGCCAATTTCCACTGGAAGTTTCTTTGTGAAAAAGGTTTTGTCTAGGAATTCAATTTATTTTAAGATAGAGGGCTATTCAGACTTGCTATTCCTTTTGTAATGACTTTCAAGGTTCTTGCCCATTTCATCTGGGTTGCCAAGCTTTATTGGCATAAAGTTGTTCACAATATTTAGTGTCAATACTAATGACTCCTTCATTCCTTTATTAGTAATTTTTTTATTTTTTATTTTTTATTTTTTTTAAAGATTTTATTTATTTATTTGAGAGAGAGAGAGAGAATGAGAGAGAGAGAGAGAGAGAGAGAGAGCATGAGGGGGGGAGGGTCCGAGGGAGAAGCAGACTCCCCGCCGAGCTGGGAGCCCGTTGCGGGACTCGATCCCGGGACTCCGGGATCATGACCCGAGCCGAAGGCAGTCGCTTAACCGACTGAGCCACCCAGGCGCCCCTAGTAATTTTTTTAAAGATTTTATTTATTTATTTGACAGAGAGCACAAGCAGGCAGAGCGGCAGGCAGAGGGAGAGGGAGAAGCAGGCTCCCCGCTGAGCAGGGAGCAGGATGTGGGGCTCGATCCCAGGACCCTGGGATCGTGACTTGAGCCGAAGGCAGACGCTTAACCAACTGAGCCACCCCGGCGCCCTATATTAGTAATTTTTGCCTCATAGTTGTTTTTTTTTTTTGATTCTGCAGTCTACTTAGAGATTTATCAATTTTATTAATTTTTTTAAAGGACCAGCTGGTAGTTAATTTCTCTAATGTTTGTCCACTTTCTACCTTACTGACCTGTTATGATTATTATTTCCTTCTTTCTGCTTTGGGTTTAATTTGATCCTCATATTATAGCTTATTGAGATGGAAGCTTAAATGATTTTAGACTATACTCTTTTCCTGATGTAAGTATTTGAAGGTATAATTTCCCTCTAAGCACTGCTTTAACTACATCCCTCAAATTTTGATATACTGTGTTCTCATTTCCATTCAATTAGGATATTCTCTAATTTCTCTTGTGATTTCTTTTTAATCCATGAGTTATATAAAAGTGCGCTGTTTAGGGGCACCTGGGTGGCTCAGTTGTTAAGCGTCTGCCTTCAGCTCAGGTCATGATCCCAGGGTCCTGGGATCGAGCCCCACATGGAGCTCCCTGCTCAGCGGGAAGCCTACTTCTCCTTCTCCCACTCCTGCTTGTGTTCCCGCTCTCCCTGTCTCTCTGTCAAATAAATAAAATCTTTTTTTTTTAAAAAGTGAGCTGTTTAATTTCCAAATATTTGAGGATTTTGCAAGAGTTTTTTGTTGTTAACTTCTAACATAATTCTGCTTGGTCAAATAACTTTCTCTGTATGATTTCAATTCTTTAAAAAGTATTGAGATGTAGGGTGCCTGGGTGGTTCAGTCGGTTAAGCATCCAATTTTTTTTTATAACAGACTTTTATTTGGATAGAGGGATCATTTTTTAATGTAAATTCAATTAATTAATGTAAGTGTATTATTAATTTCAGAGGTAGAATTCAGTGATTCACCAGTTCTTTATAACACCCAGTGCTCATTACATCATGTGCCCTCCTTAAGTTACCCCATCTCTATTCTGTTCCAAGCCCATCACCCAGTTACCCCATTCCCCTTATCCGCTACCCTCCAGCAATCCTGTTTGTTTCCTATGATTAAGAGTCTCTTATGGTTTGTCTCCCTCTCTGATTCCGTCTTTTCTTTTTTCCTCCCTTCCCTTATGCTCCTCTGTTTTGTTTATTAAATTCCACATATGAGTGAAATCATACCATTGTCTTTCTCTGCTTGTCTTATTTCGCTTAGCATAATACCCTCTGGTTCCGTCCACATCCTTGCAAATGGCCAGATTTCATTTCTTTTCATGGCTGAGTAATATTCCATTGTGTGTGCGTGTATATATATATACACACATCTTCTTTATCTGTTCATCCCTCAATGGACACCTGCACTCTTTCCATAGTTCGGCTACTGCGGACATTGCTGCTATAAACATTGGGGTGCAGGTGCCCCTTCAGATCACTACATTTGTATCTTTGGGGTAAATACCTAGTAGTGCAGTTGCTGGGTTGTAGGGCAGCTCTATTTTTAACTTTTTGAGGAACATGCATACTGTTTTCCAGAGTGGCTGTACCAGCTTGCATTCTTACCAGCAATGTGAGAATTTTCTCCTTTCTCTGCATCCTCACCAACATTTGTTGTTTACCGACTTATTAATAGCCCTTCTAACTGGTGTAAGGTGGTATCTCATTGTGGTTTTGATTTGGATTTCCCTAATGCCAAGAGGTGTTGAGCATTTTTTCAGGTATCTGTTGGCTATTTGGATGTCTTCTTTGGAGAAATGTCTATTCGTGTCTTCTGTCCATTTCTTGACTGGATTGTTCTTTGGGTGTTGAGTTTGTGAAGTTCTTTACAGATTTTGGATACTAGCCCTTTATCTGATAAGGCATTTGCAAATACCTTCTCCCATTCTGTCGGTTGTCTTTTGGTTTTGTCGACTGTTTCCTTTGCTGTGCAGAAGCTTTTTATCTTGATGAAGTCCTAATAGTTCATTTTTGCCTTTGTTTCCTTTACCTTTGGAGATGTATCTAGCAAGAAGTTGCTGCGACCAAGGTCAAAGAGGTTGCTGCCTGTATTCACCTCTAGGATTTTGATGGATTCCTGTCTCACATTTAGGTCTTTCATCCATTTTGAGTTTATTTTTGTGTATGGTGTAAGAAAATGATCCAGTTTCATTCTTCTGCATGTGGCTATGCAATTTTCCCAACACCATTTGTTGAAGAGACTGTCTTTTTTCCACTGGATATTCTTTCCTGCTTTGTTGAAGATTAGTTGACCATAGACTTGAGGGTCCATTTCTGGGTTCTCTATTCTGTTCCATTGATCTATGTGTCCGTTTTTGTGCCAGTACCATGCTGTCTTGATGATTACAGCTTTGTAATAGGGCTTGAAGGCCGGAATTGTGATGCCACCAGCTTTGGTTTTCTTTTTCAACAATCCTTTGACTAGCCAGGGTCTTTTCTGGTTCCACACAAATTTTGGGATTATCTGTTCCAGCTCTGTGAAAAATGTTGGTGGTATTTTGATAGGGATTGCATTAAATATATAGACTGCTCTAGGTAGCACAGACATCCTAACAATATTTGTTCTTCCAACCCATGAGCATGGAATCTTTTTCCATTTCTTTGTGTCTTCCTCAATTTCTTTCATGAGTGTTGTGTAGTTTTCAGAGTACAGATCCTTTGCCTCTTTGGTTAGGTTTATTCCTAGGTGTCTTATGATTTTGGGTGCAACTGTAAATGGGACTGACTCCTTAATTTCTCTTTCTTCTGTCTCATTGTTAGTGTATAGAAATGCAACTGATTTCTGTGCATTGATTTTATATCCTGCCACTTTGCTGAATTTCTATATGAGTTCTAGAAATTCTGGGGTGGAGTCTTTTCGGTTTTCCACATAGATTATCTATCATGTCATTTGTGAAGAGTGAGAGTTTGACTTCTTCTTTGCCAATTTGGATACCTTTTATTTCTTTTTGTTGTCTGATTGCTGAGGCTAGGACTTCTAGTACTATGTTGAACAACAGTGGTGAGAGTGGACATGCCTGTTGTGTTCCTGACCTTAGGGGGAAAGCTCTCAGTTTTTCCCCATTGAGAATAATATTCGCTGTGGGCTTTTTGTATATGGCTTTTATGATATTGAGCTATGTTCCCTCTATCACTACACTGTGGAGAGTTTTAATCAAGAAAGGAAAGCATCCAACTTTTGATTTCAGCTCAGGTTGTGATCTCAGGGTTGTAATATCAGGGTTGTAATCTCAGGGTCATGGGATCAAGCTCCAAGTCAGGCCCCTCGATCAGCAGGGAATCTGCTTGTCTCCCCTCCCCCTCCCTTGGACCCTCTCCCCTGCTCATGCTCTAATAAATAAATAAATATATATATTTAAAAAGTACTGAGATGTGTAGGTACACCTGCCTAGCTTGGTGGAGCATGTAACTCTGGATCTCAGGGTTGTGAGTTCGATCCTCACATTGAGTGTACAGATTACTTAAAAATAAAAATTAAAAAATCTAAAAAACAAAAAAGTATTGATATTATAGCCCAGCATATGATCTATCTTGGTTCACTGTCCATGTGCACTCGAAATAAATGTGTACTCTGGTACTATTAGGTAGAGAGTCCCATAAATGTCCATTAGGTGAAGTTGGTTGATAATGTTGTTCAAGTCTTCTATATCCTGATTCTCTACCTATCCTATCAGCTTCTGAGAGGTATGCAGCAATCTCCAGCTAATACTGTGGATTTATCTATGTTTTCGTTCAGCTCTGTCACTTTATGCCTTGTGTTTTTTGTTTTTTTGTTTTTTTTAGATTTTATTTGGCAGAGAGAGAGAAAGTGAGAGAAGGAACACAAGCAGGGGGAGTGGGAGAGGGAGAAGCAGACTTCCCCACTGAACAGCGAGCCCGATGCGGGGCTCAATCCCAGGACCCTGGGATGACCTGAGCTGAAGGCAGACACTTAACAACTGACCCACCCAGGTGCCCCTGCCTTGTGTATTTTGAAGCTCTAATAATTGAGGGCATACCCATTTCTTGACAAATGGTCCTTTTATCATTTATGAAATCTATCTTTAACCCTGGTAATATTTTTGTCCTGAAACCACTTCAGCTTTTTTATGATTAACGTTTGCATTGTATATCTGTTTCTACACTTTTACGCTACATTGTTATACTTAAAATGAATTTTTTATATGTAACATAAATAGATTTGGCTTTTTTTAACCCAATCTGACAATATCTGCATTTTAATTGCACTGTTTAGAATATTTACATTTAATAGTATCAGTAAAACAGGGTTTAAATCTACCACCCTGCTCTCTGTTATTTCATTTATTCCTTTCTCTTTATTCTCTGTCATCTTTTGAATTGAGTATTTTTAGTATCCATTTTAGTATCCAATTCAAAAATTGCTTGCTATCAATAGTTCTTTGCTTTATTTTTTAGTGGTTCTCTAGAGTTTACAACATGTTAATCACAGTTAATATACAAGTAATGTTACTTTACGAATAATGTAAAAAGCAATAGTATTCTTCCAGTTCCCTCCTCCTATCCTTTGCTTACTGTTGTCATACATTTACTTTTTCACATTGTAAACCCCACAATACACTGTTATTATTTGTCTTAAGTATCTTTTTTTTAATTAAGAATTTATTTTAAAAAGCATTTTATATTTACCTACACATTTCCAGGGCTTTTCATTCCTTTGTGCATATCTAAGTTTCCATTTGGTATCATCTACCTTCTGCCTATAGAACTTCTTTTAACATTTCTTATAACCCAGTGTGGATGACAAATTCTCTCACCTTTTATTGGTCAGAAAAAAAGTTTCACTTTTGAAAGACATTTTCACTGGATATATATTTGTAGACTGACAAGTTTTAGTCTTTCAGCATTTAAAGTCATTATCTTCTGACTTGCATAGTTTCAGTCAAGATGTCTGTCGTCATTAAATTTGTTCTTCTGTCTCTAATACTTTTTTCTGCATGCTTTCAGAATTTTCTTCCTGAAATTTGCTTTCAGTATTTTTGTTACAATGTGCCTCAGTGTCAAAAATAATAATAAAAAATAATGTGCCTCAGTGTCTATTTGCTCTCTGCTTTATCCTGCTTGGTGTTAAGATTCTCAGATCTATGGGTTTATATTTTTCATCAAACTTGAAAATTTTTATGACTGTTATTTCTTCATTTGTCTTTTTCTGTTTCCCTCCTCTCCTCTCATTCTGGGACTCAAATTACATGTATTTTAGACAACTTGATATTTCTCACAGGTAACAGTCTTTGTTCATGTTTTTTTCAGTTTTTCTCTCTGTGCTTCATAATGCAGTTTCTTCTGCTCTTTTCAAATTCACTTGTCTTTTCTTCCATAGTACCTAATCTATTTTTAATCTTATCCAGTGAAATTTTTACAAATATTATAAATTTCATTTCTGGAAGTTATGTTTGTTTTTTTACATCTTTTAGGCCTCTCCTCTGAGTTCCATGTTTTCTTTTAAATTGCTGAGCATATTTATAATGGCTGTTTTGAAGTCTTATCTGCTAATTCCATCATCTCTATCATTTGTTTTTCTGTCTTGATAGTTTTTTTTTTTTTCTTCAAGTTATATGTTGTATTATTCCTCCTTCTTTGCATTTGACATGGTTGGGTGTTAGATACATAAATTTTACACTGTTGGGTGCAATTTACATACTGTTGTCATATTTTATTTTATTTTTTTAATAAATTTTATTTATTTATTTACTTATTTATTATTATTTAAACATTTTATTTATCTGTCAGAGAGAGAGAGCACAAGCAGAGGGAGCAGCAGAAGCAGAGGCAGAAGCAGGCTCCCTGCCAAGCAAGGAGCCCGACGTGGGACTCGATCCCAGGACTCCAGGATCACGACCTGAGCCAAAGGCAGATGCTTAACTGACTGAGCCACCCAGGCGTCCCCTGTTGTCGTATTTTAATAATGTTTACTATGACGTTTAAATTCCTTATGGGTCAAGGGGCACCTGGTTGGCTCAGTCCAAAGAGCATGCAGCTCTTGATCTCAGCATTGTAAGTTCAAGCCCCATGTTGGGTGTAGAGATTACTGAAAAATAAAATCTTAAAAAAAAAAATAGTTGCTTATGGGTCAACTTTTTCAAGGCCTGTTTTTTTAACTTTTTAGGGCAAGTCTGAACTACCCATTATTCCAGAGCTACTTTAGCCCTACTGGAAGGCATAACTCTTCTGGAGTCTCTAGGAATGCCCTGAGCATTTAACAAGGACTCTCCCTTCTAACTGCTTAGAATTCTAGTATCTCCCAGCCCCGAGTGAACTCTGATTTTTCAGTAAATTTTTGAGTTTATACCTTTCTGGTCATTCTTTGCCTGGTTTCATGGAGTTTCATATTGTATCTGGGAAGCTTACTCAGCTAAAATCCAGAGTACCTGAGGCTGAGTTCTGGTATTCTTCCTCTGGGTGGCTTCTTCCCCTCAGATACTCTGCACTTCCAATTAGCGTTTGCCTCTTCAAATTCCAAAGTTTAGCCAACCCTCTTGGGTCCCCTCCCTCCTCAGTAGCTTTGTACTATCACTTTGTTATTGCTTAATAAATCGCTCAATAAACCTTGCTTTGCTGCCCCCCCCAAAAAAACAAAAAACACAAATTTCAAATTTTATTTCCTCAATTCAGTGACACTGTCACTCTTTTTTTGGGTTCCTCCTCCCTACACTGTAATCCAGAAAGTGGCTCCAAGGAATGAGTCAGTACAATCAGAGATCACCTGCTCTTCTCTTGGGAAGCACAGCCCCGTGCTTTCTGATGTTCAAATGTCTTAGTCCATTCAGGCTGCTGCAACAAAATACCACTATGTGGCTTATAAACAGTAGAAATTTATTGTTCACAGTTCTGGGAGCAAGAAGTCCAAAATCAGGGTGCCAGCATGACTGAATGAGGGTCTTTTTCCAGGTCAAGGACTCCTTATCGGATCCTTGCATGGCAGAAGGAGCAAGGGATCTCCCTGGAACCTTTTATAAGAGCACTAATCCCATGCATAACAGTTCCTACCTCATGACCTAATTACCTCCCAAAGGCCCTACCTCCCAGTATCATCATGTTTGGGGTTAGGTTTCAACATTTTGGGGGTCACAAACATTCAGACCACTGCACCAATGTTTCAAACTATGCTTTCACATGTTTTGTTCATTTTCCTCCTTGATTACGGTGGGAATAAAAATCTGGTCTGTTATTCCATCACAGTCTAAGTGGAAGAACTCCTGATCCTATTTGTCTGAAAGCAGATGCTCTCTAAAATTGTATTTGCTGTGTTTTTAAAAATGTATTTAAATCCTCTTTTTATTTTTTTCTGCATTAACTCCCATTTCTACAAGACTTACCTGCTATATATTTCCTTTTCAAAAACTGCTCTGGTTATTCCTGCATATTTACGCTTCCATACAATCTTTAGGTCCATATAATCAGTTTCCCCCAAATTTGCCCTAATACTTGATAAAGATGGAATAAAATATATAGACTACCTGGAGGAAATTGACATCCTCCACAATACTGACTCCTTCCATCTCTCCTATCCAAGTACAAAGTACATCTCTTTGTTTACCAAAGTCGTCTTTCATGTACCTCAGTATCATTAATTCATTGTCTTCAAAGAAGTCCCATATATCTTTTACACTATTCCTCAATATTTTTTTGTTAATTTCCTGAAAGGAATCTTATTTTCCATGAGCTCTTCTAACTAATTCCTTACAAAAGAAAGCTAGATATTTTTAATGTTAATTTGTACCCACTAAACTACCAAGCACTCCTATTAGTTCTAATTGGTTTTCATGGACTTCCTCTGGTTTTCCCAGGTAGAGAATGATATTATCTAAAGATAATAATTTGGTCTTCTTTCTAATGTCTATATATTTTTTCATTATCTTGTCTGATTACAGGAAAACATTAAGTAATAGTTACAGTAGTGCCCATATTTATCTTCTTGCCAATTTTAAAGGAAATACTTCAGTACTCCACCATTAAACAGGATTCTGGCTACTGATTTGTAACAGTTATTTTTTATAATGTTACAGAAATATTTATCTATATTTATATTATCAGGAATGGATATTCAATTTCATAAAATCTCATTTCATCAGGTATTTTATCCCTATTAACATATCATAGGTCATGTGTCTTATTAGTAGAGGTATATATATTAATTGTTCTTTTTTTAATACTGAATTATCCTTGTGTATCTAAAATCCTATTTAGTACTGAATTTAATATATGACTGCATTTTATATATTTATTACTATTTTTTTTATTTTTGCATCTATACTCATTATTAAGACTGGAATTGGTATCTTTGGTTTTTGTCTCTTTGCCAGAAATATAATTATTCTAATTTTATAAAATGCATTACTTTTATAATCAGGAATAGAGTTAAAAAAAATAAAGCCTAAAAATCATCAATAACTCTCCAAATGCCCACAACTTCTTAAACATTTATTTTTTTCTTCAGATTCTGGAGCTATGATTTTAAAATTTTGACAGGTCATTTTTTTCACCCCACCCTACATTCTAGAGTATAGATATTAAATCTATCTTTCACATACACTATCCTCAAAATTCTCTTTGTAATATTAGGAGATATTTCAGATACTAGTTGCTTTTCAATTTCTTCCTGGAATTCTCTTTCCCCAGATGTTTCTATTTCTACAGCCTAATCCCTTACTTTATTTAGGTCTAGACTAAAATGCTACCTCTTCAAGGGTGCCTGGGTGGCTCAGTTGGTTAAGTGTCTGCCTTTGGCTCAGGTCATGATCCTGGGGTCCTGGGATCGAGCCCCATCTCCTTCTCCCTCTGCCACTCCTCCTGCTTGTGCTCTTTCTCCCTCTCAAATAAATAAATAAAAATTTTTAAAATAAAATGCCACCTCTTCAGAAAAGGCTTCCCTGACCACCCTAACTAAAACATCCCCTACCACCTCTCCATCTATCTCTAGCCCCGATTTATTCTTCATAGCCATTCTGAAATATTTTATTCCCAGTGCCTCGAAAAGTACTTGACACACAGTAAGTGGTCAATTTATATTTGCTGAAGGAACAAATAAATGAAACCAAGTGGGTATCTACATAGTATAATTTGAAGAAAGAGTTCCCCAAGAATAATTTCCTCCATTCTAGTGCCATACTACCTAAAACGCCTGTGACTACCCATAGGATATCTACCACATAAATCATTAATCAATAATGCTTTGGTAAAATGACTTCATTTATCAGATTCTTTCTTCCATAATAATTAGTTCTCCAGGCCATGAACACCTGGGTTCCATGTAAAGGAAGAAAAATATAGTGTCTTCCAGAAACAAACTGTTGTACTCCTTTTCCCATATTAATGATACCAAACCAGCACAAGGTAAATATACTCTGCCTATTATTCTTGGTGGTTGCCTTCTTAGGGTTAAATACAACAAAGTAAAATTATACAACAAAGAGAAAGCATTGGAAAATGAAGTAATAATTGGTCTGGGTGATGTGGAGGGGATGGAAGTCCCCTGAGTCTCTGATCTCTTTCGTGAGTCATACCTAGAAGTGATCATATAGAAAGTGAATCTTCAAGGAACAAATAGAAACTGATTATGAGAATTAAGTATATTCTCTAGCTGTGGCTTCTCTTAATGGACCTTAAATCAGTTTTAGACTGAAACACAATAAGAACATTCTGGTTACCAAGTCCACTGAGAACAAAGAAAAAGTAGTACCTTCATTTTATCCCCATCCCTCTGAATTTAACCGTAGTTATCTTGGAAGATTGAACAGACACAAACAAGCAAGAAAAAGAAGCAGACTCCAGAATACACAGCCTAATATCCTAATATTTCTTGGTCCTGTCACTATTCTACTATGCTGGTACTAAGGACCAGTAACAGCAATATCTTTCACAGAATATAGAGAAAATAGATTTTTTAAATACAGCCAACTCTTCATTTGCCCACCTCATCTCTGATCAAATATTTGTCTGTTATTATGACAGCATCATTTTTTAATTTAGATCCTTCCCAATATTCAATCTTTACTGAATGGAGGGAACAGAAGCCAGGCCCTGGAAGTCTGTAAGTTTCTGGTACTGTTATTTTTCTACTCCTACCTCCTATTCTTTAATGTTATCAATAACAAGAAAACAACCAAATATATAATAATGATGCAGAGTTCTACATTTATAAAATTTCAAAACCTTTCTTTCTGATTTACAAATCATCCAAATTCTTTATATATATAGGATTGAAATATGATAGATCTCCACACTGAATTAGATATAATAACAAAAAAAGCACACATGACAACTAAAGGAGATACAAAATTCTAATTTAAGATGAATCTAATTTATGTATTTAGGTACAGTATTTACCTACAGACTCTGTAATCCAAAACAATGAATTTTATCAGGAATTAAAATCTATCTCAACTAATACTTTCTGTGTTCTTTCTTTCAATTCTTTCCTCTCAGTTCATTCCAATATATGCATGTTCTAACAACTCAGGTGAGCCTAGCAATACCTATCTCAACCTTCTACTCCCTAAATTATATGAGGGCACATGGCATATACATGTACAGTTTCATGCATTGTACATTTCTACTCAAAAATTACCTGTTTCCCATTAATTTCAAAATGAGTTCATATATTGATTTCTATGAACAAAACAGAAATGTAATACATTGGATGCCTAACCTCTTGATTTTCTACTCCATTGCTGGAAAGCTCCAAAACAGAACCTCCACTGTCAACCACTGCTGATGTCATTGTTATTCCCTGAGGAAGCTTCAAACACTATTAAGCAGTGTAATTTAAAGGTTCATGGATGACTGCCAGTGTTACAGGTTTGCATTATCATGTTTTAAAAGTCAATAGACATGGAGTGAAGGAGATATCCAGAAATCCAGTCTTCTAAAGATGATTAACCAGAGAGCCTAAAAAGAGGAAGAATTTGAAAAGTTATTAAAAATATACAGGAAGGATATAAAGCACAACCTATTTTACAATCTAATCTTTTACATTTTTGTAAGCTAAGAAAAAGGAGCTTAGACTTACAAAGCCCAGTGCCAAAAGAGGGCAGTCATGAGCATTCTACTTCTTAGAGCTGTCAGGTTCATAAACAATTTATTGCAACCAAGCTATTGCACACGGATGACCTTATGCTATTTACATTCTAAGGGATAAAGTGTTATAACTTTGTCTTGTTATGAAGATATACTTTTATCCCTGAAATATTTTGGTAGAAATTTTAAAAATCTTTTATGCATTGATCGCTTCTCGGCCTTTTGGCTAAGATCAAGTGTAGTATCTGTTCTTATCAGTTTAAAAATCTTTTATGCATTGATAACAAAATATGCTAAATCAAGACATCTTCTAAAATTATTTGCCTATTTAACAAATTAAAAGAGTTATTGGTTTGTAAATATTTCATTCTTCTTTGGCTCCTTTGGTTTCTTTATCTGAATAATATAATTAGACTTGTCTTTTGATTATGGTAGCAATCTCATTTTGTGTTCATATTTTGAATACTCTATAAGGACTATAAAATGGATTAATCTGAGTTATATATTTATACTTTCAAATAGAGTAGTTTAAAAATAAAGTAGTAAAATCACTTGGAATGCCTTTAATATTACTGTATCATTCTTTCCTCAATAGTTTTTTTGCTATTGGTTAAAAATTCATTATAGCAATAGCGCCTGGGTGGCTCAGTGGTTTAAGCGTCTGACTCTCAGTGTTTGGCTCAGGTCATGATCTCAGGGTCATGATCTCAGAGTCATGAGATCAAGCCCCGTGTGGGGCTCTGCTCTCAGCGAACAGTCTGCTTAAAATTCTCTCTTCCTCTCCCTCTGCCCCTCCCCACCATTTGTGCACGCTCTCTCTCTAAAATAAATGTGGGGCGCCTGGGTGGCTCAGATGGTTAAGCGTCTGCCTTCAGCTCAGGTCATGATTCCAGGGTCCTGGGATCGAGCCCCACATCGGGCTCCTGGCTCGGCGGGGAGCCTGCTTCTCCCTCTCCCTCTGCCTCTCTCCCTGCTCATGCTCTCTCTCTCCCTGTATCTCTGTGTCTCAAATGAATAAATTAAAAAATCTTAAAAAAAATAAAATAAAATAAAATAATGTATCTTTAAAAAAAAAATTCAATATAGCAAATGGTTTCAAGTAAACATAATTCAAGCCTTTTTCCCCTAGTAGAGATGAATGTTGATATATATATACATCATCTAGATTTATGCATTAGATTATTCCAATAAAGTTATATTTTATTTGATTTTATGTAGGTTATATTTTTCATAAAGGAATTAAAGACTTATTTTTTATAGATTTTCATATAAAAATTAAATAATGCAGAAAAATTAAGCATATTTAAAGAGAAATGAATATACATTTCTAATAAATCATTCCATTAATATTATGTCCTATATTAAATTTGACCACTGGCACTATACAGATATGAAAATTAAAAAAAGAATTTCTGTAAATTTACACAATAAAAGAAATACCTGGGGAAAAAAGCAGAAATTTCACACCTCCTAAGATTCATTCAGGACTATTAGTATTCTTTTTCATCTTATCAAAGACAATGGGAGAGGATGTATTTGTAAGTTAACAACAAAAACTAGTAAAAATCCACAGGCCATGTCACACTAAAGCTCACTATTATCATATAAGGTAATGACTATTTTCAATTTCAGTTTTCTTAACATATAGGTAATAGTAGTAGAAATAAAGTTTACTTACAATTTGAATGTTAAGTAGTATAATCATCCTTCACTATTTTCACAACTTGGCAAGAGCTAAAATATAAACCAGCAGTTCTTTGGAACTACGATTTGGGGGAAAGAAGACAGTATTAATATACTTCTATTTAAAAATATTTTGCCCAAAATAGGTGTGATTCAGACAATACGCACTTCTTACAAAAAGCCATCTCCAAATCCTGATAACACACATTATATAATGAACATAATAAAGAAATTATTTCTAGGCTATTGAGGAATCAGAAGTTTTTATCAAACTTATAATTTTAAGACACCACTAAACTGTCAAATTATTTAATAAAGACAGATCCAACATGCTATGGCCTATGCCTCATATTATGGGCTACAGTTCAATTAACCAACAGGATTTTAACATGTGGCTGCAGGTATAAGCCCTGATGCCCAGGAATATAAAATCAGGTTTAAAAACACTAACCCAAAAAACTACTGTAAAACAAAATCAATGACATATTGCCTATTAAGTCACTTTCCTGCTCTCTCACCCTCCAAACCTAGCTTCCATATACATCCAAACATCCCAAGTCTTCTCAAATAGCCCTCCTCCCTTCAAAGGCAAATCTAATGACCTATGTACTGGATGTTAGGCCTTGCTCCATCAATTATTCCCTCCTTTTCCTCAACCTTCTCTTACTAAACATTGGGTCCTTTCCCTCAACATATCAGCATTTTTAAGACCCTTTCATCTTTTTTTTTTTTTAAAGATTTTATTTATTTATTTGAGAGAGAGAGAATGAGAGACAGAGAGCATGAGAGGGAGGAGGGTCAGAGGGAGAAGCAGACTCCCTGCTGAGCTGGGAGCCCGATGCGGGACTCGATCCTGGGACTCCAGGATCATGACCTGAGCCGAAGGCAGTCGCTTAACCAACTGAGCCACCCAGGCGCCCCAAGACCCTTTAATCTTAAACATAGAAAAGTCCTCCTCCATGACCCTGAAAACCCCTCCAGCTACTGTTCTAGTTTTTTTCCCTTCTCAGAGATGGATCTAGGGGAAAAAATCTCCTATCTTCTGTCTCCACTTCCTAATTCCTCAGGTAGTCCTCCTTTTATGGAAGTTTGGCATCTATCACCACCAAATGAAATTTTTACTAAATTCTGATTGTCAATAAAATCCAATGGATACATCTGTTTTCATAGGACTTAATGTTTCTGAGGTATTTGACACTACTGATCATTCCCTTTGAAACTCTATCTTGAATTTATCTTTTCCCTCTCTAGCTACTCTTTTTCAATTCCCTCCTGTAGGCTAACCCCTAATTTTCAAGGGGCTTGGAGCAAGAGTACAAATGGAAGCCTGCATTCCACATGTCTAAATATTTTAAAGTTATAAATTAAGCTAACAAGCTGTTAAATTATTATTCAATCCTCCCATCTTGACATATATACTTTTATAACAACCTAAAAGGCTAAGTTCTGATCTGGAATTCTCACTCCCTCAAGTTCTATGAGAGCATGGGAGTCACTCAAATTCTTTGGGAGCCTACCCCTTTTTCTCTTCCCATCTTTAGTTCCACTCCATTCAATAAGGAGCCTCATATGTATGTATGTAGACATCCCATCCCACATGTCTAGATTCTGGCCACATGCCTGCAAACAGCAGTTGCTTGGTCATCCCTTAGGCCTAGAGAAGCATACATGCGTTCAGTCAAGAGAGGAGAGAATCAGAGAAGAGGCTTTTGAAGGGCCACATGGGCAGGGAATTCTGGGGTTCAAATACTCAGAACTTAATGTAGAAATGGGTACCAAATGAACTAGTTCCCTGGTGTACCCCCCCCCCCCCCACATACACACACATCTTCATCCTATCAGGAGGGGTAAAACTCAGCAAAGGCCAGAGGAGGACCTCTAAAGTACCAGGCCTAGAGCAGGGTTCCTGCTTAGCAAAGCCAAAGAACAGTGCTACTCCCTGGTCACCCTTACATGGAGGTGTTTCCAGAATCCCATCCCTAATCCTCTTCTGACTCTTTACATTTTCTATAAAGCTATTTCATGTACTGCCATGGCTTCATGCAAATCTCTCTTCCAATCTAAACCATTTTATTGGGCTCTGGTTTGTTTTATTTATTTGAGAGAGAGAAAGAGAGAACACGAACGAGGGGAGGGGCAGAGGGAGAGGGAGAAGCAGGCTTCCCTGCTGAGCAGGGAGCTAGGTGCAGGACTTGATCCCAGGACCCCGGGATCATGACCTGAGCCGAAGGCAGACACCTAACCAACTGAGCCACCCAGGCGCCCCTGTCTACTAGACACTTTCTTGCCTCTACTTCTTTGTGAAATTAAATAGGGTATAAATAAATAGCAAGCACCAATTCCAAGATATCTCAGGCACTTCATTAATTAATTTAGTCATTCAACAAATATTGAGCACCTATTATATGCTAACAGTTTTCAGTGCTAGAAGTATAGCAGTGAATAAAGCAAAAATCCTCACTCTTATGGATCTTAAATTCCAGTGGGAAGAGGTGAAAATAAAATATGTTTAGCATACATGTAGATGGTGACAAAAGCTAAGGAGACAAATGAATCAAAGGGAAAGCGTATTCAGCAGGGATGAGAACAATAATTTCAAATTAGGTGATCAGAGAAGGATTCACTAAAAAAGTGACATATGAGTAAAGACCTGAAAGTAGGGAGTGAGCTGTGTCAATGACTGGGAGAAGAAGCCCTCTACTCAAAGGAAATGGAAATACAGTATCTTCAGGATGGAGTACGCCTGACTAGTTCAAGGATCAGCAAGAAGGCCAATATGGCTGGACTGAAGTGAGCAAAAGGAAGAAAGAATAGAAGAAAATGAGAGAGAATAAGGGGAGGGGGACATGCAGGCCCTCTTTGAGGTCTGTGACTTTTACTCCAGGGAAAGGAGAGTTCTATGCAGAGAGATGGATGACTTGATTATTCTAAGAATCATTCAGAAGCTGGATTGAAAACAGACAAGGGGACAAGGACATAAACAGGGAGATCAGTTAGGAAGTTACTATAATAATTAGGTGAGAAATGATAGTGGTTAAGACCAGAGTGGTAGGTTCTGAAAAGAGTGAAAAACTGTTGGATATATTCTGAAAGTAAATGGACAAAATTTTATAGAAGTATGTATGTGGATATGAAATAAAAAGAATCAAAAATGAATCCAAAGATAGCAGTCAGAGCACACTGGAATAGTCATGGGATAGGGAAAAGTGTGGGAAGAGAAGTCCAATGTGTCCCAAACTAAACCCGTTTTTTCCTCCGCTAGGAAAATGTATTACCTTTCCTACTGTGCTTAGCTCAGTAAGCTACCCCAACACCCACACAAGTTATCTAAAAAGTAAAGTTCCTAAAGTTCAGAGTTCCTGAAAAACCATCATACTCCCTCACTCTTGACCCTTCTATAATCTCATACCCTCTGACCTAGCTAAGGTCTTTTTTTTTTTAATATTTTGTTTATTTATTTGACAGAGAGAGAGAGCACAAGCAGGGGGAGTAGCAGGCAGAGGGAGAGGGAGAAGCAGGCTCCCCACTGAGCAGGGAACCCGATGCAGGACTTGATCCCAGGCCCCTGGGATCATGACCTGAATCGAAGGCAGATGCTTAACCCACTGAGCCACCCAGGAGCCCCTTAATATCATTTTCTATGACGCTCTTCTCCCATCCACACATGTACCTCCCTCATAAAAACATTAGGGAAATAACAGCTTCCAGCAGATCCTTCATTTGCCACCTCTTATCAATCTTCAAGCCCAACACCTATGCCTTTCTTTCAGTGTCCTCTAAAATCCTGCTCTTTACCTTCTTAATCTTACCACCAACTACTTTCCCAAAGTACCAAGTTTTAAAAATCTGTGTTTTATATCACCTAGACCAGTGCCTTTCATATAGCAGATACACAGTAAAGATATGATGAATACAAGAATAAACAAACATGTTCCAATCAGACAAGTATCTTCACTGTTCACTACATGTACCATGCTCATCCCCATAGCTATCCTTTTGCTAGTCCTCTTCTCTCACCAGGAATGCCCTCTTCTTTGGTTATTCAAATTCCACCTGTTCCTCAAGGACAAATTTTTCCCTACAATGACATCACCTCTTTCCTATCTCTTACTACACCAGTTCTTTCAATAATATTTATTGAGCACTTACTATATACCAAACACAGAACTATGTCAGGAACACAAAAATGAAGTCAGGACTCAGCCTTCAAACAGCTTAAAGTCTAGTAAGGAGAAACAACATAGAAGCAATTACAATCACGTAAATGCCATTAAAGAAACTACAAAGTACAATGGGAATATTAAAAAAAGGAACATCCTTCAGAAAGAAGCCATCATTTGCTCTGGGACTAGAAGACAGGATAGAAATTGGCACAGCAGTAAGAAGAGAAACAACTTTGAATAATAAATGCTAGTCTCAGGACTGAAAAAAAAAACTGTGCAAAATGATAAAAACTTAAGTATCACTCAGAAGTAAATTCTGATCAGACTATAATTTAGTTGCTTAGAGTACAAATCACACTCTCATCAAAAACAGTTTATGTGTATGACTTTATTTATATAAAGTACAAAAACAAGGAAAACTCAAACTATGATATTAGAAATAGGATACTAGGGCACCTGGGTGGCTCAGATGGTTAAGCGTCTGCCTTCAGCTCAGGTCATGATCCCGGAGTCCTGGGATCGAGTCCCGCATCGGGCTCCCCGCTCTGCGGGAAGTCTGCTTCTCCCTCTGCCTCTCTCTCTCTCTCTCTCATGAATAAGTAAATAAAATCTTTAAAAAAAAAAAAAAGAAATAGGATACTATATTACAAAGGGCTAATATCACTAATATATAAAGAACACTTAAAATAGAGGAAGGAAGGACCAAAAAAAAACCCAAGAGAAAAATACAGAAAACAAATAAACATACAATTCACAAAAGCAGATATAAAAAATGGCCCTTAAACATATGAAAAAATGTTCAAATTCACTCACAGAGAAATGGAAATATTTTTTTAAAAATTTTTAAATAAGAAACCATTTCTCTCATCTATCAGGTTGGTGAAAATTAAAATGTCTGACATTATATTCTGTTGCTAAAGCTGTGCACTTATACATTGCTGGTGGGAATGCAAACTCATACAATTTGGCAATATCTAAGTAAATTATATACAGACCTTTTTTTAAAGAGCTTTTTTTATTTTTATTTTTTTAAGATTTTATCTATTTGACAGAGAGAGAGCAAAAGCACAAGCAGTGGGAGCAGCAGAGGGAGAGGGAGAAGCAGGCTCCCAGCTGAGCAAAAAGCCCGATGCAGGGCAATCCCAGGACCCTGAGATGGTGACAGGAGGCGAAAGCAGACATTTAACCAACTGAGCCACCCAGGTGCCCTAAAGAGCTTTTTTTTTTTAAAAAAAAGATTTAATTTATTTATTTGACAGAGAGAAAGAGAGCACACAAGCAGTGGGAGTGGCAGAGGGAGAGGGAGAAGCAGGCTCCCCACTGAGCAGGGAGCCCAATGCAGGGCTCAACCCCAGGACTCTGAGATCATGACCTGAGTCGAAGACAGATGCTTAACTGAATGTACCACCCAGGTGCCCCTAAAGAGCTTTTTTTAAAAAAATGTTTTATTTAATTTAAAGAGAGACAGTGGGGGAAAGGGGGCAGAAGGAGAGAATCTCAAGCGGACTCCCTGCTGAGCATGGATCTCGATCTCACGACCCTGAGATCATGACCTGAGCCAAAATCAAGAGTCTGATGCCTAACCCACTAAGCCACCCATGCACCCCTTAAAGAGCTTTACTGATATAACTGACATATCATTCAGTTCCCCCATTTAAAGTGTAACTCAATGGTTTTTAGTGTATTAAGTACAATCATCAACACAATCTAATTTTAGAAATCTCCAGCACCACCTCCCCAAAAAAAGTCCCATGTGCATTAGCAGTCACTCCCCAAACTTTCCCAACCCCTAGTTCCTGGCAACCATTACCCTACCTTCTATCTCTAGAGATTTGCTTGTTCTGGCCATTTCCTATAAATAGATTCATATAACATATGGACTTTTGTGACTGGCTTCTTTCACTTGGTATAATGTTTTCAATATTCATCTGTGTGTAACTCGTATTAGTATAGTTGACTGTTGAGCAACACAGGGATTAGGGATGTCAACCCCCTCATGCAGTAAAAATTCCGCATATAACTTTTCACTTGACTACTAAAAGTCTACTGTTGACTGAAAGCCTTACCAATTACATAAACAGTCAATTAACACATATTTTGTATGTTGTATGTATTTCATACTGGATTCTCAGAATAAGTTAGAGAAAATAAAATGTTAAGAAAATCATAAGGAAGGGACACCGGGGTGGCTCAGTCGGTTAAGCATCTGCCTTCGACTCAGGTCATGATCTCATGGTCTTGGGATCGAGCCCCATGTAGGGCTCCCTGCTCAGCGGGGGACTCTGCTTCTCCCTCTCCCTCTGCCTGCAGCTCCCCCTGCTTGTGCTCTCTCTGTCAAATAAATAAAAATCTTTGGGAAAAAAAAAGAAAGAAAATCATAAGGAAGAGAAAATACATTTACAGTACTATATTTATTGGAAAAAAATCGTATGTAAGTGGACCTACGCCGTTCAAACCTGTGTTATTCAAAGGTCAACTACATTTCATTTCTTTTTATTGCTGAATAATATTCCATTGAATAGAGACATCATATTTTATTTATCCATTCATCAGTTGATGCAAATTTGGGCTGTAGTCTACTTTTTCACTATTGTGAATAATGCTGCTATGAAAATTCATGTACAAATTTTTATGTGGACATATGCTTTCATCTCTCTTGGGGATATACCCAGGCGTGGACTTGCTGGAACATACAGTAACTCTACATTAACATTTTGAAAAACTTCTTCCAAAGTAGCTACACCATTTTATATTCTCATCAGCACTGTATAAAGATTCTAATTTCTCCACATCTCCACCAACAAGTGTTGTAGGCAATTTGCTATGCAGCAATAGATAATACATCATCCTGGTAGATACAACAACTACCTACCTGATAGTTGATAAAACTTTATAAATAAAGGGGCACCTGGGTGGCTCAATCAGTTAAGCATCTGCCTTGGGCTCAGGTCATGATCCTGGGGTCGAGCCCCACATCGGGCTCCCTGCTCAGTGGGGAGCCTGCTTCTCCCTCTGCCTGCTCTGCCTGCTTGTGCTCTCTCTGACAAATAAATAAAATCTTTAAAAAATAATAAAAATAATTTAAAAAACCTTCAATGACTCCCTTTCCTCTTTGGAATAAAATTCATTAGCATGGCATACACAAAGCTATCACTGTTTATAGATGATATGACTATCTACACAGAAAATCCAAAAGAATCTTCAGATAACAGAGTAAGAGTGTTTGCAAGGTATGTGGATGTAGATCAATATATAAAAATCAACTGTTTTTCTATATACCAGTAACAAACAGAAAATGTATTTTTAAGAAGGATAAACCAAAAACAAACAGAAAATGTAATCTTTACAAAGGACAGCAGGCACCTGGGTGGCTGAGTCAGTTAAGCATCAACTCTTGATTTCAGCTCAGGTCATGATCTCAGGGTCATGAGATCCAGCCCCATGTCAGGCCCCACACTGAGCGTGGAGCCTGCTTAAGATTCTCTTTCTCTCTCTCTCTCTCTCAGCTCCTTCCCTCCCCATTCTCTCTCTCAAAAAAAAAAAAAATAATAATTCTTATAAGATACCTAAGATTCAATCTAAGAAAAAATATATAAAGACCTCTATGGAGAAATCATAAAATTTATTGAAAGGAATTTAAAAAGTCTCATGTATTTATAGAGATAAACATGCTCATGGAAAGAAAAGCTCAATATTTTAAAGATGTCAATTCTCACCAAATTCATCTAACAAATTCAATATATTTCCAGCCAAAAATCCCAAAAGGGTTTTATAAAAAACTTAACAGCAGCAGTGAAGAAAAAAAATATGTAAAAGAGTAAAGGGCAAAAGTTGGCCAAAAACCTCCTGAAGAATTACGCTACCTAGTCTATATAGTTAGGCAATAAGTAAAATAAGGAATGGTGTATATACAGTCAAATATGCTAATAGAACAGAATATAAAGACCAGAAAAAGACTCATGCATATTGGAAACAATATATGACACAGGCAGTGTTAAAATCAGTGAAAAAAAATTTAATAAATGATGCAGAGACAAGTAATTATCCATACAAGATAAGAAATTAAATCATTATCTCACACCATCCACAAAACAAATTACAGGTATGCTAAAGACCTAAATATACAAAATAATTTGCAAAATTAGAAGAAAATACAGATTATCTTCACGAACTCACAGTTAAGGAGAAAGTACTAGATAAGACATGGAAAGCAAAAAAACAATTAATGAACTTGACTACACCAATTTTTTTTTTAATGCATAAAAACAGAAACCAAAAACAAAACTGAAAGACAAGAGACTGGGAAAATTCATTCCCCTCCTTCCAAAAAAAAGGGGGGGGGCAGGAAATCCTGCTAATTAATATATATATAATCAAAATTCTATTAAAGATTTTTATATAATCTATATTAAGATACACATTGGTAAATGCACAGTGAATTCTTGATATGGTTCTAGTTCTCATGTTGAATGATGTGTATTTATTAGATTATTAAAAATAAACAGCCAAGCTTGGGCTAAGTATTTAAATGTGTCATGAATCAAGGATTATGATTCATCTAATTTTGTGTAACTGGGGTCCAAGGAAGGGGGTTCAAAACCATATCGATTTTATTAGTTTCCCATCTAATGTGTGAAAACCTGAACTGGTTCTTTTTAAGTATGTCATGTAAACTGAAAATATTTACTAATCCTTTAACAAAATCTCTTTTTTACAATTTAACAGGCTATATTGTTTCTCATCTAATTGCTTCTTAATGCAATTCCTAATTTGTAAGAAAGCTGTATCAGCACAGGGGTTAGTTATCTTGTTTGCTATTGCAGCAATCATATCTAAACAACTTAACAGAAGGAATAAGGGCAATTCCATTCATATGACATTCAAGGAAAGATAAAACTGTAAGAACAAAAAATCAATGGGAAGCTGATCTCCAAGGGCACAAGGAAACTTTTTGGGGTGAGAGAAATGTTCTTTTACTTTTTCAAAGATTTCTTTATTTGAGAGAGAGAGCACACGAGCAGGAGAGGGAGAGAATCTCAAGCGGACTCTGCGCTGAGCAAAGGGCCCGACTCAGGGCTCCATCCCAGGACCCTGAGATCAGGACCTGAGCAGAAACCAAGAGTTGGATGCTCAACAGACTGCACCACCCAGGTGTGCCTTGGGGTGATAGAAATGTTCTATATCTTGACTGTGGTAATGATTGCACAATGCTATGAATTTGTCAAACTCATGGAAATGTAAAGATGAATTTCACTATATGTAAATTAAATTTCAATAAACGACTTTAAAAGAGGGGGAGAAGAGTGTTGAAAATTAGAATTTAATCTATTAAAGAGACATACTTGTTCAATATTAACAATATGATATTAAGAACTGTAGCTTGTAATCTAAATCCATATGCAATTTTTTTTAATATTGTTCGTTTTTTTGTATTTAAAGATTTCATTTTTTTTTAAAGATTTTATTTATTTATTTGAGAGAGAGAATGAGATAGAGCATGAGAGAGGGGAGGGCCAGAGGGAGAAGCAGACTCCCCGCCGAGCAGGGAGCCCGATGCGGGACTCGATCCTGGGACTCCAGGATCATGACCTGAGCTGAAGGCAGTCGCTTAACCAACTGAGCCACCCAGGCGCCCCTAAAGATTTCATTTATTTTTGTGAGAGAGAGAGCATGAGTGCACAAGTTGGGGAGGGAGAGGGGGAGAAGCAGACTCCCCGCTGAGCAGGGAGCCCAATGCCGGACTCCACGCGGGACTTGATCCCAGGGCCCTGGGATCATGACCTGAGCCAAAGACAGATGCTTGACCAACTGAGCTACCCAGGCACCCATCCATATACAGTTTAATTCACAACTGATTCCTGCCCTTAGAATCAGTGAATTCTCTCCCCCCAAATCCTTATTATTATTAGTCATTTTACTGGTAAAATTAAAAGTTTTTAAATGGAACTCAATTCCAAGTCTGACAGGAATTATATATATAGCTTATAATGCTAATATAAGAGTCTCGGGCGCCCGGGTTGCTCAGTCGTTAAGTGTCTGCCTTCGGCTCAGGTCATGATCCTGGAGTCCTGGGACCGCGTCCTGCTCAGCAGGAAGCCGGCTTCTCCCTCTCCCGCTCCCCCTGCTTGTGTTCCCTCTCTCGCTGTCTTTCTCTCTGTCAAATAAATAAATAAAATCTTCTAAAAAATAATAATAAATAATGTAAGAGTCTCAATAATAACAGTCTCACCATGTATTTTTCTAATTATTGAACCACACAATTTTATGCATTGCCTATTCATCCTTAGGCCCTATGAAATAGGTATAATCATCCCCCTTATTACATGAAGACTATTTTGACAGTATGCTTTATATTTAAGAGCTAGTATGATTTAACAGTTAAGAGCCTGTTGGCTACTGCATCCCCAGAACACAGTAGGTGCTCAGCAAATATTTGTTGAATTTTGGCTTTACCTCTGACTATGTAATCTTGGACAATTATTTATCTCTTTAAACTTCAATGTCCTCATCCATAATAAGATAGTAAAACAACTCTGGGAAGTAGGTGTGTTTAGTTCTTCTCATTCCTTACATAAAGTCTCTGGCACATTATGCGCACTGAATGTCACTGAATTTATTACCATCTCTTTGATAGAATGTTGGAACTATATCATATTGCTAAAGCTTCATGTAAGAATAAAGCAGTAGCAGAATAGATGATAATACCTAAAACCTAACTGTTCTTCATGCAAAATTGAGATGTTCATTCTTATAATTTGTTAAAAGAAAAATTAGCACTTTTTTTTTTTTTTTTTTTGTATAACATTTTAAAGGTAGAAAAAGCAGGGGCACCTGGTTGGCTCAGTCAGAAGACCATGTGACTCGATTTCAGGGTTGTGAGTTTGAGCCCCATGTTGGGTGTATGGATTACTTAAAAATAAATAAATAAACTTTTAAAAATAAATAAGGGGCATCTGGTGGCTCAGTTGGTTCAGCATCCGACTTGATTTCAGCTCAGGTCATGATCTCAAGGTCCTGGGATCGAGTCCCATATTAGGCTCCATGCTCTCGGAATTCTCCTTGGGATTCTCTCTCTCCCTCTCCTCTGCCCCTTCCCCCATTCGCGTTTTCTCTCTCTCTCTAGATAAAATAAAATCTTAAAAAAACTTTTAAGGGGCGCCTTGGTGGTTCAGGCGTTAAGCGTCTGCCTTCGGCTCGGGTCATGATCCCAGGGTTCTGGGATCGAGCTCCGCATTGGGCTTCCTTCTCATCAGAAAGCCTGCTTCTCCCTCTCCCACTCACCCCTGCCTGTGTTCCCTCTCTCTCTATGTATCTCTCTGTCAAATAAACAAATAAAATCTTTAAAAAAAAAAAACTTTTAAATAAATAAAAGGATAAACAGTAAGTTACTGAATTTTTTAAAAACAGATTCCTTGGAGGGGCGCCTGGATGGCTCAGTCGTTAAGCGTCTGCCTTCAGCACGGGTCGTGATCCCAGGGTCCTGGGATCAAGCCCCGCATCGGGCTCCCTGCTCCGCGGGAAGCCTACTTCTCCCTCTCCCACTCTCCCTGCTTGTGTTCCCTCTCTCGCTGTGTCTCTCTGCCAAATAAGTGAACAAAAAATCTTAAAAAAAAAAAAAAAAGATTCCCATGAAATGGGGAATAAGATCATTTTGAGGGAACTAAGTCTAAGGAGTATACGGTTTAGAAATATTTGGACCCATAAGTCAGGACTGGTAATAATTTTGTTGCAGCAAGAGTTCATGTCATAGGACCTACTTTAGGCCAAGGTAACTGATCTAGATATTTAAAATTGGAGGCTAGAAATTTATAGGATAAGAGAAATTTATAGGATAAATGCAGTTGCAGAAATTGCATAGGATAAAAGAAAATTATTTTAAACTGGAAGAGATCGGGCGCTTGGGTGGCTCAGTCAGTTAAGCGACTGCCTTCGGCTCAGGTCATGATCCTGGAGTCCCGGGATCGAGTCCCGCATCGGGCTCCCTGCTCAGCGGGGAGTCTGCTACTCCCCCTGACCCTCCTCCCTCTCGTGCTCTCTGTCTCTCATTCTCTCTCACAAATAAATAAATAAAATCTTTAAACTGGAAGAGATCTTAGAGCTCATTTTATAGAAGAAAAAACAGATGGAAGAGAAGAATCGGAAAATTGAGTGAAATAACTTGCCAACCATAAAAAAAGTTTTGCATTTCAAGAGTCCCACACCATGGATAACGATATCTTAACATCCTCATTTACTCATGGCCCTGACCTTGTTATCCAATTAAGATACATGTTCTTAATCTTATATATTCGTATGTGAAATACGTATGAATGACCTATAGATAGGGTGAATTTAGATAATCTGTGACTTCATCTAAATTGTTTAAAATATTTTTTAAGGTTTTATTTATTATTTATTTTGTCAGAGAGAGAGAGAGAGAGAGCACAAGCAGGGGGAGTGGCAGGCAGAGGGAGAAGCAGGCTCTGCACTGAGCAGGGAGCCCAATATGGGACTCAATCCCAGGGCCCTGGGATCATGACCTGAGCCAAAGGCAGATGCTTAACCGACTGAGCCACCCAGGCATCCCTGTTTAAAATATTTTGATGCTTTCCAAGAACTACAATGACCAGGTTCCCAGGTGTAACCTCATCAGTGTTGACTTGTTCAACCTATTTTATGATGACTAAAATCTAACAGAGAAGTATCATCTAAAAATACCCTGGGGTCATGTGGGTGGCTCAGTTGGTTAAGCGTCCAACTTGATTTTGGCTCTGGTCATGATTTTGGGGTTGTAAGACTGAGCCCAGCATCAGGCTCTGTGCTGGGCGTGGAGCCTGCTTAAGATTCTCTCAAGGCACCTGGGTGGCTCAGTCGTTAAGTGTCTGCCTTCCCTCGGGTCATGATCCCAGGGCCCTGGGATTAAGCCCTGCATCAGGCTCCCTGCTCCGCGGGAAGCCTGCTTCTCCCTCTCCCACTCCCCCTGCTTGTGTTCCCTCTCTCGCTGTGTCTCTCTGTCAAATAAATAAATAAATAATCTTAAAATAAAATTAAAAAAAGATTCTCTCTCTCTCTCCCTCTCCTTCTGTCCACCCCCACACTCACCATGCGCATACATGCACTTGCTCTCTCTTAAAAAAACAAAAACAAAAAACAAAAAAAGGAATTTAAAAATACTTTGAATTATCAAACTTTACAGTTATTTAAAGTACTGATGAGCAAAGAGACAAGACAAAATCAACCTGACTTGGCTGCCTACAGTCACTACTGGACACTTCTTTAATATTATCTTCCTAATTTCTGCTACCATTTCACATAATGGTCAAATTCTAGGGCAGCAATAATAAGGGTCAGAATAAGTATATGGAGAAAGCAACCACATCAAGCACATTTTAGAATCCAACCTATCTCAGGGTGCCTGGGTGGCACAGTTGGTTAAGCCCCCAGCTCTGGTCATGATCTCAGGGTCCTGAGATTCAGCCCTACATTGGATTCTGTGCTCAGCGCGAGTCCGCTTGGGTTTCTCTCTCCCTCCCCCTCTACCACCCCCCTACAAAATAAATCTTTAAAAAAATATATATAGAATCCAACCTATCTTGAGGCTGAAGATAAGCAACAAAGTTTTGATTATTTATCAACAACCCCAAATTTATGTGACTATTCATTCCCAGACTTCATTAACTATTTGTAAGAAATACTAAATTATGGGCGCCTGGGTGGCTCAGTTGGTTAAGCGACTGCCTTCAGCTCAGGTCATGATCCCAGGGTCCTGGGATCGAGTCCCGCATCGGGCTCCCTGCTCTGCGGGGAGCCTGCTTCTCCCTCTCCCACTCCCCCTGCTTGTGTTCCCTCTCTCGCTGTGTCTCTCTCTGTCAAATAAATAAATAAAATCTTTAAAAAAAAAAAAAAGAAATACTAAATTATGGGAATAAATATGTTTAGCCATGTATATTCTGCAAATAAGCAAACTTCCAAATCAGTTGAGAACCAGACAAAAGGACTTAGTACTAAGAGGTTTAGTTAGGGAAAAAGTAACAATCAAAGTCAAGGCTTATGCCCTGACTATTGCTCCGATGTTTGAAAAGTCTAAAGTCTGGTCACAATAGCCTCTTGTTTATCCAAAAAGAAATACATAAAAAGCTTAGAAGACTTGTTTCAACTGGCTTATGGTGGTTAAGCAACTCCTTTACAGGAGGCTAGGGCTAGAGGTGATTGGGATATATGGCAGATTCCCAGTCATTAAGAAAGCCTAAAATCTAGTTCAGTTCTATTCCAGAAAGCAAATTGAGGGAATTTTTCTTTTTTGAGGGATAAATTGCTAGTCCAGCAACTGCCATCCTAAAGATTTTAGTGTATTTATTTCTAAAACCTTAGCCAACTTCCTCACTTTCATGATTTAAAAAGGAAGCAAAACTGCCTTATATAAGAATCTTTTTTAATATTCTGATTTGATAGGATATGAATCCATTAAGTGAATTTATCCTAGAGGAAAGTCAATAACTAGCTTAGTTTAGAATATTTTTCCTTCTAGGGGGTGCCTGGGTGTCTCAGCCGTTAAGCGTCTGCCTTTGGCTCAGGTCATGATCCCAGGGTCCTGGGATAGAGCCCCACATCAGGCTCCCTGCTCAGCGGGGAACCTGCCTCTCCCTCTGTCTGCCGCTCCCCCTGCTTGTGTTCCTGCTCTCTCTCTCTCTCTCTCTGTGAAAATAAATAAAATCTTAAAATAAATAAATAGAATATTTTTCCTTCTTTTTCCAAACAATAAAGGGAAAATAATAGGTAACATTCATACAGCACTTGCTCTGTGCCAGGCATTGTTTTAAATTCATTATATGTGTTAATCTATTTAATCTACACAATCCTACAAAACTGGTATTATCATCCCCATTTTATATTTGGGAAAACTTGAGGCATGGGGAGATTCAAATAATTTAGCCAAGGTCAAGCAACAAGCAAGTGACAGAGTCACAGTTTCAACATAAGCAGTCTGGCTCCAGAGTCTATCTATGCTCTTAATCTTTAAGTTTTTCTGCCTCATGATTATACAAGTATCTTTGGTTTTGTTTTATTAAAACTATGAAAGAATCACACAGAATCTCTCCCACCCCACCCTGGGAGATTCTTCTATCTAATTTCTTACTGGCTCATAACATGAGCAATTAGAAGGCTCTATATGTTAAAATATGTTAAGTGGAAATTATATATATCTTATCTACATTAAGTATACAGATTTTTCTCTCTCTTTTCAAAAAAGGGGGGGCGGCCTGGGCAGGTGGATGAATTCTTTAACTCACAAATTGTCTCATATAAGTTCTGTAGGCCTTAGGGAGAAAGTGACAGAAATTCTCTCTACTTTGCTCTCTTCAAGGTTGAGTTAAATTCTCAGCTATAGGCCTTATATCCTAATTCAAGTTTACCCATATTTCAAATAAAAGAACTCCCTGAAACTAAAATATAAACATTTTCATACTGCTACATAAAAAGGCCCCCTGCAGGGGCACCTGGCTGGCTCAGTTGGTGGAGCATGCAACTCTTGATCTCTGGGTTGTGAGTATGAGCCCCAGATTGGGTGTAGAGCTTACCTAAAAATAAAAATCTTTAAAAGTAGATAGATAGATAGATAGATAGATAGATAGATAGATAGATAGATAGATAGATATCCCCTGCAGAAGCAACTAGGGGAAAAAGTACATCTACTCTCCCACTTTGAGGCCTGAAGTATTTACAAGGTGATTTCTCTACCTAATTAAGCCAAGATTTACAGCTTCCTCCTCAGGGCCTGAAACATGGGCACATATAGGCCCACAGAATTATAATGAATGGATGAATGAACAAATGCATGCTTATTTTTATTTGAAGGACTAAATATCATCTTCTCCATTGTACCTAGGACTCTAATCACCAGGCAAAGGTAAATAAACTGCTTCCCCAGAGATTAAAACACAAATGTTCAGCTTCAGCAGGGCAGAATCTCTTTTAGTCTTAAAGAGGTGTGTCAGGAGTCTCACAGATCTCAGCATATGGTTGCATTCATGGAAAACAGCAAGGATATGTAGCAGGCAAGAAAGGAAAGAGCCACAGCAGGCTTCCTTACACTCTCTCCTTCCTATGAGAGGAGGGCATGCAGAACTCACTCTTCCCCCCCATCAACAAAAATGCACCAACATATGTGCAATGTTTCTGCCCAGGGAAGCCCATCAGAGATGCGGCACCCAAAGTTTTATTGAGGCCTGCTCACATGGGTACCCTTTGCCTCATATACACCAAAATTCCAGACCCCCAAAAGGAAAGCAGGTGTTCAACATAAACCATATTGTTTGCAAACAGTCTAGGCACAGTGAATCATGCTTTTCTTTTAAGATATAATTTATTTATTTGAGAGAGAGCGTGCCTGCATGAGCAGGGGGTGGGGTAGAGAGAGAGGAAGAAGCAGACTCCACGCTGAGCAGGGAACCCGATGTGGGGCCCAATCCCAGGACCCTGATATCAGGACCTGAGCTAAAGTCAAATGCTTAACCAAATGAGCCACCCAGATGCCCCACAGTGAATCATCCTTATCAGTTACTGGAAACACTCTGAGAGCCAAGTTCCCAGATGCTAGCCATGGGCCACCTTGCAAACAGGTCTCTCTATGGAGAGCAGTGTCAGACCTACTATGTTAACTCTTTTCTGCACAGAAAGTTATTTAACTTTGTGAAGTCTCAGACTTATCTGTAAAAAGGAAAAAATAATAGAAACGACGTCACAGCTACAGTGACTATTATAGTGTAACTATCACGGTATTGTTATCCAGTGTGATGGCAAGACTTCATAAAGATATATTAAAAAAAAGACTTCATAAAGATCACTTTGTGATAATGATGAGGAGGACTACTGAAAGTTACAGATAATGTAAAACTTCAACTTAAAACTTAATCTTCAACCCAGCAGCAACTTTTAGAGGAGGATAAAAACCATAATGATCAGGAATGAAGAGGACATAGACCCCATCTTTCTCCTGTAAAAGATATGCCAGGATTAAAATGCTTTATCATTATAGAGTGATATTATGATTGAGTTTAAGTGCTTAGATATGACATAGTAGAACAGCATCTCCACTTCCAAAAATTAAGTAAAAATTCATGAAGGCAAACTTCCTGGAACATTCTCAACCCATCCATATCACAAAATAAAACATAAAACATGAGCTTATCCTAGAAGTTTATTTAATCACACTATTAGAGAACAGAAAAGAGGAAACAATTTACTAATCCTTTTACAAATGAATATACCTTCTAATTCTTACTAATTATAATCTAAAATTAAGATAATCATTAAATTTAGATTTAGAATGGCACATGTTTAACACAGAATTGAGATTAATAAGGAAAACTTACTTTTTTATTCATGTATCTAAATGATATCCACTGCAAGGTTATAAATAAAACTACTCAAATTGGACAGTTTACTCATGAAAACATTGAAACTTTGGCCTTCAAGTATAGATAAGAAACCAAAGGATTCTGAGATTTAATATTTAATCTGAAATCACTATGTTATTTGTTTGTTTTATCCCCAATTCATGAATTTAACTTCTTTTCTTACATTATTTATAAAGCTTAGCCCTATAATCAATCTACCACAATGTCCCTCTAAGTTTCCTCATTATCGTTGATTATGGCTGAGTAGAAACCTATAGAACATATAAATTACCAGATCAGAGAAATTTTTTGGTTTTGTTCTTTGGCCAAATATAATCCAATAATTCAAATTAACATATGTTAGCTTGGGAACCAAAACAAATTAGCTTTATTCTATCTTAAATGAATCATAACAAGGATACTAATAATATTAGACAGTAGATTGATTGTTTTTTAATTGTCTGGATTTTATCCTGTCCCAAATCATCTTTTTGTCATTCCGCTGTAATGAAGTAAAACAGGTGTTTTTTACATGCTTAATGCAAACCTTTCTACAACCCCATCAACACAAACTAGAATGTAAGCTCCATTAGAGCTGAGCCATAGCTATCCTAATCATCATTGTATATACACCTCTCAGAAGAGTGTCTGGCACATAATAGACTACAATTTTAACTCCTGACTCAAGTTTTCTTGTTCTTGGCTTCCTTCTTCTATTCTACTATCATTAATATATATACATATGTGTCCTTTGTTAAGCTACTTTAAATTATTTTGGGGAAAAAAACAAGCACCTTTTAACAACTATATATACAATACTGAATACAGTCAAATTAAATGGTTAGTGAATAAAGGGGCAAAGAAATATATTCAGACACACACTGTAAATCAGTATTAATAGAGAATTAGAGTAATTTAAAAATACCTTCCAAATTATGATACATCTGAGTTGATTTGATATAGCTAGCTTATTTGAAATATATTTTCAATATATTTTAAATACTAAAAAAGTATATCTTAAATATTATAGAAAAGTACATTTAATTATACTTATTTTTATTTATTTATGTGAGAGACAGAGAGAGAGCACAAGAGGAGGGCAGGAGCTGAGGGAGTGGGAAAAGTATACTCCCTGCTGACCGGGGAGTCCAACACAGGGCTCAAAACCAGGACGCCAGGATCATGACCTGAGCTAAAGGCAGCGGCTTAACCAACTGAGCCACCCAGCCAACTGCCCCTAGAAAAGTACACTTTAAAATATAAAAAAAAAAAAAAAAATACATGACATTATAAAGGGAAATACTGGAGGTTACCAGTCACTTTATAAAAACCATAGCTTACTTTTTTTTAAATAAACAATAGCGGTACTTTGAAAAGGTAGTTTATCTTCGAAAATTTTATTCACATAAAGCTTTAGTGGACTATATTCCACACTGTCTAATCTGAAGTAATTTGAACTCCTAATTATTTTATGTTAGTACTAGTTAGCCAAACAAAAATAACTGTGACTGGGGCACCTGGGTGGCTCAGTTGGTTAAGCGTCTGACTTTGGCTCAGGTCAGGATCTCAAGGTCCTGGGATGGAGCCCTGCTCAGCAGGGAGTCTGCTTGTCTCTCTGCCTCTCCCCCCTCCCCAGCTCCTGCATTCTCTCAAATAAAAAATTAAAATCTTTTAAAAAAATAGTAAGAATAACTGTGACTGGTGATGGGTATTAAAGAGGGCACGTACTGCATGGAGCACTGGGTGTTATACGCAAACAATGAATCATGGAACACTACATCAAAATCTAATGATGTAATGTATGGTGATTAACATAACATAATAAAAAAAGAAAGAAAAAAATTAATTAATTAATTAATTTTGAAAAAAGAATAACTCTGTTTTTGCTAGTTAAATGGAGGAGAAAAGTTATATTTAGAAAGTCAGTCATCATACAACTAATTACATCATGTTATCTGTATATTTTAGCCCATAATTATGAACAGCTGAAATTATAATTTTATAACACTAACATGAATTGGTTAATATTATTATCATAAGAATCTCTGCCATTGGGACGCCTGGGTGGCTCAGTCAGTTAAGCGTCTGCCTTTGGCTCAGGTCATGATCCCAGGGTCCTGGGATTGAGTCCCGCATCGGGCTCCCTGCTCCACAGGGAGCCTGCTTCTCCCTCTGCCTCTGTCTCTCTCTCTCTCTCTCTCATGAATAAATAAATAAAATCTTAAAAAAAAAAAGAATCTCTGCCATTGCTGTAACTGTACTACAAATTTAAAGTTTTCTAGATATTGGTATTTTATTTTATTTTTAGGTAGCTAAATTTCAAGGAAGAAACATCAGGGAAGTTATTTTCCCTGCTGTTCTTTATAAAGCTAAAATCATTGAGAGAAAATTCTACATACATTTACTCACACTCAAAAACTGTTACAGAATAAATTACAAAGTGAGCTGTAAATTAACTCTTTAGTCAAGAATGAAGGTCACCACAGTATTTTTCCAGTGGGTTCCCACCACATTTAGAAGAAAAAATCTGAAGTCTTAAACATGGTCTATATAAAGATCAACCCAGGGTTAGCCCATTCCATTTCTCCAACCTCATTCATCTCTCATCTCTCTTTCGCTGGCCTGCTGAGCTCCAGCTACAGTGGCCCTATTCCCACAACACAACAAGCTTATTCTGTACCTCCTATTCTCTAGACTACAGGCTCTTACAGATCATCCACAGACTGAATCCTCCTCACCTACCATACAAATATCACCTCAAGTACCACCCCTTCAGAGAACTATTTCTATCATGGCTCCCCAGTTCCAATTATATTCCATTGCCATGTAGCTGCCCCATCAGTCTCTATTTGATATCACATTACTTTATTTTGTTTCTTCATTATATTTATAGTGAAAATTATTTTATTCATTTATGTTTAATGTATATACGTCTCCTCCACCAGAATATAAATTCCATAAGAATAAGTACTGCATTTATCTTGTTTACTACAATCACTCAAGGACCTAAAATGAATTAATACTATACTACTAAATGTACAGGCTGAGATGAAGATCTTGGTATTTTGTAACATTCTCACACATACTGCTCTCTTAGGCTTCTTCCATTTTTTTCTACCGTTAGCACTTACCATGAAAGAATAGGTTAATTCCAAGAAATATGGACAAGCAAGTAGATGTTATACGTTATAATCAGTTCAGAAACTGACCCAAAGTTTCAGAATGGTATATCTTTCAAATTGTACACTGATCGTACATATCAGTAAACGTTAGTAATTATAAGTAAATTGTCAATTGTGTTTTTATAAAAACTATCAGATGAAATTTAGCATTTATGAGTAATACACAATCAGGCATATAATGAAATACAGATGAAAATTATTGAACATAATTTAAAAATAAAACAAGCATCATTTTAGAATTTAACACATAGTATAGATATCATCTACCTAAAATGTAATTTTATCTGAAATTAAAGAAATCATGTTTAAAGAATTAAAGGAAAGTATGACAACTACAACTCAAAAAAATGGAGAATCTTAATAAAGATATAGGTACTATATTAAAAAATAGGAAGAAATGGAAATTCTGGAGATGAAAAGTGTAAGAGTTGAAAAGTACACAACCAAAATTAAAATTCACTAGCAGAGCTCAATAGCACATTTGAGATGACATAAGAGTCAGTGAACTTGGAGATGTATCTACAGAAATTACCAATTCTGAAGAACAGAAAAAGAGAATTTTAAAAAATGAACAGAGCCTCAGAGACTTATGGTATACCACCAAGCACCCAACATACATGTAATGCAAGTTCCAGAAGGAAGAGGGAGAAAAGGGCAGAAAAAAATATTTGAAGAAATTATGGTCAAAACTTGCCAAACTGTTGAAAAATATTAATCTATAGATTCAAGTTTAAGGAATCCAAAGTAGGATAAACACAAAGAGATCCACAGCTAGACGTCATTATTGAAAGCCAAAGACAAAGAAAATCTTAAAATCACAAAGAGAAAAACAATTCATCAGAAACAATGGAGGCCAGAAAGCAGGAGACAACATAGTCAAGGTGCTGAAAGAAAAAAAAAAAAAAAACTGTAACAAAGAATTCTATATCCAGCAAAACTATTTTTCAAAAATAAAGGCAAAATAAAAGCAATCCAAAAAACAAAGATTGAAATAATTCATTGATAACAGACCTGGCTTACAAGAAATCCTAAAGGAAGTCCATCAGACTAAAAGAAAATAACCAGCCCATAACTCAAATACACAAAAAGAAATAAGGAGCACCATAAAAGGTAACATATGTGTAAATATAAAAGACTGCTTAATATTTTTTTCTTCTCGGGGTGCCTGGGTGGCCCAGTCAGGTAAGTGTCTACCTTCAGCTCAGGTCATGATCCCAGGGTCCTGAGATCGAGTCCTACATGGGGCTCCTTGCTCAGTGGGGAACCTATTTCTCCCTCTCCCTCTACCTGCTGCTCCCCTTGCTTGTGCATACGCTCTCTCTCTCTGTCAAATAAATAAATCTTTAAAAAAATATTTTTTCTTCTCTTAGTTGTTTTAAAAGACATACAATCGCATAAAAAAATGTAAAACAGTGCTATCAGGTTTCTAACACATAAAAGCTTAATATGCATGACAATACTAACAGATACAATGGGGAGGAAATGGAGCAAAGTTTCTACATTTTACCATAATTAGTCAATCTGAAGTAGACTGTGACAAAGACACATATTGTAATCCCTAGAGCAACCTAAGAAAATAACCCAAAAGATCTAGTTAAAACACTAACAAAGGAATCAAATGATGCTCTGGAAAATATCTATTAACTCCAGAAGAGGCAGAAGAGGATGAGCAAATAAATAAAAAAGAAACGAGACAGGGCACCTGGGTAGCTCAGTCAGTTGAGCATCTGCCTTCAGCTTGGGTCATGATCCTGGGGCTGGGGTCCTGGGATTAAGCCCCACATCAGGCTCCCCTCTCAGCTGGGAGTCTGCTTCTCCCTCTCCCTCTGTCCCTCTCTCATGCGTGCGCCCTCTCTCTCTCTCAAATAAAAAAAAGAGATACATCATTGCAGATATAAATCTATCAGTGATTAAATTAAATGTGAACAGATTAAACCCTCCAATCAAAAAGTAGAAATGTCGCACTTTTTTTTTAAAAAAGCATGTTATGCTTTGCTGTTTATAAGACACACTTTAGACTCAAAAAACAAATAGACTGAAACTAAAAAGATGGAAAAATATTTGCAATACAAACAGTAAGCATAAGAGAGTTGGAGTGGCTATACTAGAGACAAAGAGGAATCTTTCATAATGATAGAGATCAGCTTATCAGTAAAACAATTATGTATGTATAGTCTAACTACCACCAATGCCCCCAAAGCATGAAGCAAAAATTGACAGTACTGAAAGGAAAAACAAACATAATAATAGGGATTTTAATCTGTCTCTCAATAATTGATAGTATGGCTAAACAGAAAATCAGCACAGACATAAAAGACTTGCAAACTATCACTCAACTTGACATGAGACCTACAAAACATTCCACCCAACAACAGCATATTCTTATCTAGTACACAAGGAACATTCTTCAGAAAAGATTACATACTGGGCCATAAAACTGTCTCAATAAATTTAAAATGAGAAAATCATACAAACTGTGTTCTCTTACTACAGGGGAATTAAATAAAAAATCAACAATGAAATGGGAATCCCCAAATAATTGGAAATTAAACAGTACATTTCTAAATAACCCATAGGTCAAAGAAGATATCACAAAGGAAATTTAAAAATATTTAGAAGTGAATAAAAATTTTAAAAAGCAAAACATAGGGGTGCCTCGGTGGCTCAGTTGGTTAAATGTCTGCCTTCGGCTCAGGTCATGATCCTAGGGTTTTGGGATGGAGGCCCATGTCGGTCTCCCTGCTCAGCAGGGAGTCTGTTTCTCCCTCTCTCTGTCCTCCTTCTCTCCCTGCTCATTCTCTCCCTTTCTCTCTCAAGCAAGTAAATAAAATCTTTTTAAAAATATAAATAAATAGGGGCGCCTGGGTACCTCAGTCATTAAGCGTCTGCCTTTGGCTCAGGTCATGATCCCAGAGTCCTGGGATCCAGCCCCCACATTGGGCTCCTGCTCAGCGGGAAGCCTGCTTCTCCCTCTCCCACTCCCCCTGCTTGTGTTCCCTCTCTCGCTGTGTCTCTGTCAAATAAATAAATAAAATCTTTAAAAATATAAATAAATAAATAAATAAATAAATAAATAAATAAATAGCAGAACATAAAAAATGCATAGGATGCAGCTAACACAGTGTCAGAAAGGAAATTTAGAGCCTTAAATGCCTGTATCGCTAAGGAAGAAAGATCTCAAATCAATAGCCTACACTTCTACCTTAAGAAGCTAGAAGAAGGCAAACTAAACCCAAAGCAACCAATAGGATGGAAATTATATAAGTTAAAACGGAAATCAGTGAAATAGAAAACAGAAAATGGGGGGGAAAATCAATTAAACCAAACCTGTTTCTTTGAAAATAGCAGCAAAATTGACAAACCTTTAGCTAGAATGACCAAGTAGAAAAGAAAGAATACACATGCTACCAAAATTAAGAATGAAAAAGGGACATCACTACCTACACTAGTAAAATTAAAAGCACATATAAGAATACTATGAACTATTTGCCAAAAATATTAAATAGCTTAGGTGAAATGGACAAATCCCAAGAAATGCAATTACTGAAACTAACTCAAAAATAAGCAGAAAATGTGAACAGACCTATAACAAATAAAGAAATTGAATTAGCAATTTAAAAATTTTCCAGGGGCACCTGGGTGGCTCAGTCGTTGGGCGTCTGCCTTCGGCTCAGGTCATGATCCCAGGGTCCTGGGATCGAGCCCTGCATCAGGCTCCCTGCTCTGCAGGAGGCCTGCTTCTCCCTCTCCCACTCTCCCTGCTTGTATTCCCTCTCTCACTGTCTCTCTCTGTCAAATAAATAGATAAAATCTTTTTAAAAATAAAAAATAAAAATTTTCCAAAGGAACAAAATCCAGGCCCACTTGCTTTCACTGGTAAATCCTATCAAATGTATTCCAAGAGATAATAACACCAGTCATTCACAAACTCTTACAGAAAATAAACGAGGAAACACTTCTCAATTCATTCTTTGAGGCTAGTATTACTATGTTACAAAATCCAAAGACATCACAAGGAAAAAAAAACTACAAACCAGTATCTTTCATAAATATAGACACAAAATGTTCAACTAAATATTAGCAAAGGAAAACCAGCAACTATAGTAAGAATTCTACAACATGACAAACAGATTTAACCTAGGACTAAGGCTGGTTTAATATCTGAGAATCAATTAATATAACACACAATATTAATGGAATAAAGGACAGGAACCACATGATCATCTCAGACATGGAGGTGATCAACCATACTGGTTTGTCCAGGACAGAGGAGTTTCCCAAAATGCAGGAATTTCAGTACTAAAACCAGAACAGTCTTAGGCAAACTGTGACAGTTGGTCATGCTAACAGATGCAGAAAAGGCATCTGACAAAATCTAATACCCATTCATGATAAAAATTCAGGAACAAACCAGGATTTAAAAGGAACCCTCTACCAAATACAGAGATTTGCTATACAACACTGTTGTTGTACTGCTGCAATAAACAATACTGCATTGTACACTTAAAAAGTTCAGAAAGTAGATTTCATGTTAAGTGTTCTTACCACAAAATAAAAAAAATTTAAGAATAAAATTTATACACTGAAATTACAAAACATCACTGAGAAAAATTAAAGATCAATAAATCAAGAGAAAGTTTCCTTGTTCATGTATTAGAAAACGCAATATTGCAAGATTTGTAATTCTCCCCAAACTGATCTACAGATTCAATGCATTCCCATCAAAATTCCAAGACTGCTTTCCAAACATTAATAAGATAATCTTAAAATTTTTATGTAGGGCCCAGAAGAGCCATAACTTTTAAAAACAAAAACAAAATTGGAGGGCTTACACTACCCAACTTCACAAATTACCACAGGGCACTATAATCAAGACAGAATAGTATTAGCTATCATAAAGACAGATACATAGATAATGGAACAGAATGCAGGCCAGAAATAAATCTTTACATTTATTATCAATGAAGAAATGGCATCTTTTCAACAAAGATATGTTATCTTTTCAGCAAATTGTTCTAAGACAATCAATATGCAACAGATGAATTTAGACTCTTACTTCATACCATACATAAAAATTAACTCAAAATACAACCCAAATCTAAGAGCAAAAACTATAAAACATCTATAAGAAAACAAAGAAGACCCTGAATTAGGCAAAGAGTTCTTACAACAAAAGCATGATCTATAAAAGAAAAATTTGGGAAATTAAATTCCAACAAAATTAAAATTTGGGGGGGCATCCAGCTGGCTCAGTTGGTGGAGCATGCGACTCTTGATTATGGGGTCATGAGTTCAAGCCCCACACTGGGCCTAGAGCGTACTTAAAAAATAAAAACTCTAAAAATATATATGTTTTAAAATGTTTGCACTTCAAAGGGCTCCAATAAAAAAATGAGAAAACAAGCCACAAACTGGGAAATAATATTTGCAAATCATCTATCTAATAAAGGGCTTGTATCCAGAATACATAAAGAATTCTTACAACTTGGGGGGGGCCTATGTGGCTCAGTCAATTAGGCATCTGACTCTCGATTTCAGCTCAGGTCATATCTCAGTTGATTTCAGCTCAGGTCATGATCTCAAGGATGTGAGACTGAGCCCCAGGTCAGGCTCCCCACTCAGTGGGGAGTCTGGTATTCTCTCTCTCCCTCACCCTTTGCCCCTCCCCCCGAAATAAATAAATAAATCTTTTTTAAAAAAAATAACTTTTACAACTCAATAATAAGATAGAAAATGGGCAAAAGATTTGAGTGGCTACTTCAACAAAAGGAATATATGAATGTCTAATAATTATATGAAAAAATGCTCAATGCCTTGAATCTTTAAGAAAATGTGAACTTAAACCACAATGAGTTAACCACTTCATACCTACTAGAATGGCTATAATAAAAATGATAAGAACCTTCATACCTACTAGAATGGCTATAATAAAAATGATAAGAACAAGTGTTGACAAGGATGTGAAGAAACTGGAACTCTCTTACACCGCTGTTAGAAATGTAAATATATGGGGCGCCCAGGTGGCTCAGTCAGTTAAGTGTCTGACTCTTGGTTTCAGCTCAGGTCATGATTTCAGGGTCATGGAATGAAGCCCCATGTTGGGCTCCCCACTCAGCAGAATAGAAAAAGTCTATTCCTAGTATCTACCCAAGAGAATGAAACCATATATTCACATAAAGACTTGTATTCAAATGTTCAAGCCGCATTATTTTCAACAGTCAAAACTGGAAACAATCCAAATGCCTATCAACTGGTCAATAATAAACAAAATGTGGTATATCCACACAATAGAATACTGTTCAGCAATAAAAAGAAACAAAGTACTGGTACATGCTATAATATGGATAAATCCCCAAAAAACATGATGCTAAGTGAAAAAAGCCTGATGCAAAAGACTACATATTGTATGATTCAGGGTGCCTGGGTGGCTTAGTTGGTTAAGCGACCAACTCTCGATTTCAGCTCATGTCATGATCTCAGGATCGTGAGGTTGAATCCCACAGAGGGCTCCACACTCAGCATGGAGTAGGCTTGAGATTCTCTCTCTCTCTGCCCCTCACCCCGCTTGCACGCACTCTCTCTCTCAGATAAGTGAATAAGTAAATAAGTAAAAGCTAAGACAACCATATATTGTATGGTTCCATTGCTATAAACTATCCAGAAAAGGCAAGTCCAGAGAGACAAAACACAGATCAGTGGTTGCCTGGGACTGGGTTGGGGGGGGCGGGGGAAGGGTTAACTGCAAACAGACTAGACGTACTTTTTGGAGGACACAGAAATGTTCTAAAAGTGGCTTATACGCTTAAACCAGTCCTGCTGTCAGTCTGCGGGAGTCAGGTATTGTGCATCTGACTTGAGCCTCTGCTGTCTATCCCCATGGTGAGGATGAGCTCTGCCTCTCCATCCCAGGCTATAGTACTTACAGGTGGCCTCCTGTTGGCCCAGTGTGGAGTCCGGCAACTTCATGCAGATAAGCTCTGCCCCTGCCCACCAGCAGGACCTGTCAGTCTGAGGAGATCCTGGGCTCTCCCCCTAGCCACCTGGGCGACCAGCTTCCCTCTTCCGTCTCTGGAGGAGTCTAGGGGGTATGTTGTCTCCCCAGTCCTCTCACAGACCTTCCTTTGCTGAATTAAAGTTTGTAAATGGTTTTAAAGATAAATAAACAAGCAAACAAACAAATATATCTGGCTTGTAATGATAGTGTAACAATTCTATATGTTTACTAAAAACAACTGAATTGTTTATATGGATAAGTAATATTCTATTGTACATATACACACCACCTCTTCTTTATCCATTCATCAGTCAATGGACATGTGGGCTCTTTCCATAATTTGGCTATTATTGATAATGCTGTTATAAACACTGGGGTGCATGTGCCCCTTCAAATCAGTATTTTTGTATCCTTTTGTATCCTTTGGGTAAATGCCTAGTAGTGCAATTGCTGGGTCTTTTTGGAGAAATGTCTATTTGGGTCCTCTGCCCATCTTTTAATTGGATTTTAATATATTGAGTTGTAAATTCTTCATATATTTTGGATTATTGATCTCCCTTACCAGTTACATCATTTACAAATATCTTCTCCCATTCAGCAGGTCCCCTTTTCATTTTGTTTATGGTCTCCTTCACTGAGCAGAAGCTTTTTAGTTTGATGTAGTCTTACTTATTTTTGCTTTGCTGCCCTTGCCTGAGAAGACAGATCCAAAAAAATATTGTTCAGACAAATGTCCAAAAGCTTACTGCCTATGTTTGCTTCTAGGACTTTGATGGTTTCTGGTTTTACATTTAAATCTTTAATCCATTTTGAGTTTTTATTTGTATATGGTATAAGAAAGTGGTCCAGGGGTACCTGCTGGCTCAATCAGTGAAGTATTTGGCTCTTGATTTCAGGGTCATGATTTCAGGCCCTATGTTGGGCACAGAGATTACTTTAAAAATAAATAAATAAAATTTTTTTTAAAAAAGTGGTCCAGTTTTACTCTTTTGCCATGTAGCTGTCCAGTTTTCCCAGCACCATTTATTGAAGAGACTATCTTTTCCCTGTTGTAGCTTCTTGCCTCCTTTGTCAAACATTAATAAGAATGGGTTTATTTCTGGGCTCTATTCTGTTCTATTGATCTGTGTCTGTTTTTGAGCCAGTACCATACCGCTTTGACGACTACTACAGCTTTGTAGCATAGTTTGAAATCAGGGAGCCTGATATCTTCAGCTTCGTTCTTCTTTCTCAAGATTGCTTTGGCTATACAGGCTCTTTTGTACACAAATAAAATTCTATACAAATTTTAGGATTACTTGTTCTACTTCTGTGAAAAATGCCACTGGAATTTTAATAGGGATTGCAATGAATCTGTAGACTGCTTCAGATAATATGAACATTTTAACATTAATTTTTCTAATCCATGAGTATGGTTTATCTTTCCATTTATTTGTATCATCTTCAATCTCTTTCATCAATGTCTTATAGTTTTCAGAGTAAGGCCTTTTAACTCCTTGGTTAAATCTACTCCTATTTTTTTTTTTTTTTGATGCAATTGTGAGTGGGATTGTTTTCTTAACCTCTTTCGGGTAGTTCATTATTAATGTATAGAAACGCAACAGGCTTATGCATATTAATTTTCTATGCTCTGTACATACCCAAGAGAAATGAAAACACATCCACAAAAAAATGTGTACAAAAATGTTCACAGCAGCACTGTTCATAATAGCTAAAAAGTGGAAACTCAAATGTCCACTTACTAACAAATAATGTGATATATCCATACAATAGAATATTACTCAGCAATAAAAATAATGACATAGGCTACAACATGAACTTTGAAAACATTGTGCTAAGTAAAAGAAACCAGTCATGAAAAATAACATATTGTATGATTCTACTTTTTTTTTTTTTTTTTTTAAGAGAGAGCAAGTGCCTGCTCAAGCAAGGAGGGTGGGGGGAGAGAATCCTAACCAGGCTCCACCCCCAGCTCAATCTCAGGACCCGAAGATCATGATCTAAGCCAAAATCCAGAGTTGGATGCTCAACCAACTGAGCCACCCAGGCACTCCTGTATGATTCCTCTCATAAAAAAATGTCCAAAATAGGTAAATCCATAGAGACAGAAAGATCAGTGGTTGCCTAGAGCTGGGGATCTTGGGGGGAAAAGGAGAGTAACCACTAATGGATACAGGATTCTTTTTCGGAATGATGAAAATGTCCTAAAATTGATTATGGTGATAGTTGCACAACTCTGTGAATATATTAAAAACCACTAAAATGTGCACTTTAAATTGGTGAATTGAATGGTATATGAATTATATCTCAATAAAACTGTTACAAAAACAAAACAAAACAAAACCTGGGTGTACAAAGCCATCAACACTGGTAGGCCTACCACATCCAAAGTTACCAATCTATTATTTAGGACAGAAAAATCTCAAAGTTATAAGTATCTTCCAATTATACTCTCATAATTTTGTATATGAGTATATATATCTGAAATTACAAGCAATGATTGAGTAACTCGTTAAGTCACTAACCTTAAAAAATAGGTTGTTATTAAATATTCAAATTTCAAATGCCCAAGATATTTCAGTTTTCTACTTCATGTGTTTATGAGGAGCTAGCTCCCTTATATTCATATGAACGCACTGCATAAACTGTATTGCACTACATATAAACTTTCATTATTCCTGAATTCCTTAAATGTAATTCAATAATTTCCAGGCTTATATAAAGTCATTTTTACCTTTTAAAGAAAGAAAAAAAAAAACTCCGAAACGCAACTACCCAATCCTACCTTAGTAAAGTATACGTTCTTCCGTGATTCTGGCACTATTCTGTGATTTATGGCACTAGGGAAAGCGCATAATTTACCTCTCTATAGTGACTCATAGGTAAAAAGAAAAGCAAATCTGATTATCAAACACAAGATTACTGTTATATCATCACCGAATTAAAATTTAAACCACACAACTGAAGTAAATGTTCACGAAGGGGGGAAATTTTACAGTTTTTGAATGAAGTGTTCCCCCCTCACTCATTTAAACTAGTACGAATAACTTAAAGAAAGGCTGTTCTGCAGCGAATCTAGGTCCTAGAAAGAGAGCCCAGGATGCTGGCACATAAGAAACATTAGAAACAGTGCAATCTGGATTACTCTTGGCCTTGTGGAATATTTTCTCTGTCCTTTAGTGACATGGAATTAAAATGCCCAACTGGAGCGGGGGCGTCGGGGGTGGGGGTACGGCTACTCTGCTCGCAAAGCTGCTCCGGCAGTCAGCACCAGCCCTAGCAGAGCCCTCACCGTTCCTTTCCCGCGCCCCCAAAACATCCAGTAGCACGGTCCCAAGGGGACAGCTTCTCCAAGAGAGGATCCAGAAGGCGGTCACTGGACGCGCGTTACAGAGCCCGTTTTTGTTTTGTTTAAAAAACAGATTCCTATCACAGCCAAGCCTCCCTACCCCCGGGGGAACTGGGGGAAGTGGCAGTAGGGGGCCGGCGTGGAAAGCGAGAATAAAAGGATAACCGAGTACAACCTGCCATGCAAGCTAGCCGCGGAAAGAAGGAAAGGTAAGAGGCGGCGATAAGGCCCGACGGGGAAGGAAACTGGTGTCCAGCCCTCCACGCCACCCGGGGCGGCCGGAGCCTCCCAGGTCCCGCCCCGAGCTCGCTGCCCTGCCCCGGCGCCGGCCGCAGCCTCCCGCCCTAGCAGACCCTCCCAGGACGCGCTTCCTCCGGAGCCGGACCCCCGCCCTGGCCTCCCCGCGGGATAAGGCGGGTCAGTTTCTGTCCGCTTCTCGGCAGAGGTGACTCGCGCGGAGATGTAAACACAGCGAGACCAGCTGCGCTCAGCCCATCCCCCCCCCCCCCGCCGGGGTCCGTAACCTCTTTCCTCAGCCCTGCCCCGCGCCTCGCGCTCCCCGCGGGCAGGCGAACAGCGCGCCTTCCCCTTTCTCCAAGTCCCGCTTCCCGACCGTTGCCCGGGGGCACTCAGCCCCCTTCCCCAGCTCCCAGCCGTTGTCACCGCCACAGCCTCCGGAAAACCCTCAGCAAACCCCGGAGCAAACAACACAGGCGCGGGGCGGGGGTGCGGAGGGAGGAGGCGGCACTCGGGACAGCGAGGCTTTATCGCCGCGCCCTCCGCGCTCCCTCCCACCAGCCTCGGCTGCCCGCGCTCTTACCTGCTCTCCGCGTCGCCTGGGAAGACCACGGCGTAGCTTTCCCTCCCGGCAGGGCCGCGGACTAGCACCGCCGCCGCCGTTGGCCGGGCGTCCCGAGGGAGCCAGGGCCTCCCCGGCAGCCCGAGCCGCTCCACTGGGAGAGGAGGAAACAAAACAGCGGCGAGCCGCCCCGCGCAGCGCCCCCCGCCCGCGCCGCCCCACCGATTCCCAACCGCCGAGGCGACGGCAGCGACACAGAGCCCGGCGCGGGGAGCAATGGTGGCCCCCGCCCTCGCCCCGCTCCCGGCCCCCTCCCTCCACCCCCCGCCTCGGCTCCTCCCCCTCGGCCTCCTGCCGCCGCCACCAGGACACTCGAGTCCGCCTCCCCCACCCCGCCCGCTCGGAGCGCTCCTCCCCTCCCCACGCGGCGAGGGGGGGCGGCACCGCCAGTCACCGCAGCGTCTGTCAAACCAGGGCCGGCTATTTATACCCCGCGGGGCCCCACCGCCCGCGGCCCCCACCAGCCCGCCAACCTGCCTCAGTGGCTCTCTCGACTCTCGCCCGCCCCTGAGCCCCCAACTTCTCCCAAACCCTCCATCTCAGGTAAAGACTCTGGCCCCGTGTCCCGCTCCCTGCTCGGGGCTCCCCCATCCCACTCGGCTCCAACCCCAGACTGGTGCAGGGGCTCCAAGGCGCGGGCGGGCGCGTGGGGGTAGCGGGACCGCGCGTGCACCTGCAGCGCCCGCCCGCCCGCCCCCTTCTCCCAGCTGGCCGGGACCGCACGCACACACCCTCGCCACTCTCTGAAGCCTCCCGCGGGCCCCGCTGTCATTCCAGCCCCAGCTGCAGACTCCCGCCCTTCTCAGGGACAGCTCCGCACTCGGGCAGTCTGACAGTTACTGGGGGCCGAGGGCTGGATAAACTCCTAGCCCAGAACCCTCCAGTTCTCCACTCCACAGCCTCCGCGAAGCGAAAGGTGGGGGCGCGGGCAGGCCAGAGCGCGCCGCCCACCCCACCCCGCCCCGGCCCCTCCCCGGCCCGTGACGCTCGTGGCGCACCGCCCCTCCAGCCTCGCGCCCTCTGCGCCGCCCGCTCCTCCTCCTCGCTCGCAGGCGCCGGGCCTTGCACACCCGCGACCCCGCCCCATTCCCAGAAATTACCACCCGCCCAACGGCCGGGCCGCGCGGCGGTTGGTGCCCGCGTTTGCTGACGGTCGGGTGGCGGGGCTCAGCGCGCAGCTGCGGAGCGCGGCGGGCGGCCGCTTGGCGCTGCCCCCCGAACTGCGGGCGCCCGCACCAAGCCATTGTCGCTCCTCGCTCGGTCAGCGACGGATAAGTAACTCAAGTCCGAGTATTGTTGTTGCGAGAATGCGGGAGTGTATTGGTGCGGGAGTATTTTGGTCCAAGTGCCTGACGAATTCGAAAATGAAAACCCAGCCGTAGCTGCACGCTTCTGGTTTCCCCACTTTCACACAAAGGGGAACCTTTGAGCCGGGCACTCACGCGCCTTCAAATGCACAAAAGCCAATGACACGGGGCCCTGGGCTGTCCAGCGTTTGGAACGCCTTGCTAATGATCTTTCTTACGCACAGTTATGCATATAAACGCAAAGTTATGCCTCGATCTAGTCCCCCGCCCTCCCACCACACTTCGCCGCCGCCGCGTTTTCTTGTATTTGTTAACAAAGAGCGATGACTGTCCCGGTGCGCGGAGGGACTAATTCTAGTCCCCTCTCGGGCTCCTGCAGCCCCACTCCGGTAGACCTGGCGCAGTATCCACCAGGTTCATCGCTGGGCTGCAGCCTTAGTCTTTTTGCGGCTCCATAACCAGTCAGAGAAGAAAAAACCGTAAAGAATGTATGTGGTAGCTTTCTTTAAAGTAACGTGGGAACCATGGAAATAACCTTAGAGTAGGGCTCAAATGTCAGAGGACTGTCAGCCCCACTGATTTGTTCCCGAAGAACCTAAGAATTTAATGATCTCTTTCTTTTTTAAAGCTATTAATGTCTTTTTTATTTACTGGCCGGGGGGGGGCGGGGGGCACGGGGGTGGAAGTGGGATTCTTCCTCTCCTATCTGGAAAAGCAACTCTGGTGAGTCCTTAAGAGATTTTTGCGTAGGGGAAACCTGGATAGCAAATAGGTTAATCAAACAGATCCTCTTAACTCTAATGAAGTTTTATGGATCCCTTAGTTCTAAAACATGGCGACTCGACGTTCTTTTGAACTAAAGAATTCAAACCTTTAATATACAATAAACTACAAGCATAGCAACCTTTCTAGGGCAGTATTTCTGATCTCATATTTGCTGTAAAATAGGGAACCATTGTCCACTCGATATATGTAAAGAATTAATAATACTATTGCCTCTCCGTGACAATAACATGTCATATTAAGGAGGATGCAAGGACAAAGCCTGATTTCTGTAGTTAGGAACAGATCTCACCTGCTGGGTCAAATCATTACTGTTTTCAGCTACCATGAGAAGAAACGTCTCTCTCCTACTGCCAGCTGCAAGTAAACTGGCAAGTCCCAGGTGAATAACAAGGGTAAATAACATTGTTGTTCCCAATTCTTCGGTGCTTCTTCCATGCATGTTCTTTGAAATGTGGCTTTGCAGTTCTAATTAGAGGCAGAAAGTTTTTCCACCCTACTGATGTTGGACTTAGATTATTCCACTTGGTTTTGGCCAAAGGAATATGGGCAGAAGTGACAGTGTAACAGTTCTGAGCCTGTCCTTAGATTTTGCATGTTTCTGCTTGCCTCTCCCCCACACCTGTCTTTCACAGTGTGAAGAACATGCCTGGGTAGTCTGCCAGTAAAACAAGAATGAGAGACATGAAGCGGGTCTAGAACCATCCCCAGCTTGGAGCCAGTGACCTGCAGGAAAAAGGAATTGTTTTAAGCACTGTGTTTAGGAGTGTGCTACCCAGAACTAGTGTTCCAATCGCTGACTGGTAGAATAGGAGATGGAACAATCTGCTCTCTTGTCATTAGCCTTAAAGGTGCCAAACTGATGTCTCTGGGGCAGCTCTTCCATAGTGGGTCTTGGAAAGGCACATTCTTTGTGGAAGCCAAGTTTGTAGCAAGGCATTCTAAAACCTCAGACTCAGTAGGAAAGGGATGATGTGGTCAGTGGTCCTAGCTAATGAATAGGGACTATGAGATCTCCAGGTTATAACTAAACTTCTCTTGCTTCTGGGGCGCCTGGGTGGCTCAGTCGGTTAAGTGACCGACTCTTGATTTCTGTTCAGGTCATGATCTCAGGGTGATGGGATTGAGCCCCTCACTGGGCTCCATGCTCTGTGCAGAGTCTCCCTATCCCTCTGCTCCTCCTCCTCATACTCTCCCTCTCTCTAAAAAATTTTTTTTAAATTTGCTCTTCTGTTGTTTTTTTTTTTAAAGATTTTATTTATTTATTCATGAGAGACAGAGAGAGAGACAGAGGCAGAGGGAGAAGCAGGCTCCCCGTGGAGCAGGGAGCCCGATGCGGGACTTGATCCCAGGACCCTGGGATCATGACCTGAGCCGAAGGCAGACGCTTAACCGACTGAGCCACCCAGGCGTCCCTGCTCTTCTGTTTTTTTGATATTATACAATTTGTTTTGTAATTAGACAAGTGCTTCACTAATGCATTCTCATCATCAACTTTCAAATAATACAAAACAGACTTTTTTAAAAAAAGTCAAGTCTCCTCCTTTCCTTCTCTACTTCCCTTTCCACTCCTCAATCCTGCGTACATACCAGTCTTTCCACACCTCTACCCTTCCACAGGCAACCATGAATGATAAGTTAGCATTTCAACTTCCTGACGCTTTTCTGTGCATTTATATACATACACATGTAATTATGTAGACTAACTATAAATGAAATGGTATAATATGTGTATTAGATAGAATGCTTCTGTACTTCTTTTCTCCATTTACCCTTTGTTCTCTCTTACTACCTAAGAAAGTCTTTTTAAAATTTCAGCCTGTCTTCAGTATGATGGGTTAACCAAGAGAAGAGGTTTTCCACTTTTATATCAGAATATTAAAAGGGAAAAGGAGGTTTTAGGGCCAGTTTAGGGATGGGAGTGATAATCAACATGAGGAACACAGAAGACTAAATTCTCCTAGTGCTAGCCAGTAAATCATTTGCCCCTCCCAAACTGGAAATTCTCTTTCTTGGGATAATCCTTGGATACTTTGAGTTAGAGTTGATTAAACAAAGCTATATTCCTTTACAACATTTCGAAGTGAGTAGTCCAAGAGAAGGGAATGCTGTGCTACCTTTTCTGACCTAGCCTCAGGAGTCTCTCTCTCTCTCTCTCTCTCTCTCTCTCTCTCTCTCACACACACACACACACACACACACACACACACACACACACACGGCAGTGAGGATTGTTGGAAGCTAGCTACCACAAGGGCATTCTGCACTAGTGAACTTTGAATTACTGACAGTCTTTAAACCTGTTGGATTCCCTCATTACAGATGGGCAAATCCCTAGGTTACCAACAACTATGTAGACTTTACAAGAACAGCGAGAAAAATCTCTTGCTTCTCCTTAAAGAATAAGTGGTTTGGGGGCACCTGGGTGGCTCAGTCAGTTAAGCGTCTGCCTTGGGCTTGGGTCATGATCTCAGGGTCCTGGGATCAAGTCCCACATCCGCTCTCTGCTCAGTGGGGAGTTGGCTTCTCCCTCTCCCTCTCACTCTCTCAAATAAATAAATAAAATCTTTTTAAAAAAATAAGTGGTTCTGGGTGCTATTGTCCAGTTATATCCTGGTATTAACCTACCTTATTTAAAAGTCACTATATCCATCCCTTCCACCACCCCTTTTCTGGGCTTCTACAAAGATGATTATTCATAACTCTCCCATACTCTGGTTCTGCAAAGGAACCCAGGCTCCAGACTCACATTTGTTTTAGGTATCATTTTGCCTTGTATGAATCAGAATCTCTTAAACATTACATATTAAACAAGTTATAAGAGGCTTTCCCCAGAGAATGTTCAAAACCACTGGGGGCCGGGGGAACATGTTAAGTTTCCAGAATACAGTGACACAATTCTTTTTTTTTTTTTTTAAGATTTTATTTATTTATTTGACAGAGAGAGACACAGCGAGAGAGGGAACACAAGCAGGGGGAGTGGGAGAGGGAGAAGCAGGCTTCCTGCAGAGCAGGGAGCCTGATGCGGGGCTCGATCCCAGGACCCTGTAATCATGACCTGAGCCGAAGGCAGACGCTTATCGACTGAGCCACCCAGGCGCCCCCGCAATGAAACAATTCTTAAGAATGAAATTTGTACCATCAAATGCAATCGGATAAAATAAGCAGAAAGTACAAAGTTTTGAACATAGAAGGGAAGTTAAATCCTCATAGAAGGGAATTTAAATCCTTCTAAGTCGCATGTGTAATTTTACCATGTACTGTTTTCTAGTAAAATAAGTACGTAAAGTCATTCCATACTTTGAGTTCTTGATATATTTTTAAAGCAGCTTTCTCTTTAAGATATGCTTTAGTTGGAAACATTAATGCTATCAACAAATAAATTACTTTTAGCATATATTTTATTGCTTTGTTAAAATACTTCAAGTGTTAAGATGGATTATATTTTATTCTAGTTAGAATTTCTTATATTTTCAATGATAAAACCAATTTTGTAAGCAGATTTGCCTCCTTGTCTTTATTATAAAAATTAAAAATCCAATGAAATGTACATGAAGACATTTTAATAGTGATTTAAGATCATATTAATCTTTAGAGTTTCTGAATAAAATTGGTTTCTTAATAAAATTCAGGATAAATGCCATAGTAGTTAATTAAAACACAAAGATAAATATATTCCATGGGGGAAAGTTCTGAAATAAATTTCCATATTTGTAAGCTGACTAGTTTTCAAGGGTATTTAACTCTGTTTCTTCCATGCTACTAAGTTAAAATGAATTAATAGAAATTTTTCTTTCCATTTATTTCCTGGATCACTCTAAAGATTAGAAAAGCAAACCAAAAGCTTTGTTTTTTCCACTATTTATTTGCTTTCTTCTCTGCAGTTTTTTCCTATTGGTCAGCTAACCAGAGTGGGTGGCATTATTTTAGTAATAGTAAATAATAATGACAATAATAACAATAATATTGACCACTATTAGTATATTGCTAGGTACCTTGTGAGTTTTTACAAGTATCTCCATCTTACAGTTCACATCCAAGGTAAGAAAGGTTAAGCCACTCATCCAAAGTTACACAGTTGACAATAGAGTTAGATATTGAATCCTTCTCCAGAGCCCATGCTCTTAGCCACCAGCACTTCTAAAGTGCAAGTGTGTTTTAACTGTTCATGACCAAACATCAAGGGCAAAAAGTATTGCCCTCTCCTTCAGCTTGGACACCAGCCTCATGTCCTATTCCCCCAAATTCACTGGGCTTGGATGCCACCTTGCAGTTCTACTCACCTCTGCTTGGGTCCTGTTCTGCCTAACATAGCAGATGGTTGAGGGTTTCTGGCCATCTTCTCTATCTCCCTCTCTCCAGACACTCCTTCCTCCACTGGTTGCCAACATATTCCCTCTCCTCCAGTTCCTGTTTCCTGTTCTTCCTGTCTGCTTCATTGTGTCTGACTAGACCTCCCATATCTGCTGATGACACTGACCGCTAAGCAAAAGGAGAGAGAGAAATTAGGATCAGGATAAGAAGCCAATCGACATGGAGAATGAATGGGTCACTGTAATTAAGAAGAACAATAATTAGGGCGCCTGGGTGGCTCAGTCGGTTAAGCAGCTGCCTTCAGCTCAGGTCGTGATCCCAGGGTCCCGGGATCGAGCCCTGCATCAGGCTCCCTGCTCAGTGCAGAGCCTGCTTCTCCCTCTCCCTCTGCCTGCCTCTCTGCCTACTTGTTCTCTCTCTCTCTCTCTCTGTCAGATAATTAAATAAAATCTTAAAAAAAAAAAAGAACAATAATTAAAATGTGAATACCAGGCAGGAAAAAAATGGAATAAATGGGAAGATGTGTTGAGAGTTTTAAAATACTGTGATTCTAGGGGTGCCTGGGTGGCTCATTCGGTTAGGTGTCCGGCTCTTGGTTTCAGCTCAGGTCATGATCTCAGGGTCGTGGCACCCGGCCCTATCACGGGCTCTGTGTTCAGCAGGAGTCTGCTTGAGAATCTCTCCCTCTCCCTCTGCCCCTCCCCTGCTCTCAAGGGTTCTCTCTCTCTCACTGTCTCTCTAAAATAAATAAATAAACCTTTAAAATACCATGAATCTATATGAATGACTGAAAACTCCTATAATGTGAAGGAGAGAGGGAAATAATAATAGTTCCATAGTTAAAAGTTAATATTCAAGGGTTCATGATAGGTATAGTAATTGATAATATCTATACTTACATGTGATCAGAGTCCAAAATAGCAACAAAATACTTTTGAAATTTAGCATCATCTTAATAGTGTTGATTGAATGTGTACTTTCTTTTAATCTTTGATTTTAATCCCCATAAAAACCCTATCAGGAAAGTACTGTTACCATTTGCAGATTATGACACCAAGGTGAAGGAAGAGTAAAGCAACTTTCTCAAGACCACCAGTAAGTGAGTAGTGGAGCCAGGCAGGAGGCACAAGCAGGCTGGCTCCAGACTCCATACTCCCAACAGTCTACTCAGCTTCCTCCTCCTGTGCATTGTCCTCTCCAGGATGGAAGGAGAGACCAGGCCAGCTTCTCCCTATCCTGTGCTCTCCTTATGAATAAGCCAATACCTCTGACCTGTGATTTGAAGAGAAAGGGTCCTAGTCACAATTCAGCAAGCCTAAAAGTGTCTTATATTCGGGATGCATGGGTGGCTCAGTCGTTAAGCAACTGCCTTCGGCTCAGGTCATGATCCCAGGGTCCTGGGATTGAGTCGCACATTGGGCTCCTTGCTCAGCAGGGAGCCTGCTTCTTTCTCTGCCTGCAGCTCCCCATGCTTGTGCTTTTACTCTGTCTCTCTGACAAATAAATAATAACTAACTAACTAACTAACTAACTAAATAACTAACTAAATAAATAAATAAAATCTTTTTTTAAAAAGTGTCTTATATTCTACTAGTAGAGAATTTTCAGAGCCCACCTACTAAGTCTGCATTTTTATTTGGTTACCTGGGTGGAGAAACAAAATTAATATGTTTTTGTAAAGATTTTATTTATTTATTTGACAGAGAGAGAGCACAAACAGGGGAAGGAGCAGAGGGAGAGGGAGAAGCAGATTCCCCAGGCTCGATCCCAGGACCCTGAGACTTTGACCTGAGCTGAAGGCAGATGCTTAACCGACTGAGCCACTCAGGCACCCGAGAAGTAAGCTTTGACAGATGGAAAAGGCAAGGTTGGAGTCTCCAACCTCCAGCTTTTAGTCTTTTAGATCTGTCAGGAATATTATATATTTACTCTGACCCAATTGTTCTACTGTTAAGAACACTGAGGCCTAAAAATAAATGACTTGCTTTTGTTTTTTGTTTTTTTTTAAAGATTTTATTTATTTATTTGATGGAGAGAGAGAGAGAGAGCACAAGTAGGCAGAGTGGCAGGCAGAGGGAGAGGGAGAAGCAGGCTCTCCGCTGAGCAGGGAGCCGGACATGGGGCTCGATCCCAGGACCCCAGGATCATGACCTGAGCCGAAGGCAGCCGCTTCACCAACTGAGCCACCCAGGCGCCCCATGACTTGCTTTTGTTAATGCAGGCAAGCAGAGTTGGAATTCAAATCCAGCTTTTCTTATTTTTACAAGCTCCCTTTTTGAGGTCACTGAGGTGAAAGTTGGGGAAGAGGAAGGTCTTTGGAAATGCTGACACCCTTGAGCCTAATGGGAGAAGTTTAGCAATAACAGCCTCCCTCTCACTGACTAGGTGGAGCAGGGCAGGAAAGGGGGGAACAGAGTAAGATGGTGGGGGGTAAGAAGCCAGGGAGGGGTAGAATGATGGAGACAGGCTTGGATCTGGTGAGGCAGAGAGAGAGAGAGAGAGGTGGGAAATTAAGGAGCCAAGGCAAATCTCAGGAAGGAGCTAAAATTGGTTAAGCAAACTGTGAACTCAAATGTAGGCAGTTATCTACTTTACAGTTGTGTCTATAGCCAGTCATACCCATATGTTCAAAAGTATTTTGTTTTTCAGTTTTTCCTCAAGATGTCCTGTATATTTTTATAAGGTGGTTTATATTTATTATAAGCCAATTTTGGTGTTTTTCCAACATTTCTATGATGGAAAACTTAAATCATTTTTATATTGTTCTATTGAAATTTCAGTCTTTAATATTTTTCATTTATCATTAGCCCAAAGTGCCCTTTAATCACTAGCATAGTACTTGTTGAATTAGGCAGGAACTAGATATACTGAACTTCCAAATGACAGGGGCTGAGAAGAGCAAGGGACAAATTTGTATTGAAGTAAGATGCACATCTGGTTATCAGACCAAATGAGTAGCACTGAGTCTTTTTGAGTGTAAAATGTTTAAATGGCAACAGCAGGGGCTTCTGTAAGTTGTCTAGATAACTTGAAAGGAGATTAATGAGTAGTTCACAGGACCATGGTGCATGTGATTGACTTTGCGAAACCCTCTCCCCACAAAAATAAATACCTGGGATCCTGTTTTCCAGTAGTAGGTTTTGGGGTGAGATAAATGAATGAGGTAAAGGAATGAAAAAGTAAGATAAGAGAGCAAGAGTCTTTTGTGTACTCCAGGTATACTCATTGTTTCTATTCTTAGAGCAAAACATTTCATAGATCTAATGCAAGTAGAGCATTGTAACTCTTGATCTCAGGGTTTTAAGTTTGGGCCTCACGTTGGGTGTAGAGATTACATAAAAATAAAATCTTATTTTAAAAAAAAAAAGAGAATGCAAGAAAAAAGAGAAAACAAAGTATGGTAAATTCAGGGCCTAAGGTCATTCAGTATGCTAGGTAACAAGCACTTCACATTTGGGGTGCCTGGCTGGCTCAGTCAATAGAGCATGTGATTCTTGATCTTGGGATTGTGAGTGCAAGCCCCATATTGAGTGTAGAGATTACTTAAATAATCTTTAAAAAAAATCTTCATATTTGTTTTTTTAAATGTTAGAACTTATAAAATTCACATCAATCTGAAATGATTATTATGAGGGTAGTGTATGAAAAATCTTCTTGATGATCATCTCTTGAAGAGATGAAATGTTTTTTTTTTTAAAAATACCCTCGCAGTTGAGCTTTGAAATGTTATAAAGGAATATGACCTCGCTTAATCAAATATAATTCAAAGCCTCCAAGAATTAGCCCAAGAAAGTGAATTTCCAGATTGAGAGGGACAACAGATTTATCCACTACCACTCTGAGAATTTCGTCTTCCCTGTGACCCTCACTTTGATGATCACTTCCAGTCCTGTACTGAGCCGTAAATGCTGTGCCTCCCAATTAACATTTTTGTTGTACTTCCTACTTTCATCTCATTAGTTGTGAAGCTCTCTAGCTTTTCCATCCTTTCTCCTATACTTTCATTCTTACTCAGGACCCCTGTAGTTCAACATCAAGGGGATGCCTTTGGGGTTTGACCTGCTCAGAGCCAACCCCATTCTCTGATAACCAGGCCTTGGTCCTGTCCCTAGGCAGCCACGCTATGCCATGTGACTTTGCTCTCTTTGACTAAAATTGACTGATTGAACTGATTGAACTTTGCTCTCTTTGACTAAAATTGACTGATTGAAGGTGTACCTCATCTAAACAGGGTCTATCATGTTTGTTCTTCCAGGAATTTGGAATTGGGACCAACAGACCATCTACTCTTTCTTAATGTGTCTGGAAGCTTGTGTATATGTATGTTGGTAGTTGTGGGAGAGCCATAGTCTACCGTATGAAAACTAAGAACAGGGAAAGCTAAGCCTGTGGCTCAGCCACAAGCAGAAGCAGACAATAGAAAGCAACAGAGAAGTATGTGGGTTCCTGGTAGCCTTCCAGATCCAATTGGTTCCAGTGGATGGGGATGAATCCAACTTTTGTAGGGCCTAATGCTTATATAATTTGGGTGCCTACTTTGAAAAAAATAGAAAATTATGAACACAGAATTGGGTGTGAATATGCATACTTATTTAGAATAGGAAATAAATCACAAAAAAAGACAGATTTTTAAAAGCTGATCAATATCTCAAGTATTATAAAATCCAGAAAAATGAAATATGTGATACTATTTTTTTTTAAAGATTTTATTTATTTATTCATGAGAGACAGAGAGAGAGAGAGGCAGAGGGAGAAGCAGGCTCCCAAGGAGCAGGGAACCCGATGTGGGACTCGATCCCAGGACCCTGGGATCATGACCTGAGCCGAAGGCAGACGCTTAACCATCTGAGCCACCCAGGCGCCCTATGCGATACTATTTTTATTAATCAACTGCCTGACATGCCTCTATAGTAATTTTATTACATTCACTGGCTACATATTCTTTCATTGCTTCTCCATGTGATGAGTTTGCAAATAGAAACAATTGCAAATAGAATATATACAAAGATAATTAAATTTTTTGTCTAGCGTGGAATATTAAAATTTGTCTTTTTAAAAATTGTTTTAAAGATATTATTTATTTGAGAGAGAGCAGAGTGAGAGAGAGAGAGCGAGTGCTGGTGATGATAAGCAGGGGGAGGGGCAGAGGGAGAGGTAGACTCCCCGCTGAGTGGAAAGCCCAACATGGGGCTCTATCCCAGGACCCGAGCTGAAGGCAGCTGCTTAATCCACTGAGCCACCCAGGCGCCCCAGCAAGTGTGTTTAAATGCTGCAACTAAAGATTAGAATCGGTTCATCTAAACCATGAACCTAAAAAAAAAGACCAAACAAAACCATTGACTGTTGCAAAATACTGAAGTAGTCTACAACTTCAGGTACTGTGGAGGCAGCTGTCCCCAATTCCAACCCTCTCCCAACAGGAAAAATAGCCAGTTGTGGCTGGTACAGACGCCAGAAATAAGTGAATGGAGAGAAGTGATCTTAACCAACTGTGGTTAAAATGTCTCACTTTTACGAAGTTTACAAAAACACTGTAAGTATATTGGCGGGGCCCATCCCAGGTTCTCTATAGCCGTCAGTTTAAGTAAGAAACCCTAAACTTAAAGCTTATTAACCTGAGGCCCAGCTGCCCACCTGCCCCAACGTTTTCTGAATCATGTCAGTTCCCTTATAAAATACTCTCCTTTTTGGCTTAGGCTACAATAAGTTGGTTCCCATTTTTTGCAAACCAAAGCGTTTCATGCAAGACTTTATTATACTATTATATTTTCTCCAGATTACTACATTAGACCTGTAACTAGTATGCTTTTTTTTTTAAAGTAAGTTCTACACCCAACATGGGACTCAAATTCACGACCCCAAGATCAAGAGTCCCATGTTCTACCAACTAAGCCAGCCAGGTGCCCCTCTAATTGGTATACTTAATGCTGTTTCCAAATCCAATTGGTTTCATACATCCCTGCCAGATTAATCTTCTTAAAGCATAGCTCTGATGATGTCCTTACTCAGAATCTCTGAGTACATACTCCCCAACTTGGCATTGGAAGTGATGGGGTTCAGGACACACTGCCCCAAAATTTGGCACCTTGGCATATTAAATATTTTTTTGGCATGTTAAATATTTTAAGCTGAAGGAGTTTGATAAAATGGCAGAAGCAGGAGGGTCACTCTGACCTCCTACCCCCATCCCATAAAACCCTCTGTGAGAAGTGCCCACTCTATACCTGGAGGAAAGGAGCATCCTTATCTCTGAAGACAAAGGAACGCTAAGAAAAATCCTAACAAACCGGCCTTGCTAAGTTTCCCCTGTTTATTACAATTATATCATACTCCTTAACCTATCATATTCTTCTATTACTGTCCTCTCTTCATCAAAGCTACCATAAAAGAACATAGGTCTAATTGTTTCTTTGGGTCTTCTTTACTGTATGAAGATTCCTGGGTCACGTAAAACTTACATTAAATAAATGTGTTTTATATATATGTATAGATTATATATATAATAATTATATTATTATATAATATATTAATCCTGTTAATCAGTCTTTGTCCACTTACTTTTCAGACACAGCAAGGAACCCTAAGAGGATAAAGGAAAACTTTTTCCTCCCCTACAAAGGCCTCTGTAAAATGGCCCACTGCCTATGTACGTTACCAGGTTTACTTTCCAACACTTTCCTTGATAAAGTCTTGGCAACAGCCACAGTGGCTCTCACTCATCATGCCCTGAGCCCTCCCACCCATCTGCCTTTGCTCAGGATCCCCCTCCCACATGTAACTCCCTCTCTTGGCTCTGGGTGTCAGAGCTACGCGTCCTTCAGAGTCTATCTCAAATACCCTCTCCTTCGTAAACTTTTCCCTAATTTCCCAACAAACTTCCTGTCCCCCACACTGAGTGCAACTTTTCCCTTCTCTTGACTCACCGGAGCTTTTGTTTCCTACTTTGCCAATGACACCATATTTTGCCTTAGTTTGTAGTGATTGTACACGGTAGCCTCACATCTTACATAGGGGGCACGCTCCAAAGTCAGCGAGCAAGGGGGAAAAAAAAGTCATAGTCCAGAAAATTCCTGGAAATTCCTTATGAGGTGCCAGTTAGAGAGCAACTTACTGCTCTCCCTGGGTCAGCTGCACTCCCCTTCAGCATTGAAAGACATCACTGTTGTACCCCAGAGGAAATGAATTGGCCTTCATTGAGAGACCCTCTTATATAAGTATTACCACATCTTCAAAGCTAAAATCACCCTCAGCTCGGCGAAATATCTGCCCTATGAGCATCACAGGAACCGAGCAGGACAGTTGTTCATTTTCCCATAGCACACTCCCTCCAAAGCAAGGCCCATGGAGGAGAGTGAGAGGAGGAACTGCCTCCCCATTTAATTTTTTCTTTCATTCTCTCAGTGCAGATAGTTGAATTCATGTAAATTAAATGCACAAAGAATGGGATTTTATAGTAGAGAAAATACTTAAGAGTGTCTAAGGTACAGACTCTGGTACTAGATTAAGTGAGTTTGATTCCTGGCTCTACCACTTACCAGACGTGGAACTCGGCTAAGGTATATAATCACTTACTTTCTTACACCCCACTTTACATCTGCAGAAAGGAACAATAATGGGGCCCAGTTAATAAGCTAGTTGTAAGGATTAGGTTAATTGATCTATAAAGTCATACTACATGTCATCTAGGCTCTACATGAAAATTAAATGAGCTAATATAAATAAAGCACTTAGAACAGTGTCTTGGCATATATTAGTACTCGATATTACCTATTAGTATTACTTGTCTGTCTGTCTCACTTTCCTCATATGTTTGTAAAGTATTAAATGAGGGTGCCTGGGTGGCTCAGTCGTTAAGCATCTGCCTTCGGCTCGGGTGGTGATCCCAGGGTTCTGGGATCAAGCCCTGCATCAGGCTCCTTGCTCGGCGGGGAGCCTGCTTCTCCCTCTGCTTGCCGCTCCCCCTTCCCCCTGCTTGTGCTTTCTCTCTCTCTCTCTGACAAATAAATAAACAAAATCTTTTTTTTTTTTAAGATTTTATTTATTTGACAGAGAGAGACACAGCGAGAGAGGGAACACAAGCAGGGGGAGTGGGAGAGGGAGAGGCAGGCCTCCTGCAGAGCAGGGAGCCCAATGCGGGACTCGATCCCAGGATCCTGGGATCATGACCTGATCCCAGGACCCTGGGATCATGACCTGAGCTGAAGGCAGACACTTAACCGACTGAGCCACCCAGGCGCCCCTGATTTTATTTTTTTAAAAAAGACATCATTTCAAAGCATCAGGGCGCTGAAATCATTTTATTTATTTTATTTTTAAAAGTAATCTCAATGCCCAAGGTGGAGCTCAAACTCACGACCCTGAGATCAAGAGTCGCATGCTCTACTGACTGAGCCAGCCAGGCATCCTGAATTATATTGGTTTCAATTTTTATAAGCTTTTATAAAGAAATAAAACAAACTTATATTCATGAATACCTGAATGACTTTCCTATCCTCTTAAGCTGTCTTTACCATCTTCTGCAAAATTCTTCCTTGCAAGAAGACCCCCAGGTGGCACTGAATAGCTTCCTGAGTAAAGAGTTATTCAGGTACCAGAGTTGGACTGTAAATTACTTGGGGATAAATGTTGACTTTGGCTTCTCTGCATTTTACTAAGGACATTTGTGCTATAGAAACTGATCTTTAAACCTGGTAATTCATGATCTGTGGTTTGAAACCATCTTGGAAATGATGCTAGGACATCAAGAAATATGTCATCGTTGATTTGTAACTGATTACCAATCTTTTTGCATCTTAGGTGTTTTTGTATCTTCTATTTATTTATTTATTTATTTTAAGTAATCTCTACATCCAGTGTGGGGCTCACACTCATGACCCTGAGATCAAGAGTCTCATGCTTTCCTAACTGAGCCGGCAGGCACCCCATTTTTTATCTTTTAAATAAAAATAATTATACCAGCTGATCCCCCCAAAATTTGGTAACAAATAGAGTAATAAACACAATGCTTAGGAAGTTAATAGGACTATAGTCTATTAGTTAAAAAAGACTCCATTGTCAGAGATGACCTTTTTCTCCTCTTTCACAGCTCACATCTTTCAAAGGGACCACATGGAGAGATAGAGAAAGGGAGACTCTCAAACAGCATCATCACTGAAACAATCTTGCCAATCAGTGGGATGTCAGAGGTGTCAGCCAGATAGAGCTTTGTTAACCCAAGTAGGTGTCAAATGCTCCTCTTTCTTAGTTTAACAAATGGGGAGATCTTATTCTTCTAGCAACTGGTGTGATCATTTCTCTTAGGAATGAGACCTACCTGTTGGGAAAGTTCCATGTTTAGCCAGCAGAGAAGCTGAGATATAAGGGTGAAGAGCTATTCATCAAAAGGAGAGTAAGGAGAGGATTGCACTGAAGAGGTAGGGGGTGGAGTTGGAGCTATAGAGATGATAGAGAGTTAGCTGTGCCCTGTTTGAGATGCATTCATTCAGCAACACTGCAAATCCTTGGCAGAATTATTAACCTCACAAAGTGCTTGGCGGGTATGGAACTCCAGTGCAAAACAGTGAAGAGCATGCTTCTAACACCCATCTCAGCCTAAGGTCCAGGGAACCCCAAGGAAGCAAGCTTTAAGGAATTGACAGAAATCTAAAAGCAGATTCTGGGCTCTCACAGTGCATAAAATCAGTGAGTGCTGGGACCAAGTTTTCCTAAATCTCTGAAGAGTGGGAGGCGCCAGTCCTATCTGTTTCACATTATTAGTAGTATTAGGATGAAGGTAGCTTATTTTCAAAATTATGAATAATTAAACAAAATGGGGGGGATAAGAAATAAACATTTTAAATACTTTTAACACGAACAATAGAGCATTTTATCTACAAAACCAAGCATATCACTTTCAGTATTAGAGCAGAAATAAATTATAAGAAGGAAACTTCCTTGCTATATTAACAATTTGGAGCGAAATGTGGGAAAGTACTCTAAAACAGATTGCTCTACTTTATTGTAGCACCTACCCTTATCCTGCCTAGAAATTAAGAGCCTTCAAACAGAAATAAAAATGTTATCCTTTCTTATCTGAAGATTTAATTTTTTAAGAATAAAGTTAGCCTTGGGGTACCAGGGTGACACAGTTGGTTGAGCATCAGGCTCTTGGTTTCCACCCAGGTCGTGATCTCAGGGATGTGATCTCAGGGTGGTGAAATGGAGCTCCATGTTGGGTCCAGGCTGAGCACCGAGTCTGCTTGAGACCTTCTCTCCCTCTCCCTCTGCCCCTCAGCCCCATGTTCCCGCACACGTTCTCGCTCTCTCAAATAAATAAATCTTAAAAAAATAAAAAATAAATAAAATTAGCCTTTTTTCTCATTGTGAAAGCAGCATATGGCCATTTTGGAAAAGTTTTAAAATTTGAGAGAGTAAATCCATGCCTTTTTAAAAAATATTTATTTTGGGACACCTGGGTGGCTCAGTCGGTTAAGCATCTGCCTGTGGCTCAGGTCATGATCTCAGGGTCCTGGGATAGAGCCCCACATGCATCAGCCTCTCTGTTTAGTGGGAGTCTGCTTCTCCATTTCACTTTCCCTCTGTGCTCTTTCTCTCTCAAATAAATAAATAAAATCTTTAAAAAAATAAATACAATATAATTTATTTTATTTTTAAAGTAATCTGTACACTCAATCTGGGGCTCAAACTCACAACCAAGATCTCATGCTCCACCGACTGAGCCAGCCAATCGACCACATGCCTTTTTAAATTATAAAATAAATTGATCTCTAGCTTCCCTGAAATGCAAAGATCAGTCTCAGTAGTATCCCTGTAGTAAATAGCATATGAAGAGAATGAATTAGTGGTGAAAGTTATAAAACTGTCATTATATCTTTGGGATGAAAAATAAAAGGAGAAAGAACTTTGGGTTTTACCCATTGAATTATCAGGACTCTTGATGGCACATGACAATGTGAAAATTAATAATGAGAAACCTCACAGGTGCCTGACTCACTCAGTCGGAGGAGTTTGTGGCTCTTGATCTCAGGTTCATGAGTTCAAGCCCCGTGTTGAGTGTAGAGATTACTAAAAAAATAAATAAACCTTGGTTGGGGGGGAGGAAAATCTCACTAAAACGGAGTTGGGAGGTTTCAGGAGGGGGAGTTCCCTCATCCTACCATTCCTAGTCAATTGCAGACCCAACAGGAAGACATGGACTTGACCTTACACAGACTTGACCTTGCACATGGATACTATTTAGCTCTCCCCCTTCACCACCACAGCTCAGCCAATAAGAAGCCATTACACTTCACACTCCCAGTTTACTCCAATGAACTTTTAGTTTACAACAGTCTTCCCAACTTACTCCTTTTCCCCATTAAAAAAGCATACCTCTCCTTTATTCTCCAGACTCAATTATGGTTTTGCCAGCAGCTTATTTGTCCCGAATTGCAATTCTTTTTTATTCCTGAGTAAACCCATTTTTGCTGGTAAAATAACTGGTAGTTTTTATTTTTAAGGTTAACAACAAAAACTGACTTGAGCCAGCTAAGCCAAATACAGCAATAAATTTATTGGCTCACTTATCCAAACCATGGGACAGACAAGGACAATTGTAACAAAGCCGCTCACTTTCAGGCTGCTCACTCTCCATCTTTCTCCTCTGCTTCTTTTAGTAGTTTGGGTTTATTCCCTAAGCCAGGGTGCTACATTGGAGATCTTGTAGCCTTCAGGCTCACATCCTCAGTGTCCTTGGGCATCATGGACTAATTCTTACCAAAAACAGGAGACCTATTTCCATAAGAATAGAAAAATGTTGGGAGAAAAAAATGTTCAATATCCTTCGTTCTTTGGCTGCCCCCTTCCCCACCACACACACTCATACACATAACTTCTTCCCATACATACAATTCCGAAATTGTTCTTGCCTAGCCACTACGCAGCCTCATCCCAGCTACAGGATCTTTACGTAAGGTCAATTCATGATCAGGGGGATGCCTGGGTGGCTCAGTCGGTTAAGCGCCTGCCTTCAGCTCAGGTCATGATCCCAGGGTCCTGGGATCAAGCCCCACATCGGGCTCCCTGCTCAGCGGGGAGCCTGCTTCTCCCTCTCCCTCTGCCTGCTGCTTCCCCTGCTTGTGCTCTCTCTCTGTCTCTGATAGAAAGAAAGAAAGAAAGAAAGAAAGAAAGAAAGAAAGAAAGAAAGAAAGAAAGAAAGAAAGAAAGAAAGAGCATATTTTTAAAAAATTTCATGATCAGGATGTTGAAGCATCTTGCTTCCTTACAACTTACAAATAAACAATAAATCTGAATATCCTTGATACCCCTAAAGAAAAAATAAGATAAGCATTCCTTTCAAAGGATTGTTCAAAAGAGGGAAAATGGAAAAAGCAATACACAGAGCATATGCCACTTCTTCCTGGAGAGGTATAGCAAGTCTTTTGTGGACTCAGAGCACTGAATCTTGGAGGGAGCTTTATGGAGGGCACTACCAGGGCTCTATATGTCTACATGTCTTAGCTGAATGGGTAGAATTAGGAATTTATAGATAGGGTGTAACTGATGCAGTTTTCATGTGACGACTTTTGGAGCCTAAAATTTTTTAGAAGCTGCTTGGACATAACTGAACCCAGTGGCATTTAAATTAAATGGAGATTAGAGGGGTGCTTGGGTGGCTCAGTCGTTAAGCATCTGCCTTCGGCTCAGGTCATGATCCCAGAGTCCTGGGATCGAGCCCCACATTGGGCTCCCTGCTCTGCGTGGAGCCTCCTTCTCCTTCACCCTCTGCTTGCCTCTCTGCGTACTTGTGCTCTCCCCTCTCTCTCTTTGTCAAATAAATAAAGAAAATCTTTAAAATAAATAAATTAATTAATTAATTAAATGGAGATTAGAAAAAGAAAGAAAGATGCCATGCATACAGATGTCAAACCATTACCCTGATTAGCCTGTACACTTTACTAATGGCTTTCTTTTTCTTTTTCAAAGTAAGCTCTACACCCAACGTGGGGCTTGATCTCACAACCCCGAGATCAAGAGTGGTATGCATCACTGACTGAGCCAGCCAGGTGCCCCCAACCTGTACGCTTTAAACTTCTACAATGTTACCTGTCAGGTATAGCTCAATAAGAGTGGAAAAAATGTAATAAAAAATAAATTTAAAAAGAAAGGAAGGAGGGAAAGACCTAAACAAGGGAACATGTACTTGGTATCTTTCACAATAGACATTTACACCTTATTGTTGTATTGTGTTCAGGATTTTAGGCAGATTTGAGTAGAAGGTAAAGAAACTCCTAAGGATATCCTTCTCTTTAATTGAGAAGAATATTTAGAGTATCATAAAAAATATTATAATTTCCTTATTTTTATGAAGTAACAAATATATTAGTAAGTGTGAATATTGACAAAGAAAGTAAATCCATGAAATGGCCAGTTTCTAAAGAACATCTTGAAAAAAAGACATGTGAACATGGCATCAAAGACAAGCAAATGAACAGTACAGTAGATTATTTGGTTCTAGACTGACCCTTTTAGTATTTAGATCTAAGTTCAGTGGGTCCATTTGGAGCCAGCTGCGGTAGTGCTGACCATATTTAACCCAGATAGCCCCGCTGTGGGACAACGATGGGAGAAGAGTCTGATACCGAGCCTGACTTCTAGGTGTGCCCAACTGAGGACTGGGGTGGAGACAGGGGAGTGGGCGGAAACCAACCATCAAAGTATCCTCAGGGAACTAGCATGCTAAATAATTCCTTACTTTACGTCAGAGTTCTAGGTTCAATAGATTCATAAAAATGTAGTCATCTGCATAGCGTATCACCAAGTACAAAACTTACTGTAGATGTTTCGAAAGTATAAAAGTTTTATGACAGTTCAGTTCATACAACTAAGAAAATACAGAAGTTAAGTCTGTCAAATAAGAGTTAATCATTCACATATAATTCTGTCAATTTTGAATGCAAAACTGTTGTTTAAATAAAAAATAGAACGGATATTACAAAGATATGATTATTTGAGGGGCGCCTGGGTGGCTCAGTCGGTGAAGTGTCTGCCTTTGGCTCAGGTCATGATCCTGGAGATCTGGGATTGAGCCCCGTGTCCAGGCTCCCTGCTCAGCGGGGAGTCTGCTCCGCCCGCCCCGCCTTGTGTTCTCTCTCTCTCCCTCACTCACTCTCTTTCTCAAAAAAAAAAAAAATCTTAAAAAAAGTTAAGGTAAATTGTATATTTAAAAATGGTTAAGATGGTAAATTTTACATTATATGTATTTTACTACAATAAAAACCGTTGGAAAAAAAGGTTAAGGTAGAATTAGACTTATAGATGGCAGTGTGTCTTAGACACATCATTATATTTGCTACCTGATTAGTTGCGTATTTTTTCACGACCAAAAAATAATGTTTCAGACCTCCACTGTCTGATATGGTAGTCACTAGCCACATGTAGCTTTTGAGCGCTTTTGTTGTGGTTTGTCCAAACTGACATGTGGTAAAAGTACAAAATACTCCAGATTCCAAAGACCTAGTTAGTAACCCCCCTCCAAAAAAGGTAAAATAGCTCAGTAATAATTTTTTTATTGATAACATGGTGATGATAATATTTTGGATATATTGAGTTATATAAACTATATCAAAATTAATTTCACCTTTTTAAACTTTTTTTAAAATGTGGGTATTAAAACACCGAAAATTATACACATAGCCGGCACTCTGTTTTTGGTGAACAGTGCTGCTTTGCCCAGACTTTCTGACAGCAGGAAAAGCTGAGCCCTTGTCTGCACATCCTGGGGAAAGAGACGTGAGGAACAGTGTGGGCAGTTCTCCCAGAAAAGGAAAAACTCAAATCTAAAAATCAAGCCATTATCCTTACAATGGGATACTGAAATATTTGTTTTGAACTATCTGAGCCTAAAATCTGTTCAGAGTCATCATTCTGAGAAGTTTTACTTTGTAGGTTTAAACAGAAAAGCTAAATTCTCTGACAAGCTACCCACAATATTTGAAAAGGAATTTTCCAATGTGGATAAAAACAGTGCACTATGGTATTTTTTTTTCCTAGAATAGAATTTTACAGAATTTACTGCAAGATTTCCATGCTAAAAAACCTTGAAATAGAACTAGGTGGCAGTAAGACCAAAACAATTCGTTTCATCGTAGTCTAGTCTTTGTCCGTATATTTAAAAATGAACACACAGACAGGATCTTTTTGATTACTTGTTTCCTTTGTGTACATGTAACATTTAGATTCAGTGTGCAGTCTACCTCAGTCAGTCCTCTCAAGTCAACCTCTTCTTCAGAGCATCACTCACAAAATCTCAAACCCCCATGCCTTGCACCAAATCCCAGTTGCTTTCTAGCATGAAAGAGAACTCACGCGAATATTCACCTTCTGACTTGCAGTTGTAGTTGAGTTTGATTATGAATCCCTATCAGTCAGCTGTCCCTCCATCCTTCTGCTCTCCCTCCCTTCTTGCACCCCCCTCCCGCCACTGACCTTCCCTGTGGAGCGCAGTGTTTGAAGCTCTCAGATTTAGTGCCCTCTTCTGTTTAAAATGTTCAATGCGCATCCAGGCAATTTGCCTTGTTCTCAAACAGCCTGAAAAAGCCTGAAACTGTTGGGAGCAAGCCTAGTGCAGGTTGAAAACTGTGTAAATGGAAGCTTCTAAGAAATGTGGGAACAACCAAAGGGATTCAAAAGGACTTTGTTTTCATTATCTTTTTTTTTTTTTTAAGATTTTATTTATTTATTTGACAGAGAGAGAGAGACAGCAAGAGAGGGAACACAAGCAGGGGGAGCGGGAGAGGGAGAAGCAGGCCTCCCGCTGAGCAGGGAGCCCGATGCGGGGCTCGAAGCGGTGCTCGATCCCAGGACGCTGGGATCATGACCTGAGCTGAAGGCAGACGCTTAACGACTGAGCCACCCAGGCGCCCCTTTGTTTTCATTATCTTAAGAACAATATGTCTGAAAATTAGATTCGTCTCACTTTCCTTTTCCAAAACTATGCCCAATATTTTTGGATTCACAATATTTATGATTTAGTGAATATGAACACACTTTTATAAATCAACAAAACCAAGTTTGTTTGCTTTCTTGTTAGAGTATATTACGTATTTCATTACACTAGTGTTGAAATGTTTTTAAGTTGTTCTGACAAAAGAGAATGTTTGTTTAAATTTGTACCACATCCTTGACGACAGTCCCATTGCCTTCTCTTTTACCTGCTGGAGAGTTAGGGAAGGGGGGTGGGACAGAGAATAACATTCTCCAATCTAATCAGATTATAACTGGTGGGAAGGGGAAAAATACCACTTTAGGAGCATTTGGGACAGAGACACTCATGGAATAGAAAATAGGAGTACCATGAAGGGCACAATATGGATGGCCACTCAGGATTCTTTCCCCTTCATGACCCTTGACTTTGCTCCTGTCCCCGGTGACCCTGACTCCCAGAACGGCACGTTCTGCAAGGCCAGAAGTGAGAGTAAACTAGCCATCACTATACAAAGGTTTGAGTTTGAAAAGTGTCCTTGACCACAATCAAATTATGTTGCCACCAAAGGAACCAGGCGTCTTGGTTATATCTCATGGTCCAAAAAAGTGATAATTCTCACAGATACGATTCTCATGGTTAAGGGATAAATTTGCTTACTCATGAAATTGTGGTTTTTACCAAAATATAAGCTTTAAGTTTGCTAAAATGAATGTTGACCTGTATGTACTATATTGGTCACTTCCTCAGTGGTAGAGCTCTCTCCTGGGAGTTAGGGGAGCTAAGTTTCAATACCCATATTTGCTGCTAAAAGGATGTGTGACTCATGAGCAGTCACATAATAAATACTCTCTAAGCCTTAGTTTTCTCATCTGTGTTCTTGTGAGGATCATATAAGCTAACATGCAAAAATGTTGTTTAACCTATAGAACGAAAGGTGTTGCTAACCAAATGTAAAATTAAATAATCCCTTTTGGATTTGAAAATAAAGCCATTTGGGAACCTAATTTGATGTTTTGCTTAGGAAAAGGGTTCTGTTTGTTATAAAAGTTCAGCAGCAATATAACCATCCTCAAGGGCTTAGAGAGACCTTATAAACCATCATGATTGAGACGCTATAGTGAATCACATGGTCCCCGGATCTGAATGGTCTAAGATGTTTCTTAATATAATTTTTAATTTTTTAAATTGTAGTAATAAGCACATAATATAAAATCTACCTGCTTAACTATTTTTAAGTGTACAGTTCAGTAGGGTTAAGCGCATTCACATTGTTGTGCACAAATCTCCAGAACCTTTTCAGCTTGCAAAACTGAAACTCTATATGCATTAAACAACTCCGTATTTCCTCCCAGCTCCTGACAACCTCCATTCTACTCTTTGTTTCTATGGATTTGGCTACTTTAGATACTTCAAATAAGCGAAATCATATAGTGTTTGTCTTTTTGAGACCAGCTTATTTCACTCAGCATAGTGGCCTTAAGTTTCATCCGTGTTGTATCATGTGGATGAGGTTTCTCCCTTTGTAAGGCTGAATAATATTCTACTGTGTGTATAGACCACATTCTGTTTATCCATTCGTCAGTTGATGGGCATTTGGGTTGCTTTCACCTGGTCTATGTAATATTTTTGTCATAGTGATATTATGTTCTGAATCAATTAGCTTGTTTAAGATCAAAGGAGCACACACATCACCTTCAATGATAGGATGGGTAGGAACCTGGGGTCGCAAGAAAGAAAGTTAGCTCTAAAAATGGCCTCATCCAACTGCTCATACTTCAGGAGTTTGTGTAAAACAAACTATAGGAACCAGGACATTTATTCACAGTAGCAGCCTTAGCTAAAATGACTTCCCTTCTTTTTTGGGTTATCTAGCATTTATACTTCCCCAAAGAGATATTTTATTTGAGTCCGTTTACCACCACTTATTGTGGAGTATTATCCTGTGGCAAAATGCTCTCCAGACACCCTAGAGGTGGCTAATCCACCTCATGCCTTACATGCCTTCGGCTCGTGCTCTGGTCCTCAGCCAGTTTGCTATGAGGACGAGGTCAGCAGGCTTCGCGTCCCTCAGCGCACACCCTAAGGCAGACTAGCTCAGATAGGAAGCACCCATTTGGTCTCTTACTTTAGGACGGAGCTCCTAGCGTATAAGTCAATGCCTAATAGAATATATATTGCTATATATATATATATATATATATATATATAAAAACTTGAGTTACATGTCTCCTCCATTCTTTCCCTTAGCACATTCATTCATTTAATCACCCATTTATTTGTACTGTCACTCAACAAAAATATATCAAGTCCTCTGGTGTCCAGTGCCTTCATTGCCCCCTCCCACCCACCTTCTCAAAGGCCCTCAGGGTACCCTGTGCAGGTAGTATTCATGCTCCTGACCTATTCAAGCTGCTTTTTTTTTTTTTTAAGATTTTATTTATTTATTTGACAGAGAGATCGAGAGAGCACAAGCCAGGGGAGCAGCAGAGGGAGAGGGAGAAGCAGGCTCCCCGCTGAGCAGGGAGCCCACTGATGTGGGACTCAATCCCAGGACCCTGGGATCATGACTGGAGCCAAAGGCAGATGTTCAACCAACTAAGCCACCCAGGCACCCTCAAGCTGCTTCTTCACATCAAAAATTAGTGTTTCGATCCTTCAGATATCTGCTATTTTTAATGAGTTAATCGACACATTAATTAATGTGAAAAAATGGTGTTAACTGGTGTTAATACGGTCTTTTGAGTAAATTGTTTGCTCATAAAATAAGACCCTTCTGAAGACAATGCTTTCACCCAAAGGAGCAGGACCACATAACTTGCTACATAATTTGTGGGGCCCCGTGCAAAATGAAAATGCAGGGCTTCTTGTTCAAAAATTATTAAGAATTCCAACACAACAGGGCGCCTGGGTGGCTCAGTTGGTTAAGCGACTGCCTTCGGCTCAGGTCATGATCCCGGAGTCCTGGGATGGAGTCCCACATCGGGCTCCCGGCTCAGCAGGGAGCCTGCTTCTCCCTCTGACCCTATCCCCTCTCATGCTGTTTCTCTCTCTCTCTCTCTCTCTCTCAAATAAATAAATAAATAAAATCTTAAAAAAAAAAAAAGAATTCCAACACAACATCAGCAGAGCATTAAACCAAGCACAGGGCCCTTCTAAGTGTGAGGACCTCTGTATCTGCACAGATTGCACATCCATGAAGCCAGGTCTACAAAGCAATGATGTCAAGCTGGAATCTGAAGTAACATAGCAGGCCATTAAAGATGATTTAGATGGACATCCTTCGAATTATATCATGAAGGCAAGTTTGTTGAAACAACTCATAAAACTATATTTACTGGGGTAGAGAAAAGAGTAAATCTCTCTGGAGATCACTAGGATGTAGGAAGAAAGAACAGTAAAACAATAATAGAGTAATAGAGAGGTTAAATAATGTGCCCAAGGTCACATATTCAGTAGGATTTGAGCCAAGACTGAAAAATTCCTGTTCACCCCTGTCTACCCCTCTGCCTGCCTTTGGCAGTATAGTGTCCACAAGGCTTGGAAACATAAGTAAAAGAGCCTATTTAGTTAGTTCAAATTGACATTTGGACCCATCGCTTTAAATGTACCCGAAAAGGTATCTAAAGTTTGAAAACAACATATTTGCATTTTTTTATAAATGTAACTAACATACTGTTTAAAAATAAATTTATCTTGGGACACCTGGGTGGCTCAGTCCGTTAAGCATCTGCCTTTGGCTCAGGTCATGATCCCAGGGTCCTGGGATCGAGTCCCACATGGAGCTCCTTGCTCAACAGGAAGCCTGCTTCTCCTTCTCCCTCCGCTGCTCCCCCGCTTGTGCTCGCTCTCGTTCTCACTCTGACAAATAAAAAAAGATCTTTAAAAGAAATACATTTATATTGGTGGACACCGTTGTACAACATTGTAAATATACTTCATGCCAATGAACTGTACACCTAAAAATGGTTAAGATGGTAAGTTTTGTTATGTATGTTTTAGCACTGTAAATTTCTTTAAAGTTTTGGTACCTGTATTAGTCTGTGCCACCATAACAAAATACTACAGATGGAGTGGCTTAATCAACAGAACATTCTGGAAATTTGAAGTCCATTGTCAAAGTGCCAGCAAATTTGGTTTCTGATAAGAGCTCTCTTCCTGGCTTGTAAATAGCCACCTTCTCCCTGTGTCCTCACATGGCCTTTCCTTTGTGCACTTGTGGAAAGAGAAAGAGAGAGTTGTGGTGCCTCTTCTTATAAGGAAACCAGCCTTATGGGACAGATTAGGGCCCCACCCTTATGACCTCATTTAACCTTACTTTCCCAAAGGTCCGAGCTCCAGGTATAGTCACTCACATTGGGGTTAAGGTGTCAAAATATAAATTTGCGGGGACACAATTCAGTCCATTGCAATACCTTTTGTCAATATGTCTTTCAGATAGATTGCACAAATGTATACTCCTGCTCTCTGTGTTTGCAAAGGCTTACCCTGCATTTTCCCCAAGAGTTTCACACTTACAAACGCAGACTGTTTTGAAAATGGATCTTTTGGACGTTCAGAGTTGGACAAATGTTCATTATTGCACAAACAGGAGGTTTGACTAAGGGGCTTAGTTCAGGATATACGTTTCATTATTAAATGCTTCAGACTCTCAGATCCATTCTCTTGCTGTGAGCTCCATATCACCTACAAACCTTGATGTGTCCTTGGGCCTAGGAGGCACCTTAGCTCATATGTGGAGAAAGCTTACAGGTGCACTTACGTACTTTGCCAGAGCCCCAACGGAAGCAGTGCTTAGGTGCAAGGTTTAGAGAAGTTGGGAATGACTGGCTGAGAAGGAACTAAAGAGTATCCTGGTAGATGAATTAGGTGAAATATTGAAAGAATGTGAAGGGAGAGGTCATCCTGAGCAATGGGATTGAGAAGAATTCCTTGACATTGAGTTCCACAGCCTGAGGGTATGCATTTGAACACCTCTGCTTTTCTAATCCCCAGTGGCAGCTGAGCCTTCAAGAGTCCTTTTTTCATTCAGATTGATCAGGGAAATGATGACCCTTTCTCTGTGTGGATCTCCTTGCCAGACAGGAGTAGGCCATCTAGTCCTACCTTCCAGACGAGAATACAATAGACTTTTCTGTGTATTCTGAAGTCCTACTACAGACTGCAGAAGCTCAGCTGCTTTCAAGAGTGGAGAAAGGGTGCCTGTGCTCTAGTTCTTTGCTCACTTCTCCTCATTCCCTAGGTACAATGATCTCGGACTTCTTTCCTAATGGACAGAGCCCCCGTGGAAACGAAGAGCAAAAGTACTTGTTTATTTTATTGTTTACATTTAAGAACAACTTTACTGCTTTTATTTTTTTTTTAAGATTTTATTTATTTACTTGAGAGAGAGAGAGCGAGCATGAGCAGGGGGAGGGGCAGAGGGAGAAGCCGATTCCATGCTGATCAAGGAGCCTGATGTGGGGCTCAATCCCAGGATCCTGGGATCATGACCTGAGCTGAAGGCAGACGCTTAACCAGCTGAGCCACCCAGGCGTCTCTGATTTATTTTTTTTAAGTAATCTCTACACCCAACGGGTGCTCGAACCCACAACCCTGAGATCAAGGCTCTACTGACTGAGCCAGCCAGGCACCCCTCACCTAGAGAGTTATTATGGAGACAACCAATGTCATAATTACAGATGTATAAAATAATTTTGTGTAAGTGAGTTCATACATGTATTCTGTGACCTATTTTATTCAACCATAAGCATGAAATCTTTTCGAGTCAGTAAATATGAAATAACAGCGTTACTCACGATTGCATAGTACTGTTCTGAATATATATATATATATATATATATATATATATATATATATATATATATATATATATATATATATGATTGTTCACTTAGCCAGTTCTCAGCTAGGTAGTTTCCCATTTGTGAAGCTGCTATAACAAAAACAAAGCCTGATTCTTTGTTTCGAAAAAAGAAAAAAGAAACCCTGGTGAGATCAATGTCCTTGTACATATCTTTCACTACCTTTAGAGATATTTAAATGATCATGTGTGATGTCTTTGGGATAGACAACATATGAAGTCATGGTTAGGAGAAATTGAAAATACACACAGCCTATTCTCTATTTACACCCGTAGAAAGTAGTTACCTCTACCCTCCTGTAGAGTACAAGGAGTTTGAAGTGCTTTCATTTTGATCACCCCCTCATCCTCTTTCTTGTCTCATGTGATATTGTGTTCAGAATTTGGGCTCTATTTTGTTATTTTTGTTATTGCTTTATTTTAATTTTTTTAAGACTTTATTTATTTATTTGACAGAGAGAGAGAGTACAAGCAGGGGGAGCAGCAGAGGGAGAGAGAAAAGCACGCTCCCCGCTGCGTTAAGCGGCTGCCTTTGGCTCAGGTCATGGTCCTCCTGACCTGAGCCAAAGGCAGCCGCTTAGCGACTGAGCCATCCAGGCGCCCCTTAACTTGAAAATTGTCAAGCACATAGGAAAGTGAAAAAAAAAAAAGTTCAAAAGACACATGTAAGCACCTCGCCTATCTTTATCAATTGTTAACATCTCTCTCCCACTTCCATTTCTCCCTCTCATTCTTTCTCTTGGAGATATTTATTACTCTTATGCAAGCTCAGCCATGCATTTAAAAGAACATTTATTATATCATCTCAAATTTCTAGATATTCTATGGCAAGAAGTTTTTCAGGTTATCCGGTCAACTGTACTTTCAGAAATGAAAGTTTTTCAGAGAACATTACACAATTCTTTCATGGTTCCACAAGAATAATTGGCTGCAAATTTATTCTTTATAGTCACCTGAAAAATAATTTAAATAATTATTATATTATTTCTTCAGAAGCAATAATTGCATTCAACTTCTTCTACCTGTGACTTGTGTGGTAACATCCTTCTTCAGTCTCTTACATGTCTACTTATACTCCCTATATATATTTAATTTTCATATAAACTTTGCCCTCATTTTGCTCAATTAAAAAAAAAAGACATTTGGAGTGTGTTGGATAGGGAAAAAATAAACACCAAACTGCATCATGCTGTATTTCTGACCTGGAGAAGATGCAAGCAGCATCCCAGACAGATGGACTTGCATATACAACAGCCTTTGTGAAAGAAAGAATGAGGTTAGACTGAAGAGGTAGATGGGGTGTACCTCAGGACCTTGAAGATAGTGCTGTTGAAGTCGCTAAGCTACTAGGGGTTTAATCAAACCTGGGTTTGAAAAGATGACTCTGACTGCATTGGGAAGAGCAATCTGGAAGGCACTAGAGTAGGTACGGGAAGACCAATAGAGACTATTGGAATAGCCCTAGCAAGAAATAATGGCTTGGAATGGGGTGCTGGCAGTAGTGATGGAAAAAGCAAAAGAGAAAGAGAATAGTTAAGTAATGATCTTGCTAAAGTGATGAGCAAAACATTTTCAAGCGTTTACTTGGTCCTCTACCAGAATGGAAAATCAGGTGATAAAGAGAAAGCTTCCCGCTGTGGAAGCCGTGGAGGCTCCATGCTTGGATCTCCTTTCAAGGAAGAACTTAAAGGGGTACCTGGGTGGCTCAGTTGTTAAGTGTCTGCCTTCAGCTTAGGTCATGATCTCAGGGTCCTGGGATCAAGTCCCACATCAGGCTCCTTGCTCAGCAGGGAGCCTGCTTCTCCCTCCCCCTGCTTGTGTTTTCTCTCTCAAAAAAAAAAAAAAAAAAAAAACCTTAAAAAAAAACTTTAAAAAAAAAAAAAAGGAAGGACTTGTTCTTCAGCTGCAAGGGATTATTCCCCTCAGCCACACTCTTCCTGGGCAGCCCCAGCCAATTAGCAGACATGGCAGGGTTACTGGACATGGCAAGAGGGTTACTGGAACTGATCATTTCTGCCCAAAGCTGGACTTCTCTCACGGACAATCAGCTCTGTGTGGGTCGGCTGAGACCTCACCAGATCTGCTTGGGCCTGCGGCTCTCTCTGCCCTAACCTGCATCCTTCCCTTTATCTTTCATAGGCTTTATTCACCAATAGATCTCAGTCTCATTATCTGCTTTCCATGGGACCCTACTAATCCATCGGCTAAATGATGAGGTTAGGAATAGCTGATGAAGGACATTTGACCAACTATGACTTTATCACCACAAAGGCCAGAGCTAGGCCACAATTCACTAATTGTCTGCTAAATTTTCTCAGAATCTTAGGCAACCAGATTCTCCCATGCGTCCGAGGAGTCCTGGGTGTTGTTTTGGAGTAGCTGCTCAGAGATGAGAATTCACAGGGAGCAGAGCACGGAAGAGACAGTCGGGCATTATCTCTTCGGGCAGAAGGAAAGCCTATGAAAAGAACTGACTTAGGCTTCATCTAGTTCACTGTGAGCTGTGTGATTGACTGGTTTCCCACCCATAATATTCTTTAACACTATATAACCCAGACTTGGGAAAATGCCCTTTTGAGCCACACTGGAAAAACCAAAGGCCAGAATTCACGCCTATACTTGGGATTAATTTTTCTCTGAAAGATAACTATGTTCCCACTGTCACTAAGCCTGGGGAAAAAATTGGCTCAGGGACAGAAAGCAGCTGAGGATTTAGAGAGGTGGGCTGCAGTTCAAAGGAGAAAAGGTCTTTCTCTTCCCTTTGGGACTTAGCAGGGGTTGGGAATTGTTGGGTCTGGATTCTGAGGTAGAGATGTGGAGATTAGGGTGGTGTAAGCAGGTTTGGTGGGGACAGAGCAAGCTGTCCCAGATTAGTTACAACTGCATGGGAACCAAACAGGAGCTAATGTAGCCAGAGGCTCCAGGCAGATCTGGGATTGAGCTGTAGTTGTTATTTTCTGTGTTGCGCTCCCTCCCTGAGCCTCCAGTAAAACCATGGCTTAAGCTGTGCTGTGGAGAATTAGTTAAAAGTTGTGCCTACATTTGGGCAAAGGCTATGAAAGGAGCACCATTCCCAGACCGTGTGCCCATGTGAACCTCTTCCACCATGTAGATCAGAATTTAGGGGGCCCAATGAGTGATATCCCTGTTTCCTGCCCACCTGTGGAACCAGCTGAGAGAAAGACGGAAGAGTAAGGCAGGAAAGAAAAAAATATCAGCTTTATTGCCATTAAAAGCAGTTGAGGGATGTGGATTAGGTGTGTCAGCCAAGGGGTGACATACTAGTCCCCCCCTGAATTGAACTTACCTATCTCATCATCAGCAGTGCTGGACAGCTACATGGAAAAAACAGCTACGTGGATTGTGTGTGCCTTGCAGGCAGGCAAAACTCAAAGACAAAAGGAGGAAGAAGTTGAACATGTTCAGCTTCTTCTCCCCAACTCTCCATTCAAACCTCAGTCCTCCTCTAGGGGTCAGAAGTAAAGAGCGCGGAGAAAGGCTAGGAGGGTTAGACATGGAACCAGAGCAAGAGATTTCTCCACTCCCCAAGGTAGTATGCAACAGTGCGCGTCAAGGCTAATAATTTCTGCTCAGGGTATATGTTTCCCAAACAGAGCCAGCCCTGTTTGTCTTCTACATCCTGTACTCTTGCTGTTCCATCTAGGCCTTCTTTTATGTCTCTTTCCCATTCCACCTCTTCGATGCTCAGTACTTTCTCTGTCTACCCTTAAATTCCCAGTGTAGCACCCCAGGAGTAGGTCTATGTTTCCCTTAGGCAAAATTCAGACCATTAACTTTACATCCTAATGCTTCATCACCAAAACTTTTGAATGTTTCTAGCCACAAAAAGCTCCTATCTATTCTTTCCCATTAGAAAGAATCGACCAGGGCACCTGAGTGGCTCAGCTGGTTAAGCGTGTGCCTTCTGCTCAGGTCATGATCCCAGGGTCCTGGGATTGAGCCCCGCATCGGGCTCCCTCTGTGGGAAGCCTGCTTCTCCCTCTCCCTCTGGCCCCCTCCCCCTGCTTGTGCACTCACTTGCTCTCTGTCAAATTAATTAATTAATTAATTAATTAATTAAAATAAATAAATCCCAACCTGAGCAGAAGGCAGATGCTTAACCGACTGAGCCACCCAGGTGCCCCAAATCTTTTCTTTTTTTTTTAAGATTTTATTTTATTTTATTTTTAAAGATTGTATTTATGTATTTGAGAGAGAGCACGCACAATTGGGGGGGCGGGGCAGAGGGAGAGGGAGAAGCAGACTCCCTGCTGAGCTGGGAGCCCGAACTGGGGCTTGATCCCAGGACCCCGAGATCATGACCTGAGCCAAAAGCAGACACTTAACTGACTGAGTCACCCAGGCGCCCCTTAAGATTTTATTTTTAAGTAATCTCTATATCCAATGAGGGGCTCGAATTTAGAAACCTGAGATCAAGAGTCGCACGCTCCACGGACTGAGCCAGCCAGGCACCCCTTTACCTGTCAAATACTGAGATTTATCAAGACCATAGTGAGGCAAGGACAATGTAGTACACTTTTCATAAGGCTAAGTTAATTCAAAAGAATCTCCTCTATTCTGAAATTTTATGTTGAGGGACCACATAAATAAATTATTTTATTTATTAAATACTGATCATTGTTAACAGATAGTGTTTTAGAAAAATGGCCTTAGTTGACAAAAATAAAAGTTGACAACCCTAAGTTGGTGTCAATTTTTTTCAATTGTACTGAACTGGGAAATGGCTAAAGTCCTATGGTTTGACAATTCTCAGGGATTTTTTAATCTAAAACTTGTACTGAATAAGCATCTTGACCTGACAGAATCATAGAAGTAGCAGGCCCATTCTAATTCAAATGGCAGATGGGGTTGTACATCAGGCAGAAACTGGAGGAAGCCAGTAGAACTGAGTGGACCTGAGACCAAATCTCAGAGAGGAAGAAATAGTACCTAACTACCTAAATCAAAAAAATCCATAGATCATGGAAAATATTCTTGATCTGATTGGCCATCCATGTCTAGTGGGGGTTGAAGGCATGAACGTAGTCATTGTTCCTCCCTGCCACTTCTTAACAAATTAATAGACAAAAGGAAGGGGCACCTGGGTGGCTCAGTCGTTTAGCGTCTGCCTTCGGCTCAGGTCATGATGCCAGGGTCCTGGGATCGAGCCCCGCATCGGGCTCCCTGCTCAGCGGGAAGCCTGCTTCTCCCTCTCCCACTCCCCCTGCTTGTGTTCCCTCTCTCACTATATCTCTCTCTGTCAAATAAATAAAATCTTAAAAAAAAAAAGAATAGACAAAAGGAATTCAAAACATCAGCTTTATTAAAAATAAAGTAGAGACTATAGCTTGAGCCCTAGACGGAAATAGAGCTCCTTCTTCCTTTTTTTTCACTGAATCTGCAGGGTGGGCCTACCTGTAGTACCGCTTTTAGACCCAGGTGAAAAAGAGCCTCTGCCTTGGGCCCCATACTCCAGAGGGCCACACACATCCCCAAAACACACATATTTGTTAAAGAGCACCTAAGAGTCTCTGCCACATGGGCTGCAGTGTTCAGTGTTGTGGAACCCATATCCTAAATAGCCATCCTTGTAACTGACACCATTCAGGCCCCAGGGAAACATTGCTTTAGTTGCAAGAGTGCCCCATGTCTTCTAAACAAAAGGCAACTGTCTCTAAGTGCCAACAGCTTGGTGTAATGCCACAGCTGACTAGAGATAAATGCTCTGTGCTGTGGGGAGGGTTTGAGTAACAGAAATTCTTTTTTTTTTTTTTAAGATTTTATTTATTTATTCATGAGAGACAGAGAGAGAGAGAGAGAAGCAGGCTCCCAAGGAGCAGGGAGCCCGATGCGGGGCTCCATCCCAGGACCCTGGGATCATGACCTGAGCCGAAGGCAGACGCTTAACCATCTGAGCTACCCAGGCGCCCGAGTAACAGAAATTCTTAAGTAATAGAAAGGACTCGTCAAATTAATTAACTTCTCAACTCCTTTTCCTCAACAGCATGAATGCAGTGAAAAAAGTATCGGTTTGCAGTAGGACCCAAAATTTATTTTTCCTGCTTTTTTTTTCTTTTAAGATTTTATTTATTTATTTGACAGAGAGGGAGACAGCGAGAGAGAGAACACAAGCAGGGGGAGTGGGAGAGGGAGAGGGAGAAGCAGGCTTCCCATGGAGCAGGGAGCCCGATGCGGGGCTCGATTCCAGGACCCTGGGATCATGACCTGAGCCGAAGGCAGACACTTAACGACTGAGCCACCCAGGCGCCCCTATTTTTCCTGCTTTTACTCACTTTCCAATTTGTGTCTCTGGAGCTATTCATGAATTGGTGTTTTATTTGTAGGACCTACACATGGCAGCTGAAAAACATTTTGCAATAAAAAGCAATATATTTTATTTTTACGTTTTTTTTAAGCTTTATTCTTTTAATTTTTATTATTTATTTTTTTAAAAATTTATTTGATAGAGAGAGAGCACGAGTGGGGAGGAGGTGCAGAGCGAGAAGAAGCAGACTCCCTGCTGAGCAGGGAGCCCGATGCGGGGCTCGATCCCAGGACCCTGGGATAATGACCTGAGCCAAAGGCAGATGCTTAACTGACTGAGCCACCCAGATGCCCTTTATTTTTACATTTGTGTATGTATGAGTAGTATTTATTTATTATTTACTTTTAAGATTTTATTTATTTATTTGACAGAGAGAGAGAGAGACAACGAGAGAGGGAACACAAGCAGGAGGAGTGGGAGAGGGAGAAGCAGGCTTCCCGCGGAGCAGGGAGCCCGATGTGGGACTCGATCCCAGGACCCTGGGATCATGACCTGAGCCGAAGGCAGACGCTTAACTGACTGAGCCAGCCAGGCGCCCTATGGGTAGTATTTATTACCTAATGTCACGTAATGAAATCATCCTATAAGATAGTGTCTTATAGCATCAGTAATGATTTATTATGGGGCACCTGGCTGGCTCAGTCAGTAGAGCACGTGACTCTTAATCTCAGGGTCATGAGTACAAGCTCCTCATTGGGAGTGCAACCTACCTAAAATTAAAAAAAATAATAATGATTTATTCTCTCTTACGATTTCCGATTATCAGAAATTTGGGAGTAGTTTGGCTGGGCTGCTCTGGTTCTGGATCTCTTGTGAGGTTTAGCTGGGGCTACAGTTGTCTGAAGTTGACTGGGTCTGGAGAATCTACTTTCAAAATGGTGTACCCACATATGTCCCAAGCTGATGCTGGCTGTTGGCAGGAGGCCTTCATCTCGACATGGGCTGCTTGAACATCACCACTTCATGTCTGCCAGCTTCCTCCAGAGCTAGGAATCCTGGGTATCTGGAAGTCATGCAGCATCTTTTCAGCCATATTCTGTTGGTCATACAGACCAGCCCTGATTCAGTGTGGAAATAGACTGCAAAATGGTATGAATACCAGGAGATGAGGATAATTGGAGGCCACCCTAGAGCCTGACTACTGCATACGTTTAGATATATGTGTTAAGCATGACACCAATTTTTTAAATGGACAATAGATAGATATTTAACATTAAAAATGTGAATATAGTAGCTCCCCATTATTCACAGTTTCACATTCCCCGATTTGTTATCTATGGTTAACCATGATCTGGAACACATCCTCAGAAGGCCAATAGTAGCCTGACCCTATGTCACAATGCCTACGTCATTCACCTCACTTCATCTCATCACATAGGCATTTTATTATCTCATAAGAAGAAGGGTGAGTACAGTACAATAAAATATTTTGAAAGAGACCACATTCACATAACTTTAATTACAGAATATTGTTATAATTGTTCTATTATTAGTTATTGTTAAATCTCTCACTGTGCCTAATTTATAAATTAAACTTTATCACAGGTATATATATATATATATATATGTATATATATATATATATATGAAAAAGCATAATATATATAGGGTTTGGTACTATCTGTGGTTTCAGGTGTCCACTTGGGGGTCTTGGAACATATCCCCCATAGGAGGAAGGGGACTACTGTAGTTTTATTTTTCTAGATATATTTAATGCCACTTAATTTTTTAAAAGTAAAATAAAAACTTTAGCTTTTAAAAATCACTTAAATTATGGGGCGCCTGGGTGGCTCAGTCGTTAAGTGTCTGCCTTCGGCTCAGGTCATGATCCCAGGGTCCTGGGATCGAGTCCCACGTCGGGCTCCCTGCTCAGCGGGAAGACTGCTTCTCCCTCTCCCACTCCCCTGCTTGTGTTCCTTCTCTCGCTTTGTCTCTCTCTGTCAAATAAATAAATAAAATCTTTAAAAAAAATAAAAAATAAAAATAAAAATCACTTAAATTTTAAAATGTAATATTCATTAATTATAATTGGCATTTTGTTTTTTCCACCTTAATAGATAATTTAAGAAAAGCTTTTTGGGAACATATATGAAAATAATTAAATTTTACTTTAATTTATAATTTTTTATTAAAACACTCAAATTTTGTATATTTTGAATGCAGTTACAGTTTATTTTTTAATCTTTTAGATCATAGGTACTATTTTCACAAGTTTTGTGAAAATCTTGATTACAACAACATAATTAGTGATTTGCTGAAACTAAGACCAGGGAAATAAATATAAAAAATTGATGAATTATGATTGCCTTTATTTTATACTCACAATAGAACACCCAGATGTGCAATAATTAAATTCACTCTTCTTTCATATTTTGCCTATTTTTAGTCATATTAAAAAACACAGCTTTACACATATTTCAATTTTATCACTCTGAAGGGATATTTTTTAAGGCAGAAGGATAAAGTAGATCTTATTAAACAGTTTTTCTGCTTGATTTATAATCTATGCATGTGTAGACATATGGTGTGTGGGCCTCCATTTGAATTCTTGCCCGACTTTCATGACTTAGCCTAGGAAACCTACAGCCCTCTTGTGGTAAGGTATAGAGGAATGGAACCTGTCCAAATCAGTGTATCATGAGGAGTGCTTTTGGACTGACAGGTCTAAGAGAGAGAACAGACGTATTCCATGAAACTTGGCCAATCATATACATCAGAATTGAGGGGACGTAAGCATCTCCACCCCCCACAACATCCAAGGAATTCTAATCTGGCAGTCAAGGCATGTCAGCAGGAGTCTCTTGATGGGGAGTTCTTATTCAGTGAGGTGAGTTGCAGTGTTGGTGGTGGTCCATCTAGCCTCCAGCAGGACCCCAGATAAACTATACAGGTTGGAGGCCCAGTCCAATCTCTTGAAAAGAAAAATGGCAGGGCACCTGGGTGGCTCAGTCGGTTAAGCATCTGGCTCCTGATTTCGGCTCGGGTCATGATCTCAGGGTTGTGAGATAGAGTCCCACATCAGACTTGGCACTGGGTGTGGAGATTGCTTAAGATTCTCTCTCTCTCCCTGTCCCTCTGCCCTTCCCCCCTCACTCAAGTTCTCTCTAAAAAGAAAAAAGAAAAGAAAAAATGGCAAAACCTAAGCATATTTGGGTATCCCAATCCAGTAAGTTCATAATAAGGAAAGATTCTACTTCTGGCAGATGATCTTGGTGTCTAAAGCAGATACTGTAGCAGAAGTTTAGGCACACACATCCTAAGGAAGCATAGCAGGTGATTAGGAAAGGGGCGGCTTAAAGGACAGATACTAGGGCACCAGAATTCACCCCAGACGTGTGGAAGTGGCAGAGTGTAGGGCTGATAACAGAATTAAGCCCAGACACCACCTGTGGGTAAAAATGAGCTCTATTTTATTTTATTTTTAACCTTTATTGATCATCTTTTTTTTAAAGTAATCTCTACTCCCAATGTGGGGCTTGAACTCAGGACCCCAAGATCAAGCATCACATGCTCTACACACTGAACCAGCCAGGCACCCCCCATATGAACTCTAGATATATTGCCTGCCTGGGTCAGGACTGTCTCCAAAGCTGGAAAGCCCATGCTTATAGTGTTGGACCTGGAAAAGCAAGGACTATGGAGCATCAGTAGTTGGCTGCACGCTGTTATTTCTGAGTAGAAAGTCTTTCAGCACCCATCACGTACAGCATTCAGATTACCCACTCCCACAAAACATGAAATAAATAAATTCTGGTAGCTGAGTGATGACAGTATGCCAGAGAGGTAGAAGCAAGGCAAGTGATGGGAAAACTGCAGCAACAGTCTCCCTTAGGATCAGTGCACGATGGTGTCTTGAACTAGAGAGGCAGTAGTGGAGATGGAAGGAAGTGGGAGGATCTGGTAGAGTAAAGAAGGGAAAGCTGCTGGAAGAGAAAGAGGAGAACATTACCAAAGCGGAATCCTTGGGAAGAAAGGTGGGGATAACAGCAGAGCACGGGGAGGGCTGGCTTGGGCATTTATTTTAGTAAGAGAGAAGGCAGAAAACATGGGACAGAGGATACACAAGATTTATTCAACTCCTACTATATCCCAGGACTGTTCAAAGGAGTTCCATGACTTTAACTCATTTAATCCTCCCAACAACTGTATGAGACAGGTATTGTTATCATCCTGATCTTACAGAAGAAGAAATTCAGCCACTGGGGGTATAAGTTACCCCCAGGGCCCATAACTAGCAAGTGGCAGAGTTGAGATTTGAACTTGAGCTATTGGTTCCACACTTTGAGCTCTTAACACCAACAGTAAATCCTGCACGTGGGGAAGCTGGTAGATTTGGGTGGTGGGAAAAATTGCAAAGAATGAACAATTATGCCCCCCAAGAAATTTGCTTTATAAAAGGCCTCCAATAAACAAAAAATAATATTTCTTACATGAAATTCCCAAACATAGCACCTCCCACTTAGGAGCATTTGAAGAATCTAGGATGTGTTTCGACTAACAAACACAATATCCTTTTTTCATCTTGGCCACTAGGGGGAAGAGTGGAATATAAAAAAAAAATTATCTTCACAGGTTCTCAATGGCTGATAATTAGTGTTAGTTCTTTCCCTAACATTAGCAGTATATAAAACTTGTTCTGTGTTTTTTACTTATGAAAGATCATTTTCAAATAAGACTCATTAAAGCATCCATAAATGTTTTTCTCCACTTTCTAATATATATATGTCATATATATATTTATGCTAAGTGAAAGAAAGTAGACACAAGAGACCACATAGTGTATGATTCCATTTATATGAAATGTCCAGAGAAGGCAAAGCTCTAAAGACAGAACATAGATTAGTAGTTGCCTGGATATGGGCTCAGGGGAATGGGGGATGACCGTGAATGTATGTGAGGGACCTTACTGAGTGACAAAAATGTTCTAAACTGATATGGTGATGGTCACATATGTAAAATAGTAAAATAACTGTACAAAAAAATCATTGAATTGTACACTTGAAAGGAGTGTTATGATATGTAAAATATGCCTTGAAAAACTGTTGGAAAAAAAGAAATGTAACATTTTATGAATCAAATAACAACAAAAAACCCCACGGATTAAAAAAGATTAAAATACAGGCTTATGTATGCATAGAAATGTCTAAAGTCACTATTAGCAATGATTAACTTTCAGAAATGCTATTGTAGGGGCATCTAGGTGGCTCAGTCAGTTTAGTGTCCCACTCTTGATTTCTGTTCAGGTCATGGTCTCAGAGTTGTGAGATCGAGCCCCACAGCGTCTGCCTTCGGCTCAGGTCATGATCCCAGGGTCCTGGGATCGAGCCCCACGTTGGGCTCCCTGCTCAGCAGGAGGCCTGCTTCTCCCTCTCCCACTCCCCCTGCTTGTGTTCCCTCTCTCGCTGTGTCTCTCTCTGTCAAATAAATAAATAAAATCTTTAAAAAAAAAAAGAAAAGAAAAGAAATTGGGATGTAGATCCTTTCTTTGAAGGTTCACGTGTATTAGTACATGTCTGATGGCTGTGGGGAGCCAGATAGGCATCAGATAGTTAAACTGACTATCAGATAGTTAAAATGGGAGAGGAAAATTCTTTTTTTTTTTAAGCTTTTTTGTTGTTGTTGTTGTTTGAAGATTTCATTTACTTGAGAGAAAGAGCAGAGCAAGAGAGTGAGAGAAAGCACAAACAGGGGTGAGGGGCAGAGGGAGAGGGAGAAGCAGGCTTCCCGCTGAGCAGGGAGCCCAATATAGGGCTCAATCCCAGGACGCTGGGATCATGACCTGAGCCGAAGGCAGACGCTTAACCATCTGAGCCACCCAGGCGCCCCGAATATAAACCTCTTGAAGATGAAGATTGTGTCTTTCTTGGTTCTGCTTAGAACAGTGCCTGGCATGTAGTAGGAATGCCATAACTACTTATGGATGATGGGTGAACGGAAGCGTGAACATACGAGCAGGAGCCCAGACAGACCTTTGGCCTGTGGTGCTGTTGTGGTTTCAGCCCACAACAGCTGTCCTGGCAGGAAGGCCAAGGTTCCGGAGGCCACGGGCAAGGGCAGGCAAGGTCTGGAATTCAGTGACGCATGTGTCATGCACGATTGACACACAAAAGAAAAACATTTCACTGGCTCATTTTTAGAAAGTCAAGAGTGAGGGTGCTGTGTCATCCCTCAGAGATTCAACTGACTCTCCCTGCTCATGTGTGCTCTCCTTGGAGCTATGACTCCTCTCCAAGAGAGCGACCTTGCAGCGTACAACAGAGATGGTTCTAGACATAGCATATGTCAAGTTTCTGAAACAGAAATGATAGCTTTGTGTGGTCCAGAAACATGGTTGTAATCTTGCTTAGGGTTTTAGGGGGGCGGTTTGGGGAGAAATGGAGAGAAGGTAGAAAGAATGTCGGGAAATATGCTTTGAAATAATGGTATTTTTAAAAAATAGTATCTCTGAAGTGGGTCACATTTATTTTATTTATTTATTTATTTATTTTTAAGATTTTATTTATTTGACAGAGAGAGACACAGTGAGAGAGGGAACACAAGCAGGGGGAGAGGGAGAGGGATAAGCAAGCTTCCCGCAGAGCAGGGAGCCCGATGTGGGACTCGATCCCAGGACCCTGGGATCATGACCTGAGCTGAAGGCAGTCGCCTAACCAACTGAGCCACCCAGGCGCCCTGAAGTGGGTCACATTTAGAATTCAATGGTTAGGCTGTAGAAGTATGTGTTATTCTTCCTGAAAAATGAAGATCTAAATTCAAAAAGTCTAATAAAATGCCTTATCCTATATTGGTCTCTTTTGAACCAAGAAAATACCCAAGAATGTCATAATTGTCACAATGTTTTATTGCTGTAGAGAAAAGGGAAACTTCTTCCGATTGGAAAGTGGAGCAACGCAATCCAGATGGCTTAGCTGAGACAGATCGGTCAATAACATACTTGACTAATGGTAAGAAGAGTTGCCTGTAGGTACTGCTATTCTGATTACATAACATCCACTTAAAAAAAAAAAAAAACTTAGTTCATGTGAAAGCATGGAAATGCTTCAGGCATGAATACAGCAGTAACGGTGCGAAGGGACCAGAAAGGCAATGGTCCTGTCCGAAAATGTCCCTGCTCTGTGGCTATTATGGTTATAGTCCAAGATGTTAGAGCTCTAGCGAGCACTGAAACTCATTCAGCAGATGCTCTAGCATACACTCTAATGAACAGTAGTGGTGCCGACAGGAGTTACCTACAGACCCCAAACATCTTAGGCTCTGAATGGTCACCTCGATTTCTCCCCTCACCTGGAAGGCCCACTGACCCCAGTCCCCACTTCTTCATCTGGCCAATGCTACTCATCCTTCAAAACTCAGGTGAGCAATTGTCTTTGCCCAGAAGTCCTCCGTGACCATGGTTCCCTTCCCCACTTTTATAGGCTCCCGGAGCTACTTTAACCCCGTGTGTCATATTAATTTTATAGCACATTTTGTCTGTCTTTCTCTCTGACCAGAATGTAAGCTTTTCCACCTCTCCAGGCGCCTCCTACAAGGCCAGTACCATAGCAGGGCGTTCAATAAATGGCCATTAATAAATGTTATTCAGTCTCGAAAAGCAGTGAATTGATTTGACCAAATAAAAGCAGTTGCTTTAAGAACTCCCCCACAGCAAGCCTTAATGCTGCAAAGCTTTTCGGTGGTCATTAAAAGAGGAAAAAATTAAGCAGCACTGTTGAGCTTTCTTTGTTTCTTTTCTCCAAAAGCACGGTAAGAATTCAGTATGCCTTTCTCCTTATACTCAGAAAAAATCTAAAAATGAGGACCTGGACCCTTTCCTTCTCTTCCAGGTTCAGGATGGCACATTCTCAATTCCCTCCTGACCACAAAAAATAAGAATCTAGTCTCAAATCTGTAACACCTATCGCTAATGAGAAAAATTGTTCTTGACTTTCCATTTGACAGAGAAATACAGAGGCGGAGCGGCAAAACCCCCGGTCTTTGATCACTTGGCTAATCACAGAACCTGTAACAGATCCCAGAAGAGAATCATAGGAGAATATTTGGCTCTATGGGCCAAGCAACCTGGAAGCTTTTTACCATACAATCAAGTGACAGATTTTTAGTTTTTAGTCCAATCTTTTTAATCAATTGCAAAAGATGGCATGTACTTGGAATATTTTAGACAGGGCTCTTTATAAGTATTATTTGTCCTAAAGTCAGGTAGATCTTCCTTTATCCCTAACCCACATTTTACATTTCTGAAAATGTAAGCAGGAAATTACTTCAAGAAAATCCCTGGCAGAAAATCAAATATATTCAAACCATTCAGAGGAAAGGAATTCTTTAAAAATGAAAACTTACCAAGGGGAGGGGGCGGGAAGCAACTAATGCCTAATTCTTAATGTCCCAAAGGAGGGGGGTGGGGGACTATCATTCTGCTACCTATCCATCATAGTTAGACACGATTTATCATTTGTTTCTGGGAACACATTGGGACCCACTCTGACCTCCTATGTCCCAGCAGACCAAAGGAGGTGAAAAGGCAGCTTTTTGTCTGCATTTTCTGGCCATGGAGAATACTTTGGCTGTCACCTGCAGCTCTGCTTCCAAGTCTTTAGTGACTGGGGAAATGCTTAGCTGGTTTCATCTTTTCTGAGTGTGGAGGATGCAGTAGAGAACCAGAAGCACCTTCCAGAAGATGCCATTTATTTGTGCAGTCTGGGTATCTCTTTTCTGGAGACAGAAAAGAATTCTATGACTTTTACTAAGTCCTAAGATTTTGAGAGGTAGTGAATCTCATTCTTATTTAATTGCATTCTCATTACTGTATTTCTTTTCTATGTTAAATATATTCATGCTCCTTTAAAATTAAAATTACAACTCAAGTCAGTGTAGTGAGTGGTTAACTTTGAGGAAGGTTTAAAGTACTAGTGGAGTTTATATTTAATAAAATTACTCATGAATCTATAATTATTGCCTCTTCTTTCTACCTGATTTTACATTTCCCTACATTAATTTTCATAGAGTATGAATGTGATTTCATTGCAAGTTACTGTATCTTTTGAAGTCCATATAGATAAGTATTATAAGCAGATAACAAATATAAAACTATATTTCCTTAATCATCCTTAACTAACTTTTAAAAAAATTTTTTTTAAGATTTTATTTATTTGAGAGAGAGAATGAGAGAGAGAGCACATGAGAGGGGGGAGGGTCAGAGGGAGAAGCAGACTCCCTGCCAAGCAGAGAGCCCAATGCGGGACTCAGTCCAGGGACTCCAGGATCATGACCTGAGCCAAAGGCAGTCGCTTAACCAACTGAGCCACCCAGGCGCCCCATCCTTAACTAACTTTGATTGCACATGTATCTTGGCACTATTCTGTAAGCTGTGGAGGAAGGCTAATGACATATTTTGTATCCTTATGTAGATTGTAACCCAAAGACTTAGATAAGGAGTGATATCCTCTTATTTATCTATCATAAGTCTCTTTACCTTTGTGATGTTTTCCTAATAGTATCCATGAATTTGTGTTACACCAACAACCTTTTCCTAAGTGGCCCTTTCTTTGATGCGTACATTCTCTGGAAGTCTTATAGTTGAGTGTGGGTTTTGTTCTTCAAGCAGAGCAGAGATAACTAGAGTACAAGGGGTACTAATGCATAAGCTTGGCCTGATTTCCATCATCCTCTACCTGCTAATTACATCTATATAAATATGTAGAAGGGAGCCAGATGCAGAGAGGAACATGTTTTCCAGTTTTAATTACGACAAATATGTATCAGTGTGTGACACTAAATTCTAATGAATAGACAAAGAACAAATCAACAAATACATAGCACAATATATGATGATATATAATAAATATATAATGCAAGTTTATTTTATTTCTTATGTGGATAATACTGAAAGGAAGAACAGGAATAGATTAAAGGGAGAACATAAGATATTTTCAAATGTACAGATGTCCTCTGAAAAGGCCAAGAGACAGAGAAAGGGAAGGGAGACCGTAGAAATGATTTTTTTTAAATAAGGAGACAAAAGTTCCCGATGGAATCATGGACTATGAATTAGCACAGAAATGGTGGATAATGAAGGCCATTTGGACAGAGAGAAAATGCTGGAGCCTGGAGTCAACATCTTGAACCTCATTTAGAAGAGTGCTGTAGAATTTTTGATGCCTAAAAGACAATAGATGTGACACATCTGAGGGAAGCGTTTTAAGATTAGTACGAAAATAAGCCTAGAATCAATTACATTGATAAATAAAGAAGGGTCACACCGTGTTTATGGAAGAAGAGCTGTGAGAAGTTCGGAGGAAGAAAACGTATTTAATAACCGTAAGGCCAGGGGCAGAAAATGGTCAAAATTCCTCAGAAATTTAGGCAACGATGCACATTACTTTTCGGCAGGACTCACGGACACTGTAGCATTACCGAGTTCTTGGATCAGACGCCACAGCTGCCTGTATGACAGGATCTGCCTAGAAGTTTCCAGTCTCCTGGCAGCCATTTAGCCTCAGCATAGGCCCCTTATGATATCAAGGATTCTGTCTTCCCTCCATTCCCACAGGTACAGGGATCTCAACTTTTTAGTCACAGGAAACTTAGAGGACATTCCAGTTCAATTTTCTCATTTAACAAGTTAGGAAACTGAGGTCCAGGGAGAATGTAGGATTTGTTCAAGGCCACACAGTTTGATGCTGAAGGAGCATAAAACCCAGACTCCCAAGGTCATGATAGTGCTGTATGCCACATGCATTCTTCCTTCTTTCTTTCTTTCTTTTTAAAGATTTATTTATTTGAGAGAGCGAGAGCTCGCACCCGAACAAGCGGGGGTAGGGACAGAGGGAAAGAGAGAATCTCAAGCAGACTCCCTGCTGAGCATGGGGCCCAACACAATGCTCTATCTCACAACCCTGAGATCATGACCTGAGCCAAAATCAAGAGTCGGTTGCTTACCCCCCAAGTGCCCCTATATTCTTTTTTCTGTTGCAGAAGGGCCAGTTAGCTAATATTCTTCTAGCTTTGAAAAAGAAGGATAAAGTGTAGTGTTAAACACAAAGCAGTGAGGTTTTCTTACTTTTAGCTAACATTTTAATTTCAAAATATTTTAAACATACAAAGAAAGGGTAGTGAATAGTATAATGAATACACATCTACCCACTTCTTGAGCTTTGAAGTATAACATTTTGCCATTTTTGCTTTACATCTTTTTAAAATATTAAATAAAAATATAAAATTCTCCTACGTGGGGAGAAAATTATAAATTATGTTTGCATAGGAGGTTGATTTTTTCAATAATTTTGTCATATTTAACCAACTATAACCTCACTGATAATGTAAAACAAACTTTTTCTTATTAATCTGAGTATATAATTGATATATGATATATATATATATAATATGTAGGGGTATTCCTCTTTATAAATAAGTTGTTTTCCTAGAAAAATAAGTAAGTGACTCAAACATATTAACTTTAATATCCATGCAGAATCTCAATTTTCTAGGATAACATTGTATCAACAAACCACACATTATTTTTTCATTTCCTTGTTTTTAAACTTAAAAAATTTTTTTTAATTTTTTATTTTTTTAACTAAGCTCTAGGCCCAACATGGGGCCTGAACTCATGACCCCAAGATCAAGAATCATATGCTCTACAAATTCAGCCAGCCGGGGGTCCCAAATTAATCTTTTTTTTTTTTTTTAAGATTTTACTTATTCATTTGACACGGAGAGAGAGAGAGAGAGTGAGAGCACAAGCAGGGGAAGCGGCAGGCAGAGGAAGAAGCAGGCTCCCCTCTGAGCAGGGAGCCTGATGAGGGGCTTGATCCCAGGACCCTGGGATCATGACCTGAGTCAAAGGCAGATGCTCAACCAACTGAGCCACCCAGGTGCCCCCCAAATTCATCTTTTTTTTTTTAAAGATTTTATTTATTCATTTGAGACACAGAGATATAGAGAATGAGAGCATGAGCAGGGGGAGAGGCAGAGGGAGAGGGAGAAGCAGGCTTCCCGCTGAGCCAGGAGCCCGATTGTGGGGCTCCATCCCAGGACCCTGGGATCATGACCCGAGCCGAAAGCAGATGCTCAATCATCTGAGCCACCCAGGTGCCCCCAAATTAATCTTTTCATGCTGTTTTATAATTTTGTGTCTGAGGTATCCTTCCCTGTTCTAAAGCCAAAGAAATATTTTCTCCCAAAAATATTAAAATTTTTCTTCTCACTTTAAAATTGTTATTCCATTTGGAATTTTTTGACTGTATATTGTAAGGTAATGGGCTAATTTTGTTTTATTTTTAAATCTGGATACCCAACAATCCCTGCACCACTTAGTAAAGAGTTAATTATTTCCTCACTGATTTCTTTTTATTTTTTTAAGTTTTTTTTAAGTAATCTCTACACCCTATGTGGGGCTCAAACTCACAACCCCGAGATCAAGAGTTGCCTGCTCCACCAACTGAACCAGCCAGGTGCCCCTTCACTGATTTCTAATGAGTCATAATTCTTTCCATCCTATGTGCAGCTTATTTTTCAGCTCCCCATTCTTTTCCATTGGCTATTTGTTTATCCATTCACCTAGCCATCTTAGTTGCTATAGCTTTACATCTTTTTATATCTAGTAGAGTAAGTTCCCATACACACAACATTCTCCATGTTTTAACCATATATTTTTAGCCACATATTTATATAAGACTGCAGACAATGGGGACTTGACTCATCCACATGATGACATTCCACACAGTCCAGATGATGGCCAACTGTGTGCACTGACAAGAATATGAGAAGTTCTGCTTCCAATTAATACTGAGTTAGGAGGAAACAGGAAATTGACTTTTAGGGAGAAGCAGAAAATACTACTGTAACCAAAATAGCCAATAGGTAAAAAAGAGTTAAGGTGGTACTGGGAACCCTGCTTCATTACTGCTATATTCATGGGTCAATTTTGTTAAGTGTGTTGTCTTTGGACAAGAAATGTCTTTGCAAGAATTTATATAAGCTCTCATGTCAATTTCATTATGTTGATTTGATTTTTGAATGATTTTTAAGGAATAATATGAAGATACTTCTGGATATTTCTGTTCAGCTTTCAGCTGAGGAGAAAGCCAGTCACTGTCACGAAGAGCCATGTTTAAAAACTTGGGAAGCAGGGGCGCCTGGGTGGCTCAGTCGTTAAGCGTCTGCCTTTGGCTCAGGTCATGATCCCAGGCTCCTGGGATCGAGCCCCGCATCGGGCTCCCTGCTCCCGCAGGAAGCCTGCTTCTCCCCTTCCCACTGCCCCTGCATGTGTTCCCTCTCTCGCTGTGACTCTCTCTGTCAAATAAATAAATAAAATCTTAAAAAAAAAAAAAAAAAAAAAAAAACTTGGGAAGCAATCTCTTCAGGAGCAGTGAAGCTAGAATAACGTGAGGTGGCGCCTGTAATTGCACTGGAATCTGCCCGCGGCTGCAGTTCTCATGTAAATTGACTAATGTGGTGATGCTTGTTCCAAAGCTGCAAAGGCTTCCCACAGCGCTGTCGAACCAAACCCCAGGGCTCATCCTCTCTAGACTGTTAACAAAGATATGACGGGAAATGGTCTACATAGAAACCTGAGCAAGATATCTAGAAATGTAATGCTTTGGGGGGAAAAAATATAAATGGAGTGCAAATTCCATTCATTATAACAAGTGGGCTTTGTACTATGAGAAGAAAAATGTAGGCTGATTTCTTTATGGAAAAAAACAACATTTATATTTGAGAATATCTTCATGGGGTTTCCATACAATCTGAGAAAATTTTGTATTCACATTAGAAGCTATAATTATTTTTTTTTAAGATTTTTATTTATCTATGAGAGAGAGAAGGAGAGAGAGAGAGCACATGAGAGGGGGGAGTGGGAGAGGGAGAAGCAGACTCCCCGCTGAGCAGGGAGCCTGATGCGGGGCTCGATCCAGGGACTCCAGGATCATGCATGACCTGAGCCGAAGGCAGTCGCTTAACCAACTGAGCCACCCAGGCACCCTAGAAGCTATAATTATTTTAGTGAAATTAACACTCTGAACTTTTCTCAAGATTTACCTCTTGGAATATATTTATGAAATTGCTGTATCAGGGGGCGCCTGGGTGGCTCAGTTGGTTAGGCATCGGACTCTGGATTTCAGCTCAGGTCATGATCTCAGGGTCATGGGATTGAGCCCTGCTTCAGGCTCCACACTCAGCGGGGAGTCTGCTTCTCTCTGTCTCCCTCTGCCTCTCCCCTTGCTCTCTCTCTCTCTCAAATAAGTTAATTAAAAAAAGAAAGAAAGAAAGAAAGAAATTGCTGGTTTTGTAGGTCAAAATGGCTGAATATCAGCAGTTCATAGAGGTCAATTCTATACACCAGGCCATAACTCTCTGAGCCTCATAATTTCATTCAACAAACATTTATTGAGGGCCCTAATATGGTGTTTCTTCTCAGGCAACTCCCATTATATTTGGAGATTCTAAAATGTCAACAACTAATTGAAAAACAGAACGATAAATGCAACGATAGAGAAGGTACAGAATGACACAAAGGAAGGTGTGAAAGATTCAGCTCAGTCCAGTGAGGAAAGGCATTGCAAAGCAGATGCTGTTTGAGCTGAGTAACTGGAAAGCGGTTGAGCCAGTTGAGGAATTGGGAGTGTCTTTCCAGGTGGAGGGAACTACTTGTACAAATCTTTGAGGCATAAAACAGGATGACAAGTTCAAATAACGATGCTGTTAAATCATTTAGGCTGTTTGGATTAAGGGTGAGGGAAAGTGGCTGGAGGCTGCAGGAAAACAGGAGTAAGGACAGAAAATAAGAATGGAGAGAGGTCGAACAGGTGTGGTTTGTGGAGGGTCTCGGATGTCATACTATAGAGTAAGAATTTTGACTCTCGGGGCGCCTGGGTGACTCAGTTGGTTAAGTCTCCGCCTTCGGCTCAGGTCATGATCCCAGGGTCCTGGAATCAAGCCCCGCATGGGGCTCCTTGCTCGGCGGGAAGCCTGTTTCTCCCTCTTCCTCTGCCTGATGCTCCCCCTACTTGTGCTCTCTCTCTCTCTGTCAAATAAATAAATAAAAGTTGACAGAGAGAGAGAGAGCACAGCAGGGGGAGCAGCAGAGGGAGAGGGAGAAACAGGCTTCCCGCTGAGCAGGGAGCCCCATGCGGGGCTCGATCACAGGACCCTGGGATCAGGACCTGAACCGAAGGCAGAGACTTAACCGACTGAGCCACCCAGGTGCCCCTCTAATTATCTTAATAATAGAATAAAATCACTGCATGATCAATTCAATTATCATCTAATCGAAAGATTAATTTTCTTTTTTTTTTTAGACAGAATGCTCATGCACAAGTGGGGGTGGGTGGGGGCAGAGAGGGAAGGAAAGGGAGAGAATCTTAAGCAACACGGAGCCCCTCTGGGGGCTTGATCTTATGACCCTGAGATCATGACCTGAGCAGAAACTAAGAGTCAGGCGCCCAACTGACTGATCCACGCAGGGGCCCCTGGAAAGATGAATTTTATTTATTTATTTATTTATTTTTATTTTTAATTTTTTAAAAAGATTTTATTTATTTTTTTGAGAGAGAGAGAGAGAGTGACAGTGAGAGAGGGAACACAAGCAGGGGGAGTGGGAGAGGAAGAAGCAGGCTCCCCGCTGAGCAGGGAGCCCAATGCGGGGCTCAATCCCAGGACCCTGGGATCATGACCTGAGTCGAAGGCAGATGCTTAACTGACTGAGTCACCCAGGCGCCCCAGAAATATGAATTTTAAAAATCAGTTTAGGGGTGCCTGGGTGGCTTAGTCAGTTAAGCATCTGACTTCGGGGCAGGTCATGATCTCAGGGCCCTGGGATCAAACCCCATGTAGGGCTCTGCTCCATGCTCAGGGTGAAGTCTGCTTGTCCTTCTCCTTTTGCACCTCCCCCTGCTCGTGCTCTCTTTGTCTCTCTCAAATAAATAAATAAAATATTTTTAAAAAATCAGTTTAATTGGTCATTCTATGTGGTTTCTGCTTGAGACATAATAGTCTACAAATCTTCCACTCCAAAGGAACTTTCTTTCCCTAGTTCTGAGGGAAAGCATTTCTGATATGTGAGAACGGATTTTCATTCTCAAACGGGAGTAGTAATGCCCACAATGTTCTCATCTTCATGTCACCTGAAAAAGGAAAAAGCTAATTTTCTCTTCTCTTCCTCCACCCCAGAAATCACTATCCCTAAGAAATAATCTCAGAAAATAAAAGTTTTTACATTAGTTTAATCATTAATTTGGGCAATGATTACTTAAAATTATATATCCATGTGAAAATTTTGAATAATAATACTTAAATGGCCAAATTCCTCCCATTTTTCACTAAAACTTGCCCCCAAAGTTAAGCAAAATAAATAAATCTTTTTCTAGAAATTTCTTTAGTGAGATTTTTAACTGAGGAAAAACATTATATAATGTGCTTTATTAAAATGGACAGTGTTGCTTCTGGTCAACAGATGTTATCTGACAGGACAAATACTTGGCACAGAAATTACTAGCACATTCAGAAACTAATCTTCCCTGAATTCAGCTTTGACTCAAAGGCTGGCTATGGAATACACTGATTGGAAAATTCACATTTAAAAAAAAATGGACAGAGTAGTTATCTCAGATTATTTAAGACTGCTCCATACATTTCTTTCAAGAGTGAAAGTAATATTTAAATTTCAGGGGCATGGCACTGATTAAAACATATGTTGTGTTGTTTTTTTGTGTGTGTGTGTGTGTGTTTTTATAAATTTAGTCCTCTTTTATATCCTTGTCTTCATCAAAAAGAACTTGGTTATCTGATTCTGCTGCCATTTTTAATCTTTTGTAACTGGTTTCATATTCTCAGCCCCACACCCTATCCCATTTTGACTTTTTTAAGGTATATTTTTAATTTTATTAAAATCCGCCAATGGTCTAATAATAAAAATATTGTTTGTAAAAGACTGTTATTAAACTTTCATTACATTGCTTGTTAAAGTCTAAAAAAGGCTAATAAAATATAAGTTGCTTTTGGACTTGATAGCTGCTTGTTTCAAAAGTTTGTTCTAAATAAATACTGGACTTTAAAAGGAAAAAAATCGGGCGCCTGGGTGGCTCAGTCGTTGGGCGTCTGCCTTCGGCTCAGGTCGTGATCCCAGGGTCCTGGGATCGAGCCCCACATCGGGCTCCCTGCTCCGCGGGAAGCCTGCTTCTCCCTCTCCCACTCCCCCTGCTTGTGTTCCTGCTCTAGCTATCTCTCTCTGTGAAAAAAAAAAAAAAATTTAAAAGGAAAAAAATCCTCTGTATGCAGTCACAATTGGCATTTAGTAGTTCTAAAAAATTTTTTCAGAAAAGGCAACAATTGGCCAGAAGGTAAAGCCAGACAAGTTCTGGACCTGCGAGGTACAGCTCATTCTTCCTTCATCCCTGTTGAGGAACGTGACAGGCAACAACACAAAAGCCAGTCTGCACCAAACTCAAGTTAAGCTTTCTTTCCTAACTATCTTAACTACATATTGCTGCTTACAACTGCCCCAACTTCATGGCTTAGCACACAACCCTCTGATTTGCTCACAATTTTATGGATCAGCAGTTTGGTCTGGGTGTTCAGCTGGGTGGTTCTTATCTGGTCTTGCCTGGGATCACTCAGTTGCAGTCATCTGGCATGGAGGCTGGAACTGGAGGGTCTAGGATGGCCTGACTCACATAGCTGGGCTTAGCGCTGGCTCTAGGTGGAGCCTCTCTCTCCGTAAGTTCTCTTATTCTCATGGAGATCACATGGTAGTCTCAAAGTTCCAAGAAAGTGAGAATTCTCACAAAATCACTTCCACAGCATTCCATCAAAGCAAGGTACAAGGCAAGCTTAAATTCAAGGAGATGGAAAAATAGTCTCCATCTCTTGATGGGAAGATTTTATTTTTTTTTAATTTTATTTATATTTTATTTTTTAAAAGATTTTATTTACTTATTTGACAGCGAGAGAGGGAACACAAGCAGGGGGAGTGGGAGAGGGAGAAGCAGGCTTCCCGCTGAGCAGGGAGCCCGATGCAGGGCTCCCTGCTCGGCTCGATGCAGGGCTCGATGCAGGGCTTGATCCCAGGACCCTGGGATCATGACTTGAGCCGGAGCCAAAGGCAGACACTTAACAACTGAGCCACCCAGGCACCCTTTGATGGGAAGCGATATAAAGGCATACCTCACTGGAGTATATGTGGAAAGAATATGTGACTGCTTTTTCCCAGTCTACCACACTAACGATGACTCAAATTTCACAAACAATATGGAAAAAGATTGATCAGTTTAATTATGTAAAAATAAAATTTCTTGTACTACAAAAACACCATAAGTAAAGTAAGAAGATGGATGACAAACTTGGAAAACACTTATAATTTATATCAGACAAGAGTTTGCTATCTCTAGCACATAAAGAGTTTCTTAAAAATAGAAAAGTAACAGACTAACAACACTATAAAAAAATGCATTGGAGGGGCGCCTAGGTGGATCAGTTGGTTAAGCCTCTGACTCCTGATTTCTGCTCAGGTCATGATCTCAGTGTTGTGAGATGGAGCCCCGAGTTGGGTTCTGCACTGGGTGTGGAGCCTGCTTAAGATTCTCTCTCTCCCTCGCCCTCTGCCCCCCCCCCAAAAATTTTTTTTAAAATGCATTGGAGATATGAACAGAAACTTTGCAGAAAAAGAAATGTACATAGCCCTTAACCAAATGATAAAATGTTCAACCTCACTCTTAATAAAGAAAACGCAAATTAGGGCACCTGGGTGGCTCAGTTGCTTAAGCGACTGCCTTCGGCTCAGGTCATTATCCTGGAGTCCTGGGATCGAGTCCCGCATCGGGCTCCCTGCTCGGCAGGGAGTCTGCTTCTCCCTCTCCCACTCCCCGTTTGTGTTCCCTCTCTCGCTGTGTCTTTCTCTGTCAAATAAATAAATAAAATCTTTAAAAAAAAAAAAGAAAAAGAAAAGAAAACGCAAATTAAAACCACACTGAAATATAATTTTTCATCTATCATACCTATCAAAAATCCAAATGTTCGACAATATACTCTGACGGGAAACAGGCACTCATATCCATTGGTTATTTTGGGAATACAAAATAGTATGACTCCTATGGAAGGACTTTTGCAATAGATAGCAAAATTACTTATGTATTTGATCTAGCAATCCCTCTTTCAGAAATCTATCCTAGTGAAACACTGGCAAAAATGCAAAAAGACATTTTGCAGAAAGTTATTCATTGCAGCAATGTTTATGATAGCAAATAAGAGAAACAACTCAAATGTTCATCAGTAGGAGATTATTGAGTAAATCATAGTACCCACACATGTAGCTCCATGCAACTGTAAAAAGTAATGAGAACTAAGGGCACCTGGGTGGCTCAGTTGGTTAAGCATCTGACTCTTGGTTTCGGCTCAGGTCATGATCTTAGGGTCGTGGGGTTGAGCCCCAGGTCACGCTCTGTGCTCAGTGGGGAGTCTGTTTGAGGTGCTCTCCCTCTGCGCTTCCCCCCATGCTCTCTCCAAAATGAATAAATAAATCTTAAAAAAAGTAATGAGGATTATCTCTACATACTACAATAGAGTGATCTCCAGGTGCATAGTTAAATGGAAAAAAAAAGCAAAGTGGAGAAATATACATATATTGTATGCTGTTTAAGAAAGAAGGGTAACAAATATGTGTGTGTGTGTGTGTGTAGTTTACCCAAAAATATGGAAGGGAAAAAACCCACAAAGTTTTATAGTTTATAGGGGAATGGAAGGAATAAAAAGGTAGACTTCTCTGCATATATCTTGTTCCATAGATTTGACTTTAGAACCAAGTAAGTAGTTTACATTGTTATTAAGAAATTTGGGGATGCCTGGGTGGCTCAGTTGGTTAAGCAGCTGCCTTCAGCTCAGGTCATGATCCCAAGTCGTGCTTGAGCCGGGCCCAGGGGGGATTCTGCTTCTCCCTCTCTCTCTGCCACTCCTCCTTGCTCATGCGCTCTCTCTCTCTCTCTCTCAAATAAATAAATACAATTTAAAAAAAAAAGCAATTTGACATTGGGGCACTTGGGTGGCTGTCAGTTAAGTGTCCGACTTGGTTTTGGCTCAGGTCATGATCTCAGGGTCATGGGCTTGAGCCCCATGACAAACTCTGGGCTCAGCGTGGAATTTGCTAGAGATTCTTTCCCCCTCCCCCCTCGCTCCCTTTCTGCTCCTCACTACCCCCACTCAGGCTCTTTCTCTTTCTAAAATAAGTAAATAAATAAAATCTTAAAAAAAAGGAACTTGAGCAAATATTGACCAACTGCAATTTGTGGACTTTTAAAAACAAAGAACAAACTGAAGGAGGGAAAACGCTTTTGAGGCAGTTGAAGAAATTTGATCACTGACTAGATAATTAGTAATATAAAGAATTGTTGTTATCATTATTATTATTCTACATACAGGCAGCGGTGGTAGTGGAAGATAAGTGGGTGGGACTAAAAATACAGGATTTGCCAAGAGTTGATAATTGGTAATTGGGATGTAGGGCACATGAAGATTCCCTTATACTGTTCTCATTACTTTTGTTTAAAATTTTCCACAATAAAATGTTAAAAAGAAAAAAATGTATTTAAATTATTATTTTTTAAGATGAGGACATTCTTCTTTTTGAAAGACTTCTGGGGGACATTATTGTATCTGAATAAAATACTTAGAATTGAGGTGATTCATCCTGTGAATATGAGGAAAGCCTACCAAGGATAAAGCCAAACATTCTTGATAGTAGAGTAGAATAATAGAAACAACCTGGTTCTTGATGACTGAACCACAGAATAAACCAGCCCTGGAGCAGCTCAACCTCTGGATACCTAGTCAGGTAAGAGTTAACTGTCTTTGTTGTTTAACCCATTTTGAGTTGGTTTCTGTTATTTGCAGCAGAAACCATCCTAGGCAAAACAGTGGTGAAGAATGTGTTTTTGTGTGGATGTTGAAGTCATAAATGTGGTACTGAGTAGTGTTTCTGCTTTATCTTACAGAATGTTTGGTAAAACAGCATCCCTTAATGTGCCATGGGCCTTAGGCTTATGAGTCTAATGCAGAGCTGACGCTGAGACAAATTCAGAACAAACCCAAGGTACCATCCTTATCCCAGAGTTAAACATCGTTCTGCAATGATTAAGTCCATATAGTTCAGGTTTCTTTGTACTTCTCAAATTCCAGAGGCATTAAGCCAACAGTAGAGCACCTTCCACCTAAAGGCATACCTCATTTTATTGTGCTTCATGGATATTACATTTTTCACAGACGGAAGGTTTGTTGGCAACCCTGCATGGAACAAGTCTATCACCACCATTTTTTTCTTTTTTTTTTTAAAGATTTTATTTATTCATTTGAGACACAGAGATACAGAGAGAGAGCGAGCATGAGCGGGGGGGGGGGGGGGGGGGGAGGGGGGAGGCAGAGGGAGAGGGAGAAGCAGGCTCCCCGCTAAGCCAGAAGCCCGACGTGGGGCTCGATCCCAGGACCCTGGAATCATGACCCGAGCTGAAGGCAGACGCTCAACCATCTGAGCCACCCAGGCGCCCCACCATTTTTTTCTTTTTAAGATTTTATTTATTTGTTGGAGAAAGAGGGAGAGCGAGCCCACGAGCTGGGGGGAGGGGGAGGGGCAGAAGGAGAGGGAGAGGCAGACTCCCTGCTGAGCAGGGAGCTCCGTGTAGACCTCGATCCCAGGACCCTCGGATCATGACCTGAGCTGAAGGTAGATGCCTAACCCATCGAGCCACCCAGGCACCTGCCACAATTTTTTTTCAACAGCATTTGCTCATTTTTGTGTGTCTGTGTCACATATTCGTAACTTTTTCATTATTAGATTCGTTATGGTGATCTTTGATCAGTGATTACTACTTACTGAAAGCTCAGATGATGATTAGCATTCTTTTTTTGGCAAACAAAAATTTTTTTAAGTAGGCTTCAACCCAACATGGGGCCTGAACTCACTATTCTGAGATCAAGAGTCACATGCTCTACCAACTAAGGCAGCTTGATGTCATAACCCTGAGATCACTATCTGAGCTGAAATCAAGAGTCAGACTCTTAATCAACTGACCCACCCAGGCGACCCTACACATAACTTTTATATGCACTGAAAAACCAAAAAATCCATTTGACTTGCTTTATTGCAATACCCGCTTTATTGCAGTGGTCTGCAATATCTGCAATATCTCTGAGGTATGCCTGTATATTCCATCCTAGTTTACCATAGGTGAAAATCTCGGCAATCACATTGCTACAGAATGCCAGGAACTAGCAATCTTCCACCTACCACCAGTGATGAGGTCCTTGTTACCATTGAAATGAAGAGTGACACAATTCCAGAATCCTATTCTTAGTGTCTGCGTTCAAGGACCACATCCGGTACTAATTATCTTAGGTGGAGTTCCCTAGAAACAGAGCAGGAACTTGGGGGCAAGTGATCTACTGAAGGGGTGTTGTTAGGGGAATAGTAGGGAAAAAGCAGGATAGGACAGGAGAGAATATCTAAGCAAAGATGTAATCTAGATTGGACAGCTTCAACCTGAGCCCCCCAGGGAACTCGAGAGCATGAGTTGTCGCACAGACTTGGCCCCACCTTTTGTACCACTGTGGCAGTCAGTCATTGGTTGTGAACTGTCTGGGGTAAGGATGGAGTGTGTGTGTGTGTGTGTGTGTGTGTGTGTGTGTGTGTGTGTGTACCACTCACAGAAGCTGGGAGTAAATGGCCCAGGTAAGGGGATCTAGGCAGAGCATCAGAAGCATCCACTACAACACCCCAACTTACTCTAATAGCCCAAATCGTACAAGACCCTGCCTGATACAGCCCATCTCTGCAGAACCATTGCATTCTTTCTGAAATCATCTCCAACTACTCTCTCTCCTTTTCACTCCACTTTAGCCACTTGACCACCTTACAATTCCCCAAATTCTATAGGATGTTTATGTTTCAGATCCTTTGCACTGCTCAGTTCCCTCATCTGGAATGACTCTTCTTTGCCTATCCCCCCATGTCTTCATGACTAGGTCCCTTGTACATCCTTCAGGTTTTTACTCACTAGACATCTTCTTCGTAAGGCTGTCTCTGGCCATCCCATCTAAAATTACACCTTTCACCCCTAACCAACACTTATAAATCCCTTCCCTTTCGCTACTTTTCTTTTTAAACACCTATATAGTATCTAGCACACTATATAGTTTTCTTATGTAGCTTATTATTTGATCATATTCTAGAATATAAGCTGGGAAGGGTAGGAATTTTTGTCTTTTTTTTTTTTTACCTCAACACTTAAAACAGTGCTTTGTAGGTTATAGGTGCTCACTTAGTATTTGCTGAATACATGAATGAATGAATGAATGAATGAATGAATGAATGAATGATTCCTGGCACTAAGTATAAATTCTCACTAAACATTGTTTGAACTGAAATAAACTGAAATTAAAGATGTTGGCCCAGTCCCCCATGCAATATAGACAGGAGAACAGAGATGTAATGTACATTGCTATACGCAGAGTTGTCCATAGATTATATATTTTCTTTGATTGTTCATGCGATGCTGTATGTTAATCTACAATCGATATTATAACATATATTTTATATTATACATCTTTAATATTATAGATTATAGATTATTTATACATATACATATTAGTGAATAAAGACAGAAGCACTAAGGATTTTCCAATTCTATTTTAATGAGTTCAAATCAAAACTCAGGAATCTAGATTAACATAAAGATACAGGTATAGCAAAATTAAAGTGAATGCAGATTGTATAGATAGCTCAATTCCTATGATACAAAACTTAAATGCAAAGATGGAACTCGGGAAGTTCTTTACTGCAATGTCATATTCTGATCTCAGAGAGCAGGAAACTATTCAGACATGTAAAATCTCAAGTCTCTCAATCCCCAAATCTATCAGTAGATACCAAAACTCTTCAAGGCACATTCAGGTTTTCTAGCAAAGAAGCCTATTCTAAAACTACGATGACTGAAACTACAAAAGCACCTATCGGACACTCGATGGCATTTTTTTTGCTCAAGTGTCCATCAGCGCGAAATTAGCCTTGAGCCAAGGCGGCATCGGAAACCACACTGGCTTCCTCCTGTAAATCATCCCCAGCAGGGGATTCTGATTCAACGGGAGGATTCTTCTTCTCGTTCAGCACTTTCACCAGAGCTTTCCTGCTCTATTGTCCCTTTATCATCATTTCCGGCAACCGTTTCATGCGAAGCTGCATTCTGAGCCTCTGAGGCCATTTCAGCGCTGCTTTGTGCGGTGGCCCCCAGGGCTGCGGCGGTCACCCCTGGCCCAGCTTCAGCACTGACCGCGCCGGTCTCTGCCGCAGCGGCCTCCGCATCCCCAGGATAGGCTGAAGCCTTTTCTCTGGCTGCAACTGGAGCGTCTGGACTGTCTTCCGCATCTACCTCCGGAACTTCCGCGAAAGATGCTTCACACACTTCTGAACTTGCTTTCTCAGCTCCCGCCACCTTCTCTATTTCACCTTTAAGATATAAGATTTAATTAAGATTCACCATTAAGCAAAGGGTTAATTTAAAGAGCATGGGAATACAGTGGAAGTCTGCGCAGTCATTTGTAAAAATGAGACAAAGCTATATGGACTGATATGAAATGGTCTTCGAGGTAGCCAGTCAAGTGAAAAAAAGCAAGGAAAAGAGCAATGTATACCCTATGGTACTATTTGTGCTAGGACCAAAGGAGGTAGGACATACCTAGATAGTTTTTATTTGTAAAGACTCTAGGAGGATACAAAGAAGCTGGTATTACTGATTGCCTCTGGGGAGGGAAAATTGGGGATCTGCTTTTTCATAAACCCTTTTGAACCTGTTAAACTTAAAAAAAAAAAAATTACAGGGGCGCCTGGGTGGCTCAGTCGTTAAGCGTCTGCCTTCGGCTCAGGTCATGATCCCAGGGATCGAGCCCCGAATCGGGCTCCCTCCTTGGTGGGAAGCCTGCTTCTCCATCTCCCACTCCCCCTGCTTGTGTTCCCTCTCTTGCTGTCTCTGTCAAAATAAATAAATAAAATCTTTTAAAAAATTACAAATATTATTGATTTAAATACAAAGAACATGAAAATAAACAGCCAACCTTTCATGTGAAATAGCCTGGAAGAGCAGCCGACTTACTAGTTGATGACTGAGCAATCAGTAATATTCTCTCAACCTCAGTTTTATCATCTGTAAAATGGGGATATCGATAATATCTGCCTCAAAGAGCTATTGTGAGGACTGATTAAAATCATGTGTATGATAAGGGATTTAAAAACAAAAGTGTGGGGCACCTGGGTGACTCAGTAGGTTAAGCACCTGACTCTTGATTTCGGCTCAGGTCATGATCTCAGGGTTGTGAGAAAGAGCCCCTCAGTGAGCTCCAGGCTTAGTGGGGAGTCCACTTGGGATTCTCTCTCTCCCTCTGCTGTCCCCTCTCTTTCTCTCTCTCCCTGTGTGTGTGTGTGTGTATACATAACGGAAATGCTGTATTTCATTATTATTGCAATCAGCCTTCTCATGATTATATTCAGTAATGTTTACTGAAGATATTCTATTTCTTACTGTTGTCATGACTAAAAGGTTAAAATTGGTTCATAGGTAGCTATTATCTGTCCCTAAATAGTGATCGTAGTAATTGATAATAATGGCATTATAATTGAGATGGAAAAAAGTATTTAAAGCAAGCAGTTCAAGGCAAGAAATATGTATTAGGGTGAAAATGTAAAGTTTCTGTTCTAGTAGTTGGCATTTTATCAATCAGATCAACTGAGGGACTTAATAGACATGACTGATTGTACTAATGTCAAGTGTACTTTGGGCAAAGACACATGGGCGATCTCAGCCAAAACTGAAACAAAAATTAGTTTTATGATTTAAAAAAATATAATGAGGGAAATGAGAGGTGAAGCTGCTGAGAGAGACATACTAAAATTATGCTTGCCTGAATGGAAGCCTGAGTAGGGGAAAAGTAATATTACCACACAAAGAATTCAAAGCCACTGGTCAGCAGTACAAATGTAAAACGTTTCATTTATCTAATGCACTCATCCAAAACATATAACAATATTCTTTAGGTTTTGGTTGGGCTTTCCCTTTCTGAATGAACTCCTGCCCAGAGCCATTCTGTCAAGTTAGTAAAGAAGCCAAAAGCAAATAGTGTTCATTGCTAGACTAAGATCATGGAAATCAATGCCTTAAGAGAAAAAAATAATAAATTCACTTTACCTTGAAGTGGATGTAACTCTGCTTTGGTTTTTTCTTTCAAATTTGTTATATGTTCCGTGTGTTTGGCTTGCTCTGATGTGACCGTCTTGTAAGTCTGAAAGTAAATGTGTGCTTAAGTTTATTTCTTGAGCTCTAAAATTCATCATGCCAAGTTCAAAGGTATATACAATTCAAAGAGGAGAAACCCCACCTACTCTTTTATTCCCCTTTGGAAACTTTTGCTATTAAGTAGAACACTTTAAAAAGAAAAGAAACAAATGCTCTAACAGGAGTCAAAGATAACAGAAAACACACAGTAGATACAAACATGAAGACAAAGAAGAAAAACAAATTATGCTAGAATCAAAATATTCTGACAGGCATTTGCAGATATCCTCTGGCATTTATCCCAGGGAGATGGGAACTTATGTGCACACAAAATCCTGTACACAAATGTTCATGGTTGCTTTATTTGTAATAGCCAAAAGCTGGAATCAGGCTGGGGGTCTTACAACAGGTGAATGGTTAAGCAAACTGTGGTACATCCATAACATAGAATGCTACTCAGGATTAAAAAGGAACAAACTGTCAATACAGTATAACAATTTGGATGAATATGGGTGAAAAAAGCCAGTCTCAAAATATTATATACCTTATAATTCCATTTATGTAACATTCGTGAAATGGAAAGTTATAGAACTAGAGAACAGATTCCTGGTTGCCAGGGCTGGGAAGAAGTGAGGAGACTGGCAAAAGAAACTGAGTGCAATTACAAAGGGCTACACAAGGGATCCTGTATCTTGACAGTGGTGGTGAATACACGAATCTACACGTGACAGAACTGCCCAGAACTAAATACACACACACACAAAAGTGCAAGTAAATGTGGTGAAATCTGAATAAGAACAATGGATTTTATCAATGTCCATTTCCTGGTTGTGATATTGGATTATCCCTATAAAAGATGTTAATCACTGGGGGAAATGAGGTGAAGACTATATGAGATCTCTCTGTATTAGCTCTTATAACTGCATGTGAAACGCATTCATCTCATAATAAAAATTTTGGAAAAAAATCTTCCAAAATGGCATATTTGTAGACCCTAATGAAGATTCCTTAAGTAAGCTAAAGTTATTCCTTAAAAGCAGCACTGTGACCTGACCATCGGTTATTTCAGAAACAGAATAGGGAATAAAGCTATCTCAATCACAGATCTGATGTGCAGGCTTCCTTTCATTTCATATTCAAGTACTCCTCTCTGGCCTGTGTTCATTTTAGCCAATGATCTTTTAAAAATGAAAATCTCCCTAGTTAGATAATATTGTTTATATTCTCTCAGCTTTAAAAAAATGTTAGGGATTTATCACTTAGTAGCAGGATTACAGATTTTTAAAAATTGTATATTTATATATAATATTCTAAATTTTTAATAATCAAAAACCAAGCATCTTATTAAAAATTATACTTTGCAAATTACAAACCATTTCATACCATGTTAAAATTAGACTGTGAACACGGAAAATCTATAACCTCAGGGGTGGAGATGATGCTGAAGTGGCCCTAACAAATCCCACAGAGTTTGGTGAATTCAGACTTGAATCATCTGGGTTTGAAACTTGCAGGACAAACAGGATTAGCAGGAATGATGGTCACCATTTCTGAATAAGAGCAGGGAATACTTTCCTAGTAGGGTGGGAGCTCCTGATAGCTTGAACCACTATGCTGAGCCGACACCCTCCGCTCTCAGTACAGGAAAGCTGAGCCTGCGCGGAGGTTCACATTTCTGAAATGGCCAGCCCAGCAGTGACATCCCAAGGAACATTACTTTTTTTGTTGCTCAAGGGGCTAAAACACAAGATGGGAAGAAAGACTAGTTTAGGTAGGACTGAAGAGATGATGATATTAGAATAATTCATACTCATGTGTGGCCGGGAGAATCTAGCTTTTCCAAATCTAACGTGGACAAACACAGAGTAGAAAAAAGGCCTGTCAGAAGAGGCCTTTGGAAAGCCTCGAATCTAGACTTTGGAAGTTATTTCTGAATGATATCACTTATTACATGTAAGCGTTTAAAATAGCCCACAAATACCTCAGACCCTCAAAAACTTGACGTGACCTGGGCCTCTCTCAGATTCTATGAGGCCCTCGTAGTAGATTTTACTTGGAAATGGAAAACTGGCTAGTGAGCATCTGTGAATTCAATTCAGATAAATCTAGCAGAGAACTTATTTGAAAGTATAGGACAAGGGGAGGGGGGACTAGAATACAGGTTTTCAAGTGCCTCACATTCTGTATTTCCTCCTGACAAGAGCCTAAGATTCTTGGGAATTAAGGCTTCCAACATTCAAGAGTAAAACCACAAATTCTCAGAGGTGGAAAGGGACTTGGAGCTCATCGCCTTGTCCAACTTCCACTCCCATTGTGAGAGAAAAAGGCCAGAAAGGGCTCGAATGAGAAGCCAGTTTATAACGTCCAGTTTACGATTGCTTTTGCAAAGAAAGATTTAGTGGGCTGGAGAGGTTCATGTCTGGCACTAATAAACATAATTATGGGTATAGTGAGTTCCAGATGAAATTCCATCTTCCAGCTCCCCACATAATCACATGGCCCAGCCCAATCTCTATTTCTCCAATGGCCTATATCCAACAATAGTAGCCCTGGGCAGTGAATTAACATTAAGCAGTAGAAAGACGGTAGAAGGAAAGGAATCTGGGTATGAGTAAAAGCTGATAGATCAGTGGAGGACAATAATATAAGTGACATATTTGAAGTTTCCTGGTTTCTTGAGGCTCTCAAAATTCTGAAGATTAGAATAAGTTATTTTGGTTTGGCCATCTACATACAAACTGCTCCTATTTATGCCTAAAAGTCCATTTATGCATATTTCTTAGGGTAAAACCAAAATGTAGTGACTCTTGTGTACTCTTAGGGTTTCTAAAGAATGTATTTTACTTTTATTCACACTGAAGATTAAATTTTGATTTAGAAAGTTTATGACAAAATGGGGAATGATTCGGGGTGCCTGGGTGGCTCAGTTGGTTGGGCGACTGCCTTCGGCTCAGGTCATGATCCCAGAGTCCTAGGATCGAGTTCTGCATCGGGCTCCCGGCTCAGCGGGGAGCCTGCTTCTCCCTCTGACCCTCTCCTCTCTCATGCTGTTTCTCTCTCGCTCACTCTCTAATAAATAAATAAATAAATAAATAAAATCTTAAAAAAAATGGGGAATGATTCAATAGACTTGTTATTACTTATTTAATGCAAAAATATCTCATCATTTTAGCCCCAAAATCATACTATCAAAAGCTTCATTTTATAGTGATTACCTGGGAGGAGTGGGTAAAACATTCTTTTAATTTTGCATATGTCTATTTTGAATTTTTAAAAATATATGAATATTACCTTTTTAAAATAATGAAGGTATATAAAGATATATAAAACTAATAAAAAACTATGGAGACAGTAAAAAGATTCAGGGAGGAAGGAATGACTAGGTGGAACACAGGGAATTTTTAGGGCACTGAAACTATACTGTTTGAGACTATAATGGATATATCATCATGTATTTGTCCAAACCTATAGAATGTACAATACCGAGAGTGAGCCCTAATGTACACTACAGACTTTAGTTAGTTATAATGTATTGATATTGACTCACCAGTTGTAACAAATGTGCCACACTAATGTGAGACTGTTGATGGAGGGAGTGTTGAGAGGCGGTATGAGAACTCTGTACTTTCTGCAGATTTTTCTGTAAACTTAAAATGCTCTAAAAACATAGTCTATTGGGCACATGGTTGCTCAGTCGGTTAAGTGTCTGCCTTCGGCTCAGGTCATGATCCCATGGGTCCTGGGATCGAGCCCCACAGCGGGCTCCCTGCTCCACGGGAAGCCTGCTTCTCCCTCTCCCACTCCCCCTGCTTGTGTTCCCTCTCTCACTGTGTCTCTCTCTGTCAAATAAATAAATAAAATCTTTTTAAAAAAACAGTCTATTAATTTAAGTTAATCTTTCAAAACAGTTCTTGTTAAATGTTAATAATAGTACCTACTTACAGAATTACTGTAATTATTAAATGAGCCATGAGTCTGTCATATGAGAAACACTCGAATGTCAACTATTATTAGTATTTATAGTAACATCATTTTAAAAAAAGATTTTATTTATTTGAGAGAGAGCACAAGAAGGGGGAGGGTCAGAGGGAGAAGCAGACTCCCCGCTGAACAGGGAACTCCAGGGACTGCAGGATCATGACCTGAGCCGAAGGCAGTCACTTAACCAACTGAGCCACCCAGGCACCCCTAATTTTTACTAGAAGTCACCCGTACTTGGCAGTGTATGCTGTGTAAGAAATGTTGATTTCACACCTAAAAAAAATCTTCATAATCTTGTATATTTAATTAATCCCATGTCCTGACCTTGACAATGCTTTGAGTTTTACCATAGGTTGTAAAATACACAAATTCCTAAACATTATGGTTACTTAAACACTTACATAATATCCACCAGCACTGACTGTGACACCTACAACCAGATAATAGATCATATTTGATCCAGATGATCCAGGCAATTTGTTAGACGACATCCAGCGAAGAGATGCTAGGAAAACAAGTTGAAACACAGGTTCATGATATTAAGCAAAACTATTTAAAATAATTATATCTTAAAAAAATTTTCCCCTTCGGTGAACTTAGAACCTATTAACATCAAGTGATTTTAGCTTAAGGGAATACAGTATCACAAGGTAGGATAATGATTCCCATTTGACATTTTCCCAATCTCATTTGATAAGTACTTATGAAACCTGTCATCTTCGTGCTTAGCATCATGCTTTTCTTGGAAAGAGTGCGGGCGTGGGTAAGGAGAAATGACAAAAGCACTGAACAATTTTGACAAACGAGATGTAAAAGGAATCCATTCGCTGTATGTACTCCACACCACAGGATTCAAGGGAAAAGATTTTTCCAAAAATTGAATTAAATATATTTGTACTTAAAACTTACATGTTAAATAAAACATGTTGAAATCCAACACATTTCTATAAATCTATAATACGAATGTCTATGTAGGCAGAAATATTAATTTTTCTAACAAAAGCCTTTAAAGATGGGCAGATATAAGCTTGTTTAAGACAAAACGTTACAACATGGTCATGTCTGAAATGGAAGTACAATTCTGTAAAAACTAATAGAAATAGGTAAGCGTACTGTATTATTACATCTAAATATATAAAACCATATGCCCTGGAATTGAAATTTTTATAATAGACTCACAGCTAGAAAGAGCTTAAAGTTCATATAGCTCAAATTCTTTATTTTAAAGATAAAAAAGTAGAGACATTTGTTGAATGAATAAATAAATGTTGAGCACCTACTCTGTGTTTGGCCTTGTTAGAATCATTAAGGATAGAACTGTGAACAAGACATACAAGGTCCCTAGCCTCAAGTAGCTCACCGTGTAGAAGGAGCGAACAAAGGTACAGACAAATGATTGTAGACAAATAACTGCAATGCCGTGTGACAAATGCTGGAACAGAAGCAAGTAGAAGTTGCAACAACAGCAAGAAAATTCAGTGAAAAACCTCAGCTAGTTGCCTCAAGGGACCTGCCACAACTGGAGAGACATGACCTGGGTTTTGAAGGAAAGTAGAGGAGATTGTCAAGATAAATAAGGGCAGAGAAAACTGAACCGGAGGCAGAAGGCAAAGCATGTGCAGGAGAGCTGAAAAAGTGCCGAGTAATTGGATGTGGCCTGACACAGAGGATGGGCACGAGGACTAAGAAGTTTTGATTTGCAGAGGGCAAATCTTCAGACATTTGCACTGATTACAAATCTTTGAAGTAGCAATACTGGAAAGATTTCCCGTATGTGTTTTTAGTTTGGATATAAATGACCATCTCTTGGAAAAAAATATTTTTTCCCCACAAATGTTCCCAAAGAGGCTATGGTAAGAGGGTATGGCTTTGACTTGTAGTGGGGCTTTTGTTGGTTTGAAAATACATCTGTTACTGAACAGGGAATGTGTAGCTTCTGTAGTTGTCAACCAGATAATAAATATCAAAAAGATTACTTTAAATAGGAAGGAATAAAGAAAATCATCAGAGATGTAAGTAAAGACTTAAACACAAATACAATTATGCAGTTATTTAAAAGAGCAATGAAATGGGAAATATTTAATAAAGATTAATTAGTTAAATTTGAGCATATCCATACAATGTGAAACAGAAGTTTTGCAGGAGAATATTACTTCCGTGAGAAAATATTTACAATATACTAAATGCAAAGTTATAGAATAATCTATACAGGACTATCTCAGTTTGTGGAAGCAATATGCATAAGAATAAAATGCAAGGGGAAAAAAGGTCTGGAACATTATATATACTAAAACGTAAATGGTGGTATTCCTTGAGTGGTAGGATTACAAGTGACTTCTATTTTGTCTTTCTGCGTTCCTTCCAATGATCTATTACAAACCCAATTATTTACTCATTAAAAAGTTACATTTTTAAAAGCAAAAGCCAGAGAACGCAATTTGATGAGGCACGGCTAAAATTTTACCCTTCAATAAAACTGAAAGTTTTATTTTTCATCAAAACAGTAAGTACCAATAAAAAAGGTCAATTAATGTCCATAACTGAAACCAGATTCCCAGTCAATAATAGTTCTTAAAATACATAAACAAATCAGTGCTACGAAAAAAGTAATTAGATGAAAATTAGAGAAAGATCAGTGTTGCTCCAGCCAGTGTTGCTAACTGCCGATTTAGAATTTTTAACCTACTCTCCCCTTGGCCCAAGTTGGGGAAGAAATTATCTGAAACGCGTCGCTACAAAAGGGGTGTGTGTTTGTGCCTGAAGACCGTGGGGCATGCGGGCGATAACGCAGAAGGCCACGGTCAGGGGGCTCATCTTTCTCCCCTCCCAACCCCCAATCACAACGGCCTCGCTATCTTCAGATGTTTAAAATTAATGCCTTCTATTTGTCAGTGAAAAAAACTGCTCTGTCTTACTCAGTATAAAGATAAGGAAAAACGAAAAAAATACCTTATTCTGTTACTTGTGAGGCAACTACTTCCTACGAGCATTTTAAGAGAAAAACAAAGCTAGCTGGACAGACCTGCCTTCCCTCCCACCACCACCATCACCACCGCAGGCCTAATCAAAGTGGGGGGGAAAAATCGGCCCATGGAATTTTCCGCAGGAGAGTTTCTCTCTCGGCTCGAATGCACGCTCTGGGCTAAGCTACCTCACAAGCCTTACAAAGTGAGGCGAAGTGCAGGGGGAACTAAGCACTTTCCAAGAGGTTGTCTAAGAGCCGGGGGCTAAGCTGGACGGAAAAGACAGGGGAGACGGAGGAGGTCTAGGAAGGAGCTGCTGGGGCCGAACAGCGCGCGAGCGCAAAGCCGGCCGGGGGGCCGCTGGGCGCAGGGAGGAAAAACATGCATGCTCACACTTACTAAGCCCCGACAATGTTCCAGGCGCTAGAGTAAGCGGCTTTCCTGTTTCTCCAGTTTTAGTTAAGAAGCTTCCAGCTTGCACTGCAACTTCCCCTTTAGGAAATTTCTGAATACTGTCCCTCTTCCCCTGCATCCCCAAATCTAAAGGTGGCAGATAACTGGGACGGCTGAGCCGAACAGCTTAGGATAGCTCCAGGTTTCTGCGCAGACCCAGGGAAAGTGCTTCGAAGGCTCACGGAGCTCCGGCTGCCGAGCCCGGGACAAGCCTTGAGTTTATTTACTCAGGGGTATTTACTGGGCCCGCACTCCCTCCCGCGCCCTGCCTGGCTCCATCGTGCCACCCGTTCCTCTGGCTTCCTCGCGAAGTTGGAGAGCGCACAGGTCCCTATACTAATAGAAGGAGTTTAAGCTACGCGGGCGTTAGCCAGGCACTTTTCTAAGCGCTTTTAACTGCCTATTAACTCATTTAAAACTCACACCATTATTGTCCCCATTTTAGCGATGAGGAAGCAGGTGAAATCACTTGCCCAAGATCAAGATTCGAACCCGGGAAGCCTAGGCCGGATTCCGAAGCCGCGCTGGAAAAGTTCCCTAAGTCTTCAAGAACTTCGGGGCGTCTTCCCCGCGACTTTCCTTCATTTCTCCCCCTATCCTCAATCCCAGGCTTCTGCAGCTCGGGCCGGGTTTGGCCCCCAGGGTGCCGGCGGGTACGGAGGCGCCGGCAAATCCGCGCGCAAGGCGCCTGTCCTCTTCAGGCTCGGACGCCCGGGCCGGCGCGGCACTCACCGTCCTTTCGGAGCGGCGCGGGGCCGAAGGGCGCCCTCAGAGGCAGCGCCAGCGTCTTGGAGACCGCCCTGCGGAGATACATCGCGCCCACTGCCCGCCGCCCGCCGCCCGCCGTCCGCCGCGCAGCCCGCTCCGCAGCCCGCTCCGCAGCCTAGGGCGCGCTGCGGGGCGGGGGGAGCCGCCGCGAGCCCCGCCCCGGGGAGGAGCGCTGGCCCCCGCTCAGCCCCGCCCGTGTGTCCCCGGGAGGTGGGGAGGGGTTGGTCGCCCGCTTCTTCCTCCCCCAACCCAATCTCCAGACTTTGCTGCTTTCTCCCGAGTCCGAGAAGCTAGCTGCTGGCGCCTTCTCCGAAAAGGGATCGGGAACCGAGAAATCACCGTCACCTGCCTGCCTCGTACTGTTCCACTGTGTTGAACTCCACCGAATAGGCTGGAAATGTTTAGGGATTCGCATCGTGAAAAAGACGGACATGGTTTATCATGCCGATGCAATCTGAACCCATTTTAAGTCACACTCCCCGTTAGTTTTCCTAAGAGTGGAAGGGGTAGCTGGAAGTTTCCTGGAGGTGGAATGAGGAGAGGAGCAGTGCACTGGCAGATGTTCAGAATCATAAGAAAATCCCCAGGAATAGTTGAATCTCTAGGTAATTCACTGTTACAAAAACTTTAAATGTAAACTCCTAAAATGCTGTATATTCCTGTATGGGTTGTGGAATTAGTATTTCCACATGAACTAAAAATTCTGAATTATTAGTTTCTTCCCCCAGATTTCAATTTCTTGCTTCATTGTGGCTACAAGAATTTGTCATAATTTGAATATGGAAACCAATAATTTATACTTATAGCATTTTCTAAATGATTAATTTTGGAAGGCACGTTTCCTCCTATTATCCCTCATATGTGTTTGGCACTTGATAGTTTATAAAGCACTTGCACATATATTATCTCCTTTAATTCTCATTTCAGCCCTCTGAGGAAGACAGTAATTTTACCTTAAGCAAATGGCTTGGTGGTGGGAAGGAATGTCCAGGGACTGATGGTCATCAATTAAAAAATAAAGGACATGATCATAGTTCTTCTAGTTTCAAGTTCTCTTGGCATGTTACAGGCACATTCACACATTTGTTATGTGAATAAACACTGCTCAGAGATTCTACTTCTGTGCCCAATTCTAGTAATATTTAACATATGCTCACTTGAAGAATACAAAGTCAATGGTCAGAACTCGTTTCTTGCGGGGCACCTGGGTGGCTCAGTCCGTTAAACGTCTGCCTTTGGCTCAGGTCATGGTCTCAGAGTCCTGGAATCAAGCCCCACATGGAGCCCTCTGCTTAGAGCGGGGAGTCTGCTTTTCCCTCCCAAAGACAACTGTTTTTTTTTTTTTTTTAAGATTTTATTTATTTATTTGAGAGAGAGAATGAGATAGAGAGCATGAGAGGGGGGAGGGTCAGAGAGAGAGGCAGACTCCCTGCTGAGCAGGGAGCCTGACGTGGGACTCGATCCCGGGACTCCAGGATCATGACCTGAGCCGAAGGCAGTCGCTCAACCAACTGAGCCACCCAGGCGCCCCTTGGTTTTTTTTTTTTTAAGATTTTATTTATTTACTTGACACAGAGAGAGAGCACAAGTAAGGGGAGCGGCAGAGGGAGAGGGAGAAGCAGGGCTCCCTGCTGAGCAGGGGGCCTGATGTGGGGCTCCATCCCAGGACCCTGGGATCATGACCTGGGCTGAAGGCAGACGCTTAACCGACTGAACCACCTAGGCACCCCACAACTGGTTTTTTGGTATTTAGAGTAGCTAGCTATCCCTAGTGATTAAACCCTTGAATGAGAGCAAGTAGGTAATCTGTAGTTAATGAGCAATCAAATTTAGATTTCCAAGCAGGCAAGAAGGGGCTAGGTCTCCACCAAGAGGTTGGTATTCCTGAAAGTAGCAAAATGCAGGTTAGTGCAGTTACTACCTTGACCAGCATCAAGTATTCATCCTCTGGCAACTAGAGATTAGCTATCTCCCTGGGCTGTAAAATGTTTAATGAACTGCTAGCAGCTAGGACCAATGGACAAATCAAACCAAATCTACCTTCCACTATATCTCATTTGTTCACTGGTATACTTGGGGATGAATTTTTACTTGGCTGCCAGGGAGAAGTAGTCAAAGGCAGTAAATTGCATTTAAATGAATTAATGCATGCATTATACTGTTATTCAATGTGTTAGAAGCGCCCCTAAAAAGGATTCTTTTCAAGTAAATATTTGTAAATGATGGTGCTCTTAGGACACTGTTCTAGGCTCCTTTTCAGAATCCAGTTCTATTCTTGTTCTGGATATAGTCTGAGGTCTTCCAGATCACCTCCAGGTTTCATAGTAGCCACCCAATCTCAATCAGTTAAACTGTTAAGTATCTGTCAAAAGGCTTACAAGATGCTAGGGACCATGCTAGATGCTGGAGATTAGTTATAATTTATTTCACAAATATTTATCGAGTATCTATTATGTTAGGCACTGTTCCAAGGCAATCTCCAATGAATAAGATGAAATTTCTGCTATCACACAGATGTTATGGTTGCAGGTAAATGAGACATGGAACCAACATCTTTTCTCAGAGGTAGCTACCAAGCCCACCATCAATGGGGCCAATGATGAAAAGAAATCTCTGATCAGGTATTAGTAATAAATGTGATCTAAGGCCTTTGGTGAAAACCAAACTAGTTTTTTTTTTTTTTTAAGATTTTATTTATTTATTCATTAGAGACAGAGAGAGAGAGGTAGAGGGAGAAGCAGGCTCCCAAGGAGCAGGGAGCCCGATGTGGGACTCGATCCCAGGACCCTGAGATCATGACCTGAGCTGAAGGCAGACGCTTAACCATCTGAGCCACCCAGGCGCCCAAAACCAAACTAGTTTTAACAATGCAAACTGATTGGTTTAAATGATGCAAGAATAACACACATGTATAGGCCTTTAAAAGCTTTTCCCAAAGTATTGTCTCATCTACTTTTGTACTTTAGCTTCTTAACAATCCCAAGGGATATTGGATAATGCTAATTATCCCTATATCACATATGAGAAAAACTGAGGTAGTACAGTACTATAGTTAAGAATATGAGTTTGGGGCGCCTGGGTGGCTCAGTTGGTTAAGCGACTGCCTTTGGCTCAGGTCATGATCCCAGGGTCCTGGGATCAAGTCCCACATTGGGCTCCCGGCTCAGCAGGAAGCCTGCTTCTCCCTCTCCCACTCTCCCTGCTTGTGTTCCTGCTCTCGCTGTCTCTGTCTCTGTCAAATAAATAAATAAATAAAATCTTTAAAAAAAAAAAAGAGTATGAGTTTGGTTGGGGGACGCCTGGGTGGCTCAGTCGTTAAGCGTCTGCCTTCGACTCAGGTCATGATCCCAGTGTCCTGGGATTGAGCCCCGCATAGGGCTCCCTGCTCAGCAGGGAGACTGTTTCTCTCTCTGCCTGCCGCTCCCCCTGCTTGTGCTCTCTCTGACAAATAAATAAAATCTTAAAAAAAAAAAAAGAATATGAGTTTGGTTGGGACGCCTGGGTGACTCAGCTGGTTAAGAGTCTGTCTTCGGCTGGGGTCATGATCCCAGTTTTGGGATTGAGCCCCACATTGGGCTCCCTGGAGCCTGCTTCTCCCTCTGCCTGCCGCTTCTCCTGCTTGTGCTCTCTCTCTCTGTTAAATAAATAAAATCTTTAAAAAAAAAAAAGTATGAGTTTGGGGGGTGCCTGGGTGGCTCAGTCGGTTAAGAGTCTGCCTTCGCCTCAGGTCATGATCCCGGGGTCCTGAGATCCAGCCCTGAATTGGCTCCTTGCTCAGCGGGGAGCCTGCTTCTCCCTCTCCCTCTGCTGCTCTCCCTGCTTGTTCTCTCTCAAATAAATAAATTTAAAAATCTTAAAAAAAAAAAAAGTATGAGTTTGGGAGCTAGATACCTGGTCTATTTTACTGGTCTGAGTAAAATGTGGACCATTCCTTTATTTATAGAGTTGGGTGTGAGCTCTAAAGCACATTAGGTATGAAATGTGCTCCTCTAGTTGGAGGAGGCAGTGCTAGATTCTGACTTCCAGCCCAGCTGGAGCTCAAGGCTCCTTTTACCATATTCTGCTGCCTTTCAACGCACGTGTGCCAGGATCCATTGTTTTCCACTCTTATCAGATGGTATGATCTAGTGGGGAGACTACCATGTCCTCTAGGTTGGATGTGGCCCTGCCAGCTGGGAGAGGTAAGAATCATGAGTTAAATAGTGCCATTCTCCAGGTCCTATTCATCTTAGTTAAAAGCTTGATGCCTCTCATTTCTTTTTTCTTTTTTTTTTTTTTCATGTAAGCTCTGTGCCCAGCGTGGGGCTCGAACTCACAGTCCTGAAATCAAGAGCCTCATGCTCCACTGACTGAGCCAGCCAGGCGCCCCAAGCTCAAGGCCTCTTGGATCAGAGGGCATTTTCTACCCACTCTACTGCTCCTGTAGAATGCGTAGCTTTCCATTTTGATGGCCAACTCTTCACATCTTGATGAAACATTTCCCATGAGGACATGAGAAGACATGTCCTTGAGTTGTCAAATTCACTCTGTCACAAGCTGTTTCTCCCAAATGCAAGAGAATTTTAGCATAGGTCTTTGCTATAGAAGACTGAGAAGCTCAGACAATAATTTCCCAGCTGTCGGTCACGTTGTTTATAATACTGCCCTTGAGCACGTCCTTGACATTTTTCTTTGTCTGGTTGGGAAAACAAGAATCAAGGGTCAGGGACAATTTGGCTTACCTAACTAAGATGGACTCCCACCTAATTGTGATTGCTGACAAAGAAGATATTAGTCTTGAAAATATATTGTAAGGGTCCTCTATTGGCAATATTAATCATACTTACTCAAGGCTTAAGTGCTATAAATTAAAAGCAATTTTCAAAGACTGAGTGATTTCCTGGGCTCCACCAGAAGTTAGAAAAAGCTTTTCTTTTTTCTTTCTTAAGATTTTATTTATTTGAGAGAGAGAGAGAGAGAGGACACAAATGGGGGGAGGAGCAGAGGGAGAGGGAGCAGCAGACCCCCCGCTGAGCAGGGAGCCCGAAGCAAGGCTGGATCCCAGGACCCTGAGATCATTACCTGAGCTGAAATTAAGAGTGGGACGCTTAACCGACGGAACCATCCAGGCGCCTCACAGCTTTGTTTTTCTTAACACTAAATCCTTAGGGTATAATCTGTACAAATTTGGATGGCTTAGGAGAACAGAAATAGATTCTCACAGTTTGGGGCACTCGAAGTCTGAAATCAAGGTGTCAGCTGGGCCACACCCGCTCTGAAACTAGTAGGGGAGAATCCTTCCTTGCCTTTTCCAGCTTCTGAGTTTGTTGGTAATCCTTGGCTTGCGGATGCATCACTCCAATCAATCTCTGCCTCTATCATTACATGGCGGTCATCTCTCTGTGTGTCTGTGTCTCTTCTCATAAATATACCAGTCATATTAGATTAAGGATCCACTCTAGGCCTGTATGAGCTCATCTTAACTAATTATATCTGCAACTACCGTATTTCCAAATAAGGTCACATTCTGAGATACTGAGGGTTAGGACTACAACGTATCTTTTGGGGGACACAATTCAACCTATTACTTCCTATACTTGCAACTGAGTTTATATAGCCTGTTTTTTCCATGGCAACTTAAAATAATTTAGGGGCACCTAGCTGGCTCCGTCGGAAGAGCATGCAACTCTTGATCTCAGGGGTGTGAGTTCAAGCCTCACATTGGAGGTAGAGCTTACTTAAAAATGAATGAATGAATGAATGAATGAATAACTAAATGACTACCTCACAGCTACTAAATCTGAAAAAAGGTCTACCTATTTTAAAATTTTTTTAAAAGATTTATTTAATTGACCGAGAGAGAGACAGCAAGAGAGGGAACACAAGCAAGGGGAGTGGGAGAGGGAGAAACAGGCTTCCCACTTAGCAGGGAGCCTGATGCGAGGCTCAATCCCAGGACCCTGGGATCATGACCTGAGCTGAAGGCAGACACTTAACCACTGAGCCACCCAGGTGCCCCTGATTTTGATCTGATAAAAATCTTGACTGTATTTGACAAAGGATTTTGTCTGCATCTTCTTTTTTATGGAAGCTCTCTTACATTATTACTAAAGAAACCATAATTTGACCACAATTCCTCTTGGGAATTTAGAATTAGAATAATTCTTGTTTGGTTCAACCACACTCTTCAACTAAGATGTAAATCTAGTAACTACTGACTGTGGCCTATTACAATATGAATTAGGTTAGAAAAGAAAATTGGGTAAAGAAAACAGACAGCAGGGCTAAGAGCAAGAGTCTTGATAATGTTTGAGTTCCAGACCCCTTATTACTGGGCCCAGGTGCATTCCTGTTTTTGGTGTCTGTGGGTCACTCTGCATCCTCATAACCTTTTTTTTTTTTTTAGCTTCACACAGTTTGAGTTAGGTTTCAGTATTTAACTTAGAAAGCATTTCCACCAGCGCCACTATACGCACAACTCTAGGTTACTCAAAGAATAATTTACATCTGTGCTATCCAGTAAAGCAGCCACCAGCCTCATGTGGCTATTCAAATAAATGAAAATGAAATATTCAAAATGCAGTCACATTAATCACATTCCAAATGCTCAATATCCACAAGGGGCTAGTGGATAGCAGACAAAACATTTCCATCAATACAGAAAAGTTCTTTTGGACAGCCGGGTCTTCAGGAATGGCTCCCCCTGGAGTCAGTCATACAGGCATAGTCAAGATGCAAGTCCACACAGGGTAGCTATGTTTGCAGGGCCTGACATACAGCTGATACTGTTTATAATTTATTTCCAACTGAGGTTGCCAGTTTCTGGAATTTCAAGCGTCTTAGAGTTTTCAATTCCCTTTTGGCAGATGTATTTTTAAATGTTTCTTTTAGTGCCTTGATTTGTGAGTTGATACCTGACTTCTTGTTTTACCGTGTGAGGACATTAGTTCCCTACTGCTGCTACAACAGTGTTTTAAAACAACACAAATTTACTACCTTACAAGGTTTTTTTTGTTTTTGTTTTAGGTGAGAAAGCCATCACAGTTCTCACTGGGCTAAAATTAAGGTGTCAGCAGGACTGTGTTCCTTTCGGGAGGTTCCAAGGGAGAATTTGACTTTTCCAATCCTTGGCTCTTGGCCCCTTTCCACCTTCAAAGCTGGCAAAGGCCAGCTGAGTCTTTTTCACATCACATCACTGACACACTCTTCTGCCTCCCCCTTCCACTTATACGGACCCTTGTGATTTCCCTGGGCCCAACCAAATAATCCAGGATAATCTCCCCCTTTAAGTGTCAAATTTAGTGATTAGCAAACTTAATTCCATCTGTAATCTTAATCCCCCTTGGCCATTTAATCTAACATATCACAGATTCCAAAGAGTAGGCAGTAGTCATCTCTGGAATCTATCACATCTACCACAGTGTTGTTGGGCAAATCACTCTTCACCTCCGGTTTTTGCATTTGTATAATTAATGAGATTGGTCTGTATAACCCGTAAGGTCCTTTCCAGCTCTATCAGCTAGAGCTCCAAACTAACAGAAGTTCATAGTATTATATCTGGCTTTTAACTGAATTTGCATTAAATAATCTGAAATAATGTTAATTCTGAATTTATGTTCAGAAGTGACTTCCAAAGATATTAGGTGATGAATCTCCCAGAATAAGTGTTGGCCACAGCCCCAAACACACACAAAACCAATTACAATGCAGTAAATCTTTCCACTTAATGTCAGAATGGAGACTTAAATAATGAATCTTCAAATGTGTGTACACTGTTTAAATCACAAGTGAATGAAGTGGCACATAAGTAAATTTTAACTGATACACAAGAAAGCCTCCCCCCTCCCCCGCCCACAAGAAAGGATTTTGATGAGGGATAAATGAAGTGTATTTTATTTTGTGTCTATTAACCCTCTCTCCTCTTCCCTCTCTTCTTAGGAGTTTGCTAAGTCATATTACAAAAAGGAACAACAAACTGGTGCCGTAAATGGTGAGTACAAAAGTCATCCAAATGGCAATCATTCAAATTCAAGGAAATGGAGTGAGAACAAACTCTAGTAATAAAAGGATTCACCTTTCCTTTCTGACTTACCAGACTGGCTTCTCTGGAAGAAAACAGTATTTAGGTTCTTTAGGGTTTTTTTTTGTTTCTTTTTTTAAGATTTTATTTATTTATTTGACAGAGAGAGACACAGCGAGAGAGGGAACACAAGCAGGGAAGAGTGGGAGAGGGAGAAGCAGGCTTCCCGCTGAGCAGGAGCCCGATGTGGGACTCGATCCCAGGACCCTGGGATCATGACCTGAGCCAAAGAGAGACGCTTAACGACTGAGCCACCCAGGCGCCTCAGGTTCTTTAGTATTTTGAATAATAAAGTAGTTCTATCACCCTGACACACTCAAGAATATTTGGAATAGAAATTAAAAGTTGATACAAGGAAAAAAAAAGTTGACATAAGGAGTAAATCCTTCAGCGGTGATTTTTAATCCATTTCCTTAACAAGTTTTCTTACCAATGTGTCCTTAATTACCATTGACCCTGTTATCAGATGGTACTTTCTACATCAAAATACTTCTAATAATACACTTTAGAACTGACATTCACTACATAGCCACAACATATATAATTTGAAGAATACAGAAATATTTTTATTTTTTCATTTAATGATGCAAAACACAAATGCTGATTTGACATACATTCACATATAACTTTTTCTCTCACGTTTACAACTCAACAGATTGGTGAATCCAAAGGAACTAGTATAATCACTATATGGAGCATACCTATAATGAAGAAAAAAAAATAAAACTACAGCATTAACTAGCAGAAATAATATTAAAATTAGACCATTTTGAATAATTTCTGGGCATCTGGGAAAATTAGAAAACAAATCCATAAAGAGTATCAACCCTTCGTTTTATTTAAGTTTTAGCAAAAAATATTTTATGTGACCTATAAGAGAGTAGCAAAAGCATATCTTATTTCATGTTTATCTCTCGATTAGCTAACTAAGTGCCTGGGCAATTTGCTGAAAACATTATGATTAATAAAATAGGGTTCTGTTCTCATGGAATTTACACTCAGGTGTCGTATATAACAGATATTAAGAAACACATACAGAAACCTGTCTTCAGTGTTATGAAATCACTGTGTAGAGTACCATCAGATTTACAAAAATGATATGATTTTGGTTTCATTCTTTTTTGTTTTTTTTAAGATTTTATTTATTTGTCAGAGAGAAAAAGAGAGAGGGTGAGAGTGTGTGCGCATGCACACACACAAGCAGGGGCAATGACAGGCAGAGAAGCAGGCTCCCCACTGCGCAAGGAACCCGACGTGGGCTCGATCCCAGGACCCTGGGATCATGACCTGAGCCGAAGGCAGACGCTTAACTGACTGAGCCACCCAGGCATCCCGATTTTGGTTTCATTCTTAAACACAACTTTCTTTGAACACAGTCAAAGCATAATGATTACAAATGATGCTAAAAAATGATTATGCTGAGAGATGCTTCAGCTAAGGTATTAAAATTCATAAATTTGTCACAGGCAGGAATATCAGTGCTAAAAAGTACAAACTCAATAGGGGGGCCTGGCTGGCTTAGCTGGAGGAGCATGCAACTTGATCTCAGGGTTGTGAGTTCAAGCCTGACGTTGGGTGTAGAGATTACTAAAAAAAAAATAAACTTAAAAAAAGTATAAACCCAATAAAAAAAACAACCAAAATACATTATTTAGAAAGAGGTCAAATTAACTTGCATAATTAATTAATCCTATAAAATTGCATACTTACCATATTAGTATTTCAATAGTTTATTCCAACCCATTTCTTCTTTTATACTCTAAAACATCTTCATTATGTTGTTTGATGAGCTAGAAGTGGGTAACAATTAAAATTAGAAATGTAATCTTCCTGGCAACTTAAAGAGGCTAACCAATGATACTTATATTTGGTATATAAGAGGAATAAGAATTGTACGTTGTAAAAGAATTACAACTATTTTAGGGGTGTGAGGGAGGGCATGGGGGCACTGGGGCCTGGATTTGCTTTTCTTTGTCTTTTTTCTTAAAGATTTTATTTATTTGTCAGAGAGAGAGAGCACAAGCAGGGGGAGCGGCAGGCAGAGGGAGAAGCAGCTCCCTGCTGAGCAAGGAGCCCGAAGTGGGACTCAATCCCAGGACCCTGGGATCATGACTTGAGCTGAAGGCAGACACTTAACTGACTGGGCTACCCAGGTTTCCTTCTTTTCCTTTTTTTTAAAGAAAGGTTTTTTTTTTTAAAGATTTTATTTATTCATTTGTCAGAGAGAGAGAGCACACAAGCAGGGGGAGCGGCAGGCAGAGGGAGAAGCAGACTCCCCACTGAGCAGGGAGCCTGCTATGGGGCTCAAATCCAGGACCCTGAGATCATGACCTGCGCCCAAGGCAGACGCTTAACGAATGAGGCACCCAGGCGCCACCTTATGATTTTAAATTCAACTTCTGCCAAATAAATTATTTCATTCAGTGGGTAATTATTATTATATGTGCTGCTGAAGCGAGCACTCATTCAGTGGGTAATTAATGTAATAGAATAACTTACCATAGAGGAGCTAAACCAATACAACCAACCAGAACTGAGTATTAAATGAGGTCCAGGCTGGTTGCTGGGTGTGGCATACTTCTAACCTTAGAAGTTTGATACTATGAGTGACCAATCCCATCCCCCAACTATATGTGTATTAATTAGATGTCACGGGAGATAGACACTTTCTTAGAACCACTGTCTGACAGAATATGCAACCAAAACAATGGTTGATATGGGGTGACATTTGCTGCAATCAAAGATCCAATTTCAGTAAGAGTTCTCAGCAGCAATCAAGCTTTTTTAGGGAAAACTTTAAATTAAAACTTCATTATGACAAATACTATTTTAAAAAGAATTAGTTACTGTTGTTATGTTGTAAATGACTTTCAACATCTCTTACTCCTTATCAACAAGACTTTTTTTTTTTTTAAGATTTTATTTATTTGACAAAGAGCACAAGCAGGGGGAGTAGCAGGCAGAGGGAGAGGGAGAAGCAGGCTCCCCGCTGTGCAGGGAGCCCAATGCAGGGCTAGATCCCAGGACTCTGGGATCGTGACCCGAGCCAAAGGCAGATGTTTAACGACTAAGCCACCCAGGCGCCCCCATCCACAAGCCATTTTAATGAGAAAATCCAAAATAAGAGATCTAAGAATTGGAGGTGGGAGGCAGTGGAGAAAGCCCCTAACCTATTAGAGACAAAAAAAAAATTTTTTAAATACTAATATAGCACACAGACTTTTAGTCAACTTCAAGAAAATTTATCTACAGAGAGGCAGTATTTCATAATGGTCTATAGTGTAATTCTGAAGTCAGGGAGAAGTGGGTTTAGCAAACTAATTTCCCCAAGCGTTTTCTTTATAAAAAGTCAACAATAATATTACCTACTATACAGTGTTGTTGAAAAGATTAAATGAGTTTTTACATGTAAAGCATTTGGCATACTGTAAAGACAAAGAAAAAAAGGCTGCCACACACTAAGTACAATTTCCAACAACGTATTTATGCAAACGTTGATTAAAATCTTATGTTTTGGAAGTCTAGTGGGACTTAATTTGTATAGCTTGTCCACTGATGATTTGTACCTATGGCATCTGAAAAAAAAAGTGTCTTCATAAAACCCAACCAGCTCCCATCCTCATTAGCAAGTAAAGAACAATTAATAGTAAAATTGCCATTCATCATAAAACCATGCTCATTAACAATGAATGAGGTAAGTTTCAGCCTCATCATATTTTCTCGATGCTGCGGAAAACTTTAATATTTCTTTTTAGTCTTTGGGATTTCCGTTACACTTTCCAATTACATAAACATCCAACTGGATGGGAGATAAGCTCAGCAACAATCTCACACTGACATTTCTCCTCCCCACTGTGTTGGGGTCACACGACATCAAGGGAGTAAAAAACTCACATAGATCCACAAGAAGGCGGAGGTGCCCAAGGTCAGTCCAACTTTCAGCCAGTCAGGTCTGTCATGTGGCGGCTCCCGAATGTAGAACTTGGATCGCGCTGAAGCTGAAAGGGGACAGTGTAAATCGATAACGTATCGCCTCGTACTGAAAAACCTAACGTTTACGTGTGTATTATTGCATTTAATTCTCTCTTCAACCCCTCTCTCCCCCGCTTAAACAGCCTCGGAAACAGAGGTTCAGAAAGGTCAAGTCAACTCGCACTGAGCCACCGGCACAGCCAGACCGAGGGGCCCCTGTCCTCCAAGACGCCCTCAAAGCCTCGTAAACCAGCTTTTGCGGAGCCTCAGATGACCCTCGAGTTGGCGGGAAGCGGCACCAAGAGGGTCTGCACGACCCAACCTGCGGCGGGTTGGTGGGGGGGAACCCAGAGTCCCTTCGTAGAGACCAAGAGTTGTCGGCACTGAGAAGAGGGTCGGCGGCGGGTGATGGGGAGCCTAGAGTCAGGGCTGGGATCTGGGACGCAGGCCGGCGAAGGTCACTGCAGAACGAGCCCGGGCCCAGACGCCCCCTGCCCCCGCGGGCTGGGTTCACCCTGGGAGTGGCAGACAGTAAGGTCGGGTGGGCCTGAGCGGAGAGGGACACTCACAGCCGCTTGGGAGCCTGGCAGGAGCCAACAGCTTGGAGAACAGGCGGAACAACGCGGGCAGCGCCATCTTGCCAGGCAGGGCTCCGCCTTTCCGCAACCCCGTGTCCCCTGGAGTCGGCGCTCATGCGAGCGCCCCCTGGCGGAACGAAGTGCGGGATTCGCTAGCTACGCAGCCGCGCTACTAAGTAGAGGTGTTAACTCGAGAATCGTGGTTATTGCCTGGTACTCTAGCTCTCCTGGTCTCATCACCCGTTTGTAAAATGGGGTTTGGGAGGAAATGATTAAAAGGCGTAAGGGGTAGTTTATCCATTTCGCTGTCCCATGAGAATTTCAGGCCCCTGCCCCAGGGATACTCAAGAGATTTACTAAAATCTTTTTTCTTTTTTTTTTTAAGATTTTATTTATTTGACAGAGACACAGCGAGAGAGGGAACGCAAGCAGGGGGAGTGGGAGGAAAAGCAGGCTTTCCCGCAGAGCAGGGAGCCCAATGCGGGGCTGGATCCCAGGACTCTGGGATCATGACCTGAGCCGCAGGCAGACGCTTAACGACTGAGCCACACCGGCGCCCCTGAGATTTACTAAAATCTTAATACATGAGCCAGAAAACTGAAAATGGAGTGCTGTGTTGAGTAACAACTAGCACTTTGAATTCTGTGTTCCAGACACTGTACATTATGCATCCATCATATGGTTTACATACATCGTCTCATTTCATCTTCACGACCACCGCCTGATATACCTTATTATCCTCGGTTTACAGATGAAGCTCAAAGGCAACTTACTCATCCAAGGTGACATACCATATATTTGAAGAGACTTCCCACAACTCCCAAAGTCTGTTCACACGCACTATCTTAGTAGAGCTTCACAACGCTGTGAGGAAAAGAGAATCTTCGTGTTTTGGAAGTGCCCTGACCAGCTCAGGCTCAGGATCCCACAGCTGGGGAAGGTAAGATTCAGACTGAGGTCTTCTGACCCCAGATCTAGTGATCCTCATTAGCCCACCTAACAGACTTGGACAATCCCCTGAGGCCATGAGCTGTAGAACAGGGTTCAAAGAGTCAAGTTTAAAACGCCATTCCTGTAGATCATTTTTTAGCTTTTGATTTTTAGGCAAATTACTTAATCTCTCTACACCTCAGTTTTATAGCTATAACATAAAACCTATCCTATATGGTCCTTGTGAAGCTTACGAAGAGTCTGGTAGTTGCAAACAACTCGTTTTTGCCGGTCTACCAAAGACGTTGTACTGACAATAGGTTTTATCTTTCATAATTGAGCCAGATTTTGTGCATTCAATTCTCAATTCAATCTGATGTCTAAAGACCATGTAAACATCTATATAAGTAAAAGAAATAATGAATTTTAATAATTTAATCCTTTAAACTTAATGCCATTTAAGATCATTTTAAAAGCACAATGAATGTTAGCAAATCTTTTCTCCCTCTATATTTTCTTTTTCTTAAAAAAAATTTTTTTTTAAGCTTTATGTCCAACGTGGGTCTTGAACTCACCACTCCATGATCAAGAGTAGCATGCTCTACTAAGTGTCCACTTTTATATATTTTTTAGCAATATTACTGGGGAAAAAATTTAACCAAAAATTATTGACCAAAGAGTAAAATAATGTACTATACTTTCTGGTTCATTTTTACATGCAACTTATGGCTACCTGGATTGCTAAACTGTGAGTCACATTATAATTTGTAACCTAGTTTGAGCCTCCTAGACTCATGCTCAAGTAAGCAAACCACCCAACTAATATGCTGAGTCAGTTGTTGGTTCTCAACTTCTTGTCCACTCAGCAACCTGACAGTTGAATATTCTTTCTACATCATTCTTTGGAAGCTTGTCCTGACACAGCTTTTGCTAGTATCCAACAAGATGAAACAGAAGCCATATTTAGTCAGAGCATACAGAGCCAGTTAGCAAATTACTAATTTCAGTACTGCTGTTGGAAAAAGGTTGGTTTGTTCTTTTGGTCCCTGTATCCTTTTACTAGTGTATATTTTAGGAAAGTGATGAAATATAAGCACATTCCTCTCAGCATGTTAGAGTTGATGGAACCCTACACTTAGAGTAGGCAGCTGTAGGTGAAACTCCATCTTGTTGAAGCAATTCCAGCCAGGAGCTAGTAGCTATGATATTTTGGTAGAAGTTGTGACATGACATTCATTAAACCATTTCCAGAATTTGAATGCTAAAACTTTCTTTATGACCCAGGCAAAAGGAGAGAGGATTTGAGTTAGCAGCTAGAAAACCACAGTTCTAGTCCCAGACTTTTCCACTAGGCAACATCTTACTCAACTCACACTTCTCATTCCTAGGGAGGGTTAAAGAAGAGCAAAAGTTGAAAACAGTATAAAATATAAGATCACTACATAGATGTTTATTGATTTATGATGCATGAAAATATCATACATCAAATTCAGGATCTGAAGAGGGATGCAGTTCCTGATATACTGGCAAAATTTTTAAATTTTTTTATTTATTTTTTAAAAGATTTTATTTATTTGAGAGGGAGAGGCAGAGGATGAGCAGGGGGAGAGGCAGATGGAGAAGCAGACTCCCAGCTGAGTGGGGAGCCCAATGTGGGGCTTGATCCCAGGACTTCAAGATCATGACCTGAGCTGAAGGCAGACGCTTCACCGACTGAGCCACCCAGGCGCCCCATATCTGCAAATTTTTAAAAAAGATTTTATTTATTTATTTGAGGGAGAGAAAGAGAGACAGAGAGAATGAGCAGTGGGGAGGGGTAGAGGGAGAGGGAGAAGCAGACTCCCTGCTGAGCAGGGAGCCGATGCAGGCCTCATGTTGGGCTTGATCCCAGGACCCTGAGATCATGACCCAAGCCAAAGGGAGAGGCTTGACCGACTGAGCCACCCCGGCGCCTCAAGTATATGCAAATTTTTATTTAAAAAACAATCAGAAGCAATCACAAAATGTTAACATTTGTTAAATCTGGGTGACAAATATATAGACTTGTTTTATGTTGTATTTTTTTTTTTAAGATTTTATTTATTTGACACAGAAAGACACAGTGAGAGAGGGAACACGAGCAGGGGGAGCGGGAGAGGGAGAAGCAGGCTTCCCGCGGAGCAGGGAGCCTGATGTGGGGCTCGATCCCAGGACCCTGGGATCACGACCCGTGCCGAAGGCAGATGCTTAACGACTGAGCCACTGAGGCACCCCTTATGTTGTATTTCTATAAAATTTAAATACTTGATGATTAAGGCATAAAAGTGTTGATAGAGAACATCTTACATATATGGAGATGGAGAATTTTCACTCTACATATCCCTTTTGTAGAGTTAAAGTTTGGAGGTCATTTATTTATATATTTATTTATGGTTAATTTTTCTTGTGAAGAGGCACTTTGGCAATAGTGATATGCAAATACTTAGGGTACGATGAATGAAATAACCATCATCATCATCATCACCACCATCCTCATCATCTGTCATCATCCAGCCTTGGATATGTTAATTTCCTGCATAGCTGTCAATGACAGCATACAGGTTAAATAGGATCTGTTAGTCAAACAGTGGTGATCTGTGAGAGCAGGTATTTTATTATTGAGTTCGGGCTATCAAATCATGGACTGTATGGTCCAACTGTTATCTATTGGTGCATTTTAACTAGGAAATGACTCAGATAAATGTCAATTCAAACTAGTATTCACTGAGTCTTTTTTTTTTTTTTAAGATTTTTTATTTATTCATAAGAGACAGAGAGAGGCAGAGGGAGAAGCAGGCTCCCCGCTGAGCAGGGAGCCCGATGCGGGACTCGATCCCAGGACCCTGGGACCATGACCTGAGCCGAAGGCAGACGCCCAACCATCTGAGCCATCCAGGCGCCCTAGTATTCACTGAGTCTTAAAAATTTGTTATCAGCCAAAAAGAAGGTAACATTTGCCGAACTATATTGTTGTCTCATCTATTCAGGTACTCAGCCTTTGGTGGGGACTACTGTTTGTTTCAAACATCAGAAATTTTCTTCCCTCAAGAGGAAAATAGTATATTATTCAAAGGAGAAATTTAGAAAACCTTAGCAAATAATACTAGTGTAGGAACTTCTGGATATGAAGCCAGAGATTTGGAAACCAAAGTTGGTAGTGAAGCTAAAATTATCACTGTAAGTTAGATAATTTTTCTACTTCTTAATAGCTGAGATGGTTGAAAGAAAGACCTCTTGGGGGCAGTGAAGTTCAAAGGTTATCATTGAATGACAACTGTTTTTATGAATTCTATGTTTGTTCTTAGTTTTTTTTTTTTTTTTAAAGTTAAGGTTAAAAAACTGGCCGTATTCCAAAACTCAAACATCTGTAGATACAGGTTTCCTGTAGATACTTTTTTCAATGAAACTTTTGAACAAAGATAACAGAATTTGAAGGAATTGCAGGATCTGATTCACCAAACCTAATTTATGATCCAGGCAAAAGAAGAGGACATTTGAGATAGCAACTAGAAAACCCGAGCATTAGTCCCAGATTTTTACAATGGGAAATATCTCACTCACCTTACACCTTCTAGGGAGGATTAAAGAAGTGCAAGCTGTAACAGTAAAATATCTGGGTAAATACATTTAAAAGAGCAAAGTTAATGCACATATAATGCAAAGATTCATGATGCAAAGAATGCTACGGATGGAATTTAGCATCTGGAGAGAGATCGTCAAAAATAATCAAGCGTAAAAATGGCTCACACAAGGGAAAAATTGGAGCTCATCAATGGAATGCCAGCTTTAAAATAGTTTTACTGTCAATTAAAAAAAATTTTTTTTAAGTAGGCTCCATGCCTAAATTGGGTCTCAAACTCACCACTCTGATATCAAGAGTCACATGCTCTACGGACTGAGCCAGCCAGGCGCCCCTTTACTGTCAGTTGTTCATGAAATTACTTATACATATACACATAAATGGAAAAGGTCCTCTTCGGCATCTAGTTTGATATTGCCTACTGCAGCAGTTCTCTAGTATCCCTGCCTGATACTCCGGTGTTTAACATTTGAGGATTTCTGGCGATGGGGAGTTCAACACTCACAATACAATATTAAGCACTAGCTTTTACCCAGCTCCAGGGCAGTCAATGTCCCTGAACTCTACTCCAAGATGACTCAAACAGTCGTGAACCCTTCATTGTATGGACTCAACAATGAAATAAAACACATTTTAACTTTCAGATGCTTCTTTGGCAGTGCAAATACGGCACTTAGGATCTGGCTCTTTCCAGGCTCACCTTAAGTAATAAACTAAATCACCGATACTCCAGCCAGCCCATTTAACTGGTCAAACTCTTCCACGGTTTTCAGACTCCATTAAGCCTCTCCTTTCCGTATTGGTTTACAAGCCCCGCCTGGGGTGAAGCCTTCATTTCCCTTCCGCCTCTGCTGCTTAATTAGGCACTTCACGATCAAACGCAGAACTTCTTGAACACCTGCACTTCAGCACTTCAGGCTCTAAGTATGATCATACAGGCTGGGAGAATCTACGCAATGAATGAAAGGCCACTTTGGCAGCAAACAGCTGAAAGGCTATTTCTGCGTTTGCGACAGCCGGAACCGCACTTAGCGACTCTCCCCTAGCTCTCCCCGGGGGCCTCCAAGACGCGCTGCGACCGAGGGATGGGCGGGGCCTGCCGCGACCCTCGCGGCCTCCGCCCACCCGCGGGCCTCCTGGTTTCCCAGCAAGCTCTAGGACAGAGGAGGTGGGGAAAGGAGGTCATCGCGCCTGCGTGCTAGGAGGTGTGACCCGGGTGGGAAAGCCCTCCGCGTCCGCCATTTTGGCTGCCTCTGTCGGTCTGTTCAGTTACCACGTGAACCGCCGACGGAGACCCGTGGGGGGGGAGGCGGCGGCAGCGTTAAGTGAGAAAGGAAAAAAGACAACGAGGGGAAGGGGGTGTCGGGGTTGGGCGACGCGGTGACACTCGAGGCTTGGTGGCGGCGGTGGATCGGGGCAATCAAGGCTGAAGCAGCCAGGGGACGGCGGCGGCGGCGGCGGCGGTCGGACAAACAGACTGACCGAGCCGGGCGGTGGCGGGAGCAGCGGGAGGAGCCGGAACGATGCCGGCCGTGAGCCTCCCGCCCAAGGAGAACGCTCTCTTCAAGCGGATCTTGGTAAGTGTGAGACTCTGGGCAAGCAGTGGGGAGGATTTAGCCGGTACACGGGCCTGTCACCCCTAACCTCGGCCCGGCGGGCACCGGGCCACCTCCGCCAGGAACCCCGCCTTCATACTCCTAGTCAAGCCGAATGCACCCCTTCGTCCCCTCCCTATGGTTCCCACATCACCCCGCGCGCCCCGGGCCACGGGCTTCCTCCTCCTGTCTCCACGCTTCGGAGGCCGTGGTTCCGGAGTAGGCCCCGTTTTCCTAGCTTCTAGACTGCGGGTTTTCATCCGCCCCGAGTGGAGAGGACAGGCCCGGCCTTTTAGCAGGGAAGCTTGCAACACGGGCAGGAGTCGCGGCCGGGGTGGTGCGGTAACGCTGCCGGCAGGTCGGGGTGGCACCCTTGGAAGGAACAGGTGGTGCGGATGCGGCACAGCTCATTCATTGCCCAAGCGCGGCTCTCCCTCCTTCGTCCGTCCCTCCCTCTTCCTCTCTTGATATTCACCTGTCCCCGCCCGGCCCGGGGTCACTGAATGACTTGGAAGGAGGGAAGGAAGGGGTTCAGAAGAGGAAAGGAAGCTTACTAAACGACTACCTACTTGTAGTTAGTTTCATACTCGAGTCTGCAGATTCTCGGCCTCTCTTTTTCCCTCGTTTCTGGATGGAGTAGGGAAAAAGACATTTATTTCTTAGTTTCCGAGCGGGAAACAGCCCCACCCCATACCCTACTCGGGAGGTGGGGCCCACTGCGAGGGGGCGGTCCGGTTGGAAGTGAAAAGTTACAGAGTTTCTGGTTAAGACGTTCTAGACACGGATTTTCTCAGAGACTGAAGCGTATTATCTCTGATGCAAAAATGTAGCAGCAAAGACAACTTAAGAACTTTTGAGATGGATCTCATAGACGCTAGCTCAAACTCACTTATTTCCTACATTTCAAACGTGTGCAGTTTGCTTTTTTTTTTTTTAAATACTATAAAATACAGTGATGTTTGGAGGGACAGTTGACGTTGTAAAATATATCTTGTGGCCCTGGCGCTATAATTAATACATCATGGCACATTTTTGTTTTGGTATTTAGTGTGTGGGTTGCCTCTTCATCCAAACATTTCTTTATGAAAGAATTAACTGTTTGCCAAACTTAAAACTTTTAAAATTTGGAGTGTGTGCATGAAAGTGTTAGCTGTTTTCCCTTACAATTTTAATTTGCTTCACTTATTTGAAAAGTAGAACAATTTTGGGGATCCAGTCTTCTAGAAATAGGAAAGAGTAATCCATGTTGAACTAACGTTGATTTTACAAAAATATCCATATACCTTACAGATTTAGTCAATTTATGTTGAAAAACTTATCGGAAAGTCACATCCAATACCACGTGACTCTTTACCTTTGAAATCCTTATTGCCGTTTTGTTTTAAGAATAACGAGTATAGGGCGCCTGGGTGGCTCAGTCGGTTAAGCGACTGCCTTCGGCACAGGTCATGATCCTGGAGTCCCGGGATCGAGTCCCGCATCGGGCTCCCTGCTCGGCAGGGAGTCTGCTTCTCTCTCTGACCCTCCTCCCTCTCGTGCTCTCTGTCTCTCATTCTCTCTCGCAAATAAATAAATAAAATCTTAAAAAAAAAAAGAATAACGAGTATAGATAGGACTATCACGTGGTTTTTTAAAAAAATAGAACGATTTATTTGCTTTTAAATCTTTTATTTACTTATTTTAAAAGATTTTATTTACTTATCTGGCACAGAAAAAGAGAGGGCGAGCGCGCGCACAATCGGGGGAGTGGGAAGCAGAGGGAGAGGGAGAAGCAGGTTCCCGCTGAGCAAGGACCTGGGGGCGGGGCTGGATCCCAGGACCCCAGGATCATGACCTGAGCTGAAGGCAGGCGCCCAACTGACTGAGCCACCCAGGCACTCCTACTTTTAAATCTTTTGAAAGATTAACTGGTGTGTAAGTTCAACTGAAACATAGTTTTAGGACAAAAATGTGTCTTAAATCTTACTCCTTAACTTTTTTTGAAAAAAATTCAAGTAGAAAAGTTGATAGAAGAGTACAAGGAGCACTCATAAACCCTTTACCTTAATTTAGTATATTAACATTTTGCCAGATTTGCTTTCTCTCTTTTCCCATACACAGAAGAGGAAGTTGCAGACATAATATTTCATCCATAAATGCACCAGCAAGCATTTCCTGAGAATAAGGATATTGTCCTGTATAGCTATAATACTGTTAACAGTCATTCCCTAATACTGTGGAATATCCAGTTCATATTGAAATTATCCCAATTGTTAGGGTCGCAGTTTTTAAAAAATCAAACTTTTTATTTTGAGATAACTGTAGATTCCCATGTAGTTTTAAGGAATAATACAGAGATCCCTTGTACCCTTTACCCAGTTTCCCAGGGCTAACACCTTGCAAAACTGTAGTTCAGTATCATAACATTGATACCCTTTATCAATCTTATTCATATTTCTCCAGTTTACTTGCACTAATTTGTGTGTGTATTTAGTTCTGTGCAGTGTTATCGCAATTGTAATTACATAACCCCCACTACAGTCAGTAGGCAGAATGGTTCCATCAGCACAAGGATCCTTCTGTTGCCTTTTACAACCACACCCTCCCACCTGCTTTCCATCTCTTCTACCCCCAAACTCTGGCAGCCACTACTGTTCTGTTTTCTATTTCTATAATTTTGTCATTCCATGAATGTTTACTGAAAAGAATCATACAGCATATAACTTTTAGGATTGTCTTGTTTTAATGCAATATAATTTCCTTGAGATTCATCCAAGTTGTTGGGTATCAATACTAGTTTGTTCCTTTTTATTGTTGAGTAGAATTCTGTGATAGGGATGTACCACAGTTTAACCATTCATAGAGTAACGTTTTTTGATTAATCATTTTACACATTTTTTTTTCCTGGTTGTGATAGTGGGGCAGAACCTTTACGTTCATTGCTAAAATTGAAGTGCTAAAGGGTTTATTGTGATAGGGTATATGCAGAAAAAATGTGAAAATTACTAAAGAGAAGGGGATAGAATGTTCTTGTTGTCCTATTACTTTAGGAATGAAGAAAACTGTGCTAACCAAAAATATAGTTAGTATTTGCTTTTTAAAAATTCCTTCTGCTTCCTCAGTTTTTATGGTATGTTAGCTGTCTTGATTTTAAGCCCCCCAACGAAAAGTTGGGCATACTTTAATGCCTGTAACCAAGTGTTGCTGGGTTGGTACTGTTAAATCATTCCAGGAGTATTCACTTTTTGAGCTGCTACTTTGGTAGTTGTACCATACTTGTTTGTAGTAAATTCCTTTAGGAAATGAAGTTAGTTTGTATTTTTAAAATATTTGAAACCTCAATTTTCAAAGTAATGAAATATGTTTTTGCCTTTATTTTTCAGAGGAAACCCAGAAAGTTTCTGTAGTGGATTTGCCTGGGTTGTTCTAGTTTAGTTGATACCTAAAATTCAGGTTTGGGGTTGCCTGGGTGGCTCAGTCAGTTAAGCATCTGCCCTTCAGCTCAGGTCATGATCCCAGGGTCCTGGGATCGAGCCCCGCATCAGGCTCCTTGCTTGGCAGGGAGCCTGCTTCTCCCTCTCCCACTCCCCCCTGCTTGTGTTCCCTCTCTCGCTGTGTCTCTCTCAAATAAATAAATAAAATCTTTAAAAAAGTAATAAAATTCAGTTTTGTTGCATATTGGGCCCTTTTTTCATATATTACTTAACTGTTTTCTGATTAAAGAACTGTTTTAAGTTGGTCAAAATGTCTACAGAATGTTTCTTGTCTATAATTTGTCTAGAGAAGGGGCAGGGGATGAATTTAATGTAACATATATTATGTAGGAGTTTAGTTTAAAGAAGAGTTATGTGTGTTTACCAAAAGTGGGTTTTTTTGCGGGATTTTTGTTGTAATTATACACTATTTTAACAGTTTGGAAAACTGGGTCATTAGAAAATTGTGCCTTTGCCTACTCTTGATGCTATTTGTTTATCGAAAGAGTTTGAGGACATTACCAGATCTTTACACCACTTTTTTAGGATCTAGGTTAAGGTAGGAAAAATGAGTTGCTGGAGTGGAACGAAGTTCACACCTTTTTAGATTTTAGCCCACTTGGACAAGTTGGAGAGCCCCTCCTGCGCTGCAGTTAAGTAGTGCCAGGGCGGTGACCGCCGCTGCTCCGCCCTGCTTCTCAGGTGGTAGTGTGAGCTGTTGGGAGTGCTTAAAATATTTTACACCATTACTCTAGTTTTGGACTTTTGCCTAATGATTTATGTTGTTAAAAGTCTAGAGGACAGAATTTCTCTTTCCTAGAAAAGTGGTAAGAGAAGTTAGTATAGCATGGTGATACTCTTTGTGACTTACTGAAAACTTACCATTTATACTGCACAGTAGAACTTTCTGCGATGAGGGAAATGCCCTGTATCTGCTCTGTCCAATATGATAGTTGTTAGTCACGTGTGACTGTTGTACACCTGAAGTATAGCTAGTGCAATTGAACTCAATTTTTAAATTAAGTGTAAATTCAAATAGCCACTTGTGGTGGTATGCAGTTGCCGTTTTGGACAGTGCCCCTTGTGGATCCTTCTTTATTCTTAAAACTTCCGAAGGTGGGGACATTTTTATTAAGGAAACAGACTGAGATTAAGGTTAACAGCTTCGTTTTAGATTCAAGAATCAGTTTTTTTGTTAGCTCAGGGCATTTATACCATACCTGCCTAGTGTTTAATCTCTTTGGTGGGGTTGGGGAGGTTGTAGGGAGAAGGAGTTAGGTAAAGGTGTTGTAATAATTGTAGGTGGCTAGATGTATTGTGGGTACCTACACATTGTAGGTAAATTATTTCATTTGATTTATTGCATTTGGAAAAAAGTGCTCTTTACAGTTAATGATACTTAGGTTGGATTTAGTTGCAGATGAAATTAAGATTAGGAATTGTCAAGTAAATTTCCATATGTACATGGAAGGTCTTTTGACTTAAATTTCTATGTGATCTAGTTTGCAACTGAATTTGGACAGTAACCTTGAAATTGTTTTGTTTTGTTTTGTTTTTAAGATTTATTTATTTGAGAGAGTGAGAAAGAGAGAGAGAGTATACGAGAGGGGGGAGGGTTAGAGGGAGAAGCAGGCTCCTCGCCAAGCAGGGAGCTGGATGCGGGACTCGATCCAGGGACTCTAGGATCATGACCTGAGCCAAAGGCAGCCGCTCAACCAACTGAGCCACCCAGGCGCCCTGAAATTGGTTTTAATATGCTTTTGTCTGCCCTGCATGTGTTCAGAATGTAACAAAGAAAAAATAAAGAAATGGAAACAAAGTTTTACCTGCTGTGAAGTCATTTTTCTTTTTTTAATTTTTATTTATTGGAGAGGGTGAAGCAAGTGAAAACATGAGTAGGGGGAGAGGGGCAGAAGGAGAGGGAGAAGCAGGCTGAGCAGGGAGCCCGATGTGGGGCTCAGTGCTGAGACCCTGGGATCAGGACCTGAGCTGAAGGCAGAAGGTCAACTGACTGAGCCACCCAGGTGCCCCTAAAGTCCTTTTCTTTTGTACATTGTAGGTAATCAGATGTTTAAGCTAGAATAAATTTCTTCCTGAAAGTGTACTAGAAAAGGAAATGCAAATTTGCTATAATGTAAATATACTATATTATAAAATACACAAAATACTTTTTTTTAAAGTCAGTAAAAATATTAGGAGAAAAAACCTTTTGGTAATGTGGTGAATTCACTATTTTGTTTGTTTTCCTTTATACTTCTGCCCTAAATCCTTTCTGGAATGTTATGTAGTATGAATGAACAAACAAAGATACGTTTTTACTTAAATTGACAAAGCATATGTGTATGTACATATATGTGTCTGTGTGTATACATATATATATATATATTTTTTTTTTTTTTTTTTTGAGAGCGAGAATCTTACTTAAGCAGGCTCCACGCCCAGCATGGAGCCAGACACGGGGCTCGATCTCAAGACCCTGAGATCGTGACTTGAGCTGAAATCAGTGGCCTAACTGACTGCACCACCCAGGTGCCCCCAAAGCATATATTTTTTAAATTGTTTATTGTGTTAGAAACCTGAAATGTTTCAAAAGTGATTCTTTTGGGTTGAGAGTAGGTTAAAGTACTTGTTTGTGCAGATTATTTGGAGAATAGAGTACTTTGGTTTAAAAAAAAAAAAAATTGGCCACAGTTTAGTTTTTTTTTTTTTTTTAAGATTTTATTTATTTATTTATTTGAGAGAGAGAGAGAGAGAAACAGCATGAGAGGGGATAGGGTCAGAGGGAGAAGCAGGCTCTCCGAGAGCCGGGAGCCTGATGCGGGACTCGATCCCAGGACTCCGGGATCATGACCTGAGCCGAAGGCAGTCACTTAACCACCTGAGCCACCCAGGCGCCCCACAGTTTAGTTTTTAATAGTAGGGTACAACATGTATGTTCAGAAAAGCATACAAAACTCTTAACAGGAATTGAATTAAAGTTCGGTTCTGTGGGTATTTTAAAGGCTTGCAGTCCTGGGTCATTATTGGGGATAATACAAACTAAGTTATTTATGATAATAGAATTGCTATCCCAACTATTACTTTGAAGCACTGGTTAAAAGACAGTTACCACAGAGGCAGGAATGGTGCCCTGTATGGCTGGAGGACTGGAGAACTACTGGCCAACCTGCTTTACCTTAAGGGATCTCTTTGTTTAGTGTGCATTATTTCCTTTAATATTTATGCTTCTGACAATGCAGTTCTCACAGAGCATTGATTCAAATATATCTTCTTTGTTCATAAAAGTGGTTTTGAACATAAAAAGCCAGGTTATATAAGGGATCATATGCAAAGGACTGTTCAGAATTTTCTCTCCCATCAGATACCTGCCTGGCACATTTCTTCTCTTAGAATTCTCTTCAGATGTTCTCTAAATGTTGTATAGAGGCCTTCCTTAACCAGAAGTCCTCCTCAGCTCAATCTTATTTTCTTCCTTAATTTATTTCTTTCTATATCACTTTATTACCATATGATATATATGTGCAAGTAATTTATCACATCTTCTATAATTAAAATGTAGGTTTTATGATGATAGGGCCTTCTTTCTGTTAATTACTATACCTCCATTGGTTAGAATAACGTACCATAATAGACATTGAATAAGTACTTGTTGCATAAAATGAGTGTATAAAGAGTGACAAGAGAGAAAGCTCTTTGGATTATGTTCTTGTATAAAGATTTTTGAAAAAGGGAGTTACTGGGCCTTGGCAGCATAGAGTACATTGTTACATGAGGTAATCGTAGGCTATCAGGCAGAACCTGTATTACCCGGTAAGACCTTAGAAGTTTCATTTACAGATGAATCATAGTATTAGTTTGTTTACATGGCCTTTCTCCAGTCACAGAAGCATAATAAGAGGAAATTTTATTGTTTCTGTTTTGGTGGTTTTAGCACTGGAGGAAAAAATGGCATCTGGATTAAATGAGGATGTTTGTCGTGAGGAGCCTGCTGAATCAGATAGTAAGGCTCAGTCATCTGTAGTTTCGTAAAGCTCTACAACTGACTCCAGTACAGATTTGGGGGTGAGGACCAGTGCAAATATTATAAAACAGGAAGGGAATATTTAGATTAGAGTTGCTTTGTGAGTGTTTTACAGAAAATGTAAAGATGAAGTTGAATTTTTGGAATTGGAAAGGTATGCTGGGAAGTTGGTGTGGCAGAGCAAGCCACATAACTAATCATTGAGCCTAGCCAGCCATCAGCATTCGCATATAAATACAACTTTGCTGTCTATTTATAGATAGTAGCCCTACTGAAGAGAGGAAAACTTAAGATTCTTAGTGAAAAATAGTTTTGAAAAGAATGTCAGTTGCCAGTGCTGATGGTGAGAAGAGCAAGTGAAGAGGTGTAAAAGAGTGATGGTTCTTAATATAAATATTAGGGTTTGGAGAGGAGGGAATTTTATGCTCTTATTGCATTCTTGACTTTTGGGAATTTCCCTGGAATATCAGCTGTATACCTAACATCTATGCTGTTTTATAATGCATGTTGTACAAACTTGTGTTGAAGTTTTAACTTTTAAAAAACTAGTTTAACTTGTTGCATATGGTTTTCCCCCCTTAGGTAAAATAGGAATTATATTGTTCACTGCTAATTTGGAATTAAAATAATTCTTTAAAATTTTAATTTAATAAAGCAATCTTTTTGACTATTTAAAAGTAAAATAAAAATTGCAGTATGGAAATAAATAATGGAGAGGTTAATGTTTTTGTTGCCTGATATGTTCTATTCCATTGAAATTTTCTTTGGCTAATATAATAGGAACACATTTTCAGTAGAGATAATTTGAAATTTCTGTCAAAGCCTACTGGGGAAATTATAATCTTATTTCAAGCCAATATTTTTTTTCTTTTTTCTTTTTTAAGTAAGCCCTAGGCCCAACATGGGGCTTGAACCCATGACCCCAAGATCAAGGGTTGCATGCTTTACCCACTGAGCCAGCCAGACACCTTTAGCCAGTGATACTTTAACTCTTAAAGATTCCATTTGATTTTATTATGTAGGAGATTACTTAAATATTCCCGTGTGTTATCTGTAAGAGTTGTTCTATTTCCATATCTTGTATGTAAAAAGAGAAATGAAAGTTTGCTTTTGAAAGTATAGACCTAGAAAAAAAAAAAACCCTTAAGGTTGGTTGTTTACTTCCACACATGGTTGTTCCAGTTAAAAAAATTATTTTTCTCCTTATAATAATGGCTTCCAGTTAATATGGTACTCTTTATTTTTCAGAGATCTCATTGGAGATTACAAGATCATCTTTGATTATCAGTGCTTTGGAACTGAATCAGAATCTTTAAGAAGAGGGGAAATGAAGTAAACTGGCACTTATTGAGTATATATTTTGAGCCACATTTATGCTAGGCTTTCCTTACACATTAGTTGATGTAAAACTTGCATCTCTCCTTCAAGGAAATTGTAATAAGTATAGTCCATACTTATGTTATTGTTAAAAGTAGATTTCTGATTGCTTTATATACAGTTAGTTGTGCTGTATCAGGACAAATGGGTTCCTAAAAGTCACTGCACTATGCAAAATCATGCAATAAAAACCACAGGGCTTATGGAAAAAATGGGATTAGGCACAACACTCAAAAATTTCATTAGTGAGGGCCACCTGGCTCAGGTCATGATCCTGGAGACCAGGATCAAGCCCCGCATTGGGCTTCCTGTTCAGCGGGGAGTTCTCTTCTTCTCCCTCTCAAATAAATAAAATCTTTAAAAAATTTTTTTCATTAGTGAAGAAAGCAAAGGTAAGAACCAAATTAAAATGACAGCATAATTTTTACATATGTTAAATGGTTAACAAATACATAAATACTATAGAATTAATACTGCACTTTAACATGGAAAAGACCAGAAGTTTGTTTGTGGAAGTGAGTGTCGGAAGGATTGCAGCTTGTGAATTGTTTTGAAGTAATGGAAGGAAAGTTATCTAAAATCTGAGGGAAAGTTGTAACACCAGATTGGGATGGGCGTGGCTCATAACACAGCCAGAACTGATGTAGCTGGTAGACGTTTGAGGTGTATGTCTGTCCTGTACATGCCTGTGTGGTTTGTTTCAGCTGAGTGCAGTTTTCTTTGTTCACCTAGTACTTCTGGTGGGCAAAATCCCACAGAAACAATCATGAAATTTGAAATTTAGTGTGTTCAAAATACTCCTTAATATGTCAATGATGTTGGAACAAACGTGTTTTCCAAACAAGCATTATAGCAGAACTGATTGTATATTACCTAACTTTGTGTTGTAGTGATCACATAGCCTAGGTTTGGGTAACTCTTCTTCACTCTGGCATGTGATTATTTGGGTTACTACTAGGCTAGAACTTCTTGCATTTAGGACCTGAGATAGTGTCACATTCTTTGTTTGCCAGCTTAGTTGCCACTGCCACTATGAAGTCTTAAATTTATTTCAGTGTTTTCCTTGTTAAAGAGAAGCTTTGTTCCAGACTATCAAAAGTTTCAAGCCAATTCATTTTTTTTTTTTTTTTTTAGGATTTTATTTATTTACTTGACAGAGAGAGAATATAAGCAGGGGTAGCAGCAGTGAGGGGGGGAAAGCAGGCTCCCCGCTGACGCTTAACTGACTGAGCCACACAGGCGCCCCTAGGCCAGTTCATCTTAAAGATTTTTTGTGGGAAGACAGTATTTTATTTTATTTTATTTTTATTTTTTATTTTTTAAAGATTTTATTTATTTATTTGAGACAGAATGAGAGAGAGAGAGCACATGAGAGGGGGGAGGGTCGGAGGCAGAAGCAGGCTCCCTGCTCGGGACTCGATCCAGGGACTCCAGGATCATGACCTGAGTCGATGGCAGTCGCTTAACCAACTGAGCCACCCAGGCGCCCGGGAAGACAGTATTTTAAAAACAGGATACAAAATAGTACACATTTCTTCAGTTTGTGTTTTGAAGCAATTTCAATGTTGAGTGGAGGGAGCCTGGTGTGGAAAGAACAAATAGAAAGATTCTGGGATTGAATCTTAGCTCTGCTGTGTTTTATTCCTTACTCTTTTTAAGACTCAGTTTGCAAAACGTACTTTTTTGACACGACTCACTGGTCATGTAGTGAGATATGTATGAAAGTGCCTAGCAAATGGTAAAGCATGTGAATTAGTACTTGTTTTGTTGTAGGTGTAGTCTATTAAGAACTTTAGTTTTTTCATTGGTCTCATTTTATGTTATCCTTATGTATTTTATATTCTGTTTGATATTTTTATTTTGTTTTGTATATGTTTTGGTATTTAGGAAGGTTTATATCTAGTCAGTTAAATTTATATTTTTACCTTTGAAAAGTTCCCTTAGTCCTCTTTTTTTTTTCTTATTTAGGCTTTTGCTGTTTGTTAGCTGTAAATTAAATCCACTCTCATTTATCTATGTGTGAGGCAACGAATGAGCTTATTCTGCTTTACATTTTTTCCTATGTCTCTTTTCCTTTTACATTTTAAAGTTATTTTTACTTGGTTGAGAGTATGTAATTTTATGTACTATTCTTTCACCCTCATCAATACCTTTGTTTTAGATATAGTTCTAAAATTAAATATAGTTTATATTCACAAGCAGACTGCTAGCGGAAGTTTTCCCAGTCATCCCTTGGTTGGATGAAGCTCATTGTCCACTAGAGATTCCTCAGCAGTGCTTATGGAAATCTCTTAAGTTCATACATGGTTAACCTGTTTTTCTATAGCCTTGATATTTGAAGGACAGTTTGGCTGAATGTAAAATCTTCGATGTATATCTTAAGTTTTTTGAAACTATTGCCCTCCTGTTCTCTTGCTTGTATATTGCTGATGCCACCATGATTTTCTTTGTGGATGATTTGGTCTCTCATTTTGGAGCTCTGGGGGCTTTTCCTTTATCTGTAGAATTGAATGATTTTACTAGGATTATGTCTCTGTGTCGACTGTTCTGGATAAATTTTCCCTGGTACGTGGTTTCAGGTTGTAGAGTGACGTTTGTTTTAAATTCAAGAATTATAGTTTATTGGGGCACCTGGGTGGCTCAGTTGTTAAGCATCTGCCTTCGGCTCGGGTCATGATCTCAGGGTCCTGGGATCGAGCCCCGCATCGGGCTCCCTGCTCAGTGGGAAGCCTGCTTCTCCTTCTCCCACTCCCCCTGCTTGTGTTTCCTCTCTTGCTGTGTCTGTCTCTGTCAAATAAATAAAATATTTAAAAAATATTTAAAAAAAGAATTATAGTTTATTAGTTCTCTTCTATTTTATTCTTCGATGATCTTTGCCTGTTGGATCTCCTTTGCCTCTTTTTATCTTTTACTTTTCCTTTGATTCTTTTCACCTTTGTTTCTTTTTCACTTACTTGAGAAGTATTCCTATTTTCTTTAGATCATATCTCTTGAAGTTTAGTCTTCATTTCTGAGATGCAGTTGGGTTTCTCTTGTTTCTTTAGTTCAGTCTCCACCTGTTTTATATTTTCCTATTGTTTGTCCATTATTTAAAATTTTGAACATCTGATTTGAGGTGTTCTTTTATATCTTCATCTGGTATATAATTATTTTTTTTCAGTTATATTGAGAAATAACTGATATACCTCATTGTAAGTCATACAGCATTATTTAATTATTTTTAATTTGTGATGGAATTGTATTACATGTTTCTTTTTTATCGCTAGGCTTTTTGGGTGTGTTTTCATCTGCCACAAGGTTTTTTACTTGTTTTTATTCCATATAAGTAGCTTGGTATAGATGCTGGGTTCTTTTTTCTGTTCAGGTTGTGATGGATTTTACTAGACTAACACTATGGACAGTTTTATTTATTTATTTTTTATTTATTTTAAAGATTTTTTTATTAGAGAGAATGACCAGGGGGAGAGGGAGAGGGAGAAGCAGACTCCCCGCTGAGCAGGGAGCCTGACGGGGGCTCGATCCCAGGACCTTGAGACCATGACCTGAGCTGAAGGCAGACGCTTAACCAACTGAGCCACTCAGACGCCCCTAGACAGTTTTATTTTTATTTTTATTTTTATTTTATTTATTTTATTTTTTTAAAGATTTTATTTATTTGTTTGAGAGAGAGAGGAGAGAGAGAGCACATGAGAGGGGGTAGGGTCAGAGAGAGAAGCAGACTCCCCGCTGAGCGGGGAGCCTGATGCGGGACTCGATCCCATGACTCCGGGATCATGACCTGAGCCGAAGGCAGTGGCTTAACCAACTGAGCCACCCAGGCGCCCGACAGTTTTATTTTTAGATTGAAGTTTGTGTGGCTTCCTCAACCTCCTAGTTCAAGAGAGCACCCTCTTTTGTTGCTACAGTGAACTGGTTTTATTTATTTATTTATTTATTTATTTATTTATTTTTAAAAAGATTTTATTTATTTATTTGAGAGAGAGAGAATGAGAGAGAGCGAGTACATGAGAGGGGTGAGGGTCAGAGGGAGAAGCAGACTCCCTGCCGAGCAGGGAGCCCGATGCGGGACTCGATCCAGGGACTCCAGGATCATGACCTGAGCCGAAGGCAGTCGCTCAACCAACTGAGCCACCCAGGCGCCCCTATTTTTTTATTTTTTTTAAAGATTTTATTTATTTATTTGACAGAGAGCACAAGTAGGCAGAGAGGTAGGCAGAGGGAGAGGGAGAAGCAGGCTGGAGCCGGATGTGGGGCTCGATCCCAGGACCCTGGAATCAGGACCTGAGCCGAAGGCAGCCGTTTAACTGACTGAGCCACCCGGGTGCCCCTGTTTTTAAATAATTATCTCTTCCACCCCTTTCCAATAGTTGTGTCATTATTTTAGTAGAGTCTTCATCTTCAGTGGCTTCTTTCTCTATTAGGCCTTCAAGTGTCAATCCCTTCTTCTAAAGTGCCTCCTTCTCCCTCAGTGCTATGCCTTGCTAAAACTGCTATCTTTGGTCTTTTTTGTTTAAGTTTTTATTTAAATTCCAGTTAACATACAGTGTAATATTAGTTTCAGGTGTACAGTATAGCGATTCAACACTTCATACATCACCCTGCGCTCATCACAAGTGCACTCCTTAATCTCCATCACCTATTTCACCCATCCCCCACCCACCTCCCCTCTGGTAACCATCAGTTTGTTTTCTACAGTTAGGAGTCTGTTTCTTGGTTTGCCCCCCCACCCCGTCCCCATTTTCCCCTTTGCTCATTTGTTTCTAAATTCCACATGCGAGTGAAATCATGGTATGTCTTTCTCTGTCTTATTTCACTTAGTGTAATACGCTCTCCCTCTATCCATGTCATTGCAAGTGGCAAGATTTCATTCTTTTTTATGGCTGAGTAGTATCCCATTGTGCATATATACCACATCTTGTTTATCCATTCATCATTCAGTGGACGTTTGGGCTTTTTACATAATTTGGCTATTGTTGATAATGCTGTAAGCATTGGGGTGCATGTATCCCTTTGAATTAGTATTTTTGTATTCTTTGGGTAAATGTCTAGTAGTGTAATTGCTGGATTGTAAGGTAGTTCTATTTTTAACTTTTTAAGATTTTATTTTATTTTATTTTATTTTTTAGATTTTATTTGAGAGAGACAATGAGAGAGAGAGCACATGAGAAGGGGGAGGGTCAGAGGGAGAAGCGGACTCCCTGCTGAGCAGGGAGCCCAATGCGGGACTCGATCCAGGGACTCCAGGATCATGACCTGAGCCAAAGGCAGTTGCTTAACCAACTGAGCCACCCAGGCACCCCTATTTTTAACTTTTTTTTTTTTTAGGATTTTATTTATTTGAGAGAAAAAGCATGTATGAGAGAACACGAGTTGGGGGGGCATGGAGAGGGAGAAGCAGACTCCCCACTTAGCAGGGAGCCTGATTTGGGTCTCAGTCCTAGGACCCTGGGATCATGACCTGAACTGAAGGCAGACGTTTAACCAACCGAGTGAGCCATCCAGGCACCCCTATTTTTAACTTTTTGAGGAAATCTCCATATTGTTTTCTATGGTGGCTACCAGTTGCATTCCCACCGTAAGTGCAAAAGGGTTCCCCTTTCTCCGCATCCTCGCCAACACCTGTTTGTTGTGTTGTTGATTTTAGCCATTTTGACAGGTGTGAGGTGGTGATATCTCATTGTAGTTTTGATTTGCACTTCCCTGATGGTAAGTGATGTTGAGCATCTTTTCATGTGTCTGTTGGCCATGTGTATGTCTTCTTTGGAGAAGTGTCTTTTCGTGTCTTCTGTCCATTTTTTATTTGGATTATTCGTGTTTTGGGTGTTGAGTTTTGCAAATTATATATTTTGGATAGTAACCCTTTATTAGTATGTCATTTGTGAATATCTTCTTCCATTCAGTAGGTTGCCTTTTTGTTTGTTGATTGTTTCCGTCACTCTGCAGAAGCTTTTTATTTTGAGGTAGTCCTAATAGTTTATTTTTGCTTTTGTCTTCCTTCCCTCAGGAGACAGACATATCTAGAAGTTGCTACTGCTAATGTCAAAGAAACTGTAGCCTGTTTTCTCTTCTAGTATTTTTCTGGTTTCATGTGTCACATTTAGGTCTTTCATCCATTTTGAATTTTTTGTGTATGGTGTAAGAAAGTGGTCCAGTTTCATTCCTGTGCATGTTGCTGTCCAGTTTTCCCAACACCATTTGTTGAAGAGATGGTCTTCACAGACTTTATAAGCCTCTTCTTGACTTCTTGAGTAATAGCCATTATTCTCATATATCGTGTCTCTAAGTACTTCCTTTCAGGATGGGGCCTTCTTCTGAGTGAATTCTAGTTAATATTACATGTATTCAGTCACCACTTCGACCCTCTTGTATTGCTCTTTTGGACAGTTCCCATTGGAGCTTCTGATCTTGGGTGATTATGCATATATATATAAGTTGGAATTTTTTACTTATCTTCTTATAAAGCTGGCTTTGGGTGATTTTATTTGCTCTCTTTCTTGGCCTGTATGGTTTTTGTGAGGATTTGTGGAGTGTTTCGAAATTAGAGGGCAACCATTATGCTATAAAGAATTTATTTTTGGTTTTATGTGCTATGCTTGACAATAATTTTTTTTTAATTGCAGTTCAGGTTTTATATATATAAATTGAGTAATTGGTTATACTTCTGTTTCTGTGTCCTCATGGCCACTCCATTGTTTCTTTTCAAACTCTCCTGGGAGTATTTATTATTGAAATAATTATGAAGTTCTAGTATATAATTGACTATCAAATGTGTATATAGCTATGAGTTTTACTGAATTTTGTCCTATCCCTAGCATTAGAGTTCATAGCTAACAGCATTTCTTTAGCAGACTTCTATTCATATTAGCAGAATCTGACATCTTCAACTTTTTTCTCCAGTGACACAGTTTAATGCTAAAAAAAAAAAAGTCAAATAAAACACATTTTACAGTGCATTAACAGTGGTGTAGTATCCAGAAAGCAGATGGTGATTGTCACATTGAATTTTGCGGCTAGCAAGACCGTATCTAATTTTAACTTCTGGGTCCAAAACTGAGAGAGATAGAGACCAGTGACTCCCTGAGGCTGATATGCCACAAGAATATTGGTGTAAAATTCCCACAGACCTTTCTTTGTTTTATTCTGAGACTGTGTATTTGTTACTTTTAAAATACTGAAAAGCCTTTTGTTTTGCGAAGTATTAATGACAGATTTTTTTAAAAAATGGTTTTTTAGAAAAAATAAAATTTAGCAACCTCATTTAAACGATCCATTGTTTTTGAAATTTTACTAGTTTTGAAAAATTATACAAGTATGGGAACAAATACTGTGTCAACCTCAGAGAGTGGCCCAGGTTGTTAAAGGACTTAAAACTTTCTTACAAGGAACAGTTGAAGAACAAAGATGGTTAGCTTGAAAGAGAAAACTGAACTCTTACAGAGCTAAAATCAGTAAACAGAAGTTAAGACTGAGATAAGAGTTTGGCTCAGTGTATCTGTAACAGAGTGAACTGGCAGCACACATGAGCTGTGTGACTGCTTTCACCAGATGATGTTTAAGGTCTCTCCGACTAGAGACTATAAAATAGCTTTGACTTGTTAAGTCTTATCTCAGTGGATCTTAGTTTTTTTTTTTTTTTTTTATTGTAGAAGTAAGAGAAATGTTAAAAAAAAAAATAGTATAAAACTAGGAGGAGAAAAGTCATCCTTAGGATTTGTGTTCATGGTTGTTGTAGTTGGCCGGATATTGTATGATATGAAAAGGACAACATACTGTCTGCAAATGGAAGTTCCAACTAAAATAATTTTGGGAAAGGGAGGATAGAGGTAGAGATCCTATGTTGGCTTTGTTTTTTAAAGATTTATTTATTTATTTTGGAGAGAGAGAGTGCAGCAGGGAGAGGCAGAAGGGGAAGGAGGGAGAGTCTGAAGCTGACTCTTGGCTGAGCGCAGAGCCCGACTTGGGACTCGATCTCATGTCCCTGAGATCACAACCTGAGCTGAAACCAAGAGTCGGATGCCTAACCGACTGTGCCATACTGGCGTCCCTCTATGTTTTCTTTTTAGATTTTATTTATTTGTCAGAGAGAGAGCACAAACAGGGAGCGGCAGGCAGAGGGAGAAGCAGGCTCCATGCTGAGCCATCCAGGTGTCCCTCTATGTTTTCTTTAAAAAAAAAAAAAAATTCAAAAATTAAAGTATAATATACAGTAAAATGCACAGGACTTGAGTGTACTATTTTATTAGTTGTCTTGAGGGTACGGTTCTATTCATTTTGACAATTGCATATACCCATGAAAACCTATGCCCTTTTCAAAATGTAGAACATTTCCATTATCTCAGACCCTCTGTTCCCCTCGATTGTATAATTTAATTTAGTTTCTGCTTTCATATTTCTCTGCATTGAGTCAAGCTGGGTTAGGTCTAAATATTGTAAGCTGTAACTGATAACATAGTGCTTTATTTAAACTTAAAAAAAAAATTTTTTTTTTTTTTTTTTTTTTTAAGTAAACTCTACCCCCGTTGTGGGGCTGGAACTCAAAACCGGGAGCTCAAGAGTCACATGCTCCACCGACTGAGCCAGCCAGGTGCTCCTATTTAAACATTTTTATTGAGTGCTTATTTAGGTTCTTTATATATGTTTGCATTCAGTTCATATATTCAGTTTGCATTCTAAACCCTCCGAGGTGGTTGATGATATAGTTGAGGCTATAGTTAGGCCAGTGATACAAAACTGTTTATTAAGTGGTTGCTAAGATTTGAACTCTAGACCATTGTTGTCCAATAGAATTTTTCATGATGATGGAAGCGTTCTACATCTGAGTTTCCAGGACATTAGCTACTGTTCACATGTGGCTGTTGAACACCTGAGATATGGGTAGTGTGACTGAGGAGCTTTACTGAAGAATTTTAATTTTTTTTTTTTTAAGATTTTTTATTTATTTATCTGAGAGAGAGAATGGGAGACAGCATGAGAGGGGGAGGGTCAGAGGGAGAAGCAGACTCCCCGCTGAGCAGGGAGCCCGATGCGGGACTCGATCCCGGGACTCCAGGATCATGACCTGAGCCGAAGGCAGTTGCTTAACCAACTGAGCCACCCAGGCGCCCCTTAATTTTTTTTTTTTTTAAGGGAAAAAGTGGAGAGGGAGAGAGAAAGAATCTAAGCAGGCTTCACGCCCAGCATGAGCCCAATGTGGACTTGATCTCATAACCCTGAGAACATGACCTAAGCTGAAGTCAGAGGTCAGATGCTTTTTTTTTTTTTTTTTTTTTTTGACAGAGAGAGACACAGAGAAGGAACACAAGCAGGGGGAGTGGAAGAGGGAGAAGCAGGCTTCCCGCAGAGCAGGGAGCACGATGCGGGGCTCAATCCCAGGACCCTGGGACCATGACCTGAGCTGAAGGCAGACGCTTAATGACTGAGTCACCCAGGTGCCCCAGGGGTCAGATGCTAAAGTGACTGAGCCAGCCAGGTGCCCCTTAAGGATTTTAATTTTTATTTAATTATTGATGAACTGAAATGTTAAATGGTTACAGCTCTAATCTCTGGCTCCTAAGGCTTTATGTGCTCTTTCTCTATACCTTTCTGCTCTACGGAAGTAGAACCACTAAAGTAGCTCCAATACACTGGCACTAAGTGCCAGTCAGGCTTCTGGTAAGTGAATAAACGCTACTTGATTTGATTTTGGCATACCTAAATTTTTAACTTTTTAATGGTGAAAATTTTCAAACGTGAAAATAAAATATAATGAACCTATCTCCTAATTTTGACAGTTACCAACTTTAGTTCATTCTTTTTCATCTGTGACCTCTGCCCTGTAGACTGTTTTGAAGAAATCTCAGGCATCATTTCAACATGGTTGACTTTTAAAGCCAAGTTCGGCTTTTATCATTTACCTTGATTTGAAGCTGCATTCTTTTTTTTTTTTTTTAAGATTTTTTTTTTTTTTAATTTATTTATTTAACAGAGATAGAGAGTGTAAGTAGGCAGAGCGGCAGACAGAGGGAGAGGGAGAAGCAGGCTCTCCACCGAGCAGGGAGCCTGATGTGGGGCTCGATCCCAGGACCCTGGGAGCATGACCCGAGTCGAAGGCAGTCGTTTTAACCGACTGAGCCACCCAGGCGCATTCTTTTTAATCAGTTTCAAAGAATGAAATGTTTCCTGGCATTAGCTGAAGGAAAGCAATGGAAGGATATATATATAATATATATATATATAAAGAAAATTATGTAATTTTAATGCCAAATCTAAATTGTGTGTAGTTTTTGCCTAGTTTCTTTATTTGCCCTGTCATAGTTCCCACTTCTTAGGGAACTGTTTTTTTCTGTAACAAGAATTCAGAAAAGGATGATGAACTTTCTTTCTGGGCAATAGATAACCTTATGTAGTTTATCTGGGCTTTTCACAGCTTGTCCAGCTATTCTGTTTACTCTATTTATTTACTTTTTAAAGATTTAGAGAGTACTTGTGTGAGTGGGGGGAGGGGCAGAGGGAGAGCATCTTCAAGACAACTCCCCATTGAGCACCAAGCCCCAGGTGGGGGCTCAATCCCACAATGAGACCACGACCTGATCCAAAACTAAGAGTCAGTTGCCCAACTGCTTGAGCCACCCAGGCACCCCCAGCTATTCTGTTCTATTTATATAAACAGCCACCTGTTATGGAGATTTCTTAACTGCCTTCATATTCATTTCATTATATATGTAGAGGGCGAGAGAGAGAGAGAAACCCAGGCAGGCTCCATGCCCAGCATGGAGCCCAACGCAGGGCTCGATCCCACAACCCTGAGATCATGACCCAAGCTGAAATAGAGAGTCAGACACTTAACCAACTGAGCCACCCAGGTGCCCCAGTCTCCTTCATATTAGTCAAATTAGAGATCATTTTTCTAGGAAGAACAATGGAATAATTTTCAATATTATGACAGAAGTTCTGTTACTTAACATCATGAATTTCATTTGCTATGATCTCATGGTACCATAGTGCCTCACCTCAGACATTGGTGCTGATGAACTATGCTGGAGGATCCCAGAGGATCCCCTCTTTTGGGATTCCTCTGGCACAAGTGCCTAAGGCTATGTTCATTTTTTTAAAAAATCTCTTCTCTGTTTTTCAGATTGGATAAATTTTATCGATTTATTAGTACACTGATTCTTCCTGTTATCTCCATTCTGGTATTGAGCCCATATGATGAGTTTTCTTATCTTCCCAAAAAAAGGTGTTACAAAGTGTTCAGTAATTGCTTCCTCTGGTATTTTTATAATAGCTAATTTAAAGTCTTAAATCTCTCTCATTTCCACATTGGCATCTGTAAATTGTCTTTTTCCTTGCAAGTTGAGATTTTTCCTGTTTCTTCACATGCCATATAATTATGGATTTTATCCTGGACATTTTAAATATCAGCTTATCAGAATCTGGGTCTTATTGAGATCCTGTGGAGAATGTTAATTTTGTTTTAGCAAATCTGGTCAGGTTCAAGCTGCACGTCTCAACTCTTTTCTTTGGGCTGTGGTTCTAGTATCAGTTCAGTTTTTAAAATCTTTTTTTTTTTTTTTTTTTTTAAGATTTTATTTATTTATTTGAGAGAGAGAGAGAGCACAAGAGGGGGGAGCGGGAGAGGGAGAAGCAGACTCCCTGCAGAGCAGGGAGCCCGATGCGGGACTCGATCCCGGGACTCCAGGATCATGACCTGAGCCGAAGGCAGTTGCTTAACCAACTGAGCCACCCAGGCGCCCCAGTTTTTAAAATCTTTGTAGTCAGTTTTAAAATCCTGTTGATGTGCCACCCAGGAACTAGTCTGAGTCCTGGACAGTGTATTTGTTACTTCATTTATCAGTCTTCAGTGTCGTGAGTAGGATCAGATCCAAGCGTGTGCAGTTTAGGGGTGAGCCATAAGTAACTGTGGGGTGCTTTCTCTAGTTCCTTCTTCTCTGTGATATTCTTGGTACTTTGTTTCCCTGAGTCTTCTTTTTTCATCCTCTGGCTAGAAAGCTGGGGTTCTAGTTATTTTACCGTACTCTGCACTTTTGTGATTATGCCTGAAACTGGCTAGAGCTTATCAAATTCATTGGTCTCAAAAGAGCTAGCTTTTGGTTTCAGTGATTTCCTCAGTTTTTCTTTTTTCTATTACATTGATTTTGCTCTTAACCTTTTTTGTTTCCTGTCTGCTTACTTGGGAGTTTAATTTGCTCTTATTTTTCTAATTTCTTAAGGTAGAAGCTGAGATAATTGGAGACCTTCTTTTATAATACTGGCTTTTTTCTAACTAGTTCCCTAATTTTCTCTTTTGTTGTTACTTTTCAGCAATTGGATTGTGATGTGCCTCTGTTCTCCTCCTGTCTTTTTTCAGTTTATCCTATTTGGGATTTGTTGAGATTCTTGGATCTGTGGATTTAGAGTTTTTATCAAATTTGCATTTTTTTTTAAGATTTTTTTATTTGACATAGCGAGTGAGCGAGCACACAAGCAGGGGGAGCGGGAGAGGGAGAAGCAGGTTCCGCGCTGATCAGGGAGCCTGATGAGGGGCTCAATCCCGGGACCCTGAGATCATGACCTAAGCTGAAGGCAGACACTTAACTGACCGAGCCACCCAGGCTCCCCACATTTGCAGTTTTTTGTATTTATCCCACTTCAGTCTTTATTTCCTTTTTTTGTTTTTTTTTTTGTTTTGTTTTGTTTTTTTTTTTTTTTTTTTTTAATTTTATTTATTTATTTGAGAGAGCGAGAACACATGAGAGGGGATAGGGTCAGAGGAGAAGCAGACTCCCTGCCGAGCAGGGAGCCCGATGTGGGACTCGATCCCGGGACTCCAGGATCATGACCTGAGCCGAAGGCAGTCGCTTAACCAACTGAGCCACCCAGGCGCCCAGTCTTTATTTCCTTTTGATGCTCCTGTTACATTTATGTGTTCCACTATTAGACTACTTGTTATTGTTCCACAGGTCATTGAGTTTCTCTGTTTTCTTTACCTGCTACCCTCTTCATTTTCCTTTTGTGGCTTCCATTTTGGATCATTTCTGATACGTTTTCACGTTCATTGCAGCCACTTTAAGTTGTCTCATTGGTTTTATATTCACTGCACTGGCTTCAAATTCACTGCAGTGTCTATATTTTAAATCTATATGATTAACTTTTCACTTTTTGGTATTTTTTATTCTACAAGGTCCATATTTTTAAGTTTCCGTTTTTCCTGTGTTTTAAATACATACTTTCAAAAATTTATTTTTAGGTAATCTCTATACCCAACATGGGGCTTGACCCTTCAACCCCAAGATCAAAAGTTAATGTTCCACAGGCTGAGCCAGGCACCCCTGTTTTTCTTTTTCTTCCTTCCTTCCCTCCTTCCCTCCTTCCTTCCTTCCTTCCTTCCTTCCTTCCTTCCTTCCTTCCTTCCTTCCTTCCTTTCTTTCTTTCTCTCTCTCTCTCTCTTTCTTTCTTTTTTTAAAGATTTTATTTATTTATTTGACAGAGAGAGACATAGCGAGAGAGGGAACACAAGCAGGCGGAGTAGGAGAAGGAGAAGCAAGCTTCCCGCCAAGCAGGGAGCCCGATGCAGGGTTCGATCCCAGAACCCCGGGATCACGACCCGAGCCGAAGGCAGACGCCCAACGACTGAGCCATCCAGGCGCCCCTCTTTCTTTCTTTCTTTCTTTCTTTCTTTCTTTCTTTCTTTCTTTCTTTCTTTCTTTCTTTCTTTCTTTCTTTCTTTCCTTCCTTCCTTCCTTCCTTCCTTTCTTTTTTCCTTCCTTCTTTCTTTTCTTTTCCTTTCTTTCTCTCCGCACCCCTTTTGGGCCTTGAACTCATGACCCTAAGATCGAGTTACATGCTCTGTTGACTGAGGCTAGCCAGGTGCCTCCCCCTCACCACCAAGTTTCCATTTTTCTTTTGAGATTTTCTGTTTGTTTTCTGATTGGGTCCATGTTTTCCTTTCAGTCCTTTAATATTATGTAATAGTTAACTGTTCTAAAGTCTTTGCTACTTCCATCATCATCATTTTTGAATTTCTGTTGATTTTTTTTTCTCTATACGTCATGGGTCACAATTTTTGCTTTTTCACCTTTCTAATAATTTTTGGTTTTTCATAATATTGGATAATATAGACACTAGGCCATTGAATGTCTGGATCCCATTGGCTTTCTTAATAGAGTTTGGTTTTGACAGACTGTTAATTTGCTTGTGCATCAGCTTCTCTCCAGGGCTTGTTTTAAGGCTTTAATAAAAGTGGGTCTAGATTAGCCTTATTCCTAAAGTGTTGGCTTTCTGGGTCTCTCCTGAATCTTGGAGTATTCAATGAAGTCTCTAACTGGGTGTTAGGAACTCAGATGTCTCCTCCCATCCATGTATGAATGAGCACCAGTAGTTGTTCTGCTCATGCTAGTTGATAGTTGTTTTTGCCTAGCTTCTGTAGAATCTTTCAGTGAACCCGCTCAGCTTAATATTTGACAAAAGATTCAGGGGTGCCTGAGTGGCTCAGTCAGCTAAGCATCCAACTCCTGATTTTGACTCAGGTCATGATCTCAGGGTTGTGAGATTGAGCCCCATGTAGACTCCACGCTCAGTGCAGAGTCACTTGAGATTTTCTGCCTCTCTCTCCTCTGCTTGCCCACACATGTGGCGGCTCTCTCTTCCTGGCTCTCAAATAAATAAAATCTTAAAAAAAATATGTTTGACTAAAGATTCCTGGGCAGATTTCCAAACTTTCATCTTTGTACAGTTTTCTCTGATACCCTGCCCCATAAACTCTAGCTACTGGAGCACTTTCTAACTCAGATTATCTGCTTAGATCAGTGAGACTGCCATCTTCTGTCCACGCCCCCGCCCCCCATTCTATAGTCTGTAAATTGCCTCTAGGCAGAAAAAAGGATTTTTCTTGGGATTTACCTTGATTCCCTTCTGAGATCACAGTCTTGTGTTGGCTCTCACCCAACATCTGAAAATAATTATTTCATATTTACTTAACTAGTTTTATGCTTGGCAGAAGTTTCATCTTTTTTTCTTTTTTTCCCCAGAAGTATTATTTGTGTCAGTTATTCCTATACATTTGGAAGCAGGAGTCTCAGAGTGTATTTAGCACAGTGGGGTTTTTTATCTATTAGGACAGTTTATTCTATTCTAATTATATCCTATTTTTCTTTACTTTTTTTTTTTTTTTTTAAGATCTATTTATTTTTAGAGAGCACAAGCGGGAAGGGCAGAGGGAGAGGGAGCGGGAATATCAAGCAGACTCCACGCTCAGTGTGGAGCCCAACGTGGGGCTCTATCCCACAACCCTGAGACCACCATCTGAGTCAAAACCAAGAGTCAGAGGCTTAATCAGCTGTGCCACCGCAGTGACCCATGCTTTACCCTTTCTAGAGCATAGTGTTAGTATTTTAAAATTTAACTCCTACTGGAAGATAACAGTCTACAACGTTCTAGTATTTTTGAAACTGTTATGTTTAATTTTCAATTAACATATACCCATGTTATAGACAAGAGAACATATAGAGCACTGTGGCATTCATTCCCTACCAAGGGAAACCCTTATAGTTCTGAAATTTCAAGAACTCCCAAGTACAAGAGTTTTAGAGATAGGATTGTAGACTTCTATTTTTTTTTTTTTTTTTAAACAGTCTCCATGCTGGGCTTGAACTCACAACCCTGGGATCAAGACCTGAGCTGAGATCAAGAGTCAGATGCTGAACTGACTGAGCCACCCAGGCACCCCTGTAGACTTGTAGTTTTATTTAATTGGATGATTCCGCTGTAGAGAGCTTAATGTCTATCATGACGTTTTATGAAACCTGTTTTAAATGAATTGAATATGAAACTTTTTTTCAAAGTATACTGTATATAATATTTTTGCATGTTTTCCTAAGTAAAAGTTCCTTAAAAACTTACTTTCAGCCTATGGGATTGGTTAAGGCATTAAGAATCTTGTCATGATGCCTTCGTTTTATATAGTTCTGTAGAATTAACTTTAGTGTTAGTGTTACATGGGATTTGAAAAATAAGCAAATCTATTTTTTTTTTCATTTTGTACATCTTTTTGAATGGTTCAAAAAAGGAATTTTTATATATTTTATATTTGTTATTTTTTCTGTTAAACTAGGAATACTACTCTCATTTGTAATGAGTGACCTGTTGTAGAAGTAGTGCTTTTAGGAGAAAAAGATTGGGATCCATTTCCTTAAATACATACTGATTCTTGAGTGTGAAGAAATGAATTCTTAGCAGTTTTTTGGAGGAGTATGTCATTTTGAATTAGTTTTACAGGTCACATTGACAGGAGATAATTGGTTTAATGGCAACAAGTGTAATTTTAATATGGAAGACTGCCAGATTTTATTAATTGAGAACATAATCATTAGGAATTGAAACTTAATTATTGGTCTGAAATGTGTGATAAAATAAAAAGCTAGGTAGTATACTATTATCACATTTAAAGAAAGTGGCGTTTGTTTTTTAATTTTCATTTGGTAAACTCAATTATGTGGGGGAATTATCCCAATTAGTTAATTATTCTGTGTGTGTTCATTTTTCTCACCTTTTGGCACTTTTATTGCCCATTTATTTGACTAAAATAATAAGTAAGAAAAGAAACAAGGTGAGGGGCTCCTGGGTGGCTTAGTCGGTTAAGCCTCTGACTGTTGGTTTCAGTTCAGGTCATGATCTCAGGGTCCTGAGACCGAGCCCCAAGTTGGGCTCTGTGCTCAAGAGGGGAGTCTGTTTGAGATTTTCCCTCTTCCTCTGCCTCTCCCCCCCACCCCCCCATGCACTTCTCTCTAAAATAAATATATCTTTAAAAAATAAAAACAAGGTGAGATAATGTTTGAATTTGATTAGAAGATCTGTTAAAAGATTATAGGCTTTTAAATTTTTTTTTAAAGATTTTATTTATTTGACAGAAAGAGTGAGCACAAGCAGGGGGAGCAGGAGAGGCAGAGGGAGAAGCAGGTCACCCTGCTGAGCAGGGAGCCTGGTGCAGGGCTCGATCCCAGGCCCCACCCAGGCGCCCCAGCTTTTTAAATTTTTATTTTTTAAGTAGGCTCCATTCCCAATGTGGCACTTGAACTCACACCCTGAGATTGAGAGAGTCGAATGCTCTACTGATGGAGCCAGCAGGCACCCCAAAACGATAGGCTTTTTTTTTTTTTTTTTTTTTAAAGAGAGGGAGTGTGAGTGGGGGTTGGGGGTGGGGGAAAGAAGGAGAGAGGGAATCTTAAGCAGGCTCCACGTCCAGCGCAGAGCCCAGTGTGGGGCTAGATCCTGTCAGGACCTTGAGATCATGACCTGAGCTGAAATCAAGAGTCAGACATTTAACCGACTGAGCTACCCAGGTGCCTCCCCCCGCAACAAAAACTGTAGCCTTTAATAACATTTATGATAATAAAATTAATAAAATTTATATATATGTTGGGAAGAACTCTCATCTGAGCTTCGGAGGGCCTGGGATGTAGTCTAAATTTTGCCAGTAACTAGGTAAATTGCTTGTTTTCTTAATCTTGTGCAATAAGGATTGAACCTTTTATTCTTAGTTTACAGGAGTATCATGAAGATTAAATGAGATGTTAGTGTGCAATCCCTTTGAAAAATGTGGTGCTGTAAACAGTGTAAGGTATTTCCAGTAAGACCAAGAAAAAAACAACTGGAATCCTGAGTATTTTAAGTTCAACTATACAAAATAAAGTCACATTGTGCATGTCAAGTAAGAATATCAACATCTATGATTTTTATATTCTTGTTAATTATATTTATACAGGTTCACATTTATACTGTGGGACAGTAGACTTCTGTAGTTTTTGGATTAAAACCTTATTAAAAAATCAGAATGTTAATAGCAGTTGCCTCTGTAATGGGATATAGCTTAATTTCCTTCCTTCCTTCCTTCCTTCCTTCCTTCCTTCCTTCCTTCCTTCCTTCCTTCCTTCCTTCCTTCCTTCCTTCCTTCCTTCCTTCCTCCCTTCCCTTCCCTTCCCTTCCCTTCCCTTCCCTTCCCTTCCCTTCCTCTTATCCTTACTCCCTCCCTCCCTCTCTCTCTCCCTCTCTTTCTTTCTGCTTTCTACAGTGGCATTATATCTCTTGTGTTAGAGGTTTTCTTTTTTAAAAAACTTTTTTCTTCCTATTTTTTTTTTTTTTTTCCTGTGCTACACTACTCAACTGTAGTAGAAAGGTAGTTGTAATGGCTAGCTGTAATGGCTCTGAATCCAGATTGTCTGGTTTAAATCTTTTTTTTCCATCACCTAGTAGCCGTGTGACGTTGGCCAAATTTTATAATCTCCCTGGACCTCAAGTATCTCATCAAAATGAGGATAAAAAGAGTGCTTACTTTGTACCATTGTGAGATTAAATGAGTTTTCCCTGTAAAGTATTTAGCACAGTACCTGGCATTCAGTAAATGCTCAATAAGTATTAGCTGTTAGTACTGTTTTACATGTTTTTTCCTGGCAAGTGATCTCCAGGATTTAAGGACTCTTTCTGATACTCAGCAAAGTACTTAAGACTACATAACAAGTTTATTGTCTGAAGTCAGTTTTTAAAACCAGAGCTATTTGATTGATAGGTAGCTGTTCACTGTTTGACTAATTCCTTGAAGTAAATTTTTCCATTCATAATGTTACTGGTATGTAAAAATTACCTACAAATATAATGCTAGGATTATGACATAGTGATCACACTTTATGTGGTTTGTTTACTTGAGCAGAGAAGACCTACACTCCTTTTGTACCATATTTATTGTATTGGCTTTGGTAAATTTAAGCCTTAGGTATAAATTTTTAATCCAAAGTAAATTAAAAGATACTAAGTTTTTGCTGACCTACTACTGAACTATTAGTTCAGGTAGGTTATTAATTTTAGGTATTTTTTGTTGCTTTCATGTATTTTTTTGTAATCTCAGCTTTTAATAAATGTTCACATTTTTCTTGTCTTTTGGTGAAGATACGTTTTTATTTTTGTTTATTTTGATGTAATTAAGCACCTCTAATGTGTTTATGGGCTGTTAGTATAACCTCTTTCGGGTTCATTTTTTCAAGACCCTTCCCCAATTATTATTACTCTTTTTTAAAGATTTTATTATTTGCAAGAGAAAGTGCACAGAGGGAGAGGGAGAAGCAGACTCCCTGCTGAGCAGAGAGCCCGATTCGGGGGCTTGATCCTAGGACCTTGAGATCATGACCTGAGCTGAAATCAAGAGTTAGATGCTTGACCAACTGAGCCACCCAGGCACTCCTCCTTGCCCAATTTTTTAATGAGCTGTCTTTTTGATATTGACTTATAGGAGTTCTTTATATTATATATAGAGATATAGGATCTTTGTTGGGCATTGCATATGTCTTCTCTGGCTAGCCTTTTTTTTTTTTTTTTTTAAAGATTTTATTTATTTGAGAGAGAGATTGAGCAGGTGGAGAGGCAGAGGCTGACTTCCCCACTGAGCAGGGAGCCCAATGCGGGGCTTAATTCCAGGACCCTGGGATCATGACCCGAGCCAAAGGCAAATGCTTAACCAACTGAGGCACCCATATGCCCCTGAGTTACCTTTTATTAAAAGTATTTTAAACATTTAAACTTTCCTGTTGAAGGGATAAGGGAGCTTGTCAACCTAATGTATAATGAAGATATTTTAAAATGTTTTATTGGGAAGCTGTATTGTTTTACCTTTTTCATTTAGATTTGTGATGCTTTTAGAATTTTTCTTTTGTTCAGAAGGGTCATTGTTTGGCCTCATGAAGTTTCACCTTACATATTTAAGACTTAGTACTCAGCAATTTTTAGCAACAGATGCATGGGGACTCTGCTAATTTATTTTTTCTATCTTTTTTCTCTATACTTCAGTTTGGGTAGTTTCTATTGCTATGTCTTCCATTTCACTGATTTTTTCTTCTACGGTGTCGATACCTTTAATCTGATGACATTTTCATTGTATATATTTTTCACCTCTAGAAGCACTATTTAGTTCTTTTTTATATGTTCTGTTTCTCTTGTCACATGTTTATATTTTCCTTAAACTCTTGAGCATTTAGTTGTCTTGATATTTTGACCTCATTATTTAATCATTTCTCTTATTTCTCCTGGTTATGGATCATGTTTTCTTGCTTCTTAGCTTATATAATAATATTTTATTGGATGCTGTGTATTTATGAATTTTACATTGCTTTATATGACTTATCTGTCTTTAAAGAGTGTTGGACTTTGTTAATAGCAGACAGTGAAGGTACTTGTATATCAGCCTAGGGCTTTGTTTAGGGTGGGTCTAGAGTACACATACTCTAGGGATAGTTTTTGTCTTCTGCTGAGCAGACCTTTTTGCAGTGTTTACTGAATTCTGCAGGTGTTCATTGAAGACTCCATTCTGGCTATTTGGAATTCTCAGTACCATGTGAACCCTGAAAATTCTTGAATCCACTGCTTCCTGGTCATTCTTTGTTTGGCCTCATGAAGTTTTCCCTCTACATATTCAAGACTTAGCACTCATAGTTTTCAGCAACTGATGCATTTGGACCCCCTGCAGATTTTTAAATTTCTTTCTCTGCAAGTTCCATCAGCATTTGCTTTACCATTTGGTTGGCCTCATTGAACTTCATTCAGTCTTTGTCTCTTCAACTCTGTGTGGACTGTTGTGCTCTGCTTGGGATCCTTCTCCCTGTACTATGATCTATAGAGCAGGGGCATTTCTAAGTCTGTCATCCCCGCCCCCTCCCCCCATGGTTCACAACCCTGTGCTGCCTATTGTACAATGTCTGACAATAGTTATTTCATATGCTTTGTCCATTTTTGTTGTGTATAGGAAGTAGAAGGGCAAGTTCAACCTCACTTATTCCATCATGGCCAAAAGTGGAAGTTCCCTTACTGTATTTTTACAGAAATAAATTTTCAGAGGTACACCTGGGTGGCTCAGTCAGTTAAGCGTCCCACTCTTGATCAGCTCTTGATCTCAAGCCCCATGTTGGGCTCCACACCAGGCATGAAGCCTACTTAGATAAAATTAAAAAAAAAAAAAGAAAAAGAAAAGTTTTCAGAAAGCTAATTGAGGATTTTAAGAATAATGCCCTTAAACTGTTCTTTGTATGTATATAGTTCCTGGAAAACATTGACACATCAGGAGTGTCCCTTTGAACTAGTGTTTACATCATAACTATACCTAATTATTATAAGAAAAACACACTGTAGTTAGGCTTTCTGCTGAGTAAATAGAAACATGAAATTTAATTACTTTGTTATGTTTCTTTGACTACATATGATTAATGATAGCTCTGAGTTACTGCTGCTGCTTTCCCTTCCCTCTTATCCCCAGATAACTCTGCCTGTTGAGTGTATAGTTGATTATGGGGAGGGAGGGCAGGAAATTAGGAAGCTATTGTAGAGAAATTGGGACTAATGGTACCTACTAGAGGATGGAAGTATGAGTGAAAGAAAGCACCAAAGATAAATAGGGCTTGTTTGTTTTTGTTTTCTTTACATCTGGTTGGGTGAGTTGAGGGAAAAGCATCTACTGAGATGATGAAGACTTGGTGCAGAACAGATTCTGGGGGAAGAATTCAGTTGTGTTTTGGATATATTAAGTTTAAGATGAGAAACAGCAAAGTAGAGGTGATGAGGACATAGTTGTTATAGAACAATTCTGTAGTTGTTCTAGCGTTGAGCTTAAGCAGTTGATTTCTTTGATGCCAAATGTAAAATTTTACATTTTCATTGTTTTGTTTCTACATTTTTTTCTGCTGTGATTTTGTCATCATTTGCATTAAGTTTCCCAGATTTTGATGGTAGTTGTAAGTAAAATTTGCTTAAGTTTATGACCGTGAATTCTGGCATAGATTATTATATCTTTTAGATGCAGGCTTTTTCCTGTAACAAATAGAATGGTTTAAAAAATAATTATTGGGGCACCTGGGTGGCTCAGTCGGTTAGGCATCTGACTCTTGATTTTGGCTCAGGTCTTGATCTCAGTGGGGTGAGTTCAAGCCCTGCATTGGGGTCCACGCTGGGCATGGAACCTACTTAAAAAAAAAAAAAAAGCATTAAAAAACATAATTGTTATTAGTGAAACCACATATTGATACCTGAAAGTCAAATAGCACTAAAACATGATAAAAAAATATGTCCCCTTCTCCCCTACCCCCTCACCCTTTCACCTTCCCACTTCAGAATCAAGCACTCTCTTAGCCATTTTCTTTGGTATTTGCTTTCTTGTTGCTTAGTAATATACCACTGTACTTGGTACATGACTTTTAGAAAACATTTGTTGACTTCTGGTTATGGAAAAGAAGGACTTAGAACATCATTCACACATTCGTCCACTTTCCTTTTCCTCATTACCCTGTCATAGTTGTATCACAACATTTTGATAAACTGGCACTGAATATTTACATTTTTATAATTATGCATGTATTGTTTACTGTTAAGCTAAATATTACACTAAGACCATACTTTCTTATACAAGCCTTTATTTCTCCTGAGTTAATACTTGCTCATGCAGTTGGTTTTCTGTAGACGTATTTCTCATTTTTCCCAAATGTGTCTGAATTTCTGTCATTTGCTTATAAATAATAATTTCCATATTATGAAATATATTAGTTCCATTTTGCCCTTACTGGAAACCTATTCCATGGTGGCCTTTGGCTTCCTTTTTTATTTTGGAGTGGTTGTTCTCTAGTTCTTTTTTCTGCATTAGATTTATTTACCAAGTGCCATATTGTCTTGTTTTGTTTGATTCTTTTTAATGGTTTCATAAGGAAGAATGCATAGAGATAAAATTTTAGCTTTCTGAGAAGCCTGTGAGTGTCCTTTTCACAACTTGATTGATAATTTGGCTGGGTGTAGCATTCTAGGTCGAAACTTGATTTCACTCTGAACTTTGAAGGCTATGTATAGATGTTTTCTAGTTTTTAGCAGTATTCCATTATTACTTTAGAGTAAAATTTCAGTGATATTCTAAATACAGATCCTTTTTATGTGACTTTTTTCCCCCTCTGGAGGCTTTTCTTTATTTTCAAGGCTTTGAAATTTCATTATGATGTGCCATGGTATAGGTCTTTTTTTTCTTTTTCATTATTTTGCATGCCACTTGTTCATCCCTGTGGCTTGAGAGACTTCTTTCCTTCAGTAAGAAGAAAATATTATTTTAAAATACAATTTCCAGACCTTTATTTTCTTTCAGTTTTCATTTTCTATAACACTTGCTGGACATTTTGGAGTGAGCTGATGATTTCTTATTTTTCCTAACCTATATTCTGTCTCTTTGTGTTGCTTTTACTTTCTGTATTTGAATCTTCTGTATTTGTTTTTTTTTTTAGTGGGATTTAGGAGAATATGGAAATAACATTTGATCACTCTGTGTATTTAGTAATCAAAATTTTAGTATTGAATTTAAAATTGCATTTCTTCCTAAACTCGATTTTTTCTTTTTTGTTTTGACAGAGATGTTATGAACATAAACAGTATCGAAATGGGTTGAAATTCTGTAAACAAATCCTCTCTAATCCCAAATTTGCAGAGCATGGAGGTAAGTATAAATAACATATACTTGTAAGTGTAAGTAAATAAAGCTTTGCTAACTTGTTTGACTTCACTTATTTGGATTCTGTTACTCTCAGCTGCCCTAACTATTTTTCAGAGAGAATGGACCTTCTTTGACTCTTGTGTGAAGATGTTTTAATACTGTCATTTGAATTTAATGTTAAGAAAACTATAACACGTTCTACTTGATTTCTGGTTTATTCCTGCTTTGAAGATTAATGCTGTAGGAAAGGCAGAGGAAATTAGTAAGGACAGATATGTTTAGATTTAATAAATAAGCTCATTTAAGATATTAGAGAAATTTGCTTTAGAACTTTTGTTGAGCTGGAAAAATTTGATTTCTTACATTAAGCTTATTTAGAAAGTGTCCATTTGGTCCTTAGCTTATGAGCTAGCATCTTTTTATTCAGCATTGTATCTTAGTTTTTCAAGACCGTCATGTTTAAGACATGATTTGTATATTGTGACGTTCTGAAAATTTACATAGGTTTTGCCTATGGGAGGGTAGAAGATTGGACAGTGAGATGTTAGTAGGGTAAGAGGAGAGTGTGTAGCTAAACTTGTGAAGATGCATGGGAAAACTAAGCTTTCGCAAGTCTGATTTGTACAGTTAGGAAACATGGCTCTTCAGTAATTAATTTGATAATCTCTTAGTATCGAAGAAAAAGGAGAGAGTAATAGTTCTCTATCGGCTCTCTTTACTCCTGTGTATTTTTACTATAATAAGATTGGAGGTGGAAAGCAGGGGGAATGAAACCACCTAAATTTATCTCTTTTTTTTCCTTGTTAAAAAATATTTTGGGGGGCGCCTGGGTGGCTCAGCTGGTTAAGCGACTGCCTTCGGCTCAGGTCATGATCCTGGAGTCCCAGGATCGAGTCCCGCATCGGGCTCCCTGTTCGGCAGGGAGTCTGCTTCTCCCTCTGACCCTCCTCCCTCTCATGCTGTCTCTCATTCTCTCTCTCTCAAATAAATAAATAAAATCTTTAAAATATATATATATTTTTTGTTAGGTGGATGGTGTGTTATATGAAGTGCCATAATTTAATTGAAAGTATTTTAACAGTACATAAAATGATGGTTTGTCTTAGACTCACTGGTAGTACAGAGTTTCGTTAATTAAGGTACTTTAAGATGTTTGGTAAAACTTGTATAAATAGACAGGGCGCCTGGGTGGCTCAGTCGTTAAGCGTCTGCCTTCGGCTCAGGTCATGATCCCGGGGTCCTGGGATCGAGCCCTGCATCGGGCTCCCTGTTCCGTGGGAAGCCTGCTTCTCCCTCTCCCACTCCCCCTGCTTGTGTTCCCTCTCTCACTGTGTTTCTGTCAAATAAATAAATAAAATCTTTTTATGCTTCGTAACATGCATGTTATAAAATTAGAAATCTTTTTTCTTTTCCTTCTCTGAGAACTTAGTATTTCTCTGAACTCTCTTAATCTTATTGATTGTAAATAACAGGTGCCTGACGTTTTCCCTGTTGTGTGTTTTGTAGTAATCCCAAAGAATCATTTAAAAATTTATGAAAATCAGAAATGTTAGAAAATTTATGTGGATGGTTTAACCATTGAACAGTGGACTTAATCTTAATGTAACTTGAGTTCACAGAAATAAAGTCTGTTTTAAGGTAAAGTTTTCCGTACTTTAAAGGAGTGCTTGATTATATGAGGTGACTCCATGGAATTCCCTTGAAGAACAGTAATAGAGTCGTTGTATCTTGTTAGCACATGAATTACCAGATAATTATGCATCTTTGTATCTTTTTATTTAAAAAAAAAAAAATTCTGGGGATGCCTAGACTATAGAAATGTGTGTTTCCTTGGTTTGTCAAATTTTAAAATATTTTAATTCTGTAGAAGTCTGAATGTTTTCCAAATAATCTTCTTGAAAGTTTAAGTTCTTAGAATAATGTAACATTTGTTTTTGAGATTATGATTACTTCTTTGTTGATTATTTTTAATGTTTAATTACTTTTTTCTTCCTTTTCTTTCTCTCTCTTTTTTTAAAAAACAGAAACCCTGGCTATGAAAGGATTAACATTGAACTGTTTGGGGAAAAAGGAAGAAGCTTATGAATTGGTTCGTAGAGGTTTGAGAAATGACTTGAAGAGTCATGTGTGTATCCTTTTTGAGATATGTTTAAGGATTGGACTGGGGTGTCTTAAGCTAAGACAGCAATTTGGGAGTCAGAAGTCTTAGATTCCTCTTGCTGTGTAATTCCAAAGTTTTAAATTGAATTAACAGCTGTCTTCATGAACATTTTTATGTACCTACCCTGTTCTAACATTACTTCTGTTCAGATAAATTGGACTTGCCTTTTAAAATACCATAGTCCCACCTTATCCGCAGTTTCACTTTCTGCAGTTTCAGTTACCCGAGGTCAACTGAGGTTTGGAAGCACATGATTCTTCTGACACATTGTCAGGTCAGTAGTGGTATTACACTACGTCACAGTGCCTGCGTCTTTCACCTCACTTCATCTCATCACGTAGGCATTTTATCATCTCACATCACAAGGAAAAGGGTGAGTACAGTATAATAAAATATTTAAGAGAAAGAGAGACCATGTTCACGTAACTTTTATTACAGTGTATTATTATAATTCTATTTTGTTATTGTTGTTAATCTCTTACCATGCCTAATTTGTAAATTAAACCTTATCATAGGTATGTGTGTATAGGAAAAAACATAGTTATATATAGGTTTCAGTACTCTTGGTTGTTTCAGGCAGTTTTTGGGAGTCTTGAAACCCCCACAGATAGGGGGGTTCTATATTTATGAAAGCTCTTCCACAATTACAAATAAAGAAGCACGCTGCAAATTTTATCATCATTACAAATTTAGAAAAAAATATACAGTAGGAATAGTAGACAAATAGTATACTGATGAAGGACACAGGCTTTGGAGTATGCTTCCCTTAGGTTTGAATTTCACCTTATCTTCTTTTTGTGATCTTAGGACTTAGTTTCCTAGTATATAAAATGAGGAGAACCATATCCATCTCATTGTGGTGTCTTGAGGATTTAATGATGAAATATATTAGATGTTTAACATAGTTTCTGATAATGCCAAGGTACTATACCAGATAAATTTTAACAGAAGTGTGAAGTTAGGAGCAAGTACAAATGTCTGAAGGAAGATAGAGAAAAAATTGTGGGTTGCTCTTTTTTAAACAGTTTTTTAACAACATTTCTTTACCTATTTTGTGAGCTGATACAGTTTTTAGTGCTGAGACACTTAGAATTTGAGGTGTTTACCAGACTTCTGGCATACTACAGATGAAGAAAAGTTAGGGATTTTGCTGTTGAGGAATTTACAGTCTGGTGAAGGAAGGTACTTACTGGAAGCATATACAGAAACATGTTTGAGTATTACATAAAGCATTACAGCTTGTTCAAAAATTATCACTAATCCAGTAAAGCAGAAATGAGTTGGGAGTAAGCAGAAACTCTAGGGTAAAAAGGACTAATTAGTAAGACTGTTGTAGATCCTTTTTCATCATTTTTAATGATTGGGCAGTGTTCTGTATGTATTTACTTAAATTTATTTGTGTTCCTCTTGATGGACATACGTTTCTTTAAATTTTTAGCAGTGTTAAACCCCTCCTAAAGTGTAGATTTTTAGGAGGTGAAGTTTAGAGGCAGTTAAAAGATAGTTGCAGTGCTCAAGAAGTGATGACGTCCTGAAATAAAGGTAATGGGGGCCAGATTATGAAGGGTAGTGTGTCTTAGGCTTTTAAAAACATGTACCAGCCAAATGAGAAGATTGTGTTAAGCTTTACTTTGTCATTTATAGTATGAAAGCAAGGATTTTTCAAATAAAATTTATGGTATTAAATATGTATTTTCAGTTACATGTGCCATCCTGGACATTATGTATTTAACTGACTCTGTTGAGGATCCCTGGTATAAAAATTGGTAGATTGAAAAGTTTGATCTGAGAAACACTACAAGTTTCTGAAAGGGAAGTGAATTATTTTCTTTTGATTTTGTGGGGTTTTTTGTTTGTTTTTAAGAAAGATTACTCTGGAGAGCATAAAAGCAGAGAGACTGAAGGTGGGAGGATGGGTGACTGTGCAGTAATCAAGATCTAAAGTGAAAAGGACCTGTATTAAGGGAGTGGGATTATTTACATATTTCCCCCCTTTATAGTAGCATTTTTTTACAACCAACTGCAGTTTACTTATCTGTGCCCTTACTACAAATTTTTTGAATGCAGGAAATAGTCCATTTTGGTCACCTACACCCTGATTAATAAGATATTTTAATAATTATTTGCTAAATGAATTTTTATCTTATATGTGGTTTTTATCTTCTATGTTGACTTTTAGGAACTTTGTACTGCACTAAGCGATCTATACTAAGGATCTTGTTAGCTAAAGAAAAGTACATGATGTAAAATAATTGTCATGTGTATACCCATTCCCTCTTTTTTCTTTTAAAAGTAAAGATAATTCCAGGGGCACCTGGGTGGCTCAGTCGTTTATGCATCTCAGGGTCCTGAGATCCAGACCAGTGATGCAGAGCCTGCTTGGGATTTTCCCTCTCCCTCCGCGTACTGCACGCCCTCCCCACCCTGCACTCATGTGCGCATGCACACTTACTCTCAATAGATAATTCATAACATTTATTGAGCATTTATTTTGTATGAGTCTTTTCCATTTAGTTATGAAACTATGCTGTATAGACTTTCTATTTACATTTTATAATTGAGGAAACATAACAAGACTAACTTACCAAGGTCACAGCTAATAAGACAGGTGAGACATATTTTCTTTGGCTCAAAAAGCTGTGTTGTTTTCCAGTGTGTTAAACTTCTATCTTTATATTCTCTCTCTTTTTTTTAAAGCTTATACTTTTATAAATAGCTGTAGTTTTCTGAGTTTCTTGAAGAATATTATTGGAATATTATTTCTTGACTTGTAGGTTGTGTCCTTAACTAAATCCTTTAGGTTGGCATGTTTATGGCCTTCTCCAGAGGTCAGACAAGAAATATGATGAAGCCATTAAGTGTTATAGGAATGCGTTAAAATGGGATAAAGACAATCTTCAAATCTTAAGGGACCTTTCTTTACTGCAGATTCAAATGAGAGATCTTGAGGGTTACAGGGTAAGTAAAATAGCCAATTTTTTAATTCTAAGGGGAAAGTAGTATTAAAATATTTAAAACTTTTTTGAGTACTTACTGAAAACAAAATTTTCCGTTCTTAAACAGAATTTAATTGAATCTTACTCATCTCCTCCTAGTAGTGATTGTGTATATTATGACTGGACTAATCAGATTTTTAAAATAAATTATTTTACTCTGAGGCAGAATTGGATTACTGTGTAGAATGGAGTTAATTCAGTCAATATTAACATTGACGGTCCTCAAATAGGCAATGCCTTTGTCTGCTAGTAACATGTAAATACAACCTTTAGTTCTCACATTTTTCTGGAAAGCCTATTTGTTTCTTCTTTTTACCTCCATTGAGACTATTCTTTGTGCCTGTATTTTAACCCTTAAATCAGTCTATTAATTTAGATCTGTATAGCCATGTGTAGTACCTGCTCAGTTGTTTTCTATAGATCTTAACGCAGTAGTTGGGCCCTGTATTTTTAAAAAGGTTTTTCTGCTGTACTCCTTTCCATCCTGTCTCTCTCTTTTTTAAGTAGTTCAGGAAGTAATAAAGCGGTCTGGTCTTAAGTTTTAAAACAGTTACAAGATTATCTTGGAGGCTTCATTGTACTTCTTACCAAATATTATTTTGCTCTTATGGAGCTACACAATATGGATGTCTGAAGCTGTTTTCTGTTATTATTCCCAGGATTGTGTTGCAAATTGCTCAGCATTGTTGGGTAAATTAATATGATCTTTTTAGGAGCATTTGCTTTCACTGTAAACCTAAGGAAAAAATGTGGTTTTTTTCCCCTTTAAAGGAAACGAGGTATCAATTACTTCAGCTTCGCCCTGCACAGAGAGCATCATGGATTGGTTATGCTATTGCTTACCACTTATTAGAAGATTATGAAATGGCAGCAAAGATTTTAGAAGAATTTAGGAAAACACAACAGGTAACAGCCAGAAGCCAGACCTAGTAAACTGGGTCTAATTCTAAGTATAATGATAAAAAAGAAGTGTATATAGACTTGCAAACTTTTTATTTTGAAATAGTTTCAAACTTCAAGAAAAGTTGCAAGAATAGTACAAAGAACTCCAGGTAGGAGTTCAGTCACATTAACTGATTATTAATACTTGACACATTTACTTTACAATTTCTATTATCTACTTATCTTTTTAAATTTTTTTCCTGAAACATTTGAGAGTAATGCAGAGACCATGATCTTCTACTCCTAAATCTGTCAGTGTGATACTTCCTAAGAATAACTCTATAGTTATTAACTCTATACACAGTACCATGTAGATTATCAAAAATTAGGAAATTTAACATTGATAGACTGTTAATATCTAATCCATGGCCCATATTCAAAATGTATTAATTGTCCTATTTATATCCTTTCTAAGATTTTCCCCCCATTACTAGAAGCATACTTTATATTTAGTTATCAATTCTTTCCAGTCTGATTTAATCTGGAAGTTTTGAAGACTTTCTTTGTATTTCATGACATTGAAATTTTTGAAGAGTACAGCAAGTGCTTTGTAGAATGTCCATCAATTTTTATTTCTTTGCTGTTTCTTCATTATTAGATATAGTTAAGAATTTTTGGCAGGAAACTACAGGAGTTATGTTTAGCCCTTCTCAGTTCATCACTTTGAGAAGTGTAAGGTCTGTTTGTTCCATTTAATTAATTGGTTAAGGTGGTGTCTGTCAGGTTTCTTTATTTAAAAATTGTTATTTTTTTCCTCTTTGTATTTAGTAAACAGTTTGAGATTTTCTTGCCTGTTCTTCATCAAACTTACCACTAATTTTAACATTCATCGATTGTGGTTCTTGCCTGAATCAACTGTTCTATGATAGTTGCAAAGTGGTGATTCTCTAACTCTCTAATTTTTTCTAGATTTATTATTTTACATTCTACTGTTAAGTAAGAGCTTTCCTTTCTCCCCTACTTACTTATTAAGGACTTAGGGATTCTTACTTTATTCAGTGAGTTATAAGTTAATATTGTCATTTTTTTACTTAGTTGCTCTCTAGACAGATATTTAAGAATTTTTAGAAAATGAATTTTATCAGTTATTATCCTTTGACTTCTTTTATCTATTTTGAGTGTATAAACAGTTTTCTAATACGAAAACAAAATTCTTACTGTTAGTATTCTTTATATCCATATATAGACATCCCCTGATAAAGTGGATTATGAATATAGTGAACTCCTTTTATATCAGAACCAAGTTCTTCGGGAAGCAGGTCTCTATAGAGAAGCCCTGGAACATCTTTGTACCTATGAAAAGCAGATTTGTGATAAACTTGCTGTAGAAGAAACCAAAGGTATTTAAAAAAAATTTTATTTATCTATTTATTTTATTTTATTTTATTTTTATTTTTTTTTTTTTTTAAAGATTTTATTTATTTTTTTATTTGAGACAGAGAGAATGAGAGACAGCATGAGAGGGAGGAGGGTCAGAGGGAGAAGCAGACTCCCCGCCGAGCAGGGAGCCCGATACGGGACTTGATCCCAGGACTCCAGGATCATGACCTGAGCCGAAGGCAGTCGCTTAACCAGCTGAGCCACCCAGGCGCCCTCTATTTATATATTTTAAAGATTTTATTTATTTATTTGAGAGAGAGCCTGCGCATGCACAAGTGTGGGGGAGGGGCAGAGGGAGAAGCTTACTTCCCGCTGAGCAGGGAGCCTGACGTGGGGCTCTATGCCAGGACCCTGGGATCATGACCTGAGCCAAACCAAGAGTTGGACACATAACTGACTGAGCCGCCCAGGTGCCCCAAAGGTGTGTTTTTTTTAAAAGGATGTCATTTATTCTAGTATTTAGTTATGACAAAGAGCAAGACTAAAAAATCTAGTTGCTGCTGATAATTGCATATAATTCAGCATTTTGGTGATAGAAAATCTGTTTCTTGCTCATACACACTGTGAATAATTTGTAATGTCAGAAAATACACATTTCAACAATGGATATTAATATAAGAAAGAATAATTGCAAAATATAAAACCATTAAATGAAGTGACTCAAGATATTTTTCTTTAAATAAAATGTTTTTGGCTTGAAGATATTAATAGGGTTTGATCAAAACACAGGAGGTAATTGCTTAATTTTACAAGACAGGAATAAATTTCTTAGGAACAGCTTATTAACAAAACTGAATGTGTTATTGACAGTAATATTTACTGATAGTCTGTACTGAAGTATATATGGGGCAATTATGAGGTCTTTCTAGTTTATCTGGATGTCTTTCTGGACATAGAAAGAATATGAATTGAAACCAGAGATTTGGCTTTATGTGTGTGGATTGTGATAAGAGGGGTAGATTCCTAAAGATCTCCAGTGCTGCCATTTATTAGAAGGCCGAGAAAGGGGTGCCTGGGTGGCTCAGTCGGTTAAGCGTCTGCCTTCGGCTCAGGTCATGATCCCAGGGTCCTGGGATCGAGCCCCGCATCGGGCTCTCCGCTCTACGGGAAGCCTGCTTCTCCCTCTCCCACTCCCCCTGCTTGTGTTCCCCCTCTCTCTGTGTCTCTCTCTGTCAAATAAATAAATCTTTAAAAAAAAAAAGGCCGAGAAAAAGGAGTCTCAGTTTTAAAAGTTGAGGAACTGATCATAGAAAATGAAAGAAGAATAACAAAGTAACTGAAAATAGAAGTATTTTTCTAAGAATTACCATCTGAAATGTCTCTTTACCTGGCTTAGTCCAGGGAACTGACGTTTGCTGGTTTCAGATTCCTTTGGCTCTTGTTGAAGTTGAACACTAAAAAAGTGCGATACTTGAGCTTGCATAGTGGATATAACCATTATTTGCCAGATGAGCTTTCAGCAGAGGATAATGCTACTGGCAAGAAAAAAATGGAAGTCTCTACCTCTGCTGGAGCTCACTTGTGAACTATAGATCCAGAACAGCCGTCTTTCATTTGAGTTGATCATCCCTTAACAATCTATTAGTTATAAAGGGAGGGGATTTCTTACTTTATAGAAAGATCACAAGATTGGGAAAAACTAGTTCGGGTTCCTTCATTGGCTACTATAACTAGCTGTATGACCAGTCACAAGGCTTGGACCTTGGTTTCTTTATCAAAATACATGATAGTTTTCAAAATACTCTTAAGTACATTATTTCATTTAATCCTTTTGATAACTGTATTAGTGAGAAAGAATGACAGATCAAGTTAGGTGAGGATTCAGAATTGATCAGTGGATTTTAGGAATTTGGAAGTCATTGGTGATCTTAACAAAAGCATTTTCTGAAAATTTGGAAGGAGGGTGGTAAAAGCTCAAACAAATCAACTAGAATTAAATGACATTGGAAGTCAAGGAATTAAAGATAGCATGCATGGATGACTCAAAAGGACGTTTGTTGTCTAGGGCAACAGATAAGTGGGGTGGTGCTAGATGAAATGGAATACAGAATCAAAAGGTTTTTTACAGTATGTGCTTATACTCACTGGAGAATGATCCAGTAGAGACAGAATATTTAATACAACAGAGAAGATGTGATCTAGTGGATAAGTTGAAAGATTAGCTTTAGATAACAGTATGAATAGTTCATGGTAGCAAGGGAGGGTAGAATATATAGGCAAGTAGATATATAGATGTGGTGGATATTTGGGAGTTCTCTTCTAATTGCTTCCATTTTCTCAGTGAAATAGGAAACAGCCATCAGTTCATTCCAGAAAGTATTGGTACTTAGAGTGAGTCAGGTGATGGGGACGGGATATATAAAGAGAATAGAAAGGAACCGAGAGTAGAACATTAATCTTTGGAAATTCCAGTAATAAAGGCATTGTTAGTGGTCTGAATAATTTGCAAACTTCTGGAGCGGGTGAGTGGGCACAGTTAAGCAGAAAGTTTCATTGTTAATTCTTACACCACCAGTTCCTTCTACAAAGACGAGGTGGGAGAGAATTAAGGAAAGGAAATGTTGGATGGATGTAATGTAGGGGAGAAAAGTTGCAGGATTTTTTGTTCTCAGTGAAGTAGGCTTTTGATTAGTATAGAGCAGGTTTGTCAACCTTGGCACTGTTTTGGGACTGAGATGTTGTGGATGGAAGTTTCCTGTATGTTGTAGAATACTTAACAGCATACCCTAGCGTCTTCCTATCAGAATACCAGTAGTACTAGCCCATCACTTACTGTGATAACCAAAAAATGGCTCCTGATATTGGCAAAAGTGCCTTTGGCTGAGAGCCACTGAAATAGATGTGGAGAATATGGGCTTTTTTAGCCAAATTACTTGGATTCAAATCCTGATTCCAACAATTAACTATCTGAAAGTCCCTCAGCAAGTTTACTTAAGTTCTCTCTGCTTTAAAATGATGAAAATAATAGAGTTTTGAGAGTTGAATTACTTAATGCAGGTGAAACATTTAAAAGCCACTGGCAAACAGTGAACACTCGGTAAGTGTTCATTTTTATTGTCTGATGAGAGCAGAGGGTGCAGGGATGAAGTCATGCATGGTTTGAAAATAATACCTCTGGTGGATGGAAGCCTGTTAAGGGTAAGGAAAAGTGTACCTGAGCAGTGTTTGAGGCTCATTTGATTTTGGAGCTCATAGATTTCTAGTGAAACTGGTATCTCTGTCCGTTCATCTAATGACCTGCTTCCTTTTGTGAGAAGGTGTGTAACAAGCAAACATTTGGGGTTGATCCAGGCCTTAAAATTGGTAAATAAGGGAGCCTTAGGTTTTGAGACTGATTTTGATATTTGGGGTTGTTAATGTCATTTAGGGATGAGATTGGCTGTGCAGCCCAGAGAAGACCAGCAATGAGTCTATGAGTTACTGAAGGGTCTGAAGAAAAGGGAATGGTTTTTCTCTAAGATTGAAGGCTAGGATTAATGAGACAAGAATAAGCTAAACAAGACAGTTAAGCTTAAAGCAAGATAGGTGCCCTATTTAGTAGTTGGAAGAGCTAGAAAAAGCAGGTTTGAATGTGGCCATGACTGTGGGGTGCTATAGCTGAATCCTTTTATAATTGATTTGGAGATCATAAAGTTAGAGTGTTGAATTGGGTCAATAATTCAGACGTAAAATTATCTGTGTTATGTCAGGCATAATTAAGCAGTAGATGGTGGCTTGGTGACTGTGTTTAGTGAATTTGGGGAATAGCCTGGAGTTAGACAGTACCTGAATAATTGAGGATGTGGAGAGGATGGCATTTCTACATAAGAACTTCAAAAAAAAAAAAAGTGACATGGTAGTCTTGGTGAAGGGTATTGGGAATTCAGGAGGATACCAAACCACTTCCCAACATTGAAGAGGTTTTAAGAGGAAGTTTAAGGAAAAGTTTTAAAGAGATAATCAGAAGATATTTAGTTAATTAAATTTGTTTTTCATCAGGGGAACTTCTGTTGCAGTTAGGTCGTTTGGAAGATGCAGCTGATGTTTATAGAGGATTACAAGAGAGAAATCCTGAAAATTGGGCCTATTACAAAGGCCTGGAAAAGGCACTCAAACCAGGTAGTATTGTTTAAAATTTTTTAAGTTTTTAATTGCTCCCTTTGTTGATAAATATTTTATTAACTCATTGAAAAGCATAACTAGAAAAACAGTGGTTAAGAATTGGTTTCAAAATCTGAATACAAAAGTACAGTTGCAAACTTCCATTTAATATGGCAGATTGAGCATTTTCTGAAACCTCTCTTCTACACATTTATAGAAATAGTTGAGAGAAGAATTTCAGAAACAACTTAAAAATTCACAAATGGCATGGCAGCATAAAAAATGGAAAGGGAAATTCCTACTGACAGAAATGTCTCCTTACTTACAGAGATGTCTCCCTAAAGGAAAAAAGCAAGCTTAACTTCTGTGGCCACAGCAGCATGGCCTGCCAAGGGCACATGAATGTAGCCAAGCTGAAAGAACAGTACTGTTTCCTATGTGGGAAGAGGGACTAAATTTCCATCAGCCAAATGAACTTGGGTCCAGAGACTCTGCCCACAACTCCCCTTTACCCTCTCCCATGAATGGGACCCACTTGTGAGGACAGACCCAGAAACATGTCATCTACAGATAGGGTCCTTAGCCAAGATGATCTGATTTGAGGCTGTCTCCCTCAAGACTGGTAGTGAGCCATTACTGATACGTTGATATATACAAGAGAAACCTTGTAACAAAGAATATTTTGCTACTGTGGAACGCTGTCACAGGAATGGTAATCATTAGTACAGCAAAAGGGAGTAAATGGAGGAATCTAAGATGAAAAAAAGAAATTGCAGTCATGAAATATGAAAAGTTATGAGAAAGTACCAATTAGGAATCTAGGAAATGAAAAGCCTACTTATTTTTTTTTTTTTTAAGATTTTATTTATTAGTTTGAGACAAAGAGATAGAGCATCAGTAGGGGGAGAGGCAGAGGCAGAGGGAGAGGGAGAAACAGGCTCCCAGCTGAGCTAGGGGCCCCATGTGGGGCTTGATCCCAGGACCCTGGGACCATGACCCGAGGTGAAGGCAGACACTTAACCATCCTAGCCACCCAGGCACCCCGAAAAGCCTATTTATTGACATAAAAATCTTAATAGATTGAATGGAAGAGGGTCCACAACTGAGGAGAAGTTAGTGAACTGGAAGATTGAACTGAGGAGAGCTCTCAACTGAGATTAAAAGAAAATATAAAAGAAATACGGAGAAATGGAAGATTAGGGGATAGATCCAAAAGCTCTAAAATAAAGGATAGGCTGAAGAGAATAGTAGAGAAGCAAAGGAAACATAATAACCAAGCCTTTCTTAGAACTAAATGGAGTCCTTACATTCTGAAAGGTACCTAAAGCAGAAAGGATAAAGAAAATTATGTATTTTAGATGATAATAGGTATTTAAAATAGGAAAATATTAGAAAAATATTCTAAAATGATTGTTGGTATATTTAGGTGGTTAGATTATAAATTTTCTTTTCACTTTCAGCTTTTCTGCTTAATAAGAATTTATATATACTTGGAAAAATTTATAATTTGCTAGAAAACACATAGAAGTATTAATTATATATAAAAAGAATTATTTTTTTTGTTTGCAGCTAATATGTTAGAACGACTAAAAATTTATGAGGAGGCCTGGACTAAATATCCCAGGGGACTGGTGCCAAGAAGACTGCCATTGAACTTTTTATCTGGTGAGAGTAATTGCAAAGGAATGAAAATGATGTAGGGTTTACAGTTTGTTTTGTTGGTTTTAGATATATGAGTATGCATATTAATATTAAAGTATGCATTTTAGAGTTGTCTGGGTAGATGCAAATCAACAGAATTTTTTTCTTCCAAGGTGAGAAGTTTAAAGAATGTTTGGATAAGTTTCTAAGGATGAATTTCAGCAAGGGTTGTCCACCAGTCTTCAATACTTTGAGGTCATTATACAAAGATAAAGAAAAGGTAAAGCCAAATACCACTTTTTCCCCACTATCATTTCTCCGCTTAGTATTTGGAATCGTTGATTCTTGATTATCTATGTACATAGTACACATTTTGTGAATCTGCTGTTTTCCTGTCTCACGGTTTAAATGCTTCTGTACCTCTTACTTTTCATCCTTTTCTCTTTTTAATCAAGTAACTTATTATTTCCTTATTTTCTCTTTTATTTCTGCTATTTACTTTGAGTCAGTGTAGGTATGAAAAGTTGGTAAGGTAGTGATTTCTTCAGTATTTTCTCTAATCTTTGTTCATGGTGAAAGTCAGAAGTGATTTTTTAAACTAAGGCTTAGCTTAGTAATCTTTCTTCTTTCTTATTTGGTAGAAAAAAAATTCTATCAGCAGTTTGTTTGCTGTCCTAGTAAGTTAACTTACTCTTTTAGCTGTGTATAATAATGCTCAAATTACTTATTAAGAGGTTGTTTTAATCTTAATTTAGATTATTTTGCTTGCAAGTACAGTGACATCAAGGCATGTTGGTTGGATAAAAATAAATCAATTACAGTAAAGAATCAGAAAGATGGGACTAATTAAACATGCTAAACACTTTAACCTAAAGCACAGAAGGTGTGTTTATTTTCCAGTCTTTTGTTGAGAGGCCCAAGGTATAGGCTTTATTGATAACTTTGACTCTTTTTTTAAATTGCATAAATCACATTCATAAAATGTGGTCTGTTGTTTTCAGTATCAATAGCGTGGGAACGCTTGATTATAGCGTCTTGATTATAGAAGCCTATATATTAATGATTTTCCCCTTTATGGTTGTATTATTGAAACCTGAATTTGTTAGGAGTATCTAATTTATCCTTGAGTCTTTCCACGGTATTCAACTTAAAACAGTTTTTTCTTTTGTTCTCATTTATTAAGTTTGCATAATATTGAATTAAATTCTGTAATGATAATAAATGCAACTGATTTAAACAGGTTTGGGAAAACAAAACTCTTAGTAAGCATGTAGCTCAACTTGTGGGAGCAGAAGAACATGGGCGCACCAGAATAACCTAGCTGTGACCATTCAGTCCTCACAATTTTCTGAGGTAATGGAGAGAGCTGGTGTTAATCTGTTGAGTTGGTGAAGTTGAGGTCATTTAGGAGAGCTTCTATAGTAACAAATCCATTATAGATGGATTAAGTGAAGAAGGGAATTAATAAATTAAAAGTATTCACAGATCTCTTACAAAGCCAGGAGCAAGTGGTATAGTCATGACTCAGGAGAAACCAGAACCTGGACATCCACTCACTATCCTGGATTTCAGAAACCCACCCACTTTTCTGTTTCAGTTTTACTAATGTTTTCCCTTGGATTCTAAAATTGAGAGTTGATGCTATTATGTACTTTTGGAATTTCTCTTTTCACGTAGTTTTTAATTCTTGATTCCTAAAGGGCAGATGTTAATTGTGGGTGTTATTTATGTGAATTGAGATAAAAATGAACCAAGATAAGAGTCATCCACAATATTACCTACAGTATTACCTCTTTTAATCCAACCTTTTCCTGATTTCTAGCTCAGCTTGATGCATATTCCCTCCTTTCTAGCAGGGAAGGGGACCAGTAAGTTTTTAGAAAGTTACATCTTTTTTTTTTTTTTTTTTTTAAAGAATTTATTGATTTGAGAGAAAGAGAGGGAGGGAGGGCACGAGCAGGGGGAGGGGCAGAGGGAGAGGGACAAGCAGACTTGCCGCTGAGCGCAGAGCCCGATGTGGGGCTCAGTCCCAGGACCCTGAGATCATGACCTGAACCAAAATCAGGAGTCGGGCACTTAACCAACTGAGCCACCCAGGCACCCCGAAAGTTATATCTTAATACCTTCAAAAATGTATGGTTTACGTGCTTTTAAGTTTTTATCCATAGGTTAAGAGGTTTTATAAGAGGGTGTGTACATGAGTGTATGTGTGCGTGTGCATGTTTTGGAATGTTGATGTAGCCCTTTAAAATAGTAAATAACACGTTTTGTACAAGAATGGTAACTGCATGTATATATATTTTATTAAAGTGTGCTTGTGTGTTTGTACTCTAGGTGGCAATCATAGAAGAATTAGTAGTAGGTTATGAAACCTCTTTAAAAAGCTGCCGATTATTTAACCCTAATGGTAAGTGCTCAAGTTTTATGTTTTAAAAATATCCTGGAATTTTTAATATATTATGAAATTCTTAATCAGAAGGTCAGTATTATTCATTATTTAGACAGTAAGCTTAGTATATTTAAACTTTTTTCTTTTTAAGATGGAGATGCATTAATTTGCACATAGTGTGAAAATATTTGGTTAAGAGAATCATATTATCTTGCTGGAAAAAAATGTAAAATTTAAAACATTTACAAAACTAGATCTAATCATACAATGATCCTCCATCATTTACCCGTCATCCAGTTTCAGTAGTTTTTAACTCATGGGAAAACCTATTTCATCTATATTCTTACCTACTTCCCTCTTTTCGCATGTTATTCTGAAGCAAATCCCAAACATCACATCATTTTATCTGTGACTATTTCAGTATTCTAACGATCATAACCAAAGTATCATCACCACACCTGAACATTAATACTTTGTTAAGATCAAAGACAAAAGTCTATGCTTACATTTCCAGTTATCTTAGAAATGTCATTTTTTTCTTCTTTGGCTTTGAAGTTGTTTGAATGAGGATCCATATGAAATCTGTACTTCGAGTTTGATATGTCTCAACTCTCTTATAAAAAAATCTATAGGTTTTCTATTTGCTCTTTTTCCTGCAGTTTGTTTAAAAAATTAGTTTTTTTTCTTAAGTTTTTCGACAGTCTAGATTTTGCTGAATGGACTCTCATGGTGTTGCTTAACATGTTATTCCTTTGTCCTCTGAATTTGTTATAAATTGGTAGTTGGATGTAGAGCTATGGTGAATAGTATAATAGCTATTAGCCACGTGTGACTATTAAAATTTTTTAAATTAAATAAAATTAAAAATTCAGTTCCTCAGTTGCAGGAGCCACATTTCAGGTGCTGCTTAGTAACTGTGTAAAGCCAGTTGCTACTACCATATTTCCCAGGGCAAATACAGAACATTTCCATCCTTGCAGAAGCTTCTAATGGACAGGTCTGAGTAGAGGATTAATGAGATTCACTTTTTTTTGTTTGTTTCCTTTTAAATATAGGGAGTGAACAAGGTTATTTCATGGGTGGAGGGTGGTAGTATATTATTCCATCAGGAGGCATTTAGTGTTTGTTTTGTATGTTAGCAACTGTCAGGAATTACAAACGGGTGATAGTCTATCATTCATCTTCTGTTATCTTACAAGAGAAATTTCCCTTCTGTTACCTGTTTATCCAGTATTTTGGTTTTTATATAGGAAAAGCAAGATAAATGCTGCTTCTTTTCCCTCTATCTCCTACTTTTTGTTGTTGTTGTTGTTCTTTACCAGTTTTTAAAATAATGAATTCATTTAGTAGCATCCTTCAAAGATGCCAGTGCATATTTTAAAGGTATTATGAATTCATGGGTTTAAACATACTTGATGTTTTAAATCATTGCAGTTTCACATGGCTCTAGCCTTCACATACCATGGTGTAGTAGTTGATAGCTTTTTTGCAGTTTGGTATGACAAGATAGATATTCCAGCTCATCTGGTATACTGCCCATAGCAGACCTGGAATCAATTGTTTTTCCAAAGGAGCCCTGGTTCTTACAGTGGGAAACCCCAGTATGGGACCTGGGGTGCTCATTGCTTTTGGGTTATTGTTTCTAGGTCTCAGATTAATTTTAATAATACTTTTAGAAGGCGTTACCATGGTTTCATTGGTTAATCATCATGATGTTCCTTTGATTATCAGCATTTTCCTACATATTTTACAAATGTGGAAGAGGTTCAATGACATGCCCAAGAATATGCAGCACTTTAGTTGCAGATCTATCAGATCGGGAGTTGGTGAGTTCCACTCCTATTGTTTGTCCACTGAGCCATCCTGCTTTTACTAGGATAAAAATAAGCAATCTGTTGCTTTCTTTGAAAGCAAATAACAGTTCTTAGGTTTTAGATATTGGTATTTAAAAAGTATTTTATAATGTGTGGGTTTTATATTTAACTTACACATTTTCTTGTGAGTATATAAAAATTAAATTATGAACTAAAATGTAGAGTAAGCATTTTTACTTATCTCATTTTTGGGTATAGTTTTTATTCAGTCTAAATTACGCATCATTGCATATCAGCATAATGTTAGAATATATTAATATAATCACCCAAAACTCAACCACATCACAAGTATATTTATGTATAGTTTAGTACATTAGCTAGAAACCCAATTAAGCAGTCAGGCCTTTTTTTTTTTTAAACCTCACATTAATGGAAAATCAAAATTTTTTCTCATACCTTTTTCGCCCCTCATAAATAATATCCTGATCTTTACACTTTCATAGTACTAGCACAACTTGTCTCCCACACCCCTGCCCCCCCCATTCCTTTCAGTTTCTTTTTTTGGGTAATTTTTTATATCTTTGATCTCATTTATCTGCCATATTTATTATATAAAGTTCTTACTAAATTCAAGGTAATGTGTTAGGGGCTATAATGATACAGAACAGACAACATGGTCCCTTCCAAAGATCTTATGAATTTAAGGATGGTTTTATAGCTAGATACATAAATAAATGGTTCAAACTACTTTTCCTTATTAATAAAGATAAAGCCATTTGGAGGTGGGTACTCTCTTAATATATGTAATGATTAATCTTGGTTTATTTCCTCTCCCACCCACCTCTCCCACTTTTTAAAGATGATGGAAAAGAGGAACCACCAACCACATTACTTTGGGTCCAGTACTACTTGGCACAACATTATGACAAAATTGGTCAGCCATCGATTGCTCTGGAATACATAAATACCGCTATTGAAAGTACACCTACATTGATAGAACTCTTTCTTGTGAAAGCTAAAATCTATAAGGTAAAAATCTTCCCTCCCGCTTTTTTATAAGGTAATGAGTCTTATAAAAACTTTTTTCTATAATTTGTAGATTCTAAAAGCTGTAATAAAAATGATATATTTGATGACTTCTAAAACCTGGAATAACTATAGAACATTTCTCAGTCTGATTACTTTTAGATTTGTCATGGTCATGATAATTTACTCATTTATATGTCTGTATACACACAGATATACATACATGCATATGGTTATTCAGATATGTGGTTATTCATATTACATATTCTTATACATTCACACACATGTCTGGTTATTTTCTTGGTTTTAAGTAGTAACAGTATAGATACTCTAAAGTAATTCGCTGTGACATGTTTGTTTCTATTAACACTTGAGTATGACCATGATCAGTAGTATCTGGTAATCTTAATGAAATGAAACTGAAGATTTTACTATTTTACTTGTCTTCTTAACTTCTTGGTCTTACTTGAGAATCTCCAGTCATATGTTTTAGCATCATCTTAAAGTTGACTCTTCTTTTTCTTAATACAAATACAAATTAGTAATAATAGCTCTTAAGGAAGAGGTTATAAACTTAAAATTTATTTACCAAAAACAATAAAATTAAGTATTATTTTAAAAGCACTTTTCAAAGCCAGGTTATGCTCATTAGTTTTGTGGCTTTGACAAATGGACTAGTAATGTAAATTAAAACACATCGTGGAATGTCCAGTAATAGGCAGTAATATTCCCTGGTTGCTTTAGGTTAGAAATTTAGCCAATATCTTTGCCTTTTTTTTTTTTCAATGTTGATGAATAATTTTTTAAAATAAGCATTGTTGTATGTTAACAGAATTTCCCTGATACTCAGCCATGATGCCTTTTATGAACTTTCTGTTGTTCTGACTTAAAGATTTTAATTATTTATTCTTAAAATCCATTGTTTTTGAGTATTCATTATGTGCCAGACACTGATAAAGGCAGTGAGGTGTAACAGTAAACAATGTTATTAAAACAAGTCTTTACTGTCAGAAAGCCTGTATTCTGCATGGCCAGAAAAGTATCAAAATGTATGCATCTACATTGATTAGGGTCTTAAGATCAGTCAGAAGAATACCTTTTTTTTTCATTTGTGTTTTAGTTACTTATCAATAGGTAACTAATTACCTGCATAGTAAAATTAGCATACTGACTGGTTTATTTTGCTTTTCTATAAGCATGCTGGAAATATTAGAGAAGCTGCGAGGTGGATGGATGAGGCCCAGGCCTTGGACACAGCAGACAGATTTATCAATTCCAAGTGTGCAAAGTACATGCTAAAAGCCAATCTGATAAAAGAGGCTGAAGAAATGTGCTCAAAGTTTACAAGGGTTTGTACAGCTAGTGTTCTTATGAATAGTTTATACTTGTATATCTTGCTTATTTTTCAATTTTTTTTCTAGTATTTTTAGTATCAAAATAGGATTTTAATTAAATTACCTTAGGAGAAAGAAACGGAAATCAAAATTAGTATAAAACATAAATTTTCTTTTTAGTTGGTTGTACAGTGGGTTATTTAACTCTGATTTATATTGATGTATGTTCAGATGAATTTTTAGGGGTGAAAGGAACTAATGTTAATTGACTACCTGCTGTGTGCTAGTGTTCTCTTTCTTATGTTATTCTCCAACCCCAGTTATGTAGATGTTTTGATTATTTACAAAGGTACATTTTTTTCAGTGATTAGAAATATAATTCCAGTTTCTTACACATAATAACAGTTCCCTCTTACTCTGAAAACAGTTAAAAAGAAAGTTATTTTGAAAAAATTCAAATCAGTTGACTATATTTTCCTTCTTAAATGCTATGGTGAAATGGTGTATTTGGTAAGAAATGGTCTTGAATGCATAAATATTTTCATATAGGAAGGAACATCAGCGGTAGAGAATTTGAATGAAATGCAATGCATGTGGTTCCAGACAGAATGTGCCCAGGCTTATAAGGCAATGAATAAATTTGGTGAAGCACTTAAGAAATGTCATGAGATTGAGAGAGTAAGTACCATATATATGTATGAGTTTCTCATTTTATTGTAATATGTTGAAGGTTTTGGACAACTATAGTTTTTTCTTCTTTATAATTCACAGTAAGTGATTTCTAAATATCAGTGCTCATGTTTTTTCATTTTTTGATGGAAATGTTATAGACTACATTTTCAGCAGACTTGCCGATTGTCTACTCTTCATGTGAAAAACTTGATAGAAAGTTTGTAGCTTGGCTGTGTTTTTATTGATGTTTGAATGTTTCGAATTGCTCCATCTTCAGTAATACAAAGCTCATTAAGTTATCCTCGAAAGCTGTTTGTTAAGGGGTTGATTGGTGATGTATACCCTTGATAGTCCTAAGATACAAGCTTTGAATCCTTTATACAGTATTTCTGTAGCCAGCATAACATTGTGTAGGATTCAAATTTGTATTCTTAGAAAAATTACCAAATACTACATTTAGTCTTTGCAGGTCATTCTAAATATAAAAACTGAATGTTTAATGTGTAAATGTACTACATCATTATGTATATTAATAAGTTATGTTTGATTTGTCATGCTAGCTTTAAGTATGATTTAAGGAAGGAATAAATACATATATTTCAAATCATGTGTTTCCTTTTCATTCACCAAATAATTCAGTGCTTGGTGTATGCCATATACTGTGCTAGGGGATACCAATTATATTTGCTTATTTGATATGCAAAGTATTTATATTGGGTGATAGTAATTTTTAATATCTTTTTATTTTACTTATTTTTTCATGCATAGGAAAACAAGTAATTCTGAGAGTTTGATTTCTGTAGTTTTCTTTGACATTGTTATACTTCAGTATAATAAAAAAAATAATTTCGTTAGCATTTTATAGAAATCACTGACGACCAGTTTGACTTTCATACATACTGTATGAGGAAGATTACCCTTAGATCGTATGTGGACTTACTAAAACTAGAAGATGTACTTCGACAGCATCCATTTTACTTTAAAGCAGCAAGAATTGCTATAGAGATTTATTTGAAACTTCATGACAACCCCCTTACAGATGAGAATAAAGAACATGAAGCTGATACAGGTATAATATTCAAAGATTTCTTATTATTTGCTATGGTGTGTATATGTGTCTTTGTATTTTTGTGTAGCGTAGATTTTTTTTGAGCTTTTTAGTGAGCACCTTGTGGGAAGATGTTATACATGCTTAGAAAATGATGATGGACATTTTGTGGATTTCCCTAAGCAATAAAAGAAAAATACTGTTTATACTTTGAAAAGTGAAGCAAGGATTTAATTTGTAACTGATCATTAGCTTTTAAGAAGTTGAATTTCATGAGTTTAACATTTAAAATCTGGTTTACCCAGTACTGTAAATTGCTAACTATCATTCGTGTCGGCACTCTACATTAGTGTTGGCTGTCAGTATATCTCGCTATTCTATTCTTCTTTGTAATAGTTATTTATAATTAACCTACTGAAAGGTGAAAATTGCTTGAACATTAAAAGCCAGTTTGGAATTAAACTAGTAAGATTGCCTAATAATTTATCATTTGGCTAGTTTTTAAAGTGCTATTTTTATATCATGATGCCAGAATGTATAGTCTTCCTTCGATAATTATTTGGGAAAGGTTCTCAGAATAAAAATGATACAGGCATGTAGAAGGATATAAATATACATCCAAATATTTTGTGAGTTGTTCATGGCAAAAATGTTACATGAGGTGGCAGAAAAAGTGTGTCAGATTTTATTATTCAGTCCTGAGCTTATTCCTCTTCTGAAGTTATGGTTGGTGGTTTTCTGTAGCCTTCTTCCTGATAAAGACCTTTGGATCCTTTTGTTAATTTTTATTAAAATTTCAAATCACACATTGAAACCCTTGTATAGATTTCATTTGACCCTCTACGTGTTGTTGCTTCTTTAACTAGAAAGAAAATGTCAGTAAGAATCTACAAAACAATTACAGTTGAAGCTGAGAGCTGTGATCCTGTGGCTTCTTTTATCTTTCTGTTCACTCCTCCTGCCTTTCTCCTCTTCTTCAGATTATTCAAATAATAGACAATTAACTCTATACAAAGTTAAAACAATTCAGAAATACACTAGCAAATGTGAAAATCCCCTTTCACTATTCTGCATACCCATAGATAATCTTCTTTCAAAGGTTATCGCTATCTCTATAAAAGGTTCAATTGCCTTTGTACACAATTACATATTTCAGTTATATGTGTATGTAAACTCCACACACACATATCAGGGCCGTTCTTTGAGGTTGTTTGGTTTACATTTGTTTTATTTTTCTAGCCCCATAAATGAGTAATATTATCTCCAGTATTCTGCAACTTATTTTTTCATAGTGTTGCTCCATATCTGGACATAACTTACTACAATCATCAGTCATTTTAAAGGCTATGTAGGAACCTATGTGGGTTTTTTTCCCTCACCATTACAGTGCTATAGTAAATGTCCTTGTATATCATTTTGTACTTGTTTATTTAGCCTGGATTGTTAGAAGTGGAAATTACTGTGTTAAAGAGTATAAGAATTTGAAATAGTGTCACATTGCCTTCCTTAATTAAAAGGTTCATCAGTTTTTATTGCCACAGTATTGAGCTTATCTTTTACTTTATTGAGCTTATCGTTTCCTTTATTGCTAACACAAAAAATTATCCATCCTTTACATTTTCATTATTTTGGGGAAAATAATCTGATTTATAATTCCTAGATTATTTAGAGATTTATTTATTTTTAGAGAAAGAGTGTGTGTGCATGTACATCTGGGGGGTGGGGCAGAGGGAGAGAAAGTCCCAAGCAGACTTTGCTCTGAGTGTGGAGCCTGACTCAGGGATTGATCTCACAACCCCAAGATCATGACCCAGGCTGAAATCAAGAGTCAGACACTCAACTGGCTGCACCACCCAGGTGCCCCTATAATTCCTAGATTTATTTATTTATTTTTTTTAAGATTTTATTTATTAGCGTGCGCAAGAAGGAAGAAGGGTAGAGGGAGAAGCAGACTCCCTGCCGAGCAGGGAGCCCATTATGGGGCTCAATCCCAGGACCCTGGAATCATGACCCGAGCTGAAGGCAGACGCTTAACTGACTCAACCACCCAGGCGCCCCTAATTCCTAGATTTTTAAGAATGGAACATCTGTGTATGTTTTCATGTGGCCTTTGGCTTTCTTGTATGAATTGCCTATTCATGTCTTTTTCACATTTTATTTTTCAACTTGGTTTGTAGAAGTTCTCTGCATGTTCAGGACTTTAATCCTTGTTTATGTATTACAGAAATTTTCTTCCTGTTTTACTTTGGTCTTTATGGTAGCTATCTTTTATTATGGAAAAGTATTCATTTATATGAGATAAAATTTATTTAGTCTTTTGTGGCTTCTAAGTCTTGCATACAAAGGCTTTTTTACTTCAGAATTTAAAATGTATTTATTTTAGAAGATATTTATCTTCTGTTTCCTTACAATATTCTTTTTTTTATGTTATGTTAATCACCATACATTACATCATTAGTTTTTGATGTCATGTTCCATGATTCATTGTTTGCATATAACACCCAGTGCTCCATGCAGTACGTGCCCTCTTTAATACCCATCACCAGGCTAACCCATCCCCCCACCTCCTCCCCTCTAGAACACTCAGTTTGTTTCTCAGAGTCCATAGTCTGTCATGGTTCGTCTCCCCCTCTGATTTTCCCCCCTCCTTATAATATTCTGTTATGTTTACAATCATCTGGGTTTAATTTTTTTAAAGATTTATTTATTTATCTTGAGAGGGTGGGGGGAAGGGTAGAGAGAGGGTGAGTGAGAATCCCTAGCAGACACAGGGCTGCATCCCATGACCCCGAGGCCATGACCCCAGCCAAAACCAAGAGTTGGATGCTCATCTGACTGTACCACCCAGGCACCCCTCATCTGGAGTTAATTGTTATATAATGATGTGAAGTAGAACGTAGCTTATTACCCCTAGATAGACGGCTGACTCCTCAACAGTATTTTTGATAGGTTGTCATATTCCCCACTGATTTAAAAAGGGGCACCTGCCTGGCTGTCTGTGGAGCATGCGACTCGATCTCTGGGTGTAGAGATTACTTAAAATCTTTAAAAATAAAAAAAATAAAATGCCACCTTTATCATGAACTAAACTGTGAAATACAGTGTAGTGGGTTGTGGGTATGGTGTCAGTTCCCACATACATCAGAAATTCCTGTAAAGACATTAAACTGTGGTATTGACATTGGTATACAGGTTTCTGTTCTTATGATCTCTTTGTCTCTTCTTAAAATCCAATACTATGTCTTTAGAATTTTCTTGCTTTTATATGAACTTGCTTTTATATTTGAACTGTAGAATTACCTTGTCTGTCGGAAAGTTGGAGGTGTATTTTTTTTTTTAAGATTTTTATTTATTTGACAGAGAGCGAGAGCAGGGATACAAGCAGGGGGAGTGGGAGAGGGAGAAGCAGGCTCTCCGCTGAGCAGGGAGCCCGATGTGGCGCTTGATCCCAGGACCCTGGGAGCATGACCTGAGCCAAAGGCAGTCGCTTAACCAACTGAGCCACCAGGGCGCCCCTCTTTTGGAGTTTTTAATTTAAATTGCACTTGAGATACAGATTACCATTTGGGGTGGGGATATCTTAAATAATATCGAATCTTTGCATACTAGAATGCATTGTATCTCCTATTTCTGTTTGTGTAATTATATAACTTTGGTGAATTTACTGCTAGCATTATCTCTACATGTCTTTTTTTTCCATTACAGTATTCTAAATGAATATTACAGTTTTTGTCAAGTTGGTATCCTTATTGAACTCTGATATTAGGTTTAGTAGTTTTTTCAGCTGATTTTTAAAAAAATTGTCTATGTAAGCTGTTATATTAATCTGTAAACATTGGTAGTTTGTTTTCTTTCAGTATTTATACCTCTCTTTTTCGTACCTTATTGCATTGGTGAGGGTTGCTAAAACTGCTAATTAATGGAAACAGTAGTATACTTGCTGCCTTTTTTATCTTAGACATAATGTAGTATACTTGCTGCCTTTTTTATCTTAGACATAATGTTTCTAATGGTCCACCATAAAGCTTGCTATTTGTAGTAAATATCTGGTAGTTACCCTTTATTTGGTTGAGAAGTTATTTTTTGCTTCTTAGGTTTTTATCTTTTCAGTCAATTTTTTTTTTTAAGATTTTATTCATTTATTTGACAGAGACACAGTGAGAGAGGGAACACAAGCAGGGGGAGTGGGAGAAGGAGCAGCAGACTTCCTGCAGAGCAGGGAGCCTGATGCAGGGCTCCATCCCAGGACATTGGGATCATGACCTGAGCCGAAGGCAGATGCTTAACGACTGAGCCACCCAGGCACCCCTATCTTTTCAGTAAACTTAAAAGAGTCTTACTAACGTGGCCAGATTTATTTTGCCTTCTTATGTGAATGTTGATTTGGCTGTATAGAGTAGTCTAGGTTTAGGTGTTGTTTGCTATGTATATACATATATGCATGCATACACATACATATACACACCAATTTTTTATTTTTAAGATAGTGCAATATTCTAGCATAGTAGAATTCTCTGGATCCTTCTAAGTGAAAATTCTGATCTCTATTATGTTCACACAAGTAAAAATTCATGTAAAGTTGAGACCATGCTTATCCAGATAAATAGTGCTACATTAAGTGAAACAGGATTTGAATTCTTAATTTCTATATTAACTTCTGATGTGGTTATTCCTTTTTCTATTTTTGTATGGCAACTCTGTTATTATAAACTGGATGAGTCCTTTCAAGGCAGTGGGAGATAATATAGAATAAGATCACAAAATAGCCAGTGGACCAGATCCGTACTGCAGTTTGATTTGATAAATGAAGTTTTATTGGGACGTAGCTGAGCCTATTTGTTTATGTATTATTTATGGTAAATTTTGTGCTACAGTAGCTGAGTTTTTTTGCAGCAGAGACCCATGGCTTACAGAGATGAAAATATTTAGTATCTGGCCCATTATAAAAAAAGATTATTGACTCCTGGTGTAGCATAGTGGAAGGAAAGAGCCCAGATTTTGGAGTCAGAGTGAAGTGGATTTAAATCCTTGTTCTGCCTTTTGTTATTACTCTTGAGTTAATATTTTTCCTCTGAAACCTCAGTTTTCTTATACATAAAATAATATTACACTCTAATCAATGAGATTGTTGAGGATATTAAGTAAAATAATGCATGCATGGTATCTGGTATGTAGTAAGGAAGCAAGTGGTAGCAGTTATTTTACAAGTCATTAAAAGGCCAGAATTTTTGTGGTTGTTCATTTATAAATGTCTTGTACTTTGAGAATGTAATTTTTGGTCCTTGTTTGAAATTTTCTTTTTTAGTTGTAAGGGCTTCTTTACTAGGAAAAAGAGAAACTGGTGTGCATTTGTTTTTGAAGGTTGTTGTGTATTGACACATAATAAATTTCCCTAAATTTAGTAGCTGAAAACAACTATTTCCATAGTTTAGGAATTTAGAAGCATCTAGGTTGTTCCAGCTCAGGGTCTCTTATAAAGTTATAGTTAAATTGTTGGCTGAGGGTTGTGGGAGGGGGGCACCTGGGTGGCTCAGTTGGATAAACATCTGCCCCTGGCTCAGGTCATGATATCAGGGTCCTGGGATCGAGCCCCGCATCAGGCTCCCTGCTCACTAGAGAGTCTGCTTCTCCCTCTCCCTCTCCCACTCCCCCTGCTTGTGGGCTCTTTTTCTCTCTTTTTCAAATAAATAAATAAAATCTTTAAAAAAAAATGTTGATTGGGGCTACAATCATCTGAAAGTTTAACTAGGGCTAGAAGATCCATTTCCCAGATGACTCACTCACATGGCTTTTGGCAGGTGGCCTTAATATGTTAGTCTCTCTGGAGGGTTTCTTCAGTTCCTCAAGGCATAGTAGCCAGCCATGAGAGCAAGGAAGAAGCCACAACACTTTTAATGTTCTACTCTCTCGACATAACACCCCATCACCTCCTACATGTTCTATTTGGTAAAAGTGAGTCACCAAGTCTAACCTATATTTGAGTGGGAGAAGAATCATACAATTTGTAGTCATATTTTTAACTGCCATATTCTGCATTCTGACACAAATTATTTACATTATTCTTTTTTTTTAAAGATTTTATTTATTTATTGGAGAGAGAGAGACAGAGATAGAGAGCAGGAACAGGGAGGAGAGGGAGAAGCAGGCTCCCCGCTGAGCAGGGAGTGATGCAGGGCTCGATCCCAGGGCTCCGGGATCATGACCTGAGCCAAAGGCAGACACTTAACTGACTGAGCCACCCAGGCACCCTATTTATATTATTCTTACATGCAAAATACACTTGCCCCTTCCAAGGCCTTCAAAAGTCTCATTCCATTACAGCATTAGCTCAAAGTCCAGAATGTTAGTTATATATGTGTATGAGGTGCTGGTGCTGATGAGATTTCTTTAATATGGTTCTGATTTAGTATAGCTAGTATAGCTCTTCAAGTATAGTTCTTGATATGAAATCCTGTACCAGGGGCACCTGGGTGGCTCAGTCTGTTAAGCATCTCCTGTGGGCTCAGGTCATGATCCCAGCATCCTGGGATCGAGCTCTGCGTCGCTCCCTGCTCAGTGGGGAATCTGCTTCTCCCTCTGCCACTCTCCCTGCTCATTCTCTCTCTCGTCTCTTTCAAATAAATAAATCTTAAAGAAATCCTGTGCCAAGTACATGTCCAATATAAATTGATTGCAGAGGAATATTCTTGATCAAAAGGGGGTGGTGAAGGGGAAATGGGAGGCACACAGGAGTTACTGGTTATGTCAGTTCTTAAGTCCAGTTGGGTATAGGGTAGCAGTTCTTTGATTAGGACTCATGATGTAGGACTAATTCTCTTAATGGTTCCTGGTTCTATGCTATGGTTTCTTGGCTCCACCTTCTGCATCTTCTTTCCTTGTTCTTAAAAGTTAGCATTTGTGGGGTGCCTAGCCAGCTCAATTGGAAGAGCTTGCAACTCTTGATCTTGGGGTGTGGGTTCAAGCCTTATGTTGGGTGTAGTGATTACTAAAAAAATTAATTTTTAAAAAGTTAGCATTTGTTTGCACCTGAGTAGTTTTTCAGTCTGCTTCCAAAATTTGGGGGTTCTTTTGTACTATCTCTGTTCCTTTCAGTCCAAATTTGCTATGTTTCTGCCCATAGAATTCTCTTAAAACCTATGGATCTTTCGTGAATCTTACTGGAAGCCACATGCATGAATATCTTTGTCTACCTTGAGCTTTTGCTGAGAGGACAGCACCCTTGAGTTTCTTAGAAGTTCTGTTGTTTGAAAGGATCAGTGAGGGGCGCCTGGGTGGCTCAGATGGTTAAGCGTCTGCCTTCGGCTTAGGTCATGATCCCAGGGTCCTGGGATCGAGCCCCGCATCGGGCTCCCTGCTCTGCAGGAAGCCTGCTTCTCCCTCCTCCACTCCCCCTGCTTGTGTTCCCTCTCTCGCTGTGTCTCTCTCTGTCATATAAAAAAAAAAGAAAAGAAAGGATCAGTGAATCATACCCTTAAAATTTTTAAGAGAAAAGAGCCTTTTGGGTGACCAGTAACTGCTGAAGTACCATCTTTCTGAGTTCTGAGTTTTAAAGGATTTTAAAGCCAAACTCTGCTTTCTCTGTTGACATATTTTCTTGGCAGTTCTCTGAATTTAACCTTTGGTCAGCAGCCATTTTTGAAGAGGCTGAGAATTTTCAAAACTGTCAAGTCCTTGTTACATTTGTTTCTTTCTCTTGCATTTTAATTACAATCTGCAAGAGGAATCAGGTGCTACCTTAACTACGCCCTCTTTTTTTAGCTTGGAAATCCCTCTAGCTAATCACTCAGTTCATTTGACATATTTTATGATGTTATTAAATACATGTTATTAAACTTTCTGCCTCTACATGACTATAACATGTGTCCCTTGCAGCCTCTTCAAAATCCAATCTCTATTAAATAGTCTAGGGTCCTTTGAGCTTCCACTAATGCTTTTTCCAAGTTTTTCCACCTTTTGCCATACTCGAACCAAAGTCAGTCCTACATTTTAGGTTTTTATTGCAGCAGCACCCCACTTCCAGATACCAAAATCTGCCTTGGTTATCTGTTGCTGCGTAACAGATTGCCTACACATAGCTTTAAGTAACAGACATATATTATCTCAGAGTTACTGTGGGCCAGGAATTCAGAAGTCACTTAGCTGTATGATTTTGAAAGATGTGGGTGCTCTCAGGAGATTGAAATGAAGATGGCAGCCAAAGGCTTCTGAAGGGTTAATTTGAATTGGAGAATCTGCTTCTGAAGGGTTGATTTGAGTTGGAGAATCCAAGATGGCTTACTCTCATGGCTGGAGGCCTATTGGCCACTTGGGTCTTTCCATGTTTGTGTATCTTCACAACATGGCAGTTGGTTTCTTCTGAGTGGCCCAAGAGAAAGCAAAGAGGAATCCACCATGCTTTTATGTTCTGATCTTGGATGTCATACACTTTGATTTCTAGCATATTCCATTCGTTGGAAGTGAGTTAAGTATAGGCCACAATTAAGGGAAGGGGAAATAGGCTCTACCTTTTGAAGGAAAGAGTTTATGGGCATATTTGAAAATCACGCTGTGATGGTATATTTTAGAATGACCTTTTTCATTTCTCACAATCAATAAGTATGCCCAAATAAATACCAGTTGCACATGTAACTTTCAGATTTATTGCTTGAAGACTAAACAATAGATTTTTTACTTTATTATCTCATATTTGTGATTTCCAGTCTTTCCCTTGAGACATTCCATAGTTTATACCACAAAAGCTATTGTTAATTTTCAGTGTCAAGCTTTTAATTTACCATATAGTTATTTATTATTCCATCAACAAATATTTGAGTATTTTCTGTATATTCTGCTAGGCCCTGAGAATACAAAAATTACAAGTAAGACAGGGTCTCTTCCACCAAGGAGTTCACAGTCTAAAAGAGATCCACATGTATAAATGAAGTATTGTGACAAGTAAAATATATGTCATAGTGGCAGCACTGAGTAGAGAATGAATAACTGACAAGGTTAGAGAGGCATAACTAAGAAAAAGCATAGTCTAAGGCCATAGATATTATGAGAGAAATATGAGACAGCTTGTTACATTTCTAGAACTGCAAGTATATTGCTGGAGCAATTTGTATGCTTTTATGTTTTGCTGTGGTTGTGGCACCAGGTCTCCACCTGGTTTCAAAACATTTTTTTGAAGAGATCACAGTGTTCTCTATCGAATGTGGAACCATTAAATGGCTAGGTACACATAGGCACATGAACATGTATAACATGTAATATTTTTTATGGGAGTTTTAATGAGAATGTTAGTGATTGGTCATTACTAATAATGCTTTTAATTAATTAACACATATTGCCTACAGCAAACATGTCTGACAAAGAGCTAAAGAAGCTACGTAATAAACAAAGAAGAGCTCAAAAGAAAGCCCAGATAGAAGAAGAGAAAAAAAATGCAGAAAAAGAAAAGCAGCAGAGAAATCAGAAAAAGAAAAAGGATGATGATGATGAGGAAATTGGAGGGCCAAAAGAAGAACTTATCCCTGAGAAACTGGCCAAGGTACTTAATAATAGTGTTGAGCACAATTGAGTGAAATTTCATGACCAGCTATTGTCATTTTATACTGTCTTATTTAACCAATTTGATTATAGATTTTTAGAGTGAAAAATCATTTTAATTTTTAGTCTACTTTCTTTCTCTCTCTCTTTCTCTTTCTTTCTTTCTTGATCATATTTCACATTTAAAACTTGGAACAATGATCCTGATCCAGAGTAATCTAGTATGGTATAGTGGAAAGTTTTGGCTTTTGAGTCATTCTGATCTGGGTCCACATATCAGCGCTTCTACTTCACTGTGTATCTTGGACACTTTGTCTCACCTCTCTGATGGTTTTCTCGTGTATAAAAAGGGACTAGGAAGAAATCCCTACTAGGCAGGGATGTTAGGATTAAAGGAACTATATGTGCAAAGAATGTAGCATCTGTTATAAGTGGTAACATGCACCTTTTTATATCTAGACCAAATTGAGCTTATTGAAAAGTAAGTGTATATGTATATCTTTCACCCACGTGTCAGTTTACAGTTTTTCTTTATTGGACTTTGCTATTTGAACCTAATCTCTTTAAAAGTCCCTAAATATTTTCCCCCAAGCCAAAAATCATATCTGCCATTTTTAACCATTAAGCTGAAACCAAGGTATTCATTGTCAGATGAACCATTTTGATTAATAACATACCTATGCACTTCTGGCCGTTGGTGTTCAGCTACTCCATGTGAAAATAATTGCATGGTTTATTATGTTAAAGCAATAAATATAGTAAGCACTAGAGTTCAGTATTAGCCTCACTAGTAACTAAAAAAATAAAAATCAACTGCCTTAGAACTGAGAAAAATTATAATACCTAATAAGTAGAGTTGGAAAATAGTTTTAGGATTATATCAGAGCAGATGGACAATAATACCTCATAGCAGTATTGCTAAGAACCATAGAGAAATCTAGCTTAGATTTCAAAGGATATATTGACATCCTTTCACAAATAATTGTATAACTTCTAGGACAAAGATACTATCTTTTTTTTTTTTAAAAAAATTTATTTATTCATTTGAGAGAGAGAATGGGAGAGAGAGAGCATGAGAGGGGGGAGGGTCAGAGGGAGAAGCAGACCCCCTGCCGAGCAGGAAGCCTGATGCGATCCCGGGACTCCAGGATCATGACCTGAGCCGAAGGCAGCCGCCCAACCAACTGAGCCACCCAGGTGCCCCAAAGATACTATCTTTTTATTGTTGGGAGTTTATTGGAAGAATATACAGAATAGTGAGGAGGCACAGAAAATTGCCTTTTAGGCCTCATGGAGAATTGCAAAGTTATTCAGGGATAATACCGGCTTTAAGGGCCTTCCATCTTTATACTTCAGCTTTCTTTATTACTACCACTTTTACCACTGTCACTGACGGTCTGCCACCCCCATTCTTTCTACATACTTTCTCTATAGCCCATGACTTTTCTTACTGACTTTTCTCTTTGTAACACTTTATATCTTCCATTATACTTCTTAGAGAGAGGATCTATTTGGATTATTTAGTCACTGTCTAATAAAGATTACTTACCCCCACAGAGCAGAATTCTTATACCAGGCCTCCTTATAGACTATTGGGTTTTCCTTGTGTCCAGCTTATCATAGCTGCTTTTGGGCCAGATGTCAACTTATAGTTTAATTATTTATAGCTAGAGGTTTGTAGAGTCTCAGAAGAAAATAATGCCTACAGAAAGTGCTTTATTTGGAAAGAGCCCAGTGGAAGGTACCCACTTTCATAGGCTGCTGTTTAATATATACTGTTCTTACCTGTTAGGCACATAACACACTTCTCTTCCTAGGATAACTGCCTCCAGGATGCCCCCTTCTAATAGCATCCACACTTACTTGTATCCCCAGTGTGGTGGCAGTGCTAGATTACACCAAGCCATCATGATAAAGTATGGCATTGTAGGCTATTTTAAAAGCTGCCTGCCAAATCTGGATTTGCAGTCTCTAGATTCTGATTTTTTATCATCTTATATTTTATCATTCTTAATGTTACAAATGATATATTCAGTGTCACCAGTTCAGGATTTTATATATGTAATAATAAAATAAAAGCATTATTAAGTTAGCAGTAATTCCAGTTAAAGAAAAAAGGAAAATAAGAGGTTTAGTGAGTTTAATATTCAGTTAACTGAGTATAAACCTGAAGTCTTTGTTTCTCCAACTTCTCATGAGGCAGTAGTTGGTATTTATGAGTTCCCTCATGTATCACCCATCCTATGTTCCTTCTTGCCTTCAGGAGGTAGTATTCATCTCAGCTGGATTATTTTTTTCCTTCTGTGCACACGTACGTTCCTCCTTATCAATGTGTTCTTAGTATTCTGTCTGTATAGGATTTAATAGTTTTAAACTTTCTGTTGCTATTCTGCGAGTATAGGGAGGTGTATTCTTATACAACATATTGTAATACGGATTAGACTTCACATTGGTTTATAAATTTTAAAATTGCATATGATCAGAACCGCCCTTGCAAATCTCATATTGCCCATCACCACAGTGCAGTCCCATTATACATCTCTTTAAACTTAAGTAAATTCAAATCTTCATGACTAGATGTAATTTTTTTTTTGAGAGACAGAAATGAGTATGCATAATTCTGGCAAATTCATCCAGTACTCCCCTCATTGAACACAGGACCCCAACTGAGTATGAGACCCAGGAAGTGTGACTACCATTTGTTTATTCCATGTCAGTTCCTGTGTGCCTCTCCCAGGGTGAACATTTTGCTACAGTGATTCTCATTTTGGTACTTAATATGGTTTTCATGCACAGAATGCAAAGTAGTGATAAATATATTCATTTCTATGTGTCTGTCTTTACAACTTTAGGGATTTTTCAAGGGTAGTTTTGGTGATACTTTTTTTTTTTTTTAAGATTTTATTTATTTGACACAGAGGGAGAGACAGCCAGAGAGGGAATACAAGCAGGTGGAGTGGGAGAGGGAGAAGCAGGCTTCCCGCCGAGCAGGGAGCCTGATGTGGGGCTCGATCCCAGGACCCTGGGATCATGACCCGAGCTGAAGGCAGACGCTCAACAACTGAGCCACCCAGGCACCCCTTGATACTTTTTCCTTTTTTTTTTAATCTTAAGCACTGATTATAGAACTCATCCCTGTTTATATGCTTTTGTATATATAACTCTATACTTCATTATGTATGTATGAATATAGAATGTAGTTAGCTTTATTGTGGTTATGTACATATGTTTAAACACTTAGATTTAGCCTGACAAAAATCTTACCTATGTGAGGCACACAGAAACGTGGGGACAACAGATCCAGATTTTTTGTGGAGGCATAGGTTCTCATTTATTAGAATTGCAGGCAGAATTTCTCTTCTTTTTCCAACTTTAAATACTTGATTTCAGTAAGTATAATGCTAGTATTGCCTTAGCTTCCCTCTAGTCCTTGTTTCCATTTTGTGACAGCAGCCTTATCTCCCTGGTAGTAAATTACCCTGGTCAATACAGCGATCCTCATTTTGGTCTGCTTTGAAAGTCTTGAAAAACTTGATACAGCTTCATTACAATTTCAGTTTCCAGTTCTTTACCTTTCTCTAGTAGACATTTTTCCCCTGTATACCACAAATCCCAACTCAGTAGTACATAGAATCGTGGGAATAAGAAGCAAAATATTTACAAATGTGTGAGAAAGGCATCCTTAGGAGGGCCCCTCTCTCCCCTCTGTCTCTTGGTATCTACAGCTAGTAGAGTGACAGTGCCATATATTGATTTCTTGTTTAGAGCGTGTATTCTTCAGAATAATGCCAGCTGGTTTACATGCTAGTATAAGGTAAAACTCCTAGACATCACTTTTTTGCTTAAGGTGTTTTGTTTTTTGTTTTGTTTTTTACTGCTGTGAAGTAATTTCCTTAGCCAGAATCTGTGTTGGTAAAACCACAATTAGCGTATTAGCAGAGGCATGTTGTACAGCTATGGCAAATCCAAATTCCATCAAGGATAAATTGTTACTACCTCTGTGATGAGACAAGGCAAATACAGGCATGGATGTTTGGTGCCTTCTGATAAATATGGTATTGCTCCCCACCCCCATCCCAGTCTACAGAGAAGAATTTTGTCTAGATACTCAGTCTAGGAATGTAACAGTAACACAGTTATGTAGTAAATATTATACCTGCCCAGGAATTACTACAAGTATGTAATTAATATGACATCTATATAATTAATAAAGGGTGGTAGAGACAGTTCGATAAATATAAATCTTCTTAAATGCCGTGGCATTGGAATAAATATGGATACTATAGATTTTGTATTAGAACAAAAGCAAGATAGAATGGATATTGTACTGCTTTTTTTTAATAACTTGATTATACTTCACTTTGAACTTAAAAAGAATGTTGACTCATTCTATAATATTCTCTCTCTCTCTTTCTTAATCCCTCTTCATCCTGTTTAACATCTCTCTGTCCTCCCCCCGCCCTACCCCTTGGCTACCTTAACCTGTTCATCTCACTGTCTTTCCCTGGTTCTGTTTTATCTTTCGCTTCACTTGTTGGATAGTTTCTATCCAGAGATAATGTAGTATCTATGGTTAAAAACCAGTGAAGAGTTGTAGAGTTCAAAATCCCCTTCCTTTAGATTATGGGAGGTTAAAATATGACAGTATTTCTGGGTAATGGGTAAGTGATTTTTACCAAAAAGAAAAAAGAAAAAAACCCAGAAAGTGAAGTGTTATTCACATCCTCCCCCCCCCCCCCATCTTGCTTCCACTTGTATAATATCTTTTATTTTTGTTAGGTTGAAACTCCATTGGAAGAAGCTATTAAGTTTTTAACACCGTTGAAGAACTTGGTGAAGAACAAGATAGAAACGCATCTTTTTGCCTTTGAGATTTACTTTAGGAAAGGTAGGCAATTAGGGTATAGTGGCCCTGATAAAATTGATCACTGTTATTTCTTAGATGTAGTCACCCAAATCCAATAGTCTCACCACTGTAGGATTTTTTCCCAATGTAGCTTCTCACAGAAATGCCTGCTATATGTACAAGATATTGTGGGGAGGTATAATGATACTATTATCTCTCCTAGGACATTAAAATCAACAATAGATATTCATACATAAGGTCAAATATAGTAGTTACCATGTACGGGTGTGAATAAAATTAGTTAATGATAACAGAGGTTTGATTAGTGCCTGATACAAAGGGAGCATTGAATAAATGTTGGTTATTATTAGCTGTTATTAGAAAGTGTGGTGCTTAAGGTGTATCTTGAAAGATGGATCATATTTCTAAAAGAAAAGTTGCATAGAAAGGAAGAGGATGCATTAAGAAAACACAAGTATGCTTAAATAATGTTGAGGTTGTCTATATTGCCAGAGTCAGGTAAAAGATAATGGAAGGTCTTGGTTGTCTTGTTTAGAATGCCTAGACTACATATAGATACTAAGACTTTGTGGTATTGAATTGCTGTAATTCAGGTGGTTCATTAAAAAAAAAAAAAAAAAGTGTATCATTAAGGTGATGCATATTGAAGGGAAGAGAAATTGGTTAGTAAGATCTGACAGAAGGTTGTTGCTCCAAGCAGTGTAACTGTTCTAAAAGAGATTGAATAAAATGGTACCTCTGTAGAGTATCCACTAAAAAATCATGTTTATCCAAAGTAATTAATAATGTCAGGTAAAGGTTGCTATATAGCATTGCTTGGAAATAGGACACAAAAACTATAGTTTAATTTTTATTAAGATATTTACATGGGTATGTAAGATAGCAAAAGGGCCAGGAAGAAATAGATCAAAAAATAACCGATGGTCTCTTGATGGATTTGAGTGATTACAATGGTTTCCATTATATTTCTGTTTTCCAAAATGATTGTGTTATAATTTGGAAAAGAAGTTTAATATAGTCCAGTAATTTCTTTTAAAGAAAAGTTAATACAACTCCCCTTTTCCTTTCTTTCTTTCTTTCTTTCTTTCTTTCTTTCTTTCTTTCTTGTTTATTTAGAGAGAGCGTGGGAGCAGTTGGGGGGGCTGAGGGGAGTGAGGGAGAGAGAATCTTAAGCAGGCTCCACAAGTGGAGCCCATTGATCATAACCTGAGCCAAAATCAAGAGTCAGACACTTAACCGACTGAGCCACCCAGATGCCCCAATACAACAAATCTTCTTAAATGGAATCCTGAAGTATAAAAAAGCTGTTCTGCTTAAAGTGGGGAAGGGCAATCTAAATTCCTTACAGTTGGCTTAGTTGTATTCTAACCTCTGAAGGGCTCTTCAGCATTTGGAATTCACTGTAGTCGTGTGAAATGGGTAGTAACAAAGAGTATGGCAGTATTTTTAGCTTTCTGAGTGTTGGAGTAAGGGAAAAAGAAATGTCAGAGGAGCCTGGAGTTTTGAATTTTGTCATTTGGAGAATGGTACCAAATTAGGGAAGTCTTAACAAAGAGGTGGTTTTAGATGGGACTTAATCAGGTGACATTTCCATTCAACAGGTGGAAACACTACTGAAGCTTGGGAAACATGGGGGTGTGAGTGTGAGGATAATATGGAAAGATACTAGAAATCACTGAAAACATAACCTTGGTGAATATTGTACCTTTTGAGGAGGAAGAGGAACCAGGTGATTAATTAGGAGAGGACACTCAAGTAGGAGGGAAACCATTTCACGTGAATGTCTCAAAATCCAAGAAAGGAACTAGTTTGAAGTATAAACAATGAAGTTTTATAAGTAGTGCAGAAAATCTCTATTTTTATTAAAGGAGGTTAAGAAATGAAATGGCTTCAAATTTTGTTTATATGGCATTAGTTCAAATATTGTTGAATGCTATCTAAATTTTTTGTACTTCATAAAATATTTTTTTCTTAAAAACATTTTTTCTTAAGGAATATGGTGTGGAAAATATTAGCTAATGTTGCTAATCTGAGGAAATCATTTGCTTCACTCATGTTGCAGTTCAGATGTGATTGACTCTAAATTAGTTTCTCTATTTGTAATTCTCTTAAATTAGTCCTCCAAGAGGGCAGCTTATTTTATCAAATGATCAAAATATATCTTACTTTTTCTTTTTATAGAAAAGTTTCTTTTGATGCTACAATCAGTAAAGAGGGCATTTGCTATTGATTCTAGTCATCCCTGGCTTCATGAGTGTATGATTCGACTCTTTAGTACTGGTATGTTTTTTTGTTTTACATTACTTAAGTATTTGATTACAGTAGTTGATAGTGACTGTATAAGTAATCTATATAAGTTTGTCATAAACTCAGATCATTTTAAAGCTGTTACATTTTAAATTAGCTAAGGGGAAAAGCAGGGTTCTTTTCTTTGTGATGAAGGTCTTTAAGGCTAGAAATGTTACTTGATCTTGATACAGAATTGTTCAGTCCGAATATTTGAGAATCACCTTTGTTTCTGTTTCTAAAAAGTTACATGTATGTTGAAATTTTGAATCATACTCATTGTGTAAAGCTTTTTAATAAATTCTTCTAAAACTGAAAAATCTCTGAAATTGACTAGCTATCTCCTTATTTATCTGTCTTCAGAATTCTTGGAGTCATAAAAGTTTTGTTACTAAATACAGATTTAAAAGAACTTTAAGGCAATCACTACTTTTCAAATATTTTCATAGTAAGATCCATATGTTACTTTTAATGTGAAGTAGAACTACAGAATTTTAGAGTGTAAAAGGTGGAATTTTATGCTAATTATTTTTCATTTTATAGTTGAGAAATCTAGAACCTTAAAAGATTAAATGACTTATTCAGGGTAACACAAATAATTAGTAATGAAGCAGGAATGATAGCTAAAGTACTCCTGTAGTCAAGTGGTGGTGGTGTTTTGATTTTTAAGTGACTCTTCGGAGAGGGGATATTGAATCTTTAATAGAACAATCTGCAAATACTGTTAAATTACCTATCTCGTTGCTGAATACTGAGCCACATATGAATCCATACATATCTAAATAATGTGATTAAAACAGGCATCGCAGTCAGTCTTTTGAAAAATGCTAAAATTGTCCTGATTAAGACCATTGTTTGACTTCTAAGAAAAAGTAAACCTTACTTAATTTATATTTATGCTTGTCAAAAAAAGATTCCTGTTATAGATACTGAATCATAGAGATGTTTTTCAGTGTCTTAAATTATGGAAGTAATAAATAACCACCTTATAGAAAACAGAAGAAAGAATTGCTATATTTAGAGAAAATAAAAAAATTTGTTTCTCATCTTTATGTATTAAATTCTTTTTGAAATCATGAGTCAGAAAATGAAGGCCAGGAGTAATGGTCTTAAATCCATTCTTGGTTAGGATGGAGTGCACTTAAGCTGTTTTCAAAATTAAAATACACACTTTATTTTGTATAATCAACTCTTTCCTAAAAGGTAGTAAAATAATACATATAAATCCTCTGGATTTGGAGATTTCCCTTTGAAATAGGAATTAAAAGTGGCATATCTAAATATATTTGCTTATAGTATGGGTGTGGATTGATGAACATACAACTGTTTCCTTGGAACAGTTGTTTCAGGAATTAAAATGCTCATGGACTTCAGAAGAACAAAGGCAGGATGGTCCTGATGTAAAGGTAGAATTATTTAGTGTCCCTTTCAGCTTTGCGCATTGCTCCACATGTTTAGCTGACAGCATTGTCAGGAGTTACAAAGTAATCCTTATTTTGACTAAATTTAGGCAGTAAAGTGATAATTTGGAGTGATAAAGATGCACGGTTCTTACCTTTGTTAAGAACAGGTGTGTACTGTATAGAGCTATTTGTGAAACTACAGAAGCACAGAGTTAGGGCATCTTTGATATACCCCACAGGGTTCCTTTAACTAATATATTTGGTACTTTAAAAAAATTAACTTTGAAGTAATTTTTCTTTTTTTTTTTATATTTTTATTTGTTCATTTGACAGAGAGACAGCAAGAGAGGGAACACAAGCAGGGGGAGCGGGAGAGGGAGAAGCAGGCTTCCTGCTGAGCGGGGAGCCCGATGTGGGGCTCGATCCCAGGACCCTGGGATCATGACCTGAGCCGAAGGCAGATGCTTAACGACTGAGCCACTCAGGTGCCCCTGAAGTAATTTTTCAAGAACACATTTGTCATGTCAAGTTATATTGTACTAACTCCTTCTTTACAAAGAAATTCCCACAGTAACACCTTTCTGGGAAGTATGGGTATAAAAAGGAGCGCCGATACCTATTTTATTAATAATAGAAACTTCTCTAAATAAATATACTCATTTTAGTCTGGTTATGAGTACCCTTCAAATCTTCAGAATGTTGTTATAGTACCAGTGTAATTAGTATCTGCTACATAAAGTAATTTACCAGATAGGTCATCTTCCTCTCCCCCTTTTAATTACGAAGATGATTTTCAAATTATTCTTTTTTTTTTTTTTTTAAGTTGTAGGACTTAGAGCAATTTAAACTACATTTCTGTTCAGTGTTAAGTAAAAGATAGGAGCTTAGGTATTCAGTTTTATTATTCGCTTACAATGCTTTTAAAATAACTGGTCATCTTGTTCTGCAGTGAATCTTTTGTCTTTTCCTCTCTCATTTGTACAAACTCCTTTCTTTTATCTGCAGATTATTTGTCTTCTGTAGTTATGCATTTCTCTCCTAAAAACTTCATTAATACTCTCATTTACCTACTTCACTGTTTTGAGTGGTAATCACTTAGTAGGTTGTGCTTTAACCTAGTAGTGAGTAGTCTTTATCTCACACAAAATATGAGCATTTTCTACCCAAATTATTAACAAAAATGCCAGCTAGCCTAGGAACAAGGGAAAGTCTTTTTGCTAAGAATCAGCCTTTTCAGTGCGACTTTTAAACCATTGATGATTACTAAATTAATTTAACCTGCAGTAAGCTAATAGCATGAACCAAACATTAATTTTAAGATGTCAGAAGACTCCAATCAAAAGCCTCTTAGAGAAGGTTTTATTACCCTTCCCTCAGTCAAGTATTACTTTTCCATGATTCACAAGACATTGTGTCAGAAGATATCAAGGAAGATAAATAGTCTGGGATTTTTTATTTTCCTGAGACTTCAGTATTTTTTGTTAATCACTTTCAGAGGATTTTTAGATTGATCCCACAGCCCACTAGTCTTTAGCAATAAAAGCTTATCTAATAGACCTGTGACATTTGAGGTTGCTCCGTTCCTTAAAGATACAGGTAAAATTGCATTCTGTAGAATTTCATACAGCATCCTAAGTTACACTGCAGCAGATTTTTTGTTGTTGTTGTAATTAGTTAGTATCTTCCTAGAAATTACAGTTCCAATCTACATAATGTAGGGGAGCAAACAGAGTCAGCCTCTAACATTTTGTGATTTAGTGAGGAAATGTTTTTGGAAGTAGCTATTAGTGGAAGTTAGGAGTTACATAAATATTTCCTCTTTATATATCCTGTGTGTGTATATATATATATATATATATACGTATATATATATATTTGTTTTTAGTTGTGTGGGCTTTTTTTTTTTTAAAGCAGTTTGATTTTTCTGGGGAGATTGTTTTAATCTGAGGAAAACAAATTTAATAAAGGTAATAAAAAACATGAAAAGCTTAGCTTCCACCTATAACCAACTCTAATGTAACTATACAGTTACTTTCCCATCTACATATAGTGTCCGGAAAGCACTTCATGGAAACCAACAAGGCTTGTGGAAATAACATATTTTATAGAAAACCTGTGGTTTTGACATAATGTTCATTGTAATTGGCTGTAATCTATTTTACCAACTTTTCTTTCAGTTCTCTCTGCACTCCTGCCTCCCCTGAAAAACAAATACTAATAAATTGCAAAAGCCAAGTTGAAAGTACAGCTGTAATGGAGGTTAAGCTAAATTCTTTAATAACTTATTTAATTGGGGAAAAAACCCACCTCATTTAATTGAACCACTCAATTCTATAGAATGATAGAGGAAATGTTATTTAACCAACAAAGGGCATATCAGTCAGTTATTCAGGTACATAATAATTATGTGTAGAATATTTCATACAGATGTTTACTACTCAAGAGTTCAGTGTTTTTTGTTTTGTTTTTTTAAGATTTTATTTATTTATTTGAGAGAGAGAGACTGAGAGAGAGAGCACATAAGAGGGGGGAGGGTCAGAGGGAGAAGCAGACTCCCCGCTGAGCAGGGAGCCCGATGCGGGACTCGATGCAGGGACTCCAGGATCATGACCTGAGCCGAAGGCAGTCACTTAACCAACTGAGCCACCCAGGCGCCCGAGTTCAGTGTTTTTTAAACTTAGGGTAGTGATCCATTGGGGAGATAATGAAGGCAGTTTAGTGAGTCATTACTACCATTTGAAAATGTAAAATAGAATAGAGTAGAAAATAACAGAATGCATAGCACAAAGTTAGGGTTAGTGTTCTGTGCAACTTTTGCTTCACATGATGAGTTATGTATATATAGGATACATATTCATCAGTACAACATTTGAAAGTGACCACCATGGTTCCTAACCATAATTAACAATTTATCAAATTATATATTTAGCTATTATATAATTAGCTCTTTTATATATAACTTTTCCTTACTGTGATCATTTTAGGTTGGGTATTTCCTCAATTTTACAGATCAAGAAGTAAGTTCAGAGAGGTTGTGACTTGTCCAAGCCTAGATCCATACCCAGGTCTGTCTGGCTCAAAGCTTCAGACTGTCTCTCTATACCAAAATAATAATGGAAAAAAAAAAAAAAAAGCGTACTAAAATTCAGTCCAGAGAGCTTGTGGGGGGTCCGCTTTTCCATCTCTAAATCCCAAGCTCTGGGAATAGGATTACTAGCATGTATTCCTTACAGGAAAATACTTTGGTGGTCCTTTGGAATTTACTATATAGTGATAACTCAGTTTACATAGCCCCTACAAATAAAGGTCAATGAAGTCAATCATGTTTTCTTTTAAAATTGATAAATTTTGTAATGCCTTACTTGGGTATAGAAGATGGAGGTGAGGAAAATTCTGTTTTCTTCAGCACTGCATAATTACTGTGACAGTATTTATCAGGTAGGTGTCATCAAAGCCCCTAGTTTACAGACTTGATTTAAAGTTGAGGGGGGCAGCCCCTAGGGGCTTAGAAGGCTACAGAATTAACGTCTTTCATTATCTGTTTTGCTTTTTTTTTTTTCCCAGAAAATGCATCGTTTATCAATGAAATGTCTTTGAATGCCAGTAGAAAATCATTAGATTATTCTGCTGACACACATTCTTTACATTTATATAATAAGCTCTTTAAATATTGAATTATAAGTAGGTTCATCTAGTTTTTACATATAATTATTTCATTGTACTCTTCAAGTAAATAATTTCTTTAACTTCTGCAAACTGTATCAGAGTATCTACTAATTGAGTTTGTTTTTAATTTGTTCAGCAGTGTGTGAAAGTAAAGATTTACCTGATACAGTTAGAACAGTATTAAAACAAGAAATGAATCGTCTTTTTGGAGCAACGAATCCAAAGAATTTTAATGAAACTTTTCTGAAAAGGAATTCTGATTCATTGCCACACAGATTATCAGGTAATCACTTTATTTTCTTTTTATCTTAGCCTTCTAAAACAATTTCAGTTTTTATCTTAATGGATCAGTGACAAGGTTACACATTTCTCACATGGAAGAGGCATTGTGATTATCTCACATTTTGATCTTATGAAAATAGGCAGCTTAAATATGCTTCCTATTTTTAAATTTCTTAGACAAAATTATTACTGTGAAACAAGGTCAGTAGTTTCTCCTGGTTCAGCATAGTCTTTACAACAAAGCAAGTATACTGCATTTAGCTGTATATTACATATAATGAAGGAGGGAGGAGCTTTCTGTTTTTTTTCTTTCTCCCTTCAGCATGCTCTTAAAATTCACTTGGATGTGACCATCATCTTCTATTTCTCATGCTTATATAAGATATTAAACTGAACAGTGCAAAGCACCTGAAACCATTTCACAGGCAGGGGTCTGTGCTAGCAGTCCAAAGTCTGGACTTGATGGGACCATGTGGGTAGTGCTTTAGTAGGATGCTTTTAGAATACCTGGCTAAGAAGCCCAGCAGCTTTGTATGCCTTTGTGGAATTCTGAATTCAGCTTTTTGGCTCATACCATCAAGGTTGGGTATCTCTCCCTCCTCCCACATCCTCACCCCAACCACATTTAGTGGAGTATTCCCCTCAGCCCCAAATTATGTTCATTTTAGAAAGAAGAAACCTATCCATGGTCCCACTACACAAAAACAACTATTATTAGAGTATTTTATTTCTTCACAGTTTTTTTTACTTTAATTGTAGTTAGGCTATTTTTGGTCTATCTTCTCAGGGTTTTTTATTTTTTTAAACAGTGTTTCAAATGGCTGTTTGCATTTTTCTAATAAAGTGCCATATATGTTACATTTAGATTTGAATGGATAGAGGATAAGATGCTGGTTTTACTTTTAAATAAAAACAAATTTCCTTTTTTCTTCTCCTTTAGCTGCCAAAATGGTATATTATTTAGATCCTTCTAGTCAGAAGCGAGCTATAGAGTTGGCAACAACACTTGATGAATCCCTCACTAACAGAAACCTCCAGGTAAAGAGTTTCTCATAATCTCTATTAATAATACCTGACTACTTTCAGTTTCTCTTTAAACGAAGAGAATAATTTTCATCAAATAATTGTTTTTGTTATTTATGCGTACTGTTTACCAAACAGTTCTGAATCCATATCAGAAACTAACCTTATCTTAAATTTATTTAGGATTGTCTGTGTGTGCACACATACACAGCAGGCTCCTTGGCATTCAAGAACTAGTTCCACATCTCTTACTTATATTTTTTTCTAGAAATATGTTTTAGTAAAATCATGTATGTATTCCACAGTTAATTTTAGATTTCAGTTCATATCTGTGCATTTTTAAAAAAATATTTATTTTAGAGAGAGTGAGAGAGAGGGCGTGCATGAGTGGGGGGAGGGAGAATCCCAAGCAGACTCCCCACGCAGGGCAGCTCAGTCTCACCAACCCGAGATCCTGAACCGAGCCAAAATCAAGAGTCGGATGCCCATCCAACTGAGCCACGTAGGCGCCTCCATATCTGTGCATTTCTGAGCAAACAGTGGTCTCCAGGAAGATTTTTTTTTTTTTTTAATTTATTTATTTACTGATTGAGAGAGTGCGCATGCATGCATGCAGGAGGGCTGGGGAGGAGCAGAGGAAGAAGAGACTCTTTAGCAGACTCATACTGAGCCCCATGCACGGCTGGATATCACCACCCTGAGATCATCACCTGAGCTGAAACCAAGAGTCAGTCGCTTAACTGACTGCACCACAGGCTCCTCCTCAGTGAAGATTCTGACGTATTGAAGATGTATATGCCAGGGGTCAAATTAAAACTCATTTTATAACTTGCAATGTAACATGAGATGAAGTAGAGTAAAAGATATATGGGTGTGTTGCAAAATACAGATTCTAGTTTAGACTAAAAACAAAGGACATAGTGCTACTTCCTGTGATAATTGGCCAGATAAAATAAGCATTTGATATATTCCTTTAATAGCAAATGAAGGAAATATCTTCAAGAAACATTGCACTTGTTGATTGCTAATTAATACATCATTTAGATTAGAACATTTCTAGACTGGCAAAGGTGTTGGATATTATATGTCTGCAAACTACATAATGTTTTCCAAGTGAAAAGATAAATAAAACATGGGAAATGCAAGTCAACATGAAATATTTTCAAATAGAAGATATACTGAGGGGTTTGGTTGAAACAATTACCAATTTTTTTTTTTTTTAAAGATTTTATTTATTTATTTGAGAGCGAGAATGAGATAGAGAGAGCATGAGAGGGGGGAGGGTCAGAGGGAGAAGCAGACTCCCTGCTGAGCAGGGAGCCCGATGCGGAACTCGATCCCGGGACTCCAGGATCATGACCTGAGCCGAAGGCAGTCGCTTAACCAACTGAGCCACCCAGGCACCCCAAACAATTACCAATTTTTATGAACAAATTTTTCTTGCATTATGCCCTTTGGTTTGAGACTTCCTTTCCTGCTTAGTTAGTGGAGAAACCTACAATTTGAACACAAGGGTGAAAAGCAATGTTTGATATTGCTAACTGTCTCTAAGCCTCTTAAAAAAAAAAAAAAACTGTAAAAGGTTTAAGTAACTGATTGTTACCATAGAAATTTTGACGTTTGTACACAGCGCCAGCCGGAGCTGAGGCAGCGTTGCCACCTAGGGTCGAGCACTTGCTCAGAGTGAGTGTGTCTTTAAATGCAGCACCCTACCACTTTGCTTGCCCAACATTAGTCCTGGCCCTGTTTATAAATTCATCCTTTTGTGTAAACCCTGCAATTCCAAAGAAGCTAATTCTTATGGAATGTATATGTGGGAGTTAAATGCTTTTGTGTATCTTAAATACGTACCTTTGCCTTTTGTTTAGAGAATCTGTGGATAATGAAATGTCTAATGAATTCACAGTAAAAACTTATTTTTTGACAACTTTAACATGACCTTTTCTCTTTCTTTAGACATGTATGGAGGTATTAGAAGCCTTGTGTGATGGTAGCCTAGGAGACTGTAAAGAAGCTGCTGAAGTTTATAGAGCAAATTGTCATAAGCTTTTCCCTTATGCTTTGGCTTTCATGCCTCCTGGATATGAAGAGGATATGAAGATCACAGTTAATGGAGATAGTTCTGCAGAAACTGAAGAACTGGCCAATGAAATTTGAACATCATTAAACAAGCAAATGGAATGACTTTGGACCATATCTAGTGTATAATATTTTTGTCACGCACCTGCTGCATTGCTCTAACTTACACACAGAATGAGAAGAGTAAATGTTCTTGCCTTCAAATAGTGTTTTACGTTTTTTATCCTGCTGAAAAAGTATATATAAAATATCTAACATATTACAGGATATAGGTTCAGTTTCTTAAAAAATTAAAAGCTGCTAAAATTGAGGGATTAAAAAAAGATACCTTATTCTATTCCTACCTACCCACCCATGTTTTTTAACTAATTTATATAAAATCTGGAGGCTGTTACAGCTAACAAAGCAGGTGTGTGGCAGAAATATTACTTTAAAATTTGTCTTGTGAGATTTTACTATATCTCAGACAGCATAAACGCTGTTTTAGCACTGGATTCTTTCACTGAGCACAAAGAGTTGTTGGGGCTTTAGCATCTGACTGATTCTGTTACGGGGTTGATTCTGACCATAGGAAGTATGCAATGTGAATCACTATTTACAGAGAAACCTACAACAGATGCTTGATGTTGTAGAAGCTGGGACATATAGATACCAAGCAGAATTATAAGAAACCTAGAGGGTGTTCAATACGCTTGTTGTGTTTCCAAAATTCACTGTACATGATCAGTTTGGTGTTCTTGTACCACAGTTTTTAACTGAAGGAACCAGTTGGAACAATCTCAATTTTAACTAAAACTTGAAGAACTAAAATAGCAATGCAAACCTTTCAGCATTGTCTTTGGCCAAACTTGTTAAAACTGTAATGCAAGAACCAAATGCACTGTGATGTGGCACCAACTAATTAGCACGCATGAATTTTTTCACCCAAGAGTGAAAAAAGAAAATCTACCATGGCTTGAAGTTAAAGAGCAGAACTCCTGACTACCATTCTATGACTGATCAAGAGACTAATAGTTAAAAACCTCAGCAGGCCTTGTTCACGATATGCAGAAAAAAAGTGCTGCAGTTTAGATACCTCTGGAATTTTTCCACAGTGTCACAGGTTTGTAATACTTGAAGCCCTACATTTCTAAGAATATATTTCTTGCTCAGTTGTTTCAGGCAAGCCCAAGACTTTGTAATTTTTAAAGGGCCCAAGATTTTTTTTTTTCAATAACAGACCAGCTTCTTTTTCCTGCAGTTACAGATGTAATTTCCTTTTTGTTGTCAAACATAAGGTACCAAATATGATGCAATAAATTGTTTTGAAAAACAGTTGTGTGAATATTTCAACTAATCTGTGTTGGGCTTCTGTGAAAACACACAGGTGGAAACAGAGGTGCAAGCCAGAGGCAATGTAATGTGCTGTACGGCTAGTGCCGACGGGAGCGTTCAGGACGGGCTGAGTGCCGATGTCAGGGGAACTCCGTAATGCAGGTGTAAGTGCCGTTCCTGCACTAAGATTTCATTGAGGCTAGGATGGTGGCAGGTGAATGTAATTCCTAACTCCTCGTTTGAAAGGCAAGCTGAAAACTGCAATTTTGATGGAGAAAATGAGCCTTAAAATGTTAAACCTGTATACTGAGAACTGGCCTCAGGCTCAATATTCTCATGGCATTTGCAAGATTTAAGCAAATTAAGTAAAGTGAATCAGTTGTATATATAATTGACCTTTTTTTGTGGGACTTTTAGTTTATAGGACGTATATTCTAAAGGGAATTTTCAGGAGACCTGATCCTTCTACTGATTGGACAGTTGTGCTAAACTCAACCTTTCATAGTACGTGACCTGCATTCCGCGTCCCAGTCTAACGATTTAGTGATGTAAAGAGAAGTACAAACTGAACTCCAGTGCTTTGTTCTGTTTTCTTAACCGGCCCTGTCTCAGGAACATCTTAACAGATGGCAAAAAAACAAACTTTTTTTCAACTTCTCCTATGAGTGGCAACTGAAGTTCTTATTGTTGGGAAAGAACACTAGTGCTACCTCTGCCACTACTGAGGTGTTGGGAGGAGGCGCCAGCCATATAATAGGGGGTGTATGTGTGAATTATGTTTAAACGCTACTGTATATTGAAATGGAATTCATATATTTGTCTTGATAATGTTCAAATGATGTAGATTGTCTTAGAATGAAAATTCATAAGTACTCAGAACTCTTGATGCAGATGCCACCCGTGAGGAGCTAAATTCCTAAAATGTATATTGTACTCCAACCCAATTTTACTGGAACTATTGAATAAATATTTTATTTTCTTTCAGGTTTACTTGATAGTGGATACATTGTCTGGTGTCGGAGGACCTTTGACAGGGTTCATTTTATGTCCAGACAGCACCCCTAAAACATTGTACTGTACTGTCTTGCTCTGAGTAGTATCAACTGGGTCATCTCACATTTGCCTCATCACTCTATTTAAATTCCAAATGATACTGTGGGGGAAAACAGGGTTAGAAAAACAAGTGGGGGGAAAAATGCAGTGATGTTGTATTCTAAACAAGTGCCTTATGTTTATTGCTGAGAACTGGTGTTATCAACCCTTTTCAGAAGAAAGGGTCCCTTGACCTGTATTAACATAGGAAAGTAAAGTTATTTTTGTTTTTCTTTATATTTACTACTCTTGTCATTTCTCATTTAAAAAACAAATTCTGACTAGGTTAGTTTACTCAGCTTTAATTAGATAGTTGAGTCCTACATTTTCAACATTCTTCTGTATTTATTATGCACCAAAATAAAGTATGATCTGTAACAGCATGGCTAAAAGTAGTCCCAATATTAGTGAATAGCTTTTCTGTGGGTTTTATCAGGCCCTTGTTTTCCAGTGCTGTTTGTACTCCATGGTGTGTTGCTGTTAGAGCTGTGAAATGAAAGCTGTGATTGTAAGAGGAGGCCAGAAAAATGTGGTCTAGTTTCAGGTAGGTGGTGATAAATTCAGGGAATTCTCTCTCCTGCACGATTTCTAGGAATATTCCAGTTGCCATGTGTAGCGTCTGTTTGGGAAAAGGTAAAAAGTGAAGTGTTAAATTTTCTTACGAGATACATATATACTTAGTAATTACTAGCCTTAAATTTTGAAATAACTCTTACTAAGAAATGAGTTCAAAGAAAGACTGACCTGTCAGATGGAAGGTGGTCTTCCTGTTCTAGCTCATGCGCCACTTTAAGTTACAGGCACGGTTTCTTGATGCCATCCAGCTATCATCTAAACTTTGTTGAGTCCACTGCCAAAACTAAATTAAAAACAAAGTCACATGAAATGGCTGTATTGCCCCATAGGGAGCTGAAACCTTAAGTTTTGTTCCAATTTTGATGATTAGAAATCTCACTACTTGTAGCAATAAAACATTTTTGGAAAAGGTTATTGTTCTTTATTGAATTGCACTTTAACCTTTTTTAGTATGCAACCTACAGGGTGGATGTTAAAAGTATTGGTAGTGTGCAGGAGGTTCTGGAGAAAGTGGTGACTTCAGTAAAGCAGAAGAGTATCTTGTGTACTGTGCTGTAGGTTATACAGCTGAGCTGACACTGCTGCCTCCGTCAAGACCTACTCCTTTTATGATGACACAAAGATGGGCAGGCGGAAAGGGAGCAGTATGTGGTAGAAAGCAGGTCTTCAAGGTTTCCAGCCTCAGTTTATCCAGTTGCCTTTGAAATGACACCATCTTGGAATTGTAGCCAGAAGAAAAAATCGGTACTGTTTAAATTAGAACTTTTACTAAATTGTCAATGATAGTTAAGCTTGCAGTATTAATGTTCAGTGCTATAGAGTTCTAGATGCCAAAAACAGAACATAGACTTTGTTTCAAGGTGGCCTGTAAAGCAAAAGTAAAGTTGACATTTGGCAATCTAACAAAGACTGTAATGTAGTTCTTATACTTTTTATATTAGGCCTTGTGTCTATTTTAACAGTCTATTACTTCACACAAGTGGTACAGTTCTTAAAAATAGTGATCTTGAATATGTGATAAAATTTTCCTGTGATACATAAAGATTCTGCTGTTGCTAAATCAACTTGGTCTCAGTAAGTACAAATTATCCTCTTATTTAGAAACAGCATAGGAGCAAAGAGATTTTTGGAATATGATTTGGGTCCCCTGGCTTGCTTTCAGCTAATAATTACGTTTGCCGCCTTGTGCATTGTCTTAACAAACAAGAAGCCTTTCTCCACACCATTCTGTTATCTTTCCAGTCTAGTTTCCTAATGGGCTTTTATGAACTTGCCACTTGTTTACTTCATCTGCAAGTTTATCAGGTCCATTGCCTAGTGCTTGATGCTTCATCACAATTGAGATAGGTGCTGGGTTTTCTAAAGTGTTCTTCCAAAACTCTATGTTTCTTCATTAATAATAATTAAATTACCTACCACCACTTTTTATCTTTCTTTCAAACTACTTACTTGCCTTCAAGTAGTCAGACTGCTGGTTGATATCTTTAAAAATGAAAAGGAAGCCATTTAAAGAAGTAAATAATAAACATCTCCCAGATCCTTTAAGTACTGAACTATGAAATACAAAATATTAATTCTTCCCTTCATTAACTTTTAATAAATTTACTATGCATTAATAACAGTAATAGAAGTATTCAGAAACATGTATTCAGCTAGCCTTGTTTACTGTTAGCATAATTTGCTTAGATCTGATTTAGAGTATTCCCATTCATCATCTTGTGCCTCTCTGTTGGTCTTCAGGAATTTCCTCAAAATACCACAGATCCATTATATTTTACTTATGTTGAATACATTTCTCACATCTAATTCTTGTTTTTTTCCCTGTAGTTTGTCAATGGAATGGTTGTGACTGGCCTTGTAGGAAGCAGATGACTGGAGGACCATCCTCTTTTTCAGTTGCCTGTTCATTGTCGCATAAGTTGGCAGTGAATCTACTCATCCTTCATGTCTTTAGCAACCAGCCACCCAGGTAATATCACAGCCAGTGGAATTAAGTCACTACAGAGATTGTCATTCAGTAGTTGCTTTTCATCTTTCCAACAGTTTGAGGGGTAACACACATACCAACCACCTACCTAGAAAGCTCTGTTATCTATAGCCTACCATCTCTACTTTGATTACAAGTAAGGAGACACTGGGGTAGGGTCTGCAATGGTCATTTCTAGACACATGACGTATAGCCAGTATTAATCACAACCAGAAGCTGTTGTCCATAGTTGATCTTTATTTAGGATAGGCAATTGAATCCTTTTATGTCATAAACTTAACCCTGTTTATTAAAATCCCAGGGGCTATTTAAAAAACAAACAACCCTCAATAGCTGGGCCTACCTGCAGAGATTCTGATTTGAATGATGCGGAGTCAGGCCCGGGCGTGGGTCATCATCTCCTTTTCCCCGCACCCCCAGTGATTTTAAGGTGTATCCAAAGTTGAGGCCCACTGTCCTTGATGAAATTTAAAATATTTTATAGTATTGAGTTTTTTCCTTAGATTGAAGAAGAAAGCAACTATGTAAATGCGAAAAGATTTAACTTTCCCCCATCTTACATTAAAGGGGAAGAACGTAGGTTTGAATTTTCCATCAAGAGCTTTCTGGTTATTTTCAAAGTCCATGGTTTTTCCTACTTAACCATGCTGCTACTGTCCTACTGGAGATGCTAGCATTCGAAGAAAAAAAAAAATCACTTCATAGTTTGGTTGGATGTCCTGCTAACTTGTCTCCTTCGAAGCAACTCATAAAACATAATTGCCATGGCGAGATAGATGCTTGAGTTTTTGAGTGGATGAGTACTAAAGCAAAGCATAGGCTTTTAAATAAGAAGGGTGCTAGATAGTACTCTCTGGAAATCCATGCATACCGAACCCCCAATCAAGTACATGTCCCTAAAGGACTGCATTTTATATAAACAAGTGGGTTACTATTACAGATCTCGGATGTGAAAGGAACCATGGTTCTTGGAAAGACAGAATTCAAAGCTAAATGTTGGCCTGTTAGTGTAGAACCTGGAAAGGAGATTTACATAATACACAGACCTATATCAAACTATAACCTGCTTTGTGAGATCTGTTGAAATAATATTCTGGGGTAGATATCCCAAATCTATCCAATCTAGTGTTTTTCTATAGTAAAAAAGGAATTGTTTTATAGACAAGCCTCAATTCTGTCTAGCTTGTTCTTGGCTGGTTAAAGGATTTGATAAATGAGTCTGGTTTTAATACTGTTTGTCGCCATTCTTGAGTTCACAGAGATGGATGATCTTCCCTCACCTTTACAAACTGGAAAATCTGAATTGTGTTAGTCTCTTCACATAGAAGCCTGGCCTTATGTGTTAGTTACTTTTCTCTGATCCTTGTGACTAAATGCCCACTTTGTGGCTTGGTACAATAGTGTGATGTAGTTGAGAACATAAGCTTTTAGGTGAGACAGAACTAGGTTTAACTCCTGGTTCAGGTCCCTTAGGCAAGATAATAAGAATTTCTAGTTTATAGTTGGAAGGATTAAGTAACATAGATACTGTGTAGAAAGTGATTAGCACAAGGCCTGACACATGGTAAGCATTCATTATACTCGTATTTGCAAAAGGATGTTCTTTTCTGTTTGTCAGTATTCGACTTGGTTATCCTTATTTGTTGACTGCAGTACATGGGGCCAGCATATTCAGGAAATAGTTTATAATCTTTTCCTAGATACTAACAGCTCAGTTTTTTTTTGTTTTTTTCCCTAGTATTTTACTTCACACTCGGGAGAACTTTACATTGTTTTGCCTTTTCTCACAGTAGAGAAAACCACCTGTAATACCTCCATCCTTCAATGATCATTTTGACATTCATGGAAACTTTCACTAGTGTTATCGAACTTGACAGATTTCTTGATGCTACAGTTTAAAGTTATTTAGAAGATGTGGAATTAGGCCAGTCCCAGTGTCCTTCCTTCTATCTATCCAGTAGTTAATGAATGCCTACCACCCCCCAGGAATTGTGCTTCATATTGGGAATAGATGACATAGACCTTGCTCTCACATTTTTTACAGGCTAGTAAAGGAGACAGACAAATCAAGAAATGAGTGCAGCAGCAATTTATAAACCCCTAGAGTCAGTACTCATTTCTTTTTGGATGGACTAGGAAAGCTTGACAGAATATTCACTAGAGTTTGGAAAGAGAAAGACCAGTTTCTTAGATAATAGCATGTACCTAAAGGCACAGATACATGAAACATATATTCAGGGACTATGTAAATTAGTGAGAATAGAATCTAGGAAATGAGGCTAGGGCTCAGATTAAAGTATGTTAGATGACTTCCTAAAAGACTTGATTTGGCTTTGTATAAACAGGACAGTTATTGAAGAAATAGGGAAGGGTACGTGAGAATTCTGCTAGCAATGTGATCATGAGGGCGGGGAGAAAGATTGGAGGCACCAAAACTAATCACAACACTCGAGTTGAGCTAATGAAGAATAGCTGTCACTGAGCTCTTACTATGTGCTGGGCAGTGTAGTGGGCACTTTGCATTTGTTAGCTCATTTAATCCTTGAAGAGACCACATGACGTAGGTATTGTTCCCATTTAACAGAAAACTTGATCATAATTTGCTCATGGTGACACAGTTTATAAGTGATAAAAATCTGCATTCAAGCCCAGGTGTGTCTAACACCAAAGTGCTTGCTTCTGATCACTATAACCTCTCGCAAAAAGTGGTAAGGACAACAATAATAAGTATGGGGAGGAGAGCAAGGTGCAAGAGATGTTAAGAAGGTGGGACCTACCGGGTGCTTGGGTGGCTCAGTTGGTTAAGCATCTGCTTTTGGCTCAGGTCATAATCCCAGGGTTCTGGGATCGAGTCCCATGTCGGGCTCCCTGCTCTGCAGGAAATCTGTTCTCCCTCTGCCCCTCTCCCCACTCATTCTCTCAGTCTCTCTGTCTCTCAAATAAAATCTTAAAAAAAAAAAAAAAAGGTGGGACCTAGATCAGCTGACTTGTTGGAGGGGAGAGGGCAGTGCATAGAGAAGTTTTTTTTGTTAATGATGTCCAGGGTTTAGGCATGAAACACTTTGTCTTTGACAGTATCATTAAACAGTAAGAGTTGGGAAGAAGAAATTGAGGGGGAAAGAGAGGTCTTTTCAGAATGAATTTTAGGTGTTTATAGGACATGTAAGTCCCATAAGATTAGTAGGCAGCTAGGCATATGGGTCTAAAATTTAGAAGAGAGGTGATTTATAGATTTTGAAGAATTAGTTGTGAGTAGTATAGCCTGGACAAGACTGCTCAAAAGGGAATAAACAAAGATGATGACTTGCAAATGCCAAGAGAAGTGGGTAGAGGAAGAGAAGCTAGCAAAAGAGACCAAGAAATTATTATTATCAGAAAGTTAGGAGAAGTAGAAGATAATAATGTCGGGGAATCAAAGTTCTCCAACAATTAGGATCAATGGGGTCAAATCAAGTTATTATAATTTGCATCAGTCAAGGTGGTAACATTTTAGAGGTCTGAGTATCAGATGTTGGTGAGGATGTTGAAAAATAACATAGAACTCTCAGGTACCATCTTCTGGAGTATAAATTGATATAATCATTATGAGGGCAATTTGGCAATATTCATTTACTAAAATTAAACGTGTGCATACCCCTATGAACCAGCAATTCCACTAGGATATATATACACACACATATAGATGCTCTGTAAACATTCCTACATATTTGCCAGAGAGACATGGAAGAATGTTCATCACACTATTTATAATAATGAAATTTGGAAATAAAGTGTGACATAAAAATGGGTAAGTTGTGCTATATTCATTTAATGGAATGCTGTACAGTTAAAATGAATAAGCCAGCGTTAAGTGAATCAAGAATTTGGTGATTTAAAAAAAAAAAAAAGGCAAGTTAAATGGCATATTATATTTCTTAAGTGTACATTTATTAATGTAAGACAGTACTGTGTGGTTTATGAATATATTAGTTTAAAGGGGTGCCTGGCTGGCTCATTCAGTGGAGCATGTGACTCTTGATCTTGGGGTTGTAAGTTCGAGCCTCACGTTGGGTATAGAGATTACTTAAAAATAAAATCTCTAAAAAAATATTATAAAGGTTTAAAAACAGGTTTGGGAATTATAAACACAAACTTCAGGACAGAGGTTCTCTATAGGAGGGAAAGGCACATAGGTAGCCTATAATTTTTATTTCTTCAAAAATATTCTTAAATGTGGCAAAATTAAGTTTTGATGTCTTTGTTAATTTTGGGTCTGTATAGGATACTTTCTTAAAGTTAAATAAAACATTTTTATTTTTTATACCCCACTAAAAAAATAGGTAGATAAAAATGCCTCTACAATTGAAACAGAATTTCCTTTTTTTTTTTTCTAGGGGGGAGAGGCAGAAGGAAAGTGGGCGAGAATCTTAAGCAGGCTCCGTGCCCAGTGCAGAGCCTGACATGGGGCTCAGTCTCACGACCCTGAGATCATGACCTGAGCTGAAATCAAGAGTCAGATGCTTAACTGACTGAGCCATCCAGGTGCTTCAAATTTTTCTTTGGTATTTTTACTGATTTACTAAGAATGAGAAAATGAAGGTCAGACCACCAGGATATGTGACATAATTTTTCAGGGGGAAAAGTGGCTCCCATAATATCTAAAACATTATTACCCTTTGTAATTACTCATATATAGGTAAAATTCCTTCTTTACAGATGAAGATATGTGTCTCAGAGATGTTAAATGACTTGCTAAGGGCACCCAGCTGGTAGTAGTGCGAGCGCTGCATTAGGTGTTCAGGTTACAGACCTGTAGATGTTAGAACAGGAACTTGAACCCAGGTTTTTTGTTTCAAGGCAAACAAAACTATGTATGGTGTGTTCCTGGATCCTACTGTTTTGCTCAGAGAGCTATTAGTGAAGTTAAATGTCTTGTGTTATTTAGACCTCCCTGAGAAGAAAGAATTGTTGAAATGAAGTACGGGTATTTTCTAAACTATGCATTTTTATACAGTATCTGTTTGTCCCTTTTGATAGATACAACATACTTTATGCTGACAGAACTTTATGTTTCAAACATATCTTTTTTTTTTTTTTCATAAACCCCTGTTATGGTGGCATTTGGATTTCCTTTTGCAGTGAGAAAGTGCATCTTTAAGATGGTGAAGATAGGTGTTTAAGATCATTTACCAATTCCATGAATTAGAACTACCATCCCTGTATCCCTCAAGTGAAATACAGTGTCCTGCAAAAGAAACCACTCTAGTGGATAAGAGGCCAGTAGTAAAGTGGTCAAGAGCTGTATGTTATAGATGTATTGATTATCAGAGATTGCCAGGCTTTCTTATCTTTGTACCTGGATCATGTTAACCCTTCAAATCTCAATTTATCTCGTCATTTTCTAGGAGATTTCAACATTCATGTGGATGATCTGTCAAATACCCAAGTATCACAGTTCCAAGGCCACTTCAACCCATTTCCCTTGGCCATACTCCCTACTTTGTTATAAAATAGTTCTGAGTGATTTCAATACCCTTCTCCCATCCATATTACCCCCAGTACGCCTGATCTAGAGTCTCATCAAGAGCTCTATTCCTGTAATATTGCCTTCCAGTTTATTCTTGGTCCCACTTCCTTCCATATCTGGCCTTGATCTCTTAATTGGTCACATGACCTGCTCTCTCACCAGTGCTTTCCATCCCTTTCTGTATTTTTCCTGGTATCTCTCTCCCAAAGCACATTTCTAGAATGGTGCTATATTCTGCCTGGCATCAATGCCCTCAACTCCCTTCCTCCTTGTCTTTCTCCTCTATCTGTTATCCAACTCACAATTCTGGGTCAGTCCTATAATATGCCTGGCCCTATAAGCCATTCAGCTAAGATACTAGAAACAATCATAAAACCACTATACTTTCATTATTTCCAAACTCAGTTTGGTAGTTAACACCACCATTAATGCTTTTGTCTTAGTCCGTGATCTATTTCAAACTGTCTCCATTCTCTTTAAACCCCCTTTTCACTCCCTCCTACTTCACAATAACATCAGTTATTATTTCTTACTTCACAAAAAATAATGAGGCCATTTAGCAAAAAACCTCTCACAGCTATAAATTTATTTATAACCATTCCCTTACTCCCTTAGTTTCTGAGAAAAGGTATTTTTTTCAAGGCCCACCTTTTCTGTCTCCTTTGGGACCTGGCTCCATCAATTTTCTTTTTCCTTCTCTACAAGTTCCTTTTCATTCAAATTGCAGTCATGCTCAGATCTCTCAAATATCATGACCCCTCTCTTTTTACCATTTATTTCCTTCTGGTTTCTGTCCTCTATCTCTCCTTTCCATCTTACCTCCAAAGCACTTTGAAAGAGTGACGTTCTCTTGAAGTCTATGTCCTCATCTCCCATTTGTTCAGCTTGTTCCTTGGCTTCAATTCCCACCACTCTGTGGAAACTAATTTTACTAATCTAATAGCAAAATCTAACAAACATTAGAATTTGTGTTTATTCAGTAATGGTAATGTTTTCCCTCATTTTACTCAAGAGGAGTCACTCTTTCACCTAAAGTATAATATTGTAATTGGGGTGTAAGGTAAGTTCAGATAGACCCCATATTCTTGGTTTCTAATTATAATACTGTAGCAAGAAAGAAAGCCTTGCAATTCCCATTCCTTTCCAAAGCCCAACATATTTTTCACTTTCTTTGTGAAGCATCCCTCGCCATTTTAAGCCACAGTGATGCTCCTTTCTTGGAAATTCAACTACTGTCTTAACTATTCACATGAGAACATCTGATTGTCACAGCTCAAATTTGTATTTAGTTCTCAATTTACTTGGCATTTTTATTTATAGAGACCTTTGCTACCAAACTGGGTTTTGCACCTGGCACCATGTATTTTTCTTTCTTATATACTTTACTACCCCGACCATAAGGCCTTGCACAAAGGATATGCTTACTGAATATTTATTAAATGAATGAGTTTTATCTCACCTGGAAATGTATTATGAACACTTCATATACGCCCTTAACTTGATTAGCACAAGGTAGATAATTTCCATCATCAAAATCAGCCTGTAAGATACCAAAAAGAATCGTATTTCCATATGACTTGACGTTACAATTTGTGTATGACCAGCTAATGGATTGCTTCAATTAGTAGTATATTATGTTAGACAACAGGGTCGGGCCTGATACACGGCTAAAGCACAGGTTCAGGGACTCTTTTAAAAAGTTTATCTACTGGTAATAAAGCTTGGGGAGACTAGTTCACACAAACATCTGAATAAATTAGACTGCCAGCTTAAATGTATTAACTTACCACAAGAAAGGTCGTCATACAGGATGACTAATCCACTTTGTTTTTTGTTTTTTTTTTAAGATTTTATTTATTTGACAGAGACACAGCGAGAGCGGGAACACAAGCAGGGGGAGTGGGAGAGGGAGAAGCAGGCTTCCCGCAGAGCAGGGAGCCCGATGCGGGGCTCGATCCTAGGGCCCTGGAATCATGACCTGAGCCGAAGGCAGACGCTTAACGACTGAGCTACCCAGGCGCCCCTGACTAATCCACTTTAAACAAGTCATGGGTCAGAAGATGGCTCAGTGAGCCAGAATAAGAGACCAGAAAGTGCTCAAAAAAGATCAGTCATTTCAATTTGCATTTTGGACTATAGGAGCTTTCTTGCTGGAGCTTAACAGCTGGAAAGTCTAACAGTTCACATAAGGTTAGAAATTAGATAAGTTATAAAAGAAAAAGCTAATGCTTTTTAGAATTTGCCACAAAATCAAGCATATTGTGGGCCATTAGAAATTAAATCAATATGTGAGTACTGCTCTAGGCCAGACGTTTCATTGATAAGACTCCATCCCTACTTATAGTAGCTGTATGTCATGGGCCATGGATCCTACAACCTAGAGGAAACCACGTGTTAGCTAAGGAGCAGTATCAGCAGCGTATGTGGTGTTTCTGTAGTCTCCAAGGTTTGTACAAGCGCCATTTGTTTTGTTTTTCATTTTGAATTTGGTAGTTGTGAGGGAAATTCAGAGGCTATTGGTTAGGTTCAGTGAAAGTTTTAAAACAATTCATAGTTACCGGATCTTTCCAAAATAAACATCTTTACTGCTGTTTTCAAGTCCTTATAGACCCCTCTAATTCGTCTGTGTAATAGCCAATACTTGGAAATGGTCAGAACTGAATTCAAACCTCAAGGACTAGATGATTTATATCCCAGGGTTCTGAAAGAATAATCGATCCAATAGGACCACCAAGGTAGCAGTAGAAAAGGTGGTCTTCTCAAGGGAAAGCCGTTTTCCATGTAAAAGCCAGGAGATGGAGTATTTTGTTGGAAGGATGAGAAAATGGGTGAGTTTGTTCTGAATACGCAGGATTTCCAGAGGACACAGGGAAAAAAGAGCAAGAAGAGGAAGGGTTTGGGAGGATTGCAGAGCAGAATGGAAGAGGATGGCCACCTGGAGAGTCTTGCATTGGGGAAATGCGGAGTATGATAGGGAGGTGAGGACTAATGGGCCTTACAGGTCTCAGGAAATTCCTATGAAATGGTATTTGAGAACTGGCCCAAGGCAAAGGCCTAGGGCATCAATTCTGAGGACGGGAACAGTTGGCAACCAAGTCTGGGGATACATCTCTTTCTATCCTAGCTGGTGTTAGAGACATAATGCTACTAGCAACCTTTATTCAAGTTTCTTTCATTTATTCAACATATATATATTTTTTGAAGATTTTATTTATTTGACAGAGAGGGAACACAAGCAGGGGGAGAGGGAGAGGAAGAAGCAGGCTTCCTGCTGAGAAGGGAGCCCGATGTGGGGCTCGATCCCAGGACCCTGGGACCATGACCCAAGCCGAAGGCAGACGCTTAACGACTGAGCCACCCAGGCGCCCCTTCAACATATATTGATTGAGCATCTCTTATGTGTCAGGCATGATGCTTGATTCTAGGGGTGGGGTTACAATGGTAAGCAATAGGTATAGCCTCAGTCCACAGGGCGCATAAAATAGTGTGAGATACAGGCCAGTTGCAATGGTCTGAATGTGTTCCACCCACATTCATATGTTGCAATCCTAATCCCCAAGGTGATAGAATTTGGGAGAGAGGCCTTTGGGAGGTTATTACTCATGAGAGTAGAGCCCTCTTAAATGGGATTAGTGCTCTTACAAAACAGGCCCTGGAGAGAGCTTGCTTACCTTTTCCACCATGTGAGTTTACAATGAGAAGTCTGCAACCCAAAAGAGGGTCCTCACCCACCGCTGGCACCCTGACATCGGACTTCAGCTAGAACTGTTAGAAATAAATGTCTGTTGTTTACAACCCACCCAGACTGTGATGTTTTGTTAGAGTAGCCCAAATGGACTAAGAAAAAATATAAATATAAGACAATTGTATCTTATGATAGGAGAAGTGCAGGGTGTAATGGGACTATGAGTAATTGGGGTGGGACACATAATCCGGATTTAGGAAGATCTAGGAATGCTTCATGGAGGGAATGCTGAATAAGCTGAGTCCTAAAGTGTAGGTGTGAAGTAGCCAGATGAGGAGAAGGGGCAGAAAACAGGTGAAGAGGAAGTAAGGTTATTTTAGGCAGAGGACAGCATATGCAAAGCCCCAGAGCAAGAGGAAAAAAGGCTGAGACACTGAAAGAAACTTGTTCCTATCTTATAGGGTTGTCGTGAGATTTAGCTGTGTCTGAACAAAGTGTCCAATAAATATCAGAAATTATTACTGTGCCAAGAGCATAAAACTGAGGGTGAGTGTGAAAAGAGGTGAGAAATAAGGCTATGTGAATAAGCAAAAACCAAAGTGGAAGTCCTGTAAACCATGATACCAGGCATTTAGACTTAATCCAGGAGTCATTGGTAAACCACTCACAGATGGTAAACAGGAGGGTAAATTTAACGCATTTTAGAATGATGGGCCGAGACTAGCAGCAGGGAGACAAGGCAAAAGATTGTTGTAATTGTGGCCTAAATTAGATAGGGGCAGTGATGAGGGAGAATCGTGGGTGGGTTTCAAGAGATATTTTGAAGGTATATATATTAGTTTTTCTAGGACTACATAACAAATGACCACAAACTTGGTGGTGAGAACAGAAATTTGTTCTTTCACAGTTTTGGAGGCCAGAAGTCTGAAATCAAGGTGTTGGTAGGGCTGGCAGTCCTTGGTGCTTTTTGGCCTTTGACAGCATGAATCCGATCTTCTCAGGGGCCTGCACAGGGCCTTCTCTCCTGCTTTTGGGTCTCAGTTTTCCCTCTCCTTCCTCCTCTTTCTCATATAGGATACCAGTCATTTGATCTCATCTTGAGATCCTTAACTTAATCACATCTGTAAAGATCCTATCTGTAAAGACACATTAGAACTTGGACATCTTTGGGGGGGGGAGGCACAGTTTGATCCAATATAGAATTAATGGAACCTGATGACTGGCTGGACTGGGAGTGGGGGAAGTTGATGGAGAAGGAGAAACCAAGATTAAAATCCATGAACACCTGGTTGAGAGTGATGGTACCATTCACTAAAATAAGTTAACAGTGGAGGAAAAATAAGTTTGGAGAAGAAGATGACATCTTTATTTAAGGCACTTGGGGAAATCCAAGTGAGGATCAAGTAAGCACTAGGTCATGTAAACTGTGAGCCCAACAGAGGGAGATGTGAGCTAGGCATGCCGATTTGGGTGGTAATTGAAGCTATGGACATGGGAAAGATTGCCAAGGGAGAATGTGTAGAATAAGAAAAAACCCAGATCAGAACCTGAGATACACAGAATTTAAGGGTGGGACAAGAAGAATAGCAGTCAGGAAAGTAGGAGAGAAACAGTAAGAGAAGCATGTCTTGGAAAAGCTCAGGAAAAAAAATTAACAGCAGGAGTGAGCTGTTTCTAAGGACTTCTGGCAAAACTAGAATGAATGAAAGATGGGGCAATGCAAAGAGGGTAAAGAAATATTTCGGGACGCCTGGGTGACTCAGTTGGTTAAGCGTCTGCCTTTGGCTCAGGTCATCATCCCAGGGTCCTGGGATCAAGTCCCTCATCGCATCGGGCTCCCTGCTCCGTGGGGAGCCTGCTTCTCTCCCTGCCTGCCCCTCCCCCTGCTTTTGCTCTCTCTCTCCCTGACAAAATCTTAAAAAAAAAAAAAAAATTCAAAAAGTTTGGCTTTGAAAAGCAGGAGAGAGAGATTGGCAGCTGACCGGAGATGCATACAGAGGATTTTTTTTTTTCTTCTGAGTTTTATTTAAAACGGGAGAGACTTGTGCCTGCTAAGAAAAATGTCTGTAGTCAGAGAGATTTGAATTAAAGGCTAAGTCAAGATCATTAAGGAGGCAGAACATACAGGAGATAAATTCAGACAGTGACATGATATAATTTTTTGGAAGAATAACGTCTGCATGCGTTGAGGAGACGGTGGGGAGAAGAATTCATGAACAAGTGGACCTAGTGATGTTAACTCTAAGCTCTGGTCATCAAAAACTTTAGCAGGGAGTATAGCATGGATAAAACTGGAACAGGGGAACCCAGGTAAGCCTATCCATAGTCCCAAATCTCTGACAGAAGATTCTCTACTATGTGGATCCTGGAAGAATTCAAAGGAAGTCTGTTCCTATCTGGACAAGATTCTTTGCAAGGTTCTGGGGGTCAAGTTACTTTGTTTCCTAATATTCCTCTCAGTAAATGTTGGTACTTTCTTTATATCCATGAGGAACGTGACATTGGGGATACGCTAAGAGCTGTCACCAAAAGCACAGAAGGAAGAGGCCCTGGGATAGAGGAGCTTCCGGTGAACCTCAGAATGCCTGGCTCTGCCCTGGCTGTGTGACTCACTCACTTTCTCTGTGCCTCGGGATCCTCATGGGGATAAATGAGAGTAGAAACAGGACCTACCTCGTAAGTTCCTATGAGAATACAATGGGATGATCCATGTAAAGTACTTAGAAGAAGGGCTCAACAAATATGTTACTCTTAATAAGTTTCATCAGCAGCGTGACTTCAGACAAGTGGCTTTAAATTTTTGCTTTTAATTCCTCAGCTATAAAATGATGGCTGGAACGAGGTGATACTGCGGGTTTCTTTACAACTTGATGATGTGTGCATTAGTTCTTCGGGTGATAGAAAAGAAAGAAACCTCTGTGTGGTAGCCACCAGGTGGCAACAGTGAAGAGTTTAACTGCTCTCCCATTCCGGGGAGAACTTCACTAATTTTTCAGTATACAAATTCAAAAAACAAACAAAAAATTGTTTAATCATCCTTAATTCTTATTTCAAGGGAACTACTGTTAACATTTTGCTGTATAACCTTCCATCCAGATTATTTCTTCACCTCTATATGTAAATTATTATTTTTAAATTTTACATAAATGAGGATACTATTAGATATCCTGTTTTATAATCAGCTTTTTCTTTAACAGAGGAATATATGCAAACACCTTCCATAGTCATTAATGTAATTCTACACTACGTAATTCTCAAAGGCTCTGTGATATCCCACAGGTATTTGTTTTTTAAGCCGTGATTTGTCTGAACCATCCTCTACTTGTGAAACACGGATTGTTTCTGTTGTTTTGGCATTACAGACATTACTTTGATAAACAGCTTTGCCATATTATCTATTTCTTGGGAAAGATTTCTAGAAGTGGAATGTCTGGGTTAAAGGATATACACTTTTTTTTTTTTTAAGCTTTTGATACAATTTGTCTTTTCCTATGTTTTCCTGTCTGGTAGAGTACCATCCCTGATCAGTACCTTCCTTCACAATTTAATTCACTATTCTAACAGCATTTATTCTTCCTGATGAAATTTAAAATCTTTCTGTCAAGTTTTGCCTTTCCCTTTCCCCTAAAACTTTAGTTGGGATTTCAATTGATACTGTGTTAAATTTATAGATTAACTTGGGGCGAATCTGCATCCTTACAATATGCTTTTCTATTCAGCAACATGGTATGCTTCTTTATGTATTCACTTCTTCTGTCAGTAAAATTTGAATGTTGGTTTCCATTTAGTTTACTTCTGGATATCTTTTTTTTGTTGTTGTTATTAATAAATATCTTTTTCTGTATTTTTAAATGGCTTTTGCTGTTTATAGAAATACTGTTAGTTTTAGGATTCGTGATTTTGTAATTGGCCTCATTACTGAACTCATTTAATTGTCCTAATATTCTTTAATTTATCCATTCACTCATTCTATAAATGTTAATATTGAGTGTTTACAGTGTGCCAGGCACTGTTCTGGGTCCTGGAAATAAGCAGTAAAAAAGTCTGTTCTTAAGATCTTTATACTCTACTGAGAGGAAGTACTAAACAAATAAATATATGACAGGGTGATAAGTGCTAAGAAGTTGGAGCATAGTAAGGGATGAAAAGTGACCATGAAAAATACGATTTTAGATAATGTGTTCAAAAAAGCCTCCTCTGAGAAGTTCAAGTCTGAGAAAAGACCTAAAATGATGTTGCTTTTCTTGGGCTTTTCAGGTAGATATTTATGTCATTACACCCTTTCTCACCTACAGCAAGATTTACATATCCCTGGAAGATTGTCCATGAGCAGCACCAAAGATTTAGTCTATAAAGGGAGCTTCCAGGGTTCCCAATATTTCTGGATTTACGTAATACCTTCAGAGATCCTTTCAGCCAAAATCCCAACCAGATTTTAGAGGCACAGAGTTCAGTGTGCTCCCGGTAAGTCTGCTCGTCCATACCCCTCAGATCTCAGTATCTTCCCACTTTGCCAGTATAAACTGCCTAAGTGAACAATCTCAAGAGATTAATTACAGGCTATAAACTGCTTAAAGAACAATCTCAATAAGCTATAATTAGACCTTCCTTTAAAAAAATTATAAATAACCACATCATATCTCATATGCCTATTTGCCTTTTTACAGGTCAAGTCCATTTACAGATTCTTAACCCCAAAAATGCCTTGCTCTAATATAGCCTAACTTCCCATTTCTTCTAATCTACTTGATTCTTCTGTTGTGTTGAGATCAGTCAAATGCCCTATATCTTTAACAGTTTTTCTAAACATTCCCTTTATCTTCTTACTCTAACCAAAAACCTAGCCATCTCCTGAAAACATGGCTTCCTCCGCAGTACTCTTTTTTTTTTTTTTAAGATTTATTTATTTATTAGAGAGAGAGAAAGAATGCAAGCAGGGGGGAGCAGCAGAGGGAGAGGGAGAAGCAGGACCTCGATCAGTCAGTTCCTCACGTCTCAGTTCCCACGGGTGGACAGGATGAGGGCCAGATGTATGTGCAGTGCGTTGCATCACAGGAGAATAATCTGAATTTAGGAGTCTAAGCTTTTATCAAGGCTGCTGGTTACTGGATCATTCCCCCCCTTAGGAGAGATTACTCATTATCTTGAAATGCAAGAAAGTTTCCTCTAGAGGAGAGGAGAAAGGCATCTGTAGGCTTATTATCCTGGAATGTAATAAACATTGGGATTTTTTTGCTAGATACTTATATTACTATGCCCTTTCCTGCCCACAGGAGGCTACTCTAAACCTACCCAGGTTGATTGCCTGCTAAAACAAAAACATCAGCATTCTCAATAGAATTTAAACAAGACCTAGAATCTCAAAACAGAATATTCAAAATGTCCAGGATACAATCCACAATTGTTAAGCATACTAAGAACCAGGAAATTTTCAATTTACATGGGAAAAAAAAAAAGATGCCAACATTGAGAGAACAGAGATGATGGAATTATGTGAGAAAAGCCTTAAAGCAGTTATTTGTTGGGAGATAATTCTCCATTGATCTCTTGTATTTCCACATGTCTTTTTGGGCAAAGGCATTAACAGCTTTTATCTTGAACTATCTTTTCAGGGATGCTTGTATAGCAAACATCCTTGAAAAATAGACATCTTCCTCTGAGGATAAAAGTAGGTTTGTCTGCTGTCCAGGATAAAAAAAATCATGTCTCTCTCCAGAGCACAGTTGGATAGGTTTGCTAGCCCCTTATTAGGGGAGTTTCCCATAGAGTTCCTCTCTTGTAATGCAACTCACTTCATGCACAGGTATCCACCTTGTCCTCAAGGCATCACTCTGTGGAAACTGGGACTCAGGAAACTGGTCTATGAAACTATGGGCAGCCTAACATTAATTTGCAAGTAAGGTAAAACCTCAGGCCCTTCAAAGTTCTTGACTATTATAAAAATTCTCTTACAAGTGGGGTGCCTGGGTGGCTCAGTTGGTTAAGCTCGTCTGACTTTGGCTTAGGTCATGACCTCAGGGTCCTGAGATTGAACCCCGCATTGAGCCCCTGTACTGGACTCCTCACTTAGCAGGGAGTCTGCTTATCCCTCTGCCCCACCCCAACTCGTGCTCTCTAATAAATAAATAAAATCTTTTTAAAAAATTCTCTTATAAGCAGTCAAAAGCACTTTGGAAACCAATGAAAAAATATAAAGTATCAGCAAAGATATGAAAAATATAATGAAAACCAAATGGTTATTTTAGAATTGAAAACTATAGTAGCCAACTATAGGTGCCCCATATGTTGTATTTTTTGATAGGAGTTTATGTTACACCAGTATATGCACTTGTAAAAGCTCAGTGAATGATGCATTTAAGATTTGTGCATAAATTTTACCTAGGAGGAAAAAACCCTATAAAACAATATTGGACACTAGTTAATGATAAACATCTTAAGGGTGATGCCTGCAATGTACTCTGAAATGCATCAAAAAATATGATGCATTGATGGATGGGTACGAGAATGGATAAATGATATGGCGTATGAAATAAAATGTTAATTCTAGGATCTCGGTGGTGGATATGAATGTTTGCTGTAAAATTTGTTCCACTTTATGTTTAAAGTTTTGCAAAATGTTGAAAAATATTGCTTCTCTTTTATTCTGTCCTCCTTTGATTCCAATTATGTGATAGACTCTCTCATCCTAGCCTCCATCTTTTTTTTGTTTTGTTTTTAAAGATTATTTATTTGAGGGATGCCTGGGTGGCTCAGTCGATTAAGCAACTGCCTAGGCTCAGGTCATTATCTTGGGGTCCTGGGATCAAGCCCCATATTGGGCTCCTTGCTTGGTGGGGAGTCTGCTTTGTCCTCTCCCCTCTGTCCCTCCCCGCTGCTCATGCTTGTTCTCTCTCTCTAATAAATAAATAAAATCTTGAAAAAACAGTTTATTTGAGAGAGTGAGCAAGGTGGGGGGCAGGGGCAGAGGGAGAGGGAGAGAGAGTCCTAAGTAGACTCTGCACTGACCATGGAGCCTGACACGGGGGTCCACCTCGTGACCGAGATCATGAGCTGAGCCAAAACCGAGTTGGACGTTGAACTGACTGTGCCACTCAGGTACCCCCTAGCCTCCATCTTTTAATATCTTTTCCATATTTTTAGTTCCTTGTCTTTCTCTAGTATATTCTAGATAATTTCTTCACATATATCTTCTCATTCTCTCTTCATCTGTATCTGATTTATTCTTTAACCTTTCCACTGAGTTTTGTAATTCCAATAATTGTATTTTCCATGTCTAGAAAGTCTCACCTGCCTCCCAATCTGCCTGTTCTTTCTTGGTCGTCTCTTGTTCATCTTTGTGATTACATCTTGTACTTTTTTTTTTTAAAGATTTTATTTATTTGTCAGAGAGAGAGCACAAGCAGGGGGAGCGGCAGGCAGAGGGAGAAGCAGGCTCCCTGCTGAGCAAGGAGCCCCATGTCGACTCGATCCCAGGACCCTGGGATCATGACCCTAGCCGAAGGCAGATGCTAAACAAACTGAGCCACCCAGGCGTCTCTACATCTTCTACTTTTTTTGCAACATTTGGAGCATAGATATTTATACTCTGTATCTGTCAATTCCATAATCTATGGCCCTTGGAGTTATGTATCTACTGAATGTTATTCCTACAGATACTCATAATAGTTTGGCTTCTTGGTGCTTGGAGTTCTTTGTGAGCTCATTGCTTGACCTTAATTTTTAAAGTCCTCTTGACCTAAATTGGGGATGTTTTCTTCCAGAGAGGTTTTGCTTCTGTTTCTGCTTGTAGCCAGGGAGCAACACAGACTTCATATTCATTCAGTTCTTTATGGGAGGGTGGGGAAATCCTATGTATGGCTTTTCAACTTGGCAGCTACTCTAGGGTTCTGTATCTGGATTGCAGCTGCTATAGACACATGTCCTCCTGTCTGCTTGCTGATCAGCCTGGGCGAAGGGTTTGTGTGTATGGGATGGTAGTGGGGATTCCTTAGGACTTTCTCAGTCTCTTGGGGACCAATAATGTCCTGTAGAGCATGTCTCATGCAGATTATAGCTGTTTGGCAGCAGGGTTCCTCAAAAAACCTTACCAGCCATACTTATAGAAGAAAATGTTTGATATCCTTTATTACTATCCTTCTATTTCTACTTTACCAAGGGTTTTTAAATTAGACATGGATGTTAAATTTTATATCAAATACCTTTTTAGCATCTGTAGAGATGATGACACATTTTTCTCCTCTAAGCTTTTATTAAGAATTGTTCTATCTCCTAGATTCACTGTTTGTCCTAAAACTGGAACTAAGCTCTTTAAATATTTTTCCTTTGCCAGCTGGCACAGTGTTAAGCTCTGTCAATAGAGGATGCTGAAAAGAATTTTCCTTCCTAGTTCTTGCTTTCTTGGCTGGCACTTGCCAGCACATAGCTTCTCTAGCACCCCCTATCCTGCACTGCCTACAACTTTTCCTTTGCCTGGCTCCTGAGGTACCTGCAGCTGGCTTCCTAGTGCCCGGCTCCTGCAGTGCAAGGGGTTTCCCTGGCACCAGGCTCCTGGTATGGGCAATTTCTCCAGCACACAGCGGCTTCCCCAGATCCACCTTCAGACTGTTTTGTAGCAAAGTGGCGTCTGCAAGGTACCTACCCCTGAACAGCTTTCTCTGGCACCCTAAAGGGTGGACTTTCAGCAAGTTCCAAAGGGTGGATTACCATCATGTTTCACTGGCACAGTACCACAGCAAATTCTTTACCAGTCACTAAGCCAGGGCCTTGCCCTCTGTAACAAGGTCTAGATCTCAGCCTGGAGCTGGGGGCAGGGTGTGTGTAGGGGGGTTGCTGTGGGGAATCTATCTCCACTTAGGAGTAGTAACTACTTCTTGTATCTGATATCCCTATAATATTTAGAGTTCTCTTTACTTTGTACCAGCTAATCCCTTGTTCCTGCAATCCCATCATAGTTAATAATTGTTTATATTAAACATTACACAGCCAACTTACTATGTGGTTTCTATTTCCTGACTGGACCTTGAATTATACAATTTTCAGTTGTTTTTAAATTGAGAATTAAGGGGTGCCTGGGTGGCTCAGTTGTTAAGCGTCTGCCTTCGGCTCAGGTCATGATCCCACGTTCTGGGATTGAGCCCCGCATCGGGCTCCCTGCTCGGCAGGAGGCCTGCTTCTCCCTCTCCCACTCCCCCTGCTGGTGTTCCCTCTCTTGCTGTCTTGCTCTCTATCAAACAAATAAATAAAATCTTAAAAAAAAAAAAGAATTAAAAGGAAAAAAATCTCCCAGTTTGTGGTTTATCTTGGTGAATGTTCCATGTGCATTGGGCGCCTAGGTGGCTCAGTTGGTTAAGCGACTGCCTTCGGCTCAGGTCATGATCCTGGAGTCCCTCTGACCCTCCCCCCTCTCATGTGCTCTCTCATTCTCTCTCAAATAAATCTTAAAAAAAAAAAAAAAGGAAAGAAATGTGTATTCTGCCACTGTTTGATGTAATTTTCTCTGTATATTAGGTTAGGTGGGTTGATAATATTGTTAAAGTCCTCTTTATCATTACACATTTTAAAAATCTACTTGTTCGGGGCACCTGGGTGGCTCGGTCGTTAAGTATCTGCCTTCAGCTCAGGTCATGGTCCCAGCCCCAAATAGGGCTCCCTGCTCCACAGGAAGCCTGCTTCTCCCTCTCCCACTCCCCCTGCTTGTGTTCCCTCTCTTGCTATCTCTGTCAAATAAAATCTTTTAAAAAAATCTACTTGTTCATCAAATACCGAGGTGATGTTGAAATCTCGGCTATAATTTTGGATTTGTCTATTTTTTTTCTCTTTTGTCAGTTTTTACTTCATGTAATTTTAAGCTTTGTTGCTCTCTCTTCTTGATGAATTGACCTTTTTATATTATGAAATGTCCCTCTTTATCTCGTCCTGAAGATAGGCCAAATTCCTTTTCCTGAAGTCTACTTTGTCTAACATTAGTAGATATTCCAGCTTTATTGTTTGCATATCTTTTTCCATCATTTTACTTTGAACCTGTCTTTTATGTTGATGATGCTTTCCTTTTAATTGCAGTGTTTAGACCATTTATAATTAATTTTTGATATATTGTTTTCTATCTGTTCAATCTAATTTTGTTTCTTTTTCCTCTTGTCTTCTTTTGGACTAATTTGTAGTATTCCATTTTAATTTCTCTGTTGGCTGCTTAGCTATGCTTCTGTGTTTTATGACTGTAGCTGTTGTTCTAAGTTTTACCATATGAATCTTTAACTTACCACAGTTTACCTTCAAATAACATCATTCTACAACACATATAATGTAAGATACACAGTAGAAGCTCAAACAATGGAGGGGCTAGAGGTGCCAGCCCCCCTTTTCTCTGGTATTTGTTAAACAAGTTCCACAAATTGGGTCTGTTAACCATAGTATCTTTAGCAACTCACATAGTGCCTGTTTTTCATGTGGTAGGTGCTCAATAAAATATTTTTATGAATACATGGAGTTATACATAGTATTCTCTTATATTGGGTGCCTCAGTCAGTTAAGCATCTGTCCTCAGCTCAGGTCCTGACCCCAGGGTCCTGGGATCATATTGAGCTCCCTGCTCAGCTGGGAATCTGCTTCTCCCTCTGTCCCTCCCCCTCCCCTTGTTTGTGCTCGCACAGGTGCTCTCTCTCTCAAATAAATAAATCTTAAAAAAAAAAAAAAATAAAATTCCCTTTGGGGGCATCTGGCTGGCTTAGTCAGTAGAGCGTGTGACTCTTGACTTCTGGGTTGTGAGTTCAAGCCCCACACTGGGTGTAGAGCTTACTTAAAAAAAAAAAAAAATCCCTTTGAATCTGAGTTTAACTCCTTTTTCATTCTTAACATCTTTTCTCTGATTTAAAAATCTTTGCTATTTTTGTCATATTTATTTTATTGATCATTTCAAAGAACCAGCTCTTTCCTTTTTTGATCTGTTTTGTATTTCTGGATTTAATTGTAAAACTCAGTAAGCTAACCTATAAAATGACAGTAATTTACTGTTTAGGTACCAAAATAAAACTCTACTATTTATACTGTAATATCTCTTTTATGATATTTGGGGTTACTATTAAACACAGTGGTATGTTAATCTGGTGGAGGCCAGTAAGACCAATGCTGTACTTCTCTGGGAATTAAGAATGCTCTCTTTAAGGGAGCACTCCTACTATCACCTGGGATGGACAGGTAACCAGAATTGTGAGAAGAGTCCAGATATAGGCCGCTGGTTTTCAATGAGAGCAGGGACAGGGCACAGGTTTTCCCCTCAGGGGCATTTGGTAATGTCTACAGAGGGTTTGTTAAAACTAGGAGTGGAATACTGCTGACATATATTTGGTGGTACCCAGGGATGCTGCTAAACATCCTACAATGCACAGGTCAGCTTCCCACAACAAAGAATTATCTGGCTCAAAATGTCATCAGGGCTGAAACTGAGAAAACTTTATTTGGGCATGCAAGAGAACTCTCCTTTGTCCTCCATGCTCAGTCCTGAACATATGAGTGAAATTGCCTAAGAGCTATTCCATGGTAAGATCTGTTCAAAAATGGCCTCTGCCACAGGGAAGTGGCATCTCTGCAGCAAAAAAAAAAAAAAAAAAAAGGCTGAAAATAAGTAATTATACTTTGTACATAAGATTACCCTTATTTTGTGTTTCTAATATTGTTTTTTTCTATTAAAGTATTTTTAAATATACATCTAAATAAATACCCTAAATAAATTATAAATCTATAAACCTAAATAAGTACCCTAAACCATTTATAATGTTCCAGTTGAAGTTGTATTGCTAAAAGTTCAAATTTAGTCTCTTCTCAGCTATGTTGCAAAGTATTAAGAAAAAGTTAACATGCTGATACTTTGAGGTCAAGTGGTAGTGACAGCTAGTGAAGAATTCCAAGGACAAAATGAATTCTCAGAACAGGGCTGCATAATCCATCCACTCTTCCCAGTAGCAGAATCTCCAAGTATCAAACCTGGAGGTTCTGGGATTATTCAGTTAAGAAGAGTGACATACTTCAGTCACACACAGTCTATCTCAAACTGCAAGCTGAAAACACAAAACTTTTCATAACAGTGTCAAGTGTCTATAGTATTTCTTCTATTTAAGTAGTGCTGAAATGTGTATAATTGGTAAAGAGTTCAAATTGACAAACTTTATGCAAGAAATTTTCTCACTTCATTTATTCATCATTAGCTGAAAAACAGTGAGCTTTCCGTCAGTAGTCAAGAGCTGACAATCTGGCTGGTAAGACACAACACATAATTATGAACTTTAAACAGTGAAGATCGTATTCAAAGACCAATAAACAATACCCCAAAAAGCAAAGAACATTCTGAAGTAATCAGGAAAAGCTTTACAGAGGTGAAACTTTTGACATATGAATAGGATTTGGATAAACATACAAGAAAATTAATTTCTGATAGTTTAGTAAGAGCTAAACTGAAAATGCTAGACTACACAAGAGAAAGGGTCTTAGGGTACAAGGATGCTAATGCTTTTTTTTTACTCATCCTTTGCAATTACCTGATTATCCAGAGCTTTGAATTCTTCAACTGGTTTTTGTCCTAAATCATCAGCTTCTTTGAATGGGATAGGTAGAGTAAATTAGAGGAATATATTCCAAGGCCCTCTAATAGTATCCAGGATGATCAATCTTCATAGAAATAATCTCACAGATAAACAATTAGAATTTTCCAGTCCATGTTTTAGTTTCTCTAACAGGATACGGAATAAATGTAATTGGCATACACATTCAACCAGGTGAGTAAACTTTTTCCCCTAACATAACTTGCTATATTAGTAGCTGTATAGTTTTTCTACGGCAACGTAAGTTACTGTATATTAAGGCTATCGCAAATTCGTGTTAATTCTGGGCAGTCTCGGGTTCTACCATTAATTTCCTCTGACTACATTTTCATTTTACCTAATGGAATAAGCAGTTTATCTCCTTTCCTAGAACTTTTAGTGCTCTACTGTTCCCCTCACTCTATTTAAAGCCTACCATGTCCTCCTCTCCACAGCCCTTGACTTTACAAGTAGCATAACCAGTTGCCCAAACAGAAAAAAGCAATGCAGGCTTGTTATTGCAAAACAACTTTTCACAAAAAAACAAAGTTTGCACATTTTGGACCTTTTGTGTGAGTTAATGTATGGTAGGTTTCACGTGAAGAATTCACGGTAATCCAGAGAAGATTCTTTAAGGTTGGGTGGTCTCGTCTGTTAATGTTTTTCTTAAATAGTGTGCCAAGACAACTTCTGCGTGCGCTCAGGAATACTGAACGGCTACACCATCGTCACCCAGGCATTAAGACATAACTAGGGCATAACGGGTTTTATTCTCCCAAGAGAGGCCGTCTGGTAACAACTCTCGGTTCAATGCCCCTAAGTGGCCCACATGCGATCTGCTCTACTTCTTGGGCCTGGGGCACCACCAGTCCCGCGGATACCCTCACACGGCCTAGGGGGCGCCCAGGAAATTCTCCGTGCCACGGCGGCAGGCGGCCTCGACCTCCCACCTGCTCACTGTCAACCAAGAGCCTGCCAAGACCAAGGCTGCCCAACTCCGCAAGGCCCGGAGCTCGCCTCCACCAGCGTCCCGCGCCTTCCGGCGGCGCCTCACGCCCCACCTCCCACAGTCCTCGCTGCTGTCCCAGCTCCTGGGGTCCAGAGGGCCCGGAGGAGGCAGGGGGCACAGCCGACTCCGCAGCCCCCGGCCGCAAGCCAAGAGAACCCGCTTCCACCTGCAAGTCCGGGGAACCCCCACCAACGTCCACAACGGCGCCGAACCCTTCAGCCCAGCCTCCCGAAGACCTTACGGCCCCTCACCAGGCACACGCCCCCGTTTAAGGCGGCTCCTCGGCCCTCTCGCGAGAGAGTGCCTGGTGGTACCTCCTTCCTTTCAGCTGTCTTTCTCTCCCCGCCCCCAGAGTGATTGCGCGGCTTCCTCCGGAGGGCGGGAGCCTTGGACGTGGCGAGGCCGGGCCAGCCTGGGTGCCGGGCCTGGGGCGCTCTGCTTGGCCGCTCGGTGGGCTAGCCCTCCGCACCCGCCGTCAAGCCGCCGCCGGGCCCCGCGGCCGTCAGGCCTTTCCAGGTAGACTGCTGCCGCCGGCAGCGACGGCGGGGTGGAGCCGCGGGCTAGGTGGGAGGAGCAGCGAGACGCGGCTGGTGGGCGCCGCACCTGCGCGACGCGGGGGCGGGAAGGTGCGCACGCGCGCTGCCGGGCTGGAGGGCGGTGGCTCCTGCGACGCTGCGCAGCCGAGCCGGCAGGCTGGGCGCGCTCGCTCGAGGTGGCGTAATCTCTCAAGTCTTCCCACGTCTGCTTTTCTCCGCCTCAGTTTGGGGCGGGTCCGGAGAACGGAGATGGAGTCGTCTCTCGAGGCAAGCTTCTCGTCCAGCGGTGCGGTGTCAGGGGCTTCAGTATTTCTGCCTCCGGCTCGCTCCCGTATCTTCAAGATAATCGTGATCGGTGACTCCAACGTGGGCAAGACGTGCCTAACCTACCGCTTCTGCGCCGGCCGTTTCCCCGACCGCACCGAGGCTACTATCGGGGTGGATTTCCGAGAACGTGCTGTGGAGATAGATGGGGAGCGCATCAAGGTGAGCGGGGGTGGGTGGGGGTGGGAATGACTGTCACGGAGGAAGGATGCCGTGGGAATGACTGTCACGGAGGAAGGATGCCTTGGGATGACAGGTCCCAGCCCCACCGTAGGTTAATCGCTGGCCCTGTGCAACGTGTGCGCTTCGTCTTTTCTCAAGCTGATGTAGAGATGGGAGCTGGGGATTGGAAGGATTTATATATAGCAAACTTAAAGGCAGTGCTCCACAAACTTTAATGTCCCGCGATTTACCCGGGCAACTTTTTTTTTTTTTTAAATGCAGATTCTAATTTGGTGAGGTCGCAGGTGATGCAGATGCAACTAGTCCGTGAACCACACATTGAGTAGCACAGAGTATATAGAAGGTATCCATGGACTCATTGGCAGTGTCTTATGTGTTGGGAGTCAGTGAAGTAAGGCCGAAGGAAAAACTGTGAAATTTATCAAGCGTGGAAAACATTTAATAAATCTCATTTATTAAACAATTGTCTGAGCACTGCCCTTGATACTGTCGAAGTAAAACCTTATTGCCTTTGAGGAAGTAGTTAGGTGTTCTCTTGCATGCAGTTTTGCTTCAGAAGTTTCTGTATGACATTGAGTTGTTTAGAAAAATCTGTTTTCCTGCAGAAACATTCTATACATGAATAGTTCCTGCTTGGTTTGCCGAAAGCACATTCTTAGCGCCACCCTATCCCAGTTCTTAATTCTTATTGGTGGTTCCTGAGACTAGGGACTCAATTATAGTGGAAAAGGTAGTAGGCCCAAGGCCAAGATTAGGGTTCTGAGGGGTTGGAATGGGTACATTGGAAAATGAGGATCGGTGACAAGGTGAGACCTTGTGCTGGTATAAACCTTAGACACACTCTTCATTCCAGACCACCACTAAGTCTGCAGCCACTGGCTAATACTACCCCTTAAAACATACAGACCCCAGGAAAAGCTCTGCCTTCCTTATAGTGTTTACTTTTTTGCTTTAGATTAAGATGTTCATCTTTGCCTCAGTCCCCCTGTGGGAGAAAAAGCAGACTTATTTCTTCATTCCTACCCTCACATCCTTGAGGCAAGAACAACTTATTTTTTAGTTCTCCAACCACCGTCCTCCCCCACCCCATCCCCAAAGGGGTTTAAATGCTAATGATGTAAAGGAGAAATAGGGTTGAAAAGAAATCAGCCTTCTATAGGCCCTTTTACCTTTTAGTTTTTATTTTAATCTTATCATTCCATTCAGGCTGCCAGTGGTGGTCCCTTGGGTACTCTGTATTAGGGAGTTAAGAAAGATCTGTATATATTACAGAGGAAAAGACAGAATAAGAAGAGACTGAATCTTTTTCATCAGAATTAGGTTAGGCCCAGAATCCTGAGGGTGAGGGAAATAAAGGGGCTTCTGAGGTTTGAGAAGGAGGTTAGTTTGGGAAAAGCAGGAGTCCTGGGAGAAAGTGCATGGGCTTTGGAGCCCAACTGACTTGGCTCAAGTTTGAACCTATGAAAGGGTAAGGATGGGCTGTGTGTCCTTAGATGGGTGACCAATTTTGCCTAAGACTTTCCTAGTTTTAAAACTGGAATTCCCACATCCCAGGAACCCCCTCAGTCTCAGGTGAACTGGGGTAGTTGGTTACTCTAGTCCTAAGGCAGGTTCTTTAATCTTTCAGAGACTTTTTTCTTTTCTGAAAAAGTTGGGATGATAATACCATATGAGATTAGATGAGATTAGATGAGAGGATTACATGAGAACATATATGAAGCACCTGGTTCATAATTGGTAATCTTAAGAAGATTCTTCTTCCTTGGTGGCTTAACATCATTATCCCTCTTTGGCACCATCATTTCTATGGCTGTGCACCCAAAGCGTGAAGTAGAGGTAAAGTAGGGCATAAGCAGACAGCTGAAGGTGAGAGAAATTACCCTAAAAGCATGATTTTAAAGAAATAAGTAGGACACCTGGGTGGCTCAGTTGGTTAAGCAACTGCCTTCGGCTCAGGTCATGATCCTGGAGTCCCGGGATCGAGTCCCGCATTGGGCTCCCTGCTCGGCGGGAGGTCTGCTTCTCCCTCTGACCCTCCCCCCTCTCATGTGCTCTCTCTCATTCTCTCTCTCTCAAATAAATAAATAAAAAATTTAAAAAATCTTTTAAAAAAAATTAAAAAAAGAAATAAGTAGAGGGAATGGAGGCAGAGGAGGAGTTGGGATTTTCCTCCTTTACGTACTTATGGGTTGCCATTTGTACTTGAACATCTCAGATGAATCAGTTGCAAATATAAGAGATACTTATATTGAAAAAATATAAAACATGTCCAGTATCTAAGCTGACTACTTAACTACTGGGGTAAGTGCTGGAGGTGATAAGTAAACCAGAACCATAAATGTGATGAATCTGGGAGCACAGAGTTCATTGTTCTGATTGAGAGCAGTAAGGAGAAAATATTTTTTTTCTGGGATTATTCTTTCTGAGCTTTAGCCTAACCTGTTTGATTGGTAGAGACCTGGATACTGAGTTTCTTTTTCTTCTAAGGCCTTAGCCATTGATTTGTACCTCCAACTTTTTTTTTTTTTCCTAAAAATTCATTTACTTGAGAGAGAGCGAGAGAGCGCACAGAGGGAGAGGGAGAGGCAGGCCCCCCGCTGAGCAGGGAGCCTGATGTGGGCCTCGATCCCAGGACTCCGGGATCATGACCTGAGCCAAAGGCAGACGCCTAACCGACTGAGCCACCCAGGCACCTGACTGGTACCTCCAACTTTTAAGACTTGAAAGGTTTTTATTGTGGTTGAAAAGACTAACAAATATTCTGAGATTTCTGTAGTAGAAAAAGACATGACTATATTGGACATTGTTTTTTTCACAAAGTTTTAAGAAACAAAGACATTCCAAAACAGCCATACATTATATATTGGACTTTTTTTTTTTTAAGATTTATTTATTTATTTGAGAGTGAATGAGTGGGGGGAGGGGCAAAGGGAGAGGGATACAATCTCAAGCGGACTCCCCGCTGAGCAAGGAGCTGAGCAAGGAGCTGGATGGGAAACTCGATCTCAGGACCCAGGTGCCCCAGGACATTTTTTTTAAAAAACTATTTTTAGGGGTGCCTGGGTGGCTCAGTCCAGTTAGGCATCTGACTCTTGATTTCAGCTTAGGTGGTGTTCTTGGGGTCCTGGAATCAAGCCTCCCCCAGTCAGGCTCCCTGCTCATCGGGTAGTCTGCTGTTTCTTCTCCCTCTGCCCCTTCTACCAAGTATGCGCTCTTGCTCTCTCTCTCTCATAAATAAATAAAATCTTTAAAAAAAAAACTTTTTTAGTATCTTAAAAAAAAACTGAATATAGAAGAGCTTTATTCCATGTCCTGCTTCTGCTTTTTTGTTGTTAACCTGTAATATATCTTAAGTGCTGCTGAAATGTTCATATGTATTTTCTCTTTGGAAAATTTTTAGCCTAATCTGAAATGACATGTCTTTTCATTTTTCATCTTAAAGTGAAAGCTGGAAAGCTTTATGTTACTTTAGTAACAACATGACATTCTGGACATTTTTATTTGTTTGGTAAAAGTGAGATATGTTAAATTTTTTTTTAAGATTTATTTATTAGAGAGAGAGAACGCGTGCTCACGTGCACACACGTGAGTGGGGGGCGGGGCAGAGGGAGAGAATCTCAAGCAGACTCCCTACTGAGCGGGGAGCCCAACTCGGGGCACTTTCCCACCACCCCAAGATCAAGAGTTGGACACTTAACCATTTGAGCCGCCCAGGTGCCCTGTGTTAAATGTTTTTAATTGTGGACTGTAAGTTTTTCAGAAAGCATGTCTTAGGGCAGTGCCCTTTCAGAATCAGTTAAAATGTTTTATGAAATGTGGCAAAGTCTATATTTGTTCATCTGTTCCTAAGTACTATATATGTATGGTTGAAAAAGGAAAATCTTGTTTGCAGAATTTTGGAAGTTGAACAAAATTATAAAATGAATTCTTTAAATAAAAACACATTTGATTTTTAAATTAAGACTCTCAACCCTAATTCTTATGCTCCTTCCTTGCATGTGTATCCCCATCATAACTAGCTATATTGCTTTCATACAAGCATTTTACGATGGCAGACACCGACAGAATAATTAAAGCCTCATGTTGCATTTAATCCATCTTCTCATTAGGGGTCAGCAGTTTCTATTTGAACATTGGGATTGCTTACTTATCAATTGTAGAGGTATGACATTTTGCCATGTTAAATAAAAGATATTAATATTAACTAAAGGAACATAATTGGGACACCTCTTCCCCCATTGGTAAAACAAATAATGAGTAATTGAAGGAAAGATGACATTTTTGTTAGTCACAAAGAATTATGATACATCATAGGGGTTGGCAAACCACACTTGAGGGCCGAATATGGCTTGCTGCCTGTTTTTATATGGCCTGCAAGCTACAAATGATTTTTACTTCTTTATTATTTATTTTTTTATTTTTTAAAGATTTTATTTATTTATTTGAGACAGAGAGAAAGAGAGAGAGCACATGAGAGGGGGGAGGGCCAGAGGCAGAAGCAGGCTCCCCGCCGAGCAGGGAGCCCAATGCGGGACTCGATCCCGGGACTCCAGGATCATGACCTGAGCCGAAAACAGTCGCCCAACCAACTGAGCCACCCAGGCGCCCAATTTTTACTTCTTTAAATGATTGGGGGGGATATCGTAAGAATATGATTTCATGACAGGTGAAAATTATGTGAAATTCACATTTTAGTGTTTGTAAATGAAGTATTGAAACACAGCTCTGCTCCTGTGTTCACATACTGTGCTTGCTTTTGCGCTACAGTGGCAGAGTTGAGTAGTTGTGACAGACACTGTTAGGCCCACAGAGCCTAAGATATTCACTATTCTGACCCTTTACAGAAAAAGTTTGCTGACCCTGCTATAGTGCATAGATGAATCGTTGTCCTAGATTGGGGGAAGATTTATATATCTAAAAAGATGACCATTAAAATCAGGTGATGAATGAGTGCCAAGTTATTGTTTGGATGTGGATGGAGGAATCATTTGTGCTCGGAGTGCTAGGTGAGGTTTCACAGAGGGAAGGCAGAGCTGAGAGGGCTTTTCTGAAGAGGACCATTAGCAGGATACTCCAGCAGGATCAGAGGTTCCTGTGGAAAGGTGGCAAGTGGGAAGAATTTGAAGGCGTTGGTAGCAACATTTGTGAAGAGTTTGAGAAACAAAGCTAAAGAGTCTAGGCTTCATTTTGTATGCTTGGTAAAAAGTCCAAGTGTTTTAGGAAAATAAATGTGGCAGCAGTTGAGAATGAATCTAGAGTGAGACTCAGTCTACCCCTTGACCTGGTTTTCTATCTACATTCTCTCCTTTGGTAGTCTCTTGATGTCAGCTGTCAGTCCATGAAGATAACTTCCAGATCTTTGTTTAGCCCACCTCTCTCCTCATCTTACTCTGCATTTCCTACTATCTTCTGGACATGGCTATTTGGATATTCCCTCCTTCGCCTTGAATGTCTGAAGTGAGTTCATCTTCCCTGGCAAATCTGCTTCTCCTGTTTCTCCCCACATCGCCCAGGTTGTCATGATGGCATCCTCCTTATCCTCAAGGCCTTGTCCCTCTCTTTTGTACCTAAATCGAGCTGGTTCTCTACATGCATGATTCTCTCATCCATCCTTTCTTCAAAATCCTAGTTCAGGTCTTTCTTACCTCCCTGTGAACTGTTGCAGCAACTCAACTCATCTCATGCCCAGTACTCAGTGAGCCTGTTTTGTACATTATTGCCAAAATGCCAGATTAGTGTTCCACTTTAGGGAGATTAATGTCCCCTGCCTCAGATGCCCTGGGTATTTCTCCATTATGTTGTAAAATTCCAACTTTTAAAAATTAATGTCGGACTTCCTTCATCTTGCTCCAGATTGCTTTTTAAACTTTTTTTCCCATTAATTTCCTTCGGGTACCCTATAGTCTAGCTGCTTATTTGCCGATCCCTATGTTTCCCCTTGCATGCCCCACTCTGCCTGGAATATTCCCTTTGCTCAAATTTCACCACATGTAATTTTTCCTTATTAAACTCAGTGTGTCTATCAAAAATATCCCATCCCTCCTTCTCCATTCTATGTATTCCTTCTATAAACTCCCTCCAGCACCTTACCTGAGCCTTTAAATGATCTCTTAACTCACTGTATTATGTAGGTGTCTCTACCTCTTCTATTAAGTCTTTTTCAGTCTTACTTAGAGCAGGATCCATGTCTGGTAATGCCTTGGACTTCTCTGAGTAACTCAGTTTCTAAACTAGGTAGTGCTAAGGGGATACATATCAAATGTATGAAAACAAGGAGATCAATTGGTAGGCTACTCTGGAAATCCAGAATTGAGGTAATAAGGGAAACTAATGGAAATTTGATAGCTGATCATTTGGGTTAATACCTTTATCATTTTCAGTCAAGCAAAAACAGTATTAAGTCCGTTTAGCCAGATCATTTTTCATTTTGGTCATAAAACTACTAAAAGAGATTTCATCAACAATAAGAATCTCCTGTTGGGATTTAGCAAATAGCTAGGTTGCCGTCTTTGTTGGCACTTCGTATTAGAATTTAAAGTTGAGATTTGTGAAATATTATTGAAGTATACTTTGTGTTGTCCTTATAATGTGTAAAATGGGAGTAATATCTATGGGAGCATGTATTAACCTTTTTTTTTTTAATAAAACATTGTTAAATTGGGAAAAACTGCTCTGAAAATACTTCCTAACTGAACCAAAGCCATGTTCCTGTGCCGTCCTTTCTTTGCTGAGTCTCTCTCTGCTCATCCTTAGTCCCCTTGCCCTAGCCTCAGTGTCCCATGCAGGCCTGAAGGTTGCAGACAGCATGTCTGTGTGCCTTTGCCTGAGCCTTCACTATTTCAGCAATTCCGTCAGTGAAATTTTGAAGCGTCTTTTTAAATACTCCTTTGTGGGACACCTGGGTGGCTCAGTTGGTTAAGTGTCTGCCTTCAGCTCAGGTCATGATCCCAGGGTTCTGGGATCGAGTCCCACATCGGGCTCCCTGCTCAGCAGGGAGTCTGCTTCTCCCTCTCCCTCTGCCGCTACCCCCCTGCCTGTGTGCTCTCTCTCTCTCTCTGACAAATAAATAATTAGAATCTTTAAATAAATAATCCTTTGTAAATGCCTCATTAACTTAGTAATTACTTTTATGGCTTTATGGTGTAAAATTTACTATTTCATACCTCTTGTTTCCTGCAAGTCTTAATAAGGATAGAATGCATAGTTCTGAACAGGATTGATGGAAAACCAAGTATTGTTGAGTCCATTCCATCCTAAAACAACAAATGAATGAATGGTTTTCTTAGGGATAAACAGCCTCATCGTCACCACTGTTATTGGGGACTTTCACAGTTCTTTGAGGCAGGTTTAAATTCTATGTAATTGTTATTTTTTTTAGATTTTAGTTTGTTTTTATAGAAAAAGTGATTGGTTGTTATGGAAAACAGAAAAGTAGAAATAAAAGGGGGAATTGCCTTAACGACAACCGTGGTTATTTGGTATTATTTCCTCGTGTGCTTTTCATTTATTTGTTTTTAACTTACAAATATTCTTTGCTTAAAACATTATAAATCATTTTTCATTGATGAAATGGTTTTTGAATACCTGAGCTACACGAAATGTTATTAAAAGAGAAAAGATCAGCTCCAGTGTTTTGGACAGCTTTTATATAGGTCATCCAAATTATTTCCCAAATATCTTTCGAAATGTTAAAGATACAGTTTGGAGTGGGGTTGGGTTTTTTTTCTTTCTTTTTTGGGGTCACTCTAAAAAACAGATATAATTCATATACCATAAGATTTACCCTTTTAGGGGTGCCTGGGTGGCTCAGTCCTTAAGCATCTGCCTTCGGCTCGGGTCATGATCCCAGGGTCCTGGGATCGAGCCCCACATCGGGCTCCCTGCTCGGCAGGAAGCCTGCTTCTCCCTCTCCCACTCCCCCTGCTTGTGTTCCCTCTCTCGCTGTGTCTCTCTCAAATAAATAAATAAAATCTTTAAAAAAAAAAAAAAAGATTTACCCTTTTAAAATATACAATTTAGTGGGTTTTAGTATATTCACAAGGTTTAGTATATTCACTCTCATCACTCTCTGATTCCAGAGCTCCGAAAAGAAACCCCATGCCCATTTTAACAGTCATTCCCCATTCCTTCCCTTCCCTCAACCCTGGCAGGCACTGTCTACTTTCTGTCTCTGGATTTGCCTATCTTGGACATTTCACAGACAGAATCTTACAATATGTGGCCTGTGGTGTCTGGCTTCCTGCACTTAAGATCATGTTTCTAGATTCATCCATGTTGTGTCATGTATCAGTACTTCATTCCTTTTTATGGCTGAACAATATTATATGGACATACATTTTGCTTCTTCCTTCATCAGTTGATGGATATTTGGGTGCTTTCTACCTTTTTTTAAAATTTATTTATTTATTTTTATTTATTTATTTTTAATGATTTTATTTATTTATTTGAGAGAGAAAGAATGAGACAGAGAGCATGAGAGGGGGAGGTTCAGAGGGAGAAGCGGACTCCCCGCTGAGCAGGGCACCCAATGCGGGACTCGATCCAGGGACTCCAGGATCATGACCTGAGCTGAAGGCAGTCGCTTAACCAACTGAGCCACCCAGGTGCCCCTGGTTTCTACCTTTTAGCTATTACGAATACTGCTGCTATGAACATTTGGGTACAAGTTTTTGTGTGAACATCTTTTCGGTTCTGTCAGGTACATACCTGGGAGTGGAATTACTGGTTAATGTAGCAACTCTGTTTGTTTTTCTTTTTTAAATAATTTATGGAAGTGAAATTCAGATAACATAAGATTAACTATTTTAAAGTAAACAATTCAGTGGCATTCAGTAGATTCATAATGTTGTATAACCATACCTCTGTCCAGTTTTAAAATATTTCAGTCACGCCAAAGTAAAGCCCCTCCCCCATTCAACAGTCTCCCCATCCCCCAGCCCTGGCAACCACCAAATCTGTGTTCTATCTCTATGGATTTCTGTATTTTGGATACTTTATATAAATAGAACCATAGAATATATGTCTGGCCTCTTTCATTTAGTGTATTTTGGAGGTTCATCTTTGTTGTAGCATGTATCAGTACTTTATTCCTTTTTGTGGGTAAGTCATAGTCTGATTAACTTTTTGAGAAACTGCCAAACTGTTTTCTAAAGTGGCTGCACTATTTTACATCCCCACCAGCAATGTATGAAGATTCCAATTTTTCTACATCTCCACCAGCCCTTGTTACTGTCCATCTTTATTGTTTTTTTAATGGCCATCCTGGTGTGAGTGGGTATTTCATTTGTTTTTTTTGTTTTGTTTTGTTTTTTAAAGATTTTATTTATTTATTTGAGACAGAGAGAATGAGAAAGAGAGAGCACATGAGAGGGGGGAGGGTCAGAGGCAGAAGCAGGCTCCCTGCCGAGCAGGGAGCCCGATGCAGGACTCGATCCCGGGACTCCAGGATCATGACCTGAGCCGAAAGCAGTCACTTAACCAACTGAGCCACCCAGGCGCCCTATTTCATTTGTTTTTGATTTGCATTTCCTTGATGGCTAATGATGTTTAGCCTCTTGTCATGTGCTTATTGACCATTTGTATATTTTCTTTGGAGAAATGTCTATTCAGATTCTTTGCCAGTTTTTAAATTGGTTTATTTGTCCTTTTATTATTGAGTTATAAGAGGTCTTAAATATTCTGGATGGTACACCCCCATCAGCTATTATTCACAGGTATTTTCTCCCATTCTGTGAGCTGACTTTTACTTTCTTGATAATATTCTTTGAAACACAAACATTTTTAATTTTGATGAAGTCCAGTTTATCTATTTTTTCTTTGATTGCTTATGCTTTAAATATCATATCTTAGAAACCATTGTCTAACCCAGTGATCACAAATATTTATCCCTATGTTTTCTTCTAAGAATTTTATAGTTTCAGCTCTTAAATTTAGTTTTTTTTATCCATTTTGAATAAGTTTTTATATGTGGTGTGAGGTTTTATTTTTCTCATGTTATAAGGAGACCAGAGGCAGCAGTCTGTGTGATGGTACCCTGTCAGGAGAATTCCAGGTTTATGTAGACTTCTGCCATTCTTGTGTGTGGCCTTCTTCATGCTCATGAGATGGTTGCTGAACCTCCAGTCATTATATCCCATTCCAGGCAGAAAGAGTAGGGTGAGAGAGGTGTAAAAGGCATGTGCCAAATGCTCTATCTTTTTTAAAATCACATATCCATAGTTTCCCCAGAAAACCCCACTGAAAGACTGTCTACCAATTATTGGCTAGAACTATGTCATTTGGCCTCCCTTATTTCCAGGAGAGCCTGAGAGATCAAGTTTGTATAGTATTTTATATTCTCTGTCTGGAGCAGAATCTGGTTTATGTTAATTAGAAAGAAAGGCAGAATATTAAGAAAATGGAGAAATTTGGTCTTAAAAAGAACTACCAAGAAAAAAAAAAATCAGAGCTGATAAAATTTAAGGTAGCATGGGGGTGCCTGGCTGGCTCAGTCAGAAGAGCATGCAACTCTTGATCTTGGGGTTATGAGTGCAAGGCCCGCATTGGGTGTAGAGATTACTAAAAAACTTTTTTTTTTTTTAATTCAGGTACCACGGAAGAGATTGGTGATCAATATTTTCATCTCTAATCACATTTTTAAAAATGTATTTATTCATTTATTACATCTTAATTGAGTAATTACCATGTGCTGCCATATTCTGAGCACTTTATATCTTATATCCTACTTACTTTTTAAATTTTTTTTTTTTAAAGATTTTATTTATTTATTTGAGAGAGAGAGAATGAGAGACAGCACGAGAGGGAAGAGGGCAGAGGGAGAAGCAGACCCCCTGCTGAGCAGGGAGCCCCATGCGGGACTCGATCCCGGGACTCCAGGATCATGACCTGAGCCGAAGGCAGTCGCTTAACCAACTGCGTCACCCAGGCGCCCTATCCTACTTACTTTTATGGGCCCTCTACAGGATCCTCTCATTTCCCTCTACTTCTGTGTCATTCTGTGAAAAATCACCAGTTGAGGCTTCCAGTCCATAGCCTGAATTTATATAAATAGTACAAGTCTTTAGGTCAAAAGTTATCTAAGCATCTACCTCTAATCTTTCCACCCTTATCACTTAACTTTTTTAGGAAGTAAACAAAGGCAGGGGAATTCAGTGTTCTAAGAGAATCGTAACACATGACTTATATTTACCTTTAGATATTATTTTCCTCAACGCCCCCCCCCCATATTTCAGTTAGGAGATATTGGAATAGTCCTGTTGGTAGAGATGTTTAGGTTAAATAAGTGATTTTTCTAGCCTTTTAAGATTTTCAAGGGGGATTTCATAGATTTCATAGAATGTGTATATATATATATATATGTATATGTTTGGGGATTAGACCTAATGACTCCTAACATCTGTCTTAAGTCTACTATTTTAAGTTAGTCTAGTGGAAGGTAGAGAAGGGCATATAGTAATTAAGTTTACAGGAATTAGACACTTAATTGGGGGTGCTTGGGTGGCTCAGTTCAGCTCAGGTCATGATCCCAGGGTGCTGGGATCGAGCCCCGCGTTGGGCTCCTTGCTCAGTGCGGAGCCTGCTTCTCCCTCTCCCTCTGCCTGCCACTCCCCTTGCTTGTGTGCACTCTCTCTCTCTCTTAGTTATTTGAGAGAGAGAGAGAGAGCATGAGAGCAGGGTGGGGCAGAAGGCAGGCGCTTAAACGACTGAGCCACACAGGTGCCCCTAAATAAATAGTATCTTAAAGGAAAAAAAAAGCAATTAGATACTTAACATGTATGTTAAAACCTGATACATTTTTACTTATTTTATTTATTTAAAGATTATATTTATTTATTTGACAGAGAGACAGCGAGAGAGGGAACACAAGCAGGGGGAGTGGGAGAGGGAGAAGCAGGCTCCCTGCTGAGCAGGGAGCCCGATGTGGGGCTCAATCCTAGGACCCTGGGACCATGACCGGAGCGGAAGGCAGACACTTAATTGACTGAGCCACCCAGGCGTGTCAATTTAATATTTTATTTTATTTTATTTTTAAGATTTTTCAATTTATTTATCTGAGAGAGAGAATGGGAGACAGCACGAGAGGAGGAGGATCAGAGGGAGAAGCAGACTCCCTGCTGAGCAGGGAGCCCGATGCGGGACTCGATCCCAGGACTCCAGGACCGCGACCCGAGCTGAAGGCAGTCACCCAACCAACTGAGCCACCCAGGCGCCCGCAATTTAATATTTTAAAATCAGTTGGTTTTTTTTTAAGATTTCATTTATTTATTTTTCAGAGAGAGAGAGAGAGCAAGAGCAGGGGAAGCGGCAGGCAGAGGGAGAAGCAGGCGACCTGCTGAGCAAGGAGCCCAATGTGGGGCTCGATCCCAGGACCCTGGGATCATGACCCAAGCCAAAGGCAGACACCCAACTGACTGAGCCCCCAGGCATCCCTAAAATCAGTTTTTGAGGTGTAATTTCATCCAAACAAATTTGACTTACTGAAATTTAAGTGCTGAGTTGAAATATTTGTTCTGACACTAGTATTAATTATGAGGTAACTATAGTATCATGAAGTCTGGATCTCATAAATTACACTGCAAAGGCATTATGGACAAGAACAAAGTAATTTAAGTGAAGAAGTACTAAAGACCATGCGGGGTTGATTAAAATTTTCAATATGTATAATTGGAATGAAATTTTCAGTTTTCTCTTTTCATTTTCAGATCCAGTTATGGGACACAGCAGGACAAGAACGATTTAGAAAGAGCATGGTACAGCATTATTACAGAAATGTCCATGCCGTTGTCTTCGTGTATGATATGACTAACATGGCTAGTTTTCATAGCCTGCCATCTTGGATAGAAGAATGCAAACAACATTTGCTAGCCAGTGACATACCACGGATTCTAGTTGGAAATAAATGTGACTTGAGAAGTGCCCTTCAAGTACCTACAGACTTGGCGCAGAAATTTGCTGACACCCACAGTATGCCTTTGTTTGAAACCTCTGCGAAAAACCCCAATGATAATGACCACGTGGAAGCTATATTTATGACCTTGGCTCATAAACTTAAGAGCCACAAACCATTAATGCTTAGTCAACCCCCTGATAACGGAATTATTCTGAAGCCTGAACCAAAGCCTGCAATGACATGCTGGTGCTAAATAACAGTCTTTATTATACTATCTAATTTTGACTAAAGAAATGCTTTTGAAGTGTGACAGTGATAAGTCATAAGATTTAATCTCAAATATAATGGATCATCCTGACATTTTACTATTTATCATTGTCATGCTAATTTTTGTATTTTGTATCTACTTAGTTACATCTGTCATTGTGACAACACAGGGCAAAAGTTGGTTTTCACATGAGGTTAAAAATGAAGTAAAGGTAGGATGAATTAGAACATCTTCCCATTGAGAGCCCAGTGAAGGAGGCCTCAGGTGAGAGCACGATGGTATTTTAGGAGTAAATGACTGTTCAATCCTGTGTTCTGGGATTGAAAAAAAAATTAAGGGTTTAGGACATACTTACTAGGTATGTCCTTTGAATGGGAAGTGTTCTCAATAGGACAAAACTGGTATTTGCCTCTCCCTGGAGTTCTGTCTTTGTATTATTGATGTATTTAATTGCATTATTATGGGTACATTTGAGAGCCAAGACTGTATTTAGTTCCAGTGTGGGGAGAAGGCATAGAATATTTTCTGGTTCTCAGCGCATAAAGAATGACTTCCAGTGATCCCAGATGCTTGATATTTCTAATCAGTATATCAGATCTACAGAAGTCATTGTTATTTTTAGAAAAATAATTTGTTTTCTTACTAAATTCTATTAGAATATGCAAAAGCAAGTCTGACTTTAATGTAAATGAAGTGACATAATAAGGTGCTTTATATTTTATTTTGATATCTTTAGTGAAAAACCAACTGAAAGCATTGGAGGAATTGTAACTTGGGGGAAAATAGGTAAATGTGGTTCCTGGCTACCACAGGAGACCTGTTCTCTTAGCTTTTAGTAATTTCAAGCTGTGTATCTGGCATAGTACCTCTTGCTGTCCCCCACAGTCAATCAATTTAATGACTAAAGGTTGAATTAACAAATCAACTTCTATTTGGATTGTAGCTCTGAAGGTGTACCTCTAATTCCTAGGAGTCTACATATATTTCTGTAATAGTATTGTGTTACAGTGTATCAGTTTTTAAAATCTTTAAATTTTATGGTCACAACAAGCTATTCCTCCTCATTATGAAAAATAAAGTAGATATTGAGAAATACCTTGTCTATCTCCCTCAGTGGTGTAAAGAATAGTTCAAGAAGTTTCTTACCCTAAGTATGTTTATTTTGAATTTAAGACTTTGCACATAGAAAATAGTAAGCTTGTATACAAAGCTATTACATGAATGGAACGTAAGCCATGAACTTTCACTGAAGGGTGCACATTCACTAATTCTGATAGATTGGTGTCATTCCTAATTTTAGAGGTAATTAAGCCAAAAGATGATTATACTTATAATATTTTCAGAATGTAGGAAATCAGATATGTAATCTAATCTAGTTTAGGAGTTTTGTTTAATCATCATGGTGATCCTAATTGGACAATTTAATTATAAAAACAAGGTAATGCTATTAAATGAACTGAAAGAAGTAATTATAGGAAATAATTATTCAGTTATAAATATTAGAGCTTAAGGAAAAACAAGTTGGCTTTATCTGTGTTTACGGAGATTAATCCAATTTTCCTATCATGCTAGAATTAAAAATGGTTTGAATTTAAATTGTTGATTTGTAACTATTTTTGTAGTAAAACAATGACAACTGTGCTAATTGTGGTGGGTGTAACAGTTTTTTAAAGAAGGGAATCTGTTTGTTGCTTTTAAAACATTTTCTAAAGTGTGGGAAGAAAGTTTACAAACCTTCCAAGCACATTTATGTTTTTAAGTGCTGTTAATAATGGTTAAAGAAATAATTTAACTGTTTCTTTTTATAAGAACATAATGTAGGTATCCTTTACAGTTCTGTGAAAGAACTTATTTTTTCACTTTAATATTTATTAATTTTAAAATCTTTGTATCTCATTTGTAATGATTTACTGTTTTAATTTTTTTCTACATGTTTTTATTTTTTAAAAAAGCATACTTATCAGTTGAATGGGGATAAAGGTTTTAGATATTTTCGAGAATATTTATAAAACACTTCCTTGTTGAGAAATCACTTCCAGAATGATGGCTATCAAACAATTATAAATTTTTAAAGCACAAGTCACACATTTTGTAACTCCTGTGTGAATTTATTTTAATTGTGATCCTTAATTGAAAACATCAGGTATCTTTTGGGAAAGTCTTAATTTGAGAACAACCAAAGGAAGCTAATCCAGAATCTAATAGTTAGCTATTAATGACAATGCTTCATTGACAGTATATTGCTAATATGTTTCCTCATGAAATCTAAAGTTAAATAATTTCATTGTGGAATAGTGTCATTGTAACATTTCCCTTATGAAGTTCAATAAACCAGCTTTGCCATAAAGAAATTGTGTTTCATTCCCTTTGGTTACTAGGATGATTACAGGGTAAAACAAAAACATCTTTTTTCCCCTCTGCCTTCCAGGTAATGTATAATATGTTAGAAACAAACAAACAAATCTATTTAAAATACATTTGGGGTTAAAGAGCTTTTCGGAAAAAAACCTAAATATTAAAATTAAATGATAAGGGTAGATTTTTCATTTGTGTGGCTGAGTAATCAGCTTGTTTAAGAGTACTTCAGGGCAAACAGAAATACTGTAAGAGTGGTTGACATCTCCAGATTTAGAGGTAAAACAGTTTAACAAGATGAATAATTATAAAATGTATGACAATAAAGAGAAGGAATTATGTTGCAGGTCTAAGATCGCAATTTCTACCTTCATGTTGCTGATTCGGGCCCTTTAGGAGTGTGGATTGGAGTTTGGGCCCCAGAAGTTGATACTGCTTTACCCCATCCATTTATTTCACATGTTAGTTACTCTTCTGCTCAAACACAAAATTACATTATTCATGAAAGACTGCTTTCTTAATCAGACATTAAGATAATAAGTTGGTTAAGTCTTTTTTATTTTATTATGTTAATCACCATACATTACATCATTAGTTTTTTTATTTTATTTTTATTATTATGTTATATTAATCATCATACATTACATCATTAGTTTTCGATGTAGTGTTCCATGATTCATTGTTTGCATATAACACCCAGTGCTCCATTCAATACATGCCCTCTTTAATACCCATCACCAGGCTAACCCATCCCCCCACCCCCCTCCCCTCTAGAACCCTCAGTTTGTTTCTCAGAGTCCATACATGATTCATCTCCTCCTCCGATTTGGGAGAAATTGTTTAAGTCTTTTGAGGGCAAATTTGCTAGAGCCTGTGTGGCAAGAATTAATTAATTGGAATAACCTGATTTATCAAACATTTGTCTAGTGCCCACCATGTGTTTTCCAGTTGTGTTAGGCAGAGAGCTACATAAATGAGTAAGACGATGTCCTTGAAGAACTTACAAAATAATATATAAACAAGTGGGAATTCTACAACATAATATGGTAAATGTAATCAAGGAGATAAATACTTAGGGCAATGAGCACAGAGCATGGAGTCATGCTTTGACTTTGATGCAGGGGAGTGAGTACAGGGGAATGAAGAGCTAGCTGGTCAGAATAATGGGAAGTGAGGCTATCAAGAGAGGCTGTGGTTGAGCTGCCACGTTGCCATATATGAGGGGGGATTAGGACTGACTTGGGTACAGGAATCAAACTTCTTTGAACCAGCCTCCTAAGGGGGTATTTATTGAGAGGGTCGGACTCGTCCTATGGGACTCCAAGGACAAGGATGCAGCTGGACTCCAAGAAGAGCTGGGATTGGGCACTCAGTTTCCTAACTCTGGGCTTAAGCTTCTCTGCACATCTTCATTCTTTCTCTCTTTCATAACTGGATTTCTCTCCCCTTTTCTAGTTCAGGTGGCAGAAAATGTGGCCACTGACTGCTTCTGAACTTCTGTGTGCTGCAGACATTCAAAGACAAATGAACAGATTGTCAGTCCTGACTCAAAATTTCTGGCATGGACTGTTTTTGGCCTGGCTAGAGTCAGATGCCCAGCTCAGGACCAAAAAAAAAAAAAAAAAGGCAATTTCCACATTTGGGGGGAAAAGAATTTTGAAGGAGGGAAGGAAAAAAAGAATAGCCACATGAAAACATTTGAGCTTTGGGTAACTAATGGAAGTGTTAAAGCAAGGTGGTGGTTGGGACCATCAGATTTATGCTAGAAATAGTGGCAATGAGAAGGGTATGTAGGAATGGAACCGTGGTGGCCAGTTGGCTTAGCGTAAGAGCCTACGGAAAGCTTTCACTGGGACATTGGCGGAAGAATATGGATTGGAGACGTGTCAGGGTTAAAATCCTGAGGAGCTGGAGACAAATTAAATACAAGTTGATAAGGTCAAGGTCAGAAATTTAATTTCATGAAGCAGTTAGTATGGTTCTTCCTTAGGGCTACACACTGCTCTCATGGATGTAGCTAAATGTTTTTAAAATGAATATTTTTAGTCTTATTTTTTGTATTATTGTATTGCTTTAAATTGCCTATACCAAAAGTTTGATTCCTGTGATCTGTCATTTCCATATTTGTTTTTCAAAATTTTTGAGTCATCTGAAGCTTCTCATTTAAAATTATTAACTTTTATTTCCTAATGCTATTAGATATTAAAATATTTTTAAATAATTTAGTTACAGAAGATTTTGTATATTTTTCTTGAAGTTCTGGAACACTAGGTACTAAAACAAAAGTTGAATTTTCATATTGATCCTTCATTCCTTAGAATTAGAGTATATAAACGCATTTCATTACTTCTGTTGGCTCCTCAGTCCTTTGAGAGGTTTATTTATCTATAAAATATGACAAATAATAGGGCTTTTTTTTTTTTACTACATTTTTGTATAGGAAGTATATTCACATGGTTCAATATTTGGACCATGTACAGATGAATAAACAATGAAGTCTTCTCCCTACTCCTCTCAGCTTCCTGGTTCTTCCACCACAACCAACCAGGATTGTGAATTTGTTGTTTCTGTACATAACAACAAGATATCCTGAAGATGAGTTCATATTAAAATATGTAAGCATCATTTTTCTCTTAGGCCTCATGGAATTCCTTTAGTTGACCATAATTTATTTAGACGGCCCTCTATTGGTGGACATTTGGGTTGTTTACAGTCTTCTGCTATTTCACACAATATTGAGATGAATAACCTTTTACATAAATCATTTCGTAAATGTGTGAATATGTCTGAAGGGCAAATTCCTAGAAATGACGTTGCTAGATGAAAGGTCCGTGCATTTGTGAGTGGGGTTTCTAATTGCCCTCCTCAGAGGTTGTGCTGGTGATGGAAAGAGTGTTGTTGCGTTATACTCTCACCAACGCAGTGTTATCAAAGCTTTTGATCTTTGCAGATCAATAGGTGAAAAATTGCCTTTCTCTTATTGTGACTAGGGTTGAGCATCTTTTTAATGGTCATTTGTAGTTCCTTTTCTGTTGAATTGTCTGTATCCTTTGTCCTTTTTACTGATTTGTAAGAATACGTTATACATTTGAGAAGTTAACCTTTTTTTGTTATAGGTGTTATAAATATTTTTTCTAGTGCATTCTTTGCCAATTGACTGCTTGTAACGGTTTTGGCATGAAAATAATTTTAATTTGTCAGACCTAACGATCTTTTTTATGATTTTAGCTTTATGTCACAATTAGAAAGATACTCCTTGTTCTGAGGTAACATAAGAATTCTCACGTGGTTTCTTAGGGCACTTGGGTGGCTCAGTCAGTTGAGTGTGCGACTCTTGATTCTGGCTCAGGTGTCATGATCAGGGTCCTGGGATTGAGCCCTACTTGGGCTCCCCGCTCAGCAGGGAGTCTGCTTGAGGATCCTCTCTCTCCCTGCCCCTCTGCCCCCACCCCCACCCCCCGTTCACACACTTACTCTCTCTCTCTAAAATAAAAACAGATAAATCTTTAAAAAAAGAATTCTCACTTGGTTTCTTGTAGTACTTTTATGGTTTGTTCTTTTTTTTCACATAAAAATCTTTGATCTAGTTGAAATTTATTTCAATGAAAGATATGAGATATGAACACAAATTTGTCTTTTTAGATGACACTTACTTGACCTAACACCATGTTTTGAATAATCTATCCTTTCCCCTTGAACTTGAGGTGCCAACTTGATCATTTCCTAAATTCTGTATGTTTTTGGACTTATTTCTGGATTTTCTCTGCTGTTCCATTAGTCTATCTATTCACATGCCATTTGTTTTAATAATTATAGTTTGTTGCTTTAATATCTGGTAGGATTAGTTCTGTTTTTACTCTCTTTTTCCAAAGTTTTCATGGTTCTTGCTTATTTTGCCACTGGAACTTCAAAATTGGTTTAAGGTCTAAAGCCTAGAACAACAACAGCAAAATCCTGTTAGTATTTTTATTAAATCCATGTTCAATGTCAGGGTTAAAGAGAATTGCTATCTTTATGCTTTGAGGCTTCCTGTTCAAGATCATGGTGGGTCTTTTCATTTGCTCCACTGTTCTTTTGTATCCCTCTGGAGCATTTAGAGATTTTTTTTTTATATAGATATTCCTCATTTCTTGAGAGGTTTATTTTTGATACTTTATCTTTTTTGTTGCCCTTTTTAAATTTATGTTTTTGGGATTATTAGGTGCTTTGAAAATGCATTTCAGAACTATTCTCCCACATTTAGTCAAGATGGAGAAATTGGACCCAGATAGTCTCCAGTCTCTTTAAGATTTTTAAAATTTATTTGACAGAGAGTGAGAACACAAGCAGGGGTAGTGGGAGAAGCAGGCTCCACTCTGAGCGGGGAGCCTGACGTGGGGCTCGATCCCAGGACCCTGAGATCATGACCTGAGCCAAAAGTAGCCGCTTAACCGACTGAGCCACCCAGGTGTCCTGATAGTCTCTAGTCCTAAACAATTAGAATTTTGGACGAAATATATGAAACACCAGTTTTTAGACACTGGACAAAAGACAGCACAGGACTTGCAATCCCAGAAAGAAGGTAAGAGGAATAAGTTTGGCATGGCCATGTATGCCCCTAATTAATCCTAGCCTCCCTTACAACTTGATATGGTCATGTGCCATAGTTCTGGTCAAAGAGATGTAAGCAGGTGCCTGCCAGGGATTCCCAGGTAAGTCTTGGTTTCCTGTAAAGAGGACTATCCTTTCCTGTTTGCTTCCTTTTTTGTTCCTGTATGGCAGGTGAAAGGGGTTGGAGTTTGTATAGCTGTCTTATCATTTAAAAAAAAAAAAATGGTCTGGAGCATAGCATCCAAAAGCTACTCCAACTCAGGCTACTTACCTCATGATTTGTGGTGAGAAAAATAACCCCAATTCAGGGGAGGTTTCAGCTGCATGTAGCTTAACACAACCCCAGCTGGAAGGACACTTTAGGTGGAAGAGTGAAGGAGACTTGGGGACACAGGGATTAAGGCTTCTGGAGAAAGATTACACTAACCCACTCTAGGAACTCCCTCCCTGGGTAGGCAGGGAGCCAACTTGGTGGCCACAGGCTGTCCTGGTACACTAGTCCTTCATGGGGAGGAACTTTCCGGGAAAGTCTCAGTCACTGCCATTCTGCTGCCCTCCAAGCCTGCCCCACGGAAAAATACCCTTTTAGGAACTTGGAAAACACGTGAGCCATGCAGATATTATTATTCCCAGGCAACATCCCAGGAGGAGCAGAGCAACAAACCAGAAGGACCCTGGGTCCCAGATCCCGCCAGCATAACCCTGGACTGCTTATGTCAAGACTACTGCATGAGAGGCAAGTAGAAGACTTCTATCTCGTTTAAGCCAATGTTATTTGGGGTTAATTGATTTCTCATCTAAGTTACCCCAAGAAAGTATATCTAGCTTCAAATTGTTAAAATTTGTCAGTCCATGATAAAATTAATGGTATACAATTTTACCTTTGAATGTAAAACAATATTTGTATTAAAGTCTGATATGGAATTGGTAGACATTAGGGAACTCTTCTAGCTTATTTACAGTGAAAAGGACTTTTTAGAGGGTTTGAGGTAGCTTACAGAATCTCCAAGACCTGGATCTAAGATTTGGATGCTATAAAGACAGGAAAACCAAGAGCCAAGAGAAATGCCCGGGTGTGTGGCGGAAGGTCCACTGCCTACTACCTCCCCTCAGCACCTGTGACACTCAAGATCTGACACCAAAGCATCCCCAGAGCTGCTCTGGAAGAGCTGAAAACTTCCAACATCACGCTGGCCAGAAGGGCCATTCTCCCTGTCACCCTCTTTCTGCATGTTCCCTCCCTTCCCAATGCCAAGCCTGCGGGGCAGAACCCAGACCACACCCCGAGCTGAAGCTGCACAGAAGTCTGAAAACTACAGATCTGAGCATTCTAGGCTCTACAACAGGAAAGCACTAGAGCAGGGCTGGGAAGCGTGGTGTGAGCCAGTCATAGCTTCTGCCTCAGAAAGGGGTGCTGGTTGATGCCTGGGAGAGCTTTGCCCTGGGAAGAGCATGCTGCGTGTTTCCGTGCCTTTTGGAAGTCTGTCTGGAGTGTGAACTAAAGAGATCCTCACTGGGGGGCGCCTGAGTGGCTCAGTCGTTGGGCGTCTGCCTTCGGCTTAGGTCATGATCCCAGGGTCCTGGGATCGAGCCCTGCATCGGGCTCCCTGCTCGGCGGGGAGCCTGCTTCTCCCTCTCCCTCTGCCTGCCTCTCTGCCTACTTGTGGTCTCTATCTCTCTGTCAAATAAATAAATAAAATCTAAAAAAAAAAAAAAAGAGAGAGATCCTCACTGATGGGGTCATTTGTGATATTCCATAAACTTCTTATGCAAATGTAAGATTAATAAATGTTTCCTGCTCGTGGGAGTCTGTTACTCCACTGTACATCTACATATGCAATACAGCACACATTTTTAAAAGTTTTTATTTAAATTCCAGTTAGTTAACATACAGAGTAATATTAATTTCAGGTGTAAGATACAGCAATTCAACACTTCCATGCAACACCCAGTGCTCATCTCGACAGCTGCCCTCCTGAATCCCCATCACCTATTTCACTCCTCCCCCACCCACCTCCCCTCTGCTAATAATTCAGTTTGTTCTCTGTAGTTAAGAGTCCGTTTCTTGGTTTGCCTCTCTCTCTTTTGTCCTCCTCTGCTTGTTTATTTCTTAAATTCCATATGAGTGAAATCATATGGCATTTGTCTTTCTCTGACTGACTTATTTCGCTTGCATTATACTTTCTAGCTCCACCCATGTTGTTGCAAATGGCAAGACTGCATTCTTTTTTATGGCTGAATAATATTCCATTGTATATATATATACCACCTCTTCTGTATCCATTCTTTAGTTGATGGACACTGGGGCTGTTTCCATAATTTGGCTATTGTAGGTAGTGCTGCTATAAACATTAGGGTGCATGGATCCCTTTGAGTTAGCATTTTTGTCTTCTTTAGGTAAATACTTAGTAGTGAGATTGCTGGATCGTAAGGTAGTTTCTATGTTCAACTTTTTGAGGAACCCCCATACTGATTTCCAGAGTGGCTGCACAAGTTTGCATTCCCACCAACAGTATAGCGGACATTTTTAAATTCTGAAAATATTGGGAACTTAATCACGTAAGGTCATGTGTATCATAATCCAGACCAGGAGGCACTCCCTAAGCCTTAGTCCTTCCTCTTTTTTTTCCGGCCAAACGGCCTTTCCCTTTATGAGCTCATCCTCAGGAAACACTTGATTCCCCAACTTACTTTCCAGGGCCTTGACGGCCCCTGAAGACCTTTTGAGGTACCTAGTGGCACACCCAATAGACATGGCCAAATCCAAACTCATAAACCTCCTCCCTAAACTTAGTTTTCTTCCTGTGTTTCCTCCAAACCTCCAGGTTCTATCTGAGGCTCCCCTTTGCCGCACCTCCCGCATCGAGTCTCCCACCCAGATGTGTTGCTTGCCCTGCCTTTGCCCCTTGCATTGGTTCTCTTCTTCCCGAGAGGCTGTGGACGCTGCAGGTAGACCGTGAGGTCCAGCTACGTGGGGATCAAATCCCAGAAATTCTCATGGTGAAACCTCTCGATGCCGCGTGTCCTCTGCTCTTTAGAAGGGGGCTGCCAATGACAAAAAGGTTACTGTGAGAATGAAATGAGTTCATAATGTGTGCTGTCTGTTGCTGCATACCGTCTTCTCCAAGACTTAGTAGACAGAACAGCAATCACTGACGACCTCTCACTGTTGTGGCGGGTGGGGAATGCGGGAGTGCCCAGCCGGGCAGTTCTGGAGTGGGGCTCTCTAAGGGCTGGGCGGGGGGCGGGGGGGGACGGACGGGGACGGGACACTCAGCCCTCTCTGGGGCTGGCAGCTGGTACTCCTCTGGCATCTGTTTCTCTCTGGGGTCTCTGCACGGTGGCCTCAAGGTAGCCAGACTTCTTACCCGGTAGCTGGACACGCCCCAGAGCAAGGGGCCCAAGACAGATATAGAAGCCCCAGGCGGTTTGTCACTTGGCTCAGGCGTCCTGCTCCAGCCACCCGAGCAGCAATCACAAAAGCCTGCCTGGGTTCCAGGGGAGGAGGCGGGAACTCCAGCCGTGCAGGGAGGCCTGTTGAAAAACTCGTGGGCTTTTAAAAAAAACCGTCATGGGGCGCCTGGGTGGCTCAGTTGGTTAAGCGACTGCCTTCGGCTCAGGTCATGATCCCGGGGTCCTGGGATCGAGTCCCGCATCGGGCTCCCTGCTCCGCGGGGAGTCTGCTTCTCCCTCTGACCCTCCCCCCTCTCATGCTCTCTGTCTCTCATTCTCTCTGTCTCAAATAAATAAATAAAATCTTTAAAATATATAAATAGAGGGCGCCTGGGTGGCTCAGCTGGTTAAGCGACTGCCTTTGGCTCGGGTCATGATCCTGGAGTCCTGGGATCGAGTCCCGCATCGGGCTCCCTGCTCGGCGGGGAGTCTGCTTCTCTCTCTGACCCTCCCCCCTCTCATGTGCTCTCTTTCTCAAATAAATAAATAAAATCTTTTGAAAAAATCATATAATTAATAGTAAAGATTACTATCAGTCTTTAAGAAAAATATTTCCTGGGGCACCTGGGTGGCTCAGTTGGTTGGGTGACTGCCTTCGGCTCGGGTCATGGCCCTGGAGTCCCGGGATCGAGTCCCGCATCCGGCTCCCTGCTCGGCGGGGGGTCTGCTTCTCCCTCTGACCCTCCCCCCTCTCATGCTCTCTGTCTCTCATTCTCTCTGTCTCAAATAAATAAATAAAATCTTAAAAAAAAAAAAAAAGATTTAAAAAAACCATCATGGCGAGCGACCATAAAAATGTTCTGTGCCATGCGGATGATCCAGTGGTTATCTTCCCGGCACAGTAATTAAAAGACTTAATCAAACGGAAAAATGCGCTGCACATTTTTCTTTCGCAGAGAGACATCGTTCAAATTGTTGGTCGCTTCTATAGCACAAACGTCTGCAATGTATTTCATACTAAGGAACACATTTCTTACTTGATAGCTATTTTTAGGAAACCCAACACTCTCAATTTCTCTTCCCGACTGGCGTTTGGAAATGTTTCCAACTGATGTGCTCTTGTTTCTAAAGCCTGTGTCACCTGTAAAAATGCTATCGGATTTGTTCCAGCGGGTCTTGAGGGTTAACTGGCTTCAAGCCGATGCCCTTCTTGCTTGCTGACCTAAACCCCGCAGTTTGTAGCAGGACTGATGTATTTCCCTTGAGAGCCGGCAGACCGCTGGCCTTGAGGAAGAAAGAGCCAGACTCTTGGGAAGATAAGGCCTGACCGCACCTGCCGAAAGAGCTGCCACTGGCCGTGGCATCCTCCATAAGAGACACCTGGAGTCCTGCTTCCCGGTGTGCGGGGGAAGCGGGGGAGGTCTGGACTCCCTTGCTGGGAGGCTGCTAGTTGGGCTGCCGAGGTAGCCTTTACTGAGAAAGGCCTGGGAGCTTTGATTCCTGGCGGAGCGGAGTCATCTGGAAGGCTTGCCAGGACAAATGATGAACTGCTGAGCACTTGCTTCTCTTGCACGTGGCCCCTTCACCAGTCCCCACGACTTCCTCTTTAAAAGCCCTCTGCTTGGGGCTCAGTCAGTTGGGCGTCTGCCTTTGGCTCAGGTCCTGAGATCGAGCCCTGTATCGGGCTCCCTGCTCACTCGGGAGCCTGTTTCTCCCTGTCCTCCCCACTCGTGTGCTCTCTCTCACCATCTCTCTCTCAAAAAAAAAAAAAAAAAAAGAGCACCCTCTGCTTCACCTGGACTGGGAAGATGGCCTATGGGATGTTAGCCCACCGTCTTTCCTAAGAAAGCAAACCTTCCCACCAACCAGGCTCTTGAGTATTGGCTTTGGAGTGGCCAGTAACCAAACATGAATTTGGAACTGGTTCTCTGCCCAGTAATCATTTTAAAAGCTAGAATTTTCCATTTTAAAAAGCTAGAATTTTCTGTATAAGAATCTTCCTGGGGCGCCTGGGTGGCTCAGTTGGTTAGGCGACTGCCTTCGGCTCCAGTTATGATCCTGGAGTCCCAGGATCGAGTCCTGCATCGGGCTCACTTCTCAGTGGGGAGTCAGCTTCTCCCTCTGACCCTCCCCCCTCTCATGCTCTCTCTCACTCAAATAAATAAATAAAATCTTGAAAAAAAATCGTCCAAACTAGGGCTTACACTACACCGTGGACCCATTTGTTAAAAATATAAATGCAACATTCAAGTAGTTTGCAAGAACAAAGTGGGGAGATGGAAATTTAGCAAATGAATTCCAGTAAAAACCTTTGCATAGTTGACCGGTGGAACTGAAAACTCGGTACCAAGGATTAATGAGCCTGGTCAATGATGTTCTTTTTTTTGGACCCAAGATTCTTTGTGAGGTCTTTTTTTTTCTCACCATCTTTGATAGTCATTAAATGCAAGTATCAACAAACTGGACCTTCGCCTTGCTTTATCATGAAGTGTTAAATAAAGACTTTCAGAATAATAAAGCATTTATTATTATTATTAGCAAAATAGGCCTTTGTGTGTGTGTGACAGAGGAAAAAAAGGTTTTTTAGAATTAAGAGAAAAGAAATAAAATACTTGTTGAAAAATATTCTTTATGTCACCTCATCCTTTCAATTTCTCTTTTGCATATGTTTCTTAATCTCCCGAGTATTATCAGTACAGTTTGTGATGATAATTGCAGGTGAAGCAGTGAGCATGCATTGCAAGTGCCGGCTCACGTTCTTCTCCTGATAAGGACATCGTGTCTAAAGAGTTGGAAGACCACTGACGGGAACACTCTGTCGCGGGCTGGAAGACGGCCTCAGCAGATGGCACGGCATCCTCAGCCTCGACTGTGTGCAAAAGGGGCAGAGTCAGCAGCCACTGCTTGAGGGTTCGTGCTGAGCGTCGTCCTCTCGCTCCCTTCCTCCCTAGAACATTCTGGTGGGAAGGAGGAGGAACACGTTTCATTAATTCTGCCTGTAGCCGCCTTGATTGCGTATGATCGTCCCCACAATGTCGCAGTCAGTATCTATGAATGTCATGTTTCCTCCACAACCACCCTCTTTCCCCAAGTGTTCGCCATTTGGAAATCACTCATGTGCTGAAGTGATTCCTCTTGATTCTATCACAATTGGGCTCCAAGGGCTTTCAAGAGGAAAAAATTTCCTGATGTGATGGTTGAGTCATGCTTCGTGAAAATGAGCATTCATTCCCAGCACGCGCTCTAGTAACATTGAATTACATTTGCCGAGAACATGTGCCTTCTGGGAGTTTTGTTTCATGAGAGTAAAAATGAAGTCACTCTGCTTTTAATTCCTTTGCTAAGCTTAACAAAACAAAGCAGCATTTCTTAATTTAAAGATGATCATGAACTGAAAGTACTGAAGTCCTCATTTTTGTCTCTTGGATCCTGAGGGCAAGCAAGGTCCCGCTCGGCCAGCTGAATCTTGGCAAGACTCCTACAAGCCGTGTTACACTGCCCGGCCTCAGTTTCCCTATCTGCAAAACAGGGTCAATAAAACCTGCCCCTTTTATGCCTTAAAACAGTTATTATTGGACTGATTTATACTAATGAAATCTTTTTAGAAACGTAAGTGGGACTTCATTCTGCAATTGACAATGCAGCTTCTAATAGAAGCTTCAATTTTGTTTTCTGTCTCCCTTCATTCTCAAATTTCCTACAGCCAGAGTCTTTTTTGGCCTTATGACCTGAACTCAAATTAGATACCTCAATTTCAATTAGAAACAAAAATGATCAAAAAGCCACTGAACTCTCCTAAATGGCGGCCCCGATCTGGAGTTCCTGGTCAGCGCAGAAGCTTGCTCAGACTACCTCTTGTTACTTCTTAAAGACTCCCTCAGAGGTGACCCAGGAATGCTGGGCTGCACAGGCAGGAAACCGATGTCTCTTAGAAGCTGCTTTTCTCCTCACCTTTGCTTCCTGTCTCAGACTCAGGACTTCTCACTTCGGCCCAGTTTTTGGAACTTGGGCAACAGCCGCTGCCTCGGGGAGGAGGAGGTTCTGGGCTTAAGTCCGTTTCTATTTTGGAGTCTGCTCGCTGAGTCACCCTCACCTGCCCCAGCCCCCAGCCAGCTCTCTTATCCATTAGACAGCTTCTGCACCGTGCCTAGGACCAAGGAGCTTCCTGAAAACCTATGAACATTTTTGAGACCTGACAAAAAGAAAGGACTGACCTCGAAATATAAAAAACAAAATTAAGAAACATTTAATTAAATGTCTACAAACTAAAAATAATGTGACATTAATCGATAAATGTTAATATTCATGTAAGTGGTAATTAAATTTGAAAACAATTAGTAGGTTAGATTTCCCTTTATTTGTTTTTTTGAAAGATTTATTTATTTTTATTTGAGAGATAGAGAGGCAGAGAGAAGGAAGAGAATCCCAAGCAGACTCCCCACTGAGCGTGATCTCAAGACCTGAGTCGGGGGCTTAACCAACTGAGCCCCCCAGGTGTCCCAGGTTAGTTCCCTTTGCTGAGAAACTGACTGCAAATTAAATGGTTTACTTGTAGCTAAATCATTTTTAAAAGTTTCCAGAAAACCAGTACTGTGTGTACATTTTAATATATTTGATATGATGTGTAGTGAGACCTTCAAAAGACTGAGTGCTTGAAAATTAGAATACAGACTATGTGCTAGATGGTATTAGTCAATGACTGTTAATTTTCTTAGTTGTGTGGATGGTATTGAGGTTAAGTGGGAGAATCTTGGGAGAGACATACGGAAGTATTTAGGGGTGGTGTCCTTGCTTTCAAAATGTTCTGCAAAATAATAACAACTCTATGGTGGAAAGGAGGAGGAAATAGTCTCATTTATCCTGCTCATAGTAGCCTTGATTATGGATAATAGTTTCCACATCTTTGTGGTCAGTTTCTTATATTTGAATGTCATTTGTTTCCTACAAAATCATCCTCTTCCCCTAGGTGTTTGCCATTTGAGAATCACTCAGCATGTCAGCCATCTGCTTTCAAAATGTTATGCAAAATGATAATACACATGTGTGTATAAATATATATATATACATGCTACACACACATATATAATATATATATTACACACACACACACACACACATAAAGAGAGAGAGAATCAATGTGGTGAAATGTTAACAAGTGCTTTGAAGACCGTAATAAACCAGGTAAGAGGATAAAGAATGATGGATAGCATGGTCAGGAAAAACCTCTTGAAATAGTAACATCTGAACCAGGTAAGAGTGAAGTGAAGAAACAAGATATACAAAGATTTGAAAGAGAAGTATTCCAGGCACAAGGAAAGGCATATGCAAAGGCCCTGAGGCAGGACTTATTAGAACTTGATACTGTCCAGCTAAATTGTTGTTGCTGTTAATCTGGTGAGAGTAAAATGTGCTCTAATGATACTTATTTGTATTTCCCTGCTTACTTTTTTTTTTTTTTTTTAAGATTTTTTTATTTATTTACTTGACAGAGAGAGAGAGCGAGAGAGGGAACACAAGCAGGGGGAGCAGAAGAGGGAGAAGCAGGCCTCCTGTCGAGCAGGGAGCCCAATGCGGGGCTCGATCCCAGGACCCTGGGATCATGACCCGAGCCGAAGGCAGACGCTTAACCATCTGAGCCACCCAGGTGCCCCTCCCTGCTTACTTTTCATATATTTATTTGCTATGTGTGCCTCATTTTCTGTGAAATTCTTGTCAAGCCTTTTCCCTAGTTTTCTACTGGGGTGCCTTTTTCTTATTGATTTGTAGGAGTTATTAATATATTCTGGATATGGCTCCTTTGCCTATTATGTGTGAGGCAAATATCTTCTCCCACTTCTATGGATTGTCTTTTTATTCTTCTTATGGTGTTTTTCTAAGAACAGTTGTTCTTCATTTTTATGTAGCTGAATTTATCCATCATTTTATACTGTGTTTTTGCATCTGATTTAAATTTTTTTCTTATCCTGAAGTAAAAAGAGATGTTCCATTTATATTATTCTAAATGTTTTATGGTTGTGTTTTTCATATTGAAGTCTTTAATACACCTAGAATTGAGTTATGTATAATATGAGGTAAGGATCCAATTTTGTATTTTTTTCCATATGAATATCTTATTGTTGGGGCACCATTTATTAAAGTAGCCCACCCTTTTCCTATTGATCTGTAGTGACCACTCTATCAATGAAGGCACTATTTATGCATTTATGTTTCCATTGGTTTATTTTATTTTATTCCATTGGTTTATTTGTTCCCAGATTGATACTACACATTCTTTAATTTATATCTTGATATTTAACAGAGACATTCTCTCACCTTGCTCTTCAGCCAGAGTCTTGTTTATTCTTGAACCTTTGTTTTTCTACCTAAGTTTTAGATTTAACTTGTCAAATTCTATGAAAAATCCTGCTGGGGATTTTAACTGAGATGCTTTGGAGTTATCAATCAGTGTAGGGGATGGACATATTAACAATGTTGAGTCTTCCTGCCCAAGAATATGTTAAATCTTTGCATTTATTTACTCTTTCTTCAAAGTCTTTGAATAAAGTTTTATAATTTTCTTCTTAAAGGACTTATTTCTAAGAACTTTCTTTTGGTTACCTTTTAAAGATATCTTTACAAATCTTCATTTTCTAATTTCTTGTGGCTAATGTATAGAAATATACTTGATTTCTATATGTTGATTTTGTATATTGGTTTTACCTAGGAACCAAGTAAAATATTTATTAATTCTATTTATTTGTAGATTCTTTTCTTTTTTTTTTTTTAAAGATTTTATTTATTTATTTGAGAGAGAGAGACTGAGAGAGAGAGAGCACATGAGAGGCGGGAGGGTCAGAGGGAGAAGCAGACTCCCTGCCGAGCAGGGAGCCTGGTGCGGGACTCGATCCAGGGACTCCGGGATCATGACCTGAGCCGAAGGCAGTTGCTTAACCAACTGAGCCACCCAGGGGCCCTGTAGATTCTTTTCTACATAAGTAATCAATTGCCTGCAAATAAGAGCACTTTTTTTTGTTATTTCTAATTCCTATACAGTTTTTGCCTTTATCTGGTTTTATTGCACCAGTCAAGATGTTCAACACAATATTAAATAGGAGCGGTGAAGCTGACACACATATCTTGTTCCTGATCTTAAAGAGAAATGGTAAATATGAGGTCTGCTGTAGGTTTTTCATAGATACCTTTTCTGACATGTGTTTTCGAACACCACCAATTCTCAGCAGATACTGGCTGGGTGTCCCCCGGATTTTTTTTTAAGATCTAATTTTTTTTTTTTAAAGATTTATTTATTTATTTGAGAGAGCGAGAAAGTACATGAGAGGGGGGAGGGTTAGAGGGAGAAGCAGGCTCCTCGCCGAGCAGGGAGCCCGATGTGGGACTCGATCCAGGGACTCCAGGATCATGACCTGAGCCGAAGGCAGTCGCTCAACCAACTGAGCCACCCAGGCGCCCTAAGATCTAATTTTTTAAGTAATCTCTACACCCAACGTGGGGCTCAAACCCACAACCCTGAGATCAAGAGTCGCGCTCCACCCACTGAGCCAGCCAGGCGCCCCAATGGTGTCCCACAAACTTAACTCACTTCTGACACTATCTACCTGGGGAGAGTGTCAGATCGCACAGGTTTACGGCTCATCCCACAAGACTATCCCTGCTTCAGATGCCAATCACAAGTCCAGGTTGTCACGGACTATAATTTGGAGTTCCCACCACCCCTTCCTCAGGTTTAACTAATTTGCTGGAGAAGCTCACAGAACTCAGGAAAACCAGTTTACTCACTTCATTACTAATTTATTATCATAGGATATTAAAGGATACAAGTGAACAGCTGGACAAAGAGATACCCAGAGTGAGGTCCAGAAGGGTCCTGAACACAGGGGCTTCTGTCCCTCTGGAGTTTAGGGTGGGTCACCCTCTGGGCACGTGCATACATCATGTTCTCATTCACCAACCTTGAAATTTCCCATACCCCATAGGTCAGGGACTTTTACAGGAGCACATAATTGATTAAATCATTGACTGTTGGTGATGGAACTCAATCTCCAGCCCCTCTGCCTCCTTAGGGGTCAGGGGGTGAGGATGAAAGTTTCAACCTTCTAATCACCTGGTTGGTTCCGTGGGCAACCAGCCTCTACCCTCAGGTTACCGAGGCGCTTTCCAAGAGTAACCTCATTAACCCAATGAGGGGTGATTGAAAGGGGCTGTTATTAATAACAAGGCCCCCCATTTCACCTTTATTGCTCTGAAGCTACTTCAAGAACTAAGGGCAGGAGATCAAATATTATAACAAAAGATATTCCCTTTGTTCTTAGTAGGAAATTCCAAGGGTTTGGGGAGGTGGGGCCAGGAGCTGTGGATAAAGACCAATACATATTTCTTATAACCCACAATATCACACACATACACCCTTTTCCTCATTAAATCCTCCTCAAGCCCATCCTGCTTGTTTTAAAGTTATAACTTTATTATTCTCTTCTGTACTGGACCAGGTGCCTTATACATTACCTCATTTAATCTTTACAATAACCCTTATGAAGTAGGTATTATTGCTTCTTTTAGAGAAATTAAGGGAATTTTCTTTTTTTTTTTTTAGATTTTATTTATTTATTTATTTGAGAGAGAGATCACAGAGGGAGAGGGAGAAGCAGATTCCCCACTGAGCAGGGAGCCTGATGCGGGGCTCCATCCCAGGACCCCGGGACCATGACCTGAGCAGAAGGCAGGTGCTTGACCCACTGAACCACCCAGGTGCCCCTAAGTAACTTTTCTAAAATAGTATTGCTGGAAAGGGATTGAGCAAGGTTTGTCTAACTTTGCAAGCTCTGCTTTCCCCAGAAATCTTTGCCGCCTTCTCCTCGGGTTGAAATCTATTCCAGTAAAGGGAACTCTGTGAGGATGAATCAGAGCAGTTGATTTGAACAGAGGAGACTGTGAGGAGAGGAAGTAAAGAGAAATGGGAACTTAAGTGGACAGTGAGCACCCCCTCCCCCGGCACATGATGCGGAATTTGTGGGAAGCAGGCATTCCACCTTCGCTGCCTGGGTCACCTTCACATCCAAATGTCTTCTCTCAAGACTCCCTAGGGTGTCTATAGCCATGGCAATCCAGATAATTACGGGCTGATGAGGGCCACACGGTGGTTCCCACTGCATGCCACGCTCAAGCCAATCACAAGTGCTCCCTTCCTTTTGTTTTGTTTTGTTGCTACCAAGTTGGCTCCCCTGATTACCACTTCCTAAAAATCATCTCACCATCCTACACATCCTGTGTTAAGCGCTTGTTATTCCTGCTACAAACTCTTGTTTAGCCTCTCATTTCCTTTGATGAAGAAGTAATAAATAGGAGATGGAAATCCACAGGGAAGTTGCATTCATTTGTTCAGCAAATATCGAATGAGAGCCTCCTATGTCTCAGGCACCATGCAAGGGGCTAGGGATATAGCAATGAACAAGACTGACAAACCCCACTGATGTTTACATTCGAGTGATAGAAGACAAGCATCGAGCAAATAGACAAATACACAAAATAACTGTGGATTGGAATAAGGGATAACCATGAAACAAATTGGGTAATGAGCTAGGGGGTAAATGGGCAGGACTTCTGAGACGGAATGGTCAGGGACGGCATCTCCAACACACACCGGAGTTCAGGGCTGATAGTTGAAAGAGACAGTGCGCCATATAAAGAATGGGAGGGGAGCACTGGGCAGAAGAATCAGCAGGTGCACAGGCCTGGGGCCGGGAAAATGCTTGGCAAATTTGAGGAACAGAAGGTCTGGCTGGACTACAGTGAACAGGAGAACAGACTAAATGACACTGGAGAAGGGCGGGGGAGCCAGACCACTGCAAATAGTTTGCATTTTATTCTAACTGCAGTGAAAAGTCCATGCAGGGTTTCAGCAGGGCAACGGCATGATCTGCTTTACTATTTTGAAAGATCACTTAGGTCACTGTGTGAAAAGTGGGTGGGAGAGTAAGAGATGAAGGCAGCATGCCTGGGGAGTGTCTTTTTTTTAACACAGTTTTCCCGGAGGCTCCACTCAGTGACCCTCCACCCTCCCCTGACATCCCATTGGTCAGGTGGTCAGCCCTAGCTGCAAGAGATACTTGAAAGGTGACTATTTTAGGCACAGGAAGGCAAAGGGAGCAATGGTTTGCGAATGGCTTTTGGGTAGCCAATCCGGTGTCTGCCAGTGGGGTCGTCTGCGTTATACTTAAAACAAGCCACATGGGTGGGGCCATTTTTATTGGGCTCGTTTATAAAGGGGAAGCAGTGTTAAAACACACAGAGCTCACAGGGCTTGAGTGCCAGGCTTCTGACCTCAAATTCAATGTGCTCTTCTCACTACCTTTCATTTTTCTGGGCTCTGCAAAAGGCCGACCCTAGTCACACAGCTCCTGCCGTGTCTCCAGGTGAACGATTCTTCCAACTTGGTGTTTAACGTCCAGCGTCCCTGAGCAGTTATCATGGCTGGGTGGGCACCGAGGGGAGGCCAGGCCATCGGATCAGACTTTGGAATGGAGAGAAGCCCTTTTAAAAACGAAAAGAAAAAATACGATCTTGGATGATACCCGGAAATACTGTTCCACCGAACAGAAGGATAAGGTCGAGACATCCCTTAGGGGGTGTGGAAGACAGTCCGTTGGAGTGTGGGAAGGACACTCACATCTTGTGTTTGTATGGCTATAGATGACACAGACATGGAGGGTTAGCACTGCTAATATTTAATACAGGAATTGACACGTTCCCTTTCAGTGGATTGTGACAGTATGTGCCTACAAGTGCCTGCTTAAGGGGATTTGCCAGTAATAGTGTCTTAAATGGTAAACTATAATTCTTTGTGATGCGATGGGGAGTATAAATGAAATTCTACTCAGAAAAACAATGGCTAATAACCATACATATGTCTTCACATGACCTTGCAGCCAGAATGTGGCGTTACAGATTATATGCAATGAGTATTTAACACAGGTACATTTTTTCCAGATTAAGGAACAATCTCTTTCATGCATTCTTTTGTGTCCTTCTCCCCCTTTTAACCAGTTAGGATGGTGATCTTTTCCAAGTAATGACATGACCCCGTGTTTTCTGTTGTGAAAATTCTGTTGGTGCACGAGGAATCAGAACGAGGGGAGTTCTCACGTCTCCATGTAATGTTTAATGCTGTCTGATAGACCCACAACACAACAGCAATTACCGGGCCAGTGGGACCAGGAAATTCAAGGAAGGCAATTACTTGGACAGAATTAGGATGGGTAATGTTGGCCTCTGGGACACTTGTTCTTCAATATGTTTATGGTCACTAACTTTCACTAACTTTCACTTTTTAAAATTTCTTTTTTCCTTTATCTTTTTATTGTGGAGATTTGGAAACATAAAAATACACAGTATAAAAGAATGACATCACCCCTCCCCCGCCGGGTACCCATCACCCAACTTCAATCATTAGTCACACAAGGTCATTATTCACACTGGTTTTATCTATACCCCCATCCCCTTTCTCTACCTCTTGTATTGGAATTTGAAGTAAGTTCCAAAATCCTGGTTGTTTCTTAAGATATTTTATGGAACCAAGTCCTGCTGGTTTGATAGCCATGTTATTCTTTCTCTGGTGACTGTAGATGTCTCTGCTCTGATCGTAAAATGGCTCCCAAAGAGCCATTTTTGAGTTCTTGGAGGAAGCCTATGTTCTGACAACAATTAGCATTATCATCAGGCAGAGTACATTCCACTTACTTTTATCTTTCCTTAATTACACAGGAGCATCATTCTCAGATCTCTGACAAGACTGCACTGTGACGCAGAAATGCCAGGCTTCCTATGTTCTGCCCAGGGACTCAACCCACGTGCCGGATCTCTGCCACTGGGGTCCGAGAGTCTGCGCGGTTAGCGAATTCTCAGGTGACTCTGCCCGCTCAGTTGGAAAAGCAATAGCTGAGCATGTTGCCAGAGGCTGTTCAAGTACATAGGTGTTTGAGCCATGGTGCCGAGAAAACCAGCCACATTTTCTAATGCTACTCCCTCTGCTCTCTCTTGCTGGCCCCCACCTCTCACGGGTCCGGAGGCTCTGAGGCTGGAAGGCTGACATTCCATGGTGGTTGCGTCAGGGAGGTTCTACAGAACAAAGGGCATGAACTTTGAAATAGCTATTGGCTGCTCAGCAATCACATGCTTTCAGATTTCTGGCTGTTTCACATAGTCATGGGGCTGTAGATCTTCCCTACATAAGTGGTGTTCCAGTACACACACACGCACACACGCACACACACAGGCCAAGTGCTAAATTTTGGATAGCTCTACTGTGTAAAGAAATTTTGAGAAATTTCTCTGATACCTCCATTCTACTGGGATAAGTTATTTTCCTTTTAGGGACAATTTTGGTAGGTATGGATGGAACAGAGCTCCCCCCAGTATATATCCCGCTCACATGGTGAGCTTGAATATGACTCCATTTTTTATTTTAAGCTACTTAAGATTCTCTTGTTTTGGAGAAACTATATCCCTCTGCCCCAACTATGAGCTAGATTCTAGAGATTAGAAGAAACTCGGGAAGCTGCTCATTGGTGAAGGTATCTTAAATACTTGCATTTGGTTCTGCATAGTTTGTGCATAAGGTTAACTAGAAGGTAATGTCCCCTGGTGATCCACGACTCTCTCACAACTCATGTTGACTCATAAAGAAAAAGAAGTGATAGGTTAGGGAAGTACAAGATTAGATTAATTCAGGACTAATGAATTTATAACCCGTGTTTTGCAGAAAACTGTGCTCTAGCCAGATAGAGATTTTAAAGAGCTATATGACGTGAAATGCTTTGGTTTGTTTTGAAAAATAAACAAGTTCTGTTCAACTTAGTTTACCGTAGGCTTCAAACGTGTTATTGGCTCTTTTGAAATTTGGGCTTATTTGAAACGTTAAAAAGTCCTGAAAGTGGTGTCTTCAGTTGGTTCATCAAAGTTCCACCTGATGATGGGGGTAAACTTCAGCACAGCGTTTATGTTTGTCTTTGAAATGTATTAAATCTTCCTTTTGCTTAAGTTCTTTTTGTTTTAGAGCTCCAGGTCTGAAACAGTACCAGATCCTTACCACAAGAGGGAGCTGGACCATGAAGAATTAATGGGTTGCTTTGGAACTAGAAATAAAAACAGGGCGAGTGCATGTGATTTGAGGTAAGACCGTCAGTAGGAGCTGTTGAGACAAAAGTTATTCCTCAAGTGATTACCCCATTCTTGCAGTTGTTTATACCAAAATTCAGAGTTAGCCTTGACTTTTCTAACTTCCCAACCTATTAAGCTTGTCCTTTTATTCTGTTACTTTGACTGACCCTGGGCTACCAATTCTTAGAGAGAGCAAATATCTCATGCCATTTATATGCCCAGCAACCACTGCGGAGCCCACACCACAACCAGCTTCTTTGTACACGGCTCTTACAGGCTCTTGCTCTCCAGGCCAATATCGCCCCAGGGCCAGGTACCGGGCAGCTAAAGACCCCCCTATACCCGAGAGCCTGTTGAAATTATTCAAAGGAATCAGTCCTAAACCTGCTTACCCTGCCTCACCTGTTCCTTCCCCCAAGATCATAATAAAGGTCCTTGTCCACGTTTTCCCCTGCTCCCTTGCGACTGACATTCATATTTCCCCATGTGACCTCCCCGCACCGCCCCCCTCCCACCAGCACCAATTCCACCATGGTGCCCTCTCCTCTGGGAACGGTGAGTCGCCAGGTAGCCAACTGTCTTTCAATGGCACTTGTCTCCTGGTGTGCTGGCCTCACCATACCTGAATAATAATAATATACACCTTTGAAAAGAACCCCATATCTCGTCTCTACAAATTCTATTGTCATTGGCTTTACGGCATGTCTGAGATTCAGCCACTTCTCCTTGTCCCTTCTGTTTGCCTCCACCATCATCTTGTCCTTCCTGCTGTCACCTGGCCCCACACTCACTGCAGTCTGTTCTCCACCTGTTAACAGTGAGAGTGATAGAGTGATCTTGGGATAGCAGGAAAGCAGCTCTTACCCTCTTCTGTTCAGAGCACTCCAATGGGTGGGCTAACAGCAATTAAAATTTTACAAGTGTTTTTGGAACCTATAGTAAACGAAGTTAGACAAAGCTGGTTTGTTTTGAAAAACAGACAAAAGTATTTGATATCATCTATTGATTTCCCATTACACTCTGAGTTAATCCACAAAGTCCTTAAAATGGCTTCCTGCTCCTCTTTTGAGCACATCACCCAGTCCAGTCCTCGCCATCCATCCTGGCCTCCTGGCTGTCCTTGGACACTCCACGCAAGTTCCCATCTCAGGGCTTGGCTCCTTGCAGCCCCTCCTGCATCTGGAAACTTTCCCCAGGCCCCCTGATTTGTGCTCTCCTTTCTTCAGTGAGGGCTCCCCAATCTTGTCCCTGAGCATCTCTTCCCACACTCCTTCCCCCTCCCCTGTCCCGCAGCATTTCCTTGGCCAGTGTCCCCACAAAGGCAGAGACTTTGTTATTGTTCACTGCTGGGTTGTTCATGTCCTAGAATAGTGACCGTTAGATGGTAAGGCTGAAGAAATCGATGTTGAACGGATGAGCAAACAGAGAACATGAGTTTTAAAATAAAGACACTCTAGCCCCGTCATTCTTACCTCAAATATTTGGAGATTGCTTCATATGCATCCAGGAAGAAACACTTGCTGGTTCCCAAAAGCCTGTCATGTAAGTGAGAAGCGAGCTGGATGCTTCACTCATTCAGCAGTCTACGCAGCGCACACTTTGGCGTGGCCTGTTGGCCTCCGTGTGGTGCAGAGAGGGGGGACCAGTGAGGGCGGGCCCGGAGAGTCAGGGGAGCTTTGCCGGGCAAGGCGTCTTCACTGGGGACTTCTCGGAAGGAGGCAGGCTTTGGCACTCTGAAGTAGTAGGGCCACGGTTAGTGAACCTGCACCACGCCTCAAACACAAACTTTTTCTTTTCTTTTTTTCCCCCAGGTATCATTATTCGTGCAATTTTACAAAAATTGTTAAAACTTACAAATTTACGAATAAAGAAAACTGAGGCACAAAGAAGTTATGTCCACAGTTAGGACATGACAGAGCTGGGTTTTCAACCTAAGGCGATTGCCAAAGCTCTCTTAACCATTACGATCCACTCTGTCCCATTCCTTCATTGAATTTCTTGAATGCTTACTGTGCGTCAGCTGTTGAAGACCCACCAGTGAATGAAACAGACTGAAATCCATGCCCGCCTGGAGCGGACAGTCTAGTGGGAGGAGACCATAAACAAGCGTGATGGATTACTAAATTAGATAGTAAGTTAGAAGGTGATGGGTGGTATGGAGAAAAAGAAAGGAAGGCAAACTGGTTTGGGGATTCTGGGGGGAGAAGGGGGTTGCAGTTTAGGTGGGGTGGCCAAGGTAGGCCTATTTCAGTGAGGACTTGAAGGTGGGAGGGAGCCAGGCAGCTACCCCGGAGGAAGACATGCACAGGTCTCGAGGGGGTGAGAGCCCAGCATTTCAAAAGACAGGGAGGTGCAGGTGACTGCACTGGAGGAAGGAAGAGGGTGGGGGCACAGCACGCATCACTCAGTCTCTTCAATCCCAGAGCACCCCTGTGCAGCAGGTTTTATCCACATTTGCTAGAGTCCAACCTATAGCCCAATGTCACAAAGACAGCGGCAAAGCCGATTAAAACCAGGCTGACTCAAAAGCAAACAATCCAATTAAAAAATGGGCAGAGGACCTAAATGGACATTTTTCCAAAGAAGACATCCAGATGGTCAACAGACACATGATAAACTGCTCAACTTCACTAAGCATCAGGGAAATGCAAATCAAACTATAATGAGCTATTACCTCACACCTATCAGGATGGCTAATATCAAAAAGATGAGAGAAAACAACTGTTGGCAAGGATGGGGAGAAAAAGAAAACCCTGGTGCACTGTGGGAGTGTAAACTGGTGCAGCCATTATGGAATATAGTATAGAGATTCCTCAAGCAATTAACATGAGAATTACCAAATGATCTAGCAATTCCCCTTCTGAGTATCCGAAGAAAACCAAAACACTAATTTGAAAAGACATTTGTGCCCCTATGTTCATTCCTGCATTATTTACCATAGCCAAGATATGGAAACAACATAAACATCCACAGATTGATGAATGGATAAATAAGAGGTAGTATATGTACACAGTGGAATACTACTCAGCCATAAACAAAAATGGAATCCTGCCACTTGGGACAACAGGGATGGACCTAGGGGGTATTATGTGAAGTGAAATAAGTCAGACAGAGAAAGACAAATACCATTTCATTTCACTTATGTATAGAATCTAAGAAAAAAAAAAATCACACACACAAAACAGACAAAAAAAACGGAAACAAACTCATAAACACAGAGAAAAAACTGGTGGTTGCCCGAAGAGGGCAGGGGATGGGCAAAGTAGGAAAAAAAACAAAAATACAAAGCAAAAAACCAGTCTGCCTGTTGAGCCCAGCTCCTTTCCAGCACATGGCCCTCCCAGTGCCACCAAGGACCGGCAGGAACGGGGAAGCCTTGTCACTGAGGGAGCTTCATGTGGTGCTGGTGAGGAATGGAAGATGAGATGCGATGGAGAAGCTACGACTGAAATCCAGGCAGAGGGGTCTGGGAGTTCTGGATCCGGGCAGAAAGTGGTGAGAATACAAGTAGGGGAAGCTGGTCTGGGTGTCCCATGGCTCGAGGAGGGACCACAGTCTGTGAGATCAGTTGATTGGCGCTAAGCAAATGAACAAGGGAAAGGAGGACTAAGGATATTAACGATGGCCTTAGCATGTCAAGGTCAGGAGGAGATAGGAGCTCCCACAACTGTGGTTAAGAGAATAGCCTGGAGCCCAGCCGTCTGGCTTCAGACTCTGCCTCTACCACTTCCATGACTATTACTTAATTGCAAGTTACTTAACATCTCTATGCCTCAGTTCTCCCTTCTGTGAAATGGGATAATAGCAGTACCTCTATCATATGGCTGTTAAGAAATCATCTAAATATTTAAAACCACCTTATAAACTCTACATAAATGTATATTTGTAGAACCTCTCCCATACCCACCACTTGAGAATTCTCTAAATTGATGTGAATTAATTTAAAAATCCATTTATTTATTTAAAGAGACTAACCTTTCTTCTCTGAAGAAAATAAAACAAAACCTGTGTTGCAGATGAAGCAGATACTGTGGATGGTCAGCCCAACTGTCACTTCTTCTTTCTTTCTTGCTGGGAAAACCCTAGCTTTGTTTGGGCCACCCACTCTTCTCCACAAAGCCCTATGCTTCCCTCGGATAATCACGACACCGCCATGGCCCTTGCAAGTGATTCATTTAGGTTTCCGCAGTGGTACAGAGAAGAGACTTTCCTTTTCACCCACTGGATGCTGGCTGTGATGTCTGGAACTACAACAGCCATACTGTGAATGTGAGGTGGGCTGGTCCCTGAGGGCAAACCTGACAAGCTGAGAATTGCGGAGCAGAAAGATGGAAAGGACCTGGCTGAGCTGCTGAATTAACAACTCCAGGGTCACTCAACAGTGTCTCATTATGTGAGGGTCTTATTATGTGAGGTAATAAATTTTCTTTACTGCTTAAGCCATATTGAGTTGGGTTTTTATGTTTCTTGAAGCTGGAAGCATTCTGATACTTGAAGTAAAAATTTAGTAGCAGGGATGCCTGGGTGGCTCAGTTGGTTAAGCGGCTGCCTTCGGCCCGGGTCAGGATCCCAGGGTCCAGGGATCGAGTCCCACATCGGGCTCCTTACTCGGTGGGGAGCCTGCTTCTCTCTCTCTCTCCCTCTGCTTGTGCTCTCGCTGTCAAATAAATAAAATCTTTAAAAAAAAAAAAATTTAGTAGCAAGCTAGATAAATCCATTCATCTTTTTCTATGTATAAGAAGTGAGGCTCTAATTTCCCAAAACCATGGCTTTTGGTTTTCACAAAGAAACAAAATTTTAAGAAAAACATATACCAGTATGTTGCTGTAGAGTTAGTTAGCATTATGTTTTTATATAAAAGGCAACAGTTGTTTTCTAAAATAGTTTTGGAGCAGAACTTTCTTATTGAACCACCCCAAATCAGTCAGATGCTGAACTGAAATTAAATGTCGAGCACAGGGGTGCCTGGGTGGCTCAGTTGGTTAACCATCTGCCTTCGGCTCAGGTCATGATCCCAGGGTCCTGGGATGGAGCCCCACATCGCATCATCGGGCTCCCTGCTCAGTGGGGAGCCTGCTTCTCCTTCTCCTTCTGCTGCTCCCCCTGCTTGTGCTCTCTTGCTATCTCTCAAATAAATAAAATCTTTTTAAAAAAATAAATGTCGAGCATAGCATAAAATCCTTCTGAATGACTTATCTAATTCTGGATATGGCCACTGAAATACTTTCAAGTGTAACATGAACCAGCAGACAGAACAGTTTGGAGCATTAAAACCTCAAGGCAGACATTTAGTGAGAGGTATATGTGGGACGATCACTGAGACTAAAATAATTTGGTCTCGGTCTTCCTCACCTTACCTTATTCTACCACCCTTGATTCCACACCAATTTTAATACCCAAAAAGATGCCTGATCCTTCCCTTTTGAGATTTTAGCTTCTCAGAGTCACCCAATTTGCATTAAAATTTTAATCTCATCCCCGTCTCTCCTGCAAGGAGGAAGAATACTAATATTGTGTGTCAGTGGGTGAAACTCTGTCTTAAAGATCCAGATATGGATGTGTCTCCATCCGGGTGATGAAGCTAATCCAGCATCAGAGTCTGGATTAGTCATCTTATTTGCTTCCCTTTCCTTCCTTGAATGGAAGGAAGTGTGAGAAAATCAAAGACTGGTCAACTGAGGGAGGGAAGATCAAGCAGGAGGTCTCACACCTGCTTCAGTTTGATGCTTAACTGTGCCTCCCTTAATAACGCCCCACTTACTAGAATCCACTGCTTTGGGTCCCTGGGCACAAGGTGCAGGTGGTAGCAGAGTACTATTTTTACATGTGTGTCATTGGCTTTTTTCTTTGGGAATGTTGTAGGAGTGAGTTTGGGAATGTGAGCTGTGATTTGGGGAGGAACAAGGGGTTCCTGGTTTCCTCAGCTCAAAGCTGTCCTAAGAGTACCCAAATCTACCACATCTAATAAAATTCCTATTATCTTCTTTAAACCATGAGCTGAAGCTTCCCGTCCTTCAGATACTTCCCCTGATCAGTTCATTTATATTCAATACCCTTAACATTTACGTAATGAACTAGACCCTTTGGGTTGATGTTGATGATTCTTCTGGATTCACAGGTGTATGTGGAGTCATGCTAAATAAATGTAAAGCTCCTAGCCATTCCATACCCCTCCTCTCATGCTTTGAAAATGGCAAATAGCTAATAACATTTTAAAACAACTCAAAATGGGGGCACCTGGCTGGCTCAGTCGTTAGGCGTCTGCCTTCGGCTCGGGTCATGATCCCGGGGTCCTGGGTCAAGCCCCGCGTCGGGCTCCCTGTTCCTCGGGAGGCCTGCTTCTCCCTCTCCCACTGCTTGTGTTCCCTCTCTCGCTGTGTCTCTCTCTGTCAAATAAATAGAATCTTAAAAAAAAAAATAGATCAGAAAGGTATGTAAAAACCAACCCAAGACCAACTTTCTTAATTAAAAAAAAACCACACACACACAAAAACCCAAAACTCAAAATGTAAAGTTTGCCTAATAATTTAAACACATAGGTAGACATATCATAATAGGGCCTCTAGGTGGTTAAGTGTCTGCCTTCGGCTCAGGTCATGATCTCAGGGTCCTGGGATGGAGCCCTGAGTCAGGCTCCCCACTCGGCAGAGAGTCTGCTTCTTCCTCTGCCCCTCCCCACCCCCCTTGCTCTCTCTCTCTCTCTGAAATAAATAAATAAATAAACAAACAAATAAATCTTTTAAAAATTATAAAGAAAAAAGTGACTGCCCTTCTGCCCTAAATGACCAAAGGAAGACAATGAGAGATGATTGTATATTTTGTTTAATACTTGCATTGTTTCTATAGCGCAATTATAGCAATCTTTAAATTTACTTTTCATTACAAATGTTTTGTCAAGTTTTGTTTCAGAAACATTTTTCCTACTCTCTTGCACATGCACCCAGACACACTACAAAAAAACTCATTCATAACACAGTAAGGGCAAACATTATTCATGTAAACATCTTTCATTAATTTCCCATAATTTAAAAAAATCATAGAATTATAGATATTGAATAAGGCTCATAGATTTAGTTCAAATTCCACAAAAGACCAATCTTTTGTTAACTGTGATGGGGTTAACTTTTTGTTGCAATAAATGCTGAAAGCCTACCCCTAGGTTCCAATCCTTAAACATACCTCACAACCTAATAAATGCATTTCAGGATAAAAAGAGAACATAGAAAACCCAGGAGGAAACCTTTTGAAGGAGGGAGCTCAGACCATGAACCTAATTTCTTCCATGATAAGCAGGCATTACACATCCCTGTGGTTTCCCAATACAAGAATCGAGGTTAATTATAGTAACCCAAAATATAACCAAGTTGCTATGTTAAGATACATTGGCATGTGTGTACATATTGCTAGTAGACACAGTGAAAATTTTGTCATATTTATCATTTCATTATATCCAGGACCAAAGCAGAGGGGGAAAAAAAAAAAAAAACCCCAAACAACAAACCAAAACAACCCACTCAAGTTGAATACCATTATAAAGGAGTGTTCTAGTAACATAAGAGTCAGGAGAGTTGGGAGGTATGTCCCAGAGATGCGATTGGTCTTGCTAGTACAAAGACTTCTAACAACAGTGTGTAAAGTCACAGACAGAGGAAGCAAGGATTTGCGTTATCCGAGGACGTCTCTCTCTGGTTGGAAGCTTGGTGCTTAGGTCCATAGTCTCCCAGAGCTGAGACAGGAAATGTACTGTGCTGAGAAATGGGCCCCTTGCCAGCCACTCCCTCCCTCCTTCCTCTCTGTGAGGTGGAGGCCAGGAGGCCGGGACTGCTGGCAAAACCGTGAAGTTCCACCCTGGGGTCTGAACCCCAACTCCACTGAGGGCAGCCTCCCTGACGTGTGTGACTAGGCAGTAAGGGTGGCGGCTGATGGTGGCCAGAAAACCCAGCTCCGAGGGTCGCGCGGCCACGTGGCTTCTGATTCTGCTGCCCTGCAAAGGAATTGTGCTCTGGATAACTGCACCAGTGTCTCAAATGCCTCTAATTCACTCGCAGGCCCTCGGAGGCCGGGAGTGATGTCACTTAAAGGTGGACACACCTCCATGAGCACCTAACTTACACCAGGAAGCGGCGCAGGCACTGGGGAAGCCTATGAGCTCTCTCCGTGTCCGATGCAACGACGCAGGGAAGTTGCCATGAGTCAGAGTTATTTGTAGGCTTTTGATTTTTAAAAATCAAAACTGATCTGCATTATAGCTCAATAGACTCAGATAATTCTCACCAAAAATTTTGTAATTTGTTTAAATAGCACTGGAATAATTCGACTTCATTTAAATATATTCATTCTACCCTGAAAATATTTCATACAAACATCTATTTACATACAAACACATTAAAATTTGTGAAAAGGGTTTCCACCCCTGTGGTTGTATGGCTTGAAATAGTTTCATTGCTTTGAATATGTATGCACACATTTGGCAAAATAAAACTATTAAAATTTAGTACTTTTTTAAAATAAAAAAGTGACACCAAGGCTCCAAATTCCTGAAGGGAAAGATCAAAGAAAAAAACGGTCTATCAAGGTACCTCAAGTAGATGCAAATTTAAGATACCTTGTGAACCTTTGATCTGTGGCAAATAAACATTGCAACTATCAGTCTTGCAACATAGTTTCGCTTGTTTTTCTCAAAGAAAAGATGTCTGGTTCTAAATCACCACTCTTAAGACAGAAACTTGAGGCCACGCTTTTTGGAACAAGGCAAAACAGAAAACTATCCCTTCTTGGAAGATCTTAGATGCGCTCTGCCGTGAGCGATTCAAGATTTTATATATTAAAGGAAAGTTTCTAAAGTGCCACACACTGGCTCCCTAAGAAGGCAACCCCTGAATTCACTGCTCACAGTCACTGCCATTTTCATAGTTACCAGTACGGGCTGTAAATGGCGACACCTGCCTCCCTGTTGGCCTTTCCAGGTTGTTGGCGATAAGGAAATCCTTTCTCAAGCGTGAAGAACCCCCAGAAGGCAAATAAACCGAACGACACGCCCCAGACAGGTTCAAAGAGGTCTTGAAAAACCAATTTCCTTCTTCCTGTCTCACGCAGACCGGCGCGAAGCAGGTTCGGAGGAGAAGAGGTACCGCAAAGCTCCAGTCCCCCCCGCCCGCTGCCTCTTAGGCTCCTCTCTGCCTTGGGTCAGAGTCCGTCCTTACGGCGCTTCGGGCTCTGTCAGTCCATCCAAACGTCCACGCGGGGACACGGTCCCACAGCTTAGTTCCTACTGCTAGCTCGAACACGAGACAGTATCTCGTCAGGAAACGCTGCTCAGGGAAGACCCAGTCACGCAGCAGTGGGCTGAGGCAGCGCGGCGCGAGCCTCCTCGGGGCCGTGGCCTCACGCACCCGCGCAGGCGCCCGCGCTCTTTGGCCGAGCGTGAGCCGCTGCCTTCGTTCCCCACCGCGCGGACCCTTCCGCGGCTGCGCCGCGGTCATCGTGCGCACAGAACTGCCAGTCGGCTGCCTCCTGCCGCGCTTCCTTGCACAGCGCGTAGAAAGACTCAGTAGACAAGTACATCCTGAGGCTTCCCGCCCCGGGGCTTCGGCTCGAACACGGAGAAACCCTTCCCTCCTCACCGGCTAACTCCTTATGGAACCTCAACGCCCGCGACGTCCTCACCTACCCGCGCGACACGGCGACTCTCAAGCCCCCTCGGGGGCCGCTCTGTGGCAAAGCCTTCCCTTTGGGAGTGGGCGAGGGGCGGGGGGCAGGCGCCACAAAGCCCGGCAGAGACCCAGGGTGAAGGCACAGAGGTGCGCACAGAGGGCCTAGCAAGAGAGGAGAGGCGCTCAGAATGGGGAGGGAGGGCGGAAGAGAGCAAGAGACCAGCTGGGCGGGGACATCAAGCCATTCTCAGAGGCGAGGGAGAAAGCGGGAAGAGATGGGACAGGGCAAAGAGGAGCCAGAAGACGCAAGAAGAGAGGAGGGAGAAAGACAGAGAGGCTCAGCTTGGGTGTCCTGTTTCCTCTGATTTGTCTGAAGGTCGCAGACACACTGCTGGGTTTTAAACCGAGTGCTGTCGTTCAGCATCTAATTTGAAAAATGGGTTAGTTGGTTAATTACTACCTACAACTCTTCAATCCCTATATCAAAAGAAAGAAAGGAAGAAAGAAAGATTCCATTTGAGTGGGGGGTAATCAGAGTAACCCAGGAGGACAGAAATGATACCCCTACTGCAGCCTCAACAAGAATGACACCACCACCAGGAACGAAATCATTCAAAGCGTAGCTGTGTTGGAAGTGTGACCTGCTCCATCCTGACCTCGCTCACTGACCTGGCTCCACGCCCCAACTGACCGGGGCTACTTTAATTAAAGCCATCTTTCTCCTGAAGACAGGCACTTGCTTTGGGACGCATTTGAATTAAAGCACCCATCAGAATACAAGTCCCGAGACTGCCCATCTGTCACAGTTTACAGAACCGTCTCTTTCTACAGAACAGAAGCTATCCTATCATCTAAAAACCCTACTCGGTTCCCTTTGTGGGAGATCCTTCTGGCAGCCCTGACAACTTCTCACGTGGGAACCGTCAGCTTCCCCCCCCCCCCCCCGCCCCCCGAGACCACTGCCAGCTAGCTGCACGCCTTGCACTGGCCATGTGCGCTGGCACCGTGGCGGGGGGGGGGGGGGGGGGGGGCCAGGGAGGGGCTCCGGGAAGCCTGGCCCTGCAAAGGAGGGAAGGGCCCCCTTCTGTCACTGTCTTGAGGGCTGAATCCTGTGCCCAGGGGCCACCCGAACAGACAGCTGTGAGCAGCCCCCGGTCAAGCACTTTTGTTAAATTCTTCCTAAGAGCGACGAGTACCTTGACGAGAAATAGCAAACTTCCTTCCTGCCCGTTTCTTTACTCTTCTCTGCTCGGCCAGAGCTCCCTATGGGCTGTGGCCTGGAAGGCGCTAGCTTTCAAGGCCACACTGGCTCAGGCGACGGGTGCTCCCACTGGCAGCTGGGGCTCTCCACCGCTTCCGGCAGCCTTGTCGAGGCATCTGAGGAAGCCACAGCTACGGCATGGGGTGAGGGTGCCTACAAAAGCCCCGAGCTCGCAGAAATCATTCAGAGCCATCTCAGGTACACTACACACCTACCTAGCAGTTAAACTAAAAAAACGGGGGTTTTCTCCTTATTTCTGCAGTTGTGATTACACGTGGCTTGCAAAATGGCTGAAATGCTAGTGGTATCGTTGCTTTTAAACTATACAGATGTTATTCTTAATTCACAATGCTTTGAAGCAGGTAAGTGCTTTGGAAATATGACAATGAAGGGTTTTAGCACTAAGGTTTGATTTGCACCTAGTGATCAGTATGTCTCTCCTAACAGTAGCAATTAAAAAAAAAAAAAAAAACCCAACTTTAGAATTCTGCGTCAGAATTCTACGTTGTTTTTTGACTTTTGAATTCAGTGCACTGCGCCACAAGCCAGACTGCTCTATGTTATGTACATTTAATGTGTACCCGAGAAGAAATTACTAGCACTATTGAAGATATTGCAAAATTGCCACAGCTACTGCTTAGAAATACTAATTTCCCTCTCTCCTTTCTTAAAGTATATATTACAACTCTCCCATAACTTAATGCAAACAAAGTAAATTCATTTCTTCTCACATCTTAAAGCAAAGGTATCTTTGTTTACATGCGAGAATAATAGTTCTATAATAATACCCCGGCCCTATGAGCCAGTTCTTTATATTAGGACATAATAATGAAACAATGATCTAGAAAGAGCCAGAGAGACCTACGCACTGGCACTGACACGAAATCCATTTGGAAGTTTTTTCTCTTGTAAAAGATATCTAAGATAGAGAATGGGACTGAGGGGTGACATGACTCAAAAAAGTGGGGTTCTGTTTGCTAGGAAAAAAAAAAAGCCATTCTATTGCAAGATACAGATCAAAGGTTAAAAGGCAAATTATACTACATTTAGAGAATAAAAATGTAGTAATCCTCTATCCTCCGTACGGCACGTATGCAAGTGTGAATACACATTTTATGTTGGCCATAGGAAAAAATATCATGAAAAACCACAGACTAAAAATGACTGAGAAGCCCCCTTTCCCTTTTTCAGTCTAATCATTTGGCATCTCTGAGTGTGGTACAGATTTAGACTTGAGCCACCCAAGAACATCACGCTGTCTGTGTCAAGTGTTCGACAATACCTCTCAGTAGGACGTTGTTGCAAGGCTAGCTAATTTTAAATCTGGTATGAGTAATACAGTCAAACCTAGTTAGTATGCGAGAAAGTCGTTGCTAACGTGGAGTGAGAGGATGTGATGTCACAGCATGAGCAGTCCCTGGTTGTCCCGTTGTCGGAAAACGTAGTGCATAGATCCAAGTTTCTATTCCAGGTCTCAGAAGCCCAGGGCTGAGCCTTTCACTTCTGCTGGGTGGCCTGGAAGGCCTTCAGCTCCACCTGGTACCACTCCGGGGCTTCAGGCCCGCTCTTCCCTGGGGGGCTGTGGTCGTAGCCATAGGCCACGGTGAGCTCCTCATCAGCCTCCACGGCTCGGAGTGTGCGGATGCATTTGATGGGCCCGAAACGGGGGTGGACAAACCTAGACATCAAGATGCGCACAGTCATTCCTGGGTCAGATCGGGAGGTTAGAAGCAAAGCCTGGGGCGGAGGGGGGTGAGGGGGGTGGAGGGGGTAGGAATCACCCAGGAGCTCTTCCCTGGGCACCATCGGTAGGCCCTCACGTGTAGCCCACAGATTGGCCAGCATCAGCTTCACCTGGGTGCTGCTAGACACCGAGAATCTCAGCCCCACCCGGACCTGCTGACTTGGTGTCTGCATTTTAACAACACCTCCAGGTGATGCATATGCACGTTCAAGTTTAAAAAGCACCGCTCTAGCTTCCTCTTTGAGCATATTTGGCACTCTGTATTTTTAAACCAACAACATGGGCAACAACAAAAATCTATCCTTAATGAGAAACTGGATCCAGTGCAGCCGGTCGGCATTTCAGCCCACCTGGCCTGTGGCATCAGATTACCTGGCTGTACCTTGTGGTCAAGGCTTTACCAGGACACTTTGGGAGGTGTAAGGAAGAGCCCCATGGATTTTCAAATGCGAAAAACTGTATTCCACCCTCTACAGACAGAGGAAGTATTATTTTCTAGCATAAAAGTAGATGAAGACTTCTTTCCAGGAGCGAAGCCTAGACCTCTCTGCCAACCTGCTTTTTAAATATTTCCCTGTGAAGCATCTTGTGAAGGGAGCAGCCTCGAGCCTTTCGGAACCCGAGGCAGGGCTAATGCTCTGACTGTGTTCCTCTGCCAAAGGCTCCCAACCCGGTTCACCCCTATGACCCCTGCAGGAGAACAGGAGATAAATAAGGAATAGATTTAGCTCACCTAACAGCTTCTGAAACCCAGAACGGAAATATGTAAGGCATGACCAGAAAGAAATTCGCTTTATCTCTATATGCATCTGGTCAAATCAGTCTCATTCATTTATCGTCACACTGTGAGCAAAGGACATGGAGACACCACAGGAGAGGCTTCCAGGCCCTAAGTTAGATTGGCACATGGGGCATGATAGCAAGGACCTGGCTGGTTCCCTCTATTGGTGGTGGGGAAAGGAGTGTGTCTGTGGTTTAGGGACATCTTTTATGTGAATGACAGAGGACAAAGTGCGCACCCACACTCCAAGGGGCCTCTATGTCCACCCCACTTGGGTGTCATCTTTTCTGGAAAGCACGCTTGACTTGGGGTCAGAGACTTTAGCGTGAGTCCCGGTTCCACACATTATTACTGCCCCCTCTCAGAAAGCTCACTTCCATATCTCTGAATCTCACTTTCCTCACCCTCACCTCATGGTAATACTAGCAATCCTAATCGTTTTAAGAGTTGTCACTGTGACAAAATAGGGTCCCCTATAGGAAGCACCTCACACAGGGCCTGGCACAAAGTGAGGACTCAGCTTCTACTAGTGACTATGTGCGCACATCTGTGAGTGAGTGTGCGTGTGCACAGAATTCTCATACTGTGCTCCACCACAGACATCCCTGCACCAGGGATTCGGGAAGTCCTTATTAAAATCACAACTCTTGGGGCACCTTGGTGGCTCAGTCGGTTGGGCATCCAGCTCTCGGTTTCGACTCAGGTCATAATCTCAGGGTCCTGGGATCGAGCCCCACGTGGGGCTCCCCACACAGTGGAGAGTCTGCTTGTCTCTCTCTCTCTCTTCCCCAGCTTGTGCTCTCTCTCTCTCTTCAATAAATAAATAAATTTTTAAAAAAAATAATAAAATCACAGCTCTTTGTCTCTAAATTAAAATACTGCATTAAAAAAATAACACCCCTGAAACGGAGCTCTAGCTAATCTTACTGCACACTGACAAAATTCCATGAGAAACCTAAGACTTGTGGTATAATCTTCTTTTATTTTCATTTTCCTGCTTATTATTTTCAAAGAGTAGAAAAAGAACAGACTGAAAAGAAGGCACTCCATTTCAGGTGCTGATTCTCCCAGGCAGCATGGGGCATGATGCTTAAGGACACTTAGCCACTGCGGCTAAGAGCTCCGCGTTTCCGGTCTGTGATGGGGTGGGGGGGGGGTAGGTAACGGAGGTTGCCCCACAGAGGTCCTGGGAGGCCTGAGTGAGAGAATTCATGAGAAGGCGTTAGCATGGCACTGGCCCAAAGTGCTCAATCAATGCCAGTAGCACGATTAGTGGCCAAAGCAAAGCTCTCCGCACCCAGTGGTTTGGGCCCTTGGCGACATGTCACCTCTATTGACAACTAGGGCAGTGGTTCGTGTCCGTTTGTCCGTTTGGATTTTGTACCGCACTGCAGCTTATACAGGGATATTGCTTTGCTGATGTTAAAGTGTGCATAATGATACCAATAATTTTAGAAGCAAATGAATGCCATGGATCGGTATCTGAATTTTATATTTTATTATTTTTCAGATAGTCTTCCCTTTACCCCAAATAACTAATTGTTCACATTGGGCTGGAAGGAAATAACCCTGACGAGTCTGGAGACTTGATTTTGCACAAATGGATCTCTCCCTTGTCTCCTGTGCGCTCTTCTTTTTGGTGAGAGAAACCATGTCCTTGCAGTGAAATCACAGAACTTGTTTGTTTTAAAAGAGTAGTTGTTAAAAGAGAAGTTGAAGTAGCATTTGTTACTGTTAGTTACCACTGCTTTAAAAGATTGTTGGGAAGCCGTGTGCAGCCTGGAACGATGCTTTGGCCTAATTCACATTGGCCGCGAAAGCCTTGGAGTTAATAACAGTGTCGGTTTCATTTCACATGACACATGTCCTTTGCCATTTCTACCTGCCCTTTAAACAGAAGTCGGAGCTGCAGTACTTGGTACTGGCTGCCAAGGAAAGCAAGTCCCTGCCAGAGCAATTTCCAAGCCATCTCAGGGATGTGAGGAGGGACATTCATATCCTGGCAATTTTCCTATAGATTAAATGCACATGATTGGATCCTGCTTCTGTTAACAAGCAATAGACAGGGGGGACTGAGAGCTATAACTGAGCAGAAAAGGTGGCATGTGGCCACCTGCCTCCCAGGTCGAACAGGCATTTTCTGGCTGAGCTAAGGAGATCAATGATGATGATCCAAGGAATGCCAACTGTACTCTTCAAGGAATAGTCAGAGACGCTTGGCTTTGGGAGGAGAACATTCAGGGGGCATATGAAAGCTTCTAAAATATTTGTAGGGCTACTATGTCGAAGAGAGACTGGCATAGTGCATAGGGGAATAATTAGGGCAAAGGGCTGGATGTTATAGGGAAACCCATTTGGGCTTCATACAAAGAACATTTTAATCATCTGAGCCTGAAAGTTAATTTCACAACAATATCTATGTCAGTTTGTCCAGACAGCTGCCTTCGTGGTTAACAGTAAGCTCCCCATCAATGGAGGTTTACAAGAAGAGGTTCAGTGAGCCGTTGGAAGGGGAGGGCTCAAACTCCGAGAGGTAGGACTATTTGACTTTTTATTTATTTATTTATTTTTTTTTAGAGTGTTTTTCTTTTTTTAAGATTTTATTTATTTATTTGACAGAGAGAGACACAGCAAAAGAGGTAACACAAGCAGGGGGAGTGGGAGAGGGAGAAGCAGGCTTCCCACGGAGCAGGGAACCCAATGCAGGGCTCAATCCCAGGACCCCGGAATCATGACCTGAGCCGAAGGCAGCCGCTTAACGACTGAGCCACCCAAGCACCCAGGACTATTTGACTTTTTAAAATGACAGCTTTGTTGAGATGCAATTCGTATACCCTAAAAATTCACCCATTTGAAGCATGCAATTCAGTGGGTTTCAGGCAGGCAACCATCACCACTCTCTAATTTTAGTATAGTGCGCTACTCTCAAAAGAAACCCCATACTCATTAGCCAGCAACCCCATTTCCCCGGGCCCTGGGCAACCACTGATCTGTACTCTGTCTCTATGAATTTTGCTGTAATGGCCAAGTCCTATCAATAATAGAATCATACACTATCGGGTCTTATGAGACTGGCTTCTTGCACTTGGCATAATATTTTCAAGGCTCATCCACGCTGTAGCATGTGTCAGTATTTCTTTCCTCTTTATTGTCAAATAATGGGGACTCTGATTTAATCCGTCTTTTCCAGCACCAAGACCTTGTGCCCTAGGCTTGGCATTTTCTTTTCTTCCTTCCTTTCACAACATAAAAGAGTTCACGAGTCTTCACTATGCAGAACAATTTTAATTTTTCTAATATTTCAAATAACACTATCCTTAATTTTCCCGAGTGAGACCACTGAAGGACAAAAAAGCATCGATGAAACAGCAACCAAGAAGTGTCTCATTTCCATAGCGTTTCTACCCTTCCAAGCACTTTGCCCTGTCTGAGTTACCAAGGCCAGGGAAGGGGTTGTTTAGATTCCGAGTGTCAAGTCCTAACCGGGAGACGTCTGGGAGAGGAGCCTCAGGAACCCAGAGGGAGCGTCCTTCACCTGGGGCAGGATGACAGCTCTGACAGGCCCTCGTCAGTCGCGGGGCCCCAGCAGACGGGGCCCGGATCCACCCTGGAAGCTGGGTGTCATACTCACATATCGTAGATGCAGTTTGGAGTGAAGGAGTGATTTGCCTTGTGTCCCAAGGAGGCACAGTACTTGGACACGTGGCTGTAGGGCTCAGGCACATCAATGACCGTTTCTTCATCGAGGGAGAGGGTATTCCCATTAAGAGCCCAGTCCCTGCTGTCAACCTGCAGAAAACAAGAAAGTGCACGTTAGATAGGGCCTTTCTCCCCAAATCTCAGAGAACATCAGCAACATTAACTCATTTCTCCTTCCGTTTCGCTGTGTGAGTGCTAGATGCGTGAAAAGAACCAGAGGCATCCCTCCGCACATCGATGGTGCGAAAGCCGTTTGTGGGCAGCATCAGGCAGCTCAACTTCTTACGTACTGACTTTTCCTCATCTTACATGAGAAAAAGGACTGAAAGTCCCCGACAAAGACACACAAAAATATAACCCGATGCCCCTAGGTGGTTTATTTCTTCAGTGCAGGCTAAGACCTAATACCTCCAAAGCCCTCCAGCACCAAACTCAAATTTACACATCCAGTTGTTCTTTAAATAGCCCAAACAAAGCGGAGCTTTAGCCACTTCGGGCCTGCTTCCCCTGGGACACCTGACCCCACATCTGCTAGCAGATTCGTGAGAGAAAGCCCAGCACCACAAAGCCTCCAGACTGCCTCTGTCCTTCGGAGCTCTGTGGCCCAGAGACTCCTCTCTGTACTACACGTCACCTAGACACGTCAGCCCCCTCTCTGACCCTCTCTTTCCTGGGAGTTCCCTGCCCTCCTCCTGCTCCGGATGGTGGCCCCTGTGCCACAAGCCTCTGGACCGTCTCGGGCTGGCAGGACGTCCCCTCTCTTGCCCCCCTGTCCAAGCACTGCCCCGTGCCAGGGAAGCCTGTTGTGGCTTACTGCCTCCGGTGGTCGGATCTGCCGCTCTGACCAACCCCCAGATCCCTGGAAGCCCCGCTGTGAAGAAGATGAGGCAAAAGAAACACACAAGAACGTCAAATGGAACCGGAACTATGAGGAATGCAAAATCGTGCTTTAAGCGGAGTCCTTCACCTTTGTTACAAGTGGGGGATCAGTGTGACCAGCAGATGGTGTCACCCATTCCCAGTGTGCTCTCTTACCTACAACAAGCACTCACTCTCTGCAAGGCACCAAGAGTCTTCACTTCTCCAGCCCACCGCCCCACTCCAACCCACACCCCAGCATCTGCTGAGGTCAGCAGAGCAGTTTTTTGGAGCAAACAGGATTACATTAAAAACAATTTTTTAGGGGTGCCTGGGTGGCTCAGTCGGTTAAGCGTCTGCCTTAGGCTCAGGTCATGATCCCAGGGTCCTGGGATCGAGCCCTGCTTGGGGCTCCCTGCTCAGCGGGGAGCCTGCTTCTCCCTCTGCCTCTGTCTGCAGCTCTCTCTGCTTGTGCTTTCTCTCTGACCAATAAAAAAAAAAAATTTTTTTTAAAGATTTTATTTATTATTTTAGAGAGAGAGAGAGAGAGCAGGGGGAGGAGAAGAGGGAGAGGGACAAGGAGACTTCCTGCTGAGCAGGGAGCCCCACGTGGGGCTCCATCCCACAACCCTGAGATCTTGACCTGAGCCAAAACCAAGAGTCGGAGGCTTAACCGACTGAGCCATCCAGGCGCCCCTAGGACCACATTTTTATATAGAACTGCTGACTCTCAGAGGTATACTGCCTCTCCTGCCCCTAAATTATAATTATGCTGTTATTTGGTTCTGATATTCATTCAACAAATATTTACTGAGTGCCTATCATACGCCAGGCACTGTTCTAGGTGTAGGGGATACAGCAGTGATGAAAGTGAAAAAAATCTTCATGGATCTTAATATTCCAGCCCTGTTATATGAACTGATATATGGTACCTGGGACCATCTACCTTACGTTGCCATTACTTGTATATTTTTCTTATCTCCCCAACAGAATCTAAAAATTTATTTATTACTTTAGAAAGAGAGCGGGAGGAGGGGCAGAGGGAGAGGGAGAGAGAGAATCTCCAGCACACTCCCCCCTGAGCACGGAGCCTGATGCAGGGCTTGATCCCACGACCCCGACATCAGGACCTGAGCCAAAATCAAGAGTCCAACTGACTGCGCCACCCAGGCACCTCTCCCCAACAGAATCTAAATTTCATGAAGGCAAGGAGGGTGCCCCATTCATTTCCACAGCACAGCATATAGTGAGTTTTGCCGGGAGCCAGATTCTATTTGAAATCCTGCTTGAACTCTGCTAATAACTGTATTTGTGACCTCGGACAAATGGCTCACCCACTCTGGGTTTCAGTTTTGTTATCTGTAAAATGTTAGAATAGATAGATAGTGTATCAATATCCTGAGCCACCTTTCATATGCTGAATTTCCTGGACTGTCAGGATTGCGGACACAGAGGTCTGGCCATCACTAGGGGTACCGCGTGCCAGACCATGGCTCAGTGTGAGCGCCAAGCCGTCTTTGTCTGTACGACGGCTTTGAATGGGCAAACCCTTGATTACTTCACGGCATTTCCCCCGTAGCATTCCATAGCAATAAGTGAAAAAGGGAAGTACATGAATGAGGGATATGAGCAACAAGCCCAAGTCCCACACCCTTAATGCAAGTGAGACCAGATGGAGACTACAAGGCAGGCTCAAGCAGCAGACTTTTTGCCCTTAAGTGGACATGTAAGGAAGTTAATTGTGACGTGAAGAAGCAAAAACAAAAACACTGGATTCTGGAAAATATATCAAAGATTGTATTTTTTTTTAAAGATTTTATTTATTTATTTGACAGAGAGAGAGAGAGATAGGGAGAACAGGAACACAAGCAGGGGGAGTGCGAGAGAGAGAAGCAGGCTTCCCGCCGAGCAGGGAGCCCGATGCGGGGCTCGATCCCAGGACCCTGGGAACATGACCTGAGCCAAAGGCAGACACTTAACGACTGAGCCACCCAGGCGCCTGATCAAAGATTGTATTTTAAAGGCAAGAGGTGATTATTCTTTAACTTTTTATTTTCAGCTTTTTGGGCAATAGAAGCCTTCCTGGCTGGATGTAGGCTACTGTATGACTTTTGCACAAACAGAAGTAGGGAGCCTTCCCAGAAAGTAGCCTGTGCAAGATCATAAATTAATTATTGACCGAATCCAGCTGGGTCTCAATTTTTCAGAAACCGGGTGTAGTACAGTACAAAGCAATTGCTGTCTCCTGGACGGGTGCCATCCCACTTTCTCTAAAGTAGCTGTGAAACTTAAAAGAGACCCCAGAGATGTCCCCTGTCCCTCCCACCCTGTGAGGCTGCAGTGAGAGAAAAGAGCCATTTATGAACCAGGAAGTGGTTTCTGACCAGACACCAAATCTGCTGACATGCTGAAGTTGGGCGTCCAGCCTCCAGAACTGTGAGAAATAAATTTCTGTTGTTTATGGGCCACCCAGTATACGGTATTTTTTTTTTAAGACTTTATTTATTTGAGAGAGAGGGAGACTGAGAGAGAGAGAGAGAGAGAGAAAGCACAAGCGGGGGGAGTGGCAGGCAGAGGGAGAGGGAGAAGTAGACCCCCCCCCCCAACACACAGCAGGGAGTCCGATGCGGGACTCAATCCCAGGACCCTGGGATCATGACCTGAGCCAAAGGCAGACACTCAACTGACTGAGCCACCCAGGTGCCCCCAGTGTATGGTATTTTTGCTATAGAAATCTGAAGACTGCTATAAGACAATATCCCATCAATTTTACAAAAAAAAGACTGTTTATTCCTTCATATTTCTAGCGAATACTGAAGTAAAGGGGCTAACAGGAAAATTAAGAGTGTTTGAAACCAAGCCCTGTAACCAATCAAGTTGATCCTCCACTTAGACCCCGCTCACCTCTTGGTGTGTAATCCGGACTCCATTATAAAAAGACATAACAGTATTAGGTCCCACTGCTACCTTTGAAAATAGTCCTTCTCCAGCACTGGAAATGAGAGATTCAGCAACATAAACCCTAAATAGAAAAAAGGGCCAAATGATGGTTCTTTTAGTTGGATATGTCACTGTTTATATCAACCACCAAAATATCAGGATAGCTAATGAATCCGAAGCATCAGTTCATAGTAATCCAGTGAGGAAGGAAGGAAGGGAGGATGAGAAGTTAAACCACGGTATTTGGCACTGAAAACTGAAGAACTTGTACTCATGTATCTTTAGGAGTGGTGTTTAAAATCTGCTCTCTGATATGGGGATTATTATATAGAGTCGACCCTTGAACAACATGGGTGTGAACTGTCAGGTCCACTTCCATGCAGATTTTTTACAGTACTGAAAATGTCCTTTCTCTTCCTTATGACTTTCTTTTCTTTCTTTTTTTTTTTAAAGGTTTTATTTTTAAGTAATCTTTCCACCCAACATGGGGCTCCAACTCACAGCCCCAAGATCAAGAGTTGCACCCTCTACTTGACTGAGCCGGACAGGCACCCCCCCTTTATGATTTTCTTGATAACATTTTCTTTTGTCCAGCTGACTTTATTGTAAGAATACAGTGTATAACACATATCACATACAAAATATGTGTTAATCAACTGTTTATGTTATTGGTGAGGTTTCCAGTCAACAGTAGGCTCTTAGTAGTTAAGTTTTTGGGGAATTAAAAGTTACATGTGGATTTTCAACTGCATGGGGTAGGGATAGGGGTCGATGCCCCAACCCCTGTGTTTTTCAAGGTTTCACTGTATTCATAAAGCAATGTTTGATATAAGATTTTTTTTTAATTTATATTTTTAGTTAATGAGTATTTTCACTGTCTTCCTGGATAAGTAAAACATTTCCAAAGTAATTAAAGCTATACCCAAGTTTGTCAATGCCAAATAGGAGGGAAAGACTGTTTTAATTAAGCTCCAAGATGAATCTTTCACATGAAAGAGTGACAGACAATTAACAAAACATATCCAGTAAGCACTTCCCAACAAAAGAGTTCATAACGGGTCTAGTAACTATGGCCCCAGGCCCACATCTGGCAGCTGCGCCCTTTTGTAAATAAAATTTTGTGGAACACAGCCACACCTATTTATTTAGTATTGTTGGTTGCTGCTTTGGGTGACAAAAGCAGAGCTGAGCAATTGCAACAGAGACCCACAAAGCCTAAAATACGGACAACGTGGCTCTTTACAGAAAGAGTTTGCCAATCCCTGGATTTACAGGAAAACAGCACTCATGACTACTGAACTGGATTTAATAAGAGAAGACACACCCCATCAACAACTATTTCAGTTCTCTGGGCACTGGGATTCAATGATTCTGGCGGAACTGGTCATCTTTAGTTTTTGTTACATGGATCTTAGGCTTATTTTGTAGACTAGGGGACTGAATTATTGCTTCCAACTCTTTCCTCCTTCCCTGTGGTAGAATTAAACGTCCTGCTACTTAGCCACGTGACCTTGCGGTGCCTCCTTCAGAGTGGGGAGACGAGATGTACCCCTGCCTCAATCCCTGTGGGCTTGGCCGTAGGATCTACTTTGCTACCTGAACATGGGCAGGAGGACTGCGTGCCAGGTCTCAGGTGATAAGAGGCATGGCGAGTTTCTGCCAGCTTCCCTGAATTTCCATTCATCTCCATAGGAAGAAGATGCCCCAGGTGGCTGTTCCTCCTTTAGCCTCAGGCTTGGAATTCAGACATGAGCCCAGAAGAGCCCAACTTGCAATCTGGAGTCCAGCCTCGTCCAGCGGAGCCAAGGGGAGCCGAGTGGAGCCCAGTCAAAAGTGGCTGAACCTCAGCTAACTTACAGAACCACGAGTGTAAAATAAAATGTGTGCATTCATAAACCACTGCGAGTTTTGAGGGCATCCTTCTACAGCCTCATCACAACGACAGTAACAAAAAAGACCGATATATACGATTATCGCGCTACCGTGTTTCGGGGCTCCCAAGACACTGAACCCTTCCCTTTGTAAATGGACCAGAGCTCTGCATCAAGAAAGAGGCCATTCATTCACTGTGACATTGTGGTGTGAGCCCTGTCAGTTCAACCAGGAAAGAGGCCTATTTTCAAATGGGAACAGAACAGAAAGTGAGTGGAAGTTATGCTTTGCAAGCCACGCTTACAAAGAACAAGGCAAAGAGAAAACCAACCGCAGATGGCTCTCTTCCTCACCAACAGGCCAGTTGCTAGGGGATAAAAGTCTCGGGCAGAGTACCAGGGAAAGCCACACCAACAACGGAGAGCTGGAGTTTAGAGAAGATGGACTGGAACGGGACTTGACACTTGGGGAGCGAGCTTATAGAATCAGAAGCTTGTCATTTGTTCACTGGAAGCTTCTTATGCTTCTTATAGTCTTTCTTTCACTGCTGTTCTCCCTTCGTGAATCAAGAAATTGTCTTGTGTTCCAGACCCGCTCGGCAGGGCTGAGTAAAGGAGGCGTTCTGGTTCCTGCCCAGGCTAGAGTTTTAAGGAGTACGAAATGCTCCCCTAGAGGCCAGCACGTGGTGCAGCATCCACTGCACCAGGGCCCCAAGAAAGGGGACGTTGGGGCAGGGCATAGTGGGCTCTCCATATGTAGAAGTTTCCTTCTGGGACTGACACATGGTTGTTCTGTGCTTTATGGGTGGAGAAACTCTCTCACAGCGACAGATGCGATATAAGCATAAAAACACTCTTCCTCAGAATATATGAATATTTTCTTCCGCTCAGAGGGCTACAAAGGAGGATTAGTTCCCACCATGAGGGTTATTTAACTTCCCATAAACAATGTCGTTCAAACCACAAGGAAAAAATTTACCTCTCTGATTCATATGGATCTGGAAGAAGAACACTGGTAGAAATGCAAGATGATGTCGATTTATCAAAGTGGTACACCGAACCTGAAAAGCAAGCGAACATCTCAATCTAGAGATTACCGAGTTAGGGGAGAGCTTTTAAAGCAGGAGTTAAATAATGAAAAATGTTATTCAAATTACACCGACTAGAATAAATTCTCCAATATAAATGAACAGTTTTTAGATTTGCTTTTGAGTTTTATTTTTAGGTCTTAATGAACAGCCATCAGATGTATCTCTTAAAATCCCATTTTTGCCTTTGAATTTTCTTTATTCAAATGGTTTACAAAATGCTTGTGTAATTAAAATTTTTTAATCAAGATCCTGCTTTGTCATGAAATTTTGAGATCTCTCTGGTCAGATCGGGTTGGATGATGGTTTTAAAATTTTCTTGTGATTTTCTTCCTACTAGACACAGGGGCTGTAGACTCCAACCATCCAACCCCAGCAACTGTCCCCTTCGCTAAAAATAAACTTTTGCCTCACCAGAATTAAGAACAGAACTGCTTTTGATAAAGCAAAAACAAAGTCTTCTTATTTCTATCAAGGTGGTTCAGACGCCAATCAGTAATTTATTCAGAAACTAAGGTACACAACTGTTCTAGAATTAACATTGGTTCTCTGCAAAGGATTAGCCTCCAAGAATCTTCCCAAAGTGCAATGAAGACAACCAATGCTCTAATGCCTAATAAGCAAAGAAACACATTTTAGAACCGAAGGGCTTACTCCTGTAAAGTAAATTCTTTTAGGCACTAAGGCATCACAAATCATCCTGTTAAGCAATTCCTCAGCGGTTACCAGGTCCTCCTTCTGGTTTTTGCTTGTTTCGTACAATCACAAAACCCAAATCAGTGTCTCAAACTAAAAGTTAAAAAGCAATCCAGATCAGTCAGTGTCTAGCTAGGAAACAGAACACTTGCGTATTTCAAAGAGAGAATTTCACTTAGGGAACTGGTTATAGGGAGCACAGAGGAACTGAGAAACCGAAGGGGTCAGTGAGGAGCCTAGAGACTGGCAGGAGCTGAAGCCACGTAACCCTAAGCCAGAAGGACACAGGTGGAGGTGGTGTGCCCGGGCCTCTAGAGCTGGGGTATACCGGCCCAGGGAAGCTGGGATGTGGGGGGACCTTCCTGGTGGGAGATGGAGTCAGGAGACAGGCCCCTGCTGGAGATGCTGCTGGACACAGAGAGAGAGCTTCTTCCTCATGCCTTTCCTCTCCGTGGCCCTGGCCAGTGCCTCCCTGTGGCCAAACCCAGACAGAAGCCAACGCACAAGGGCCTAGGCAATGTGGCCTTGAAGGAGGAGAAGCCCCCCTGCAATAAAAGCAGGGCAAGAGAAGGACGAGAAATGCATCTGAGAGCAAACTGGTAACGGACCAACGCACAATCCGTTAAAGCAAGTTAGCTGAAAAAAGAAAAAACCCACACTTTTTAACCAGACTTTTCTGTGAAATACTTGTTCTACTGTGCAGAAAATCTCCTCTGAACTTCCCCCTCCCTTCCTTAGACTAAACCTGTCATCACAATGTAACCATGGGCCAGCCACATGGAGAGCCCCGCATTAGGGACAGTACAGATGCAAACAGGAGGGACATCTCCAGCTGCCTTCAAGGAGCTGACACCATCTTTTCCGACACACGCTGTCCCTTCCTGTTTTTCCCCCACTGGCCAATGGGCCAAGGCTCCGGGCACACGGAGCACACTCTTTACTTATCCTCCTCTCCTCTGTAATTTATACTACGCCAGACCAGAATTCATTCATTTCCTTGACAGACATGAATTCTAAGCCTTAAGACAGCACAGGAATTACCAGAGAAAGGAGTTCCTCTGCGGAGAAGGGAAGAGATGAGGCAGGAAGAAAGTCCAGCCTGAGCCCTGACGAGGAAATCAGCATGCAGGAGTGGATAACTAGAAGCAGTCTGCGGTTACAGAAGCACAAAGAGAAAGGGTGTAGGGAGAGGTCAGCGAGGGGCAGGTTGGGATATTTGCCTTACGTTTTCCTTCTCCTCCCCATGCCGGACCAGATGGTGGCAGGGCCCCGTCAGGCCTGGTCCACAGCTCACTCACTGTACCTGAGAGGGGGTGGGGGGTAGGCGAGAAGTGCCCCAAACCGAAGGCCCATGTTCCTCCCAGGCACCCGAAGCAGCCATGCTTCCTGATGCTTGTGAAACCCAAACTGCTCAACATGTCCTCAAATTAACAGTCCTACCAGAATCTAACCAAGAATCATGTGCCTCCTCCCCACCTTTTTTGTGGTCTTAAGTTAAGGTGAAGAGGGTGTTTGTTATTTACAACCAGGAGGTTTGTTTGTTTGTTTGTTTTAAGATTTTATTTATTTATTTGAGGGAGAGAGAGAGAGATAGTAAGAGAGAGCATGAGGAGGGGCGGGAGAAGGAGCAGAGGAAGAGGGGGAAGCAGACTCCCCAAAAGAGCAGGGAGCCAATGTGGGACTCGATCCGAGGACCCTGGGATCATGACATGAGCTGAAGGCAGATGCTTAACTGACTGAGCCACCCAGGTGTCCCACAACCAGGAGTTCTAAGAAAAATAACCCTTTGAGAATTATCACCCTCGCTTCCCAAAATCTGTTGCTTACTCACACCAAGAAGAACATAAAGAGAATAGTAACCTCCCTTATGCTGTTGTATAGTAGGTGCCAATATCTGTGTTTTATAATGAAGAAATAGGTTCCGAAGGGATAAATAACTTGCCCAAGACCATAGTACGGTAAATGTTGAAGCTGAAACCCAAATCAGGTGACTCTCAAGTTCACGTGGCTCTTGCCACTAAAACATGCTGCCACTGTTTAAGTTTTAAAATGGGCATCACCCATTGGGATCCTCCCCTGGCCTGGGGCCCCTCACTGCTAAACACGGTAGCACTGTCTCCGTTCAGAACATATGTGAAGAGCACAGAGAGTAGAATTTGAAGTGCAAAGATGACTGTTTCACTTAAAACTTTTCATTTTGGGATGATTTTAGATTTACAGAAAAGTTGCAAAGATGGGGCGCCTGGGTGGCTCAGTCGTTAAGCGTCAGCCTTCAGCTCAGGTCATGATCCCAGGGTCCTGGGATCGAGTCCCACATTGGGCTCCCTGCTTTGTGGGGGAGTCTGCTTCCCCCTCTTCCTCTGCCCCTTCCCCCGCCCCTGCTCCCTGCTTGGCGGGAGGCGTGCTTCTCCCTGTCCCACTCCCCCTGCTTGTGTTCCCTCTCTCGCTGTCTCTCTCTCTGTCAAATAAATAAAATCTTAAAAAAAAAAAAAAGTTGCAAAGGTAGTACAGAGCACCCCAATACTCCTCACGGTTTCTTGTAATGGTAACTTCTTAATGTTACATGGTATGTTTGTCAAAATTAAGAAACCAACATAAATACGTTACTATTAACTAAACTTCAAACTTTATTCAGATTTCACCAGTTTTTCCACTAATGCCTTCTTTCCGTTCCAGGATCCAATCCAGAATCCCACATTGCATTTAGGCTGCCTCAATTTTTAACTTAAGAAAACAAAAACTGAGACATTTAAAACAACCAAGTTAGACCTAAGTGTAAATGCTAGATTTCCTAGTTTTGGACATTCTCCTCTGGAGATTCTCCTTCAGATCACAAATAGCTAAATATTATTTAGGACTATTTAGCATAGATTTATTATCTTCTCTGCTTTTTTTCTCCGTATAACCTAACTTAGATGGGACATATATGCACACATTGCTTTCAAGGAATGAGACCAATTTAAACAGATTTCGTTATGCTACTCAAAATACAAAATCTTGGTTTTTTTCCTGGTTTTTTTTTTCCAGACTTTCTACAATAAATTATTTATTTATTTATTTATTTATTTATTTATTTATTTATTTATTTATTTAAAAGATTTTATTTATTTATTTGACAGAGAGAGAGACAGCGAGAGAGGGAACACAAGCAGGGGGAGTGGGAGAGGGAGAAGCAGTCTTCCCATGGAGCAGGGAGCCTGATGCGGGCCTCGATCCCAGGACCCTGTGGATCATGACCTGAGCCGAAGCCAGACGCTTAACGACTGAGCCACCCAGAAGCCCCCAATAAATAATTTTATACTCAGAAAAAAAAATGCTTAGTATGCCATACTGTACTTCTAAAAGGAAAAAGGATTTTTTCCTAATATGGATTCCACTGGGCTCACTCATGTATCCAGTATGTGCCCCGTGAAGATCCTGGGCTCTGAAGAAGGCAGGGGATGCCAACATGCATTTATCTTTCCAAATCAGAGCTCAGGCTGAATCAGCTTTACAATTTGTACCAACCTGGAGATCTACCTAATTTGATTCTTTAATATCATTAAACTGTATTTCAGTTTTTTCTGAGATCCAACCTTTTGAGATGCATTGAATTACTGCTGTCATTTCTTCACTTCTTCCCTGTATTAGAATATATAGCTATGCCTTTATCATGTGACTTTTTAGCATCTGCTACTGAAATGCATGGTATCTATTTCCCCATCTCACTGATATTTAGCTTGGCTGTGCAATCTGCTTTGACCAATGAAAAGTGCCTGAAAGTGACATCATGTCCATTTCAAGCTAAGCTTTCAGAAGCAGCTTAGGTGTCTACTCATGCTCTGGCTTCTTGGACTCACTTGGGAAAATCTTGACCTAGGTCACCACAGTCCTTTCAGACTGGGCCCCAGAATTAAGACCTATAAGGCATAATAAGATAAGAAGCCTCTCAAGTCCAGCCATGTCCAGCCCAGCCCAGCCTGACCCAGCTGAGTACAGCTCGTCAGCAGACCTGTATTTGAGGACATGTCTATTATGCAGCAAGGCTGATTATTATTACACGATTCAAGTGGACTAGACAAATAAATTTCTCTCAAATATGCCCTAACAACCTGCTTTGGAACTGGAGCAGCCCATCTGAAGCAGATCCAACTTACTTCCCGGCATCAGCTCAAAGTGAGGCCTTCCTTCTTCAGTGGACATAAGGGTAGCCAGTTTTCCCTCTATCATCTCTCCATCAATGAATTTTCCATAAAGTGCTGTCCTCTCATCAGGGTACACATAGGCTATCTTCTCTCCAGTCATCTCCCCATCTTCATTTACTTCTCCCACAAGGCTGCCTCCATCCTGATGGGAGAAACCAAAAGCCAGAAAATATTATATGTAGTATTTATCTATATGACACGACTTCAAGGACTTTTTCTTGCGTGCTCCCATCATTGATAGCGCTAACATTAACAGTTGACTCAAAGCTTTCATGTGAGAAAAACATGATGCATACCTCCCCATGCAGCCCCATACAAATAAACTGCTAGAAGTTACACTCATAGAAGCACAGAAGCCTGATTTAGGGAGTCAGAGACTGAGCCACACTTTATAATCCTGACAAGTTACTCTATTTTGGTTCGTTATCTAAGAAGCAAATGCATTGTATTTGTAATATTAGTTACAAATATTTAAAGGAAAAGTAACTATGTGTTAAACTGTGGGCCCATTTCCAATGTGATGAGGATCTATAGCAAGATGGTTTTACCCGCTTTCATACCATCTCACTTCTTCTCCATGTGGGATTTTGGATTTCTGGTCTACTAAGAAAATCTTTAGTTCAAATGTATTCAAGAATTAACTTAGTGTACATGACTAAAGAGAGTTGTCTGCATGTTCTAGGAGATAAACAAAAGGACTTGTGGACACTGCCTTTCCGAGAATCTTACACCGTCATTTTAATGGCATTACAAGGAAAAAATGAAAAAAAAAATCAGCTAAATTCTATTCCCTTCCCCATCATCTCTTTCTTCCCACTTTTATTTACTGCTCCTTCTGTCTCCTTCCAGGAGCGAAGCCAGCTGTGCTTCCTGCTTAACTGTCACTTGCTTTCATTCCTAAGGGTCATTAAATACTTTAGGGCAGAGGCTCTGATAGAATTCTGTATCCTGGGGGCGCCTGGGTGGCTCAGTTGGTTAAGCGACTGCCTTTGGCTCAGGTCATGATCCTGGAGTCCCGGGATCGAGTCCCACATCGGGCTCCCTGCTCGGCGGGGAGCCTGCTTCTCCCTCTGACCCTCCCCCCTCTCATGTGCTCTCTGTCTCTCTCATTCTCTCTGTCTCAAATAAATAAATAAAATCTTTAAAAAAAAAAAAAAGAATTCTGTATCCTGGTAAGTGCTAGGGACACGGCAGGTGATCCATAAATGACTTTTGAATTGAAATGGGATACCAAAAATAATCTAATAAATAATCAAAAAATAATTGGATCTAGGGTGCAAGCAACGTTTCCTCCCCCACCCCCCATGCAGAAGGTCTTTATGGTATAACTGAAAATCTGAGACCTATGTGGGTTCAATATAACAATACTAATGCCATGACATCTTCTAAAAGCTTGGTTATTTCTCCAAATCAAAGGTTCTAGAAACAGCTACTCAAAGTCAATGGTGTAGGATGACTTCTGAGTGATCTCAAATGCTGCTTACTGAGAGACAGCAGGAATAAATAACATCAGGTACCTGATTTCTACAGCTCACCATAGTCTAATTGCTCTTTGGAGGAAAAAGGTTATAAGTTTAAAAACGAACCACAGCACTTTCATAGACAGAAAAATACTTGGCAGCATTTTTAACACATAGAAAGTGCCTTAGAGCTATATGATTGCTCTTTCTCCTCCCAGAGTTAATTCTGAATAAGCCAGCATAAATGGGGATGATACTTTCTGCAAGATCTGCCTTCAAGCTTTCAGCGGTGATTACTGAGCTGAAGGGCGTTAGAGCATTTGTGCGTCTAACATGCCGTAACTAATGTAAGCCAGTGTCTCGACTTATTTGTGCATAATTCTGTCTTTCTAGGCTCTCACGGTTTTTTTTTCCCTTAAGTACTTTAAACTTTTGGTCAGGGAGGCGATGAATCTATTTGTCTAGTAAGATAAAGCAGAGTTTCTTCTTTCATTTCCAAAAGGAGGTATACATTTTTTTTAAAGATTATTTATTTGTGAGACAGAGACAGAGATAGTGAGAGAGAGCATAAGCGGGGAGGAGAGAGAGAAGCTCCCTGCCGAGCAAGGAGCCGGATGTGGGACTTGATCCCAGGACCCCGGGATCATGAGCTGAGTGGAAGGCAGACACTTAACTAACGGAGCCACCCAAGTGACATCATTCTGAAAGAAATAAGCTGTCCTGAGAGTAAGCTTATAAATAGTATAAGGCGAATCATTATTTTCCCTCTTCTTGTTCCTGCTTTGACTCTGTATCACAAAAACGTCCTTGTCTGCTGTGTCAGGGAGTGTCGGGGAGGAAGCTGCTACCTTCTCTCCTCTGCTCAGTGCCTCCTCTTCATGGGAGAAGGAATCATTCATTTGATTAGTGAGAAGGCAGAGTCTGACACCCACTGACACCCATCTCTTTATTGGGTGGGGGTTAGCAGGATAAAGCCTGCTGCTCCCAGAGGTCCCGCGACATTTGCACGCACGCTGTCCTGGGAGCTGGCGGTGCCGGCGGGCTGCACCTGTTGCCCTCTCCTGTTCTCTCCTTGGGGAAGCTCCCCAGGCAGGCCCTACTCCCCCGGGGGGCAGCCTGCAACTTTCTAGAGCTCTATCTGACACTGGTCCAACTGTTTAGTTCAGACGGGGAAAGAACAGAAGCCCATTTTGACTTTGGGTCCACATCACCTCTCCAAACCCCCACTACTGTTATAATATAACCATCTTGATCTCTGACACCTGGAGACATAGGTGTCTTAGTTGATTCTGAATCCAGAGAGAAGAGGGGTGTGATCAGCCCCCTCAACTGCCAACAGATACCATATATAAAGCAAGTGTTATCCCAAGTTAATTTTGGAAGCTCATAACTCCCTAGTGCTTCTTTCCTAAGGCAGAGTCTTCTCTTGGCATTTAATAAGATAATAATGAACACCAAAGACTAAAATAAAATGTAGGTGCACCATTTAGGTGTCAAGATGCAACTACAGAGTGAAATGGATCCATTCACCTTGGTGCATCTTTGATCTCCTCTAGAGACTTTAATTGATCATAGTCACAAGTAAGATGACAGGTAGGAGGAGGCCTCTTTCCTATACCCAGCCTCCCGCAGAGGGTTCCACTTTCTCTGACTTCAGGATTCACTGTCATGTCAGCAGATCCCCAGTCCCAGTCAGCAAGATGCTCAACCAGCCTACTCATGAGGCAACAGAAGTCTCAGTCTTCCTAAGCTGGTAAGTACCTCCACAACATCCCTCTTCCTGCCTGCCTTATGGGCAGTAACCCAAAGGACTCCTGATCTATCACAGAGCCTACCAAGAAGATATGCAATTGCTTTGGTAACTATTTTAAAAATGTTTTACAGTATTCTTTCTTTAAGCCCTGTTCCTAGAGTATAACTTGTTTTTAAAGAACAATAATGTGTAAGTAGATTTAGCTGGGGCTACTTTTCTTACTACACATGCAATAGATCATTTGTTTTTATTAACGTTTTTTTAATCATAAGAAGATAGGGTTCAGAGTAAGAAAAATTGTCTTGTATTTTGACTTAAGCTCTGGACAAAATAAAATATTACTATAGTTATTTTTAGTTTGTTTTTTTTTTTTTAAGTAAGCTCTATATCCAACACGGGGCTCAAACTCATGACCCCAAGATCAAGAGCTGCATGCTTTATTGACACAATGAGCTAGGTGCCCTGGACAAAATAAAATAGTAGATAAAATATTTTCTAAGGTCTATTTTCTGACATATTTTCTGAAAATTCACTAATAACAGATGGGATATTTGAAATGCAAACAACAATTAGAGCATTAATTCCCAAGCCAATGGGTTCTGGCACATCATTTGCTCTAGTAAACTCCAGAAATATTGGAAAATGTTATCAAATACTCAAAGGCAAGTTAATTTTAATTACCTTAATTTAAGCAACATAAGCCATAAATCACTTATAAAGTAGGGAATAGGGTTGTAAAATCAAGTAATAACAGTGCAGTAAGTCCCAAAAGATGGGAGATTGTTGGATCAGTTCTCCTGTATGAGAACCAGAATAAAATTAATAGCAACACAATGGAATATTCCACCATCTCTTTCTATATACCAAAAGAATATATATATATATATATATAGAAGATTTTATTTATTTTCTTGAAAAAGAGAGAGAGAGCAGAAGCAGGATAAGCGGCAGGCAGCGGGGAGAAGGAGAAGCAGACCCCCGCTGAGCAGGGAGTCCGATGCAGGACTCGATCCCAGGACCCTGGAATCATGACCTGAGCTGAAGGCAGATGCTTAAACGACTGAGCCACCCTGGTGTCCCCCAAAAGAATATTTTTAAAAAGCATACATTTTTGTCTTTATTAGTGGTACAATAAAGCCATTTTGTCCCAATTTGTTTGAATCATGACTATCCATTCCTTTCCAAAACAACACCGAGGAGGAATGAAGAGTAGCTGTGAGGATCAACAATCTAAGAGGATAGTGAGTAACAGTGAGGGGCACACCTCAGAAGCTGGTGGCTTCAGCTCCTGTGACTCTCTCAAGTTTCACAGCTTCACATTTTCTAACATAGAGGCTACATTTTACTCTTTATTGCCAGGAGCCAAAGCATTGGCTTAACCCATGTTACATTCCAGCAAAATGAACAGTCACCAGGCTTACTGGGTAGTATATCCAGCAGACTCCATGCCGAATGTTATCCTTGTACTGCCCCTTGAAGATCAATCTCCCATCCGTGTCATACTCCTGGGCGGGCCCATTCAGCTCTCCGTCTACATATGTGCCCTGGAGAACGCCCCCGTCCTCATAAGTGTACACTCCCTGGCCCTGCAGGGCATCGTCCACATAATACCCTTCCAGGGTGCTGCGAGAGAAGGGAGAACAGAAGGGAATAGTCAGACCATGGCCCCACTCTCTTAGAAGAAAGGATCACAGGCAACGCTCTGTTTTGCTGCTGACCTGTATTCAGTGCACCTCCTGAATTCCCTACATCGCTAAGAAAAATACTCCCGTGATTTGGGTAGGATTAGGGACAGAGGGAGATTTCATTCTTAACTTCCCGGTTCCCATTCATCCTTTTTCTCTGCTAGCAGAAATAGAGAAGAATAAAGCCACAGGTGGAAACTGAGACCAAGCCTCATCTGAATATGTCTTCAAGGCTAAGATGCTGACCAGTACCAGGCAATAGAAATGGTGGTGTTACCCTTTTCACATATAAACCACTCATGTTTAATTCCCTCAACACTGGTCCAGACTTCACTGGGTTCTCAAGCTCTTTCAGATGGCTTGTATATAGTGGTCCTTAAGGACAACAATAGTGGTTTAGAATGTAAATATCTACATATTTATTTAGGTCATTAGTGTATTATTTATGGGTGACAACCATAATCGATATCCAGTCAAAAGAACCCCTTCCATTTATTTGGATGATATATGGGGATTTACTTAAGTATATGCATGTGCGCACCTGTGTGTGTGTGTGTTTGTGTGTGTGTGTGTGTACATATCAGGGCAAATGGGGACAAGTAAGGAAGACTGCAGGCTGAACCTTGTTAATATCATTAGCAGCCTGATAGTGTTGAGACCCCTCCTTCCACAACAGAAGAAACTCACAGGGGTGCTGCTCATGGTGAATTTATAAGAACCTCCCCCTCCCTCTTCATAGAACACTTTTGGAATTTCAATCTGTTTTCAGGATTAGCTTCTCAAAGGCCATTGTGCAACGAAACCAACTTTACCAAAAATTCCCTCTATGTACTACAACTTGGAATAAGGGAAAGAGTACCTCAAATAATTTTTTAAAATTTAAAATGTAAGATGTTTAGCAATGGTGACAGTTTGTTTTAACATCTGCAGATAGCACTCACCCATTAATTCACCTAACAAACATTTATAGGGTGCCTCGTAAGTAGCGAGCATTGTGGGAGGTTCTAGAAAGCACGAGGAACACAAGGAGAGCATGGCAGGCACACACTGTGTATGTGGATAGATGGGATGCCAAGGGGGCCGTGGGAACTGAGGTGGCTGCACCTGGTTGTGCCTGGTAAAGTCTGGTCTTGCTTACTGAATGATAGAATGATCTATGATTGTTAAATGAAAAGCACAATCTAAGTAACTGTAGCCGCTGATCACACTGTACTTACACTATGGGTAAGAAACAGTTCTTTCAGTTTTGTTTGTACTACCAATGATAAATAGGCTGAATAAATTCATGAAGAGAATAAAGTGCACTTTAGCATAGCCCTTGCATAAATAATCAAAATTCTGTATCAATGAGGTTGGAATTAGTGAGTTTCGACTGTCATTAGACTCCCCCCACCCATGACCAAAAAAAATTAAAAAATAAAAATAAGAACAACCTTGGGGAAGGATAGCTAATCAACTGACGTAATGATACAATAGTGCAAAAAACTACTTACTCACCTATCTTCCCATTTAGGCTGGCCAGATAAAATATAGGAGGCTCAGACAGGTTTGAATTTCAGATAAACAACAGATAATTTTTTAGTATAAATAGGTCCCTAATATTGAGCAGAACACACACTTATCCTAAAATATTTTTTGTTGCTTATCTGAAATGCCATTTTAAGTGAGTGCCCTGGATTCGTATTTGCTCAGCCTGGCAACCCTATTTACTAAGTTCTCAGGAACATTCAAAACATTCCTGTGTGTGTTTGAGCAGAATTCTCCCCTGACACACTAGTCTAGTCTGCCAATATTTCTCAGGTTATGATAAAATCTACAAGGCCTGGGTCTTGCAAATCACTTAACAGTAATATGGACTTGCACATATTTCCCCCTAAGTAGCTTGTTCCATCGTCCCTTACAATGGAGCCCATCCCTATTAGTCTCATAACACTAAGAACCAATAGCTATTTCCCTCTTTGCCCAAATGACAAAGGTGCACAAATGCAAACTCTTAAGGCGCTGAAGAGCAAAACTGACTGCATTATTTTTCAGCACCTGCTTGAGGAAGACTGTTAATGCTCTCAGCAAATCAGTATGATAGTTTGGAGGAAATCTGACGACCAAAGGGGCACGTTATTGCATGAACTGGGGGCCTCCAGGGCAAGAAAAATGGTAAGGCTTTGACATCCTCTGGCACCGAAGAAATAAAATAAAAGCTTCTGAGTCTGGGGTCAAAGGTCCTGCCATTCTTTCTAACTTTTCTTCCAGAGGAGGGTGGCAAACCACGGCCTGCTCCTTGTTTCTGTACGCACAGTCCTTCCCCGCGTCCTCTGTGGCTGCCTTCATGTCACCACAGCAGAGTTGTAGAGGGAAGACTGACCCCTGTATTGTAGGCCCAAAAAGCCTACAGTATTTACCATCTCACCCTATACAGAAAAAGTTCGCTGACCCCTGTTCTAGAGTCCCCTGCTCACATTAGTCTATTCACTGGCCCCAGGCACATGCACCTCTCTGTATCTTAGCTCCCAAACTATGGCATCCTTGCTTCTGCCTTTAAAACATATGTAACCAAATGGTTTAAATCCCTGAGGACACATTCAGGAAAAAAGCTGTGTGTCACATTTTCTTTCTTTTTTTTTTTTATTCAAAGCAAAAATGACCTTGGGATAATAATGACTATCCTCAAGCCTCTGGCATTTTTCTATTCAAAAAAGAAATATGCTGAGAAAATGGCACTGTTTTGTGGCCACTAAACTGTTAGTATCAGAGAATACTGGAGAGGTAGCTCCGTACGAGTAGCTTTCTCATCCTTCTTGCTGAAACTGGATGGAGAGTTGCATTTTGGAGGAAGTCTGCTCATACTGGCTTAACCGGAGCCTACCCACCCTACTTCCCCAAGAGTCTACCCTGAGCTCCGCAACCAGTCCATATTTCTCACTGGAGCCTCATCACGAACCATCGCAGAGCTTTCCATGTCTTTACTGATGGTCACCTTATGTGTCCCATTTCTCTAACTAGACTCGAAGCCCTTTGTAGGAACAAGTTAGGTGTTATCCATCCACGTATCCCTCCCTAACACAGGAACACAGCCTATCTTCAAGTGGTACTTCCTAAATGAAAGAATGGAAATGGAAACTGGGCTAGTTCTGCTTTGAGAAGAGATAATTAAGAGGGAACATAACAATGTTATGCAAGTGCAGGGAGTACTCTTTCTATGCAGTATATGTGCATAGAGTCTGCTAATCAGGAAAGTCTCTTAAACTCTCCCTGCTTCATTTCTTCATTTGTAAACTGTAGCTACTAATAGGGTTATAATAAGGATTAAATGGGTTCATATATATCAAGTGCTTAGAAGATGATCTAGGACATACTGACTGCTCAAATAAGTAATAGCTATTATTATTAAGCATGCACACTCATGGTTATGATGGTGAGCTTTCTACTGAGAAACTGGGCTTAAAACATCATCAGGGAAATAGTTATGAGATAATGGAATAGTCAAAGACATTTACCAAAACTGCTTTAAATTTACAAAAAAAAAAAAAAAAACAGGCAAGAAAGGTTCCTCTGTCTGGAATAATTTATGAGCAACCCATTGCACGGCAAAAGGATGAAATAAATGTTCCTTTAAGTGAAAAAAGTAACATGTATTCATTGTAAAACAAAGAAAAACCAAACCAAGTACTACAAAAATGTAGAACGTAGAAATTCCCAGTCCTCTCGCTCAATTTGGCATATACCATTTAAGACTTTTTCCCCATTTATATATCATGCACTTTCCCACCTTTGTTGTTTCTGTTTTAATAAAAATGGTATCATACTATATACAGTGTTCTTGACTGGTATTTCCTGAAGTCTCTTTCAACATCTTGGCAGATTCTTTAGTATGTTAAGAAACTTCAAAAATGGTCTTTCGACTTAGATTTTTCTGGCACCCGCATCTGAATCAAGTAACCAGAAAATGTGGAGAAAATTAAAACATCAACTTTAATTAAATTTCTTTCTGTACATATACACACAGACCACTGTTACCTGTTTTATCAAAGCTCTTGTACTTAAATTTCCAGTGATAAATTAAATTAGGAAATCTAACTTAAAAGGAACTGGGAATTTTTGTAATTATTTACCTAGGCAAACATATCTGCATTTTACTCAAATATTATTATATTTTCTTTTTAAAATTCTCTTTAATATCTGAATACACAAAAGTGCTCGTAGGAGATATGACAGCTTGGGCTTCTCCTTGTTATTCTGGGGTCCAGAATGTTTCAGGCTTTCCACCTCATGAGGCACAAACTCTGTTCCCTCCCCCATTGTGTTCCCTTCCTTTCATCAGCTGTTGTAATACAAGAACCAAGAGGGAAATTTTAAGTGAATCATAATTCTACTTTAAATTCCCACCTCTAACCGAATTAAATTGTGACTCTTGGTACTGAAACATCGTTTAAACAGTTATTTTATGTGACAATATATATTATCTCTTTTTTTAAAAATTGAAATGTAACTGACATATAGTAATATATTATACATTATCTCTTTAAAATACTGAACACTAAGTAAAGATGAACACTAAGTAAAGAAAAAGAAGAACATCTCCCACAAACCCAAACCATCTGCTCGGGCTCTATCTGAGAGAAACTTCAACTTCTTACAAGGGGTGATAAGCAAGCTGAATGGAGCACTACCATGCTTCCATGTAATAGAGTATGCTGTCTATCTTTAAAGTTTTTTTTATCCTTTAGTAGAAGATCTGTGAGTCTGTAGGATCTGATTAGTATAAAGGCTCAAGATGACAGTATTGAATAGCAATTAGTGAAATTTAGTTTTGCTCTCTAAAAATAAATCCTATGGGTGGCTCAGCTGGTTAAGCATTAGACTCTTGATTTCAGCTCAGGTCATGATCTCAGGGTTGTGAGATCGAGCCCCTCTTCGGCTCTGTGCTTAGTGGGGAATCTGCTTGGAATTCTCTCTCTCCCTCTCCCTCTGCCTCTCTCTCCCTGTCTAAAAATAAATAAATAAATAATCCTAACCATCATTATCAACAAATAATAGCGACAGCAATAGTGAGAAATAATAATAATAATCCTCCTTGATCTTGAGGGCATTATGTTAAGAGAAATACGTCAGACAAAGACAAATATTGTATGTCCTCACTTATATGTGGAATCTAAAAAAGCCTAACTCATAGAACAGAGTAGAATGGTGGTGGCCAGGGGCTGGGGGATGGGGGAAATGGGGAGCTGTTCGTCAAAGAGACAAATTTCAAGCCATAAGATGAGTAAGTTCTGAGGATCTAATGTACAGCATGATAACTATAATTAACAATACTGTATTATGTACTTCAAAGTTCTTAAGAGAGTAGATCTCAAATATTATCACCATTAAAAAAAAAGGTCATTATATCAAGGGATGGAGGTGTTAACTGACCTTATTGTGGTAATCATTTCACTATATAAATGTATCAAATCATCATGTTGTATACCTTACACTTACATATATCATATGTTGATAATATCTCAATAAAGCTGGAAAAATACAGATACAGAGTAATAGGAAACAAATCCATTTTTTCCCATATGTGCCTCCTAGGAACCCTCCACTCTGCAAGGTCTTTACAGGTTTTCTCATTCAATCTTCACAGTAACTTGGAGGAATCGGTATAATTATCTGCACTTTACAAATGAGGAAATAAGTTCACAGATCAGAGTTCTTCAGACCTGATTCTTCAAGTAAACTTTCCAACAATTTGCCAAGCCCCTACAAGACAGTAAATAAATTCAACCCAGCACTCTTTTGAACTCTTCACAAATTATAGCTAACAAGTGACTTCAAGTAAACTTAAAGCAAGCAAGAAAGCAGTCGGGGTCAGAGCTATTTCCTTGCTTCTTTTTAGAGGAGAGTTTTAGGTGTAGTGAGAAGAGAAGGGCTCTGGAATTGAGCTCACCTTGGCTTGAATCTCAACTCCAGCTGATTAGGTGACCTTGGGCAAGTTATTTAACCACTCTGTGCCTTCGTTTCTTCATATGTAAAATAGGATTATAAAGCCTACTTCACAGGTTGTTCTGAAGGAAACATGTCCAGGGTTGAACAAATGATAGGTATTCAAAGTTATTCATTTTCCCCCCCACTTCCTTTCCTTCTGTATATCACAAAAGTTTTTGCCTTAATCAGAACAGTTCATTAGAATACAGACAAATGTATTTGTTGAGCCTGGTTCCAGCAAAAGCTGGAGGACTATCAGGAACACAGAAAGGACTTTTGCCTTGTGTGGGAGGCTGGGAATACATGACTTCAGAAGTCCATTCCGACTCCAATCTCCCTGAAATGTGACCAAGTATTTTCTAAAAACCAAACACAAGGAATGGTGCATGGGCCCGTCACCTGGAAAATGTCAGCCTTTCTCAGTGGCTCGCCGAATGGACAGCCTTGCTTAGATTATTTGGCCAATGATAAACTACAGAAAGACCTCTTAGCTGGACACATCAGTGTCGCAATCAACACTAGGAGTAGTAAATAATACTTTGAAATCTTATTGGCATGTCAAGGGGAAGCATCAATAATATAAAAAATATGTAACTAAATGAATTAACTTACCTTTACCTCATAGTCAGGCTAAAACCCACACAATTCTCTAATATTACCCAGCCCAAAGCCAAGCTGCATTGAAATACCTTTCTTGTTACCATTCTAAAATTTCAAGTAGTTCTGCAAAATTACCTTTGCATCTATAAATCTTGGTTGAAATGAGAACAATTAAGGAAAAAATGCCTTAAAATGAGCATCCAGAATTGGGGATTAATGTAAAAATGAGAGATGTGTACATCAAGGTACTCTGCATACTAAATACTTTCGTAATATGTACCCACCACAGTCCAGTGGTGCCAGACAGACTCCAGAGCCACAGCAATGAAGCTTCTAGATCCCTTTCTCCTCACTGCATCAATGCCTTCATCTCAGGACCAGAGCAGATACTAAGTCCCAATGACCTAATCTTAGTCTTAGGGCATTTTCTTCATTCTTTACAAAGGGGGAGAAAATGGAAAACAGTAACAGCTTGAAAAGACAATTTAAAAAATAAGGTCAATTTTCCCATTCGTTCCTAATTCCTGGGATAAATTATCTGGTAAAGAATGACTGATCTGACTTAAGGTTCTGACTTAAGCTGGTTTTATTTATTTATTTATTTATTTATTTTTAAGGATTCTATTTATTCATTTGACAGAGAGAGACACAGGGAGAGAGGGAATACAAGCAGGGGGAGTGGGAGAGGGAGAAGCAGGCTTCCCGCTGAGCAGGGAGCCTGATGCGGGGCTCGATCCCAGGATCCTGGGATCATGACCTGAACCGAAGGCAGATGCTTAACTGAGCCACCCAGAATAAAGGAGAGAGACCCACTGTTGATGAAGATCTCAAAACTAGCAAACATTCTGAAGCTAAGATAATAGTAATGTACAATGTACATTTTGGCTATTTAAATTGATCTAGAAATAAATAGCTATTTCCTTATTTTACCGTGAATATGTTTAATTAAGATGCTTAAATTCTCTGTGAACAGTGCTCACCTCTGTGATGTGGGGGGTGAGGGTATAGAAAAAGGGGAGGCATATTCACTTTTTACATTTGTGTATTTCTTTCTTCTTTTGTTTGTTTAAAGATTTTATTTATTTATTTATTTATTTATGAGAGAGTGCACGTGCATGGGGGGTGGAACAGGGAGAGGGACAAGCAGACTCCTTGCTGAGTGCAGAGCCCAGTGCAGGGCTCCATTTGGGGGTTCAATCTCAGGACCCTGAGATCATGACCTGAGCCAAAACCAAGAGTCAGACACGTAACTGACTGAGCCACCCAGGCGCTCCACACTGGTGTATTTCTTGAAGTCTGTTATTCTACCAAGTATCTGCTCTATGTGCAATTTAAAAATATTCTGCTTCTATCTAGGAACTTGGCTAAAAAACTTAACAGGGCCATTTTTCCTGGTGATCTGAATATTTAAAATTCTTATTCAGGATTATCACAGTCTACGTAAAGTAGAAAAGTGATTCTAGAATTTCCCTGATATAAATTTATATTTGTTTGTAACCCTCTCATAAATCACATACATAGCTTATGGCATAGACTGTGGTAATGGTTTCATGAATATATACTTACCTCCAAATTCATCAAGTTGTATATGTTAAATATGGACAGCTTTCTGTACGTGAACTGTACCGCAGTAAAGTGGGTTACAGAAATCTGACACCCAGGTTCAGGTGTCATATAAGATTAGAATGCACCAGGCTAAATCTTTTGTCACTACACTCTGCAATTTTCCAGACAGGTTCTGGCAATTGCAAACAAACCCTCTGATGGGAGCACAAGCCTGTGTTACAAGTTTGGACAGCTTTTAAAAACTCTCACAGAAACTTTTTGTTTCCTCACCTGTTGTTTTAAAACCTTGATTTCAGCCTTTTTGGGGGGATTTTTTTTCAGGCTAAAGCCTCCTGACTGGCACTGAAAGCATGGGGTCCCCACTTTGTTTTACCCAATACATCAGACCCTAAAAATTGGGAGCAGTTAATAGGGAGAAAAATTAATAATTGACAAATGTAAATTAAGGTACTGTTCCATGGAGAAACAGCTGACTTCTCCATGACCACATCCTGCACCCTCCTTAAAAAGACCTAGTAGATTCCACGGCCTTTTTTTTTTCAGTCATAAGATTATCTCACTAATGTTTATAGCAAATCCTTTCAGCAGATGCCTCGTAATATGCTCAGTATTGGGCTGAAGAAAGAAGGTGACAGTGACCTTTTGAGAACCTGTCACCACACCGCTACATCACATATGATAAAAGCAGTGATACTGACTTTCTCCCCTCTAAGCCCCAATCTATCTGAAGAAGGGTACAAAGGTGACCTCCTGAGGTCTGTGCTAATACCATCATTCTTTGATTCTATCTGACCGAAGTCTCTATAGATGTTTGACTGGTACATATAAAATCTAGTGAATTAGTGCCTCAAAAAGAAAAAAAAAAAAAAAGCCAATGAATTTCTTTCTATTCCATTGATAGTTACTGGCCTCCTGTTTCAACCTGACCAGTGTTTCAGTTTCTCCCCTGCCCCCCGCCCCCCCCCCCCCGCGGTGCCACGCATGCGCAGGACTACAAGAGGAAGTGGGTAAAGCTACCTGCAGCTAGAAGTGACTAGCTTGACGGAGGGAGGGAGGTGCTTGGGAAGAAGTGTCAGGCCCTACTCAGCTCCCCCAGGGCCAACAGGATCAGTATCTTGGAGCTAACACAGCTCATTCCTAGCACACTGGTGCGGAAGAGCAGTCTAGCCCTTCAGCACTGCATGTCAGGTCTGGGAAGCAAGAAAGCAACATTATAACCAGCCAACCCTGCTGCACTGTTTCCCTCAAGTCAATCACCGGGTATGATCATCAAACTACCAGCTTTAAAGCATGAGTGTGTGTGTGTGTGTGTGTGTGTGTGTGTGTGTGGTGGGGGTGGAGTGGGTGTTCTGAGTGAATTCTACCTTCTCTTTCTGCTTCCATACTCATTTAGCAAGACCTCTTTTTTTTTTAGTATCAAATTAAGGGAAAGTGCCATGAAGCGTAGCAGATCAGCTTCTGTCCTCAAGGAAATCTCTGTCCTATAGGGGAAATAAGACATTTGCACAAATATACATTTGTTGAATGAATAAAAGAATGACTGCAGCATGAGGTAAGAAGTAACACTTTCCAGAAAAGAGGTATAAATAAACTGCTATGAGAATGAGGCAGGAAAAGTTTCCCTCTGGACAGGTTAAAGGAATCATGAGAGAAGAAAGCATTGATACCAAATCTTGCAAGTCCTGTGTGGGACTCAGATGTCCACCAGGTATCCCCAGCAGGGCCAAGGAAAGGGAGTAAAATATCTGGCCATTTAAAAGGTACAGTTTGTGGGGCGCCTGGCTGGCTCAGTCGGTGGAGCGTGAGACTCTTGATTTCGGGTTCTGAGTTTGAGCCCCACACTGGGTGTAGAGATAACTTAAAATCTTTAAAAATATATATACAGTTTGTAAGCAAAGCTCTGCTAAAGAGAGATGTGGTGTGGGGTTAGGGAACATGGGAAAGAGAAAATTGGGATTAATAATGAAAACGAAATTGTACAAAAGTTCTATGATGGGTTTTTATTACTTTCCTCACTTCTCCTTGTATCAGATAATGGAGGGCCTGAAGAACTGTGAAAAACTTTAAAAACAACCCACTCCCTCCACAGAAAAGACCTTCTGGGTCACAAGCCAGTCCCTCTGTCACCCTTGAACTGTCAGCTTAGACATTTCCCTTTCCCAGAGGAATTCCGTGGCTTAGGAAGCTTCGGCTTATTACCCATGTCCAGAGCTTAGAAGCAGTCCTCTACCCTACAGAATCCTATAACCTGCTTTAGCTAAGTCCAGTTCCCTATTCCCCAGTCAAGTGGGCAGAAAGAGAGCCGGCCTCCCCATGCCTCTGAATTCCTCCAAATGCTTGAGAGATTCACCCGGTCGTTCTCTGTTTCTGAAACCGACATGGTTTAAAAGTCACGGTTGGAAAGCTGCACCTATACAATGCCATCTTTTCCTGAAAGAGAAAGTCATTTCTCCGCCTATTTCAAGAGGGTCATTCCCGCCTATTTCAAGAGGGTAAGGAGCTTCTGCCTCATGGCATTCTCGGACAGGAGGTGAAAGCAAAGTAACAAGAACCCTGCTGGGGAACATATTTTAGCTAGAGGTAGAACGTCGACAGTACGAGTTGTGATATCAGCAAGAAGGTACCACACATAGTGACAGTCATCCCAAAGAGTAAGCCTGCCATGCACCGTGAATCTGGAGCTGAACCCCTCCTACGTTCACCTGTCCCGGGTCTCCCTGCTTGAACCGTGCTGAGGCAGCTTGGAAGAGCCTTGCTAAATATTTTCTTGACCCGTCTCGTGAGGACGGGGAAAATGCTGAGAAAATGAAGCTGCAGAACCCACGAGGTGGCCGCACTATCCTTCAGGGTATGGAGGAGCCAGACCGTGACAACCGGGAGAGAGAGGGCTGCGTGTACTGGAGTGACTGGGTGTTATCCTTGAAAAGCAGTGAGAATCAGTCACAATCTGAGCTGCCCAAACTGGCCCCTGACAAAAACAACCCCCGTTTGTGTGACTTCAAGGAGACTGAGTACACGGGGACAAGCAGGTGAAATCCATCAAAGAACTGGGGGAGCCCCGTAACTGTCGTGAGCATAATGGGAGCTCCCTGACTCGGGCATGACAGGAGAGCTGTGGTAAGCACAGCCTAGGAGGCAGTGATGACGGACCTAAGCCGCAGGCTGGCTCCCCAGAGCAGCCTGAGTGACTCCCTTGGTCCCCAGAGCAGTGTATACATGTTGGGGTGACTTTTGCCTTTTCTATAAGTGGGACCAAAACATCCACTTGAATTCTTTCATTTGTATCATTCCTTCAAGTGAAGTAATTTGGTACCCACCCTCCCCGACAAGACAAAACAAAAAACAAAACGGTGAGTGCTACCTGCCATCAAAGAAGAAGAACTTGCCCCGTCCGTTCTTTTCTCCGTGAACAAAGTTCCCCTCAAATCTGTCCGTGGAGGAGTAAGTGACCGTGCAGAAGCCATGTGGTAATCCATCATCATCCAGGTGCCCTGGAGAAAGGGAATCACAAGGCAAACCTTAACATCTTCAACACGTTCCCACTGATATGTCTGTGCTCAGATCCTGCCCGCAAACTCCCTGAGCAGCCAAAGCCCCCCCACCCCGCTCCCTCTCGGGGGAGAGCGCCTGCCAAGCGTTCTGTGCCTGCATCAGCAGTATCAACTTGTCTGTTATGTACACTTTGTGAACGGACAGGGGCCACAGTAGAGGGACTTAAACACATTTCAGACAAGGGACCAAAAATGAGCTTGCATTTTACTGGGAACTACAAGTCATTACCAATAATAACATCTGCATGTTTCCATTTACCAAGTACTTCCCTACATGGCACTGCTCATATTTGGAATCAATGCCCCCAACTCTCTTGCTTAATTGAAATGTGATTGAGATAGCACCATTTTATAGTCTACTGTAAGGTACTTTGTCTTTGCAGTAAGTTACCTAGTTGTAGAACTCAGTATACAATATGATTTTATAAATCATTATATAGTATGATGTGGAGGACTGCTAGCCGGGTGACTTCTGAAAACCTTTGCTCTGTGTGCTCACACAACAAGGGACATAGCCACGTCTCTGAAACTGCCCTAATATTTATACACCTCACACTGTACTCACACATAAACTCACAGTCCTTCTAAGCCTGAACTTAAGCTTAACCTTGAACTTACTGCTTTCCTTTACAATGTCTTTCAGCCTTGAATGTTTAGTAATAACCTTGTCATATACCCTCTACCACTACGTTCAGAGGGTTTGTGCTTTAATGCAGCTGCAAGTATCCACGGGGCCATTTCAACAGTGATTTTGAACATCAGCAGCTCTTATTATACTGTGATCTTTAAACTGCTGGTTCTTCCTGGGTCACAGACCGGTATATTCCCATATTTATGTTTATAGTCAATATTTAGGTTTTTATTATTATCTACATATTTCACAAAACCCAGAAGTCACCTCATTGGTATCTCCCCAATTATTCTGGTGAGCTAATTTTATGGAAGTGGGTGAAAATGAAGGCAGTAGTTAATCTCTTGGCTTTTTCCTGGGTTAACGACCTGGGTCATGGATGTAAAAGGTATGAAAGCATTAAACACGGTGTGCAATGCAGGAACATTAAACACTTAAATGAGGCTTCCAGATGGCTCACAGACATAAAAGAAAACACAAACCATATCACCACAATGAATCCTTTAGTCTCCTAAAACGGTTTCTTCTAACATGATTAAAAAAAAAAAAAAATCCCTTAGAAGAGAGGTTAAGTAAGTGTTATTATGAAGAACAAAAAAGCTCTTTATTTGTGTTATTGATTACATAAACATAAAATAACAATGAACAAATACACTATTTTATTGCTACATCCGACTCTGTATAGAATGAATTACCTAGAATATGACAATAAAACATGACTACTTAAATCACAATCAATATGGTTCCTTTCCTCTTAACACAAATTTTTTTCTACAAAGGGCCAGGAAATTAATGGTTAGAAAGCAACTAGGCCATAATTGCTTTCTTCTAACTCAAAAACTACTTATTCATGGCATATTCAATGATACTTGAGTCATATGAAATCATTTGGACAATTATTTTCTAAGTAGGTACCGGTGACATTTCTCTCATTGAAATAAATGAAATATACCTTTTTTCCTTTCATAAAAAGACCCATCCCGTGTATAGCTAAAAGCTTGCTTTTATGAAATGTTGGGATTAACATTTCTATGAATTTAGCATTCTACTTAGAATTTAGGTGTAAATATCAGAATAATCATTTTAGCCTTATATTGAAGTGCTCACTAATTAGTTGAAAGTGTTTTCCCCACAGAAAACAGTTCACATATTTCAGACTTGAAAAAGTTCAAGTTTGATGAAATTTCTTATTGTACTTTTAGATCAAGAGAACTATTATGGTAAACATGAGCACTAAGGGAGAAAAAATCCAGTGTAGAAATTTCAATTCCACCGTCCCTCATTCACAGCAGTCCTGTCCTATTTCTGAATAAAACATTGCAGGTACATCCCCAGCAGCGGAAAATTAGAGAAAATTTAAAGTGTCATGTGGACACTTAGCATGGAACATGCTAAAAGCCCTTGAAGGACAGCACTGATCCCAACTGAGATGAAAGCAAAAACGTCAATCCCATTCCATGAAGGATGCTTGTGTCAATGGGTCTTTCAACAGGCCAGTGAAGAGTTGTCCCATCACCTACTTAGTCTCTAGTGAGAGAGGCACAGAGAATGCAAGCCATTTCTTGGGTGACACTGTGTTTGGAAAGATGCGGATGTGCGTTGTTTCCATCTCCCTCTATCAGTCCACAGCAGGCCCCCTCTTGTTGGCTTGTTTGTTTTGTTTTCCTCTCATCTTTCCAAAAGGAGGACGATGTTATCAATTAACAGGATCAATTAAAAAGAGCAAGAAATTAAGGGTTGTGATCATTCGAGAATTCTACCCTGAATATTTAATAGCCTGGAGTGGTTTTCCTAGCAGTAGAACCTTGTATCTACAACCACCAAAGCAATAACAACAACAAAGAGACTTTCCAAAGAAAGCAATGTAGGGAAGAGAAGAGATTCGGTTGTTATGCCCTCACACCTCCTTTCAACATTAGTGCTTCTATAGATGATCTTCTGGTATAGCTCTTGTTCAAACACCATGTGGATAATAGCACCATGGAGTAGTTGTCTGGTCAGTATTAGTCACTTAATATTGCTGCTATACAGAGAAGAAAAAAGTCTGCATACCTATTAGGAATCTGGCAATGGGTAACATCCTTTCCTGTTCTCTCAAGTAAACCTCCCAACAAGCCCCCACACTCCAAGCTTATTTCCTCATCTGAGGAAGCCCACGCCTTGCACCCAAGAAACCCATTAGCCACTCCGAACGTGCTAATGAATACTGAAAGCCCCTTCCCCAATTCTTTCAATCTTTTTCCCTCCAGATAAGGGCAAACTAGCAGCATGCCCTTTCTTCCCTGCTGCTGATGGAAGAAGGTATCACTAAAGAGAGAGGTATCCTGGGGACCCAGGAAGAGCAGTGGAAGAAGCCTTTGGAGTTAAGGTAGTTCTCAAAAAACCACCAGGATCTCCAACAGCAAATTCCTATCCCTTCCAAGTGTTACCTAACTCCAAGAGAAACACTAGTCCTCCTTGCTTGGATTGAGGTCAATTTGTAAAATGCTCCAAGTCAGCCAACAGCCTTCTGGGCCAGTTCCCACTAAACAGAGATTGAACACCACTCAGACAACAGGAAAATTCACTTGAATGACTGTTCGGTGTTGATAATGCTGCCCCAGCTCATGTGTTGTAGATCGGTCCCCAGCGTGATTTTAAATATTTACAGAGGTTAGAGAAGGAAAAAAATATAACAGTCTCATACCTTTACTTTTTCACTTTGTTCTAAAGATCATTATCTATTGAACAGATAGCAAGTTAAAATTTCCCCCTCAAGTTACCTCTGAGCTTTTTTTCTTAACCTGATGAGAGCCAGGCCTGTATTCTGCGCAGTGCTGGTCCATCTCTGCGAAGGAAATTCCCTCTGGGTCAGACACCCGGCTGCTGACTGCCTCAGGCTTACCCAGAGGAGATCTGAGAGTAGGGCCTCTGTGTGTGTGTGTGTGTGTGTGTGTAGTGTGTTTCCTTCAGAACAAGAGACCCTTACATGCACTGTTGGTTTTATGGAATAGAGCTGCTTAAAAAAGTAATATTAATAAAAGGCGAACTGATTCTGTCTAGTGCAAAAAACATGCCCTCACGATGATGCATTTACACTGGTTGTTAAAAACATACTTTCATTTTTGAGAGTAATTCTTTGTGAGAGCTCAATGATTAGTTGTGAGGGTCATAATTTTAGTGCGTGGCCCACAGGGAGGGGGTGGTGCCCGTGTACCTAGCATGCATTTTTCCTAAGTACAGAGCATGAGCCAGCCTTGTTAGAGACAGGCAGGATAAGATATTTGGGGGACTTAAAAATATTTTTAATATTTTGAGGAGCTTGGGGTAGTGGAACACTGATTTGTTTGTTTTCATTCTGGCTCCTTATTTCCAGACATTCTGATACTTCCTTTTTTTTTTTTTGAGTAGCTTTCCTCAGCGTCTCCTATATTTTTCCAAGCCTTCCCATTTTTTCTTGCCTGCTTAACCACATATCTGGATTATTTCAAAGAACCTTCTCGGTGATCCCTTATCCTGCTCACCATTGCTGGCTCATCTTCCCAGAACAGAGCTCTGATCCTGTCATTCCCAGCTCTAAAAAGCCCCCGTGGCCTCCCATCACTTTCAGTACACAATCCACATTTTCAGCCTGTGACGCGGCCTCTTCCCCTGTCTTACCCTCCACTTTTCTCCTAGGCCCCCTGTTCCGGCAGGGCCAAGTGATTAGTCTCTGAATGTGCCTCCGTAACGACAAGGTGCCAACCTCTGTATTCACTCACTGAGGCCCCATCTCAACTAGAATCAACTCCATACCACCTCTTCTGGGAGATCTTTCTCCATCTCCCTCCCCAAGCTAGAAGTAATTTTTACTTCCTCTCAACCACCATAATTCATCTGTTTGGATATGACAGACCTATTTAAAATTATAGTAGGGACCCCATTGTATTCATTTTTGTTATCTATGGGTAGACACAGCAATAAATCTAGTAATAAACACCACTTCCTCCTGAACCAATGAGCCTGGACGAGTTTTTAAAAAGCCACAGCAGGATCTCAGGCGGCTTTCTCGGGCCCTCTGAGGCCCAGGGCTTGCTGCCTTCCCGAAGGAGCACAGCCAGCAGGAGGAAACAGTTACTCCCTCCACTGTCCACCTCCCCTCGGGATTCATCCACTCAGAGCCTAGAACTTCACCCAGGCTACGGTTCCACCCTGACAGAGAACCAACATTTCAACTCTAGTCCTGCAAAGACCAATTTCTTCCCCAGGGTAAATTGCTAAGGAGGAAGAAAAAGGAAAAAGGATGTCTGTTGGAGAGGCTGTAAGCCAAATTCTCTTTCCCCAAATACATTTTTCTGACAGTCACTGAACTGTCAGAATCAAACTCTAGAGCAATAAAGACTCATACTGACACAGTACTTAACTGTTGCTTCCAAACTCAATTACCAAGTATTTCATATATTTGACGGACTCACTAAAAATTAAAAAAAAAAAATAGGAAAAATGTAGGGAGACAGTCTGGTATGGTGGAATGAGGTTCTGGAGGTCTAAGCCTGTTCCCTACCTCGCTGAGTGTCCCTGGATTCGTTCTTAACTCTTCCATGCCTCAGTTCCCTCCCCTGTAAAATTAGGATAATATTAGGGCCCACCTCATAAGACTGAGTGGATAATGTGTGTGTGGAACATTTAGCCCAGAGCCTGAACACAGTAAGAACTAAACAATTATAGCAGTGATCATAATAGTGAAGACAACTAAACTGTGGAGACCAGAGGCTCTGTTTATGGAGAGAGGTAGGTGATACTTCAACACCAAGATACTCAAACTAGCCTTTTACCAGTCTCCCAAGGACATGTTAGATGATAAGCAAAGACTGTTACAGACAGCACTAAAAAGGCCAACAATGGCTAGAGAAAAGCCCACTGGTACAGTTCACTTCGTGTACACACGCAAGCTCTAGACACTGGGAGTTGGAGCCTTAGATGCTTTTAAAGACTCTAAAAGAGTCTGTGCTACTCTTGTTTACTGTCAGGTACAAGTGAGTGACCATGTGTCCTGGATTGCCCCCAGACACTGATGGCTTAAACTAGTTGTGCCAGCATGAGTATTAATAGTGACCCCTCTCACTCTCACGCATATTCTAATTTGGGACAATAATGTATACGGTTTGCCCTATATATCAGATTCTTCCTTGTTTGTATAAGGAACTATCCAGTGGACAACCTCAAAAACAACAGATATATTTCTAAAGCTGCTTGTTCACATTCTGCAAGGAACCCAGGGATCACGGACAACGGGGCCTTAGGTTTCTAAACAGCTTCCAAAAGGAATGTGGTTTTAACCTGAGGAGCACTGCCTGTGATCAAGGGTTTGCATTAAATGTTTACAAATAAATTTTTACAAATAAAAGTAAACTTTGAAGAATGAGAACAAGCCCTAACAATTTGAAAAGAGCACATTTTTCATTTATTTTTCATAACACGAAAGCACAAGTCAATAATTTAAATTAAACGAAGGCTTCCAATGGACCCTCTCAATCACTGTCTTTGGGGTCCCCAGAAGCCCCCAAATTTGCTTATTAGATAAATAGTTCTGTGAATTCACAACACTGTGAAATTAAAACAACCACCACCACCACCGACACTCTTTGAAGCTGGATAGAGAAATAAGTTTTAACAGTTACATCAGGATGGGTATCTTCCAGAGAATTCAGAATTATTATTATACTTAATCTCACCGTAAGACCTCAAGATCACGAATTATGTTTTATAAAAATTGATTTCTTCTCTATATATCCTTATGCATTTGCACAGTGTTGCTACTTTATTTTGCTTTACCTTTTATAACCGCTTCTTTATACAAATTAGATAGAAACCAGCTTCAACCAAAAGCTTAACATTATTTACTTGGACACTTGGTTTAAAATATTCTGGAATAATACCACACAACATTGCAAAACATCACGATGTACTGTCTGGGGTGGAATCAAGTAAGTAAACACGCTAAAGAGTATTTTCCCGTATTCACCGTTACAAAATCCTAACATCCCCTGATACAAACAACTAGATTGTATAACGTCCCCACCTCGCTTTTTAGAACTAGCAAAAAAAGAGGTGGAGAAACTCAGCAAAACAAAGTGGCGAGAAAAGTCGGGGGAGGGGCGCTAGAAGAGAAGGGGCGGAGAAACACGACACCGAGGCGGTGATATCACCCACAGCCAACGGCATGGAATTCAGAAAGTTAAGTGTCACCCAGCAATTTCGGTCAGGGCTTGCGGCGCGCCTGCACAGCGTGGCGGCGGCGGCACCCGAGCGCGGAAGCAGGAAGGGGGAGGGGCGCTTTGCCTGAGTTCGCTCGGGGGCAGCGGAGGGGAAGGCCACCGCCTCCGGGGCGGCGTGCGTTCAAGCCCCGGGTCGGGAGCGTGGTGCGTTGCCCTGCAATGATTTCATCTTCTCGGAAGAGCGGCCGCCGCGGCCGCGGCTGCCACGTGCCTGAGTCGGCCCCGTGCGCTGCGCCGGGGGACGGACCCGGACGCGGCCGCGGTCACCGCAGGTCGCTGCGGCGAGCGGAAGGAAAGGGCTGGCGGCCGGAGAGGGGCTCGGGTTGCCAAAACCGGGCGGGGGAGTCGCTCCGCCGAGACTGCCGGTCTCGGGGGGGCTGTCCTGCGCACCCCCACCTCCCATCCCCGAAGGCGGGGAGGCCAGAGTGCGGGGCAGGTTCGCAACCCCGAGGGCGGATGCAGGCTGTGGCCCGGCGGGCCGGAGCGGCCGGACCCTCCCGGGGGCCCCGGCCCGGCAGAACCCCGTTCCCGGCCTGCGCCCCGCCGCGCAGTGCGCGCTCCCGGCGGCGTGGCCGTGGCCGCCCGGCCCGTGCCCGAGCCGGGCAGCGGGCCACCCGCGTAGGGGACAGTGGCGGCCGCGGGGCCCGGCGCCGCGCGGGTCGCAGCCCGCCACTCCTTCCGCGTTCCAAGCCCTCGGCGCCTCCTCCCCCAGCCCCAGAGAAACGCTGTACCTTCCACCGCCTCCTCCACCATCTCGTCGTCGCTATCCATGGCGCCTGGGGACCGTGCCCAGCTCGGGGCCGCGCGGCTGCCTCCCGTCCGTCCGGGTGCTCCCGGTGGCTGAGCGAGCGCTGGGGCTGAACCCTGCGAGTTTGGAGGAGGAGGAGGAAGAGGAGGGGCAGTCGGGGCTGGTTCGCACTGCCTCCCCCTACAGCCCTTTCAATTCCTTGGTCTTAAGCTGCTGCGGCAGCAGCCGTCCCCCCGCTCCTCCCTTCGCCCGCTGGCCCCTCGTCTCCGATGCTCCGGGGTGCCGCCGTGGCCGCCGCCGCCGCTGCAACTTTCTCCTGTAATACCCTCTCTTTGTTATCGAGCAGATGATCCGCTGACATCACCCAGCGCCGGTGCGCTCCCTCCCTCGCTGATTGACAGTTCCCTGTCCCTTCCCAGAAGTAAGGCTCCTTAAAACGAAAGGCGCTCCCGGTCCGCGCTGACTCTGCGCCCCAGCCAGCCAGCCCCCGGGCCCATCAGGGTTTATCTTTTGCTTCTGCTCGGCTCGGTGCGCTCCGAGCGCGCCACGCCGTCCTGTGCACCCGGCTTCTCGTGGGGACTTGGGACCTCCGGGGTACCGCCCTCAGGGGGCTCAAAACTCCCGACCTCCTGCTGTGCCGGGGCAACTTGGAAGTCCGCCGTGCAGAGCCCTCCAGCCCCGTCTTGGGACAGCCTCCCAAGAGCAGGGGAAGCCAAGGCAGCGTTTCTGACGCTCCAGCACCTCAACTTCCTCTCGCCCTCGCCCCCACTTCACCCCGTTTGCCACCCGGAGCTGCACGAGTGCAGCACGCAGGGGAGCGCAGGTGTCCCTGCGTCGCCGCATCACATCCGCGAGCAGGTTTCCCGGACTCAAGGGGGTAACATCCAGCCCTGATTCCGCCGGACTGGGGCCCCCACCCCAGCGCGCCGAGTCCCCACCCTCCTCCGGACTGTCAGGCGGCTCGGGTGATTCAGAAATTCAGCAAATCCCAATGGCAGCGGGCTCGTTATCAGGCAGGAAACAAGCCACACGGAAGGCCCGGCAGGTTCCTCCTCGTGGTTGCGGTAATGGAAAAGGAGCCACCGAGCGGAGCTAACGAGGAAGGACCCTCCGTCTGGCGCGCCTCCTTCTCGCGCCTTCCGCCCTGTACGTGTGATGCCCCAGTGCCTCCAAGTGCCAACCGCTCCATAGATTCGGGCTCTTCAAGTGGAGAAAATCACGGGGCACCCAGTTCCCGGCCCAGCCACTTAGAGTCATTATGGCATTGCCTCTTACAGGTGGCGGTAAAGGGCGGCTGTAAATAGCTGGTTAAATGGATGCAAATGTACACAATGTACCGTGGAATTACAGGGTGCTGCTCTGGGCATCTGCCAAGAACAGCTACTGCACGGGAGGAGGGGACAGGAGCGAGCGAAGAAAAGTTGTTCCATTTTGTTTTCTGAACAACGAGTGAGACTTTGGGGATTTCAGAGTACTTCCAGCACCCGGGCGACCACGCCTTGTTTTTGGCTTTGTGCTTAAGTGCAAAATATTTTTATCGAGTATTGTGAGTTTCTTCTTAAATTCAGTTTTCCCTTTGTGAAAAAAAGAAGTGTTAGGGACACTCGTTCCATACATTACCAGGAATTTCAATTCCTTTTGACTGTTTTAGAAACAAAGGGAAGGGCCCTGGACCAGGAGTTAGGACACTAGGGTTCTGGTGCTGCTGACCTGCAGAGGGGCCCTGGGAGCCCCCCCTCCCCTTGCCAGCCCGAATTCCTCCTCCGGGAGATAAGAGACTTAGGCTAGACGACTCTGAGATCCCCAGCTTAGGCTAAAGCACTCAGAGGTCCCTTGGCTTAGGGTAGACCACTCAGAGATCTCCCGGCTTAGGCTAGACCACTTTGAGTTCCTCTTGCTGAGGCTATACTGACTGGTATAAGGTCCCTCCAGCTTAGTCTAGGCCACTCAGCGGTCTGCCATCCTAGGCTTGACCACTCTGAGGTCCCACCCCAGCTGAAGCTAGATTACTCTGAGGTCTCCTGGCTTAGACTACACCTCTCTGAAGTCTTCTGGCTTAAGTTTAACCTCCTGAAAGTCCTCCAGTGCAGATACCTGAGCTTTAAAGCTACACAGAGGTGTTGCTGCAGTGGAAGATGAAAGAGCCACTCCGGGTTACATCATTTTCAAACATGAACCGTAGTAAGAGGAGTTTATTTCTGATTTTTTTTAAAAGCTATCAGGTACTGAACTTGGTCACTCACTGGTTTTGAGTTATATGGTATTTGTTCTTATTTCCCCCTTTGCAAAAAAAACGTAACATTTCCTCCCTTACGTATTATATGGATGCACAAAAACACACCAGATACTCATCTTCTCCAGTTTCCAGTTTACCAGGGGGCAAAAAAAAGATGCTGAAAGCTATAGGAAGCAAAAATAATTTGTTCCTTTACTCAAAGGGAGCTAAAGCAGGGGACAGGTGGGTTGGAGGAAATCGCCTCTCACAACACACAGGTGGAACCACGGGTAATAAGTTTATGGTGAGCGAGTATGTGGGGGCATGGGGAGGAATCATGTCCCAAGTGTCCTGCCCCTAACTTTAGGTTCAGAGGAGGATGTCCAACTCTCCCCTGGTGCTGTGAGGTCCCACCTCCCCCCGCCCCCCCCCCCCACTGTCAAGTGCTCACTTTCCACCTGCTACTTTGAAAGCACCTGGAACCCTGCCCATGGCCCCTGTCACTGAAGCAGGCCTTCTCTGGACTGTAAGGGTGGGGGTGGGGAGCACCAGGGCCTCCCTGTCAGAACGGGCTGTAGGGAGTGAAAGTTCCCTGAGAACCTTCCTCAGATTTGCACACAAGGCAGGCAGCAGTGGTGGGGACACAGCCGCAGGCCCCGTCCCTCTACCATTCATCCTTGCTGGCTCTGGGCCCAAAGTTTAGGCAAAATTATTTTTATGGTTCCCTTAAGATATATTTACATTTTTACAAATCATTCCGTGTACGTTTTCGATCGTCTTCTCTAGACTGATTCTTATTTGTAGCTCCAGAACCCAACACGGTGCCTGGTACAGAGTGAAGGTTAAGCCTTGTCCGTGCTGATTTTGCAGACAGGAATATTTTGTTTTATATAAACAGTGCTGAGTCTCCCAGACTGGATCCTCTTCCTGTGTTTTGGCAAAGTGCTTTGTTTTAGCTCAAGTCTGAAGAGCGATTTTGAGTTGTTCTACTTTCCCACATCTACTGGCCCCAAATCTGCATCCATTGCATTCTTTCCCACAGTTGCCTTCATTGAGAGCTCATGTCATAAACCCTCTTTGCACTTGGCTCCCCGCCATTCTCCTCTGTCGTACTCTGTCCCCACCAGTGTGGTCACGGGCTAGAAAATCAATCAAGCTCTTAATCAGCATGTGCAGCGGTGGCAGCGCGGCCCGGCTCCTAACTCAGCAGATCCAAGAGCACAGTCGCAGCGAGCCCCACCAGGAGGAGGGGGTTGCACAGGACCTCGGACAGCCAGGGCGGGGGGGCGATGGCCTCCATGCTCACACCAAGACGTGACTTTTCTGAGCTGCTCCGTCTTGCTTCCTTGCGTCCCAGGATATACACTTCTCTTCACACTCAGCTTGGGAAACGTAAGTCCCTCTGCGCAGCACTGCAGTGAGCAGTAACAATACCGAGTTATCTTCTTCATTTTACTGCCCCTGTCTTTCCCCCAGAGAAGGATGATACTTACTTACAAGACTCCTGGAACTCTTGCGATCAATATACTTTTAGAGGCATCTTGTATTTTATGCACCTTCCTACATTTAGGGGCGACAATTCTGTCAGTTCATCTCTATGCACTAAATGAATTGTGAAAAACCTACTGGTTGGGGAGCTCATGCAGGATTCACTGGTGCTGGCTAGTGACCCCGAGCTAGGGACTCTGGGATGACTGATCCCTCATCCTGCCCTGCTGGTAGGTCTGGAGGGGCTCCTGGCGGTCTTCTGAGCCTCCATGATCCTGGAAGGCAGGAACGCCTCAGGTGTCCTGGAGGAACTGTGGCTGATATCCTGGCTCTGCTTTATTTGCTTATACGGCCAACAGGGAGACAAGAGCAGAATGGGTGAAGGAACTCTTAAATAGCCATCAAGTCTTAATTTGGCACTGCTCACCCCTTAACAAGATTTTTTCCCACCAAGTTCGCCAATTTGATTGAATTTTCACCCCATTTGTTTTATATCCTTCAAGAACCAGCCATGCAACTGGGCAGTTACGCTCTCTGGACCTTAGTTTTTCCATCTGTAAGTGGGCTCTAAAAATTCTTTTCCTGGGAAAAGTTAAATAGAACATGAAGAGCCCCAGGGACATGCATAGAAAAGGGAGAGGGGAAGCAGTCAGGGCAACTCTCACAGACTGAATATTCAAGACCCAAGTCATCTCAACTTAACAGCACCGAGATCTGGGGGTGAGAGAGAGACCTTTATCTTAGTCTAGGAAGAGAGACCTGGGCCTTTCAGGAGAATCAAGGTGCTTGGATCCTGAATTACTGAGTCACTAATCAAGTGGCTGTGTTAGTGACAACTGCAGAAGCTCTGGAGGGAGGGGCAGGGAGAGGAGCAGCAAGGAGAAGGGTGTGGGGGAGGAGATGTGCATGAAAGGGAAGCATTTACAGCATGTGGTGCACAGCAAAGAGCAACCAGGAGCATCAAGGGCACCAAATAAAGGTCCGGGGAGCAAAGGAAGAGATGGCGAAAAATTCATCCTGCTGGAAATAGACATGACTGCAGTCATGAAGAGGACTCCCGAATTCCGGGTGACCTGATTTGATTACGGCAACAGGAAGTGCAGGAGAGGGCAGAATAACCTGACCGGAGGAAGTGAATTGAATAATAGAGAAGACATCATAGTTGCTATGGTATTAAAATACCTCGCATCACATTAAGCTTCTTTTTTTTCTCTTTTGCTTGATTCTTGTTCTTGCAACATGTTAATGTCATTGCAGTATATCCAGTAAACTAAATTTAGATCTTTTGAGACATGGGGGAAGGGAAGAGGCAGCCCAGATCTCCCTATTTGGGTGCACTCTGGGCAAATATTCTTCCTCCCCAGTGTGCCTGGTTCTTTTGGTCCTTTCGTGGTGGGATATGAAAATCCTTGTCGGGCTTGGGTCTAGTGAAGCTGCCGAGTGACGTAATTTGAAAAAAAAAAAAGAAAGAAAAGTGGGAAACAATTTTCAAAGAGGCACCTGCTTTAGAAATTACTTCAGAAAAATCAGTAGGATGCCGAAATTTGAAAAACACAACTACCATCAAAACCAAATGTATTTTCCTAGGTATTATTTGATTTTATTGCTTTAAAAATTATTTTACTTGGCTATAATTAAGACTTTTAGGTCCTGCCATCATTCATATGCAAATGCTACCATGGCCAGGGGTGGGTATGTTGTGTACTCTTTTGACAGTACTGTATACTGAGTGAATAAAAGGGTATTTCCAGCTGACTTATTTACCACAAATAACACCACATTCATCAAGGCCCTGATCTTGTCCTTCCTTAAGTGGATTCACATTAATCAGACCTCAGAGACTGATGTATATACCCAAATGATGACCAACAGACCAGAAAATTCACGTTGTCATGGCAAGCACAGTCTTCCTTTGTAGATAAATATACTTGAGAAGACAAATTCCATCCAAATGTTTGCTTAGTTAGCCTAAAGTTAGAATAAATGAGATTAGTTGTGTGGTCCCCAAGAGAAATACTCCTGAAATTATGAGGCTGCCCACCCGCCCCACTCATCCCTGCTTAGATGGCCCTGCCAGCCTCTGAGACTTTGGGCTTCTTTTCTGCATGCTTTAGCCTCTTCAAACCGGTTTCTGCACACAGCATCCTATACAGCCAACTAGGCAGATTTACACTTTTAAAGTCATAATCACATTCTATTTCTACCTTCCCGATATCACAGTCAAGTCACTTTGATGGGGATTTGGGGTATCGCCAAATTCCTCAGTCACAAATTTAGTCACTGTCTTGGTTTACTCCCTCTGAATTCTAGTCAAATCCCTCGTGTATGCCGATTTTGCCCATCTAACTTTCTGAGGTCTTAGAGAAGGAGCATATTTTTGCTACATAGGCCACCAACAGCAGCCTAACCTTCCTTAGGTTACCGTGCACTTTGGATAAAGAGATCAGGCTTATTAAGATCATATATTCTGGGCTGTGATAGAGTCATCCATGTTTTCTTGGGTATCCAGCCAAAGGATATTTCCTCTCCTCTGTCGGGGAGGTTGAGAGGATTGGCCTTTTGCTATGATGACTTAGACTGTGAAATTTCACCTTGAGGGTGCAGCTGCCATCCACTAGAACGTAGATGGAGAGCAAAGTGGGCTCCTCATTGTCCAAACAGGACGCCGGCTTTGAACTCATTATCTAGAAATGAAAATATTCACATGGCCCTGTTAACTCAAGTCATAAACCAGGACAAGTTGATGACATCTTTGGGATCCCTGGCCTCGAAAAGACACTTTTGACCCATAAACAGCCCATATCCAGAGGAGATTCATGCTAAACCATCCCTTTTCCGAATGTACTTTGCTGGGCACCAGTCTTTTTTAATGTAGAGTGGCCTTTCAGGTCATTTAAGGTCCTATTGCTCCTCCTTGCTGAGTCCATAGCTCAATTCCTATGAAAAGAGGCTGTGGCCAACATTTTGGAATGTCTTTCAGCCAAATTTAAAGAGCTCAGCTCCAAAGTCCCCATGCTCAAGATAGAGGAAGATGGAGAAGGGCCCTGTGGCAGGCCTTGCTCTGTCTCCACAGAGAACAATTCTAGCTGAGCGGCCTGGGTGTGGGGGCGCATCTTGTGTAAGCACTGAGCATCTCTTCCCAACCTGGCATCTGGTCAGTTCCTTAAGCCTGGGCTGAGCAAGTGCTCTCCATCAGAACAGGCAGCCTCGTTATTGTTCAGCTGGGAAGGTGGGGCACCTCCTCCACATAGCTTGGGCTCTCCCTCTCTGGACTGGCTTCCCCCTGTGATTCTCTACCCATTCCACGTGGCCAAAGGTGGTGAATTGAAGCAGGCTAGGTTCATTCTCAGTTGTATATAAGGTAAGAGAGAGGGGCAAGTCAATTTTCTCTTTTCCCTTCCGCCAATCCTGTATAAGATTTGGGTATTTTGCAATTAACTTCCCTATTTCAAAATGGTCTGAAAATGCTTATTGCAAGTTTTTGGATTATACAGTGGATTTATCTTATTTATAGGTTCATTTTCATCCAAGGGCCATTTCTCTTATTACCATTCTCTCCTAATTTTTGGAGAGCTTTATCTTGAATAAAAAGTAATTCGGTTTCTATGACCTCATTTGTATCTAAGAGTAATCTCCAAGACCATGATGGTTCAAAGACTTGCCCAGGATCCCACAACAAAAATGTGTCCAGTTGGGGCTGAAACCAAGGCCCATGGGTCCTTCAACCATGCCACACATCTCAGTGCAGAGTATGAGATCCTTTGAAGGGTGGGTGAGAGGGCAGGTGAGAATTGAGAAGGGAGCAGCATGTAGAGACAGTCTCCTGTGTCCCAGGAGCTTGATCCTGATGATTTCATTTTATCCTGAAAATGATCTTGCCAAGGATTATCTCCGAATAAAGATTAGGAAACCTGAGGGTCAGAGTCTAAATAACGTGTCTGAGGTCACATAACTAGTGATAGCGGGATTGGAACCATGACTGTCCACACCATGAAAATGCACAGAAGGGAAAGGAAAATAACTGGACAGTGGGGGAGAAACAATTCTAGAGGAAGGCGGAGTAGAGGAAAAGTTCAGGGAGAGGCTTCACATCAGATTGCACGGTGTCAGCAAGCTGGATGTATGGTGGGCATATACATGCCTAACCAAGGATGGCAGAGGAATTTATCTCTGGAAGTACGCTCTTACGGAGCAGTCTCAAGTGACCCTCTCTTATTTGAGAGGACTCTCACTATTTTTTTGAAGATTTTATTTATTTATTTGAGAGAGAGAGAGAGAGTGCATGAGTGGGGGAAGGGGCATAAGGAGAGGGGAAAGCAGACTCCCTGGTGAGCAGGGAGCCCAATGCAGGGCTTGGTCTCAGGACCCTGAGATCATGACCTGATCCGAAGGCAGCCGCTTAACCGACTGAGCTACCCAGGCGCCCTGATTCTCATTTTTTTAAGATGACATACTACTCGGGCCCAATTAGTTCAGTTTTTCTGGCTATAGAGGCTGAAGGGGAGGGCAGAAACTGGGTCTGCTCCTGCTGCGTCATGCTAAACCATCCCTTTTCCGAATGTACTTTGCTGGGCACCAGTCTTTTTTAATGTAGAGTGGCCTTTCAGGTCATTTAAGGTCCTGTTGCTCCTCCTTGCTGAGTCCATAGCTCAATTCCTATGAAAAGAGGCTGTGGCCAACATTTTGGAATGTCTTTCAGCCAAATTTAAAGAGCTCAGCTCCAAAGTCCCCATGCTCAAGATAGAGGAAGATGGAGAAGGGCCCTGTGGCAGGCCTTGCTCTGTCTCCACAGAGAACAATCCTAGCTGAGCGGCCTGGGTGTGGGGGCGCATCCTCAAGTGCCAGGCCCGGTGCTGGATGTGTGGCCGTGAGGGAGATGAGCATAAGCCTATTGCGGGAGGCGTCCTCTGCCATTGACCGACCCAAACAAGCCCACCGGGGCAGGTGGCTGGGTATGGCCATCTTGGGAGCAATTTGTGTCTGACAGATGATTTTTGAACTCTCAGCACAGAAAAGGACAGAAATAGGCTTTTCGGAGAACTTCATCATATTAAAAAAATCCAATCTTACTCTATAATTTTAAGCCATCATTTACTATGTATTACGATTCGACATTTTTTTCATACTTTCATTCAAGATGGATTTGTAGACAGTATTTCTAAAATTAATAATAAAAATGTAAAAGCCCTGTAATCTAAGAATTATGTCACATACAAGTATGCAGTCGTATGCTTTTGAAAATAGTAGATAATGTATTTCACAGCACAGCATCTCTAAATACATGAACTAAAATGTTAACAGTGGTTAAGTCAGAGTGATGTGATCTCAAGTGATTTAATTTTTTCTTTTTGTCATTTAAGGAAGTTTTTTTTATAATAACTATTATAAACCTATATAATTAGAAAAGGAGTTTTTTTTTTTTAATCCTACTAACCAGAGGCAAGTTTCTTTACTTTTCTAGGTTTTATTTTTCCTGTGTATAATATGGAAATTCTAATAATTTCCATTGGCGAGAGCAGTTGTGAGGATTACTCAATGTATTGCAGGTAAAAGCACTTTAAAGAGTTCCAGGCACAGGGTAAGTGCCCAGTAGCTGATGGCCACCACCATCCCAACTGTCTTCGTCTTAGTGAAAGCTTCTGGTTCTACTCTTACCTTCTCATGGAGGAGGAGCGTGGCCTTTCAAGTCAGATCACATAAGCTGTTGCCCTGCTTAAATCCTTCTGGTGCTGCCCTTGTACTCAGGACCTGATCTAACCAGCTCAGCCTGGCTGCAAGGCCCTACAGGATTTGATTTCTCACCACCTCTGCAACCAATTCTCACATTACCCTCCCTCCTTCTCAGTTTCTACACTCCAGCCACACTGACCCTTTCGTTCATGGAATAAAATCAAGTTCTGGCCAACCTCAGGGCCTTTGCACTCCCTGTTCCTTTTGCCTGGAATTCTCTTCCCTGTATCTGTTCATAGCTGGGTTTTGGTCTCAGTGTAAAAGTCCCTTCCCAGGGAGGCCTTCCCTGACCATCCAACCAAAAGTAGCTCCCCAAGCACACTTCTCCTGTTCAATACTTCCCCCCGCCCCGCTTAAATTTCATCAAAGCATGTGTCACTACTTTACATGTTTTTGTTTATTTGTTTTAGTCTGTGACCTGGTGTCAGTGTCCCCGTAACCCTTGCTCGTTTTGTCAGAGGTTTCACTGGAACAGCTGCAGCAATGTCTGACATATCATAGGTGCTCTATAGATGCTTGTTGGATGCTTTCATTAATTAAGTAGATGATCGTTGTCAACTGAATGAACAATTTAACCACCACCTCCCACCACCTTCCCTTTAAAAAAGGCTGACATTTTCCTAAAGAAGAAGAAGGCAATCAAATCACTTCGTTTCCACACCTCTCTCCCAGTTAGAAAAAAGAATGATAGAATCAAAACGGTCTGTTTCTCAGGGTCCCCCCACATGGGGCCAGATTCATAGCTTTCTATCCCAGATAGAGACTTAAAAAAAAAAAAAAAAAAAGGCTGCCCAGATTTGAAAAAAGAATGCTTGTATGCTTTAACTCTGATACATAAGGCTGGACAGGCAGTCCCCACTCTACAAAGAGGTCGTGTTCCCAACATTTCTCTCTGCATGTTGTTTGTTTCCAACACCGAATGCATTTTTCACTGGAAACAATGTTCCCAGACTAGCCCACAAAAGCCTATTTAACCCACAATGCTCAGTAGAAAAAAGCATGTTGAAATTCTAGGACACAAAATGAGGAAAATGAATGTGAAGTACAATTTAAATGTTTATCTTGAATAGGAGTGCTTGAGGAAAAGCAGCTTCCCACAAAGGAGGATGAGGCGAGGGCCAGGGGTGTGGAAGTTTCGGAGAGCAGAGCACACGCCCAGCTGCCCCGGCCCCACACGGCCGAGGGGCCGAGGCTGTGCACTGAGCAAGAGCTGCGCCGTCTGTCAGGACGGCTCGGGCATAGGCAGGTCTGAGCCTGTCCGAAGGAACATTCCTGCAGGTCCGCATGCAACAGAGGGCACGAGCGGGCCGACGCCAACGCTTCCACCCATGGAATTTGAGTGGCTAGACTCAACATGTGAGAATTCTTCCATAAAACCGAGATCTGAGTATGTAATGATCAGTGACTCAGGAGCTTTCTCAGGGAATTTTGGCTTGAGTTATCTAAGTATAAACATGATAATACAACTTAAAAAATCATTGGTTCAGTTTTGGTTTCATCTTTGAAAATCATTGAAATTCCCACTAGGTAACTTCAGGAACTTCAGGCGTTTTCCCCCTTGTAGCTGATCTTTCCGCCACTACCTTGAGGCCAAAGCTTTTAACACCTAAAATTTAGGCCTCCCAAAGAGGGGGCGGCGGGGGGCGGGGAGGGGGAGGTTCTCCTTATAAGGGTGTTCTAAAATTTCTCATGTTATTTTGAATAAGAAAGTATGCTGGTTGGGAAAGACCCATTAACCTGAAACAACTCCAATCAACCCTCATTTTGGAGGCTTGTAGAGAGGATCTCCTGGTAGAATTGAGAAAGAAGGAGGCAAAGAAATTTAACACATGGTTGGTCAGTTATTATTCCTTGAAAGAGGACCTCACGATTGCCGTGCTGTGTATCATTGTAAATGAATTCTTAAAGGTCATTTAAAAAGCAATAGTGGTAAATAGTTAAACTTGTAGCGCTGATGAATCTAAATACAGAGGGTAAATACAAAAGAAGGTAACATTTCCAACTACATGTCCTACATGGAATTTTAAGTGCTTAGGCAGAAGAATGTGCTCTGGAAAACTGTGTTAGGTGATTCCAAAAAGGGCTCTCGTGATGATGAAGCCACTGATGTTGAAGATGTTTGTGAAGGATTCGAATAAAATTGCCTCATGAAATATGAGATTGAAAATAGTAATATTTCTTATGTAATGTGTTATTTAAATATATGGGCAACCAAATTAATATCTTTTTTTAAAAAAGATTTTATTTATTCATTTGAGAGAGAGAGAGCATGAGCAGGGGAGAGGGGCAGAGGGGGAGGGAGAAGCAGACTCCCCACCCCACATGGGGCTCCATCCCAGGACCCCAAGATCATGAGCTGAACCAAAAGCACAGACGCTTAACTGACTGAGCCACTCTGGCGCCCCCCAAATTAATTTCTTAAATATTAGAGGCATTTGACTCTTTCATCTATAGCCCTAATAGTTTATATACCCAACTGGGCAAATTCAAGGGGAAAAAAAAATCTCATTGGAAAAAAAAAAGATCACATTATATATGTGGAACACATCACACACATGTTTGCTTCTGACAGAGGCAGACCATTCTGGACTAAGAGTGAGGAGGTTCCACTGCCCAGGCTCTGGTTCTGGATGCGGTGCAGCCGCGTCCTCCCGGCAAGTCCCCTCTTGCTCTGAAGTGCTGTTTCATTGGCTGTAAAATGGAAACAGATGTACTTCTTACATGACTGTTTTTAATCATATTTATAAAATATGCAGACTCAATTATTGATTAATTTATACTAAGACCTAGAAGCAGGGTCTGGACAATCTCAGATGACTTAATTTAAAACCATTTTACATTTTACATTTTACTGTGTTTTGGTATTTACCTTTTCTATCCGATCTGCATTTTTACTTTAAGCAAAATAATGAGACGAGGCCATAAATGCTGGCCTCAGCGGTTTTCTAGGGATCACTTAGTTCTCTCTTCTAGATGTGGTTCTTCCGGTGGAGCCTCCTCTGTAGTGTCAACAGCAACATAACACGGAGGGCTTTGGGGTCGGATAGCCCCAGGCCAAATCCAAGTCCCAGCCCCTTTGAGCTGTCTGATCTTTAGGAAATTTCTTAATTTGACTTAGCCAGGTCTGCCTCTTTTCTAAAATGGGGATGACGGTAAAATGAAAGCGAGGATGATAAACCCAGTTCATTGGGTTATGGATAGGATTAGATGAGATCACGCATGTAAAACCTGGGACCAATGGTGGCCATTGTTTTTGTTATTTTAAATTCCAGGCTGGTAATTGTATCTGTGTCCTAGTGTTGCCCCAGAGCACCACAAACTCAGTAGCATAAAAAAACAGAAATGTATTGTCTCACAATCCTAGAAGCTGGAAGTCTAAAACCAATGTGTGAGCAGGGCCTGTGGTCCCTCTGCAGCATGCAAGGGAGTCCTTCCTCACCTCCTCCGGGTGTCTGGTGTTTGTCCGCCATCTTTGGTGTTCCTTGGCTGGTAGATGCATCACTCCCCTCACGTGGCATCTTCAAGTGTGTCTGTCTCTGTGTCTGCGTTTCCCCTTTTTAATAAAACCCAGGCATACTGGATTAGGCCCCACACTAGTGACCTCATTTTAACTTGATTACCTCTGCACAGATCCTATTTCCAAATGAGGACACGTTCTGAGGTACTGAAATTCGGACTTCAACATATCCTTTTTATTTTTTCTGTGGGGGACACAATGCAACTCCGAAGAGCGATAGTTGTTTCTCTCAAACATTCTCCAAAATAACTGGTGTCTTACATTTTGCTCTCTAAAATCTCTTCCCTGCAAGATGTTATCGTCACAGAGACTTTGCTCAGCAAGAATGTTTTCTTTTTTTTTTAAATATTTATTTATTTATTTTGACAGAGAGATGGAGAGAGGGAACACAAGCAGGGGGAGTGGGAGAGGGAGAAGCAGGCTCCCTGCAGAGCAGGGAGCCCGATGCGGGGCTCGATCCCAGGACCCTGGGACCATGACCTGAGCCGAAGGCAGACGCTTAACGACTGAGCCACTCAGGCACTCCCAAGAATGTTGAGGTATAAAAACAGAAACTCTTAAGTTGGTTCTGTTTGTCAATACACTTGAAAGCAAGGCATCTGCTGTTTAAAGAGGGAGGCATTCTTTCCAGCACGATTCTGTCCAGAGCATGTTGCAAATTGTCACTACCAGGCTGCCCCCAGAGTTAGCTGGAAGCTATTTTGGATATCACCTGGTTCAATGGTTTCCCAAACTGGCTGCAGGTAAGGATTACCCAGGGAACTTTTAAAACATATTGATTCTTAGCCTTCAGCTGCGGGATCTTCAATCAGAGTTGCAGGGTGGAGTTGAACTTTTGAAAGGCTCTCTAGGTGATTTGGTCCCAGTCAAGCTGGCACCCACATCTGGAAGTCCCTGGCAGATGGGGAGCTGAGGCCCAGAGAGGCTGACTGAGTACCAGGGTTGGTCAGGTGTCAAGTAGTTGACTGATGCCCCCGTTAAGGGCTGCTTCCGCCCTTCCAACTTTTTTCCCCGGATGGCGCTAGGGCTTTAATACTGTTGGTGTTTGCAAGGAGAGCACGAAGATGCTCTCACTGCCTGCAGTGGTTCCCGAGAGGCTTTCAACTGTAAAATAGCTTTGCCATGGGCTGTCCAGGTTTGGTATGTCTCCCTCTAAGCGTTCTGGCTTTTTTGTTCTTTGTTCTGACATAATTTTCCACTTCACTGAATCATGCTTCCACATTTTAAAGTATAAACTTGGGTTTTTTTCCCCGAAGAACCGAAAGGTTAGTTATAAAGAGCCATCAACACCCTTCCATCAGAAGCCACCCATGAAAGGTAGAGAGATTAAAGGAAGGAGGCGCAGTCCAGAGAGAAAAGTGGCAGGAAATCATCTTCCCGCAGAGGCGAGAGTTTGGGACGAGGAAGAGGAGGGAGAGGCTACCGTACCGTGGGGCATTATCAGCTCCCTACAGTAAGATACTGTCTGGTACCAGTGCAGCTTGGGACGAGTCAGCCTTCTCAGAGATAGGGTGACTGTGCAAGAATGGGCGAGTTAAGAACGTGGGCGTTGAAGTCAAGCAGAGCTGGGTTCAGATTCAAGCTCTATCACCAGCGGGCCAGTTGCTAATGTCTCCAAGCCCTGGCTTTCTCATCTGTCACATGGGGGTACTAACATCTCATAGCTTGTGGTGAGATGTGGAATTCCTGATCTCTGGCAGACCGTGTACAAATAGTCAGGCTATTATCATGAAAGAATTATGTTTTGAGGACTTGTGGGGGACCTTTTTCTGTCACTTGCTTGAGGCCTTCTGCACATTATCTTTCCACGGGAGAACAGTGGATCTGCATCCCACTTTAGCAGAGTAAGTGGTATGAGTTGAATATGGCCTCACTTTGCTAGCAGAGAAGGAGGTGCTCCTTCTGGCCATCCGTCCCCCTTTCTGGTCTGCCATTCGTGGGTCTGGAATAGGAACCCTTTTCTTTGCTCAAATGAGATCAATGCAGGTAAAGCAAATTGTGTTTGGGAGGGGAGGTCAAGTGGGAGGCCTAGGACAGAAAAAGGTAGCTGGTTGTGAAGAGGCCTTGGTGCCAGGCCAGAGAGGGTAACCCCAGACCCAGGCTTTAGGGCAGGCATGAGGCTCAGGAGATCTCTGCAAGCAAGCTGGGCGAGTAGGAGCAGAGGAAGGGGATTAGAATTAGAGTTCTGTCCAGGCCCACCCTGCTGGGGGGGACTCAGTCGTAAACTTTGAATTCCTCCTGATTGTGACTGGCCCACCTCCTGATTGTGACTGGCCCCTGATTGTGACTGGGGACTCAGTCGTAAACTTTGAATTCCTCCTGATTGTGACTCCTCTCCAAGCCCCAGCTTTTTCACCTCTAAGATGGACAAAACCCAAGGCCTCCCTCATAAATTGATGAGAAAAAGTAAGCAGTAGATCAAGAATGGCTATAAAAGTTTTGATTGTATTTGGTATACATTAAGAGACATTGAGGGCACATTCCCTCTCTTCTGGAGCTTTGAGAGGGGCAGTCTGTAACCCTGGAAAGGACTCAGGCAGGCCTGTGGCAGCCAAACTACATCATCCCTATTTTCAAAAGCTTTATCTTTTGCTCGCTCTGATTGCGGCTGAATTAGTTGGGGTTGTATCAACATGGGGGTGAGTGCTGCATTGTGTGAGTGTGCCTTCATTGCTTAAAGACGATGTCCAGGTGTTATTTATATCCCAAATCCATTCTTCCCTTCTGAAGTTTGCTAGGTCTTTTGATACACTGATTAGCATCCAATCGCTTGACATATTGACAATGATGTTTCTAGACAGAGCATAGATCCAGATCATTTCTTCTCTCTGAGCTTCCCTCGCCTATGTAAAAGAAGGTTGCCTGAGCCACAACTAGGGCCCCCCATCATGATAATATCCTACATCTCAAGAAGCACTGGCCCAGGGCAGTCCACAGTGGGGATAATGCAGGCAACCCATTGTTAGCTGCAAGAAGTAGGTAAAAGTAGGGTAAAATGTGTGTCAGGTGCTCTCGCAAAGGGGAAGAACAAATCCATTCACTCTTCTTTTATCTTTCCTTCAACAAACATGATTCAAATACCTAGAATGTGCAAAGGAATAACAAAGCTAGGACACAGTTCTTAAGGAGCTTAAGGAAATGTGGGCAGACTACAGACCTCTTGGAAGGGCTTATGAAGGAAGGGGGGGTGAGAGAGATTATCCAGGAGGGGACAGGGAATGCGACCTATGCCCTTTGATTTTAAACATCCTGCCTCCTTTCTCCATAGGCACCTTTTATTTGTTGGGCATGCGCCACTCTATTGGGCTTGAAACATTTGATCACGGTGGCCATGGGATAAGAAAGAATCATGAAAAAGCACTGCCCGCTTCTCCCCATCATGCTCAAAGTCAGAGAGACAAGCCAAGGCCTGAAGTGGCCCAATAGGCTTTGACCGTGGGGTGGGTTCTGGGTTGGCAGCTCAGGTTATGCATGTGGCTGAGCCGGAGGGGCCTTTAGGATACTAGCCCTTCCCCAGTATCTCCCTGAGTTTGAGAGAGTAGGGAAGAGACAGGGCTGCGGTACCTTAGGGCCAGCTCTGCCCGTGGCTCTCTTAAAACTTCTTTTCTGGATCATATAATGAATCCACTCACCATTTTGTGATGAAGGAAGGAGGGGTTATCATCTCTCCTACTTCACGCATGGGAATATTAAACAATTAAAAGCTTAAGTAATGTTCCCAAGGTCAGATGGCGAAGTAGGAACAGGGCTAGGGAAAGGATTCCAGTTTCTGGTCCTCCCAGTTTCGTTGACTCAGGCTTAGATCTCGCTGTTGCTTTAAATCCCACATTTAGTTAGGATTCGGGGCTGTAGCTGTGAATTATTTCCACCTTAACCTTCCTCGTTAAAAAAAAAAAAAGAAAAAGCAAGGCGGCTCTTGCTTTCCTCTTCTTCTACTGCAAAACCAAAACCGCTTTATGACTTTATGGTCGCATTTCGCCCCCAGCACGTATGCGTACCCTTGTTCTTTCGGCTGTTGGTATTCTGCAGCAGCTGTGTCTTAAGGAGCCTGGAGAGCTCCAACAAGGATGGGCCGGAACTCCAGCTGCTGGTGAGCAAGTGTTCACTATTTATAGCGAGAGGGGGGCTGCAAAGCAATGGAATTTTTTCCTTCTGAGTCGTTTTGATGCAACCGACAGGAAGTGGGCTGTGATAGATGCTAAATTCTATGACATGAATGAAGTTAGTTGCGATACTTTTCAAACTCGGTTGTGCATCAGGAACCGCTGGAGGGGCTTGTTAGAACGTGGGTAGCTGGGCCCGGCCCCCAGAGTTTCTGCTTTAGCAGGTGCATTGCTGACAAGTTTTCAGGTGAGGCTGATGCGGCTGCTTGGGAGCCACCTCTCTGTTATAATGGGGGCGAGGGTCCAGGGAAGGGCCATCCCGCTTGGCTGCGGATTGAACCAAAGCAATGCACTGACAGGCACCAAAAGACTCTTGTTGGTGATCTTACTGTCCTTGTCAGATCGATTTCTGGAGCAAAAGTGTTATTTCATAAGTAAAGAAAGCTGCATTAAATGTAAAGGATAGGGTTCATAAGAAATACGTATGCATACTATTTAATAAAAGTTATTTTTCGTCTCCTTTTTCTAGTGAAAGATGCAATTTACTTGGTCATATTATCACATCATAGTGTTTGGAGTTAAGGCTGGCAGATTTGACCTCCACCGTCAAGTTCAAGCAGAACCAAACCTGGGCCCTGTCGGCCGATGAGGCCATCCAACCTTGGTCAGGAGCCAGGGAAAAGCAAGCAGGCAGGCATGCGAAGAAGGTGGCTCATCTGCTGAGCAGATCAAGACCTGGGCTTTGGCCTTTGATTTCTTCCATGAGATTGGCCTGTTAATCTTCCATGAGACTGGCCTGCTTCTTTTGGAATGATTTTTGATATTTTATGTTTTCCTCAAAAATTATCCATTTCACTCAGACCTTCAAAATATTAGCACATATTTGTACAAATGATTCTTTAATAAGAATGATAGTTTCCTTTATACAAATATTGAATCATTATGTTGTACACCTGAGACCAATATAATGTCAATTATACCCCACATAGATAAATATAAGTTTTATTTTTTTGGTTTTTTTAAAAGATTTTATTTATTTATTTGACACAGAGAGACAGCGAGAGCAGAAACACAAGCAGGGGAGTGGCAGAGGGAGAAGCAGGCTTCCCGCGGAGCAGGGAGCCCGATGCGGGCCTCGATCCCAGGACCCTGGGATCATGACCTGAGCCGAAGGCAGACGCTTAATGACTGAGCCACCCAGATGCCCCGATAAATACAAGTTATTTTAAAAAAGAATTTTGGTTTCTTTTGTACATGTGCTAATTCACTTTCGAATTCCTAAGTTTATTTGTATTTTCCCTTTTTTTTCTTTTAAGATTTTATTTATTTACTTGAGAGAGAGAGTACGAGTCGAGGGGAGGGTAAAGGGAGAGGGAGAAGCAGACTCCCCACTGAGCAGGGACCCTGACGTGGGACTCGATCCCAGGACCTGGAATCATGAACTGAGGCAAAGGTAGACGCTTAACTGATTGAGCCACCCAGACATCCCTTAAAGTTATTCTTTATCTTATTTTATCTTTTTGAATAATCACTTCCTTCACACGCATTCTTCTTAAACCAGAAAGGTTTTGGGGCACCTGAGTAGCTCAGTTGGTTAAATGACTGCATTCAGCTCAGGTCATGATCCCGGGGTCCTGGGATCAAGTCCCACGTCAGGGTCCCTGCTCAGCGGGGAGCCTGCTTCTCCCTCTGCCACTCCCCCTGCTTGTGTTTCTGCTCTCGCTGTCTCTCTGTGTCAAATAAATAAATAAAATCTTAAAAAAAAAACAAAACAGAAAGGTTTTAAGATTGTAACTTTTCTTCTGAACAAGTCTTTGACTATATCTCATAGATATTAAGTCGTATTTTCAGTAGATTCCCCCAATCATTATTTGCTAAATTATATAGCTTTTTTTTTAATTTATGGAAGTCGAAGGCCTTGAACAAAATTAATCAATCATCTCTGGGTCTCCTTGCTCTTTTGGTTCACTCTGGAAGCTACTGTCTTTTCTTCAGTCCCTTGTATTTAATAGGATCTTGGTGACTGGTGTGCTTAACGAGGTTAAAAAGCACTTTGTTGCAATTTAAGAGGAAATGGAATTTGCAATAGGAAGATTCGAGTCCTGACTCTGGCACTTCTTACTGGTAACCAAATAAACCACGCACTTTGAGTCTCACTTTTGTCCACAAATGTAGGATTGAATTACATGATCTCTAATGTCCTTTTCAGTGCATGACTCTAAGATATGTGGACTTAGTTTCAATTAAAGTGGTTGATGATTTCTGGGCTGACTTGTGAGTTGAGGCAGACACTGGAAAAGCTGAGTCCAGCCCTTGCCATGTTTTCTTGTGTGACACTCTCAGAGGAGAGAAAATCACATGGCCCTGGAGGCTCATTTCCTTCTCTTTTGTAGTAAGAAGCCAGCTCAGTTGGTGGGAGTTAGCTATGGGAGAATGAGGCTGATGTCAGAGGCTGAGCCCTGGAGCCTCTCCTTTCTAACAAGGCTGTTTCACGGCTCAGGAAGCTCCATTGCTACAGAATTATCTAGAATTTCCTGTGCTTCTTTCCCCAAAGTTGTGTGGAGCATTAAAGGCACAGATTCCCTCTCCTCGGATCTTTCCAGGGTGTGTCTGTTCCCCTCTGCTAAGTCCTACACACCTCTCTGGGGAATCATGGGACCTCAGAGTCTTGTCCACACTCATTACTTCTATGCCTGTACGCTTTTCCCCAATAAATCCTGTTTTTAATTTACCCCACGTGTTCCCATTCCAACACATCCTATTTGATGAATATACTACTAAGTGCTTTACATACATAGTCTCATTTAATCCCTGCAACAAGCTTGATAGGTATATGATCCCTATTTCACAAATGGAGAAAATCTAGTGCTCAGAAAAGGGAAGCCATTTGTCCAAGGTCATATGGCTGAAAGAGGCAGAGCTACAGTTTGAATCCACATTGTTGGGTTTTAGGGCCTGTGCTTTTAACTCTGAGAGGGCTCTATTCACATCCTAGATGTCATAGATGTTTTCCTGCAGGTGGTGCTAAAGGGTCTTAGTCAAACAAAATTAGTGTATTACAATTTTTTAATGAAGAAAAGTAAAGTGTAAGGGACACCTTTTCTAATTTGTCCCAAAGCACCACATGGATGAGCAGCAGCTCTGATGATATGACTGTATCATAGGAGGCGATTAATACGTGGTGATGAAAATGTGGTTGTTTTTTTTTCAAATGACACATTTAATTCAAGATACATTCAGCACTCATGAGAAGGCAAAGCCAGGTGTCAGGGGTGGGGGTGGGGCAGAGCCAGAGGTGTGGGTTCAGCGAGCCCAGTACATTGACCTCAGAGGTCTTAAGGCCAGTGCATTCAAGATAGCTTGGCTTCTCCCTCTTTCCTCACTGTGCTCTGTTGGCCCTTATTTCTTGAATCTTCTAGGACAGTTATTGGGGACTAGTGTGTCTATTCCACAGCGTTGCTGCTCGAAGGAAATACCTACTGTCGATGTGGAAGGCTCTGACCAGGAACGTCTGTTTTATAAAGGCAGATTGGGAAAATCTCCGTTGTAAAGAAATTAACTTTGTTATCTTTCATGAGCTAAAAATGACCCTTTGGATTCACTGTGCTTCAGGCCCACGTGGACTGTAGAGACCCCCTACCTCCTGAATGGCATTTTGTTACAAAGTATCCTTTAACGCTTTTCCATAAGGCTCAAATGTCCTACTTCCACATGCTATTTTCAGTTTTTGTGAGCAACATACTCTTCTGAGATCTGCCAGCATCCACATTAACTCATTCCCTGCTTTTCTCCATGACTGAGCAAATGATGGATTCTCTGGGGTCCAAGAAGGGCCCAGCCTTCTAGATTCCCCCTCGACTCAACGTTCAGCTGGTTTAAACAGATTGTCACTTCTGGGCAGCCAGCAGTCCTGAGCAGTTCTCAAAGTGCCCCCGAAGAACTCGTGGTAGTAAATATATGTATATGTTTTCAATACTAGGTATGTACATGGATGTATCCACGGGTGGCTGATGTGCCTAAGCAGTGAGGTGAAGGTTCACATGGGGCTTGTCAAGTAAAGCACAAGACTTTGCTTCACACTCTAAATGCACGCATGTAAACACAGACGTATGGGGAGCCACACAGAAACATGCACATATCCATACAGAAATAAGTATATTATCCAGAGAGAGCACATGGATGCATGGAGGTCTTCCTGTAAGAAGCATACAAAATACCTCCATAGACTCCTGATTTAAAGACTCCCAGGGTCGGGGGGGGGGGCGGTGGCACCTGGGGATCTCAATCAGTTAAACAGCTGCCTTCGGCTCAGGTGATGATCCCGGAGTCTTGGGATTGAGCCCCACATTGGGCTCCCTGCCCAGCAGGGAGTCTGCTTTTCCCTCTACCCCTCACCACCCTCTTGTGCTCTCTCTCACTCTTCTTCTCTCTCAAATAAATAAATAAAATCTTAAAAAAATAAAAGAAAAGGATCCCGGGAATTAGGAAGAAAGTAAAATTGGCACAAGTTCAAGAAGATAATTGCCTTGATGAGAATAGTTTCACAGACAGCCAAAGGCAAGATAATAGGGCCCTGAAGTTTCATGTGAGTGTAGTTCCTAGCTTGGAGTCCAATAACATGATTAGCTGTCATTCTACCAAGACAGGGGGGATCTTTGATCTGCACAGGAATGTCCTTGGTAGGAAAGTAGTTTTATGTAAGTTGTATGAATGGCGTGTGTGAATATCCTTTACATCCAGGTAGTTTCCATTTTACCGATTGCAAGTTGTTCTGTATTAGCCTGTGGATAATTAATTTGGCTCACCGAAAGCATAAATACTGCTCAACTCAACAGAATTTTAGCAATCCCGAAGATAGTGCCCCTTGAAATTTTTGGGGGCGCTTCCTAGGGAAATATTAAGTCAGGTATATCTCCTAATGCAAAAGTAATAAGTGTATCCTGGTGTGTAAATGAGTCTCTTGAGAGTTTGGTTAATATGAATTCGGTAGAATTTGAGCTCAGAAAATTGAGTTTCTTATCTTTAACATCAGCCAAAATAGCACTTCCCCAAGCAATTCCCCCGACCTCCTCAGAAGTAATCCCATAGCTTTCATTCATTCAACAAATACTTATTTTGCACCGAATCTGTGTCTGGCCACCTTCTAGGTAGGGAACCAAACCCACAAAACTCTTGGGGAGCTTATATTCTAGGGGAGATAGCACTGTGGACTCTCTTTTCCTGGAATGTCACATGGGGTGTGGTCACTCATTTGTGATCCTTTGATTGTCAGATTTTTCCTCTTGTGTGAGGTCCATGAGGCCAGGGTCAGTTTTGCCAAGCGTTGTACATCTGGCATTAACACAGTACCAAGTTGTAGAAAGCACTCAATAAATATTTAAGGGATGAGTAAATCAGTAAATTCTCAAAGCTGCATAACTGGACTCTGGGTCTCAAGGAACTTGATCCTAAACCCTCAGATCCTTTAACAAGTATGCATACCTGGAAGTTATTAATGAGCATCGCTGTCTTGGTACAAGATCTCTGTGCCATCCAGTCTTGGGCACAGCCGTAGAAAAGTCAAGCAGTCTGATCAGGAAAAGAGAGGTCCTGAGCTCAGTTTTCCCGAGCTGTCCTCAGCTCTTACACGGTGCAGAAGCTGAACTGAGAGTTGGTGGTCTTACCATGGGGGCCACTCATCTAGTGGCCCCACAGCAGGGCTTGGGGTGGTCCAGCTGGCCATATGGGCTGGCGGGAAGCCCAGGATTTTGCAGTGAGAACGGACATGAGGCTGGGTTGATAAGAGAGGAGTCCCCTACCCCACCCCTGCCACATTCCTGCATTGCCTGCCCTAGAGTTGCTGAACCAGCATGTTTCAGCATTTGAGGCCCAGGAGAAAGAGGCGGATCGTCTAGAGACCAGCAGACTGTGATCAGCAAGTACGCAGACACACGCACCAAGCCAGGGTCACAACCTCCACCCAGGACCATGGGGACAGTCAAACACGTGTGCTAATCAAGCCTATCAGAAAGATGCCAAACAAGTCTCTAAGCTGGCTGGTTATCCTGAGATGGTGCGGGTGCAAGTGTTTGTCAGTAAGGGAATGAATGGCAGCAAAGAAAGAACTCTGGACCATAGCTACGCTGGGACAATCCAGGGGGATAGTACCAGATTTTGCTTGGGTTATACCAAGCTAGAAAACTCTACCTCTCCCCTCTTGGGGAGGCAAATGCAGGTCCCACCCATTTCCTTGTCTTCTCATATCCTATATTCCTCTTCTGTTGGAGAAATGGCTAGACTCTGTGTTCCAGGACAAGCCAGGGACACAAAGTTCTCTTCCCACATATACCCTGGGGCCATTATAGGAGAGAAGCAATGGGAGGGAAAGGCTATCTGAAAGAGTGAGATTTTAAAAGTTTTTATAATTAACTTTATTTTTTTCACAGTATTTTATATTATATATATTAATTATATATATTATTCATAATATTTTTGAATTATTTTTAAACAGATTTTATTTATTTATTTGAGAGAGACAGAGAGAGCACGCAAGTGCGCGCAGGGGGGTAGGGGGTGGGGCAGAGAGAGAGAGAGGGAGAACCAGGCTCCCCGATGAGCAGGGAGCCCATGTGGGGCTTGATCCTAGGACCCTGGAATCATGACCTGAGCCTAAGGCAAGATGCTTAACTGACTGAGCCACCCAGGCACCCCTACTGAGGTATTATTTACATGCGATGCAACCACAGATTTTAAGTACATAGTTTGAATTTTGACAAATGTATTTACGAAACCAATGAATGCGGCAATGACGATGTAGAACACTTTTATCACCACAGACGTTCACTCAGTCCTGAAGAGTATTTTTATCTGAAAAGACTGAATCCTAAAAACACATAAATGATCAGATCAAAACAAACTTAAACATGGTAGGACCTAAGTTAATTTTTATCTGACACATCCACAGTTTCAGGGCTAAGGAAGATCGAACTAATTATAGACAAACAAAGTAGGTACATTTTATCTGTATATCTCTCTTTTTTTTTAAAGATTTTATTTATTTATTTGAGAGAGAGAATGAGAGAGAGCACATGAGAGTGGGGAGGGTCAGAGGGAGAAGCAGACTCCCTGCCGAGCAGGGAGCCCGATGCGGGACTCGATCCCGGGACTCCAGGATCATGACCTGAGCCGAAGGCAGTCGCTTAACCAACTGAGCCACCCAGGCGCCCTGTATATCTCATTTTAAGTAGGAGCTAACTTTGTGTCCTTGCTATGCTTGAGAAGTTGAAGGATTTGATGTTGGAAATTAAGAGAATTACAGATAGACTAGAATTGGGGAGAAAAGACTATTTAGATGAAGAAGTAGGCATAAGAGGGCTGGTATACCCATATCCATTGCAGCATTATTCAATAGCTAAAAGGTGGGTGAAAGCTTAGTGTCCATTAATGGATAAATGGAGTAACCAAATATACATACATACAAATATGTGTGTATATAATGGAATATTACAATATAAATATTGGAATATTGGAATAATTCAGTATCATTCAGCCTTAAAAAGGAAGGAAATTCTGACACATGCCACAACATGGATGAACTTTGGGAATATTATGTTAAGTGAAATAAGCCAGTCACAAAAAGAAATACTGTATGATTCTACTTGTGTGAGAGACCTAGAGTGGTCAAATTCATAGACACAGAAAGTAGAATGGTGATTGCCTGGGGGAAGTGGGAATGGGGAGTTGTTTAAGGGGCATGGAGCTTTGCAAGCTAGAAAGGGTTCTGGAGATGGATGGCAGCTATGGTTGTACTTCATGCCACTAATCCGTCCATCTAGAAATGGTTAAGATGGTGAGTTTTTTGTTAGATCTATTTTACCACAATTAAAAAAAAGAAAAGGCGGGTGATGAGAGGAGTACCATCTGACTCCAAAGCCAGTGCTTTACCATGATGTATACATTCTTCCCTAGGCCAAAGGGGTCCGACTCACTCTGTTTTCTTTTAATCATGAGCACAGCTGTGGACCAAAAGGCCCGTGTCCCATGAACCCCCGAAGAAGTGTGTCTGTGGCATGCATGCAAATGACCATGCGCTCAGGGGGAGCACACTTCTCTAGCATTCTCCTTGGTGCAACTCAAGGTGGTAACTGGCATGTGGACTTGTGGCAACAAGCTAATCAATAAGCATGGATTGAGTCATTTTTGTGATCACACTGAATTAAGCTCGATGGAAAATGTCCATAAATTAGCACTCCTCAAAGATTTGCTAAATGACTGCCATGTTTAGGTACTGGGTTAGAAGCTGTGTGTGTGTGTGTGTGGGTGTACGTGTGTGTGTGTGTGTGTGTGTGTGTGTTGGGGGAGGGAACAGCAGGTGGGGGGAGTGAAGAGGGAAGATCTATCTGTTGCCCATAAGGAAGTTATGCTGTAGTAGAGGAGGTTAGTTTGTATGCAAATAACTACAGAACAAAGTTCAAAGTTATAAGTGGCTCAGTAGAGGCATAGATAAGATGTTAGGAGGAGGGCAATTGGAGAAGGAAATTTCTCTACACTGATTTTAGCTCGGTGGTTGGCAGTTTTGCAGAAATAATTTCTTGTGCACTTCTCCAAACAACTTTGAGATGGATATTATAACATGGATCATTGAAGTTTAGAGACAGCAAGTGACAGCCCTCCCCAGATCACATAGGCAGGAAGTGACAGAGCCAGGATTCAAACCCAGTCTTTCGGACTCAAAAGCCAATGCTTTATTTGCTCTACCAGTAGTCTCAAATTATGGAACCTAACCCAGAGGTATTCCAAGATATTTCAAAGAGTATGTGGGTGAAGACGGTTTTAAGGGCATGGTCAATTTTGTTTTCCAAAAATAGCTTAAACAATATTTCCCACCCATATGCTTTTCTGGAATCTTGCATACCCCAGCAAGAAGGAGTCTATGTCTCTTCTCCCCTTGAACTGGAATAGGCCTTTGTGAGTATCTCAACTAATAGAGTTGGCAGAAGTGAAGCTGCAAGACTCCCGAGGTAGGTTTACCTGTTCTCTCAGGATGCTCCCTTCTGAGTAGTCCTGCCCAAGTTACAGATTTGTGAGCAAAGTACACTATTGTTATTGTTTAACCCACAAAATTTTGGGTGGTTTGTTAGGCAGCAATAGATACGGAATCATTTTCCAGATTGTAAACTTTCATATGTATCTCTTCTAAAATGGATCATCCTGAGAACCAAGGATCAAGACAGATCCTTCCCAAAGGCCATTCTTTCATTCTTGTTTGTAAACAAAGTTGTATATGCACCTTCCTGATTCTTACCAGGTTGCTTTGTCCTAGATCAGGAGTTGGAAATCTTTACCTGGTAAGAGCTAGATAGTAAATATTTCAGAATTTGTGGGCCACAGTCTGTCTGTTTGTATGTTCTTGTGTGTGTGTGTATGCTACAATCTTTTTATTTTATGTTTTAAAGATTTTATTTATTTATTTATTTGAGAGAGAGAGAAACAGCATGAGAGGGGAGAGGGTCAGAGGGAGAAGCAGGCTCCCTGCTGAGCCGGGAGCCCGATGTGGGACTTGATCCCAGGACTCCGGGACCATGACCCGAGCCGAAGGCAGTCGCTTAACCAACTGAGCCACCCAGGCGCCCTGTTACAATCTTTTTAAAAATGTAGAAACCATTATTGGCTCGAGGGCTGTTCAAAAGCAGGCTGGGGGCGCCTGGGTGGCTCAGATGGTTAAGCGTCTGCCTTCAGCTCAGGTCATGATCCCAGGGTCCTGGGATCGAGTCCCGCATCGGGCTCTCTGCTCCTTGGGAGCCTGCTTCTCCCTCTGCCTCTCTCTCTCTCTCTGTCTCTCATGAATAAATAAATAAAAATCTTTAAAAAAAAAAAAAAAAAAGCAGGCTGGACAGGATTTGGCCACCACCAGCCAACCTTAGTTTGCTAACCTCTGTCCTAATAATTAAAAAAGCAACTACCCCAAATCAAAAACCCCCAACCCAGCAAACAAATAAAAGAAAACCTCCAGTGCAGTAAAGAAAGGTACAATTTGAAATAATGGTATCAATACTGAAAATATTTGGCTAGCAAACCCTTTTGCAAACTACATGTTTTCTAATTTATTGCTTTCAACTGTACTGAAGAAGAACCTAATTGAAATTTTAGCTGATAGATAATAAGGAATAAATTTAGATGTTAGATCACTATATGATTGTTGGTTTATAACCTGGAAGGCATTCAGCGAATGAAGTAAAATTGAAGTTACGAAATTCATTCCATTTTCACCTACTTATTCATGTCAACAGTATTCTTTGATGTGTGTGTCTTCATTTTTTTATTTTTATTTGGAACCCAACCTGGGCCTTAAACTCACCACCCTGAGATCTAGACCTGAACTGAAATCAAGAGTCAGACACTTAACCAACTGAGCCACCCAGATACCCTGGTGCATGTAACCTTAAAAAATAGGGAAAAAAAGAAAGAAAGAAAGAAAGAAAGAAAAATGGGGCACCTGGGTGGCTCAGTCAGCTAAGCATCGGACTCATGATTTCAGCTCAGGTTATGATCTCAAGGGTCGTGGGATCGAGCCCCTGGTTGGGCTCTGTGCTGGGCATGGAGCCTACTTGGGATTCTCTCTCTCCCTCTCCCTTTGCCCCATGCCACCACCCCCAAAAGAAATAGAAATAGAATTCACGTAGAAGCTTGTATCATTCTACCAATAAGGAATATTAATGAGAAAATACAAGAACTAATTATAAAAAAAAGCAGCCCCATCTAATTTAGAGATACATTTCCAACACAATTTTACATTTCATCTTTAATAAATACATATATGTTGTTTTGTTCAATTGTATACTCCTAATAACTGTGGTTATAACTCAATCCAAACTAAACATTTCAAACACTCAGAGCCTAATAGTTATAGGAAATTGAAATGAATTTCCATTCCAATTTCTATACACACATTTATGGCAGAGATGTATGAAAGAATGATCAATAAAATATTTTTAAGAATAAATATAGTGCATTAGCACAAAATTCAATGGGGGAAATAGAATGGAATGAAAGCTCAAGGAGAAAAAGGAACAGTATAATATTCCCAATTGTCAAGAAGAGCTTATTCTTTTATTTTTTTAAAGGGGATGATGGTGACTCTCAAATTGCTGTGATATTTAGATCTCACTGGATGCACTTAAAAGAGTGATAGGACAGTTTATTTTGAAATGTCAATATTTACAACACGCCAGGGCAGCGGTTCTCAAAGTGTGGTTCCGGAGCCAGCAGCATCCAGATCACCTGGGAACTTGACAGATTCTCGGCCCGGCCCCAGCCCCACAGAACCGGAGACTCTGTGGGCCGGCGCAACCATCCGTGTTTTCACCTGTGCTCCAGGTGACTCTGACACACGCCCACGTTTGAGAACTGCTGCATCAGAAATGACCGTCTTTGGGGCGCCTGGGTGGCTCAGTTGGTTAAGCGACTGCCTTCGGCTCAGGTCATGATCCTGGAGTCCCGGGATCGAGTCCCGCATCGGGTTCCCTGCTCGGCAGGAAGCTTGCTTCTCCCTCTCCCACTCCCCCTTCTTGTGCTCTCTCTCATTCTCTCTCTCTCAAATAAATAAATAAAATCTTAAAAAAAAAAAAAACAACAAATGCATTAAAAAAAAAAGAAATGACCGTCTTTGCAGTTACTTACACTTAGAATGAATATCTTTTTATGTCCATTTAAAATATGTGAGGGGACACACAGGGTCTCACAAAAAATTATGGAGGTCCTCAGGCAAAAATGTTTGAGGACCGCCACACCAGACCCTGCACCTCTTTCTATCTTTAAACTAAAGAAGGGTTTTCTCCTGAGGAGGGGGTGGCAGATTGGGACAAGCATTGGGGACGGTTTCACGTGGAAACGAGGAAGGACTGGGACATGCACAGATTGATGAGCGTGGTGGGCAGAGAGGACAGTATGAAAAAAGCTCAGAGGTGGGGCCGCACAGGTGTGAGTGAGGAGAGAGCTGGGCTGCAGCCGGGAGTGTGGGCAGAGAGCAGTTGGAGGTAAATCTGGAAAGACAAGATCATGGTGGTGCCAGGACTTTATTTTGAGCAGGAGAAGATGTGGTCAGAGATGCACTTGGTTGCAAAGAGTCTGGCATAGATCAGATGGGAGACCGGTGGGAGGTGACGTTGGAGGCAGTGGGACTGGATGTAGGGCTGCGTCCTGGAGTCCTCACCCCGGGGGTTTACCATCCTTTCTTAGCTGGAGTGGTCTCTGCCCACCATCACTGAAAAGCGTGGGTGATGCCCATCAGGGGTATAATAGGAAATACATTTGGTCTTTGTCCCTGGTGTCTGACACAGAGCTCCTTAAACCCTTGGAATTCCCTGAGTGATGGAAGGGTCTGTTGGTATTCATAAGGAGCCCCTTTAGAGCACAGCTGAGTTTATGCTAATGAGGTGACTTAAGATGGGGCCTCTAGATAGCCTCGGGATGCATCTGGTCCTCAGAAAGACCAAGTGATTAGAAGGTTGGAACATCCAGCCCCACAAGCCCACCTCTGGGAAAGGGGGGTGGGGGGCTGTCAGTTAAGTTCTACCAAAACTCTGGGCAAGGAGATTTGATGAGCTTCTGGGTTGATGAAAGCATCCACATGCTGGGAAGGTAGTACACCCCAGTTCCATGGTGACAAAAGCCCCTGTGCAGGAAACATTTCTGGACCTTGCCCTATGCACCTCTTCACTGGGCTCCTCCTCTGTGTCCCTTATAATATCATGGCAAAGGTAATCAAATCTTTCTCTGAGTTCTCTGAACTGCTCTAGCAAATTAATCAAACCTGAGAAGGGGTTGTGGGGACTTCCGACTTAAAGCCAGTTGCTCAGAACAAAAGTTGGACTTTCAGTTGGCGTCTGAAAGGGGGACCGTGGGATTTTAGCCCTTAACCTGTGTGATCTGAGGCTACAGGTCGCATCATAACTGAGTGAAATTTGTAGGACACCCCGTAAGTGTCCCCTCAGAAACGGAGAATTGCTTGATGGTGTTGGAAAACATTCCACGCCACCCAACCCGGGGAGACCGGCAAACCCTAGGGACAATAGAGTCATGTCGCAGCTCTGAGGCAACTAAGGTCCATCTGTCGCTTTGGGCTTTAGCTTGGTGCCACGTTTGAAATTCTTGCCATTCCCTAAGCAGAGATCATGCCCACCTCCTGAGATCAATGAGATGTCTGCAAAATGCCAGGAGTTGTTTAGGCAGAAGGAATTCACAAACTCCTGGAGCACATTATCATTATCTTTGTTTCTATTTAACCAAGGACTCTCCAGGGAGACGGGCATGACATCATCAGAGCAATCTCTCATTGGCTGCCCATCCCCCAAGGGGAGGGTTCTCTTTCCAGTTGCTTAGTTCTTCTAAGTATCATTTGCCGCACAGAGGCCTGCCCTGTCACTTCCTTTTCCAGATTCAATGCCTCTGATATCATTAGGTTACGGCAAGAGAGTGAGATTAACACCATGATGGTAGATTTTAGTGGACAGAACCGCGCACCTTGGAGGAAGTGGCTCTGAGCCTCCTGCTGTCCCCTTTAAGGTTGCTTCAGGTTTTGTATCACTACATTAATTCATCATGCAATATGCATGAGGGACAAGAATAATGAAACGGTGACACTAATGCTTCTATTTAGTGTCCTATAAAATGGAATGCAAATGAATTGGTTCTGTTGGTGCATTTCATCGCAAAGCTTCCATTTACAGTTCCTGCAAGGATTGCTGTACGCGTGCTTGGGACGTTCACGTGCCATCTCAGTTTGCATCATCTGTCTCATTTCTTGAAGGTTAATAATTTAACTGTTGTTCTTTTCTTTAAGTCTCATACAATTATGGTGAAGAAAAGGAGAAAATTGTCACAATTTCTTTTCTCCAGACTTGAATTTGATGTTCCTTTTGGATGAGAAGAGTTAAAATGAACATCTCATTTTATAAAGCAACATAATTCTAAAGCGAACTTTCACTTACTCCAAAAAGCGGTTCCAATCATTGGATGATGAAAAAAAAATGTAAAGAATAAGATTTCAAAAGGATGTTATTTGAAAGTAGCCACTGGGCAGGTACTGTAATAAAACTTTTAATGACCACTTTATTTTTCATTTCTGAGCTCATCTTTAGAGAAATTACTTGGTGGTGAACGAAACCAGAGCGATGGCCTGGCAGACAAAACTCCTTGGTTTCTGAAATAAAGGTAGCATCCTCCGGTGATGAGCTGCTTCTTCTAAGTAGCCTGGCCCAATCTCCCTGAGCATTCCTTCAAGGCTGGTGGAGGCTGGTGGACGCTGGTGGAGGCTGGTGGTGGGGCATCTGACCACACCTGCCACCTTTGTTGGAACCTTGCAGGTGTGGGGTTGAGGAAGTCCTGGGAGGTACCATAAATTTACTGAGGACACACAGTCCCCGAATCAAGTGAAACTGGACCGCGGGACTCCTGGCAGGAGCCTTCCTACATACAACTCTCCCAGAGCTCCACTCCCAGCAGCTTCATGGGGCCAGGTTTCTCAGCAGCACAGCGCTCAGGAGCATCTGACCCAGCGTGTGTTTTCTTTCTCGCAAGTATACTAGTCTTTCTGGGCCACGGACCAGATTTACAGCAATGATGTCCAAAGGAACCCATCAATAAAACTGTGTTTTGTGAAGGGCTTTTATGTTTTCAGAGAGGGTTTGGGGTGATATTTTTACATCTGAATGTTAAAAGCTAATATGGCACTATGGTTCAAAGCTGAAGCTTTGGAATTACAGTGGCTTGGGCTCCTGGATTCAGCTCTTATTAGCTGTGTGGCCTTGTTAATATCTTTCTGAACCTCAATTTGCTTTTCTGTAAAATTGGGATACTAAATCCATGTTATAAGCTTGGTGTATTGGTTAAATAAGAATATGTATATACGTATATATATATACACATATATATGTATACATAAGAAGTAAGAATATATTCTTAAATATGTAAATATATATTTTTATATAAATAAGCACAGTGGCTAACAATAGTAAATATTCAAAGAAATTAAGAATCTTCTTTTTTTTTTAAAGATTTTATTTATTTATTTGACACAGAGAGACAGCGAGAGAGGGAACACAAGCAGGGGGAGTGGGAGAGGGAGAAGCAGGCTTCCCGATGAGCAGGGAGCCCGATGCGGGGCTGGATCCCAGGATCCTGAGGTCATGACCTGAGAGAAGGCAGACCCTTAACGACTGAGCCACCCGGGCGCCCAGATAAATAATCTTTTTTTTTTTTTTTAATTTTTAAATTTTTTTTTAAAGATTTTATTTATTTATTTGAGAGAGAGAGGATGAGAGAGAGCACATGAGAGGGGGAGGGTCAGAGGGAGAAGCAGACTCCCTGCCAAGCAGGGAGCCCGATGTGGGACTCGATCCCGGGACTCTAGGATCATGACCTGAGCCGAAGGCAGTCACTTAACAACTGAGCCACCCAGGTGCCCCGAAATTAAGAATCTTCTTATTAATGCTACTGTAAATTTGATCCATTGCTGAAAAGTTCCAGGTGGATGAATCCTTTTCTTTCTACAAGATAACCTAACACTGTGAATCTGAGAGAACTGGGGTGGAGAAAAAATATATTGTGGTCTCCACTTTAGGAGTCCCTCCCTTTACTCGGGTGCTGGGAGGCTGGGTCAAGGCTAATATAATTCCACTGGTGGGCAAGCCGAGGGTTTTCTGTCAGGTAGAAGGGTACGGAGGCCTGCAGAGGAGCTGAGGCATGGATCTTTCTTCTAAAGGGTTCTAACCACAGCTCTTATTTTCCCTATGGTTTCTGTCTTTTGCTGGAATTGGAAACAGTCTACTGGGCCATCGTTTTAGAAGATAGAACATTTCTAATTGTAAAAAAAAAAAAAAAAAGCTTTCTAGAGAAATGTCTCAGTTGGAGACAGAGTGGAGATTCAGATGGCTCTGGAAAGTAAAATTAGGTGACAATTATAGTCCTCCTCCCTTATCTGCAGGGGAAATATTCCAGGATCACCAGTAGATGCTGGTGCTGGTACTGAACCCTTCATATGCTATGTTTTTTCCTATGCATATGAGGGGGTTCGGGACAAGTCCCCCCAGAATGTGCCACTTTGGCATGTGGGTTAGTTTGAACTGAAGGTACTTGAGACCCTGTGGGCTCAAGAGAAACTTTTGTCCCTCCCTTAACGACACAGAAAAATCTAAACTGGGGGTCTTTCCCAGAATAAGGGGTATTACTGGAGATAAATTTTACCTGAGTGACCCATCTGCATGGCAGAGCAAACGTCTAATTACCAAACATCTGTCTTCTTATCACCCTGTGAAGTGCAGTCCTTTCCTCGGAAGTCCCAGACCCCCACCCTCTTCTCCATACTTCAGAACAACATGGATATCTGATTTGCCTGACTGTCTTAGGAATTCCCATGTCTGTGTGGATTCCCTGTACATACACTATTTTCTCCTGTTAATCTGTCTGATGGCGATTTGATTCTTAGTCAAGCTAGAAGGACCTTTGAGGGGATAGGATTTCTTTCTTTCTCTTTCTTTCTTTCTTTCTTTTCTTTTCTTTCTTTCTTTCTTTCTTTCTTTCTTTCTTTCTTTCTTTCTTTCTTTTCTTTCTTTCTTTCTTTCTTTCTTCTTTCTTTCTTTCAAGATTGTACTTATGTATTTGAGAGAGAGAGAGTCAGAGAGAGAGAGCACGAGGGTGGGGGGTGGGCAGAGGGAGAGGGAGAAACAGACTCCCCACTGAGCAGGGAGCCAGATGCAGGGCTCGATCCCAGCACCCTGGGACCATGACCTGAGCTGAAGGCAGATGCTTAACCGACTGAGCCACCCAGACGTCCTGGGGGATAAGATTTCTTGCTCCTGACACATACATACCCATGATAAAGCTCAGTTTATAAATTAGGCACAGTAAGAAATTAACAACAACAATAATAAAATGGAACAGTTGTAACAATATGCTGAAATAAAAGTTATGTGAATGTTGTTTTTCTCCCCGAATATCTTATTGTACTGCACTCACCCTTCTTTCTGTGGTGATATGAGGTGACAGATGCCTGCATGAGGAGATGAAGTGAGGTGGACTACGGAGGCGCTGTGACGCGGCCTTGGGCCACTCCCGACCCTCTGAGGAGCCTTCAGGAGGAGGATCAGTGCTTCTGGACTGCCCCTGGGTGACTGAAACCGGGGATAAGGGAGACCACTATGCTGATGTCCCTAGGGGTGAGGAGCCCCCTGGGGAGAATGGGAACATGCTGCCAGCGAGGCAGACTCCACTCAAAGGGCTGTTTTCAGAGCTGCCTCCCACACAGGCAACACTGACTTCATGCCCCGGGGAGCAGAGGGCTTTGTGCCTGAATTGAAAGGGCTTGTGACTAAGGCTTGTGGCACTCTGAGGCTCAAGAGCCCTTGTGTTGTCAACCCTCTGAGTATAAGCAGGGAATGTTCTTTTTATTATTCTTATTAAAGATTTATTTATTTATTTGAGAGGGAGGCAGAGAGAGAGAGAGAGAGAGTAGACTCCCCGCTGAGCATGGAGCCTGATGCAGGGCTCCATCTCACAACCGTGAAATCATGACCTGAGCTGAAATCAAGAGTCGGATGCTGAACTGACTGAGCCACCTGAGCCACCCAGGCGCCCCAGGGAATGTTCTTTCTTCACCAGAGACATGAGGCTTTTCTCCCACTTGGAGTTTCAGAGCCGCCCCGGCCCCACAGGCACCCAGGTGGAGAAGCAGCTCTGGGCGAGCAGAGTAACCACCAGCTTGGAGGAGCTTCTCTGGGATCAGGGTTGAGGTCCCCTCTCAGCCAAACAACTTTGAGGACACTATAAATACATACCTCGGAGATCCCCAAATATACTCCAGTGAGGGGAATCTTGATGTCACACTGGTGGAGGCTGTGAGTCATGGAGATTTAGGTGTTACTTCATATGAAATCCGATCTGTGGTCACCGGCTAGTGAAACCTGAGACATTTTGGCCACAGATACACAAAAACAATTTCCACAAGATGTATTCTTCAGGGTGTAGCACTCAATTCTCTAATTTAACCATTCATGATCATTCACTAAAAAAACAAAAACTGCTCAAGATTTAAGATGCATCTTTCAGATGCCCATTTGGTGGAAAATCCAGTCAATCACCTCACGCGGCTTTCTCCCCCACTGGATGGCAAACAGCGTGTTTCGGATGTTTAGCTCCCTTGATGGATTTGGCCAGCTGTTTGGCCGTGTGGGACAGATTTCAGTTAGACCTGTGGAATTAAGGGAGTTTCTCACTGATGGTTGCATTGTTCCTAAAGTGGCTGCACTATTCTCTCGTAAAGCAGTCTCTCTTGAGGGGTTTTCCTCACACAACCTCCAGTGCTATTAGGGATAACAAGCCCTTTACCTCAGGAACCTAGAAAACTTAAAAGCTTAGGACTCAGTCTTGGCGTCTCTTCTGACCCTGTGTGGGGAGAAGACACGTGCCTTTCTTTCAGAGTCAAGGGCTCGAAACACTGACCCAACAAAAAGGGTTTGCTGATGAACACAAAAACAGAACACTTTGAAAATATGCTTCATTGTAAGATAACTTCAGGGTATTTGAGATGATTTCACGTAGACAGCACTTGGCTTTCCCACATCATACAAGAGGAGTTACGTGAAAATGGAAAATCTTATTACAGGAAACCACAGAGGAAATTTCAGCTTGTGCCTGGAAAGCCAGATCTGAGAATTTGCAAGTGTGATGCCACAGTTGGAGTAAGGATCTGATCAATCTTTCCTCCTTGGAGTAAGTTCTTCATTTGGCATCTAGGACCTCACCCTTTCCTGCTTCTCCTTCCACCTCCTTGGTTGTTTCTCTCAGTCCCTCAGCTGGGTCCTCTGGATGCTGGCATGCTTCCCTCTCTTACCGGCACCCCTCCCCTGGTGGACATCAGGGGTCTCATGGCTTTCAATGCTATCCACATCCTGGTGCCTCTGTCTTTATATCTCAACCTGTACATTGCCCTGAGCTGCAGGCTTGCTTGACATCTCCCCTGAATGTTAAATAGGCATCTCAAGACTGACACATCTGACCCTGAGGTCCTGGACTCTTTTCCCAAATCTGTTCAATCCACATTCTTCCCCATCTCAGTTGGTGGCGAGTTCGTCCTTGCAGTTGCTCAGGCTGAAATAATTTAGAGACGCTGCAGTGAGTTGAATGGTGGCTCCCAGAAAGAGAAGTCCACATCCTAACCCCCAGTACCTGTGAATGTGACCTTATTTAGGAAAAAGATCTTTGCAGATGTAATTAAGTTGAGGATCTTCAGATGAGATCACACTGAATATCTGGGTGATATTCAATCCTCAATCCAGTGACAAGTGTCCTTATAAGAGACAAAAGAAGAGATGACATAGACGCAGAGGTGAAGGCCATGTGAGGACGAAGGAGGAGACCTGAGTCCTGCAGCCACGAGCCAAGGAGTGCCTGGGCCCCCCAGATGCTGGAAGAGGCGAGGAATAGAATATCCCCTTGAGCTTCTGGAGACAAAGCAGCCCTGCCAACTCCTTTGTTTCAGGCTTCTGGCTTCCAGAACTGTGAGAGAAGAAATTTCTGTTGTTTTCAGCCTCCAAATTTGTGGGGCTGTGTTATAGTGGCCTCGGGAAACTAACACGGTCATCTTCAGCCTTTCTCTCTCTTTCTCTTGAGACTCATGTCCCATCTCACAGCAAATCCTCTGAACCATGACAGTGGATTTCCTTTTTCTTTTTCTATTTCTTTTCTTTCCTTTTCTTTTCTTTTCCCCTCCCCCTTCCTCCTCTTCCCTCTCTCTTTCTCTCTCCCTCCCTCCCTCTCTCTCTTTCTTTCCCTCCTTCCCTCCCTCCTTCCCTTTTTTCTTTCTTCCTTCCCTCCCTCCCTCCCTCCCTTCCTTCCCTCCCCCCCTTCCCTCCCTCCTTTCTCTCTCCCTCCCTCCCTCCCTCCCTCCCTCCCTCCCTCCCTCCCTCCCTCCCTTCCTTCCTTCCTTCCTTTCTTTTCTTTCTTTCTTTAATGCAAGTGCCGACTTAAGCTTTGATGACTGAGGCATCCACTTCAAAGATGGCCATCTCAAAAAACATGAAAAACACACTGCCAGCCACAGGACCAGGTAAAGAGCCAGGCCACCTTCCCACATGGAGGCTCCTTTGTTTTAGAGGTCTTGGTTGATTTCAGTAACTGACCATTTGGACCACTTGTTTTTTGCTCTTCCCACATTTTAAATCCCTGCTCTTGAGTTTTTAATTCAACCATGAAGAATGAGCCTGGTGAAACCCTAGGTAACCGCCCCCAAAACCTCAGGCCTGTGCCCCCTCTGGGCCAGCGATCTTGCTGTGTGGCGCCAGGTGTGCTAGGCAATTTCCAGGTCCCATAAGTAATAAACCTCTGTTTTTTTCAAAGTTTCCTGATGGTTATTGCTAACAGATGTCTTACGATCATAGCAAGAACCACAATGGCTGGTCCAACCACACCATTGGTTATTGGTAGACTGAGACTGGCACACAAAACATCCTATTTTCAAAATAGACCCAGAATCTGATGACTTCTTACCACCTCCATTGCTATCTACCTGGCTTGAGCTCTCAGCATGTCTTACCTACGGTATTGCAATCCCACTAGTCTCTCTGGCTCTGCTTTTGAGCCCCAGCAGTGATCCTTTCAACACAGAAGTCAGAACATGTCATTCCTCCAGCTACCATCTCAGGGTAAGAGCCAAAGTCTTCCTAAGAATGGGCTGCCATGGCCTTCATGATCTGGGCTGGCTTCTTATGTCTGTAACCTTGTCTTAGACTACTTCCCCCTTACTGCCTCTGATCCAGCCACTATGGCTCCTCTGCTCTTCCCTGTCCATATCAGTCATACTCCTACTGCAGGACCTTTGCACTCACTTATTCTTTTGTCTGAAATGTTCTTCCTCCAGACACTTACATAACTAATTCCCTTATCTCATGCAAGTCTTACATATCATCTTCTCATACTCTGACAACCTTATTTACAATTACAACCCTTATCCATGCTCCGTCCTCTTTCTCCGTAGCTCTTATTGCCATCTAAATACCACATATCTTACTTGTTCATTTTATTTACCACTTCTCTTCACCTGCTAGAAGGTGAGATCCCTATGGAGAGGGAATTTGGGGGAACTTTTTTGTTCACTGCAGTAACTCCATCCTCTAGAACAAGGCTGAGTACATAGTCAGTAAATATTTTTTAATGAATAATTGAAAATCAGAAAGCCTCAATGCAGTGGTCTATAGGAATAAATGCAACAAAATGGCACATCCTTGCTATCTTATGTTCCCATTCATCTTCTGGAGACCAAGAAAAGGGAGAGAATTCCATACCACACAAGACGTATTTATATATTTATTTATTTTAAATGTTTAATTGTAGTAAAATACACAAATTACTATCCTAAACAATTCTCTTTTTTTTGAAGATTTACTTATTTATTTGAGAGAGAGAGAGAGCATGAGCAGAAGGGGCAGAGGGAGAGAGAATCTCAAGCAGACTCTGCACTGAGCACAGAGCCAGACATGGGGCTCTGTGTGGGGCTTGATCTCACAACCCTGAGATCACAACTTGAGCCAAAACCAAGAGTCGGATGCTTACCCAACTGCGCCCCCAGGCACCACCCCCATCCTAACCATTTTTTTTTTTAAATTTTATCTATTTATTTGACAGAGAGAGAGAGAGATTAAGCATGAGCAGGGGGAGTGAGAGGGAGATGCAGGGCTTGATCTCAGGACCTTGAGATCATGACCTGAACCAAAGGCAGCCACTTAACTGACTGAGCCACCCAGGCGCCCCATCCTAACCATATTTAAGTATACAGTCCAGTGGTGTTAAGTACATTCATATCTTTGTATAACCATCACCACCGTCCATCCACAGAACTCTTCACATCTTGCAAAACTGAAATTCTATACCCATTAAACAATAACTCCTCATTCTTCCCCCCCAACTCCTGACAACCACCATCCTACTTTCTGTCTTTAAGACCTTGATTACTCTATGGACCTCACATGAGTGGAATTGTATAATATTTGCTTATTTGTGGCTGGCTTATTTCACTTAGCATTACTTCCTCAAGTTTCATCTATATTGTGGCATGTGTCAGAATTTTATTCCTTTTTAAGTTGAAAAGTTGTGTTTTCCAGTAGCGCCTATTCCAATTGGGCTTCTCAGGAGTGATCCAACCCCTCTCACCACATTCACTGCCTGTCCAGCTTAGGACAAGTCACCAAACTCGACTCCAGAGGGAAGCCATGATGTTGAAAACCACGTATCACAGGGTTTCCCACAAGCTGTTTCCCAAGATGTCAACCAGCTTTGCTGGGCCCACTGCTGGGATGGCAGAGGGAACTGGGCAGGGTTATAGGCTGGAAAAAGCCCTCTCCTGCCACAGCATCCTTTGTAGAACTCACCCACTTATCCCTACATGATCTCTTTAAGGGGCTTTGCTCCCATTTCAACTCATCATTTCATGAAATAATCTCTATAAACCCTGAGATGGGTTTATAGAGATGCCGCTCAGATGGCAAGCAGTCTGTGCAACCAGAATTAAAGGACTGTCATAGGGAACTTCTCTCCCTGGAAGAAGTGACCCTCTGGCTTAAGCAGAGGGGGTGAAATTGGGCAAAGAGGAACAATCCTTATTGCTGGCAGTGAAGTGCTGTGAGGCTATCAAATAATAATTAGAAAACAATACATGTATATATTTTCTATGTGCCAGAGGCTATTATAAGTGCTTTTCAACATTGACTCATTCAGTTCTCTTAACTTTATTTTATGTATGCATGTAAGAACATTTATATATGATCCTTTTAACAGAATTTTAAGTGTACAGTGCAGTATTGTTATCTATAGGAATAATATTGTACATCTTGCAGAACTGAAATTTTATGTACATTGATTAGTAACTCCCCATTTTTCCCTTATGCCAGCCCTGGGAACCACCATTCTATTCTCTGCCTCTATGAGTTTGACTTTTTTAGATACCTCATATAAGTGGAATTATGCAGTAGTTGTCCTTCTGTGATTGACTTATTTCACTTAGCATATACTCCCAAAGTTCATTTATGTTGTTGCACATTGTAGGATTTCCTTCTTTTTAAAGGCTGAGTAATGGGCGCCTGGGTGGCTCAGTTGTTAAGCGTCTGCCTTCAGCTCAGGTCATGATCCCAGGGTCCTGGGATTGAGTCCCACATCAGGCTCCCTGCTTGGCAGGAAGCCTGCTTCTCCCTCTCCCACTCCCCCTGCTTGTGTTCCTGCTCTTGCTATCTCTGTCTCTGTCAAATAAATAAATAAAATCTTAAAAAAAAATAAAGGCTGAATAATATTCCATATATTCTTTATCCATTCAACTGTGGATGGACATTTAGGTTGTTTCCACATCTTGGCTATTGTGAACAATGCTGCAATAACATGAAAGTGCTAATATTTCTTCATTTTGATTTTCATTCTTTTGGATAAATAGCCAGAATTGGAATTGCTGGATCATATGAAATCTATTAAAAAATGTTGAGGCACCTCCATACTGTTTTCCATAGCAGCTGCCCCATTTGGCATTCTCACCAACAGTACACAAGGGTTCCAACTTCTCTACATCCTTGCCAACACTTGTCTTTTGTTTTTTGATGATAGCCATCCTAATAGGTGTGAGGTGATATCTCATTTGGTTTTGGTGTGCATTTCCTTGATGGTTTGTGATGTTGAACATCATGTACCTGTTGACCATCTGTATGTCTTCTTTGGGGAAGTGTGTATTGAAATCTTTAGCTCATCTTTAAATCAAGTTACTAGGGATGCCTGGGTGGCTCAGTCAGTTGAGTGTCTGACTCTTGGTTTCAGCTCAGGTCATGATCTCAGGTTGTGAGATCAAGCCCCACATCAGACTCCGTGCTCAGCAGCAGAGTCTTCTTGGGATTCTCTCTCCTTCTCTGTCTGCTCCTCCCTCCATCTCCCCGCCCCCCGCTCTCACTCTCTCTCTCAAATAAATTTTAAAAATCTTAAAAAAATAAATCAAGTTATTAGTTGCTTTGCTGTTGAGCTGTAGGAGTTCATTATGTATTTTGGAAATTAACCTCTTATCAGATATATGGTTGGCAAATATTTCTCTTATTCCATAGGTTGCCCTTTCATTTTGTTTGTGGTTTCATTGGCTGTGCAGAACCTTTTGAGTCTGATATAGTCTCACTTTCTAATTTTGCTTTTGTTGCCTATGCTTTTCATGTCATATCCATGAAATCATTGCCAAGACCAATGTCATGAAGCTTTCCCCCTATGTGTTCTTTTAGGAGTTTGCAATTTCAGGTCTTATGTTTAAGTTTCATTTTCAGTTGATCTTTGTGTGTGGTTTAAGATACAGGTCCAATTTCATTATTTTGCATGTGGATATTTAGTTTTTCCAAAACCATTTGCTGAAGAGACTACCCTCTCCCCAATGTGTATTCTTGGCACCCTTGTCCAAGATCAGTTGACCCATACATGTGTGGATTTATTTCAATGTTATCTACTGTGTTCTATTGATCCATACATTTGTCTTTTTGCCAGTACCATACTGTTTTAAGTGCTGTAGCTTTGTGATATCTTTTGAAATCAGGAAGTGATGCTTCTTGCTTTGTTCTTTTTCAAGACTGTTTGGGCTATATGGAGTTAACGGGGTTCTTTACCGCCTTTTTACAAATAAGGAATAGGAAGCATAGGCGATAAAGTGACTTTCCCAAGGGTGTAGAACTAGTAAATGGCAACACCTAGTTTCAAACCCAGGGAGTCTGATATTGAAATTTATACTCAACTATTATACTCTATTGTCTCTCAAGTCTTTAAAACCATCACCTCACCTCTCTGCCTCATTCATATGTATATGTTTCTCAACTTATTTCTCTCTAGAAAAAAACAAACTGTAAAATCTCATCAACTGAAGAATCATCTTGCAAACAGTTGCATCTTCCAGAAAGCAGTTGCATCATGAGGCTTAATTCTGGCCCTTTGTAAGAAGCCAATTAAGGATGTCAGTGTCTCCTGGGTATATACCGATGTATAGTGCTTTGAACAAATAGGAGAGTGAAACTATGAATATAGAAAACAAAGTCAGAAGGTGGTTGTTTACATTACAAAAGGATTCTTTAATTTAGAAAAGAAACCAGTATTGAGTGCCTATAAACAGCAACTCCCTAGTGCAAATGAGGGCTTGTTTGTTTGACTAAATGCTTAGGGTCAGAAAAGCTTCAAACTAAGATGTTTTTAGGTCAATGTGATCTTTTGAAGATTAATCAGAAATGATGGTGAATTATCGCTGAAATGATTATGTAATTGGTGAGAAAAGAGAATTTACTTACTCTCTCCTCTCAGATCGTCTTAAAATACACTTTGGAAGACACATCTTTGACATGAAGCTAAGCAGACTCGTACACGCCGTTGCCGTGTGGAACAGTCTGGCATTACAGCTCACACGGAATGAAAACTGGGAGACAGTGTAGTTGTCAGCATTTTCATAAGCTCCGTTGACAGGCGGCCAGACCAGAACTTATTTACAGACAGCACACATCCCAGTCTTTTTTATGTGTGTGGTTTGTTAAAGAATAACAACTTATTTCCTCTCACGAGGAAGGTTTAAGGGCTTTAGAGAGCACTATGTCTTAGTGATTGTAAGCAGTTGCTTACAAAACGTTGGCTTTCCAAATGCTAATTAAATGTGACCATAAAAACCACGGCTATTGGAGGAGAAAATGCTGTGGCCAACATAACCTGAAATTTTGTTATTTCACAAGAAAATCTTAGTATTCAAAACACTCAATAGGACATCTGCAAAGCCTTTGGAGGTTATATGCTTTTTGTAACTTTTTTTTTATTTTATGCTCAAACACGTAATTCCAGTAGATTTCTTTTAACTGTAAAGATGAAATTCAATTTCTCCATAATGAGAAAAATCCCATACAGCAGCAGGTAACTAGATGTGTGTCAATCCGGATAGATTTAGAACAAGAAACAACTCATTTCTGGCACCAGAGGGCGCCAAAGCTCAAGTTGCTAGGAAGACTGCAAGCCCCAGGGTCCCGGCGTCAGGGGTGAGAAAGCCCGCGCAAGGTCATTCTGTGGCCTTCAGACGCGGCCTTCCCTAATTATTTCAGAGGACTGAGAATGTCTCCTATAAGGAATAACTTCTCTAGCTTGTTTTTTTGTTTGTTGTTTTTGTTTTTGTTTTTTTTTACCTCAGTCTACTATTTAACAGTCTCCTGGCCAAGAAATTCTCAATACCATTTGTTCATCCAGCTCATAGATATTTATTGAGCACCTATTATGCACCAGGCTCTGGGAACTCAGAGGCAGACAAGAAAGGCAAAGTCCCTGCCCTCATGAATCTGTGGTCTACAGGGGAAGACTGACTTCAAACAAACCCCCACAACAGAGTGTGACATGGGCAGCCAGGGGCCATGGGAGCAGAGAGCAGGGGACTAACCTCATCCGTGAAGTCATGGTCATGTATTGGTTTTCTGCGGCTTCTGTAACAAATGATCACAGCTGGGTGGCTTAAAACAACACAACATTATTCTCTCACGGTTCTGGAAGCCAGAAGTTGAAACAAGGTGTTGGCCGGGCCACTCTCCCTGCCAAGGGACTCCGGAAGAATCTGTTCCTCGTCTCTCCCTCATCTGGTGACTCCAAGCATTCCTCGGTCTGTGGTTGCATCATCTGCCTCTGTGGTCATGTTACCTCTTCCACCTCTCTGTGGTCTTCTCCCTTGTGTGTCTACATTATAAATACATTTGATTGCATTTGGGGGCATGTCATGGATCGAATCGTGTGTCTCCTGCCCTCCCCCTGACCAAATCCACATGGAAACTCTAACCTCTAATGTGACCATGTTTAGAGATAGAGTCTTTAAGATAATTAAGGTGAAATGAGGTTATAAGAGTGGGGCTTTAATTCAATAGAACTGGTGTTTTTAAAAGAAGATGAAAAGATACAAGAGTCTCTCTCTCTCTCTCTCTTTCTCTCCCCGTGCAAAGAAAGACCTTGTAAGGACACAGCAAGAAAGCACCTATCTACAAGCCAGGAAGAGAGGGCTCTTTAGAAACCAACCTGCCAGCACCTTGATCTTTGGACTTAGAGCATCCCGAACTATGAGAAAATCAATTTCTATTATTTAAGCCACCCAGTCTGTGGACTTCTGTTATGGCAGTCCAAGCAGACGAATACAAGGCCCACCTGGATAATCCAAAATAATCTCTCAAGATTCTTAGCTTAATAACATTGTTCGCCATATAGGGTAATATTTGCAGGTTGTGGGTCTTAGGACAATGGCCAGACTTTAGACAGGAAATGACCTGGAGAGTAACTGAGTTCATCCAAGAAGAATTTGGAGAGTGAAGACAGAGAAGAGCTTAGGGCAAAGCCCTAGGAGAAAATACAAGACTAAATGCATCCTTTGAGGGTGGAGGGATCTAGAAAGAAGACTGGAAAGGAGACTGGCAAAGGAGAGGAGAGGCAGAGAATATTTGAGATCAAGAGAGAGCTGGTGTCACAGAAGGTGAGAAAGCAGGGCAGAGTCTGCAGTGGCCTGATGCTGCCTGGAGGTCAAGAAAGGAACAAACGAAAGAAGGTTTGACTGCAGAAAGCTTTAACCTGGTCAGTGGGTGGTTCCGGGGAAAGCCATTCTGGTGCTCACGGAGCCAGAGCTGGAGTGGGATGGGTGAGGGGGTGGATGGAGAAAACAGGTCTTTCATAGAGGGGCAGGAGACAGATTAGAAGTGGGGACTCAGGGAGATTTTTATCTTATTTTTTAAGATGAGAGAAAATGAACATGTTTAAATATGAATGGGAAGAGTCTACAGAAAGGGAGAGACTAAAGATAAAAAGAGGAGCCAGTCCATCCCTGAAAAGTGATTGAGGAGGGGTCCAGAGCTCAGGAGGGTAGAATGGATGAAGGTGACCTTGAGTGTTGTAACTAGAGGGAAAGTGGAAGAAGGCAGGGGGTGAAGACTTGGTGGGAAATGTTATAGATGTTCTTTTCTGGCAAGATCTATTTCCGCCTGGGTGGTCGGGGGAGTGGGGCGGGGGGATCTGCTGGGGGTGCAGGGGGTGGGGTTTGAAGCAATCACCCTGGAGATCAGGAGAGAGTTGACTCAAGAAACAAGGTGGGGCTGTCAACATCAGAGATGTTATCTCTGAGTAAACTAGTTGGAAGGGTAACAAGTTATGGTTCTGTGTATTATTTTAGAGGAGGAGCGGGGCTGGTGGGACAAGGTCAAGGTGTGTCCATGAAATGAGGAGCTCTGGTCAGCAACATGGATCTTAAGGTCACCTAAGATGCTGACAGCTCTTGGGGTAGATAGAAAGAGCTCAAAGCAGGTGCCAAGATCTTTACTGGAAGACAGAAGCCTGTGTGGCTTAAAGGCAAGTAAATAGAAGAGCCTTGGTTGCAGGAGGCTGGACTGGGGACAGGTATTCCTCTGGCTGGTGAAGGTCTGCAAACCGGTGTAAAGAGTGGCTATGTTTTTTCAAACTGTGATAAAAACTCATTAAAATGTCTTAGCTAAAAAATTACCAAAAATTCTCTACCAACTTATCCAGTCAGTTGTGCAATAAGTGGGTGCAGCAGGGAAAAAAAACCCCGCAGAACGGTCAATGGTTTTTTCATAAAGGCATTCCTTTAAAATAAGTGTCAATGACTCCTGTCCAAAGCCAAACAGTTCTTTACATTATAAACTGGTTTGTATTACCAGTTTCTTTTATTCTAAGTGTGTTTAATCCAGAGTTGGCTAAATGTCTACTTTAAATGCCACACTTAAGCCTCATTATTCATTTCTGGCTCAGTGGAGATGGAACAAAGCTGACCACTGTACTCATCATCAGAGCGTTAATATCCTTATTGAAGACAGCTATTAATTTCACACACCCTGCCTGTTTTTTCCCAAGCCAAATCCTGCTTCTGTTACCTCTTTCACAGTGTATACCCCTTAATAAGTTTATATGTAGCCTACCAATCCCCCTTTTAAAAAGCAAGAGCTTTGATAGAACCATTATTTATTAAGCATGTCTAAAGTCAGGTCACTACTTGAGCACTGGAGAGATCATGCTTAGGAAAAGTCCTACTATAGCAAGGAATTTGTATTCTTTTGCAGATACAATTTTTGCTATCCCAGGGGCAAGCCAGGGTCTCTCTTTTTCTGATCTTTAGCAGAAGAAAATTAGTCCAGGATGAGTTTATTTTTCCAAACGTCTCTGGTGGCTAGCTCAATTCAGCAGTCCCAGCAAGTCTATGCCGTTAAATGAGAATTTCCAATGTGCCAGGCTCTGGGCTAAATATCTTATATACACCCAATTTAAACATCACCAAACCCCCATAAGGTAGGTATTTTTATTATCCTCATTTTATGGACAAGGACACAAGCCCAGAACTTGAATACATGCCTGATGGGTACAAGCAAATGAAAAGCAGAACTTGAATTCAAAGTTAGATCAGTCCAAATCCAAAATCCATGCTATGAATGAACTGTTTCCTACTGTGGTAAGAATGCAGGGTGTGTGTGTGTGTGCATGTGTATGAGAGTGAGAAAGAGAGAGAGATTTTCGGTGAGGATTTGGGAAGACAGGAACAGGCATAGAGAGAATAAAGAGTATGTGAAAGGTTTGGGAACAAGTGAGACAGAGAAGCACTAGAACTAAGGAAAAGAAAGTAAAGAAGCACAGATATAAGCATGGCAAAACTACGAAATGAGGTGTGGGAGACCTTTATCCCTTTGAGAATATGCTTTTTTGATTTTTTACTCCATGAAAATCCCAAAGGATTTGGGATTTGGGACTGCCTAGAATAAATTTTTAATATTTACTTGTGTATTTATGTATGTATGTATTTATTTTTATTTATTTTTTAAAAGATTTTAAAAATTTATTTGACAGAGAGATAGAGAGAGCCAGAGAGCACAAGTGGGGGAATGGCAGAGGGAGAGGGAGAAGCAGGCTCCCCGCTGAGCAGGGAGCCCGATGCTATGATCTGGGGCTCCATCCCAGGACCCTGGGATCATGACCTGAGCCGAAGGCAGACGCTTAATGACTGAGCACCCAGGCGCCCCAGTAATCATCTCTTTTTCATGAGTGAAAGGACTATAATTCGAAGCCCTGCCTTTCTTTAGCTTGTGAGCAGGAAAGTGACTATTGCTAAGCCCGTCAGATGTTCATCTTTGGCATTCGACTCTTCGATGTGCCATCCTATGTCAGTGGCAGGTCCTCAAGAGAATTTTCCTGCTATTACCCTTTGAGTTTAAATCTGGACTCATTTATAGTCCATTGATCTATATGTCTTTCCTTATGCCAGAACCACAGTCTTGATTATTGTTGCTCTATAGTAAGTTTTTAAATTGACAAGTATGAGTCCTCTAACTTCGTTCTTATTTTGCAAGATTACTTTGGTTATTCTGGGTCCCTTGCATTTCCATTTGAATTTTGGGATCAGTTTGTCCATTCGATTCAGAAAAAAAAAAGCAGTTGAGATTTTGACAGGGATTGCGTTGAGTCTGTAGATAATTGGGGGAGTGTTGCCCTCCTGATGACATAATCTCCCAATCCATGAACTCAGGACGTTTTTACACTTATTTAGGTCTTCTTTAATTTTTTCAATGATGCCTTATAGTTTGCAGGTACACATCTTACATTTCTTTTGTTAAATTTATTCCTCAGGGGGCTCCTGGGTGGCTCAGATGGTTAAGCGTCTGCCTTCAGCTCAGGTCATGATCCCAGGGTCCTGGGATCAAGCCCCGCATTGGGCTCTCTGCTCAGTGGGTAGTCTGCTTCTCCCTCTCCCTCTGCCTGCAGCTCCCCCTGCTTGTGCTCTCTCTCTCTCTGTCAAATAAATAAATAAAATCTTTTAAAAATTTATTCCTCAATATTTTTTTTGATGCGACTTAAATGGAATTGTTTTCTTCATTTCCCTTTGGGGTTGTTCTCTGTTAGTATACAGAAATACAGTTGACTTTTGTATATTGATATTGTTCCTTACAACCTTGCCAAACTCAGTTATTAGCTCAATAGTTTTTTGGGTGGATTATTTAGGATTTACTGTATACAAGATTATGTCATCTGCAAACAGAAATAGTTCTATTTCTCCTTTTCCAACTTTTATTTTACTTTCTTGCCTAGTTGCCCTGGTATAACCTATAGTACAATGTTGAATAGAGGTGGCAAGAACAGACATTCTTGTCTTATTTCTTTTTTTTAAATATTTTATTTATTTATTTGACAGAGAGAGAGCACAAGCAGGGGGAGAAGCAGGCAGAGGGAGAGGGTGAAGCAGGCTTCCCGCTGAGCAGGGAGCCTGATGCGAGGCTCGATCCCAGGACCCTGAGATCATGACCCGAGATGAAGGCAGATGCTTAATGACTGAGCCACCCAGGCGCCCCTCTTGTCTTATTCCTGATCATGGAGGGAAAGCATTCAGTTTTTTACCCCTAAGTATGATGTTAGCTGTGGGTTTTTCGTAGTTGCCTTTTATTAGGCTGAGGAAGTTCCCTTCTATTTCTAGTTTGTTGAGTATTTTTACCATGAAAGGAAGCAGGTGTTGAATACATGAAAAAGACCTGTGTTCCATCTATCTTTTCCCTTGTATGTGGAGCAGACCCACTCTTGTTAGAGCAGAGTCAGGGAAAAGCATATTGATAGGGACCCTGTTGCTAGAGCTTTGATATACATTATAGGATGCTGTATCCATTAGGGTTATCTTTGAATGTAAAGAATACTGACCTCAGGGGCTAAGCCATATCATGGCTCAGTTTTCTGATGTAACAAACAGTTTGGAGGTGGTCAGTCAAGGGATAGATGTTCATAGATGTTGCCAAGGACCCAGGACCCTTCCAGATTCCTACTCTACCCTCATTAGATTTGGCGCTCATCTTTACTGAATGGCTGTCCACCTCCATGACCACATCTGTGTTCCGTGAGGGAAATAGAGGAAAGGAGTGTAGGGCAATAGGGAAGAAGTAGGTGAGTCTGTGCTTTTTTTTTTTTTTTAAACTATGAAAACAGTAGTATTTCCAGAAACTCCATTCAGCTGAGATTTCTGCTTTAATGTCATTGATCAAAATGAGTCACAGGGTCATCTCTAGTTGCAAGGGAGAAATGAATATTTTTAATGAGGCACATTGCTACCTGTTTAAAAATTACGGGTTCTATTGGCTAGGAAGAAGGGGAGAATGGATATTGCTTAAGTTATTAGCTTATAAGTAGAATTGCTGGGAGTTAAACATAGGCAGTTTGATTCCAAAGTCCATACTTTGTGTTATGGATTATGATAATCAATAAATGTATTTTCCCTTTATTTATCCAATCAATCATTAGATATTTATTTATTGGGCTTAATATACACCGATAAACAAAACAGATAAACCCTCTGTTCTTTTAAAGGTTTACCTTACAGTGGGGGATAGAGTAGGGGCCAAGAAAATAAAACAACTGACAATTAACACATTAAACATACTAAATAAGCCAATCATAAAGTATGTTGGAAGGTGTTAAGTATAATACAAAAAAGGTAATAGAGCAAGGGTAATGGGGACTGGGAGTGGGTGTATGTGGATAGGATTCATTGAGAAGGTGGGTTTGAGCACAAATTGAAGGTGGAGAAATTCTTTGGAATCCTATCCAATTCCCTTTTTTCTATACTTATAAATATTTCTCAGTGAAATTTAAGCCAGTCTAATATCTGTTACCTCCCATCTATAAGGTGATACTGAATTTACAGCACTCTCTGTAGTCTCCTTTGAATGTTCACTAAGCAGAGGACTCAAACTGAGATATCAAGTTACTGGAAACTGTAACCAATAATATATGGTTGGACTCAACTAGAACAGTAGGTGAAAACAGATATTCCTCCCCCCATATCTGATCTACATACATGTGTTGACTCAATCCAAAGGCCATCTATGAAACTCAGGGGCAAGGTAAACGTAAGTGAACTGGCCTAGAGACCCAGAGGAGAAGCTATTGAAAAGCAAAGCCAAACACTTTGTTCTCAGGCCTTGGCTGCCATGCAAATATCTTCCCGTGCAATCAGCATGATAATACCTGAGAAGTATTGAGGGTTTTGGGGGGGTGGGTTTTGTTTTCGCTTTAGATGCTTGGTGTCTTGACATAAAATATTGATTGAATTCTTTTGAGAAATATTTTGATATGTCAATTGTTACCAAAAAAAGGAACTAAATTGGTGTCGACATTAAGTGTCTGGGCTGAGCCTCCTGTTTGTTTCAAGCCTTCCCTGGATTGGAAACTCTTGTGAGGCCAGGGGATGTGTCTGTCTTGGTGATGCTCAATACTTCTTTGTTGAATTAAAGGAGATAAAAAGGAAGGAAGAAGAAAAGAAAAAAAAGTCAAAAGAAAGAAAGGAAGAAAGAAAAGAAATGAAATTCTCTTTATTCGATGGCCTTAGATATACTGCGTGGTATTTGAGTAGAGGACGGTAATGTTAAGCCTTTGCTGCAGGGACAAACATTTGCTTAACTTTCACACTGTGTGTGTACTAATTGTTTTTTACTAAGACAATTGTGAAAGAGGAATTTGTGCTTGAGAAGTCTGACACTAATTTACTCTTTTTTTTTTTTTTTAAGATTTTATTTATTTATTTGACAGAGAGAGACCCAGCGAGAGAGGGAACACAAGCAGGGGGAGTGGGAGAGGGAGAAGCAGGCTCCCTGCCGAGCAGGGAGCCCGATGCGAGGCTCCATCCCAGGACCCCGGGATCATGACCTGAGCTGAAGGCAGACACTTAACGACTGAGCCACCCAGGGCCCCAATTTACTCGTCTTTAAAACATTAAAGTATAGGGGTGCCTGGGTGCCTCAGATGCTTAAGCATCTGCCTTTGGCCCAAGTCATGATCCTAGAGTCCTGGGATCAAGCCCCACATCAGGCTCCTGGCTCAGCGGAGAGTCTGCTTCTCCCTCTCCCTCTGCCTTTCTCCCTGCTCATGTTCTCTCTCTGTCTCTCTCTCTCTCTCTGTGTCTCTTTGTCTCGAATGAATAAATAAAATCTTTAAAAAAAAAGAAAACATTAAAGTATAATTGAGCTGCAACATTGTATTAGTTTTGAGTGTACAACATAATGCTTTGACATTTGTATTCATTGTGAAACAGTCACCGTATTAAGTATATTTACGATCTGTCTCCATACAAAGTTACATTTATTTTCTTATGATGAGAACTTTTAAGATTTATTTTCTTAGCAACTTTCGAATTTGCGATATAATATTATTGACTATCGTCCCCATGCTGTACATTCCATTCCATGACTTATTTATTTTATAACTTGAAGTTTGTACCTCTTAATCCCCTTCACTCATTCACTTCTTTGTAAACATGCCTATGCAGGTCCTCTGCCCATTTTTTGATTGGATTTTTTTGTTGTTGTTACTGAGTTATATGAGTTCTTTATATATTTTGGACATTAACCTGTCATTGGGTATATGGTTTGTAAATATCTTCTTCCATTCGATAGGTTGCCTTTTTATTTTGTTGATGGTTTTCTTCACTGTGTAGAAGCTTTTTAATTTGATGTAGTCCCATTTGTTTATTTTTGCTTTTGTTGCCATTGTTTCTAGAGTCAGATTCAAAAAGATATTGCTAAGACCAATGTCAAGGAGCTTACCATTTACGTTTTCTTCTAGGAGTTTTATGGTTTCTGGTCTTACGTTCAAGTCTTTAATCCATTTTGAGTTTATTTTTGTATATAGTGTAAGAAAGCGATCCAGTTTCATTCATTTTGCATGTGGTTGTCCAATTTCCCCAGCACCATTTGTTAAAGAGATTGTCCTTTCCCCATTGTATATTCTTGCCTCCTTTGTTGTGATTTAATTGACCATATATGCATGAGTTTATTTCTGGGTTCTGTATTCTGTTCATTGATCTATGTGTCTACTTTATGCTGATACCATACTGTTTTGATTACTATAGGTTTATAATCAAAAGTTTGAGATTAGGGAGCATGATACCTCCAGCTTTGCTCTTTTTTTCTTAGGGTTGCTTAGGCTATTCAGGATTTTTTTATGGTTCCATACACATTTTAGGATTGCTTGTTCTATTTCTGTGAAAAATGTCATTGAAATTTTAATAAAGCTTGCATTGAATCTGTAGATTGTTTTGGGTAGTGTGGACATTTTTAACCATACTAATTCTTTTAATCCATGAGCATGGAATATCTTTCCATTTATTTGTGGTTTCTATAATTTTTTTCATCAGTGTTTTATAGTTTTTAGGGTACAGGTCTTTCACCTCCTTTGTTAAATTTATTCCAAGGTATTTTATTCTTTTTAGTGCAGTTGTAAAGGGGATCATTTTCTTAATTTTTCTGAGAGTTCATTGTTAGTGTATAAAAACACAACAGATTTTTGTATATTGATTTGTATACTGCAACTTTACTGTGAATTTGTTTATTCTAGCAGTTTTTTTGGCAGAGTCTTTAGGGTTTTCTATATATAAAACCATGTTGTCTGTGAATAATGATAATGTTACTTCTTCCTTTCCAATTTGGATGATTTTATTTTTCTTACCTAATTTGTCTGGCTAGAACTTTCAATACTATGTTGAATAAAAGTGGCAAAAGTGGGCATCCTTGTCTTGTTCTTGATCTTAAGGGAAAAGCTTTCAGCTTTATGCTCTTAAATATGATGCTAGCTGTGGACTTGGCACATACGGCTTTTATTATGTTGAGGTATATTCCACATAGTTTGAGGCTTTTTTTTCCGTCCTTAAACCAGGTTAAGTTTATTTTTTTAATTTTTAAAAAAATATTTATTTATTTTAGAGAGAGAGAGCACATGCATGTGTGCATGTGAGTGGGGGGGAGGGACAGAGGAGAGGGAGAGAGAATCCTCAAGCAGACTCCCCGCTGAGTGCGTATCCTGATGTGGGGCTCGATCCCAGGATCCGGAAATCATGACGTGAGCTGAAATCAAGAGCCAGCCGCTGACATCATTTTGGGAGGAAGTACGTGCCTAATGAAATAAAAATAAGGTATCACAACTCCAAAAAGTTGTGAATCTTGGGAGTGAATCATCTTCCTGATAAAGTGGATCAGAGCAATGATGGGCAGTCCTGCATCAAAAATTTAAAATATGATCTGGCATGGGCTAGAATGTTCACATCAACACTGTACATGTGATCACAAACCAGACCACTCAAAGGATCTGATCAGTAGAAGTGATATATATATATATATATACACACATATATATATGTGTGTATATATATATATATAAATAAATAAACAACAGAATACAACAATGAGTGCAAAGTCAACAAACTATAACATACAACATGGTTAGCTCTCCCAAACATAACGTTGAGTAACAAAAATGACATAAAAGAGTATACACTGGGGTGCCTGGGTGGCTCAGTTGATTAAGCGACTGCCTTCGCTCAGGTCATCATCCTGGAGTCCTGGGATCGAGTCCTGCATCGGGCTCCCTGCTCAGCAGGGAGTCTGCTTCTCCCTCTGACCCTCCCCCTTCTCAGCCTCGCTCTCTCATCCTCTCTCTCAAATAAATAAATAAAATCTTTTTTAAAAAATTTTTTTCTTTAAGATTTTATTTATTTGACAGAGAGAGACACAACAAGAGAGGGAACACAAGCAAGGGGAGTGGAGAGGCAGAAGCAGGCTTCCCGCTGAGCAGGGAGCCCGGTGTGGGGCTCGATCCCAGGATCCTGGGATCATGACCCGAGCTGAAGGCAGACACCCAACGACTGAGCCACCCAGGTGCCTCAATAAATAAAATCTTAAAAAAAAAAAAAGAGTATACACTGTGTGGTTCTATTTTTTATGCAAGTTCAGACTGAGGCAAAGCAGACTGTCATGGTTAGAAGCCAGTCAAGGTTGTGGTTACACCTGAGGAGGCAGAGGCTGAAAGGGACATGAAGGGCTCCTGGGTGCTGATCATAGTCCAACTCAGGACCTGGCTGTGTCTAAGGCTGACTACTATGATTTGTGCATTTTCATGTACATATGTTACACTTATATAAAATTTAAAAATAAATAAGCAAAAAATGGCAGTAGTCTAGTGTTAAATTAGGCCTAGTCTGCTGGTCTATATCCACTTTGTTGAGAGTTGTTTTTTTTTTTTTTTTAAAGATTTTATTTAGTCATTTGACAGAGAGAGACACAGCGAGAGAGGGAACACAAGCAGGGGGAGTGGGAGAGGAAGAAGCAGGCTCCCTGCTGAGCAGGAAGCCTGATGCGGGGCTTGATTCCAGGACCCTGGGATCATGACCAGAGCCAAAGGCAGACATTTAACGACTGAGCCACCCAGGCGCCCGAGAGTTTTGTTTTGTTTTTTATCATAAATGGATGTTGAATTTTGTCTAATGCCTCTTCTGCAGTTATTGAAATGATCAAATGATTTTTATCCTTTTTTTCTTAATGTGGTGTATTATGTTGATTGTTTGACAGATGTTGAACTATCCTTGCATCCCTGGAATAAATCCCACTTGATCAAGGTGTATGATCCCTTATGCATTGTTGAATTCGGTTTGCTACATTTTGTGGAGGATTTTTGAATTGATGATCTTTGTTTTTTGGTTTTTTTAAATTTTTATTATTTATTTATTTGGCAGGCCAACACCTTAGTTTAGCTCAGCATCAGCCACAAAAACAAACTCTACCAAGGGCAACAGAAGTCTCTACAGCACGGTGAAGGGTTCAGCTGCCAGGTGGTGAACATCAGGGGTGCATGGCAACACAGCGGGGGAGCAAGTTAGGAAGCAGCGGGGCTGGTGGTGGTGGCGGGTGGGCAGGTGCTTCACTTCTGGGCAGGCACGAAGTCATCGATGGCCTGGCCCTGCTCCAGCTGCCGCTCCACCTTGATGAGCAACTTCACACTGTCCACCACCATCTGACACATCGAAGGTCCCGCCCACAGCAGCTGTGCCCACACAGCCTGTGCCTTGTTTCTGAAGCCACAGCCGCTGGAGCACCTCTGGGAATTTCTCAGGCTTGCCCAGGTGGAGCAGTTTGATGCGCACGCCTGCCTGCAGCCCTGGGCCCGGACTGAATGGGCTGGTGAGGATGTAGCCCAGGTGAGGGGTCCACGCGAATTGGTAGCTCTTAGACTTGAAGAAGGTTCCAGTCTGGGTGAGGCCATTGCAGAAGCGAGGGAACACCTTCATGTTGCCTCCCTTCTGCATGGAGGTGACCCACAGGTGGTCTTCCTGGTTGATCCACACCAGGAAGGTCTTATTGTCATTGTGCCGGATGCCGAGGCCAGCTGCAGGGGCGACACGCGCTTGTGGAAGAGGAAGCGGTCCTCGCTGAGCCGCTGCCGCACTCCTGCCGTGCTCTTGAGCACGTAGTACCTGCCCGCCAGGTGCCAGGTCGGGGTGGGAGCTCTGTCAAGCCTAGACTTGAAGGCGCTGGGCGTGCTCTTGGCGCGCAGCTCCTCGTACAGCTCGGGGGGTCAGTGCCTTGGCCATGTGGTCGTTGTGGCCGCTGAGGTCGCAGAACAGCATGTTGGGGCTGTTGGGGAAGGGCATGGTGGCCGCGGACAGTGGGTGGCGGGGGGGGGGGGGGGCCGGGGCACTCGGTCCATCTTCAGCTCCAGGCGCGGCACAGGCCGGCAGCCTGAATCTATGTTGTTGTTGTTGTTGTTCTCCTCCCCCTTCTCCTCCCCCTTCTCCTTCTTCTTCCTCTTCTTCCTCTTTTTCCCCTCCTCCTTCTTCTTCAAGATTTTATTTATTTGAGAGAGCACACGAGTGAGCGCAGGGGGAGGGGCAGAGGGAGAGGAAGAGAAGCTGACTCCACACTGAGTGGGGCAGTAGAGGTGGCTAGATCTTAGGAGCCTGAGGTCATGGACCTGATGGGAAATCAAAAGTTCTCTGTTAACCGAGCCACCCAGGCACCCCCCTACCCCATCTATGTTCTTGAGGCATATTGGTCCTTGTTTGTCCTCCTTCCTTCCTTCCTTCCTTCCTTCCTTCCTTCCTTCCTTCCTTCCTTCCTTCCTTCCTTCCTTCCCTTTTCTCCTTCTTCTCCTCCTTCTTCTTTTTCTGTGTGTCCTTGTCTGGTTTTGGTTTCAGGGTAATGCTGGCCTTGTAAAATGAGTTTGGGAGCATTCCTTTCTCTTTGTTTTTTCTGGAAGAATTTGAGGAGGATAGGTATTGAATCTTCTTTGAATGTTTAGTCGGATTCACCAGTGAAGTCATCTAGTTCTGGACTTCTGTTCTTTGGGTGTGTTTTGATTACTGATTCAAACTTCTTACTAGCAAGCAGTCTATTCAGATTTTTTATTTCTTCATGATTCAGTCTTGGAAGATTATACATCTCTAGGAATTTATCTGTTTCTTCTAGGTTGTCCCATTTGTTGGCATGTAACTGTCATAATAGTCTCTTATGATCCTTTGTATTTCTTTTGTATCAGTTTAACTTCTCTTTCATTTCTAATTTTATTTATTTGAACCCTCCCTTTTCTTTCTTAGTGAGTCTAGCTAAAGGTTTGTTGATTTTGTTAATCTTTTCAAAGAACCAGCTCTTACTTTCCTCAGTCTTTTCTATTCTCTTTTTAGTATCCATTTATTTCCACTCTGATCTTCATTGTTTCCTTCCTTCTACTAATTGTGGGCTTTATTTGTTCTTTTTCTGTTCCTTTAGCTGTAGTGTTAGATTGTTTATTTGAAATTTTTCTTGTTTCTTGAGGTAGGCTTATATCACTGTGAACCTTCTTACTGCATGCCATAGATTTTGGGATGTTGTATTTCCATTTTCGTCTGTCTCAAGGTTGTTTGTGATTTCTTCATTGACCCATTGGTTGTTCGGTAGCATATTTTTAAATCTCTACCTATTTGTGATTTTTCCAGTTTTCTTTTTGTAACTGATTTCTAGTTTCATACCATGGTGGTCAGAAAAAAATACTTGATATGATTTTAATCTTCTTAAATTTATTGAGTCTTGTTTTGTGTCCTAACGTATGATCTATCCTGGAGATTGTTCCATGTGTCCTTGAGGAGAATGTATATTCTGTTGCTTTTGGATGGAATGTTCTGTATATGTCTGTTAGGTCCATATGGTCTAATGTGTCACTGAAGTTGATGTTTCCTTATTAATTTTTGTCTGGATGATCTATCCATTGATGTAAGTGAAGTCAGTAAATTAAATTAAAGTCAGTGAAGTAGATTAAAGCGGTATTATTATACTGCTGTCAACTTCTCCCCTTAGATCTGTTAGTATTTGCTTTATATATTTAGGTGCTCTGTGTTGGATGCATAAATACTTACAAATGTTGTATCTTCTTGCTGGTCTGTGTGTGTCCTTACATCTGAAGTGACTCTCTAGCAGGCAGCACATGGATGGGTCTTGTTTTTTTAATCCATGCAGCTGCTCTCTATGATTTGGATTAGAGACTTTAGTCTAGTTGTTTCAGATTTGTAGATCCCAGGACTGCAATCCCCCTTGGACACCAGAGCCAGGCACTCAAAGCCAGCTCTGGCGGGGCCGCCGTGGAGTGATGTGTGGGGACAAGGCGCTTGCCCATCTAGCTTTGACAAGGCCGTGGTGGAGTGGTGCACGGAGGTGGCGCGCTGGCCTGGCTGGCTGAGGTGGGGCCCAGGGAGCAGCATGTGGGGCGGGGGTGCCCACCAGTGCTAGCAGATTAGAGGAAGAGAGCAAAATGGCATCTGCCAGAGCCAGGGTAGAGGGAGAATATTAAAAATGGCGCCCACCAGCTTCTCTGTCTGATAGAATCCCAACAGGCTCCTGCCCTTCTGGCAGATGCTTTCAGATGAGTGAATGTATCTCCTTCACTTATGGTCTAGGTGCTTTTCTTTTCTTTTCTTTTCTTTTTTTTTTAAGATTTTACTTATTTATTGGAAAGAGAGAGACATAGCAAGAGAGGGAACACAAGCAGGGGGAGTGGGAGAGGGAGAAGCAGGCTTCCCGCCGAGCAGGGAGCCCGATGTGGGGCTCGATCCCAGGACCCTGGGATCATGACCTGAGCTGAAGGCAGACACTTAACAGCTGAGCAACCCAGGCGCCCCTCCAGGTGCTTTTCAAACTGCAGCTTCTGTGCTGGATCCCAGGGCAAGTGATTCTGCCCCCGAGCCCTTTAAAAACAATCCCTGTTCCCTGTGGCCCTATGGTTTTCCTGGATGTAGGCCTGGTTGGTTTTCAAAACCAGATGTTTGTCTCTGTGATGCAGGTGCCCAGGGTTGGGATACCTGACATGAGGCACAAAGCCCTGCTCCTCAGGGAGAAGTTCCGCATTTGTGAGATCCCTCTTGACTCCAGGTTGCCGCGCTGGGGTAGGATTTTCGGTGAGACCGTGTCTCTGCCTCTTCTACCAGTCTGCTGTTGCCCTTTTATCTTTTGTTATGGAAGAGCTTTTTCAGGTCTTTTTTAGAGGGGAATTTTTCCATATGTAGCTGTAGATTTGTTCTGTCCATGGAGGAGGTGAATTCAGCATCTTAACTCCACCAACATCTCGAACTGCCTTCCTGCTAATACATTCTTTTGCTAGTATGCTAATGCCTGTATTTGGGAGGTAGTAATCAAGGCAGTGGCAATAATTTTCATAAAGTCTTTTTTTTTTTTTTGACATCAATGTCAGTCAATGTTTGACCATGCGCATATTTGGGCTGAGAAAAGATCTTTTTATAGTGATTTCCAAATTAGAGAAATCAGGGCACCTGGGTGGCTCAGTTGGTTAAGCATCTGCCTTCAGCTCAGGTCATGATCCCCGGGTCCTGGGATTGAGTCCCACGCCGGGCACGTCGGGTTTCCTAATCAGCAGAGAGCCTGCTTCTCCCTCTTACTCTGTCTGCCACTCCTCCTGCTTGTGCTCAATCTCTTTCTCTGTCAAATGAATAAATAAAATCTTTAAAAAATGAATTACAGAAATCAATCTGTTTGTGACCACATTTTAAAAAATGGCACAGACAGAAAAGGATAAAACAGATATGAGTGCACTGTATGCCGTGAGGGTGGGAATTGTAGTGTGGATGTGTCTACTGGATTAAGAAGTAAAATGCATTTCTTACTATGAAAAGTGTTTAAAAAAAATTTTTTTTTTAAGATTTTATTTATTTATTTGAGAGAGAGAGAATGAGAGAGAGCAAGCACATGAGAGGGGGGAGGGTCAGAGGGAGAAGCAGACTCCCTGCCGAGCAGGGAGCCCGATGCGGGACTCGATCCAGGGACTCCAGGATCATGACCTGAGCTGAAGGCAGTCGCTTAACCAACTGAGCCACCCAGGCGCCCTATGAAAAGTGTTTTAAAGACAAGTTTGAAATTCAAACTTTCAATCAATGAAGTGTTTGAGTTGGGGAAAATACGATCTCTAAATGATGAGTAAGCCATTGAAATCTCTCTGAGGTTCAAATCATAGTGCGTTTAGTTGAGAAGCATTCTGTAAACTTGTATACCGGTTCAAATCCAGCCTCGACCACTTCCTAACAGTGTGACCTTGGACCTTTGTTTCCTTACACATGATACGGGCATGGTGGTATCCACTTCACAAAGTTGTTTTGGGAATTAAAAATGAGTTAATTATGTAAACTGCTTAGGAGAGTGTCTGGCACATAGTAAGGACCATACGCGTTATTAGTGATTACTGTTTTTATTGTCATGGCTGTTCTGTGATGAGCACCGTGGGAGATGAAACACAGACAGTCTTATTTAACCCAAGACCAAGTATGAGTTTCAGTGCATGCAATACTTTGTAATTATCTAGAGTCTGGCTAGCTGGCTTTTAAGCAGAAGTACCCAATGTCTTAAACAAACAAACAAACAAACCCTAACAACAACCACCTTCCTAGCGGCTTCTACATAAGATCATATGGAATCAGTGGAGACCAACATTTTATCTGGATAGGGAGGTTTTTTTTTAAAAGTGTTTTTCACTTTTAAAATATGAATGCCCATAAGCAGGGTGTATACTCTCCTATTTACCCCAGTCCTTATCACTTCTTATTGTCTTAGTTTAGCCACTTGACAATTTATATGACCTGGCTGACCCCTGGATGCATTTGAGTTTTTAAATTTTTGCTGAAGATTGAAGTGACTGTAAGTAACTTTCTCATTCTGTATATTGTTGTGCAACTTCAGACCTTTAAACTGAATTAAAACATGTATTCCTCAACGGGACTTCCCCCCATCCTCCATGTCTCCTGGCATTTTGCCTGGATGCAGACAGAGCAGTGGCTCTGGTCGAAGTATCTTATCCACCTACCTTGTGGAAGTCGCTCCGAAATGGCAAAAAGCCTCAATGAAGTGCATATTTTGCCAGGCACAAAGTCACATACATGTATCTAGGGACAACATCAGAGTTGTGTTCTGAGTTCCAGAACTCTTAAGATGGCAGGTAGAGATGTGGGAATGTTCCATGTTTATACTGCAGCCCAGAGTACAATCAAATATGTCTAACTTGGTGTGTAATGGGTCTCGGCTCATTTTTTTTTTAAAGATTTTATTTATTTATTTGAGAGAGAGAGAATGAGAGAGCACATGAGAGAGGGGAGGGTCAGAGGGAGAAGCAGGCTCCCCGCTGAGCAGGGAGCCCGAGGCGGGACTCGATCCCAGGACTCCAGGATCATGACCTGAGCCGAAGGCAGTCGCTTAACCGACTGAGCCACCCAGGCGCCCTCGGCTCATTTTTAACTAGGTATTTTTTTTTTAAGATTTTATTTATTTATTAGAGAGAGAGAGCATGAGCAGAGGGAAGAGGCAGAGGGAGAAGCAGGCTTCCCGCCGAGCAGGGAGAGCAGGGAGAGCAGGTAGCCTGACGTGGGGCTCGATCCCAGGACCCTGGGATCATGACCTGAGCCAAAGGCAGATGCTTAACCGACTGAGCCACCCGGGCGCCCCTCATTTTTACCTAGGTGTTAAATTTATATGGCACCGTTCTCTAAAAAGCAATGTTACACATATTGGATCTAAAGCACCACCACACCACTCCTTTAGAGTGGATAAGTGGGTGGCATATAATCTGGAGAAGATATAGCCACCAAATGGCTGCTTATACTAAAAATATCTAAGGTTATATAGATGTAAAAGCTATGGTTTTCATCTCTTCCATGCTAAGAGCACAGAGATTTGACTTTTCTGGTTAATCTGATAGGTTCAGGTAGCCCAGAGCCATACAATTTGGCCATCCCTATTGATAACATTTGCCATTTCACTTAGGGCTATATAAAGACTCTCAATGTCTACAGTTCCCTCAGTGGCCATTAAAGTCACTGAGGAGAAAAAAAGATCTTCAGAAAATACAGTGTGAATAATGGCAGCAAGAGAAGAAATTCCTGGTTATAGCCCACTCATATATTTTTGAAATGTAGGTCAGATCTAGAGGAAGTGAAAGAAACTTCCTGCTGAATTTTCATTTATAGCATATGTCTGGAAATCTCTAAATGTAATTTCTTGGTGTAAAATAAACTGCAGAAATCTGGGATGTGTCAGTCTGCTTTATGTTTATTGAAGCCGTTCTATTTGAAGCTGAAATGTTGTAAAATTATATAGTGGAGTGAATAGCTACAATTAGTTTAACAGACATGACTGTATTCCTCAATTGAAAAGCTGTCAAGACCTCAAAAATCAGATACAAAAAAGATCTAGGAATCCCATAAAATCCTGTCTCCTAGGAAGGATAACATTTCCCTTTGGTTACTATACATCTCTTTGCATATTTTACTACTTAGGCCCCCTTTTTTTTGTTAAAAAAAAAGAAAGAAAGAAAGAAAGAAAGAAAAGAAAAATGAAAAGCATGTCCCAAAGAGAAACATTCACAAATAGTGTTTTTAAAAGTTTTGAACTGATTGGGACAACTTGGATGTTTTGATGACTCCAACCAAGCTCTCAAAATAAAAAGTTTGGGAAGAACTGTAAAGATGTCATCACTGTGGTGTGACAGACATCCCCATTTACCTTATCTACAGTCTACCTTGATTTTGGATTTTTCTAAATTGAGATGAGAACTCTATTAGCTGTTAAAGTAATGGCACTCGATAAATGCTACTTGGTGATGATAAATATTACTTGATGTCACTTGTAACAGACACTGTTGACTGCCTTTGTAATAACACCAGGAGCTCTGATTTTGTGGTTGTGTCCACCCCTCTTCACGTGAAGGGGTTTCATATGCTATGTGATGGTCACCCTATTTTCCCTCCAGAGGTAAATGATGATTTTGCTGAGCCAATCATGATAATCCCATTTCCCGTGTCAGGGACTGCTTTAAGGATGGGCTTCTGACCTAATAAGACATGTGCAGAGCTTGGGACATTTCCTGGAGAAGGTGTCTTCTCTTCTTTTGGAGGCTGTTGGATCTGTATAGGATGCCTGGGAGCCTGGTAGCCATGTTGTGACCCTGGCACAAAGCCAACACGTTGAGAGCAGAGAGACGGAGTGAATCTGAGTCCTCCGTAGTACCCTTAAACTGTCAAACCCTGAAGAAACCTACACTGAAACTTTAAAAATGTGGGATAATTAATTTTTTTTAATGTAGAGACCAAATTCAGTTAGGACTTGCTGTTACTTGCTTTCCGAGACACCCTGACTAATACTGCAGCAGAGAAAAGATCTCTATAATGCTATTGGGAGTAGAGCCTTCTGCTTCATAGACTGAGCTAAGACTTGGCTTCTGGGGGACTGGAAAGGCAGCATACTATTGAGCAAAGAGCAATGCACTTAGGGTCAGAATAACTGGCTCTAAATCATACCCCTTACTTTTTTTAAAGGTTTTTATTTATTTGTCAGAGAGAGGGAAAAAGAGAGAGAGAGAGAGCACAAGCAGGGGGAGCGGCAGGCAGAGGGAGAAGCAGGCTCCCTGCTGAGCGAGGAGTCCCACGGGGAACTCAATTCCAGGACACCGGGATCATGACCTGAGCTGAAGGCAAACATTCAACCGATTGAGACACCCAGGCGTCCCAGATCACACCCCTTATTTATTATTTGTGTGATCCCAGGCAGGTAATTTAATCTCCTTCAGGCTCAGATTAACAATGTTAACTCATGGGCTGGTTGTGAAGGTTGAATTAAGTAATACGTGTGAAAGTCCACCAGATGGACTCTCCTTGAGGGCAAAGATTGTGTTGTGCTATCTTTGTATCCCTATCACACACTGGTTAGCATATAGTAGCAAATACACATATATCATCTACTCTGGCTAGTGTTTTTCATGTATTAAGTTATGTATTCACTTATTTAATTGTCACAATCACTGTATTATTACTCCCCTTTACAGATGAAGAAAAAGGCTCAGATAGATTAGGTCATTTGTCCAAGGTCGTCCAGATAGGAAGTAATAGAGCCAGGATTTGAACCCAGACAGCCTTCAGAGTCTAGGGTCTCAACTACACCATATTCTGCATAGTAGGGGCTCACGATTTATCAAATGGATGAATGGTACCCGGTAAATATTTATTGTACAAATGGGACACAGTAACTGAATAACGATTTCACTTTCTTAAGAAAGAATGTGTTGTATCTCGATTTTACTCTCTTTAAAAAAATTTTCTTCCAAATTTAATGGGCTTTCTGTGACCATGGGTTAATTAGGGGGGCATTTTTCCATGGTAACAAGAGTAACCTACAAGGCAGCCACCAGCAGGATCAGACCTGAATCCAAGGACTATTATCTCTCTCTCTTTTTTTAAAGATTTTATTTATTTATTTGACAGAGAGATAGAGAGCACAAGTAGGCAGAGAGGCAGGCGGAGGGAGAGGGAGAAGCAGGCTCCCCGCCGAGCCAGGAGCCCGATGTGGGGCTCGATCCCAGGACCCCGGGATCATGACCTGAGCCGAAGGCAGACGCTTAACCAACTGAGCCACCCAGGCACCCCAGACTATTCTCTCTTCAGTCTGGAGAGTCTCTGAAATGAAGACTCTGCCTAGGTTCTTTATCTCCTCCTCTCCCAAATGGCTTCTGAGAGCATGTGCTGAAATTCTTCTGGCTAGTAGAACATCCTGGTCGCACCCCCATGACTAGTGGTAGCTAAAAATTGACTATTGTAGGTCAGTACATCTCATTGCTCTGCCATGTCCCTTTACCCTGTGGCACTGCCATGCCTCTGTCCCCATCCTCAGCCCCTCTACTGCTCTGCTCAGCACACTACCACCCCCACTCACCCCCCATCAAAATCTGTGGTCAGCAAACAGTCCTGAAGGGAAGAATTCTAACAATAGTCAAACACATAAATGATCAAAATAAGAAATTCCACACCGCAATACAGAATTGACTCATAGCTTAATGAATGTGTTCTTTCTCTGTGGACAATTAATAGAAGGATATTTCTCAAGTCCGAGAGATCAAGCTGACAGGCCAGTGGGAAAGAGTTGGTCTGGGAAGGAAGAGTGACAAATGACATTTTAGAAGGAGGATATCTGGGGCACCTGGGTGGCTCAGTCATTAAGCATCTGCCTTCGGCTCAGGTCATGATCCCGGGGTCCTGGGATCAAGCCCCGCATCGGGCTCCCTGCTCCGCGGGAGGCCTGCTTCTCCCTCTCCCTCTCCCCCTGCTTGTGTTCCCTCTCTTGCTGTGTCTCTCTCTGTCAAATAAATAAATAAAATTAAAAAAAAAAAAAAGAAGAAGGAGGATATCTACTCCTCTTGCCAGGCCATACATGTAGTTTTCTCAATGGTCCTATCACTTCTGAAGTATGTGGCCTTCATTCTTCCCTCTCCATGCTTTCTTTCCCTTTCTCCACACCTCACTTTTCCCCCATCTTCCTAGGGAAGCCACAGTTTCCATTATTTGTCTATAGTCGATTATAGGACCAAGAACACCAGCTCTAAACTGGTCTTTGTGGAAATACTGCTTTTAAATCACTCCGAATCCCATCACCCATACACCCTATAAATAGAAACAGAACAAGAAGTTTAGCAATTTTATAGGGAAAAAGGACCTAATAAACATTAAACTATAAACTAGCACTGCCCAAAGGAATACAGTGCGAGCTACCTATGTAATTTACAATTCTCTGGCAACCACATTAAAAAAGTAAAAAAAGCCAAGTGGAATTAATTTTAATCATATATTTTATTGAACCCAATATATTAAAAACAGAAACATTTCAACATGAAACCCCATAAAATAATTAATGAGATATGTATTTTTTCATACTAAGCCTTTGACTCCTCTTCTACACTCATGACACATCTCAGTTCAGACTAGCCATATTTCTCGTACTATTGATAGCTACACGTGGCTAGCGCTACCATATTGATGGTGCAGCCCTCTACTATTCATATCTTTAAACATATTCTAATTTTTCTGAACAGTCACATATATTTTGCATGCATTTTGAACCAGTGTATTCAAACTCTCTTGCGTTCTTTTCCCCCGAATTACCGTATATATAAATAAATGTCACATGCACTTAGATGTTGCATGCATTATGTATACTTAAAAAGAAAATATACATTTATCTCTTTGATTGCTGTGGTCTATATAAATGACCAATCATTTATAAAGTCAATCTAATGATCTTCTGTTGTGTCTACTGATTGAGCATTCGCCTATTGGGCATCTGGGCAATTTATCACTCTTCTCTGTTCCAAGTATTACTGCCACGAATGCCTTTTTTGAGAACGGAATTCATTTTTTCCTCTTTCTATCTTCCCCCCTTCCTTCTTTCCTAGTCTCTTGTCCCTTTCGGGATTATAGAGAGTGAGGTTGAGAAACCTCCCTTCCTCGGTTGGTCCAGGATCAACCAACTTTCCACTCTCCAAGTGCCGTGTGAGGGCATCTGTGTCTTCTGTGATAAAAGAAAGTCAGTGACCAACTCTGGGCCCAGGGCAGTTAATTCATGCATGTGTGTAGAGAAGGAACAAGGGATGGTGGTGGCGGGGGGGGGGGGGGGGGGGGAGGACCTTGAAAGGTGTTGAACAAACAGCTTCTTTCATAAAGGTTTTGCAGGAGAAAAGAAGAGCCCTTCATTTTGAAGTGTAATGAGAGGACAGAAAAGCAAAATAGAAAACACAGGCATGAATATGGATACAGCTCTCCACACGGCCCCGCTGACTAGAAAATGACAAGGAAAAGACTATCATGGCTTCTATTACAAATGTGATGGGCTGGATGTAATTAGGGATTAATCTGAAATTTCTAGTACGTACCCAGTGTCTTGGAGTTTGACAAGCTGCCATCTGTCCAAGATCCCCAGGAGGAGCAGTGTGGCTGGCTTAATCAGGGAGGGGGTGTCGGGGGTGGGGGGGCTGCCCACAGCAAGCCACTTATCAGGGTGCTAATGAACAGGGAGGCCTTCTAAGGGGGGACCTGGAGTGGTGGTGTCACTTTCCCTTTGTTGTGTGCACATTAGCTGGCATCTCTGCAGGGGCGGTGACTTGTCAGCAAGGAGACCAGTTGCTAGGTAACCAGGGAATTATGAGGGAAGCCCCTTTCCCCAGCCCCAGGGAAGCAGAGTGCCAAGGGGGCTCTGAGAAGGATTTGGTGGTTAGAAACAAACAAAAACAACTACAGCCTTGAAGATGAAAAGATTAAGGGCTACCCTAAGGAGTAGCAGGCCACTGTTTGGCAGGGGTGGGGGGGTGGAGAGGTGAGGGGGTGGTGGAGTGGAAGGTCTAGATAAGTGGAAGGAGGGGGAAGGAGGGGCCAGAGAATAAAAGAGGACAAGTATTAAAAAGGGAGATAGGGAGAAGATTGTGGGGGAAGAACGCATCTCCATCAGTTCCAGAAATGACCTCATTACGAGAAGGGTACCAGAGTTTCCATCAACTCCAGGGGCCTCAGAAGCTTAGGACAGTCTGTGCAAAAAGCAGGCGAAGTATGGTCTCTGGACCAGCCATGTCTTAACTGGAGACTTGTTGGAAATGTATCAAACCCCACCCCAGGCCTACTGGTTCAGAAACTGTGTTCTAACAGGTGATTCAGAAACATACCAAAGATTGAGAGCCCCTGCCACAAAGGGATGAGGTGGCTTTTGGAGGGTGAAGAGGGGGGTGTCAACGCAGATTGCACCAGGCAAAGTTAAATGGGCAAGGAAAACTTTATGCAAGACTATTACAAAAAGGAGAGAGGTTGGAACAACTCAGTCTGAACTCAATTGCCCTGCCCCAGAGGAGGGGAGGGATTTTAAAGACTGGGGTGAGGGGCACCTGGGTGGCTCAGTCGTTGGGCATCTGCCTTCGGCTCAGGTCATGATCCCAGGGCCCTGGGATCGAGCCCCGCATCGGGCTCCCTGCTCGGCGGGAAGCCTGCTTCTCCCTCTGACCCTCCCCCTGCTCGTGTTCCCTCTCTCACTGTGTCTCTCTCTGTCAAATAAATAAATAAAATCTTAAAACAAACAAACAAACAAAAAACATTTAAAGACTGGGGTGAGCTAGTGGCAAAGTATGAGAGGATGTTAGTGGGAGACAACGGGGGGGGCGGGGAGGAGTCCTAGTTCATTTGTGTTTGCTAATAAACTTCTATTTTTTTTCCTAAAGATTTTATTTATTCATTTGACAGAGAGAGCAAGAGAGCACAAGGGGGTGGGGAGCAGAGGCAGAGGGAGAAGCAGACTCGCCACTGAGCAGGGAGCCCGGACGCGGGGCTCCATCCCAGGACTCTGGGATCACAACCCGAGCCGAAGGCAGACGCTTAACCGACTGAGCTACCCAGACACCAAACTTGTTCTATTTTATGACAGGAGGTAGTTTTACAACTTGGAGCAAGAGATCCAGCTGAAGTCAGGCCCTTGTTGTCCCACAGGGACTGGAGATAGAGGAATTATCTCCTTTGATGATTACATTTCAAAGAGATGGTCCCTCGGTCCTAGAGAAAGACCTTCCTGCATTGTAACATTGGCAAGAGGCTTTAAAAAGGATTTATATACATCTCAAAGGGGCAGAGAAAGAATTTACCAGTTTTCTAATGAAAATGCTCTAAGAAAAAGGAGGTCAGGAAGAAGTCTGTCTGGAGTTTTTAGAAAAACTGATGGGAATGGTAAGGCTGTCGTGGTCAGGGGGAAAAACAGACGCCTAGCACAGTCAAGGGAACGTTGTCGCCTCTTTGAATTGAATTCTGTCTTTGAATTCTCTCGCTTCTCTTTGTAATCTTAACCCAGCACGGTACTACATCCTACAGAGCCATAGTGGATGTGACAGAGATGAAAGGCAGCTTATTCCAGAAGACACCGTTTCAGGGGAATGGACAGGAGGGAGAAGGATGGAGCGTGCATTGGGGTGGGATGCAGAAAAGCAGCTTGCACTGAGCCTCTTCCCTCTCAGTTTGCTGGTCTCACTTCTTTCAGGGGCAAACAGACCGGGACACACAGAGAGGGAGGGCAGCTTGGGCTCGCTTTGTTTGACTCTCTCTCAAGGTTTTCCGAAGCGCTGACGCTATTTGCTTACAACAATGTGGCTGTGGGTAAGAAAAGAAGCCAGCTGAAGCCAGGGCTTTTCTGCTGCACTAACACTACCTTGGAGGGACTCGGCCAAGGTGAATTGTCCTCCAAGATGGATTTACAGGGAGGCTTCAGGAGGGCGGCTTCTACCTGGGGGGGTCCTGGGGATGTGGCTGCCCTTGTATTTGGGCATTAGAAGTCCTGCCAGAAGGCTGGCTTTCTTCCCATTCCCATTGTCCGCCGTGGGCGTGCTTCTTCCACATAGCTGGTGACTGAGCATGCAGCACTGATTGGGCTTGAACTGTCACAAAGGCCAACAGGCTTTCGCTAGTGACCTTTTAGATAACCTGCCTTTTTGGCTCGGGGAGGGGGCGGGCGGGGAGGAGGGGCGGGGTTCTTGGAATGGTAAAGAGGCAGCTGTTCCCGGAAATGCAGCCAAGAGGCCTGGCATGGGGCCTTGGGCAATGTGCTCTGGGAGGCTGAGCAGCCCCTCTCTGCCCAGCCCTGGTCACCACACGCCCTGTGGCATCTTCGCTCAGCTAACCAGCCTCCTGCCTGGGACAAGGAGTGAGGCACCAGGGCCACAGGGCTCTGAGGCTGGAGCCGAGCTCATCTGAGTACCGGCATCTGCTACAGCCTACCTGCTTTGCCAGCTGCTTCTGGGCCAACCAAATGGTGACATTTAGTAAATAGAAAAGCTCTGGAAATGTCCATCGTTATCACTTAATCTTGTGATCCTTTCCTTGCGTGTTTCCTTAGACTGGGGGGTTCTCCGGGCAGGGCTGAGTCCCAGGCTAATGCAGATGCCAGTGTGTGAGTAGAACTCCTTGGTCCACTGTACCGCAGCCTCTTACCATCTTTCATTTCCTCCATAACAATGTTTCTGACCCCAAAAAAGGTGTTCCTCCTTCATCACGCTTAGGAGTTTGAGAACTGCTCCCAGAAGAACTATCAGAAGATGGGCAATCTTGGTCATATTATAGGGATTAATAGAGATTCATTTAATAAAAAACAAAAACAAAAACAAAAACTAAATTAGACAGAAAAGAACATCATCTAGCACATGGTAACATTTTTTTGCTTGTTTGTTTGAATGGCTACCAAGGCAACAAATGGAGGGACAATGCTCATGTGTGATAAAGATTTACAAAATAGCCAAACCAACATTTTAGTGTGAGATAAGAGATTAATGCAAATGCACGTAACTCACTAACGAAATTATTTAGTGAGGGCTTACTGCGTGCTTGGCAGGCACCTGACCAGACACAGAACTGCTAAGAGCACATTTGCGTCCTGTGGGTCTCCGTAAGTCAGATGCCCCATTGAGGAACGGAAGCCCAACGAGCCTGGAAGTGTGCACATCAGAATAACATTTTCAGGGCTGATAGTTTTAAGAGACCCATTTAAAAGACACTATCTTAAATACATTTAAAAACAACATTACACAGTTCCCGTTTTAAACTGTTCATCCTGTGGAACAAAGAAATTTTCCTTATGCTATAAACTCTGAACCCAGCTGAACCGAGGACCGATCTGGAGAAATTGGTTGTAACCATAAAAGAAAAAGCCTGGAAACAAACCATATCCCTCCCAAGTGGGAGTGAATTATTCCATCTAATTCTGAGGAGCAAGCTGGGAAGCTCCTGTAAGCATTTGCATTGCAAAGCAGGCTGGAAATTGGCCTTGTTTAAGCAGGCACTCCTTGCAAGGCCGCCCTCCTGTCTCCCACCCCTGGCAGCGACGAGCTGCCCCGGATAAAAGAAGCAGACGCGTGAGCGTTGCCGCTGAAAAGAAGCCTTTGAGCCGCTCAACCGTTTAACTAATTAATGCAGTTCTCCCCCTAAGGTTAGCAAGGAAGGGGGGTGGATTTGTGAGCGATACACCACTTTGGGTCTATTACACGCCGGCGACGAGAGACGCAAGGTGCGCGCGTTGTGTGCAGTCCTGCCCACGTTGGGCGGAATCCTCCCCGATCCCTGGCGTTGCGTGGATCACAGCGAGGCCTTGGGCTGCAGGGCGGCTCTCCATGGGTCGGTAACAACAGGACAGGCCCAAGCTGCTTTTGATCCTGGCAGAAAGCAGAAGGAAAAAAAAATCTGCAACTCCCACCGTGGAACTTTTGTCGTCTACACTGGGAGATTTAAAAACTAAGCAGACCTTCGAGAGCACTACAAAGTGACCCGAGACAAAGGCAGAGAGCTCCCAACGCAAACAATTGCTTATGTTGGAGGCCAAGTGTTTGCTTCAGTCTGACGGCCAGACCCAGAAATCCAGGGAATGGAGGCCCGCGAACAGGGGTGGGGGAGGTGGGCGGGCTGGTTGGGGAGGAGCCATTGTCCTGTTGTGTGACAATCTGCGTGTCCCGTTTCCCCCCTTCTCCCTTTCCCTCCAATTATGCCAACTAGAGCCAGGCCCATGAAAACTTGTGAAGAAAAATCCAGGTTCAGTATCCTGCACTAACCTCCCCACTTTATTATTATGTTTTGTTTATTTATTGTTGTTGTTGTTATTTTCCTGTATTAGTCTGCTTGGGCTGTCATGACGAGGTACCACAGGCTGGGTGACTTAAACAATGGAAATTAATTTTCTCATGCTTCTGGAGGCTGGAAGACGAAGATCAAGATGGTGGTAGAGCCTTTCTTCCTGGCTTGCAGACAGCCACCTTCTCACTGTGTCCTCCCCTGGCCTCTCCCCCTCCTCCTCTTCCAAGGACAGCAGTCTTAGTGGATCGGGGCCCCATCCTCATGACCTCATCTAACCTTAATCTAACCACCTTAAAGACTCTGTCTCCAAATACAGTCACAATGGGGATGAGGCTTCAGCATAATGGAATTCGGGGGACACCATTCTGTCCATAGCACAACTCTTTCCTCTTCTTTCCACATTTGCAGGCCTATCCTTTTTATTTCTCTCCCTAAAACTCTACCAAAACTTCACTCAGGAAGGTGTGTAGCTGGCAGGGCCCTAGGCTTATGGGGGATGGAGAGCTGGGTGCTGGAAAGGTGTCCTTTGTTAGGGGCTCCTGAAGACATGATGAGTTCAGTGGCTGGGGTACAGGGCCGAGCGTGGGCTGGGACACGGGGTGCTGCAACTAAGTGGTCACGACCCTGTCTATCGCCTTTTTACATTCAGCTTCTAGAAAAGGAGAGGCATACGTGTTTCTATTTTCTCATTCCCATTCGTTCTCCAACCTAGCCTGGTTTTCTCCACAATTCTGAAATGTTTTTTATTGAGATGGCTAAAAACTGCCTGCTGAACATCTCCCTGCATTGCACTGTAAAGGAACACCCCCCTCCATGTTTCTCTGCCCTCACACTGCTACACGGACAACACTTCTCACACCACATGTGTGCGTTCATTGCCACACTGATCAATTCTGCAACACTGCCTGGGGGGCCTATCATTCGATTCAGTTCTGACCCTACTAGGAGATCATGTCAGATCCCACAGGAAGTGCACGACAGATGCCAACTGCAAGTCTAGGTTATCACCTGCTCCTTTGACCTAGCCGCTATACATCAGAGGTTGCAACGATCACCCCTCCCATTTGATTAATTTTCTAGAGCAGAACTCACAGAACTCTGGAAAACAAGTGTATTTACTAGCTTACCAGTGTGTTATAAAAGGATGAAATTCAGGAACAGCCAGAAGGAAGAGATGCACAGGACCAGGCATGTGGGAAGGGGCGAGGACCTTCCACACGCCCTCTCAGGGAGCCACTCTCCCCACACCTTCATGTGTTCACCCCCCAAGGAGCTCTCTGAACCCTTTCCTTTTAGGTTTTTACGGAAGCCTCATTAGGTAAGGATGACTGATTGAATCACTGGCCATTGGTGATTGATTCAAGCTCCAGTCTCTTTCCTCCGGGCAGGGGTGGTGTGCACGTGCGTGTGTGCACGTGTGTGTGTGTGTGTGTCTGAAAGTTCTAACCCTCTAATCACAGGGTTGGTTCTCCTGGCAACCAGCCCCCATCCTTATGGGCTTTCCAAAAGTCACCTCATTAACATAAACTCAGGTGAAGTTGAAAAAGGTTTGTTATAAATACTAAGACACTCCTTTCACCTTTATGGCTCTGGAGCTATTTCAGGAACTGAGGCCAAAAGACAAAATACTATAATAAAAGATGATCCCATTGCTCTTATCGCCTTGGAAATTCCAAGGGTTTTAGGAGCTCTGTGCCAGAAACTGGGATGAACACCAAATGTACATTTCTTATTATAAATCACAATATCATATACACCTACACACACTTCATTCATTCATTTAAGCATGCATTCCACTGAGCATCGCATGAAGCCACGACCCAGCTTCCCCACCTTGGCCCAACGAGGGCCCTGCAGACAAATGGATCTTCAGCTCTTGGATCATCTCCTTACTTGACTGGGTTGTGGGATTGTACATAAAATTTCTCTCCTCTTACATTTGAATTAGAAAAGTGCTATTCAGCTTTTAAACATTGTCTGTCGCCCACATGATGTCATTTTATCTTGGGGAGTAGGAACATGATAAAGTCACTTTATTAGAACAATGCCATGGCTGTTGCAATTCTGCATTTTGGGAGAGGAGCAGAATTCCTCTTAGATGTTGATGGTTCTTTTCTTTAGAAAAATACCTTGCGGGACGCATGGGTGGCTCAGTCAGTTAAGCGTCTGACTCTTGGTTTCGGCTCAGGTCATGATCTCAGGGTCGTGATATCAAGCCCTAAGCCCTGAGCCCTGCATCAGGCTCTGCACTCCGTGGGGAGTCTGCTTGAGCTTCTCTCTCTTCCTCTCCCTCTGCCCCTCCCCCAGCTTGCGCTTTCTCTCTAAATAAGTAAATAAAATCTTAAGGGAAAAAAAAGAAAAAGAAAAATACCTTGAGGGGTGCCTGGGTGACTCAGTCGGTTGAGTGTCAGACTCTTAGTTTAGGCTGAGGTTATGATCTCAGGGTCCTGAGATTGAGCCCTGTGTTGGGCTCCATGCTTAGCTTGAGGTATGCTTGAGATTCTCTTGCTCTGCTCCTCTCTCCGCTTGCACTTTTTCTCTTTCTCTCTCTCTGGAATAAATAAACAAATCTTAAAAAAAATACTTTGAAAGGCCTTTTGGAAGTACATGGTGAGACCCCATGTGGCAAGTGTTGTGGGAGAACTGCCCACTGCATGTGTGTTCACTCACGTGAACGCCAGAGCATTGCCCTGGAAGCTTGCACCAAAGAGGGTTTGGGGGAGCCAGATAACTTGGAGAGGAAGAAAGGTGGAGAAGAGTCTCTACAGAGAGAGGTGACCTGAACAAAACTGGCAGAGTTGGAACCCAAGGGATAAAATGGTCCTTGCTATTACGGAATATTCAGTTTTAATTATTTCTAGCCTTATGCTCTTCGGTGGTCTCCTCCTTTATTTGCAAATACAGGCACACCCCGGAGATGTCACGGGTTTGTTTCTAGACCACCCAATACAGCGAACATCACAATAAAGCAAGTCAAATGGATATTTTGGTTTCCCAGTGCATATAAAAGTTATGTCTACACTATACTGAAGATTATTAAGTGTGCAAGAGCATTATGTCTAAAAAGAGTATGTACCTTATTGCTAAAAACGCTAACCGTCATCTGAGCTTTCAGTGAGTCATAATCACTGGTCACAGATCATCGTAACAGATATTATAATGATAATGAAAAAGTTTGAAATATTGTGAGAGTTATTGAAATAGGACACAGAGACACAAAGTGAGCAAATGCTGTGGGGAAAATGGTGCTGATGGACTTGCTCCAGATAGGGTTGCCAACGACATTCAATTTGTAAAAAATGCAGTATCTGCAAAGCTCTATAAAGCAAAGCACAGTGAAATGAGGTGTGCCTGTATCTAGTAAATGTCTGTTCTACTTACTGGGCCATTGGGACTTGGAAAATGGAGTGACCGTGGTCACGGACAGAGGGTGATGGTGAGGGAGTGGATGGAGAAGGGAGGAGAACAAGCTGGATCCTGATTCTCCAAGGCTCACGCAAGAGGTGAGAGACAGACCCTTTAGCACCCTCAGGCTGGGCATTGACCTTTAGACAATCCGTTCAACACCGTGGCCTCGCTGTACCTTCCTCTCATTTCCTTGGCTCTCATCCCCTGACCTGTCTCAGCCACTTGCTCCCACTTCATAGGTAGATCTTGTGAGCAGAAATTGCTGCCTCTCTTCCAAGGTTTTGGCTTCAAGCATCCTAATCGCCGATTACCCTTACATATCCTTCCTGCTCACTTCCTGCAGCACCTTTGCTCTCAAAACAATCAAACACGCATGGATTTTCATTTTTCACCCGCTGACTTTCCCATCCTTGCATTGCTGTTCACCCTTTCATGACCTCACTCATCTCCTAACCCAGCCGAGGGTCTTTGGGTCATCCTTAAAATCACCATCAGCTCCTTCTCCTTGCATCAAAATTTCCCCTAGCCCTCCTTAAATTGAACTCTCTCCCTCCTCTGTGCCTGCACCCAAAGAAGAGCTGGGAAAAGTCACACGTGGTCCTGATTATTCTCACTTTAAATTCATGAACTCGAACTTCAAGCGGGTAGACTCAGACTGGGTCCAATCAGGCAAACAGAAACTACTCTGAGCGTCTACAACAGTGGGAATCCAATACAGGGAATTGGTCCCCTGAGGGATGGATGGACTGAGAAGTCAAACTGGCTGAGGAGGCACCCTGCAGGTTAGCAACAAGCAACATGAAGCCTACCACCTTTAGGTTGGAGACAGAGATGGAGACAGCATCACCAGAGCCCAGGACCAAAGGCACCAGGTGATGGGCAAAATAATGGTGAGTGTGCTGGGAGGGAGTTGGAGATAGAGAAGAGAGGCAGACAGGGCCAGGTAAGACGTGCAAGCGGAACAAGATGAAGAAATTCCTTGGCTTTGTCTTCCTCTGCCCTCTTAGCTCTCTTAAGGTTTCCATTGGCCAGCTGATGGAGGAGCCTGGGAGACACGGAGCAGGGCAGGGAAAGGGTGAGGAGAGATGTAGGGAGAAACAGGACTGGCACAGTCCCTCCCTTTTGTTCCTCTGGCTCTTCTTGTCCTTTCAATCTGTGTGGGTCAGAATTCAGTCTGAGAAGCAGAAACATGCGCACGCACGCGCACACACACACGTATGTTTCCATTATTATTTGGGCTATGATAATAGAGTATCAGAGACTGGGTAGCTTATAAACAACAGACATTTATTTCTCACAGTTCTTTAGCTGGGAAATCCAAAATCAACATGTCAGCAGATTTGGTGTCTGGCAAGGCTTAGTTCCTGGTTCAGAGATGACCCTCTTTTCACGATGTCCTCACATGGTAGAAGGAGTGAGGGAGCTCACTGGGGTCTCTCTTACAAGGGTACTGGTCCCATTTATGAGGCTTTACCCTCATGCCCTAATCACCTCCCCAAAGCCCCCTCCCCTACCAACACATTAGGGGTTAAGATTTCCACGAATTTTAGAGAGACACAAAAATTAAATATATATATATATATAGGGCTTTTATAGGAACTTGACCTTGTGAAGTGTGGGACCTGGTTATCCAGTCTCTAGGTGGCTATTGCGTCTGTTGCTGGCTCCTGATGTCAGTAGGGCAGGCAGTTGGGAAGGGAAGATGTGAGGGGAGGAAGCAAGGACATACTAGACTATCCCAGGATGGCCTGAAACCATGACGATGGAATGCAAGTCATGTCAGCCTTTCATCTCCCCCCACCTCCAGCCTGCTTGATGGGAGTGATCTATGGTACAATCTGGTGCCCTTCATCCCAGGATGAAACGTACACTTGGCCCAGAGTCAAAGAGGCTGAGGAAGGAGATCTGCCAGGGGCAGAGGAGCTGCGGGCCAGCTGGGCCCCACGCCAGCAAGGAGAGCCAGCACATGAGGGCCATGTACATGAGTGGCGACAGCCCCCTGTATTCTGTAGGGCTGACCTTCTAATACAAAAAGAAGAAAATTGCTGCTTCACTTCAGCCTTCTGAATCTCACACAAAATGTCCTTGTGGCCCAGATGAACCCAGAACTTCTCAGAAAGGGGACATATTTCTAGCTTAACTAAACCAACACTATACAAACCCACCGGATACATCTCAGGATGGAGTTTGTATTCTTCTTTTAATGACACTTAGATTTAATTCCAAATTAAGAAAGTAGCAAAATAATGCTTCCATCTATCACACTGTAACTGTCTCTCATACAACCAAAAACATACTCCTGCAAAAGATGACCCAGAGTCCCCTTTCCCTCTTTGGGTGATAATTATTTGTCTTTCTCACAGAGTTACGTTGTCTCTGGGAAATAGAAAGTTAAAAATTATGCATGCATTTACGTTGGATGGTAGGTGAACGGAAGAGGGGAAAAGAAAAAACTAGTTACTGTAGATACAACTTCACATCAAAATAAGAGAGAAATGCTCCTAACTACCACCATTGTTTCCACAGTGGATCATATGGTCTTCGCTGACATTTGTAACTACCTTCCTCCTTTACTTCCTTCATATTTCCTTTGTCCCTAGCAAATTTGACTAGACATGATTCCTTGTCTTCATTCCCAAGAGGTCTGGGCCATTGGCAGTCTTGATAACGTAGTTTTCTGTGGACTTCAATGCAAGGCCTGAGAGTACTAAGAGACACGGAGGGAAACGCCTGCATTCCAGACATACTCCTCGGGAGGAACCCAAATTCCCCTCGAAAATCAGGACTGATTACCTCAGCCAGTACACAACCCCCTTCTTTTTCTGTTGATTCCCTGCCATGAAGAACCCAAAGTGGCCAGACGGCACGTTTAACGCAACCATGGTTGTGTCTCCTGGTGGCAGCATTCCTTCTTTGGGAACTAAAATGTCTAGGCCAACAAAGCTCGAAGTTGTAGGGATGGGAAGCAGAACTTTCCTAGAGAATGTCCCCTTTCCCTAAGTAATCCTTGTGTCCCCTGGTAGCAGGTTGATGACCAAAGACACTTCCATAATGGAAGGGGCACACTTTGTTCTCATTAAAATAGACACTTATTCTGGATACCGATTCCCCTTCCCTGCCTGCCATGTGTCTGACAAAGCCATGACCCTGACTGTGCAGTTAGCCTCGTAACAGCATCATATGGGCCCCGCTGTGGTGCCTGCACCCTAGGACTTGACGTGACCGTGACAGAACACCCGAGTGCAGAAATCTTGTCTTGAAGAAACCAAGTTGCCCTTTCGAGGGCAGAGAATGGCTTAGGCTGTTGACTAGTGCTCGTTTGCCCTCTGAGGGGATAGCAGGGCAGTCTGGGGAAAAGCAGGGGCTAGAGACTCATAGCCACCCAAATGAGCACACAATCTCTTCCCAGCTCAGGGAAACCCAGACCTCCATGCCCGGGCCCTGTTGGCCACCATCACACAGGAACTGTCTTCTTTATTCCCTAATTAGGCATTTCCCTTGTCTCCCCTCTATAGTTTTCCCTCTGGGAAGGGACAACTTCTTCAGGATATCTTAATTCTCTATGACCTTCTTCTAAACGAGGCACCATGGAGCCTGGCCCAGGGCACTCCCAGGTTGAACAGACCCTCTGGCCTGAACTTTCAACCTGGGGACAATTCTGCCACCCCTACGGCCCCCCAAGGTATGTCAAGGAGATCCGGGTAGCCATCCGCAAATCACCTCCGGGGTAGAAAGCCTGGCGAACGAGGGAGTTCTATGACCTCTAGGAGTGCTCGGCATTGGAGGGGGTTCAAAAGAGAGACATGAAGGGAAACGGGGCTTTTCATAGAGGAGCAGATAGCTGGTGGTGTTGTAGTTAGTTCATCAGTTAGAGACATGTAGAGATCCATCAGGGCTACGACGTGAGCCCCTGGGACAGACCATTTTGCAATTACTTGGATTGCTTCAGCTGTCTTTATCCTTAACATTACACAATTGATGAAGTTCTTGGAGTGAACATCCTGAGCACATTGTGACCTATGACTTTTTCCTATGCCCTCTTGGGGCCAAAATTAAACAAAAAATTTTTGCCCATTACTCATGATTTTAAAAAATAAGTGATTGGTTCTGTTATGGACTGAATTGTGTGCCCCCTCCCTGACTCATATATTGAAGCCCTGATCCCCAGTACCTTAGAATGGGACTGTATTTGGAGATAGGGCCTTCCATGAGGTGACTAAGTTAAAATGAGGCCACTAAGGAGGGTCCTAATCCAGTCTGACTGGTGTCCTTATAAGAAGAGGAGATTAGGACACACACAGAGACACCAGGGATGCACATACAGAGGACACAGCGAGAAGGCAGCTAACTGCAAGCCAAGGAGAGAGACCTCAGAAGAAAACAAACCTGCCAACACCTTGATCTTGGACTTCCAGCCTCCAGAGCTGTGAGAAAATAGATTTCTGTTGTCTAAGACACCCAGTCTGTAGTACTTTGTTATGGCAGCCGGAGCAGACTCAGGTACCTGAGACCAGCGTGTGTGTGTTGGGTAAATGACGGGGAGGGGACACGTCTGGGAAACGGTCCACCAGTTGCTATGGGGGAGGATTGCAGGCCCCGATTCCAGCCCCCAGCTTGGCTCCTGCCCTCTCTCTTCAGGACGCACTATTCCCTGATGTGGGTGGGACTAGTGCCCTTGTGTCAGGGCTGGAGAGAAAATAGAATCAGAGATGTGGGTTAGCAGTAGGATGGGAAGGAAGAAAGAAGCAAATTCATTTATAGTCTGCGGAGAGCCAACCAAGGATCCCGGTGGGAGACAGGGCCAGGCAGAAGGCTTCACTTTCCTAAATAGAACTCTGTTTTGACATTCTCCTTGCAGCTGTTCTCCCCCACGCTTGTCTGTCTCTCCAAAAGCACTAATAAAACCCAGCAGATTTTAGCCTCTCACTGCGCCATCTGGTGGCGCTCAGGGAGAGGTACAGTGGTTCTTGTGCACGCAGCCCCGTCTCCCCAAAACTTCCAGAACTGCCTTCTGTTCCATAAGAGTGACAGAGAGGTCGATACAAAGACCTTTGGGAAGAAGGTGATAGTGCAGAGAGCACTGGGCTGGAGTCAAAAGTGGACTCTGGCTCTGCATCTGATTAGCTGCATAATCTTGGGCAAGTTAATTCATTTCTTGGTGCCCGAGCTTCTTCATGTAAAAAAAAGAATATGGGTCACTAATACCAACAGGATTTTGTAGGATTCGTGGAGATAAAAGTCCCAGGAACAGTACAGGAACGTGGTGCCTCAGTAAATGTTTTATCCCTCCTTCCCTTCTTCATTCTTGTAGTCCTCCCTCCCCTGCTCCCCACCACAACTTACATGATTCTGTAAATAATCAAATGTTATTCCTGCTGTAGGCACTGCTCTCTTGATTTTAGCGGTGGGGTTAGGAGGCCTGGAAATACCTGAATCTGCAGGTTGGGAGAACAGGAGCACGTGGGTCATGGGAGTCCCGGCTGAGACTGGGGGACCCCCAGGCACTGGCACTGCCCTTGAAGGAATCAGAGCTAGTGTCTCGGGCCTGACCTTGACTTCTCATTTTAGAAGAGGGCCCTGCCTATTGACAATCAGGAACAGGAGGTGGGGGGCATGGATAACTGTTTTACATTCTTACTTTTTGAGATCTCCTCCAGGCCTGGGAAGATGATGAGTCCATGAACTAAAGCAACATTGATAAGAACACGAGTCAAAGGTCCCAGTTATCTAAACAATGCAAAACAGATGAACATTATGCTCATGTAGAACATTTTCAGTTTGGGTTAAAGGTAAGAGGGAGGAGATAGAGGAGAGTTCTATGTTGAGAAGGGACTCCAACATATTTGAAAATAACGAAAACATTTTCCCCATACATTAAAAAGACTTCTGATGCCATCTCTCCTGTATCTTACTGGGGTAGAGGGTGTGTTTCTCTATATGGCAGCTCCTGCAGACCTCATGTACTCTCCTGGGGGGCCACCTTTGTCTTCTCTAACATGCTATTCTTGGAATACATGATGTAGCCAGGCAAGGGTCCCACCTGAAGACCTGGAAAGTATTCATGACAGAGGAAAGAAGAATGCGGGATAGACCTTAAACCCTCCTGGGGCCTTGCAGCCTTAAGACCAAAAACCTTGCCCGTCTTCCATGACCTGGGCTCCCTTTTCTTGCCCTATACAGTGGATCCACAGACCCTTGAAACTGAGCCCCCTCCTTTTATCTAATTTCTATCTCAGTAACCCTACCTGCTTGCTCAAGTTCAGAGACCAGAAATGTGGGAATCCTTAAGTCCTGTGTACCCTCTACCTTACCACCCTTCTCAGACATTTCTAGCATGCCGTTCCCAATGTTCTTGGCTTCATCTCTCTCCTGAGTCCTCCACCTCGGCTCCACTGTGATGGACTGACTCCCCGTGGGGTATCTGTAATCTGCCACCTGAGAGCCACCAGCCATCCTCCTGGCATCCGTGGCTCCTGTCTGAAATGCCACATGGCGGGGCACGGGGTGGTGTCAAAGGGGCAAATGGTGCATCCTGGAAGGTGGAGTCTTAACTCGCAATGAGGTTGTTCCGGGGACTGCTCAGGCGTGATACATTACTTCAAAGTTTAGGGGTTGAAAACACCCACGGAAGTAGGCTCATCGGTTATTTGGGTCAGTAGGCCACCGCAGGACTGGCTCGTCTCTGCCCCTCAGTGTCGGAGGCTGCAGCTGGGGAGCCAGCCTTGGGCTGGGAGCGACTGTGGGATCGTGCACTAGAATGCCCGCACCCAGGTCTGGCAGCTGCTGCTGGCTGTTGTCTGGGCCTATAGGCGGAGCTGCCAAGCACGGCCTCCCCCGCGGGCTCTCTCCGCGTCCCGGGCTTCATCGCAGCGTGGCGGCCGTGGGGAAGCTGACTTCTGACCGGGCCGCTGAGGGCTCTGAGCACAGACGCTTACTGAGCGAGGCAGTGGCCGCAGGGCCTTTGACCACCGAGCCTTGCAAGTCACAGAACATCACTTCCGCTGCCTGCTCCCGGCTACGGGCGCGGTCTTCACACCAGTCCGACTCACAGGAGACGATGTAGTCCCCGCTTCATGGTGACAGAAATCTCAAGGAATTGGGGGATAGGTATTAAAACTGCCCCAGGGTAAACTTTGACCAATGGGAGACAGGACATAGAAGATGCATTTTCCTTTCCTCCCTTCAGAGGACCTCCCTCCCGAGGCGGTGTCTCCCATAGCCTTTCCGCAGGCATCCTGAGCGCCTGGCTGCCTGCGGCTCAGCGGGGCGGTGGCCCAGGTGGAAACACACTCTTCCCATCATTGCGCCCTTTCCCTTCGCTCCTGCGAGCCCGGCTGTTGTACTGCCCAAATAAAGCATCGGCATTGACGTCTCGCCTCTGGTTCTGTGCTCTGGAGACACGGGCTAAGCTGCCATCCACAGCCTGTCCCCAAATCTGATCTGTGCTTTTATTTTATTTTATTTAAGATTTTATTTATTTATTTGACAGAGATAGCGAGAGAGGGAGCACAAGCAGGGGGAAGGGAGAAGCAGGCTTCCCGCGGAGCAGGGAGCCCGATGCGGGGCTCGATCCCAGGACCCTGGGATCGTGACCTGAGCCGAAGGCAGATGCTTAACGACTGAGCCACCCAGGCGCCCCTGATCTGTGCTTTTAAATATCTTTCTTAGCCATTCACTTTTCTCCACCCACGCTGACGCTCTCCACCCTCGCTGCCATCTTCTCTTGCTTAGACCACAATATGCCTTCCTCACAGATCCCTTTCTGTCTACTCTCGGGATTCTCCCCCATCAGTCCACACCGAAGTCAGAGTGATCTTTTTGGAACAAATCTCGTTACAACATCGGCCCGCTTAGAACCCGCATCCTCATTATGCAACGGGGCTTCTCAGCCTCAGCACTGCTGACATTTTGCGTGAGATCATTCTTTGCGGTGGGGCCTGGGGCCTGTCCTGTGCAGTGTAGGATAAAGTTTAGCAGCATCCCTGACCTCGCCTCACTAGTTACCAGTAGCACCTCACTCCCCAGCCAGACGCTGTCAAATGTCCCCAGGGGTGGGGGTGGGGCACAAAATTGTCTTGGTCGAGAACCTCTGGTCTAAAGTCAGTGCCCTCAGCATGGCCCTGTGTGGGCAGGCCCCAGCTCCCTGGCTCCCCGGTCCCCCCCACCCCCCACTCTCTCCCTGTCTCTGGGCAACAGCCGCCTTGCACTTCTCTCAGCATTCTCTGACCACGCCAAGGCCTTTTCCTCCTCAGGCCCTTTCACTGCTGTTCCTCAGCCTGGGGCGTTCCCTTTGCTCCTCTCTCTCCACCCCAAGCACACACACCTGCAGCCCAGTCACCCAGCTGACATTTTGTTACCAGTTCTCAGCTAAAAGGCCACTTTGGGGGAAGGCTCTTCCGCCCCCCAGGCTAGGCTACTCCCTGAATGGCATCCAGGACTTCTCCCAGTACTCGTCACAATGATCGAGAATTAATTAGCTTTGTGAAGCCTTGTTAATGCTTGTCCTCACTCCTCTGTTAACTGCATGACCGCAGAGTGGCTGTCTCTCTTGCTTAGCACAGAGCTTGGCAGGGGAGAGGTGCTCAATTTGATATTGAATGAATGAATGAATGAATACTCCTTACATGTATTCTGGGGAATATTTTCAGATTCCTTCCTTTCCTTGCTTTAGATTTTTCTCGGCCACTTCAAAGCAGGGCCCTCGCTCCAGGTGGGGGTGAAGGCCCCGTTCTCTGATGTTTTACCAACCAAACTGTCTACCTGGTCCTGAGAATCTCTCCAGAGTCTGCCCAGCGTTCTGACCTACTCCTTTGCAACACATTTATGTGAATATTATGGGGAGTACTCCAGAATCTTACCGAAACACTCTAGAGGCCAGAGGCGCATTGAAGGATCAAATCAAAGTCCAAGATGTTGTATCTGATTCTTTGGATCTCCCCCTGGGCTGCTGTATCCACCAAATGGGATTTCATTTGTCTTTTCTCACCTCTCATTCCTGACTACCTCCTATAGTCTCCAACAGGGATGCCAAATGTGAAGTGTCCTGTTTTGGATCCTGTCTTTGGGGGCACAAACTGTGTTTCGATGGTGTTCAGTTTTGAACGGGTCAGGGTGAAGTCCTGGTATTTTTACATTTAAGCACTTGTGGGTTTTGAGCCTGTTGGAGGCTCCTGAGCGTTGTAAGGCTCTTGCTGGAAATGGTCAGTATGTTGATCTCTGAGAACCTGAAAAATATTTTTTAGGGCATTGTTTAGAAATGACTTTGGCAAACAGTTTTTGTTAACTGACTTTTCTAGTTTGCTGATGGGCATTCTTGGGAACCTCTGGAAAGCCGGAGGAGGAGACTAACGGAGTGCCTGCCTGGTCCCGAAGCGCCGGCTTCCTTCAGAGCTGTGGAATCCTTGGAGTGGTGGCAACCCTGGGATTTACTCCCCCTAGTGGTTTGACAAAATATAACTTCTCTGGATGAAAAGGACAACGTTTAAGCCACAGCTCCCAGCTCTGAAGGTGTGGCTATTCAGAATCAAATTAGGGATGAACTAAGATGACGAGTCCATGCATCCTTTGAGAAGAGAATGGGAAATGGGCTCACGGAGGCAGGAGGAGGTCGGATGCGTAGACGGGCTGATGAAGCTGTTTCATCTGGAATTCTGGTCCCAGATAGGTTTACCTGGGACCTGCCAGGGACTGAAATTCTGAGGATGCTTTGCTGACAAAGTCCCAGAAACAAATTCTGAGGATGCTTTGCTGACAAAGTCCCAGAAACAAAGGCAAGAGCCAAACGCAATCTAAGGGAAAGCGGGAGGCATAAACAAAAAGAAAGAAAAGAAAGAAAGGAAAAAAAGAAAACCATCTTTCAATCCATCTCTGAAATTCTTTATCCTCTTGCTAAGGCAGCAGAAGAAAACAGTAGCAGGGTCTCATGCTTCATGGTGTTACCCTAGGTTTTCCTGTTTGGGGCTGGCAGACTGTTTTGTTTGGTTCTGTTTCTTTTTCTGCAGGCCCTGCCCTGGCCTAGGGTTGCTCAGATGCCTGTTGCGGTGAGTCAGGTTGTAACAGGCGGCACTGTGTTGCAATCACTGCAGTTAGTGAGTCAGCCCCGTTCAGGCTTAGTGCTGCATTTCAACGTAAGAGCTGCTCTTAGCTGTTTGTTCTCAGTCGAAGACCTTTTGTGTTTTCTCATCAAGAGGGGGATAGTTGCCCTTTCCTTTTGCCTTAACAAGCCCCAGAGAGACAGCCGGGGAACCCACAGCCCAAGCTTCTTTTTCTTAAGTGGTCCAGTCACTCAACACCATCTCCGAGCTAGATTTCTTTCCTGGCTGCAGAGGATGGCTAATGAAGGAAGCGGCGCACCAGAGACAAAGTAACACTGAAACCTTAACGGCCAAGCTGAAGAGAAATGCTATGTTTTGGGGTCGCCTGGGTGGCTCAGGTCATGATCCCAGGGTCCTGGGATCGAGCCCCGCATTGGGCTCCCTGCTCAGCGGGGAGCCTGCTTCTCCCTCTGCCTGCCTCGCCCCCTGCTTGTGCGCTCTCTGTCTCTCTCTCTCTCTCTCTGACAAATAAATAAAATCTTAAAAAAAAAAAAAAAGAAATGCTATGTTTTGGGTGCAGAGGAGGTAAGCTCTCCTACGGCAGAGAAATCTCAGTAAGTTCTCCAAGGCAGTAGCTGGTCTTGCTGGTGTCATAAAATCCACATGATTTCTCAGTTAAATTGATATTTATTTAAAAAGCACCCTTGGTGATTCTAATGTGAGAACCACTGGTCTAGATGCACCTCAAAGCCAGTTAGTGGGCAAGTGCTCGTAGCTCCAAAGTGGAATTAGCTGAGACATGGGCCCCAGCCAGACTTCTCTCTGCTGGTAGCTCAGGGCACCCCGTCTCCCCCAGCTCAGCCTCAGTTTCCCTCCTCTGTCTTCTCTTCCTGCCTCCCTCCAGGCACCCCAGGAATCCCTCCTGTGGAAATCCCCTTGTGGCCTCCAGCATCCCCCCCCCCGGCCTGCACCCGCCCCCCACCGGTCCCCTCCAGCCCCATCTCCTCCTTCCTGCCGCCACAGAAACTTCCATACCCCTTAAAAGCCTGGGCTCCGCTGATGCCCACCTCGGCTTAAACCAGCTAGTTCATTCCCCCTGACCGCCCCCAACAGGGTGTGTGATCTCTCCTCTGTGGGGAGCAGTGAGATGGAGCCACTGGGTAAACTCCCAAAGACCCCTGAATCTGGTTCCTTATCTGTAAAATGAGAATAATTTACAACCTCATAGGAGTGATATTATGTGAGCCCGTGTATGCTTAACCAACGTGAAATACACGCTTAATAATGGATCCTGGATGAAGCTTAGAAATCTACATGTTTAAATCACCTCAGGTGTTAGGTGTTGGTAGTGGGTGGTGAGGACCCCACTAAGAAATATTGCTTATGATGGTGGTTCTCCTCTTTGGCTGAGCATTAGAATCATCTAGGGAGCTTTCAAAAAGTTGAGGTGCCCAGGCTGAACCTGAGACCAGTGAAATCTGTATTGCTGTGAGCAGAGAGAACAAGCATCAGTTATTTTTAATGACCGCTATGTGATTCCAACGTGTAGCCAAAGCTAAGAACAAGGTTTTGGGATCAGTGGGATGGATTCTACTGACCTTGAACAGATCACTAACCTCTGAGCCTCAGTTTCTCCCATCAGAAAAATGGGAATAAAATATGTACTTCATTGTTTGATTATGCAGATTAGCTGAGACAATTCTGCACGGGACCTGGCACGGTGCTTAGATCTTCCCTTCTGTTGAGTGGAATTGGGAGCTGGGGGGTCGTGGTGGACATCAGAGGCCCTGGCAGACCGAGGCCCTCTCAGCAGCCTGGGGCCCACCCAGAGTGCCTCGGCGCTCAGGCTCAGGGCTTATCTGCCTTTTGCCACTCTGGTTTCAGCAAATTTATGAATCCAGCTCTGGCCCGGCCCACAGGGAGCCTGGCTTCTCCCCATGGGGCAGGGCAGGGAGTTCATGCCAACGACCCCTGTTTTAAAGTACTTAATTCTACACACTAGTCAGTTAAAAAAAATTAGTAACGATTAAATGAAAGAGGCAAATCAATAGTGTTAGTTCCTTTTGTTGTTGTTCAATCACCAATATGCAATATGGTCTCTCCCTTATGGGTTAAAATTTTGTTTAATGTGTGGCAACCTGGAAATATGGCCACCATTATATAATGTCCATGAGAATATGTGTTCTGAGGTGTAAACATTCCGCTTCCACATCCTCTCTTGGGACACGGGTGTAGCACCATGAGTATGCGTGGGTGTGTATGAGTGTGTGGGTGTGGGTTTTGAATGTGTGCATCGGTGTGTTTAGTGTGTGTGAGCATAAACATGTGTGAGTGAGTGTGTGTATGTGTGTGTGTGAGAGAGAGAGGAAGGCTGCATGTGCTGGGAGTTGTCAAGCATGAGAATGAGGATTTCTCGTTCTCCTCACCAGTCTCCAGATTCTGCTTTACTTTATCCTCTCCTAAGCCTCATGTAAACTTAAGACAACTCGGGCTGAGACCTTCTATTACTGTCAAAAGCCATTTTGAAGCAATTCAAGCACTCTGTTTCCATTCTTCTGGGAAATCCTTGCAGTATTGGAAATCGTAACAGCATTCTACGATCATCTGTTGCCTTGTACAATGGCCTTCTCGACAAATAGATCTCGTCTCTTCTGGGCCCACTCAGGGCGGGAGGGCGTGGGGGGAAGTGGCAGAGACAGCTGCTTCCGTGCTATTTACTCTTTTTACTCTACTACACTGGCAACTGATCTCTTTTTCTTTCTTTTCCACTCTTCTTTTGTCCCTGTCTTTGAGCCTTGGTGGGGCATTCCTGGTATTAGGTGACAGTTTGTGTCTGAAGCTTGGTGGAACCCGACGGTCATCCTCCCTGTGCCCCGTCTGGCCCAGGGCAAAGTTTTCAATGGGGAAGATGCCTCGGCCTTCTTAAGCTTCATTGTCTACACCCAGGACTGCAGAGCAAAGAGCTCCAGTTTCTAAAAGGGGAGGACATACTCTGAGGGATTGCTGCAATTCTCTCCATTTTTACACCACGAAGGTTGCGGCATGATTTCAAATTTGGTTTATCTGAGTTTTGTTTAAACATGTGCCATGTTGCGACAGGATTCTTCAACTGGTCAGGGCTTCTGGTAAGATAATGCAATAAACTCTAGGCCCATGGAGAACCTTGCATGGTGTCTTTTCCCGTGAAGAGTATTATGGCTGTTGATGTCATAATCGCTCTGATTATTCCTGGGCATCCTGGGGAAGGGTGTGCATTCTCTGTCTCTCTCTGCCACGAGGGCTCTTGGCAGCAGCGGTGGCCTGGGCTACCGTGCTGGCAGAAACCAGATGACCAGCTACCAGTTTCTAAGGGCCAGGGATAGAGTGGAGAAGGCAAGGCCAGGCACTAATTTGGGGGCATGCAATTGGTCTGAGAGGGAACATGTCTCTACTTAAAGATATCATTTCTTTTCATCTATTACCACAAGTATAAGGAAACGGTTGCATTTACAGTTTGCATTTCATGACAACAGATCTTTCACATGGGTCAGAGTGGTTTTTATGTTGCCAGACCTTGGCCTCCCTGCCTTGCCTTACCCAGAGTATCATTTTAGTAACAAACACTCATGAATAAGGTAAATTTGCAGAAACCCTTATAGATTCTTTTGAGTTTCTATAGGTAGTATAAATATTTTAAAAACCACTTTATTGGGGCGCCTAGGTGGCTCAGTCGTTAAGTGTCTGCCTTCGGCTCAGGTCATGATCCCAGGGTCCTGGGATTGAGCCCCGCATTGGACTCCCTGCTCAGTGGGGAGTCTGCTTCCCCCCTCACTCTGCCTGCCGCTCTCTGTCAAATAAATAAATAAAAATCTTTTAAAAAACCCCCACTTTATTATAATTACCAATATGCTGCTTCTCCTTTTGTTTTTCTTTTCTTACAAAAACGTAAGGGATGGGACACTTACCAGAAGGATCTGTGGGGGCAATGCTTTTCATCTTCAATCCATCCAGAAAATGTACAGAGAAACTCACATTTTTGCTGGTTTTTGTTCATGCTCTGCCAGTATTTCAACCGTAGGATCATCTGGAAGTTTTATCACCACAGAAGATGATGAACATTTCATTATTTAGAACTTCATTGTTTTACACCTTCCTAGAAGCAAAAACTCCACCAACTTTTTTTTTTTTTTTTTTTTTTTTTAATGAGAGACAGAGAGCATGAGAGGGAGGAAGGCCAGAGGAAGAAGCAGACTCCCTGCTGAGCAGGGAGCCCGATGCGGGACTCGATCCAGGGACTCCAGGATCATGACCTGAGCCGAAGGCAGTCGCTTAACCAACTGAGCCACCCAGGCGCCCTCCACCAACTTTTAATATCTATCAAAGCAGATTACACATGAATGCATGGGGTTTCAAAGCATTTGAGCACTTTTTTTTTTTTTTTTATTGTATCAATATCTCTTAGGATCTGGATTTGGGGACTGACTGGGATTGGCTTGGAAAAGTGAGTAGGGAATCTCAAGATTGGTCTGGAAAGTGGGAAGAAGGCAAATCAGTGGGAACCAAAGAAGGTCACTCTGGAATTGTTTTGTTTTGCTTTCCAAACTAGTTCCCTAGTATAGATGTACCCGAGTTTCTCAAAACAGGAGCTATAAACACCTAAAGGTTGTGGTCATCGGCGAGGGGCCCCGTTCCCGGCTCCCCTCTTCCTTCTGCTGTTTCTCTTTCTCGGAGCAATCCTCTCCCTGTGAGAGCCTCCGTGCGCCCATGGGCCCAGCCCAGACCTCTTCTTTGAGGCCTGTCATTTGAGGGGGTTATTTTAGTATCCGGTGATGCGAGTTCAGATGCAGTTTAGAATCCCTGCCGTGTACTGAAGACCAAAACCATTCAATCAAATACACAAGGAAGTTCCGGTGCTGTCCTGAACTTCTAGGATCTGCCTTCTTACATAACTGTCCTCTTCAGTGATTTCAAAACAAATGAGGGCAGAGGGAACCTGAAGGGACCAACAGGGCATTGTGAGCAGACCTGGTGTGCAACTCTTTGTAAATTAATTTTAGCGTTCCTTATTCCCTATTGTTAAAAACAAGACAACCAGCCCCAAATAGAGTCATTTACGCTAAATCCCACGTCAACAGAGACTTAACTTAATGACTGTTTCAGCTCTTGGAGAAATGGAATCTTAAACTAGTCCATCAGGAATCACCTGATCAGGATTAGTTAAGTAATCTGCCTGATGAACCCCTGCCATGCCCTAAAGGAAAGTAACCTTGCAAAAGCAATTTACTTTTTGTCTGGTCTAACTTCCTTGTTCCACCCCCCTTCTGCCTAGAATAGTCTTTCATTTCGTACAGCTCCTCAGAGCTCCTTCCTGTCTGCTGGATGCATGAGTAGTTGAATAATGCCAATAGGGTCTTTAACATGTACTCAGCTGAGTTTTGTTTTTTAACACCATATATGTGTGGTTTTTTAAAATTTTCCTTTGAACTAGTTAAAAGGTCATCTCGGTTCCCTCATTAATGAATTTGATAAAACCTTTGATGTGTTTTCATTTTATATTTGTATGAGAGGCATGATTTTTACCTTTTAAAATATATCTTTTAACATTAGGTACATAATATGCTAAGTACTTTTCTAGATGCTGATGGAGAGCAAGAATTTTCTGTCCCCTCAAGGGTCTTTCTAGCTGGACTAAGAATCAAATTGACTTGAGGCAGATTAACAGGAGAAAGTCAAATTTAATGGTGCACATCCGAGGAATCCTGATAAACATGGAAATTCCAAAAAGAGGCAAAATGACGTATACATGTCATTCTGAACTAAGGAGAAGGGGGTAGAGGTCTGGGACTTCAAAGGGAGGGAATGCACTTCACAGGAAGATGAAAAATGGTAAATGTTGGGTAAACAAGTGTTCGCTGGGCCATACAGAAAAAATGGGACATAGAGGACTCTGATCAAACAGGCCTGATTAAGTTCTTCTCTATCTACCACACCTAATACATATCATACTGTGGTTATCTACAGCGATACCTCGCTTCCTGATGCAGGTTCTCTAAATTATTTTTAGGCAGCTGAGGGGGGGAGGTAAAGAGCTTTTTCTGAATCTGCTGGATTTGACCGCTGTTTAACTGAATCTTCATGCCAAAGTGGCCCCTCTTGGGGTGGCCCGCCCTTGGCCCCTTACATAAAGCCCTTTTGTGTATTTATTTAACAAACCCCGAACACAGTTTTGGATGCTATGTGCTGTTCTAAGTGCTTGATAAATGTTAACTAATTCAATACTCATAACAGCCCTATAGCACTTCTGTGTCCCTTCAGCCCTTATTAGCCCATCTTATCAAACTGAGGCTCAGGCTCAGCATCCTGGGCAAGGTTGTTCATCACTGAGTGCCAGGGGAGGGAGCCCAAGTGCAAACCTGGGTGAGGCTGAAGCACATAGGCCTTCTGCTGGCCCTGAGGCTCCCTCTAAGTGAGCTGGGGGGTGAGATGAGAACGGGGCCCCAACTTTATTTTGTAGGATGCAGCATCTTTAAGGAGCAAAAGGGTTGTGTTGACAGAGGGGAGGGGCTATTATAAATGGGTTCTGTAGAGAAGCCCCTAGCCAGGGAGGGATCTGCACTGGGCCTGGTGGTGTGGGGCATTGCTCGGACTGGCATGATGCCCGTTGTGCTGTGTCTTATAAAAGTCAACTTAGGGGCGCCTGGGTGGCTCAGTTGGTTAAGCATCTGCCTTTGGCTCAGGTCATGATCCCAGGGTCCTAGGATCAAGGCCCTCGAGCCCCACGGGCCCCACGAGCCCCACATCCCACTCCCCACTAAGCTTGGAGTCTGCTTCTCCCTCCCTCTCTGTTCCTCCCCTCTCTCTTTTTCTTTTTCTTTTTTTATTTGAGAGAGAGAGAATGAGAGACAGAGAGCATGAGAGGGAGGAGGGTCAGAGGGAGAAGCAGACTCCCCACTGAGCAGGGAGCCCGAGGCGGGACTCCATCCTGGGACTCCAGGATCATGACCTGAGCCGAAGGCAGTCGCTTAACCAACTGAGCCACCCAGGCACCCCCCGCTCTCTTTTTCTATCAAATAAAATCTTTAAAAAAAAAAAAAGTCAACCTAAACTATTGCTCCACTTCTTCCCCTAAGGGCCCTCTTCCTTCTCAGAACATACACTTTAGTTTATTATTTTTTTAAATGTATGGTCACCATGCCCATGGGAGAGTCAAGGTGACAGTGGGAGGCAGTAGGATATGGGGGGGGGGTGTTGCACAACTGGAATCTGCTAGACTCGGGTTCAAATCTAAGTTCTGCCACTTACCGGAGAATAAAGTTAGAATCCACTTAAATGAGCCTTAAATCTCAGTGGGATTAAGTAAATGCTTCCATCTCTTTTCCCACAAGAAGTGAGCAAGGGCTCAGCTGGGCCTTGCAGTTGGGGAAGAGACTCGAGGGTCCGGGGAGTTGGGAGAGGGGGAGGGGAAGTTGGTTCCGAATTGGCTGAGAAGAAAGTCTACGTTCTGGTGTTGCTGCTAGAGGGCTGGCTAATCCCGCAGGCTGAGCAGCGGCCCCAGCGCCAGGGAGGAGAGAGACTTCCAGCAAGCTCGGGAGGCAGCAACCCGGCCAGATAGAGATCTGTGACTGGCAGCTCCAGATCGACCTGCCTTCCCAATTCCTGTTCCAGAGCAAAGGTCACCCCGCCGTTTGCATCGGCCTTTTTTTTTTTTCCCCTCTCCTCCGGCTTTGTTTACCTTATAAGGAAGGTCAACATTACAAAGTCGAGAGTGCCTGTTATCATCCCCTGGATTTCGACAAATAGTTCCCTGAACCAGAACGTTCCATGTGAAAGATGGCTGGGCATTCAATCTTGCTGGCTGCTGTCTCAGTCCTGTCGGCCTGTCAACAAAGTAAGAGTCTCAGGCAGTGTGTGTGTGTGTGTGTGTGTGTGTGGCAGGGGGAGGGAGGTCTGGTTTTGAGGTTCATACTTATTTCCTGGTGGCATAGTCTACTCTGGGTTGGGTCATCCACGCCTCTTTCCCTGGAGACAGAGATTTGGAACATTCCAGGGAATAGTTCTCGAAAAGGGGCCGAGGTAGGCTCTCTGAGCCCAGCGATTCTGCCACGTTTGTGGTTACAACCCACAGCCCAGTTCAGATGGGTGGTAGAAAAGCACCAGCTAACCTGATGGAAGAGGTCTATCCACACTAATTCGGAGTGTTCCAACGGAAACATCTTACCTGCTTTAGACCATGGCTGTGGTTTCTTGAACCCTGATCTTTTATTTTTTTTTTTAAATTTTACTTTTTAAAAGATTTTATTTATTTGACAGAGACACAGCGAGAGAGGGAACACAGGCAGGGGGAGTGGGAGAGGGAGAAGCAGGCTTTCCACGGAGTAGGGAGCCCGATGCGGGGCTCGATCCCAGGACCCTGGGATCATGACCTGAGCCGAGGCAGACGCTTAACGACTAAGCCACCCAGGCGCCCCAACCCTGATCTTTTAATTAATGTTTCTTAAAAATGAACTGCCTACGGTAGGTATGATAATCAGATCAGGTTTAAAGAAATGTGCAGAAATACGAGCTTCAGGTTAGGTGATGAATGGGAAACCTTAAAGCACCTTCCCACTAGGATTATTGGGTATATCAATTGCCTGGTTATGTAAAGAGCATTTGCTCCATGGGGGGGGGGTGTCACATTTGCTCAATTCTTATCATCTTATCTATGATATCAACTTAACATGCTAAATGGGAAAAAGGGTCTGGACACTGGGGAGCAAGACTAGGAACCAACCGTGCATATTTATTTTTCTAAGTGTGCGCCTCCCAGGAAAGGGGTGCAGAGCCAGGGTGCACAGACGGCCACAGCATGAAGGGACCACAGCTTTGGATAAAGTCCCACCCTGCATGCATGTTCAGTGTCTTGCCTAATCAGTGTGTTTTGTGTATTTATGAAAATAGGATACCATGACACACATTTTGTGGTTTGATTCACATTCTAGAGTAGAGCAGGATGTTTATTGCCAACTAAAGCAGCACTTGGGTCTCGGGCACCCCCGTGCTGACCCGCTGATTCACATACACCTCCACGGAAGCATACCATCCCTGTTTCCCCTTCCTGGTGCTGCAGGGAGCACAGGAGTGGGGCCACAGATGCCCCAGAGCCTCTGTCAGCCTCACAGAGAGGCTTCTGTTTGCTGGTGGGTGCAGGGGACAGTGGGAACTGTGGCCAGAGGTCAGGTGGGGGTGGGTGGGAGTGGGTGGAGAGGAGAGGGGACTGGGCCCGTGGTGGTTGGTGGTGTTAGAAAACAAAACTCAACGGATTAAGTTGTAAAGATCTTATTGGCTTTATTCAACGAGTCATGCATCAGGCAGCATCCCATCTAGCAGACAGACAGGCGCTCTGGAGAGCTGTACAGTATGAAAGACTTACAGGCAGAAGGGGGGATTGTTTGTGGCAAAGGGCACCTTTTTAGATAGCATTTATCTATCGGGCCGATTGCCTCACTAGTGCTAACCAGGTAATTCCAGATTGGCTGGTGTAAGATTCCACTTCTGGGAGAGGTTGAAACCGTCATTAAGTGAGGGATTAAGGCTCAGTTCCGTGATATCAGCTTAGTGCAAATAACTCCATTTGGGGCCTGTTGTCTCTTTTTTAACAGCGGTAGACAGGGAACGTTTACTGATTGGGTCGGGGAGAGAGAGAAAGAGAAGACAGAACTGTTGAGTTGACATGAAGGACCAGAATTTGCTGCTTCTGCAAAAGTGTGTTTATGGAGAAGGAACACCATGAACCATGGTAGAAGCAGGTCAGGGTTTGAAGACAGACAGTCTCCTATCTGTCCAGCTCAGCCACTTATCAGCTGGGTGCCCCTGGCCAGGATGTTCTGTCCTTCAATGTCCTCATCAAAGAGGGTTAAGCAGGACGCTGGGTGAGAAATGCCCCCCAGGGTGCCCGGCCTGGGGTTGGTGCTTAGCATGGTCAGTCCCCATCCTCCGCTGCTTCGCACAGAAAGAAGTTTCCGCTGGACTGAGAGGCAGCCACACAGTCAAGAAGCTGAGCTATGGCTGGGGCAGGGGGAGGGGGTGTCTCGATTCACTCACCCCAGCATACATACATCCCTCCGGAGAAAGTGAAGAAAAGAGGAGAGACAGGCATAGCAAAAGGAGAGTATTCCCAAGTAGTTTTTAGGCGACTGGTAGGGAGGGAAATAAAATGGTGCCGTCCAGAAAAGGTAAACCAGCCTTTCCACCCTCCTCATGTGATCCCAGCGGTCGCCACGGTCTCTCTAAGGCCCCAGACCTGGAAGCGCAGAAAGGGCTTCTCCTCCTCTGGGAGACGATGGCCCAACTGAATCCTTCCTCCCGGGGCTGTGGGTGGGCTGGGCGTGGGGGGAGCATTCAAACACCCCTGCCGTTGCCGGGAGCTCGTTCCTCACGGTCGCCGCTGCTGCAGACAGGTGCGGCCAGGTGCGGCCAGGTGTGGCCAGGTGTGGCCAGGTGCGGCCAGGTGCTACGCACAGCCGGGAGGAAGGCGGCACTTTCGAGGCTTTCACATACAGCTTCATTTCGAAGCTCCGGGTTCTTGCACCATTTACCACGTGTAAATCAAGGAGCACACATCTTTCATTGTTTCCATCTTACAGATGGAAGCAAGAAGCCTTACCAAGTGTTTTCTCCGAGGCTGTGGGGCCATGGTGGCAGCAGGGTACAGAACAGCCTCCCTATTTCCCCTCTGCAGACACATCTCCTCTTTGGCTCCAGCGGGGCTCATGACTCGTCGGCGCCCCCAGAATCGTGCTGCCTCGTGAGGATTTAGCCAGGGCTGGAAACAGTGCTCAGTCCCACATTTTCCGGATCTTCACCCTGCTCTGGCTGGCTTCAGGGTGGCACTGCAGTTTGAATGAGAGACTCCAGCTACGCATTTATACACTCTAGATGTTCAGCTACAGCGTTTAAATCCTGAGCAACGGTTTATTTGTAGCAGAGAGGAAGTCAGGGGGTGGGAAGAGGCCTGCTGTGTGAGCCCTTACTGAACCAGGCTCACTATTTACTGACTTGTCAGAGGGGAGATAGTATTGGGTCTCAGGAGGAAATGCATCACGCCTAAGACTGTCACACAAGCTAGGAACGTGGTGCGCTAAAGGAAACTAGTTTGGAAACATGAGCAAGTAGGAAATGGGTATGTAGGTACTAAAATAAGTAAGATCGGAATTGTATTGGAGAGAACTGGTAAGGAACCGAAACCAGAAGAAATAATCTAAAGCGAAATCATAGACCCCAGAGTTAATTATGAGGCAGAAAGAGGGTGATAAAGACAGGAGGTGAGAACATCTGACCAAGGAGGAAGCATGGGTCTGGAAGCCAATGAGCTTTACAGGGCTGGTCATCAGATGTAAGTGACTCTGGCATTGGGCTTGGATGATCTAATGCAACAAATGTGGCCAAGGAAGGAGAACAAAGTCATAATCATTTCATAGTAGGGAAACTGAGTCAGACAGGGAGGCATCATTCCCAAAAGTTTTCTTGTGACCCTCCCTCCTGGCTCTTGTCCTCTCTAGGTAGCCAATGATCTGTTTTATGTCATTATGGATTCATTTGCATTTTTGAGAATTTTATATAAGTGAAACTATACAGTACTATTCTCTTCTGGTCTTGCTTCTGTCATTCAGCATAATATGTTTGAGGTTCATCCATGTTGTTTTATGTGTCAATCGTTCATTCCTTTTTACTGTCAAATAGTATTCTATTATATGGATATACCACATATACCACAATTTGTTTATCCATTAGCTTGTTGACCAACATTTATGTTAGGGTTCTCCAGAGAAGCAAAACCAATACAACACACACACACACACACACACACACAGGCATTTATTTAAAAAAATTGGTTCATAGCTATTTTGGGGGCTGGCAACTCTGAAATTTGCAGGGCAGGCTAGAAGGCTGGAAATTCCAGCAAGAATTGGTGTTGCACTGTGGAGCCTGAAGGTAGTGTGGAGGCAGAATTCCTTTCTCTTTGGGGAACTTCAGGCTTTTCTCTTCAGGCCTTCAACTGATTGGGTGAGGCCCATCCACCGAAGAAGGGTAATCTGCTTTACTCAGAGTTTACTGATATAAATGTTAATCACATCCAAAAAATATTTTCACAGAAACATCTAGACTGGTGTTTGACCAAACGGCTGGGCACCATGGCCTAGCATAGTTGACACAATAAAATTAACAATTGCAGAGTTGTTCCTAATTTTTGGCTATTATGAATAAAGCTGCTGTGAACATTTGTGTACAAGTTTTTGTATGGACATACGATTTAATTTCGAGGAAATAACTAGGAGTGGAATGATTGGCTATATGGTCTATATGTCTAACTAAAAAAATCCATTCCAAATGGTTTTCCAAAGTGATGGTACCATTTTATGTTCCCCCCAGAGTGTATGAGAATTCTGGCTGAGCCTTACCTCTCTTTTTTAATTGATATGATTTGTCTTTTTAATTTTACACATTTTAATAGGTATGTAGTGGTATCTAATTATGATTTAAATTTGTGTTTTTCTAATCAATAGTGATGTGTCACATTTTAATTGTTAATCCCTCTATATACTTGCAGGTTATTTTGCTTTGCATGTAGGAAAGGCAAGATTAAAATACAAAGTCACACCCCCAGCAGTCTCTGGGTCACCAGAGTTTGAAAGGATATTTCGTGCACAGTAAGTAACGCTTCCCCCACCCTTCTGGGGTCTGGGCCTAGCACATATAGAGAATTCTGATCTGGGGAAAGAGGTACAGAGAAGGTATCCCACTGGAACAAACCGCGCTTCACAGCCAAACCCCTTCTCATGATCCTTGAAGCTTGAAGCATCTAGTACATGGAGTCTCTACCCACCTACAGGGTACACTTACAGAAAAGGCTGGGATCTTGAGAAAGACTGCTATACATCTCTAAGCATGGCAGTTTGGTTAAAGAGTCCCTTGAGTATGCTGAGAGTTCAATAGCCTCCAGCTGGATTAGTTATGACATCAATTTTCTATCTTTATTTTTCCTTTCCACATGGAACAGAGGTGGGTCAGTCTTACCCTCTGCCCATGAACCATTTCCTAAAACTCCAAACCTGTAAGAATGAGAAAGCTTTCCATTTCACACAAACTTGTAGTGATTTTCATCATCTTGTCTTTTCAGATGCACACAGAATGTTCCACCATAAACACCATGAATTTGGCTGCTGCAGATGCTAGGGCTCCCTTTAGATTTCATCCCCCAAATAAGTGCTTTTAGAAACATTGCATGTGTCACCATTTATATGTCACTTGGTTCTTTTGTTAATATTTTGGGATTTTTCATCTATGTCATGAGTGACGTGGGCCTATAATTTTCCTTTCTTCTATGATCTTTGTCTCACTTTTATATCAAGATTATACTAGTCTCATGGAATGAGTTAGAGAATTATTTTCTCAGAGAACTTTAATAAGACTGGGAGACTGTGTTCCTTCAAAGTTGTTAGAATTTGCCTGTAAAATGATCTGAACTGACGTTTTCCTTATGGAAAAAATTTTAAACTATGGAATTTGATTTCTTTAATGATTATTGGATTATTCAGATTTTTGTTACATCTTGAATCACTTTGGGCAAGTCGTGATCCTTGAACTGACAGCATTGTTCTCTTGTCCATCTCTTTGCTTCAACAAGAATTGCACAGACTATTCCCCAGGCTTGGAAGTGTGGTATGTTAATAGAAGAGATAATTTTAAGAGGTGCTTAAACATGTTTTTTTCAACAAAATTTTGTTGTGGTAAGAACATGTAACATGAGATATATCCTCTTAAAAAATTTAAATGTATAAAACATTATTGTTCGTAGAGGTACCGTGTTGTACAGCAGATCTCCAGAGCTTGATCTCTTACTTGACTGAAACTTTATGCCCAAGATACGATTTTCAGTAATGTTGAACTACATGATGAGAAACTCATTTCCATTTCAATTGTCTTTGAATCTTTATGATTATGTCAAGAAGAAAGCATTGGTTTGGTGCCAGTCTGTCCCACACTCCAATATTTATTTTTATCAGAGTAATACACATATGTGGTCTGAAAATAAAGTGAGATTACAAGCTTGAAAGCAACAAATAACTCTCCTTACTGCCAATCCAACCCCAGAGACAACCATCGGCACCCTTCTGACTACTACTTTTGGTATTTACTTCCATATTTCTAAACATTATGCTTTCACTGCTATTTATTGATTCACAAATTTTAGACATTATCAATTAGCTTCCTTTTATGGAAGAAAAAATTTCATGTCTCTCTACTTCCTCATTTCCTTACTTCCACCTTCCAGTACAGTTATATCACTTTGTTGAGTTAAACCAATAGCCAATGTTTATATTATTGTAATTAAATAAGTAATGTTCAAAGCTGAGTCAAATAGTATACTATGATTTCATCTCCTTCTTGTGAAATTTTTTGTTTTATCTGGGGTTAATGATTGCCTCTTTGTTTATTTGTTTGCTTAGTTTCATCCTCAAATCTTTAACAGAACTGAAAATCTTCTCTTAATACATTCAAATACATTAATCTAGTAATACCATTTGTTTTTTTTCTTGGATCATTTCTGCTTGAGTCCTCCATCTTTCTGCTCTGGTCTGGAGTATGCTTTTTAAACCTGCTACATGCTGTCATTGTGGGACCTTCTGTCATTATCCTAGGAATTTTCCTCATATCCTCCTGATTTGGATTGCCTGTTTTCCTGGATCTCCTATTTTCCTGTTTATTGGTTTTCTCTCATTTTGGTGGAACATACCCTGCAGAAGTTTCCTGAGAGAGGGTGAATAGTTGGTCAAATTTTGAGACTTTGCTTTTCTAAATATGCCTTTATTCTGCCTCACATTTGATTGATGGCTCAGTTAGGCATGCATTTCTATGTTAAAAATCCTTACCCTTAGAATTTTGAAAATATTCCTTTATTATTTTCCGGTATCCACTGATATTGTCATGATGTTCTGTGCCATTCTAATTCCCAGTTCTTTGTTTGGAAACTGTGGAGGCTTTAGGATCTTCCCCTCATCCCAATGTCCTAAGATATTATGGTGCTGTGCTTGCTTAGAGGCATTTGACTTCACTCTGCTGAACCATAGATAAGGCTTTTTTTTATAGCCTGAAAACTCATGTCTTTCTGTTCTAGAATTTTTTTAAAATGTCTTTTTCCCCGAATTTCCTCTTCTTCATTTTCTCTGTTCCTTTATTCTTTTTATTTATTTATTTAAGATTTTATTTATTTATTTGACAGAGAGAGAGAGAGACACAGCAAGAGAGGGAACACAAGCAGGGGGAGAGGGAGAGGGAGAAGCAGATGTCCCTCTGAGCAGGGAGCCCGATGCGGGGCTCGATCCCAGGACCCTGGGACCATGACCTGAGCCGAAGGCAGATGCTTAATGACTGAGCCACCCAGGTGCCCCTGTTCCTTTATTCTTAAAACCTATATTAGTTTTATGTTGACCTCTGGATGGGTCATCTAGTTTTCTTTTATCTTTGGTTTTTCATCTTCTTGGACTTTTGTTTTTTCTGGGAAATTTCTTGAACTTCTATTTACTAATCTTTAAAAAAAATTCAGATATCAATTTTAATTTCTAAGAATTAATTTTTATTCTTTGTTCTTCAGTTATTGCTGCTGCTATTAAATTATCCCTTTTTTGTTTTATGGATACAGTTTAATCTCTTTTATCTGAAGATTTTAATGATAATATTTTTAAAAAATTTTTTGTATAGTGCTCGCTTCGGCAGCACATATACTAAAAAATTTTTTGTATAATTTCTGTTTTTTCCAAGTTCCTTATTTGTCAATTTTAGCCCCTGTCTTTCATTTTTATTTATTATTTGCCCATTAAAAATCTATTGAGCACCTCTATATGCCTGGCACTGTTCCCGTAGTTTATCAGTGAAAAAATTAGACAAAGATCCTTGCCCTCTTGAAGTTTACCTTATAGTCAAAGAAGACAGAAAGTAAACAGGTAATATTATAAGAAAATACTATATTATGCAAGAGGTGGTAAGTGTTAAGAAAAAGGAGAGCATTGTAAGGGGGCAGAGGGGTGGATTGCTATTTAGGGTGGTCAGTGTGGACCCCACTGAGAAGGTGACACTTGAGCAAAGGCTTGAAGTAGGTAAAAAGTTAGCCATGTGAACATGCAGAGGAAACCTTCTTGAGGCCGAGGGACTAGCCAGTGCAAAGACCCTCAGTGGGAATGTGCCTGGTGGGTTAGCAAGGAAGTCAGTGTGGCTGAGAGAAGGAGCTGACAAAGTGGTAGGAGGTAAAGTCAGAAAGGTAATGGATGGATCATGTAGGGCCTTAAAAGCCGTTGTAAGGACTTTGGCTTTTCTCTGAGTGAAAGAGAAAGTCATTACTAGGTTTTGAGCAGAGGAGTAACACGATCTTATATTTTAAAAGGATCACTTGGTCTGCTTTGCTGAGAACAGTCTACATGGAGGCATTGGTAGAAGCAGGAAATTCGGTTGGGAAGCTAACTTGAACCAGGGAGGTAGCAGTAGAGATGGTGAGAAATGGTCAGATTCTGGATATGTTTTGAGGATAAAGTCAAGAGAATTTCCTGACATAATAAATACGGAGTGTGAGAAGCGTCAAGAACGACCTCAGAGATTTGGCCCAAGCATCCCAAGAGACAACAGAGAGAGACAACAGAAAGAGAGAAGGCAGCAGGAGGAGCAGTTTTGGGAGGACGACTGGGAGGTTCTGTTTGACATGTTGTGTCCGAGATGTGACTTAGGCTACAGCTAAGGAGAGGCTGTAAGCATTGTCATTCACTAAGCTACTTGGATCCTTTCTTGTTGGTCGGAAATAGCCTAGTACATTGTTTACACATCTGAGTAGAGAGATAGCAGGCAGGTGGATATACGAATCTGCATTTCAGAATTCTCCATTCGACAGAGAGAGATCTCAGCAGAGAGATCTGAGCTGGAAATATAAATTCAAGAGTCATTGGCACACAAAGATGATTTAGAACCACAAGACTGGAAGAAATCTCTTTTTTTTGCAAGAACTCTTTAAGGGAGTGGGTGTAGGTAAAGGAGAGAAGAGGAGCAAGGACTGAATCAGCCTTAGAAGTCAAGAAGACAAGGGTCCAGCAAAGAAATCTGAGCAAGGGAGATCTTAGAAGCTTTACTCAAATGTCAATGGTTCTTGATTGGCTATCTGTGCCAATTTAATAAAGAGTATCAGAAAATGAATTGGAAGCTCTGTGGGCATGGGTGGGGCTTACCGAGTGGCAGCTTCACCAAAGGGTGATTGATGAGCAGCAGCTTTTTTTTTGGAGAGCCCCAAATGTCATTATCTGTCGGTTCTCTTTCTGGGACCATTTGGTTTCTCTAGAGAAAACCCTTAAGCCCCCAGTGGGGACAGGCAAGTATAGGGTGAGGGAGGAGGATGTGTATAATAGGTCTCACTTCTAGAAACCTGAAAGTGTGGTGGGTGAAGAAAGGAAGGTTCTTCCACTACACGTATGCAGGTGCGCACACTTTTCAGTACAGAATTTTATCCCTACCCTCCATTATTCCTGGACCCCCCTGTGACTCTCTGGTTCGAGTTCTCTAGACAATAGACCTCCCATCTCCTGGATGGGGAAGTAGGGATGGGGCTCAGAGGTGGAGGGGAACTAAAGCACTCCTTATTATAGTCTGTCAACCAGTTCTTCCCTTTCAGCCTTTGGCCTCAAAGGTACCCGGAGTCCCCAGTTCCCGAGCCTCTTGGGGTTCTGGGATGAGCAGGGTCTTAGTCTTCATTGGTCCTTCCTTCTGTAGGCACTGAGGCTTCATCTGTCTGTACTCTGTCAGCTCAGCTCCTGTTCCCCTGAGTGCTGTCCTTCCTCAGAAATTTGCTAACATCTCTCTTCCACTGCTGTGTCTGCTCCCACTCTCTTTGTTCTCGATGACTTTATATCTATTTTTTTCCTTTACTGGCATTTTAGTGAGCTTTCAGGAGGGAGAAGAAATAAACATGGGTTCACTCTGTCATGTTTAGCATGGAGTCCTCGTGATGTGTTCTCAACACCTCTTGAACATCCATTCTCCATTCAACAGAAGGAGGGTCTCATGCTCTGAGCCTTCAGCAATCAACAGCATCTAATGAGAACTTGGCAAATTTTGTTCTCATGGGATTTATTTTTATACTTTATTTAGAAAGTGATATTCTTTTTCTACTCATAAAATTTCATTCTCCCTAAATTAAGTAAAAAAAATATAGTTGATTTATAGAAAAATAGTGTTATATGGTCACGCTAAAATTTTGACAGTGATATATTAATGTTTGAAGTTTGAGAGACACTGTACTATTTATACAAATCATCACGGGAGGAAATTCCACATCTTCCTACATTGTCTTCTGTCATCTAAGAACTTTCTGTTGGGGAGTGTTGGGCTTCCATCACGCTCAATCCTTGGGCTGCTTCTGGTTCTGTTTATTCTTATACTTTCCACAAATTTGATTTCTTTCAAGTTATTGCTCTCTCCTTTTTTTTTTTTTTAAGATTTATATATTTATTTGAGGGGGGGTGGAAGTGAGGAAGAGAAGAAGCAGGGGGAGAAGAGGAGGGAGGGGGAAAGAATCCCAAGCAGACTCTGCGCTGAGCACAGAGCCCGTCTCTGGGCTCAATCTCACAACCCTGAGATCATGACCTGAGCTGAAACCAAGAGTTGGACACTTAACTGACTGAGCCACCCAGGCACCCCCTCTCTCTTCTCTTCTGTAGCTGGACACCATTTGGAAGTATATCTCTTAAGTTTCTGTTTATAAAAAAAATATACACACCTAATTTCCTTGTTAGAAGTGTTTTGTTTGTTCTGTTTGATTAATCACGGCAGAATGAAGAGGGGTTAAAAAATAATGGCCAATAATTAGGGCAGAGGGAGTGAGGAGTCATACAACACCCTTAAGAGCATAGTAATAATTGTCCTGGGTTCTCTCGGAAGGGTGAGTGGGGATGGCCTATTCACTTCCCTGAATTTCTTCTTAGATGTTCCATAGCACTAGACCAAATCTTTGCTTAGACTATAAGGTTTAGGTAAGTCAGGCCAAATCAGATTGAATTCATTGCTAGTGAAGCCATTTTGATTTTATCTGAGGTAGTTAGGGCAGGATCCCCTGGAATAACCAGGTCATTCCAAAGCCTACTTGGCTATTCTTGTCTTCAAGGGTAGGCTCTCTTGAGCTCTGCAAATCCCTGAGAGGAAATGCACTTTCTTTTCTGGCTCTCCTGAACCAAAGCATTGAGTCCTTCAGCCTCTCTTGAGGGTCTTACGATCGTGGCTAGACCAGAAATGCTGTCTTTTCCCCTACTCTTTTTTCCTCCAGCTTTGTCCTAAGTATGGCCAAGAAGCCTGGTGTTAGGACTAATCCTATCTCTAAGTGGAAACTGACATCTCCTAACAATCACTTTGAGGTCCCTCTGACCACCACGGAAGTAACCTATTTCCTGTCTCGAGCTCACCTCAGGTTGGATATTCATTTGCCAAGCAGAGGTGATTATTATGGGGCCCAGTTTACCCATATTACCAGCCCAGGGCCTCTTCCCCATTCAGTTCCTCTTCCCTTCCTATAGAGAGGGCCTTAGAGAGGACTTTCTCTAGAGTTTTGTAGTCTTTTGCCAGAATCCATTTTTAAACTTGTGAACAAAGCAACTATAGTTTCAACAAGGGCCATTCCTTCATGTTATTGCTAAGCTTAGGAAATTTTATCTAGTCTAATTTGAGTACCTTGATCCCTTTAGATTGAAGGCTTTTATAAATCTAAAAAGTAGATCCAAGTAATACCTTGATCTTGTTGCAATTTAAGTACATTCCCTCTGATTCTATTCTCACCATAAGAGAAGAATAGCCGCTAATGACCCCACTCTTTTTCATACAGTTGGGGACCATTATTATCTTTCATCTCTGTATTTTGAGGCTAGGTAGTAATAATTCTTCAGTTTTTTTCCCCCAACCATTAAAATTTTTTGGTTGTTCTCTTTAGACTAAGATTTTTCGTATTATTTCTAAACCTGAAGCCTAGAGTATATGTAGTGTCCCAACAATGGTTTCATTAGTGCTGGGTAAGATAGAAGAATTTCCTCTCGCTTGGTTCCTTGAATGCACCCCTATTTGCTTAATATTGAATTATTCAGTTCCTGTTCCAGAATTAGGCTGTCACAAGTAAACCCAATCATCGTGAATCTGGGCATTCTTTAGAAATATTACCCTCTTCTTACGCTGCTATAGCTGTAAATTTTTTGTTTTTGCTGTTTCACTTACTTTTTATAGTTACTTTGAATTCAGATCCTGAAATTTAGAGATTAAAACTAGTGGATCTAATGTATGTCTAGAGACTATGGAGAAAGGAAAATTCACAAAGAAAAATTTTCAGGTATTGTGCAACACTGGGATTATAAGTAATGTGGATCACCTATTTTTGTAATAAGTACAAATAAGTTTGGGGCGCCTGGGTGGCTCAGTTGGTTAAGCGACTGCCTTCGGCTCAGGTCGTGATCCTGGAGTCCCGGGATCGAGTCCCACATCGGGCTCCCTGCTCGCGGGGGGTCTGCTTCTCCCTCTGACCCTCTTCCCTCTCGTGCTCGCTGTCTCTCATCCTCTCTCTCTCAAATAAATAAATAAAAATCTTTAAAAAAAAAATAAGTACAAATAAGTTAAAGAGAGACAGTAACCATATCCCCATTTTTCTTATAAGAATACCCATCTTAGATATGATATTAGCTGAAAGCCTAAGGTATACTTATCCACTGAGTTAGAAAGGGCTGGGGGGGGCGCCTGGGTGGCTCAGTTGGTTAAGCGACTGCCTTCGGCTCAGGTCATGATCCTGGAGTCCCGGGATCGAGTCCCGCATCGGGCTCCCTGCTCAACGGGGGGTCTGCTTCTCCCTCTGACCCTCCTCCCTCTCGTGCTCTCTGTCTCTCATTCTCTCTCTCATAAATAAATAAATAAATTCTCCACTTTTATCACTCCAAGTAAAAGTTATAAGAGGAGTGGGGCGCCTGGGTGGCTCAGTTGGTTGAGCGACTGCCTTCGGCTCAGGTCATGATCCTGGAGTCCCGGGATTGAGTCCCGCATCGGGCTCCCTGCTCGGCAGGGGGTCTGCTTCTCCCTCCACCCTCTTCCCTCTCGTGCTCTCTGTCTCTCATTCTCTCTCTCTCAAATAAATAAAAATAAAATCTTAAAAAAAGAAAAAAAAAAAAAAAGAAAGGGCTAGGGGTCCCCGAGGTGAGAGAATGACTCTAAACGATGAGCTCTTCAAACTGTAGCAACCTCCTCCACAAACCATCTGTATTAGTCAGCTCAGGCTGCTGGAACAAAATGCCACAGATTGGGTGGCTTAAACAACAGACATTTGTTTTCTCACACTTCTGGAGACTGGAAGATCAAGATCTCGATCTAAGATCAAGGTTCTGGCTGCTTGGATTTCTGGTGAGAGCTCTCTTCTTTTGGCTGGCGGATGGCTGCCTTCTTGCCATCTCCTCCCTCGGTGTGTGCCCTCAAGGACAGAGAAGGGGCTGGGCAGAGTGAGTCTGGGGGTGTCGGAGAGCTCTCTGGTGTCTCTTCTTATAAGGACACCGACCCCATTAGATCAGGGTCCCACCCTTCTGACCCCATTTAACCTTAAGTACTTTCTTACTCCACATACGGCCGCACTGGAGGTTAAGCCTTCAACATATGAATTTTGAGGGACACCAACAGTCAGTCCATGCCACCACCAAACAGCTCTGTCACCCAAGCTGGCTGAGTCTCAGGTGGGGGGGGACGAGGAGCCGCAGGAACGTGGATGAGCTGCGAGCCTCGCTCCCTTATCTGCTCGCTCATCCTGGTGCTTAGCAGCAGCATTCGTGAATGGGGCTTCGATCCTGCCCTCCTGCTGCCTGTGGTAACTGCCCTCTGGTGTCCCCACACAGGGTTGCTCGACAAGGAGCAATTCAGATAGTTAAGAATCTATATAGAAAGATTAGCTCCAGCACCTTTCATCCGTGAACCTTTGCCGAGCATATTAACCTGTTGCTCTGACCCTCAGCCAGTGCAATAATCGAAAAGACTTTCCAGGGTCAAAAGCCGGCAGACTGAGGCTGGGTCATCTGCTAATAGAGCAAGCCGCTCATGGCGGTGGGCAGGCCACTGCTTCCGAATGAGTTACCCGGACAGAAGGAGAAAGAAAAAGGGGCAAACAAAAACTCAAAAGAAGAAAACCTCCTAAGACGCTTCCTTTAAGTGGCCTTGTCTGTTTTTATTTCTTGAACGTGTTCTATTATTAGAAAGGTACTCTAGCTAATCAGGTTTTTCCCTTCGGTAGCTGGTTCACATTTTCTATGAACGAGAGTGTCATACACAGTCTCCTGTTGTGCCTTTATTAGAAATCTACCAAATAGCAGAGCTTTTTTTTTTTTTAAAGACTTTATTTATTTATTTGACAGAGAGAGAGACAGGAGAGAGGGAACACAAGCAGGGGGAGTGGGAGAGGGAGAAGTAGGCTTCCCGAGGAGCAGGGAGCCCGATGCGGGGCTCGATCCCAGGACCCTGGGATCATGACCTGAGCCGAAGGCAGACGCTTAACCATCTGAGCCACCCAGGCGCCCCATAGCAGAGCTATTCAGAAGAGTTTAAGGTCAGAATTCTCCCAAGTGATGTGTCCATGCTGAGGGTGCACTAAGTAATCTGCTATGAGGGTGAGGAAATTTGGGAGCTTCTATTTATATTTGCTCTTAAAATCTCATTCTTTAATTTCTATTTTGTGTGTGTTTTATCATGTAGATGATATTCTTTTCCAGTTGATTCTATCAGCTGTGCTAACTGATCAACCCCATATTCCCAGTGGCTTAACACAATGGAAGTTTATATCCTGGTCACGTAGGGTCCCATATGGGGGTTCCTGGTGGAGTGGCCTTCCACATGGCCCCTTAGAGGCCAATGCTCCATCCATCTAAGGGGTCTGTCCCCATCCATGTCCTCAGAGCTCTCTCTGCTCAACCAGTATGTGGGGGAAGGGAGCTTGGCACACCCGCTTCTTAACCATTTGGCTCAGGAGTGACATATTTTACTTTCTCTTTCCATTGGCAGGAAATGGCCCCGCCCAAATCCAGGACGGCCCAGAATCTAATCCCTGGCTGAGCCCCTACTCCACAGCACAAACTTTTGAGGCCAGCTAGCTACCTGTGCTACATATAGGAGGACATGTGTTTGTTTGTTTTTAATGGGGTTATGCAACCATGAGAACTACACAATCAACAAAATTTGGAGACCAGTGTTTTTAGGAACTGCCCAGTTTGGCTATCAGGCCACAGTTTGATTCTTTTCTCCAAAATGAGGTGAACTGAGCAACACAGTTCATGCTGAGCCAGGGTCAAACGGTACTTAGTTCGGGACTGCCCTCACTACTGCCGGCCCTTGGGTCCAAGTGAGACTCGGCAGTGGCCATGAGTCTGGGGCCCCACAGCCAGGCTCCCTTGGGGTTGGGGATGAAGCCTGAGGGATTTCAGCAGCTTTAATGAGTCCATCTCCATAGGCTCCTTCAGGTCATCCTTTCTGGTGACCAGCTCTTTCTGGTTTGCCTAAGGCTTTCCTACTCAAAGTTCTGCGTCCCAGGAAACCCTAGGACAGACCGAGATAATGTATCTGGGACCGTCCTGGTTATAAAATTCAAAGTCCCATGTTCAGTCTAGGGCAAACTAGGAGGATTGGTCACCCTACTGTCTTTCTAACAGACTCTTCCTGTTATTGTCCCTGGGTAGACTTTGAGGCATATGGTGACATCTGCCTATAACAAAGGAAAAGCTTCTCCCCTAATCATTTTATGGGAAACTTAAATATCAAAAGAGCACAGGATTATTGAGCACAGAGGGCTCTAACCAAGGAAGAGTAGACAGACACGTTTCCCGCAGTGTGGGCATGCAGGAAAGGGGACAGTCCATCAGTGGCCATAATCAGCTACCCCCTCTCTTCCATGTGAAGGGAAATGGGCACAGCCGCTTCCAATTGGAAGACTGTTTCCTGTTGCATTTGGAGACTTTTCCTGAGGATCACCTGTCGTAGGGGAACAGAAGATATCTGCTTTCGTGTCCACAAGAGACCAGAAATGATTTTCATTTTAGTTTTCTTGTCAATGTAACTGTAATTAGTCACCAATAAGATTGTTAAGAACACATTTTCCGAGTTTGGTCCCCTTGAGTTAAACAATGTTTGTGGATGACTCGCTGTGAACAAGCTGTCTTGGGACACATCCAGGCGTGAACCACCTAACTGTGGTGGCAGAAAGACATGGTCGCATGCTGGGGGGGCTGGAGGTGGGGACGGGAAGAGGACCTACTGAACAGGCAGAATGGGATGCAAGGTATGTCAAGACCAAGCAATACCTGGTATTCTCAGCAGGCAACTATAGAGAAGACCATCTGCAAATAGCCAGGCCCCAGGGCTGGCCGTAGGAGATTATTTTCAATCTCTGAGAGGTGATATTAAGACATGGACAGAGCCCCCTTTCAGAGGGACTAGGGCTTAAGGCAGGTGAGCAAAAGTGGGGCCAGGAGCAAAGGATAATGAGCACCACTAAGAGCTGAGGCCAGGGTGGGACCAACAGTGACTAACTGCCTACAGGGGACAGAGGGACAGCAGAACTGCCCAAATGCTCCAGGCTCCGCCCACCCACAGGGAGCACAAATGCAGTTACAGACACACCCTTGCCTGAATCTCAATGGCTTCTAAGCACCCCTGCTGACCCAGGACCTCAGCAGCCCCTCCCTCTGTCTTCTGGGTCACTTCCCGGAGCCCCAGGGGAGGTGCACAGGGACACAGCCCCTGCTGGCAAGCACTTGAAGGGAGGAATCCTGCCACTGTCCTGCTAGAGTCTTCCCCCAAATCCTGTGGATGCAAGCCCCATTAGCTTTCAGAGCTAGGGGTTTTGGGGGCCCAGCCTTCAAGCGGAAGTCTTAAAAGTCTTGCCTCCACTGTAGGAGTCAGTTGGCTTTTGGGTTTCTTTCAGAGGGGATTGCTCTGTGTGTGGTTATACAATCAGCATATCTGTGGGAGGAAGGAAATTCAGGAGCCACCTGTGTTGCCCTCTTGGTGGCAAAAGCAAAATAAAACAACTTTTTTTTTTTTTTTAAGTTAAGAAAAGAAAACCAGTCATGGTGACCTCAGCTAGAAGATACAGGTCTTCAAGAACCGGTATCAACTATTTCTGGGGCAGTTGCCTTATAGCCTTAAGTACACAAGCTTTAAGGAAGGATGTGGAATCATTTCTAATTCTCTACACTATGCCCCTGTCACCAGGATCAACTCAAGACATTACAGATGACAGTAGAGTTCTTTCCGGTTGTGATACCGTCAGCAAGGAGCTCAGCCAACCCAACCAAGATCACTTGGGGGCGTAGCACGGCAAGGATGAATATAATTCATCTTTTTTTCCTCTTTGCTAGGTGCAGATGAATTACCGTTTCCAGAGAACGGTTCCTTTTTGCTTAAAATAGTGTCAAAATTTCCGTCCAAGTCTTCTATGAATAGAGGCAATTTGACTTGATGTTAGGACAGAGCTTTGGAATCTGGTGGTGACCCAGTACCTTGGATTCTCTGCAAGGCATCGGTCAGCTTGTGTTCTCAGGACTTAGTTTTTTTCTCCATAAAATGGGAATGAAAAATACTCATTTACGTCAGGAGATTTTAGGGGAATTATTTAAAACTAATTTTTAACTGCTGAATAACTCAAGAGGAAGGCAGTGAGTGTGTAGGAATTTTGGGGAAGAGATCCGATTAATATAAATTGTGTTATTTTCTGGGTTCTTTAGAGAAGATGTGGAGTGAATTTTAGGCTTGGAATAAGGGCCATCTCAAGGTCTGTCTTTTGGAAAAGAGCTAGAATTCATTCCTAATACCGGCGGCTTACATGTAGGAAAGTGCTTCCTGGCCCTGATCTGAGATTTAAACAATGTTTGAGTCTTACTTGGAAGAATCATTTGACACGAAAAGACATCTAAGTTTTTATGTAATTCTTATAATATTTTTATAAGAAGAGATTAGACATTTACTTCCAGATGAAAGCATAATGTTTTCGTGTTTAGTTTTCTCATAAAATAATCCATGTCTGAGGCGCCTGGGTGGCTCAGTTGTTAAGTGTCTGCCTTTGGCTCAGGTCATGGTCCCAGGGTCCTGGGATCGAGCCCTGCGTCGGGCTCCCTGCTCAGTGGGAAGCCTGCTTCTGCCTCTCCTCCACGCTCGTGCTCTCTCGGTTGTTATCTCTGTTTCTCTCTCAAATGAATAAGTAAAATCTTAAAAAAAAAAAAATAACCCATGTCTTTATTTTTTCCTGCAGACAAAACTGTGTGGAGTTTTACCCCATCTTTCTGATTACATTGTGGATGGCTGGATGGTATTTCAATCAAGGTAATTTTCAAAATACGATCACCTCTGTTCTAATGATGACTGTGGTTCTTTGAACCATTAAGGAACAGATGTGCAACCATACATCTACTGATCCCGGAAATTGTTTTAAACAAAATAATCCATGTCTCTGTGCATCAAAGAGCACTGTTCCGCAGATAAGCTAACTTTGACTTCATTTCAATTTAATTCAGTTAAAAAAAAAACAAACTTGGAACAAACTGTATGCTGGGCATTCCCGGATGAAAATGACATGAGCTCTGTCTTCAACTCTGGTTCCTTAATTCTAGTTTCTCTGCAACAGTTCACCCTAATGATCATAGCTGTTATTTATTGAGCACTCACTATGTGCCAGGTACTGTTTTAAATTTTCAAACCTATCCAATGTACAGGATATATAGGATTAAAAGCCTTCCTATGAAGTAGGTTCTATAATTGATGCCTACTTTACAGATGAGGAAACTAAATCACAGGTTAAGTAATTTGACCAACTTAACATTGATCAGTGTAGGAGAAAACTGGCTTTCAGGTACAGGCAGGGTCTACAGGTGTTTCCCCAATAACCCAGGTACCTTTTCTTGAGTTCCCCAAAATGCCCCTGCGTGTAGCAGCTCTGCAAACATCTGGGAACATCCTCGGTGAGCTGAAGGCTTAACCCAACTTGGCCTGTCTCTTTAACACCGGGGGTCAGAGGAGCACCAGATACCTTAGTTGGAGAAATTCAATCTCTTTTGCTTTCTGATAACTTTCATCACCTCATTTGGGTCTGACACTTGATGGCTGAGATTGCAGTAAACCCCAATCCAGCTGCTTTCAAAGGCAACCCCATCACTGTCCTCTTGTAATTTTTACTGTCAACTGAGGAATTTCAGATAAAATGTCCTTCAGAGAGAGACTTCTTAACTCTATTCCAACTCACATTTTTGTCCCCTGAGGGCATGAATGAAGGGGGTTGTTCCTTGTCAGGTAAGACGGCATTAACAACTAATAAGAAGAGTGCCTTTGATAATGGGACTCAGTCTCTGCTGTTTGACCCTTTGGATATTTCACTGTAATGGGCTGAATGAGGCCCACTGTCAGAAAAGGATTTTCTGTCATAATTTTCGTTCTTTCTCATGAAAAGTTACGTTGCCTATTAATTGTCCTGAATAATTCTCATTGGCTTCGCGGGAGTTAAGTCATTAAAGGTGGGGGGGGGGCCTTCAAAACTGCAGCCTGTTTCAGGATCTCTCCACCTCCTCCCTCACAGGCAGGTGCCCACCCCTCACCTCATCTCTTCACTTGGCCCCCTCCTTCTCACCTGCAGGCCCCACACAAGCGTCCTCCCCTCAGGAGGCCTTCCCTGACCCCTTTCTAAGGGCGGCCGCCTCCATCCCTGCTGTTCCATCCATCCTGCTTCATTTCCTTCACTGCACTTTCAATTCTGTGATGTTCTTCTAATTTTTCTCCGTGTTGTCTGTCTTTGCTGATAAACTCCGTAAAGGTAGGGAACTTGTATCTATTTCACTGTTAACCCCAATCCTTAGAATGATACCCGGTATAGAGTAGAAACTAAAAAAAAGGTTTGTGATCTAATAAAACAAGGAATTTAATTTTATCCAGGATATCAGAGCCCCACAGATAGACTTCAAGTGTGTACCAGAGGGCTCTTGAAATTTGCATCCATTGGGTGCTGAGGAAGAGAGAGGTCCCTGATGGTAAGGGAAGATACTGATATTTTCTGTTGGACAAGATGGCAGAGGATCATGCCACACTTTACATTTCTTTTAGGTAAAATTTATGTTCTGTGTAGTGAAAGGCACAGGTCATACATGTACCATTCAATGATTTTAACAAGTGTATGCCCATCAAGAAGGAGAACATGACTACCACTCAAAGTTTTTTTTTTTAAAGACTGTATTTATTTATTTACTTATTTGAGAGAGAGCGAGCAGGGGGAGGAGCAGGGGGAGAGGGACAAGCATGTGGGTGGGGCTTGATTTAACAACCCTGAGATTACAACCTGAGCTGAAACCAAGAGTTGGACACTTAACTGACTGAGCCACCCAGGCGCCCCCAGAAAGTTTTCTTATGCCCCCCTTCGTATGCCCCTCCTCATTAGGCACTTTCAGAGGCAAACACTAGTCCAGTCTTTTTCATCATAGTTTAGTTTTGTCCATTCTAGAACTTTCCATAATTGGAATCTTACAGTATGTACTCTTGTGCAATGCTTCATTCACTCAGCAAAATGTTGAGACTCGCTATGTTGTTGCAAGTATCCGTGTCTTTTCATTGTTGAGTGGTATCCTGTAGTATGATTATCTCAGTTTGATTATCCATTCTCCTATTGATAGGTGTCTGGGCTCTTTCCCGTTTTTTACTATTGTGAATGAAGCTGCAATGAACATTCTGTACGAGTCTTTTTATGGACATGTGCTTTCATTTCTTTTGGGTAAATATATAGGAATGGAATTGCTGGGTCAAAGCTTCATAAGAAACTACCAGAACTTTTCCCAAACTGGCTGTACTATTTTGCACTCCCACCAATAATGTATGAGGATCCCAATACCGCCAACATTTTGTGTTGTTGGTCTGTTTAAATTTTAGCCGTTCCAGTGGGTATGCAGTGGTGTCCTCTCACTGAGGTTTTAAGATGCAGTTTGCTGATACTGAATGATGTTGAATAATATTGAAAAGAACTCTCATGTGCTTATTGGTACATTTGCTTATCTTCTTGCATGAATTGTCTATTCGAATATTTTGCCCATTAAAAAAATTAAGTTGTTTTCCTTTCACAATTGAATTGTCAGAGTTGTTTGTGTATTCTGGACACACACACGTTTTGTGAGCATTTTCTCAGGTGTCATCCCACATTTTGAGAGACCGCCATCAGATTCTGTATCTTCTCTATTTTCTCTCTGTAGTTTTTGCTACTTGTCTGGGTGTGGTCTACATTTATGCCCGTCACCAGTATTTCTGGGGCTATTCAGAAGCAGCTAAAAAAAGGTAAGGAGAACCTACGAATTGGGTGTTTAGGCAAAGAGTAGCAAGATGGAGTCTGAATTAGCTGTGCGTTCCTGAGGGTATTGGCAGCCCCGATGGTCGTGGTTCTTCCCAGGCTGTGAGCAACTAGGGGTAAGAAGGGAACGTCAAGTACAAACTGTACACTCAGTGTGCACTCATGGCCGCCACACTTGAAATCCTTGCAAGAATTGTGCACAGTCTCCAAAAAGTTGCAAAGGAATTAATCCTGCCCAGTCTTGATCATCCTTTGAGTGTGCAAAGGGGCCAGCCTCTGTGGCTAGGCATCCCCTTGGATTTCTGGGACGAATCAAAATTTTCAAATGGCAAAAGCATGGAAGCTCTGGGCGGTGCCAGCAACGAGCAGCCTGCCTCAGAACGCTTCCCTTCATCACTGCAGCTGGTTATCACCTCTCTGCTTTGTGTCTGTCCTGTAGGATCACCGGTTTCCGACTGAGTCTGGGGACTCTGGCTTTGCTGACGGTCCTAGGCGCCCTGGGGATTGCAAACAGCTTTCTGGATGAATACCTGGACCTCAATGTTGCCAAGAAACTGAGACACTTCTGACGTTACCCCCTCCCTTTGCCCAAATGCTTGCAGAAGCTATTTCCACCCTGAAGGTCATGTGCGGTCAATTGATCAATTCTTTAAAAGAAGTCTTTGTTTTGTTTTTCCTGAAATGGCTTTGTAGGAACATGCCCATTAGAGAACACATTTCCTGTTTAAGAATTAAAGTCCGCCCTGAGGGGAGAGAGCCACATCCTCAGTGGAAGTGCACGGGCTCTGGTTCTGGAAGCGCATGCTGAAGTCACGATTGCTTATGCACCCTGACCGTGTGCTGGGTTTTCTATGGGGCCACCATCGTCCCCTGCCTCTGATGATCGTCCCACTTCTGTCTTGATGGAACGTTCCAGACAGATGCTGATAAGGCAGCCGTGCTCACTTCATTGGTCGTAGGAGAGCAACAGATGGCTGCACATGGGGGACGTCAGGCAAACACGTAGAGTAGCCAGAGAAGAGAGTCATCAACTAATAGCACAAAACAAATCTGGGTACGAAATTTACTTTTTAAAGAAAAAAGGAAGAAGAAAAAAAGGGGGAGCATTCATTTTTAAGGAACCATTCAGAGACTAGTGTGCAGTGGATGTCCTTGCCCCTGGCCAGGGGAAGGAGGGGCACGGTCACAGCTAGAGCTGGGTTCCGCTGTACGTCCTGCGTCCCATGCGGTTTGGGGTCGGCAGCTGTTGTGACCCTGCAGTGCGGTCACGGTGTGGCACAATGCAAATGACCCTCCTTTACTTTCTTCATCTTCTTTTTCTTCTTTTTTTTTTAAGATTATTTATTTGAGAGAATACACAAGTAGGGCAGCAACAGAGGGGAAGGGAGAAGCAGGCTCCCCGCAGAGCAGGGAGCCCGATGTGGGGACTCGATCCCAGGACCCTGGGATCATGACCTGAGCCGAAGGCAGACGCTCAACGACTGAGCCACCCAGGCGTCCCTGCTTTCTTCATCTGTAGGCTGGGAATGAGTTCACCTCACAGTCTTCAGGGATGTTAGGAAAATGGAATTATGAGCACAGATAACACATTTTAACATCCGGAAAAGGGCTCTTTGTCCATTTTTCTAAAGAAATCTGGACAGCCTCGAGTCTGTTATGGGCATCTTCAAGAAGCTGTTGACCGGGTGGGTACAAAGGAAGTTTTAAAGACTATGAATACTAGGAAAAGAAATAAAGGCAATTAAACACCAGCGTTTCCAGAATAGTGGGGAAGAGATGACACCGCCCTGCACCCCACGTAGCAGTACTAAATATTCACGAATACACTGAGAACATAACGGTCTGGGGATAGGGCTATCAGGATCCTACTCAATGGCTGTTTGCCTTCGAGTAAGGCACCTCGACAGTAGGGGCCGGGCAGTGAAGAAGCGAAGACCAGAGCCCGGCAACACGAACCCTCTTCTAGGACGTGCTGGGCCTCCTCCCGCAGCTCTTCGCGGCTCTCGGCCTCCGTTTTCCTTGGGTAAAATGGGCCTTTACTCACTCTAAAATGCTGTGTTTCTATGGCCTTTTGCTTGTTAGTATTCTGATCAGTTACGGTGACTTGTATTGTGACATTTAATTGTTTTACACATTGAAGACAATAAGGAAGAAAGAATGCAAATTTTTGACCCCAAAGAACAATTACTGCATAATCATATCCTTCTGAAGAGGGGAAAAGAACACTCGACTTTTCCCAATCTTGCACTTGAGGATTTATAAACAATTTCTATTTTGCATCTGAATTGGAGCTATTTAAAAAGGTAAACTACAGGGGCGCCTGGGTGGCTCAGTCAGTTAAGCGTCTGCCTTTGGCTCAGGTAATGATCCCAGGGTCCTGGGATCCAGCCCCACATCAGGCTTCTTGCTCAGCGGGAAGCCTGCTTCTCCTTCTCCCTCTGCTCCTCCCCCTGCTTGTGCTCTCTCTCAAATAAATAAATAAAATCTTAAAAAGAAAATAAAAAGATAAACTACAAACACACACAGCATTTGGTTAAAAACTTGTGGAAAAAGAAGAATGGGTACACCAGGATATCAGAGCTTTGTATCTTTAAACATCTGAACCGTAAAATTGATTTCCTTTGTTCTAATTCTATTGTCACCAAGGCAACCTCTTGATTATTTTAATTCCTATAAATTTGGCTACAAGGAGGAAACGTGCTGGCCAGAGAGATGTGGGTCTCTGAGCTCTTCGAGCGTTATATAGGTATATGTTTTGTATATTAATGAGTTGATGGGTTTTATTTTTAGAAATCAGATTCATTGTCTCAAAAAAGTGTTAAGAAAAAAGGGGATGGAGAACCATTCTATATTAAAAGAGCCTTAAGAGGCATAAAAACCAAATGGCAATATTGGATCCTTGATCAAATCCTGGTTGGAAAAAAACAGCTATGGAAGACATTTGGAGACAATTGGGACAGTCTGAATATGAAGTGAGAATTAGGTGATATTAGGGAATTAATGTTAATTGTGTGAGGCGTGACAATGATCTTGTGGCTAGGGAAGAGAATGTCCTAATTCCTGGGAGCTGCATGTTGAGAGGTTGGAGGGTGAAGTAGCTGAATGGGGATAACTTATTTGTTACGGTTCTGCAAAGTATGCGTGCCCAGCATATATGGCAAAGTGCTGAGAGTTACTACATCGAGGCTGGTATGCAGTTACTCATCGTACTGTCTACTCTTCTGTTTGATAATGTTCATAATGAAGGGTTTAAAAATCATTTCTAAGAAGTTAAAACCTAAATTAAGATTCTTGGTAGCTGTGAACATTTTTTTTTTTTTTAATTGAGCACTCTGTGCTTGTTGTGGGGTCTGTGGGATTGATAGGAGTGGTGGCCCAGCAGCTGTCCCGGACGCGGCAGGGACACTGGGCCCCACTTGCGTGGTTACTGCCATAATCGCCTCCACCTGTTGAATGAAATCAGACAGGTTGTGGTAACTTGCCCAGAAGATACCGGAGTGGGAATCAAATGTCGTTGGAACTTGAAAAAGAGAGTAGAGGACAAAACTGAAGAGAGAAGAAGAGGGGAAAAAAAAAAAAGAAAAAAGAAAACAACAGAGCACTGATTATACAAACAAGTAGCCCTGTCCCTTCCCAGGCATTTCCCCTCCCCTACTTGCCTTTGCAGGGTTGGAGGTGGGTGCAGTGTTCATAAGGAAAAACATCAGGTCGTTTGTTTTTTCACTGTCTCCAGACACAGTTTTCCTTGAAAAGAATGGTCACAGGCAGATAGCTCATCTGATGCTTCTGAATGCTCCTTAATTTTCAGCAATAAAATACATCTTTCTCACTGGGACAGACGCTTAGTGACTTCCCCGATAGATGTTTATTCTCTGTCTCTTCCCCCATCACACACTTCCTGCACCGGGATTTTAAAAAGGTCAGTAAGATTACATGTAAGAGATCGTTTCAAAAGAGAAGGGGATGCCATTCATCCAGTGCAGAACACACTTTCATGTGAATGAAAATGTGTGGTTTTAATTACTCGGGTCTAGGAATACTCAACTCTTCTCAGAGCTTCAAGCTCTTACTTCTGTTTATCAGCCTTCCCCCCCCCCCCCCCCATCAGTTCATTCTTCAACTTCCTGTTATCTGGTAGAATACTACGCCCTTACGGGTGGGACAAAGCCCCGTGTCACACAGTTTTCTCCACTCTGTTATATGCCAGCCAGTCTGGAACCATAGTCCTCCAGGGGTAGGGCCGGCCTCTCCCACAGTCAAGAACATTCTTTCTCTTGGTTAGTATGTATTAAAACTCACCTTTGTTTTGGATCGGTTTTTGAGGATGATTTTATTCTGTGCTTGTGGCCTGTTTTTCTGCTTAACCCAGATAGTTTTGAGTCGTGTTGTTTTACTATGCTTTTTCAAGTTTGATGGAAAGTCTTAGGTCAAGTCTCCTAGAAGGGGAGGGGTGGATTCACACGTGTGTGATTCATTAGTGAAGGTCCCCCAGAAGGGCAATCAGAACAGAGTGGGGAAGGGCCAGAAGCCCAAGTAAGGACAACTTCAAGCAAAGTCCTAGCCTCTGCCTGACCCCACAGGGGAGTTCTAGAACATAAATCCTATCTCAGGGCTGGTCCAGGCCACTTGACTGCGTTCTCACACGCTTCCTCCATCGAGACACTGACTAGGGTGGATCTGGAGAAATGCAAACTTCTAATCATTTCCAACAGTTTGTGGACGGTGCAGGCCAAGCCAGGCCTAGGCCCAGCGCAGCCCTTCAAAGAGAGATGCAGCGAGGGCTGGTAGGAATGAGGTGTCCATGGGTTGTGTGTGTGTGTGTGTGTGTGTACATAGTGTCCACTGAGTGGGCAAGACCCTTGCGTGACTCTTCCTTCCATATATTCCTTGAGGTTTCTTTCTTTTTTTTTTTTAAATGAAAATTTTACTATCAATTTTCTAAAGAGCCAGTTGGAAATTGAAAGTACTGAATCTACGAATGGACTTAAGTATGTTCTTTTCAAAGCTGACTTTCTTCTCTTCTGTTTGCTACATCCCTTGGGGTGCAAATTTAGAGTGTTTTAGTTGTGTGGTTGAATTGAAAAGACTGGGAATGATTGACTGATCTCCACTGTTAAATAAATGTTTAATGATACCACGAATTTTGAGACAAGGACTGCAGTTAATCAATTAAAACCCAGGCGTAGTATATCCGTTTAATTAAGGTTGGAGATCCAGTGACATTCCTAAAATAAACTATACTTTGGATGGATTCAGATAATGATCTTTTATTTGTTTTCTTTTCTTTAAAAGTGGTATGTCAACATCACTTCATTTCTACATTTCAGAGTTCTGTACATTTCTTAAAAGGAAATAAGCAATGCTCAATGTACAAAGTAAAAACAGAAAACTAGAAAAATCTGAATAAAGTGGAGCAAGTTGCCGTAGGTCATACAGTACAAATTAGTCATTAGATGTCATCTGAAGTGCAATATACCACTGCTGTGATGATGAGTTAAGGAATGAAATAAAAATACTCTATTTTAAACAAACAGTATATATATATTTATATGTATATTTTTTACAGATAGTAGACCCAGTGATATCTGCAGTATTGTAAAAACTTATTTACAAATAACTTTTTTAGACATTACATATACATCAGCACCGTAGTAAAAACAAAAACAAAAACAAAACAAAACGACCTTATTAAAATCTACCTCTCTATTTAGTTGGTCCCAGTATTAAGCATTTGGAGGAAGCTATTAAAAAGTACTGGAGCCCCCTTCTCCCATCAGCCACCTCCAGCTTCTCATCATTGCTCATATATTTGTTTCCTGTACCTTTCAGAAAAAGGTAATTATGTTTTCTGTCTTCTTGCTTATTTACTTTTTTGTTTATTTATTTATTTTTTTTTGGTTTTTACCTGTTTCTACTCAAGAGTTTCCATGGTGGTGTCCCTCCCTGGGCAAGGAGTTCATGGTCACCTGCCACCACGTCTTCCTAGGAGGAGCCGAGCCCCTGCCTGGGCTCTTGCCCACCTGGCCTCCTCTGGTCTCCATCCTGCCCCTTGCTCAGTAGATCTACCACCTTGGGCCATGGCGAGCAAGCCAACGACAGTGTTTGCCTGCCTGCCGCCTCTCCGCCCTCTGCCCCCAGCTTTCCATTCCAGCCCCCTGTCTCAGGAACGCCCTGTGAGTGCAGCCGGTCCAGCTCCCCCCAGCCTGGCTGCAGCGAGGTACGAGTAGATGCACAGGAGGAGCCAGGCTTTCGGACGCCGAGGGAGCGTGTGGTGGGAGAAAAGCATGCTCCACTCTTACTCTGGACAGTAATTATGCCACATGGCCTCCAAAATGGGGCGGTGGGAACAGCAGCAAGGACAAAAGACACAAGCCTTATGGTAAGTAGCAGAGGTTGTCATCCCTTCCGACAGACTTCGCCTGGAGCAGATTGGAGTGAATTACAAAGAGAATGACTGTACAGGACTTTGGAAGTGGATGACTTTGCCCATATGGAAGGAACTGTATCTTCCTGCTTTTTATCGTCAGAATGGGTCAGGTGGAGCCACTGACATTTCAGTTCATCTCTCAGCGTTTTAGATTTGTCTTTCTGGTCAGGAGGGACTAAGGGCAAGGCCAGTTTCAGAACACAGGGAGCAGGGTGAGCGCCTTTGGGCCACGGCTCCCAGGGTAGAGCAGAAGCATCCGGTGTGGCTCACAGCAACCCACCATGGAGCATCAGAGGGGCCTGCTCAGTCCCAGGCAGAGACTATTCACTCAACTACACGTTAGAGAAAGAAAACTCCAGTGTCGCCTTGGCATTTCAGGCCTTGTCTAAGTGCTTGCCTTTATTACGATTCTGCCCAGGCCCCCAAAGACTTTTGTCTTCATTTCTTCTCGTATAGTGTGTAAGGAGAAGCAAGGGCAGGATGCGGTGGAGGCAAGGAGGAACAAGGGCAGGGGTGCGGGGAAAAGCGGCCACACTGGCAGACACGGCAGCCAGTCGGGGTCTCTCCCCACCCTGCGGCCACCGGCAGGAGCCGTGGACTGCCTAGCCGCAGCTGTAGGACACCGGGCCCCCAGGAGGCTCCAGGCCGACTACCCGGAGTGCCGGCGCCACGGTCACGGTCACCGGCAGAGGGCTGCGGCGCCCCTTCTCCAGGCTCGCGTGGCTCTCTTGGAGAGGCAGCTGACAGCAGCGCCTCTACAATTCCTGAGGGTCCTCCCCGGGCAGCCGACGGGCTCGGAGGAGCCTCTGGGGTCTCCCGTTCGCCGCGCCTACCCTCCAAACACACCAGCGCGTCTCCACGCCTGACCTCTCTCGGCGGCCGGAGCGCGGCGCGCTTCCGACCTGTGCTCTTGGCCCGGGCAACCACGCGGCGGCGTCCGCGGGGCGCTCCCGGGCCCGAGGCTCCGCGGTGCGCGGTCTCCGGCTCGGGGCCAGGCGGGGCTGGCGGAGCCCTCGCGCTGCGCGGCGGTCTGGCGCGGCTGGCGCAGCGCTCCCTGCGCCCGGCGAGCACAGGGGCTGCCGAGCACAGGGCCTTCGGATCCGTCTTCCCCACCGGCCTCGGCGGCGCCCCTCTCTCTCGCAGCCGGGATCCGCGTGGCGTCTTGTCTCGACTGCTGTGTGGAAATCCGGTGAAATGAGGCCCAGCGCGGCTGTGGACTGGCACCTGGATCTTTCACTGTCAGCCAGCTGCAGTTTTGCTCAGTTTACGTGGGTCAAAAAAACAAAAAAAACAGGGATGGCTCAACATCCTGTTTCTTTTTCACGTTTTAGGCTTTCAACACTAGACTTGTGGCTCTCGCGGCTCCTCTTGACTAGGGGTTCCCAAACAACTCATCAAGCTCCTGCATCCACTCGTCCCCCGGCCCGCCTTTGATGATGGAGTCCACGAGGTCCGCACTGTCCGAGAGGCCGGGGAAGGAGGCCCCGGCTGCTTCGCCGCTATAATTGTAGGACATGTCCTGAGCGGGGTTCCGCTCGTAGGCCTGGCTCTGGCTGCCGGGAGCGAAGCTGCCGCTGGGCATCTGCTGCTGGGCTGGGGGCTGGCTGAACGCTGGCATGCCCGGGACGCCCTGGCTTAGGCCAGGCATGACCATGGGCCTGGCCTGGCCGCTGCCTTGCTGCCCCGGGAGCGGTGGCATAATCTGGCGACCCATGGCAGCTGGGTTGAGGGTTCGCACGGCGCCAGTGTTAGCATCCACAACCTGGCTCAGTCCCTGGGGGAAGTGTTGCTTGGTCAGCCTCGGCTGGCCAGCCTGAAGTGGGTAGCTGGCGCCGCTATTGAACGATCCCAGTTCTCCACTAGTCCTCCCGGGCATCCCCTGTAAGCTCCTCTGTGGCCAGCTCTGCGTTCCCTGCTGGACTGTTCCCATAATGCCCTGCAGCCTTGGCGGGCCCTGGGGCCTTGGCAGGGCTTGGCTCACCGGCCCTTTCATCTGCTGGTGCTGCTGGGTAATGGCTGAGTTCACCAGCATGCTCTGACCAAAACCACTCACCATCCCAACCCCTTGCCCAGAGGTGGGCTGCCTTGGCCCCTGGCCTTGGTTGTGTGTGATGCTCATGCCACTTTGGTTTGGGTGCTGCAACATTTGGGTCATCCCTGTGCTCATATTGTACATTCCTGGTTGGCTGGTAGGTGTGTTGCTATAAGGGGCCAGTCCCATCTCGGACTGGGCTGCTGCCGCGGCCATTGTCCCTGGGTTCTGGGAGGGTCCCATTCCCATCATGCCTGCGTTCTGTGCCATCAACCGTGACGTTCGAATGCTCTGGAGGGCCGCTTGGCTTCTCACGGCTGCTATATCCTGGGGAGAACCTACAGGGGAAAAAAAGACATACCCATTCACTCATCTTGATAAGCAGTTTACTGTAACGTGTTGTTGGGATTATCTTTAGGCATGACAAAATTCTTTTATATGAAAGGATCTACTCTGATCCTAAGTCCTTAATAAAAATGATTATTTTTCTGACTATAATATATGCTGATTGTAAATAATTCAGAAAATACTGAAAAGTACGATGAAAACTAAAGTTACCCAACCCCCCCCCCCAGAGATAAACACTGCTATTATATAAATAGACACATGAAAATAGGGATCATACTGGATACATGCTTTTGTAGTTGACTTGACAGACTTATTTTTGTTCACATTTCAAAAGCAAATTGTTTCTCACTCTTCTTGATAGGATGCCATCCTCAACCAATCAGGCACCATTATTCTTGGAGGTGAGAGGGAATTCACCTACTGGGCTAAATGAAGAAGCAACGGCTGATCACTTTGTGTATTCTGTTTGTGAAGTGGAACATGGTTCAGTAGAGAACAGTATCAATAAAGACCATTAGACTAATTTCCCTTAAGACTTGAGCAGGATTTGAGAGGTTAAAGGCCACTGCTCCTGCTAAGAAGCTATTTCGACAGATGAGACATTTTTTGGATCCACTCTATAGATTTCCACATGCTCCAGATTCTCTGAATCATAACATGTCAGGGCAAACTGGCCAGCTTCCTGAGCTAGAAAAAGAAATCATCCTGCTACTTGCTCCTTGGCAATGAACTTTATGCATTTTTGCAGCAAAGTCCACTCACTCCTTCAAGTCGGCAATGACCACTTTTCTCAGCAGATCGCTAACATGGTTTTAATGATGCTGTTTATAAGTTGACCAGAGTATGAATGCCAAGTCCCTCAACTTTAATTAGGCATTTGAGTGAGTCCTTCTGTTACGGAAGCTGGACTGGATCGCCTGACGGAAGAACCAAGTGGTACCCAGAGATCGTGGAGGATAGGTTTATTTAGTGCCTGCGGGCTCAGAGGAGAGTGGTCTCCAAAGGCCTGAGCCCCCGAGCACAAAGGGCAATTTATACACTTCGACTTCCACATACTCGGCACTTTTGGCGCGTGCGCGAGGCGGGGCAGGGAGAAGGACACGGATTGGTGCGCGGGGGAAGCGGAACAGGGAGAAGAACCCGGAAGGGGCCCGGGGCAAGGACTGGGACTCTCTCGCTGGCTCGGTCGGCCATCTTAGGACACAGATTTTCCTTATCACTTCTTTACATGTTCTTAGGAAATTTCCAAATCAGCCAAGAGAATAGAAATGTCACCCTTAGAACCCCAGTCAATGTTGTAAAGGGCGAGGAGGTGCACAAAAATGAGTTTTTTCTATGTCCCTGTTAATAATGATTAAGTCTATGAGACAAAGAAAAAAAAATTTTTTTTTTTTCTGGACACTTAAAAAAGATGCAGCATGGGAACCAATCGATATTATAAGCAAATGTGATGCAACCTGGAACTGGGATGAGAAACCAGATGAGAACAGTGTAAGCTTGTTAAGCCTGGCACCTGGGCAGTAAGTGTGTTTCTGTCTTCCTGATAGGGTTATTGATTTCTGGGCAGCAAATATGTCTCCATATTTTCTTTCTTTCTTTAAGAAAGAAAATTATGGGAATTTTGATTATGACTTAAGTTTTTGTGGCTTGAGATCAATATGCTGCATTGAGAAATGAAATGGTTTCTGTGGGGGAAAGCTGGAAGGGCTGGGGGGAGATCCTTACAAATGTTTCAGTTTTCTGTTTTAAGCTTCATTATACCTAAGTGATTTAAAAAAAAATCAAAAGTTCCTCTTAAACACTGGATGGAAGTATATATTGCGATTTGTAATCTTGTTATGAAGTTTTGTGACCTTAACGACTAAATCTATATCGACTGCATGGCCAATCTGATCAACTGTGGTGAAATGGGTTATTGAGTTGTTTATAAAAAAATTTTAAGGAGAAAATATTGCTGACTCAGAGACTGATTGGCTAGACCCAAATTACATAAATAGGCTGATGAGCTGCTGGAAACAGATGAAAAGACTTCCATATTTTGGACATTTTTGTTGTATGTTTATAATGGATATATTAAGGGACTGGAAATGATCTGGGCTACTTTGGTGAATGAGAAATAGGTTCCTCTTTTTAGAGGACAGAAATGCTGCAATGCCTTTTAAGAGGGACTGAACCATTAATTCAAGCCAACCTGTATTTTAAGTATGAAATGACTGTACTACCTAGGTATAACTTTTATGGGGAAAAAAAAGGGGGCATTTTAAAACCAGCAACCAGCTCCATATATTTATCCTAAGTAGAAACAAAATGCTTTTTATTAATCTAATTTTATGCTTTCAGTAATTTAAAATATGTATAGAAAAAATGCAAATGTGTCCAAAGAATTACCTTGAAGTTATATGATTACTATATATGTTAAATAATAGACCAATTTTTTTCTTCTTCTTCCATTTTTGTCTAAAACAGATATTATTGTGGGGACACTGTACTCATATTAATTTTGTTGCCCACCGGTTCACGTCACAATGTCAAAGAAAATCTTCCATATTCAAATAGAGATCATAGGCAATTTTTTCTTAAAAGGGTCTCTTTTCTATTTTCACTTGCAGGAAGCCTGTATTCGTGAAAAATAAGCATTTCTCCATAGGCATGTAACATTGCCCAGAGGCAGAAAACTCAATAAGAGAAAGATAGTCATTAAACCTTTGAAATGTGTACTGGTGAGCGTTCGTGTAGGTTCTCATGCAAGTTATTCCTAACGGAACTCTCCAAGGACAGTATTTCTTATCTACCAATTTGCTGTTTTCCCAGATACATAACATTATGATATCTAAGGTGTTAGTAAAATAAAATAGGGAGGAGAGTAAAAAGAGAAAAAAAGTGTATCAGTCAGCCTAGGGACCCTACAATGTCACTGGTTGTTCAACTTAAGTACAGCTAAATTTCTAGTTTGATTACCTGTGGTGTGGGGTTTTAGACAAGTTCAAAGAGTAGAACTTTTAAAAACTGGACCCAAAGCATACAGAATAACTCATAATACAGAAGTATTACATTTCTGTGGGTCCCTTTATTCCAAAAGATAATAAATGAGTTATGAACCTAGAAAAGTCAAGGGACACTCTGCCGGGTTTATAAAATTTTATATTTTTAATTAGTTCTTAATAGAAATCACCAGTTCTTAAAGTGTGGCCCTTGGGCCAGCAGGAGCTGCAGAGCAACTCCTGGGAGCTTGTTCGAAATGCAAATTCTCAGGCCCTACTCCAGACCTCCGGAAACTGGGGCTGGGGCCAGGCCGGCTGTGCTTTTTTTTTTTTTTTTTTAATTCAACTTAGTTGGGCGCCTGGGTGGCTCAGTTGGTTAAGCGACTGCCTTCAGCTCAGGTCATGATCCTGGAGTCCCGGGATCGAGTCCCACATCGGGGTCCCCGCTCAGCGGGGGGTCTGCTTCTCCCTCTGATCCCCTTCCCTCTCGTGCTCTCTGTCTCTCATTCTCTCTCTCTCAAATAAATAAATAAAATCTTTAAAAAAAAAATTCAACTTAGTTAACATATAGTGTATTACTAGTTTCTGGGGTAGAATTTAGTGATTCATCAGTTGCATATAACACCCAGTGCTCATTACATCAAGTGCCCTCCTTAATGCCCATCATCTTGTTACCCCAACCCCCCCACCCCCGCCCCCTCCGGCCACTCTCAGTTTGTGCTTTCACAAGCTCTGCTGGTGATTCTGATGCAGCTAAAGTTTGAGAAGTACAGGGATAAACCTGGGGCGGGGTGGGGGTGGGGCTCTGGGTCTGCAAGAAAAACTATGCGTGTTAAGAGTGACCGTTTCTACTCCCCTCTACCCATGACCAAATGAGAAACAGAATTCTTCAAAGAATCTTGGCACTAATTTAGTGCACAGAACACCTGTGCACACCTTCATTCCTTTTGTCCTTCCCTGGGTCAAGTCCAAAGGTTCTGAAATGATACACGTGTTCCAGGGGTGGCAGGGACTGGTAGCTACTCAAGCGCCAGTATTTTCACAGGCAACCTTCAGTGAGATCTGGCAGTGAACACCAGTGGCTTTCAGACTCTTTAAAACCACTACTCACAGTGTGTGATCCAGTATATACACGTGCGGGTTTATAACAGAAACAAAAGTTTCCCTTATTATGATATACTCTGATAATTGTTTTCTATTCTCTTTCTTTTATTATTATTATTTTTTAAAAGATTTATTTATTTGAGAGAGAGCGAGCACAAGCAGGGGGAGCAGGAGAGGGAGAAGCAGGCTTCCCACTGAGCAAGGAGCCTGATGCAGGACTTGATCCCCGAACCCTGGGATCATGATCTGAGCCGAGCGAAGACACCCAACCGACTGAGCCACCCAGGTGCCCCACTATTCTATTTCTTTTAAAAAATGTTGGTTGTGACCCACTTGTCTTTACAACCTCCTTGTGTGTTGCAACCCAAGACTGAAAAATGTTACCCTACTCATGAATTTTTCACCCACCGTCCACTGAGAAGGCTAGCACTTGTGCAATGCTATGCCAAGTTTGTATATATTTACATATATGCATATTTATGTACAAGGGGATTCATAGCTTCTGGCAGATTCTCGAAGCCATAGGTAACACTTGAGAAATTAGGACCTAGGATGTAGGTCCCGTGAAAAGGGCAGAGGATGGGAATTAGGATTTCTACTACTAAAAGCACAGCCGGCCTGGCCCCACCCCCAGTTTCTGGAGGTCTGGAGTAGGCCCTGGAGCCCCCTGAAAACTCCTGTGATGAGATTGGGAAGGGTCTTCAGGCTCACCCTCTACCCCATACAAGACCCTCAGGGGCTCTCTCTATCGGAGTTGGAAGGGATTGATATTTGAGGGGACTTTCTACAACATAAAGGAATGGCAACACAGAGCCTACAATGTGCCCATTGCTACTGGGTCACAAGTCGGGATTTCTGCAAAGGGCAGCAGGATCAACATAGTCCAGTCAAACTCAAGGCCCTGTGCATCTCCTAGATTCAGCAGAGATTGGAGGCTGCTGCCAGCCAGATTCTTCCATGTCAGTCGTTGGAAGTGAGGGCTTTGGCCAGCTGACGTATTAGGATTAGCAAGAGGGATGTGGCAGAGGACTGTTCCTCCCGCACTCACCGACATGACGATCCAGACATAGACAAGGCTGACAGGGAACCAACTAGGCACCAGCATGCCCTTATTGGCTATTAAACTATTGAAATACTCCTGCATCTTTGGTAAAGAACAGCTGTTCCAGCCCTGCCTCCCCGCCCCCACAGCCACTCTGACCCCTCCCGGGGCCAACCAGGACCTCTCTGTGACCCAGCCACCCAAAGGTTAATACCTGGCACAGCAGGAGACTCCAAAAATGCATTCTGACGGATTGGTACCCTCACTTCTTAAATATTTTTACTATTACCTGAACACGAACCCAGCCCAGGAGGCAATGCCCCTTGGCTACATTTGCATGTACACGTCATGGCTGGAAGGTATAAAATGGAAGAGGGGTGCACTGGCCTCACCTTGGAACTGATTGACCTGCGGCACAGGGTAGGGATTCCGCTGCTGCTGGAGGTGCTGACGGGGTAAATGTGATTGCTGCAGCTGCTAGAACGACAGGACAAGAAGGGCAGGGGGGTGACACGGGGAGAGACAATGAAATATTGTGGCAGTTTCGAGGAAGGCACTTTTTTCAAACACTAAACCTTGTGTTGAGGAATCAGGTGCATCCAGGCAGGTGCACAAAGCCCAAGTTTGACGCATTTTCACAAAGCGAACATATTCCCGGTAACTGGCATCTAGATCAAGAAACTGAGCTCTGCTGGGAGCCCCGCAGGCCCCTTTCCAGTCGTTACTGACCCCAGGGAACCACTTCATCTGGCCGGGGAACCACTCTCCTGACCTAACAACGCAGCCTAGGGATGTCTGCTTTTGTACCTCGTGTAAGTGGACTTATACAACGTATTGGTGTCTGGCTGTGGCATCTGGCTTCTTGCATTCATCACTGTATTCATGAGACTCATCCATGTTCATGTGTGTAGCTGTGGTCAGGTCACTGTCACTGCCGAACAGTATTCCATCACACGAATGACTAGACCACGACTTATTTACCTGTTCTACTAGTGACGGTCCTTTAGAGTGTTTCCAGTTTTTGGCTGTCACAAATACCGCTGCTAGGAACTTCCTTGATCATGTCTTTGGGTGAACATCTGGCAGACCTCCTGGCCCATGAAGAGTGTGTACTGTGGGAGGCAGTTTTGACTTTGACTACCTACCATCCCCTTGCATGTTTTCCTTAGCGATGCAAGACCCAGTGCAAGGGACAAGCAACTAATTTTTGTCCTAAATAGATACTTCCGGTACGGAAGATGGGATTCTCAGGGGCTACAAACAAGGCTCATCTTATTCCCACGAGGCCACACTGCCTGTAAGATACATCCCCCCAAGTAAAATACACAGCATTTAGTGCCTTAAGGAAACCCGCGTGGGACTCTGCATGTACCAGGAGCCGGGAGGCTGGCGATTTCGTCTTTCTTCTTCCACTCCCGGGGATTCTGCGCTGCTAGCGCTGTTACCAATCTACTGGAAAGGCTATTATGATCATTACGATGCTGTATGTGAAAAGGGAAAGAAACTGAGAGCGAGGTGGCAAGAGCAGAGAAAGGGGTTTGAGTTTGCGTGACCTTCGGCACGTCATTACCTCCTCCTGCCCCTGCTGAATATTCATGGAGCACCTTCCATCGGCTCGGGCTTATAAAGAACACACAACAAGGGCCCTGCTCTTTCAAGTGTTCATTATAAAAATAACACACATTGACCACTTCTTAACACATGTGTTTATTTCTATTTTTTTCCTCTTGTTTTTGTTTCTGGGCAGCTCTATAATTTTCTTTCTCTTTCTTTTTCTCTTTTCTTTTTCTTGACAAGGCCAGCCCAGTACTCTGGCAACCAAAGAAAAGAAAAGCCTCTGCCCTGCTCACCCCATCCTGTGGTGCCTACCAGGGTGTTTTGCACAAACTGTTGAAATTAATTAATTGTGTAGATAAAGTGTAGACAAGAAACCATGCTAATCTTTTAGGCAGCAATAGAAGGGCATTACTGAGAGTAAACTGAGCACTTCAAAGCTTCTCCTCTGCCAAACTTCTCATATTATGTAAGAATTTAAGTGTCCCACTGCCAACTGGGAATAAGCCCTGGGGTGGCCTGGGGTGGGGTGGGAGTGGGGTTCCAATTCCAGTCCTTGGCTCTGCCTCTCGAGCTCTGCCATCTCTGACAAATCCCATGAGCTGCCTGGCCTCAGTTTCCTCACAGGTAAAATACAAAAGCCTTCATGATCACCAATATTTCTTTCAGGTCTAAAATTCTAGGTTCTGTGGAACCTTTATGAATGGATGAGAGGTGACCCGCTCCGTGCCCTTTGAGAATAAGGGATTTAACGTTAATTCACACCTGCTTTCAACCTGCTCTGTTCGGATTCTTAAATCCACTAGAATCATTTTAAAGTTCCCAAAGATAGGCAAGATCACAAATCCTTCTGTTTCTCCCTCCAGGAAATCCCAGGATCTCTAATACTCTGCTTTCAAGACTAAAATTCTTAGGACACTTTCACAGCTGCTGCAGAGCTCAAGAAAGTCAGCTTGGCATTGATATGGCACGTATTCATTCTCGAAACGCAAAGCTGACAGCTCACCACCTGTGACCCCTCGCGAGCCTGCGCCCATCAGCTCTGTCTCGGGGCCCAGGTAAGATGCAGCGCTGACTTGTTCCTGCACATGCTCCCCGCCTCACTTCTGGGCTAGTCCCACGGCAGGGCTCGCACCCGTGGCTGCAGTTCTCACGCCACATTCCGTGACACCAGGGCCACGTGACAAGTACCCCCCCCCCCCCAACGTGTACAGCTTCCCGTCCAAGTACTAACCAGGCCCGACCCTGCTTAGCTTCTGAGATCAGACGAGATCGGGCGCATTCAGGGTGGTATGGCCGTAGACTCCTGTACAGTTTCCAAAGAATTTTACACGCATGATTCCATGTGGTCCTTAGAGCAGCTACAGGAGAAAGGCTGGCGGATTATTAAGCCTAACCTGGTGGACGACGAGAAGGGGGTGAGAGGTTTTTCCAAAATCACACCACAGGCAAAAGATGGGCCACATTTTGAGTCCGAGTAAAACTGTTCTTTCCTGGGTCCCTCTCCACGACTCGGTTTCTATACCCCTTCGGCCATCTTTTCCAAGGGGCCCTGTATTTCTGTGAGTGCTGGGTTCTGACGGCTGCCCTATTCTCTCAGCGCCTCGTCTGGGCATCCTCCTGTGGCAGCTCTTCTTCCACTCTTCTGCTTCCCTCCTTGTTCCCTGAGGTGTGGCTGCCCCCGCCGAGTGGGACAGTGCTGGCTGGCTCAGCGGCGTTCGGCCTGGTTACCCTGGCTCCTATTTGTGCCTGGGTCACAGCACACACATCAAAGGCCAAACTTCCTGGGATTGGCTGAGGAGAGGATTTACACAGCCCAGCTTGCCCTCGGGGCTCCATTTATCACTGCCTGAGAGATATTAGCATGGTTCCTTGTCACACACCTTATGCAGGGTGAGCGGGATAGAGGTTTGTTTGTACAAGAGCTGCCAGGCGGCTGACTGACCTTGGTAGAAAGGGAGACAGTTACACAGCTGTTCAAGAACAAAAGCAAAGAAGGGAACATAAGTGAACTGTGCTCAACAGTACACTTTTTCTATTTGGGGGATGAGTGGTGTGACTCTGAACCGCTGCTCTTAGTAGGGACTTCAACATGTCTGCATCCCACACAAGTATGTGTGTGTGTGTGTGTGTTGAAGGATGCTTGATAAATTTCCCAAATTCTGATTGTAGGAGGAACATTCTGGAAGGGAAACTGTCAGGCAGAGCTCCGTTGGGCTCTAAGCCTCATAGGACAACCTCGCACCTACCTCCTATAATCCGAGAGAGCTGCCCTGTGCAGACCCCACAGGAGCCAGCTAGAGATCTCTGATGGAAGCCTCAGGCCTTTCCTGGGATAATACGGAATCCAGCATGGGCGTCTTGAAAAACAGAACACACTGAAACCTACAGAAGCAGCTGTCAGGGAAGGCTTTCTTTCAAAGCTGGAGGAATTATATGGCAAGGGTGGACAAAGATGCCTAAGGTAAGGCTTTATTTGTGTTAGGCCTTCCTTTAACTCAAAGATTTCTTGAGCTGTTTTAAAGCTGTTGGGAATTTTCTTAAGTTTGCACCCTTCCTGTGACCCTGAGTTCAGCTTTCCAGGTAGTTCTGTGGGCCCTATTATTCTTCTATTATTCCTGTCCCATTGTTCATGACCAATTCTGTAGAATTCTCCTCAATCCCTCCTCCTGACATTTTCCTTCAAGAAACAATGTTCTCTGAGTTATTTTCTTTTTCTCTTCATGCTAGAAATATTAGCGTCTATGAAGAATGTGAGGCAGCCTCCCAACCCCCACACAGATGGCGCAGACTGCTGTACCAGAAACCAGAAGAAAAGGAGTCAGGCTTGAATCGAAGAAATGTCTCTGGCAAACGGGCCTTCAAATTGAGGGCTGAAGCCTGTCTTTTAAGAACAAACTCATTCATTCTAAGAAAAAGCCTAACTAATTGAAAGGTCTAAATTCTGCAGGTTCTTCTGTGATCCCGGGAAATGCTAGACTGTGACTCTCTTGACAAAGGACATGAACTGGAACTCTCCGGCAGACACCAGGCCCTGAATAAATAAATGCTTGCTGAATAAATGAATCATGTTACCTGCTCGGCCAGGATCTGCTGTTGTTGTTGCTGCTGCCTCTGCTCCCGCAGGAACTGTTGCTTCTGCTGCTCCATCAGCTGGGCCCGCTGGTCAATGAGCATCTGCTTCATGATGGCTGCCTGGGGCTGACTGCCGAGGAAGCCGGGGCCCGCGGGACCGGCCCCCGACACCATGCCGCCCGAGCCTGGCGGCACCGAGGACTGCATGGGGCCTGTGGTCCGGGGGAGTCCAACTGGGTGTTGCTCCTGGGAGGACAGGAAGACGAGAGAACGCACAGATTTCATATCTGAAAGGAAGCATGGGGCGGAGAGCCAAGGCTCTCCGTGGACCCGAGGGGTCCTGAGTGGCACACATTCTATTCCACAAAACAACCTAGTAGTCCTCAAATCTGGCCTTACCACGGTGGAACTGGAGAGGTACAGGGCAACAGTAATAGAGGATGGTGCTGGGACATCTGAGAGCAAGTCTAGTCTGTTTTGGATGGGGCTGATTAAGGGACAAAGACCAGGTAATCAGCTAACATTCTGCATTTCTCCAAAGGAAAGGGATGAAGACCTCAGGCTGGACCTTAAACCTCTTAACCTTTACTGCCCACCTGGCCTAAATGGACTTCTTCTTAGCCAGTAGGAGAGACCTTTATGGAAGAATTCTGGAATTTATTAAGCAATAGATCTACTATTCAATGGAATTCTAATTAATTTGCAACATTGGAAAGCTTTGCTATATGTAAAAAGAAAAATCCTGCTAGTGGGAGTTGTTGATGGTGAGAACTGGGAATGTGTTACACTGAACAAAGCTACGTAATCTCCTGACATCTTTAAAAATAGAACCAAGTCTCCTATGTCTGGGACAGTTTATAATGTGGGGGTTGATTTGGGTCTTTTGATTCTACAATTGTCTCAGTCAAATGATGGCAATTTTTAAGGATTGGTTCTTAAGGAGTAGGAAGTAAAGTGGTAGAAAACTATCCACAGAATCTAGTGACTACTTGGAGAATGTGCTCAGAGGGGAAGCCCATAACACCCAGATGGTGCTGGCCAGGAAAAATCGCTGATGGGAAGAGTTGGTAGGTGATCATAAGATTCGGCTTCTAGATAGTTCCTTTCTTATTCGTCCACTAAGCACACCTGGTCATGGCAAGTATTGTCTCAATATTCTGCAGAAATGTTCTTTTTAACTCATTCAGGTTTCAAGTAATTAATCTGCACACAGAGGATCTCATGTCTGAGATGAACACAAATTAAATGGGCATGCATGTGAAGACATACCCGGTCCTGGGATGAGGTACCAACATGAGGTCGAAGTCGTAAGAAATGAATATGAAGAACTCTATAGTTATTTAAATATTTTTGTATCCAGTCAAACTGGATTTTAATATTTTTTCCTACTGCTGCTTTGCTACCTCTTTGGTACAGATAGAGTCAATCAGGCTGGCACTGTCCTCTCAAAACCTACAGTTGAGTTGGATCTCTGGCTCTCCTAGAGACACGGTCCTGGATCTCATTCCCCACAGCTTGGGCTCGTGGACCTCCCCTCTGTTTTGTGGTGCTCAGCCATTCGTGCTTCTCCTTCCAGCGGCGAGCTACCTCAACCACATCTTCAGCTGCTCTTCTTCCCTCCCTCCACCGACAAACGACGCAAGCAAAACAAACAAAAAACCGTTACTCCTCTCAGCCTGGGAACAAGAGGCCAAGAGGTCCTGGGGAGTTAGTGCAGTAGCCCAGGTCACACTTAGCCAATGCAAGAATCGGAAATAGCAGAATTGGAACACTGATCTTGAGTCTAAATTTAGTATTCCTTCCACTGGTCCAGGCCCTTCCCAGACTGCGGCTTGGTGGTGCCAAACGTACACCTAAGAATTGCTTGTAGACTAAATATATAGTGTGTCTCCCAGAAGTGTACTGTGTTCTGTTTTTCAAATGTAAGTGTTGTTGCAAAACCCTTTTTGTCTTTGTGTATTTTCTCAGTAGACAATTATTAGGTAGACAGCTGTGAAATATTTATGTGAAAAAGAACTTATACTAAAAAATGCCAGGAACCTTTATGCTACCACAAAGTTTCCTTTAGGCCTGACCCCCACAGGCATCAAGATATTTCAGAGTCTCCCCCTTTCCCCAGGATTTGCTTCCTGTTTCCAAGCCCTTCCTTCCAATGGGATAAAGCTGCTTCTTGCCACCTTTAGAAACAAATGACTGATTGACTAACACTTTAACAAACGAACTCAATAAACAGTTAACCAATCAGCAAAAATACAGAATACAGGTTTTTTTTTTCCTCCTGTGTATTTCGGTATATTTAATATTTTCCAGTTTTGATAAGGAGGAGAAAGTTAGGAAAAAAAAAATGAGACCCAAGGGAACTTAAGTTTGCTTCAGCTAGTTTTATGAACGGGCTGGTCTGGGCTGGCCCTAGGCTGGCGCTGTTTATCTTTGGGCACTTTGTGATATTCTTGTCCTGTGTGACCAGCCCTGTGTAGCTGGGGAGCATGCCCAGAAGTGGTAAGTAGTCCCGTGTTGCTCTCCTAGCCTTTTCTCCACCCTGAAAAGTAAGGGAGAGGTAAATGAGATAGTGATGTAGATCTATCCAGCCACTTTTGGCCCCTGTCTTCCTGGTGGGAAAGAAATACTTCAAAAGCATGGGGGGGGGGGGGGGCGGCAAGACGATGACTTCCCAAAGAGACAGGTAGGTTATCACTTCCCAGGATTATGCATTTCTCCAAATGACTCCCTCCCAAAGGTTTTGCCTTGGGGTTTCCCTGAAGACCTAGGGGCAGGAGGGCCATGTGCATTTTAAAGACTTGCCTTCCAGATGAAACATCCGTGAAGCTAAGTTGATACGCCTTTAGGACTTTCCCAACAAGCTCTAATACATTCAGTGGCGGGTGAGTGACACCTAGAGCCCCAGCCTCAAGTGTGTATTGCAAAGTGTGAAGCGCACCAAGTGACTTGCCTTACAAATGGAGCTGGCTGAGGCCATTAACTGTTTCATATTACATGGCAGCTTTTAACCTCCGGTCTAAGAGGGCTTAATGAGCAAGAGTCTGTCGAATTTCAGGATTTCAAGCCACCGCTCTTGTTTCTAAGGAGGACACACACTGCGTGTGCAATTAGAGAAAACCAGGCTGAGCTTTCGTCAGAGAAATGTAATGCCTTGAAGCCAAATGATGCAGTATTTTTAGTTTTAATTACTGTCTCGTTCTCCACCCCGCCCCCTGCCCAACGACCTCCCTTGCCTTCTCGGTAGCTTCCCCTCAGAAAGGCAACTGGCTACACAGACCCTCATTACTCCCCAAACCTTCTCACTCTTCAGTAAAATAAAGGGGGGGGGGCAAAAATCAAAACCATTGAACCCATTTTACATAGCTTCTTCTCCAGGGAAAAAATCTTAGCAATTTTCTAAGGGCTGGAGAGAGGTAGGAGGTGTAAAAAACGCCCTACCTCCTCCAAAGAGGCAGTTTCCTACTTCAAAAAAAAAAAAACAGCTGTGGTAAAAATATCTCCCAAGAGCAGCCAGCTGTTTATTTATAAATCTGTGCGTAGCGAAGCTTTATTTCTCTTAAGTGTTTTCAAGAACAAGCGTAGTGTTGGGGTGAGAGGGGCCGGGGTGGCTGGCGGCGAACCAAAAGAGCGCCGGCTCCGGGGAGGGGGCTCCCAAAAGGCTGCCGGCGGAAACGAGGCCGGAGTGCCGGGACTTGGGGGAGAACTGGGGGGGGGCTCGAGGAGGCCCCCGGCTGCAGCCTTTTCCAGGCGGTCCCTCGGCGGAGGAACAAGGAGCAGCTGCTGTTCTCCCCCTGCCCCAGCAGATGGTGGTGTCAGCCCGGCGCTCCGGCTTGCAGAGCCAGCTCCGCCCGCGCGGCGCCCCCCCCCGCAGATGGCTTAATCATGACTCCTGTTCCTCCCCCCCCCCCGCGGCCCCCGCCCCCGCCCCGCGCGTCTGGGCGGACGCTGCGAACGTGGAGCCAGGCAGTCAAGTGTTGCTGCGTACAGCAGGTAGCCTGGCAACTGAGAGCATAATACCGAGCAGATGGTGTTCGCACGGCGTGATGGACATCACACACGACAGCCTGAGACAATCCAGGAATTCCCTGGTGACTCGAGGCCCTCTTTACACAAAATGAGTTCTCTCTCCATTGCCGTGTATCTCTGGGGTTATCTCCCCCACCCCTCTCCGACTGACATCGAACTGGTTTCTTATTACCGACTTTCCTTCCAGCCCGAGGGGAGGGAGATTTCAGGTCGGGGTGGGGAGGCCGCGGAAGGAAGCGGAAGGGCTGGGAGCGGGAGGAGATGGCGGGGGGCGGTGGCGCCCGGAGCGGGGAGGGCGAGCGGCGTACACCAGCCCCCGGGGCTGACCCTCCGAGAGGGGCAGAGATCCCCGCAGCCCCGGCTGCACAAAGCCGGCGCGGGAGGGCGGCGCTGAGGGAGGCCTCGGCTCAGAGTCTTTGCAATCACACGGCCTACGAACAGCCTAAATGAAATTTAGGATTTTACTTAAAAAGTCCCCCGGGGCGTAATTTAGCCTCTTGACTCGATCCTATATGCTTACAAGTCCTTAGGGGGCTCTAAGAAGTCAGGAGTGGGGCGGCAGGCCCGAAGATGCCTCTCAGCGCAGGCGTCTCTAACAAAGAAACCGACCAGGCGGTCCCGGGCGCGGGCGAGTCGCCCCGGGGCCGCGGCGGTCCTTGGCCGGCGCGCGCTGCTGCTGAGCGGGTGAGCCGGGCGCGCTCCGGGGGCGCATTTCCCGGGTCCCCGGCACACCGTGAGTGCCCGGGGCCAGGAAGAAAAGGGGTACTTAGGGCTAGCGAGGAGACAGAGGGTTGTTCATGTAGGAAAAAGTAAGAATAATGAAATGGATGTCCCAGAAAACAAATCTATGCTTTTCACACACACTGAGCTGGATCAAGTAATTAAAAAAATCAACCTCCAGCCCAAACGGACTTTTGCCTAGATTCTATACATCAAGAGGCTCCGATGTCCAACCAATCACCCGCATCCAAAGGCTTTCTCCTGCAAAGATACTATTCAAGTTTTAAGTTTCAGAAGAAGGAAGTCTTTTCAAAGGTGGAAGCTAACGTTTCACGCAGAACATCACACTTGGTGGGAAAGAGTTCAGCAGTTCTCTGTCAGAGGGCTGCACAGGATGAATCCGACACCCACTGCAGGCTGATGGACGCGTCTGGCTGTGACTCCCAGAGGCTCAGGGTGGTGAACCGGCATTCTGAGGCTCTGGGAAGCCATCTGACCTTTAGGTTTCAGTCCCCACCTCCTCAAATGAAGATCGTAGTCATAAAACTCCTTCCTTGACCAATGGAAACTTTGGAGGTGAAAGAGTTATGGAAAGAAAATGGTTAAGAAGGTGCTCACACCCCCCACTTCCAGTTTGGGCAGTTCAGGAATAATGGGCTAAATTCAATCAGAGGTTCTGAAAGTGGGGTTCCAGGATCAGCAGCACCCGGGAGCTTATTAGAAATACAAATTTTCAGGCTCCATCCCCTGGCCTACTGAATCAGAACCTATGGGAGCCCTCCAGGTAATTGCGATGCCCCACAGTTTGAGAATCACTGGGGCAAATAGTACTCCTACTTTCCGGCACTGACTGCAACCTGGGGCATCTGAGCTCTCTGGGCCCTGATTTAGATCGCAAATCTTGCCCCTTCAAAAAAGCAGGTCAGGGGCGCCTGGGTGGCTCAGTCGGTTAAGCGACTGCCTTCGGCTCAGGTCGTGATCCTGGAGTCCCGGGATCCAGTCCTGCATCAGGCTCCCTGCTCAGCAGGGAGTCTGCTTCTCCCTCTGACCCTCCCCCCTCTCATGTGCTCTCTCTCATTCTCTCTCTCTCAAGTGGATAAATAAAATCTTGAAAAAAAAAAAAGCAGGTCAGATTTTGCTTAGGCTTTTATTTTAAATTCTTCAGCATTTGGAACAAAACTCTTAAATTTTTAGAGGGTTGCTCTGGCAATGCAAACCCAAGAATTCTGAAAGGAGCCCATGGCCATGATTCTTTGCGGAAGGCCAGTACCCCTGGGGGGAGTGGGGGGGCTGAGCAGCAGCCAAGACTGAGGAATGGGTGAGGCCACTGAACTCCCTTGCTCAGGCAGGAAGCATAAACGTCACTGGACTTCCCATCTCCTGGTCTGATAACGAGATAGAACTATGGAAAGCTTTGAGGAGAGTTCCCTCTGTTGGAAAAGGTTCTTCAAACATGGAGAAGACCAGAAGCAACAATGGAAGAAGACAAGTTACAATTATGGGGCACCTACTGGATGCGTTCACCTGCATAATTTAAACACATTTTGTTGATTAAAAAAAACCCCAAGTCTCTGAGAGGTTAAGGAACTTGTCTGATGACCCACAGCTGGTGGTGGTGTCTTTGGGATTCTCACTTTTCTATTGACCATAACATGCATCTGGTCTAAATTCAGCAGACCACCCAAGAGTAAAGAGAAGTGGGAAGGGGGTGGGGGGGGGGGAGAGAGGAATGGGCATAGAATAAAAAGGTAGAATCTCTACAGGGATCAAAGGATGAAGCTGAAAGAGCACAAAAATATGCATCATTTTTTATATGTTGCCTGATACCCCAAATTAGGATGCCTTTGTGGTATCAACTTTGACATTTAAAGAAAGGGCATAAGATTAGGCCATTCAACCGTAAGTGGAAGGAAGAAACAAAATAAAATAAAACCTTAGAATTCTCTTTGAAGTCGATCAAGTGTCAGGGCAGACACTTGGTTTCAGGATGGTGACTTCTTTTACAGACTTTCTTTGTCCTTGTCCAGAACAATTTTTCACTGTGGATCTGAAGAGTTGCTTACAATAAATTCACAGCAGAGCCCCAACAGGGCCCATCCCGTATACAACCCTCTGTTTCTGCAGATTATTGAAGAAGGTTGGATAAAAAGGTTTGTTTTATGATCTGTGATGGTTGTGTCCCCATGATGATTGAGTTTTGAGGCAGTTTACAATTTAGGAAGCTTATCACTGAAACAGCAGTGACTTGAGGCCCAGTGGTTAAGCCTGCTAAATGGGTTCAGCAAAGTTCATTGTTCAACCTCAAAGAAGGAGTAGTTTACATTGGAGGAACCCACCAGGCCTGGGTAGAAACATAGTTCCATCATAGGCCCAGTGGCTGGCCCTCTGGACAGCATAACAAATAGCTTGCTATTACTACTGTTACAGTTTTAACCTCTTGATCATGCAGCCCTACAAAGTCAGGGTGAGGAAAGAGCTGTGTTTCTGTTTCTCGCTTAGCTCCTAAAACAATGAGGACTAAGACTTTAAACTTGGCTTTCTTTTCGGGTTCTCAGTGAACAGAATGGAGTTTCTATCCATTTAACTATTTAAAAAATACATGCGGTACCGATCACACCCCCCCCCCCGCCCCGCCTGATCTTGGGGAATATTTGAAACATTGCCTAAAAGTGTAAGGAAGAAGAAAAGCAATATTCATTTTAAACACTCAGAGGCAACCATGTTAATATTTTGATGTGTTTTTGTATTTCTTCCAGCTTTCCCCTCTGTATACAATAATATACTTACCATGGTCATGGTAATGTTACATGCGTGATTGTACCACTGTTCCTAAGTAACACAGGAGAGTAGAAAGTTCCAGCCTTCCACATGCTTGCAAGTTACAGTTTTCTGGAGGAATGACATCCTTATGGCAATGTATCTGTCAGGCCTGTAGGTTCTGTATGAGTCTTCCAGCATCCAGCAGGGAGCGAGGTCCATGGTTACAACAGAGTAAATGTTTGCTGAACTGAACTGACTAAATTCGTGGTGATGAATTATAGCCAAAACCAGTATCATGTATGACTGGAGAGGAGAAAAAAAAAAAAGATGGCCCTACAGTGGACAGCTTCTCCGAACTACAGGAAGGATCCTCCAGTGAAGATGAAAGAAAGGGTTAAGTTTGGCAGTCCAGAGCAAGACTAGATGCATCAACTGACAGGAAGGTCAGGCTTTCAAGGACTTACTTGGGGGTAAGAACAACAAAAATACCATTTGTCCTTATCACTGCTTTGAACATAGTCACCATAAGTCCCTCCAGTGGAAACACAACTTTGAGAGTTATGCTTTTCCTCTGCCTTTGATGTAAATTATAGAGCCCTTTTGATCCCTTTGTTGTGATTAATTCTACCACCAAAGCAATTCTAAATTGGTTAAAAGTTCATTAGTGTACAACAATAGGAGCTTGATTACATAAATTATGGTACATCCATACCATGAATACTAGGCAGCCAATAAAAATCATGCCTTCTTAGATTGTCTAATCACACAGAGAACAGCTTACAATATATAGTGAAGAAGGGGGGAAAAAAGCAGTTTCTAAAACAGTACTCACAGAATAATCATGTTAGACAAGGATTATAAGTGATTTTTATTTGTACGCCCTTTCAGATTTTCTATTATGAAAATATTACTTTGAATAAATATTATTATTATTATTTTTAAAGACTTTATTTATTTGACAGAGACAGAGAGAGAGAGCACAGATAGGCAGAGCGGCAGCCAGAGGGAGAGGGAGAAGCAGACTTCCCGCCGAGCAGGGAGCCCGACGTGGGGCTCGATCCCAGGACCCTGGGATCGTGACCCAAGCCGAAGGCAGACGCTTAATGACTGAGCCACCCAGGTGCCCCTGAATAAATATTATTTTTAAAACAGGCTCTAAAAAAGAAAGTCTTTAAGTCATCAAAAAATAGAAGAAAGAGACACAAAGAAAAGGGAAAGAAAACGGGCCTATTTTCTTGTTTTCAAGGATTCCAAAGTTTGGATGAAGATGGAGGCCTGGGGCAGGGACTGAAGGCTTATCGGAAGAAGTGAGGTCTCAGAGTAGCTCAAGCAGTGGGAGGGGAATGGCTTCCAGAGTAGAGGGACAGAGTGATCAAAGACTTGAATACATCATACCCTGAAATGCCATTTCTAAGGACTCATCTCACGGAAATAGTCATAGCTTTGTACAAAGATTGATCTCGAATAGCTTGAAGGATTTAGAGTAGCAAAAATTAAAAGCAGCCTCAATGGTCAACATTTAGAGGATTCATTAAAGCATAACCCCCCCGCCCCCTTCATTAAGCATACTTCGTCTAAACGGCCGTGGATGGGACATCGTGAGTTCAAGAGCGGCCCTGGCTGTGTCTGGGCCGGGGACTATCTCCACCTGAGCCCACCTTATGCTGTGCAGTATGCTGCAGACATCCTTAAGTTGCAGTTCTCCTCTCAAGGCCTGGGCATGGCATGAACACGAACCAGCTGGGTTTAGCTACAGGCTCGGCCACTGGGCCAGCTTTTCACTGCTTCCACAGAACACTCCCACGGCCCAGGGAAGGCCCTGACCGGCACTCACTGTCTTCTGAGAATTTGCCCATTCACCGGGACGAGCCTATCTGTGCCGCGCCACCCTGCTCTCTGTGGTTTTTCTCCAGAGCGTGGCCACAACCAGCGCTATCTTGAACTCGAGAGACCAGTGAAAAGCCACCATCGTTTGCCTTTACGCCTTGTCTTCTCCGCGGGGGGCTGTAAGAAGACCCCAGCCCCAGGGGCGGCCAGACCCGCTGCCGCACAGCATCTGCCCCCATCCAAGTGGCCTGAAGGACACATGGGCTGCAAGTGGTTTGACAGCTGCTGCAGGAATTAGGTTTTTTTTTTGTGTTTTTTTTTTTTACCCAGTGTTTGCTGCCTTTCTTCCCTGGATTTAAAAATAGAGAGGGGGAGGAAGGAGCCTCAGCTGTCTTCAGCGGAGCTGCTGGGAAGTGTCTTTCTCTTGAACTACTGTTCCCCCCCCCCCCCCGCAACTGTACCTTTCTCTTTTATTGCCTCCCCCCCTTTCTGATGAAGTCATCACAGCAGAGATTGCATAACTGATGCAGAGGCCTATCTTGTGTTATACTGGGAGACAGGCCAATGTTTCCGTTTATAGACAAGAGCACTACCATGCTGCCAAATGGAGCTCTCTGCTGCAACCACTACAAGACAGGAGGAAGGGAAGGAAAGCTCCGAGCTGGGGGGCGCACTATGAGCAGAGGCGGGTACTTCCTCTACCTCCGGGCAGCCTTGGGAGGGTGATGGAGGGACACCAGCTCTGAGTGCCTGGGTGCAGCCCCTTCTGCCTGGCCCTCGGCTCTCCCCGCTCCAGGACACAGGGACGGTCTGTCTGGTCAGCCTGTTCGGCGTGTTTTCGGACTGCTGAACCTGTCTGTGGGCAAACCAGGTGTGATCACCCCGAGGCTCTGGGCGGAGGGCTGGCCTTGCCACACTCTGAGCAGAAACCAGGCAGGCAGTTGTGGGGTTGGAAGAGGCAGGGACTTTGGGGAGGGAATGAGGAAGTCGGAAAAAAAGGAGTAACATTTAGAAATCTGGGGTTGGTACATCACATACTTAGAGATTTTGGCTGAGAACCAGGTTCTCAGAGGAAGCAAGTCTAGAAGAGGGGCTTATGGGCAGGTGGGGATGGGGGTGGTCTTTGGACCCTGGATCTTACGTCCTCAATGATCTTCCAGTTGAGATTGTTAGCTGTATTCTTCACACAAGGTTTTACATAGGGTCACTGAGAAACCCTGACAGAACTGGAAGATACCTTCTATTTTATGCTTTTAAGTTGTACTCTGTTACCAGATCATACTGTCCTAAATCCATTATGAATTAATATTCTTTTTAAGTCCTGTGTTTATCCTGTGAATGGTAGAATAACACCACACTATTTTTAAAAATAAAAATATATTACATATTTTTTTTTAACCCTATTGGCATTTCTTCGTTTTGTAAATATATCTGGTGACTCAAAGAAATAGAAGTGGTCAGGGTCTTTTGTTAAACTTGAAAAGAGTTAGGGACAAAGTGGGATAAAAATCATCTTAGAAGAAACGTGGGCCCCAGAGATTCTCCTTGATTTCACCTGCGCTGCAGTATGCACAGCTCCAGACTCCTGCCTCACACTTGCAGTATCCCGGATAACGGAATCTGGAAACAATTCGAAATCATCCTCTATAGATCTTAAACTTTCACTCATTTTAGCAGAACTTCACTCAGGTAGCATGATTCAACAACACCTGGCATACAGCAAGTGCTCATAAATGTTTGCTCTCATTAGCACCAATATTAGTAATGAGGAAATTAGAAGCTTTAAGTAGGGCCGGTATTTTCAGCTCCTATTTTCTTCTTTCTTAATGGTCAGATCAGCTCCTTAGCCTTATCAAGGAAAATACCCTTTTGCTTAGGATAAAAACTAAGTTGAGAGCTAAATAATGGAATCAGACTCTAGGATGATGGTGAAGTTTATGTGAAACTTTCATTTTAGTGAGGAATAAATCCACTCATGTTGACAACAGCATATAGGCTTTTTAAGACGGAGGTTATGTGCCATTATCTTTTGCCATTTATTCCTACTCCAAGCATCAGCATTTCTGCTTAACCATCTGGGATAGATCACTGTTTCCCATTCCTTGCTGTCAGAAGCTAAGGCCAAGTCTGACCTCCTTATCATAATATCATCTCCAGTGTCCATCCCCTCCCCCTTCCCCCAAAGTTTCTTGTGTTAATTCTTCCTCTAGCTAGCTGACTGAATCCTCTCCTCCTCTGTGCTTTCCAGAGCTGGGTGAGCTCCCTTACCACATGCATGTGATCCCCGCACCCCCCAACCCTCCCTCCCCCCGGCAAGCAACACCTCCTCCAAGAGCTTTCCCGACTGCCACTTCTCTCCAGGTTGACTGCTCGTTGGAGGTCAAAATCAGAACAGGAGGGTCGGGTGATTAATGCCGGAGTACGAAAGGGAGAGCCAACCTACTGCTCAGGGGATTTATCAACCTGAGAAAGCTTCCCCAGCACGAAGGATCATATTTCTGGTCTTCCTTACCTTTGGCCATTTCCCTAATATGCATATTTAGTTTCCTCGACCTTGGTCCAACTGATTACTTTCTCCTTTGTGCTTCTCCTCTTTATCCTCCCCCAACTTAAGAATAGACAGTTTCTCGATCAGCCATGATGAAATCCCTCCCAAGTCTACCCAACCTTTTCTGGAAGCTGAGGATACATATAAATGGCTGGACACCTGCTGAGGAGTGGGGAGGTGGGGGGGATGAACCTCTAAATTGAACTGTAAGTCTGTCTCAGGTTCCCATTATGTGACACACAGGAAAAGCCAGCGCATGAGAGATTCCCTTCTTTATTTACCTTAGGGTCTCAGGACTTAATTTCTACTGAAGATTACTTTCTATATAAGCCCCAGTGAACACCACCTCTTAATTCATATTTAGGAGCATGTAAAAAAGGTTGACAGGGCCAATCTTTCATCCCTTTTTAGGTGTAGTCATAGAGAATTTCCAAGGAAAGAAGGAGTCACTGAGTCCTCATTAGTTAGTAAACATAAGCCCCCAGGGAGTCGATGCCCATGCAGAGGGCGCTGGGGGCTATCTCACGACATGGAGGGGCCATCCCTGTGCCTCAGAGCCCAGCCAGCATTGCCATGGAAACATCTGGAGCTGTAGCAGGGTCCCACTCACTCTCAGTACCTCCTTAGAGGCTTCTTGGGGTCAGAGCCCAAGTATATCCTGCAGGCAAATGCACACACACCCTAGGTGGGAACCTAGAAAGGTCTGGAATATTCTGACTCACTTTCTGCTGAAGGACTCTGACAAGAAAAGGTCCCTAGGTCAGTAAAATGTATTGCCAAGGGTGCTAACCCCATGTAAGTTCAGGGACCTGGTTCAAGAACGTGGAGACTTACACCTCCACTGGAAGCTGTACGTACTGCACATCCTTAATGGCATTTTCAGTCTCAGTTGTTCTTAGAGAATACTTGGCCCCAGGTAAAACAAGCAAGCAAACAAACAAACAAAACGAAGCAAACAAGTAACAGCTGAACTTGCATAATAGAATATAAAAATCCATGGGTATGGATTGTGTTTACAAGTTTGCTGGGATTTTCTGGATGCTAAGGTACTACCGCTCCATGGCAAAAAAGCCTCCAGCACCCTGAAAATAAACCATCCACCTGAAATCTGAGCACTAGGACATTATGTGTAAGTTTCCACTGAAGTTTTCTTTCAATTCAGACATAACATCCCGCTATAAAAATGCTTTGATTGCTCTAGGAACTCCCAAGGGCCTCCGGCACCCCGCACAATGGCAGGTGTTGTGGTTGGAATCCCAGAGAAGGGCCGCCATGGCCTGGTCCTGTGGGATGCTGAAGTCCCAGGGGAGAGACAAGGTTTCCCTTCGTTAAAAAGCTGGAAAATGATCCCAGCTCATCAAAGGTGAGCCTGTGGCATGTGCTCTGGTTCCATAGGATTTCCATAAAACCAGCCTGGTCAGACCTGGGATGGTCACAGTTACATGGCAAAAGAGGGTGGGACGGAGGACACATAGGTTCTAGGGATTGGTTGACCTGGGGCAAGTCACTGAACATCTCCGAGCTTTAGTAGTCCCCCTTATAAAGTGAGGACACCTGCCCAGGTGATCTCTAAGGTCCCACTGCCCTAAAATTCTCTGGTTCTGCTTGGCAAGAGCTTCATGGACACGGGCACACGTGACCAGAAGCCTCGATGGAAGTAGGTTTGGATTTGAGTGAGTGGAGGAGAAGGAAGGAGCAGTCACTAGCGGGAGGGAGGCAGCCACGCCCAGGCTCCAGGCTGGGGTGTGCACTGGGGTGTGTGGGAGAGAAGCTGCGCTGGGCGGTCTGGCCATGGACAGGTCTGAATGCAGTCACAGACATGCCACTCAACCAACAGAGGGGAGCCACAGTAGTCTCTCTTTTTTTTTAAAAAAAGATTTTATTTATTTATTTGACAGAGAGAGAGCACAAGTAGGCAGAGCGGCAGGCAGAGGGAGAGGGAGAAGCAGGCTTCCCGCTAAGCAGGGAGCCCGATGCGGGGCTCGATCCCAGGACCCTGGGATCATGACCTGAGCTGAAGGCAGACGCTTAACGACTGAGCCACCCAGGCGCCCCAGCCACAGTAGTGTCTTAAAGGGAATAAAATGATCAAAGCATTACTTTCATAAGATTAAGCTGGGGTCAGGTAAAGCAGGGATCAGAATGGGGCTGGATCGGAAAGGAGAAAACTAGGGGCGCTGGGTCGAGAGGCAGCCATTGGAGTAATCCACACAGGAGGTGAGGGGAAGGTGGCCGAGACTTGGTTACTGACTGTGGGAACTGAGGAGTGACGAGTCACACAAACTGCAAGGTGTATTTTGGCAAGAAGAGGAACTCACACTCTTCACCATATGCAGTGTCTGGGGTCACGCCCCCATCCGCTGGTTCTCACCTCCTCCTGCTCACACCTGTGTTATTCTCACTCTGCCCTCACGTGGCTACCGGAAATCTGGCCCAAGAATGCGATCCCCATCTAAAAATCCGGGGTGAGCATGAGTGATTCCAGTTTTCTTTGTCCTCCCTCCTTTTTCACAATGGAATTTATTTAAATGTGAATACAGTATACCACCTGGCTGTGAACCGGGAGTAGGACAGTAGGCGTATGCCTTGAATATTTTCCAAGCCCTAACAATATCTTCTGGGGCTGAGGAGAAGATGCCAGACAATAACAGGAAATAGGACCAAAACTGCTTTGAGAAGAAGAAACCTTCTCATTTCTGTGCTTCCTTCACTTGTTCTCCCAACTTTCTACTTCCTGCTAAGCGTTTTACTTAACTCTTCTCAAGAAGGCCTGACGAGGAATAATGAACGTTAGATGGTCCCCAGTTAAAGGGGCTTAAAAATGACAAGTGGAATTCATAACAAGAGTGATACCTAAGTATTTCTTAGGTTTAAATTCAATAGTGGATTTTAAAAACAGTCAGAAAATCTCTCTCGGGCTTCATGCTACATCTTGTTTGTGTGATATAGTTTCTTAAGACAGTTAATGTTGCAATTATAACACCAATGTTTAAAATCTAAACTGGAGATAATAGTGAAAATAATTTCTAACAAAACAGTTAATTACTACCAAACCAGTCGGGCCACTAAAAATTCATGACTGAAGGATACGTTTGGCGGTTCCAGGTGAAAGCATGTTTTTTATCAGTGACTGGGAAACTAGGTGTCTTCTCTGAACAAATAAAAAAATCTTCTCTTTGAAAATCTTCCTACCCCTTATGGAGACAACACGGAGGGGAAGCCGATACTCGGGGCTACAGCACTCTGAAATTACCACCGGGCTCCGGAAAATGGATTGCTTCACCTATTTGTTCTGTCTTTAATCTGAGGGAGGGGCTGCAAGTCTCCCCAGCTGTCTCTCTCGCTCTCTGGGCCCCTCGTTACCATGGTCTTTCCCACAGTGTCTGAAGGAACAAGATTCTTCTGACGTCTGACACTGGACCTCTGCAGGCAGCCAATTTGTTTTCCTTTTGCCTCCCCACCCCCTCCTCCTCTCTCCCTTTCTAATCGAGGATATTCTTTCTGTGCATCCACCAAAAGTAATGTGTCAAACTATGATTATGTTTTCTTTTATTAAACAAGTAGAAGAGAGACAGATTGCTTTCCTCCTTTGACCAAGTAAAGGTAATAAAAGGCCCAGGGAAAGTGGGGGTAGGAGGGGGGAGGTTGGCGTCTGCTGTCCTGGGCTAGGACAGCTCTTGTCTCGGTTCATCCAAAGGAATTCTGAGCCGCCCGCTGCCCATTTTACTAAGCGGCCCAAGGCCAGCAGCAGTAGCTTCTGGACCAACTGAGTCTGTGTAGCCCTCAGCCAGTTCAGCCTATGTTCTGGGGGGAAGCAAAGGGGCAAGAATAGAGGAAGGCCCTGCCCTTCACTGTGCAAGGAAATCAATCCTTAAATAACATATCTCCTAGGCCCTTGACAATCTGAAAGAAGTTAGCAGGTTCAGGAAAAAAAAAAATCCACTTAAACCCTTAAAACTTAATCCACACTTCTGTGCCGTGGAGAAAGCAAATGTAATTTGGGAGTTTTGGGGGGACGTGGGGGAGAGGGTACAGAGCACAGGGCAACTCCTTCCCCTCTTAGACAGGGATTTTTCCTTCCAGTGTTGGTATATTCCTTAAGAGAATGAATTTTGGGGGCAGGAACTTTTAGAAATCCTGCATGATCCTTATTTCTTGCACATACGATATAATTACTGAGACCTATAAAGAGCAGCAGAATGCACACGCAGGGGTGATGGCCTCTGGATTAGGAATGGCAGAAGAAACTCCCAGCAACACGGGCCTGTGGGACACTGGCTTCCCCCTACTCAGAGGCTCTCTGGAAGAGTGCTTCCATCCTTGATGTTCGCTGTCCGGGGAGCTAACGGAGAAGCACGTCCTTGGGAAGTGAGGTTTATGGCACTTGGGCCCCAAGTGGAGACACCTACTAGGTGAGAGTTTCCAGTGCTGGTCTCCCTGCGACTTGATACTTACCACTTTCCTTGTATGGGCTCCAAAGAAAGAGGCCCAGCCCTCAGAACAGTACCAAGGACTTGAGTACCAGGAGGAGGAGCTAGAAACTGGGAGGGATGGAAGTCAGGTCAAAAGCACCGGGGAAAGGATATCTGCTTCCGAACAGCAAAAACAGGACTGGGGAGAGGGGAGGGCAAAATACATAAATGGAAATGGTTGGAACTGAGGAAGCAGGATGCTGCTGCAGAAGAATCAGGTTGAGAAAAGTCCAAGAACAGACCCTGGCTGGCAGGCACCTCCATCCCTGTCCCCCCAACGCAGGATGACATTTGGCTTGGAGACCTTCTAATCCAAAGCACTACTTTCTGTTGTCTAGATGTTTGGCGCGGAGGTAAAGAACAGAGATGCTACTGGAGTGAAATTTCTTATTTCTCTTTCGGTCTGAACGCAGCTTTGGAACGTTGAACAATCTCAGGTGCCTGCTCCTGAGGTTTTGGCTTGTGAGGGTAGGGAAAAACCTGACCAGCTATTTCATAGGCAGCCATTCTCAAAGGCTGCTAAACCCACCCCAGTTTTGCTTGGCTGGCCTCAGAAGACAGCCTCTCTTGGGGGCCTCCCTTTGTGCTCACACCGTTTCTGATCCTGCATCCCTGGGCAACAGACTGGGGGCATGATTTGTGGCTGCTTGAGGCCTCGAAGAGCCAGAGGTCACCCCCTCCTCCCCATCCAGGCCCTCCAAACCCTCAACAGAGAACAGTCCCGCTGTTCTAAACAGAGCTCCAATGGAAAAATATTTTCTTCCTCAGGAAAGATTGGGAATTTCTTCGAATTGAGGAAAAACAAAGGATGGATTATGAATATATAGTTACTACATTTACAAAGATATTATATGCCCTGATTACACAGAATAAGGGTGAAGTTCGTATTTGTCCCAACACTTTCGCTTTTCAGGTTTTTTTTTTTTTTTTGCATGAATGCAGATTTTTAAAACATAAAACATACATTCATGCTAAAGTACTAAAAAAGTTTTCCCTATGAGAAATGGCTACTTAAGCACCAAGGGGCCAAGTGATAGCTTTTGTGGCATCAGAGATATCTGCATACATTTCCTCCCTAATCTGTTTTCTCGCAGATCTGAGTGAAAATCGGATTGTTTCGTGAGGCAAAATGCAGCCGCGGGAACAGCTCGTAAAGCTCACCACAGACATAGCCCTCATCGCAATGGGAGCCCTCTCCTCTGGCTCATGAGCTCTGGCACTTGTCAAAGGGGGGCCACCGATCAGAGACACTTGGGAAGACATGAGTCTGTCAGAACACGTGAAAAGGACAGTGACACGGAGTCCACATTCGTGTTGCACAATTTGCATAAGCACTGCTGGACAAACTCTGTTTTCCCATGCAAGTCACAGGCCCGCGGCAGCCGTGCTAATTGGGTGAGGGTGCCACTCAAGTGTGGGACCGAACAGGAGCTCTCGCTACCCGGATGGATAATACGGAGTTCTGAGCAACACGGTAATTATTTTAGAGTTATTTTGCATGACCACCGCCCCATTATCTTTGTCCCCCCACCCCCACCCCATGGTGGAAGTGAGTAAGAAAAATCACCACCTGCGCCTCCAAAGTGGGATTCATTTTATCTGAAGTCAGCTTAAGAAAAGGAAAAGAGATGGCAGGGGAACAGTTATCATTTCATTAATATGGAAGGATTAGTCATGTCACCAGAGTGACAGTGAATTTGATCGTACCCTGAAGTACCAATAGGATGCCAAACATAGCCGTGAGAAACGCAAGAAACTCTGAATGGCAGAATGCTCTGGAATTCATCGGTGAGAATTCCAGTCCCCCAAGATAAGGTAGTTTATAGCCCACATGCTATTTCAAGGCTAGGTGAAGGGGAAGGCAGGGTTAAGATTTCCCAGGTGCCTCCCATAGCTACCTAAGAAGGGGGAAGGAGGCTGACAATTTCTCAGCCCCTTCCTGGGTGGCATTAGAAGCTTTAGAACCTTAAGACAGATGCTCTCCTGTGGGTCACTCTCCATCTCCAATAAAATCAATTGTTCGGAGGGAAGGAGAGGCCTTCCAAGTGGTGGGTCACTGGTCCTCCTTCTGCAGACTGTCCAGCATTTGCTGACTCTGCGCTAAATGCAGACCAGACAGACTCTAGAAATGGCCTTTGGGGGCAGGTTTGGGTTTTCTCCCCCTTTGTTCCTTGGTGATATTAAGCCTTAAATCCTCTTTGAATCTGAGAGTTAGTGATGGCGCTGTATCTAAACCATATCACGTCACGTGATGAAACCTGACACAGTGGACTTCCCTCCTCCATTGTTCCTGGGTCTGACCTCAACACAGAAGTCTCCCCTGTGCGGCTGAGAAAAAAACACATTTAAAGAGCTAGTTAGGCTCGCCTCAGGTTCAGCTCACCTCTTTTTACATTTTACCTAGAAACGGTTTAAGATCACTATATTTTGAATTTCAAAAGTTGGTGATACATTTTCACCTAGCATTTCCCATCCTCAAGTTTCATCAGTTACTAGCCACCCCCCACCCCACCCCACTCCTTCTCTAATGGGGGTGGGGGTGAGGTTTGGGAAGAAAGGTTTCTGTTCTGCTTTCACATTTCTGAGTTCAGCCCTAGTTGAAAATGGTCATCCATCTGCGGGTGGTAGGAGTGGGGGCGTCTCCCCCCGTTGGGACAGCTGGTGAATCGTCTCCAGTGATCGAACTGCTCCTCCCCATGTTAAAGACTTGTAGACCTGGAATCCAGCACAGGTCTTCAGGCTCTAACTCTGGATCGGACACGCAGAATAGGCAAAAGATGAGTCTCAAGTGCAGGTGGGGTGGGGAGTTACCCATAGGTATGCTTTGCCAGATAACAAAATGCCCCTTAAAAACTCTCTCCCGGTGTCTGTCGCAATGTAACATATTCACATTTCAGTTTAGGTTTACTAGGAGATTACTAGGATACTTAACATATTACTTGGGGTGGTTAGAGCCCACATGGCCCCTAATCCTAGAGAGTGCATAGGTTCTAAGTGGTGGCATACAGGATGGGGCAGGCTTGGTGGACCTTAGGGAGGCTTGTGCCTTGCGGGAAGGAAGGAGAAGACACTGATATAAACCCAGCCCGGGTCACAGTTTTGCCCACAGTGGGTCACAGCGTTATAATGGCATCTTTGACCTCCAATCCACAAAGAAACCATTCTTACTTCTTGCAGTGTCTGCATGCAAGGTTACAATATAGCCTCTTTCATAAAGAAAGGTACGCATTCAAGCAGAGCCCTCCACTCCATGGAGCCCCATGCATAAGGAGGCTTGCACTGCATTTATTACTACTGTGGTCTGGGCCCGGCAGCAGAAATTACCAGCCTGATTCTGAAATGGACTTATCTTCTCCCTTGCGTGTGACTCAGGGATTCAAATTCTAACTTTCCTTGCAGGTAGGGATTGCAAAGATTTCTACAAAATGTTGCAGATGGCTATCTTTAGGTTCTCCCCATATATCGTATTTCATCAAGCGTAAGATTCATACATTTTAAGGCATACATTATGGACCTCTAGAAAGAAAGAAGAAGGCTCCCACTCAACTGTGGCGTGTCATTGGCTGTAAGACGCACCCTGATTTCAGAGATGTAAATTTGTGCATCTTGGGATCAGTGAGTACTTCGGCCTGTTGGTTATGTGGGCTCAGGCCTGGGCCTAGGCACTTACTTGTGCAGTTGGGGAGACCAGGGTGGCGGTCACTCCTCTGCCTCCGGGCCATATCTACCCTGGACCTGGCCTGGCTCTCTCTGTGCGCTCAGCCCCCCACCAGAAAAGGGGTGAGTGATGACAACCTATCCTTGGTCTCTTTTCTGGGAACCAAGAGAGGAACGGCTGGGGAAAGGGGCTGCAGGTCACCAGAAGTCTGGGCAGCTGGGGCTTCATTCAGAGCAAGACTTGACACAAAACCTTTTGCATTTTTCTAAATGATAGTTAAAAAAAAATCTTTACCACGTAGCATTGGACGTATTTTTCCAAGAGAGCCTGTGTATAGATAAGAAGGAACATAGCCACTCAAAGAAACACAGGATTACCACCAAAAGGATTTTAGATTGATTCTAGAAGAAAAAAAGCTGAGGGCAGGCGATAATTTTAAGGGAAAAAAAAGGACCCTCTACATTTATAACCGGAGTTCTTCAGACTGCTAATGCTTCTGGTCATTGGCCGCTTCCTTGTGGTGACAATGCCAAGAGCTAAGAGGAAGAAAGAAGACAGGGAGGCAAAATTTCTGCAGCTGGGTGACTTTTTTGGACCTATCTGCTAGGTCAAGATAATAGGATACAATACAAACCTGAGGAATTTATTCTTCCTGTCTTCAAAAAGACTTACTGCAGTCTCGAATCTTGTTCGGGAAAGGGCTCAGCTAATAAAAACCAGATTTATAGAAAGAGGGGGTGCCACCCGACTCAATATCTATTTTCCTTTCATTTCTCTTTCCCTCCTTGTTCTATTTTCCTTTTTTATTGTGGCAAACTATACATAACACTTAATAATTTTCATCACTCTTAAAGGTACAGTTTAGTGGCTTTAAGTACATTCCCGGGGGCAACCACCACATTATCGCTTTCTAGAACTTTTTCATCATCCCAAACAGAAACTCCTTTCTTTGTTCTATTCTTTTTCCTTTCCTTAATTATTTTTGCTAGGAGCACTTCAACGCTTATGGATATTGATCCAAATTTGGAAAGGAACGTGACAAATGCAAAATGGGAAAAGTCCTGACCCAAAAGCGAAAGACGAGTTTTAGAAGCTGGGAACAGAGCTATGATAAATGGGCCTTGAGAACCCTTGCTGGGAAGATAAAATATGGTTTTACAGAATGATTAAAGGGGAAAACAAATGTGTTAGAGCAACTGCAGAACTTTTATGTTCCTCACCTGCGCACTTCACTGAGGCTGAGGCTGGAATGAATGAGTTTGTGAGGCTACTCAAGCCAAATGGATACTAAATCATCAAATCCTAGCCCTGTTCACTTCTTCTGTCTGTCCGTTGGTCCACCTCTCTTTCCGTTCACAGGTGTACCTGTACTGAGCAAACATTATGTGTGTGTCAGGCACGGGGCTCTGCCCGAAAGTAACTCCTACGTCAGAAGGCAGACAAATATGGAAACAAAGAATTATGCAATGAACAAGACGCAGACAAGTGAATGATTAATTCTATTCAGGGGCTAGGGTGGGGGCAAGGGGTGGGACTTAATGAGAACCCTCTTCACCCAAGGCAGACTTGATGTTACCTACTGTGTGTTGGATATTAATATGTGGTAATGTTATAAAGTTATGACTATGAAATTATAGACGATATATAACATGGAGCTATAATGTTAGTTGAATAGCAGAATGGAAAATCGCATATGCCTTATGACTACAACTGTATTAAAACTTAAACAAGGGTACAATGTGGAAAATATAAATATGCAAAACAAAGTTGTATTAGGGTGGTGAATTATGGATGGCTTTTAAGTTTAGAAATGTAAACATGCTCTTATAGTTCCTTAAAATTGTTTTTCTTTTTGATTATAAATTTATCCACTATGGAAAGTTTAAGCAACAAAGAAAAATATAAAACAGGAAAACAAAGTCACTGGTAATCATTAGCACAAAATGGGAATCACTTGGTTAATCCTTCCAAAGTCCTCAGTCAACTAAAATAAGGATCATATTATGCCATGCTATGGATGTGGTATTTATTTAACCAGTTGTCTATTGTTGGACATTAAAGCCATTTTCAATTTTTTACCATTTAAGTCACGCTGAAATGAGCTATCTTGTACATAAACCTTTGTGCATGTCTCTGATTACGTCCTTGAATAACTTCCTACAAGTAGGAGTTCTGTGTCAAAGAGCATGAATATTTTTTGGACTCCTGTTTTGGAACATATTCCCAAATTGCCCTCTGGAAAGATTTAACCTATTTACGCTCACATCAGGAATACACAAGGGTCTCTGTATTACACGTTGGATTCCATTTTTTAAAATGACCAACAGCCCCAGTGCAATTATGATTCTGGGTATTTCCTTCCTAATGACTACAATGGAAGATGCTGCAAATAAGATTCATTTATAGCATGTAGTCACCCAAGCTTTTCCCTCTGTTTCTCTTCCCCTACCCAAAGCCCTGCGAATAGGCATGGTCAGTCTTTGCTTCTCCTCATCAGCAGGCTGACAACAGATGTCTCCTGCCCAGCCTCTTCAGGGTAGTGAATGCCTGAATGCCACAAACCCTATTCCCGGGGGCTGTCACCTGAGATTCTTCAGCTGTCTGCTCAGAGGCGAGGCCCCTGTGTATCAGAGTGAAAAGGCATGTCTTTATTCCTGTAGTTGGCTGGACCAGCTGGCCAGCACCAATTCTTAGGAATGACAGCTGGTTTGCTGTTCCATATTTCAACAGCCTTAAGCCAGGATAACACCTGTAGGCTCTGGGAAGGAAAAACGCCTGGACCAACATTGGAGAAAGCCTGCTCTTGTTATCTGGCGTGGACCTCACACTCCTTAGCATCTTGGATCAAAGATAACTATGTCAGCACTAAGGGCAACCAACCAAGAGAGGGTCTACTGCTCTGTGACTATTGCAATGGATTTGATTCAGGGTTTCAAATTACTTTTTTGGTTCCCAAAGACAGTTTATTGTAATAGCAAAAAAAGAAAGGGGGGGCGTGAGCTTTTGCATGTCAGTATTAGATGAACATCAACGCACGTGACACAGAGAGGTTGGGTGGTCCTGCTGATGAAACTACTGGAAGCTAGGAAGTTCCACCGAAATTTCTGGTTGTCTCAGTTTTAGGTGGTGAGTCAGGATAGGGCGATAGTTCAAACAGAAACAAACAACCCCAAAAAACTCTTAACTCTATGACTTCCAATTTAATTTATTTAATGGACGCTGGTGAGGGGGAGGTCCAAGGGTGGTGGAGAACATGTTTTCCAAGTTTGAAGTCAAATTTCTAGCTTGGCAGAACTTAGGAGAGAACACCCTCAGCAGTCCTGGGAGAAGAGATGTAAGGGTGAGAATGAGAAATGGAAAGTTGCCTCAAGAGTTATTTGTTCATCTCCATAATTCCTTAGGAAAGCTGCACATAGTAGAAGAAAATAGCTACTTTGGGCAGAGCACCGGTGCATTGTAGGTTGTCTGCAGAATGCTACTTTGACTCTTCTCATCCCAATTTATTAGTTGTGTAGTATTTTTTTTTTTTAAAGATTTTATTTATTTATTTGACAGAGAGAGAGATAGCGAGAGCAGGATCACAAGCAGGGGGAGTGGGAGAGGGAGAAGCAGGCTTCCCGCCGAGCAGGGAGCCCGATGTGGGACTCGATCCCAGGACCCTGGGATCATGACCCGAGCTGAAGGCAGACGCTTAACGACTGAGCCACCCAGGCGCCCTAGTTGTGTAGTATGTTTTAAAAGTAACTCCTCCCCACCATGAAAAAAGTTGATGATTTTGAAAACTATGATATGTATGGATCAATGGTTATTTGCTTTTAAAGTCTACCATGGTGTTGAATGAAATGGACCTCCAGTTTGGAGAAGATGTTTACTAGGTCCCCCAAGACATAGAAACTAATGCCAGAAGTACGCTGGTCCATGTAAAACAGAATCACGTATGGCTGGAGAGAAAAGGAAGGCCTTAGAAAGTTGGCCCCCTACATTCTCATAGAATATCCCATGAACTCCACCTGGGAGCAAAGGACTCCCAGCCTGAACCTTCAGTGGACCCTGAAGTACCAGCTGACTTCAACCTCACAGGGAATCTGCCTTGGAGAAGCCAGTGTATACATTCAAGCTGGTAATACCTTATTTCTGGAAATGACTGGGATGGGTCTTAGCACTATGGTTGTGTGAAGCTGGTTTAGGCTCTTACCAGCATGAACAGCTTTTTGCTGACCGCACATTGTTCTTGCCTCTGCAGCTTTTTGCTCTGGACTGGGTCAGTGTCCTACTGTTTGGCACTGGTGAACAGTTGTTATGAGGAATATGAGCACACGGTATTCTTGAGAACCGTAAGAACAATTCCTTAAGGAAATATCCACCTTCTCCATAAGGTCTTTTCCAGGGGTGGGCTCTCTAGCTTTGCAGGGCCTGATATGAATGTATGACTAGATCTCGTGCCAGTATAGCTCCCACCATCAGCAGCTTGAAAGCAAATTCAAATTCACAGCAAGCAGTAGTCACAGCGGAACCAGAATGAAATCAGTTACCTTAGTCCAGCCTCAAACTCATGCCTCTAAAAATGGTGCTACCATCTTGCTAGCCTGGTTTCTGAGCCAGAGAGTCATCCCAGACTCGTCCTTTCCCCTCCCATTCTTCATGTCTAACCCACTAGATAGTCTGGTAAGTTTACCTCCTTAATATCCTCCTGTCTGGCAGTTTCCTTGATCCAGGTCATCAACACTTCTCTTCGGGTCACCCTGCTCATCTCCTCGCTGTTTTCCATTTTCCCTTCTTGTTGCCGTCCCATACATACTCCAGCCATCCGGTCACGAGACCGACCTTTCTAATGATGCTTGTGCTCCTCAGCCCTCCCCCCACAGCTTCCTGCTGGGTAAGAGTCATAGAGTCCTTCGCAGGGCACCCTTCATGACCTAGCTCTCCAGCCCCGTCTGCTGACTGCCCCCACCTGAGCCCCATGCTAACTCTCGTCCTACCAATCACTTTTATTTTATTTTATTTTAAAAGATTTTATTTATTTATTTGGCAGAGAGAGAGAGAGAGCACAAGCAGGGGGAGTGACAGGCAGGGAGCCCAATGTGGGACTCGATCCCAGGACCCTGGGATCATGACCTGAGCCAAAGGCAGTTGCTTAACTAACTGAGCCACCCAGGCACCCCCAAATCATTTTTATTTGGCTGACTGTGTCTTGCTCTCCACTGTTTCCTCTGCCTCTAATCCCACCTCCCCCCTTCATTCTTCACCTAACTCCCTCTAGTCATCCTTAAACACTGAACGCTAACATCACACGCAGGATGTTCTCTCATCAGCTCAGCTGCTTGCTTCTCCTCTGAGCATCTGAAGCACCCTCTGCTTTCCCTCCACTGGCCTCCTAATTGCCTGGATTACAACCACGTGCTCACCAGTCTCTCTTTGTTAGGCTGTGGGTCCCTTGCCAACCTTCATTTTTGTACTCACTTGCTTCTTACGGCGCCTGTCACACAGGGGGGATTCGACGAATGAGTGAATGAATGACAGAAAATAGGTCTGTGATTAGCTTCTTCAAATAACTTTCCTAAATTCCTACCTGGCCCTTCCACAAATATAATTTTTTTTTTTTTTTTTTTTTTTGGCTTACCCGCCATTTGCTTTCTCTGAGGTTCCTATCTAATCACTGTTCCCAGCAGCCATGGAAGAGAAGGTGCACTTTCCTACTTGGCAGATGTGGGCCGTGTACACATTGCTAGATAAAATAAGTGAGTAGGCAGTAGGCAGTGAGTAGAATCTGAATATATCTTTTAAAGTTTTTGTTTTGATAATATTTTAAGATGTGGTTACTACAGCTCTTTGTTATCTGTGTGTATAGAGGTGGCCAGAAAGACTGATGTATGCCCAACTGTTTACTGGACACCAGACACATAATTTGATCTGGGTCTGAAACCTCTACCTGTATGACCTACTGTTGCCTTACGGGGTACAGTTCTTGACATCATGCTTATTGCAATTTTCCTGCATCCTTTCCTGCCGTGTTCAACTGCAGGAGTTTTGTATGTTATCAAATACTCCTTCTGGTCCTCTCTTGATTCCCCTCCTTTTATTTTCCATTGACAACTTTCCCCGAATAGGCTTTTCCGCATTTTTTCCTATGCCTTCTGATGACTAGCTTGTCTCTTCTGCAAGCACCTCTGTGGGATTTGTATCTTCCTCAAGGCTTTTCCTGGACTGTGCTAAAGTTTCACGAAGATCGCCAGCCACTGACAAATATACCAAGTGATATCCCTGTTTCCAAAATATCAATCACACATTCAGAGAACCACTGAGCTGGAAGGGACCTCTGAGCAGCCTGCACCTGAACTTCTCTTGATGAGAATCTACAAGACATTTGGTTAGATGTTTGTCCATCTGCCCATCTGTGAAAAATCTCCGTGATTGATTGAGAGATTGGTTCTAAACTGAACATAATGCATTTGGAGACAGATGTCCAACATATCACAGTCACCCAGAGGGAACCTTCTCGCCCATATGATTCCTCTTCTAATCCCTGATGTACAAACTGACATTTGAGGGGAAGAGAGAAATGTGTCCAGATAAAACTCTCAGGCTGGAGAGTATGGAGCACAACAGTTTTGACAGAAAAAGAAAAACTACAGCAGACCAGCAGACCAGTAATTCTCCTGGGGAAACATCAAGAGGGTTGGGGGTCCACGTGTTGTATCAGCACGCTATAGGGCACAGCATTCGCAGAATGGACCTGCCGAATAGAGCGATGTCCTCAGGGCTCACACCATGGGGACACCCTGCCTCCCATCATCCCACAACCCATCCCACGCTTGCCCGGCCTTCCTCCTCACCTTGAACCAGCATCTCTCTCCTACTAATTTTGTAGCTGCTATTAGGCTGTAGTTCCTGCTCTAGGTGTGGGAAACTAGCCCTAGATTTTGACCATAAATTACGTAAGCACCTGGGCAAACTGCCTTCTAGATCATTAAAAAAAAAAAAAAAAAGCAGATGTCAGAGGCTATCTCTAGGATTATTGGACATTTTGGGGGTGCTTTCTTTACCTATACTTGTACTTCCCATATTTTCATAAAAAGTACGCATTACTTTAATGTTTGGGGAAAAGGAAAAGGATTTAAGATACAACTTTTTTTGCATCTGGGGTTGTGGAAACGCTGTTGATATTGAGAATGAATGAATGAATGAATGAATGAATAATGGACGACTGGAATGAATAATGAAGACCAGAGCCAAGGCAATAGCTCACTTTCACACAGAGGGTAAAGAAAGGTGAACATGATATTGATTTCTGGCAAAACTTTAGGATGAAAGATTAAACACAGAATTTGTGAGAATATATAAAACAAAGAGGCCACCTTTCACATTACCCCTTAGTGTTGTTAAATCTGCTAGAGTGGAGGAATGCTACCTATTTGACATATCTCAAACCAACATGGGACACGACAAACTTTGTCAGGATGGCTTTCAGGCAAAACGGAGAGAGGTGAGGAGAATTTAAAGGTAGGCTGCCTAGAAGCTGCTGGAAAGTCTGGACCCTATGGGATCCCTGATGGTGTCAACCTGGGAGTTCCCTGCTGGGAGTTGTTGTCCAGTTGTTGATTTGGATGGAGGCAGCGGGTAAGATGGTACAAACCTAAAAAGATGAGCTAAAAGCTCTCTGCCTGTGGAGTTTCTGAGATACAGAAAAGTTGAGTAGAACCTCAGATCAAACTTAACAGGAAAGTCTAGAATTTAGGGGAAAAAAAATCAGCTGTCCAAAATTCAGAATGGGAGGTAGAGCAGTGGATTAAATAGAATTCAGGCTTTGGAGTCAGGTGGTCTGCTAGGTTCAAATCCCAGCACTTTGGGCAAATTCCTTGCCCTCAGTCTGCCTCAGTGTGGATGAGAGAAGTAAGGATCGTACCGGGGGCACAGTGATAGGCATAGTGCCTGGCGCATGGGCACAGGACATGCTCAGGAGCAGGTATAGCCGCCCTTACAAAACGTGGTCTGACAGGAGCCCCTGTATGCAGAGCACTAAGGAATTTCACTGCCCACAGAGTAGCAGGAACTGACAAAGCGACGAGGCTGTAAAACAAGTGAGTTTGAACTTAAGCTGTAGGTTCAGGAAAGAAACTGTATTATTATATCCCATACTGATAAGACGCCAGCTGGAATACTGTTCCAGCTCAGAATGCCATGTTTTAAAAGTGACATCAAGAGGCTTGAGGGTATCCGGTTGTGTGACATGATAGTGAGAAATAGCAGAAGATACTAGAATTATTTGGTAAGAAAAAATGAGTCTACCACGGGTCAAGATAGCGCTCTTCGGATACCTGGAGGGTTATTACAGAGAAGCTAGAGTCACGTTATTCTGTTGTTCGAGAGGACAAATCTCTCAAAGTCTTCAGCAGAGTTTGCTTAACAAACGGGAGAACTTTTCAACAGAGTGACAGAGGAACAGATTGCTTGATGAAGCAGCAAGTTCTCGGTCACTGCAAGCGTTCAAAGAGAAGCTGGTGCGGGGGGGTGGGGGGTGGGGGGAACATCCCCTAGGGAAGCTGGAGAGGTTTGCACCACAACTGCTCCTCTTCTTCCCCTTCCCTACTCTAGCAGTATCAGCCTCTACTGCCCCCTTCGCCAGGCTCCCCTTTTCCCATGAACTACTATCAGGTGAAACAGAGTCTCCTGATTCCTAACCTTTGCAGGAGGGCAGAGCCGCACATTCAGCCAGCAAGCATTGGCCGGTAGCAGTCCGTCAGGCCCTGCACTGCCTGACAGAGGCAGCAAAGATGGATCCGGCGCGCACCCAGGGAGCACCCCGGCTCGTAAGAAAACACAGCCGCAACAGATCCCTGCGGAATGGTGAGGCCAAGCGCAACGACAGATCAGCACCGCGCGGGCCCTGGAGGTGCAAGGAAGTTCAACTGACACAGCCTAACTGGGGCACGGAGGGTGGGGGAGTGTTTCCCCGGGGAGCGGATTCTGGAAACAACGGTATAGGGATCGGTGAAGGAAAGCATTAGAGGCAGCAGGGACAATATGAGCAAAGGAATGAGGTAAGAAACAGCCCTGTGGCCAATCTCATGTGTTGCCGGACGGTGAAGTGTCGAGCATGGGAGAAGAGGAAATTGGGCTGGAGAGGCTGGGAGGGGTGAGAATCCAGAGTCCCGCCTGGGTTTCTAAGGGCTCGCATGCCACATACACACACTCATCCTCTGAAGGACTCTGGCTCAAGCTGCAGAGTCTCAACTGGCCCCTGGTCTCTAGGAATTGTTTGTGCAATTGTTTGTTTCATTACCCTATGTCTGCTTTGCTCCACAAGGGCAGAAACTCTGGCGACCTCGTTCACTGCTGTATCCCCAGCGTCTAACCCAGTTCTTAGCACGTAGAAGGTGCCCGATAAATACTGTAGGTTTCTACTGAAAGAAGGAATGCCGGCAGAGAGGATGCAAGCTCACAGGCTTGTTGGGAGGTCTCTCTAAGTGAAGACATGTATGTTGCCGAGAGCAGCACCTGGCCCTAGTAAGCAAGAGTAAGGGAGAAGCTGCGGCTATTATTAGTCATTTGCATTTCTTGTTCTCCTGTTTTGTTAGTTTTGCAAGCCCACTGTTTAGTAACTTTGTATTTGTTGCTGGTCTGCTTAATAAATTTTGATGAGTAATGGTTGTTTGCCAATCAATAACAGCCCAACAAGAAATCCTCAAAGTACAGAGAGTTACAAAAACATTCAGCATCATAAACCACACAATGACATGCGAAGGAGAGAGTTGACAGACTGGTTTCCTCACTGGGCCTCCCCAGGCTCATCCCTATAGGTCTTCTGGAGAGTGTACCCATGTCAGAGAAGGCATCATCATGAGACTGATGGCCAACACTGGAGCCCCCAGCATGAACCCTGGATAAGAGGCAGGTAGAAAACTGGTGGGAATGAACAGTGCTCTGTAGACCCCACTGACCCAAATGACCTTCTGAGGCGAGTCTGATCTGATGGAGTGAGACTGGGCGCTTTCCCATAGCCTCCCCAAGGAGGGCAAGAATGGGGAGGAAATGCATATTTGGTGGTCCCAAGCGCAAAAGTCAGGCTTCCTCACACCGCTTTCTCTAGCTTCTTTCAGCTTGCCATCTTCCTGGACAATGGATGGCCTGGGACTGACTAATCTTGGTTGTAGAGAAAGGGACCATTGTCATTCAGTGTATACAACTGGTTCTGAAGATTCAGTAATTCAAGATTAAATAATTAATTCAAGATGAAGTTCCTGGACTTATCCAGGAACAACAACTTAAGTTTTTAGGCTCTGTTAAAAAGGTCAATGCATCCCTTGTGGACAAGAACTCCCGCCAGGAGGTTTCTCCTACCACAGGCCTCCTATGAGGTCTGAAAAATTGAACATTCTTTTCCTTTTTCAAGTCCCCAAAGGATACATTCCTTTAAAAAAAAAAAAAAATCCTGGCATCTCTCTCCTCCCCTTAATGACTAAAAGCCCCAGGCGAAGTTGGAGAAGAGTTTGTGGATTCTGTGAGAGCGTGGAAGGGGCTGCCCTGGGCCAGCTGCTGTGGAGCCATCTGTTGAACCAAGTCCAAGTACAGGGCTAAGACAGGCACGGTGTTCCAACATACCTGGTCTAGGTCTCTACCTGGGCTTATGGTCGGACCTTGAATCGGGAGAGAAAATGAAGCTGAGGTGTTCAAAGCTCAGGGGAAGGTGAAATCACTTCAGTTGCCCAAACAAACAAAATTGCTTAATTAATCTAACTGAAAAAACCCTCTTCAACATTGGATTAAAGAAGTCATGTTGATGCTGCCCCTGTTTATTTGGCTGAGTGCTGGACTCAGAAGGTATATTTAGCCTCAGTGTGCTGGCAGGATTGCATCTTGCAGCTCAACAGGAAATATCTGGAGTCACAGCTAAAGATATCTCTGCATGTTCAGAAATTTACGAGCAGCTGTAAAAGTGGAGCTACGGTGGTCAGAGGGCTGGAACAGGCTTCCTTTCAAATGAGAGAGGCTGACGAATTAAACACTCAAATATACCAAGTTCATGGCAGGCAGAGTGCACCTGACAGGCTAAAAATAGCCAAAGCAGTGGCTTCTGTTGCTAAAATAACACTGAACTGATACACTCCTGTTCTAAACCTACAAAGAAATGGGTGAGTGGGGAGAGGGTAGGCTCGGAGAGTCCACAAAAGTGTGTCAGAAACCATGCCAAGAGGAGGGAAGCCATCTCCTACCTTGGCCACGTTTCAGAAATAGCTTTCCAAAGCTGAGTAGGCCGAAGTAGCAAGTAATCAATATATTATTTTTTAATAGCACCAAAAAGACACTGCATACAGGGATCTGTCGTTGTGATGACGAACAAACTTTCCATCTTGGTTGAGGAACATTTTTTTTTTTTAAAACATCGTTTTGCTAGACTCTCTTATCCGCTCCCCCATGCCCTGCTCAGTGATGCCTGATGGGAACGGCTCCTACTTACTCGCGTCACACACTTGGCAAAGCTGCTTGCTTGAGAACAGACAAGGGTGAGTGTTTGTGATTGTACGTTGCGGGACAGAGTAGGCTACCACACTTTCCGGAATGGCCAGAGCATCCAAGAACAACTTCACTTCCATCCTGTGACCTGGGACACTCTCTCATCTTTCCAAGTCTCCATTTCCCTTTCATGTAATGTGGAGCTCATCAAGATCACCCTGATGACCTCCTTGAGTCGTGTTGTGGGGAGAACATGAGCTAATGCATGCGGAAACATTTTGGGAGTCTGCAAAGCTTGAAGGCGGATGGAAGATGTCGTTGCTCTTGCTATCGAGCATTCTACTGGAAAGCTGGGCAAAGAAGAGCAATGTCTCCACGTGACCGTAAAGTGCGGTGTGCACAGACCGCTAGGCTGCGTCCTCTCGTGTGGGACGGTGCTGTCTCAAGCAGGTAAAAGCCATGTCCGGGTCCTAGTTCAGAGCCGTAGGGGCTGCGGGAAATCTGCTTGCTTTCGATCTCAGTGTGGCTCACTGCTGTCATCCCCCCGCTCATCCTCCTACTTCAGTGCTGCTTCTCTTCTGGGTGGCCCACAAAGCACGGGGGGGGGGGGTGGCCTAGAGCCCCCGAGAAGCTGGGAGGGAGGCAGGGGTAGGCCCAGCCTCGAAGTGAATGGTTGCTAGGTTACCAGCGGTGCCTGCCCTGGGACTGGTCCCCCTGGATGGTCAGTTCTGGTTGGGAGGTCGAGAGACGCCCACCTTCTCTCTCACCCACTACGGGCTGCTGTGCGGCCATCATTTAACTGGTCGTTATCTATTTTTGTTCGTTCTTCTCTTTTCCCTCTCATTTGTTTCACTTGTTACATCCAAAGCTGATGGACAGAATTGTGTGTTCACCATGCTCGTAACTGTGAGGCATATGGACAAGAATATGCATGCATATTTGTCTAAATCTGGAAGGGAATATTAAAAAAATGAAATTACTTGTTGTGTTAGGACGAAGGGATTATGGACGTTTCCCTTGCCTCTTTTTCACACTGTCTATAATGCTGTTAAATAGTTTTTAAAATAAGAAAGGAAAGGAAGTGTAATTGGAGTTTTAACATTTTATAAAATGGCATCCAGTTATCCTGATTTTGACTTCACTGGGCTTGAAAGTGCAAAGTTAAAGAAATGCCACATAGGCTAACGTACTTCAATGTAATAATTATATTTTCAGCCTCTAAATTATTTTAAGGGTGGCCTCTTGCATTTCAAGGTGCTTTTTGGAGTATGCAGTAAATGGCAAAGGCCGTGAGATAAAAGTTGGAAATCATATCGTAGCTTTTTTATTTGGAAAGCCCATAGTTTCATAGCCCAATATTTTCAATCAACAAAGAGTTAAATATTTATGGAGTGCTTTCTATGTGCTGAACATTGGGCAAGGATTTGTGTGTTTCCCTTTAGTTCATCTTTTTTCCTATTTCTGTTCCCCAGAAGTGATTATCACTGGTTGTTTTGTAAGGCACTCAGCAATCAACTTGTTTGTGTACAGTCTTTTTGTTTTTTTAAAGTAGTAGGTGCTGGGGCACCTGGGTGGCTCAGTCGGTTGAGCGGCTGGCTCTTGATTTCTGTTCAGGTCATGCTCCCAGGGTCCATCGATTGAGCCCTGTGGCGGGCTCCACACTCAGTGGGGAGTCTGCTGGAGATTCTCTCTCTCTCTCCCCCTCCCTCCCCCCTCCCTCTGCTCACTCTCTCTCTCTCTCAAATAAATAAATAAATCTTAAAAAAAAAGAAAAGAAAAGAAGGAGTAGGTGCCAGGGTGCCTGGCTGGCTCAGTTGGAAGAGCGAGTGACTCGTCACCTTAGGGTCGTTGAGTTCAACCCCATGTTGGGTGTAGAGATTACTTAAATAAACAAAAACTTAAAAAAAAAAATTAGAGTAGTAGGTGCGAAGATAGTGGCAGTGAGGGGAAATTCTAATAACTTGTGGTTTCTCAAATAAACAACCAGAAGCCATTACAAAACCAGGTTTGGCATCTAAGGCAGCCACCAAACCCCGCTGTTTCTTCAGGGATACAACAACAGAATGGGCAACGGCTCAGAGTCTGGTTTTTTTCCAGGTACTCCCAGCTCACCACTTCCTCGAGCGCGATTTCAAAAGTCATTCACTCCATTTGACAAGGAGGTAAGTGAAGACAAGTTGAGGTGAAAGCGCCAGCTTCAGGGCAGGCGGCAGAAGGAGAGCAGAAGGGAGGAAAGGAGCGTGGCCCGCTAGGCCACGGCCCCCCAATGCACGGGTCTACCACCTGCCACGGCTGTGTGCACCTGGTGCACTCCATGAGACTTCACCCGTGAGCCTGGGCTGGTCACTTGCCCTCTGCATTTCAGTATATCCGTGTGGAAAACGGGGGGTTATGATACATGGTCCCTCCCATGTCACAAAAATGTCCTGTGTACACGTATCACTATTTTACGGCCCATTTCATTATCCTACCATTTGGTAACTTTCAGAAACTGAACTGCTATCCTTCCGTTTCCCAAGGAAACAAGCAACTCCACTCTGGGCCAGGCCCACCCTCCATCCGTTCAGCTCAGCACTGAATCTCTTGTGGAGGCACCAAGGGACACGTTGAGGGATGCGTTAGGAAAGATGGCTGTCTATGTTGACAGGTGGGTTAGGACCACACAGCAAACCAATGCATTTTCTCTAACGTCTCTCTCGTCACAGAGCTATCATCCATGAAATTCATTTAAGTCTAAAAGCTATTTATAGTTCTGGTCTTACCACATCTTAAATTGATAAAATTCCATAAGCTTATGAAATCAGCCATGTAAATCAGTAACGCTTTTTTTTTCTTTTCTTTTTGAATTTGCCTCTTTGAAATGTCAGGGCGGTTCTCCTGCTTTTGTCTTACTACCTCAAGATATGGTGAACGTGCCCATGTTTGTACTAATCACACATTTGGTGGCTTAAAAAATTTCAATTACATACAGCTTCTCTCAGTCTTTATGTATTCAGACAAAAGAATCCAACCTTTTAAGTTGATTCTCACATGGTGTTTTTTAAATCAAAGGTTCTTAACTTTGGTCTGAAGACCCCGAGTTAGCCACAGATGTGCATGAAATTGTGTGCAATGCTGTGTGGGCACGTGTATGCATTTCTCGAGGTAAAGGGTCAGAGAGAGTCTCAAAGGAGTCTGTGACTCCAAAATGTTCAGGAACCACCACCCTGGATCACTTGGCTCCTTCTCAAAGCTTCTTTAGTTCTGGCTTGTTATTTCCTGAGAATGGCATGTAATATTCTAGATGAGGATATGTCAAAATTCTGAGCAAGATTATTTTATTATATTTGTAATTCTTCACCAGACAGTGTCTGCTATTTTGGTGAATTTTTTGGCTGCACTAGCCACCAATGTATCCATGTCTTTAGAGAACAGTGTATAATGACTCTCACTGTCCACTTTCTGAATGGAATGTGATCCCAAGGAATATTATCATGCCTTTAGTGTAAGCTAACTTGGATTATTTTCCCTAGAAGCACTGCTTTACATTTCTCCATACTGAGTTTCATCTACTACTTGCCTACTTCTCAGCTGTCGTAGTATCAGATCTTTTGTAATTTATATTAGGTGAATTTGACTTTTCAGTGTGATAAAGTGTCCTCTGCAAATTTGCACACTGTCCTGTGTACCAAACAATTAATAAACAAGCAACCAAATCCATATGGCAGAAACAACTAACTGCCCCCAAAATATAGTGCTCGTCTTTCCACAGTGGAAAGTCATGACTGGGAAAGGGCTCCCTGCCAGAGACCATAGTTTCTAGAACCTCTTGTGTCTAGATAGGGCCAGATAACCAGTTCTTACCGGGAGGATATAAGCAGAAGTGAAAGGTGTCCTTTTGGCCAGAGTTGTTTAAGAAAGGGGATGACTTTTCCATCATTTCCCTCCTCCTACTTGCTAACGGGGTACCGAGAACTCTGGGAACTTTAAGATGGCAGAGGCCCATGAGGGACAACCCTGGGTTCCTGCATCGCCAAGTGAAGAAAAGCCACTGATGACCAAGAACACCCACATCAAACTATTAGGTTTCCAGAGAGAAATGAACATTTGTTGCTTTGACTGAAATGTAGCATTTTTTTATGACAGCAGATAGTATTCATATAGGCCACCATTTGAATTATTTCCATTCATAGAAAGTTCCATTTATCTCTATCCTTTATTCAAATATGCTTATATCATTTTCCCTGAAGCATTGGTGTCTGAAGCATTTTAATAGGTTCTGTATAAAGGACCATGTCAAAGATACTTTTGATAGTCTTATGCCACAGATTTAAGTTATTTGCCTCAATCCAGGTTTTAGTAAAAGATAACGTATTGGAAAAGTATATTTGATTCCTAGGAAACAAGTTGCTTTGTAATTTCCACATGTTAATATTTATTATTGCTCAGATTCATCTGGCCTTAACCATATTAACAGTGAGGGCTCTGCCAGTTAAGTACAAACACCTAGTTTAGTTGATATGTGTACGTACTTCCTTATGAATCAACAGCAGTGTAGACGAGGAAGACCAGATCCTTAAACTGCTCTACTAATGTTTATGCAATAAAGCAATATCCATGTGAACCCTGGCGCTGCTCTTGGTACCACAATGGTGAAGAGAAGGTGGCTTGGGTGGGCCAAGGTAGAAACCAGTTCTGCCGCAGTGTGCCATGTTCCTGGCAGATAGATGGGCTTTCGGTAGACAGAAGTCAAGGCCTGAGAGTGATCGTGGCTCTCTTGGACCAAGAGTTGGACATTCATTCTTCAACAACCGGCTTAACTGGGGTCAACAGCCTGTTTTCCCCCCTTTCCTCCCAGGCAGTCATATAGGACCAGACTGTTTCAATTCACTTGGTCTCAGGCAGTACTGACACAGAGTGTACATGATGCTACATGGTGGGGGCAGGAACCCTGGGCTGTGGCTGGGCCCAGTCCTGGCCGTGGCTGTGTTGGTAAGAGCACAGCGTTTAGAAAGAATAGCCCGGTCTCTTTCCTAAGCTCACCTCCTGGTGAATCCACTAAAGGAATTCTAAGTCTCGGCAGAAGCGGAGGCCCTGCGATCAGCAAAGGCTTGGAGTGCCCCCAGGATGGTAAAGAACCCTTGGGTTTCCAGGACCCAGGCAGGAGCGGGGAGCAGGCAGGCAAGGCACAGGCCCTTCTCCCATAGGAGGGCAGACGCTGCCCTCTCACTCTGAATCCTCATGTAGTAGCAGATGAGGAAAGGCAGAACACACTCCCCCGAGGACACATCTCAGGGACACTGAGCACAAATGTTGCTTTGATGAAGTGTACTCTCCCGTCCATTTTGTGCTGTAACCGCAGGAGAAGGCTATTGGCACAACTGTGATATTCTCTACCCTAAAGAGCCTTTCCAGGAAAACCATTTTGAGTGACGTTATCTTCCAGGAGACTGCAAGACTTAATATAATCACCAGGAAAATCTACATATACATATGATGCTTATCAACCAGCAATAAAATATGAGTGATTCCGAAGAACTTTCACATCAAGGCTCCTTTTCTCCCTTAGGAGGAGTCAGAGACATCCTGAGAAGCATTTTCCCTACCTCTGAATATGAATAAGGTAAATAATGGTATTGGAAAAAAAACCTTGGACACTTCTGGCTTAAATGGGCTTAGAGAGGAAGCTCTTTGGAGTCCAATAGTTAACTGTCCCACGGGTGGGACAAGGGAGGGAGAAGGAAAAAAGAAGTTCCCACTTCAGTACTTAACTTACACTTTTTCTTTCAAAAGGACTATGCTGTTTGTGGCCCTGGTAACAAGCTCCTCCCAGCCTCCCAAGGGAGCTGCTAGATAGGGAGGAGGGACAGAGATTGCCGGTGGTTGGGTTGAAGCAGGACAGAACAGGATCCTGGTGTCAGAGGGCGAGGCAGGCACTCAGTTGGAAAGTTGTTCTTTGTTCTTAAAAATAAAACATTCGACCCTCCTTTTTTGGATCCTTCCCTGGAATGAAGCCAGTCAACTGCTGGCTTCTTTTTAGGATTAGCTCAATAGCCCTCGGCCCAAAGGTGAACTCCAAAGACCCTCAAGATCTTCTGGCCCTGATAAAATGCTACACAACAAAGTGAATGACATAAGAGAATGTTTCTCTTGAAAGGACATGGCTGCAGTATACATTTGTAAAGCAAAATAGGCCCAGTGGAAAGGGTGAGAGGACAGGATGAGGGAGAGAAATCAGGTACGAAAGGCTGCCCAGAGGTTGGGAAAGGACTAATGAGTGGCTGTGGCAGTGTGCTTTAGAAAATTCTCTAGGAGGCCAGGGGGCAAGGGCTCCTCCTATAAAGACCCCCACCCCCATGAAGGATGACACCACACCAGAGAGTTTTCTACAGCACACTGAATCTTTCCCAACTTTTCTCCATTCATGAATTCTCCACCCAAAGTTACAGCTTTGGTTTATAAAATGACAGCAATGTATTATGCTGCATATCTTAACAAATAGAGGGGTCGCAGCCCCTCTGCTTTGAAGAGGCTCTATTTGGGGAATGTTTGGGGCAGCTGTTGTATAGACCAACCGCACGCTGTGAGGGGTCCAAGAATCAAAGCTGTTTCTCAGCGCTCTTCTGAGATTGAGCCTCATGCTGACGGTCCTGTATATAAAGAGCTCTCACAACATAAAGGGACCCTTTCTGCAGTATCTTTCCTAAATATCTCATCGTGCAGCCATTTTGAAACTAAATGCATAAATAAAATGTCAGGTAGTGAAGAAGACCTTTCCTTCCCTGGAAGAGGAAAAAGATGCCATGGGCATTTGCTGATGGGTGACATCAGCAAAAACTGGGAAGAAGATTCATTGAGGAAAATCATTAGTTCCTATATAAGTAGTTGGGACTATAGAATGTCAAATAATGGGCAAAATTCACTAGTTAATCTACATACTATGCCTTTAGCGTTGAGCTGTTGGAAGTAATTTTCTGGTTGAGGAAATAGAAGATGTAAGTTTTGCAGCCTAGGCCAGAGTTTCTTCATTAGGTGGTCCAGAGAGACCACTGGCACCAAAATCAGCTGTAGGTGCTTCGAAGATGTAGACTCCAGGGACTTCTCCCAGACTTGGCTCTTTGGGGTGGGCCTGAGAATCTTCATTTTGAACAAACTCGCTGGGTGACTCTTTTGCACACTGAAGCTTAGGAATCACTGCTATGTCTTTAACCTCCTCCTACTCTCTAAAGCAGAAAAAAAAAGGTATTATAGTCCTTTAGGTATAGTTCTTGCTCACCTAGTTCATGGACGTTTTTAAGAAGTTATCTTAACATTATTGGCCTCCTATTAACTTTTACGTGTATAATAGCAAGACCTAAAACGATGAGCCGTCCAAAATGGAATGGGTTGGTGAACTTTCCATTGTCAGAAGTGTTCAAGCGGAGGTTGGAAAACCCCTTAGCAGGGATCCTGTAGAAAGGATTCAAGTATCAGTACAGGGGCCCGGCCCTGAACTAATGTTTACATTTCCTCCAGCTCTATGACCCTATGATAATACAACAAAATCAGCTTTAATTTATCAAGCACAACATTTTTTTTTTAAAGATTTTATTTATTTATTTATTTGAGACAGAGAGAATGAGAGACAGAGAGCATGAGAGGGAGGAGGGTCAGAGGGAGAAGCAGACTCCCTGCCGAGCAGGGAGCCCGATGCGGGACTCGATCCAGGGACTCCAGGATCATGACCTGAGCCGAAGGCAGTCGCTTAACCAACTGAGCCGCCCAGGCGCCCTCAAGCACAACATTTTAAAAGTCTAAGCATACACTCAGAAATTTTATTGGTATTTTGTAAAAGAATCAAGAAAACCAGTCTATAAAACCGAAGTTAAGAAGGTGGGGCTAGAACCAACAAGAAACTTGAGGATTCTTAGATTTATTGCCAGCTCTGAAACTTACTGGCTAACCATGTCCTCCTGATGGCACACAGGTAAAAGAGTCTGTCATCTTGATAATGGTTTCCACATCCCAAGCACCCCCATATCTGATGGGATTAAATGACTGTTGCGTCTTCTCATTCTTTGACTTGGTGTCCATTCAGTCATAGACCTTGAATCCTTCCCAGTTCTTCAGGTGCCTCCACCCCAAAGAAGGATGTCATTAAAGGACCAAAGGAATCACAGTTCTCAAGGGGATAAATGCCTGCCTGTGCTGGTCGACGCAGCTCTTTTTCTACTGCCCTCGCATTTACTCTGTTGGTTAAGAATATATATGTGTATGGATCACTGCCATTACAGAAAAAAAATGCCAGGATAGATGGTGGTGAGGGGGGCTCGCAGTTAACATATTACTGAAAGGCTCAGTGCTAATGGGAACAGAGGATGGGCCAGTGCAAAATGAACTAGAAAGGAGATCCTGAAGCTCCCCCAATCAATAAAAACAACAATCCAGGTAAAGCAAGAAGCGAACTTGTGGAGCCTGAATTATCTGGGAAAACCACTTGCATATCATACTGATAAAATGCATGCCAAATCGCCCACACTCCAAGTCATGTTGTGTGGATGGTATGCAAGCACCTCGACGGCTCCGGACCTCAGGTTTGACATAGGGACTCTGAGAAGATGACCAAGAAAAGAAATGTTCAATGTGATGAAAAATCACAAATAACAGGACTCCAACGAAGTCACATTTACGAATTATTTCTAAGTGTGCACTTCTGAGAAAAGCTCTCCGGTTCTGGAATCTAAGACAAACGGTTAAGATTTGAAGAAAGCCAGCCCTGGCCGGCCTAGAACTGTGGTTGGCACATCACAGGAACTCGATCCGTAGTCGTCAAAAGGAGGAAGGAATGAGTGAATCAACAGTGAATGAAGGAAGGAATGGAGAGACAATAATAGACTCCAGAAGGAATTAGGGCTCGATTCTGTAGCCTACTCCTACGAGTGACAGCACTCTAGGGGACCCTAGTATTTTAGATTGAGACATCTTTATGTATATAGTCTTGTGATGCATGAAAAGGATTTAAAGTCTGTGTTGTTCCATTAATGATCAAGACAGGAGGACTCCTGAGAAGGGAACAAAAAGTAAGGACAGGGGAGGACAGCAGGAGGAGAATCATGTTTAAGAACTAATTGAAGATTTAGGAGAGTGATTTTTGAATCTTAGGCATGAATTATCTAACCATGATAGCTAAATTCAGTGCAAATGGCGGTCACAGGATGGCCCGAACTGTTACATGATATTTTTATTGAATCTTCACACTGCAAAACTGGTGGAAATTAAGCTGTTTGTAACTTACTTTGGAGGAAAGAGAAACAAATGTGCATGTCATCATTAATCAGGTCGATGACCTGTCTTTTCGTGCAATTTGATAGCACCAGCCGGGATACGAGCCAGACTCTCTTTGGGGTAAGACTTGCTTTTAGCATACCAGCCACCCGCCAAATCCATAATAGTGAATGACACGGGTCTGAGAATCCGAGGAAAAGCCACCATGACTAGAATGAAAGGATGATGCAGGGGTAGTTGGGCTTCTCAGGGCTGCATGGGATAGGATTCTCTGGGTTTTATACTGCTCCTTCCTCAGCCCTCAGAACTCTTAATCCTATTTTCATTGCCCCAGGTAAACTGGGAAATATTTTCTCCTCCTAGACTGCAGTTACTCACACAATAAACAGGTAATAAACATTTTACTGCCCTAAGCAGCCTCCTGCTAGGCAGGCAGTCAGAAGAGAAAAGACCGTGCAGAGAGTAACCCCCTACAGGATAAACTGCAGGGGACAAAGGATGTGAGTAAGCGTTTAATAGTGCGCCCCCTCTCCGGGCTCCAGGAGACAACTGGCAGCTGCTGGGGCCCATCAGCTGGCCTGTGGTCTAGGACTCCTCTCTGCTTGAGGCTAGTGGGGAAGATTTGATTTCACCAAAAGGTAATTTAGTTGCCATTTCAAAGCTCTGTCTAGCTAAATTAAGGATGAGGAATGAAACTGGAGTTTACAATCTCCCAGGTTAAACCACGGGTTGTGAGACTGGAAGGCACAAGAAGGGACAGTTGGCAGCCGACTGAAGTGGTTCTGGGGAGAGAATCATTCGGTTCGATTTCTGTTTGATTTCAGGTTTGCATTTGATTTTCTTAACACATCCTGGTTTCTTTGTTATTGTTTATATCGGCCCCATACATCAAATCAAATAGTTGTTACCATCCGTTGGCTGTGTGGAAGGCACGGTGGCCATCCTTTGACATCCCATTTTTCCACTGTACAGGGTTCCCTCAAAAGCCAATTACCTTAAGGCATCTCCCGGTTCCCACTGCTGGGGAAATCTTTGTTTCCTTTCATGCCAAAGGTTCAACTTGCAGCTGTCTGAAGTCTCTGCTCCTTCCCCCATCACAGGGAAATGAGGACAGAGCCAAATATAATATGATAAGCTCTGCTTCTATCTCTGCCATTTAACTTACGGGAAATAATAATCTCACTTACATAAATATTTTCTGCCAAATAGCATGCCAAATCTGAACGTATTAACCCAAGGTGAATGATAAATGCCTCCGCATAAACAATTTTCCAATTCACATAGGTCGAAGAAGTGATTATTTTGTAAACCAACAGTTCTTTGGTATCAATTGCAGTTAATTTATGGCATTTTGCTCTAATGGGATATTAAGTTTTGCTATATTTTGTGGCAGAAGTGACATGTCTAAAGAGACATATTTGAGATCTGACAGAATCCAAAGGGGCCGCTGTCTTGACACAGGGCTCCAGAAAACCCCCACGCCGTCTATCTGCTTGCGTTTCTCTTTTGAACCTTTCTCGAGAGGGTTCGGGAAGTGAGTCTGCAGATTGCACGGTGATGATTAGAGAACACTTTGGTGATGCACATGGGTAGGAGAGGGAGGTCTCATGAAGCTACAGGCAACTGTAGGAGTTAAGTGTTGCTGTGCGGCTACTGGCCCCTCTGATTTTGGAAAACACGGTGGGAATACACCCAAAGCAGATCCTTGCAGAGTGGACCACTGATCCTCCCAAACCAAAGGCGCAGTTGCTGGATGGCAAAGCATGGGCACAGACAGAAGCAACGGGACAGGGATCCCAGGTGGACCAAGGATCCCAGTCAGGGCATTCATGGAGAAAAGGACATCATCTTGGGATGGCCCAGGAGAGAGATATGAAGGGCAGGGAACAATCCAGTTTTACTGGCATTAGACTGATATCAGACTTCTGTGCCGCCCTACTTTGGCTCTAGCATTTACAAAATGACATGAAGGAAACGGGTGAGGACCCAGAGGCCAGAGACAGCCACGATTAAAGGGATAGAAAAAATGGTCCTCTGAAGCAAGATGAAAGGAATTGTGTTGTGTATCCTGGAGAAAAAAGGTTAAGGGGTGACAGTGATCGCATTCAAATACTGGAGCGGTTTGGGAGGGGGGCACTGATCAACTCTTCTCCACATGTAAGGGGAGACTGACGGGAAGTCACAGGCTTAAATAAGAAGCTGGAAAGCGTTCATTGGCTAGAAGGAAGAACATACAGAAAGGTACAGGCTAATAGGGACCTTGGATTTAATGTGTCCAAAACAGAATTTCTCTTCTCTTTCTTCCCTGTCCACCCTCCCCCTGCCCCACCGCCGCCCCAAACTCCTGACACTCCTGAAGTCTTCCCTATTTCAGTAAACAATACCAACACTTAACCTGGCCAAGTAAAAAACCCTAGGAATCATTTACATTTCCTTCCTTTCCTTGCCCATCCCCAATCCAGTCCTTCAGTAGATCTTGTCAGCTTTACTTCTGAGTTTGACTACTGATTTTCAATCTCCATTGTCACCTTCCCAGTCCAAAGCATCATCATCACCTGCTTGGACTCAAGCCAGGAGGATCCCTGCATCTTCCTTTAATCCAATCTCCATACGGCTGTTTTTAGAGCATGAATCAGACCATGTTATTCCCCTCCTCAACCCTATCCAAAGACTTCCCATAATGCTTATAATAAAACTCATACTATTTACAACGGCCTTTGAAGTCCTGCATCATCTGCTTCCTGCCGCCCACTGTCCTCATCCATGCCTCTCTCCCTGCTGCTCATGTTAGCCACACTGACTTTCTTGCTGTCCCCGAACAAGCCATTTTTATTGTATCTTTGTGCTAGCTGCTGGAGCGCTCTTGCCCTCGCTCCTTACTTAGCTGGCTCCTTTTTGTCATTCTGGTCTCGGCTTAAGTGTCACCTCTGCAGACTTTTTCCAGCCACCAGAAATGTACACTCTGAGAGTAGAAACTTTATCTGTCTTGTTCACGATGGTATTTTCAAGCCTTGAACAGGTACTGACACATTGGGGTAAGGCAATAAATATCGGTTGAATAAAGAAAAGGTTGACTATAAAAGCAGGTTGCTATTTACTATCTCAAGAGAGCTGGGGATGAGAAAAAGAAGCTTTTGCGAATAGACAAGGTGATCTTTTGGTCAGAGAGCCATGGGGCTGGGTACTTTTGAAGTAGGGAAGGTGGGGGGGGGGAACCTTGCCCCATCCACTGAGGTCCCAGTGAAGAGTTATTAGGGTGAGGGAATGTTGGGGGAGTTACCCTGAGCAAGAGAAAAAGCACTGACCTTGGGTCTCAGAGGGCAGTCACAGAGGACAGAGAAAAGGACCGAGATGTCAGATCTATTAACCCACTCAAAAACCATTAAGTTGGATCACCTGTTAGGATGAATTGAGGTTTCTATTTTCCTTCTTCTTCATACAGAGTCACAAGACTCTCTCTCGTCTAAGCAGAGTCTGAGCTTCTCCCTTACCCTTCCTGAAAGTTAATCCCTAGCTCTACCTCCATAACATTTGTAAGAACCGGTGGCTTTAAGTTCCCATAGGAAATGCTGAGTCATCTTCAACCTACCTTCACATAGACTACTCTGATTCAGAATTGGATCAAGGACGGATAGGAAGGACCACCGGAAGGCATGATTGCAAGAATTCTGTAGGCCTTGCATGCGATGACTTACCATCACCCCAGCCAATTAGCTAAGGCTTTAAAACCAAAGCCAATGGCTTCTATTTTATTTTTGCTCTTAATTTCCCTCCAGAGCTGAGGGCCGTCTTTGGGGACTCTATAAATGTTAATGATTGATTGATTCATAAACCTCAAAGAATACATAACTCTAGCAGGTTTTTGGTAGGCCTTGTTGCCCTTCAGTTCAAAATCCCAAAGTGTTATCATCAGGTGGCTGATAGAGATGGAACATAATTAAAATAAACGTAGAAACTTCATTTTAAAAATAATTTATGACCTCCCTCTCCAACAGACCTCCAAGTGGCCACAGTTTTAATTGTGCTTTTTAAGGCTAGCGCCCTGATTTTCTACATTTAACACTGCTTCTAAAATGTTTGAGAAAGGCCAGTAAAAATCTCCTCCGATTTAGAAATACAAGTTAAAATTGCTCTCCATTTCAAGAAGTATTTCTTAGACTCTATCTGTATCCTGAGATTTGCCAGTGATACATATGACCATACGATATGATGACAGACTGCAACATGGACAGGATTCTTTATAAATCAATAATTAGAGGAGGGGTGAGGGACTGTCCGCTTTGGTGATTTCATTTTCAGCCACAGCTGGCCAGATTGCTTATTGGAAAATAAAAGTCATGGCAAATTGAGCTTGACAATAACCAGGCTTGACTACATAGGCCCCTTCTCCACTCTCTGCAATTAGAATGAGCAGAGGAGAGGTGGCCGACAGGGAAAGACTTTTCCTCTGCTCTGTCACAGATCAGTCTGAGTTTATTTTGTAGGGCACAAGCCATATGTTGTACGTGTAAGGGTTGCTCGAGCACTCTGCCGTTCTTGTGCCTCTATGCTAGCGAGGGGTTGCCGTTTTGGACTTCCAGGCTCCTTATAAGAAGTGTGTGAAAACCGAGAGCCATGCTGTACCATGCTGTACCAGTAATTACATTTAAATTAAATTAAATTAAAGTTGCACGAGCCACTTTTCAAGGGCTCACAGCCAAGTGTGGCCGGTGGCTACTGTACGGGACCACGTAGATACCGAACATCTCTCACATCCCAGAAAGTTCTGTTGGACAGCCCTGACCCAGAAAAGCTCGTTGGGTGCCAAGAGGCCCTTCCTTCTTTGTTCGCAGATTCTGAGGTCATGGCTATGTTTGTGGTGAAGAACAGAACTGAGTCTGTTAGAAGTTGAGAATTCTCTGGGTGTTGTGCATCTATCTATCTGGAAAGCAGGTGCTGCAGATCTGTGATTCAGGACTCAGTTCAAGGAACTTTACACTGAGGACAGACTCTGAACTAACCTCAATTTTTTTTTTTTAATAGGAACATAAACTGTGCAAATGTTGATTTTACCAAACTGCAAAAGGCACGTGGAATGCTTCATTCTGTATTTGCCACCTTTTCATTGTTACTCACGAGTGATCCTTGACAAAACTGCTTTTTATCCTCTATGTGGCTATGCATGTCTTCCATCTCTGATGACAAAGAGTTACAGAGGCTTTGGTAATTCACCTTTGCTCATAGGACACTGACATCACAATTCTGATGCTCAATACCCTCTGCCCATAAGCCCAGTCACTACAACTGGTTCCACCATTTTCTTACCTAAAATATATTAGTCTCTAGATGTTGCCTGCATTGTATATTATGAATTCCTAAGTTCTTAATTTAGTACCCTCAAGTGTGTTATACACCATCACTGAAAATTTAAGTTGTGGAAGAAAACCCAGTAACATTCTAAACCATGAAGCCATATGACCCATCCTTCCCTCTTTGGATCAGAATTTATCTGTACAACTCAGTTGATGCACTTTGGGGGAGTGAACAGTGAAAGGGAGAGCTCTCCATACCTCCAAATTGATATAAAACTGGGGCGTTGTACAGTCTGAAAAGTTGAGATGTGGTGCTTAAATTCGGCCAACTCCATAGTATTTCAGTTTGGCAGACCTCAAAATCCCGGTTCTACCACTAGACTGAATTTATGGTAAGAACTTTCTTCCAATGATCTTGGAGCATTTTCATACAAATAATCTGCCCTGCACACCCATTATGGCTATTTTCTCTGTACTAGCCTCATTTGTTCTCCTGCATTAGGCAAGATGAGCTCTTATTCTAATTTCATAGGTGGGCAAACGGAGGCAGAAAGCCCGTGAAAGACGCATGCCTCCCACAGGGCAACGGAGTGTGGTTTTACTTCCAGCACACTGAACACAAGCCAAGCTCGTTTCACGGCTGGGGTACATGGGCACTGGTTTTGAAGCCAGGTACTCCATTCATGGTGATGCTGCCTCCGCTCAAAACCTTGAGAAAATATCTGGCATCCTAAGGGTCAAGGCAATTGAGTAAAATGAACAGCATAAACTGTTAAGGATGACAAAACCCCTTCACGATACTTACCGTAGGTGCAAACACCCCATTTATATCACTTGATGAGAAAATATACACAGTTATCTGTTCGGTACAACAGAAGCTGAATGTGACTGGCTGACCTGGGGTGCTGGGAACCAGGGGGAGCTGCACCACATAACAGGAGCATTGAGGAAACTTGGCGGGAAGTGGCGGGAGAGAGAAAATGATGAGACTTGAGAATTATGGCGAGATCTCTATGCCTTAACTCATAAATCATGATTAGACATCGTGTCAGTTGTAAAGAAATCAGCCAAAGCATTTTTTTAAACAATTTCACTGTTTTTTGGGCCAACCTGGCCCAGGGAAACTTACACTTCACATGGACACAGAGACGAAAGTGTTGGATCACGTACCGCTGTGAAGAAGACTTCCTTGGATGGCTCTCCCCAGGTTAACAGGCCCTAAGGAGGGCCGCACACGCACCACGTGGACGTGGAGGTGGGCCTTCCTTGGACCTCCCTCAGTTGGCCTGCAGTGAGTGGTGAAGCCGGGCCAGGAGCACCTGTAGGCTGTGCTCTTTGCCCATGCAGTTGGTGGCCCGGGGCAGGGTCTGTGAGTGACGCTTCACTGGAAATGGGGCGGGGGGGGGGGGGCTCTGCTGTCAACTGGGCTGCTGGAACATGTTTGGGGCTCAGTTTGGGAATGACTCCTCATCTAAGAGTGTCTCTTGCCTTCATCTTTCAGATCCAAAGTAGGGCCTTACAGTTTTACTTGCTGCTCTTTCCTATACTCCAAATTTGGCTGTGGGCTGCCTATTTTCAGAGTCTGGGAACCTCAGGAAGGGAGCAACGCATAAAACCTCCAGCAAACATGAATCCTTCCCCAGGGCTTGGCATTTAGCTGCAGCTCCATCAGGCATTTCGAATTTAGAAAAAAAAAAAAAGGCACAGGCAGCCTCCCCAAGTAAGGGCCTTAAAGAAAACGTGGTACTTCTAAGCCCTTTTGTGCTCTGACTCGCTGCAGCGCGGGACAATGAGGATGGATCCGTGTTGCCTGTTGTTCCTATGTAAATGCTACCTCGAGGATACAGTCTTCACCGGGCAGATGGCTGATTTTTCTGCTCTAACCTCATTTCTCCAGTGTTCCTGTGTTCGTGTGATGTCCTGGCCCCAGGGTCAGGCCCTAATTGCTGTCAAACGTTCAGAGACAAAAGTGGCGTCTCCGCATCCTTCACGCGAAGGCTGTGTCTGGCTGTGCCCCGTCGTGGCTGCGACAGAAACCGCGGGGTGGGCAGTACCTGCCGGGGTGGGGCGGCTTCTCCGCTTCCACTGTCCTTTGTTACCGCTTGCAGCCCCGGGACTCCGAAGAAGAGCCCAGCAAGAGCCCTGGGTCTGTCCGTGGGGATCAATGTCCACTCCCGTCCCGGCTCCTCTCTCCATTGGGCGGTCTCTTGGCGTCAGGCTGACCGTGCAGATTCGGGCAGGGCCGAGAGAGGGCCCACGGGCCGCGGCACAAATTTGGGGGGGCGGGGGCGGCTGGCTAACCTGTGGCCCCTTGGAAGCTCTGCTGCCACCGAGCAGGCAGGTAATCCTAATAGCCAGGACCCTGCCAGTCAGTGACAGGCCGTCTGATTGGATGCACATTCATCTTCAAATTATGTTGTGTGACAGCCCGGGCTGCTGAACACCATTTTAACATGCAGATTGACTCCTCGGAGGCTCTTCATTATGCATTTAGCGGTCTGTTTTCAGACTAACCAGCATGTCGGAGAGGCCCGCTATCCTTTTTCCACCTGGGTGGAGGAAATAGCTCGCGGACTGCGGGGGAGCCACCGATATTAACATGCATGTGTTTACTTTCCTGGGCATCAGCTCACAACAGCTTTCCCTGATGCGAGGGAAGGAGAGGAAAAGAAAAGCCCCTTGGTTCTGAGATTCCAGGAAAATGGCTATGCAAAAGAAGCGAGCCTTTGTTGAGGAGAGGAGTCAAGTAGGCCAGGCCAGCCTGCTGCCCGCCCTGCTGCCCACTAGCCTGGCTGGGCGCGTCCACACAAGCGCTCCTCTTATCGACACACAGACCCGCTCTTTCTCTCGCACACACACAGCCTGGACTATTTTAAGCAGAACACTTCCAATTTCCTGTTTCTAAAACTGTCTTGCTTCTCCAACGGCATTCCAACGATCCTGGGGGATGACAGAACAGCCAACTTGGAGGGAGGGAGCACAGTGTCTGGTTAGGTGGCTTGGGGGTCACCTAGGAGGTTCTGGGGCCCCCTTTTCACCCCTTCCCTCTTCTCTTTCTGGTGCGATTTACTTCCACTTGCTAAGAATATTTCTCTGTGGCCTCAGGCCGCTACTGTGTGAACACGGATGTTTTCTTGTTTGAGTGTGTGCCCATGCATGGTGTGTGTGTGTGTGTGTGTGTGTGTATCTCCTTTCTCAAGAATCTCTTTCCTTGCCTTAAAAGGGAACCACATTTGCATTGCTTTTAAAAATTCCCACCTCTTTCTATTTTATCCACCAATGTGGTATTTTCTCGATTCTTCTGAAAGACGAGCAAAACTTGAAGGGTGTCCAGTTCCTTAGGACTTCACTTTGAGCTATGCCTTGGCCAGGTAGCAGCCCCCTTCTTTCGCCTCTGATCAGTGGGGGCTTCCAAAACTGGGGACTGAGGGGCTTCTCCTGCTTCGTTTCTTTGTTGTCACCAGAGAAAGACGCTAGACAGGTTTAGAAGGCTAGCTTGAACACAAAAGCTTATGAGGCCAAGGCTGATACCTGGATTCCGAACCGAGAGCCAGCCTGCCACACTGTCTAAAAGCCTGCCCCTCAGCTTCTGGGTCCTCCCAGGCATTGCTGGATCCTGGTATCAAGGACATGGATGGAGGTTTGCTATTTACATGTTTAAAATATTAAACAGCAGAGTTCGTTTTAGTAAGGCTCTGGGCAGAAAGAAAATAAAACTGACAGCAGAGCTGTATTCCTAATTCCCCTGGAAAGGCTGTGAGGAGGAATAAAATGGTTACCAATGCTTGCTCTGGGATCAGAGTGTTCCTGATGACTGAACTGGGCAGTAAATGCAGCTTTTTATTTTTGTATGGAATATGGTGATCCCCACTGACAAGAACAGGTTGCATGTGGTTGCAGGGCTGTTGCTCGGCTGGGGTCGCACTGTAGAGTATTGTTTGGAAAGATCTCACCCAGCAAGAACAATATGGCTACCCAGTGCCTGAGGCGGAACATGGAGAGATCTGTCCCCTCATTCACATATCTCACTCATTTTTTTTTTATCTCTGTGATAAAACAAATGGATTTGCTGAATTTAACTGCTACTGGGAACTACCCTCTGTTTTAAGAAAGGTCCTTGATTGACAAATGAAGCAAGGGGCCACGTATGGTTTGCAAGCTTCTCCTATATGAGAGGAAGGGGACTGAATTTCAATTCTAATCGTAACAGTTACCTGCCACATAACCAGGGAAGGTCACTAAATCCAGTGTCTTAAAGTCATGGTGGTAAAATCTGGGTGTTGTGGGCAGCACTGTGTCCCCCACATTCACATGTTGAAGTCCTAACCCCCAGCTACCTCAGAATGCGACTGCATTTGGAGGTAGTGCCTTTAAAGAGGTGATGAAGATGCAATGAGATTATTAGGACAGGGTGACTGGTGTCCTCATAAGAAGAGGAGGTGAGGATACCAGCACGCAGAGAAGACCTTGTGAAGACCCTGGAAGAAGACGGCCAATCTACAGTCCAAGGAGAGAGGATTTCAGAAGAAACGAATCTTGCCGACACCCTGACCTCGGACTTCCAGCCTCCAGAACTGTGAGGAAATGAACTCCTGTTCTTTAAGCCCATCAGCGCGAGGTACCCTGTCCTAACAGCCCCGGCACTTCAAGGATGGGAGAAGCAATGGTGGGGGGGAAAGGGGAGTTTCACAGGTTTTGGAGGATTTCAGGCGTCATTTTGGCTGACAGATCTTAGGAAGGGTGGCCCGTAAATCTCAGCCCAGATGCTAATTTCACAGGGACTGGGTGGAAATCAGGTTGTACTTCTGTTGGTAAAACACCTGTAACACTGGACTTGCTCTTTAGCTTCCTGGTTTTAAGGCAGAACTGACATCTTGAACAGAGAAAATGCTGTGAAGGACCTATCTGGCCCTTCAAGTAAATCTCTAGATTTCTGTTTGAGCCAATCAATCGGTTCTGCAAGGTGTCAGCTGGCAGCCGACAGATCTGTCAATACAACAGGATGGCCATCACCGGGCAGGTTGTGTTCGCAGCAGGAAGCAGGGCTCAGCAGTTACTTATATTTGGCAAATGGATAACCCGGGATTATGTGTTTCAGGAGATGAGGTTAAAGTGGGGTCAAGGGCCAGGTTAATGCGAGTACAGTTTCCACTGGAGAAGGAGAGCGTGATGTATTGATTTCAGGGAAATGATACGTGTTTCTAGCCTTGCTTCCCAACCCTGCTTCTCATTTGCCCGGGGACGTTCCTTGGCAGAGTCCTAACACCCTGCGCCTTCTGGAAGCACCCCTGCCAGTTCTTGCTGTGGGAAGTGCTGAATCATGAGAGTGGAGCTGGAGGAAAACGAAATAATCTGTATGTGACTGAAACACGTACGGGACTCAGTTGGGTTCGGCTTTCTCCCACCGGTGGCCAATAGCACTCAGCTAAGCCTTCCCCATTTTGTACACTGACTTGGTCCAGTATCCCGCAGGGAACTTTCTTACACTTCCCTCACTCATTCTCAGCTGAACAGGCACAAATGTTAATGTAATTCTGTGCCCCTTAATCAAATACAAGGGCCCTCCGGAACAGCAAAATCTACAACTTGAAGGAACACTGGTTAAAGATCATCTTATACCTTTGTTTAATATTCTTTTGTTGTTGTTGTTGTTGTTGAATTCTCCAAGTGTTGGCTTTTCATATCATGGGACACTGGATCCAGGGAGGAAGTATCCCTTTCTTTTTTTTTTTTTTTTTTTTTTTTTTAAAGATTTTATTTATTTATTTGAGAGAGAGAATGAGAGAGAGAGACCACATGAGAGGGGGGAGGGTCAGAGGGAGAAGCAGACCCCCTGCTGAGCAGGGAGCCCGATATGGGACTCGATCCCGGGACTCCAGGATCATGACCTGAGCCGAAGGCAGTCGCTTAACCAACTGAGCCACCCAGGCGCCCGGAAGTATCCCTTTCTAAGTTGTTATTCCTGCTCTCTGTATTATACCTCTTCTTTTTTCTCCCAAAATGCCATTTTCCAAGTCAGTGAGCTCACATAAATCCCAAGTCTCACAACTTTTTAAAAACTATTTTCAAGTCCCTTCTCTGGGATTTAATATCTCCTACAATAACCAAAACTGGACACAGAATGGCACTAATGTTTTATATGTTATCTTAAATTTTCTATATTATTTTTTTCTTTTAACCCCCAAGCATCCTATCGGCTTTTTAAATTGCTACTGCATTCCAGACAGATATTTTCCCCAAGTTATCAGCCACAACTCTTAAATTATTTTACTATGGGTTCAGAGCCTATCAGAGATTATGAGAAGTTTAGATTATTTTTCCCAGAGTGCATTATTTTACACTTAACCAAATTAAATTTCATCTGCTTTCACACTACCCAATCCCCTAGTTTGCTTAGCTTTGCCTGAAGTGTCTCATTACAATCCTTAATTTTTTATTAGCCGTGCCAATTCAAAGCTTCCTACTTAACTCTCTGCCTTACAGCTTTTGCCCTCTACTCTCTTCACACTTTTGGAAATCAGTGGGATTTAAAAGGTGTGGAATGAAGCGCTATTTGGTAAGATTCTATGCTAAGTGGTAGGTACAAGAGCCCCACGAGTTAATGACAACGCTCTTGAAGGTGAGACACCAGAGTCAAATTCAACCTCAAGAAGTACCTTCATTCCTATGCAGAGAAAAAGCGATCCTAAAATCTTCCCCATTTCATTTGGATATTATGTTAAAAAACTCAGATAGGAATGCTAGCTAATTTTCTCATACAGCCACCCTCTGTTCTGGCTTCCTTTGAAGCCTGTGGTGACAGTAGGGAACCTGCCAAATTCCTGCCACACTCCTGTCCCTCCCCCCTCTTCTTCATGGTGGCTTTTCTTTCGATTGAATAGAATGTAGGATCAGTTAGCTCACCAGATGCTTTTCTGTGGGTATTTCCTGCTTTCTCTCCTCAAATGGCAAGCGAAAGATAAATATATTGCATCTTGGCCCCAGTTCTTTGCTCCTAGCTGTCTCCAATCCTTTCCCCCACAGGGCCAAAAGAAGGGATCTGGGGCCTAGCAGAATGAAATCCTTCCAATTTAAAAATTAACATTAAGGATGTTACCGTGTGGAAACAACCTGGGTGTCCGTCAGTGAATGAATGGCTAAAGAAGATGTAGTATATATATATACAATGGAATATTGTTCCACCTCAAGAAAGAAGGAAATCCCGCTGTTTTCAACAACTTGGATGAAACTTGAGGGCATTTTGCTAAGTGTAATAAGTCAGAGAAAGACAAATACTGCGTGATATCGCTTATATGTGGAATCTAACAAAGCTGAGCTCAGAGAAACAGAGTGGTGGTTACCAGGGGCTGGGAGGTGGGGAAACGGAGATGTTGGTTGAAAGGAACACACTTCCAGTTATAAGATTAACAAGTTCTGTACATCTAATGAACAACATGGTGATTACAGGTAGTAATATTTTAGTATATACTTGAAGGTTGCTAAGAGAGTAGATCTTAAATGTTCTCACCATAAAAAAGAAAAGGTAATTATGTGACAGGATGGGGTGTTAGCTAATGCTAGGGTGGTAATCATTTTGTAATATATGAATGTATCAAATCAACATGTTGTATTCCTTAAACTTGCAATATTCTATGTTAATTACAGTAAAGTTGTGGGGGGAAAAGGGAGGCCAAGAAATTAAGTTTTGGTCTGTGTGAAGTAAGTGAAAGTTTGGGTAGATCTTTTTGGGAATTTCCTTCAAAGAGGGCATCCTTCCTTCTGTTCCTGGGAGTTCTGCCTGGAACTCTGATGTGATGGCTGGTACTCTAGAAGCTATTATAGACCATGAGGGTCACAACTTAGGCATGGCAGAGTAGAGAGCTAGAAGAGGCCTGAGTTCTTGATGACTTGGTGGAGCTTGCCAGATTAGCCCTGGATTGCATACTCCTATAGTTCCTCTATGAGAAAAAAAAAAAAAAAAACTAAGCTGCTTAAGCCACTTTTGCATGGGTGGGTAGGTGAAGCTGGAGGTGGGGAACCTCTGTTATTTGCAGCAGGATTTAACTTTAATCGATACAGAAAGACTTGGCTTAGGTTTATTTCAAATAACCAAGACATCTGAATGCTAGAGACTGGCCTTAGAGGGTGTCAGGTACAATGCTTTTAAATACAGTCCAGTTTATTTTGTTTCTTGAGTACCTACTATGTGAAAGTCATGACTAAGTGCCACAGGGGAGACAGAATGCTGTGAAATACGTTTTTTTTTTTTTTTTTCTTAAAGGATCTTTAATCACATAGCTGAAAATAATATAAGGCAGAATATGTCAAACGTCATGAGGGAGGAACTTCCAGTGTGCTGAAAAAAACATTGGGAAGATTATAATTGATTAGGGGGCAGGGCGAGGTGGCCTGGACCAGGGAAAGTTTCACAAAGGGTGCTTGAACTGAGCCTGGAAGAAGGGTAGCATTTCATAGCCAGGGTGGGCAGAGGGAAATGCAGTCAAGACAGAGGGAGCATCATAAGCGAAGAGCAGCGGAGAGCAGGGAAATCCAGTCTGTGCGTGGGAATGGCTGGGGCTCCATCCGGTGTGACCAAATGCAGAGGGTAGGAAGGTGCAGCCAGGGTAAGGCCTGGGTGGGGGCTGAGAATCTGAGTCTGTAGGGTTTGGAATATCCTGTAAAAAATTTTTATGTTAGTCCATAAGTCCTGCGGAGCCATCAAAGTTTTCTGACCAAAAAAGTGATACATGATCATCTTTAAAAAAAAGTCTTGGAATACAGAAAATATTGGAGATCAGAGAGAACAACCAAGAGGTTAACTCCAAAGATATTTTACAAACTCAACTAGGGCAATGTTGGTGAGTTCAGACAGGAGGCGGGCATAGAAGGATCTGGATATGGGGGTTGAAGCTGACTGACCCTGAATGACTGAGAATCTTGTGACGCTATTAACTAGATTTTGAATACGGTGAGTTTGAAGTGCCGGGGTAATAGTCTCAGAAGTCTAGCTGACTGTGGGAATGTAGGTTTGGAACATGGGACATTCAAAACTTGTTTGGAAGCTCAAGTGGAAAACTAATTACTCAAGCCTGCTCAACCGACAACTCCCTGAGGATGCTGGTCAAACAAATCTCTCGGAGGATGCGAGGAAGAGGCCGGCAGCAGGGAGGGATGGAGGGGCCACCCATCTAGCCTGTACATTTAGTCGACTCCACCTAAGTGACCAGTAGGGAGAGGTAACATGTACATCTGAATGAAGTGGGGTGTCGGGGTACAGAAGTCAATCTAGGAGGCACTGGTTCTGAAGTGAAGGTTGCACGTGCACATCAGGAGATGAAGGAGAAAGTGAAGTGTGGGGAGAAAAGGAAAGGCAGATGGGCCTCTGGTGAGCTCACCGTTTCGTTTAAGGTTTGTGGAAAAGATAGAGTGGGGAAGACAGGTCAATGACAAAGACCTAGAACAAGCAGCAGGAAGAGAATACGAAATGCCCTTGGATGCCCAAAGCTGGAAGCTTCCAGAAGGAAGATAACTTCCTCATGAAATAGCCATGGGGCATTAGAGAAGCTCTGGGCCACGGACTCAGTAGGGCATGGTGTGGATCCCAGCTCTGCTGTTTGTGCCTAGGTGACCTCAGGAAAGTTAGGTGCATTCTGTAAATCTCAGTTTTGTCACATGAAATAGCAGGGCACTAAAAACACTAACTTCTTCGGGTGTGTTAAGAATTATAAAAAGCTTAGTAGGGGACCTACCCTACAGTCAGTACTCAAGGAATACAAATCAAACAAACCAATAATGGTAAAGAAAGCCCTAAGAATATATTATTTCCCACCCCCCCTTTTTTCTTCATGTGTAAATAAAACCACTTTTTTAATTGTGAAAAGTATACATAACAAAATGTATCACTTTAACCATTTTGAAGTGTACAACTAAGTGGCATTACTACATTCACAAAGTTGAACCATCACAACTATTTCCATAACCTTTTCATCATGCCAAAAAAACTCCATACCCATTACACAGTAACTGCCTGCCCTCTGTCACTGGTAACCACTGTTCTACTTTCTCATGAATTCACCTATTCTAGGTCCCTCGTATACATAGAATCATACAATATTTGTCCTTTTGTGTCTGGCTTATGGAGCATAATGCGTTCATGGTTTTCATCCATATGGCAGCATGTGCAAGAATTTCATTCTTTTTAAAGGCTGAATAATATTCCATTGTATGTATATACCATATTTTGATTATCCATGAATCTGCTGATGGACGTTTGGGTTGTTATTATCTTTCAGCGATTGTGAATAATGCTCTTCTTGAATAATCTTACATTAAAATCTCCTTAACCAACCAGCTTTTGACTAAGTTCCCATAGCGACATAGAGAAACTTGAAAATTTTTATCGTGTCCCTTCTTTTTCTTTGTTCTGGGAGTTCTGCAGGGAGGTTATATCATGTAAAAAGACCGTATTAACAAAAATTAAACAGAATTTTTGAATAGAAAAGTAAGTATCATGACATAAAATCAAGCTTAAATAAAAATTCAGATAGAATTTTGTTTAGGTATCTTTTTAACTCTTAATGTGTACTGAATTTTAAGTTTTATCATAGAAACTTATTGTTGCATAAATCTTTTTTTTTTTTTAAGATTTTATTTATTTATTTGAGAGAGAGAGAACACATGAGAGGGGATAGGGTCAGAGGACGAAGCAGACTCCCTGCTGAGCAGGGAGCCCGATGCGGGACTCGATCCAGGGACTCCAGGATCATGACCTGAGCCGAAGGCAGTCGCTTAACCAACTGAGCCACCCAGGCACCCGTTGCATAAATCTTTAAAGTTTATAAAATGTAGTTTTATCCACTGTCCTTGAAGAAAATATAAGGGGCCCTTTATCCAAACAATGTCAGTGACTTATAAAGTTATACATTTCCTCTGAAACATAATAAAAAGAAGTTTTATAATATATATAATTATTTCCTCCAGTGCACTTATTTATCTTTTAATTATCTTAATTTCAAGATGAGAGTCAAGGCAGCTTTACTTATAATACAGGGAAATGCCCCTCCTGAAGGTTAACCATCGGGCTGTTTGGCCATAAGGCACATTATTCCAAAATCAATATTATTCCAGAGCCTCGAGCGTATTTTACAGTGTTTCTAGTCCATTGTGTTCTAGCCACATGTTCTGTATCATTTCCTCCCCAACACAAGCTATTGTTAACAGCCAGCTCCCTGGCATTGTCATAGGAGAAGAAGGTGTTCCTTCCCAGAGCAGTGGCTGGGGCCAGATGGACACAGCAATTATGGAGGCCCCATCTGCTAGGGAGGGCTGGATAGACTGGAAGCTCTAAACTTTTCGGCATTTGGACCAATGCACGTTGTAGGCTGGAGAAGCATTAATGCAGGCACTGCTACATCAGTTTTGGCTGCTTTGAACAAATCAATTCAACACAGTCATTTACTGAGCACTTTAAGTGCTCAGGCACATGACAGGGGCCAAGCATGCAATTCTGCTCATGGAGATGTGGCGAGAGCAGAATGAAAACGTCATCACTGTCCCATACAGAGGGCTGACACTCAGGCTCAGGTATATTAAATCTGAAAGAGACCTGAGAGCTCATCGACCCCAATTCCCCCCTTGAAAGCAAGCAAATGGTATCTTTACAAAGAGTGTATTTACAACAGTATAGATGGCTTGGGACCAGAGATGTAGGCTGATATCTCAACACCAATTCAGGCTTAAAATATTTAAGGAAGATATTTTGTTTGACATTGATATATTCATGTTCCTTATAAATGCATATGCTCTGAATTACAAGCATTCTACAATAATACTATCTCACAACTGTAGAGAGGTTATGTGGATTAACCAAGATCACACAGCTATTCTGTTCCAGTCTGTGTTTTCAGATAAACAGCATTAAAAATGTCACGTACTTTGTGCTTTAAGCTACTCAGACACAAATAAGACTAATACAATGTCCTCAGCACCAGACAATGCCAAAAGCCCTTCTTTTTCTGATTACATGATTCTTAGACACTATTAATATTGCACTGGATGATAGAATTGTAGCTCTGGTAGAACTGATTTTCTTTAATAATGTTAATAAGGACCAGTGGGCATTATCTCACTGGTAGAATCCAGTCTCATTTAACTAAAGAAAGGATATGCATTTATTCATATAACAGCTACCTGTTATGGTGAGTGCTCTTGAGTCATCTCTCCCTCAAGCCCATCTGGCCTAAACTAAAGAGTTATAGATTCATGGAAAAAGCACCAACCCAATCTGTTCACATCAGAGACTGGGAACAGAAAGACTCAAAGTAGCTGTGGGACCTCCCCAGCTCACAAATTCCTCTTGGGGAGCCATCGCCACTGACTTTGTGGATCTGCCAGGCAAGGTATCAAGTTCTCCTCTCACCAAGGTATTTGCATATGGTCCACTGGCCAAGTGGACACTCTTGCCCAGGTCTCTGAGTCTCCAGCAGATGGATGCAAGAATGGAAAACACTGGGAGTGGACTCAACCTAGTGGTGGCATCCTGAAAGTCTAAATACTGCTGCCTGTTAAAGAGCCTTAGCGTTGCTCTCATTCCCATGCTTTTCCAAGCATGGGTCTCCAGGGCTCTGGCATCTGTGGGCTACCTTACTAGCTTTAGCTTTTTTACACACACACGTAATATTTAGAAAACATATTATATAATTATTATATTAAATATATTATATGATTACTATATTATTGAATGTAATTATATTATTAATATAAAATATTATATATGTAATATATATGACATTTTGCTAAAAGTCATCTAAATTGATTTTTACCACTTTTTAAAAAGGATTTTATTTATTTATTTGAGAGAGAGGTGGGGGGGCGGGGAGAAAGCATGAGCAGGGGGAGGGGCAGAGGGAGAAGCAGGCTCCCTGCTCAGGAGGGGACTCGTGTGGGACTTGATCTCAGGACCCTGGGATCATGACCTGAGCTGAAGGCAGATGCTTCACTGACTGAGCTACCCAGGCACCCCAGATTTTTATCACTTTCTACCAAAGAACCTTACACACAATCTGAGCCCAGAAATGCAGATCTTCATCTCTGGAGGGTATTACAGACTTCATCTATAATTTGTTCATGTGTTATTAGCAAGCAACTACAAGTGAGTGTTTGAGTGTTCCACCTATAAGTATCTACTGGTGGTGCACAATGCCAGAAGAGCATTACTATAGTTGTGCACTGAGAATACATTACTTCCCTAATTAGAAGGGAAAGGATGCAAGAAATAGCACTGCACATCTTGTCTGCTCACCTTTTAACATTAACCAAAACTCTGTGGTCAGGAAGTACTCATTTAGCAATGGAACTGTCCTACTACATGGCTAATCAATGTCCGTGCCCGTGACCCCCAGCCCTGTTATGATCCCAAGGTGACCTATAAATCATTATCAAAGAAATATTACATCATACTTACTTCATTTTAATGTAATGTGTATTTTGAAAATTTAGAATATTCATGTTCAATATTCTAATTACTCTAAAGAGTAACTAGAATTCCATATTTCCTTAGAATGCCAGATAACAGACAAAGCCATCACATATCCTTGGCCAAAAAATGATGCTCTACCTGGGAAGGCTCCCCTCTCTCTGGCTTGATGTGCAGCCCCAGGAGGGACACAGGTAGAATGGTGAGGAGGGGGGCCAGTCACCTAAGTTGGATCAGCAAAATCAACCTATACAACCAAAGTGGTGGTGCCTGATGTCCTCACACCCAAGTTGACTATGCACCAAATGCCCGGGTTCCTTACTCGCCCTCCTTCTGTTCCTGGCCCTGTCTATACATCTCCTCACAAGGCCTTAAGCATGCTGTTATTTCTAACCCTTTCCATCTCCACCTGAACAGATCCTTGACTCTATAATGTGAACCTCCATGACTTATGGAGCTGGCCTCCAGATTTTGGCCTCTGCTTGGTCTGAAAAAGCCCTCTTCCAGCTTTCAAACTGACCTCCGTTGGAAAAAGACTAGCCTCTCTGCTCCCAGTTCTGTGGCTAAAATGTAGCTGGAGGGGGCACATCTGCATTCCATGCCAGAGGAGCACATCTGTATTTGATTCTCGCTGCTGGCACTGCCAACAGTCTTTGCTCCTCAGCAGCCAACATTATTCCTGTCTTCACGCTGCTTAATAGAGGGGGGTCAGGTGCCAAGGGGTTGCCTGCCCCGAAGGCTTCTTTTCTGAAGCAAGGTAGGAATTGGTGGCAGTGACACTTAGACACTCTCAAATAGCTGAAGTTTTCGAGGAAAAAAAATTATTCTGCCTCACCAATATAGTTATCTCTCTTAGAGAGTGACTGAGATGGCAGCGATATTGCTTCTTCCCCAGGGCGCAGGAAGGGAAGCCATGCGAAGGTAGGCGAGGAGGCACAGCTGAAGTGATGGAAGATTTGCATCATACCTGTCAGGTATGTCAATAATCCATCCTGGGATTCAGGGGAGCCTGAAAAACTGTCTAACTTGAAATTTCATTAATAATACTAATAAAAAAAAAAAAGGCCAACCCGACGACAGCACTCACATCGTGTTGAATTTCACAGACATTTTCCTGAAGGAGACAACAAGCGGTAAATTTGGAAGCCTCTTCAAATGTAGACTTCTGGCTGTTGTTTTTTAAAAACAAAAGTCTAAGGATGTCAACTACATTTGAATGCAATTGAATGGGTCATGCTTTATGTGTCATGCGTATTATACATGAAATGTTTTTGAATGCATTTTAGTGAGTGTTAAGGGTGAAATTAGAATGGTTTCAAAATCAGAGGCAATTTCCTGTTAAATTGTCAAAGCTATTTTGTTATAGGAGCTTCTGGGGAATGTTTAAGGCACCACAGTTCTTGTATTTCCTTTCACAAGAAACTGAAAAGGTGGTGGAAATAGTCAAAGTCACATTTTCTAGTAAGGAATGGACTCCACTCTTTTCTCCATAACAGAGAGATTCTTGGCATCAGGTTGACGAACCTCCCTACCATGGAGATGTAGTGTCTTGAAAACTGCAGGCTGGAAAGGAGCTTCTGTCTTTTTAGCGACAGTGTTAAATGAGGTTTTAAGCTGACTCCACTTACAAAATGTTGTGGTGTTGCTGTTGGGTCATAAAATACTTCTGAAGGATCCTAAATTATTCTAGGACACGGTGGTCCACCGGTGTGTTCCCACACTATGCACATAGAAATACACCCACAAATCCAAACATTCTCTCTGTTTCCCATAGGCACAGACTCCCACCTCACACACCCACCCACCCCCCACCTGACCCCATGGTAATAAGTAAAATTGTATCTTCAGCCCAGGTGTATCACATTGCCAGCTTCTGGCAGGGGAAGTTTTTAAAAAATATTTTATTTATTCATTTGAGACACAGAGATAGAGAGAGAGAGAGCATGAGCAGGGAGAGAGGCAGAGGGAGAGGGAGAAGCAGGCTCCCCGCTGAGCCAGGAGCCCAATGTGGGGCTCGATCCCAGGACCCTGGGATCATGACCTGAGCCGAAGGCAGACATTTAACCACCTGAGCCACCCAGGCGCCCCTGGCAGGGGAAGTTTTAAGGAGCATGTGGAAACCTCTTTCCTGAGATTGGAAAACTAGTTTCTCTTGGGCAGGCATTGTGAGGTGAGATCTCATTAGACATGGAAATGTGGGGGCTTCATTGTTTGTTCTAGAATGCCTTTTCTATAATTTTTTTTATAAACAAAGGATAAGATCCATCTCTGACATTGAATCAGATTCGTTACGCATTATAATCCTTGGCTTACAGACATGATGGACTATTATGAGGCTTTAGGAACTGCTGATATCTGTTTGGGTTTTCGAGGGAGAAAAAACTTTGAAAAAAGAAGATATTTTATGCTTCATGTGCCTGACAAGGGTGTGTGGGGCCAATTTACAGCAGGGGCTTAATATATTTTTGATGAAAATTGCTGCGATGTGGCACACAGATTAAAGAGAAAACAGCTATTTTGTAATGACAGCGGTAGATTTTGAAATGAAGCCCAGCTGGTACAAAAATCTTACATGGATTTTAAGAGACGCTACCCCTTCCCATGCTTTTCAGTGCCAGTTAAGAGTCCTCCAGGCAGGAGTACCCTATCAGAGTTTTCTCTGGGCATGAACTCCATGGCTCCTTTAGAAGAACTGGTCCATTATAATGGAAAATCAAGTTATAGGACTGTGTTAAAAAACAAAAAAACCAACAAACATGGACTTGGCACTGGCCATGGTTTTGCTCACTCTTCCAGCAGCTGTAGTAAACACCTAATATGAGATAATGAGCAGAGGCTACTTCTGTCCTTCTCCAGTAGCAACTGTAAAAAGGTTACAATATATAGGCTTTAAGGTGATGACAAATCAAAAGAGAAAGGAATGGACTCCACTCTTTTCTCCATAACATAGAGAGATTCTTGGCATCAGGTTTACAAACCTCCCTACCACAGAGACGTGGTATTCACCAAAATTCACCAAAGCCAACCATAATGCTTGAGAGACAGCAAGCATGAATGGATGAATGAATGAATGAACAAATGAATGAATGAATGGTGATTAGCACAAAGACTCAGTAGTTAGGTTTTCTGGATCTTATTTTACACTTGAGCACTGGACTGGGAGTCAGAGAACCTTAGGATGATTATCGAATTTTCCTTAAACTCAGTTTCTTCATCTGTAAAATGGGTCTGATAATCCACAGGACTGTTGAGATGCCTAAAAGTGATAATGTCAAAGTGCCTGGCACAGTGCAGGTGCTTCATATTTTATTGAAACTGTAGATTTCAACTTGTTTTTGTAACAGAAGAGAATAATATATATGCCATGTGAAACTTCACAGTTTTATACTTTACTTCCTACTTAGAAAGTTAGCATTATTTTAAAGCAGTGAAAAACATAATAGATACATAAACACGTTGATATTTAACTAATTAGAATCTGGCTAAGGGGTGGTCCCGGCCAGCTGAGGCGATGAACAAGTCAGCAGGTTCATGCTGTGGGACATGGTGGGGCTTTGGAGTCGGGAGAGTGTGGTGAGAGGCCAAGGTTAGGATCACTTACAATCTAACAACATCAGGTGGCACTGACTAGATAAACCTAGAAAGTGACATGGGACAGCTGACCCAGTTTCTGCCAAGTCAAGGGCATGTAAAACAGAGGTGAGGCGATATACTGCTCCAGATTAAAGGAGACAGAATCCAAGCACCACATCCTTGGTGGAAATCCTCCCATTCTCAGTAGTGAGGGGTTGCTGGCTAGTTGGTGACCACCCAGAGAGGCAGAGGTCAAATTCAGGTGTAGTTGGAGTTTGCTTTAAAAATACTTCAGCAAAAGGTGGGGCGCCTGGGTGGCTTAGTCAGTTAAGTGTCTGACTCTTGATTTCAGTTCAGGTCTTGATCTCGGGGTCATGAGTTCAAGCCCCGCTTCGGGCTCCACACTGGGCATGGAGCCTACTTATAAATAAATAAAATTTAAATACTTCAGCAAGAGGAAAAAAAAAACAATAAATGAAATAAACAAGCCTCCCCTCCAAAAAAGAGACTTAAGGATGTAACACCTAAATGCAATAGGTGGACTTTGTTTGGATCATGATCAACCATAAAACCAATCATAATGGACATTTTGAGGCCATGGTAATATAGACTAAACAACTACTAATAACCTAAGTATGATAACAACATTGTGTTTACATAAGAAAATATCCGTATTTTAGACCTGAATACATACATATATATATACACACATACACACACACACACACACACACAAAATGTAGGGGTAAAATGACCTGAGGTCTAGAACTTGCTTTAAAAAACTTCAGGTTTAAAAAAAAAAAAAAAGGTGGGAGGGATTGATTGAGGAAGTGTGGCGATATCTTGATAAGAGAATTTGGGTGGTATGTATATGGGAGTTCATTATAGTAGTTCCTTACCACTTGCTTAAAATTTTTCATAACGAAATAAGAACAAAATAATTTACTCTTTCTGAGATTTTGTGCCAAGGGTTTAAAATCAGTGATATGCCTTAGGGTGAGTCATATGAAATAGCCATTTTTGTGGATCAAAACAAGTTGAATGTCAGCAACTTAATATGCTTCAATCCAATCCGACCCAAAGACGCTCCACGTGCCTTTCATTTTTGACATTCTATCCATAATCCTAGGCAAAGCCAAACTCCGAACACAGCTCCATGTCCAAAGTTGTTGGGACAATACTCTACAGGGATGGGTGCAAGGACTTAGACAGTTGACGAGCCACCTTCAATAACTCCTTCTCATATAACTGTAGTGCATTTGTCCAAATTGAAAGGCAAGGGTCCCAACTAGACCTGGAATGTAGCTTTAGAATTTTCCTCAGTTCTGTCACATGAAAAGTAGTTATCCATCACCAGGAACCTTTGCATCTACCTTTAAAATGGGGATATCAATGCTACTTTTCTCACAAATTAGTTCAAGTTAAAGTGAATTTTTAAGAGGTTCACTTTTTAAGTTTTCTTTTGAACCTCTCTAAAATATGAAATGCAAAGTGTGAAATATAAGTAAAATCCCCCCAAATCTCCTTGCCTTTGGTAGCCCTCATCTTACTTCCTATAAAGTACAATGGAAAGATAAACACAAAAGTCGGAGCTGTTACCTGCCTTGACATTTTTATGGTCAAACCCACCAATCACTGGTCACAATGTGCTTTCCTGATGTGATCTACCCCAGGATTCTTCCTAATACAAGTATAGCATGGCTCAGTCTATGAGGTAAGAGAGATCAGGGCCAATCCCATAAAAATATGCTTCCTCCAAGTGTGGACATAGAAGCCCTCTGAGACTGACATGCTGCCAGTTTCTAAATTTAATCTAGGGCCTCACCTCCAAAAGTAAAGAAAATAACAAAACTGCTTTTGGTATTGTACTTTAAAATAGGGAAGGTTATCCAATTTAACAGGATGTATAAGCAGTTCCTTTTAAATCCTGTTCCTCTACCAGGACCATTTGTGACCTTCACCCATTACATTTTATAATTTTAAATATCCCCACAAGTTTATCTCTTTATCTGAACTGGGCAGATTAGAAGCAGCTGAATCTGTTGGTCTATAAGTAATTAGTTTAGGCAGTTAAAGAAGCCTAAACTTATGGGTAAGGTTTTGAGTTTCTTTCCAGAGCTTTCTTCTCTGTCCCATGGTTAATAAGAGCATTCCAACCCCAGCCAGCCTTGCTGTAACCCCTGCTCACCCTAGGTTCAAAGACTGGTGAGAATATTGAAAAACATGAGGTGAGTAGGTGACTAGGGCAATTTTTGTGTGTAAAGTACTACCCAGAACGAAATGACCAACTTCTAAAATGAATCACTTCTATGAGTTATAACCATTTCTGTTTGTTTGGGATCAACAGTCCTTCAAGTGGTTCTTGCAAAGAAAAACATCCCAACACTGTATATCAACCCAATGCTACAAATTGTCTAATGATAAAGGGGGCTGTTCCACTGTCAAGGTTGAAGCAACTGAACTCAGAAAATAACTAGACAAATGTTCACAGATACAGCGTGCGCGTGAGCGCATGTTAAGGAAAAATAGACGGTTAATTTAAACCACAGGCAGTGGGGAGGAAACTCAAAAATCCAAGGAAGGCACTTAACTAAGCTCTTTCTGTCCTCATAAGACAGGGCAGATCAGGTTCATGTAAGGAAAGTAGGAAGGAAGCTTGTAAACCAGAAACAGGATGAGGCTGGGACACAGAAAGGGAGGGAAGGGGTTTGAGGCCCCTGTTGGCCCCCAGGTTAAAGTGATCTGTGTCTTCTGTTCTGTAGAAATTAAAGACTGGACTTTTGAATCGAGCAGTGCCCTGGCTCCATCGAGGACAAAGCACAGCTACAGCTGATTTCAATTGTGGTCCTTTACAGTTATTTTTTCAGAGGGCGGGCTCCCCGTAAGCCCCGTGACTCATATTTAAACAGAAGCAAATGCACTTTAATATTTACCCTCTCAAGTTTCAGAAGAAATAAAGGAAATAGGAGAAAAAAGGGACTATGAGACCAAATATTTATAATATCAAGAAAAAAATGTACATTTTTTTTTGTTTGAAACGTAACTGCACTGTGAAAGACTGTGTCTATTCTTCCATCATACTAAAGAATATATATTATTATAGTATTAAGTCTATGACAAAAATTATTTTCATTTCAGAAAAGAGTAGCCAGGTTGTTTTTTTTTCAGACCTTAACAGCATACATTTATTTTTTTTTTAATGTTACACACACCACCCAATATAAATATTCTTAAATGTTTTCCTGTGAAGGTTAATGAGTGCAGTGATTTAGGAGTCGTTAGAACTGGAAGAAGGCCATGTCTCTGTCTAGATTTGCTTCATGATTACCTGTCCCATCTTCCTTGAGAAGGCAGAGTCCCATGGAAGACTCTGTGTGTGGTCTCAGCAAAGCAAATTTACAAAGATATTGCCTTTCTAGGCTATAAACTCCTGTGTATGGGGCTGTCTTAAATACCTGTGTACTTAGTAATTACCTGGATGATGAGAATAAAGATGAAAAACAGTGGAATAAATAACTCACTAAAAATGATAAAATTTCTGTTTTCAAAGTTGTACGGAGGGGAAAGAGATTTTAAAAAGGCGAAAAGAGAGAGTACCGCGAAGCTTCACTTGTCAGAGGGCCCTTACCCACGAGGAAGGCCTTCTTCCTAGGAAGACTGCACGCACAAGACACAACAGATAGAATCAGAAAGGCCTCTGATTTGTTTTCATTTGAAAACTCAAAGTCAGCTTTCATTTTTGAAAGGAATGAAAGATAATGACTCAAAATACGGCAGACTAGTTTTACAAACAGCCATTTGCCCAAAATGAATAATAATTTTGGATGATGAGTTGTAAACAACACTGATTTCATTTATTTTGCAACTAGTAATCCTGTTGAGGAGAGACAGGGCTGGCAAATTGTTTGAGTTATCTGCAATGTTTTTGGCCCTTATTTGGAAAGTTGGAGGAAATCCTGGCAGAGAGAAAAAAAAAAATAAAATGACATTTTGATACTTGTAAAGAGCTGTATCCAGGCAGGGAGATTTTTCGGTGATCTGGTCTGATGCTTTTTGGGCTTCAGATGTGCCTGGGCTTGGCTGATGGATCAAGCTGGAATCTGCTTAGTTCTTGGAAATAACCAGGTTTCAAAGGGTCGCTAAAAGCCCACTATGGGATAGGACAGTTTCAGTGGCAAAGGTGGCCTTTAGCACAGGGCCATGATCATCATCAGACCTTTTCCTAAGAGGGCATTGAGTGCTTTCCCAAGGAGAGGCATGGCTCCCAAGGACAGTTGCCAGATAAAATATAGGACACTCAGTTAAATCTGACTTTTAGATCAACAACGTATACGAACACATCTACACACATATTAAAAAAAATTGTTGTTCATCTGAAATTCAAATTTAACTGGGCTTTCTGTTGTTTGTTTTCTAAAATCTGACAACCCTACTCCCAAGCTAAGGGAATTCACCACAGGGGAGGGTCGGGCTGCATTGCCCATGTGGGTGATGAAGACCTGAGGCAGGAGTGGGGGCAGGGGAAGGAAAGAGAAGCAGCATACACTGTGGGCTCAGAAACCCAGGGCTTTTGGGCGCCTGGGTGGCTCAGTTGGTTAAGCGACTGCCTTCGGCTCAGGTCATGATCCTGGAGTCCCTGGATCGAGTCCCGCATCGGGCTCCCTGCTCGGCAGGGAGCCTGCTTCTCCCTCTGACCCTCCCCCCTCTCATGTGCTCTCTGTCTCTCTCATTCTCTCTGTCTCAAATAAATAAATAAAATCTTAAAAAAAAAAAAAACGTAGAAACCCAGGGCTTTTTTCCCACCAAAAGGAAGGCCATAACAGGTATGCCCTAGTGAGGATGGCAAAACTGAAGATGGATTTTAGACTGAAATCAGCATCCAAGGGAGGCCCAAATGTAAGGCAGCAGGAACAGGGTACGTGTGTACCCACGTGGGCATGCATGTCTGTTCATGTCTGCTTCTTTGGAAATTCCAGACAGCAACGATGGCTTAGCATCAGCAGCAGCAGAGCGAATATCTAAGGTGGGAAAGTTGTTCAGTGAGAAGAAAAGATGTTCAACAGGAGTATAGTCTTGTCAAGAGTTCATTCCCAAATACAGGGCAGGTGGCAGCAAGTCTAGGCTCCCCAGATGCCCAAGAGACCTTGACAGAAGGTGGCCAGAGAGACAGATTGCCCCTTCAGGATGAGGTTGGGTGTGTAGTTCAGGGTGTTGTGGTTGGGTTATTTCTACACACCAATGCTCTCTTTTGCTGTAGAGTTTCCATCCTAGGGCTCAGGTCAGCATCAGAGCACTTCCAAATCCCAGTTCCTAGTTCTGGGGAGCTCTGACCCTTCAGCTCTGCTGCGATCCAGTTGGTCCTGGTTGGGGTAGTTAGGGTGCAGGATGGAGAGAATGAGGATGTCCTGTAGCTGGGGACATTTGTTATGAGCTGGCTGGTCTTGAAGCTGACTACAACCTCCTCCTGGAAATGAGTATACACCTTCTAATGTGCATCTCTCCTGTGAGTGCCTGGCAGAGCTGGGTAGGTGTCTGTCACTGGGCCCCTTTCTCTCTCTCCTTGGTTCCTCATCTCTTCTATCCAGGGGTTTCTGCTGAGTTTGTTCACTGTTTGTTTTCCCACGAACAACTCACTTCTTTTTGCCTTCTGCTGTGCCTGTCTTCCTTGCATTACCTTAGCTTTGGCTTCCTGTTTTTCCTTTTGTTTATTCATTCTCTGGATACTTTTCTACATTTCCCTCTATCCACTATATTGGAATAATACAAATTGCCAAAGAAATATACCATCATTATATTCTCCTAAAAAATCAAATTGAATAGAATCGTTTGTTATAGGCCCAGAGTCTTCCAGGTATGGGTATCAGAGGAAAGGGGTCAAGTCCTGGCCGTGCTGATGGTTAAGTGTGGGCTTCCGACCACTCCCTCCTTCATTTTAAAAAATGAGGATAATCATTTCTTCTAAATAGGGCTGTTGAAAAGGCTCAGTAAAAGGTATATTTACACATTAAATATGATTTTGTAAAACTGCTTTGGAAACTGAGTAGCACTTTTCAAATATAAGTATTATTACTTAAATGACAAAAAAATGTCTTAATGCTTAATTGTACTCTATAGCAAATAGTGTGAAATGAACATGTTATGGTGTTTAGAAATTATACAACTACTCTTCTTCATACATGCTCCCCACCCAAATACCCAGATTAGTGCTTCTTCCAAGATGCTTCATATGAACAGGTGAACTCCTGTAAAGTTTTGGGACCAGTTTAAAATGCAGCGCTGGCAGACACAGGTTTTAAAAAAACTTTTTTTTTTTTTTTTAAACCCACAGTTTACCATAATCCTTCAAATGTAATAGCTTACCATGATTTGGAAAAAGTAAAGATTTTATAAAGCAAAACAAAACAAAAACCGGAACCCCTACGATGAAGTTCTAAGAGTTATCTGTTCTTTCTCCGAGGCGCATCATCATAAAGAGCATTTCTCTCAGCAGGTGTTTGGGAGATGTGTACGTTAATTACCTTGTCTGCTATCAAAGCAGTGGAGAGGGCAGTTAGCACAGGGGGCTGGCCCCGGTGCAAACTGAGATGTTCGGTGGATACAAGGTGGCAGCTGAAAGCTGTTCATGCTACCACATCCTTCCACGGTACTTCTCCATCTGTAAGTCCTCCAGAGCCATGATGAAAACAATAACTACCACTCCCCAGCACTTGAGAGTTTATAAAGTACTTAGGTATATATATACATATACACATTGTTTCATTATATCCTCATTAAAACTCTATGAAATAGGTCTTAACTCCTGCAACTCAATTTCACAGAAGAGGAAACTGAGGCCAGAGTTGAACAGCTTGTTCAGGGTGATACAACTAGTGAGTCCAGAGCCAAATCTCAATTTGGGGCCTTAGTTCCAAATTCCACACTAAGTTCCAAAACCTAGTTCACACGGTGCACGCACATCGGGTGTACAGGGATATGACAGAACCTTCATACGTGTGTGCAAAAAGGCATCACTGAAAAAGCTGAAGATCAGGAGGCCCAATTTCCTGCCTTGGCCCTGCCCCAGAAGGGCTCTGTGCCCAAGAGCATGTCTCCTCAACAACTTAGTCCCCACCCCCCTTTTTAAAATCTCATCTGATCAGTGACAGACTTGGAGTAGCCCAGTCATTCTCAACTTCTTTTAGGGTCTTAACAGTTGGCAAGCACATAAAATTCAGCCATAGCCTCTCCCCACAGAAAAATACACACGTGAAAATACACACACAAACACAATCTCACTAACAACTTCAGGGCATTCATGGGCCCCAGGAAGACAAGATAACTTCGGGGGCACCTGGCTGGTTCGGTCGGTAGAGCATGCGACTCTTGATCTCGGGGTCGTGAGTTCGAGCCCCATGTTAGGTACAGAGATTACTTAAAAAAAGACTAGATGACTTTGGCTAGCTGCTTTTTAAGGTCTAAAAGCTCTAAAATTCTATAATACATTCCCTTTCTATAAACATATTAGTTTATATATGCATATAGTCTCATTTGCATGTGTACATTTAAGTATTACTATACTAAAATATCTACTTTTATACTGGAAAAATGTGTGTTTTTAGGAATCAAAAGAAAGTTTCACTGAGGTAAAACCTGAGATTCGACTTGGAGAGAAGTATGACTGAGAAGTAGGGAATAATGTATCTAGAACACTGCCATTTAGTAAAGACAAATAGCAATGTGTTTAAAAATGGATTTACTATAGACACGAAATTCATTTATTTCTCACTTAGTCAAGAGTGGTATATTATTAGGGTTAGTCACTGATGGTAATATACAAATAGCAGTTGGATATTTCTTGTCTGAGAAATAAGACCTTAAAATGGGTTAATTTAATCCAATTAGTTTTCAGATGGAAATTATTTAATTACTAATGACTTCTAGCTTGTCAGGTTCTGTTGGGTTTTCTCATAGTCTAACCTCAATTTAGCTAATCAGGACCCTCCTTTTAAAAATGCCACTTTGTGATGATTTCAGAAACAGAAATAATTAAACACTTGAGTTACCCAGAAATAACCTTACTAAGAAATGAATAGGAACTATATGAAGAAAATTAGAGAATCATAAAAGAAGACTTGAATGAATGGAGATAAATTTCATACTCCTGAATGGGAAGACTATACACTGTAAAGAAGTCAATTCTTCCCGAATCATTCTATAGATTTAGTGTAATTCAAATCAACATTCCAGAGGGATTAATTTATAAATTTAATGAAATGTTTTATAGTCATTCTGGAAAAATAAACTGGGAGGAAGAGTGAACGCAGCTAAAGACGAGCAATGTGAACCATGCAAAGTTACTATAAAGCCAGAGTAATTTAAAATTGTGCTATTGATGTAAGAATTGATGGGTCAATGGAAGGGAAATGATAGTCTAAAAAGACATCTTAAGAATTCGTTGTATGTTAAAAATAGAGAGAAAGGAAGGATTATTAAATAAATAGACAAGAATTGAGAGAAAAATTTGAAGATAAATCTGCCCCTCACAACTATACCAAAATAGATTTTCTGAAAAGCATAAAATTAACTGTAAAAAAATGAACTCCAAAAACATTTAAAAAGTCAATATTTAATGATTTTCACATAAAGTCTTTCTAAGTATAAAATAACTGGAATTGATAAGAGAAGAGGTTAATAGTTTTCATTACATAAAAATGTTAAAATTGCACATAATAAAGCCTTAAAAATCAAGAGGTAGATTAAAAACTGGGATAAAATATTTGCAAAAAATGCAAATTTTAATATGTAAATTTTTAAAAGAAGACATATCCCATTCTAAAAGTGGAGAATAGGTATAAATAGAAGATAGTTCATGAATAAAAATACAATTGAGACAATAATTCTTTTTTTAAAAGATTTATTTATTTATTTATTTGAGAGAGAGAGAGAGCGAGCGTGCGCGCGAGTGTTCATGAATAGGGGGTGGGGGAGGGGGGTGGGGGAGGGACAGAGGGAAAGGATCTCAAGCAGACTCCCCACTAATCCCACAACCCCAGATCACGACCTGAGCTTAAACCAAGTCAGGTGCTTAACCCACTGAGCCACCCAGGCACCCTTAGCTAATAGTTCTTAACAAAGATGTTCAATCTCACTAATGATCATACAATGCAAATTAAAATGGCAAAATACATATTTTCTACTATTATATTGTTAAAAAATTTTTAAGTTCATGGGCACCTGGATGGCTCAGTCAGTTGAGCCACCCACTCTTGGTTTCAGCTCAGGTGGTGATCTCGACATCTTGAGATCTGGAATCACGGAGTCTACTGGAGATTCTCTCCGTTTCCCTCTCTATCCTCCTCTGCTCCTATCCCTGCCTGCAGTGTGCACTCTTTCTCTCTCTCAAAGAAATAAATCAAATCTTAAAAAGATTTTTTTAAGTTCATAATTCTTAAAGCTGGAAAGGGTATGGAGAGAGAGCTCACCCAAATGGTGAGTATAAATTGATAAAATCTTTCTGAAAACCAATTATACAGCCCATGTCAAGATCTAGAGAATTGTTAATAACTTCTAACCCAGAAATCCCTCTTCTACGAATCTATACTATAACAGTAATCAGAAATTCCACTGAAGATTTGTTTACAAGGATGTTCATAAACAAAAAAAGGTAAACAACTAAAATGTTCAACAATTGAGGACAGATTAAATTTTAAATAATTTATGGTATAGTCATACCAGGGGAAATTATGCAGGCATTAAAAATCATGTTTTATAAATAATGTTTAATGACAAAAAATCCTCAATAAAGTGCTAAGTGAAAAAAGTAAGACACAAAACCAAATGCTGCATGATTTAATGCTGTATATATCAAAGCCTTATATTAGTCTTACATGCATAGAAATGACTAGAATGAATTGCTTCAAATGATATTGAAGAGATCATCTTGGATGGCATGATTATGCACGATTTAAAAAACGGGTTTATTTTTAAAACATTTCGGAGATAAGCATATTTTTTGCATTATAATATAATGTAAAAAGTAATTCGCTGAAATTCATCACGATAATTTAGAGAGATAATATATGCTCAATGGCAAATGAAACTAGATGCTTCATCACCTGGCTTCCATACCTGTTTCTGTTTTCTCTATGACCCTGAACAAGTCACTTAACTTTCTCTAAGCTTCGGTTTCTTCAGCTTAAAAATAGCAACTGACAAGACCTCCCATATGGAAAGCTGCTTTGCAAACTGTAAACGATCATACAAATATAAGTTATTATCATTGTGTGTGTGTGTGGGGGGGGAGCTGAATTTAGAACCACAATCTAAACAGACCTTCTAAATTAAAGCAAAAATGTACTAACCCATATCTGTAGAAGCCTTGATCCTAGAAATCTTAAAATACATGTACTTGTTTCAAGGAACCATCTTTGGTCCATGTACAAACATATGCTGATCTGTAATGACTGGCTTGGTAGCCCGAAGAGGAAGGATTAATTACTTCTAGAGTGATGGCTGAAACAGGTAAGAGAAAGATCCAACCCAGGACGGGCTGAGCTCAGACTCCGCAGGATACCCCAATGAGCATACACATACCCCAAACATCCTGCGCCTTTGTGGCAGAAGTGACTTGGGGAGAACGCACCTGGCGTTATGTCTGGAGTACACCAGGTGGAGCATAACTCTTTGCCGCCACCTCACTCTCCTTTTGAAGTTAGAAAGTTGGTGTCAAATAAATTGCAAAATAAATAAACAAGGTTGATTTTACCAGTAGCTTGACAAAGGTGAAATGGGCTCTGCGCAGATGGGGATATACCACAGAAATGGCACCTTCCGAGTCTGATATTTCTTCTTATCAAACAACACAAATGACTGTGAATTCTAGCTTGGCAGGTTCCACGTTTGTGGTAGGGGCAGACAGCTCTGACTCACAGCTAGGGCTAGTTGGCAGGACTGAAGGGTGGCACTGGGAAACGCCCACTTTTCCACTCATGTCTAGCTTTTTTCCCCCTCACTTCCTCTTCTCTATCCATGGTCATAATGCGAGGAGAGTTATAACTTAGGGTGTGTGGAGAGGGGCAAGGCATTCATCTGTCACAGAAGCTCCGCAATTTTCCTGGCTTTTCAAGCTGTGCTCGTAACACAACACTGAACTCTACTCATCCATCATTCATTCATCCATCTATCCATTCATGTATTCATTCATCCATCCATTCAGCCTTCAAACAGCTATGTGTGCCTACAGAAGCCCCCGCCACCCCCATCTCTGGTGGCCTCAATACTTTCAATGAACGTACATCAGGGTACAAGTGAAGGGTGTGCAGCCCCGGCCTGTAGGCACCACACCACTTCCAAGCCCTGTTATTTGATTATCACCATCTTTATTGGCCACAGAGGGGAAGGGATATTATAGCTTTGTGGCTTTTGAGAGTTCGGTCCTTAGTGAACTGCCAAGCCTCAGCAGCAGCTCCCAGATCACAGTGTGGGGGATTTTTATGACCACATCTCAGTTCTCACCAGAAAAGGCAAAAAGGAGGAAGCAGGTGACACATCATAGAATACACAGCAATGGATAAGCCTAACAAAGCCAAATCATAACCATCCCCCTCTTACCTTTGTGTTCTCTCCCTCCCACTTTTCCTGTCAACCCTCCCCAGAACCCCTCCCAAACTGTACTCCAGAAGAATTTAAATTGGCTCAAGCTCAAAGAGAAGGAAACATAAAACTGACTATTCATTATTCTGTGCCGTGCTCTTTTTTTTTTTAATATGGCTCACCGAGCCCACCCCAGTGTGAGCAACTCCTGAGAAGAGGGGGTGTACATGTGGGGGCACGTGCATGTGTGTGGGACAAGCCAGAGGCGCAGGCACAGTGTGTGTGTGTGTCGGTGGGGAGGATGTCGGTGTGTGATTCCCCCCCTCTATCTGTGGAGCCTGAGAGGCACTCCTCTCTCAGAGCAATTACTACAAATGATTTATGTGGCCAGTCAAGAGGGCCTGCCAGGGTTCTTATTTCATCTCCAGAAAAAGGAACTCTGCTGGAATGTTATCAGGGAGTTTGGGATTAAACTGACAGCTGCCTTTTGTTTTCCCTGTGAAAGAGCTTCTCCTTTGGACTGTGGCATTTGGTTCCTACGCAGAGAGCCAGCACTCAATGTGGGCAAAGACCAGCTAGAGAAGGGCCACAAAGGAAAGAAAACATTTGTAAATGGGAGAGGTTTCTTTCTTTTCCCTTCTGTTTTTCTCTTAAGGGGATGTGTTCCTGGTTGCTGATTTTAGAAGGCAACATGGCTCATGCGAGATTGGAATATTGGTTGTTGTTTTTTTTCACTGTAACAGAAACAGCCACAACACCAAACCTCTCCCCTCTGTTACCAGAGCTCATTTAGTTGGAGAGAGGAAAACAAAGGTGCCTTCCAATTTAGATAGTTAAATGTGACCCTGGTCCCTGTCCCCTGTTAGACTGTGTGCATGGGTACATGTTAGGTCACAGGGCACGGGGTGTGAAACAAGGCAGGGCACAAGGCGCTCCGTCGCACATACAGACAAGAAAATTCCATGGACATAAAAACACAGAAACCATATGTGTTTTCACCCTCTGACTCCCCAACTCTAATAGACCATTGCAGTTTTCATAAATCCTCAGTTGTGGCCTGGCTGGCCACAACCCTCCCCTCACATTAGCTTCCCCACCTCCTTGACCCAACCTGGTTTATAAGGGCTTCACACAGCTTTGCTTTGTGTGGAGGGAGCAAAGGGGCAGTCAGTCACTGGGGCTGATTAAAGAAACACACAGACACACACACACACAAAATGATGGTGCAGTGACTGCATAATAAAGCTTTGTAGATAAATAATAGTAAATACAAATTAAAGAAGCTCTCAAAAGATCAAGGGAAGAGTGTGGTAAAAAGAGGTTGGTGGGTGGGATAGCTATAAAAGCAAGGGATATAAAGGAAGATTAAGGGTTATAATAAAATACATGGACTGTAAAATCATCTTTATAGTCATATTCTCTGTGTCTTATATTCAGACATTCTCATATTCAGTATATTTTTTGACTTGTGATTCCCAAATCTCATTTTCACTAATGTTCTGCCAAAAGGTGCTGTATAATGCTCAAAACAAACTTAATTTTTAACAAGTAATACACATCTGTGGTCTTCACAGTATATGCTGACACTGTGGTGTGTTCAGAAAGCAGACCAATATAAGGGATCACGGGAAGGGAAGCAACATTTATGGAGGGCATATTATGTGTCTGGTAAGATGCTATATGCCTTATAAACATTTTCTCCTTTATTTCTCATTGCGACTCTGTGAGGTAGGTGTTTTTATTCTCATTGTACAAATAAAGTTACGGATGCTAAGTGAGACTAAACAACTTGCTCAAGGAAGTACACCTAGTGTGGCACTATTAGCTGTCTAACGAATACTCCTCTTCCTTAACTCATTAGAGTCCTGATTGTATCTGAGGAGGAATTCCCAGCCTCCCTTGCAGCTAGAAGTAGCCATGTAACACAGTTCTGGCCAGTGAGATGCATGTGAAGTATGCTGGGAATCTGTGATTGGCTCTCTCTCTCTCTCTCGCTCTCTCTCTGCCCCCTCTCCTTGTCCCCTTTTTCTTTTTCCTGGAGCCAGAAGTGCAGATGTTAGGCCGGTGGTGGAGACACTACCTTAGGACCTTGAGAAGATAATAAATATGAGGATGAAAGCCACAGGTGAGGGAAAAAGAAAGGAGGTGGGAAGTACCTGACATCATAGATCAGTTGCATTTCCTCTCACTTACCTATCTCTGGCTTATTACATGACGAAAATGAAACATTTTTTATTATCTAATGTTTTTTATATAGACAATTGACATCTTATTAAAGGGTAGAGCTGGAATTGAAACCTAAATCAAATATACCTAAGGACCTAGGTCATAACATGATACTTAAGATATTCTCATATTATGATATACTGTGTTTCAGAGTGCCCACAGTCTAGAAAAGCCTTAGACAAAGGGATGAGTATGGTCTAATTTCTTCAGCTCATACTGAGACTCATAGCTTAGGTAGTTCTAGTTCCTTGGGCTGTTATGGAGTTTGGGGCTGGATCTCAGTCCAGAATCCAGGGAATTGGTTGGTTCTGATCTTCTGCGAGTTTTAGACTACTTACTAGTAAACCAGGAGAATCTGACTTATATTACTTGGGATAGCTCTAGGTCACACTGCATTTCTTTCTTTTTTTTTTTTTAAGAGTTATTATTTTTTTTTAAAGATTTTATTTGTTTATTTGACAGGGAGAGAGGGAGAGAGAGAGAGTGCACAAGCAGGGGGAGCAGGAGAGGAAGAGGCAGGCTCCCCACTGAGCAGGGACCCTGATGCAGGGCTTGATCCCAGGACCCCAGGATCATGACCTGAGCTGAAAGCAGACACTTAACTACTGAGCCACCCAGGCACCCCAATCACACTGCATTTCTTAAGGGTATTCTGATGCAGACCCACATCACTATGGCAGCCCCAAATGGAAATATTCCAAGATGAGCTACTTGCCAAGTAACCCAGACAGTTTTATTTTGATGCATAGAGAAACAGTGTATCCTTTAGAAACAAAGGTTGGTTCACAAATTGCAGTTAAGCATGGCAGATTGAATACATGTTTATCTCCACTCCTTTTCTACCTTACCTCCTTATCCTCCTCAAAAATGACAAAAAAAAAAAAAAAAAAGATTTTTTTTTTAAAGAAAAAAAACAAAGCTCTACATAGAGAGGATAGGAAAGGAGCCAAAAGCAGATATGAGATGTCAACATAATTATGGAAACTGGAAAGCTGATGAATGAGTGGTAGCTAATTTAGCAGAGCAGAAAAAGCTGAAATCTGAAGTTTCAATGGGGAAAAGCCAAGGAGAAGGGAACCAATGTATGTTAAGAACCTTAAAAAGCTCAGGGATGTACACTCTGTGTGGCAGGCACTACTGGAGGCATCAGATACCTCTGACGATAGGGTGTAGACGGGGCTAAAAAACAGGAGTGTTGGTTGAAAGTCTGTATAAGAAGGGTTAGACACGGAGACCCTTCTGTGCATGGCCATACCACTTTGCTTCCTCCTCCCTGAAAGGGTTGGTGGTTTCCTTTTTCAAGAAGTGGAAGCAGAGGGACTTGGCATATGGACACAAAGCACAGCTGAAGGCTGGGGCGGGGCGGGGCGGGCGGGGCGGGGGGGGGAGGTTTGCTATACTGGCAACAGGGGAATTAAGTGGAAATCTACAGGTCAGTGGTGAGATAACCTTCCTCCACTCCAAACCTTTCTTCCACTTAGCTTCAAGAACACTGGCAACCAGTCTTATATCTCCTAAACAGAAGATCAGTAGGTTCCTCCCCAGGGAAATTAGCCAGTCTATGAGAAATGACTAACAGATTTTGGATGCCCCATGGCTGGGTTCCAGGCCAATCACCACCACTTGGAAGTCCTCACATATAAACACAGGACTCCCAGTTACACTGTTAATATCTTCCTCTTAACAATGAATGTATAGGTATGAGGAAAGCCTCTAACACAAGATGCAGAGTCCAAACAAATAGAAAAGAGAAAACAGAGGAAATAAAGGCAACAGGAGAATGGTTTAAAAAAATCATTAATATCAGAAAAAATTAATTAACTATAAATTATGAACAGGATGGTATATAAATATTTTAAAAGCAAAAATAAAACTTTTATAAATTAAAAACACGGTAGTAGAAATAATGTCAAACTAAAGGTTGTCAAACTAAAGTAGAAATAATGTCAAACTAAATAATGTTAAGAAATCTTTAGAAAAGTAGAACAAAAATCAAAGAGATGGAAAAATAGAAGAGAATAAGATAAGAAAAATGGGGGATCAGTCCAGAAGGTATAGTATCCAAATAACATGAGTTCCAGAGAGAGAGAGAAGAGAAAACAAAGGGGAGGAAATTATCAATGAAATCACGTAAGAAAATTTCCCACAACTGAAGGACATGAACTTCCATATTGAAAAGGCCTAGAAAATTCCCTGAGCAATGAATACAAAAGGGACCACACTAGGATACATCATTGTGAAATTTCAGAAAGCCAAGAATTTAAAAAAAGACCCTCAAAGTTTCCCAAGGGTGGGAATTAGAAGAGCAATGGGCATTTTGGCAGCAATCCTTTGGAAGCCAGAATAAAATGCATTAAGTGTTCAAAATTCCTCCTGAGAGTTATTTATAGCCTAGGATGCTACATCCAGTCAGATATGAGAGAAGAATAGAGCTATTTTCATATGTGCAAGACCTCAAATATTTACCTTTCGTGTAAATTCATGAGTTCTCAGGCAGTGGTTAGAGGAGATAGTCCACTAAAATGAGGACTAACCCAAGCTGGAGAAGACTTGGCTTCCATGAACAGGGGACCCGACACGGGAGCCAGGTGGAAAGGAGGCTCGGGATGCCAGCTCTGCAGCAGTCTTAGCACCAACCCACGTGGGAGGAGAAAGACGAGGAGCTCCAGGATGAATAACTCCATGAAGAAATGGATTGATGACCTATGTTCGCAAAGGTACTGAGAGGAGATTTATACTGCTGATGAAGATTCTGTGAATGGCTTAAGGACAGGAACTTAAAAAATTAAGCAAGCAACAGGGACACCTGGGTGGCTCAGTTGGTTAAGCATCTGCCTTCGGCTTGGGTCATGATCCCAGGTCCTGGGATCAAGTCCACATCGGGCTCCTTGCTCAGCAGGGAGCCTGCTTTTCCCTCTCCCACTCCCCCTGCTTGTGTTCCCTCTCTCTCTCTGACAAATTAAAAAAAAAAAAATTAAGCAAACAAAGCAATACAGCCAACAACTGCAGGATATAAATGTAATCAAAGCCTACCATTTGGCTCAGCTATGAACACTTATCTACCACACTAGACACACACACACACACACACACACACACACGAGGACTGATTTCACCAAGACTTGTGATACAACAATAATTGGGGACAAGGAGGAAGAGGAAGCATGTTTGAGAGGTAGAAGGGCTAAGTGAGCTGAATCCATATTTTCCGTGGTAAGGAGTCAAGCGGTAATATCTGAAACATGATGATCAAGAGATAACTGTAGAAACATGTTATTAAAAATACAGAGGTTCATGCCAGAAGAAACAGCTAAAATACTGTCAAGTTTTAGGGAACAGAAATCAGGAAGGGGAGAGGTGTAGGGCAGGACTGCTGTTTTCTTTTTTCTTTTTCTTTTTTTTTTTTTTAAAGATTTTATTTATTTATTTGAGAGAGAGAGAGAATGAGAGAGAGCACATGAGAGGGGGGAGGGTCAGAGGGAGAAGCAGACTCCCTGCTGAGCAGGGAGCCCGATGCGGGACTCGATCCAGGGACTCCAGGATCATGACCTGAGCCGAAGGCAGTCGCTTAACCAACTGAGCCACCCAGGCGCCCCAGGACTGCTGTTTTCATTGTACACACTTTACGTAACGATGCGGCCGCTCAAATTTTGAAACCGTATTACTCAGATAAAGATACCAACTGAAAAACAAAAGAGCAGACTAGTTCTCGCGGAGGGCCACTTAGTGTGTCTAACTCTCTGAGGCTTTGGGAGCCCTCCTGGGGTGGGGAGGGGTCTCTGTCCCAGGGGTTCCATGCTGGCAGCACTGTCCCTAACCTTCTCTGAGTCCTGATTTGTGGCTGTCGTTTAGATATGCCCCAACCGCAGGGAATGGTCATTCAGGTAACTGGAAAGCTAGAAAGCTGTACTTTTGAATGAAAGATAAAGAGGTCTGTTCTGTAACGTAGTGTCCACTCAGGTGTCCATAAAATGGATGGCCTGTGAATTCAGAAACAAGGGAAGGTAAAATCCTGAGGTGCACTGTGCTTATTAAAATAAAACTCTTTTTATTTACTCTCAGAACAGGCAATAAGACCTGTTGAATAATCATAGCCAACATTTATTGAGAGCTTATTATGTGCTAGACACTATTTTAAGCACTTTGTAGATATTAACTTAAATAATTCTCAAAACACTTCTACAAGATATGTACTATGATGTACGGATGAGAGGTAAAAGTCTCCGTTTTACAGAAGGGGAAATTAAGACACGAAGAAATCAAGTAACTAGCCCAAGATTATATAAATGGTAGGGTGGGATTCCCAAAACCAGGCTCTTAATTTAGATCCATCTTTATAAGTTATAAAATTAATATAATTATCAGCACATGGAGGCCTAGGTAGGAAAAGATATTTTGCATTAATGGTGTTTTTTTGTTTTTGTTTTCGTTTTTTTTTACAGGTAATATTCTGTTTGGTATACCCTCTCTATGGATTCTAGCGCAGGCTTCCAGAATTCAATTGGGATAAGGTTAAAAGTTTCAGTTCAAAACTGAAGTTTTCTCTGAAGCTGAGTTTCAGAAATCAGGTCAGGACTTCCTTCCTTGCCTACAATTCATCTTAGACCTCAGGAGATAAACAGCAGCTTGAGTAGTAACACAGTAACCGTTAAGGATGACGATGAGCATAATAAATAATACTTACAATGTTTGAACCTTGTGCCACTAGGAAAAAAAAAAAAAGAAGAAAGAAAATACGCATTGTATCTAATGGTAGAAATATCACATCTGTGCATATATTCACCTCAGCCCCAGTATAATTCTTTTAAGACTGCCAAGCTCTGAGACCCAGAAATGGTGAGTCACTCCGGAGGGGCGGGAGGGTGGGGAGAACAAAGATAAAAATAGAGATGTTGATTGCATTGTTACTAATTCAGTTTAGCTCCAACAGCCCCAGCCTGGTGAGTCAACAGCAGTGACAAGAAGACACAAGCAAGAAAGAAGCACACTGCTCTGTGGGGCTGAGCAGAGGGGATGCAGAGGGCCACATGGGGAACCTCAAGCCAAAACAAGACCAACAGCATTGAGGCGGTGGTGTGAGTTCAAAAACAAACAAGTGGGAAGTGCTGAGGGATAAAATGGGCTCAGATCGATGAGTGGCAGTGCCACTGACCCTCTGGTAAAAGCTGCCTTTTGTAAGAATCCCCTGAATGTGGGGGATGGGGCCTGCGGACCAGGAACCTTGGAGGCCAACTTGCACCGTTCAAACAGCGTATTCTTTTCTCTGGGGTATAAGGCTTACTGTGATTCCAGACTTGTCGCCATGGCAGCGGTGGGGGAGGGAGGGAGGAAAGGAGGAACAGATGGGGGTCACCAAGGTCCTAATTCTCATGCAAGGGCCCCCATCGCGCTCCCCTCTCCCCTTGAGGAGTCCTCCATTGAGCTGCATCTTCTCTCACTACCCCAGTGGCGTTGATCCAGTTCAACCTCATAGATGTTTTCCAGGGCCTACTGTGTGTCAGTCTTTCACTTCTGATTAACATTAGCTTCCATTAAGATACTTTACCCCTGCTTGGTTATGAAAAACTGAAACAGGAAAAAGACCTAGTTTCCTACTCTCAAAGTTTATCTTTTCCTATTCCCAAACCTAAATAGAGAGATAGGTTAAAGATATATAGCCTCTTGTATGTAGTATAATGAATGAATGTATATGGATCTGATTGTCACCCCTCATGCTAACCTTATATTATAATTACAACCTTATACTACACGAGGTAGTCTGTTAGCATCCTTAGAGTTACTGTGTGATGTCCTCCTCCCTCTATTCTCGCCTACCTGTAACACTACGAGGTCAATCTTCCTGAAACATACCTCTGCCATGATGTTACCCTGCCTGCCTTCAGTGGTAATCCAGAGTTGTCAGCTTGGAATTCAAGATCTGCCATAGCCAGTCCCATCCCACCTACTAATCCTCCTCTGTCCTTCCAATGTTTCCATGTTCTTGGGAGGGTGTGAGAAGTAGAATGAGTGAATGGATGTGTGAATGGATCCATAAATAAAAAATAAAACGGGCAAACAAACATCAGAAAACTCATTTCCAACTCCATCCTTTGGCTCATGCAGTTACCACAGGACTCCCCTCAAGAATTATTCTTTTCCCTGGCTTTCATCCATCCAGTTTCAACGAAGGTCTAATTCATATCTCAAAGGTTTCTCAAATTCAGTATTGAGAAATACATGATCTCCACGCTCTGCATCTCAGTGACTGGAACCACCACCGTCAATCAAGTTTCACAACCCAGAAAGCTAAGCTCCATCCTGACGCATCTCTCTCCCTCAGTCCCAAATTTCAAAATTGGTCAAAGCCCTTTTGGGGTCACCTCCTCAAGGTATCTCCACTCCACTCACTTCCTTTTGCTCCAGTAGCCTTCCACTCCATTTTATCAGTTTTCAAATTAGAGGACTGAAGTCTACTCAGTTCTCTATGCTGTGGTCAGAGGGATGTCTTCAAAATGCACGTGTGATCATATCACATGCCTAATTAAAACTCTTCTGTGGCTTTCCATGGCTCTTAGGACAGTGGGCAGAATCCTTACCACAGGCCCTGAAGCAATCTGACCCAGGTGTATGTCCCAGGCTCCATCTACCCCATCATCCTCTTTGTGGGGCCTTCTGGAAGCTCCACTGGCTCGCCTAGCAAGCTTGCCATCTTTCTCCCAGCCTTGGGGCCTCACTACATGATTTCTTCTAGCTGGAATGCTCTGCCCTGGGTGCTCATCTCCTGGTGCAGTGGTTCTCAAACTTCAGGGTCCATCACAATTACCTGTAGGGATGGTTAAACCCCAAACACTGGGCCTCACCCCCAGAGTTTCTGGTTCAGTGGGTCTGGGGTGTGGCCTAATGATTTGCAATTCTAACAAGGAAGCCTCCAGTTGATGCTGGTGTTGCTGGTCCTGGAACTACACTTTGAGAATCACTGCCCTAGCTACCTTCTTTTGCTTTTCTAGATTTCTTTTTCTTTTTTTTTTTTTTTAAGATTTTATTTATTTATTTGAGAGAGAGACTGAGAGAGAGAGAGCATGAGAGGGGGGAGGGTCAGAGGGAGAAGCAGACTCCCCACTGAGCAGGGAGCCCAATGCGGGACTCGATCCCGGGACTCCAGGATCATGACCTGAGCCGAAGGCAGTCGCTTAACCGACTGAGCCACCCAGGCGCCCCATGCTTTTCTAGATTTCTGAGAAGTCTTCCCTGACTACTCTTCCACCTTCACTAGGCTCTAGACGTTCAAGGCCATCTATACACTTCTTCACAGCACTGGCCCTCATCCTGTAATTACGTATCTGTGTGATTATTTCACGAATGTCCGTCTCTGTGTTAGACTCCTGTGCATGAGGTTAGGGACCATCTCTGTTTTGTTCAGCATTCTGTCCCCGGCTTCTACCTGGCACATAGTGTGTGCTCAATCAACATTTGCTAAATGTGGACGAATCTCTTATATAATGTTTGCTCTAGTTAACTGAGGGCATATCACTGTTCCTTCCTGTGATGGTTAATTTCATGTGTCAGCTGGACAGAGCTTAGGGATGCCCAGATAGCTGGTAAAACATTATTTCTGGGTGTGTCTATGAGGGTGTTTCTAGAAGAAATTAACATTTGAAACAGCGGACTGAGTAAAGATGATCCCTCTCACCAAGGCGGGTGGGCATCATCCAGTGCATTGAGGGCCTGAATAGAACAAAAAGGTGCAGGAAGGGCCAATTCGCTCTCTGCTTGAGCTGGGACATCCACGTCTCCTGCCCGTGGACTTTGGCACTCCTGGTTCTCAGGCCTTGGACTGGACTGGGACTTAGATCATCAGCCCCTTGATCCTCAGGCCTTCAGATTCAGACTGAATTACTCCACCAGCTTTCCTGGTTCTCCAGCCTGCAGATGGCAGATTGTGGCACTTCTTGGCCTCCATAATCATGTGAGTGAATTCCTATAATAAATCTCTTCTGGTATATCATCTATTTATCATCTATCTATCTATCTATCTATCTATCATCTATCATCTTATTGCTTCTTTTCTCGAGAATACTATTATGCTTCTTATGTATGGCTATTTTACTTACAAGAAGCCCACCTCACTTCGGAGTTGATATATTCTAGAGCTTCCCTAGAATAAGAAAATCATCAAATACTCAAATACTGTTGAAGACCAGTGATAATTGGAGAAAATATGTCAGAGCCAGAAAAACTGTTTACAAAAGATACTAGCACCTATTGTGAGGCCCACTTCGCTGTGATTGAAATAAGCAGATGCCCAGCTATCCTGCACAAATAATGGCAACCACCAGGGAGCAGGGCCTCCTCCAAGGTGAGAGAGAGACAAGTTCTGCAGAGAAAGTATCTGCAGCGGCTCCCGGATTTGCTGGTTATGACACTCCTCCAAGTCTTGGCTTCCTATTGGTAAAATGCAGACATAATCATAGTACTTAAACCTCATAAGGTTGTTGGGATGATCAGAAGAGATATTATGTGGAAATGGTTTAGTGCAATGCCTAGAACGTAGCCAATACTAGAAAATGTTAGCCGTTATCATGGGTTGGTATTACAGTAGCCTTCCTAATGTGGGTCTTTTAGGATTAGTCTAATGAAAAATATTCTGCCCCCAGACAGGACAGACATTATTTTTTTGTCAGGAAAGCATGGTTGCACATGTGACCTCCATCAAACATCTTAATATTTATATACTATCTTGTATTTTAATTAATTCAGCAAACAGGTATTAAGCGACTACTGCATGCGGTCATTTGGCTTGGCATCAGGGCCATTTACAGATGAATAACAATCTTACAGGGGAGAGAAACATAAATAACCAACTAAAATGTAAAGGCGGAATGAAATAAACACTGTGAAGGCACCCATAAAAATCTACAGGTATGGCAAGGAAGGTCAGATCTTTTCTGACTGAGGTGGTGTCTGATTCGACCCGGGAAGCAGAGTGTGATCTCAATGAGCAGAGAAGCAGAGCGTTTCAGGCCATTCCAGGCCTGACGGACGTCGTGAGAGAGAGAGGAAGCTGGGAGGGCATCTGGGGTCAGGTTATATATAATCTTGAATGTAATGCTAAGAAGTTAGCGTTTTGCTCCATAGGTGACATGGTTCCAAGTGTATCCTCTATTTGAAGTGGCTCAATATTTTGTCATTTTTTCCCTCAGGTTTGACTTAGGGAAGACTGGCGTGATGTCCACAGTCATTTGATTGGCTGGATTTGCAAGACTAGCCTTCCATTTGCCTCCACCTCTTTAAGGACATTTTCTTCCACTTGGGCTATATTGCCAAAAAGTAAGTGGTCACAGGTAGTTATGACTATTTCTAAACATCCAAGTGTTGTCAGCGATAGGATTAATTATGAAAGCAGGATTGGTATAAATATTGAGATACAAGGAGGTAGCTTTCTTACAAATTCTTGACTCAGATGTTTCTCCACTCTAATCCTACCGAGGTTTGAAGAGTTTCTTCAACTGATTCTGAGGGTTTACCTTTGATATTTTATGTCAAAATTAGGGGACACACAGAGTCCTCCTTTTCAGCTGTCTTCCTACGTGTTGAACAATCTGCTCATTTTCTTCTCCTCCAACTCCTCTGGTAAGAGAATATTTTGATGACTTGGACTTTCTCATTTGGGCAATGGTGCTGTGCTCAGCACTCCAATACCCTAACTTTCTCCCTGTCTTTCACTTCTAGTATAATGAAGAAATGACCTCTCCATCCACAGGGATGTGGCAGATATGACGCATGCATTCAGGTCAGCAGTGCAAATCTCCGACACGGCCATTTTTCTCATCGGGAAAATGTTTGTCAGCCCCTTGACCAACTTATTTGGAGATCTTGGCAACGAAGGGGCTGTTAAGCAAATGGCACAGAAACCTCTGCTTCTCTTTGAAAGAGACTGCTTTTGAAGGGACATGAAACTGCAAAAATACCGGCTTGTATTAGAATATAAATTCACGTTAAATGTGTTTTCAGGAAAAGACGAAAATTGAAGAGAAACCTGAAGTCATTTCAAGACTGATGCTGAGCTATCCTATCACTCATTTCCCTGGAACTTAGGCTGATGAGACAAAGTATCTCTTCCATTGTCACAATTTTCTCTAGGTTATTTCTGAAAAGCTTTACTCTGGCTTCAGGGATGGGAAAACAGCAACAACAAAACCTTGTTCTCTCCATGTCACTAAGCCAAAAATTCAATCTCAAGTTGTTTACATTCTCAATTTCCTTAAAATATTGGGATCATATATAGTTCTTTATTCTGCATATTTTCACTTATTATATCAGGGACGTTCCCCAAGTTCTTAAACCCTCTTCTAAAATACTTTAATAGCTTTGAAATATTCTTTCAGTTGAGTGTACCATTATTTGTTTAACCAGTCCTCTATTTTTGGGCATACAGTTATTTTTTGTAATTTTTTACCACTAAATAATGCTGTCATAATAATGCCAAATAATATCCATATATATATGTATTTTTTTCTTTCATCTCATCTCTGATCATGTTGTTAACATAAATTTCCTTAAGTATAATTGCTGGGCCAAGGGATAGGAGCACCTTTGAGGACTTCTCTCCACAGACTGCTAAATTGTTCTATGCCTATTTCCCACGTGTAAAATGTTTGGTGACACTGCTTGAAGGTTTCTATGAGAAAACCCATTATCAAATTGACTGGAAGCAGCAATTTCTGTTATCAAAGTAAATCTATTGTTATCATTATCGGAATGGATTATTTTGTTTGCCTGAACGGAGCTGATCACTGAGTTTCACTTTAAGTTAATTAGATGAACTATCAGTTGCAAAGGTTGTGAAATACATGTATTAGGCAACAAGCTAATCGAAGGAAGCAAGGCCCTGCTGCAAGGCCTGTCTTTCTACCACCCAGAACAACAGCAGAGGCCGAGAGCAGGGGAGTCAGGGAACGTGGCCTGGCTGGCAGATGTGCCGTTTCTGAGTTCAAAACCTGACTGTGTACCCTGACTCTGGTAGTTGGGTGACTGGGAGCTAGGCTCCTTTTTCTCCTCTATGTAATGTGGGTAATAGTGCCTCAATTCGAAGGATGTGCAAGGATTAAGTGGGATAAGACACTCACCACAGTACCAGGTGAATGGTAAGCATCCAGGAAGTACTTATTTTTTTAAATTATTAATTCCAAGCTCCCAATTGCCTATGGAACTTCAGTATTTGGAGAGTAGATGAAATGGGATATAAACCATCTAATTGGGACCAGAAGTTTCTAAACTTCACACAGCTTTCTTAGCCCTCTGTGTTGGTAAGGCCATTGAAAGTCAAGATCATCGGGGCGCCTGGGTGGCTCAGTCGTTAAGCGTCTGCCTTCGGCTCAGGTCATGATCCCAGGGTCCTGGGATCGAGCCCCGCATCCGGCTCCCTGCTCCGCGGGAAGCCTGCTTCTCCCTCTCCCACTCCCCCTGCTTGTGTTCCCTCTCTCGCTGTGTCTCTCACTGTCAAATAAATAAAATCTTTAAAAAAAAAAAAAAAAGTCAAGATCATCGTCATCATCAGCATCATGGTGGTAAACAAGGCAGTAGAGGCCTCAGAGACAAGGGCTCCAGGAGACTAGAGCCTCCCACTCTGCGCTTGGTGATTTTCTTTCTTCCTTTTATTTATTTATTTATTTTTAAGATTTTATTTATTATTTGAGAGACAGAGACAGAGAGAGGGAGCACACATGAGCAGGAGGAAGAGCAGAGGGACAGGGATAAGGCATGCTCCACTTTGAGCATGGAGCCCAACATGGAGCTCCATCTCACAACCCTGAGACCATGATCTGAGCCGAAATCAAGATCGGATGCTTAACTGACTGAGCCACCTGGGTGCCCCTGGTGCTGACTTTCTAGTGTGTGTTCTGGGCCTCAGGCTTCCTGCCAGCCCCACTCTGCTTCTTTGGGCAACAGGTTTGTGGGAGGAAAAATCAGGCCTTATGCTTCTGAGTCTCAGGAGTGCCCCTCTTGGCCCCAGACATATGGGCAGGGCATTTCTGCCAGGGTAAGTGTTCTCCACACTTAAGCACAGTATCTGCTCCATCAGAAAGTGGGCTTCGTTTGAATCCATTCCTTCCTTTTGCTGACCACAAGCAAAAAGGAAGCAGCTGCAGAAGTACACACAGACGTCGGGGCCTCGGCAAGATGGCAGCCTGCATGGGGGGGTAGGTATGGGCCCGCTTCAGTGATCTGCTCCACATCTAAACCCTAAGCAGGCAGGAAGCTAGGAATCCTAATTCCAGTCCCAGGTAAGGAGTGGGAAAGAATAATCAGAACTCCATCTGCTTTGCTTTTCAACCAAATCGATGCCATCATCTTTACAGGGATGCAGCAAGCACAGCCCTGACTCTGAGGAACGGAAGAAATGGTTGGCTACGATCTCTCCCCAAAGTGCTCTAAAATCAGGCAGGGGCGTGGGTGTACGGGTCTATGCCTTGAATCCTTCCTATTTAGCTGCAGGTGTAGAACACATGCAGGGACAAAAAAAACAAAACCAAAAACAAAAAAAACAAAACCAAAAAACAAAAAAAATACCGTAGTTTTAAAATGAATAAAATGGACCAAACATAGGGAAAACTTGGATATTTTATAGTTTTGTCTTTGGGATGTCAGTGGGTGTTAGGAAACTCATAATACTGGTTTACTCCTCCTTAGAACATCAGTAAATGATTCCTCATCATCGAGGTCAGCCACATTTGAACACCCGTACCTTGTGATTCCATGAATATGCTCAGCATCGGGAAAAGGTAAGTTTCACACCGCAGGTTACATGAGGGACCACTGGCAATGGCTGAAAAGATACCCAAAAGTCCAGCTGGGAATCCTGAACTGAACTGGTCCTGCTGAGGCTAGCCCTCCACCCCAAGAGGGGACCTTAACCATCCTTTGCCTGGGTCGTACCTCTCGCGGCTCTGCGTGTGAGTGTTGACCTTCCCTGTCCTTGGCCTTTGTGTGTGGGCTCTGTTCAGGTGGGAGGCAGTAAGTAGTACAGGAGTGGGATTTAAGGCATCAGCAGCTCATGAACCCATTGCCCAAGACCTTCACTCGACCTTCTGTTAAATTCATTAAACAAGGAGGTCATCAGACGGACGTGGTTCTAATACCTCGACAGCCTAAGGAAACAAACAAAAACCTAAGTCTGTAAAGGTCTCATGGAGAAATCAAAACCTAAGGACAACCAATCAAAAACAGCCAACTGGGCTTTTCCAAGTAAGTTACAGCCAATCAAATAATGTCCTTGCTTTGCCTCTGCCTTTTCTCTATTCTTTGTAAGTCTTTCCCCTTAGTTCTGTCTGCTGAGCACTCCTAATGATTTCTGGTTTGGTGCTACCCATTTGAATTGATTTTTGCTCAAATAAGTTCTTAAAAAAAATCTTAATATGCCTCAGTTTATCTCTTAACATCTCCTTCACCCTGCTCTACTTTTTCTTTTTTCCATAGCACTTACAACTAACACACTATACACTTTACACTTACTTATTATGTTGAATGTCCGCTAGAACAGAATGTAAGCTGCGCGAGGGCAGGCGTCGTTATCTTTTTGGTACACAGATATTTTAAGCATTTAGAACAAAAGTGGCTGGTACACAACAGGTACTCAATAAGTATTTGTTTCATAAATAAGCCATTCCAATTTAGAGTCTAGTTAAGCAATTGGTAAGTCCAGGGGCCAAGACCCATTCATCTATTTGAAATAATTACCCCCACCTTCTCACCCCTCAGGCTCAAAGCCGCTCCCGGCATCCACAAAGCAGTTAGCTCTGACATTGGCAAACAATTACTGTCACTTGGTAAAATTGAGGAGGAAGTAAAATATTTACTGAAGCAGAAACTCTGGGGGGCAGTAGCCTGGGTTGTTTTCAGTTAACTAATGATGCCCATTGACACCCCACACCCACCTCGGTATTTATTTCAGAAGCAAAACAAACAAGTGTATGATTTCGATCTGTGATTCAAGAATATTCAAGGTTTTAGTTAAATCTACACATTGCTCATCGTGCCACTAACTAAAATGAGAAAAGATTCTTGCTTCAATGGCTTTCCATCCTCAGAATGCCTCCTACATTTGTTTTCAGTACATGCTTAAGAATGGTCTTGAAAGTACGCAAGAGAAGAGAGGACAAAAATAAAATTATACTGAAGCTGGGATCTCTCAGTCTCTTCCAGTTGCTGAGCAGCAGAATTAGGGCAAATATGTATCTTTTTTGTCCAAACCAGGACAAGTGGCATAAACTGGGACATCTTGGGCAGATTGTACATATGGTTGTCTTAGACATACTCAGCTTCTATCACATTCGAAGATGGGAAAGGGCTGGCAAAGATTAGGGCATCTGAAAAGTCAAAAGTTCTGCGGTTTGCATCCTCCTTGGTTTGAATTCAAGGGTCACAGATGTTGATCAAAATATTCACATTGCCAATATACACGAATTTCACTAGTTTGTAAGTATCAGGCGAGAGTGTTCAATAAATGACCTAGCAAATTAATCTATTTCCCCCCATTAGTTTCCGACTCTTTAGCATGACAATATCAGTTACCCTGTTCAAGCAAAGGCCAGACAAGCTGTGGAGCTGACGCATTCTGATTCCTCCTCGGAGAAGCATCTGTCTACTTACCGGTCCTCGCCATCCCCCACCCCTCCCGCCCCGCCCCTGGCCATCGCACCGTCCCCTCCTTGTTCCAACCAGGCCCCTATTTTTCAGTTCTTGCAGTACAATTAGAAGAAGTGAAAGAAGACCCTGATTTTCCAGAGGGACATGGCAGTCTGAAAAGGTAAAGATGTCTTCAACATCATTAGCAGTTCATCTTCTAAAACCTCAGGGCAGCCTCTAGGCAGCCCCTCCTGCAAACCACTCCCCCCCCTCCCCCAGCCACTCTTCTCTTTTGGTGTCGGCTTATCAAATTAATGAAGCCTATCTAGACGGGGAGGAAGTTGGGGCAGAAGACTGGCTTAAGAGTGATTCAAAGCAAGCCCCTCCTTCCCGTTAAAAAAGAAATACGAATAATCGGGGCGGGGGGGGTGTGTGTGTGTGACTAGAATTTCTTTCTTTCAGAATGAGAAGAGGACGGGGAAAGGGTGTTGGGGGTGGGGGTGGGCTGGGGGGTTGCTCCTAGATTGTCTCCTGGTTCCCTGAAGGAGGAGATGTCTATTTACTTTCCCTGACTGAACATTTGCATGTTAAAAAGGCGCAGTTCCTTTGTGGGCAGGATTTACCAGGGCCGCATTTTCTACTTGACAGAACAGAGTGCTGGGCTGGGGCTCCAGGTAAAGGATAAAGCAACTTCCTGACATTTCCTCTCACCTTTTTATAAGACAGTGCCCTCCCTCATACAGAGTCTCAGGGAGGCCAGGGTGGGATTTCTGCGACACTGTTTCTGAGGCCGGGGGGGGGGGGGGGGGGGGCCCATAGGAGACAGATCCCACCCAGCGGCCGTGGGCTGTGAGTGCCATTAGACCCTCCCCATTCCCCCAGATCTGGAGAGGCAATTTTCAGCGCGAGGTACAAAACACATCAACATCTCTCATCACGTCACTGACCTAAATATAGACAATGACTTCAAGGGGGAAGAAAGTTGCACATTCTTTTATACCTGCAAATGCAGAAGAGGTCTTCAAACCAGCACTGGCCGTGAGGAACAATAGAGAACCAGTCCGATGTGAAGGGAGAAGAGAGGAGAGAAGGGTGTTCTAGAATGAGGGCTGTGATAAGGCCATGACAGATTCTCAGCTAAATATCAATCCTCATTTGTAACCCGGGGCCCTGCGATATGGCCCTGGGGGTGGTTTTGTGGCCCTTGTCAGCTTTTCCAGGGGGAGGAAGGGGGCATGTGCCCTGGATCTGCCAGTCTGGTCTCTTCACTGGGTCAGGCAGGTCTCTGAGTCAAAGAAAGGGGCCACTTGACTGAGAAGCCATTTCCTTCCCATCGCAGAAGAGCGTGCTGTTGGTTTCTTTGTTGTTCTCAAGCGGAACGGCCATCCCTGGCAGCCACTTTTAGCCTTCCCTGATCCCAGCCTGCCACTTGAGCATCCTGACTCAAATTTTAGGCAAAACTCACAGAGGACTGGAAAGCTGATGTGGGTCAGCTCACTCGTTTGTGCCATGAGGGGCGTCCAGAAGGATTACTTTTCCCTCATAGTATGAACTCGCACTTGGGTAGAGTCTTTTAATGTTAAGTTCATAAGAATGCTTACCTTTTTATTAACTTGGGGATTATTCACCTGCTGGGTGAACAGAAGGGCCATATTAGAAGCTTTTATGAACACGAATCCTACCTATAACGAGGGACCTTGAGAAAGATACCTGAACAAAACACTTAAGTATGGAGAGAACGGGTGTTGTCAGCAATTAGGACACGACTGTGGGTAGTAATCAATCGCTGAGGAGAAGTCACATGTCTCTCACATATTTCTACTGCCCTTCCTGTTCACTCAGACAACTATCTGCATAAGAACAGCCTGTGTGGAGGCTCCCTGAGTAACATAATTGCCTGCTGTTAGGGAACCAGCAAGCACTTCAGGCTTAAGCTGTCCACAACTCCAGTATTTAGGCTGAAACACAAACTCATGCTCTTTTGTGTTAGCAAAGCGTCCACGAATGCAGCCATCGGTTTGTTTCTTCAGAGAGCACATATGTGACCATTGTAGGAACATATTATATCCTCACAAAAAGAGCCTTATCCTTTGGAAAAATAATAATGGAAAATCACAGAAAGAACACATCTTATACAAGATCATAAAAGGAAGCTAAAGGCACCACTACGAATGAAATAAAATGAAAACAGTGAAAAGAATCCCAATGAGAGTGGAGGACAAAAAAGATAGTAAACCAGAAGCTCTAGTTGAACACAACAATGAGGAAAGGTTTTGGCTAAGGCAGACCTGTATGTGCCCAAGATGAGTACAATCTCTGTGCAGGACAGTCTGGATAGCGACATCTCTGCTGCTTCCCTGGCACGGGGAACCCTGTGGGGCTCACTGCTCTTTTAAAATGTGACGCTGAATCAGAGCATGGAAAGCAGGGGGCTACACGGCCTCAGAATCAAAGACACTTGAAGGGTGACAGAAAAAACGGTTCTGGATTTCAAATACCAGTTTTAGGTTATCATAACCAGAACAGGACTCTAGATGCTTTATGATTTGTTAAAAAAAAAAAGAGAGAGAGAGAGATTCGCAGCAATGCTCTCCTTCAACAAAGACTGAATGCTGATAGTTTCTAAAAAAACACTGGGGGGAAGTTACTTGGAGATCCTGACACAGTAACAGGGCAGTCTTTCCAGAAAGTTTGCTTTTACTGGGGTTCTGCTTCTCCCCACAGTCCCTTGGAAGTATCCTCTCTGAGATAGGTGCATGCAATTAAAAATTACCAGCGACTAGAGGGGAAAAAAATAGACAATAATTTGGTCAAGAAGAAATATGCCCAGAGCCATTTTTTTCCAATCCAATATCTTCGTTAATTAAGCATTTTCCAACCTATGCTGAGAATACTAATAGTAATCTAATACTATACTACTCATTACTAATAAAACATATTTATGAAATGGAAATACAATGTGCCTATTTCCAAAATGTGGTTATAAATGACTTACTCTAAGCCACAATTTAAAATGGTTTGAGAAATGAGTCTTTAATAAAGAATTGATGAGGATGATGACTGCTGATAATAATTCTATTTGGTGAGATTATGTGGTTTGCTATGGCAATTTGAGCTGAGGTGATTGCCTCAAAATTTACTGCAAGTAACTAATATAGGGAAATTTAATTGATGATAAATACAGCGGTGGTATGTCAACTCTTGAAAAAGTGAGCATGTAATTGAAGAAGGCCAGCATCGTCTTGCCTGCTGATTATATTCAGTCATTATAGTGCTGTCAGGATGTTATTTGTCTGACATATCCGCACATAGTAGGGATTTAAAAAGTGAGTGAATAAGCACCTATAATTATTCCTCAATGTGGGTTCCTATATGCAATTATAGTTAATCATAAGCCCATTAACATTTAGAAAAAAACAATTACAATACGGCTCAGGATAGAGCCATGATGGTATTTGTAACAGTCAGTGAAGGAGATGTTCAGCATGCTCAGACAGCTTTGACACTAGGACACCCGGATCTGCCTGAGCTTTTTGAAAGGGGGACAGAGACTACCAGCAAACCCCTGCTGCCGTGGTATTACTACACTAATAGGTCAGGGTGTTTTGACTTGAGCAAAGCACTTGACATAACCTCTTTCACTGTTCTCTTGAATGAAGAGAGTTAAGTGTCCTAGCAGGTCTGTAGAACTATCATACACACATATAATCTTACTAAATACTAAGTACCGTCCTGGATGGTGAAACGCCACAGTAAAGGAAAACCCTGACCATCATGGAGTTGAGAGTCTAGGGAGGGCAAACAAATGAACCGCCAGTTAGATGCCACATAATAAAGGATACATATTGCGGTAACAGTGTGGTGTAGGTGCTTCAACGGGATGAAAGTTGACTGTGGGCCAGAGAAGGCTTTGCAGAAGGCGCAATTCTCTTTTCCTTAAAGTATATATATATATATATATATATATATATATTTTTTTTTAAGACTTATTTATTCACTTGAGAGAGCGAGAATGATAGAGAGAGAGTACATGAGAAGGGAGAGGGTCAGAGGGAGAAGCAGACTCCCCGCTGAGCAGGGAGCCCGATGCGGGACTCGATCCCGGGACTCCAGGATCATGACCTGAGCCGAAGGCAGTCGCTTGACCAACTGAGCCACCCAGGCGCCCCTTAAAGTATATTTTGATTGCTGATGAATTATGGTCTCTGTGTATAATCTAAAACCAAACCAAACCAAAAGAACACAAGGAGCGTTGGCTTCAAGGATTGGTTATGGGGTGGAAATCCTCGGCTAGGCCCCTCCCTCATGATCCTGACAGAGGCGATTCTTTTTTTGTTTGTTGGTTTTGCTTTCACCAGAAATACTTCTGTTTTTGTTTTTACTCTTTTTTTTTTTTTTAAAGATTTTATTTATTTGACAGAAAGAGACACAGCGAGAGAGGGAACACAAGCAGGGGGAGTGAGAGAGAGTGAAGCAGGCTCCCCGCTGAGCAGGGAGCCCGATGCGGGGCTCGATCCCAGGACCCTGGGATCATGACCTGAGCCGAAGGCAGACGCTTAACGACTGAGCCACCCAGGCGCCCCTCTTTTTACTCTTCTTGACTCTGTCCATTGGCGTGTATATTTTTCCTTTTTCTTTTCCTTTCTCTCCCATCCCTGTTTTAGTGAGATATAATTGACATACAGCACTGGATAAGATGAAGATGCACAGCATAATGATTTAATTTACATTGTGAAATTATTACCAACTTACCAAGTAAGTTTAGTTAACACCTATCATTTCATAAGATATTGAAAAAGAAAGAAGGAAAAAAAAGGTTTTTTTTTCCCCTTGTGACGAGTACTCTTGGTACCTACTCTCTTAACAACTTTGATATTTACCATACAGCAGCGTTAGCTCTAGGCCTCACGTTGTACGTTACATCCCTAGCACTTATTTATCTTACTACTATAAGTTTTATCTTTTGATCACCTTCCTCCAATTCCTTCACCCCCTCAGCCCCACCTATTTACGAAGTGGTGCTTGCCTTAAGCCTTTAAGGTCAAACAGAAGTTTAGGAGTCAGAGAAAGTGGGGCCAAAGCCTTCCAGGCAGAGAAATGGCCAGTATGAAGACATGAAGAACAGCTGTATTTGAGGAACTGCTGTGGGGGGTCCCAGAGGATGCCTGAGCGAGGGAAAGGAGATGAGGCTGTGAAGGTTGACAGGGGGCAGATGATGAAGTTGGATGACGTATCAAGGGGTCTGGATTCTACTGTGTGGTGATGGACAACCCCTGGAGAAATTTTGCTCTCCATTTGTATGAGTGATTTGTATACTGGTTTAGTGAGAAGAAAGAATGACAATTACAAGAAAAAAAAAATAAAGCTTAGCAGGCCAGGAAAGATGAGTATTAATACTTGAATACACAGATTCACAAATAAAACTGCTCTTGTACAGCACTGGGAAAGTCTTGTCTAAATGTGGTTCATATTAAAAGATTTAAGGCTTTTAATTGATGCAAGCACTTGGAAGCTGCAGACAAGTTGTGATGATTTTTACCAAACTCTGCATTGGTCAGATGACATTTGGGATCTTATAAACGGGTCTAGGAATCTTATTTTTTAGAAATGCATCAGTTATTATGAGCACGTCTGAGAGAGGACAACCTTTGTAACAAAGGGTTGGATAGTCGTGTCAATACAAGGAATAATGGAAAGAATTGGGAATGGCCAAGTTGGGAAGGAGAAGGTAGAGAAATAGGAAAGCTTTTGTTAGTTCTCTAAAGGCTGCATATTAAAAGGAGTAGATTTACCCTGTGTCACAACATCAGAACAAGGTGGAGGTGTGTGTGGAGACTGATTTCAGCTGAATGCAAGCAAGGACTTTCAGATCATTCCATATCCAAAAAATGGAAATGAATGACCAAGGACTTGATAGTCATCCTGACAAAGAATTTTGGAGGAAATTCTTGTTCTTGGCAAGAGGTTGAGCTAGATGACCTTGACAATCCTTTCTACCCCGAGATCCCATAAAGTTGTCAGTACAGCCTGGAGGTATCAGATGTTTGTAATTTCAAAGTAACCAATGGTCCCATATAATTTATATCTCTGAAAATCTAGTTCATGTTAAGATAATCACCAACTATTTTGCACACTGTGGTTTATGAGAAGAGTCAAAAAATAAGGCCTGATCCTACCAACTCTCCTTTCCTCAAGAAGGCACTCAACATGATCCCATGGACAATTACTGACCTCTTATGAAATTGCAGATTGATCCCAATTTGGCATTAGTTAGGAAGCAGAAATAATCAGAAATAGTTATATGAACAATGGAGCTTAAAATGTACTTTGAGGATACAAAAGAGTCCTTTGAACTATGAAACCAGAACAATCAAAGTGATATTGATAGAGCACGTGGAGCATATCGGGTACTCCACATTCTGGTTTCTAGGCTCTAAGAAGATTAGCAAAAAAGTGAGAATTTTCTTTTCCAAATTTGTACCGATGACAATAATGATCAACAAAATCCCTCAGAGAATAGGAGAGGTTTCAACTTTCATAAGGCAAGGGACCATCAATGAGGTCATGATGAGGAGGTTTCCAGTTACTTGTTCCTAAACCAGCAGAAGTATCAATTTCATACACCAGAGATCTACTTCTACCTATTATTTATTATAAAACCCTCAGGGTGAAAATTAACTTTAGACTGCTGTTTTAAATTTTTAATGATTTTTAAAAGCTCCAATGAAGGTCTCTGGCTCTGTTTGGGGCAAAATAACACCTAAACTCTTAAGATGAAAAATCTGGATTAACCAAATATTTTAAGATGCACTGACACCAAGTCCCAAACCCAACCCTGAGATCCCTATCAGAACCTCCAGAATGAGACAATCCTGTCTCAGTGCACTCTGTTCTTCCAGATGATAAACACACCATTCCCTGCTTATTAATAAAGGCATCATACACAGCAACATCTTCTATCACTGACCAAGAGGATGGGGCCTTGTTGATTCCAGTGACCAAGCAAGAACCAGAAGTGTACTTCTCACCTGAAAACTGCATGAAATATACATACACAATGGAACATAACCTTACACCCCGAACACGGGTCTTCTCTGGTGTGTGACCAAAGCCAAGATTCTGAGCATGCGGCCAGAAAAAAAAAAAAAAAAAGATCATTCAAACTGAACATGAGAAGCCAAGGAACAAAGACCAGCACCGTTCCCGGTTGACTCCCCACACATTTGAGTAAGGTTTGTTTTCCTCTAAATGGGTGGGAGACTCGAAAGAGGACTTGGGATGTAGTTACTGTCTGGACCTCTCCTCTCCCTCGAGAGTCTCGAGATGCAGTAAATACAGCAGGAGTTTTGCCTGGTATCTTCTTGCCAAAACTTCAGCCTCAAAAACTAAGGATGTACAAAAGTTATGGCTTAAAATATTTTTCTTTAAGAGGGAAGACCTTCATATTAAAATGAAACGTGTAGAAAAGCAGAGGTCCACGTGATCACATAATCTGTATAAACAAATAATCTTTTAAAGGTTGCTTGGTGATAAGTGTGAGTAGCCGATATCTGTGTGTCTCATCCCTCCATGACCAGCATGGGCCCTTTCTCTAAAATTTTACTAATAACCTAGGAAGGAGGGAGACACATCTCCTTTATTTCCAGTTAAGAGAAACAACAACAGGCCAGAGAGCATAACAGTAATTTATGATTTTGCTGGTGTATTATCATCCAGTAATAAGTGCAACTTGAAACTGCCAATTATCTCATAAGAGGGGTATCACCTTTCCTGCTGTGAATGACTATCTCAGTACATGTAGGTTCCGGCCCCTCGCTCTTCGGCAGGTCACCAGCAGAAAGGAGCCAGGGCAGCACAGAGGGAAAAAAACAAAAACAGTCAAGCCACAAACACTCAAGCTAGCCCAGCCTCTGGCTCGGGAACCAGGAGAAGGGCCAGAGGAAGATGAGAAAGAAAGGGGGCGGGGAGCAGCAAGGCGCTGCCTGGGGTAGCGGTCCGTAGGTCACACACACGCGGTGCCCGGCAGCAAACTCAGTTTACAAAGAGACATCTGTTCCATTACTCCAATGCATTGTGGCTAATTACATCCTGGCCGGTCTGTGAAATGACAGCCACTTATTCTCCAGTGAACCGTAAAATCTGTACATGTTCGATTCGGGGAGTGGGAGAGCAGAGGAGTGGGGCAGCCAAGGGGAAAGAGAAAAGCCAGGAGAAAACCGAAGAAATCACGCTTTCTGGAGAGCCAGTCCTGGTTCTCCCGGCAGGAAGAGGATGAGAAACAGGGCTTCCACTCGGAGTTCAGAGGCCCCAAGTTTAAGATGAAAGAATTTGTTCCCCCAGCTGTTGCTTTTCCTTCCTAGGCAAAGACCGCAGTGCCGGGGTGGGGGCGGGGCAGGTGGGGGGTGGCTCGCAGCTCTCCATCATCATTACCCCAGGGTTGTGGCTTGGGGACAAACCGACTTGCCCATTTGCTTCAGTCTCCAGGGCCTTGTAAAAAGAGGCAGCTGGTCAGAACCAGGGTGAGGCTGCTGATGGGGAGGGGGTGGGGGTTCTCCTTTAAGCTCTCAGGAAAGTAAATAGCTGCATCCATTCTCACACGGGGACCCTGTGTGAAAGCGAAGCATCTCTGATAGATTGTGGGTGGGGGGTGGGCTTCCTGAAGAGTGGGAAGAAATCTACACTAAAGATTTTTAAGAAGAAAAATCAGGGAGAGAAGCTGGGTGGGGAGGGGAATAAAAAAGATGCTCCCCCTTGCTTTTGGTTGACATTAAACTTGGTCCTAAGGAAAATCCAAAATCACTTATGCAACCTGGTGATGGGTACGGGGGAAACAGAAATGGAAAACAGAGCACACTGCCATTTTGAAATTAGACTTCAATCCACCGTGGGTTTTAATGGGAAACTTATCTTCATTCTTACACAAAAGCTTTCTGCCTAAGGATTTATACACTTCTATCAGAATTTGTATTAAGCAGCTGATGATGTTATGGGTTTCTAGTGTGGTTAAGCATTGATCTTTCATCCCCTTGGAACAATACTATCTTCTGTGGATCACACCGCTGGCTTGAAGGATCTGGCATCTCTCTGGAGGGGAGGGTTACCCTGCAGTTTCTACTTGCTATCACCACTAGACACAGCTTGTTCCCACTCTTGGGCACCCAAGCTGCCACCCCAGCCAGGGCTGTCTGGAAAACAGTGTTTCTCAAGCTTGGTTCTGATTCAGGAGGTCCTGAGTGCGGCCTGAGCTTCTACCCTTCTAGCAAGTTCCAAAGTGAAGCTGAGGCTGCTGGCTCCATGGAGAGCAGCAAACCTCTAAAATGCACCCCCCCCCCCGCAATATACATACACACTTCCGCCCAATATTAGTTGGGCTAGTGTGGAGGAGCGGTGGAATAAAGCAGAGCGGGTTGGATATGAAGAAGCACATATAAGCACTGTCATTTTCACAACTCTGTACTGACAACACAGATCATCAAAGGGTGACCATCCCTTTTTGGGTGAGACCAGAGGGGAATTAAGTATAGTTAAAGAGCAGGTGTGAAACATGAAATAGCCCTGATTTTATTTTTTACTCCAAGAAGTTAATGTTGTTCAGTTCACAGGGGAAAACGTAATCTTAAAAGAGTCCTGGGCTTTTAAACCCACGTTCCACCAATACATTTCCAGTTGGGCGAAGAAGCACACAGCTCTGGCAAAAATCCCAGTTGTAGGGACAGGGGAAAAAGGTAAGGGAATCTCCCCTCTTCTGATGTGTGTTCTTGCATATAGTAATTGGGATTTAAATTAAAGTTAACTGAAGTTTAAAGTAACCGTCTTCGCTAAGCGCAGGGGCTCAGGGAGAGAGCCGACCCTTTCAGCCCAGCTCTGAGAAGGCCCCAGGTGCTAGCCAGCAGCTCAAGTACTCTTGGTTGCAAGCATGTTTATATTTCTGTCCCGTGTGGTGGTGACTGAGTTTTAGCTTATGTCAGGGAGCCTGATAGGACATTATAAATACCAAGTGTTCAATGAATGTTGCCGACTGACTGAAGATTCCCGAGTTCAGCTTTATTACTTGAGTGTCCTAAGACTGATTTCATTTTGGTGTTTGCTGTATTCCTTCCAGAGTCTGAACCTATGGGTCTGTATGAAGCAGAAAGCTATGAGTAGCTTGTAACACGTTTGCAGGCCCTCCCAGCAGTGGGGGGCACCATACAGATACCCAAGACAACTAGTTTCCAGGTTCACATGCCTGGAAAATAGTTTTAAGGCTGAAAGGAGCCTAGAAATGATCGAATTCGGCCTCCCCATTTTACCAATGTGGACCGTCCCCATTCTACTCAGTGACCTATGGTCACTGAGACAAAATGAGTAACTGGGCGCCGTCAGCTCCTTGACATGAACCCAATCTTCCTAAATCTCATTTGGGGGTTTTTCTATTACATCCTGCTGCTTCTCACCCAGGTTTAATACAACTTTTCCAAAGAGGCCTTTCATTTCCTTCCTGCAACAACAGAAGAGTCAAATATTATTTCCAAGAAGGAGGAACATACTGAGGCTCCAAAGAAGCGAATCTAAATGCAAAATTTTAAGAAAAATGCCACCTGTACAATGGAAAAGAGAATAACCTTATAATTCAGGGAGCTGATCCTCAGGAACGCGTTTTTCTGCTTACCGTTGAAGGTAAGGAAGCCCCGGCTGAGGTGACCTGGGGCTGCAGCAGAGGATGCTACTGGGGTTCTGTGAGAGAGAGCAGACCACACAGAACGTTAGCCTGGAAGCCAGGAGACATGGTGGATCACCGTGGCCCTTGGTGATCCAGGGCTGACATGCCTGTAAGAAGACGTCAAGACTCACTGTTCCGTCTCCTTACTTAAACAGCAGTTTCTATAGATAAACCACATTAGAAAATGCACCCAAATAATAGGTACATAAATAAACAGATACATACAAATAGGAGCAGAAAGGTGTTAAAGAGACCAGACAAACACTTACATTTTGGCCACTCAGTTTGTCTGCTTTACACTCCTACCATCTGCCAACTTATCAATAAAAGCAACAAATCTAGAAAGGGCAGTTGGGGGAAACATAGCAATACTATAAAATCCCAGGCCCACATGGTATAAGATGACACAAGCAGGCGTTCGGCTGGTGATAAGAAATACCCTCAGAGGGTTGTTAGAACATTTCTAATTCAAAACAACAGTGATAATCAACTTTATTCAATTATCCACTTCTGCTGTCTTGACGCCATGGTTGGGGGCGGTCAGATTACCAATTAAAAATGGAATACCACAGTTCCAGCAAGCAAGCCCCAGGGGCTTAGCAAGTGTTAGAGCCCTCCTTTGATAGGATAGTGAGGGGCCCTTCTTGGCAGTCTGACACCTGTGCATTTCTCTAAAGGCCAAGGAATGCTGGAGAGCTTGGACTAACTTTATTCTCGGTGGAATAGTTCATTATTCTCACTTTCAAAACAATACTGTTTTTATTATGATTCAACTATTTCTCCAAGAAGGCAGGAGGTACTTACAGATCTTTCATTTGCTGAAGGTTACTAACCCTTGCCCTACCCTGACTGCAATCTCTTTTCCAACAAGAGCACAGTTCAGCTCTGAGATGGGAGAAGATCTTTCTCCTACGTTGCATTGCAATTATTTTATAATGCTATTAATTGTAAGGATAATAAAAACTGTTTCAGCTGAACAAAAACTGTGTTGTCTTGTCTGCATTAGATGAAAAGAATGGAGGATAGGCTGACTGAAAGATCTGTCCATTTTAGCTTATACTCCCAGTAAGGGGATGGTCTGGCTAGGCAAAGACTGGATTTGTGGTACATTTTCCTGGATCATCATTACTGGGGTGATGGAAGGTGCTGGAGGCTGCCTTGTTCATACCTCTCTAACACGTCTTCCTCTGGCTCCAAGGCTACTCTTAATAGTCATATTAGTATGTGTGTGAATCTACTATTAATTTTCAACCAGGCACTAGATTTTTAACTTTCTTTTTTGGGCTGTTTCCCCCCAAATGCTGCATTTCAGCAGTATTTCCCTACCCCACAGGTATGTACCTACTCCACAGAGTCCTTCCTTCCCTCCTGTCTAGTATCATTTTGAGCCTAATTTTGGGGAGGACAACACCCATTAGATATTGTTCAGTCGTTCTTTTTCTTCACCTTTGAGCACCCCTGCGTGGTCCATTGAACTAGTTTGGGAAAAGCAAGAGGTCTTTCTTAGAAAAAGGAATCCTAGGCTCAGTAAAACGCATTTCTGAGAACAGGAAATTCTGGAGGTGTTGCTGTTCAGGTCCCTGAGTATAAAATTTTTATTTTTGGTTCTTTTACTCATTTGCTTTTTCCATTTTTTTTCCTTGTAAAATGGGCGTATTGTCTAAATTTTCTATAGGAAAAATGGTGTTATGTTTAGGACAAGGTACTGTTCTTCGCATTCTAGTTCCTTTCACCTTACGACAGAAAAACCATTATTATTAAACACTCACTGCCACTTAAAAAGCATCCCCCTAGAACCAAGATGCGGTATGCACCTTGCCGCCCTGACTAATAATGGTGAGGTTAATGACGGAGTTGTGGCTTGCTTGGCCACTTCATACAGTGTCGGTGACATAGCTCTAAATAAATTTCTGAGGTCTTCTGACCTGTGGCTGAAGTCACTTGAAAACATTCACTCTAAACAATCAGGTGCGCTAAGTGCCCAGCCCCAGCCAAATTCTCAATAAAGCTGAACTGCCTTTTCAGGGAGCAGATTTCTGGAAGCCAGGTGGCCTGCACATCTGCAAGTCTGGCTTGAGGACACCATTTGCAATCAAGAACCTTCTGGCATCGTTCCTTGTCAGAGCAGACTGTGATCCCCACACGTGCCCCTCCCCACTCCTTACAGGGAACGAGGTCTGCTTGAAGAGAATCAAACAGAAGCATGTAAGTCTCAGTTGGCACAGAAAGTTCATTGCTGTCCACCAACACACAAATCAGATCCTACAAGAGCGAGGGGGTCAAGGGCTGAAGCCCTCTGGAGACACCTTCTTTACCAGAATGGGAGTTAAGAATCAATTGCTTTTGGCATGTTACCCACAATCTTTCAAATCCGAATAATCGCAAACCAGCTCATCTTCACCTTGAATCTACCGATCTCTTCTTTTTTAAAAATGGAGGGCCCTTTTGTTGGCATTCTTTCTGTACCTCCCTCAAGAGGAACTGCATTTGGGAGCTGATATGCAGTGAGTGTGTACACCCAGCATGTGTTTTCTCGTTCCCACCCTACATTGTTTGTTGAAATAAATATGGAAATAAGCCCGAGCAAGACAGCCAAGCCAGCCAAACTGAAATAAATTCATCACTCATGGGCTCTCAAGGGAAGGAAACCGTGCATTTTTTTTCTAAATGATTATTTCTGAAGCACTGAAGGAATGGCTATATCACTAATGAGGCCTGTGCGCCATGACTGCTGATTATAAATGACCTGCAAAGAGACAAGGAGATGGTGGCTAGGAAGGGGAACCGCTGGGAAGGGGCCGGGGCAGGAGCTGTGGGCGCAGGCCGCTGGTGGTGGCCAGCAGGAGAGAGGAGTACCCGGAATCAAGCCCCCTGCCCCGCCTCTCTGATCCAGCACTGAGTCCCCCAGAAGAGCATGGGGCTTACTCCGTGTAGATTCAGGTGAATGGAAAGGTGTCAAAAGTGCCCCAAGGATAGACAAGCGTCCCGTGTATGGGTGCTTATGTCCCCACGAACATCTCTCTACTCCTGTGCATGGAAGTTCTTGGCAGCATCCCAGGCCCTGGAAGAGACCCGGATGGGGATGACAGTGACACGCACACCACACAAAGCCACTCAATGTTGCCATGGCTCCTGGCCCCCGAGATCGTGTCTTGACGGCTAGGTCCCGGGGATACAGGAAAAGAAGGTGTAAGCACTGTTCATGAGACGCGATCCCTCCCGGAGCTGGGGAATTCCGCGACAGGCTGACAACAAGGAACTTGCAAACGGGGTATCACAATGCTTGGATGGAGAGAGCCCCGACAGACCCCGAGGAAACCTCTCCTCTGAGCTTCGTGATTCAGTGGCACTCCTATGTTGTACGATGTGCTTTAAGAAAATGCCCAAACATCTCCTGGTGTGACCTGATGAGAATCACTCAGGAGAACCCGCCGGGCAATGTTAACAGCAGCAGCTAGAAGGCCCGGCAAGGAATATTCTCGACAAATGAAATGACCCAGTCTCCAAGCGCAAGGGCAGAATGACATGGTAGTTGCTTTGTAAGATGAGTGTAAAATCAGGAAGTCTTGGAGATCTGATGTACAGCATGGAGACTGTAATTAATAATACTGTACTGCATATTTGAAAGTTGCTAAGATAGTAGATCTTAAAAGTCCTCAGCACAAGAAAAAAAATTTTTTTTTGGTAACTGTATATGGTGACGGATGGTAACTAGACTTATTGCGGTGATCATTTGATAATGTGTACAAATACTGTACACCTGAAACTAACATAATGTTGTATGTCAATTATACCTCAACGAAAAATAAATAAAATGGGGGTATTATTTAACCCAAGGAAATGCGCTAATTATCTTTACATCCTTATGGAAAGGTAGAGGCGGAAGGGAGCTTCTGCAGTCGGTCAAACAAAGACACCGTGGCAGGGCATGAGATAGATTAGCGATGCATGGTGCTGCCAGAGGTTCCTGAACTTACGGAAGATGGTTGCTCTCTTTGCCCTTGGCAGCAGCGTGCTCTACGGAACGCTCTGATGGGGCCGCACAGGCATCTTCTCATCTGTCCTGTACCTTCTTCTGCATGTGCATTCAAGGGTGGGGAGTCCTATGTGGCCAGAGTGAAGACCTGGGCTCCAGCTCTCGCTTCGACGAGCGCTCTAGCTCTTCTAGGTTATCAGCAACCGGTCCGGTCACGGTGATCGTGAATGAACCAAGGATTCTGGAATATCACGCTCCATCTCCTACAAGTCCATAGGGATAACAACACTAGAACCAAAAGACATGAGTTCGATCTAGTCACCAAATGTGTCAAAGCAATACTTATAAAAAAAAAAAAGGAGGAAAAAGAAGGAAACCAAAGACAAAGTCTAAAGTTCCACTCAGTTGACTTCCGCTTTTCAGCCTCGTTTGCTGCAGGAAGAGACACGCGCGCACTTCACTCCCTCTCTGCAGCCCTCCTGGGCAACAAAGAGCGGTAGGGTTGGCAAAGAGAAAAGCCACACACAGCAGGCCCCAACATTCCCTTTCTTCTTCACTGGGGTGAAGGCTATTTCCAGACCTCGCTTTCTCTCTCATCTTCTCCACGCATGGTCAAAGAATAAACAGGGGTTCTCGAATAATCCTACCGAAGAGAAGAATTAAAAGTCACCCATTCCGAGATGCAAGCTCCTTGCCTTGCCGCTTCCAACAGAGGAGCAGAGAGAATCCCACCAGATGCCGCCTCACTATCGTCTAATGAGTCTGACCCCCGGCCGCAGCTCTAAAAGGGGGCAGCAGCGTGTCAGTGTAAACAGCTAAACCTAGTGTCATGTCAAGTGGTAACAAGGCCACTGCTGGGTTTTTTTTACAAGCGCTGTGCACTTAGCAGATAAAAATGAGCATCCTATCGCTGGCCTCCACGAGTCACACTTATCAACAGTGAGAAGAAACAATGCTTTGTTTGATAGGTGTTACTTGGTGCCAGTGATAGGAAGGCACGTTGCTTACAGGCTGCCCATTAGCATGATGAAAAGGCAAGGAACAGTTGCATTAACAGAATCTTTCTGCATGTGTCCACTGGTAAGCAGTTCAGGGCTTCCTGATGTTCCCGCCAATAAAGAGAACTAATTACCCTCCACAGTGCCACCTGGGCTTGAGACAACCCATGTCAGGAAGGGGCTTTGACAAACACATTTATTTGTCCAGGACCAAGTCCAGGGCCAGCAACCTCCATTCTTCCTGGTATCACAGTGGAGCCAGATGCACACAAGATCAATAAAAGGTCCCGAGTTCACTGCAGGCTGTGGGCAGTACCTGCAGACAAGGCGTCCCCTGGGAGGACGGAGGCTTCCAGCCACGGCGGGGGTGATGCGATCACAGCCCGCCCGGACTACAGCTCTGCTCGGGCACCGTGACTGGACACTGAGCTGCAAGTTCTCATTTGAAGAGAGTGGTGAGGTTTGAAAGACGTCAGACAGCGAAGGGGAGTTGAAAAGAAGGGAGGGGTGTTTTATTGATGCTAAAGCCCTTGCTTTTTAACAGAAGCATTGTAAGCAGATAAATACTGATTGACACTATTATCCCTCATTTCACATGCAAGGAAACTAGAGTACAGAGGAGGTGACCATATCGCGTATCTGGAAAAAGGAAGAGAAACAGCATTTACTGAGCACCTAGTATGTACCAGTTATTTTCACATACATTATCTGCTTTGATGATTTCCACACTCCTAGGATGTAGGATTTCTAGACATGCATACACAGATGCACACACACACACACACAGGCTGAGGAAAGTGAGGCTTAGAGATTAATCAACTTGCTCAAAATCACACCCCTAGGGCTGGATTCACACTTCCATCCATCGGACTTGAAAGTCCCTGCTCATTCCACACCAAGCTGTCAATGCCGAGCACCCAGCCTGTGCAAGAAGCCAGGTGATCGGATTTTTGGAGTTCCTGGAGTCCCTTTCTCAAGCTGCTGGAGCGTTCAGGGAGCTCTCCGGCTGTCTCTGGTCCCGTGCCGTCAGTGAGGCTTTACCGCGGCAAATAGCCCGCCTCCTTTTGTTAGTTGCAGACACTTTCTTCACCTTCTTCCTCTAAAGAAAAGGTAGGACTGAAACTATAACTACTGGCTTCTGTTCTTCCCCAAAGCTCTGTGTGTATCCATTTGATAATGGGGCTCTGACAACTACCTTCTTTCCCTCAACCGGACTCCTCGGTGTACTGTCCATCTCAGCACACAACAGAGACAACACGCCTGTCTTTCTCCGAAAGGCAAGTGTGATACTAAGACATGTCTCCTTTCTGGCTACCTGTGCTCATGTTTAAAAAACACAGCAGACGGTAACTTGGAATATCACCATTTTAGACTTACTACTCAGTTCCAGTACAGGGAGGTTCAGTGTTTCAAAAGCCTTGAACTAAAACGCCGACTTACCGTCAGGTCTTAATTACCCATGTTTAAGGACAATGCAAAAACAAAACCAAAAACCCGGTTAGTTTAATATTCATGATAATTTCACCTAGCCCGTATGTTTACCTTCTCAATTCATCAAATCTTATGTCTGAGAGAAATTTATGGACTGCCTATTCATAGATATAGGTAATTATATATAGTTGGTATTTTTCTAGAAGTTACTCATAAAGTACCTTAATTTGTTTGCATTTTCTAATGAAATGGCTACTATCCCGAGTTTAACAGTCAAAACTCTCCTGCTCGGTCTGGTCCCATCCTAGTCTGGATCCCAGCTGTTTCGTGGTGGGAACCTCCCCTCATTTCCCTAGACCTCACTCAAAGGCCTGATGAGGCAACCTCCTGTGGGCGGCATTATGGCCACGGAGAAACAGCCCACCCAGCGAAGGAGAAAGCTTTGCCCACAGGGCCCCTGGGAGGTGCCATTTTCGTCTTCTATTGCACTGCACTGACATTTTTAAATTATAATGACTCCATATCCCAAATGAGTCCTAAGAACATTCTGAATCAGCTAATTAATAAATCAATTGCTCTTCAGTATGGCATTTATCAAATTCACAACTAATATGTGAGGTGAGGTTAGAGGGGAAATCTGCAGCTGCTACACCACTGGTAGAATCCGTTTATGTAGGACCAGCTTGTTCCAAAACTGTCACCACACTCTGGCTATAAGTTAAGCACCTTCAAGTATCTATGCATACTATTTGAGTCCGTTGAGGCACAATTTCATCGAAGGAGACAACAACTTACAGAGTAACGAGTAGCTGCTTGAAAGAAGGAAGAACAGGAGCATCCCTACTAATCAGACACTTGGTGTCCCATATGGTGGTAGTAATTGAAACATCGTTCTGGTCACACTGTTGAACTAAGATTAAAATCAATTAGATGCCACTGTTTAGATGTTGGTGGCATTCTGGTGTCTTTATCTTGTTCATTAGGCACACATATGGAATGGGGATTGACAATACCAAGCTGGGCATACTCCATCTCAGAGAGTAGACCATTGGTGAACTTCTCAGTTTCTTAAGACCCGAATCTTTTCCTATAGGCTTCAGAATCACCGCCAACACATTTGGAATCGGTCATGACAATGGGACTGTCAGAGCTCTTAATTGTCTACCTAGAGCCCTGTACAATCTCCATTTCTCCATCCTACACTGTACCCTCCCCATCAACACAGCCAACTGCCCTTCTTTTCATGCCGCCAAGGGGCTGGCATTGACAGTGTGGGTGGGAGAGGGCAAGTATGGGAAAACAGCCCAGATGTGCAGGCCTTCAACAGTGACACGATATGAAGCTGGACTGGAAGAGAGCAGAGGGGCAGAGAGCCCCTGCTCAGAGGCCAGAGGTCTGGGCAAAAGCCTGTCACTGGTTTAGTCCAATTCTGGCCCACATCATTTACCCTCTTTTCCTTCTTTATATCATTGTGAACATGCTTTTTCTCCTGGAGGGGACTTTTCTTCTTTTTTTTTAAAGAAGAGATAATGGGTGTTGGCCGTTCAGTCAAATGGTTACTCAAGCCTCATGCCTCCCAGAATCCCATCCTGAGGGCAGATATCAAGAAGAGAGTATATGTGTGGAGAATCAGCAATGCCACTGTCTAACAGAGATGACAGTCAAAGAAGAAAGAAGATGGAAGGGGAGAAATGGGGGCGAGAAAGACAAGGGGAAGGAATCAGACACGTGGCAGCGCTAGACAGAGTATATAGAGGGCGCACCAATGCTGAAATGGGAAAAGACATAAATTAAGAATGAAAATAGAGAAGAGTGTCTTTATCCAAGGTCAGGGTGTCTGAATCAGGTCAACTTGGCAGAGATAGCCAGGCAGGAATGAAAGTTAGCAAAACGAAGTGCAAGGAAATCGTATTTTGTTGTATGACAAGTTCATTTCTGAGCACCAAGACGTCAGAAAGTTTCCATTAATGCCTGTATTCTCTTCATGACTGTACTGAGATCTCACACATTAAGTGCTATCTAGAATTAGACCGACTTGAGACCAAGACAAAGCAGGAAACCGCTATGAATACAACTTTACTCATCTCAGTGTTTTTGGATTTAAAACAGATGCTTAACTGAACTAAAGCATTTGTGATGTGATTCTTTTCTATTTTGTAGTCCCATTTATAAATCTACAGTAAGTGGTATATAATCATTTCATTGGTACCACCATCTCCTATGCCCGACACTATGATAATTCTGAAATACAAACTGAATAAATACATAGGTAGGTCATTTTCAAAAAGATTTTTATTTGCTCAACAGATTGAATCTGTGCTGTGGTAAAATTACAGTTGGTTAAGCAAATCTTGAGTCAGACTAAGGTTTACCAGGGTGATGTTGATCCTTAACCTGTTAGTCTAGAATATAGTTTTAGGAGCCAGAAGAAATTCCAACATCCATATAAACAGAGAATTCACAGAGCTTGAAATGCCCCAAGCAGACTTTCTTATAGTTATTTGTGACAGTCTGACAGTGACGAAAAAAAAAAAAAAATCAGGAGCTGGAATGCTTTCTCCCCCACTTTGTGGCTGACTTTATGCAAGACTTCATAGATCATCTTGTGCCTTAATTTTTCTTTCTGCAGATTGCCAGGAGCCTTGTCGACTAGATTATAGATTATAATGAGCTAGCATTCAACCTTATTTTTATTTTACTAGCCAGAGTCTGTCACCAAACTAAGCATTTTTGTCTGTAAGAGGAAGAGTTTAAGAAATAAATGATCTATTAATATTTTAAATATTATTTTCTACTTACAGATGTATTTTAAAATAGTCATTAGTTTGCGACTTTTGGTGGCAGATAGAGCTTTTCCCTGCAGCTGCAGTCCTTAAGACATAGCTCCATTTAAACATGTTTGCTTCTCCTCTATACTTAAAAATACCAATTGGGTGGCTTCATCAGGATATCCTGTAATTTAGAAAATCAAGGTGATTCATTTTTATATTTTGGAGGAAAACCGTGTGGTTTTCCCCATGCAGCTACCGATCCATGTCACAGCTCTTTGAGAGCAGAAAGGCAGTGGGGATTTGGCAGTGGGGGCAGGAGGGACCCAAAACTGTATAATAAGACTGGATGGATCTGCTTTTTCTCACACCATTCAATAAGATTTTCACAGTTCACACTTAGGATTTTCTGAGTCTAGGCAGGCCAGAGACTGAGTAATGGAACTGAGCTCTAACTGACTTGCAAATGGGTATAAATATCACTACTTAAATCTCTCTGTGTTCTTCCTTCCCTCCCTCCCCCCCGCATCCTCCCTCCATTATTCAGGCTGTGTAAGATTAGAACATTTAAAAAGACATACAGTGTTCTTTTTTCCCGATCAGTATAGATTGTTATCAGTCTAGGTAAGTGTGGAAAGTGGGGCGGCCAAGGGCAGAAGGGAGAGAACAAGATGGCTCACTGATCCAATCTGCTGGGCAAATCACAAAAATATTTTTGTAAGTGGTTCCTGCAAGAATCACAAGGGATTACATAATGCCTGTTTTAAATGTGTTTTCCATGCATACCTGACACTGTCATTTTCTCTCAAGGACTCCTGGCAGCTCAGATAATGGGCAAGGGTTAGGTAAGCTGGAACACCTTTCCTGGGCCTCTGTACACAGCCTCTTAAATATGATTTAGAGAGTTGGGAATGATTAAGGAACAAGGTGCCATGGCGGGACCAGGCGCCTGACTGTGCTGGTCAACTGTTGGAGCGAAGCACAGAAAACAGAAACCTTCCAACACACTGCCCAACCATGCCTAGCTGCTCATCGCCACACTCCTGGTAATGACAGGAAACACACTTCACCTGATTATGGGGACACAGAATACACGGCTGCGCTATTGTTGTGGAAGTCTCGCTTGAAAGAGAAAGCTAATCTGGAGGCATGAAACGACTGGAGGGCCAGGCCAGGCTCACAAAGCCGGGCCCCCTCACGAGCAGAAATTCCTGTCTGCGTGGGACTCGGAAAGAAACGGAACTGGGGATATTTTGTTTGTTTGTCTCCTCGCTCGTATGTTTGATCTGGGCAAGAGGCTGTTTTAGGGATCTCCAATCTCATCTGTTTGATTTGTTTTTCTCTTAAGCATGTGTGCTTAGTAAATTATATATGGTAAGCGACCCTGGGGTATGCCATCCCATCTCTTTTAATACACTTTTCCATTCTGACAAGGAGCTTCAGTGGCTTGGAATAATCCTCTTCAATTGACAAAAGCAGCCCCCAATTTCTAAGTTTTTAAACCATTAGTGGCTGATCAGTTGCAACAAACAGGCTGCCGCCGCCACTGCTGCACCTAATGATTGAATTTTAAATATTCATGATGGATGGATGTCTGTGTGTGAGCAGAACTGACAGCATCGACGGCAGCTTCTCACCAGGGCACCGTTAAAGCCGAGCAGAAGCTGCATATGTCAGACATTTCCCGGCTAAATATTCCAGTCATTAAAAAAATTATTCTATCATACAGATTGAGCAGCATTAAGGAGTGAGATCTATACGTCTACAAATGCACAATATCGAAATGGGCAGAACCCTTCCCTCAAAAACAATCCTTTAATCACTAAAAAAAAACCAAACCCCACTGAACACACCAGCAATTTTGATAGTGGTTATGTTGGGGTGTTGTGATTTTTGGTGGTCTAAATTTTCTTATTTTTGCTTCTCTGTGTTTTCAAAAGCATTTTCTACAAAAAACGTACATTGTTTTTGCAATAAAAGCTCACCTGAAAAACCCCATGCTAAGCAAAATAACTATCATACGATTTTGACCGATAAAAAAAAAAATTCTTCATTGAGAAACATGCACCGATAGCTTATACAAATAAACATGGAAGAGGAGAAGAAAGTAAGTTATGTCTAAGTTTCATCTGTAAGTGGGAAGCGAGATCTATTTTTGCTCTAAGAAAAAGAGCAAAGACAAATGAATTTTTAGAGGAAATTCAACAGAGAGGCTATAGTGGGACATACTATGCCTTATGTGATGAAATGACACCAAGTGTGTTCTTTGGTCATTATTTGTGGCTGAGATTATAAACCATTGAGAGAAACTAGCTGAGCTGAAAAATGCCCTCTATTTTGATCTACTAGGATGAGCCCCTGTTTCTTTCTTGTTTCTTTCTTTTCTGTTCCCTTTTAACTGTTCTTTCCTGGAAATGTCCTTCCTGACTTACATATTTAAACATTATTAAATCACACTGTTTCTTGCGTTGTACATTCATGTCATCCTTGTTCAAATGGACACACATTTAGTAGTATTTATGACCACCCCGATCACAGGAAAAGGAAAGAAATAATGAACAAGCACATGTATCACAGAGAGCCAAACGAGATATAGTTAAATTGCTCCGTGTGTGAACACTTCAGTCATTCTGTAATAAGATTCTTTAGTTCTCCAGACCAGTGACTAAGTGGTTAAAAGAGAAACTGTATTAACTGCTTGGCTCTGATTAGTCCTTAGAAACTTCCTGTAGAAAAGGATTAGAGTAAATACATTGAAAGGAGGGCCCAGATTCTGTGTCTACAAGAAACATGGTGGCGGGGGCGGGGGTGGGGGTGGGGGTGGGGGGGTAGAAATAAGACAAGGTCTGACCTCCTGGCTGATAAATGGTTTAAACTGTACAACCAGCTTTGGCTCCTCCCAGTTATGAGGTTAGATCGCGAGTTTGCGCAGAAGAAAGAGAAACAGCAGGGATGGGAAATGATGAAGGCAAAAGTAGCCTCACTGGAAAAACCAGTTGTAAATTTTGAGTCTGAAAATCATGTGCCTCCTAACAATAATGTGCTTGGTAGCAAGAACATCCCCAAATACAGACTAGTTGACTCAAATGAGAGCCACTGTAACTTAACTGCTCGGCTTTTCATTTGTCATGTTTGCTCTGTCCTATCAAAGTACCCCTTTACAGTTCATCTGTGGTTCAGCTCCTTTCTTTGAAATTTTACATAAAATTCTGAAAGCCCTCTCTTCTATAATTGTTAACATTTAAAATAATATTTGGTATTTAGAGAAGTTATGCAGACAACTATCTCTTAAGAAAATATGGCTTAGTATGCTTATTGGAAACAAAATGACATATGGGCCTTTACCCTATATATAAAACGACGTGTTCCGTGACTTAGGTGAGATTTTACAGATGAACAGAGCTATTGGCATTGTAGACCATCTTTTTAGATGGCTTAAAATTCTCCCTTGCCTAAAACCCAATTTTATTTAGATTCAGTGTTTTTTTTTCCCCCATTCTTCTAGATTCCGTGCATTTGTAGCTAGCTGTCCTGTAGCTTGTATCAGGATAAAAAAAAGATGAACAAGTAGCAATTTATGAATTCTAAGGTTCAACATGGTTCTGTGTAAAAAAGAAGTCAACATTTAAACAATGACAAAACGCAATCCTAAGAGATAGCTTCAAGTCATCATTACTGTCTTAGCACTCTGTTCATCCAGTTAATCTCATTGTGTGTAATAAAAATGACCACACCTCCTGATTTGCCCAGGACATTCCTGGCTTAGAGTGGTTGTCCTGGTGATCCGTTTGGTTAGTGCCCCTTTTCACCCTCGGAAGAATCCTGGTTTGGATGATAAATTAGATGGAATTGTTTGAGGTTTTCCATGAGCTAACAAGATAAGCGAGATTGTGTTGTCAACATTTAGCACCGGGACAAACCTCAACCTCATTATTTCCTTTGCTTCCAAAAAGACTGTTGAGAGAATAAAGCTTTTGCTGTACATATATATATATATATACCCATGCTAAAACAGAGAGAACTATTTGCAGATGAAAAAAGAAGAGTGCATTCTACCAAAATGTAGAATATGGTCAACCCTAGAAGATTACCCATATTTTAAGAGCCCCTTTCTGGAAAAGTGGGAAATTGTGGTAGTTTTAGATGGAATGTCTTTGGATTTTAAACTTTCATTCCATTGGCGATTTGGGTTCCAGAACTTTCTCTAATTACATTTTCCTTTCAAATACTGTCCCTTTGAGTGTCTTCTTTCTGAAGGTAGCAAATGGTCATATAATCCTGCAGACTCCTCACTGGGGTTCCTAGAACTAAGTAGAACTAGGAACTGAAGTCCAACCTCTTCTCAGATACATCAGACTTATGACAAACCAACTTCTTTTGGCTCATGCCTGCTATTGGCTAGCAGGTTTGGCATCACAGACTTAATATGCCACTTGAACTCCTTTCTCCTTCTCCAGAGTTTTTTGAGACTCCTCAAAGGAAGGCTAGCTTCCTCTCACTCTGAAAATCCAATTTATATTGCCAATGCCCAAGGCTGTAAATGCTGAGGCTTGGAGGGAAATACGGGAGAAAAGGAAGAAAAAGAGCAAGAAAGAGCAACCAAATTGTTTTAGAATATTGAATGTCTTCAGGCTTTTTCTCTTCTCAAACACTGACAACCAACATATAAATAGTTCTTTATTTCCATTTTCCAAACAGAGTGTCCATGTTCATACCTGGCAATATGGGGCTAATATAAAGACGTGAAATAGGCTGGGGGAGCACATTGGCTCAGATTCTTATGCAGAAAGTAGATTTTGTGTGCATGGCTTCAGGACTCCTCTGGATACTGCAAATGAAATGGCACAGTGTGGTTATGTTTGCAGAGTGTGATGATTCCAGTTTGTAGACAAATGTTCTCACACTAAAACAATGGCCACTTGTGAAGAGCTGATCATTCAGGGAAGGTGAAGGGCTGCTACGCAGGAAACTGACCTTAGAGACTTCTTGAGCGAAGAGCTGAGGGGTCACTGATAGGAAACAGAGCAGTGAAAGCTGCCCTTTTAAGTCTGTACTCAGTCTCTTTCAGACAAAGAAAGAGGTTCTAAGACCCTGATTATCTCGGGGCTTGCTAATTGAAATCTGTTTGACTGGTAACATAGCAACCTTCACCCCGTTTCTACCAGCTCTGTCCCAGACTATCTTAACCACACAGACTATTATAGACTCATAGGTTCACCACCTGTGGGAATCAGGCTCAAGGGAAGTACAAATTTTGGAATTATTGAAAACATATTTCAGAACACTTGTTCTGTTTTGCTAAAAATCATTTAATCAGTACATCATCACCACATTATGGAACAAAGCTTGATGAAAACTTTGCAAGGCATGACAATTTTAGGGGTGAGTTTCATAGTTTTTAATAACTCTGCAAATCACCTTATGTGCATGCCATGGTTAGAGAGTAAAATGTAGAAGATACAGGAAGCACCCCAGGTCCAAAAATGTGTGAAACTTATCACCAATAGCTTAATTTTATTCCCAGTGTTCATGAAGATTCAGAGAACTGTGTATTTTTAGTTGTATGGTACTTTTCCCATTTCTGGATTGTTAGTAATCCATTCCAGGAACTTCATGTTTGCCAAAGTGCGTAAGAAGTATCCTGGTTAAGGTGTAAGTCGATGCCCTCCTTATTGGACTCCACTATTGTGAAATGGAAAGAGCCCATCAGATTTGTCTCCTGGCTCTGACCTTTACTAGTTGGGTGCTCTTGGCCAAGTCATGCACCTTCTACGGGCCTCTGTTTGCTTACGTATAAAATATTTGTCCTCTCAGGTGAGGATTAAAAGAAGTAAGGTATGTGAAAATGATCTGTAAACGGGAGTGCACAGGACATGTTACTACTGTCCTCTTTTGTTATAGATGAAGAACTGATGACACAGAAAGACAGATAATGAAGTGACCAGAAACAGAAGCAACTCCGTTACAAAAGTGCGGCCAGACCTGGCAGCTCTGCGTTTCAGGGAATGCACACCTTCTCATTTCCACTTGCATTTATACCCAGACTAAGGACAGGCTTCCGATCTACCTAAAGTTTCATCAATTTCAAGTGGTATCCAAAAAGTTGCTTCTTTCTTCATTATAACAGTATGTTCCCCCTTTGAAGATGGCAAAACCAAACTAACGAACGTTGCTGAGGATGCTCAGATATTCTGGCTACAGAATAGTCCCTATAGTCTCAAGTGAGCAAAGTGAAAGAGGAGTGTGGCTGGGGGGCAGGTTGGAGGGAGCTGCAGGTGTATTTGATGGATGCCAGCAGGGAGCTGGAAGGATGCTTTGAGGATTATGGAGCGGGCCTAGAGGTCCCTAGGGGGCAGGGTTTTAGAGGCTGGGTGATAACACACAAAAGGCTCTTCAGGAGGCAAATGATCTCTGATCACTTCTCTGTGCCAAGGCCAGCAGTGAACCCCATATAACACCTCAGTGATAATTCCCTTGCCAGGGTCTTCAGGCACCCCAGTCAGAAAGTCAGAGGATGTGGAGGAAGAAACTTCAGGACTCCAGAAGGTTAAGGGAGCTGGATGGGGTCTGCCTGTCACCAGCTCTGAGACCTAGGTTGAGCACATCTTTTCCATGCCTCAGGTTCTTCACCTGAAAACAGAGGAAAATAACCTCACAGGTGGGCTGACAATTAAGTCTGATGTCTCCAAAGCTTTGATCTCAGTGACTGGCAATGTAGTAAGTGTTCAAGAAATGTCAGTTATTTCTGCTACTAATTCAGCTTCCTCAGTTTCCAGTGAGAAAACCGAGGGCCGGAGAGGGAGAGAGCCTCACTCGAATCCACAAGGCTCAGATTAACAGCAAAATATGGACGACATATCTAATCATTTTACCACTATTACAGTACATTTTCCTCCACACTCTGTGCGAATTTTGATGCCCAGTGTGTCCCTGGGATGGCCATCTGTTGAATGGACTGGATGAGCTTTGAGGGCCCTTCGAGGTCTACAGAATCAATGATGTTTAATGTCAGAGCAATACACTAAGCAAACCATTTCTCAATGTTCTATATTGATGGCGGGGAATATTTTCATGGATAACCCCTAGATGCAGATGACCCACTCAATGCTGGCTCGGGTCTGGTGGCAAGAGTGGAGAGCAAAACCATGGTGTCTAATCCAGGAGATCGCTGTCCTCAGGGTGACCCCACTCCAGGTTTAAGATTACTTATCAAAGCTGAATGCTGTTTAGGGAGCAAGGCCTGCCCGTTGCTATGGAACATAGTGTGGGTGCTTTGGTCTTCTAGGGCTCTCTCAAGCAGTTTGGGAGCTGTCAGATAAATTCCACTGGAGAAATGTTCCTCTCTATCGATAGCCCCAGCAAGGTTGTGGAATCTGAGCCTTAGACTCCCATAGCTCATTGTGACCATTCTCACCTCCCTCCCCCCACCCCCACCACAGCCTCTCTCTATTTCCTAAATCATCTATGGGCTCTCACCCAGGAGGAAGGGAAATCAAGCTTGTTGAACCTACTAACCATCTATCTCCAATTCTAAATCAGGGGACTTGGGTGTGGGGATGGCTCTGTTTCTAGGGCTCTGTCCCTTACCACTAGAGTTGGATATGTATGGATGTCTAAGGTTTCCAGACAATCCAGCAGAGGATGAATGAGGTATAGCTGGAGCAGGGTGTCATATGGTAAGCAGTCCTGTCCTCACTCTATTTGAATATGAACTTCATCCTGTGCTACATGCTAGTGGGTAATAAATCTCGGGGTCTGACACTTTGGGAGGTCTGAGGGAATGAAGCTGCTGCAAGATAAAAAGTGTTTCATGCAAAGAGAGGAACCATCATTAGAATAAAAAGTTTATCAATGTATACATTAGAGAAAAGAAGTTTGTCTGAGGAAAATGGCTTCAGAGATGTTTTACAGTTAAAGCAATTTTCAAAAGGCCCCCCTCGATTTTTTCCCCTGTTTTTCAACACATGTTCTAAATTTATCATCCTAGTGGTCTATCTACATGCGCTGCCTAGTTTTCTTTGCTTCATATTTCCAAAGGATTTTTAGTTCTTCAGGTTTAAAATCACCACGGAATTTATAAGGAGTGAAAATATTCCCCAACCTTACATTTGGATGGCTCCCTCTACTTTATGAAGTGCTTTTATATACATTATCTCATCTTTATCATGAGCATCAAAGGTTTGATATCATTTGGAGAGCATAAGGCTAGTTCAGGTCTGTGGAGATTGTATTACAAAGCCCTTCTTTCTATGTTTTAATTTCCACATGGCAGCAAAAAATGTTACGAGTTTACAGAGAAACAAAATCAACTCATTATGAGGAAACCACTACTTTGCTTCCTTATAAAAATTCCTTGTAAAACTTGTTCCAAATGTGGGCTCTGGAAAACTCCCACTCACCCTGTAAGACTGTTTAGGGCTCGCTTTTTCCCAAGCATCGACCTTACACTGACTCGTTCCCCAGTGGACCGTGCACCCTCGCCTGGGACTCCAGGTGCACCTGTGTTTGCCAGCATGCCAGCTCATTCCACAGGGCACTGCGGCGTCTGACTGGACTACAAGCTCCTTGACTGCTTTTATCTCCCCTGTTCTTACCCAATCCACCCTGAGGTACGTGGGAGGTATTCAGGATGCATGGAATGAGTGGAGAGAAAAACACATAGGAAATAGGTACCCTTTGGAGAGTGTGCAGTGTGAATGGGGGCCTTCTAATGTGGTCAGAGTATATTCTTTTTTTTTTTTTAAGATTTTATTTATTTATTTGAGAGAGAGAGAATGAGAGAGAGCAAGCACATGAGAGGGGGGAGGGTCAGAGGGAGAAGCAGACTCCCTGCCGAGCAGGCAGCCCGATGCGGGACTCGATCCAGGGACTCCAGGATCATGACCTGAGCCAAAGGCAGTCGCTTAACCAACGGAGCCACCCAGGCGCCCCCAGAGTATATTCTTAAGCAAGAAGATGAATATAGATAGTTCTTATTGTTCATGAAGTCAAATTCAAATCGGGCACAGGAGAGGAGTCAGAAGGATCCTCCTGTAAGCACAAGGACTTGCAATTTAGGGAATCTGGGTGGACACCAACAGTGGTTGAGCCTAATTCTCTCTCCCAGCCTATGCAGCTCTCTGGATGGGAAGATACCAGGGAGGCAGAATGAGCAGATGGTGCTCAGAGTCCAAAAGTGAATGAAAGGCTTCATCTTGATATGTTATACGCACGCAGTGAGAGGCTGCAGTAAAGCCTCTTGTCCAAGTCCTATGAGGCTGCAAAGCACTGGAGTGAGAGCTAAAGCTACACATAAGCCACGAAAAACCTTGTACCTTTAAGAAAAGTGGCGGTCCTTCACCTCTATACTTTGCGATTCTGCGGAGAGGACTAGAGAGTCCTGGTGCCCCATCCCGCCCACCAAAAGAAAGTAAATCAACAATTATAATCTTTGCTATTACTGAAGAATATAATTTGTAACTCTTAGGTGACTGCAACTAATAAGCCATATCTCTGTGCTATTTTGTAATATTAACAGATGCTTAAGGCAACAATAAATATAAATACACAAAGGGGAGGCAAAACTGTATATGAGTGTCTATGTGGACCACAATTTTAAATTCTAGTAGTGAAAAAAAAATGAAGGCAAATCCAAATAAGGAAAAGTCACGAAAACACAACTTGAATGATGATAATTAATTAGCATAAGCATAGTGAAGTTTTGTCATTTTAAACAACAAATAGAGCCCAAAGCAAACAGGAAACACAAATATCAGTGACATTAAACACCAAAAAGAAAGAGGAGTGGGGAGTAGGTTTAACCTCTGCACCGGGTTTACTGCTGGCTGAGGCAGGGAGAGGTTTAAAGGAGATTAAGAAAGATAAACAATGTCTGTTGAGCCACTCTTAATTTGGCTGCAGGCATCCAGTCAAGCAGGTCTGTTTTGAACTAGTGGGCTCGCATACACCCAACGGAGCCAGGAGGACAGGCATCGAGGCAAGGTAGCGCTGGCTCTAGAACATGATGGGCCCCACCCCCGGCCCCATTACCCCCACCCCACCCTCTAGTGAACCTGAAAGGAAACTTGCCATTACCAGGTTCTGATCCGATGTCCTTAGGTCTTGTTCTTTGGTGTCTAATAAACAAACCTATGGATAATAAGCTTTCTTGCTCATTGTCTTGACTAAAAGAGCCCTGTTTATTCTCAGAATCACAGAATTTCATAGATTGGACATTAAAGGTCACTGAGTCCACCCACCAGTTTATCAAGCAGCCATTCGGCCTATGATCACCTCTAGTGACAAAGACCTCACTTCCTCTTGAAACGGTTACCAACCATCCTTGAACGGCTCTGAATATTAGCGAATCCTTCCTTCGACTGAGCCAAAATTTGTCTTTCTGAAATATCCACCTTTGGCCCCTGGGTAGAGAATAAATCTAAACCACCTACAGTATGAGAACCTTCCAAATGTCAGAAAATGCTCTTACGTACTACCCAAGTCTTCTCTACTTCAGGCTAAATACACTCGGTTCTTTTAACCCTTTATCATATGGTTTTAAGCTTTCTCACCCTTGTGGCTGCCTTCTTCCGAACCCAGTCCAGTTTCTCTAGCTCTCTCTCCCGAGTGTGGCGTTCACCACACATGCGCTGCACAGCGTGGTCTACCAAGCAGAGGTCACGGTGGACCACGCTCACCTCTTCTGGGTTACCCTATAGTCCCGTAGACTGGAGCTGCAGTGCCAAAGGGGTATTTGCTACACTTACTGAGCATCTACAGTGTGATCCGCACTGCTAGTGCTTTCCATGCAATGGCGGAGAGACCGAGAACCAGCCTCTGTGCAGGGGCTGACATTATTCCTATTTTATACCTATGGGCCCGAAGACACAGAGAGGTCAAGTAGCTTGTCTAAAGTCACACAGTCACTGCAAGGCTCCCATTGACTCCTGACAGACTTGCTTTTGATAGGTTCTGCCCAACATGCCAAATTGTGGAGACCTTTTTAGATCTCCATCCTTGCCTTTCAGCGTAATGTATTCTTCTTCCTCCCAGCCCCAGCTCCTGTCCAGCTTGATAAACGTGCCCTTTATAACTTTATCCGAGTCATTCATAAAATTTTGACCAGAACAGAACGACGGCTGGGCTGCCTGATGACTCTGGGCTTTTTTTTTTTTTTTTTTGCAATGCCAGTGGAAATGATTCCATTTAGTCAAACTATGAGACTTTATTTAAAAAGTGAATTCATTGTAAGTTCCTTGAATGCTTGTCACATGTTTCTTTGCACCCCACACAGCTATCTACGGCTCAGTAAAAACCACTAAAAGAAGTACTGTATTCTGAAATATGGGGCCTTGAGGAGGGCACAAGGGGGTGGCGCGTGCGCTGCCTGTGGTATGTAAGCGTTTCTCCCCTACTGACTGTTCCGTCGTTAGCCCTGTCTCTCTGTTGGCAGATGCCATTTTGTGCTTTCCACACGTCCGTAACACTGGTGACCACCCCAGGACGTAATGCGTTGGAGACCGGGCATCTCACTGTGCACTAGAGAATTTTAGAAAATGAACCACACTGAAGACTGAATTGAGCATGGCTGGATCAGAAGCAGGTCATGATGAGAAATACTTGTCCACCGTGACAAGACTAGAGTCTAGAAACTAGAGAGAAGGAGACGTTTGTGGTATATCCTTCATCTCTGAGGATGCCATGATGCATTATTACTGCACCAGCTCTCTAGACATAATAATACCACAATACCAAAGGGCAGCCTGGGTTCTTCGAAGCACCATCCATCTCAGCATGCCATGGATCTGTTAACATAGTGGGTCAAATCATGTCCCCAGATACACACTCACAGGAAAAACATCTCTGATTTTACCCTGAGAGTCAGCTTGTCCTCTGACACCAATGTTATCAGAGGTTCTACATTTCATAGAAAATATCTTGAAGTACGTTGGAATAAAGAACACTGAAAACAGTGTTAACTTCGAAAATAATAACAAACAAAGAGGACTTAGTGTCAGCTCATTAATTTACATGCATTATCTCATTTAATAGTCACAACAATTTTGAGAGAAATATATTAAAACTATTTCCAATTTACAGATAAGTAAACTGAGATACAGAGATGTTAATTACTTTGCTTGTAATTAGCAGAGCACTAAAACTTGAATTGGGCAGCATAATACTTATCCTCTTAAATACAGTGTGTGTCACGCCAAGACAGAGACACCAAGGTGGTTATTAAAAGTGCAAAGATTTTTTTTTTTTTTTAGAAAAAAGAACGAGAGAAAACGGGGAGAGAGCCGGAGAGGAGAGCTGTCAGAGCCCAATGCAAGTCTGACCCCAAGTGAAGGCGAGCCAGGGAAGGTCAGCTGGAAGGTGGCAGTGTCCACTCCCAGTGTGGACAGAGTTATTTTTTCCAGAAACCAGGATGATTCTGTCTCTCCTTTTCTAGAAGCCTCTGCTGATTATACCTCAGGATTAAGTCCTTACTAGCTGGTTTGACCAGTGGTAACCAAACTCATCTGCACACTGGAATCACCTGAGGAACCGTGAGAACTGTTGATGCTTGTATCCCACCCAGAAGTTTGAGTTCATTGGTCTCAATTTTGAAACTGTTGAAACTTTTATAGGATCCCAGGTTATTCTAATGGACAAACAAGTTTGGAAAAGGCGCCAACACCCCTACATTCTGGTTCTTATCTCTCTGGCAACTGCCTCCCCCACTCCAAACTCCACTGTGGCTTTGACCATCCAGTTCCCTGTCCTGGAGTCCTTCCTCTCTTTGACAAACTTCTATATCCTTTGATATTCAGCTCAAATGTACCTTTGATTTTCTCTGCCCTGACCACTTTTGCTTTTGCACTGGCCACTTATGCTACTGGGAATCTGGCTGCCTACCCAGTGGTAACCCCAGACATGTGCTGGGGCAGAGTGGATACCTCTCTTCATGATCTCCGAGAACACAATGACTGGCAAAGAGGAATTGCTCTGTAGTCCATGAATGAATGAATAAACGAATGAATGAATGAGTCAATGAATACCTATGTAAGAACTGGAAGTGACACCGGACTAGAATAAGGCTCTGAAACCCAAATCTAGGTAGCAACATGGGGTCCAGGTACGAGGTATGTGAACCTCCTTAAACTGTTGAAATACTTTGAGTTTCGGTCTTCTCTTCTGCAAAATGGAAGTAATAATAGTAATACCTTCATGCAGGGTTGCTGCAAAGGTAGGAATTGATATTTGTAAAATGCCTAACATAATGTCTAACACTCAAGTAATAAAAACATATTGATTTTATTATTATATCACTAGCTCTGGTGTGTTCATTTGTGTGCAGTGAGATCTGGGGAACATCACATTACCTTTTCTGTGCCTTTTTCTCATCTATGAAATGTACACAGTAACATTGTTTCTCTTCTCAAAAGAAAGATGGAAAGGATATAAAATGTTCTACAAATGCAACAAATTACAATTGGTATCCCATGTTTGTGTTTACTTCCTAATCTCTGTACCTTCTGTGATAATATCAGAGCAAGCATTTTTCTTCGACTGAAAACCCTTGACATTTGGGGAAAGGTATCCAGAAACATCCTTTAATTCATATTTGCAAATACTATAAGAGCACATAAGTTTTCCCAGAAAATACAACAAATTATAACTAAGTATTTCACTAAGGTCACACCTTCAGATCCATAGCGATCTGACAAACACAGAACCACAGGTATTTTTAAAGCTTTTAAAATAATATTGGCCACAAAAATAATTTCCCACTGTAGGTGTCAATGACATCACTATTGTACTAATGGCAGACATAAACTGAACAAAATTAGTAAAATCTAAAGAGTAGTGATGAATAAGAACAAATTTCTTTCAGTAGTGCTGTGAGGTAGATGACAGGCAGGGAAGCAAGGTGGGAAGGGACAGACTCAGGGCCACTCGGGGCCACTGTGTGGCTCATTCACAAAATGATTTGCTTGCCTCTTGTGCTGGCCTCAAATTCATACTCCAGTATAATTATCAATTACTTATACCATGACTCTGGCTTTGCTTGTGTTAAATAAAAAAGTTGAATAATAAATTCCTGAATACTAGAAGCCAACTGCATTCACTTACTCCTGTCCTACAACTGCCATTAACATGTTCAGGAGCCAAGGGACAATGCCGGGGTAGGGGAGGTTAAAGTACTCTCAAGGAATCTCAAATTCTCTGCCTACTAATCTGATCAGGGATAAAGCTAAGAATGGATAAAAAGACTTTCAGGACCATAGTAATATAAAGTTGTGTCTTGTTTTTTTTTTCCTTTTGCTATAAAGCTTAACTTGTTACTCATTTTCCTCCTTCTAAATCACTTTAATTAATTAATTAATTAATAGAGAGGGAGAGAGAGAATCCCAAGCAGGCTCTATGCCCAGCGCAGAGCCTGATGTGGTGCTCAATCTCACAACCCTGAGATCACGACCTGAGCCGAAATTAAGAGTCAGAGGCTTAACTGACTAAGCCACCCAGGAGCCCCAAATATTGTATTTATAAAACAGAAAAAGAAATTGTGAAATGGAGATAAATTCTAATGTTGAAATATCATTAGAATTTTCTTCCATTCTACAGAGTATGTTTGTGTGAAACTTAAAGTATCTTTTCCTCTTTAATTCTGCAAATAGTACAATTTCAAATACAGCAACTATCCTCTATTTAGTTAAACATTCAACATTTATATTCAATATTTTACACAAGTTATTTCTCAATATTCAATATTCTAAAAAGTTATTTTTTTCTCCTTAGAGAATCAAAATTAGCCTTAAATCTTATTCTCTTCTTTGGGAATATAATGGGGAGACGCGCTTCCTCCTGAATGGGCTCAGAGGCCAGTAGGCAGCCGGCAGACGGAACAAGGTGCCAAAACAAGATGGAGCCAGGTGACCTTGGGGAGAAATCATTCCCGGTCTCTGCTTTTAGCTCCAAAACCATTATTCTTTTGCCTTTCATATGTCTTGTCACTGAATCATAGAGTCCTCTGGCTTCTATAAAAGCAGCTTTTTCATTCTCTACCTAAACAATAATAAATTAAGTCTATCTTTGTAGAGGTGGTCTAGGTCTGGCCTTCTCTCTTCATCAGCCTCATTTCCATCCTGTTTGGCTCTTCCCAACTTATACCCACCCCACGCTCCCCCAGCCCTCCCCAGAAACTGAGCAGTCTTAATGACCTTGCCGTAAACTCTTCCCCAAGTCTTCCTTCTTCTCTTCAATTATGTCCATAGACACAGGCACCGAGGGGCCCCGCCCTGGCTCCCTGCTTTAGATGGCTCAATCAGCTCCTCTGGCCACATCCTTCCCAACAGGGGCAAGTAGTCTGTAGGGCCCAGGTGAGAGTGCAGGTCCCCCCTTTAGACCGTGTTCTGGATGCCTAGAACCCCAAATTCCCTACCCAGAGGACCTCAGGCCTGCTCTCCCAGGTTATTCCTCTAGAAGGTGAATACTCACCTGTGTGCACTCTAGACCCAAAGAATGGCCAAGGGGTGTGTGTATGGACCTTGGGGGTGTGGGAGGGAGGGTTCTAGAAGTATGGGAAGGCTCTGTGCTATAGGGACAGAAAGAGAACTGGATGGTCCAGGGAACCCATGCCTCAGAAACCCCAAGAGCCAAAGATTCTACATTCAAAGCCAGCCTTTGCTGTTGCTATGAAGGCCTGCGCATCAAGGCCAGAGGACAGAATATATTTTCCTTGATAGTTAGTTTGATGTACAACCAGTGTGAAGCCTATGGCACAGAGGCCTGCATGTGTATTCTTGCCTTGAGCCCATAAATGGGAAGGGCAGGCCTGCTTCTCCTCACCCAGCAATTTTCCTACAGCTCTCCTTTGTTAAATCCCCATGCCATTTTGGTGTGAATGTCGAGCAAGATCTGAGACTTCAGTGTGGCTGAATTCCCCTTCCTAGCAGCCGGGCCTTGTTCACATCATTCCTCCCCATCTCCAGATTCAGCACTGACAGAGGTCCCAGCGGTTCATTTGTAAACAGGAAGAGAAGCTGTCGTGGGTCCTGCAGAGAGGTTTTCAGGAAGCTTGGGTGCTCCTGGGGTCAGAGCCTACCTCGTGGGGAGCCCGTTGGCGGTGGTAGCCCGCAGACAGACAGGTGACCTCTTCTCTCCCTACTGTATTCTTTCACTCCTCTTGTCTAAAGTGTGTTTCAGACAGAGAGGGTAAGGCTGGGACGGAAGTCGGCCAAGCAAAGACGAGGGGTGGGGGAGCCCTCGGCAATTCCAGTTTGTCACTAATGATTTGTGTACAATTCAAGGTCAGAGAATGATATGTGAGGCTTGTGCGCCCACCCACACAAGCATACACAATTTAGTACTTGATTATATCAGCATATAGCACTAATACATCTAATGCTGCCTTGTTCACTTGCCTCTCCAATTAGACAGAAAACGCTGAGGGCAGGGACTACATGTTAACCTTCTTTTGTTCCCCCTAACACCCACCACCTTATTAGGCACATAATGGACATTTGATAAATATGTTTTGTTAAAAGAGGACTGCCTCTGTAATGAAATAAATGTGTTCTTGAAATGTTCTGAACAGAGCGAGTTTTGTAAACGGAATTCTATTTGAATGATGCTGGGAAAGTTGCAGTGGGAATAATATGATCAGTCCTTTCACAAATTGGGTAATCATTCCATTTGGATTGTTACATATTTTTTACCCTCTTGGGCCTAAACAAGGAAATCTCATCCTAGGACAGGAGTGTGGGTGAATCCTCTGCAATTGTATCCAAATTTGTTGTGGGAATGTGTATTTTTCTGGTGAGATTGCTGTAGCTTTCACTGTATTCTCAAAGGGACGTGCTACTTAAAAAAAGAAAAAAAAATGTTAAAGCCCATGGGTCTAGAAGGTACTAAGGAAATTGGTCTAAGCTTCTAGGAAAATAATTTACCAGCTTTGGTAGATAGAAAATGATAACCATAGCTAACATTTGTTGAGCATCTGCTATGTACCAAACACTTGACTTTCACCATATTTAATCTTCCCTGCAAGGTAGTATTATCATCTCACTTTGCAGATGAAGACACTGGAGAGATGTGCCTCAGGCACATAGTTATTAAACATAAAATGTGGGATTTGAACCAGGATCTGTTTGGTTCCAAATTAGGAAGCTTTTCATGAAAACTGTTTCTGTCTCTCTGTCTCTCTCTGATGCCCTACTTAAAATAGTAACACTGATAATCATAATAGTAAATAAATTAACTTTGAGTATATTATTATCCCCATTTCACCGATAGGAAATCTGAAGTTAAGAAATATGCATGGGCGTGCCGGGTGGCTCAGTCAGTTAAGCACCCGCCTTTGACTCGGGTCATGATCTCAGGGTCCTGGGATCAAGCCCTGTGTTGGGCTCCCGGCTCAGCGGGGAACCTGTTTCTCCCTCTCCCTCTGACCTTCCCCCCACTTGTGCTCAATCTCTCTCTCTTTCTCTCTCTCTCTGAAATAAACTTAAAAAAAAAAAAGAAATATGTATGACATTCAAGTATAAATGATAACTTGCAAAAGACTCCCCAGATGGTAAGTGAAGGGGCCAGTATTCTAACCAAGGTTCATCCACTTCTTGAGCCCACTGTTCCTCAGTGCCTTCCACAGCCCTGGGGAGATGGCCTGGCTTCCCCAGGACTCACACAAAAAAATCTGTGGACTGGCTCCTGGTTTCAGGATACCATAATTCTTTTGGAATCCAATTCTTTGCCTTTACATTTTCTAGAGATGAGTGCAATCCTTCAAGCCTTTGAACCTAGGGCTGTGTTAGGCACTGTGGGAAATGGGAAAACATCTGTGTGTGTGTGTGTGTACAGGCGCGCATGTGTGTAACATAATTTTAACCAAAATTCTGAGAATGTGTCTGATACATGATTGCATTTAGAGCTATTTAGGAAAATGGAGACCGTGCACTCAGTGGGCAGCTGTAATACTCCCTCCTCAGTCCTCAAGGAGGACTACCTACAAATTTAGCAGAAGCTCAGAGACAGTTCCATTGATATCAGTACATATGGAAGGTTGGCCAAAAAATCATTCAAGAGTCATCCGAAATTATCAATTCACTCCATTTAGCTATTCTGCTTGATATGCTGATAGTACTAAGATGCGCAAGTACGGTTACTCTTTGAAATAAAATAATGTTGAACCCCAGCTTTCATATATAACCTGGAAGGCAGTTTTACACAGAAGTTAAGCAAAGCCCGGGCCTTGAATTCAGAGATTTGAGTTCCATCTCCACTCTCCCATTTACTAGCTATGTGCCCTTAGAGAAAAACCACTGGATTTCTCTAAGCCTCGGTCTTCTCACCCATAAATGGAGATAAAAATACCTTTTATGACACAGTTTGCGAAGGGACATGTGTGTAGGATAATGCTTGAAAAACAGTATTTGCTAAAAAAAGGGTCATATTTTGTTTTTGTAACCTCATGTCTAAAGAAATAGAATAATTAATTTGTAAAATTTCTCCCTAAAAATCAAAACACGATAAAGGATACAAATAAATGCTCCTTGTCCACGCATGGTAACCCTGGAATTAAAAAGAAAATTCTGACAATAAAAGCTCACAGGAAAAGAATTCTAAAATAAGTCTTTCTCTGTGTATAGGCTTATCCAAATTTCCTTCCTAATCTTATTTATTACCAATGACGTGTTATGACTGAAAATAATCTTGTGTGACCCGGAGTGAGCCACAGAAATGGGTGGGGCACCCTTCAACGTGCTATGGTCTTTCTGTACAAGACAACGTCAGAACTAATTCTTTCCATCCCTCATTGGTGTGAGAAACATGGCAAGAAGAACAGATTGAAGAGCCTAACTGGCACTTTCCAACCCTTGCTTCCACAGTCATTTAGTATATGCAAGACAAAATTCTTTACAAATCCTAATTTTCGATCGGAAAAGCTGCGGTGACTGCTGGCGGCAGAGCAGAGATATACGAGTATACACAATAGTGGGGAACTCGGTTCTTCCCTCCCAGCTGACAGGCAAGCCAATTAGATCCATCGACTTGTTGCTGATCTATGTTTTCAAGGACCCAAGGAAGTCAGCTTTCTAGAAGCAATACAATTTTTGCTTTTAATATGCAGTGTCCTTCAGTGAAAATGACAAGGAGGTTGAGGTAACTTTAGAACACTGGAGACAAGAATTCTTTATCCAGAGATAAAGGTGAAGAGACCCAGGAAACTGGGTAAGAACAATGTAAAGAATGTATGCCTGCATTCTTACCAGGGAGCTAAGATGATGCTGTAAAGTAGGACATTCTCAGACATTTCTGGATTACTTCTCCATGCCCAAAAGGCCTGCAGACCAGAAAGATATCGGCTCCCATGCGCACGGTTAACCAGATACCCAACCCCTGCCCCCAATTCCAACAAAAAGGATATAATACTCACCAAAAAAAAAAATAAAACATCTATCTGGAAAATGGGGTAAAGGGGAAGAAATAGGAAAGGGCTGGAGTTTCTTTCTTTCTTTCTTTCTTTTTTTTTTTTTTACTGGTTATTATATTCTAGGAGAATAAAAGTGATTCTGAACCCACTGCCTTGGCAAGGGTAGAAAATGCAGACCAGAACGTCCAATGTGATCTTCAGATGGCTTTCTAGTTCCCATTTCACTCTGCGAGTCTCAACAATGAGGCAAAATTGCATCAAGTTTAAGAGCTCAGGTTTGGATTCAGACTTTGCTCTGGTTCCTAGTTCCAGTACTTACTCCGTCACCTTGAACAGACTAAACTTTATATGACTAAGTTTCAGGATCATTTGAAGATGAAATGCAATGGTTCCTGTCAAGTCCTTAGCCCAGATTTTGGCACACAAAGCATTCCATGGATGGTAGCATTCCTTTGGATCAGAGTTTCTCAACCTCCGAAATACTGACATTTTGCCCTGGACAATCCTTTGTTGTGGGGGCTGTCCTGTGCCCTGCAGGACTTTTGCAGCATGTCTGGTCTCTATTCACTTAGATACCAGTGGCAGTCCTCCCCTCCCCCGGTGGTGACAACCAGAAATGTCTCCAGATATTGCCAAATGTCCAGTGGGGCATGGGGGAACCAAACCATTCCCTAGTAGTGAACCACTGCTTTGAATCAATCCAAGATCTAGAAGATAAGAACAACTCCATTCTTCTCCTTGGCATTTACATTTTTAAGCCCCAGCTTTAGAAAATTCATACTCTTACTTTGAAAGCCTAGTAATAAATCACATAATAACTATAGTGGTCTCAGTTCCCTCATCTTGAGATGGTATTATATCTGGGTTCACTCTTATTCTAACCCTGAAACGTCTATTCCTAACACTTTCATTTCACCAAGAATTTAAAAATGGTTTCTCCCTACGAGGAAACTTACATAAGGAATACATATTCAACTGGAAAAATTAGGAAATGCAGCTAAGGAAAAAAAGAAAGAAGGGAAAAGAAAAGAAATATCATTTATAGTCCTGGCAGTTAGAACTAACTAGGGTTAACATTATAACGAATGGGCTTTCAGATATTTTTTGAATACATAAATATGTGCATATACACAAATACACATGTACGTATATACTCACACAACACACACACATATCAAGCACGTATTGCTTGCATGCTTGTCATTTTCCCCACTCATTAATTCTAGCAATCTCCAGACCTAGTGCTAGACACTATATATTTTTTCTCATGTACCACTTCCCTCAAGAACTGGTTCATCAACTCATGTTTTCAACCACCATCTGGACATGGATTAACCAGAAACCTACCGCTTTAGTGCTTTATTTCTCCACTGAAAGACATTTTTAATTGACTGTCTGACAAGTTGAACAGTGTTACGACTACCCCCTTTACCAATAAGGATGGCTATATTCAGGTTTGTTGTTGTTGTTGTTGTTGTTGTTTTAAGCAGGCTTCACACCCAGCGTGGAGTCCAACTTGGGCTTGAACTCACGACCCTGAGATCAAGACCTGAGCTGAGATCAAGAGTCAGATGCTTAACCGACAGAATCACTCACGCATCCCAGTTATGTTAAGCTTTTTAAGTTAGGTTTGGAAGTACAATTTGACTCCCCTTTTCCTGACATGCCCCAAATCATGCCTATGGTCACCTCCTCCCTTCTCTGACTTTTTCTTTGGCTCTACTTTCCTGGTCACATCAGTCGGGTCCTAATTATTTTGGTCCAGGTGTGCGGTTTCCCAGCCTCTCTCCTGCCAATCACTTTGATCAACTTCGCACTCTCCTCTTTTCAGAAACCTACAATGACTACCCATTGCTTCTTGTATCACGGGTTAGATCTTAATAACGAGCTCCGAGCTCCGAGGGGCCTCCTCACTGCCTTCAGTTCTCCTCCCAAGGCCTTGTCTGTTGCTGCCCCAGCGCTTGCACTTCTTATTCCTTATCAACTCCTCACAGCCCGCAATTCCCTCACTCCCCTTTCTGAACAACAGTCCATTAAAAGTAAAGTAAATCAAAGCACAGGGCTGATGTCTTTTAAAAAAGAAGAAAAACTAGAACATTAATAAATTATCCTTCTGCTTGTGCTTTCGTTACCACTGGTAGCTAATTATTTATTATATTAATAAGGTGTGTCTTTTTTAGGTTATTAATGAATGCTTTATTTATTTATTTTGATTTCAAAAACACATTTGAATTTTCACCGCGTTGGATGAAATGTGTTCATGCTCCTAGAAAGTCAATCTCACAAAATGATTTTTCTTGTAGCAGGGTTTCTCATCAAGGCACATGGGCTACTTAATCCAAAAGAGGGCCAGTTTTCTCAATTAAAAAGTGTACCAAAGAATAACCCTTGAATTCCATCATTGTAACTTGGACAACGTATCACTCCATCAAATATAAACAGGAATCTGTCTGCTGTTATTATTTAAAAATTATTTTAAATCCAGCTTTTACTAGAGGATAAACTTCTTAAGGGCTGGCTGGGACCATACCTTTTACGTCCTTTTGTGATGCTCACAGTAATGGGAATACAGCTTGCAGGCAACCGGTCCTCAATAGATGTTGCTAGGTGATTCGCATATGAAGGGGAAATGCAAAGAAAAGCCTGGAGGACTGAAAGGATTTGCATGCACGCATCTTGCTGTGAATAATACAAATGTGGAGAGCGGTGACTAAGTGGGCAGCCTGGGCACTGAGGGCTTGGGCCCCTGAAACAGTCAATAATTGGAAGTTATAACGTGACTCACAGCAGCACCCGGTCGTACGATGGAGAGCAGAGGAACTGGAGGGGGTGCTGGCAGAACTCTGGGGGCTGCAGAAGGGAATCGCAGCACAGAGCACGCAATGTTTTCAGGGGGAAATACTTAACAGGAGAGACAGCATGGGGAACGAGGGAAGGAGCACTAAGACAGAAACAGGTAGTGCCTTAAAATGAAAAGATAAGGGAAAGAATTCTTAAAGCAGAGGTGAAAACTCAAGTAACTAACAAGGTTGAGTTTGGTGTGGACAAGAGCACAGCTCAGATGCTAGGTCCTCGAAAATTTTTTGCATACTTTAAAAGCGAATGTTCTTCACATGTGACCACAGAATTCTACATTAATTCTCTGCCAGGAGGTATAGTTTTGATATCCGGTCTAGGGCTGCAAAGTAAGAAAAAGCAAATTTCCGGTGTGTTTGGAGTCTATGACTTCTTTCCCTCTGCCCCCCAGCCCTCTCTCTGAATTGGACACGCCACCCTGATCCACATTTCTGCCACTAGGTTCTTCCCTTTCTAAGCTTCTCTGTGCCAAGACCACCTAAGCACTCTATGAAATGTCAAAAGCCTTGCCTGGTACTCAGAGTTCACAGATAGGTCCAGAAATTCTTGACACTCCCTTTGGAGGGTAATGGATTTCCTCAGACCTATGTGGAAAGTAAATGTCATTTTAAGTTGCTAAGTTTGTAATCTGTTACATAGCAATAGATGTTTAGTAAATTTACTAAATTTACTGTATCTATTGCTAATTACATAGCAATAGATACAGTAAATTTTCCAATAGAACTTTTATTTATTTTGGAGTTAAGTTTTATTTAAATTCCAGTTAGTTAACATACAGTATAGTATTAGTTTCAGGTGTAGAATTTAGTGATTCAACTCATCCATATAATACCTGGTGATCATCACAATATGACCCCTTCAACAGATGCAGAAAAAGTATTTGACACAGTACAACAGACATTCATGATAAAAACCCTCAATGAAGTAGGGTTAGAGGGAACATACTTCAACATAATAAAGGCCATATATGAAAAACCCACAGCTAATATCATCCTCAATGGGGAAAAACTGAAAGCTTTTCCTCTTTAGTCAGGAACAAGTCAGGGATGTCCACTCTCATCACTGTTATTTAACATAATACTGGAAGGCCTAGCCTCAGCAATCAGACAACAAAAAGAAATAAAAGGCATCCGAATCAGCAAGGAAGAAGTCAAACTTACACTATTTGCAGATAACATGATACTCTGTGTAGAAAACCCAGGGGCACCTGGGCGGCTGTCAGTTAGGCGTCTGACTTTGGTTCAGGTCATGATCTCAGTGTCCCAGATCAAGCCCCATGTCGGGTTCTGCACTCAGCTGGGAGTCTGCTTAAGGATTCTCTCTGTCTTTCTCCCTCTGCCCCTCCTCCTGCTTACGCCCTCTGTCTCTCAAATAAATAAATCTTTTTTAAAAAATGTAAAACTAAAGAAAAGAAAACCTGAAAGACTCTACCAAAAATTTGCCAGAACTGACTGACATATGAAATCAGTGAAGTCGCAGGATACAAAAGCAACATACAGAAATCTGTTGCATTTCTATACACCAGTGATGAGGCAGCAGAAAGAGAAATCAAGGAATTGATCCCATTTACAACTGCACCAAAACCCATAAGATATCTAGGAATAAACCTAACCAAAGAGGTAAAAGATCTGTACTCTGAAAATTTATAAAACACTGATGAAAGAAATTAAAGAGGACTCAAAGAAATGGAAAAACATTCCATACTCATGGATTGGAAGAACAAATATTGGAGTTAAGTTTTAAAAGTTTACTAAAATGCCCATTTTAATCTACATGCCCCCAAGAGAGAAAAAAAGTTTAAAGTAATAATAGTTTTCATTATTTTGGGAATACTTGTTTACCTGCTCCTAATACATAAGAAGTTTAGATGTTATAAGTGTTCAGTTAAATTTAATCCTGCCTTCCTTTAGCTTCCGATTTTGACAAAGACAAATGATTTTTCTCATATAATGAGGTTCCCAAAACACCTTGGACACTTGAAGAGTCTAGGAGACTTGGAAGGTAAGTGGCTAGATTTTCTATTGAGATGTTTTTCTTCTTTAATCTCATTTATCACAAATGAACAAAAAAAGGTGGCACTTTCATATTGTATATTAAAATATGACAAATAAGTAATTTTTATTTCAAACAGAGGTAAATGCAGGAGGAACAATCTTGTCATAGCTGGGATGAAAAAAACTCTTTTTATGAGCATTGAAAACTTGCTAACAGTTGGCTTGTATAAGAGAACATCAAAATAATTTTACTACTTTGTTTGCAGCCCCTATCTATAAAATTTTCACATATATGATACTGTGTTTCTCCCAGACTCTTTCCATCCTTGTTTGTCCTAGACATTTTAGATACATAATATAGGTCTGTTGAGGGGCGCCTGGGTGGCTCAGTCAGTTGAGCGTCCGAGTCTTGGCTTTGGCTCAGGTCATGATCTCAGGGTCCTGAGATCGAGCCCCCAGTCGGTCTGCACTCAGTGGGAAGTCTGCTAGAGATTCTCTCCCTCTGCCTCCTCCCCGCTTGTACTCTTCATGAGCACGTTCTCTCTCTCTAAAATTAATAAGTAAATCTTAAAAAAAATGTTGAATGGATAAATGAATAAAGCTGATTTAGAGGAAAACCGAAGCAGAGTTATATTCCCCCAGGGATTAAAAAGTATGAATAGCATATGATACGGCTAGTGTTTTAAATGAAAAAAAAACACACATAAATAGGGCTTATGCTGGGTGTGATACTATTCTAAAGGCTTTACATACTTAAGACACAGAATTGTCATAATAATCCTATCACTATCATCCCCATTTTCTAGATGAGACACCTAAAGCTGACAGAGGGTGGGAACTTGCCCAAGGTTCTACAGGGAATGAAGTGGTCAAGTCAGGATCTAGATATGTTTTTTTTTAAAGATTTTATTTATTTATTTGAGACAGAGAGAATGAGAGAGAGCACATGAGAGGGGGGAGGGTCAGAGGGAGAAGCAGGCTCCCCGCCGAGCAGGGAGCCCAATGCGGGACTCGATCCAGGGACTCCAGGATCATGACCTGAGCCGAAAACAGTCGCCCAACCAACTCAGCCACCCAGGCGCCCCAGGATCTAGATATTTGTCTGGGCTCCGGAGTCAGCTCTTGCCACCTCCCTACCAAGGCAGTTCCCTACCTGGTCTCACCCCAGCTCCTACCCAGACAGTTCTCAAGTCCAGAGAAGGCGGAGTGGTGGGAGAGAGTCCTGCAAAGCAAAGCACTGGGCCTGCTTTGTACTGTTTTGGGGAATTGTGTTTATTCACGAGTTGCTCTCACTAGACCGCCAATTTAACACTCTGCCAACTGTCCAATTATTCGTGTTCACGTGGAGCGAAGTGGGTTCTTCTCCAGCTGCACACCTTTTTTTTTCTCTACATAATTAATGAAGCTCATCAAAACCCTAGAAAACAAGCCCAGAGCACCAGCCACTCTCATTGACATGTTAATAGGGGGTCAGGTGCTCCTAACCCCACCACTGGATGTTTATTTGGCTCCAGTGCTACTCACAAATGTTCTATGTTGATGACAGGATGTGGATGCGCAAGGGCTGCGTTCCTCCTTCTGATCGGCGGCCACGTTACACACAAATGGCTGCGAAAGTATCTGAAGGCAGGAGGCCACACAGATCAGGTAAATTCTAATGATGAGAACACAAGGCCTGCTGTGTGCAGGTGGTCCAGAGGAGAGGGTCCAGCACCACTGCGAAGAGGCCTCCCCGGCCAGTGGAGGACAATGGGGAGCGCTAATCTATTCTGTCCAGTTTAGAATTACGGAACATTTCAAAGATGATGCAAAGAGTCAGAGGCTTCAAAATAGCAAACAATTTTCATTTGGCTTCGCCTCTGATTGCCCTTCTGAACACAGCAGATTTTATTGTTGCTCTGGACCTGCCCTGTCCAAACACGGTGGCCACCAGCCTCTCGTGGCTACTGAGCCCTTGAAGCATGATTGCTCCAATTAAGCTGTGCTGTCCCTCTCAGAGACACATCAGACTCCGAAGGCTTGGTTTGAAAAAAAAAGAAAGAACGTAAACGGTCTCATTAATAATTTTTATATCGATTACATGCTGACATAATAACATGTTAATATATTGCGTTAAACAAAAATAGTCCACCTGTTTCTTTTTGCCTTGGGTAATGTGGCCAACAGAAATTTAAAAATTCCATGGCTTGGATTTGTGGTTTGCATTATATTTCTGTTGGTCCGTGCTACTCTAGATTTGGAACACCTCCACCGGTTACTGCTCTGAGAGGGGCGCAGAGGCCGAACGATTTTCCAGGTCTTTTCTCGGGGCTCTTCTGCCACATTCACGAAAGTCTGGCTAATAGGTGATATTGAAACCAGCGCACTCTCTGTCATGAAGGCTGTTCTACCGCAGACATGAACTGCCTTCGAGAACCTTCAGTGAGCCTTCCGCCCGACAGCACAACACTCCAGGCCCTGACTGGCCCTGGTGCGAGGACACCATAGCACTGTGTGGGACATGGAACTCATATTCTCGCTGCCCTGCCCTGAGAAGCTGACCCTCCGCTCTGCATCTAGCAGCCTTTAGGGAGTGAGCAGGTGCACCCGGGGCCACCCCCGTGGGTGTGCTGTGAGTGGATGACACAGCGGTGTGCAGCAGAGAGTACACGGGAGGGGGCCGTCATGCCCGGGGAGCCTGTGGGGCTGGGGCTGCAGTCCATCTGCTTAGAGGGGGCGCCTTTTTCCCAATTCTCACCAAGACACCAGGAAAACTCGTAATGGCCTGAGATGGACCACTTTCTACACCATTTTCCTTGCACCACTGCTGAGCCTCAGTTTGGTACTGAAAGTAGTTTTTGGCTTAATAAGCCCATTAATGTCCTTTGTATGAACTGGCTAGAGCTCAGTGCAGAAAAGAAGCCCAAATAAACTTTCAAACATCTCAGATGCAAAAGCAATTAGAGGATGCAAGAATGTTTATAAACCTCTTCTAGGAAATCACAATATTAATAAATGGGAGTTATCAGTTTAGATACTATTTGGGGTCAATATTTACTGTTTAGGAAATAAAAATGTATAGGTAACCTGCATAATCTCATGAATCATATTAACTAATCATGACAGTGTTTTGGAAATCTAACTAACATGAAAGGTATTTTGATTCTTTATGCATTGGATCAGATGCAAGCCATTTGGTGTCATAAAAAAGATTAATTCCATAGAAACTTCCTCAGGAACCAAGATATAATATATATCCCTGTATAGGAAAATAACATTTTTTTCCCAAAGAGTTTTATAACCTCTAGAAAAGCCGAGAGTTGCTAGCAATAGTTAATGAAGGATGACATAATATGTTTTAAAACTTGGAACCGTGGTCCTCTAATATACCTGCATAGTGACTCTCTTTAATAGATAAGATGTGACCAAGTAAATCTTTAATATAGAAACATTACACCAAAATGATATGTCTGTTACTACTCTAAATAAAGAAAACAAACATTTTCATAATAATATGAATTTATTGAAAAATAAAAGCTTGCAGAAACAAAAAGCCCAACTCTAAAACATAGGAGTAGCTATTTGAGGCTCAATTTAACACAGACTTTTAAAAAAATTGCTATAAGCTTCCTTCACACCTTTTGCTGAGTGTGGAACAAGTACCTCAGCAAATGGGAAATAAAAATCAGAAGAATAAGGTAAAAAATAACAAGGGTTGGAATTGCTTTTAAATACAAATAAGATTTGATATTTAGATTTATATATGACCTGCTCGTCATCTTTCAGAAACTATTACACCACCCCAGTATTTAATCTTATGTTTATAAATATTTGATTCATGGGGTACTTGGGTGGCTTAGTTGGTTAAGCATCTGACTTCATGATTTCAGGGTTCTGAGATTGAGCCCCGGGTATGGCTCCTTGCTCGGCGGGGAGTCGGCTTCTCCCTCTCTCTCTGCCTGTCCCCCTTCCCCGCACCCCCCCGCCCTGCTCCTGTGTGTGTGTGTGTGCTTGCTCTCTCTCAAATAAATAAATAAATAAATAAATAAATAAATAAATAAATAAATAAATATTTGATTCATTTCCCTTTCATCTTGTCACATAATCAATCACCAAGTTCTGTTATTTCTTTCCTTTAACTGCTGCTGTGCCCGTTTTCCCTTAAATTGTAAAGAACACATCCAGATAGAGATTCTTACTATCTCAAACTTGAAATGGTAGGAAGTCCCCTAACTGTTCTCCCATGCATTTCACCAAACTGTTCCCCAACATGAACCTCTCTCTCCAGCCTGGTAATCATCTGCATTGTGCCCACTTCAGGAACAACCCTTCACTTGAAGCAGAATGCCTTTCCACCCACTCACTATCCGACCTAACTCCTGGTCATTCTTGGTCTACACAAAGCTCATCTCCCCATGGAAGCTGCTCTTTTCTACTCCAGGCTGTACTGACTCCTGCCTTCTCTCTGCCCATAATACCCCTAATGTAGAACTTAACCACTTGCTACCTGGTATTGACTTAACCGGTGTGTCTCCTTATCTCCTTGACCAGAATGCACACTGTGGGACACTGTAGATGATACTATTCTAGTATCTCTTTTTAGTCCCCAACAGTTAGAATTTTAGAAGTGAATATACACAGGGAGAGCATGCTTGGTCAAGTTTCACAATTTTCCACACTTGTGACAGACCCTTAGGTTAATAGACTCTTGCCAGGGTAAAAACAAAGCCGGACCTACTCTCTTATGTGTGAATGCACTGGATATCCATTGGGAGGCACTGGGCAGGGGCCTCAGGTGCAGTGAATGACCTTGAAAGGAAGGGAATGCCAACACCTCCCCAAAGCTCAGGAACACCTGGGAAAGGTGCCTGAATTCTATCCTTGATATAACAGTGTCAGAAGATGGAACAGCAGAGTTGTGGCCCTACTGATGTGTCTGTAAGTAGTCTTTCCCTAAGGAGGATGTCCCCAAAGAGGCCCTAAGCAAGCTTAAGTGTGCTTCCTTTAAGGTGTGCACTTCCATTCCAAGGCAGAGTTTCTCTTCCTATAGGTCCTGAGCAAAGCAGGTCAGCACACACAACACCGCACCCTCCGTTGGTCCTAAAGCAGAGGCATGGACAGCCAACCGTTCCTTGGAGAGACAAGGGAAATGCCACACTTCGTCTAGGTGGAATTGGAGGTGGGGGTGGAAATGAGGATGGACCGCTTTGTGCTATTAAGATAATCAACAGGAGTAATTCTGTGATTTACAAACACAGCTAGAATCCACAAGATTTGATCTCTTAAAAAATTTCACTCTATCCTAAGAAAAATCCATTAAGCGCAGAGTAACCTAATTTTCCTATCTTGCTTGAAACGATACAAGTCTTAGACCCTACAAAATTCATAGTTCCACAGACACTAACTGCCATATATAAGTATATACAAATTTGAGAGTGAAATAAACACAGGTTGCTTTAATTGCAGATTAAGAGTTATGTACAATTTCTCTATTAGAAAACGGTAGTGGTGGTGGGTTTATTAAAAGGCACACTCCCAGGCTCCATCTCAGACCTACTGACTCTAGTATTTGCAGCAGAATCCGATTATCTGCATCTTGAACAATTTCTCCAGGTGATTCTTGGGCCCACAAAAGCTTTAGAACCACTGATTGTTGGGGTACAAGCTCTCTAATTAAGCAAGAATATTCTTGTCCCATGAAACCTTTAAAGGGTATTCTCATAGGGTGCTAATTAAAATCTCTTTCTTGCACAAAACTATTATAAAATAAATTCCTAAAACTTTTTCTTTTCTGTTTACTCTTAGCCTCTTATTTCTAAGACTCTGACAGAATATCAATCAGGATTTTCAAAATATGCCAGTGTGTGTACGGAAATGACTTATTATACCTATCAATATGAACATTTCATTTATTACCTGGATTTTTGTAGCACTTCTGCCCACTGGTTTCCCCGCAGCTGGGAGGCCCTGGATTCAGTCAGTGATGAGTGTTCTGTCAATATTTTACCTTGCATCTGAGTTGCCAGATACTTTTGGCTTTGTCAGGGTCATGGAACCTAAATTGTTCTTATAGTCCTTGAAGTAAGTCAATACTTTCAAGATCCTAAAAACTATTCAATGGTTATAATCATAAGATCTTATTTTATTTTTTATTTTTATTTTTATTTTTTTTAAAGATTTTATTCATTTATTTGAGAGAGAATGAGATAGAGAGAGCATGAGAGGGGGGAGGGTCAGAGGGAGAAGCAGACTCCCTGCCGAGCAGGGAGCCCGATGCGGGACTCGATCCCGGGACTCCAGGATCATGACCTGAGCTGAAGGCAGTTGCTTAACCAACTGAGCCACCCAGGCGCCCAATCATAAGATCTTATTTTAAAGAAGCACGAGGATCATGTTGACACTGCTGTCCTTTTGAACACATGTATTTGACATATGCAAATTTTATAGTAAGGGAGCACTTTAGATTTTATGAAACCAGCTCTACTAAAGCTCAAAATGTTAGAAGCAATAATGTGAAATTTGCTGTAAAACATAAATTTTAATATTAGACAATATTCGATATTCAGATCGAAAATGCTGAAAGTCATTGAGGGAGCCTCCGGTAGGCTGAACACCCACATTTATCTTGGCTTACTCCAATGCCCCATTACAATGAGAATAAAGGGATAAAAATGGTTAAACATTCAAGAACAAAGAGGATGGGAGATAGCAATAGCAATTGAGGGGTATCAATAAAATTTTGGAAGATGAACATCAGATGGCTGAGTGGTAAACAATTAGCAGCTTAGAGAAAGCTAAATCTAAGCCTGCAGTAGGGGAAGCCAAAAATAAAGCAAGATGATTCAAGCCAAAGAATGCTATAAATTCTCAGAAATTAGAAGGACCTCTAAATATCAGGGTGGGAGGTGGGGTGTGCACAAAAGGAAAATTGGCTAAAGTCCTGTATAATTAAGAGGTGGACCAGATATACTGCCCCAGACTGGAAGAAGGAAGGTGTACTACTTGACAGAGAGATTAAGCCACAAGTCTTTGGAATCCTAGATCCCAGTTGTAGCTGGCTGAGGGTGAATTGAGGAGCCATACAAAAACAGGGAGATGAAATGAAAGTCTACATAGCATTTAGTGAGACACTCCTCACCATCACTACCACCTACCAACTCCCTTCCTCTGCTCAGCTCCAAAAAGCCAGCCTCCAGACTTAACAAATTTCAGTAGTGAGATTGAAGGAGTCTTTTTTTGACTGGCCACAGGGAGGAAAATCTACAGACATTGACCCAGTAAAATGGCTGGGTTCTAGCCCAATCCCTCTACAGCAAAGCTCCACATATGACAAGCCCTGTGTAAACCCACAGAGCAACTAATTAGCTATATTATATCTCATTCTTAAAATAATTAGACATTTGAGAAAAGCTTCTAACATGAAAGAAAGAAAAATCAAATAAGCATATGGGTAAAGGGTGCTTGGGAGAAACAGAGACAAAGCAGAGAGCATGAGAAAACTTACTTAATTTATTTTTTTATTATTTATTTATTTATTTTTAAAAAAGATTTTATTTATTTATTTGAGATAGAAAGAATGAGAGATAGAGAGCATGAGAGGGAGGAGGACCAGAGGGAGAAGCAGACTCCCTGCTGAGCAGGGAGCCTGATGCGGGACCTGATCCTGGAACTCCAGGATCATGACCTGAGCTGAAGGCAGTCACTTAACCAACTGAGCCACCCAGGCGCCCCTTAATGAATTTAATTTAAAAGATAATATCCTTAGATCAAAAAGGGTAAATCAGAGAACAAGAAAGAACTTATGGAAATTCAAAATGTGATAAAATGAAATATTTAATTTCAGAGTTGGAGAATAAAGTTAAGGAAATCTTACAGAACATAGAACAAAAGGACAAAGATATGGAAAATTGAAAAGATATGAAAATAAGAGAACAATCCAGGAGGTCCAATACATGATGAATAAAAGTTCTAGAAAGTTAAAAATAGAGAAAAAGGAAGGGAGAAATATTCTAAGAAATAATACAAGAACATATCCTAAGGATATTTTTCCAGAGTTTTAAAGAAAAAGTTCATAGTACCAGACACAGTGAATGAAAAATGGCTACATTAAGGCATACCATTATGAAATTTCAGGAATACAGAGAAGATCTGAAAAGCTCTCAGAGTGGGGGGGAAAAAAAACCAGTCACACACATAGAAGGGGGATCCAAATGTCACTAGATTTTTCAACAGTATGAAAGCCACAGGATCTTGAAGAAATGTCTTTGAAATTCTGACTGAATGTTTCCTAACTATAATTCTACATCTGGCAAACTGTCAATAAAATGTGAGGATAAAGTTATTTTCAAAAACAGCTTTCATCAAAACAATCTCTTGAGCACCCTTTCTTAGCAGGTTCTGAGGATGTGCTCTAGCAAGAAAGAGGTGGAGGGAACAAGAAAACAGGTAGTGTGATGGGAAAGGGGTAAAACATTCCAAGAATAATGGTGAGGGGCAGTTGCAGTATTTCAGTTAAGTAGCAGACCAAGAAAGCTGTAGAAAGAAGAAGACTGGAGCAAGAGGGTATAAACCTTCAGGAGAGACATTAAAGGAAAGAAAGATCAAGGAAGAGAAAGAGAGAAGTGAGAGAAAAGGGAGAGGGAAAAAATAGGAAAGAAAATATAAGAAAAGCAGATTATTTGATTTTGATCATAGCTCGAGTTTTACAGAGTCGGACAAATTTGAGGATGGATTGAAGGTAGGTATAAGGACAACACCAATAAAAAAGAGACTATTATTAATTCCAGGGAAAACAAAAAGTTGTGTAAGAAAGGGAATATAATCATAGTATACTACATAATGAAATTGTGATGTGCTATGCAAAAATCACTCATGTAAATATGGAATACTTTAAAATCATAATTTGTGATGTATCTAGTTACATTGAGAGTTTAGGGAAGAGAAACAGAGAGACTCTGTGTGTGGCGGTTATGCTTGTGAGGAGGTAGTATAAGCAGGTTAAATCCTCATCTTCTACAGAATCAAATCATTGAAAAATTGAGAACCAGCAGTTGATGGAGGTAAATAAGAGAAAACAACTTAAGAATGGAGGGGATGAAGCGGTAGACGGCTGTTTCTCCTCAGAAGACTTGCAGTGCTATCTAACTTTCGAAACTATGTCATGTATTATTTGAATAAAGTAAACAATATATCTTAAGGAAACTAAACAAAGGGGCTCCAGGTTTTTAGAGTTAAGGAAAATATATCTTCAAAGAGATTTCCAAGACGGCTGTGAATACTAGAGCTCTGTTCTTTTTGTGGAGATTTTATGGCTAAAAAGCTTGTAATAATATACCTCACATGGTACCCAACATATTTTGGTAAAATAAGATTGAAAGGGGAAAACATTCTATAACATATGAGCGTACATCTTCTCATCGTGATATATACAGCCACACGTAGCAAACACACGTGCAAAGAATAACGTAGCACAGAAGTCTATGATTTCTCTAGTCCTATGATAGTAACTACTAAAAATTAACATCACATTTTGGAAATTATTCGCTTTCCACTATTCCATGTAGGAATTATTTTTGGGCTTTGGGTATCCCTGTCACATTCCTTGACCAGCAGGCTGTCATTTGCTTTTGGTTTACTTCTTTCATAGTTGCTCCACTGTTTTTTTGTTTGTCAGACACAGAGACTGAGTTCGCTGTCCCAGCAATCCCACTGTTGTTCTTTTGGTTCAAGATAACCACCTCTTATCAAAGGATTCTTTTTAGACCTGTCTTTCCGGTTCTTCTATTTGATCTCAAAAACAGCTCTGTGTTATTTTTGCTAATGCTCTCTCCACTGGAGCTGATAATCAAGTAAACATATTTTTGGCTTGAACTTTGATAATTGCCGTGTTTAATGATTTATTAAACATCGTTATGTTGAAGACACAGTGTTAGGTACTATGAAAAAATAGCAAAAATAGAGAGACAGACACACACAGAGGCAGAGACGGAGGGAGGGAGAGAGAGAGAGACAGAGAGATCCTGTCTTTGAGAAATGAGATTAGGAAAAGATAATAGAGAGACAGGACCAAAATACGTTCTGGTTATTTCAACACAGAAACACAAATTTTAAAAATTAAAGAGCAATCCAGAAGGCCCAGTATATGATGAAGTTCCAGAGAGTAAAAAAAAAAAAAAAAAAAAAAGAAAGAAAAGAAAAGAAAAAGGAAAGAAGAAAAGATCAAAGAAATAATACAAGAACATAACCCTAAGAAGATTCTAAAGCTTATAATGGTGGAAATTTTATCGATAGTTTCACTGTCACTGTTTTAGCTGAAGTTTGATGGGACTTAAGAGAAGAAGTGAAAACAGGATGTGGAGAGAGAAAGGAAAAGAGAGGGAGTGTGGGGAGTGCGTTTTAGCACTATCTCTAGAAGGAGGGAGGAATTTACAAATAATATATGTAAATGAATAGACAATAATGGTATCACCTCAATCCAACTGACAAAGTGGATAAATAAGGATTTTTAAAAAAGAATCAGTGAAGCATAAGCTTTTTTTTAAAACAGGGGATTTTCTTTGTTTAAAAAGTATTTTTCCTGATGGTAGAATTAACATATATGATAGAAAATTTAGAAAATTCAGTAAATTATAAGAGGAAAACAATAATCACAATTTTACCAACCCAAAATTCCACTCCTAATATTTTAGATACTCAGTATTTTTCTACACATATCAAAAAACACAACCTGGACTATAACATACAAGCTATTGTATGATCTGATTATTTTGTTCATCTTATGAGCATTTCCATGTGATTAATCACTTATTAATATCATGATTTTCATGTACATTATTTATTTTTCCAAAATATTTATTTTGGTCCCCATTTTTCATTATCATAAGCTTGTTTCATTACCATGAACATAATCTTTGTACATAAATCTTTAATTTTCTAATTGCAATGAATAACATGTACATTCTGAGTAGTGGCATTACTCAATAAAACATATTTGATATTTTGAAATAAGCTTTTTTTGTTTCTAGTTTTTGGTTCCTTCTTTAAAAACAATATCCAGGTAAGTGAGAAATGGCATCTTCTGAGAGAAATGGCATTGTCTGCATATATCCCAATCAAGTAAACATCTGTATAAGATAATTACCTTGAAATAAATGTTTCAGTATTATTGGCTTTGGTATTCAAGTCGTTCATTAAAACTAAGTGTTGATCATGGTCCTTGTGGCCAACAGAGAGTAAAGTGAATTTTCACTAGCAACAGCAGAAAACAAATTTGAACTACACCTATGTATAATTATATTTTATATCTTGCCTGTAATTTGAGCTTGTATTTGTGTAATGTACTCGCATATAGTGTAATTAACTATTCTGAGAGCTATGTAAATACTGCTCCACAATCAGGTGAAAGCATGAAATAAATGGTATGTTTGCAGAAAGATATTCACATGTTTATATATGTATTTTGAAGCTTTTTTCAAACAGTGGTGAGTTAATATTTCATTAAAAAGTGTGCTTTTGCTTGATGGTTCTTTTTGAGGTTAAGAAGTGATTATTCTAATAAGGCCTCAAAAAGGCAGACTCTGTCCACTCTGAAAGTACCTCGTGAGATGGAAGGAAAAGAGGAGGATCCCAGAGATTTAATCCAGAAAACCATCACTTTTGTTTCTACACTTGACTGAATCCTTTCAAAACATGAGCTCTGTAGCTCAAGGCTTCGGTTACTCATAGTTAGGCAAGCATAAGGACCTGAAATAAGTACCTTTAAAATTCATGTTCCAGCAAAGACAAGAACTTCATCCCAAGTTAGCAAATTTCAAAAGACATTTAGTGAAGGTGGGGAGTGAGGATGGGTTCACATTGCACCCACATGTCTGCAGAGCCTGTGAGTTGGAATTAATCATCTTTGGTCTGGCTTGGAGGAAATACTTCACTGTTGCTCAAGGAAAAACAGCAAATGTAGAAGCACAATTTGTATTAAGATTAACAACAGACCATTCTGACAGCTTGTGATCTCATAAACCTCTGACGTGTCTGGGCTACAACAAACAACCCTGTGTGTTGCCTCTATTTTGGCCTCCTTCAGAACTTAATACTGAAGTGTATAAAATGTTGCCTTTTCCAGTGGTGCCTTTTTTTCTTAATGAAACCAAGATAAAAACATAAAAGCTCACATTTCAATGATGTTTTTCTACCAGCTACTGATTACAGCTGGCGTAAACCAAGCTATATTTTTATTTCTCCAGACAGAATTTCTATGGAGCTGGCCGGCATGTGCAGACAAGAAACCACTGTGAGGTTTTGGGCTTGGAAGGCTGTGAAGGACGAGAATCAAGCCATAGAGCTCAGGCCTGTCTCTGCAGGCCAGCACCACCTCCATCAAGCCTCCATCAAGCTGCGGGAGGGTGGGTGTGGGGTGGGGCGTCCATCCGGGGAGATGCAAACAGCCCCTAGTGATGCAAGATCTTCCCAGAGCTTCTAATGCATCCAACTGTGGACACATATCCAAGTACTAGTTAGAACCTGTTTGCCTGTGAGAGCCCTTAAAGCAAAGAATTTGCTGCAAAACCCCCAACTACGATGCAAATGTCAGAATCCTGAGAGGACTGAGGCACAACATAGCAACTGGTAGTGGAAGGGTGGCTCTAGCGAGTTCACCCATGTTGGAGGAAAGGCAGTAGAACAGTGCATTTCCCCACTCCTTCAACGTAGAGAAGCTGCTCCTGGTCAGGATGGGGGCAGTGAATGCTTGTCAATGAGGATTCACTCCCCAACTGGTTGCCACTCATTTTTACCACAGGTCACTGAGAGCCCTACACCCCTAAACCAGGACGTCCTGAAGAAAGACACTGGGAAAGAGGAGAATTTATTGTGATCCAGCACTAAGATCTATCCCGCATCAACTTTTCCTGGATGAGAGCTGAACGCATCGGGAAGGTTTTATTGCACTCCCAAGTCACGCGGCGTTGAAACAGCATCTAAAAGTGCTAGTTCAGCAGCCAGTGTTTAAATGGGGAATGGCCCTTCAGAAAGCCACCCTCCACTCAGAAACTACGGGCAACTCTCCCACATCCAACCATCAAGAATCCACGTTTCCGGGCGCCTGGGTGGCTCAGTTGGTTGGGCGACTGCCTTCGGCTCAGGTCATGATCCTGGAGTCCCGGGATCGAGTCCCGCATCGGGCTCCCTGCTCAACGGGGGGTCTGCTTCTCCCTCTGACCCTCCCCCCTCTCATGTGCTCTCTCTCATTCTCTCTCTCTCAAATAAATAAATAAAATCTTAAAAAAAAAAAATTAAAAAAAAAAAAAGAATCCACGTTTCCGGGCGCCTGGGTGGCTCAGTCGGTTAAGCGACTGCCTTCGGCTCAGGTCATGATCCTGGAGTCCCGGGATCGAGTCCCGCATCGGGCTCCCTGCTCAACGGGGGGTCTGCTTCTCCCTCTGACCCTCCCCCCTCTCATGTGCTCTCTCTCATTCTCTCTCTCTCAAATAAATAAATAAAATCTTTAAAAAAAAAATTAAAAAAAAAAAAAGAATCCACGTTTCCATTATTCACAGTTCAGTGAGATAGGCGGAGATGTTCAGGGCCTTATGAAACCGCTGCGGAGATCCCTGAAACGCTCCGGCCCCGCTACCGTAACCCCGAGTCTAGGACTCCGTGACCTGGGAGAGAAGCCAGGAAGGAGCAGCATGCTTTGCCCTGTGACCTCCACGGCCTGCCTCTCTCGGAGCGCGAACTTGACCGTACTTTCTGGTTCCTTATCTGCTGGCGGGAATAAAGGAAGTTTGATTCCTCGACGTTCAAACACAGGAAAGTCTACCGTCCCAACCTTTTCCATCTCTTAGAAGAAAGGGGGAAAACCATACAAAACGAAGCACAAACCAGAACCTACGCCTGGCAACGCCAGGAGGCAGGACGGGAAGGAACCGGCACGCAGGGACCGAAAGCCCGCCGCCCCCGGCGCGCGGAGAGCAGGGCGCGCCGCGGGTCTGAAACGCACCAGCAGCGCGGCGCGAACCGCTCGCGCTCACACTCACCTGCCCGTGGGATGGAAGCGCGGCGTAAGCCATGGGCTGCGTCAGCACGCCTTTCTGCTTCAGGAGAAGCAGGCGCTTCTGCTCCTCGCTCAGGTGCGCCCTGGGGGCCTGGAGCTGCGGCGGCGGCGGCGGCGGCGGCGGCGGCGGCGGCTGCTGTGGCGGCGGCGGCTGCTGGATGTAGGGCATCACCGGGTTTTTGTTGGGGTTGGCCATCGGGGGGGTCATCCTCTGACTCAAGTCCGCGTTGAAATGGGTCAGAGGCTTAGTGTTGCCGTAGGTGAGAATATTGTGCTGTTTGTTTAAGGAGTTGGTACCCAAGTTATTTGGCTGCTGATTGATCATACTCATGTGGTTCTGAGGGAGGTAGTTATTCATTGTCGTCTTCTGCAGGTTGGTTGCCATGGGAGGCACTACGGGGTTTTGGTTGTTAAAGGCTTGGGGGTACATCATTGGGCTATTTGGTTTTTCCGCAGCGAAGGCTGCTCCGTAGGGGCTGGACGGGGGCCCCAAGGGCGACCAGCTGGAGGTCTGGTTGGAGTGGTGCTGTTGCTGCTTCTGTTGCATGAGTTTGGCCCTCTGCTGCTGCTGCGCGGCCATCTGCTTGAGCTGCTCCGCCGGCGACATGTCGGAGCTGGCCCCGGCCACGGGCCCTGCTGCCGGATTAAGGAGATAACCGTTTCCAGGCCGGGCTGGGGCTTGGCCTGGAGCGTGCGCTTGGCCGGGAGTCTGAGGGGACTGGACAGCACAGTTTGCTGGTGAGCTGGCGGGGTTTGGAGCTGCGGGAGTGCTGGCCACCGAAGGCAAACTCGCGGCCGTGGGGCCCGTAGAAAAGGGAGGGCCAGAGGAGGAGGGCCTCGCCTGGGGAGATCCCAGGGAGACGTGTGCAAAAGGCGAGTGGGAGGGGTCGCTCTTCACACTCGCACTCTCCTGGGAGAGAGGGGTCTCCGTCGCCGGCTGCGAGAATTCGGGCTCCTTCTTCTCCTCAAAGTCTTCGTTGAACAGGTCCTGTATGTCATCCTCAGGGACCGTGTTGGCCAGCTCATCGATTAATTCTTGCCACTCCTGATCATTCAGGTTAATGTCTGAGAACAGCTTGTTCTGATTTGAAAGAGACGTTTCGGATGTGTCTAAGCAAGTAGGGTCATCTAGAGGCTCTTGTTTGAGGTCCTTGCTCTGCAGGATGGTGAAGCTGTCCTCCAGGTCACTGCAACCGTTGACAGGAAGTTTGATCTCTGGAAGCCTACCATTCTTACTTAGATCTTCTAGAAGCCCGGGAGTGTGAGTCCCACTATTCTGCAAGGGCAAAGAAGGCTTCAGGTCAAGTTGGTGAAGAGGAGAAGCTGAAGGCAGTGGCATATTGAGGGTTTCCATTCCTGTAGGAATGTCCTTTCGTATTCTCTTGCTCGTTGGAGAAAAACTCCCATCGCAAGCACCATTCTGCTGGTCTCCATTAAGTGGTGATCGAGCTCCTTCCAACTTCCTCTTCACAGTCTCTTGGAGCTGGGAAAGAAACGGGAAAGAGGGTGGTGAGTAAATCTCCAAGTCATCGTTCACTCTTTGAGCAAGGTGATGTACGACTGCTGTGAACTAACTTTTAAATGCTTTATCACACACGGGAAAGAAGTTCCACATCTAATTTCAAGAGTGGCCAGGCTTCAAATCCTGTGGGGAAAGGTTTTATCTAAAAGAACAGCTCATGAGGCTAAGAGATAGAAAACAAAATAAAGATTGGAGGGTGGGGAACAAAAGAAAAAGAGACAGTTAAAGGCAGTACTTCTCTTACAGCAGAGAATCATCCATCATTATTTTCCAAAGCAACGCATAATGTGAGACTTGGCCCCAAATGTGTTATACTTTCGCAAGATGTTAATACCTATCTTAACTTCTTCTCACATCTTAACTGAAGACGTCAAGGAATTAAATCAACAGTATTTTGAAAAACACTCAAAATCCTCTAAGAATATGGAATTTAACGTTTACTGAATAGCACAGAAATGAAGATTAATGGTTGACATGACCCACAACTTCCTTCCAGTTCTTGTTTACTTGGCCACCCAGCACCTTGTGATGCAGCAACCCACTCTGCTCTAAAAGCATGCTTCCATTGCTTTCCATGCTATCACATTTTCCTGGGTTTCTTTCTTTCTCTCCGTCTGCTCTTTCTCAGTGTCCTATGTATTCTTCGTTCTTTCTCCTAAATGTTGGAATTCCTCATTGTTTGCTCATAAGCTTTTGTTCCTGCCCACTCTACATGCTTAACTACATGATTGCATCCATTTCAACAGCTTCAACCATCTTCTCTAGGCTGATGATCCTGTTAACGAGGTACCCAGTCCAGTCTTCTCTGCGGAGTTCTATTAACTTCAGACCCCTCTTCCTGGATGTTTCATAGGCATCTAAAACTCAACACGTCTCAGCAGTGAGCTGGTTATCAAACATGATCCTCAACCATGCTCTCCATCCCAGTATCTACCCAGTTCCCTACTCAATATCTACTCACTTACCCAAACTGGAAACCTGAGCATTCTTCTCAAAACGCCTCACATCACCAACCACCAAGTCCTACGGATTCCACATCTAAAATATCCCTCTAATATGTCCACTCATCTCCAAACTCACTGCTACTATCCTAGGCCAGGATACCATTTTCTCTGGCTAAATTGTTGCAATAGTCTTCTCACTAGTCTCTTTGCCTTGCCTCCATTCACCCTCCATTACTCTTTCATCTATTCTTTTATCCATTGCTTTGCTCTCCAACAATCTATTCTCTATGCTGCCACCTCTTTCAAGAAATACTTTGCCTTTCCTGTTTCTAACTCTGCAATGGCTTCCATTGCCTTTAGATTGAAATCCAATCTGAGCCTACTTCACCTGGTTTCTGCTCATCATTCCGGGTTCATCTTCTTGCTTCTCTGTTTAACATCACCTCCCTGTCCTCTGCCAAACATTTTCTATCAACTCCCTAGAAAGTCTTTCAGTTTCTTAGATGTGCCAAGCTTCCTTCTACCTCCAGGGTAGAAAACCTGTTGTTTTCTTTTCTTGGAACAAACTTCTCCCGCCCCCCTCCCCTAGGTCAACAGCTACTCATCCTTCAGATTGTATCTTAGATTTCACTTCCTCTAGGAAATCTTCTTACCTCCCTTCCCCACCCCCAACTACATTAGGTCCCTTCTTTGATCCACCTATATTGGGTTGGATATCCTGGAATAAGTTTTTCCAAGCAACCTCTACTTCCCCAGTTGGAGCTCCTACCACCATACTTTGGGGCGATTGCTTCAGTGGCTGTTTAGTGAGCTCCAAGAGTGTAGTAGGTACTCTGACTGATTTGCTTACTGTGTATCTGTGGGGCCACACCTGGTGTTCAGGCTCACAGCAGTAGTTGATAAATAATGGCAAACTGAATGATTAATTCTGCTGTCTAATTCACAGGAGCTGAAAGAGGTGAGTTTTAATCAGAGCAGGAGGCAGCCTCATTGGACCCTAAGAAATGCCTGACTTTCTTGGTGTGTGCCATGGATTGGCTGATTTATAGAAAAGATAATGTCTGCATAGATCGCTAACAATTTAGTGTGCAATCCAATAGAGGGCCCTGGTGCACATGATCTGCGAGGGATGAAGCCGTGTGATGCTCCTTCAGCTCAGGCACAGCACCGTCCATCAATAGCCCCAGACTTTGGGGCAGATGGCCCCTACAAGAGAGTTTTTTGCTCAAAAAGCTGCAGGACCCAGACCTCCCCGGTGGGGACCTTGTGCAGCAGGAGTCCAGCCCTGACGGTTGCGGGGCCTTTGCTTTCCTGTTCTGTGGGAATTTTTGCCACTGGAACTTGAGTATGACCCAGGAGCTGAGGTTCCTGGTAATGGGAATTCTTACCCTGGAGAATGTAGAGTGTTGTGTCCACTAAAATGGACTTATCTGAGAAGTCCAGTTAAGGAAACTCTTGTTAACTCTGTGGATTTATTAACTATAAACCTTATTCATCCGTCTGCCCCCTTCCTTTCTGCCAGAAAGGGGCCAGTGTGTGGGGCTCTGATCAAAGAGCTTGGCATAGGGTAAGTACTGAGGAAGTGGCTGCTGAATGACCACAGGAAGACTAAGTCAGGTTAGAAGAGGGATTCAGTAACTTCACAGAGTGGAAGGCAGAAGGCAGGATGACTTGGGGAGCAGGGAGGAGGGAGAGCGGTCCTCCACTTGGGCACTCTCTTATTCCTGCAAAGGTGCAGTGCATCATGGAAGCAAGGGGAGAGAGGAACAGAGTTCCCTCTGACCCTGTTCTTCAGCACTCACACGTGGAACTGCCAGGGCTCTAGAGGAGCCCCATGTATAATAAAACCAATCTGCAGATGGTTTGGGGGACTCTAAGCAGTACCACTTGATTGCTATGCTCTCATAAGTAGAGGATTCCATTTCAAAAGTAAACAGAAAAGGTCCTTGAGTAAAAATCCAGTCTAACCCTTGTTCCTAAATCTGATATTTTTAATCACAACACCAGACACTGTCTGCAGTCATTTAGTAGAAGCCCCAGAATTGCTGAAAACAAGGGCCTAACTGGGACACACTGGAATTTGACTTCAAAAAAGATGCTGGTTCAATCCATCCTATGAGGCAGAAACTGCTAGAAAATTCAGGTATGGCAGATACCTGAATGTAGCTCCAACGCTCAGCAGCAAGTTCAAATATCACAGCTTCAGGGCCTAAAGAAGAGAAGACTTGGGGCCCTTGGCACCACTGTTAAAAAAAAAAATGTCTTAAAAATGAACCTGACTTTATTTTAGAAAGTTCAGGTCCATGATTCTGTTGTTGGCCATGAAATAGATGGGGCGGGATGGGGAAATAAAGACAAATGGTCTGTTTGTTCCTCTGTAAAACAGTGGTGGCTGAGACCATGCTGAAGGACACGTCTGGCTGGAACCCCAAGTTTCACCTCTTCCAGCTGAGGGGGCCTACCTGGGTGAGGCAGCACTGGGCAGTAATACAGAAACAGGAGCCCTGGCTCTGTAGTTAGAATGCCTGGGGTCAAACCTGAGACTACCACCTCCCCCACCCCCGCCACCGAAGAGTTAATACATATAAATGTCGTCTGGTACTTAATACATTAGCTATGATCCCCTCCATTAGAAAGTGAGTTACATGAGGGAAGGGATTTTTCTCTTTTGTTCACTAATGGGTCCCCAGTAGCTCAGAGTTGATGGTCGATCATTATCTGTTGAATGAATGGATCCTGGAAAACTTCTTTAACTTCTCCTAAGTTTTGGTTTCCTTATCTGCAAAATGGGTTAATAATATCTAGCTCATAGAGTTACTGCGAGAACAAACTTAAATGCAGTAACATAGAAAACACTTAGCTTCATGCCCGGTAACCTGTAAGTACCCACCTAAGCCTTAGCTATTATTATCTTTAAAATTCAGTGAGGGGCGCCTGGGTGGCTCAGTTGTTGAGCGTCTGCCTTGGGCTCAGGTCATGATCCCGGGGTCCTGGGATCGAGCCCCGCATCGGGCTCCCTGCTCCGCGGGAAGCCTGCTTCTCCCTCTCCCACTCCCCCTGCTTGTGTTCCCTCTCTCGCTGTCTCTCTCTCTGTCAAATGGATAAAATATTAAAAAAAAAAAATTCAGTGATACCAGTATAGTCACAACTGCAAGTGAGATCGATTACTTTCTGGATCTTCAAACTACAAATAGGTAGAATGATAATATTTCTGTTCCCTAGCTGGCAAATCCTCATGTTTTCCAAGCATCTGGCGTAGCTTTTTTTAATATGAACAACAAAAATCAAGTTTGCCATTCAAGCCGAAGTCCAAACGCTAATGCATTCGTGTCCTAGATTGTAGGGCGGCACGAGATTGCTGAGGTTCAAATTGAATGCATTTTCAGCATGTGACCGGAATGGAGCTGCTGAGTATTTCCTTTTCCTTGAGGGCCTCAAGTTCTCCACTGCTGGTCCCTTTATTGACATACAACATTTGGGAAATAAGCAAATAAGAAAGACATCACTGAATATGCTATGTTGTGGTTTTATGTTTTGTTGTGCCCCAAATAGTTAGAGCAATCTTAGAATCTCTACTGTCTATCTCATTATTGTTTGCTCTACGGAAAGGTGGTTTGTGAGTCTAATTCTCTCATGTCCCTCTCACAAGACAGAAGGAGAACAGGCAGGAAGAGATAGAACCTGTGAGCTTGAGAAGGCTGAGGAACTCGCAAGCACTCTGCTCAGTGAGCAGGAGGATGGCTGACTGAATAGAGGGGTATCCTTGTGAGCCCCTGCCTCCCAAGGACTCGGGTAAGAGTCTCATCCCAAATGGCTTCATCTCAGGGAAGTCCCTGGCCCTTCTGCCGTACAAAGCTGGAAGCCTCTTAGTATGATTTGTGCCCTTGCGGAAGAATCACAGAAACTCTTTACTGAGCATCAGCTTCCTTGTTCCTCTCTTACTGTTATTACATATAAATGTTTTCACCCATTAAGAGAGGCTGTGGTGCCAGGAGCTGAAGTATGCTGTTCATCCCATGCCTGTGACAATATGGGCCACTAGCACGTGTCAGTTACTCCAGAGGAGACAAGTCGTCCTCCAGAATGGCTTCAGCACGAGTCTCTCACCTCCAGTGTGGCTTGATAGCGTTGGTCTCCCATGAAACCATGATGTGCGTGGATGTAGGTGTGAGAGACAGACAGACAGACAGACAGAAAGGGGGCATGGGGGTAGGGGAAGAGAGGAACCGAGAGACACAGAAAGAAATTGAGAGGCTGAGAGAGACAGAATGGTTTGGGAGGCGTGATAGGACACTCACACCAGTAGTAAGAAGAATAGCTTTGCCTTTGGGGTTATAAAGTACTTTCACAAAGGATCGTATTTTATCCTCATATAAAATCTTTGGGGCAGGTCATGTGCTGGTCTTACGGCTCTATGGGGAAAAGGTCAGTGCTTTGGAGAAGGTGGAATGGGGCGGGGTAGATGACACCCATAACAGGGATGAGGAACATAGCTAAGATTACCAGGCCTCTGCTCACACAGAGGCGCTTCTTAGGGGTCCCCTGGGCCAGCATACCCTCGAAAAAGAGATTCTTTCTGCCTTTTGGCTTTTAGCAGTGCTAGTAAGTCAAAAAACAAAATAAAACAAAAACCTCATATTGCCTTGGCCCTAATTTTGCATGAAATTGGGCAGGGTCATGGAGCCTGGTAATAAAGAAGATGATACTGCTATTAATAATGGAGCCTTTAAGATGAAAGCCATCAGGGTAAGCCATCAGATTCCTTGTCTCCTACGCCTAATGCTTGTAAAAAATAGGGTTTATTATAATTATCTTATGGAGAAGGAACTTCAGGCATAGTAAGATAAAGCAAGATTACAAAATGACAGAGCTGGGGCGGGGGAGGGGGGGAGGAGGGGAAGGGGGACCCAGGTTCAAATTCAGACTCAGGCCTGACTGCAGAGCCCACACCACACCCTCCCCCATGGATGGCAAAGCCTGGTTGTGCCTTCATCACTGGCACTGGACTCCGATGCTGATCATCAGAATGCTCTCTCACACTGTTTTCAGGAATCATCCCCGATCCCATTCTCTCCAACCACCCACACCCAGTTAAACCTCAAGAACTATCTGTTCTTATCATCTACAAATTTTATTTTCATCTTCCACCCCCAATGCCACTGCATTCGTTCAGATCATCAACACTTCTCTTGTGATTTCTGCAGCAGCTCCCGAACGACTCTCTCTTCCCCAGTCTTGCTCGTTCCCCTCCAAACCGGTTCTCTGCACTGTGCCTGTATTTTTCTTTATAAAGTGTGAACCTGGTCATGCCCATTGCCCACCTGCAGCTTTTCTGTCTTCAGCATCACCTAAATCCAGCACAGAGGCCCTCCGCAAGTCGATCCTCATCTCTGCTTACTTACCCCTCTCCTGTCTTAGCTATCACCTCTCACCTTCTTCCCTTCCACCTGTGCACACCCCCTCCCAACACCAATCAACTCTAACCCTTTGGCTACACGTAATTATTTGTAGTTCTCAGGACAGACGGTGTTTATTCTCTGTCACTCTGGGCCTTTGCATATATCCTCTTATCCAGCTTCTTCACCTGACCAAATCTATTTGTCCTTCCCAATTCAGTTTAGACATTACCTACTCTACAGTCACTCTTGACAGCCCCTCCCCTCAGGCCCGATCCTGGAGGCCATCCACATGCTCCCATGGCATTCTCATACATATCATCCTATAACTGCTTTCCTGTTTCTTCGTGGGACTGTACTTATGAATGACCACTAAGGCGATCTCTCAAATGACCACACTGAATTTATGGAATTATCCCCGAAAGTACGTGCTTGAAAATGTTGGCCTGCCTAGCATTTTCATGACAATTGAGTAAATGTCCAATTTATTTTGGTTCTTTTAAGATGCTGGAAATGGCTTGTGAACTGTCCCCTCCTCAATATTTTTGAGGACTCTTAAGGATTCAGGGAATCTATGCGGAGAACAACCAGAGAGACAGGAAGACAACTGTGCAAAGGAAAACTGAAACTGAAACCCAGAGACTTCATGTGGCATTACCAAGGTCAGATGTTTTGACAAGTGTGTCAACTCAGAATTCTGGATATTTTCATAGCTGAATTTTGAATTTCCATACAAAGGCTTTAAGTGGTTTTCACTCACCAACCAGCTGCGTGAGTGAGCTTTCTTCAACCATATTAGAGATACAACCATTTCCCAGGACTTGAAGATGAATTGGAATTTCAGTTTGCAGATGCTATAACCAATTTAGAGGCTCAAAGAGAACATTTTGGTCATTTTGATCTGCTCCAATCAAACCAGAAGATGATTCACTATCAATTTTCATACGGTTATTCTCTTCCCATTCTACCAGCAGATAATAAGCTTATGAACACATAGATAAATTTGAAGAGTGACCCAGAATACTCATGTGTTAGATATTTTAATTATTAGAGTATGAACAGTGTGCAAAAACACTTCCAGAACTGTCTTCCAGATTCAAGCACCCTTAGAAAGGATCCTTTGAGGTTTATTTAGAGGTTCAATTTTCTAGACCATTCATTATCCAACTCTAAAGGGACCTGGAGAACTGTTAAAAATGCAGATTTCTTAGTCCCATGACCACAGTTTCTGATTTAGTAGCTCAAGGTGGGACCCAGAGCGGGACACTGGTTGGAGGCATGGGTATCTAAAGATATTTAATAAAAACCTTGATTCCTCTGAGGTAATTGGTCCAGGATCCCTAGTTTTTAGGAATTCTGATCTAGAATAAGAATTCTGTTGGTGTTCTGACATTCTGAAGTTGTTGGTGTGATTTTTTTTTTTTAAATATACATACACACACAAACCCAATGTCCATATAAAATGTTCCTGAGTTAACTAGTGATACTCTGGGACAGCTCACAAACAGGACTAAGAAACAACACTCTAGATTGTTTTAGTTCAAACCTCAGAGGACCCTGGATTCTGTAGAAACCTGCTGGATTTCTATAAGACTTTTCATGAAAATGTTTATTTTTTTACATTTTAGGTTTCTCTGAGCAAAGTATTATCCTAGACCATTTTCTCCCTCCACATTTATACTTCCCTTCACTTTCATTCAGATGAACGGAGGGCATGCTGTGTACCCATGTGCCAGGCGCTGAGGGGTTGACTCGGTCCTAAGAACAAAGACCATACCCGAAAGTAAACACATGTCAAACATGTATTGACAAAAGTTGAGCAGTTTTTTTTTAAGATCTATGTGAAGGGCAGAGCAACACAAAAGAAAAAGAGAAATCTTATCACAACTCCTGAAGTCTTGTCAGCCTTACATACTCCTAACATTATTTTAGAAAGAAAACAACTTTACAACATAATAAAAGTCATATGAAAAATACACACACACACACACACATGCTATTTTCCTGAAAGCCAAGAGTTAAAAACCTCTCCTTGTGACCATCCCAGGGTGCAGCTTCTCTGGACCCGATCAGTGGGAAATGTTGGGTCTCTGGAGGGAATGTCAGCCATGGGCAGTTAGAAATCACGATTCTGAAATGCCCAGGAGGAAAAGGATCATCTTAAAAGGGGCATCCTAGTGGGTATCTGTAACCTTAGCCACAGAAAGCCCAGGGAATGCCGGGGCCCTGCTCAGCACCCCAGTTCAAGGGAACAGGGCCATTCAGAACATTCTGGGGGACTTTGAGGTTATTTTTAGAAATGACCATGATCTTTTTCCTTTCTCCTATGAGTCAGATTTAAAACTCTATTTCCAAGTAGTCTTAGGTGTACACAAGAATGATCGTACCTCTCTTCAGTGTTTGAAACATGGATGCTCACCCAATTCCAGCCGTCGAGGTCCCAGAGTAAGGTACTTTTTAAAAGCATTTAAAATGTGTGTGTGGTTGGATTTTTATGTATGCTTTTATCCTTCAGTTATTCTCTTTCTAAAGCTTTTATTTGAGAGAGAGTGAGAGAGAGAGAGAGCACGAATGGGGAGAGGGAGTGGGAGAGGGAGAAGCAGACTTCCCGCGAGAGCAGGGAGCCCGATGCGGGGCTCGAACCCAGGACCCCGGGATCATGACCTGAGCCGAAGGCAGACGCTTAACCGACTGAGCCACCCAGGCGCCCCTATCCTTTAGTTCTTCTTAAATGTGTAATAAGCACCAACCGAACATACAGCAACATACTGAGAGTGGATCATAAAACATCAGTAGCAGTGGCAGACAGGCCCCTGGCATTTAGAAACGCTAAGTCCCAACCTCTCAAATCTCCATACTTCCAAATACAGAAATGTTCATACAGGCTCTTGGCTTTCTCTCAACTGAATGGGCAAATTATATTTTCATCACAAGTCACACGAATCCTGTGTACGTTTTATATCTGAAGTTACAATGTTTTTCACAAGCTTCATACATGTAGTTCAAATTGGTGCTTCAGCAATTATTAACTACTCATTAAAAACTGAGACTGTTATTTCTGCAAATGCCAAGGTTATATGATTTTCGAATCTCCTCACATAGTTTTCAGTAGAAAGCTCTAAACTTTTTTTTAAGATTTTATTTATTTATTTGAGAGAGCGATAGCATGAGCGGTGGAACGGGGGCGGGGGGCGGGGGGAGGTAAAGGGAGAGAGAGGGGGAAGCAGGCTCCCCGCTGAGCAGGGAGCCTGACGTGGGGCCTGATCCCGGGACTCCAGGATCATGACCTGAGCCAAAGGCAGATGCTTAACTGACTGAGCCACCCAGACGCCCTGAAAGCTCTAAACTTCTAAGTTTTTACCAGAGAATTTGATTCACTGCTTACTAAATGTTCAAGATATCCTTGAAGTCATTTAATATTCTAACTGGCTGAGAGCTTACCCTGTACCAGGCATTAAGCTAAGTGCTTTACATATATTACCTAGATTAATCCTCACAACAACTCTCTGATGGATGAGGAACGGGCTCAGAGAGGATAGTAATTTGTCCCAGGGCACACAGCAGAGCCTCTTCTCAGCTGCACTTGTTCTCCCCTACTCTGCTATTCTGCATCTGATGACTCCTGTCCTGATTAAACATGAGCAAACCTTGCTGAGAAATTCTGGGAGAGGGTTTTAGACACCCGTGTCATGACAGTCTAAGGAGGATGTGTTCATGTCTCCCAGTCAGATCTGCCTGATTCACAGAAAAGCATTGTGCTCCTCTTCAAAGGAAGATGTTCCTCTGCAAATTTAGCATGCGTTTGAGAAGTGATGAGAGCTGTAGCCCTGAAAACTTCGGGAGGGAGCAAATGTGCGCATCCCAGTAGCAGCTTCCTTTCCTTGGTAGCGCTCTGTCAGAAAAGCTCCTCTGAGATCTGTGGTTGCCATCCGAATTCCACAATCTGAACCCCGAACGGCTCTGTCTTCTCATACACATAAAAACACGCACACGTATTACATTACGTTTATTTTTAAGGACAAGAAACAATTTTCTTAGGAACGTCTCTGCCATCTCTTACTAGAAGTCATGCATACGTTATATATTCAAACATGCCTATATGTGTGACCTCGTATTACAATCTGAAATTCCTAATGGGATTTTATTTAGAGCTGTAAAGAAATGACTGTGAAGGAGGTTGGTGAGGAAGAAGAAAAGAACCATAGGGAGGAAGAGGGCAAATGAGAAGATCAGATCTTATCTGCATCATTCACAGCTGGAGACTTACACCAACAACACAGACCCAAGAACGGGCATGTTAGGACGAAGCACAGGAGATTCTGATTTGTTTATTCTCTGGGAGGAGGAAGGCGGGAAGGAGAAATCCTTCAGGGAGGCTCAGTACTTTTCTCTCCCTTGGGTAAAAATCAAGAATATTTTTATTGCACTGTTTACTCAAAATGTCCCTTCTTTTCAACGATAAATTCTCCTTTTAGTCTTTAGTCCCTTCCAGGAGACCAGTTTACTCAGTGGTGCTTAAGTCCTGCACCCAGCTTGGGGGACACAAATAGCCCGCAGCACCCAGACCCAACACTGCTTTCAAACACAATCCCAGCACGTGTTTATCTCCCTGTGGAAAACCAAAGTTTGAAATAAGATCTAGTCTATAAAAAGCCTCTTGCTTCCCTCAGAGGTCAGACATTGCTCTTTCTGGTGAGGTGTAGTTTGCATGAAGCACAGCGAAGAGCCACTTCCTGGAAGAGAATTCTCAACTTCTCCCACCCACACACTCCCCCCCATCGCAGCCCGTGAGCGAAAGGACGTTATTCTTATTTCTAGACAGTGTCTGACTCCCAGACCTCCATTCCACAGCAGGCTTTTACTCCAAAGCTGAAAGCTAGGGGACCTGCCCTCATTTACCAGCAAGATTACCATTATTTACATGTGTTTAGAGTAACTTTTGTTCAGGAACGGGAGACAAGGCAGAACTAGAGAATTCTTCTTTCCAGGATGAATCACCCGCAGGTGAAGATGTCCACATGCACGTGGGCACACTCTCGCATTCAGGTAAACAGGTGTGATCTACCCGGCTCTGAAAATGTTCAACTGGGCAGTGGCCCGTGCAGGACCGGGCACTCGATCCACGAACAGCTGAGCTCGGGAGGCTGGCGGTGGGGTTTTTATCTGTGCGGAGAAGCTGCTCGGCTTCATCCCACCAGCCGAAATTCATTTTTCAAAAGAAATTAGACCAAGGTACTGTTGTTATAGCAACAGTCAGAGTCACTTACCCAGCCTCTTCCCTACAACCTCACTCTGACTTCTGTGGGCAGCAATTTCAATTATGTACAGGGAGTGACCAAGGCCGAGCCCGGGTGGACCTTTTCTTAGCCCTTTAAGGGGTAGAAGTGTAAATCCTCTAGGTCTACTCTGAAGCCCAAAGACAAGACTTGACCGTGTTCCATAGAGTTCTCCCGGTCCTGAAAGTCAATGAACGGTAAAGATCAGAGGAAAAAACCTTCAGTCCCTACGTTTTCATCTCTTGGGTAGGAACTGGACATGTAACCACCAAATTTCCTGGGGTTAACCAAGTACCGGCCATTTCAGAATGGGGACTTCCAGTGAGGAAGGCAATGTTGGCAATCACCATCAGATCCTCAAGTGTTTTTATTACTTTGGTCCCCTGGGATTTTACTCTATTCTTGGGGATGTGGATTTCCCAATATTTCTAATCACCCACTCCAACCCCTGAAAATGATAATCAACTCCAAAATGCCCCTTTCTTGATGAAAATGTACATTACTGAACCTCTATGGCAAATAACTCTCCAAAGGAGTCAGCAATGTATTAGTCTACATTCACCCCAGGGATACCCCAAGTGGCAAACATCCATGAAGCCAGTGCTCCTGACTAATGTTACAATCTGGATTGTGCCCTCCCCAAACTCATATGTTGGAGCTCTAACCCCAGTACACTTCAGAATGTGACTGTATCTGGAGATAGGGTCTTTAAAGAGGTAATTAAGTTAGGGGCACCTGGGTGGCTCATTCAGTTGAGTGTCTGCCTCTTGATTCGGCTCAGGTCATGATCTCAAAATCTTGGGATCATGGGATGGAGCCCTGCATCAGGTTCTATGCTCAGCAGGGAGTCTGCTTGAGGATTCTCTCCCTCCTCCCTTCACCCCACCTCTCTAAAATAAATAAATAAATCTTTGTAAAAACGGGGGTAATTAAGTTAAAATGAGCTCATTAGGGTGGTCCCTAACCCAATCTGACTTGTGTCCTTATAGGAAGAAGGAATTAGGACAAAGATACACACACAGGGAAGACCACGTGAAGCCACATGAGAAAGACAGCCATCTACAAGCCAAGGAGAGAGGCCTTAGGGAAACCCACCCTGCGAATAGCTTGATCTTGGACTTCCAGCTTCCAGACCTGGTGTCTCAGCCGCCCAGTGTGTGTGCTACTTTATTATGGCAGCCCTAACAAGCTAATACAACGAATAATCTGGTTTAAACCTATCTCTGTCCTCTCCGCGTCTTTCGTAGGTTAGGCACTCCATAAGTATTCTATCTTGCACAAATTTGTTCATGCTTTGATTCAACTGATGGAGCAGCTACTGTGTGTCAGGCACTAGGACCCACTAGTGAACAAGATTCAAGAGCTTCCAGAGTGGAAGGGAAAGAAAAGCAGAGGGCGGGAAGGATGAGGTCGTTTGTAGTGAGCACCAGGGTTATGGAAACCCAAAGGAGGGGGGGCACCCTTCAGTCCTAGAGGGACTGAAATGGAAACTGAGACTTTGGACTCACCATGTGGTAAGAAGCTGGAGAAGAAAGAAGGTGTGGCTTCTAAGTGAAACCTCAAATAGTTGTGTCTGGCTTGAGCCAGGGTACAAGGGGAAGAGGCTGGGGAAGTAAGAGCCAAACAGATCAGGAAGGGCTTGTCTGCCATATTATGAAGTCTGGACTTTAGCCAGAAGGCTTTGGGAGACACTGGAATAAAAAGAGTCACTTGTAATGCAAACTTCAGGTTTCATGGTGATAGAAGTTGGTTGCAAAAGGTAAAATATTTGAAGTGATTTGTTTGCTAGGCCTGCCATAACAGAATACCACAGACTGGGTGTCTTGACTAATTTTCTCACACTTCTAGAGCCTGGAAGTTCAAAATCAAGGTATGTTGACAGGTCTGGTTTCTGCTGAGGCCTTTCTTCTTGGCTGGCAGATGGCCACTGTATCACTGTGTCCTCACATGGCCTTTCCTATGTGCATGTGCAGCTCTGGGGTCTCTTTGTATGTCCAAATTTTCTCTTCGTATAGACACACCAGTCATGTTGGACTAAAGCCCACCCTGATGGCCTCATTTTAACTTCCTCACCTCTTAAAATAAGGCCCAATTCCCAAAGACAGCCACATTCTGAGATACTGAGGGGGTTAGGATTTCAACATGTGAATTTTGGGGAAGGCACAATTCAGTATCATTCCTGTAGAGTTGACCAAGCAAATGGCTAAAACTATCCTTAACTTAGAAAATTAATACGACACAGATCTGGTCTTGAGGCAAGTAGTTCAACAATTGCTATTTGGTCCAGTGTTTAACAACATATTTTTTAAAAAATGTTTTTCTCCCAAATTTAACCCCTAATTCAAAATACACTTCACATTTACCCCTTAACTACTGGCCAACGAGTGTGGAAAGATGGCTCCGAGCAAAACCTCAATGCAGGCAGAAGAGATGTGCCCTTATTTAGGAGATGCCGAATAAGGACCATTCCCTGAGGCTTAGTATAAATGTTACTTTACACGGATAATCCACCCCACTTCAGAGAGTCGCACAGAAGGAAAGCTGAGGCACAGAGAAACTAAGGCCACAATGTAATTCAGAGGAAGAACAAAGAATGATAGTCAGGATTCCCTGCTGCAGCCCCGTGCCCCCTGCAATCAATTTCTTTGCCTGTAACAGGTTCAGAGTTTGTCAACTTTCTGTTCCAATTGTGGTGCGTTGTCAATGTTCTGTAACAGTGTGGAGTCAAAAGTATGTATTTCAATGGTTTTATCTTTCTTACCTAGCCATCCAGATATTATTTAAGCAGTTTCTATTATAATGCTACAGTTAGGTTTGCATAATATTTTCTGTAAGTGCCTACAATTTTGCATGGTTATGAGCGCTCTAAAACTCCAGTGGGACAGAATTCTTTTCACCTTGGTCTCAGTTCTGAAGCAAAATTTTTTGTAACAACAAATGATGACTTTAGGGATATTTTTGAAGTTACCTGACTGTAAAAAAAAAGGGGGGGGAGTGGGAGATTTTTACTGCAATGAATATTTTGTTACCTTTTGTCCAGTTGAACACCACAAATCAAAAAGAGCTGAACATAAAGGCATCAAGCAAGGCAATGTGATAGATCTCACTGAAGACGGCCCACACTGCCAGATTTAAGTAAATGAGGTCTGCATTCACATGCTTATCAGTATTTAAAAATACCCTGAGTGTACACAACAGAAAATGTCAGGAACTTGAAAAGCAAAAATATGCATGTGGCTCTTTCCAGATCTCACTAAAGCACAGCAACTAAACAAACTTAATTATGTGATCGGGCCGCAGTTACTTAACCTTTCTGGACCTCTGTTTCCTCAATTATAAAATGAGAGGGCTGGCCTGCCTGGTCTCCAAAGCTTGTTCCTGCTCTAACAGAGTCTCTATTTGGACTCTGGATTCAAATCAGTGACTCACTTTCAAAAATCACTCCAGAAGGCACTGTTAACTCAGATGGGCAGCTGAACTTTGGCAGGTAGTTACCAAGTAACCAAGAGCCTCATTTTAAGTCAGAGAGCAAGAATTCATTAAATTCTTCTGCACATGTTTCTTGGATTTAGGAAATTTGAAAAAAAAAAAATACACTTAAATCCAAATCACAGTTATCTTCAAAACAAAAGTGTGTAAATCACATGGTTCATTCTTCATATTTTGATGGTCAGCTTGGTGTCAGGTGCTGAGCTGGGTACAGAGAATGTGAAAGATGCACAAGACCCCTGGCTTTCAAAGAAATTCACAACCTGTTACCCATTTTCAGTCTGCTCCTAAGCGTCCACTGGAAAAGACTCCCATTACATATAACACTTGTCAAACATAGCCTACAGCCACATTCCTATTCTGGTGACCACAATTTGGTTAACTTTTGGAACAGTGTGTGGCTCTTCTTTACGTCTACCATGAAGATTCTGAATAAATGGTCTGAAATTACACCAAGAGCCTGAATGTGCCGGTTTGGGTCATTAGATACTCGACCGCGTTATAAGTCAGAGCTCTCCACCTTTTCTGGGTATCCACTACCACATATATCACGGAGAAGTGGCAGATAGGTGTGGGCCTAATCTTAGGCTTCGAGTCAGGGGCCCTGGGTCCTAGAATCACATCTCTCATGACTAAGCTGTGTGTTCTGTGGAAGTCAGTTGAATATTTGCACCTCCATTTTTGCCTGGACAAAATAATCTCTACAATTCCTTCTAAATCGAGCAGCCAGGAATTTTCCTCTCTAGTTAATTGGGATATACTTGGAAGGTGAACCAACTGACATTTTAGGGTTCCTCTTAACCTTGTGTTTTTTTTTCTAAAATATGTAACTAATTCCTAAATTTGAGAGAATGAAAAAGTTTGTGTTGGTTGCTGTTTCTCCGTGTTACATAGTAAAACCTGATGAATTCAATTGCTGATCATTTTGCCTTTAGCTGTAGCTTGGTTAAGGGCCAACCTGGTATGTATTCTTATGTACGAAAAAAGAGCTTACTATGTAAAGAATAGGTATAATAAAGATCATAAGGGGAATAGTAGGAATGCTTAACCTACTTAAGGTAGAAATGGGTCTCAAGGACTCAAGCACTCAAGAGACTCAAATTTAAATAAACAGTTGATACATGCATTATGAACTCTTCTCATATATTAATTAAAGTAGTTCCCCAAGGATGTTTATTTACTAACAGTTTGATGGTCTAGTTTGAATTGCAGTTGTTACTTTTTTTTCTTTTTAAAGATTTCAGTTAGTCATTTGACAGAGAGAGACACAGCGAGAGAGGGAACACAAGCAGGAGGAGTGGGAGAGGGAGAAGCAGGCCTCCCGCAGAGCGGGGAGCCCGATGTGGGGCTCGATCCCAGGACCTGGAATCATGACCTGAGCTGAAGGCAGATGCTTAACGACTGAGCCACCCAGGCGCCCCACTTTTAAATATATACATGTAGTATATATTTACCACTACACTTCAGTTCAGATTTTTCTCAATTCAGGCAGCTGTTTGCCCAAATTAGTTTAAATTATGGAGAGTCTATTGTGTTCATAAACTCTTCATCTAAATGGCAGAAATGACGACTATGAAATTTGTCTTAGGTTTGTTGGAACTCTGCAGCTTAACTTCTAGTCTGAGATTTGTAAAGAATGAACATGGAATGATTAATGGCCATTACTGATTTCTTACAGCTGTAACTTATCAGAATATGTATACTCTAATACTGTACCCATGGTAATTAACTCATTACTGTGAAGTGTCACAGAAATGCATTATGCGAAGTATGCGTTGAATCACATTCAGCAATTTCTTTTTATGTTTAAATCCAGAAGCTTAGTGTTCTCTAATAGTGGGAGCTTTGCATGGGAGTTGGGGGCTTTACAAGAGAGTTGGGGCTTAGCATGGGAATCATGCCCAGGAGCTGGTGTTCCTTGGCAGGAGTATAACAAACTTTGTGACTTTGGCCACTCTTTTACACTTTTCTACACCTCAGTTCCTAATTTGAAAATGGGCATATTCATGTGTGACCCCTACTATACCTCATGGAAAGGATTAAGCAGATTAAGTCTATAAAACAGTTGGTCACCAGGAGGAAAGGCATTAAGGAAACTGCTCAGCATACTGTAGTGGTGACTCCTCTAACTGCATGAATATTTAATGAACAGGTACACATAATACTTGACATTTCTATGGAGCTTTTCATGCAAGCACCTTAACATCACTTAGAGAAATGCATGGCAACAATTATCAGACATCTGGGAAGCATCAGCTCATTGGACAGAGAGGGCAGAGACACAGGAGCTTTGTTTTTAACATTGCAGTGTTCAAGACTAGGGTTATATTCAAATACAGTTATCCCACAGATCTGAAGATATGATCTTAGAAACAGAGCAATGTTCATTTGAGAGCCATCCGGCCATACACAGGAGGTAATCTAGACAACACAGGTGCAAAACCTCCCTAAGAAGTAAGCACATAGTTGGAGATGGGCCCTGTTAACTGGATGAGAGAAGTCAGCAAAGAGAAAAAGAAATAGTATTAGTGAGAGATCAAAATAAAACGTCATCAGGAAATTAGGACCCCCCCCCAAAAAAAGAACTTGTGGTTAGATTTGTAATGTCAGTTGCAGTTTGAAATGAGAACTAAGACACCATTAGATTAGTATCCAGAGTAATTCACTGGGAATCTAAGAGAGGGTTCTGCTAGGATATCCAACAGCATTAATATCATCTGGAACTTGCTGAAATGCAAATTCTTGGCCAGTTCCCCAGATTTCCTGAATCAGAAACTCTGATCATGGAGCCTGAACCCTGTTTTTTAGCAAGCCCTCAAAGTGATTCTCATGAGTTTGAGAATCACTGTTAAAGAGTAATGCTGCCTGTCCAACAGAATTTACCAAGATGATGGAGATATTCTGTATCTACACTATCTGATATGTTAGCATCTAGCTGCCTGTGGCTGTTGAGTACTTGAAATGCGCCTAGCACTACTGAGGAACTGACTTCTAAATTTCATTAATTTTAATTAAGTTTAAGAGAGCTACATTCAATGAGTGGCTCTTCCATTGGATAGCAAAGTTCTAGAATGACGCTGCAAATGAATGCCAGGTTTTTGATCAGTAAGAAAAGCAAATGGTGAGGAATGGAGATGCTGAGTGCGACTTTTGTGTAAGAAATCTTGTTTGGAAACGCAAGAGGAAAAAAAAAAAAGGCATCATGACTGGTATGTCAGGAAGTGAAGTAAAGGTTTTTTTTTTTTTCAGGAAAAGGAAGTCTTGAGTGTGTTTGAATGTGAAGAGAAATCAGAGAGCCAGAGAGGTTGGCCCTAAGGAAACAGGGACAAATGAAAAATTGTGATGGAGAGGTCTAACTGTGGTAAAATATCCATAACATAAAATTTACTATCTTAACCGTAAAGTGTACAATTTAGTGTTAAGTCCATCCACTCTGTTGTGCAACTGTCTCCACCACCCATCTCCAAAACCCTTTTCATCTTGCAAAATTGAAACTCTATGCCCATTAAACAATAACTCTCTATTCCCTCCTTCCCTCAGGCCTTGGAAACCAGCATTCTGCTGCTATAACTTTAAAGATTTTATTTATTTATTTTTATTTGAGAGAGAGAGAGAGAGCACATGCACATGGTGGGGAGGGGCAGAGGAGAGAGAGAGAGAGAGAGAATCCCAAGCAGACTCCCCACTGAGCACGGAGCCCAACACAGGGCTCAATCTAATGACCCCAAGATCATGACCCAAGCTGAAACCAAGACTCGGGTGCTTAACTGACTGAGCCACCCAGGTGCCCCTCTGCCTCTATGAATTGAACTACTCTAGATAACTCATGTAAGTGGAATCATACAGTATTTGTCTTTTTGTGACTGGAATATTTCATTTAGTAAAATATCCCTACGGTTTATCCATGTTGTAGCATGTATCAGAATTTCCTCTTTTTAAGGCTGCATACTGTTCCATTATATGCGTAGATCACTCATCCATCTATGGACGTTTCAGTTGCTTCCACCTTTTGTCGATTGTGAATAGACTGTGCTGCTATGAACATGGCTTTACAAATACCTCGAGGCCTTGCTTTCAATTCCTTTAGGTATATATCCAGAAGTGGAATTGTGGGATCATGTGGTAGTTCTAGTTTTAATTTTTTGTGGAACCTCCACATTATTTCCCATGGTGGCTGAACTACTTTACATTCCTACCGAGATATTTGTTTTTGAGACAATGAAGAATGGAACATCAGAGCCATCAAGAGAATGATTTAAAGACAATGTGGGGAACAGGGATGTTGAAATGCAACTGTGTGTGTGTGGTGGTGGGGGGCAGACAAGGCAGCTTAGTTCTAAAAGTTTCAATTTTCTCACTTATTGATGCAAGGATCTCACCTCCAAGAAAGGACACTGCTGAGGAAGAAAAACCCAGGGCTTGAGGAGAAAGCAAATGAAGGTTTTGTAGAATTAGTCCATTATAAGAGAAGAACAGGGAAGCTCTTTGAGGGCTCTGAAGCAGAGGTATATACATATAGTGCAGAAGTATGTTATGGGACTGAATTGTGTTTTTCCCCCCAAAAAAGATATGTTGAAGTTCTAACCCCAGTACCTCAGAAAGTGACTTCATCTGGAAACAGAGTCACCATAGGTGTAATTGGTTAAGATGAAATCATACTGGAGTAGAGTGGGCTCCTGATTCAACATGAACGTGATTGTTCTTGTAAGAATACAGCCATGTGAAGACATGGAGACACAGAGAGAACTCCATGTGATGGCAGAAGCAGAAATTGGAGTTATGTAGCTATAAGCCAAGGAATGCTAAAGAATGCTGGCAAACCCTGAGAAGCTAGAAAGAGGCAATGAAGGATCCACGCAGAGTCCGAGGGAGCATAGCTCTGCTGACACCTTGATTTCAGACCTCCAGCCTCCAGGACTGTGAGATAATAAATTTCTGTTGTTTTAAGCCACCTCGTTGGTAGAACCATGCAATGGCGGCCCTAGGAACTGATACAGCTGCAGAGTAAGAATGTGTAATAGGCCAAGGTCATCCCATGCCAAGATCAAAATGAGTACTTCCAAATTACTGTGCCTCCCGCCTATGAGCAATATGCTTTCTGACACACTGTGATAATACAGATGATAAGTCAATGTAATATATATTTTGAATCACAGTCCTTACTTAAAGATTCTCTTTCTGTCTGTCTGTCTTCACAGGAACAAATGGAGCACGCATATAAACACACTAAATTGTATGCTTCTAAGAACCAAGATGGGAAGGAAATCTCCGTATCTCAGGGCAGAAGCACTGTCATTACTTGAAAGGCCTTCTGGATTTTATTTCACCTGCATTTGGCCTCTAATTTTTTTTTTTCTGGGTTTTAAGTCTGGGTACAGCTCTTGCTTTACTCATAAAAATCAAAGACTTCTCTAATTTTTTAAATTTCTACGTTTGTCTGCTTTCGCTGACTCTGGCTTTTATTGTAGGTGCTAATTCATGATTTGGGGAAGATAGTATTACAGTTATTTTCCTACTTTTCCACTTGAGTTTTAGGGAAACAGTCAGCATTGAGGTGATGAATGCCAACTCAGATTAAGCTACTGAAGAAGAAGCTGCCTGGTTACGAACTCTGGGGTGGGTTTCCCCCAGAGGTGGATGGGCAATGGCTGTGGGAGCCGGGGGGCCAGATGGGGTCAGCACCATCACTGGCTGCAGAGCAGGCTAAGGGCTGAAATCCTTCACAGTGTCTCGACAGAAGAGTCTGGTTGGTCTACAGTGGAAGGGAGCTCAGCTATTGCAGACGTGGAAACAGCGTGTATTATTTGGTTAAGCAGAATAACCTTGAGCATCTGCCAAGTCAAAACACAAGTTGTAAAAACAAAATCTCTCCCTTGCTGCCTACTTGCTCTTCTCCCTTTAAAACACAGCTCTTACTTTTGTTAAAATTCACCTACATCCTAGTAAAAATGGAAGAAAAGAGCCATAAACTGTGATTGTAACAACAAAAAATCCAGAGATAACTATATTTTAATACTTCTCTACAAAAAAACATATCCAGTTCACAGACTCCTTCCCACCCTCCCTTCCACAGCCCCTCGAATTAAAAAAAAAAAAAAATTTTTTTTTTAAACTTTGGCTTTTCATGAAAGGCATACAGCAAAAGTATCATTGTTCCAAAATTCCAAAGCAATTTCACAATCATAATGAAATGATGGAGGAAATGGTTTTGTTGAGGTCTTGAAAACAATCACCCCATGTTGCTGTGTGGTAGATCTTTATAAATGATAAAGGGATTTGCAAAAATTAGTTCATTCATTCAACACACACTCACTGAGCATCATTTATGTACCGGACCCTACGTGCAAAGCTGGGGAAGCAGAGATGAATAAGACACAGTCTGCTTGGGAGAGCTCACAACAGAGGGAGACAGCTATTATTATTATTCATTATATGTGGCTAGGCTTCCCATGCCCTACTCCTACCTCCAGCCCTAGGAACCTTGATTTTAATTCACAAAGAACCATATTGTGGGGAGAAAAAAAAAAAAAGAGAAAATGACCACAGTAAATCCTGTAAAGGTGGCAGGTCTCTCCAGAAATATAGCTACACTGTGAGCTTAGACCTCCTTTAAACTAAGGGCAGGGGAAGAAAAGAACACAGCAAAATGCATATGCAAACTACCAAACCAAACCAGAACAAACATCTGGAAGTAAATTAGAGAAATTCAAAACTAACTGGGAAAGAAAATTATTTATAGTATAAAAATTAGTTAAAAAGGAAAATGAAACACATTGGAATAGGGTCAAAAGCATCTTTCTCTCCTTGTCCTTTTCAGAATTGCCCCAGAGTATCATACGAGGAAAGACATTACCCTCAGCTCTATTGGAGACTTTGAGCTTCATAGACAAAGGGATCCATGTCTAGAATTGATAACCCAATTTCTACATATTTGGGGTTGAACTCAGATGAACCAACTCGAATACTGAAACTCAGGTTTCCTGATGTGATTTTACGCCTGCTTCAAATCAGTGGCTGAGGAGAAAAGTATATACACAATAAATCTAAAATCATTCAATTACCTTAAGTCAATCGGGAGGTTTATATTTACTGAGAACAGGCATTTGACTCTCATATTACAAAGACATGCAAATGACTCCCAAGTTGCAAAATCATTCTGGATAGCTTAGTACTCCATTCTCAGATGTTGGAGGAGCAAGGGGAGGCTTGAGAGTTTGATCAGGAAAATACTACGCTTGTCATTTAGCAAAAACAGCATGCTAACACAGCCTCTGGAATTACCAGCTGTATGAGTGTCAGCTCACAGGAAGGGAAAGACATCCAGCCCCTCTTTGGAAACAGATTCATGCTGCAAAATTATCCAAGTTAATTTCCTTCTGTTAATTAAGCCAGTATCCTTATTAGCAAAGGGAGATGACCAAGTCTAGTCTATATCCAATGACTCACAGAATGTGAGGTTAGCTGGCCCCATCTCTGTGTTAAAACTTAACTTGCAGACAGAGTGTCATAGAATCTGTATAAGTAGTACTAGCCCTACCCAGTACTTAGTTCTGCTTTTACCACTGTTGAACAAAGGATTCTCTCAGAAACTACCACCACACGTTCTGCTAACCACTAAATTCCCACACGGCTTCATCTCAGAGATCTCTCTGTGTGTGAGCCCAAGGTCCCATAACATCCGGTGCCCCTCGTGAGGCTGGAGACCAACCAAGCAGCATTGAGGGATAGTCATCTGAACCCCTCTGTGACAAGGTACCTCACATGGAGGATAGGTTCATGGTGGACACACTCTGACTTCCTCCTTATTGTAAGCAAAATTTTGGTGGTGATGACGGGTGGGAATGGGGACAGGAATTCCTCTAGAATCGCTCTGGGATCCAGGTCCAAACCAAGGTAAGTCTGAAAGTAATGCTGAACAAATCACTGACTGTTACCCAGGCCGGCCCCAACAACTGAGGCTCTCCTCAAAGTTATCAGCAAACAGCAACCATTCGTTGGGCAGAAAGTGGCTGGCAATGTGATTAGTCACTTTCCAGGGACATCACTCCAATGGCACCAACGTGAGCACATACTTCCCAGGAAACCAAACCCAGCCTGCACAAAACCATCGGGAATATTCTGCTCTAGGTAAACATGGCCTCAGCTCCTAAAAGGACAGAGGGCCACCAACCATGGTTCATCGCTGGAGCTACACAAACTCATAGTATGCCAGCACTGCCTTTATCTGGGTCCTCCTAATTCTGTTTTGCTCTTAGTTCATTTTTCTTTGTTAATACCTTTAACTTTAATTTCGCTTTCCTCATACGACTGGGCTAATACTGCCTAGTTCAGAAGATGAATATAAGGACTAAGCAGAGTAACATAAGCAATGTATTCAACGGCACCACTTACAGTCTTTGCAACTTTCCTCGCCCATTAGTAATTCCATAGGAACATGGTAACCTGTACGGGTTTTCAAGTGGGTGTTCTCCAGCCCCCTAGATAATATTGTCATCCAATACAGAAGCAATGCAAACACACAATTTTAGATGACAGAACCAGGCTTCCACAATATGGACACTGCTGTCTTTTTAAACTTGGGCATTACATAAAAATGGATTTTAGAATCTCTGAGAACCCCCAAAAGTTGTGTGCAGAATTTTGTGCGTATGTGTCTTTTTTTCAGAAGAGAGGGCCTAAAGCTTTGATCACATTCTCAGTGTGGTCCATGATCCTCCAAAAACCTAAGAACCACTCTCCTCACAAGTTAGCCGTATACAAATAAGATTGGGTGGAACCTGTCTTACAAGCAGCTTTGATTTCCCTGAAGCTCAAAGCCATGTGCTCTTGCAATTCTAGATTGTATTAATGAACGTATGTTCTAGAGATCTGGGAAGACGTATGTATGTTCTATCCTGATGGCACCTGGCAGGCTGGGCTTGACTCTGGAGTCCTTATTTTCTTCAGGCAGTAGGACAGCAAGAGGGCATGACTGGGGCAGAGGAGGCCCCAGAAACCCTGTCACGTGAGAAGCAGGGGAAGGAGCAGACACTATCTCGCTGGAGAAAGTGAGAGCAGGGCAATGGGAACACCACAGCTCCTCTTAAGTTGCCAACTGCTGCACCGGAAAAGGATTAGATTTAATCTAGGGAGCTCCAGAATAAGGAACCAAGATCCAGGGCTGGAAGTTACGGGGAGAGAGGATTCAGCCTCTATATGAGGAGGAACTTTTAAAAACGATTAGAGAGATTCAAAATAGAAAGGGCTACCTTGTGAGGCTAATGAGCTTCCTGTCCCTTGTGTCTTCATACCAAGGCTGCATGTTCATCTGTCAGGAATTTGTAAAGGGGATTCTTTATTGGGTGGAAGGTAGGAGACAGTGACCTCTACGATTCCTTCTAATTCCATGATCTGATCTATTAAGATTTTATATCTCCTATTAAAATTTATAGTCAAAGATCCAAACACATGTTCCCGTGCTTCATATAATAGATACTTGCAGCAAATGACTTTATAAAGGGAATAACCACTCTTTTTTTTTCCACTTTTGATTTTTATGTATTTGTTTTCTCAAAACGGGGTGTGCCTGTGTATGAAATGCTGTATCTGCATTTCCAGCCCGTACTCCTACCATCTGTCTCCTCTTTCTGAGTCCCCACTGCCCCCACCAGAATTCATGGCACTGTCATCTCTCCCTGGGCACCTGCACTATGCTCCTACCTGTTAATTTATTTGTTTTTACATAATCTCTAAACCCAACGTGGGGCTCCAACTCACAACCCCGAGATCAAGAGTTTCACGCTCCTCTATCTTGAGCCAGCCAAGCATCCCCTACCCTCCTGTTAAACCTTGTTTCCCATCCCAGCCTATTCTCCATGAGCAACTAGAGTAATCATTTAAAAACATTAATCCGGCTAGGTCTTTCTCTTAAACTCGAAACCGTGCCTTACAGGCTGCTGGATGACCTGGTGTCTCTAAGCCCGTTTCATGCCCCCCTCTCGTGACACGCTCAACACGCCAGCCCCCTCTGCTCCTCCTCTCCCCAAAACGCCAGCCCCCCTTGCTCCTCCCTCCCCTGCATTTGCAGCCTCTGGGCCTCTTCTCCCAGTTCCCCGCCATCCCTCATGATTCAGCTCGACTATGTCCTCAGGAAGGCTGTTCCTGGCCACCATGTCTCAGCCACACCTCCCCACTTACACCCTGTTACATCACTCTGTTTCATTTTCTTCATACCGCTTATTACAACTGATAATCATCTGGCTTCTTATTTTTGATTTGGTATTGGCTTCTTCCCTGCTTTGAGTATCAGTCCATTGAAGGTATGGACCTGGTCTGTGTTGTTCACTAACCTTCTGCATCCAGAGTCTAGCATAGGGACTAGCTCATGGCCAGTGGTCAGTAAGTATTTCTGGAATGAAAGAATAAATGACTGTGTGATTGCATGAACAATTCTGTCCAGTACTGATGTCAGGTCGGGGGCGGTGCGTGACCGTGTTCTTCCTAGCATGTAAGCATGACTGTGTTTGCTTGATGCCTCATCCTCTTACCTAGGACAGGGCTGTGTACACAGCAGGCCCTCAAGAGAATTTTGGATTGACTCCCACGAAGCTCACAAACGTCATTTAAAGCCAAAGATTAGAGAAAACAATCTTTTTCACTGAAGATAAAAAGGTATTACCCAAGCCTCAGAACGTCCTTACACACACTGTGTGGTAAAATCCTAGAGAGGAATAGCATAGCTCCCTAAATCTGGGATACTGTGCCTCCCCCCACCCCCCCACCCCCGCCCCCGAAGGCTTTTAGAAAAAAAAAATTCTGGCAGTGAGGAACAAGAGATGCTGGAATGGGTTACTGAGGAGGTGGTAGAATCTCCTTTTCTGGAGCTCTTTAAAAATAGAACAGCCATCTGGGATGATTTAGATATGGTCTTCATTGAAGAAGGGGGATGGAAGAGGGAATGAAAGATCTAAGTCCCATCTCGTCCTTGATTTTCTGATATTTCACTTTCAAGTTGGATTCATAGCAAAAGCCTGAAAGGAGCAAGGAATTCACTTTTTCTTTTCAGCTGGAAGTTAAATCCTATTTTACTTTGAACTATAATTCTGCTGTATCACTCTCTTCTCAAATGGGCAATTTGGACGTCATACTTTTTTTGTTATGGAGAAAGTTCTTGGATGAAACTTAACTTCCTCGTTCTCTTTCCTAGAAAGGAAAGCACAGGGATTTAAGATGGGAGAGGTTCGCTGTCAGGAAACGACAGGCTGAAAAGTACAAGTCAGCATGGGTCCTGCCCATGCCGCTGCAGAGAACAGAGGGGCAGGAAGCGGCACATGGAAACACATCCCACAACAGGAACCTGCTGTGGTCACACGCAAAAGTCAGCTCTAGAAGGCTAGTCCGCGGTTCCGAACAATTGATTCTTCATTTCTTTGTTTTGTTAAAATGGGATCAAGCTTGGGAAAGTCATGTAAACAGCATAAAGTATATTTTTCTTATAGTCGGCTCTGAAATTATAGCAATTGAACTGTCTCCCGGCTTTGTTCTTATGATTCTTGCTTGATTTGTCAAAGCCGCATAGTCAAAAGAATGATAGATTTTAATACACAGAAGCCTGAATTTTACTATTTTTTCTATGGAGGCCACATTGTAAAAAGCCTTGTTAAATTTGTTTCTCAGCAGTATTTGTATGCCATAACTGTTTTTCTAACCTAAATAAACTTGGTTGTGATTATCAAATACATTTATTTTTAAATGTTCATTACAAGCACTGTTGTGCATAACAAAGTAATGACCAATATGGCTCGACTTTGGCTTTGCTTTGTTTTGTTTTGAAAGGGAACACAACCAGATTAATGACGGCATTAACTTTTTATTTTTTGGCCTTTCTGTAAGTTAATGAATAATCCATATTTCTATGGAATATTGTGTTAAGTCAGAACACAGCATGACCATAAAGGTCTTCACAAACCATACCTGAAAACTGTCCCTGCCACTTTACAGGACATGCTCCTTCATTTACTCCTTGCTCTCGGGACATTGGTTGAGTGTCCACATGGGTGAGATCTCTGTGGATCTGTGTGTGTGCATCTGTGTCCACTTATGCTAGAAAGGGAACTTGAATGCCAGACGCTCACAGCAAGAGAATTCTAAGGTAGAAAGAAAAACTCCTGAAACAGAAAGAAGGAAATGGGATATTCTCAAAGAACTTTGACACGAATCACTTTAAGGTGCCTCCATAATACAAAATCCACACACTGTTGTGCTTTGGTACATCCTGTTACGAAACTGTTTGCTAAAGTGGTCACCACCCACCTTTCATTAACGGATGGAGGGCACGTATTTGTTCAGGGCAGAGAGAAACATCTGATCCTTTAACGGAGCAGGATTAAGGGTCTGCAGAGAAGTTGTAACTTCTACAGAACATTGGTTCCAACTTTTCCTCCCCTGAGGCCGAACTCTCAGGACTGGAGTCCCTGGGATTACTGCCTGGGATGAGTGAGGTGGGGGGACCAGGCTGGGGCCTGGGTTATGGAGCTGTGGCAGAGGAGAATTTCATCTCTGGGGTAAAAAGCCTGGATGAGTTTGGGCCCAGCCAGGTTTGATCTGACAAAAGCGAGGCCTGTGAACATGACCTTCTTTCTATCTGCTTTATAGCCTTCCTTTTGCTCTAATCACCCCCCACCCCCTTCGCGCAGGTGGGAACAGGTGAGAGTCAGTCCTCCCATATCTCCCTGGCTGAATCTCCTCACCCTATTCTTATTGCTCCTCATTTGTCCCCTCTCTCCTCTCCACTTTCTGCTGCCCTCCGTGGGCACGTGACACACTCTGTGGGAGGCCCGGGCCTGACTCTGGAGCCCCTCCTACACTGACCCTCACATCCAGGCTCCAGGATGGCTCAAACTCCAGCCCCACAATTTCCCTCTCCTGGCTCCTGGTCAACTCTCTCCCCCCTCCATTGCTTGCTGCCACGTTGGAAAGCTGGTCACTTTGTTATTTACAAACTACAGTTTTCAGTCTCACTTCACTCTCTGCGCTGCTCACTATTGCTCCTTTGGGGTTTTCTCACAGCCTTCTCTCACGAATTCAACACCACCACTCCCTCAGTGTAAAACAAGCGTCTGGAGCTTGCTGGGGCTTGCAAAAAAAAAAGGGGGGGGGCTGCCGCTTTCCCAAAGCCCTTCCTCTGGCACTGCAAATGTTAACGCGGATCTGCAGGGAGATTGCAATTCTAACATAATGAGATATTAATGAGCTTTGCACATGTCCCTAGCCACAACAGTTCTCTCCCCCTCCCCCCCGCGCGCCCTCTTCGGCAAATCTAAAGAGAACCTGCTCCTTCTCTGACACTACGATTCCTCCGCTTGCCTTCGCACCTGCCCTCTCCTGCTCCGCGCCCGGGCTGCCCTGCTCACCTCAAGCGGCCAGCACTACAGAGCACCAAATGGGCTGGCACTGCCTTGTTTCCTGGCCTAATGGATGCTTGTTTAAACACTGGAACTGTTTGCATTGCTGCGGCTCACTGCATGTTAAACACAGTCCTCTGAAACCCTATCCCAATCCAATAAAGGTATCAGCAGTTCAGTGTGGGGAGGCAATTACTCTATGGTCCCAAGTGTGCCTTCTAAGCTCTAGGAAGGAAAATTTGATCGAACAACTAAAAGGAAAATCTGATTCGGCTCAGCATCACGTGGAGGACACAAGGCTTAACTGCAGCCAGGTCTGTGGAGGGCAGAGGGAAATCAATGATGAGCTAGGGAGAGCAACTGCACATTGTTAAGAGGGCTTTAAGCCAGCTTGTTAGTAACACCATCCCCTGCCTTTGCGGAGAGACACCTGCCTGTCCTCCCACTTCGGCTCCCTTTTTCTTTCTTTCTTTTTTATTCTGAGGGGTATACTTATTTATTTTTTAATGACAAACTGCCATCCTTCTTAACACTCTCCGCCTCTCACTCACCTTTAATTCCTTAAGCACTCATATAAGAAAAAATGGCTTTTCTTGTGCAAGATCATTACCATATCAAAGGCAATAGAGAGAGAGAGCAAAAATGATAGAGGGATAATATACCGGCCGAGAGAGGAAGGCAGGCCTGCTTCAGAGAGAACGGTGGGTCCCTAACCTCAGGCTAATGATACCAGTCGATAACGCAATGGATCGGTTTCCTGCCTTAGCTAAGTCTGAAAAAGCAGGGGAATTCGACACAAGATTTCAATTTATTTCTCAAAAGTTTTAGAAAAGTGAATACTCGCCTCCATTTTTAAGTTCCGGACATGGAGAGATACGGGGCTTACGTTTCTCTTACCTCTCCCTGTTCTTCATTTAAAAGCCTGCCCTGCAATGGTCCTTCTCTCCACCTCTCCACCGGAAGAGTGAGAAAGCAGCAATGGATGCATCTGGCAACACCGAGAAATGCCACACACCATGCTCACGGGGGTGCCATCCACCTCCCAGGCGTCTTGCCAAATCGCTGCCTATTCCCCTAGGTACAAGGGATGCAGCCAAGATGGAGCTGGAGCATTGGCGTCAGCATCAGGCAGCATTAGCTCCTGTCTAGCGGGCAGAAGGATAAAGCTATCCCTTCCGAAGAGACAGGACCAGAGGCCTAAGGCAGTCTGCAATCCCTCCACCCCATGTGATCTCTGCACCCCAAGGCTGAGAGGTGGAGTGAGCTCTCCCTATGACAGGGTTCCAGAAGGATAATTAACACACTGAAAACTATTCGCTCCGTAACCACGTTCATGGGGCCTCGAGACCAGCACGCTCAGAGTCTCCGACCTGGCCTTGTACTCTACTCTGCCTCTTTGTCACTCGCTGCACCTGCCTTGGAAAAAGTCTGGCTCCCACCCACCAGGCTCCAGGTGCTGGGGCAAGCGCACCATGAGGCTCCACCAGGCGAGCAGCTCGGCGGAATGGGTCTTGCCCTTCGGGGAGGCATGTACTCCTACACCTCCCTTTGTCACGAACTGGGAACAGCCATGGCAACTTGTAGAGAATGGTGACCTTTGAGTCCCAGGGCGGTTGATGTCAGGTCAAGTATTCCTGAATTTACATAAGCCACGGAGAGCACATTTGGTTCTTGTGTTCTCCTTGGTCTCCTGACTTAACATGCACGGAATAGCCTCATCACCTCAGGCCTGGAGAATATGGACAAATGAGCAACAATAAGCCCCTCCTGAAAATTATAATAAATGCCTTCCTTGTCCTGCACACTGGGGAACGAAGTGTTCCATTTAAGAGAGAGATATATATATATATAATATATATATATATGAAAAGCTTTCTAACAATATTGGATATTTCCCTAGTTTATTAAAAGGCAGATAACATTTTTTTAAAGATTTTATTTATTTATTTGAGAGAGAGAGAATGAGAGAGAACATATGAGAGGGGATAGGGTCAGAGGGAGAAGCAGACTCCCTGCCGAGCAGGGAGCCTGATGCGGGACTCGATCCAGGGACTCCAGGATCATGACCTGAGCCGAAGGCAGTCGCTTAACCAACTGAGCCACCCAGGCGCCCCAGATAACATTTTTTGATAACCCATAGGGTCACAAGGTACTGACTCTGTCATAGGTTTGTTGTTTAGTTTCTTTGTCTAGGAAAAATAAAAGGGTAGTTATTTGATTATCATCTACTTTTATTAGGAAAGAAGAGAACCTTGCAAAAGATGACAGACCAATACCTTAATGACCCTACTTTACGGCCCTGTTTTGAGATATGACCTTGTTACATGTCCAGAATCCGGCATCTGTAGGAATGTTAAATATGTTCCTCAACCAAGCATGAACTCGCTCCCATTGCCACTCAGCAGCACAGCACATTTTACTGTTTGAAATATCACCATGCAATAAAAAAAGTGATACTGACCCCAAACTTCTTCAACCGACTGTCTCTCTTCCCTCCCCAGACACAGAAACTCACAAAATCCTTGTGCTTCTATAATGTCATTCTAATCCAGAGATAGCAGCCGCATTGTAATAAAATCACAGAAAGAAATTCTACTCCGAAGATGGAGACATGCGGTAAAAGAGAATTATTTTGTTAATGGCACATCTGAGATGATCGAAGTCAAGGCAGTCACAGGTGGGCATAAAGGTATTCCTCTTCTTTTGATTGCTTCTTTGCATGTACATTAAGAGGCTATTTTTACTTAACATAAAAAGAACCATCTCTGAAATCTTTACCTTTCATTATCACTTGCATAAAAACTTTTGCTTTTTTTTTTTCTAATTCATAACACGTGAAAATTGCCTCCATGTAAACATCTTGCATTCTGTTAGCCTGAACCAAAACATGGCATTCCGCCTTACCACCATGAAATAAAAACCATAGCCCATTGTGAAATTGTTCGGGGGCTACCGAAGTCAGGTATTCTAACACTTTCCTCAACTGGCAAGCCTCACTCCCTACTAGTACTTCTCTCAAAGAGGTGTGGCTTCAGACTTGGATATCCTACTTGGATACAGACGTAAAAAGCTTTCTTCCCCTCAGGAAATGCGTATCTTATCCATCTCATTCATTTCAGTATCCCTTTAGCCCATCCCTTTCTCACGACAAAACAGCTGGAACGCTTGGTTAGGGTAAAACCTAAGATCCCCAAACCTGAGTTACTGAGGATGGAAAAACCCAGATGAGCACCAGGAAGAACTCTTTCTCGTGACCATTTTTCCTTCGGTGTTTGGTAACAGAGAGGTCTAATCCGCAAAATGATCTCAGCTTCTGTGAGGAGAACTAGACCTTTAGAGCAAAAATGATTTTGAGATTAGCATCCAGTAAATTTGGGCCCCTAAGCAAAACTAAGGTCCCTCTTTCATGAGCCACCCCAGAAATGACCTCAATCTGCATCGTACAGAAGGGTGGCAGAGGGGATCTTTTGTGAGTCCCTGTTCTGGAGTGGTTGCTCCTATAGTCGATAAGATAAAGTGGCCAAGAAATAGGATACTGTCCCCCAAACAAGAGTATAAAGATAAATACAAAAGAAGTATAGGAACTGGGGCCATGCTGTCCCCTTCATCCTCACCACGCAGAGTAGGGACCATTGATGACTTCTGGAAAAGGTATCTGTCTGGTTAAGAACAAGTTGACAAAGGGCTTATTATATTCTATTTTTCTGTGTGTTTGGATATTCCCAAAACTAAAAATTTTTTAAAAGGTATGTCAACTGAGTATGTCGGCTGGTTCCCTGGAAAAGGAGAACATATAGAGGGAAAAGGAAATGAGTATTCTAACAGTCCAGTCATCTTAGGACTGGAAATCCCGACCGCTCTGCCAAGTCACAGTGCAAGAAGAAATAGGAGGGAGAAAGCCCAGATGCCAGGAGGGTCCTGCTCAAAGACCTCTGGTCTTGCTCAAAGACCTTCCTGAGGTGATCCAGATGATCCAGGACCTTCTCCGGAAGGTCCAGGAAAAGGAAGAAATGCTGCTGCCTACAGCATGTTCTCAGAAGAGGTTCCGGACAGAGCCTTGGTCAGCTGAAAACTCCAAATATCCACACACAGAGAAGGCCTATGTTCTGTATTTTCTAACCTGAAGGAAAGCACTTTTGCCTAGGTGGTTAGACCCACTTATCTAGAAATACCTGGAAACAAGAGATGGAAGACATGGAAAGAAACGGTGTGTAGAAAGAATACAAAGGATATTATTTGACTGCTTGACTTTCTCTAAAGGTATTTTGGATCCTCTTTGGTTAAAGAAATGTTTATAGTGTTAATTACCAATAGCCTCCCTTAACTTTTTTCTTTTTTAATTTCGAACTATTTTTCACCTACAGAAAAGTTGCAAAAATAGCACAAAGCCCTTCGTACCCTTTACCCTGCTTTCCTTAATGTTAATGTCTTCCATGACCGTAACACACTTATCAAGAACAGGAAATTAACATTCATACGGTATTATTAATTAAACTACAGACCTTTGTAGAGTTTCACCATTTTTTCCCACTAATGTCGTTTTTGTTTCAGAATCCTATCCAAGACGATTCCATACCACACTTCGTTCTCTTTCTTCCTAGTCTTTTCCAGTTTGTAACAGTTCCTCAGTCTTTCCTTGCCTTTTTTTGCCTTGACACTTTTGAAGCTTACTGAACTGTGGTTTTGCCGAATGTTCCTCAGTTTGGGTTTGTCTAATGTTCCTTCAAGGCTGGCGCGAAGTCATGCATTTTTAGCAAGACGGCTACGAAGACGATGTTGTGTCCTTCTCAGTGCATATCATATCAAGGGTTTGTGATGTCAATATGTCTTATTACTGGTGATGCTCCCCTTGATCACTTGGTTAAGTTGGTGTCTGCTGGTTTCTCCATAGTACAGTTACTATCTTTCCCTTTGTAGTAAATAAGTATCTTGGGGGAAATATGCTGAGACTATGCAAATCCTGTTTCTCCTCAGACATCGCTCACTAATTTTAGCATCCATCTGTGGATCTTGTCTGAAACAATTATTACTGTGGTGTCTGCCTAATGGTGATTCTATTTCCCACTTTCCTTCAACATGTATTTTCTGGAATTCTACTTAAGGAAGAGCCGCCCCTTCTCCCCTATTTGCTTGTTTTTTAATCAGTTTAAACCCCTGTCTATTAATTGAATCTATGGGTTAAAATTCAATACTATCATTCTTTATTTTGCTGCCCAAATTGTCCAAACTGTTCCAGCTTTGGTCACTGGGAAGACATTTACGTTGACTTCAGTGTTCTTTTGAGAAGAACTTGTCGTTTTTGTTGTTGTTGTTTGAGTTTTTTGTTTGTTTGTTTTTTGAGAATTTCCTTATTTATTGGCGCTATAGGATGGAACTTAAGATAGACTCATTTTTTTTTTTAAAGATTTTATTTATTTATTTGAGAGAGAGAGACTGAGAGAGAGAGCACATGAGAGGGGGGAGGGTCGGGAGGGTCAGAGGGAGAAGCAGACTCCCTGCCGAGCAGGGAGCCCGATGCGGGACTCAATCCAGGGACTCCAGGATCATGACCTGAGCCGAAGGCAGTCGCTTAACCAACTGAGCCACCCAGACACCCAAGATAGACTCATTTTGTGTTTTCCCTGCCTGAGCCCTGGAATCAACCGCTTCTCCAAGGAGGGTTGGTTCTTTTTACTGGGGAATGGTATTTAGAAGCAAGATACGGATGATATAAGGTGAGCTTATTGCATCTCAGCAGACAGAACTAAGAAATATATGTATGTATACTGACCTATTTATATACATCTATCTATCTCTTAAAATATATAGATAATAGTAGTTTATCCTGTTACTCTGATTCTAATCCGACACCACAGGGTTCATTTTACCCTTCCTCTTTCCTTACTGATAACTTTTTCTTCATCAGTGCAATGCCCATAATAGCTTTCTTTTAACTTAAAAGATAGTTATATTTAATAATCAGCTCCAAAGCCGTTCATTGATTGGCTGGAAATGGGTTTATTAACTTGGTAAATATTAATGGGCATGTTCCGTGTCTAAGGCCTTCTCTACAAGGCACTCTTGGTGGAACAAGGAGGACTCTCAGACCCTCCCTTCAGGTAGTTTAGGGGCTACTGGGAAATATATTAAAATGATACAGAAAGTTAGGAGTGTTAGGAGAAACAAATAAATTGCTATGGGCATGCAGAGAAAGGAGAAATGCACCCCTACTGAAGGAATAAGGAAAGGCCTCTGAAGAAGCTGTGGATCTTTAAGGAAGGGTAGGACAGGATCTGTAAGGATTAGGGGAAAGCAGTCCAGAAAAGGGAGCAGCTTGAACCAAAGCACGAAGTGGAGGCCATGCACAGCAAGGCGCAGTTAGGTGACAGTGTGTCTGGGTAAAGAGGGCCTAGGAGGAAGCATCGTGGCTGGAGCTGGATCACAGAGCTCCATGTTTGGCTGGCCATAGCAGAATCTGGGCTCTGTTCCGTGGGCCATGGAGAGCCCCTGAGAGTTTGTAAGCAAGAAGAGACTTGACGGGAGTGACATTGTGGGACTCACAATGGAGGGGGCATCTGAGGGACTGGAATGGTCTCTGGAGGACAGAAATCAGTTTGGAAGATATTGATATAGGTCAGAGAATCCGAGAGCGACTGAATTTGGGCAAGGATGACAGGTATGCAGAGGAGGGCATATACATGCGGAGCTATCATGAGTGCAGTTGGCCACACTTGACAATAGATTAGATGAGAAGAGCAAGAAGTCAAAGGTAGTAACTTCAGGATCACAAGAAAGTATATTAAAGAGTATGAGAAACTTATAAGCAAGATGGTGGGAAAGTTTTCAACAGCCCCCAAAATGCAGAGTTGAGATAAATCACTTCCCTTGTGACTATTTTCGTGCTACTTTAGAGTGGACAGAAAAGGAGAGAAAAATCAAACTTTTAATCAAACAGTGCTGTTACTTCGTAGCAGCAATGCTATATCTCCACTAGAGTGGAAAACTGTATTAAAAATCAAAGTGAAATTTCTAGAAGATAATGACATTTAATTAACCCATGGTGCTGGTTAGCCATTGGCATTGATAATCACCACAAAGCAGTGTTTTCTTTGAAGTTAGTTAACACTTTCTAAACTAGAAGCTGCCCACATTTTATCCATTATGACTTGAAGGCTATTAAAACAGAGCCATATAACTTCAGTCACCAGGGAGTTTTAGAACACTGAAGTCAGAATGAAACCAGCACAGCTACTCTATTAATGTTGTATCACTATTCAGATGTGATAGTTTATCTCAGGGAACAGCTTAAACGCAAATACAGTAGCATCTACACCATCATGACAGCACTTACTAGTTAGCACACAATGTATAGGCATAGGCTGTGCTTGCTGGAGAATATTTGGCTTTCAGGCTCGAGAAGCAACTATGAATCAACTGTTGTTATGCCAGTCTCTGTTAATTACATTCTTTTTTTAAGGCAGAAAGAGCTAAATTTGTTCATCTGTTTTGCAAGATGCCAGACAACTTAACCATGCCATAGGGCAACAGGAAGGATGGAAGTGGAGGAAAAGAGAGCGAGTAATTTTTATTAGATTGTGCAAAAGTTTGGAACTGTAGACCCATTGGCTATAAGGAAGTCTGGCATGGATGCTCAGGCTTGCACGAGCCAGGTGATCTCCTTCCCCCTGGTTGTAGAGGTGAAGACACTTCAAGCCTGTCAAGGTATCCATCCTACCCTAAAGGTTCTCTTGGAATGAACCTACCCAAATTCTTCCTATAGAAATGTAGATCATCTTAATTGGTGGCCAACTATTTTTCTTCTTCAGCGGAGTCAAAAGAACCACAGTGAAGGAGATGTCCACATTTTCTACCAGAAAAAGCTCTGTGACCGTAAGAGTTGTCCACCACCAGAACACGTCTCCAGGTAGAATTTGTGGACACGGATTCCCACACTGAATTCACAAAGGTGTTGAGGAAGACTGTGCACTGGACCTTCACTAACACAAAGAAGGGCCAAGGGTACAAGATGAAGAGGACATCCCTACCATTACAGAGCTCAGCAGCTCTGAAGATATTAAAAGGTCATTCCTGCAGGAATTAAGCTCTTTCATTACAAAAGTGCTGTATTAAGAAAACATCGTTATCAATTAAGGCAGGCAGCGTTGGCAGGACTGAAGAGTCAATTATAAGCACTCAAAATATGGTAGCAAGGAAGAGGTTAAAGGCACAAACTGAAGCAGTGAAGACACAGGTCACATGTCCTCGGGGTGTGCTGTCCCCGTTCCTCTCTCACAATACTGTCCTCCCCTCCTTGGCCACTTTCCCTCTTCTCGGTCCTTTCAGGCACCCTCTCTAAGTCTCTTTTTCTATGTTTATATGAGAAGTAATCTGACAGTAGACCTTTCTACTATTTCTTGATTAACCATACTTGAGTATGTTGGTTACTTAGGTTATCATGGTACCAACTGATTCCATGATGGGTTTTTTTTAGCTTGTTTGTTTCTAATTATGAAATCGAAGGCTTTGTCACTGCTCTAGAAATTTCGACCCTTGGCCACTTGTAGGCTGTGTGAATTGAGTGGTGAGAAGGGCAGCTACTGTCAAATCTTTAGTTCTCTAGGGCGCCTGGGTGGCTCAGTCGGTTAAGCGATTGCCTTCGGCTCAGGTCATGATCCTGGAGTCCCTGGATCGAGTCCCGCATCGGGCTCCCTGCTCAGCAGGGAGTCTGCTTCTCCCTCTCCCGCTCCTCCCTCTTATGCTCTCTCTCTCTCTCTCTGACTCTCTCTCTCAAATAAATAAATAAAATCTTTAAAAAAAAATCTTTAGTTCTCTAAAAAAGATCTGGGGTAGAAGGAGGGTGCAATTTGTTTCCTCTCTCCTGGAATAATTTAGATTATGGTTCTTGTATCCTGAGACGCTGTGAAGAAACCTGCACTTCCAGCAGGCCTGACTATACAATTTGTAGGGCCCAGGTGAAATGAAAAGGCAGGGCCCCTCGATCAAAAATTATTAAGCATCTCAAGACTGTGACAGCAGAGCATTAAACCTACCCCCGAGTTCCAGGGGCCATAAAGCCCAGGTGTCCTGCGTTCAGGTTCCTCTTCCCTGGCTACCTCATTGATCCTTCCATTAACCTTCGCTGGATGAGAGGCGTGGCAGCCTGAGCAAGCCTACTGCTCTTGCAACTAATTCACCAACACATTGGACACCAGCGTGGCTCAGTTGGTTAAACTTTCGGCTCAGGTCATGATCCCAGGGTCCTGGGATTGAGCCCCATGTTGGGCTCCCTGCTCAGCGGAGAGCCTGCTTCTCACTCGCACGCTCGCTCTCTCTCTCAAATAAGTGAATAAAATCTTAAAAAAAAAAAAATTCACCAACACACTATAACGCGATTTGAACATGACAGGGTTTCCTTGCTCTTTCTTCTTACCTTGAACTGCCCAGAACTGCAGAGACATATTAAAATGTTTTGCATTTGTGTTTTGTTATTTTAAATGATATTTAATTATGTTTTTACGTAATAATACGATGCCTGATGTTCTGAAACAAGCCCCCACAGTTCCTCTAGCTTTTTTTCTAGCATGCTGAAGTTCTTGACAGTTGTGTAGGTCCGTGGAATGCATTCTCTTCATCAGGGCGCGCACCTTTATCTCCCTCTGGCCTAAACCTCTTCCCAGTGTCAACACTCCTCCCGTGTAGCCTCCAGTCATCTCCTTTTCTGGAACTGCTTTTAGAGAGTGAAAAGAACACTTAAGAAGTTTTAGAAAATTTTTAGGAAAAATTTCCCGATTTGCAGAATATTTTGAATGCGATTTTTGACTGCCTTTCTTCAACCAAATTTACGTAAGAAAAATATCATGTAAATAAAAGGTATTCAGGTCTCATTTCCTACATCAGGACACTGACTTTCTCCTGTGCTCTGACTTTTTGTTTGTTTTTTTTAATTGTTAAAGCTTTATTTATTTATTTATTTATTTATTTATTTATTTATTGGAGTAGTTTAAGGTTCACAGCAAAATCGAAGGGGAAGGTACAGAGATTTCTCATCTACTACCTGTCCCTATGCTCAGACTTTGATTCCTTAACTTACGCATTAGCTCTTTACTCGTTTAGATGTTTTTGTTACCTTGATATTTTTTGGTAACTTGGAATATTTTGATATTTCCTTCTAATTCAGACTGGCTGGAAATGGAGAAATGTCATCATGTGGGAAGAATAAATTCTAAAATATTTGAAAAGAAGTTAAGTTTCATGGATCTCAGAATTATGCAATACCTCAAGCTAAGGTTAACAAAGTGTTACTTAGTTAACGGTGACTTGGATCAGGTGCTTCAATAAACAGATAAGGCTTATTTGTAATTAGCATATTGATCGTTTACATATAAACGAGTGCTTGTAAAGTGCTTGAAGGGAGTTGAAAAATGGCTTATTAAGAGTTTTAAATACCCCATTGCAAATCATTTATTTCAATACTAACAGACACTATTTTTGAACCAAGTGTTTGTTAGGCCAAGGAAATAACCAAAAAGCTTAAGTCACCACAAATTCCAAATAGGTACTGTCAATTAAATCTTTATTTCTAGAAAAACATTACCAAGTCCCTTTAAAGTTGGGTGTGCATGACTGACCAACAACTGGAAAAGATAATATGATACTAATGTAGTTTCAAGCTCTGTCACCAGCACTGCTGATCTTCCACATCTCCATTTTAAAGGAAATGACCAAATTCCACAAGTTTTGTACATGCGGCCACATCCCTTGGATCCTAGCTGGGTTGAACCAGGAATGAGCACCCGACCCAAGGAAAGCCTGTGGTATCTGGAGGACAGAGCCCGCTCTATCAGCCTCTGACTCTGTGAAATGTGGTGGGAACAGAGAAACGCTAACAGCAGCGGCAGCAGAGCCTAAAAGATCATGAGTGACACAGAAGAGAAGGCAAGGGGGCGGAAGGGGGCGGGATGAGCCACAAGGGAAAGCGGAGTTCCAAAGAAATTACTGTGAGGAGACAAGAGATGCTGACAGTGGAAGGAAGGAAGGAAAGGAGCAGAAGAGCAGGAGGGAAAAAAGGAGAGAAAGAGAGACATCTACAGACACACAGACCAGACAGAGGACAGATGGACCATGTGACCCTTAAGAGGGCGTGGTTTGCCCCCAGAGATTCCCTTGCTGGCTTTTTCCCACTTAGGCCCAGCCCATAAGCATCCTTAGAGTAAAGCTCTTTGTGTATGAGATAAACTGAATGTGTCACTGTTCCTTATTCTGTAGCTTGCTGCCAGAGACTTCCCCAAACCCCCGAACACATCCTCCTAACAGGAGCAAAGGAAAGGCGCTGTGGGGTGTGTGTTTGTGGCCCGAGGGCAGGCTGGGGAGACATCCAACACCTAATACATTGACACCAAAAGCCTCCCTTCTTATACATGTGCATTTGCTTAAGTCTGTCTGTACTCTCGCCCCTCCAGAACCCCAGAAAGGGTCTTTTTCTGGGATTGTAAAGGCCTAAGACCGGCGAGTGAACACCGGCGGTGGCCAGGCCCCGGTCGTTGGGCCTGTTGCCAGCAGCCGGTGGTCTGTCATACCCCTTTGATGTTCACAGTCAGGACAGCTTCTGCCTGCTAAATATTTATTTAATCCAATTTGGCCAATCAAACTTCAGGTCTAATAAATGATTACTGTAACAGGCAGCTCTTAGCCCCCAGAACCCTTCTACTTCCTGAGGTCAGCCTGGGGCTTTGTTTGAAAACAAGGAGCCAGCACAGCAGGGAGGGGGGAGCCCAGAGGAAGAAAGTGTGGGAGAGGGTATGTGTGTGAACATGTCGACTGTGAGTATGTGTGAGTGTGAGTGTGCGCTGAGGTGGAGGGAGAAGGAGGGGAGGAAACAGAGAAAACCAAAATGGAAATGAGAGGCTGTGTGAAAACCTACATGGAAATTCTCTTCTCTCGTCTGCAAATCCAGATCAACATGTGAAAAACCAGCGGTGAACTGAGTTTTCAGCTTTCCGGGCAGCGGTGACGTCATTCTCCATCAATCAGAAAGCAGATGCTCCTCTCCTCCGTCCCCCCAGCACCCTCTCAGAAAGAGGGTGAGGGAGCCGCCCGGGCGCTTAAGCTCCCATTTCGAGTTCCATCAGAAGACAAATAGGACCCACGAGGCTCTCTCCACCGCTGAGTTCAAAGCCTGTGGAGCTAAGGAACCTCCACTTCTGGCTTCTGAGGGGGGTAGTCTTCAAGGGGGGAGGGGGAGGAAAAACCAAACTCTACTCCACGCATTCTTCCCTAAATGTCAAGGAGACCTGGTGGGCTTGCTGCCGTTGTGTTTCTAAACCTCTTTGTCCTAGCAATACTTTGTAACCTCCGTGGAGTGCAAGATTCTTTATCTGCAGAGAGAAAATAAACCCTAAGGCATATAGCAATTTTCTGCTTGTTGCATCTTGTGCCTGGTTTGTTTCAGCAAAGCCAGGTTTCCTTAGCATCACCTGGCCCCATCTATAGAAAGGCGTTGTCGGGAGAGTGTAACCATGTTTAGCAAAAGCTCTCTGCTTTGCCAGCCACTTAATGTCCTGGGCAATGTACTGCTGCCAATATCCACTCAATTAGAAGGTATTAATCATCCATTTTACTGTGCCCCCCTACTGCCCATCACCCCCCTTCCTCCACAAGACACGGAGCACAGCAGGCCCCTCATGTAATCCAGCCTTGCCGGCAGATGCAGTTACATGGCAACCATAAAGACACGTCCTTTTTTTCCAGACCAATATTCTATTAATCCTTACAAGTTTATTAGTTCTGACTCATAACAATCCATCAGCCATAAGTGCAATAAATGATGCTTGGAAGTTAATACCCACATTTCAGCAGAGGAGATTTTACATCTTAAATTATCTTTAAAGTTATAAATAAATAACATACGCGAAATAGATTTAAGCAATAAACATGTATTCGGCAAACAATACTCAGGAAGCTTCCAAGTCAGCAAGAAAAAAGTGATTTGGGCAATATCTTGTTAACAGGCCCTCCACTCCCTGCCCTCCTTCTCTTCCCTGGGAAAATCATAAATCCATCATGTCCGATATTGGGCCCATTTCTTTCGTGGGACAAATGGTGCTTCCTTTATCTAAAACTCATTCTCAAATGCTTCAGCTTTCTTAGGTTGTTGTTTTGTTTGTTTTTGTTTTTGCACTTGTTGTTTTATTCTTTTATTTTTTTAAAGGATTTTATTTATTTATTTGACAGAGAGAGACAGCGAGAGAAGGAATACACGCAGGGGGAGTGGGAGAGGGAGAAGCAGGCTTCCCGCCGAGCAGGGAGCCCGATGTAGGGCTCGATCCCAGGACCCTGGGACCATGACCTGAGCCGAAGGCAGACGCTTAACAGACTGAGCCACCCAGGCGCCCCTTGCACTTGTTTTAAAAGGATAATTTAGAAATTTTCCAAGATACCTGTTTGCTTCCAGGTCCTCCTCTCTATAGGTAGCCCCTTCTCCCAACAATGCCACTTGAATAGCTTTTAAAAAGTGACCCCCTGAAAGAAGTCCCGTTGAACCCAAAATATTAGAAACTCCTCTCACTCACACACGGGAGCCAAGAGGCTGGACTCAGGAGTCAGGAGTCTATTCTGTTATTTTATGACAGCAAAGAAGGGTCAAGTTTCTACCAGGTGTCAGAAAACACTGGTTTAGTTTTTATTTTTAAACATGGAGAACAGGAAAGAAAGAGAGAAAGAGGCTGCTGCAGCGCTATTTGCCAACTTGTATTTCTTTCCACCTAGATCTAAGAGATGCACTCCAAATCAGAAGTTTTATAGAGATACTTTACTTTCAGTACTAAATTAAATCTGCATAATTTCATCAAATTTTGTCCCTTGTGGAAATGTAATTATTGCACTCTCGTTTCCTAGAACTAAGTACTTTATTCTTAACCTCATTCACAGATTGAACCCACAACAACAGAACACTACAGGATTCACGTTAGTGACAATTTAAAGTGAATTAAGGGTTGATGACAGAAGTCTGGTCTAGACAATACTGTATCAAGGGACATTTTTATCCCTTAACCTCAAAGGCTACAACAGCAGAACGCAACTTTGTGTTAGCCACTCCTCTAGCTTCTTTGTCTCCTTTCTTATGTCTCTTTTTTTCCCTTTGCTTCTCTGCACACAGACGTGCTTTCCGCTTATGGATTCAGGAGAACCGCCTCCATAAATTATACCACACCTTTTCTGACTTCATGCAATTTCCCCCAGACTTCAAAATTTCACCAACCAGACAGATCAAGATGCACTGACTTCAACTCGATGTCCCTGCTGGCTTCTGAGGCTAGACAGACAAACACTGATTTCCCGGTGGTCAACTGGGTAACAGCGCTTCTTTGATACCCCACACACAGTGCTCCCTGTTTCTCCCTGTCTCTTGCGCCAGCATCCACACACTTCCAACCCCACAGAGTCTGGTCACCAAGGGCTGTGTGTGGTTGCCAAGACCAAGAGAGTTTAAAATACAGACAATGGCATATTCTGAAACTACAATCGCCGACATTTTGTACCACCCGTGGTCATGGGCTGAGATCAGGACAGATGGAGCAGGAGTCCTGGGCATCAAGAGCATGGGGTATCTTACAGGTGGAGGAGACCCTAGGGACCACCTAGTCCAACTCCATCTGAAAAGGTAAGGAAGAAAGGAAAGAAAGGAAAGAAAAGGAAGCTAAGCTCCAGAGTCACAAAATGATTTGCTCAAGGTCACAAAGCCAGTTTGAGGCAAGCCAAAGACAGAATCTGGGTCTACTATCAGTTAGTAAGACTTTCTACACTTATTCAAGCCAGCTCCAGACCAGATAATCAGAAAATATCATGACGTTCTAATGTATACACCCATATTACATTAGCACATTACATATTATAATAGTGCCTGGGTGATGAGATATGATATGATTGTAGGCATGCAGTGATGGTGGCAGTTATGAGAGGGGATGAAATACTTTAAAAGCTGGACACATTCTGAAATTCTGGCACAGTTTCATTTTGCCTCAAGGGTTACACAAGGGATCAAGATAAAACTCTAAATTAAAACAAAAACGGATAATTCTCATCAACGGAGGCCATCTTTTCTGTGATAAAGATGTTTTAATTTTTTTTTTTTAAAGATTTTATTTATTTATTTGAGAGAGAGAATGAAGAGAGCATGAGAGGGAGGAGGGTCAGAGGGAGAAGCAGACTCCCCGCCGAGCAGGGAGCCCGATGCAGGACTCGATCCCGGGACTTCGGGATCATGACCTGAGCCGAAGGTAGTTGCTCAACCAACTGAGCCACCCAGGTGCCCCGATAAAGGTGTTTTAAAGATACATAAATAAAAGATATATTTTATATACTTATATATTTAGTCTGAAGACATGTATAACATGTATTATAATTAAAATGATGAGGTTAATTTTGATGTATGGCCAATGGTAGTGTACCTACCCAGTGCATAAGCATCTCTGGATATGCACAAACCCAATTAATATAACGCATGGTACATCTATTGTCTTTGCCAGACATAATTCCACTAGTAATCTTTTATAACCTTGATGTATATATGACTAAAGTTCTGTCACCAATACTGTTTCCTCACTCTGCATACTGTGAAGACCGAGCTTTGATTTATGTCTGTATTCTACAAACAGCCTTATTTCCTCTCCCTTCTGGAACACATGAGATACCTTTACTCATGAAGACCATGGCCACATCACTCATTCCTTGCTATTCCATTCTCCACATCTTTTCTGATGCTGCCTCCTCAATGACAGTCTCTTCTATATGTTTCTTCCTTTTTCACCGCCACACACTTGAGGTTTCTCCACCTCTGATGTAAACCATTATTGTAAAAGCCTTATAAGTATTCTCATTTCTCTTCATTCTTGACAGAGGCATCAGAATGATTACCCTAAACCACAACTCCAGACATCATTAAGTTGCTCAGAAATCAGGGCTCCCTGTGGCTAACTGACTAAAGTCCAAACTTCTTGGCATGATGGTCTGGGTTTTCCAAAAGATGGTTCAGTCTGGCTTTCTACCTTTGACCCTATCCTCTAGGCACCCTTTGGTATTCCCATCATGCACCTTTGTGCCTACTGACCTCAGTGCTGGAATGCCCTTTTCACACATTCTTATCCCCGCTCCAGCCTCCATTACCACTCGCCAAAGCTCTGTCTGTTCTTCACAGCCCAGCTCTACGGTCCTATACGCAACAAATCCTTCCCCAAATCTCTCAGCTCTAATTCCCTCTCTTCTCTCCTGTGCTTCCATAGTACTTTCTTAATATCTCTACTGAGAGCTCTTAGAACATTGTCATGTGTCTTTTCCCCCATTCAATTATACATTCCTTGAGGGCAGTGATACCTCCTACACATCTGAACCAGGCACCAAGACAGAGCCTTCTACAAAGGCTCTCCGTAATTGTTTGCTTAAATGAATGTGAATGCACCTCTACATTTGCCACTGCTTCAGTTTTCCAAACTGCATGGCTCTTCTGCATTTTTCAAATTGTTCTTTAGGTGCATCCTTACACCTTCCCTTCCTTGCCCTTCCGCTGCCCCCACCAGTAATACGCTTTGTGGTTGTTTCATTTAACTTGCCAGCAATGGCCTTCACTTGGGTTTTGGCAGGCTTATGTTCTCCACACTTATCTTACTCACTCTGTGGCAGATTGGCACACTATCTGGCTTAGTTCGTTTGGGCAGCTATAGACTGGGTGGCTTATAAACAACAGACACTTAGTTGTCATAAGTCTGGAGGCCGGAAGTCCAAGATGAGGGTGCCAGCATGGTCAGGTGAGGGCCCTCTTCCAGGCTGCAGACTTCTCGTTATATCCTCACATGATGGAAGGGGCAAGGCAGTTTTCCCAGCCATTTTATAAGGGCACTAATTCCATTCATGAGGGCAGAGCCTCCCAAAGGCCCTCCCTCCTGATACCATCACCTTGGGGGTTAGGTTTCAACATACGAATTTTGAGGGGACAAAAACATTCAGTCTGTAGCAATACCTAAAGATGTATGAGGGCACCTAGAGTAAAGAATAATCGGAATCTGTACTCCCCGACTTCCTGGCTACGTGACCTTGAGCAAGGTACTTAACCACTCTGAGCCTTGGTCTCCTCGTGAGAAAGGGTTAGTAATTCCTCAATTCTGTGAAGACCACTGTGACAATAATATAGATAAATCAGCTGGTATGGAGAAGGCAGTCAATAAATAGTACAAGATATACTTTAGACCAGGCCAAAGAAAGCTGGCTGAGAAAGGAAGCAAATTGTTTCCTGAAATTTGTGTTAGCTGCCTTGAGAATGAACGCTTATACTCGTCTTCAAATCCTGGCTCCCTCCTTGGAGACCCACTTCACTTCCCCCCAGCACACTGGATTCTGAATTCCTTCACATGGATGCTATTATTTCTCTCTCTTCACATGCACACCATGATGCAATGCCTGGCACACGTCACCCTTCACTTTAAGAGCACAGAACAGTTCCAACTCCATTTCTGCTATGTCCCAGCAACACAGAGATACAATGCAGAGAGCTGCCGTTCATGAAGATTTACTTGTATAACTCAGGAGTGGGCTCAATCCCCAGACTCTGTTATTAATGATATTGTCCTATAATCTGTGTTAAATATAGATCATGAGTGATGCTGATGAGTGGGTTGGATGTCATATTTGTGTTAGTTCAATTACAATAATAAATTAAGATGCTCTGTACCCCTACTATGTAGATTTGGTCTAGGGTTTCATTATGATGACATAATACTCTCTTAGTTTTCATAAAGACATGCTGGCTTTTTTATTTTGTTTTCTATTTCTAGATTTAGTTGTACATTATTGGCAACATATGCTGCCCAGATTCCAGAATTTGGTAATAAATTATATTTATACTACCTTTGAAAATTCTTTTCAGGGCATAAAATTTTCTAGCCCACATTGTTATATGTGTTTAATCTTTGGTTTTCCTACCATATTATGTAGAGTCTGCAAAATGACCCATAGATTCATGAGTGTATCACTGTGAGTCAGTTTTTGAAACAAAGTCATCAATACACAGAGGTAGGTCAATGAATTAGGAATAAGATTTTCATCAGTACTTGTACTATACCTGTAAAAAAGTTTTCTCCCCACCTGTCACGCTAGAGCCTAAGTCTGGTGCGCAAAATCAGGATAATATTAATTTGCTGTTGGGGGATGGTATGGTATTGGAGTCTTTTTCTCAGAGTTAGGGGAGGATTCTGGAGGCAGAAAGAATAATAATAATGATCAGACATCAACAAAGGCATGTGCACTCATGTGTGCCTGTGTGCATTTATGTGCATAAGCATGTGTTGTGCACATGTGTGTCTGTGTAGAGAATGGACACATGCCAAACCTCACCAGGGACAGCACATAGAGCAATGACCAGGCCCTGGGCCCTCTGGTCTACCAGGGCCCTTATATTTCGGGATGACTACATACTACTGAATGGACGACACAATCTTCTCTTACTTCACATTAGAAACCTTTCACACCAAAACAAAGGGGTATAACATCAGAATACAACCCAGAGGAATTCATTACATTCTTTAATAGCCAAGCTTAGAGATTCAGAAGTCCATGACCACTTACAATGGGCTGATGAACACAGGGTTGGAGTTTTGCCATTTCCCATCCTCTGCCCTGCTCCAAACATGTTGTGGTCTGAACCACCATATGAGTACTGAAGTTAAGTTCTCTGTGATTAATCTGGACATGAAGCTGACCAGAAGGATCAGACCAAATATCACACCTGAGAGCCATGATTCTACGACCACGGCATGAGGCCTCTGGGTCCCCTTTGTCTTAGAGTGTATCTTACTTAAATCACTCCTCAGAAAGATGATTTAAATCAAACTTCAAGAAGATACAATTTCATTTTTTTTCCTTCCAAGGTATGCCCCTGTTGTATATATTCCTAATATTAATTACAAAAAACTCAGGTTTATAGTTCTCCCATGTAAAAAAGATACATATGATGTATGTAAACTACACAGAAACACATGTTGGGGCAGTTACATTCGCAAACTGAATTATGATTTGGTTATTTTCTTCCTCAAAGCTAAACAGAGCAGGTATCTGTGAAGTCACGGAGAGACAAAACATTTCCAGTCTGACAGGTTGATTTGGGCATCAGTTTTTGATCTGCTGTATTAAAGTAACAACCATCAAAACTCAAAACAACCAATATTAAATTTCTGCTAAAGTAAAATGCTTGTATAAATGTGTTTGTGTTTTGATCTTTTTCTTTAACAAAACACATATCATTTTTAAGCAAAATATACAAAATCACGATTTATTTTATTTCTACATGTGAATTGGGGTGCTGACGGAAATAAAAAAGAATGTTTTTCTTAAATAAAAAGATTCATCCAAAATGAAAAACTTAAAATATAGGGTTGTTTGGAATAGCATCTCGCTCCCTCCAATCATATAACATTAAAGAGCAGAAAGCTTCTTCTGTTATGAAAGAAAAGTTTACAATCTTTCTAGCATATGGAGGTAAAAGAAGACATTGGAGGAGCCAGGCATGATTGACAGGAAAAGAAAAGAGGTCTCATAATTGATGGGGTCTGGACACAGGCTCCCAAGAGAGGTCACAAATTGCCAGGGGCTAGAAAAGTAAAATGTCCATGCTTTGAAAACAGAGAAAAGGAGCAGAGGAAAAACAAACTGAGCATTTGAGAAGAAGAATAGGAAGCCAATGTAATTCGAGCCCTGGGGTGCGAGGTGGGTTATGGCAGATAGGCACAGAGGATGATCTAGGGCGCAAGGAGAGAAGCCAACTGAGCATATGGGCAATTCTGGGGAAGGACCAGCTCTGGGATCCAAGTGATTATGGAGAGTATCATTTTGGTTAACTACCAAAATAAATAGAAGGAGCCAGGACCAAGAGTGGATGTGTAACGAGTTGGACTCAACACCTACACTAAATGCATGCAATTTATTTGTTTAGAATATGTACAGTGGAGAGCTGCTTACAAAAGCAGATTTTATACGTTAAATAGCTAACTTTCTGTTGATTATCCACAATCTGTTGCTAACCCACTACAAAGAGCCTGGAATACAACATGGTACTAGAAGGTTAGGTTGCAGGCCCAAAGACAAAATTTTAAGAAAGGAGGATCCCCCATCCCAAGCAAGCCCTTGGCAGTGATGAAGGCAATCTTCAGGAAGTTCTGATTTGAGGTCCACTTCCCTGCATATTAAATTTTAGTTTCTATATTAAAACTGAATTATTCCAAAGCAAATAACTCTTCCTATTCCTGCAGATTATTTGCATTCCCACTTTTCTTGCTTCTGATGAATTCAGATGTTTAAATGACCCACAATACATGGATGTGACCTTGTCCAAAACCTTGTTAGGAAACACTTTTTAAAGACTTATCCTTAAAAATCTCTGAAGTATCATACTTGGTATTATGGATTGATGGTGGCTGGGTGCCAATTCTTCTTTTTTAATAGCCAAACATTTATCCTAATACTAAAACCAAAGCACAGACAAGACAGCGTATTTCACAACACTATCTCACATATAATTTAAACTCAAAGTTTTAATTGCATGGAGAAATTTAAATGTTACCAAATCATCATGTTTGCTTTAAACTAGCTTCACAAGCTTTGTTCCTCCGAGTTTGGACAGCCTGATCCTAGATAGATAGTTAATAAATGTTTGTCGGAGGTTTATTTGCCCCCCCAAATTAATAAAACGAAATCAAAGTGTTATTGAAATCACTGAAATGTATTAATTCCTCCAGATCGCGATTTGACCAGAGCAGCTTCAGCTACCTATCCATGTACATCATACCAAAGCATCTATTCAGGCAGTGGTTTTTAATAAGCCACTGTATGAAACAAACAAAAAAAGTGGAAGGTGTTGCCTGGGAGCTAATAGAAGTAATAAGGAGCCAGCGGATTGCTCCTTAATAAGTGTATGCACCGCACATCTCCTCAGTCCTGATTAACTACATTCTATTTTAGCACCAGACATCTTCTAATGAGAAAATGTTAAGTTTCCCCAAATGGTATGATGGTAGAATCAGAATGGAAAATACCAATAAACCTCATGAACAGTACACTCCCCCAGAATGGGAGCTTGTAAGTGATTTCATCTTCCTTATTTCCATCTCAATTTCTTTTGAATTAATCATTCAATATACCTAATATTGAAAACTTACTATGTGCAGGTGCGGTAAAATCTTGTATTCAGAAGCTCAAGATAACATATGCATCAGATTCTTTAAAGGTGGTTTTTTAAAGGCGAGGGGGACTTTATTAATTACCTAGACAAACCATCCGTGCTGATTCTTTCAGACTCAGGGAACATGGGTTTGAGCAAATTTTCATGGTTGATATGAAGGACTTACGGCTAGAATCAAGTACTTTTCAGTCTGTGTAATGAGCCTGACAATGTGAATAATCTCAACGCAGTAATTTTTTCGATGCTAAACACACAGGTATGTAACAAAACACAAAGGTAATCCCTGAATAGTCAAGAAATAACTATATCAAACATGTAACTGCGAATTCTGGGGATAATATGATGAATAATTACAAATTTTTTAAAAAGTGTAAGTTTCCATGCTGGATAAAATTTATTTCTAGTACAGTAATCAGTGCATTACTTGAGTAACCAAAACAAGAGCCTTCTAAATAGCCCAGTTGACATCCCTGGTTTTATTCAAGTAAATAAATATCAAGTAGTATGATAAGAGCTAAAAGGGGTGAATAAAACTTGATTCCCGCCTTCAAGGAACTTATGAGGGGGTCAAGAAATACTATACTTCTTAGGTACCCTACATCAACTCCTACTGATCCTTCAAAAGGAAAACAAAATAGCACCTGAATTCCTCTGGGCAGGGTAAGACACACAAACACACACACACACACCCTTTACAAAAGCAAAGTTTGCAACATGCTATAATTAAGCTCACAGCCTGGCAGTAAAAACATCAAGTTTTATTCTAAAAATAGAGGAAGGCTCTCCACATTGCAACCTCTCTGATGGTTGTTTTTAAACTTTAGTTATTGATACGTCAGTGGCACCTCTGCATAAAAGAATCACTTTCTGAAAACACACATACAGTGGACATGAAAACTGTACTGCTTTAATTTTTTGTTTGGAGTGGAGATGTTCTTAATATCTCTGGGAAATGTAATCCCAGACTTGTCCTTCCTGTAGCTCTGAACCACTGTTCAGCGGCATTTTTCTTCTTGTTCTCAAAGGAGTGAGGTGCTGTTGCCAAACGGACATGGGGAGCAATCCACACCCATTTCCTAGGCCACAGTGTTCTACAAGGGCTGTTCCCAAATCTCCCCCAGAGAGGACACTTGGCCATGGCAGAGAACCTACACAAACAGGTGGTCGTCATGAGCCCAGGGGAAGTCCTGCTCAGTAAAACAGCCCCTATACGGTCACGAAAATAACCTCCTAACATGTCAGATTGGACTCAGTGGTATTTCATGAAAGAATTACAGACCTGAGAACAGTTCAACCCACACCTTGCAAAACACCTAGCAGAAGGTGGGGCTGATTTTAATGAATGAGACTTAAAGAACATTAGAGGGTAGTGGTGAACGTTTGGGCTTTTGCATTCCTGCTACCTAGAATCCAGCTCCCTGTCATGAACCTGGGGCAAGTTCACCTCTCAGTTTCTTCAAATGGAAAACAGTGATAATAATGGTACTGACTTCTTTGGAGTATTGTAGAGATGACGTGTGATGCGATACATGTAATAAGGCATTTAATATGGTGCTTGATACATAGAAGAAGATCTCAATAAAAGATGATTTTTTTTTTAAGATTTTATTTATTTATTCATGAGAGACAGAGAGAGAGGCAGAGGGAGAAGCAGGCTCCCCACTGAGCAGGGAGCCCGATGCGGGACTCGATCCCAGGACCCTGGGACCATGACCTGAGCCGAAGGCAGACGCTTAACCATCTGAGCCACCCAGGTGCCCTAAAAGATGATTTTTTAATTAGAATTTTTGGACAATAAAAGCTACTGCCCCACACCAAAAAAGTCAAACGTGGAAGTATACAAGACCACAACTGATGTAGAAAGTCCCAACAGTTTACAAAGGATATTCTTAAAGACTCCCTCTCTTCTACCCCTACACTTCATTTCACTGTTAAGAACAATTGACAGGCCTTTAGGGAAAATATTTCGCCTTTGAAATAACTGCTTAGAAAAGGTATAAAAACTATATTTAACTGCCTCTCCGGCAATTAGACCATGGCCACGGCCACATCTGCTATTTGCTCGTCAGGAATCTGCTTCCAAGACATTTAACATTCATAGGTGTATTAGCTCATTAGTAATACGCTGAAAGTTCTCCATGACACTATTAACTACAGCACAGAATTTGATACAAGGAGGCTCCATCTTGGTTTCAATTCACCTAAGAGGATTATGAGCAGAATTCCCTGAAGGACAACACTGTATAAAGCGGTCTCATAACTGGAATACATTATACCCAAATTTCCAACGTATAATCCATTTCCAAAAACTTTTCTTCAATGATCCCAATTCCTCCTCAGACTGTTATCTCTTCATAGTCCTGGGAAGTAATCATCATCACAAACACTTATGCGGCACTATGTGCAGACATACGTTAGTACATTTAACCCTCCTAGGAGCCCTAGGAGGTAGAAACTATCACCATCGTCCACTTTATACACTGGAGGACGCTGAGGCACAGAAAGGTTCACTACATGCCAGGATTTGAACTGGGATTTGAACCCAGGCAGTTTCATCCCAGGGTTCACGCTCTCCCTTCTGGCTAACAGCCTCTGGGCCTTACTGATGATATATTTCTCAAAGTACAGAACCAGTGGTAGAAATTAATTACCCCCAGCCTCTTATCATAAGACAAAGGTGGCATCAGGAATTCATGTCCTGCTCTTTCAGGGCTCTATGCAGGCCCATGTACTCTTCTTCTGACATCAAGGCAAAAAGGACCATTTCTGAGGAACCCATTAGGTCCGAGATTACACCAAGAACATCTGTCACAAGCAAACCAGCCAGCATGTCACTGAGACGGCTTGGCTCATAACACAACTTTTACTCTAAAGAAGCTTCCTCCCTCTCATGCTCTCTTCATTTGACCTATGGGCATCTGAATATAACGTTCTTCTTTCAATGTACAAATTCCCCATGTGATGGCTAATTTTATGGGTCAACTTGGCTAAGCTATGGTGCCCAGGGGTTTGGGCAAACACCAGTCTAGATGTTGTTATAAATGTTGTTTTTTAAAGATGTGATTAACACTGAAATCAGCAGCCTTTGAGTAAAGCAGATCACCCTCCTTAATGTGAGGGGCCCTTCCATCTCATCATTTCCAGACCCGAAGAGTAAAGACTGAGGTTTCCTGGAAAAGCAATTCTGCCTAAAGACTGCAACACAGAAACCCTGCCTGAGTTTCCCATCTGCAGAGTTTGGACTCAAGATCACAGCATCAACTCTTACCTGAATTTCCAGCCTGCTGGCCTGCTCTACCGATTTTGGACTTGCCAGCTTCCACAATTACGTGAGCCAATTTCTTAAAATAAACCTCTCTATTTATATATATATATAGTATATACTTATATAAGATATATACACATATATAGAGATATATATGATATATAATAAATGAGATATAGGCATATATATCCCATATATTCTCACATATGTCATGTATATGTATATATATCCCATATATATCATGTATATGAGATATGGAAGAAAGATACATATATTCTATTAGTACATATACCAATTAGGTATATATACCTATTGGTTATCTATCTATATCTCTACTTATATAGACACACACACACCTCTTATTGGGTCTTTTTCTCTGAAGAGCTAATACACTCCAGGGCCCCACCTCTACCACCTTTAACATTGGAGGCTCTCAGTAGAGTAATGAATTACAAGCAGGTCCAGCCTCAATCCTAGTTCCCCACTGTAGTTCTTATATGAAAAGATGAAGTTGGCTACTTTATGGACTGAGCTCACAGACTAGCAAACTTTCTGGAAGTGGGTTACATGTGCTCTCTGATTCAGCTGTGGTAGACTCTAACCCACATGCCCTCTGTGAATGGTTGTGGTTTGACAAGCTACAAAGACACACATCCTTGTCTGCGGAAGTCCCCACATGGAGACCCAGAGGCCGGCTGCTGCCCAGCTCTGAGTCCGGCCAAGCCCTGCCCTCTGGGACTAGGACTACTGGTCACTGATCATCGTGGCTGTCCAGGTCACTCGGGCCAGCCTGAGGGATGTGAAGAGGCCATCTGGTTTACAATCGTTTTCTGGTAACTATGTCCTCCCAAGATCTTGGAGAACCACCACCTCTTTGCCTTCATGGCTCCCAACTTCTATCTGCACGTGGGTTTGGTTATTCTAATCCCATTTTGCTTGCCCCCAACCGTCCCATTCCGGCTATTCAACCTCTTTGGTTCCAGCTCCCAAAGAAAGGTCCTGGTAGAAAACCAAAATTTATTTCCTTAAGAAAAGATCGCAACAAGCTGAGGCTCCTTCTTTCCCCCCTCCTTTCTTTCTCCCCACCCCGCCCAAACCGCAAAGCCTTGTCCTTTGTAAAGAGCCTGTGCTGGGAGTGAGGAGTATGTCACACCAAGAAAATCTACTGTTGCCCAGAGCTGTTTTCCTTGTGGCTTCTTCAGTAGCAGGCATACTGCCGTCAGTGTTTATAGTCAGCAATTTTGAATGTGCTGACATGGAGAATGGTGACCACAGAGTCCCTGCAAACCAGCCAGAAAGAGAAAACAGATGCGGAAATGTCGAGGGGATGCTAGGCCTCTCTCCTCCCTGCTTCCCCAGGGTCTGCCGCGGAGGCACCACGGGTTTATGGAGGCCGGTGGGGCGGGATGGAAGCAGCTCTCCTCCTTCTGCCTCCTCCTGGTCACCACAGCTTCACCCCAGTGTTTCTACAGTGGGGGCTGACTCAGGCAGGGCTATGGAGGACGTGGGGCCAGTGCGTGAGGTCTCCCTCCTGGCTATGGGCTGAACCGAGGAGAGAGGACGAGGGGAGGACAGGGTCAGGCTTCTAGGTTCCCAGCGGCTCTGTGAACCTCTTCGTCTCCAACACTTCACTGACAAAAGTTCTTTATACTGCTGATTTGTTTTTGTGCATTTTTTTTTTTTTCCTCTGGGAGCAAAGGAGAGTTTGGTAAGCAAAGAGAGTGCCAGAAAATTGCTAGGTAGCAAGTCTAGCATGAAAGAGAGAGAGAGAAAGAAAGATAGAGAGAACTAAATTAAAGCTTGAAAAGGACTGTTATTGCTTTAATGTTTTATAGGCAGACTGGGATTTGGGGATCCTGGAATCCTTCTATTCTTGACTTTACCTGGGTTAGATAATTGGGAAGTCATTTAGTCTGAGGAGCTCAAATAAATGAAATGATGAGCGAGGTAGTGGGTCTCCCAGTCTACAGACATGGGCAAGGGAGCTGCTCTGGCAGCTGGGCTCACACACTAGCAGGGACAAAAGCTGAACTTGATCTTTGGCCTTCTGTCTAAAGTCATGGTCCTCAAACTCTTATAGGCCACATCAATGTTACAAAAATCCATACCAAATCGCCCGCTGTATTTCTACATGTCGGGGTGGGGGTCGGGGGGAGTCCCACTACAACAAAATCAGGCACAATTTGCAGATGAAAACTATCGCAGAAAGGTTAGCTATCTACCAAAGATGTGTGTACCCCCTCACCTATGTCAATTTGATACTGGTTAGCAGGTGTCCAGTCCAACTCTCCTTGCATCTAGATGGGGATACAGGACTTAGTTCTTGCCAAAAGAATGTGGGCAGAAATGATGTGTGCCATTTCTAGGGCTGATCCATAAAAACCTCCAGCAAGATGTCCAACAATCCTCCAGCCTCTCTCTTTTCCCACCTGCCAGCTGGATGCAAAAGGTTCTAAAACCCTCGGAGGAACTTCCAAATGGAAGGAGCTGGTTGCTTGTCCAACAAATGCCTCTGTTGGACTGTTGCATGCCAGAGAGATAAGCTTACATTGGTGGGCCACTGGGGATTTCAATGTTTCTCTATCATGAAAGTTACTTAACTGCACAAAATCACTAAGTGATATCAGAGGAAAAGTATCCGTTTAATTAGACACAATGACATAGATGGTGAATGTGGTGGAGATGTCACACGTGATATGGGTACCATCTGGGTCAAGGGAAACCCAGTATCTATGCCTACATATATGTTTATATATGCTTGGGATGGGGCTGGAAGGAAACATAAGAAAATGGTTAACAGCGGTCACCTTTGGGAAAGGAAAATGGGAGACGGGAAGGAGATTTATCTTTCATCATATATTGTTTTTAACCTTTTGAATTCTTGTACGGTGTACATTTATTACCCAGTCAAAAGTTACATTTAAAAAACACCAATTCTGAAAGAATCCAGTTTTCAGACCATCTGGAGAATGCTAACAGACACTACTATTAGTCCCCAGGGCCTTTTTTGAAAACCAGTGGTTCAAAGTGTTGACATTTAAAAATACATAAAACTGTACTTTTCTTGAAAACTCCAGGGATGGGTAGAAGCAGCTGCTATTCCCACAGTGCATCTGAATTCTTGGAGGTAACTTTCTCATCCTCTTAGAGACTCTCCTTTTCTTCCAATGGTGACAGGAGGCTGGAATTAGAGGAGTTGTCTCTTCCGCTAGGTCAGGTTATTCCTAACTGCACATTACAAGTCACGGTGCCGGGTGAAAAGAAGGATTTCTGGGCCTCCTTCCTGAAAATTCTGATTCAGTAATTCTGGGGTGAAGCTAGGAAACCGTATCATTAAGTGTCATTGCGTTCTATGCCCAGGCACACTTGGGAAACCTTATTCTCAGCTGAACATGTGCCCTACGTGCCACCTTGGATAAGTTGCTTTGCTTCCATATTTTTTAAGTCCCTGGACTACAGATAATGAAATTTATGACCTATGAAACCCCAAAGTGTCTGCTGCAACTAAGGGGATACCTGTGAGAATGGCAGAGCTCCCTACAGAATGACATTATACACAAGTGCCGATTATTGCAATCACTGTTATCAGCGTGTACATTTGGCATTGCTATTTTAGGTTTTAAAATACGCTTTATCAAAAATACTTCATTTTAAAAGAGGAGTGGAAAACAGGTCTGTGTTTCCACGGGAAGCCTTGGTAAGAATTTCTGCTGTGCTGCGAGGTGTTTACAGCAGGGAGCTCACTTTGGGCCGGGTCCTCCACCCATGACAAGTACGGCTGTTTCCAGAATGCACAGGGCAGGGCAGGAGCCATGGGGAAGTTCTGCAGTTAAGTCCAGTGGCTGGAGACGAGGAACACAAGGATATCGAGGCAGCAACTGGTTGTGTGGTGTGGGTACTTTCTGGAACAGGGGTAGATGCAAGAGATTCACTGTGAGTGAGAAGTGTCTCCAGCAGCCTCGCTGGTTCTGGACCATTTTATTTTCTGTTCAGCTCAAAGGTCCCATCCTTATCTTTGAATATTCTAAAATCTTTTGCACCAAAAGGTCATCCATACTGATGCCCTCTGTGTAGCTCAGATTCAAACTAGTTCATGTCCCTGATTACAATTTTTCTCTACGTCAATGATCCAAACAGAGAGGGAGAGCAAACTCTATAGATGCTTATTTGCTGAGAAATAACGTGAGTGATTAAGAAAACCTGTTTAGAATGACTTGGTAAGTTTTCTAAAATATCTTAAGAGTAAACCTTGACATTTTCTAAGGAATAACTTGAAGATTTCTTTTTTAAAATCTACAAGTTTATCTGTGAAACAGATTGGGGCGAGGAGGAAGAGAATCAGTAAATTTAAACCATAAATTTTCTGATCATCTATTTGGAGAGCATTCTCATTTTTAAAAGATTAGGTCCAAAAAAGCAAAGTGTCAGGAAGAAAAGAAAAGAAAAGAAAAGAAAAGAAAAGAAAAGGAAAGAAAAGAAAGAAAAAGAAAGAAAGAAAGAAAGAAAGAAAGAAAGAAAGAAAGAAAGAAAGAAAGAAGAAGAAAGGAAGAAAGAAGGGAAGGGAGAGAAGATATTGTAAGAAAAAAAAGAGAATGAAAAAAGACAAATGTGAAGTGATGGATGGGTTAATTAACTAGATGGGGCAAATCCTTTTTCACAATGAATACATATAATAAATCACTGCAATGTACAATAAATATCTTTTTTTTTAAAGATTTTATTTATTTAGTGAGAGAGAGCGAAAGTGAGAGAGATCACAGAGGCAGAGGGAGAAGCAGACTTGCCGCTAAGCGGAGAGCCTGATGTGGGGCTCGATCCCAGGACCCTGAAATCATGACCTGAGCTGAAGGCAGATGCTTAACCGACTGAGCCACCCAGGCACCCTTGCAATATATAATAAATATCTTACAATTTTATTTGTCAACTGTACATCCATAAAGCTAAAATTAAAAACAGAAAACAAAAAACAAAAAAACGTCGGGGGGGGTGCCAACATGACCTAGTATGATTAAAAATTGTTCCTTTTTCCTTTTTGGCAACTACCTCGCACATAAGGTGCTATTTGAATTTCTTTTAACTTTTTTCATCCTTCTCAAAGAAATGAAATGCCCAGGTTACAATATTTATGATGATGGGCCACACAGGGTCTTTAAATGGACCACCTCGAAGCCTAGGATAGCAATTTCCGGGCCTTATCAGAGCTGTTTCTCATCCCTGTTTGGGGGTAATGGGAAAACTTCCCAAGCTCCCGTGCGGTTAGTTTGGGACCACGCGACTCCTCTGGCCAGGGGCTATGAGCAGAGAAAGAGCAGGTGTGGATTCTCCCACTTTTTCCTGCTGCATCAAGGTCATACATGGGGGTGGCAGTGTTGGAAGACGGGGGGCCTCCATCAACCTGGATCCCTGTCCCTGGAGGGACTAGGTAGAGCAAAGCCTCTCCAGCCTTCTCCTATGGACTTGAGTTGGAAATGTAGCAGGAACACATTTGCTGCGTTAAGCCAGTGGAACCAAGGAGTGGGGGTGGGGGGGGCAATTTGTTACGGCAGCATATTCTTACCTCTCCTGATTAATCAAAACTACTGGTTTAAAAATCTCTAAGCTCCACTCAGGACACCGGACTTCCTATCTGTATAATTGGTAGGCAAATCATCTAATTTTTCTGGGCCTCAGTTTTTGTTGCTGTTGCTGTCCTTCGTGTTAACTGCAAAAGGGGAATAATAATTTCTGGCATGTCTACCATTCAGGGATGTGTGGGATCAAATGAGTTTTTCCAAAAGGATTTTGAAATCTGTAGATAGAACCCTAGATGTGAAGTGTTAGCAGCACTGTTGCTGTGGATTTATCTGGAGAACTTAAGGGGCTACATGTGGCTGCTTATTTGGGGGTCAATGATTAGAATTCACTGCTTCATCATTCTTAAAAAGCCAAGCAATACACGCCAGTGATAGATCAGGATCACGAGGAGTCAAATTCTGATACCACTTGGAGAATGATTCGTTATCTTAAAAAATGTCAGGGCTAGCTGAATGGTTTCAGAAGCCTCACTTGCAGCGAGCAAACTCAACTATTTGCCTCTGGCATAAAAATAAATGAAAAAATAGAGGCCCCAAATGAAAGGCTTGGCACAAAGCTCTTTATTTCCTCCCACAGCCTGTCACAGGGGGAGAAGGAGGGAGAGCACATGGAGGAACGGAGAGATTGGGCATTCAGACTCCACCCCACACAAAGAAACAGGGAGAGCGATATACATTCAGAAGGGATGATGCAGATCTATGCTGTGTTACTCTCACAGAGAAGACAGATTTCTCTATGGAGGAAAGGAGAAACAGAAGAGATGGCCTCCACACAGAGAAGATCTAGAAGCAGGGCAAGAATCAGTGTCCCGCGCCGTCCCTGACAAAGGGTTGAGGCACTCTGCTTCTAACTCAGGAGAAGGGCTTCCTGACCCTTAGAGCAGATGACATGGATGCACAGATTGATTTGCAGAGGGCCATTTTCACCCAGCTGCTTATGACATAGGATAACAACTGACTTCTTTTGAGCACTTACTAAATGCCAGGCACTGACATTGTAGATATCCAGAAACTGAGGCACAGGAAGGCTCGGTAACTGCCCTAGGGTGCACAACTGGAATATGGCAGAACCAGGAGTTAAAGCCAGAAAGAAAGAAAGCCAGTCTAGCTCCATATGCTACAGTCTTAACCATGACATTTATAAGGAGTAGAAGGGAAGGAAAATGGAGGGCAATCATATCGCCTGCTACATGTCTTGCAAGGGGCTTCAGACACATTAACTCACTTGATCATCCCGTCTATTCTAACGTGCTTGGTTTTCTTACTGCATTTATGGTAAAGAAACAGAAACTCAGAGAGGTTAATGAACTTGCCCCAATTCACACAGCCCACAAGTGGCAAGTTAGAAATCGAATCCAACTTGATTCTGCCAGCTGAAAGCGGGAAGGTTTATGGCTGGAAAACAAGCCAGAATCTGGGGAGGAAACCAAACACATAAAGAAGGTAGAGGAAAGAAAGATTACAGAAGACAGGTAGAAGCTGGCTCTTCTGAGTTCTAAGAAATAGAATAGATCTCAATATAGGATAACTCCTACCAAGAGTTCTCCTCATCACAGAGTCTTTTTGTCCTCCGTAAGGAAGGTGGTGAATGCAGCGTTTGTGCCAAAGAAAGGTAGACCTTGCACCTCAAGCAAACCTTTTTTAAACTCAGCAAATGGAGAGCTACTATGAAAGTAGCCAATTGCTTTTTTGGCTGTCTTTACATCTTCTCACACTAAATTGTTATGATCATATACTTCCACATTTCCTAAACTTATGAATCACTGAATAATTGTTAGTTGTTCTGTTGTTGTTATTTTGCATCATTTGTTAATCCTCAGCTAAAATGTTCTCCCAACCTGAAGCTAGGGAGGCACAATGTAATTATGACACAGGAGCAAAAGAAGCTCATTAACATACCCGTGCCTGACACGGAAGATCATTAATTAGGCATTCTGAGCATAAGTATATATGTATAAATTAGCATCTATTCACCATTTAAACTGTAAGCGATTTTTCATATCTGAATATTAACTATGTTGGAAAATTACTAAGTTTTCCTGAGTGAATTCCACAAACAATACCCATCCCTGGTAACAAAAACAATATGAAGAGAGGAGATTCTATGAGCAGAACTGGACACAGTGGAAGGAGTCAAATTATGTGATTACTCTTCATCTATCAGTGTCTTCATCTATCTGTTTCCTCTGGTTTTGGATTTCTGACTATTCCACCTGTTGGGGAGCTTTGTGTGAGGACTCTTCTCTGTCGAGAAAGCTTAGATATGGTACTAGCACTGATATTCTAGAAATGCTTTCCTCACATCCATATTCTGTCATTGTACATTCATTTGTTCTTTCAACACATATTTATCATGTGTGATCTAGGTACTGAAGACAATGTACATGAATATGGCAGTTTCTACTCTCAAGGACTTTACAGTCTAGCAGGAAAGATGAGACATATAAGATACACATAAAGCTGTAACGTAAGGTAGAGAATTACACTGCCAAAGAGTACCAACCCTACTCCGTGGAAGAACAGACTTCTGGCAGGGGGAGGATCGGAGAACGCTTCATGGAGGAAGTAGCATTTGAGCTGGGTATAAAGGAGGAGTAGAGGAAGCAGATCTGGCAAAGTTCAGGGCATGTAAGGAGAGTCACCTACTGGAAAAACAGGAGTCAAATCAATGTGTATCTTCATACCCAGCTCTTGAACTGTGCTACTTCTGTAGCCAACAAGAGCTCCTCCTCCATTTTTTCCATGTGTCTAAAGTACCTATCCCTCTGGGGCCCTGGAAAACTACTAGTATCAGGACCACAGTGATAATAATACTCTATTGTCCTTCACATACATGACAATGATACTAATTACTTTGTAGAGCTGGGCCTGCATTTCTTTTCTTGCAGTAGTGTTGGATTCGTGCCAGCACACCCATCATTCTCTGTTGATTTCTCTTGGGACTGGTGGCACAATTGTAAGATGGCTATCCAGGATGAAAGCTGGAATTCACGGTTCTTAGACGATTTTTTTTCCAGGTGGAGCTAACAAGTCTATGTGGGGAGTGAACGAAGAACCTGGTCTTTGGGGCCCCACACTATAACCACCTCCATTCACCAAGGACATAAGTTTCACTGGTATGTCTTCTCCAGCAGAAGAACTAAAGCATGTTAATAAAATCTCCTATATGAAGAAAGGCAGCTAACTGGATAGTTTGTAAATAGGGTAAAATCTCAAAGGCTCCACGGTTTTTGACATCTGTCTGGACAAACTAGGTAGCCCATAGATCAAAGGCCCAGAGCATGGGCCTTTCTTAAATGTCTCGAGACTGCATCCATGGGGATTCAGGCGGTAGAGCTTCTTATTCTAAAATCCTTATTCTGAGGCCTCCATAGCACATCAGTCCCTGAAACACCCTTTTATAGGATTCAAGACATATCTGCTTCATATCAGGTACTACTCTGTGGCAGAAAGGAAGGCTGCCATCAAAGTTAGATTTCAGGTGTGCTCATGGAATTAAAAAATGAAATGGACAGCAGTGGTTTTCATGAGCATGTGAGCCTTTCTGGTCTTAGCTATTGGCAGGTACTGAAGTGTGTGAGGCACTCTGGGTCCTGAAGGAGATGAACGAGTTACCCATAATGGACTAATCTGGAAAAACATCAACTGTTATTGAAGAAAGAACTATCTAGGATCATGACTGCTGATTTCTTCCATGCTCCTAGCTAAATATAAATCTATCTTCTATTTGTGGGGCAGATTCATGTAGAACAAGTATAAATATTCCATCATTCTAATGGAAGTAGAACTTTTTTAGGCCATCAGTACCCATGATTAAAATGATGAGAGAATTCTTAACTCTTAGAACATTATAATGGAAAATAATTAATTAATTGAAAAACTATTCATTAAGATTATGTTATATATCCTACCTCATGCCCAGCTTGTAGTAGAAACAGACAAAATGGAAAGTGAGAGTATCATGTAGTTGGAGAGAACCATAGAGATCCAAGTTTCTGCTTGTCCTAGAAATTCAGAGGAAAAGAAAGCCCATGGCAGACAGGTCATTTGAAGCAGCCTATATGGGGGCAGGAAGATACAGGGTTGGGGACTACCGAAAATGAGGAAGTTATATGATCTTCATGGTAAAAAAACAAACAAACAAACACAAAAACAAAAACACAGCTTGATTCTTGGAGTGACACACACAGAAAAAAAATCTGAGATAGATAATCTCAACAAAAATTTCTCAAATTTTATGTGTCAAGGAAGGAATATAGGGACGCCAGGGCAGCTCAGTCGATTTAGTGTCTGACTCTTGGTTTGACTCAGGTCATGATCTCAGGGTTGTGGACTGGGCCCTGTGTCAGGCTCTGCACTCAGCCCAAGACTGCTTGAGATTCTCTGCCTCTCCCTCTCCATCTGCCCCTCCCCCTGCTCAAGTGCTCTCTCTCTCTCTCAAATAAATAAATAAAATCTTTTTAAGAGAAGAAGGAATATAAACATGTGGTCCTGTGTACATCTACTGAAATGCATCTGTTGATAAGAGATGATTTGCCACAGCCAATGGCTCCATTTGCCCTCCTCCCTCACCACCTTCTAAAATTGAACAAAGCTCTTCCCATGGTGGTCTTCTAACAAAGACGGAATCCTGGATTTTTATGCTGAAGCTCCTCTGCTATACCAACTGTAGTTTAGTAAAACTTCACAGAAAGAGATATTCTGAGCCCAACCTACGGAGACACGTCCCAATTTAGTCTGCGGAATGAAAATTACAGGGCAGCCACAGAGGCAAGTTTAAAATTAGGACAAGCTTCACTTTGGGCCTCTTAAGCCTCAAAGAGTTAGTACATGAGGCAAAGGAAAATGAAAAAAATATATATCTAACAGTAGGCACTAAAAAGCAAAATCCCCAGACTTCTGTTCCTTCCTCTGGTCCTCCTGACATGCTAAGCTTTTTGTACATCTGAAAATCAGCAGCACCGAGCTTTGTTAGTCCTTCAGCAGCTCCATAGGAGCCACAGCCTGTCAGGACCTGCAAGGAAATTCTGGAGGTAAACAAATTGGGATAGTCTTGGCTGGGAAAGAAGGAAGAGGAATTGGGGAGAATCTTCCCCAGTCTGAGTCCTTTTACACAAATCCCTGGCGCTCAGTCCACAAACTGGCCAGGATGAATATGGAAGATGGTTCTGTTGGATGCATGGAGCCTTCTTAGGGTATGCCTAAGTCACCAATTCCAGTCCGGTGACAGATTTGGGGTTGCAGGGTAACAGAAACTGTCACCTCTTTTTTTTAAGTTTTTATTTAAATTCCAGGTAAGAAACTGTCAGCTCTTGATTGCCCCGCCAGCTAACAGTGACCACCCACCCTCAAGAGGTGGTCTCGGGAAAGTGACTGGGGTAGTAAGGTGTATTTACTTCTTACCTCTGCAATTTCACTGCTCTGTTTCTAAAAGGTAAGAAAACACCACCTATATTTACTTTCTTTTGAGACCATTTTGACCGGGTGACATGTTTGTAAAGAGTTTGAATTCTGAGAAATGCAATGATTACTCAATAGGAAAGGTATTATTCTTACTCTTCCACAAACAGGGTTACTTTCACTTGAGCATTTGTTTTCAGAAAGCTCAAAGGTATACATGTTCAACTACCAACAGGCAACCCTCCATTAGATTATCCTGAAGCAGGTGCCACGCATCTGAATGGGGGAGGAACACATCAGATGCGATTGTCCCTGCTAGGTCCCACAGTGCCAGCCCCCTTTTCCAAAATCATCTGTTAGTCAGATTTACTTCCTAGCCTGGCTTCTTGGAAGTAGCTTGTCTTATATGTGCCTTAATTTCTGGTTTTACATTCCTAAGAGCCAGAAAGTGGAAGATAATAAAAAGTGGAAGCATGGTCCTGGTCTGAAGTACACTAACCACGTCTGTTAGGAAAAGCCCACTTTTGTTACGTCACTCTTTGGAAAAGAATTCTCAATAAATAGGAAGCAGAATGAGTCTCTCAGTGAAGTATAAATACCTTCCTATCCTAATTCATCAGCAAACTAAGAAGTCAGAGTTAGAGTCTCATTGCTCATCTAAAATGGCCATGTTAATCCTATGACTTTCTTAGGCCAGAGTGCTAATAGATCAAATCATCGTATCAGAGGGCCTCCCCCAACAGGTGTTGCCTTTTAGACCACAAAACTCACTTTGTCAGAGTGATTTCAGCTCAACTTAGACCACAACTGGTTACACAACTTGATCTCATTGAAGTATTTGGTGCCTGCTGATATGTTCAAACAAATTCACCAGATCTTGAGTATGTTCTGGCAATTAAAGCTATTAAGTGAGTAGATAGACAGCAGGTTTTTTCATTGCTGGTTGAAAAAGCCAGCTTCCTTTTCTCCCCTTTTTATGTGACAGCACTGTAATTAGCCTTAATCAAGTACTATTTGTGTTAGGTGCTGTAACTTTGCTTCCTTAGCCAGGAAACTCTGCCAATCTAGGAAAAGCAGAAATACAACTCTGGTCAAAAATCAGGAGAGATGGGCATGAGGGATACGGGAAGCCTATGCTATCTTTGCAACTTTCTATAAACCTAAAACTGTTCTAATATGAAGAGTTTAATCTACAAAAAGCAAGAAAGAGGGAAGAGGAGAGGAATGAGAAAAAGAAATGCTATTTAATGTGAGACTTGAAGTTGAGCAGCTTACCATGTAAAAGCAAGCTTTAGAAATAGTCAAGTAGTTAAAAACATATGGTTCATTTGGAGATTCTGGGTTTAGTCTCCCACTACGCTGGGGATACTCCAGTGCTGCCTTTTTTTTTTTTTTTTTAAACCTCTGCAAGTAAGTTCATAATGGGAACCAGAGCCAGGTAAAGGTAAAGACAATAACCATGAATAAAATTGATTCTTCCAACATCTATCCAAACTTTTAGTTTGTTTCTCTCGGTGTCTCAAACCCAATACTTCTTTCAATATCCCCGGAAGGGAGAGCTCTTCAGATAGTTTGCAAGTGAAATTAGTGAACAGGTTAAGGCAGTGTTTCTCAAAATTTTAATATTCATACAAATTGTCTGGGATCTTGTGAAACAACACATTCTGACTTGGTAGGTCTAGAATGGCCCCCAAGATTCTATGTTTATAGCAAGCTTCTCATTGATACCAAAGCTGCTGGTCCATGGACCATACTTTAAGAAGCAAGGGTATACAGAATAGTAATTGGGTGAATGAGCCAACTGGTCCAAAGCAGAAGTACAGTATCTCGTCTACATGGCTGACAAAAAGCTGTCTGCATGAAGCAGTGGCCAATAAAACAGACATTTTCTATTTTCCTTGGCCAATAATCCCTATGTCAAAACTTTAAAAGACATTGGTAGAATGGCATTATACCATTGGTCAAACTGTCCATTAGCTCAGAGAATCCCAATAATAGAAGTGCCTCCTTATTCTTGTTCAAAGTGCCCCAGCCATGATAGGAAGGCATCAGGTTCAATGAAAAAGAGAAAAAGCAGTGATCTGATTTCATTATTTTGACCAGGTCTCTTCATATCTCAAATTCTGTATCTATAAAATATTAGCTATTAGAACTAGTAATATTTTGAGGTTAAGGAAAAAATGCCATGCACCTCTTAGAGCCTCCCCAAAAGTACTTTGTCATTTTAGGAGCTGGATCTTCGCTCTGTTCCACAGCGGTGCCTATTGCAAGACGAAGGAGCTTCCTGCCAAATGGTTAATACTCACTTGACAAAGACAGGATTCATTTTACTCTATCTAAAATGATAAGACCTGGGCATCAGTTACTTTGAATAACTAAAACACATATTTCTTCCAACTCGTGGAAAGTACTGTGGTAAATGCCACAAATGCCACATTTCTAGTTCTCCTCCACTAGCTTTGTTTGTTTTTTTACCCCTTTAATACAATTTTTGAATTCCAAATGGTGGGTCTTCTGTTTATTTTAGATTTCTCCCATATATTGAATAATGCAATTCAAGTAGGCTTTACATCCAGTGGTGTGCAGGCAAATATTTAACAACCAGCTCTACAGGAAGAAAAACCCTGGTGTGTAACTTTCGCTCGTTTTGATGGTGTGAGTACTCCCACTATGGCTGGTTTCAAGTACCAACCTGACTTTACTGAATAAAGAATTGGGAAAAGATGTGTATAATCACGAACCTATACAAGTCAACTCTGGTATACACTAACAAGTGACCCCAAAGATATAAAACACTGTTGTTTTCAAAATTAAATTGTAATAATCCAGGAGGGGGAAATGTATTCTATGACTTTAGGATAGCCTGCCTCTTAAAATGTTCTCACTTTGTTATTGAAGAGAAGAAGTCCATAAACCCTTGTGTCTTTATAAACCAAAAATAATTCCCTGCTAGTGTTTTTCTTTAACAATAACCTCACAATCTGTATAATCTTATAAAGTAATAAGCCCATTTAGATTTTAATGACACAAACATGCTGGAAGTTCAGAATTCTTCTATATGACCTTGAGAGTTGAACTCTTCCATTTTTGTTTTTGCCTCATTCCAAGCTCTTCCTTCCATGAACTATAGGGCACAGTTCAGTCAGCTTCTGTGGCCTACGGGTCTGCAAAAAAGGCTGAAATCACTGTGGTTTTCATTGTCCCCTACAACTACCTCTGAGAATAATGGTAGCTTAATATCTTTATTTCTTCTCCTATGTCAGAAATGATCTGCTTCACACTAAAAAAAAATTTCTATCAAAAAGTACACCAGAATGAGAAAACTTCATGTTTAACAAAAAATTTTAACACAGGAGCATTTTTTTGCCTATTAAATGTATACAACTCTTTCTAACATGTCATTCCTTCATTCTACTTTTAATCTACCTGAGATTATTTAACTGTGTTTTCCATATTTTACCCACAGTACACCTGCTTATTGCCAGTGAGGTTCTTAAAAGAAGGCAAACGCAAATGAGGCTACAGTTCCCAGGATGGAAGAGAGGAAGGGCATTGGTGAAAAATATCTGGCCAAGGAATGTAATTAACTTGAAGAAAAACATTTGCATCATGACTATACTCATGTCTTTTTCCATCAGCAAAAGCCCAAACCAAGCAAACAAAAAGCCACTACCATTTGCCCACTACCCTGAACACAAACGATTTCTGGCGGAGCAGTTGACATAAAAAAAATACTGCTTGAAACAAACCAGAAAAAAAAAATTGCTTCAAATCAGGTCTTCCTGCTTGTTTCCATCAGGCTTACCTTTGTAGCTTTTGAATTGTGTACTGTGTGCATCTATTAACTCTTCAAAAATATATATACATGTGGGCTTTAAAGTCTTCCTATTTTTTGAACTTTTAAAAATTCTTTTTACTGAGCACCCCATTTATGATGAACACATTAGGTTATAACACATGTGGAACACGGCCCAGTTATACCCCCTACCAATCACCAGATGTTAGGAACTAGAAACATGCAAGGATTTTTCATGTTAGAAAAATGGTGGAAGTCAGCTCATCAAAGGCAAAACAGGCAGAATATGTCCCTGCCTTTGCCTCTCCTAAGATGCATTTAAATTCACTAGGTTCATCTCTAGTTTGACAGGATTATTAATGGGATGGGCTTACCACTCCTGTGGATGAATCTGTTAGCCACAGGAAAGCCTTTTACTATCCTGGATGCGTCTTACCAGTGCCTGATGACTGCCAGCTAATCTTCAGATTAACCAGAGAATCTGGCTAGTGATCAGTTTCTAACAGAGTCAAACTGATAACATTATTACCACTAAATTGTAGTCTAGCTTTTTTTTTTTTTTTTAACAGAAGATTTTGACATTAACCAGAAGACCAGCTAACAGGCTTGAACGGTGACAGAAATACTCATCATGAAAAAAAAGTATTCACAATACCAGATCCTCCTGAATGATTGTGGCAGAGACCTCTTGACTTCCCACTAATCAAGTACACTAGCTCTAATATAGGAAGATATTTTAAAGAGACATGAAGAATCAGGATCTATTTGAGGAATGGACAGATACAGATATAGACATGAACATCACAGAAATAGCCAGAGACATAGATACATTCTAGTAAACAAACAAGTATTCATACCATTTTTAACAATTGGGAATAAATTTAATTAGGCATATATTAAGAACAAAACAAAGACATCCTTATATTCTCTATCAGAAGAAACAAGCAGAAATATACAGCAGCCCATGGAAAAGAACTCTCTCAGGGAATCTTCACAGACACTGGGGAATTCCTTACTGCTGGGTAAGAAATGAAGGAGAAGGGGATGAAAGGAGGGACACACAGGTGTTCAAGGAAGGCAGCCATCCCCGCCAAATTTACAAGTTCTTGCCCTGAGGTCACTTTTCTGCCTCTTCATTTGTGCACTTCCTGTTGGTAGCATTTGGGAAACACAAGAAGGAAAAGGGATTGAGAAGCAAGCTGGCATTTAAATACAATCTTACTCTATTTCTCTGCAGCCTAGAGTACATTTCTTTTTAAAAATAACATGAAAAAATATCAAGTTGGTTTTCCTTTTAAAGGACACACACACACACACACACACAGAGCTATCTGCCATCCCCAGCCATTTCCAAATGAAATCTGCCATCCTGAGGCTGCGTGAAGAAGGCAATGAGAGAAGCTCTCCCTGCCAGGCCTAAAGAGTTCTAGAGGGCACCTAGAACCAAAAGCTCTCCGCAAAACCCAGATGCAAGCAAACTGCAAAATCACAGTGCCTGCAAGACTGGATTCTGGCTGGAGATTCAGGTTCGGAGATTATTTTTTTCAACACCGGGGCAAAGGGCAAAGGAGACAAACTCCCTTGCCTCTTGCCCGCCCTGTACTGCTTTCAGATCTCGCTCCTTGTGGTTTTCTTGCCATACTTTAATCTAAATTTTCCAGCAGACATCCCAACAGACACACACCCCAGGCTCCATCTGATTAGGCTGTCTATCCTTCCTTAAGAATACTCAGAGGGTAGACAGAGGCCCATCCTGGGTTAATACGCATCTTAAGTCACGTAACACAGTGGACTCTATCTGACTTCCATTGACTGGCTGCTTTATCTCAGTGCCTCAGTTTCTCCTGAAGCTATTAATCTCTCTTGAGACATCCATTCCAAGTACCATAAACTGAATTCCTGAACAGTAGGCAAAACCATTCTTACAGTTAACAACAGCTTAATATTAATATTTATATATCGCTTATGGGCCAGGCACTCTTCTAACTGCTGTATCTATGTTAACTTACTTAATCTTCACAAATTCCCTAGGTTTTACTACCCCCATTTTACAGATGAGGACACTAAGGCACATACAGGTCAAGGAGCTGCCACCTTGAGATGTAGAGGGGCTGGAAATCCTAACGCATCATGGCAGAGGCCTGCTCTCAATTCCTACCTCTCCATAAGAACTTTGTCAAGCAAAGACAACTGTTTAATTAAACATTTCATTTGCACGTCCTTTAGTGGTTGTGGGGAATACAGGAAGGAAATCCCCTCCATTGAGAAGTGGAGAAAGGTGAGGCTGTTGACCATTTCATCCTACCAGCATATTCCCCTTGCAGGAAAGCAAGCCAACCAGCATGCAGTCCCAAAACTGCCTTGAAGCATTCAGACAGGTGACTGTAAGCCAGACAGCAGACGCGAGCAAGGGCAATTGAAAACAGGTAAATGGCGCTGGGTGGCCCAAGCCAGGATGATGAGGAAGGTGGATGGAGCAGGGTCAGCGAGCTGGTAAATGGGAGACCTCAGATGAATGCTCCTAGAGCCTGTGGCATGGTCAAGGTAAGGATGGGCCCTAAGCTGCGGAGGAAGGAGCCTGGAGAGTGTAAGAGAAAGATGATCTGCAACCCCCTCCTCTTTCCAGATCACCCCACTGCATACCAGTCGATGCTGGTTGACCATAGACTTGCACCCAGTCCCCTCAATAAAGGATAGGTAGGTAGGTAGGTAGGTAGATAGACAGGAGAGAGAAAGATTGGTTAAAATACCAAAGACTGAGCCAGTCACTCTTCACTTCACCCCTACTCCTTTCTGCTTCTCCACATTTTTGCATCAGAAAATTACACTTGAAAAAATGAACAAATACACACACACACACACTGTATCTCCTTTCAGCACATTATTTTGTCAAGGACCTTTATAAGCATGAAAAATTTCCACATTTCATAATTTACAACAAACTTTTCATTTGGGTATTAAAATGTAGACATTTGAAAAGCTCGCTGACACCACTTTTCCCTACAATGGCAACATACTTATGTAAAAGAATTCACAATACAGATTTTATGTTAATATTCCTTAATCTTCACTTCTTGCATTTCAACTTAACTTCCCTCTTAGGAAACAGCTTCCAGACTCCCCTTCAAATATTCACAGAGCCTACTGTGGACGAGGAAATCACGCTCCCTATGAACACATCCATCCCAACTACCCTCCTCAACCTGGCTGCCACCATGAATGCTGGGAGCCGTGACAATGCTGGCCATTCTGCACCACAGACAAAGGAGCATTTGTGAGGTGAAGCAACTGACGGAGGGGATACATGCTAGATAATGTCTTGGAGTTCCTAAAATCTTGATATAGATAAGAAGAACCAGGTTTTTAGACCTGGGTCTGCCACTAACATCTCACCCTGGGCAATAGCCAACAGCATTTGATGTGGATTTATTTATTCAACGTGAGCTCTGAGGTCAAAGGGTCCCTGTCTGCCAGGGATTCATAATGTAGTGAAAGAGACAGAACTATAAACACGAACCATAACCAAAGCAGAATGCAACTAGTGTCATAGAAGTTGTCTGCAAATGGGTGTTGTGGAAATGCAAAGAACTGATCATTAAATCAAACTGGGAGAATCAGAGCAGGCTTCATAGACCATGGGGCATGGGAGCTGGACTTTGAATGAGTAGTTGGATGCTGATGGGTAGAGAAGAAGCTGAGCACGAAAGAAGAACATGAGGAGAGCTGGAAGTGGGAAATGCCAGCAGCCTGCAAAGGCAAGAGAGTGGGCAGGGGTGCTGAAGCACAGTTTGTGGATGAATGTGGTGGGAGGTGGGAGGAAAGTAGATGATGGCTCAGAAAATCGTGGCAGGGACTCTGGATTTACTGTGCCCATTTAGGGTTTCAAGAGGAAAACAGAGCAATGGTTTTAAGAATGGACCAGAGAATCAAGAGATGAGTAAGCAGAAGGGAGGTTGGGAGGCTGCCCAAGTAGTTTCAATGACATGATGAGGAAAGTCAGTTACTTCTCAGGGTCTTAGTAACGTTTTCTTTTCTCCAAACGAGGGAACAAGAACAACCATAGAAGAGATGAGAGTAAGTGCCTTGAGGCCAACTTAGGGGCTTGCTCTCCTAGGTTCTAATTTGCCTGGTACATGCCCTCGTTAGGGCAACTTCCATGGAATTCTCAGGGTTCCCTTTTATGTCTGTCTCCTCATTATTAGAAGTGCCTTATGAGCAGGGCCTATGCCTTTTCATGGTGTTTGCCGAGGCCTAGAACAGGGCCTAGCACACAGTAGGCAGTCAAGTATCTGAATTATTCCACTCTATTATGTCCAGTTCCCAGACACAGGCATGGAATTTCCCATGACCACACATAAGCAAACACGAATCTACGTTTCAGGTTTATACTGCTGACTAGAAGCTGTCATACTATGCCAAGGACGCCTTAGAGTATGTATCTATGTTCGAAGGACCTCGGAATTAATTTTGCAATCTTTTCCTATTCTAGTTTTCCCCTCTAGTTTTCAGAAAGTATGGCTACCAGCTCCCACCCCCTTTGAATGATCTACCCCTGCTACAAACACTCCCCATTGTACCTTTGGAGCTAGGTAAATGGCACCGCAGCTGTGACTCACCACCAGTCTACTGGGCCTCTCTCAATCAACCACCAATCTGGTGATTGTAAACTAAACTACTGAAGTATCCAAAGGACGCTTCATCTCTAGCTCAACAGATTCTATTTCAAAGGTCAACCTCCCCCATATTCTTGTACACACACCAGGTATAACCATATTTAATGATGCTGATATCTAAATAACACAAGAGAACTTACAGAATAAACCCTCAATATCCATGAATCCCCAAATTCAGAAATACAATAGTATATAATTTGTCTTGTACTTTATAGTAATATAAATAGGACCAAAAATGTAAGGGATCTCTTCAACCTCTAGTGACTTATTTCTCTCCTAAGGAGTTATTTTTTTGCATTAGCCTGATCATTCTCTGAAACTATTTAAAAAAACTTTTTAATTTCCATATGGCAGATTTGTTTACGGCCTTGACCTACCCACTCTTTAATCTCCTGAACATTTCCATTTTTTCTTCTGGTCAAGAAAAATTATTTTCTTAGCCCTCTTCACTTCTATCTCCAATACTAGCATCTAACTTTCTTGGGAGAGCCGTTTCTTACAGAGACACCATGGTTCTATCGTGCTATGAAAATTACCCCATTCAGACTTGGAAGAGACCTTTATAATGGTTCTTCGCAACTGGGATGATTTGCAGCAGGCTTGGCTTACTCACTAGTGAACCCACTTACTCTTGTAACCCCTCCAGCTTGTAAAGTCAAGATTCAAATTTATGCATTGGCAAAACTACAAATTTCTTCCTATCTCAGATCTTTTAGGTTCATTTAAATACACAAAATGTTAAATCTGCAAATACCAGGGGTCTACTAAGGGGCCAATAAGTGTTGTCCTTTATAGTAGCAGCCATAGTGAGAGACAATACAAAATAATCTGTCACAAAAATATATCCAATTCATTGCTCAAAATGATTTTAGAGCTCAACTTTGAAGCGGCTGTCAGAACCAGTTAACAGCCCTCATCAGAAAACAGATGCCATGATTTTACAGTCACATCTTGGTTTTGACCTGAACTCATATCACTCCATGGGATCACCAACCACCTTAACCATTGGACTTAGCTCTTGTGCTTTTTCAATTCCTACAAGAGTCAAATCCTTTAAAACAGTTGCTATTAAGTAAAAGTAATAGTCAGAAATGTGTTAAAATGAGGGAGCTTTTTGGAAAGGCAAAATGTTCTACATCGTAATTGTGGTGGTAATTATATAAATATATACATTTATCTAAACTCACATTAGTGTACACTGAAAATGAATGAATTTTATTTTATGTAAATATCTCAATTTTAAAAACTGAAGAGAAGTATGAACTGAAGAAAATTTCCAAAGAGAAACTGTCCATATCTTAAGTATGAAAATAAATGTACGAAGCTTTTGACAACTCTAAAGGAACAACGCTCATTTATATTATTTAGAGAACTATATATGTATATACACAAACATACAACAAAATACAACAGAGAACACTTTCCCTAGAATAGGTGCAAAAATACTAGGTATTTCATTTTATCTTTCACACGAATATACTATCTGGATTCTCTGAGAAGACTGTATTTCTCATGAATTCATTGAGTCATTTACGTCTTATTTTGGATTCGTAACCACTGATACCCATCTGTTAGATGACTAGTTACAGTCCAGTGGGTAGCCATAAATCAAGCTACTTGGTTCGTTTGGGTACTTCATCCTTCTTAGCATTACTATAATCACGACATGGTCAGCTAAGTTAACTGACCTACTCATCAAGTCAGACCATGGGTCACTAATACTGGATGCGAAAAGAGTTCTCCAAAGCTAGCAGGACTTCTCTACAAGTCTTTCCAAACCTCAGGAGCTTTGCTTTGTCTGCCATGCATGAAAACAACGGTAGACTGAATTCACTTTCCATACGTCATTCAGTTGTTTTGGTCATACATAGGCCAAACTCAAAACAGTGCTGAATTTATTGGCAAAGGTTAAAACACTAGAAAATCATTATTGATTTGTTTGGGTGGGTCTGCATTTTAAAGGTGAAGTGTAACAAGTCTATGTTCTGGGCCACAGCACTTGGAAAGCACTTTGTTTCATTGCATACTTATTACTGGAACAAGGACCTACATGGAGCTATTTTCAAGTAAGCCTTATGCTTCAGGAGGATATCTCTGGGTCAAAGGATGAATTAGGTCTTCTGAAATAGCTCTAGTTGTCCATCAACATCTGTGAACATCATAAGTTCACATCTGTAATTAAAATTAATAGTTCCCCAAAGAAACAGCTCAGAGGATGGGACTCAGCCATGACTGTCTTTCCTTTCTGGACAAAGAATGGAAAAAAAAAAATCAAAAAACATTTTTGTTTTTAATCCAAAATGCTTCAGTAAATCTTACTGAAGCATCAAAAATAGATGTATCATGTAGAGATGACAGGATTCTCTTTTACCATTTCATCAGAATAAATACCTCCAAGAAAGGCAACATTTTTCATTTTTCATTCTCTCGTCTAACCACATTCACAAGCAAATCCCTAAAATCCAAAGCCAAATCACACACAAGTATTTTAAGTGGCTTTCTGATTCAGATTATCTGTGAATTCAAAATGTGATTGATGAATTAAGGGCCTATGATGTTCCTTTAAAAACAAACCAAAAAACTCTACTTACTTTTATATTAAGTTGAACTTAATAAGCATCTGTTACCTAAGTGCTATGTTAACTAACATTATAAAGGACTTTGGAGAAGTAGAAGGCACAGTACCATCCCTTAAAGAGCTTATCACCTAATTACAAAAGCTATTTACACATTAAACAACCAGCCAAGTAAACTTCAGCAATGTCCTAACCTTTGCTGGGGCCTCAGTTTCCTCACTTGTAAAATAAAGGAGTCAGAATAGATGATGTCGAGGCCCCTTCAGGTCACAAAGTCCACAGGCCTTTGGTATGATATCTATGAGACCTGCTTAGAAAACAGTGCGAGACAGTGCGCCATCGAATCCAATGCACACTACAAGTAATCAATACGATAGGTCAGAGCAGAGAGAGATCAATTTTGGGGTGGTAAAGGTTTTCTCGAAAAGCAGAAACTTCAGCTTGGACTTGAAGGATGAGTAAGATTTGAAGGGGTGGGGGTCACCCTTCACTGAGAGTGCAGAGGGCTTTTGCAGGGTGAGTGGAAAAGTTCTTAGGAGGGGCAGAGAGGATGAGGAGTTTGCGTCCGACTCTGGGGATAACAGGAGTGTGCATTGTCAAGTGATGGGGTTAAGCAGGGGAAGTAATGACTTGATGACATATTCCTGTTAACCTGCAGATCAAATCACACTGTCCTTCTCAGAACCAGGCAGCAGTGTCCCATCTCTCCTAGATCAAAGCCAAAGCCCTTGCAGTGGTCCACGAGGCCCTGCATCATCTGCTCCTCCCCACTTCCATTAACTCCCCTTACTTCTCAGTGCTCTCTTCTACCAGCCTTCTCAGACCTTTCCTCAAACACCCGACAGGCTTCAAGCTTTTACACTTGCTTTTCCTCTGCCTGCACGGCTACCTCTTCATGTATTTGCTTGAAAGTCACCTTCTCAGTAAAGCCTTTCCTATCACCATATTTTAAATTGCAGCCCACTCCTTCCATTCACACAAAGACGTACAGACTTACTTTCTCTTTCTCTCTCACATGCATGCACATGTGCGCGTGCACACGCACACACACACACAAACACCTCCCTATTTCCCTTCCCTGCTTGATTTTTTCCATAACACCTACCATATTCTACCATACTATACCACTTATTCTGTAAAATGTGTCTCCATCTGCGACCCCTTCTCCCTCCCCGGGGTAGAGTGTAAACTCCATGAGGGCAGGATCTGTGTCTGTATGCATTATTGTAGTTCCAGAGTCTAGAGAGCCTAGAAAATGTCTGGCCCAAACCAATACCCTAGTGAATGAATGCATGAATATAATGAAAAGGGTGTGAGGCCAATTAATCTCACAGGTCGAACTGTAAGCAGGAGAGCCTAGAGGTCATTACAATCAGAGCGCGAGGTTATGACAGCCTGAACTAAAGGAGGGCCACGGGAAGAGAGAGAGACCACACTGAGAAGTAACAACCAGAGGGGACCATTAACGAATCCAATATCCAGGCGTGGGCTTAAAGGAAAAATATTCACCATTGGGGGTGAGGAGAATGTTCAAGGGCAAGAGAGGACCTGGAAATGCACTGAAAGTAAAATGATGCATAGTTTTAAAAACAAATACCAGTCAGATTTAACTTCAGTTGTTTCCAAACATAACTGATTGCAATTCTCTTCCTGCTTACATTTCTGAGAGGGGCTGAAAGGACACTAAGAAAGAAGGAAGTGGAAAACGTACAGCATGCCATGTTGTCCTTTTAAGGCAACTTCAGCCTGAATGGCAGGGCAAAACCTCACACACATTTCTACGACCAGTTCTCTATCAGCTCTCAGGGACGCAAAATAGAATACAGGAAAAACAGCTCCTGTGCTTCTGCTTTGTTTTTTCTTTTTTTCTCCGCTTCATTATGTTTTCTTCTCCAAAACAGCAATCAATGCAGATGACAATACATCTTTTGCTAACATCAGCCTTGGTGTAATTAAACATATTGAAAACGGAAAAAGAAAGAGGGTTTGTGGCATAGCCTCTACCAGTCTCTGCAGATGTTAAGACTTGACTGGAGTCACGGTAAGAAACTACTGCATATGTGAAGCTAGTATCTTATTCCTGTATTTCTTAGGAAATTATTAAAACACGATACGTTAACACTGTCATCCAATATTATTTGCAATCATATTGTGATACCTTCAGGAGAAAAAAAAGGTGGATGGCTCTCTTTCCCATTTAATGATATCTCAAGCAGAGTTGAAAAGGTATACAAGGGTGGTATGTAGGTAGGAGATGAGCTTTAAGAGGGCCCTACACTTCCACTAACTCAAATTTTACTATTATCTCTTTAGAGATTCAGTATTTTTTCCAGAGGCATTTGCATAATTAAGTTTGCTTCTGTATTTGTTTTTCTGCCTTTCAAATACATACCCTAAATCAGCCCTAAGTCAGTGGTTGTCAACTGCGGGTGATTCTGGTCACCAGAGCACATTTGGCAATGTCTAGAGACATTTTAGTTGTCGCAACTGTGGAGGGGAGTGCTACACACATCTAGTAGATAAAGTCCAGGGATATGCTAAACATCCTACAAATGCACGGAACAGCCACACGACAAAAAATTATCTGATCCAAAATGTCAGAGTGCTGAGGATGAGAACCCTGCCCTATATTAACTCAGAGATCCCCAAATTATGATAAAGTCATAACCTCTTCAGTCTAAGTGTGTCCCTCACAGAGGTTTAAGTAGAAAAGTCAAAACCTGCAACTTGCATTGTTTAAAAATGCAGCCAGACCCAGCTTTGGAACATTCTGTCCCTATTGGTAATGCTAATTAGGAATATTTAGATTAAATCTCCAGATAAGCATTAAAAGGATGTTCTATGCTTTCTTCTGTTTTTGCACAGAAATTCAGGGAAATTCATAATCACAGAATCAGGGAACACCAAAGCTAACAGAGACCTTAGAGCTTATTATGACAAATACTCTCATCTTACCAGTGTGGGTGGAAGAGTGGAGTGGGGGTAATGCAGAGTGAGGTCAGGGGACTTGCTTCCTGGCCCACAACTGGCTAGTTTTACAGCTGGGACTAGAACTCACCCCGTCCCCCAGGACTGTGCTCCTTCTACTTCAATCAGAAGCAGATGTGGAAAATGGAGCCCAAGAAGGTCACAAAGAAACCCTTGGACTGAAGCCTACCTCTTCGTTTCAACCTCAAAGGCATTAAGCTAATAAGGAGATGCATGGCGTGCGTGCTCTCTACCCTTGCGAGTGGCAAACCACCCAAGCAGGTGGAGATTCAACACCAACTCTGGCTGCAGACCGCTCCTGAGGCCCAGCCGGCATTAGCCAGGACCTCTCAAGGGGACCCATGAAAAGAGGACAGAACAGTCTCAACAGTTGGCAGGTACATCTCTGAGGCCAATTCTCTGAGAAAGTCCTCCCCCAAAAATGAAGATCTAGAAATGCTTGAAAAACAAGTGGCAGAGGATGGCCCCTCTGCTCTTTCTCCTCCCAGTGTCGGGGCAGTTGTAACCTCCCCACATCCTCCAGATGCTTCCCATGACTTCCCAGCACCAACCACATCATAAGAAAGAAGAAAACACACAACTGCACTGGGCATTTGTGACTTCCTCTCTCCCCAGTGTCTCCAGTCCAGGCCCTAGTGGGTTGTCAAAGAACCTTCTTGGGCCTCTTTCGGGCTCTCCATTCCCAATCTGCTCATGGTGGCTCCACTGGCCACCCCCATGGATGACATCCCTCCCAGAGACTTTGCCAGTCAGCCTGCCCCTTTCCAGCTGCCGCCACCTGGCCTTTCCCCACAGAACCGACTGTAGGAAGCTAATCCGTCACTTCTCCGTTTCTCCATTTCCAGACGGCGCTGAGACAAATACACATCCCCCTCTCATTTTCACAGGGCTTTATGACTAGTTACTTTTAGAGAAACTTATAAGAACAGAAGCAACAAACCTTCCTGTGTGGTATTAGTGAATCCTATCAGCCATTGTTTATTAAGTATCTTGTATGTGTCTGGCCTTGTGGTAGATGTTATTCCTACCTTCCCTCTAAACCTTTTAACACCCCCAGAAGGTAGGTACTTTTATTTCCATTCTAAAGGTGAAGGAACCAAGGACAGGCCACCACAGAGCCAGTAAATCAAATTTTAGGACATTTTCGTCTAAGTTACCTCTTTCTTCAACATGACCTAGATGAGCCTAGACATGCCTGGCTCACAGCTCCATCCTTAGATCTTTCTCATCATGTTCACTTGAACATCCTTCTCACATTTTGTGCCTAGAGGCAGAGTTTATCAACCCTCCCCTGAGATGCCCACTGTCTCCACCTCCCTGTCTGCCCCATCTGCCTAGCCCCTTCCATGTAGCCACAATAGTGTTCTCCACCTGCCGCCTTAGCTACATCTAGGCCCAGCGGCTAACCCAGCTGGATTCGTGGTTTTCTGGAGCAACCACCATTATTAGTAAGTGGGGTCCGAGACTATCCCACTGTCCCACGCAGGGTCTAGGTGGGAATAGACAGAGTGTCGGGGCCCGACTGGGCATCAAGCTGTAGTTCACTGGACCATCGGGCTATCTGCTTGACTGGCCTGTGACAGTACTGAGCCCAGACCTGACCCTCAGCTACTTCTCTGGAGGCCCTAGTTTCTACTGGTGTCTTTATCCCAGGGCTAGAGCCTGGCTCTGGGGTCCTTCACCTCATCTTGAAGGGCCTTCTTGGCCCTACAACCTCTATACCCACAGATAATAAAGACTGCATCTACCCTTAGAATCAGATGTCGAGCTCCATGCTGCTCCCTTAAAGACTCCCTCTTCCTGTGCTCCCCTCCCTGCCCCCACACCTCCTTTGCCTGTTAGCATAACCTTCTTTTGACTTGATTTTGTGCTAGGGTCTGAGGCGTGATGAGGGCCTCTTGACCAGCCTCCATTCCTGGTTCAGACTCAGGCTACCTCATTCTTCTGACAGGAGAGCATATCAAAAACCAAACACCTTGGGCCACAAGTCTACCCAACCCCTAGATCCCAGTAATCTGGAAAGACCTATAGAGGCGCTTTTAGTCTAGTAATAGAATAAAGAGTCCAAATCAAGAGTCACCAGACTCTGGGGGGATTCATTATCCATTCAACAAATAATTATTGAGTAGCTACTATGTAGCCAGCGCTAGTCCTGGTATGTGGTTCTGGGGATCAGCTGAGGTTCCTCCTCTCAAATAACTCATACTCTGTTGCAGGGAGACAGGCAATAAAGACATAAATAAGAAAACAACTATTGGTGGTAAGCCCCATGCAGAAAAGTAACATAGGGTAGTGGGATAAAGAGAGAATGGTGTAGTCAGAGAAGTCTCCTCTCTGGGTGATCTTATGCTGAGATCCAAATGACAAGAAGAAATCCAGGCAAAGGTCCTGGGTTGGTAATAGAAAAAAATGTCAGTGTTGTTGTTTTAAATAACCTTTCATTTTGGAATACTGTATTTGTTTGCTAGGGCTGCTGGAACAAAATACCACAGACCTAGCGGCTTAAACAACAGAAATGTGATTTCTCACAGGTCTGGAAGCGGGAAGTCCAAAATCAATGTGATCAAGGGCTGGGTTCTTCTAAGGCTTCTCTCCTTGGCTTGAAGATGGCTATTCTCTTACTGTCTTTTCATATGGTTGTTCCTTTCTGCATGTGGATCCCTGGTGTCTCTTCTTTTTCTTATAAGACAATTAGTCATTGGATTAGGGCCCTACCATAATGGCCTCATTTTAACTTAATCGTCTCTTCAGTGACCTTATCTCCAAATCTGGTTACATTCTGAGGAACTGGGGATTGGGACTTCAACACAAAAAGTATGGGGAAGGGAGGAGGGGGACAATTAAGTCCATAATAAAGAGTTTTAAATTTACAGAAAAGTTGCAAAGATAGTACAGAGAGTTCCCATATACCCCACACTCGGTGTCCTCTGTTGTTAATGTATCAGTATGGTACATTTATCACACCTAATTATGATCTGATACTGACATATTACCATTGACTAGAATTAACCCTTTATTCAGATGTCCTTACTTTTTTTTTTTTAAGATTTATTTATTTATTTTGAGAGAGCGAGAATGAGAGAGAGAGAGAGAGAGTACATGAGTGGGGGAGAGTCAGAGGGAGAAGCAGGTTCCTCGCTGAGCAGGGAGTCGGATGAGGGACTCGATCCAGGGACTCTGGGATCATGACCTGAGCCGAAGGCAGTCGCTTAACCAACTGAGCCACCCAGGAGCTCAGTTGTCCTTACTTTTTATCTAATGCCATTTTTCTGTTCCAAGATCCCATCCAGAATATCACACTCCCATTTAGTCATTATGTCTCCTTAGGCTCCTCTGGTTGTGATAGTTTCTCGGACTTTCCTTGTGTTTAAAAACCAGTTTGGAGAGGACTAGTCAGCTGTTTGGGGAGGGCTAACCAGCTTACAGAATGCTTCTCACTTGCGATTTGTTCTGATGGTGTTCTCATGGCTATTCTGGTGTTACAGGTTTGGGGAGGAAGCCCACAGAAGTGCCCTTCTCAATACATCATATCAAAGGTACATGATATCAACATGATTTACCACTGTTGATACAAACGTGGTCATCTGAGGCAGTATTTGCCAGATTTCCTCCCTGTAAAGTTACTCTTTTTCTCCTTTCCATGTTTTCTTCTTCAGGGGGAAGTCACTATGTGACTACGTGAGCACATTCAGGAGTGGGAAATCATGCTCCCCCTCTTTGATGGCAGAGCCATCTACATAAATTACTTGAAATTCTTCTGTGTGGGAGATTTGCCTTTCACTCCATTTATTTATTTATTCAATAATTTATTTATATCAGTATGGACTCATGGATGTCTATTTATACTCTGGGTTATAATCCAGCGCTACTTTATTTATTTTGTTGCTCAGATTGTTTCAGCGTTGGGCACTGAGAGCTCCTTCAGTTGGCTCCTGTGTCCCTTTGGCATTCTCCCATTACTGGGGGGCAGGGGGAGGGGGTCTAAACACTTCCTTACTTCCTGCCATTACAAGATTCTCCAGGCTCATTTTCTGTATTTCCTGCTCCAGCCCTACAATCAACCATTTCTTCAAGAAGCCCAGGTTCCTTTTACTGGAGAATGGTATGAGAAACCAAGATCTGGGTACTAGAAGTGTTCATTGTTCCTGGGATGTCATTTCTAGGTCCTCTCGACTGACTGAGCAAAGGAATATATCTGTGAATAGTAACCTGTGTATACTCACACTTATAAATATTTCTATTTGATAAACAAATGTTTCTATTTGTATCCAAATGTGACTATATTAAGTTAAACTCCAGTTCATACTAATGTCTCCAGCGCTGGTCTACTACCTTAAGGATCATTCTAGCCTTCTCTCCCTGCTTCACTGTAACACCCCATTTCAACGTTGAGAAACCTGCTTCCCACAATCCACCATCCATTTACTTAGTTGTTCAATTTCAATATCCGCCATAGGTGTTTCAGTATTGTTAATCTGTACCTTCCAAAGGAAAAAACTATCAGAGAACAGTGCTTACGTACAGCTCCTTTTGCCTTGAGTTTTGCAGGCCCTACTCATTTCTAAATCTACTGAGGTCAGCACATTTATCCTCTACTCTCCTCAATGAGGCTACTTCATATATTTGTAATAGATTCTTCTGTCAAAATCTGCATTCTATCTAGTATCTTCTGACTCCCCACATATATCTTTTTAAAATTTGTATACAGTAAGGCTCACTCTTTGTGCTGTAAAGTTCAATCAGTTTTGACAAATGCAGTGTCACGCATTCATCATGATGGTATGATATAGAATAGTTTCACCACCCCAAAAACTCCCCGGTGCTTCACCTAGTCCACCTTCCCTGCCCCTCAAATACTTGGCAACCACTGTTCTGTTTATCTCTATAGTTTTGCCTTTTACAGAATGTCACAGAACCATACAATATGTAGCCTTTTCCGCAGCATGAACACCGATGTTTTTAGAGAGAGGTGATGGCCAACAGTGTTCAATGTTGCTGAGTGGTAAATAAGTACAGAAGAGTGACAGGTATTAGCATAGTACAGGCTAGGTCTGGAAGTTTCCAGCAATAGAGCTGAACTTACTGATTGCTATTTTTGTTCTCAAGGTACATGACTCAAGCGTGAGAAGAGGACTGTAACACCAGACTCCTGAGAAGGGAAAACTTACCATGGAGCAGAGCTCTGGGGAAGAAAGATCAGATCTCAAAGATCCTCAAGTCATAAAGTACATCAATGTTGGGTAACAGGCAGAAGGATGGGCCAATGCTTTGCAACAGTTTAAGTCTCATAGCACACAATAAAAGGTCAGTGCTCTTAGATGTGCTTAAACTATTTATTTGAGCTAAAATGGATTGTGATCAACAGTGAAACATGCCCAATTAACTTGAGAATCACTTAAACCAGCTGTCTATGTCATTTTGCTAAGAGGCCCCAAATAAAAAGTGCATATGTACAAGGATTAAGATTCTGTCCTCTCTAGAAATCACCATGTATAGGTAGGTGTCCACCGAAAGTCTCATCCAGGGGCAGGACACACATGCCCATATTTGCCCCGGCTTGTGGGGAATTAGCTAGAATTCCACTGCATGCTAACAGATGCCAAGGAGTGTTCAAGAAACAAACAAAAAACACCAAAAGAGGCAACAAGATTTCCACTGAGACCCTTACAACAATTTCTTTCTGTAAATTTTGGAATACAAGCTCTTAAAGATTGGCCATGCAAACACACCAGATCTCTTTGCTGTCTCTAATATGACACCTCCTCATACACTTCTGTCTCATTCCTGCTGGCTTCCCAAGTTCACTGGTGGACCTATTAGTACCAGTCATGTTGTTTCTCCCAGCTCTACTGAAAGCAGTATCAGGAGGAGCCGAGCAGCAGACCAACACATACCTTCCACCATCCATGGCTCTCGCTGTTCTTCTATAGATGTCTAGGTACAAACTGCTTTTTCTGATTTTGGTCACAGTATTATGACTTGTCATCAGGGTGAATCACATGTAAGAGTCATTTGTTTATTTTCTCGGATGACCTCCCTCTCCTTCTATTGTGTCTCCTTTGCACTGAGTATCAAAGTTCCTTAGTGTACATCAGGGACAGGCGTATTTGCCAAGATCCAAGGAGAAAACATCCTGGAAGAAAGCCGAGAAAATGGTGTATCCACTGAATTTCTACTTCTTTTTATAACTACTTTTAGTCATTATCAGTGGATTAAACACACACGCACACAACTGATTAGTTCTGGTTGTTATTCATTATTCTCCCACTTTTTGTTTCTAAAAAATCTGCATTACAAACAACCCTCCAGGATCTTATTCCAATCAACCTATCTCAAGTCTTACAATTAATATTCCTAATACAACCACTACGCCATTCGACTCTTTTTTTTTTTTAAAGCAACAAAAAACCAATGCCAATGAATCACGAATCTCCATGAAAAGAGGGCCAAAGAGGTTAACTGGAGAATGAATCTGACACTGCAAAGCAAGAACCTCCTCTGTGCTTCTCTGCTCACTAAAGCTAGTGGTTTGGGTTAACACAGGAAATGCAGTAAACACACAGTAAACTGTACACACAAAGCAGCCATCAGCAATTTGCCTGGTGGGGTCGGATAGCATGTGGCTGATAGGTCTCGGGAGATGAGGAACAAACAGCCATGATGGATTAAGTGATTGCTATTGGCTGTGTGCTTGCCCTGCATATTTCACCACAGACCGTAATCAATTACCAGAGACCAGTAATGATACCAATCAAACGCACTTAGCACTTCTGCACTATCAACCTGAGGGTTGCCGACCTGCCAGTTTGAAAAGGCTTAAGGCTGTGTGAGAAGTGATATGTGAGGTAGCCACTGGGAAGCCTTTAGGTCGGGGGGAAAGCAGCCTTCTCTCCCTTCACGTTAAAAAGATAAATGGATAAATTAGCCACTCACCTGCCCTACATTAAGCTTTCTTTTAAAACAAGCAGTAGTCTCCCTCTCCCCCCGCTCTCCCAGGGGGATGACTGTTTATAAATATTTTGGCATAATTTGAAGTCTCCTGGTCAGCAGTTTCATGTGAGCAAACAGCCTCAAAGAAAATGACCGAACAGAAGCTGTAGTAAAGCAGAAAGACAGCCAACCGATGGCTTCTAAATACCACCAGTCACCATAGAGTTCCGTTGCTATGATGTCACTCCCTGTCTTTTTGTTCTGTGGTGGGAAGGCCATGCATCATCCCCGGAGGTCCAGAATGCCCCAATCTAGAATGCTGTTCTTTATGGTGTCCGTGAGAAGTTGAAAAGGAAATGAGTCTGTCTGTGTTTCTAGCATGTCAAAATATAAGTCAGTCCCACCTCTTCTTGGGGCTGGGCATCCTATTTTCTTCCTTTACGGTCGTCTTCATTTATACTTTGGCGGCTCTCAGGAAGGAGCACAGAGCTGTGGGTTTGCAGAATATTTCCGAACCCTCACTGGGCTGCTGGTGCCCTCTCTTCCGTCGCCTGTTTGTTCAGTGCCAGTCTTTACAGAAACAGTGGACCGCCCCACAATTACTACTTTGACAGACCGTTTGCCTTGACAATAATGGTAACTAATCAAATCAACTAATGGTGACTAATAATGGTAACTAATCCAAAGGGTGGGGTGCGGGGAGCCTCAGAAGAGTTGTCCCACACTTAATTCTTGAAGTTTATTTTTGCTGTGTTTTAACAGTTTTTCCAGACAAGTATAAATTCCCTTTTCATGAGCTGGAGATGAACAGAAAAGACCAAGTCCATGAAAGGCTTCCATTAAACTGTTGTTCAGGAATCACTTCAGTTCTTTAGTTGTCCTGGCTTAAACTTACACAAAACAGGGATAGGAAAGAGCAAAGGAGAGAACATTTCAGGGTGGTGGAAAGAGTCTATATTGTAAATGGGGTGGTGGTTACACGACTGTATACATTTGTCAAAGTTCAAACTGTATGCTTAAGATTGGTGTGTTTGTTGTACGTAAATTTTATCTCAATGAAAGTGAGTTAAAATCTCCTAACAAGCAACTCGCCACGAACAAGACAGATCCTCAGATAGGGAAGCGAGATAAACATGTCCTTATCTTACCCCTGTGAAATGGGGTGATATTTTCAAATACCACACATTGCGAGAATCACCCTGCATACCCCAAACAGCAGAGAAGAGTCCAGGGGGCGTGCTCACCATTCAACCCTGCCGCCTTTCCAAGGCAGTGGCTCTGTACAGATTTACTAAATTGCAAACTGCCTCAGTTGGCAGAACTGCCCCCTTCCCAGAGATTTATGAACTCTGTCTATCCAAGAGCACAACCCAGAGTAGGGCTCTGGACGGGAGAGAAGCAAAAATCTTAGCCAAGGACACAAATCTCCCAGAACCACCAGAGGGGCTGCCCTCTGGTAAAAGAACGTTCTGAATGGATTCATTCATGTCCCATTATCAAGATTGTTCCTAATAATATGTGCCACCTTACTGATGCCACAAGGGCATTGTGAGAATTAATGACATAATGAGGCCTCTGGAGTACTTTCCCCGTGAGAATGCCTGGAGAATCAGAACCATCCGCTTCCCGCAAGCTCGAATTTAAGGATGAAATACTTCCGATGGCTTTAGCTGCCTTCTCCTTGCTCTTCCTCCCTATTATGGTATCTCTATTATGCAAACCTGGACAAAGATTTTGGTGAACTTGTCACCAAAAGCGTGTAACTTTTCAGCTGCACTCTCTCCAGTTTGGGATGTTGTATGACACGTCTGTGAGTCATGGACCCCCAGAGGATGCACTGTGAAACCCAGAAATTCTGCCCAGTCCCTATCCCACCAGCATCACCAAGGGATCTGTGATAAGCTTCCTCCTGCTAAAAAGGGAACATATTCTAGTTGTCCTCCTACCCAGGTGCCTTGGTCGGGCTACTCTTTTTCTCAGAAAGACAATGGTGATGCCACGGCCCTCAGAGGACTGGAGAAGAGCAGGGAACGGATGAGTGTTAATGCTGTGAGCTGCGAGCCTGGCATTTTCACAATTTTGTTTCTCTAGCCCCTGGCCTTAGCACCACTGCTCCCTCCCTACTCTTTCATGCTTTCCAGAATCTGAAGTACTGTTGACTACAACTGCTACAGTTATATGAGTAACTAACCTCACTACAAAGAAATCTTAATATTTACTTACCTTGACAGACCTAAAAACCACATGTAATAAAAAAAATTGAGTGCTTATGAGCCACACGTGCCAATAAAAAGGTAACTATAGTAAGAATACTTATTACTAACTTAAAATGTAATACGAACATAATATTAAAATCAACACATATTTACAACATAAATCTTGTCCTTGAAAATATTATTGGAGGTTTAAAATGTAAGGGTTTGGGGCGCCTGGGTGGCTCAGTCCGTGAAGCGTCTGCCTTCCGCTCAGGTCATGATCCCAGGGTCCTGAGATCCAGCCCGGCATCGGGCTCCCTGCTCAGCAGAGAGTCTGCTTCTCCCTTTCCATCCACTCCTCTCCCCATCCCCCATGCTTGTGCTCTCTCTCTCTGTCTCAAATAAATAAAATCTTTAAAAAAAAATTAAAAAATAAAAATAAATAAAATATAAGGGTTTATGTCTGGATTCTCAGTTATTTCCTGTGCCTATCCTTGCACCAATAGCGTATCTTCTTGAATACTCTGAGTTTATAGTACATTTTAAAATACTACATGGATACTAACTGTTCACCTTTTCCAAAACTGTTTTAGCTATTATAGGTCTGTTGCATTTCCCTATAAAGGTGAGGGCCAGCTTGTCAATTTCTACCAAAAAATCCAGCTGGGATTTTCATATAGGGATTGCCCTGAATTTAGGTATCAATTTGGAGAGAATTGTCATCTTGACAATATTTAGTTTTCCAATAATGAACTGGAATGTCTCTCCATTTATTAAGATCTTTAAGTTCTTTTAGCCATATTTGATAGTTTTCAGTGTATAAGTCTTATACCTCTAATAACTTTATTTCTAAGACTTCCCTTTTTTGGATACTAGTGGGAATTGTATCACTTAATTCAATCTTTAGATTGTTTATTGCTTATAACAGAAATGGAATGCTTTTTGTATATTAATCTCATACCCTGCCACCTTGTTGAACTCATTTATTCTAATAGTGTGTGTGTGTGTGTGGGGGGATTCCTTGGGATTTTCTACATAAACAAAGTCATCTGCAAATAAACTTTCTCATTCTTGATGTTTTTATTTTACTTTTGCCTTGTGCCACCGTCTAGATCTTCTGGTATAATATTGAATAGAAGTGGCAAGAGCAAACATCGTTGCCTTATCCTTGCCTTAGTGGGAAAGCATCTTATCTTTCACCATTATGCATGATGTCAGCTATAGGGTTTTTATCAGGTTGAGGAAGCTCTCTGCTATTCCTAGCTTGTTGAGAGTGCTTATCATGGATGGATGTTGGATTTTGTCAAATGCTTTTTTAGCATCTATTGAGATAAAAATGTGGTTTTTGTCTTTTATTCTATTAATGTGGCATATTAATTAATTTTCAGATGTTAAACCAACCTTAATTTAATGGCACACTTAAGTTTCTACTGACTGCTTTTCTTCCTGAGTATGGGTCACACTCTTATTTCTTTGCATATCCCATAATATTTTGTTTAAAATGGACATTAAAGATGGATATATTGTAGTAATTCTGGGTTGTAATATTTTCCCCCCAAAGGTGGTGGTTGTTTCTGTTTCTGTTCATTTCTTTTCTGTTTAGTAATTTGCCTGGATTAATTCTGTGAAATCCATATCCCCTGCAGTGTGAAGTCACTGATGACTCTTCTCAGTTTTGTTTTCTAATTCTCATTTTTGTTTTTAATCCTGGTTTTCTAGGTGTCCCCCCTGTGTCTGCACAGCTGAATGGTGGGTCAGTGATTTGACAGAGACTGTGATCAAACACCTCAAGCCAGGGAAACTTCCATTCTCAGCTGATGGATCTGCTTGTGGGCAGAGGAGCACAATTCAAGTTCAGGCCCTCTTCAAGTGGGTCTCAGCTTCTGCTCTCTGCTGGGCCTTTTCATATTTCCTCTATGCATGGGACTCAGCCTCAGGATTGGCCACGAGTGTGTGTGGATAGCTTGGGCCCTCTGTTGTCTGCTGCCTCCGTGGACAGTCTCATCGAGAAGTATGCTTACCCCAACTACGCCTGCAACCTCAGAATAAAAGAGCCACTAGCCTCTCCAATCAATCGCCTGCCACTACCCACAAAGCCACTGGGCATGAGCACCGCCCACCATTCCCGATCAAGTGAGTTCTCAGCAGCAGCAACCAGCCAGTTCTTATGAACTGTGGTCTCCGACCCCGCAAATCTCCCTGACAACTGAGCTGGGCAAGGGATGGGTGCAGCCCCAGGCAAAAATTCCACCAACTCCCACTCTTCTCAACAGAAATTCAGCAGATTTTCTAGTACAAACATTTCTCAGATTGTTTCATGCCTTTATTCAATTTCCAGAGCACTGAAATGATTGTTTTTGTTCATTGTGTCCAACTTTATATTTGCTTTTTTAAAAAGAGGGTTTGTTGACCTCCTTACTTAGCCATAGCCAGAAGTCCCGCCCCAAGATTTATTTTTAAATGCTGTGGATACTACACAGAAACTTGGCACTCCAGATTATTTATATCCCATCCAATATGACTTTTTGTAGCATCGAATGTTATATAGTTCTTTGTAGGTCTGATAAAACATTTATCTTTTCAAGTGAATAAGGCCCAACTTGACACTGTGGAACAAAACACAATTAATAAAGATTTAAGTCAAACGACTTGGAGGCCCAGTTCTGGAAACACAGCAGGAAATAATGACCTTTGATTCATAGATGTGGATCACCACTCATATTGTGAGGAAAAATGGGCTTAGTTCCCTCCATTTTTATGATATTTCTACCTACTATGCTTCATCAACCATCTATACCAAATGCCATACAGAGGATGGAATTAAAGATCATTTGGAAAAAAAACCCTCCCCTAAAAACATCCAATCATAGCTACATTTTCCTTTTTTGCATGATCTTCCTCTTCAAAGTCACAGTGGGTTTTCCAGTTAATCTCAAGCAAGTATCTGATTGAGATGTTGTTAATGTTGAACAGCAATATCATTTGATTAATATACTAAAGCTGTTGTTCATGGTCATCTTCATTTACCTCAATAAAGACTGTTCATTACTTTCAATGGCTCTTTATTGCTGTAAGTCTGAAAGTATAAGACAAAAAAAGCCTGCAAAGCAGTAGGAGATCCATAACCTCTATCCCCCTATCTCTGAAGGAGAAAAACAACAACAACAACAACAACACAGCATTTCCTATGGCATGATTCAACCTGGAAATAAAAAGAGCTTTGCCAACATCAACTAAAACTCACCACAGCTGGTAAAGTTAAACTCAATACCAGCCCTTAAAGGAACATAAACATATTTGCCTGAGATCATGTAACAAATTGGTATAGCCAGAAAAGTAGACCAGAAAGTTTATCCTTTAATCCCATATCCCAGTCTCCTTCTACTTACATCAAAACCAAACTATAGGGCCAGTTACCCAAAGCTTTATCCCGGCTCACTTGCCCTTGAAAGTTTTCTTCCTAAAACAGAACCGTGGCATGAAGGAGGGCAGAGATTGGTTCACTGTGTTAACAGTGCCTTCAGTGGAAAAAGAACAAAGAATTAAAAGATTTGGCTTTCTTTTCCTTCAAATGTAATACAAGTATGATCAGAAAACCAAATCTCAAATAAACTAACAAAACACAGATTGATTTTGCTGTTTCAGCCCAGAATGGAATAGATGTGTGTTAAATTTGCAACATACCACTCCAATTTTCTCCATGAGCAGTTGCAGTTTTAGCTACCATCAGTTCTTACCATGTTAAAACACATTTTCCAAGGCTCTTCTTTATAATGGAATCACTCTAAAGGTTCCAAATTGCTTTCTCATGGGGGATGTTATCCCATACATCCTGATAACTGTTATAATACTCATTTAAGGAAGATAGGGAGCAGGTATTTTATTTCCAGTGAGAGGAAAGCCAAGAGTTTAAAAGATGCACCCAAGAGGTCTCAGAGTTCCAGAGTAGCAAAGTGACAAGACAAAGTCGCTGATGTTGGTATAGAGCTGTGTCCAAAAAACTGAGCTGACTCCCTCCTGGGTCATCATCACTTTATGTAAGAAATGGGTCAAAATTACAAGTGGGAAAAAAAACAAACAGACGAATACTCTCACCTGTCTACACATCAGTACACATGCACACCTTGATTTATCAGAGGTTTTATTTTGTATGTTAACTAACCCAACAATGTTTCCCAGTTTATCCAGACGATTCTATGAAAACCACATGAGTCTTTCCCCATATACCATAACCTACTTGGATAATGAAATTTATGTTTGCCTTACAAAAGTTTATCACTAATATCATATCTTTGACTTAACATATGCTCTCAATCTATAGTGGGAGACTTTCCTTTTCAAAAACAACAACAACAACAACAAAACTGGATTCATATCTGGACTACCATAGCTTTCTCATAGCAACATGGAAAGATGAAAATCATGCAAATGAACTCTCCTGTTTTCTCTCTACCTGAAATCTGTTCTGTTTAACTTAAAATTACCTTTGGAGTAAGTTTAAAATCTGAAGAATTATTCCAGTCGAGGCCTGAAGTGGGAAAACTTACATAGAAGTAGAAACAGAAAACACAAATCATGACTTTTAATAAGTCACACTGGGAAAGAGTGAGACCAGTCAACTTCCTATCGAATTTATTTTCATGACACCTTCGTAAATATTCAGAAGACAATAATGACTTCAAATTCCACCAGACTATGGGTTCTAAAGACTAGACAAAAAATCAGAAGACCCAAGGCTTGTTGTCATTATCATAAATTACTTATTAAGTAGCAATCCTGCCCTCACACTGTGTCATTAGGTGGCTGTCCTTAAGGAGCTCACACTCTGGAGTAGATACGATATTCACACAACACAGAAAACCCAAATAACATGAACATAGTTGCACGTATCCCTTGATTTGTTTATTAGGTATACTCAAGCCAACTTGGCAAAAAAGAAACTTGTGTGCATTAGAATTCATTTTCCAATTACATAGCATCCGTTGTCCCACAGAACTCCCCGTGGTCGTCCTTTACCAGCTGCACCAGTTCTGAGCAACCACAGGCAGAGCTGGTTGGAGCCGGTCCCATACAGGCAGCAAGGAGAGCCGAGCAGGGTCAGAGCACCCAGCTCCAAGGTTGGACTACAGATCCGGGTGTTCAGGATCCTGAGCCTTTAGTAACACAATTTGACTGGGTTGATGCTTCAACGGACCCATTCTTTCTCAAAATTCCTCTCTGCAAACTTAAATGAAGATTTAGGGTTCTAGAATTGGAAGGAACTTCACATGGGAGTCCACAGGGGTTAGGAAGTTTCTACTGGTGCTGGCACCAGGACTTGACCTCCTGCCCCCAGGCCCGTTCTGCATTTACCCCGCCACTCTAGGCCGGGGTACATTTGGAAGTAAGATTAGCATTGCTTCTTTGGGAACATGGATCAGGTCTGGGTTGCCTAGGGGAAAATTCTAGATGGAGCTCCTGGAGTTTTAGATATCCTGGGAGGGAAGTACCTAGTGAAAGGGAAATATAGGACACACTTGGGTATAAAGGAGAAAAAGCATTAAATGGTGTTGAGGGGGTAGGGAATGGGCTGGGGGGGCAGTGCAGAAAAGAGCGGCAGAAATAAGAATTCTGGGATCGCCAGGGCCAAGGAACCGATGCCTGGAAGGCCAACGGTTTTATCTCAAGTAGCTTAGGAGGGCTACAAGAAAGACAGGGCCCTGGCTCGCTGGCTTTGCTGCTGTGGAGGGTTAACACTGGGCAGTGTGTTTTGTTGCTCCTCATTTTAAAGTGGGGATAATAACATTTTCCAGTGACATCTTTCAAAGGGAACTGAGCTACTAAAGTGTGCCCCTGCAGGAGCCTTGAAAGAGCACGGGATTCAAGTCCTAGCATGGCCACACACTGACTCTGTGTCTGAGGAAACATCCAGAAGCATCCTCTAAGCTCAATTTCCATATCTATAACAATATGGGATTGGCTTCTTGAATTACATCTGTCCCAGCTATATGAGTTCCATATGCGAGGTGCTTTAAGTTCCCCAACGAAAGTTTTTGTATAAATTAAAAATGGTTTTAAGAGCTCTCTCAACCCAAGTGTTCTCCGTTCCGTGCTCTCCTTCTCAGCACAAGCTCGAGAATCACTTAAGAAGCATTGTAAGCTCCAGGTAATGGGTAGAAGAGAAGGGAGCAACTGTAAATGGGCTCTTTAGAGGAAAGCCCCACCAAGCCATTAATGCTTTGCACGAGACAGAATATGAATTGGAGTGTTTATTTCAGAAGCCTTTCTGAACACCATACCTGGCTATTTAAATTCACAAGGCATTTGCTGTCGCATTTTGTTCCTTATTAACAATGGCACAGAAGCCAGGGTACACCGACAGTTCTCTCAATATCCCAGGATATTGGGGGAGGGGGTGTGACTCACCAGCAGTTTCTTTACTTACTGATGTGACACTTAAGGACGAGCCCCACCTCCCCATCCAAGCCCCCACCTCCCCGCAGGATGTTCACCCAGAAACTGTTAGCTACACCAAGAACATGTAACTCCCAAATCCACACGGACACCCTGTCAATTTTAAAGGCTTCGTATCTTGTGTCTTCACTTCCCTGAAGCTCATTAGAAACCGTACCTTCTGAGCACTGACTGCGCCAAAATGTTCTTCAATCACTGTGAATCCCAAAACCAGGCAGAGAGGAAGGGGCCTGGGGCGGGGCGGGGCGGGGCAGGCAGTGAGGGCAGAAAGAAAGAAAATGGGACGCACAGAGGCTGAGGGAGGCTGGCTACGGAGTGTGTGCCACGAGCTACCCACCGCAGACAAAGAACACCATGCGACGGGAAGGGAGACAATGAGGGCTCAGAGAAAACGCAGAACAGCAGCGGGGGCTGGCAGGGAAGCCCCGGGCGCAGCCCCCCCCCGCACCCCCGCCCCGCACCCCGCGCTCGCTCCTTGCCAGCTGACGGGCTCACAGCACATGCTCCACTATGGAGACACACACAGTCGTTTCGGGGCTGAAAAGGATTTCTACCGTTTTAATTAGGTGGTGCTTTGCTTCTTTCAAGATAAGAAATAACACCTCTCCGTTGACACATTCCCCAGATACAGCTGTATTTTCAACTATCCCAAGAACAAACACTGATTTGGGGTTTCTGGAAGAGCTTAGAATTTCCCGTGAAATAAACGATTAAGAGGGGAAAAAAAGAAGTTCAGCCAAGTAGTTCAAATCCGTGCTCGTTCACACAAACGCAGGTGGAAACATTTCGATGGTGAGTGCGATGGGGTTTGAGAGACAGGGGCTTATTTTGTCCGTAACTTAACCTGATGGGATCGCCACCCTTTGTCTTGTTTAGCTTGAGTGATAAGACAATGCAGAGGGGTAGGATTTTCAGGACTTCACCTCTCCTCTTTCCCAAAATTTATCTGGAGCAGGTTAATTCACTAGTGATTTCCAGTCATCCTTGACAGAAAAGGAATTGGGGATTTCACAAGTAATATGTGTAAAATCTTCCTTAACCTAGAAAACATCAGGGGGTGGAAAAAAAATCTCAGAACTGAGATCTAAAACCAAAACATGGAAAAGAGAAGTAACAGTGCAGCTGCTAAAGAGCCACGCTAGGATGCTGGAAACATGATCACTACATGACCAGACCTTTTTAAAACCACTGTCTGTTTACAAACAAAGCACTCACTAAATAACACCCCAGGTAATAGATGATGACAGGAATGGGGTCTGCTTCTTTAAATAACAACAGATTGGGGAAAAAAATATTTCAATACCAGCAGACAACGAATTAAAAATGAAACATCTTTTCTAACTGGAAAAATGCAGATCTGGCTGGGAAAATTGATTTCCAGCCACCCTCCCTTCTCCCAAAAGGAGATGAGAAAAAAAAAAAAAAAAAAAAAAAACACGCCAGAAAAACTAGAGATGAATTTTGGTAAGGAGTGCCGTAAGCATACACAGGGAGATCTGCTCCTATTTCATAGGTCTTTGGGAAAAAATTTTAATATGCACATGTGAGTCACTCAGCGGTAAAATACATTTAATGTTTAATTGTTTTTATGCACTGCAAGAGGGAGTTAAAGTCTTGTCATTCACTGGGTGAAATCTGATCTCTCTCAAACCATCTCACCCAACAGTGTTAAAGACCTTACTGCTCTGACATAATTCAACCTCAAGACATCTTATGGGAAACACAGGTCAGTTTTAAAGCACCAGGTGGGTAAACAGTCGTTATTTGGTCTCCCAACCTTGAATTTTAGGGGTTGTTTACTTAGCTGTTGCTTAGAGGCTCCCACTTAAGATCATGGGCCATCCAAGGGTTTTCCAAATTGAAGTAGACTTTATAAAACAAGCTGACTCTTCTTCATCAGAACATAAGATGTGCCAAAAAAAATCATCTTCTGTCTTGTCCTTAATTCTAAGGTATCATTAGGGAGAAGGGGAGTGGGGAAAGGAGGGACATACAGCCCTCCTTCTCCAGGTTAGTATTACAGTAAATAAGAAAAAAAAAAAAAAAACTGGGAACATTTCAAAACCCCTGGGCAAAGTTGAGAAAAAGGCAGTCGGCAGGTTTCCTCATTTAACAGAAGTAGTTCTATTGACCCCTAATGGGCAAACAATTTCTGGGCTAACTTTGCATCCAACCATAGCTGGGGATAAACTGAAATCAATATTCTATATTCTATCAAATTAAAACAACAAAGCAGGTGATAGTAATAATAGCAAATACATAGAGTTTACCCTGTGCCGGGCATAAATCTAAGTGCTTTGAGTATATTAACTCATTTAATCCTCTCAACAACACCTTGAGGTAGGTACTGTTCATGTGTGAATATAAACTTGGTGGTACCCGAGAAATAAAAAGCAGGGATAAAATGGGATCGAGGTGGCTAATAATTTGAAAAGGGATCTCTGAAACCTATATACCCTACATGCTGCTTTATACATTGCTGGGGCAAATGATATACAAAGAAAGCATACAGAGATCTCTTATCTGCGTTTTGCTTAAATAGCTTTGTTCATAGATTTCCACTAAAGGGAATACTAATCTCTGTAGAGAGAAAAGTAAGATTTAAGAGAGATTAGGAAAAAAAAAGGTATTTCATAAAGGGTGGAAAGACCTCACGGTAGCTAAAAATCTATCACTAACTTGAAAATTATCTATACTCATTTAAAGAGCAGAAAATTTCAAAAGAAAACTGGGCTTGTCCTTCTTAGAAATCATAATCATTACAGCTTTCACTTCCTGGGATTCTTCCTAATGTGCATTCCTGGTAGCTAAAATAATAATAAGGTATGGAAAATGAGGCAAAGGGAGACTAGGAAATGTTTCTGTATTTCGTTACATTTGGGGGTGGGGCGGCAGAAGCCTCAGGGATCCAGAAAGAAAGAGGAAAAAGAAGTAACAATTGAAAGAGGGTTCTTGTTTATACGGTGACAGATGGTGACTGTACTTACCATGGTGAGCATTGCGTAATGTGTAGAACTATCGAATCACTATGCTGAGCACCTGAAACTAAGATATCCTTGTATACCAACTATACTTAAACAATAAAAAAAAATTTTTTTTAAACACACATACACCCATACAAGGCTTTTGTATCTGTTGCTTCTGCTTTCTCACCCATTTTAAATTCGGTTGTTTGGAACAAAAGGGAGGGAGGAATGATCAGGTTATATCAAAGCCACCCGCCCAGAACAGCCTTAGAAGACCAGGCTGATCACACTCTTCTATCAACAGCTAACTGAGGAAGTCGGGGAAAAATACTCGTCTTACCAGGCTGCAATTCTTAACCCTGTGCCTTTTTCCATACTATCCTGGAGAAACCACTGGCTTTTATTCCCCCAAACTGCTTCCCTGCTCTTCAGCTAAAATCTCTGGGAAAGCCTGCCTTTTTTAGGAACCTAGCCCTTTAGGTCACACTAATCCTGTAACTCACGGTCATTTATTTGGCCCTACGGTCAAAGAGAATTTTTTATCAGTAAGAAATGGCATTGTTGGGTGTTGTTAAGTCCATTTGGACTGCTGAGAAAAAAGATCCCAAATGTCTAAGATTCATATTTGTGATATTTACTCTAGGTTAGTCCCAGAGTTCGAATATTTTTTTAAATGCTTTTGCATGGTGTTTACAGGTTGCTGACCTTTTAGAATCACATCGCATGGTGAAGGCTAAACATTTTCTGACCAAACATTTCCTCAAATAAAGTAGGTTTATTAGGAACACTGTTAGCCACCTATCATTCCCTTATAACACTGAAAGAACTGCAAAGAGATAAGAGATGAAAAGGCAAATGACAAATCTTACTCTTTTTTTCCCCTCACAAGTTAAAAGCCTACCTTTATATTGATTTTCAGATGCTGAATATACATAGTTCATCTTCCAGATAATCTCAGTGTGTCTCACTCTAATAAACAAATAAAATTTATGAGAATGGAAGAGATGGATCTATATCTGTAAACAACCTTTACACACACACACACACACAACAGCATGTGTGTGTGACTCTTTGCCGTAGAACAGACATTTCTGTCAGCCCTCAACCTGTGAGCCTTCACAGGGATATAGGTCCACCTGTCCATTTCCCCGTGGCACACACTCTTCACCGACTGATGTGACGGGAAAGGGACAGTGAAATTGTTCATAAATTATCATTTGCACATCTGGCTTAATCTTGCGCTCTTTCAATATCTAAAATGGTCATCTTTCCTTAAAATCCTAATGCCTTTCAAACTGACCTGATGGTAGTTATTCCAGCGAGCTTGAGTTCTTACTGTAACGCCACGATAGATCCCCAAAATATAGCCGGTATTGACCCCACTGTGCAGACACAGGCATCTATCTGCTCAAGTGTGACAACAGCCAACGCTGAGACAACACATCAGCCTGGGCCTGTTGTTAACAGGTCATGCACATTTCAGTCACCAGAATTTTGGTTTACTAACTGGGAATTGCCAGGAGACACAGAGAGGGCTCAAAGTCAGGAACCAACAGCCCCGCAGCCCTCACAGTCGTCCTGAAGCAGTATGAGGTATCTTACTTTCTCCCTTCAAACAAGCTTTCCCTCAGCCCTCCCAACAACATGCTGCTGATCCTGACCCATTTCCCCTAGTCCTTGCCAACGCAGAATGTATGCTCCTAGCCTTCTCCTTCATCTCTTGTTCTGTTAGCAAGAGATCTTTTCCTATCAGGTTTTTTTGTGTCTTCAATCAATCATGCTGACCAATGTTTAAGAATCTTTACATTAGTCAATTCTTTTACTCAACTGTAACATGTATTAGAATAATAATAAATTTCAGACATCGCTTCACTAAGTTCTCCTTAAGTCAAGGAAACTATTCTCAGTAATCCAGGCACAAGAGCTACTCATTTATTTCATTGGGCAAATATGTACTGAGTACCTGGAAAGGTATCTAGAATCACAGGAATTTTATCAGTTTAAGCCAAACTCCTTTGAGAGAAAAATGTATCTTAGCATAATATCATTATTTATACATCTGAAGGCTGGTCTTACCATTTGTGGAGCAAATGACTGGATGGTATAGGAAATTAATGAACTTTCGGTGATCCACAGAAACTGTTTTTAACTAAGACAGTGTGAAAACAGGCACTGCTTTTATTGGGTTCTTCACATTCTAAAAATTTTGTTTCCAGGTGCAAAAGGTAGTGTTTTTTTTTAAAGATTTTATTTATTTATTTGAGAGAGAGAGAATGAGAGAGAGAGCACATGAGAGGGGGGAGGGTCAGAGGGAGAAGCAGACTCCCTGCCGAGCAGGGAGCCCGATGTGGGACTCGATCCAGGGACTCCAGGATCATGACCTGAGCCGAAGGCAGTCGCTTAACCAACTGAGCCACCCAGGCGCCCGCAAAAGGTAGTTTTATCCTCTCCTGTATACAAGCAGTACAGACTAGACCATTTTAAATAAAGTGAAATCACATCAGACTTTGCTCTCCATCATGTTCCACTTTAAAAAAAATTATTAATGTTAGCATATTTATGAGGGTCCTGTTTAGAAGTTAGTTTTAGACCTCTCTGAAAGAGACTCATTTCACCTAATTCTAAACTGCATATCTGGCATTCAGCAGAAGGAACAAATTTAAATGTTTTGACTGAGGTGGTTGGAAATTTGTACCACTAAAAACTATACCTACACACACACACACACACACACACACACACCCCAGACACATACCTGTGTTTGTGGCATATGGTAGTAGTGTTTTTAAATGTTAGCATTCATTCAAAGTGAATATATAAATATATACTTGCTAGTATAGTCATATTTGCTCTTTAATTCATTCTCTTTGTAGGGGGAAGATCAGTCTGAACCACTTAAAAATTAGAACGAAGAATTTTTCTTTAAAGAAATGCTATTTGTTTTCAAGTACACCACTAACTAGAAGAACGAAATCAATAAAATATAAGTGTTGCCAAACCTAAGTCCTTAAGGTTTCTACTTGAATGCACCTTGTTGAGTATGTTCACATAACTACCACAGTTTCAGAAGATCTACTCATCTTAGAAAAAAATCCTCTAAAGATCAGTTGAAACAAGAGAAGCGTCAAATTATTTTGAAAGGGGGCACACTTGATAAAAATATAGCCATTTCTCAATTTGAAATAAGGGGAAAAAATGAAATCAAATGAACCCATTAAACAATATATACAAGACATATAGGCCCCAAACAGTCTACTTCGATGACTTTCCAAAGCAGAGAAAGGATATTCATTGGTTTAGTCCAATTAGGTTCTTTTTGTTTTGGTTTATTGGGGGTGGGATATGGCTCAAGTGAGCTAATGAGCCTAGTAATGTTTATTAGCGTTTAAGCTTGGCCATATACATCTAACCTCTCTGTCCATTTGTAGACTGGCAAGTTTCTGTTTGTGTGGAGAAGAGATGCTTTAATTAGCATATTAATCACTTCCCCAAAGTGCTATAAACAATTTAGTCTCTTATTCAACCCACTGTAAACAGTCCACCTCTAAAAAAGAGAGAGAGAGAAAAAGGGGGAAAACCTTTTTCAAGGAGAATTATAATGAAAATTTCTTCTCGCCTGAAGTATCAAAAATTCTGAATTTGTAAGTCTAAATTAATTTTTACACATATTAGAGAAGTAATATAAATCTCAAAAAAAGGTTTCCAGATGTTTTAAGCACTTACCTATTATTTAATACCTCTTCAATCAGACAAATTTTATAGAAAGTTCTAAAAACCAGATAATTCTTGCGAGTTTGGCAACCAAAAAACGTTTACTTTGGAGCTAATTCAAGGAGGAAAAGGAGATAAAAGAATGAGTGCTGTTTAAATTCAAAAATGAGTTTTGCTTCTAAAAACTAAGCTTTAGTCCCCATGATGTACGACAACGTATCATACTGTATTTGCCAGAAGACATAAAGTGTGAGTGTCAAGGTTGTGGTGACAGACATAACCGGGAAGGTCAATGTGTTGAAGATCTCAGGGTTTTGGTTCACTCCCCTTTCCCAGCCTCCTCTAGATAATCAGCCATCTAGTCCCTCCTTCTTACTTGGTGCGCCTGTGGCTCAGTCTCCTCCCCAGCCCCATACTCATCCAGAGCTGGAACTTATGACCTCTCACCTAGATTTCTGAAGTGTCCACCAAGTGGGCTTCCCACCTTTGTCCTCTCATGTACTTTGCCACCAAATAAATGTTCCCGAATTCCATCTTGGCACTTGTTTAATGGCCTTCCAAGAGACCACTCTGCCTAACAAATAAAACCTGTATCTTCTTTTTTTATTTTATTTATTTATTTGACAGAGAGAGAGATAGCGAAAGCAGGAACACAAGCAGGGGGAGTGGGAGAGGGAGAAGCAGGCTTCCCGCGAAGAAAGGAGCCCGACGTGGGGCTCGATCCCAGGACCGTGGGATCACAACCTGAGCCGAAGGCAGATGCTTAACGACTGAACCACCCAGGTGCCCCAAAACCCATTGCTTCTTAATCAGTAAGTCAAGTTCCCTAGGATGTGGCTCTAACCTACTTTCTAAGCTCTAGGTTCTACCCCTCTTCTTCATCCTCATTGTCCAATTATGTAGAAACCCAGTGAGACAGCTGCCCTGGCACCATCCCATAGAGGGCACTGAAACATTGCTGATGAAGTAGAAATACAGGGCCAGTTAACTCAGGTGTCTACCCTCAAACTCCTCACTCGTGAAATGTAAACCAGACCCACTCCCATCAAAGCAAACAATGCCCTGGGCAAAGAGATCATGTGACTGTATCCACATAAATTACTTCGATCCATGGTGAGTATAACTTACTGTATCCAATTATGAGTGATAAAAAAAAATAACTGTAAAATGAAAGACAAGTTCAAATAAGTTAAAATGTCATGCTACATTCAGAGCATGTAATAGACATCTTATTTTAAACATAAAGAAACATGAGGGAAGGTATACTGATTTTATTACTAGAAAATAATTTTTCCCTTACTCTCCCACTAGAAAATGTTCAACTCAAGAAGCCAAATGCTTAGCTTGCCAAGGGTACCCACATATCTCTGTTTGTCTTCACCCTTGCTATCTGATTTACCTATGGCCCCATGAACACACCTTGCCATCCTTCCCCTGTGCACATGTCATTCCTTTCCTCTGGAATACTTTCCTTACTTCTTCTAATTCTTTTTTTTTCTTTTTTTTTAAAGACTTATTTATTTCAGTGAGAGAGAATGGGGGAAGGGGCAGAGAAAGAGGGAGAGAGAAACTCAAGCAGACTCCCCGCTGAGCACAGAGCCTGTCATGGGGCCCGATCTCCAGACCCTGAGATCGTACTGGAGCCAAAACCAAGAGTCGGTTGCTTAATCGACTGCGTCACCCAGGTGCTCCATTTCCTTACTTCTTTTATAAGCCACTTACAACTCCTTTAAGAATCTACTTTTTTCTGGCACATTTTCCTTAATCTCACTAGCTAAAACTAATCTCTCTGTCCTCTGAAATTCTATATTTCTGACACAATACCATACTGTCTTTTGTGCCATCTTTCTTTTTTTAAGAGAAAATATATACCTACCTCATGCCAAGCCCTATTCTAAGAATCTTATATGCATTTATTTATTTTTCAAAATAACCTTAGATATTATCTTTATTTCCATTTTACAGATGAATAGACTAAGGTTTATTCAAGTTAGATAACTTGTGGCAGCCATACATCCAGGAAAGAGCATGGTTTAAGTCCAGGTATCTAATTCTGGAGCCTGAGCTTTGACCAAAATGTCACAGGGCTTCAGCCCTGGTATAAGTTATTTGAGGGCAAGCACCATATTTTTGGTATTTATGTACCTCCCCACAGTCCTCAAAAGAGACCTTTTCCTGATCATCACAGATAGTAAATGTATGTTAACAATGATGCTGGGACTCCTTGCCTCTTCTGATAGGAATCCTGTGGCAATCCCACTACAGATTCAACTGTTCTGAAAACATGTCAGGGTATGAACAGGCTTCCTTCCCGTATGCTGCAGGAACAGCGCTGCAGAAATCACACGAGTTGCAACCACTTTCCATGATCTTCTGCTAAATTAGCCTCATAAATTTTAGTCACAGCTTTTAAATCTTTCCTGGTCACCTTGTTTCTCAATTGTTCTAAAGAGCTCACCATCTAACACTGCTCCAACTTCTCAACACTGTAGTAGAACAGTAAAGTAATGCCATATGTTCATTTGTTAAGCAGCTTGACATAAATATCCAACCAAACAACCAGAGAATAGAGTAATTAAAATGACACGGCACTGTAAAGGATTAAAAAAAATAAGGATGTCCAAAAGTCTAATGCAGACATAACTGAATTTGAAAGCAGATGACTCATCAAAGCAGGAGGGAAGTACCAAGATTTAGCTACATGTCTATCATCGTAAAAACTGGCAACAGCCTAAATGTCCAACAATAAGGAAATGCTTAAATAAATGATGGTGTATCCAAACAATGGAATACTGCACAGCCATCAGAAATTACTCATCATTAAACAAATATTTATTGATGCTTCATTTGTATGAGATAAATGAGAAAGAAATGATGCCTGCCCTCATGGTGCTTAGATGATGATATCAAAGAATATGTAATAACTGGGGCGCCTGGGTGGCTCAGATGGTTAAGCGTCTGCCTTCGGCTCAGGTCATGATCCCAGGGTCCTGGGATCGAGCCCCACATCGGGCTCCTGGCTCAGCGGGGAGCCTGCTTCTGCCTCTCCCTCTGCCTTTCTCCCTGCTCATGCTCTCTCTCTCTCTCTGTGTCTCAAATGAATAAATAAAACCTTTAATTAAAAAAAGAGAATATGTAATAACAGAAAATTTTATACTGTTGAGTGACATGGTGGGTTACAACAGAGTTATTGCTCTTTTTCTTTTTTTTTTTTAAAGATTTTATTTATTTATTTGACAGAGAGAGACACAGCGAGAGAGGGAACACAAGCAGGGGGAGTGGGAGAGGGAGAAGCAGGCTTTCCGCTGAGCAGAGAGCCCGACGCGGGGCTCGATCCCAGGACCCTGGGATCCTGACCTGAGCCGAAGGCAGACGCTTAACGACTGAGCCACCCAGGCGCCCCTGTTGCTCTTTTTCATAATTGAAGATGTATGTGTTCTATATTCATAGCCTGCCTTGAAGAAATAGACATCTTAGTGAGTAGGTCTGGCAATATTTAATTTTATAGAAAAAGTAAAGCTGCATATTCTAAAACAAAATTCTGAGTGAAAAGTCAGCAAATACAAGAAAAATAAAGATTTGGAACTGCAAGTGAAACTAATTTTCAGATAGCTTTTTGAAATTTTTCTATACATATTATGAACATATATTGTTTTAAAGTGTGAATTAAAAGACTTACAATGACCGATTATGACGATATTGTCTATTTATGCATCTTAGAAAAAAAAAAGAAAGGAATCAAAGTCAAGTACAAAAATTTAGATGAAATGAAATTTAAAATCTCTTATGAATGCAAAGGACATCTAACACTCTAGGTTGCTGTTTTGCATAAGTCCTGAGGATATATCTAATTAGCAAGAAGATAAGCTCTATAATCATTTCTTAAGATAAACAATAATAACCTATAAGATTTATAATATTCAAACCTCTTTACTCTTTTAAATTCTTCATTTTTAGCAATAGAGGGAAACTTCCAATTGATAAAGAACATATTAAAAAAAAGAAAAACTTCATATTTAATGTTGGGAAAGACTGAAAGCTTTCCTGCTAAGATAAGGAACAAGGCAAGGATGTTTCCTTTCACCACTGTTACTCAATAAAGGATAAGAACTGCTAGCTAGGGCAATAAGGCAGGAAAAGGAAATAAAAGGTATACAGATGAGAAAGGATCTGTTCCTATTTGCAGATGACATGACTGTCTATGGAGAAAATCCCAAGAAATCTGCAATAAAACCCTCCTAGATCTAGTGAGTCCAATAAGGTAGTTAAGATACAAGATTAACAAACAAAAATACAATTATATTTCCATATATTAGCAATAAATGTGGGCACCAAAATTAAAAGTAAAATGCCATTTATAATCACTAAAAATGAAATAGGTGTAAACCTAATAGAACATACATAGGACTTATATGCTGAAAACTAAAAAAAACATGACGAATAAAATCATTGAAGTTCTAAACAGAGGGAGAGGTTGGAACACTCAATGTAGTAAAAAGGTCAATTACCTCAAACTGATATACAAGTTTAATGCAATTCTTATCAAAATCACAAGATTTTTTTGTATAAAAAGACAAGAACATACTAAAATTTATATGAAAATGCAAAGAGATGAGAGTAACAAAAAATTCTGGAAAAGAATAAAGAATGGAAGGAAGAACAAAGGGGAAGGAATGAGTCTACCTGACTTTGAGACTCAGTATATAGCTACAGGTAATCAAGACTGTGGTACTAGTGAAGAGATAGGCACCGGATCAATGGAACAGAATAGAGAAACCCAGAAATAGATTGACACCAAATAAAAATGTTCACGTGATTTTTTTTACAAAGATGCAAAAGAAATTTTGTGGAGGAAGGATAACTTTTTCAACAAATGGACTGGAGCAATTAAACATAAGCCCCCCACTCCCAAAAAAAAGAACCTTGACCCTAACCGCACACCTTATACAAAAATTAACTCAAAATGGATCACAGACTCTAATGTAAAATGTAAAACTATAAAAACTCTTAGAAAAAAATAGGAGAAAACCTTTAGGATCCAGAGCTAGGTATAGAGCTCTTAAACTTTACTCCAAATCACAATGAATAAAAGAAAAACTGGTAAATTGGCCTTCATCAAAACTAACAACTTTTTTCCTGTGAAAGACTCTCTTAAGGTGATGAAAGGACAAATTACAAATTGGAAGAAAATATTTGCAAACCACCTACCTAACAAAGGACTTGTATGTAGAATATATAAAGAATTCTCAAAACTCAGCAGTAAGAGTCCTCAAAACACAGCTAGCAAAGATACCAGGAACTGGATCATTCATACCTTGCTGGTGGGAAGGCAATGTGATGTAGTGACTGTGGAAAACATTTTGGCAGTTCCTTAAAAAACTAAACATGCAACTACCGTACTGTTTAGCAATTGTACTCTTGAGCACTTATCGCAGCAAAATGACAATTGTGTCCACTGAAAAACCTGTACATGATTGTTCACGGTAGTCTTATTCATAATCTGGAATTAGGTCGTCCTTCACTGATTGAGTGGATGGTTAAAAAGGCTGTGGTACATTCAACTCATGGAATACACTACTCAGAAATAAAAAGGAATGGACTCTTGATACGTGAAACAACTTGGATAAATCTCCAGAGAATTATGCTGAATTAAAAAAAAAAATCCCAAAAGGTTATATAATGCATGATTCCATTTATATACCATTCTTGAAATGACAATTACAGAAATGGGGAGCAGACTAGTAGTTGCTAGGTTAAAAAAGAGTGTTTGGGGGGTACAGGTAGCTATAAAAAGGCAACTGTGAGGAATTCTGGTTCTCAAATGTTCTGTATCTTGACTGTATCAACATCAATATCCAGGTTGTGATATTGTTATTATAGTTTTTCGGGATGTTATCATTGGGGTTCGTCTACAGACAATTGTTGGTGTAGATACCCCAAATTCAAGTAAATCTAAAATTTTAATTTGAGAACTAACCTTGATTCTAATTTAATCTGCCAGGTGTTCCTTTCACCCATTAACAGCTTCTGCTGATATATGTATTGAGCAAAACCGAACAAATGTTTAAGATACCATAAAAAAAATTAAAACCCTTCACGCAATGGTATTAAAGTAGAAAATGAATGTGTGAATACTGAAAACAAATATACAGATATTTACTTGTGGAGCAAAGGTATACTATGATATCTGTGTAGCAGTGATAGACTAAACGTTCTAAATAAGGACAACAATCTTGTTTGTCTTAATATAATTTCACTAAATAGGAAGGAATAGAAAAAAGCACTGGACAGTTATTTGGCCCTAAAATAGTAATTTCAAACATCACTTTAATTAAAATAGTTTTGTCCTATTTCTTGCAATTACTTTTCTGTAGTTACTTTCTTTGTGAAAGGTAAAGCCCAATAGTCTCTGTGGCCATGCTTAGTCTTCCCATTCATTCATTAGATTGGGGATGCTGTGGATTCAGCATCCACAAAAATTGCTGACAGTCTATTACCAGGTACTACTTGGTGCTGAGAGAGGCAGGAAGATGAATTAGAAATGGTCTCTGTTACTCATGTTTTAATGGCTTAAAAAATAGGTTGAAAAATGAATGGCTCCACATAGCTAAATGTTTTTTATAGTCTTTCTTCACATTGTACATAGCATTTTTTAACACTACCAGTTTACACTTACTATAACTTATGTAACTAATCCCCTAATGTTGGGCATCTGTGTATTTTCTCACCTTGCCATGATTGCAATTAATATGGAGCAGTAATAACTGACAATAAACTAGAAATAAAAAAGACCAAATAAACTGAAAAATTTAAAAAGTACTTAAAAGATAGATGAAATCGTATACAACTTCTCAACTTAAATTGCTAATACATGAGAAATGAGTAATTGGAGAGTTATTTTTTTTTCTCTTCCAAATTGTTGTTTCTCAAACTCTTAACCAATTTGGGTTCCAGTTGCTTTCTATTGACTAATCTGTAAGTTACCCTTGAAATCTACCCTCCAACCATGCTGAACTACTTTCAGTTCCCCTACCTCTTCCAGATATTTGCTGTTTCCTCAGTCTGGAAAACTTCCCCATCCAACACTTTGATTGACTATATCCTGCTAAATCTTCAGTCTTTGAAGACACTTTTTTGTGTGTGAAATCTCCTTCAGATCCCCAGAAGGCTACATGAAGTAAACCTTATGTGTCCTATAATTATTTCACCATATGGTAATTATCTCTTTACTTATCTGCCTTCCCCCACTAGACCTGAAGCTCTTTGAGGCAGGGAAAATACTTGTTTACTGTTTTATCCCCAGGATTGAGAAAATGGCCTGATCCATAGCAGATGCTCAATAAATATCTAGGAGTGATGAAAGAATGAGCACAAATGAATGAACAAATAGGTTCTTAAACCTCTGGCATAGGAAGACAGGCAACCCCTTGTTCACCCAGATGGCCAAACACATGAAGAAGTTCCCTAGAGGGGCACCTGGGTGGTTCAGTTGGTTAAGCATCTGACTCTTGATCTCAGCTCAGGTCTTGGTCTTGGGGTCATAAGTTCAAGCTTCACGTTGGGCTTCAAGTTGGGCTCCACGTTGGGCGTGGAGCCTACTTAAAAAAAAGAGGTTCCTTGGAGATACCCCAATTCTATTTTAGAGCTTCATCTTTCTACTTGTCATACAATCTAGAAGCTTAAGTACTTTTCCAGGAAACAACACCTAATCTAACAGGTGTCTCCTGTGACCCACTCTTGCAAGCAGGTACCAAAGTCCTTTTTGGCAGATACCGTACGGTCCAAGAAAAGAGTAGCTTCAGTGTGCAGTGAGCGGCTAACAGTGTGGGGAGTGAAGCTGGCATGAAAGAGTGCCTATGATACAATTTTTAAGTAGATTAATTTGACTGCTTCATTTTCCTGGAGAAATATTAAAGACATGGGTATTTTTAAAGTGAAGACTTCCTGATACTAAAGTCTGTCGCTAAGTTTCCAACTTTCTCAGTATTCAGTCTGCAAATCTTTAAACACCAGTTCTGAGAGACCTGGGCAGTACTCCCAGGGACAAAGGCCTTAGAGACCCAGGATGTGTGTCTGTCCCTTGTTTTCTCATGTCTCATTTCAGAAGGTTCTTCCCACTGCAAACAGCAGGGATGGGTTTGGTTTGTTTTTCCCCTCTGACCTTTGTCAACTATGTTGCTGTACCGCATTTGGAAGTATTAACAATGGTCATTACCTGCCCTGTTGATTCAGTGTTAAGTATTAACAAGGCCTGTGCTATCTCGGCTGCTGCCATATTTTTTCAGAAAAGACATGCCTATGTAAATGCCCTAGTGTAAACAGGAGCCTTGTCTTTTTCTAGGTTGGGGTAGGGAGCTCTTCTAAGGGAGAGGACTTGGAGATGAAGGATAGAAGAAAGGATAGAAGAACACAGCAGCTCTTTTTAAAGTATAGTTTTCAGAAACACACAGAATAATTGCACCATGAAATCTTGTTCATGGCTGATTTTCGTCTGAGCGTTGGGTTTGCAGGTTTGGTTTCTTTGTTTAGGGTTTGCAGGTTTGGTTTCTTGCGTGACGCAGGTATGGCGGTGGGGCTGGGTGGGGGGGAGAGCCTGTTGATGAGGGGACAGAACAGAGCTGACAATATTTACTTGAGCACACAGAAGGGTGAAGTGTTTATTAAAAGTCCTATTAGATACTGCTTGTTGGACAGTGACATCGCAAAGCTTGCAGAGAGGAGGGCCAAACACCACGCAGAAGAGAACAAATACAAATAAAAAAATGGACTTGGGGAGGAAAATCTTTCACTAACGTTAGCTTTTCTGTAAAACTTGGCTCACTCTCCTAAATTTACCTAAGTTTGGGCTTGGGTCAGGTAACAGGCCAAATTCTGTCCTCAGGTAGTGGCAGGGAGCTTCCAGAGAAACAAACTGGAACCAAAGACATGCTTCCTGGACAAGGTCTGCTGCGCAGGAAGCAAAGCTGCAGGTCACCTTTTCGTTCATAAAGTGCCCAGGCAATTACACAGAGATGAAAACGGACCACGTGAGAATAGAGGACTGTTTCTTTTCTGTGCGTAAAAATAAAACAACAATGCCATTTTCACTGGGATTTACAAATGTGTGTGTTGTTTAAGAGCAAGGGCTTTGGAGTCAACGCTTGCAACCTTAAAACCTCAATTTAATCGTCTCCTTCATAGCTATGTGATACTGGACAAGTTGCTTCACTATTTTTTTAAATTACTTACTGAAATATCTCTAATCTTTTACTTCTCAAGAATGAGCATGGATTACTTAAGGAAAAGAAATTAACTAGGGCTGGAAATAAGAGTGATTTCCTGGAAGTGCTTTAGCGATACAACCTTTACGTAACAACATCTGCCGCCATTTACTGAGGGTCTAATATGTGCCAGGCATTTCAGAGACATTATTCTAATCATTGTACTACCCCGCAGGGTTAATACTATTATTCCCAGCTTATAAAATGAGAAAACTGAGGTTCAAAGTAGCGAAGGAATTAGACTTGGTCTCTAAGCTGATAAACGGCAAAACCATTTAGGCACATTTCTTACCTCATTTCTCTCTCTCTCTTTTTTTTAAGGGCTCCAAAATTTCCCCTCCCTCTCTGATTCCTCTTTTCTTTTTTTTTTTTTTTTAAAGATTTTATTTATTTATATGACAGAGAGAGACACAGCGAGAGAGGGAACACAAGCAGGGGGAGTGGGAGAGGAGAAGCAGGCTTCCCACTGAGCAGGGAGCCCGATGTGGGGCTCGATCCCAGGACCCTGGGATCATGACCTGAGCCGAAGGCAGATGCCTAATGACTGAGCCACCCAGGCGCCCCTGATTCCTCTTTTCTTAATCCAACTCCAGATCACAACTATAGTGGGAGCCTCCTTGCTTCCTTCTTTCCCTTCTTCAGCCAGCTTAACTTTCCTAAGACCACTATCCCCACCTACTTCCTGGTGCCATTGACCCTGATACTTCTCCTTCATATGGCCTGACTTGAGTAAGCCCTGTCCTCAGCTCCACTGCTCCTATCAGACCCACCGCCACCATCAACGCCATCATCATAATGGCAGTAAATACTTAGTTAGCACTTTGCTAGGTGCCGGGTACCTTATGAGCTACGCACTATTCTTAGCCCCATTTTAGAGATGTGGAAACTAGGTCACTGGAAAGTTACATGGCCCACCAGGGAACCGAGTAAGTGGCAGAGATGGAAAGCTAGTCCCAGCAGCCTGGCTCCAGAACCCTCGGTCTAACCCGATGCTAAACTGCCTCCATAGCCCTGAAGGACCCAAAGTAAGTTCTGATTCCAGCAAGTGAGTCTGAGCAGGAGAGAAAAGGATTTGTTTAAACAGTGGGGAAATATGTTTTAGAATGTTTGAAATAAAATTGCTTTCTTTTTATTGAAAATGTACAATTTTTTTAATCGCTATGGATAAAATTATTTTTTAGTGGGCTAGCCTTAGGAACATTGTTTTTTATGGGAACATAAATTCTGAGTCCCCCCCCCCAAAAAAAGACTGGAACAGGCTGTTGATTTCAGGGTAAAGTTAAAGTGGGGGAAACAGGAAAAAAGGGGGGAAACAGGAAAAAAGGGGGAAAATGAGACCCTTCAAATTCCTGGTAGATACAAATCCTGCACAGCAGAATGCAATCTGGATAATATATCCCAACTTTCTAAATGTGCTAAAAATAAATGTAAATGGTTCATTAGAGCTAATCTGGCAGCCAAAAGTGAATATTAATAACATAGAGGATCAATAAGATGCCTAGCAAAGAACAATGGATTAACTTGGTTCTCAAAATAGCAAAATTTGTGTAGGCCAAGGAGGAAGCAATGGGACAAAAGGCAGAGTCAGAAGAGAAATTCATCTGTTCTTTCTACAACGCAAGGGATTGAGAATAGAAAAGAAAGTGTGCCCAACTCTTTTTGGCTCTGCCCACTCTATAAGCAGTTTCATCAATTTTTACCTTTCCCTCCCTGTCTCCAACTGCCACTACCAACTCAATAGAAGAATGTATAACCCTAGTTCAAATACAGGTCAAGATGACTATTATAAATATTATGAGCTTATGCTATTACTTTCTCCCTCCGTTCCTGTCTCATGTGCTCTATTTAAGTAAAGGACTGCACATGGTAGTTTTTACCCAAGGTATATTCAATGAAAAAAAGGGGTTCCACAGTCATATAAATCTGAGAAATGCTGCATGATAATCCCCCTTTTAAGATACTGAAGGCTTTCTGAAGTCTTTCAAGAAAGGCACCTGTTTAACATATGTAACCCAGTGTTTCCCAAGCCTTTTGGCCACATAATCCTTTTTACCTAACTCCTATTAACATCTTTGTGCATAATGAAGATACAAACACTGGTCCACTGGTCCACTGGTCCGGAAGGAGGGCAAACAAAATTCCCATCTTTCCTTCTGGTGTGACTTAAGGAAAAGTCACCACACTTCCCAGGACTTCAGTTTCTTTGGGGAGCTGGACCACCTGACCAAGGCTACCTGGACGGAGGCTCCGTCCAGCCACATGGTTCTAAGAGTATCTTCAACTCATCTGCTGAAATGTGCATGGTCAAAAGCATGGAAGTTGGCCTCTGCGGCGCACTCTAGACCAGCTAGCTCCCTCCTGCTGGGCCCACACCTCAGAAGCGCCCCACATCACCCAGAGGCAGCCTAGACAATGGACTCTTTTAGACCCTTGACATTCAGTCCTTTATGACCAGGCTGAGCACTAATATTGCAAAGGCTGTTTTGGGGGTTTAAGTGGAGGGAGGGAATTTGTAGGGAATTGTTAAAACAAGCTTACATTTGTTCTTTGAAACATTTGCTGGCACTTAAACATGGCTTTTAAAATAGTTTCTTGTGCTTTTTCATTTAAATATGCAAGTTTAATAAACATTATTCACCCAAAACAGAGAAATGAAGCAAACTCTTAAAACTGATTCTTTAGGCCTACATTCTTTGGCTACATTCTCAGCTGATTTCACTTGAAATGCTGTTAATCCTGACATTTCAACTTTCTTTTGGAAAAATTGTCACAATCCAGAGGATTATTCCTAATACTGAAAAATACAACTTTTATACAGTTTCGCAAAATTATTTATCTTTTACTTTTATTTCTATATTTTTCTCCTTTAAAACAGTCTAAAGAAGGGCGCCTGGGTGGCTCAGTTGGTTAAGCGACTGCCTTCGGCTCAGGTCATGATCCTGGAGTCCCGGGATCGAGTCCCGCATCGGGCTCCCTGCTCAGCAGGGAGTCTGCTTCTCCCTCTGACCCTCCCTCCTCTCATGTGCTCTCTCTCTCTGTCTCTCATTCTCTCTCTCAAATAAATAAATAAATAATCTTTAAAACAGTCTAAAGAAAACTAAGGGTTATCTGTCTACAAGTTGAAGTTGACTTTATTTTTTTGTTTTTATAGCTAGGGCATGTTAGTGATATAACAGCAATCACTACCACTATTTAAGTGCCTAGTATGTGACAGACTTGATTCTGAGCAACGTGCATACATGTGCATTAATTAATCTGAACAACAACCCTATAAGATAGGTACTATTATGATCCCAATTTTACAGATGTAGGAACTGCGATGCAGAGAAAATGAGTGACCTGCCAAGGTTATACACTACTAGTCAGTGACAGGGTTGAGATTGGAATCCAACTTTAATCACTACCTTCATCACTAGGCTATCCTACTTCTTGCTTAAATTTGTAAAACAATAGAACCATTGCCATAAAAATGTACAAACTGTTAAGGGACAGGTGTGGAGTTCCTTAAACTCCATGATACCATGAAAGAAAAAGGAATCTCTGACCTCTTGGTTCTACTGAAGTCAGGGGGAAAGGCCTGACGTATCAGGAAGGATAGGGGTTAGATGGAGGAATGCACATTTTGTCTGTTCAATGATGTGATGCTGGCTTACCTAAGGAGGCTGTGAAATCTCCTTCCCAAATACTTAATCAAAGTGAGAGAACCCTCTGAAATATTCTGAAAAAGTTCTCATGGAAATTAAAATAGACTAAGTTAACTGTCTTGTGCCTCACTACTCTAATTCCTTCCTGGGAGTACTCTAGGATTATCTTTCCAAGTCATTAAAAGCATGTTTGTCAACATGTTAAGGTGGCGGGTTGGGTGGGGGTGGGGGGCGGAGGCACGGAGAGGGCAGGAAGCAGGGAGATTAAAAAATTTAGGAGACATGTAACATACGACTTTGTCCCAATCCTGTGAGTGACACAGACCAGCTTGCAAAAGGCTTTTTTTTTTTTCTTTTTAGGATAACTGAGGACATCTGATTATGGACTGGTTATTAGATGATACCAAAGTGTTACTGTTAATTTTGTTAGGTCTAATAATAGCACCATGGTTATAGGGGAAATCTCCCTAAGTTTTAGAGATGCATTCTGAAGTAAATGAGGGTGAAATGACATGATGTCTGAGATTTTTACTTTGACCAAAAAAAAAAAAAAAATGAGAGAGAGAGGAGACTAGATGAATGAAGCGTGGCAAATCTTGATAATCGTTGAACTGTTCTGAGGAATGGAACATAAGGCATCCCTAGACTGTTCTCTCTGCTTCTGCCTGTGTTTTGCAATTTTCAGGATAAAATACATTAATAAAAAATATGAGGGATGCTTCCTGATGAAAAGAGATAGATGATAGGTAAAACACTTAAAAAAAAACCAAAAAAACTACTCTAGAAATAGCCAGGTATACGCCTGGGTATGGAGTTCAGCTGTCCTAAGAACTGAGGCAGGAGAAAGAAGTCACAATGAAACGGAGGGGCACAGGGCAACGATGGAGCAGAGAAAGATGGGGAGTAAAGCACCACAGTCGGGTGTTTCAGGGAGATCATAGAGGACTAGCCTGTCAGCTCTCATTTTGCTACTTCTGCTTCAACTTGCTTTGAAAGTGTGCTTCTCACCCAGCACTCTCACTTACTGTTTGAAAAGTACTAAGTAAAATGAGCTTGCTATCCCTGTTTACCTTTTGCACTTGGTGTTTATTAAGATTTTATTTATTTATTTATTTGTCAGAGAGAGAGAGAGCGCACAAGCAGGGGGAAAAGCGGGCAGAGGGAGAATCAGGCTCCCTGCTGAGCAGGGAGCCGGATAAGGGACTCAATTCCAGGACCCTGGGATCAGGGCCTGAGCCAAAGGCAGACACTTAACGACTGAGCCATCCAGGCGCCACTGCACTTGGTGTTTATAATCTCATCCACAGATTGGCTCTCAGTTCTTAGGAGTGATTTGATTATTGAGAGGGTGTGTGTGTGTGTGTGTGTGTGTGTGTGTGTGTGTGTGTGTGTGTGTGTGTGTGTGTGTGTGTGTGGTCAGCTCCTCCTTCATCACAGTGGTTATAAGATACATCCTTGTCTTTTATCCACTGGGTAAAAGACCTTTATTTTAAGACCAAGAGCCAAATTTCTATTTGGCATTCCAGTTGTGCTGAATATACATCCATCTTCAGGACAGGTAATATCCCTCAATAATTAGGAAATAAGTTTTTTTTTCAAAGAAAATGACCACACACCTAATCATTATACTTTCTCTAAGTACCTTTACTAGAGGCTCATCAAAACATATTACAATGCAAATAAAAACCTTTAGAGACAGGAATAAACACTGAACAAATTAGTTGGTCAGACTCAACAAATACTGTATTTTCTAGCATCCTCTTCCCCAGCCGCCCCTCCCCCCCGCAAAGACAACCACTGATATATTTTGTTTCTAAACATACACTAGGTTTTTCCTTTGAATCATGTGCTATGGTAAATTCTGCATCCAAGTTTTCTCACCTAACATTAAATATAAATGTTTTTACTGTTCTAATTCTTCATAAACACCCATTAATGGCTGGAGAATAGCCCATCAAGTGGAGACAGTAAACTTTTCTCAAATTTTCCCCAACTACTGGACATCAGGGTGTTGCCATGGTTCAGTACTATAAATAATACTCTAATGGATGTCTTTACCTGCAATATTCTCTACATAATTTGTAGATTTCCACAGGATTAATCCTTAGACTGTAACAAAAAGCTAAGAAAAGTATCTAGCAGTTTATCTTAAAACAAGAAAGACAAGAATAATTTTAAAAAGGTCCCACGGACAGGTGAGTTTGCACTAGATAAGCCCCGTGTCCTTACTCCATCATCCGTGGCTCACACTGTGTGCTTGAAGAAAAACGTCACTCTGTCTTGTTGCTTCTCGGTTGCAGGCGGTGTTATCCTTGATCGAACCCTCGTCCCTTCCCCTAAATGTTTCTTGCTCCCGTTGCTTTTCTTACCCTGTCACAACATGAATTTGCGGTCCTGACTCTTCTATTTAGAATTTCATCACTCCTTTGCTTGCTCCCACCGCAGATTGCCTGCGCCTCTGATGCGGCGCTTCCCTCCTTCTCCCTCATGGTACATTTAGTTGTTTGCACTGTGTGTCCGTTGAGTCTCTCTATGTCATCTTTTCATCCCCTACAGTGCCTGGGACTGTGCTCTGCCGAGAGTAAACACTGTCAGCACATTTGCTGACTTGAATCAAATTATTAATGTCATTTTGTCCTTCAGCGGGTTAGCTCCCTTAACACTGTCCTCTGCCCCACCCAGTGCTTAAAAACACGTATCTATCTAGCTTCTACAAGTTTAATGAATGTGCTGTTTACATCCTTTCCTAGATAATAAATGAAGATGTTAAATAAGACGGTGCTGAACACAGATTCCCATCCCCTTCTAGACTCAATATATTGCTATTTATCATTACACTTTTAGTCCTTCAGGCAATTTTCAATCAATTTGACATATTCAAGTCAATTTGAATTCATTTTCTGAACTAGATTTCATGAAACCTGGTATCAATTCTTCCATTAACGTCTGGATGTATTTAGAAATAATAATATATCTAGTGCACTCTTGTCCATTTGCTTTCAGATTTTCGAAAAAAAAATCAATTAAGTTGGTCTAACAGGAAAAGCTTTATAAATATATGTTGTTTGTGGCTCATCACTCTAAATCCCCTAGATGTTCATATATTTACTGCTCAAATGTTCTCTATGCTAGCCATGTAGTTTCCTAATTCATTTATTTATTCAACAGCTGCCTATGGAATACTTGTATGGGCAGGTATTGTGCTCGGAACAGGTTTAAAACTAATTCTATTTCAAAATAACCACTCAGGACCTCTTGTTCTGTGAAATATATAGGACAATGCTCTCTTAAGCTGTTATTTTTACTATATATTAGCAACACTGGATCATAGATGGGGCAGGAGGAAGAGAGAAAGGAGTCTTATTGGTAGCTAGGATAAATAGGTTCCTGGCTAAATATGGGCGAAAGTAGCTAACATAAAATATTAGAATGAATCTGTGCTTTGATTATCTGTGATATCCCTGCTAGCAATGCTCTGGACAATTTAGAATTCTCTCTCTCTCCCCGCCCCCCCTTTCTCTCTCGCTATTCTTCATAGTTTCCAAAGGAGAGCTTCTATATTTTGATGAATTCATTACTACTTCCATTAACACTGGTTAACACATCATCCAAGACCTTGCCTATTTATTCGTTTTCTTCTTTTTTTTTTAATGAAACAGGTCTTCATTAGTGTTTAATTATCCTTATTTATCTTCTTAAAGGCCAGTTTTAAAAAGCAGTTCAGAAGCTCAGCCATTTGCCATCAATAGCTCAGTCATTTGAGCATAATCATTAAGCTTATCTCCCTATTCATTTAATGTGAGGCTTCCTTTATCTCTGGTATGCCTTCCTTTCTCTTCTTTATTATGTTTGTGTTATTACCCTCTGCACCACTGATCACCATAAATACTTCTTGGTTGTAACTCTGGAACCTCTTTGATGATTCATGTTCTCCTGTAAGAGTCCTACAGACAGACTTCATTTATTCTTAGGTTTCTCCTTTTCTTTTTTCTTTCCTATTTTTGCACAGTTGTGATTGTCACCTGGATATTGCTTCTGGTTTTTCCAATAATGTCCAGCCTTTGTGGTGAAACCATGGGCCCTGAGTGAAGCACCTGCTCAATTTTACAAGGTGACAAGTGCTGCAGAACTACAGGACCCAGCTCACTGGACAGATACCACCTTTTCAGTAAAACCCAACCCTGCTCAGCACAGTACAAGATGAAGGCTAATTAAGCAGGGGAAAGGGGAGATGATCCCGATTTGTGAGCTTCCCACCTCAAAATAGTACACTTAGTCATTTCTAGCGATGGTTCTCTCTTTGATCCCGGCATTGCAATTAGGACAACTAATTACTTCTCTCACTTATCAGTTATGCCTCAAAGACCACAAACTAAGAGAAACACTAACTTGTCTTTTGTTTCTGGGTAATATCAATGCTTATCTTTGGAAAGTATATCGATACATTCACTCTTTCTCTTTTTACCCCTTTTTTATTTGTGTGGTTTCTGAATTTGTGGCTGGTAATTGTTAGGCTAATTTAATTACCAACTAGTTTTCACCCTTTATTGTAGCATAGAAATACATTTTTTAAAAGATTTTATTTATTTGAGAGAGAGAGCGTGTGTGTGCATGCACGCACAAGCGCGGGGTGGGGGGGCGGGCGGCGTGGGGCTGAGAGAAGAAGAAGGAGAAGCAGACTCCCCGCTGAGCAGAGAGCCCAATGTCGGCTCAATCCCAGGACCCTGGGATCATGACCTGAGCAGAATGCAGACACTTAACCGACCGAGCCACCCAGATGCCCCCAGAAGTACATTTTTTTAAATAGCAAAAATTTTAAGAAAAAGATTGATTTTAAAGAGTCCAACTAAGAAGCAGCCACAAACTAGAGGGAAAAAGGGCTTATTGCTATATTACTAAGTGGAATACAATTTGCAAATATTACATCTATCGCTCTGGATACTCTTATTATTTTAGAAACTTTTTAAAAATGGGACATTTAAAACACACTGGAATACAAGTAGATTAACAACAGAACTTCTCCAATATTCTTCCAGTGTTTACTCATTCTATGATTTAAATATTTATTCCTCAAATATAGCCAGTGTGTGTGTCCATATGAAATCATTAGAACACTGGACCTTCAGCTCTCCTCTGAGGGTCAAAGCTGAGATTTTGTGTATATAATATTATTATAGAAAGAATAAATATTTAAAAATGAACTAAGTAAATTTTTTTCTTTTGCTTATAGGCTACCACAGAGAACAAAAAGTTTCACACTGGTTCAAACTCTGAGGAAGTTTGTGCCTTTATGTGAGGGGACTATAAAATTATTAGAGGATAGGCAACAAACCCTATGAGCCCGTCACAATTCTGCCACTGAAATTGTGTTATATTAAATTTTGATTCAAATAAGTAATCCATCAGCAAAGGCTTCGCAATATTAGTTCTACAAAGATTTTCAATGAATGACATTGTTAAAGTGGAATTTAACTTAAATTTTATAATAATCCTGTAGCAGTGGCATGGAAACTTATATCCATAAATTTTAAAGTTTCATAGGGTTAGTCATGATATTTTGGAAATGACAAGATTAGTTTAGTCAGAAACTTCCTTCTACCATCTTTACTTGCCAAGATGCCATCTGAAAAATTTCTTCTTTCACAAAGATGTTCCTTCTCTCCAAACTGAATGTGATCTCTCCACCCTCTGAACTATGCTCAAATTCTCACACAGGACTATTTCCAACCTTGCTTGATTCCTCACTCCCAAGCCCAACTGGAAGTAACTGTATCAGCAACTGAAACTAACTTTGCAGATTCTGCCCTGGCTGATTGGCCAAGTGCCTTCCACAGCGGGTGCTAAATAAATAAAAACTGTCCAAAGAAAAAGTGAAACTTCAGATCCTAACTGTAGCTCAGCCTCAGATCTGCCTCAGTCTTTAATGAAACAGGTCTCATTTTCCTACCCACCAAACAGTAGTCCCATAGCTCTAGTTGTATCTAGGTGAATTTAGATCAACAGTTCTAGAGTCATAGAATTGGAAAGAGTTCTAGATTAGCCCAACCCAATCGTTTTAAAGGGGTTAAAGGGGCTTTCATCAGAGTTGATGCTCAAATTCAGGCAGCACTGAAAGTGGCTACTCTGGCCTATTTTTGCAGCAGAATGACCAGGTCTTGGAATCTTTTGAACCTCTAGCATTGAATGAAGAGTGATTTTAATCTAAATGAAAATGTCAAACTTCAAATTACCCTGTTTCCAAGGAGACTGAAACTGTTAAGTTATACACACTTAAACCAGATACTTAATACCATCTCACTTTTCCATTCAGCTCTTCACCAAGCCTAAGCGGGCTCAAAGTCCTCTGACTATCAAAACTGTTACTTATCTGAAAATAATCTCTATTGCACACTACACAAACGGAAGAATCCTAGACACACACATGCATTGCTGGCACAAATAAGTAAACTGGTATAATCTTTCTGAAGGGCATCTGGCAACATGTTTTAAAAGATTTTTAACATGGGAACCCTCTTCAACATGTCAATGTCATTTCTAAAGATTCATTCTAAGGGAAAATTACTAGAGATCTAGGAATATGATCAATTTTTATTCTTCTTTCTTTGCACTTTTGGATGCATTCCAAGATTTATTAAAATGAATTTATGTCATTTCTGCCATTGGGGAAAAAACTCTCATTGTTTATAAATAATGAGGGAATTGGGGCACCTGGGTGGCTCAGTCAGTTAAGCGTCTGCCTTCGGCTCAGGTCATGATCCCAGAGTCCTGGGATCGAGCCCCGCCTCAGGCTCCCTGCTCAGTGGGGAGTCTGCTTCTCCCTCTGCTGCTCCCCCGGCTTGTGCTCTCTCTCTAAAATAAATAAATAAATAAATAAATAAATAAATAAATAAATAAATAAATAAATAAATAAATAAAATCTTTATTAAAAAAAAAAAAGAATGAGGGAATGGAACTGGCTGTTTACCCTCCAAAATCCCGTTAGCTCTCATACTCTGGTTGATTTTTTTTTTTTTTTGGTCAAAGGTTATAGAAAGGGAGAAATTGTGTTTCCTGGAAAAGGACACCAGCTTGTAACAGTAAACAGATGTTCAGAGCATTAGTTGGTGTGAGAATTTTCAAAAAATTAAAGAAGAATAAGGATCCAGCTGACCCTCTTCTTCCCATGTGGATTTCACATAATCAATAGACCTAAAAATACTTATTGAACACATCCTATGACCAGCACGCACTGAGAGATATGCAGAAACAAACCTCAAGCGTGTTTTCTTGGCCTTCATAACTATCAGTGTCTTGCAGCAATGACATAAGCCCAAGAAAAGACCATGAATAAGAGGTAGTCAGTAATTTCTAAATACAAAATATAGGAATTTGAAAAAGGGAGGAGCTCATGCAGAACTAGATGAGAGGAAAGGCTTTGCAGAGAAGAAAGGATTCAAGCCTTGAAAAAGAGGTAGAGCATGAAGAAGCAGAGTATGGGAAAGGGCCTACCAGGTAGGTATAGGGGTGTAAATAAAGGTATTCAGGGCCTCGTGCTCATGAGTCATTTCAGATGTTTCACCTATAGGATAAAGCTGAAACCCACAGCACAAGAAGCCCTTCACAATCTCACCTAAACTCCTGGCTTCAGTTCTCACTGGCATACTGAATTTCTCTCCATTTTCTGGTTCCTTGCCTCTGTTCTTCCCTTATTTCTCCACCTGTAAACTCCTACAGATTTTAAAGTCCAGCCCAAATATCACCTGCCTCATGAAGCCTTTCCCTGGATGTCCACAGAGTTTGTTACATTCTCTTCTGCTCGTGCTTTTATTATAGCTCCTTTCAACGAAAGAGCATAATGACTCTGCTTATGATCCTGCCTCCCCTGTTTGACTGTGGACTCCACAGGCCCAGGGGCCATAGACTTTGTTTTGTTTTCCAAACTTTGCATTACTAGTTTTGAGGAGAGTGTCAAAAGAACTGCTGCCAAACGAACAGATAAGTAAATGAATGAACGAATTTAATAAAAGTGAAAATTGGAAGACAGCGTGAAGAAAGACTTTACTGGTTTTGAGTGGTAGAATGCTGAGAAACAAGGGTCAGAAGGCAAGGCTGACTGGCCCAGGCTGAAAGGCACCTTGAGTCTCTACTAACATATGATCATCTGTCACCGAATCCTCACTGGGCATCTACTCTGCCAGATGCTCTATAAAGCAGCTCAGCACAGGGGCCAACAACACTGAGTCTGGAAATCAGAACATCTGGATTCAAACCAGCTCTCATGCTTCCCAACTCTGTGATCTTGGACAAGTCACCTAACCAATCTCTCCAGATCTGAGTTTCCCTGCATGTAAAATGGGTATAACTACAGTACCCATCACACAGGGCTATCAGGAGGATTAAATAATTTACGTGTAAGAACTATGTAACTGTTCAAATGTTGGCAAGGCACCGAGTGTAAAATGAAATGGTATCTGCCTGTATTAAGCAATGGTTTGAGAATTTAATTTTTCTTCAATCCTACTTTTTTAAAAAAATAATCTCTACACCCAACAGGGGGTTCAAACTCATCACCCAGAGATCAAGAGTTTCATGCTCTACCAACTGAGCCAGTCAGGTGTCCCCTCAACTCTTATTTAAAAATCTTTGTAGGACATATTAAATGATTCACCTGCCCTTGAAAATACAAAGCCTAAACATAAACAAATTGTTTTTTCAGGACTAAGCATCTTGCAACAGGTCTCCTAGTCATCATTACATATACAGCTCTTCTCACAGTGTGGACCAATAATAGTAACGACAAGAATAGCTTCATATGGCACCTGCGTATTTACAACAGGCTTCTATACCTTTCACAAGAATCCTGTGAGGTAAGACCACCAGGTACGGTGATAGAGGCAAGACTAGGAACCCACAATTTCTGGGACCTTGGCCAGGGCTCCAGCTGCTTACCAAGTGGCCTCACGGAAGAGACAAGCTGAATATAGACTGATCTCTAGTCTCAACCTGGAGGTTAATTCCTTCTAAATGAACATTTGATGTATGATAATTTAGTTGTGGTTTGGCTTGGACAGAAATGGAGTAGATTACAAAAAACTTTAAACTCTTAATAATTTGTTGAGGTTTTCCTGTTCAATGTTCACATACCTATAAATTCAGCTGTTCAGTAAATGAACAAACTTGTGTTTTGTTTTGGATTTGAAGGGGGGGCTAATAAAGAAGGCAGTTCTATCATTTGATTGTATTTGACTCCTTAATTGTCTAATTCCAATAAATTCCAGTTAATGATATATAACCAAATCAAATAATGCATTGGTAGGTGTCATCCACGGGTAGAGGGAGGCAGAGTAATGTTCGCAAACCCCACTGGAAAGCAATTACTATTCATAGATCAAAAATGCATTTAGTTGTCCAACAATATGAATCAAAGATCTTCAACAATATGAATCAAACCCTCAAAGATGTAATGTTTCTCTTCCAAATGAGTGAGATTGATAGTCCTTTTCGGATCTGATGTTTGAACCCAGGACCCAGATTTTCCCGTGTTTCATCCAGTAGTATAATTACTGGAATCACCACTTAATAAAATATAGGTTTTAAGAGACAAAAACATGTCTTTACCCCTAGGGAATACATGGAAGTCTTTCTATTAAAATGCTAATAGAACAATAAAGTTTAACACCAAATTGCTCCATCTAAGGTTGAGGGGTAGAGCTTTAGTTTAGTTCCTTTCAGAACACACTGGGTACCTTTGTGCTAGTTTTAGCCCGCTCTATGTCTTATTACGGAGTTCACAGTAGCACAGCTTAGTTGAGAATACACGGAGATGAACTCAAACCAGAAACAAAGCGTATCTACAAAAGGGAATGGATTGCATAGGAAAGTAAGGATCGGGACATGTTACTTTTCCAAACGGCTTGTCCCTGCACTACAGCCTTATGCTGTTAATAGTATTTCTGCTGTTAACTGAGCTTAATACCCTGCCAGTCAAGGTTTTCATTAAATAACAAGTACGTGTGTTTTTCTAATGCGGTCGAGGCCCATTCTAGCACAGTATGTGCTAAAACGAGGCAAGGGGATAATCTACCGACTGCCCAGGCATGGCCCGCTTTTGCCTGCTTTCCTAGATTCATTTGCAGCAGGAAGACGCGGCGGTCGGGGGGAAAGATGTACACAGAGACCTCAGTCACCCAACATGCAGGAACGTTAAGTGTTTACCTGCTACATCTTCCTTGTCGGGGAGAACGACACAGAGGATGAAAGAGCTACGGTGATTTCAGACCTGCCCCTCCTGAAATAGCCAGGCCGCGGCTGTGCCACACAATGACCCTTTCAAGTCGGGTGCTGAGCCCGATCGGCACCTTTGCCTCGACCCCTCTGATGGCTGGGTGCAGACTGCACAGTGCACCAGCTACTCCGAGCGCGGGGCCGGCAGGTGCTCCTTGAGCGGAAGGAACAGAGATGATGAGAAGGAGCAGCTTCCCATTTTCCACCTCAAATGCCGCCAGTATGCTCCAGCCCTCCTCTGCCCACTCCAAGTGAGATGCCCTTTCTTCCTACCCATCTCTACCTCACAGTCACACGAGAATCATTTGCTTAAAAGTGGCTCGTCGACTCAAATCATCATGCCTTCTCTAATTCTGTTCCTGACAGGTGGTGCCCTAGGGCTGATCTCTAGACTCGGGCTCTTGGGATGTATTTTAGGAGACATCTGGAAGTGGGGAAGGAGAAATGGGGAGGGGTTGGTCAAAGGGTACAAAGTTCAGGATGCAAGATGGATGAGTTCTAGAGATCACCTGGACAATATAAGGGCCTGTAATTAAGTATCATACACTTACATAGACTTACCAAGAGGGTAGATCTTATGTTAAGTGCTCTTATGACAAAAGGGAAAAAAAAACATTTTTAAAGATTTTTCTTATTTATTTGACAGAGAGAGAGAGAGCATAAGCAGGGGAGGGGCAGAGGGAGAGGCAGAGAATCTCAAACAGACCCCAGCTGAATGTGGAGCCCCATGCAGGGCTCCATCTCACACCCCCAAGTTCATGACTTGAGCCAAAACCAAGAGTCACGAAGCTCAACCAACTGAGCTACCCAGGCGCCCCCAACCCCAGGAAAAAAATATTTTAAAAATCTTCTTTTAAAATAAAACAAAGGGTGGAAGGAAACTTTTGGAGGTGATAGATAAATTTATGGTCTTCATTGTGGTAACGGTCTCATGGGTGTATTCTTACCTCTAAACCCATGAAGTTGCATACATTAAATATATACAGCTTTTCTATGTCAACCATACCTCAATAAAGTGGTTTAAAAACAAAACAAAACAAAGGGAGTGGCTGAGTGGCTCAGTCGGTTAAGCGTCCACCTCTTGGTTTCGGCTCAGGTCATGATCGCGGGATCCTGGGGTCGAGCCGCAGGTCGGGCTCTGTGCTCAGGGGGGAGTCTGCTTGAGACTCTCTCTCTCTCCCTCTCCCTCTGCCCCTCCCACTGCTCATGCTCTCTCTCTGTCGCCCTCACTCTCTCTCTCTAAAATAAATAAATAAATCTTAAAAAAAAAAAAAAGCAACGACCACACCCGGAAGACGGCATTGCTCAGGAGCATGACACAGTGCATGCTGTGATTATAGCCGTTCCCCTGGGCTCCTCAACCCCACTGTCCACCATGAACTGAGACTTGTTTCAACCACAGGAATATACATCATACTGATACTGTCACAAGTTCCTTGTCACATGCCTGGTCATTCGCAAGGATCCCAAGCATAAGCTGAGATCACTGTGGCCAACAGTGGGGACAACTGAAGTAGAAGACACTGTATTGTTTCACTGGCATCTCTTGGTCTGCTGCTGATTGTGTGATACAATTCAGTCAATTACTGGGAAAGTGAAGTACTAGGAGCCCTGATTTGTCTTTCCCAGAAAATCTCCAAAATCAAGGCTGTTTACCGTGAAGCACTATAAATGACTTTTGACCATCTGCTTTAAAAAAAAAAACAAAAACGGGACTACAAGTGATTAAGAAGTTCCTTGACTGAGGTTTTCATGTGAATCTCTGACACATTATTATCTTTCTGCTCTAAAACTGGAGTTTGCACTTTAAACAGAGATTTCAATAAATTAATGCATTAGCTAAGAAGAAATGGAGTCAATTTAAATGACTAAGCAAATGACCTGAATATTATTTCCTCTAAACAGTCTAAGCAACATAAAAAAGAAGATGAATACAAAAAGGCATCTGAGTAATGCCCTATGTCTACAAGATTGCATCGAAGCAGAGCGTGTCTCAGGGCGACATGACTCATGGGAAGCCTGCGGCTTCGATTCTGAGCAAGCACAAGCACAGCTCGCCCAGCACAAAGCTAACTAGTGTTAGTTACACAGCTAACTAGTTATCCGGGCTACCCATGGTCGAAACATAACCGGGCATACGTCTGCCTTCAGTAAGACAAGACCCACTGAGCTTAGGGGTGACCTAAGATACATGTATTCCGAGGCGTGTCAAACTGTACTTTTCAGAAAATCATTTCGTTTAACTAACTCTCAGCAGGCATCCCGACTAGACATAATCTATGAGGGCCTTTTGTCTCAGGCTGCACCGTTCTGCTGTATGGGGCTCTCTTTGCAGTGATAATTGGTCTGGCTGTCCATTCCACCCATCAGGTGATAGAAAACTATCAATCAGGCTAAATGCAATGTGAGAGAAGTCTCTTTAGCCAATTAGTCAGTAATGAGAACATTAGCCACAATATCTTCTGCAGAGGGCACCTTAGCCATTCCACTAGAGTCTGAGAAGAAGACACTCTCTGTGTGATTAATAGAGATCACAGGATGCTTCAGAAATTCTACATGGGTGAAGAAGAGAATCAGAGAGAAATGCATTTGGAAATGTGAAATGTTTTCAATGGCATCAAGTGCGTTTCTGCAAAAGTACTCCAGAAATACAGAACCAAGCAATGTCAGAGCTGGAAGGATCGTGAAGATAATCTGATCCAACTCCCTCAGTTTACAAATAAGGCAGGGAACAAACTGACTTGTCCAAGGTCACACAGCTGGCTGGCAAAGGTGCACCTCTCATTGCTCTAAATAAAAATTTTAGCGCTGCGGAAAACAAACAAAAGGCAACACATCAATATGGAGAGAATCCTACATAGCTTGTGATATTTTTATATGTCCTTTATCTCCACTGAAAGTAAGGATCCTGCGTTTTACTTCCCTGGCTTCCTAGGGCTGTAGAGGGTGTCTGGAGGAAGTACTGCATGTGGATTTAGGGCAGTAACATGTAAGCCAGACTGTCTGGATCCATAATGCCAGCTCTACAACTTACTAGATGTGTGGCCTTGAGCAAGTGCTACACTCATTGTACCTTGGTTTCCCCATCTGTGAAATGGGAATAATAACACATCTGCCTTGCAGGGTTGTTAGGAGGATTGAAAGAGTTAGTCAGTCTACGTAAAACACAAAGAACAGATACTGCAAACTCAGCTGTTGTTTGGGAAGGTGCTCTTGGGCTGGCAATGGCAATGACAGGGCTACTTCTATGTGTAGAGGAACAAGGCTAAGGTAAATTAGGGCAAAGGAAGCAAAACCTTCTATAACCTTCATCAGGATGAGGTGTGAGGGAATGACTCAAAGAAGAGTAAATTCCAAAGGGAGAGCCAAGGTCAGGCTAGTGTGGTTGAGACAGTTATCTGTGAACGTATCGCTGAAGTTTTGGGTGATGATGTCATAACACCCCACCTGCCTGCTGGAATGCTCCTGAAGAGGGTCCCCTGGGCACGTTCAGGTAGAAATCTGTGTGCCCACTCCCACCTGCAGCCCACCTGTCACGGGGCCACGTCCCAGGTGACTGCGCAGAGGGAGCTTTACTCTCATGCACATGAGCGGTCTCAGAGCTCAACACGCTTTGGTCAGAAACATCGCCATTCTCTGAGTCGCCAGGCCCTGGCCTTGGGGGCGACTTCACCTCTTCCAGAGGCTTCCCTCACCTGCTCCTCCCACTGGCCTCGCGGCGCTGTAGGCACAGCCCTCACACAGCACAGGTCCTGCTGCGGCGTGTCACTGCGTGTGACGTACACAGCTCCCCGGTCCACAGCCGACCTTCCTACTCCGCAGCAGTGCCGCTTGAGTGCAAGTTCAGGCAGGGGTTCGACAAAACGGCCACCTCCGTGGACCATCCGGTGTAACACAAACTAAGCAACAGAAGCTACCCGGATATGAAGTGCTAACGCGCTACTATAAAATACCTCTGAGACTTTTTTTTTTTTACCTTTTAAGGGCAAATATACTATACTATCATCACTACCATCATCACCCCCCAACCCCTCTCCTCCCGTCAAAAAAAAAAAAAAGAAAGAAAGAAAGAAAGAAAAGAAAAAAGAAAATGAGAGCAAAGGCTACGTCCTCTGCCACTTCTGGGGCAGAGGGACAAACAACGCACAGATACAAACACTCCCAGAAGCTAAACAGGTGCATGAGGAAATGGACTGCGTGAAGACACAGGCGGACAGACTGGTAAGACTAGAACGCACTCAGGAACCGAGCGTGTTGGGTGGGAAAGGCCCAGCAGAGAGGGAGGGACACTGCCTGGCTTCTGGCACTTTACCTCTATATAGTATGTATATCTGGTCTTAGAAAAACAGGGGGAAGGCGAAAGGGAGAGGGCTGGGGAGAGGGAGGAGCAGGGAGCTCACTTTGTAAGATCTTTGAAGGTAGGAATGCTTTTTCGTTTTCATTTGTGTCCCGTCATAGTGTTAAGGGCATCTCTCATCATCTGAATGAGTGAACTGACATTGGGTAGGAGACAAAGAGAAACAAAGAAATAGATCTTGAACTTCGGAGATACACTCAACACCTGCCTCAACTCCTGAGAGCCAGGTACTCATCTTGTGTGGTTTTCAACCACTGTACAGAATGCACGAATGGAATTCACCTTTAGGTAGAGGGTGAGGTACATCCCACCCGAAAATCCACATTTGATCTCACTCTCTCTCTCCCCCATACAAGGTTAATACGGTTGGTATCCACCAATTGGTCCATCCCTCCTTCCTCTAATCCTTCTGTGCCACATTATATCTAATATTTTGTTCAACAGAAATTAGAAACTTCAAAGCACACCCCCTCAAAAAAATCAACAATACACAGGGTAAAGAGCTTAACAAAAGGACATCATAATTTTGTGAAAAATGCAAATGCTAAATTACACACAGAGTAATTGCCATATTTATGTCTTTCATACTGACCTCATTTTGCCAGAGTATGGGAATCAGTGTCAGGAATGAACCCTTCACTGATTTAAATAGTATTCAAATATATATATTATGCATAATAATAGTCTTCTTCCACTATTACATAAACACAAAATATTACTATCCTTCTATTCTGGAGACGTTATGACAATCTGAGCTAATACATTTAATTCAACTCAAGTCCCTGAGAGAACAGAACTAAAATTACTATTTAGCAAGTGTATGATACATTCCACTTGTCTCTGAAATGCATTCTATGAAACCGTCATGGAAGAAACCATGGAATCACTGTGTTGTATGACACATTGTGAGTAAATTTTAAACTTTTATATTCCTGACATTTAAAATAAGACATTATTTTTCTTAGGCGGGAGTTATGTCCAATAATATGCAAGCTTTTCTATACAAACACATACCGAGGTACCCTAATTTTAGAGGGGCAAATTACACTACTTTGAGAGTGAGTCTTGAAGTACTGACTATGAATGACGGTAGTTCTACACATGCCACTGGGTAGATACACCTTGGCTGGTTCAGGTCCATGGAGCAGGGCAGAGGCAGACCGATGACCAAAGGACCCAAGAAGAAAGAGAATAAAAGAGATGGGAGAGAAGAGATGACAAGGCAGGAGGATCAACTATGTAAAAGTGAGGAAATGGAATTAACCACCTCCCCCCCACATCAGAGGAGTGATCTCACCTCTAGTCTTCTAGGATTGTTTAAGATGGGGAGAATATCTATTTTTTTTTAAAGTCAGACGATGATAAATCCAAAGAAAAACCATTCCTCTAGGATTTAACAGCAACATTGCAATCCCATCATCCACAGAGCTTGACTACTTCGCTAGAGATCTCTAACTAGAGGAGACCTTGGTGAGGCTGCATGGGTAGCCATCTTTCGTTCATGACATAGATGAATAAGGCAGCTGAACTTTCCTAAGGTCTTACTAAATGTAAGGTGGTGTTCAGAGCGCATATTAACTCATTTAACCCTCACAAAGCTCCTGCGTGATAGGAAATACTATTACCCATATTTTACCAACAAGAGGTAGGGAGTGTGCCCAAATCAGCCAGGCAATGGCAGAGTGGGATTCAGACCCAGCACTGTTAACCATTTCATTACTGAGTGAGTTAATAAATGAATGAATGCCAAAGCTATGCTGGTTGTTTCTAGCTGGTGGCTTTTAAGGTTGCTGGCAGAGCTGGTGGGTATCACGAAGAATTCTAAACAAACCCTGGCTCAACATACCATGCATCCCCCCACCGCACCCCTACCATGATCCAGTGTGTCCCTCTGAAAAGGGGCAAAATCAAAAGTGAGGTTCATGTCTCACTGTCTGACCCAGTCTCACAGGGACCACGAGACAAGGTTGTGTTGCAGGCAAGGGGTGACTGTAGAGCTTCCTGTGGGCCCCACGGGGCTTCCTGCTGGAGGACAGAGGATCTGTCCTGGTGCCCTGGCAGCATTCCAAGCTGGGCGCAAACCTTACATAAAGTTTGAAGTTTCAGTTAGTGGCAGGGTCTCCACTTCCTGTTCCTAGCTGTTGAGTAACAGTCTTGAACTTCACATCCCTGAGGTGTTTCAGGAACAGAGAGGGACCCAAATCTGATAAAACAGGTCTACCTAATGGGACAAAGAGACAAACCATTCAAATTCAGGACTGTTCCAAGAAGCACAATCGCACTAACCAGATGACAATTTGAACACGAAATGCATATTTTATGAATGTATTTCCCCTTCCCCTCTGCTTCTCACTTCTCTTCTCTCTTTATTTCTCAAGTCTTCATTTATGGATGCAGAATAGCAGGCATTTACATCAAATGTGCACTCATTTACCTAAGGCTCTGTTCAACACCTGGACCCCAGACAGAATTCTTTTCCTCACCCAGTTTCCACTGGTTCCCTATATTTGAAAAATGTGCTCTTTCAAAAGCCTTGATTTTTGGTTTATAAGGATGCTGAGGAACAGGACCCAGGAAAGCAATACTATAACATTTTCTAAACAGTCATCTGCGGTATTCGTGACCTTACAAAAATTTCTGGTGGTTTCTGACATCCAACTTCTTCCCTTCCCTGAACTCTCTCTGTCTCCCTACATCCTGCCACATATTTTGAGGTAAGTATCTTGGGCTAGTGAAGAATTTAAAAAGGAGAAAAGTGAAAATGTCTGACAACTGCAATGAATTTTTAATTTTAAAATTGCAGCGCTGTACGGAACATGTATTATACAAGTATACGCTGTGTTTTAATCAGATCAACTGTGCCCACCTAGATTTAGCTCTCGGGAAAATTCTAAGAAAGACAACACTCTCCATCAGTTTAAAATAGTCTATTGTGACAGGAAAGGACCTTGAAAATCAGTGAAGACTCATAGATAGAACCAGTTTCCCCTCTAGGGAAAATCAGTGAATATAAATTCATTAAGGTAGTTAATTCCTCCATGTAAACAGCTCCTTACATCACTGTTACTACTTTGAAAAATCAGCAGCCTTTTCTAACGAACAGATTGTAGAACCTACAGTGAAAAGACTTGAGTTCTAATTACTCTCCTTGGAAAAAGAGAATAATAATACATGTTCTTTTTCCATGGGGATGGAATAAATAAGACAAATGGGTAAAAATACTTTTAGTTCTTCTGGGTAAGGCGCTACCTAATCCCAAGATAGTTCTGTAAGCAAGAAGAAAATAGACTGGTGTGTTCTCTGCAGTTTCAACGAGGGCTATGGGCCCAAAATGTTTTAAAAGCAGAAAACTGTTAACACTGGAGATACTGTCAACATACATTTCCCTCTGGTTAAGAAAAGGAAAGAAGGAGGGCTAAAAGGGTGGAGTGGAAAGGAATCGTCATCAAAGCACTGTTAACATGAACTGAATTATATTACAATGACGATACTTCAACACGGGGGACGAAAATTGTTCTGTATTATTGTGGATTGACAATATGACAATCGTTCATTGAAAGGGGATGACAGCTGTAGCATTATAGCTTGGTGCACAACACAAGATGAATGAGAGTTACAAGTTCTTCCAGAATGGGCCCCTATTTCGTGAGAGTTTGCATCATCCCAAAATAAATACGTGCCAATTTTTCACTAATCTCAGCAAATTTAGCATCTCTTTACAAACCAATGTGCTACCGGAGGCCTGAAAGTGCCAGTGTCATGTCCCTGCTTAGTGGATTTGCAGCAGCTGTGAAATGTCAAGTCAAAATGCCATGAGAGATCTATACAGCGCCTTGGCAGAAGAAAGGGCAAGAAATGGTAAAATGCCTTCGCCTGGACAAGTGCGAACGACGTCAAACTGTCTCCCGATCCACGAGAACACTGTTTCTGAACCTCTTTCTTGGCACCAGCCTCATTCCACCATGTACGAGAGTCCTCTTACTCCAGACTACTCATCCTAGAAGAAGTCACACCATGTATACTACCTGAAATTAACACACAGGGGCCATAGATTTTTACTTATCTCCTTATGTGCAACAAAAGTTATCTCTGTTTAGTTAAAAAAAAAAAAAGCAATAGAAAAAGCACAAAAACCACTCATAATAGTACTACAAAGAGATAAGCTCTGTTCACATTCATATATTATTTTTCTTTCCAGTTATGATGCAGTTTTTAAAAGCAGTTTTGTTATAGTCTACTGCTTGCTTTTTTAAAACTTTGCAACCAATCTATTGTGAACGTTTTTCCCATCTCATTAAATATTCTTCTGAGACAGAATTTTAATGCTACCAGTAATCTGTTTTCTACCTATACTATAATCCCCTATGGTTGGACATTCGGGTTGTTTCCAGCTCTTCACTAGGAAAAAAAAGGCAGCTTTTTTGTAATATTTGTACACTCTCTAATTTCTTAGAATAAACTCATAAAACCTTATGCTAATCGTCTATGATCCTGACTTGAGGAGATACTCAAAGTGAACCAGGGGAAGTCCTTGGATATGTGCCTAGAGCATAATTTACCCAATATAAGAGTCTGTGAAGTACTGCTAAGAACAGTTGAAGAGGTATAAACAATGGGCACGTTCTCCATTTTATACTCAGAGACAACAGAATTGCTTATCCCTTAACTGCTGTGGCCAGGTCTTCTAGAGCTAAGCAAAGCAATCTGTCTTGGTGGGTGAGGGAACGAATACTGTAAGCAAAGGAAGAGGAGTCGTGTGAATGGTCTCCATGCTTCTAAGCTCAGCATTAAATATAAACTTCCTCTAAAAACCTTTGAGTGTTCAGTAATAAGATGTGGGAGTTATTTTACGCTCTTCTCCAAATATTTCTAGCTCTCTATCTTCCAGGCATACGCAGAACAGCACTTCCTGGCCCTTAAGTGGTTAGATGAGATCACGTGACCAGTTCTGGTGAATAAACTGTGAGCTGAATGCCAGGTACCATTTCTGGGCTGGAACATTAAATTGCTCCCAGAGCTCTGTCCTTCGGCACAACCATTGGTGTGAGACGGTGGCTAGTTTGGTCAGAACGAGTCCCTGAGTGACAAGGAGAAGCAGGGTCCCTCCTATCCCCCTCAGCTCACAATAAACATGAGCAAGAATGAAAGTTTTGTTGTTTGAAACCATAAGGTTTGGGGCTTGTTTGTCACTATATCATCACCTAGCCTCTGCTGATAAATAAATACAACAGTATTTAACTGAGCTTTGTCCTCTAATTGAAAATATCCACATAAAATTCCATTCTTCCCTATACAGTTTGAAAACCTCGTGAGTCACAGATACAACCTTTAAGCTTCCTGGGCTTGCTTATGGGACAATTCAATAAGTATTTTTCAGGGCCTGTTCGGTGCCAGGCACTTACACTGGAAACTTTGAGAAACATGAAGATGAGGAAGATACAGCTCCAACCCTGAGTTGCTTAAAATAAAGTAGAGAAGGTGCAGAGTATCGATAAGGGAGGAATTTAGGGGTAGCAGCCGAGTTGTAAACGGCACTCGGGAGACCGTCCTGAAGCTGGATTTGCACCGCAAATGCAGTCTGTATTTATTTATTTGTTTGTTTGTTTTTAAAGATTTTATTTATTTATTTGAGATAGAGCGAGAGAGAGAGAGCATGAGCAGGGGGAGAGGCAGAGAGGGAGAAGCAGGCTCCCTGCTGAGCCACGAGCCTGATGCGGGGCTCGATCCCAGGACCCTGGGATCACAACCCGAGCCAAAGGCAGACGCTCAACCATCTGAGCCACCCAGGCGCCCCTGCAGTCTGTATTTAATTATATACTTATTTAAAATGGTTTGTCAGGGAGGCTGCCAGAGAAAGCAGGAGAGGGGCTATCTCCTCTGAGCCACCGTGCGAGCTCCCAAGGATGCAGCGAGTAGAGCTCAGAGCAGGATATGAAGAGTTCTAAAAGAGAGGTAGGAAGAGAGGGGTCAGGCTGCTTCAGAGGACGAGAGGAGGCAGTCTGAGCGGGAACGGAGAAAAGTCTCACTGAGGAAACTGAGATGGGCCTTTCCCCAGGGAGAGATGGAGGGGAAGAGAAGCAGTCCTGAAGGCAGGTGCCACTTAGGCAGAGGCGCAGAGGGGAGAAAACAGAGCACCAATCAGGTCTCCAGGGCAGGGAGGCCATCATTAAATGTCAAGAAAGAATGTGAGGGGCACCTGGGTGGCTCAGTCGTTAAGCGTCTGCCTTCGGCTCAGGTCATGATCCCAGGGTCCTAGAATCGAGCCCCACATCGGGCTCCCTGCTCCTTGGGAAGCCTACTTCTCCCTCTCCCACTCCCCCTGCTTGTGTTCCTGCTCTCGCTCTCTCTCTCTCAGTGTCAAATAAATAAATAAAATCTTTAAAAAAATAAAAAAAGAAAAAAGAAAAAAAGAAAGAACGTGAGACAAGTGTAAAGGTGGGGGAAAGTTCTGAGGGGCTTTCAGGGCTCTGTGCTTGGACGGCTCAGCGAGGAAATTCAGGGCAGTGGAGGTGGGCGTGAAACAGAGGAGTTTGAAGGAAGAGAATCATCAGCCAGGAGAGAAGCAGGTAGAGCCGGTCCCGGTGCGCTTCTGTCGCTGAAGCTTCGCACCCGTATCTGAATAGTGTAGTTGGCACAACCAAGGGGGCTACAGCCCAGGCATGGAGGCGTCAAGCCGGACCTGACTCACACTGCAGTGCAGCTCAAACTCTCAGTGCAGGGTTGAACACTGACTAGGTGAGCGGTGAAGGGATCATAGTGAAGGTAGCTTTAGTTTGACATGAACACCACCCCCCCCACCCCCAAAATGGGCACAGCAGAAGATGAAGGTTTCTCTCAGGGCTGAGCATTTGGCTACCTGTACATAGTTGTGATTTAACCTGGAAGACACTAAAAGCCAACGAAATGAGGTCTGGAGATTATTTACAAATTTCACCTTTGAGTGGTTAAGTGAGAGCGGGTGGCATTGTTTATCTTTTACTTCATGATAGTAAGAAAAAGATACGCTCTCAACACCAAAAGAAAAGCATACTGGTTATTCAGCATTTGGTAAGGTTTTCCACTGTAATTCCCTTTTGGTTAATCTGTTCCCGTATGCTTCCCTTTATGAAAACATTTTAGTTTTGGTTCAAAAAAAAAAAAAGACGAAAATTAGTATAAAGTCTGGAAAAAAGCAGATGGAGTGGGAGAATAATGATCACTTTCTGTGTGATACAGAGTAAGTGGACTGGATTTCTGGCCATGTAGTAGGGTAGTATTTCAAGTATGAAAGGAAAATTTCTTGAAGGAAATGGACAGTTTAACCATGAATATGGTCTTTTTGATATCCCACCGAAACCCGAGCAAATCCAAGAATAGAGTACAGGAAACCACAACAACCCTTGACTGAGAAATAAACGCAGGTTATTTTTTGAAAAGGCACAAGGGCGACCAAATAATAAGGCCATCCCCAAAAGGTCAGGAGAAATGTACTGGCAACTTACTGGGCATAGAACTGAAGAAAGTCTCCTTGTAACTGGACTTCACGTAGCTGCAAAAACAGTGGATGCCTTCCCTACCTTTATCACCAAAGATAGCAAACATCTTCCATGGAAAACTTAACTGGAATCTGTTTTGTTCTAAGGTCAGATCTACAAAGCCATAATTACCCAGGTAACTTGGGTCTGATGTTGCCCAAAATATCCAGGTAATTATAGGAGAAAGGTCATTTCCTCTGTATAATCTCAACTATACCACTGGCTGTCTACACTGGCAGTTATCCAGTTAAGAACAGCCTTTCATTTCACTTTGTGTTTGCACAGACCTTGCCAAAGACTGTGACATCCTTAATAGAGGATTTTTTTTTAAATTTCCTTTATAAATATTCCTGCTCTCTTGCTCATTCCCTAGGATGATCTGATGACTTCCTCCAAAGGATGATACATAAAATCTCTTTTGCTAATTTTTACATTCACGGAAATGCATTCTGGAACGGGAGAGTACCATGAGCCAGAAAGAAAACAGGAGAGGTGAAGAGGGAGAATGTACAGGGGGTGCCAAGATCTGCAAAACTGTGGGGATTAGAAAATTCATAGCTATGTCAAGAGAGGAAGAGAAAAAGAGAGAAAGAGAGAGAGAGAAAAGCGATGCAGATATGCAGGTCGACAGACGTCTTATTCAGAGTTTGAGCTTTGACAACACAGGCAGTTTGGGGGCAGAAAGAAGCACATCTGCCGGTCTGTGATTGCTCGAGAGGAGCGACCATTCCTTTTCTTCACAAAGAAAAAATGGCATTTATCTCAAGTACAGCAAGGCATATTAGGATTCACCTCCCCCATTCTCTTTCTTCCCTCTTCCTCCTACCATCTCCCTCACCGCCTCCCCTTCCTGTTGGAAAAGAAAAGGTGGGAGGGGAGAGGGAGGGGGAGGAGGGCCCACCGGCCACAGACAACACTGTGGGAGTCTCTTTCTTCAGCTTTTACCAGCCTATGGGGGTCAGGATGCTATTGGTTCAGCTTTCTGTGTGATATGGTGCTTCTCACTTAGCAACAGTGAGCAGGAGAGACAGGAAGCAACGCCACCTGGCTCAGGGAGTGTGCGGATGGTTTAAAACGAGCCACTCACTCGGAGGGAGACAGAAGGGGAGAGAGAGAGAGAGAAAGAGAGCAGTCGGAGCTTAACATATTGTACCATTAAGAGCAAGGCTTAATCAGGGTGTTAACAACAACCAACAAGCAGGCTGTTGGGGAGGGGGGAGAAAAGACTGGACAGGAATTATTTCTAATGAATTTATCTATGTATAAATTATAGAGATAATAATGCCTTCGTGTGTGTGTGTGTTTAAGGATAAACTACTCTGTGTTGCATGGGTGACGGATGGGGAAAGAGATGGGTTATCGAGGCAAAAATAAGAGGTGAGATGAATCTAAAACTCTACAGAGAGTTTACCGGGTTTTATTTGGTTTTCACACCAGGGTGCGACTAGAAAAGAAAAAGTAAAATTGGGTGCACTTGAAAAAGCAATTGGCTATGTAATCAGAAGATTATTTTTTTTAATTAGTCAACACAGTAGCGGTTTCTAAATCCTAAATTCCATTTTAGCATTTGAAAATTAACTTTCTGGAGGGGCAAATGGCAAAAGAGAAGTACACCTCTGCTAGAAAGAGGTTTTGTTTTTTTTTTCCTTTGCTTCCTTTGTGGTAAAAGGGAAATTTCTGAGAAGGATGCTGATAGAAGTTCTGAAAGCTCACACTGCCTGAATGTAACAGGGCCCAGGGCCAACAACAACAAGGAAATGTATTCTGTTTGTCCATATTCTTTCATTCCTCTTAATAGAATTTTCCTTTCTCCTCTGCCCTAGGTCCCCCACCAAACTTTAGAAGGATTATCTCACCTGTTTATCCACCCCAACCCAACCCTCCCCATAACACTAAACAGCCTAGACTGAGACTCTAGGTGGGAAAGAATCTTTCTTCCCTTTTTAGAGAAAAATGGTGCCTTTGAGTACGGACTGGGGCCTTTCATTGGATCCAGTGGGGACCGAGAGACAAAGACAAACACCCTGGACGGCACAGATGGACCTCTGTCAGCCCCAATGAACCAGACCCGATTAACCCCTTCAGCTCTGAGCCGTAAAAGCCACTGACTACAGTGACACCTACCGCTGGGGGCACAGCTGTACAACCTGGTATCACCCACCAGGTTCTCAAAAGCAGCCATTTGCCCCACTGATGGGGGCTCCACGGAACACGTTCCTCACTGCTCTGGGCTCACACCTGAATGAGGAAGCTTTCAGCCCTTCACACCTTGTCTGGCCTCAGAACCTGTAACTCAGGCCCTCCTAATGGGCCAGGGGTCTTGGCCCCAGGAGAGCCACCACACTCCCAAGTACAAAGAGATTCCCTCTGGTAGTGAGGCTACACAAGAGAGAGGGAAAACATTGCTTGGTAAGAGCCCACCCTTCTTCAGAATCACTATTAAGGTGAAGTCACCTTCTTAACAATCCTCTTTGATACCGGATTAAATTATCCTGGGAAAGGTGAAACTTTTACCAGTATCAACTGAATTGCCTGCTACAGTGAAAAAAAAACATGACAGCAGAGCCCTAGAGGTATGTAGAAACTCCACTTTCACAGCTTCTAGAATAGCATGTTAACTAATCCAAAGTTCTTTTATTCTATGTATTGTCAGATCCCAGAATTTCTGTCCCGTTGAGAAAAAAAAAATTTTTAATTGTGAAAGTCAAAGTTACTCTTTTCTGAAAGCATAGCAAAAATGCCTATATGTTAATGACAAAAATATCTATAAGTCTATGATTCTTTTCTCTAGTTAAGGACAACAAACAATGTCACTAACAGAATCTGTGACTTCCCCCAAAACAGACAAAATAGATTTAAAACCATATTAAAGTTGCCAGGAGTAGGAAGTCAGCATGATTATAAAAGTACAGCTTGAATCCTTTTTAGCAAAGACTATCTAATGAATCTTTACCAAGATAGGTACACATTAGACAGAACGCTAGCAACGCTGAAAATTCAAATATCACTTTTCTTTGAGGATGCTCAGAGTACTTTGCAAATATTTTGCTTTTTATTCCCAGTCTACTTAGAATAGCTAAATGTTACACTGTGATATTCTCATTTCCTAACTGGGAAACAGAGGTGGTTTGCAGTTTACCCGATGTCACAGAGCACCGGAGGTGCTGAAATAAGAACCAGGCTTCCTGATTTAAAGCCCAGGGCTTAGCCACTGGACCACTGGTCTACACAATTCTGTCTGAATCACAGTGAGGTCTACTTCATATCTCTTATGGATGCGCCTCATCCTTGTGTGTTCATTTGTGTTACTGTCTCAGAGTTGTGATATCACTCTATTTACATTCTTCTTAAAGTTTTCTAATTTTGTGATCCCATTTATGGGGTACTTTCACAAAGTGGGTTAAGGGGGAAAAATCGGTAGGTGGGAGGCTTGAGTAAACCTATGAAAAACCCAGACATGTTTCAAACTTAAGTCAAATGAAAAGCGAAGTTTACCCACCCATCACTACCTAACTGCTTGGCATTTTAACACTAAAATGAGCATTAAGTGAGAGGATACTCAGAATAGTAGCTGCATGGGCTTACCACTGAGACACAATCCACAAGGTGGAGCTACTAGGGGGTATCCAGCTATGTGGTCTTATTAATAGACAACAGTGAAACTTTCATTCTTCTTCTTTTTTTTTTTTTTAAGATTTTATTTATTTATTTGACAGAGAGAGACACAGCGAGAGAGGGAACACAAGCAGGGGGAGTGGGAGAGGGAGAAGCAGGCTCCCCGCAGAGCAGGGAGCCCGATGCGGGACTCGATCCCAGGACCCTGGGATCATGACCTGAGCTGAAGGCAGTCGCTTAACCAACTGAGCCACCCAGGCGCCCGAAACTTTCATTCTTCTTCACAGAATTTCACACTGGCAGAACACACCCGAACACAACCCATACTGTGCATGCAAGGTAAAGCTCTGTGACTATCCCATGAATCACACAGCCTCATGTGTAGAAATCTGTTCAGTAGGGTCAGGGTGGTAGAAATGGCATCCTCAATGTCTCTCAAAAATCCCACATATTTCTATACAGTAAGAGGCTCTTTCCCTCCAAATATTTTTAACCTACAACTATTTTCCCCTAATAGGAAGGTAAATGGTGCTAAATTTGTCTCCATGACACATTTCTTCTGCAGACACTGTTTAAACCTAAAGCCCAAATATCCAGTGTTAACCTACTGGACATCATGTATTAATTGATAACAGGCCAACAGAACTCTCCTTGTTCAAAATGTGAAAGTCGTATTTTATTAAATCAATCGTGCAAGATGCAAATGCACAGTGAGGGGCTGAGCATTCTTCAGCCGGCATGATGAACTATTGACACTAACGACTGGTGCTCCTGGTGAGAGGTAGGTAGACCCTTTCGAATTTCAAAGTCCAACACTTGCCTTTCCAGACAGTCTTTCCCAATTTCTTCATGTCTCCCCCAGCACCGACCTGAGGTTCTTTTAGAGATACTTACATAACAAGAGAAAAACCAAATTTCCACATGTATGTGGACTATACAAAAACAAGTGGTGGGCCCATTTGGTTCATGGGCCATATGTAGTTCGGCAATTCCTAGAGTGTACATCAGTGGTTAAAACTATGATTAGGTTTAGGGAATGGGGTGGGGAATGAAAAGATAAATTATTTTTTCCCACATTTTAAAGTATGTCTGTATTGTTTGTATTTTTATTGAAGGCCATGTATTACTTTCATGATTTGAAAAACAGTAATGGAAGCCATAATTGGTTGATCAATTAATTAAAATAAAGACTTCCTCAGAGCTTCCAAGTTCCTCCATATCCTTTTATTTGACATAATTTTACATACTATCATCTGTGTCTATTGGGATGGTGGTCTCTTCATTATTTGCCTAAAATCCTATGCCCCTCTCCTGTTTTCATACCTTTACTGCTTGGCAAAGCCCTCCTCCTATTTCAAGGCTTATTTTCCATTTCTAACTTCTATCTTTAATACTTCCATACCTGTGACAACATGGAGAAAACTTTAGTCCACTGATCATCATTTGTCAGTTAATTTAGTGTATATTTAATTTGTCTCATTATTAGTCTGTGAGCTCCACACAAGCAGGTACCACCTCAGAACTTTCAGCATCCTCATAGCCCAAATAGTGAGGAATCTACCCTTAGGTGTTCAACCAAGCACTTGACAATGTTTTGGTCACCCTATGCTAAAATAGAACTGTAGAATATTTAATATATTATTCTGGGATCAATAGATGAAAGAAGAATAGAAATGTTGTCTTAATGTATGAAAATATTATTTTTTAACCTTTAGAACTAACTGTCCACCAATGAAATACACTGCCTCTTGAAATAACAAATTTCCTGACACTAAAAAGTATTCAAAACACAAGTGTGACCATCTGTCAGGGATTCTATGGAAGGAATTCCTGTATTATTTACACCAGACCACATAGCCTCTAAAGCCCCTTCTCACTCAAGAATTTGTTATTCTTATCAACACTATTGCCCTACCCTAAATATCTCATTTATCTGTTAAAATTAGATGGTCTAAAGTAACAAGGGTGACAAGTTCAAAACTCAGATCATCAAAAATTCTGCTTCTCTGCCATTTGCTGCAGTTCTATGGATATATTAAGATGGTATTAATTGGCTTGTTTTAAGCAGGCTTAGTATATTTGATGAACCACCAATACTAATCTGAAAAAAAGATCCCAGAGCAGAGAGAATTTTTTTGCCCCTTATTTAGAAAGCTCCTTGGGGACAATTTTCTTATTGTTCATGTTTATTTCTTTGTTTATTCTTTTTAAAGAAGTTATTGGGTCGCTGTACTAAGCAGCCATCTGAATGAAAACATGTAAATCACACCACACCTATATTTTGCTTGTCCTGAATCTAGCTTTCTAGATCCTTTAGAATTCTGGGAAAACCACAGATTCAAAAGGAGCTTAGAAAGACATATCCCACCACCTCTCTGGATGTAAGACTATAACCACTGAGCACTCAGCCACATATAAACATGACTGCAAAAAGCCAAAGTTCCAAAAATACACACTTTGAGTTCTATGCCAAGTCCCTACTGAATATCCACCAGTGGCCGGGCTCTCAGTACCAGGGACATCACCGGGTGAGCAAAAGAACCAGACTTTAACCCAAGGACTTACCCTGGTCACCTAAAGCGGGATCAGTTTGTTGTAAAAAAGAAAGAAATACAAGGACTGCCTTTCCAAGTCTATCGAAGACCTAATGTTTTTATTCAGAAGCCTAGAGATGGATAGCTGGTGACAGAAGAGATAACAGACAAGAAAGAAAAGCCCATGGAAAGAAGGGAAAGCAGAGAAAGGGAGGAATGAGAATCTGTCGCAGCAACGAGGCCACATGGCATCAAAACTAAGGGCAGCAAGCGATAGACACTGACAGAGAAAGGCTCACCAAGATGCTAGCTGCAAGTTCATACTGAACCTTCCAGAGATCACCGGGGCACCTCCTGCACGCGTGGGCACACCCTCTAAAATGCCACACGGTTCCTGCCACACGGTACCTTCACGCTCATGAATTACGCGGAGTTCATAATCAGGAATTTTTGTACTTCAGTTTCCCAAGTACTTTCGAAGGGTGTCATGACGTAAGTTCTAAAAAGCACCTATTTTGAGGCCTGGCACACAGTTCACCTTTAGCTAATGTTCGTTTTCCTTTCGTATTTTCCTTGAGTCATTAAGAAAAGATTCAGTCGTGTTCTAAGTCTTTTGGCCATAAAAGCAAATCAGTGAGTGATAATAATAGCTTACAGTCTTCCAGTGCTGTGTGCAGGCTCAGCTAAACACTTTAAATGGGTTATCCCAACAGCCCTATTACATAGGGCCCACTTTCTGGACATAGAAACTGAGAATTGAGGAGGTTAAGTAACTGACCCAGCATCAGAAGGCTAGTAAATAACAGAGCCAGCACTTAAAACCCAAGCAGTCTGGGTCTAAAGCCAGGGCACTCTTAACTACCGAACTGAAACACAGTAAAATACCACGTTGACTCGCCTTCTCAACCTTAGAGGCCATACTGCCTTTACGCCTGCAAAAACGATTCACTTTTTTAATATCAGAGAATAAGTAAAACTTTGCTTTATTTGTAAATAAAAGTATAACTAAAAAGTTCTCCTCTTAAACACACACACACCCACAGAGACACACATACAATTAATAAAAACCGTATCTTAGGAATCCAGAAACAAAATTTGCCCCAAAAGACGGATGCAGACTCCAGGAACTATTTACCAGAAGCTTTTTCCCCCGAAATTATAGAAGAGGACATCAATCAATGTGGTGCCAGTAAAACAGAAGAAATCTAAGGAAAAGCCTCTTGGTCAGCAAAAGAATGTTCTAAGGTGATGGCTAAGGTAACACTTTATCTGGCTTTAATAGAAATAGGGTATTCCGCAGAGTTGAGTTATCCAGATACTGAAGTTTAGTCATTGAAGTAAAAGGAATTTTTATGGAAATCTTTGTAAGATATTACCTGCTTACATTCATATATTCTTAAACAGAAAATACCATTTTCTTGGTGCTTCATGACAGGACATCATTATGAAGATGATCAGTAATAATAAGCTGCTATGCAATTAAGGGGGGGGAGTGAGGGTGTAGAACTCAGTAGTGTTCCTCGACCCTGCATGAAATGACCCCAAACTGCCATGCCTTCCAGGCGGCTTTTTAGATTTCTTTTTCTCCTACTCTCTGCTCTCTGAACTTTTTGCTTTCACACTGCTTCTAGTCGGCTCTCTTCGTTTACACAGGGTTGGCCTGTTGAAGATCTCAGGGTGGCTCCATGCCTCTCCAGGGTTAACTGTAAAGAGTTTCCCCCTAACCTACCTCTCTCAGAGCTTTTTATTTGTAATGTTTATTTATTTATTTTGTAAACTCACTTCCAGGATCCAGATGGTTGAGGTGGATGGAAGCCTAACCTCCAATCAAACAGACTTACTCTAATTTTCTCTTAAAAAAAAAAAAATGTGTGTGTGTGTGTGTGTGTGTGTTTTAACCATGTGGATTTCTGGAGAAGTTTTCTTTTATTCATCTGAGAAATTAGGTACCACACCCTTTTAAAGTTAAATATCAACATATAACGGACCAGGAAGGAAAGAAAGTAGGATTCTTTTAAAAAGTAAGATTGAATATTGTTTTCCTTTCAACACTTCATTTGTTTTTGGTGGAAATCAACTTCAAGTTTACAGTATTTTTTAAATCAATAATGTAAGTTACTTTGGTAAGAAAAAGAACCCTAATATTTGATGTCATTCTTTCATTATTCCTGCTTGATTTTGGTCAATGCATGGATAGATAGATACTAGATATGAAACGGAAGATCTTATGACATAAATGACATTATTGTTCCTCTGTACATTCACGGTATTTGTATTCCGCTCATCTCAGCCCGTGTTTCCATGTTTCAGCACAGCGCCCAATCACCGCGGTATAGCTTTCTGGTATTCCTACTATTTTTGTTTCTCTACTCTCCTATTATTGAGCATTTTGTTTATTTTATAATTTTTTCATTGTTGTTGTTTTAAAAAGCACTACAATGAATGTATTCATATAAATTACTTGTTCTTTTGAATTAATCCCATGGGTTTAAACATGGATCTCCACGTTATTGACCTAATAAAAAAAAATCCAAGCTTGGTTAGAAATGCGAAATGAAAGAAAAAGAAAAAAAGAATAGGTATGAGAGAAATGAAAGAAGAGTCTGGGATATGTTTTCTCTTGAGAAGGCTGCATCTTGTATGTAAATCACTGGTTGTATCATCTGTTCTTCTGAGCATGCTGAATGACACTGTGATTCAGGTGAAGAGTGGTTTTTTTCACTGGGATTTCACCTATTGCCTAGAAATTCTACATGTAGAGCAAAATCAGAGTTCTGTGCTTTCTAGAACAACTCGTGATTTCTACTTGAGGTTTATTTTCATTTTTTCAATTTGTCTAAAAGTAGTTGTATACTACAATGAAACAGATACCATTATATTATCAAAAGTTATCAGGGACTTTAAGCTTAATGAAGGAAAGAAAAACATTTTTCTTATTCACTGTAATATCCCTAGCACATTTACAGGAACATAGTAGATATTCAGTAAGTAGAGTCATTAGGAATAAAGTAGGAATTCAGTAAGCACCTCTTGAAGGAATGACTGGGGGCAAAGAAGGGGCGGTTCCCTTTCCCTGAAGGAAATCACTTTCCCCTACTGCAGAGCATACTTGTGGATGGAAAAGCTTTAAAAATCTGACAACACATAGTTCCTAAGGAATGTGTTCTGGAGCATTTGCTGACTGGGGATTTAGGTTAAAGTTGAAAATAAATATTCTGACATTTTCATTATCTGATTATTAGGGAAATGAAATAAATCCTTATTACTAAAAAAACATAAAAATAAATGCACAAAGAAATGAATGAGTGTTCAATAAAGGGATTACCACGTCTGAACAAGAAGACAGTCTGATATTAGTCAAATTTTATAAATTTGTATTAGTATATTCCTCACTGAAGGGAGTCAACCCTCATGAAGGAGGCTGGGGTGAAAACTGACCTTGGTGATTTGAAATGTGTCTATAAGAGTTAAAGATCAGGTTAAGACATAGGATAAAATAAAAGGATCTGTTAGTTTTACAGAAATTGCCAGGGTTTCTATAGCATTGCAATGGAAAAATCATATATGCATCTTTTTCAAATAGGAACGTAAGAGGCATTAAAACATAGGCAAAAATGTTTTCCTCCAACGAAAGTTACTATGTTTAGAACTCAAAATATCTTTAATTTTTTATATATGATGTGATATATAGAGCAATATCAATTTTTATTTGTTAAATAAAGGTCTGGAAAAGTCCAGCTGGGATTTGCACGAGCATCAAAGAAAAGGAACAGTTAAGCCCTTAGAAGTCACAGACATCGTTAGCACAAGCCTGAAAACAAAGTAAAAACTGTGAACCAAGATGGGGTAACTTCTCTTAACCCCAATACCCTGCCCCTGACACAGCTCAGCAACACAGGTCCTAAAAAGAAACATTATAAAGATTTCTTTGAACAGGGCATTACATCAGTGCTAACATGACCAGTCGCGGTAAATGCATAGAAAGCCATTTTAAAGCCAGACACTAAATTAAAAGGAAAATTAAAGTCTTGCTTGTTTTATGGATTTCTCCTACAGAGAGTGTCAGATCCTACATTAATGTTATAATACAGCGTTTGAATAGCCATTGCCTACCTAAAATATCACTGTTATAAATGATATTCTGATGTTCTTAAATATTCTAGAATCTATTTAAATACAGGTACTGAATATTTTGTATTATTCATACAGAAGTAAAAGGTTTGACCTATTCCTAATTACAGTGTTAATGCAATGATCAGCATGATCACATGTAAATAGAAATCTCACTACACATGCCACTGGATTTCAGCCACAGGGCCTAGGTTCTAGTTGAAATTCAATGACATCAGCAGAGAATAATCTGCTCAGCTAAACAGGCAGAGAGAGAATAAGCCACTGTGGTCCCAGAAATTTTTGTTTGAATTCCAAGTTATCAAGGAATACAATGGCTCAAATTTCATATTGTCAGTAGTGACAATAAGGCATGCACATCTGATGTGGATTTCTACGTGGCACTCACATGCCGAGATGGATTTTCAAAGCTCTACTCATCTCCCCTTTGCATTCCTACTCCCCGTCAGCCACTAGCACCAAACCCTGGAGCCATATTTCATTTTTCACTGAACACTCTGGGAACAGTCACCACTTTTTATGAGAATTGGGCTAAAAAAAAAAAAAATCCCTGAGTAAGTTAAACAGTTCAATGCACCAAGGATATTTATCATAGAGCGAGATCTGCCTAATGAAAGTAATCCCCTAACTATGATATGGAAGACTGCATTCCCTCTCTCGTTAAAAAACACACTGCCTCTGATACAGGAGGAAGACGACACTTTAGCACCTCTAAGATTAGCAAGAAACAAAATGCTGTTCTTCGAAGGTCTGGTAGGAGAGAATTCTGAAGGATTTCTGAAATCAAAACAACGACCAAAGTTCACCATGATGCAGGAGTTCCAATATGTCCAGTCAAGGCAAGTAACAAGACTAAGTTTATAGCCAGTTACTAAAATGCAACCCTGGTCAATAGAATTTTTTGCCAGTCCAGATATATCTTCCTCTTATTTAATGAAAAATTTACAAGTCTGACGCTCAGAATGGAAATGGTCTTCATGAGGAAGGCTGCTGCCTTTCCACAAAAGGTCACCTTAGTCCAGTGCCTTGTTACTTAGACTGTATTTGGTGCTGGTAGAAATTACTCCTAACTGGCAAAAGGAACCGAGCAGGGAATGACAATATGGTGCCTGTATACACAACTGCCACAGAGCCCAGTGTTTTGACATCGTTACTGAAACAAACTCAACTATTTATGAGAGCTAAGTTGAATCAAACAGTTGGTGTGGCAGAAGAAACATCTGTTTGTGAAGTCTTTTTTGTCTAGAAAGTCACTAAGAAAAGGAGGAGGAAGCACAGCAATCAGACCAACACAAACACTACCTCTGAAAAATCACCAAGGGTATTGTCAAGTGGGAACAGATACCTTGCACCCCGGCAGACCAGGCTACCCGAGAGCCTCAGGCAATACATCCCTATGGCTATCTCTTCTGAGTAGTTCGAAGTTCCCTCTCTACAACCCAAAAGGTGCTTTTTAATTAATTATTTTGAATATATTATCTTTATAGAATGAAGCACAAGCCCTTTTGCCTTCTTAAACAGAGAAGAGTGCACAAAACGCAACTGTTTGCTTGACCTCTCTACCATTTGATGTTGTATTATCTCTACACCAGTGTGGCCCCAAGACCCCAGCAGTAGCACCACCTGGGAACTTGCTGGAACTGTAAATACTCAGAACCCCTCCCCACCCCTATCCCCGACCTACTGACTCAAGACACCCAGGGGTGAGGCCAAGAGATCTGTGTTTTAACATTCTTCCAAATGAGTCTGATGCGGGCTAAGGTTTAAGAACCAGTGCCGTCCACTAAATGGCTCTGAATTTCTGTGCTCTTAGAGCATTCTGTCTGCTTTCAGTGGGTTTGGTTTTCCTTCTATTTGCAGTGTGGAGTTATTACTTATTTCTGCCCACCCTATATGCCTCTATTGGTCTCTCTCCCTTCTAATTTGCTGTATCTAATCCACTATAGGCTTAGAAATCAGTTGTCTCAGTTAAAAATCACATGTAAAACACAAATACAGAGGATCAAATGAGTAAAGAACTGCATAGAAACTGGGAGAGCACCCCTATGAGCACAGTGCATAGTTCGAGAACATAGATTTTGAGTCTCTATGCTGGCTATTTAGAGGCTTTTCTGCTTACTTCCTTAATTGTACAATATTTACTTGTTTTTATTTCTGATGAGTAGCAGCAGTTGCTGAATAACTGAATTTCAGTAGATGAAATGTTTCTATGGTTTACAAGTGAGTCACTGCAACATTCATCTTAATATTCTTAACGTGATGTAATAACTAACATTCATTAAACATTTGCTATGTGCCAGACACTATGCTAAACATTTTAAATACATTATTTACTTAAAGCCTCACAACACGAAGTAGGTATTATTCTCTCCATTCCAGATGAGGAAACAAGAGGCACAGAGCCATTGAGGAATCTGCCTGAGATCAGAGGCCTATTAAGAAGCATAGCCAGAACTCAGGTTAGCTGGATTCCAACGCCTTTCTGTCCCCTTTTTCTTTTCCTAACATCACTGGGCTGTATAGCAAAGAGATAGCCAGGTATGCACTCTGAGCTTAGTGGGTAAAGAGAGAGTGAGAGACAGACAGACAGACAGAAAGAGAGAGAGAGAATCAATCGAAAGAGTTAGAACCGTAATAAATGGTCAAAATTCCTCCTTCTTACGAGGAATCAAGGAAGACAAATGACTCAAGCCAGCCAACCTATCTGGAAAGTCAAAACTGCCAGTGTCCATGGGAAGAAAGGCCCCCCCACTTCTTCCCATGTGCTCACTGTGGGATGCCATCAGCACTTTCTCTGCTTTCTGCCTGAAGCTAGTCCACATTTTGGGTAGCCTTAAAGGATTTTTTAATTTATTTCCCACAGGGGTCCACGTTCCCTTTTACACTCTACTTTGGAGTCCTTACAGTTATTATTTAAGTTTGTTTAAAGCACACCTAATCTTTAAGTATAAAGATCATGAGGTCAGGGGTGCCTGGGTGGCTCAGTCGTTGAGCGGCTGCCTTCGGCTCAGGTCATGAACCCAGGGTCCTGGTATCGAGCCCCGCATCGGGCTCCCTGCTCCACGGGAAGCCTGCTTCTCCCTCTCCCTCTGCCTGTGTTCCCTCTCTCGCCATGTCTCTCTCTGTCAAATGAATTTTTAAAATCTTAAAAAAAAAAAAAAAAAAGATCATGAGGTCAGAATCTTCTGGTCCATGGCTAAGGTACAACAATGGACAATAACGGACCATCCAGAATACTACACGTTGAAATGTCCTCTTTACTTCTTATTTTGTGTATTTGCTTGCTTGCTTTTTTTTAAAAAAAGGGAAAGGAAAGAGATCTCTAGTTCTCTTTCTTAGGGTCTAAGATTTTGCTAGACGTATCATACAGTAGCAATATGATCTGATGTTCAGTGCTCTCTAAAATGTTCAATGTACAAACAGATGCTATGGGTGGGTACTGGTGGGATAAAACACATCAGGCATATTGAAAAGAGATTATTTAAGAACATGTGTCATGAAGTATTGAGGCAGACCTTATGCTCCCTATTCTCCATCCTTGGAGCTGCTGGAAAAATTCCTTTTCTTATGGAGAAAATCAGAGGCAAACTTCATATTTCAACAACTTGATTATAATCCATATTTAATCACATAAGTGGGTCTCTACTTTCTAAATTTCAAACAATCCCCTTTGGTTTGATTCTTTGAAGAGTCTGATCTTTGGGGAGGCGTTTTAGAAAAAAAATGTATCCTATAGGTACTTTATAAAATCACTGAATTAAGGGGGAAATGTCTAAGTGTTTCATAAGTGAGGTATCTTAGCATTCCGATATAACACTCACAGCAGAGGAAACAGAAGAAGCACATTATAAGCCTCTTATGTTTTGATGAGGAAACCATTATCTAACACGAAATGTAAGGAGAACAAAATCTTATCCAAAGTTTACCAAATTAGTGGCATAAAAAAGTGCTTTATCGGGGCGCCTGGGTGGCTCAGTCCTTAAGTGTCTACCTTCAGCTCAGGTCAGGATCCCAGGGTCCTGGGATTGAGCCCCGCATCAGGCTCCCTGCTCCTCAGGAAGCCTGCTTTTCCCTCTCCCACTCCCCCTGCTTGTGTTCCCTCTCTCGCTGTGTCTCTGTCAAATAAATAAATAAAATCTTTTTTTTAAAAAAAGTGCTTTATCATGGGCCTTTACTGAACTGTGAATGTTTCTATCATTTATTTTTGGGCTAGAGGTAGCTTTTTGCCTTTCCCCACTTGACGCACAAGTTAGTCTGGCTGATTCATGAGGGGAAGGCAGAAGGCAGAAGCCATCCGGCTTGAGTCCTCTGGCTCCTGCAGATCAGTAAGGTACAAGACTAGAGCCTTTCTAACTCTGCTGTGGCCTGGTCCTCTTTGGAAGCCGAATTCACAGTATCGTACACTGATCAGCTTAGACTGTCCACCGTGAACACACGCCTTCCTTCTGTCTATCAGAAAAACAATCACCTCCTCTCTCTCACGACCCTCATCCCTCCTCACCTGACCAAAAACAACAGAACAGCTGTGCCCAAAAATTAAAGTGGGCCTTTTTAGGTTTTATCCCTTCCAGCTCTCTTCTAATTACCAGGAGATTTTCTCAAGACTCTTTTCAAATTGCTGGAAGGTTCCAACGACTACAAACTTCCTATCTCCAAGGTTTCTTTCCCCCAAATCACCATATGTTTAAATCACAGAGACACCAAATTTTTCCAAAAACCATGTCTGTCTGGGTTGAGGTTATCTCGACCCTTCGCTGACATGTAGAGCTACTTATGGGGTAAAAACTCCTACCCATAAAAGCATCTCCACCACTAAATGCCAAGACCTCATACAGAAGCAGAAGTAAAGACTTGCTTTTCTTATAGAGGGCTTGCTGGCAAAATTCAAAAGCCATTTTTGTGATAGGTACATATATGGAAGTGAAAGTATGAATTAAGTTGACATTAAATACTCAGTTGTGTTTGGAATTATGGTTTGCTAGTAAAAGCAAACTTTCCTTTGTAAAATTCCATCAAGGTAGAATCCCATCTTTCTTCTTAATTTTTTTTCTGATACACATTGCTACTATTTATTTTACTGAAGCAAAAGGAAAAGAAATATAATTACAGCACATACCAGTTGGCTCTATGATAGTGCCATTTCTCATAAAATGCAGCTGATTCGTTCTGCCTTTGGGAATCAGGAGCAGCCTTTCACCTACAGAGCTGTAACTTCAAAATCAATGTCTCTTGGCTACACCATCTTCATGACCTTCTGGATTAAAGTCAGTCCAGATAGTATCTGCTGACCTTCACAAATCAACAGCCTTACAAAGCCAACATAGCTCGCTGTGAGCATTTGGGCCCTGATTCATCCATATTAAGATTTTTGAAACCTTTGGCAGAGCCCTGCCTTAAAAGTCTCTCCTAGCCTATACAGGAGCTGTAAATTTTACTCTGTCTTTAAAAAGCAATATGACATGTGAAAATCCAAAGCTATAGATCAACTGGGTCTGTGTGAGATTATTCTCATCATAAAATGGGCTTTACTCTGCCCAGTTCCCTTGCCTCCACATTCCCGGCACCTCCAGCAGACAGCAAGCCCCCTCAGGAAGCATACCAAAGCTCAGTTCCTGGCATGAAGAAGCTGCTTAATGAGTACTTGCTCAATGAATGACACCCCAACTTTACAAAAGGATTTACTCAGGATCTTGCTCCTTTGCAAGAGCTTAGAGAGTCAGGTCTCCTAGGGCACACCGTCAGCAATGGCTGATGTATACAAAGTTTTCAAGGGCACACCCATGTGTCTCACGCACTAGGCAGACCAAGAAAGACGGGTGACAATAAACACATCAGACAGATGAAACCTCCCAGATTAGACCCCGGCTTTTCAAGACTGGTGTGTTATAAAGAACATGGACTTGAGCAGCAAACAAACCTGAGTTGGAATTGCATCTTAGTGACTGGGCAGGACTAGTGACGACTCTGAGCCTTGATTTTCTAATAGCAAAAGTGAAAATACTACCTTTGAAGGAAGGTGCTGTCAGGCGTAAATAAACTATGAAGTAGCTAAGATAGTGCCTTCAGTAGGAGACATGCAATAAAGGCCAGCTCCTAACCTGTGCTGGTTTCCTGAATGATGCCTGCATCTCTGCTCGCTATCCATAACAAAGGTTTCAGGAAGCGTCATTCTGATACTTACGAAATTCTCTCTCTCAACCACACAGATCAGCAGCTTGACCCATCTGACATGTATGTGGACAGATATGCCCTGGGAATTCATCTAAAAGGAAGGAGTACTGCCTTACTTCGGCATTTAAGTATATTCATACAAATAGGAGCAGGAAAAAAAAAATCACATTGCTGAAAATGACTAATGTGAGCTTTGGAGATTCAAAGCTGAGTATTACAAAATAATAAATGTAAGTGTTAAGTGAATCCCGGTTGTGTTTCCACTAAGGTCGTCAGGGACAGGGGATGATATGTCTAACACGGGAGCCGTGTAGGAACTGCTGCAGAAAGTAGAGCCTGCCCTGGTCGAGTGTGGCCAAACACTTCTCTGACACTAGCAGGACTGCCCCAGATTTTCCCATCCTCCTAGCTGCCGCTGCCTTTCTGGGAGATCCCATCCAATTTAAGTCTTGATTAGTATCAATTTGAACCTAATACCTTTAGATCTGTGTTGAGAGATGAACCACAGATCTTTTTGTGCCACTTATTCAGACCCAGAAGAAAGGGATTTTATACCATACAGGCTTTTTTTTTTTTTTTTAATCTCCCAAGACTTCCGATCTTTTATGTAAATAGGTTAGGGCCAGCCTCACTTATATGAGCAACCTCAACAACAATATTCACGTAGGAATTCCTGAATGATGCACTTTGGCATGCTTTTTCTCCAAATCAAGGCTTTCTGGAAGCAGGGAAAGGGACTCAGGATAGTAATCAAGGAAATCACTAAATATTACAATCCCAGGGGATCACTCAGGATAAGATTTTATAGGGGGTGTGTGTGTGCATGAGAAAGACAGAGAGAGAATAAGAAAAATAACAAGGAAAAAGAAGAGAAGGAGCAGAGAAGAAAAAATCCAAGGCTCTTAGAAAGGGTTCAATTTCCTCTATTGCTCAAGGACATGACTTGAGCTGTTATCAAAATGGCAAAGAGTTTACAATCTGTCACACAGATTCTCAGGGAATTGTTGGGACAGCCACAAAGTCAGGGAAAGGAGACAGCATAATGGTATTTACAATAAAACTTGCAAACACAATTTCTATACGTTATTAAGCTATAATGCCCCAGAATATAAAAATAACCGGAGTGAGGAGGGGAGTGGTTGATAGTACTCAATTCTTAAAACAGCACAGTTTTCTGTAGTGTCTCTACAGTTCTGCCAAAAGCATACTCAGCTGCCAAGATCAGGCAGCTAATTCTATTTGTGAAAATAAATATAACAAGACTGAATTTCTTCCTGTATTTAAAAGTTTTCAGGGGCGCCTGGGTGGCTCAGTTGGTTAGGCGACTGCCTTCGGCTCAGGTCATGATCCTGGAGTCCCGGGATCGAGTCCCACATCAGGCTCCCTGCTCGGCGGGGGGTCTGCTTCTCCCTCTGACCCTCCTCCCTCTCATGCTCTCTGTATCTCATTCTCTCTGTCTCAAATAAATAAATAAAATCTTAAAAAAAAAAAAAGTTTTCAAATATTTAAAATTTACACTTCAGGTAATACATAAATGTCAGTTTTAACATTTTATCTGCTTTTGGGAAACAGAAAAGGAAGGATAAATTGAGGAATAAAGAACATACAATAATTACAGTAAATACTATCGAAATCACTTCATGAAAAATACCATTTAAAATTAAAGTCATCTCAAAACAAAATTCAAGTCATTTCTAAATTAAGTGACCACTGTGATACTGCAATATATTCAGTTATAAGCTATGATCCTTTCAAATAAAATTAATTTAAAAAGTCATTAAACCACAGAATATTTGATTTCAAAGCTTGAAGATTTTAAAAATTTTGCATGTATAATTATTCTTGTACTTATAATAGCTATTCCCAAAACTCAATGGCTTGAAACACCATTTTGTTTTAGTGAGTCAGGAATTTGGGAAGGGCTCCTTTAGGGTTTCTTATGGTTATAGTCACAAGCCTGTGGGTGCTGCATCATCAGAAGGCTCCACTGGGCTGGCCGCCCAACATGGTTCATCTGCATGGCAGGCAACTGACAGTTGGCTGTTGGCTGGGCAGTCCACTGGAGCTGTCCACCAGAGAGCCTACCTGTGGCCTCTCCAGCATGGCAGGGTCAGAGTAGTTGAAATTCCTTCATTGCAGCTGATGTCACCCAGAGCAGGGGTACCAACCAGCAAGAGTGGGTGACAGTTACCGTAGCCTTTTCTGACCCAGCCTTGGAAACCTTGGAGGCCATGAAGCTTCAGCTCCATTATTCTACTGGTCCAAGTAGTCATAAGCCCACCCAAATGCAGGGAGATACAGACCTCACCTTTCAGTGGGAAGAGTGTCAAAAAGTTTTGGCATCATGTTTTACGACTGTCACAATGGCTTCCTCAATCCTTGCCTTCTCTATCATTCCTTGCAGGAAGGATCATTTCTGCCCATAAACATGAGTGCACACAAGCTTTTTGTATAGTAGGTGTTCAATAAATGTTTGAAAGGTATATCATGAATACTTTTCTCAGAGGGAAGATTATGGCATGGCCCCTAATGAACTCACAAAGGAGTGATCGAAAATATGGGGCAGATATGAACACCTAACCAAGCCTACACACTTTTCAGACTCACTGGGCCAGTTCTTAAATTTGTAAAGGAATGAAAATAAGCATTGTTCAGTAAAGAGAACTCTACCAAGAGCTTACTCTATCAGCTTGCAAGTGAGAAAAATATGAATTTGAATCCTGACCTCATCACTTACAAGTTGGACCTTAGAACATATCATTTCAGGGGCGCCTGGGTGGCTCAGTTGGTTAAGCGACTGTCTTCGGCTCGGGTCATGATCCTGGAGTCCCTGGATCGAGTCCCGCATCGGGCTCTCTACTCAGCAGGGAGTCTGCTTCTCCCTCTGACCCTCCCCGCTCTCATGCTCTCTCTCTATCATTCTCTCTCTCTCAATAAATAAATAAAAATCTTTTTTTAAAAAAAAGAACATATTATTTCACCCCCCTAAAATCTGTTCTCTCATTTTTCAAACAATCACAAATATTACCACATATCTCATATTGTTCTTGTGATGATTAAATGTGTAAATACCTGTATTTTTATATCACTATTAGTATTTTAAAATTCTTAGACCATTCCATAGAACATGGGAAGCACTCAATAAGTGTTAGTTATTAATTATAGCCCACTAACCCTCATTCTGTCCAGTTTCCGTCCACCTCTCTACCTTTCCACTCTCACCAAACATTTCACAATTGGACACATCAAACTTCCAAAACTCCTTAATTCCTTCTTTATGTTCTGACAAACATGAAAAAGAACAATGGAAATGCCCAAAGCTCGGTAACTTTAAGAAAAACCAGGCTTTGTAAGATGCTTGAATAATCATATAATCAATAGGTGATTTTATCAGTTTCAAACTTACATAAGAAAAAAATTTCCACCTTGATTACTGCAACTTCAGAAGGTTACTGTCCTGTAGAAGGTAAAATGTGAGGTTTTTTTCCTTGGACAAGGTTCTATGACGGGATGACTGCCTCTTTCTTCAGTAGAGGAAAATAGGACTGAGAAATGAAATTCATGTGGTATGTCTAGAGGTCTGATGCTATCAAAGAATGAGCAGGGATGGTTTTTATAGTAGAGGGCCTTAGAATAGAATTTATGGTTAAATCATGCTACAGGGAAGGGTCACAGTGGAATTGCTTTTTTTTTTTTTTTTTTAATTTTAAACTGAAAATGAAGCAGACTTTAAGTTCTGTGAGGTCAGGACAATGTCTGGCTTGCTCACCATCGTATTTCTGGTACCACTTCAGTGTTTGGCACTTAGCAAAGGTTTCAGGGTATCTGTTAAATGAGCTGCATAATTTTATGTTAAAATAAATGCCTGGGCAAAGAACCCTCTAAATATATTAACCTAAGTATTTTGACTTTGAGGTCTACAGACAATCTTATTTTAGCCTATTATAATCTTGTTTTTCCATTATGAAAATGTTTCTCCCTTTTGAAAGTAAGCTTACTTTTTCAGTTCACTGATGAAGATAATCCGTATAAAGTAGAACACACTCTTGAGGAGAAAAAAAAAAAGGGCAAGCTTCAAAACTGAAGGCCAAACCCACAAAAACAAGCAAACAAACTGCTCAACAGATCTGCAACGGACACTCAAGAACCAAAATGAAATTGGCCTTTGCTTAGCAAAACCCAAATTAGAATCAGGAGAAACAAGTCCTGCAAATAAAAATGACACCTTTGTGACAATGAACCAGTTTTAAAGCATCAACACAGAGGGGGCAAATGGCCTTAAATGAGCCACTCGAGAGGGGAGGGCACCTACCCAAGGCAACTTCTTCATGCTTTAGTTTATTGTGGTCTTTATTTGAACATGATTAAGGCTTGCACACACACGCACACACACAGATGATTTTTCCCCTCTGCATTTGGTCAAGGCAGATGTCATTTAAAAGTCATTAGTAAGTAGAACGCCCCTTCCTTCGCTGGAGGGGAACCTCTTCCATGCTAATAACTGTAGAGCGGTGTCTGGCCTGGCCAGCATCCTTGCAACCCAGCCCGGGTCTTTATGAGAACTGCCAAACTTCCCATAGCAGAATACAGTGTGCCATATAAGCAGGAATGTGGCATCTCTCTGTCCAAAACGCCAGCTTCCAGGCCCACCTGGTTAAGTCTCATCTTCTGTAGCCTCCTCTGTGTGTCAGTTCCTGGGGACAAGACATACCACGTCTCATCAGTTGGGGAGGTTTCTCAACAGCTGTCTGAAAGAGCTGCCAGAGAGGACACAACATGTGTGTGACCTGGAGCACAGGCACGCATGCGTGCACAGGCACACCCACCCTCCCCCCCAGAAATACCATCCAGGAAGACTGCAAGGCTGCCCCGAACTTGTTCCATCCAGTTGACTCCGCCAGCCTTCCCCCTCCGCCCCCCCCGTCCCCGAGATACATTCCTGCAGCTCAACAAAACCATACAGGAGCAAAACACTTGCCCAGCTTTCTAATTTTACAGCTTTTACACTGAAGTGAGACCCCCCACCTCCTCCATGTAAATTCCCATGGCCTCTGTTAGCTTTGAATGTTAGAAAAAAAAAAAAAAAAGAATGAAGACACCTACTTTTTTAACATTGAGAGATCCAAATTGGCAGAAAATAAACACATAGACACTAGCCCATGCCTTTAAAAAAGATCAATTAGACCCACAGCCTCAGTTATCTTACTCTAAAAAAAAAAAAAAATGAAAATGTATTAGCAGACATCCTCTTTCAGATTTAATAAACAGAGAATCTTTACGTTTATAATTTTACAAGGGTTAAGATAAAAAAAAAAAAAGAGAGAGAGCATCTGCCTTATGTTCTCAGTGACCAGCCGGACAGATTTCTTTACTAATCATTAGTTAAGAAAGCTCTCATTCATTATCCAAAAGTCCCTTGGGCAGGCTTGGTGTGGGGTGCAAGAATGTTCCAGAATGTGATATTTGAAGAATGTGTTCATGTCTGAGATATGAGGCCATGCAGTGGATGTGGGGGAGGAAGGGAAAGAACAGACAGCCTGTTGTGATCCAAACAGCAACCACAAACACCTCAACATTGGTCTGTCACCCAGACACTTCTGGCTTCTTGTCCACAAGTTCCCTCGACAGTATTCACAGTGAAGAAAACCATTTAGCTGCCAATAATCCCTTCTTCTCTAGACATAAGTACCTCACAAACAGAAAATTTAAAGAAACGTGGAAGAGGATAGGCTGCTTGAAACTGTCACTTTGTTGGCACCTCTTCTGGGTCCACACAGAAGATGTAAGAAGAGATAGGGGTCTGATGTGTTCATTTTGATAACAGAGTTTCCAAGGGTAAAATTTCTCTAAATTTAAATCACCATTCCACCTGTGCAACAGAAAGTGTATGTGTGTGTTCAGGTGGGGAGTGGGGAGCAAACCTGATGGAAAGGCCAGAATCAACGGCTCTGCAACTGTCTGGTTTTCTATGCAAATTTACATCTATCTTTCAACTTAGTCTCTTATGACTGTCCATCGGAGGGACTCAGGTACAGACAGATGAGCTTCTTGGCCCTTTGGATCTTTCTTTCCACCCAGCGCTGAGCATCTACTGTGTGTGAGGCGCTCTGCTGGGAACCCACAGGAATATATGAGAACCAGAGGTATGGGGATCCTCAGCCTGCCATTCTGGGGGGAGAGGGTATATATGAGTGAACATCAATCAACACAGCTTCTGAAGCTGGAAAAAAGTCTTCAAAATAACCCATACATTGCTTTTTGGCCAACAACTCACTGTAGTACTTTGGAGAGCTCTGAAGAGGAAATTAATGAGAAGCCTTAAGGGTTAAGTAGGAACCAGGGTCACCAAAACCAAATAGGAGGCCAGCTTCAGAGTGGGGAGCAAAGATACCAGAAAAAGAAGGGTATGTACTGTAAAGGAGGGGATCACTATTTATCTCCAGCTGGTCTCCAGTTTCCATCTGTTTTCCTTCCATCTGCAGCTCTCCCTGGTTCTTAGAAAACATCTCAGGCAGAATCTTTAACTGACCTCAAGGGGGAAAGAACTAATGACAACAATAGTAATCGTTTACCACATTGAGTCCTTACTATAGGCTTGGCACTATGTTCAATGCTTCAGACCAATCACCTCATTTAGTGCTCAGAATTCTCTCTCTGAGGCAGGTATTTTTGCCAATTTACAGATAGGAAAAGTGAGACTGAGGCAGGTTAAGCACCTGGCCCAATGTCACACTGCTAGCAAATACAAGTGGCTTGTAAACCAGGTATGTCCCCTTCTAGTGTCAGGGCTCCTAATCACTTCACCATGAAGATTTCTTCTGAATCCTGGCCGAGACAGGTACGGATTTTCCAAAATTAACTTTACTAAAGAATTAAGAGGGGCGCCTGGGTGGCTCAGTCAGCTGGGCATCTGCCTTCGGCTCGGGACATGATCTCGGGGTCCTGGGATCGAGCCCCACATTGGGCTCCCTACTCTTGGGGAGCCTGCTTCCCTCTCTTCCTCTGCCCCCACTCATGCTTGCTCTCTCTCTCTCTCTGTCAAATAAATAAATAAAATCTAAAAAAAAAAAAGAATTAAGAAAAAAGTAAAATATAAATACATAGAAAAAGTAGCAAGTTAAAATCCAAGTCTCTTGTGCTCTTAACATCAAAACCTAAATGTTAGTCAATTAATAAGTTCACCAACCCGTTTTCCTCCTAGGGTGTTATGAAGGACATATAACACATATATATGCGCTTTATATACTTTAAAACACGGTATCAAACTTGCTTATTATTTATTCTTTCTAGGAATATCCCCTCTTTATCCCCCAACCCAAGGACTGCAAGTATCTCAAATGAGATATTATGGTGGCTGAGGATTCTGCTTTAGATAGTTTTGTGCAATCTAAAAAAAGGTATTAACATTTAAATTTTATATCTTCAAAATGAAAATCTATGCCTATCGCTTTCATAAAACAAGCAACAGGAATAAAGCTAACGAATCTTCTTCACTGATGGAGATCTCAAGATGAGGAGTACACATGAAAATGAGACAAATGAGTTTGGGCTGAAGATGTCTCCAGTCATTTCGTACTGACTTTGCAAGTTTTATCCTCTTTAAGGTCTCAGTCTCTGGGCCCTTAGAAGTCCTGCCTTCCCCTCTGCCCTCCTTCCCTTTGGTGCCCTTTGGTTCGTCCAACTTTGTTGAGGCTGTTTCTATCCTTCTCAAAAGCTCCTTTTCTTTGCCATTTATTCTGAGCTAGCATTTGGCCTTTTTCACTTGTGGCCTCTGCAGGGCATCATCTTTTCCTGAAACCCGCCTTCATCATTCTGCCCGTCCTCGTCTCCCTTGCAGAGTTTACGTTTCCTGAAGATGGGCTGCCATGAGCTGCGAGTCCCTGACTGGGGCATGGCTCATGTGCAGACACGGGATGCATTCTTATCCTCAGTAACTTCTGCAAGTTCTCTAATTTGAAACACCCTTAAGAATCTTCTCTTCCTCTCTTCACATCGAGAGCAGAAATCTTATCAATGGCGTTTATAATACCAATGTTCCTAATCCATACCAGCTTGCCCAGTCAGCAGTGTCACAAAAGGAAGCGCAGTTGACCCTTAAGCAACACGGGTTCACCTATATGTGTGTTTTTTTTTAACAAATACAGCACTGTAAATGTATTTTCTCTTCCTTATGATCTTCTTAATGGTATTTTCTTTTCTCTAGCTTACTTTATTGTAAGAATGAATCATGTAATACATATAACATACAAAATACGTGTTAATCAACTGTTTATGTTATCAGCAAGTCTTCTGGTTGACCGTAGGCTACTAGTAGTTAAGTTCTGGGGGAGTCAAAAGTTTTATGTGGATTTTTGACCGCCTGAGGGTCAGTGCCCCTAAACGCTGCATTGTTCAAGGGTCAGTTGTAGAAGGCTATTCCTTCCTTACCCCACAAAATCTGGCAGCCCCATGTCAAAGGCAGACCCAAAGTGTCACTCTAGTAGGGAGGCCAATGCTTTTATCCATCATATTGCCTCTTCTCAATATACTACTAGGCTTTGAGGTCAAACAGATTTGAATTCAAATTCCAACTCTCACAAAGCTCTGTAATATCACGCGAGTCATTAAACCACTCCAAGCCTTTGTTTACTCATCCTCAAAGTGGGGCTGATGATAATGGCTATCTTATCATTGCTAAGTTATTTACTAGGGATAATGTATATCAAATCTTTGCACAAAGGACACAGAAGTAGACTAGCTTTATTTATCCAAATAGCCTCTAACCCTTCTGAGCAAAGCAGAGTTAAAAATAAAGTCAAGTCCTTCTGTCCCCAAAAACTTCTGGAAATAAATCAGTCGCAACTAACAGTCTTTCCTAGAAGTTAGGTCTGTCGCTTCTTCCCTTCCTCCCTCCCTCCTCCTTCTTCCTGAAAACAACAACATAATCCCACTCCCACACCAATCATTTCCCCAATTTTATCAACATGCTAATAAGCATGAGCCTTATGACCCCTCCTTTAGTGTAGAAATGGTAGAAGAACCCTAGAGAAAAACAGGACTCTTTTAATCATTACTGTTTTACACTTTGGTGCTTCCCACACAAGTCTTTGAGGAAAGCTACAAGAGCTCAGGGGCTGTCAATGGAACACCAGCCATGCTATGGTGATGAGGGTGGCCATTCTGAACTTCGCTTTTAGAAGACCCTGCACTCCGTCCAGTCCTGAAGCCTGCCTGGGCTTGATGAGCTATTTATGCCTTTAGAGGAAAATTTAAAAGATGGACAACTAAAGATTCAAAGAGGAGGACTAGAGCAAGAGTAGACAAGAAGGGCATAAAAATGAAAAGACAACCACAGAGTCAAATAAATTAAGTTTTGTCTCTGGCGTCCACTGCCAGGATGACAGGAACTGCTTTGTGCTAGGCTCTAAGGGAAGGGAAGCTCCCAACTCAGCACAAATTCATCCGGGGCCCATCCGGGGGACTGGAAAGGAAAGGAGACAGAGGGAGGATTTCCACCCCCAGGTCCTAATGACCATTGTCAGAGGAGAAAAGATCGGCAGGAGAGAGAAAGAGAAAGGTCTGGGTGGGTGCTAAGTTACTGAACTATGCCCACAATGACATATGAAAAACCCCAAGGATATGATCATCCAGAGATGGGCCCTCTGTCTTCTGAATCCCATGAAAGATCTCTTGTCTTCACCAAGAAACCTGGGCAAGACCAAGATCAAGTTCTCAAGGTTCTCTCTTTTCTGGGGCTCACCACTGTCAGGGAAACCTCTGCCTCACTTTCCAAAAAGGAAGGCAACCTCTTCAGCACAATGGTCAATATGTAAGAAAGTAGTTGCGATTTCCCAGATGACCCCAGGCTGAAGAGTGAATTCTACATTAGCAATGCCAAGACCTTCTTCCTATTGACTGCCTTGTTTTTGGCACTCAAAGCCAAAGAAGAGAAGTTAGCAGAATATTCATTTTAATTGTTATATAAATGTCTCAGACTGACCTATAAAACGTATGGCATCACGGAAGCTGTAAAGCACTCCAAAATACATGTTTACGAAATGCAAGACAGGTGTTTGGATTCATTTCAAATGTATTTAAGAAAAAAAACAACAACAACAATATGCTACTCCCAAAACAAAGACTACCACAGTGTGTGGTAGTTAATTTTGGAGAAAAGAAGCACATATAATCATTTACATTTTTGAAGTAAAGGTTAATTTGCAGGAAACGGGAAGTTAAGACATGTGTAATTAACCTGAAGATACTTAATATAAAAAATGGAAGGCAAAGACTAAGGAAGGAGCTAGAAGGAGCTAGCACAGAAATGTTTGCCGAAATGACAAACGGCTGAAATATCTCTTCTTTAGCTCTTTTCCTCCTGTAACCATCACACACAGAAGCACTGGTCGTGGGTCAGAATGTGCTGGAGGATAGTGGTAGTCCAAGTATGGTTCCCGAGCGCCATGCTCATCCCCAAACTGATCACGTTCCACACCCACAGGATAAGTACGGGCTTTGAAAGGGCACAGTCAGAAGCCTTTACAGCAATTTGTAATCGAAGAACATCCAAGCAGGTGATCATTCTTCTAATAATTTATTTTTACTGTATTTTGTAAATGCATCGGTGCACAGTGGACTGGAAACAGCAAGGAGAGGAGGAAACCGGTCTTTCACCGCCGGCAGTTTGCAGAGCACTGCTAAAAAACCCAAAATCTAAAATTGCGGTTAGTAAGCACTCCACATGGAGTCCAAAAAAATATATGGAGATTTTCCATTGTTCACTTTTTACCTTTGATTTATATTTTCCCAGTGCAGAAGGCTGCCTGGCTAGTGCAAAATAATGGTAAGAGAGGCTCCCGGTGACAGCGCTCTAGCTCCAGACACCGATTCTACTCCAAGCAACAGACCTGGCTTTCAGCTGTCGATCTAGTCCCCCCACGGCAAAACCCCATAGATTATATGGGGAAAAGATTATTTTCATTTGCTTCTATGTAAAAAGAAATTCTGCACAGTCTTCTAGAGAGGAAAAAGGAAGTATAATGTTGACTATTAAGCACAGCGAAATATCTATATATCATTAAATGTAAAATCTATGAGCTGCTGGATGGGTTCTTTCTCCCGCATGCCTTACTCGAAAGGAGCATGTTACAATATATGGACTGCATTGCATTCTCCACCTCTCCTTTTTTTCTGTTTTACTATCTGTGGTTATGGCAATATCACTTCTACCTTCTAAACATATTTTAGACTTCTGCCTAGAATTGTTTTGCCCCTGAAATTCTGTTTATGAAGAGGTGTGGATATAAAAAATGACTTAATGTCATAACATTAAACACATCAAGAAAATGAAAACACACATAAACATTCGTACATGAGCACAAATGTAAACATACATCCACAACACACTCCTGAAGTCCCACCAGCAAAATCCTCACCAACTCACTGTGTTATCACTGAGAAACCATATGCCCAAAGACCAGAAGGCAACAACGGTCTCATTAGTTACCATCACTAAGTGTTTACTGAAATAAAACTTTTTAGCTACTGCCCTGGTTATGTATTAAGAAAGTCAGTTTCAAGTTCAATATGTAAAATGCAAATTTCACTAAATATGCAGGCATTGGTTGGCTGCAGAAGGGAGGAGCACTTATATTGGGAGAGCTGAGGAAGAAATAGATGGGGAGGTGCAAACAAGGATTTTTGAAATCCCATTAGTAAACAAACACTGGAATCTTACTGGCCTGATTTTATCGAATGGCTCTAATATTCCGCCACTGCTCCAATGCTGGGGTCATCGCGTGGGAAGGCAAGACACAGACCTCAAGCTCTACACCACTGAAGCATGTGAACAGTGAATGCCTGCCCCTAGATCTTCATAAACAGGGCCTTTCCCATCAAAGACCTTTGTGGAATGGAGCTTGTTGTTTATCCTGCTTTCTTTTTCTATTAGGTTTACTTTCCCGATGCTAAACCCTGTCAACTTTACTGCCCAGAAACCTGTCTTCAGAATAGGACTTTCTGCTTTGAAGACTCCTTTTAAGAAATGTCAAGGGGCAGTAAACATAAAATGGGATCCATAGCACCACCAATGACAACAAAAACGGGGCCCAAGCTAATCGGCCTCCTCCATAAAACACACGCTCTGTCTCTGTCTCTCTCACACACAGTAGCAGCCCAATAAGATCTGTGGAGTGAATGTAAGCAACAGAGTAGGAAGCAGCTGAAAAGAATTCCTGCTGTGTTCTCCCCTCATGTCTCCCTCCCAGTCAAAAGGGTTCAAGAAAAGAATGTTTTACTACACACCGCTGTTCACGATGAGCACTGCAAGTTTATTCTGCCTGGGGGCCCAAGTGGGGCGAGTTTGGTCATCTCCATATGTTCTCAAAGTGAAATTCTTCCCTTTCATTCTTCAGGCCTGGTCTAATTTAAAGCAAGCCAGAGACACAGCATCCACACAGGGCAAAGCAGCAGGCCCGCTCGGAGAGGGAAGCGGGCCCACAGCATGGGATCCACCCCAACAGAATGTGAGCGATGGTTTACTCCTACTTGCCTCCCAGTGTCCTTCCTCCTTACCTGTAGCTGCTTAGGCCTCACATGGGGTTCTGCTCACAGTCAGTGCGGCCCCCATGGCCACAAACCTGCATCAGGAAGGCCTTGGGGGTCCACAGCCTATGACTTCAAGCTCACAAGTGAAGTCCGTCTCAGCGAGATCAGGAGATGAAAGTTCAAATGAGGCACTAACCGATGCACCCACCAGGCTTTCCCCAGAACATAACTAAACCACTTAGGGATTTTTTTAAAAAGAAGCTGAGGGGTGCCTGGCTGGCTCAGTGGATAGAGCGTGCGACTCTTGATCTTGGGGTTGTGAGTTCAAGCTCCACGTTTGGTGTAGAGATTACTTAAAAATAAAATCTTAAAAAAATAGAAAGAAACTGAACTTGCAACTTGTGAAAACTGTTACAAGTGCACCCTAAGGCTGGAGACCAGAATAAGACTCCTGGGCCTCACGGGGGCTCGCCTCATACCAACAGCGAGGAAAAGGTTCTGTTTACAAGTCAGTTGTACTCCTGAGGCTCTGTCTAGCAGACAATCTCTGAAAACAGGTGAGGCTAGCCAACAACACTAGTAACATGGGGTATGTTACTATTATGTTTTTAATAACAATCATCTTACACGTGTATACTTGCTTACCATTCGTTCTATGAACAATTTCATTTTGTATTCACAACAAACCTAGGAGGGAGATGGGTAGAAATTACCATCCCCATCTTATGGAAGAAGAAACCAAAGCTCAGGATTGCTAAGTGATTTTTCCAAAACAACCTGGCTAATAAACTGAAAATAAAACTCAGGTCGTGTCTCTTTCCACTACATCCCAGCCTATCTTCAGAAAGAAGACTTAGCTTTTTAGAAGCAGTTAAAACATTTCTCCCGTTTTTCCCCATATTGCCCATTTTTCTTAAGTATGGGAAGAAAACACCCACCACCACTTTCATCCATATAACCAATGCTCCGTAAGTCACATCTGAATTAAAGAACACTCCCACCACATGCCATTTCAACTTCATCTTTCTTGCTCTGGGCCAGATTTAGGGGGTTACATGTGTCTAATATAGAATCTTAAATAGTTGTGAAAACAGGAAGGAATACAGATGAATATACCCCTTGTTTGCATCAATGTCATTTGGACTCCTCAGACCTGACACTTGAGACTTTCCTGAATCGTGTGCTTTGTCAAATATGCACGTCTGTCTGCGAAACTTACGCCACCAGGCTGCCATCCTCCTTTCTAGAAACTCCAAATATTCTTTAGTTTTACCTCACTCCCTTTTACCAGAAGGTTCCCTGGAGTAGCCAAATGATGTTTTGTCAGCGGCAGGGTCTAGGGTTTTTGTTTTGTTTTAAAATCAGCGTGCCGTCCCCCACCTCTCCCAGGCTGTTAGTAGGCATTTGGCCCGCTCCACTCCTCCTCCAGGCCTGACTTCTCTCCCACACACTGGCTCCTGCAGGCTTCAAAGAAGCCCAGTGGCAAAAGAAACACCTAGATTTAAAAATAAAAAACAACCTGCTGATAGTGGAACTCAGTTCTAGGAGTATCAGGTACAACTCACTGTTAACCTTGCTGCCAACAGAGAACGACCAAACCCATCTCCCTGGTTCGGGTTATTTCCAGAAGTTTTAAAATCTATGATATGTCAACATCATTTGCACTTAATACTGAATGAATAAATGAATGAATGAATGACTACTCTTATCCTATAATATTCACTTAAGAGAAACTTTACCAGACTCTTACTGAAAATATAAATTACTGGATAAGCAAAGGTCAGTGACTACTCAGATGTTTACCCTTCAGCGGCACATACACCTTTAAAGCCATGTTTACATGTCTTGTCACAATCATTTAAATGTTTTACTTGCTTACAAAATTTTTCTCAACTATTTTTTATGATTTGCTGTCCTATGAGCAATGTGATATGCATGAACACACAGGTAATGAACACGGTGTGATGCTGACACTTCGTCATTCTAAAGATCAGACTCCTCAAAGACAATTACGATGTTGCTTCTTTCAGTATACATTTTCCACCGGTAGATCAGCCATTTTAAAGTTTATTTCTTCCTAAATTCTACAACTTCCTGTATCTGAGTATGTCTCAGATTTCCCCGTCATCACTTCATTCCTAATATTCCAGTTTTCACAAGTTACTAGGAAGCATGACCTTAAGCCAGCATTTATTTCCTGACCTCCAAAATGAAAAAGATTCATAAACAAAACAAAAAAAAAAGAGAGAGAGAGAGAGAGAGGAAGTTTTAGCAACTATTTTTGGACCCCGTAAACAAAGCTGTTTTTTTCCAGAGAAAGAGAATCCTTTAACCTACTTTGAGAACTAAAACATGGCCTGAACACATTTGTGGTCAATGTTTTATCATTAGATGGGAAAAGTATAAAAGTACAATATTTAAAATGCTGTAGTTTTTTTTTTTTTTCTTACAATTAGCAGCCGCCTAGTCCAATAGTAACCTTAGAAAATATTATTTTTTTAAAGAGGCTAGTTCACAGTTTAGTGTCGGGGGACTGTTCTTGCTACTGAGGCTCAGTCGCTGCGTGATCATTTGGAAATGTTCCTTGTAAAGTGCCCTCGAAGGCTTTCTGCATCTTAGTATCTGCTCCCAGGACCACACAAAGCTCTTAACAGGCTGTGAACAAGCTCACAAAATCAAGGATTTGTTGACCTACCAGCCACAGCACAGAGAAACCAAAAGGTCTACCTAGCTGTTGTCTAACCTGTTTCTGTGTTTTCTTTGCTTATTTCTTCCCAAGCTCTTCACAAACAGGTAATGGGTAGTTAAATATTTGGGACCAGTTAGTCATCTTGCTTTGCAGTCAAGGGCTAGCCCCAGTGAAGCAGCCAGGAATTTCAAAGGGCACCCCTGGTTTGGATCAGTTTCACAGGGGACAGAGCCCGGGCCCAAGGGCACCCTTATAAAACTCAGGAGGCCATGACTTCATTCCCGGCCCCAGGTTACCTGAGCCACACTGTGCATACTCAATAGCTATTAGTCCTCAATCATAAGGCAAAAAGAGTTCTCCACTTGGCCCCTATCTGACTCTCTCAGAAAAAGGAAAACAAGAGATAGGTCCCTGCACTGGTTCCTCCCACTTTTTACTGACTCCTGCTCTCCGTGCCTGTGCACAAGCTACTTAGACAAGTCATGTTTTGGGAGCTGCTTGGCCAAAGCAGGCGACACGTTGTATGAAACCGAGAACTCTGAAAATACTTCTGATTTCTTGTCTCTCGCACAAGCGCATGCTTCACCCACATGCACCTTGCCATTTTCATTTATGACATGGTTTCAAAATAAAGACTGAGGCACCCATGCTGCCTAGAAACACTCGAAATCCTACCTGTTGGGTATAGCTGGTGCCTTCGTTTAGGGTCACATTTTCCCGGAGATTCTAGCTCCAGGGGTCCTGAAAACCATCCTTTTTAACTGTTCTGTATCTGTGGCCATTTGTCCCACAGATTGCTTCTTCGGCCTCTAACATCTTTGCCAGTCAAAACTTAGGCTTCCTCCCGTCACTACTACTGGTCACAGTTTACTAAAGGAAATTCTGGCCCTAACTAAATTCACGTAAACTTTCCATTTCACCAGGATGCCTTCTTTTCTTGGCTCCAGCACAAATCTTCTGATTCTAAGTAGCGGCTCTTAAAGGCCCTCCATGTGTGTTTGTTTTCCGATTTGAGAGCATCTCTCTGCACATGCATAAAACATTAAAAGCTTCAGTCACGTGTCCAAAGTCGCTCTGAGCTGGGAAGAGCTGGTGTTCAGAGGGGGCTCTGCCACCCCCCCATGGGCTCTGCCTCACAAGCATGGCTAGAAGACCCTGTCCCCTTGCTGTCCACTGAAACTTTACTTTCTTGAATTCCACTTTGGTAAACACACATTTTCTGACTCAAACTCTCACCAGTTCAGCTCTGGTATTGATTTCTTTTCTTTTCTTTTCTTTTTTGTCTCACAGTAGAGTTAAATAGCGCACTATCTAGTCGTCACAATGCTTCAAAGGGCTTCTACATGTTTTCTTTCAATGAACTTCTCAGCATTCATGTGAGAACAGAGAGGACCAGGACACTTAAAATACCATAAATTGTGTGACTGGCTTCAGATCTTACAGGTATGGCAGACATGGAACTAAAATGCCAGCTTCCAGACTCTCACAGATATGGTTAATTCATCAATACGACTCTGTCCCGTGAATAGATAGTAAATATAAATTGGGTCTGAACCACATAAAAGAGAAGGAGGGGTATGGCACGCTAATGAATGGTGAACTACTTCTCTAGAAATTTTCTTTCTGTTTTTGACTGTGCCTCTACATTTGACTCACTTAGGAAAAAGAATGAAAACACAAAAAAAGACCCTTCTGCTAATCCCTTCCGAACGAAAACACAAAAAAAAGACCCTTCTGCTAATACCTTCCCTGTATTATAAACTTGCATTTTTTGTGTGTGATTCTAAGTTCTTTCACTGAAATCATGTTCTCTAGTTGTCAGCAGAGGGTCCGTGCTATCTTGTACATCTTGCCACTAATTATCATTTTAAATACTCATCCCTGTCAAGGCATCCCATTCTAACCCAAAGAAAATATCCCATTAAGCAATATTTGCCTTGACATTCTGTTATTTGGGGATCTGTACCATTTTTAGTTTTCCACTGTTGTAAATAATGCTGCCACAGGAAACTTCGTTCTTTACAATTATTTGGGGTTTTCTATGCTTTTAAGGCTACAAAAAGTAACGTTTTAGCTCTTCTTACCTATTGCAAGATTCTTCTCTGGATATAGATTACCCTTTTGGAAAGTATCAGCAAAGTGTAGCTGAAGGTGTTTTCCCACACTGAGATCAACACTGGGTTGGAAACTTCTATTTACTTTGTTTCCAGTCTTCTAGGCAAACAACTTCACCTTAAAGTTGTCTTAATATATGCTTAAAAAGAGGCACTGTGAATAGTGAAGGAGATAGTTCACACAGGATGGAATACAGACCTTAAATTATCATTCTGAAAAGTGCTAACCCTAGTTAGGAGTTAAAGAAACATATATTAAGACAACTTTAAGGTGAAGTTGTTTGCCTAGAAGACTGGAAACAAAGTAAATAGAAGTCTCCAACCCAGTGTTGATCTCAGTGTGGGAAAACATCTTCGCCTACACTTTGCTGATATTTCCACAAAGGGTACCCTATATCCAGAGAAGAATCTTGCAATATATAGGTAAGAAGAGCTAAAGCTTTAATTATTTTAAGAGTCATACCATAGGTGGGAAAAGGCGTCAAAGTAATTGTTTAGCCATGACTATGCTATCAACTCTTTAGGACAAAAACCAGACTTCTCTACTCAAGGAAAGTGGTAATTATTTAGCCTTCTGGAAATGAGTAACAATCATAAATATTTATTAACAGGTTCACAGATATGCAAAACTGTTCACACAAAATTGACCGGGTCAAAGGGAGAAGGACCTTTCCCTCCTCCCTCACTACATTCTCCATCATTCACTTACAACCCACCCCTCTTCTTCCAGACAAACACCAATTTCTTCATCACATCAGAGCTGCCCATCCAGTCATCCAGGGCACAATCTCATAATCTTCTTTGAATGCTCCATCTTCTGTCCAGTTAGTTCTACCTCTCAAACACCTCTCTTTTCCATTCCCACTGTCCCATAAGTTTTGGGTTTTTCTCATTTCTACCCAGACTAATGCATTTCCCAGCAAACTCATTTTCCAGCTTTCAGTCTTTGCTCAGCCATCAATCCTATGTGGTGCCACCAGATAAACTTCCTATCAGCACAGCTCTGACTTCGTCCCTCCTGTGCACAAAATCCTGGGTGCTTTATGCACCTCTAAATCATATTCCAACTGGTTTCCAACCAAAAAACTGCATTTCCAATGGCACTCTATTTGTACCTCTCTTTGGTATTTATAAACTTCTTGGGGAAAGAAAGTTTGTATTATCAACTTATATCTTCATAGTGCTCAGCAAGACCTTAAGTGTACTCAAAAGAACTAATTTGAATTAGAGTCTTTTGTACCCCATTTGATAGTACCTATTCAAATGTAAACTTCTTAAAAACAGTGCCTTAACTATATCTCCTATAGTTCACTGCCTTCCACATGGCAGAATTTCCACAAATAATTATTTAACAAATTAACCAAGCAAGCAGTAGTTTTTTGTTTTGTTTTAAGTAGGCTCCATACCCAGCATGGAGCCCAATGCAGGGCTTGAACTCACAACCCTGAGGTCAAGAGTCAGAAGCTTAACCAACTGACCCACACTGGTGCCCCAGCAATCAGTAGTTCTTGATCCCAGTCTGGATCCACAATCTGTGTGCTCTAGAATAAGCCACCTAAAAACATATTAATATTTAAAATGTCAACTAGGGGCGCCTGGGTGGCTCAGTTAAGCATCTGCCTTTGGCTCAGGTCATGATCCCAGGGCCCTGGGATCAAGCCCCACACCGGGCTCCCTGCTCCGCGGGAAGCCTGCTTCTCCCTCTCCCACTCCCTCTGCTTGTGTTCCCTCTCTTGCTGTGTCTTTCTCTGTCAAATAAATAAATAAAATCTTTAAAATAAATAAAATAAATAAAATGTCAACTAAAAGGAGGGTAGTAATATTCAGAATACTCCTATGAATTAGGTATCAAAAAGAACTTATTGTAAACACAAAATAAACAAAAGGCCTTCACGTTAAGCTCCATAACCAAATCATATCTATAATAGATGCCAGCAAACTTACAGATGCGCCACAGGAAAATATGTGTTTAGAGACTTTCTAAAAAAATTGCCCTCCTAGAAATCTACTCCTTCCAAAATTGTTATCTTAAGTAAGTCTCAGTTTGCTTGATCAAATTTTGACCAAAAATAAGAAGAATAGAGCTTCCCCTTAACAATCAGCTACACATTCTTCTTAATCCCAGTATGACTGGACAGATGGTGCCCGGACTAATAGCAGGGAATTCCAAGTTCATGTTCCTTCTTAAATTAGCTTCATGACCTTGGGCAAGTCACTTCATCCTGGGGTTCTCTGTTTCTTTACCTGGGAAATGAGTGTTTGGCTCCAATCTTTAAGATTCCATCCAGCTCTAGAATTCAATGATTTATGAGTTAAAAAAAAAATAGGCTTTTTATTGATACATGTAACAACATGAATGATCTCAAATGCATTATGTTAAGTGACAAAGTCAGATTCAAAGGGTACATACTCTATGATTACATACATTCACATGACATTCTGGAAAAGGCAAAACTATAGGGATGGAGAGCGGTCAGTGGTTACTAGGGTTTAAAGGAAAAGGGAGGGTTTGCCTACAAAGAGGTAGCCATGAGGAAATTTTCTTTAGAGGTGGAGTAATGAAATTGTCCTGTATCTTGATTGTGGTGGTGGTTACAGGACTCTATGCATTTGCCAAAACCCACAAGACAGTATACCAAAAAGAGTGGATTTTGCTATATGTGAATCAAATTATTTAAAGCATTAAAAACCTATTTCTCCAAATCTAGTGCAATTTTTGCTGACATAATAGCAGCACAGTTTCCCCCAAGAAGCAAATACTGACCTTCTGTATTTGCTCTCACCATTTTGTTCCAAGACTGATGAATCAACTTTGTATCCAAATAATTTGCTGCTTGTTTTTGTGGTGTTATTGTTGTTTTTGATCTTTAGATAGACATACTACAGAACCCTTTCTATGTAGCTCATTTTCCAGCATGGTACATCTAACAATGAAAAAGTAAAATGAACCCAAGTGGGAATGTTTCTCAGGCTGCCCAGGCCCTGCATGGTGTTTATGGAATGTTAGAATGTTGTTATTACTCTTGTGATTCATACTAACAGTACGGAACGTGAATAACAACAACACAGCAGTGACAACAACAGAGGACATTTAATTAGCGCTTACTGTGTTCCAGGCACTGTTCTAAGTGCTGACACACAGCCTTACTAAGTACCATGGCAATCCTGTGTAGAAAAGATTTATTTAAAGGAACAATTTATTCATTTTTTGGAAGAGTCTATAGCTACTACTAGTGATTTCACAAATTCTTATCTTGGCTTTCTTTAGAAGTTGGACAGAAAGGCCTTTCTAGTTAGAGAAGCCACCACCTCCCCCTCTGCCTGGTGAGTTCACGAAGTGTGCATAGCAAAAAGCCCACAGAGATGACACTTCACAGCCAGGCACCAGGGCACTTTCCCGGTCCACCTTCACGGCCTGCAGCAAAGCTCGTGCTAGCTGAGAGGTGACCATTTCCTAAAGCCTTCCAACACCAGGCAAGAGAAGGGCAGAGTTCCTGCCTGCCCCTACCAACAGTCTACCTTTTCCTTTTCATCACTTTGCCGTTTTACATAGCTTTGGGCCACTGGGCAGAACCATGTCCCGAAGCAGACAAATGCCTGTTCCTTGAAATGACCAGTTCTCTGAACAAGGCAAGGGTTCTGTTATAAGCCTTTCAACCAGAGGGGATGGTTAGTTAGTCAAAAGTGACCAAGCTGCCGAGGCTGAAAGAAACCAACTAAACAAAAACAATGAGCCCAGTAGACAGTATTTGAAAGGTATTTAGACCCGGAGAACTTTGAATGTAGCAGAAAGGCAGACTACACTGAGAAAGGGGTCTCAATTCGTGGGTTTGTTTAGTCGGCCTACCTCAAGTCCAAGCTAATCATCTCCATGGTTGCTGATGACCAGAACAGGGTTCAAATGGCCTTTCGAAGAAAGCAGGGCAGGCCTAGCCCAGCCTACACTAGATTGCAACTTGCCTTTTCTCTCACTCCCCCACCTTCCACAGGACCCCAAGCTTCTCTTTATTAAGGACCTCCACTTGAAGCAAGTGACACAGCCAACCCACAGCTGCATCTACTACCTATCTGTCTCTTCAAACCAGAGCGTAAGCTCCAATTCGGGCAGGGACCACTTCTGGTGCTCATCGCTGTATCCAGCTGCTTTTTTGGAATAAAACTTAAAAAAAAAAAAAAATCAGAGGGTTAATGGACTTCCTGGAGGGTAAGCTGGCAACTTGGGCTGAGTTGAAGGTGCCGCTTTTGCCCGCCTGTAGACACCAGAATCCAGACTGAGGGTCAACGGGTCCCTCCTTCCTGCAAGGGAACTTCTGCAAAATCCCCCAAACTCAATCAACTATCCATTTAGCAGAATGCAGAACATCAACTTCCAAAATCCGAATCCAGCTGGAGGAAGGGGAAGGGGTTGGGGTTGGGGGGAGGCAGTCAACAAAGCAGTCCTCCGGGCCACCTACTCCCACTCCTCAAAGCAGAGTCAGAAGGGAAACCGGGCGAGACAAGTTAACCTGGAAGCCCTCCTCCAATTAACGTGTTATTGCTCCTTTAAAACCGAGAACAAACGGCCCACTGCTCGCGATCCCGGAGGCTGCCGAGCAGTAATTGTCACTTAGCCACTTAACTCCCCGCCGCACTGCTCACTCGCTCGTCAGGGTTTATCTCTCAGCCAATTACTGCTGTCATTTGCGTTTCAATATGTGCCGTCAGGGGCCGGCCCCGTCGAGGGCGGAACAGGAAACTCTGGGACCCGAGGCGACTGTAGGAGCCCGCACCTCCCGGCCGGCTGCTCTGTGGGGGCTGCAGAGGTACTCCGGAGAGAGGCCCTCCACACTGCTCCAGAGGGACCCACGGCTCCCCGACCACACTCTGGTTTTGTTCTGAGCCTGGGTCTACGCTTAGGCACCCGAAAGGAGGAATGTCTGACTCTTAAAAGCCCTAAGTAAATAATAATGATGGCAATATGAAAGCAATAGAAATTTTAGCTGCTGAGCGTGACAGCAGACAAGAGACAAGTAGGGGACGTAGCAGGGATTACTGCAATATATTATTGTGAAATCAAGGCAGGCACAGGCTCCAAATGCAAAGACAGCAGAACCTTAAATCACTGCTCTTTTATGCACTCAGATTTCCACGCAGGGCGTTCATCCATTTACAACTTGGCCCTATAGTGTAGGAAACATGTGGATTTTCCTAGGCAATCCTGAGTCGAGATACCTAAAAATTCTATTTGTATCCTACTGTCAAATTATATAGGTTTGTAAAAAATTTGTACTTAGTTACAAAATTTTATTTAAAAAAACAAATTTCCTTAAAGGCATAACCAGATGGGATTTTTTTATAATTAGATCAGGGAAAAAAAAAAAAAAGCTTTGCCAGGTCATGGGTCCAAATTTTTAATTTTTGAAAAGATGTCATTTCTGGCTGCTCAGTGGGTCCTAAACACAAAACTAAGGCCTCACCTTTTCAAATATTTTGTTTACTTGGCCTTCCTGGATCAAATCTATACCACTCATTACTGCATTAAGGCTTTGATCCCAGAAGGTTTAAACCTCTCCTGTTTGCAGAGGAAGCATCTTGGCTGAAACGTATTAACCCAGCCTGAGACAGCCTTCGGAACGCACTTGGTCTACTTTTAGAGATATAAGCACGTTTTAAACTCTGAGTATGGGAAGAAAGGGGGAAAGGAGGAGAGGCTGAGGAACAGACTGGGTCTTTTATAACCAAACTCCTCATTGCACCGCAGTGACAGCAACTGGGAAGGCAGAGTGCGCCAGTGAGGGCGCAGACTATCAGTTCGCTGGGTAGTAAGCGATCTCTGGGTTGTCAGCATCTTCGCTTTCCCAGCTGAACAGCAGTGAGATTGTCCTGCTCACCCTGCGGTCAGCAGCAAGCTCCGCCTGACATTCCATCCTCTGAAGCCCCAGCAACCACGGGAGGAGGGCTGGCAGCCGAGGCCAAGCCGGAAGAGACCTGTTCTGGCTGGATCCACACACCCCGGTCTCCGGGTCTAAAATAAGACTCTTAACTTCTCTGCCAATGAGCTTCAGCAGGCCCGATGACGTTAACATGCACTGTCAGTTCTATTTGCGGGCAAGGTCCCTGTTCACCAGGATTGCATCCAGGTAAGGAGGCGTGCGTGAGGGGGAGGGAGAGGGGGGCTCTCTGTAGATGGACCTGTCCTCCCACTGTATGCACAGAGAAGGTCTGAAAGGGCTGGTGAGGTGCCAGAGTAATCGTATACATCATCTTGGGCTGTGCAAAGAAGAGTTGGCCTAGCTATAGTTAATTGCCATCCTCGGGCTACATGCTCCTCACTGAATACCAGCGAAGGGAGTCTGTTCGGTGCAGAACAAAGAAAAATCACAAGTCAAATTAAACGAACTGGGGGCCACCAATGCTGACTGTGGCCAGCCATACACAGGGAGGAGCCTCGGACCATCCTCACTCATATTCTCTCGGGCCTTCTAATTAAGAGAACCTTAAACTTGGAACGAATTTGCTCCTTTCCTGCTCCTTTCAGTCATTACCCTGACCCATCTCTGACGCAAGAGAAAGCACTTCAAAAGATGCAGAGTTCCTAAGATAGCTAGTGGCCAGAGTGTAAACTTCTTAATTAAGGACCTACCCAAAAGTAACTTTTTCTTTTCGGCTCTTTGTGCTTTTAAAAAGCCGTTTCAAGCTGAACAAACTATTTGAACATCATCCCCCTCCCTTCCTCCCTCTTTCCTCTCTCTGTCTCTGTGTGTCTCTGTCCTCTCTCTGTCCCTCTCTCTCTCTCTCTCTCTCTCTCTCTCTCTCTCTCTCTCTCTCGGTCATGAAGTGTGCAATAAACTGTTCTTTTTCTTTTGTCTCAAAGCCAAAAGTCACTTTATGGAGAAACAAGTTCCCCTCCTCTGGCCCTGCCCCCTGTGAGTGGCAGCCCAGCGGAGATTTGGAAGGCTGCCACAGATCGCCCAGAACAAAACCCAGGCCAGTCGGCAGGGCGGATGTGAGCCCACATCTCCCCCAGAGCTGCCTCACCACAGCTGTCCTAAGAGCTGTCCCTCGGGGCCCCCGTCGGGAGCCCCACCTTTCTCAAACAATGTCACAAAGTACCCTGTAGTTGCGATGCAACCTACCTTTCTTCACAGTCTGTGATCAGATTCCATTTTGACTGAATGGGAAGAACCTTTGTTCCCACCTTATCTGTTCCCAGCAACCTCAGTCGCTCTCCCCAACTTTCCCAGAGAGAATCAGTGGAACCACCAGCCCCAGATTCTCCAAGATCACACTAAGAGCTCAGCCCGCACGGCCGGTGCTTCCCTGGGCGTCTCTGCAGACAGGCCAAAGCTGCGTCCCCATTATCTTCCTCTCCAATGTGACCCTTCCGTTTATGATAGCACCTGCACTTGGGGCTGGGAGGTCGCGCTTTCCTGCTTCCTCTCCTCGTCTCCTATATCCAACGGCAAGCTTTCTGAATTGTACTTCGCAAACATTTCTCAAGTCCAGCTCCCAGAATCTAGACACGAGGCCGTGGCCCTACTTCCAGCCTGAACCAGTCCTCTGTACTCCTCACCCTCCCCCTCTGCCAGGAGGGACCTGATCCATCAATCTGACTCCACCATTCCGGGTCCCTCCGCCCCGTCCTCCAAGCCCCCCCGGCATGCCATTCAGGAACCTGTGTTCCTCTCCCCTGTCACCGCAGTCACTGCCTCAAGCACGGACCTGCACCCCGCATCTGCCCCACCAGGACACTTCCTGCCTCCGCGCTCTTGCTCAGGCCCCTCTCACCCCTTCACCCAGCTAATAACTACCGTTTGGCCCAAGCCTCTTCTTTCCTTGCTCCTCCACCTTCAGACGAGGCTACGTGCCACTCCTCGGGGTTCTTGTAATGCTCTTACACGTTTCTATCACTGCATCCAGTTCCTTAAAGCCACCTTGGGGGGACTGTGCAGTATTTCTGCTTGCAGTCTCAGCACCCATTACACAGACAGTGGCCCCTCTCACACACAGTAGGGCCTCAGCGACTGGGATACTGCATCTGTACCGCAGGAGGACTGGCTAATGCCATCCATTACTGCAGCGCAATCAATACTTCAGTCTCAATTAGATCCATTTTGGTGTTATCTATTTAAAGAAGACAGACTCCTAGACACCAAGGATTGTGTCTACGTAATGTATTTTGTCTGGCAACTTATGTACTTTGGGTACTTAATAATGTGATGGAGTTGACCACGATGACGATGACAGTGACGTCAACCGTGACAGGAAACGAGATGATTAGACATCCTTTTATTCTCCGAGGCTCTGTAGTTGCTTAAAACAGTATACGATGAGTCACAGAATGACAGCTCACTTGTCTTGAAACCTTAACTAACCTGAATACAGCCCGAAACCTCAGTCAAACACACTTCTGAGAAGCCAAAAGATCAGCATGTGCGCACGCTAGAGCTTAAAGAGGTAACTTTTTAGGGGTCATCTGGTCTGCACCCAGAACCTATTTGTTCTTCCTTTAACTCCACCTCCGACAATCTCTGCCATGTCATTTCCCCAGTCACAGCAAGTGAGATATAAAGTATGAAGCGAGGTGAGGTGGGAAGACGGCCCTCCACCCACCCCCCACCCCCCCGCCCCGGGAACAACATGGTGGTAGCAGGGCTAGCGACAACCAGGTGCAAAAGGGGAGACAAACTCAAAAAGAACACAAAGTACACAGCAGTCTAGCAGTCTGGGGACATTTCATGTTTAAGGACAATGAGTTCCACACATGTTAATAGACCCTAATGACACATCACACAATAGAGGTAGAATATTTATCCTCATAACTGATGACTGAGATAGCAAAAGACGGCTGAATTCTGTCCAACAGTCTCAGAGAAAAGGAGGTGGAGCACATTTTAAGAATGATTTCCATCAAAGTGTTTGGGGTTTTGGTTTTTCGTTAAGTTTTAGCACTTACTGGGGTAGACTGTGTTTAATCTGGAAACTTTACTGCTGAGATACCTGACCAATGAGCCCTTGCTTAACTTCATCCAATGCGGACCTGTTAAGTAAGCATGTCACAGGCCTTGTGCACCAAGAGTGTACAACCTAAAACAGCTCAACACCCTAGAGAATTCATTTGTATATGCAGCTTTATTTTAAAACACAGTGAAACAGGAAACCCTTCTGCCAAAAACTACCAAATATAGCATGTCCTACACCTCCCCATCCATGCAAAACACTAATGGACTACGAATTAAATTCAGGTCAAGAACACAAGAGAGGAATCTATTTCAAGGCAGCTTCCACTTGCAAAACAATTTTCTGTCAGTCTTGACGACCCTCCCTCCTCTGTCTCTCTCCTTTTCTCTCTCCCACTGCCTTTCACCATCTTTTCTCAGATCCTCAAACACAGAGGAGCAGCCCAGATAAGGGAAAAGGCAAAGACTACTGGGTTCTATTTACTTCATGCCAGTCACATGGTCACCACTTCCTTAGTGGTTCAGTAGGTACAACCCAGGTAGATCCAAAAAAGGGGAGGATGAGAGATACTTGGTTGTTTTTCACAAAAAAAAAGAAGCCGGAGATGGGATTAAAAGCAAAGGCTATTACTGGATTAGAAAATATTAAAGGAGAGACTCTTCTAGAAACAGGATATTGCAAGAAGGAATGTACCAAAGGGAAAGAAAGGGTGGAGGGTGGACAGAAGAAAGAAACTGGTTAATCTCCCAAGTAAAAAGGATGATGGGAAAGAAGCTAAAGTTTGGCCACTTATCTGACCGTTCCTGAAAAACTGGAAATTTCACAACTGCATCTCCTAGCTCACTGTTTCTGCCCTTCCTGGTGACAAGACGGAGGTGAACGCCTTCAATAAGATGGAAGAAATTAATACCATATTCCCAATATTGTGTTTCTACCAAATGTTTCCAAGCTGGTATAGGAGGGTGATCATTAAGCGGCTGTCACTGATTGGTCTGGCATTTTGTCAACCCACCTCAGTTAAGAAACTTGTCTTGAAAACCTTTCGTATTTTCTCCACAATAATTAACAAAAATGTAGTAGACTAGAGAGAAATAAACACTAGTTACTCATTCATTCAACATTTACTGAGCACCTATTATGGGCTTGGTTCAGGGAGTTCTCACATTTTCAAACTGAGATAGATTCTATTTTGCATGTGGGAAGCGTGTTGATTTATCTGATGAAGAATGTAATACTCAAAAGGGCAGTATACGCAAAAGGGCAAAGGTTTCAGAGCTATACAAATCCAGGTTTGAATTCCAGCTCTATTACATGCAAGGTGCTTGTCCTTGGGCAAGTTAGTTTACTTCTCTAGGCACTGGTTTCTTCATCTGTTTAATGGAGGGCTTGGTTTCATTGTTTTGTGAAGATTCAATGAGACATTGGTTGTAAAGCACCTAGCAGAACCCGGCACATGGTGTTGAAGCAATCACTCATTGAGTAAATATTTACTGAGCATCTACTACACACAGGCTCTGTTCTAGCCATAGAGGCTCAGTAACAAAAAAGAGAAGCAAGAGCCCTCTTCTCATCTTTATAGGTTATCAGCACAACTTGTCAAGGACTCTGAAAACCCATGCAGATGAAACAAAGTGGATGTACTGCCAATCTTCCAAATGCCATGATTTTCAAATCCCATTGTGAGCAGCATCACGGATTGCAGTTTGAAGTGAGAGTCAGCCTGCAGCCATGCGTCCTGAACTCCCAGGCACAAAGGCAACGTGGCTACTGGGTGGCTCGGGCTGTTCACCTGGGAAACCAAATGCAGACAGCTGGAGCAACCCACACCCTGGCCTTCAGGATTTGGGCAGAAATAGGAGCCAGGAGACACAGACTGTTGTCCCTCTTGCCTTTTGCTTTTAAAATGAGAAAGGTGACTTGATTTTGTTTGGGGAGGTAGGTGGGGATTGTAGGGCTACACAGAGGAAGTTCCCAAATGAACTGCTACATTGTTTCTGTTACTCTCTGACTCATTTTTACTTTTCCTTCCCAGCCCCCCCTGATGTCTTGGTCTGTTCCACATGTGGCACAATAGAGTCTTTGTTTACAAGATTCTACTGTGCAATCAACCTGGTTATTAAGCCAAGAATTATTTATGCACAAAAAACAGAGGCAATATCAGGTAAACTGACATGAACTGTGTATTTCACTTTCCTACCTCTAACATTTAAGTAGATAGAATTGATAAAGCAGCTGAAAACTCTAATTGTTGAAAAACCATATTCAAGTTGGAGGAATGTGACTGATACACACACTCATACTTCCATACATATATACAATCCAGGGGCAAACATTTTTTAAAGCCTACACAAAATTCTGTGTTCTCTATTTTTGTTATTGGCACAACCATCCACCTAGTCTCACAAGTAAGAAATCTGTAGTTATTTTCAACAAGTGAGGCAATGAGGTTTTTGTGGAAAGTCATATATACCTTGTAGCCAAACACACTTGGCTTTGAATCTCAAATCCTACTCACTTCTAGCTATCCAATGTCAAGGAGGTTCTTAAATATCTCTAAAACTCAGTGACCTCATCTGAAAAGAGGATTGTGGAGAGAAATAAATTACATAAAAGATATAAGCAGGGTGTTTCCGAAAAAGTTGTTGCACCACCCCTCCCCCAACACATCACTCTCAACACCTTTCTCTTCCTTCCATTCTGTAGCCCAGTGGCTGCTCTCCTCAACAGCCACCTTCTCACTGGTTCCTTGGGCTCTCATCTGTAATTCCCCCTATCCATCCAAACCTGCTATTAGGAACAGCAGTCAGAATGGGAAATTTGATCATGGCACGCCCCTGCCACAAACCTTTCTATGGCAATTACATTCAGAACAGATCTGCATTCAGAGCAAGGTCCACACGTCCCCAACCCATCTGTTCAGCCATGCCTCCTTTGACCACCCCACCTCTGCCCCCTGAACAACCACAGCCCCCACGTTCCAGGCTCCCAGCATTGTTTGCAGAGCATACCATCTGCTCTGGTGCATTGACTCTCAGCACCTCCTCCAGGATGCCAGCCCCACACCACCCCCTCCCATCTGTAGAGACCACCGTCCTCCTCAAGGCTCAGCTCAAATGCCACGTCCCCTTTAAAACCCTCCCTGATTTCCCTGGCTGACTCAGGGTTCCATTCATGCTTCAGTGATACCTTGCTCAATTTTATTACTTAAGCTTTGTGTTCTCAGTTGTCCATACCCATGCCGTCCTTCTCCACTAGATTGTTAGTTCCTCCATGATAGAAGCCAAATGTTACCCATTCTTTATTTTCAAGTTTTATCATTCCTTACATCAAGAAGACAGAACCAAAAGGTAAAAATGGGGCAAGATATTCTCAAGGTACTTCAAATTCTGATAAAAGAAAACTAAAATGCACTGGAAATGAAGTCTTGGGTGTATTAAGAAATTTTTTTTAAAAAGCCTAGCAACCCAGAGAGGTGTAGGCCATCTGTGATGGATTAAAGATGGCCACAAATTCTTTGATCCTTCTTCCATTGACAGGTGAGTCTATTTCCCTCCTCTTGAATATGAGCAGCCTGTAACCGTTTTTGACCAACAGAGTGACATTATGCCATTTCCAAGCCTAGCATTTAATGTGAATAGCTTTGGCCTTGGTCTCTTGGAACCTTGAGCCTCCCTATAGAAATCTGATGAGAAATCTCACGGAGAAAGGCCCTGAATCTACACGGAGAAGCAGAAAGACCCAGGTGAGATCAGCCTTCTAGGCATCCTTGCCAAGATGCCAGGCCAAGTGAGTGAAGCCATACTGGACCCTCCAGACCAGACCAACCATTGACTGAATACCACTGAGTGAGCACAGTTATGCTATGGAATAGAAGAATCACCTAACAGAGCCCTGCCTGAATTCATGATCAACAAAATCACAGATATAATAAAAAGGTGGTTGTTTTAAGTCACCAAGTTTTGATGCAGTTTGCTAGCAGCTATAGGTAGCTAGATCACTATCTTAAGTACTTTTAGCTCAGCATCCTAGCCTACTTAATAGAATACTTTTCCTGCAAAGGAAATACTTACTTGTGACAGAATAGTTAGGAGAAACTGAACTTATCTTAAAGAAATGTGCATTACACATTACACGTATGTATCACAACCCCAACTGTCCTAGAGTCTGGTAGATCTCTCATCTCAACCAGGTGATCAGCAACCTGAGAGCAGCCCCCATGTCTTACACTGTACTTTCGCCCCACAAGGTGTGGCCCATAGCAGGTGCTCAATACTATTTGTTTATTTGATTTATTGAATGCCAGCTTAGTAAGGAGCATTGTATTAGAAAACCTGTAGGCACAGAACCTAAATTCCCATTGAGAAGGGAAGGAACAAACTTGTCACTCATATTTGGACAGATGTAGCTAATAGATAACTTGAGGAACAAGCCAGGAGACTCCATTCCAGTCTTCTACCACCCACAACTCTTGTGCATTTGAGGAGGAAATCTTTGTGCCTTCATCTGTCTAGCTATCAAATGAGGAGAACTGTGTCTGATACCTCTTAGATCAGGATAAGTTATAAGTAAGTGAGGTTTTAGATTGAAAAATATCTTCAGTTCCTTAGACAAACAATGCTACAGAAACTCAAGGTAATATCATTATTTTGCAGATATATGTGATTCTAGTATATAAAACAGCCTGAATTAGTAGATACAATTCCATGTGCTCGGTCAGCTGGGCATTTGTTTGAAAGTTATCAGATTTCCCCTTCATTGTCTTTAAGATACAGCAAACAAAACAACACTAAACTGTATGGTGAATTCAACTAACTCTGTTTTTTTAAAGATTTATTTATTTTAGAGAATGAGAGAGCATGCTCGCGCGCAAGTGGGAGAGGCAGGGAAAAAGGAGAAAGAATCTCAAGCAGACTCCACGCTGAACACAAAACTCACTCAGGACTTGATCTCACAACCCTGAGATCACGACCTGAGCTGAAACCAAGAGTCAGATGCTTAATCAACTGTACCACCCAGGCGCCTCTCAGCTAACTCTTGAAGGAGATATAAGATGTATTGGAACTAGAAAAAATTATCTACGCCTCTTTTTTTTTTTTTTTGGTCTTCTACAAAACATCAGCCAGGCAAAATGTGGTGGAAAACTCAAAACTTACATGCATAATGGTTTGTGTTGTTTTGTTGTAATGCTCAGTACTCAGCAAAAAGCATGGGCTATTAGAAAATAAGCACTAGCCTGGGGGTGCCTGGGTGGCTCAGTCAGTTGAGCGTGGGACTCTTGATTTCAACTCAGGTCATGATCTCGGGGTCCGAGATTGAGCCCCACCTCCGGCTCTCTGCTGAACACAGAGTCTGCTTGCGATTCTCTCCCTCTCCCTTTGCCCCTCCCCCTGCCCAAGTTCTCTCTCTCTTTCTTAAATAAATAGGAAGGAAGGAAGGAAGGAAGGAAGGAAGGAAGGAAGGAAGGAAGGAAGGAAGGAAGGAAGCACTAGCCTGTTCTTGTAGGTATCAATTCTTCCGTCTATGAGATGGCATCTACTGAGGAATTATGCTGATTGCCTGATGTCATTGCTCATACAACAACGCTATAACACAAAGATTTCTGATTCTGGCTTAAATTTAGATGGGGAAATTAAGGCCCGAAGAGCTTTTGTAATTTTCCTATTTTTGGTTGCTATTGTTGCCATAACAATATACCACAAACTGGGTGGTTTAAACGACAAAAATTTATTTCTCACAGTTCTGGAGGCTGGAAATCCAAGATCAAGGTGCCAGCTGGTCTCTTTGGTTTCTCCAAAGGCCTCTGTCCTGCACTTGCAGATGGCCACCTTCTCACTGTGTCCTCATATTGCCTTTTCTCTGTGTGCAGGCATTCCTGGTATCTCTTTGTCTTCTTATAAGGACACCAGTCATACTGGATTGGGGCCCACCCTTTGGCCTCGTTTAACCTTAATTACCCCCTAAAGGTGCTATCTCCAAATACAGTCACATTGGGAGTTAGGGCTTCAACCTGTGCATTTGGGAGGATATAATTCAGTCCATCACATCTCCCCAAATCACAGAGCTAGTCAGTGGTGGAGATGGGGCGTGCATCCTGACTCCCTGCCACTTCTTATGATCCTCCCAACTGCTGTCTGTGGCGCTTCACCATCCCACCTCCACCTCATTCTGTGTCCACGGAAAATGGCCCTGTGTAATTACCCACTGCACAAAGTTAAGGGAACAAAAAAGCCAGAGTATGGATAAAATGGACAAAAGGGAAGCCGAAATGCAAAAAGTGTAAAATCCAGGAAAACTGACTCTTGGAAAGGCAAGAAATGTAGCTCACACTCAAACTTATTCTTCCATGGCCTAGAGTCCTCTCCCCGCTGCCATGATGCTGGCTTTGTTGTAACAGCAGGAAACTCCTCCATCCTCTCAAATGGTGAGCAAGGTCTTGGGAACCAGTGCTTGCTCTACTAGAAGCCACTGACAGGGCACAACCCAGTGACATGCTTTTTGCAAAATTGCAAAATAATATACAATTTAATTTTTTTCATCACATTTTTGTAACCAAAAAATTTCAAGGACCCTCTTGCAGTGCTATATAGTTCATAAATGCAATTAATAAAGATTTAGTGATTAGCTAAAACATGTTAAATCCAAAAAAGCAATACATGCTTTTCTCTTTCTCTCAGATAATGCAAGGAAGCATCTTATATTTATAAAGCACAAGCTTTCAACTATATTGGATTTTCCTTTTAAAAAGAAACAATAATTTAAAGTGGCTGCTAGCAGAGAATTGTTAGGTGCATTTAAATGGGTATTTGTGTTCTGAAAATCTTAACTGGAACTCTTTTATTGTTGCTGTTTATGTATGTGTTTGTTTTGGTTCTGAGGGAGAGCTGAGGTGCTTTTGCGTGTTAGCCTTTCATCTGAAATTCTGATTTCATACAAAATTAAACCAGCATATTGGAGGTACAACTTTATACAAAGCATTAAGACATGCTGAAGTATTGTTTTAAAAATATATGAAAAAATCAAAATGGTTTTCTCTGTGAATCATTCTATAACAAATACGAGACACAGCAGGACTGATGTAATTTGGGAAGACATAAAATCTGTGTTGCCCATTACCTGTCCTCACGACATCGCTTACCTGGGCTCTACAAGATGGTCAAGACTTACTAGCTAACCCTAAGACATGGCTAATAAGGTAAAAATTTTGCTTCATTGTCAGTGTTAGCGGCTACTAGAACATTAACATCAAAATCTCATTCTCAGTTTGACCACAGCAGTGACCACATTTTGATTCACAGGTCAGGAAATGACTCAAACAATAACATTTCTCTACTCTTTTTCTTCCAATAAAGATACAGTGAGTACTATTGTACACATCATGTCAGTAATCTCTGGTCTTGAATCGAGATACTCATTTGGTACTAAAATCCAATAATGTAGAACCTTAAATAAGAGAATTAAGGCATCATTATAAAACTTTCTTTTTTTTAACCAACCAGAGAGATTTAAAGTTACATATATATTTTAAGGTGTATATTTTAATATTTTATTAGTGACACTGCCCTTCATCCTAGATATTAATTCAAAGCCTTTTCAGACTTTCTCTCTAATCTTTCTGAGTGGGGAGTGGGTATAGAGGATCCCAAGTGCTTATGTAAGGAGTAAAAGAGAATTCTGATATTTCCAGGAGGATCCCCTGCTTAGCAGGAACATGTTCCAAGGCCCTTGTCCTAAAGCTCCATGATGGCATAAAAGCCCTCCACTTTCTGCAACGCTACCACCATCAGCATGTAACTTCCTTATGCCTTTTTTTGTGTCCTGTCACACACAAAAAAATGATATGCAAAATGAAATCCTTTTCTGCGAGTTCACTTGGATCTGCTTGGATTGAGCATTTTACTTACAACTTGAGAAAAAGCCCTTTAAAATGGTAATCAAAATAATCATGATACTAGGTTTAACCAGCGGTGGATCCATAGGTTTCATATAATACATCCATGACACATCAACACAATCAGTGACGGGGATGCTGGCACATTGATGCCGAAATCCTGAGCCCCTTGTATGCGAACACCCAACGATATAAGCAGGAAACCATTTCTGTCCTTAAAAAAAAGTATAACTGAGTATGAAGTGGCTATAGTTTCCCAAATTCAAAACAGATTTTAAATGAGCTAGCATGTTTTTTCCACCTCAGTGCTCCTAATCCCACTTTTAAGTGTCCTTACTAATAATCCCATCACTCTGCATTATGCTATCCCACTAGGGACAGTCATCCTAAAATGAAGGAATCACTTGTCATCTTTATTTCAGGATTATTTCTTTGTAAAAGCTAACTTTTCTTAGAAAAAAAATAAAAGAAGCCCTCCTGAGACATGTAACAAGGTTGGAGAAGAGGAGCCTCAAATTAATTTTCCATTTCCTGTTGTTTCCAGAAGTCTTTCTCTTTGATTAGACATTCCCAACTAATTCTTCTACTCAGTCCTGGAATAGAAATATTCTTTTTCTTCCAATTGCTCCTTACTGTCATAAAGCCCAGTTCTGGTCAATGGATTTCTAGATCTCCAGAGTAAATTTCCTTCCATAATACACGTGGTAAATTGCGACATGCACTAGTCTTAGACGTACCAATCCAACAGAAGTATGCATTCATGTGTGCATGAATGCATCCACAGATGAGTGAGCCGTGAGAGTGAAGAAGAATCCTCCTTAGACAACTGGGACCTTGGACTCTGGCTTCTTTGTCCACGAGAAAACAAAACAAAAAGCAGTATTTCCAAATACCTGTAAAATAGCAGGATCTGAAATCTTATACTAACAAACTAGTTTAGTGTGACCTGGAGACTGATGCACATCAGCCCTCCATTTCATCACTTGTTATGGCCTTAACGTTTACCTTTTCTTAATACTGGTGTCATAATCAGGTGGGCCATTTGTAAAGCACTGACAAATAATCAGAGCTTGAGAACAATTCAATTTTTTTAAATCTAAAATAAACAAGGCTTAGCAAAGTCCTGCAATTAATTTCTAGAATGAAATCTATTAAACAAGGAGTTTATTAAAAAAGGGTGGAGTCTAGGAAAACAAGAAAACAAAAAGCAGGAATTTGTGAACATTATTGAGTGGAGCACTAAAATCTCCAGTATGTATACAAGCTACATGATGAAAATATATCACTCAGCAGTTGGCAGAGAGACTAAAGCTAAGGCTAGTTTTCAGTCAGCTACGTGGGGCTCAAAGCTGAAGAACCATCACCACTAAGTCCTTTGAAAAAGTACAAATCTTCTTCAACTGAATTATTCAAATTATTTTTCTGGGACTGATGGGTGACCAAACCCTTTACCTATTCTGCCTAATATCTTCTTTTATTTAGAGTCTCACAGACTATGGATTGAAAAATGCTTTTTTTAGGTAAAGAAGAGAGCCTTCCACAAGAACGATAAAAGAAAAGGCAATGGCAGGGTGGGCACAAATATACCCCGAGAAAAGAGAAGGCACTGAGAGAAAAATACAAATTAAACAAAACAGAACAAAATCCAGAGGGAACTATCATGCAAGTCAACAACCTCCAGCTTATAAGAACTTAAAAGGCAACAACTGTTAACCACAATCTTTGAACCCCAAATCATATGAATAACGAAAGATATACTGGGCTATCCCTGCTGACTGAACTCTAGAGGATCACTTTGTACACCTTTCCTCCATTCCATCCCTCAGCTAACTCAACCCACTGCACATGTGTGCATGCGTGCGCACACACACCCACCACCTGCAGAATGTGCCAGGGTCTCATTCTTTTGTGTCTTTACTCACACTAGTCCCTCAACCTGGAATTCCCTTTCCCCTTCATCTACCTTCAATGATCTATTCATCCCTCAATAACCACCTCCATCATGAGCTCCTCTTGGGAATCAGATGCCCCCCTGCGTTGTACTCCTCAATGCCTATGGTTATTACAGCACTTAACAAACTGTATCGTAATTATTAAATGCTTCCCTGGGTCTCCGATGAAACGGTCAGCTCCTTGAAGGCAAAGCTGGTCTTGTACATGTCTTGAAACCATGTTGTGGAAAAAAAATACATGGAGTCTGGAGTTGGACATTGGAATCCTGGTTTTGTCAGTGCTCTTATCTATAAAATGATAATGATACATCTATTTCCCAAAGTTACTGTGAGGGTTAAATAATTTCATTACCTCACACATACCAGGTGCTCAACAACCGTTAGACCTACCTCTTTTTGTTTTCGGGGTTCGTGGGGGGGTGGCTTTAAAGTAAACTCTATGCCCAACGTGGGGCTCAAACTCACCAACCCCAGACGAAGAGTCACATGCTCTATGGACTGAGCCAGCCAGGTGCCCCATGGAGCAGCCTCCTTTTGAATACCACTATAAGCAAAATACCCACCGTTTACTACATGCCCAATACATGTGTGTGGATTAAACTGAGTCCGTAATATTCTAGCTGACCATTATATACCCATGGTATATGAAGGTAATTTCACCTACTCTTATTAACTTAGATTTCAATGCTGAAGAATATGCCAAAGAAGATACCCCGAGTAAAACGTCAGAAGCCGAGGCCACGCTGCCTAACACAGGGGCCTACCAGGAGCTACCCACTGCCTCATCTGCACTGCCTGACTCACCAACGAACAGACTCTCCTGCTCAGGGATACTTCTTTTTAAACTTCATAGTACCTCTTTTTCCTCAACTATAACATGGAAATGGAAACATACATGATTCTCTTCTTCCTATTTACCAAGATAGGATGACTAAATGAGAACCATAAAGCTAGCTGCAACTTCTTAAGGCAGGCATCACATACTTACATACCCACACAAAACACACACATATTATACTCACTGCTTAGCATTTGAGGGTTTCAGTTCAGGGCATGTATACATTTTTAAGGAGAGACAGAAGACGATGAGAAAACAGAAGAGGAAAGAAAAAGAAAAGTAGGAGGAAAAGAGAGGTGTGGCAACTGTTCCTGACGAAGAGGAACATCTCCATATTTGAATGGATCCTCCTACATTCAAATACACTTAGTCCAATATGCATAACTGAGTCTAACTCCATAGTCTATGAAATACTTAAAGTGCTATGTTAGAAATCTATGATGATTTTTTACGACTTCTTACTACCAAAAATGTAGTGAAGCTCTCTGGAAAAAGAAGGACTCAAACCTCTGACAGTGTACAGAGCTGGTTCCTTAGCCCCCAAGCAAAGCTTCTAGACCTCGTGGTGTCTCCTTGCCTCTTCGGAAACCACTATATTATCACGTTAGCTCAAGGGGGAAGCAGAAAGGCGCCGTGTTAATTATATGTACGCAGACAGCAGTGCGACATCCAAAAACCATTTTTTTCCTTTTAATAGTCCAGTTTCATCTCATTAATAAAAAGTAAAAACTCCATCTTCTTCAGAATCACCTAGGGTTTTTAATGGAAATCTTTTCTTCAACTAGGCTAGCTTTTCTCCAGCTGATCCTATAAACACTGCTGGCAATTTTTTTCCCCAATGCCTCTAACATATTTTCACTTAGCACCAGTTTGATGTATAAGATCTGACAGCCCGGCAGTTATAGGCCACCTGCATCACTGTCGCCATGACAACAGTGAAAGACAATCCATGATCCCATGCCCTGGTCACACGTTTCAATACAGCTTATCTGTCCAAAGCCACTGAGTCTAATGGAAGAGAGTAATTACCATCTTCCACTCATTGTCAAAATTCCCACCATATAATGCTCTTCAAAATTATTTTATTCCTCTCACATGGCTGCTTTGCAAAAACTAAAAGAAACCTTAAGTGGAAAGGGGGGGTGGGTGGGAGAAAGAGGAGGCTGGTATAAATGGAGCTGGCTGTGCGTGAACTGTCCCTTTGCAGCCGAAGAGCGCTCCAGCTAGCAAGAGGGATACACAAACATCTCCAGTGCACTGATGATCATCCTAAGATTTTGTTTTAATCGGGGTGAGGAATTAGAATTTCCCAACTTCAGCCTCTCCTACAGGCAGGTCATTACTAGCACCGCAGCCCTGCCCAGGTATCAGGAGCCCCCTCCCACGGTCCGCCACAGCTCCCAAGGGCGGAGATCGGGAAGGCGCAGAGACCGGCCCATGGGGCCACTTCTCCAGTCGGGTATCCCAGCACCCTTCAACCTCCCCCTCCGCACTCCAAAGATAAAAATGGATGCTTGGCAGGCTGAGGCTTGGATTCAGTACAGCATATTCTTAGTGGTAGGTACGACGCTGTCTTTGAGAAAAGTCTCATTCATATAGTATTAAAGTGAAATTTGACCAGCAAATACTTTTGTGGAAAAACCTTGTGGAGAAAAGTACTTACAGGAAAGAGTAATTAAATATAAAGGCAAAGCCAAAAGTCATGTAGACTTGAAAACTACAACAGCAAAAACCGGACAAAAGGGCATAGACACGAACCCTTCAGGTGCAGGCAAGCTCAATTCTTGGTAAGACTGGTCTACCTTTTTTATCTGCAGTCATTTTCACAGAAATAAAATCTCCTCATTAACTGCCAAGAAGGCTATATGAAGCAGTATCTAGCTTCATGGTTAACATAAAATTCTCTTATTAAGAGAAAATGAGCAATTTCATATGATGGGATAAATACCAATCCACGAAAGGATATAAGTTATGCAATTTTAAGTGTAATAAATTAATTCTTAGATTTTAGTTGTACACCTGTCAGAATGAACCTGAAATGTTTTGTTTAGGCTAAATCCTAAAAACTACAGCCATAAAACACTTACCCAGCTGTCAAAACATTATAGTTATGAACTAACATTACCTACAGCATGTATTAAGCATGGCATTATATACATTATACAACAAACATGGAAAGCCTGATTAGCCAAAGGCCTCTCGAACACAGCCCCTTTAATAATTTGTGGTTGGTGGACAGGACTTTCTTTCTCTTGACCACCCTTCGGTTCACTGTTCATTTGCAGTCCTCAGAGGAGACCAGAAAAAGAAGGTAGGAGATGACACTGAGGTTGAGGCTTCTAATGGAAAAATTCAGTAGTTTGCAATATTTTCTATAGGACACCAGAGATACAGATGCAAACACATGGATGTTGAGTAATCTCTAGTCAGAATGGCCAACCCATGACCAGAACATTCCATTCAATTCTGCCACCTTAAAACACGTCGATGAAATGTTTTCATATGATCATTTGTGGATTTCATTTAGTCATCCTACTTTGTTCCCTCCCCCTATAGTGGAATTTGAAAAACATCACTTAGATAACAAGGGCTAGATAAATATAAAGGTCTTGATAGAACAGAGCTGGAAAACTCAAGTTGCTATCAGCAAATCCCTTGTTACACCCCCACTGTGGTAGGAGGTCCAACTTGTAAGAGTCTTCTGTAATGTCTACTGTAATCTTCATTTAAAAAGATCTTCTCTCCTGCTCCACCTCACTTGAAGAGCCCGGAAAACTGGTTTGGAAACCTCCTCTTGAGGAAACCAGAAGCTTCCACAATCAACACAATGAGTGAAGTATTTGTTTTCCCCCCTTCAACTTGTCGATTTCTGAGGTCCCAGGCCTCACCTTGCCCTCCTTAGCAATTCTTTGTCTTCTTGATCTTGACAATTCTGAAGATTATGGGCACACACCCTAATAGAATGATGCTCATTTGTTCCCTGTTTCCTCATGATAGATTCAAGGAATTCTTCTTCAGAATGACGCAGAAATAATTCTGTGTCCTCACTGCATCATATCAAGAGGCACGGCTGTCAGTTAGTCTCTACATTGGCAATAATAACTAGGATTATTTGGTTAAAGTGAAATCCCCTAGATTTCTCTAATACAAAGTTACTGCATTGCCTCTGTAATTAATAAGCAATTTGTGGAGAGATACTTCAAGACTATATAAGTATCCTATTCCTCATAAAACTATCACATACCACTCTTAGCATACAGTGATGATTTTGTAATTCCACTGTTCCTTTTATATTTACTGGTGAGCCTACTAAATAAGAGCTTTTGTTTCTCTCCTACCCCCATTTATTTATTCACTCAATTCCTGTATCAGTATGGACTTACGGATTCTTATTTTACTAAATTGGTTATAATCCATTACCATATTTATTTTGATGTCCAAACACTCCCAATTTGGCCAGTGGGAGCCCATCAGGCAGGCTCCTCAGTCCTTACAATTCTTTGTCCGCTCCCCCTACATTCTGGCTCACCAAGATGCCCCAGGCCCATATTCTAGTCCCCTATCCCACCTCAGGAAGCAGTCTTTTCTCCAAGTCAGCCTCCCTATTTTTAAAGGTAAAATGTTGACTTGATGGTTTCCAAGACTATGATGCGAATAAACCAGAAGAAGCAATGTAAAAATAAGCTTCAGTGTGTTCAGCATCAAATGGAGACGTGTCTGGTTAATCTGGAGAAAGTAGCCTAGTGCGCCTTTGTCGTGTGCTCATTTCCACTGAGATCAGAACTGGCTTCGCACTGGTCACATACAGCTGGGCTATGAAAGCCATGGGGCAGCTTCAGGTCAGAGAGGAGAGAAAAGTGAGAACACAGAGATCAGAGTTCCAAAGCAATACTGCAGGATGGTGGAGACAAGGGAGAGCATGCCAGCCAGGGTGCCCTGGGCACAGTCAAACTTAACAAGGATTCTTCGCAGGACTAGTAGAGCCCACCTACCCAGGGAACCCACAAGGAGCCAGGGAAGACTACCTTTCCCTCTTGTGTTGGTACCAAAGTATTTATCACATGTCACTTTCTCCGAAAATAGCTTCTGGGTCCATTTTACGTAGAACTGCTTAGTAATCTGTGACTGATCTGTGAGAGAGAAAATATTGTTATCTGTCCTTTCCAGAAAGAAAAAAATAAAACAAAGAACTTTCTTTATGATGCTCAGAAGCAAGGGCAGTTTCAGGTCTGGTGGGGCCTGAAGTCCATAATATTTAATTTTTTGACAATAAAATTGCTAATATAAAATAAAGCATGACTATTTGAAAATTTGGGGGCCCCTCCCAAAACTCTGTAAAGGGCTGTGCGAGTGAGGGGACTTCACTGTGCAAGCGAGGGAAGCTTCACTAGCTTTCATGGTAAAAATCCACCTCTCCTCGGAAGCAATCCCAGCTTCTTGCCGTGGACCCTAAGGTCTAAGAGTAGGGGAGTAATTCCTCAGTGAGGTCAGTCAGACAGCCTTCCACTGGTCTGAGAGAATCAGGGACTCCAGGAAACAGTACTGAGGACATACCTACAAGATGGGCATCCAACCCCACCAGTGATCATTCAACATAAAGTAAGAAAGCAACCAGAACTCCCATAAAAGCATGGGGGAACCTGTTTGGCAGAGGAGTGGAGAGTCTTGTTGGCTGTTTGTTACTGAGCTCTACCTGTACACAAATGTTAGTCCATCTACCCAAGTGAAGTGACAATTGCAGCTAGGAGACCCAGAACCCCTCAAATCAAAGTCACAGGTGTAGTTTGAAAGTCAGGCTAACAGGTCTTAAGTGATGCTGCTCTCCAGGCTGGTGGGAGTGCTCACATTGTGGATGTGACTTGCATGTTCTTGTAGCTGCCTCATCCTCCACTGGATCCACCCCCATTTTACCTGGTTTTTCACATTTACTGAACCTACAGCCATTGGCTGAACCCATTTGCCCATTTTTGTGCTGTTGATCAGGTGGTTTCCTGGGCCTGCGATGGCTTTCCCATCTTCTCTGCCTAGAAAAACCCAACTCATCCGTCAAGGCGAGATCAGATGCCAGCTCCCCACATGCTCTTCCCTGATAGGCTCCTTACCTGCCCCCCTTCCCTACAAAACATAATTAAACCATTCCAACCTCTGTGTTCCTACAACAGGTATTTGTAAGTGTATTAGAGCCCATATCACATTATACTGAGGAATGACATGTAGAAATCTCACCAGCTACATTAGTACAAAGCCTATATCCATGGTCTTTGAATGTCCAGCAATCTACAGTACCTGGCCCAGAGGGGCTCTGAGAAAATATTTGTTGAATTAAAGACTGTTGCCAAAACTGCAAGTGTTCCTTTTCCTTTCACCTAAGTAGAGGCTTATCTTAATTAAAATAAAACTACAACAGTATTTGGTTTTAAAATCATGTAGCTGTATATAGCTGTATATAATTACAATGTAATCAAACCACTGATATTTTTAGGCCCCTCTTTCCCTTGAAATCCTCCTTGACTATCTTTGACAAAATATCAGTGTATTTCTGTGGTATAAGTTTTATGTGTATATGTGTGTATCTTTTTCCCTTTTTTAAACTTATTACCGAAAATTTCAAATATACACACATAGTCAAAATAATGTAATGAATCCCCACTGCCCAGCCTCAAACCATGGCTTACCCTGCTTCACCATACTTCATATCCAATATCACAGTCTGAATATTTGTGCCCCCCAGCCCCAAAGGTGATGGTATTTATAGGTAGGGCCTTTGGGAGATGCTTAAGATGAATGTGATTAGTGCCTTATCGAAGAGGTTCCAGAGAGATCCCTAGCCTTTTCTGCCATGTGAGGATACAACAAGAAGTCTGTGACCCAGAAGAGGACCCTCACTCGACCATGCTGGCACCCTGGTCTCAGACTTCCAGCCTCCGGAACTGGGAGCAATGTCTGCTTATAAGCCACTCAGTCTGTGGTAATTTGTTATAGCAGCCCAAATGGACTAAGACATCCACTTTCTCTTTACCTATTCTATCAAAGCAAATCCCAGTCATCATATCACAACTGTAAGTATTTCAGAATGTACCTCTAAACATTACTACCTTTTTTCAAAAATATAACCATAAAACCGTATCACATCTAAAAAGTATTTAACAATAATTCCTTAATATCATCCAATAATTCAGCTAGTGTTAAAATTTCCAGTTGTTCCCCCCAAAAATTTCCAACTGTCTCAACTTTTTTGCACTAGACTTTTAGCAGTGAAATATACTGTTACTTCACACAACTCATAAACAAATTGTCCTAGTTAAACAAAAAGCCTCAAACTTCTATCCTATAGAGCCATAACATTCCACAGGACAAGACTCATGATGTCTCACTTCATTGCAGTGTACTAATTATGCTACTGAAATTTTGTTAAACATTTGTCCTATACAGATATGTAAAATAATTTGTTTTCAGTTCATTTGCCTTTCTACCCAAAGATTTTATTCCGCCAAGATTTCCACATGAGTTAGCACTACTTTAGAGTTATTCATAGCCCATAACAATACATTTTATTTTTAACTCTTAAAGTACAAGTTTTTGCTTTTCCTGAAACTCAAGTGTTCACTCTTAATTAACACAAATGCTTTCACTCCAAATTTTCGCTTTTAAAATAAAACTATGGCTAGAAAAGAAATGCCCTCAATAAACAATTCATAAACAAGTGAAGTATGCAAAGATACAAAATAACTTATAATTTTTACTTGGGCATGCACATGAATCCATAAATGTTCACACAACACAAGTCAATGAGCGTAAAAGACCAAGACCAGGATCTCCTCAGGCAGACCCCAGTTCTGCAGGGATATTCAGAAGAAAGGGCGAGACTTAAGAATAGGTGCGTAAGTTCATCTCTTGATGATCTTGGACACGTACTGTATAGTCCTTGATTTGGAACTGGAAACTGATGCATAAAGAGCACAAAGTACACTCGATTTATGCAGTTGACGTGTTTCTGAAAAACTGAACACAAATAACCAAACATTCATATGGGGAAATCTTGCCATTAAATGAATAACATGGTGGAGACTTTAAGAAATTAAGATTCTTCTTTATAATGCAAAAATCACCCTTCTTAAAGCTAGGTGTTAATATGGGTTTCCCCAGCAAATACACAAAGTCACGGGAAATACAGATGTCAATTTAAATATAGAAAATATCTACTAATTCACACTAACTGAAGATAAGGTGACACGGACTAATAAAAAGTAGAATTAAAAGTAGGAACTACTTCCAAATAAATACAACTGTACTTGGGGTGCCTGGGTGGTTCAGTCGTTAAGTGTATGCCTTCGGCTCAGGTCATGATCTCAGGATCCTGGGATCGAGCCCCGCATCAGGCTCCCCCTCCCACTCCCCCTGCTTGTGTTCCCTCTCTCGCTGTGTCTCTCTCTGTCAAATAAATAAATAAAAATCTTAAAAAAAAAATTAAATACAACTGTCCAAACAACAAATATCTGCTAAATACATGTCCTTTTAACAACTTTGCACTTTGATGATTTTATTTGCAATTATTTTATCGTTCCCTATTCAAAAAAAACCAAATGATTCTAAATAAAAAGTTTATTTTATTTTATTTTTAAAGATTTATTCATCTATTTTAGAGAGAGCGCGTGCCAGTGGGGAGAGGGAAAGAGGGAGAGAATCTTAAGCAGACTCTCTGCTGAGAGCAGAGCCCCACACAGGCCTCGATCCCAGGACCCTGAGATCATGATTTGAGCCGAAATCAAGAGTCCCATGCTTAACTCACTGAGCCACCCAGGCGTCCCCAGGTTATTTTATTTAGTGGGTTAAATGTCCTCCCCTACTTTGTTCATTTGTTTACTGATCTCTTTCATATAAGGTTAAAAGCCTTATTACAATTATCACAAATTCTGGACATCTGAGATGAGATTAAACTAATTAAGTCATACTGTACTCTATATTCTGAATTTTTGCTTTTTTTCATGTGTCCCAAAAAACGCCCTCCTATATCCAGGGTCCCCAGAGAAACAGCCCTTTTGTACTTTAAGATTCATGGAGCTCCTTCCTCAGAACTGGCCCTTAAGTGTTGTTCATGTAGTCTCTTGGGGAAGACACTCACACACAGAACATTGCTCCTGCATATTCAGGACAACTGCCAGTCGTCAACAATCAAGAGGGTGTCTACTCTACTTAAGTACAATGACAGGGAGCCTGACAAGGAAACACAAAAGAAAACACAAGTTACGTGGACCCAACTGTCTCTTGGATGCCCTGAGGATTCAATTCCTTCTCAAGTCAGGCTGGAAACTACCACACTAACAGTGCCCCCCGCCCCCCGCACCAACCCCACTGCTTCACAAGTCGCCATTTCCTCCATCCTCCATGACTTTGGCCACTTCCAGGCTAAACCCTGAGACCTGGTTTACACCTTACAGGGCAGGAAGTGAATCATGCTTCACTCAACTGAAACTGCAGCAGGTTTGAAAGAAGTCAACCAAGTTGAATCAGTACCACTTATCTTGTTAAAAAAGTGTCACGGGATGGATATTGATGACGAAGAGCTAGCACTATGGATTTACATCTCCCCTCACAGATGAGACTTTTAAAAAGCATAGGGCACTTTACCCACCGACACAGATACAGCTGCTGAAATCACCTTCCACAACACGGGCTCTGAGTGCCTCTCACTAATAACTGACGCTCCTCGACTCACGGCAGGATCTCTAGCTTGCAGAACATGCCTGGTTCCAGACTCTTCCCTCTTCCTTAGCAGAATAAAAAAAGTTCTCCCTTTTGCTCTCAAAATGCAGATTTGTCTCCTCTTTTACCCTTAATGTGATCTCTGGTGATTTTTAGGGTCTTAATACAAGCAAAATCCTAATTATGGGGAAGGCCATTATTTTATATCTTATTTACTATAATCCAAAAGCATGGGGCACCTCCCTGGCTCAGTCAGTGGAGCTTGTGACTCCTGATCTTAGGGTCGTGAGTTCAAGCCCCATACTGGGCATGGAGACTTTTTAAAAAAAAGCAAATGTTTGGAGTTCCTAATTATATTGATCTAAATACTTCCCTCATATTTTCTTAAACACTCATTATTCTCTCTCAAGTAAGACTTTTATTTTTATTTTATTTTTTTTATTTATTCATGAGAGACAGAGAGAGAGACAGAGGCAGAGGGAGAAGCAGGCTCCCCGCGGAGCAGGGAGCCCGATGCGGGACTCGATCCCAGGACCCCGGGATCATGACCTGAGCCGAAGGCAGACGCTCAACCGACTGAGCCACCCAGGCGTCCCTCTCAAGTAAGACTTTTAAAAGGTATTTCTAATAAGGAGAATTCCTAAATATATACTTTTACTTAAGGCTGCTGACTACATGAAAATCTAATCTCCGAAAATAAAGTGAAATTTGAAAGCAATTTTATGTTTTTAAGCATATCCTAAACAAAGAACTTAAAACGTTGAGAGAATATTTATTTCCTTAAGAAAATATTCAAATGATCCATCAGTAACAAAGAGGATATTCCAAATCAGAAATCTTTTGTAAAATAGACACTTTTTAAAAAAATTCATAGAACACATCAAAATCATAAATAGGGAATAGAGAAACTGGTCTCATCTGATGCCACCTTCCCAGGTTTCATTAAAATACAAATTAGAAGTTTCTAAATTATAGCTATATCCTTAATAAAGTTACAAAAGCCTGAGATTATCAAAGGAGCCAAACAGGTTCCCTAAGTACATCAGACAGTATCAGAGGTCAACAGTTCAGATTAAAAAGTTTACCTGGTAATTCTCACGGTCGCTTATATGTACATGTTTTTAAGGCTTCTCACAGATAACCATACCTAATAATATATGCAAATACACAAAAGAAACTGAGAACTTAAATAACACACTAAATTCATTTTTTAGAATGTTCTAAAATGAGGGGCACCTGGGGGCTCAGTCAGTTAAGCATTTGCCTTCGGCTCAGGTCATGATCTCGGGGTCCTGGGATCAAGCCCCACATCAGGGTCCCCCTCCCTCTGCCTCTTGTGATCTCTCTCTTTCTGTCAAATAAATAAAATTCTTTAAAAAAAAGGATTAAAAAAATGTTCTAAACTGAGAATCATGACATCTACAACAGGAACTTCTTCAGATACTACAGCTGAACACTTGGCACAAAATATTTTCTCTCTGATAATCAGCCACAACCCATAAGACAAAATATTTTAGGGTTTTTCCTGTGGAAAAAAGAAAAAGCTGTGTTCAGTTTTTTTTTTAAATAATACTCTTGAGCACAGACTCTGGAACCAGACTGCCTGAGTTCAAACCACAGTTCTACCATTTACTAGTTGTATGACCTTGGTCAAGTCATTTAGCCTTTCTGTGCCTCAGTTTCTTCATCTGTAAATACCCCTACACCTCATTGATTGTTCTGAAGATTAAATGAGTTAATAAGTGCGGAAAATAGTGTCTGGTACACAGGAAGTACCATAAAAGTATTAGCTAATAATAATAATAATAATAATAATGATAATACATATGAGGATCTGGTAGTGGAACTGTAACCTTGACTATCATTGTGGAGCATCTATATTCCAGCATGAAAAAGATGAGTTCCTAATAAAATAGAAGTATATAACATTGAAAATATTTTGGACAGTTCTGACTTATTCCTCTGGTCAATATTTATATTACAGCCCACTGGAATTGAACAAGCTATAGCAGGGGAAGAAAGCAGAACACTCTTCAACTGCAAAAATAACATACACAAGAGCCACTTCTGATCAAGTGATCCAGGTTGACCGGATTCTCTCCCTCCTGCTAAGGCCTCCGATGGCACACAGGGGAAGGACACAGGCTCCGACATCCTAAATGTAGTCATCTAAATCAACCAAACTATTTTTTGACAAGGAATTTGGAAATCAATGTAGGCTTGTCAGCTAGAAGAATGGTAGTTAGCAGCAGTTTCAGTTAAAGGTGGCTCCGATATACATTCGAAAACTCTAAAAAGTCTACGACAGGTTTTCCCACAGTATTCAAGGCAAAAGATAGGTGTGGTATAAGGGTGTTTCCAAAATTCACCCTGATAAGATCAACCTCAAGATCTTGTCCTCAGCTCCAGTCTTACCTGATAGAAAAACCTACTTAGTTTTCCACTACATAACACGTTTTAGAGACCATTTTAAAAGATGTTACTGCAATCAACAAGTTTAGTACATATGCTAGAGATGGCACTGTAACCATTTGTCTACTCATTTCAGGTGACATGAGGGGCACCTAGCTGGCATGTGACTCTTGATCTTAGGGTTGTGAGTTCAAGACCCATGTTGGGGGTAGAGATTACTTAAATTAAAAAAAAAAATAGTTTCCATTTCAGATGACATGGCTAGATTCAGCCATTAAAGACTTATATTTGAAAGAAATCAATTTAATTCAACCAATCTGATACCTTCTGAGAAACATTTTTCTCACCTTTCTTCCTCAAACTTCACAATCCAGTGATGGGTATGAACTGGTGGTTCATTTAGTAGACTAAGTAAAGTCATTGCAGACTTTTTCAATAGTACCCTCTGAAGAGACACTTTGGGATGTCCAATATTTATGCATTTGAAGACAGGCACTCTTCTGTGGTCAAACATCTCTGAATCTCTCCGTTTTGTCAACTACTATTAGCTATTCCAGAGAATCAAATTAATAATTACCGTGGGATTGAAAACAGACTTCCAATCACAATCAAGTCTGTCTCCTGAGGTTAAAAGCTAACCAAAGTGTAACGCCTACCATGTGAATCTGAGTGCCTCTCCTAATGAGTAACAAGCAGTACTAAATTACAGGTTACTACCCATACCTTATTCAAAAAGCCGCACATCCAAGCTAGATGATGTCTTATAAAAGTAGTTATTAACCAAAGACAAATTAATGAAACCTTTGATTAAACTGATATCCTTCTTGTTTCTCTATTTCTTTATTGATAACAGGGAACTGTGCAAATGTATCTAATGTAGATTAATATTTTAAGAGTACCCAATCCATAGGCATCCTGCTTCCACATTAATCTTGTGCATTTTGTTGCATATAATTCTTTCCCCACAGTTCTAATTTTAGAAACAGTTGGTCCATTAGAATTAATCTGTTTCCCTATGAAGACTGGTCACAGCTAAGATCTAATATTTCTCCTTAATCTTTTTTTCTCATGGAGAAACATAGGAATTATGTTATTAACTGTTCTTTTCACTCTCACTTTTCATGTTAAAATTACCAACAGATAGAGAAAAGGTGTCTTTCGCCTCTTGTTCCAAGAGCTAAAGAATCACAGTAACGTTCAGTTTGCAACTCAACAGCATCCTTAGGAATGGGTAACATTGTGGTGAGCTTTAACTATTATTTAAACAACAACAACAACACATTGGTTTTAGGGAAAATGTATGTCCAGTACAAAGCAAAGCTTTTGAGCTAAAAACACTGAATCCAGACTTAACATTAAGCTTTTAATATAGCCTGCATTTTTCTAAGTTTAAGGAAGAGCTATTTTATGGAAAATTCTGCCACTGGATATGCTGTAGAGAGAAACATCAAAAGGCAAAGTCATTTTCATTTGAACACATAAACTATGATGAGCTCAGACTCAATTTCTTGGCTTCTTAAAGCTTTTGTTTGTTTTATTTTACACAGTGGTCTCTGAAGCAGGGAGATCTGTCTGCCTCTAGTTGTACCAACAAGGTTCAAATATTAATGTTTTACTGGGACTCACCATGGCCCAGGTAAAATTTAAAATGTTAAAGACCCCTTATTGTCAAATAAATAATCTGACCTTTAAGCTTTAGAAAACTATCTGGTCCACTTTACAACATAACCTGTTTTTACCTTGATTTTAATAATAAGTTCCAATATTCTCCTGAAATCTATCAGAAATACTCTTTGGTTGGCAATCACGACTAGACCACCATATTGAAAGGAAAAAAGAGGTGTCAGGCTCCGTGGACTCTGGAAGTGAGGGGAAAGCCTCTATTTTTATACACTAACCACTGATTTACGTGTGTTGACAGAGACGCAATATGGCAAAGCAAAAAAAGATCTTACTGAGAGACTTTATTTAATTAATTGATTTTGTTCCCTCAATGTGCCATCTGGGTCAAGTTTTAAAAACCCAAACAAAATTTAGAAAATATACTAGAGATATTTATACTTAAAAGGGTGCTGAGGCGAACTACTTATCTAAAGAAAAGCACTCCAATGACAGGAATAATCAACCTTGAATCCATTTAGTAAAACCATTCTGTAAAGCTGAAAGTATCACCATTTCTAAAATAAAGCACAGCAATATTTAACTAAATATTAAGTAAATATCTGCAAGTACTTCAAGTACTTAAGGGTTTTGGTCCTACTGATAAGGTTTGAGCTTTCCTGAAATACTTTTCTTACTATCTCATCCTCCACTCTTCCTACTCTCTATTAAACCAATACGGTCATGATATCACAATAAGACAGAAATAGAAATTTTGAGCATTTCAAACTTTTTCCCAGGTAAAGCTCTATAGCTTTCTTAAAGAAATAGCTACCATCAGAAAAGAAATGGCACAATTTGGATCACATTTACTTTTTATACTACATACATTGTGACTCCATATTTATTTAGTCCCACCTCGTCCCAAAAAAGATTTACAAAGATTTTTGGCTTACAAAAATCCATACAAAATAAACTATAAAATTAATTATAAGGGATTGGAGATTTGGAAAAAGGGTAAAGGTACATATATGTCTACACACACAGAATAAAATAAGATCTGAAAAGTTATACCTCAATTTCATAGCATGTCACCTCTGAATAGTGGAGTTATGAGTAATTTTTTTAACAAAGATGCAGTTTTTAAAGTTTTTAAAAAGATGAGCAGGGGTGCCTGGGTGGCTCCGTCGTTAAGCATCTGCCTTCGGCTGAGGTCATGATCCCAGGATCCTGGGATCGAGCCCCACATTGGGCTCCCTGCTCAGCAGGGAGTCTGCTTCTCCCTCTCCCACTCCCCCTGCTTGTGTTCCTGCTCTCTCTCTCTCTGTCAAATAAATAAATAAAATCTTTATTAAAAAAAAATAGATGAGCAATTACTGTTGGTGGGAATGCAAACTGGTGCAGCCACTGTGGAAGACAGTATGGAGGTTCCTCAAACAATTAAAAACAGAAATGCCCTATGGTCCAGCAATCACACTACTGGGTATTTACCCAAAGAATACAAAAACACTAATTTGAAGGGATATATGCACCCCAATGTTTATAATAGCATTATTTACAATAGCCAAACTTTGGAAGCAGCCCAAGTATCCATCAGTAGATGAATGGATAAAGAAGATGTGGTGTATATATACAATGGAATTCAGCCATAAAAAAGAATGACATCTTGCCATTTGCAACACATGGATGGAGGATAGATCTAGAGAGTATAATGCTAAGCAAAATAAGCCAGTCAGAGAAATACAAATACCATATGATTTCACTCATATGTGGAATTTAAGAAATAAAACAAATGAACAAAGGGGAAAAAATGAGACAAACCAAAAAACAAACTCTTAACTATAGAGAACAGACAGTTACCAAAGGGGAAGGGCAATGGATGAAATAGGTGAAGGGGATTAAGAATACACTTATCTTGATGAGGACTGGAATTGCTGAATCACTATATTATATACCTGAAACTAATATAACACTATATGTTAACTACACTAGAATTAAAAAAAAAAAAAAAAAAAGTGGAGAAATTGATTGTTCTAAGATGTCCAGGTAGGTGAACTTCTTAAATATATTTCATATACCACCACTCCCCTTCTCTCATTCTCAAATGTAACTTTCATTAGGTCTACTATGTTCTGGTTCCTAAGTCTGATCCATTCAGAAGACTTCCCTTTCCAGTGACAGAAAAAAAAGTACAGCACAGCCCACCTCACCAGAAAAAATCATGTTTGAAGTCCACCCTTACTCCCACCATTTAGATCTGGGTGAGATGAAGCACTTAAAGAGTAAAAAAAAAAAAAATTAATTCAATTTTGTGGGCAACATCTTTAAAAGACGGCTGATTTCTTTTTGTGGAGGTGGGCACTGAATAGACCCTCTAAATAATGAAATGAAGATGGGGAGGTGAGAGAGAACTCACAAATTTTTAAAAAGTGAGGGGAGGACAGGAAAAAAAATCTTTGTAAGGTTTTGGGGTAGAGCAAGTGGTCTTTTTTGTTCAGCCTCAAGACAAATAACATTTCATTGTGTCACTTTTTACTACAAACCCCAAAGTGAGTAAGATTTGAAATGCAAATCCCTACATTTTACTCCAGTTTTTAGGGAAAACCCAGTCAGATTTCCTTCTAAAACTTTCAAACACTTAACAAATAACCACTTAACTAGTTTTCTCTCTTCTCAAACTTCCAACTTGAGTAGTCAAAATGCTTTTCCTTCCAGCAAGTCTACCTCTACCCTCTCCTCTGAGGTTTTTAACAATCATGCATTCTGCCTTTTCTAGCCAAAGTTTCCTTGAGGCTGCCTGAACATCTAGTCTTCATCCACCACTGCGCACGCTTGTCAGGTATGTGTCAGCATTTTGAAACCCATGAGAGCTAAAAAATGATAGCTACTCTGACCAGATTCCCATGACACTACCTTCTTGATTAGCCCTGAAATGCACCTAGACCAAACCCACGTTGGCTTACACCTCCTAGCAGGTGCTGAGGGCAGTATGCAGCCCCTAATTCAGGGATGCCACCTCCTTAAACTGCACTGACTGCGTCTGGTGGGACGGCCTCTAGAAGGGAAAAACACTCAGACATTTCCAAGTCTCTCTCAATTTGGGAAAGAGGTAAAAACCACTACAAAGTGCTCTCTCAAGAGCCTAGGGACCCTACACAAGTTATCCTTGAGGAGCACAATAAAATCGAGATGAAAGAATACAAGCCAGAAGCTATCACAACATAGAAGCCCAGGCGCTTCTTTAAAAAGCAGAACAACCAAGGAAGGTAGGTTTAGTGTTTGGACTTTCATGGCTACCATGCCTATTTCCAACTCTGATTACTCTTTTTTTTTAAAAAAAAAAAGATTTTATTTATTTTTCAGAGAGCGAGAGCACAAGTAGGTTGAACAGTAGAGGGAGAGGGAGAGGCAGGCTCCCCACTGAGCAGGGAGACCGATGCGGGGCTCCATCCCAGGACCCTGGGATCATGACCTGAGCCGAAGGCAGGCGCTTAACCAACTGAGCCACCCAGGTGTCCCTAACTCTGATTAGTCTTGACTTGACCCTGCTTCAGTCCTTTAGCTAGTAAACTCCTAGAAAAGACAGATTACACCTTGTCCCTACCACAGGAAAGCCAGAGGTGCAGGCGGCAGAGCCTTGGGCATCCTGAGTTCTTAGACTGGGATCATGAACAGAGTAACATGTCCAGCATCTGAAACTCCCACCAAAGCAAGTCTGCCCAGGTGGATATCCACTCAACTGATGCCTTATATCCAATGCAAAGAATCAGATTCTATAAGGAACAAGAGGCAGATTCTTCCAAAAGAAATAATTCATAGAAATTAATTATTCTCTAATGTTCTTTAATTAAAGAAACTGGGCAACGACTTCAGTTTTTTAATTAAGCCCAACTTCAGCTTATTTTTCAACATCCTGAGGTTTTGACATTGAGTCCATACAAATTCTATTAAAAAACACTCCACCTCAGATCAAAGCAGAAATTAATACTAATATTAATATATTTAACTAATAAATACCAAAAAAAGACCATTTATTTTTTTAAAAAGGGCTATTAAAATGTATATATTTAGTAACAATAAAGAATTCACCACAAAAAAATTTATTGGTGATCACGTGGCTTTATTCCTCTTCTCCTTTCGCAAGAATCCATATTATATTACACACATATATACAGGGCAAACCAACTGACCATATCACTCCCAGGTAGAGAAGAATGCACAAGTTTTAAAGAGGCAATGCTATAACTCAATTTAATGGACCCTCTTTTAAGATAATAGTAATAGTAGTAGACTGTAATAGGAATTGTAAAAACAACTACATAACCACAAACACTCAAGATATCTCAGCCTCCGGGAGGCTTATCAACTACTTGAAAAGGGCCCCTTTTCTTGAATGTGAGATCTGCTCCTAGCTACCTCCCTACCTCTCTGTGCATGCTGTTTTTTTCCCGTCAAACCAGCCCCTCCTCTCCACACTTCTCATCCACTACCTCTGCACACCATCCCACTGCAACTACTTTGACGCAAAGCCAGGAGCTTCCAGTTGCCAAATCCCAGGGCACTGTCTGGTCCTTATATACCCTTCACCAACTTCATCCACTCTGAAGTTTTAAGCATCTTCAGTGCCTATACCTGCAACTCAGGACCCCTGGGCTAAATTCTAGGCCTATATATCCAAATGATTATTGGACATCCCTTCAGGATTAAACTTTGCATTTCCAAAGATCAACTGACCATCTTCCCTCCAAAACCTCAGGCATTTCTTATACTGAGTAATGAAGCCACCACCCAAATTAGAAACCTCCCTGCCTCCAGTCCTTGTCTCAAATCCATCTTTCATATGGTCAACAGATTGCTTTACCTAATGCCTACGGACTGCATTACTTCCTTGTTTTACAACCCTTTGATAGTATCTCTTCACCTATATCATAGGTTTTAAGCTCTTGAGCATGACATATGAGGCCCACTGCCTCCTAATACCTGCCTATCTTACCAGCCTCTTCCCCCACCACTTTCTGCCCTGACCCTTCTGTTTCAACACTAAACAACTCATGATTCCCCACTTATGCCCCATATTTCCCACCTCCAACCTTCATCCACCCAAACCTTCCTCAAGCTCCTCCAGGTGGTGGCCCAGTTGCAGCTGTCACTTCAGTGCTTAGCCCAGCATCTGGCTCATGAAAGGTGCCATGTGAATGGTCAATGATGGAAGACAATATATGGCAAGTCAAAAATGAATGACACCAACAGAAAGTGCTGAAGGAATCTGGACTCACATTGAAAGTCACTGCAATGGGGTCCACACATGTCAACTATTTTGCACACATGAAGTACAAGAAAACCAGCACAAGCTCAACCCCTCCTTACAACACCCACCACACACTCAGAGTCATGCTTTTTTTTTTTTTTTTTTTTGGAGGAAGTATGTTGGCTACCTGCTAAGCCTACCATCACGGGGCACAACAGTGGGCATCTTGGTGATGTGCTAATAATACAGCTGATATTTATAGAACGCTTATTGTGTATCCAGACCTTCACTGAGAATTCCACATGAATTATATCTCTCAGTCCTCACATTAGCACTATGAAAATATAACTCCTGTTACCCGTGCTTTACAGATAAGGAAACTGAGGCCCACATACTGAATAACTTAACTAAAGGCAGAGAGATTTAATATTAAGGACCCTATTCACCAGAACACAAGCCCAGCCTCCATACATACGTCACTTAGTTCCTAAAATTGTATGTGTGTATCAGGAGCTGACCACGAATGAAGGTCAAAAGAACCTACTGTGTCATCAAACCTTTGAGCCACTGCCCCCACCAAATAAGACTTCACTAAATTATCTCGCTAACTTACAGAATCACTGCCATTGCCTCATAGACGGCATCAGCAGCACATGGAGACCTAAGTGCTGAGACTGACACCTCCTCTTCTCCTCAGTGAGCCCCTTCCCTTGGGCCCTGACTTTCTTCTGCCCCCTCATTTCTCCATATTCCCCTCTGGTCTGCTCCAAACTTCTCCTCCCACCTTTGTTTCTGAAGGGTGCTTTAAGACACATAAGGGGCAAGATCTCTTCATGAAAATAGGGAATGCATCACCTCAGGAGGTGCAGAAGCCAAGAACATTCACAGGCTCAAGAAGGATTTAGACAGGTGGCGCCTGGGTGGCTTAGTCGTTAAGCGTCTGCCTTCGGCTCAGGTCGTGATCCCAGGGTCCTGGGATCGAGCCCTGCGTTAGGGTCCCTGCTCCCTGCTCTGCGGGAAGCCTGCTTCTCCCTCTCCCACTCCCCCTGCTTGTGCTCCCTCTCTCACTGTATATCTCTCTCTGTCAAATAAATAAAATCTTTTTTTTAAAAAAAAAGAAGGATTTAGACAAATTCATGGATGAGAGAATTCTGGGGTTCACATAAAGGGAAGTATGGAACTTGGAGAGGAAAACTTATGCCAAAGGACAGCCACACTTGGCTATCAGATTGAATCCGCAGATATGTATTGAGCACCTACTATGTGCAAGGCACTATTCCAGGCTCAGAAGACAGCAGAGAACAAGAGACAAAATCCCTGCCTTTATGGAGCTTCCTCCCAACGTTGAGGACCTGGCATTTTGGGGGAAGCTTTCTCTGTGCCGTCATAAAAGGGTACGCACACGTGGACTCTCACCATGCACAACTCCAAAGGCAGCTTGCACTGGTCCTCGAGATTCGTGCCCAAAGCCTTAAAAAAATTTTGACTTTGGCAAACTGGAAGAGGAATAAATTGACAGAAGTAGACAGTACATTCTGAGAACACCCATGGCTATCAGGCCACGTGGAGGAGCCAGGCAACTCAGAGTTGGCCCCCAGCAACCCAGAAATGTCACCCTGTCCTTAAGGGCAGGGCAGAGTGGAGAGAGCCAGTCAGGGAAAACAAGGCAAAAAGCAGCACCTGGGTGTGGACCTTTAAGAGCTCCTTTCAACCATGCTCCACCAACACGTAAACAGTCTTCCAAAGTCCTAAATCCAGGACCAACACTGAGAAGCAAGTAGACACAGTAGTTAGTCACACATACTCAGGAGCAAAATTGTCTGGGTTTGAATCCCTGTTCTACCACTCATCAACCTTAGCAAGTAATCAAAACTCTTTGGGACTCAGTAGCCTCACCTTTTAAATGGAAACAATAATTACAACAGCCTCATAGGATGGTTATGGAAATGTGAAAGAGCTGGTAACACATAAAGCATTTAAAACAGGGTCTGGCACTCGGGAAATTCGAGCTGTTACTGTTACTACTTTTTATATCGATAGGACCATAGGAGCCTCCTTCCAGGCCATGGCAAATTCTGGAAGCCACAAAGATGCCATATAAAGGAACAGCTAAGAAGCATACACTGTCCCATTCTGAGGTAAAACCAAAATTCAACCAAATTTCTAAACACATACACCCCGGGGCGCCTGGGTGGCTCAGTCGGTTATAGCGTCTGCCTTCAGCTCAGGTCATGATCTCCAGGTCCTGAGCCTCACGTCAGACTTCCTGCTCAGTGGGGAGTCTGCTTCTCCTTCTCCCTCTGCCCCTCCTGCCTACTCATGCTCTCTTGCTCGCTCTCTTAAATAAATAAAATCTTTAAAAAAAAAAAAAAAAAAGGCTGCCTGGGTGGCTCAGTCGTTAGGCGTCTGCCTTCAGCTCAAGTCATGATCCCAGGATCCTGGGATCGAGCCCCGTATCGGGCTCCTTGCTCCGTGGGAAGGCTGCTTCTCCCTCTCCCTCTCCCACTCCCCCTGCTTATGTTCCCTCTCTCGCTGTGTCTCTCTCTGTCAAATAAATAAATAAAAATCTTTTAAAAATAAATAAATAATAAAATAAAAATAAACAAACACATACACCCCAACTCCAACACACACCTTCTTTCTCTGAATGAGAAAACTATTTTTCATCAAATTCAGGTAAAACTGATTTTGACTGCCAAACACATTTTTCAAAAGGTGAAGGCAACAGAAAGGGTAGATTTATCCTTCTTAATAATTTCCCCTGGCCCTCTGGAAAGACAGGCTGGGTCTCTGTTTGCGGAAGAGCTGAAACAGTTAGAAAGGAAAAGGAGAACAGGAGGAATTTTCAGGCTGAGGGCCTACCAGCACTGCAACTAAAGGAGCCAAAGCCTGAGTGGTCATCTACAATGGAAACACCCTAATATGTGTCACCGTTCTAATGAATCTACAGTGGTGGACACGACCTCAATAAGAAGTCCAAGTAGGTGTTAGCTAAAGCACAGACACAAGGGAGAGATGAAAAAAACCGTTCACTTAGAAAAAAATCTTTTTTTTTTTAAGATTTTATTTATTTGCAAGAGAGAGAATGAGAGACAGACAGCATGAGAGGGAAGAGAGTCAGAGGGAGAAACAGACTCCCTGCCGAGCAGGGAGCCCGATGCGGGACTCGATCCCAGGACTCCAGGATCATGACCTGAGCCGAAGGCAGTCGCTTAACCAACTGAGCCACCCAGGCGCCCCTAGAAAAAATCTTCTATCTGCGAACATAAAGCCAAGCAGATAAGTTGTTTTGGGGTTTGGCTTGGTTAATTGGTGGCACGAGACAAAAAGCACACTGGTGCATCACAGCAATAGAATCCCCTGTGTAGTCCCCAGGCCAACAGCGAACATTAAACGCAACCAAGTTAAGTTGGCTAGTCCTTTAATTTGATTGGAGTGACTTTTATCTTTCACCTCGGAGTCATAAAAGAACGTAAGTTGTTAGCAAAACAATCTGAAGTTGACTTAATTCTGAGGCCTTCTTCTGTCTTTCCGTATGCCTGTCAAAACTACTCAGAGAGAACGAAAGAGAAAATATGCTTGCCCAAAGGGGGTGGACACAGGGGACAGAAAAAATGGCTACATATATAAGAATATGCTAGATAGTATACTACATCTGAAAAGCTTTTTGTTATTTATCCCACTTCAATGAGATAATCCCAGCATTCTTACTTATGAAGTTCTTTACTTAGAAAATGTGCCAGTAAACCTACTAGAAAGCTAAACATTCTTAGAACTGAAAAAAACAATATCTATATTTACAAACTATGTCTACATCATTTGCACATAGATTATGAGTCCTATAAGATAGCCTGTTACTCATCCTCACAATTTTATATAACCAAGCGCATATTTCTGAAAAAGAAATTCAACTAAAAGTGATGTCCTATCATGTTGAGATAGTCTACTAGTAAGAAATTGAGAGTCTCAAAAATAGTTTTCAGGGTCACCTACAAACACCTGTTACAAAGGCCTATAAACTGAAGTTTGTATGATTTTGAAAAACTGATTAAAACCCATGGGATATTGGGGCACCTGGGTGGCTCAGTCGTTAAACGTCTGCCCTCAGCTCAGGTCATGATCCCAGGGTCCTGGGATCAAGCCCCGCATCGGGCTCCCTGCTCCGCGGGAAGCCTGCTTCTCCCTCTCCCACTCCCCCTGCTTGTGTTCCCTCTCTCGCTGTGTCTTTCTCTGTCAAATAAATAAATAAAATCTTAAAAAAAAAAAAAAAAACCCATGGGATATTATTTGGCCTTCCTGAAGGAAGGGTTTTACTGACAAATCATTAAGAAAAGGTATAAAGGAACTATGCCTTGGTTTCACTGTTGGATAGCAGATGGAGATGTGCCAACTGAAAGACAAAAGTGGTTCCAACCAACCAGAAAAAAAGTTGGTTTTTCTAGCCACATTTAAGACGCTAGCCCTGAAACTCAGGACAAATGCCATAATTAATAAGGACATGATGAAAGAGTCAGCTAATATTACAGATCAGGTCCATGCAGGAAACATTTTTTTAGTTCCTCTTATAAGTCAATCCCACTCTTTGCTTTCAAGGAGCTCACCACGCAGCACTGGCCACTCGCCTGTAAGGAAACTCGAGACAATCGCCACAATCATCCATGGGCGCTGGAGAGCATGGTGAGGGAAGGAGAGGCCCAGGGCTCTACACAGAAGGGACTGGCAGAATGAGGAAACATCCCTTCATGTCTTGCTGACTCGCCTAATTTTTTTTTTTTTTAAGATTTTTATTTATTATTTGAGACAGAGAGAATGAGAGACAGAGAGCATGAGAGGGAGGAGGGTCAGAGGGAGAAGCAGACTCCCTGCCGAGCAGGGAGCCCGATGCGGGACTCGATCCCCGGACCCCGGGATCATGACCTGAGCCGAAGGCAGTCGCTTAACCAACTGAGCCACCCAGGCGCCCACTGACTCGCCTAATTTTAAACATCTTATTTTCAAGCAGGGCACATGCACACACACGTTAAATTTATAAACTATGATCTCCTAGACAAAACCTGCCAGTCATTCCCGTGAGGGTCAAGTTCTTTTTTGTTTCTGGTGTGGTGGGGTCCTCTAGGTGGCCAGAAATAAGGAAGCAGATAATCCTAGGACTTACGGTAGTCCCATCATGATTACGCAAAGCTACTAAAAACTTGTGTTTCATAAATGTTTCCTTCCTACTGTAAAGTGTCCTTACAAATCAACTGAATCAAACATGAGTTTTGTGGTCCTAAGAGATTAAGTGACTTGTTTAAGGTCACACCGTTTGTTGTGGCCAAGCCTGAACTGGTCTTTCATTTCCTGGTTTCCAATATAATGTCCTTTTTTTTTTTTTTTTAAGATTTTATTTATTTATTTGACAGAGAGATAGAGAGCACAAGTAGGCAGAGTGGCAGGCAGAGGGAGAGGGAGAAGCAGGCTCTCTGCTGAGCAGGGAGCCGGACGTGGGGCTCGATCCCAGGACCCCGGGATCATGACCCGAGCCGAAGGCAGCCGCTTAACTGACTGAGCCACCCAGGCGCCCCTATATAATGTCCTTTTAATTAGACCAAACTGCATCCCAATCATGGGGGATGAGACCCAGAGACAGAAATGACTGTGAGCACATCTGTCATATTGATAATCAGAATGTGTGTCTGTGAAACACAGATTATATACCCATCCAGAGAAAGTCACTGGCCTGGCATTGATTTAGCCCAGGAAACCTACCGAATAGGCTGGGAAAGAAATGGGGCAAACCCCAAAGCAAGCAGGCATCCCCCGAAACCAGAGGCTGGCGTATTCACTTGTGCACCACGCCCAGAGAGCACATGGTAGAGCCTTCATCAGGGGAAGAATGGGATTCCCTAAGTAAGGGATTAAAGGGAGCAGATCCCTCAAGGGGTGGCCTCACTTCCGTCACAGAACCACAAGCTGCTTCTGCTCAAGAAGGATTTGGTGCGAAGGCAGAAGGCTGCTCAGAATTTGTGCAGAACCACAAAGATGCCTCAGTAGGTAACACGACAGGAAGGAGAGTCAGAATGAAATTTCCACAAGCCATCTCCAAGAAAAGTGGAGAAACCTTCCCTCTCACTATAAAAATCAATTATAGGTAATGAAGAGTCCACATCCAAATGTTCCCCAGCAGTCCGTGCCTTTATTTACTTCATTTGTTCCTTTCTTCTTCCTTTTAGCTCTCCTGTCTCACCCACCTCCATCAGTGGTGACAGGAGGGCCAGAGCATCCGCAGTCAGCCCACTGCCCCAGCACCAGGCCCGAGGCTGTGAAGCAGTGAAGGGGAAGATGCTTTGGATCACCCGTCTCTGGCTTCCTCTCAGAATGAGACATTCTGGGTATTCCCCACCCTCCTAAACTCACAGATGTTCTCTCCAATTTCCAGGCAAGCCATCAGAGATGCCATCATTCCCATCTGCTTCTCGTAATAAGAAACTAACATCCTTCTAAAGGCACAGTGGTCATGAGGCTGGGCAGCAATTGAGCAAACATGTTTGTTTACCATCAGGAGGTGCCAAGGTGGGGCCTCGACCAATATGACTGTCGATGCTCTCAGGCCTGTCCACAGCTCTGCAGCCTGCAGCTGACCTCTTGCTGGCACGCAAGCCTCCCTAATAACAAGCTTAGGAATGAGAATGGGAAGAGAGGCCTACACTCTGTGAATGTGTGTACCCCCATGCCCCTCTTTCCTCCAAGAATAGAGTTAATCAAGCACGAGGCTCAGGAAAAACTGAAGAAAGAGAAGTTCTTATTAATGTGTTGACACTTGCCACAAAGATTGGCCTATCTCAACAAGGCCCTTTACTTTCACATCTACCTGGTCTCTCGTCGGACAAAAAAAGGAAAAACAAAGACGACTTCCAGATAACTATGCTTCTCACAGCTGTGCAGTCAAGAGGGGGAAAAACACCTTTTATAACTTCCTCTGGTGTTTGCTGAAAACCCTGGACTTTGGGGAGGCTATTAGAAAAAGGTTAAATATGAGACTCGATAATGATATACCAAGGGACTCATGTCAGGGTTGTTTGAACACCACTCAGAAGCAATTGCTGTTGAGAGTTGGCGACCACTTTAAAGAGCTCTGGAAGAAGGCGAAGTCTGCAAGTAAATGCTCTGGGGTGCCCCTCGGAGGAGCATAAGACTCCTGATTTTGCACAAGCATCCGTGAAAACATTTATTCTCCATTCTTTAATCCAAAGATTACTAGGTATCCACATCTAGTAATTATTTCCTATAGGTGGCATATTTTCTTGTATTGTTCTTTATTTAATTTTATTTTTACGAAGACATGACTTCACATACACAATAGTACCCTCCTCCTTTTCTCTCAGTGTGATTAAGCTAGAGGGCCTCTGGTCTCCATGTTTAGACTTCCCTATTCATTTACTCTCAACAAATCTATCCGTCAAGTTAGTTAAGATTATTTTATCAATAAAGCGTTTTACTTCAAAGTCCTATTTGTGTAATTTAAGAATTAGTACGTAACTCTTTCCTGCCCCTAAAACTTGATCAGTCCCCCCACCTTATAAAATTTGTGATGTTACCCAAAGCACTTTGTGCTATCAATTACAGGGTTATGAACCACCAGCCACTGAAGATACCTGATTGGCTCCTCGTTCCCTGGTGCTTTATAATGATAACTAGACAGTATATAATTACATGGTCCCCAGAAGATACTTATAATTGAATCACAGGGCATTTTGTGAATGTTTGGGACAGTGATTAGAGGACCACAAAGTGATAGTATTTCTAACTCTCACCAGCTAGAATGTAAATGAAGCACCCTAAAATTCAATTATAAGAGTCCTTTAGGTATTAAATAATTATAATACAAATCACATTAGGGGGCAAGTTTTTTTTTTAATTGAACTGTCCCCATAACCCCTGAAGATCGTATTTCTTAATAGTTTGCACAACAATACAGCTGGATTTTCAGATTTATGGTTCTTCACCCGACTGAAAAAGCTGTACCCAAGGCAGAACATAGGTAAGAGTCTGTTCCTGCTTTTGCTTTGCCCTCCTTATTTGGTGACCTACTAAGTGAGTTGGGTCTCACTGTCGCCCCACTTCTCCCAGAAACATGCTGCATAATTAGAATATCTAATATTATGGTGCAAAAATAAAATAGCCCTAAAGATACTTACAAATCTAACAGAAACAAGGATACTTCATCTATGCAAACTTTCACCCATTCTGAACACCCAGGAATGTCTCATCTCTTCCCCTCACCTCTCCCCTTTCTCCAGCTTTCCCTCCTAGCTCTCTTCCCAATTCTCAACCATTCCTTCTGCCCTCAGTACCTGCCTTCCCTCAGGGCAGGTTGTGACAGTTGTAATAAAGCCTCCAGGAGTGACTGTAGTTGGTCCCTAGTGCTCTGGGCAAGGATACAAAAGCCTCAAATGTAGATCCATTTCTTAAAGGGAGAGAAGGTAAATATTGCTCTTCTCACTCAGGAAACTCTGGAAAGTAAAAACAGAAATACTTCTCCCCTGACTGATTTGTGTAAACACACTGTCAAGGGAAGGTTGAAAGGATGGTCAGTGAAGTTGCTTCTACAACCAACCCAGCAAGTAAAACAAGAAAACAGGGCCCTAATCATTCCTCTGGATGCTCTGAATCACATCCAGGGCACAGGCAGTAACTCTCCCAACCCCTGAATGCTACAGCAAGCACATATCCACTTACAGCAGATTGGTAACACATCTATTTTCCTCCACTTAAAAACATTTTTTCAAGGCCAGTGATCAAAACGTAAAACTAAGGCCTGGAGAAATATCCATTCCCCCAGCAGAGCTCCAGTGTGAAAATACAATCTCTGATTAGTGATTAGTAGAACATCACAGAAATAAATATACATATACATACATATGTATATTTTTCCAGTGGATTTGGCCTTGTAATGACATTTGCTCATGAGAAAAAGAAATTTACTCATCCCAACATCGCAACACTTCCTAAGTGTGTCCTGCAAAAAAAAAAAAAGGTCCCATAGAGACCAAGAATACAGTGACATTTGGTGCTCTTCAAGCAGAGTACCAACACCATCGGTTCCCTCCTTCCAGCTCCTGAAATAAAAATATTCTCATGCACGGAGCACAATAGCGCAGGCTACAGCCCTTCCTCATGGAGTGTGATTCTCTCTGAGAATCGCCTTCTGCTATGTTTGCAGGAACCACTCTCCCAGGACTGTATAGCTCGTCTGGATCTTTCCTCACACCTCAGAGTCAAGAGCAAAGGAAGCAGAATGGATGACCATGACTACATAGAGGTTGAAGCCGTAAAGGACTCAGGATGATGGCGCCACTCTGGCCAACGTGGAGCGCCTTAACAGGGCAGCCAAGGAGACCCCTCCAGAGGAAAGTGGAGTTAATTAGTCTCTTTATGCACACGCACATGCCAGCTTCACACATTTAAAAAATAGACCCATGCTAAGCAAAGGGCCTATTTTAGCACGGTGTTGTAAAAACTAGATAGACGGGTACTCTCTCTCCTTTCTAGCAGTAACACTGGCCCTAACATACTCTCCGGCTTTTGCTATTCTAGCCCGAAGAATGAAGAGGTTAACGTGCAAAGTGCGTCTAAAAAGCACTAAAATAAAACACAACAATTTTCACTCTCACACAAAGAACTGAGCACCAGTGAATTAACGCATCTAAAATTAATTGGCATTCCTGTAGAAAATTTTCCTTTTGTAATGTAGCCACTGGGCTGCTATGGAAAAATATCCTAATTTATACTGGCTGAACAAATGATTTGATTAGTGACCAAAGTAAGGAGGCGTGAATGCTCCCCAAGCATGAGCCTTTCCGCATGGTCTGAGTCAGCCACCGTACAGTAAGGCTGGCATGGGGCCAAGAGCCCTCCTGCCAACGAGACTAGAAGTTTCTGAAGAGCTACCACAGACCCAATGCTGGGAGAGTCCCCCAAACAAAAGGCGGCCACCGAGTCCAACAACTGGCTTGCAATGGCACCATATGCTCCACAATATTGTCCTGCTGCAACACGGGGCCCTGTCTTCAGTGTTCCCGGGTGCTGCACAGCTGTCAGCCCATGAGCTGTTTTATCATTATTTTCACTGTTTTATTACTTTTCTGGGAATTCAAATCAGTGTAACCGCGTTTGATGCACTGGGTGAAAAATGGTGTCTCCCTCCCCCTCCTCTTTCAACCTAATGAATTGCCTTTTTTTCTTATCAAAGAGTAATGAGCACCAAACCACATAATATTTATTCATGGAACAAAAGACATAGGAATGGAGGGGGTGGGGGAAGCAGGAGCAGCTCCTGAGTGTGGAGAGCAAAAAAGCTGGACATTTTAAAGGAGCTCCTCACTGCGATTCCCAGTGACACTGGGTTCAATTTACAGGGAAATCCAAACCTTACAGCTCTCCCCATTCTTTCCCTTAGAGCCTTCCATCAAGCAAGACCCTAGTCAATGCTAAGAGACCTTGCTGCTGAGAGCTGACAGTAACCAAACATAACTCATCCTGTAGACTTGACAGTGAACTGTCTAAACCTTTTCTTTCTCGGTGGACCTCCCCTAAAAAGCCTTTTCTCTCTCTTATGAGCATTAAGCCACTATATCTCAGAACATTCAAGATAGATCCTTTTACCCCCTGTATCATCATGGCCTCCATTGTGGATGAGAGCCTGATCTGGCCCAGGGAAGAAGAGCCATTGAAATAATGGCACTATTGGAGCCTTGCTCACCTCAGATGACATGAATTTTACCCTCCTCCCTTTCGGTGTTAATCTCTCACACTCTGTCTTCAAGTTTTCTTTTTAATCCAGAAAACAGAAAATAATGTACAATAGTAGGAATAACTTAACCCAACCCATGGCTAATCTTCCTTATAGACATTGAGACAATTTAATTGTCCCCTTTACAAAGGATCCCCAAATTGGGAGGGGCAGGATGGACTGCTAAGTCAAGTTAATGCAAGTCATATTTCTTGAAGGCTTCCCTGAATACATGAGCCACCAAAGTGAAAGGAAAACTATTCTTTAAGGTAAGATAGCTATTAAACACAGGTTCCTCGAAAACAATCCACACTAACGCTAAGAAAGAGACTAAAGGTAAATGGCGTGCAAACCACACGAAATTTTAACACCACTGACTGAGCTGCTGTTTCTTCCTCCCATTTTATTACTCAGTCTTGAATTTTCCACTTAAAAACTCTACTTTGAGAATTAAAAAAAAAAAAAGATTTGTTTAAACTATGAAACATATTTAAATTTTTAAAAATCACAAAATAACTCCTTTCTTCCTATACCCTGTGCCACCCAAATGGTTGTGAATTTTAACACTGCAGAATTTCTTATCTGGGTAATTTCCCTTAAGCCCAGAAATGCAATCCTTTTCTGAAGCAACCCTCTTGCCTCTTCCTCTTACAGTCTCATTTTTGTAAGTTTGTCAAAGCTAATTATCTCTCTCCTCAAATTTATGGCTCTTCAGTGTATCATAAACACATACATTATGAAAAGTTGAAGAAACAAGTGAAGTGTGCATTATACTGTGAAGGAAAAGACAGACATAAATAATTATTCAAAGTATCCACCCTTCGTTAATAAAGTAATGAGAATGGCATTAGAAAGTGTGGATGGAAATACCAAAGCCAGCCAGTCCCCCTTTCCTCTCCCATATATGGTTGTCCCCACCCCCTGAGCCAATACCAGAAACTCCCACACCATCACTTTAGGTTAAAGAGGGAAGCAAAATTCTCAGGTTTGCAATCCTTTGACATTCCAGACCACAGATAAACATGAAGCCTACCAAACCAGTACCACAGACAACCTGTGCCTCCAAGGAGGGAACAAAGACACAAGACCCAATTCTCACAAGCACACACTGTCATTAAGCGCCCTTACTTGAAACTACTGTTCCATGTTTCTGAGTGTTCCAGTTCCAATCTGAGACCATAACTTAAAGTTAATAAAAGGCTCCTGAATGATTCATATCAATCCTTTCAACCTAAGAACAGGATCAAACACTGAAAAAGCAACAGCCCATTTGAATTTCAATAGCCTAAGGGCCAGATATCCCCCATCCTCAAAGCACCAGTTTATCCTACTTGGTCACCCTCAATGTTACCACTACATGTTCTTAGCTCGGTGTGGGTCCCAGACGTATTCCCCTCTAACACATACAACCTGCCAAAAATACTTTCTGAGTATGGTTATTTACTGTTAACAACAAACAAGTTCTTCAAATATTCCTTCAATAGCTTCTGAGAATTAAGCAGCACGAAATCCAAATCTAAAATCATTGTTTCCATACTTCAGTGAAGAAAATGAACGTGTTTTTTAAAAACCCAATAGCAGCTGCAAACCGTTTAGGAATTCCTAGTTAAACTGCAAAATACGCTTTCAACCATTTAGCCACAACAACATCTAAACTGAGAAAGTTGCTTCTTTATATAAACCACCTCTGTTTACCAAACCTCAGAGAACCTCCCGGTAAAGGGCCAGGGCAGGATGTAAGTGGCAAGGGAATGTTGCAATCCATGAGGTGCCGAAGTGCCGATGTGCACACTCCACTGTGAGGAAATACCTTAAGTGATTAAAGATAAACACCACCGGCATGCTTTGCAAAGGCATCCATTGCTATAGCCACACACTCTTCTCCTGGATGAACAGAAGGTCGGGAGAGGATGGACTGAAATACCACAGTGGATTAGAACTGGGACAATGGGAGCCCGGAACAGAAGATGGGAACAGGCAAAGGGAATGTTTTACCCCCGCTGGGAACTCTGGCATTATTATCACTTAGACATTCTGAAGCTAAAACCCAAGAATAAACTATTACAAGAGTTTTATCTCTTTTCCTTTCCTGAGCATCCAGAAAATTTTGTTGAGCTTTGATGCGTCAAATTTCTTTGCATTAATGTGAATGTTGACCTCTAACACTCCTGTTTATGAATTTATATCCACAGTTATTGAACTCTCTTCAAAAAACAAATAAAACTCAAAAGGTCTGAAATACTTTTCTAAGATATGTTTAAAGAAAAAAAAACTCCACAATAAGGTAAGAATTGATTGTAGTCATTTCTTTCCTATTACAAATCATCTCTGGACCCTTTCAACTGGAAATAAGAAAATGCTTTCCAAAGGAATTAGAAATCAGAAGTTTACTACAACATAGGTGTGATCTCAATAGCCTTTGGGAAACAGGTTTTATCTAATAATATAATCAGATAGCTATGAAATAACCAATATTCAAAACATATAACCATTTACTTGACTACAATCAATATAAAGGTAAATGTTATACTTCGTGCAAAATGCAAGGTAGTTGTTCACCTTGTGCATGGGTGAAAGTCATCCCTCAGAGAAAATGTTCTAGTGCTAGAAATGAAAGAAACAGATCCAGGAATATTCAGAAGCAAACACGAAAAAAGTACGATACTCCTCAGAGGGACTGAAGACTAGCAAAACTAAACCTGACTGTCGGCAGCAAAAATGAGAGGTTGAAATTTTATTGTCTGACCAGAACAGCAACAGTAAGGAACTTGTAGGTTTATCATATTGGATGGCCTGGTTAGAAGATTAGGAGCAAGGTTCCTATTTTACATACATTACTAACTCATGCGATTTAAGCTGTGGAAACAGAAGCTATCTAGCTGTCTTTAGGCTGAAGCACCCTTCCCTAAAGTCTGCACCGAGCACACGGGTGCATTAACTTCACTGGCCACAAGTTTTGTGGGGGGGTTTTCTCACGAAGGTGCTAGGTGGCTCAGCTAAATGGCAGAAAATGGTTGCTGCTAATCAACATGTACGTCCTAACTTGAAACGGAATGCCTAGTTGATCAAATCACTTGGTAGAGAACGACCTATAAAGTTCAGGTCCCCAGTCACTTACATGCCTACCCTGGGTTTATTTCTGTGGTTCAGGTAATTGCCACCTACATCCGGCACAAGCTTCCAGGTCCTACCGCCCTGTGGCAAAGGTGAAACATGAGGTGGTGATAAAAAAAAAAAAAGGATAAGGAGGGACACACAGGCCAGAGGTATATGAGGCCAGGAGAGAGCAAAGCGGGGATCCTCATTATCAAGTAGCAGGACCAGCACCCTGCGAGAGACCACGTATCTTAATTTTGACTCCTGTTCAAACTGCGAGAGACCACGTATCTTAATTTTGACTCCTGTTCAAACTGATCCTATAATCTAAAGGAAAGTCAAGTAGGTAAGGACTGTTCCTTGGCAGAGCATGGTTATTTCAAAAATCCAGCTATTCGCACAACCTTTTCAAGAAAGAACACTTCAGGCAGGTGAAGGCAGAATAACGTTATAGCCGAGAACCCAGATTCTGGAGCCAAACTGCTCCAGCTATATAAAAACACAGACTATACTTATTAGCCTCTCGGTGTAGGGCAGCCGCTCTGCCAGAGGTAAATCAAAATGACCAAGAACTCCAATCAAGGGCAGTCTTCAGACCATTTCAGCATACATGTATGATGAAAACTGATAGGACTTCTCACTGTCTAAACAAATGCTATAAGGTGACTGTCGAGGCAAGTCCATTTTGATGCATTTTCTACAGCTGGCCCGGTCAGCAGGTTGTTATTACCATGTTACACAGATGACTGGATTAGTCAGGGTAATTTAACCCGTAGGAAGTGGCAACTCACAGACCTTAGATTTTTATGACCACTCAAACCCGCTCCCATTGGTACCCCAGGTACTAGAGCACCAAGTGAAATACATTTTACAAATGAAGCCACACGGGTCGGTGAAACACAAAGCTCGGGAAAGGTAGAGAGAACTACAATCTCATTCAAGAAAGTGAATTTCCCACTTTCACAGCCTGAACAGGTACTGGTTAACTAGACTCCTACTAACTTCCTCTTCAGGACCAGATGAAAAGAAGGAAAGTCATTCCTATAAGATACGTTGCCAGATACACAACCTTTAAAAACTAACAATGTTCACCCTAGACTGCAAAGACCAGCACCAGTTACTAGAGTTGACACTTTTTTTTTGAAGCTGTATTTTTGAGGAAACACAATTATCATTTGCTCTAAAATAGGCTATAATAGGATTCAGGTGCTATATTAAACCATATTAGATTAAAAGGTTATTTTTGGTCAACCTTTTCTTTATACATTACATATATAGAAAGAAATCCAAATCTGTGCTACAGAAACGCTCACATATGTATAAGGAATATATGAATAAGGATGTTCATTGCTGTAACGTTTAATTGGCAGAAATTGAGAAACTATAAGAGTGTCTATCAATAGAGGATCATTTAATAAATTATGGAACATTTATATTATGGAATGCTATATAACAGTTAAAAAGAATGAACTGATATATATATATATATATATATATATATATACACACATATATATGTAATGTTACATATATTTATATGTAATGACTTGGACAGATCTCCAAAACATATTATGTGGAAAAAGTATATCTCAGAACCATATGTACGATTCCATTTGTGTAGAAAAAAGCTAACATGTGATGATATACAATATATAGTATATATGTAAGTGAACAGAAGAAGGTCTGGAGAGAGATATTATAAACCATGGTCACTTCTGAGAAGGGGGTAACATGAAGGAGAAGAATTAAGTCACTTCTTAAACTACTTTCACTTAGCAATTTATTCAACACATATTTTGGGTTCTTCCTATGTACAGTAGGTCTTTTTCTAGTCATGATGATATGAAGATGAATAAAGAGACAAAATCTCTGTCCTCACTAACTGGTATTTTATTTCTATATTGTTGAAAAGTTTTATAATTTTAAAAAGATGTCATGGGGCACCTGGGTGGCACAGTCTGTTTAGTGCCTGACTTAGTTTCTGCTCAGGCCATGATCTCAGGGTCAGGAGACCGAGCCCCGTGTCGGGCTCCACGCCTAGCTCAGAGTCTGCTTAAGATTCTCTCTCCCTCTGCCCTCCCCCTATGCACTCGCGTGCACGTGCGTGTGCTCTCTCTCAAATAAATAAACCTTAAAAAAAAAAAAAAAGATGTCATAACCCCTTCTCCAACACTTAGCCAACTGAACAACTTTTGCTGAACATTTTCACTCATCAAGACAGCCCATTTCATCTTTGAACAGGTTTAATTTTGATATAATTGTGTTTTTTTAAATATTAAACCAGGGCACCTGGGTGGCTCAGTTGGTTGGGTGACTGCCTTCGGCTCAGGTCATGATCCTGGAGTCCCGGGATCGAGTCCCGCATCGGGCTCCCTGCTCAGCGGGGAGTCTGCTTCTCCCTCTGACCTCCCCTCTCTCATGCTCTCTCTCTCTCTCCCAAATAAATAAATAAAATCTTTAAAATATATATATATATTAAACCAAACCTGACTCCTAATAACCACCAACCACTGATCCTAACTTTATCCCCTTGAGGCCATAAAGAGCACATCTAATCCTTTCTTCACTTGACAGCCCTTCAAATATTTTAAGAAGGCAATCATACCCTCTAAATCAGACTAAACACTTCCAGGTCTTCCAACTGTTTTTCATATGACATGGTTTCAAGTCCTTGCACCTTCCTGCCTGCTTCTTTCTAAATGTTCTCTTCTTTGTCTAATTTCCTCTAAAATCTTGATGTCAAGCCGTGATCATGGTGCTACAAGTGTCACCTAGTCAAAAAAAGGAAAGAAAGATGATCACCTGCCTCTTTTTTAACAACCTTAATCTTATTCCCCACCACACCAATAAATCCTCTCCCCACACAAAGAGGTTTCATTTGAAAAATAATGAAATACAGAAAACAATGCAAGAAAACCATAGCCACAGAAAGCTTGCAAGAAGATACAAAGCATTTAGCACTCTAGGATTTTCCTAAGCATTAGTTTATTAATGACTTCCATTAACGTGTTCTCATAAAACCACAAAACCATTTCAAACAGCTAATCCGAACCAGGAAACCATGTCCTGCAGTGTGCATCCAACGAGAGCAAGGATGCCCCTTTCACCAGGGTATCCCCAGTGCCTAGAAATCGTGTCGAAGATGTAGCAGTTGCTCAATACCTAGCCATTAGATGTTGGCTTATGCCTGAGTGAAACAAGCCTCCAATGACTCAACTTTTACGTCTGCACCCGCACAGGAGGCGAACAATTAAGTGACGTGCAAGTAACTCATAAAAATAGGCCTAGCATTAGCAGAGTGCCGTAAAGTCTTTGGGACTCTTACATATATATATATATATATTCATTCATTGGGGCCTAACAATCACTCTGTGAGGTACAAATAAATGATCACTGTTCCCCTTCTGCCAGGCAAGGAGATAAGAGGTGGACAGTCAGGAAGTGAAAAGTCGGATGGTCACGTGGCTGGAGCGGACATGCAGCACAGAGGCCCTTTAACTCCTTCCAAGGTACCCTCTGCCGCACCTCCTCCTTTCTCCACTCCTTAAGTAATAAGAGTGTTTTTGAAAAGCTGTGAATAAAGCCACACTGTATATTTTCGACATCCTAGGGGAGCTCCTTATTTAAAGCAGGGTTTCTCAATAGCAGCAACACTGATATTTTGGACCAGGTACTGTGGGCACAGTGTAAGATACTTAGCTTCATTCCTGGCTTCTACACACTGGACCGCAGTAGCGTCCCTCCAGTGTGACAACCAAAAATGTCTCCCAACATTGCCAAATGTTCCCAGGGAGGGGAAGGGAGCAAAATCTCCACCGATTTAAAAATCACTGACTTAAAGGAATCCTATAAGTAGTAAATCTATCCAATGGCAGCAGTAATCATTTAAGAAAGCATGAAAATATTTTAGGAACGTGATTTTTTCCATATACAAACAATATTGCCATTGGCTCTTGAAAACATATATATTTGAGTTTTTGTAAGGTCTGAAGGTTCAGAATAGACTAAAAGCACGCTTCACCTCTGTAAGCTCCCAAGACACCAGGACACTGTCTGCTTACCACAAATGAGCAAAACCGATCATCTCTCGTGTCTCCCCCTTGCCATCCATCCCAGGTGATGCCTCCAAAATCTTCATCCCCTTTTGCCTCAGTTCCTTAAAGCCCTTTCCTGGGAACCAATCCCTTTAGATTCACTCTCAATCACTGAGCTGCTTTCAGCATCTAACAAACAATCAAAGAAAAGAAAAATAACCAACCACTGTGAGAATAAAGGGCACTGGCAGAGCTTGTCTCTTAGAGCCGTGCAATCCTTTTGAGTCAGGGTTACAACCCAGGTTGAATCCGCACAAACAGACTCACAGCACTTCAGCCTTTTCCTTTGAAGGGAAAGGAGCCTCTGTCCAGATATAAGTTTTCTGGAGGTGTTGAAAGATATTGTGAGAGGGGAGAAGAGATATACAGTAATGTATCCTAACAACGTCTTCACATGCACACATAATCGCCTATATAGTTGAGGGCTGAAGGGTCCACAACATGAAACATTACACAACCAGATTCTACCCAACAGGGTGGAGATTTAAAGAATTAGAGAGGAAATTCTGGAGGCTGTTAGTTAAAAAATTAAATATTTCACTCCAGTTTTGTACAGTGGTTAAACCATTCATTGCTAAGGAGGATGAATGTTCGTTATTTGTATTTTAAAAGATCCTACTTTAGTATAAAGGTCATTCCAACCAATGGGAGGCCCAATATAATTAAAAAGAAGTGTCTAAATTCTTCTTCTTTTTTTTTTTTTTAAGATTTTATTTATTTATTTGACAGAGAGAGACACAGTGAGAGGGAACACAAGCAGGGGGAGTGGGAGAGGGAGAAGCAGGCTTCCCGCCGAGCAGGGAGCCCAATGCGGGGCTCGATCCCAGGGCCCTGGGACCACGACCTGAGCCCCTGAGCCGAAGGCAGATGCTTAACGACTGAGCCTCCCAGGCGCCCCATGTCTAAATTATTCTTAAGGAATCACTTTCCTTTTGTCAGAGTAAGTACTGCAAGCCTTTTGAGATTTTTATTAAATTCCCCCAAGAATAGTACACACAGCTTGCCTTAAAAAAACCTGAACCATAGCAGTAACTTCCTTTTTCTATGCACGTGTTATGTGGCCCTAAGGGAATGCTGTGCTTCTTTCCCAAATGGACTTGCTTATCCACAACTCAAAAGCTCCTCAACCTTTTAACAGATGGACCAGGTAGACTTAAGCGGGAGGGGGGAGGGGGGGAGTTGTGTCCCTTCTCTGATCCATTAAATGGAACTATGATCTTTAAGTATTTATTATACAGCAAGCTCTCAACTCCATCCTCTAAGTAATTTCATCCAACCTTATTTGTTTAGTTCTTTAAGTTTTCCTAGGTTTAAACAAGAGTTTTTTGTTTTGTTTTGCTTTTAAGTTAGGAGAATTAATCAGTTCTCAGTGATAGCTGATTTTCCAGAAGCTACATTGCCAACTCACAAACATGAATAATGAATTTTTGGAATGTGTCTGTCTGAAAAGCATGCTGTATTTTTAATGAAATTTAATTTGGGGGATCCTATAACTTTGGAGCAGTCATCTGTAAATCAGCTTTGTTAAAACAAACAAACAGAAACCACTGTCAACTTAGTTTCAAACAACAGGAAAGTAAAGCATATTATTTTACTTAAAATGTCAGGAGAAGGGGACATAACTCAGCCCGAAGCTGTTGAGAAGTCACTGGCATCAACCCTAATGCTGACTGAAAAACAAACAAACAAATAAAAACTGGTTATCCCCCTTAAACCTCGCTAGAATAATACTGAAACACCTACAAAGTATATACTCAGTCTTGGATGCAAGAGTGTGATTTAGCATTTTAACTTCTATGAAGCATTATGACCTATATACCAATACTGCTGAACGAATGAACTGAAATTTTAAAATTCAGTCTATTCTCTATTATTTGTGCTAAGGAAGAGTAAATGGTATACAAAATCAAATCCATAATTAATCCAAAATAATTGGCATCCTCCCCAATAGTTTCAATAGTTATGAGAGGAGGAAGCCCTGAAATTAAATTTCTCTTCTTATTGCTTCTTCCCACTCTTTGGTAAAGGTGCTAAAGGTCATTGAAAAGACCAAAAGGTTGGCAGCAGGAGGGGAAGAAAAAACAAAGCAAGCAGCTACAGGGTCTGAAAACTGGATAAACAACCTCTGATTAATAGAGTGAAAAAATGCAAAGCTATTTGGGAGAGTTAAAAGGCAGATATTATAAAAATCATGGGATTGAGTTTTAAATATGTTCTTTATGAGATTTTGATGTCTGGTTGATTTCACAGTTCTCTATAATGAGTAACGTGGAAAAGATGACAGAATTTAGCCATCTTAAGCTCAAGAACACAGTACAGAACTGTTAATTAACAAACACAGAGCACTAATCACAAATAAAATTCCATGCTATTAAATAATATATAAGTACTTCAAATGTGTCCAAGAATTACTATGTGATGTGCAAAATGGTTTATTATACTGGATTCCTTGTACGGCAGTACCACTAAGATGAGAAAGAGGGAGAGATACCCCCCTATGTCAACCAATGGAAGAGCTCCGTCAGGAAACCTCTTTAATAACAGTTCGCTATTGGTCTCAGATATTTATGTAATGACTCTATATAACTCTATTTTAATGTTTAAAATTCTCATCTTTCTTCTTACAGAAATGTCAGTAAACCATATACCTGGACTGTTTATTTTCCTCATTTCAGGTAACACAAACCTACAAAGATTCTAAAACTTGCCCTTATAATTCTAATGAGTCAGGATGGAAAGTATCAAATATACCACCTGCCTGAAAACTCAGCTTTCCCTGGGAAGGAACTCAGCCCGGAGAGCATTTTGTAGATTATGATTAATCATTAACTAAATGTGCTTCTACGTTTCTGATCTCTAGCTGCCCAGTACTAAATAAAATGCACCACCACCAAAGAACATAAATAATATAATTAGATATGTATTGGAGCTTTAAAAAAAAAATGTTTCTTAAGAATTAAAAGACAACACTTGTGAAGCACAGGGCAATGAAATTCCAGAAAGTTTTTCACAAACTTAAGGCACACCCTGTGTGGGCTATGGAAAGCTTTTCAAGAAGCAACTGTCAATCCTATCACCCAGGATAGCAGAACAGGATAAGCCAATGAAAACGTTCCTATGAAAGATTTAGAAATGGTTTGACATTACAAGCCTGCCAAAAAACCTGGATACAGAGCCAGTAATCTACCTTCAACAGGATAAGAAATGGGAAACCAGATTCATTTATAAGGAGGTTTAGCACTGGACTAATATGTTGACATTTCCTGGATCTGTTCCAGGAATGGATGAGAAAATTCTGGATAGGTTGCTGTTTTCTCCAATACTCAGTAATTAATAAGTTTATTATCAATTGAATTTTATGTGATAAACTCTTCAGAGCAAGAACCACACAGATTTACGCAGTCTGTAAACTCCGTAAAAATTAAGCACACTTTGAAAGTTATAATGGCACTAACAGAGTGAAAAAGTCATGAAAACACAGGACTGAACCAGGTCAAGTAAGGCTACCACCATTTTGAAATTCTGAAGACTGCACTGTCATGCTTTTTGGTGTGCCTGAATGATTACACCTCTGTCAAGTCAATCTATCTTTGATTTGAAAATGAATGTGTCAATTGGAGTTTACCTTAGAATTTTAACCAGGCCTTCAGTTCCATGTACAGAGAACGAACAATGTCTCTTGTTACCACAAATAATTAAAACTATTTTAGGAAAAGACACCTTTTTACCTGAGACTCTTTAATAAGTGAAATCAATAGTTCTCACCAACAACTCTTTGAGGGACAATCCCTTCTATACAAACAAAGTGCAAGTGTGTTGGGCGGAATGGGTAAATGTCATTTGACTGACTACATGTCCAGAAATTACCTTTCCCCTGAGATACTGCAGCTTCAAACAGAGGCCTTTTTGAGCTCCCTGGTCTCTTAACAGGCAGAGCTATTAGAAATACACACAAAACCTAGGCTCCTTCTAGAAGCCTGGAACCAAGGAAGATTTCTATTTCACTTCACCCATCCTGCTTTTTGTTTGCTTGTTTATTTTTTTGTTTTCATGCCTGTGCTTAAAAATGTATAAGATAAGAAAACAAATCAAAAGAGGTAAAGAACTGATTAGACTGCCTCCTTAAACCAAACCAGGCAAAAAGAGAACTAATCGGTATTTAGTACTTTGGACATATTGGCCCTAAGAAGGTCAACAATAGCAATAAAACAGAAAAGAATCCTATTCATCTTTATTTTTATCATCACCATTATTATTATTTGGCTCTGCTTGATTATTGCTTTTCTTTGGGGTCTTCCAGATAGACAGCCCAATCTGAGAACTAAATGTAGTTGCTCTGTGCCCCACCAGAGCCCAACTATAATCCAGCCGCCAAGTCAAGAAAATGAAAATTCAACATTTTTTTGGCAACCTCTGCTTCCAAAATTTTATCTCATACATAGACTAAGTTAAAGTACTCTTTCATTTCAAGGGCCAATGTGAATTTTTAAACTAATTATTTTTAAAGAAAAAATAGCTTATCAAGAATGATGTTATTTTCTTTCCTTTTTGTGGTACATAGAATGTACATGCAACTCTTCCTTTTTTTTTACATGCAACTCTTTGCTTAAGAATTAAGGCTGTTTATTTTCATTACACTCATCACACATACTTCCCACTGATATCAATGGGAGATGTATATGTGAAAAACAGCTGAAGCTAGAATATACTGTTCCGTGCACAGCCTTGGCATTTACGTCAATCTAATCAATGGGCTAAATTGTCACAAAATTGACAGACAAATGCTATTTTTCAGGCAATCATTTTTCAAGTCTGTTAACTTGCTAAGCTGGGATTCACTATATTTACAGCTTATGTCTCCTCCATTCAAGTAAGCATTGTCTTTGCATTTTCAAAAGTAAGCTCTGGCTTGAGCTTGCTACCTCCTTCCAGGTAACGTCAGGATCTTCGACTTCCTTCCACCTGCGGGTGTGTTATAACCCGGGCGCGCACACCCCGAGTGCTCCCTCTCCCCCTCCGAAGGCCCACAGGGCAGCCTCGAGAGAACCTAACCCAAACATGAAAACTTTCTGGCCGCTAACTCTACTGCTCTCGCCTGCGATCAAAAGCGACCGGGCACCGGGGAGGGTACTGGCTTTTGTTCCAGCGTTGCCCAGCTGGCGAGGTAACGCCACCGCAGTCCTCCATCCCGAAAGGTCGGGAGAAATTGCGTGGTGCTGAGATTTTGGAGCCTCACGGAAGAAAGGAAAAAAAAAAAAGCCTATTTTTACGCAATTCGTGCGTGTGGGGTGTACAAACACATGAAAAGAGGGGGTGGAGCAGGCAGGCATGAAACTGCCAGCGCCTTTCAAATTCTACTTCAGTCTTAGGTTCACAAAGTGAGTCTCCCCATATGTGGAAGGGCGCGAGGGGGCGGGGAGAGGGAGACCACGCGGACTGGGAGAGAAATAGGTAGGAGAAGGGCCAGCGAGATACGGTCGAGATGCAGGTCCGGCCCCGCCTCCGGGTACAATCAGAAAAGCTACAGTGTGTCAGTGGCTTTCGGCTTCCTGTTTGTAAAGCCAGAACCTCCCTCCCGGACTCCGGTGACAGGCGTTCTTCCTCTAAACAGAGTCCGCCTCTTCTTCACGCCCGGGGCAGGATCGGGGGCTGGGGAGTGTGGGGCGCGCGGGGCGCGGGCGGCCCGGGCGGAGGAGGCAGGACCGCGGGGCGCAGCGCCCCTCCCAGCCGGGCGGCCTCGGGGGCAGAGCCCGGCCGCCAGGCGGACAAAGCGCCTCCCGCTCCCTCCCCGCGACGGCCACGCACCGAGAGGGAGGGGGAAGGCGGGCCAGAGGGATGTAGGAGGAGGAAGAGGAGGGGGAGGAGGGAAGGTGCAGCCGGCGGGACTGGGCAGGATCGCGCCGAGGAGGGTGGGGAGGAGGAGGGGCCGGGCGGCCTCGGAGAACGGGGAGGAGGGAAGGATTCCTGAAGCCCAAGATAAACAAATTGTTCCTCTTCACGTGCGGGGTGGGGGGAGGTGGAGAGGGTGGGGAGCGAGCGCTGCGGCCTCTCCTCTTCCCCTCCCCCTAGCCGGCTCTTTGTCACGGAGCGCCGGCCAGAGTGCCGGGCGAAAGCCCGCGGCCGCACTGGCACCACCCTCGGCGCCGAGGACTCCCAGACCCGGGATGTGCGCGAGGTATAAAGCGCAGACTGAGGGGGCCGCCCGCGCCGGGCGCTGCGCGGCCGATCGAGGGGCGGTCGGCAAAGCAAAGGGGAGACCGCGCGCGGCCGGGCCGTGCTCCTGGATTCCCACAGCCCGGCCCACGCCGCACACACGCGCAGCCCTAAGCCAGGAGGCGCGGTGGGGGAGGGGGGCTGCAGACACCTTTCCCAAGCTTCCGGCCTCCCCCCCACCCCCACCCAGAAAGGAAAGCCAAAGAACCGGAGAGAGGAGATAAGAGAAAGGATTCTACCCTCAGGGTTAGGGGGTGGGAACTGCCCCTTCCTCCGCGAGAAGTTAAGCCATTGGCTGCTCATCTACCTCGAACCCACCCACCCAGCCATTTAAGCCTCTTTCACCTCCCTGCTACCTTCCACTCCTCCGGGCTTATTAGACCAGCTTGGAAAGTTGGCGGGGAGCGGGGTGGAGGCTGAAGCCGGCTCGGTGCAAGCAAGTTTAATGGGAGGAGGAGAATTCCCAGCGGAGTTGCGTGGTCGGGACCCTGGCTGCAGGCCGGGGGCCTAGCTCTCCCTTGCTAACACCCGCCAGGCCGCTCCCCCCTGGACCCTCCCGGCCGCTCCACCTGCCGGGCCAGCCTCGGGGCTCTAGCGGCGAGAGAGCGCACCCGCGCCCCGCATCCGCGCGCGCTCCCGCGAACGCGCGCGCGCAGCCACCCTCGCTCGCTGCTCACCCACTTCAAAGTTCATTCACAAAACTCTCAGACTTTCTCAGCCCAAAGGGGGTGAGCTAGGGAGAGGAGGCGAGAACCTCTCCCTTCCCTCCCCCCCCCCCCCAGGGGTTGAGGGCCTGGTGCCCGCCCAGAATCTGCGACAGCATCAATTTCTCCCTGCACCCGGCGGATGTGCTGAGAGGGGTGGGCGCAGGGGGACGGGTCTGGAAAGGCGAAGCGGCACGGCAAGGGGTGGGGTGGGGAGTCGTGAAGAGGAGGAGCGAGGTTTCAACTCTGGGTTCACTCTCTTTCAAATCCGTATCTAAGAAAGGGAGAGGGGGGGAAAACTTTTCCAGTGCCTCACTCCGGCTCTCCTCCAGGCTCCCTCCGCCCCTCGCAGTCGTGACTGGCTTCTCCCCTCTCGCCCCCTCTTCCCCAAATCTGACAACCCTGACAGATTAACAGGTAGCGACGACGGCAGCTTTTCCCTCAGAAAAGTTGATGTTAACCCTTCGGCTTCAGCCCATCTCGCCACCGTGCAAATCAGACACCCGTTCCCCCCATATAAGAAGCTCCACGCCCCCCCCCCACGCGCGCGCCCCACGCCTGCTGCCAGTGCGCCCTCACCATGATCAGCGTGTGGTTCCTCTGCTCCGCCGAGGCAGCCTCCGCATCTTGCTGGGGTTTGCTCTGGTGCTGCTGCTTGCCCGTGCCGGCGCCCGATTTCTTGGCCCTCTGCTCCAGGGTCCGCTGGTAGAGGCTCACGGTGTCCCGGCGCTCCAGCTCCAGCTGCTCCACCTGAGCCTGCTGATACCTGTTCTCGCAGTTGACGTGGTGCCGCCGGCAGCCCTCGATGCGCTGGCGGAGCCGCTCCACCACGGTGCTGTGCTTGGGAACCGCCGCTGAGCCGCCGCCGGGGCCCCCGGAGCCGCCGCCGCCGCAGCCGGCAGCGGGGTGATTGCTACTCGGAGCAGCGGGAGTACTATTGGGAGTATTATTCACACCGATCCCGGCCCCGCCGAGGCTGCTGTTCAGGCTACTGTTGATGCAAATACTACTGCCATTCGCGGCAGCAGCGGGGGCTGCGAAATCCCCCATCCTGCTCCCCGGGCACACTATTTTGGAAGAACTTTTTTTTATCCACCCCCCTATCAGCCTCCTCCTTGGGTCCAAGAATTAAAATAGTTTAAGTGGAACGCGGGGGAGACGCAAGCACATGGATGGAAACAGCGATCCCGACGGGGCGAAAAAAAGGGGGAGAGATTTTGGGGTGGGTTTTTTTTGTTTCCTTTTTTTAAACTGTAAAGCTCGAGGGGAAAAAAGGGGGGGGTGTTATCAGAATACCATCAGACACCTATCAACAAAAAGAATCACAACAAACTGAGCCAGCAGCAAATCGGGTTGCAACTCAAGGGGAGATCCGCTCCTCTCCTGCCTTCTTTTTATAATCCATTATTTTCTAATAAATTCCAGGAGATTTCCGGTGGTTGGCAAGCATTTTCTCCCTACGTACCGAAAAATACACCCCATGTACACACACAAGCATATGCCTCCGGTGCGGACACGCGCGACACACACTCACTCCACACCGCATCGGAAAACGGCAAGCTTGCTTATTGCATTTTCCTTCCACAAAAAAGTTTTGGTGTTTATGCCGCCCCGTGTTCTCAAAGTACTTTGGCTGCTCAGTTGCATTTCACAGGAACCTAGATATCGAATCCTCGGGCTGGGGGAAGTAAACACATGGACAGTCCGAGGCGACTGCAAAAGTAGATCGGTGAAGTCCTTTGCAAAACGCCGCGCGGAGAGCAGCCCCTAACGCTCGGCTGGGCTGCCGCTGCCGCCGCTGCTCCTGCCACCATCACAATGATCAACTGCTCGCCGCCGCCGCCGCCGCCGCCGCCACCTCCTCCTCCTCCTCTCGCTCCTCCACCTCCTCCTCCTCCTCCATGCCAGCGGAGTGATATCAGGACGCGCGAGCTCAGTAAACACGGCAGCGGCGGCGGCTGGAGGCCGTGAGACAAGCCGGGGGACACGGCGCAAAACCCGGCCCGGACTCTCACCCGGCAGGAGCGGGCGCGCACGCACCGGCACCCGGCTCCCGCCTCCCTCGCCTCGCCCTCCCCGCCCCTCCACGCCCCCAACCTCACTACTACCCTGACTGGATGCCGAGCTGCCAGAAAAGAGAAAAAGATTCTGGGGGATCTCGGGAATTAATCAACTTTTGACCTGTGTGTGTGTGTGTGTGTGTGTGTCTCTGTGTTGTGTGTGTGTGTCTGTGTCTGTGTCTGTGTGTGTCAGTGTGCGCGCGCGAGCGTGTGTGTGTGAGCGCGCGCGCGCGCGCGCGCGAAGATGGCCGCGTGAACGCGCCTGGCTGGATTTCCTTATTCCAAGCGAGGTATCATGCAAGCCCAAGTTCTTGTTATACATTTATGCATTATATTGCAGAACTGTGCATGACCAGGCAGAAACACTGAAGCTTCACAGCAGTTGTCTGTCATCTTTACCCATGTGGAAAGAAAAAGACAAATGAGTGACTCGTTTTTAAAACCCAGGTAATAAGTCCTTCTTAGTAATAACCCTGCTTACGGACACTTGTTCAAAATCTAAGCCAGTCTTAACACACAAATACCGAATTCTGAACAAAAAAGAAATAGGCACCAAAAAACTTGGAATTTTATTTAATTCGCTGTACATGATTGTTGTTATTAAGGCAATTATTGTTTTACTTACCCTTGGAAAAAAATTAAAATAAAGCAAGTAGGGACTTGGAGGTGAGACTAACAGTACATTTTAACAGACTGTTTTGAACACTAGGTGCTAATGACAGCAGTAATTAAGGGTCCTTCGTAAATCAAGTGGAAAGATTGCAGATTTCGTGGACTAGAACTATAGGAAAAACACAGCATTTCACAGTTTGTCATGACCAAAACAAAAACAAGCAGAAAAACAGGTTTACCTTATTGCTAGATATATTTCTTTCTGCTTAAACGAATGCACAATAAGTACACTTAAAATGGAATAACTACCACAGAAAGCAATCTACACTTTCCTTTATCTTTCCAGATATTGAATATCAAAAACAAAACAAAACTAAGGATCAAATATTATATCCTTGAACCTGGACTTAATTGCATATACATAATTTTTTAAAAATTTAAATGGAGAAACAGCATTTCTGTGATCATCGGTAGTACAAAAATCTTGATTGTGAACTATTAATAATAAGGCATTTTGTATTATCTCAATAAATCTTATAGAATTAGTTTTTAGGGTAAAAATACACCCCAGTTTTCTAAAATAGCCAGGAATAAAAGAACTTTGGATCTCATGCATTAGTCATGAGATCTGATTTAAACCATCTTCATTTCTTGGCATTGCAGATTAGCATAGGATGCTATTTCTAACCTCATAATGTCAGCAATAAGAAGCTATATTTTTCTTCAATTAATCAGGCCTATATGGTAAATTATATCTTTAACATCCACTGGATTATATGGTAAAATGGGCAGCAAAATATTGATTAATGTGGTGTGAGATTACCTCTAAGGCGTGAAACCAGTGTGAGAGAGTATGTCTCGTTGAAGCTGCCGTACTATATCAGGGGGCTACTTAGTTAACATCCAAGTTTCTGTACATAACGGCCCCTCCTTCAAGTCTGTCAGAAAATTTAACTGAATTAGTTCTATAGCAAAAAGTCAGTTCAGATTCTAAAAACATAGAGAAAATTATTAAGAAAAAGACATCACAAAGTAGCCTTTGTCTTTTTCACACATTAACTAAATAATATCTGTTAATTCAGGAAACACATGGCTTCATTGCAGAGAGGAAGCTATGACTCTGCATTCACTCTATTCTCTCTTCACTATCCTTTAATTCTTTAATTCTTATTCCTTCTCCTTCCAAGCAAGTACATCTCCCATAGAAGACTACAGTTTGATTTACAGAGGCAGCAAGTTTGAGGGTCTTGAGTACGGGGTGTTCAGTTTTGAAACCTGTGTACTAATGCTAGCTTCTTCCTGTGACTCAGAATTTAATTTTTCATTGAGAATTTGTCAATTCTGAAAAAAAAAAATGACAACAGTAGCAGCAGTATGCATTCCTATCAAGTTGTTTACCTCTCCTATCATGAAGGGAAACCAAAAATACGAAAGAATTTGCATCCTTCCCTTTGGGGGACCAACAGGTGGAGGAGCACATTTTGTGGCTTTACCCCAGAGTTCCCCAATGACAAATGGAGCTATTCTTGCACAACTACAGTTTGCTGCTTGAGTTTAGTGCATGAGTGGACTATACAAAAAAGAAAGGTTGACTCCTCATGGGTGTCTGTACACACACACACACACACATGTGCACACACACACACAAAGGCACCCATCTTTCATCTCATGAGGATGGTGGGAATGGCAGCCACAAGCTCCAAGACCAAAACGTAGGGACAGAAAAGACTGTGAGTGGTGTAATGGGCAATGGGGGAGGCGTCTTTGAGGAAACTGACCTGTGCAGTATTCCACTGTGACATCCTTGAAGTCAGAAACTCCATCCTACTTGTGCTGGCTGATTAGAAGAAGGAAGCAGGAAGTGAATGAGACTTGAGTCTTGAGCAACATAGTCAAGTCATGCTGAATTAGAGATCTTAATCTGCTCCAGTGACCTTAGAAGAAACAGAAGCTTTCATACTGGCTACTTCTAGACTCCCGTGATAGACTCCCACAAGGTTTCCAACTGTGTTGATCACCATCCTAAAGAACTCCTTGAAAGTCATAGAGAAGTCCAAGTTCTGGGGAAGCCATTTTAGTCCCTTTTCCCTACCGTGCACTCTGATAGCATGACCATCTTTATCTTTTCTTTTCTTTTTTTTTTTTTTTAAGATTTTATTTATTTATTCATGAGAGACAGAGAGAGAGAGGCAGAGGGAGAAGCAGGCTCTCAAGGAGCAGAGAGCCCGATGCGGGACTCGATCCTAGGACCCCGGGATCGTGACCTGAGCCGAAGGCAGACGCTTAACCATCTGAGCCACCCAGGCACCCAACCATCTTTATCTTTTCTTTGAGTCTGCTATGAAGCAAAACTTCCAGACGGGAGCTATGGACACATCATCAGTGCTGCTGGTCTAGAATGGCAAAGAAATCTGAGATGCCGTAGCAATGATGAGAAAGAAATTATGTGGCTGCCTCCCCAGACTTTGATGATATCTCTCTGGATGCCAAAAAGAAGAACATGATGAGTAAGTACCTGTACTAGGTTGTCCTGAGGCTCTGGCTCTGAGCCAAAGTTGGTAGGTCTAAGGAGTTGAACTAGATTCCCTTTTCTTTAGGCCAACTCTGCATCATCCTCCCATGTCCATCTGATAGGGCCCAGTGTCTCCGTGTCAAAGAAGAGGTCTTTGTGTAGAAACTCCAGTTTATGTGCCACTTCTGCTTCCTGCTTCATGTGCATCAATAGAACTCCTCGTCACTGTACTATGAAAGAGTACTCTGCTGCCCATCTAAAGGTAAGCAAACCTTTATATAAGCCCACAGAGTGGGCCCTGGTGGTCCTGAATTACTAGCAGCAGTGGGGGGTGTGCCATCAACTGTCTAGCAAGAGCTATCATATCAACAATTTCACAAATACAGTTTTGGCCTCTGTGTGCCCGATGTCTGTCTTAGGCACTGGTAAGACAGCAGAGCAGTGTAGGGCCCAATCCCAACCTCAGTGATGACCAACGAGACTCAGCAGGAGATGCAGTCATGGGACTAATATGACGTGGGTATAGGAACACATAAAGGAGGCTTCGAAGGCATGCATGGGGATCTAAAAAGGCTCCCCTTTAACTCACTCCAAAAACTGGGCAGAAGTAAGCCGAGCAAAGGTTGGAGGGGGTGGGGTACTCAGTGGGGAGCTAGGAAACAGCCAGAGCAAGGCCCAGATCTGTTTCAACAAATCCTCCAGTGGTTCCCTCACAGGAGCACGAGTGTGGGAGGTTGTGTTGAGAAATGAGGCCGAGGCTGGGGGGGTCAGCAGGACCCAGGTTGTGCAAGGCCATCCAGAAGTTTAGAGGCTATCCCGGTGACAATGCTTCCATTGAAAGGATTAAAGCTGATTCACGCTTTAGACTTTGGCAATGCAATAGATGTGAAAGATAGTGTTTTCTAGAGTGTGTTTCTGAAGAACCTGGTCTTACAAGATGTTTCACCAGAAAGGCTTCTGAGCCAAGTAAGTTTAGGAGATGGCATTGGGTCTCTCTCAAAAATTCATGACTACAGAAGGCCACAAGAAACCTTGCAGCAAAATATGTTTAGCTGTGTTTAACCTAGTAATGCCCAAATCCTGTTATGTCCCACAAAATGAAACATATTAGAGAAAGCTCTGTGTAGGAAAGAGTAAAAATCAAAGACAGTTCCAAATCCACTTAAGTTCACAGTGATTACCTGGACAGGCAGCCTCTGACAAAGACTGCACTCCCTCTACCATCTGCTCTGCCGGAATCACCAGCACCCAGGGCTCAGGCTCTTCCCCAGCCTTCCCAGGGTGTGTTGAGTTCTGACCTTGGAGTAGTCAGGAAGTAGCAACACAAAGGCACAAATCGCAGAAGGGTGAATTTGACTAGCCTTTCTCAGCATTAGCACTTCAAGTATGTTATATTAATATCTATCTCTATACAATAAAACCTCCTTATTAGGGGAAAAGGTCAGCTTTATTTAACTGAAAATCTTAATTATGTAATATCTTTAAAGATACAGAGTTTCATTACTTTTGAAGCATGTGCTCTGTCTAGTCTAACAATTACTGGCCTGTTGGAGTTATTTTAATGAGCTCCTTCTACCTAGTAAACCAACTGTATGTAGGTGACATACCCCATGGACTAGGGGTGTTTCAAAGTATGTTTCCTTAAGTATTTAAATATTTCTAGCAAGACCCTGTTTACATTATTAATTTTCACTTTGTATTAAGAAAGCATTTACTAAGTTCTAGACCATGTCATAAATTTTGAGAAGAATATGAATTAATGGGGTTTATTTTCTTACTCATGTATTTTAATATGTGTATAATAGTTTTATGGTTATTAGGAGAAAGGTTATCTAAAGTCCATAGCAGACAAAATTTTTAAAACCCTCTCATTGCGTTGCACGTATACCTCTATTCTCAGTGCTAAATAATTTGGTATAATAAGGCATCAGTCTTGAACAAGGTCTTGCTTCCATATAAGATGTTGAAGACTTTTGAAGTTAGGGGAAATGTTTATAAAATCTTTTATTTATTGAAGGCCTATGAGCAGAAAAACTGAAAACTTTAGAAACAAGTATTTAACAAACAATCAAAGAACTGAATAATTGTACTTTCTTTTAAGCATTTGTTGGTGATCAGCAATAGCATAGGATATAATTTTTAATGGTCAGCATTCATTGAAAACTGGCTCTGTTCCGGGTTCTATTATCTAGTCACTTCATTAGTGAAGAAACTGAGGCACAGAGAGTTTAAGGAACTCTCCCCCAAACTCATCCCCATAGATTAAAGGTAGCAGAATCTGAATCCGAACCCAAACAGTCTGACCCCAGAGCACAAGCTATTGAAGGAATGCAACATGGAAATAGGTTCCTAAGCTTCCTTCAAATTTTAAGATTCTACATTTCTCTGAAACTAAAATTATTGTGCTTTACCCACATCTCATTTTAGCAGAGACTTGTTGCTGCAGTTTAGAAGGTACTCAGCCCAGGAGTCTTCCTTCCAGAAAGCTGTCTCTGCCCATTGCTCTCTCAGTCCCTGTTCTGGGTTAGTCACTTCCTCGACGTTCTGAGAATCGTGAGAATTGCCCTGTCTTGGCACTTACATGATCACATTGTACTAATAAACTGTCTATTTACTTGTTTATCTCTCACTTGTGTTTTATTGGTCTTTGGACTTAGCACGGAGCCTGGCCAGGACAGAGCTTCATAACAGTGTCAGGGGAGTGAGTGGGAAAGAGCAAACGGTTCACAATTTACCGAAGTTATAAAATTGGAAAGGGACTTGTGACCAGTCCTGAACAGTTGTCCTAGAGGAGAGGAATACTGTGCGGCCATTTTGTAAGAACCATTTGGATGCAATATAAGACAATCACAGTATGATGTAATCTATTTTTCAAAAGGCTGTTTCTTTGGGGTTGAGGTATTCTGTAAATTGGCTTGGAGGAGTACAGGGGTGGAAGAGAGGCAGATGAGAATCAAGCCAGCCTCTTACAGATTCTCTCATGGCACCCTGCTGTCTGTCCTGATGCAAGAGGAAGGGGCTTACGTTAACTGTACACCCATGGCCGTATGTCAGATATTCGGCCAGGTTTTTTCATACGTTCACCAGCCTAATAATCCCAGCAACTCTAGAAGATATATAAACCAGAGTTGGCCCAAATGTGCCTTTATCATGAATTCAACTATATGCTCTCACTTTATGTGTATGTGTGTAAACAGCTACTTCATCTGTACTGAAAAATAAACAGCGGAGGGAACTATTTCGGAGTTCCTGAGAGTCAGTAGAGGGATGTACCAAATCATGCATACTTATTTTACTTCATGGATAATGTAAGGGTTTTAAGATAACTGCAACTAGATGCCTCAGAAAAATGTAACTTCACCACATTATGACTCCCATTTTATGGAGGAGAAAATGAAGTCTTAAAGAGTTTACATAAGTTGTATTCAAATCAGTTCTCAAGCCCCTGTCTTTGGCACCTGTCCGGATTCCCCGTTGTGTGGTTTTGTTGTTGTTCTATGGGGCTTGTAGCCATCCTGTCTCTGCTCTTGTCATCCATTCAGCAAATATTTGTTGACTATTGGCAAGTCCTGTGATAGGTGCAAGGGATGCGTACTTGAACAGAAATCTTTTCCTCTCCAAGGGAGCTTCAGGAAATGTAAATCACACTACAGGCTGACATGAGAGAAGTCTAGTCAGCTCTTGATTGACCAGAGCTTGAGGGACGGATAAGAAAAGGTTTGTCACAGTTAAAACAAAACTAGTAGGAAGGGGATTGGATAAAACAATTAACCTAAGCTTAGTTGGAATTACAGCTGATATTAAGGAAAGGTTTACCATCCTCTACATGCCATCCAAATAGTAAAAGACTATATGATAGAATAGTTTAAGAACACAAAGCGTCACTTTTGTTGTCTGATGGAGAATCGTGCCAAGATACCTGTTTAATGGCTTGACATTTTCTGTTCCTCAGCTGTGCTCCCCTTTTAACATTGGAACAGAGCCTAGGCAGCGTTCGTTTCTCTCTGCACAAACTACATTCTTCACTGTTACTCTAGTAGACAGTCCAGGTCAGCGGTTTTTAAGCCATGTTGAGCCCTGAGAATTCCCTCAGAGGGCCTCAGGGGTTGCTGTATGTCAGGGGAGGAACAACTGGGTCTGGTCCACTCTTTAACCCAGCTGCCTTCTTTTCCAAATTGGAGTAAAATTTCCTTTGAATAAGGGTTCCACAGCTAAAAAGAGTTTGAAAATAGTTCTACATTTCATCTTGTTTTTGCTGGCAAACTCTCCCTCCTTCCCCCAGCCAACCCTCACCCTCTAACCCGTACATACCATCATTTCATTCTCTTCTTGGTGTCACTAAACCCTGGTTCACATTGGCTCTGAATCAGTTAACTTTGGCTTCAAAGTTTAATGATCCACTTGCTAAATACCAGCTTCTTCACATTTCTATACATCCCTCTGAGCTAGGCAGGTTTATGAATAACCCAACTAAGCGTGCAACGAGATGGAGAAAACTATTTTCTAGAACTCCAACGGGGGGAGTACTATGCATGTTCAGAAGGAACACTATGATTATCTGCTTGGAATAGTGATGGGGTATAGTTTGCAAGACCCTAGAATCATGCAAAGGTAAATAGTTGATAATCTTTGTGCTAACAAGGGTATGTCCTGGTATCACAGGGTTTTTGTCCTACTGATTGGGGCATGCCAGTTTTGGACAGAGGAGGGGAGACAGCTACTGGTGATGGAGGCTTTTCTGCTATGCTCTGTTTCTCCTAAATGCCAAATAAAGTGATTTCAAGGGCTACAAAATGATTAGCCTGCCCAGGTCATTCATATGCCTTGGGATAGTCATGCCTCAGATTATATGCTGGCTTTTGGTGAGATCAGAAAATAATCAAACGTCAAATGTGACAATTTGGGGATCAGTGTATTAGTTATCTAATAATCTCCCATGAGACTCAAAACAAAGGTCTCAGCTTTGGCTACAATGCCCTTCATTTCCTCTGTATCCTCTCCTGCCAACTCTGTTAAAGAAAATCTTCAGCATGGGAGAAGTAAAAAAGTCTGTAATACCTCAGCTGCCATAAGGAACAGACCTGGCACAGGGATGAAGTAATGTCTGCCCAAGACAGTGGAAGTTCATTGATCCAATTCTGCTCACCATCCATGGATGAGTAACTGACAGATGTTGCAAAAAGACAAGAAGACAAGGCTGATTGGCAAGAGGCAGGATTCACCCAACCTTAAAACAGAAACCGTGTGGCATCTGTTGGTTAAAATAAAGTTCTAACCATGGACATTTTGCAGGTTGATGTTACACAGATCTGTAGTCATTAGAAACTTTTTTTCCTTCACAAAAAGCACTAGTTTTGTTTTGTTTTGTTTAACTATGTTAATCCCCCTTAACTATTGTTGTTTTGGACTTCTCAATTACCATGCCTATGTCATTTGGTAACAGAACACCTTTATACCTTTTCAAAACCTTCCCACCTACATTCTCAGCCCATGAAGTTTGCAGAGGCGAGGGGAGACAGAACCCCTCTCCCGGCTCCAGGGCCATGTTGGTCACCCAGATTTCCTTCCTCTTGACCACAGTGATTGATTCAAAGATGGACATGTGACTGAGGCTGGTTCAATTAAAGCTGTCTCTGGGAATTTTGCTGAAACTACCAGAAAAGGAGCAGTCTCTCCTTCAGAGATGATCATGGAAGTTAAGGACAATATAAACTTGGAGCTGCCTGGGGCCAGCTCTGATATAACATGGACAAAGTCTGTTTGAAAATAAAGCAAACCCAAAGGAAAACAGAGCCAAGAAACGGAGATAGTCCTCATGGCACCATTTCTGTCCTGGATCCAGTTGGGCCTAAAGCCAGGATGCCCTGGAAATTACAATTATATGAGCCAATAATTCTCCCTTTTCCTACATTTTCCTTCTTTCTTTCCCTCTTTCTTTCCATTCTTTCAACTGTGTGTGTGTGTGTGTGTGTGTGTGGTATGATCAAAACATCCATCAGTTCGGGACTGGCTAAACAAACTATATTATATCCAAATAATGAAATATATGCAATAATTAAAAATACTCAGGTAAAGCCACATATAAATCATTGCATTACTTATTATAGAAAAAAATAAGTGAAAACAACTGAAACCCTCATTGTGAAATGAGATAAATTAAGTATATTGTATCCATACACTCAAATAAGCAACTGTTAAAATGAGTCATATGTAGCTAATTGATTGACATTAAAAGATGGTCATGACATAGTGTTGATTAAAAAAAGCAGGCTATGAAACAAGTTACAAAAACACTCTATTTTATAAAATTATATAATTTAGGGTAAATAAATCTAGCAAGCTCTTGAAACCAGTTAAACATTATTACCCTGGGATCTCAGGTGCTTTTTTCCTATCATTTATTATTTTCTATATTGCCTTAATTATATATGCATATATACTAGGGAGAGAAAATGAAAACTTTCTATTTTCTAGAAAAAAAGAAAAATAGAGAAAGGAAGAAAGGAAAGGAGAGAGAGTCTGAAGAGAAGCAAGAACAGGAGTGTCTATAGTTTGAAGTTTGCCTAAACAATTCAGGAAGATTCAGGAAGAAAGTGGTACCATCTCATGAATCTTAAAAAGGTATTTTCCAGGTGGACAGATGAGGAGAGGGCATCCAGAAAGATAAACCAGCAAAGGTGAAGTTTCAAAAAAGTAAGAAGCCATGATGTCTTAAAGAATAAGTTTTCTGATATAGCTAAATAACTGTCAGTAAATTAGCAGTTTAATCTTAATAACTAGGCCAGTCAATTAAATTCAATGTTAACACAAGGAATTTCATATCAGGACTGTGCATGGGATGTACAAGGGAAAAGAAAAATACAATACCTCGAGGACGCTGTTCTCTACACCCAATTGCTGACCCACACCTCTCCTTTGAGGTCTATTAAATATCTCTAACTTAGCATGTTCAAAGCAAAACTCTTTTTTTTTTTTTAAGATTTCAAGCAGAGGGAGAGGGAGAAGCAGGCTCCCCGCTGAGCAGGAAGCCTCATGTGGGGTTCCATCCCAGGACCCCAGGATCATGACCTGAGGTGAAGGCAGACGCTTAACCAACTGAGCCACCCAGGCTCCCCTGGATACAATTAACATTTTTTTAAAGATTTTATTTATTTATTTGACAGAGAGAGATATAGCAAGAGAGGGATAACAAGCAGGGGGAGTGGGAGAGGGAGAAGCAGGCTTCCCGCCGAGCAGGAAGCCTCATGCGGGGCTTGATCCCAGGACCCTGGGACCATGATCTGAGGCAAAGGCAGACGTTTAATGACTGAGCCACCCAGGCGCCCCTATAATTAAAATAGACAGTAAAGCAGATTATCCTCCCCAAGGTGGGTGGGCCTCATCCAATCAGCTGAAAGCCTGAATAGAACAAAAAGGCTGGCCCCCCTGTAAGTAAGAGAGAATCTCTCCTACCTTCACACTGGAACACTGGATTTTTTCCTGCCTTCACAGTAGCCCTTCCTGGGTCTTGAGCAGCTGGCCTTGGGACTGGAGCTACAGCATCAGCCCTTCTGAGTCCACAGGTTACCAATTTGCCCTGCAGATCTTGAGGCTTATCCGCCTCATAATCATGTGAGCCAACTCCTCATAATCAACTTCTTTCTCTATATTTGTATATATGTATATCCTATTGATTCTGTTTCTCTGGAGTACTCTGACAAATATATTCTTCCTTTCCCCATAATAGAAAAAAATGGTGAAATGAGTCTACCATACCTTAGGTATAACAACCTTGGGGCCATCCTTGACTCTCCTCTTTCTTTCACACTGAACGTCCAATCTGAAGTAAACCATGTCAGCTCTGCCTTTCAAGTACATCCAGAATCTGACCACTACCTATCTTGTCTCCTGTTACCATCATGGTCCAAACTTCCATCATCTCTCATCTGGACCAGTGCAATACTATCTTTACTGGTCTTCCTGCTTCTGCCCCCGCCTCTTTACAGTCGACTGTCTGCACGCAGCCAGCCACAGTGCTCCTTCTCAAACATGTCAAATCATGTCCAGCCTCTGCTCAAAACCCACTAATGAGTCCCACCTGATTGGGGGTAAAATCTACTGTCTTCCTCACGGCCGGCAGGCCCCTGCAGGATCTGGATTCCCCTGCTACCTTCCTGGCTCTGTCTTCTACCACCCCCAGTTCACTCTGTTTCCTGGACTCCTTGCCTATTTTCTTCTTCTTTCTTCTTTCTTTCTTCTCCTTCTTCTTTTAAATAGGCCAGGAATTCCCTCTGTTGAAATACTCTATTCCCAGATCTCCATAGCGTCCTGCCTCATTTCCTTCACGTATGTCCCTCAGACCTTCCCTACCACCCTGTATGAAATAATCTTCTCCATCACTTCCTTACATCCTCTTATTCTTTTTGGGGGGCATGTTTCACCAGCAGACATACAGTGCATCTTATTTTATCTTCTGAGTCTCCTTCTAGAATGTGAGGCCCATGAAAGCAGACAATTGCCTTGCTTCTCTATCCTCTGCACTTGATACCTGTTGGCTGATGAATTAAATTTCTTTCCATACATTGAAGGAAATAATACTTTTGATGTAATCATAGTTAACAATTATTGATCCCATACCATATATTGGGCACTATGCCATGCTTCTTACATAAATTAACTCATTTAGTTTTCGCAACAACTCTTGGGGGCTCAGAGCATTTTCTGAATGAGAAAAGTAAGGCAGAGATAACCTTACTAATGTCACGTGCTGATAAGGGATGGAACCTGGATTCTGGCCCAGGCCAACTCCAGAGGGCACACTCAACAGCTAGGTCTCCCATTCAGAATATACTTCTTGCAAATTCATTAGGAGATACTGAAGAACAAGCAAGGATGAAAAAGACTATCCCCTAAATTTATTCTTCAGGAATAAAAAATATTTCCCACTATATAGTATCTCTACCAGTTCACAGCTTAGCAGCACAGCAGAGAGTAAACACAAGGTAGAAAGATCAGAGGACTCCCCTGAAGTTCACACTGTGACCCTTTTGAAGCAATTAGGTCAAGACTAACAAGGTAACAGCTAAGGCTTGCTTGAAAACCTTTCTCGGGTCACACATACCTTGTAAAGTTAGTAGGAGCTTCACAAGCCCATTTGAAGATGCACACAGTCCTTTTGACCCTTGTAAATTTAGTCATTTGTATATTCAACAAATACTTATAAGCACCATTAGGTGTCAGGCACAGTTCTAGGCACTGGAGGTATAGAAATATCTTCTTTCATGAATTTTCATCCCCATTTGTAACAAAATGGAGCTTATGTATCATAGTGACTTGGAGCTAAACTCCGTAGTCAGACTTGGGTACAAACCCCAGCCCTGCTGTTACTAGTTACATGACCTCGGGCAAGTTACATAACTTGTCTACATCTCCAGTTTCTGTGTTTATAAAATGGACGCAACATTGATAATCAGATCTACCACACTGGTTGGCCTATTAGGGGGATAAAATGAGATTGCCTGATACACACTAAGCATTCAGAAATATACTACCTATGATGGTGAGAGTGGACTTGTAAAAATCTTTGTGATTTTAAATATGGTTTTGTATGCATGAAGACCTTAGGGTTTTCCTACTAGAGTCAGTTTCTCTTAAGTGACAAGAGCTTGTGCAAATTTTAGTGTCTTAAAAGAGTGCAAGTTTAGTCCATATTTTCAAGCAGACTGCTGAATTTTGTGATGAAGTCAAAGGGTCTAACGCTAACAATTAGACATCATAATAGGGCTATTAAAAGAACTCTGATTCATTAATTCGTTCATTCTTTTTTCCTTCTGGGGTTATCTGGGAAAGCTGCCCATTTACAGAGAGCTCCTTTGGCTATCTTCCTTTGCCTTTCAGAGCCCTCAAAACAAAGTTCTTAAGTACCTCATAATGGGTCCATGAGATTGTTGATTTTGTTTATAACATGTCAGAAGTAACAATTTTTATACTACTAATAGACTCATTACAAAGTATAACGGATATCTCAGGTGGTTTCTGAATGGACTAAATATTCATATTTATTTATAGGCTCTTCTACCTTCATGGACATTAACCAAGAGTTTAAAACCATAAATTCTAATCCTAGGCCTGATACTAATTAACTGTTTGATCTTCATTTCATTGGCGCTTTGGTGCTTATCTATCTGTATCAGAAAGCTATTGTCTGGGGCACCTGGCCGGCTCAGTTGGTTGAGTGTCTGACCCTGGATTTCGGCTCAGTTCATGATCTCAGGGTCCTGGGATTGAGCCCCGAATTGCACTCAGCAAGGAGTCTGCTTGATGATTCTCTCTCTTCCTCTCCCTCTGCTCCTGCTCATGCTCTCTCTCAAATAAATACATAAATCTTTTTTTAAAAAAGAAAGCTATTGTCTAAGTCATCTTCCAACTCTAAAATTGTACACTTGCCCATAAATAAAGCTAATCAACAAGAGACCTATCCCCCTTGGTCCATGGAGCTGAACACGGGGACCTATTAAGGAACAGATGAGCACAGGGTCTCTCGCATTTCAGGTTGTAAGCCCCATACAACAAGACAGTAATAAGGGCTAAAGTAATAACATTCATACATCTTTCTTTAAGCATAAAGATATGTAATAGCTACATTCATTTCCTTGATAAATGTTTGAATAATATTGGGCATTTTAAACCTATTTAAAAGGTTTTAAATGGTTAATTAAAATTTTTAAAAGGTTATTTAAAATGCTAAATGCTAATTTAGCAAATGCTAATATATCTAATACCATGTACAAAAAGTTGAAAACTAAGGCTTCCCTTGTTGGTTGTTCAGTCACTCTAACCAATCCCATGGCACTTTTAGTTAGAATCAATATTAGATTTGAGACTCAGTTCAGACCAGCACTTCAGAGGAGGCTGGTCTTCAGATGATAAGTTATTATCTGGCACATAACTTTTTGAGGACTTTGGGATCCTTTGAGATAAAAGGGACACTTTCAGTCTGAGCTCCTGATGAAACAGAATTAACAAAATGTCCTAGCTTAAAACCATTTCACCCTTGGAAGACAAAAGAACTCATCAAGGACAATTGGCTATATTTTGCAGATTGAAAGGGATCATTGAGTAAACATTTTGGTGCTAACATCTTCCTGGTGAGGAAAATGCTTTCTAACATTCCTTTGGACTCCGCAAATTGGGCTTCTTTGCACAAAAGGAATCTGAGGTGTTTTCTGAAGGGAGGTTGGAGACGGGTTGTTAGAGTTGTGGCTAAGCCAGTAGTATTCTGAATCCATTGAGCTCTTTTTTTTTTTTTTAAGATTTTTATTTATTTATTTTATTGAGAGAGAGAGAGAGAATGATAGAGAGAGCATGAGATGGGGGAGGGTCAGAGGGAGAAGCAGACTCCCCGCTGAGCAGGGAGCCCGTTGGGGGACTCGATCCCGGGACTCCAGGATCATGACCTGAGCCGAAGGCAGTCGCTCAACCAACTGAGCCACCCAGGCGCCCCTGAATCCATTGAGCTCTTAATTACTGTCCCCCATGAGCCAGGCAAATTAACCTGGGTCCATTGCACTGCCTGAGAAGAAATAAGGAATAAGTGACTGTATGTTTGCATGTCTGTTACCTTACAGTGTGATTTTCCTTGGAATGTGTGTTGCAGTGTATGTATGACGCAGATAGATGGTTGATTCCCTGAGCTTGAAGAAGTAAGGTGCTAAATAGAAGAGACATTTTAAGAATCCTCATCACTGCAGAGGAATTATTTTTACATAAAATAGGCACTCAATTTATAAAAATTATAACTAAATAAGATAGAGTAAATTGAAAGCATTTACCCTCTGGAATATTTAGCTGGCCACAGTCCTGAATTTTCCTTACCTCCACACATGACTGTGGATACTTAGGCAGTTGAGTAGCTATTTACAGGAACCAACTAAAAATGAACATCCTTAAGAGCAAGTAGGTATGGAAAAGGACTGATTAGAAATTTTAGAAAAAAATGTGTCCTTTAAAATTAAAAATCTTAATAGATGGGATAAAATCAAGACTGAAATTAGCCAAAGAGAGAACTGGAAAACAGTGCTGGGGAATTCACACTGAACGCAGCATAAGGAGACAAGAAACTATGAAAAGAAGTTAAGTCATGAATAATATATGGAAAGCCTCCAAAATAAATCTATAGGAGTTCCAGGGGAAAACAGATGAAAGAGAAAGACAGAGAAACAATATTTGGAGAGATAATGGTTGAGAATTTTCCACAGTTGAAGACCTATCCTTGAAGTAAAAGTTCACAACAAATTCCAAGCAACATAAATAAAAATAAATTCACATTGTAGGGAAACTGTAAAATATCAAGAGCAAATTGGACAATCCTAAAAGCTACCATAGAAAACAGACATGTTACCTATTAAAGAGGGACAGTCAGGCAGGCAGCAATCTCCTCATCAGCACTGATAGATGAAATAACTATCCAAACAGCTGAAGGAAAGTAATTTCTTATCTAGCTAAATTCTCACAGTGAAACTAATCTATCATGCAAAAGAATGACAAAATAGACACTTCACCCATGGAAAGTTTATCCCTAATAGACCCACTACAGAATTAACTTGAATATAAAGAAAAGAGCTGAATAATACTATAACAATAGCTAACACTTTACATACACCAGCTACTTTTAATCCTCACAATAACCCCATGTGGTAGATACATATTTTAACCCCATTTCACAGTAAGGAAACTGAGCTACAGAAAAATTAAGATCTCATAGCTAGTAAGAATCAGGATTTGAGCCAGGCAGGCTAGGGAGACATTGCATGAAAGAAATAATAATAAGCAAAGAAGTTGAGAAAATAAGTGGATATATTTTAATTAACCATTGACTATAATAATAAACTTTTTGTAATTAAAAAAGGAAACACTAAAATTCCATATAATAATATCAGGAGTTGTTCTGTGTCTAAATCATGCTAAGACCCTCAGTGTGTTTAGGAGAATGGTTATAAATAATAATTTAAAACTTTCTATAAAAATGTATAGTTGCATAGGTTAAAAATAGGGGAGGGGGTGGGGGGATGGGTCAGCCTGGCGATGGGTATTAAAGAGGGCACGTACTGAATGGAGCACTGGGTATTATACGCAAACAATGAATCATGGAACACTACATCAAAAACTAAGGATGTAATGTATGGTGATTAACAGAACATAATAATAAAAAGAATGTGCTACAAAAAATAATAATAATAAGGGTAACAACAAGGATAGAAATGCAACTTAGAGTTCCAAGATCAGCAAAGAAAATTAAAAATGGAATAAAGGCATTTATCAGTTCAGCAGAAAGCAAGAAAAAGGGAAGGAAATTATGATAAGGAAAAGAATGGTAAAAGGAAAACAAAATAAAGACAGTAGTAAAGACATATTTAATACATCACTAATCACAATAAATAATTGTGAAATGAAATTTGCATATTAAAGGAACTTACTAATCTATTATATTTTTTAAAAATTAGCCAAGAAATTTTATTATCCAAGTTTCATATCTGCCTCCTACAGATTAGTATTATTTTAATCAATGATACATTGAGAACATTCCAGGGATGTATCTTGCATTTCTAATTTAAAAACCCATATTTAAAAACTGAGACTTGTGTTTACATAACCATGATGATAAGGGAAATTAAAACCCAGACAGATGGATATTTATAAAAACTGATATTTCAGGAAAGGACTTGAAGTAAGAAGTCCTATCCAACTGTTTCTTTAATTAGGGAACAATTATTTTAGAATAGAGTTTTTCCTAATTGTACTCTAGACTATGTCAAAGGGAAAACTTTTAGCAATCTTCAAACTTTCTTTCACCTAAAATTTTAGATGGATTGCTTCCCAGAACAATTTTCTAATCAACATTATAGGAAATCTTCTAGTTGATAAAAGGCCAAATGTCTACATACTTCTTAAAAGTTGAATGAATTTTTTAATGTATTAATGCAGATGGCATCCGGTATTTAACATACTGAACCAGAAAGAATAATTTGTATTGTCTATGTGCTGTATGAATATGAAATTAAAATGTAATTCTCATTGATCAAAACTTAAGAGTCCATGTCATGATGAACTCCAAGAACACAGATTTCTGCATCTTCTGTGCAAAATGTACTTTGCAGTAGTAACAACATTCTTAGAGTTTTCAGGTTATTATCTCACTCTTTTTGATTGCAAAGTGCAAAAGATTTCTGAACAAATTGCCTGCACATTGAGAGCTTCCTGCTGCTACCACCACAATCAATACAGAAAACTGTTTCATCATCTAGGGCTCCCTCCTGCTACTCCTTTAAAGTCACACCCACTTCCTACCCATCCCTAACCCCTGGCAACCACTAATCTTTTCTCTATCTCTATAATTTTGTCATTTCAACAGTGTTATATAAATGGAATCATTCAGTATGTACCCTTTTTTTTCTCATCCATCATTATTCTCTTGGGTTTCGTCTAAGTTATGATGTTTATTAATATTTCTTTCCTTTTCTTGGTGAGTACTCTTCTTTGGCATAGATATACCACAGTTTATCCATTCACCCATTGAAGGACAATTGGATAATTTCCAGTTTGGGGCTTTTATGAAAAAGCTGCTATTAACATTCATGTACAAGTTTCTGCATGAACGTTTTCATTTCCCTGTGGTAAATGTCCAGGAGCACAGTTGCTAAATTATATGATAAGTACATGTTTACTTTTTTAAGAAGGCCAAACAATTTTCCTGATTGGATGTACTATTTAACATTCCTACCAGCAATGTACAAATGATCCAGTTTCTCTGCATTCTTGCAGCATTTTGTGTTGTCATTGTTGTTAATTTAATCCATTCTGGTAGGTATGTAGTGATATCTTGTCAGTTTAATGTATATTTTCCTAAGGGCTAATGAAGTGACTTTTCATTTTATGTGCTTACTTGCCATCTGTATGTTCTGTTTGGTGAAGTGTGTGGTCGTGTCTTTGGCCCATTTGCTCATTTGATTATGTGTTCATTTACTATGGTACTTGGAGAATTCTTTTTTTTTTTTTTTTAAGATTTTATTTATTTGACAGAGAGAGCACAAGCCGGAGAGAGAAGGAGAAGCAGGTTCCTTGCTGAGCAAGGAGCCCTATGTGGGACTTGATCCCAGGAACCTGGGATCATGACCTGGGATGAAGGCAGCCGCTTAACCAACTGAGCCACGCAAGCATCCGGGTACTTGGAGAATTCTTTATATTTTCTGGATACAAGTCGTTTGTCAGATATGTTTTGCAAATATTTTCTCCCAAGTTGTAATTTGTCTTTTCATTCTAAGAGTCTTTCCCAGAGCAAAAGTTTTTAATTTTGATGAAGCCCAAATTAATAGCTTTTCCTTTTATGGATTCGTGCTTTTGCAATTTTGTCAACAATAAGTTGAGTCTATTTCTATGGATTTCTTTCTGGGTTCTCTATTCTGTTCTGTGGATCTATGTGTCTATCCCTCCACCCATGTCACACAGTTTTGATTACTGTAGCCATCTAAGTCTTGAAATAGGGTAGGCTGATTCCTCCCGCTTTATGCCTTTTTTTTTTTTTTTTTTCAGAATTGTTTTAGCTATTCTAGTTCCCCTTCATTTCACAGAAGTTTTAGGTAATCTTAACTATGTCTACAAAAAACCTTGCTGGTATTTTTATAGGAATCACATTAAACTTGGGAAAATTGACATCTGTATTGTGTTGAGTCTTTTAATCCATGAACACAGTATGTCTCTTCATTTATTCAGATCATCTTGTAATTTTTATCGTACAGACTCTATACATTTTTGTTAGATTTATACTTAAATATTTAATATTCTTTGGAGCGTTTGTACATAGTATAGCATTTTTAAAATTTTCAATTTCTACCAGTTTGCTGTTAGTATATAGAAATGCAATTGATTTGGGCATGTTGATCATCTATCCTGCTACTTGCTGAACTCACTTATGAGTTCTAGGAGGTTTTGGTAGTGGTGGTGGTGGGAGATTCCTTTGGATTTTCTAGCTATACAATCATGTTATCTGAAAATAGAGACCTTTTTATTTCTTTCATTCAACATACTGTATTTTTAAAAATTTAAGTTCTGTGCTTGGTTCCAAATACATAGCTTAAAAAGATTCTGAAAATTTGAAAACAAAGAATAGAACAAGATATGCCAGGTAAACACACACACACACACACACACACACACACACACACCCAAATGTTAGAGATTTTTTTTAATATTAGAAAAACTAGAATATAAGCATTAATAAAGATAAAAATGGGATACTACAGAAGTACCAACCCACCAAGAATACATAATTTTCATAAACTTCTCTGCAACTAACGACATGGTCTTAAAATCAGTAAAGCAAAAACTGACAATTATAAAGGCAATTTTGCAAAATATGGTGTGATATTTGAACACACTTACAGTAAAAACTAATCATAAAAAATTGAAAGGAAATAAACAATATGAACAATAAAGTTACCAAGTTTGAGCTAATGTGGGCACACACACATCCCACGTCCAAATAACGGAGAGTATACTTTAATCAAGCACTCCTGGAACTTGTATAAAATGAACCATACAAGTGAGGTTACAAATTTTAAAGTAAAGTTGCCATATAGACCACAGTCTCTCATCATGGTACATTTAAACTAGAAACAAACAAAAAAAGAAAATTGAAAAAGCACATATGTTTGGAATATTAAAGATACACTTAAATATCCAATGATTAAGTAGGAAACCACAGTGGAAATAATAAAATATTTAGAAACAAACACTATGAAATTACCACCTGTCAAAAACTGAGATAGTCTAAATGATACTTAAAGATAAGTTTAGCCTTAAATTCAGAAAGAAAACTGAAAATAAGTGAGCTAGAATAACAGAGTAAACCTGGCTGGAGTGAAAGGTAGGAAAAAATAATAATAAAGCTGAAATTAACAAAATAGAAAGCAAAGAATAAGAGAAAACAAGAAAATCCAAAATCGGCTCTTTTAAGCTATTTTGCATCTAATTCTTTGAATTGGGGAATCATTCACATGCTTCAAAATTCAAAATGTATGAACTGGTATGTAATTAAAAGCTTTCTTTTCAGTTCTTTTGAACGACCATCCAATTTCCCTCTGAAAAACAACCAATATTATTTTCTTTCTCATCTTTCCAGTAATAATTTTTGTGCACTAAGCCAGTCTACACAGTACAGTGCCCCCATCCATCTGGATATATTTTTCAGATCTTTAGCAAGACTTGAGTAAGAGGGGGAGAGAGAACAGAAACAATATTGGGAATGAAAAAAAGGACATAACTATGGCTGTGGTAGAGATTCTTAGCATCTTAATTAAATATTGTACCAATGATTTTTCATACATATGCCAATAAACTGGAAAACCCAAATGAAGTAGATGATTTCTCAGAAAAATATAAATGATCTGGGTGAGTCATGGTCCAGTCATGAAAACAGAGCCTCTCCAGGTAGTCCAATGAGAAACTTTAATACAGGAGATTTGCTACAAAAGGAGAACTTCAAAGTAAAACATCAGGTGGTGAGGCAACCCGATGATTAGTACCATCAGGAAACTGTTACCACCCCTGGGGCTGGAAGTATCGGGGGAATTGGCATTGCTGGAGTGTACGAACAAGGTCACTGATGGGAGCTGGATTTGTGGCAGGGGCTGAAAGGGAACCAGACCATGGGAGCTAGAACCCCAGAAGAGACAGCCACTGCTGGAGGCAAAGAGAAGACACGAGAAATAGCGAGGTTTCTCCCTTCTCCCTACCCACTAGTCTTCTGCCCGTGCTTACCATTGACCCAAACTAGCTAATTGGATAGGAAATCTCAGAAATGTAGTTTGCAGCAGGAAAGCAGAGAAATGATCTGAGAGCAAATAGGAAAAAATTGACATCCTAAAATTAACTCTAGAAAAAAAAAAACAATAAACCAGTAACCATTAAAACGATGAGATCTGCAAATAAAATATTTTCTATACCCTCCCTAACCTCTTAATCTCCAAAGACCTTGGACCCAGACAGTTTTATAAGAATTAAGCAGATAATAATCCTAGTATTATGTAAGTTATATTAGATAACTTAAAAATGGAAAAGCTACCCCATTTATTTTATGAAGCCAGTATGGCTTGAAATCTAAAACTAGAGAGGGATAGCATAAGAAAAAGATAATCATAAAACAATCATATCTCATTTATGAACACAGACAGGAAAATCCTAAGTAAAATAAAAACAAATTGAATTCAACACACATATATGTCTGTATCTATATAAATGATACATCATAATTAAATGGAGTTTTCCCATCATGCAAGGATGTTTCAACATCATAAAATATATAAAGGTAATCGGCATTGTCAGATGGAAAGAGAAAAATCATTCTCAACAAATACAAAAAATATGTTGGGATAAAATAAAATATTTAAGGCTTTAAAAAAATCTTAGTAAATTATGAATAGAAGGGAATTCCTTAAATCTTATTTCTAGATTCACTGTCTCCACTTCATCACCAATATTTTATCCTCAACCCAACGAAATCAGGCCATAACCCTCACCATTTCACTGCCAAATTTAATGGAAAATTGTTATTTTAGTCTCTTAGCCGCTTTTGACACAGATCTCTCCCTCCTTCTTGCAATAGTTTCTTCCTTAGTGCACTATGACTACACTCCCCTGGTTTTTTCACCTAGATCAACGGTCATCCATTGTCACTCTTATTTGCTGGTGCCACCATATCTTTCTTTCTTTTTTTTTTTTTTTTTAAGATTTTATTTATTTATTTGAGACAGAGAGAATGAGAGACAGAGAGCATGAGAGGGAGGAGGGTCAGAGGGAGAAGCAGACCCCCTGCTGAGCAGGGAGCCCGATGCGGGACTCGATCCCGGGACTCCAGGATCATGACCTGAGCCGAAGGCAGTCGCTTAACCAACTGAGCCACACAGGCGCCCCCACCGTATCTTTCTGATACGTAAATGTTAAAGTTCCCCGTGTTCAGCCTTCCATCCTCTTTGTTTTCCCTCCTCTCTTTATAATTGCCATCCTGAGTGACTTTAAACACTACATGTGCACTGATAACATCCCAAGGCATGTCCAGCTCCAACCCCTTTGTTGACATCTTCACTGAATGTAAAATAACTGTCTCAAACCTAACTTGTCCAAAGCAGAGCTCTTGGTTTCCCTTCTTCCCCCACCAACACCCACACTTTTCTTCTTTAGAGCCTTCCTTACACTGTAAAGGCAACTCCATTTTACCAGTTGCTCAGGCCAGAGATGTATGGTCATCGTTAAATGCTCTTTCCCACCACCATGCATCCATCATTAAATCTTGTTGGTTTTATCTTCAAACATATCTTTAATTCAACCAGTTCTTACCACCTTCACAGCTACCAACACAGTCCGAGCCAGCATAATCTCTTACGCAATTGCTTCCCGATTGGTCTCTCAGTTCCCACTCTTGTTGCCCTACAGTCAATCCTGTGAACAGCAACCAGAAAGAACCTCTTAGAACATAACTTAATTCAAATCATGTCCCTTCTTATGACTCTCCTGAATCTTCTACCAGTACCCAGAATAAATTCCAAACTTCTTGCCATCACCTACGTGGCCTGACAATACTGCCTGGGTGACCTGTCTCCTACTGTTCTCCCTATTTGCATCCTTCTATCAAACTGCTCTTCATCTGCTTCTTAGACATACTAGACTCATGCTTATTTAGCATTTCTTTTATTGCCCCCTACATAGACTGCCCTTCTTCCAGCCCTTCACATGACCTGTGATGCTCAACCAGATCCCCTTTAAAGGGTCTTGTTACCTCACCTTCTAGAATCTCAGTGAACAGCCTGCAGTGGATGGCCTCGTTAGCCTTAGCTGAAGAATGCCACCTTCTTCATGGTTGTGCTATTTCCTGGGATAGCCATATCTAATGCCTGATCCTTGCAAGGGTATAAAGGCCAAGTCCTCGTGCCCCCACTTATTCTAGCCCTTGAATGGGGTCATTACAACCTTAGAGCTCCCTATCAAAATGGATAAGGCTGTTGTTGGACCTGCACTGCAATTCAGCTTCTCTCTCTGCCCACTCTTCTTTGCTTCTTCTCACTCCCACAGGTGTTGGTCCCAAGGGCACTTCTTAATACATGATCTGCATACTGACTTCTATCTCAGAGGCTGCAACATGTAACCCACATGGCATATTCAGTTCTCTGCTCTCATGTTAATTTCTAAGATAGGCCTTCTCTGAACACCCTATCTAAAATAAACATTTCCCTACCACTCTTTTTTTCTTTAAATCATGTATCAATTCCTGAAAAATGTGTGTGCATGTGTGCAGACACACACACACACACACATATATATATTTCTCTCACTTTCTTATAAGCTCCATGAAAAACTTTGTCATATTTACCACTCCATTCCCATCATTTAGAAAATTTCCTGGCACAGAGTAAGATCTGAATAAAACTGTGTTGAATGAAAGGCTGAATAAACCTGATAATGAGTATCAAATATAAAAAACAATAGAAACCTTTTTCTTAACTGTGCAGTTTTAGAACTTTAAGAAAAAAAAGTACAAGGCATCTGGTATTACCCTACTGCTTAACAGTCAATAAGATGAAAATAATGACTAGAGAAATAGAACTGGAAAGGAAGAGACAAAATTAACTTTATAGGTAAACTTCATGAATGTCTATGAAAAGAAGTGTCAAAAGTGTCCAGACAACATATTCAAATTAAAAAGAGAATCTGACCTATGCCAAATACAGTAGATATAAGATGAAAATACAGCTGTATAGGATTTCTATACATAAGTAATAATCAATTTGAAAATATGGTAAACAAGATCATTTATAAAATTAATAAAAACTGTAAGTACTTAGGGATAAGTATAACAAATGTGTATAAGACATTTTGAATTTACAGTTTACAAAAGATTTGTTGAAGAACATGAAAGAAGACTTGAAAAAACGTGAAATGCTATGAATGTGGATAAGAAGACTTAATATAGTAAGAAGTCAATTTCTTCCAAATTCACCTAAAAAGTAAATACAACTCCAGTGAAAACCACAATAGAGTTTTTCACAGAACATGACAAGCTAATCCTAAAATTTATTTGGGAGAGCAGAGGGCAAAAATGAACCAAAATAAATTTTTTTTAAAGATTTTATTTATTTATTTGACAGAGAGAGACACGAGAGAGGGAACACAAGCAGGGGGAGTGGGAGAGGGAGAAGCAGGCTTCCCGTGGAGCAGGGAGCCCGAAGTGGGGCTCGATCCCGGGACTCTGGGATCATGACCCAAGCCGAAGGCAGCCGCTTAACAACTGAGCCACCCAGCTGCCCCAAAATAAATTTTAAAACAACAAAATGGGAGAATCCTGACCCAATATTTGACAGGAATATTTGAGGAAGTATAACATTAGGGCAAGGAGAGACAAATGATGAAACAAAATATAAACACCCAAAAATTGGATCATGAAAAACTTGGGGTAGGATAAAGGTTGCATCACAAATTAATATCAATATTTGGTCAGTCGTGCTACCACAATTCGTATGGAAAAGAAATGACTCTGACTTCACACCACACACACACACACACACACACACTTCTGATGAATTACAGAGTTAAATGTGAAAAGCAATATTTTTAAAAAATACGAAAGTTTTATTATAACAAATCAGTGTAGGGAAGGATTTGTTAGATAAGACATAAGGTTCCAAACCATAAAGAAATATTGATCAATGTGATGACATCTTAATTTTAAAATTTAACATCAAGGGGCACCTGGGTGGCTCGGTCAGTTCGGCATCTGACTATGACTCAGGTCATGATCCAGGGTCCTGCTCAGGAGGGAACCTGCTTCTCCCTCTTCATCTACTGCTCCCCCCTGCTTGTGAACACTCTCTCTCTCAAATAAATAAATAAAATCTTTAAAAAATAAAAAATGGTAAAATTTAACATTAAGAGCAAGAACAACTGCATAACAATAACAACAAAACCCCAACAGATGTAAAAAGACAAACTATAGACTAGAAGACATTTGTCATGAATCAAGCTCGTGAAAAATTAATAAGACAAGCAATCCAATGGACAAATGGGCAAAAGATATAAACAGACAATTTTCAGAAGAAAACTGAATGAGCAATAAGCATGTATTAAGATGGTTAACCTTACTAATAATCAGGATAGTGAAAATAAAAATGAGATACCATTTCGTACCTATTGAATTGGACAGAATAAAAAGTCTGACTCTAACAGAGACTCTGCTGTGTTACTGTCAGGGGTACAAAAACAATTTGAATGGCAAAGTTAAGATGCTTACACTTTACCATCCAGTAATTCCATTTCTAGGAAACATTCTTTGGTGGAGAGAATTCTTACACAAAGAGTAATGTACAAGAAATTTATTGCTGTATTATTTGTAGTAGAAAAAATATTGGAAACCACCTAAATAACCTCCAATATATAAGAGCAACTGTATAAATTGTCAAATATAGTCATGTAGTGAAATACTGTGCAGCTGTGAAAATGAATGACCTAAAGCTCCATGTTTCAATGTGGATAAAGCTTAAAAAGAATGCTGAAAAAAGTAAGCTAGAGAATATACAGAGTATAATAATATTTATTTAAAAGTTTAAGAACAACAACAAAAAAAACCCAAGGCTATGTGTTGTTTATGTTGTATTCTATGTAATTACAGATATAATCCATTATAAAACCATTCATGGGAATGCCATACAACAGTTTTTCTTCAGGGAAAGAACAAAAGTGATATGGTTGGAAAGGGGTACACAGAAAGCTTTAACCATATTTATATTGTTTTATTTCTTTTAAGGAAAGATTGGATCTAACTATGACAAAATGTTGGGATTTGTTAAAACTCAGTGCTAGGCATAGAAGTGTTCATTATATCATTCTTTATACTTTCATGTATGCTTGAAATCTTTTATTTAAAATATTTAAATTGTAAGTTATTTCAAAATCAAGAAAAAGAAAGAGTATCAAAAGGTTCAGTTTTTTCAAAATTACTCAAATGCCCATGAATAGGGAACTAGTTAAGCAAATGTTAGTACAAAATGAATTACTATGCAAATATGTAAAATAATGCTTTATATTTATCCAATACAGAATGATGACTCAATATTTTGTTGAATGAAAAAGGTTATAAGGGGTGCCTGGGTGGCTCAGTTGGTTAAGCAACTGCCTCAGCTCAGGTCATGATCCTGGAGTCCCTGGATTGAGTCCCCCATCTGGCTCCCTGCTCGGCAGGGAGTCTGCTTCTCCCTCTGACCCTCCCCCCTCTCATGTGCTCTCTCTCTCATTCTCTCTCTCTCAAATAAATAAATAAAATCTTTTTAAAAAATGTTATAAAATATTATATACAGTATAATTTCACATGTACATAATATCCATATATATCAGAAATGTTAAAAAATTTTAGATGATTGTCTATGGTTCTATCTAGATAGATGTCTTTGCTATTTTTTCTATTTCTTAATCATCATGTGTATTTTCATAAATAGGATAAAACTACTGAAACAGTGCTTCAGAATTCATCTATTGTAGAACTATAAATTAAAATGGAAAAGAAATATCCATTTAATTTAAATTTTCATTTATTTTTTTCAGCGTATAAAATTGAGTGCCAGCAAAGCTACAATTAAATTTTACCCTCAATCACTGATGTTAGCCATGTGAATCAGTATCACATTTTTTGAACAGTAATTTGGCAATATGTAACAATAGCACTCCCATAACAGGGAGTTATCCCGAGGAAATAATCAAAGACACACACAAGAATGTACAAGCAAGGATGTTTTTGTTATAGCATTACGTAGAGTGTTAAAGAACTGGAAACAACCTAGATGTCCAACGACAGGGGATGACTCAATAGGTAACAGTACACATAATACTAAGTCACACACATATTTTATGTAACAGCACATAAATACTAAGTAGCCAATAAAAAACATGTGTTTGAGGAATACCTAATAAGATGAAATATGCCCACAAATAAAAGAAGGATATAAGATATACTTCAAATTTTATCTTATATATATTTTAAAGACTAGGAAGAAACACACCAAAACTTAACAGTGGTTGTTAACTGAGTGGTTAATCAGTGACTTTTACTTTTAAATCTGTTTCTGTAATTTCTAAATTTTAACAAACATAAATTTAATGACCTGGAAAAAACCCGCTTTTAATTTAATTTTATTTTGTTAAGATTTTATTTATTTATTTGAGAGAGCGTGCGCGCAGGAGAGCCCAAGTGGAGGGGTGGGGCAGAGGGCGAGGGGAGAAGCCGACTCCGTGCTGAGCAGAGATTCTGGATGAGGCGCTCCATCCCAGGACCTGAGCCAAGGCAGACGCTTAACCAACTGAGCCACCCAGGCACCCCCAAACCCTGCTTTTTAACAAAGAAAATAACCTACATCTCTGGGCCTGTCTCATCTCAGCACTTCATCTCACTGTCCAGTCTCGTTGGCACTAGCCCGTGGAGCACATAGAGATCCCTGGGTACAACCCGCGGCAGGTAATTACAAACCACCATTACAAACTGTCCCCTTGGCCAGACTCTCTTTTCATAAATGTCAGCAGGCTTAGAAGTCTGTACAGGTCAATAAACAAAAAGGCTAGTGAAAGATCAATATTTTATTCCTCAATCTTGCCCAAGTATGTAAATATTCCTTATTATCCATTGCCCCAGGTTTATTAGCCATCGCATCATCCTGAACTGGTTTGTGACATGAACAGATAGCATTCGTTGCCCCAGGGGAAGGGTTAAACTACAAGAAAACAGGGGTGGGTTAAACAAGGACGAAAAACTATCAACATGTCATAAAATATACATGCTATTTCTAATTTATTCCTGTTCATTTGAGCAACACATCTAATGTGTTACTAACATTTCTAGTAATACGGTGTCGTTGTCCCTGTAATAATGTGTTAGTGTCTATAACTCTCATTTGGACTTAGTGAATTACTGTTTTATTTAATGAAAAAAAAAGATAAATTGTATTTGATTTGTATTTATTAATTTCTATGAATTTGGTATATGACATTTATGAAAGCTTAGGCACATAATTTCTCCTTTCTTTAATTTACAGCCGGGGAACTGTTTAAATATAATTTTAAATGATGCATAAAATGCTTCCTGATGTATTTGTTTTCTGAATTTCCAACATGCATATTTGCCATTTCTGTATGATGAACAAACACTGCCTTAAATTGTGGAGAAAGAAAAATGTTACCTGTTTAGGATTCTTTTATTAAATCTTAGCTCTTGTATTTTGGTGGCAGCAGGCTGAGTTTCCTGGAGGTTGATAAGTTTAGTTGCAATTGCGATCTGGTTCATGCTAACTCAATTTGATAGGTAAGGCTTTGCAGGTGTAGCAATCATCAATTTGGTGCGAAACCTCAGAACAAAGTCTAAAAATAGATGTCACTTTGATAGTATTTTGGGGGAATAGAAGAAGTTAAATAACAGATGAAGTATGTTTCTTAAAGAAAGTCATTATTCTCAGATTATTTCCTAGGCATAAAATAGCTTTTATAACAAAATAGGTATTTTTCTTCATATTTAATTTCTTCAGAACGATTCTATTTTTCTTATTCTGTATTTTGGTCACATTAATTTGTAACTCCTTTGAAAGCTATACACACAGCTATTGTTCAGATAATGTTAACATTATGAAATTTCAATTTTGAATTTTTCAAATAAATGCAAGCTTCACATGGTATTGCTCTTCCTTCAGAATAAGAGTCGACTATTTATTTTGCTTTATTTTTAACCAAAAAATATTTGGAAAAAAACAAAAGATCACTCTTTCCGGAGCCATCAGCGAATAAAAAAAATATGGAGAGGCTCACAGTACTGCTCTTCTACTGACTTCTGTCATTAAAACAGATGTTCTCTATAACCTTGACCAAACAACTCCATCCTCTAATCAGAAAGGAGCAGACTTGTTTGTGGATTTATGATAGATGTCTGTGCCAGAGCTTGGAAGACTGTCTAGGACTGTGGACTCTTACAGACTTGTTTTTGTGCTGAAATTTGGCTTATAATTCTTATTTTAATTTGTTTTATATACTTTCATCCAAACATGGTTTTCTTTTAAAAAAAAATCTTCATATTAATTGGGTATTTCAAATGTATTCATCACAATTATGAGTAGCTATAGCTTTAAATATATGATGGACTTGCTGATGTCAGCAGCTAAAAACTAATGCTGCTGATATCAGCTGACAGGACACTAATTACTAGTTATGAGGCTGTTGCCTGCTTAAGGAGCTATTCAGTGAGTTATGATTTAGAAGAGCTGGGAGAGCACAGGGCTGATTTGTGAAGAGATATCTAATATGAAAATACCACAGAAGTTCTCAGATTGATCCTCATGACAGAGATCTGTCTAATTAGGAAGTGTCTATTTTAATACTAAACCACAAAAAAGCCCAGCTGGAAAAGAAGAATTTATAGGAAGACACAGAGCCATCACCAGTTTGGTTGACAGCAAATGCAACCTAAGCATGTTTCTCAGCGTTTAATCAATAGCGGCTGTAGGACAATTACTCCCTAACAGACAATCTATCTCATCATATCAAGAGGGAGGGTCTTCATAGGTGATCTGTATGGAGAGCCCCTATTCAACACCACTTGTCTTACCTTCAGAGTTGAGGCCTGTCTAGAAGCTAGACGCTTACTAAATTGTCACTGAGAAGTTAGCAGAACCGGCAATGTTCTGTCCTTGGGTGATTAAGGGAGTCACTCTGTTCTGAGATCTGGGAGAGGCATGACAATGGAGTGGGGACGTTTCATTCAACTGAAGAATTAGCTTGGTGAATTCTGCTGTTAGACCCTAAACTTTTTGAGGACAAAAACATGCTCCCAACTTTATATTCTATGTATGTACGTACCAGTAAAGACCGGTGGACTGATCCTGAAGAGATATTTGAGGGGGAAAAATTACAGTTTTCCTGGGAAGCTACAAAAATAGAAATCTGGCCACTTTCTTGCCAAACATGAGAGGACACCAAACCTTCACTGAGCTGTCTTTCTCTGAGGAGTTCTTAAGGCTGTGTCCACACAATAGCTCTGAAACATTTTTTGTGGGAACGAAACAAGGTATGTAGGTGTGGGCACTGGTCTTTACCCCTCTGCTGCTTTCCTTCTTTTCTTGCCTCTGTGTCTGTGTCTTCAGTTGGTATGCAGAGTTTTACAGCCCAGCCTGCTGAACAGGCTGTTAATGAGTCATGCCTGCTCCCTGGCTTAACTCTGGCCCCGTCTCAAATCTCCATGAAGAGAGACAGAACAGAGGAGAAAAAGGTGTTTTGAAAACACTTGCTTAAGTTGATACATATTTTCTTGTTACTGATCTATCCACAGAATAGGTAATAGATGACAAATCAGAGGCTATTCCAGAAATATCAACAAATTGATTTCACACATTTTTGAGTCTTTTTTCCAGAATGTGAAGCCCTGGACTGAGCCACAGGGTCAGATGGAAACAGGATGCCCATCAGGCCAAAAAGAATGGTGAGTATTCAGTGTCCAGCTTGCCCTGCTGTGCAGCTACGTGACTGTGAACACTGCAGATTTCTCATCTATGAAAGAGCTCCCTATTTCCCATTGCTGTGGAGAGGAGTAAATAAGGTCATACCTGTCACAATCCTAGCAGGATGCTGGCCACGATGAGTGTTCTGTAACCATTATTGCCTTTGCCCTTTGTCTTATTTTGGGTTCAGCAGACTCTGAAACACAGATTCCAGGACCTGGAGGCTCTAGAGGAGATGGGGATTGGGAAGCAGCCAATAAGGGTGTGTCATTAAGCTAGACACCAGTGTGTGTGACTGAAACTTAATCCTGCAGGAAAATGGTGGGGTATAGGACCTCAGCATTATCGGCCCCGAGGGAGGCGAGCACTGGGGTATTTATACACCTATTCCCAAGACTCATTGGTGGAAGACTACTGGGAGGGGAGTAGATTAATTACCAGGCAATTCCAGCTTGCTGTGTGCCTTCTGCTGTTCTGGGGGCAGGGGAAGCCCTCAGCACAGAGATGCAGTTCTGATGGCTGGAAGTCACCTGAAGAACACTGAAATTTCCTAAGGGAGTGGGGGGGGGCAATGACCTTCCAGTGTCTTAGGAATACCAAGACATCTAAAACGTGGTGGTTTCCATCAAGAAGCCACCAATCTAATAAGGTAGATAGAACAGTTGAAGCTTCAAAGGAAAGGGTTTGTGATGCCAAGATGTCTGCAGTTTCCAGGAGAAATCAGCACCCGGATCTGCCCAGGGTGGTACTCACTACATCGGGGCCTCTGGCTCTTAGCCTTGCATCTGATCTGTCAGCATCCACAGGGTGAATTCAGAGGAGCTGTCAGATTCATGTGAACCAAACCCCACAGAGTCTGAGCAAAAAACTAGAATGCCCATGGTTCCTTTGCATTCTCCCTTTGTAGGATGAGCTGTGTGAGAGGCCAAATTATAGTCTTAAAGTTAATTTAAAAATGGAGATTCAGAAAAATGGATGCTATTAAGAATTACTCCCTCATTGAGATAGCATGAGGACGTCTTCTTCACTGAAGGGATGGCCTGGCCGGTAGGGTCAGAGAGAAATATAGTTTGGCCCAAGGTCCTCATCTGGCTCTGCCAAGAGTGGACACTAATTCTCCTATTTGTGGCTTCCAGAAAGCCAGCATATACAGTGGTTAAGGGTGAAGACTCTGGAGTAAGGACCTGGTTCAAATCTTGTCCTATCATTGTATTAGCTGTGTGAACTTGGCAGCTACTTAATCTCTGTGTGTCTCAGGTTTCCCATCCATAGTAGTGTCTATTTTATAGAGTTATGATGATAAAATGTAATTCGTATAATGCAATATGTATAAAGAGTCCAGAATAGTATTTGGCACAAAGGTAAGTGTTCATTTTCATTATGGCTGCTATTAAGAGCCCCCTAAACATTGACACAGTCCCTCTTTAGGTATGGTAATACCTCTCAGCAAGTTTTCTTTTGTTCTTGCAACTAGTTTATCTCACTGAGGTGTCCTTGCTTCTTGTTGTCCTCAAAGGTCTGTCATTTGTGTGTTTGGGGAGGGGAACTGTCTCATTTCTCCTTCCGTTTTCTGGACTATACATATAAATACAAAACAACTTAGTTGCAAAACAACTCAGCCAGCTCAGGAGCCTGTCGCAAAATGAAGAAGTTCAGAGGCCAGAGGGCTCCCTCCAGGATGGAAACAGGAGCCCTGCAACTGCATCTGACTAATGGCTCTACAAGGACACACTCTAGGATTTTATGTCAGGAACGGTTGCACAATCAAGAACATCTTTAAGTTCTATTTGGCCCTGGAATGCACTCTGGGATTCTGCCAAACATATCTCTCTTACAACTTGAGAGCAAAGCAACAAATCAAAGCCACTGTCAGATTTAGCCCTGATAAATGAAGTATGTTTGTTGATGGAACCAAAGATCCCAAACCATCCAGGAGCACAATAGGGCTCCCTACAAAGTGAATGAACTGTATCAGTACAGAACGGACGCATTGAAAGAACTGTTAGAAAACCTATCAGCTGCAAGTATGTTGGATTCGTATATCAGTACAGAACGGACGCATTGAAAGAACTGTCAGAAAACCTATCAGCTGCAAGTATGTTGGAAAGGATGCCAGACTTAAAGACCCTACACAGTCCAAGAGAATAACAGGATTCCTTGGAAAGTGAATGGACAGTATCTCTACAGAATGTGGCTATTGAGGGAACTGTAAGGAAGCAGATCAGCAGCAAGTGTGATAGAAATGTTATTGAACTTGGAGGGAAGTTTTATTTCAAATAGGTCACTAATGGCCTGTGAGACTCTGGGAAGGTCATTTAGCCTTTCTGGACTTTCTCTATCAAATGAAAAGTTGGATAGTTGTTCTGTAAGAACACTCCAAGTCTAACACTATTCTGTGATTGTAAATACTGAAAGAGATGGAAGAGTGGAAGAGCTGTTTTGGTTGGAAAACAAAAGTGTCAGTGTTCCTTAAAGTGTTCCCCCTATCAATCCACAGTCCCTGGCAAGAAATCTAAGTATGCTAAAATGAAGCCAATTAACATTCCTTACTACTGCTCTGTCATAAATCATCGTTAACTCAGAGAAGGCAGATGGGTGAGTAGCTACACGACACATTCTTATAGATGGGTTTGTTCATATTCCACAAATTTAATTTCATAAAACCAGAACCCCATTCTGTTCTTCAGACACACAATCTACTGTGGACTCCCCAGGCATACATAGATAGAAAAGGTGATGGTAGATCAATTAGATGAGGACCAGGCACTGCCCGTTGGACCTGAGTAGTGTGGAGTCACTGGTGACTTGATAAGAGCAGTTTTGGTGAAGTGGTGGTGGGAAAAGGTGGGTTTAAGGGAGAAACTGCACACAGTGAAAATAGCCAAGTCTTAAGTTTTGCTGTCAAGGGAAAGAGATAAATGGGATACAGTGGAGTCGTGAGAGTTTTTTTTTTCAAATGGCAAAATAACAACATGCTTGTACACTAATGAGAATTATTCAGTAGAGAGGGGACAATTGATGTTGCTCAAGGAAAAACAGGACCCTTGCTGGTTAATGTTCTTGGGTAGGTCAGACAGGATAGGACCTAACAGTAGACTATATGGGCACAGGCAGGTGGTGGTTGGATATGGTATTGGGAGAATCACTTCTGTTTTCTCAGTGACATAGGAAATAGCACCATCAGCTGAGGGCAAAGATGGGGGAGGAGATGTTGGAGGTTTAAAGAGATAGAAGACATGAACTGGCTGCCTAGGAACATAAAGTGATGGAACCAGGATGAGTACCAGGCAATATCAAGGACCACTTGAGGTTAATGACAATGAATTTAAAGTGAAATCAGTCAGCATGTTTGGGTGTTAGTCTGGCCATGCTGTGAGAGTATAAGCAACCAGTAGACAGACTTGAAATTTCACTAGGGTTTTGGTTTAGTCAAGCCAGTACAAGGGAGAGAGGGGCAAGGGAGTCAAGTCTATATGCAAAAGGATGGTTATAAAGATAGGCTACTGAATTTTGACTGAATGGGGATGGGAGAGAGGACATCAAGGGAGTGGAAAAGTAGAAGGTGATAAAAGCATTGGATTAAAGTCCTGGTGATATAGAAAGGTTGTGTTGGGGTACCAGAGGGAAAAAGCTCAAAAGATAATAAGGGGAGGGGGGTAAGAAAGTAGGATGTCTGAAATTAACTTTGGGTGTGTTGCAATTATTTGTAATGAGAATGTTGAAGGTATGACTGTAGAAGTGAGTAGCCAAGGTCGAAGGGAGGACAAAGCCATTGGAGAAAGGAGATGAAGGAATCAAAAAGCCAGGATACTGGAAAGAATACCTGGTTGTTGACATCACATGAATAATAACTGGACTTATTTTGAAAGACGCTGATAGTAAATTGGCTGCTAAAATCTTCAAGGAGTGAGGGGTGGTAGAGAGCTGAAACTAGATGGTGGTGACGAGTGAGGTTCAAAGCTGAGGCTTTTTTTTGAGGGAGCACATGCTCAAAGCAACAGAGTGGAACATGGAGAACACCTGTTTCACCTCTGGCTCCGTAGTGTGAGGAGTAAATAACTACCCGACCACCTGGGAGGGCTACAGGGGAAGACATGGCCTCAGGGAGAGCCAGGTGTCAGCCAGCGGAGGATCAAGGAACATTCTTCAAAAAGGTGGAAAGTATAGGGCAGGTGTCAGCAAACTATAACCCATGGCCCCCTGTTTTGGTAGCAGACTTCCAGGGAGGTGTGGAGGGAGCAAGTGAGCAAGCAAGTCCCTCTCTTGCCCCCTGCTGTGGATCACCTGCGAAGTGGAAAGCTTGCTCTGAGTACCCACTTCTTTTCACCTGTGCCAATAAGTCTCCAGGCCAATGGAGGGGACTGATCATCTTGGTTAGAACACATCATTACAGAACGTAGCCTTAGCCTTGCATTCATGCCTCTCCTTAGATTGGGCATTGCTTATCAGATTCTCCAATGCAAATTTACTCATTCCAATTTAATATTGCTGCTTCATTAAACTGGAGGACTTTCCTCCTGACCTTCAGTAACATTAGCTTGATTCTGCTTTATGACAAATGGTACTGAATGCCATCCATGTGCAATAACTTTTTTTTTTTTAAGATTTTATTTATTTATTTATTTGAGACAGAGAGAATGAGAGACAGAGAGCATGAGAGGGAGGAGGGTCAGAGGGAGAAGCAGGCTCCCCGCCGAGCAGGGAGCCCGATGCGGGACTCGATCCCGGGACTCCAGGATCATGACCTGAGCCGAAGGCAGTCGCTTAACCAACTGAGCCACCCAGGCGCCCCCATGTGCAATAACTTTAAGAACTAAGTTAAATATTAAAGGCAGATGACTTGCTAACATCCCATTTTGTTTTAAGAATACTCTTGCTGCACATCCAAAGACTAATGATTCAACTTGGACTCTTGCACGTGGTCAGACCTGAGAAGAAATCGTGACACACACAAATTTGCTTTCTTTCTTTTTTTATTGGCAAAGGCGTAAAATAAAAGTCCTCAAAACAACAGCAAATCAGAATTGAAGCCATATCTCTGCCAACATTACCCAACCTGGGCCACATCTTGCTCAAAGAATCTAGACTTGAGGATGGCCACACTGACCAGGAAGCACTTTTCCCGGATGTCAGAACTCCCTTCCGGGACTAGCTCCCTGTTTTTGCCTCTTTGTGAATCCTTTCCGGGACAAGGAGCACTTTCAAAGCTGCCTCTACATCACACCTAAAAGAAGCACAGAACAGGGCTGATTTGTTGGCGTGCATTACCCAACATTACATGTTTATTTGAATAATTTCATTTAAGCTGCCTCGAAGATTTTAGTGGATAATAACCAGTTACTTTTTATTCATTCATTTATTAAACACTTACTAAGCAATTACTTTTTATTTTTCAGAATGCTGCTCAGCAGAGAGGAAACCAAACCAAATAAGACATAGTCCCTGTTCTCATCTTCCAAAAGGGGTGAGGGCAAGGTGAAAATGGATTCTGGAAATCTAGAGGCTTGCTGATGATTTTAGACAAGGTTCTAGAAAGGATTATGAAGCAGATGTTTTGTGAGTGCTCCGACAAGAGAGCAGTCAGAATGCATCCACTAGGGATACACTGAGCCTAACCTAATTTTCTTTTTTGATAAGATTAATGTGTCCAGGAAATTATATAAGTCAGATTTTGAGAGCCTTTCGTGTTTTCCTTGTGGACTTATAGGAAGATGAATATTAAACCAGTGGGTAGATTTAGTTATTTCTATTTTTTTTTAATTTATTCATTCCACAAATGTTTATGGTGCCAAATAAATAATGTGTAAGGTATTTTGTTAGGTGGTGGGGATGTGTGGGTGATCCCTGCCTTCAGGGAACTTACCATCTATGGTAGGAATAAGACAATTACCACGCAAAGGACACACACAGCATGGATGATCTATGGGAGAATCACCAAGGTTATTGATTAATGGATTAGTGTTAAGTCCCAAAGGAAGCTTCTAATGGTTTGGGTGGCAGACTTGGCTCTGGACTTTCCTAAAGTTTTATTAGTAAGTTGGATGATGTATAGAAAACGTTAAAATATGTGGGAGGAATATTAATTTGTGCCCCCATGTTAAAGGACATGTAAAATTATTCTCAAGTAGATTAAAAGTGCTAAATAATTCAAAATTATATGAAAGTCTGGTAGAAAATAAAATAAAATCTTTGTAGATCTACGGAGGAGTGGTAATGTTCTCAGCTATAAGGAAATATAAACAATCTATTTTTTTTTAAAATTTTATTTATTTGAGAGAGATAGCAAAAGAGAGCACAAGCAGTGGGGGAGGGGCAGAGGGAGAGGGAGAAGCAGACTCCCTGCTGAGTAAGGAGCTGGATGTGGGGCTCAATCCCAGGACCCTGGGATCATGACCCAAGCCTAAGGCAGACACTTAACTGATTGAGCCACCCAGGTGCCCCCAGGAAACATAAACAATCTAAACAGAAAGACTGACAAATGACAGGTTTGAATAAGCAAACTTTAAAAAGACCCACACAGGGCGCCTGGGTGGCTCAGTTGGTTAAGCGACTGCCTTCGGCTCAGGTCATGATCCTGGAGTCCCTGGATCGAGTCCCGCATCGGGCTCCCTGCTCGGCAGGGAGTCTGCTTCTCCCTCTCCCACTCCCCGTTTGTGTTCCCTCTCTCGCTGTGTCTTTCTCTGTCAAATAAATAAAAATCTTTAAAAAAAAAAAATAAAAATAAATAAATAAATAAAAAGACCCACACAATGCAAAATAACATCATTAACATTAAAAGGGAAAAAAATCAGGCTGTGAAAAAGATTTGCACCAAATATGACAGAATAATATCTATAATACCTAAAAAGCTGGATTTAAATTTCTAAGAAAAAACATGAATAGAAACAATAATTCATCAAAGAAGAAATACACAATATATTTAAAAGACACATTCACAGGAAGGAAGTTCATACTTTGCAGAGCAGTGGGGGTCTTAGAGAATCTCTGAGTATCACCATTCAACAGGAGGCTCTCAGCAGGGAATCCCTGCCCATAGAAGAGATGTTCACCTCCCCAGGGTGCGTTCCCTGATGTCCTTTGTGCCCCCATAGTATCCTCTGTGTATTTCTCTCACTGTGCAGATTACTTTGAATTCTAATTTTATGCTTATGTATAGCCAGATCTCCCTATCCTAGATTGGAAGCCTCTTGAGTGGAAGGTTCATAGCACGCATCCTTGGATTCTAGCACCTTGAACCAGTACTTGCTAGTTACGAAATAAGTGGCATGCACATTCTTGATGGAGGGACAGTGAGTGGGTGGTGGGAGGCCATGGGGTGATTGAACACAGCAAAATATAGAGTAACAGTATGACCGGGCTGTGAGTCTAACAGTAGCCCCTGGATCTTTTGTGTTCAGGAAAACACTGCCTCTCCCCAGATATCTCCTCATCATTACGAAGAGTTAAGAGAGTTCTTAAGAGTTAAGAACTTTGCCCCCTCCGGACAAGGCCGTCACTCTTCCCTCCATCCCCTCCAAACACTGGCAACCTCGGTGCCGTTATTTGCCTTAAGACCGTCCAGACCAACCCCAGCATGGCCTTTATTCCTGTTCATGTCAGTCAACATGGGAAGCTCAGGCCATTCATCCCAGGAGTTTTATCTGCATGAGCAATGGTGCTGCCACTGTGTCCTCCAACTCCTGAGTCCATTAAAGAGGCTCTTGTGCTTTATGGCCTCTGATCAGATTCAACCAATGGAGGCTGTGGCCAGGTGGAAGGAGGAGACTGAAACTGGGGTACGTATTCCCCTGATGTCCTCCTTGTTGGTTTGCTATGGATTGCCCTCACCCCTCTTCTCAAAACACAGCTCCTCTCCATCAAGCTACTCCCATGGGCTTTGTATAACCACCCTCTCCTCTTGACCATTTAGGTGGCAACAGAACCTATTTCTTGCCCTTTCCTGGGCACTATGTCATCTCTTGTTGGTTTCCTTAACTCCTGCCTGCATTTGCAAATAATCCCTTTATTCTAAGCTCTTCTCAGATACCCAGTTTGAAGGAGCCATCTGTTTCCTGCCGGGATTGTGACGGATACACTACTGAATGATTAGTTGTTAGATGAATGAATGACTGAATCTCTGTAAGAAAACAGAGATCACCAGGAAGCACTCTTTGCAGCAAACATAATGGCTGCAGGGATGGTGGGAATTTTTCCCATTTCAGTAACTTAACACTGGAAGCACAGAAGGGAGGAGCAGCTACCTACCAAATAAGGCAGAGGACATGTGGACAGTCATAGAGGGGAGGAGGGCATGAAGACCCATGCGCTGAGGCGTGGAGCCAACCATGAAGCCACCATCAATGGGAGGCACAAGAAAGGAGATGCCACTGGTAGGACCTATCAGGAATCTCAAGGCAGGGAGAGCGCTGTGGTTTCACAACCCTAAAGGTGGAGGCTGGGCCAGAGAAATAAAAGCCCCCCCTCTCCCGTCTTCCTACTGCCTCACCCACTGCTTCCTTGTGGCCTCAGTGAGCTTGGGTGGCGGTAGTTATCAAACAAATGAAAGTGAGAACAGCCTGGATAAAATTACAGCTACAAAATCAGCAGTTATATAACTGGTGAAACTAATACACCTGTGGACTTCAGGAACATTATAAATCAATGCAACTCTTTCAGAAAGCTCTGTGGCAATATGTATTGCGTTTTAAGTAAAACTTTGTATCTTGTGACTCTGTAATTTCATTCCTAAGTGTTCATCCTAAAGAATGTTTGTGAAGACAAATTTGCAGTACTGCATCATCCCTAGGTTGAACAATGTAGAGTATATACTATTCAGTAAACAGAATACAATGTAAAAAAGTCTATGTACAATAGGCAGAGATATAAAACTAGATCTGCATATAGGCAAAATTCGAAGGGAATAGGCAGAAATGAAAAGAGTATCAACAGAAGAGAATTAAGGGCGCCTGGGTGGCTCAGTCGTTAAGCGTCTGCCTTCGGCCCAGGTCATGATCCCAGGGTCCTGGAATCGAGCCCCGCATCGGGCTCCCTGCTCAGGGGAGGCGAACCATGAGAGACTATGGACTCTGAGAAACAAACTGAGGGTTTTATAGGGGAGCGGGGTGGGGGATGGGTTAGCCCGGTGATGGCTACTGAAGAGGGCACGTATTGAATGGAACACTGGGTGTTATATGCGAACAATGAATCATGGAACACTACATCAAAAACCAATGATGTAATGTATGGCAACTAACATAACATAATAAAATAAAATTTAAAAAAATTAAAAAAATAAAAGTTAAAAAAATATTTTTCTTAAAATGCTTTAATGTTGCTATAACATTTTTAAAATCTAAGATATATATATATTTCTAATTTTAAGTGCACACCACCAGGAAGGGTCGTATCACTTTCTTTCCTATAATCCTGCAATGGTTTCTTAGTGCAATAAAAATACCATGCAAAGTTCTTTCCATAATCTTTAGGGTCATACATGCTAGGCCTCTGATACCTCTTGGATCTTGTCTGTTGTCTCTTTTCCCCTGTCTACTATGTTCCAGCCATCCAGAGACTTTATATCCCTTGCAAACACCAAGTTAACCCCTTTTTAGTCATTACTCCTGCTGTTTTCTTGGTCTATAATGTGTTTTCTTCAGATTTTTTCAAAGATTTATTTATTCATTATTTAAGAGAGAGAGAGAGAGCTTGGGGGGGGGGGATCAGAATCTCCAGCAGACTCCCCGCCTAGCACGGAGCCTGATCTCATGACCCTGAAATCATGACCTGAGCCAAAATCAAGAGTCAGATGCTTAACCCACCGAGCCACCCAGGTGCCCCTATTTTCTTCACATCTTCATATGGCTGCCTCTTCCAATTATTTAGATATTGCTTCAAATGTAACTTTTTGAAGGAAGCTGTAGAGACATTGTCTATTACCTACCCAACAACTGAACATTCCTGGCTCCCACCCTGGAAACTTCCAAGGGTCAGATATTCTCTTTCCCTACCTGTGGAAACTAAGACATGGGCACATGACTTGAATGCAGCTAAGCTGGTCTTCACGCCAGGTTTCAAATCTCAGGAGAGTGGTGATGCCTAGGGGCAGGGACAGTTGCAGCTTTCATGGCCGCTCTGGCATCATGGAGAGGACAGGAGAATGCTGGTAGTATCTAAGGTTGGGGCCGTTCATCACAGTGATGGTTGCCCAGTGGTGGTGTTCTTACCAGTGGCGGGGCTGGCTGACGTTGGGCTAGTGTGCAGACTACTACGTGATTCTATCTGGGTTGTGTTTTGCCTCCTGTTGGTCCGGCTGAAGCTGAGTTGGGCAGCCCATGTATCAGTGCTATTGGCTACCTGAAATTCTTCCCCCAAATGTATTTTCCGCTTCAGTTAAGCAGAGTTGTCTTTTATTTTTTGCAACCAAGGACCCATAACAAAGAATTTCCCTGAAAACCTAAGCTAAGGCAGCCACTCGCCTACCCTGGTTATTCTCTGCCTAGAGTATTCAGTTCTTTGTAGCATGTACTGCTATCTGAAATAATTAAATTGTGTATCTGTTTTTATCTGTTACTTTTGTATTCCCCCCACTCCCAAAATGTCAACTCCATGAGAACAAGAACTGTGTTTGTAACCCCTATATCAACTCGAAGATTTGGTACTGACAAATATTCATTTCATAGTGAGATAGACAGTAGAACGGATGGTAGACACAAGATTTGAAAAGAGTCAAGGACCAAAATCAATATGAAAAAATTTAACAGAGTAAATGTGAGAGCTGACTTTAAGTTGATCAATCGTGTAGGTACAAGATCTAGGAGAGCTTACTTCTTACAAATTTGAATGTCAAAAATGAAAACCCTATGGGTTGTGATAGATGGCAAGCTCAGTAAAACTTGACTTCTAAAGCGGGTCAAAGCATTCTTAGTCTACACTAATAGAAACACAGGAGGGATTGATGCTTCTGGCCAAGATGAATTAACAAAAACCAGATTTATCTTCCCACCTCAAATAACCAAAAGCACTGAACAGAATACGTGAAACAATTTTTTTTTTTCAGCCATTGGACAACAAGCAGCACAGGAAAGTGATCACTGAGAAAGAGATGACCTCTCCAGTCACCAGGGGTACTGCCTGGAGAACGTTTTCAGGCCACAGCACAGGGAGGGAGAACCCAGACAAAGGCTGGCAATCTCCCTAAATTGAGAAGATAGAGCTGGGAGTTCAAGGAGGTCAAGGTAACTTAAACTCATTGGTCAGTGGATCAGAGAGAAGAGAGTTCACAGAGAGAGAGTCCCAGAAGTCAACAGAATGTACCCCTCCCTTGAGTGGTCAGCTAAATGCTGATTGGCTCATGTGTGTGAGAAAATAACCTGAGACTAGAAGGACCTCTCAAAGAGAGCAGAGGTAGCAATTTGTGGAGATCATACAGGCTGGGAATAGTTCATGTTCCCAACAGCTAGAGTGGGAAAACCTCAGTACATGAGGCATCAGATAGAATACTCACAGGGTATTGGGGGCAAAACTAACTTTAGACTAGAGAAATTGAATTGGCAGTTTAAAGCCTTCTTACACACAAAAAAAGACCCCTCCAGGCCTAGGTAATTTCATTGGTGAATCTACCAAATATTTAAGGAATAATTAATACTAAACACAATTTTCTCCAGAAAATGGGGTTCCCAACTCAGTTTTTGACTCCAGTATTACCTTAATATCAAAACAAATACATTACAATAAAGGAAAACTACAGACAAATACCGCACATGGAAAAAGACTTTAAAATTCTCAATAAAATTTTAACAAATTGAATCCAATAATACATAGAAAGGATAATACATCATTGTCAAGTGGAGTTTATCCTAGGAATACAAAGTTGCTTTAACATACAAAAATTAATGTAATTCACACTATTGACAGACTTAGGAAGAAAGAAAGAAAAAAAAAAGAAAGAAAGAAAGAAAGAAAGAAAGAAAGAAAGAAAGAAAGAAAGAAAGAAAAAGAAAGAAAGAGAAAGAACCATATGATCACCTAAATAGATGCATAAAAAGCACTGGACAAAATTCATTTCTAAAAAAAATTCTCAGCAGAATTCTCAACCTGATAAAAGGCATTTACAAAGAACCTACAGGTAAGACCATACTTTATGGTAAAAAATGGATTGCTTTCCCCCTAGGATCAGGAATAAGACAATAACATCTGCTCTCACCCCTTCTATTCAGGATGGTGTTGGAGGTACTAGTCAATGAAATAGGCAGACTGGGCAGGAAGAAGTAAAACTGTCTTTATTTGCCTACAACATAATCATCTATGTAGAAAATCCTTAGAAATAATTAAAAACCATATGCTTTTACCCATATGTAGAATTTAAGAAACAAAACAGATGAACATAGGGGAAGGGAAAGAAGAATAAAACAAGATAAAAACAGAGAGGGAGGCAAACCATAAGAGACTCTTCTATAAAGAACAAAACTGAGGGTTGCTGGTGGGGAGGTAGGTGGGGTGTGGGGTAATTGGGTGATGGGCATTAAGGAGGGCACTTGTGATGAGCACTGAGTGTTATATGCAAGTGATAAATCACTAAATTCTACCCCTGAAGCTAATAATACACTATTATGTTAACTAAGTTGAATTTAAAATAAATAAATAAATAATTTAAAAAATTACTAGAACTAATGAGTGAGTTTTGCAAGTTTTAAGATACAACATTGATAAAAAATCAATTGCACTTTCATAGGTACTAGCAACAAACAATTGGAAGTTTAAAAAATGGTACCATTTACAAGAGTGTAAAAATACATACACTTTGGAATAAATTTGGCAATAGATGTGCAAGACCTGTACTCTTAAAAATATAAAATATTGCTGAAAGAAATTAAAGACTTAATGAAAGGAGAGAAATACTATGTGCATGGATTGAAAGAGTCAACATTATTAAGACATTAGTTATCCCCAAGTAGTCTAAATTTAATGCAATCTAAGTTAAATCCCAGCAAGCTTTCAAAAAACTAGAAATTGGCAGGTTCTGAAACTTATACAAAAATGCAAAGGACCTACAATAACCAAAACAACTTTGAAAAATAAGGATTTAGTCTATATCATTTTAAGTCTCATTGTAAAGACAGCATAATTAAAATAGTGTGCTATAGGTATTAAAAAACATATAGATCGGGCGCCTGGGTGGCTCAGTCGGTTAAGCGTCTGCCTTCGGCTCAGGTCATGATCCCAGGGTCCTGGGATGGAGCCCCACATCGGGCTCCCTGCTCGACGGGAAGCCTGCTTCTCCCTCTCCCACTTGTGTTCCCTCTCTCGCTGTCTCTCTCTCTCTCTCTGTCTGTCAATTAAATAAATAAAGAAAATCTTAAAAAACAAACCTATAGATCAATAGAACAGAATATAGTCCAGAAATAAACCCACAATGGGCATTTAATTTTTGACAAATGTGCAAGGCAATTCAGTAGAGAAAGGCAACCTTTTCAATAAATGGTGACAGAACAACTGGATAACCATACACAAAGGGAAAAAATGAAATGAGAAAGGAAGAAAGGAAAGAGAAAGAAAGAAGAAAGAAAAGAAAAGGAAAAAGGAAAAAAAGGAAGGAAGGAAGGAAGGACTAAAGAGAGAACAGAAGGAGGAAAAACGGGGTGGGGGGAGGAGGAAGGAATTGAAACATTTCCTCACACCATATCTAAAAATTAACTTGAAATGGATGAGGGACATGGGCATAAGAGCCAAAACTGTAGAACCTCCAGACCAAATAGGAGAAAATCTTAGTAACCTTGGATTTGTGAAATATTTATTAAATAAGACACAAAATGTACGAAGTGTAAAAGATAAAACAAACAAATTAAGCTTTATTGAAATTTAAAACTTGTTCTTCAAAGTCACTATTACGAAAATTAAGGAGCAAGCCACAGACTTGGAGAAAACATTTGCAAGGCATATATCCAAGAAAGGACTTGTATTTGGAATATATAAAAGACCCTTATAACTCAATAATAAGAAGAAAAGCAACCCAATAAAAAGAGGGCAAAGATTTGAATGGATATTTCTCAAAAGAGATTTTCAGACGGCAAATACGCTCAATATCATTACATTAGGGAAATGCTGTTAAAACCATAATATGATACTCAATACACACACACTAGAATGGCTAAAATTAAAAAGATGGATGATATGAAGTGTTTGAGGTGATAAAGAATGACTGTGAATAAAGAACAACTGTAAGAGAAGAATATCTTGCCATTTGCAACATGGACCTCGAGGGCATTATGCTAAATGAAATAAGTCAGACAGAGAAAGACAAATACTATCTCATTTCTCTTATATGCAGAATCTAAAAATAAATAAATAAAACCCAAAAACTAAATATGCAGATACAGAAAACAGATTGGTGGTTGCTAGAAGCAGGGGGTGGGGGTGAGGCAAATGGGTGAAAAGTGTCAAAAGGTACAAGCTTCCATAAAATATTTATAAAATAAGTAAGTCATGGGGATATAATATACAGCATGCTGACTATAGTTAACAATACTGTATTGTATATTTGAAAGTTGTTAAGAGAGTAGATCTTAAAAGTCCTCATAACAGGAACAAAAATTTGTTATATGTGTGGTAATAAATGTTAACTGTACTTACTGTGGCGATCATTTTGAAATTTATATAAATACTGAATCATTATGTTGTATACTTAAAATGAATATAATGGTATATGTCAATTATATCTCAATAAAAATATGCTTATACATGTGTGCATTAAAGAGTCTGAAAAGATATTTGCTAAACTGTTAACAGTATTTAAAAAAAAAAAGAACCACTATAATTCTCATTCAGGGGTGCTGGCAATGTAAAATGATACAATCACTTTGGAAAACAGTTTGGCAGTTTCTTAAAAGAGTAAACATCTATCTATCACAGGACTCTCCCATTCCACTCCTAGATACTTACTCGATGGAGGCGAAAGATATGCCCACACAAAGATTTGTGCTCGAATGTTTCCAGGAGCTTTACTCGGAAGAGTCAGAAGCTGGAATCAAGCCACATGTCCGTCAACAGATGAATGAATAAACAAAATCTGCTCTATCCATACAATGGAATACTATTCAGCAGTAAAAAGAACAAAATGCTGATACACGCAATACCATGAATGAATCTCAAAATAATTTTTTTTTTAAAGATTTTATTTATTTATTTGAGACAGAGAGAATGAGAGAGAGAGAGCGCACATGAGAGGGGGGAGGGTCAGAGGCAGAAGCAGGCTCCCTGCCGAGCAGGGAGCCCGATGCGGGACTCGATCCCGGGACTCCAGGATCATGACCTGAGCCGAAGGCAGTCGCTCAACCAACTGAGCCACCCAGGCGCCCGAATCTCAAAATAATTATGCCATATGAAAAAGGCCAGGCAAAAGAGAATGAGTACATTTGATTCCACGTGTGCAAAATTCTGGAAGATGCAAACTAAGCAGAAAGGGCGTAATGACAGAAACTAAGTGACAGAAAGCAGAACAGAGGTTGCCTGGGGACGGGCTGGAGGATGAGAAGGTAGGGAAGGAGGAACTAAGAGTCATGAGGAAGCTTTTGGGAATGATGGATATTTTCATTATTTTGATTGTGAAGATTTCATAGATTTATACATATGTAAAAGCTAATCAAATTATACAATTAAAAATGTGCAGTGTACTGTACATAAATTATACATCAATATAACTGTGAAAAAGAAAAAAGCAATACAGAGTGCGAAGCAGGATACTGGCGTCGTGGCGCCCCTCACAGGGAATCCTTGTCCAATCCCTCACATGAGGTATGTGCGCTTCGGAGTGGAGAACAGCAGGGCTAGTCTCGTGCACAGGTGACTGAAAGTCCACTACACTCACTCAGGGATTATTCCTGCACAAATGTCAACTCAATATTTGTTGAATGAGTGCATGGATGATAAATGAATGTAATCCTCCACTGAAGCCTGTAGAATTCCAATTTGTGCCTCAAGAAAAGTATGTCACGAAACTTCAAACAAATTCGAAAATGTGGCTATAACTCCTCACATGGCAAGGGTCTACTGCGTTAACTTCTGGGCACCACAGTTTAGGAGGTTGACATCTACAAGAAAGAAGGGATGAAGAGTCTGGAAAATTATGTTATTTAAGAAACTGGTGATGTTTATTTGGGAGAAGTCTTAAGAGACCCGAACATTTTCTTTTTTCTTTTTTTTCTTAAAAGATTTTATTTATTTATTTGACAGAGAGAGAGAGAGAGAGTACAAGCAGGGGGAGAAGCAGACAGAGGGAGGGAGAGAAGCAGGCTCCCTACAGAGCAAGGAGCCCGACGTGGGGCTCGATCCCAGGACCCTGGGATCATAACCCAAGCCGGAGGCAGATGCTTAACCGAATGAGCCCCCCATGTGCCCCAAGAGCTGAACATTTTCCTCAACAGACAGGAGGAAAGTAAATTACACACATTTAGGATAGTTCCAGAAGATAGAACTGGGACCAAGTTAATGATGGAAGATGGATTTTAATCCAGAAGTCAGCCACAAAGCTGGATTAGGTGCCCATCCTCTCTACTTCTCCACACACCCATAATACCCTGCACATATGTTATTTTAACACTTAGTACACTGTGTTCCTAGTTCTCAAAAATGTTTTCCTGGCTAAACTGTGTACTTTTTGTTTTAGGATAACAAGACTAAATAGTATAAAGATGTGAATTATCCCTAGAGTGCCTGGGTGACTCAGTTAGTTAAATGTCCAACTGCAGTTTGCAGTTCAGGTCATGATCTCGAAGTCGTGAGATCAAGCCTTTCATTGGGCTCCATGCTGGGCATGGAGCCTGCTTAACATTCTCTCTCTCCCTCTTCCTCTGCCCCACCCCACGTCACCCCCAGCTCATGCACATGCTCACTCTCTCTCTAAAAAAAACAAAACTGAATTTCTCTAAATTCATCTATCATCTTAATACGATCCCATTCAAAACGTCAGTAGGTTTTTCTCTTCCATCTTGTTACTGTTTTAAACTTGCAAAAAAAAAAAAGTGTGTGAAATCAATTTGAAAGAAAAGATGTGATAATTGTCAAGAATATTCTAAAAATGAAGGGGAAGAATAATTCTATCATATTAAAATGCATCTATATTAACTAAAATACTTTGATTCTGGGACCCAAATAGGCAGATCAATGGAACATAGTGGTGTCTAGATGAGTCAACTTAAAAGAATGAAATATATCAGTAAGTAGTTACTGATGTAATGTTCAAGACACTCAGTTATGCATAGTATAGTTGTTGGGTTTTTTTGAGGAAAAATACACAAATTACAAAGTGTGTGTGTGTGTGTGTGTGTGTGTGTAGAATATGGTGGGATTTATTAAAAAAAAAAAAAAACTGTCAGTGAGTGGTTTATTTCAATAAGAACCTTGGTGGGCCAGAACTGCAGTTAGGAAGTGAGAATGGATGAGATGGGCATTGTTACTTTTCACTTTATTCCCTTCTATATTTTTAAAAATATTTCTATATGTTACATGTGTAATTTTTAATAAATTACAGAGAAAAAGAGCAGGGGAGAAAAGGAGAAAGAAAAGGGCACAGAATTAAAAATTGAATTACCATAGGACCCAGTAATTCCACTACTGGGTATTTACCCAAAGAAAATGAAAACATTAACTCAAAAAGATACATGCACCTCCATGTTTATTGCAGCGTTATTTACAATAGCCAAATTGTGAAAGCAACCCGAGTGTCCACTGATAGATGAATGGATAAAGAAGATGTATATTTATGCAATGGAATCTTATTCAGCCATAAAAAGAATAACATCTTGCCATTTGCAACAACATGGATGGAGCTAGAGAGTATCATGCTAAACGAAATAAGTCAGTCAGAGAAGACAAGTACCAGATGATTTGACTCATATTTGGAATTTAAGAAACAAATGAACAAAGAGAAAAAGAGACAAACAAAAAAACAAACCCCTAACTATAGAGAACAAACTGGTGGTTACCAGAAGGGAGGTGGGTGGGGGATGGGTGAAACAGGTGAAGGGGATTAAGAGTACACTTATCATGATGAGCACTGAGTAATGTATAGAGCTGTTGAATCACTATATTGTATACCTGAAACTAATATAACACTGTATGTTAATTAGACTGGAATTAAACTTTTTTTAAATAAGGAAAAGAAAAGGTCACAGAAGTAACAGAGAATGGGAGAGATCAAGGATGGGCTTTGAAGTCATAACGACAACTTATCTTTTCTCAGCCTCAGTTTCTTTTCTGTAAAATGAGGATCATAATGTCTCCTTCCAAGAGTAGTTTTAAGCATTTAATGAAATAATTTATGTAAAGGGCTTAGCCAATAATAAACAAGCATTATAAAAATCTGTAATAATTATCATTTGCTACTACTATTATTTATATTCCAAGGAATTTTCCAACAAATGTGCAATTGAAAAGTTAAAAGAACACCCCACATTCGTTCACAATAACCTGAAGGGTAAGCTCAGGGAAGCACGGTGGTTATGAGATTATAACCAAGAGAGCTTCAATGTAATCAATTGCATCACGCTCTATCTGAAGGAAGAATGTGTTAACGGAAGTGTGTGTATGATCTGTGTAGAACCTGGGAGAGAGGCTATTAGGGAAAATGAGAGAGCCTTTCATCTGCTAGGAAATGAGTGTTGAAAAAAACCTTGGGATTAAATTTTAACTCCCTGGGTAGACTTTGCTATAGAGCAAGAATACTCTGATTAACCAATACTTTGGCCTTTATATGTATTATTTTGGTGTAGCTATCAACCTCTTTTGAGTTTGGTTGGTGTGATAACCCTGACAGTCTGATCTCATCTGTGCAGACAGAAAACATTGAGTCTTTGGATCTAAAAGCTGAGGTCCAGACCCTAGAATTTTATAATTCTCTATAAACAAACTTTTGCTCTAAGAGCCTGGTATGAATGGAGGGAAAGTAGTTTTCTGTTTTGGAAAACTAAAACTTCAACATGAATGGACCAGTGGATGGATGAATGAATAAATTAGCACTGGAAGGAGTTGCCACTGGAATTGTAAACTCTGTATCACTGTGTTGTTTGTACCCGTGAGATTGTGTTGTGCTTGTGTCTTGTTGACCATCCTATCCAGGTGATCAACAAAAGCCCACAGGAGCTGATCTTTGTTGATCTCTCCCTCTTATTCTTGCCATTTTCCCTCAACCCTGCACTCTAGCCTCTCTGGCTTTCCCATGTCAAAATGCAGTCCCCCTGGCTCCCTGCATGGTTCTCACCTTCCCCTAACTTTACACCCCAACCTCGCAGTCACTTCTTAGGGCCTAGGATCAATCTCACCAATGCCTTTTCCAACTGCCGTATGTAAAGTAGTCACCACCACCCCCATCATCACCACCACATGACTCTCCATCCCAGCATCCAGCATCCTACATAGAAGCCTAGATGGGATTCAACATGCAAGAGATTTCTTGGGGGAATTGCCTGTGGAGGATAAAGGGAGAGGGAGCAAGAGGAAGTGAGGAGAGCTAGGTCTGACATCTGTGAGGGGGAGAACAAAGGAAGGAGGGGGAGTTGGGGAGGAAGAGCCTCGAACTACAGCACAGTTCAGGGAAAGCCTTAGCCAGGCCCATAGGGAATCATTGAACCAAAGTAATCTATCGGAGGAATTGTGCATCTAGAAGGAGTGGGTCTTCATTAGTCCCCTGCCATGCTCAGTTATGGGTTGGGAGCCCACAGGTTTGGTCTTGGTGCAAGTCTAATAATGGTGGGTCCAGAAGGGAAGCAGCTGGGACCATTGGTCACTCATGCTCCCTGCAGTTAGTTAACTGAGAGGTGTGTTCTCATGGTTGTCAAATGCGATGGATTTTTGGGGTGCCTGGGTGGCTCGGTCGGTTGAGGGTCTGTCTTCAGCTCAGGTCATGATCCCAGCGTCCTGGGATCGAGCCCCGCATCGGGCTCCCTGCTCAGTGGGGAGTCTGCTTCTCCCTCTACCCCTCCCTCCTGCTCGTGTTTCTCTCTCTCTCAAATAAATAAATAAAATCTTTTTAAAAAATCCATCGCATTTTTTAAAAAGATTTTATTTATTTATTTATTTATTTGAGAGAGAAAGGGCAGGGAGGGGCAGAGGAAGAGGGAGAGAATCCCAAGCAGGCTTCACACCCAGTGTGGAACCCGACGTGGGGCTTGATCTTACAACACTGAGATCATGACCTGAGCTGAAATCAAGAGTCGACCCTGAACTCATCACCTGAGGCTTAACTGACTGAGCCACCTAGGTATCTGAATGCTGTGGATGTTTGTGAATGTTTGTGTCCCTACCCAATTCACATGCTGAAGACTTGATCTGCAGTTTGATGGTATTTGGAAGGTATTAATTAGGTTTAGATGAGCTCATGAGGATGAAGCAGGAGCAGTGGACCAGGGAGCAGTTAGACACCGATTTGCAGCATGGTGGAAATGCCACAGATATGCCAACAGAAATGAGGGGAGATAGAAACCCTATAGAAACATGTTTCTCCTGGGATTTCTGCCTTAACTATCAAGAGATTTCAAGTATTCTTCCCCCAAATTTCCTTTTTTTTTTCTTAAAGAAGTTGGGATTGGATCTGTGGGTCCTACATACTATACTCTGGAGATGTTAGAACACAGGGTAGCTAGCAGCCACCTGGCCTTAGTTCTTTTAATACAGGGGGGCTGTGCTGAGGGGGGTTTATAGAACTAGAAGAAACAAGAAGAAACTTTTAGAAATGGCTAACCCCTGCACTCTAGCAGTCAGGCTGGATACAAAGGACAGAAGCCGGGGATCCTGCCTAAAAGAGGAGCCGGCAGGAGCCTCTCAATGCACATCAGCCTCCTTTGGGGAGCTGAAAGCATTGTTCGCACTCCAAGTTGCCTGGCTTAACGTGCCCTGTCCTGTCAGGCAGAGGGATTATCCAGTCACGGGAGGAGTCACGTGCTGTTTTTTCCACTGAAGACTTCTTGGGACACCACCTAAACCAGAGGATGTAAATTGACATTTGCAGGTGATTCTGTGATATAGTTACTCATCATGTATTAAGCATCACTACGGTGAAATAAAGGAGGATCCAGTGAAAGGAAGGGAGTCTGGACCCCAATGAGCATAACAAACTGCTTGAGGTTTCCTCCAGAGGACAGGAGACGGGGGGAGTGGAATGCAATGGAAAGGAGAGTTCAGTAGAGTGGAATGATGAATGCGAGATCATTGCAGGTGGTGTGAATGGTGTCCAATGAGATACAAAGGCTAGAAACAGATGAAAGGGGCAGAAAGATACTCTATTTTTTCTAGATGGAGAAAAAGGAAAGAGACATATGTATGTATTTAACCATTCATCTTTATTCGCAAGGGTCCGTGAGCACCCACTCTAGCCAGGTACCCTTTAGGTATTGAGGGTACAGTGGCGAACACGGCAGGCAGAGGCTTTGCCTTCGCACAGTTGACTCTCTTGTGGACCTATTTGGGCAGAGCATAGCTTGTCACCACTCCCTCCCTGTGGTCAGCAGAGGGCTGATCTCACTAACACTCCAGCGGGCGGGCATACAGGTCTGTCTCCCAAGCCCTGATACCATCTTTAGAGAAGTACTGAATGTGGAGTGAGGGCTGGGATGGGCAGATACCACGGCATATTAGGGACTCCATCGTGAGGAAAGAAGCAAGAGAACAAAGGAGAATGGCCTTTACACAGGCCCACCGTGGCAGAGAAGGCTAGCTAGCCACTGAAATTCGCCCTTCCCTCAAAGCAGGAAGCAACTACCCAGCCAGAAACTACAGTTCTCCCTGTATCTGTGTGTAGCCATGTGATGGTTACCACAGGAATATGAAGACCAGTGAGGTATGTTACTTCCAGGACAGGATTTTTTAAAAAGTCAGAGGCTCATCTTTCATATTTTAACATTCTACATGCTCTTATTTAATAATGTGCAGCTATATGACAGCAAGTTCATTCCACTACTAGTTACATGATGATGTAATAAAGAATTTCAAACAATTTTTCATATCTTTATTATATTAATTTTTACCACGAAATTGAGCATATATGTGTATTTTAAAATTGCTAACTACTTTCAGAAATAATATATAAATACTCATCCCTCAACTAACAAAGATGCATGGGATTCCAACAACAAAAGCAAACAACAATCTCCACTGAATAAACTCATATGCAAAAATGACAAATCACACAAAGCAACGATCCACTGTGAAAAAAAGAGTCAGCAGAAGCATCAAATAGGGACATGAGATCATGCAACAATCTGAAGGAGGCATAAATTAGCAACATTTAAAATTATGAAAGAGATAAGATATGGAATAGAAATCATAAAGAAAGAAAAGTACTTGGGGGGACAAAGAATTAATAGGAAAGAAGGAAATGGAGAGAGGAGAAAGGGACATTTTTAGTTAGTTAATTCAAAAACTACCATCTTAGGGGCACCTGGATGGCTCAGTCAGCTGAGTGTGTGACTCTTGGTTTCGGCTCAGATCATGATCAGGGTCGTGGGATCGAGCCTGTTGTAGGACTCTGGACTCAGTGCCTAGTCTGCTTGAGATTCTCTTTTCCTTTCTTTCTGCCCCTCCCCCCACTCACGTATGTGCTCTCTCTCAAATAAATAAATATATATATTTTAAAGTACCATCTTAGGTTCACATAGAAAAATGAACAGGGGGGCGGAGCAAGATGGCGGAGGAGTAGGAGACCTGGATTTCGTCTCCTCTCAGGAATTCAGCTGGATAGGGATCAAACCATTCTGAACACCTACAAACTCAACAGGAGATCGAAGAAAAGAAGAGCAACAACTCTCTCATCAGAAAAGCGACCACTTTCTGGAAGGTAGGACGTGCGGAGAAGTGAATCCGAGGCGATATTCGGGAGGATAGACGGCGGGGGAGGGGCCTCCGTCGGCCGCTTCTGGCAACTGATAGAGCCGCGGAGCACAGAATCGGAACTTTTAAAAGACTGCTCCGCCAAGGGACGTCACTCTGGTGGCTAAGTGGGGGCTGGAACCCTTATGGGACAATGTGGTCTCAGGACCCTCGGGGTCACAGAAAGACCGGGGGTGCCTGTGCGGCAGAGCTCCCAGGTAACGGAGCAGGGAAGCCGGCTGCAGAGGCGGAGCCCAGGCGCAGGCTCTCAGCTCGGGGTGGCCATAAACCGTGATCCGCGGCACAGTCGGGCCCCTGCTCCTCCAGCAGGGACCCAACAAGCGGCAGATCCGGGGAGACTCACCTTCCTCCCCCGGGAGGAGCCGCGCGGGAGTGCACCGCAGGGATCTGCTGGGTCTGGAGACTCCCCCCGGGGTCGGGTGCCAGAGATAGAGGCGCGCGGTCTCAGGCCGGGTGAGCACGGAGTGTGGCCGGAGACCGGGGAGACGGGAGTGACTGACGGCTTTTCTCTGGGGGCTCACTGAGGAGCGGGGCCCCGAGTTCTCGGCTCCTCCGGGCTGAGATTGGGAGGCCGCCATTTTCACTCTCCACCTCCAAAGCTGTACGGAAAGCTCACAGGGAACAAAAGCGTCGGAGAGCAAACCCGAGCAGATTACTTAGCCGGGAGGGGGCAAGGGCGGGGCAATTCCGCCTCCGGCAGAGACATTTGGAAACCACGGCAACAGGCCCCTCCCCAGAAGATCAGCGAGAACAGCCAGCCAAGACCAAGTTTACCGATCAATGAGGACGGCAGAACTCCAGCGCTAGGGGACTACTGCACATAGAATTCATGGCTTTTTTACCATGATTCTTTAGTCTTTCAAAGTTATTTTTTTTTAACTGTCTTTTTTTCTTTTTGAATTTTTCTTTTTCCCTTTTTCAACCAACATCTTATCAATCCCTTTTTAAAAAAAAATTTTTTTTTATTTTTCATTTTTAGAGTCATATTCTATCCCTTCATAGTAGTTACCTGTATTTTTGGCTTATATATATAAGTTGTTCTCTCTTTAAAATTTTGAGATCGTTTCTTCTAACAGATTAAAATATACCCTAAATCTCTAGTATATGTTTTCTATTCCCCTGCCTGGTCACATCCTCTCCCTTTTTTTTTCTTTTTTTAAATCCTCTTCTTTCTTTTTTCAAACAACTTCTTATCAATTCCTTTTATAAAATTTTTTATAATTTCCATCTTTACAGTCATATTCCATCCCTTCATTATATCAACCCTTATTTTTGTACATATATAAGTTTTTCTTTCTTTAAAATTTTGGGAGGCACTTTCTTCTAAAAGACCAAAATACACCCCAAATCTAGTGTGTGGCACTGATCTGTATACCAGCCTGATCATATTTGATCACATTCTGGTTTTTTTTTTTGTTGTTGTTGTTTTGTTTTGTTTTTGTTTTTATCTTTATCTTTTTTTTTCTTTTTCTTTATTCTCTCTTTCCCTTTCTTTTCCCACTGCTTCAGGTCTTTTCTGATTTGTTTAGAGTATATTTTCTGGGGACGTGGTTACTCTGCTAGCATTTTGTTTTCTCATTAATCTATTCTCCTCTGCACAAAATGACGAGACGGAAAAAATCACCTCAACAAAAAGAACAAGAGGTAGTACCGACTGCCAGGGACCTACTCAATACGGACATTAGTACGATGTCAGATCTAGAGTTCAGAATCATCACTTTAAAGATACTAGCTGGGCTTGAAAAAAATATGGAAGTTATTAGAGAAACCCTTTCTGGAGAAGTAAAAGAACTAAAATCCAACCAAGTAGAAATCAAAAAGGCTATTAATGAGGTGCAATAAAAAATGGGGGCGCTAACTGCTAGAATAAATGAGGCAGAAGAGAGAATCAGTAATATAGAAGATGAAATGATGGAAAATAAAGAAGCTGAGAAAAAGAGAGATAAACAACTACTGGATCACGAGGGCAGAATTCAAGAGATAAGCGATACCATAAGACGAAACAACATTAGAATAATTGGGATCCCTGAAGAAGAAGAAAGAGAGAGAGGGGCAGAAGGTATAATGGAGCAAATTATAGCAGAGAACTTCCCTAATTTGGGGAAGGAAACAGGCATGAAAATCCAGGAAGCACAGAGAACCCCTCTCAAAAATCAATAAAAATAGGTCAACACCCCAACATCTAATAGTAAAATTTACGAGTCTCATAGACAAAGAGAAAATCCTGAAAGCAGCTCGGGAGAAGAGATATGTAACCTACAATGGCAGAAACATTAGATTGGCAACAGACCTATCCACAGAGACCTGGCAGGCCAGAAAGGACTGGCAGGATATATTCAGAGCACTAAATGAGAAAAATATGCAGCCAAGAATACTATATCCAGCTAGGCTGTCATTGAAAATTGAAGGAGAGATAAAAAGCTTCCAGGACAAACAAAAACTAAAGGAATTTGCAAACACAAAACCAGCCCTACAGGAAATCTTGAAAGGGATCCTCTAAGCAAAGAGAGAACCTAAAAGCAACATAGACCAGAAAGGAACACAGACAATATAAGGCAACAGTCACCTTACAGGCAATACAATGGCACTAAATTCCTATCTTTCAATAGTTACCCTGAATGTAAATGGGCTAAATGCCCCAATCAAAAGATACAGGCTATCAGACTGGATTAAAAAACAAGACCCATTGATATGCTGTCTGCAAGAGACTCATCTTAGAACCAAAGACACCCCCAGATTGAAAGTGAAGGGGTGGAAAACCATTTACCATGCTAATGGACACCAAAAGAAAGCTGGGGTGGCAATCCTTATATCAGACAAATTAGATTTTAAACCAAAGACTGTAATAAGAGATGAGGAAGGACATTATATCCTACTTAAAGGATCTATCCAACAAGAAGATCTAACAATTGTAAATATCTATGCCCCTAACATGGGAGCAGCCAATTATATAAGGCAATTAATAACAAAAGCAAAGAAACACATTGACAACAATACAATAATAGTGGGGGACTTTAATACCCCCCTCACTGAAATGGACAGATCATCTAAGCAAAAGATCAACAAGGAAATAAAGACTTTAAATGACACACTGGACCAAATGGACTTCACAGACATATTCAGAACATTCCACCCCAAAGCAACGGAATACACATTCTTCTCTAGTGCCCATGGAACATTCTCCAGAATAGATCACATCCTAGGTCATAAATCAGGTCTCAACCGGTACCAAAATATTGGGATAATTCCCTGCCTATTTTCAGACCACAATGCTTTGAAACTAGAACTCAATCATAAGAGGAAAGTCGGAAAGAACTCAAATACATGGAGGCTAAAGAGCATCCTACTGAAGAATGAATGGGTCAACCAGGAAATTAAAGAAGAATTAAAAAAAATACATGGAAACCAATGAAAATGAAAACACAACTATTCAAAATCTTTGGGATGCAGCAAAGGCAGTCCTAAGAGGAAAGTATATAGCAATACAAGCCTTTCTCAAGAAACAAGAAAGGTCTCAAGTACACAACCTAACCCTACACCTAAAGGAGCTGGAGAAAGAACAGCAAATAAAGCCTAACCCAGCAGGAGAAGAGAAATAATAAAGATCAGAGCAGAAATCAATGAAATAGAAACTAAAAGAACAGTAGAACAGATCAACGAAACTAGGAGCTGGTTCTTTGAAAGAATTAACAAGATTGATAAACCCCTGGCCAGACTTATCAAAAAGAGAAGAGAAATGACCCAAATCAACAAAATCATGAATGAAAGAGGAGAGATCATAACCAACACCAAAGAAATACAAACAATTATAAGAACATATTATGAGCAACTCTATGCCAGCAAATTAGATAACCTGGAAGAAATGGAGGCATTCCTAGAGATGTATCAACTACCAAAACTGAACCAGGATGAAATAGAAAACCTGAACAGACCTATAACCACTAAGGAAACTGAAGCAGTCATCAAAAATCTCCCAAAAAACAAAAGCCCAGGGCCAGATGGCTTTCCAGGGGAATTCTACCAAACATTTCAAGAAGAATTAATACCTATTCTTCTGAAACTGTTCCAAAAGATAGAAATGGAAGGAAAACTTCCAAACTCATTTTATGAGGCCAGCATTACCTTGATCCCAAAACCAGACAAAGACCCCATCAAAAAGGAGAATTACAGACCAATAACCCTGATGAACATGGATGCAAAAATTCTCACCAAAATACTAGCTAATAGGATCCAACAGTACATTAAAAGGATTATTCACCATGACCAAGTGGGATTTATCCCTGGGCTGCAAGGTTGGTTCAACATCCGCAAATCAATCAATGTGATACAATACATTAACAAAACAAAGAACAAGAACCATATGATCCTCTCAATAGATGCAGAAAAAGCTTTTGACAAAGTACAGCATCCTTTCTTGATCAAAACTCTTCAGAGTATAGGGATCGAGGGTACATACCTCAATATCATAAAAGCCATCTATGAAAAACCTACAGCAAATATCATTCTCAATGGGGAAAAACTGAGAGCTTTCCCCCTAAGGTCAGGAATGCGACAGGGATGTCCACTATCACCACTGCTATTCAACATAGTATTGGAAGTCCTAGCCACAGCAATCAGACAACAAAAAGAAATCAAAGGCATCCAGATTGGCAAAGAAGAAGTCAAACTCTCACTCTTTGCAGATGATATGATACTTTATGTGGAAAACCCAAAAGACTCCACCCCAAAACTGCTAGAACTCATACAGGAATTCAGTAAAGTGGCAGGATAGAAAATCAATGCAAAGACACCAGTGGCATTCCTATACACCAACAACAAGACAGAAGAAAGAGAAATTAAGGAGTCAATCCCATTTACAATTGCACCCCAAACCATAAGATAACCAGGAATAAATCTAACCAAAGAGGCAAAGAATCTGTACTCAGAAAACTATAAAATACTCATGAAAGAAATTGAGGAAGACACAAAGAAATGGAAAAACGTTCCATGCTCATGGATTGGAAGAACAAATATTGTGAAGATGTCAATGCTACCTAGAGCAATCTACACATTCAATGCAATCCCCATCAAAATACCATCCACTTTTTTCAAAGAAATGGAACAAATCATCCTAAAATTTGTATGGAACCAGAAAAGACCCCGCATAGTCAGAGGAATGTTGAAAAAGAAAAGCAAAACTGGCGGCATCACAATTCCGGACTTCCAGCTCTATTACAAAGCTGTCATCATCAAGACAGCATGGTACTGGCACAAAAACAGACACAGAGATCAATGGAACAGAGTAGAGAGCCCAGAAATGGACCCTCAACTCTATGGTCACCTCATCTTTGACAAAGCAGGAAAGAATGTCCAATGGAACAAAGACAGTCTCTTCAACAAATGGTGTTGGGAAAATTGGATAGCCACATGCAGAAGAATGAAACTGGACCATTTCCTTACACCACACACAAAAATAGACTCCAAATGGTTGAAAGACCTCAATGTGAGACAGGAGTCCATCCAAATCCTAAAGGAGAACACAGGCAGCAACCTCTTTGACCTCAGCCGAAGCAACTTCTTCCTAGAAACATTGCCAAAGGCAAGGGAAGCAAGGGCAAAAATGAACTATTGGGACTTCATCAAGATAAAAAGCTTTTGCAAAGCAAAGGAAACAGTCAACAAAACCAAAAGACAACCAACAGAATGGGAGAAGATATTTGCAAATGACGTATCAGATAAAGGGCTAGTATCCAAAATCTATAAAGAACTCATCAAACTCAACACCCAAAGAACAAAGAATCCAGTCAAGAAATGGGCAGAAGACATGAACAGACATTTTTCCAAAGAAGACATCCAAATGGCCAACAGACACATGAAAAAGTGCTCAATATCGCTCGGCATCAGGGAAATCCAAATCAAAACCTCAATGAGACACCACCTCACACCAGTCAGAATGGCTAAAATGAACAAGTCAGGAAATGACAGATGTTGGCAGGGATGCGGAGAAAGGGGAACCCTCCTACACTGTTGGTGGGAATGCAAGCTGGTGCAGCCACTCTGGAAAACTGTATGGAGGTTCCTCAAAAAGTTGAAAATAGAGCTACCATATGATCCAGCAATTGCACTACTGGATATTTACCCCAAAGATACAAAAGTAGGGATCCGAAAGGGTACATGCACCCCGATGTTTATAGCAGCAATGTCCACAATAGCCAAACTGTTGAAAGAGCCAAGATGTCCATCGACAGATGAATGGATAAAGAAGATGTGGTATATATATATACAATGGAATATTATGCAGCCATCAAAAGGAATGAGATCTTGCCATTTGCAATGACGTGGATGGAACTGGAGGGTATTATGTTGAGCGAAATAAGTCAAACAGAGAAAGACATGTATCATATGATCTCACTGATATGAGGAATTCTTAATTGCAGGAAACAAACTGAGGGTTGCTGGCGTGGGGGGTGGGGTGGGAGGGATGGGGTGACTGGGTGATAGACACTGGGGAGGGTATGTGCTCTGGTAAGCGCTGTGAATTGTGCAAGACTGTTGAATCTCAGATCTGTACCTCTGAAACAAATAATGCAATATATGTTAAGAAAAAAAAAAGAAGATAGCGGGAGGGGAAGAATGAAGCGGGGGAAATAGGAGGGGTAGACGAACCATGAGAGACGATGGACTCTGAAAAACAAACAGGGTTCTAGAGGGGAGGGGGGTGGGAGGATGGGTTAGCCTGGTGGTGGGTATTGAGGAGGGCACATTCTGCATGGAGCACTGAGTGTTATGCACAAACAATGAATCATGGAACACTACATCTAAAACTAATGATGTAATGTATGGGGATTAACATAAGAATAAAAAAAAAGAAAAATGAACAAGACATAAGAAGACAGGAAAATCAAAAAGTAAAGAGGATGAGGGGATGACGAAGATGGGGGGAGAAAATTCATCACTAAGTTAAATTAGCAGCTAAGTCAAGAAGAGAAATACACTGGACTTATTGCCAAAAAGTAAAAGAAAAGATAATAGTTCACCAAGAAAGATGAATGGTTTCTGGCCCTGACACCTAAGAAAAATTTATTTGAAAGCATTTTTATATAAGACGAATTGAGTAACTTTGTGAACTCTGCCCTCAACAGTAGATTTACCAAAAATGCAGAGGGTTCTGCATTTGGCTTTTGGTTGATTAGCTGTTGGTGAAGACTGAGGTCGTGACTTAAGTCATAAAAGAAATTCTCCAGAAAATAAGGATGATATGGCTTGCTATTAGGATGACAAAGCTTACTAGAAGAAAAAAAAGAAAACCTAAACACAATGACATTATGTAATAATGTATATATTATGAAAATGCCATAAAATTTGGGAACAATAGAGAAAATATCACTTTAATTCTGGGTTTCTCAACCTTGGCTCCAGTGACATTTTGTACAGGACAATTTGTTGTTGAGAGCTGCCTTAGGCACTGTAGGATGATTAGTAGAGGTCCAGTAGAGGACCACCCCATACATCCCTTCCAGTTAGTTGCAACAACCAAAAATATATCTAGGTCTTCTCCAAAGTCCCTGGGGGCAAAAATTAACCCTAGGTGGGAACCACTGTTCTAATCATACCAAGTAAATACAATTTCATTCATATCTGAGTAGTCCATGGCAATCTTTTGTCTGTGTTCTATCTACATGTATACATATATTATATTCTGTGTTTTTCATTCGAAGAATGTTGTGGACGGCTAGAGCAGACTTCCGGCATCCGAGAAGGATCCCCAAGGCCTTTGTAAATCCCCAAATCAGTAAATACCACTTTAGATATAACATCTCCCATAATTTTGCTTGAGAATAGAAAGAGGGGGTGAAACTGCTCCAAGGTTCAGACCATGAGCTGTTGGTGAGGTTCATTCAGCAGCTCAAGTATCTGGGTGTCCAGTTTCCAACCTTGCAGCTCACTTTAATCAAATTTGTCTCAGCTACACTACAAATCGGTATAAGTCAAGGGTCCCCAGGGTCTCTCTGGAGTAATTCAAGCAGTCAATCGAAACTCTTCAAACGCCAAGGGACCGCTGTGGATCCCAGGCCCTGGGCTGCAGACGTATAACAGTCCTGGGAAGAATGATGGAGGGCCATGAGCTCTTGCAGGGTAAAGCCTGATAGGGCATTCATTTATGTAAGATAAGGCCATAAGACCTATACATTTTTAAAGGGGTTTGTTTTATAGATAAAAATATTTCAAACTATGGGTAACAGGTAGAAGGGTGAGATTTAGAGGTTAGCATGCAAGCTGGACCCCAGTACTTGATGTTTTGCATCATCTCCAAGGCTCCTAAGACTTTGTCCAGTTATGGAGTGCCTCGGTGGCTCAGTCGGTTAAACCTCTGCCTTCGGCTCAGGTCATGATCCCAGGGTCCTGGCATCGAGCCCCGCATCGGGCTTCCTGCTCGGCGGGAAGCCTGCTTCTCCCTCTCCTTCCTGTTCGTGCTCTCTCTTGCTACCTCTGTCTCTCTCAAATAAATAAATAAAATCTTAAAAAAAAAAAAAAAGACTTTGTCCAGTTATGACCCAGCTCTGGGGCTGCAGACCCAGCCTGGGAAATTCGCTGTCTGTGCAGAGGAAGGCTCTGCAAATCATTTCTGTTCATGGAGGAGCTTGGTGGGCCGCTTAGATTCCGGACCTCAGAGACAATCTGAACATAATCTCAGGCAATGCCATACGTGAAAATACTCTCTGGTGTAGACAGAGCATGTTACAAAGGAAAAGAAAACAGGATTGGAGTAAGAAGATCTTTGTTCCAACAAGGACTTTGCTCCTGACAACCTCGCCTCCCTGAACAGGTGTTTAACTCCTGCCAAGTCCAGGTTCACCTCGGACCCAATACTACCTGGGAAGTCTGCTGGGTTGTGAGAAAGAAATGAAAATAAAGAGCGTGAAAGCATTCTGAAGGCTTTGGAATGCAAGGCCTGTGTGGCAGATTGATGACATCACTAACATCCCAGTGCTCCGAAGTCATAGAAAGTAGGTTCTGAAGGAGCTTTTCACAGGACGATGTAGCAGCTTGGTGCGCTGCTTCCCTCTGGAGTTCTAGAAGGCCAGAAGCAAGGGTGGCTTGCAGACCTGGGGATTAAATCAGAATGTGTTTGTCTTTGTACTCACACCCAGAGGGTAAAATGAGATGATGAAATATGAGGAAAGCTGTTCACAAACTTTTCACATCATTGAAGGCTTTCGTCCCTTCTTGTCCCCACTTACCATGGCCCAACACTTGATGCGGAGGAAAGAGAAAACCACTGCATTTTGTTTCTCTCTGCCACACAAAAGGGGCCCCTCGCAGTCACCTAATGTCCCAGACCTCCAATCCCTCACTTGTCAAACTGGAAATGTGGGGCATGCCTACCTCCTACTGCTGCTGTGTGGCTTCCATTCGATGGTATGTTTGCATGCCATCAAGTGTAAAGCCTTTTGCAAATAGCAGGTATTATTTGGCAAATTTATTGTTCACTATGGGCTTCATTGCGACTTAGAATAAAAAGATGGGCAAGGAATGTCAGAGATATGAGTGAATAAAAAGGAACTCGAGAGTTATCTATAGATTTTCAAGATTTGTGCTGTTTTGTCTCTCTCACCTTGAACTGAAGTTTAGCTGTAAGTTGAAGATCTATTTCACTGCCAGGAAAAAGAAATGTTTACACATCAAAATGGATGAATCCTGATATGTTTTGTGCATAAAAGAACGTCTCAAAAAAGGACACAGAATACAATTCCATTTATATAAAATTCAGGGACACGGGCACACCAATAACTGCTTAGTGGTATGCACTTCTGTGGTAAAATTAGAAATAAAAATGCAGGAGTGGGAACATGTTAGGGAGGGTATAAAGGGTATCTTAAAAGGTACAGAGATGTATTCCTTAATGTGGGATGGTGGGTACAAGTATGACCATTTTATTATTTTCTTTTAAACTTAGTTTAAATTGGGGCACCTGGGCGGCTCAGTCAGTTGAGCGTCTGCCTTCGGCTCAGGTCATGATCCTAGGGTCCTGGGATCGAGCCCCACATCGGGCTCCCTGCTCTGCAGGGAGTCTGCTTCCCTCTCTCCCTCCGCCTGCCACTCCCCCTGCTTGTGCTCTCTCTCGCTCTCAAATAAATAAATAAAATATTTTTTAAATATATAAACTTAGTTTATTTATTTTATTGTTTATTTTTTTAAGGTGTATTTATTTGAGAGAGAGAGAGAGGGTGTGAGGGCAAGCAAGGAGGGGTAAGGGAGAGGCAGAGGGAGAAGGAGAGAGAATCTCCAACAGCTCCCTGCTGAGTCCAGGGCCCCATGCCAAGGTCAGGTCCCCAAGCCAAAATCAAGAACTGGAGGCTTAACTGACTAAGTCACCCAGGCGCCCCTAAACTTAGTTTAAATAACAATAGTTTAATAAGGATATAGTTATTTAAATGGTACATATCAGCATATATGTATATACACACACAGTATCTGTAGTATATTATATATATATATACACTCAGTGTTTATGATATACATAATAAAAATTTTTAAAAAGATTCTCCCGCAATTTAAATTTTTAAAAGATTGGAGAATCTTTTTTTATACTATATTTTTATATTATTATTATCATTTACTATATGTTTATACTATAATGACTATTAAAGTATAGTCATACTATAAAAAAATATATAATATATATTTTTATATATAATAATAAAGATAATATAATAAAGTCTGATTGACATAATTCTTGTTTTTCCTCCTAGTTTGTTGTTCATGGGCCATAAGAAGCCTCATCTTGCACCAGTTCCCCCCTCCCCATATACGCCCCACCCATTAGGGAGGCCTCAGCTTCTCGCATGGGCCCAGCACTTGCTGCCTACCCCAGGGACTTGGCACTGGCTTGGCACCCTACCAGTCTCCCTGGGGCTCCCTACCCAGTCTCTCATCCTTTGGGTCTCAGTTAAACCGTCATTTCTTTTAGGAAGTCTTTCTGATTCCTCTGACGGCGTTCAGTTCTCCTGTGACAAGCTTCCAGAGTTTCCTGCATGTCTCCTTCCTAATATTCATCACACTTGTAAATACTTAATTTATGTCTCTCCAACAGACTGTAAACCCTAGGAAAGCAACGCCACATCTGTTTGGCTTACTGCTGAATCAGTAGTGTCTAGTTAGTGAGCATCTAGCGAGCATGCAATAATATGTGTTGAATGAATGAATAATGAATGGATGGATGGATGCGTGGACGGATGGATGGATAAATGGCAAAGCCAGAGGATTCCCACTGGCAGGTATGAATATGAGAGTATAAAATAAATTTTATCGGCTACACTTTGGGCATTGATTCATCTGCTCTTTTCTAGGAGCTCAATGAACAATTAGCACCAGCTCTAAACAGCTGAAAGAGTTGTCACCAAGATTTACCTTCATTGTATTTAATCTGGTCTAGCAGTTGCTTCTCACTGGTTGCAGTGAGTTGGGGTTGGCATGGTGATGTCACTTTAAATGCCTCTGTGAGGTCTTTCTTTCACTGCTCTGTAAGAAAAAAAATAGCAGGTTCCTCTCAGAGAGGGGCACGGGATAATGTATTATCTGAGTTATCACTGTTCAATCAAAAAGTGCATGAAGGAGCCGCATAATTCATTTGGACAGCAATCAACACGGAGTTATGCAGGTCTCTCATGTAGGTGATGAAACAGCCAAATTCCCTGACAGTGGTGAATTACTCCTCATGTCACTAATAGCGATGCCAAAAGAAGTGTCAAGGCTATAGACATGGAGCATGGGGGGCTCTTCAAACTGCACGAGTAAAAATGTGATATGTTTTATTGCTTTCTTTTAATCTTGATCATTGAGGTTTTAAAATGAAATTACAGGGATGCTAAGCCTAGCCAATGGGTAGGGTGATTCATTTCTACTTGGCAATGGTATTAGGATGGTGGCTCCTGTCCAGGCCACACCTGGGCTGAAACCCCTGTGCCTCACCATTCCGCCACCATCCCCATGGCTCAGCTAGCACCTCAGATCCTAACAAAGGGTGCGTGACATATGGTTTTTTTTTCCCTTTTTCATCCATAGTCAAACAATTCAGCAAGTATATGTCTCTTTCTCTCTCGCAGTTAAAATACTGACCCGATGTAATAAAATCTCTGATTTTTAAAAGCTTTGTAGTGTGAGAGAGAGAGAGGCTGACATGAATTTGAAATCTGGTGATCAGGGAGTGTTTTGAATGGCCTTGAGAACTGCAGGTAAAGCATTAAATTATACGAATATTCTTGTTTAGTTAAACTTTTTAATGTTTTAAAAAGCCCTTCATAATATTATGGATAAGTAAATTCTTGGGCCTGATTTCAATTTGAGTCAAATTCCAACTAATAATGTTACACCCATAAACCTTCTCCTTAACAGCCCATAACATTAAACTGAAAACAGAATTCTTAAAGCACGCTCTTATGCTGTCTATCCATGAAATAAGCATTATGGACTTTCAACAGATGTCTTTAATAGACATTGTTATTAAAAAGAATATTCAGCAAAATAAATTTAGACTGCTAGTCTAGCATAATTACTAAAGGAATACTGCTGCCTGTTCTGATAATCTCATCTATACTTAATTGGGAAAGAAAAAAGTTCTGTGGACATTCTTACCTTTTGGTAGTAGACACGTACTCATTTACCTACCTAGCTCATTATCCCAGATTAGGATTTGTTAGTGCCTTCTCATATGCTCCAGCATAAGCCCTAATTTTCAGGAAATTAAAAGTTGGTCAGAAAAAAGAAAAAGAACTCCAGTTAACAAGCATCAGTCTAAGAGCAAATTCCTTATAAAAATCTTGGGGGGAAATTTCAGCTCTTTTTCAGTTATGAGTGCCAAAAAAAAAAAAAAAAAGTTTGTGGTTTCAGGCACTTTTAAGTTTTATAATTTGAAAATAAGTCAGGCTTTCAGCAGAAAAAAGAAAGTTCCAAGTCCATAATATGGATTAATGCCTCTGGTATGTTTTGAAGATGACACAAAGCTGGTAAGAACAACCAATCTATTTGCTGGGAAATATGCTGTATTGTGCATGAGTATTTCAAAATAACACTATCTGTGCTAGCATTGGATTTTGGTGTCTGCCTTCAGGCCTGTAATATGAAAAATATTATCCACTCTAGTTAATTCGGTAGTAACTGGAATTACATGACATCTCTCATTCTGGGGTATTAAACAAAGGGGAAAATGTCCACTCGTCTGGTCAGTGGTCTGTGTCTTCAGTGGCAGGCTCTCAGGGAGGTGAAGTAGAGGTAAATGGTTATGAGGATGGCCCTGGTATTGTCATTCTTTGTTAACAGAGGAAGAATGTGAAGGGGGATCTTAACCAAGATTATACAGCATATCAAACAGGAAGCTCACGTCTTTCCCAGGTGAGAATATATTTGCATGTGTTAGGCTGTGGCTTCATTGTCTTTACTTAGATTCTCTGCATTGGGGCAGGTCTGCGAGAATGGGGTGGATCAGCACTTATAATTGGGGCGGTCCTGTCAGTAGCTGAGCCTGCATTCGGGAGAAGGGAAGAACGCGGGACTTGGATCAAACAAACCTCCATGTAATCCTTGTTCTGAAACCTATTGGTTGAGTGACTCTGGAAAGCTACCTGACCCTCTCTTCATTCATCTGTAAAATGAGGGGAAAAGAAACATATCCCTAATGAATAGTTGTAGGGGTTATGTAAGGAAGAGAGTAACAATCAAAGGTGGGCCATTCTTCTTCCTCTCCCTTTCTTCTTCTTCCTCTTCTCCATTTCCTCCTCTTCCTCCGCCTCCTCCTTCTTCGTAAGTTCCAAATCTTGCTTCCCGGTAACCTGTAAGTTACATTTCAGATGAACGATCTAAAAAGGTAGATCTTACTATTTTATATATATAGGAAATGGCAAGCAATGAGCCTTTACTTGCAAACATTTTATGAAAGCTGACCACAGAGTTCATTATGTAGGATTCAGAAAACCTGGTTTCTGACCCCAGCTCCACCATTTACAATCTAAGCAAGCTGCCTGAGCCTCTCTGAGCCTCACTTGTTTTTGTTTTTTATTTAATCGGCAACACTGGCTGACAAATCTTACCTACCTCACACAGTTCCTGTGAGGATTGACCGGGAAGATAGATGTGAATACATCTTGAAAACTATAAAACATTTAGTTGAAATAAAATAGAGTATTTTTATAATTTTCATCATGCTCAAAGTCACTTATGATGACAGATTTCTATATCCATAATTTTTCCCTGGAAGTTTACTCATATGTGGAACAATTGTTATTTATTACTCATTTATTAACAGACATAAAATTAGTTTTGATGACAGCCTTTTGCTAACAATAAACCAAAAATGGATTCAGGCTTTAGTAGTGCTGAAGAGCTTTTCTCCTTTTTTGAAAAGTTGAGACTTCACAATGTGTTAGAGCAAAGTTGTTGCTTAATAGCTGTTCTACTAAAGTTCACCAAATCGTACTTGATGTTCTGGCTTTAATTGCTTACACAGAATATTTGCTTTCCACCTGGCCTTATTAAACACACACACACACGCGCGCGCACACACACAAAATTTGCTTTGACCCAAATGGTCATACTAGTATGAGGAGAATAACCATAGAGAAATTCCGTTTGTCTGGAACTTCAGGGCTTCAGGAGCTAATCCCAAGTGACAGAGCTATCGAGACATCTGACCAAGAGAAGAACCTTACCTTAGGAAGAGGACATTTTGTGTAAACATACTGGTTCCTTCGCTGGCAAGGTTGTTTATGCTTAGTCATCGGGGAAGTTTCAGCTGCACTTTGATCAACACGGCTCAGTAATTATCAAGACCTTGACTCCCTACAGCCAAGGTAGAAAACAAAAAGCTTGACCTACTTGTAGCACAGACGCCAGAAGGAATAACTCAAGTTGATGAAATGCGTTCCTGGGGGGATGCCACCCCTTTATCTTATGATCACAACCTAGTACAGCCCCTCTGATAGCAGGTCTGCTCTACCCAAGAAATGGGAATTTTGAAGGTAGACTAGAAATATGATTCAGCTCTCCATGCATTATTCAGTGCCATTCGAACTTCCATGGCTTAATACGCTCACTGTCCACTAATCTTCAAGGAAGCAAACAATGCACGCTGAAGTGTAATCACTGCCCAGTTAGGAAGGTATTGTCTCTCAACTCCACACCCACCCTCATGTATTGGGCTTTATGACGCTGGAGCTGGGACCCTGTAACCCACACTTCTCCTTTGCTAGCAGCTCCATGTTAGGCTCTGGAAATCAAGGGCACTGGAGGGAGCCTTCAAGGCTGGAGGAAAAGAGACTGACTCCTTCCCCTTTGCTCCCTGCTGGCTTGATGTCTGCTACCAGTGGTCAGAGCCCCGGCCCTGCAGCCCCACTTCCTCACTCAGCAGAAGCAGTTCTTTCCCACAGCAGTAAGGGAATCTGCTCCTGAGTTTGCCCAACACTTGCAGAGCCTGCCTATGGTTTCTATCTCCCAACTAGACCCTCACTGATACATCTGCTGACAACCTGAATTCATGGGTTAACATTCCCATATTTTCTGTTCCATAGTAGCTTGTAGTCAACATCTATTGTATTTGGGTGCCCAGAAAACAATCACTTTATTTCGGCAAACCTCCCCAAACTTACTCCCTGCCGACATAGTTTAGGTGGGACTGTCTCTACCCTTCGTTCCAGGGGGAGGCTGGTGGCTCAAGTGGAACACAGGAAATTATTACCTGTACCACCCAGAGTGATTGGTTTAGTGGGCGAACATGTGCTCCAGATGTACTTGAAATCCGTGTCGCCTTTTTAAACGTGCAAGTTACATAGAGCAATAAATGCTCATTCTTTAAAAAAGCTAGCCTAAGTTGTGTGTTTGTCACTGACAAGGTTAAACAAAAGGAGTGAATCTTTAACACTGGTACTTGAGCAGAAATTGGTGGATGTGTTGGTGGGTGGCAGACAACACCATTCAAAACATACACCAGAATGGAGCTAGGAATGGAGGTAGGTACACACCTCTCATGGTCCTCCCCAAGCCTGGAGGCTGGCTGGGACTTTAGTTGCCAACTTCCCCACAGGACTAATTGCATGTGACCATTTGCTGACGAATAGCCAGAGAGCCTTGGGGTAGTGGCTGAGGATTTGACATCTACAACATGAGACCAATAGAACTTTCTAGATGCCACATTCTAATTGATGATTTAGCTTACTTACCTTACATGGTGATGGAGACAAGACTAAAATACTTCCTCATAAGATCTCTAAATATGGCGTATCTGAAACTGATATCTAAGTTAAGACAGAACTAGGAAAAGAGTAGACATTTATTGAAGGCCATTGTAGATAGATGCTGGGCTAAGCAATTTCATTTTACAACCAACTCAGGAAATAATGTGTCATCACCAACTTTTCAAAGATGAGAAAGTGAGGTTTGGGAAGGGTAAGCAACTTGTTCAAGGTCACAAACTAATAGATTCAAATCTAGTTCCCTCTGACATTGGAGTTCACTCTCTCTCTCCACATCAGGAAGGGAAGTCAACATATAGTTTGAAGAGAAAAGATGATTGCTGAAAATGTCTTGTCTCCTACCTTTGTTTTTCCACACCTAAAGCCCTGAAGCAGAAAGGTAGCTGGAAACTTATTCTAAAGCATCACAAGTAGGAATTTACCCTGTGTATTGGGGGGAAGCAAATCCAAAAGCAATCGTACTTGGAATGTTAGAAAAGTCTTAGCTTGTTTCTAGTCTAGCCACAAATAAATAGAGGTTTATCTGGGCAAAATGATTTACTATCATTCATTAGTGTATTTTATACTTCACTGAACTTGGATAGGCAAATTATATAAACATTTTACATACAAGCAAAACATGTCAGATGTCAGGACTCAAAATATGTATTTAATTAAAAAAATACATCTCTTAAAACCAAAGCCCTAAATACATATTAAATGATACCCTAATCTGAAGGTAAATGGGAAATGCCACCTAACAGGCATGAAGTGACCCACATTTACGGGAATACCTCCATTAATGAGGCAAATGCATTCCACCAGCACACTTCAGTGTCAGAAACTTCATTAGTCGATGAAGCAATAACACAGAAGTCCTAAGGACCCATCCAAAGAGGACAGAGAAGAAGTGGGTATGGTGTGAAATTATTAAATATTAACCAAAATTATATCAAGTAGGCTGCCAGAAAACAAGATCCTGGAAGTTCTAAGCCAGGGAAAGGATTAAGAGGGAGCAGGACTCCAAGGGCTCATCTGCGCTGAGGCACAGAGGTGGGAAAAGGTTTGCAGGAGAAGTCTGCGGAGCAGCGTGGACTCAGCCTGATTGGGTCACTCCAGCTGCCCCTGGAAGGGCCTCGAGGAGCTGGTGTGGAGCCCACCTGCACAAGTTCCTGCAAGGACACAGAGTATCTGGAGAAAAGAGATGACGGCCCCTCCGATCCCCCAAGAGCCCCAGACCCACCAAAGGCAAGCTCAGGGTTGGAGTCACATGTCCATGATTTCATTGCGTTCCATGTTATTGCCCCATTGACCCTCAAGGCCTTTTATAAAAGGGTATTCTCTAGGCTCCTAAGGGAGGTAAGATTTATCAGCCAATGTTGCCGATTAACATTCCTTATTCCATTAGAATTCAAAGACCAAGTACGTTCACCTGGTTGAGGTTCCGCATTGACTGAAAGAGTCGCTTATCAATGAATAAGACCATCAGTATATGAAAATGACACTAATCACACCTTTTTGTTTCCTCTCAAAGGCAAGGAGGTGGGGGGCGGGGGGTGGTTGACATAGGGCAGCTGCAGGGACGGAGGAGGCAGCCACGGGGCTATGAGACTCAGAAACGAGAGGCTGGGGAACCCCTACATTTCTGCTGATTTCTTATTTCTACCATAAACCAGGCAGGACAAACACGCTCCATTCACTGAGGTATTTTTGTCCCGTGCAGCTGTGTGGCTTAGCAGGAGATTTGCTGTTGAGCCATATGACTCATGCCAACTTGCCGCATATGATTTATGAAGACTTAAAGGGAAAGCAAACAGCCAGCTTTATTATGAAGGAGCGTCATTTCCAGAGTATTTGTTCATTGAGGATCGGGCCTTGCTTGCTCTCTGAGTGAGACAGTGAGTCGGCCTCAGCCAGGGTTGGGCTGGAGGACGCCCTCCTGCTCTCCTGCTCCCCACTTGCCCTAGTCCCAGCTCACGTGAGGACACCTCTAGTCCAAGAAGAGAACCGGTGTCCGTAGCCAGAGCTTCTGTGGCCTTCAGCTGCCACAGGAGGCTTACTGACTCTGGCCAAACCCCCCATCAGACGTGTCCCTTGGGGCTGAGACTGCTTCCCTCAAAGATGGAGTCTGCAGCCCAATGCATGGGGAGGGGAGAAAGGTTGAAAAGGGACCATGTTTGGCTAGTTTACAGGCTGGCCGCTCCTGTCAGGCTGCCTCTCTGCCTCGCCGATTAGGAGACCATCCCCGGCTGATTTTCTGAAATGCACCACGGAGAGCATTTCAACAAGGCATTTCCCCAGGCTTACCCCAGGCTTTCTACAGCAGGGGGTGGGGGGTCGGGGTTCAGAAAGGAAAGGGCTAGGATCTCTTACTCTCAAAGGTTTCTGACTCCTACCTCGGAAACTTTCCAAGCTGGATTTGATGGGTCTTGTCTTTTCTTACTTTCCCTCCCTGTTTCAGCTTTCCCTTTCAAACAAGGCCAGGCCCACATTTATTCCTTGAAAAATGGGAAAATCAGACCAGTTGATAGCCCGGCTTTGTGGCTGTAACACAGAACACTGCTTAGTGATAAGGTAGCTTGGCTAAGAAAGCAACTTTGGTAATATCCTGTTTATCTCCTTCCAGAAATGCTCTGTTACCCACCGATACCCTCACCACAATGGGGCAGAATAAAAGTTCATAAGAATTTGTGAATAGGGGTGCCTGGGTGGCTCAGTTGTTAAGCGTCTGCCTTCGGCTCAGGTCATGATCCTGGGGTCCTGGGATCGAGCCCCGCATCGGGCTCCCTGATCTGCAGGAAGCCTGCTTCTCCCTCTCCCACTCCCCCTGCTTGTGTTCCCTCTCTCGCTGTGTCTCTCTCTGTCAAATAAATAAATAAAATCTTAAAAAAAAAAAAAAAAGAATTTGTGAATAATAACATGGTCAAAGAGTTTGCACTCTAGATTCTTCGATTGTAAATTAAATTGTGAGAAGCTCAGGATAAAGTTTGTATTCATGTGGTCTAACTTGTTAATAAGATATATAGTTGATCTTATTCCCGTGCAAGAGGAGAATAAAGCAGATTTGGAAATTTTCTTTCTTTTTTTTTTTTTTAAGATTTTATTTATTTATTTCACAGAGAGAGACACAGCGAGAGAGGGAACACAAGCAGGGGGAGTGGGAGAGGGAGAAGCAGGCTTCCCGCTGAGCAGGGAGCCCACACGGCGGTGTGGGGGGGGGGCTCGATTCAGGACCCTGGGATCATGACCTGAGCTGAAGGCAGACGCTTAACGATTGAGCCACCCAGGCGCCCCTAGATTTGGAAATTTTCTAAAAAAGGAACATGAAATGATAAATTTTAAATATGGAAGGTATCTTCCAACTGCCTGCAAGGTTTTTATCTTAAACTGGAAAATTTAAAAAAAATAAATAAAAGTTTTGGTACAATGCTTTCTTTTCCAGCAAAAGTGTCAAATATCCTCTCCTTTATTTCCCTTGGTTGTGGTCAGTTTGGGTACAGTGCTCCCGGTGTAGCTTTTGGTTTCTTTGTTTAATTTTTGTGTGGTCCGGTCCCTGCCCCCACCAACACACACACACCAAGGACCCGAACAATTGGTTACAGGTAGTTGCTGTAATCTCTCCCCCTGGAAGCTTTGAAGGTGCTTCCCGCTGCATCAAAGTCCTTGATGGCTCCCCGCATCTCTGCCCAACTTCAAAGCCTCCCTGCAGGAATTCGCAGTTAGTATACTATGTAGTTCTAAAGGAGCTATTACTCTCTATTTATTGTGCAAATTTTTATGGAGATGCCCTGGTATCTTTCTTGACTCACTACTTAGTCTCATAGTAGCCATGATTAAGAACTGTCTCGAAGGGGGTGCCTGGCTGGCTCAGTAGGTGAAGCATGTGACTCTTGATCCCAGGGTTGTAAGTTCGAGCCCCACGTTGGGTGTAGAGATTACTTAAAAATGAAATCTTAAAAAAAAGAACTGTCTCAGAAAACGATCTAAAGGAATAGGTTAGGGCCAGACTGCCTGAAACTAATCCTGCTGACTCTTGTCCTTTCAATGTGTGCGATACCACGCCCTGTTCAGGGCACTATAAGGTTCTACCGGCTCCGTAGTTGGGGAGCTTTCCCTTAGCGAGCCTAAAGAAAGCGAATTAGTTCTGACTCAAGTTGTGGTTAAAGACAAAAAAAAGTTTCGTCTTTTACAAAAATTATCGGTAGAGGATTCTGAAAGGAACAGAAGTCCTGGGATTTGAGAGCAAATAGATGCTGTGAGGAGGACAGCCTGTCTCATAGAAATGTCTGCAATGCTAGAAAGGTTCTGTAATTCTGTGCTGTCCAACACCGTAGCGCCTAGCTACACGTGGCTGCTGAGCCCTTGAAAGATTTCTAGAATGACCGAAGAACGGAATTCTCAGTTTTGTTTAATTTTAATTAATTTCCAGCGTTATAAATGGTCAGTGTCTATTGTATTGAACAACATAGTTCTAGGAGTGACCGCTGTGTGTTACGTGTGTGGGTAGAAAATCCAGGACTTCAGGTGGAGAAAAGAGGACAAGGAAGAAAAGGTATTGCCTCCTTGCATCTTCCGGGGAAAATCCTTTTGACCTGTTGCAGTAATAGCTCCACCCAGGCAATAAGGAGAGCCTAGCAATCAGACCTAAAAAGAATAGTGTCATCATCATTTATTTTCATTAATCATTAGGGAACAAGGCTGCGGTGCCCACATACAGACTGGCACTTCCCCGCATTCACGCCTGATTGATGGCATTTCAAGTAATCTTGTGGTAGGCAGTGGACAAGAGGGAAGGGTAATGAGATTGCCTCCTCATTTAGCAGCCCAAGCCAATAATGTGTCATTGTGCGTGGCTGTCACTCTTACCCATCCAGGGTGCTCTGTACCAGGTAGGACACCCGCTCTTTCAAAGCGACATAAATCGGGAGTTTGTACAAGTGGAGCGGGGTCATCAAGAGGCCACGGGAATCTCAGGCCTGTCCACTTGTCTGATCCGGGGCCTTGACATTGTTCCCTGAGCTGGCAAAAACTTGGGATTCGGAATCCTCTGCCGGGTGCGCCGAGCCCCATGGATGAGGCAGGGAGGAAGGAGACAGGAGAATGGCCACGTATGTGAGAGAAGGTCCCTGCTGGTGTGAGGCCCCGGAGTTTCCAAACACAGCAGCAGGGAAGACGGACCCCCAACCCCCAGTTCCCACCCCACCCCCCACCATGTTCACTTTCTTGCTATGTCCTAATTAGAAAACACAGAACGTATAAAAAACTAGACATTAATCAGTTGTTCTCCAAACAGGAAAAAAAAAAAAAAAACAAAAAACCGTTAATTAACCCACAATTCACTTCTGTAAAGTTGTCTTTCTTTTTGCTTTGCCACACGAAGTGGCGTCTGGGCACAGCCTTTAGCAAAGGCACTGAAATGCGGCCCCGCCGCTGCAGGACTTCCCAGTCGGGAGAGATCTGCCGTCTTCCTCGGGAATTCTTTTGTTTTTCCCTGTGGTCAGCTGCTACAAAGATGCCGTCCGTTGAGATGAAACAGGCGGAGGAGTGCTGTTCCCTGCGTCAGCCAGGCACGCTCCTCTAAATCCAGGGTTCAGCAGGTACAGTTAAAAAAAAAAAAAAGTCCGGGGGCTGTTGACAGAGGGGCCCAGACTGTTGGCCCCCTGGGAACAGGAGCAGGGGTCCTGGGAGCGCAGACCCGGTTCCCCGGCGGCGCGGGCAGCAGCGCGGCCCTTTCTTTCCGCCTGTCCTCACCCCGGCCCCGCTCCTCCCCTTTCCCGGCTGCACCCGGGCTGCCGTCTCCATTGTTCCCTGCGCCCGGCAGCCGGCGTGCGGCCAGGCCCGGCGCAAGCCCCGCAGCCAGCAACGTCCTCTGAGCCGCGGCGCGTCCTCACGAGCAGCTGCTCGGGGCTGTGGGCCGGCCAGCCCCGCGGCCAAGCGGCCTGAGAGCCCGAGCGCCAGCGAGCCACCGGCCTGCTCCCGGCAGCGGCCCGATCTCCCTGGGAAGAAGGGGGAGCAGCCCTGCGCCCCTCTTCCGCGGGTCCGACGGGCAGTGGGTTCCCCGGTTCATAGGAAGGTGCCTGCTCTGTCACCTGCAGCTGCCCTTGCCCTGCCGGCCTGTTGTGGGGGCTGGCGCCATCTCAAGCAGGAAGGGGGGGGTGGGGAGGGGTCCTAGGCCCCCCTCGGGGCGGCATTCGCAGGAGGAACCCAGGCTTCTGGTGGGCATCCCAGCTGACAACAGTTCTCGGGAACATGCACAGAGACGGGGGCGGGAAACCTGCCCTGGCCTCAGCCAGCATGAGGCAACAAGACTCCCGATGTGGCTTTAAAGAAAATACCACCGGCAATCCAAACAAGGCTAACTTAACCTCTGTCAGGAGAGCAGTGTGTGGGCAAGAGAGCCGAGGATCTGCCCATGCCCCGCCTCGGAGCTGTGGGTTCATTTTGGGGCCTCAGTGATCTTTCAGGCTTGGCTACAAGGATGACTCTGATCCAAAATTAGGCTTTGAACGTGTAACACAAAGCTCCCCGCCCCACCTACCGCCTCTCTCTGCCCTCTGCCGTTTCTTCCGAGCCTGGCTCTGCGCCAGATCTGGCCCTTCTCGCTCCTGGGGGAAGGGCACGGCAGGGTTCTGCATGCAGCCAGGGCTCTGGGGTGGGTGAGGGGGCACGGCACGATGCAGGGAAGAAAGGGAAGACTGATAGGCTTGGGAAGGGCACCCTAGCCTCCAATCCCCCACGCCATCGCGCCAAAGCTGGGGAAGACCACGCAGGTGGGAGGGCAGACGTGCCACGTTGGCGGCCCGCGTGGCTTCTGCCCACCTGTGCTTTGCAGCTCGGGCTCCTAATGGGCCTCGGGCAGCAAGCGAGCCAAGCCGGGCCGGGCCAGCTGCTCTGTCGTGCCCAAGAGCAGCCTCGGAGGTGGGGAGCAGCTGGGAGTCTGCCGTTGAAAAGGAGCTGCTCATTTTCCAGGGCAATTTCCCAGGGATGCCGGCCCTAGCAGAAGCCGCTCAAGTGGGGCAGACAGGGAGCATCGTTGAGAGGGTTCCTTCTTTCTGTCTGAGCGTCAGCAGCTGTCACGTTGGGGTTCCCCTTGGCAGATTTCTTTGTTTCGCTGTTTAAAAATCTCAGGAGAACTCTCTTTGCAGAGTGGTACCGGGCAGGGGATACTTCCTTGCAAGGAACTGTAATAGCAACCTGTGCCGGCCAAGGGCACGCCAAGGGCACGAGGAGACCCGAGGTCATCAATGAATGTGTGTAAACCACGGAGTTCGTGCCTCATCAACTGTAGCTTTTCTGTGTTTCTGCATCAGTCTCTGATGATCTTGGCAATTTAATTCCCCCTCCAAAAAGAAAGACCAGTTTAAAGTGCTCTTTTGGTGTTCAACCCCTGCTTTCCGTTCTGATTCTTAAGCCTGCATACACTTTAGAAGCACATACAAAGCAAACGCATGACCGTAATAGCATCACGATGCGGCTATTTCGGCCTGAGTATTACCTGTGCAGCTTGACTGGCTCCTCCACTTAGAGCAGTCTGGAGGTCCCAGTGACTCAGTAATGTGATTTTTGGCAGGTTTTTCTTCGGGCTTGTGATGAGGAACAGGCTTAACAAGCAAACAGATGTGTCTGGGTTCTCGTGTTGCTGAACCCTTACTTGAGAGCATCAGGGATGAGCGTGTGGCCTCAGAGGGCCCCGCTCCCCCGAGAAGGAGTGTGCAGACAGACCCCTCCGCCCTGCTGTACCAGCAAGGAGGAAAAGAGACACAGCAGAACAGCCATTGAACAAAGTTCAGCCTTCAGGATTATCCAAAATGAAGTTGAGAGGGACAAGCTCCAGATTTTGAGACGAAAGACTTAGATTATTTTCACAACTCTGCCCCTAATTATCCGTGTGGACTTGGCAATCCACTCACTTCTCCTAGTTTAAGTTTTCTCATTAGTAAGGAAACGCATTCTGTGGGTGAAAAGTAACCTAGTAGGAATATTAACGGCCTTGTGCGCTCCTTGTACGTGCCTATGCTTATCTATTATTTAAAGGAAAATTGAGGTCCAGCCACTGAAGTGGGTTTCATGGAATACCATTCACTGATATGTGAAGAAATGCAAACACTTTTTCAGGGCAGAAGATCATCTTTTTGTTTAAAAAAGATATTTTCTGTAATGTTTAGACCATCAGATGGGGGTTTATTTTACTACCTAAAGGGAGGCATGAGTCTTTCAGGCTCCTTCTAGCATCTCCCAGGGCTTTACAAAGACGTTCATGACACGCTGAGAGCAAGGGATCATGTATCACTCTTTCCACCAACAGATGGAGAAACTGAAGCATAAAGAGGTGAAGCAAGGTCACTGAGGGAGCAGGTGATGGACTGACTTCTGGTCTCTTGATCCAAACCCTGCTCCACTTTGTCTCTCTCGTAAACAGCCATCGATAACTTCATTTCCAGGCCCAACACGGCAAACGAGGGCCCACGGTGTGCAAAGCATTTGTGTGCAAACAGGATCTCCGCTATCCTGGGCAGAACACAGAGCCCTGAACAGAAGTAGAGTGGAAAGAAACAATTGTTACCACAGGAGGCAGAACCTCCATCAAAGGCCAATCTCACAGCGACAGGGCAGAAACAAGGAAGTAATGAGTGGGAAGCTCATTATCATCCATCAACCTACCACTAACATATCAAGATCATCCAAACCTAATGGCAGGACCTCCTAAACATTTACTTTCTTTAAAAACCTGCCTTTGACACTATACTTCTACATCGAGATTTTCCTTCCTTAATAGCAGAACTGTGCAGAGAAACAGCCTGATGACAAAATATGAAAATTTCAGGCTAATGTTCATGTGTTGTGAGAATGCATATCATCATGTATCAGTCAGCCAAATGCTCAGGTTGACTGAACATTCCTATTTAAATTAAGGTTGTGACCCATTTTCTTTTTACATCCTGTATACTCAAACACACACCTTACTGTTTCAGGTTTTCAGCCTGGCTCTGCCACTCGCTAGCTTTGCGATGAAGAGCTTTAGGCAAAAGCTCTGAGCCTCAGTTTCCTCCATGGTAAATGAAGCGATCATGCCAATCTCACATTTTTTTTTTTGCTAAGACAAATTGACTTCATGTTTATAAAAGTATTGAGCACAACTCCCAGTTCACAGAGAGTGCTTAGTAAATGCTATTTCCTTCTTCTTCATCTTTGAATATATTCCTTATAAAGTGTTTTAATTTTTGGAAGTCCTTTCCTATATATTGCACTTAATTCAGATGGTTAAGGAACATGTAGTGATCCCTTTCAAATATGTGAAAAAACTCGATCTCTGAGAGGTTAAGCGATTTGCTCAGAGTTGCACAGCAAATTCATGCAGGACTAGAAGCCTGGCACCTAGTCCTTTGATCTTTCCAGAAACTTCTGTCTGTTGCAGCCATTGCCTCCACGCGAATGAAAGCAGCTGGTGTATAGTCCACCCCAAACCAATTCCAGATCTTCGGTGACTCCTCCCGGCCCTCCCTTCCCTGAAGCCCCCGCTCCAATCCCATGTCACTCCTCAGGAACTTCCCTCTTCCCCCACCTGGGGCTGGATGTTCAGGGACTAATAATCTACATGGCATATGAGTTGAAACGAATTGGGAGGGAATGTTCTTTTAAATGAAAGAGTTGGATTAGACACCACCATACACATTATGTTGTTAAATATCTACAGCATGATAAAATCATCCCAAATGTCACCAATCCCTGGGGGACTTATTAATAATTAAGCATTTTTAGTTCACTTAGGAATGCAGATTCCATTTAACAAGAGAACGTACATTAAATATGTCCATTATATTGCAGCTTGCAACAGAATATGTTAGAGATCGCAGCTGGGTTTCTCCAGGACAGATGACAAAGTTAATGCAGGGATCAGTCTTTTCTAAAGGCAGCATGTAAGAGCCAAAAGCAGCATCCTGGATTGGTTTATAGGGTTTGTGTTTATTAGAAGTGTTTATTAGAATGACTAATAATGGAAGAGAGCCGACTTGGCAAGGGTTCGGGGAGAGCCAGGAGAAGCCCAAAGGAAATGGGATGATCTCGCAGAATATAGGGCAAAGCAGAGACCCAGGGCCGGCAGTGGTGTGAATCATCTACCCCACACTGTCGTTGTTCAGGTTTTTAAGGACCGGAATAGGCAAAGAAGGTGTCCTTCTATATGTTCCACTTAATGGGAAGGCCATTTATGTTTTTATTTAGCTTACTCCCAAAAGATACATGGCCCTGGTCCTACACACACACACACACACACACACACACACCCACTTTTCTTTCAAAAGCAGTTTTCTTTATTTGTTTTGCTTTTAAAAGATATCTGATTCTCTCTCTCTCTCTTTTTTTTCTTCTCTATTTCCTGGGCAAAGTCAGAATACTAAATATCTTAAAAGAAAAAAAAGGGAAGCTTGCAAATAGGTTGCCAATCTTCTTTGTGTCTTTCAGAGATGAACTGGTTTGTTTTTTTTTCCCTAGGCCCACCAAAGACGGTCCCTTTTGAAGATGGTCAAGGGGGAGAGAGAGAGAGAGACAGAAACAGAGAGAGAGTGAGAGAGAGAGAGAGAGAGAGGTGAAATCTGGGGAAATTGGTTGATCCAGCCTTTAGTCCTGGGGCTCTTCTAACTAGCTTTGCAATGTGTGATCTTTTGGGCATGTTATTTAAACTTTTTCTCTAGGTTCCTTTTCCTACCAGTAGGAGTTTTCATGATCTAGAAAACCCTTCCAGCCTTAACGTACCCGAAATCTAGGCTTGAAGCAGGGAGGAGCCTCCCTCCCAATGATACCTGAAGAATTTTGCAAACTTTTAGCAGAAAAGGATTGTGGATAAATTTTTCCACGTCCTTGTTTCCTGTATTGAGCTACATGCAAATCGTGCTGCTCCTTTACTCCCTCACTTAAAGCACCTGCCAACCTAATAAAAGAGCCATAAATTTAGTCATAAGGGCCCCAACAAAGAAGGATCCTCTCCTGACCAAGGGAGGTCACTGGGACAGGCTGTCACCAGGAAGCAGAAACCACAGGGAAGATTGTTGTCATGTCTCTTGTAACCAACCCGGGTGCCGCAGGACTCGGCAAAGCTGAGAAGTAGCAGGACTTAATATGGAGAGCGGACTTGGCTTGTTTTGCAGCCCCTTCACTTTCATCCTGACGTCACTAAGGTTCAAGGTGCAGCTAGGGGACTTCTGGGCTGAAAAAGGTGTGTGTATGTCTACAGGAATCATTCCCCAAGAGTCTCTAAAACCACTACTTCCTGTTGTTGGATATAGGGTCCGGGCAGGTGGGCTGTTGAATAGAGATTCCCACCCAACTTTCAGGAAAGAATGGACATGGACAGAGAGGAATGTGAGCAGGAATGGGGGAGAGAGCAGGGAGGGCACAGGATGCTATTTATCATAGAGCTAGCAGCCTTGGGAGAAGCAGAGGAGGAGGGGCTGAGTTTCAAAACAAGTTGTGGACTTAGAGACTGTAAAAATGGTGGAGAAAAGATGACTTAAAGGTTTTCTTTCGCCACTGGTTTACTCCTGCTAATAACCGACCTGCCCAAATCGCATTTTACATCCTCTTTTCACTCTTGTCCAACCCCTGGCGGAGATACTCACAGGCAACAAGCCACGGGAACAGACAGGATATGAAGAGGACAGACTGAGGGCTAAACAACGAAGTCAGTAGTCAGACTACTGATTTGATACTGATACTGAAAAGTCTGCACCGTTCAACACATTAGCCCCACGCCATAATTGGGTAGTTTCATTAAAATGAAATGAAATTAAAAATTTAGCTCTTCAGTTGCACTGGCCACCTTCCAAGTGCTGACTAGCCACAGGTAGCTAGTGGCTACCATAGTGGGCAACCCATAGAGCATTTCTCTCATCACAGAAATTTCTATCAGACACCTCTGCCAGACCCTCGGCCATCAGGGACTAATAACAACATTTATGGAGCCCCAACAGAATACCAGGCACAACTGTTGGTGTTTTATGCCTATTATTTTATTAATTTTCATAAAATCCGTGAAGTATTATTATTTGCATCTGACAGAGGAAAGAACTGGTATTAAACATTCTTAATAATCTGCCCTTCGTGTTCAGTAGTAAATGGCAGAATATGAGCAGGGACCGGTTAATGGCAAACTATCATATGAACTCCAGTTTCCTGTGAGGGGCCTTAAAGACTGACAATAGAGCTAACATTTATTAAGCACCTACTACTAGGTGCCGGGCAGTGTTCTCATAAGTAACATACATAAACGGCAGGGACTAACCTGTGGCTTCCAATTCCAATCTTTGTTTGCAGGGCCAGTTGCTCTTTCTAGATGGGCTCTCTCTGGGAGCCAGCTGTCAGATGTCTCTGCTCAGAAGGATCAGCTCCACTTCACCTTGTGGTTGGCCAGCAAGGTCTGTTGCTTTCTTGGCCAAACTGTCGTCACTAGAAGTCATCACAAAAGTCATGCTCAAGCAGATCTTGAAAGGAGTCCTTTGGCCTACTCCTTGGACTTGTCCCACCTCAGCTCATCACAGGGCAACTTTAAGAGCATGCTATTGACATTCCTTTCTTGACATTTGGTTGGCCCAGTAGAGATCCCTTCAGTCCTGGTGAGCTGGCTGCATTCCAGGCATGTTAGTGAATCTGTCTTATCCCTTAATATGAAGCAGGTCTAGTAGGTGAACCTCATGAGCTGGCTCAAGAAGTTGGGTGTGATATTTGCGGTGGTGGTCTCTAGATTTTTTTAGTCTGGTCTAGAACGAAGTGCCATATAAATACCATGCTCCACCTGCCAGCCTCATTAAGATAGCCTGAAAATTTTTTGGCTTATTTTTCTACTTCTTTGATACCTTTAGAGCATTACTGCTATCTGAGAAGCAAAATCCAATGGAGGTTTTCTCTTTTACTTTTCCGGTGAAATTCTTTTGACTACCAGTGGGATTTCATTGCATGGGTTAGCATTTAATCCTGGTCAGCTCTTTGACTTTTCACACCCTTAGCAGTATTATAACTCTGCAGTATGGTCCAAAATCCTTTGAAGACTGTTTCAGGTAGGGTAGCTTAGCAGTCACCAGATCACTTCGTAAATGGCTTTCAGAGAGAGTCGCCTATGAGTTGTCAAGTTGGACATACCTCCCTAACACCTTGAAATGTAGGTTTCTTGATGTACTCTGAAACAAATACCCAACCCAGTCAAACTATTAGTGGTGTAGACTGGCTGTGGGGAATATTTTCAAATAAGTGGCAGAATCTTTATGGAATCCCATTGACTTTCTATAGTCAGATCAATAATAGGCCATGGGTAAGTCAACTCACATTATCAAAGACTCTTGTAAACTTGGTGGATACGTGTACTTCCTCTCCGTGAGGTACCACAAACACTACAGGAAAGTCACTCCCACCTCACCACTCTAGCCCAAACACACAACTGTCTTTCAAGGGTACAACTGACCTTATTGTGCAATTGTTGGTTTGCTAGGACACCGACATGAATTTTGCTACAATAGAAAAGTGTGGCAAGTTCACAAGGGCTGTCTTATCATTCTCATATTTTTTTTTTCTCCTAGAAAAGAATGATGAACTTGAAATCCTGCTGTATGTCCTTGGCACTCCACATAATAAAGAAAGGTAAATACAGCTATCTAAGTAGCTTCTTACATTTCAACTTGAAAACTTCCTCAGGTGCAGGCCCGTGACTACAATTCATGATTCCAGCTCCAGTTTCCTTGTTGGAACAAATTCATATTTTTTAACCTAAACTGGCATGGATACTCCAAGACAGAGTACATTCCCTCTCGTGGAGAGACTCAAGTACAAGGTGATTGGCTATTTAGAGGGAGTATTGTGAAGGGGATTTAAAAACTGGTCGGGTGGCCAGACTAAATTACCCAATCAAAACCTGACAAGCTAAGATTTAGCATGTTCCCTAGTCTGCAAATTTCTATATCCAGAATGTTCTACTCTTTAAACACATCACGCTTTTTTCGTCTCAGGGTCTTTGCCCACACTGTGTTTTTTCCTGGAATATCAACACGTGGCTAGAGTGAGTATGTTGAACAATTTATTGTTCAGATGTTGATTTAAATGTTTTCTTCTGAGAAAAGTCATTACTAATCCCCCTATCTATGCAGGCACGCCATGTTATTCTCTATGTCTGAATCCATTTAAATTTTCCCCCAGAATGTACGCAGTTGTGAGTCTACTTAGAATTGTTTGTGGGTTGATTGCCAGTAGACTCATAAGGAGGGATCCATGTCTGTTTTATTCATTAATATATATCTGTGCTTAGTATAGAATAGACATTTAAACAATTGTTGAATGTGTGACTGAATGAATAAATATTAAAATCAGATTAAATTTATTTATAGAATCTAAGCTACAGAATTTTTGACCTGGCAGACATGTTTAGAGACACTCCACTCCATCGTTTATCAGCGAAACATAAATACCCTCAGTTTCTTCTTTCCTTTGCCCTGTAAGATTGGTAGCTATGTAAATTTCTAAGCACTATATAATAGCTATTTTTGATTAGGTTACACACTGGGACTTGTGTACCGTCCAATTAGAAATCCCAGCAAAAGAAAAAAAAAGTGTTGTGTTTGTTTGTTAAACAATATCCAGAGTTTGGATGATACCGATAGTCTACCAGTTCCTTCCCAGTTCATATGAAACAACCTTATCATCCTTCGGACTCCACATACCTCCAGCTTGTCTGACCTGAGTGGGTGGATCCTTGAAGCCGTCCTCTGCTCCTGTGGGTGGACAAGGACCCTGCCCATCTGACTCGTGGTCACCATGGTGACCTCTCCAGGTGGGGGCTGGTCACATTAAATATGATAGGACCAAAGTAGAAGGCACCAGTGACCAGATGCATCAGGAACAAAGAGGGAGGAAAGCAGGGTCCTGAAAATAGAAATCACATCAAAAAATAGATGACGAGTTGATAATGCCTCGAGGCCTTTGTTCAGGAACACTCTGGCACTATAAAGGGAAGAATGACAGCACCATATTCTTCTGTGAAGCATGAGTTGGTTTTTCTTCAAGAGTTCTTCCCAAAGAAGGCCTTGTGGGCTGTGGCTAACTCTGTTTTCCATTTTTATCTAGATTTGTTCTTTAACGCAAATGTTATTCTTTTTCCAAGGATTGCTGTATCATCACATTAACAATAAGACAAACAAACTTGACAAAAATTCACTGGAAACAATAAGTGTGGTAATTGCATATTCTTGTCTTAGGTATTCCTTTCTTGTTCTCAATTAAAAGCAGTTCCAGCAGTTGTGTATGCAGTATCATTTGTTCACCTTAAATAAATACTTTTGAATCTAAAAATATAGCAGAAATAAAACTTTCTGAAAAAAATAAAAAACTGAAACTTAGAATCACATCAAAAATAAGAAATGGATTTTTAGGGGATCAGGATGGCTTTCAAGAGGTGGAGGTTTCCTGACAAGCCAACACTGTTAGGGCCCTAGATCTAGGGAGTGTAAGGATTTGTACAAAACAGCCTCAGACCTCTGAACGGTAGAGATGCCCAGTCAGATACTGGGATTTGCTTAGACTTAACAAAATTATAAGTTCACTATACTCACTGGCAGGTATTTCATGAAAGAACAGGATCTCAAGTTGCATTTGGTCAGCTCAAGGCTATTACCTAGTAAATCACTGTAATTCATTCTGCTGAAATGAAACATGTGATTCCTAACGATGACTAACAGTGGAAAAGTATGAGACCCCTACTAGGCAGAGTCGGGGCACAAGACTGAGTCCGCCACTTAGGGGCACGGCCTCAGCCACACGTTTCTGTCTACAGATAACTGACAGAAATGACCAGGAGACTTCAGGAAGAAGCAAAGTGACCTGACCACTGGAACTTTCATAGTTACATGAAGTAGCCTGGTTCCACACCCCTCAGGACATGGTAACCTGTCTTTTCCCACCCGACCTACAGGCTACTCAGCAGCAGGCTTCTAACATGAGGAGTGAAAAGATCTGACATAGCTTCCTTTTCTGTGCTCACATTCCCCCCGCGACATGCTACAACCAGCACAGCGGAACAGACACACTCATAATAAGACCAAAAAGCAGCGACAGTGCTGGCGATTTTATACCTGGGCCAAGTGCCAGAACCGGCCATGGGGAGGAGGGGCAGGGAGGGGAGGGAATGCCCTACCCTCAACCCTTCTCAAAAACAAAGGTTAAGGCTACTAGTAACTCAGTCCTGCTGGGAGACTCTAGCTTGAGCTTTCCCCCCAGATCCTTTGGAGGTAAGGGGGCCTTCTGATGAGGTCAACGAAGGGCTTTTAGACTCAGACATGTCTATGGAACTGTATTCACAGAAGTGAGGGGGCAGGACCCTCACTACCCGCCCCACCTTAGCCGATGGAAACCCTATGGCTCTCCTGAATGTTGCTGAATTAGTCATCTAGTACTAATACATCGAATACAACATCTCTACCCTTCAAATAAGCCTAAATTTTTATTTATTTATTTATTTGTTTGTTTGTTTATTTATTTATTTATTTATTTGATCACACACAGTTTTTCTGTGAGTCAGGAATTCAGGGATGGCTTAACTGTGTGGTTTTGGTTCAGGGTCTCTCATGTGGCCAAGATGTGAGCCAAGACTGCAGTCATCTGAAGGCTTGATTGGGGTGAGAGGATCTACTTCATCCAAGATGATGCCCTCACATGGCTGGCAAGCTGGTGCTGGCTGATGGCAAAAGGCCTGTTCCTTGCTACATGGAGCACTCCATAGAGCTGCTTGAGTATTCTCATGACATAGTGGTCAGCTTTCCCCACAGTGAGTGCTAGAAGAGAGAGCCAAGTAGAAGCCACAATGTGCTTTCTGTGCTAGCCTTGGAAGTCACACACTGTCATTTTATAATACTCACTTGGGTTACACAAGTCAGCCCTGTTTAATATAGGAGGAGACTACACCAGGACGTGAATATCAGGAGGCAAGGTTTGGGGGCCATCTTGAAAGCTGCCTATTGGCCGTACCACTGCCCATGGGAATTGGTCCACCCGTTGACTGAGCTTCTCCCAAGAGCTATACAATTCTGATGCTCATGGGAATGCCCAAGTGTCCTCTTAGAGAAGGGTCAACAGCTCCTGACCTCCCACCGGCCTCAGGCAGGGGGTGGCTGCGTGCCACACCCCAGCCACCACACTTCCGCTTTGGCAGCAGCCCACATGTGGTCGGTACTAAGGAGTCACCAAGGCACCAATGAGCCCGGCACACACCACGGCTTAGAATGCAACTTTAAAGCAAGACCTGTCCCTAAAGAACATTCCAGCTGGAGTATCGCTCTAAAATGGGCACCGGGTGGCCCCAAAGAGTTTGCAAGCCTATTTAAGTGTCTGAATTATACCTGTGAGGCTCTGAGGGAGAATGTGCCCTCACTGGATTTCTGCTCTTTTCCTGGAGGGGAAATAAGCTTTGCTGACTCAGATGGGAGTAGAGAAGCTAATTGTTAGCGGTTGCTGGGTTCACCTTTGCTGAATGGCTGTGGAAATTCCAGTGAACTTCCATTATATTCTGCAAGACAATCTAACCTAATTTCAACTGTAAAATGGAAAATTTTTAATTTACTGAAGAGATAGTCCATGATAGGCAGTTTATGTACACCATCTCCATTAGTCTTCACAGAAACCCTGTGAGGTAAGAATCAGACCGACGTTTTTAGAGGAGCAAACTGAAGCTCAGGGACCTTAAATGACCTGCCCAGTTTCACAGCTAGCAAATGAGGGATCCAGGATTCCTACCTGGGGGTGTTCTGACTCCAAAAACCCATGTGATGTGCTCTCTCAGAACTCTCCAAAGGAGGAGAGGGCATAAAACCAGTGAGAATGTATATCCAGGGAGAGGAAGAAGAGAACCTAACATTAGCCACAGCCCAGCCTCAGCGGCAGGAGGAGGGCCTGTGGCTGAGGACACAGAGAGATCCATGGCATCTTCTGCTAGAAGTGGCCAGTCTGAAGACCTTCCCTTGGCTCTCGTCTTCCAACCCTTCTCCTGTCTAGCAATAATGACGCCAGATCTGTCTCAAGGGCAGCAAACTGTGCATCTCCCTCCCCCTCCAAGGAGAGTCAGGTTGTTAATAATAATAGTTACTGCAGCCAGGCCTCCTGCTAAGTTAAGTACCACTTTTAAAAAATCCTCACAACATTCCTATGAGGTAAGTATTATTGCCGCATTTTATAGCTAGGGAGATGGAAGACTGGGGAGTTTAGGAACAGCCCCAAGGTCACAAAGCCCCAGGTGTTAATGCTCACGTTTCAACCCAGGCCTCTGACTTCAGGGCCATCAGGAATCTTAACACCATGTTCTACTAGACAGAGGTTGGGGGTCGTACGACCGCGTGGCCGGTTCATCGCCGCGTGAACTGACAGCGCCAAAGCCCCCAGCGCAGGAGGGGCAGGGTCTGTCGGCTCCTCTCCGAAGGAGGCCTGCTGATGGCGCCAGCCGGGCCCAGGCACCCACGGGGGACCCTCCTGCTCCGGGGCTCGGCCGGACCCCGTTGGCGGGGCCCAGGCCCCGCGGGCAGGTCGTGCCTCCATGCGCTTGCCTGGGCAGACCCCGAGTCGGAAGGCAGCCCCACGCTCGGCTGGACAGAGTTTGGGGTGGTGCAGCGGGGCTCCGAAGCCCGGGATGGCTGAGCCGGGGAGGGAGGCGGCCAGGCTTTGGCGAGCCGCGGCAGCGCGGCGCGTGGGGCTCCGCACCCAGATCACCATTTTCCTCCCAGTGGTCGGTTCGCTCTTTTGGCGGGAGCCAGGGCCCCGGGGCGAGGCGGGGGGAGGGAGGAGAGGAGGCGCCCTGCTCCCGGGTAGCGAGACCCCGGAGCCTTTGTGTATTCGGAACCGGATTCCCCACCTCCCCTCCCCGCCTCCCATTCCCGCTTTCTTCTCCCCTAACCCAAGTCTCAGTAGAGTATCCAGCAATTAGCACGTGAGGAGGGGGTGGAAGACGGCGGGCGGGCGGAGGTGGGGGCGGCGGGACCCCTGCTCCCCTCTCCCCACCGAGCCCGGATCAGCCCCGCGTTCCCGCCTGCGCTGCCTTCGTGCGCCACCTACCGGCTGCTTGGGGCCACTGCGAGCCCGCCAGAGCTGTTCCTAGGCAGATCTTGATCTCCGTGGACAATAGACAATGGAATTTTTTTTTTTTTTCTGAACAATGATTTATTTTGGGGGGTGGGGATAAGGAGGAAGGAGGGAGGGAGGAAGCAGCAGTGTGTTTGTCATCGATTTAGAAAATATCTCTGTTCTGTCATTGTTTCTGCATATCCATTATATTGAGGACAAAAGAATCCCGTTCTGAAACAACAAAGCCAAGGGAAATGTTTTCTGTGGCTGACATTTAATTGTGTGCACAAGGTGCTACATTATCATGCGGAGAGATTGTATAAAGGAATAGGGCACAGCTTCAGTTCAAAAGCCTGACTTTTCTGCTTTAAGGTGTGGACTTTCTTATACGAGTCCCATTTTATATTGCCTCATAGACCTCCGTGCATGGTATACACTGCACACAATTCTATGTTTCTGTATGGTTTTCCAACCCATCACAAGGCTTCCTTGCGGGTGATTTTCACACCACCTCCCAGCTCTATTCTTTTACAGCTAACAGGGATAATCATACTTTGCCTCACAACCTCTTTACATGGTCCCTACCAAGACAATCTTAATTTTTAGGAGCTATTAGCTTGGGGAACACTTAGTCTAACCTCTGGTTTTACAGATGAATGAGGGAGAATGCGTTGACCAAAGTCACACAAATAATTAGAGATAGAGGCAGGACCAGGACCCTTGTGTCCTGAACCCTGATTTCTATTATGATCTACTGTTTGATGTCCTGATGCCCAACACCCCTGACTTGCTCACCCTCATGGCCTCTTTTCCCCCGGGGGGGGGGGGGGGCGGTGAGGTGGGGAGAAGCCCACACACAGTGAGCTGTGTTGCACAAAGATGGGTGATAAGTTGGGGTGGTCGTGGGGGGATGGACAGAAGTATAAACATCCTTGCTTGGCAGTCTCTTTCACTCCCCCTCTTTAGTACTCCTTTCTCTCTGTACAATGAAGCAGGGGGCAATGTGGATATAAATTCATTTGTTTATTTCATTATTTTGCTGTAAGTTAATATATAAAACCTATGGTAATTATCTAAAACTCTCCAGAAAATGATTTTCCTTGGTTTCATGAAAGTCTTGAACCCCCAACCTGACCCAGGTCTAAACTGGTTACTAGGAACACAAGAAATGTTTTACATCTTTGAAAACCGCTCAGTGGTCTCTTGGCAAGAGTGATTTGCCCTTGGGAACCCGAATAATACAGATTTCCTTCTAAGGTTCATGAAAAATCCTTGGGGAGATGCAGATACCTGATCATGCTGTAGAACAGAGGCATTTTTCTTCTGCCGTCTTCTAAAACATGCAGACAGCGCACCCCCTTTAAACCCTTAACTGTGTCACGCTGAGAGAAGAATCAAGTCTTAGATGAGAAGCTCAGTAAACATCTTTGCACATCCAAAATGAGGCAGCCCGTCATAGAAGTCTGCTTATTTTAGAGGTTGTTCAGTCTGTTTAAAGCAAATAGACCAATCTCACAGTCTGCAGACAAGGAGACAACAAGCAGAGGAAGTTTCAAAACAAAAGGCCAGAACATTCCCTAACTCTCTTTAAACTGTCTTCTGAAAGCATAGAGAAGAAGAAAACACACTTAGCTTGCAAGCTGGGTTTTGGCACTTTAAGAACTTGGGTTTGTATGGGGGCCACGCAAAATGTTAACAGGGAGCTTAGATCTCCAAATCCCCTAGTTTTCATTTGTTTGTTCCTTTTTTCCCTTCCCACAGCGATTCTTCCTGTCTCTACAAAAAGCCCCACGGTTCAATGATATTTTAATATGACAACCACACACTTACAAACACCTTGCCTTGAGGATTTTGTGAGCATCGAATGTGATCAAATGAGGTGATGTAGGTGAAAGGACTTTTAAAAGTCTAAGGTACTCTTCAGATGTGAAGTGTTAGTCCCATATATGTGAGGTTCTCAAAGTATTGAACTCATTCATCAGAGCAGCAGCCTAACTATTCTGCAAAGTCGTGATTCGGCCCATTTTTCCGAACTTACGGTTACATGTCTCGGGGAGGGGGGGGCTTGGTGTTGGAAGCTTCATGTAAATTTTAGAATGTCCAAACCTCATTTTAAAGAATACCCTCACAGCATGTTGGAATCTGGTAAGTGCTAGAACACTGGTGACTCACTGCTTCCCCCGTGTCCTTATTTGGTAGCATGCAAATAAAAATGATCATTTTCAGATTTAGATTTTCTCAGAGCATGGTGTGAGCAGCTATTTTTGCTTTTGCTCCAGTCACCATTCTCTGTAGTAGAAAGTGCATTTAGAGTTGTAAAAACTGTTTTTCCACTTGCAGCCTAAATTTAAATAGGGAATAGAGCAGCTCAAGTACTCCCTTGATTGGATACAGGAGGCACCACGATGCAGTCCAGAAGTTCCAGCACATGGCCCTCATTTCTACCCATGCAAGGCCTTCACGTTGCTACTTCACAGGATGACTTCCGTGGCACCTATGCACGTGGCATCTCTCTTTAGGACACCCCAAGCGATCTGCGGGTGTTTGGTAACTCATTCTCTTAATATCTGTATTGGAGAGATAGGGATCGACTGCAATGACGCTCGGTTTGTGCAAAGTGAAACCTAAAGCAGTCAGCGGGCTTCTATATCACAGACCCATGAGGTGCATAGCCCTGTGCTGAAGAAATAAATGATTGATGCCACCCAAGATGAGCAAATCGGGGAACCCCAATTTCCCTAATAGTTGCTGTCCTGGCTTACTAAAACCAAGACTACTATCAAGTTTCTCCAGGGGTGCCTGGGTGGCTCAGTCAGTTAAGCGACTGCCTTCAGCTCAGGTCATGATCCTGGAGTCCCGGGATCGAGTCCCGCATCGAGTCCTGCATCGGGCTCCCTGCTCGGCAGGGAGTCTGCTTCTCCCTCTGACCCTCCCCCCTCTCATGTGCTCTCCCTCATTCTCCCTCTCTCAAATAAATAAATAAAATCTTAAAAAAAAAATAATGGTTTAAGAAGAAAAAAAAATCTATATCTGGGCGCCTCGGTGGCTTTGTTGGTTAAGCGACTGCCTTCTGCCCAGGTCATGGTCCTGGGGTCCTGGGATGGAGTCCCGGGATCGAGTCCCGCATCGAGCTCCCTGCTCAGCGGGGGGTCTGCTTCTCCCTCTGACCCTCCCCCTTCTCATGTGCTCATTCTCTCTCTCAAATAAATAAATAAAATCTTAAAAAAAAAAAAAGTTTCTCCAGAGGTCAATGCCCAAATTTACTTCCTGCTCATGAGGATGGCCACTGGACCCATTACCTGATGTAACCCCAGGCCCCACACAGCCCGGATCTTGGACCTGACTCAGCAGCCCGAGTCATGACCAGCTTCCTGTGAGCAGGCCTTCAGATGTTAGTGTCGATGATGCCCCTTCGAGGATAACCCGTCCAGGCTGGCGAGCTGCAAGGCTGATTTCAAGCTGGTTTCAGTTAAACCACATTCCGGTGTCTATTTCCTTTCTCTTTTAAAAGGAAACCTTCCGTGGCTCCTTGGGGCCAGGCTGGCGGCCCTAACTTCTTGGAAGCTTCTGTTTATGGGCTTTGGGGGGCAGGTAGATGAACATCATCTTGTTCTCCTTGTGCCTCCTTCACCGCCCTGGCCGCTGTCTCACGTTCCAGATCTTGGGGTGGACCAGAATCTGACACCAAATCCGGATGAAACACAGGACAGGGTATTGCCACCAAAATTGCCCTAATCGCAGGTGGCTAGAGGTGGGACAGAAAGAGGATGCTGGCAGGTGTTGCACCTTAGGCAGCTTGGGTGTGCTGTCCACACCTAAAGCCACCTGCCTTCCCCAGCCGTCCCCACCTGGGGCTTGGCCACTGGGGCCCCCGCCTTGGAGGAGGAGCTGGGCATGTGGCTGCTCACTCTTCCTCATTTCCCCTCCAGCTCTACCATCTGTACTGGGGACTTCTGTCCCTGTAAATTCCTGCAATGTAGGAAATGCCCAGTGGAAATGCAAAAATAATCATGTCATCTTTCACACATTTATGGTATTTTGGCAATGTTTCTAATAGCCGCTAAGGGACAAGAGTTTATCTTTTTATCTTACATCTCATAAATCTTTTCTTTTTCTCCCATCACTAGCGTAAATTGTGCTTAGTCCAATAACAAGGTTAAAATTATGGTGCTTTTCATCATTACAGAGATGGTCTTGCCTCTGATGGAGACAACGGCTACATCTAAAGCTTCGCAAATTTATTTTTTTCCCTTTGCCAGCAACAGGATGTCATCTGGACGACAAGATTTTCACTTAGCTGTGCATGGGCTTTGGTCAAGGCCTCTGTTTGTGAGTGTACACACTTATGGGAGAGGCCTGTAACCTGCAGGAGAGTCAGTTATGTGCCTCCGGTCTTCCCCTGAGTGTCTTTTTCAGACCAAAAAAACAAAACAAAACAAAACAAAACAAAACAAAAAATGGGAGCGAGTCACGAGGTGTCTGGCAGTGTTGAGGAACCCAGGCTATACATATAAACAAGCTATTTAACCTCTCTGAGCCTCGGTCTCCTCATCTGGGGATAATAATAGTGCCTCTTAAGTTTAGTATGGGGATTTAAAGGAACAGAATGCGTAAAGAGCTTAGTATGGTGCTTGGCACATAATAAGCACTCAGTAAGTATTTGCCAGCATCATCCTCATGACTGTTTCTACCCTCCTGCTTCCACGTGACAGCCTTCTGCCCTGCAGGACCCTAGAGCTGCCAGAAGAATCCATGTCCCATTGCTATCTTGTACCTGTGGCTGTGGCGTCGTGACTCCCCATTTCGGCTTCTGCTTCCCCAGGTAGAGAACATTCCTGGGCAGAACTGGCGACAAGCTCGTGGAAACTTGAATCCCAGGCAGGAACGAGGTCCTCACAGACTCAGCCTCTCCTCTCCACTAGTGACGGCTCCTTCTCCCCATGCAGGTGGTCATGCTGCTCTCCCTGCCAGCCCACACGCCCACCACGTAGGGGTCTGTCACAGAGGCCACCTGTGGGAGATGCTCTTTCCACCCTCTGCCAAACACTTCGGCCCCGTAGATGCTTTCCTCCTGCCCACATAGCTCCAGGAGGCCCAGACCCAGGTGCGCAAATCACCCCCATGTTCAGGCTGTGATAAGATGTTTATTAGCAAGCTTCCCTCCAGTTTTTCCTCATATCTGAGCTAAGGTTTCATCTTGTCCCCTTTTCCGGAAGTACGTCCTCATCGATCACTTTCTGCAGTTTTCTGTGGTTCTCCTGGAGGCCAGCGTCTATTGCCAACTGTCTAGGAGACCCCTCCCTCCCATCTCCATCACATGCCTAATTTTTGACTGAGGGTTAGGTTAAGATGTTTTCTGCATCTCTCTGAAGAAGACAATCCATCTAATCAGGCTGTCATCCCTAACGGAGGCACTAGCTCTTCTCTCTGGAATACAAGGCCAAGGCCATGCCGACCTCTCTCTCATTTGAGCTCATTACTCCAAGTTCCTTATTTCCAAACTTGGTCAGACATTCATTCACTGTAGAAGTGGAAGAGCCCTTCTTCCACTTTAGCCCTTCTTTAAACATCATCCTAAAACTGCCGTCTTGTTAAAACACTTAATCTTGTTAAAACACTGCTTTCTCCAAACTGCACTGACTCCCAATCCTCCAATTTCCCTGCAGGACAATGTCTAAAATTCTCGTGGCATGGCATTACAACCACCCCCAGAGGCAGGTCTCCAACTTACTCATCTACTTCCCACCTTTCTCTGTTAACCCCCACCCCTCCTAATCTAAAACACACTCGTGCCATTCCCATTCCTGGACACACCTTTCCTTTACCTTTCTGCTTTTCCAAATCTTCGCCCGTCTTAGAGAGGGGGCTCAAATGGACTCCCAGCTTGAAATGATCACTCCCCTCAGAATATCCTGATATGTTGTTTGCATGATTATTCACACGTGAAACAAATACTTTCTCTTGACTTTTCTCCTCATGTTTTGAATTGCTCCCCAATTTTCATGTGCTTATCTCTCCTAGCATGTCCTGGGTAGTGAACTTCTTGCAGACGGTTGAATTGTATTCCAAGTTTCTTCTAAAGTATCTTGCCCAGGCCTTGCACTAAGTAGGCATTCAAGAATATTGGATGTACTGCACAGAAGAAAGAGCAGCTGAAAAGGAAAACAGTCGAGCCATTTTCATCACCGGCACAGAAATGACAGGTCCAGAGTTTTGTTCCTGTGCATGTCGAATTTGAGGGGGATGATAGAGAATCTGTTTTTCAAAGTATCCAGAATCTTGTGAGGCCACCTTGCCCCATTTCCTGGCTCTATGCCATCTAAGACAAAGAGATCTGTCCTATGCTTCAGGACCCCAGAGTGAGAATACTTCTTGGCTCTTTTCCATAGCTAAGTGTCCGCCTTCGGCTCAGGTCACGATCCCAGGGCCCTGGGGTTGAGCCCCGCGTCAGGCTCCCTGCCCAGCAGCGAGCCTGCTTCTCCCTCTCCTCCCTGCTCTTGCTTTCTCTCTCTCACTGTCTCTGTCACTCTGTCTCTCTCCCTCTCAAATAAATAAAATCTTCGGGTGCCTGGGTGGCTCAGTTGGTTAAGCGACTGCCTTCGGCTCAGGTCATGATCCTGGAGTCCCGGGATCGAGTCCCGCATCGGGCTCCCTGCTCAGCGGGGAGTCTGCTTCTCCCTCTCACCCTCTTCCCTCTCATGCTCTCTCTCATTCTCTCTCTCAAATAAATAAATAAAATCTTTAAAATAAATAAATAAATAAATAAATAAAATCTTCAAAAAAGTGAGTTGCCCATGCTCATCTCAAAGAAGAACATTCAGTCATTTGGGAGTGGGGGCACATGAATCTGATAATTCTGATACAGGTGGTCTGGCGAACACACTGTGAAAGAGGAGAACTACTCTGATTTAATTTTTTTTTTTTTTAATTAGTTTAGGCCTATTACTTCTAGGACCATTTTCTGCAAACCTTAAAAAAACAGCTGATTAATAGTTTTTCTTAATAATTGAGTGTCCTTCTAGGAGTATTTTTAACCTCATCTATATTAAGCTCCGAGAAACATTTGCTGTTCCACACATATTTATTGAGCACCAGTGTGCCAGGCATCATGGTTATAAAGATGAATGAATTAAGTAATAAAGAAGGTAGATCCTCATTCTTAGGAAGCTCATGGTATAGTGAGTGGGAAAAGGAAACACTGTGATAGGGATGGCGCTGACCTATCACCTTTCATCTGAAGTTTGTAGACATTATATATGTCTGTGGCAGTTCAGCAGGGGCAGAAACTTGGGATCCATTGTGCATAACACTTGCCAGAAAGTCTATATAATATGTCCCCTTGCTTGCTCCTGACTCTGTGTCCCTGGGGCAAATGAAAAGAAAATGCCATCACCCCACCACTCCAACTACTTTCCAGAGGGGATGAACCTTATTCGTCAGTCAGTCAACCATGCCTTATTAAACATTTAGAACGACTAGCACTCTGTAAGGCATTTGGAAAGGGCATTGTTCCTCCTTCCCCCTGCCCTCGACTTTGCCATAATCGTGTTACAGTTCTTCTCCATTCATTTGGGGCCCTTTGATTTCACTGCCACCAACGCTGAAGGCTGAGTGTTCACTCCATTCATGAAATAAATATTTAGTGCGTATTCCAACGGGTAAGGCACTTGCTATACGATGTGATGATTATAAAGAGGAATCAAACACAGGTCCTACTCTGAAAGAACTTGCATCTAGTATAGAGATACATTGTGTACATAAATACCTTGTCCCAAAGTCAAATATAAGCAAATATACCACAGGGTTCCTTCCAGCAGTATTGGGATGGAGAAGACTTGGAGAATGGGAGGGAAGGGGAGTGAGTGGGTTGTGCCTAGGGGAGGCAAGTTCAGGTTTGGGTGTGTCAAGCCGGAGGTGTTGAGGGGCATCCTGGGGAAGATGACCAGTGACTAGTTAGAAAACGTGTGCCCAGTGCATGGAAAGAGGGAGAGGCAAGAGACACTGGTGGCATATGAAACTACAAGACTAGGTTTTATTATGAAGAGGCTTGCAGGAGGCAAAGGGGGAATTGAAACATAAGAGGTATGTCTCGGACATAGCATATTTTCTTAGTAGACAGCACTGTAATCGCTGAGAGGTTGAACTTGTACAATCTGAAAGATGAGTTTAAATACTTTATTTACTCATATAACTAATAAAATACATTTGATTTTTAACCCCTTTTTTCCCCCCCAGGAGATGAGCTTAAAATATTTTCTTGTAGTTTGACCAATTTCTCTACCAAATCTGTGAGGGGGAGACAATTTAGTATCAGATGAATACCTTTGTGTTTATTTGACTCGGGAGAAAACAGAAGGAAGGAGACATGGCATAAAAAAGAGACGAGAACAGGATCTCTTTCTCATGGCCCCTATATTTATTAACGACTGAGGAAAATATCATGTATTCTGATTGTGATGTGACTGGGATTATATGCTTTTTAGAAGGCTGGGTTTAGTCTCAGGGTCTCAAATGCTGGATATCGAAGACCCCTTATCTTTGACCTATTGAGTTAAAACTGTGATCTCCAAAAATCTGCCCCACAGTCCTCATGAGCTTTGCTTTTGGTTCTATCTTCTTTCTTGTCTTTTTATATCCTCTGCTATCTTTCTTTCTTTTCTTTTTTTTTTTTTTTAAAGATTTTATTTATTTGACAGAGAGAGACACAGCGAGAGAGGGAACACAAGCAGGGGAATGGGAGAGGGAGAAGCAGGCTCCCCACTGAGCAGGGAGCCCGATGCGGGGCTCGATCCCAGGACCCCGGGATCATGACCTGAGCCGAAGGCAGACGCTTAACGACTGAGCCACCCAGGCGCCCCTCTATCTTTATTTCTGATAAGGAGTGTCGGGTAGCAGAGTGATAGGAGCAGAGGAAAGTGGGGAAAATAGCCATTAGAGAACAACACCAAAGCATTGATTTGAGGACTCCCTTAGAGTCACTGTTATAGGCACATGCGAATTAAAGCCACGTGCATAATCCTGTTTGAATGCATGTGCGCCTTCAAAAGATCCCATGCAGCTGGATGCTGTCCTCGGAGGAGATCCTAGCGGGGGATCCTTGCCAGAGTAACCAGTAGATTTTCAAAGACCTTGAGACTTCAGTTTAGTTTCTTGACATCAAGTTCCCCCGAGGAAAATGAGCCCTTGTCTTCCACAACTTAATTTAGGACCATCGGTGATGCGGGGCCCACAGCCGCGCTGCACAGGAAGCCGACTCGAACGTGCTAAGGCAGAGCTGAGGGAGGCGTTGGCGCTGAGCAGGGCACTCTGCATTCTAGATCTGCTCGCAGACGCTCCCACTGAGCCACTCGCTGAGCAGCCGGGGGTGAGAGGCGAGCTCCTCGCTTCTGAAACACCCCACTTGGCCAAGCCGGCCTTTGTTTGCGATGACTCTGGGAGGAAAAGCGGGTTATCGTCGCTGTACCGGCTGGTCTGACAGAGCAAACGGAAGAGCTCCGCGAGGTGAGGAGAGGTGAAGAGAAAATTAGCGAGGCTCAAATGGGATAATTGGAAAAGCAGAGGGAAGCCAGTAAATGATGCCTCTTTGGCCTGGCTTAGTTATCATATCGCAAGAATGGATGAAGTGGGTCGGCGACCCGCAGATGAAAAGCAAGACGAGGAAGGGTCTCGGGGTGAAGGGAGGCCTGAGCTCTGAGCGCCCCGCCAAGGGCCAGCCCACACCGCTGGAGCACCACGCTCCGAAAGACAAACAGGATGCGGTAAGTAAACAGCTTTCTCTGATGATCCGGAGGCCTTTTTCATGTGGTTGGAGCCTAGACCTGTCAGTAGGAAGCAGGCTGGAAAAAGAGGTCTCACAAATGAAGACGCGAATCAAGAAAGGGAGTGGTAATGGTTCCTGCCGGTTCTGGGTGGCTTATGGTCCACCTCCACCCCCACGGGCATCCTTGTTCTGTGACCTTGGGAAGTTATGTAGCCTCTCTGTGCCTCAGTTTCCTCGCGTGTGGTAAGGAATAATTATGCCAATCACGTCATACGTCTACGGTTCTTAGAACCCTTAGAAAACACTCCCAAGGCTAGCTGATTAACACTTGAGAGCATGGTTTTCAAGGCTCTGGAGGGCATGCTGGAAATTTGGGGAAGCCTTTTGGGGTTGTTACAAGGTAGGGGGTACTACTGCCATTTAGTGGGTGGGGGCCAACAACAACAAAATTATCTTGCATCCCACATGACTTCTGACTGTTCCACGGGATAGTTCCATACATGAAAAACTTGACAAACATTCTGGTAACTTAGAACTTGACTCCGTTTTCAAAATTTACAAGAGGTCTTTGTGCATTGTTTTAGTATACACTGAATTTTATACAACCATATAAATCAAGAAGATGATTACACTCTGCTTTGTTCAGAGAATTGTCAAGAGTTGTTCATCATTTCAGAAAATCCCATCTACACATGTGGACAAACAGCCACCTGTATGGGCTGCATTTGTAACTCTCACGCTCCTGGGGCCTCTTGGCATGCGCGAAGCCTCATGACTTGCCGTGGCTTCCAATGCCACGGCGCACAGTGGCTGAGCGTTGACACATTGAAATACCCGTTATTTTATGATAGCGTTGTGTTTTTCTTTTGTGTCCGTTGAGGCATTGCATTGCTATCTTTCTGAAATGTGTGAAGATGAGTTATGTTATTAATTTTATTCTGGGTATTAAAGGGGCATTACAAAACAGTTGCTATAATAAAGAGGTGCTAGCTCTGATAGGTTTGAAAACCCCAGGTTTTTAGAGCCAAGCTCAGCACAACTATAACCATTGTACTTCCCAGCAATTGGCCCCAGAGACAAGGAAATCGAAACCCAAATAGAGGGCATTGCACTTGCTCTGAATTACCCCTGTCCTCTCTCCGTTAAGGACTTAATGCTTGTTTGGAGGTCAGAACATTTTGGTGTTCTGCCTACACTTGCCATCTTCTTGCCTTCTTGCCTTCATGATTAAGATGGGGTGATCTGTTGAGTTTCTGTAGAATACTTACCTTCAGAAGAAAAGACCATCTTTTCTTCTCCACATGTGACTTTTCTCTACTTCCTCATTGTGGGAGCTAGATCACTCCAGAAGACCTCTTCCTGGGTGTTCTGTCCCCCTTCCCTTTGGAAAGAGCAAGTCAGGCCAGCAGAAAGGACTGGAGGACTGACCCCCTTTTACTATGGCGCCTCTTGATTTGTCAAGAGCCATCTCCCCACCTGAATAACAGTCCCAGTTCCCTCTGAGTAGGCCTAATCAAATCAATTCAGAGTTGCTTTCTCTGACTTGCTCACTGTAAGGCTTGTCATAAGGGGAGGGAGTGAATCTGGTTACTCCCTGACGTGGGCAAAGACAAAGAGGAGCACTTGCAGGGAAACTCTACGGTGGAGAATGTGTTATACATACCGAGAATATGGTTGTGTTGCCAGACAACCATAGGGAAGATGGCAAGTGGAGTCAGTTTTCTGAGGGTAGGTCCTGATTGCAGTTTCTTTCTATTAATATATTAGAATATGTTAGTGGTGAAGGTGTTTGAGTCTAGTCTGTTGAAATCAAGAAAAAATAAAGAGCCATTATAAATATTTCAAGGTGTATTCTGTGATTAAGCTGTATGCAGAGATGTACTGTTTCCCAAAGATTAAGTTTTCCTGTCTCTAGGTATTATAAGAAAACAAAAAGGAGGAGAGGGAGGAAGAGTCAGAGGGAGGGAGGAAATCTTTGAGAAAAACTATTAATTAGGATTGAGGAGATCTATTAAGTCTCTGCCTGGGGCTGGTTGTATTTCCCAAGATGGCCGCAAAAATATCTCCCATCCCACAAGCTCTTCTGCAAAAAAGTAAAATCTAACCCCCTTCTCCCTTGAATTGGGCCCACCATGAGAGCAAAAACTCCACCTTCTGCTGGAGGAGAGAAAAAGTAGTTAAGATTTCTATGGTGAACAAGAGGATTATGTGACACCAAACCCAGACCATGCCCACTGGACCTGGGGATCAGCTTACAAAAATGGATCTTTGACACAAATTGGCAAAGATGCTCAAGAGACAGTGGGAACAAGAGTGAGCTAGGAGGCAGCAAACATGTAAGCAAGGAGAAGAAGCCCTCAGGGACCAGGGAGGCTTGGGGAGCAGTTGACCGAAACTAGAGATCTGACCAGGTTGGGGCCTTACAAAGAAAGGCTATTTGTTATTGGACAAGGTGACATCAGTGTAGTCAGAATAGATGTCAGTGGCTGAGACCTTCAAGAAGCTGACAATGACCTTGGGCGGAGGATGGATGTGTGCAGGGTCCTAGAGACACCACATAGAACTGAGTGCAAATAGTTTCATAGGGTTACTTCCGTGCACATTTTCCTGGCTGTTTTCCTCAGGTCTGTTTCTTGCTCTTTCCCTATCCTGTTCTGAATCAAAGGGTCTGACCCTTGTCGGTTGCTTTTCCAAGACTGGAGGATGGGGAGGCACGGACAGGTGAAGGTGGAGGGTGAGGAGAGGGAGAGAAAAACAGGAATTTCTTCCCTTCGCTCTCTGCAGCTGCTCAGCCCCTCTGGTTCCAGTTGTTGCCGGGCAGGTCCTGTCCACTATGGTTCCAGCCTCCAGCTGGCGACAATGCCCCTGAGCTCCAGAACTCCCTCCCCTCTTCCCACTGCCCTGTGGCAATGTCAGCTTTCGGTCTTTATGGTCTCTGGATTCCTCACTGTCCCCTCTCTGGCCTCTTGGCTCTCCCATCCTTGTATAACCAACCCCTACATCCAAGCCCTTCTGTTTCAAATTCTCTAGTGGTTTCTGTTTTCCTGTTGGATCCTGACTGACACACTGGTCTCAGGAGCTGGTCAGCTCCGATTCACAGTGAGCGCTGCTCAGGACCTGCAAGAGAACACCTTGCTGGAAGAGATCTGTTGGAAAGTGCTCGGTCTTCAGGACTGTGAGGGTTGTACCTGCCTCTCCAGAACCAGATCAGCTGCTGCCTTTAGAGACTTTAACAGACGTACTGAGTGGGGAAGAGAGGCTAGCTAAAAACTTCACCCAAATAGAAGCACCAAGGGTACCAGCAACAGGAGAAAAGTTATGTCAACTCAGTTTAGAAATAACCAAGGTGCTCTGGAGGAGGCTCATGAATTACTGAATTACCGTGGCCTCCTTGGGCCCCATATATTTGTATCTTGAGTCTCGTTTCAAACAGAACAGAGACTAATGTTGAGTGCCTCTAATTTAATATTCTGATAATATTTCCTCCACATCAAATTCCCACTAGGACAAATGTATACAAATGAATCATTACAATCTACCCCCCTTACCCCAGACAAGTCACTTGGGCCCCTGCTAAGAAATGATGATAAAAGTGATGAAAACAAAACAAAGCATACATTAAAATGTCATTTAAAAAAAAAAAGATTTCCAGGAGATCCTTTGTTGTACTGGAAGAGCACAGGTTGCCTTTTTAAATGACTTTTTTGTTTTCGCTTTTGGATAATCAGAGAGAAAAATGCAACTGAAATAACGAGCGGCTGCTGCTGAGGTCATCCTCGAGCTCCTGCTGACCTGTTGACCGGTCAGAGAGCCCAGGGTCTCCAAGGGGTAAGTGCAGCCCTGTGAGAGGAGGCGTCATTCAGAGAACAGAAGCATTACTGTTTGAATCGGGTTGTACAGGACCCGGTCGCCACGCTGGGGACGAGGACAGAGCATACCTCTGCTACAGGCACGCTGGGGACGAGGACCACAGTGGGAGAGAGAAATGCCATGTGAGACTGTATCCTTGGGGGATATGATTTTTCATGCTGTGTAATGAGCCTGCAGTAGGGAAGGGCATTTCATTGTGGGTTTTACTGCACTAGGCAATTCTGACAGGTATGGATACTTATTCCAACTCGCAGTCATGAGATGAAGACAGTAGTGCAGGGAAGCTGTCTGGCTTGCAATGATATATTTGGAGAGAGGACATAACATCAAAAGCTCAGTACAGAGATTAACAGAGTAAAATTATAAAGTCCTAGGGTCATTTGCTTATGTCTTCTACTCCCTTCACTAGAAACAGCGCTGTAGCCAAATATCATGTGGTAGTTTGAAAACATGGCCAGTAAATTCTTTGGCATTCCTCCCATTAAGATATGGGATCCATATGTTGTCCCTTGGAACTGGGTTGGGGGGCTTGTAAGTGCTTTCACCAATGGAGCACAGCAGAAATGACAAAATGGGACTTCTGGGGTGGGGTCAAAAAGGCCAACTTAGCTTTTCACCCTGTTAGCTGCAACACTCTTCCTTAGGGCCCTAAGCTGCCATGTAAGGAGTCTGACTGCCCTGAGGCCACCCCATGGAGAGGCCACCGGCAGAAAGCCACAGGAAGGATCTCGAGTTGACAGTCCCAGTGGGGACCCACCTTCAAGCCATTCCAGCAAGGTGTCAGACGTATGAATACATTAACCTCTTGCCCAGATAAATACCGTTGAGGAGCTTCAATCAATACCTCAGGTAACAGAAGATCAACCTGCTGAGCCCTGTCCAAATTCCTGACTCACAAAATCATGAAATATAATGAAATGGTTGTTACTTTAAGCCACTAAATTTTGGCGCAATTTGTTATGTAGCAATAGCTAACTACAACATATTCCTACCTAGACCAGTCTCTAATCTAGTCCCAAATGTATACTTACTAGGTATAGTTTACCACTTAGTAGTGCTTCAGTGTCAAATAACCATCAGCATCTTTAATTGAGTGCCTGTTGCAAACCCCAGTGATGTACAGGATATGAAGTAGAGGGGCCAGTTTCTGACCTAAAGGATCTGATAAAATAATAATTATGGGATATCATTTATTGAGCAATTCCTATGAATTAGGCTATTAATTCTCAAAGTTGGTACTGACATATCAGTGTCAGCATCACCTTGGAATTTGTTAGAAATGCAAATTCTCAGGTCCTTCCCCAGACTTATTGAATCAGAAACTCTGGGAGTGGGCCTGGCAACAGGTGTTTTAGTCAGTCCTCCAGGTGATTCCAGTGTGTGGTACAGTCTGAGAATCACTTCAGGAAGCATATGACTTACTTTATCTCACCGAATCCTCACTGAATCCTAGGTTTCTCACCCTTGCCAGGACTGACATTTCGGGCGAGAGAATCTTATTGTGGGTAACCTGTGCATTGTAGGATATTTGACAGTATTCAGGCCTCTACCCACTAAGTGCCAATAACACCTCTCACCCCAGTTGTGATAACTAAGAGTGTCACCAGGTGTTGCCATATGTCCCCTGAGGGTCAGAAATCACCTCCAGTTGAGAATCATTACCTTAACCCTATGGGTAGTGTTTGAAAATGTACCCAGAATTGATTTTAATTGGGTATGGTAAGACAGGCAGACATGGAAAGGACTGTCATAAAGAAAGAAGTTTTTATTCACAGTTCCCTAGAAACAGGAGGTGGTATGACACATCATGGGGAAGCTACATGGTGGAGCACCTGGGTCAGTAAGGAGGCAGAGGGAGCAGGGGAAATCGAGGGGAAAGAGCCTTTATTATGGCTTCTGTGCAAAGGAATGGATGAGGCATGGTAAGTGGGCAGAGGCGTAGGATTGGCTGGTTTGACTCATTTTAGCAGGCTCTGGGGCCAAGGTTCTATTCCTAGTTGCTCTGGAGTAAATAGGACATGGGCTAGTGGCCAGAATATGAGACCCCAATAAAAGAGGTGGTTGGGGGTATGGGGTTTGGATCAGTTGGCTCACACATGAAAAGTATGCTTGCAGGCTGGTCCCTTGCCAATTCTAAGAATTAGCTAGCCCTGAGAGGGGCAGTCTCCTAGAAGTCAGCAAGGCCCCAGATGTCAAAGCATCAGAATAAAAAGGCATGCTTGATACAGGTAGATACGGTTGCCCTACTTTATAGATGGCAAAGCTGAAGTCCAGAGAGGTAACCTGTCATAAGTCATCTCTCCCCCAAGGAGAGGACCTATTTTGAAACCTAAGTCTAAGTACCCCTTGAACCATGCTGTTACCTGTGTGCTATCCTGCTATTCATCTAGCTAATTAAACATACATGTTTGCATCTGTAACTATATAAAAAGATAACTGATGCAGCAAAGGAGGATGTTGAATCATTTCTACATGAAATAATTACACGAAGCAATGAGGAGAAGCGATGGCTTGTAGTGGTCGAAAAGGCTTTGTGGAAAATATGCCATTCTGACTGCTGGTACTGTTATGCTTGCTGGAAGGTCTTGAAAGCTGGAGAAACTGAAGCTAGGCAAAACTGTGGAGAAAGAATATTCTGAAAAGATGGGAAATGATGTGATCACAGGCTCAAAGGCTCCTAGGAATGTGCAAGTTCTGATGAAAACACCAAGTGTTAATAGGCTGCTTTAGTAACTTGAAAGTAGATTAGAAGGAAAGAGAAGAAAAGGGAGTTGCAGCTGGATGCCACCCACTTTAATAAGCTAAATCCATCAGAAGCAGTGCATGGATGCACAAAATATTCAGCACGATGAACTAAACATCGACCAAAAAATCCCCACTGAAAAGTAGTACCGTAATTCCAATACCTGGGCTCAACGAAATTTAGAGTAAGAATCAAGCTGGAAATTTCTACTCTGACATCTTGCAAGATAACAAGTCAGGCTGGGAATCTGTGACCAACAGAGAACACAACAAAGAAAGTTCTTTCCACTGAGACCGAACAGAGCGTCAAAGATTTTGGGAAGTGCAGTTGCCAGCCATTCATTTATTTAGAGGTTTCTGAGTGCCAATGCTGTGCCAGGCACTGCGCTGGACGATAGGGAGTTATAAATCATGAGTCATGTCACTAAAACAGGATTTCTGCCACTGGGAGACTAACAAAGTAGTGAGCTCATGGTTGCGGTAGCACCAGGCAGAGCAGAGGAGGTTTCTGTGCAGCCGGGTGTTGGAGAGGTACACAATGATTGGGCACCTGTCCATCCCGTGGACTTTCAAGAGGCACCTGCCAAGATCAAACTTCCCCCAGGTCGGCCGCTCTCCCCCAAGGCAGTTGTACCTGCCATCATCCCTCTCTTGATCTCAGAAGGTCTGAGTCGCCAGGGGAGTTTAACGGTGCACGCTATCGTGGGGCCCGCCCCCCCCAAGAGGTGCTGATTCCCTGGGTGACAAAGGGAGCACTACTTTCAATCCTTGATAACTCCATCAATACCTGTGTTATCAGTTGACATCTCCGCAGCAGGAATTAGCAAGAATTTTTTTTTTTAAGATTTTATTTATTTGACAGAGAGAGATACAGCAAGAGAGGGAACACAAGCAGCGGGAGTGGGAGAGGGAGAAGCAGGCTTCCCGCGGAGCAGGGAGCCCGATGCGGGGCTCGATCCCAGGACCCTGGGACCATGACCTGAGCCGAAGGCAGACGCTTAACGACTGAGCCACCCAGGCACCCCAGGAATTAGCAAGAATTTAACTGGAATGCAAGCTCCCAATGGGCCGAGATATTTGTTTCGTTCATTGCCATTTCCAGAGTGCTTGGCCCCTATTAGGTACTCAGTAAGTCTTTCTTGAATGAAGGGATTGGACACATACACACGGTGGAGGTAGGGGAAGGGAAGAAGTCAAGAAGAAACAACAAGAAAGGGGTACTTTTAATAAGGAAGGTGCAACGGTATGAAGTAAGAACTTGGCTTTTACCAAAGCTCTACTGTGTTTGCGGAGACGACTCTGGTCTTCACTCTGCTGAACTAGAATTATGAATTGAATGGCTCCTCCTAAACAATCATCCTAGGAAACACTGTGTTTATGGAAAAATAACCAGCCAATGCCTTTCAAATCCTGTAAAGGCTCCTGTCTGTGACTATTGCTAACCCTCAGCCTGTGCCACATTCAGAGGACACAACGCCAAACATTTCTGAGGTATAAGAGTTCTCCAATGGGACTCTGCATGCTCATTGCTCACATCCACCAGCTCATGTGGACTCAGGCCCCAGGAACAGCCCAGGAGCACCCTGCCATCATCCTCCTTCCTGAGGCCAGCAAGCCAGCTGGAAAGCACAGCTCTCAGAAACGGTGGAGGAGGAAAATCAGGACATCCCACCAAGTTAAGCAAACACCTAATCAAATGTATGGTGCGTTACCAGATTTTTATAAAATTATTTTCAATGGGAAAAGCTGTTTTGCTCCCTATGTACCAAACATTAGGTTTTCAATAGTTCCCCATGCCCCCACCCAACCCCCCACCCCTGCCAAGTCCTCTAAAAAATTCTCAGTACTGGTTTTGACTTGAATTCACGCCTTCTATTTACATATCTTCTTGGGAAAAATATTCTTTCTTTATACACCTTTTCTCCTTTCTTTTCTCACTTATCATTTCTGTATTTGGCCGAGTTCTTTTACTTCGGGCCAACAATGGGTGGGCCTCTAGAGGCAGGCAGAAAGGGAGTGGGTCTCTTTAACAGAACCAAGCATATCACAAAATGTCTGTCAAAGGAACACGTCTGCCTCAAGCTTCCCACACTGATGGGCTCAGTGCCGAGCTCTGATTTGCTCTAGTTAAAAAAAAAAAAAAAATTCCCCTAATTTTACTGTCAAGATTTTGAGAAGCATTCTCATGGTTTTAAAGAGATTATTGCATAATTTGTTCATGTTTAAAGAATTATATTGTTAAATAAATTTAGCTCTCCAGATTCTAAATGACAAAAACAAGTGAAGTTACATCATTTGAATTATGAAGTGATAATGTCTTCCAATTCTGCCCCAATCAAAAGTGTAACAGTTTAAAGCTTATAATAATCATGTTCAAACATATTCAGATTATAATTACTTTTCTTCTGATAATGATAGCCCGTCTGATTGGATGATTACCTATTTGACTTTGATAAGTCTCAGAGGTCAAAAAAGGGATAATTGCAGACATCTGTTTTCTATGGAAAATATAATCTCAGAAAATAGTGTTTAAAGTGACATCTGCAAATATGTGTTTTAGAAAGAAACTCGTTGCACATTTAAAATCACAGGGAAAAGAAGCAATTCCTAAGCTACTATGTATCACACTGTCTATGTAAATAGATGAACAAGTTTAACTTACTAGTATTCATGTATGCATAAGTAATTACAAGCAGGCATGATTATATTTTGTGCAGGTAGAATTAGAGATGGAAATAGACTATGAGAAAGGAATTTGAAAGGGTCTATGATATGGAATGATACAGAAGCTTTTTCTCTTTACTTTTGTTTAATTCAGTCATATATAAAGGTGCAACCGTTTTCCTGGTTGTTTTTAATTTGCAGCTGGAAGATTTTGTCCCCTGGCTATCTCTTTGTAGACAGCCTTCTCCACCTAGGAGATGGCTCTTAGTGGGGGGGGGGGGAAGGTTCACTCATGGCCGCCATGATTCTCTCTGCAGAGGAGATCCCAGTTTCTCCCTCTGCAGGTGCATCACCTTTCCAGCCCTTAGGGAGATGCCAAGAATCTCTCCCCCGCTCCAGCCAACAGCTGCATTTTGCAATAAAAAGGGAAAAGTTTCTTTAATATTCCTTTCCACACATGCTAAAACTCCCTTGGTTTTAAATCATGAACTTGGAATCTTTTCTAATTCATATAAGACCTGGGTAATCACTTTTGCCAGACTAAGCTTCCTAAAATAAAACTTTCACCATAGCATTTCCCTTCTCAAAAGCCTTCCATGGCTCCCCAGTGTCTATAGAAGGAATTCCAAACTTCACAGCAATTCACAAACCTTCATCATCTGACCTTAACCTATTTTTCTCAACTTTATCTTCTATGTGAGACTCTTTTGTTAAGTCCATCTAACACCAACGGGTGTTAAACTTTCTTGCCTCTAGTCTAAATTTCCCCCTCTACATCATCTTTGCCTAATAATCTTTTGTTGGTTGTGGTTCTTTAGTTTTTGCACCTCAAGTGCACAGAACTAGATAAATCATAAACTCTGGTTCATAACATACTAGTATGATGCAAGTGCCATGCAAGAGCCTCTTTTGTATTTATTCCTGCATTTCACAATTTTCCCAAGTGTGCCTTAAATCCTGTCTTTCCAGTAAGGTCTTCCTCTATACACATAGGGATGATCACTCTGCCAAGAGAGCTCTTTCTCTCCTCTGAACAATTACAGCATCTGTTACCTAGAGTCTAGACCTCCATTTGCATATCACATGCAGCATAGCACCATTGTTGTGTCTAGACATATCTGCAGCTGGAATTAGCTGTGTCCTGCTATGTGGTATGTGCTCAGGAGTTTGTCAGAGCTCTATAATAGCTCTTACCAAGTTGTGTTGTTTTTTTATCTGTGCCTGTCTTCACAGAAGAGTTAGTTCCTTGAGGCCAGACTCAGTTTCTCATTCATCTGAGCACCCCAAGCACCAACCATAGTGCCTGACAAGTTCTGTTTAGTAAGCAGCCATTGAGTATTTTAGGGAAATTACCTTATAAACTCCTAGGAAGCAATGAAGGAGCCACAGAATTTCAGGCAAGGGAAGGACCTCCTGAGTCCTATTCCTTCCAAACTCTCACTGTGCCTAGCAGGGTACTGAGCAGATGTAAGTATTCCGTGAATACCAATGATTGACTGATACTTAAACTTCTTCAGAAAATTAATGAGCCCTATATATTAGGGACGGTGGCCAACTTATCTCAGTTTCCCCTAACTGTCCTGGTTTTAAAACGAGAAGTTCCATGTCTGGGAATTACTCTTGGGCCTGGGTAAACCAGAACAGTTGGGCAGTCCAGTTAGAGTCTCACACACACACCAACAACATAAATGCTAGTAATTATTCTCTCTCCTAGTTAAAGACTTTTGAGGACCACTTTTGCAAACTTAACTGGAATTTCTGTATATTTGAAAGTGACTTAAAAAAAGTTTCTTGAAGATTAAGTCTAAAATTCAGGCTCTTAGAGAGGGAAACAAATCACAAGAGATTCTTAACTATAGAGAACAAACTGAGGGTTGATGGAGCGAGGTGGGGGGAGGATGGGTTAGATGGGTGATAGGTATTAAGGAGTGCACTTGTGATGAGCACTGGGTGTTTATGTAAGTGATGAATCACTGAATTCCATTCCTGAAACCAATATTGCACTATATGTTAACTAACTAGAATTTAAGTAAAAATAAAAAATAAAATAAAATTCAGGCTCCTCAGAATTAAACACTTTTAAATGTATTGTTATTCCCCTACTGTATTGCTATTCCCCTACTCTAAATGAGTAAGATTTCTTTTCTTTTCTTTTTTTTTTTAAGATTTTACTTATTTATTTGAGAGAGAGAGCATGTGTGAGAGAGCACAAGGGGTGGAGAGGGAGAAACAGGCTGCTCGTGGAGCAGGGAGCCAGATGCTGAGCTCCATCCCAGGACCCTGGGATCATGACTTGAGTTGAAGGCAGACGCTTAACTGACTGAGCCACCCAGACGCCGCAAATGAGTAAGATTTTAAAGGTAACTGGTACATTTCATTGCTGAGTGGGGGTTCTCTTTTGAGAGCATAAAGACACAGGGCTCAACAGAGATTCAAGTGTATGCCTTTTCAGCCAAGAATCAGGTAAGCAGAGGCCACACCCCACTAGGCTGCAGACCTCTCCCAGTGGGGGGCGCTGTTGCAAGTCAACCAGTCCCTTTTGTGTAAGACCAGCTTCCTTGGATCCTCTTGGAAATCTTTTATTAAATCTCTACGAATTTTCATATTCTCCACACTGTTCCATTTTATTCCATTCCACACCCATGGTTATTGAGGGAGTATTTACTTGCTATTGAAGGAAATCATGTGGATGTGTAGTCAATAATTTCATCAAGGAATAACTTTTCTTTGTGCTTTTGGTGGAAAAGGGAGGGAAATAGTTTCACTCCAACTAGCTTATGAGCTTTTGAAGAATATTTACACAGAGATATTTTTAGACAGACAAAGAGATTATTATTTTCCCATTTTAGTAGAAAGGCAGTATAAAAACAAACAAAGCCTGAAACAAAACAAAACAGTAGAGACATAACGAGAGAATGTGATGGCCACTGATTTCTGTATTAGTCACTTAACAAATACAACCCATGGAGTGTACATGCTTGTTTCTAGGGAAAGGCTCAAATGAGAATTATCGTGGATGTAACTTATATGATTAAAGATTTTCTGGCTTTCTAAGGAGAGGGAGAAGGTAAAACAAATACAAAGTTTAAAAAACAAACAAACAGCCTTTTTATTTTGTCAAAAGTGAGAAAACTTTTAGCAAAAGCAAATTTTTGCAATAGTGGGTTTTGAACTGCGGCACTTAAAATTGGGACATGATTTACATAATTCCATGGTTTTATTTTTTCTTCTCTTGAGATGTCTATGTGAACTGAGTCTAGCTAGCCAAAGGTGTGATTCTCTTTTATGCCAGGAAAACTGACTTCCAGCTAACAACCATCTTCATTCTGTGACATAACTCTGGTCCTAATGGTCATCATTTCTTGCTTGGGCAACTGCGATGATTTCTTTCCTGTATTCACTCTGCACACCCACACCATCTGTACTTCACAATACAGACAGAATCAATGTTCATTTGCATATATGATCATGCCATCCTTCTCCTCCCCCCCACCCCGCCCCATTCTCTGCTTCAATCCTTATTTGGGTATGAAGTACTCTGATGTTGAAGACCAAGATCCTTAACATGGTCTTGAAGACCCGTGTAGTTTGGCCTCATGTGCCTCTCCATTTCTTCATGCACCAGTCTTTCCCTGTCTCTCTGCACTTCAGCAAGCCCTCATCCAGTACACCTGCCATGTTACCACCCCCCCCAACCACAGGCCTTTGCACATGTTGTTGCTTCTACCAGGAACATTCTGTCTCTCCCATTCTCCACTTAGTTAAATCCTATTATTCCTTCAGAGTGCATGTCCTCAGGAAAGACTTCCCAGCAACCCTTATCCAGGTCAGATTCCTTTGAGAATACTGAACACTGAATTTAAACAAACTTACTCAACGGCCCTGTATTCAAGCAGACCATCTTGTCCCCTCCCTACGAGGAAGTGCCTTTCCTGAAGGAGGAGAGCAGAACATGCTTCCGGGAGACAACTTGTTCTCAAGAAAGAGAGGAGGGAGAGGCTAGCTGACACTTAGTCAGCTTCTTCCAAAGTCCCCGTTTTATTAAATCACTCTTCCCTGGGGCAAAATAAAAGGAGCGGGGAGGCCAGGAGCTTTATGCTAACGATTCTCTTTCCATAGGTATGGGGAAGAAGGGTTTTCCCCTAACAATAAAGAATGAAAAATTATTTCTGGTAATGAGTTCCTCATTTCTCTACTGGTTGAATGAACAGGTTAAGCTAGGTAAGCTCCAAAGACTTCTGCAGGCCCCAAATTTGTGAAACAATTCCAACTACAATATTCATGGCTTCAGATGTTGGTTATTTGAGTCATATGGGAAGCTGCCACAGGCAGTGCTCTATCTCCTGCTTTTTAGCCCATCTTTGTCACCCTGGGTCCCAGAGAATTTGCCTCTGCCTTGTCAGTCCCTTGTCCACTTAGCTAGAGCTAAGAAGCAGGTGGCCTTCCCCATGTCTCCAACTTAGGACCACTTCAGACAGGGGGACTGTGGGAAGGTTCACTTGAACACTCTCCCTGCTCCCCTAATCAGTTTACTTAGGAAAAGCAGGACAAATAGGAAATGGGAGGGTTGGAAATTAAGCCCCTTGAGCAACTGAGAAGTCTCTGGCAAACTGGGGGTCCCATCTCCAACCTCAGTTAGACCTGCTCTATGGTGAACAGTGCATTTTCTTGAGATCTAAAATGTATCCCTTGCAAATGGTAAGGAAATCGAGTGTCCTATATACATATAAATAGCATGCTTAATCATCATCAACCACATGCACTGTGCCCTCCTTATGATGTTGCAGGAAAACAACCAGGGCATGTCCATGGCCTGTAGAGGGATTTTCCTTGATTCTGTAAAGCCTTGAGTAATACTGAAGCTCTATAATAACACTGAGCTACTTTTGCATTTATTCTCGTCAAAGACTTGAACATTACAATTTTAGTTGTTTAAATTTTCATAGATTTCGGGGCGCCTGGGTGGCTCAGTTGGTTGGGCGACTGCCTTCAGCTCAGGTCATGATCCTGAAGTCCCAGGATCGAGTCCCACATCGGGCTCCCTGCTCGGCGGGGGGTCTGCTTCTCCCTCTGACTCTCTTCCCTCTCGTGCTCTCTGTCTCTCATTCTCTCTCTCAAATAAATAAATAAAAATAAAATCTTTAAAAAATAAATTTTCATAGATTTCAAGGTTCAGAAGAGTTCTGGGGGAGTCATTTAAATTCATCCCCCTGTAGGTCTCTAGGTAGAGCTGCAACTTGGCTAACAAAGACAAATGGTTTTCTATCTGATTTGGAAAGGTCTCCAGGGGAAGATTCTGTAACCAACCACAGTAATCACAGATCACTAACATGAGTGTGCCCTCACGTTAAGAAAACCCGACGTGTGACGCCTAAGTGGCAGGATAATTTATTGAGATGTTAATCTGTGCTTTGTTCTTTGTAATTTGCCTCTCCTGCCCTGTCTCCCTACCTTGTGGAGGTAGGCAGTTCTATTTCCCTTCTCTGGGAGGTGATAGAATTTACGTGTGCCACATCCCTATTGCTTTAGTAGACAGGAGCATGGAAAAATGGAGTGCACTTGCCCATGTGCTAATCCTAAAGTCAGAGTCCAACTCCTCAAGGATTGGTGGAGAGAGGCATGCTCCTTCGAGAGAGCGGCACTGCCCTAGGAGACAGAGGCAGGTAGCTAGAAGCTCTTAGAAAATGGTTTTTATCTCTTTGACCTCTGTTTGATCATCTGTAAAATGAGAGGCTGATTTAATGACATTTATATACTTCCCCACTCTTGATTCCATGGGATGATCAGTATGTTAAGCTGCAATGTCCTAGGACCCCTGTGGTGCATTTGTTTCAAGGCTTTTGGGGCAGGGTGGACAGCTTTGGCAAATCAAAGAGTATATGCAATATTTGAGACATACTAAAAAATTATTTGATGTTCATCTAAAATTCACATTTAATTGGGCATCCTATAGTCGACCTCATAACCCTATTTGGGGGCACCTGTGTTTGGGAGATAGGAGGCTGGGGGTGGAAGAAGCTGACGTCTATTCCTGCCCGCCAGACCGCCCCCAGTGTTCAGGAAGCAGGTGTGTGTGTTTTCTTTCCCTGTGAGTATGCCTATTTTTTTTTTAAGTTTAGAAGCAGACATTTTGAATGAGAACTATCCTGGGACAGTTTTCTTCAAAATCTTCAAAAACAACACTTAATAGGAAAAATATAATTGGGATCTGCAGGGCACCTGGGTGGCTCAGTCAGTTAAGTGTCTGCCTTTGGCTCAGGTCATGATCCCAGGGTCCTGGGATCAAGCCCCACATTGGGCTCTCTGCTCAGTGGGGAGTGTGCTTCTCCCTCTCCCTCTGACTGCAGCTCCCCATGCTTGTGCTCTCTCTCTCTCTCTGCCAAATAGATAAATCTTTGAAGAAAATAAATGGGATCTGCCCATTTAGTGAAGGCCCAAATTTTTAAACTTTATAGAAATTAGAAACCAGACCAAAGAACCCTAAAGCAAGGAGAAGCCAACTGCTCAAATGCTCAAAATGAGGGAAGTTCTGCCACATCACCTTTCCCAGGGAGGACATGACAGGTGTTATCAGGAGGAGTTATGTTTTTCGGCTACCCTCAAAATCTCTATGAAACAGGGAGGCAAACGGAGTCAAGGTTCCCATTGCCTTTTCTACAGCACAGTACGCTTTTTTAAAAATGTGCTTTTGAACTTTCCGTTCTTTATTTTGGAATTGCATTTAGTATCATTCTATGATTGAAGGAAATCATCTGTGAATTGAACCAACCTTGATGGCACAGGGTGTGCTGCCTGTGATTTCTTGACACAAAACAGGTCAGGATCTAAAACCAAATGTGGAAAGAAACCTGATTTATATTTCATCCAATTAGTGCATATATGACCTTCGTGTGAAAGGAACGTGGCGTTGGGTAAAAAGACTCTCTCATTGACTTATCCCATTTTTAATCAAAGAAAGGTATACCAACACACACAGGATGCAGTAACTCACAATCTCAAGACTGGGTGCTGTGAAAATTTGCAGGAAATTTAGCATCGAATATATCCTCACCCATAACAAGGAGATCACTCTGTTAGTGAGTAAGTCTGTAAACAAAATTAGAAGTCTACATCTACTTTTAATAATTTGGTGGAATCTGAAGCTTTGTGAGGATGACTGCCCCCTAATGCCTTGAGGGCAACTGTGTTGAGTTGAGATTAACATAAGTATGATCTTCAGGAAATAGTTACCCTTTAAATGGATGTGTGTGTGTGTGAGAGAGAGAGAGAGAGGGAGAGAGAGAGACAGACAGACAGAGAGCCAGAGAGCCAGAGAGCGAATTTGAGAGACTGCATGAAAGCAATTCATTTATCAATGTTCAGTTTTCTCGGTGTCAACCTGATCTCTCTTTTCATACTTTACAATCTAGAAATATGTTTGCTTTGAGTCATAGGAAGTGCCAAAATCCCCCATCTATTACTCCTAATTTGTTTTGTCAGGAGATTTTGCTTTACTTGGACTCACAGGAAGGGCACATGGAAAGCATTTCGGGGCCATTAGGCTGGGAAATACATGGGCATAGTCTGGATTCAGGAACCTTCTTCTAAAATGCATTTCAGAACAACCTAACACGCTCATGCATTTTCCAAGGGGCAGGACTATCCTGCAAAAAAGACAAAATGGTCCAACTTCAAGTAGGTAGACAACTGTTTAATTTTAAAAGAGAATTTTAAGGATGCTTAGCCTTGGCAAAGTTCTGATGCTAAACAGGGGAGGGTCTAGGGCAGGGCTGTCCCCACCCCAGGGGGAACAGAGGCTGGGTTGAAAGTGGAGAGAACTTGGATCAGATGTGATGTTGCTTAATCAAGGTTAAGCCTTAGGCTGTTACCAAGGAGAGGAAGAGTCAGTGAATCTGACTACATAATTGTTATTTACCTCTCTCTCTCTTAAAAAAAAAAAAAAAACTGGGAAAGAAGAGGAAGGAAGGGACACGCTTAGACCCTGTAGGTTATTTCTGAATAATGGAAATACTTTAAATTCTTGTTGTAATTAATCAAATCTATGTTCTTTCAGAGTAGAAAACTAAATGGATGCATCATTAATGGCTTAGTGTAAAAGTACAATCATGCAAATTTAACATGGCCTTTTCTTCATTCCAAGTGAAGACTAATGATAACAGTTAACATCTTGAGCTTTCACTGTGTTCGAGACAGACATCCGTGTTGCAAGCTCTGCAATGCATTATTTTCCTCCAACCACAGATGAGGAAACTGAGGCTTACGGAATCAAAGTGAATTGCCACATCTCAGAGTTTGTATATGGTGCAGACAGGACTGGAATCTCGGCGGTTCTACGCCAAAGTTGTGATCATAGCCATTGTGCTAGATTTCATCCCCTGCCTGCCTGCAGCAGACCCATCCTTGTAATCAGGGACAGGTTTTTCTTAAGGAGTCAATTTAGATGATAGGAGGAAAATTGTGGCAGAGCACACCCCTGTCACAGATAGCTCTTTGAAAATCCCAGGTGACTGAACTGAAATAAATGGAAACAATGTACTTATGGGATGCAGGGCATGGTTTACTGCTGTAGTGGAGTTGCAACAGGCAAGACAGACTAATGCTGAAGCCAGCAGGAAAGGAGCTCTCGGTCAGCGGTGTAAAAAGCTGGGGCATTCTGTGGGTGTCCCTAGATTTTAATTTTTGTTGTTTGACTAACGGAGATAAAAAGAGAAACAATATGGAAATGGGGCTTTTCCAAATTTCAGAACTTTAGATGGGAATGTAGCATTTCCCTTGTAAGAAAGGTGGGGTAGGGAAGGACCCTCTCCTGCTTTCAGCTGACCAGGACAACGCTGAGCACTAAGTACCATGTGAATGGCCCCACGTGAAAGCCACACAGTGGGGAGTGCCAGACAGACCTGGCTTCCCACTCTTGCTCCTCCACGCAGGCAGGCCCCTTAACCTCCCAGACTCAGTTTCCTTATCCACGGGACTAGGATGCTTATCTAAGTTGTCATGAGGATCGGCGATCACGTGCAGTTGTAGCTGGCACAGAGTAGGTGCTTGCTAAGTGGTCGTTATTACAGGTCCACAGTTTTTACTGAGTGGGTGAGAGAAGGCTAAACCAAGAAAGGAAAACATTGTAAATATAGGCTGAACAAGAAAAAGAGGGAGGGCGGGGACGACGGCATCTGGCCTGAGGGCCCCGCTGTTGCCCCTCCCTAACTGTCCTTTTAATGAGCCATACGCAGCTTCCGATAGATGAGATCTGGTGTCTGCAAAGGCAAAACAGAGCTAAAAGGCGATGTAACATGGAATTATAGACCACATTTCCCTCTAATGAGCCAGCCTGCTCGTTAAGAATGCAGCGCTGCTAGGAGCCCAGATTGGTGGTGTGTACAGTTGTGCGCCGGCCCCCTCCTAGCGCATGCGCATGGGTGGTTTGAGCACACGCGCGTGACTGCCAGTATCACGGCTGGTTAGTCCCCAGCCCAGCACTGGGCGGTGTGATGTATGCAGGAGGCAGGGTGCTGAAGCCTGCTTGTTAAGGACAACTATGGGAGTCACGCGGCCTTCGAGCTACTTGGGAAATGGCCTCTCCTCGGACAGTGATGCTCTCAAGATCTGGCGGAGGGAAGAGGTACTCTGGAAGTGAGGAGAAGAGGCACTAGCTATCCCTGCAAAAGGCTTCCTGCTCAGCTGCAAGACCACACGCACCCCACGTGCACTGTATGCACACGACACACATATGCAGACCACGTACAGATCGCACACACATACACCGTGCACCACGCGTGTGCACATCCCACATGCACTAAATACGTGTATACACAGGCATACCATACCCACGCACACACCCAACACACACGTCCTCTGCATATACCACAAATGTATCCACACATCACACATGTACCTATCACACACAGGCTGCAGACACACACACACGACTTAGCACACACACTTGCACATACCATTACACGCATGTACACACACACACCAAGCATATGCACACACACTACACCATGCCACATACAAGCACGCCACACACAGCACATATACATACATCCATCTATATCATTATGTACATACACACCCACCCCACACTATCCTCATGCACATATACCACACGCAGCACACGTTTGTACACATACTATGTACATAGATACCACACATGCGCACAAATCACCTATACTCCTCCTACACTTACATCACGTATACCCCCAGGTACGTACATGTACTACTCCCCAGAATTACACATATACTACGTGCATGTAAACACAAACACATACCACACATCACACACCGATGTAGCCACACCACACACATAAAACCACATTCCCACATGCGACACATATACCTACACACTATACACACACACAACACATATTTATGCCTTAAATGCACACCACACATGTATAGCAATCCTTCCACACCCCACATACATCACATACGTCCATATCGCAAACACGAACACACATGCCCCATCCATACCACCCACATAGTACTTAAGCATAACAAATACCACACATGTGTGCATACATACATATCCACCTACACATAGCACACAAAATACAAATGCCATGTACAATACAACTGATCATACCCCCCCACACAACACATACACACACTACCACACACACGTGTTACCTTTCACAAATCCCATAAACACACATGACAAGCACATACGGAATGTGCCTTCCTGTGTCCTCTTGCAAGAGCATGCCCCCCTGGGGACCAGGACACTAAACCCGCAGAGTTCAGAGAGGCGGGGACAGGAAGCACAGATCGAGGCAGGAAGTGATTGGGACTGGCAGACTCTGGGTGATGTGGCATGTCATACAATGAGGGATCCCATGGGTCCATCCCCTTTTTTCTTCACTGTGAAGTGAGTCCTCTGTGGGATGCTATGTTGTTAGGGATTCTGAGACTGTGGATCAAATACACTACAACACCCTGGATAGTGTGCTGACTGAGGCTCTGTGGGCAGGAAAGACAAATTCATTTTGTGAAGGGGAGCTGCTGATCCTTCAAAGATGGGAGAGGCCCAATGTAGGAGACTTGTTACCAAATGGACCACTGGTCTCCTTGAGGAGTGCCATATCATGGCCTCCATACTGATCTTTGTCGCCGACAGGCTGGGCATTCCAAAGGCAGCATCTAGGTCAGCCTCCTTAAGTGGAAGTCAACACTGTTGGGTCCATCCATGGTCTCCGTCTCTGTCCTCGTGGCCATTCCTTTAATGTGGCCATTATGCCAGTTCCGAGAGAGCTGATGATGAAGAATGCCTAACAGCAGCTGGCCAAGTCCTACTGTCTACTTGGTTATTCAGTACCTCTTCTGTGAGGATGCTTTTCTAGTGTGTATTAAAGTGTAATACAACAATCTTGACATTTAATGCTCAACCCCCTATGTCCACCCCAAGACTGCTCACCAATCTTCCAGTTCTTTCACTCCCAAGCTCTGGCTAGCCCAGGAGTCTCTGTACAATCGACCCTTGAACGACACTAGTTTGGACTGTGCAGGTCTACTTATATGTGGATTTTTTTTTTTGACACGGTACAGGACTCTATTTTCTCGTCCTTATGATTTACTTAGTAACATCTTTTCTCTAGCTGATTTTAGTGTAAGGATATAGTATACAATACATACAATATATAAAATATATATTAATCAACTGTTTATGTTATTGCTAAAGCTTCTGATCAACAATAGGCTATTAGTAGTTAAGTTTGGGGGGAGTCAAAAGTTACATGCAGATTTTCAATTGCACTGGGGTTCAGGGTCTCTAATCCCTGCATTGTTCATGGGTCAACTGTATATTCTCACCTCAGGTCACAAAATGGATGATCAGGTGCAATGCTCACTGCTCTGCCCATTGGAAAGCTTTTTCTTTTCCACTGTATTTCAGTGTTACCCCCTGAATATGGCTGTATTACAGCTGCCATTCATTTTTGGCTTACATCCCATATTGAGCCATGTAAGAGACAATTCTCCATGGGTCTCTTACTTCTGCATGTTTGCAAGGAGAAGCACTGACTACCCTTTTTCCAGATTGTCTTTTCCAGGATGTTTGTATAGTGAATGGGCTTGGAAAACAAAGACAGAGTCTTCCTTCAAAGCAAAAAACGGGCATGCTTATTGTCCATTATAGAAGACTTGGGTTTTGTAAGTTCAAGGTTTCTCTCCTATAATGCAACCTACTACATGTGCAGGTGTAACTTAGCACTTTTTACATTACTTTATAGGAATTGGAACTCAGGTAACTGCTATAAAACAAACAAACAAACAAAAAACCCCAAACACTGATACCCTGGCTACTGCTATTGTGCTCAGTAAGAAAGTTCTTTGTCTCTGACTTTCCATCTTCTGTTAGCCACAATAAAACTATGGCAGGACAACCTGTTCTTGACAAGCTGACCTGTCATAAACATAGCTTGGACTTTCTCTGTCTCTCCACCTTCAACTGGTCATATGGGACACTCCTTTGGCGACATGTGAGATGTTGGGATAGGCACTGGGGCAACCATGATGGGGTGGCAAAGGGGTCTGGGCTCTCTGCTCATGCAACTTCCTTATGCTTCTGGTTCCACTCATTTCCATCTCACAACAGATTACTTCTGAGCCTATCTGACTTCATGACTTGGCGGTTCGAAGAGAACCCAGATCACAATGGAGAGCCTGGCTGCAGAGTCATGTGATACTCCATGGTTTAGCTTTAGCTTTCCATCAGAAACATGCCCCAAATTATGCCAGAAGCCTTCTCAAAAGACATACAATTGTGTTGTAGATAGCATGGCCTTCTTCTAGAATCCCAGAGACCTGCATTATTGTTTTCTCACTGGGATTTGCCATAAATTCCATACTATATCTTTTTCTACTGCTGACACTTGCAACACCATAGGGTCTGTGGGATCATATGGCCTACATGGCAGGGCAGCCTGGAGCTGCCACAGAACCCATTCCTGCTCAAAGCCCCACTGAAAGCTGGCAGTCCTCTGTGTCATCTGGTATATGGGCTGGGAACAGTATTCCCAAGTGTGGAATGTGCTATCTTCAGAAGAGGCCAAAGAGACCGATCAGGTGCTGTGCTTTCTTTTTTGGAATAAGGATGCAAGACATCTAGACCCCTAGAGACTTCACTGCAGTTGCAGCTCCCCGATTCTTCGTATATCACCCCCTCTGCGATGTATGTATCTTCTTCCCAAGGCCTCCAGTGTATAGCAACCTCTTGCTTATCTTGCCTGATCAACATGATGTCATCCACATAATAGATCAATGTAACATTCTGCAGAATGTCCAGATTGCAAGGTCCAGATCTCCAGGGGCTATGTTGTGGTAGAGGGTGAGTGAGTGAGTGAAAAAAGCCTGAGAACAAAATTGTTTTTTAGTCACCAAATCAGAGGGTATGTACCATATACCTGAAGTGTATTAGTCTGTTCCAGCAATGAAATCACATGTGGCACAGAAGCTTTTATCATGATGACTACTTGCCTAAGTCCGAGCAGACAATAAACTATTCTCAAGGACCCAACTTGAGAATGGGGCCCGACTGGCAAATTTAACACAGATAGCTTGGGGACTACCACCCTGTATCCTTTAAGTCTTTAATGGGCACAAATCTCCCCTCCTAGGATATGATATTGCTTTTGATTTGCCATCTTAGTTGGAGATTGGGTGGGGAGTGAGGGCAATTTCAGAGCCTTCCATTTGGCCTTCCCTTCTGTGATAGCTCATACCCAATATGTCAAGGATCCACTGTGCGGGTTCCACCAAATGCCAACTATATCCATTCCTACTCATTGACTGGAGACATGACCATTGGATGGATCCACAGACCACATAGAGGACACCCTGTAAGCCAAGCCTTAGCCAGGACTGACTTTATTTCCTGGCCCTGTGAGCCCCAACTGTAACAGAGGGCTGTGATGACACATTAGGTCTCCAGGTATCAATGCCAACTCTAACCTGTATCTGATAGCCTCAAAATATTTGAGTATTTTCCTTTCCCCAGTGTATGTAGGTCCCTTTTGGAAAGGACTAGGGGAATCATCACGGTATATACTTCCCACGGTGCTGCAGTGTCATTTTGCCTAGCAATCGGGCCACCTCTTTAGTCAGTGGAATCCAGATCTGAAAATCTTCGCAGGTCCAGGAAATAAAGCAAATGGTGATGACTTTTTATCGGAGTGCGCTCTGCTACTGCTCCTCCATTCATGCCTTCTTCTGATTGGAGGTATTTATCAGCACCTTCATTGGCTGGCCATCATTTTGCCCCCAGTCTTACATTCAACCATTTTGATCAAGCATGCTCAAAATCTTAATTCCAGGGGTACTCCTCTGGCTCCTGCTGGTTCAGGCTAGCTAATTCTCACAGCTCCTTTGAGATATAGTCTCTATCTTTCCTTATCAAACCCAATATATCCTCAGCTGAATTACGCTGAAATTTAATCTTCATTTTTGGCATGGAAGCCAGAATAAAAGATGGGACAGCTCCTGGGGATGGAGGTGGGGGGCAACTGATACCTTGCTGAGGAAAGAAACCCTATGGTATCTTTCTGAATTACAAAAATACTAGCTTTTACTTGGGGGGGCACCTACAAAAGTTCTGAGGGTTAGGAGGGACCTGAGGAATCAATTTCTTAGGAATATCCGCTCAGATATCCCTGTCCCAGTTTTTAAGGTCTCACGCTTTCCCAACCAGGGCCTTTATCCTATAACAGATCTGTCTTGGCTGAGCAATTAAACATCACTGAGGTTTGCAATCCTAACTATCAGATTCTGAATTTGCTCCCCAACTGCGTCTGCTCTTCCACTGCCTGAGATGAAAGCCTCTTTATAAACTACCAATAAGGCCCTCTGGCTCCCACACCTAGCTTTTATCTGTATGTTAACTGCACTCAGTTTCTTATTATTCCCCTGCAGCCCACCAGTACAACTTAGTAGCAACCAGTAAATTCTACTGTCCTTGTAGGCCATGTTCCCCCACTATCTTTCAAATGTCTTAATCATTGCACAGGCAAAGGCATTCTCCCTTACTGAAATGTTTTCCCAGGCAACCACACATGAAATCTTCAACAGCTGAGTTGCTACCTCATGCCAGGGAGTATCTGTATCCCACATACCACTCAGGATGAGGTCCTCCTGGTCAGCCAGGTTGTGAGCAACCCAGTTGCAAAACCCATCGTAACAACAGCTTACTCAGACCACTCTTGGTGTCTCCTCTGTCGTTCAAGTGGCAAATACCCACGCAGGATTAGATATAGAAGATATTTATTGCAGTAAACAGTCATAAAGAATAAAAGGGGAGCAGGAGTATGCAGGAAGAGTCTTTAGACTCAGTGCAGTTCTGACCTCTGCGAAAGAAGACAGGGAAGGACGAGTTGAGTAGGAAGAGCTATTGACCCCACTGGGGTTCTAAGTAAGTCTTGGCCAGGTCAATGGGAAGGCCCTGAGCCAAAGTTGCTCATTAGACAATTCCACATTTAGGAGGAAGGAACTGGTCTGGTAACCCCACCATTCTCTGTCATTGATTGGGAGCAGTCCAGAAATCCAGTGGATCCAAAGGTGCAGGAGCTAGAGGCTGTCAATCAGCTAGGACCCCCACAGCAGGTTCTCTTAGAAGGAGAACTGAGTGATGCAGCTCCATGACCGCCATCATGGGAGAACAGTCCCTCCTATGGGATTGATGGGGATAGCTACCAAGAGAAGAGCAGAGCACAGACAGCCTCTGGGCACTCTTGAAAAAGTAAGGAGAAGCTATCCATGTAAGCAGAAAAGTTAGGGTGAGGGTCCCTGGGAACCAGCTTCTAACCCACCTTTCCCCTATTCAGTCATAACTTTTTACCCCTTTGGTTAGGTTGGGAAGAAGTTAAAGAAGACCCTTTAGGGTCCGAAATACTTAAAAAACAGAGGCACTTGTAACTGGAGTCTACAACCCATACTGGCAGGTGTGGTAACTACCATGGCTTCCAAAGCACCAAATAATGCTGAGGGGGGCAGTCTCAGACATCTATTGCAGATGTATCAGGCAAGATCACCCCACTTGGAATGCCCACCTTACTCCAACTTCCAGTGATCCTCTCCATCTATAACTAGGACAATAAGGCAGTGTCCACATCAAGGAAAGGTATTGAGGAGGGGGCAGTAACCTGCCAAGCAGTTCTCACTTTACCTGCCATGGAAGCACCTGATGCCAACATGAAAACCAAGTGATTCATAAGCTATTATTGCTTCAGTGTATGCATAAGCATAAAAGTTCCCTGCTCGAGTGAATGCAATTCTCCATCTAATTACCTAATTACCCAGCCCATTTCCAGGAAGGGACCTGGAGAGTTCATCTGGGCCCTGGAGAGCTCATCTGGGTACAGTGTTAATTGGCTGACCGACCAACTGACTGAATTCTCCTATTTAAAAACTTGGAGGAAATGAGCCCAAATTCTGCCAGCTGGAAATTTTAGTGGCTGTGTTCTGTTTCTTGGGCTAGTGGAGAGTATATTAAGGGTCACCCTCATCTCTAGGACCCACATCTGACCACTGGGTTTGCAGTTCTAGTTTCATGGCATTTCAAGGTCGGGAGGGACCATCCAAAGTCATCCCACCCCAAACCCCATGACCCAAAATGTTGACAATGTTGTCATACAGATGTACAGAGATGGTAATACCATCCATATTAACTCTGGTATCACATTTGCTTAACTTTCTGCTGATCTGGACACAGCTAGCTACTGAGCCACATTCTGGCTCTTACAATTATTTGTTGTCCAAGGTTTTTGGTGTCCAAATGTCTGGGCCCTGTGACTTGAGAGCTTGCACACTGTGCACAAATGTAGTTATGATAATAAATTTGAAATCAAATTTAATCCTAACTTCCCCCAGCCATCCCACACACTCCCATCTCACCATGCAATCAGCTGGCATATGGCTTAGGAAATACCAGCCATACACCAGTAAAAACAAGGCACAGTTAGGAAGCATATCGCTGTCAAGAAACCAGGCAATTAATTTCAAAGTAAAAAATAATTGGATTATCTGTGCTATGGTTTTCTTCATTAGTGCAGATAATTGGGAGATTTTAGTAGTACATTTCCTTCCCTCTCAAAGAAAATGCTTATAATATAATGATGGGGAGGTTTCTACTGGGTGGGAATTTGTAGGAGCCTATGTCTGGTACCTTTGACTGGTAGGTAAGGAATAAAGTACCAGAAAAAAATAAGCTGGGTGGCCCGGACCGTGAAAAAAAGAATCACTGAAGCCCTAACCGTCACCACACACCACCACCCCATGTGAACATGACATCTGCCACACACTGCCACATGGGGGTCGAAGCCACACAGACGCTCGCTCTCCAGAAGGAGTCAGTGGTCAGGGTTGCGCTGGCCAAGTGGGATCTGGCAACAGAGTAACAGAATAAATCCAAGCAGGAAGGATCCTAAGGGCAAGGGCTGAGAGTTAGCAATAACAGCAGGGAGAGAAAGTTAGACCCGAGATGAGAAAGGACACTGCTCGGGGCGCCTGGGTGGCTCAGTCATTAAGCGTCTGCCTTGGGCTCAGGTCATGATCCCAGGGTCCTGGGATCGAGTCCCACATCGGGCTCCCTGCTCCGCGGGAAGCCTGCTTCTCGCTCTCCCACTCCCCCTGCTTATGTTCCCTCTCTCGCTGTGTCTCTGTCTGTCAAATAAATAAATAAAACCTTTAAAAATAAATAAAAATAAAAGAAAGGACACTGCTCTGGCCTCCATGTTGAGCACTGCCTGCTGGCTGGGCTTGGCGCAAAGTATGGTCACAAGACCACCGATGGGAAAATGACCTGAGAAGCTTACAAAGATGCAGATTCCTGGGTCTCTGCCACAGACCTGTTTAATCAGCATCTTTGGGCTCCGAGCCCAGGAACGTGTATTTTAACAAATTCCCTGGGTGATTCTTAGACAATGAAAATTTCAGACTCGCTGCTCTGGGCACATTGTGCAAACCCCCGCAGGGGAGTTCCACCTGCCTAGGTGTGAATCAGTATCTGACTGTGGCACGCTCATCATGGGGGTAGGGGGGGCTTCTTCACGGCCCCCACCGGTGTCGATATTCACCAGGATCAAATCCAAAATGGGTTTAATGAGCATGTTCTTTTTGAGAAATGCTGTTCAGAAATCCCAGACCAGCAGTGGGCAATCTCTTAAGGCAGAAAGGCTGAAAATAAGCAACAATTTATTTTCTCAGAACTGGTAAGGGTGGAGCGGCTGTCTCTTCTAGCTGAATTAGAACCATGCAAAACAAATACAGTTCCCCCGGGGCCCTGCGCATGATTTATTTCCAGATTTAATGAATGGCCACATGCCTGGGTTAGTGGAAAATAACCCGCAGACCGGCTCATCCCCAAAGTGCAGTGGGAAAGCCTCCCTTCGCCTATGCCACTGAAGGATGCTGACCCATTTCCACATCCTAATCTCCCAGCAAGGCAGGTGACATGGCGGGCTGACAAGGTACGCGGGATGCCTGCTTTGCCTCTGAGAACACAGTTTCTCGACATCTATGAAATGTCTATTGATCTGAGCATGTAGCTCATGTCGACACCGATTGTCTGAAGGGAGGCTACTCAATATCACAAGGTCATGATGAGGGGAAAAAAAACCAACTAATAATTCACTAGCCTCATACACAAAGGACTGGGCATTGTTTTCTTCCTTCTTAATAGTATCTTTCTGTGGCGCTGAGTGACTCTCCCTGTCAGGCCTTGCTGTGGGGACTTAGGTCTCACATTCGCTTGTATTTACCTGTTTCTCCCCTGGCTTAACTTTTCAGATTCCTGTCACAGCAACACCTGCTTTATATGCTCTGTCCCTCCTGCAGCCTCATCACACAAAAGGGCTGATTTAACTCTTCAAGAGAAAGCCATTATTTCACAGGCCTTGGGACTTTTCGGAATCATATTTTCTACCTGTTAGGAGCACCATCTCCAGACTGAAACTGTATTTATCGATGCTTAATTGATTTAATAGGCCCTGTCTTGCAGGTGTACTGTTGGGCTTAATGAACTCATTTGTTTGTTATGTTCTGGGAGCTATGCAGAGGGAATGAGGTCTGGTGACTCCATGAGCACTGCTTGTAGTATTTGCTGCCATTGCCCACACAGCACCTAGAGCTGAATCACAGAAAGTGCCACACATCCCCCGGAAGGGCAGCCAGCAGGAGGAGAAGCAGGGCCCTTTGTAAGAGCACACACTTAGCTCTATCCTTACAGCTATTCCTCCCCCAAATGACGAGGTAGGCAAAGTTGGTATCCAAAAGTACCACTCTCCTTTTTTTTTTTTTTTGGCACATGATTTTGCCCCTTGATTCATTCATTCTCTCCTGCCCTCCCACAGCCCTCCTTCCCCTCCATCCATCCCTCACCCTCTTTCTCCCTCCTTCTCTTATCTAGGAAACAGTCCTCGCTTGCGCTCTGCTGTCAGAAAAACATACGATAAACCGATTCACATTAAGGACTAAATGACGAGTCAGGTTAACATCTCTCAATAGCATGTGTATCTTAAGAGGAAATTTTTAAATCAAAGGGGGAGAAATATGGTAATGGTGGAAATTCACACACAAGCACAGAGGGGACAAAATGTCATTGTTTCTGAAATCACAATACTACTTATATGCTTTTGCCTCTTCTTTAAAGTCAGTAGAAACCCCCGTTTCTTGGATCACATGTAAGAGGTATCAGTTTCCTTCCACATATTCAGGTGTGTCAGAAACATAATGCTTTGTTCACCTTTTTTTTTTGTTTGTTTCTTTTTAAGACTCCATTCCTCTGGGGTTGCAGAAATTTAATTTCAGTTAATCTGGCTTCTCTCCTCCCACTTTTCCCTGGATTGCATCTAAATTTTGGAGGCTTACATAGTGCCATGTATTGGAGGGGACATCGGGATCACTCACCATCCATGCTGGCCTCCCCCAGGTGTCCACCTTGCCATCTGGTCTTCAGTTATTGGTTCACCAGGTGGCCGCTGACTCATCCCTTGTTCCTGACCATGAGACGCCTTCACATCCAGCTTTCTCTTGGCTACATCCAGGACCTCTTGGGTACATAGGAGTCACTGTTTTGCTACACAATTCCGGGCATCGGAAATCTCCAAGAGGCTATGCAAAAATCTTTCCCCATTTTTTTTTTTTTTTTACTACTAACATAATCCCACCAGTGCCCCACACCATGTTGGGGCACGAGAACAGCATTATTTTATGGGAGCATGTTGCTTCCTGGGCTCTAGCTGGGAACCTGAAAGGCAGGTCCTTTCCTTCTCTAGGCAGAACAAACCAAGGTGCATTAAGAGGGCATCTGTCCTTCCTCCCCAGTCCCACACCAGGCTGAACTCTGGAAAGGGGGCAAAGGAATGTTCCTCAGGGACCCACCAGCCTCTAGTCCTTGGAGCTTTTTCCTACCTTCTTCCTCCCCATAGCTAATCAGTTATTCCCCTTTTCTCTAATTTCCACTGTGTTTTCCTTTTCTTGAGGCCAAAAATGCAAAAAAACGCCTGAAGATAGGGAAAGTCCAAGGAATGCCAGAAAAAGGTGGACATACTGATTTTATTTTAAAATATTCATCAAATTGTAAAATACTGCGCTAGCCCTTGTGAGAGATATACAGTATTATAAAGCATAGGTCTTGTCGGCAAGAAACTTATACTCATAAATGTAATGCTAAATACTGACTCAGAAGTCACGTGAATTTATGAGGAAAAAAGAAGTCAGTTCATAATTTTCCTCACACTTGTCCTTTTTTTTTTTCTTTTCTCATTTTTCCCTTTCAAGGAATTAAAACTCCTCAGCTGCCAGTGGGAATTTATTAGAGTCAGAAGCTAAATGGAATACCGGTCAGACTCGACATCAACAAATATTACTATAGCTTAAATCTGTGATTAAACTAGAAATATCAAAGTGTTACCATGGAATTTACTTACTCTGAGCAGTACTGGATACAAATGAATTCAAAGACTAAAGGATTTGAATACTGCTCTTAGAATTACAATGTCATTTGCCTTCTTTAAGATCTATTAGTTGGGAGACTTTATTTCTAATATAAAAAATTTAGAGCAGCAACCACACAACTTTAGGACTGGTGTGGAAGGAGATGGTCGTATTAGTCGGGATAAGTACGGCCAGCTGCTGTAACAACCACCTTTAGGTCTCCAGGCCTTAACACAGAGAAGGTGATTTTTCACTCCACGATCCATTGCTCCCCACAGTCATCTGGGGACTGGCCTCTGCCTTTAATGCATGGCTCCCCAGCTCACCCTGGGTGACACTGAGCCCACTAATGGAGATGAGCGAGCACGCAGGATGGTGCAGGAGGTCTTTATGGGCCTGCCTTGGAGGCACTACACGTTACTTCCTCTCATTTTTCACCAGCCGGAACTCATCACATGAATTAGGCTCCATCTAATTGAAGAGCGATGGGAAATGTCATCTAGCTGTGGGACCGGGAGAAAAAGGCAACCGGTTTGGTGAGCACATCACAGTTTCTCTGCCATATTTGCGAGCAAAACTCTCTGACCGCAGAATGCTCCCAGTGACCAGACCTGTCTCATATATAAAGAGAGCTAGGGTGTCAGAGAGGCGTGCTAGTTCTACCTGACCCCCCTCCCTCCCTTCCTTCCTCCCGCTCTGGCTTCCCCATCTCAGCCTGCCCTCCTTGAGAGAGTGGGTAGGCATGCTAAAGCCTGCATCTGCCCATTCGCAGAAAGCGGAGGCAATGGCAGTCAGAAGTGGGGTTCTCTTCCAGGTGCTCGGCAGCGTCCAGCCCCAGCTCGGAAAGCACAGCACATGAATAATCAGCACTAATCAATGTCAGCCTCGTCACTGGACGTTGGCAGAGGCTCAGAGTGGCATTGAAGAGAAAGCCTGGTAGCTATGCTGGGCTTGTGGGGTAGGGAAGGAACTAAGACCTACTGAGCCTGTGGGTGGAGGACTGTCCATGCCAGGAGGGAGCTGATGGAAGGTATTTTGGTCTTCCAGCCAAGCCCGGGCCCAATAAAGCATTCACTTTGTTGACTGAAAGGGAATCATTCTGAGGCAGAAAATGCCAACAGTGCTAGTGGGGATTCTGCTTTTGCTCTTTCGTGCCTAAGTGGCTTTAAGGAAATGGATTAACTTGGTGTTTTCAAATGAGATATTCTTCACTTCCTGTCCTCAAACACATCATGTATATAAGCAAGGCAGCCTTCTTCTGGAACAAACCATCACCGCAGGACAGAGGGCTGGCACCTCCTTAATGGCAGTGACATTTTTATCAATGGATCAAGCTTGAGGAGCTGGTTTGTTTAGGCAGCCATCTTCTTACATTACACACACTGCAAAAAACTGGGGCCTGAGGAAAGGACATTTGAGCAATGAGCCAAGCTTACAAAAAAACAGTAAGGGTATTTAGTTTATGGTCCAGGGAGAAGGGCACTCGTCACCCAATAGTGGAATTGAGGATGGAGAATAATAGAGAACTAATCAGGGCATTCCAGATGGGACCATAGGTGAAGTCCTAGGTGAGGAGGATTATTGCATCTGATGAAGAATGTACAGTACACAGAACTCTGTTGTTTTTTCCTTTTTACTTCTAGTAAGTTCTAAGGCAGTCAGGTTTTAAAATTTCCTTCCTAGGGCCTTTCAGCTAAAAAATAATCCATCTTCAGGGTGCCTGGGTAGCTCAGTCGTTTGAACTTCTGACTCCTGGTTTTGGCTCAGGTCGTGATCTCAGGGTCTTGGGATCGGGCCACATGGGGCTCCGCACTGGGCACAGAATCTGTTTGGGATTCTCTCCCTCTGCTCCCCCTCCCAAATAAATAGATAAATCTTTAAAAAAATAATAATCCATCTTCAATTCATCTCCACAAAGTCAGCAGGGGTGGAGTATATGAAATTTGGAAGTATCTTCCCTCTGACATTTCTATACAGATAGCCTTCAAAAATACTCAATCCAACCAACTCTTCACTGCTACATGCAATCTCATAACCCTTTTATTTACCAGAGCAGGTCAAGCTCATAATCATAGCTTTCCTCGAGATGGCAGTTGTGTTGGATGTTGACTCGAGAGAGATTCATGCTGAGTGCCTCCCAGAACTCTGTCACCCACACTGTTTCCTGTTGGAGTGAGGTCAGAGTCCTAAGAATTTTCTTCTAGTAAGATCTTTGCCCTATCCTGTCTAGTTCTGAACATCAAATGAGAGCCTGGGCCTCAGCTGTGTAGTTACAAACAGTTACAGTGGAACTCTGGTAATGGAAGTACGTGTTTTCTCGTACACTGTCAACCTGCCATGGAACCGCATAATCACTTTTTTCCCAAAGAATTATGTTTCCCAAAAAAAGCCTAATTGCAAAAAGAGGTACATGAAATAAGCTTTTGATTTCTCAAGCTAAATGTTATAATTGCCGGTTTGGATCAGCTGGGTTTTTTTCAGATTATAAAACTCTGAGACGAGGTCATTGCCCATCCTGACCACGAGGTCAAGGAAGTCTTTGTCATTTCATTTTCTTTTTCATTTTTTCATGCCCTCATCAATGATTTATTGTTGAACACTACTATGGATCAGGAGATAAATTATACAGGAAAGGAGAATCTTGTTGCCGAAAGGTATTGAGGAAATACAGTGCTCTGAGATTGTCTTTAAATAATTGGAGGAATTGAAAGAATAATCAGGAACTATAAATTTGGTTTTTGGCATGGGCACTGAACCAATGTAAGACCGTGTAGAGTTGGTTGACCATCCGCATGTTTTCATTTTCCCATTCATATGTAAAAGCCTTAGGTAAAGTGCACTAAAAATAAGCCAGATACTATTTTTAGTCCTGAAGTCATCCTGAACAGTATCTCCAGAATGGATATCATCCTCAATGAAAATCAGGTGATTTGCTAAGATTAGAAGGGGAAATAAATCAGCTAAGTAATGCTGATGTCATTCACAAGAAACCAAAGTGAACATCAAGAGACATTATGAAGGTAGGTGTTCCTATCCACATATAGTGTTGGGAGCCAGTAATGAAGGTAGATTGTAGATGCAGTTACCCAGTTGAATATTTAAATATGTCCTTATTTGACTGCACAATCACACAGCCAAATATATTCAAGGGTGGTTTCCTTTATAAGAAAAAAAGACTAAATGAAATGCTCAAAGATGACATTAGCTCAATTTTATGTTTGAAAACTTAATTGCACCCAAGTGAGAAAATACAAAATTAAAGTTATCACTGCAACAATCGAGCCTTATAGCGCCTAGTAACAAGGAGAGATTTTGCTACACATGTTGGAACTCAATATGATGTGTGTACTGAAACCTTGACTGGGAAACTGCCTGCAAACCCATGACTGCCCCTTTCCCAGAGCTTGAAGGAAAGCCTTCTTTTGAGATTATGCAGAGGTCTTATCTTGAGAGTTACACCTAGGATTTGCATTGTAGATTGCACCAACTGAAGCAGATGACAGAAGGTGACCACATACTGAATATCCTACGGGGGCGCCTCGGTGGCTCAGTCGTTAAGTGGCTGCCTTCGGCTCAGGTCATGATCCCCGAGTCCTGGGATCGAGTCCCACATCGGGCTCCCTGCTCGGCAGGGGGTCTGCTTCTCCCTCTCCCACTCCCCCTGCTTGTGTTCCTGCTCTCGCTCTCGCTGTCTCTGTCTCTGTCAAATAAATAAATAAAATCTTTAAAAAAAAAAAATCTTGAATATCCTACGGGATAGGAACTCATATGAATTTTATGTAAAAATAATTTTGTCTTTCCGTGTCCTCTATACTGTGTCTACTGAGACAATGCTATCAATTCAAAAAGATGAGACAAAGCCTATGTGATGTGTGGAAGTGTGGTCAGGCCCTGTGGTCTTACCACCAACCTTCCTTCGTTATTGGAGCACATGAGTGACTAGAGAAGCCACTGACTGTGGTGACCTTCAATCCTATTCAGTGCTTCTAGTTTAAATCCTGATCTGTTTCTTTCCTTTGGAGACTTTTTTTTTCTTTTTTTTTTTTTATTCTTATGTTAATCCCCATACATTACATCATTAGTTTTAGATGCAGTGTTCCATGATTCATTGTTTGTGCATAACACCCAGTGTTCCATGCAGAATGTGCCCTCCTCAATACCCACCACCAGGCTAACCCATCCTCCCACCCCCCTCCCCTCTAGAACCCTCAGTTTGTTTTTCAGAGTCCATTGTCTCTCATGGTTCGTCTTCCTTTGGAGACTTTTGGGGCCTTAGAAATGCCTGGTGTGGCTTCTTCACACCCAAACCAGCCCAGGAGAGCCCAGGTTCCTCTCTCCTTTCTACAGAATTGTCTCCTGAGTTCCTTGGGTCAACTGGAGCTGTGGGAATAATACCAGGAACTCTTACTGTCTTTCTGAAATACCTTCTAGTATCCAGGAAAGGGGAAATGAGCTCTGTCTTGTGAAATAAAGTCTGGAGACCTTTCGCCTAGAATTCCCCTGATGTGACTTAATCCCTTCCCCCCTCTTGTACGCTTTGGGGTACAGGCAATAAAGAAAGCAAACATTGCCTGTGTCACCACTGCTGCGTGCTTGTCCGTCTGTTCTTCAATCCTTTATTCAACAAACTCTAAGTCTACCATAGTGCTAGTCTCTCTAGGACATTCAAAGATGACTAAGGTATTGTCCATGCCCTAAAGGGGCTCTCACTAGTTTGAGAGATGATGTATGTACAAATACATATACATAAAAATCAGCTAGAAGGCACTGAGTGCTGTGGGAGAAACTCAAGTACCATGAGGGTTCAGATTTGAGAGGAGGCCTCAAGGAAGGAGTGACCGTTGAGTTGGGCCTTGAAAGGGAAGAGTATGGCGCCCTGGCATGGGGAGCCCCAAGATGCTGGTGCCATTGATAGGATGTCAGTAGATAAAGAGGAAAGACAGGGATTTGGGGGGGTGGTTGTGGTGGGTGGGTGCTACAGGCTGAGGCAGCAGGTAGGAGGTAGGGGAGAGATAATGCCCCTGGTTCTGGACATGTTGAGTTTGAAACTGTAGTTGGAGATTCCAGTGGAGTTTTCCAGCAGGCAAAAAGAGCAGTCCAGAGAAAGTTTAAACTTGGGATCCTGTCTGCATAAAGAGGCCTGCTGCGTTATTGGATGTTGCTTAGGAACTGGAGCTAAGCCCTACAGTGAAGCAATTAACACTAAGCAACAGATACTAATGTCTTCGTTTCTTACAGGCAGGCCATATACCAAAACACAAGGAGAAATTTGGTGTTTTAGAAATTTGGTGAGACTCCCTCCTAGATTAGAGCAATAAGGCTGGTCTCTGGTAAGTGGATACTGGTGGGGCATTTTGGTACAGTGATCCCCACGATTAAAAGCTGATCTGTCCCTTTAAATTAAAAAAAAAAAAAAAGAATGCTGCACTTTTCTCCTCATCCAGAACTGTTTTGAGGTTGACATCATGAACACCCCTTTTTGCTTCCTGCTATCTGGTGGACCCACCTCCTCCAAATGATGTAGATAGATGCATGTTCTAACCCTTCTGTGATTTGTCTGCTGCTGTACTATTATAAGCATTATCGATCACACAATCCATTAGGGCACCATTCACCATAAATAATTTATCCCTTCAGGCACGAGCTCGTCTCTGCCACAGATGCCATCAGCAAGAATCCCCTTCAGGAGGTTTGGGCTGGGGGAAAAACAACCGCATTCCAAATGTAGTTTAAACACGCAAGGCCCAGGGAGAAATAAAAATAATGACTGAGCAAACCTCGGACCTGGAGACTGGATTCTAGTGGGGATGGTCTGTCGAAGAGAGAACAGATCTGAGGTTTTTCAGACCAGCGCCGCTCCCACAAAAAGCATGCTGTCCTGACAAATAGATATAAGCCTATCCTCCTAGCTGAGGGAATTTGTTTAGGCAGCATATCAATATTTGTTGAACACACCAGAGCAATGCTAAATGTTATAATTGCTGGCAACTGGCAAGGCTGAGGGAGGAGTAGGAACAGGCAGCGGAAGAAACAGTAGACATGGTCTGGTAGCAGCAGAGACCTTAAAATGCTATTGGTCAAATAAAAAAACATGTGTAATTAAAATGACAAGATTTCTAACAAAAACAAACAAAAGAGTGCAAGAGCATTAAGTTCAGAGTGCATCTAAAACTTGTGGAGGGACACGGAACAGTAACAGAGTGCTCAGACCTCAGGCTTTAAGCAGGGTTGCAAAGGAGAAAAGCCATATAGACGGAGAGGTGGGGAAGAGAGATGTTCTTCTAGAGGAGGAGGACGGATGGGCAAGAGTGTGTAGCGGGGAGCTCCCGAATCATGGGTGCCAGCAAACAGATCTCAGCTGGGGCAGAAATTCCATGGTGTAAAAGTTGAGAGTAACAAAGCAGGATGGTAGAAGGGGGTTGCTAGGATGTGGCTTCCCCCCACATCACAGTCAGCGGGGCCTTTGGTAGGGTACACAAGACCTGGGGAAATTTCTTCACCCCTATGCCCCTTTGAGCCCTTCTTTTTTGAGCTCCCTAGGACTTCCCTGCTATTGTAGGTCTTGTAGGGAAATAAAAATCATTATAAGATGTTGTTGATATGCTAACCCTTGGAATAAGTCAGAGTCGAGACCAGAAAACAGCCCAAGTAGGGTAGATCACTAAAGGGAATTAATAGGGGAACTAGCCACAAATAGGTTGGAAGTGAAGAGCCAACAGGAGCTGGTAAGGCAGCGATTAGCAACAGCTAGAGCTGGAGGCACCAAGGGAGAAGAGCCTGGACTTCCTGGAGGACATGGAGCCATGGCCAAGCTGCCTGGTAGGAGCTGGGACCACAGAGGAAACATGGACACCACGAGAGATATCACCTGAGGCAGAGAAAGGGGTGGAAATACCACCACTTCTCCCCCACTCTTCCCCTGCCCTCTGACTTCCTGCGAAGGCTTCCCTTTGACCTAACCTAACTGGAAGCCAGTTGGTCAGGAAACATAGGCAAGCCATTTTGTAGATTTGTAGATATCAGTAGTGGAAGGGTAGGGAATGATAGGTATTCCCTTGATGATCAGTATAGTATTTGCAGATGACTCTCAAAGGAAAGCAAATGCCTCTCACTTGCAAATGGATTTAAACTGGTGGAATTAAGCATCAAGTGAGGCAATATTTAGGGGCATGATCTTCTTAGAGACTCTGCAATTTACACTACTCGGTCCACTGCCTGTTCTATAGCAGAAGAGCTGAAATCAGAATCGCAGCTGAACTGGGGAGTTGCTGAGGTCTCTCTCTAGAGGAGTGTGAGACTCCTTCCACCATGACTGCCCTAAGATTAGCTCTGGAGAAGAATCAGCCAACACCTGTCTGGCCCAATGAGAGGGCTGCAGGCTCAGTGAAAGCTGAGCAGGAACTGATCAGTCTATGGTCTCTGTTCCTCTGACTCAATTCCAGAGGCAAAGTCTGATGGCCTAGAACTCTCCAGTCTCCGGTTCCTTACAAAGGTCGTCTGATGTCATTTCTGGGCTTCTATTGTTCCTGGGAGACCTCTCACACTTCCAAGGAGCATTCTTGACTTGTCTGAGTCTCTTAGGCCTGATTTGAGTAACAGATGAAAGCACATACACAAGTTTTACCAGCGGGGCTCACCACAAAGCATTCCAAGGCCCAATGGATGCCCTTAGATAGTGGGTCTCACACAGAAATCCTGTCCCCAAGGAGATACTGAGTAACCTTTAGGGTTGTATGCCTTTACATTAAATAGTTCAAAATTTCAAATAGTGGTCACGACTAGGGATGATAAGAAGAAGACAGAAAGACTCTGTTTTGTTTTATCCCAAGAAGTTAATGTTGATGTACAACACATTCATTTAATATAGTTCACTTAATACGGATTGATCAACCACAGGGCAGATGGCCTTACAGAGACACGATCCCTGCCCTTATGCCAATTTAGTCAGGGCCAGGAAGAGGGAGTCAGATGCTTGCTGGTAGCAGGCTAGGACTGTAGAGGCAGAACACTGATTTTCAAGAGTGGGATATGATCACTGCATTGTTCCTCTGTTTGGTACTATTGCTGCAATTTGCTGATTCTTAAACAGACCTTCACAAAATAGGCTTGTTGTTAAGCCAGGCTGCTAATTGTGCTGGTAATTAAAAACTGGCTCTCCTAAGTTTCGCCCACGTTCCCTACCTCGAAACCTTCCAACTCGGCGTTTGCCTTTCACAATGAGCAAAACACCTGCTCTGTTTCCCCCACTCATTTTCAAAAACTTTCAAATGCCACTTTGCTGCTGCTTTCACGGAGCCTGGAAGGACGTCTGGTATTTCATTCAGAAAGATGGCATGTGCACTGCTGTCAGCAGGGCTATATATAGCCAGGGACAACTGAGGGCGACTGCTGAGAATGCTCCAAGGAGCTGAGGGCACGACTGTGCTCGCGGCCTCACCCCATCCTCCTGCCAGGCTGCTTTGATGACGCCACATTCCGTTCAGAGTTGCTGGCTCGGGCAGCCGGAGTGTCGGTTCCTGGAGGCTGAGGGCCATGTGGCAGTCCTCAGCTTGCAGGCTTGTCCGTGCATGCACGCTCATGCATGTACCGTCACTCAGAGTTGATGTGTCATCCTCCTATATTTATCCAGTTGCTGTTGTACTGGCTCTGAAAGGCATCCGTAAAAAACAACAACAACAACAACCCAAAGCTGCCTCCTCCTGCTAGGCAAGCTGTCTGAGCTCCAGAGACATGCTCTACTGTCACAGTCTGTGTGTGTGCAAGGAGGGGTTATGATTCCCAGAGTGCCTGGGTCACTGAGGAGACACACTCTCCCTCCTTCCAGCTGGTTGAGAGCTTACAATATAGGAGCACGCAGCTTCTGTGCTCTAGCCTGTCCTTGCTCACTCCCGGGTAGGTCTGATTGGGAGACGTATGATGTGAGCAGAATGAACATCTGGGCGGGGAAGGGAAGCTGGTCAGGCCTCTGGGGCAGGAAAGATTGGGACCAGTAGCTGCAGTGAGGAATGAAGACCTGGAAATTTAGTATGCAGTGTTAGAGCTGAAAGGGATCACTGATATCATCTACCTAAGACTGTTGTCTCATGGATAAGGAAACTGAAGCAAAGCAAGTAGATTCGTCCAGCACAGTGCTGACCCTGAAGCCCGGCACTTCTGAATCCCAGTACACTGACTTTCTATGACCCTGGACCCAGCAGTTGGAGCCTCACCTCACCTGCAGGCCATTCACCAGCAAACATCCTTCAAAATAGAAGGCCCAAAGATGATGTGCTGAAGACCGTTCACAAGTTTTGGCCAGGGAAGCCCATTAATAGGTAACAAGAAGTGTGTTGATGTAGAGTGACTAGAAAGGTTGTTGTCCGTCAGATCTCTGTCTTGTGCCAAGGGCCACCTGCTAACATATCCCTGTCACCACTCTGTGCTTGAGCCATTGTCCCATCCTGCTGTGCAGCCTGGCCACCTCCTGGGCACATCCTTTCAACAATTACCATTTTATACTTTGTGGACAATCTCAGCATCAGTACCCACAGGATGACTCAGTCTAGAAATATCCAAATGGAAAGATCTAGAGGCGCCTGGGTGGCGCAGTTGGTTAAGCCTCCGACTCTTGGTTTCAGCTTAGGTCATGATCTCAGGGTCATGGGATTGAGCCCCACATCGAGCTCCGTGCTCAGCATGGAGTCTGCTTGAGATTCTTTCCTTCTCCCTCTCCCTCCCCCTTTGCCCCTCCCCCCTGCTCACATGTGTGCTCTTTCTCTCTCTCTCTCAAATAAATAAATAAAATCTTAAAAAAAAAAAAAAAAAGATCCAAATAAATCTGGGCTTCTCTGCCATTCCTTAAAGCCTATTCCCTCGGGGCGCCTGGGTGGCTCAGTTGGTTAAGCGACTGCCTTCGGCTCAGGTCATGACCCTCGAGTCTGGGGATCGAGTCCCACATTGGGCTCCCTGCTCAGTAGGGAGTCTGCTTCTCCCTCTGACCCTCTTCCCTCTCGTGCTCTCTGTCTCTCATTCTCTCTCTCTCAAATAAATAAATAAATAAATAAATAAATAAATAAAAGAAAGCCTATTCCCTCATAATAACTTATCCAGGAGAAAAATTCATCCCATTTCAAAATCTTGAAGAGTGACAAAGATCTTTATTAAAGCTTTCCTTGATGCAGGTAGAGTTACTCAGAAGTGCCTATTGAAAACTTGCTGGAAATCACCTTCTCCATTCTGTTCTCCCCCAAATATCACAGCTCATAGAAGCTACTCAAATTTCTCTCTTCCTCTCTTGCAAAACCTCCAGCCCAGGCTGCCTCTCCCTTCCATCACTCCCTTCTTCCCCCTCTTTTGCGATTCTTCTGGGTCCTGGATGTTTTCTTTGCTCCCTTAGGTGGTTCTATGCCTTTTCCTATGTAGATCAAGTTACTTCTTTTCACTTTCTCCCAATTCTACTTTCCACCTACTTTCCTGACCAGCAACACCAAAGGCACGTGAACTGAGCTACCGAGACAACAATTGTCCTTAAAATTGGGGAGAGGAACGGTTATAAATTCTTATACGTTCATCCTTGCCACATGAAATATCAAGTCAAATTGATGTGCAACCAGTTGTACTTGGTTGGGTTCCTCCATTATTGAATTCCTAAAGTGCTGGAAGTAATACAGTATTAATCAAATGCTCCCTCAATCTGATGCATCCTTATTTTAAATAGGCTGTTGCTGCTTCGCAGACATGGAAAATAGCCAGCTTCTCCCCTGGACAGAAGTGATTTTAGGATGCCACGGTGGGTGCATTCCCAGCTACCTAACTGCTGCCAGCTGGATTCATATGTCCTATTTCGTGAGGTTATGGTCAAACCTTAAATCAATCCCAAAAAACCATAAACCCTTCAGGAACCTTCACTCTATGTGCAATAGATCTGTGTCCCTGTTTTACCCAAGTAGAAACTCACTGCCAAAAACAGCAACCAGCATACTCAGAGCATTCAGCATAATTTCTGCCATTTGAGGGAATCTTTCCTCTCCCTTGTAGGGGTCTGGCCTGGGACCAAATGATGGGAACTTTCACCCTTTTGAAAGGGTTGGAAAGGGGCCACAGCCCCTCTCTCACCCTGCTTACTCTCCCCTGAGGGCCAAGTAGTCCCTTATCTGCTTGGTGAAGTCAGAAGCACTGAGCAAGAAACTCGGCCCTTTCTCCTTCTTCTCTGGATCTCCTTGTCAGAGGATGGGTGTGTTTTGCTTACTTCCTGTCTCGTGGGTGGCACTCAGGAAGGGGTCAGAGCTCCCCTGCCGCTAGGGCCAGCTCTGAAGACCCTGCTCTCACCTTGTTCCAATGGAGGGACACAGTAGATGCAGCTGTTTTGCTCTGCATGTACTTTCTACAGAGCTAGCCCTCCCTTGGGGGAGATGTACCAAGTTTCAGACTTGGGAAAGAGCACTGGGGAGTCTGACTGTGACCACAATGAAGCTCTGCTCGTCAATCCAGCTTTATCATTAATAAAACATACTCTTAAAATCTCCATTTGTCTGATTTCTGCAATTGTTTCTCAGCAGCACTTGTGAAACCATAATATCTGCATTCCATTCAATTAAACTAAGATTCAACTACCTATTTTGTACATACCCCTAGGGAGGGAGCACATTAACTCATTCCCTTAAAATGAGTTCATCTATATCATTCAATTAACATTTCCCAACCATTCACCATGAGTGAGTCTAAAGCCGAGGGAAACGGTAGGGCCATCCCAGGTAAGTTCCTAGGATGCTATCAAGGGTGAGGATGAAGACAAGCTCCTTCCATGATCCAACTTACAGTGGATTTTTATCTCAATGTGAGACAGCCTGTGAAACTCCGCCCTCCTCCTGGTGAACCTGGACATGCCCTCAATAAACGTTAGTGATTAGTAGTAGTAATAAAATATTTTTCTGTCACCAAAAATTTCCCATCAGGATGGATCTTTAGAATGTGTCAATGAAAAAAAATGTGCTTTGCTTTCAAAATAATTGTGTTATAAATATTTTAGAATGAATGCTTTATTTAAGTGAGAAACAGCTACAGTGCTTTCTAGCAAATATGAATTGGAATTTACTCATTAAAAAAACAAAAATACCATTTTTATCACTTTCCCCACCCACACCATCTCAAGGAACATTTCTTAGCTGCTTTTACCCAAAGACACATGTCAGACCTAAGATGTAGTGACAACTACCTCCTGAAAGTCTTGACATGGGCCCCTAAGTGGGGGCATTTCTAATTTTGAAATGAGCTATGTGGTTCAAAGCTCCATGCTTTCCAACAAGTAGATGATTGATAAGACTTTCTCGTTCACTGATCAAGCTTGGTAAAAAGGAAAAACAGGAACTAAACATACAGTTTATGTTTGAACTAGGGGCACTGAAAGTAAAAGGAGACCCAGATTTATATATGTGATTACATAATTATATATTTAACTGGTAGTCTGGAGTAAAATTATCCTTAAATCTAGGGATTTTTTTGTTGTTTCGTCCCATAAATTTTTAGTTGTTATTACCACAGAGCTGAATGCTTTTTGCTGATGTTTTTTTAATTCAAGGTACTGGTCATTCTACCATCTAGAAATTTTGCAACCTAGAGAACTACCAAGAAAGAAATTCATTTGGATGTTATATCAGCCTTCATGTGAATTCTCTACAAAACTGAGATGACATCTTACGTTCACTAAGTGTAAGGTGACGTAATAAATGCTGGTCATGTAGGTTCTATTCCTCCCTCCAGCTGGAATGCCCAGGTGAGAGTCTCCTGAGAGTACCTCCTGATGAGTCAGTTCTCCGTCTTTTCATTCCAGGAGAGCCTCATGTCATTTGATGTATTTGTCATAAATTGTTGCATTTCTCCTTGAACAAATAAACTGTCACTAGCCTGAAGTTTATCCTGCAAGCAAAAAGTTACCAAACTGGAAATGTGTATTTTAAACTTAGCCTATGAGCTAATGTGGAGAGTAATAAGAACAGAAAATTCATCTGTTTTATTGCAAATCTTCCATCTGCACCTAAGAGATAGGAGTCTCAGATTCAAGTGCCTAAGCTAGTATCCTGGGGGAGGTGACCATTAAATTTAAGACTCTCATACTAATTTATAAAGCAAAGCCAAGGAAAAAGCAGTAAGTCATCATTTCAGGAAAGAATTGGGTCCCATTCTTTATGTATTTTGGGGAGGGATTTTAGGGCATCCCATGAGTGAGAACTCAGCCCCATAATAGAAGCCTTATACATCGGAGGGTAATAAAAAATATCCCAGGCCGATTCTCTCCTGTGTATGAATCTCAAGGAGAGAGGGAAGCAAAAGCAGCAAATGGAGCAGGTGACAGAGCTGGCCAGCTGTATGACGGAGATGCTAGTGTCGGGAGCAATCAGAAGTTGGTCTTGGAGGACAATGACATGACCAGGGCCAGAGGGGCCCCTGAGACCTGAGATTCTGTATAGTCATGAATGTCCCTCCAGTTCTCCAGGAGGGATGGATGTGGCTGCTGAGATGCTTCCTTGCCATTTTTTACTCTCTTGTCTATTCTTACAATAACCCCCTACCACCAAATAAGTCTGAGTCCCTTGAACTCAAGAGAATCAAACACTGGATCATACTTTCTATCAAGAATCTGAGGGTTAGCTGGCAAGTCAGTGTTGGGACTCCTATAGAAATTACCTGGTTCTTTGACCCCAAGAAATCCCTTAAAGAATGTGATATTCTCTCTTCTCATCGAGTGAAATAATAAAAATGCAAATCTCTAATCTTCCCCTGGATGTCAACAGACATTCCTTTTCTAGGAGGAAGTGACCTTTGAGTAATGGTACAAAGTAGTAGACTGTAGCGTAAATATTTTAGAAGGGGAGAGTACGGCTAACAATCTAACATTTATTGTGTACCTCCACAGCTTCTGCACTCTATTACCTAATCTGAGCCCCACAGTAGCCCTTTGTATATCTTCATAACTAACTGGAGGTCATAAAACGAGGAAGTGGCAGAACTGGGATTCAAACTTGGTTTTAATTCCAGAGCTTGAGCTCCTAACCAACATGCTGTAATAGGAGCAAACTCAAAAATATTTCATCCTGTCTCTGGACAGGACATCTTCTGTTTCCAGTAACATCTCTCATTAGCAGGTCCAAGCAGTAGCCTACACCCAGCCTCTTTGGGCAGCAAATAGGCCCTCTCAGTGTGTCTACATTGATACCCACACTGTCTGGTGAAATTTCGCTGATTTTCTCTGTTCCACTGATAAATCACAAGGGATAACCTTCTCTCTGCATGCTCTTTGAACGCTTTAACCTAGATTTTTAGAAGTTTCTCCTTTACCCGCTTCTTGCTTTTTGCTTCAATTTCCAAGGGATTCCTGGTTCCAGGCCTTTCTCCCCCCCGCCCCCGCCCCCACCAGGGGAGAGAAGAAGCGCTATAATATGATTGTGTTAGACATCAGAAATAGGCACCACGTGGGCAGCAGCTTTGAGATACCAGGTTCCTGGGAGCCTTTTGTGGTGGTGAAACATTGCCCAAACTCAGAAAATGAGTCCCACAACCCGGCATCTGACAGTAGCTCTGGAAAACGTCAGACAAAATGCGCCATCCCCTCGAGCTTAGGCCCAGTCAGTCGTGGTCTCACTGGCAGAAACACCAGCTAAAAACACACATCTCTGCTGTGGTGATGTCAAGGACCTCTCATCAATACACCAGCACCAGGGCCCTGGTCAACAGAACTGAATGGGAGAACTGCCCTGAATTCTCTCAGTTGCACACTTTGGGGACATTTTCATGCAGATGCTTATCTGTGTTTCACAGGATCCTTCTTAAAACCGCGCTAGGAGGCTGGGTCAGGAGAAGGACAGTTTCCTAAGTCAATGGCCGCTTCCCAAGGAGGAAATCCATGGATTTTTTCCTCTCCTAGCTATAGATTCACAAATATTCTTTTTAAAATTATTTTTAATTTAAATTCAATTTCGTTAACATATAGCTATTATTAGTCTTAGATGTAGAATTTAGCGATTCATCGGTTGCATACAACACCCAGGGTTCTTTCCATCACGTGCCCTCCTTCATGCCTATCACCTGTTACCCCATCCCCCACCACCTCTCCAACAAATATTCTTTTTTTTTTATTCTTATGTTAATCCCCATACATTACATCATTAGTTTTAGATGAAGTGTTCCATGATTCATTGTTTGTGCATAACACCCAGTGCTCCATGCAGAATGTGCCCTCCTCAATACCCACCACCAGGCTAACCCATCCTCCCACCCCCCTCCCCTCTAGAACCCTGTTTGTTTTTCAGAGTCCATCGTCTCTCATGGTTCGTCTTTTTTTTTTTAATATTTTATTTATTTATCTGACAGAGAGGGACACAGCGAGAGAGGGAACACAAGCAGGAGGTAGTGAGAGAGAGAGAAGCAGACTTCCCGCGGAGCAGGGAGCCCGATGCAGGGCTCCATCCCAGGACCCTGGGATCATGACCTGAGCCGAAGGCAGACGCTTAATGACTGAGCCACCCAGGCGTCCCTCCCACAAATATTCTTGTTTGTAATGCAAATAACAACAACCATTTCAACTTATGTATATAGCACTCTGCGTTTTCACAGAAATAGGTTCGTGTAAGCGAACCTTTCTAAGAATACACCTCCCACTTAAAAGAGTCAAATTGTGCCTTTGTTTCAGTGTCTTCATTGAAAAAAGTGCACATAGACCAAGAGAGAAAAACGGGGATTCTCAGGGAAGCTCTAGGCAAGGGGTGCTACTGGGGAGTGGGGTGGGGAGGAAGTAGTTTTCAGAACACCTGAGGGATTTATTCAAAGCGCTTTTCCCCTTGCAGCCTCCACCATCCTACCCCACTTCCCCCTAGAGGGAATCATTAGAATTGAAGGCACATTGAAGCCCTCAGATGCACCCAAGTGGAAAAAAATCTTTAGTTACTAGAATCCAAAACATTTTCAACAAAACAGAACGGTAACCAGGTCCCTGGGAATTGAATCCTTTAGTAGCAGGCATGATTCTCAGTCTACAAATTAAGATGTGCAAGCAATATTAAATCTCTATTTTCCAGAAGTCTACTATATTGACTTTGAACTCCAATCTCTCCAAACTCGTGTGAAAATATAATCTCTGTCATTATCGAATACCCTACTCCCTCCCTCCCTCAAGGTCATGTAGGGTGTCCAGCATATTCTGCAATGTGAAGTTATCTGTGGAGGTGGAGAACTCTGGTATTAGTCATCTGTCCCACAGGTTTCCACTAAGACTTCCATTGTCTTTGCTCCTAAGGGCTTTTCAGGACTGGTGGCACTCTATGCTTCCAAGTCACACTAAGACAGGGGAATCTTTTGTGAGTTAGCCCAGGGGTCTTGTCTGCCTAGGTAGCTCATGGGCTCCTGTGGCTCCCATTCCAGCTCTATTCCAAGATGTCCCTTGATCTCCAGTCCTGGTCAGGAACTACTTTCTAGTCTGGGAAAGAGTCTTTGTCCTTCTGTTATCCTCGTTGCTTCCTATAAACCCTTGTGCTCTTCTTTCCCTGCAAACTTTCTAAGTTCTACTACAGGCTCACGGTTCTGGAAACAAAACCCAGAAGTTCTTGGAAGTTACTTCTCCTTTCTGTCCCACCACATAACTCTCCCCCACTTACCACCAATCCCCCAAACTTGAGGCACTTGAGATCCAAGTCTGAGTAATAGAAACATACAGAAAACATATACATACACACAAATAAGTGACCCAAAATATCCCATCACATTTTTATACTCTCTTCATTAGTGATTCCCAGTTCTAGTTTCCAAATATTCCTAGAAAGAGGTCTTTGGGCTATTATAAAAATCCTCTAAAACTTTTAAAATCAAGTTAATGCTGATAAAGCTTAAATTTATTTTATTTTATTTTATTTTTCATCATGGTAAGTGTAGTTTCTAATCCCCATCACCTATTTTACCCATTCCCCCACTGCTCTCTCCTCTGTAAGCATCAGTTTGTTCTCTATCGTTAAGAATCTGTTTCTTGGTTTGTCTCTCTCTCTCTCTCTCTTTTTCCTTTGCTTGTTTGCTTTGTTTCTTAAATTCCACATATGACTGAACTCATATGGCATTTGTCTTTCTCTGACTGACTTATTTCGCTTGCATTATACTTTCTAGCTCCATGCATGTTGTTGCAAATGGCAAGATTGCATTCTTTTTTATGGCTGAGTAATATTCCATTGAAAATATATACCACCTCTTTTTTATCCATTCTTTAGTTGATGGACACTACCATAATTTGGCTATTGTAGATAATGCTGCTATAAACATTAGGGTGCATGGATCCCTTTGAGTTAGCATTTTTGTATTCTTTAGGTAAATACTTAGTAGTGAGATTGCTGGATCGTAAGGTAGTTTCTATTTTTAATTTTTTGAGGAACCTTCATATTGTTTTCCACAGTGGCTGTACCAGTTTGCATTCTCACCAACAGTGCAAGAGGGTTCCTTTTGCTCCACATCCTTGCCAATACTTGTTGTTTCTTGTGTTTTTTATTTTAGCCATTCTGACAGGTGTGAGCCGATATCTCATGTCCAGAATTATGATACCTCCAGTTCTGTTTTTCTTTTTCAAGATTGCTTTGGCTATTCAAGGTCTTTTGTAATTCCATACAAATTTTAGGATTGTTTTTTTCCGCTTCTATAAAAAATGCTGTTGGTATTTGTTAGGAATTGCCTTAAATCTGTAGGTTGCTTTGGGTACTATAGGCATTTTAACAATATTTGTTCTTCCAATCCATAAGCATGGAAATGTCTTTCTATTCCTTTGTGTCGTCTTGAATTTCTTTTATCAGTATTTCACACTTTTCAAAGTACAGGTTTTTCACCTGTTTGGTTAAGTTTATTCTTAGATATTTTATTGTTTTTGGTGCAACTGTAAATGGGATTGTTTTCTTAATTTCACTTTCTGCTGCTTCATTATTAGCATATAGGAATGCAACAGATTTCCAGATTTTGTGCCCTGCAACTTTACTGAATTTATTTATCTGTTCTAGTAGTTTTTTGGTGGAGTCGTAAGGGTTTTCTATATATAATATCATGTCATCTGCAAATAGTGAGCGTTTTACCAATTTGGGTGCCTTTTATTTATGTTGTCCAATTGCTATGGCTCGGACTTCTAACACTATGTTGAATAAAAATTGGTGAGAGGGGACATTTTGTCTTGTTCCTGACCTTGGTGGGAAAGCTCTCAGTTTTTCCACCATTGAGTATTGTGTTGGCTCTGGGTTTTTCATAAGGTCTTTATTATATTGAGATGTATTCCCTATAGACTTACTTTGTAGAAGGTTTTTATCATGAGTGGATGTTATACATTGTCAGATTTTTTTTCTGTATCTATTGAAATGATCATATGGTTTTCATCCTTTCTCTTATTGATGTGACATATCATGTTGACTGTTTTGTGAATATTGAACCATCCCTGCATCCTGGGAATAAATCCCACTTGACTGTGGTGTATTTTTTTAATGTATCATTGGGTTTGGTTTGCTAATATTTTGTTGAGGATTTTTGCATTGATATTCATGAGAGATAATTGGCCTGTAGTTCTCGCTCTCTCTCTTTTTGTGGTGTCTTTATCTGGTTTTGGTGTCAGGGTGATACTGGCCTCATAGAATAAATTTGGAAGTTTTCCTTCCTTTTCTATTTTTTTGAATTTTAAATCTTATTTTATTTAAGATTTTATTTTTAAGTGATCTCTACACACAATGTGGAACTTGAACTCACAACCCCAAGATCCAGAGCTGCATGCTCTACTGACTGAGCCAGCCAGGCACCCCTGGAATTTTAAATTTTAAAACATGACAAATGGCTGTGATTAAAGTCCGAGATTTAAGAGCTGGAAAAAGCATTGTTCCTACCATTACAATAAGAAGAAAAAACTGAACAAGCTTCAAATGAACAACTTTTCTTGTACCTATCAGAGAACTAATATTGCAGGCAAATAACTAACTTAAAATGAGAAAAAGACAAGGGCTTGCAGGAAGAAACAGGATTCAAGCATTTGCTTACCTGAGACAGATGCTGCCGAAACCCATAAAAGGTGGTAAGAAGATTAAACTAGAAATGTTTAAAGAATTCCTAAAGGCCAAATGTGGGCTAGCATGAGAGTGTGAAGTCCCAGGGGGCTGCAGACATAGAATGGTTCATACCCTCTTGTAGGTTGTTCCTCTGGGAACACCAGGTGCTCACAGGAAGATCAGGGAGAATCCTAAGAAAATGTCCTGTAAGGTGCTAGCTGGGGAAGGAGAACAGCAGCCATTGTCCACTGCCCAAATGTCACCCTGATAGATCTCCTTTATCTCCCCTACCCAACAAAGCCTTAATCTACAGCAGGAAGAGGATCAAAACTATACCCTGAGAGTACTGGTAGAAACTGACTCTAGCTAGAAGGGGAGAATGGAGGGGGAGGGGGAGAAGTTTCTCCACTGGGGGAGGGGTGAGAAAACTTGCTAGGGCCAGCACTACAGCTGGAGAAGGGGCAGGAACACCTGAGACCCAGGTTTCCATTGTCTGTCTAGGACTGAGGCTTCATGAGAACAAAAGAGGTCAACCCTCTGCCATCTACTACCACCATGCTAGCAAGAGTTGCTGTATAATATAGCTGAGAAAGCTACAAGGTACACACCTTCTCTGGGAATCGGCCTAAATGAACACCCCAAACTCTCACATCAAAGGCCTAGCAAAAAGGAAAATCTTGCTCCTCTCTGAGCATAAAAAACATTGTTTTAGTATCTATTGTCATATACACCTTTCAATAGAAAAAGTACACAGCATACAAAAGGGCAGGAAAAAACGTAGTCTGGAAAAATAAAGCAATCATCACAACCAGAATCAGACATATGTTGGATTTATCAGACAGGGAATTTAAAATTACTATGATTAATATGTTAAAGATTCTAATAGGAAAAGTTAATAAAATGCACAATCAGATAATTTTAGTAAAGAGATAGAAATGGTAAGAAAATCAAATGAAATGCTAGAAATCAAAAACTCAGTAACAGATATTAAGAATATCTTTAAAAGGCTCATCAGTAGACTTGACATAGTCAAGGAAAGAATCAATGAAGTTGAATATACATCAATAAAATGTACCCAAACCAAAACACTAGGAGAAAAAAAAATGGAACAAGGTACTGAAGAGCTATGGGACAATATTAGACAGTCTAACATATACATAATTTCGAACCTCAGAAAAAGAAAAAAAGAAAGAATGGACAGAAAAAATATTCAAGAAATAATGGCTGAGAATTTTCTAAATTAGTGGCAAACACCAGACCTCAGATCCAAAAGGTTTAGAGAACCACAAGAAAAATTTAAAAACAAAAACAAAACAAATAAAATAACCAAACAAAAACACTAAGAGATACCAAAGACAAAGAAAATCTTGACAGAAGCCAGTGGAAAAACACATTACCTATAGGGGAATGAAGATAAGAATTATAGCAGACTTCTTGTAAGAAACTGTAAAATAGAATGATATCTTCAATGTGCTGAAAGGGGAAAGAAGTGTCAATTCAGAATTCTACATTCAGAAGAAATGTCCTAAAGTATAGAAACAATAAAGATTTTGTCAGACAAAAATGTAAGGACCTACCTACAAGCAGCAGACCCATCTTATAAGAAATATTAAAAGACATTCTTCAAGGCAGGAAAAAATGACATACATCAGGATATTAGATCTGCACCAAGAAATGAAGAGTATCAGAAATGGAATACATGAAGGGCTTATAAAATCATTTTTGTCTTATTTTAATTGCTCTAAAAAATAACTGACTATTTAAAGCAATAATATTAACAATAAACTGTGTGGTTATAGTATATGTAAAAGTAAAATTATGAGAGGGAGAGAAGAATCAGAAATATACTGTTAGAGTTTTTGGAACTCCATGTGTAATAAGACAGTATTATTTGAAGGTGGATTCAAATTTTTTAAAATTTTATTGTATACCCTAGGGCAACCATTAAAAAAGCCTTTAAAGGTTGAATTAAACCCAGACAAGGCAGAAAAAGGTAAAAAGAAATAAATAACAAATAAAACAAATTAAAAAACAGCTAGTAAGATGGCAGATTTTAATCCAATCATATCAGTAATCATCTTTAATGTGAACAGTCTAAACACACAAGTTAAAAAGACAGAAATGATCAGAATTTACTAAAAAAACAAACAAACAAACAAAAAAACACCTGGATTCAAGTTTATGCAGTCTATGAGAGACCCATTTTAAATAAAAAGACATATTTAGGATAAAAATAAAAGGACGGAGAAAGATAAGTCATGCAAATACTAACAAAGTATTTATGATAATTTTAGACAAAGTAGACTTCACAACAAGTAATATTATCAGAGACAAAGATGAAATTACATGATGAAAAAGAAGTCAATTCTCTAAGAAAAGATAACAATCTTAAATTTGTATGCACCCAAGAACAAGCTTCAAAATACATGAGGCAAAAATGGGTAAACCTTAAAGGAAAAATAGACAAATCTACAATTTTAAATGGAGACTTCAACACCTCTCAAAAATAATAGAAGTAGGTAGAAAATCAGTAGAAAGAAAATCAGCAGAGCAACACCATCAAACAACTTGTCCCATTTGACATTTATAGAACACTGAATCCAACAGCAGCAAAATACAAATACTTCTCAAGTGCACAGAGAATATTCTTAGCCATAAAAAACCTTTGCAATTTAAAAGAATGAAAATATATGAAGTATATTCTCAAACCATATTGAATTGATAATAATAGATAATAACATCAATAATATCGATACATATCACTCAAAGATATCATCTATCATAATGATATAATATACATATATATCAATATAATATTGATAGAAAGACATCTAGTAAATACCCAGATATTTGGATATTAAGCAACACATGTCTAAATAATGCATGGGTCAAAGATTAAGCCTTCAGGGAAATTGAAAGTATTTTGAACTAAAAGAGAATAAAAATACAACTTATCAAAAATTTGTAGGATGCAGTTAAAGCATCTTTAAATGGAAATTTATACTTAAATGCTTATATTAGAAAAGAGCAATAGAAAGATCTGAATTCAGTACCTAGTCTCCCACCTTAAGACATTAAAGGGGATCAAATTAAGTCTAAAGGAAGCAGATGAAAAAAGGGAATATGGAAATAATATAGAACAGAAATCAATGAAATTGAAAACAGAAAACCAAAAGCTGATTCTTTGATAAAGTCATAAAATTAGTAAGCCTCTGGTCCAGCTGCCCAAGAAAAAGAAAAAGACGCAATTTGCCAATATCAGGAATGAACTGATCTTATAGGCATTAAAGTGAAACAAGGGAATATTACAAATAAGTCCATGTTCATAAATTCATCAGCTTAGATAAGATGGACCAATTCCTTGTAAGGCCCAAACCATTAAGACCCACTCAAGAATAAATACTTAACCTGAGTTGGCCCATATCTATTAAAGAAACTGAATTTGTAGTTTAAAACTTCCAAAAAGAAAACCCAAATGATTTCACTAGTGAATTCTACAAAACATGTAAGAAATAAATGATGTCAATTATACATAATATCTTCCAGAATACAGAAGGGAATATTTCCCAACTCATTTTATGAAATCAGCACTCCCCTAAGACCCAAACCAGACTGTATATTGCAAGAAAAGAAAACTATAAACCAAGATACATCACAAATATAAAATCAAAAATTCTCAACAAAATAGTAGCAAACTGAATCTAGCAATATATAAAAAGGATAATACATGACCAATTGGGATTTATCCCAGATCGTAGGAATACAAGAATTACAAGAATACAAGGCTGGTCAAAATTCAAAAATCATTCAACATAATTTCCATGTTAACAGCCATATCTATCTATCAATCAGTATCTATTCAATAGAAAGAAAAACAAAATTTAACATCCATTCATGACAGAACTCTCAGAAAATTATGAATAGAAAGAAACTTCCTTAACCTTATATAGGGAATCTATGAAAACCCTTCAGCTAACACTATACTTAAGGGTAAGATAATGAATGCTTTTTCCCCTAGGTTAGGAATAAGACAAGAAATCCATTCTCACTATACCTATTCAACATCATACTGGAAGTCAGCCAGTGAAATAAGCTAAGAAAAATAAATAAAAGGCATATGAATTTGAAAGGAAAAAGATAAGACTGCCTTTATTTGAAGACGATATGGCTGTCAATTCCAAAGATCTACAAAAACACTCCTGAAACTAGTATACCTTGATCTTTTACAACTTACTAGTAAAAGATCAACATGCAAAAGCCAATCATATTCCTATCTTCTGGCAATGAATAGTTGGGATGTGATATTAAGAAACAATACCATTTATAATTACACCAAAAAGTTAAGTACTTAAGTATAAACTTAACAAAAGATTTGGGAAAGATGCTGACACTATACTGATGAAATATATTAAAGAAAATATATTGAAAAGTATACTGTGTTCAGGGTTTGGAAGCATCAATATTAAGATGTCATTTCTCCCCAAGTTGATCTTACAGATTTAATGCAAACTCAATCAAAATCCCAATAAGCTTTTTATAGTTGATGACAAACCAATTCTACAATTTATATGGAAAGGCAAAGGACTTAGAATAGCCAAAACAATTCTGAAAAAGAAAAGAAAAGGTTGGAGAACTCACACTATAGGATTTTAAGACTTACTATAAAGCTATCATAGTCAAGACAGTGTTGTATTGGCTAATGGACACATGCATAGAACAATGGAACAGAATAGAGAATTCATACATGGACCCATAGAAAGATAGCCAACTGATTTTGCACAAAGGTGTCAGGGCAATGCAAAGGACATAGGAGACTGTTTTCAACAAATGATGCTGAAACAACTGGACATACACATAAAAAAAAAACCCCTCTACATATATTTCACATCTTGAAGAAAATTTAACTAAAGACAGATCATAAACCTGAATATAAAATGCAAAACTATAAAAGTCTAAAAGAAAACAGCAGAAAGTTTGAACGACCAGGGGTTTGGCAATGAGTTTTTAGATACAATGCTAAAAGCACAATCTACAAAAGAAAAAATTGATGAATTGGGCTTTATTAAAACTGAAATCTTTGCTCTGCCAAAGATATACTTAAGAAAATGAAAAGACAAGGCAGTGTCTGGGAAAAACTATTTACGAATCACCTATCTGACAAAAACTTGTATCCAGGATTGATAACATCTTAAAACTCAACAATAAGAAAAGAAACAACCCATTTTTTTAAATGGGCAAAAGATCTGAACACATATTTCACCAAAGAAGATATTAATGGCAAATGAGCATAAAAAAGATGCTCAACATCATTTGCTACCAAGAAAATGTAAATGAAAACCATGTTGTGATAGCACTGCATACTTATTAAGATTGCTAAAGTGAAAAAAAAGCCTGACAGTACCAAATTCTGGTAAGGAGGCAGAACAGGAACTCTCATTCATTGCAGTTGAAAATGGAAAATAGTACAACCATGTTGGAAGACAGTTTAGTTATTTCTCATAAATTTAAGTATATACTTAAAACATAACCAGAATTCCCACTCCTAGGCATTTCAACTCCAAATGAGTTGAAACACATAGGAATGTTTATCACAATTGTATTCATAGTCATCCTAAACTGGAAATAACCAAGATGTACTTCAATGGGGTAATGGGTAAATTAACTTGATATCCATACAATGGATTATTACTCAACACTAAAAATTGAATGAGCCGGGGCGCCTGGGTGGCTCAGTCGTTAAGTGTCTGCCTTTCGCTCAGGTCACGGGCTCCCTGCTCGGCAGGAAGCCTGCTTTTCCCTCTCCCACTCCCCCCGCTTGTGTTCCCTCTCTCGCTGTGTCTCTCTCTGTCAAATACATAAATAAAATATTTTTTAAAAAATGAATGTGCCATTGATTCACACACACTAACATGTATGAATCTTAAATGCATTGTGTAAATGAAAGAAATCTGACCCCAAAGGCTATATCTGGTATGATCGCACCTTTATAAAATTTTGGAAAAGGTACATCTGTGGGGGTAAAAAACAGGTCAGTGGTTGCCAGGGGTTGAGGGAACGGGGAGAGGTTTTCTATAAAGCGGCTGTCACACCAGGTAATTTTTAGGGCAGTGAAATGCTCTATATGATACTGGGGTGGTAGATACATGAATCTATGCATTTGTCAAACCCCATAAAACTGTGCACTACAAAGAATGAATTTTACTGCATGCACATTGAAAAAAAAAATCAACCAAGATGTCAGGGAGATCCCCAATAGGAAATACAGAAAAAAACTATTTGCTGAGTAGCAACTTTTAAAGAATGTCAAAGAGTAGAAAAAACAAACACCAATAAATGTGGTACTATGACACAAATAAATGTGGTATCATGACTTCAAAAAAGTTGGTGTATAACCTTGTCACTCTTGTCCACTGTGAGGAATGCTGTGTTAACGTCCACTCCTGAAGAGCAAGGCCTGTGTTTGTCTCCCTCTGTAGGCCTAAGGGTTACAGTACAGTGTTTCTCAAATGGAGAATATACAGACCCCCCTTTTAAAAAGAAAAATTTCTCATAGGTTGTCAACTTATAATGTTGACATCTTTTATCATCTTGTTTCAAGAATATAGTATAAGCATACAAACATATAATTCTTATGCTTATAATTCTTATGCAACTATGAAACCAGAACAGCAAACTGTAACTCCAATAAAGCTCAATCTAATAACATTAAAGTGGTGAAACCCAATCACTGCTCACAATGTGGCTGGGTCTTCTGAGGTTCACAGCTGGACTACTGTTGAGACTCATCAATGTTCCTGCCGCTATTTTCTCTTCAATTACACAGCCTCATTTTTTATAGCATACCTTAATGTCATATAAGATGGCCTGAAGAGATTGGGACTCACTTCCCACGTTAACACCATCATAATTACTACTAGACCCTGTCATAATTATTCTACTCTCATCTGTTCCTAGTCTGTGATAAATAAATTCCATGTAAGTTAAACTTGGTCCTTGTCGTCTGAGGAGACTAAGTGTGAAGATATCACAGTGATGCACATGGACATAATCTGTCTATGTTTGAGGAGAAAGACTCTGTTGGCGATTATGAGGGAAGGCTCAGCTATCTTTGTCCCGAGTCTTTGTCTGCTTTAGAAAATTCTGACAGGAGGAAGACGCAAACACCACCTTCAGGTGGGATTTCAAAATCTTGCACCACTCCACTGATCTGTTTTGAACTATTTGGAATTCCCTAAGGTTACAATGCTTTCTACTGTGATTTCAAAACTGAAAAAAAAATCACTTATAGATGGCAATAACTTAATAACATAACACGTCAATTTAAATAGAAATCTACAAAAAATTGTTTGACACCTGGTTCTGTTGATTACCTGTGATTTGGAGAAATTCAGGTTATAACAATGGATAGTCAAGTGTGCACTGGAGTAATATTTGATATATTTCATATAAAAAAAAAACCATGCCTTTGAATTTTTACCACGGTGCCACCAGCTTTTGCTCAAGTCTGTAAGATAGCAAGTTGGGGGCTTGTCTAAGTCTGTGTCAGAGGAGGACAATGATTGGCATATTTTCCTGTAGTGTTCAGTGTGACTCCTGGTTGAATAGTTCAACAGACAAGACAGTCAAAGATTTCCCTGCTCCCTTCATTCCCTGCACGTGCCTCCAACACCACGCTTGAGAAACAGCTACAGGGAAATGGATGCACGTGTAGGTGATGGCGCCAAGTCCTGGCAGCCACACTTACCGGCTATATTGTCCTTGGGCAAATCACCAGCCTCTCTGCGCTTTCATCACCTCATCAGTAAAGTAACGGTAATCGGGACGAGGTTCCAATGAGGAGATGCAGGTAATGTCCTGAGAGAAAAGCTTGATACCAGGACATACTCCATAAATGTCAGCTATTATTACTATCATACTTAACACATTGGGTTGGGATCACCCATTTCCTTGTTTTGCTTTAAACTCAATGGTTCTAAGAGTCCTTGGAGGACAGGGACCACAACTTCTTCCTCTATGTACCCACAGCTCTGACCACACAACACTCCATCAAGGTGTTTGAACTGAAGAGTACGAATTGAATTGGAAAATTATTCATGAGAGAGCAAAGAGATGGCGACCAAGCAAAGAGACAAAAATGAATAACTTTCACTTTGGAGTGGAGGATAGTAAGACCTGTGTGCCACTTCAGGCTCAACCTCTGTAACCCAACATATTTTCATCTCAATGCATTTAACAAATTATTCCTCGCAGTGCCTTTGGGTGGGCTAATGACAGTGATTCTCTACCTACAATTTGTTTTCTCTGCTGCAAAATAGACCTGAACGCTAATAAGCGAACCAATTTTTAAAAAGCCTTATCCTGGGGCGCCTGGGTGTCTCAGCCATTAAGCGTCTGCCTTCGGCTTGGGTCATGATCCCAGGGTCCTGGGATTGAGCCCCGCATCAGGCTCCCTGCTCGGCCAGGAGCCTGCTTCTCCCTCTCCCGCTCCCCCTGCTTGTGCTCCCTCTCTAGCTGTCTCTCTCTCTGTCAAATAAATAAATAAAATCTTAAAAAAAAAAAAAAAAGCCTTATCCTAAGGTGCTAGAAATGTTTTGGTCTGAATGTTGGATATGTATTATATATCTGTAATCTTACAATTTGCAACTTTACTACATAAATTTGCAACTTTACTACAAACATAAACTACATATGTTTACTAACATATAAGGTACAACATATATGTTATACCTTAAAATAAAATTTTAAAAAGCCTTTTGCCCATCGATAGCAATTCCACCTGACACATACTTACAAGATCACCCTGCCACCCTGAGTGTCCTTTCCTTGGTCCCTCCCAACCTACTGCTCCCAAAGGCATCCTGTTTATACACAGCATATAATCATGGGAAATCTCCTGTTACTCACTTTGAATAGGCAAGCCCTCAGGGCTTCAAAACACTTAAGCTTTTTGTTACAGGAGCACCCAAAATTAATGTTCCTGTGATCTATCCACCAGAGGGAGCCAACACAGCCAGAATAATAACATGCTGACCTTAGCAAACCACCAATCAAGTTTTTCAGACAAGGACTGCAGAGTTTCAACACATGCGAGTATCAATTTCTTAGTGCCTAGAAAAGCATGTGAAATTTTACTGAAGTCAGATTTCATTCATGGCTTCATTTTTCTCCTCAAAAGTAGACATTTAATAATAGGCAATTGACTTTGGAGGCATTAATGCTAATAAATGCCTACTAAGGATAAGGATGTAGGGATCAGGATAGCTCACCTTTGAAAAACACTTTACAGATTATGAAGAATTTTCAGAAATGAGAAATGAGTTTTGGCAATTGTTCTTCTTAATACAGGAATCTAATTTATAAAGATAGTTTGCACCTGTTGGAGATGAAAAAGCAGTGCCCATTGCATTGATGCAGGGCTATCATTAGCATATATGCAAATTAGACCTAAGAGGTCTGGAGCATGGTTTTTCCAGCAGAGCATGGGATGGATTTCAGACCCCACACACCCTACCAGACAGCTCTGTCTGGAACAAGTACACAAGCACATTTGCAGTTCCAGAGTCCGGGCAGTGGTGGCCCCAGGGGATGCTTTGATAAGGCCTGCTCTTTGATAAAGACGGTATTTTCTTAATCTCATGTCAAATGCAGTTCCAAGACAAGCGGGCAACTGCCCCCTTCCAATAAGAATGCTGACCTTGAGTTCTTCCTCTAGAGAAATTCTGGATCCACTACTGAGCTATGGAAATGAACATTTTCCATCCTATTCTTCTTTGCCTCCAATCTACCCTGCTGGCAAGGTCTTGCTCATATTTTCCAAATTGCCTTTTTCTTGATAATTTCCATTTCCGGATCACTCTTCATCTCCTTATTTTTGTAGCCATGAATTTTTCTCATTGGCTGGAAATGTTTGTAGGAGGAAACTGAAACCAGGCATTCACTTAAACATCTTGTATGTGATCATTTCTCAGTCTTTACCTTATTTGACCTGACAACAGCTCTTAACTCTGTTGGTCACTCTGTTCTTAGAGAACAGTTTCTTCATTTGGCTTCCAGGACATAGCTCTTTGGATTCTCCTTCTTCCATGCTGGCTGCTCTTTCTGAGCCTCTGCCCTGATTCCTCTTCATAGTCCTGATTTCTAAGGGTTGACATTCACGAACCATTCTCTCCTCTGCTCTGTCTACATGACTGCCTAAGTGATCTCACCTGGCCTATGGCTTTACACACCGTCTATCATGAACAACTCCCAAGTTCCTATCACCCCCAGCCTCTGCCCTGAACTTCAGACTCATATTCGGTTGCCTACTCAACATCTCTATTTGGATGTTTAAAGGCATCTTGAATTGACATGCCCCAAAGCAAACTCTTAATTTTCTCACCCCACCATGTGCTCTTCTCACAGTCTTTCTTCCTGAGCAAATGGTATCTCCTTTTTTGGTTGCTTATGCCAAAAACCTTGGAGTGATCCTTGGCTCATCTCTTTTTCTCACTCCCCACATCAGCAAATGCTATTGGTTCGCGATGTGAAATATGTCCAGAATTGGACTACTTCATTACCACCTCCACAGCTATTGCTCAGGTCTAAATCAGCACCTCCTCTTGGCCTGGATTATTGCATTGGCTTCTAATTCACTTCCCTGGTTCTGCCCTTCCTCCCCTCCCCACTCTCCAACCAGAGTCAACATTCTTTACTACAATCAGAGTAATTCTAAGTGAACCTAAGAGAGATCATGTCTCTCCTAGGGCATAATGTGTCCCACCTCACAGAATGAAACCCAAAAAATTAGAAGACTCTACATGGTCAATGAACCTTGGGTCAGTGATCCCAAAGCTCTAAATGGACAGCCCCGTGCCATATTTCTGGATATTGCTCAAGCCCCACTGTCCTTTGTGCACCTTCTTTGAACGTGTCAAACCTGCTCCCACCTCCAGGTTTTTGTACTTGCTGGTCTGTCTGTCAGGAATGCTCTTCCTTCAGATTTCCTTACGCTTGCTCCCTCAATTCCTTTAGTGTCTGCTCAAATGTCACCTTAACAGATAGGTCTTCCCTAACACACTATACTAAATAACACCACACTCCTATTACTCTCTATCTCCCACACCCTGCATTATTTTCTCTCCTAGCACTTCCTAACACCTCTCTCCATTGTATGGATATGTGTTTAGGTATATATATTTGTACATACATGCAGTATATACATTTGTATATGAATGTGTGTGTGTGTGTGTGTGTGTTTGGTCACTGTCTGTCTCCCCACCAAGAATGTAAGCTCTATAATAGAAAGTATTTTGTTTCATTCATTGTTATATTTCCCAGTGCCTAGGAAAATGTCTAGCACATAGCAGATGTTCCATAAATATTTGTTGAATGAATGTTGAATAAATCTAGGCAGTTTATATACTGACTAAAAGTTACATACAATATATAAAATAAAATGTGTTAAAATTTGCCTTAACTTTTCTTGTGTTGCCCAAGCAGGACTGGGCATCTTTAAAGGCATTTAAAGAGATACGGTATTTACCCTTGAAGCACAATGAAGCCACATAATGGTTGATGAATATTGAGGTGAAATCTGCCATCTTTATGCTCCACGAATAGATTGTCTAAAGGTAACTGGGCAAAACAAGAGCTGTTAACTAACATTACTTAACCCTTTTTGGCCTTGTGTTGAATCACAAAGCATTATCTTTATTACATGTTTGTTCCTTTTTACCAAGTGCCGTCAAATTCTATTACTAAACAGGATGTGCATACATGTGATATGCTCACCTAAATGCATATATTATGAATGTCATTGTATATTATTGCAGATGCTGAAGAATCCAGGCTGATGTCTTATGAGGGAATATCCATCAGTGAAGTCAGCAATTGTTTCTATTTGTCACCCAATTGCCAAAGCTAATTGTTTATGTAAAAATTCCTTGATGTGAACTGTTAGCATATTCAAGTATATTTGAAATTGAATATCTGATCTAAATGACATGTAGTTTATACTTGTGAAAACCAAAAGATAAATTCATTTAAAACAGGGTATAATTAAGGAAAAGTTTCTACTTAAAAAAACCACACTAATAGTTAACCTGGTGTATAGTATCCTAAAGAAGAATACAAATCTAAAATCTCCTAATATTTCCTTTCTTACATATTTCAGTGTTTGATCTTTATCTTTGAAATGAACATGTAGAGGTAAAAATACAGTATGAATCAGATAGGATATTTTAATGCTTATGTAGTTTAGAGGCCATGCACCAGGGTGGTTGGAGCGTGGGCTTTGGACCTGACTGCCTGGGTATAAATCCCAGCTCTGCTACTTCCTGACTGTGGGTCTTAGGCAAACAATCTTGTCCACATGTTTCTGCTTCCTTATAGGGCTGTTGTGAGGAATAATGAGATGGTTACTGGTAAAACACTTAGACTATCACTGAGTGTAATCACTCAATAAATACTAGCTACTATTATCAGCTATATATAATGAAAATAAAGTTCTGCCATCACATCCCCCTTTGTAGCTAATGGCCTGAATTAATCCAATTTGCACTAATTTGTCAAAAATATCCAAATAGTCTCATGTGAAATTACTACTAAAGAAAGAGAACCTTTTATACAGCAGAGGAATGCTTAGCACCTTCTTTAAAGATGCCAATTTCTCTCCAGGAATCTGATTACATACACTTCAGATGACATAATTGGTACTCAGGGCCCTTAGAGATGTTTCCCAGGTTATTGCTTTTAAAAAGCTCTGAGAAAGCCAATAGTAAATACTAGCTTCCAATGTGTTTCATTATTGATATTGATATTTTGAGATCATGACAAAGGCAGTGAGAATCCTTAGTTTATGAATTCTCTTCATTTTATGCTTTCTTTAGCTCTGTTACCCCCAACACCCACTAATGTGCATACACACACACATTTGTACCTCACACTCCCCTCTTAAAAAATGGGAGAAGATGACTTGTTATATACCCATATTCACTTTAGTGTTTACCTTTTGAATCCTGTTTTAGGGTAGACTGTATTATAATAAAGATTTATGTCCTTATCTTAACTTTTCTAGGCTTATTAATTCTGTGAGATGTGGTAGATATGATACAAAGGTTTATTCTAGTCCTATTAATTCTATGACAGATTATAGACTAGTCTTATGTTGAATTTGAAATTGTAAAGTATGTTATGATTTGGGGTACTTAATTCTCTCATTCACATTATAGAGGGACAGACAAACCATGGATAATTTTTTTTTCCTAATTGAGTTTTCTTAATCTTTTTTTAAAAAATTGAGGTGAAATTCATATAATAAGCAATTAAAAGCATTATAAAGTATACAATTCAGTAGCATTTTGTATATTCCCAATGTAGTTCAATCACCACCTCTCTCTAGTTTCAAACTTCTCATCATCCCAGAAAAATACCCCATACTCATTAATCACTCCACATTCTCTCCTTCCCCCATCCCCTATTTTCTGCCTCTGTGGACTTTCCTATTCTGGATATATCATATAAAAGGGATTGTACAATACGTTACTCTTTGTCTAGCTTCTTTTACTTAGCATAATGTTTTTGAGATTCATTTATGTTGTAGCATGTATCAGCACTGTGGTCCTGCTTGATTAACAATATCCCATTGTATTTGTATATCACAATATGTTTATCCATTCATCCACTGATGGGCCTTTGGGTTGTTTCCACCTTTTGGCTTCTATGAATAATGCTTCTATAAACATTAATATATAACTTTCTGTGTGGATATATGTTTTCATTACTTTTGGATATATACTCTGGGAGTGGAATTTCTGGGTCATATGATAACTCTATGTTTAATTTTTTTAGGAACTGCCAAAATATTTTCCACAGTAGCTGCATCATTGTACATTCCCACCAGCAATGGATGAAGGTTCTTATTTCTCCATAACCTTGCCATTATTTTCAATTTTCGTTATTGTTGTTTTTATTAATGCCATCCTAGTAGCTGTGAGGTGGTATCTCATTGTGGTTTTGATTTGCATTTTCTTAATGACCAATAATACTTAACATATTTTCACGTGTTTATTTGCCATTTGTCTATCTTCTTTGGAGAAATGTCTGTTCATGTTCTTTGCCCATTTTAAAAATTAGGTTGTCTTTTGTTGTTGAATTGTATGAGTTCTTTATATATTCTGGAAATTGAAGTCTTATCAAATATGCAATTTGCAAATATTTTATCCCATTCTGTAAATAGCCTTTCACACTCTTGATAATATCCTTTGATATGTACACTTTTAAAATTTTTATGAAGTCCAAGTTATTTTTAATTTGTTGCTCATGTTTCTGGTGTTTCTAGGAGTCCATTGCCAGATCCGTGTCAATCCTCAAAATCATATGGAACTTCAAGGGACCCCAGATAGTCAAAACATTATTTAAAAACAAAGTTGGAGTACTCATACTTCCTGATTTCAAAGCTTACCACAAAGCTACGGTAATCAAAGCAGTGTGGTACTGACATAAGGATAGACATATAAACCAATGGAATGGGACAGAGATTCCAACACTAAACCCAAACCTCTGTGACCAACTGATTTTTGACAAAGATGCCAAGACCATCCAATGAGGGAAAAAATGTTCTCTTCAACAAATGGTATTGGGGCAACTAAATATCCAAATGCAAAGAAGTGAGGCTGCACCCCTACTTTACTCCACATGCAAAAATTATAACAAAATGGTTCAATGACTTAAAATGGAGCTAAAACAATAAAATATTAGGAAGAAACATAGGGGAAAATATTGAACATGGATAATTTCAACCCACAGATAATTCTCTACTCCAGTTAAAAGTGAACATCTCCAACATAACTGTTGCCCAAAGACTATGGAGATAGTAGCAATGCTGACTGACTTGAGTTTTATCTCTTTTCATTCCCCTGTCCATTAGGATACTTCATAATAAACGACCTTTTTAAAAGGTAATCAGAAAGAAGGCAAAGAATCAAGGAGCTAGGCTAATTATAGCAAAAAGTACAATTGGCCATGAGTAATAAAAATAAAACCCAAATAAGCAATTTAAACCAAATGTGCCCTTTGATTTCTAAATTCTATTTTTTAAGATTTTATTTATTTATTTGAAAGAGAGAGAGAGCATGAGCAGTGGGGGAGCGGCAGAGGGAGAGGGAGAGGGAGAAACAGGCTCCCTGCTGAGCTGGGAGCCTGATGTGGGGCTCCATCCCAGGACTCCAGGATCATGACCTAAGCTGAAGGCACATGCTTAACCAACTGAGCCACCCAGGGGCCCCTGGTTTCTAAATTCTTTTGCCAGGTTGACCAATGGCTTCTCTTCCATCCCCTCCCTAATAATTTTATTAGGAGTAGTTTATATAGTGGAGCACAGACCCTGGACCCTTACCACTCACTTAGCTGCTTGTCTTTTATTTAATCTCTTTTCATGCCTCAGCTCCCTCATCTTTTAAATGGGGATAATATTAGTGGGGTTGTTGCTTAGCACAGAGTAACCATTACTTAAGTGTGTGCTATTATTTCTAGGACTAACAGAGGATGGATCAGGCAAGAGGTATTTCTATGCTTCCTAAAGTATTGGTCCATGATTATATAGAGAACTGCTAGAAAAAGCAGCTTATGTGGTGGCCATGAGTATGTGCCTTGCAGACCTTCAAGTACAGAGAATGCAACTGACCAAGGCCTCAGTTGATGTGCTCTGAAATCCATTACCACGTTTGCAAAGAGACCTCACTTCTCACCAGTTGCTCCCAGCCAGTAACCAAGTGCTGCAGGAATGTCAAGGGAGGCCATTCCTGGGAGGCACAGGACTGCTCTTATGGTCTTTAGCTTTGACTAAAGTACTCTTCGACAACCTTGTTGAAACTTCCTTAGTGTGAAAGATAAGCTAGACCTTCCCTCCTGCTTTCTCCTCACTGGGTTAGTCTTGCATCGTGGTCTGATGGCTCTCCCAGCCTTTCCTTTGCTCCCTCCCTAATTTTTCTCACCCTTTAAATCCCATCTAAGTGTCCAGTTCTTAGAGGACTTGGACTAACACAGTCTGGCATTCAAAGCTCTCTTAGATATGCCTTAACCTATATTCTACCTTGTCTACTTCTTAGCTACCTATGTCTTCCGCTCATTTCCTATATGTGCCTACGACTTTCCCATCTCTGAGCCTTTGTCCATGCCCCTTCACTGAGAATTCATTCACCATCTGGCCATTTTTGCCTATTGGATCCCACTTGTCATTGATCATGCATCTCAAATGTCACTTTCTCTAAGTTTTTCAAGATCTGCTAGCTGGACATACTCTTTCCCTTCTCTAAACCTTCAGAACTCTTGCCTTTGAGTTGTTTTATAAGCTTATTAACAGCAATAACCATCTGTTACTTTGAACCCTCCAAAGTCCCCAGCTTGTATAGAGTAGACACTCAATATTTATAGACTGTAATTAGAAAATTAGGGGGAATTCTATTCTAGTGAATTTAATTTTTAACATGAAAGATTTCTAACAGTTTACATCCATTTCACTTGATATAGCAACAATGAACTCAGGTGAATAAAAAAAATCCTATGTATCAAAGCACTTAAGGCAGAACTTATTATATAGTAACTCAATTTTGATATCTGCTTAAAATTCTTCATCAAACTTGGCTGATTTTTTTTTCCCTGAAAGAGTGATGACATGAAATTCTAAAATAGTTTTGGGTTTGTCTATGTATCTGACTATGGATGAGGTGACCAAGAAAAATAGTTGTAAAATAATGCTTCCTCCTCTAACAAAGGGCCCTTGGCCTAAGGGCTGGCAAGGCTAGCATGCCCTCCCTTGGGTTCCAAAATAGAGAAGGGACATCTGTCTTTTTTTTTTTTTAAAGATTTTATTTATTTATTTGACAGAGAGATAGAGAGAGAGCACAGATAGTCAGAATGGCAGGCAGAAGGAGAGGGAGAAGCAGGCTCTCCGCCGTGCAGTGAGCCCGATGTGGGGCTCGATCCCAGGACCCCAGGATCATGACCTGAGCCGAAGGCAGACGCTTAACCGACTGAGCCACTCAGGCGCCCCGGGACATCTGTCATTTTAATAAACTTTCATAGGATCAGGTATAGACACAGTGATATGAGAGGATACTGATGAGCTCACTACATGGTGAATTTTATTTCCTCGCATATGTCTGATCATTTGTGGTCCTTACTGTGGTTGACATTTATCAAGTGAATGTTACTCACTTTTAATCCTTACAAAAGATTTATCATCATATAGGACAGGAAACTGAGGCTCTGTGACCAAGTCATGCTGCTAGGTCATTGACCAAAATCCTTGACAAGTTTATTGTAGGTGTCCCCAAAATATGCTAAGCAAACAAAATTCAATTTCTTCCCCCAACCTCATTGCAGGATTTTTTGGGGCAATGTTCCTGGGCAATTCAGTTCAAGCAAACAGTCATTGGACTGAAAGCTAGGTTTGGCCTTTAGCCAGAGTACAGCAATAATGCTAACTCAACAGCTTCAGGTAAAGGGTTGTAACTCTTTAACTTGGGTCTCTGACTATTTCCGGTTAGGTAACCGGAACACTCAGGTAAGAACCTCTCAGGTGGAAAGCAGGAAGAAGGTGGCTAGTGCAAGGATCAGATACCACCTGCCTGGATGCTCATTTATTAATGATTTAACAAGGGTGATCACAAGGAAGAACAGCCATCTTCCCTGCCCTCAATTTTCTCACTCACGGGCCAGAAAAGTAAACAAGATGGAGGGGTCCAGCAAAGAGGAAGAGGAGGACAGCACATTCATCAACATTTCTCTTACAGATGACATAGGTAAGGAAGAACTTGATGAATTCTGAAACATAAAATTCAGCAACTGCTCAGCTTTTAGAAAATATAACTTATTATTTTTATTATAATGGTAAAACATTACTCATTATAGAAAACTTTAAAAAATATAGTTACAAAAATAAAACAAAAAATTTTTATTTAAGAGCTATTTTTCTTTACCTTTTAAATTAAGTGATTATTTGGAAAGTTTCTGTGGTAGTATTATATCTTCTTTTAAAATAAATCAACAAACAAAAATACAAAATGTTTATATCCAAAAGGCCAGGAACTATCACCTCAAAGTTGTGACTAAAACAACCTGTGGTATTATCAACATATTTTGTTCAATTATAGTCCATTTCTTCTCTATTTTGTAAAATAATTTTATCATCTCTGAAAAATGAACTAGAATACGAATTATTTTGGAAAATGCCTTGTTTTGAAGCAAGGACAAAGTTTGGTGAACTCAACACGAGAGAAGCAAAAAGGGGAGGGTAGTGATTCTAAAATGCTGATGGGAGGGATAACTATGGCTCATTCAACATCCCAGAGAAAACAGACAATGCTGAGTTGCACAGTGTTAACTGGAAACACTTCAAACCCATAAGCACCCACATCTTGGGGTGTGTGTGTGCGTGTGCGTGTGCGTGTGTGTTGTTGGCATTGTTTTGTATCCAAGTTTCTTTAGCACAATCATAGCAAGAAGCCAGCAAGACAGCAGCTAAGCAATGGGGGTTAGTGATTTTGATTAACAGAGAGCAGAGCATGAATATTTAACATCAATTGCTCTTTCATACAGCCACGCTTCTCCACTTTCTCCCTAAATGCTCAGATTCAAAAAGCCTCTTTCTAAAGTGCAGCCAGACAATTAGCACAAACCGCCAGCCAGCCAGCCAGAGCTAAGCTCCCCCTCCTGGCACCGCATCAACATGCTGGGGGCTTTGGAAATCAAAGAGGAGCATTTTCAGCCTTTATGAGGAGAGGAAAGGTACAAGGTACAGGGGCCGTTGAAGAAATGGGATACCGCTGGCCTGAACATGCTCCCACCAGGGTGTTCTAGCAAATGACAGGGCTGCAGAAGGCAGTGAAGGAAACAAAGACCCGGGGAAACCTGTTTCTTAGCTTCTAGAAGGCACCATGAGTGAGGAGCATGTGCGTGAGGGAGCCGTACATGCTGTGGGCGGGTGCAATTCATATAGAGTGCTTGCCTGCTCTAAATTCACCTCAATCCAGGATTCTTTCTGGATGGTAGCGTGGGCTGGGCCTGAAAGCGGGACCATGGCTGTGGCTGGGAAATGAGGCTTTATGAAACCACTCTCTCTCTCATCTAGCCCTTGGCATCGCCTCAGACCTGCCTTCCAGGGCTCATCTTCGGCCACCCCCACACTGGCAGTGCAGACAAAGGCAGACGAGGGTGGGGGTTAAATTCAGGTGTCCTGTCCTCTGTTGGCAATGGTTTTGAGAAGGACTCCGTCAGAGTCTGAGCCCGTGGGTGTGAACACTGAATAAACGGGGACAGGAAGAACAGGGTAAGCAGTACTCCCAGGCTGGTCGCGAGAGTGGTGGTGGCCCGAGCGGTGGGGTGGGGTGCTAGCATCTCCTTGCTCCCGCTCGTGACCTCCTCCTCCTTGGTTAGAGGAGGCAGAATCTTAGCCTGCAAAGGGCCTTCAGGGATGGGATGGTCCAGCCTGGTAACCAGCGGTGGGCTGAGGGACTAGTACTAATTTGGGCTGTTTCACTATTTCAAGATGGCAAATGGAAATTGTTCATATACTTGTGACAGAAATGCACTGAAGCACCATGTTTTTTTGGCTTCTGGAGATCATGCTATCAATTTGATGTGGTAGCACTGGTTTGCTATTGTTAATAAGAGGTTCTTGGCCTTTGGTTAATAAAAATAGGAAAACAAATTATTATGAAATAAATGCAGTTTATTTAGTAGACATCATTCAAATCATGGAGTCTGTATAAGAGGAAATCATTAAAAGGGTATTGCTTATATTATAAAAAGTTTAGTCCAGTTTCTTACTTTTCTTTTAATATATGATATTTGTATCTTACTTTTCTTTTAATATATTTGTGTATAAACACACACATGCGTGTGCACGTGCGCATACACACACGCACATATATATATATGGAGGAGGCCCAGAAAGGTTAAGTGACTTGTCCAAGGTTCACAGTGGCGAGCCTCATGTGGTATTTGGAGTGGCTAGGTAATGGAGGTCCTCATGCATGGTCTTTGAGCGCACGGTCAGGCCTCAAGTACTCTCATGCAGACTCCCACCGTGGCTGCTTTAGACCCAGTCACTGTCTCCTTTCACCCCCCTCCCCGCCCCTTTACCTTGTTTCTTTTCTAATCAGAGGAAGATTGGGGAGAGCACTGAAGTCCATAAACTTCAGATTTATTTAGGTAATCCTACTTCCCAAGTTAGTATAAAGCTATGAAAACTAGCAGTGGCAGTAATTATTCAAATCCCAGAAGCCAGTCATACTCCATAAATTCATTTGCAGTTTAGTTGTGTGGATTTCAGACCAAATGTCTCCACAGAAACGCAGTTATAAATGATATGATTCTAGACCAGCTCATATTGTCTAACCCCACAGTTCCCAAACTCTGTGCCAAGGTGTCTCAGGGCACTGAGCAAACCTATGGGGCTCTGTGGGGCATCTCAACCTCTATCAGACATTGTGAGAACAGCTAGCTAGAGACTGTTCACAATTTCACATGAGATAGAGGTACATTTCTTTCCATGACATCTCTTTCCACGCTGGGTTTACTGTAGTTGCTATGATAAAAAGCAAGTTCTGTATAAAAATCGATGTAGATCAGTTAATGAGGGTGTCAGTTTGAGAAGGTTGGAGAAGTTGTACAGTGCCCAACAGGGGCACACATCCCATAAGTAAGTCATTTTGTTTAAGAATGAAATAAAAAAAGAAATTAAAATTTCTTTCAGGGGTAGTATTTTTTCAAGTGATTACTGAGTTTTAAGGACATAAAGACTTAACATATTTGGACCTAAATACTTAGTACATGGAATTGTCTGGTATTGCTCTTGGCCTTGGAGCACTGTGAAAAAATTACTTAGACTGAAGGGCATTGGGAACCAAGGTAGTGTGGGAATCTCTGGTCTAAGCTATACTACAGCTGGGGTGGCCTCCCTGCTGGGTTGGAGACATACAACTCCCTCCCTTCCTCCCTCCCCCCCTTCCTCCTTCCTTCCTCCCTCCCCCCCTTCCTCCTTCCTTCCTTCCTTCTTTCCTTCCTTCCTTCCTTCCTTCCTTCCTTCCTTCTTCCTTCCTCCCTCCCTCCCTTCCTCCTTCCTTCCTTCCTTCTTCCTTCCTTCCTTCTTTCTTCCTTCCCTCCCTCCCTCCTATCCTTCCTTCCTCCTTCCTTCCTTCTTCCTTTCCTTCTTTCTTCCTTCCCTCCCTCCCTCCCTCCTATCCTTCCTTCCTCCTTCCTTCCTTCCTCCCTCCCTTCCTCTTTCCTTCCTTCCTTCCTTCCTTCCTCCCTCCCTTCCTTTCTTCCTCCCTCCCTCTTCCTTCCTTCCTCCTTCCTTCCTTCCTTCCTCCCTCCCTCCCTCCTTCCTCCTTCCTTCCTTCCTTCCTCCCTCCCTCCCTCCTTCCTTCCTTCCTCCCTCCCTTCCTTCCTCCTTCCTTCCTTCCTTCCTCCCTCCCTCCCTTCCTTCCTCCTTCCTTCCTTCCTCCCTCCCTTCCTTCCTCCTTCCTTCCTTCCTTCCTCCCTCCCTCCCTCCCTTCCTCCTTCCTTCCTTCCTTCCTCCCTCCCTTCCTCCTTCCTTCCTTCCTTCCTCCCTCCCTCCCTCCCTTCCTCCTTCCTTCCTTCCTTCCTCCCTCCCTTCCTCCTTCCTTCCTTCCTTCCTCCCTCCCTCCCTCCCTTCCTCCTTCCTCCCTCCCTCCCTCCGTTCCTTCCTTCCTTCCTTCCTTCCTTCCTCCCTCCCTCCCTTCCTCCTTCCTCCCTCCCTCCCTCCCTTCCTCCTTCCTTCCTTCCTTCCTTCCTTCCTTCCTTCCTCCCTCCCTTCCTTCCTCCTTCCTTCCTTCCTCCTTCCTTCCTTCCTTCTTCCTTCCTTCCTCCCTCCCTTCCTTCCTCCTTCCTTCCTTCTTCCTTCCTTCCTTCTTTCTTCCTTCCCTCCCTCCCTCCTATCCTTCCTTCCTCCTTCCTTCCCTCCCTCCCTCCCTCCCTCCCTCCCTCCCATGTTTCTGCTCACTGGATTTGATGCTATCACACTTCTCAGGTTCTCCTTCAGCCTCTCTCATCTTTCTCAGGCTCCTTTGGGAAACCCTTTCCTCAAGTGTTTCCCTAAGATTCTGCCCTTGGCCTACTTTTCTTCTCTCTCTAGACACGCTCTCTGGATGAGCTCATCCATGCCTCCTAGTTTCATCCTCATGCCTATGCTATGTACCAGTGACACTACAATAGAGGTTGCAAATTCTAACAACTGTAGGGCCAGGCAATGATTCATGGTATATCGTCATTTATTTCATTTAATTTCTAAAAAAAAAGAAAGGCTATTGAAATTTCAATCCTTCTTTCAGTTTTTTGGGTTTTTCATTATGCATCTTTTTTTTTCAGTTTTTTAATGTGGTAAGAGCACTTAATATGAAATATACTCTCTTAACAGATTTTTAAGTGCACAATATAGTATTGTTAACTATAGGTACAACGTTATACATCAGATCTCTAGAACTTACTCATCTTACATAACAAATTTTATACCCATTGATTAGCAACTGCCCCTTTTCCCTTTTCCCCAGGCCCCCTTCAACCACCATTTTATTCTTTGCTTCTATGAGTCTATTTTAGATACCTCATATAAAAGGAATCATACAGTATTTGTCCTTCTGTGACTGGCTTATTTCACTTGGTGTAATGTCCACAAGGTTCATTCATGCTGTGGCATGTTGCAGGATTTCTTTCTTTTCTAAGGCTGAATAATATTCCATTGCATATATATACACATTTTTTTATTTCTCCATTCATCTGCTGATGCACATTTAGGTTGTTCCCACATCTTGACTATTGTGAATAATGCAGCAATGAACATGAGAGTGCTAATATCTCTTCAAGATCCTGATTTTAATTCTTTTGGATAAATATCCAGCAGTGCAATTGCTGGATCATATGGTATTTTTGTTTTTAACTTTTTTTTTTTAAGTAATCTCTATGCCCAATGTGGGGGTTGGACTTAAGACCCTGAGATCAAGAGTTGCCTGCTTTACTGAGCCAGGCAGGCGCCCCTATTTTTAACTTTTTGAGGAACCTCAATACTGATTTTCACAGCAGCTATACAATTTTACATTCCCACCAAGATAAAAGGGTACCACTTTCTTCACATTCCCCACCAACACTTGTTGTCTTTTGTGTGTGTGTGTTTTTTTGATAATAGCTGTCTTATCATTATGGTTTTGATTTGCATCTCCCTGATGATTAGTGACATTGAGCATCTTTTCACAGACCTGTTGGCCATTTGTAGGTCTTCTTTGATGAAATGTCTATTCAAGTCCTTTGCCCATTTTTAATTGGGTTAATAATGTGTTTCGTTATTGAGTTGTGGGAATTCCTTATATATTTTGGAAGTTCACTCTTTATCAGATATATAATTTGCAAATACCTTCTCCCATTCTGTAGGTTGCCTTTTTACTCTATTTAGATTGTTGATTGTGCAGAAGCTTTTTAGTCTGATGTAGTTTCATTGGTCTATTTTTGCTTTTGTTGTCTGTGCTTTGGTGCCATGTCCATGAAATTACTGCCACAACCGGTATCACGAAGCTTTTCCCCTATATCTTCTTCTAGAAGTTTTATGGCTTCTGGTCTTACATGTAAGTCTTTAATCCATTTGGAGTTGATTTTTGCATATGGTGTAATGTAAGGGTCCAATTTTATCCTTTTGCATGTGGAAGTTCAGTTTTCCTGACACCATTTATTGAAGAGATTATCCTTTCTCCGTTGTATATTCTTGGCACACTTGTTAAAGATCAGGGGAACTTGTTTCAGGGTGCCTGGGTGGCTCAGTCAGTTAAGCGTCTACCTTTGACTGAGGTCATGATCCTGGGGTCCTGGGATTAAGCCCCACATCATGCTCCCTGCTCAGCAGGGAGTCTGCTTCTCTACCCCTCTACCCCTCCTCCCCTGCTCATGATCTCTCTCTCTCTCATGCTCTCTCTCTCTCTCTCAAATAAATAAGTAAAATCCTTAAAAAAAATAAAATTGGCTTCACAATGGTGTCTTATCTTTAATTCTTTCCAGAAGGACACGCTTTGTCTGCATATCAAATATATAAGAACATTCTTCATTTATCACCATTTTTCTTGAAACACATAGTCCTCTGCGACTAGACTTCATTTACTACTTTTAATTGAGATAAAGGAAGAAGAAAAGTTTACTTTGCTCTTAACTCTACTGTAAGAAAGGCAACAGAGCAATTGTGCTGATAAAATGGTAACCAGTGCTGAGCCTCAGGGCCAAGAGTCCAGCCAGGTGAGGGCTCAGGCTCCCTGGACAGCACGTGCCCTGCCCAGAATTCAGAGCTGCTTCCCACTTCTAGACTGTTGCCATGAAAGAAAAGAAATGCAAATAAGCAGAATTTTCAAGAGACACCAGAAATAAAGATTTTTGTGTGTGTGCAACTTCCTGATTTTTCCATGGTTTTTACCTAATTCTAATTTTAGAAGCGATATCACAGAGGTCCAAACAAAACACTTCTGCAAGACAGATGTGACTGCAGAAAAAACTATTTTCAGACTTCTGGTCTTGAATCTTTATTCTTTATATCACCTGTCTTTATCTCTCTTCCTAAGTTTCCAATTCATAATCCAACTGCTTGCTAGGCAACTAGATATGTCCCAGGTGTCAAAGGAACTTATCTTCCCCCACCCTCACCCCTAAATCTGCTCATACTCCTGACTCACAATTTTAATGAATGGTCCCATCATCCACCCAGTTCCTTAAGCTAGAAAATTCATATGTCATCATTCCATTCTCATCTCTCACAATCCAATCAATCACTGATTCCTGTTCACTTGACCTTGAAACTGTTTCTCAAATAAATCTGGCCTTCTCTATCCCTACCACCACTTCCCTGAACAAGGCCTTCATTATCTCCCACATAAACCACAGCATCAACCTCCCAACTGTTCTCCCTATTTCACTTCTTATCCCTTCAAATCAATCCTCCACACTGACCATATCATTCCCTCTCCCTGCAGAGAACAATCAATGTGTTACATCCCCTGCTGGATGAAGTCCAAGACTCTTAGCATGGGATTTAGAGCTTCCCTCTGCTTGGCTCCAGCTTTCTCTTCAGTGCCATTTCCTGCCACATGGTTTGGGCTCAGTAGGAAACCATGCTCCATGCACACACTATGTCATGCCTCTGGACTTTGCTCATGCTGTTCTCTTTGCCTGGAATAATACCACTCACCCTTCTTTTGCCTAGCTAATTCCTATGCATCCTTTAAGAACCCACTGAGGCACTGTCTCCTCTAGGAAGCCTTCTCTGACCTTCCCAGGCTGAGTTAGGTTTCCTTTCTCCTTCCTGAGAACCCCAAGCTTACCTCTACCTATATTTTTTCACAGCATATTGTACTTGATGTATATGCGCCCTCCCCAATAGACTGTGAGCTGCTAGAAGACAGAGCCTGGGTTTTAAAATGTCTGTGCTTCCAGAACCTAGCACAGTGTCTGGCACAAAATAGACAATACATTTTCGATGTAGGAAAGATGTTAGGGTTCGAAGCCGACAGCCTAGAAAGAATTCTTGAGACATCTTTGGTGCAAAAAGGTGGTTTTATTAAACCATGGGACAGGACCCGTGGGCAGAAAGAGTTGCACTGGGGTCATGAGGAGTGGCCCATTGTATACTTTCAAGTTGGGAGGGGGTTAGGGATAACATAAGTCTCTAAGGAATTTTGGAAGCAAGGTTTCCAGGACCTTTAGTGGGCTAGCTATTGTTGGGAAAAGGTCATTTATTACCATCTAATAAAACATTAGTCATGAGACCCTTCAGGTATATACTGGTGGGCCATATGCTTGGGGGATAATTGCCAACATGTACCTTGGGAGGGTTTAGAGATAAAGGAAATTTCTAAAGGAATTTTTATATGTTAAAGTAGACTTACAGGATGGGAGGGCAGTGGGGGGAGGGTCGGGCTAGGATTGCCTTTTGACCTTGGCAAAGTGTCAACATGGAGGCAGTTGAGTCCCTAGAGGAATGTCATTCTGCCTGTTTCAAAGATTTGTCAGTGGGCTGTAGGTAGTAAGGAAATTTAACAATTTTTCTTCTGTTTCCCACATTAGTTTTTGCCAAAGAATTCTGACTGAGTGTATGTGTGTTTTGGGGTGAGGGCCGGTTAGACAGTCCCTAGCTGAAAATCATCTCCCACCATTAGCTCTCCTAAGTTATTTATACTTTTTAGAGTTTATTTCCTACCTTCCCTCAGTGGGTCAGTTTAGTGCTGCTTTCAGAAAACACTTATTGAGCACCTACTATATCACATGCCAGGTAGTAGACAGGACCTGGCTGTTCAAGAATTGGCTCAGGGTGGTGTAGGGGGAAGGCTTGAACTTTGGAGTCAGAAATGCCTGGATTTGAATGTTAGCCTTTTTTTTTTTTTTTTTTTTTTTTTTAGATTTTTTCATTTATTTGACACAGAGAGAGGGAGAGAGGGAGAGAGAGAGAGAGCACAAGCAGGGGGAGTGGGAGAGGGAGAAGCAGGCTCCCTGCTGAGCAAGGAGTCCGATGTGGGGCCGGATCCCAGGACCCCGGGATCATGACCTGAGCTGAAGGCAGTCGCTTAACCAACTGAGCCACCCAGGCATCCCAAGAACCTGTTAGACTTTAAGCAAGTTATTGGACATCCCTGAGTCTCAGTTTCCTCCATTCCAAGTGATCGTAAGAATAGATCCCAGGATTGTTTTGAAGACTAAATGAAATAATAAAGGAAGCTTCTTGAACTCGCCTGGCATACAGTAAGTGTTCAGTACATTTTAGTTCCTCCTCTGCCCACTTCAAGGAGCTCACACAAAAGTTTCTTTAAAGGCTCCAAGATTTGGCCATATCAGTTGTCATGGTAACGGCAGCGTCCTGTGGCCGCTGCTCTGTGAGCCAGGACTGCCCGCCACGTCCTCCTGATAAGGAGGCTTACAGAAGGAGGAGGAGGTGGATGTGAACGAACTGTAAACAAGAGCATGAGGTTTTTTTCTGATAAAAATAATACAGCTCTTCTGTTTCCTCTTCGTCCTGGCCCTCACGTCCTCCCTGCTACTACTGTTCGTCCCGTCACTGTTCTCCTTTGTGCCTCAGCCTCCTTCCTGACTCCACTCTCCAAAACCTCTCCTGAATAATATTCAAAGCTGCTTCTGCGTCTGCTTTTGGCATCAGCCAATTAGTCCTCATTGTAAGGTTGTAATAAGCCTCCCAGAGAAGTGGCACAATTGTTGTGTGCTTTTATTCCGTGCCGCTTCCTACCACTCTACGGAAAATGTAACAATACCCCCCTCATGCCCGGCTGAAAGCAGCCTGGGTTTGAAAAGCTTTCAGAAGGCCATCTGCCATCCCCTCAGCCAAGCAGAAGATCAGACACGAGGCCCCGCATTAGTTAGCACTCCAAGGAAAAGGTATCAAGGGCCTGTATTCCTTTTCATCTCACCCGCCATTATAATACAGCGAAAGAAGGAAACAGACTTGTGGCTCTCCAGCTGGGAGACACACTGAGCCATAGCAAGAGTTCTGTCCCTGAAAAGGGAGCCGGCCTTTCTTTTCTGATGGTGAATGGAGCCAGCACGGCGCTCCTGAGTGTAGGCTGCGCCTCTGGTGATGGCTCAGCTAGTTACACTGGACCTCTTGGGAGGAGAGCATGGGGGTCAGAGTCCAGGAGGGGAGAAATCATCGCATAAGTACACGAGGATGAGGCAAGCGTCTGCACGTGCGCTGGTCAGGAAGCGTGAAGCTCTCCCTACGTCATCTCTGTGTACCCTCTCCAATAAGTTTGGCCATGAATATTAAATCAAAAGATGATTCAGGCACCCTTAGGGATGTCGAAGAAAGATCTTCTCTAGCATGGTAGAAATGGTCTTGTAAGAGAATTGAACAAGTGTATTCACTGCCGGCAATGGCAGAAAGTTTCAGCAAATCTTAATTGGCATATGGGATCCATTTAAGTAGAGATAATGGCCTTGGTTGAGTGGGATATCTGTTCCTGTAAGCTGAAGATAATATGGACAGTGGCATTAGGAATATGTCCCCTGGCCCAGCAAAATGCCTTAGAGACAGCATAAGAGATTCAGTGAGAAAAAGGAGATTAACTCTGCTTCTCAGTAGCTTCTGAGAGTGGCACGGCTCTGGGGTCACTAATGTATTGCTAGAAATTTTAAGTGCTCCATCTGTAAAAAATCTTCAATCAGAGGAAATCCACTTAACTGAAATAAATTCTCTAGCATAATGCAAAAACTAGTTTTAATAAACAAGCTTAAGAAATAGAGTGTTAGGACAGTATCTAAGTGTTTTCAGGAATCTAGAGTGTTCTCTCATTTTCTCATCAAAGGAGAAGTATTAATATTTTGACTCTTCCTTTAAAAGACAAAACCATCCATCGGTTGCCTTGTATCAGCAATGTGTTTTTTTATTCTTCATTAGGTTAATAACAAAAAAGGGAGCAAGAATCTTTCATGTTGTTTATACCAAAATCCTTCATAATTGTGCTAATTTTTTTCTAAAGACAAATCCACAGGCAATCTCAAAAAAAATCAGGAGTGAATTTTATTGACCTGAGCTCATGACCCAGTGAGATGCTGACTTTTCCCTGGTCCTTTTCTTGTGGAGAAGGGGGTGAGGTAGCTGTTTTCCAACATCGGAACCTCCCTCTCACCAAGTCTCCAGTAGGGTTGGATCAGCTTTGGACACACTTCTTCTTACAGGTCTCCTGCCTGCCTGACTTGTTCAGAATTTGAGGGTCAGAGCCTGGTTTCCTTAAAGACCCTTGGAGTTCCCTCAAGCAACACTTTGAAGGTTCTCTTTGGGCCTTCAAAGAGAATCTAAAGTGTATAGAGAGGGAGGATAACTCTAACAGAATAGGACAAACTGGATGAACCAGCTTCCATTGAATTCCTCCACTCTAGGAATAAAAATTTTCAATGATCCAAGAGCTGTAAGTGACCCTACTGGAAATAATATGTACATCAATCACAGAACCAGACTTACTGTGAAAACTGTTCCAGAAAGACATGTTTTGCTTGCACAGATAGACATTAGCATTCATTTTCAATCCTTGACATTGGAAACGGAAGGGACTCCATGGCAGCCCACATGAATGGTTCGGGAGAACAGTGAGTCTCCCTTGCTTTCTTTCTGTTCCAGTGACCTGGGTCTTCCCTCCACCAGCCTTCCCGGGTTGCACGTGGCCAACAGCCGCTTCTTTTCAGCCCTCACTGGCTTTCTTCCCCATTTAATCATTGTTCCCTTGTTTCTCCACACACACAATTCATTGTCAGCTTAATGACTTTGGCTCAGAGTACTTGGCTCTGCACGTGCGTAGTACTCTCATGTCTGGTAGATGTTAGTAAAAGCTGTTTGAAAAAGCTTGCATTTTAATACACATTCTTCCTTTTTTATCCCTCCTGAGAATCCTTACTACCTTTCCCCAGGGGACAAAAGACTACTATGATTTGTTCATCCATGTGAAATTTTGCTTTCATTTTCCTTCTTAATGGCAAGGTTAGTGGGTTTTTCTAAGGTCATGATAACTCTTCAGAAAGCTTCACTTATAAAAATATTTAGATGCTTTTTCAACAGTGTTTCTTATCCTTTTTTATTCTAGAATTTTAAACAGCTTGAGCTTTGTGCTATTATAGTGCTCAACTTACACAGTGGAATCCTGTCGCTTCTGCTTTAAAATGGTGTAAAAAACCAGAATTTCTGTAAATAAAGTATAATTGATATATAATTTGAGAGACTCAGTCACAGTTAGCAGTGACTGTTGGCCCCTAAACACCAAATTTCTCAGCCAAGTTCTCTCTGTTATATAGTGTGATCCCCAAACACACAATTGCCCAGGGAGAGCCTATATTTCAAGGAATTTCTCAAAGAATAGTTTTTTGCAGAATGTTTATTAACACAAACAGTAGCTCCTTTATTGGCTCATTTTGTAAGTTGGGACATTATCCTTTTTCCATTGTATGTAGTCATCTGACTGTGAAGGAATTAGGCAAATTCATAGCTAACTGATCACTTTTTAAAAGCAAACTATATGTGTAATATTTCTGTCATGTTCCAACGATTACATCTTTTAAGAGTTTTGTTTTGTTTTTTAACTACTTCTTCTTTTTCTTTTTTTGGTGGGGGAGGCAGTAAAACCAAAGCAGGTGTTTGAGAAAGAGGATTAATCAGCTGTCATTCTAGTTTTCCTACAGGTTCTCAATTCCGGTGATGCTTTTTCTTTAGAAATCCTAGTTAACTCTTTGGATGCGTGATACCATCTAAAAAATAACCCACCATTCCTCATAACCAAGAGAGTCATGAAATTAAGTACTTGGAATAAGCCCACATTTTACTAACTAGTCATGTATCTCCTAGATGAATAATGATAACAAACATTTACTGAGAACTGAATCCATACCAGGAACTATGCCAAGAACTCCACATTCATTATCTCATTTAATCCTCAAAAATACCCTGTGATCAATACAATCCCTATTTTTCAAATTGAAAAGTGGGGCTCAGAAAGGGTTAGTAACTTATACAAAGCAGAGCTGGGATTCCAGCCCAGGTCTCAGGGACTTCAAAGCCTTTGTCAAATGACAATGCATCTGGATAGAAGTTACTAGATAGAAAGCATAACCACATTATACTGACTAGGTAGAAGCAATAAGGTGCCCATGCTGCAGCTATTGAAAAATGAAATGTGGTCCCCTAGTTATATTACGAGGTCAGTGTTTCAAAAATGTAATCATAGAATCAGAGGGCAAGAGGAGCCCCAGAGGCTCTCTGACAATATTGGAATATGTTTAGACAAGAAAGGTAGAATATAAAATTGTATCTATGTTGTGATTATAGCCAGGTGAAGATAATTTATATATATGGACTAGGATGGGAAGAGAACTCGGAAAAATGTATTTATTAGCATGAAGGGATTGTAGGTTATTACATTTCCACGTTATATTTATGCAATAATTTCTTCTTTAAAAATAAGATTAATATGAAGAGTTTTCCTACTATGCAGAAGTAAGATATTAATCCTAACATGAGTGCTGATCTTGAAAGGCATGTGAAATTACCAATGCTAGATTAGAGACATCCATCAAAACATCACTAACTGCCTTTTGCATTTTTAGTGATGTGCGCAAAAAGTTGTCTTAGAAAAATAACATGTAGAAAGTGGCAAACTTGGGCGCCTGGCTGGCTCAGTCGTTAAGCGTCTGCCTTCAGCTCAGGTCATGGTCCCGGGGTCCTGGGATCGAGTCCCACATCGGGCTCCTTGCTCAGCGGGAAGCCTGCTTCTCCCTCTCCCACTCCCCCTGCTTGTGTCCCCTCTCTCGCTGTGTCTCTCTCTGTCGAATAAATGAATAAAATCTTAAAAAAAAAAAAAAAAGAAAGTGGCAAACTTAAGTATAGGACACAGAGGGCAAAGGACACACACGGGCACAGAAGAGCAGGGAAGATGAGACAGAAATTATAAGTGCCACCCTTCAGCACAGTTATATCTTGCTTTAGGCAGACGCCTAACCAACTGAGCCACCCAGGTGCCCCCAGAGTAGCATCTTTAATTCATTGTACCTCATGCCTTCTCTTTTTCTCCCTTTTTCCTCATTCCCTCCACAATTTTTTTTTTTAAGATTTTATTTATTCATTTGAGAGAGACACAGCAAGAGAGGGAACACAAGCAGGGGGAGTGGGAGAGGGAGAAGCAGGCTTTCGGCTGAGCAAAGAGCCCGATGCGGGGCTCGATCCCAGGACCCTGGGACCATGACCTGAGCCAAAGGCAGACACTTAACAACTGAGCCACACAGGCGCCCCCTTCCATAATTTTTTTAATCCACTCTGTTCTTTATCTTTACCTTGCCTTTTATCCTCTCTTGATTGCCCTCTGGGGCCTTGTTTTTCCCTTCCACGCCTTGTTCTATCCTCTGTCCCATCTTCTCTCTCACACATCTACGAGGAGATTCTAGGTCTTCCTTTTATTCTCCATCTTGATCTCATGGCCTGACCTTTGCACTTTTTGTTCCTCTCAATTACAACACTGACCACACTCCCTATGTTTGGAGATAAAGGAATACCTCACTAATCTGAGTTGAATAATTATTTTTGAAAAGTTTCAGTTTTATTATTTTAAGTACATGGAAAGGAAGTCTGTGGCTCAGGTAAATTTAGGTTTAAGCACTTATAATTTGCAATAGTTGCAATCATTGCTGCTAAGTTTTTAACTGCTCACATACAAACACTGCTGCTAAGGGTTGTTTGTTTTCTCTTGTTTTTCATGTATGGAGGATGCCTTTTCTTTAGGCGGCACTGAGTAATGATTAGTCCCCAAGCTCTGCAGCTGAAGTCTCTGTAATCAAACCCTGGCTCAGGTGGCCGTGGTAACACAGGGCAAGTTATTTAAGCTCTCTAACTTTGGCTTCTTCATCCAGAGTATGGGGACAGCAAGCGCCTACCTCATAAAAGTGTTGTAAGAACTAAGTAAGATAGTTCTTGTGAAAAGCGTGTGGCACCTAGTGAAAGCTGAATGAATGTGATCTGTTATTATAGATGACACTAGATGGTACAATTTTCTTACATGGTTTTTGTACACACACAAAAAATCTATTTATAAATATAGTGAAAATATTTGTGCTATATAATGGAAAGTTCTCCATAATTAATATTCCTGACTAAGCAAATTATTTTTGAAGTTTTTAGAATTCTCATTGCTAATATGCAAAAAATAAGCTCAAAATATGAACTTTGTATTGCAGTTAGCTAAAATCCACCCACAATTCTTTGTAGTTCTACCTGAAAGAGCAGTTATTTTTCTTTTTCTGTCACCTCAGTTCTAATAATCCCCCTCAGTAAATTCCATGAAGTTTTAAATATATAAAGATATAGGGACACCTGGCTCAGTTGGTAGAGCATGCAACTCTTGACCTTAGGGCTGGGAGTTCGAGCCCCACACTGGGTATAGAGATGACTTAAAAATAAAATCTTAAAAAAAATAAAAATATAAAAGGTGAATGACATGGTTGGGAGGCGGTAGAAACTTTAATTTCATCAGCTTGGTGAATGACCTAAAGGAGTCTGCAGATGTTCTGCTCAATGCCCAGAACTCCCCATTGAAATGTCACCACGAGGTAAGCCCTTCCCAACCTCCATGGATTACAAAGCAGGGAAAGGGCATCAACCCCAATGGGGGGAAAGGGGAAGTACTCAGCGCTTCAGGCAAGACCTGTAGAGCCTTGGAAATTCTGGATTGTCTACATAGTGGTACAGTGTGACCAACCGGCCAGGTCTAGATTCTGGAGTCATCATTATATGAAGGCAAAGTTCCTGATGGAAGAGAAAAATCTCTCCAAGAAAATTCTTTATAGAGAAAACAAACAGAAAAGCAAAACAATGAAATTCAATCAACTTGGCCATCAAATGGTCTGAGAGCTCAGAGCTAGGAAATTACTTAGCAAAGTTAGAACTTTGAACCAGTACTTTCGTGGTCACAGTCAAACAGTTTTTTTGAGGTGATTTACTAGACCAGCGAAGGACAAGGGTGAGTAGACTAAGTAAAGGTTTCACAATTTTCCAAAGGAAATCTTCTGCTAAATAATTTTAGCCTTACTCAACCAGGAAACGAACCATGGAACACAGAAAAGGATTTGTGACTACTTTCTCAACACTCCCAGGAATGGCTTATAACTAGTACCTTTCCGGATGCAAGGAGACTATTTATTTCATACAATGGATACCTTAGGGGGCTTCGTTCTCCCTCAGAATCTTGGGCTAAAAAGGACTGGAGGCACCACAAGCTAACCAATCCACAGGGTAGAGTTGCAACAAGATACCCTCATTTTTCTAGAACCTGAGGCTAAAAACCAGTCATCTTTGACCCTTCCCTCACCTTTAGCTGCCGCAGTTGATTTAATCTGTCAACACATCCGGCTTTTAATTTCTGTAAAATTTCTATTTGATAGAAATGTCCTCATTTTGATCCAAATATTTAAAATTTACATATTTAAAATCTGAAGTCTAAGGAAGGGAGGAGAATTTGTATTTCTATCAATTAGAATATGTGTTCATTTTGACCAAGAGCTCTTTGATTTATTAGAGCTGTTATTATTGCCTGTTAATAGATCAACTGAGGTTCTATGAATATTTGAGAAGCATACATCACTTTGTCTTTTTCAACAGGTATTTTTTGTAGAATCCAAAAAAATTCCTAAATAAATTCTTTGTTCTGATAATTATTGCTGTGTGATATACTCCAAAACCTAGTGTTGTAAAGCCACATTCACTTTATTTTGCTCACTATTTTTGTGGCATAGAGATTCAGGAAGGGCTTAGCTGGGTAGTTCTCCCTTGGGGAGTGTCTCATGCTGACGAGGTCAGAGGTCAGCTGGGGGTGCAGTTTTCTGAAGTTTGGAAAGATCCTTAGACTCATTAGACTTTTAGTCCCACCCCTGAGGTAAGACTTCAGGCAAGTCACTTTATTTCTCTGGGGCTCATTTTCGGCACATCATGAAATAAAACCAATAAATCCTTTTGAGCATTCTTTCAGCTCAAAAGTTCTGTGATTCTATGAAATGCAAAAATAATATTTGGATATTAACAGATACAAGTCACTGTGCATAATTCACATTATTCTACAAACAGAAAATATTACTAAATGAAGGGAAAACATAGGATTGAGGTAATGAAGTAAAATTTTTTGTTGTGAAAATAGAAACATCTTGAATCAATTTTGCCACTAGAGGTCACTAGTGTATCATCTCAAAGCGAATACATGCAATCAAGTCACCCGCAGTTCCCTAGCTACTTGGCCCCAAAATGGCATTCGTGGTGTCTTTAGGTTTATTCTGAATATCTGCTGACAGTTGTCAGAGGCATATGTTGGGATGAGGTCACATTGGTTGTCACTATAGGTGATGTTTCATATGTGCCTAATGTTCTGAAAGTGTGAAGAGCCCTGACTAGAACCACAAGGAAAATTACTTCTTTGGCTATTCTGGCCTCTCACTGGGATATGATAATGAGCAGTGAGGTGCTTTGACAGAAAGTCAAATGAGCTCTGAGGTGGAAAGACATTGTGGAAATACAGTATCATCCTCTAATGCAGCACAGACACGTCTGCTTTTTATTTTTATTTATTTTTTAAAGATTTTATTTATATATTTGACAGAGAGAGAGAAATAGCAAGAGCAGGAGCACAAGCAGGGGGAGTGGGAGAGGGGGAAGTAGACTTCCCTCAGAGCAGGGAGCCCGATGTGGGCCTAGATCCCAGGACCCTCGGGGCTCGATCCCAGGACCCCGGGATCATGACCTGAGCCGAAGGCAGACGCTTAACGACTGAGCCACCCAGGCACCCCACGTCTGCTTTTTATAAGACAGAAAAAGTGGTAGAACATTTATTCATTCATTCATTCAACCTGTATTTATGGACACACATGTAGGCACCAGGATTGGCAATGGGGCTACATTAATGAAGAGGATCAACTGGTGCCCTCAAGGAATTTAAGGAATCAGGTATAGGAGGTTTTAGATACAGTTAGTTCTTACAGACCACCATGCCAGGTAAATTTCCCTCAGCTATTTTTATTTTGTCTTCCCAACAGACCTTTAGGATAAGCCCTATAATTCCCATTCCTATAGATGGCCCCTCGCAGCACAAGAGCCAGTGGCTTTTATGAGGTGATGTTAAGATCAGACGATACACTTTCACATCAAATCCAAAACTGAACGACAGAGATACTTGCAAGAAATGTTAAAATTCTGAGTTGGGCTGTGGCCAGGGATGCTTGTTAGACAAAAATATTAAAATCTATTTCAACAGAAAAGCCTTTGGAAGGGAGGAACAATGCTCTAAGTGAAATTAATGCCCTGACACATAAAGATCCAGAGAGATCACCTCTGAAGAAACTTCTGTAAGAAGGATGAACTCTAGAGTACATCTGATGGCCATATCAATTTTCTCCCAAAATGAAACCTACATTGTATTTTCTTACAATTTGCTTCCTGTCATACATAAAGAAACTCAAAACCCATAATTCTCTCATTAAGGATGAGTAACAAGGCATTCTGGGCTCTTTCCATAACTTGAGGACCTATTTCTTCTACAGTTTTAAGAGGACTTGAACTGATTTAAATTAGTTGTCATCAGACTGTAGACCAGACATAGAGGATGTTTCTGAGCAGGGACACAAGCAAAACCATCATCCCTGAGTAGCAAGGCTTTCTCTTGTTTTCTGCCTTCACTAGAAAAGAAGAAAGGGAGCCTGGACAAATCTCTGCTTCAAACTGAGGATGCTTTGATCTGCTTTTGTTGTGATGAGTATCACTATCCTGAAAATTATTCATTTTAACCATTATTTTAAAACAAACTACCAACAGGTTTGTCCTTCCTTCTGATTGTTGCAAAGTATGGTGAAACAGTGAAAAAGAAAGGGTAGGACTCCAAATTAGCTACAAAATATGACTTGATTTATTTTAAAAACATGCTTGTTACTGTGCCATTGACTTTCCCACTGATGCTTCTTCCATGCTGGCTAGCGTGCTTCTCTTCCACTTCGACTTTGAGGCCTCCCACCATCACTTTACGAGACAGATATCTTGTAGTATTTCCCTAAAATAATTGTGTGAGGAAGGAGGAAGGAAGATGGGAATTTGTCATAGAACTAAAGATTATTCAAGTTAGAGGTGTGCGGGGAGAGGCAGTCCGAATTGAGCCCTGAGCGTCAGGACATGTTCTTGCTGGTAGGCCAAGAGCACACAAGGTCTTTACCCAGACCAGTTCTTGGGGTGTGTCTGCAGAGAGCTACTTTAAGGGTTGAGGTAATGTCTCTCCCTGGTTAAAGAGCAAGCTTGCTTCCACTAACTGTAAAAGCAATAGATTCCCTGAGCTCAATGTTCCTCCCTGTACCGTAACCCACTGTGTATGCAGGCACCCATCTGGGCCCCCGGCCTCTCTACTGTGGGACTTGGGAGACATGGAGAACAGAAGCAAACCAGCACGAAGCTCATGCTGCTGGCGAGCTCTGCGTAATAAAGTCCTTGGACTTGGACCAGGCACCTCATGTCTCCTTCCAGCATTCATGAGTACGTAACAGGCTAACTTGTTAGCTTGTAAGTAATGTAAAATCTCAGGGGCGCCTGAGTGGCTCAGTTGGCTAAGCATCTGCCTTCGGCTCAGGTCATGATCCCAGAATCCTGGAACTGAGCCCCGCATTTGGCTCCCTTGTCAGTGCGGAGCCTACTTCTCCCTCTCCCTCTGCCTGCCGCTCCCCTGCTTGTGCGCTCTCTCTCTCTCTCTCTCTGTCAAATAAATAAATAAATAAAATCTTTAAAAAAAAAACAAAAAAAGGTAATGTAAAGTCCCAGAGTCTGAGAGAGGAGCTCTCCCAAGTTGGTTATTTTTAATGAAACAGTTACTAGAGGAACAGAAGACTATGAAAACTATGCCTGTATACTGGAAGTAAGAAAATCCACTAGCACTTGCATTTTAGGGAATTGCTAGCGACGCATGTGCATTCTCATACAAAACATTAGTTTCACTATTACCCTGACTCCTATGCCCTTCAAAGAATCACTTTGTCATATTAAAACAGAATCCCCTTTATGCTCCCAGAGCCCAATGATTAGTGTTGATTTTAAAGCAGATTGTTTTATAAAGATTTCGTGGAACAGGCACCCAGCCCAAATGATTGATAATGGTAGATTTCTGTATAGAGAATCATAGAAACCCAAAATAATAAAAACTGGAATGGAGTGGCCCCAAAATAAATCACTCGAGAAAGCTTTCAGAACATGGCAGGCATGTTACCAAGGGCTCGATGGCCAGACACAACCAAACCATCACAGGTTGACTCTTAAATATGGGAAGCATCCGTTATCACTCACTGGTAGTGTTATTTGATAAATTCAGTGGTATTTTATGTAATATTAGAGAAGCAGAATGAACTTTATTACAATCCCTCATTTGAGGAAACAGGAGTCTATAGTAAAGTGACTCATCCCCCACAGACTTACGGTTAATTTCAAATTTGGATATTCTACAGTATCTAGCTCATAATGAACATTGAAATAAATTTTTCAATGGTAAATATATGAAGAACTGAATGGATGAATATAGGTTGAGCCAGAACTGGAACGTAGGTTTCCTCTTCTTTAACCAATGCTTGTTGCAAGGCTGATAGATCAGGCTTTCTAAGCCAGTCATTTGCACACCAACATCACACTTTTTGCCACATTAAATTAACCATTTAATTAATATATATTTTTTAAAATTATTTTTAAGTAGGGTCCACACCCAGCATGGAGCCCAATATGGGGCTCGAACTCACAACCCTGAGATCAAGGCCTGAGCTGAGATCAAGAGTCAGATGCTTAAAGACTGAGCCACCCAGTTGCCCCATAAATAACATTATTTTTTAAATTGGCTTTGTTCTAGGCAATGACATCAGCAAGTTGAGGGTTGGTTGTATTATTCATATTTTTTGATTACAATAAAATATGCAATGATTTTTAAAAGCTAATCTTGTACAGCCAGAGATATGAGCACCAATCTTTGAGAAACTGATTAAACATTACTTTGTGTAGAGAAAAATAAGCATCAAGACTGTATAATCATTCCCAATTACTTTCATTTTTGCCATAAAGTTCAAAGCTTGATTCCATGAAGACCCTGAAGTCCTTCTGAATTCTCATTTGAGAAACTCTAAAAATACACTGGTAATTTCTTACTTTTTCTCTATTAAACCAATGAATGAAAATAACTCTTATCAAATTAGCCAACTACTGGTTATCATCAAGAAATTATAATCTTGAGAAAAGTATACATGAACAGCTTAATTTACCAAATAGCAGTATGGTATACTATTTTTTTTTAAGATTTTATTTACCAATTTGAGAAAGAGAGAGAGAGAAAGAGAAAAGCAGATTCCGTGCTGAACACAGAGCCCAAATAGGGGCTCGATCCCACAACCATGAGATCATGACCTGAGCCAAAATCAAGAGTCGGACGATTAACTGACTGAGCCACCCAGGAACCCCAGTATGGTATCCTATTAAGTTTTGAAATCAATTTTCAACAGGTACAGTATATTCTTTACTCACCAAATTTAGGACAGCACTCATTCTCCAATGAATTCAATAACCTTTCAAGGGAAAAAAATAAGTAAAAAGGAAAATGTGAGTTCTTATTTAGGAATGAGATGAAACATATTTTGCAAATTAATGAGCTTAAAGTATCAGGGAACACACCTGGTTACACTTGAAAGTTATCAAAATGCCTCCGTTTAGCATATCTCACTTTAAAATATCCACAGTATGTTTAGAACTCTCTAATTACTTAAGACAAGTTAGAAGTTTCACGTTCATGATGAGACTATGTCAGTTTGGAACATCAAAATGATCTTGGAAGTTCTCTACTATTTATCATTTCTTCCTCACATGATACATTGCTTTGTAACAATAGTTTTCAATTTGGAGTTCTCCATTCTCTATGAAGAGAATTTTAATTTTATGCTTTTACTTAGATGTTTTATAATATTAACATATGCATATCCCAGATAACAAGTGTTCTTCTTATAATTAAATATTTCTGTGTAATTTCAGTGGTTTCTTTTTGTATGTGTGTTTGCCTTGCTCAGAAGAAGGGAAGTTTTATGGTTATTTTAAAACCATTTTTAATTGAAAAATATAATGCAAATATGGAATACTGTATAAAAATAAATGTATAGCTTAATGAATGTTCATTTCATGACTAGTTTGCTAAAATTTCAACTCCCTTTTTATATCCACTTGGGTGTACTGTTCTTTTTTGTCACATTTTTGTTATTTCAAGGATTTTTCTATATTCAAGGGCAGATCTTAATTATTAGCAACACTGTTTTATCAAATTTGCAACATTCTGTGATTGATATATTGCTCTCTAACTTTATGGTTATCTTTGGTATGTTACATTTTTTGAGATAGTTCATCTAAAAACTTCCTTTAAAGTCTAAATTATCTTACAAGATATATGCTTCGTCCCAGAATTTTTAAAAAGGTGAATACTCTAATCATATTCTACTTGATGGCAATCATTTTCATGCATCTTTTAAATGGCTTTAGCATCCAAAATAAACCTAGATTTTTTGGTCTGTTTTTAAAAAGATGTATTTTAAGTGTCCTTTTATCTATAGGTTTCTTTCCATTCTTTTTCCCCCCAGTGCAATTTATTTTCTTTTTGTTGAAGAAAAGGGCTTCTTTTTTTTGTTTTTGTCTTGTTTATTTTTCCATAGCCAGATTTTGCTAATTTTGTCCACGTGGTAGATTTAATATATTTCTCTCTGCCCTCTGTATTTCCTGTTAAATTGCTACATATTTATGGGCTTGATCAGGTCAGGTTGAAATTTCTTTTCCTTTTTTTTTTTTTTTTTTTGCAAGACTCTTTCACAGGTGGTGGTACATTCTTCTTCCATCTGGAAATAAATGCTGTCTAATGGGTTCTCTTTGTGATGTTAGTGATGTTTGTGCTCTAGATTAGTGTTTCTCAACAGTCTTTTTCATTATACCCCATCCCCAGAGCCTTTGAGACATTTTTTTCCTCATCACACCCATTTCTTATGAAATTGTCTTTTGTGAAGCTTGGAAAACCATTATTTCTTCAAGTATTTTTCAGAACCATACTCTTTCCTTTCCGTCTGGGACTCTGATGACACAAAATGGTATCTCTTTTATTGTCTTTCATTCCTGAGGTTGGTTGGTTTGTTTTTCCCAACATTTTTCTCCCTGTAGTTTAGACTGAATAATTTCTACTGAGATTTCCTCAAGTTCACCAACTCTTCCCTCTTTCGTCTTCATCCTACCACTGATTCTTTGCAGTTTTATATTTCAGTTATTTTATTTTTCAGTTCTAAGGTTTCCTTTTGGTTCTTATTTATAGCTTCTATAGGGTTGCTTATACTCTCAGTTATAACTTCTGTTTCAGGATTTTTAATGATTGCTTATTCAAGTAGTTTTTAATAGTTGCTTAAAATCTTGTCCAGATAATTTCAACATTTGTGCCATCTTAGTGTTGGTATCTGTTAATTTTTTATACTCATGTGAATTGAGATTTTCATGGTTCTTTATAAGCTGAATAATTGTGGATCCCGTCATAATTGTTACATTATGATACCATGGGCCTGGTTTAAGGCCTATGGAGAATGTTAATATTTTTGTTTTAGTAGGAATTTGAATTGGTTAGGTTGAGGCTGCAAGTTCCAACCCACACTTTCTTTGGGCCATGGTTTCAAAGTCATTTCAATTTGGAAAGTCTTTGCAGTGCCTTATTTTTACTTAATTCTAATGATCCTAGTAACAACTCAATAAAGTAGGTTTTATGATACTTAACTTTACAGATAAAAAAGATAGGTTTGAATTCAGCCTAACACAAGCTATACGATATTGGACAAGACACTCTTTGAGCCTTAATTTCCTCATCTGCAAAATGAGTTTGATAATACCTACATCATTGGATTGTTTGAGGACTGAGTAAAATAATACATGTAGCATATTTAGCATACTTCAAACCCTAAAGAAATCATGGCTAGTCTTCTCATTTAAAAAAAATCAGTTTCACTGAGGAAAAATAATATATAATCAAATACAAACAATTTAAGTTACAGAAGATTAATTTTGACAGTTGTATATACTGTATAACCACCAATAAAAATATTATAGAACATTTCCACTCTAACGGAAAGTGCCCTCATGCCCCTCTGTAGTCAATTCTCTATCTGTCCTCAACCCCAAGCAACCACTGATTCAACTATCACAATAGATAAGTTTTGTCTGCTCTAGGGTTTTATATTAATAAAATCAGACAGTCTGCACATTTTCTGTCTGGCTGTTTTCACTTAGCATAATATACTTCAGATTCATCCATATTGGTTTGTTACTTTTTATTGCTAATATTCCATTATTTTACAGGGATATTTTTTACTATTGATTGAAAAAGTTCTTAGATGTTCTGAATTCAAGTCCTTTTTAAGATCATGTATTATGGCTATTTTCCCCAGTCTATAAATTGTCTTTTATTTTCTCAATGGCGTCTTTCAAAGAGCAGAAATTTTTAATTTTTACCAAGTTCAATGAATCATTCTTTTTCTTTTAAAGGTTTGTTTGATTGGGTGTTTTGTTTTGTTTTGTTTTGTTTTGTAACTGTTCTCAAAAAAATATTTTTTTTTCTTTGGCTTCTTCTAGAAGATTATAATTCTAGCTTTTATGTTTCAGTTTATGATCCATTCTGAATTAACATTTTTTGTGTATGCTAATAACGAAGGAGTTGAGGTTCAGTTTCTTTTCTCCATACTGATATCCAGTTGTTCCAGCTTATTGGGAAAAAAAGCCTATCCTATCTCATGGAAATACCTTGGTACCATTGTGAAAATCAATTGACCATATTATGTGTGGGTTTATTCCTAAATTCTATTGTTTCATTTATCTATGTGTCTGTAACAATACTCCATTTATTTCATTGCTTTAGCTTTATAATAAGACTTGAAGTAAGGTAGTATAAGTCCTCTAACTTTGTGGTTCTGTTACAGAATTGTTATTCTGGATCTTTTGTTTTTCCATATGAATTTTATTTTATTTTTTTATTTTTTATTTTTTTAAAAGATTTTATTTATTTGAGAGAGAGAGAGAATGAGAGAGAGCGAGTACATGAGAGGGGGGAGGGTTAGAGGAAAAAGCAGGCTCCTAGCTGAGCAGGGAGCCCAATGCGGGACTCGATCCAGGGACTCCAGGATCATGACCTGAGCCGAAGGCAGTCGCTTAACCAACTGAGCCACCCAGGCGCCCTCCATAAGAATTTTAGAATTAGCTTTAGGCCATAATCTATGAGAGAAGTGAAATTCATGGGGCCAGAATCACAACTTTCTAGGCTCTCTGTCTAGGGGCAATTGTTGGATTTGATTTCCTAAAAACATGTTAAGGACTTTCGTGTGTATGTTCAGTTTTATGTCTTTTAATGTCTTTGTCTGGTTTTGGAATCAAGGTAACATTGTTCTTATAAAAAAGGTTGAAAAGTATTCTTTCATATTTTATTTTCTCAAAGAGTTTGTGTAGAATTTATATAATTACTTAATTTCCAAATTTTTTACAAATATCTTTGTTATTAATTTCTAGTTTAATTCCCCTGTGCGCAGAGAAAATATTTTATATGATTTCAACTATTTTAAATTTGTTGAGGTTTGTTTCATGATAGTGAATATGTTCCATTTTCTTGAATATTCCATGTACATTTGAAAAGAAGGTATGTTCTAGTTATTGAGTGGAATTTTCTGTATCAATTAGGTCATATTGGTTGATAGGACTGTTAAGGTTTTCTATATCAATAGTTCCCAAATTTGCCTGCACTCTGTTGAAATCACCTTTGAATCTCCTTAATGCCTATATCCCAACCCTAGAGATTGTGATTTAATATGTATGGGGTGTAGCCTGTTCTTTAGAATTCTTAAGAGATTCCCAGGTGATGCTAATGTGTAAGCCAAGCTTGGAACCTGAGTTCTGTATCCTTACTAATTTTCTGTATATTGCTTTACAAATTACAGAGAGGGGAGAGATGAACTCTCCAAATGCATTGTGGGTTAGTTTCTTATTTCAGTTCTATCAGTTTTTGCTTCAGTGCTATTTTATAGCACTATTAGGATTTTGCATCTTCTTAAAGGAACTGACCCCGTTATCTTGTTTTAATATGAATTCCCCTGATTACTAGTGAAGGTGAGCATTTAAAAAAAGATCTTTCTGGTTATTCAGTTTTCCTCTTCTGTGAGTTGCTTATTTGGGTTATATGAATAAGTTTTTATATTAAATTGTTAGAATTCTTTATATTTTCAGAGCTTAACTATATTCTCCCAGTCTGTGGTTTGTTTTTCACTTGATTAAAATTATCTTCTCTTCTGTTTTGAAAACTTTTATCTCTTCTGTTTATAAAACAATCAAAATTTAATCTTTTTGATTAACGAATGGTACTGTTTTGTCTGGTTTAACAACTTCTTCCTTAAGGTGATGTCATAAAGACATCCGTTTTCTAAAAGTTTAGAGGGTTTTTTTCACATTTACTTCATTTGGAATTGAGTTTTATTTGTGGTGGAGGTCAGAATCTAATTTCATTTTTTATATGAATAGCCAATCTAACTAGAACCACCATCATTTGTCTTTTCTATAGCCAATTAACATAGTTATTATACCGGGGCACCTGGGTGGCTCAGTTGGCTAAGTGTCTGACTCTTGATTTCAACTCAGGTCATGATCTCCAGGTCATGGGATCAAGCGTCCCCACATAGGGCTTGGCACTGGGTGTGGAGCCTGCTTGGGCTTCTCTCTCTTACTTTCTGTATGCCCCTCCTCTCTCTCTTTCTCTCAAAAAAACCAAAAAAAACAAAAAACAAAACAACCACAGAAACAACAAAATTATTGTACCATTTACACTTTCAAGAGTCATGCATAGTTCTTTCCCACAACCTGCCCAACACTTATTTCTTATCAGACACTTTTAGTGTATACCAACTTCCAGGTACAGGTACTCTAATTTCTTTTTGTCTATTCTTGTGTCATCACCACATTTTAAAAAGTTGCTTTTAAAATAGAATTACCATATAATTCAGTAATTCCACTTCTGGATATATACCCAAAAGAATTGATGAGAGGGTCTCAAAGAGATATTTGCACACATCATGTTCATAGTAGCATTCACAATAACTAAAAGTTGGAAGCAACCCAAGTGTCCATCAGCAGATGAGTGAATAAACAAAATGTGGTATATACCTACAATGGAATGTTATTCAGCCTTAAAAAGGAAGGAAATTCTGACACATGCTACAATATGGATGAGCCTTCAGGATGTCATGCTAAGTGAAATAAGTCAGTCACAAAAAGATAAATACTGTAAGAGATTCCACGTACATGAGGTACCTAAAGTCGTCATATTCATAGAGACAGAAAGAATGGCAGTTGCCAGGTGCTGGGGGGAGAGATAAATGGGAAGTTGTTTTTTAATGGGTATACTTTCAGTTTTGCAAGATGAAAAGTGTTATGGAGATTGGTTGCACGACAATGTGAATATATTCAACACTACTGAACTGTACACTTTAAAATAGTTAAGATGATAAATTTTTTGCGTTATGTATATTTTACTCTATTTAAAACTAAAAAGAAAAAAAAGGTGCTCTAACAACAAAAAAAAAAGTTGCTTTTAATAGTTCTTAGTCTTTGGTGTTCTGCAGTTTCATCAGGATATATCCACATATGGAATTCTTTGTTTTAAACCTGCTCAAGAATAAGTGCTTCCTGAATCTGAGCACTCAAATATTCCACAATCCTGAAAAATTCTTAGTTATCATTCTTTGAATACTGCTCACAGCCATTCTCTCTAGTTTCTCTTTTTGACACTCCTATTGGATATACCCTGGGCCTTTCTTTCTTATTTTCCATTTATTTAGGTCCTGTGTTGCATTCTAGTACATTTTCTCAAATTATGTATCACAGTCCAGCCAAACGTATACTTCTCAAATACTGAATGGAAGATTTTTTATATATTCCTTAAAAAGATTAAGGCGGTATGTCAGCAAACTGAAGCAGAAGTGAAAAGTCAAGAAACAGACAGACACAGGCTCACCTCTACAACGCAGGAGAATGTGCCGAAGCCAAAACAATATAGTATTACTACCTTGTACTCAACAAATATTAAGCACAAGCAGGATGCCGCTTTGTGTCAAGCGCTAGATATCAATGAACGCTATCAAGCCAGATTACATTACATGCCAAAGCCTGGCCACAGCATTTCACACTGCATGTATGACCTTGAGCAAGGCATTTATTCTTAAGCTTCAGTTTTTTTCTGTGGGTTGCTGTGAGAATCAAAATGAGGTAAGGTGAGCGAAAGCTCTATATTAAGGTATTTTCTCAATTCTAAAATATTCTTAAATGGTCAAGTGCACTATAGATGTAATAATCGTTTGGAAAGGATGTGGAGATGAACAATCCACTAGGGGTGTACTTACGAACTTTCCGATTTGGGACGTTAAAAAATACGGAAAAGTCTGCTTTTAGAATTGAGGTACCTCGGTATTGTACTGGCTTTATCCATTATGTCCACAAATGCCCTTTTCTTAAATTTGAATGATTTCCCTCTCCCCCAGCGTTTGATTTTACCAACCTCCTTCCTGACAGCTGTCAAAATTTTCCATACTGGCTTTCTGATCCCAATTTTCTGGCTCCTGCTGAGACTGAAGAGCCGCTTTCTTTGGACTGGTTTTCTCACGCTTAACTTCGCTTCTGTACTGTCATTGGCTGTTGCTTTTACCAGACCCGCCCACAACAGCCTCAATCCTGATTGGATGCCAACGTCCTTTTTGTTAGGGCAAAAGGTGGATCCTCGGGCTTTGACAAAGGACGATTGGGGCGTCGTACTGCTAATGCGCAGGCGTACCTTCTTGAGTGGGGATTGGTGGGCGACGGGGCGGGACGGGGCGGGACGGGGCGGGACTCCCGACACGGCGCACGCTCTGTGGGCGCAGAGGGCGGGGCTGCCGGTACCAGTTGGTCCAAGTGTTGGGGCCTGAGGCGTCTTCCCGATCCCTCCTACTCCCAGAGCCTTCAACGGCAGGTGAGGGCAGTCGTGGGCAGCGGAGGGCCTGGCCCCGGGCGACTGGAGTTGCGACCTCGGTACAGCCGAGGAACTGGAGGGCGGGGAGGGCTGGACGCGGCCCGGGGCACCAGGCGCCCGGGAAGAGCGGCCTGGGCATTTGGTGGGCGCCTCAGGCCTGACTCCGTGAAGAACCTCTGCGCAACCTCCTCATCTCATTATTGGGCCCAGTTGTTCTTTGGGGGAGGGGTTGCTCCCGTCCCTGAGGCGGACCTCCCGCCGCCTTCTCCCGCCTCTTAGTCGAAGGCCGCTGTCCAGCCTCCCGCTCTGAATTGGGACTGCAGAGGGGCGTTTGGGCGGGATGGACCTGGCACGCCTGCACTTGTCCGTGGTTGCTCTGCCGAGAGCCCGGGAGGTGGGAGGAGAGGACGCCAAGGCGGGGAGGGTGGCGAGCGAGCGGTAAAATAAGGGCTGGCGACAGCTTTCCTGGCACCGAAAGGAGCTCCCGGGTTAGTTTCTACTTGGGCTTCCCTCAAGGATCCTGCCGAGCAAGTTTTGGGGAGTTAGGACCGAAAAGGAGAAAGAAGGTGCCTTTCGAAAGGCAGGACTTTTGTTATACAATATATCGATTCCACTACTATGACGTAGCAATGTTAAGGACCTGCTGTGCTATGTCCCCAGCACTGTATGTCTGTGCCTGAGGATCCTAAGCTATGCCTATATATTCTGTGCCTGTACTCACTGATTAAATTCACTGTAGCTAGCCATTCTCTGGGGATCTAGCTTCCGTTCCAGTCCTCATTTGGCCAATCCCTTAATCTTGTGGAATCTTGAAACTGGATTTGTCTGACCAGAACAATTCAAAACTTGAACAGACAAACCATTTTGAAAGTTGATGCAGCTTGAATGGAATGAAATTTATCTTCAGTTGCTTCGTAAAATATCAAAGGAATGTAACATCAAAGATTGCAAAATATTTGGCAAATATAGATTAGGGCTGTATTTCCATTATACAATGGAAAAAACAGGGACTTTATAGTTAGACCTGCTTTCAACATCTTGGTACAAACGTTGGCTGTGAAGTCTAAGGCAGATACAGAGCCTTTCTGAGGTATAGTACCCACAAATATAAATCACAATGCCCTTCTGTTGATTGGATGAACTAATAATATATGTAAAGCATTTAGTATATTAATGAGCAATGACATTATTTTAGTAGTCTTACTTGTTCACTAGTAAGCGGATGACATGAAAATCAGTTTTAGATGCTGAGAAGTTGGGTGGTTGAAGTTGGATGGATATCAGGAAAAAGTCTCAAAATCTTAGGTCTCAGAGCATACCTGTGGTGGTGTGATGGAAAAAACTAGCCTAGTAGTGATTTTGGGTAAGCTGTTATTATCTTTGGCCTCGGTTTATTTGTAAAATGAGGCAGCTAGACCAGATGATTTTACCAAAATTTCTTTTTGTGGCCTGAATTAGAGCCAAAAGGTAGAGGAGATAATAGCTAACATTATTGAATACCTTCTATGTATGAGATACCATTGCAAGTTATATATATCAACTCGTTCTTACAACAAAAATATGAGGTACATACTCTTACCCTCGTTTAACAGATGAGGAAACTGAGGCTGAGATGTTAACCTTGCTCAAGTTTCCAGAACTTATAAGTAGCAGAGCTAGGATTTAAGTCCAGGTAATATAAATTTATGTCCTTTATCACTGCACTAAACTGCTTCTTAACAGTGGTACTGTTCAGGGTACTATAAGAGAAGGTAGAGGTCTCCTTTGGTAAAACAGTAGTCTTTGATCACAGGTATGTGGGCATGGAAAAATGGGTCCATCCTAATGATTGTCACACTTTCTGACTCTTGTTCTCTCCGTACTTTTTGCTTCCTGGACTTAAATTACCAAAATAATTCTAGATTCTCTTCTACCAACCAAGGCTAGATGAAAATAGGCCCAGAACGTACTGTGATTTTTGATAAAAGCTTTTCAGATTCAACCCAGGCTTAGGTCAGAGGTGACAGATCTGGGAGAACCATATCCATTTCGGAATGAAGGCAGCTTTAGGATAAACAGATCAGCCTTAGAACCCCACTCTCCTTTCATTGTCCTCATGCTTGAGATACTTTGGTCTGGATTTTCTTTTCACATCGGCTTTGCATTTTTGTACAGGAACAGAAGGAATTGAAAATGAACTCTTTTTTCTCTTTCTTTTCTTTTCTTTTCTTTCTTTCTTTTTTTTTTAAATTTTTTATTAAGTTGGCTCCACGCCCAGTGTGGAGCCCAATGCGGGGTTTGAAATCAGGACCCTGAGATCAAGAGTAGGATGCTTAACCAACTGAGCCATCCAGGCACCCCAAAAATGAACTCTTAAAAGCACATTTCACATGAAATTGGATTGATGTGATAGCAACTATAGACTGAGAAAAAGACTGAGTTTTATAGTTGAAAAACTCAGTCTGGTATTAAGTGCATATTATGACATAGTACCTGTGCCTATGTAGACATTGTGAGGTTTGAGGATTGATCCTATTTTGAAAGAAAATCTGTGGCTAAAATACTTTGATATAAAGAGCTCAGTAAGGGGCGCCTGGGTGGCTCAGCCATTGTCTGCCTTCGGCTCAGGTCATGATCCCAGGGTCTTGGGATCGAGCCCCGCGTCGGGCTCCCTGCTCGGCGGGAAGCCTGCTTCTCCCTCTCCCACTCCCTCTGCTTGTGTTCCCTCTCTGTCAAATAAATAAAATATTAAAAAAAAAAAAACTCAGTGAACCTTCTGATCTTATATATATATAATAAATCAGCTTATTGCTCTAAATTTACTGGAAGACCTTGAATATATACAAGAATAGCATTTTGAGGCTAGCCTGTTTAATCACATCAGAATACGAGAAAATTGCTGTTTGTCTTTCTTACCGCGCAGAGGTAGCTGGCAGTGCTCTTGTCTGCTTCACTAAAGAGTCATGAATACCCTTTTGCACAGGGCTGCCACAGAGAGTTGGCAGATTTTGCACTGTACAATCCTCGAGGTGCAATCTTACACAGACTATGATGTGAATAGTGTTCTCTTGGGTTGTGTTGTATATCGCATAGCACTGTCCTTGTGCCCACTGGGCTTTTGTGCTCTTGCCTCCACCCCAGTCTTCAATGTGTGTTTCTAAGCTTCATTTTCCCTCTAATAAGCCTCCTCCACCCCATTTTTCTGCCTTTTTTTCTTTCATTTTTTTTCAGATGAAGTCAAACTGTTGATAACCATACAAAGATTTTCTATCGTTTGGGTTCCTTGTGGCCAAAATTTCAGAAACTGGCTTCATTATTACATTGATCAATTTGGAACACTTTACTTTTGTAGAAGAATTTTTGGTTTAATTTTAGTGTTAGACTGAAACATAGGCAAAAGAAGTATTCCACATCCCTATACTAAACCTAGTTTCAAAGTCAGTTGCATTGATTGCATGATTACATGTTGCTTTGCTTGTGTATTTTATAACTCTTCTCAGCTGTCATGAAAATTTTGTTCTGTATTCTTAAAAACACTAAATATTAGGATTTTGAAGCACTTTTGTATATTATTTAGCAGGGGAAATAGCCAAGCTGCAGGCTACTGTTGCTGAGTACTCCCAGGATCACTTTTGCTTTTGGCTGTTGCCTATGTCATCCATCCCAGACCTGTGTTAGCCAGGTCAGTAGCTGAAATGGTAGGAAAAGTGCTCTTCGCTATGTCAAGTGCCAAATAAAGTTTTCACTGCTAACACACCACCTCTTCAGTTATAAAGCAATATGTTGTCGACTGAATGGAGAAGGATAATTTTTGAAGTTGAATAATATAAAGAATTTTTGAAGAGATTTTTAGTAATCAGTCTACTTGGATTCATGTAGATGTACTAATATGTATTACATATTAATATATGTTTATATATTACATATAGTATATAATATATATGTAACTATATATTACATCTTTTTCACATGGTTTTACTTCTCAGGTTCTTTGTACTTCAGAAAAAGTTTATATGCATATTACATATTATGTACGTGATATATTACATATGTATAATGCAGATGTAACATGTATATAGTATGTACATATTATATCCCATATATATGTGTGAACTTTCTCAGAAGTACAAAGAACCTGAGAATTAAAGCCATATGAAAACAATTTGAGGGAAAGTAGCTCTAATGCTAGATAAGTAGATAGATGCTAGAAGACTCAGAGTAGATAATTATTAAACATTAGGTCAGTTTTATACCATTTGTAGCTAGCTAATTCTTTAATAATGCTATGTAAAGGATGTTTACATAGACAAGTGATCTCTTATTTCAGAGGTAGTTTATACATACACTGAGCATTTTATTTTCACGTTCATGCTAGTATCTGAAGTGTCACAATTTTATTAACTGAAACTGTGAGGGAATATTCAATACACTGATAACTCTTATGATTCTAGTTCTAGAATGTAGACATCCTTGTTCAGTAGGTCGGGGTTCTACTATTTAGCATATAGAGGCATAAGAATGCTTTGGTATAAAAGGTGCTCTATAAATAATTTGTTGAAAGAGTAACAATATTGACAGGTCTAAATTGCTTCAGTGAGTAGATTAGATTGCTTACCAGATCTGTTTCCAGTAATAATCTGGCTTATTTAAAAATCTTGAGCACACTGAATATGAAATGAATGTTAGCTATAGAGCAGAACATGTTTCACAGGAATTTTATGTTTTAATATTTTGGAAATTTTTAGAGAGAACACATCTGTGGGTGGAGGGTTGGGCAGAGGGAGAAGACAGAGAATCTTAAGCAGACTTTGTACTAAGTGTGAAGCCTATCACGGGGCTTGATCTCATGATCCTGAGATCAGGACCTGAACCGAAATCAAGAGTTAGATGCTTAACCAACTGAGCCACCCAAGTGCCCCAATATTTTGGAACCTTTTACAGAAACAATAAAATGTTGATATTTATTTCCTTATACACATCCTAATTAATCTGTTTTAACCATAACCAGGAGGTAACAAATTGATATTTTTCATTTTTCCCGTACTAGTGTTTCAGATAGCTAGTATTTTTCTCTTGAACTTTATTAAAAGTATTAAACGGCATATGTAAAGTAATACTTTATTTTTTAAAGATTTTATTTATTTATTTGACAGAGAGAGACACAGCGAGAGAGGGAACACAAGCAGGGGGAGTGGGAGAGGGAGAAGCAGGCTCCCCGCTGAGCAGGGAACCCGATATGGGGCTCGATCCCAGGACCCTGGGATCATGACCTGAGCTGAAGGCAGACGCTTAACGACTGAGCCACCCAGTTGCTCCTGTAAAGTAATTCTTTAATAATGAAAAATATTTTTAAAGAGATTTGTCTTTATCCCTATCATCATCCTTAACATAAGAGCTTTTTTCATTTTGCTGTTCTCTTTATTTGTATTTATGTGTATTTTACATAATTTACATCAGTGAATACACAATTTTGTAAACATTCTTCCATGTTATAGTCATCATAATTATTTTTAGTAGCCACTAGATTAGAAACTACAGTTATTAACTAGACTCTGAATGGACAGTTTCTGTTGTTTCCAATTTCATGGGTTGTAAATAAGGTTGAAGTGAATTTTTATGTATATAATTTTTTCCTTCTTTGTAATTTTCCTTAGGTTAAATTTCCAAGAACAAAATTGCTTATTAAAAAATATTTAAATGTTTTTGTGAGTATAAGTTATTACCATATTGCTTTCCAAGAAGATAACATATTTAAAATTTCTAATATTTTGTATTTGTTCTTCCATAACTTTGATCATTATCTCCTTTAAAAAATTTAATAAATGTACAGTGGTATTTTATTGCTATATGTTTCTGTTTCTAACTTTCTCTTATTGCAGACCATTCATCAAGGATTTTGTACCCAAGACCCAAAAGCTTGTTACCCGAGATGATGAATGCCGACATGGATGGTATGTGCTTTATTTTCCTTTTTCTGAGTTCCTGGTTTTGTGGATGCTTTTGGCTTAATTAAGCAATGGAAAGAACAGAGAAGCAATATTTAGAGGCTTGGATTTGGCTAATTTACTTATATCCTTTCTAGTTCTAGAAAGGATTGATAATGGCAAAACAATTTATCTTCACCTTGGTGTCCTTTTCTGCCATGTGGGCATCTAACTGTTTCCTGTACAGGGCTCTTGTTTAAGTCAAGTAAGATAATGAATATAAAAAATTTTGCATATCTTTAAGTGCTACACCACACAGATGGTACCTAATGTTAATTAATAGTAAATCTGAACCTTTGTATTACAGCAGTGGATGCTGAAAATCAGGTGGAACTGGAGGAAAAAACACGACTTATTAATCAAGTGTTGGAACTTCAACACACACTTGAAGGTTAGCTTCCATTTTGTAGTTTTCTTGGATAGTATCTAATTAGTTGAAATGGTAAGCATTTGTTTTGCTAAATTTTGTTAGCGTGTCCCCAGTTTTTAAAAGTATAAACTTCAAAGTCCATTTCAATAGTTTCTTTTCCCTCCTGCCTGCAGCTTTGGCTAGTGATTTGAAAGAACAGATGTGCTTCAGTAAGAAAGTCAAATAGTGTTCCTGTGCATCCCTCTGGGGTTAATGTAATGCTGTTTATTACATGAGAGCCCCTTCAGCCCCTGCATTGTGTTATTACTAAGTCCACTTTAATAAAGCTTATACTAAAGTTTTTACTTTAAAAGTGTTTTAGCTTCAGAGATTAAAAGTGGGTTGATCTGAGTTTTTTCATTTTCTGAATGTCTTACATAAAATTAATACTACCACTGAAACATCTTGGTTTTTAATGAAATTAAGAGGTTGTGGGTGTTTTGTTTTAATAGCAGGGTGAGCAGATCATGTCATTTCACTGGCTTCCTATTTCACAGTTAATAAAAGCCAGGTTACTCTCTGGAAATCTGTTACCTCCTTTTACCTTTCAGAGTCAGTCATGTCACACTCTCTGCCTCATTCATTCTACCTCAGACACTGACCTCCTTGCTGTTCTTTCAGCAAACTTCTACTGAGGGTCTTAGTGGTTGCTGTTCTCTGCTTGAATCTCTTTCCCTTAGGTGTTCGCATTCTATATGGCTCATTCCCTCATTTCTTTTAGGTCTCTGGTCAAATTCCCTTTATCAAAATATCGCTGACTATATGAATATAAAAAGGCAGCTTCCCTTTTGCTTCCTGGGACTCTTACCCTTCTTTTTTCTCCTGACCCCTACTTGGTTGGAGCCCCCCAAATGCACATGTGCCCACATGCACATTAGAATGTAAGCTCTGTGAGGGCAAGGGCTTTTGTTACAGTTGCCTCTAGAACAGTGCCTGGCTCTTAAAGGGCACCCAATACTTAGTTGTTAAATGAGTGAATGGAGAGAATGTTTTATTTGATCATTAAGAACTATGTCTTTTGAATTTCTTGCAAATGTAAAAATACAAAATGCTCAATTGCTTGGAACAAGCATATTGACTTTCCATATCCAGTGTATAAATTGAGTTGTATTTGCCTGCCACATTTTCTTAAGCATTTCTAACAAAGATGTTACAGTTTTTTTTATGTTGGTAAGACATGAGTCAAAATTCACATTTTAAAAACCAAGTCCGTATCTTATGGAAATAACCATTTTAAGAAATAACTACTCAACATAGATGCTATTTACCAACATTTAGTCTAATGTGAAATCTCTTTTTAAGAATTTTGGCTATTAACTTGCACTCAGTTTACTTTGTTTACCTTAATTTCTAAAGTTACCTGAATTTAAAAGCAGAAAATTTAAAGATTGTGTTCTCTCTAAGAATGAATTTTAAATCTTTTATAATATGGAGTCATTGCCATCATCTTATTGATACTGGACTTTTTTATTCTTAAATACAGACCTCTCCGCAAGAGTAGATGCAGTTAAGGAAGAAAATCTGAAGCTAAAATCAGAAAACCAAGTTCTTGGACAATATATAGAAAACCTCATGTCAGCTTCTAGTGTTTTTCAAACAACTGACACAAAAAGCAAAAGAAAGTAAGGGATTGACATCCCTTCTGTTTTATGGAATTGCTGCTGATCTTTTTTTCTTTAAAACCTGGATAGATTTAAAAAGTTATAGTACTTTTGTTTGTGGCTTAATTGAATATTTATGAAGATAATGTCAGATCTAGGCAAAATTAAGAGCATAACGGAAGACTTCATGAGTTTGTGTATAATATGTTAGTCTATGAAAACGTGCAAATGTAGAGACTTTATAATTAGAAATGCATATATTTATGAAACTTGAAAATGAATGTTTTATCAAATTTGCTTTGATTTATAAGTTTAGCACTGTCTTTTATTATAGGCATAGTAAGAGATACAAGAAAATAACCACCGTGTTGTGAAAAGTGACCAAAATCATGTACTGAACGCACAGCTTTATGTACCCTGTCCACCATGTTGTGCCTCTTCTCCATTTGCTTCTTCCTTTCCATTTCCCTTCCCCTAAGGAAAAAATTGGTTTTACATTTGTAAAAGTAATTTTAATAGTTAATCATCTGTGAGAGTAACCTGAGCTTGAATTGTTGAAACTTACTAAAATAAGATACTTTCTCAGTTAGGGCTTCTCATAGTTAATAATAAGATAGGATTGTTGGTTTCTCTTTAATCAGTTGAAAACAGAGGCTATAAATATGAAGACTTTTCTTTGCAACGGAATTGTCAAATTGGGAAGGTTTGGTTGTTAAAACCTTCCTTTTGCACAAAACGTGGAGAAAGATTAGTATCTGGAAAGATGAGCTCTGGTTATACATTTGGAATAGAAAATTTTGAGAAAAACATTAATAGGATGGGAAAGGTACCTGGCAAACAGTAGTAATCAACTCCAAATTGTTTTTACTCCAGATTTGTGTGATCTCTGACACAGACTAGATATATGTATATATATATCTCTCCGAGAAAGTAGATTAAATGTGACTAACCTTATGTCAGTCACATCTGGAAGAGAACAGTTACAAAGAGTTTAGTCTTAACCTTTATTTGTAGTACCCAGCAGATCTTTTGCAAAGTCCCTTTAGGGTGTATTAGTATCGGAATCATGAATAATAAAATGAGGGAGTTTTACATGTATACTAGAGAATTTTCTGTAAACCTAACTACTTGGTTTGCAGAGTTTTAGTCACTCTTTTACGGTTTCTAAAAATTTAGTTTGTAGATTCCATCTGGTAAGAAAATTAGTATCAGAAGTAGTGTTAAAATGTTAAATAGGAAAAGAGATCCACTAATACAGTTTTGGTTGTTAGATTTGGGCTTTTAATCCTGGAATAATCTTATGTTTGTATTGGTGTACGATTCAATGAATGACTTTAGCTGTATGAATATAATAGTTATACTGCAAATATTTTGCATCCCTTTTGTGACCTAATTTACAAACATTTAAAATTGTGTTGCAATTTTGCTTTGCTGTTTAATAAAAAGCTGTTTCAGAGATTGTGTGTGTGTTAATATAGTAACTGTGGTGTGTATAATGGTGTAGTGGTATATCCAGGGTTGTTCAAAGCCACAGGGTTAAGTAGCATATCTTGTTTAAGTACTAGTTACTGTATGTGTAGGGGAATATTTTTATTAAAACAAATGTTATAGGATATTATACATTAAGTTTTTGAAATAAAACAAAGAATTCGGAGACAGATCCAGGATTGCCAGGGGAAAGGTGGTTATAATTTTTAGGTTAGGCTAAGCTCCTGTAACAAGAGATATGCTAATAAAATAATATAGAAGTTTCTCTCCCAACTAGTGGTCTTGATGTTAAACACTGCAAGCTAGCAGGCTTTGTTCCACATAATGATTCAGGGACTTGAGTTGAGGATAGCTCTGCCATTTTCGGCCATGGCTTCTAAATCACTCTAACTAATCACTATTCTAATTTACAGAGAAACTACATGGGACACGTATGCAAAGTTTAAAGGGTTAGGCCTGCCTGGAAACGGCACATATGTTTTCTTACATTCCAATGGTGAGGAGACTTAGTTATATCTAGATTGCAGGAGCTGAGAAATGTAGTCTTTGGCTAGAAGCCATATTCCAGCTATAACTTTATTACCGTAAAAGCACATGGAGGATTCTGGTAGCGACTAGCAGCCACAGCATTCTTCTCTTGCTATTAAGTCTCTGTGCACAACCTTCTTCCCATGCACAGAACATACTCAACCCCTCCTCACCAGTTACTGATTCAACTCAAAATCCAGGATCTTCATCAAGGTCCATCAGTTGTAGATGTGGCTTCTAATAGTCTGACAATGTCTAAACTGATGGGCAAATTATTTCCTCTCACCCTTAAGTCTGCCCATTTATAATGGTGTAGTGAGGACAGGAAACCCAAATAAAACCTCTCAACTTGGAAAATGGAATAAAGGGAAACATGTATTGATTCAAAGCGACTGTGGGGATATTCCTGGGAAACCCTAAGAAGAGTGTGTCCCTGATGATAAAGAAGTTCCTTGGGACACGTGGGTGGCTCAATTGGTTAAGTGTCTTCTGCTCAGGTTGTGATCTTAGGATCCTGGGATCAAGTCCTGCAAGGGGCTCCTTGCTCAGCGGGGAGCCTGCTTCTCCCTCTCCCCCTGCCTGCCGCTCCCCCTGCTTGTGCTGTTTCTGACCAAAAAAAAAAAAAAAAAAAGCTCTTTGATCAGACCCTGATTCTGCTCTCTGGCAAGAGACTCCCTTGTTCATTACCCTCAATGGCTTCCACTCCGGAAAGTTATTCTTATCCACTTCTTTCCATGGCTCTGTCTGAAGTAGAGGCTGGGAATTTGCCCTTTATGGGAGTTGTGAAAATAGTAGTGCGCTTATTGCTGGCATGAGCTTGGTGCCCATTGTTTTAAGGCCAAGCTCACGTTTCTTTGGAAGTAAAGTTCCCTCAAAAATTCTTGTTTCTAGTTCCACCTGTTAGGAATCACAATCAAGCACTTCTCTAGACCAAATCTCAAAGTATGCTTTCATCATCACAGGACCCTGCCTCTTTAGTGGAGGCTACCTTGAGACCAACTGAAAAGAAGACTGCACTGGGAATGCTAACACCCAGATGATCACTGCAGGGATGGATCCCTTTGTTTGGCTTACCATGTGACAGAGAGGTCTTGCTGGGCTTCCCCCTCAGCCTCCCACAGCTCAGAAAGAAAACAGACCTTTTTTTGGTATAGAAGGGTACAGAAGCATTACCTTTCTAATCCTTTGAGGTTCCTAATATCTGATGTTTCTCTATTCCATCTCCACTTGGGAGACTGGTCAATTCTTTCTTGTGATGCCTTGCTAAAAACATCAAGGACCAGGCAATTCATTCAAAGTCATTCTGACTTTTCCAACTGCTACCCATGGAACTATCAGCTCAGTAGGTGACAAAATATTACCTGAAATGCAAGTCCCAGCTGTTTGTCATGTGAATTAGGTAAGCCAATGCTAAACATTGTTTTCCTTATGACAGTATCTCACTTCAGGCTATCAATTTCTACATTAGAAATATAGATGGTAAACAGTGTGCACAGGGACTGTGTCTAGCTTCTGACATAGACTCTCTCCGTGACCAAACTTTAACCAGCCTCTTCTGAGCCTTCTTTTCGACTAGACCTCAGAGGCCCTTCTCTGGCCTGACTGCCAGTTTTCCAAAGAATCCTGCTAAGTCGGTTTAGAAGGAATTCCCTCACTCTCAGCATCTGATCACCCTGGTTTTCCAGGGTTAAATCAGTTTAGCAAGCATCCCCTACCCTTGATGTCTCCTTAGTAATTTTCCCTCTCCCCCGATTTTGCTCACTGACTTTAAATCCCAGCTGTCTTTGCTGTATTTGGAGTTGAGCGAAGTATCTCTCCTCCACTGTGACAGTCTTTGGCACCTATTGTAGTAGCTAGAATAAGGTCTTCCTCACTGTTTTAACAAGTGTCAGAATAATTTTTTCTTTAATACTTCTAGTCTAAATGCTGGTGGAATGATTGGCAGGAAAATCAGCACACCTCTTTCCTCAACCACCTCTCCCCCAGTAGGACCTCCCTCAATACTGATAATAGCATTCCATTCAGAATTTGTCCTCTTTATATTCCCTTTGGACTTTATTTATAGCCGATTAACTATATAGATCACAATCCCTTATGTGGAATTCTGGGGACCAGATGTTTCAGAATTTGGAATTTTTCAGATTACATAAAGAATTATGAATATGGTTTGGGACAGCACCTGTAATCAAATACATTAAGATTTTTGTAACAAATATATGAATTTAATACTAAGTATGATAAAGGCCTGTCAGGGAGGTCAGGTTTGGCTGCTAAATGAATTTTTGTGTCAAACATGAAAACACTTTAGCTTTTCACAGATTTTTTGTTCTTTGCAACAAAAATTTTTGCAGAAAAGTTACCAAAATCATCTAAGCATAGAACCCCCACTAGTTTATAATGTCACATTTCTATTCCTGTCCATTACTCTTCCCCTTTGAGCGTGTCCTTCTTCCAAAAGAAAAATGAGAGGTGAATTATAGAATCCAAAATTAACTTTGTGGTCCAAAGCAAAGCAAAACTATCTTAATTCTGAAGAAAGTAAAACCTTTCTTCACTTTCCCTGGTCAGTTTTTCCCTCTGGAGTTAACACCCTCTAGTGGTTTTCAGGCAGATATTTCTTCATTCCTGAAACAATCAAAATTACCAGCGAAGACCAAGAGATTACTTTAGTTAAGACCGTTTGCAAATCATGAAGGAACAGAAAATGTGATCACATTCAAGTTTATTTAAGAATTGGTAGAGAGAATGACTTAACAGCCTTTTAACTACTCTGGCTGAAAAACAAAACTGTAGTTTATTTCTCTTAAATCATAGAGACTTCATGGCATTTAAACACAAATTTACCATAACAAGAACTTTAGGTTGGCCTTAGGATTGAATTTACCTTATAATGGAGGTGGATGGGGAGGAGTGATGACAGAAGCTAAAGTATTACATCAAATCACTTGTATAATGTATTTACTGTATTTTAGATTTTATGTATTATTTTTTTTTTAAGATTTTATTTATTTATTTATTTGAGAGAGAGAATGAGATAGAGAGAGCATGAGAGTGGGGAGGGTCAGGGGGAGAAGCAGACTCCCTGCTGAGCAGGGAGCCCGATGCGGGACTCGATGCGGGACTCGATCCAGGGACTCCAGGATCATGACCTGAGCCGAAGGCAGTCGCTTAACCAACTGAGCCACCCAGGCGCCCCAGATTTTATGTATTATTTATAGATGGCTTACCAAATGTTTAAGTTATCAAAACTTGAGGATATTCCCAAATTTTACAAAGAACATAAAAGTGTATTCACTGAACAAAAACCAACTATGTGGTAAGATACTATGCTAGGTGTTAAAAGATCCAATCATCCTATTGCCTACCTTCCCTAAAACTACCATTGCTCCTCCATGCATTTGCATTTCCAGAGACAAACTCCAAATGCATTCTCAAATACATTTTCTCTCTCATCAGCCTACGTCATCTGACATGTCAGATTAAGGATTTTCTTTTCGAAACTCCTCACAGCTGTCATACTATGAGAATGCATGGGAGCTAAAATTTGGGATGAGATTATTAAAATTTATGTAGAAATGCTATTATTCATTTACATAAGAGACTGAAGTAGTTATCTGATATGAGCCATGTGATAGTTCATCCCTAAATCCTGCTAAAGTCAAAACATAGTCACAATACTATAAAAAACCATTTCTGGATTACTGTTCTAAATTTCTAAGATACATTAAATTCACTGCTAGTGGTTAATTGTAACATAGAGGCAGTTCCATCCTGTGTCTCTCGCAAATGTGGCCTGACACTTCAAAAAGGCTGCTGATCCTAGTAATATGTGTCTTCCTAGAGAAGCGATGAATGGAAGCGAGGCTATCTTAAAAAGATACTGAAGAAAAAGGAAGCTCATTAGCCTGGTCAAGTTGAAAAGCCTTCTAAAAAGGCCAACTAAAATAAAAGCAAAATACACTTCTTTTTCTCCTTTATTAGAGAAAAGGATAAAATTTAAGTCATTTTAAACAAAGTCAGAATAGGGTGGTAAAAGGAAAAAGCCATCTTGTTATCAAGGAAGACTCTATGCTTTATCGACTGCATGGATCTAGCACACATATTTACATAAAAGTTTAAGTTTTGGTTAAACCTATCAGCCGTAATACACCCACAGCGGGTATCCCCACAGGAAGGAGCAGGGAGCTGGCAAAACGGGTTGCCCAGATTCTACCACTGCAAGCTCATGGAGTTTAACCACTCACTCACCTTAAAATGAATCTGCAACCAAGAAAGTAAAAAAAGCTTTAATAAATCTTTAGGAAAAAATGTTCACATACAAGACACTTGTCAGGCAAGAAGGTTTCCATAAAATTAAGGATTTCTCTCCTGAAGTAGTTTACTTTCAGAAACATTCTCCTCTAGAATCACTCAATATGTCTAGTTCATTGGGAATGTTCCAAATACAAAGCAAGAAAGGGAGTCCTTGCAAGATGTGTCAAGTTTGGTTAGTATTAAATAAACACAAACTATGGTTAACTGTTAAGATTTTCCACCACCAGTTTATGAAAGTCAGTACACGGCAATGAGAATAAAGCACTTATTTTCAATTCACTCTCTGAGATAAGGAGTGAATAGTATTACTGGCTTATTTGTCTTAACTTTAGTAAGAAGAGAAGTGAGAGTCTCATTTTCCTTATACGTGCGCTCTGTCTGACTGGGGAGCGGGCCATGTGGGAACTGAGTCGGAGCTTGCCGAGGGTTGGGTTGTATATGTACATGAAGAAATCCAAAATATTACCCAACTAGTGTAAAGTTCCCTCGATAGTTAGTATTAAAGTAGTTCCATGGTCTCAAAGATTCGGATCCCCTTGCGAAGGGCCTAACCTGTTACCCAAACATAAAAAGTTCTTAAAATATTTTAAATGGAATGACACAGCTCCACTCTAATGTAGTTCTGTGATTTCTGGTAACTACTTTAAAAAGAGGAGCAATATCTACTACCTACCTTAGAGGCAGCTTTGAAGCTAGATAACAGCCTTAAAATAGATTTGAATTTGTCAGGAAAAAAGCAAGATAAAAATACAAAGCAGGATGACTGATACCTATTCGCTATTAGAATCTCTTAATGACCAGAAAAAAGAAAATAATTTAAAGCTCCCCCCTCAATAATTTACCTTTTAAAGAGGGTATAGTTTGAGGAAGGAAAAATGTTTAAATTTTCTTTTCTTTCTTTCTTTTTTTTTTTTTTTAAAGATTTTATTTATTTATTCATGAGAGACAGAGAGAAAGAGAGAGGCAGAGGCAGAGGGAGAAGCAGGGTCCCTGCGGAGCAGGGAGCCCGATGCGGGACTCCATCCCAGGACCCTGGGACCATGACCTGAGCAGAAGGCAGATGCTTAACCGACTGAGCCACCCAGGCGCCCCTAAATTTTATTTTCAAGAGCAGTGTATGCATAAGCAATCTTCTGAGTAGGGTAAGCCGTTCTGGCATAAAACAATTATAAAGGCTTAAAAAGTCTCTGTACACCATTATATTTTGATGAACCTATTATCTTTGCATTCAAATGTAAAATATGCTGCACTATTAACCAGTGATTCTATGAATGACACCTAAGACTTTTCTGTTTTGTTGACCTGTCAACAAAGCACCTCTTCAAAGGAATCTGTAATTTAAGTGAACAACAACAGACCCTAACTGTAATTTGACACAACCAGGCAAATGGGGGCCACATACAACACTTTCAACTGTGGACAGAATCAAACAACCATACAGCAACTTTATTGTGTTTAGCTCTGAACAACAGAACGCACTCTCATTTTTATTATAGAACTACCGTTACAGCGTCATAGAGCCATTTAAGAGGAATTTCTAGTAACTGATTTTCCAACAGCAGGAAAGCTGCTGCGTATTATTTTGCTCTGTACAAACCAAAACTTTCTCCAACTTTTAAAACTTGGTAACTTCTAATGATAGTAATCTCTTAAATCGGATAAGTAACGTGCCACTCCTTTATTCTAAATTTAAAGACCAGGTAACTTCAAAGTTTTTTGTTTTTTTTTTTTCCTGAAAAGAAAGACTAAAATAAATGTCTGAAAGAATAACATTGCTAGATATTAGAAACGTGCAGGTTGACTCAAGTTCGGCTCTAGCACACTGATGTTAGAATGCCAAATATCTCGCTCAGGAATTAAAAATACTTGAATAGAGTTTATTCCTTTCGTACTCTTCTCTTGCGTACGGACTTCACTGGCCCATCTCCAGATCCCGTGCTCTCATCCGCTTCTTTCATCTAGAACAAAGAATGATGCAGACGGTTGTTTTCATACAATGGGTAAATACTAAATTTCTTATTCTCAAAAATACATGTTCTAACAAATGCTACCTTATATGTGTTCTTTAATTCATGAAGCTGATCAAAAATGTGTACTTAAGTTAACATGTTTTAATTTGTTCACCCTTTGGCATGATTACATTTTTGGAATAACTCTGCTTATCAAAGTCCTCTGACAAGGAATACTGCTAACAACTCAATTCATGATTTTATCATTTGGAATTTAATCTCAATGTCATAGCTAATTAAAGGCTACATGATCTTTTCATTGTGGGATATTAAGCACTAACTTCATCACAATAGTTCTAAAAGTAATGGACTGCTGAGTTGGATTCGCAGAAACTTTTTCAGAACTTATGACACACAGTACTTTGAGAAAATTAGGAGAGAGGGAAGGGAAACATCAAATTTATAGTCTGGGTTTTTTCTTTCCTTATCCCATAAGCACTCACATGTAAATTAAACTTGTGTAACAAAATAAAATAATGAAGGTATTATATGGTATTATACAAAATAGTTATAATTATTTTTCAAGGTCATACTATATAAAAATTGGCTTATTTTAGCCCGCTGACATATAAGAAGACTAAAAGACAAAGACAGAATTAAAATATTTTTAAAGGTACATAAAATGTTTTGTAAAGCAAAATATAACCAGACACATATTCAACTGAATGACTGTAAGTATTGTTATTCAGAGTGACAGGTGAGACAATGACTGTTTAAAACTCTGTCCTGGAAGAAATTATCTTCACCCAGCTTCCTCTAATGTGGATATTCATACTAATGTTCCCCCAAAGTCCCTTTAAGAACTCACAAGGCATTAAGACCAGTACCTAAGTATAGGTACTGAATAGGCTTTAGAAAACAAACAATAACAATAAAACAAATTTATGTGAGAGATTTCTTCAGAGAGACAAAACAGCAAGGTTACATCATCATATGCAAGAGGCCAGGTGAAACTGTGATTTTCCCCTGCCTAGCACTGCCTAGAGGGTGCTGAGTAGGGTGACTGGGGTAAGGTCACATAGCTCCTAAGGCTAGCAGATAAAACATGCTGGGTAAAAAGAGAAAGCTCTGGTTCTGAATCATATCCTGGATGGCATCTGGTTCCAGAATAACAGACTAAAAAGAGGCACTGTAGAAAGTTCTGTTATATATCAGGATGCAGAAAGGGGTAGACATATCAAGTTAATGGGAAAACTAGTTTATTAAAGATTTCAGGAAAAAACACCCTATCAGGCAGATACTACTCAACTACCCAATGAATGAAATATTACAAAATATGACAATAAATTATTCAGACCATGGGAATGTTTTTATAATGGGTATAAAGAACACTGTCTTGTAATAAACAGAATTACCTTTTAAATATTCAAATGGTCTATTTATAATAATTTTCAACAGACTAACAAAGTCATAATTTTTTACAGATGCAACTCTATTTTGCAAAACCCAGGCTACTTTATACTGTTTCTCATCAGGCATTAAGATGATATAAATTATAGTATTTTCTTACCTTCTTTATGGATACATTTTAAAAACAATATGGAGACTCTTATGAAAGCTTGGAGAAATATGGCCAATTTTTGTACAGTAGGACCTTGAAAAAATTCTCTATAAACCAGACTGCTTTGTTAAAATAATTTTTATGGATAACAATCGTACATAAAATCTAGTTTATTTTCTGTTAAAGAGTTGCTTACCTCATCCTCTGATCCAGACTTATTTGATTTATTACCCTCTTCTTGTCCTTCTATAATTTCAATTTCTTTTTCACTCTTTTCCTCAGGTTCACCTTCCTCTTCTAGAATACAGATTTTTATTACAGGCAAAGACCTGAATTAGAATTTTGCTACTGAGAAGTATTAAATACAACAAGGGGATTTATTTAAATTCCAATATTTAAAAGCAATTTCTATCATGAGAAATTTCTAAAAAATTAATTGCAAATATTATTTTACAACATTTTATACATAAATCATCATATTTGAGGGAAGAGAGGTTTAAGAAATTCTTAAGCATTCAGTCTACATGTAATGAAAAGCAAATATATATGTGTTATGCGTATACATATGGACACATACATATGTAAATATACATCTGTGTGTATTTTTTTGAGAGTATAATTTTTAAGTCAACTGTTTCATCAATTATTAAGTTAAAAACAGTGCTCAAGACATAATTTAAGTTGTAAGGGGCTCAGTCTGGAGCCTGACTTGAGACACCTGGCAAATATTGACAGTTTATTAATACCTAGATGAGTGTAAGCAAGTCTCAATGGAGACCCACTAAAAAGCCTCAGTTCTTCAGTTCGAACATGTTGATGAGTTTAGTATAGGGTGGGAAGGGGACATATGACGCAGCAGTCCTTTCGGGCCATTAAATTATTCTTTCAATATGATAAACTATCTGATGAACAACAGCCTTTTACTAAAAGACTGGGTGCGAATTTTAAACCTATTCCTCTCCTATAGAGGCTGTGCTGTCTGGCCTCCCATCTCATCTACATTCTTGTGGACAAGAAAAGCCCCTGCAAACAGCTACGACACATGGAGTTCACACCTGCTCTTAAACCTCTCTCTTCCTAGAAAACAAGAACTGTAAGCAGGACGACCGCTCAGGGTACAGCATCCAGGCAGGGGCCATTACTCCCCTCTGCCACGGTCATGGACTCATGGGGATTCAGATGGTAGATATTTGACAATAATCAAGTGCAACAGCTAGTGTTTACCAGATCATGTGCTCTTTTTAGGAGCTTTGCCCAGGGTCCCCACTGTAACTCACTATCACTATCCTACCTTTGGCTGGCTACCTACCTACCTGTCATTATCTTACCTTTTTCAGGAGTTTCAAGAGTTTCACCATCACTTTGCTTCTTTTCTTCTTCCAAATCTACTGGTTTCTCCAGGGCAGCTTTCTTTTCCTTCACTTCTTGCTCTAGTGCTCCCTTTGTTTGTGGTTTACATATGTCAGTTTTTTTATACTCTGAATCTTCATATTTTTTCTGTGGTAGTTTAACATAAGCTATTTTTAGTAAAAGCAAAGCTCTATTTTTTAAGTTTTGGGTTTTTTTTTTTTTTTGCAATAACTGATATCAAACACAGTGAATCAGCAATAAAAACTTATAGGAAATTTAGCTTATGGCTTTTAAGAAGCACTTGCTCAGACCTATCCACAGAGACCTGGCAGGCCAGAAAAGACTGACATGACATATTCAGGGTGCTAAATGAGAAAAATATGCACCTAAGAATACTTTAAACAGCAAGGATGTCTTTCAAAATAGGAGGAGAGATAAGTTTCCAGGACAAACAGAAAGTAAAAGAATTTGTGATCACCAAACCAGCCCTACAAGAAATACTGAAAGGGGTCCTCTAAGCAAAGAGAGAGCCTAAAAGCAACACAGACCAGAAAGGAACACAGACAATATACAGTAACAGTCACCTTACAGGCAATACAATGGCACTAAATTCATATCTTTCAATAGTTACCCTGAATGTAAATGGGCTAAATACCCCAATCAAAAGACACAGGGTATCAGACTGGATTAAAAAACAAGACCCAACAATATGCTGTCTGCAAGAGACTCATTTTAGACGCAAAGACACCTCCAGATTGAAAGTGAGGGGGTGGAAAATCAATTTTCATGCTAATGGACATCAAAAGAAAGCTGGGGTGGCAATCCTTATAACAGACAAATTAGATTTTATTTTTTTTAAGATTTTATTTATTTATTTGACAGAGAGAGAACCCAAGCAGGGGAAGCGGCAGAGGGAGAGGGAGAAGCAGACTCCCTGTTGAGCAGGGAGCCTGACATGGGGCTCAATCCCAGGACCCTGGGATCACAACCTGAGCTGAAGGCAAACACTTAACCGACTGAGCCACCCAGGCACCCCGACAAATTAGATTTGAAACCGAAGACTGTAATAAGAGATGAGGAAGGACACTATATCATAATTAAAGGGTCTATCCAACAAGAAGATCTAACAATTGTAAATACTTATGCCCCTAACATGGGGGGCAGCCAATTATGTAAGCCAATTAATAACAAAATCAAAGAAACACATCGATAATAATCCAATAATAGTAGGGGACTTAAACATCCCACTCACTGCAGTGGACAGATCATCTAAGCAGAAAATCAACAAGGAAACAAGGACTTTTAATGACACACTGGACCAGATGGACTTCACAGATATATTCAGAGCATTCCACCCTAAAGCAATAGAGTACACATTCGTCTTGATTGCACATGGAACATTCTCCAAAATAGATCACATGCTGGGTCACAAATCAGGTCTCAACCATTACCAAAAGATTGAGATTATTCCCTGCATATTATCAGACCACAATGCTTTGAAACTGGAACTCAATCACAAGAGGAAATTTGGAAAGAACTCAAATACCTGGAGACTAAAGAGCATCCTACTAAAGAATGAATGGGCCAACCATGAAATTAAAGAAGGATTTTAAAAAATTCATGGAAACAGGGGCACCTGGGTGGCTCAGTCATTAAGCGTCTGCTTTCGGCTCAGGTCATGATCCCAGAGTCCTGGGATTGAGCCTCACATCGGGTTCCCTGCTCGGCGGGAAGCCTGCTTCTCCCTCTCCCACTCCCCCTGCTTGTGTTCCTTCTCTTGCTGTATCTCTCTGTCAAATAAATAAATAAAATCTTTAAAAAAAAATTCATGGAAACAAATGAAAATGAAAACACAAATGTTCAAAACCTTCAGAATGCAGCAAAGGTGGTCCTAAGAGGGAAGTATATAGCACTACAAGCCTTTCTCAAGAAACAAGAAAGGTCTCAAATACACAACCTTACCTTATACCTAAAGGAGCTGGAGAAAGAACAGCAAATAAAGCATAAACCCAGGAGAAGAAGAGCATTAATAAAGATTAGAGAAGAAATCAATGGAATAGAAACAAAAAGAATAGTAGAACAGATCAACGAAACTAGGAGCTGGTTCTTTGAAAGAATTACTAAGATTGGGCACCTGGGTGGCTCAGTCAGTTAAGTGTCTGCCTTCGGCTGAGGTCATAATCCCAGGGTCCTGGGATCAAGCCGGGCGTTGAGCTCCCTGCTCAGTGGGGAGTCTGCTTCTCCCTCTCCCCCTCCACCCCACTCATGCTCTCTCTCTTGCTCACTCTCTCTGTCTCAAATAAATAAAATAAAATAAATTAAATTAAATTTTAAAAATTAAACAAAAGATTGATAAACCCCTGGCCAAACTTATCAAAAAGAAAAGAGAAAGGACCCAAATAAATAAAATCATGAATGAAAGAGGAGAGATCACAAACAACACCAAAGAAATACAAACAATTATAAGAACATATTAGGAGTAAATATATGCCAACAAATTAAGCAATCTGGAAGAAATCGGATGCATTCCTAGAGATGTGTAAACTACCAAAACAGAAACAGGAAGAAATAGAAAACCTGAACAGACCCATAACCAGCAAGAAAATTGAAGCAGTAATCAAAAATCTCCGAACAAACAAAAGTCCAGGGCCAGAAGTCTTCCCAGGAGAATTCTACCAAACATTTAAGGAATTAATACCTATTCTTCTGAAGCTGTTTCAAAAAAATAAAAATGGAAGGAAAACTTCCAAACTCTTTCTCTGAGGCCAGCGTTACTTTGATCCCAAAACCAGACAAAGACCCCACCAAAAAGTAGAGTTACAGACCAATATCCCTGATGAACAAGGATGCAAAAATTCTCACTAAAATACTAGCCAATAGGATCAAACAGTACATTAAAAGGATTATTCACCATGACCAAGTGGGATTTATTCCTGGGCTGCAAGGCTGGTTCAACATCCACAAATCAATCAATGTGATACAATACATTAACAAAAGAAAGACCAAGAATCATATGATCCTCTCAATAGATGCAGAAAAAGCTTTTGACAAAGTACAGCATCATTTCTTGATTAAAACTCTTTACAGTGTAGGGATAGAGGGAACATAGCTCAATATCATAAAAGCCATATATGAAAAGCCCACAGCAAGTTTCATTCTCAATGGGGAAAAACTGAGAGCCTTTCCCCTAAGGTCAGGAACATGGAATGGATGTCCACTATCACCACTGCTATTCAATATAGTACTAGAAATCCTAGCCTCAGCAATCGAAAAACAAAAAGAAATAAAAGGCATCTGAATTGGCAAAGAAGTCGAACTCTCACTCTTCACAGATGACATGATACTCTATGTGGAAAACCCAGAAGACTCCACCCCGAAATTGCTAGAACTCATATAGGAATTCAGCAAAGTGGCAGGATATAAAATCACTGCACAGAAATCAGCTACATTTCTTTTTTTTTTTTCTTGAAGATTTTATTTATTTGACAGAGAGAGACACAGCGAGAGAGGGAACACAAGCAGGGGGAGTGGGAGAGGGAGAAGCAGGCTTCCCACCGAGCAGGGAGCCCGATGCGGGGCTCGATCCCAGAACCCTGGGATCATGACCTGAGCCAAAGGCAGACGCTTAACAACTGAGCCACCCAGGCACCCCCAGTTACATTTCTATACACTAACAATGAGACAGAAGAAAGAGAAATTAAGGAGTCGATCCCATTTACAATTGCACCCAAAACCATAAGATACCTAGGAATAAAGCTAACCAAAGACACAACGGATCTGTACTCAGAAAACTAGAGACCACGCATGAAAGAAACTGAGGAAGACACAAAGAAATGCGGAAACATTCCATGCTCATGGATTGGAAGAACAAATATTGTTAAAATGTCTATGCTACCTAGAGCAATCTATACATTCAATGCAATCCCAATCAAAATACCATCAACTTTTTTCACACAGCTGGGACAAATAATCCTAAAATTTGTATGGAATCAGAAAAGACCCCGAGGGTGCCTGGGTGGCTCAGTTGGTTAAGCGACTGCCTTCGGCTCAGGTCATGATCCTGGAGTCCCGGGATCGAGTCCCGCATCGGGCTCCCTGCTCGACAGGGAGTCTGCTTCTTCCTCTGACCCTCCCCCCCTCATGTGCTCTCTCTCATTCTCTCTCTCTCAAATAAATAAATAAAATCTTTAAAAAATAAAAAAAAAAAAAAAAAAAAAGAAAAGACCCCGAATAGCCAAAAGATTGTTGAAAAAGAAAACCAAAGCAGGTGGCATCACAATTCCGGCCTTCAAGCCCTATTACAAAGCTGTAATCATCAAGACAGAATGGTACTGGCACAAAAACAGACACATAAATCAATGGAACAGAACAGAGAACCCGGAAATGGACCCTCAACTCTATGGTCAACTCATCTTCGACAAAGCAGGAGAGAATATCCAATGGGAAAAAAGACAGTCTCTTCGGGCGCCTGAGTGGCTCAGTCGTTAAGCATCTGCCTTTGGCTCAGGTCATGATCCCAGGGTCCTGGGATTGATCCCCACATCAGGCTCCCTGCCCAGCGGGAAGCCTGCTTCTCCCTCTTCCACTCCCCCTGCTTGTGTTCCCTCTCTCACTGTGTCTCTCTCTGTCAAATAAATAAAATCTTTAAAAAAAAAAAATCTCTTCAACAAATGGTGTTGGGAAAATTGCAGAAGAATGAAACTGGACCATTTCCTTACACCATACACAAAAATAGACTCAAAATGGATGAAAGACCTAAATGTGAGATAGGAATCCATCAAAATCCTAGAGGAGAACACAGACAGCAACCTGTGTGACCTTGGCCGCAGCAACTTCTTGCTAGACATGTCCCCAAAGGCAAGGGAAGCAAGGACAAAAATGAACTATTGGGACTTCATCAAGATAAAAAGCTTTTGCACAGCAAAATAAACAGTCGACAAAACCAAAAGACAACCAACAGAATGGGAGAAGATATTTGCAAATGACATATCAGATAAAGGGCTAGTATCCAAAATCTATAAAGAACTTGTCAAACTCAACACCCAAAGAACAAATCATCCAATCAAGAAATGGGCAAAAGGCATGAGCAGACATTTCTCCAAAGAAGACATCCCAATGGCCAACAGACACATGAAAAAATGTTCAACATTACTCGGCATCTGGAAAATACAAATCCCAAAACCACAATGAGATACTATGTCACACCAGTCAGAACGGCTAAAATTAACAAGTCAGGAAATAATAGATGTTGGCAAGGATGCAGAGAAAGGGGAACCATCCTACACTGTGGGTGGGAACACATGCTGGTGCAGCCACTTGCCACTGGAAAACAGTATGGAGATTCCTCAAAAAGTTGAAAATAGAGCTACCCTATGACCCAGCAATTGCACTGGCTATTTACCCCAAAGATACAAATGTAGTGATCTGAAGGGGCACCTGCACCCCAATGTTTATAGCAGCAATGTCCACAACAGCAAAACTATGGAAAGAGCCCAGATGTCCATCGACAAGTAAATGGATAAAGAAGATATATATACACACACACACACAATGGAATACTACTCAGCCATCAAAAAATGAAATCTGGCCATTTGCAATGACATGGATTTTACTAGAGGGTATTATGCTAAGCGAAATAAGTCAATCAGAGAAAGACAATTATCATATGATCTTACTGATATGTGGAATTGAAGAAACAATGCAGAGGATCATAGAGGAAGAGAAGAAAAAATAAAACAAGATGAAATCAGAGAGGGAGACAAACCATAAGAGACTCTTAATCATAGGAAACTAACTAAGGGTTGCTGGAGGGGTAGGGGGTAGAGGGATGGGTTTACTGGCTGATGGACATGAAGGAGGTCACATGATGTAATGAGCACTGGGAATTATATACGACAGATGAGTCACTAACCTCTACCTCTGAAACTAATATATATTATATATTAACGGAATTTAAATTAAAAAAAAAAAAGAATCACTTGCTCAATAGAACTCCTAAACACTAACAGACTTATTTTAAGTTGAAGGAAATTCAATTTCTTTACCTTGAATTTTCTTGGCCAACAAAATGAAGCAATTAATGCTATTGGAAGCCCTGCAGTCACAAGATAAATGAGCCAAAGCCATGGGCGCTCTTCAGCAGCTACCACTAACTGTTTAAATATACCAGGCTATAGAAGAATAAGCATAAAAATGAAATTCAGATTTTATAAACATTTTTTAGGAAATACCACCTACAAAAAAACAGCTTATTTTAGATAAGTGTTTTATATTAAGGAGTGATGAACTTGTAGGCTAAAAATATTTTATTTTCCCATCTTATCCACTGTAGAGTTTAAACTCTATTAGCATGTATCATTGTTTGAGACTTTGTAGTAGAAGATATGTTACTACATAGGTAGAAATCACTAACCTATCACCAAGAATTATGACAATTTTATTTTTTTGGTAAGGTTAAGGATAGAACTACTCTTTATGGATGTATTATCTTCTTCATTTAGAAGTATAAATGCTCGATAACTCATTTTGGTTCTGTATTTTAAAGAACCTGGGAACTACTGTGTTTTCTTTTTTTTATTAACAAATTTCACACACAACCTGTGTGAGGAAACAGCTTCTCTCATTAAAATGAAATCTAAAATCATTAAATGTCTAAATTTAAAAAGTTTCAAAATGAAAACCCCTTTACCTAATCTTTTGATAGTTTTTGCTAATGTCCAAAGAAACCAAATGTAAGGTATTTTCCTTTACAGTAATTGATTTTAAAGATACATTCTCCAAGATGCATTGTGTTGAAATATTTAGCTTAGTATTTCTAAACAGTGTTAAGATTTGAGTAAAAAAATACTGGAACACAATTTAATAATAATAAATTTTAAAATCCTCTGTACTCCTCTAAGTGAAAAATAATTAAAATGAGTAAAGAATAATATTTACATTACTGTTAACCACTTAAGCTGTGAATTAACAAGGTGACCAGGATATTAAGTAGTCTCCTTATAAATAGCAAGTAGGCAATTAAATCCCATTATGCTATCATAATTTAATGAAGACATACACATATATATAGTTCATTATACAGTTCATGATGAAGTTGTACCATAATATAGTAAGGCTAAATATTTTATCGACAAATTTATTTAAGTACATTTACTAATTATTGCATATTTATTTACCTCTTAAGGGCCATTTGTATAACCCATAACCAGGATAAAGTCCTATGACTACTCTATGGTAAATACTGTACCTCATTAGCATTTGCTACCATTATCTTCACTCCCCAACCATCTGCAGCCCAGCGATCTGCTATTTCCTTTTCTGAACAGATAATAAAATTATCAAAGTAGATATCAGAGCTCATAGACCAAAGCTCTAAACCAAGAGCACGGAAAGAAGTCAGAAGAAATGGATGATCATCTTCAAAATAATCTGGATTAGGAATTTTTCGAGGACTCCAGATTCCCTGGAAAAAATAATAAAGAAAAAATAATTTAAAGACACTTTCAAATAAAATAATCCCATTATAAATGCTATTCAAGAAGTCATTGTTGTGGATGGAGCGCCTGCGTGGCTTAGTTAAGTGTCCAACTATTGATTTTGGCTCAACAGATCATGATCTCAGAGATGGGAGATGAGCTCCATGTTGGGCTCCATGCTGGGCGTGGAGCCTGCTTGAGATTCTCTCTCTCCTTCTCCCTCTGCCCCTTCCGTCTCTCTCTCTCTCAAAAAAAAAAAAAAGAAGAAATCATTGTTGTTGAATGAAATCAGCAGTACTAATTGGAGAAAAAAGAAAGCATTAACTGATATTAACTCATTAGCAAGTCACTGGAAATAAAAACTTGGTTCTTCTCATTCTGTACACAATGTTCCCTATGAATAAAACTGACTTTAAACTGCAAAAATAGGCAAAGTGAAAACCCAACACACACAGAAACTTGAGTAACTAAATTTCACAAGTAAGTGATACTATTTTAGACAAGTTTTTTTACATTTAGTAAAGTTATTCAAGGCAAGAAGTCATTAAAATTACACAAATCAGAGAGAGCACTGTATGGTAAATATGAAGCCATTCCTTTTATTTTTAAAAATTTTTTTTATAATGCACTTTATTTATTTGAGAGAGAGAGAGAGAGAGAGAACATGCACAAGTAGCAGGGAGGGGCAAAGGGAGAGGGCGAAGCAGACTCCTCACTGAGCAGGGAGCCCCATGCAGGGCTCAATACCAGGACCCTGAGATCATGACCTGAGCTGAAGGCAGAGGGGAAGCCACTCCTTTTAACATATACCCATGATGGGCATCAATTATCAGTCATGGCTGAACCTCAGAATAAAATTCAACATAAAAGTTCCATTAGATCTTAAATGATTAAACTCAATCAAATAAATAAAATTTGACAATATGATTACTCATTCATTCCTCCATCATATATGTCTATTCTGTACCAGGCACTATGCCAGATGCTAGGGACAGAGTGATGATCAAGAGAGACATGGTTCCTTGATTAAATTTAAAGTAATGAGGGAGACAGACATTCAACAAAGACGTTACCAAAATAAACACTCTGTGATAAATGCAATGAAAAAAAAAACTAAAGTAAACAATTGGAATACGTAACTGCATCCATATAATAAATATTAGAAAATGTCAATGAATAATTAGATAAAACTACAGGGTTAAATGGATAACCTAGAGATTTCTACCCAAAAATCTAGGTACACTCAAAAGATATCTAATTCATATTTTAAAAAATCCAAAGTTTAATAACACCAGAAAATAAGGAGCACATTAATTCAACACAGGAATTAATTACTAAAATGTACAATGTGAGGTCTCCTGATCAGAACTCATTTCTTATGTTTAATTCTAAAATAGAACTTGATTCCAGAGTGATCATCAATTACCAGGGAAAAATACAGTATTAAGTGTCTCATCTTTAGTTCTTAATATTATTCCCCCAGAAAATTACATAAAGAATACTTTACTATTTTTTTTAAAGTAAACTCTAGGCCCAACGTGGGGCTTGCACTCACAATGCAGAGATCAAAAGTTGCATACTCTATGGACTGAGCCAGCCAGGTGCCCCAAGAATACTTTACTTTTTAAATATAAATTAGTTGGAGTCCATTTTCTTTGACTTCTTACGATAGTTAATGCATACTATTACAAATCAAATTTCTAAAAGTTAACATAACATTATCAAAACTAGAACTATCACAGCACTTTAAACTTTACTATGCAGTTGTAAGAAGTGGTTATTACCTGGTAGTTAGGATTATCTATCATTGGAGGTCTCCACACTCCTTTGTATTTGGGGTTATCTATCAGGGGAGGTGTCCACTCACCACACCCAATTCGACATGCTGGATTAGAAATACGAGGCGCCTCCCATTCTCCATCCATGTCTTCATTCCTTAGGAAATTAGGAAAAAATTCAACATAAAAGTTCCACAGATGAAACTGTGTATCTACACATTTATAGTAACCTCAAGTATAGTAACCTCAAGTTTCTCCTGTCAGTCATATGAACTAGTAACAAAAAGCAAGAAATGTATGAAATTGACATGTGAGGATGAAGAATGTTTACCAGTCATCAGGTTTTTCAGCATTAGGATCTGGAATAAATTTTGGTTCATCATCAAGCCAGCCATCAGGTTTAATAACACTTAAATCTTCTATTTGGGCAGGTTCGCTTTCATCCCTGCAAATACAGTATTTTGTGCCAAGTATTAATTATTCAAAAGGTTTAAAAATGCATATGTTACAAAATTCAGAAGATACCAAAAGGCATCTCCTACCCTTCTGTCTTTGTGCCTACTAACTCCCCCATCTCTCATCCACCAAAATCTTCTGCTAACTTGTCACTTTCTTGTATATATTCCCTGTTGTGATCCATGCATACACACATATTTGTATATATTCTTTTTTTTAAACACAAAGGATAGATTTCTATACAGAGTATGTTCAACATCACTTTTGTTCACTTAAACACTCATTCATTCATCAACAAACACATATTGGAAGCCCACTATGTGCCAAGACAGCTTTATAAGCTGTTTTATATACAGTTATTAACAGTTGTACAGTTTTCTAATTTGTGGATATACCATAATTTATTTAACCCAATTACTGTTGAGGGACATTTAGTGTTTCCAAAAATGTACTATTACAAACAATGCTATAATGAATATCCTGGAATATATTAGGAACTAATACAAAATTATCTCTCTGTCAGCTATATGAATTAAAAATATTTTTTCCAGTTTCTCATGTACTTTTTGATATAGTTTATGGTAGGTGGGTTTTTTTCTGCCATATTCAAATAATTTATTTTCATGTAGTTGAAATTTATTGATAATTCTTTTATGATTCTTCAATTTTACATCATATTTGGAAATGTCTTCCCTATTCCAATATTATTTTTTTAACTCATCATATTTAAGTCTAGTAATTTTGTATTTTCATTAAAAAAATAACACTTAGAAAACAAATTCTTAAGTATATAAACATAATCATAGTAAGTACTGAATAGAACTTCATCTTTATAGAAAAGTAGAAATTTTAAACAAAAGGTTACATTAAGATTTTTCAAACAAACCTAAATAACAAAATAAACTCAAATAATCAACTCTCTATATGTAAAGACTTGTACTTGCCTGATATCAATGTCATCTGGAGTCTGTCTGAGCTCCAAGTAACTAGAGTTTAAAATTTAAGGGAACATTTCTTTTACCAGTTTATGAAACAAATTCTAACATGTATCACCAATCAGAGAGAGGTTATTATAAGCAGTTTATCTCATTTAAGGCCAAACTTATGTCTCAGCCTTACTCTTTTTGGGTAAACAAATATGAAACAATGTAAGAAAATCCACATGGAGAGATGTAGTCCTACCCTTTCTGAAAGTATGAATTCATTAAAGTTATGCATTAAGTGACTTTTTATTAATTTTTTTAAAAATCATACTGTTCTTCCTACCTTGTAAAACCTGCTTCCCTATCATACTATTTGCTTGAAAGCAAAGACATTTTTATTAGTAATCAGTATCTCTCTTTATCTACAAGAGAGTTAACAAGTAAACATCTTTGGTTATCCAGTACTACTTACTCTATTTCTGAGTAGGTAGTAACCCCAATGTTTACAAACAAGCAAGAACTTAAAGAAATAGGAGTAGACATTTTCCAAAATGAAGCAGAGAGAAAAAAATTGATTTTAAAAAATGAATTGATCCTAAGTGACCTGTGAAAAACTATAAAGCAGTTTAACATACATTTATGTGGTGTCCCCAAAAAAGAGATGGGAAGGAACATATATTCAAAGAAATAATGGCCAAATATTACCCAAATTTGATACAAACTACACAGCCACATCCCAAAAAGCTCAAAAGCAAGGCAAACACACACACACACACACACACACACAAATTCTCACACACACACACTCTCACACACACCCAAGGCACAACAAAACCAAATTGTTGAAAACAGTAACAATGAATCTTAAAACCAAACAGGAAAAAATTACATATTAGGTCAAGGAGTAAAAGGATGAGAATAACAACTGACATATCAGAAACGATATAAGCCTCAAGACAACTCAAGAAATGATTGTTTTAGGGGCGCCTGAGGGGCTCAGTCATTAGGCGTCTGCCTTCGGCTCAGGTCATGATCCCAGGGTCCTGGGATCGAGCCCCGCATCGGGCTCCCTGCTCACCGGGGAGCCTGCTTCTCCCTCTCCCACTCCCCCTGCTTGTGTTCCCTCTCTCGCTGTGTCTCTCTCTGTCAAATAAATAAATAAAATCTTTAAAAAAAAAACGATTTTTTTTTTTAAATAACTATCAACTTACAATTCAATGGTGAAAACATCCTTCAAAAATTAAGGTAAAATAAATTTTCAGATAATTAAAAGTTGAGAGGATTCAATGACAGCACACATGTACCACAATGTGTTAAGAGAAGTTTATCAGGAAGAGGGAAAACAACAGACAAAAATGTTTATCTACACAAGAGTATCAGAAACGCTAACTAAATAATAAATAAAAGAAATTTTCTCCTAATAACTGTCTGATTAAAAGACAGTGATGGAAGAATAAATATGTGTGGCCTTCATAGTACAGACAGAGGAAGTAAAGGTATGATAATGCATGAAGGATGGAAGGAGGAAAATATAAGACCCTTATAAGATTAACACAGACATAAAGAGGTATAATGACAGTAGACTGAAATAAGTTAGAGATGCATATTGTAAACCCTAGAGCAACACTAAAATAATAAACCACAGAGGAAAAGGTAGTATGCCAAAAGGAAAGAAAAAATAAAAGACTAAAAAATAAAATAACTCCATCTAAAAAAATTCAGGAAAAAATATTTTCAAGTACAGAATATATGGGACAAACAGAAAGCAAGTAGGAAGAAAACAAGTACAGTTTATATCCAACCATATTAATAATTACATTAAATGTAGATGGTTTAAAACACTCCACTTAAAAAACAAGACCACATATAAGTTGCCTACTGAAAAATCACTTTAAAAATAAAGCTATAGCTGTAATCATCAAGAAGAGTATGGTACTGGCACAAAAACAGACACAGAGATCAATGGAACAGAATAAAGAGCCCAGAAATGGACCCTCAACTCTACGGTCAACTAATTTTCAACAAAGCAGGAAAGAATGTCCAATGGAAAAAAGACAGTCTCTTCAACAAATGGTGTTGGGAAAATTGGACAGCCACACGCAGAAGAATAAAACTGGACCATTTCCTTACACCACACACAAAAATAAACTCAAAATGGATGAAAGACCTAAATGTGAGACAGGAGTCCATCAAAATCCTAGAGGAGAACACAGACAGCAACCTCTTCCACCTCAGCCGCAGCAACTTCTTCCTAGAAACATCGCCAAAGGCAAGGGAAGCAAGGGCAAAAATGAACTATTGGGACTTCATCAAGATAAAAAGCTTTTGCAAAGCAAAGGAAACAGTCAACAAAACCAAAAGACAACTGACAGAATGGGAGAAGATATTTGCAAATGACATATCAGATAAAGGGCCAGTATCCAAAATCTATAAAGAATTTGTCAAACTCAACACCCAAAGAACAAATCATCCAATCAAGAAATGAGCAGAAGACATGAACATTTTTCCAAAGAAGACATCCAAATGGCCCATGAAAAAGTGCTCAATATCGCTCAGCATCAGGGAAATCCCAATCAAAATCTCAATGAGATACCACCTCACACCAGTCAGAATGGCTAAAATTAACAAGTCAGGAAAACGACAGATGTTGGCGAGGATGCAGAGAAAGGGGAACCCTTCTACACTGTGGGTGGGGAATGCAAGCTGGTGCAGCCACTCTGGAAAACAGTATAGAGGTTCCTCAAAAAGTTGAAAATAGAGCTACCACACCACCCAGCAATTGCACTACTGGGTATTTACCCCAAAGATACAAATGTAGGGATCCGAAGGGGTACATGCACCCCAATGTTTATAGCAGCAGTGTCCACAATAGCCAAACTGTGGAAAGAGCCAAGATGTCCATCAACAGATGGATAAAGAAGATGTGGTATATATATACAAATATATATATACAATGGAATAGCCATCAAAAAACCCGAAATCTTGCCATTTGCAACAACGTGGATGGAACTAGAGGGTATTATGCTAAGCAAAATAAGGCAATCAGAGAAAGACATGTATCATATGATATCACTGATATGAGGAATTCTTAATCTCAGGAAACAAACTGAGGGTTGCTGGAGTGGTGGGGGGGTGGGAGGGATGGGGTGGCTGGGTGATAGACATTGGGGAGGGTACTGCTATGGTGAGCGCTGTGAATTGTGTAAGACTGATGAGTCACAGACTTGTACCTCTGAAACAAATAATACATTACATGTTAAAAAAAAAGATAGTAGGAAGGGAAAAATGAAGGAGGGGAAATCGGAGGGAGAGACGAACCATGAGAGACTATGGACTCTGAGAAACAAACTGAGGGTTCTAGAGGGGAGGGGGGTGGGGGGATGGGTTAGCCTGGTGATGGGTATTAAAGAGGGCATGTATTGAATGGAGCACTGGGTGTTATATGCAAACAATGAATCATGGAACACTACATCAAAAACTAATGATGTAATGTATAGTGATTAACATAACATAATAAAATAAAATTTAAAAAAATAAAGGCATATATAGGTTACAGGTAAACAATGGAAAATAATATTCAATGGAAACATGATTTAAAAGAAAGCAGGACTGTTGACTCAGTATGAGACTAAAGCAGATGTCAAGACAGAGTATTACAAGAGTTTATAAAGAAGGATATTATTCTATAATAATAAAGTGATTAGTTCCTCAAGAGGTCATGAAATACTGCAAAAAGATGTAGTAACAGATCTTCAAAATACACGAAGCAAAAACTAACAGAACTCAAAGGATATATAGACAAATCCATCACCATAGTTAAAGATTTTAATATTCTTCTCTCAGTAAGAAAACAGACTGAAAACCAGTAAATTATAGAAGCTTTCAACCACACTGATGTAATTGACATTTGCAAATTTTCTGACAATAGAATTAAAAATTGGGAGTCAAAATGCGAATTATATCTGGGAAATCCCAAATAAATGCTACCAAAGCAACACATGTAAAAACACACAGATCAAAGAAAAAATTACTAATGAAATTAGAAAACAGTATGAACTGAATGTTCTTTTAAATGATACATATTTGTGAAACATAGCTAAAGCAGTGTCTAGAGAAAATTTACAGCTACTTCTATCAGAAGAGATTTTCTAACTTAATAAATTAGGCCAAAAAAAAGAAGCAATAATTTGCTTCAAAGTAAGAAGAAGAAAGTAAATAGCAAAATTTTAAAAAGGTCAATAGAGGGGAAAAACTAAAACAAAAGCCAGTTCTTCAAAAAGATCAATAAAATTGATAAACCTCAGGGCCCCTGGGTGGCTCATTTGGTTAAGCATCTGCCTTCGGCTCACGTCATGATCCCGGGGTCCTGGGATCGAGTCCTGCATTGGGCTCCCTGCTCTGCGGGGAGCCTGCTTCTCCCTCTCCCTCTACTGCTCCTCCTGCTTGTGCTCTCTTGCTGGCTCTCCCTCTCTCTCAAATAAATAAATAAAATCTTTAAAAAAATTTTTTTAAATTGATAAACCTCTAGTTAGACACATCAAGAAAAAACACAAATTACCATATTAGAAATGAGTCATCAGTACACATCATTACAGACATTAATGATGACAAGAGGTGTTGAAACAATTAGACATCCATATTTTTAAAAAATGATCTTGTTTTAGATCTCACACTACATACAATTAACTTAGAACAGAGTTTTAGTCAAAATTATTTGTCTAGAAAAAAGCGCAAATATTTGTGACATTCATTTGGGCAAAGATTTCTTAGGTAAGACACTAAAATCATGAATCATCAAAGACAAATACTGACAAACTGAACTCCATAAAAATTTAAAACTCTGTTCTCTGTTAAGAAAATCAGGACAGGGGCGCCTGGGTGGCTCAGTCGTTAAGCGTCTGCCTTCAGCTCGGGTCATGATCCCAGGGTCCTGGGATCGAGCCCCACATCGGGCTCCCTGCTCAGGGGGAACCTGCTTCTCCCTCTTCCACCCCCCCGGCTTATATTCCCTGTCTCGCTGTCTGTCAAATAAATAAATAAAATATTAAAAAAAAAAGAAAATTAGGACAATCCTCAGAGTGAGAGGAAATATCTGCATGATGCATATCTGTATTAATTGACTATTGCTGCATAACCCCAAAATTTAGGAGCTTAAAATAATGTTTACTACTGTAGTTTCTGAATCTGCATCCCTTACTGGGTGCTCTGCTCAGGGTCTCTGACAGGTTGGAATCAAAGAACGGGCCAGGACTGCAGTCATCTCGGATTGAGGCAGGCAGCTTCTGAAATAGTTTCCCGTGACTCCTGCCTCCTGGTACTCATACCCATGGGTGCTCCCCTCTCCTTGAGTGTGGGTCGGACCTAAGAACTTACTACTAATGAACAGAAAGTACTGATGGGATGTTACTTCCAAGATTAAGTTATAAAAGACCATATATTAATTTCCTGAGGTGCTGTAACAAAGTACCACAAACTACAGCCTTAAAATGACAGAACTCTGGAGACTAGAAGTCAAAGTTTTGAAAGGGCTGTGTTCTCTCTGAAGGTTCTAGGGGCAGTTTGCTTCTTAGCTTCTAGTGGTGCTGCCAATACTCGGCATCCCCTGGCTTATAGATGCATCACTTCAATTTCTGCCTGAGTTGTCACATGGTGTTCTCCCTGTGTGTATCTGTCCAAATTTCTCTCTTCTTCTAAGAACACCACTCACATTGGATCCTAATTCAGTTATGACCTCATCTTAATTTGATTACATCTGTAAAGACCCTAATTCCAAATAAAGTCATAATCATAGGTTCTGGGTAGATATGGATTTGTGGAGGACACTGTTAATGCAGTAAGGACTGTGACGTCCATCTTCTCTGCACTCTCTCTTCCCTCACTTTCACTTCCTTGAAGAGAGCTACTATATTGTGAGCTACTCTATGGAGAGTAGATTGCAAGGAACCAAGAGAGGACTCTGGCCAACATCCAGCAAGGAATTGAGGCTCTTGGTCCAACAATGACAATTCAGTCCTCTGAGAAACGGAACCCTGCCAAAACCCACTTCAGTGGGATTGAAAGTGGATCCACTCCCGGTTGAGCCTTTAGATGACTACAGTCTCAGCTGACATCTTAATTGCAGCCTGTGAGAAACCCAGAGCCAGAAGACCCAGCTAATCTGTTCTCAGATTCCTGAATCACAGAAACTGTGAGATAATGTTTTAAGCTGCTAGGTTTTGGGATAATTTGTTACACAGCAATAGATAACTAATATAATATCTGTATCCAGAATATAAAGAGCTTCCATAACTCAACATAAAAAATAACCCAATTAAAACAAAAAAGTTGAAAAAATACTTGATCAAAGAAATGATATGAATGGGAAGTGAGTGAAAAGTTGCTCGACATAATTAGTTATCAGGGAAATGCAAATCAAAATGACATTAGAGATCACTACAAACCTTTTAGAATACCCAAAGAAAAACAAAAACAAAAAAACAGTATCAAGAGATCAAAAAGGGACTCAGTCACTGGGCAGGTCAGCCTTTGGCTCAGGTCATGATCCCAGGGTCCTGGGATCGAGCCCCACATCGGCCTCCTTGCTCAGCAGGAAACCTGCTTCTCCCTCTCCCTCTGCCTGCCACTCCCCCTGCTTGTTCTCTCTCTGTCAAATAAATAAATAAAATCTTAAAAAAAAAAGATCAAAAGGTACAAACTCTAGTTATAAAATAAATAAGTTCTGGGGATGTGATGTAGAGCATGGTGACTACAGTTAATAATACTGTATTGTATATTTGAAAGCTGCTAAGAGAGTAGGCCTTAAAAGTTCCCATCACACACATGCACACACACACAAATTTGTAACTGTGTGGTAATGGATGTCAATTATACTTAATGTGCTAATCATTTTGCAATTAACACACACATCAAGTCATTATGTTGTACACCTAAACCAATACAATGTTATATGTCAATTACATCTCAATAAAAAGATAATACCAAATGCCATAAATGTATAAGATCTATAACTCTTACTTAATATTAGTGTGAATGCAAAATGGTATAGCCCTTTGGAAAAGTTTGACAGTTTCTTAGAAATTTAAACATATACTGACTATATAATCTGGCAATCCCACTCCTAGGTATTTACCCAAGAAAAAGGAAAAATTATGTTCACACAAAGCCCTGTCCACAAGTGTTTATAAACACTTTATTCATAATTGCCCCAAACTGGAAACAACCAGAATCTCCATCAATGTGTGACTAGATAAACAAATTATGATGAATCCCTATAAATCCCTAAAATAAAACTAACCACTTATATAAACAAAAATATGGATGAATTTCAAAAAGTATTATTTAAGTGAAAGAAACCAGAAACAAAAGCTGTATACCATATGATTCCATTTTATATGATATTCTGGAAAAGGCAAAGCTCTAAAAGACAGATATCAAATCAGTGGTTGCAGGGCGTAAGGGTGGGAGGAAGTGATTATAAAGGATATGAGGAACCTTTTTGGGATGACAGAAATATTCCATATAATGATTGTGGTAATAGTTATATCATTGTGTATGTCTGTCTGTCAATACCACAGAACTGTATATCTAAAATAAATGAATTCACCTTTATGAAAATTACACTTTGATAAATCTGACAGAAAACATGCAATGAAAATCCAGCAAATATAAAAAGGACAATATTTGCTGACCAGGTGGACTGCAAGGTTAGTCTAATATTGAAAATCAATCAATATAATACACCATACTAAAAAAATAAGAGACAAAACCCACATGGTCATCAACAGATGCACAAAAGTACTTTACAAAATCCAGCACCCAATCTTGGAAAAAAACAAAACTCTTAGTAAACTAAGAACAGAACTTTAAAAAATCATACTTAGTGGGGCACCTGGGTGGCTCAGTTGGTTAAACATCCAACTCTGGATTTTGGCTCAGGTCATGATCTCAGGGTTGTGAGATCCATGCTGGGTGTGGAGCCTGCTTAAGATTCTCTCTCTCCCTCTCCCTCTGCCCCTCCCCAGCCCTCTAAAAAATAAAGAAATAAAAAACAAAATTATACTTAGTATTTATGCCTTCGTGTAGTACCCCTCCCAAATGTACCAGACAAGGTTAGACTATGTGACAGAATACAGCTGAAGTGCTGACCGGTCACTTCTGAGATTAGGCTACAAAAGGTGTTACAATTTCTGTGGGTGTGCTCTCTCCCCCGCTGTGGTCACTCCCTCTGGTGGAGCCATCCACCATGCCATGACCGCACATAAGGACAGGCCCAAGTGGCAAGGCACTGAAACTTCCTGACAACAGCCACATAAGCCAGTTATAAAGTGAAGCAGATGCTCACTTTATAGCCAGGGTCAAACCTTCAGATGAATGCCCGACTCCAACCACAGGAGAGAGCCTGAGCCAGAACCAGTCAGCTAGCCACTCTGTTTCCTGCTCACCTAGGAACCAGGTGAGTTAGGACGAGCTAACAGGTATCTCTCATCTGAACTCAAAGCTATGGGAACTCGGGAACTGAATACATTTCTTTTAAGGAAAACACTCATAATCCTATAGAATGAAAACAACACAAATACTCAGCTAAGCAATCTAATATGAGTGAATCCTATATCATTTTATAAGATGTTGAACATATGGCTATATTTAGAAAAGACTAAATATATAAAATATGCACACACATACATGATAAAGATCAAACTAGGAATTAAAATTCAAGTTTTGGTGTTTTAGATTCATGGAATTCCCCCCACAACACACACACACAGAGCACCAGACATAAAAAAAATATTGAGGGCGCCTGGGTGGCTCAGTTGGTTAAGCGACGGCCTTCGGCTCAGGTCATGATCCTGGAGTCCCAGGATCGAGTCCCGCATCGGGGTCCCTGCTCGGCAGGGAGTCTGCTTCTCCCTCTGACCCTCCTCCCTCTCATGCTCTCTGTCTCTCATTCTCTCTCTCTCAAATAAATAAATAAAATCTTTAAAAAAAAATATTGAAAAAGGCAAGAAAATTAAAATATTAATTAAAATGAAAATTAAGATAATTAAAAGGCAAGGATATACAAAATCTATTTTGTTTGTTTTTGGGGGGGGGTAAAGAGAGAGGTAGAGACAGAATCTTAAGCAGACTCCATACCCAGAGCAGAGCTGGACGTGGGGCTCAATCTCACAAGCCTGAGATCACAACCCAAGCCAGAATCTAGATTCGGAAGCTTAACCAACTGAGCCACCCAGGTGCCCCTATAAAATCTATTTTGGGTAAGTATTTCACCCAAAATAGTCAAAATAAGTAATTTTAATGTTTAAAAGACTATGCTTTACTGGTTGTAAACTTCGCTTATATGGAATATCTCATTACTGAATTACACCAACTAATATTTTGCTACTGAATTCTTCACTTACCAGTCTTCGGGTTTGACAGCAGAAGGATCTGGGATTTTTGCTCTTTCATCCCATTCATCAGGCTTTTTATCACTGGGATCTTCAATTTCTTTGGGAGGATTAATAGGAGGAACCACATCTTCTAATAGGCTTCCTTGGTTTACAACTATTTGATCAATTAATACTTCAAATGTGTCATCTGGATTCATCACTAAAGACCAATTTAAATATATTACACTTATCATAATGACTGACATTTTAAAAGATAATCTTCTAAATAAGAAAACTACCCTAAATTTCACGGGTAAATTTTTTTCTCAACCAGAAATCGAGGAATTATAATGTATTAAATCAAAATATGCTAAGATCACTAGGTATAATGTTTTCTAAAACCAAATATAAAATTTTGTCTTAAGTAATCATAATTTAATGAAAAGCTCCATTACTTCTGAAATAAAGAATATCCAGTAGCTAACTCAGTTTTGGACTCTCACAACCAGTCAGCTTCACTTTTTTATAATTACAGAATGCAATCCAATCTTCTTCAGTATTTCAAAATACTTTTTTGAAACTATCTCAAACTTCAAAAGTTGCAAATGCACAATAAAGGACTTTTTTCATGAACCACTTGAGAGTAAGTTACTGACTTCACACACATCATCCCTGTATGTTTTAATGTCTATTTCCTACAAACAAGGACATTCCCTTACATAACCCCAATCTAGTCACCAAAATCAGGAAATTCACATTGATACATGACTACCATTTCCTAGAAAATTTTAAAGTTCATTGGCATTTCAAATTCAATGATTCATACACTGCTGTGTAAAATATCTTAAGGTTGATCGGAAATATTCAAGCTTACACTTGTCTGTTTGGAGGTGACTTCTAGCTCTCTAAAAGTTCCCAAGTCAAGTGTCATATTGAACCCCCTTTTCCATTGTAATGACAAAACAAAAGTTCTCTCCTCCTTCTGTAAACTTGGGGGTAGTGGGTAAAGTGGGTAAACTTTATATCTTTGGAAAGAATGGTAAATGAAAATAGCTGCCTAACATTTGCTTTCAGTAAGCTACAAAGTAGGAGCTGTCAACGAATGTAAGGATCATCCCAACTTAGTAAGCGGTCTACCACTTTCTGAAGAAACAGTTCTGAAGCAAGAACAATCTCCAGAGGTTTCAGTCACAACAATACCAAGTTACTTACATCAAAATCAAATACTACAATTTATATACAAATCAAATAACACAAACACTCAATGTTTTCTCTCTTCTCTTTTCCTTCAATATTTCCTCTTCTATTACAGCTGAGATTATAAAACTATACTACTACACAAAGGAAAAAGTCAAGATTTAAGCAGAGTAAGATCTTAAATGTAAAAAAAAAAGTACTAGATTCTTCCTGATTCAAAAAAGGCATTTCTCAAGAAAAATCTTGAAAAGAATGTGCTGAATAAATTTAGCAACTGAAATTTTTTAAAATTACAGTTAAAACAAAAAAAGCATGTGACAAATACTCATATGTGAAAAGACATCTTTGTCTAAAACTATACTAAATATTTTAAATGAATTTACAGTAAAAAGCATTGGATTATAAAGCCTTTTAAGATACTCTGTGAGGTTCTTAGAACAACTACAAAATGATGTTATAAAAATATAACAGTGGTACAGAAAATTTTTTAAAAAGTCATTCAATAATCCTAGTACAACAAAGTTTTTGTGTGTAGTAGTAAGAAAGCAAATGTTTGTAAGTTGGACTTGAATTTCAATTCTAGTCCTACCAGTTCCTTTTTTTTCCTAGAGCAAGTTACTTAACCTAAGTTAAGGTAAAGTTGAGAGAACCTGCTCACCTCACATGATGGTTCTAAACAAAGTACCTAGCACAGAGCACGGCATGCATTAGGCGACTAATGAAAATTAGTTTTCTTTTTCTAATCTATTTGCATAATTTGTCTAATGGCCACCATGAGGATGCTCCTCCACTTTGAATCTCATTTTCTTTTGACATTTTAATATTATAAACATTCTCCCCTGTTGCTAAACACTTCCATGGTTATCATTTTTGTATTGTATATAAAATTCCTACTCTAACATTCGGGTGGCTTTAAATTTACAGTATATTTTCACACATAGCTCATTTTATTTCTTCTGGGTTATTTTCTTTGAATAAATTCTTGAAAATGGAATTGTGGTTTCAAAACACATAAACTTAGGGTCTTTGATATATCACACCAAGTTGCTTTTCACCAAGTTTGTACAAAGACTAATGAAATTCATTTGTCCTGTTCTAGTTATAATTTCTCATTATCTCTACAGTTTATGTTCCCCCAAACATCCAGTTCTATTTTCCAGTTTCAAAAAAAGCTCTTTACTGTCAATGCTGACATTAAAAATAAAATTGGTCACTGCCTTGGCAGACATGAATGTTTCAGCAACTGCAGTCTTTGGAAAGGAAACTGAAATATCTTAGTCCTGGATAGAGTTGTCCTGTCAGGTTCTGACAGGCTACGATTTTAAATAATCATGGACACAGCAAAGCTCCAGAACCTTACACGCTTGGGGAGAGGAGAAACAATCCCTTGTAATGTTTCTCCCACTCATTGTCTATGGAAACTCCTATTTACTAAAGTAAAGCTAAATATGTTAATAAAGTGGTTGTTCAATACTTTCTCTTCCGAAGTTTAAATACATGCCACAACTCCCATGAGGTAGGATCTAACAATAATCACAACAGTCTGTAAGGCCCAAGCTTCTGAGCTGTGCATCAAGGACTTCTTACTCTTTTATCTTCTTTTCCAGTTTCTTGTTCTTCCAGCACCACTAACGTCACAGCACCTCAAATATCCTTCTCCTATTTTCCATGTTCCAGCCACACTTCAAGACTAATTAATATATAATCTTCTTCACTAAGTTTTCTCTCAGTCTCCACACTGGAAGTAATACTGCTTTTGAACTCTTACCTCATCTGCACCCCTCATATGGCACTTTACTCTCTACCTGCACTATATGCATTATAATTATCCTGAAAAGGTAAGTTCCTTAAGGGTAGGATCCATGTTTGTTTCTCCCAAAGCACCTGCCATGAAAATATGAGTAGTCAGTGAATATTTTTGAATTTATGAATCAATTAAAAGGATATACCAAGGGTATAAAGATGAGTCTTCCTGTCTGTAAAGAACTTTTTAAGGTCTACATCTGGAGGTTTGGCATGTTTCTCTTCAAAAACTCCAGTTTTAGGATGCTTATGTCTGAAGATAAAATGAAGTTTATAATCTTCTCCACATTTATCTGGTCCAAACATAATGGTATAGGATGTTTTATCATAAAAGTTTTCCTTCAAAGAGAGATGTGTTGGGATTAGTCCAGAATTAGAGTATTTGATGAATTTTTCTATTCTATCCAATTGCGTAGAGGTTATAAAAATGTATTAAATGCTAAATCACCAAAGAATTATTTGACACAAGTGACAATAAAAGATGTAGAAAAAAGACAATTTTTCTTTCAAAAATAGATTTTTAAAAAATGCACATACTACGTCCTTCCTGAAGATGTAGGAGAGAAGCTGAAACCACCCTACCAACATCATGATAAGCTTTAATTACTTTATGTAAATCTGAACTATTAATATTTTGTTAAGAAAATTAAGCACAGAGAAAAGCATACTTACGACTTCAAGACTACAATGATTACCATTACTATTATTCAAGAAGACACCAGAGAATAACCTTCCTGAGCACAGAGTAAAGAGAGATTCAGACACAAACACAGACACAGAGACATGCTCCCTGTTTTACTACTAGTAATTTCTCTTTATTTGGCATGGCCTGTTAGCTAAAAGCATGGGTCTGTTGTCAGATCCCGGGGTTCAAATCCTACCACTGCCCTTAACCAGCTGTATGTGGCCCTGAGTAAACTTCTTAGCCTTGATGTACTCCTGAATGTTTCATTACCTTTCAAATATGGAAATAATAATAGTACCTACCTTATAAGGGTTCTCTGAGGATTAACTGAGTTAATCAGATAAAGTGCTGAGAAAAATACCTAGCATTTAACTTTATTGTATCATTATACTTCTGAGTGATGGTCATCTTACGATGATACCCAAAACAAGAGCTCCAACCTATACTACAAATGGGCTCCCCTTTAACTAATTCTAATAATAGTAACATGAATCCTTTAACCCATGTTTCACAGCCTATGCATAGCCATGCATTCTGACAAATATCTCACTGATGTCTCATTTATCTTATGTCTGTTATATGCAGAAGCCCTGACACAGCCCCCGGCAGGAGAATGCTACAAGAAATGTCTCCAACCTAATACACTTGCTTCCTTCTCAAAACATTTTAACCCGTTATTTTTTGTAGACTACCAACTCCTGAACTGACCCACCTTTTTTATTTGGTTCTTTGGCCATTTCATTTTACTGCTTTGCTCTGTTATTTTACTTCTCCAAACAAATTTATGCTTCTTAATTTGTAAAGAAAATAACTCAAAGCCGATCTTTCAATGACATTGATAAGCACCATGTTATTTTTTACTTACAGACATGGCAAACTTTATTATGTTGCTAAAGATTACAAAACCGATGCCATCAAGTAACACAACTGGGTATGAAACTTGAAGGCACACCCGGAAAGCTATACAAACTCATGCTGGTTAAGATTTTTAAGGTTCTTTTCGATTTCAGCTGAAAATAAAAATTACAGTTTTCTCACCTACTCCTTAAAAGTATTAACTTTAATAAGGTTTTCTTAAACATTAAAATATCATACCAGATTCAAACCATCAGTGTCTGCTAGGAGTTTAATGTATGCACCTCCACAATCAATACCATCTTGAAAATTTACTTCATATCTAAATGAAGGGAAAAAGAATCATACTGCTGATAAATAAAAAATTACTAATTGCTCTTCAAAATCGAATGTATTACTCTCAATTCATTTAAACACAAATGTTTTACATTACCAGAAAGCTCTTAAAAAGCATATCCACAACATATAGGGAATAAGCAGAAATGCTTTTTCTATGCACATCCTTAAAATATTAAAAAGAGAATGATTATAATCAACTATAGAAAAGCCAACCAACTTGTTGAAATAATTTTTTCCATCAAAACTGCTGAATTAAGGGTAAGATACTTTAATACTATAATAGGAAATTTCAAATTCAGGTAACGTATACACTATGCATATTTCTTTATAAACTAAAAAATGAAGATTATGAGGACCATAGCCACAGCAACAGATGTCTAAGAAATTGCTGATAGATCTTAGATATATCCGGTTCACTAATTTGTATTTTAATTCAACTACACCTAACCATATTAGATAACTTGTACATTTAATTAAATACCTCCAGCAAAGAGATTTCATAATCTCAGTCAATAACCTGAAGTATTTCAGACCTTAACAGCCAAGAAATACAGAAAAACAACTGAAAGACTGAACTGATGTGAGAGCCTTTTCATAGATTTGCAACACTGTGTAATTTTCAGCAAAAGTTTTTCTTGTTTTGTTTTTTAAAGGAAATAGTCTTGTTTAGGCAATTGATATAGACATACTGAGCAATATTCAGGAGAAATTTTTGGTAAATTATTGAATTACATGTGAAATAATCAATGAAATCGCCCTCAGAGTGAAAAACAGTAAAAACCAAAATGGCTGTGATTCGGTTTGATGAATTAAAAGAAAAAGAGATGAAAACTAGAGAAGCAACAGGAACCAGTGATAATTTTAAGAAAGGACTGCAGTTTAAAATGTTTCTAAAAAAAAAAACAAAAAAAACTTTAGTGATACAAAAGTAAAAACAACGAAAAAATAGCATACAAAACTGTTTGATAGTTTGAACCTAGTTAGTGTATATATATTTTGCACTGAAAAGAACAAAGGAAATACAGTAAAATCTTAAATGACTATCTGAGTTGCCAGATTTTGGTGATCTTTCCCACTACTTTCTACTCTGCTTTGTTTCTCAAGAAGTCTTACCAGCATGTACTTTGGAGCCAGAGAGACCTGAGATTTATCCTTGATTCTGCCACTTACTCTAGTGACACCTAGTGTAAAGGCAAATTATTCAAGCTCGAGGACCACAAAGGATTGTGATGCTTAAATAATACCATGCACAGCAATGGACAGATGCCCAAAATGTTAGCTTCTGTAGGATCAAACGAAAGGGTTTGTTCTTTTTCATTTTTGAAATAAAGGACAGTTTGTTTTCCTCAAAGCCTTGTCACTATTTTTATTTTAAGCAGTAGCCGACAAAGAAATTTTTTCTCATGGAACATGTTTTTACAGACTATAAAGTAAGAAATGGTACACAGTGTGAATTAAAGGTAAATATTAATTATTTCAGGTAAAATAAAATAAAAAGATAGTTTTATTATAGGTGATCTCAAGACAAGGGTTCTGTGAAAAGGTAAGAACTGAAAAAAAAATGTTGTAAACTATCTCTATAAATATGAACATAGCTTTGTGGTTGTAATATGCCTAGACCCAATCATTATGTCTATTTCTTACATTGCAAACTTCCAGAGTTTTCAAATCATTAATTGTACCTAATGCAAATAATTCACAGTGGATTAGAGATCAGTGAAATGTGTGTCATATAGCTCAACTGCTGCTATTCCTTGGTCACAGGAAAAAGGAGGACGTGTAAGAGTATGTGGCAACCCTATCTTCTGCAAGACTATCATTCCCCACACTGTCCTACGAAGCAGTAATTCTTGTTGGGGGATGAAATTCTGTGGTCAAATATGTCTGGAAAACACACTACTGAAGTTAGAAACAGGTTTCTGCATGTAGAACTTCTTTCTCCAAGTCTTTAATGGTCAAGCAAATATGCTTCCTCATGTCTGGGATATTCTTCATTTCTAAAGCTTATATGACCACACAATGCATATTAACATGTACACCATGTGGGAAAAGCAGTTTTAGAGGAAAGTTATATTATGAGTCCATAGTATTTATAGTAGTTAATATAAAATTTCTTTATTTAATATCCCATTTCATTTTATCAATATTAAGAGCAGACATTCACTCTCCTTCTTTGAGTTGTTTTTAAGCATAGCAAAGACTTCTATTCAATTCCTGTTGGCCCTCCTCTTCTTTTTTCAGGACATAATTTCACAATTACTTTAATAATTCTTCTAGACTTATTATCCAATCTTTGTTTCTATCTTTTGCTTACTTGCCTAGCAGTGATTTATACTTTCTGAAAATACTAAATTTGATTCATTTTACTCTGAAAATATTACACTTTCTATTATTTTTCTTTCCCTTTCATTTAAGCCACAAAGGATCAAAATAGAAAGTGATATTATATTCAAATAAGTTTCAACAGAATAATAGGATTACTTTCAAACTTTCAAGAAAAAAGAAAGGCCAAACCCTGAATAATGACAAATAATATCAAGCTTAAATATTCGTTCCAATAAGTACTTGTAAAAACATTTTTAATTTGTTAAAATAATAATCATATACTATTTGACATTATTTAAGATTTTAAATTTATTCACATGACAGTGCAACTAAGCCAAAGCGACACAAGCAAAAAATTAAGCCAATTACACCAAATGCCATATTTTTTAAAACTGCTAAAACACAAAATGACATTTTAGTTATACTATGTAGGAACATGCTTAACAATGTTAACAAAAAAACTGAAAGGGTTCTAGAGTGATATACTTTACAGTTAATAATATTTCTTGTGTTGTCATTAACTTTGGACAGCCAAATCTTCTCACATAAGGGAGAAAATAACATTTATGCATTTCCTTTTGTTTTTAATTTGAATTTTATCAGCTTTGTAATTGTATTTGTATAGATCTATTTTGTCTTATATCCATTTTATGTAGGTGAATATTGAAGAATTTATACCTGATTTTATGACGGTATACATGTAAGCAACATCATAATAAAACCAGTTTATGTCACATTGTCGGGGAGGGGAGGAAAGGATTGTCTGTGAAAACATGTGCCCTTCGATGGAATGAGCACTGGGGGTTATATGCAACTGCTGAATCACTAAATTACCTCTGAAACTAATAATATACTATATGTTAAATTAAATTTTAATTTTAAAACATTAAAAAAATAAAAGGTGGAAAGACACTGATCTATATATGCATATACTTTTTTTTTTTAAAGATTTTATTTATTTATTTGACAGAGAGAGACACAGCGAGAGAGGGAACACAAGCAGGGGGAGTGGGAGAGGCAGGCTTCCCACCGAGCAGGGAGCCCGATGCAGGGCTCGATCCCAGGACCCTGGGATCATGACCTGAGCCGAAGGCAGACGCTTAACGACTGAGCCACCCAGGCGCCCCTGCATATAATTTTTAAAATAAATTTGTTTCCTTTGAATCTTATAACTGGTTTAACAGCAACATTTATGGTTCTATTCTGAATATACTCAAATTAATATCCTCAGAGCAAGTAATTTTAAGAAAAGAGTTAAAATAAAAAGGGTGATCTCAGTATGTATTATATAGTCTATGGTGGCAGAATTTTTTATATTATAGTATATATTATATAATTTTTAAATCGACCTGGCTTTCCCTCAAAACCTCAGAGAGTCTGTGTATATACATGCACTGTGTATTTAAGTAAGTGAAACTGAAAAGGAAATCTGGATTTTTATGCCCATTTTATACCCATTATAACTATATTCGGAAGCCAAATTATACAAAACTAATACAAATTTCAGAAAAAGTACTGTAAAACATAATAAAACTTACTGAACGATCAAGGGTTTATCAGCAAAAATGAAGGGTTTTGCTAATACAGCAGCTATTGCATGATGCTTTGCTCGAGATTTCAGTACCAGGCCTCTGTCACCGGGCACTCGGTTTTCTTTCAATTCTTCTATTTCCCATCTTCCTAAAATGTAAAGCAAAGCAATTAAACTAAAACTCAAAACACTGACTTACAAATTATTTACTAGCAGTGACCAATAAGATTTTTTCTTGAAGGCTGATTTGGGAAAAATAAAACAAAATTTTAAATCAATGCACAGAAATGAGTTTCATTTCTATACACCAACAATGAAACAGAAGAAAAAAAAGTAAGGAGTAGATCCCATTTATAATTGCACCCAAAACCATAAGATACCTAGGAATAAAGCTAACCAAAGACACAAAGGATCTGTACTCAGAAAACTAGGGACCACGCATGAAAGAAACTGAGGAAGACACAAAGAAATGCGGAAACATTCCATGCTCATGGATTGGAAGAACAAATATTGTTAAAATGTCTATGCTACCTAGAGCAATCTATACATTCAATGCAATCCCAATCAAAATACCATCAACTTTTTTCACACAGCTGGGACAAATAATCCTAAAATTTGTATGGAACCAGAAAAGACCCCGCATAGCCAGAGGAATGTTGAAAAAGAAAAGCAAAGCTGGTGGCATCATAATTCCGGACTTCCAGCTCTATTACAAAGCTGTCATCATCAAGACAGTCTGGTACTGGCACAAAAACAGGCACATAGATCAATGGAACAGAATAGAGAGCCCAGAAATGGACCCTCAACTCTACGGTCAACTAATCTTCGACAAAGCAGGAAAGAATATCCAATGGGAAAAAAGACAGTCTCTTCAACAAATGGTGTTGGGAAAATTGGACAGCCACATGCAGAAGAATGAAACTGGACCATTTCCTTACACCACACACAAAAATAGACTCAAAATGGATGAAAGACTTAAATGTGAGAAAGTAATCCATCAAAATCCTAGAGGAGAACACAGACAGCAACCTGTGTGACCTTGGCCGCAGCAACTTCTTGCTAGACATGTCTCCAAAGGCAAGGGAAGCAAGGACAAAAATGAACTATTGGGACTTCATCAAGATAAAAAGCTTTTGCACAGCAAAGGAAACAGTCAACAAAACCAAAAGACAACCAACAGAATGGGAGAAGATATTTGCAAATGACATATCAGATAAAGGGCTAGTATCCAAAATCTATAAAGAACTTGTCAAACTCAACACCCAAGAACAAACCATCCAATCAAGAAATGGGCAGAAGGCATGAACAGACATTTCTCCAAAGAAGACGTCCAAATGGCCAACAGACACATGAAGAAATGCTCAACACTACTTAACATCTGGGAAATACAAATCAAAACCACAATGAGATACCACCTCACCCTAGTCAGAATAGCTAAAATTAACAAGTCAGGAAATAATAGATGTTGGCAAGGATGCAGAGAAAGGGGAACCCTCCTACACTGTTGGTGGGAATGCAAGCTGGTGCAGCCACTCTGGAAAACAGTATGGAGATTCCTCAAAAAGTTGAAAATAGAGCTACCCTATGACCCAGCAATTGCACTGGGTATTTACCCCAAAGATACAAATGTAGTGATCTGAAGGGGCACCTGCACCCCAATGTTTGTAGCAGCAATGTCCACAATAGCCAAACTATGGAAAGAGCCCAGATGTCCATCAACAAGTAAATGGATAAAGATGTATACACACACACACACACACAATGGAATACTACTCAGCCGTCAAAAATGAAATCTTGCCATTTGCAATGACGTGGATGGAACTAGAGGGTATTATCCTAAGCGAAATAAGTCAATCAGAGAAAGATAATTATCATATGATCTCACTCATATGTAGAATTGAAGAAACAAGGCAAAGGATCATAGGTGAAGAGAGGAAAAAATAAAACAAGACAAAACCAGAGAGGGAGACAAACCGTAAGAAACTCTTAATCATAGGAAACAAACTGAGGGTTGCTGGAGGGGAGGGGGTTGAGGGATGGGGTAACTGGGTGATGGACACTGGGGAGGGTATGTGCTGTAATAAGCACTGGGTATTATATAAGACTGATGAATCATAGACCTGTACCCCTGAAACAAATAATACATTATATGTTAATTAATTGAATTTAAATTTTTAAAAAAGGTTGATTGGGAGAAATAAAACAAAATTTTAAAATAAGAAATAGTATCTGCAACTGTATGCATGTCTGCTCTTTTTTTCTCCTGAGAATGGTTTCATTTTCTTAGCTATAATTGGATTGTACTTCTCTGACTCTTCAATCAATGAAATTACAGGATGTGGTTTGTTGCATGGATGTATCACCATTGTATTTTTAAAATGAGTTATTTTAAAATTACATGAGATAAAGAGCATCCTTAACACAAAATAAATAGTTTGCATCAGTTGATTTATTTTTAAATATATGGTATTCATCAGCTACTTTCCTTACTTTGCAAAAGTTACTATGGGGATTTAGAGGCACCTGGCTGGCTCATTTGGAAGAGCATGTGACTCCTGATCTTGGGGCCGTAAGTTTGAGGCCCACATTGGGTGTAGAAATTACTTAAATAAATAAAACTTAAAAAATAATTTAAAATAAATTTTAAAAATTTATTATGGGGATTTAAATTTTATTTTGAAACCTGTATGCCTAATGAACATAAATTAAGGTCACCCTTCTCAAGCTAGGCCAATTAGCCCTCAGAACTTTTGACCAAGAAAGTAGCAAGCACTGGATAAGCACTAAGCTGTAATATGGCAAAGTTGAGTTAGCTCCTCTCTGGGCTGGGATTTTCCATGTTTAAGATCAGAAAGCTCCTGAAATTAGATTATGGCCTACAGATGGGCTGCCTGTAGCCCAAAAGTTGTTTTGGACTTTTTCTTTCTTCTTTTTAGAATAGAGAATAACCAAATCATATTAATTTGTATAAAATGTTCTAGTTTTGAGAATTATAGATATTGCCTATTCCAATGAAACTCAAATTAGCAAAAACTGTTTTCCAGTATCATACCAACTTATATTAATAATTTAATTTATATTTAATACAACTTATATTAATATTTATTAACAGGCACTTATGAATCACTAATGCTTTTTATTTTTTTCCTTCCTACAAAAAAAAAAAAAAAAAACAGAAAAACTAAGTGTAAGAACCTGAACAGTCATGAGCCACAAAGAAGTATTTTTTGGTCTCTCATTGTGCAGAATTTATTGGGCTTCATAAAATGCATTTTTATTTTTTTTAAAGATTTTATTTATTTAGGGGTGCCTGGGTGGCTCAGTTGCTAAGCGTCTGCCTTCAGCTCAGGTCATGATCCCAGGGTCCTGGGATCGAGCCCCGCATCAGGCTTCTTGCTCAGCGGGAAGGCTATTTCTCCCTCTCCCACTCCCCTGCTGTGTTCCCTCTCTCGCTACGTATCTCTCTGTCAAATAAATAAAAAAATTTTTCTTTCCAAAAAAAAAAAAAAAAGATTTTATTTATTTATTTGAGAGAGAGATGACAAGAGAGAACACAAGCCAGGGAGCCCAATGTGGGATTTGAAAAAGGTACCATCTAGCACTTTAATTTTAGAAAACTTGTGCCAGGGAAATTATTGCTCAATGACAAGAGGTTTTTCTCAGTTCCAAATAAACAACAACTTTCTATTAACTGATCATTTAGCCAAATTTTAGACAATATCGGTGAATATAAATTCTGGTGTAAACAAAAAAATTTTCTTTTAAGATTTTATTTATTTTAGAGAGAAACAGAGAGAGAGAGAGAGCACACTCTGGGGGAAGTAGCAGAGGGAGGGGCAGAGAATCCCAAGAGGACTCCATGCTGAGCGCAGAGCCATCTCATGACCCTGAGAGCACCACCTGAGCGGAAACCAAGACTCAGATGATTAACCAACTGAGCCACCCAGGTGCCCCAATTTTAGGGTAAATAAAATTTTAAAAAGGGTTTTACATCCTGAAAGTTGGTTATTTAAATAATTAGTATTTATTCAATATTTATACTTAATCTGAAAAATGTAAGTGTATTCCAAATGCAAACTCTATACCCCAGCACCTTTCTTAGGTTTGCTTTCTCCTGACAAGCTCCGAATGAGCTTTATTCAAGTGGTACTTGACAGAAGCTGCCATTAACTACTGTGAATAATAAATATTCCTGCAAAAGAATCTAATATTAATCTCAACTAACCACTTTGCAAACAACGCTGCTACTAGCAATATCCAAAATACCATTTTCAGGATCTAGCACTTTAAGATTCCATATTTTTCGAAGTTGCTTTTGAGATGTTGATAAAAGCCATTCAGAAACTATATTAAATCTAATATATGAGAAAATTATTTTCATGGATATTTAAGTTTAATGAGACTATAGACCAAACGTGAGTGCTAAGAAGTTTGGCTTTTTGCTTGTTTGATTTTTAACTTTGAACTCAAGTAAAAACTCATTTAAACATTAAAAGTCGGGGTGCCTCGGTGGCTCAATCATTAAGCCATCTGCCTTCAGCTCAGGTCATAATCCCAGGACCGAGCCCTGCTTCAGGCTCCCTACTCAGTGGGAAGCCTGCTTCTCCCTCTCCCACTCCCCCTTGCTTGTGTTCCCTCTCTCGTTGTGTCTCTCTCTGTCGAATAAATAAAATCTTTAAAAAAATAAAAATAAAAATAAACATTAAAAGCCACTTCTGTCCCGCAAGAAATAGGGATTGAAACTCACTTGTAAGATAAACAATAACTTCATTTTAGGAAACTCCATCAGTGGATTTTTCTAAAATTACAGATGTGAAACAAATATCTACCTGAAGTTTTTGAAAAAACTAAAGTAGTGTAAACATAGTTTTTTAATTTTTATTTTTAAATAATCTCTACACCCAACGTGGGGCTTAAATGGTACAACCCTAAGGTCAAAAGTCACATACTCTTCTGAGTCAGCCAGATGCCCCTAAACATAGATGTTTTAAGCCATGCATTCTGTTTAATAATGTGTATTTCCGTGGGTGTATTTTAGGTTGTGTTACATCTCTGCAGACGTCCTGCTTCTTTGGGTGAAATTATCCTTTTCCCTAAATGGATTTAGAGAACGAATGAAATATTGCTTGGTCTGAGCATGTGGTAAAGTTCTTTATGGAGAATATAAGCACATACAAATCCAGAGGAGTTGCTGGGATGGAGAACACTGCAAAGGAAGACATGCAGGTACGATCTCCATCTCACACTAAAATAAACTAGGAAAAGGAATAGACAGCTGACATCCTACACCAGCTATTATCTCATGTACTGTTCTTGTCATTGTTGTCATGTAACGGCCTGTTGGAGTCTGCATGTGAGGTCACATTCTTATGGGTATGAGGTCCTCTGAGAGAGGGAATTCCCACGATCAGTCACCTTGAGAAGAGGCTGATCTTGCTTTAGGATACAACCAAGGAGGAGGCTGGTTTTAGATTAGAAGGAAGAAGAAATTCTTTCATCATACTCCAAAAAAGTCCCGTTAGGGAAGATGACCCTTGCATATAGGACATTTCTTTCTATGGCAAAGCCTGGACAGTATCCTAGCAGAGACCCAGACAGGGGATGTAAGGCCCGGAGATGTGGGTTCCAAGAGTAGCCACATATCTCCTAGCTCTCGTAGATTACCCCCCGTTCTGCACTGGCGAGGAGGATCTTGCCCGCAGTTACAACTTGACGGAGGTATGCCCGTGCTTGAGATGCGACGACAGAGAACAGCAGGAGCCAGGGAAACACTGCTGCTGGACAGGCCGCGACTAACTGCAGGGGAATGAAGATTCAACCCTTCCGAGTTAGGAAACCCGATGGTGGCTTAAGCACGGATCACCCAGGGACTTCCGGAAATAGACAAAAATAGACAAAAGACTGAACATTCTGTTGTGAAGCATGATGGCGGCCCAGACCCCATATATTATATTTAATAGAAATATAATTTCAAAAGCTTGTGAACTCAGGGTCATTCTGGTTTTACTGAATATTTAAATAAATATTTTACCATCATATATGGAAATCTCCGCATCTGTATCATCTTTCTTTGCTTTTGATAAGACCCACCTGTAAATAAAGATAAAAGCAAATACGTATCATTAAAACTAAAACCAGCAATTTATAGACACAATGAATATTAGAAATACAACAAAAGATTACCCAAAAGTCACTTCTTATTAAAAAATAAATGCTTAGAAGCTAAATAAAGATGCCCATATAGAATCTTGCAAGGTTAGAGTTAAATCCTATTTGGAATCCACAATTTACTAGTTGCTTGATCATATGTGAGATATACTAAGCCTCAGTTTCCTCACCTATAAAATGGAGATAAAGATAGTACTTACCTACCTACTTGGGACAGTGTCTGCTATATAATAATTAATAAATAGTAACATTTATTTTTTTAACCAATATTTAGGATGGAACAGTAATTTGAATTTGTCATCTGAAATCAGATTAATAATATCTGTCTTTAGGAATGAAGAAATGTCATAAATTTTTACTTTATATTCATAATTCATTTGTATTATTTTCTTTGTATAAACGAATAACTCTTCAAGTTAAACATTTCTATCAATAATAAAAATGCATTAAGGTACGGGTTTACACTGACAAATAAAGTAACAATTTTTACAGTTTTGTAGTAGAGGCAATTTTCACAGGCCAATAACCAATAACTTCAAAAAAGCTAATTAAATCAAAGAAAACATTCTCTTGAATGAATACTCACCCAGCCAACCTTCCACTATCAAAAGTTTCTGTAAAATATACTTCTCCTATAGGTTGAGGTGTCTTATATTTAATCTAGAAAATAGATTTTTTAAAATCTAAAGTTATTCATCTTTGCAAATATTTTAATTAAATAATCTCACTGGTTAAGAACCCAGTATGTAGTAATGCACATATAAGTAAAATAAATAAAAGGTGACATGGCCTCAAAACATCGCATCCTAGTACAGTAAGATACAAGACAGTATCAGAGATACAATGCCAGAAAAAAAATACCGTCTAAGTGCAAACAGAGAATACACTGATTCCTTCTAAAACAGGAGGGATGGGGAAAAATTCTATTAGAGAAGTCCTCATGATACAGCTGACATGGCCTTGAAAGGATCCTAACAGGTGACAATATTTGGGAATACAAATCATTAGAAACAGAGGAAATACCATGATCCAACACATATAAGATAAAACACTTAGCAAGCATGTAGATGAGTTTAAAATTAACTCTTAAATTTCACTATTATATGGTAGAGGATGAGGATCCCATTTTGAGAGACTAGGAACCCAGAGAAGAAAAAGATTGAACAGAGAAAGCACTACAAAGCAAAGTACAGTTTCAAAGGCCCTGTACACATTAGCTGTGGTGATGATGATAATGACATTGGTGGTGGTGATACGTGGTTCTTTGAATCCTCATAAGACTTGTATGAGCAAAACACTATTTTTTTTTAAAGATTTTATTTATTTATTTGAGAGAGAGAATGAGAGAGAGAGCATGAGAGGGGGGAGGGGGAGAGGGAGAAGCAGGCTTCCCGCCGAGCAGGGAGCCTGATGCGGGGCTCGATCCCGGGACTCCAGGATCATGACCTGAGCCGAAGGCAGTCGCTTAACCAACTGAGCCACCCAGGCGCCCAGCAAAATACTATTATTGCACCCATCTTACATCCACTGTAACATGTAATGATAGGAACTCAGGCTGCCTGGCTTCAAAGCTTATACACTTAACTGCTGTGCTCTATCTATAGAACATACGAACAAAACAGTTAAGAGATTAATTTATTGACAAATTATCAAAAGAGAATTTGAACTGATGATGAATGAATAAATTTTGCCTAAAGTAATAGATCAATTTGGGTCCTTTCTGAATCAATCTGTGATTTTATCCGTATGATTTCTTTTCTCAGCCTTTAGAGAAAAGGATGCAGAAGTACTTTTTCTATTCACTGTCTCCACCCCAACCTGATAGTACATTTCCTGTCCATTTAAGGGGGGTGGAAACCAATAATCAAACACAATTCCACATAATTGCTGATGGGTCAAGATTCCACTTCCTATCATTTTTTCAAATATCACCAAATGCAGCTGAAGTGGTTGGTATCTCCCAATTCCTTTGAAGTATTAACCTCCAAAGACCCTTGTAGGAGCTGTACCTAAGTCAATCATCAGCGCTTTGATTACTTACCTTCTGTAGAGTGCATAACTAGGTTTTAAAAGAAATGTCCTTGTAGAGTTTAAACTTTAACAAGAGAAAGAATATTCACCTTAAACAGCCAAACAACACTTTCATTTGCAAATGAAAAACTCTCAAGGTAAGTGAGGTGAAGAAGTCTGTACCAGCGATAGGCTATGGTGCTCAGCCCTTGAATTAGCTGCTATAGCATAATACAACTCATCCATTCTTACCATCAACAAGACTTCTGACAAATTTTCTGATTGTCTCAATATTATCTATGGCTATTCCTCAATGTAAAGGTTCTTCTGGATTGTCAGGATGTACAAAAATCTCTGCAAGGTTTTTCAGACTCCTGTGAGTCACCACCTCAAACCGCGTCTTAACAATGCCGAGCCACAAACACGGGTGAGCCTTATTAAATGCCTACCTCATGATCACTTCCCTTTCTTATTCATGCTCCTAGTTAGCATTTCCTTTCCTCAGGGAAATAAGAACTTACTTTACTTCTAGGAGAACTGCAAATTATACTACCTTATCTCCTATCTGAAGAGGGCTGGCAGTGTGGGAAGAATGAAAACCTTTCTCTTAGATAGAAGTCCATTAGTCCTTCTTCAGCAGTGACAAATTCCTATTCTGATAGTAAAAACCTTCCCCATATTTACTTTGTAATAAAACTGTACTAGGTGCAATGTATAAATTTCTGTAATACATGGGCACTCTAATAGTTGGGGAAAAAACAGTGTTTTTCTATTTGTTTAGAAAATGAATACTGTTAGAACTGAAATGAATCTTAAGAGGTCACTCTCCTCTGTATCCTGTAAAGGAATAACTTACAACTCATTTCTCAATAACCTTACCTCTGAGGAGAGTTCACCTTCATTAACATCAATCTCTGAATTTTCATCAAAATCTTCCATCTCAACACCATCATCCATAAATTCTGCATTAATTGAGATGAACAGAAGACCCAAACATAGCCAAAAGCTTTGGAAATGCATACTGATTACCTGTGAAGTTAAAAGTTATCAGTGAAAAGAAAAGTTGTGAAAAATACGTAAGTACACTTACAAAGGAATAATTTTTCTTTAATACCGCCTTTATTGTAGGATGGCTTTTAAAACAAATCATTGACAAAATTATTTAAATTACACTTTGAACAAATAAAAACACAAACTTCAAATCCCACAGGACACAGATTCTAGAGCTACCCACCTGCCTCTAAAAACAAAGAGCCAAGGAGCAGCTGGGTGGCTCAGTCCGTTAAGCACCTAACTCTTGGTTTCCGCTCAGGTCGTGATCTCAGAGTCCTGAGATCCAGTCCTACCTAGGGCTCTGCTCAGCAAGGAGTCCACTTGTCCCTCTCTCTCTCCCTCTGCCCTTCCTCTGCACATGCGTGCACTCACACTCATAAATAAATAAATAAATAAATAAATAAATAAATAAATAAATAAATAAATAAATAAATAAATAAATAAAATCTTTTAAAAAACAAAGAGCCAAGCATTTAAACCTAAAGATATCAACAACAGTGATTACCAAACTCAAATAATATGTGGACCCCTGGGGTGCCTGGGAGGCTCAGTTGGTTAAGAGTCTGCCTTCAGCTCAGGTCATGATCAATGGGGAGCCTGCTTCCCCCTCTCCTTCTGGCTTGTGCTCTCTCTCACTATCTCTGTCTCTCTGTCTCTCTCTCTCAAATAAATAAAATCTTAAAAAAAAATATGTGGACCCTTTTAAAAGAAAGAAATAAGGATCATGATTCTCAAATGTTTGTTTTTCTATTACAATGTTGCTAAGTACATATAAACATACAACCAGAGTTTCATAATTATGAAACCAAAGTACACTTACATATAAACACAAAAAAAACTAAAGAAAAATAATTTTATCACAATTTAATGTGACAGTCTTTTCATGAATCAAATCACAGCTAAAAGAACAATCAAACTGCAGTCAGGTTGACTAAGTTGGATAACATTCTTTTACATTTATCATAATACTTTGATGACTCAGTAATTTAAACATTTCTCTATTTAAATACTGCAAAATGTCCATTCCTTATTATAACATTACTTGAGCAGAAACCAAATATAATTTGGCTGCTTCCTGGAAGAAAATATAATATGATTTGTATAATTATGTCTTTTTTTTTTTTAAGATTTTATTTATTTATTTGACAGAGAGAGATCGCGAGAGCAAGAACACAAGCAGGGGGAACGGGAGAGGGAGAAGCAGGCTTCCCGCTAAGCAGGGAGCCCGATGCAGGGCTCGATCCCAGGACCCTGGGATCATGACCTGAGCCGAAGGCAGACGCTTAATGACTGAGCCACCCAGGCACCCCTGTATAATTATGTCTTGCTCTATTCCCATTAACATGTTAAAATTCAAGTTTTATTTTTTGGTGCCAATGGCCTTTTAAACACAAAGTAAATGTGGACACCGAAAGAGTGTGGCAGTCCTTGGTTATAAGGTGGGCAGGTGATCCAGATGATCCATAGTATAGTTCTATTACTTTTTTTTTTTTTTTCAGTTACCATCAACATGACAAATTTTTTTAAAAAGTAAATTCTTAGAGGGGCGCTTGGGTGGCTCAGTCGTTAAGTGTCTGCCTTCAGCTCGGGTCATGATCCCAGGGTCCTGGGATCAAGCCCGCAACAGACTCCCTGCTCCGCGGGAAGCCTGTTCTCCTTCTCCCACTCCCCCTCCTTGTGTTCCCTCTCTCGCTGTGTCTCTCTCTGTCAAAATAAATAAATAAATAAAATCTTTAAAACAAACAAACAAAAAAAGTAAATTCTTAGAAAGAACGCTTAGATCTTCCACAAAATATCTATAGCCCCTACATGGGTCTGCTTAAGAAACACTGGATTTATGAGATAAGCAATTTACATCCACCAGAATGGTTATAATCAAAAAGAGACAATAACAAGTGCTGGGAGGATGTGGAGAAATTAGAACCTTTATACCCTGCTGGCAGGAATGTAAAATGATGCAAGTTTTGGAAGACTGTATGGCAGTTCTTCAAAATGTTAAAAATAGAATTACCCTATAACCTAGCAATTCCACTACTAGGTATCTGCCCAAGAGAAACAAAAACAGCTACACAAAACGTAAATATAGATGTTTAAAGAAACATTTTTCATAATAACCAAAAAATAGAAACAACCCAAATGTCCATCACCTAATGGTTAAACAAAATGTGGGCTATCTATACAATAAAATATGATTTACCAATAAAACAGAATGGAGTAATGGTATGTTACAAGATAGATGAATCTCAAAAAACATGCTGAGTGAAAGAAGCCAGTAATAAACCACCACATATTGCATGATCCCACTGAAAAGACACAGGCAAATCCATAGAAACAGAAAACAGATTTAGTGAGTGCCTAGGAAAAGGAGTGGGAAGAAAGGGTTAAGGGGTAATGAAAATGTTCTAAAATTGTGGTTAAAAATGGTTACATAACTCTGTAAATGTATTAAACCCCATTCACTTTCACACATTAAACAAGTGAACTGGAGGTGTACAATGTATTAATAAAGCTGTTTTTAGAAAAGAAACATCAGATTATAAAAAGCTTTCTTCTATATAGTTAGCCCAGATGATTAGAACTCTTCTTTTTTTAATCTCCAATGCCTATATCCCTCATCCATCCACCCACCCCTCCTCTGGTAACCATCAGTTTGCTCTCTATAGTTAAGAATCTGCTTCTTGGTTTTCTCTTTTTTTCCTTTGTTCTTTTGTTTTGTTTCTTAAAATTCCACATATGAGTGAGATAATATGGTATTTGTGTTTCTCTGACTTACTTTGCTCAGCATAATACTCCCTAGTTCTATCTGTGTTGTTGCAAATGGCACGATTTCATTCTTTTTTTTTTTAAAGATTTTATTTATTTATTTATTTGAGAGAGAGAATGAGAGAGAGAGAGCACATGAGAGGGGGGAGGGTCAGAGGGAGAAGCAGACTCCCTGCGGAGCAGGGAGCCCGATGCGGGACTCGATCCTGGGACTACAGGATCATGACCTGAGCCGAAGGCAATCGCTTAACCAACTGAGCCACCCAGGTGCCCCATTCTTTTTTATGGCTAATATTCCTGTGTGTTGTGTGTGTGTGTGTATGTGTGTACACACCACAACTTTATCCATTCAACCACCAATGGACACTTGGGCTGCTTCCACGATTTAGCTATTGTAAATAATGCTGCAATAAACATACGGGCACATATATCCCTTGAATTAGTGCTTTTGTATTTCTGGGGTAAATACCCAGTAAATACCCAGTAGTGCAATTCCTGGATCATAGGGTAGTTCTATTTTAAATTTTTTGAGGAACCTCCATACTGTTTTCTACAATGGCTACACCAATTTGCATTCCCATCAACACTGCAAGAGGGTTCTTTTTACTCCACATCTTTGTCAACATTTATTGTTTCTTGTGTTTTGATTTTAGCCATTCTAACTGGTATAAAGTGATATCTCATTGTAGTTTTGATTTGCATTTCCTTGATGATAAGTGATATCGAGCATCTTTTCATGTCTGTTAGCCATCTGTATGTCTTCTTTGGAGAAATGTCTGTTCAAGTCTTTTGCCCATTTTTAATTGGATTATTTGGTTTTGGGGTGTTGAGTTGTATCAGTTCTCTATATACCTTGTTTACTAACCCTTTACCAGGTATGCCATTTGCAAATATCTTCTCCCATTCAATAGGTTTCCTTTTAGTTTTGTTGTTTCTTTCACTGTGCAGAAACTTTTTTGATGTAGTCCCAATAGTTTATTTTTGCTTTTATTTCCCTTGCCTCAGGAGACATATTTAGAAAAATGTTGCTACAGCCAATGTCAGAGAGATTACTGCCTGTGCTTCCTTCAAGGATTTTTATGGTTTCAGGTCCCACATTTAGGTCTTTAATCCATTTTTAGTTTGTTTTTGTGAATGGTGTAAGAAAGTGGTCCAGTTTCATTCTTTTGCATGTGGCTGTCCAGTTTTCCCAACACCATTTGTTGAAAAGACTTTTTCCCATTGCATATTCATTCCTCCTTTGTTGAAAATTACTTGACTGTATAATTGTTTTCTGTTCTATTCCATTGATCTGTGTCTATTTTTATGCCAGTACCATACTGTTTTAATTACTACCACTTTGTAATATAACTTGAAGTCTGGAATTGTGATACCTCCAGTTTTATTTTTCTTTTTTAAGATTGCTTTGGCTATTTGAGGTCTTCGTGGTTCCATACAAATTTTAGGATTGTTTGTTATAGTTCTGTGAAAACTGCTGTTGGTATTTCAATAGGGGTTACATAAATGTGTCAATTGCTTTGGGTAGAACAGACATTTTAACAATATTTGTTCTTCCAATCTATGAGCATGGCAATGTTTTTCCATTCCTTTGTATCATCTAATTTCATCAGTGTTTTATAGTTTTCAAAGTAGAGGTCTTTTCACCTCTTTGGTTAAGTTTATTCCTAGATAATTTATTGTTTTGGGTACAATTGTAAATGGGATTGTTTTCTTAGTTTCACTTTCTACTGCTTCATTCTTAGCATATAGGAATGCAACAGAAGATTTTGGGTCCTGCAACTTTACTGAATTCATTTATCAGTTCTAGTAGTTTTTGGGTGGAGTCTCTAGAGTTTTCTATATATAATAATATGTCATCTGCACATAGTGAGTTTTACTTCTTCCTTAGCAATCTGGATGCCTTTTATTTCTTTATGTCATCTAATTGCTTTGGCTAGGACTTCCAGTATTCTGTTGAATAAAAGTGGTGAGAGTGGACATCCTTGTCTTGTTCCTGACCTTAGGGGGAAAGCTCTATGTTTTTCACCATTGAGTATTGTGTTGGCTGTAGGTTTTCATATAAGGCCTTTATTATTTTGAGATTTGTTCCTTTCTAGACCTACTTTGCAGAGGGTTTTGTTTTTTGTTTTTTACCATGAATGGATTTTGTACTTCTTCAGATGCTTTTTCTGCATATACTGAAATGATCATATGGTTTTTATCCTTTCTCTTATTGATGTGACATATCATGTTGATTGTTTTATGAATATTAAACCACCTTGCAGCCCAGGAATAAATCCCACTTGACTGTGGTATATGATTTTTTAAATATATTGTTGGATTCAGTTTGCTAATATTTTGTTGAGGATTTTTGCATCTATATTCATGAGAAATACTGGCCTGTAGTTCTCTTTTTTTGTGATGTCTTTATCTGGTTTTGGTATCAGGGTAATGCTGGCTTTATAGAATGAATTTGGTTTCCTTCCTGTGGTATTTTTTGGAATGGTTTGAGAAGAATGGGTATTAACTCTTTTTTCAGTATTTGGCAGAATTTGCCTGCGAAGCCATCTGGTCCTATACTTTTGTTTGTTGGGAGTTTTTTGATTACTGATTCCATTTCATTGCTGGTGCTTGGTCTGTTCAAAATTTTCTATTTCTTCCTGCTTTAATTTTGATAGGTTACACATTTCTAGGAATTTATCCATTTCTTCTAAGTTGTCCAATTTGCTGGCATATAGGTTTTTATAATATTCTGTTACAATTGTTTGTATTTCTGTGGTGTCAGTTGTTTCTTTCCTCTTTCATTGGTAATTTTATTTGAGTCCTCTCTCTTCTTTTTTTTTAATAAGTCTTGCTAGAGGTTTATCAATTTTGTTGATCTTTTCAAAGAACTAGTTCCTGGTTTCATTGATCTGTGATTAGAACCCTTCCTAATGAGATCAAAACTTAAGTGAATATGTGCGCCAGTTAAGCCTTGATTTCTTCTATGGGACACTGGCTATAACACTGAAGTTTACTTTGAAAAATGCATGTTGTTTTTTTTTTAATTGACCAATCTACCAAAATAGGAATATTCTATATTAAAAAGTATGTTAATACCACCCTCTTTATGGACAAAGACAACACAAAAAATGATGTATGCTGTTATTTGTTAGAAGAGTTTGAGCTCCCTGAATCATAATAAAAAGAGGTGTAACTGAGATAGAAAGTAAATTTAAAGAGATCAATTTTTTTATGTTAGTCACCATACAGTACATTAGTTTTTGATGTAGTGTTCCATGATTCATTGTTTCCATATAACACCCAGTGCTCCATGCAATACATGCCCTCTTTAATACCCATCACCAAGCTAACCCATCCCCCTAACCCCCTCCCCTCTAAAACTCTCAGTTTGTTTCTCAGAGTCCATAGTCTCTCATGGTTTGTCTCCCCCTCCAATTTCCCCCCCTTCATTTTTCCTTTCCTTCTCCTAATGTCCTCCATGCTATTCCTTATGTTCCACAAGTAAGGGAAACCATATGATAATTGACTTTCTCTGCTTGACTTATTTCACTTAGCATAATCTCCTCCAGTCCCATCAATGTTGATGCAAAAGTTGGGTATTCATCCTTTCTGATGGCTAAGTAATATTCCATTGTATATATGGGCCACATCTTCTTTATCCATTCATCTGTTGAAGGGCATCTTGGCTCTTTCCACAGTTTGGCTATTGTGGACATTGCTGCTACGAACAATGGGGTGCATATGGCCCTTCTTTTTGCTACATCTGCATCTTTGGGGTAAATAGCCAATAGTGCAATTGCTGGGTCATAGGGTTGCTCTATTTTTAATTTTTTGAGGAACCTCCACACTGTTTTCCAAAATGGCTATACCAACTTGCATTCCCACCAACAGTGTAAGAAGGTTTCCCTTTCTCCACAACCTCTCCAACATTTGTTGTTTCTTGCCTTGTCAATTTTTGCCATTCTAACTGGTGTAAGGTGGTATCTCAGTGTGGTTTTGAATTGAATTTCCCTGATGGCTAATGACAATGAACATTTTTTTCATGTGTCTGTTAGCCATTTGTATGTCTTAAAGAGATCAATTTAACTCAATAACCATAGGTAGGTTTATTTAAATTCTTTTTTACTAACTGGCACAGGAATGAGTACATTTGCAAATTGCTTATGAATTATTAATAATTCTAAAAGCGTCGGTTCTAAAGTTTTAAGAGCCTCCCATGATTTCCATAATATAGTGAAGTGTCTTGCTTGACTCACTATCAATAACATTTAAGTAAAACAGAAATGCATAAAATAATAGCAGTAATAACAACCATTAATATCACTTGTGGCCTACATCTTCTTCTTCAAAATGAACACGCACTTTAGTTTCTTAATAATTAATTTGTTGAAAAAATATATTCTAAGTGCTTTGAGTTCTGGTGTATTGGGCTGCTGGGAAAGTTAAGGGGAAACCAAGCAGGCAGTACTCTACTGGAACCCTATTCTTATTTCATCCAGAGCAATCCCATTCTGTTTTCTATATTATAGTTCTTCCTAACTTTCCTTCAGAAATAAATAATTGACAAAGCTTCAGGAAAAAAGTTTAGAAAATCTTTTATCTTAAAAATCTGAATCTCTAAAGTTCTATGACTATGATCATGCATTTGCATAAAGCAATGCGCTAAATTAATCTCTGCAGCCCAGGACATGAATAAGAAGGCATTATTATTTCCAGTCTATAAACTGAAAACAAATTTAACAACTTGGTCAAAGTCACAGGGGTTGGAAATGTGAAACAAGATCAGAATCTAGATCTGTACATCAATATACCATGCTACCTCATATTTTAATCTTATCCCGTGCATTATTATGTGCTTTTTGATAAAACAACAGAAAGAAATTACAAAAATGGTAACAGCACATACTTTGAACCTCTTGGAAATTTCTCAAATTTAGATTATTAGTATTAAGCTATGAAGATATTTACCCAGAAATGACCATATTACCTTAATACAGAAGTAAAATACTTAAAAATAAACTGCTCTTGGTCACAAACCATTCTGTAGGCAATACAGTTCTATAGATAATAGTCTCCATTTAAAAATTATGTAGGTCAAGGTCATTGCTGCTATTTATTCCTTTTAAATAAGAATCAGAAATACAGACCTAATAGTTTCTGCTTAATTCTTGAGTGCTCTATAATTATTCAGTGATGGACCAGCCGATAACTAAGAATTAAATCATGAAGGTCACAGTATTACCTGTCACACTATGGTGCCAATATGTCATCAGCTCCAAACAAAATTGTGAGGTTTGTCACATATCATTTCTTAAAGGAAGAGGTAAAATATGGCCAGGCAAGGCTGACAATGAGGTAATACTACAAAACACAACTAACTAATTTGTGCAGTTAAACTATTTTTTTTTTAGCTGTGGTAGAATACACAACATAAAAGTTAACATTTAAAACAATTTAACCATTAAATTCAGTAGTGCTAGGTACATTTACACTGTTGTACAACCAATCTCCAGAACTCTTTTCATCTTATAAAACTAAAACTTGATACCATTAAACAACAACTTTCTAATTCTCCCTCTCTCAAGCCCCTGGCAACCATCATTCCTTTATTAGTTCAACATGTTTTTTTGGTAGAGTTTAGGTTTTGTCTACATATAAGATCATGTTATCTATGAATAAATTTTATTTCTTCCTTTCCAATTTTATTTCTTTTTCTTGCCTAATTGCTCCTGCTAGGACTTCTAATACTATGTTGAATAGAAGTGACAAAAACAGGCATACTTGTTTTGTTCTAGTTCTCAGAGGAAAGGTTTTCAGTCTTTCATCATTGAGTATGGTAATAGCTTTTGGCTTTTCATATATGGCCTTTATTATGTTGAGGTAGTTTCTTTCTATTCACAGTTTGTTGAGTGTCTTTATCATAAAAGGGTGTTGAATCTTGTCAAATGGTATTGTTGCATCAACTGAGATGATCATGTTTTTTTTTCCCTCCATTTTGGTAATGGGTTATATTACATTGATTGATTTCCATATGTTAAATCATCCTTGCATGCCAGGAATAAATCCCACTTGTTCATGGTGTATAATCTTTTTTTTTTTTTTTTTTTTAAGATTTATAAGAGAGAGAGAGAATGCAAGCAGGGGGAGGGACAGAGGGAGAGGCAGAGAGAGAATCCCTGCTGAACATGGAGCCCAACACAGGGCTCAATTTCACAACCCTGAGATCATGACCTGAGCCGAAATCAACAGTCAGACACTTAACCGACTGAGGCACCCAGGTGCCCTGTTGTATAATCTTTTTAATGTGCTGCTGAATTCTGTTTGCTAGTATTTTGTTAAGGATTTTTGCATCAATATTCATTACGGATATTGGTCTGTAGTTTTCTTGTAGCTTCTTTGTCTGGCTTTGGTATCGGTATAACCCTACCCTCACAGAATGAGTTTTGAAGTGTTCCTTCCTCTTTAATTATTCAAAACAATTAGAGGAGGACTGATGTTAATTTTTCTTTCAACGTTTGGTAGACTTTATTAGTTAAGCCATATGCTCCTGGTCTTTTATTTGTTGGGAGGTTTTTGATTACTGATTCAATCTCCTTACTGGTTCTAGGTCCTGTTTCATCATGATTTAGTCTTAATAGATTGTATGTTCTAGGAATTCATCCATTTCATTTAGATTATCAAGCTGTTGGCATATAATTCTTCATAATACTCTCTTACAGTCCTTTTTATATCTATAGAATCAGGCGTAATGTCCCCTCTTTCACTTCTGATTTTAGCTGAGTCTTCTTTTTTTTTCTTACTCAATGTAGCTAAAGGTTAGTTAATTTTGTTGATCTTTTTGAAAAACCAACTCTTGGTTTCAATGATTTTCTCTATTATTTATCTACTCTCCATTCCATTTATCTCTCATTGAATCTGTATTACTTCCTTCCTTCTGCTAGTTTTGGTTTTTCTAGTTCCTTAAGGTATAAAGGTAAGTTGTGAATTTGAGATTTTTATTTTTTAATGTAAACATCAACAGCTATACATTTCCCTCTTAACAAAATTTTCACTGTATCCCATTAAGTTTTGGTATGTTGCATTTCTGTCATCTATCTCAAGATATTTTCTAATTTCCTTTTTGGCCTTTTGGTTGTTTATATAAATGTGGGTTTTTCTGTTTTCCTTCTGCTACTGATTTCTCACTTCATTACATTATAATTGGAAAAAATACTTTGTATGATTTCAGTTTTTAAAAATTTATTAAGATTTGTTTTTTGGACTAATATATTGTCTATCCTATAAAATATTCCATGTGCACTTAAGAAAAATAATGTATTTGAATCAATATTCATCAGTGATATTGGTCTGTACTTTTCATGTAGTGTCTTTGCCTGGCTTTGGTATCTGGGTAATACTGCCCTCACAGAATGACTTTGGAAGTATTCCCTCCTCTTCGATTTTTTGGGAGAGTTGGAAGAAGATTGGTATTAATATTTATTTCAATTGATTGGTATTAATTTTTCTCTCTGTCGTTAGATGGAGTGTTCTATATAATATGTCTATTCAGTCCAATTGGTATATAGTGTTGTTCAAGTTTTCTGTTTCCTTATTGATTTAAATGGTTGTCCTAAGTTATGCATGTTTAGTGCAGCAAGAATTTGTTTATATGGTATAAGGTAGAACATTTAATGCTAATGCTATCCCCCCTTCCCTGCTTACAAACATATAAAAGCTAGCAGGTCCAGGATTCTAAGCTTCCTATGTATTCCTTACTCCACAAGATTGCTGAAATCACCAAATATCATTTGTGCCTTCCTGAGGAAGAAGAGAGGCACTGGAGAAGTACATCCATTTTCCTGTATCTTTGATCTCGTGTATGTTCTTCGCACTGCTTCTGGGCTCAGTCAATAACAAGTTAAAGTACAAGTAACTTTGGCCAAGTATGAGATACCATTCTCGCTAATATCTGAAACCAAGACCAAGCAGCCCAATCAACCTCAAAGAGTTTCACCAACATCACCTACAAGCCCTCTTCAATCTCCACTGTGAGCCCACAATCACAAATTATAATGTGCAGCTCGTTTACTGGTACTGAAGTAATGCTCACTCCCACATCAAAGGTAGCTGGAGCACTAAAAGGAAAGACAATCACAGGATACCCAATAATTGTAAAGTGCAAGAGAGATCGCTGGCTGATCACCAAGCTCTTTTGTCTTTTTCCAGGGGACATGACTGGATTATATTTCCTTTGGAGTTAGGTGAGGCCCCGAAAAGCCAATGATGTAGGTATAGGCTGAGTCTGAGGGCCTGAGAGCCAGGAAAGCCAATGATGTAGGTGTAGTCTGAGTCTGAAAGCCTGAGAGCCAGGAAAGCCAATGATGTAGGTATAGGCTGAGTCTGAGTCTGATCTAAGTTTCAGTCTGAGCCAGCAGGCTCCAGACCCAAACACAGCCAATTATTCAGCTTGAGTCCAAAGACAGAAAATGACAGAAGTGCCAGCTCTGACAGTCAGGCAGGAGGAATTCCCTCTTCCTCACTGGAGGGTCAGCCTCTCAGTTCAATTCAGGCTTTCAATGGATTGGATGAAGGCTACCTGCACCGGGGAGGGCAATCTGCGTTACTCAGTCTATCACTCAAACATTAACCTCATCCAAAACCACCCTCACATACTCACCCAGAATAATGTCTAAGTACCTGGGCACCTCGTGGTTCAGTCGAGTTGATACATACAACTAACCGCCACAGCCACCCACTCCTCCAGAATCCACTCTGGCAGCCAGAAACTGTGTTAGGTCTCTGGGATATTTTCATTTTCTATTTATTTGAGCATTACCTTAACTAACACATACTTTTGACTAAAACCCAGTATTTTTTTTTTCTAAGTCAGAGAAACCTAGAAACAATGAAAAGACCTCAAGCAATACAACAAAAAGTAGAGAAAGAACCATAACAGCAGAAATAATAATTGAAAATGCAACTTTCTGGCAGTTCAGACACCACAGTACTATAAAACATTCCAAGGATCCTGGATCTGATCCTATAAAGTGAGAAACTACTGAAGTTCTGAGATTAATGAAAGGAACAGAGCTGAAGTCCTGGATATAAAAGTATTATTTGAGTTATACACTGAAGTCATTTTCAAAATCATGTTTATATAAACATTAGAATGATATACTTACTTACGTATTTAGGGTTTATGCTACCTCTGCATAGTTCCAAAAGAATAGCTTAAGGCATCATGCAAAACACAAAACAGACAAAAATATAAGCCTGCTGAGGACTGGAACTCCTTCTCATTTCTGTATTCACAGTACCCAAGAGTGCTGGCACATGATGAATCGGAACAGAAACACGTTTATAGAATGAATGAATGAATGAATGAGTGCCTAAGTGAGAGGGAAAAAAGGGAAATAGATGTTACTAAGCAACCAACTGGAATGAGTTTGTTGTTGAGGAGCACTGCAGCAATAAATTTAGTGAAGGGTTTCTACTCACTTAGAGAAAAGCCAGAAGTAAAGGGAGTTTTCACTGTCTACAAAAGTCTACAAGATCCTTAAAGAGAAAAATCCTATTTTAGAATTAACAGCTAGAAAAATTTATGCACTAAATCCTTATATAATAGATGTCTGTAACTACTGTTTTGAGAGAAAAATAGTTATGTAAATACTTCTAACACTGGCCCTCTAAAGTTTGTAAGGACATTGGTAAAACTAACACAATAAAAGCACTTATATAGAGAGGAGAAATAATGGTCTAGAAAGTTTGCATTTTATGATCTAATTTAATATGGGAAAAATAATCATATTTTTAAATTCTACTCTACATCTATGAAGAAACATCTCTTATTATGAATTATTTCAGAATCTTGTTACAGACAGACTGCATTTTAACAACCCAATTCATAATTTGCTAGAAAAGATAGTAAACAGAAAAATCAGATTAAAAGGTTTTATGTTACCACATCACAAAATAAAACAGGACAGATTCTCACCAGAATTAGAGGGCATTCTGTGTAGCACATAGAAAATTCACTTTGAAGGATCACAGAAAAATCCAAGGTGGAGAGGTAGGAAACAGTGGCATCTCAGAAGGCAACCTTCTTCCAAAGATGCTGCAAGACTCCATTTGAAATGCAGCCATTTTCTCACAAAAGAAACTAGCATGCTTCAGAATGAACTGCACCAGGGATTTGTTAATTTCATGATGGCTATGTGTCCAGCAATTCAGGGGAAGTCAGCCAGTAGATATTAACATTCATCATTCACAAATTCGTTTAACAAATATTTATGATTGCCAATTACATGCCAGGAATTATGTCAGACACTGAATTTACCATAATTAGTGAAACATACATAGCCCTTGATCTCAAAGAGCTTATAGTCTAGGATGGAAAGCCAACACTGAAAAATTAACCCAGGTATTACATGTAAACCATAGTAAGTGACAGAAAAGTAAGTTCGTTCTAAGAGTTGGTAGTTGGGGAACTGAATTTACATGGTAGGGGAAAGATCAGAGGAAGCCTCCTTGAGAAAGTTACATTTAAAGTGTGATGCAGGGGCGCCTGGGTGACTCAGCTGGTTAAGCGTCTGCCTTTGGCTCAGGTCATGATCCCAGAGTCCAGGGTTTGAGCCCCACATTGGGCTCCCTGCTCAGCGGGGAGTTTGATTCTCTCTCTCCCTCTGCCGCTCCCCCTGCTTGCGCTCTCTTCTCTCAACTAAATAAATAAAATCTTTAAAAACAATTTTTTTAAAAAAGAACCAAGTGTGATGCAAAGGCGAGAAAGGAGTGATTTCCCTAGCCAAGGACAAAGCAAGCAGCACTGATGGAGGAACTGAAAGAGGAAGAGTGGAGCAAAAAGAGTAAGAAGTGCTGTACCGAGTACACACTGTTTTGCAAACACATTAATTCCAATCTTTGCAGCACTCTGGGGTGAAAGTATTGGCATCCCGTTTATATACAAGGAAAGTGTATTCTTACTCAAGAATACAGAGTGCTGCTAAATTGAGGGGGAAAACTCAAAGTTTGGTCAAATTTCAGGCTATACATTCCTTTTATTAAGGCTCTAAGGTTAGAAGGTTTAATAATTTAATCCTCACCAAATGGGATTAAAGTTCTAGGTCTATAAAATATAAAGTTAAATATTTTATATTCCATCCTTTAGACATACATTCCAGTTTCTGTGGGTTTTATATTTGAAAAGCCATACTTCTATGTGTATCCAAACTACGACTTATGCACATATATATAGTTAGTTTAAATGGCTTTTAAAATCTTTCTAGCAAAGCTTTTAAAGCAATTTAAGGTTATATAAAAATATGAAAACCAACATTAGTATGATCCTTTAAATTCTACAGAGTACTTACATAAATTTCAGCATATTTAAGAAGATAACTGGCTTACTATTGGAACTATAATGATCACATATTAGATAACATAAATGTTTCTAGATATCTCCTCTCTTTAACGAAAGCTAGAAAGAATGTTTTCATTAATTGTTAATACTTCTAATTTCCTATTGTAGACAGAATAATGACCCCCCAAAGATGTTGGCACCCTAACCCTTGGGTCTTATGAATGTTACCTCACATAACAAAAGGGGCTTTAAAGACGGAACTAAGGTGGTTACTTAGCTGACCCTAAAATAGAAGGAATATCCTGGATTATCTAGGTGGGCCCAATACAATTACATGCGCCCTTAAAAGTAGAAGAGGAAGTCCGTGAGAGATGGGTAGAAGAGATATGAAGAGCGAGAGGGACTCCACCCACCAGACAGACCTTGAAGACAGAGGAAGGGAGCCATGAGCCAAGGAATGTGAGTGGTCTCTAGAGGCTGAAAACAGTCCTCAGCGGACAGTCCTACTGAACTAGAGAAAATAAATTTGTATTGCTTTAAGATGCTACATTTGTGGTAATTAGTTATGGCAGCCATGACAACTAATACTTTTATTATTCCTGAGCTCCTTGATTATAGCTTCTTTGAAACCGTTGCTACAAACAAAGTCTTAGCTGATAAGTACAATAACATTTTTCTATTCTATTGCCTTACTGCTCCTCCTGACTGCCTCCTTCTTGGAACCATCTCCTCCCTTGGTTTTCTTGTCACCATTCCTGATTCTTTTATTTTATTTTTTTAAGATTTTGTTTGTTTGAGAGAGAGAGACACAGCAAGAGAGGGAACACAAGCAGGGGGAGTGGGAGAGGGAGAAGCAGGCTTCCTGCGGAACAGGGAGCCCGATGCGGGGCTTGATCCCAGGACCCTGGGACCATGACCTGAGCTGAAGGCAGTCGCTTAACCAATTGAGCCACCCGGGTGCCCCACCATTCCTGATTCTTGATTCTCTTCCTTTTCTCTGCCTTGTGCACAGGCACTTTCTGCAATCTTCTGTAAATGTTGCTATTCCTTAGAGTTCTGTCCCCAGACCCTCTTCTCACAAGACATATACTCTTGGCTTCTACCTATAAAAGCTAGCCAGGGACTCACAAATCTTATCCACAGCTCAAAAGTCACTCAATTTCAAATCACTATCCATCTTCAAGGATATCCCAAAGCTTCTCCTAATTTGAACTTAGTCTTTCCTCCCAAACCTGCTTCTCTAGCTCCTGAACACTCTTCCTCCATTAACTAACTGTACCTCCAGTCAAGTAAACCGGTCAAGTTACTTTGCCATTATCTTAAGATTATTCTTTCTCACGGATCCCTTATGTCATTGGTAGCTGAACACACTTGGGCATTTCTTAAATGTCTTGTTCTATCCCCAAGCCATAGCCTGATTTAGGAATCTATCATTTCTGAAGTAGATTAGCAAACTCCCACTTTGCCTCTTCACTTCCAGTCTTGCCAATCTCTAAATCTTTCCTCCACCTTCTCTCTAGCATGAGTTTTCTAAAACAAGTCTTATTTTATTGTTTATAAAAATGTACAGCAGCTCTCTGCAGTTCTCAGCATAAATTCTGTCCTTTTAAGACTCATTTATTTCACTCTCTTCAACATTCACCTATGTAATACATTAATGCTATTCTGTATGCTGTATCTTATAACCGAGATGCCTTTCTGCTGTTCATTTCCAATGGCTGACTGAGGACTCACCCAACACTGGTATGCCTCAAAAGTACAGTTTGAAAATCACTATTTTTAAAGTTTTAGTTGTCCTGCAGTTTCAGGAGGAACTCAACTACAGAATGATATAATAGAAAGTACACTGAACTTGGCACCATCACACCAAGCTCCTAGTTCTATTATTAAAAAGGCAAGAGGTTAAAACTGCCTGGGGCTTGTTTTTTCATTTGTCAAGTGAAAGGGTCAAACTAGATGATTTAAAGGTCCATTAAAATTGACAATTCTAACTTTCTAATTAAGAGCACTAAAACTTACTAGGCCCTGAAAAGCAGTAAGGCTAACTTATAACACTGTTCAATTTCTAGAGATCCATCAACATACTTACATGGTTCATACATAATAATTAACTTTATCAACTAGATAATATAGATTATCTTGCTCTAAGGCTTTGGGGATAGGTCTAAATGGTATTGGAAGATCAAACCAACTAAACGTGAAGGCAGAAATGTAAAGCGAAAAAAGGCCAATTTACAATTACCAAAGGAAGGCTACCTAGAGTGATTAAATGACCTAGAGTGATGTAAAAATTTTAAAAGCAAGCAAAATCTTAAGACTAGATCAGGGCTTTTTTTTTTTTTTTTAAAGATTTTATTTATTTATTTGAGAGAGAGAATGAGAGAGAGCACATGAGAGGGGGGAGGGTCAGAGGGAGAAGCAGACTCCCCGCCGAGCAGGGAGCCCGATGCGGGACTCGATCCCAGGACTCCAGGATCACGACCTGAGCCGAAGGCAGTCGCTTAACCAACTGAGCCACCCAGGCGCCCAAGATCAGGGTTTTGATGGCTTTAATGAACCAAAAAGTTTCAAAACAAATTAACTTTTTTTCTAATTTGAGACTTCCCATGGTCACTTTCTCTCCCCCCCTTCTGAGCTTTGTTGCCACTTGCTTTTTTTTTTTTTAAATCCCAAGCAAATGCCTCCTCCTTGTTGCTCGGGCGTTGCTATAAATAAAATCAGCTAAAGTGTCCGACTGATCGTAAACAGGTTTGGGGCGATAATGAGTCTATAGTAATTAGGGCTTCAGTGGATTCAACCCAACCCTCCCGCTCCCTCCCTGGCGGCGCACACCGGGCTCCAGGCAGCGCATCTAGGGAGTGGCCACCCTGCTAAGATGGTTGGGTCTCTTCGCCTTCAGAGAGGCGGGGACTGCGTAAGCCGAGCCTTTTTAGGTTTTGTTCACGTTTTCGTGCAAACTGCGAGTGGGGTGAGCTGCGCCCAGACACTCCCCGGCCCTCCGTACACCCCTCGGGAGCGCGCGCCGGGGCTCGAGCTTGGAACGGGGCTGAAATGGTAACCGCTGGAGTAACGGACTCGGCTCCCTGGGGCCGCTCAAGCCCTCGGGGACAGGTCGGGGTGGAGAAGGCACCAGCCTTCCCCGCGCCCCAGCCCCAGCCTCAGCGCAGCGGGTGGACCCAGCAGCTCCGGAGGACCCAACGGACCCGGCGTGGCACCAACTCCCCCCACCCGTGGCTGGCTTTCCTCCTCCCGAGGCCGGGAGAGCGCACCCAAGAACCTCGCTCGGGGCACCTCCATCCCCGAACTCAAAAGCCAGCCCCTCACCCGGCCCCAACCTGTTCAGCCTGGCGGGTCGCCAGAGAAAGGGGTGCGGCCAGGAATCCCCGCCCTGGGCGTGGAAGCAATGACTCTCATTCCTTACCCTAGCCCGAGCGCGAAGAGCAGCAGGGAAGTGGCCTACTGCCCACGCACCTGTCCGGCGGGCCCGTTTTCGGCAGTGGCAGCTCAGATGTCCGAGTCGCTGCCACTTGGTCCCCGCACTTCCCCAGACCAATCCGCCGGCGGCCGCTCAGCAGCGACTGCTAACCGCGCATGCGCGTGCGGCCGCAGGCGGGGAGCAGGCGGTGGCCGGAGGCGCGGGCCGCGCGCACCTGAACCCAGGGGCTCAACCGCCGCGGAGGGGCGCTGCTGGGCGAGGCCTGCCCTGAGCTGCGGAGCCCGCCATAAAGCGCGCCCTTGGGGCTCGCGCCAGCTCCGCCGGCCGGTTGTGGGGTGGACGGGTCTCCTGGACCGGGAGGGCACGATTTCCTCATTAGCCCGAAGACTTTCTCCCCACGAGGAGCACTTGTCCTCTGCATTCAGAGGGGGTCCGCCTGCTATTGCGCATAAATGGGTCCTGAGTTTTATATAAATCACGTTTCTGAACAGTGCCCACTTAGTACCCCAGGCTTTTCATAGAATTCTATATGTTAAGAGACGAGAAGTCGGGGCGCCTGGGTGGCTCAGTCGTTAAGCGTCTGTTTTCGGCTCAGGTCATGATCCTGCGGTCCTGGGATCGAGCCCCGCATCGGGCTCCCCGCTCGGCAGGGAGTCTGCTTCTCCCTCTCCCACTCCCCCTGCTTGTGTTCCTGCTCTCGCTGTCTCTCTCTCTGTCAAATAAATAAATAAAATCTTAAAAAAAAAAAACACGAGAAGTCATTGTGATCCTCGGGGAGGCTTCCTATTCCGTGTGGGTGTGTATGATAAATATAGATCTATTAAATGTTGACATAATAAATACATTTTCTTTCCGAAATACTATTAGTAAGAATTGGTAACATTTATTGCGCTCACTGTACTCTAGGGACTTTACATTCATGATTTCATTTAACCATCACAACAACCCAGGTGAAGGAACTAAAGATAATTACTTGCCCGAACCTTTGATTAACAAATAGGGCTCAAATCCAGGTCTGTCTCTCCCAGAGCCTGTACTTTTAATCAACACACCAAAAATAAAAATATAGCACAAAGGTAGGATTGAATCATAAGCTTCTTTGCCCCACTGATGGTTTACCATGCAGCTTTCTCTAATATTTTATAGTAAATCTTGACTGATTTTGAATAGCTGGGATGTATGGTAGGCATATGTTTAACTGTTTAAGAAAATGCTGAGCTGTTCTACGTTCCTACCAGCAATATAGTATGAGAGTTCCAGTTATGCTACGCTTTCACCATTGCCTGGTATGGTCAGTCTTAACCCTTCCAGAGGTCGATCAATGATGTCTCGTTGTGGTTTTATATATATATTTCTTTAAGATTTATTTATCTATTTGGGAGACAGAGTGAGAGAGAGTGCGAGCAGGGGAAGGGGCAGAGGGAGAGAGAGAGAGAATCTCAAGCAGACTCCCTGCTGAGTGCCCAGCGGACATGGGGGGATCTCAAGACCCTGAGATCATGACCTGAGCAGAAATCAAGAGTTTGTCGCTCAAGCCACCAAGCCACCCAGACGCCCCTCACTGTGCTTTAAAATGCTATGTAGTTTTCTTATATATTACCAAATCTCCTCCTTAGGAGTTATATCATTTTTTATCCCCATTAACAGTGTATGAGAATGTTTATTTCCACATAACCTCACCCAACAGAATGCGCTGTCAAGCTTTTGGGATCACAATAAAATTGTAAGTTAACTTAGGAAGAACTAACATCAGATGTCCTATCCAAGAAGAGAAAAGCCTATTTGCTTGAGTCTCTTGAATCTTTAAGAGTGTTTTACAGCTTTCTTTGTATAGGTTTTGCACATTTATCTTTAGATCTTCATTGAAATTTACATACACAAAATACCATTCCTTTAAAGTTTACAATTTGATGAATTTTGACAGGTGTATATACCTCTGCAACCACTTCCTCAATCAAAATACAGACTACTTCCATCACTTCCAAGAGTTACCTGGTTTTGTACATTTCTTCTTAGGTTTATTCCTAAATATCTTTTTCACTGCTATTATAAAAGAGGTTTTCTTGATCATCATATATTCTAAGGGTTTATTATCACTTTTAAGAAGTTACTCCTTTTTGAATGCTAAACCTATATCCTGAGATCTTGCTGAATTATTTTATTTAAATTAGTTTTGTGATTAAGTCCCCTAAGTTTTTCCACATATAGTATCATGCTATCTTCAAATAGAACTTTATTTTTTATTTTCCAATTCTTATGCCTGTAATCGTTTTTTCTTATCAAATTTCATTGGTTAACCTTGCCAGAACAAGGTAACAGTCCTGGAGACAGTGGGGATCATTTGCTCTGTTTCTGATGCTAGTAGAAATGCCTCCAGTGTTTCCTCATTAAATAAAGAACCATTTTTAGAATTGAGGTATCTATGACTGTCAGAGTTAACAAATTAAAATACAAGACATTCAATGAGATTCTAATTTCATAGAGACAAATAATTTTTAGTACATATATTTTTCATATATGTTTATCTGGCCCTTAATTTTATCATGTTAAGGTATCCATTCGTTGTAATTTTAATATTCTTTTTTTTTTAAAGATTTTATTTATTTATTTGAGAGAGAGAATGAGAGAGAGAGAGCATGAGAAGGGAGAGGGTCAGAGGGAGAAGCAGACTCCCCGCTGAGCAGGGAGCCCAATGCGGGACTTGATCCAGGGACTCCAGGATCATGACCTGAGCCGAAGGCAGTCGCTTAACCAACTGAGCCACCCAGGCGCCCTGTAATTTTAATATTCTTATAGAAAATAAGTGTTGCATTTTTCTGTGGAGGTAATCACATTTTTCTCCTTAGACCTATTAGTAAGAATCCTACCCAGATCCTTGCACTCCTGGTATCAAAAAACCAGGTCATGGTATGTTGTTTTTTTCATGTGGCTTAGGAATTTCTAGTATCGCATTTAAGATTTTTGCCTCAATCATCATAGATGATATAGGTCTGTGGTTTTCTTTTTTGTTCTATCATTATTAAGACCAGGTATTCATGTTATACTTACATCACTAAAAGAATTATTAGTAAATTTTCCATTATTTGCTATACTCTGAAACAACTTTAAAACACTGGGACTGTTTTCTCAAAGTTTAGTTAAGTTCCCTTGTGCAATCATCTAGGCCTAATGTCTCTTTGTGCTTGTTATTTCTCAGTAACTTTATTTCTTCAATGAAAATTCATTCGTTTATGCTTTCTGCCTCTATTCACATCAATTTCAGTAAACTGAATCCTCCTAAGAAATCTTCATTTTTATCTGGGCTTTTAGAAAGAAAACTAATATTGGCAAAACAAACACCAGCTCATATAAACTTCCTCATAATTCATTGCCTATGACTGGCTATTAATAACATAGCATCTAAAAATGTAATTAGGAGGAAAAAGGTAATTAAGGGGAAAAACATAGTAAGATAGTTTTCATGGGAAAATGCTTGCCCAGATTTAGCTCCCATTATTTGTTCGTATTTGCTGCAACTCTGCCACAGAGTGGAAGGTCCATTTAAGAGTATACAACAAAACCCAAGTTATTGTTACACACCTATGTTGGTAGAGGGTTAACTCCCATTTACCCAAGAATGTAGTCACATTTGCTATTACTACTAATATTAGTAATATTACCATATTATGGTAGCTTGTTGGTAGCTTATCTCAATACTTGAGAGAATCTCACTTATCATGTCTCCAAAGTTTGCAGAGCTTCTATTTACTACAAAAGTAGTGTGTGAGGGGGAAAAAAAAAGATTTCGGTAGGATCTTGTCTGAATGTGGTTTCTACAAACTCATCTGCTATACTGAGTCAGTGACATAAATATATCAAATGCTTTCATCTGAATGCTTGAAGAAAAGTGATTTTAACAGTGAAATCACTCTGAATGCAATAAAACAAATTCCCAAACCAAGCAATAAGCACTATTTGCTCTGCTCTATCCCAGATGGGTGTCAGGGGTTCTCCAAATTGCCCCTTTCTCATACACCTCAGACCAGAGACCACGGGTGGTGAGTGAAACAGTCCAAACATTCAGCATTTGGGCAGTCGGGATGGGGATAAAAACCGGCGGCATCTCTCCTGCCTGTACTATGAACATTTTCTGGAAATGCTTTGTGCTATCAAATTCTCTGTCCTGGAATCATTTCATTAAGGACAGCAGTTATTGGGGTTGAATCTTTAACGCTGTTCTTCAATTTCTTTCTTTTTTTTTTTTTTTCATTCTAGCATCTGCCACTCTCAGAGTACTTCAGTCCAAAATTTAAGTCAAACTAAAAATTTTTGTAGGGGCTCCTGGGTGACTCAGTCGGTTAAGCATCTGCCTTCGCCTCAAGTCATGATCTCAGGGTCCTGGGATGGAGCCCTGCATCAGGTTCTCCGCTCAGCAGGGAACCTACTTCTGCCTCTCCCTCTGCTGCTCCCCCTGCTTGTGCTCTCTGTGTGTGTCAAATAAATAAATAAAATCTTAAAAAAAATAATCAAAAAATTTTTGTAACAGACATGTAATGTCTTTTCTTCTTCTCTCCTCCTTCCCCCTGGCTTTACTGAAATATACTTGACATATTGCTTCTTCTTTTCTAAAAGGGGAGAATGAAATAGACACATGTGAACAGTTCAACTTTCATATTCTCCTTATATGTTGGTATGCGACGCAGTTCAGACTGAGGTAAATATGTAAAGTTTTGGCACTCAAGGATGGATAATACAGCTAGCAGTATAAAGTATGATTTCCATATTTTATTGAAAAATCAGAAGGAAGAAGAAACATCTCTTATTATTTCCCAAAATAAATAAAGTAAAACTCAACAGAATAACAAGAAGGATAGGGGAGTTTAAGAGACTTCTCTAAGAAACTGATAGATCATTCAAGCAGACAAATTTGTAAGAATTTAAAAAACTTGAATAAGTAAATTAAAAAGCCTGATGTAAGAGAATACTGCACCCAATAAATAGAATTTATTTTAAGAAGACATTTTTAAAGCACAAAACTAACATTTATAAAAAACAAATGAATGCAACGTATTTTAAAGGGAGTGTACAGAGACTATAGATTCTTTTCAAATTCACATGAAACATTAGAATTCATAACAATTCTCAAATATTATCACACAGATAAAATTCACTAACATCAATGTATTTAAATAAGAAATCAACAGTAAAAGGCGGCAAAAACCAATATATTTGAAAAAAAGGAAAACACTCCCAAATAACCCATGAGCTAAAAAGGTAATAAGAGAAATTATAAATCTTTAGAACTGAATGACTATCAGAATACATAAATATCAAGAGGTTGGTAATCAGCTCAAATGGCACTTAGGCATAAGTTTATAGTTTTAAATGAATTTTTTTAAAAGAAAAGAAGATACTGTGGCACTGCCAGACACAGGCTTGCTTGTAATTGTGCTTTCTACTACTTTAGATGTCCTACAAAATGGGTAAGAACATTTGCCAATTTACACAGAACCTGTCTGTGACAATGGCAAGTTTCTAAACTTGTAGCTATTTACTGAGATTATGTGATAGCATCACTATCTAAGTCAATAAAATATATTTCTTAATTTCAAAAACTTACCTGCCTTTACTATTTTTAAACTAAATTGTAATAGTAATGGTACAAACATCATAAACAAACATTCTAATTTTTCTTGACATAAGAGGTAGTTATTAATACTTTCAAGCCTAGTAGTTTGTTTACTGTTTTCTCCTCTTCAATACAATTTTCATTATTATCATTTCTGAAAAATGCCATGAGAAAGCAAGGTTATCTGAGGTTCCAAGGTATTACAGAGTTTTTTCTTGTTATGCTTATTATCTTCGTATTTTCTGAAATAAAAACAAGAAACCTGTAACATCTAGAAATAACATTAATTCACAAGGATATAATTATTTTCATGAAGATTTTTGATAACGTTCTTTCCTTATTCTATCCTTTTGACCACGCTTTCCCCTTATAAGTAGAGAAGATAATTTTACATTGGTGAAAGACACGATTCTTAAGATGTATTAGACAATATCAGTTTTAATATTGTCCTGGTGTTAAAATTTTTGGAAGTAGACTTCCGTCCCTGGGATACCTGGGAAGTCTATATTGTTGGATAATCATTTAAGCCAACAAACTGTTATAGATAAGGTACAGATATTTTTAAACATTCACTTTATTTTTATTTTTATAATTTAAAATATAAATATTGAAAAGATTTAGGATAACAAAGTAAAGACATAATAATCTTTTAACACTAATATATGAAAGAAAATCAGAGAGTAATATAAAATTAGAACTGGAGAAATTTTGCTGTGAATATACTATGAGTACTACATTTCATATGAAATTAGTTTTGAATTTCTTGTTAGTCAAAGGGAACAAAAATATCCATAATGGGCAAAAGGAATCATGACAATTCTTTGGGAAAGAGTATCTTTTTTCTAGCTCCAAATTCTAAGAGAAAGTTGTCACATGTATCTTTACATAGAAAAGAAACATAAAACTTGAAATAACAGTTTTGAAGAAAATGCAAATATGCCATATATCATTCTTTAATAAAAGTCAAAAGCATAAACTCAAATAATCCAGTTAAAGCATTTTGATGGGAAATATCCATCTACTTCTTTCCCTCCATCACCTCCAATTAGGCACCTCCAGATTTAGCAACAGCAATAAAACAAATGGGTAATACATACACACCAAAAAAAAAAAGTTATTTTTTAACTAAATTCGAGGTTAAGTGGGATATCCTGTATTTTATCTGGTAACCCTACTTCCAACACCTCGAAACACCCCAGTACGCTGTAGTAAAACAAAAATAACTTTTCATGTAGGATGAAGCACTAGCAAATTATAGAAACACACTATTCGCTTGCTTATCAGCAGAAAAGCTTTATCTTTTTTAAAGATTTATTTATTTATTTGAGAGATAGAGCGCGGTGGGAGGAGGGAGGACAGAGGAAGAGGAGAGAGGGAGTCCCAAACAGACTCAGCGCTGAGTGTGGAGCCCGACAGGGGGCTCAATCCCACAACCCTGAGATGATGACTTGAGCCAAAACCAAGAATCAGACGCTTAACTCACTGTGTCACCCAGGTGCCCCAAAACTTTAATTACTTTGAGTTTTCAGAAATTATTCATACAGAAATATTTGTTGTTTCTAAAAGAAATTTTTTATTTTATTACAGATTTAGGACATGAAATGATAAAGAACATTTAAACTGATGACATAGGCAAAATTTTTAAACTTAAAACCTAGAAAATTTATCACTAAGACAAGTTTTTCGTTTATTAAATTATTTTTAACTACAAGCTAGATGAATAGAAATAAACCAAACTATTTTTTCTCCTTAATGAGCTATAGAAAATTTATCTTGCATTTTAAAAAGTTTTATGAGGGGTGCCTGGATGGCTCAGATGGTTGGGCGTCTGCCTTCGGCTCGGGTCATGATCCCGGGGCCCTGGGATGAGCCCCACATCAGGCTCCTGGCTCGGCAGGGAGCCTGCTTCTCCCTCTCCCCCTGCTCATGCTCTCTCTCTCTGTGTCTCTTTGTCTCAAATGAATAAATAAAATCTTCAAAAAGAAATAAAAATAAAAATAAAGTTTTATGAGAAGTGTAATATATAATTTAACTGATTAAGGAACAAATTTTACATAAAATTTTTTTAAAGACTTAAAGAAATGAATATTAAGGAAAGCGTAGCAACACAAGTGTTGCTAGTTGGACCTGGTTAAAGAAAAAAGGGTGACATTTATCTCGATGAAGTCATGAATGTAAATTTTATTCTACCTAATAAAATTAAAATTTGAGGGGCTCCTGGGTGGCTCAGTCATTAAGCATCTGCTTTCGGCTCAGGTCATGATCCCAGGGTCCTGGGATCGAGCCCCGCATCGGGCTCCCTGCTCCGCGGGGAACCTGCTTCTCCCTCTCCCACTCCCCCTGCTTGTGTTCCCTCTCTCGCTGTGTCTCTCTCTGTCAAATAAATAAATAAAATCTTTAAAAAAAATTAAATTAAAAATAAAATTAAAATTCATAAAAAGTTGAAATGTAATATCCGAACTCTTGGTTCTAGGTGGTGGACAGCTAGACCCCACCGAAATGATAGGAAATGAGCAGAAAAGATGTAACTCCAAACAACGTAAAGAATGGAGGGGGCTCTCAGCTGAGGAGACATTTAATCAAATTAGCGAGACATATAAATCTGATGGAAGAGTGGGGACTGACAGCGGAGCTGAGAAATCTGTGACCTCAGCACCAGGAACAGGGCTAGAATGGAGAGAGCAAATTCGATGAACGATGGGAGCCAAACTAGGGCTAAACCTAGAGAAGGAAGTGGGTCTGTGTGAGGAGTACCCACAGCCCACAAAAGTAGCAAGGACTTTACGTCCCAGGCAACTCATATACAGACTCTTCTCTAAGGAAAGCTGGATGTGCCACCTGGATGTAACCAGCTCAGGCAGTGCATGAACTAACGCCCCAGAACAAAACTCTCTATATTTTGGCATGTTGTTGCCCATTCTCTCAAACCACTGGAAAAACAAAACAGAAAAACAAAAAACAAAAAACTCCAACACAAAACAATCACAACCTAGTCACCCGCATACTCTAAAACAGGGTTTGTAAGCCAACAAATTCTACCCATGTACCAAAAACTCTCAGGAAATCTCATTCCTTCCAATTTTATAAAGGAATATGAAGATAGATGCAGTGTCAGGGGAGGTGACAGGAGGAAGAGGAAATAAGTTAACTCATATTGCCACCAGACAACCAAGAATCTCTAAATATTTGAGAGAAGTGTGCAACCTAACAGAGACAGATCAAAATAGACAAGCAGATTGATCTGGTCACAGAAAAAAACAGCTCATTCAGAATACAGAAGAGAACTTTAAAAATATTTCATGAAAAGATCTAATACTCTGAGATTTGAGGAAAATTGTATCCACAAAACAAGTAGATGGTAGGAAAAAAAGGAACAAAATAAAAACAAAACATTCATGAGAAAAATTTGTCAAGGAACCCACCCTAGTACATAGAAAAACAAGTGACATAAATAGTAAATAAGGGGCGCCGGGGTGGCTCAGTCGGTTAAGCGTCTGCCTTTGGCTCAGGTCGTGATCTCAGCATCCTGGGATCAAGCCTCAGCCCAGAGGCCCACGTCTGGCTCCCCGCTCCACGGGGAGTCTGCTTCTCCCTCTGTTCCTTCCCTTGCTCATGTTCTCTCTAGCTCTCTCTCGTGTGCTCTCTCTCTCAAATAAATAAAATCTTTAAAAAGAAAATAGTAAATAAAAGCTATGACATATAGGAGATCAATTCAGTAAGTTTAATATTTGATTATTCTTTCAGAAAAGAGAACTTAGAAAAGAAAGGGGCAAAATAATTAAAGTCGTAATATGCTATCAACTATTTGTGTCCCCTTCCTCAAATTTATATGCTGAAGCCTAAGTCTTCAGTGTATTTAGAAATGGGGGTTTTGGGAGATAATTAGGTCCAGAGGGTTCATGAATGAGTTTAGTGCCTTCATAAGGGGATAAAGAGACTAGAGCTTTCTCTACTCTTGGCCATGTGAGGATATAGTTAGAAGACACTGTCTACAAACCAGTAAGTGGGCTCTCACCAAAAGCCCCCATGTTGGAACCCTGATCTTGGACTTTCCAACCTCTGGAACTGTGAGAAATAAATTTCTGTTGTCTAAGCCACCCAGTCTGTGGTATTTTTGTCTTAGCAGCCGAAACTGACTAAGACATAATAAAAATGAATAAGTATCTGAGCTAAATATTCATCTGTACTGCAGGAAAAATAATGTGGATAAATAAAAATTAGTAGCATAAGCATATTATTTAGCAATATAAAGAAAACTACCAGAGGCATTTAAACCAGAACTGATGAAATGTCATTGCCTCTGGTGAGTGAGATAGGGCTGGGGAAGTGTAGGGGGTTGTTGCCTTTTATTATAAGCTCCTCTTTTTATTAATTTTTAGCCAGATATGTGCATATTGCTTGAAAAATATAAACAAAGCTAAAAATTTTATACAATTAAATTTAATCCATTTTGAAATACAGCCTTTGGGAAGTGAAAGGGGTAATCCATTCTGCAACTCTTTCCTCAGTTTGGAAACATCTAATTTTAAATATCTAAAAGTCTTAGCAAATGGACAGCTCATTATTTCCCTGAAATTGTTTTTGATAGTGAAATGTGGTTGCAGTGGAGGATGCTGAAGGCATTTCTAATCCCTAACGTGGGAGGGAAACTATGAGGTGGTGGTGGTCTTCTTGTTCTTGAAGGAAAGAAGGGAGACATTCTGAAAGGAGCTAGTAAAAGAGAAAGACAGGTGACTGAGAGCATAACAGATACAGGTTCCTGGGAAATTTGCCAGCTGAGGTATCTTCTTCAAACTTTTGCTGATCTCAGTCCCATTAAAAAAAGAAAAGCACCTTTTAATGTGAGGCAGGTCTAATTGAAATGCATAGAATGTAGGGTTATCTTCATGGAAATGCACCCACATTTCCATGAAGCGGTCTGTGTATAAATAATGCATACTTTTGATTATACATTATAGGCCTCTTTTGCTGTTGAAGTGTCAAAAGGTAATTCTGCATGAACACACTTCCATCCATATACACCATGCAGATGGAATGTTAAATGGAAAGCAGATGAGACTGGACTAGAAGGGGAGGAATTCAAATTCCAAAACACAAAGGAGCCAGCTACTAAAAAGGTGGGCATGGCTCTAAGGATGACCCAAGCTCAGAGATGGTGGATATAGGGCAACAAGCAGGGACACTGGAATTAGCTGCAGAGTCACAGTTGGGATATGCATGCTTATGCCCAGCAGCAGACATCAAATGACCATTGCCCAGCAGAGGCATAGAGTATGGGTGTTTGTGGAGAAGAAAACAATACCCAAAAAGAATGGGGTCTTCCCTACTCAGAAGAAAAGCATCTGTACAGAGTGAGCTGTAGACTGCCCATTCCTCCCATAAATACTGGAGGAAGGCTACAGAAAACAGACTCAACATTCACAGACAAAACAATAGAGAGTCCCAATGAGTAAGAAACAAAATTTCAGTTGGGGGGGCTGGTGAAACACAAGCAGCAGCAGATCCTGAGAAACTGAGGCCAGTCAAGGAAACAGATGACACTTGGGGTATTCTGAATAAAGAAATCAGGTTCATGAAGCTAGAGTAAACTAGAGGTGAGCTCAACTGTTGGAAGGATTAGGGGAGCAAAGGTCAAGAAGCCACTTCTGGAAACCTGGAAATCCTCAGCAGAACAGCGGCCATTTTCAGAACCCTGGAAGCCAGGAGAAGCCACCCGTGGTCTCAGCTGGCCAGGCAGCAAGTGTGAACTCAACTTCCTGTCCAGGCGTCTGCTGCCCTCTCGGCCACCATCTTCCAGGTCTACTGGGAGTACCTCTCACTGACAGAATCTAACACGGCACTCTGTGAGGGAAAGACATTCTGTGAGGTGTACTCCCCCAATTCTCCCCCGAGAAGCAGAGAGTGGAGAGGAGGATGGCAATGATGCAGAATTAACAACAGACACTAAGTATAGGCAGCAGTTAAAGTAATGAATTACACATTACATAATATACTACTGTTTAAGTGTAATTGATTTTCTCTGAATGATAGGAAGGATATTGTGTATATAAAAAGAATCAACTGAAAGTCCTGGAAATTAAGATTTTCTTTTTGGAAGTTCAAAAACAAATGAGGCAAAGAGTAAAAGTTCGAGAATGAACTAGCAGGATGCCTTGGCAAGATGGCAAATCAGACACAAGTATTAACTTTCACTCTTTCTAGAAATCACACTTAACCATAAGGGCCAGTTGAAGATACATGATCTTACAAACAGAATGGGAAAGCAGACAATGGTAACCAAATGGAGGTGTGAGAGAGCTGTGTCTCAAGCAGCCAGTGGGAAGCAGAGAAACACAATCCGCAGGGCAGAAATCCCCACTACTGCTAGAAACAGAGGTGAAGATGGGGCAAAACTATGAAGATGGCTTGCAAGTCGCAGCGGTGGATAAAGCTCTAAATATCTTCTCCCACCCCACAGATCCAAGCAATTATCTTTTCTTCACTCTTGAAGGGTAATTCTCTGAAAAGGCAAACATAAGGTATGTATCTAGACTCAAACCAGGGTAAGGATAATAATGATAAACAAGACAAACAGGGGCACCTGGGTGGCTCAATCCGTTAAGTGTCCGACTCCTGATTTTGGCTCAGGTCATAATCTCAGGGTCATGGTCTCAGAGTCATGAGATCTAGCCCCCCGTCAGGCTCCACACTTGAATGGGGAGTCTGCTTGAAATTCTCTCTTTCCCTCTGCCCCTCCCTGCCCCATAAATAAATAAATAAATAAATAAATAAATAAATAAATAAATCTTTAAAAAAGAGAAAACAGAACAAATAAGTAAATATTGACAAAGTGAACACTGAAAGCCCCAGCTATCTTTGCCCACTTGGCTCCCAAATTCTCCAGCAATTTGATTAGCCCATGCAGCAAGACTGGGAGGCACTAAGGTGATTTCCTGGGAAAGAGCCTAGCCACTCCTCTGTCAGTGAAACTGATGGGTTCAGCCTTGTGCTCAGAGCCTCCAACCAGCTTTCTCCATTTGAACATACAATCTATGATCACTACATACATGAGGAAACCCTTCAACAACTTGAAGAACAGAGAACAACAACAACAAAAAACTTGGAGGAAATAGAAACTATGCAGGAGGAAGAAATTTTTTTTTAATCTTAAAAAAAAAAAAACTATTAAAATCCTCAGAGGGATAAGTGGAACTATTTCAATCATAAAATAAGAACCAAGTGTTATAAAAGGGGACAATGGCATTAGGAGCACAAAAGGGGTTCTTAGACATTAAAGCTATAATAGCAAAAACAAAAGCCAACCAATCAATGAGAACTACCCCAAAAACAAAAAAAGCACCAATAAAAAGGATGTAAGATGAAAATCAGAAAAACTTTCAGAAAGTGAAGCAAATAGAAAGAAAACAGTAAAGGGAAAGTAGGGGAGAGAGAGAGAACATCAATCCAAGGAATCTAACATTTGAAATAAGGCTCCTTAAAAAGAATATAGAAAATAGAGGAGAAAATTTATCAACAAAGTAATTTGTGAATATTTTCCAGAATCCAAATATGAGTTTTCAGATTAAAAAGCCCTACCAAATATCAAGCACAATTGATAAAAATAGACCCATACCATCATCATGAAATTGTAGAACCCTAAATACAAGAAAAATGTTAAAGGTTTACAGATGGGAAATTGTTCTTATACCAAGAAACAGGAATTAGAATGGCTTTAACTACTTTTCATTGGTTACACTCTTGAATACCTTCAAAAATAAGAATTCAGAATTCTTTGCCTAGCCAACCTAACAATTAAGTTTGACAGACGGCATTCATTTTAAGATGTTTCAGTTCTCCAAGAATTCACCTCCTACACTATCTTTCTCAAGAAATTACTGGGGGGGTGTGCTTTACTAACAAACATGTGGACCAAGTAAGATACATATTTGGGATATAGAAAACAAGAAAATCAACCCCCTGGTTCCTAAAATATCAGCTAGAACTGGTCAGAAGGCTGCAGGAGAGATATTTTTCAAGATTAAGAAACAGTAGAAATGCAGAAAAGCATTTGACAATATTCAACGTTCATCCATGATTTTTAAAATGTTTGAATATACTAAGAACAGATTTAGATAATTCACAGGGCATCTAAGGATGAATTAGTGATACATACATTGAAATAAAGCCAATTTAAAACTCCAAAAAAAAGTTGTATAATAAAGGAAAAATAGAGCATATTACATAGTTTAAGTGTAAATAGCATTTATATTGTCATTATAAAATCATTGAATACTGAGCTAACCAATGATGTAACTATATGGACAGGGTGGAGGTTTGGGTGGAGTGAACTCTATCAAAGTTAAAATCTTTCATTCATTAAAAGAAAATGAAATTAAGAAAATGAAAGAACAAGCCGTAAGTTGAGACTTGTGGTCAGCCTATATATGGAATTATAACAATTCAAAAGTAAACAGGTGAACAACCCAATTTTTTAAATGGGCAAATACTTAACAAGACATTTCACAAAATATATAATACATTTCATTAAAATCCACATTTCGTAAAAATGTGTGTGTATATCTGTATACACACACACATACACACACACACACAACTAGCACATGAAAAGATGCTCAACATCAGTGGTCATTAAAGAAATGCAAATTAAAATCATAATGAGATATCAGGATCTGCCTTTTCTAGCGTTCCATACAAATTGAATCATATAGTCTTCTGCATCTGGCTTTTTTCATTTAGCATAATGTAATTTTAGAGATTCATCCATATTGTTGCATCTATTGATAAGAATGAGGCTTCAGGGGATCCTGGGTGGCTCAGTCAGTTAAGTGTCTGCCTTCAGCTCAGGTCATGATCCCAGGGTCCTGGGATGAACCCTGCATTGTACTCCCTGCTCAACAGGGAGCCTGCTTCTCCCTCTGCCCTTCCCCCTCCTCTTCCCTTTGCTCATCCTCCCTCCCTCAAATAAATAAATAAAATCTTAAAAAAAAATGAGGCTTCAAACTCAGATCTATTGTCTCCAAATTCGTTGTACGTCTACAGTATATGATAAAAAAGGAAAAGGAAATATTTATTCATTCTTCTAAAACAAAATATTAGAGAGTATATCAGAAAGTTATCTGTATAAGATTTTAAAATACACAAAACATGATTATAAAATAAAGCTAACAAATATCTGATAATTTTCTATATATCAATTTTATACTTACCACTATATTATCAAAGGCTTAAATTTTTTTATATGATATAGTCCTTTATCCACTATGAAGAAAGTTGAGAACTAAGATTAATCCTTATTATGCCGTTTTTTCCAAAGAATGATGCTGATCATTTTTAAAGAAGGTATTTGAATTATGAAACTCCTAATAATAAATATCCTGTTAGAAAATTTTAAAATAATATAATTAATTATAACAATTAAAATAATATAAATTTTAAAAATATACAATCACATTTGACATACCATTAAATTGTTATTTATTTCTATTTTACATGGAGTGAGGCATAAAAAAGGACAAAAGCTAGATTATAATATCAAAATATGAGTGATTAGATAAATATTCTATTCTGTTGTGAATTTACAAAGGTAAGGTTAAAATAGCTTATCCAGCAAAAAATACAATGGAAGAAAAGAGTCCCATTATAATAGCACCGACAAATAGAATGGCATAGATTCAATTTCTTTCTGCATCACCTGCAGCTATGTTTTATGTATTTTCACAGTGTTATTTGTTGCATGAAGATTTATAATAGTTAAATTTTCATTATTCCTGGCACTTGTTTGCTTTGTTTAATGAACACTTTTAATCTAGAATTTCACTTTGCCTAATTGCTAATAGCTAACATTTACTGAATTCACACTATGTTTCAGACAGTGTTCCAAAGAGTGCAGTGCAATAAATACATGGAGATAAGGAGTAGAAAAGGTGGAAAGAGGGCAGGTCATAAAAAAATGAACGAAATGATGGGAATATGTGTATGTGCATTTCTCTCATTTCAATTCACAAAGGATTAAAGCAATCATTTGCTTTGTTGTGTGAAGAAACTAAGAAAGGAGAGATTTCAAAGGCTGAAAACATCTTAAGGATCATCTAATTTAAGCTTCTCTTACAGATGAAAAAAGCACAGAGGACTGTTAGGGCTTGCCCAATATCATGTACATAGGTCACCATAACTAAAAACTAGTTGTTTTGACTCTGAAGTCTTTGCTTCTTCTACTCTACCAAGATGCTAAGTCAATGACGAGTAACATTGCTTCCAAAAAATGATGGAACATTAAAGACTGATTAAAAATCAAACAAGACTGAATTTTTGTTGATATGGTAAACAGTGATCTGAAACAAGAATGTTGATACATTTAAATTCAATAATAGGAGCATTTTATTTAGAAATATTCTTCTATAACTTTAAATATTAGACTAAAATAGTGAATTTTATTATGATTTTTAAAACACGTTTGTAGTCATTACTTGAACTGCACAGCTGGTAAGAGTAAGGCAAAGAAGTTTACATACACTGGATTTTTCTTACCATGACAGATAACTTGGGTCTTGAAAAAATGATTGTTCTTCACAACATATAGTTGTCATAAGATAATTATGTTTGAACAACCATATTTTATTCTGTTTTCATCACTCCTTTTCTAAACAATATTTTATAAGTTAATGAGACATTGTATTAATATTACTCAAGATACATTTCAAAATCTTACTTTGGAATATTGTTCTATTCCAGGGAATGATGACTGTATACCCACATGCTGGAAAAGAGAAGGTTTATATCGAATACGAATTTGCTTATTTCGTTCTGCACATTTTTCCTAGGGAAAAATAAGAGAAACAACACTCTTCTGTAACAACCCAAACACTCCTTTTTATTGCATTTATGGATGGCAGAATTTTGTATTATATTAGTTTTTGCCAGAGTTTTATTTTAATATTTAAAAATTAAATAAAACTTTCTTAGCTTTTTCTTCATAAGAATAATAAAACACAAGTTGAGATATAAAAAGGTTTTAGTTAAAGCATGTTATTTTCCTGAACTCTGTGTTAGAAAATCAGGCTACTGTTGTACCAACTATAATTTTCTGCTCCCTTCCTTTTATTTCAATAACATAGATGAAATTTTTTCGTATTTTTCTATCCATTTCTCTCAAAGTACATTATTCTTTCTCTTTCTATAGTCATTAATTCCTACACTGAGTTACATCCACCTTAATTTCTTCTTAAGTAAAACAAAAAAAACCCATATAATTAAAACAAAGAACCAATATTATACTTTATGGAAAAAGATTTGGTTAATCTCATTAAAAATAAAAATAAGAAAGATGACCTGTGACACCATTCCTATTAGAAGCAAACATCTCAGGAAACAAACTGAGGGTTGCTGGAGTGGGGGGCGGGATGGGAAGGATGGGGTGGCTGGTGATAACATTGGGGAGGGTAAGTGCTATGGTGAGCGCTGTGAATTGTGTAAGACTGTTGAATCACAGACCTGTACCTCTGAAACAAATAATACATTATATGTTAAAAAAAAAAAAAAGAAGAAGATAGTAGGAAGGGAAGAATGAAGGGGGGAAAATCAGAGGGGGAGACGAACCATGAGAGACTATGGACTCTGAAAAACAAACTGAGGGTTCTAGAGGGGAGGGGGGTGGGGCGATGGGTTAGCCTGGTGATGGGTATTAAAGAGGGCATGTTCTGCGTGGAGCACTGGGTGTTATACGCAAGCAATGAATCATGGAACACTACATCAAAAACTAATGATGCAATGTATGGTGCTTAACATAACATAATAAAAAAAAAGAAGCAAACATCTGAAATTATTATGATTGTTGAGAATTATTTTACATACTGTATACATAGAAAAATTCATAAAAATGCATCTCAAATTTATATACTCAATTTTTTTAAAAGATTTATTTATTTGAGAGAGAGACAGAGTGAGAGTGTGTGTGCACGCTTGTGCAAGCAAGCACCCAGAGGGGAGGGGCAGAGGGAGAGAAAGAGACAGAATCTCAAGCAGACTCCCACTGAGCACAGAACCAGATGTAGGGCTGGATCTCATGACCCTGAGATCATGACTGGAGCCCAAATCAAGAGTCAGATGCTTAACTGACTGAGCCACCCAGATGTCTTTTTTTCCAGTATAGTTAATATAATTTTTATTCCATTATAGTTAACATACAGAGTTGGATTAGTTTCAGGTGTACAATGTAGTGATTCAACAATTCTATATATTATTCAGTGCTCATCATGGTAAGTGTACTCTTAATTTCCCTCACCTATTTCACCCATCCCCCCACCTACCTCCCTTTGGTAACCTCCAGTTTGTTTTCTATAGTTAAATCTATTTCTTGGGGCGCCTGGGTGGCTCAGTCAGTTAAGTGTCTCTTGATTTCAGCTCAGGTCATGATCTCAAGGTTGTGAGGTCGGGCTCCACGCTGGGCATAGAGCCTGCTTAAGATTCTCTCTCTCCGACTATGGACTCTGAGAAACAAACTGAGGGTTTTAAGGGGGGTAGGGGGATGGGTTAGCCTGGTGATGGGTATTAAGGAGGGTACATATTGCATGGAACTCTGGGTGTTATACGCAAGCAATGAATCATGGAACACTACATCAAAAACTAATGATGTAATGTATGGTGACTAACATAACATAATAAAATAAAATTAATAAAAATAAATAAGGGTTAAATACAAAAAAAAGAAGAAAGATTCTCTCTCTCCTTTTCCCTCTGACCCTCCCCCAAAGAGTCTATTTCTTGGTTTGTATCTCTCTTTTTTTCCTTTGCTCATTTGTTTTGTTTCTTAAATTGCACATGAATGAAATCATATGGTGTTTGTCTTTCTCTGATTTTTTTTCACTTAACATTATACTCTCTAGTTCCAACCATGTTGTTGCAAATGTTAAGATTTCATTCTTTTTATGGCTGAATAATATTCCATTGTGTATATATATCACATCTTCCTTATCCATTCATCTGTTGATGGACTCTTGGGCTGTTTCCATAATTTGATTATTGTAAATAATGCTACAAAAACATAGGGGTGCATATATATTTTCCAATTAGTATTTTGTTTTTTCTGGGTAAATATCCAGTGTGGAATTACTGGATCATATGGTAATTCTATTTTTAATTTTTTGAGGAACCTCCATACTGTTTTCCATAGTGGATGCACCAATTTACATTCCCACCAAGAGCACACAAGGGTTCCTTTTTCTCTACATCCTTGCCAACACTTGTTATTTCTTGTGTTTTTTATTTTGGCCATTCTGACCAGTGTGAAGTGCTATTTCATTATGGTTTGATTTGCATTTCCCTGATGATGAGTCATGTTGAACATCTTTTCATGTATCTGTTGGCCATCTGTATTGCTATTTATTTATTTATTTATTTGAGAGAGATTGAGAGCTCGCAGACAGAGGGAGAGGGAGAAGCAGACTCCCTGCTGAGGAGAGAGCCTGACGTGGGGCTTGATCCCAGGACCCTAAGATCATGACCTGAGTCGAAGGCAGACACTTAACTGAGCTACCCAGTCGCCTCCATCTGTATGGCTTCTTTGGAAAAAGGTATATTCAGGTTATCTGCCCATTTTTAATTAGATTGGGGGTTTTTTGGGTATTGAGTTATATAAATTCTTTATATATTTAGGATATTAACCCCCTTTTCAGATATATATTATTTGTCAATATCTTCTCCCATTCAGTAGGTTGCTTTTTTTTATTTTTTAAAGTAGCAGACTTACTTAAATGCATTTCTACTCAGTACTAACATGTAGGAAAATATTAGATTAAATGACTGTTTTTAAAACTGTAAACTAATTAAATAATCCTGGGTTAATTTAATTTGAAACTGAAGTCAGATAAATTAGTTGAGGAGTTAAACTTTAGGAAATATTCTAAAATTTGCTAAACTATTAATAGAAGTACCAATGAGATGGTATTTTCAAATGCTGGCTTCCCAAAATTACCCCCCAAGTAACCTGTTGATAAAGAAAAACTGAGTTCATTGCTTATTACAGTAAAGAAGAAACTACCTTTGTAGTGTCTATTCAAGTCTTGTGCCTATTTTTTAATTGGGTTGTTTTCCTGTTAAGTTTTGAGAATTTTATATATATTCTGAATACAAATCCTTGTTGTATATGGAGTTTACAAATATTTCTTCCTAGTCTATGGTGTCTTACCCTCTAACAGTAAAATTTACAGTACAAAAGATTTTAATTTGAATGAAATCCAATTTAGCAATGGAAAAAAAATGGATCATGGTTTTAGTGTCATGTCTAAGAATTCTTCCCCTGGCCCTGGATCCTAAAGGTGAATTCTATACTTTCTTCTAAAAGTTTTATAGTTTATGTTTCATATTTAGATAGATGATGTATTTTGAAATAATGTTTGTATTAAGTGTGATATTTAGGTTGAGATCATATACAAATACATAAACACACACACACCCCTTCAATTAATCCAACACACATTTGTTGAGAAGACTATTCTTTCTCCATTGAATTGTATATGCTCCTTTGTCAAATATCAATTGGCCATATTTTGTGGACCTATTTCTGCATTATCTGTTTAGTTCCATGGGTCTATTTGTTTAGCTCTTTACCTATAAATGTTTGTCTTGCTTACTGTAGCTTTATTATAAGATTTGAAATTGCGTAGTGTAATGCCTCTAACTTTATTCTTCTTTTTCTTTTTTTTTTAAAGATTTTATTTATTTGACAGAGAGAGACATAGCGAGAGCAGGAACACAAGCAGGGGGAGTGGGAGAAGGAGAAGCAGGCTTTCTGCAGAGCAGGGAGCCCGATGCGGGGCTCAATCCCAGAACCCTGGGATCATGACCTGAGCCGAAGGGAGACGCTTAATGACTGAGCCACCCAGGCGCCCTTTATTCTTCTTTTTCAAAATCATTTTAGCTAAACTAGTTCACCTTTTCTGAAAAATTTTAGAATTAGGGGCACCTGGGTGGCTCAGTCGTTAGGCGCCTGCCTTCGGCTCGGGTCGTGGTCCTGGGGTCCTCGGATCGAGCCCTCTGTCGGGCTCCCTCCTCTGCTGGGAGCCTGCTTCTCCCTCTCCCACTCCCCCTGCTTGTGTTCCCTCTCTCATTGTGTCTCTGTCAAATAAATAAAATCTTTAAAAAAAAAAATTTTAGAATTAGCTTGCCTATATCTACCATAGAAAATCCTGCTGGGATTTTGATTGGCATTATGTTAAATACATAGATCATTTTAGGAAGCATTTGCATATTTACTATATTGAGCTTTCCAATCCATGATCATGGTATGTCTCTTCCTTTCATCAGCATTTTTAAGTTTTCAGCATATAGATAACCTACATATTTTGTTAGACTTACACACACACACATACATATCATGATATTCTCTCTTTCATTTTAATATTGATAATTTATGTTTTGAGTTTTCTTTGAAATTTCTTCAGAAATTTATCAGTTTCTTGCTCTTTTCAAAGAACCAGATTTTGGTTTCATTAATTTTCTCTACTGCCTTTATGTTTTCAGTTTTGTTTCTTTCTGCCCTCAGAGGTATTATTCTCTTTCTTCTGCTTGATTTGGGTTTATTTTGCTCTTCTTTTTCTAGTGACTTAAGGTGGAAGCTGAGATTATTTATGGGAGATCTTTCTTCTCCTCTAAGATAATGATTTCTTCTGGGACAAATTTCTCCATAAGCAGTGCTTTAGCTGCCTCCCACAAATTTTGTTAGGTTGTATTTTCATTTCATTCAATTCAAAGTATTTTCTAATTTCCTTTAGAGACTTCCTCTTTCACTCATGGTTTATTCAGGAGTGTATTGTTTAAATTCCAAGTGCTTGTAGATTTTTCAGTTATCTTTCTGTTATTAATTTCTAATTTTATTCCATTGTCAAATTTTAGTTTCATTTTTTGTGATTACATCTTAAATTTGTTGAGCTTTGCTTTATGATATAAGACATGTCTATTTTGGTGAATGTTCTATACATATTTTAAAAGAATGTGTTTTCTAGTGCTGTTGGACATAGTGTTTTTAAAATATCAATTAAGGGGCTCAGTAGGTTAAGCATGGCTCAGCAGGTTAAGCATATATCTTTAGCTCGGGTCATGATCCCAAGATCCTGGGATCGAGGCTGCTGAGTGGGGAGCCTGCTTCCCCCTCTCTCTCTGCCTGCCACTCCCTTTGCTTGGGCACGCACAGTCTCTCTCTCTCTGTCAAATAAATAAATGAAATCTTTAAAATAAAATAAAATACCAATTAAATCCAGATGGTAGATGGTGTTGTTCAATTCTTTTATCTCTTTGCTGGTTTTCTACCCACCAGCTCTGTTGCTTACTGAGAGAGGAGTGTTGAAGTCTCCAACTATAACTATAGACTAATCTATTTTTTCCTTTAGTTCTGTCATCTTTTGCTTAATGTATTTTGATGCATACACTTTTAGGATTGTCATATCTTCTTGGTGATTTGACTCTTTTACCTGTATATAGTATCTTTCTTGATCCCTGGTTAAATTTTTTGTTTTTTTTCACCAAAGTCTACTTTGATATTAATAATAGCTACTACAGATTTCCTTTGATTAGTGTCTGCAGGTATTTTTTTCTACCTTTTACTTTACTTTTATTTTTTTTTAAAGATTTTATTCATTTATTTAACTGACAGAGAGAGAGAGAAAGCTAGAGAAAGAACACAAGTAGGGGGAGTGGGAGAGGGAGAAACAGGCCTCCCACCAAGCAGGGAGCCCGATGCGGGGCTCAATCCCAGGACCCTGGGACCATGACCTGAGCTGAAGGCAGCCGCTTAACCAACTGAGCCACCCAGGCGCCCCTACCTTTTACTTTAAAAAATATATATTTTATTTATTTGAGAGAGAGAATGAGCAAGAGCACGAGCAGGGAGCCCAATGCAGGACTCGATCCCAGGACCCTGGGATCATGACCTGAGCTGAAGGCAGACACTTAACCGACTGAGCCACTCAGGTGCCCTCTACCATTTACTTTTAACTTATGTATATCATTATATTTGAACTAAGTATAGACAGCAAGTAATTGCATAGTGTTTTTTAATCCATTCTGATGAACTCTCTCTTAATTGGTATATTTTGGTTATTTATATTTGATGTAAATATTGACATACTTGGATTTACATCCATCATTTTATTATTTGTTTATTTGTTTTTGTCTCTTTTTTTCTACTTTTCACTAAATTTGTGGCCTCTCATTACTTCATTTAATACGTGTAAGTGTCAGTAAAAATTCTGGATACCAGAAGTTAAAAAATTAATGCACTCATCAGGTTTAGTTTGGTGAGCAAATTTTAGGGAATGACATTAGACAGATAGTATTTTCCTAAAATATTTTGCATTTAAAAGTAAAGAAATACTCACAGGATTTTCTCCTGGGTTACACATCTTTACCTGAAAAATGTCCCTCAAGAGCAAGTCTATGGGTTTATCTTTGTAGAACATTAAAAAAAAATGTACAAAGTCAAGTAAGTCCTCAGATTTAAACAGCTTTCCTATGGAGAAAAAGTAAACAAATCCAAATAACTCTTGAGTGTTTACAAATCCAAATAACAATATATCATAAAATAATGCTTATATATAGCCATTCATTCTATTAACATGAGAAAGGACCAAAAAATCATTAAAAATTAAATCTATTCCTTCAAAATAAAGCTTAAAGTATTCGTGAAGTTGAAGGATAATAAAGCAAAATAATACATCTGCTTAAGTATTAAGGATTACCATTTCAGGGCAGGAAAGTGTGAAGCAGGTTTAGAATAGTGAATACTGTCAGGTAATCAAATTTGATAACCAATGAGATCAATTTTCTAAATCATGTGAAAGATACACACATAATAATTAAAAAGATAAATAAAATGAAAATTATAGGAGCTATAATCTTTTACTTAATTTTACAGAAACTGATTTATAACCTGACTTTTGTAGAACTTTATCTACCAGATTTTTTATGTTTAGTACTTAATTTTGATTAGAATACAGTATTATTTCAGTATTTGAGCATCATTTTTATATGAATTTTATTTCTATCTTATATTTGTGATTCTTAAAGATTTGCTCTATTTTAAAGTAGGATATTTCATTAGGTCCAACTGCCTTTTTTCTAATATACTGCATTTTTAATTTTAAAATTAATTTTAAAATGAAATTGAAGGTATAAAATTCAGATAAATTTTCACTTTAAAGTAAATAGTATAAAATACATCTAACCATTTAATAAACATGCTGGTAGAAAGTAAGCATGCTTCATTTTTTTCACTAGGAGCTGAGTCTGTATGGGTTACTTAATCAAATGTATAGTTATATTTTAATTTTTTGGCACCCATTTATATAGTGACCAAAACAAGTGATTTAATGATGGAAACAGTTGATTCAGTATTCATGTTTTCCTTATCTGCTGTCAGTATGCTATAAAATTCTGTTCAGCAAATTCATATTTTTGGTAATATTGAGTAAGAAAATTGTTATTATTATAACAACAGAGAACAAAGCCCTTGTAAACTTAAGCTTAAATAAGACTTCAGCATTACATATATGTGCTCCTGTTCATTGTGCTCTTGTGATCAGAATGTGAATATTCTCTATCCTTCTCATACCTGACTTTGGCGAGAAAAATAAAAAGGAATTTATAGTTCATAAAGTAATGTATCAACAAAACACTTCCTCTTCAAGTTTATCGGGTATTACTGTTACCTATAATTTTTCTTCTTATTTAAATCAAAGCTGAGCAAAAATCTTTGGGGTCTTAAAACTGGATTCTGCAACACTTGATAAAAAATGTATGGGAAAGAAGGTGATCAAGTAAGTATATGAATAACAGATTTCATAAGCAGTCAGAGAAATGCTTTACACTCCTCCCAGTGGCAAAAAAAAAAAAAAAAGATATAATGGATAAAATCAAATGCTGTCAAGCATATGGGGAAACAGGAACCCATACGCACTGCTTAAGGGAGTATAAACTGTACAGCCAATCTGCAAAGCAATCCGGCTACACAGAGACACTGCTACTTTCATCCTCAGTGATCCTGCTCCCGGGGACAAATACGTCACTTCGTTTCTTTGTGGCAGCAGGGAATTGGAAGCAATTTAGGTCAACTACTCTGAGGATGGATAAATCAAATGGATTATTACATAGGGCTTATGCAACAGCCGTGAGGAACAATAAACTAAATGGACATAAATTGACATGTTGGCAGTTTTAAAATCTAGTTTTGAGGAAAAAAATGTAAGGGGCATGAATAGGCTTATCACATCACTCGTTTATGTAAACTTTAAACAGGTACAAACATGATAAACATCAAGTATTTGACATGGATATATGCATATTTATATGTATACTTTGAACAGAGTAGAGTGCAAACCTATTGGGGTGTGGGAAGAAGTGGGAGTAGGGAATGGGCATAAAATGAAAAAATAAAATAAGAGAGGGCTCCTGCATGAAGAAACGATGACGTGCACCATGAAATGAGTAAGGTCATTCAACTTGCTACCTCGAAGTTCAAATAAAAGGAAAAGTATAGAAGGAAGGATGGAAAGAGTGGAAGGAAGAAAAAGAAGTTTATAGAAGAAATTTTTTAAAAATCCCCTCTTGGAAAGAAGAAGAAGAAGGTAGCAGGAGGGGAAGAATGAAGCGGGGGAAATCGGAGGGGTAGTCGAACCATGAGAGACGATGGACTCTGAAAAACAAACAGGGTTCTAGAGGGGAGGGGGGTGGGAGGATGGGTTGGCCTGGTGGTGGGTATTGAGGAGGGCACATTCTGCATGGAGCACTGGGTGTTGTGCACAAACAATGAATCATGGAACACTTCATCTAAAACTAATGATGTAATGTATGGGGATTAACATAAGAATTAAAAAAATTTTTTTAAATTAAAAAAAAAATCCCCTCTTGGACACAATTATAGGAACTCTTCCGTGGTGGGGCCGATTCATATATTTTTACGCTTTTTTAAGTATGTCAGCTTTGGCATACTGGAAATTACAGGGAATTTAGAGTACGGGAGTCCTAAGTTAGAATTCCTTTCTCTAGAACTTTAATTCTTTGAGTTTCTATATAAACTGAAAGTATTTTTTATGTAAAATAGAGAAGTACACCTTAGTCACTGAGCCTGCAGACTCTCAGCAAGCACTTAGGTGGTATCTTCCTTACATTTTTATAAAATATTATGTATAAATCAACCTGCTAATTTATATTGTCCAGCTAGGAAAAAATTGGTTTAAAAATACATTTTCTGAAATTCAGATACTTGAATTTGATCTTACTATTAAATTAAAAGTATCTTTATAGAAATCATGCCATTCCTTTCCATTTATTAACAAACTGATAAGTTCTTAAGAACTTTTAAGATTATTGTGTGCTAAAAAATAGATACATTGCTTACCTATGAATCCAAGAATTGAAAACTCAATATAAAACCAATTTTTTGAAGTGATATTATGCACAAAATCTGTGATTTTCGTAAAGTACGTCTTTTTAGCTATGATATCATCTTCTAGCTGGAAAAAAACAAAAAGTCATGAGTACCTTTGATACTTCCACTGAATAAGTTGCATTAGCTTGAGAACTGAAAATACTTTCAATAGGATACACTGAAGAAAATGTTTTTATGAGGTTAATTTTATTTTTAGTTCAATTCGCTGAGGGTATTTTTTTTTTTTTTTAAGATTTTATTTATTTGACAGAGAGAGTGGGAGAGTGGAGAAGCCGGCTTGCCACTGAGCAGAGAGCCCGACGTGGGGCTCGATCCCGGGACCCTGGGATCATGACCTGAGCTAAAGGCAGACGCTTAACGACTGAGCCACCCAGGCGCCCCTCACTGAGGGTATTTACTGTTAGTTTTCACTTTCAGATTCTGAGACCAGAGATCATCTGTTTCTTTCCCTAAATAATAATATGGAACACTCAAACTAATCCTCACGGAGGGACACCTGGGTGGCTCAGTCGATTAAGCGTCTGCCTTTGGGTCAGGTCATAATCCCAGGGTCCTGGGATCGAGTCCCACATTGGGCTCCCTGCTCAGTGGGGAGCCTGCTTCTGCCTCTGCCTGCCATTCCCCCTGCTTATGCTCGCTCTCTCTCTCTAGTGCTGTCTCTCACTCTCTCTCAAATAAATAAATCTTTTTTTAAAAAAAGGATCATTTCGGGGCACCAGGGTGGCTCAGATGGTTAAGCGTCTGCCTTTGGGTCAGGTCATGATCCCAGGGTCCTGGGATCGAGTCCCACGTTGGGTTCCCTGCTCTGCGGGGAGCCTGCTTCTCTCTCTCTCTCTCCCCCTCTACCCTTCCACCCCTGCTCGTTCTCTCTCTCACATGAATAAAATCTTTAAAAAAAATTTTTTAAATAAATAAATCAATCCTCATTGAAAAAATTTTGCTTATCTGAATCCATTTTCATCTTTACAAATACTTCCGTTTCTAATTTAAGGCCAACTAGCTTTATGTTTGAGATGGCAGGTGCCACCATGTCCCCGCCAGAGAGGGTGGCTGCCCAAGAGATGACAAGAGGGAACCGGCACTCTCACCCACCACTAGCTGGGAAGAATGGTGGTGCACGTAAACCTAAGAATAGTTCTCCCTAAGAGAGGGGGAAAGGAAAACTATAATTTTCCTTTTATTTAATCTCATATATATTGCGTGTCACCTATCCACTAAGAGGGTCTCCTAAATGACTCAGAAAAATGTGGAAGTCCTCAAGCACATTACCAGAACACAAAAGAGAACTCCGTGGTTTCAAACTGGTTAAGAAAACATTGGCTGGATCTCATGTTTCTGTTACATTCCACTAACTAAGAATCAAAAGAGATTTTTCTTTTTCTTCCAGTAAAAGAGAAGACCCTACTTCGGGCCTTTTTCTAACATTCTCTCTTCTCCAGTGACATCTTGCAAACTCTTCTTACAACTGTATATTGTCACATGTAGTAAGGCGTATACTCACTGCTGGGAAACATAACAGTGTTATTTAACAATATGCCAGAATTCAGGGAATTCAAGCTATATATAATTGATTTATTTCAGAACTACGGTAAGGCATTGTAGAACTGGGCAGAACATACAAGGTGAGCCAATGTAGGGTACCAGTGGTAAGCATACACACTGTCTGACATATAATAAGTGCTCAAAATATGTCTGCTTAATGTTAATGTAATAAATTTGTGAGAAGAGAAATGTAGGAAGCATAATTTCTATTTTTTTTCTAATTTGAGAATTACTTTTCAGTTTGCTTCAGGTAACTATAATTTCCTCTGTTAATAGTAAATCCAGCAAGAAGACTTATATAAAATCAACTTTAAACTTCCTTTTGGAACTTTAATGAGTATTTTCGGAGTACAAAGGTGGAGGAATACAATGAGGAAGGAATCAAAAGAGGGAAGGAGAACATAATTCTTCCACTTATATATATACACCACGGTCTTACCTGTAAATAATACATGGCCTTGGGTTGGGCATACAGCATCAAAAAACAAAAATCCAGTACTTGTTTGATGCACCTACTAAAGATAATAATAAAATCTGTTAATATTTGTCATTATTACATAATTTTTATTTATAAGCACACTTCAGTAATTAAAAACAATTTTTTACACTTTGCTAACATAGAGTACTATCTACAGTAAGTGTAATTGAATATTTTATACTGAAAAGTTATATTAAAATGTTTCCCATCTTTTTTTTTTAAAGATTTATTTATTTATTTATTTATTTATTTGACAGAGAGAGAGACAGCAAGAGAGGGAACACAAGCAGGGGGAGTGGGAGAAGGAGAAGCAGGCTCCCCGCAGAGCAGGGAGCCCGATGTGGGACTCGATCCCAGGACCCTGGGATCATGACCTGAGCCGAAGGCAGTCGCTTAACCGACTGAGCCACTCAGGCACCCAAACTGTTTCCCATCTTTATTCAGTGGACCATATCGGCCATCACTAAACTAGGATAAGCATAATCTATTTTATGGTTTGGTTAAATTTTTATCTGTGTAGTAAAGTTAATATTCTTTCTGGTCTTAGGTCTTGTTCAAATAAAAGAAGAAACTTTATTCTAATTTAATACTAAGCTAGGTATTAGGCCAGTTCCTGAACGTACAAGGAGCAATACACAATGCAGTTCTGCCTTTCTGCGTTTCATAATCCAGTATGAAAAGACAGAAAATTAATAAAATCACAACAATTAGGTAAGTGCTATACAGAGACACTGGTAATGATGACATAAAATAAGACAGGATGGGTGGATCAGGAGGCCGGGCATTCAGTGAGAAGAACAGTATTGCAAAGGCATAAAACGCACGAGAGCACGTGCCACCTTAGATCCAGAGCACCAAGAGGGGACGGAAAAGCTGATGATGGTGAGGTGGGCAGGGACCAGATCATGAGCGAAACTTTGGACTTGATCTCCTATGAAAACGGATTCTTCTGGCTACACTATGGAGAATGAATTGGAAGAGAGGCCAGGCTAGGCTACGCTTAGGGAAAACAAACAGATCATGAATGACCTGAACTAAGTCCAAGGCAGAGGAAAGGGGACAAGAGGAATGATGCAGAGAGAGATTTTTTTAAAAAGAAGAAATGATGATGGAGATACAAAGAGCAGAAGGAAAAACAGGATCTACAATGTCTCCCAGGTTTATTACTCTAAGAACTGACTAAATTCAAAGCGAAAGAAAACCCCTAAGAGATTTCCAGATTCTGACATACCATTTATTATCATAAAACAAAACAGAGCTAATAAGTTTCCTGGGATACGACTTTTTTCTGAATTCTGACATTTCTTTTACTCTATTAAGTTTTGAGGAACCAAATTATTACATTTCTTATAATACCTACAACATTTATAATCAAACAATAGGGATCCTTTATACATGTACAGACCTTTTTTCAAAATTCTTTCATAAATACTGTCATATTTTATTCTTACAATGACTCTTCTAAATGTATAAAGTAGATATTATGCACACGGGAAAGCAGAGGAAGCTAAGACAAAGGCCAAATTACCTGTCTAGGATGACCTACAGCAAACAGTAAAACTGGAACTAGAATGTACACATAATAATTTATAACCCCAGGCTTTCTTTTCCCCTTCATTATGCCCTTGCTAATTATTGGCTGAAAATGCGAACACAGATAATCAGTGGTGTGCTGGTGATAAATGTTCAACAACTGACTCTTCGGGGAGTGGGGTGAGGGTGAGCCACGATTTGTGCTTTTGCCCATTTCCATGGTGTAAATGCTCCTACCATGGCTGATTTCATGCTACCAACTTGATGCCGCTGGATGCAGACTGAGAAGTGCTGCACTTTATCAGCTCTTGCAAGCTAACAGGAGCTGGCTGTGTTTGAAATGGGATCTCTTAGATGCTGGTTCCAACATTACGTCTGATGAAGTTATTTCAGGTAATCCGTCATACCTCTTTGACTTTCCTGAGTAGTCAGTTGACTCCTTGACATGTGATATGTTTGGATAAAAAAAGGCAGGTATTGAAATGATTTCTAAGGATCCAGACCTTAGTTGCCTTTTGAATCTGTAAAGAGAAGTAAATGGAAGCTTGCAACTGAATATTTGATTTACCAAAATAACAAATACTTAAAAAGAATGTCCTCATGCATGTCTATATAATATTTTTATTTGAATTATTTCACATGTAGTTACATGATGTCCACATTATGAAACTAAAATTTTAGTCAAAGCATTTCTTTTATAAATTAGTAAGCAACCTAACAAAAAATTAAAATATACAATATAAAATTAATTTCCTTTCATAAAAATTATAGGCACTTTAAATTTTTGCATGTTTACAATCAGATATGTACTCTAAAAGATTCAAAATAATGGAACTAACGAGTTAGCATAGAATATTAGATGATTTTTTAAAGTGCATAGTTTTGAGTTTAATAAGAGTCCTACTGGGGGCAGCTGGGTGGTTCAGTCGGTAAAGCGCCTGCCTTCGGCTTGTGTCATGATCCGGGGTCCTGGGATCGAGCCCCGCATCGGGCTCCCTGCTCAGCGGGAAGCCTGCTTCTCCCTCTCCCACTCCCCCTGCTTGTGTTCCCTCTCTCGCTGTGTCTCTGTCAAATAAATAAAATCTTAAAAAAAAAAAAAAAGCGTCCTATTGAATAGCATCGTGACTGCTAAAACTATAGACTCCTCACAGCAAGCAAGGATTGAGTGTGACTCTTGTCCACAACTCATTGGATGACTATGTATGCTTTTTAGAATCTTTATTTTTAAAAGTTAATATTTATAGACCAACTAGGAAATCATTAAAATGCATGAAATATTGTTCACAAAGCTGCAATACACATCTTGTACCGTCAAGGTAAAGGATGGGACACACCAGATAGAGCATTTTAAATGGTTTTCCTTTAGAGATAAATAATATGACTTTAAGTAGGATTTAAATTTAGGCATTACATTACTTATTAAAATGTTAAAGTCTCAAGAAAATGTTTTATGCTAATAGGTGAAAAAGCAAGATAGGGTTTTATATGCACAATCTCAATTATGTGCAAAATAAGCAGTCCTCACCTTGCACAATTGTATTATGCATGACTCTCCGTTACCATGTTAGTTAAATAACACGTCTCCCTCAACAACACTGTTCAAATTTGAGTCATCACACTGTATTAACTGCAAATAATTCCATAAAGTACAAACTTGCTTCTGACTCTTCAGTTCACAAATCACTACATAAATCTCATATCATCATCTCACTGTTCCTTTCAAAGTCTGTCAGTGCCTGATCACTGTTAACTCTTGTTCAGTTCACTTACAGACAGCAAAATACATGGTCCTGTTGCCTCCCTGTGACATTGGAATGTAGACAGTTGTACTCCTTTCATTTGCTTTTTAAATGGTTTCCAATGTTTCATAATAGGTATGTGTCATGAGCATGGGTATCAGCAGCTACCCTCTAGCAGTGCTAGAGAGAATGTGGGGTTTAGACCCAGAAAACGGTCTCTACCAATTTTGCTTACTTCACTTACACACTTTGAGCAAGTCATTTACTTTCTCCGACCTTCAGTTTCTTCATCTGTAAAAATGGAATAGCAATACATACCCTTGCAGGGAAAGAATTCTTCTATAGACACTCGATTCTTCCCAGGCTCTATGCATCAGTGGAAGAGTTCCTGGTTATTTGTTTGTTTGCTTACTTATTTATTTATTTAGGTGGGAGTGTAAATGGGGGAGTGCGGGGAGGAAAGTCTTACTGGTTCTTCTGATTTTATGGTATATCAAATGGAAAGGTTTTTTAAAAACTTATTTTAGTATGTTCCTTGAGGAGTAGAAAATGTTGGTATGGAAGAAAAGAATGAGGAATTCTATTTGGTTTGGGGTAAAAATTAGCAATAGCATCTACATTTTTAAAAGTGAAATTGCATAACTTTATACAGCAATTTAGAATAGCAGAGGCAAGTGAAAATAACATTAAGTTGCAGTATATACAATCACCAAAAAGTCTGGATTACAGATGCTTCTAAGTAGATTTTGCTGTCCTCCAGAAAATTTCACGCAAAGTCCCAAAGCAACAAAAGTCAAGTTACAAGTAATTTCTATCCTGGTGGTATAATTTCCCATTACTAATAAAGAGAAAGATTCCAGGCTCAGTTTTATTCAGTCTGTCTTAAAAAAGACCTTTGAAATCCTGTGTGGTGACACCTTTCTAGGATTCTTTAAATCTTTTCTAGCTTGTTAGATTATGGACAGCATAAAAAGTTCTTGAGATAATGATACCAGAATTGCTAGTTGCCAATGACTAGAGAAAATACTGTAACTGTACGTTGTTGCCATTATAAATGAATGATTTTACCTTAGTTACAAAAAAGTGGAAACTTTACAGCTATATAGTTTTATAAAAAGTACACACTTATATACAGTTTCAGATAAGGTTATATATAACCTTAGTTGGGTCCTGTAACAATTATGATATAGTCTAAAGTTTAGGACCAATAAAATATAGAACAACCTCTCATTAACTCCAATGAGAAGACCTAGCAAAAGGGTTTTGGCTAAATTAAATATATAAAATATTAGGTACAGAAATGAAAAGTTATGAGTCTACATTAACTTAGATACAATCTCACTTAAAATTTCATATTCTATAATGTCTGTTTTTAAATTATAGTTTTATTCTATTCTCACAAAAAATAAAACAACTTTATTCCAACTCTTTATCTTATATTGTTGACATTAACATTTTTATCATCATGAGAATCTCTTTTTGAATCATCTGACATAGTTCTCTGGTACACATGATCGTTAAGTCTAACTAAAATTCTAGTTAGTGACATTGTCTTTGCACATTTTATAGCAAAACATAAGTGTTTTTATATATCAAGTAGTTTTTTATTTGTGATCTCCACAAGTAACCACATCCTGTAATTCTTTTTTTTTTTTTTTAGATTTTATTTATTTATTTGACAGAGAAAGACACAGCGAGAGAGGTAACACAAACGGGGAGTGGGAGAGGGAGAAGCAGACTCCCTGCCGAGCAGGGAGCCCGATGCGGGGCTCGATCCAGGGACTCCAGGATCATGACCTGAGCTGAAGGCAGTTGCTTAACCAACTGAGCCACCCAGGCACCCCCTGTAATTCTTTTTTAAAGTCATCTTCAAAAGATTTCAAAACATATGCCCAAGAATTGTTTGTAAATCTCTGCCTTCTTTGTAAATGATTCTGTGAAGACTACCTTATAAGGACACCAAACTAGCAGAGATTTAACTCATTTCAGGCTAATGTGTCTTCTGCAAACAGTTTATTATGCAGAATAAAGCAACCAAGAGAGGGTATCCTGGAATAGGAGGACATTTTAAGGATTCAAGTATGAGGCAATTTTTTTTCCTGGGGAATCTTTTTTGGGTAAAACTAGACATATAAGGGTGTTTTAGTTAATCTTGCCCAGTTCTATCTCCCTCCACACACATCATCTACTTCAAGGCTCCCTACCTGTCTCAAGTTCAAGTTCACTGCCAATAAATCCCTTGTTCTCAACATACTATCTTCCTTTCACAGAGAAAAGAAAATCCTTTAAGGAGGGAATGCTTTCATTTCACCCTCCTTTCTCAAGCTAATTATTTTTTTCTACTCCTTCACCCGTTCTTATCTTTTTCCACTTTATCTTAGCTTAGTCCTGCCTAAACCTCCTTCCATGTGTACCTTACATCCAACTCTCCCCCATAGATCTTGTCCATCAGCTTCCTCCCTCTTGATGAGAGCACATATAAAACCTCTCCTAGCGCTCCCATCTCCAGACCTCCCCAAACATAAGTTTTCCCTCAGGCTGCTATGTTTTAACATCTCTCTGCATTGGTCAAACTTGTTGAGAATAGTCTAATTCAATTCTTTAAATTTTTATTATGAAAATTAACACACACACACAAAAGTGGGACTACAATGAATCCCAAATCACTTGATTTCAACAACCATTAATTTTTTTTTACTACACTTGTTTCATCCATACAGCCCCCTTTTTGTTGCTGAAGTGTTTTAATATATTGTCCTCGGATAGAGGACGTATCAGATATTAAACTGATAAGAACAGATACTACACTTGATCTTAGCCAAAAGGCCGAGAAGCGATGTGTTGCTGAAGTATTTCAAAACAAATCCTAGATAATCAATTCTCACCCTTTAGTTCTTCAGTGTCAAAATCAAAAAAGGACATTTATTTACACAACCACATGCCATTATCACACCTTATAAGACTAAGAATAGTTACTTAGTATCACATAATATTCAGTTGATATTCAAATATGCCCAGTATCCTAACAAGTATCTAACGCGTGAAGGCAGGGGGTGTTCCAATGAGTATCCACTTAAGATCTTCTCATTATAACCAGTTATCTCTTACTTCTTTTTTTAAACTTATTATCCAGACCAGTAATTTCAGTTTTTCTCTTTTTCCCTCAACTATCTTTTTGAATAGAACTGGATCAACTGTCCTATAGAATGTCCTACATCCTAGTGGTTACTACAGATTGCTTCCTCTATTCACTGTGTATACTCTAAACTGGACTTTAGATCAGATTAAAGGTTGTTCTGTCTTAAATATATGATTTCACTCATATGTGGAATTTAAGAAACAAAAATATGAATAGAGGGGAAGGCAGGGAAAAATAAAATAAGAAGAAAACAGAGAAGGAGACAAAACAGAAGACTTAACTCTAGGAAACAAACTGAGGGTTGCTGGGGGGGATGTGGATGGCGGAGATGGGGTGACTGGGTGATGGGCATGAAGGAGGGCACGTGATGTAATGGGCACTGGATGTTATATCCAACTGATGGATCACTAAATTCTACCTCTGGAACTAAAAACAAACCAAAAAAAAAGGCTCTTCTGTCCTGTACTGTGTTATGTTGTATTTTGGAGGGTGGTGGGCAATAATTCCCTATAGTTATTTCACAGTGTATTTCACTGGCTACACAACAGAAGACACAAAACGTCCGACTGTCTAACTTCCAGGAACGCTGAGACTGCTCAGAGGTTCAGGTGGGGCATCTGAGCCCTTCCTGCAGACTGCCCCTCTGGCCTCAGCCCCCACTCTCCCACTCTGCTCCGCCAGGGACTGTAGGGGCAGGGGGTCTGCATGCCACAACCCCAGGCCCCCTTGTTGGCCAGCTTCCGGGGAGGTTCTGCCTATGGGAGGCAGCATCAAGAGATGAGAAGGCAGTGAAGAGGACGCTATGCTTCCTCCTTTGGGGCTGGGGTGACGGCTGCAGCAGCAGAAGCAGGATGGAGCAGCAGGAGGTGGGGAGTGGGCGGAGGCTCCAGCCCTGACAGAGACGGCGCTGCTGGGGGCGGGGGGGGGGGAGTGGGGGGGGCAGGTTCCAACAGCGCTGCAGCAGGTGCGGCCAACGTCAGCTCAGCTCGTCAGCTCCTCAAACCCCACCTCCCTTGGTGCTTCTCCCATCTCCTTTCTTTTGTTCTCTCAGCCCCTGTCAGCACTTTTTGACCAGTTCTTTGTACTGAATTCCCTCTATCTGAATTACCAAGTGCGTTCCTGGTTGGGTGCTGGCTGGTACGCCTTCCACATCAAGTGCCCCATCCACATGTCACTGAAGGACATGCCTGAACCAGCTCTTTCAAAATGGTGATTTCTAATTCTATTCATTCTACAGTTATTAGCTAGAATTTCTTTTGACGAAAATAACTTTTGCCTCACCCCCTTGAGCTATTTGGTAAGGAAACAAAACCAAACACTTTGCTGGCGAAGCCAAACTGTCTATTGGCCAGATTCAGCTTGAAGGCCATGTTTGCAAGGCTGGTCTGTAGCATAAAGGGCATAATGCTCAGCATGTTACCCAAGGCTCTTCAGGATCTTATCACAGCCTGCCTTAACTCCCACTGATACATCTTCCTTAATCTCAAACGTCCATACTCCAGGATACACTCATATTTCCAAAAATCTAGTGTGCTCCTTTCTGGCCTTTCTGCCTTCTTAAGCAATTCTATTTGTCAGGCATTCCCTTTCTCCTTTAATCTGCTTTAAGAGTGTCTATTTATACCTTTACACTCAGCTCAATTATTATTTTCTTTATATCTTGCAGGTAGAGTGAAAGACTTCACCCTCTACGTGTTCTCATACTGCCCTCCCCATACCAGTATGAAACACGAGCTTCCTGGCTGTGATTTTTTAGCAGTTGTTTCACCCACTGAACATAAAGATCTGAAAGGCTGGGTCCATTCCACAGCATCTTGCTTGAAAAATAACGTCATGTTGGCTCATCACCATGTGCTCGCATCTCCCAGGCTACATCCAACAGGAGATTGTAAGCAGAAGTGGAGAATGTGACTTCATACACTAAGGAACACAAGAACTAGATTATTAAGAAATAATCTAGTAGGCTTCTCTCAGAGGAAGTGGATTTCATGGAGAATAGATACAACAATAGTAACATGGAAAAGGTGGATTTTATTAGGCAGACAACCTACAAAATTGGGGAAAGTTATAAGCTATACTTTGTCACAGCTCAGAACTACCTGTAGTTCTAAGTAGTTCTTTCTATACAGCTCACTCATCAGAATGAATATGGTCACTAATACAGTAATATAATTGGGCAGAAAAAATAAAATAGAAAAATGAAAGAACAGCTATTTTCAAACTTATCAGACAGTCCTTACCTTTTTGTAATCATGCCAACGACAGATTTTAAATAATCTTCATTTCTCTAAAAATGAGAAAAATATTTTACTGAAATTAAGCATGCCTCATAGTTTTGCTACTACATGGTTGCTACATATAATTCTAGTTTAGGTATGGAATGTCATTGCTTCCTAAGAATTTTTTTTTCCACTGTCTATAAAAGAATTTAAAATACCCATGTGTCTAAAAGACCTGACTTGAATACCGAAAAGATTTCATTCTTCCTTTGTCACAGTACAAAATATCACTACACATTATTTACACTTAAAAATTAGTATGCAAAAACCCATGTATCTAAAACAGTTTTGTCCTAAAGATGGGATGGTTTATTTCTAAGAACTGCGCTTTTTGAAAATGTCTTCATTTTATGAGTATTATAGGATAATAAACGTACTTCAAAATTAGACCACAGTTTTCCAGATGGTATTACTCAGCTTGCTTCCCAAATTTTCTTCCATCAACAAACCTTGTGTGCCTACTCTTTATCAAATTCTGTGCTAGATTAGATGACAGATTCATTTGTAAGTAGCTTTTGGTAGTACATTCCCAGATGTTTTATTTATTTATTTATTTTCACAAAAGTGATAGTATTTACACAATATTGCCTCAGGGCCCCAAGCATTCCTAATATAAAATTCTGAAAATTTTTGAATAATGACAGTTCTATTGTCAAATCTGAGTACTCTGAAATGTATACAGACTGCTTATTTTAAAATATCCATCATGATGCAGATAACTCTATGACAGTACTTAAGGTTCTTAAGATAGCCATAAATTGAATCATCAGCTATTTGTTACACAGAAATATTTTATATTTTAAATATAGTACTAAAGTTACACTTCTTAAGCAATCTACATTCCATTTTAAAATTTGTCCCTAATATTTTATTACTGGTCTAAACATTTTAGGCAGATGTGCACTGTGTCAGCAGCAAAGAAATTAAGATTATAATATGTAATGTACAGAAATGCAACAAAACATTTCGGAGATTATGTATATGCTTTCAATATTAAGAAATTAACCTTGGAGAGAATGACTGTTTAATCTTTTATGTTTTCCTCTTAGTTCTTCTATTGCTTGTTTTGTTTTTTGAGTTTTTTCTGCATTCAAAGACATGTTTATTATAGAAAATTCAAATAAAGAAAAGAATATAGAAAGGACAGGGGTGCCTGGGTGGCTCAGTCATTAAGTGTCTGCCTTTGGCTCAGGTCATGATCCCAGGGTCCTGGGATCAAGCCCCGCATCAGGCTCCCAGCTCAGCGGGAAGCCTGCTTCTCCCTCTCCCTCTCCACCTGCTTGTGTTCCTGCCCTTGTTGTGTCTCTCTCTGTCAAATAAATAAATAAAATCTTAAAAAAAAAAAAAAGGAATATAAAAAGGACAACAAAGATCCCTCCAACTCTTAGTATCCAGAGATAACATTATTTATATTTTGGAGACCATTATTCCAAGGTTTGTTCATTTTCTTTTTTTTTTTTTTTAAAGATTTTATCTATTTATTTGAGAGAGAGAATGAGAGAGAGAGAGCACATGAGAGGGGGGAGGATCAGAGGGAGAAGCAGACCCCCTGCTAAGCAAGGAGCCCGATATGGGACTCGATCCCGGGACTCCAGGATCATGACCTGAGCCGAAGGCAGTCGCCTAACCAACTGAGCCACCCAGGCGCCCTTCTTTTTTTTTTTTAATACAGTTTTGTCTGTATGTTTTTTACCTCCTTCCTTCCGTCTATCACATTTTACATAGATAATATGATGTTAAATGTGATGCTTTACAACTTTTTTCCCACTCAACAATATGATATGGACATCATTTTACGTCAGTTAATACAGATATTCATTCTCTTTTCCATGGTTACAATTGCATTGTGGATTATTGCAATGTAGACACAAGGATTTAACCAGCCTCTTATTGATAGACATTTTTGGTGGTTTTCCAATGTTATGCTTTTATAAAGAAATCAAGCATTGAAAATCCTTGAAATAATTACTTACTCAACGTTTACTATATGCCATGCATCATTCTAAATACTTTAAATATAATAGCTAATGTAATTGACAAAACAACCCTATGACATAGGTAATATTATCATCACTATTTTGTAGAGAAAGAAAGTGAAGCATAGAAAACTGAAGGAACTTGTCAAGTTCACAAGCCAAGAAATGGAGAAGCTGGCATTTGAACCTTGGCAATCTAGATCCAGAGTATGTGTTCTCAACTACTGTACATACTGTCATATTTTTATTATTTTGGAATTCCTGCTTGATTATCTCCTTAGGATAACTTCCCAGAATTGAGATTTCTGATACAAAGGATATACACATTTTAAATCTAACACAAGTTGCCAAATTCCCCCTCCAAAAGGTTTTATGGTGTCAATATTTACACAATGCTTTATGTAAGTTTTACATGGCATTAGAGGGCAAGATAGAAAATTTGGGGGCCATTGGACATAGATTTGAATCTGCTGTATTAATTACTGGGCAAGTTACTTACTTTCTATAAGCTCCAGTTTCTTCACCTGTAAAATCAGGATAGCTATACCTACTTTACAAGGATGTAATGCAGACTACAGATAATGTATATAAAAATTGTCTACAATCCTTCAGATATAGAAAGGAATCCCTCAATATTCATGGTGGTTATTGCTACTTAAGTTAACACAAATTACCTCTTGATTCATATACCTACCTTTTATTGGGCCGGCAGGTTTTATTGCTATAGCTTCAATTTTAATGTTCTGTTTGTAAATATAATTTCTGTACTACGTAGTATGCAGGGCTCCTAGTAACATATTTAACAATGCAATCTTATTTCTCCACATGGAACCACTATATTTTCTTTTTAGATTGACGTATTTAGTTCCTTCTCAGTGGTATCAAACAAGTACTAAATACATTGTCTGCCAACCAAAAAGGCATCTATGAATTGCTTTCTTAAATTTAAGAAAAAAAATCCAAAATGATACAGTGATTACCATGGAGGAAGGGTATTTGGAGACCACAGGTTGGGCATGAGGAGAGCCACTTATTTTTCATACGTACATCTGCGACAGAGACAATCACCACAGAGTCCTTCTCTTCTGAAGGTGTCATCCTGGAGACAAGAGAATTCAGTGTTTGCTTCAGGTAACTTTGATTTCCTCTGTTAACAGTGGAAATGCCCAGTGCGAAAGAGACTGCAGACAAAGGAGCATGGAATCATCATTTCAAACCACAGAGAAAAACATAATTTATCATTAATATCTATGCTTATTACTGTGTTTGGGTTAGTCGTATGGTCATAAAGAATGTCCGAAACTATATTACAAAAATTATCGAAACTACTCTTAATTTTTATCACAAAGTTCATTTTCTGCCTGAGCAAATTCCAATTTGCAGTGGATTGTTAGTAAATGCATTAAGTAGACTCCAAGATGTTCTCATGTTGGAGGGTTTCAGTGTAGTAAAAGATAAAACTAACCACTCTCCATTTATTTTAGCTTTTACCTAACTTGGGTACAAAATGTCACACATTGGCGGATTCTCTACTTCTCTTCCTAAGGAAATGCTGGAACCCAAAACAGGAAAAATACTATGAAATATTTTCATCTGTGAAAAAAAAAATGTATGAAGTAATTTTCAAGTGACTTAATGGAATGAATCCATGCCCCTAAGTTACTTGTATTGACCACTATTGACTGGAACACTGGGAGAACGGATCTCATGTCATCCAAATAGATAACTAAAATTATATCAGTAAAGTCTGCCCAAACTCAACACCAGTGCCTGAGCATATGAACTTGGGCAAGATACACAGCCTCTCCAGCCTCAATGTCCCCACCTTCAAGATGGGAATGAGGACTTTTAGAATGGCTAAGTAAGGAACTCAGAAAATCCTCTCCCTAAAAAAGCAACAATAAAACTAGAAAAAAATTGTCAAAACAATCAGGGCCCTGGATATACAACAAACTGAGAAGCATTTATGTAACAAAAAAATTACTGAACTTTGGTGAGAACAGTAAGAATTTTCTCTGATTACTATTGAGTTCGAACATACTTTCATATGTTTATTGGTCTTTGGACATTCTTCTGTGAAATCCCTCTTTAAGTTCTTACCCATTTCTCTGAGTTTTCTGGATTTTTCTTATTTATTAATGCTCTTTATAGATTCTGAATATGAATGCTTTGTCATTTATGTGTATTACAAGTATCATCTCCCACTCTGGGTTCCCTTTTCAATGTTTTACCTCTTGATGAACAGAAATTCTTAATTTTAATATAGTACAATTTATCCATCTCTTCCTTTACATAAAGTTAGTGCTTTTTTGATTCCTGTTGAGAAATCCTTATCTTCAAGTCATAAAGATATTCTCCTGAATATCTTCTCGATGGTTTGTTTGCCTTTTATAGTTAGATCTACAGTCCACCTGGAATTGATTTTTATGGATGGTGTAAGGCAGGAATCAAGTTTCAAACTTTGGGTTTTGTTGTTTTTGTTTTTGGGTGATTTTTGTTGTTGTTGTTACCATGTTGAACTTTTTATTTTAAAATTATATTCTGAGTGGATTTTTAATTTTTTTTTATTATTCAAACTTTGGGATCCACTTTAAAATGCAATTCCTGAAATGACTCCCAATGCCTTCGGGTAAGGAACACATTTACAAACATTTACAAGACCTTTAATGACCTGGTCCCGACCTTCCTCTTCCATTCCAACTATCCTCTCTTTAAACCAGTCTCACTTAACATCGCTCAGCTTCTCAGAATGACCAAATAGAGGACACTCTCATCTCCAGGCTTTTGCACATGCCATCCTTTCTTTGCCTAGAATACTCTTCTTCAGGTTCCTTGTGCTAATTCTACACTTTCTTTCTAAAGTAGGTTGGGTGTACCAGCTATATATTCTTACTTCATCTCACATAGTACTTATCATTCTATTTGTTATTAGAATACATAATAATGGCAATAAATTTGGGATGAATAAGTGAATGGCCAAGTCCCTTTATTATTTGGGCTCTGCCCCATGTCATACTGACAATAACTTCCAGCCCCAATTGTGCACACATGCCCCACTTTTTGTCCAGGCCCTCTTGCTGTTAGACCCTTCCTATTTCTTTTTCTCTACCTGGATGAACATCCTCTACTTTTCCACTATCCATCACCTGCTTTTTCCCTATTTAGTCTATTCCAATTGTGTTCACCCTTCATGACTCAGGTGAATGTCACTTTGTCCAGAAAGTCTTCCCTAATTCCCCAAGTATGGATTACTTGCTCCACCTTGTATTTCCCTTGTCACAGCACTAGTTACCCTATATACTGTAATTGCCTTCTCACGTGTCTGTAGGAGGATGAGGGTCTTGTCTTACCCACCACTATTCCCCTGGTAGAAGCTGGTTACTTGAGAACATGGAGGACTGCACAAAGAGTTGTCAGTTAAGCTGAAAAGTCATAACGGGGAAGGGACTTACATGACAAGTTAGTTGTGGTCGACAGGAGGTGGTGGGTTCATTGCAGGCAGTGATCAGCATGTGCTAATCACTTGGCTTATTCACAGGGACTGCAAGTGTTTTGGGGTTGCTGGAAAGGAGGGGAAGTGGCAAAAATTGATTTGAAAAATAGTCTATTGTGCATACACCGTGTCAAGGAGCTAGCTTCATCCTATATGTACTGAGGACCCACTAAAGGATTTTAAGCAAGAGTTGAGCATGATGTTATGCATTTTAGTACATAGCTCTGAGGAGGGTATGAAGAATGGATTGACTAGTCAATTTACAAGTCTATTTCAATACACTGGGCAAGAAATGAAAGCTGAAAGAATAGTTATAGAGGGTAGAGAGCAGAAATTATTTGAAATATACTCAGAATATAGAACAAATAAGACTGATGACAGATTCCCCAGTAGGCCTTGCTATAGGCTTCAGTGCTTTTACAAATGTTTTATGTGCTATGATCTTTTAGTTACCAGGAAAAAAAAAATCTTTTCAATTACTTCTGGTAATAAAGGTTTATAGGCAAACTGGTCCTCCCAAGGACCAATGAAAATCCACCAAAGGGCTCAAAAGGAGGATCAATATATACAGCATGGGTGGAAATCACGAAATAGTTGGGGAATTAGAAAATTATTCAAGATCTAACACAGTTCTATATGGTGCCTGGGTGGCTCAGTCGTTAAGCGTCTGCCTTCGGCTCAGGTTGTGATCCCAGGGTCCTGGGATTGAGCCCCACATCAGACTCCCTGCTCAGCTGGAAGCCTGCTTCTCGCTCTTCCCCTCCCCCTGCTGTGTTCCCTCTCTTGCTGTGTCTCTCTCTGTCAAATAAATAAATAAAATCTTTAAAAAAGAAAAAAAAGATTTAACACAGTTCTGCTAACTGGGTTACCTCAACACCTCAAAACCCCAAAAAGAGTTCTGTTGTTCTTCCCAATTACAAACATCTCTCCCTCCTTCCTTTCACTCTCTGGCATGGGCTTCTGCTTATCTTTGCTGATGTTTATTTAAGGCTATGCTGATTCTTGGTATCTACTATTTTATAGTTTCTACACACTGGGTTTTTTTTTCCTATGTCTTTCATCTCCTCCTCCTGTTACCCTATAGCTTTGGGGGAGCACACACTTTCTCATCTATTCACACACATTATGCACGTCTATGTACATACACATGCCATATTCAAAATACTCCTAAGAGGGAATCTGATGCAGTTTAAGACTCAAGTGCGATCTCAAGATCTTAATATCTTAAGATAAGCTTAATATCTCTAAACCTCAATTTTCTATTTTTTTTTTTAAGATTTTATTTATTTATTTGACAGAGAGAGACACCGAGAGAGGGAACACAAGCAGGGGGAGCGGGAGAGGGAGAAGCAGGCTTCCCGCCGAGCAGGGAGCCCGATGCGGGACTTGATCCCAGGACCCCGGGACCATGACCTGAGCCGAAGGCAGACGCTTAATGACTGAGCCACCCAGGCGCCCCTAAACCTCAAATTTCTTAGGTGTAAATTAGAGATAATCATAGGTCCTACTGTACTGGGTTGTGAGGGTCAAATGAGACAATGAGAGAAAACATTGAAAAAAAAAAAAGGAAGGAAGGAAAGCACAGCAACTCAGTATATGGAACACAGAGAGAACTCTGATGTTAAACAATGCCACTGGCACCCCCATCCCAACTCAGCAGGCTTGGCAGAGGCATGTGCTACAGAACACTACTTATTCCCAAGGAACCAGGTAGATCAGAGATCAGGAAGCTATTTCTGTGAAGGACTAGGTAGTAAATAGACATTTTTGTCTCTCGGGCCATACAGTCTCTGTTGCAACTACTCAACTCTGTCGCTGTAGCATGAGAACAGCCTCAGACAAGTAACAATGAGCACTGACTAGGCTGCAACAAAATCTTATTGTAAAGTAGCAGCTTTGGCCTGTGGGCTGTAGTTGGCTGCCGCTGGCCTGGGGTGACTCAGAATAAACAAGGTCTGTGAGAATGGCAAGCATTTGAAGACTCGCCCTAAAATCCCTAACTTAAATGCTTTCTCTCTTCTTTAATACCTGCTGAAGTTAAATTCATTATTTAAGGATTAGCTGAAACATCACCTCTTCTGTAAAGCTTTCACTGACCTTTGTCCCCAAAAAGATGGGGAAATAGGAAGATAACCAGATAAGAATGAATTGATCAAAACCAAGGGAGACAAGAGTTGCCAGGTACTTAGCAGATGCTTAATATAAGTCAAATGTATATGTGACTTATAATAACCTACTTTTAAAACATCTGTATTCAAGTTGAATTTGAATTCAAGTCTCTAAATATCTATTTAACTATTTTCTTCTGCCAAGTCATATAATTTCTGGCAGTCCAAATTAATGCCACATAAGCTGGTGGTCTATGTATCGGAGTATTATATTAATGGATTACATATTAAAACTTAAAAGCAATATAATAATAATTAGAGAAGCATCCAAAAAAACTTAAGAGGCTCCTGGCTGGCTCAGTCGGTAGAGCATGCAACTCTTGATCTCAGGATTCTCAGTTCAAGCCCCACATTGGGCATGGAGCCTACTTAAAAAAACAAACAAACAAACAAACAAACAACAACAAAACTTAAAAACATGTCCTCAAAGATCAAAATATCTATATTTGATTTTCTAATTCTAAATTTGCTTACCACCTGTTTTCTCTTTTCCAATGATTACATCAGGATAAATTCTGTCTACTTTCCTTAGATGAGGAAAAAAGAACTTTAGGATTTCAAATGTATTAGATGCTGTTTCATTCTTACCCAATGTATTCATTTTCTTCTCAGCTGAAAGAGAGAAAAAAGAGGGTTGCTAAGTGCATGACCATAGGGATTTTTCTCTCTTTGGTACAATTTTTCATAATGAGATTAACAGATTTAGTGTTCAATATATAAGAGAAATACAATTAAATGTGAACTATTAAAATCATATGGCTACAAAATATAGTTCAAATATTATTGATTCATATTTATTTTAAAAATAATATTTAAGTCTAGCACTATGAGCTACATAACCAGAGACTAACAGAACTGTCAGTTCTAAATGAAGTATAACTGAAACATGCTATAAGCTACAAAATATAGTTCAAATATTATTGATTCATATTTATTTTAAAAATAATATTTAAGTCTAGCACTATGAGCTACATAACCAGAGACTAACAGAACTGTCAGTTCTAAATGAAGTATAACTGAAACATGCTATAATTGATCTGATCTGCTATTTTGATTAATATCACATTAATGTTGGTATCTCTATAACTTTGTTTTGTAGCTCAACATTTAATGATTCTACTTTTACCATTCGTTTGAATATACCTCTACAATTTTGAAAAAGAAGAGCAAAATTAGAAAACTCATATCCTATATAATTCATAATATATAATATGGTAATCAAGACAGTGTGGTATTACATTAAAAAAAGATACACAGACCGATGGAACAGAATAGAGAATCCAGAAATAGATCCACATAAATATCAACTGATTTTTGGAAAAGGTGCAAAGGCAATTCAATGCAGAAAGGACAGTCTTTTTGACAAAGAATACTTGGAATACTTAGACGTTCACATGAAAAAGACTGAATCTTGACCTGTACTTCACACCATATGCAAAAACCAACTCAAAAGTTTCAGAGACCCAAATGTAAAACCTAAACTATAAAATTCAAAGCACACACATAAAAGAAAATCTTCATGACCCTGAGGGAGGTAAAGAGTTCTTAAAGGTAATATCAAAAACATTATATAAAAAGAAAAATTGATAAATTGAACTTCACAATTAAAAGTGTTTGGTTTCTGAAGGACACCATAAGGAGAATGAAAAGACTAGCCAAGATTGGGAGAAGATATTTCCAAATCACGTATCTGTCTGATATGTATTCAGGATATATATACATATATATAAATATATATACCTTATAGAAAATTTTTTTCATACAAAAAACCTGTATATGAATGTTTACCGTAACATGTACTTGTAATTGCCAAAAAAATGAAAACAACCTAAATGTCCTTCAATTGGTAAATGGATAAACAAACTGTATCCACTGTATATCCCTACAATCAGAGGCTACTCAGCAATATAAAGTCAACAAAAATTTGGTCACATAACTTCCATTTATCTTTGTTAAGTGAAAGAAGTCAGTCTCCAAGGATTACACACTGTATGATTCCCTCTGAATGGCATTCTGGGGAAGAGAAAACTCTAAGAACAGAGAACTGATTAGTGGTTGCAAGGTATTAAGAGTAAGGACTACCTGACTACAAAAGGGGAAACGGAGGCAGGACTTTTTATCCTGGAGAAATGGGAGCCACTGCAGCATGATACACAGGATTGTGAGCCTTCACTTTGGCTACAGTGGAAATAGATAGACGGGGACAAGTCTGGAGAGAGAGAAAAAACAGAGAAGAATGTTAGCTGTCATTCAGACGAGGCATGAAGGCAGCCTGACTAGAGCAGCAGAGATGGTGATGGGAAAATGTGGACAGATTTGTGAGATACATAGGATTGTGAATCAACAGGTTTGCTTATTGACTGAAATGGGAATATGCAAGAGGAGGCGGGGTGGGGGAGTCAGAGTGACACTCAGGGTTCTGGCCCATCTAGCGGATGGGTCACGATGGTGGTGCAAGTCACACAGAAAACACAGGAAGACCATTTCTAAGCTACAGAGGAGAGGAAGTGTATCAGTGATATCTCTTACCTGATTTTTGTATGTCTCACAATAAAAGAACAAGTAACTAATTTAGTTATATTTGTTGGGGAGAAGTGTCCTCAAATCACAAAGCACAAAATCTAAATTCCCAAACACAAAACACAAGACCAACAAACAAACCACCACCCACAAAAACAAAAGCAACACAAACCTAAGTTTATGGACATATTTTTTCTCTGTGTCATTTCATACTTCATTTTACTCAAGGCTTTGATCAGCTCTTGGCGATTTCTTTCAGTTTTGTTTTTTAAATGTAGCATTTTTTCCTTAAACTCCAAAATATGGTTTCTGCAATTAATTAATTGATTACCTGCAAGGAAAACATATGTGTATATATTTATATATGTAGCAACAGTATCATAAAATTTTCTATAATATATAATGAAAAAATAAAATATATGCTTCAACATAGCTGTAACACTATGGGTGTACATATACATGTACATAGTTTATATATATATATATGTATATACAATACACATAAGAGGCTGGAGAAAGAGTGAGATGTTAAAACAGTACTATCTGGAAGGTGGAATTATTATAAATGGTTTTTGCTTTATTACTTTGTGCTTTTCTATATTTTCCAAATTTTCCATTTTGTGCACATATTAGATTTGTAATTAGAGGGAAAAACCAATTGAGACAAAAAATTCACTTTTAAGAATTTATCTGAAGAAAATAACCAGAACTATGTACACAGATTTGGCTCTAAGGATGTATAACACAGGCAGCAGCATTATTAATCATTATAAGAAAATCAGAAACAGCCTAAATGCTCAACAATGGACATATGCTAAATAAATTACAGAATATCCTTTTAAAAGTTACAGTGGCTCAGGTGTTAAATCATGTATAACTGAATCCCAGTTTCATCACTTAATACTTGTGTGATCTTGGACACGCTATTTTACGTTTATTAACCTCTGTTCCTTCATATATAAATGGATATCCAAAAATCCCTGCCCCAGAGTTGGGAAGAAGTGGTAACACTAATGCATATAAGCCATGAAAAAGCACATGAAAAAAAAACACTTTGACAAATATCTGACAAATATTATTTATCAATGGGCTACATTTTATTCATTCGCCAATGTAATACTATACAGCTATGAAAATCATCTTATAGAATATTTAATGTTGTAAAAACAATTGCTTTTTAAAAACAAAACTATGTATAAAATCATTTCTTTTTTGTAAAACAACACATATACAGATAGTTTCATGTGAGAGATGATAAAAGAATAAACTAGGGCAGAAAGGATTAGGAAATAGGAGTAATAGGAAAAACATCTAAGAGCTTTTATTGAAAAGACTTTGAACTGACTGAGAGAGATTAGAATCCCTACTAGGTTTCTGACATGACTACAGATTTCTTCAGTCTGAATTGGGAAAACAGGAAAAGGAGCCGTGATGATGCTTATGAGGCATCTACATATGTGGCAAACATTTGGCTCTACGACTCTGAAGTTCAAGGGAGAGATTAGGGCTGGTGTTATAGATTTGAGAGCAAAAGTGAGATTGACTTATAACATGGAGTAAGAAAATGTAAGGATAAAAACTCTCCCAGTCTCATTTCCTGTTTGTGTCCTTCCCTCCCTGCCTTGGCTCACACTAGCCTTAGCCTTGGGCGGAGGATTCAGAATCTGAAGTCCAGCAGGTGCCTAAGTGGTTCCCAGAGGTCTTGAATACCTGGCCATGGGCAGACTCGGCACCCCCTGACAGCACTGTACATCCACCTTGCTGGTTCCATTCACCTTTCAGATAGGCCAGCCTGGAACAAAACTTATGTCTTGCCTGAGCTACCCTACTGAGGACAGGAAGCAACCAATAAACTGTAATATCCTGATATTTCTCTCCCAAGCCTCAATGGATCATCCACCCCAAGATACAACAGAGGAAATTAAACCTGCTGTTTCACTGCTCTCTAACAAGACACGTCTCTCCCGCTTGGGTTGGAGGGGGCCCCACTTCTCCAGTCCTCACTCAGTGGCCAGCTCCATCTCTAGGGTCTCTCACAACACCTCTCCATCTCCAGTTCTGTGTCACTGAATCTCTCAAATGCAACAATTGCATATTATATGGAGTATCCTGCCAACAGGGACTCCCATCCATGGGGTACAAACACGTAGATTCAGGTTTTATGCATAGTTGGGCTTGCTGAAACAGGGCAGTGGAGGTTTAGGGAAAGACCCAACTGGCTGACTAACCATTACAGAGAATCCTATAATTATGAAGACTTCTTGCAGTCTTTCGCAGTGAGCCTTGTGCCCCATCCCTGCACAAGTCCCTAGCCTGTTATGATACAACCAGCAGAACTCAAGGCTCTACATGTCTAGTCTTCACTAGCGAGTGGCTGGTGGCACAAGATATACAATTTCCTCCCTCAATCCACCTCCAGGGAAAAGCCAGACAAGGGTGAATGACAAATGACAAGAGTGAAAAGGCACTGCTGGATCCAAGCCACAATTTAATCTGTACATATACATCACTCAGTAAGGAAAAGATGGAGGACTTGCTGCTCTGAACTATTTTTTTCTCAGCAGCCTCTTGAAGGCCTCCTAATCTGGGCCCCAGAATCAACCCAGCTGAAGCAATGGTTCGTCTCCCTGGTTGGCAATTTGTGTTGGTCATCACTGCCCTCACAGTGCAATACTAGGAATTTTGCATATTCTCTACAGATGGAAATATATGGCTACAGCAGAGAGATCAACCATTTGGTCTCAGTAGAGAGGGGGATGTCAAGAGTAAAAGCAATTTTCTGTTCCTTCCTGAAACACTGTGACAGAGAGTTCAGAATTCACATATACAATTCCAAGCAAAGCCTGAGTTTTTCTTTGGGAAGGGATGCTCTTCTCAGGGACTTCTATATCTCACCAGCCAGAACAGTTGCCTGGCCATGCAATTCATTCCCTCGTTCAACAAATACTTATTAAACTAAATACTGTTAAATGTCCTGGGGATATGACAATGTACAAAACAGAACTCCTGGCCCCCTTGGAACTTACATCCTACTGAATGGAAAAAACAAGAAATAAGTGAATCATACGTTTATGAGTACCAAAAAAATATAAAGCAGGGAAAAAGGATACAGAGTGTTGATGGTGGGGGGAGGTTTTAACTGTAAACAGGGTGATCAGAGAAGGCTTGAGGAGATAACGTGTGAGCACAGACAAGAAAAAAGCAAATGAAGGAATGCTGCAGGTAACTCTAGTACAGAGAGAAGAGCATGTGCAAAAGCCCTGAGGCAGGAGGGTGCCCATTATCTCCAGAAACAGCATGGAGACTGTGTGGCTGAAGCAAAATGAATGACAGGAAGAGTTGTAGGTGATTAAATTACAAAGCCACCTTTCTAAGTACTTTAGATTTACTTTAAGCAAACTGGGGAGCCAATAGAAGTCTATATGCAGAGAGTCACATAATCCAACTTACAAGAACAGGATCCTTCTATCTGCTGTGTGAACAACAGAGCTGGGGAAACTAAGACTGAAGAAGGGCGATCAGGAAAGACGTCTGTGGCTTAGAAAAGATTGTTAGTGGGTAAGTGCTGAGGAATGGTTTAATTCTGGATATAGTCTGAAGATAAAGAAGATAGGATTTGCTGACATCAAATGTGAGATATGGAAAAAAAAAAAAAAGGAGGCAATGATATTCTGAGCAACTAGAAGAAAGGAGTGGCCATTTACTAAGATGGAGAAGATGAAGGGAGCAAGTTTTGGTGTGACTACTAGGAGTCTGTCTGGTTTGAGACATGTTAGATTTGAGATGCTTATCACACATCTCAGTAGGCAGCTCCATGTGTGGGTCTGGTGGGAGAACTGGCCTGGCCTGGCCACAGACATTTAGAGAGACCTGTGGTAAGAAGCAGGAGATCACTAGGAGAATGAGGATGAGCAGAGAAGAGATGAGGCCCAAGGACTAAATTCTGGGGCACCCCAAGTTATAAGTTGAACACATGAGAAGTCAGTAACAAAGCTAAGACAGATTAGCTGGTAAGGCAGGAGGAAACTCGAGTGTGTGTCAAGACCTTGGAAACCAAGTGAGAAAAATGTGTCAAGGAGATGAAAGTCATCAACTGTCAAGTGCTGTTGAATAGGGCAAGGAGGATGAGGACAGGGTGGGAGCTGCGAGACAGCGGTGTGCAGTCCCTAGCGAGGTAAAAGCCTAGCTGGAGCTGGTTCAGGAGAAAGCAGGACCAGTGGGCTTAGAGACAGGGCAGGGGGACAACTTTTTGGGGAGGGGGGTGGGAAGGGGCACAGGGAGAGGGAGAGAGAGAGAATCCCAAGCAGACTCCATACCCAGCGCAGAGCCTGATGTGGAGCTCGATCTCATGACCCTGAGCCGAAACCAAGAGCTTAACCAACTGAGCCACCAAGGCGCCCTGAGTGATTTTTAAACTGAACTGTGCTTTAATCAAAAGAACTGCAACTATCCCAGATAAATCTTGAATATTCATAAAATGGATACTATTTAAAGATGTTGACAAACTTTAGAAGTAGACATAGTTTAACCAATATAACCCTATGCTATTGGGGTTCCTGGGGTAATATTCTCTCTGCAAACTGAATCATGTGTTTGAAGTTGATATATCATGGGTGATGCAACATAGCTAAGCTTCCACAATGTTAAGTCAGTCCCTGAGGGATCAATTTGGTAAACATGAAAACAAAGAGTTTTCTCTACAGGAAGTAGTATTTGCAGAAAACAACCATGCAAAACAGTTAAAGGATATATTCCCTAGTCTTACATCTGCTTCTTATACAATTTTACTTGATAATTCTATTTAACAATATTCTATTTAAAATATTTACACTACTTTCATATTCACTCAGGTATTTTGTGAGTGTGAGATGTTATAAAACTATGTTTCAAAGGTCTGAAATAAACAATAATTTGATGTTTTGAATCAAGTGTGGTGAAATTGTGAAAACAAACACCAGTCCATGTGTGCAATGGGCCAATGTGACTTCCGCCCATAAGAAAGGGGCCAGGTGAGATCCTAAATACCACTGACCTTTGTTTCTCACAGCAAGAGTCCAAGGCACTGCTATCCAGCAGAAATAAAATGTAAGATACCTTTGTAATTTTGAATTTTCTAGTAGCCACATTTTAAAAAAAGTAAAAAGAAACAAGTAATTGTAAAGAATATATTTAATGTGGGGCACCTGGGTGGCTCAGTTGGTTAAGTGACTGCCTTCGGCTCAGGTCATGATCCTGGAGTCCCGGGATCGAGTCCCACATCGGGCTCCCTGCTCAGCAGGGAGTCTGCTTCTCCCTCTGACCCTTCCCCTCTCATGCTCTCTCTCTCTCTCATTCTCTCAAATAAATAAATAAAATCTTTAATAAAAAAAAAAGAATATATATATATATTTTTTTTTTTTTAAGATTTTATTTATTTATTTGACAGAGAGAGACACAGCGAGAGAGGGAACACAAGCAGGGGGAGTGGGAGAGGGAGAAGCAGGCTCTATGCAGAGCAGGGAGCCCGATGTGGGACTCGATCCCAGGACCCTGGGATCATGACCTGAGCTGAAGGCAGTCGCTTAACTGACTGAGCCACCCAGGCGCCCAAAAAAAGAATATATTTAATGTAATTCAATATATCTGAAATATTTTTCAACATATAACCAACATAAAAAATAACTAATGGAATAGCTTACATTCTTTTTTGTACTATGTATGCTAAATCCTGTGTATATTTTATACTTACAGTACATCTTAATTCACATGCAAAATTTTAATAGTAACAGTGAAATGCAGTCTTACCAAAACAGTAAAATTTTGCTTAATGGAGAAATATTTTGCACTGCTTCAGTCTTTATATTTAAGTTAGTTAAAACAAAATTTAAAATTTATTTTCTCAGTTACACTAACCATATTTCAAGTGCTCGACAGTCACCTAGATAGGGGTTGCCATATTGGACAGCAGTTTCTTGGCATCAGCTGTGAGCTTATTAGAAATGCAGTATCTATCTCTTGGGGTGCCTGGGTGGCTCAGTCAGTTACGTGTTGACTCTTGATTTCGACTCAGGTTGTGATCTCAGGGTTGTGAGACAGAGCCCCGTGTTGGGCTCCACACTGAGCACAGAGTCTGCTTGAGATTCTCTCTCCCCTGCTCCCTCTGCTCCCCCCCCAACTCGCTCACATGCACGCATGCTTTCTTTCTCTCTCAAAAAAAAAAAAAAAAAAAAAAGAAATGCAGTATTTCAGGCCTCTCCCCAGACCTACTGAGTCAGAATCTGTGCTTTAATAAGATTCACAGGTGATTGGTATATACGTTAAAATTTAAGAAGCACTGTTATAGATCTCTTTAATTGTTTCACCTTTCTCATCATTGACTTTACCATAGTTCAGGTCATTACTGCCTCTAGCTACACTATTATAACTGTCTCTTAATTAGTCTCTCACCTCCAACCCACAATTAATCTTCTGGAAACACTGCTCAAAGACTTCAAATGATTCCCTGAATGCTTACTGAATTAAGTCCAAACTACTTGCCTTCACATACAAGGTCTTATCCGATATAGCCATGACCTGACTCTCCCACCCCATTTCATTCACTAAACCCCTCCAGCAATGAGAAGCATCCCAGAGTATGCATTCTTTCTGCCATTTAATATGTAACCATGTGTTATTCACTGAGCTATATGACAGGTAAACATGGATAAAGTCAGGTTCCTGCTCTAAATTACCCGACAAGAGATGGAGGAAGGAGCATGTATTTAAACAACCAATTAATATAATTGTGAAAATGGAGTTATGCTCAAGTGCCACAGGCAGAGAGAGGCAGAAATGCTTAACTAGTAAGGAAGACTGAGGAGTGGGGGAGGGACAAGGGAAAAGGTTTCAGAGAAGATGGGGTATTTGAGAACTTGAAGAATGTACAGAATGCCACCCTACAGCAAAGGGCAGGGAAGGGCATTCCAAACTAAGAAAATAACAACATAAATGCCTAAGTATGAAATGGTATGGCATACTGAGGGGAAAGCAAGTAATTCACTCAAGGGGCCAAAAGAAAGGGGAATGAATGGCATGAGGCTGAAGTATTGGCAGACCACTTCAGATTTATTATTCATTTATTTGTACCCAACGTGGTTCCAAAGAAGACTATCCGAAGCAGTTGGTAGGAGATGAAGGTAAAAAGGTAAAATATATTTTGGATTATTCCACTCCACATATACTTTGCAATAATCAAATCACACTACGAACAACACCCTTTGAACTCCCTTTGAGTGGTCCCTCTATGCGTCAGGTCTTATGATGAAATATTTCAGGCACTACAAAGCATATATAAAACAGTTCGAAAGACAATAATAAAAATGAGCATCCATGAATCCACTACTACCTTAGCCTTGAATAGTCCATCTGTTTTCTTCCAAGATTATGTTCCCTTTCGTCCTTATTCCCAGATAAGTAGAATTCTGAATTTTGTATTAAATCTTCCATTGCTTTTCTTTCAAGTTTTACCACTTGTGCAAGTTGACTCATATGTTTTTAGATATTAATAAATAAAATAATACTTATATGTATTCTTCTGTACTTGCTTCTTTTGCTTAATTTATGTTTTTGCAATCCATCCATACTGATAAGTCAAGCTCTAGTCCATTCACTTCCACTACTGTTAAATGTTCCACTGTTTTGAATATACAGTAACACATTTAGCTCTTCTGTTGATGAACAATTATAAAAAATGCTACCAAGAATATACCAGGTTGATATATTCAAGACTTTCCCTTTGATATATCTGGTGGTAAGGATGTTATTTTAAATACTGAACAATCTTGGGACGCCTGGACGGCTCAGTCGGTTAAGCGTCTGCCTTCAGCTCAGGTCACGATCCCAGGGGCCTGGGTTCAAGTCCTACGTCAGGCTCCCTGCTCAGTGGGGAGCCTGCTTCTCCCTCTGCCTGCCGCTCCCCCTGCTTGTGCTCACTCTCTCTGACTAATAAATAAATAAAATCTTTAAAAAAACAAATATTGAACAACATATATGGCATGGGTACTGATCAGTGACAAGAGGAGGTGGCCATAAACCATTGGGTAAGGTTGCACACTGATTTCAGTCCTGACTAGCAGAATTGCTAGGACACAGGAAATGCACGTCACATAACGAAAGTGATTGAATGTATGTATGTATACTCCCCACTCCCAAGGGGAGTGTGTGCAAATTCCTGCACTTCCCCATCCTCACCAAATGTCTTATCTCCTAAATTTAAAAATCTGAATGGTATGAAATGCTATCTTGTGTTTTTAATTTGCATTTCTTTGATTGCTAATGAAGTTCTTCCATGTTTATTCAACATTTATGTTGCACTTGGCCTTAGAGTCTATGTTTGCTGATATTAATATAGCTACATCAACTTTCTTTTGGATCAGGTTGCTGGTATATACTTTTCCATTCCTCTTCCAACATTTCTCGATCTTTAAAATTTAAACATATCTCTTGTAAACATTATCAAGTTTGGTTTTGTTTTATATAAAGTCAGAAAATACTGTAATTTCCTTTTTGGAGCATTAACTATGAGTGATATTGTTATGCATGATTTTACGATTATTTTAGTAGTTAAACCAGAGATTTCAATGGGAATCTTTGACTTATTACAGTTTAATACAAATTCTCACATTCTCACTTTTCAACAGTGCTGCAAGTTTAGTACCATTTAACTCCATTTACCCCTCTCCTATCTTATCTTGTCATTATTGTCACACACTGTTGTTCTAGATGTACTTTAAATTCCACATGACATTTCAATTACCGTCTTGATTGGCCCACATGTACATCCTGGACTCTGCTGACTTCGAGCTACACCTGGGACTGAAAGAATAATATTCCATTATAATAGAATATATAAAATTTCTTTATCCATTCATCCATTGAAGGACACTTAGGATGCTTCCACAGCTTGGCTATTATAAATAATGCTGCAATAAACATGGGAATACAGATACCTTTTCAAGTTAGTGTTTTCACTTGCTTCATATAATACCCAGAAGTGGAATCGCTGGGTCATATGAGTAGTCCCATCTTTATTTTTTTGAGGAAACTCCATGCTGTTTTCCTGTGGCTACACCAATTTACATTCCCACCAACAGTGCATGAAGGTTCTCTTTTTCTCCACATCTTCACCAACACTCATTATTTATTGTCTTTTTAAAAACAGCCAACCTAACAGGTATGAGGCGGTATCTCACTGTGGTTTTGATATGCATTTCCCTGATGATTAGTGATGTTGACCATCTTTTTATGTAGATGGCTTCCTGTATTACTCAGCATAAAAGTCATAGTTCTTACTATGGTCTCCATGATCTTATCCCTCTACAACTCTTCCTTGTTCACATTAGCCTCCTAGCTGTTTCTCAAACATATCAAGCTGATTGCACCATAGGGCCTTTGCACCAGCTTTTCTCATTGCCTGGAATACTCTTCCCCCAGATATCCACACAATAGCCCCCCTTACTTCATTCAGGAATAGGCATTAATATGAATTTCCTTAACCACCCTATCTAAAATAGCACTTTCTCTCCCTTGTCAACACCTGACACCATAGAGCATTATCATTCCTGTTTGTTGTTTATTTCCCTTAACCAGAATGTAAGCTCCCTGAAAGTGAGGGTTTAAAAATTTTTTGTTGCCTAGTTCCTACAACATGAAGTATTTATCAAATTCATTAATTCACTCATTCATTCAACCAGACAACAAATATTTAGCATACCTCTTGTATCAGCCATTTTTCCAGATGCTGGGGACACAGCAGTGAACCAAACAGGCAAAAACAGAAAAAATTCTCCTCATGGAGCTTACATATTTATAGAACAAATTAATGAACTGTTAATACTATGAGCTTATAGAAACAAAAGGTTATAGGCACATAAAAATTTAAAAGGGTAAAGAAGGCCACTAGGTTGTGGCCAACTTTTTTTTTTTAAGTAGGCTCTTTGCCCAGCATGGAGCCCAGCATGGGGCTTGAACTCACTACTCTGAGATCAAAACCTGAGCTGAGATCAAGAGCTGGGCGCTTAATCAACTGAGCCACCCAGGCACCCCCGGCCATCTTTCTAATAAATATTCCCAAGTTTTCATTGATAAGAATTACAACTATGGATCAAATTTTAAAAACCATTGGGACTATCTTTGGTGTCTTATAAAAATCGCTGCTTCCAAAACTAAATGAAGTCTGTTTTCTTTTGTTGACATAAGAACATCTCAGGATTGATTTCGTACAAGGACTGATTTTGTAACTATTTTAGACCTAGATTACACAGAAACATAAATGTAAAACACGAGAAACCTGTTTTATCAGTTATTCTAAGAGTGGTACATTTTCAGGAACAGTATCTCATATTCTGAATTTGAATATATGAATGCTGGGAATATAAATACTTTGAGGGACCAAACTTCTTTTTCCTGGTCATAACACAAAGTCCACAGTTTATAATAAATAATATAATAATATTAGTTGTATTAAAATGTCTTGACATTACCAATCCAAACTGCCTTCCAAAATTACTCTAAAAGGGAGTTTACATTTTACTTTCTAATTATGAGTAACGATTTATTTTTTGTTATAAAAGTAGAAATTGTTTATTGTCCTAAAACGCATAAAAAACACATCTGGATAATGTTCCTTACAGAAAATGAAGAAGGGGGAAGTGTATAAAATGATTAAAAGTCAGTAGTATAAATCAGACAAATTATTATGTATTCCTAATCCTTTGACACAAATGGGAGTAGAATGTTGATATTGTGTATACATGACAAAATTTCATATTAATCAGAAGACTAAAGCCACTTCCAAACTCGATCCTTGACACCACCACCAAGGTTACTTTGTGTGAACCCTGGGTCAAAAATGTGTTTAATAAGAATGAAAAAAAAATTTTTTTAAAGATCTTTTTTATTTATTTGACAGAGAGAGATACAGTGAGAGAGGGAACACAAGCAGCGGGAGTGGAAGAGGGAGAAGCAGGCTTCCCGCACAGCAGGGAGCCCGATGCGGGACTCGATCCCAGGACCCTGGGATCATGACCTGAGCCGAAGGCGGACGCTTAACGACTGAGCCACCCAGGCGCCCCAATAAGAATGAAAATTTAACCTAAAACAACCTAAGGACAATCTTGGAAGGCTGGCTTAATATATTTACAGGATTCCTGAGCTTAAATTAAAAATCCAACTACATGGACGCTAAAATGTTACACTGGCCAATGTAATGCATGGTGATTAACATAACACAATAATAAAAAAAAATCAATAAAAATAAAGCTCTTCTATTACTCTCTCAAAAAAAAAAATTACACTGGCCAATGGACAAGTAGAGCTGAAAGATAAAATGCTGGAAATCTAGTTAAATTTGAATCTCAGCGGGCGCCTGGGTGGCTCAGTTGGTTAAGCGACTGCCTTCGGCTCGGGTCATGATCCTGGAGTCCCGGGATCGAGTCCCGCATCGGGTTCCCTGCTCGGCGGGGGGTCTGCTTCTCCCTCCGACCCTCCCCCCGACCCTCCCCCCTCTCTTGTGCTCTCTCTCTTTCTCTCAAAAAAAAAAAAAAGAAAAAAGAAAAAAAAAGTCTATTTCTAGGGCGCCTGGGTGGCTCAGTCGGTTAAGCGACTGCCTTGGGCTCAGGTCATGATCCTGGAGTCCCGGGATCGAGTCCCGCATCGGGCTCCCTGCTCGGCGGGGGGTCTGCTTCTCCCTCTGACCCTCCCCCCCTCATGTACTCTCTCTCATTCTCGCTCTCTCACATAAATAAGTAAATCTTTAAAAAATAAATAAATAAATAAATAATAAATTTGAATCTCAGATAAACAGTAAGTCTTTTGGTATAAATATATTCTGTGCAATTTTTATACTAAAAGTTTACTCATTGTTTATCCAAACTTCAAATTTCCCTGGGCAATCTCCACTTTTATTTGCTAAACTGGGAACCCTAAAGCAAAATGAATTAAAACCTCGGTGTGTTTCGAAGCAGTAACGTCAGCCTCACGGTTCATTTGAGAAAGTTCAGGTGCTATATACCCGTGCTCTAAATTGTCTCTCCACCACCTCACCCCTTTCTGGCTTCGCAAAAAGTACTCTAGGGAGCCCTGAAGTGTGGCTCAATCACGTAACGTGGAACACGAAAGAGGGAAGATGTTCGCTTTGTGAGAGGAGTTCGTAATTCAAACAGGCACGTTTCTGCAAACGATGGGGAAGAGGAAGACGCGGGCGGCGGGAAGCTGGGCACAAACCGGACCCCCGAACCTTCGGAGGAAAAGGGCGCGCGGAAGCGGCACAGCGCCGGGGAACCGCGCAGGCCGACCCACTAGCGCGCGCGCCTGGCGGGGGTCGCGGCCGCCGGGGTAGACGAGGGGCGCCCGTTACAGCTTAACCGCCGGTCGGACAAGGAAGCGGCGGGGGGCGGGGGGCGCCATCGGTCAAACACCTCCGACGAGAGCGGGCGGCAGCGCCAGGCTCTCACGTCGCCCCGCTTCTCTCCCCCACCCCGCACCCCGGGCCGCCCCGGCAGTCCCGCAGCCCCGAAGCCGGAGAAGCCACCCGCAGCTCACTGGTTTGAGTCATCCTGGAGATGCAAAAGCAGGAGAAGCTGAAGAGCATGACGGCGGCCAGGGCGACCAGCACGTTCACGTGCTTGGTCCTCATGGAGCCCGCCTGGCTGCCCGCAGCCCGCAGCGCGGCGAGGGGCGGCCACACGCAGCGCCCTCCGCAGCGGAGGAGGAGCGCACGCCGCGCCCGCGCCTCGGGGCGCGCGCCCCGCGCCCCCTGCCCCCAGCGCGCCCCAGTCGCTGGGGACCCCAGCACGCCCGGCCTTTGGGCGCCCGCTTCCGTGGCTCAGCGCTTAGCATCTCGACTCCGTTGCTAGGACCGCTGGTGGTTCAACGCCCTAAACTTTGGGCAAGCGCTCCACTGCCTAGCATGTGGTTGGTGGGTGCGCGGTAACTTACTTTATTTTCCTGTAGCTGTACTTCTGTGCCAGACCCTAGGCTAAGCAGTTTGCATATATTATCTCGGTAAATCCTCAAACATCCCAATTTTTTAAAGGCGAGATGAGAATAGTTCTAATATGCTGTTGTTCTCTTCATTTTATCTTGGAAAATAGGAGCCGTTGTGAAATTGAGCCATTTGCTGTTGGGACTGAGCAATACGCGATTTCCTCCGCAAATCGTGTACATAGATAAGTTTATAAATAAAATATGATAAGGTCCTAAATAAAATGAGTATCTTCAGTTTTAAATGAAAGCCATCAAATGCCCAAATAACTTAGGGGGCTTAGATTTTTGTGTGGGAAATGCCCAACGCCAGACATTCAGCTTAATCCCTTTATTTTTTATATTTTGGTACCTCCTCCCCCAGGAAAGGAGCAGGGAATCAACGTTTGTGAAAGAAAGAAGTTATATATAAGATGAGTAGTGCAGGGGCGCCTGGGTGGCTCAGTTGGTTAAGCGACTGCCTTCGGCTCAGGTCATGATCCTGGAGTCCCTGGATCAAGTCCCGCATGGGGCTCCCTGCTTGGCAGGGGGTCTGCTTCTCCCTCTGACCCTCCTCCCTCTCATGCTCTCTGTCTCTCATTCTCTCTCTCAAATAAATAAATAAAATCTTAAAAAAAAAAAAAAAGATGAGTAGTGCAAGGGAGACTTGCTAAGCTATGCTAAGTTCAATGTATCAGTTTCTCAGACCCTTAAAAACCAAGCCTGGGAAATACTAGGAGAAAATCAGTAGGTTGAGACTCTTTTTGGGCTCCTTGAACTGTGGTTTGCTGTTTGGATTCTCCACGCTGATCAGTCTTCTTATTGGCGACGACTGGTAATAAGCTACTTCAAACCAGCACTACACCACTGGCTGAGCTAGTTTCTGGCTCCTTGAAAGAGAAAAAAGATTTGAACATAGGCCAACCTGAGGATGCCATTATAAGCTGTATTTTCGCATGTGCTGATGGCAGGAGGTGTGACCTTCAGTTGAGCAGTGACCCAGCCAGATCCCAGGATTGGGAGCCAAGAGGAACACCTCAACTCTATTCTCCCTCAGCCCTCGGGTCCCTTGCCAGTGTCCCCCACTGGCTAAGCTCTACTGGAAGCCAGAAGGCAAGGAAGTTCTGTATAGTGTACTAGATCTTAGGACCTGCCTCCTGGGGTATGGAGCAGGGTGGAGAAAGAGGTAGAGCAGACGGACCTGGGGCAAGAGGCTATTCAGCACAGGATATCTCCAAATTCAGTATCTCACAGTCCTCTTACTTGGTCTCCAGTTTCACACTTTCAGCTTTGCATTGAAAAGCAAACGATGTCAGAATCCACTAGCAGTATGATGGGAAAGTTTTTAACCCTCTCTAAGTTAGGGCTCCTCAACCAAAAGATGACATGAATAATATCTGTTCCAGGTTGCTGAGTTAAATAACATTCAAAACCAATTAGCATATGCCTGTCATTATGTAATGCTCAATACATTTTGGTTCTCTGCTGTTGCTCATCAGAAGCAGTATCAATTTTCTCACTAATTCCAATCATTTTTCTACAAAGCAGTGGAGAGCTTTCCCATAGTTTATGGCATTTAACTACCATTAATTATTATTTTTTCTATATTATTTTGAGCAGGCTACCTACTCAAAAATCCTTTAGCAACTCTGTTAAAAGTGAAAAGTGTTAGCGTGGAATCCAGAGCCTTTCGCAATCTGGTTCCATCTACCTTTCCAGCTATTCTCCCTATTCCAGCTATGTAGATGCCTCTAATGTAGTACTCAAAAGTTCTACTCCACTCAAACTTACCAAATACCATGTTTCCAAGATTGAGAAAAGCACTTTGTTCTCACATCTTAATGAATGTTTTTGAAATCAGCATGTGTCTTCTGATTTTTCCTTTTATAGAGTTACTTCTTTTTCTTTTTTTCCAAAGAAAGGAAAAACCAAAAACTTGATAATCAGGGCCACCTGGGTGGCTCAGTTGGTTAAGTGTCTGTCTTTGGCTCAGGTCATGATCCCAGCGTCCTGGGATGGAGCCCTGCAGCTCCTCAGCGGGGAGTCTGATTCTCCCTCTCCTTCTGTCCCTCCCCCTTGCTCTCTCTCGCTCAAATAAATAAGTAAAATAGTAAAACAAAAACAAAAACAAACACGTGATAATCAGTCAATGGTCTGTCTATGAGTTAGAACACATGATAGTCACTGAACATCTACTCTGTGCCAGTCACTGAACTAGGTACTGGAGATACAAATGGTCACCCGCTGGCTCTGGGCTCCACCTTCTTCATGCTCAAACATGGACTGCACTGCACACACTCATATTCCTACCTTCCAAAAGTATTCAAGACTCAGCTGAAATGACACTACATGAAGCCTTTAGTGAATCACCCATGTGTAAAGAAATCTCTATCCTCTTTGAAATCTTGTAGCACTTGTGTTCTCAGGACACTCAATGTGCATCATATCTATTTGTTATGCACATATTTTATTTCCTTTACTATGGTATGAGTCCCTACAAGAGAAAGATTATGCCTTACATATTTCCATATCCTATTCCGCCCTGTGGATTCCAGGGTGTTTTATAGATCAAAAGCAGGATTGAAACACAAGCCTGTAGTACAACTGAGCAATATTCTCAACTACCTACCTGCAGTTACTAGCTGCTACCACTTAAGGTAACAATAAATACACCCAGGAAATCCAGTGGATAAATAATGCAGTAGCATTTTCAAAGACCTTCAGACTTCCCCTTTTGCGATTTGTTTTCTAAAATTAGTGGCACATTCAGACTATGGGAAGCAGAGAATTGCCAGGCCAAATAATTGCTAAATATAAATATAAATATAAATATAAATATAAATATTTATAGGAATAATAATAGGAATGGGAGGAGTATTCTCTGGGGGTATTACCAGCCATCGGGGCTTCTTGAGTTAACGTCAGTCTAAATGGTGGTCTCACAACTGTTAGTAGCACAGAAAAATAAACTTAGTGGGGACAGATTTTTCTAGTCTCATTTATATGTAGGATCCCGAAGGTGAAAAGAATCTGAAAGATAATAACTTGATAAAATGCCAGTTATCCTGGCCCTGTTGTCTGTTTCAAGTTATTTAGAAATAAGTCACTGTACCCACCCGAGTGCCATCTGTTCAGCACAATTCAGGAAAATGACAGTACTGAAAGGAACTTTTATAGATCATCTGACAAATAAATAAAATCTTAAAAAAAAAAAAAAGGAATCACCTGGAAATCTTGTTAGACAGAGTTCTGGGCCCACCTTCAGTTACTCAGTGGGGTAAGGCTGGGACTCCAAAATTTGCATTTCTAACAAGTCCCAGATGATATTGATGCTGCTGGTCCAAGGGATGACACTTTGGGAATCATTGCACAGTAGCACTTCATAGAATCATAGGTTGGATTTAGAAAAACGTATAGATTACCTAGTTTATTCTCTTTGCTCAAACCACCCCCAAATACCCATTTAATAAAGACACCACATTCTCTACCACCAGTGAGGGAGATTCGATTATGTGCTCTGGTCATTATATTCTAGAAGTTAACAATACTTATAAAAATTTGTCTCATATCCCTGAATGTACGAAGGCAGGCCTGATTAGGAAAAAAGAAAAAAAAAAAAAAAAGGCTTCAAGTTTCTAGAATTGTCCCCATGAATTGAAAGACTATAATCCTACCAAAGAAGCCTGCCTGGGTGAGGGCTGAAATCAGCACGTGCTCCAACTGTACTCTGATGCAGGATTGTGTCTGTTCAGAGCAAGGAATGCATTTTATACTAAGTCACACAAAAGCATCAAGTAGGCTGACAGAAGCCTCGCCGTCCTTGGAAGGAGTGGAACAAGGACAAGGCATTGTCCCAGTCCTAACAAAAACTAGGAAGCCACCTAGATTACCACATGAGATACCTAGAAAAGCAGCAGAAAAACAAGCATGGCTCATAAATCACAACCCAAATGACAGTGCCAATCTTCTACCATCGGGGCAGGAGCTCAGGGGTCCCGTATCATGGTTTTCTCCAGATTATCCTGGCTGAGTTTTCAAGCCAAACATGTAAATCAGCTTCAATCTAGTTTTCAGGGAGAACAGATCTGAGGGCTGATCCCATCATCAGCCATGACGTGGCTTTACCTCTGAGAGAAATCACTATAATAAGTGTTATTCTCTATCAGACACTTTTTTTTTAAAGATTTTATTTATTTATTTATTTATTTGAGAGAGAGAGAGCACAAAGCAGGGGGAGAGGGAGAAGCAGATGTCCCTCTGAGCAGGGAGCCCGATGCGGGGCTCGATCCCAGGACCCTGGGATCATGACCTGAGCTGAAGGCAGACACTTAACCAACTGAGCCCCCCAGGCACGCCTACTATCAGACACTCTTGAGGACTGAGAATAACAGTCTCTTTCCCCAGCATCATCATTTACTTGTTCTCCTTCTTTTAAAATTTCATCTTTTTTCCATTTATCACCTGTCAGATTATAGACCTGGTCTCCCCAGGCAAAGGCTTCTGGTTCAGCCACGCTCTCAATCCACAAAGAGAGCAGCAGTTGGAAACTTTCGAAGGCCTCCCCTCTGTCTATTCCCAGGAGGAAGTGGTAGGGTTGCCTCAGCCAAGTACAACGTAGCTATATGCCCACTCTATGGGGTCCCTGGGAGAAGTGGGGTTCAACATACAGCCAATCCTTGTTTGGCCACATGATGTGAAGTCACTATCCAACCACAGGGGGTTCCTTCTAATTATGCACATTTATGTAGAAAGGACTGGAAATTGTGTCTTGGGGAACAATTCTCCCTTCCACTGGGTCTTCCCAGTGAAATGTTGATCCTTAAGCACAGGATCCAATAAAATAAGTGTGTACAGTGGGAAAGAAAGTTCTATCAGAGCACCATCCCCCCCACCTCTTCATTCCCGTTGCCATATTGTGATTTATAATAAGAAATATATATTGTGTCGTCAGCCAGTCCTGGCACAGAGCTCCTAAAACCCTTGGAATTTCCTGAGAGAGAATGATAAAAGTGATTTTTGTTGTGTTAATGAGGTCACTTTTGGAAAGCATCTAAAGCAGGGTGTGTGGGGTGTTGACACATTCAGTCCTATCACCCTGACCTCTGGGGATGGGAGAGGGGCAGGAGATTGAGTAAAAGCACCAAGGGGGCCAAAGATTTAATCAATCGTGTCTATGTAATAAAATAAAGCTTCCAAAAACACCAAAATGGACGGAATTCGGTGAGCTTCTGGGTTGGGGAACATGTGGAGATTGGGGGAAAGTGGAGTGCTCAGAGAGTGTGGAAGCTTCGTGCCTCCTTCTCCACACACTGTCCTATGTGTCTCTTTCATTTGGCTGTTCCTGAGTTATATTCCCTTATAATAAACCAGTAATCTGTGAGCTGCTCTAGCAAATTAATCAAACCTGATGAGGGGGTCTTTGGAACCTCTGATCCCTGAGGGTTGGTCAGAAGCACAGCTGACAACCTGCAACTCGTGTCTGAAGTAGTGGGTGGAGGAGCAGTATTGTAGGACTGAGCCATTAACCTATAAGATCCAACATTATCTACTATCAGAATTGAATGGAATTGTAGGTACCCAGCTGGTGTCTGAGCATTGCTTGGTGCTGTGGAAAAAACCCTTACACTGGAATTGAGGACCAGAATTGTACCCATCCCCAGTACCCAAAAACCTTTGTAAAGCTATTCCTCTTTTACTACCCCTATATTTGGACAAAACACACATTCACCTAACCGATCCAGCCAGCCCTCCATATCTTTACATTGTATATTCAATAATGTTTCAATTACCAGTTCTAGTTTCGGTTTAACAGCTACGTTATAGACCACAAAGAATTTGATGTGTCCATATCATGTTAGGATTTGAGGGGCCAATTTCTGCACACTGGAATGTAGAATGCGTTCTTTGGTCCAGAGTGTAGAGCAAGGTAAAAGGGCCCACAGTGATCACCACCGAGCCTAATGCAAACAGGCTCATTAAGTGACCCACCTGGAAATATCTATAGGCCCTAAATGACCAAGTAAACAAGTAGGCACAGTTCCTAAGATTACCAAAAAAGGGAAAATTCCGCATATCCCCATAATCCCTCACTCCGCCCTATAACTGTGGCCCCTCACCACCACCTCCTCACCTCCCAGTCACAGTCCCTCTTTTCCTGCCCAGCCTGCTGCTCCCTTTCAGTGTATTCAATAAACTTTTCTCCCTTTTCTCTTTTTTAAAAGATTTTATTTATTTATTTATTTATTTATTTATTTATTTATTTATTTATTTATTTATTTAGAGAGCACAGGCAGAGGGAGGGGAGAAACAGACTCCTTGCTGAGCAGGGAGCCCGACGCAGGACTCGATCCCAGGACCCTGGGATCATGACCTGAGCTGAAGGCAGATGCTTCACCGACTGAGCCACCCCGGCGCCCCAACTTTTATCTCTTTTGTTCTGCTTTGGATGGATTCTTTCACCGCTCATGCCGCCGGCCTCCACCTGATCAGAGCACCCCACATTTGGCATCACTCCCATCCGATCGGGACACCCCACACAAAGAGATGTAGGATAGGGAACCAAATAGCACTTGACAGTGTCTGGGCTGTAGTCCAGGATAAAAGAAGTGTCAGACTCATTGGGATCCTATCAGGACTGCAAATAGTAATCCTATATAGCTCACTGGCTTTTATGCTTGGATTCTTTTGCCCAGGAGATTTTTCTGGATGCCGATCTTTAAAAAGCTAATTTTGTTGTTGTTATTAGCATTCAAGAGTCTCTTACCACATTAGTGGCACAGGTGAGAGACAAGTGGAATATATCATTATTCCACCCACTATTGCATGGCTTTGGCACCACTGTTCCCACAAAAATTACCCACGTGGCTACTTCTAGAAAGTGGCAGGGCATCACCTTGGCATTCCATTCCCCTCCTGAACCAATTCAGTTCTTGTCGTGGGCATTTCTATGATGCACTAGAATCCTCCTTGGGAAGTCTCCTAGGGTCTTCCACAATCTTATCACCTACACTGGGAGAATTCTTATGTTCACTCACCAAGATTCTCATTTGGTGACTGGCCCACGACTCTTTAAACGTGCGGACATTGCCCTGAGGTAAAAAACCAAGTTCTTCCTCCACTGTCAAGTATACTGCCCTCAACTTGGCCCCTTGCGTGAACTTACCTTTGCCTAATTTCGCTGGGTTTTTACCACCCGTAGAGCAAATGGTAGCTGACTTTTACATTGGAGTTTTTATGATACAGGACCTCTCACGGATAAACCACGAAACTTGTTTTATTTTGGTGAAAGGAAAGTCATGAGGTTTAAACTGGTCAGCAAGAGAAGTGGACAATGAATTAGTCCTAAAGCACAGATGCTATTTGGTCATGGGTGTGTTATAGCTCCTCAGAGACCCCTCTCATGACACGAATTACATTTTATTTGAGAACTTGTTGTGCAGCTTCCTCTTCATCACAATTTCTTTCTGATATCACCCATATCATATCATAGGTAGTTCAGGTCTTAATATAATTTGCTCCTCTTAAGTTATGGGGGACTGTTTTCATTAGAGCCCAACAGCATGCTGGCAAACCGGCTCTCTAGCGCCACCATCAGGAACTTTTTGAGTAAAAAATCCCAGTGGTCGCCACAAGGCGGCAGTATCATATCTTAGTCAAAGCCTCCAATCTGCTTGTATTTTGTTGTCAGAAACTTCGAAAATTATGGGTGAATGTATTAGAATCGGAGGGTCATGGAGCATACTTGGGCCACTGCCATTATATATTTTTCATAGCTTTCCAAATAGTTCAAAAAGGTATTGTGCCTTCTTTTTATTGGCAGAGTCCTGGAAGGAGAGTTATGTATTATTTACTGTTCATAGAATAGCTCTGGTAGCCCTATGTTATGTTTAGAAATTTCAAAGATTACAGTAAGTTCTAAATTTCATCTGGATTGATGAACCATTTGGCTAGTTATATTTGCCACTACATATCTCAAATCTTTTGAGTTTCTTCCTTCAAGATAGAAATGATCATAATGTTATCAATACAATGAACTAACTTAATTTTGATGGTAATCATGTCTGAACTCAATTTCACCAACTGTGGCAGTGAGTTGGAGAGGTCAGATATCTTGGGGAAGGACCATGAACAAATATTACATTCATTCTCATGTACAAGAAAATTGTGCTTGACTTCTGAGAGTGGGATCAAGAAGACAGCATTAGCTGAAATGATCACAAAAAATCCCAGTCCCAGTTAGCATATTGAACCTCTTACAGTTTTTACAATGCCTGGCATAACAGACACTTGTTTAAATCATGGAAACTACCTTGTTTAAATCATAATAGTTAACATGTTATTTTCAAGAGCCTTTTTTTTTTTTTTTTTTTTGTCCTGGGCCACAGAGGATTAGTAACAAGCATTAGTGGAGATTAGCTCTTATGCTCCCAATTTTTCCTTAATGAAAGGTGAGATTTTCTGTGTCCTTCCAGAATCTGACACTGCCTGATATTTACTACAAAGGAAGGTTTGGGCAATTCTCAGGTTTTCCGTTTTGCGTGTCGAATTAAAGCTACACAAAGGGCAGACTTCTCTGTCTCTTAAAAACATTTGGCTTTAAGCTGGTATGATAAGGACCATCATCACATCCATTCTAATTATATATTCAGGTAAAGTCAAGAACTGGATAGTTCTTTCTTTCCTATTTCTTCATCTTCAGCTTCATGGTGATTCTGGTGTAACCTACCCTCACATTTTCATATGCTCCAAACTTTAATTTTCGTACCTTAATATTGTCCTTCCATTCTCTTGCTGGTACATTTTGCATCATCATTCAATAATCCCCAAAAGGTATTTCACTACCCTCTGCCACTCAAAATTAATTTCATCAAACAATCTTGGACCTCCTACCTGGAGACAAATGAAGATTTCTTGACCCTCAAGTTAATCGTCCTTTTCTCCCACACCTTAATGGATAAATTAAAATCACCATTCTGTGCTAAACACTCTTCACTTCCCTATTTCCTTTTAGCATCATTGGCTTTAAACTCTCCCAGGCTGGGATAATTGGAACAGATCCGATAGGTTAGCTTAGGTGAGGAGGATGTAGGAGCCGGAGTAGGTTTCCCTCCTCTCAATTATTGCTACCAAACGTGCTACCAAACCCTTCGTAGGTCGTCCAATTTCCTGCTTCTCTCTTCCCTCTCACCCTCCCTTCTTTTTTTAAACAATCATACAAATCATTTAACCTGATTCAATGCTTATTTCCTTTGTCCTGGTTACCATTTTCACCCCAGTCCATTAGCTTAATTCTGAATAGTTTAAACTTTCTTTTCATCGGTAAAGCTTGGTACTGGTAGCTATGAGAAACAATCTGCTTCGGCGTTCTGTATATTTCCTCTTCTCCTACTAAAAGAAGCATATGGGGAACCATATACATATGAGGGGGTCCCTCTCATTACAGTGTATAGCATTTAAAATAGTTTTAGAGAAGTGCAGTACAAATCATTATACAACCAATCAGGGTTGCCACTGTCCTTAATATTTTTTTGTTCTTAATATTTTTAATGCTTCCACAGAGATAATCCATTTCACTGTTAGTGAAGGGAGTATACAATTTTCCTTCTCACTGTAAATTTGCTGCATTCCAGACCTCACACACTCCATAAGGGGGCATTGATATTTAATTTGATTCCTCTGTGGATCAAATGCTGAACACTGCAATGAGCTGTTGATAAACGGTCATGCCAAACAACCTTTCCATTAAGCAATTTCTAAAATCAACAGTGCTTGACTGTTTAGTCTGAGAATCTAAGAAAACAGGGATTCCTTAGTACTACTCAAAAATATAACCAAACACCATTACACCATAGCCTTTGTTTTCCATGTAGGTGATTTGATAGGGCCAGGTAGAAGCACACAGATTAGTTCGGAGACTTAAGTAGGGTCCCATCTTCTCCTTGAAGCCAGAATGCTAATCCCGAAGTTAACCATCATTTAGCCGGCCACATGGAAGAAGAAAACCAAAGAGAATAAGAGAGAAAGAGAGAAGGACAATCTTCCCTGAGAGACAAGAAGGGCTTAATATATCTGCCAGTTACATGCAAATGAATTAGTGGAAAATAGAAGAGGCAATCATATGCACATGACATTTTAACGTACAATGACTTTGCTTCCAATAAATGCATTTCAATCAACTTTTCAGGTTCTGACAAAACAGGTTACCATTACTTTCTCTTGGAGAAAAACATGGATAGAAGTGGCCCAACAGGCAGCATGGAGAGACAAGGAGAGAGTTCCTCTTTATACTCCCTACTCTCAGCATAGCAAATTTAAAACATAAAAGGATTATATAATTGTACTACAGGATTATCTCACTTTCAATTATACAAAGATCTTGTGTAATAATTGAAAGACCCTTGAAATAGAAGTTTGTTTCTACTTCTTAATTTGTCAAATTGGCTGTATACTTTGCCTTTCTGAGTCTTTTCATGAACAATAAAAAATATTCAATGAGGGGCGCCTGGGTGGCTCAGTCATTAAGCGTCTGCCTTCGGCTCAGGTCATGATCCCAGGGTCCTGGGATCGAGCCCCACATCCGGCTCCCTGCTCAGTGGGAAGCCTGCTTCTCCCTCTCCCACTCCCCTTGCTTGTGTTCCCTCTCTAGCTGTGTCTCTCTCTGTCAAATAAATAAATAAAATCTTTAAAAAAATATATTCAATGAGATGATCTTTACGTTCCCTGCAAGATCTGAGATTCTCTGATTTTATTATTATAGTACATGTCCAGTTTTCATTACCAAGTTGAATGTTGGTTGCTTCTATGGAGCTTCACATGTCTAATGCTTTAATTAGCACCTTTTGAAAAAACGTTGAAGTGTGGAAAAGTTGTATTGCTGCTGCAATGTGTGTTAGCAAGGGGATGCAGGGATTATACAAATACACACTTGCATAAAATATTCCTGGAGGTATAAATAAGAAACTAATACTGGTTGCTTTTGAGAAAAGGGGCTGAGGGATCAGGAGTTGTGGGCGGGTAGGGGTGAGTTATTTCTCAGTGGAAGTTGTCCTTTGGACTTACATTCTACTCTCCCCTTGTTCTTTTCTCCTCCAACCACACTGGCCTTGCTCTTTCTCCCATTTATGAAGTATCCTCCTTTGCACTTGCGGTTCTAGTGCCTGGAATGCTCTTCCTCCAGGTACTCTTAGGTTTAGGACAAAGTCCCAACTTCTTTTTTTTTTTTTTTTTTTTTTTTTTTTTTAAAGATTTTATTTATTTATTTGACAGAGACACAGCGAGAGAGGGAACACAAGCAGGGGGAGTTGGAGAGGGAGAAGCAGGCTTCCCGCGGAGCAGGGAGCCCGATGCGGGGCTCGATCCCAGGATCCTGGGATCATGACCTGAGCCGAAGGCAGACGCTTAACGACTGAGCCACCCAGGCGCCCCAGTCCCAACTTCTTTACTCAACATACAGAGCTCCCCTTTTTTTGCCGTGTACTAGCCATGGGCAAGTCATGAAACGTAAACCCCCTTTCCTCATCCATAAAGTAGGGCTATTAATAATTACTTCGCAGAATTAAGATTAAATGTGGGTGAAAGTGCTTTTGCAACCTTGGTGCTCTGAAAGTTACCGAAAGTACGCTGTTTCTCCCGTGAGTTCCCGGAGTTTAAGAGTAGGACACCGTTGCAATCAGCGCAAATGACCTGAGGTTTAAGGCGAGAAATACGCCCAGAGCGGCACTTTTGAGAGACCGACCTTTGGCGCTGGGCGTGCCTCCAGGTAGCCGTTGCCAGGGAAACCGTTGGGCGTCCTTAGAACCCGAGCACGCGCGCCAGCGACTCAGCGCTACCTCCTTCTAGCGTTAGCAATTGGTGGAGCTCGGGCCAATCGGAGTGGCGGGAGGGGCGGGGCGGGGGGCGGGGCGGGGGGCGGGCAGTGTCCCCGGGAAGGCGTTCCCGCGGCCTCCCTCCCCGACTTCCGGGTCGCGGTGCTTGCAGGGAGCGCTGCGGGAGTAGCGTCGTTTCCGTTGCCGGCTGTTTGCAGTTGGGGAAACCGAGGCACCTCCAGCTTCCCCCCTAGTTCTTCCGCTCCTGTGAGGTGGCTGCTGTTTCTTTTTCTCTCGCCCCGCGCTGCTTTGGTGCGGCTGCGCTGAGGGCGCGCGGGCTGGTTGAGCCCCTCGGTGTCCTAAGGAAAACCGTGGGGTGCCCAGGCCGGTGGGGCTTTGTGCGAGCCGTACTTTCCCACCCGCGGGCAGCGCGCGACTTGGGCTCGGCCGGGCTCCGGAAGGGGGGCTCCGCGCAGCGACTCCCCGACGTCTGGGGAGCTCAGGCGCCTCGAGGCTTGCGTTCCCCGCGCTCGGCAGTTCTTGTTTCTTTTGTCCCATGGAGCGCGGACTGCCGATCTCTGACGATGGGCGTTGCTTCCGCACCGACCTGCGGGCATTTCAAATTTGACAGTCCCTCAGGCCGTAGTCTAGAGATGATGTATCTATGGGAATGTTGAAGGCAGAAAGGAGATGAAGCATTTTTATTTTAAAATAACTTCTCACTTGTATTCCCCCCAACCCCCCTCATTTAGGAGTTCAAGATTTTTCTAATGGCGTAAAGATTCAGTTTTGTCGAGGGTGTAGCTTATTACTCTTCTTAGTATTTCTGCCCTTCACCTCTTGAATGGAAAATCAGTTTTTAGCCAGGGTGTGATCTACTCTGTTCAACTTTTATACTTCAATTTGTAAGCCATATGTCGTGTTTTCATTTGCTGGAATCTCCTGACTGTGGGACAGATGTAACTGGAATTAAACATAGGGGTTAAAAGAGCTCTTCATTATACAAACCATTCAGATGTATGGCATATTTAATTGTTGCTAAGTTGGGTCTCTTTTGTTCTTAAACTGTTGAGCCCCATTCTCAAAGATGAGAACATAGGAAACTGAGAAGTTGAATCTAAGTAGGTAGTTTGATTTTTACAGTTAATTCCTAAAAAGTGGTAAATTGACCATTTGACCATCCATTATTTAACTGATCTAAATGGTATTTATTACACCTGTCATTGTTTTCTTACATGCCTAAATACTACTACAAAATAGACCCAGTGGAATAACATGGTAGATATAATTTGGGATTTGATAAGTCGAAGTAACTATTTTTTTCCCATTTTTAAATCTAATTTAAGGTCATTAAGTCTGTCATATATTTCCTTCTCCAGGAAAAAAAAAAATGTTTATTTCTTTGTGGGAGTTCTTCTATGGGCACTTTTTTCGATTTTGGATGAAATGGCTCTTACGACAGATGACTGGAAAATGTGAATTGCAGCGAATTTTTGATACCTATGTAGGTGCACAAAGGACACACAGGATAGGTAATGTTATTTGAAAAAGAATAAATCAATTTTAACTCTGAATGAATGTTTTTTCTTAATATTGATAGTGACAGATGTACTCATTGTGTATCCTGATCCAGAAACTTAAATTTAGTTTTTTAATCTTTGAAATCCAGCTTTAAATGATTCCAACTCTAAAACTATGATTTTATAGAAAAAGAATCATAATTTAGTTCCACGTCTGTGCAAAGAATGATCTTCTGTGGCTCCTGAAATTCATCAGTTGTACCTTATAGTTGCAACCTATTTTCCAGAGAAAAATCTCTATACTTCTATGTCCTTTGAAATTTTCACTTAAGTGATAGGGAAGAGTATCTGAATCTAGATCAATTTTTATAGTCAGCACTTTCATCAGTCTTTTAGTCTCTTAGGTAATTCATGAAAGAACAGTAATAGGTATGTAGTGATCCCTGGGAAAGATTATTACATCAGAGTCTGCACTGTCCAGTGTTAGCCAGTAGCCACATGTGGCTACTGAGCCCTTGAAATGTGATTAGTCTGAATTGAGATGTGCCGAAATATAAAATGTACCCTGGGTTTCCAAGACTTTATATGAAAAAGGAATATAGAAATACCTCATTAATAATTGTTTATATTCATTATATGTTGATAATATTTTTGATGTATTGGGTTAAAATATATAAATTTTATGTGTTTCTTTTATTCTAATGTGGCTACTAGAAAATTTTAAAGTACACACATTGTTCACATTTTGGCTTGCATTATATTTCTTTGGAACAGTAGTTTTACTACTTTTTACCTTCTAAATTTCATCAGCTTTCCGTGCTTAATTGAAAATATTGCTTTAAATTAGAACACAGAGGAGTGAGAAATGTGGTTGAGGTAATTACTCTTTGACCAGAGTAAGGAAGACCAGGGATTGGCTACAGTTCACGTTCACTGTGTTAAATGGAAAATCATGACTTAACTAAATCCTCCTTTGTGTTGAACAAGTGTACTTCAGCTAAGTGAGATCTGGGGAGTGGGTGTTGGTATCCAAGGCAACATGGGAAGAATGAGAGATATAAGGAGGGAGTAAGCCTCAGGGCAGCTGGATGATTGAAGTTTAATTACTTCCCTAGTTTTTTTTTTCACAACTTTGTGGCTGACTTCAATTACTGCCTGCTCTTTTGATTTGCCCTTTTGGCTGCTCTAAGAACAAAGTACCTCTTGATAAGAAATCTTAGAAGTAATGGTTTATGTTTTGTACTATGGGGGAAGAACATATTAAGGCATTAATTTGTGGCAAAACCATTTTTCTTGAATTTCTCAAATTGCTGAGAATAAAGAGACTTAGTAAATGTGCCAGAAAAAAATGTTTAAATAGTCTAGTAAAAATGCTCTAGTCATTCTTGAAACAGAAGACAAGAATGGAGAAACTGCTTTTCTCTTTGTCTGGTTAGAAGATAGTTGGCCTTATAATCTAAGTCATTACGTTTTTGCCCCTTTGTTGTATGATTCAGTCACTGGCTCCTCAAATCCAAATGCTTACTCCGTGAGGCCAACAAATGAAGAAAATGTAGTAGATAGCACTTTCCTTGTATGTTCTTTAGATGAGTTTCTGGAACCTAAGCTATTGTGAGGCAGCCATGAATGAATATGCAGTGGTTAGTAGACACTTGGGGGTTTGCACAGAAACATGACCCTGGGGAAATTAGGATGGTCTCACCTCTTTGGCTCTGGTGTGTTGCATCAGGTTGAGGATCTTGGAATCATATCTAGTTCTCCATACTGTGAGGATAACATTTAAAAATGTTTGCTGTGTTACACATGTAGAAATTATATCTTCTAGAGCTACTAACTTATTACTGGCTTGATATTTATATTATTTGTTTATGGAATAACTCACAAACAACATTTAAGTGGTAACATTCTTTTTTCCTTTTTTCTTTATTTCAGAAAATTCCTTGACATACTCCAAGAATAAGGTAGGATTATATCAAGGTGGTAATTCTAGAAAACTTAACCTGGAGATACTTTTTCTTTAAAAGAATGCGTCAGTTTTAGAATTAATTATTTTTAATGTTCTACTAGAAGAATCTTTGCTGTAGAGTATTAACGTGAAATGTCCTACTTTAAAAGTATTATTTTTGAAACATTTTCTGTGTGTGTGTTAGTGTGCTACTCGTGCACAAAGAAGGTATTTGAATAATTTGTCCTTCGCTGAGGTTTTGTTTTTTTATTTTGCCTCAAAACTTGATGGCCTTTGGGAAAGCAGGTTCTTAAGGGAAAACCTCATAAACTGTGTCCTTCAGATAGATTCTTATTTGAGAGAATTTTGAATAGTTACTAAAAAAACAAACAAACCCTGAATCACATGCCTTTTGATCCAAAATAAGTCATACCTCATGCTATTTGTTAGCTTTTGCTGTGTAACAAACTTATAAAATCTCAGGGGCATATATAAGAAGACATTGTTTATTTCTTGCCTATGGTCTTTGAGCCAACTGGAGAGATTCTTCTTCAAGTTGGTCCCAAGTTCAGGTCTGTTCCAGTTGTGTCATTATGGAACCCAGGTTGAAAAGGTAGTGGGTACTTGGAGAATGTTCTACAGTAGATCATTGAATGTCCAACCACACAGACATATTTTTTACGTTTCCTCCTGTTATGTCCATTAACATCCCATTAGCTAAAGTAAGTTCCATAGCCAGCCCAAGTCAAGGAGTAGAGAAATATACTGTGCCCACTACAAAGCCATGGTAAGCATGTGAGTATATAATTCAATTATAGGGGAATGAAAAATTGGAACCAGTGATTCAATCTGTTACATCAATCTGTGACATCTGTAGTAGTTCACAATTTTCTCTCTCTCTCTCTATATATAGATTATTTGGTATGGCAAAGGTAGAGTATGGGTCATCCAGGTCATTGTTTAAAATCCCATAGTAGATTACAGCCAGCATTAAACAAAACAAAAGAAATAGAATAGAAAATAATCAGATAACACTGGTTATAATAAGGTTAAATATTGTTTTATGAAGTTTTAATTTTAGTTATCTGTGTATGCATCTATTTATATTTTAGATATCCATAGGTATGTTTGTACTTGGTCATGATGTACAATGTGGGTAAAAAATAGAATCAAAAACTGTTGATTTGCTATTGTCTAGTGATACTGATAGGAGTTACTAATTCATGCAAAGTGGGCATTGTTGAATGTTGCAAGCATATCAGTTATGTTCTGGGGAGTGACCAGTAAAATAAGTGCCTTATTGATTCAGTTAACAGTCTTTTTTTATGAATGGTCAAGGTAAGAATAACTCATATACATGAGTATATATTGGGGGAACAGGAGTCTGGAGTCCTTTTGTTCAGAATCCTAGAGAGTGATTAATATTCTTGTTGGTTTTTTTTTTAATAAGAATGTAGGGATCTAAAAAGTTAATAAGTTGCTGGTTCTAAAAATTTATTCACCCATATAGTTCCTTCCATTAATTGAAACTTAGGATGCAGTGTCACCAAGTAACAATATCATAAATTGTGGAAGAACCTCTAGAGAAGTTCTGAAACTAGCAGCTCAGTGTCACAGCTATCTGTGTAACTGTTGTTACTGCAACTGATTGTAACAACAGTTTTGGTCACAGATTTTACTAATGGGATTTTATGTGTGGTATAATTATGCCAAATTTAAGTGGGATCATACATAAGATGTTGCTTTTGAAGAACTCCAGTGCCATGGTCAAAATCCTTGACCAAAGATTTGAATGGTGCTATATGTTCAATATTCCACAGGGTCTTTGGGATACACAAAAGAAATAAAGAGCAGTGTTGAATGTAATTATGAATAGGCATTTAGAGAAGGTATAGATAAACTTTATTGGGAACTTTAAGGTCGAGGTAATGAGTTAAAGAAAAATACAGTGTTTATTCTTTTTTATCTGATTTACTGACTACAAAAGCCCACTTGAAAAGTAAACATTAAAATTGTATTGGTAACAATTTTATTGGGATGCCTGGGTGGCTCAGTCGGTTAAGCATCTGCCTTCAGCTCAGGTCATGATCCTGGAGTCCCGGGATCGAGTCCCGCATCGGGCTCCCTGCTCAGCGAGGAGCCTGCTTCTCCCTCTGACCCTCCTCCCTCTCATGCTCTCTGTCTCTCATTCTCTCTCTCTCAAATAAATAAATAAAATCTTTAAAAAAAAAAAAGAAAGAAAGAAAAATAGCCACATGATTGTTTTAGGATTATGGATATTAATATGAAAGCAGTCTAAAAGAATGCCTAGTACATGATAGGTTATGCAACAAATAGTAGTTGTTAGTAATATTAATGATGATGGGATTAAACCAATATATTCTACAAGATTTTTAGAAGTTTAAAATATTCATGAACACTTCTTAGGTATTTAAATACTTAACATTACTGATAATTGCTGTGAATAATAGTGATTTTAATCTATTAAGGCCGATTCCTTAAGGCAGTGATAGTATGATCCTACTGGGTTGTGAACTATTTCATAGTGGAAATTCTTTGATTGTTAAACATTGAGTCTCGTTTACTTGTATTTTAGGCTAAGGACTACTTATTAATCTATATTAAGGGTTACTAAACTTTAGGATTTATAAATGAAAATGTAAACCGTATTAGAATTTGAGCAGTCGAATTCAGTATTGTGCTAACAAGTCTGGCTGCTGTGCAGTGTATGGTAATGTTGCAAAGCTCCACAGTCCTAATGCATATACAGGTATTTGAAACTGAGGGAAAGAACACTTTGTCAATCTAATAGTGTTTTTGACTGGCTGTGCTTTTCAATTTGCAGCTGCTATCTTAGCTTTTAAATAATAACATTCTAGCTGTTGAATAATAAATTAGTTTTATGGCATCAGTTTAGTTGTCTGTGGGTCGATGGTATGGCATAGTGATGTACATTTGCATTTTTTTTTTGTCTTTAATTTTGCAAAAGCTAGACTTTGTAAGTACCTAACCTTTAAGTATATAACCACATAGGCGTTGTGGTTCACAAATGAAACATTCATACTCTGTATGTATAATCTCCGCAAATTTACTTGCTTAGTGAAACTCACATTTGACATTTACTTCCTAGGAATATGTGTTAATCATGTAATTTGTAACCTATTCTCAAGGTAGGTGTGATAAAAAAAAGACTATTTTACTTTTATGTTCACCAAGTGGTGTTTTATAATAAAATAAAATACATAAGCACATATAATTTTTTTACAAAGTATATGATAAGTGATTCATATTTGTTGTTCTCTTATTCTTTATTATCACCTGCGTTTTCTTTAGTAAAAAGTAAATGACATTGGGAAAATAGTCTTTGGGTGCATACATGGTTTGAGATTAAAAAAGAAAGTAGAATTGCTGACTTTAGAAACTCTCTAAGTACTGTATATTCCAGTATTGAATATACCTTCGAAATGAACTTAGAAAATGCTGTAATGGTTTATATTTATCCTCCATCCAGGCTGCTATTTTATTTTTGATGAGGAAACAAAGACCTAACAAAAAGTTAGAGAATTAGCCAGAGACTGACAGATGGATAAAAAAGTAAGACCCAATTAACTGAATGTTGTTTCAAGAAATATACTCTAAACATAGATACAAACAAATAGAAAGCAAAAGGATACACCATGCAAACAATTAAGAATAAAAAAGCTGTTGTGTCTTTGTTTCAGAAAACATAAACTTGGAATATTATCAGTGACTGAATTTTTTTTATGATGATAAAAAGGGTTTATTTATCAAGAAAATAAAACAATATTAAAAGTATATGCACTTATTAACAAAGCTGCCAAATACTTGAAGCAAAAATTGACTCAACCTAAAGAGAGAAATATGTGAATCCCCCGTTGTAGTTGAAAATTTTAATACACTTCTCTCAATAATTGAAGACCAAAAAAATCAGAAGGGATGTATACCATTTGAACAATACTTTTACAATACTTTTACAAACAATACTTTGAACAATACTTTGTCTTGACCCAAATGACATTTATAGAATGCTACCCCCAACAAAAGCAATATGCACATTCTCAAGTACACATGGAACATTCATAAAGGTATGTCAATATATGGGTCTTTAAGTCTCAAATTTCAAAGGTTTGAACTTACACAGAGTATGTTCTCTGTCCCCCACAGTACTAACTTAGAAATAAGAAAAGTGTGACATCTAGAAAATCCCCAAATATCTGGAAATTAAAAATTTAACTCATGGATCAGAAAAGAACTCACAAGGGAAATTTAAAAAAAAATTGACTTGATTGATGTCTAAGGCCTCAAATCAATGATCTGTGTTTACACTTTAAACCAGAAAAGAGCAAATTAAACCCTAAGTAAGTAAAAGAAAGGATATAATAGAAAGAAGATAAATTAGCAAAATGGTAAACAGACAAAAATAGGAAATAACAAACTCAAAAGTTGATTCTTTGAAAAGATTTGATTCTTAGTGATATTAATAACGCCCTAGCAACACTGATCAAGAAAGAGAAAACCCAAATTACCAATATCAGGAATAATAGAGGAGGTGTCAGACCACAATCATTAAAAGTATTAGGGGATACTGTGAATCATTTTATGCCAATAAGTTCTGTAGCCTAGATGAAAGGGACAAAGTCCTTGAAAAATACAATTTATCAAAACAAAACGAAATTTAAAAATATAAATAGCCATATACCTAATAAATGGAATTTGTAATTAAAAAATTTTGCACCAAAAACCCTTCTTTACTAGTGAACTCTTAATCAAACATTAAGAAGAAATCATACCACTATTACATAAACTCCCAGAACATCAAGTAGAAAAAACACATTTTGTGAAGCCAGTATAACCCACTAAAACCAGACAAGGACAATATAATAAATGAAAATTATAAATCATCCTTCATGAACACAGATGCAAAGAGTCTTCATTAGCAAATTGATCCCAGTAATCTATAAAAAGGTTAATACATCACGATTGAGTCTTCAAAGTCAATGAATGTAACTCACCACATTAACAAAGTAAATGAGAAGAATAAGATCATTGCAATAGATACTGAAAAACTATTTTGACAGAACTCAGTACCCATTCATGATTAAAAACTAAGCTAGGAATAGAAGGAATTTCTTCATCCTAATAAAGGCCATCGGTGGAAAACATGCAGCTAACATGATATATAATACTGAAATATTGAATGCTCCCACATTGAATTGGGAACAAAGCAAAGATGGTTGCCCTCTGATTTTTTTTTTTTTTTCAGCATTGTGCTGGAGGTCTTAGGTAGTCCAATAAGGAAAAGAAATCTAAAATACAATGATTGAAAAGAAAGAAAACTGTTCGTTAACAGATGACACAGTTTGTGAGTGCAGAGAACCCTAAGAAGTCTACAAAAACTACTAGCATTATTAATATATGAATTTAGCGATGTCTCAGGACACAGCATGCTTCTGTAAGTTAGCAACAAGCTTTTAGAAAACAAGATAAAAGAACAATACCACTTACAGTAGCATTCAGAAACATAAAATATTCAATGATTAACGAAAGCCACACAGGACTTCTACACTAAAACTCCTTTTCCTAAGATAAGTAAAAAATGGAAAGATACAGGTGGTAGTCATCAATAGGAAGACTCAGTATTGTTAAGATGTTAATTCCCAAATTAACCTATAGATTCAATGCAATTCCAGTCAAAATCCCAGCAAGCTATTTTTGAAGAAAGTGACAAGATCATTCTAAAGTTTATACAGAAACGTAATGTACCTAGTATAGCCCAAGTAATCTATTAAAAGAACAAAGTTGGGGCGCCTGTAGGTGAAGCATCTGCCTTCAGCTCAGATAATGATCCCAGAATCCTGGGATCGAGTCCCACATCAGGCTCCCTGCTCAGCAGGGAGTCGGCGTATCCCTCTGCCTGCTGCTCTGCCTCCCCACCCCGCTTATGCTTTCTCTTGCATGCTCTCTCTCAAATAAATAAAATCTTAAAAATAAAAAAAAAAAAGAGTGATAAGAGTAGTGTCTATAGGAAAAGTATTTGCTGAGAGACTAGACAGTATTTTTTTTTTTTTTTAAGATTTTATTTATTTATTTGACATAGACACAGTGAGAGAGGGAACACAAGCAGGGGGAGTGGGAGAGGGAGAAGCAGGCTTCCCGCTGAGCAGGGAGCCGATGCGGGGCTCAATCCCAGGACCCTGGGATCATGACCTGAGCCAAAGGCAGACGCTTAATGACTGAGCCACCCAGGCGCCCCTAGACATTATTTCTAATGTGAACTCTGTCTCTAAGTTTATTTGGCCTTGAGCTAGTTCACTCAATCAGTTACTCATTCATTCATAAGAGTATGCAAGAGAGACAAAGCCTGGTGTCGAATCTGTAAAAGTAAGCATACAGTATCCTAAGTGCTCTCTCACTGAGTATGAGCATAAAAGGGAGTAGCCAACTCCGTGGCTGAGGAAGCCTTCACAAAAGGAGGTGATATTTGACTAGGTTTTTCATGTTTCAGGAAGCAAAAGGTTTCTGTCTATGGTAAAGGTACCCCTTTCATTAGCGCTGGGTTTTAAGGTTCAGGACCTTTCCTGTAGCCATATTACCTCAGGATTTGACCAATTAGACCTTGTTGACCATATGTGTATCCTTACCAACTGTTAAGTCTTTGATCATTTTCCTTCTCACTTTTTCATTTACTTTGAGGAGTCTTCTTTTTGTTTCCTTCCTTTTCTTCCTTCTTTTAAATAATCGTATGCATTGCTGAAACAAAAGTTTGCCTTTCTTAAGGTTTTTATCTGTTAAGTATCTCCGTTTAACAGTTATTTGTCAATTATCTTTTTTTATTATTATTATTATGTTATGTTAGTCACCATACAATACATCATTGGTTTTTGATGTGGTGATCCACGATCCATTGTTTTCGTATAACACCCAGTGCTCCATGCAGTACTTGCCCTCCTTAATACCCATCACCGGGCTAACCAATCCCCCCTCCCCCCTCCCCTCTAAAACCCTGTTTGTTTCTCAGAGTCCATAGTCTCTCATGGTTCATCTCTCAATTATCTTTTACACACAGGATATGAAAAGATGAACTAGATACAATCTCTGTGCTCAAAGAATTTTCCACTTAATATATAAAAGTAACTAATTTAGAAAGTAGAAAGCATCATAAAACGGTTATAGATAAATTACTATGGGGATTCCAAGAGAGGAGAGGTTAATTCCACTTGAATAGAATCAGGGAAAGCTTCTTGGACCTGGTATGTGAGCTAGCTTAAAAATGGGCAGCATTGATATGTTTAGTGATTGGGAAGGAACATTCCAGAAAAAAGGCCCAAGAGATGCAGAGGCATAACTTCAGGTATGATGAGAATATTTTGCCTGGGGCTATAAGAGATACCAGAGAGGATTTTGTTGGTAGTCTACAGAGGGATCAGAGTTAAAGAAACTTTTTAAGGGTAAAAAAAAGTCCTGAACTTGCTTGTTTGTTGAAAGAAGGATCCAGTGGACATTTATAGGGCATATAATGTAAGAAATCTGTTTTATGTGAATAGAAAAAAGACTAAGGATATTGGTTACCAGTGACTGTCTCTGGTGGTGGCAAATAATTACAAGAATATTTGAGTTCTCTTCTTTTTGCTCTTCTGCATTTAAAAGGTTTTTTGACTTCTGCACTAAAATTTTTGTACATGTATATGTAATTTAAAAATTTTATAAAAAGTATCTGCTTCACACGCCCACTATGGTGGGAGCTCATATGTTAAGAACTTATCAGTTGAGACCCTGTTGATTCTCAGTTGAGGAAGCCTTCTTCACATCATGCTGCTTCTCTTTTATGTATTTATGTACGCATGCATGTATGTAGGTATGTATGTATGATTTTAGCTCTGGTGAAACAAATTTGGTTTCATTTTGCATTGTATGTTGACTAAATACCCAAAACTTAGTGTTCTGTTTCAGCTCTAAGAGATTTTCCTCATTCTGTTTTCTTTCACATAAATAGGTTTTACAGAAAGCAACTCTTGTTGTCCAGAGTGAAGTGGACAAATGTGTGGAAGATATAATGAAGGAAAAGAATATTAACCCTGAGAAGGATGCCAGGTATGTTGTTTTTATGGTCTACTTTTATTGTGAGGTGTGGAGATCACACACAGTTAATTGTAAAACATTGGAGCTGCAGGGGTTTTAGAGCTCATCCAGTTCAACCCTCTCACTTCTCTAAGAGGAGGAATTGAGGAAATGCTTTCTCGATAGACAGAAAAAACGCAAGCTATGGAAGGCATTACTTTATTGTGATAAGAAGGTATGATTTTTAGAAATAATAACTTTCTCATTTTCAGTTTTAAAATCTGTATGAAGGCGTGCTTACTGCAGATATCTGGTTATAAACAGCTCTATTTGGATGTAGAAAGTGTGAGGAAAAGCCCATATGATTCTGATAACCTCCAACATGAAAAGCTGCTTCTCAAGGTAAATTTTTGTTTTCTGTATTTGAGCTAGTAAAGTCTGTGTGCAAATTCTAGAGGCTTATACAGTCATCCAGTTTCTTTGCCCCTTATTGTTGGTGAAAGATGTACCTATTTTTGTAATTTTCTGATAAGCCTCATTAAAATATATTCACATAAATTTTATTTTAATGCCTTTAATTCTGAAATAAATTATAAACTTATTAATAGAGGGATCTTTTCAACTAATGAGTCCACAAGCTTCAGACATTCCCCCTACTTCTTATATAAATCACCCGTATAAGTTAGGCATTTTTTTCAGCTTACTTTCAAATTGTAAACCTGACTGTCCCCTTTTCATATTATTATGTCAAATATTTTGGGATTTACGGAATGTGAATTGCCAAATAATGCCACCATACATTGAAAATTAAGAAAGTAATGAAATTTACTTCGAATTTTCCTAATTCTTATTTATAAAGTATAAATACATAAGGCCAGTGAGAGGCCAAAGTAGAGATTATTAAACCCGGAGTAAGCTTTCCAGATCATCTAGTCTGCCACCTTCATTTTAGTTTTAGGGATGAGGATTCTAAGGCCCAGAGGAGATGAAGTAATTTGCTTTTGGGCCAATTTCATTTTTAAATGGTTAAAGTCAAAGAACATAGCACATTGTACTTGGAGTTAGGAGTTTGTTATATCTAAAAATGCTGTGGGGCGCCTGGGTGGCTCAGTTGGTTAAGCGACTGCCTTCAGCTCAGGTCATGATCTTGGAGTCCCGGGATCGAGTCCCGCATTGGGCTCCCTGTTCGGCAGGGAGTCTGCTTCTCCCTCTGACCCTCCCCCCTCTCATGCTCTCTCTATCTCATTCTCTCTCTCAAATAAATAAATAAAATCTTTAAAATAAATAAGTAAATAAAAATAAATAAATAAAAATGCTGTGGAAAGAGACATCGATAATATCTAAGTAGCAGATAATATCTATGTAACAGATAATATCTAAGTAAACAGACAAGTTTTTAAAAAAACACCTTTTTTTCTGAGAAAGTATATACACTTCACCTTCTTTTAAAATTAAAAATAAAACTTGATTTTGTAAAATGAGGATAATGAGAAAACGTACCTCAAAGGGCTGTTGGTGTAGACTGAACCTTTATATTTAAAAGGTTTTAGAATGGTGCCTGGCACTCACTGGGGGTTGGCCACCATTTATATCTTCATTGTTATCATTATTCCCGTAACTCCTGACTCTTTCTGCACATTACCTTCCCTTTAGAAGGGGTAAGATACATATCCTAGCATTTTAGTCAAGGGAATTTTTATCTTGTTGATTCATTATGAGACTCAGTTTTAAAGGTAAGAGAGCCAGTTGCCGACGGTGAATCACTCAGCCACTGCATATACTCTGCAGTCTCCGTGGGTAAAGAGCTAAGCAGGTACATGTTTCTTTAAGTGTAGTTTAAGGACCACCTTCACTACCAGTGTCTTAATACTTAGAATTTAAGGTTCCACTTTGGCCCCATGAAATCAGAATCTCCAGGGGTAGAACCCAGAAATTTGATATTTATGCATATTAAATTTGACTATTACTGGTTTTATTGTGTCTCTCTCCACATCACTGAGGCTTTATCACTGGCATAATCAAACCCCTTGCTGAACCCATGGAGAGACACTGATGTGTTAGTAAAAAGAGAAGGGACCAGATAAAAACCCAATCTAATGATTGGATTAGCTTCAGGGCCAGAGTCCTGACCCTGTCTTAAAGTAAGGTCACAAGTCTTCACATTTTATTTTAGGTGACAGGATACTCCTTTCATTAGGAGTCCTTTACTCAACAATGCCTGAAATGGTAGTGAAATGGAAAAAAACATGCAAGTATTTCTGTTCTGCAAATATTTACAAACTTTTTAAACAACTTTTGTAAGTCTGCTTTGTTTGATGACTTGTGGTGTTGAATTTAGAAAATGATTAAATTTTTTAAACTTTGTTTTGCGTTGGTTAGTTTGTTGCTAATATTTGATTGCTGTTCTTAAGTGCTCAGTCTTAAGGAACATATTTACTTAAAACCAAGCCATATTATTTTTTTCTTTTAAAATTATGAAAATTCGTAAAATATGATCGTACAGATTGAAATGCTGTCAGTCTTATTTCTTCATGATTCCCTCCGTTTCCCTTCTTCTGTTTAGGGACCGATCACCCACCATTAGAGTGGAGCCTATTTAAGTATGTAGTGTTTGAGCGAAGGACCAAGTACCTAACACTGTTTTGTTTTGTTTTTTTCTTAAGGAGGCAGTTTACCAGTCCTGGTATATATATATATATATGTGTGTGTATATGTATATACACACACATATATATATATATGTGTTTGTGTATATGTATATATATATATTACTTTAGTAAATAAAGATACCTCATTGTTTTAGATTTCTGTGTACTTGTCACTTTTTTCAAATCTATTCTTAATATCAGTCTTTTAAATTGGAATAAGTATGCTAAATTTTTTAGGATAATTGATAAGTTCTCTAAATATAGTCTTTGTTGAACCCCTATGATTTGTCTACTAAAGCTGTTTAATTGAAAGCATTCAACTTACTTGTATGTCAGCTATGAGAAGAAAAATGTCTTAGTAAATTAAGAACATCGCTATTATTTGTAATATGGAAGTATGTTTGTACAGCTTTGGAATCTTCTAATGCCCACGAAAAAGTTGAAGGCTAGAATCTCCAAGCAGTGGGCTGACATTGGTTTCCAGGGTGATGATCCCAAAACTGACTTCAGAGGCATGGGCATACTTGGATTAATCAATCTTGTGTAAGTCAAATAAATTTTTTCTTCTTCTCTAAATGAAATGACCTGTAACCTCCAATATTGTTAAATTCTAATAAGAATTGATCTAGTCGTTTCACACTATCTCTGAATTTTAATAGCTACAGTGCTTAAAGTATTTACTAATGTGCTGGCAACAATATGAAGACATTGGAAACATATTTTGTGTGTGTGTGTGATTACTTACTGATATCTTTCTTCTTCCTTTCTCTTTCTGATACCTCTTAAAGAATCATGTATACTCTTTTCTTATTTGTTTTATCTTCTTGCCTCTTCTCTCTTGGCTTTCTAATTACATTTTGGGAAATATAACTTGATACTAATAACGTCTCTTCACACTTTTCAACATCTGTGATAAGTGATCTAAAGCCCTTTTCAGAGCCTATATGAACTCTCTCTTTTTTTTTCTCCTTTAATACTTATGCTTGGGCACATATGTGAAATCCCAAAATATGTAAATAAAATCAGAATTGATGGCCAAAACTATTCTAGAAAGTAAACTAAAAGATTAGTATGGATGTGGATATGCAAATTAAAAGATTTCAGTGTTAGTGTCTGTCCTTGAATTGTGATTTATAGACCATAAAATGCCTAGAATGGGAAACCTAACCATTAGCAAAGTTTGGATAATTGTTACTGTGAAAAAATTAGTCCTAAAACTGTGCTAAATATTAATATTGAGAATAACTAGGTCTGTCTGGATAAAGCTATTTTGGTGGAAAATAGAAGATACAGTAGGGTTTCAATATCTCTAATTTTTTCCAGTCATAAAAGTACTTAATTTTCTGTAATACCTAAATTTTATAAGTATAAAGATTATAAAGATTCCCTGTAAGTATAGCTGCCAAAGATACAACACAATACAAAAATAATTACAGGGGCGCCTGGGTGGCTGAGTCAGTTAAGGGTCTGACTTCGGCTCAGGTCATGATCCCAGGGTCCTGGGATCAAGCCCAGCATTGGTCTCCTTGCTCAGAGGGGAGCCTGCTTCTTCCTCTCCCCCTCCCCTCACTCGTGCACTCTCTCTCTCAAATAAATAAATATAGTCTTAAAAAATTAAAAATAATAATTACAAAAAATGAGATTGCCTGTTTTCTACTTTGATAAACTTCCAGTTGGTATTGAAATAGAATAAATGCAGTTTGTTTCCACTTGGAAAAATTACAAAATATTTTAAAATTCATTGTTTTTCAGAACACATAGTATCTTTGTTCTTAGCCTTTAGAGACCATCTTTCTTCTTGGTACTTGCAAACTACACAGATATTTGAACCTCATGGATACCCCTTCATTCATGAGTGATCCTTCAGTCATGGACTTCTAAATTAACAACCCTTGTTTTAATGGGTTGAAAATTAGCCAGTAAAGAAAAATCGAAGTCTATGGTATTAATCTATAGAAGGAAAATGGGAAAACTTGGTTAGAAATTTCTATGCTTTATGAAAATTTCAATGATTGTGACTTCTAAAATTTAAATGAGCCATGGAAATCCACTTTTTATTCTACTTCTTATCCTTATACAAACACCCAGTCATTCATCATATACGTATATGTGCCTGAGTACCAGTGCATCATGAGGTGACCCAGGAGGTTGAACAGAAGATTTAGTCCCTCTCTTGAAGAACTCAAAGAAGTTGCACTAGTATTTGCCAATAGGATGTATGAGCCTACAAATAGGTAGCTTTATATATTTCTCCATTGTACCTGCGAATACTTCTGTTTTATGGCCAGCATTTTAGTTATACCACTGACCAAGGAGAGCTTTTTTAATGCAAAAGAAAGGTTATTGCCTTTCTTCTGTTTGCACAGAAAATGGCATTAAACAATATAGACTTCAGTTATGATAGAAGGAGTTAGCTGAGGCGAAAGGATGAATGTCCCAACAAGTACACACAGACTATTTTATAGAAAATTTAAAATAACGACAAAAAGAACTCTAGATTTTTTTTTTAAAGCTAGGTAGAAAGTCTCTTGTTAAATCATTTATTTTTAAAATAGTTTAAAGCATTGCCAAGGACCCATGTCCTGTACTAACTAGATAGGCCTGAACCCTCAGAATTAAATTTTGATTGACCAGCATTTCTGAGTCACTGAAGTGATTTGAGGTGGAGATTGGGATGATTGTGGCAGTACTGAGACTATCATCTTGACAATAGCTTTTTAAATTTCTTCTGGATATCTTCAATTTGAATAACATACGTTAATTTTACTATTTTTCTTCAACTTTTTAAAGGTATTTCAGTGAAAATTATACCAGTGAAGCTCACCAGATTCTTTCCCGTTCAAATCATCCAAAATTAGGGTAAGCCGGATGCATCAAAGAAACTGTAAATTCTTGAATTTTAAAATGTTGATTAGATTATCTGAATTTGAAAGTATTTCGAGGTGTTTTTTAAAAGGAGATTATTTTTATTAATAAGACCTTTATAAAAGATACTGCATGATACATTATTTTTAAGGTGAAATGTGATCATACACCAATTTTGTATTATTTCAATATTTTTTTGCCACAAGATATAGTTTGTCTATAAAATGGAGGTAAGGGACTTTATGAAAGTTTGTTGAGGAATAGATTTGAAAATAGGAATAGGAAATAGCTTTGACATAGAAATAGAAAAATGAGAAATAGCTCTGAAAATTGTAAAGTGAAATGCAGTTGAGGTCCTATTAAGGACGTTATCATTGTTATTTTATTTTTATATTCCAATGATACCTACCTTTGAAAAAACATTATAACAACATTACATCATAAAAATAAATACCCTGATAATGGAGGAGAAAATGTCAGATTACCCAGTGTGTTTTAGAAACCAATGAGAGTGTACTCTTTTTATTTTATTTTTTAAGGATTTTGGTTTTTGGTATTTGTATGGCCAAAGCTTCATTATTACTTCTTAGATTATATCCAGAAAATCAACATCCTCTAAAAGAACAAAAATCTTTTATCTATTCATAAAACAATACTGTATTAGAAATGCATCAGAGTAATTTTTCACTAATTTCTTGCATAATTTTACATTTATTTTATGAGCTATTTGGCTAGCTGATATAACTGGTAATGTTTCTGACATAGGTATTCTTATGCAATAGTTGGAATCAACCTTACGGAGATGGCTTACAGCTTGCTGAAGAGTGAAGCTTTGAAGTTTCATCTCTACAACTTTGTTCCTGGTATACCAACAATGGAACACTTTCATCAGTTTTATTGTGAGTATTAAAATGAGTTAAAGCTAGACATTTCTAGATATAATATTTCTACTAAATATGTAATTTATGCTTGTCATTTTATATATTTATTTAGGATCTTTGAAAAACAAGGCAATAATGGGGGTGCCTGGGTGGCTCAGGCGGTTTAGCATCTGACTCTTGGTTTTGGCTCAGGTCATGATCTCAGGGTCATGAGATGAAGCCCCGTATCAGGCTCCATGCTGGGTCTCTCCCTCTCCCTCTGCCCCTCCCTGCTCATGCACTCTCTCCCTCAAATAAATAAATCAATCTTTAAAAAGAAAGAAAAAAGAAAAACAGGGAAATAATGGAAGATGAGTCCCCAAGAGTATTTTATCATCGGTTTCTATATTTGCTGAATAAAAAAATTTAGCAAGACCGTTTTTTCACATATATGTAAATTCAGGATTTATGCAGTTTTCCTGTAGACATCCATTTTCCAGTCAACTGTAAAATGAATTTTCCCTCTTGAATACTGGGTTAGAGAGTACTGTTGAGTCAAGGACAGACCATTCACACATTATTTTGTTAATCTTATAAGGAAATTTAATTTAAAGGAATATTCCCCCCCATCCCCATTTCAAGGCCAGGTTGTCTTGTGTTAGATTGGGGGTACTTCATAACTAACTGTTCCTAATGCAGTCATTATTACCACTGTTCCATTAAGTTTTCTTGTGATGATATTTGCACCCTGAAGTTTTAATTAAATGAATTTATCTTGTGAAGCTATTGCTCAGAAGCAAAGACTTTAAACCTAGCTTAGTTTCACATTCTACTTTTCTTGATCTTTTTGTGTCTTTAGAATGCCGTTTGCATGTTGGCATGATATAGGAAACTAATTAGGTAATAAATGGCCAAATCATAACTTCGTCATCTCCATTGTTGAAGGCATCATCCAAGTCTCTCCTTCCCGCAGCCTCCCCTGCCTTCACTTAATCCCTTGTTCCAGGTTTGTCAATTGCTAAATTTCTCTTGCCTTTCCCATCCCCATTGTAACTGCGTGCAGCATGAGGCCTTTGTTACTAGATTACTGCGATAGCTTTTTCTTTTTTTTTTTTAATTTTATTTTATTATGTTATGTCACCATACAGTACATCATTAGTTTTTGATGTAGTGTTCCATGATTCATTGTTTGTGTATAACACCCAGTGCTCCATGCAATCCGTGCCCTCCTTAATACGCAGTAGCTTTTTCAGTAGTCTTTCTGTGATGACCTTTTTCCAGTTCTTCTCCACATTGCAGAGAGAATGATTTAAAATGAAAATCGAATCATTTTGCTCCACTGCCTACAGTTCTTCAAAAGGTTCCATTACAAGGCCTTTCATGATCCATACCTTGGAAACCTCTCCAGATTCATTCTCCTGCCAAAAACGAGCTCCCCACAGTTGGAAATGTGGGCACGCTGGCCTTTTCGTTGTGCAAAGCTATTATGCTCTCTTTTGACTCTGGACATTTCATTCCACCTGGAATACCCATTCGCTTCTTCCTTTCGTCCAGGTGGTGCCTGCTCATCTTTCAAATCTCAGTTTAGACATGACCTTCTCTGGGAAGTCTTACCAGAGACTTTGTTCCTTCAGTTATCCATTTCTTTCTGCATTATTCCTCTTTCCTTCTCTTTTGGAGCATCCCTGTCAGACTAGAGACCTGCTTCTGTTCCTCCCATTTATGCATTCATGCACTGGGTGTCAGTTGCTGTTCTAGGCACTGGGGATAGAGCAGAAATGAGGCAAAAGTCTTGGCATTTATAGAGCTTCCATTTTCAAGACCGAAACAAAACATTCCCTTCAGGCAGCGTCCACCTCCAGATACCAATCCATTTATCTGCTCCCCTTCATCATAAAACTTTTCAAATAAGTGCTGTTTTCACTCACTTCTAATTTTTTTCTAACTCCAGTCTAGTTTCTCTCCCCACTATACTGACTTTCGCAAATACATGAACATCCTTTGTTGCCAAATCCACTTGCCACCTTTTTGTCCCCATGTTATTTGATACTTTTACCAGCACTAAGCATAGATCACCATGCTTTTCTTATCTTAAGACATTATCTGGGCTTTTCTGATGGCACACTCTTCTGGCTTTTCTGGCCCCCTCACTCTTCCATAGACTTTTTTGCTAACTTTTCATCCACTCCCTTACTGAATGTAGGAGCACCTCAAAGCCCAGCCCTGGACCCCCTTCTCTCTTGAGTCTTCATTCTGTCTCTAAGTGATCCCTAAGTCCCCCGTTTTTTTTGTTTTTTGTTTTTTTAAAGATTTTATTTATTTGACAGAGAGAGCGAGAGCACAAGCAGGGGGAACAGTAGAGGGAGAAGGAGAAGCAGGCTCCCCGCCAAGCAGGGAGCCCGATGTGGGGCTCGATCCCAGGACCCTGGGATCGTGACCTGAGCTGAAGGCAGATGCTTAACCATCTGAGCCACCCAGCGCCCCCCTAAGTCCCCCATTTGATAAACCATGCATATACTAGTGATACCAAAGTGTACATCTTTATTTTTTTATTTTTTTAAAGATTTTATTTATTTATTTGACAGAGAGAGACACAGCGAGAGAGGGAACACAAGCAGGGGGAGTGGGAGAGGGAGAAGCAGGCTTCCCGCTGAGCAGGGAACCCGATATGGGGCTTGATCCCAGGACCCTGGGATCATGCCCTGAGCCGAAGGCAGACACTTAATGACTGAGCCACCCAGGCGCCCCCCAAAGTGTACATCTTTAGCCCAACCTCTTTAGCCGCCACCATTTGTATGTCTAGATTTTTTTTTTAATGGATAAGGATAAAGGATCATATGGGGAGGATGGTTACACAAAGTAGGAGTCAATGCAACATATTTTCAGATGGAGGGACAGGTTTTTCAGGTCCCTAGGACCAGAGTTGATGATTCTGCCTGGTGGGACTGAAGATTCCTAGCAGGCATGAGATGCTTTCCTTTACCCTTGCAGAGCTGTCATTGTTGCTTTGTTTAAGCACCCTCCTGGTCCTTCCTGACCCTCCTGGGGATGTCTCCATGCTGTGGCTGCTCCCCGATACAAATAATGAAACTGGGTCAGTATAGTCCCAGTGTACCTATCCTTTACTATAGACTCTGAGACCGTATATTCATCCTGTGAGCTGGGAAAAGACCCTTCTCTTGGGTCAAGCTCAGTCAGTCTCTTTTATTAGGGGTTGGGCATTTTGAACAGATTTTTAATCCAAATCTGCATCTTCTTTTTCCCTGTTCCCCAGGTCTTTTTTTCTCATCTGGTTGCTGGGGAACTGTTTTTCCCCCATTAGTCTTGTTTGATTTCCTCCTCTAAATCTCTTATTAACTTTTAGCATAGTGTCTAAACTCCTGAGACTTCGCTAATAGTTTCTGATATTTGTTTTCTCTATGAAATACATGCTTATTTAATGCTGCCCATTGAACATAAATATGAAAAGGAAGAAATAAACACTTCGCTCCCCCAAATTAAGCATTTTACCTATTTAAATAAATATAGGAGTGTGGTAGGTAGGAAAACAGTGCAAAATGACCTCTAATTATGGTTATTTTTTCCCCTAATTATGGGTAATGTGAGTATCTTTGGACACTGTTGATCTCAGTGCCCAACATCTTGTTTGGCTTCTCTAAGAAGAGCATCACAGTAATATCTGAGGTACAAAAGTCATCATAGGACCTTCTCAGTTGCCTTGTTTCTATCAGTTCAGATCCATAAGAGCTGTAAATCATCCTAGAAATGGTGAAGCTTATGCTTTTCAAATTTCTTGAAATATTTATTTACTTATTTAAAGATTTTATTTATTCATGAGAGACAGAGAGAGAGAGACAGAGAGGCAGAGGGAGAAGCAGGCTCCCAAAGAGCAAGGAGCCCGATGCAGAACTCGATCCCAGGACCCTGGGATCATGACCTGAGCTGAAGGCAGACGCTTAACCATCTGAGCCACCCAGGCGCCCAAATTTCTTGAAATATTTAAAGCAAACACACACACACACCCACACACACACACCCACACACACCCTCACCCTCTCAATCTTATACACTGAAGTTTCTTCCCAAAAATTGGTTTTCATGCCCTTTAGCAGTAAAGTTTTATGTCTTAACTAAGGTCTGTTTTTCTTAGAAGGAGCATATTCTAACTAGAAAATTATTTAAAACCTTATCTTTTGAACATACATACCTTATTTATTGGGGACTGGGCCCAGTTTGCAAAAATCAGTTCCAAGGTCATAGTTTTTGTGTAGAACAAAGAACTATAAAGAGAGGAGCTTTGGGGGCGGAGCAAGATGGCGGAGGAGTAGGAGACCTGGATTTCGTCTCCTCTCAGGAATTCAGCTGGATAGGGATCAAACCATTCTGAACACCTACAAACTCAACAGGAGATCGAAGAAAAGAATAGCAACAACTCTCTCATCAGAAAAGCGGCCACCTTCTAGAAGGTAGGACGTGCGGAGAAGTGAATCCGAGATGATATTCAGGAGGATAGACAGCGGGGGAGGGGCCTCCGTCGGCCGCTTCTGGCAACTGATAGAACCACGGAGCACAAAATCGGAACTTTTAAAAGTCTGCTCCGCTGAGGGACGTCACTCTGGTGGCTAAGCGGGGGGTGGAATCCTCCGGGACACTGTGGTCTCAGGACCCTCGGGGTCACAGAAAGACCGGGGGTGCCTGAGTGCGGCAGAGATCCCAGGTAACAGAGCAGGGAAGCCGGCTGCAGAGGCGGAGCCCAGGCGCGGGATCTCAGCTCGGGGTTGCCATAAACCGTGATCCGCGGCACAGTCGGGCCCCTGCTCCTCCAGCAGGGACCCAACAAGCGGCAGATCCGGGGAGACTCACCTTCCTCCCCCGGGAGGAGCCGTGCGGGAGTGCACCGCAGGGATCTGCTGGGTTTAGAGACTCCACCCGGGGTCGGGTGCCAGAAATAGAAACGCGCGGTCACAGGCCGGGTGAGCACGGAGTGCAGCTGGAGACCGGGAGATGAGAGTGACTGATGGCTTTTCTCTGGGGGCTCACTGAGGAGTGGGGCCCCGAGTTCTCGGCTCCTCCGGGGCAGAGATTGGGAGGCCGGCATTTTCACTCTCCGCCTCCAAAGCTGTACGGAAAGCTCGCAGGGAACAAAAGCCCCGGAGAGCAAACCCGAGCAGATTACTTAGCCGGGAGGGGGCAAGGGCGGGGCAATTCCGCCTCCGGCAAAGACATTTGGAAACCACAGCAACAGGCCCCTCCCCAGAAGATCAGCGAGAACAGCCAGCCAAGACCAAGTTTACCGATCAATGAGAACGGCAGAACTCCAGTGCTAGGGGAATAATGCACATAGAATTCATGGCTTTTCCCCATGATTCTTTAGTCTTTCAAAGTTAATTTTTTTTTAACTTTTTTTTTTTTAATTTTTCTTTTTCCCTTTTTCAACCAACATCTTATCAATCCCTTTTTTAAAAAAACATTTTTATTTTTCATTTTTAGAGTCATATTCTATCCCTTCTTAGTAGTTACCCGTATTTTTGGCATATATATAAGTTGTTCTCTCCTTAAAATTTTGAGATAGTTTCTTCTAACAGATTAAAATATACCCTAAATCTCTAGTATATGGTGTTTTCTATTCCCCTGCCTGATCACATTCTCTCCCTTTTTTTTCTTTTTTCTTTTTTTAAATCCTCTTCTTTCTTTTTTCAAACAACTTCTTATCAATTCCTTTTATAAAATTATTTATAATTTCCATCTTTACAGTCATATTCCATCCCTTCATCATATCAACCCTATTTTTGTACATATATAAGTTTTTCTTTCTTTAAAATTTTGGGAGGCACTTTCTTCTAAAAGACCAAAATACACCCCAAATCTAGTGTGTGGCACTGATCTATATACCAGCCTGATCATATTTGATCACATTCTGGTTTTTTTGTTGTTGTTATTGTTTTGTTTTGTTTGTTTTTATCTTTTTCTTTTTTTTCTTTTTCTTTTTTCTCTCTTTCCATTTCTTTTTCCACTGCTTCAGGTCTTTTCTGATTTGTTTAGAGTATATTTTCTGGGGACATTGTTACTCTGCTAGCATTTTGTTCTCTCATTAATCTATTCTCCTCTGCACAAAATGACAAGACGGAAAAAATCACCTCAACAAAAAGAACAAGAGGTAGTACCGACTGCCAGGGACCTACTCAATACGGACATTAGTATGATGTCAGATCTAGAGTTCAGAATCATCACTTTAAAGATACTAGCTGGGCTTGAAAAAAATATGGAAGTTATTAGAGAAACCCTTTCTGGAGAAGTAAAAGAACTAAAATCGAACCAAGTAGAAATCAAAAAGGCTATTAATGAGGCGCAATAAAAAATGGGGGCGCTAAGTGCTAGAATAAATGAGGCAGAAGAGAGAATCAGTAATATAGAAGACCAAATGATGGAAAATAAAGAAGCTGAGAAAAAGAGAGATAAACAACTACTGGATCACGAGGGCAGAATTCGAGAGATAAGCGATACCGTAAGACGAAACAACATTAGAACAATTGGGATCCCAGAAGAAGAAGAAAGAGAGAGAGGGGCAGAAGGTATAAAGGAGCAAATTATAGCAGAGAACTTCCCTAATTTGGGGAAGGAAACAGGCATCAAAATCCAGGAAGCACAGAGAACCCCTCTCAAAATCAATAAAAATAGGTCAACACCCCGACATCTAATAGTAAAACTGACGAGTCTCATAGACAAAGAGAAAATCCTGAAAGCAGCTTGGGAGAAGAGATATGTAACCTACAATGGTAGAAACATTAGATTGGCAACAGACCTATCCACAGAGACCTGGCAGGCCAGAAAGGACTGGCAGGATATATTCAGAGCACTAAATGAGAAAAATATGCAGCCAAGAATACTATATCCAGCTAGGCTGTCACTGAAAATTGAAGGAGAGATAAAAAGCTTCCAGGACAAACAAAAACTAAAGGAATTTGCAAACACAAAACCAGCCCTACAGGAAATCTTGAAAGGGGTCCTCTAAGCAAAGAGATACCTAAAAGCAAGATAGACCAGAAAGGAACACAGACAATATATGGTAACAGTCACCTTACAGGCAATACAATGGCACTAAATTCCTATCTTTCAATAGTTACCATGAATGTAAATGGGCTAAATGCCCCAATCAAAAGACACAGGCTATCAGATTGGATAAAAAAATAAGACCCATCGATATGCTGTCTGCAAGAGACTCATTTTAGACCCAAAGACACCCCCAGATTGAAAGTGAGGGGGTGGAAAACCATTTACCATGCTAATGGACACCAAAAGAAAGCTGGGGTGGCAATCCTTATATCAGACAAATTAGATTTTAAACCAAAGACTGTAATAAGAGATGAGGAAGGATATTATATCCTACTTAAAGGATCTATCCAACAAGAAGATCTAACAATTGTAAATATCTATGCCCCTAACATGGGAGCAGCCAATTATATAAGCCAATTAATAACAAAAGCAAAGAAACACATCGACAACAATACAATAATAGTGGGGGACTTTAACACCCCCCTCACTGAAATGGACAGATCGTCTAAGCAAAAGATTAACAAGGAAATAAAGACTTTAAATGACACACTGGACCAAGTGGACTTCACAGACATATTCAGAACATTCCATCCCAAAGCAACGGAATACACATTCTTCTCTAGTCCCCATGGAACATTCTCCAGAATAGATCACATCCTAGGTCATAAATCAGGTCTCAACCGGTACCAAAAGACTGGGATCATTCCCTGCCTATTTTCAGACCACCATGCTTTGAAACTAGAACTCAATCACAAGAGGAAAGTCGGAAAGAACTCAAATACATGGAGGCTAAAGAGCATCCTACTGAAGAATGAATGGGTCAACCAGGAAATTAAAGAAGAATTAAAAAAATACATGGAAACCAATAAAAATGAAAACACAACTATTCAAAATCTTTGGGATGCAGCAAAGGCAGTCCTAAGAGGAAAGTATATAGCAATACAAGCCTTTCTCAAGAAACAAGAAAGGTCTCAAGTACACAACCTAACCCTACACCTAAAGGAACTGGAGAAAGAACAGCAAATAAAGCCTAAACCCAGCAGGAGAAGAGAAATAATAAAGATCAGAGCAGAAATCAATGAAATGGAAACTAAAAGAACAGTAGAACAGATCAACGAAACTAGGAGCTGGTTCTTTGAAAGAATTAACAAGATTGATAAACCCCTGGCCAGACTTCTCAAAAAGAAAAGAGAAATGACCCAAATCAACAAAATCATGAATGAAAGAGGAGAGATCACAACCAACACCAAAGAAATACAAACAATTATAAGAACATATTATGAGCAGCTCTATGCCAGCAAATTAGATAACCTGGAAGAAATGGATGCATTCCTAGAGATGTATCAACTACCAAAACTGAACAAGGATGAAATAGAAAACCTGAACAGACCTATAACCACTAAGGAAATTGAAGCAGTCATCAAAAATCTCCCAACAAACAAAAGCCCAGGGTCAGATGGCTTCCCAGGGGAATTCTACCAAACATTTCAAGAAGAATTAATACCTATTCTTCTGAAACTGTTCCAAAAAATAGAAATGGAAGGAAAACTTCCAAACTCATTTTATGAGGCCAGCATTACCTTGATCCCAAAACCAGACAAAGACCCCATCAAAAAGGAGAATTACAGACCAATATCCCTGATGAACATGGATGCAAAAATTCTCACCAAAATACTAGCCAATAGGATCCAACAGTACATTAAAAGGATTATTCACCACAACCAAGTGGGATTTATCCCTGGGCTGCAAGGTTGGTTCAACATCTGCAAATCAATCAATGTGATACAATACATTAACAAAAGAAAGAACAAGAATCATATGATCCTCTCAATAGATGCAGAAAAGCTTTTGACAAAGTACAGCATCCTTTCTTGATCAAAACTCTTCAGAGTATAGGCATAGAGGGTACATACCTCAATATCATAAAAGCCATCTATAAAAAACCTACAGCGAATATCATTCTCAATGGGGAAAAACTGAGAGCTCTCCTCCTAAGGTCAGGAACACGGCAGGGATGTCCACTATTACCACTGCTATTCAACATAGTATTGGAAGTCCTAGCCACAGCCATCAGACAACAAAAAGAAATAAAAGGCATCCAAATCGGCAAAGAAGTCAAACTCTCACTCTTTTCAGATGATATGATACTTTATGTGGAAAACCCCAAAGACTCCACCCCAAAACTGCTAGAACTCATAACAGGAATTCAGTCAAGTGGCAGGATATAAAATCAAGGCACAGAAATCAGTGGCATTCCTATACACCAACAACAAGACAGAAGAAAGAGGAATTAAGGAGTCGATCCCATTTACAATTGCACCCAAAACCATAAAATACCTAGGAATAAGTCTAACCAAAGAGACAAAGGATCTGTACTCAGAAAACTATAAAATACTCATGAAAGAAATTGAGGAAGACACAAAGAAATGGAAAAACGTTCCATGCTCATGGATTGGAAGAACAAATATTGTGAAGACGTCAATGCTACCTAGAGCAATCTACACATTCAATGCAATTCCCATCAAACTACCATCTACTTTTTTCAAAGAAATGGAACAAGTAATCCTAAAATTTGTATGGAACCAGAAAAGACCCCACATAGCCAGAGGAATGTTGAAAAAGAAAAGCAAAGCCGGCGGCATCACAATTCCGGACTTCCAGCTCTATTACAAAGCTGTCATCATCAAGACAGCATGGTACTGGCACAAAAACAGACACATAGATCAATGGAACAGAATAGAGAGCCCAGAAATGGACCCTCAACTCTACGGTCAACTAATTTTCAACAAAGCAGGAAAGAATGTCCAATGGAAAAAAGACCGTCTCTTCAACAAATGGTGTTGGGAAAATTGGATAGCCACATGCAGAAGAATGAAACTGGACCATTTCCTTACACCACACACAAAAATAGACTCCAAATGGTTGAAAGACCTCAATGTGAGACAGGAGTCCATCAAAATCCTAAAGGAGAACACAGGCAGCAACCTCTTTGACCTCAGCTGAAGCAACTTCTTCCTAGAAACATCACCAAAGGCAAGGGAAGCAAGGGCAAAAATGAACTATTGGGACTTCATCAAGATAAAAAGCTTTTGCAAAGCAAAGGAAACAGTCAACAAAACCAAAAGACAACCGACAGAATGGGAGAAGATATTTGCAATGACATATCAGATAAAGGGCTAGTATCCAAAATCTATAAAGAACTCATCAAACTCAACACCCAAAGAACAAAGAATCCAATCAAGAAATGGGCAGAAGACATGAACAGACATTTTTCCAAAGAAGACATCCAAATGGCCAACAGACACATGAAAAAGTGCTCAATATCGTTTGGCATCAGGGAAATCCAAATCAAAACCTCAATGAGATACCACCTCACACCAGTCAGAATGGCTAAAATTAACAAATCAGGAAACAACAGATGTTGGCTGGGATGCAGAGAAAGGGGAACCCTCCTACACTGTTGGTGGGAATGCAAGCTGGTGCAGCCACTCTGGAAAACAGTATGGAGGTTCCTCAAAAAGTTGAAAATAGAGCTACCCTATGATCCAGCAATTGCACTACTGGGTATTTACCCCAAAGATACAAAAGTAGGGATCCGAAAGGGTACATGCACCCCGATGTTTATAGCAGCAGTGTCCACAATAGCCAAACTGTGGAAAGAGCCAAGATGTCCATCGACAGATGAATGGATAAAGAAGAGGTGGTATATATATACAATGGAATATTACGCAGCCATCAAAAGGAATGAGATCTTGCCATTTGCAACGACGTGGATGGAACTGGAGGGTATTATGTTGAGTGAAATAAGTCAAACAGAGAAAGACATGTATCATATGATCTCACTGATATGAGGAATTCTTAATTGCAGGAAACAAACTGAGGGTTGCTGGAGTGGGGGGTGGGGTGGGAGGGATGGGGTGACTGGGTGATAGACACTGGGGAGGGTATGTGCTCTGGTAAGCGCTGTGAATTGTGCAAGACTGTTGAATCTCAGATCTGTACCTCTGAAACAAATAATGCAATATATGTTAAGAAAAAAAAAGAAGAAGAAGAAGGTAGCGGGAGGGGAAGAATGAAGTGGGGCAAATTGGAGGGGTAGATGAACCATGAGAGACGATGGACTCTGAAAAACAAACTGAGGGTTCTAGAGGGGAGGGGGGTGGGAGGATAGGTTAGCCTGGTGGTAGGTATTGAGGAGGGCACATTCTGCATAGAGCACTGGGTGTTATGCACAAACAATGAATCATGGAACACTTCATCTAAAACTAATGATGTAATGTATGGGGATTAACATAAGAATAAAAAAAAAAGAGAGAGGAGCTTTCACATTTTTGATTGCCCTGTGATCTGTCTCCATCTCCCCATTTCCCCCTTTATCCCTACTGCTTTTTTGTTGTTGTTGCTGTTCTCTATAGACAAGGCTGGAAATGGTGAGTGCTAATTCAGTTTCTTAGCTCCTTTGTCACCCTGTTGTACATTTAAATATAAGCAGATATCCAGTGTCATCCTGATTGGTTTAGTAATTCCAAAAAAAATAACTCAAGTTTGTATAACAAAAAAATTTATGGTTCAATTACAACTTTATTGAGGAATAATTTATATAACATAACATTCACCCATTGTAAGTATACAATTCACTGAGTTTTGGTAAATTTGCTGAGTTATACAACCAGTACCATAATCCAATTTTAGAACATTTTTATTACCCCACAAGATCCCTCACACCAGTTTACAGTTAATCACTATTCCCATGGTTCCCTTATTTTTTTTTTTTTTTTTAAGATTTTACTTATTTACTTGAGAGAGAGAGAGAGAGTACAAGCATGGGGAGCAGTAGAGGGAGAAGGAGAAGCAGGCTCCCCGCTGAGCAGGGAGACCGATGAGGGACTTGATCCCAGAACCCTGGGACCATGACCTGAGCCAAAGGCTCAGGTTAACCGACTGAGCCACCCAGGTGCCCGTGGTTCCCTTATTTTTAACCCCTACTGGAAAACATCAGGTGCCCCTGTGGCTTTGGTTAGGGACAGTAAAAGCACACAGGGAATTTTAAAGTTAGAAATTTTGTATGGAGGGGCGCCTGGGTGGCTCAGTCAGTTAAGCCTCTGCCTTCAGCTCAGGTCATGATCCCAGAGTCCTGGGATCGAGTCCCGCATTGGGCTCCCTGCTCAGCGGGGAGCCTGCTTCTCCCTCTCTGCACTCCCCCTGTTTGTGTTCCCTCTCTCGCTGTGTCTCTCTCTGTCAAATAAATAAATAAAATCTTAAAAAAAAATTTTTTTTGCATGGAATTTCTGTCAAGTCTAGTGTTTTAGAATTCCTAGAGTCAACAGGAAAACAGATATGCTTTGTGGAAACAACTCTTTTCCATCCTTTCCTGCAAGGATTTCAGAATTTATGCCATGTAAGGCCCTGCCAGCTTCCTATAATTTTGATGTTATCTCCTGGAGTTTCTTGATGTCTTATCAACTTAGCCATTACAGTCGCAGGACTTTAGGCAGGTCTTTCTCTGAGACCAATTTACCTTATAGACCAACAATCCAACTCTGAAGCAAGAAATTTCTAGTACTTTTTACTTGAGCAGTTTGTTCCAGACCTAAATAATCATTTGCATAGGCGGTAATGAAAAGCAGTTTTGGGATGCCTGGGTGGCTCTGTTGGTTAAGCTCTGGTCTTGATCTCATGGTCATGAGTTCAAGCCCCGCATTGGGCTCCATGCCCAGTGTGGAACCCACTTAAAAAAAAAAGGCGATCTAAAGGACTTATATGAATGGTAAATAGCTAAAACAGAATAGCCAAAAATACTAAAACAAAAATACAATAAAGTTTAGATAGATGTCTTCTTTTTCATACTACCCAGATTATTAATCTCTAAATTTTTTATCGTACATCCCTATCAGTGTGATGGGATTTGGGGTGGGGGAGAGCACAGATTCAATTTATACATGAATATGTAATTTCTATAGATGTACTATTGTTCCAGTGTATACACAAGCTAAATTTTGAATGAAATAAAGATTAAAAGTACTACTTAAAAATAATTACAAGATTACCATTCTCAGTTTGTCTTTTGGGAATGAGAAGCAAGTGGCATCCCTCTGCCCAGCGAGGCCTTATTCTTCACTTTTCCCACATATCCTGGTTAACAAATATCTGTTTTATCATATCAAGAGATTAATCTGAGATCTTTCTTAAATTGGCCTTCTTAGGAAGTGGTATTTCAGTGTTGAAATGTCATGTTTTTTTTTTTTTTTTGTAAGATTTTATTTATTTATTTGACAGAGAAAGAGAGAGAGCACAGCAGGGGGAGAGGGAGAGGGAGAGGCAGGCTCCCCACTGAGCAGGGAGCCCAATGCAGGGCTCAATCCCAGGACCCTGGGATCATGACGTGAGCTGAAGGCAGACGCTTAACTGAATGAACCACCCAGGCGCCCCAAAATGTCATGATTCTTAACTGTTAATGTTTACTTTATTTATGACTAATGTTCTAAAGTAGAATTTACTTTACTTTTTTTCATATTAAGTGATTATGATAGTCTAGCCACACTTTTATGTAGTCAGTCTTCCCCTGCTCCATTTATCTGAAATAAGTCACTCCTGGGGCGCTTAGGTGGCTCAGTCGGTTAAGCGTCTGCCTTTGGCTCAGGTCACGATCCCAGGGTCCTGGGATTGAATCCTATATAGGGCTCCCTGCTCAGTGGGGAGCCTGCTTCTCCCCCTCCTTCTGCTGCTCCCCCTGCTTGTGCTCTCTTGTGCTCTGTCAAATTAAAAAAAAAAAAATCTTAAGGGCGCCTGGGTGGCTCAGTCAGTTAAGCGTCTGCCTTCGGCTCAGGTCATGATCTCAGGATCCTGGAGTTGAGCCCTGCATCAGGCTCCCTGCTCAGTGGAGAGCCTGCTTCTCTCTCTCCCTCTGCTGCTCCCCCTGCTTGTGTGCTCTCTCTCTCTCCCTCCCTCTCTCTGTCAAGTAAATAAAGTTCAAAAATCTAAAAAAAAAATCTTAAATAAGTCACTTCTATTTCTTCTTAAAAATTCTTTCAGGAGAGGAAATGAGATTCTGGTGGAAACAAAGTCTAATTTATAACATAATAGAGACCACTTGCAAACTATGTGATTTGAGCAAGTTTTTTAAGCTCTGTGGGCACCTGGCTAGCTCAGAGCATGCAACTCTTGATCTCAGGGTCATGAGTTCCAGTTCCACGCTGAACATAGAGATTACGTGAAAAAAAAGTAAACGCTCTCTGCACACTCCATTTCCTCTTCGGTAAAATGGGTATAAGGTAGTACTGCATCATAGGATTGCTGTGAGAGTAAATATGCACATGAGCACATGGTGAGCACTATAATAGCACTTGTTAAATAATTAGATAAATATATTTGGTTGAATCCAAATACAGTGTAGGAGTGGTTTTAAATTCACGTTTTTTGGTTGTAAATATATCTATATACATATTTATTTTTATTAAGTACTGTTAACATTTTGAGGATTAATTTGGCTACTATCATGAGGATGTTAAAAAACAAAAATGTTAAGCCTACTATTTAGAGTTCATGTTTTTTTTTTAACATTTATTTGAGAGAGAGAGAGCATGAGCCAACGCTGGGGAGAGGCTGTGGAGGAACAGAGGGAGAGGGACAAGCAGACTCCAAGCTGAGCACAGAGCCCGATGTGGGGCTTGATCTCACAACCCTGAGATCATGACCTGGGCCAAAATTAAAAGTTAGATGCCTAACTAACTAAGCCACCCAGGGACCCCTCGTATATTCTTTTTAAAAAGAGAAGGTGCTGGTAGTTCATTGAGGAAGGCAGAAATAATTCTTAGATTTATAAATCAAGTAGCAAACAGCTTTCATGTATTTTATCCCTGTCAAATGTTTTCTCATTACTTTCATATTTGTGTTTCAGGGGTCTCTGGGGATAACTTATTTTCCTATTCCCAAGGTATCTTTTGACAGTACTGTGTCTCTTTACATTTGAGGGATTTTATTGATATTTGAGACAAACAGTAAATATACTAAATATTTTATTGAAATTCCAGCTTATTTTGAACATACAAAAATATTTCTTTTAAGGTTTTCACGTTTCTAGTAGTTTATTAATATAATTTCTGATTACTATATCTTTTAAAAAAATTTTTTATTTAAATTCAATTTAGTTAAACATATAGTGTAAAATTGGTTTCAGGGGTAGAATTTAGTGACTCATCAGTTGCATCTAATACCCAGTGCTCATTACATCAAGTGCCCTCCTTAATCCCCATCACTCAATTATCCAATCCCCTGACCCCCATCCCCTCCAGCAACCTTCAGTTTGTTTCCCATAGTTAAGAGTCTCTTATGGTTTGCTCCCATCTCTGTTTTCAATTTACTTTATTTTTCCTTCCCTTCTCTGTTGTTCATCTGTTTTGTTTCTTAAATGACACATTTGAGTGAAATCATATGGTATTTGTCTTTCTCTGACTGACTTATTTCCCTTAGCATAATACCCTCTAGTTCCATCCATGTCGTTGCAAATGGCAAGATTTCATTCTTTTTGATGGGCAAGTAATAGTCCACTGTGTATATATAACACATCTTCTTTATCCATTCATCTGTCGACGGACATCTGGACTCTTTCCATAGTTTGGTTATTGTGGACATTACCTGTAAACATTGGGGTGCAGGTGCCCCTTCAGATCACTATTTTTGTATCCTTTGGATAAATACTTAGTAGTGCAATTGCTGGGTCGTAGGGTCTGATTATTGTATCTTAATGTGGAATTTAAAGGATGATTCTGCACTTTAAAATGAGATGCTTTGGTTGTGATTTCCCTACTGAGCACTGTATTTTTTCTTTATTTTTCTTTAACTGCAGGTTACCTTGTCTATGAATTTGACAAGTTTTGGTTTGAAGAAAAGCCAGAAAGCATTATGTATTTCAACATGTATAGAGAGAAGTTTCATGAAAAGATTAAAGGACTCTTACTGGATTGTAATGTATCACTTACTTTAAAAATATGAATCATCCGTAGTATCTTCTATTTCTACCACATTTTGCACATGCAACAGAATTTATATGTTGTAATAGAAATTATCTGATCAATTACACTCGTTATATGTAATTTCCTACAAAAATATTTCAGAAGTTCTATTTAAGAAAGCTAGTGGACAATCAGTGTATGTTTACAGTCGTTTATACACTGTTCTCCAAAGGTACCTTATCCTTCCAAAGATCCCTTCTGTAGAGGCCTGCGAACTATAGTTTGGAATTTGGGACTTAGCCCATTTGGTGTAAAAGTATAAATCAGGTATTTGTATTAAATTGGTTGATTAAAATGTGTAAAAATCAGTTTTCATTTTTATGTGTTGTAACTATCAAGTCAGTCTCTTTTCAGAGCTCCTTTCAGATTTTTTGTGTTTTAGTTTGGAAATGATTGTTTTTTATTTCCTTCGTCTTATTATCTCCCTAGGTTAATTAACAGGAAGAGTAGTTCTTCATGGCTTTCGTTGCATCTCAGTCACATTCCCGATGTTGCTTCATTAGTAGCAAAAGGCATAGATACATCAGACAGGATAAACAATCATGGCCTCTTCCTTTTTGGTTTCTCTGATTATTTAGTGTAATAGCTAATGAGAGAATGACAGTATTGGTGACTAGCTTTTTTGTTTTTAAATACCACACTTGGAAATATCACAGTGGTATTTTAAAGCTTAAGGCATTTTTTCATCTTCAGTATTTGCTTTTCAGTCCATGGTAGGAAGGAAATGTGGTTAGTGCTCCATGTGAAGGCCTTTTATGAGGCTTCTTTGCCGGTGAGTGTTTATGAAAGGAGATGTATTTGCTAAGAAAATCTTGACTGTATTCAAAGGACAGTGGCTATTTCCATAAAGCTGTCTTTGAACTGAAACAAGAGGAAAACCTAAAGCTTTTTAAAAATACGCGTTAAACATTGTTGGTTTATTTTACTTACTGTTAACTGTTGCTTCTTTTTGCTTTGCCCCAAGAGTGTTTCTAGAGAATGGTGTATGGACTTTATGGGTATTCTTTAAGTTAATGGTCTGTGGGATTCTAAAGTAGCCCGAGGATGATGACTGTGCATTTTGTATAGCTTTATTCTCCTCAAATCTCAGGAGGGCATCAAGTGCTGTCAAGGATTACAGAATGATGAGATTCTAACGGGAATAATTTCTTCCTTATGTGTTTTAGAAATTTGTACTCCTAGCAAAACTAAAAGAGTTTAAAGATATGTCTAATTACTAAGTTCTTCTTAAATGCTACAGAAACCAGCCTGTTAGAGACATAATTTAAACATGATGAGAGTTAGCGCATCTTTTAACGTGGTATATATCAAATGTTTAAGGACTAACTCCTGTGGTATGGCAAGACCTGAGACTTGCACTATTTGTTCATGTCTCTCTGCAAACTTGCCAAAGAGAAGAGTGATAAAAAATATCCGAGTGGAAAAATAACAGATGCAGTGCTGGACAGCACGTACATTGAGAACGCAGCATTAAAACTATTATTTTCTCAACAGGATAAAACTTTTAAAAATTGGGTTCATTTTATTATAATCATGGTGGTTTAGCGTCTCAGTATCACAGGAATTTAAAAATTGGTTTTGGTTTCCTGTAGGGGACTTCGCAAACTTTGGATTATCTTTTTTTTTTTAATTTTTTTAAATGTTTTCAATGTTTTATTATCCAGCTCTAGAGTTCTAGGAGATGTAGCAAAATCCTGGTAAGGATCAGGTGCTAACCATTAAAGTTCATTTTATATATTAAGTGTTTACTCTTACATGGAAAGCAATTCTGTTAGTTTAATTTCCATGCTAAAAATACTTACCTTTATATTTTAATCTTTCAACAGCTGAGGTCTTGAGCTGATTTAAACCTTTGTCAGTATGCTTAATAAAGAATGATCCAATTATGAAAGGGGAAACTTTTTAAATAAGTTTCCCCTTCTAGGGAGGAAAAAAACTTTAATTTTTTAAGAATGTCATTAGAAAGTTTGGTCAATAATACGGTTTTTAAATGAACTCTGTTTATACAGTACAGATATTGTCCTGTTTTTGCTTAAAATAATCAGTAACCATTTCAGAAATTCTGTAGTGAATTGGTCTAAAAGCTACCAATAAAATCTAACTGTTTGATAGTCTGGAAGCCAAGCTAAATGTCCCCGCTTGTAAATTAGAATGTAACATAGTGACATACATGAAAAGAAAAACATAATTGTGTCTACCTTCCTACTTTTCCTTGCTTTCAACCTATGTATGTTAGAATTTTACGTAGTCTTAAAATCCATATTTAGAATCTTACCTGTTTCTGTAATAATGAATGAAATACCAAAGTAGTGATAGAATTGAAGTAGCAGGAAAATTATGTTTGCTTTAGCATCAGAAAAGTGAATCGATGTTGAAATGAATTTTTGTGTGTGCCAGATCGAAGAGAGTGTGCCAGTGACAGGAATAGTGTAAACATACGATTACACTGGTTGTAGTTCAACTACGTTCTGAAAGACAATCTTTAAGGAAATAGGAGAAATCAGGGGATATCAGTGTATCAGTGAACCTAGACCAGCCTCTCTTTGTATGTATATATGGTGGTAGAGTTAGATATAAAATCAGTGTCTTACTGGCACCAGTTTAGAAAACAAGATCTTTTTCTTGAAAATGCCCATCCTGGGTTTTTTTTCTGTTTTAACAACTACTTGGATTTGTATGTATTTTTCTATGTGAAAAATATATGTAGTCTTCGTTTTTATTTCAGTATTAATAATTGTTTATGTACTGTTTCTCACCTTTGCATTCAGTGAAATTGAACTCGGTCAAAGATTTGCTCAAAGGAGCAGCATTACATGAGTGAAAAGTGGAATGCTCATTGCCAGAGCAGGAAAGATTACACACTGTCATGGCACGGAAGAGAAGAGGTTTGGCCTGGAGGGCAGTAATGTTTATTATCCTCCTTGAATTAATGATTGGGGGCCAGCAGCTGTTTTCTCAGGATAAATGGTCCACCCAGCTTCTCTATGAACAACTCTGGGGACGCTTACTTTCCATTTTCACATTTATGAACCTCTCCACACAAGCAGATTGTTAACGAAGATTAATGGACTTATTAAACATCTGAGCGAAATCACGAGTGAGCTCATTTCGTTTTGTTTTGTTTTTTTCTGGCTTCAGCTTTTGACAAGAAAAAGTTTAAATGTAGTTCAGCTAAGACCCAACTATTATAGGACAGTTCTTTTTTTTTTTTTTAAATTATAGGGCAATTCTGTGTTTCTGTTAATGTATTCAAAAAACGAGCAGTGGCTTTCCCTGGAGGAAAAAGTGCTGGTTGGCAACTTAAAGAAATAGATTTTTGTCTACTTTGGATAAAACAATTAACTTCTTATGTAAAAGCAATAGTTGAAATGTGATGTCATTTTGTTCGGAATGTTGTGAACAAATAAAAAATGTGTCAAAATTGTTATATAAGCCTTTCTCCTAATCCTTCCATCTCTTCCCTTCCTCCCCATCCCTTATTTAAGTCATTTATGTTCATGAAATAGTGTCTTTCTTATTTAATCCTTTAATCATGTTCCTATAGATGAATCAGAATATACAGAAAATTTTTATTTTTATGACTTTAACTCATCCATTAATTACCTATTTAAGATGTTACTGGTAACAACAATTGGTTATGAGACCAGAAAAGAAGCTGCCACTCCCACCCCCCATTCTTACAAAGGATAGGAATAATTCATACTGCACTGCAGTATGTTTAACTTAACTTTGCAATGAATCTTAGACACATTTTTATATTAATACATAGCTTCCTTATTCGATTTATATACAGCTGCAGAGCATTCCTCTGTGTGTGTGTGTGTGTGTGTGTGTGTATGTGTCTTATTTTGAACTAAACAAAAATAGTACATATGTCACTGGTTGGATACAGCAAAAGCAGTACTATGTTAGTACTAATTACAGCTTTAAATGTATGTATTGAAAAAAGAATGGCTGAAAGCTAAAGACAAAGCAATCATCTCAGGGAGTTTGGCAAAGAACAAAATAAACCTAAAGAAAATAAAGGAAATACTAAAGGCAAGAGCCCAGATGCACGGAATAGAAATGCATACCATAGAATCAACAAAAGTAAAAAGCTGTTGCTTGAAAAGACTAGTAATACTGATAAACCTTGGTGAGATAAATTAAGAATAAGGAAGAAAGCAAATAATGATATCAAGAATTAAATATGAAACATCACTACAGATCCTGCAAATACTGAAAAGAAAATATATTAAGGATAACCTCAAAAATTTGAAAATTTAGATGAAATATAAACATTTCTAGAAAAATATGCTTATTACCAAAACAAAACTGTACAAGAAGAAATAGGGAAGCAAAAAGTCCTAGCATTGTTATGTGGATTCAGCAATTTAAAATCTTTCCATTAAAAAACCTACAGTCCTGTGTGGCTTGCACTGGTGAATTAACACATTTAAGAAAAAAATAATGACAGTTTTCACAATCTCTTCTACATAAAGGGTGGACACCCTGTAATTCATGAAACTCATAATTCTGATGACTCAAGTCCAACCAGAACAGAATGAAAAAGAGTAATTATATGCCACTGTCATTTTAGATGCTGTAATGCTAAATAAAATAGAAGCATACTGAAATCCAGAAATAAATATATTAAATCAATAATGAACTACATATAGATATGCTGTTTTAATGTGTGATCAGTTATAACTCAGGTGGGTTAATTCCCAGAATAATATTAATGAAATTTACCACATTAGCATTTGAAAATCACATAATCTTAAAAGTTGCAGAAAAAGCATTTGATAAAAATTCAACATCCATTCATGTTAAAAACTTAGCAAATAAGAAATAGAAAGGGGTTACCTTAATTTTACAAAATTTATCTATAAAATGAACAATAGCAAATATATTTAATGGTAAAACATGGGGATGAGAATTGAGAAAGGATGTCACCACTTGTATCCATCCGTTTTTGCCACAATAACAACGTGTAACAACCAATCACACAAAATCTTAGTGGCATACAAAAAAAAAGCATTCCCTCCTCACACATGGGTAGGCTAACCAGGCAGCTTTGCTAATCTCCGCTGGATTCAGCTGGCCTTAAATACAGGTCATGGGTTCGGTTCCTGTCAGCTCCATGTGATCTACTCATCTGGGACCAATGGGCTACCTGAGGCATGCTCTTTAATGGTGCAGCAGAAACACAAGAACAAGCCCAATGGCTCACAGGTATTTCAAGCCTTTGCTCACTCACATTCCCTTGGTCGTATAGCAAGTCACATGGTCAAGTCCAACATCAATGGAACAGGGAAATGTACTCTAAGGAAGGGCTAAGGAGTGAACATTTGATGAATAATCCAAATTGTCACAGCACATCTATTCAAAATTGTGCTAGAGTCCTACCTAGTACAATAAAACAAGTGGATGGGAGGAAGGTAAAGTTATTATTCATAGATGATATAAATGTGTACATAGAAAATCCCAAGAGAACTGATCTGATATCAAGGGTAGAGGAGGAATTTTTGATCATTTATCAAGGGTGAGGGATTCTTAGCCCGATTCTTGTTAAATTGCGCCCTTGTAGACATGCCTAAGAAGGATTTAGTAGAAAAAGGCAGCTCAGAGAAGCCTGACTATAAGGTTTGATGAAGGGGGAGCATCTTGTCACTACCGCCTACTGCCTGACAGCAAAGAAACGAACTTCTATGTTTTCTTCCGTATTCTTGACAGAAACATGCTATTCTAAGGTTGTGGTCTGTTGTAGTTTGGATTCCCCCAGAATCAGACCTTAAGATAAGGATTTGTCATTCATTTGGGAGGTGATCCCAGGAAACACTGGTAAGGGAGTGAGGGAATTGAAGTCATCCCATAAAGGGTTTTGTATTAAGCAAAATAATACTGTGTAACAGGATTTTGAGTCCCTGGGTGAGGGTGAGGGGACTATTTATATAAAAACTCCCATCAGTTACTGGGCAAGGGCCGCTCCCGGGGTGTGTTGTGCTCGCTGTTCATCCATCGTGCCACGCGCAGGCGCACAAAGATGGCTCTGACGGCCGGAAGACCCTACAGAGATGCTGACGTGACGACCGGAAGTCAGGCCCGCATGCGCCGGATGGTGCGATCAAAGTGACAGGTGAGGGAGATCGCAGACATCTGCTACAAGACCATTTTACAGGTAACAGCAGGGGAAATAAGCACCGGGGGAACCTCATAAAGTCAAGGGGAAGAAAACACAACAGTAGTAGAATGTGGAGCTGATGAAAACGAATAGAATGCTGCCTGACAGCCTGTGGGCTTCCTGGCCCTTCCGCCATTCTTTGGTTTTGGCTTAAAACAAGCCTGGGCTTTGTCTTATACCTCTTTTTTTACTCTCTTGTTTATTCTTTCCCTATTTCTTCTGCACTCGGCTTGTAACACGAGAAAAAGGTTACTGCAGGTGTTAAGGATGAATTTAGCTTGGCTGGAAAGGTGCCATGAAGACTGGTTTCTATCTCCCTAGGAATCTCAGACTGTCCTTCTGTCTAACCGAAGGTACCTTCTGGCTCAAAAATTCTGGAATTCTGGGGTAGATATCACGATTCTAATAATGATTATAGTGTCTTAGAAGTTGTTATAAGTGCCATAAAATATAGACTCCCCAAATTAAAAATCTGTACCAATTACATTTAAAGTAAATTTATGCCTATTGATTCTAAAGACCTTCACTTGCTATTGGGCAGTTTTGTAATCTAGGTGAACTGCAAGTTTTACATTCAGAGATGGATCCAAAATGGCAAACTTTCAGAGGTATTAGCAGTACTTTACTGGATATATTAACTGACCACTGGGTTAATACATTAAATGGAAATAGCATTTTCCTTGGTAACTGTTCATGTTTAAGTGTTTATAAACATAAAATGCACCACTCAGTTTTCCTCTCCTGTCAACTTGAACTATAATTAAAGCATGTTAAATTTCTTCATGTTCAATCGCGAGACTCCCACCTTCTCAAAAGAGCCAATCAAATACAGTCACTTATTTATTTGCACATTGCATGTGCCAGACTGCGTACTGAGCATTTTGCTTTCTCCTTCCAAAAACACAGAGAATAAAAGTCACAAGAAATAAATATTAACTTTTCTTTAAAAAGTCCAAAACTCTGTATCAGAATTCCTTTATCTGCTTAGGGTGAAATAAAGGGAATAGGTGTTTTGTTTTCGTGTTTGAGTTACCCGGTCAGCAAAGATTCCCACTGGTATGTCACCACTTTTTCCTGAAGGTGATTATGTGGCACAGTTCACGGTCTGCCCTGACTTCATCAGTTCTCGTTTCAGCTGTTCGAAGCACACAAACATAATGACGTTCCAGGATCCAAGTCGCAAGAAGGAAGGTACAAATCTAGAAAAGGGCATGTCACCATTCTCTTGAGTTTGTTAGAATTCTTTTTTTTTTTTGTCAGAGAGAATGAGAGAGAGAGCGAGCACACAAGAAGAGGTTGTGGCAGGCAGAGGGGGAAGCAGGCTCCCCACTGAGCAAGGAGCCCGATGCGGGACTCGATCCCAGCACCCTGGGATCATGACCTGAACCGAAGGCAGACACCTGACCGACTGAGCCGCCCAGGCGTCCCTAGTTTGTTAGAATTCTTAAAGCTATTATCACACAGGGGCACCTGGGTGGCTCAGTTGGTTAAACCGCTGCCTTCAGCTCAGGTCATGATTCCAGAGTCCTGGGATCGAGCCCCGAGTCGGGCTCCCTGCTCATGCAAGAAGCCTGCTTCTCCCTCTGCCTGCCACTCTCCTTGCTTGTGCTCTTTCTCTCTCTCTTGCTATCTCTCTGTGTCAAATAAATAAAATCTTTAAAAAATATATTTTAAAAAAAGCTATTATCACACAAACAGCTTCTGCTTCTCATCGCACACTCTTCTCACGTAAATTTAGGCACTTAAAAGTACCTATTCCTCACCTTGCCAGCGATGCCTAAGATAATGTTTCATCTAGCTGTCTAATACTGCTTCAGAACAACAAAACCCAGATGATCACGTCTATCCAAATACATAAACGGCCTTCATTCCCACCGCACCAAAGCATGTGTCCTTTCTGAAAGGGCATTTCCCAATAACTCGCCTTTTTTGAGGAGCGGGGAAATTTTTGCTTTCTTTCGCTCTGCTTTCTGAATGGGAGGTAGGAAACTGTTGAAAGAGGAGGAGGAGAGGGCACCTGGGTGGCTCAGTTGGTTGGGTGACTGCCTTCGGCTCAGGTCATGATCCTGGAGTCCCTGGATCGAGTCCCGCATCGGGCTCCCTGCTCGGCAGGGAGTCTGCTTCTCCCTCTGACCTCCCCTCTCTCATGCTCTCTCTCTCTCTCCCAAATAAATAAATAAAATCTTTTAAAAAGAAAAGAAAAGAAAGAGGAGGAAGAGAAAGCAAAGAAAAAGCGATGAGTAAGTGGACCATTTTCCAAAGTGAAGAAATTAGTGCTGTCCAGATCTTGGCAATTCTCAGCCTAAGAGTGTCAAGGAACTAAGGGCATTTTTTTCTTTTTGGTTTTTGGGTTTTGGATGGTTTGTTTTTGTTTTGTTTTGTTTTGTTTGTTATGCTGTCAAACTGTGCAGACCAAATGATTGATTTTGAATGCCTGTTTGCAGCAATGAGACATTCGGGAGAAAAAGATGTCATCAGTTAAATCTGCCTTGGATAGAGTTTTTAAAAGAGATCTGGCCTATAAAAATCATGCCCCGAAGGTTTTTGCAGGGGGGGGTTGTTTTGTTTTGTTGTTGTTGTTGTTGTTGTTTTTAAGGTCTCAACATACTTCTCCTGACTCCTGGTGGGGGGGGTGTGTATTTTAATTGTGGTACAATGTTCATAAGTTTACCATTTTAACCATTCTAAGTGTATAATTCAGTAGCATAAAGTACATTCACATTGTGAGCAACCATCACCACTACCCATCTCCAGAACCTTTTGGTCATCCCTAACTGGAAACTCTACCTATTAAACAGTAATTCCCGGGCACCTGGGTGGCTCAGTCAGTTAAGCATCTGCCTTTGGGTCAGTCATGATCTCGGGGTCCTGGGATCAAGCCCGGTGTCGGGCTTCCTGCTCAGCATGGGGAGTCTGCTTCTCCCTCTCTGTCTGCCCTTCCCCCCACCCCCCACTCGTGCTCTCACACTCTTTCTAATAAATGAATAAAATCTAAAAAAAAAATCAAACCAATAATTCCCTACCCCCCCACCTCCCCTCAGCCTCTGGTAATCACCATTCCACCTCTGTCTCTGAATCTGACTACTCTAGATACCTCACATAGGTGAAATCATACAATATTTGTCCTGTGTCTGGCCCATTTGATTCAGCATAATGTTTTCAGTGTTCATCCTTGTTGCAGCATATATCCCCAAAAGGTTTCAAGTTTGAAAAAAATAAAAATATTGTTAAATGGTTAATGGTTAATAACTGAGATATCCATTCTAAATTAATTTTATAATATATTTCATTTGTATTAATGTATCATTAGTGCTGATTATGGTGAATTGAAAACCTTGTGTATATGTGTATGGTGCATTTATGCTTATTTTATAGTCTGAGGCATTGCCTTACAGTTGTAAATGGTTATAGAAGTTGCTATATTATCACTAGTTTAACCCTTATAGAGTGTATCCATACATTAGTTCATACTGTATTTTCTTAGGAAGGTAGTATCCAGTGTAATACTGCTTAATGGGAAATGTGATCTACTACACCATACTAGTTTCAAGGTGAGTGTAAAAATTATCCAAACCACATCATTTTCTGCTTGACTTTTCTAGGTCAGTGGCAATGATTTGTCTCTAGTTTTACTTTAATGCAGTCAAAAAATCTGAGTCCATCAAGTTAAAATAGTGAAAATTTCAGCAATCACACTACTGGATATTTACCCAAAGAATACAAGAACACTAACTCAAAAGGATACACGCACCCCTATGTTTATAGCAGCATTATTTACAATAGCCAAGATATGGAAACAGCCAAGTGTCCATTGATTGATGAAGACACACACACACACACACACACTGGAATATTATTTAGCCATAAAAAAGAATGAAATCTTGCCATTTGCAATGATGCAGATGGAGCTAGAGAGTATAATGCTAAATGAAGTGAGTCAGTCAGAGAAGACAAATACTGTATAATTTGACTCATATGTGGAATTTAAAAAACAAGCAAAGGGAAATAATAAGAGAGAGAGACAAATCAAGAAACAGACTCTTAACTATAGAGAATAAACTGATGGTTACCAGAGGGGAGGGGGGCAGGGGAATGGGTTAAATGGTTGATGCGGATTAAGGAGTACACTTGTGATGAGCACTGGGTGATGTATGGAAGTGTTGACTCACTATATTGTACACCTGAAACTAATATAGCACTAACAAATTAAAATAAAAACTTAAAATTAAAAAAATTATTTGAATAGTGAAAATCACATCTTGTTTTCTTATAGCCCTTTATTATGCTTTCCCTCCACGTTATATAGTTCTCTAGCCCTGATCAGGCAAAATCCTGTCCACATTCCCAATAGATTGGGACCAAGGGAAAGGTCACTGAATTTAAGTGAGCCTCTGATCAAGGCTGAGAAAATTTTAATATCAGTTTTCCATTTTCTGGCCCAGTGGAATTAGCGAATTGGAGATCGTTATGGCAAAGAAAAATAGACACTAAGCATACGGCAAAGACTAAGGCTGGTCAACTATTTAGACAAGAAAGCATCCCAAAGCACACAGATGGCCTGAACACAGCATTATAGACAGGGAAGACCATATCCTACCCTTTGAAAAAAGCCAACGGTCCTTCCTTAGTGAGCATTGTCATGGCACAGTTGGGCACATTCGTGTACTGTCCTGGTGGAGAATTAACAAATCGGGTTTTTACCACATCCACTGGCGAGGACAGGACTGTTGTGCAAAATCCAGCAATAAGAGCTGACACGAAGTGGCAGGGTAAGTCGTCTAAAATGGATCAATGAAACAAGTCAGCAGCAGACTTTGGGAAGAAGCTTCTAGTTTTTAGTTATCTATCAGATCCTTGGAAACCTGATGATATCAGGAGACCAACGTGGATGTCTTTATATAAATAAATAAAATATAATAAGGAAGGTTTTACTTACCCTTACCAAAAAAGATGACAAAGAGTACATGGCACAGTGATGTGATTAAAAAAATAACCTGTCATGGGCGCCTGGGTGGCTCAGATGGTTAAGCGTCTGCCTTCGGCTCAGGTCATGATCCTGGAGTCCCGGGATCGAGTCCCGCATCGGGCTCTCTGCTCAGCGGGGAGCCTGCCTCTCTCTCTCTCTGTCTCTTATGAATAAATAAATAAAATCTTAAAAAATAAATAAATAAAATAAAATAACCTGTCAGTCTGCTCTGTGCCCTTAGGGTATGGCATAATGCCTGAGACATAGGCATCTAATACTTTTTTATTGAATTAAAGTCATTGTCCAGGGAGAATTTCAATATCTCTAGAACCTGTTAGACTATCTTAGGAACCTATCCAACGGTGCTACTTTTTGGATGAAAACACTGATGAGCTCCTTACATAACCAGTACATTTGGCTATAGTGTGGGATGGACTCACCTCCCGAGTTACGCTATATAAAGAATAAGAGGCTAACCAAAGTCCCATATATTATAATTAAATGAGAATAATGCTGATGTAAGAATATAATTACACTTTCTCTTTGTTGCAGAAAAAAATTGGTTGCAGCAAAACTTCTAAAAGTTAGCCTTTTGGGGTTTTGGTTTGTTTTTGTTTTTGGTTTGTTTTGTTTGCTTAAAAGTTCTATCTAGTGTTCAAAATTACTTAATTTTTTTAACTGTTACGATTAAGGGATTCAGTACAATGCAGATAGAGAACCTCCAGGATGAAGTTGTAAATGTGCAGACTCACAGGTTACATATCTAGGAGGAAGTTACCTGCTAGGAGTTTCTTTTTCACAAGGGCCTCCTTCATTAGGTCGTATGTAACTAGCTCTGTACAATTGATGATGACATTTCTTGTCAGATTGGGAGTAGTCCCTAGAAAAAAGAAAATGTATAATAGCTCCATTATATGATAAGGTGCTAACAGGATATATGTGTCTTAATAATTATCAGATTCACCTTGAAGTCAGTTACCTTTCCAAAGGCCTGTCAGGCCTTCCGTTGTCGCTATGATTCTGTAAGCATTGTAAGTCCCAGTGTAGCGAGGTTTGAGACCATACAGATGGCTCTGTGCTTGAAGTCTGACCTTCACGACCTCTGTGGGTTGCCCAATGAATACTCCTCCAGTCGTCAGACCAGCTGCGATCTTGCTTCCTAAACTAGCTGTTGCTATCCGGAGAGAAAAGATATTTATCAAGCAAAAATGAAAAACAAAAACAAAAAACAAGACCCAGAGTGCAACTCTATATGTCTTTTTTAATTTTAGTGGTTAGTATTACTGTCTCTTTATATCTTTTCTATTTCCCTAATGCTTGTGCATGTGATGATCATGTACTGAGTATGTACTAAATCACTTTAGGGCTAGAAACTTCAAAGTTGACTAGAATTAAAAAATAAATAAATGAAGACTTTCAAGGACAAAGAAAACACAATGCCTATTTAAACAGTGCTTAGTTCTTTCCTATAGCTAGCTCTCTTCTTCAGTTTTTTTCCAACTGGGAGTAGGTACCAGTCACCAATGATGCTCAGCCTTCCTCTTATGGATGGTAATGTTATTTATTGGACTTAGGGGTCTTAGGAAAATCCCAAGTGGATTAACTGCCCCCAGATGGGATGTTGAGTGGTATTAGGCTACAACAGATTACAAAGGCAACAAAAATAGAAAGAAGTGAAGAAAGTGATTTTTGATTTGAAAATTTGAAAAATAAACTTAGATTACTCAAGACAGATATTATTTAATAAACTATACATAGTCTTGGAGCCTTCCTCCCCCAGGCTCATTTCTATCATTGACGTATGGACCAAGAACATTTACTCATCAAGGACTTTCTCAGTCTGTCTGTTTCCCAATCTGTAAAATGGAAATAACAATATCTATTTCATAGAGTTATTGTGTGAGTTAAAATAATATCAATATAGCACATAACATACTGTCCTGCACATAGAAAGTACATAAGTTCTTTTCATAACCATATGATTGTCCTCTTTTCTCCTCATACTTGTCCAGGAGCTGAGCGTACAATAGATAACCATCTTTTAATTGGCAAGATAGTATGATTACAATTCCCTTCACTTTGGGCCCACATTTATAATCTTATTTTGATGCACTCATCCTGTCCTCCAGTCCGTTTCTCATTTCCCCGTCAAGCCTTTTGAGGGAGAGGCTACATTTTCTGTCTTCACTTCTCATGGGTCTCCTCATAGTTCCTCCTCAATCCTCCACAATCCAGCTTCCATCTCCAGTACTCCCCTTTGATGTTTTGGCGAAGGAGACCCATGGGCTCCTGCTGTTAGGCACATCCATCATGTTTTGTCCTTTTCACACTAGATCTCTCTGCTCTGTTTGACCCAACTGATGGTTCCTCCTGCAACTCCCTGGAGTCTATCCCAGACATTTCTCCTAAGCTCACGTGTTGACTGGATGCTACTTGTTGACACATCTTCATATGCATGTCTTACCTTCCCCCTAAGACAGTTTCCATATTCCTTCCCTCTGTGAATGGTACCTTTAGCCAGAACCTCAGAGGCCATCCTCCATCCCAGCCTTTCCCTTACACCAGCTGCCTTCGAAGTCCAGGCAGCTACACTTCCTAAATCTTTCTGATCTCTCTTCCCTGCTGCCATTGTTGTAGCCTACCCTGATCGTTTCTTACTTTCCAACTTACCCCCTTCTTACCCTTTTTCTATATATCCTCTAGCTACTGCTGCCAAAGTGATCTTTCAAAAATATAAGTTGTTTAGGCCACTTTCCTGCTTAACATTTTTCAATGACTTCCCATCACTGTAAGGACAAAATCTAAACTTCTTAGCATAGTCTGCAAGGTCCTTTGTGATCTGGCTCCTTCCTGCCTTGGCTTCACCTCTCCCTCCTAGTCCTCCCTCTCTGCCCTGTGTGTTCTTGCCACTCCTCTCTGAGCCTTTGTACATGACCTTCGCTCTACTTGGAAGGCCTTTCCTCACCACTTCACCTTACTACGCCTATTGGTCTTTCAAGATTTGATTCAGACATCAGTTCTTCAGGAAAATCTTGCCCGACCATGCCCCCAAGGCTAGGTAAAATATTCCTCTTCCATGTGCCCAACGTCCTGTCATTACTTCTAACAGAGCATGTGTCACAGCACATCCTCACCTATTGACCTATTCACAGCTCATAGCTCTTGCCTAGACAGATATCCATAATCTACGCATCCAGCAGTTTCTGGCACATGGCAGCTCAATAAAGCTAATGAAATGTGAGGAATAGGCATAACATAGAGTACTGCCAAAATATGTCCTATTAATTTAGTATCTAAAGTACTCAACAATTGGGTAGAACAGTCAACTGTGAAGGAAACTACCAGAATGGACAGCTTTATGTCTTTTGTGATTCTTCTCTTGCTACATCTACAAATAGGACAATGCAGTATGGATCTCAAAGCATCTAGACTTTACTTTGAAACTGTATAGAATAAACTCATTATATGTTTGTATAACTAATATTTATAACTTGTCCCATAAAGTTATGTAATCCTAAGGTCACTTTTTTTTTTTTTTAAAGCAAAACAGACTGCCACATGCAGCACCTCATTTGGATGTGTCTGGAGTCTTAGAAGCCTGACTACCCTACATTTTCCTACAAATGGACTTGAGAGCTTGTTTGGGAGTTCTAGCAGGGGAGTGCAGCTACTCCTATACCATTGACCAAAGAATGGTCCTCCTCTATCGGGGAAGGTCATCCTCTTTGACCGTTTGCAGAACTTTGAGTTAAACATTTTTCTGCAGCCCATCCATCTTCTCCAGATGGATATCCAAATTAGGCCCAAAGCTTCCACGACTGACCAGGTGATTTTTATAAGTATAAATCTGCATCTGAAAAATTGATTTTGCACATTTCCTTTTCTTTCTATGAACAGTGAGTACCAAGCTAATATTGGCTGTCTGCTTGCCAATTTGTTATGAAGACCACCCCTGCACATAACATTGCTTGAACAGAGCTGGGCCCAGGGCATGTCTCTGGCTGTCTGCCCCTCCCAGGAATGCTCATTGCTTACTTTCTTTCCCTGTGCTGAAGAACTCCAGGACGGTGTCGTAGAGGCCGATCCTAAGAGAGGCAAAGCTTATTTGTCTCTGGAGACCAGCAGGCAGCCCACTATAGAGTTTCATTGGCCCTTCAGTTTTTGCCAGAGTGGTGACTGTATCCAGGACACCTTTATACCTAATGGCTCTGGAGGTGTGGCATTCACCTTGGATCTGGAAATGAGAAAGGTGCAAGTCAGAGGGACGTAAAAATTGAGTAAGGAGTTCCTACCTGGTGAGGAAAAAACAAAGACTGGCAACAGGCTGTCTGTTCTCTGTGGAGAAACCTCAAGCCAAGATTTTTCCCACCGTTTTCCTATTTTCAGTTCGTTTTCCCTTCTCAGCAACATCTCCTCTATATCTCTGTATCTCTCTAGCTATATATATGAAGAGAGATTAGCTACAATGCGAATTTTGAACATTCCCACCCTCCCTGTATAAATCCTCCAGAACCCCTAAGCAGCAGATGGGAAGGTGCCCCCACCAAATTAAGGAAGTCAAAGAACCTGACTTGCAAACTTGGGAGACGCTGATAGTCTTAGCTCTTAGAACATTTAGTGCACCCTAACTTTGGGGGCTTCCGCAGTAGTCACGGCCAACGTATCTTCCGTGGCTTCTAGTGGTTCTTCCGTTAATCTCGGAGAAGTGCCAGTTTCCCGCCCCCCTGCATCCAGTTCTGTGACCAGCCCACACCGTTAAGGTGGCCACCCGCCCTACCCGAGGAGTTGGTTAAACCAAAGCCGTCATCAAAAGGGCTCACGGAATAGGTGTCCCCTCTCTGCCCTGAGACACCTCCCCATCCTCATCTCGCTCGCCACCTGGAGCCGAACTTTGGCCGTGTCCAGCGGGAAGGTGATCACATCCGCCACACAGGCCGCCACGCCAGCAGAGAAGATCTTGACCGGCATCGTCGGGGGCACGTCCGAGGCTGTCGGGCCGCCATCTTCGCGCAAAGAGCGAAGCGACGAGCGGGCGCCCACAGGGCGGAATTTCTCCCTGCCTTTCCGCTCCTGTCCCGCCGGGACAGTAAAGCGGCTCCCTGACTTCGCGGGAGGCGGTGCGCCGGCCGTGGCTGCAGGCGGAGCGCAGCAGAGGGGCCGAGCCGGGCCGCGCCTCCCGCCTTCGCGCCCTAGTGCCAGGAGGACCCAGGGGCGCAGGCTGGCGGCGCCCGTGCGCCCTGCCCGCGCCGGGTGACTTATATAGCCGGCCGCTCCCGGGCTCGCCAGCTCTCGGCGGAGCCGGGCGTGGGAGCTGGCGCGGGCGTGCCCTGGGGCGCCCGCTCCCTGCCACCCGCAGGCTCGCTGCGCGCCTGGGGAGCCGCTCCCCGCGCACCTGGCGGTCTGCGCCCGCGTGTCCCGGGGAGGGCGCACCGCGGCAGCCCCCCCACCCCCACCCGGCGCCTGGCTGCGTGTCCTCGGATGGGGTGGAGGCGGGGGGGGGGGCGGGTTCCTAAACAAGCGCGATCTCGGGGATCCTGGTAAAAGGTCCTGCCGAGCTGGAGCTCTCCCAAGAGAGAATGTGGCGCCCCTTTTATTCCTCGGACTCTCCGGGAACCTTGCAGGCATCTTCTCAGCTTCCTTTCCTCTCCTATTAACTTCTCATCCTCCTTTCTTCTTTCCAACCGCCAAATCCAGGCCGGAAAATTCCCGGACAGAAACCAAGAACACTCAGAACTTTTAAAAGAAATAAGGTGTTTCTTTTAAACACTTTTGTAAGAGGATGTCAGATGAGATCATTGACATACTAGAAAGCAAAGAGTAAATTGCTAAAGTGCTCTGTAAAGTGAGATGTAAGTTGCTCCTCATTCTTTTCTTAGGAGAGTGCAGTGGAAAGGACATTGGCAGGTCCCTTGGCTGCAGGTGCAGCTCTGCTGCTTCCCTTCCCTGGGTAAGTCATCTTTACTGCCACTTTTTGCTTCCTTCTGAGTAAAATGTGTGTCTAGAGACATCCCCAGGTGTGAAATATGCTGCTAATTTACCTATAGGGATACATTAAAGATTGCAAAGTATGTTTTATTGTGGAAGGAGGAGCTTTTCCTACTTCTGTCCTTGTGCAGAGATTTATTGTGAGCGTTCATTTATTCTCTTGGTTCAAGAGCAGGGGAAAATGAGGTACAAACCCCCTAGAGAATAATCCCCAAATACTCTGTGAGAACAGGTTGTGTGTACTGTGCAACTGTTCAAGAAGCCATTCCTAGGCGACTTCCAAGGGAGGCATGCTTGAGGGATGTCGAGGAAGTCAAAATCGTAAAGGTAGGATGGGCTCTGGAGAAACAGAGAGGAGAAGACAGTGGGTTTCCTCCTCTGCAAACACCTGTTGAAATAAAGAGCAATTGAGGCAAGTGAGTGGCACGTATGAAGGCAGAGGTTTGGGGGAAGCAGGGCGAATATATGGGAATGTGTTCTGTTGGCCTGCCTGAGACACCGGATGATGGGGCAGGAGAGAGCCAGGGTAAGAAGTTGGTAGAAGATGAGACTGTAGAAGCCCAACGAGGCCAGCTTGAGGGATGACCTTGAAAGTCTGTTCCGAGTGTGGATTCGTGTTATCACCTCATGCATGGACAGTACTTTACAGATTGTAAAGTGCTCTCACATAAATGTCATATTTAATATAGTAGACAGTACAGCCTTATGAATGATTGGATACAGAGTCAAAGATTTTTCAGAGATAACTGAGTTTAAGAACATGGGTAGTAGGCTCGGTGACAGCTGATTGTCGTGAGACGGTAAGGAGAGGTGATTTTAGGGGCACAAAGTTGAAATCAGCTTTTAGAGTCTTGGAATTATTTGAAGAGAAGGATGTTTATCATAGGTAAAAAGCTACCACAGGAAACTACATATAACATGCTAAAAGAGCAAGAAATCAGAGCTGGGAGGTATTTGGGAGTCAGCAATACGGATGTGATGAAAGGGGGTACACTTTATTTTTAATTATTTTTTAAGAGGGTACACTTTAAACGGGACTGAGAACAATAGGACTAGGAAAAGGGTCATGGGCCAAAATGTAGGGGTACCCAGAGTTATGGTCTGGGAAGAATGGCCTTGTCAAAGGTAAAATTATAGTGTATCCAGTCATGGAACCATGGTATTTGAGAATATAATTTAAGGAAGGGTGGGGTCTTGACTAGCATCAAGTTTAGAAGAAATGTCAAAAGAGGACAAAAATGAAGAAAAGCCTGTAGGGTTTGGCTCTAAGACTATTGGTCATCTTAGAGAGTGCACTGTGGTGGAGTCATGAGGTTGAGGCTGATGGCTAAGCAGAGATTGAGAATGTTGGGTATAGTGTGAGTAGATGTAAAGGGGGCGGGGGCATTTTTCCTACTAACTCTAGAGAACAGCTGCTATCAACTGGTTAGTCCCCAACCCACAACCTAATCCTAACGTGAATCGTTCACAGTGTTCCATCTATAGTGGTTTTAAAGCATAATCACAAATTCCCCCCATTAAAAGGTGAGGGTCCATGTCCCTTCCCCTTGCATCTGGGCAGGCTTGTGAATGCTTTGACCAACAGAATAAGACAGAACTGATGCTCTGTAGTTTCTGAGGCTAGATCATAAAAGTCCTTTCAGCTTCTTAGTCACTTGGAACACTTGGAGCCCTGGGCCACCACGTAAGAAATACAACTCCTCCAAGGCTCTCACACTGGAGAGGCCCCATGTAGACACTTCCAGCCCTCCCCACCAAGGCGCCAGACATGAGAATGCAGCTATCTTGGATTCTGCAGATAAACTCACCCGCCCACTAGATACCACCGAGTCATCTCTGACCGTGTCAGAAGGACAGAAGAATCATTCAGCTGAGCACTACCCAAATATTTGACCCATGAAATTGTGAGATATAATGGAATGGTGGCTGTTTTAAGTGGGAACACCGTCTTTACTTTTTTGAGAAGCTGGGGGTGGCTCTTCACCCTTTCCTCCAGCACTACCTTCCTGATGAAGGGTTGGAGGTGGTGGGTGGGTATAGAATTTTTAGATTTGGACTACAAATTTTGGATTCGTACTATACGGTACATTTTTGAAGGAGAAGCAGGGTAAACTGAAAGTTGCTTTGCTTCCATGAGGCACATGTTTGCACGTTTCAAAGGCAGGATATGGTAAACCAGAGGAGTGGGTGAAACGAAAGCCATTAGAAGGGAAGAAAATATGAGGAAAAGACCCATTAGAATAGGAAAGGTGAGAACAGGTAGAAAGAGGGGACCTGTGGTGGGATAAAGAGGCTGACTTATTTGAGACCATAAGGAAGAAGGACAGCCTGAGCCTCTGGGATATTAATAAGCATGGTCAATTCAAGACCTCTGCAGGAGACAGTATCGGTTCAGTTCAATGGTGACTGAGCACCCGAGATGTGCCAGACACAATGCCAATACTAAGGGTCAAAGAAGAAGCAGAAGTCAAAGGCTTCACATGAGGAGACCCTCATGAGAGGGCCACAGGAGCTCAAGACTGAAAATGATTCTGGATTCCAAGGAGCAGGCTACCTCACCCTTTCTGAGAGGCCCGGGGAAGTAGGAGAAAGTTTGCCTCAGGTTGGAGAGAACAGTAGGGTGGAGGGTGGCGTCCCCAAAGGGTCAGACTGCTCTTCTGGCACAAAGAAGAAGAGGTGAAGAATAGGTCAATGTGAGCAAGGGTAACAGATCTTCTAGGACGTAGCTAAGGAGTGGCAGCAAGTTTCTAATGCACTAAAAATTCCTGTTTCCTCTTTGAAAATGCAGAGCAACATTTACAACTGTACTTGCTCAAAGGGTGGTCAGTCAGGAATCACTGAACAAAATGTCTCCATATTAAATAAAAAAGGATAATGTTGTGCATTTGAAATGTTCTACACTTTCCCACAATTCTCTCACTAACCACCAGTAGGAAATACCGTGGTGTAGTTGTATAGATAACTGTGCAAATGACAGAAGAGACAATTTATAAAAGAAGAAATACAAATTATAAAAATAGAGGGGATATATTTCATATCATTAATAAAGTAATGTACCTTTTTTACCTAATTAACACCTTGTCTCTACCAAAATTATAATTATAATAACATTTACATATACATTTTAATATCATAAACTTAATTTATAATATACATAAATGACTATTTTAATTACAAATTGTGAATGTGAAAAATATAATAATTATAATATCAATACTATATTAATGATGGCATTATAAATTCGCATAATTTTTTTGGAAAACAGTTTGGCAGTATGCACTGAGCAAAGATAACGTCCATATCCTTTGATCTAATAATTCTACTTCTGGATATCTGCCCTAAAATAATTAGCCAGAAGGTGAAAAAGTCATATATAGGATGATGCTTATTACAGCTTGATATTTATAATAGCAAATTACTGGGAGTACCTACATCAGTTGGGATCCAGATATGCATATCTGGGTTTGTCTGAAGACTTGTGCGTATTAATGATGCATGCATATATACCTGTATGCCTTGATATGTAAATGGAAAGAGACTGCCCTTAGGAATTGGGAAAGTAGGGAGAGGACCGGAAGGGGTTTTCTTGGTCCAGCCCAGCCCAAAGACAGAGACTATCAAGCTGGGTGTTAAGGGAGAAAATACTCCGTTTTCATTCCACGGTGGCATAGCACCGTAAGCAAGAGAAAGAGGCCCACGTTCCAATTCTATCCAGGATACTTACTAGCTGAGTGAGCATGGACAAAGTACTTCTCTGAACTCAAATTCTTCACTTTTACAATGAATCTTCCTGAGTCATTAGGTTATTCTTAATGGATCACTCTTTGTGTTTAGCACCAGGTGTACATAACTGTCATAAGCCTATGAAAGATGGACCCACTTCATGCACTTACCAAATACTTATGGAGCATGTAACAAGTGCTAGATGCTGTTCTAAGCACTTCACAAAATTTAACACACTTAAGTCCTCGCATGATAGCCCTTTGAAAAAAAGTACTGCTCTTATCCCACTTCACGGGTGAGGAAACTCAGAGGCTCAGAGCAGTTGAGAAACTTCGATCCTGTAACCACTGAATGGTACACTTAGGGCCTGTCTGACCCCCAAACCCTCTGTCACTATATGATACCCAAACCGCCTTCCCAACATATTTATGACACGATATTTTCCTATGCTTTGAAGGAGTAGAATGGTTAGGTATACTCAGATATTTTCTTAATAAGTCATAGAAAAAGTTTCCAAAAAGTCACATGAAGTATTTATTCTTTATTTGGTTTGTATACATTACAAGGGGATTTACAAAGAAAAGAATAAACATTGCAACACTTCTACTTTTAAAAATCACTTTCTTTTTTTTTAAAGATTTTATTTGAGAGAGAGAGTGAGAGAGAGAGAGCACAAGAGGGGGGAGGGGCAGAGGGAGAAGCAGAGTCCCCACTGAGCAGGGGGCCGGACAAGGGGCTTGATCCCAGGACCCCGAGATCATGACCTGAGCCGAAGGCAGATGCTTAACCGGCTGCCACCCAGGCACCACCCAGGGGCCCCTAAAATCACTTTATTTCGTCTTCAGCGGAAGCTGGTGGAAGAGGTAGGGAAGGTGATCTACGAGATTTAGAAAAATGTGATTTACAGGAATTGAGGCCCAGTGGAGGGACCAGAGAATGAAGAGGAAGAGGTGACCTCGAGAACAGGACACTCCTGTCCTCAGATACTTGAAGGCATATGCAGTGGGCAGGTGGGATTTGTTCTGTACACAATTAAGGGAAAGCATTAACGCTGAGGCATGGAAAGTGCAGATGAACAGATTTTAGGTAAGTGTAAAAAATACTCTACAAGTCGATGTGATCAGAGGTAGAAGGTGCTGCTATTTTGGGTAAGAGTTCTCATCACTCCAGGTATTGGGTTTTAAGTAGTTTGGCATAAGATCAATTCAGAGCATCAAACTTATTGTCAAAAGGACCTGGATTTGAATCTGCCATTTGCTATCTATGTGACCTCAGGCAATTTATTTAATCTCTTTACACTTGTTTTCCTGTGTGTAAAATGGGGATGGTAATCATAATTACACTTATAGTGATATTATGAGGATATAATTAAGTAATACTAGTAAGATCTTAGCACAATAACTACTAGTGGCACCTAGAAAAGGCATAATAAATGTTCACTACAATTACATTTTATTAATACAGTTTGCATGAGCATTTTGCAGGTTGTTGTAGGGAACCAAAGCATCAAACTAAAGGTTTTACTGAAAGATGTGAAAAGTCCCTCCACACTCTGAGATCTTGAGTTCCTGATTCTGTGAGCCACCCTGGGATGCAGCTCTTACGTAGGAGAAGCAGGACTGGGACACAGATCTCTTGACTGAGGACAGCCAGAGGTGGCAGGAAGGTGAAATGGGGTCAAGCCAGCTGAGTCAGCCTTGAGGCTCTCGGTGTGTCGGTGTGTCGGGGCTCCTGGGCTTTCTTCAGATGAGGCCCCGGTTGCTGGGTTAGAGGTCACCGCCCTGTTCCAGGACCCTCTCCCTCCCCCATCCCTCCTCCCAATCTCCCAGACAAATGGAAATTTCAGAGTGGTGCGTTCTGCCTGGCAGAGAGGACTTGGCGAAAGGTCACGGATTGCAGCCTTAGTGTGAATGCGACAGGGACACCGGGGGAAGGAGCAAAGACTAACTGAGGTTACCTTGGAAGCGTGCTTTGTGAGGTCTCTGGTTGTTGCTTGGGTTTGCGTGTTTCCAACACTGCACGGAAGTCAGAGATGTGCCAAGAGGGCTTCTTGGCCTGACTATGAATAAGCCCACTGCAGCTCCTGTGTGGCAAGATGTCTGGGAAAGACACAGCCCTGACACCAAAGAAAAGACGGATTTTATGTCATCCACGGCATGACGGAGCAGGGCAAAGTAAAGAAATGACACCCTTGAACTAGTTTCACTTTGTTGTTTGAGTCTGGTGTGTGAAATGCCAGGGGGGTGGGCGATGGAGAACCTCCCCAGCGTCGCCCACACCTGAGGTGCCCAGGGCGCTGGGTCTGGAGGGAAGAAGACGAGGGAAAACATCTGGAGTAGATGCACTCTGGATCATGTGCAAATATGTTTGTGTGCTTAAACTTCCATAAACATTCTCTCTTCTACACTTTACTTGTGTGGTTAAAATGATTGTTTGGGAACACAGAGGTGACTGGTTTTAAAATGTCCGTATTTCACAGATAAGAAAATAAAGCTTCCTCCGCATTATTTTCCTATGATCTGTAGAATGACCTTTTGATCATTCTCCCGGACGGCCTCTTTGCAGAGCTGAATTCCATAATGAAATAACTTTCTTGGAGTTTAATTCACTTAGAAGCTCTCCTTTAGCATTTGCTCTACTCCATGTTTCTGGGCCTTTCCCTTTTGAGGTGTTCCCTCTTCGTTTAGATCCTTTGCTAAACTCTCTTGTTGAGTAGTTCTTGGTAAGGTCTGAAGGGGGTTGGCATTTGAGGTATCTATTCATTGGGCAGAGCTGTTCTACCATTCTGCTTGTTTATGCAATGAATGTGATTCCATTTATTGAGCATCCATTGCATGCACTGTGCTAAGGTTGGAGCAGACAGACACATTAATACATGATTACTATATAATATGCTAAGTACAGTGTTAGAGATGTACCCAGGTGATTGGAGAGCAGAGAAGAAGGGTAGCTGACCCAGATCGTGGCCATTTGGGAGGCTTCCTGAAGAAGGCGCAGATGGGATCCAAGTCTTGAAGAGTGAGTAGGATAACACCTACCCTACTATCATGCCAGGCAGATGAGACAGCACAGCCAAGACATGAAGGAACAGCATAATAAGCTTGGAGAAATAAAAGCTTCTTGATATTTCTGGACCATAAAAGGCAAGGTGGGGCAAAGCAGGAGAAGAGACTTGAGCCTAAGGAGGCAGGGCAAATCGGGGAGGCTTTGATCCTATCATCTTCTAATTAATGAGGAGGTTTTAAACGTGAAATTAGCAAAGTTAATTTTATGTTTGAGATAGATTTATGTGGCTTCGGGGGAAGTCTTGAGGACTGTGAGGAAGAATCTGTCCCATGCCTGTCCCCTCCCTTCTGGGGCTTTGCTGCCAGTCTCTGAAGATGGAAACACCATCCTGATCTCTGCCTTCACCTTTACATGGTGTCCTTGTGTGTGTGTGTCGGTGTCCAAATTTCCGCTTTTTATAAGGACACTAGTCCTACTGGATTAGGGCCCCCCTAATAACCTCATCTATTTTCTCATCTAATAAAGATTGTATCTATTTAAGGTGTGCAACATGATGGGGTGCCTGGGTGGCTCAGCTGGTTAAGCGTCTACCTTCGGCTCAGGTCATGATCTTGGGATCCTAGGATCAAGCCCCACTTCAGGCTCCCTGCTCAGTGGGGAGTCTGCTTCTCCTTCTCCCTCTGCCCCTCCCCCCACCCCGCTTGTGCTCTCTCATGTGCATGCACTCTCTCTCTAATAAATAAATAAAATCTTTTTTAAAAAGGTGTATTAACATGGTAATTGATATATAAGTACACCTCAGAGATGTTTCGGGTTGGGTCCCAGACCACTGCAATAAAGCAAATGTCACAATAAAGCTAGCCAAATTAAATTTTTGGTTTTCCGGTGCATATAAAAGTTATGTTTATACTGTAGTCTATTAAGTATGTGATAGTATTATCTAAAAAATTAATGTGCATGCCTTAATTTTAAAATATTTTAAATATTAAAATAAAATAAAATAAAATATTTTATCGCTAAAAAATGCTAATCACTATCTGAGCTTTCAGCAAGTTGTAATCAGTGATGGCAGATCACCGTAACAAATACAATAATAATCAAAAAGTTTGAAATATTGCAAGAATTACCAAAGTGTGATGCAGACACAAAGTTGAGCAAACTTTGGAAAACTGATGACACAGAGTTGCCACAAACCTTCAATTTGTAAAAAATGTGGTATCTGCGAAGCGCCATGGAGCAAAAAAGCACAATAACACAAGGTTTGCCTGGACATATACATAGTGAAATGATTGCTGCAGTCTAGCTACATGTCCATCTCCTCACGTAGTTCCCATTTTAGTCTTTCACTGTGGGGAGAGCAATTGACGTCTACTGTTGGCAAATTTCCGATATTCGATACAGTATTATTGACTACATCATGCTATACATTAGATATCTAGATTTGTTCCTTCTACAGAACTACAGATTTGTACCCTTTGACCAATATCTGCCCATTTCCCCCACCTCCTTGTCTCTGGTGACCACTGTTCAAATCTCAGCTTCTGTGTATTTGACTTTTTAAATTTCCACATATAAGTGAGGTCACACAGTTTTTCCTTTCTGTGTCTGGCTTATTTCACTTAGCATCAGATCCTCCAGGTTCATCTCTGTTGCTTACTGACCTCACCTTAATTTAACTAATTACATCTGCAGCAACCCTGTTCCTAAATAAAGTCACATTCTGAGGTCCTGGGGGTTGCATCTTTACCATATGAATTTGATGGGGAGAGGGACATAATTCAAACTGTAACAGGTGCCAATGACAAGCTGCAGGCTTCTTTTGGCAAACCTGAGTCTTAGAAGTCACCTTTGGGTTAAAAAGGAATAAATAGAAAAACAAAGAGGAAACATGATGGCAAAGAAAACTTCTCTCTTCAGAAGCCAGAAGAAAATGTAGGACAAATATTGTAGCCTATTCAAAAGATGTAAAGAAGACGTGAATTTTGGGGAAAAAAAAAAAAAGGAGCAGAAAGTGCAAAGAGAAGTCATGCCAAGATGAAAATTGAAAGAGATGAGAGGCAGACAAGTCTAGAAGAAAAGGGATCTGTGGGAGGTAAGAAAGAAAGGCAGTGAAATAAAAATTTCAGGAGTCACATGGAAATCTGCTTTGGTAGAAGGAATCACAGAATTTCCATAGGGCTACTTAATGTTTCAAAATATTATTTTATAGGTTTTTTCCTCCCTATATTTCCCCCTTTGCCTTCACCTCATTCAAGTAGGTAGCTGACGTTATGCTTAATGCCCTTTCTTCCCAGCTTTGTCTTCAAGAACCCAGTCCCAGAAAGGGAGAGGGTATTTGGTTAGAGGCAGAATGGCTTCCAAGAACAGTGAACCCAGAGCAGACTGCCTCCCCCTACCCGCCCTCCCCCACTCCAAGCCCCAGGAAAGAAAAGCAGCTTCAGAGCACCTGGGCGTGAAAGCTGCAGAGACGGGCTGCTTGAAGAGTCTTCTCCCACTCTTGACACTGTAAGATCCACAGCATGACCCCAGGATGCAGAAGGCCCAGGATACCTAAGAATAAATTTTCTGCCAGACCTTCAGGAAGGAACAGGAATCAGAAATGAAGTTGCCTCCTGTGAATTTGCCAATGTCTTAAAGATACTCACTAATGGAATTTAATCAGTGATGAGAGAACAAACCAGAAAACTTCCCAAATGTAGACAACATTGGACAGGAAAATAAAGCTGGTTAGAGATATGATAAACATGAAAAAGAGAATAGTGATTCAATTATAAGATATGCAAAGCTCAGAAATATCCAGATTCTCTGGTAAAAGTTACTTGAACAAGTAGACCAGCTCATGGAGAGATGGATCACGATGAAGAGCCCAAGAGGAGCGCCTGGGTGGCTCAGTCGTTAAGCGTCTGCCTTCGGCTCAGGTCATGATCCCAGGGTCCTGGGATCGAGCCCCACATCGGGTTCCCTGCTCAGTGGGGAGGCTGCTTCTCCCTCTCCCACTCCCTCTTGCTTGTGTTCCCTCTCTCGCTGTGTCTCTCTCTGTCAAATAAATAAATAAATAAATCTTAAAAAAAAAATTTTGAAAAAAAAAAAAAAAGATGAAGAGCCCAAGAAAGAAACTGGAGGAGGCTCCCTGCAGCCTTGGCTTACCTGGGCTGGTCGCAGCTCCTGGAACGGACCCGGGTCAGGTGCAGGCTTCCTGGCCCCGTGCCTGGTCTGGCATCCTGCAGCGGCGCTCGCTCCCTGCCTCCATCACCTGTGGGCAGGTAAGTGAGCCATCCCCTGCACCAGAGCTCCTGCGGCTGGGGGCGTTGGCCACATTAGGGACCCCCCAGCCAGCTCAGCTCAGGGAGGAGTCCACAGATTTGGCGCCTTACCGCTCCACAGCTTTCAAGCGTGGCAACATCAACTTGTACAGAGACAAGTAAGAGAATCAGTGGAGGAAGAACAGAAATCTAGTCATTATTAACCAAGAAATGCCATTGGGGGTTAGAAATTCCTGCCGGACATAGAAAATAAAGCAATATAGTACAATAGGCATATGGATTTCAGCAGCACTTCTGAAGTTTAACAAAAGGGACTTGTGACTGTTTCCAGAGCCTCAGACTTTTCAGCACCGGAGCCGTCCAACAAACCATCCCCTCGTTGATAGATGCCTGGTGTTCTTGAGATTACATTTGGGGAAACATAATGAAATCTTCTGATGGGATGTGACAAAATGCCCACGTGTTATGGAACATTTTGCATTTCAGCAGCATTTATCATCCTTACACTTTTGGTGATTTATCCATCAGATCTTGTTTCAAGATTTTGTATTTTTATTCATTGAGTTATTAAATAGCTGTCTGTTTGGATTACTGCCTTTACTTGTGGGTTTATTAGCAAATTGTTTGATTTATTATGTAGATTTATCTAAAAACCACCAACTATCCATATATTCATTATACAGACTTCATTTTCTTACAGCAACTTTAATTTATTTTGCAATTCCCTGTATTTCTTTTGGAAGATCTGGCTACCGATCAAAGCCTGATTCACACAAGCTCTAGTTTTGTCCATATCTTTTTTATGGTGTGATGATTTCCATATATATGGCTTTTGTAACCTACTGGGCAGAAGCTGTTACTCTGGTACAAAGGACTAGGATAGTTTCCAGTATTGACAAGCCTGTCCATAGTTTTATTTTGGATGTGATTCTATTCTGTAATCTGCCCTTGTTTATTACCTATTTCTTGGAAACTGGGCACTCTATTCACTATTTCAAATAATATTTTTTTCTAGTAGTATGGACTCCAGCTTATATTGAGATGAACATCACTTGTGTATATATTATCAATAGTTTTCTCATTTTTACAGTTTACTAGTTTAGGTTTCATAAGGTAAATTAAACAGACATTATATGTGGATCCACTTACTAGCTCTAAATGCAGTTTGTCTTATTTAAAGTACATGATCTTGAATAAATGGAAAACCAGATAAAAAATTATCATTAATAGGTTGCCATGTTAAAACAAACCAAGGAGTTTGTTATATCTAACTATGTGGAGGACAAGCTTAAATATTTTGCATTCAAAAGAGAGAAAAAAATTGTAGAATATCCAGAAAAGGATAATTCAAACCATATAAAAGTGCTTACTTAGATGAATGAATTGACATTCATGGTTTAGTGGTAATTGGGGTTTTCATACTCAAAGTTTAAGAAGTAAGTTTGGGCTACCTGGGTGACTCAGTCCATTAAGTGTCCAACTCCTGATTTCGGCTCAGGTCATGATCTCAGGGTTGTGAGATCGAGCCCTGCATCACGCTCCACGCTGGAGCCTGCTTAAGATTCTCTCTCTCCCTCTCGCGCTGCCCCTCCCGGTGCCCTCTCTTAAAAAAAAAAAAAGCACAGCATATGTTTTTAATGAACTCATTTCTAGATAAATAACTTGACTGGGGCCAGTAGGCAACTCAACTAAATGGGCTTTTCCCCTTAGATCAATTGTTTGTTCCAGATATGCCTTTAATAATTGGCAGTGACTATTTCAGAGATTCTTGGCTTTGATCCTCTTCAGTGGATTGGATTCTCTTGGTTTCTAAGTTGTTCTGGAATCCCGATCTGTTGCTTATAGAGTTTGTCATATGTGCTCTTAATTTTAATCAGCTAAAAGATTTAGTTCTTCAAATTTCAACCAGTTCTTTAAGTACCAACCAAAACTTTTACTAATGTAAATCATAATTTTTCATAATTTGGGAGCTGCTGACCTGGAAATGAACACTTAGAGTTGCTATTATATAGATGTTCACTAACTATAGACTTTTCTATTAACACGGCCATAATGAAAAGAAAAAGAAAACCCTCGGCTCAGGAAAGTAGGAGAAATCATTCCTTTCTAGTACATTTTCTTAAACTCCAAATGTCTAACTTTCACATTTTCTCAAAGAAATTCTCTGCCCTGTAAATTATATGTTCTGAGTGTTACAGGAGTAAAATACCGTGATTTTTGAGAATTTAAGCTTGTCGTCTCTAGTGAAAATTCAACTCATTAAAAAAAAAAGAAATCAAGCAATGCATTTTGTACCCTGTAGCATTGTCACTGACCATGAGTATAGCAGTCCAGGGGAGCTGAAAAAAAGAGCGGGAGAAGACATTTGTGATATTTCATCTCTTCTGGGCTACAAGTACTCTCTGCCTTCCACCATACTCCTGGGATGGGGATTTAGGATAACGCCTTACCCAACCTGCCCTGTCCCTGCCTGGCTGGGGCCCCTCTAGATCTTGGTCATTCTTTGGGGCTGGATCCTAAAACTACATAAATAAATATGATGACTGGAGTCACCTGCTGTTTTCACTCCCTTGTATGATTGAAAAATGTATCTAACCCACCCCTCTTTTTAGACACTTATGATTAGAGTATAAATTCTTTTAGAACAGAATTTTGTCATATCTGTTTACTTTGTATTTCCTTCATCCTTTAGCATAGTGCTTTATGTAAGTAAGGGCTCAATATATATTTCATTTATTAAACAAATACTTTTCAACATTTGTATGTTTCAAGAACTATTCTGGGCCCTGAAGATAAAGCAGTTTACTTGCTTCCTTGGAATCACGTTGGGTAGGGGAGAGAAGAATAGAAATAATAAGCAAATAAAGACAATGATAATATCACAGGGGATAATAAGTGCTGTGAAGAAAGATGATAATAAGGGGACACAGAGTGGGGACTGTTGTTTATGATACAGTCCTTAAGAAAGGCATTATTAATAAAGGAGCATTTGAACAGAGACCAGAATGAAAATCAGCCATGCTAATATCTGAGAGAAGTGTGTTCTATGCAGAGGGAAAAACAAGTGCAAAGGCCCTGTGGCAAGACTTTGATCACATGTTCAAGCAATAGCAAAGACATCAGTGTGCCTGGAGCAGAGTGGACAAGGTGGATGTTTTAGAGCAGTCAGGAATGGGTCAGAACGGCTGCCAGGACTGGATCATTTGGGCCATGATGAAGAGCCTGGAATGATTAGTGTGATGGGAAGCTACTGAACATTCGAGACCAGACGTGATGTAGCTTACATTTTAGAAAGAATAACTGTAGGGGAACAAGACTTATAGCCAAAAGACCAGTTAGGAGGCTTTTGCAGCATGCAAGTAAGTTGTGATAGTGGTGTGGGCGAGGGTAGCACCAGCAGAAGTGGTTAGAATAGATCCCATCTGATAGGATTCTGTGACATTTTTGTTATGGCATGTGGGCGAAAGAGAGGAATCCATAATGAATCCAAGATAATATGGCCTGAACTACTGGAAGAACAGAGGTAGCGTGGAAGGAGCAGATCTGAGGAAATGGGTGAAATGATGAATTCAGCTTTGGACCTGTTGAGTTTAATCCATTAGATACCCAAGTCACTACAATCGAGCAACTGAGTATATGATTCTGGGGTCAGGGGTGAATCACCAACATGTAGGTGGTATTTAACCCACGGGACTGAATGAGGCCACCTAGAGTGAGTGCAAATGGAGAAGAGAAGGGGACCCAAACCCAAGTCCTGGGGCACACCAACATGTGGACATCAAGATGATGAAGAGCCAGCACAGGAGACTGAGCAGGAGGGACCAGCGAGGTAGGAGGAGGAAACCGAAAGCAGTGGCACTGTGGCCGAGCACAGGACATAGTTCGATGAGTTTGTTTCAAATGGCTGTTCATGACGTTTCGAGTAGGTACCTGTCATTTGGGACTGCTCACAAGCAGAGATGGGATCCAGGGAAACAACAGGGACCCAGTGTCCGTTACGGAGCACTGCCCAGTGCTGCAGGCAGCCTGCCTGTGAGAACACCTTCTCCTGGGGGTAAGGGTTGCCCAGAGTAGAGTGAAGGGTCCCGCAGCCGGCAAGCACCACCTTCACCCCCGGGCCAGGCAAATCCCTAGGACTCTGAGGCATGAGGTGGCATCCCAGCAGTGACATGAGAGGCGTTGTGTTATAGCAAGAGGCTCTGGGGCTTTGGAGTCAGAAAGCCTTGACGTTGAATCTTAGCTTTACTCATTCACTTATGATACGGGACTGAGCAAGTGCCTTACTCTCCCCTTCTGTCAAGTGGGAATGATAAATACTTGCCTTGCAAGATTGTTACAAGAATTAGGAGTGATATACTGTATGTAAGGCTACTGATCACACAGCAGATACACACTACATGGAAGCTATTATTATTGCTACAGGTGAAAGGTACGAGCTATTAACAAATACAAATCTCTCTGCTAAAATTATGGAGGGAAGGAAGGACCAAGAGGCAGATGAAGACAAGCCAGATACGAATGACCAGTGGACATGTTAGCAGTGGAACACGAGGGCAAACTGAAGCCCAGGGAGACCCAAGTGCTGGGGGGCTTTGGGGAGTCACTGGCTCCTCACTCCTGTCTTCCTGGAAACCTGCAGAAGGTCCAGGTTTCCTCATAGGCTTCCTGGCAGTTCTGTGACCGCATCCTGGCCTCATGGGACCAGCGCGCCGCCCACGGAACCATGGGAGCTTTATGAGTGCTGGCTGGGTGAGTGTGTCTCCCTGTGGCCGGTGGCTGGCCAGCTGTTTCTGGATCTCATCAGGGAGGATGGCCGTGATACTCAGGCTCCAAAGGAGACAATCCTTAAAGGCCTGTCTCACTTAATTTGGATCATCTTGAACTTTGTTTAAGTTTCTTCACCCAGAAACACTGGGTCCCTGTTGTTTCCTTGGATCACCCTTGAGGGCACCTGGGTGGCTCAGCCGGTTGGGCATCCGATTCTTGATTTTGGTTGAGGTCAGGATCTTCGTGTCCTGGATCTGGCCCTGCATCGGGCGATGCGCTGAGTGCAGAGTCTGCTTGAGATTCTTTCTCTCTCTTCCTCTGCACCCCCCACCCCGCTCATGTGCTCACTCTCGCTAAATAAATAAAATATTTTAAAAAGTAAAAAAAAAATCCTTCTGGGATTTCCACTTGAACTTCCTGGTTTTCATCTCCCTGTTCAGTGAGAACGCCTGAAGTTCTGCTCAGCTTCTTAACCTCTTGCCCATATGCCGCTTAGCAATGAGCAGCACCAGATGTAGACTTGACTTCTCTTTGCTACCACTCTTTCCAGCATCTGGGCTCCCTGCATCCTTGCTGCCGTGTCATTCCTACACTCCTATTTTTGTCTCTCCAGCCTCAAGAGACTACCAAATGCTTTATTCAGTACCTTTCCTCTTTGTCACCACGTTCTGCTTGGCTTCTCAGCCTCTCAGCCCTCCACTGATAAGTATTGGACAAATTCCTTAAGGGGAAAGGCTGAGCAGAGTGTTGGGATCAGCTCCATGCATAGTCCTTCTTTCTAGGACTTGGGTCCCTGAAGTCCTAGCTGCCTTGATAGCTTTCTTATGCCTTCAAACAGTCTTGTTTGTTGGTTTTTAGGTTTTTTGGTTTTGGGTATTTTACCCAGCTTTTCCAGTTGTTGTTGCAGTAGAGTTGGTCTGACACAAGCCCGCCCATCTTACTTGGAAGCAGAAGTCCTCAGTAACGTCCTTTAAGAAGAGTAAAGAAGGGTGGGCAGCTGCTTTATCTTTAAGACGTTAGAAAGTCATTATTAAACTACAAAAATGAAAATAGACTGATACCTTGAAACATAAATTAGTTGATCTGAATTCAAACAAGTGATTTGTACTGGAAACCCTTAACGACATCAAATGACCTGAATCAGGTAAAGCATGTCCTTTTACATACATTCTCTGAATTTTTTCTTTGCATATATGAAGCATTCTAAATCAAAATCTATATGAAAGCAATTAGACTGTCCTACAACTTTTCTGCTCATAACTTGATACCTTAATGTCATTTGTACAAATTGGGCAGTTTTGGCTGCCAGTTAAAAACAATGGGGATTCTTTTTATGGTAAATAGCAAGAAGCAGCCAAGAGGTTTAAATTTCCATTATAAAATGAATTCTGATGTTCCTTGGGGGTGAGGCGGTCTGTCGTCCCTCTGAGAGGATAATTGACACCCACTCCCAGCTGTCTAGCGTGTGCTAAGTAAGGAAAAGCACTCGGGACACAAACATCCTCAGGAGAGGCTGCCTGGGGGTCTCCTGTCAGGGCGGTGGAGGAAAGCACCGTGAGATACCGGCACTTCTCAAAGGGAAAACCTGACGATCCATATCTGGGCCTAACATATGCTTTGACAAATTGCAAAGTGTCCAAAGCTCTTCGAGTTTCTTTGAACATTGGGAAATAAAACAAGTTTGAAACTGAAGATTGCCAGATTCACTTTTATTCCCTGCCCCTGCTTATGTATCATGTTATGGTCTAATGGTTCCTTTATAAGTTGATTTCATAGTGATGAGTAAATAACTGTGGTTCCTTTCTGAAGAAAGATTGTTAACCCAAGAGGCCCACTGTAAGCACTTTTGGGTGCTGCCTTAAGCCCACCCCCTCTTCTTATCACTCCCTCCATATCTCACCATAAGGGGCCTTGTGCATGTGGTGTGACGCTCTGTCTTATACATGGAGGCTCCATAAACAATCCTCCCAACAGACGACTCACAGGCACCCTTCTGTTCTAGGATGCCACATCTAGGACACACGGATCTGCTCTCAGGAGGATGGGAGCAGGGGCTCAGGGCTGTATGGGCAGGGAATAACGGGGCCTGGTTCTGGAATGTGCTCTAGACGGTGAGGGTAATGCAGCTTCACAGACCAGTGTCCAGGGTCCTTCTGGAGTGATATTTAGGGAGCCACACAGCCTCAGTGAGTGGACAAAGCAGGGCCAACTAAAGCATGGGGCCCCAGACAGAACACCAAGTGCCCGTGTCTGAGGACAGACCCAAATGGCCCTCTGATTCATGGCATTTCAGGCTGTATTATATTCAATAATATGCGCTTTTAAGTACAGGGAGAGGAAGGACGAGTATCAAGGGCAGAGTCTGCCCACAAGTTTAGCTTCTCTGAGTGGTTTTACTGAATCTTTCCCTTTCTTCCTCTTAGGAACCAGAGGGGTCACTAAAATCTCCAGGTTAATTTTTTTCTCACAAGAGTTTGAATGGCAGCTGAATTTGGTGGTGGCGGTGGGACGGTGGGGGGGTTGGCGATTAAGAAGGGGGTGGATCTGGAAAGAGCAGAGGTGTGTGGGGGAAGGGAAGGATGTTTATTCCCATAAGAGGTGGCTCCACTGACCTGCCCTCTGCTTGCCAACTCCCTGGCCTCATTGTTACTCCTTTTGCTCCCACCAAGCTCTCAGGTAATAGACTCTACACTGTGGGGAACAGTATCCCTTCCGGTTTCCAAAGGCTCCATCTACGCATGGGGAGAGAGCCGTGGAATACATGGGGGAGTGTCAGCACGCGATTGCCCTACTGGGGGCTACCTGGCTCTCAGCGCTGCCACACCCCTGCTCCTCATGGTCAGGAGTGCCCATCAGAAATAGAACGGGGACATTTCTAAGGGGGCCCAGCCTCCTTGACTCTTGATGTTTTTGAAACTTGGCATGGCTGTTTTACTCAGCGAGCTCATATGTCCTCTCACGTATGTTCTCTTCCCACCTCCCTCTCTCCCTCCCCGCCCTCTCTGCCCCCACATTTGGGAAAGAACATTCCCAGCTTATCTGCTGGTGTTGCTCTTCATAAGCTCTCATGCTGAAGGCCGACCCAGTATCGATCCCTCTGGCAAGGTTGAGGCTTTATTATTTTATTTTATTTTAAAGATTTTATTTTTAAGTAATCTCTACACCCAATGAAGGGCTTCAATTTACAACCCCGAAATTAAGAGTCCCAAGCTCTACTGACTGAGCCAGCTGGGTGCCCGAGGCTTTATTATTTTAAAAGTAGCACCTTTGAATCCTTAAAGGCCTGTCTCACTTAATTTGGATCATCTTGACCTTTGTTTAAGTTTCTTCAGACTTTTCTTGTTTTTAAAGGAGCTTTTATAAGAGCAACTGAGGTGACCTCCTTTGCAGAGAAAATAAAAAGTGTGCAACAGAACAAAGTGACCTTGGAGGCATGGAAGATCTTCCAAATGTTGAAGAGTCATCCGAACTAGTTCAGCTTTGGTACATGACTTTAGTACACGCCTTTGTACAGAAAACTGGCTTCCACCCACTAAGTCCTGAGCTTATGACTGTCAGGGGAGGCCACCAGGGGGTCACCTGTACCCCAGGCCAGCTCCTGATGGGAGATGCCAGAGCACCCCGGCTATGGAGGATGAACTCCGTGTCCCATGAGAAGGGTTGGCGTGGGCAGGGCTGTAAAGGGAAATTTTGCCAGCTTAAGGCCATGAACCCAAGAGGAAATTACATTTTAAGCAAAAATAAAATGCTGTGGAAATATTTAATGTTAGGTAATGCTTGCGTCAGGGAGGGCATCAAATCCCTTCTATTAAATCTTTTCCTCCTTTGGTCCTTTGGCTTCCTGTTCTTCGTAACAGAATACGGTGCATTGTCTGTGGAGTGCTGAGTGAAGCGATGCTTCTGTGAGCTCTTCTCAATAATATCATTTCTGTTACACTTGCATTCAAGACTCTGCCCTCTTTCTCTGCCCTGATTGTCTGGAGCATTAACGGAAATGCATCCATTTAGTTTTTTTTTTTTTTTTTTTAAAGATTTTTTTTTTTGACAGAGAGAGACACAGTGAGAGAGGGAACACAAGCAGGGGGAGTGGGAGAGGGAGAAGCAGGAGAGAGAGAAGCAGGCTTCCCACAGAGCAGGGAGCCCGACGCGGGGCTCGATCCCAGGACCCTGGGATCATGACCTGAGCCGAAGGCAGACGCTTAACGACTGAGCCACCCAGGCGCTCCAAGCATCCATTTAGTTTTGACTGGAGAAGTGAAACTTTAACCAGAATGTATTAATGTGGGTCTCAAATTTAGTCACAGGAAAGGGTTTTTAGCCCAACATTACCCCCTAGTGGGACACAAAAGAATAGATACTAACTAGGGTATGTGGGATGCAAATGAACAGGTGTAACTAGAGACTTTGCAGCTGGTCTGCTCTGTGGCAAATACGGGGTCTCTTAAGAATACCATTTATTTATTTACTTACTTATTTTTTAAAGATTTTATTTATTTATTTATTTATTTATTTATTTATTTATTTATTTATTTCAGAGAGAGAGTACGTGTGCAAGCATGAGCGGGGCAGGGATAGAGGGAGAGGGAGAAGCAGACTCCCCGCCGAGGAGGGAGCCCAACGAGGGGCTCGATCCCGGGATCCCAAGATCATGACCCGAGCTGAAGGCAGATGCCCAACCAACTGAGCCACCCAGGCACCCCAAGAATACCACTTAAAAATACACTTCCCAGGGGCACCTGGGTGGCTCAGTCAGTTAAGCATCTGCCTTCGGCTCAGGTCATTATCCCGGGGTCCTGGGATCGAGTCCCACATCGGGCTCCCTGCTCAGTGGGGAACCTGCTTCTCCCTCTCCCTCTGCTGCTCCCCCTGCTTGGGTTCTCTCTCTCTCTGTCAAATAAATAAATAAAATCTTTTTAAAAAATTAAAAAATAAAAGGTTGTTGACTTCAAAATTTGGTGAAGGCATGGGAGAAGACAGCACTGACTGTTGATGGGAGTGTGAGAACAAGTAGATTATTTTGAAAGGTGCTCTGGCAGATATTTGTTACAATTTTAAATTCTTTTTTGTTTTAAAGATTTTATTTATTTATGTGACAGAGAGAGAGAGAGCTAGAGAGGGAACACAAGCAGGGGGAGTGGGAGAGGGAGAAGCAGGCTTCCCGCCGAGCAGGGAGCCCGATGCGGGGCTCGATCCCAGGACCCTGGAATCATGACCTGAGCCGAAGGCAGGCGCTTAACGATTGAGCCACCCAGGCGCCCCTATTTGTTACAATTTTAAATGGGCATTTTACTCCTTCAATTCTATCCCAAAGAAATATTCTTTTCTATGCCACAAATGCCTTTACAATGATATTCACTCCCACAGTGTTTATAATATGAAGACTCTACCATAGTGAAAGCCCATCACCTGGAGAGGGAAGGCAGGTGTGGTATGGGATATTCCTTTTCTATGGAATATTGTGCTGCCATTAAGATAAATGAGGTAGATCTATATATTCCAACGTGAAAAGCTCTCTCTGACACTTAGGTGGGGAAAAAAGTGGAATCACAGAATAGAAGTGTATATAAATTCATAGAACAAATGAGCTTCAATCTATCAATGATGCTTACCTCCATGTAGGAAGAAGGAGTTGAGGAGCTAGTAAAGGAAGACTTTCTTTCCATATAATTTTCTCTTGTTCAATATGGGTGTTCGTTTTCGACTGTTGCATCTGTGTATTACTTGTATGTAAAAAGCAAACAAAAAAATAAGTAGTATTATGTGATGTTCATGCAGATGCACTAATGTTTATTGGAGACTTCTTTACTGTGGGGTATAGAGAGTTTCAATTTAACAAAGTAGAAGGCTGTACAGTGATAAGTCTTTCCACCAAGTGTCCTTTTTCAAGAAATCTTAGCACGTGGGTAAACATTTTGCTGGAGAAATGTGTGAATCTGTAATCTTCCAGATAGTCTGTCCGAATCTTCCCTAGCCTGGTCACTGCCCAAGTCAGCACTGTTGACACGGGGCTCTAAACTGAGCTGTGTTGAGCGAGGTGGCAGCAGAGTTACAGCCTGAGGACCTCCAGCCCTTATTCTCTTCACTGCAAATCCCCAAACCTGGTCAAGCCACTGAAGAGACAACTTGCTCTACAAAAATCCTCCCTTTTGCTCCTCTCTACTCAGAAATAAGAAGGAATTCCAAAGGAGATTCTGAAATCCCCACGTCAACCTGTGGTAATTTTATTAAAGCTACTTCACAGAATACTTCATTTTCAAAGGAGTTTATAATTTTATATTTTGCTTAAGTCTTTTAGGAAGTCCCCATACCCCGGTTAACTCCACCTCAGCAGGCATTTACAAATTCCCTGATTGCATGATGCATCTTCTTCTTCATGAGACCCGCGGCTGAGGAAATCATCCAGTGCCCCATCCCAAAACATTTTGTGCTTTTATTTTTTTCATGAACTCTTTCAAATGTCTTCTCAGCTTCAGTGAGCATTTCTTTGACTTCTCTCAAGAAGGACCCAGTGCATTCAGGTGTTAGTTCTCTATTTTTTCCCTTGTTCTGATGTACAGTTCTCTACTTCTCATCGTGAGAAGAGATACTGTGTTGTATCACACTGGGAATGCCTGATGTTTCAATTTATACAAAACTAATGTCCAAATACCTGATGCTCAGTCTCCCTTCCTGGCTCCTGGTGAAATGTCATATTGACCACATACTGTTCTATACCAAGATCTCTTTCACTTCCAAAACTTGAAAAGTCAACACTCTCCTTTACATGTCGCTCTAGACCTAAAAAAGTTGCCACAGGAGTTGAGAGAGGGGTTAAAATAGCACACATGGGGTGCCTAGGTGGCTCAGTCGTTAAGCGTCTGCCTTCGGCTCAGGTCATGGTCCCAGGGTCTTGGGATCGAGCCCCTTATTGGGCTCCCTGCTCAGCAGGAAGCCTGCTTCTCCCTCTCCCACTCCCTCTGCTTGTATTCCCTCTCTCGCTGTCTCTGTCTGTCAAATAAATACGTAAAATCTTTAAAAAAAAATAGCACACATGGCTCATAGATTTTGACAGCATGACAGAGGATGCTGTAAATAATGTACTAAAACCAGCAGGGGGGAAAATGAGTAGACTGTAATACTTTGTATGCTCTAGGTTCTTCTCCTCTCAGAATATGGACCAGTGCTGAAATTAGTCTCTAGATAGACAGACAGTGACTGACCATAACCATTCCTATTTGCTTGTTTATTTTTCTGCAGGAAGTTGGGATGGGAGGGGAACACAATTACACTGAAGTTTTAGAAAGATCATATAACAGCAGCTTAAAAGAGTAACTGGAGGGTATGAAGGGAGACTAGAGGCAGAAAAATAAAGTGGCCACCATCCCGCAATCTTTGTCCTTTCAAACATTTGCCACAAACATGAATGTGCACGTATGAAAGTGTGGCATCATGAACTTACAGACTTGATCATTTTCTTTCTTTTTTTAAAAATATTTTTATTTATTTATTTGACAGAGAGTGACATAGCGAGAGAGGGAACACAAGCAGGGGGAGAGGGAGAGGGAGAAGCAGACTCCCCGCTGAGCAGAGAGCCCGATGCGGGGCTCGATCCCAGGACCCTGGGATCCTGACATGAGCCGAAGGCAGACGCTTAACGACTGAGCCACCCAGGTGCCCCGATCATTTTCTTTCTTGCTTGCCAGTTTTTGGAGGAGTAATTCTATCATATTCAGCCTGACCAATAGCCAAGGGGCTATTTTGAATGACTGCCTTCCAGTTATTAAGAGAAACAGACCCAGTTAAGGAAAGTTGCATTGGAGTTGCCAGGGTCAGCGGCTATAAATCCATACATAGTCTTTCATCAGAGCATCAACCTCTGAGTCCCATTCTAGGTCACACTTTGAGGCATCAGGTTGACCATCAGATATTGTGCGAAGGTGTCAAGAAAAGACAAGCTGCTGAGACACTACTTGATCCATCACAGACTGAGCATGCTCTGTTCCTTTTTTTTAAGATTTTATTTATTTATTTGACAGAGAGAGACACAGTGAGAGAGGGAACACAAGCAGGGGGAGTGGGAGAGGGAGAAGCAGGCTCCCTGCTGAGCAGGGAGCTTGATGCGGAGCTCGATCCCAGGACCCTGGGACTATGACCTGAGCCGAGGGCAGAGGCTTAACGACTGAGCCACCCAGGCGCCCCGCTCTGTTCCTTTAAGTACAAAGCGATAGAGCTTTTCGTGTCATGTGGCAGGAAGTTGGGATTGCTACTTTTGTTTAAGGATAACCTATATATAAAAAAAAAAGTATAGTTCAGAGTGATGAGGATAGATCAAATATTAATATGAGCCTCATAAAACTCTCTTGCACCAGGATGCCTGGGTGGCTCAGTGGGTTATGCATCTGCCTTCAGCTCAGGTCATGATCCTGGGATCCTGGGATCCTGGGATCGAGCACACACTGGGCTCTCTGCTCAGCGGGGGAGTCTGCTTCTCCCTCTCCCTCTGCCCTCCCCCTGCTCATGGTCTCTCTCTCTCATAAATAAACAAAATCTTTAAAAACAAAAACAAAAACCAAAACCCTCGAACCTATCGACAAGTACAAAGCCAGACTGATCACATAATTGGGAATAGACAGAGGAACCCAGATTAAGAGGTGTTTAGAAAAAACAATGGATAGGTCTTGGTAACTAGATGTGGGTCATATGCTATCAGAGGAATCCAAGATGACTCACATTTCTGGCTTCAGGTACTAATGTACTTAATTAAGGTAAGGAATAACAAAGGGGAATATGTTACAGGGAGAACATAGCAAGTCCAGTTTTTGAGGTGCATATGGTACATTCATGAAATGAGAGTGTGGACAAAGCTTGGAACTCCCAAGCACTCAGTACATACTTGTTGAATGAAACAGTTCAGGAGAGAAGCTTGAGCTGAGCTAACCCTCTCAAGTCAACAGCAGACAGATGGGAGTTGAAACAGTTGAAGTGGGTGAGCGCCTCCAGGGCAAGCAGTGGAGAAGACAATCTTAGAGGATCCTCGTGGTACCCATCATTCAGGGGGTCGCAAAGGAAGGCAGGCCAGGACAACTGATGGAGGCTTTGTCTGAGAGAGAAAAGGGGATCTGGAAAATACTGGTTTCACAAAGACCATGCAAGGGAGGAGGGAATTTTCATGTGGGAATGTCAACGGATCTAAACGTCACCGAGAAAGGAAGTAAATTAAGAACCAGAAAGCATCTGTTGGATTCAGGAATTTAGGAAAGCACTGGTGCCCTCAGCAGACGCAGCTTCAGCCCAGTGGTGAACCCCCGAGTCATACTAAAGTGAAGGGAAGTCAGCCTGGAAATGAAAACATGGAGGTGGAAGATTGCACTACTCTTTCATGATGTTTGGGGCTGCAGCATAGTTGATAAATAGTAAATAGAGTGTGTAACAGAGTTAAGCAATTGAATATGTGAAGACGCTGAAGATAAAAGACAGAGGTGAAAGGATGTCAAGTTTTCTCCAAGATGGGGGAAGGAGAAATCCGATGGCAGGTACACATAAATTTGTAGTCGGGGGACCAAAAGTGGAGAGTTGCAACTGATAGCACGAGTTCTATCTGTGAATCAAATTTTTCACGTATGAGGGGGCAGGAGTGGGATTAGGGCACTTTAAGAAACCAGTCAAGAACGAAAATAGCTCTTTAGGGATTAGAAGATTGGATTAGGGACCTGGAAAGGGCCTGTTGAGTGGCAGTCGGGGCTCATCTGAAGACAAACACAATATTGTAGCAGCACAGCTCTAGGGTGTGAATTCCCCCCACCCCCAACAGCCCAGATGTGATTGAAGAGGGCAGATGCGTGTAATGTTCCAAGATTTGGGGACTGCAGAGTGGCCACTACACTCGTGGCCTCGGAAGGTGAAGGAAAATGGAGTCGAGAGGGCTGGGAAGACAGTGGTTGAAGAGAGGACCTCGGGATCGAATCTGGTGAGGAAATTCAGTGAGAGAAACGGCAAATTAACCGAGGCTTAGAAGACCGGGGTGCCATGTGCAGGTGCTGGGAGAGACTGAGTTGCAGAGTTAGGAGGTTCATGTTTCTGAGGCACAGGGGGGAGGGGGGGCGGTGATGAAAAGCCACAGAAATCAAGGTTGGCGTGTTTGCTGGAGTTTGTTGGAGGGTTCTTTCTATAGATGCTTAAGTTCCCCAGGTGGTGGCAAAAAAGGGGGGCAGAGAGGAAGTCTGTGATGCGGGTGCTAAGTACTTGGTGAATGCCGGTCAGGGCTCAGGTAAACCCAGGTTGGTCGAGGCGACAGGGTACACAATTCTCTGACACAGCTCTCCCTGAGGCATAGAGTCTAGCTCCCTCGATTCCACTCTGACCTGGCCTGTGACTGCTTTGACCCCTAGAGTGTGGTGGGTGTGCCCCTACTCCAGGAGTGAGGGCGGAGGAAGAAGTCATGACCAACTCTTACCTTTATCACGACAGTGATTCTCAACTGGCTTGCCTGCTTCTACTGCTGTGCTTCTACATTATTCTCATTCGCGTGCTCAGAATTACTCTTGAAATCGGAGTCAGAATATGCCTCCTCTGCTCCGCCTTTAGGATGCTCCATCTCACTCAGAGTTAGAAGCAAGAGTCTTTTCACTGACCTCCGAGATCCTGTGAGATCTGCTTCCCCGTTACCGCTCCCCCTCACTGCTAACATGTTCCCTTTGCTCATCCACAGCATCCTTAATATGCCTCAAACTTGCCAGGCAGCCCCCTCCTTCAGGGGCCTTTGTACTTGTGGCTCCTTTAGTCTGAAAAGCTCTTCCTTCAGGTATCTGCATGGCTCACTCAAAAGGCACCTCTGTGAGGTCTTCTCTGAGCACCCCAGCATTTCAAGTCCTGCGTCTTTGCTTTATTTTTTTTTAATTGCCCATGTCACTCACATAACATATGGGGCCTTTATCTTGCTCACTGTCTGTTTCCCTTATCTGAGTGTGAATTTCTCTTAAGGACAGGGATTTCTGATCTGTCATTCGCTGCTGTACCCTGGGTGCCTAAAACAGTATCTGGCGTATAGGAGGTGGGCAATAATCATGAAATAAGTAATTTCGCCAGACTCATTCTAGGGCTCAAAAGATTATCTCCAGTCCAGTCCCAGGGATGTGGCATCAGTCTAGCCGATACTTGCCCCTGAAAGATTCTAAGGAGAGCTACAGGATTTTGGTTTGTAGAGCTCTGGCCTCTCTGTGAAGGGGAAAGAGAGGAAGCAGCTGTGAATCCAGGAAGCCCTAATCTATAGCTCCGCCCTCAGCCAGGTGCTTCTAGCTGCTTCTAGGTGCTGTGCGAACCCGCCTCCCGGCCACCAGGCACATTAACAAAAGCCCACAGGTAGAGAATCCGGGTCCTCGCCTTCTAAGCTCACGCTGTGCCTATCCATCGATTCCTTTGTCTGGCTCCCTAAGCTTTCCTTTTAAATAATTAGACTGTCAAGAATACATTCAACAAAAGGCACGGGGCCCTAAACATTATGTAAAGAATCATCTTAAAGCTGAAAATTGTGTGAGATGCTTTGCACTCAGCACATCAACTGCTCTTCTCAGGTGAGAAGTGTTGGCTCTAACAGAGGCGCCTTCTTCCAGGATGGAGAGTGAAGAGCACCCACTCACAGCAGCCCTTCCCCAGAGGTATCCAAAATGAGGCAGCTGCAACACTCCCCGGGAGTCTCACTCTGTTAGATTCGAGAACTAAAATAGCTCTATGTGTAGGCCCCCGAGACCAAGCTTCAGGCAGAGACCAGCCCAAGACTGGGAGGCTGCTATCGAATCTCTGGGGACAGGAAAGTGGGTCCTGCTGTGACAAAGACATACTGCGGGTTCCCAGTCCGCATACTTCGGAGGGAGAGGAGGACGCTGTTGGCACGTGAGCCTTCTCATTGCCTGTGGTTCCCTTTGTGCTACTTCCACGTAGCTGTCCCCCCTCGTATCCAGAATCAGACTGGAAGTAACGCTGGACGGATCGAGGCTAGATCTATGGTTTCTCTGGCACACCCACTTCCCTAGCATCCAGGCTCCGAATGGTTTCTTCCTTTCCCCTGGCAGTAGCTTTCTCTTTTGAGTCTTCACAGGTAAAAGCTCCACTAAGGCCAAGGTCCAGTGCCCTGTAGCTAAGGGCTCAGCGGGATGCCAGTTCAAATCTATGAGGGTATACACAAGAGCCACCATCTGGAGGGTGTAATGATTATTAGCCCGGGAATCTAGTCATCCCAGAGCCAGATCCAAAGGGACCACTCAGAGATAGTCCATCACAATCAACTGAAAGAGAATAATCCATGGAGATACTAAAAAGACACAACACAACCATTAAAAACAAGCCAGGAACTTTAATCTTGTTTCAGAAAATGCTCTTTGAAATGCACTGCCTGCCTTCTGGAGGCTGAGGAGGATGAGCTGACAGGTCTATTTGTCTCATGGGCTAAGCTGTAAATAACCAACTCAAAGGCTTGGGGCTCCTCTGCATGTAGCCTAGAGAAGCAGACGGACTAAACATGGCCACTAGGTAATACGTTCCTGCTGTGACGCACCATGATGTGTCGGCACTAATGACGGCAGGATTACAAGCCGGCATGGACGGAGACATCTGCTTTCAGAGGGACGCACTGGTCAAAGTCCCTTTCTCAGTAACCATGGAAAATTCTGACTTCTCTTGTTTATCTGGGGCAAGACATTTAAACCCATGCTTATTCCCCTCCCAAATCCATCTTTGATTTTGGCAAGGTAGAGGTGAGCAAGAGTATTGGATTTTTATTGTTTTCTCTTTTTTTAAGATTTTATTTGAGAGAGTGAGAGTGAGAGAGTGAGCAAGAGCAGGGGGAAGAGTAGAGGGAGAGGGAAAAGCAGACTCCCTGCTGAGCAAGGAGCCCGACACCGGGCTCAATCCCAGGACTCCAGGATCATGACACCAACCGAAGGCAGATGCCCAACCAACTGAGGCACCCAGGCGCCCCTAGAGGTAGAAACACATGATGGAATAATGTGTAACTGTCTTAAAGTTAAATGAATTAAATGACTAGTTACTCAACTAGATACAAACTAAATGGTACTACAGTGTACTGATGAGGATGAAACAGAGGGATTTTCATCCTCTAATCTCTTCTGCAGGATAAGTTAAATAATTAGATAACTGGGGCGCCTGGGTGGCTCAGTCGGTTAAGCGTCTGCCTTTGGCTCAGGTCATGGTCCCAGGGTCCTGGGATCGAGCCCCGCATCGGGCTCCCTGCTCCCGCAGGAAGCCTGCTTCTCCCTCCTCCACTCCCCCTGCTTGTGTTCCCTCTCTCGCTGTGTCTCTCTCTGTCAAATAAATAAATAAAATCTTAAAAAATAATAATAATTAGATAACTGATAAGCATTCTCTTATTTTAAACACACCCATTCGCACGCACATCACTACATATTGTATTTATCTCAAAATATTTGCCTGTAAGCGCTGGTTTACTTAGTCAAATGGTTGTCCAAATAGAATCCCCCCCCAAAGTTGTCAAAAGAGTCACGTTATTGCCTTAGGTAGGAACTCAAGCACTGAGATAAAAGCCACATGTGAATATTTGATGTATTTTATTTGTTCACATTTGTCCTACTTGAGGTTAACACTACTTCATTGGACAGTTTAAAAATCATTCTGTAAACAAAATAAAAAACAGCAGCAAGAGTTAACATAAAAACACAATGCATCATAAAGGAATGTGTTGAAACGAACACTCTGAATAAGCAAAGAAAATGTGACCATGATGATGATTCAACAGGAGAGAAAACCTTCAACATCTGTAAAAGGCGAAACTGGAATAGTAATAAAATTTTTAAAAAAAGCAAGAATCCAAAGTGCAGGTGCGCTAGTCTTCTTTTCCACATCCATTCAGGAAATAGATAGAGCATACTATTCTTTTAATAAAGTGACAAGTTCTGCTTTAAAACATTCAGGTACATTATCTTGCAGATTGTTTTTTTAAGTTTACATGATCTCTACTTTACATTGATTTAACTGGAAAGATGATCATAGGCAATACGTGGCATAATTTCTTGAATCTATGTAGAGTATAGAAATGGTAAAGTTTGTTTTAGTTTTTGCTTTATTTGCAATGAGTAACGAGAAGCTGAAGATCCAGTATCAGAAGCATCAGTACTTTTACTCTTTCCAGAGGGGGAAAAAAAAATCCAGAGCCTTCTGTCTTCTTTGTTGCCATTTTCAGATTCTCTGTAACAAAAGACTGTTCATTTTCCCTGAATTCTGGTCAGCTGACTTAAATAATCAGAACAGTTTTCTAATGCAAAATCAATCTGGTATTGGTCTGGATTGATCAAATAGAGGTGTTATTCTGGTATATGTAAAAATCATGTACACATTCATAATTGTTTAGAACCTCAGATGTTTCCTCTTTGAAAGGAAACATCTGTTGAACAGGATTTTTGAATAGAGGACTTTTATGAAATGTATTTCAAATCTTAAAAAATATTTTGAATGCCCCCTAAGATGGTATAGGATTTGCCTCAGCTGACAGTTTCTTTTCCTTTTGGGAACATTCTTGTGTTCGTGGCATTTCATTTTCCTTATGGGTCTAGTATCATTTAGAAAGCCCAAATACAAATGGCCGTTGCCTTATTTAGCATTAAACAGCACTGTTTTTAAACCATGTATACAGCTCCACAGCAAGATTAAGAAGTTAAAATACACACATATCACAGGCAGATTCATCTTTTTTTTTTTTTTTTTTTTGGAGTTCACTGAATAAACTGTATTCTGGGAAATCCCCCTCCCCCTAAGACAGCGTACTGTACCTACATCGAGGTGTTTAAATATTTCTCCAACAGTTTTCATTGTATTATATTATGAAAACACTAGGCTTCAAGCCGGGTCCTAATAAATATTTAATTTAAAAGGGAGAAAGGAACCCCAACACAGAACATTTAAAAAACCAAAACCCAAACCAAAACCCTTCCCTTCCCTCCCCAACCCGTCCCCAACGAAGGCGCAGGTGTCAGCCTGACATGGCGGAGATCTCATAGTCACTGACTGAAGTGAGGGGCTTGCCCATCATCCGGATGTTTTTTGCACTGGTGATCCTGGCCATCATGCACACGGGCTTGTCAAAGTACTTCACCAGGGCCGGCTCAGTCAGGAGGGAGGCCAGGAACTGCTCGAAGGTGATGGCCCAGTCCCGGTCCAGGCTGGTGCTCTGGGGCAGTGCCCCCGTGCCCTGACCGCTGCGCACCAGGACTGTGTCCTCCCCAATGTCCTCGCAGTGCAGCTTGTCCTCCTCATGGGAGCCGGCGCTCAGCACCGAGTACGAGGACATGGAGCTGTCGTCCTTGGTGTCATCGTCGGAAATCAGCATGGAGGAGCAGGCCCCGTTGTCCCGGGGAGAGGAGTCCTCCAGCTTAATGTCCTCCATCTGCCCTCCCAGGGAGTGCTCCTCACCCTCCCCGGTCAAGCTGGCCGGCAGGGGCTCAACAGACTCCACCACGTAGGGCTGGCTGGGCCCTTTCTTGGGGAAGAGCATGCCTGGGATGCCGCCCCCGCTCCCGCCCTCCTTTGCAGGCTGGGTGACAAAGAGCTTGCCGACTTCCCCAATCTCCAGCAGGAGGCTGGTCACCGCGGCCGTGGCGTGGTACAGCTCCTGCTCATTGGGGTCTTCGCTGAACATGTTGTACATTGTCTTACACAGCTCAATAAACTGCCCCTGAAAAGCGATTCGGAAAAACACAAAGGATGTGACCATTTCATGGGAAGCACAGAGGCAGGACTGAAGCGGGCCGGAAAGTGATTTGATATTAGGGGGCGCCTGGGTGGCTCAGTCGTTAAACGTCTGCCTTCCGCTCGGGTCGTGATCCCAGGGTCCTGGGATCGAGTCCCACATCGGGCTCCCTGCTCAGCGGGGAGCCTGCTTCTCCCTCTGCCGCTGCCGCTCCCCCTGCTCATACTCTCTCTCTGTGTCTCTCCCTCTCTGTCAAATAAAATAAATAAAATCTTTTTTTTTTTAAAGATTATTTATTTATTTATTTGAGAGAGAGAAACAGCATGAGAGGGGATAGGGTCAGAGGGAGAAGCAGGCTGCCCGCTGAGCCGGGAGCCCGATGCGGGACTCGATCCCGGGACTCCGGGATCATGACCTGAGCCGAAGGCAGTCGCTTAACCAACTGAGCCACCCAGGCGCCCAAAATAAATAAAATCTTAAAAAAAAAATAGGGTTCCTGAAAGACCCTTGAAAAGTCCTAGATGTCGGATGAATTGACATGTTGTTTAAAGTCTCTTTACTCATGTTTCCATTCTTTTTAATTTGAAAATTTTCCAACATCCATAAACGTAGAAAGAATGAAATAATAAACCTTCGTGTACCTGTCACCTGAGGTCAAGAATGACTGTCAGACAGTTGCTCCACTAACTCTCTTATCCTCTGTTCGAGCACTGTAAGGAAATCCCAGACCTCATCCCATTTCACGTCTCCACACTTCGGTGTGCCACCCCCGGTGAGGCTCCAGTGCCCCCTCCCAGGACACGTCTGCTGGTGTCCCCGGACTCCCCCCCACAGGGTTCATCTGCTCTCCTGATAGGCAACTCAGCACCGGCATCCTGCGTTACAATTATTTATATTGTCTCATCTGCCTCAGACATTTCAGCGTTTTAAGGACAAAATGTGTTAATAGCTATCTTTATAGCCAAGCACAGAAATTTGCCAACAGCATGAACTTGTCTTTTGAGTATCTGACGGTATTTTTTTTTTTTAAGATTTTATTTATTTGAGAGAGAGAGAATGAGTGAGAGAGCACATGAGAGAGGGGAGGGTCAGAGGGAGAAGCAGACTCCCCGCCGAGCAGGGAGCCCGATGCGGGACTCGATCCCGGGACTCCAGGATCATGACCTGAGCCAAAGGCAGTCGCTTAACCGACTGAGCCACCCAGGCGTCCGTCTGATGGTATTTTTAATAACTGAAATGAGAATGCCTGTACTCTCAAAACTGAATATTTTGTGATTCACATTTTCTCTGCGGGGGTCACCATCTCATGACTGAGCCTATTTTTGATGCACAAAAACATGCACAAAATAGATCCAAACAGATCCCAATTAAAATGCCGAGTTACCATTCTCTTTGAGGGGGACTTAACGCTACAGTTTTCTGTGACTGGAAAACAGAGCTTCAACGTTCGAAATGAATGAACTGAAATGTTAAACACTTACCTGATTCAATTTGGGTAAATCCTTTGCGTTCTTTGATTTAGATTTATTTTCTGGAGTCCAGAGTCTCAGATAATTACGATTTTCTTGAGAATTTGCCCTCTTCCCTAAAACCCAAGTGTCAAGAAATAAGTATTCAAAGGTCAAGAAACAAGTGTCCAACCCGCAGTAAGGTAAATACGTGGAGGAGAGCATCCTTACCTCTGTCGGGTTGGAGACTCACTGTAACAAAGCCGTCATCTGCACCGTGCTTCCTTCTGCTATCCAACCCAACCACTGCCAAGAAAGAGAAGAAAAAGATTACAAGGTTATACAACAAACCCACAGATTCAGCATTTGTAGTAGAAAATGGAAAAGCCTCTAGGTCAGGTTGCCTTATTCAGCAAAACAAACAAAACCAAACCAAAACCAAAACCCAGTACACGGAGTTAAATTTGAATTTGAAATAAATAACCAATAATGCTTTAGTAGAAGTGAGCCTTAAATAGCACATGGAATATACTCATGCTAAACAAATGATTTTTTTATTTATCTCAAACTTAGCTTTTACTAGGTGTTCCCTATTTTACCCGACAGCCCTATTTCTCGGTAATGGTTTCCCCCAGAATTATTTTTCACAAGTGGGGTTCAGTGTAGAATTAGGAATTAAAGGAACGATGTCATGTAGTCTTCCGTACTTAAAAAATGGTGGTGATGGCCCAATGAATGTCGATTTCCCTACCCTCTCTGTTACATCATCATCTTAACTTTATATACACGAGCCTGGTTTTCTGTCAGGCCCTGCAAAAGATCAAGAACTTTTTAAAAAAGAAATAAAAATCGATGTTGATAAAAGGGAAACCAAAAAATCCTACAAAATTCCTTACATTCATAATCTGGCATTTCAAAGATAGGACTTTCAAGGAAACCACTGATAACTGTTTTCCTTTTTCTCCTTAAAACGGAACATCACAGGGCACATAAGGACTTCAAAAAGGAGAGGTACGTATAACCCCCATTCCCATTCCATTTGTCAGCTCTCAGAATGCATTCCAGCACTTCTTCAATCATCCAAAAGATGGCTGGTTTGCCAGATATGGGACCTTCACTGAATTTAGCATCAGGTTAATCTCAGCAGCTTTTAAGACAGAGCGAGAACAATGTACTATATGTCACCAAGAAGTTCTTCTCCTCTTAATGTTGAAAGTGATTTAGGAAACCAGTAGATATTAAAAAATATTTAATATATGGTAAGTTTGTGCAATAGATATAATACAGCCATTTAAAAACCATGTTTCTGGAGGACTGTTTCATGACATAGTAATATGCTCACTGGACTTTAAATGAAAAAAGTAGTCTACAAAACTATAATAGGCAGTTTGATCCCAGGTTTATAAATAGACATACATGTTATATGAATAAAAATGACAGAAAATATTTCAAGATACTGTTATCTTTGTATTATAAAATTTTAAGGTTATCTTTAGCTTATTTTATATATTATATTTTTAGAATTTCAACACAAAGCAATAATGATTTTGGAGTTAGAAAAACATTTTTTAAAAAGCAACTTTGATGATTATTAAATGCTACTGGCATGTGAGCATTGCTGAAGCATTCTGGAACAAGTGGATCCTTTTCTGAAATGAGTGTTTACTAAGAAAGACAGTGCTCACGTTTTGCAGCCAAAATACTATTGCTAACAAAGCTAAGAATATCATAGGACATGCGAAGACACTATGCTAAAAGCCTTCCTACATTATCTCATTAAATCCAATCTACACCCAAGAGGACAACTACCATCTCCATTTTCCACAGAAGGAAATTGAGACTCAGAAATACCAGGACCTCCCTGAGGTCACCGGGGTAACAATATACAGAGCAGCAGAGTAGCATTCTGTCCACAGATCCTACCCTCAACTCGTATTGCCAATAATAAGACTGGATCCGGTTCACCCCTTTCTACTCAATCATAATAACATAGTTTGATAATAAACGGTGACTACACTTATCGTGATGAGCACTGAGTAATGTACAGAATAAATCACGTTGTACGGCTGAAACTAATATGACACTGTATGTTAATTATACTCCAATAATAATAATAATAAAAAGCTGGTCTAAACTCTGCTTATTTTGGAATGGCAAATTTAAGAGGCAAAAGGACCCAGGAGCAACCACATCTACTTTTGGACTTGGGTGAAGTCATGAAGCTTCACTGATGATGAATGAGAAGGTCAATAACTCACTGCAGCAGCAAGCTGAGCGACTCTGCTTAAATTCATACAAGACAAACAGGACATGACAATATATAAATTTGGAGATGTATACAATGAGTTGAATCACATCTATGTAGATCTAACAACTACATAAAGCAGAAGTGAGCACATTTTTTTTTTTTTTGTAAAGGGCCAGAAAGTAAATATTTTAGGCTTTGCAGGCCATACTGTCTCTGTCTCAAATACTCAATTCTACCCCTGTAGCATGAAGGTAGCCAGAGGCAATATATAAATGAACAGCTTTAAAACTTTATTTCTAGGCACTGAAGTTTAAATTTCGTATAATTTCCCCCTATCATGAATTACTATTCTACTTCTGATTTCTAGAAACCATTTAAAAATGTAAAAACCATTCTTAGTTCACAGGTTGTGCAAACAGACCGTGGGCCACATTTGGCCCACGGGCTGAGGTTTGCGGATGGCCATTACAGAGCAAAGACAGAAATAAGAGAACTCTTTCTGGCAGAAATGTCCTGATTCTGGATAGCAGCATAATAACAGGATGATGTCCTTAATGAGGCTGACTATAGCAGGCAGAGTGGAGTCAAATACATAGCTCTTTGGGCCATGTTTTCCCTAAGCCAGGGGGACATGGTGTACATGGTCCCTTCAGTGGGCCAAGTACCCACTCCCCAGGAGTTGGCTGCCCGACTTCAGAAATGTGAAAAGAAAGTAACATATTAGGCTGCTGGATCGGTATACTTCTGATGGACTAGCTTTGGAGGCAACTTTTTCCAATGACAGAGGGCTCTGTGGAAAAGAGATACAGTACCCCTGGCGAGGAAAGTCACTTACCGTGTGTACATTCTGGGGTGATATCTTCAAAGAAGTATTGAGTTGCTTCAAAAGCAGAATCTGGCTCGTCTTGATCAGAGGATGGCTCTAGAGAGAGGAGGAGAGGTAATTCTCATACTGGCAGAGCGGTGGCTCAGTGAAAGTGTGCTTTAGTTGTTAAAGAAGTGACAAGGGGGAGGGTGAGAAGCTGGAGTTACAAAGGTGGAGTGGGGCACATCACCGGGGGCCCTGAACGCCTTACGGGGGGCGGGGAGCTCACTCCATTTTTCGCTCCATCTTCCTTTTTAACAACCTCACACCACAGTGTCCCTTTACATCTTCCTTTTTTTTAAGATTCTCCTAAATTCTGTGAAATGCTGCTTCACAAACCAAATTTTAGGAAACTGTATGCATTAAAGATAATTCTCAAGTCTATAGTTCTACCCTATCTGTATCCTTAATGCTAATCCCTCATTTTTTTTTTTTAAGTATTTGCTAGCTATATCCAAGCTACAGGGCAACCTTTTTAAAACCTGAGCTCAAAACCTCTCCATCTTTCCCACTTGTTCCTGTGTTAAAACGACTCCTTCTAATCTCAAAATCTCAGGTTCCTACCCTCTCTTCTCTTTCACAACCCTTATATCCCATGAGTTACCAAATGCTATTCACTCTCTTGCAGAAGTCTGCTCTTTTCTATTACAACTCATACCTCGGATAGGAGAATGACCACAGAATCAAGCACATACTGATTCAGGAACCTATGTAGGTAATTACTATTCCGTTCATCCTTAGTGACCAGTGAGTGATTCTAAATATCACAAAAAGAGAGATTTCAAACCAGGTCCCGGTATAGATACATGAGCTCCTCTGTGTGGCTCACTTACCGGGCAAGACGTGCATTTTGTACAGGAGTTTGAGTTTCTCCGTGAGGTCCCCGTGGCACGCAGCACCTAGAATCACGTAAGTACCAATGTGAATGTATTGTGTGTACTATGACCCCTCTGGGCTTAGCATTCCCTTGAAAAGTCTACTTCTTGCAAATTGAAATCAAGACACTGGGTAACAGGTCTGGCCAGCACATATTTGGGCTAAGAGCTCTGGAACCAGGATGCCGGGTTTCAAGTCCTTTGTACTTACTATATGCCCTTCAGAGGGTTAACCTCTCTGTACCTCAGTTTCCCCTATAAGGCCGGATGATAAATAGAAGATTCTACCAGTGGTCTTGACATCAGGATCAAAGTAATGTGCGGATTAAACATGCTAACATGTATAAAACGCTTAGAATAGCGCCTGGCACATAATAAAGGTGTTATTATTAAGAAAAAATATTATGACTGGGTCTCAACACTCTAATGGAATTCAGAAATAATCTCAAAATAGGTTTGAGATTGCTTCCAATTACTCATTGTAAAAATCCCTTTTAGTTGTTTTGGGGGTCTCCTAAATGTTTCTTCAGTTTAATTCATCCTCATCTACCCACTATATCACCATCACTTCAATTAAAAGAACTCTGTTACTTCTTCCTTTAAAGACCATATGTATTTCAGGAATCAGAAAATCCTCTGTAAATATCTTGCCTCAGAGCACCTACTTGAAGATTAATCAGCTTTGGGAAAAGAGGAATCACAGAATTTGGGTTAGCAGGAACATCAGGGGTTGTCTTGTCCAATGTCCCCCTGAATGTAGGCATCTCCTCTCCTCCACAAAAGACAGGAGAGTCTAGCACCTACTGAGACACTTGCAGGGACAGGGAGCTCGTCACCACCAGAGACATTCCATTCCACCAATGTATTCTTTATTTTTTATTTTTTTAATTAATTAATTAATTTTTTTTTAAAGATTTTATTTATTTATTTGAGACAGAGAGAATGAGAGACAGAGAGCATGAGAGGGAGGAGGGTCAGAGGGAGAAGCAGACTCCCCGCTGAGCGGGGACCCCGATGTGGGACTCGATCCTGGGACTCCAGGATCATGACCGGAGCCGAAGGCAGTCGCTTAACCAACTGAGCCATCCAGGCGCCCACCAATGTATTCTTTAAATTAATTGAAAGTTCTTCTGCAATTTTTGTTTTAGTTTTAGGATCCTTAACCTGCAATCTCAACTTCAGAAAGTTCAGGAAGCTCCTAAAAGGTACCATTTTGTCTCTATGTGCGTATGTCCTTTTGTGGAGGAGAAAATGTCCATAGTCCTTATTATATCTCCAAGAGTCCATGACTCACAAAAAGGTTTAGAACTGCTTTTCCTCCCCTTATTCTACTCTTTAAAGCCAAACAGAATAGGTCTGTTGCCTCAATACAACGACCCTTCAGATTTTGAGGATAACACACCTGTCTCCCTCAAGCTTATCTTTTCAAGGCAAGTTTATCTATTTTCCACTTTCTCATGTGACATAGTTTGTATACCCTTCCCTACTTTTATGCACATCCACCTTACGTGTCACCTTGTCAATCAATATCTCCCTGGAGAGAGTTCCAGAAGCCTCTTGTCCACTTCAGAGAATAGTGGAGTTACTCTTGACTCCACTACTAAGATAGCCTGAATCTGCATTCAATTTTTTATACTCTTTCACTGTGGAGTTCCGTATTGACCACGTGGTTAACTAAACCCCAAGATCTTTGCACACCAACTAATACTTATCATGAAAATAATGACAGACATTTGTTAATTATTTGCTTTGTGTTAAGTCCCATGCTATCTACTTAACATGCGTAGTTCATTTTTCTCTCACAATAATTCTATGAGATGGACATAAATATTATCCGAATTTTACAGATGAGGAAAGCTGAGCTTATTGATGGTAAGTACTGTGTTCAAGGTCATAGGCTAGTAAGTGGCAAGCCCAGGATTTGGATTTAGATTTGTCTGACTCTAGATCCCATGCCTGAACCCACTATACCATATGTAAAAACCCTAACTAGGTTCGTTTTTTTTAAAGATTTTTTATTTTTAAGTAATCTCTACACCCAACATGCAGTTCAAACTCACAACCCCGAGACCAAGAGTTACACACTCCACTGACTGAGCCAGCCAGGTGCCCGCCCTTTTTTTCTTCTCATAATCATTTCTTAAAATTTAGGATTTCTGGTTTATCCTTACCAATTTGTTTTGCCAATCATTTCTTCATGGGGAATTTTTTTTTCAAATCTCATTTTTTTTTTTAAGATTTTATTTATTTATTTGAGACAGAGAGAATGAGAGAGAGAGAGCACATGAGAGGGGAGAGGGTCAGAGGGAGAAGCAGGCTCCCTGCCGAGCAGAGCCCGATGTGGGACTTGATCCAGGGACTCCAAGATCATGACCTGAGCCGAAGGCAGTCGCTTAACCAACTGAGCCACCCAGGCGCCCATCAAATCTCATTTTTGTCATCCAACATTTTGGCTGTCTTTCTCAGCTTCATGTAGCCCACACATCTGGTGAGTAGGCCTCTTTTCTCTCCCTCTTTTTTTTTTTCCAGTTATAAAACTGTTAGGATTGGCCTTTACTGAGTCAGCTTCACATAGGAACTCATTCTTTCAGATCCCTAATACTCAAAATACCAGACGTTAGACTTTAGTTGTAAAATTTGGTGAGCAATATTGGGTTTTGTTTTTTTCTTTTCCAGTTTTAATTTGGCCTCCTCTTTTTCTACGACTTCAGTTGCTGAGTCCAGGAGAGGGGGATGAAGAGTAATTATAGTAACAATAATAACTAACCCTTTTTAAGTCAGGCATCGTTCCAGGAACTCTACTAGAAGTATTTCATTTAATCCTGACAGTAATTCATTTGCAAACGAAGAAATGATCAGAGATTAAATATCAAGCCCAAGGTACTAGAGAACTCTCTGTTGAAACTGATTCATTAACCATCCCACCTGGGGGGCAGTGTTCGGCCAGTCACCCAATCACCAACTTCTATATACTCCTACCTTTTCCATTTATAATGAGTTTTGGCTGTCAAATGACCAGCCACATCATGACATCTATGACATATTTAGAGACTGCCTTTCAGCAACACGACTGGAAAAGGAGATACAGCTCATTCATGGCTTCTGATAGTAATCCATTTCTAATTCCTTATAGACCACCTGTTTATGAATTTCTAGAGGGAACTTTCGGGGGACTGACATTAAAATTACTGATCCCCCCCAAAAAAATTACTGATCCATCTTTTCCAGAATTCTTTTTTTAGTGTTTAAAGCCTGAACAGAATTTCTCTTTTCTGTCTCCATGACTATAATTGACCCACATAACTAATAACAGCTCTGAGCATTCTCTCAGTATCTAGGGCAAGGCTTACTTTGCTCAAGAACTCAATTGCATTTTGAGAAGCCTAAATACTCTTTTCCAGTGTTTTCACTATCCCGGACTGCAAGCTTCTTCCCTTTCTTGAAGATTTTAAAGAGTATTTTCTTACTGGAGTCACTGAACTTAAGTAAATTAAATACTTATATTTATTTCTATCACTTTCGACATGCAGAACTGGTCTCTTTTTCCTCCTCCTCATCCATGTCAAAAGATAATTTTTAAAAAATCTCCTTTTGATAGCCACCAATCTGGTAATAAGTAGTTACCTTGGGGCAGAAAAGATCAGAAGAGGGTCAAAGGGGTCTTTAGCCCTGTTTGGACTGCTTCCCTTTTTTTAAAACGTGGAAGGTACTTATGTGTTACTTGTGTTTTAAAAGTTGATGGCTCCTCCTTCCCTAAAAACTGTCCTGCTTGCTGTCATCAGCATAGACTAGTGAGAAAAGGGTGAGCAATCAAGACAGACAGCCCTTGTCTGAATCCTGGGCCTAGCAGGTACTAACTGTGCAGTCCAGTTCAGTAAGAGATTAAGGATTGACTCGCTAAAAACTAACGTCCCAGCAAGTTATTTAACTTTCAAAGCTTTCATCTCTTTAACTGAAAATGGGGATGGTAATAGTAAGCAGGTGGGTAATAAAGCATAATAGTAACAGCACAAACTGTGCCCCTGGAATGCCTGGGTTCAAACTCTAACTTTGTAGTTGTGCGCCTTAGGCAGATTAAATGTACATAAAGCATTAGGGCAGTGCCTGGAGCAGAGTAAATGCTGTATAAATGGCAGTTATCATTATCCCCTCAAAAGGCTACTGTTTGGATTTAGTGATCAAGTACAAATTCTAAAGCATCTGAACAGCGTCTGCACTTAAAAAAGGCTAGTTCTGGGGACGCCTGGGTGGCTCAGTCAATTAAGTGGCTGCCTTCAGCTCAGGTCATGATCTCAGGGTCCAGGGATCGAGCCCCCAGGTGGGCTCCCTGCTCAGTGGGGAGCCTGATTCTCCCTCTCCCCCCTTGCTCGTGCTCTCTCTCTCGTTCTCAAATAAATAAAATCTTAAAAAAAAAAAAAAAGGCTAGTTCTTCCATGTCCCCCACCCCCTTTAAACACATACATGAGTGCTTTGTACAAATAATTTTTTCCTTCCTAAGAGCATCTCATTTATACCCCTTTGCCTTTTTAAAAACCATCAGCTTCCTCTGGCCTTTATGCCTTCTAGTCATTTTTTTTTAAATTTTGTGTCATGTCCATGGCCAAGGTCACAGAGTGGCACAATTAGAATCAACTTTTTTTTTCCTTCTTCTCTCATTCTGGCAGCCTGACATAATGCCTGCTATGACCACAACCTCGTATCTGGCAGGCCAAGCTCTACGTCCCTATAGCTTTTCTACTCAATTATAAATGGAACAAGAGTTCAAAAGAACATAGAGCAGTCCTGCTAACACAGAATCACGGTCAGTGAGGCCGACAGGCAGAAACCGCGTGCTCCTTGTTAGATGTGGGTGTTCTTGCTCACGACGGACGGTCCTTTCTCCAAGCAAAATGGAGAGAAAAGACCTTCACTTAGACTGCAGAACTGTTGTGGTTTCTTCAGCCCTTTATTAAAAACATTATGAAATGTTTTTATATTTCTTTATAAAATTTTATGAAATATAGTTTTTGTCAAAGAAAATCAATCCACCCAAATATTTCTTTTTCTCTTGTAAGTTATCATAGTCTGTGGTTTTAGTGTTTATGTTGGCATTTTACTGTCTTGCAAATTCTCTGATAAGGTATTTTAACTAGGGCTGAGAACTAACCAATGTAGAGGGCAATGCTTTAATCATATAGTCTATCCATTCACTAAAAACAAATGTCACCAGCAGTTTGCAAACTTTAAAAAAAATGTGCTCCTCTGCCCTCTAAACCCAATCTTTGGAGGCAGTGCGGGGCTGGGGCCCTGAGGGCAGCACTGAGGACCACCATGAGCGGGGCAGGTGTTACTGCCCCATCAGCCCCTCCAAAGCCATGCAATAACTGCACATGCTTACTTAGCCCAGAGACAAACTCTCGGAAGTTTATCAGAGAGTCTCCATTTTCATCTAATAACTGAAACAAGCGGGAGGCCAGCACTTCCGAGTGAGTTCCACAGGCCCAGGGAAAGAGGAGAGCAAACATCCCCTTGAACTGCTCAAAGTCAATGCGATACTGTTCAAGGTAAGGCAGGCTGGGGTCGTGCCGGTCCAGCGCATTGCTGCTCCCGCCCCAGTAGCAGCTGGTGAGATGCTCTGCCTGAAAAAGGAAAGCACAGGAGGATTACTGGGGATGCGATCTCAGAGCAAAGACCAGGAAGAAAAGGGCCCTGCCTGATGTTTGGAAAAAGGCTTTCGGTCAACCCGTGTGCGCCTCCCAGGGTGCTGGTCTGGTCTCAGGGCTCCTTGTCTTCCCGTTGTTCTACACAGATCTCCGCCCAACCACCCCACTAACTCCACGTGGACCACCTCTGCTGCTTACATCTGGTGTGAAAGGTCCAGTTCGATTCCTGGAGGCAGGTGAAGAAAGGGATCCTCCCCCCAACATCCCTGCCTGTACTCCTATGTTCTTCCCTCTCACACACACACTCACGAGAACTTAAAGAAATAACTCCCATGAAAATAAACAAACATTTTTATTTAAAAAAATTAAATAGAATGTTAACCTGAAAAGGCTCTGTAATTTAAGCAGTCTGACCATCTTGTTTCCTAGGTGAGAGTGAGAAAGCCCAGAGGCTGAGTGGCTCTCACAAGGTCGTCCAAACAGTTACTCGAGCAGAAGCATGATGACATTGGGAGTTTCTGAATTCCTAGTGTGGTGTCCCACTCACCCCCTGCCTCTTGGTGACTGAGATTACTTAAATATCATAGTCACAGTATTCAAGCTACAAATGTGTGGTCTTATTGCGCACATCTGAAAATAGCTTTAGAAAAATTATGAGTAGGAATCGCTATGGTAAGGAGAATAGAGATCTGGAAACAACAAAAAGCTTCCTGTTTGTCCTTGGAAACAAGGCAGCCTCTTATTCATGAAGTCATATTGATTCTGGTAGATATATGCACCCATTCTAGGAAGACCACAAGGATAAAACCGGTAATAGAAAAGCCCAGAAGGACACCCCTCCCCCGACATTTACAGTTAGCTCTGGATGCGTAGATGGGAGCAATGGGAGAGGCATGAAAAGCAGGACTTTATTTTTACTTTATTCCCTATTGTACTGTCTGAGTATTTCACGACAGTAACGTATAAATACCGCAACAGAAAAAAAGCACTTTCTTTCTCTTTTTTTTTTTTAAAAAAGCACTTGCGAAACAGATCTTTCCCCCTTGCCCAGGAGTTGTGTGAGGGGGGAATCCGTCGTGTGTGTGGTACTTCAGTTTTGCTCTCACTTAGAAAGGAGCAAAGCCCAAATGTCTCTATCACAATTGTTTACTGGGAATCACAGCTAATAAACTAAAAGAGAGAGGAGTGGGATAGGCAAGAGAAGAAGGAGAGGTGGGGAGCAGAGCCAAAGCCAGGTTTCTGCACTGCAGCCTCCGGAAAATGAAGGAAGCGGGTCAGAGTTCATCAGGGCTTTGGTACTGCATTCCTGGCTGCAGGGGTGAGGTCGGAGTGCAGGCTGTCAGAGGGAGGCAGGCGAGGCTGAGATCAGAGAGGCCGCAACTATGGAGCGGGAAGGGATGCCCAGCAGCCCTCTGTGGGTGGGACGGTGTTGGTGATCCGCCCCTGGGAGGGGTCCTCTTTACCTGAGCTATGGATAAAGGTTGCCCAGAGCATTTCCTCCTAGCTAAAGCTTTCAAGTTACTCTGGAACCAGGCTTGAATGTGGGTCCAGGTACTTTCATGGTGCTCCCAACCATCAGGAAAATACGAGCCTGTTCCTTGATAAGCTCCCATACTCCATCATGTGGGGACCAAGGACCCCGATATCCAAAAAGGATCAAAAGACTCATTTAGAGAGTTCAAGAGAAACTAGGGTAAAGGGGCCTTGAACTACATTTTCCATTAAACGTGCCTCAAGGTGGCAGCCTTTCCACGTTTTTCCTCCAAGTTTAACTTTTTATTTTTATTATTATTATTTTTTTAACTTGAGTATAGTTGACACACAATGTTACATTAGTGTCCTGTCTAGGCTTAGTGGTTTGACAAGTTTATGAGCTCTTTGGGAAAGGACTGCATCTTTCTTTTTATCTGCAGAAAAACCCCTGGAAATTGGCTTTTTAAAGGACTAAAGAGTCTGGCAGAGTGTCTGGCACATACTGATGCCTCAATAAATGTTTGTTCAAGTGATTTAAAACCAATTAAAAGTGTTCAGAAGAATCAAAAGAGAGTCCATAACTGAAGTTTTTATCTTGGGTTCCACAGTTCTCTCTTCTTTATTTTTTTAAAGATTTTATTTATTTATTTGACAGAGAGAGACACACAGCGAGAGAAGGAACACAAGCAGGGGGAGTGGGAGAGGGAGAAGCAGGCTTCCTGCGGAGCAGGGAGTCTGATGCGGAGCTCGAACCCAGGACCCTGGGATCATGACCTGAGCCAAAGGCAGACGCTTAACGACTGAGCCACCCAGGCACCCCCCACAGTTATCTCTTGAGTCTCCTTCCCAACCCTGACACCGAGTCTCAGATTCTTTCTTGGGGTGCTCTGTAGATTTGGGGAACTCCGGTTTGTCAACACAGCCTTAGGCAGGGCTTTCAAGTCTAAGAACAGCGTGCTTTCTTCAGGCATATTCTCAGGGTCCACAGGACACACCTGGTACCTGAAGGTGCGCTGACCAGAGAGCGCAGGGGTGCCCAGCTAAGAAGCCATGGCTTCAGCAATCTCTGCATCTGGGACTTCCGCACAACCAGCCTGGCCCTCCTTTCCTGGGCATCCCTCAAAGGCGGCCTCCTCTTTCTAATGTCAATGCCCTTCCTGTTAACTGTTCATGGTCTTGCTGCCTCCGGCTGCTATTCCCACTTCTGTTCACTTACCCAAAGCCCAGCTCTAACCCCCACACCACCCCGTGAAGCACATTTCTTCTGGTCCTCAGCATCCCTTTAAAAATCTGATCTTAATTGGATCATTGTATCTTTTTGTTTTGATCCAAGTTGGATCATTGTATTTTTCCTTTATGGAACCAAGAGGGACCCTTTCTTATGGATAACCAGCTTACACTGAGCAGTTAGTTATGGTGTATGGATAAAATATGAATGGGCTGGCACACTATAAAGACTTCACCACCAAGTGCCAAGTGGAGGCTGGTGGGGGAGAGGGTGGTGTCCACCCTGCTGGTCGCACTGCCAGGCTGCACGAAGGGCATCACTAACCAGCTGTGAAACCTCAACCTCTCTGCACCTGCATCAGAAACATGCAGAGATTATACTAGATGAAGAACTGATCACTAATTTACCTATGTATTCAACACACACATTCAGAGCACCTGCCAGGCAGAGACACTAGAGTAGGCACCAGTGAAACAAGAAGAAATAAAATAGTGGTGGGGCGCCTGGGTGGCTCAGTCGGTTAAGCGTTTGCCTTCGGCTCGGGTCATGATCCCAGGGTCCTGGGATTGAGTCCCACATCGGGCTCCTTGCTCAGCAGGGAGCCTGCTTCTCCCTCTGTCCCTCCCCCTGCTTGTGCTCTCTCTCTCTCCTTCTCTGACAAATAAATACATAAAATCTTAAAAAAACAAAATAAAATAAAGTAGTGGTGCTCTTCAGTAAGCAGCTAACAAGCAAGTAGGAATATTAGCAAAAACATTCCCAGCTATCACATCCTCTGATTCTAAGATCTATTAGTATTCAACCCAGATCTTTTTCTTTCATGCTTCCTGCTATCTCTGCAGTCCTCCAAATAGTCATGTTTGGCTCTGGCAGTAAAAGGCACTACAAACAAGAAGCCACCCAATTAGAAATCAGGATAAAATTGGTATCAGCATAAAAGACGTCTTTTATTTATTTTATTTTTTTTTTTAAGATTTTATTTATTTATTCATGACAGACAGAGAGAGAGAGAGAGGCAGAGGGAGAAGCAGGCTCCCCGCAGAGCGGGGAGCCCGACGCGGGACTCGATCCCGGGACCCTGGGACCTGAGCCGAAGGCAGACGCCTAACCATCTGAGCCACCCAGGCGCCCTAAAAGACGTCTTTTAAAAGTTTTCTCCTGCTCATTGCTGCATCTTTGCCCATGAGGTTGATAATGACAGTTAAAAGTATTTTTTTCTAGAAGAAAAAAATTCTACTTTGCTTTATTTACTAACAAAATGTTTTGTCATTCAGGACTAAGATAGGTATGGGCTGAATTATGGAATGAAAACCACAGAAATTTAACCAATCAGGCTTTTCCTTAGACAGCTGAACAGCTTTATGCTTACTCTAGCTACATACTTCTTTTTCAGTGTGCTCTAACATAGCTTAATATAGGAAAGCTCTAAGGGTGCTTTAATACAGCTTAATATAAAAATCACAATTTACAGTAATTTCAGGCAGCACTTAAACTCAATTGCCATCATTCCAATGAGTATTATAAAGTAATACCCTTCTTTGTCAAGTCCAAGGAAACAGCTAAAATATAATACGGAGTGGAACAAAGCTAAAACATCGGCTTAAATAAGTTATAAGAATATGCTTATTTTTCATATTAAGCATTCCATTTTCATACTCTCAGCTCTACATATTTATGCATGTTGATCCTCATGCTGTCCCTTAATAATTTAACGGAAAAACCTAGAACTAACTGAATCATTAAAGTGAACTCTTTTATTCCCCTGAATGTACATGGATTTACTTTGAAACTCACCTTGAAAAGAGCATAAAGTTCTTCTAGCTCATCAATGGTAAAGGAAGTTTCTGTCACAATTGTTCGGACCTATAAGAAGGTAGACAGAATGAATTTCACAATGTCAAAGATATTATATTGGGAAAGTTCCTGATTTTCTTCTTTTAAATCATCTCAGTCTGTCCAGCAGGAATTTATGGAGAGAGAAGGCCACTTGCTATTTTTTACAGGACTTACCACGTTCCGTTTCGTAGTATCCTCCAGTGTCTGGATCACCTTCAGTCTCTGTTTGAATCTCATCTGCTCAATCAAATCTGCCCGGATGGTTCCAAATTTCTAGAAAGGAGCAATAGTGGTATTTCTGAGAAATCTGTTAAAGTACATAGTATCATGTCTGCAAGATTTATGGAGACACAACCCGGATACATAGAAGAAATTTCTTGTGAAATGACAGACATCCTAGACTATGCCTTCATTTATTTTAAAAACAATTTAGCAACCATAAGTAAGTAACAGGAGATTCTCGTGCTTCTTAACCACTGAACTAAATGTCAAAGTCAAATGAGTGTTGCTCAAATCAACAACAGTTTATAGGGAAGAAAAGGTTAAATAAGGCTCTAAGGGCCATTTGTGTAAGAAAAAATGCTTCAAAGGAAGAATTTTCTTGACAAGAAGAAAGGAAGTATCTGAGGCTTACTATTAGCCTGGGAGGTCAGAAGAAACATCTGTGTGAGGCTCTCTGTTCCTGTTCTCCAGCTCTATAGCATTTGTCCTGGTTCAGAAACCTGCACTGTCTTTGGATGGCAGACACTGTGGGTTAGCTACCTTTCCAAATTCCAAAATGCCTCCTATTACCTGAATGTTTGTTGAATGAAATTTCAAAAGCCAAAGAAAGAATATACAAAGTTTTAGATCTCCTAGTGGTGCAAAAGAAAAACAAAGAAGTTCTGCTTAAAGCATGAAGCTTGAACTATGGAAGCAATGGCTGTCATGGATCAACACATTGAAAGGATAAAGAAAAAACTGACAGATAATATCAAGTGTTGGCAAGGTTATGGTACAACCAAACCCTCATATGTTGCTGCTCAGAGTGTATCAATTGGTACAACCATTTGGGAAATCTGTCTGCAGTATCTACTAAATCTGAATAGATACATATACTTATGACACATAAATTCCTAAGTACCTTCCCCAAAATGTATATGTTTTTACCCAAAGTCATATGCTAGAATATTCATAGTGCCACTATTAGCCAAAAGCAAGTAACCACTCAGATGCTTGTTAACAGTAGAGTGGATAAATAATTTGTGATATTATCACACAATAGATTACTACGCAGCAATGAAAATGAACAATTTGGATAAATCTCACAATCATAATGCTAAGCAAAATAAACCAGAACCAAAAGAGCTCATTCCATATGAATGGAATTATACATTTATGAATGGAGTTCAAAAGCAAACACAACCTATGGTTTTAAAAGTCAGGAGAGGAGCGCCTGGGTAGCTCGGATGGCTAAGCATCTGCCTTCGGCTCAGGTCGTGATCCCAGGGTCCTGGGATCGAGCCCCGCATCGGGCTCCCTGCTTGGTGGGCAGCCTGCTTCTCCCTCTCCCTCTCCTGTTCCCCCTGCTTGTCTCTCTCGCTCTCTCTGTCAAATAAATGAATAAAATCTTTTAAAAAAAAAAAGGAGAATTACTAACTTTGGATGGATGGACAGTGACAGGAAGGGGACACAAAGGGAATTTCTAGGGTGCTCATATTGATCTGGGTAACAGTTACAGGAGTATGTTAAATAGGGGGTCTAAACATTGTCTTTGTACATCCGTACTACAGAATCCTACTCAAGAAATAGGGTAAAGGGGCGCCTGGGTGGCTCAGTTGTTAAGCGTCTGCCTTCGGCTCAGGTCATGATCCCAGGGTCCTGGGATCGAGCCCCGCATCGGGCTCTCTGCGCGGCCGGGAGCCTGCTTCTCCCTCTCCCACTCCCCCTGCTGTGTTCCCTCTCTAGCTGTCTGTCTCTCTCTCTGTCAAATAAATAAAATAAAAATCTTTAAAAAAAAAAAAAAAAAAGAAATAGGGTAAAAAAACCCATCAAAACTGTTTTATACAAAATGACTAGGATTTATTTTTCATAGAAATTGTGATGAAGGAAAAAAGACAAATCTCAAAAGAATGCATACTGCATATTTTGTTTATGTAATACTCATGATAACATTATTATAGAGAGGGAGAATAGATTAATGTTTGCCAGGGTTAGCAACAGGGTGAGGGAAGGGTGGGTGTGGCTATAAAGGGTAGTATGGGAGAGTCTTGTGATGGTACACTTGAGGATCTCTACTGGGGTGGTAGTTATGCAAGGCTATGCACGTGACAAAACTGCATAGACACACAGAGAATGCATACGGAACTGGTGAAATCTGAATAAGCTTGTTTGGGATGTCAGCACTGGGTGGTGGGGGGAATTGAAGGAGAAGTGCACGTGACTTCTTTGTACAATTCTTTGTTACCTCCCTTTGAATCTATAATTATTTCTAAGTAAAAGAGTGGCTTTGAAGTTATGGTGTAACATTTTAGGACAGAATGCGATGGATCAATCTGAAAAGTGAGTGATAATCAGGGAGTTGAGAAATTACTGTTGAGTTTAAGAATTTATTGGTATAGGGGCGCCTGGGTGGCTCAGTCGTTAAGCGTCTGCCTTCGGCTCAGGTCATGGTCCCGGGGTCCTGGGATCGAGCCCCACATCGGGCTCCCTGCTCTGCGGGAAGCCTGCTTCTCCCTCTCCCACTCCCCCTGCTTGTGTTCCCTCTTTCGCTGTGTCTCTCTCTGTCAAATAAATAAAATCTTTAAAAAAAAAAAATTTATTGGTATAGAGAGAGAACACTGAGTTTTTGAAATTTTGAAATGAGGACTAGCATTATCTAGCCAAGTCAACTGTGAGACGTACTTAATGGTTGTCACACAGACTGGCAGTTGTCTTCCCAATCTGTTCTCCCTTCATGTATATAATTCAAAATTTCAGCGAGTACCCAGATGCTCAGCAAGACATTTCCAAGCTTCCCCTCTGGCTTGTTGTGGCCAGGTGACTAGATTCTGGCTAATAGGATGTGAGTGGAGATTTCATGAACAAGGGCTTATTAAGGGAGCAGAGCACACCCACCCTATCTCCTTCCTGTGGGGATATGACATTTCTTAAGAGTAGATAAGAAAGGGCGCCTGGGTGGCTCAGTTGGTTAAGCGACTGCCTTCGGCTCAGGTCATGATCTTGGAGTCCCGGGATCAAGTCCTGCATCGGGCTCCCTGCTCGGCAGGGAGTCTGCTTCTCCCTCTGACCCTCTTCCCTCTCATGCTTTCTGTCTCTCATTCTCTCTCTCGCAAATAAATAAAAAATCTTAAAAAAAAAAAAAAAGAGTAGATAAGAAAAACCCTGGGTCCCTAATGCCTCTGGGCTCCACACCAGCCCTGAGCCACCTACGCGGACTGAACGTGAAGGACAAACAAATTTCTATCTTGTTTAACTCTGTTTTGGAGTCTGTTGTTACAACCGCCTGGTCTGCATTCCAAGCAATACAAGATCTAACACTTATAAACTGCTTATTACGGTGCTTGGCGTAAGTTTATGTGTTTTGTTTTAACTCCATTTAATCCCATCCTCCGGGTTCTCCCCATTCCTCACTGGCTACTTCTTTTCTGTCTCCTCTGCACATCTTTCCCATCTCTAAACCCTGGGGAGCTCCAGGGTTTCGTCTTTAGACCTCTTCCCTCTATCAAAACCTACTCCCTAGGGATTCCCAGTCACTGCTCACCCTCTCCTGTCCCCACCCTCGTCGAAACCACTACTGTCTCTTACAATAGCCTCTAAACTGATCCTGCTTCCTCGAAGCATTGCACCTTTATTTTTCTCCCACAAGCAAGAATATTCTGTCTAAAACCTGTGGCCGATGACCCTACTTTGCTGAAAACTCCAGGCGCTTTACAGCGGGCCGAACTCTGAGTCTTCACTAAGGCCTAGCAGTCCTACACGCTCTCCCCGCTCCAGCAGCTACCTCTCTGCTCACCTGCCACCACCCCTCTGCTCACTCCCCTCCAGTCACGGTGGCCTTTTGCTGCTCCTCAAACGTGTCATGCAGGCCCCCTTGGCAGACAGGGTCTGGGCGCTGCCTGCCCCCTCGGCCTGGCATGTGCTTTTTGCTAAAACACATGGGCTGGGGGCACCTGGGTGGCTCAGGCGTTAAGCCTCTGCCTTCCACTCAGGTCATGATCCCAGGGTCCTGGGTTCGAGCCCCGCATCGGGCTCCCTGCTCCGCGGGAAGCCCGCTTCTCCCTCTCCCACTCCCCCTGCTTGTGTTCCCTCTCTCGCTGTGTCTCTCTCTGTCAAATAAATAAATAAAATCATTTAAAACAACAACAACAACCACAACAACAACACACGGGCTTGCTTCCCCATGTCATTTGTGTCCTGGCTAAATGTCACTTCACCAGAAAAACAGATCTGCAGAGAAACGGCACATCCACCTTTTACCTGCCGTGCTTCTTCTTGAATTTATCATTTTACCTTATACTTGGTTTTTACTTCTTACAGATATCCGCCCCGCCCCCCCCCCCCACCTCCAGCCCAGCCCCGCTTACTAAATGAGCACAGAGGCTGTGTCCACCAGAGTGGAGGACAGTGCTGATTTAGTAAGTGTTCAACAAATATTTGCTGAATACGTTGAATCCCAATGATAATACCGGGAAGAAAGCGCTTTCCTTCTCCCCATTTCAGAGACAAGCAATCAGAAGTTTAACAAAAACTGTTGACTTGCCCAAGTCCACAGAGCTGGTAAAGTATTCACTGCAAAGTACATACTAACAACAGAGAACTGGGTTTACTTCAAACGGGGCCATAGTACGCCTTTGATTAACAACGAGAAAACAGTTATGAGACAGAAGGAAACTAAATTTTTTCGCACTGATAATTGGCAGAGCCATTATAGGCCATGTCGTGGGCTCCTTACAGTAACCTTGTGAGGTGGTAATGTTACTTCCACTTTACAAATGGGAAAACCAAGGTTCACAGAGGTTAAATAAGTGACCCAGAGTTCCACAAGGGCTGAGCTGCAAGTCTGAGGCCCAGATACCAGCTCCGTAACTCCACCACCTACTATTCTATCCGACAATAAGTTCTTCCCTGTCTCTATGTAGATCAGAACATAGACTTTTGGAACTACACAAAATTTGATTGAAATTCACATTCTTTGACTAATTAGCTGTTGTGACTCTACACAATTTAGTCGTGTCCTTTGAACCTCAGTTTATTTCTCTGTAAAATGAGACCCCCCAAAACTGTCCTTGTACAACTGCTGTTAGAGATAGATATATTAATATAAAGCACCAATAATAGGGGCGCCTGGGTGGCTCAGTCGGTTAAGCATCGGCTCAGGTCGTGATCCCAGGGTCCTGGGATCGAGTCCCACATTGGGCTCCCTGCTCAGCGGGAAGCCTGCTTCTCCCTCTCCCTCTGCTGCTCCCTTTGCTCATGCTCTCACTCCCTCGCAAATAAATAAAATCTTTAAAAATAAAATAAAAAATAAATTTAAAAAATAAACTACCAATAATAGTAACTCATATTAAACATTGGCTTGATAATCTTTCAGACTGCTAAAGGAAGAATTATTTCTCCCCCAAGTCTGACCTTCAAAGAGCCCTGTATATTTATATTTAATTAACTAGATCTAGTTGTTCCTCAACTAGAAACGGTTCCTGCTGTTTGCTAGGCCGGACCCTCTCTCTGGGACTGGCCACAGACAGAACACAATGGAAATACAATGGCTCTTCCACCTGATGCAAACAGTCCCAACCTAAAAGGAAACCATGGACTCCAAGTTCCTGACTGGCTATTTCCGGAGAATGTCTAAAGGAAAATGAGCAATGAGAATGACTGGGTCCCTCTCTCTCTCCCCTTCTCCCCCTTTCTCTCCCACCTTTTGCAGGGGCTCTGAAAGAAAAGAATGAAATGCTAAAAATAGGGCAAACAAAAGGTGGTTCAGTACATCCTGGAGCCAACATTTCCCATTACCTGAAATGAGGGTCCAGGTGTCATACTCTCTCCCAGGCACTACACATTTCAGTTCCATGAAAAGAAATAATTCACTAATGTAACAGTTCTTTTTCTAACAAATAGAATTTAGTGACGGGGGTGAAGGAGCCTAAAAGTATTTTATTTTTCTAAAATCTACTCTTCCTTAAATAATAAACAAAATAATCCACCTCATTTACATCTCTTCTCCTACTCAATTTTTATCTGAATGTTTCTATAGCCTGTTTCTAATTTTCCAATCTACTTTCTAATGTCCTTATGAGCTGCAAGGCATTTTCAATGTAGGCAGAGCCTCCTCGTCTTGCTGCTCTGCCCCTCTCCCCTGGGGTTGTGCCTACACCCGCTAACAACTAGGCATTCAGCCCTTCACTTCGTACCACTTCACCCCTCCTGTGGTCCAGATATTCCCATTCTCGCCGTACGGATTTGGGACAAGGAGCAGGAGGCTCCGATAAAGGAATGATGTGGGGACCAGTTCGTCTCAAGTCTCCAGTTCACGTTCCCTGGCCTCTCCCGCCCCCACCATTGTTCCTGAGTGGACAAGAGCTGCCCTTCGCCATGCTGGGCAGCCTCCCTGTGATTTCCTGCATCCCTCCAAGCTTCCCCTTCCATTGCTGGGAAGACAGGGATGATGGAGAACAGATACAGATTTGAGAAAGAGATCACAAGGGCCAGTCTCCACCAAGTTCAATAGGCTCCTCCTTTCTAATCCTCCAGAGAGGACTAGAAATATTCAAATGCTGCAGCTTAAAAAAACAAAACAAACAAACAAACACAAAACTCAGTTTAGGCCATAAGTCCCTGGAATGATCTGAACAAACCTGCCTGCCACAGTGACATCTATTGAAATAAAAAGGTGGCATCATTTCTCAAATCCAAACTCTACAGCTTCTGTTTTTATGTAAGACTATTTCATTGAAACTATGCTCAAAAGTGCCTCTTAAATGTTTCTTAATTTGTGGGGTACTTATTTTCCTGGGATACAGAATGGGGTTCGCTGTTGGCCAGAGGACTGAACACCATTCACACACAAGGGTCCTTTCTTTGGTCCAAAATCTCCAAGTGTCGAGGTGAGTGAGGCTCTCTGCTTTGGAAGAGTGGCTGAGGGTGAGAGGAGGAACAGATGGGTTGTGAGCTTCTGGACCCAGAAAAAACAGCATGAAGTTGTGGGAGGCTGGGACCAAGGGATGGGTGATAGATCCTCAAACAGCTGAAGGAGTACTTCCCACAAACTGCCCCCTGCCTTCGTCTGCGGTGGCAGCATCTGTCTGTCCCATACACTTATGTGTTGGGTGGAGTGGTGGTATTCAGGTGGAGGAAAGAGAACGATGAGGAGGAAGAAGAAGGAATCAGGATATGAAGTCAGTGTGAAGACTCTGCTTGTTGGAGTCGCATGTTTGCTGACTGGGTTGCCTCTCCAGAGCCCTCTGATCTTTTTTTTTTTAAGATTTTATTTATTTATTTGAGAGAGAGAGAATGAGAGACAGAGCGCATGAGAGGGGAGGAGGGTCAGAGGGAGAAGCAGACTCCCTGCCGAGCAGGGAGCCCGATGCGGGACTCGATCCCGGGACTCCAGGATCATGACCTGAGCCGAAGGCAGTTGCTTAACCAACTGAGCCACCCAGGTGCCCAAGAGTCCTCTGATCTTTAAAGAACTCTCAACTCATGACAGTACTCATATCCATGCAACATCTTCGTAACTCCTTGTCAGAAAGCAGGCCCTTGTTTTGTAATCAGATTTGTGCTCCTCAAGGTACTAACTCTTTCGAGGTTTTTGCCTAGCAGAAAGGGCTAGAAAAGCCTCTGTCACACGAGAAGGTTGACAAAAAAACACTTCAGTCAGCTTCAATGTAAAATAGCCCGTATGAACTGATTAATTATGAGGGAGCTTGAACATGCTAGTTAAAACGTAAGAAATAACGAGTAGCAGTAGAGACGAACAGACCTGGGACCTGAATCTCAGCTCCAACATACCGGGAAGCCTTGGACAAGCTACTTAACCTCTCTGAGTTCTACCATCTGTAACAGGGGCATAAAAACACAACCCGACTCTCAGTCTGTTGACATTGATTCTGATAGGACACGGAAAAGCCAAAGCACAATGCCCTGTATCGATATATATTTACCTTGATTTTATTTTAAAAGTTGTGGTAATTATAAAGAAGCAGCCAGTAGGCTACAAAGACCATGGCATGTATCGTTTGGCATAGAGTGTAGTTTGAAAATTAGGACAATTCAAATAAAATCAAGACCTCCAAGTTCTCTTGAAAATCAGAGGTGCTGGCAACAGATGCTCCTTATCTCCAGTGGGCAAAGAGACTGCCCCACCACCACACAGGCCATTACCACCCAGGACCCCGAGGCCACCCTTCCCCATGCCTTCACCCCCTGCCCACTTGGTGTCTGCCTTGCATGCACAGTCACGTGAACTTGCCACCTGCTCTGGAGCATCTTCTTTAAAAAATACACCATTGGGGCGCCTGGGTGGCTCAGTTAGTCAAGTGTCTGACTCTTCGTTTCGGTTCAGGTCACGATCTCAGGGTTGTGAGTTCGAGCCCCGTACTGGGCTCTGCGCTGGCTATGGAGCCTGCTTAAGATTCTCTCTCTTCTTCTCCCTCTACCCCACACCCCCTTCTCCCTCTCTAAAAAAAAAAAAACAAAACAAAACAAAACAAAAACCCAAAAAACCCACAACGCAAAGTTTGGCCTCTATAAAGGAGACATGCTTTTGACAGCTGGGTATTATGGAGAGGGTACAGTTTCATAGTCAGATATGGATGCAAGTCTCACATTCCACAGAAATTTCATGAACACTGATGACCCTCAGCTTCCTTACCAGCAAAATAGGGAAAATTATTCCTACCTCTTTTGGTTGGGTAAGAAGTTTATGTGCTACACAGGGAAAGCAACTATTATATGGTAGCTGTTATTATCCTAGTAATGTTGGCAAAAGGAGGAGGAAAAAAGCACGTATCTAAAGATCAGGCAAAATGTACTAATGTTATAACTAAGGTTCCACAAACAACTGGTGATAACTAATTTAGAGGTCTACATTTCTTTTTTGAGGGATGAATAGCCTTTTAAGAATTAAACTTGGAAATCAAAGCTATGCATTAGCAAAAAATGTCAAACTCCAAATGTCTTCCTGTTAGAGGTACAAAATGAAGGGTTTACAAGTAAAATAATATGCTGTCTAGAGTATGCTTGAAAATACTCCAGAAAAAAAAAGTGACTTAGATGAAAGAGGTCAGAAAAATGTTGGGAACTGTTGGACTGTGTGATAGGTTATGGAAATGCATCAGGTTACCCTTTGGATTTCTACTGTGCTGGAAAACCTCTATACATTAAAGGACGAGAAAGAAAAATACTCACACCCAGGTGTTGATAACGTATCCCCAGGCCCAGCATGATGCCTGGCATAAGATAGGCACTTATAACATCTTAAATAAAGATTTTCTTCAATAAATGGATAGACAAACAGTGTTTCTTGTATCTCCCGGGTCTTTCCCCACTGATACAACTGTAGTATCTTCTTTGCTAGTCTATTCCTTCAGCTCTCCCCACTCCAATATATTGCACGGGGAGCAGAAGTAATGTACTTGAAGAAGAACTCCCCTCCGCTTCCAAAGGGCTGTTGGGTGCCTTGCAAATCTATCAGTGGTTTCAAGACTCCCCACTAGCCAGCTTCTCCTGGACCGACTGACCTCACGTCCATACGTACACTTACAATTCCATCTCCGTTCTATCCAGACAAATCCCACTGGCTCTAGCTTTAATGCTAGAGAGCTACTTTCTAGCTGTGTGGCCTGGAAAAACTAGCTCAACGTCTCTCAGCTTCCACTGTCACCTTAAAAATGGGTTAATATTTACCTGCTGGGGCTTATCTGTGAAGCACCCCGCACCCTGCGCACACAAGGTAGGCTCTCAGTGAGCCGTAACTTTTGTGGTCATCATTAATAAGCTCGACACGTTATTTGGAACTTTCATAATGGCCTGTCCTGCACAAACTCCTCCCTGAGTTTTATTAGCCACATCCTTCCCCTGCTTTTCTCAGATTCAACCCACCGGGTTGGGTTGTCTTGAACTTGAAGAGACTCCGTGGTGGTCATGTGCCTGCTGTAAGGTTATTCATGTGTCCCTGTGCCTTGAGGGTCATCTTGGTCTGTGGACCAAACCTGAAGGCTGGGGCTTTGTCTTGCACCTCTGAATAACTCTGCAAAACTGCAGAGCCTCACACACAGGGCGCACAAAGAACAACACTGTCTTTCAAACTGTCTGTATAATTCCTTCCAGTAGGGTCTTGGGAGAACTTGAAATGAGCAAGAATTTCTCCATGAGGCATTTATGAATAAAGTTATCATCTCATCAGGAGAAATTTGATCAATATCTAACGAACCTCCAGCCACCGGGGGAGTCCTGAATGAGACCTCAGAGCTGAATGTACTTTCAGTGTTTCTCCTACTTTCCTGTCTTCCTAGCTAAGTATCCTGAAGCACAGAAATAAATGTGCTGCACGCCTCAGAAGACTGGTGCCATGCCTTAGTTCAAACCAGGTTATAACCAACTTCTGCGACTACTGGCCCCATTCTGCATCTAGGGCAGGGATTCTCAACCCTCACCAGGCTCCAGGACCAACTGGGGAACCTTTAAAAAACACTTGTTTCTTAGGCCTCATGCCAAAGACACAGATTTAATTGGTCTGGAATGGAACCTGGGAATTCACATTTTTTAAAAGGTTGACTTTGAAAAAAATTGTAAGTGATCTTAATGCACAGGGGAGACGGAGAACCACCAGTCTAATGGTCAGGAGGGAAAAAAGGGTTTGTGGTGGTCTCTTTAGGTTGAACTGGAAGGCACTGGGGAGCCACGGGAAAGCTAGGAGCAGCACGGGGACACGAAGTAGAGAAAACAAAAAAACCAGTCATTATGCATCGAAAGATGCATGGTTTGAACTATCCAGGCAGAGGAAGGAAACTGCGGCTGTATCCTGCGACAAGATGTCTGACAGCCAAAGGGCCACCATCAGGGATCAGCCGGACAGGAGGTAAGCGGAAACCAGCCCTCGGTCTTGCCTCCATTCTCTTCCCTTTCCCATTACAGAGGCTCACGTGCTGACCTCAGCATGTTGTTAGCTTATCTGCTGTCAAGAATAAAGCTGAGTTTCCACATACTAAGCTTTATGACTTTGTTCCAGAATTCTCTTAACAATAAACGTTTCAGGGGATGCCTTCAGAAAAACAACCCACCACTATAATAATAACTATTGCATTTAATCACATGGGCTCTTTTTTTTGGAAAAATAATCATCCAAAATTTCCAACAGAGTGTTATCCAAAAGTCCTGAGGCAATGATGTTTCTTTATTGCATTATGATAATAACCAGTTTTGGAGAGACTGAAGTGAAATAGCCATCCTTCATCTCCACTGGTGGAAATATAAATTGGGACAATCTTCATGGAAATTGGACACTGTGTGCTAGGAGCTTGGAAATAATGCACACTTTCTGATCTATTGCTATAGATCTATTCCTTAGAATGGACTCTAAGAAAATAATCAGAGATGTGATAATTGTATACAAGTTTATCACAGAATATAGAATATATATCATATATATAACATATATATAATCATACCATGTAAGTTTGACATATAATACTGAAAATTTAGAAGTAATCAAAATAAATTTACAACAAAAGTGACCAGTTAAATAAATTTTGGTACTTCATTAAAGCAGAATATTAAGAATCTATTAAAATTATGGCTTTCAAACTATGGAAAAAGCCCAGATGTCCATCAATAAATGAATGGATAAAGAAGATGTGGTGTGTGTGTTTACACACACACACACACACACACACACGTACATACATATAATGGAATACTACTCAGCCATAAAGAAAGAAATCTTGCCATTCACAATGACGCGGATGGAACTAGAAGGTATTATTCTAAGCGAAGTAAGTCAATCAGAGAAAAACAATTATCATATGATCTCACTCATATGTGGAATTTAAAAAACAAAACAGAGGATCATAGGGGAAGAGAGGCAAAAATAAACAAGACAAAATCAGAGAGGGAGACAAGCCATAAGAGACTCTTAATCACAGGACACAAACTGAGGGTTGCTGGAGGGGTGCGAGTGGGGGGGTAATAGGCTCATGGACATTAAGGATGGCACGTGATGTAATGAACACTGGGTGTTATATACAACTAATGAATCACTGAACTTTACCTCTGAAACTAAAAATACACTATATTTAATTGAATTTATATTTTAAAAAAAGAAAAAATTATGGCTTTAAACAATATTTAATATATTAGAGTGCACATGGTATATTTTAAGTGAAAAATAGGATGTTACAAAGCACTTTTTACTAGAGACTTATTTTTTAAGTGTACTTTGCAAATACAAAAACATACTTGAGGGAAAATATGGTAAATATAGTTTATAGAATATAGTTTATTTTTCCCTCATATTTTTCTAGTTTCTACATTTTTAAAAATAAACATTACTTTGATGATTCTAAAAGATACAAAAAATGTTTTGTTTTCAATACATATCGTCAATGAAAAGTTTTAAAAATAATAAATGATCAGTGTTGCCCCCTTTATGAGTGAAAGGACACACATTTCTGAAAAGGTTTCTGGATCTATACCAATATTTTTTAAAGCACCAATTTTTTTATTCTCTTAAAGAGGGGCTTTTTCTGACCTCAGCTTGTCCCTCACTATTTCTCCCTTAATCCAGGCTGCTCCTAGTTGGAATGCTGACAACCATAGTCCTACAACTCCAAAACATCCGTGAGGGTGTAGTGTGCTTAGCAGAATATTCACGCTCTTTCTTACTGATCATTTCTATAAAAGGTTTCAGAGCCAAGGATCAGGAAATGAAGAAACCATTAGGTATGATGGACACTTGAGTCCCCGGGGCTCCACAGACCATCAAAGGCCACTGAGCACATAATACAGGCTCCTTTGCCCCTAGAAGCTCCCTCAGTTCTACTCTGAGATTCAGCACTAGATCCAAGGTCAGCACTAGAACCAGAAGGCATCCTCCCCCACCTAGGCCAAGCAATTTTAGAGGAATACGAGGACTCTGGTTCTTCTCTAGGATGGTACAGACTATTCCACGTGTCATGGACTGAAGAGACTTGGCTTGTTTTCTTCAGAGAAGACCTAAGTACTTGGCACGAGAACTGGAAGTGAATTGAGGCGTACAGGTCAAGCTCCCCATGCCTGCTCTCGACAGCCCCTCCTCAAGACGCCCAGAGTAGACTCTGAGCTGCTCCTTGATCCGGCTTCAGGGTGAGCATGGCAAAGGATGAGAGGGTCAGAGCTTGTCATGCATGCCATTTGCTTCATGGCCTGAGACCCAGCGGGAGTCCTTGGCCCCCGGCAGTCCCCATCTCTAGAGCTCAAGACTGTCAGCTGGAAGGCAGCTGTTTGCTTTGGCAATTAGTTCTCCGAAGGTGCAAGGAAGCGGGTATACCCATAGTGAGCAATGGAAGTGGGTGCCACACATCCGGCAGAGTGCCTCCCAGCACACTCAGAGCACTGCAACACTCAGGCAGGAAATGAGACCCACCTCATAAGACGTTCTGATGAGTCTGAAGATGTCTACCTCAGGGTAGGGCTCCACGTCATCACTGAGCAGGGAGTGGAGGTGAGGGATGGGAGGCAGTGTGCTGTCTTTATTGGTCACACTGTCTAAATACCTGGACCAAGAAATGAAACAGAAGTCACCGGAGGCTGATTTGGAATTCTCCCATTACAGTTCTCTACCCGTGTTCTACAAACCCTGCATATGAAAATAAATCCTCAGCCACGGACAAAAGTGGGCATTATGATTACCATCAAGCCAATTAAGACTCATGAAACCAAGAAGATAGAAGGCAAGTTCAGAGAAGAAACCAGAGGTGGTTTACAGAGTGAGGCTTAGCGGGCACCTCAGTGGCTCAGTCAGTTAAGCATCTGACTCGTGATTTTGGCTCAGGTCATGACCTCAGGGTCATGAGATCGAGCCCGGAGGCTCCACATGGAGTCGGCTTGTCCCTCTCCCTCTGCTCCTCCCCCTGCTTGCGCACGCTCTCTCTCTCAAATAAATAAAAAAATCTTTAAAAACAGTAACAACAAAAAAAATAAAAATAAAAACAGTAACAACGACAACAAAGTGAGGCTTCGTCCATTACCTTCCCAAAACAGTCATGGCCTCCCCGTCATCCTTGCAGCTCAACAGTTTGTCCACATTTGCATCCAGCACAGCCAGGGCCAACTGGAATATCACCTTGATTCCTTCATAGAAGAAACAGTCCACGACCACAACTGCACTCTCAAAGGGCATCACGCTGAGAAACAGCGTGAGGAACCAAGACAGGGAGATGGTAGAAATCACGCCCAGGTCCTGCATGCAGTCGTACAGCTGGGGGACATAGTCTCGTGCTAGTTCCTCGAAGACACCCTGGTCCACCAGTGCACCTGCAGCAGGGACGGGCACAAAAGGCCACAGGTGAACCCACCGCACCTTCTTACTGAGGAACCCCACCAATCGGCTTGGCTAAGATAACCCAGCTCACAATTGCTGCTGAGACAACTTGGCTCCTTTCTCTTAACTGTTCTGCTGCTACCATGTTACTAGTTACAATGTTACTAGACCAAGGTGTCAATATCACCCGGTCAGCAGATTAGTTCTGGGTGCTTCTCTTTCTGGAGCTTTCCTGTCCTGCTTCCTTACCCCAAAAAAGAGCAATAACATACAACCATAAGGGTTGTTGGAAAAGTCAGTTTAGAAGGTTTTCGTGAGGAGCGCCTGGGTGGCTCAGTTGTTAAGCATCTGCCTTCGGCTCAGGTCATGGTCCCAGGGTCCTGGGATCGAGCCCCGCATCAGGCTCCCTGCTCGGCGGGAAACCTGCTCCTCTCTCTCCCACTCCCCCTGCTTGTGCTCCCTCTCTCGCTGTGTCTCTCTCTGTCAAATAAATAAATAAAATCTTTAAAAAAAAAAAAAAGAAGAAGAAGGAAGTTTTCAGGATATATCATTGTTTGGTTAGGCATGAGAAGTATATCTAAGTAACTCCATTTCTTGGGAAACTTATTACTTTTCTGGATGCATGGTCCCCACATATGAGGTTTTTTGTTTTGTTTTGTTTTGTCTAATGTTGTTTAAACTTGAAAGTATTCCAGGGGCACCTGGCTGGCTTAGTCGGTAAAGCATGAGACTGTTGATCTTGGGGTTGTAAGTTTGAGGCCCACACTGAATGTAGAGATTATTTAAAAAAGGAAAAAAAAAATCTAAAAAAACAAAAGGCATTCCAGTTGTACATACACACTCATGATCAACTTACTGACATTTCTGGAGAATTTTTCCAGTGAATCAAATTAGTGTGAAAAGGTTTAGAAATGAAGAGCACAAGAGGGAAGCATAAAGCATACATTTTAGTACTAGCAACAAAAAGCTTGTCCTGCTAAAATGAAATGTCTAACACTCGAGAGGATGATAAGGAGTAACACCAATAATTTGTTTAAATGCTTATAGCCATTGTTTGCCTTGCAATGAAATCAGTTCTTAAAAATACTGCAGAAACTTAGACTTGGATAAATTTTTGTATGTTCTTTTTTTTTTTGCATACTTCTGCTGTCCACAGATTCCATGGGCTTCATGAAAACATTTTTTGTCAAATCTGACCAACGGTCGACATGTTTGGTGCCGTCCGCACATGCCGCAGAGTGACACCTACATCGAGTGTTTCCTACAATAATTTCTCTAACATGATACATGTATATTCTCTCAAGCTCCATGGGGCTCCTTTGTGTACAGTCCATATTAACTCAAGCCCTCTCATGCCCATTTTGGGAAAGTGGAGTAGTCTGAAACTCTTCTGGCTAATGGTGACTAGAAATGCTGTTCTAGCCACTACCCTGGCTCTAGAAACATCTTTGCAACGAGACATGGGTTAAAATGTTAAGTACCCCCCACGTACCAACAACTCTGGTGTTGTAGTAATCAGGAAGCATGCGCTCACACAGAGCCACCAGCAGCCAGAAGGCTTCCTCCTCTTTGGCATAAAGCAGCAGTACGGATGTGACAATATTCATGGCCTAAAGCAACGAAAAAGGGTGTCATCAAATATATTTTAAATACATCAGACACACGTGAACATAAGAAATTTTGTGAACCTGAAAAACTACTGCGTTAGTCTCACAGGGCCAGCAAACGTCTTAGCAGAAGGCCAGATAATAAATATCTAAAAGCTCTGCAAGCTACACACACATGTTCTTCTAAGTTGTTTCTTTCTTTCTCTCTTTTTTTTTTAAGAACCCTTTAAAAATGTCCAAACCCTTAGTCCTTGAGCCCGAAACTGTTAAGGGTCTTCAGGAACACCAATACTCACCTCACCAAGGACTGAGTCCCTGCACACAGGCAAGCCCTCATTCAAAAACTTGGCCCAAAGGCTATCTGACAAAGCTTTTAACCTGCTAAAGTCTCAGTGTTTCTAATCCTTAATGCACAAGACAAATATTTCCTTTTTAATCTTCCATAATGGTTTCTATAACCAAGTACACACGGCCTGAGGCTCTCCTCTGAGAACAATAAAACCTTTCAAATTTGGAGTCCTCACCCACTATTTCCATCTGGATAAGGAAGGCAGAGATAAGTAACAGTAATTTAAATTCTAAAGTAACCCACTTTATTAAAAGATATTATCACTTAACTCATAACCACTCAAGGCCCAACTACTTTTAATAGTCCTCTTAATTAAAAAGAGAAAGATCAAAAGAGAAATATGAATTCTATAATTGCAGAGGCCAACTAATTCTTGTACTTCTTTCGATCTTTTACAAACCAGTAACTGTTCGTCAGACTTCTACAATATAAATACGAAAAAAAGGAATTTTGGTCTAATAGGCTTTTTCTTGTAAGTCATAATATTTGCCCAAGTAAAATCATTATTAAAATTCCACTTGAGAATTAACCTGCCAATTCTAGTACATGATCATGGTCACAGTTAGCTCCTCAGTCATTCAGTCAAGGTAAGTCGGTAACAGGCTCTGGACTAAGTATTGGGGGATGGGATGGGGGAATACAGTGGTGACAAGTCCCACAGGACTTAAATGTTGATGTCAGAGAGACAGAATGAAGATGTAAAGGTTAATTAATCAATTTGGGGAGTGTATTTAAGTACTATCAAAAAGATAAAATAGGGGCGCCTGGGTGGCTCAGTCGGTTGAGCGACTGCCTTCGGCTCAGGTCATGATCCCGGAGTCCTGGGATCGAGTCCCGCATCGGGCTCCCGGCTCGGCGGGGAGCCTGCTTCTCCTCTGACCCTCCCCCCTCTCATGCTGTTTCTCTCTCGCTCGCTCTCTAATAAATAAATAAAAAAAATCTTTAAAAAAAAAAAAAGATAAAATAATGTGGTATAGGAAGACCTGTACTGTGTGTATGTGTAGAGGAATTAAGCCTGCTTTAGCATTTATCTATCTATCTATCCACCTACCTATCTTTCCCTCTATTTATCTACTTTTGTGTTAAGCAGTCATTTAGTAAGAATTATGCCATCTTTCTGGATCTGGGGGATGTTTGAGGTATTTGTCAACATATTAAAAGTTGTCTTCCGTTGTGATTTCACTTTTTTTTTTTTGAGTATAGTTGACACAAGTTTATACATTATGCTACATTCATCTCAAGTGTCCTGATAGATACCTTGATACATCATTATTACAGTATCACTGACTACATTCCTTATGCTGTCTTTTATTCCCATCACTTACTGATTCCATTACTGGAAGCCTGTATTCCCCACAAAAATACGGAATGCTTCAAATATTTGCATGTCATCCTTGTGCAGGGGTCATGCTAATCTTCCCTGTATCGTTCCAATTTTAGTATATGTGCTGCCGAAGCGAGCACAAGCCTGCTTTAGCTTTTAACTGGATGGTCGGGGAAGGCCTGTCTGAATATGTGGTCTTTAAGTCTAAAGTCACATGGTCTTAGAGCTTTCCCAATTATGGTCGATGTACTAGTACAAGAGATAATTTTTGTCGGTATGGGGGCAACATTTTTTGAATATCGGATTAAGCACTTATTTTAATGGGTATTGAAATATAATCCTAGCATATAAAAGCTATATTGTCAAGTATGTGCTTACTTAGGATGCAAAGTAGGAGCGCTGTGGAACTTAGAAGCCAGAATTACAGGCCTGGTGTCAGGCACGCTCTCTTTTACCTCGGGGAGGGATGAGGGGTAGCTCAGAGAGTAATCACAAGTGACTTGAAGGTCACCCAGGTATGAGGTGGTGGATCCAGAAAGGGCATTCTTGTCTCCCACCTCCTCTGCTCAGTGCTGTGGTCTCAACCCAGGGAGATTTTGCTCCCCAGGGGCTATTCGGCAATGTCTAAAGACAGTTTGGCTGTCACAACCAGGGAGTTCCACTAGCATTTCGTGGAGAGATGTTTTTAAATGTGGTATTAAACAGGAGTGTTATTAAACATCCTACAAAGCATAGGACAACCCCGAACAAAGAATTATCCAGCCCACAATGTCTGTAGTGCCAAGGTCAAGAAACTTAGGTGCAGGGATGGTTCTGTCAACCATTCTTCTGACTTACTGGTTAATAAACAATAATAATAAAAATAATCTAAACCAGCTGTGTCATTTACCTGGCAATATCCTATGTTAGGATTTCGAAAAGCATAAGCTGTTAAGACTCTCCTTAGAGCAGCAATGCCCATTTCATTCTGGAAAGCTGGGTGTTCTGGAAGGGAGCGGTGTAAATCCCTCTCAATCTCCTCTGTGGCCAGATTATACTTCCCCATGGACTTCTCCACTAGATCTTCATAGTACCCAGGATGTGTGGCCTTCTCATTGATGGCACCTAGGAAACACCCAACAGATACAACATCCAAAGCGGCAGGCCCTGCCCTCGGTCTGCAAACACAGCTTACCAAGCAAGTGAGCCACTTGCGAGATAATGACTGCCCACAGGTGAGATGGGCTGTTGCAACTGTGGCCAGACTTGGTAAATTTACGTGCGGCCTGCTTCCCTCTTTCAGCTCCACCGTAAGCCAAATTAGAGGTTTGCAAGCTAAAAATCTGTGTTCCATAGAACTTCCACAGACGATCCTGGGGGGCCTACTTAGAGGAAGAGGAGGAAGGAACAAGAGTAAGCCAAAGCTTCCCCGTCTCAGCCCTCCCTCAACCAGAGCAGTTTTGCTGGTATTTTATTGGGATTCTCCTTAAGATTTCACTTGAAAACGAAAGTTCTGCCTCCCAAAAGAAATTTGAAAACTGCTTGCGAAAGCTTAAGCTTTGAAGAGTTCAAAGAGCCATACTGCAGAGTAGGAGGAGGTGTTAGAATGTATGCAAGGATTTTTAGAATTGCAGTGGGTGGTGTGGGCATTCTTCACAGAGAGCACCACTATGGCTGGGAGTTCCTCAGGTGCTGGGGATGAGGATGGAGAAATGGGTTGAGAATCACTGGTTTGAGATAGTTGCATTTAAGATTCTTGAAGACAGAAAACCCTGTATGTATGAAAGTATCTAAATCTAAATCTAATTAAAATAACTTATGTAATTATAAATATATATACACACACATATATAAAACACACATATATGTATACATATTATACACACACACACACACACACACTAAATGACAGGATAAACTGATCTGTATTTCACGGATTAGAAATTAGAACCCCTGGGCTGGCCTGGACCGTGTCAGTGACAGTCACCCAGAAAAGACAGCCTCACCACTCAACACTTTACCCAGGAAAAGGCAGTCTGGTTGACAGCAACCGAACACGGGCTTTTGCTTTGTTTCCAAGGGAGATCTGCAAAGATATCTTACCATCTGGCCTGTACTTCACTGTGTACACCAAGCCAGGTCCTGGTAAAGTGGCCCTAAGAGTCACGGGGAGCAGGGCGGGACCCAGGCGGGGCCCCCCTACCAGGAGCTGGGCTCTCCCCATGGGTGAGCTGGCTTGCAACCTACCCCACGCATCCTACCCCCAGTGAGCTGGGTGGAAATAGGAGCTGTTGGCCACTCCACCCCCTGGCCTCACATCGTCCATCACCATTAAAGAAAATATGCAGTCCAACTCTCTCTGTGTCTCTGCAACAGTGCTACGTACTATCGGGTACTATTTCTTGGCTCTCACTTTGAGTTCCATTTTCATCCAAAATGGGGCTATAAGTAACTTCTAATTTGAATGAGGATGAAAATGGAATTTTTCATTTACTACAACAGTGACCTGAATCAGTTTGTCCAGGTGCCTAGTTCAACAAACACAAGGAAGACAGAAGACGGACAGTAAGGCTCTTCTTGGGCTGAATTTGTAATCAAAGATCATTGGATTCAAATTTGGATTGCTAAATTAGGAGCTAAGGCTGGTCTACTTAAGGAAAATAAGCCACGTAAATGAGGATAGAACAAGCTAGTTTTACATGAAACAGATAAAGCCAAGTATTTTTCAGGATTCTATCCCCCAACTGCTGAGATGTTAATACATCTCATTATGGGCAATTAGCATTTATATCTACTTTTAGAAAGAGCTAGGAGATTGTTTGTTTGTTTGGTTTTTTTTAAATGCTTTCCTATAGGTGCGGCAACTATTCTTTTAATTTTAATGTCACTTTTAAAATAAAAGGTTTTGATAACAGCACTTGGACCATTTTTGGTTCAAATAAAAATATTCAAGTAAGCTTATCTAAAATGATTACATTTCAAGCCTCTAACCAAGTAAAGCAACTGATTTATAAAGACCGGTAACACCAAAAAAATGCCCTGGATGTTCACGACAGAACAGACCCCTGGGAAACACTGGACGCTTTAGGCGGGGAGGAAGGCGTGATTGGGCCTCGCCTGAAGAACCTCTGGTCTCCAGCAGGACTCAAAAGTGTGACCCCGCTGGGCTCTGTTGGGGCACGAGCCTGGCTGTGGACCAGCGAAGGTGGGCACATCTTTCCCACAGGTCCTTGACACACCCCCTTCTGCCCTTCCTGGCGTCTCCAGCTTGGAGTGTGTGATCGAGGCCTTCAGTTCTAGTGCACATTCTGGCCTCTCCTTCACATCTCCAAGCGATAACCAGGAAATTCAGGAGGTGGCAGAAACCAGGGACGAGGCTTTCTCATTCCTCTCTCTCCCTGCCTCAATGACAGTTCTCAGCATGTGCCGCACTTCAGCATTCTCAATGAGATGTATTCTCATCGTGTGTTCTCATCAATGGACACAGCCAGGAAGAGGGGGAAAAAAAAAAAGCCCTCCCAAATCACAAAGAATTATACTCTTTCCCTTAGGTTCTCTTTTCTCCAAAGTAGCGTTCGTGAGGGGATGGAAGAGGTTATGCGGACTTGGGGGGTGATGGTTTCAATATTTGGACAGTTGTATGTGTTCTGTGTTTTCACTGAGGAACTTCAACACTCCGGGGAGGAAAGGCGATTTAGTGCTGAGCTGGAGGGCTGTGTATTTTGAAAGAGCCCAGACACATGATGGAAGGCGGAAGGGGAGCGCTGAGGTCCTGCATAGTCCGGGGCCAGGACCCCCGGCCCAAGCCCGGCCATACCTGACAGCAGCAGCCAGAGCTCCCCCCGCATGCTCTCCGGGATGCCCTTCAACACCAGCTCTCGTGTTTTCTCTGTGCGGTACATGCAGATCCCTTGCCCATACTCAGCAAAGTGAATCTTCCAAGCTTGCTCCTTCAAAAACTCTTTGGCCTGAAAGGGATAATGAAACATTACTGCATCCCAAAGTACTTTGAGGATGGAAAGGAGAAGTTGGATGGAAAGTCAGACTACCTCCCCTAGTGAACAGAGTGGTTATGTTCTGAACAAAACTCTTCGGAACAAGAAGTCAGATTTTCTGGAGTGCTTTCCTCATTTGACACCTGAACCTAATTTGAAGGCTGTGGTTCTGCTTTGAAGCTTTCTGGACCAGAATCAGAATTCCACTTACCTGAAATGGGTCAGCAGAATGCAAATTATATTTATGGCTTTATGTCCACACCTCCAAGTGAAAGCGACTTGATGTTTTTTAAATGTGGGCTGAGAAATTATGTACTTACTTGTTGGCTGACTTAAACTTAACAGTTAAAAACAAGACAAAAAAAATGTCACCCGTACTCTGTATAACACTCATCTCCTGTGAAGAAGCCATTCTAAAATCTTTTTTTTTTTTTAGATTTTATTTATTTGACAGAGAGAGACACAGTGAGAGCAGGAACACAAGCAGGGGGAATGGGAGAGGGAGAAGCAGGCTCCCCGTGGAGCAGGGAGTCTGATGCGGGGCTTGATCCCAGGACCCTGGGATCATGACCTGAGCCGAAGGCAGACGCCTAATGACTGAGCCACCCAGGCGCCCCCATTCTAAAATCTAATGAGAGATTTAGATAAAAATCTGCTTTGCTTATAGGAAAATATTTACTTACATAGATATTTATGAGTTTACTTTGATTAAAAACTATTTTTAAATGTTATTGTTCTAATACAGAAAATTTCAAGCAAGAGCAGGAGACACCCACCAATTTCGGGTTGAATTCCTCCGGAGACCGCCGCCGATACATGGTCATCAGGGTCTGTGTGGCTGTGGGAACGCTGTTGCCATTCAGGTTAAATTGGCGCTCTCCATCGGCATCGGAGCTCGTGCTTCTCTGGGGGCTGGAGGAGACGAGGCTGCTGGGCCGAGAATATACCTGCCGACGCACAGAGGAACAGATGTTGAAAGAGTGTGAGCCGCAGAATCTACTTCTTCAGTGTCCTCTGTATAGACACCAACAATACATCATGGTTCCCAACACGTTTCTTGCTATGTGAAAACACAGGAGGAAGGCAGCAAGCCAGCGCTTCGGCGGAGATTAGACAGGTGCGTGGGTCACAGACTATGAAGCTTCAATGCTCAAAACAGGTTTCCTTTTATTTTTGATGCATTTTTGCAACAAACTGGTCGGCGGTTAGTTTCCGGTTAGCACGCATGCAAAGCATGACATGGCTGAATCAACTGCTTATGGGACTGCCTCCTTATGCCCGCTCTAGCTTCTGATGCCCACATGAGCTTGGACCAGGTGGACAGGGGCAGGCATGTTCCTTGTGAGGTCACCATCTTTATATTTCAGCTGCCAGTAATTATTCTGTCACTTGAGCTGGTCACCTATTTTCCTGGGCTCTAATTTCCCTGGATGTTGGCCCAGGGCCTAATTCAAAAGGGGCACAGTACGTATTTTATCATAATAAGGTCATCATCATGACGTTGCATCTCAGATTCGAGACTTTATTTAGTGACCTCTGTACATTGCCAACAATGTCGCTATATGGACCAGAGTCCCTTGTTGAGTAAACAGGACCAATTACTTAATAATTTCTTCAACTATGAAATAGGGTTAGACAGATGATCTACAGGGCTCTGTCCAGCTCTGCAATCCCAAAGCCAACTCCATGAGATTTAAATGAGATGAGATATTGCTCTGGGCATCAGGGTAGGTGCCTTATCTTAGCAGAGCTTGAGGATCAAACAAAATGGACAAGGAGGGGACCACTCTCAGGCAGAGTACTAGGACGAATGCAAACACCCGCAGGGGGATTCCCACAGACCTCATCATCTGAACTGTTACAGCTGCCTGCAAACTCCTTGTCCGAGTATATCTTGGAGGTTGTCTGTTGCAGGAAATCGGAGATCCTCTGCACCAGAAAGTCTCTATCTTTCAAATTGGCAAATAGGAAGGTCATCCTGTTCCTGGTGCTGATGGATAAAGGACTGGGGAGTACGCTGGAGCTGTCTGCCTTTTCCACAATTGTCACCTGAAAGAAACACAAAACAAAGAACATTACTTTCCAGGGATCACCCAACAGCAGCCTCCGAGCAGCACCAAACAAGGAGCGCAACACTTTTACATTGTGTAGGAACACCCATATCTTACTGAGGCAAGAATGAGATTCTCTGACTCTGTTCCGATAAAAGAGCTAACAACTCAAACTGGAGCTCATATCAGAAGGTGAAATGACAGTGCTGGTCTTTCTTTTTTTTTTTTTAAAGATTTTATTTATTTATTTGACAGAGAGAGACACAGCGAGAGAGGGAACACAAGCAGGGGGAGTGGGAGAGGGAGAAGCAGGCTCCCGGCAGAGCAGGGAGCCCAATGTGGGACTTGATCCCAGGACCCTGGGATCATGACCTGAGCCGAAGGCAGATGCTTAACGACTGAGCCACCCAGGCGCCGGTGCGGGTCTTTCTAAATCAGCAGTTCTACACTGGGAGTAATTTTGCTCCCCCGGAGACATCCAGCAACATCTAGAGGCGTTTCCGGTTGTCACGAGCGGAGGGTACCAGTGGCATCTAGCAGGTGGAAGCCAGGGATGCCGCTCACCAGCGTGCAATGCACAAGACAGCTGATCCCCGACAAAGTCTGGCCCACGATATCAACAGGGCCAAGGTTTAGAAAACTCGTTGTGAAGAAACTCCCTGATTTTCATTAAAATTCCACAAGTCCTAAAGGAAAGGACTCCTCGTTGCTGCATCATCCCTAAGAGACAGAAACAACCTGTGATACTTGTGCCTTTTTACCAAGCTTAAGGTTGGGATGGTTTTCAAAACCTCACCCATCTTTCAAACATCTCCTTCGAATTCCAGGGCTTTGCAACCCTCTCCTTTTACCACCTGAACGTTTTAAAGGCTCAGTTCCGAACAGACATGATGTAAACAGCTTAATGGCAGCCCCATCTGCACTGGAGGACCGTGTGCGCAGGTGTGCACGTGTGTGTGGTGAAGTAAATCTACCACATCAGGTAGGTAGACGAGCAGGAAAGGACATTTGTTTTAGCTCTGAACTGAAGACATATTTGGGGCTTTATAATAGGATTTTCATCAACTGGAAACTAGGATAAAGGCATAAAAATATTTTTCTTTAGCACAGTAGGAAAACAAAAACTCTCAAGGCAAGCCCTAGATAAATGGTTTACTTGCAGCAGCTCTGACTATATCCTTAAAGTTCGGTTTCTCTTCTCTTCATTTCCACCTGTAAGCAGTCTGGACGGGTTCAACTTTAACCTCTTCATCAACATTTTCATACGAAATACATTGTCTCCAAAGCAGAATTTTTTTTTTTAATAATTTTCCATTTCTTTTTTTTTTTTTTTAAGATTTTATTTATTTATTTGAGACAGAGAGAATGAGAGACAGAGAGCATGAGAGGGGGGAGGGTCAGAGGGAGAAGCAGACTCCCTGCTGAGCAGGGAGCCTGATGTGGGACTCGATCCCGGGACTCCAGGATCATGACCTGAGCCGAAGGCAGTCGCTTAACCAACTGAGCCACCCAGGCGCCCTCCAAAGCAGAATTTTAAAACCTTTTTCCCCTTCAAGGCTATGGAACCTGACTAGGAGATGCCTGAAAAGCTGAATGGCCCCAAATCCAAAATGCGGACAACTGGGATCCAAAGAGGGAAAACTGCAGGACCTGACTTCTGCTCTCATATTTTATCAGCACATATAGTTAGATATATATTTCTATATATATTTTTTAATTTTTTTTAAAAAGATTTTATTTATTTATTTGAGAGAGAGAGTGAGTGTGTGGGAGGCAGAGGGAGAGTCTTAGGGAGACTGCGCTGAGCTCAGAGCCTGACATGGGGCTTGATCCCACGACCCCAAAACCATGACCTGAGCCGAAACCAAGAGTTGGACACTTAACCGACTGAGCCACCCATGTGCCCCTATATATATACTTTTAAAGGAATCCCCTGAGGTACTTGGAGTTGTACATAAAAGTTTTAAAAAAAAAAAAAAAAAAAAGGTTTTTTTCCTAATGCAAAAAAAGCTGGAGAAATGGGAAAAAAAATTCTTTATCATCAAAAGGATTTTCCCATGGCATTTAAAACATGCTAAATGATACCTATGTTTAAAAGACCTATAAAAACTCCTTCTCTCAAAACAATTTTTTTCTGATTCTTTTGGTCACCAGATGTCTCAGACCAAATGCCAAATGCCAAGGGAACTAAAGGTTCAAGCTCCACACCTAAAACCCATATAGCCATGTGGATCTTGATGAGGTCAAAGTGGAAAGTCCTTTAGCTAGATCATTAATACAGAAACAACCAGAAAGCTCCCATATAAAACATATGAATGCTCCCATGCACCACAAAATATTTTTTGCTGACAAATTATTTCTGGTAGAATCCGATCCCATAAGCTTTGAGATACAGACAAAGGGTAACAGCAACATTTGAGTATTCTAGTTTAATGAGACACATTTCATTACCAACTTGGGTTATAAAAATAGACTGGAATTTAATCAAAACTTGATGTTTAATATGTAATATCTGCTAGGTAATTTATGATTAAAAAAAGAGAGAGAGACTTTATCTGTAATCTCTATCTAATGAGGAACCTGATGGGTTCACTTTATCTCCCTGCTTTGCTGCCTCAGGAATTTTTTCAAAATCTGTAGTAACATGATTCTGTGTCTATTTGATCTACCTTAAGTCTATCTGTGGTATATATGTTAACAATCTCCAGTCAGTATTTTAGCTGATTTATAAAAAATGAAATGAAACAATTCCTAGTTTATATAATCCTAAAGTGGCCATTTCAATTAGGATGTAATGTTCCCATGGAGACTGCTGCTCATCAATCAGCTTAAGTCAGTTCTGAAAGGTACGCAGTTCATGGATGGACCCCTCTCTACTCAGAAAGACCCCCTGTAAGGCGAGGGAAGGGAGGGTGGTGGCCCACTGCTTTTCTGTCGTTAAGGTAATGTAAAGGTTGTAAAAATTACAGAGTCCTTTGCTTCTTCCATTCGTTGGGATTCGGGATCTATCATTCATATAGCTTGGAGATTCATCAGGTTAAAGGAAGGGCACTGCTGCCTTCTTTATAAAGTTGCATCCACCGGGGCGCCTGGGTGGCTCAGTCGGTTAAGCATCTGCCTTTGGCTCAGGTCATGGTCCCAGGGTCCTGGGATCGAGCCCCACATCAGGCTCCCTGCTCCGCGGGAAGCCTGCTTCTCCCTCTCCCACTCTCCCTGCTGTGTTCCCTCTCTGGCTGTGTCTCTCTCTGTCAAATAAATAAATAAAATCTTAAAAAAAAAAATTTCATCCACCAACATAACATGCTTTATTTCTCGATGCTACTACCTCAACTATTGTTCCTCCTCTGACTTACCCTGGAATATGACTGAATGATTGCCGCTCTACCAGCCGTTAGGAAAAGCCAGCAAGCCAATGACGGGCTGAGAACATCAATCCCCGTTCTCTCAGTTGCCCTGAACTCCCACTATTGTACCGTATACTGCACTGAAAGGTGAGGAGAGGCAGCGGGATGTGGTGAACAGGGGAGCAGACATCTTGACCCCTCCCCACTCCTTATCTCCATTTGGATAAACAGAGTGATGATTTGCTCAGATTCACCAATGCACATCCTTAATCCTGGAATGGGTTGCCCTAGCTGTTGCAGGTAACTTGCTTTTGGGTCATACTTGATGAAGAAATTTAGAAATGAAGAAAATTAAGTTTAGTAATAGTCTATGGCAAAGAAGGTACATTTGCTGGAAAAAGTTATGAAATCCATTCCAGAGCCAAATGTAAGTGATTGTCGAATTATCGAATTATCCACCTCAGAATTCAACCCCACCACATATCACCTCAAACGGTGTTGTAACACCAGTTTGCTCATATTAAAATAGGACCAGATTTGTCAATTGCCTAACATTTTGCATTCTTTTTGATCCACCCACTCAGCTTCTAGGAATTTATAATTCATACTTTAAGGAAAATTATACATATAATTGGAAGAAAACTAAAAACAATGCAAGGGTCCAACCACAGGTAACTGAATAAATTTTATAGATCCAGTTAATGGAATAATATGCAGTCATTAAAAATGATACTATCAAAGAGCATTTAATGATATGGGGGAAGTTTAATATACACTCAGTGTTGAAGGAAGTAAGCAAAAAATAAAAATTCCCTATGTTTTATATCTAAGTAATATAAATGACATAAACACAGTGAAGTATAGAAAAAACCTAGAAAGCTGTACAGCAGAATAACGGGGGCTATCTTTGACTGGTGGGACTAAGGATGAATTTTTTTTTTTAAGATTTTATTTATTTATAAAATGACAGAGAGAGAGACAGCGAGAAAGGCACCCCTAAATGTTTTCTTTTTATTTGTCTGTACATTCACAAATTCTCTGTGATAATGGTGAATTATTCTTAAAACAACAGAAAAATAGGGGCGCCTGGGTGGCTCAGTCGTTAAGCGTCTGCCTTCAGCTCAGGTTATGATCCCAGGGTCCTGGGATCAAGCCCCACATCAGGCTCCCTGCCCAGCAGGAAGCCTGCTTCTCCCTCTCCCACTCCCCCTGCTTGTGCTCCCTCTCTCGCTGTGTCTCTCTCTGTCAAATAAATAAATAAAATCTTAAAAAAAATCTGCTCATATAAATGATCTCTTTAAAAAAGAAAAGAAGGCAGAGGGATACTTGAATCCTTTACTCTAGGGAATAACAAAGAGTCAATCTTAATTACATAACCGAAGTTTCTAGCCACCTTAACTTCTAGAAAAGGACCAGGGCAGGTTGAAAGTGGTCACCGGGACTAGAACCGAAACCATAAGACTTCTAGCCCCCAGGAGCCTAACCTGGAGTTCCTCCTCAACTCTGAACCTCAAGGCAAGGTCTCCACACAAGTACCAGAACCACCTAGCACTGTGGAGACAGGACAGAAGCCACCTCCTCCCCAAAAACAGTAAGAATGTGTAGAGGGTAGGAATGCACAATGTCTTCATTTTGCACGAGAAATCAGCCTGGGACTCTATTAAAATACAGATTCCAAAACTTGCAGAGATTCAAAAAATGTGGGGCAGGCTCAAGAATCTGCTCTGTGGCCAGCAGTATGGTGGTTCTATTGCTGGTAACCGGCAGACCAGATCTAATATTTGGCCTTCCAATTCACAATCCAGACTGTTTCCTTGGGACCAAGCTGCTCTCAGGCTGTGAGCAGGTGTAATAACTACATTTTCTAGTTTCTGTATTTGAGGCTTGGACATCCCGGGCCTTGCTGACCCTGGCAGGGCCACCCTCCCAGAGTTAGCCAACTCCAAGAGATAATAAAGGACTCACCTGGGAGCAGGCCATTCCTATGCAAACCAAGCATGCAGAACCCGCCACAGGGCCCTCACCTCCTTAATCCAACTCCACACTCAGGGTCAATTATCCTTGTTCTAGTCACCCGGGGGGGGGGGGGGGGGTCAGATACCAGATAGCTAGGGACAGCCCCTATGCCCCAGAGCCTGCTGAAATTATTCCAACTAGCCCATCCAAAACCTGCTTCCCCTGCCTCGCCTGTTTCTTCACAAAGAAATCACAATAAAGGCTCCTGCCCCCATTTCCTGACTCCCTGTGCCTATGAACCAATCGTGGTGCTTCCCCAATGTGCCCCCATGGCCTCTCCCAAAAGCATGGTGAGTACAACAAGCTCTCCTTCCAGTGGCAGCCACTTCCTGATGTGTTGGCCTCACCACACCTGAATAATAGTAAAATCTCCATTTTAAAATTCTAAGCTGGAGGCGCCTGGGTGGCTCAGTCAGTTAAGCGTCTGCCTTCAGCTCAGGTCGTGATCCCGGGGTCCTGCGATCGAGTCCCACATCGGGCTCCCTGCTCAGCAGAGAGTCTGCTTCTCCCTCTCCTCCTGCCCTTCCCCACTGCTCATGCTCCCTCTCACACTCTCTCAAAGAAATAAATAAAATCTTTAAAAAAAACCCCAAAACTCTAGGCTGCCTTTTCTAGGAAGAAAAGCTCTTTCAGGTCACCGAGAGCAATAACAACACACAAAAGGGGGTGGCCGGGGACACCAAAGAATTATGAACATTCACCGATGGTTAAACACCAACGAAATGCTGGTAAAAAACATCTGTGGTTCACATATAAAAGTATTACAAAGGAAACTCTTAGAATATCCATTTTCACCTGACACCTACCTCACGGAGTGGGATGATGAGGCTACACAGGTTCTCCCCCTTGCTGGTAAAGCAGATGTAATTCGTGGACACAAACATCTGCCCCAAAATGTGCATTTTGTTGAATGGAGTCCAGAGAGTGCAGTCTGTGTGGCCGTCTAGTTTTTCATCTTTGGGCAGCCGGAAAAGTGCACGGTATCTCTCACTCTTTGCCCTGGCGTCGAGATCGCTGGAAGGCGATAACAGCGTCACCTCACGCAAGAGCAACGTTTCAAGAGCGTCTAAAGGATGCAGCAGGGGAGGTCCCCCGGCCCATCTCTCTGCGCCTCCATCCTGTCAGACTCATCCCCACCTTCTTGGCTTTCTGTTGGAGCTAACTCCAACCTATGACCCAGAAGCACAATATAATTATTTTAATATATTTAGGTCCCTTGGGCAGTCATTTTACAATCAGTATCTGTAAATGTTAAAGAATCTTAGGAAAACTAGGCCTGGATGGGAAACCCGCTCTTTTTCTAAAGGAATACAATAATTTCTAAAGAGATTATTACATTCACACTTCTCCAGAGCCACTTTGGAGGCCTTATCTCTTAAGAAAGATCTGATGAAAATGCAAACAAGCCTCATGAATCTGGCCATCACTGTCTGCCCTAAAAAGACAACAAAATTGCCTGAAACCCAGGAACAATCCACCTCTTGGACAACGAGAGTTTCCAACCTCAGCTCGGTTTTTGTTTTGTTTTGTTTTTTGTCCTTTTTCCTGTTTATCAAGTCAGTTGCTCAAACCTCTCCCCTCAAGCTCCTATGCCACCTCAGCCCCCGGGGTGGTTGAGTTTCTAGGAGCTCCCCCCCACCCATACCCTCCCTTTTACCTCCAACTTTCTTCCATTCTCACCCACTCTTACTTCCTTTCCATTTCAGAGGGAGAGGTATCAGCACACGCAAGCAACTTTTTCCATGCCCTATGAGATGTCATTTCTAAAATGACTGGTTTCCTTATAGCTTTAGCTCCGTGCTCCCTCCTTCTCTGCATCTCCCGTCACCACAAACCCTTCCCCTTCTATCCGATATTCAAATCTTCTACATTCTAAGAGCAATCCCTCCTTCTTTACTACTGAATTTCTTGAAAGAGCAGTCTACACTTGCCTATATCCCGTTCCTTGCCTTTCATTTGTGATTCAGTGCACCGCAGTAACACCATTCACTTTCAACCGCTCTACTGAAACACGCCTCAAATCCCCAGACATCTTAATTGCAGTGATCTCTTGTCAGGTTCCAAGTACCAGCTATATGCCAGGGATTTCCAATTCCATGTATGTTACCGGACCGATCTTCAATGTGATGCTCTGCAGACAACTCAACTCAACATGATCAAAACTGAGCTGGCACATCCCTTGGACATGCTCTCCCTCTCTCACTCCCCATCTCAGTTCCGGACAATTCCATGCATACATTCACACTTGAGAGCCTCACCTTTTTCCTCGCCGTCTCTCTAGCTCCAGTCCCACATCCAGACTTCCAGGCTTTTCTGCAGCCTCTCCTCATCACATCACTCACCACTTTCCAGACATTGATGGACTTAATCCCCTCTGCGCTTTTCCCTTGTGATTCCCGCATCATGTTATTCCCTCTGCCTGAAATATCCATCCTACTGAATCTGTATGGGTAACTTCTACTACCTCTTGAGAGTCCACTCCAAGCAGCATCCCCTGAGGGCCTTTCCCACCACCCTGCCCCATTTCCCCATAGCACCCGCCCATAGGCACCCCACCCCTAGGACCAGAAGAGTTCCCAGCACTTGGTGTCAGAGCTGGCCATGTCACTCACTGACCTTTGAGTGCTTCAGTCTTTTTCAGTTCTGCATCTATACCCAGAAAAGCGTTCAGAACCCTTGAAGAGGTTCAGAAAAAGTTACACTTCATAAATGAATGTAAGGGTTTCTTGTTTCTAAAGTGTGTAAGACTCTGTCTCTGTCACCTACCGTTTTAGAGCCGACACTTTTTTAGGAGACTTCTTTTTCAGTTTGGGCAAGGATCTGTCCTGTTCAAATCCCTCATTGTCTAAGAGTTGCCTCATGGCTATGTTAGCGAGCTGCTCCATTAACTTGAAGGTCTCATTGATGTTGAGAAATACAGAGAAGAAATGTTCACTGGACCTCGTGCTCACTTTGATCACATCAGGCAGAAGCAGCGTGGCGTTCTTCTCAAGCTGTGTGATGTCCACCCACCGGATCACCAGCTTGGCTGAGCACAGGGAACAAGCTGGTGAGCACCTGGCTCCTTAAAATCCCCAAAGGATCCTTCAGTCTCACAACCCAGCCCCCAGTTTCGCTGAACTCCTTGGAGTTTGCATGCCCCATATTTATTACTGTTTTGTTTGTTTCAGAGACAAATTCAGACCCCGTAAATTCTGAAGTCATCATTATTATGGATTGAAGTCCATGTCAACGACATTTATGATAGCTTTGGAGAACTTTTATTACTTAATAACCTTTTTTTTTTTAATAATGAAAATAATTGCCTTCACTTGTTCGGTAGTTAAAACAGAGTGTAGACCAAGTCATCACTACAGATCTATTTTTGGCATTTTGATGTGGTTTATGAGTTTGGGGCAAACTCTCAACAGACTTTCCCAAGCTTCCCTCTGAAATTCTAGACAACTCACCTTCCCTTCCCATAAGGAAAGAATAAAAGCAAAGGTGGTTAATACTGAGGTACATCCAACCCTGACGGGGGACCCTCCCCTTCCAGTAGCTGCAAGAGTAATAGTTGACGAGCTTCTCTTCCTCGGGCATCCCGAACAGCCTGTGGAATTTCACAATGGCTTCCTTAAACTTCTCTGTGTCATCATCTTCCTTCACATCATTGATCTTGTTATACTCTGCAATGATGCCCTACAGCAAGGAGAAAACGAGGCACACGATGAATATTAATAAGACTAGGGCTGTTTGGGGGCATCTGGGTGGCTCAGGCGTTAAGCGTCTGCCTTCAGCTCAGGTCATGATCCCAAGGTCCTGGGATTGAGCCCCACATTGGGCTCCCTGCTCCATGGGAAGCCTGCTTCTCCCTCTCCCACTCCCCCTGCTTATGTTCCTTCTCTTGCTGTGTCTCTCTCTGTCAAATAAATAAATAAAATCTTTAAAAAAAAAAAAGACTAGGGCTGCTTTTTTCTGCATGCTGTAAATGCTGGAAAGGAAAAAACCAATTTCTAATGCTAGAATTTTTTTTTAATTGATACATTATTTTTCAAGGGCAGCGCCCCAATTCTAAGCCTGTTACTGAGGAGCACTTGTGTACTAAAAGATCTTCAAATAACAATATTGATTTGATTATCTGTTTATTGGTGCTAATCATTTTAAGAAGTTCATTTAGAATGAAGCCCATGGTTTTATTCCACAAATGAGGAGATATAACGATTTCGCAAATTCTACTGCTTTTCTTAGCTCATCATGATAAAGTCACCCCAAAGGTCAGTTTCTGCTTTTCTCAAGATTATTACTTCATTAAGAGAACAGAGATGGCTGGCTTTCATGGAAACCAGAGGAGATCCATTTGGAACCGAGGCTAATCCAGGGATGAGCAGGCTTTGGTAGAGTGCTGCACTAGGGAACTTCAGACAACCACGAGGTTGCATGACAGCACTGGACCTCTGGGTAGGGAGAAGTAGCCAGTTCAGAAGAAGGATGGAAAAACCTTTCCCAGTTGGCAAATACACCTACAGCTTATGTGACATTTCAAAATTATCAATGCCTTTAGAGTGGGATCAAATACATATATATATACATATACATATACATACATATATATATATATACATATACATACATATATATATATATATATATATATATATGAAATGAATGAATAAATATAACTGACCGAGTGGGAAACCACTAGTAAGTAGTAGCAGTTGGGTTTCTAGGCAACCCCAATGGCCAATCAACTTAGTGTAAGCCTGGAGACCCTCACGTGGGCTAATACCTTTCCCCTGGACCACTTAGCAGGGCTCTGACCTAAAGTCAGAGTAAGGAGAATACTAGAAGGGAGTGATGTATAACAAAGCAAATGATACCCATGTTTTGAGTGGAAAAACATTCAAACGGCATTATTCCAGATCTACTAAATAGCATGCTTCTAGAATGCTCATCCAAGTTTAAAAAACAAGATATTTCTTTTTTTTATTATTTATTTATTTATTTATTTATTTATTTATTTATTTATTTGACAGAGAGACCGCGAGAGAGGGAACACAAGCAAGGGGAGTGGGAGGCTGAGCAGGGAGCCTGATGCGGGGCTCGATCCCAGGACCCCGGGATCATGACTTGAGCCGAAGGCAGACGCTTAACGACTGAGACACCCAGGCACCCAAAAACAAGATATTTCTAATATGAGAGAATTTATGAGGATACGGAACTAAGAAACAACACTCTGGAACACTCCAGGGCCTAGTACATAACATCAACAGACCAGGCCTTGCCAACTAATTTCAACAGTAAAGTCCCCATAGGGTTCAACTCCCAACTTCCCCACCTTTAAGGGAGAGGGTCCAGAAATGCAGAACTTTTCCTTAGTTTGCTTGTAATTTCTTAGCCAGGTGGATAATGGAACAAAGGGATGGCACGTCTCCTTCTTTTATGTTCTACAGGTTCTACATGACATAAAATGGGTTATCCTGGTTCCAGACAACAGCTTCACCTAACTGAAAAATTACTACAATCCAAATATTTGGGATGCCTAATATAAATTTAAACACACAAACGACATTGACACAGAATTCACAAAAAGGAAAACTAACTTAGCTAACATGAAAAAATGTTTAACCTCATAATCAAAGATAGAAAATTAAAACAGTATGATCCCATCTTTTACCTATTAAGCTTGGAAAACGATTTAAACCAACCAGAATACTGAAAAGTGGTATAATTGCACAGGGATTCTAATATGCTGACAATCTCTACTAAGTTCCATGAAAAATATGTAAACTAACTCAGTAATCAACATTTTGTAATTTGTAATCTATCCCAAAGGAATGAAACAAAAACTATAGGAGACCTTATATGAACAAGTGTTCACTGTATTGTATTACTCTTTGTGCCTGTCCGCGTTGGTCTAGAAGCTAAGGGACTTCTAGAAAGAGAGGAATGGTGAGGTCAATAGTGGAATTTATTCCATTATTAAAATAACTAAAAATTATATAACAATACCAGTCAAGGAAACAAAGACGTGATACAAAATTATATGCACAGTAAGACTACTATTATGATAAAATGCACTCCAGAAATCTAGAAAGAAATACACAAAATGTGATCTATGGGTTTGGATTATGGTTGCCTCTGTAGTTAATGATTACATTTATAATTTATAGAAGTTAATTAAATCTCAAAACAAATAAATTTGTTGGTTCCCTTCATTATTGGACAACTGGGAATGCTTAAAGCATTCATTTGCACATGAATGACATTCTTTCACACATAATTGCATTAATAGCAATTCCTTCCTCATAATTGGTTTCAGGGGAATTAAATGTGACATTTTTGGTATAATGGAAACAGTGAGAAGAATGGCTATTTGACATAATTGTCCTTGTTTTATTTTCTGGGTTTTTTTGTATGCTTGTTTTTGTTTTCCTCCTGGCTATTGTCACTTCTAAGCAATTTGTATCTATTGCCCAAAGACGGCACCATCTGAGGGAGGACTAGCAAAACCTAACTGGGGACGTCAGTAATGGCTCCTGCATGGGGACGAGGCCTCACGCCTATCCCCGCACCAGTCAGCTGCCCCCTGCAATACGGTCAAATGACTGTCAAATGAGGAACCTCACACTCTCTCTGTTTACATTACTTCCCAGAAATTCAGCCATTACTTCCCAGAAATTCAGACACGTGACTCAGAAATGAAATGAAGAAGTTATAAAATCAGATGGGTTTTATCAATAAAACAACTCTCAGTTATTTGAGAACACTTTTTTTGTTTGGAAGCTCTTCCCAACTTCAAACTGACCCTGCCCAACATCTTCCCTGCTCCCATTTTTACCCTCTTCACTACCTGTCTAGTTTCTTTAATTATGACCATGGAGTAAAACCTGAAATCAGCCATCCTGAAGCAGTGAAAAATATCCATCTTGAGGGGCAAAGGGTGGGAGAAAGGAAGAGGCTGATATATGTGCTTTTGTGCTGCTCAGCCCTCCCTAATTTTATGTGGTCCAGTTAAAATTCAGTTCTCTCCCTCAAAAATATCAGACCCTAAAAACCAATGATATTCCACTTCTTTTTCTGATTATAAAACTACTACTTGTTCCTGTAAAAGTTTAGTGAAAGAGAAGAAATTGGCCATTCTGTGTAATTTTAATGAGAAGTGAACTATCAGATCACTTCCTAGAATTCTTCCTTAACCTGGGGGTAAAGAAAGGCTTTCTAACGATGGCTAAAAATTTGGAAAGAATTCGTAATTTTGACTAAGTAAAACATTTAAATGTTCCATGGCAAAAACTATCATGAGCAAAGTCAAAAGACAAATGACAAACTTAGGGAAAATATCTATGATATATATTACCGATAAAAGGCTAATGGCCTTTATATAAAAGAACTTTTAAGAATCAAAGAAAAATAAGACCAAAAGTCCCATAGAAAAATAAGTGAAAGACATGAGCAGAGAATCTAGAGAGATATAAAAATGCCCATTAAACATTTAAAAAGATGTTCAACTTCACTCATAAGTGAGATAAATGCAAATTAAAACACTAAAATATTTTCCCATCAGATTGGCAAAAACTCAAAAGCTTGATAATCTGCTTTCTTGGTGAAGTTGTGGGAAAACAGGCATTCCCATACACGCCAGTGGGAATGTAAGCTGGTACAACTCCTGTGTGTGTGTTGGCGGGCCGGGGGGGGATTTGGCAATATGAAGTAAAATGACACATGCATTTACCCCTTGACTTGGCAGTACCACTTCTACCAGTTTATCTTAAAGATAGATCCCCACAATACAAACACACACACACACGTAGCCATGTATATTATTATAGGAATTATAATTGTATGTACAATTATAATTGTATATTATATGTTTGTGTGCATGTGTGTATGTGTGTGTATATATATTTATAATTGCAAAATATTGGAAACTACTTAAATGTCCAAGGGTAGAAGAGGGCTGATTTCTCTACAGTACATACACACATAATATGCACCTATTAAAAAGAATCAGGCACTAAATGCAATGTGGGATCCTGGATTGGATCATGGAATAAAAAAAGACATGAAGTGGAAAAACTGGTAAAATCCAAATAAAGTCTATAGTTAACAATATATTTTTTTTCTAAAGATTTATTTATTGGAGCGCCTGGGTGGCTGTTGGTTAAGTGTCTGTCATGATCCCAGGGTCCTGGGTTTGAGCCCCGCATCAGGCTCCTTGCTCGGCAGGAAGCTTGCTTCTCCCCTTACCTGCTGCTCCCCCTGCTTGTGCTCTCTCTTTCTCTCTGACAAATAAAGAAAATCTTAAAAAAAAAAAAAAAAGATTATCTATTTGAGAGAGAGTGAGTACGTGTGCAAGAAAGGGTGAGCAGGGGGAGGGTCAGAGGGAGAGGGAGACAATCTCAAGCAGACTCCACACTGAGTGTGGAGCTTGATGCGGGCTTGATCTCATGACCCATGAGATCATGACCTGAGCCAAAACCAAGCATTAGATGTTTAACTGACTGAGCCACCAGGGTGGCCCTGTAGTTAACAATATTGCATTAATGTTCATTTCTTAGTTTTGATAAATATACTATGGTTACAGAAGATATTAGTATTAATGGGAGCTGAGTGATATGGTCTATGGGAATTCTCTTTCCTATCTTTTATAGTTCTTCTGTAAATCTAAAAATTAATATTTCAAAAAAAAAACCAAACTACTAAAATGTTTTTTAAAAAATGAACACAACATGTGGATACTCTCTATGAACTGATATGAAGTATTACCCAAGAGTTATTGAGTGAAAAGAGCAAATGCAGAGGAGCATAAGTACATGAAGACTGAGGTATAAGAATTAGAGAAAAATAAGAAAAATACACATATCTGCCTCTTTTTACAAAAAGAAACACAAGAAGGATAGACCAGATAACAAGGAAGTTGGTTAACTACAAAAAGTTGGGGAGAACAGGGTAGCAAGGATGTAGAAGGGAGTAACACTTTGGGAAATTTAAACTTTTGGAAGCATGTTATTATTTTCTGCATGTAAAAAATAAAATTAAACTAACAATGCAGCAAAGAAGAAAGGGCCTGAAACAAAGCGAACTGAAACAAAGGGCTGATTCCAGGGCTGGGACAGAGAAATTACAAGATGAGTCTGGGACATGGGGACACCTGGGTGGCTCAGTGGGTTAAGCGTCTGCCTTCAGCTCAGGTCATGATCCCAGGGTCCTGGGATTGAGCCCCGCATCCGGCTCTCTGCTCAGCGGAGAATCTGCTTCTCCTTCTCCCTCTGCCTGCCACTCTGCCAACTTGTGCCCTCTCTTATCTTTCTGTCAAATAAATAAATAAAATATTTTTTAAAAAAAGAAAGAAAGAAAATCTCAAATTGTTTATTATTGGAAAAGGCAAAATTAGTCAGTCTACAGTGGAGAACCTGGGTAGGTAACACCTTGCTGGGTCTATCACCCATGAGGGGAGATATCATGTGCCTCCAGAAATGATACTCTTAAAAGGATGTAAGATTACTTATGAAGTGCTCCACCTGGGCATGCATAATCAGAATCAAATCCTAGGAAACATCGGACAAAACCCAAGACGAAAAAATGTCCCGTTAAAAAAAACAGAACCGCATACTTAAAAACATGATGTCATCGGGGCGTCTGGGTGGCTCAGTCATTAATCATCTGCCTTTGGCTCAGGTCATGATCCCAGGGTCCTGGGATCGAGCCCCGCATCAGGCTCCCTGCTCCACGGGAAGCCTGCTTCTCCCTCTCCCACTCCCCCTGCTTGTGTTCCCTCTCTCACTCTCTTTGTCTCTCTCTCTCTGTCAAAAAATAAATAAAATCTTTAAAAAAAACCAACAACAAACATGAATGTCATAAAAGACAAAGAAAGGCTATAGAAACGTTCTAGATTGAAGGAGACAAGAGATGAAAACCAATTCAAATGCTTCCCAGACTGGATCCTGCGCTGGACTGAAAGGGAAAAAACACCAGACAAGACTGGAATATGTGCCAAATATTAAAGTATAATGTTAATGTTAAATTTACTGAAGGTGATAACTGCAGTGTTATTATTTAACAGAATATTCTTAGAAATACACACTGAAGTATATGGGGGGAAATTCCACTCAAATAGAAAGTAAATGAGCACTCAAATGATAATGTAAATGGGGTAAAATGTTAACAATAAGAGAATATGCAAAAGGTCGACTACAGGCTCTTGTTTTTTCAACTTTTCTGTAAGTTTGAAATTGTTTCCAATTAAAAGTTAAAGCAAGGGCGCCTGGGTGGCTCAGTCGTTGAGTGTCTGCCTTCGGCTCAGGTCATGATCCACAGGGTCCTGGGATCGAGCCCCACATCGGGCTCCCTGCTCAGCGGGAAGCCTGCTTCTCCCTCTCCCACTCCCCCTGCTTGTGTTCCCTCTCTCGTTGTGTCTCTCTCTGTCAAATAACTAAATAAAACCTTTAAAGTAAATAAATAAATAAATAAATAAATAAATAAATAAATAAATAAAAGTTAAAGCAACACAAAGCAAACGACCCACTACCTGTATTTTTCCTCTCACGAATGTGGTGACATCATTCTCGTTTTCAAAGATGGAGAGTGTCTGCAGTAGATTCTGCTCAAGCCATTCCCAGTGTTCGGTGATTTCTTTTCTGGAACCGCCTGTATGAACAGTAAGATGATAAAAAAAATAATAAAATTTTGGGAATTTAAAAGATACTTAAACAGGTTCACTTCATCAGTGTCACTAAAGGAGACCACTGTCCCAACAGCTCTGCCTTTATTTTATTTATTTATTTTTTTTTAAAGATTTTATTTATTTATTTGACAGAGAAAGACACAGCGAGAGAGGGAACACAAACGGGGAGTGGGAGAGAGAGAAGCAGACTCCCCGCCGAGCAGGGAGCCCGATGCGGGACTCGATCCCGGGACTCCAGGATCATGACCTGAGCCGAAGGCAGTCGCTTAACCAACTGAGCCACCCAGGCGCCCCAACAGCTCTGCCTTTAAATGTTTTCTTCCCTTCAGATGAAACACAGAAGACACCTAAAGATAGGGAAACCTGAGAGTAAGCACTGATCAGGTGGGTTCAGAAACTCTCCTAACACTGTCTCCAGTAGAAGTTAGCAACATTTCTCCCACTCAGGTCTCTGGATTGGGACTTGAGCACAACCCTCTGCTTCTCTCCCTCCTAGAACCTGCACTGCACAGGGTAACCTAGATCTTGTTAGGATACTAGGTTACAGTTGTTAAGTTGCAATGATTTGAGAGCTTTCAGATGCCCCTGGAGGTTTGATGTAACCACCTCCTATAATGGGCAAAAATGATCCTCACTCACTTCAATTATGAATGAGATGTGAAAGGGGATGATCGCTGGAGAAGAGCTGCCTGGCTCTCGCAAGCACAGCTGCCTTGAAATGTAATGGGATGAGGTCATCCTCACAGCCTCCGAGCAAGTCACTGCACTTGGGTCAGGGGTGAGAAGCATTAAGTCACCTCGCCTGGCAAGCTCCACACTGAAACCACCCCAGCCTTGTAGCATATGTACCCGGCACTGCTCTCCGCTCACAACTGCAGGGTGTCACACGGAGGCGTGCCATCAGGATGTGGTTGTAAAGATACTGGGCTAAATTCCTTCCCCTTCCCCTTTTATTCTTGCTCTGGCATTGTTAATGATCTTGCAGATAACCATGTTTTATAAATCATTCATATACATATAGACAAATCGTATGCACTACTCATTCCAGAATTAAGGAATAATTTTCTGATTCCACTGGTTCAACCTCCAGGTATCTCCTCAGATTTCCAAGCTTTCTTTTCCTTGATTTCTTAACAGTGTCTTTTCTTCTCTTGGTCCTCTGTCACCAGCAATTCAAGGTAAGTCAGAATCTCACTCTGACTCCTGACAAAGAAGGGCGGGAGACACGAGTGTGTCTACAATTATACTCAGAACTGTAAGAGCGGGGCGCCTGGGTGGCTCAGGCGTTGTTAAGCATCTGCCTTTGGCTCAGGTCATGGTCCAGGGTCCTGGGATGGAGCCCCAGATCGGGCTCCCTGCTCAGCGGGAAGCCTGCTTCTCCCTCTCCCACTTCCCCTGCTTGTGTTCCCTCTCTCGCTGTGTCTGTCAAATAAAGAAATAAAATCTTAAAAAAAAAAAGAACTGTAAGAGCAGAACTAAAATCTCCTTGAGGTGAGGTAGGCTTGAGGGGTTTCAGAACCACTGTTTAAGGAAAGGAAAAACAAAACCAAACCCAAGTTCGTTTTCTTTTATTTTAAGACTAAACACCAAAACCGCCTACACGGAATACCGATGGAGAGGCTGAAAAGCAGATTTGTTAGTGGGGAGGCAGCCCTGCGAAAACACGAAAGAACAGATTGCAGCTCTTTTGGGGCATTACCCATGGCCTACTTATTTGGGTAAAGGCAACTACGATGTCACGGAGAGAGCTAGAACTCAGGACACCTGGGTCCCCCTCCCTCTGCCACTAGCCAGTTGGGTGGCTTTAGACAATTTGTTTAATCTGTAAAATGGAGATGAATGAAACATACACACACACACAAACACACACAACAAACCCTTACCCATCTCAGAGCAACGCTATAAAAATCCCAAGGAATCATGTCCTCAGAGATAATTTGGAAAAGAGGAAATATTTTTCAGATGCAAAGAACAATGTCCATTTGAAATATTTAGGAGAATGAGTCATTTTGGAGTTTACCAGAGGGCTTTAAAATATTATACACTTTAAATTTTTAAATAGTTACTGGAAAAAAATTTTTTTAAAAAGATTTTATTTATTTGAGAGAGAGCAAGCAAGTGTGAGTGGGGGTGGGGCAGAGGGTGAGGAAGAAGCAGACTCCTTGCGGAGCAGGGAGCCTGACTCAGGGCTCGATCCCAGGACCCCAAGATCATGACCTGAGCCGAAGGCAGACGCTTAACCGACTGAGCCACCCACGCGCCCCAGTTGCTGGAAAAATTTCTAAAGTATACAACGCCCTTCCTTGTCTGTAAACAGGTCCCTACTATCACCAGCTGTGACTGGCTGTGATAGATAGAGCCCTGTTAATGCCTGCCATGAGCCCTCCACCCCGGCCACCCGTGCTTGCTGGCCTCTCAGATGTGTGCACCTCAGGACAAAGGCACCCCTGGAGACCCACGGGCCTGCTGAGCTTCTGCAGACCTGCCGGGCACAATTCTCAGCGTCTGTCTGATCTTGTCTTCTGCCCCTGCCTATGTTGATTGCAGATGTGCCTTCCAGAGGCTGGTTTTCACACGGTCAGGCTACTGGCTGCTATCTCACCATGCTCTGCCCTTGACCAGGTAGTCACTCGAGGTACTGGACTTTGAGTTCCTGTTACATTGGCTCTGGAATCCAACCTCAGCTCAACCTCACTAATCCTCAATTATCCTGAATAGAAAAGTCCACCAGCTACAAGACCTAGGATAGAACAGGTGTGCTTTCAGCTTTGCACATGTTGCCTTCAAAGTGTTCTTTCTGTCCCTCTGAAACAAATAATACATTATATGTTAAAAAAAAAAAAAAAAAAAGAAGAAGAAGAAGATAGCAGGAGGGGAAGAATGAAGGGGGGAGATCGGAGGGGGAGATGAACCATGAGAGATGATGGACTCTGAGAAACAAACTGAGGGTTCTAGAGGGGAGGGGGGTGGGAGGATGGGTTAGCCTGGTGGTGGGTATTGAGGAGGGCACGTTCTGCATGGAGCACTGGGTGTTATACGCAAACGATGAATCATGGAACACTACATCAAAAACTAATGATGTAATGTACGGTGATTAACATAACATAATAAAAAAAAAGTGTTCTTTCTGTACATATTCACGTAAGCACATCCACCCACCCACACACGCAGGGTAAAAATGGTGTATATGCATGCATATACTCATTCAACAAACATTTACTCATACTTCCAATTGTAATGGATAGAATACAAAGACATTATGGCTAATTCCCAACTTTTTCTTTTAAATATATACTTTTGAAGATTTTATTTATTCATTTTTAGACAGAGAGAGAGAGCACAGGGGGCAGAAGAGAGGCAGAAGGAGAGGAAGAGGAAGAGGAGAGAGTGGAGCCCGACACATAGGACTCCATCCCATGACCCCGAGATCATGACCTAAGACAAAATCAATTGGATGTAACCAACTCCACCACCCAGGCGCCCCTCCCATCTTTAAGTAGGCCAGCCGAGCACTCTTGTACCGAATTTCAGATTTACTATAAACACTGTTTCCCCACCTCCTGCCTTCTCTGCTGTCCCAGGACCTGCTGTGTCCCACCCCGTTGCACTGTCCATCATTTCCATGATCTCTATCTCCTACCACCTAACACCATTTGCACCACTGGCTCTTCTACTTCTTGCTGCCCAGAATGTAAATCCCCACATTTCTATCTTCTATTGCTACCACTGCCCCCCACTGATGCTGCTAGTGTGGTTTCCATTCAGCTCTCCATCTCCTGTTGCTTCTGCCATACTTCTGAGGGTCACATAAAAAGACTAGGCTTCTAGAGCTATCCTGAGCCACTCACTGCTCCCACGTATAGGAAAGGAGCCGATACGGCATGTCTCCACAGCTTTAGGTCTTGCAACCCTTTCAGCGTACCCGGTGCCTTGGGCCTACTTCTGTACTACCAAACCGGTTTTGGAGGTTTCTTCTGGCTCTATCTACATCTAAGATATCAAAGTTCCAGAAGACTGAACTCTAGATAAGGAAGGACTTTGTGTACCATTATATGAAACCATTATCACCATATTTGAGAAGAGAAAAAAGACACAAACGCCATCAGCCAATGGTAGTTTCAGGAATTACCTATGGATACTTACCTATACCCAACAATACTTTCTAGGGCAAGTAATGAAATGTACCTTCTACGACAAAAACACCACATTCTCTGAACACTTTCCTAAATGTTCCAGGTTCTGGGGACTAGAGGTATGATCAATACCGACAAAGCAGAGCTAGATTCCCTGACCCAGCAGACAAGACAAATTCTGAAGATGCCACTCTTGTAAAAATTATTTGTGAAGTCACGTGTCCATTTCTGTACACTTCTCACTCCAGACCAAAGAGTCCACATTACCTCTCAGAGATCACAGAGCAAATGTCCTACTGTTTGAGACCCACTGTTGCTTTGCTGGACCACTCTTCAGGAATGAGCTAAACTCCAAAGGAAAAATGTTGGAATCCTAACTGTTCCTTATAAATAGCTCTTTCCTTTCTTAAGACACTAAATACAAGTGCTGCAATATTTAAGATCTTGGAAGTTTTCTTTGGTTATTTTTTAAGGTGAGGTAACATGGAGCTCTTGTGCTGTGAATAGGGACTGGTTTATTTACTCAGCAGTTTTTTTGTTTTGTTTTTTTAAGATTTTATTTATTTATTTGACAGAGAGACACAGCGAGAGAGGGAACACAAGCAGGGGGAGTGGGAGAGGGAGAAGCAGGCTTCCCGCTGAGCGGGGACGCCGATGTGGGGCTCGATCCCAGGACACCAGGATCAGGACCTGAGCCGAAGGCAGCCGCTTAACGGCGCCCCCACCCAGCAGTTTGAACAGAAGGTGTTAGATGCTCAGAACAAGAAAGGAAGGGCTTGGCTGTCCATTTTCTGGAAAGGCTTCATTTACAGAGATACAGCAGGAAAAACAAGCTGACCTAACTGTGCAATCAGCTGGCACAACAAAGAAAGCCAGTCTTGGGAAAGAGAATCCTCCAGAAAATCCAAGTTAATCCAGGTTAAAGCATTCTGCTGTGGTAAAAACTAGATCAACACCTGATGGGCTTAAGGTTACTTAGAAATTAATTTTAGAAAAATGGGAATCTTTTATCTTTCGGAGTGGTGGTTTTTGTTTTGTTTTGAAGAATACTAGCCACAGGCTCTGTGCATATATCTAGGCAAAATTTGAACATTCTTTAAGATGATGAAAAATTCAAAATCATCCTAGTCTAATTTCTCATCTAGCTTTAAATGTATCTTAAAGTACATAAAGGCTGCTTGAAATAAAAAGGAAGAAGCATTAAGATGGAACCATGATTTGATTCTATCATATCTGGCCTCTGAGGATTAAGCACAAAGGCTTACAGCCCTACTGATAGATGATCAGCAGATATTTCTTTGTGATGCATGATTACCTAGCTCCAAACCTATACTTAAGGATGAATACCTACCATTTACATGGGCATGGATGGAACAGGAGGGGATTATGCTAAGTGAAATAAGTCAATCAGAGAACGACTGGTTTCACTCACATGTGGAATATAAGAAACAGTGCAGAGGATCATAGGGGAAGGGAGGGAAAACTGACTGGGAAGAAATCAGGGAGGGAGCCAAACCATGAGAGACTCTTGAATCTGAAAAACAAGGAAGAGGAGGTGGGTGGGGGGATGGGGCAACTGGGTGATGGGCATTAAGGAGGGTACGTGATGTGATGAGCCCTGGGTATCATATGCAACTGATGAGTTATTGAACATTACATCTGAAACTAATGATGTACTGTATGTTGGCTAGCTTTTTTTTTTAAAAAAAGGATGTTATTTAGAAAAACAAAACAAAAACCCAAAAAACAAAACCTACTTGAGCGCAATAAGTATGACTAGAGGTTAGATTACTTGGAATAAGAAGAAGCCTGGTTATCAGGCAGACAATATCACATCATAGAACAGAACACGGGCTTTGATGTCAAAAAAAGTACAGCTGGTTTCAAAAGTACACATACTGACTCTGTAATCGTAGGTAAGTTCATTTCTTTGTGCTTCGAATGCCTCATCTTTAATATGTAGGTAACAACACCTGCCACACTGGATTGTGCTGGGGATTAAAGAAGATTATACACACATGTGAAGTCCTGAGCACAGGTCTAGAGTATATAAAGCACTAAATAAACAGTTACTTTTGCTATTACCATCGCAAGCAATAGACAAAGATCTCATCTTGACTTACGACGCTGGAGGTATTTCTAACTTCTGATGTCAGGGCGCTGAAACATCGGCTGGTTAACCCTTGCCTGACTAACATGCATTCAGCAGAAATCTCTCTGGCCATGGCATCATTATGTTTGTACTGCTAAGTGTACATATTACTGGAGTAAGGCGTGCATAGAACAATTCCTTGTGTAACTACTGTTAAGCTTCTTACATAACTGCTTAAATCTCTTATGGGCCATAACAATATGCTCATAGCTTTATAACCACTTTTTTTTTTTAAGATTTTATTTATTTATTTGTCAGAGAGAGGGAACACAAGCAGGGGGAGCAGAGGCAGATGGAGAAGCAGGCTCCCCGATGAGCAGGGAGCCCGATGCGGGGCTCGATCCCAGAATCCTGGGATCATGACCTGAGCTGAAGGCACCCAGGCGTCCCGCTTTATAACCACTTTGAGAAAAGAGAAGCCCAGGTAACTCATCCAGCCTTGACTGTAAGATTCCTACAGTCCTGGATGTGGTTGATGTCCTTATTTTAATTTCACTTAAGTGCCAAGGTCTTTTTCCCACTCTGATGGGGAGAAAGTAAATGGCTATCTTTCTGGAAGGCAATCAAGCTAGGGACACTAAAAGCCTTACAGATATGTATATTTTTGACTCAGCATATCTATTTCTATAAATTTATCCTCAAGTGATAATTAAAGGAATGTGAAAAGATTTTTTTTTCAGAGGGTATTGATTAAGGTTGTTCAAAATGCAATTAACATGAGGGGAAAAAAGACTCATGTTTCCGATAATAATGTATCAGATAAATTATGTTACACACACAATAAAATATTATCTACTCATTAAAACATGTCAGAAATAGGTTTTATTGACATGGAAATGACATATGACATATACATGAAATGACATATGACATATCATGACATATGGCATATACGTGTGTGTGTGTGTGTGTGTGTATACAAAGTCTTTTGTATACAAAGTCTAAAAGGTGATTTGGAGGGGCCCCTGGGTTGCTCAGTCAGTTAAGTGTCTGACTCTTGGTTTTGGCTCAGGTTGTGATCTCAGGGTCTTAAGATCGAGCCCCATGTAGGGCTTCGAACTCAGCGAGGAGTCTGCTAAAGTTTCTTTCTCCCTCTCCCTCTGCCACCCTCCACACTCGTACGCTCCTTCTCTCTTTCTCTAAAATAAATAAATAAATCTTTTAAAAAATATAAAAAATAAATAAAAGGTGATCTGGAGTGTGGTATTGTTTTTAAATTTTATTCTTTTTGCTTATCTTTATTTTCTAATTTTCTGCAATGAACATGTATTACTTAAAGAAAAAAAACAAGTTTTTTTTTTTTAAGATTTATTTATTTATTCTAGAGAGAGAGAGAGAGCACAAGCAGGAGGGGCAGAGGGAGAGGAAAAGAGAATCCCAAGCAGACTCCCTGCTGAGCGCAGAGCCTGACATGGGGCTAGACCCCACAACCCTGAGACCATGACCCAAGCCCAAATCAAGAGTTGGATGCCTGACTGCGCCCCCCAGGCACCCCACAAGTTGTTTTAAGCTGCTGTGTTCCCAAAGATGCAAGAATAGTTTTTGAGATACCCGGACCAAGAAAAGATGATAAAATGCCAACTTCCACATTACATGTATTTCATGTGGATGGCAACTAAATTATCCCACATATTCTCTCTCTATTGTACAGAAATGGCAGGAGCAGAACCAACTAGCAATCTTTAATTAAACTCTGGGTCTTACCAGCTGCTGACTACAAGAATGCTTAATCATAAAGGCCAGTATGGTTCTACTCAAAAAGTACTGGGCTAGGAAGAGGGAGACCTAAGAATTAGGTCTCAGCTCTGCACTAACTAGCTACAACTAGGATTGTGAACTTGGGCAACTCACCTTGCCTCTGCATCCTACTAAAATAAAACCGTTAGGCAAGATGGTAGCTAAAATAGCTTTCAGTTCTGAAAACGAATGAGCATCTAGGCCCAGATGAAATTCTGGGATGGTAAAGAAAAGAGAAACTAAATCAACAGGCAACCACATCAAGGCACCATGCAGGGCTGTGTCATCAGTGAAGTGCCCATCAAACACACATTTCCTTTATCAGTCCTGCTGAAAAGTCAGATCCAGAGGGAATTGTCATCATCTCCTTCTTTCTATTTATTGCTCTTCTCGGTGGTCCCAGAGCTCCTCTGTAGACCACGTCCTTGGAGTTACCATCATTTTTATGTGTCTATATTCTCACTGAGGCTGTATAACCCTTCTTACTGTTAGAACCTTCTAGCTCTTCTAATGGGGAGAGCCAAATGGGTTGCCTTCTACTGAAATCCACTGAAGGCCAAGGAGGGCAGAGGACTGGGCTCTCTCCTGCCTCTGGAGCACCAAGTACAAAACATCTGCTGCTGAGGGAAGACCTGTAGCTGTTTAGCTTCCTAATGAGAGCCTCAGATGAAAAATAGTCAACTGACTGCTGGGGAGAGGGGGAGACTGTCAGAATATAATGAGCTCAACAAAGCTGGCTAGACAAATTCCTATGGTACTGCTTCCTTTATGTCCGTAAGAGATGGCAAAAGGTGTAATTTACTGCACAAACCACTGAGCAAAATGCAATTCAGCAGGCTAGAATTGATGGCACAATGGAGTATCAACTGAAGAGAAAGGTGGTCTGGATGCCTGGGTGGCTCAGTCGGTTAAGCTTCTGCCTTCAGCTCAGGTCATGATCCCAGGGTCCTGGGATCGAGCCCCGCATTGGGCTCCTTGCTCAGCGGGGAGCCTGCGTCTCCCTCTCCCTCTGCCCCTCCCCTCTGCTCATGCTCCCTTCTCTCTCTCTCTCTCTCAAATAAATATTTAAAAAAAGAAGAAGAAGATTAGAAGCAGCTTATGAAAATAATGTTTCACCAAATAACTCTTGCTTTTTTTCCACCCTTCTTTCTATATGGTTCATATTATTGCCAAGCGCCAGGTGACTGACTGCTACGTTGGGAGTAAGCGAGACTCTGCAAAAGACTCGCTGTGACTCAAGTCTAAGGCAAGTCAAACGACTAGGATTTACCCCTGCTCTTCTACAGAAAGTGGTCTCTTGAAGACACTGATGGTTGATGCTCCCTTGAATCCCACTTACACGTTGCAGATTCACGACATGCATGGCGTACAGCAACGTTTTGCAATCCTGTGGATTCTACAGGGCAGTGAGCTAGACTCACCTGGTTTTCTGCTGACACTTCTCTTACAGCAAAGATTCATGAAAAGTCAAGCAAATTAAAAAGCTCTTGACACGCTGTCCCACCAAATACCAACTTCGTAGTTTATAAAAAAAAAAAAACAAACATTAAAATGACAAACCAAAAGGTCAGCATATCAGAGAAATCTGAAAGCTGACAGCTTCCGCTCTTAAAATCCTCTCCTGAAAGGGAGCCAGCAATTTGGGTTTTAAATGGAAATCGATAAGAAGGACTAATGGTGAATGGGACTTTCACGCTGGTTGTCACTTCCGTGGAGTCTTAAACAAGGAAATTCTGGAGGTATCTCTATGGGTAATCAATATATACAAAAGCTAAAGCTGTTCTGGGCTTATTATAATGAGATCATGCAGTTGTGACAGGCATTATTTACTGGGAAAATGAAAGTACACCTCTTTGTGGTATAAAGTATGCCATCAGCATGTACTGCCTCGTGTTCCTTAGTGTTGGTTTGGCAAATAATCCAGGAATAATTCAGCTTTGTAACTCTGGGCTCTTTCCTACACGAGCATTCACAAGAGCATCTGCTTCAGAGAATGGCAAAGCCTCAGAAACTGAGAGGAGTAGTGATGTCAGGTCACAGGGAAAGAAGAAAAGCTTAGGGCTGAGCCGGCAGGAAAAGAAGAGTCACAGAGGCACAAACCAGAAGCTCCCCTCAGTGTAAATGCACACTGCCTGGCAAGTCCAGGTGCCTAGAACTGCTGTAAGGAGAGAAAGGAGAGCTCTAAGGAGCTCCAGGCTCCACAGGATCTCAAAAGCCTCCGGACACAAGTGGTAGGCAGGCTGGAAGGTGAGAGAGAATGTGTCAGAGTGTCCTTTCCACACCCTTGTTAAGTGGCCCTGCCGGCTTTCTAATTCTCTTTCTTTTTACTTCGTCACTTGCTGACTACAATGTCTATTTTAACACATTCTAGAATGTTTGCCGACTAAATGTGACGCATTCCCACCAACCACCTCAGGACACTTCCCCCTAGACAGGAGCTACTGGGTCCTTCCTCTGTGTATTGAATGACGGCTTAGAGGAGCCTGGGTGGCTCGGTAAGCCTGTCTTCTTCAGGGTCCCAGCTTCCCTCTTCCTGTAGCCTTGATCTCCTTCCTCTCACTCCAATCCCCACCCTTCACTCCCAGGTGGTTTTCTCCATGCCCTGCACCCTGATGCCATGCCTTCATTCACCAGAATGCATAAATGACTGATATATTCCATCATTTCTCATGGGCCTGTTTGCATCTAAACCAGAATAACTCGAAAGGGATCCAACACTACAATGCTAGAATTTCAGGTACCATTAAATCCTTGAGGGAGCATTCCGAGGGCACCAGGGCCTTCCAGCAGCTGGAAATCACACCCAGATAACCTCTCCTACTGTGTAAAAGCCCAGCTGAGATTCTTGCATTTAGTTGGGCACCCTGCAATCACCTGGCCCTGTGTGGTACTGGTTCACACTGGGTTATAATTGAATATTTACTTCTGTTCTCAAGAGCAGAGACCGGATCTAATTACCATTATATCTTTAGATCCTAGCACAGCACTTCCTACTGAGTGGAGATCAACTTAAAGACTGAGCAAAGTCAACTCAAAGAGCTCCCAATGGCCAAAGCTAGAATGATTTGAGGAACAAAATAAAGTAGCACTGGACTCTCCAAAGTATAAAATCAATATGCATGATTCCATACTGATAAAAATAATTGAATAAATTAAAACTCCCCACTCCTTAAGGGTGGGCTGTGGTATAGTGACCTCCAGAGAGTGAACAGCATGGCAAGGGACAGAAAAGAATAACAGTGGAGAAACCCAAAAAATACTACTTCAGCTGGATGACTGAGGAAAACCTCATCAGTCATAAATTAACAATATGTACCCTTGCTTGACATAATGTGATAAAAATAGCACTTTATCTCTGTGATCTCCCTCAACAAAAATCCATCACCTTAGCCTAAACATGAGAAAAACATCAAATTGCAATAGAGGGAAGTTCTACAATATACTTGACTAGTATCCTTCAAAACCAGCAGGGTCATCCAAAACAAGGAAAGCCTGAGAAACTTCCACAGCCAAGAGCCTAAAGAGACATGATAACTAAATATAATATAGTATCCTGGATAGGGTCTTGGAACAGAAAAAGGACATTAGGTGAAATCTAAATAAACTATGGCTTTGGGCGCCGGGGTGGCTCAGTCATTAAGCATCTGCCTTTAGCTCAGGTCATGATCCCAGGACCCTGGGATCGAGCCCCGCTTCGGGCTCCCTGTTCAGCAGGAAGCCTGCTTCTCCCTCTCCCACCCTCCCTGTTTGTGTTCCCTCTCTTGCTGTGTCTTTCTCTGTCAAATAAATAAATAAAATCTTAAAAATAAAATAAAATAAAATAAACAAACTATGGCTTTTGTTTAGTAATAGTGTATCAAGAGGCGCCTGGGTGGCTCAGATGGTTAAGCATCTGCCTTTGGCTCAGGTCATGATCCCAGGGTCCTGGGGCTGAGCCCCAAGTCGGGCTCCCTACTTGGTGGGGGAACTGTTTCTCCCTCTCCCTCTGCCTGCCACTACCCCTGCTTGTGCTCTGTCAAATAAATAAATAAAATCTTAAAAAAAAAGAGTAATAGTGTATCATTATGGGTTCATTAACTAAAACAAATGTACCATACTAAGATGTTAATAATAAGGGAAACTATGTATGTGGAGGGCAGATGGGAGCTCTCTGAACTCTCTGATCTAAGACTGTTCTAAAAAATAAAGTCTATTAATAATAATAAAAAAAATCGGGCGCCTGGGTGGCTCAGTTGATTAAGCGACTGCCTTCAGCTCAGGTCATGATCCTGGAGTCCCGGGATCGAGTCCCACATTGGGCTCCCTGCTCAGCGGGGGGTCTGCTTCCCCCTCTGCCCTCTTCCCTCTCGTGCTCTCTGTCTCTCATTCTCTCTCCCTCAAATAAATAAATAAAATCTTAAAAAATAATAATAATAATAATAAAAATCAAGTGGAGGTAAAAAAAAAAAAATGAAAAAAAAATTAAGTGCTCAGTGCCCTTGCTTTTCCTATGGTTATTTGCAAAGCCACATGCAAACAAATAACTAAAAAAATCTTGGCCAGGGCGCCTGGGTGGCTCAGTCATTAAGCATCTGCCTTCGGCTCAGGTCATGATCCCAGGGTCCTGGGATTGAGCCCTGCATCAGGCTCTCTGCTGGGTGGGAAGCCTGCTCCTCCCTCTCCTACTCCCCCCTGCTTGTGTTCCCTCTCTCGCTGTGTCTCTCTGTCAAATAAATAAATAAAATCTTAAAAAAAAAAAAAAATCTTGGCCACTTTGGATTAAAAATTATTTTCTTTTTTTTTCAAGATTTTACTTATTTATTTGATAGAGAGATAGAGAGAGTGCACAAGTAGGCAGAGCAGCAGGCAGACCTTCAGCTCAGGTCAGGACCCATGACCTGAGCCGAAGGCAGCCACTTAACCAACTACCACCCAGGCGCCCCTAGATTAAAAATTCTTGTGAGAGATCCAATAATGGCAGGGCTGCTGACCACCATTTTAAACACAGGACATTATTATAGATTATGATCAGGGGAAAAAAAAAATCCCTACTCAAGTAGGAAGTACTGTGCTCAGATATGTATTGCTGAGTGCACACAAGTAGTCTCCATGTTCCTCTTCATTTCCCAGCTGCCCATGGAGTTAAGCTGGGGTCATGCGACTGGTTCTAGGCAACACAGTGTGAGTGGAAGTGGGGTGTGACACGTCCCGCCCAGGGAGTTAAATGTGGGTGTGCCTCTATCTCCCATTTTTCCCTTCTAAGTCATCCTCCCATGGAGGCTTCGTGTCATTACAGTTGGAGAAGGCCACGGGATCCAAAGGAGACTTTGCCAGAGTGAGAATGGGGTAGACAAAGGAGCCATTAAGATTTGGAGTTTACCTGCTGAAGTGGCTATGCTTAATTACTCTAAAATACCAAGTGATTGTATTCCCAAATAAAGGGTCCTTCCCTTCTGGCAGAAAGTTGTTAATCACCAGATTTCTCCATATTTCTAAATATTGCTACTTACCACAGGCGATGGTCCAATAGACCAAAGAGTCTGGAGTCTGGTAAAGGATTCGGTAAGGAGCCACCCGGGCACTGGAGTCCAGCACAACATCAAGGGTACCCACGAGAAGGCCTGAGGGTGGAGAAGAGAGAAGAATGCTTAAGGGTCTCCCCAGTGCTTCCCCCAAATTCCCAGAGGCAGTGTCAACATACTCTTTCTGTTAGACCTCCCAATGCTCTTCCCCTCCAACCCTTCTCGACAGCCCCTCTCTTGTTGCACCCCACCTTGGCAAAGTCTTCATCTTAAACAGTCTGATGCTGACTCTACATTACTTTTTCCAATAACCTCCAAGAGAAACTGCCTAAGTTGGAAGGCAGTCTGCTGGTGTCAAAACTAATGGGAGGCTGACAAAGCTGGGAGCTCGGTCCCTGGCAAATGCCCGTACTTACAAATGCCTATTTAAAATAAAAATAAGTAGGGGCGTCTGGGTGGCTCAGTCGTTAAGCGTCTGCCTTGGCTCAGGTCATGATCCCAGGGTCCTGGGATCGAGCCCCACATCGGGCTCCCTGCTCTGCGGGAAGCCTGCTTCTCCGTCTCCCACTCCCCCTGCTTGTGCTCCCTCTCTCGCTGGGTCTCTCTCTGTCAAAATAAAATAAAAAATAAAAATCTTTAAAAAAATAAAATAAAATAAAATAAAATAAAATAAAAATAAGTAGGGTATTAAGCACTTATGTGTTGGTGTCTCTGCTTTATCTACATTATGCCCAGTGTGCATTATGTCTTCCCCCTTTTCACCGAAGAAACAAATCCTTAATTTGAGTAACTTGTCAAGGCCTGGAAGCAGTCATGTCTATCTGAGTCAGTGTGCCAGGCTGGCCTACATATTATTTTAATCTGTCCCACTTTTCTTTGTATTGGAAAAGTATAGGTTAGCTCAGCAAACATCAAGTAAGTACCTACTGTGGGCAAGGCAAACCCGGCAGGCACAAAACAGTAAGACAGAGTCCTTAAGGTATGTATAATCTAGTAGGGGAGAAGGCAAAGCAGTGATTTTCACACTTGTTTAGGAGTGAACAAGGGCTGTGAAACAAGCATTTCCCCACCTCAGTGGCAGAGTCCTTTAGCATTTGTCACATCAGTCATTAAAACCAGAGATGGCTGGAGATGACTGCCCTCCTCAATGATGCAGTAACTAGGCTGAGGGTCAGGAAAGGCATTGGGGTAGCATACGGTGGCATTCTGTGGGACAGGAACCTCACTGATCTGTCCAGACCCCAGGGGGAAACTCGCCCATGTCATCCAAGTCCAGGATGCCTGAACAGTCAGCAAATGAATTTACCTATTTATTCATGAGAAATGCAAATACTCAGTGCACCAATGCTCACTTAAGAAGAGGCAGCGTCTTCTCTTTCCAGGAGTGCAAATCTATCTTATAACCACCATTCCTTCAACATCCCCACCTCCTGGAAAGTGTGCCTCCTTTATCTATCCCAACCTGGGATTAGGCACCGGACATTTTCTTCATTATTCTAATTAACATGGACACACAGACACACAAATTCCACAAAGTCAAATAAACTAGATCCCTTACTTGACAGGATGAATCCAAAAGATCCCCATAAAGTAAATGCCCAGAATTATTCCAAAAGTTGGATGGAAATCAGCACAGAGTGGGATTTGGACTCAGAAGAACCAATTAGGAACTCTGGATAGTTTTCATCTTAGGGCAAGGCATCTTATTTTCAATGCCTTGGTTTTCTCAAGGATAAAATGGAAGACAACATCACAGTTACGAGATTGTTCTTGTAATAAGACGGAATATAATAGGATTTAAGGGCAACAGGCTGAGTGGAATAAGAGGTTAAGAAACCAGTCTGGAACTTGCCAAGACACTCTTTTATTTAATTTGACTTCTACTTAGACGGCATGTCTATTAAAAATGGCTTTGGGATACTACTGATAAGTGCTTGAGGCTGACGTGGGGAGGCGAAAGGTCCCCAGGCTCCCTTGCTCTGCTCCTGCTGAAAATAAGCAGCATACTGGGGACCACGAAGCTCAGTGCCTGGCTCAAAGCAGGATTTTCATGAAGTTCTGCTGAATCTGAACCGTAAGTTCTTCTGAAACTGTCACCACTAGTATCTCCTGACATGTTGTCTTGGAACAATGTCTTGAGGTTTGGTTCCCACCATATCACCACATGGAATACCTTGATGTGCACGATACCAATGAAATTCACTTCCTTCTGCTCTGGCAGCCTGGGGTCATAGAAAGAGCTGTATCGCTGAGTCACCTAGTGTTCAGACGAGCTCAGTTCTGGCTCTGACTCTGTTATAAGCAGTTCTGTGGTGTGGACATGCCACTTAACTTCTCGTTGCTTTGACTGGCTCAGTTGCAAAGTGATCATAATAGCACTTGCCTTCCTGAACCAGGGTTATTAATCAAAAAGCCTACGGGAAGTTAACCATGGGCAAGTCCTACAGTTGTCCTTGGTCTTTGTCCAAGGACAGGAACCCATTTAGGTTCACTCCAAACCACAGTGACCATAGCCGACCTGAACACACCAGGAAAAACAAACTTTCACTAAAGTGGAAATTAATTCATTTGTGTGATCTGGCCTGTATGAAATACATTAAAATCCCTACGGCTTCTAGTTTTCCAAAGGGTAAATTTCCACATAATGCCACACATGTATGCATTTTTGTTTTCTCTACTGTGGCGTGGATTTACTGCAAAGACCTCTAATTACTTTTCAATTATCTGCAGATGGAAGAGTATATTAACAGGAAAAGCAGAAAAGAGTGCTCCAGCTAAGCTGGATTCCCTTCACTGTTAACTAGAAATACAAGTACATCATTCGTAACTGAGTGTTTGTAATACTTCACTCTTTTTGAATCAAAAGAAGAAATGAAACCCCCACAATACTGGAAATGGCACATACATTGGTTCTAAGGAACACGCACTGCAGTCTGGGCTTAGGGAATTCAGCCAAGGATTAGCCTACATGGTTTAATGAGCCTCTAAAAGACTGTCATCACAGATAAAGGTTCTTCAAGGGCAAGCACAGCTCACTGGGCAGAGCAGCCAACAGAAGTGGTCCCAGTTCTGGAATTCTTCAGTCCTGGCCCTGCCACTACCCCCCTCTCACACCCAGCCTCCCTGAGCCTCAGTTTCCCCATCCTTAATGTCTCACTAGACTTGTATATTCTGTAACACACAGGAGGGAAGGCCCCTGAAAAGGTTCAACCTGATCCACTCATCTTGACCACCACAAAGGTCCCCAAGTGAAATCCACCTCCAATACCCATTATCCTAATTAACAAAATCTCCAGTGTCACTCAGGGACAAAGAAAACTGAGTTGTTTAAGGAAGACACCCCCCCCCCCCCGCAAAGTGAGAGCTCCTGATGAGATACCAGCTCATCAACGCTGAGTGTGGATTCACAACTTGGCACCACCAGCTCCACAAAGATTTAGATGAAAACGAACAGGTACATACATACCTACTATAGGTATAGTACATACTATAGGGTCCATGCTGAAATATGTTAAACTACAGACAGTATAATATTGTAATACGCACATGAGGTGCACGTACAATTAGAAAACTGTTGTGAAAATTCTTTGAAAACTTAAGGTACTAGATATTCAGACAGAAAGTAATACTGTGAATCGAGGTATGCAGTGGGCCAGCCAAATCAATAAATACACTCTTCCACATTAACCCAGACTCGCCCTTTCCCTTTGTAACACTGAGCAGAATTCTCCCTCTATTCGGAATGTTGTGCTTATCTCACTTCCCACTGCCTTAAATGACAAACTCCTAATTGTTTAATACCTCTCTTTCTATCCCTCCTCCCCTCCAAGTTCTGCTTCTGTAGTACCTATTGAGTTTATTTAAAGTTACCTGTACATTTTGCCTCGTTCCACATCTCCTCCTCTTTCTAGAAGACCTCTTATGGAGGAGGCTGACTCTTTCTGACTCCTAGGTCCTACCCTTTGCTTGGCGCGCAGTAAGCCCTGAACACATGTTTGATCAATGGATGAGTTCCCTAGTTTTTGAAAACCTACATAAGTTATCACTGTGCTGCCTAAACACTATGGATGCAAAGAATCAAGACTCTGGGAGAGGGAAAATATTCCTCCTATAGCTCCTATCCACACAGAATCCTGCAAGATGGGAAATCTGAGCCAGAGAATCCAATCCTCCCACCAACACCCCCCCCAAAGAAAAAAACCAACCCAGCAATCAAGATTTTCTTAGAAGTTTTATTACTCATACCTCTGAAATGGCTGTCAAAATACTGAACCTCTTATCATTTCCCACACAAAGCGCTGTTTTAGCAGCTGCTCTGGTCAGCTCTTTCTGGTGTTAAACAATCTTTGATTGCCTGAGATAACTGAGTCAAATTATGGCCCTCAAAATAACTCTTCCCCACATCTACCTATTGTATTCGTTCAGAGGCATCATGTAACATAAAAATGCTGTTTTCAAGGAGATTCAGAAAATGCTGCAAAATTGGTACATTGAGGCTTCCCAATCTGCCTGTGGGTACTGGAGGGGGTGTGACACACACAGAGTCATCACTCGCTCGGCTCCCGTGTGAGGAGAGTGTGGACATGTAGGAATGTGCCCGTGACAATGATCGATCACCTACTGATGATCTTGGAATTACTTAATGTCAAAGTGGACAAGGTCCTAAAGCTCATTCGGCCTTCCTCTACCCCCTTGGCCATGCAGCCAGCCAGAGGTCTACAATGACCATGGAGGCAGAAAGGTCAAGGGCATGGGCAATAATAGTCCCTCCTCAGAGAATGCCACGGATGCCCTAAGCACTATTGTTCAAGGACATATTGCAAAACCACAGAAGAGTATAGGAAATTACAAATACATGCGCCACTACTCTGACTTTTAACATCTGGCCTCATCTGCCTTTTTTTTTTTTTAAACAAAGAAAATGTAACACACATAGCAAAGGTCCCTTTAATGTCTCCTCGATCCTATTTCCCTCTCTCCATTCACCACCGTCAGCTTGTTTTGTATTCTCCCCATCCAGATCCTTAAACTTTTATCGCCCCACGTGTACGTACATGAATGCACACTTTACACTGATGCGCACTTTAAAATTTGCATTAATGATACGAGTAGATATTGTTTGGCAACCTGTTTTCACCCAATAAATTTGATTCACTCATTTTAAATGCTGTATAATATCCACTGTATAAATATAAGTTATTCTTTTTCCTAATAAAGGACATTTGGGTTTATCTCCAATTTTTTTCTTATAATAGGCACTGCAATCATTTTCTTTGTATATGACGTTTTAAGCGTGTGAAAACATTTTAGAATGGAATTGTTGGGTCATAGGGTAAGTGCATCTTTAAACCTTATCAGACATTACAAAATTGCTTTCCAAAGTGATTGTGCCAACTTACTCTCACCAGGAAAGCCAGACAATATGTTTCTCTACAATGGTCCCAACACTTAGTATTATCAGTGTTTGGTTTTTTGGTTTTTTATTTTCACCAGTCTCAAGGGTGAGAGATAGTATCCATTTGTTGTTTTTGTTTTTAAGTAAGCTCTACACCCAACACTGGGGCTTGAACTCACAACTCTGAGATCAAGAATTGCATGCTCTACCAAGTGAGCAAACCAGATGCCCCTCCATTTGTTGCTTAAATTTGCATTTTTCTAATTATTAATGAGTTTGAGTATCTTTTCCTATTTATTGGCTACTCAGGTTTTCCATTCTGTGAGCTATTTGCCTTTCCCACTGAACTGACTTGTGCTGGAGATCCAGTTCAGAGATTCGGAGTTTACCATTTAGAAGCTTCCACGAATGTATACCCTGATCAATTCATTTCACCAAATACCCACTGATCTCCCTAAAGCCAGACAGGCAGTATACTTGGACTTACTTCTTTATATATATTCTATATAAATGGAGGAATTTGGGATCAGCATCTGCAAACCCCTCTGCATTGCTCGCATGGAAAGTTTCTGTAGGTCACAGGCTCCCACCTTCTCCTACCTGCTGCTCCCAAGTTGCTGGTACATCCCCTGTAAGTCTTAGCACTGACTAAGGTTACATGCTCTTAGGCAGAAAGTAAACAGTAACACCCAGAAGCAACTGCTGACAGAGTTATAACCTCCAGCCACACCACAGTTTTTACACTTCTCTTAATGAATCTTGTTTGTAGTTTCTTCCCACCAGTCTGAGAGCTCCTGGAGGGCAGGCACAGCCTTGTTTACCTTGGAATTCCCAAAGCCTATAGAAAGTCCCTCAAGTTATGCTGAATATTTATAAATTGGACCACAAAGTTTTCACTTTGATGGACACTGGGGGAAACCAAGAATTATTTTCAAACCTTATTCAGCTACCATAGTACCTAATAAGTTCCAGCAAATTGACCTTAAATAATTAAAATTGTCTAAGAATCATTCAATGAATGGAGACCAATACTTGAGAAAAGGTTGGAAAATCCCACTTCAGAGAGCGCAAGGTAATACAGATCAAACTCACATCTAAACTTTGTACCATGGGAGATCAACTTCTCTAATTTTGGAAGTAATTTGTCACTTTTTAATGAATATCGAGATTTATCTGGAATTAAGATGGATCAAAAAAAGAGATATTTAGGGAAAGCACAAGTCTTTCTATTCTACTTTTGGAAACGAGTCCAGAGATGGGCAGCTGTTGCCAAAAAAGCACAAAATTACCCCAAAGTTTAACCAGTTGAAACTCTTGGACCCACACACGGATTGGTAAACAATTTGTCTGCATACCATACTGGCCAAGGGACCAGGTGAGAGATTAGGAAAACCATCCTACGTGCCCAGCAGTGAAGGGGAATGCTGGAATTGCCAGGTGAGGGGTCAGCTCCAGAGCTATAAACGCACCCGAGTTCACAGTGTCCCCATGACCAATGTGAAGGTATACACAGGCTACTGCAGCCCAGCTCCAGCATCTCTGAGAGGGGCCATGTCTGTTCTCTGGGGAAGGAGCTGAGGAACGTAGGGGTACTGGGGGAGATGCCTGGGGCTGGAGATGGGGGCAATGAGCTTTCTCAGTTTCACAACCCCAAAGGGTCTAACAGTCTTTCTCAAGTAGGGGTCATACTGGCTAAAAGGGAGAGACCAATCCCAATACTGGGATTCTACCCTTCAGTGTAGAACTGTCTGGACATGGTTTTATTTTAAGTATTGCATACGTCCTAACCCCTCTAGCATGTTTAGGTAAAAACAGTTTCTCAACACAGTTCAAACCACTGTTGTTGGTTTAACAGGCCATCCAAAACTCTCTCCTCTCAACTTCAATAGCTGTCTGTCATGACCCCACCCCAGCCACACATATATCATGGCCGCCTTACAAGACGACAATGCCTCTCTCTTCACAGGACAGAGGAGAGAGCCCGTCTTTTACACACAAACACACACACACAGACGGATTTGTCACCATTGGTGGAAAGACGAACTAATGAGAAGTCTGGTAGCATAGGAATAATACAGTGCCAACTCTGTCAATTAGGAGAGTACTCCTCAAACTATTTGTGATCAAAAATCAGTTTGGTTTTACTTTCCCATCTGTTATAGACTGATACTTCTGTAAAATATGGTACATGTGAAATATTATTATCTCTAGAATATGAAAAAAGACAAAAACAAGCCTCCAATTTTTTAAATTATTTAATTCAACAAATTGCTCTAGGTTTGTAAATGCTTAATCCCAATTTCTGTTCTTTAGCTCAAGGCAGTGGTAACACACAGGTTGCAAACTAGTACTTAAATAGCACTAAATCAGGGAAGGGAAGGCTGGAGGGCAGTAATTTTCTTGGGACTGTGTTTTTATTAGAATCATATGCAGTTTTAAAGAGCACATTCAATCTATAATACACATTTTTATGTGGGAAATTAAAACAATGGTCTACCCACTGCAAACTAAAATGAAACTCAACAAAATCATTTCTCAGTTGAAGGCAAGAATACATGAATGGGGGAGGCATGAGGTTTTTGTTGTATATTTATCCCAACCAAGGGCACTGGTTTAAAAGTGTGGAAAATCGGGTGCCTGGGTGGCTCAGTTGGTTAAGCGACTGCCTTCGGCTCAGGTCATGATCCTGGAGTCCCGGGATCGAGTCCCGCATCGGGCTCCCTGCTCGGCAGGGAGTCTGCTTCTCCCTCTGACCCTCCCCCCTCTCATGTGCTCTCTTTCATTCTCTCTCACACAAATAAATAAATAAAATATTTTAAAAAAATAAAAAAAATAAAAGTGTGGAAAATCTACAATCCTGCATTAGATGAGCCCTGGGAGACCCTTGACGCAGTTCTTACAAAGACAGGGGCAGGCTCAGGGGCAGAAAGACAAAGCTTGGGGAGGCAGAGCACTCCGGAGTCTCTGTAGTATTTCAAGCTAATTCTGGATTGCAGGGTCTTTGAATGTCATGCTTGCTTACAGTAGTTCCTTATCCGTGGTTTCACTTTCCTGGGTTTCTCGTACCCCCAGTCAACTGCCATCAGAAGTAGATGACCCTCGGGCGCCTGGGTGGCTCAGTCGTTAAGCGACTGCCTTCGGCTCAGGTCATGATCCCAGGATCCTGGGATCAAGTCCCGCATCGGGCTCCCTGCTCGGCGGGAAGCCTGCTTCTCCCTCTCCCACTGCTTGTGTTCCCTCTCTCGCTGTGTCTCTCTCTGTCAAATAAATAAATAAAATCTTTAAAAAAAAAAAAAAGAAGTAGATGACCCTCTTTCTGATTTGGGGTTAGAAGGTCAACAGTAGCCTCACGCTACGGCACAACGCCTACGTCGTCCATTTCACTTCATCTCACCACGGAGACCACTTCTCATCTCACATTATCACAGGGAGAAGGTGAGTGAGTACAATACAGGGAGATATTTCAAGTGAGAGAGACCACATGGGCGTAACTTTCTTACAGTATATTGTTATAATTGTTCTGTTTTATTAGTAGTAACAGTTGCTACTCTCTTGCTGTGCCTAATTTATAAATTAAACTTTATCAATGGTATGTACGTCCAGGAAAAACACAGTATACACGGGGTTCAGCGCTACCCACAGTACCAGGCATCCATGGGGGGTCTTAGAACGTATCCCCCCCACAGACAAGGGAAAACTACGGCACACAGAAAGTGAGGGCTCAAAAGGAGAGAAAGAAGCCATGACTTTCGTATTGTCCATCACAGCAGAGAAAGCACACAGGCGGGTTTATACCTAAAGGAACTGCAGAAAAGTGAAATCTGAAGAGCATCTCCTCAGCAGAGCCTTTGTCATACAGACAATTAGTATGTGCTGCTCAAATCAACCAAGCACCCTTGAAGGCCCGGTCTTCCAGGAGCTGCTCCATTTCACCCTGTAGGCCAGTCTCTTAAAGTCACACGCACCTCCTCCTACAAAAACAGAGGGCAGTTGCAATTGATTTTTCCTTCCCTTTGGGGCTGTGTCTGAGAAGGGATCATGAAAGTATGTTACCACCTTACCTAACACCCCGGTTAGGGCCAGCTACAGTTTGCAGCGCCCAGTGCAAAAAGAAAATGCAAGTCCCCTTGCTCAAAAATTCTTAAGTTCAAGGCAACTAGTAGAACATTCAACCAAGCCCGGAGCGCTTTCAAATGCGGGTTCCTCTTCTACATACAGCAAGAGGCCACATCCCCAGGAGGCCGGCCCTGACCCCAGCGCTGCGGGGGTTTTTTCATCCCCACAGCCGAGCTTGTTGTTCTCAGACTTCTATCAGGGATTCAAGTTTGCTCTGATAGAGACCAGTGAGGACAATGGACTGAATTCATTCAAAAAACACTCTAGGCACCTGCGTGTTCTCAATCGGCAAACAAGCCCTGAACCCAGAAAGAGGAAGGTAGATGTGCTTTTGTTACATGGACTGCTGTTTCCATATATGCAGCAGGAAGGTGTACTGTGCTAATCTTGACTATAGAGGCAGGTTTGAAAACCTGAAACTGATGGCTCAGGGCTGGCCAAGGTCAGCCGGCAGAGTGAAGATGGAGAGACCTTTCTGGTGCTGGTGGGAGTAGCTCCTCACTGTGAAGCCCACCGTTTCTAAGAGATAAGCCACATCCACCACCTCAGGGAAACCGGGGCATGACGCCCCTCGCATACCTTCTACCAGGTGGGCCCACATTTGTAGGAGCCACTCACTCTGTCCCAAGATCATTGCCAACCCTCCTAATTCATGTAACCCCTTCTCCACAATGAATCAGTATCATGAAAGAGAAGCAATCATGAATTTTAAATTACATTTAGGTAATGACCTAGTACATCTAAATAAGTTACAATACATTTATGCAATTATCGATAGACATTTAATATCATGCCCTTGAGGGGCGCCTGGGTGGCTCAGTCAGTTAAGCGTCTGCCTTCAGCTCAGGTCATGATCCCAGAGTCCTGGGATCGAGCCCCGCATCGGGCTCCCTGCTCCACGGGAAGCCTGCTTCTCCCTCTCCCAGTCCCCCTGCTTGTGTTCCCTCTCTCGCTGTGTCTCTCTCTGTCAGATAAATAAATAAATTAACTTAAAAAAAAATCATGCCCTTGGGGTGCCTGGGTGGCTCAGTGAGTTAAGCGTTGGACTTCAGCCCAGGTCATGATCCCAGGGTCCTGGGATCGAGCCCCACATCAGGCTCCCTGCTCCGCGGGAAGCCTGCTTCTCCCTCTCCCAGTCCCCCTGCTTGTGTTCCCTCTCTCGCTGTGTCTCTCTCTGTCAGATAAATAAATAAATTAATTTAAAAAAAAATCATGCCCTTGGGGTGCCTGGGTGGCTCAGTGAGTTAAGCGTTGGACTTCAGCCCAGGTCATGATCTCAGGGTCCTGGGATCTAGGCCTGCACCCCGCTCCCTGCTCGGCAGGGAGTCTGCTTCTCCCTTTCCCTCTGCCCCTCCCATCTCCGCTCGTGCACATGCGCACTCTCTCTCAAATAAATAAATAAAATCTTTAAAAAATAAAAAATAAAATCAGCCCTCAAATGATTATTTAATGTCACGGTGAAGCATATCTAGTATGTTATGTGAAGAAAAGAGCATAAAACTTAAAATTTTTGTTCCCTGTGATTCCAATCAAAATATAAGTATAATATTACTATATTATAAACTAAAATACATTATTTTTAAAGACTAGAAATTTAACATATTGCTGGGTAAAATAATTTTACTCTTATCTGTATTGTTTGTATTTCCAAAAGTTTTCCAAATGTACATTCAATATTTTTATGATGCAAAAAAATTGTTTTTTATCTCAATTACTTCCAACCTCCTACTTAGGGCTTTTTTTTACTTAAAGAGAGGTAATAGCCTTAAGCAAATAAATGGTCACCGTGTTTATAATAAAGCTGCTACTTCATTCAAGATAGTCACAGGTTAGTCATCTTGTTGCTAAATGCAATCCCACAGGTCAATATCTCAATATCTCAAAGAGTGGCATCCTCAAAAACACACTCTGATGGAGAGGGGCCTGCCCTTTATCTTTTAGAAATTTGTTTAAAGTTCATTTTTTCCCTCTAGTATACGAAGTGTGTCAGTACATAAACTGATACATATTCAATCACACAGCACCAAATTACTTAACTCAATTGTAGGGACTACATATTTAAACAACTAGCTTAAGTCAGAAAGTTTATATTCCCCAAATAAAAACTATAAACATTGGGGCGCCTGGGTGGCTCAGTCGGTTAGGTGTCTGCCTTCTGCTCAGGTCATGATCCCAGGGTCCTGGGACTGAGCCCCGAGTCGGGCTCCCTGCTTGGCAGGGAGTCTGCTTCTCCCTCTGCTACTCCCTCTGCTTGTGCTCGCTCCCTCCCCCAAAATAAATAAAATCTTTAAAAATAAATAAATAAATAAATAAATAAATAAATAAATAAATAATAAAAACTACAAACTACAAACATTAAATGGATGAAATTTGTTTTGCTACTTTCATTACTGAGTCTTCATTATAATGGTAAATACCCACGGCGCTGCCTTTGGCTACATGTAAGTGAGGCAAAGAAAGAGGCTATATGTGCTTCTATCTACATAGGAAATGTCCAGGAAGGATGTACATTAAACTGTTAATAACGGTTACTTCTGGGAAATGACATCGATTTGGGGAGACACCCCACTGGGGAAGAAGTCAGACTCTTTTGACTATCAGAACTATATTTTTAAAAGTAATTTTCATGCTGTTGGAACTATGTAAAACCAGATTCGTGCCAAGTATTATAATAAAATAATATCACAAGAACTAATAAAGGAAAAAATATCATAATGAATACATCCTGCTCTAAGACTTTATAAAAGATGAAACTCTGTAACCAATCAGCTCTGGTATTCTCTGTGCCGGGAAGTGGCTACCAGAAACATGTCACCCACCCTCAGCTTGCCATGATTGGGGACGGAGAGCAGGACTGTCACGCTGGGCCAGACAAGGCTGCCTTTCACCAGGGACTATGGTCAAGGCTAACACACAGGGCTCAGAGGTGGCCTGGGGTGAAAGATGAGGCAGGTCAATCACACCCTCTTCCAGATAATTTGAGCTGAGAAATGGTAAGTGAAAAGTCAAAGAGCTACAGAAGCAGAAGATGAAAGGATTTCAAGGCAAGGGAATGTAGCACACAAGCCAGATGACAGGGAAGCAGAAACACTGAGGTAAATGAAAGCTAGAAAGCAGAGGTCGAGAAAGCCAGCCGTGGGCAAAAAGAGAAGGGGACAGAAATGGAGAGAGCAGACAAGCACACGCACAGGATCCCCAGGAGCCGGGAGGGGAGGAGGGAGCAGAGGAGCCACTTCCCCACTGCTGCCCGGCTTCCCGTCAGCTTTCCAAGCCTGGTTCCAGTCCCTGTGCGTCCCGGCTACAAGCACCAGGTACTAGAGGCCTGAGTTCCTGCAACCCAAAGCGCCCAACTGAAACCCTAACTAACCCCGTTGGCTCATCTAAGATGAACTGAGTAAACATTCCCTTCTGTGCGGCAGGAAGACTAGTGTTATGTAACCAAGTATCAAGGCATTAACAGCAATTTAATAATATGCTTTCCAACCTTGCAGCCCAATATTCCAGAACAGACAAAAATAGCAGCTACAGAACTGTAATTAAAACAATCATGCTTATTTACAGGGGAGATACAGGAGCAGCCCAGCTTGAACACTGGGAATTCTGACTCTATCACCTGCAAGGCATGCACCTCCACTTGCACTGCCCCTTCAGAATTCCAGTTTGGGACGCCTGGGTGGCTCAGTCGGTTGGGCCGCCGACTCTTGGTTTCAGCTCCTGTCATGATCTTGGGGTTCCTGGAACGGAGCCCTGCGTCTTTGTCTTCCGGGTCTCCGCTCAGCGGGGCGTTGGCTTGAGGATTCTCTCTGCCCCTCTCCCCTGCTAGCATGTGCACACTGTGTCTCTCTAATAAATAAGATAGACTGATATCTAGGTAGATAGAATTCCAGTTCTAGCTCCGCCTTACTGCACCTGCATAAGGTTAAGGCGACACATTCAGTTTGTGATACATCAAGTGAGAGCAACCTTCACCTAAGGTCCAGAGAAAACTTCAAAGAGAAAAGTGAGCAGGGGAGACCTGAAAAGAAAGAGGCTATCATGGCACCAATGACTGAAGAACCTGAACAAGGAAGCTTCCCAAATATGGTTTCACTTTGCAAAGCCAGGTGCAGAGCAGCAAGTAATGCCCTTAGTTTGTCAGGTTGTTCATCATAATATTAGGCATTTTGCAATCTATGTAAATGACCTGCATATGCAGATGAGTCCCTTATGGAATACAGGAGATCTTGAGATTTCCTAAGAAATAGTTCAGGTATGGCCTAGAAATAGCCTCTTTGGAAAAATATTGATAAATGGATGGAAAAGGGGATCACTGACAATTACAAAAGTGGTATACTGAGGTAGGGGAGCATTCCGTTGCAAAGTGATTTTAAAGCTGTTTCTAAGAAACTGTTCTTTTCTCATGTTATAAACAGTATCATGACACAAGAGACACAGAGCCTTATGACCAACACTGTGATACCCAGCAACGTCACCACCTCATACATCCTCAAATAAGAGACTGAAGAACAAAGATGAAAGGTGAGGGGATTTTTTCTTTTTTTTTTTTCTTTTTTGAGATTTTATTTATTTATTTGACACAGGGGGAGAGAGCACAAGCAGGGGGAACTGAAGGCAGAGGCAGAGGGAGAAGCAGACTCCCCGCTGAGCAGCGAGCAGACGTGGGACTCGATGCCAGGACCCCGGGATCATGACCTGAGCCGAAGGCAGACGCTTAACCGACTGAGCCACCCAGGTGCCCTGGAAACTATTTTTCATATTATTGTTTCACTAATGAATGGGGGAATTAAAGTAATAAAGGTCTTATTATGTTTCTTTCACACCAGATTATATCTTTTACATCCAATTCCTTAATTTGTAAGCAATAAGTGACATATGCACACATACATGTATATACATATATAGTATACACACATATATGCACACACACATATTCTAATACATTACGCTCATTGCAAGCATGCTCATTTAAACTGAGTTTAGAGTAGGGTGGGCTCTGAAAGACCCCTGAAAGTTTGGTTTCGATCTCTGGATTTAATGAAACCCAATGATAAGTACTTTCAAGCTTTTAAAAAAGATAATCACATGCAAGAATTCGTTTTATGCCAGTGTTTCTCAACCAATATACTCTCTGAATAAACATAAAAATTTCATTCTCTCCCTCAGCTTGTTATGCCGCCCTAAACATGATTCTGTAGAGAATCACCTTATGTTCCCTGAATGGAAAAGATTAGGACAGAAGAGTTTTGCCCCAACTTTCCTTTCTGTCATTTGTTTGAGAGAGATAGAGAAATAGAAATAGAGAGGGATAGGGGCGCCTGGGTGGCTCAGTCATTAAGCATCTGCCTTCGGCTCAGGTCATGATCCAGGGTCCTGGGATCGAGCCCCGCATCGGGCTCCCTGCTCAGCGGGGAGCCTGCTTCTCCCTCTCCCACTCTCCCGGCTTGTGTTCCTGCTCTCGCTATCTCTCTCTGTCAAATAAATAAATAAAATCTTAAAAAAAAAAAAAAGGAAAGAAAGAAATACTTTTTTTTTAAAAAAGTTATCAGTTATAAAATAAGGGTGTTTTTTCAAAAATTTTATTTTAGAAAAAGAGAACACAAGTTGGGGGAGGGGCAGGAGAGGGAGAGGCAGAGAATCTCAAGCAGACTCCCTGCTGAGCACGGAGCCCAACACGGGGCTCAATCTCACGACCCTGAGATCATGACCAGAGCCATCATGACCAGAGCCGAAATCAAGTCAGACACTTAACCGACTGAGCCACCCAGGCGCCCCTAAACTAACAATATTGAAGAACTGCACCAGCCTTCCTGTTCATAGCTACTACATAAAGGATTCAAGAATGCCAGTGACTGGGGCGCCTGGGTGGCTCAGTTGGTTAAGCGACTGCCTTCGGCTCAGGTCATGATCCTGGAGTCCCTGGATCGAGTCCCGCATCGGGCTCCCTGCTCGGCGGGGAGTCTGCTTCTCCCTCTCCCACTCCCCATTTGTGTTCCCTCTCTCGCTGTGTCTTTCTCTGTCAAATAAATAAATAAAATCTTTAAAAAAAAAAAAAAAAAAAGAATGCCAGTGACTGGGGCGCCTGGGTGGCTCAGTCGGTTAAGCATCTGACTTGATTTCGGCTCAGGTCATGATCCCAGGGTCATGAGATGGAGCCTGGTATCGGGCTCTGTGCTCAGTGGGGAGTCTGCTTGAGATTCTCTCCCTTCCCCCCCCACCCCTCCCCCTGGCTCATGCTCTCTCAAATAAATAAATAAATAAAAATTTTTAAAAAGAAAAAAATACACCTAAATTTGTATAGTGGGAGGTGACTCATGTGACATTTTGCCTGATCTTTGTTTCTCTTTATGCTAGTTCCTGGGAAATTTTTATTAGGATCAAAAAAGTCTCCCCCTAAGTGTTGGGATCTCTGATCCCTTTCTTCAATCTTCTGAAGGGACCCTGAGGAAGTGAGCCAGGGCCACCCCATACAACAGGTGCCCAGGTCTCAGGCCTCCTGTCCCCTAGCCAGAGAGTCTAATGAACAGACAACCACTGTGACTGAACACCTTCCCGAGAGCGAGCCAAATGATTAAGAAATTACTAACATGCCAGGCGCCTGGGTGGCTCAGTTGGTTAAGCGACTGCCTTCGGCTCAGGTCATGATCCTGGAGTCCCGGATCGAGTCCCGCATCAGGCTCCTTGCTCAGCAGGGAGTCTGCTTCTCCCTCTGACCCTCCTCCCTCTCATGCTCTCTGTCTCTCATTCTCTCTGTCTCAGATAAATAAATAAAATCTTTAAAAAAAAAAAAAGAAAATATTTAAAAAAAAAAAATTACTAACATGCCTACTTCAAATTATTTTCAAAATCATCACCAGGAAAACCCCTTAGAAAAACTCAGCTCTTTTAACTTAAACCTGGGAGAATACCCAGGAATCCAAGGGAAACATTTAGATGTTTGTATTGGCCTACTTCCTTGATGGAATAGGAATGTTTCTAACCTGGCAGGGCCCACGCCATGTCATACAAAGTAATCACAGGCAGTGGATTTAGGTTCCCACTTCCCCACTCAGGAGCTGTGTGGCTTCAGACAAGTCACTTAGCCTCTCTGAGCCATAGTTTCCTGCCACTAAGTAGGGGATAATTTATCTTCTCTGTCTGTCTCCCAGGGTTGTTGGGAAAATCAGATGACACGTAGAATATCTTCCCTGTGTAATGTATCTAGAATTTTTTTTGAAATAATGTTTAATTTTAGAGCAAGAGAGAAGCTTTAGGTTGTACATTTCCATCTTGTATTACAGAGAAGGAGACTGAGCATTAGATGAAAAAGTGCTTGCCAAGGTTATGTTTTGAATCTTACTAAGTAGTCACCACAGTTATTACTGTCTAGAAAAGGTGGAGGATTAATATGGTCTCAGTCCTGGAGATGAGTGTTTTCATCCTCATCCAAATGAAACAGAAACTGAGCACCTGTGAAGAGAACACTTTTTGGACATATAATCTATCTCTGCTCCCTTGGAGGAAAATAGGATCTGGTTGGGAAGACAGAGGTAGCTCATGCAGACAAGAACTATTAAAATGATGGGGCGCCTGGATGGCTCAGTCATTAAGCGTCTGCCTTCGGCTCAGGTCGTGATCCCAGGGTCCTGGGATTGAGCCCTGCATCGGGCTCCCTGCTCCACGGGGAGTCTGCTTCTCCCTCTCCCACTCCCCCTGCTTGTGTTCCCTCTCTCGCTGTGTCTCTCTCCGTCAAATAAATAAATAAAATCTTAAAAAAAAAAGAACTATTAAAATGACAATTTGCTCAGTTAGTTCAAGGACACATTAAGAGATGCCATCAGGGCAACTGCCCGGGGCTGGGGTGCTCATGCAAGAGACAGTTTTGAACAGTGTCCTGGAGTTGAGCTTTGATAGAAGGTAACACTTAAAAGCACTGAGATAAAACTTGCTAAGAAAGTAGATCTTAAAAGTTTATACCACAAGAAAAAAAAATGTTCTTGTAACTACGTATGGTGAAGATGTTAACTTGACTTATTGCGGTGATCCCTTTGTAATATATACAAATATTGGATCATTATGTTGTACAGCTGAAACTAATATAACGCTGTATGTCAGTTAAACCTCAAATATATAAATAAACACATACATTCATAAATACATAAATAGCTAGCATGGAGAACCTAAGTGGAATCCCAGTTTGACTACATCCTAGGGTCAGGATGGAGCAAGGCATACAATTTATAAAAACCACAATTTCTTCACCCAGACAGGGTTGCAGTAAGGATTAAAGGATGTGATGCGTAAGAAACATTTACACAGCGCTGGGCACTTTGTAAGTGTTCAATAATAGGACCTACTGCAGTTGCTGAAGTGTGGCAAGGGGAGCCCAGCCAAGAGGGAAGGTATGGGGCATGCTTGCGGAGTGACCACGAGGTTTGGAATAGAGACCACATTGTGGCTGGGCAGCCTTGTGCTACACTGTTTGGACTTTGTTCTACCCATGACAGTTTCTGGGCTGGAGCTACACAGGTAGTTCAGAAATTCCTCTGCTGGCAGTGTGTAGTAGTTGGGAAAGGGGGAACGGAAGCCAGAAGACAAATTAGGAAACTTTTTATGAGGAGGAGATTTATTGAGCTCCTCCTTTTATACCAAGAACTTTCCTTATACAGAATCACCTCTTTGATCCTTGTGAACCCCAGCAAGTTCTTATCCCCATTTCACAGATGAGGCAATAGAGGCTCAGAGAGATTAAGAGATGAAGCCAAGATCTGTTAACTGACCACGTTGAGTCCACAGTGGTGCTTCCCCCATACAGGTTGATAAGGTCCACGGACTGCGGGTGCAGCCAGGGAAACCGAATACCGCTTCATTACTTGGATGGTAATACTGGCCACCCCAGGGAAGGGAAGGTGGTAAATTCTCTGCTGTTTTTATTTCCATCGGGGGCTAGTCTTCTTAATCCACTCTTTCTCGGCGGCGGTGTGGGGGTGGGGGGAGACGGGACACGGACAGACTAGCCTTTGAAGAGCTGGTTTCCAAGGTGACCCAAAAGCTTCTACCACTAGTAGCAGGTCCAGCCCTCACAAGTTTAGTGTTTTCTGCTTATTTTCCAGAAGGGAAGATGGACCCTTGTAGCTGGGCCCACAGACCAGCTCCTCATGTGTGCACCCAGAGGGGAGCCACTGCGGCCCCAGCAGCAAACACAGCTCCTTTCCTGGTTCCTAGAAGGTGCTTTTCTGTCTGGGATAAATGTCCTCACTGTAACTCAGCCAGCCTTCAAAGGAAGTTTCCAGAATTACCTTGGCACCTAACAACAGGTAACTAGACCCAAAGGGAGATCCTTAGGGTCTGGGGAACAGAATCCACATTTCCATTAGAAGCCTGTTTATACTCTGGTTGGAGAAATGAAATGAAAATTGTTATAGATGCCAAGCAGACGTATATTATTATTCCAATGGATCCCTGAAACAACTACCAGATATCACCGAGAATGGCCAACAGCAATGACCGTATCCTAGCTGCTGTCCTTATCACTTTATATGCACTTTCTAATTTAATCCTCACAATATCCTATGTCATATGTATATATGTATCTATTTTTTGAAAGATTTTATTTATTTATTTGTCAGAGAGAGAGAACAAGCAGGGGGAGCGGCAGGCAGAGGGAGCAGCAGACTCCCCGCTGAGCAGGGAGCCCGATGCAGGACTTGATCCCAGGACCCTGGGTCATGACCTGAGCCGAAGGCAGCCGCTGAACCGACTAAGCCACCCAAGCACCCCAATATATATATAGTCATCGCTATTTGATGAATGAGAACACCGGGGCTCAGAGAAGTGGAGCAACTTGCCCAGTGGGCATGGTAGCTTAGGTGGCAGGTCCCATCACCGGGCCCAGGGCAGGAAGACTCCAAAGCCTGTGACGGTTCACTGTATCAGCTTCTAGAATCATTTCTTTAAGGGAGTGGAGGATATCTGGTAGTCGTTTCAGAGATCCATTGGAATAATAATATACTTCTGCTTGGCATCTATAACAATTTTCATTTCGTTTCTCCAACCAAAGTATAAACAGGCTTCTAATGGAAATAATAAGAACTTTCTCTAGTTCCCAGAAAATTCAACCTTATTTCAGTCCTTATGTACTTCAGATCCTACAGCATCCTTACCATTCTGATGATTTTCTTAACTGACAATCTATAAAAACTGTGGTATTCTCCTCAACCTCCCCTTGTGGAACTGTCAGAAATTCTCATATATAAAGATGATTCACAGTCAAGATGAAATACTCAGAATAGGCATTGTCTTGGAAACTGTGAGTCAGCTTAGAGTACTGGTTAGCCTGTTACTGATCCTGATTTAGCCTCCCGCCTGTGAGCCTGCAGTGGTCCTTCATCTCTCTCTCCATCTTCCTAAATCCCAGAATGGCGGAAGGGGGAACACAGGTACTTGGCTGTCAGCAATGTTTTGTGACAAGGAGTACTTGAGGAACCCCCATCTTCCTGCTGGTCCTGTTACTAACAAAGTCATTTTGACCCATTGTCTAGAATTATTCTCCAGTGGCTGAATGGCTGTCTTGGTGTCTTGCCCAGCATCCCCATTCCCATAGCACGCAGTCTTCCTACTTGCTAACACCTGCTCATCTCTGCCTACGTCTTAACCAACTGCCTTTTGCTGAGACTTTTTCAGAAACATGCCTAGCCTCAGTGCGTCTAAGTGTCTAGCTCCATTCTCCCAGGGCCGGCTTGTCCCATCACCAACCCAGGATTTAACCTTCCCCTGCCTGGATTCCCACAGGCCTGGAGCCTGTTTTTTTAATCAATGGAAGTAATAACTGATGCTGAATCCACAGAAGTAGGGACCTTTGGTGGATGAGAAAAAGTTTACTCAAGCCAAGCTTCAATAATCAGAATAGCTCCAAATGACACGAAATCAAAGAAATGTTACAACATTACCTGGGCATATGAACCAATTACCGTCTGCCGAAGTGATCACCACATACGCCATGACGAACAGGTATTTGGTCATTTGAGAAGTTCCACTGATCACTGATCATTTTTCACCTCCACTCATTTCCCATAAAAAACACAAGCCCTCAGAAATCAAGAAGGAAGAGTTGCCGCGGATACTGCACCAAGAGTGTTTACTGAAATCCTTTCCATTAACCTTTCCACCTGGTTCTACAAAGACATAAATGACTGTCATAGTAAAGCCAAGGCCATGCATATTTTTACTCGCTCTGAATTTAGGTCAGAGATCTAAACATGCCCCGAACAGATCATTCATTTATCAAGTCAATCATTCATTCATCCAGCAAACATTTACACAGTGACTTACCAGATGTCTGGCATGGGGCCAAGTCCTGGCAATGCTATGTTGATCTTAACTAAACCCGAGGTTAGTGGGGACTAACTAATTTGGTAAATAATGTAAGATAGATAACACTATGATTCTGCCCTAATATTAATTCTCAAAAGTAATACCATTCTGGGGTGCCTGGGTGGCTCAGTCGGTTAAGCGCCTGCCTTCGGCTCAGGTCATGATCCCAGGATCCTGGGATCGAGTCCCGCATCAGGCTCCTTGCTCAGAGGACAGCCTGCTTCTCCCTCCCCCTCTGCCCCTCCCCCTGCTTGTGCCCTCTCACTGTCAAATAAATAAAATCTTTTTTTAAAAAATTACAAAAAAAAAAGTAATATCATTCTCAACCTTTCACTCTTCAGCTATTATTAAAACAATTAAACCACTATTTTCTGTTCCATGTTACCATTACTTATTTGGTGGGGTTTTTTTTTCCATATTACTTTGAAAAGACTCTCATCACCATTTTGTCTGAAATGTCATTCTCATCCCCTCCAAGGTGTGCCTCTGATTTTCCCTCTTCTTTCCTTCTCAGAGCATTGCATTTTGCCAGTAATTCTCCTCCCTGTCCATTGAATTATGGCTAATTACTCTTCGGGCTCTCTCTTATCATCTTTCATGCCTCCCCTCACCCCTGCTTTTCTCCCTCTTCTTTATTTCTTTCAACTTCCTTTGGGAGTGGGTGAGCCTTCCATTTTTTCTTCGACCATCAAATTATGGAATGATGGAAAGCACAGTATCTACTCATTAGAGTCCTTTCAAATGAGAAAGGCCTTATTGTGTCTGAATGATTATGGCGTCTTGAATTACAAACTCTAATAACTCCTAGTAATTACCCCTTATATGCTGTGCACTCACTCTCAGCTTCTCTTCTTAAGACCCTGGGTGGCTGACATAAATAAAAGGGTATCCATCTACCACAATTTAATCATTATGGCCTTCCTTCAAGGACTTACTATGAAGAAGGCATCACCAACAAACCCGGCATCAAACTAATAGATTTATATCATTACTTCCCAGTCTTTGACAGCTTCCTTCCAATTGGGATAGGCGTTTAGAATTACTGAAATGAGAACATTTTAACATATAGGCTCTATAAAAATGTCAAATTTAATGTTCAAAATGCTGCTTTTCAGGGGCGCCTGGGTGGCTCAGTTGGTTAAACATCCGACTCTTGATTTTGGCTCAGATCAGGATCTCGGAGTCGTGAGATCCGGCCCTGTGTTAGGCTCCGTGCTGGGCAGGGAGCCTGCTTAGGATTCTCTCTCTCCCTCTGTCCCTCCCCACCCCCTAAAAAAAAAACAACACTGCTTTTCAACCGCATAGGCAGCATTACTTTCTGAATAAATTTAAGATAACAAAAGTCACAAAAATAGCAAGTGATGGTATATTTGTGAAATGAGACCAAACGGGCCTGATTAATGCAAGGTCACTGTGCAGTTTCCAGGGTCAGCTGGCCATTTCTGCTCTACCCTTCTCTCTTACCACTCCCTCAAAAAGTGCTAAGGAAAAGAAACCGTATACAGGCTAAGGCCAGAGTTGGTCTATTACTGGTTTGAGAGGTGACTAAAACATCCTCGTCCAGCTTCAGCTCCCTGAAGCTCTGCAATAGAGAAAAATGATGTAGGAAGTACCACAGGAGCTCCAACGTCACATGGCTATGATGTAGCCCAGAAGGGCAACCTCATCAGCACTGCTGAGTACACGTTTTTGAAGGATTTTTCAAAATTCCCTTTGAATTTAGAGTAGGAAGGTTTTCTATGATTCACAATCCAGAAACCGCTTTTTTTAAACCCCCAAATTTCTACATGCCAAAAATACCCTAAGTTAAGTCAAAAGACAGACGGGGAAAAAAGATGCAACTCTGATCAGACAAAAGGCTCACATCCTTAATATATAAATAGTTCCTAAATATTGCTAAGAAAAAGAGCAGCCGCCCAATAGAAAGGGAGCAAAGAACAATAACAAGACAATTTACAGAAGAGGAAAGAGAAATAGCTTATAAATATATGGAAAATGTTCAATATCACTTATAGGAGAAATGCAAATTAAAAACATACTGAAAGGGCGCCTGGGTGGCTCAGTTGGTTAAGCGACTGCCTTCAGCTCAGGTCATGATCCCAGGATCCTGGGATCGAGTCCCGCATCGGGCTCCCTGCTCTGCGGGGAGCCTGCTTCTCCCTCTCCCACTCCCCTGCTTGTGTTCCCTCTCTCGCTGTGTCTCTCTCTGTCAAATAAATAAATAAAATCTTTAAAAAAAATTTTTTTTAAATAAAAAAATAAATAAAAATAAAATAAAATAAAAACATACTGAAATACTATTTTCACTTATCAGAATGGGAAGAATCCAAAGTTTGATAACACATTCTCTTTATAGCCAGACTGGGAAAAAGGGCACTCCTCACATATTGCTTGGGAGACTGGAACTCAGTAAAACCCCGCGGGAGGATGATTTGGCAACATGTATCAAAATTCCAAATGCAAGTACCCAATGGCCCAGCAATTTCATTTCTTGGTATTTATCCTACAGTTATGTTTCACTTGGCTAAGCAACATTTACACGATTATTTATTGCAGCATTAGTTTTACAGTAAATGTTTGAAAACATAGGGGAGAAGTTAAATAAACGATGGATTTGCCATATAGTGGAATAATAGGCAGCCATAAAAAAAGAAAAAAGAATGGTGGCATTTTATGTCCTGAAAGAGGAAGACATACTATTCACTGAAAGAGTAAGGTGCAGAAAAGCCTTTCTGTACAAGGAGTTCAGGGAAAGGTGGGCTAAAGCTATATACTGGTGTTTGCTTGTATGTGCAAAAAAGGATCTGGGGAAGGGGCACCTGGGTGGCTCAGTCGTTAAGCATCTGCCTTCAGCCCAGGTCATGATCCCAGGGTCCTCGGATTGAGCCCCGCGTCGGGCTTCCTGCTCAGCAGGGAGTCTGCTTCTCCCTCTCCCTCTGCTTGCTGCTCCCTCTGCTTGTGCTCTCTCTCTCTGTCAAACAAATAAATAAAATCTTTAAAAAAAAAAAAAGGATCTGGGGAAGATACACAAAAAATGAATATAGTGGTCACCAAGAGGGAGGAACGGGGCTGAGAGAGAGTGCAGTGTATACCTTTTAATATTTTTGGGTCTTTGAATCATGGAAAGGTTATTATTATTCAAAACTTACTTAAATTCTAGGAAGTGTCTTCCTGACTGTTGAAGATGTTCTTCCCTGAGAACATTAATAAATCGTTAACCTCAAGAATTAGAGGATACCTGAGGGAAAACTGCTAAGGGTCATCACTTGTAGTCTCTTCTTGTCTTGTATAGCTTCCCGAATATGAATTATGTACCTTAAAGGTGAAAATGTTCTCACAATCCCCACCCACAGTAGTACCTTTCCTTGAAATGGCATTACTTACCTACACACAAGCACAGAACCAAGTATAAACTTTTTATGCTCAAAGCTCATTTGCAATTCTAAAACCAAAATGTATGGGGCACCTGAGTGGCTCAGTCGTTTAAGCATCTGCCTTCGGCTCAGGTCATGATCCCAGGGTCCTGGGATCGAGCCCCACATTGGGCTCCCTGCTCGGCGGGAAGCCTGCTTCTTCCTCTCCCACTCCCCCTGCTTGTGTTCCCTCTCTCGCTGTGTCTTTCTCTGTCAAATAAATAAATAAAATATTTTTTTTAAAAAGTCTCTCGAAACTAAACTTTTTTTAAATAAATAAACCAAGATGTATTTTCGAATTAAATACAGCAGAATTATGGAACCAAGAAAAATCTAAAATAACCACATTATAATTGAAAGATGAGGTTTATTTGTTTGAACTACACTGTCCCTTGGAGCAGGAATCCTGTATAGGTTCTCTGGGATTCAGTATACTGCGTTACCTTTGGTTACACAGTACGGTGACTCTCCCACCATCTTCCTCTATTCACATTCAGGAAACGTTTGTGTAGGTGTTGTGAAATCATCAGACCTTCCTCTGGCCAAATGTATCTTTGATGTATTCACCTTCTCTGTCACTTTCTCAATGGCTGAAAACAGCTGATATGGAAGTATCAGACATAAAGCCAAGTGCTACCTGAGCACTGAAATTGGTATCATTCATAAAATGGTCCCTCCAATAACCCAGGATAAACTTGTATTAAGATTATTTTATTCATATTATTAATTTTTAACATCAGTGTGTCTTCTTATATCAGGACACAGAATGTCGCCATTCTTTTCTTTTTTATGTCTGCCTATCATTTCATTATATGGCAAATCTATCATGTATTTATTTTTTTTTAAAGATTTTATTTATTTATTTGACAGAGATAGAGACAGTGAGAGAACACAAGCAGGGGGAGTGGGAGAGGGAGAAGCAGGCTTCCTGCTGAGCAGGGAGCCCGACGCGGGGCTCCATCCCAGGACCCTGGGATCATGACCTGAGCCGAAGGCAGACGCTCAACAACTGAGCCACCCAGGCGCCCCTCTATTATGTATTTAACCACTCCCCTATGAACAGACAATTATGGTGTTTTCAAACACTATAAAACTATAAAACTAATGCTTCATAAAAATTATGACAAGAACTCAGGCTGAGAGTGAACCCAGACTCTAGGATGCAAAACACAACTGTAATCAGTTACTATGTTTGAGAGATGGTGCCTCTACTCATTGCCCCAGTTGAAGACTCTGCCCTGGTTTTCAAGCTTCTGAGGGGTCAAGTCTGGCCCCTGAGTCTGCCATCATCTTCGATGCCCTCTTTGGGTCACTGCCCACAGCTGTGGAATAGCCTGGTCCCATTCCTGTGCCTACGTCCAGGCTTTCAAATCCCAGCCTGGTGCAGAGTCTCAAACCACCTATGGGCTAGGATAAGGGTGTGGATGATCCCCGATGACATAATCCCCATTTAGTACAAATAACAAATCTCCATAGAGGGCACATGCATTTCAATCTGCATTTCCAAGTCTCTCTCATTAAGTCTTAACCAAAACCAAGAAACTAATTTCAGCATGAAACATCTGTGCAGGTTCTTGCTGAATCCAGTCTCTCAAGCGTAGGGATGATGTCATATATTTTTGCATCTTCAGTGCCCAACAGGTGGTAAACACCTAATATCTGTTTGATGGATGAGTGAGTCAGTGGATGAATAAATGAATGAATGGGGGATGAATTAGCAGAGAGTAAAAATAGGGAAAATGCAGAAAAGAACTCATCCAACTATACTGCGTGCTGGCAGACTCTACTTGAGACATAGCTGGCCTCTCCTTTATATCTCTAACATCTCTTTGATTACACAGAAGCAGTATTACCCTTTCCTAATTAAAATCTTTCTCCAATCATATTATTCTTTATTATATTTTTCTGATAGACTATGGTTTTTAGAGTTTTTGTGTCCATTTATTTGTAAAGCCTTTGCAGGTATATTATAGAGAGTCAGTCTGACATTTGGCCCTCACCAAGACTAAAGCTAAAACGAGTAGATTCTACTGGACCTAAGTTAATAAAGAATGTAATGTGGTAAACACTTTTCCATCAAATGGTACAGTGATTATAAAGGTCACTGGCTACATACTTCAGGCACATTCTTTTGATACCACGTTCAACATCAGTCAGGAATGTTGGTCACAATCCAATCTAAGAAGGAAAGGAAACAATTTTCTCCCAAGTTCAAGCAGCTTCTGAACTACGTGAAGGTCTTCATTTACTTATTTATTTTACTTCAAATGGTAGAGAAGTAACTGTTCTGCCAAAGCTTTAGATTAAGTTAGCCACTTTAGAAAAGGTGGAAATCTACTTCCTTTGATGAAAATGTAGGCTTAGGTAATACAAATAAATGGAAGTTATGTACTGCCATTCTGGGGTCCATACCAGATTCTTCTGGCAGTGTTTTGTTCCCCTTTGTATCTTTCTCCTTTTTGGGTTTTCTCTATGTCACAGTCCTCATTCACCATAGCTATGGAAGTGCTGTTAACCGGTTGCCCCATCTCTCTGTTGACATTTCAGGTTTCACATGATAACACAGTGAAGCCATCTCAGTGGATTTCAGAGTGTGAAGCCCTCATAAAAGTAATGGGGGTAAAGGTGTACATCAGGTAATCTGCTTTCCCTAAGATGTTAGGGATGCACATGGTTTGAACAAATCCCTAGTTTTAATGAGATTTAACTACCGCTAGAAGACTCTGATGATGTGGATAGGAGACTGCGTTCAACCATATTCCCCAAGTTCAACTTGTCCACCGCAACAGCCAAGAGCCCACTGAAGGCACTAGGGGAGGTGGTAACTTCCGTTCTATTGAAGAAGCCCTACTTTCCTTCTTCCTGGTTTTCAAAGTAGAATAAAAAACAATGATGCAACAGGATATTCTCCCTTACCATGTTCCTTTATAAAAATCTCCCTTTTGAGCAATTATTTCATTTGGGATTTGAGCAAGCACTCTATTTTGGAGGGATATCATCACTGACTTGTCCAAACATTTTTGTTGTGACCTCTGTAGGGGCAGAGATTATGTCTTCCCCGGCATAGACTCCTGGCTACTTTAGACACAAAAAACCTTCACCTGCTTGGTCTCTTCCCATAACTTCATAGAGCTTCACCCTTTAGTCCCACTCTTCCTGGAGGCACTCAAAGGCTTTGTTTGAGTGCTCAGTCCTTGACATAAATAACAAGGCTGCTTGGGTCTATCATGAGCAGCTCTCCCTCATCAGACCACTCTGACAATCAACACCTCTCCAATAGCCTGGTGTGTGTAAGTTGGCCACTCTGAGGACAAGGGCACCTGGTCAGGAAGAAGGCCTCCACCCTAAGCGGTTGGAATCAGGGGAAATCAAACATCAGATACCCTGACAAATGACGGATCTGATGGCACTGTCTACCTGAGAAATCCACAAGAAACAGAACACGCATCTGCTTGCACACCAAAGCCACCGACACACAATGGTAAGGAGCTGAGCACCACAGGTGGCAAATGTGAACGATGGGTCCTTTCCACCCCAAAATGGAGAACACTGCAGATAGGCCTTCTTACTGCCAGAACAATCACTGTCCCCCTCAATAGGCTTTGAACTGCTATTCTAAACAATCAGTCAGGGGCACATGGGTGGCTCAGATGGTTGGGCATCTGCCTTTGGCTCTGGTCATGATCTCCAGGTCCTGGGATCAAGCCCCATGTCAGGCTCCTGGCTCAGTGGAGTCTGCTTCCCCCTCTCCCTCTCCCCCCTGCTTGTGCTCAGTCTCTCTCTCAGATGAATAAATAAAATCTTTTAAAAAATAATCAAACACTACTTACCTGTCTTCAACAAATTCAAGTCAAATGAGTTCAATGATATCTATCCATTATCCAAAGATGGTCAGCCACATTGTTACCCACACCGTGGGGCCATTTAAACTTGCTTTTGAGGTTCCAGAAATGCAAAGGGGAAGGGAGGTAAGCTGGAAAGTGTTTCAGCAGGTGGGCTCAAGGCAGACTGCCTGGGTTCATACACCACTAGCTCAAGCACTTACTGGCTGAGTGACCTAAGGCTCAGTTTCCTCCACCCAAAAGCGGGGATAATGGTAAGTGCTACTTTTGGGGCTTCTGTTAGTCAAAGGAGAACACCAGACTCTCAATAAGTATTCAACTGGTATTACATATTATTATTATTAGGATCACTAATTATTATGAGGAATCTCACTGCCCAAATCCAGACACTGTCTTCTGACTAACCTATTAAAAAAAAAACAAGACTTTGAAATCACCAGAAGATTGATTCACAAAAGGGTAAGTGGTTTGCAAGCTGGTGCCTGTCTCATGGAAGAATACCCAGTCTAAACCCGTGCAACCTCACAGTAAAACAAAACTAAGCTAAACATCTGCAAAGCACCTCATCGAATCCAGACTCATAATTCATCTGATCTTAGTGAAAATCCTGAGGAGCAGTTATCTTTCTCACTTTATACCTGTATGAAAAAACTGAAACTGGTAGCATTGGGACTCAAAGCCCAATTTCATTCTTTTTTTTTTTTATATATTTATTTGACAGAGAGAGCACAAGCAGAAGGAGAGAGAGGGAGAAGCAGGCTCCCTGCCGAGCAAGGAGCCCGACGTGGGACTCGATCCCCGGACCCTGGGATCATGACCCGGGCCGAAGGCAGCCGCTTAACCAAATGAGCCACCCAAGCGTCCCAGCCCAATTTATTTCTTATTCCAAATCCTCTTCTCTTTCCGCTACACCACGAAGTGGAATTGCTTCTTAACTGGTGCTTTGGACCTCAAGGCAGAAGCCAGTAAGTAGCATGGCTACTTGGAGACTCTACTTCTTTCCAATAAGGGAAACCATCTAACGGAAGGAGTGGAGTGCCATGGGTAAACGTCCCCACTCTCACTGCCCATTCTGTAACTTCTCTTCATCAGAGCCATGACTTGCTGAGCTCTTGCCAGGTTCCGAGTGTTGTCCTCAACACTTGCCATTTGCCCCAAATCACACCAGACTGGAAGTGAGAAGTAGATTTCAAACTCAAGTACTGGGCTGTTTTAGGTCTCGGAGCAATGTATGCACTGCAAAAAGGTACCTGAGTAAGAGGGATGGGTGGTGGGTGGTGCTGAAATGTAGCCCTAGCTCCATGGGGGTGGGGCTGTGCCTTCCCAACAACACAGCTCAGAAGGGACACCTTGTTCGAAGCGCACAAGGCCCTGTGCAGGACCTGCTCAGGAAGCAGCTCAAAGCCATGCTCTTAAACACAAGTTTATACTCTTAAACACTACACCACTGTCCCTATGGGGAGTACCCGTTGAAAATATAAACTCAAAAGAGCACTGATGAATGAATGAATAATGCATAATAAGTAATGGATTCTAAGTTATTAAAGGGGAGTGGGATTTAGAGGCACGGGGTAGATTATACCTTAATCTTCGCTGTCCTAGACAGCAAGTCTCCATGGACAGTTGCTTATCCTTGTCAGGCACCTGCCATAGGCCTTGTTTGGAAAGAAAACCAAACACTAACAGGTATCGTTGTACAGCTACAAATACATTCAATTTTGCAAATGTGTTCTGCCTTAATAGGTAGATACTAACGTAAGATGTCTCAAATACAAGAAGACCTTTGGGAAATCAGAACACCTTTCCCAATTAGGACACTGTTATTGTTTATTCATCCAAGTTCTAAACAAAACATTGCTCAGTTCCCATCTCATCTCATTAAGTGTTTATTGCATTAATTGAAATAAAATCTGGTCTTGGTCAGCTTGCATCAGCCACACCACCACCAGTTAGAAGCGGTTTCGATATAGAACTCAAGTCTTTCCAGAGCTGTTTATACCACAAGATGTAACACTCCACCAAGCCCCAGTATTCCCTCACTGTTACCAGGAAACCAGGTTTTCTATGTATGGAAAGTGTGATTATTAGAATCAGTTAACACTTTGGGGCTAATTTCAAAGCTGTTGAATAAACAGCAAGGAATGAACATTCCTATTGATACATTCCAACCAACAGCATCTATTTGTAAATTGTAATAATAGGCATTATGGTGAAACTGTCCAATACAATTGCCAGTGTTAAGTAACAGCTAGCTCAGGAAGGCAGGGACTCGCCAAGTCTGCCCTGGTACCATCACTCCTGATGGTCTCCCCGACACTGGGATGAAGGCCAGTTTCCACTTATCACCTTGCACTCAAAAAAACTACAATCATTGGTCATAGTATAGTATAGCATAGTATTTCTATAACCATAAACTACATCTCTAGTAAAGCTGGAAAAACAAACAAACCGAAACAGGCTGAGAGGACTGTATGTGTCAAAATATTTGGGAAAAGGTGTTGCTTTGTGCAATAAAGAATACTCCTGGGGCTCCTGGGTGGCTCAGTTGGTTAAGCGTCTGCCTTCGGCTCAGGTCATGATCCTGGAGTCCCAGGATGGAGCCCCGCATCGGGCTCCCTGCTCCGTGGGAAGCCTGCTTCTCCCTCCCCCACTCCTCCTGCTTGTGTTCCCTCTCTGACTGTCTCTCTCTCTCTGTCAAACAAATAAATAAAATCTTAAAAAAAAAAAAGAATATTCCTAAGTGTTTAACATTTTAAAAAATTGACCTTTACTATACAGACAATATCCCTCTTCCTTCCAATCCCTCCTTCCTCGCTCCCCTTCCAAAATCATTATTTGAGTTTAAAATGCCAGGAGTTATTAAACATCCAGGTACTAATCCCTCCTTTATTTAGCTGGTGTCAAGATCAGACTTGCCCTGAGGAAAACAAGAAAAAGTCTTCCCAGAGAAATTCTGCTTTCTGAGAGATGTTTTCCAGATCCTTCAGGGGTTTTGGGGTAGGGAGGGACTGTAAGTCCTTCTTAATGCCTGGATCTTCATTTTCCCTGTTAAAATTCAGCAAACAACCCAACAACTTGGAACTAAACAACATTAAATTCTTACTATGTGTGTTTAAACACACTCATTTCTTCCCGATTGTACCCGGGAGCCTGGTAAGCTGGACAAAGGGCCACCCAAGAACAGGTAGGCAGGCTTCCTCCCCATTTCCTGCTTTGATTGTCCCAGAATGAAATCATAACAAGGTACATGAAACTGTCTGTGTGTGATGTAAAAATAATGCATGATCTACTCCCAAAGAAATAAGCAAGTCAGTCAGTTTCACTTAGATTTAAAAAATACAGAACCTGACAATTTGCCATCCCAGACAGTTACTGAAAGCAAACATTTTTCTTTTCTTTTCCTTTCTCTTCTCTTCTTTCCTCCCCTTCCTTTCTTTCTTTCCTTTATTTCTAACGAACGTCTGTCTGCTCCTGTGGGCAAGTCTGTCTTATTTACGCACTGTTTTCACTTGGTGCTTGCTGCTACCGAGCTGACTGGCCACCCGGTGGATTCAGGATCCAGTCACTGCGGCTATTCCTGATTTGGCTGAGTGGATGGAGGATTCTTTGGAAATACAAAATCCTGATATCCTATTAAACCTGACTGATGCTTCCAGCCTCCAAAGCACTTTCAGTATCTCATTTGATCCTCACAATGAACATGTCAGGTGGTTAGGGGGACCATCCCCCTTTTCAGATGGAAAACAGACCCAAAGAAGTTAAGAACGGTGGTCACACATTTAAGAGACAGCATTGCTGGGTCTCCTTCCATTCTAGAAACCCCTTTAAGATAGCAACCACCAAAAATGTTTAAACTCTTTCACTACAAACATAATTTACAATGAAGAATAAGTACAGAATTTCTTTTTGTCAAACTCTTTCTCTCTGCCATAAACAATCTCAAATAGCAACAAATATTCTCTTTGACATTTACATTCTATTTGAAGGGCATCTCCAAGACCCTTTCAGAGATGACTATCCCCATTTACTAGTGAGCTTTTTGAAAATACTCTCTCTCCCATTCTGTATAAGAATTCTAGATCCTTTAAGACAAAGATCTACCTGGTAAATAAGAACAAGGAAAAGGAAGTATTCAGCTAAGGATTTTAAAAATCTGTGTGCTCTTCTAAACTTTAAAAATGTGGGTTATAGGGCGCCTGGGTGGCTCAGTCGTTAAGAGTCTGCCTTCAGCTCAGGTCGTGATCCCGGGGTCCTGGGATCGAGCCCCGGAGTCCCAGGATTGAGTCCGGCATCGGGCTCCCTCCTCCGCGGGAAGCCTGCTTCTCCCTCTCCCACTTCCCCTGCTTGTGTTTCCTCTTTCGCGCTGTCTCTCTCTGTCAAATAAATAAATAAATAAAATCTTTAAAAAAAAAAAATGTGGGTTATAAGCACAATAGAAACAGAAACCTGCAAGTGGCTTTTTTTTTTAAAGATTTTATTTATTTATTTGAGAGAGAGAGAGCATGAGAGGGGGAGGGTCAGAGGGAGAAGCAGACTCCCTGCCGAGCAGGGAGCCCGATGCGGGACTCAATCCTGGGGCTCCAGGATCATGACCTGAGCCAAAGGCAGTCGCTTAACCAACTGAGCCACCCAGGCGCCCCCCACAAGTGGCTTTTAAAAGCACAAGTGCTGAAGTTTAGTATAGCTGTTCATCCAAAGGTATATACAGTCCCAGTAACAAACTGAAAGGTCCACAAAAGGCAAAAGAGCAAGGAGGTATCCTCTGCTGCCCGGAAGTTTCTATTGGCACTAAGAAAGGGGAGACAGATCACAACACATCTAATATTTCTACCCGGGGTGCAACGTACGTTATTAAAATTGTGAAAAAGTCCTAGGGTGTTTGCGTGGTCAAACACATCCTGAAATTGGCATCATATGGACAAAACTAGCAGGACTCCAAAAAAGAACAGCCCATACATCTATGAATCTTTTCAAAAACAAAATGACAGGAGGCCTTTATGAAGAGTCCATGGAATCTGCCATGAAGATGGGGTTGTCAGATGAGGGGGAAACTGGCTCTTACCGGGGAGAGAGCAAGGAAGAAGGGGACCGTGGTCTCTCAGACACACAGATAAGAACAGATAAATAGTTAAAGTCACAGCGCAGATGGCACCCTCTTCCTAAAGATCACAGGTCACACTCGGGCAATAATCTCGGGCCAGCATTGAGCAACAAGAGGTGGTCCAGCTGCAAAACAGGGAGTAGTAAGAAAGAGGAGCCTGCAGTTCTTATTCTGAGGATTAGCCTCCTGGCAGCTAAGTCAAGTGCAGTGCGTGCTCTGTAATGATTAGCCATGCCATCTGCTTAGATCGGCACAATGACAGCCCAATAGCTGACCTGAAGAGAGCAAAAAGGAAACGTCAACTCACTGGTCTATATTGTAGACTCCATTCCTCCCGCCACTTGCCCATAGAGAAGGAGAATTAGCAAGGGAGAAACGGGGGAGTTACCTGTTAGAGCTTCGTGCTCTACATCATTACAGAGCATCCCAAGGAGGGCTGCCTGCGAAGAGCATCTGTAGGGAAGAGCCAGCTCCCTCCCCTCTCCCCCTACACACACACACACACACACACACACACACACACACACACACACGGTTTTCCCCACCCTAAGAAACCAAGAACTGTAGTTGAACAGTCTCACATCTGGCTATCGAGCTAAGAGTAAAAGAAGCACCAGCATTTTTATCACTGTATTCAAAGACAGTGATGTTATTACTATTGTTTCAACAATATAGAGCAACGGAATTACCCGGAAATGGATAAGCCTTCTTATAATCCATAGTGATCCTGGTACAAGCAACAGCAATAAATTCCTGAAAACTGCTTTGGTGGAAAATTCAGCATTGAGAAAGGGAAGACTCCACGGAATTAGCTCTTCATTTATTTGATTCACAGTCCCCTTTCAGTAGCTCATGGAAGTGGCGGAGCCTCAGCTCTAGAAAAATACACGCTCCTAGTGAATTCCCTAAGTCTTGTGCATGATTTCAGGCCATTCAAGGACCTCCTGAAATCCCCACCAGCTTAAGTATTTCTAAAAGAAAAAAAGGTCTGAGGAGTACAATCCCATAAAAAACTCATTATTTTTATATACACGGAGAAAAGGAGGGAAAATCTTTATGACATCTGACATACATTACACTACTAAAAAATCAATACTGTATGTCAAGTTGACGTATTTCCTCCTTGGTGGCCATAAATTCTTTGAGATTGACCTCATTCACAATAAGCATGGATACTGGTCTTCTTTGTGGAATATTCATACAAACAGGCCTTTCCCTTGTCTGTCCTCTACCCAGACAGTCAATGCTTCTTGACTGGAATGGCTCCATACTATGGTCCCAAAGACAGTTTGCTAGAAAACTGGAAATGGGAAAAGTTTGGAAACCCTTTTAGGAAAATCCAGAGATGGTGTTCGGATTTCCACCCTGGTGGTCAGAGTCACGCAACGGTCACCCACGACAGCCACTGTCAATGACATCACAACCCAGGAAAAGGAGCAGCCTTCCTCTGCCTGTTTTTCATTTCCACACTCAAGACTGCATTTCTAAGATGGGGCTCACTTTGCCCCAGTTTCTTTCCAAGTGCTTCTTCCTCTCTCCTTTTTCATCTCCCTTCTCCCTTTCCAAATTCAATCAAACTCAAGTATAAATCCAAGCTCTGTCTGTATTAGTAGCAGGGGCTCCTCAAGTATCTTACTTCTCGAAGCATTCAGTTTCCTCATCTATAACAGAGGGAACATTTAACCTACAGGATTGCTCTGAAAATCAAATTTGTGACATAAGGTAAGTTCACAACAGAATGCCTGAACCACAGAAGGATTTCTGCAAATGTTAGCTCTTCTGCCTTTATACTTTATGACATTTATAAAATTAATAAAAAATTACACAATCAAGTGTTAATTAAAAAATGGGACCACGGGGCACCTGGGTGGCTCAGTCGTTAAGCATCCACCTTCGGCGCAGGTCATGATCCCAGGGTCCTGGGATCGAGCCCCGCATCGGGCTCCCTGCTTAGCGGGAAGCCTGCTTCTCCCTCTCCCACTCCCCCTGCTTGTGTTCCCTCCCTCGCTGTCTCTCTCTGTCAAATAAATAAATAAAATCTTAAAAAAAAAAAAAATAGGACCACAATAACAATGCTTTGAAAATTAGCTTTCGATCACATAGATTGAAATCTTATTACAAAGATGCTTTTAGAAAGTGTATTTTCTATTATTTATTATAGCAATTGATATGTAAATGTTATAAAATGCCATGATTTCTTCCTTTTATGCTTTAATGAAAGAGTCCAAATATAGGTCTGTTAAGTCTTGCTTATTTTTATTAAAGACTACCTTGGTTCCTAGGTTAACATAGATTTAAAAGATTGGTAGTACTGAAATGTAAATAGTTTGCCTTATTAAGAAGTGTTACATGCAGGTAATCTAGGAGATCAACAGAGTTTGCTTTTTTGTTGTTCAGAGTGTAAACAGAGATAGAGTCCTTAATGTTGTGCTTGACCTTCCCTCTGGCAAGGACTTGCCCAGCAAGCCTTAGAATAATGCAGCTGAGAGGGGGAGTGTTTCACAGACCTCATCTCTTGGATTAGACAGTTACCTGCCCAGCTTTGTGCTCCTAGGACCCACACAGAAAGTAAAAGAGTTGATTCATCTAAATGCCAGTTTCTAGTCCAGGTCTCCAAAGGAGAGTTAGAAGAACCTTAATGGAGCTCTAGAATAGATCACAGCACTCCTGAAAGGACGTGTAAATAACCTAACAGCAAAAGTGTGAAAGGAGATTGGAAGAAAGCTAGAAGCCAGTGGCAATTTTAGAACACCTTTAAAAATGACTGCCCTATCCTCTGAGCTCTCTAGAACATACATCTGACAGGAAAGGAAAACAAAGAAATGGGGAAAGTGGGTTAAGGACTTCATTCTCTGGTTTAACTATTAGAATCCCTGTTTCTAAATTACAAACTCCTGATGGACTAATTAACCATTTATACATATAAAGAGAAAAGGCAGCCCCTCTCTGCCTCCTACCCCAGTCTTCTCCTTAGAAGTCCCACTTGCCATGGTCAGAGAGAATCATTTGTACAGGAGAGAAGGAGGGAAGAAGGGCAGAGGAGAGAAGCAGGAGAGTGAGAGACAGTACCAGGTTTCCTGGCAGTTTTCAAAAAGTACCTGTCCTGGAAGGGAAGGGGGAGAGGGAGGGCGGGAGGGAGGAAAAAAGGGAGGTATGTAGAAACAATTTTAAAGTTGCTGATCAAAAATCACCTTTAAAAAAAATTACCATCTTCCCAAAACCCTGAAAATGACTTAGCTTTTTTAAGCTGCCTAACTATCAGGCAGTTTTCCATTTGCTTTAACAGCACCCTCTGAAAAACACAAGGTTTCTGTAAACTGGAGACTTCCGTGGCTCACGCACTGGTGTGAATTAATTAAGAGTCAGCTGCCTCCTAACACCTTCCCTAGATCATCTGCAAGGGTAGAACAATGATGGGCCATTATCTGTGAATGGCTCTTTATGCTTCCTGTACTTTACATAACTTAACTCATAAAATCTTCACAACAGTCGCTAAAGGATTATTAAGCCATTTCACTTAAGGAAATCAAGCTCAGAAAGGAAGAGAAACTTCCCAAATGCTATCTCTTGGTAACAGATGGGGCTGGGATTTGAATCTGGAGGTCTCCTTACTAAGGGAAGGACTGGAAAAGCCCAGAGAGCCCTGTGATGCAACTATTGAACACAACGTTGTGCGAAGAGCAATCCTGGTGGTTTTCCCAATTGCCTGTGGCATTCCTTACACTCCGCTGTGTCCTGGAGCGCACACGGGCCTTAGCCTCCAACACCCAGAACTCAAGGTGGCACCTACCAGAGCTGTTGGCATAAGCTGCCCAGTTCCAAACGGCAAAGTCCTGATTTGTACACAACTACAAAACGGGTTTTGTGTAGGCTTTTGTGCAGGCGTGGGAACCATCCCACAACTGAGAACCTGATCTCTTCATAAAGTGGGAACCCTATGCATGACAGCAAAGCAGAAAGTATATGCAGTGTCCCTGAACAGGAGGTCAGCCCCAACCCCTCAAATTTATGAAAGGAATCTTGTAGTAAATATTCCCCTCTCTCCTTTTTAAAAGTTCATTTATTTATTTAAGTAATCTCTACCCCCAATGTGGGACTTGAACTCACCACCCCGAGATCAAGAGTCACACACTCCCCGGACTGAGCCTGACAGGCACCCCCACGCCCCTACTTTTTGAAACCAGTTTACAAAAACCCGGAAGACGTCAAAAGCCATCTCAAATCCTACACAAATCATATGCATTCACCCTTCAGCTTCTTTGTAGAGTAAGGTAAAGTCTCAAGACAAATTAGAACGGTGATTAAATCATTCCGTGGATGAAATTCTCTTAAAGTTCATAACAACAACAACAACAACAACAACAAAGTTCATAATAACAAGCAGAAGGGGAAGAATTCATGGAACAAGCAAGCAACATCTGCTTTTATCTAATCATGCTCCTTGCTATAGTAGCACTTGCTTATTACGTATGATGAGCCAAGTGCATACACAGCTATAGAGGACTGCCCATCCCAACCCAGAATCACCAGTAATGACCTTAAGGAACTAACACAAATTTTACTTGCTTTTATATATAATCCACAAAGAAAAACTTTTACTGCTATGAGCAACTAGAAGCAACTTTGCTGTTACAGTACTTACAGATTAGCAAGATGAAAGCATTTACCCCCAAAAGCAGGCACCTGTTAACTAGTGAGGGCTTTAAGAGCATTGCTGTGTTATTTCTCTCACCACTGGGAGTTTGTCACGAAGGGGAGGAAACATTTTCCTTGACTCTCTTAGGATCCCTGGCTGGGTCTGAAAATTAAACTGACGAAGATAACAGGAGAAAAACATACAAGTTTTACTGAATTTGTACATGTACAAGGGAGCCTTCACAAGAGAATAAAGAAACAAAGAAGTGGCCAGAGCAGGAAGCTTTTATACCTTTTAGTCAAAGAACTATGTGAAAGATTGACAGGACACAGGGATTTGGGCTAGGAGTAATCCAACTAGAGCTAGATGGTCATCTTCCTTACCTAGGAAGATAAGGGTTAGTTTAACCAGGTTTGTTTACAGATTCCTCTAGTGCCTCTCTGGGCTAATAAGAGTCCGTCTCCAGGAAAAGGGGAATTTATTTCCTGCCTTGAGGCAGAAAAGTGAGAGTTTTTTCATGTTTACTGCTTCTTTTTTTTTTTTTAAGATTTTATTTATTTATTTATTTGAGAGAGAGAATGAGAGAGAGAGAGAGCACATGAGAGGGGGGAGGGTCAGAGGGAGAAGCAAACTCCCTGCCGAGCAGGGAGCCCGATGCGGGACTCGATCCCGGGACTCCAGGATCATGACCTGAGCCGAAGGCAGTTGCTTAACCAACTGAGCCACCCAGGCACCCCATGTTTACTGCTTCTTAATTGCTTTCAGATCAAAGTAATTCCTATGTCAAAGGGACATGTTTTTAGGCGACAGCCTGGTTTTCTTTATCAGTAAGCAAATGGGGCATTTCCCTAGCTGTGAAGGCCTCCATGTGATTCAAAAAGTCCAATTCCTGGACAGTCCAGTGCTGAATCTCCGATGGAAACAATCTGAGAGACTTAGTCTTTGTTAGTATCATCATCTCCATGCCTATGTTCTCAGTTCTCCCAAATTTATTAATACAGGTTTGATCACTATGTTAGTAATGAATGGCTCAGCAAGAGAATCTTGCCTTTTCCTTCTTGTATATCTTTATAAAGTTCAGCATTCATTAATAGCTGGTACTCAAACACATTTTTTTTTTAAGATTTTATTGATTTTTTGACAGAGAGAGACAGTGAGAGAGGGAACACAAACATGGGGAGTGGGAGAGGGAGAAGCAGACTCCCCGTGGAGCAGGGAGCCCAATGCGGGGCTCGATCCGAGGACCCTGGGATCATGACCTGAGCCGAAGGCAGATGCTTAATGACTGAGCCACCCAGGCACCCCCTCAAACACATTACTAACAGAACTGCTTACAGCAGATATTATACTTTTGATTTGCGTAATGAGAAATTGTTTTGATCTCTTGGTGACGCCCTCTAACTTGAAGCACCTATGTTCTAATTCACCTGGCATCCATGGAGCTCCTGAAATTACATGTAAATTCTGGGGGTGTTTTCATTTTTCTGGAGATAGAGTCAATAGTTTTTATTAGATTCTCAAGGAAGATAGTAAAGAAAATGGTAGTCCACACCATTATAATTAGTCTTGTAAAGAAAAGTAAATACAAAATCTAATAGGCCTTTAACTTATTAGCTGTGACCCATGGCAAGTCACACCTTTCTAACACTTTACTTTCTTTTTCTATAAAATGGGGATAATAGTAACAGCCACCTTATACAAGATAATTTGCTACTAAGGACAACTATACAAAAGGGATAAAATATATTTTAAAATATCAAAGAACTAAAAAAAGAGATATTACTTCACTTAGGAAAGAGAGCAGCTCAAAGAGAAGAGCCCTACATATGGGACAGCTATCATTTTGGGAGGCATTTGCCTCTTCTAGAAGGGGCTGCTGAGTGGCAGAAAGTCTGGATGTGCTTTTAACAGAATCAGAGATTGGGAAGACAAGGATAGGAATCAGTGCCACCAAAGAGGTAGGGAAACCAGTGATGCTTCCCTCTCTTTGCTTTGGGACTTGTTAAGACCTACAACCTAATCATAAGTGTGAATCTTAAATAGACAGAATCACCTTGGTTAGAGCCCAGTTTTGAAATATATCAATACCTAAAACTAAAGTGATTTTGTTTTGCTTTGTTTTAAAGATTTTATTTATTTATTTGACAGAGAGAGACACAGCAAGAGAGGGAACACAAGCAGGGGAGTGGGAGAGGGAGAAGCAGGCTTCCCGCTGAGCAGGGAGCCCAATGCAGGGCTCGATCCCAGGACCCTGGGATCATGACCTGAGCCGAAAGCAGACACTTAACCGACTGAACCACCCAGGTGCCCCTAAAACTAAAGTGATTTTGATTTGCAAGTGGCAGGAAAAAAAATTCTCTCTTGTATCAATCATCTTCTACTTCAGATTACTTCTGCAAAGTAGAAGTACAATGTCCAGCACATAATGAAAAGTAGCCAGGCATACAGGAAGACATAACAGCATGAATGAAAACTGGGAGAAACAAGAGACAACAGAACAAACCTACATGGGCTGTGGGATATGGAAGAGAACAGGGACTGTAAAATAACTATGCTAGCCATGCTCAAGATAGATTTTTTTTTTAAGATTTATTTATTTTAGAGAGAGAGAAAGAACAGGGAGAGGAGCAGAAGGAGAGGGAGAGACTCTCAAGGGCTCAATCTCACGACCCTGAGATCATCACCTGAGCTGAAACCAAGTTAGAGGCTCAACTGACTGACCCACCCAGGCACCGCCAAGATAGATTTTTTTTAAATACTGAGAGTTTTGATAGGTAATTGGAATTTATAAAAATAAGTCAAATGGGAATTTTAGAATTTAAAAAGTCGAGGGTAGGCTTAACAGACTACATATAGTTAAAGAGATGGTAAATTAAAACATATTATCAAAAGAAAATAACCAAGATAAAGCAAGTAAAAATCAGAAGGTAACAGACATAGAAGATACAATGAAAAGATCTAGTATACACGTAATGGGTGTGCCAGAAAGAAAGATGAAAATAATGAGGGAAAAGCAGTATTTGAAGAGACAGTGGATGAGTTTACAAAACCAATGAAAGTCCTACTACACCAAGCAGGATTTTTAAAAATCCACAAATAGCTGGGTCATAATAAAACTGCAGAAAACCCTGAGGGTTGCTGGAGGGGAGAGGGGTGGGGATGGGGTAACTAGGTGATGGGCATTATTAAGGAAGGCACATGATGTGATGAGCACTGGGTGTTACATGCAACTGATGAATCACTGAACTCTACCTCTGAAACTAATAATACACTATATGTTAATTCACTGAATTTAAGTAAAATAAAATTAAAAAAAAAAAAAACTACAGAAAACCGGGGTGCCTGGGTGGCTCAAGCATTAAGCGTCTGCCTTCGGCTCAGGTCATGATCCCAGGGTCCTAGGATTGAGCCCCACATCGGGCTCCCTGCTCCACGGGGAGCCTGCTTCTCCCTCTCCCACTCCCCCTGCTTGTGTTCCCTCTCTCACTGTGTCTCTCTCTGTCAAATAAATAAATAAAATCTTTAAAAAAAATACACTTCAGGGGGCCTGGGTGGCTCAGTCGTTAAGCGTCTGCCTTCGGCTCAGGTCATAATCCTAGGGTCCTGGGATTGAGCCCCACATCGGGCTCCCTGTTCTGCGGGGAGCCTGCTTCTCCCTCTCCCACTCCCCATGTTTGTGTTTCCTCTCTCACTGTGTCTCTCTCTCTCAAATAAATAAAATCTTAAAAAAAAAACAAACTGCAGAAAACCAAAATCAAAGAGAAAACCTTAAAGGCAGCTGGAGAAAAAGGCATACTACCTACAAAGGAATAATAATTCAGAGTGACAGTTTACTCCTCAAAAAAAAAAAAAAAAGTAAATCATTAGACAACAGAACAGTATCTTAACCCTACTTACAAAAAAATTAACTGCCAACCACTCAAAACAACAATATCCTTCAAGAACGAAAGCAGAATGAATACATTTTCAGACATAAAAAACAAAATTTCTCAGCAGCAGGCTCTAAGGGAAACAGAAAAGGCCTTTTTTTTCAGACAACAGAAAAATGGTTCCAAAAAAAGCACAGAAATGGAAAAAAATACAACAAAAACTATAAACATATGTGGAAATGTAACTGAATACAGACTTAAAAATAGTAGTAATTATATGTTTTCATGTTGAAACATGTAAGAATTAAAATATACTAAAACAATGGTATACAAGATGGAGGTGGGGGGTAGTTAATGGAGTTAAAGTATTACAAGGTCCTTATCTGTGAAAAAATTAAAATACCAATTTTAAAAAATTAAATAAAATGAAAGTACCAACGAACAATATACTTTGATAAATTAAGAATGCATTATAGGAGCGCCTGGGTGGCTCAGTTGGTTAAGCGACTGCTTTCGGCTCAGGTCATGATCCTGGGGTCCTGGGATCAAGTCCCACATCGGGCTTCCTTTGCTCTGCGGGGAGCCTGCTTCTCTCTCTGCCTCTGCCTGCCACTCCCCCTGCTTGTGCTCTCTCTGTCAAATAAAGAAATAAAATCTTTAAAAAAAAAAAAAAGAATGCATTATAATCTCCAGAGTAACCACTAAAAGAATAGTGAAATGAATATAAAATCTCTAGCTAATAGAGGCTTGAAAATGTAATCATTAAAGAAAAAAATCCCATAGCCTACCAAAAGGCAAGAAAAATTAAAAATAGAGCAGATAGGAAAAAAAAAAGAGAAAGCACTTAATAAGATAGTAGAGTTAAACCCAAGTCACATGTACATTGACTAAATAATCCAATTAGGAGGCAAAAATTTTCAAGCTGGATTAGGAAAAAAAAAAAATCAACTCTGTTAAATATAAATATAACTCTGTTAAATAAAAAAAAAAAAAAAAAAAAATATCACTGTACAGGGGCGCCTGGGTGGCTCAGTCGTTAAGAGTCTGCCTTCAGGTCATGATCCCAGGGTCCTGCTCCATGGGAAGCCTGCTTCTCCCTCTCCCACTCCTGCTGCTTGTGTTCCCTCTCTCATTGTGTCTGTCAAATAAATAAATAAAATCTTTAAAAAATAAAGAAAGAATAAAAAAATAAAATATCACTGTACATCCTACAGATATTAAAAATGAGAATATTAACAAATTTATGCCAATATATTTGAAAATCTAGATGAAAAAGATAAATCCTAGAAATAGCTTATAAAACTGACAATAAAAGAAAATTTTAAATTATTTGAATAGTTGTCATACCATTCAACAAAACCCACGAATAAAAGTTCAAGGCTAGACTTCCTCACCAGTGAATTTTGGCAAACATGTCAGGATGAAATAATACTGCTATCACACAAACTCTTCTAGAAAATTGAACAGAGTGAGCTCTCTCCAACTTACTTTTTTTTTTTTAAGATTTATTTATTTATTTGAGAGAGAGGAGAACACGGGGAAAGGGGGGAGGGAGAGGGAGAGAGTCTCAAGCTAACTCTGCTGCGTGCGAAGCCCCAGGAGGGGCTGGATCTCTCACTACCAGACATCACGACCTGAGCTGAAACGAAGAGTCGGATGCTTAACCAACTGCGCCACCTAGGCGCCCCTCTCCAACTTAATTTTTAAGGCCAGTATAATCTTGATACCAAATTTCACAATGTTATGAAAAAGAAAAAGTACAATTCAATCCTACTAATTTATAAGGATGCAAAATTCCTAAATAAAAGATTAGCAAGTGGGGGAGCCTGGATATAAGGTCAATATAAAAAAAAACCAACAACTATATGTCTAGAGGTCAGCAAAAAAATGATAAAAAATGAAATTTTAGAGAAAAAATTTTTTTAAGTAGGCTCCACACCCAGCGTGGAGCCCAACATGGGGCTTGAACTCACCCCCCTGAGATCAAGACCTGAGCTAAGATCAAGAATGAGAAGCCCAATCAACTGAGCCACCCAGGCATCCTAAGTATTTATTTCCTTTTTCTAAGGATTTTATGTATTTATTCAAGAGAGAGCGGGGGAAGGAGCAGAGGGAGATGGACAAGCCGACTTGGCGCTGAGCACAGAGCCTGACTCGGGGCTGGATCCCATAGCCCTAAGATCATGACCTGAGGTGAAACCAAGAGTCAACGCTCAACTGACTGAGCAACCCACCCCCCCAGGCACCCTAGAAAATGAAATTTTAGTAGAGTGAAAAAATATGAAATATCTAGGAATAAATCTAATAAAAATGTGTAAACCCTCTACACAGAGAACTATGAAACATCACTGAGAGAAATTTTAACAGAGCTAAATAGAGGAACATACTATGTTCATGGACCAGAAGACTTGATACTATAAAGGTATCAATTTTGCCCAAATTTATTTATAGACTCAATGCAATTGCAATCAAAATCCCAACAGTTTAAGTCTTTGTTGCTGCTGTGGCTTTGTTTTGTTTTGTTTTGGTGGAACTTTAATAAGTTGATTCTAAAATGCTGTGTAAATGTAAAAGACAAAGCTAAGAAATTCGTAAAGAACAAAAAACAAGATAAGAATACTTGATCAAAGGGGCGCCTGGGTGGCTCAGTCGTTAAGAGCCTGCCTTCAGCTCAGGTCGTGATCCCAGGGTCCTGGGATTGAGCCCCACATCAGGCTCCCTGCTCAGTGGGAAGCCTGCTTCTCCCTCTCCCACTCTCCCTGCTTGTGTTCCCTCTCTCACTGTGTCTCTGTCAAATAAATAAAATCTTTAAAAAAATTTTAAAAAAAAGAATATTTGATCAAATGAATGTAAACTCTTATTTTAAAACTACAGTGTGGTACTGGAGCAAGAATATTCTAATTAACAAAAGGAATAGGCTAGGGGCGCCTGGGTGGCTCAGTCGCTGGGCGTCTGCCCTCAGCTCCGGTCATGGTCCCAGGACCCTGGTATCGAGCCCTACATGGGGCTCCCTGCTCTGCGGGGGGCCTGCTTCTCCCTCCTTCACTCCCCCTGCTTGTGTTCCCTCTCTTGCTGTGTCTTTTTCTGTGAAATAAATAAAATATTTTAATTAAAAAAAAAAAAAAGGAATAGGCTAGAGTGCCCTAACAAGTCAACTGTCATATATCTGGGCACTTGACATATGACCAAGGTAGCCCTACAGAGCAGTGACAACAGATTTACCAATAAATCATGGTGGGACAACTGGATGTCCACACAAATTTTTTAAAAATAAAACGACCCCTATCTCACACAATATGCAAAAATTAATTCCCAGTGATTTGTAAATATAAATTTAGGTGTTAAAACTGCAAAGTTTCTGGAAGATAACAGATTTATAACCTCAATCTAGAAAAAGACTTATTGAACAGGACACAATAAAACACTAACTGTAAAGGAAATGGAAGCTCTAAAGAATTCAGACATGAAAATTAAATGAGAAATCACTCTCTCCTTAAGAGAGTAAACACGCAGGCAAGCAACAGAATGAAGATTTTGCCACACATACAACCGACTATGAACTCATCTCCAGAATATATTTTTAAAAAATACCAATAATCAGTAAGAAAAAGACAAACGGGGCGCCTGAGTGGCTCAGTCGTTAAGCATCTGCCTTCGGCTCAGGTCATGATCCCAGGGTCCTGGGATCGAGTCCCACATCGGGCTCCCTGCTCGGCAGGAAGCCTGCTTCTCCCTCTCCCACTTCCCCTGCTTGTGTTCCTGCTCTCGCTATCTCTCTCTCTGTCAAATAAATAAATAAAATCTTTAAAAAAAAAAAAAGAAAGAAAGAAAAAGACAAACGATCCAATTGAAAAGTGGGCAAGACTTGAACAAGAATGTCAGAATATTTCAAATGGCCAATTAACATGAAAAAGATGCTCAACCTCATTAGTCAGGAAAAAGCAAATGAACAGCACAATGTGGTATTACTATAAAAACACCAGAATGGTTAAAATTACAGACTGATGATGTTGGCAAGGGTATGGAGCAAGGGAAATTCCCATACGTTGCTGGTGGGAGTATATTGGTACAACTACTCTGGAAAACAGTTTGGTATTATCTGCTAAAGCTGATGATTCACATAACCTATGAGCTAGTAATTCCTCTCTGCACCAGTGCACTCATTAAATGGACGATGATGATGATGATGATGATGATGATGATGAGATGAAAGAAAGGGTAACCAACATCACGCTCCTCTCCTTTTGATTAGGACTGATCATTCTGTTTGCTCCCACCTCCCAGATCCATCCCTAGGAGGCTGATCCCTAGGGACTAGATCACCAGGACATCCTGTCCAGCTGGCTTCTCTTGGGTCCCACAGATGAAAGACAGTGGCAGAAGCTGACAGGGTAGGAGGAGAGAAGTCGGGCATGTCCTCTCCACTTCCTTTTTGCTGTGTTCTGAGTTTCTAGGGGGAGTCTGCTTCTCCGGAGGCCCAAGCTCCTCCTGCCTGCCTCCAGCTCACAAGGCTTCCAGAAACATTCCTGTCGCCTAGGGTGGTAACAGCCTCCACCGCTGGGCCTTTCACTGGTTCTGGTAACCCTGCCTCCATCTTTCTAAGTTGTCTTCACCAACTCTCTTCGTTTGAACTAGGTTTAGTTCTATTTTCTGCTGGGACCCCATGGAGTGGCAATTTTATATTAATTTATATGATTGTTTTATCAACACTTGTCTTCTCCACAAGGCTGGGTGAGCTTCATCACACTGGCACTTCAGACACTGCCAACAAATATTTGTTAGGACTGATCATTTAATGGATCTTGGATCCATTAACGCATGAAGTTAATGAACGCATGAAGGAACTGATATTAGGAGCAAAATATACTATACATAGTTCAAGGATTTCTAAAATGTTCCTGCTATATTTAATGTGGCACCAATCTATCAGAGCAGACATTTTTCCTCTTTTAGTTGAAAAAAGGCCTTTGTTGGCAGGAATATTTTTACTCGTGATAATTTCAAGATACAATTTTATCTTTCTGAAGTAAGTTATCAATAATGAGATTCCAGGTGGACTGTGGTTAGTTATAGCTCTGAGTCAGTACGAACATAATAAAAATATTAACTAGGAAAACAAGGCTCTGCATCTCTGAATTTTTCATAACCTATTGCATATGACTCTAGAAAAGAAATACTACTTAGTAGTTACACAGCGTAGGATGGTTAACTCCAGGCAGGAAAGGTTCTTTGTTAATACAATAAACTACCTATTTACCTTGTTGTTTTAGGCTTAAAGAAGGACAACCTGGGCTGATCCCAGTATTAGATATGCAAGCTACGTATTAGTGTATATAGTTAGACAACTTCTACAAAATGAACTGGAAAATTCTGATTCTAGGCCACCAATCAGAATTTCCAGAACAGGGTCTGGAACTCCGCATATTGCCTTCTCTTTTATGGCAGAAAAAGTGTAGAATAATCAGGTTAGCTATAAGCGATATGATATACTAGCCAAGATCCTTTAAACCCATATATGCCATAAAATACATTTTATTTATTTTATTTGAATTTTAATCTTGAGAAAATTAGTCTGTAAACTATAATCATAACTAAATATGCACCATATCAAAAATTTTTATTTCATAGGACAGCATTTTGAAAGCAACAATTTAGCTAGCATGCAAGCTCCCAGAGGGTGATATATTTTGGACTCTAAAGAGGTCAAAGTTCATCTCTTTTCTGCAGTCTCTTTCCTGGTTAAACCTCCCCTATTTCTTCTGCTAACTTCTTCACTGTAAAAAGTATCCCAGTTCTCTTCATTCTAACCACCATGGAGAGGGGAAGGTCCAATTTCTCTAGTATGGTATGAGTTCAAGATTATTTTGTAATCTCCCAGCAAGCAAACTAGTTAGTTAATAACAAAGACCTTTCTAATATGGCACTGCGTGGGATATGGGTCTGATTTTACAATCTTTAAACGATAGGGCATGGTTTTACTAATAGTTACATTATTAATAATACCTTGTGAGGGGGTTCGGCTAAGTGATTGAGTTAAAATAGTTAAAATGCTGTTACACTGCTAATTCTTTTTACAACCAGATAACTTGCTTTCTTATGTCTAATTAGGTTGCAACAACAACAACAAAAATCCTTTTTCATTCTCTTCAGTCATAACTAATATAGGAAATGACCACACCAGCCTCTTACTGATTGCTTCCCTGGAAACGAAAGAGCATTTTATACCTGATCCTGCCATGATCAGCAACAGAATGAAGTAAAAATTAACCGTCCTCTACTTCTCTCGCCCATATACAAAGCGATATTTTTTAAGAGGGATGGGGAAGGGGGGATTAGGGAGAAGTGCCGCATTCAACTCATAAGGGCTGCTCCCCCCAATCTCCATTTTCATCAACATCACCCACTTAGGGGGCGCCCGGTACTCGAAGGGCCCCCTAGCCCGACAGGGTAAGAAAAGAATCATCTCTTTCAAAGACTGAAAAATCACGACTCCCGATGTCTTCCGCGCACCAAGTGGGGCCGGCCGCCCAGCCCCGGGGGACCGGGCGGCGTCCCGGGTGCCCTGAGCCCGGGGCCGCGGGCGGCGCCGCAGCGCTCCCGGACCCTCCCGCACGGACTGGCCGCCGGTCCTTACCCGCTAATCCGCCGCCGCCGCCTCCATCGCCCGCGTGCCCCTTCCTCCGCTGCAGGATGAAGTAGGGGTTGGCCCTCTCGGTGATCCACAGCGCGTTAGCCAGCAGCACCTCTTCGGGGTTCACCCACATGTTCCCGGGCGCCGCGAGCGGACACACAATGGGGCCGCGGGTCGGGTCCTGCACACACCGGCGCGCACAGGCGCGCACCCCCGGGCACACGCGCGCCCTCCCGCCCGCTAGGTGCGGCGGCGGAGAGCCGCTTCACCAGCCGGCCGCCCGCGGCGCCCGGGCCCCAACAAAGCCCCCGCGGGAGGCCGGGGAGGACGGCGAGGACGCGGGCGCGGCGAGCAGCATCCTCCCCGCGGCGGCGCCGCCCCCCGCGAGCCCAGGCCCGCCGGCCCGCAGCCCGGCTCCGGCCCACGGCGGAGCGAGGAGCGGGAGGAGGAGGAGGAAGGGGAGCGGGCGGAGGAGGAAGTGGTGGCGTTCAGTCCCGCGATCCGGGGCCGCGGCGAGCAGGGCTGCGGGCGACAGGAGCGCACACGGCCCCGCGGCGAGGGCCGAGCTGGGCTGGGGCGCGGCTGCTCCCGCAGCACCGAGCCGAGCTCCGGGCCGCCTCCGTCTCTAGCCGCTCCGCACCCTCGAGGTCACCGTGCAGTAACACTCGCCGTCGGGGCCACTGGCACACGCAGCGAAGCCCAGCTCGCCGCTGGAAGGGCGCTCCGGACGCTGCGAATGAATGACGCGAGCACGGCTCACTGGGAGCGGGCCCGGGTGACACCAGTTTCCGCGGACGCGGGTCCTCCGCGGGCTCCCAGCGCCGAGCCCAGCTGCTGCGGCCGGCTTTGGAGCAACCTTCTGGGGACCGTGGGCCAAGCACTCGGCCCCACGCCCATTTCAGCAGAGAGGACGCTGCCAGGCTCCGTGGGGGTGTGTGTGTGTGTGTGTGTGTGTGTGTGCGCGCGCGCGCTGTGTGTTTATGGTTGACGCTCTGTAGGCTAGCGCCACCCCCCTTCCCAGGAAATAAGTGTTTCAAGGTTCCAGACTAGCAGCTAGATACCCGGTCGGAAGTGGACGCAGCCAATGGTTGTCCATGTTTTTGTTTCCTGCATCTCTAGGGCAAGTCATGCGCTAAACTTGTCACCGCCTATAACCCCTCCCCCTCTCCATTGCATTGTAATTAAAGTGGCCCAGCTAAGTGCATTACATCACTTCTTTCCTTGACCTGTGGGGCATGAGCAATAGCGAAGTTGGAAGCAGCCCAAGAGCTTAGGCCAACTAATTCACACCACCACTGTTCCTATTTCAGGCATTTGGAGCTGCGAGGACCGGGCACAGCAGAATTCAGGGATTTATTCACACTTAATAGATGGATTTAAAAAAAAAATTTTTTTTTTTTAATCATTGAAATTAGAGACACAAAGGCCAGCTTTATCCCTAAACGGTTTTGCATTCCCCCAGTACTTCAAGCCTCTTGGGATCACAGCCGATCTACCTATATATCTGATGACCTTTTTTCACCTCTTTTTACACCTGGGAGATCTGCAGACAGCCACATCAGCAAAAGGAGGCTCTACTTCCCAGATGATGGGAATTTATCAAGCTCTGCTTTGTTGTGGAAGGTGGACATCCTAGAGACTTCTTCCTTTCCAAACAAGAAAAGCAAACCATTCCCAAAGCAAATGAGACTTTCTTGTGTGCACTTAAGCATTTTTGCTTCTGTAGCTCTCCTCTGTACTGCTGAATTCCTTCAAATGGCAAAGTGAATGCATCCCAGCCATTTTAATGAGACTGCTGCCTCGGTGCCTGTTGGTTTCTGCTCAGTGAGCTCTCAAGGAAAATGGAAGTCTCTCTTTCCCTTATCACATTGACTGACCTTCTGCCTCTTTAGGAAACATTTTAGACCTCTAGGCATTTGTGGAAACTTCACATATTTAACACAGACTCAAAAATGTCATTTGGCATCTTTGGCCATAGCACAGTGCCTTTAGTCATAGAATCTATTGCAAGTCAAGCACAATAAACATTAAGACTGCAAATCATACATATGTAAAAATTTAATAATATATTTATATAACTGAATATTTTTAAGGCTTCCATGAATATTCTTTCATTTTTTGTAATTAGCATTTTTTTAAAGATTTTATTTATTTATTTGAGAGAGAGAGAATGAGAGATAGAGAGCACGAGAAGGAAGAGGGCAGAGGGAGAAGCAGACCCCCTGCTGAGCAGGGAGCCTGACGTGGGACTCGATCCCGGGACTCCAGGATCATGACCTGAGCCAAAGGCAGTCGCTTAACCAACTGAGCCACCCAGGCGCCCTGTAATTAGCATTTTTTAAAACTCCATTAAGTACCTTCATATTGTCTTTTTTTTTTTTTAAGATTTTATTATTTATTGGGGGGGGGGCACAGAGAGAATGAGAGGGAGAAGCAGACTCGCAGCTGAGCAGAGAGCTGGACATGGGGCTCCATCCCAGGAACCTGAGATCATGACCCCAGCCATAGGGTGGCGCTTAACTGCCTGGGCCACCCAGGCTCCCCCCACTTTCATAATGTCTTTTAGAGTGTCCTTATCATACTGCTCAAAGTTGTGATGTGATTTTAGCTTAGCATTTTTTTTTTTTAAAGATTTTTATTTATTTGACAGAGAGAGACACAGCGAGAGAGGGAACACAAGCAGGGGGAGAGGGAGAGGGAGAAGCAGGCTTCCCGCTGAACAAGGAGCCCGATGTGGGGCTCGATCCCAGGACCCCGGGACCATGACCTGAGCCGCAGGCAGACGCTTAACGACTGAGCCACACAGGCGCCCCAACAATGCGTAATTATTGAATGCTTCTATGCTGTAGACTCGGGGGCTAACAAGTGAACAAACCATATAAAAATCTTTGCCTTGGTCGCCGGCGCCCCCCTTCCCGTCTCCCCCCCACCTCCTACCCCCCGGGTTCCCTTAGCCCAGCCTGGTCCAGCCCGGTTCCGGGAGGATGAAGTTCGTGTATAAAGAGGAGCATTCGTTCAAGAAACGTCGCTCTGCGGGCGAGAAGATCCCAAAGAAATACCCGGACCGGGTTCCGGTGATAGTAGAAAAGGCTCCCAAAGCCCGGATAGGAGATCTGGACAAAAAGAAATATCTGGTGCCTTCTGATCTCACAGTTGGTCTGTTCTACTTCTTGATCCGGAAGTGAATTCATCTCCGAGCTGAGGATGCCTTGTTTTTCTTTGTCAACAATGTCATTCCACCCACCAGTGCCGCAATGGGTCAGCTACACCAGGAACACCATGAAGAAGACTTCTTTCTATACATTGCCTCCAGTGATGAAAGTGTCTGCGGTCTGTGAAGCTGCTCCCCCTGAGGTGGGGGGTCCCGTTCTACAAAGAGAGAGGTGGCCCCCCCTTCCTTGACCTCCTCCTCCTCCAGGCTCAACCACCACCTCCCTTCTTCAGGACCTGCACTTCCTAATGTTTGAGGCTCTCTTCCAGCCCCTCTTAGCAGAAGGGCTCATGGGGGAGGTGACCTCTTGGACCTCTCCTTTCTCCCCTTTCTCCCCTTTCTCTTACCACTTTTCCCACTCTGCTTTAGACTTCTCGATTGTCAATCTGTCACATCCAGCGATTGTTTTGGTTTCTGTTCCCTTTCTAACTGTCCAAGGGGCTCAGAACCCCAACATTCCCTTCCTTTCACTACATTCCTTTTTGGGGGTAGATGGAAAGGACTGAAATTGCGGGGGGAAGGTAGGAGGCACATCAATAAAGAGGAAACCAAGCTGAACTGGAAAAAAAAAATCTTTGCCTTAATGAAGATTAAATGTAAAATTAATAATAAAAACCAAAACAAATTTACAAAAATTTGCTTTGAGAACAAGATTGGATGCCAAGAGGAAAGAAGAAATAATTTGAAGTCCTTAGCTTTTTTCTAGTTTTTTGTAAGAGTTAGAGCATAATCTTTCCAGGAAATCGGGGTTTCCATTATCACAATGAATTGTGTTAACCTGTAGGAGAAGGCACTGCAAAGAATCAGAGAAGCTACAAGGAGCCTAGAGCAGCTTGCCAGTCTCATACTGCCAACCACTCACTAAAGTGCAGCTTTGTTTAAAAAAAAAAAAAAAAAGACAATCAAATACACCTGAACTAGAAATAATGCAAAGAGAACCTAATTAATCCAACCAGTTCCTCAGTGAGATAGGTATTTTTAGCTTTCAATTCAATTCATGGTTTTAAGCCCAAGGATTGTCTCAAGCCACTTAAAGAAGAAAAGCATGTAACAGATGCCTAGATAAAGTAGGGGTAAATGACCTCAGTCTTTGTGTCTCACTGAGATCGGCTACTCTCCCCTCCCCCACCTAGAAAGAATCAACTCAGATAGGGTTTTGGTGCCCCCACCTCCACCCCTTGGAGCAACCAATGGGTTTACTGCTTAGTGGGCAGATCTAACTGAAACAAAATTGTGTGTCTTTGGCAATTCTCATCCCCCCCCCATTCCTACAATGTTTCTACTTTTTCTGCTTTTCACCTTCGCAGGGGTGTATTTTCCTCCCTGTCCTCACCCCTCTCCAAATAAGTCTTTATTTTGCCTTTTAGGGATTTGCCCCACCCTTGGAAATGCTGCGGAGTCTTGGGCGCTTTATTTCTGCCCACACCCTCTCCCCTCTCTACATCGGCAGCCTCAAGAGTGGGCAAGTCAGTAGAAAATTCAGGTCTAGTCTAAGCAGAGAAAATTCACCCAGCAGACTAAGAAAGTACTAATACTCCCCTGGGAGAAACCAACTCTTCCCCTAGACTTCTAGCTGAAGGTAACATGTTAATAGGAACCATTTTTTTTAAGTACCCACATTTTCCTTGTCCAACCTGGAAGGGCAGTAGCTATAGTAGAATATTTGGAATTTCTAGCGTCCAGTGAGGTAGAAGGAGAAAGGTTTACCAGTTGGAGCAAAGAAGGGTGGTATTGCTTCAAAGATTCAAGACCTTATAGTAGCTTTGGTTCACAGTGGGGATGAGTTGCTAATCCAGCTGGAAAAACTAGATCAACCAGTCACCACAAAGTCTACTCTGCAAGTAATAGAGTTAATTGATGATACAGAAACAACAGTTTGGTTCTTTCAGCTTTAAGTGGCTGAACAGATCCGTAGCCAAGACCATCCTTACATATAAGTGCGTATTGAGGGTAAAGATCCTTCAAAATAGCTCAGATCTGTAACTGTACTGCCCTGCCTCTGTTCAGTGAATCAGTCCACCTTTTGAATTCTAAGATGCTCTGGAAATAAAAAATGAATAAAACATTATTTTCTTCCATGTTGGAGAACTGTGGCCAGATGACCTCTGTCAAATGCTGTGTTTCTGGAATCAAGAAAGAAGACAGAAAGTCTTTAGGGGAAAAAATGAAGCAAGGTATTTCACCGATTTGTTTTCTGATTAAGTGTCATTAAAGAGGGCAAGTTTTTTTTTTTTTTAAAGATTTTATTTATTTGACAGATAGAGCGACAGCTAGAGAGGGAACACAAACAGGGGGAGTGGGAGAGGGAGAAGCAGGGTTCCCGCTGAGCAGGGAGCCCGATGCAGGGTTTGATCCCAGGGCCCTGGGATCATGACCTGAGCCCATGAGCCCATGAGCCGAAGGCAGACGCTTAACGACTGAGCCACCCAGGCGCCCCTAAAGAGGGTAAGTTTTAACGGTTGGGAAAGATAAGGTCAAGAGCTTAGACCATAAGGGAAGGGAAGGGATACACTTTGCCTACTTCAAAATTCTCCATTGCAAGTTCCCTGAGGGCCAAGACTGTGAAAAGATCGTTGTTATAACCCTGGGCATAGCACCTGCACCTCTGTAAATGCCCAACAAGGAGGTGCATACTTGGCTGATGAATTTCCAATTTAAGAAAGGTTTTGAGATTTAGGAAGGAAAAGAAACCCTGATTACAGTTACGTTCAGCTCCCCAGATTATGTACAAGGAAACTAAAGCTCAGAAAAAGGAAGGGGCTTGACTCAGGTCACTTAGGTAATTAATAGCAGAGTTGGAAGTTGTTTTTTTTATTTGGGAGACTATCATGGTCCCAAATCTTTTTTTTTCTTTTTAAGATTTTATTGGACAGAGAGAGACACAGCGAGAGAGGGAACACAAGCAGGGGGAGTGGGAGAGGGAGAAGCAGGCTTCCCTCGGAGCAGGGAGCCCGATACGGGGCTCGATGCCAGGACCCCGGGATCATGACCTGAGCCGAAGGCAGACACTTAACGGCTGAGCCACCCAGGCGCCCCTGGCCCCAGATCTTAACGGCAACTTTTCCTTCTTTCTCCACATATTATTTGTCACGTTTTTCTCAAAACTTAAAGTGATTTGTAAGTATATAATGTTGTCATGGCTATTATCTATCACTGTGGTCTGAGTGTCCATATCCACTGATGGGTTAAACCTGAGTCACATGCCTGCTCTGGAGAGGTGGTGACAGAGGTGAGGGGTCAGTGGGTGTGGGATAGTCCCCAAAGGAAAATCAAAGAACCGTTATCAAAATAAGGTGAGAGGGTTGTGGGCACAAAGCATAAGCTGACACCTTGCAACCTCTCCCCACCCCCCCACTGCCGTTAAGATCTGGGTGGGACAGGTGTAACATTCTTCCAGGAATCTCCCAACTATCTTAATGTTAATGCCTTGCTAGAGGAGAAAAACAACCTTAACTTGACAATGGCAAGGCCTCCAGTATCTTTGTAGGTCCTCTTTAGCATATGAAAATTCTTTTGAAACCTCCCTTCTTCCTTACCTCCCCCAACCCCGTAGTATATCATCAGCCACCCCTCACAACCCCGGTGCAGCAGCTTTTTCTGCCCATGGGTCCTGTCCCCGTGCTTGAATAAAATCACCTTTTTGCACCAAAGACGTCTTGAGAATTCTTTCTTGCTCATGGGCTTCGAACCCCAATAACGTCTTTCCTACATCAGGCAAGCCTGCACAACAGAGGTCTACTAGATAACCTACTGACAATTTGGTTTTTTTTATTTATTTATTTGAGAGAGAATGAGAGAGAGCACATGAGAGGGGGGAGGGTCAGAGGGAGAAGCAGGCTCCCCGCGGAGGAGGGAGCCCGATGCGGGACTCGATCTCGGGACTCCAGGATCATGACCTGAGCCGAAGGCAGTCGCCTAACCAACTGAGCCACCCAGGCGCCCCCTGACAATTTGTTTTTGAATGACTAAATCCTCTTGATTGTAATTTTCTATTGCATAAATATAACATACTTTGTTTTGTTTTCTGCTAAAATGTAGTGGTGGGACCCTTTTGATAATTAAGGTCAAAGATCTTTTAATTTACCAGAGGGAGGAAGGAAAGAAGGAGGGAAGGAGAGAAGGGAGGGAGGAAGGGAGGAAGGAAGGAAGGAAGGATTTTTTGTAAGGACTCACATGGAAAATACTAGTAGCAGAAACCTTCAGGAAGCTCTGGGACCAGCCTCTCAGCCTCTAGCACTCGCATGCTCTCTCGCTCTCTCCCTCCCTCTGAATCTCTGCTTTTCACAGATTTGTTTTAGCATCTTTCCTCCACTGACCAGCCTCCTTTCCTTACCCATAGTTTCTGTTCCTCATAACTTGAGCATGTGCGTGACTCATGAAAGCTTCGGTTCCATTTTTTGTCATTGCTTTCAAGCTAGAGCTCCCACCATGAACTAAAAATTTTAGGTATTTTATAGCTATAATTCATGAAAGGGGAATTGATTGGCTCACCTTATCTTTTTGTCCAAGGACCAGGTTGTTGCCCAGCCTATGACTGGCTGTCATTTGGTCAGATTACCAAGACAAGGCAGCTGTGTATGTATGCTTATTGTGTGCAGCTGATACTTCACAAAGTCTCACTGTTTTTTATTAAAAAATTCGTCATTTTGAGAATTGACCGATTACTTGGCCTTCAAATACTCCACTAGCTGGGAAATCTTTACCCTGTTTTGCGTAAGCCAGTCAGCCATGTCAACGAAGGCAGACAAACAATTGTAATTGTTTAATTACAATTAAATTAAATTACAATTTAATTAATTGTAATTAAAATTACAATTAATCTGGTCTATAACTGTGGGCTTCAATGATCCATGATTGTAAAATAACCCCCTCATTTCTTTTAAGGATGAAGTTTTTGTGTTTGTTTGTTTGTTTTCCCCACAGTCATGCTGTTCTTTTGCCAGTAACTAATTTGTCTATTTTCTTGCTAGTTAAAAACATGCCAAAACTCCACCATCAACAGGATTTTTTAAACATGTGCATTTTTTAAACATTTGAAGATAGGTAAGAAGTAGATTGGGACATTGATATTAAGGTAATAATAGTGTTTCTTCTGAAATGCACATGTGCCTATAAACCTAATAAGTAGGTTTTTCTTTTTTTAAATAGAAGAATACAACTTTTCTCCTCTGAGGATAAGAACTAATATTTTTACTGATCTTTTTGAAATAAAGTACTTTGATTTAATATGACAACTCAGCTGTCTTTTTATTAAACTGATGACATTCTTCATAGAGAAATACTATATTCTATCTCGAATCTCAAATCTTTAAAACATTTTTATGTTTGATTAAATGATTTAAATGAGCAATATCTAGGCATCCATGCTAACACAAAATAACATATCACCCAAACTCCCTTTATTATCAACTATATTTAAACACTTTATCACTTAATTTCCAGCCTCCCAGAGCTTTAGATTGTAGATTATAAAACAATATAATCTGAAGTTTGCAAATCTTTGAAAAACCGTAAGTATGCAATATTAAATGAGGAAAAAAACAAAACAAAACGTATTCTCTGCACCAAGGGAGAAATAGTTCAGATCACTTAATTCCTAAAGGATAAGTATGAGAGTTGGCTGTTGAGCTACCTTTATCAGAATTGGGGAAAAGGCAAAAAATAACTCACCCTTTATTTATCCCCAGGGCTCTTAACACTCTCATTAGGCATTTATCACTGAGGCTTTTTTTTTTTTTAACAGAATGTATTGCCCTTCAGTGACATCTTTGATTTCTTCTATAAAATACAGACCTAAATAGGCATTTTCATCAGAAAATTGTACTGGTGAGAAATTTGCCTTTTTTTTTTTTTTTGTCACTTGTGATCCTCTTATAGGCTGTGAAATGCAATCTTCCATAAAAAGGGATGTGTTAAATCACACTGATTTCTATTCCAATGAAAATTACAGTTTGCTTTTAATGGGAATGACTCAGTCAATCAAATTGGAAGCTTAGACATTCTGTCCCCGAATGAAACTTTAAAACATAATTCCTTCTCTCTTCCTTTATACAGAGCCAACCCTCACTCACCTAAAGAGCACTAAGTGGGAGGCACATATTTAAAGTACAAAAGTATATACCTTTTGAATGCATCCTTGTCTACAAATTGTGGCCCTTGGATTTTAACATGAAGTCTCAATTAAAAAGCCTTTCAAAAGAAATGAGAAAATCTATCTCAGATGTGCCAATAGAAAATCACAGAATTATAGATAAAGACAGCTAGTTGGTGGTTAAATGAAACAGTGCGATATTAGAGATTACATTTGATTAAGTCAACGCTATAAAAATATTTTTATGGCTTCAGTGGGATCCCACGGCTAGGTGCAATTTTGAGATAACATGGCTTTGCATCTGTACTTGGAAGATTTCTCTGATGCTTGCCTGTTCCATATGCAGAGTTAAAGGGAGGTTGAGAACTGTGATTACGGCCTCTTTCCCTCAGAGTGTGCAAGGACAGGGTGGAGGAAAAGAGGTCTCTTTATGCTCCACTTCTATCTATATGGGTAGAGTAGGCCCTGAAAAGATTGTGATAATATAGGCAAAGTTCAGTTGAATACCTCAGCACCTTGCTCAAACTTAAAAGGGAAACAGCCGGGTGCCTGGGTGGCTCAGATGGTTAAGCGTCTGCCTTCGGCTCAGGTCATGATCCCAGGGTCCTGGGATGGAAGTCCCGCATCGGGCTCCCTACTCGGCGGGGAGCCTGCCTCTCTCTCTCTCTGTCTCTTATGAATAAATAAATAAAATCTTTAAAAAAAAAAAAAAGGGAAACACAGCCAATGTGAGTGATTCTAAATGTTCCCCTTTAGAAGAGACACAGGATTCCTATGTAAAATGTGTGGTGAACTGTCGTCTGTTGTTTCCTGAACAGAAGGGTCACCTACTAGCGCAGCTGCTTCGCAGTGTTTTGATGAATCTGTCATGTTTTGAAAAGGGATGGCTTCTGGAACCTCATTGGACAGCTAAAAATATCAGCGTTTAATGCCATTTTCATCGTTTTTTCCCCTAGCCTATTTGTTATGATAGTTCTTCTCGTTAAATGTGGTTTTGCCAACATCGTACTTTCATGGGAATCGATGTCTCTCCTTGCTGAGGGGTTACTAGCCAAAGAGACTCAGGGTGAACATTTGTCTTTCTGGCTGCTCATTACCTGAGCATTCTTCCTCTTCTCAGGGAAGTCCCCCAGATGGCCACCGGGCTTTCTCAGCCAGGACCAACTCCGGTCCCACTTGGCTCCTTGGCATTGGTGACCACCCAGGTGTAGTTGGATCCACACCCAGCCCTGGAGTTGGCCACACCACGTCCTTCTGATAAGACTTCCCTTCTCCCAGTCACGGGAACCCCTCCCAGGCCTGCTGGTAATGTTTATTTCTTACTGGTGTCCAAGTGGCGGGGGAAGAATGGGAAGACAGAAATTTTTGGACCCCTGTCTACCTCTGGGAGGTCTGCCTTCTCACCACAGACACAACACAACTCCACTTCCTATTACACCAGCTTCAGCATGATGGGGGGCGTGTTAGTGAGGGGGTAGAGGGGGTGGGGGTGTCTTCTTACTGAGGCATGTAGTCTCACTGGAAGAAGCCCCAGTTCTCTTTCTGTTGTGTCTTTTTTTTTTTTTTTAAGATTTTTATTTATTTATTTGACGGAGAGAGACACAGTGAGAAAGGGAACACAAGCAGGGGTAGTGGGTGAGGGTGAAGCAGGCCTCCTGCGGAGCAGGGAGCCCGATGTGGGGCTCGATCCCAGGACCCTGGGATCATGACCCGAGCTGAAGGCAGAGGCTTAATGACTGAGCCACCCAGGTGCCCCTCCTTCTTTCTGTTGTGTCTTAAACTTGCAGCAGGAGCTCTGCTGTTACACTACCTGGGATTCAACTGGGGAGGCCATGGGGCCAAGACAGTGTGTGTGTGGGGGGGGGATATTTATGCACACATCCTGCATATTACATGGTTAATTTTATTGCACACGAACTATGTGCCAAGGCCATATATCTTATTGCATTTAATCTTCACAGCAACTCTATGAGGGAGGAACTGAGTAAACTATTATTGAACTCCCTGTTATGAATGAGGAAACCAAATTACGAAAAGTAAAGTAACTTGCGGCGCCTGGGTGGCTTAGTCGGTTAAGCGTGTGCCTTCGGCTCAGGTCATGATCCCAGGGTCCTGGGATGGAGCTCCTCCTGTCTCAGCAGGGAGCTTGCTTCTCCCTCTCCCTCCCTTCTCCTTCTGGGGGTGCATGCCGAAGAAAAGCAAACATTATTACACCCTGCTTGTGCTCACTCTCTCTCTCTCAAGTAAAAAAAAAAAAAAAATCTTAAAAAAAAAAAAATTAAAGTAACTTGACCAAAGTCATGCAACTAGGAAGTGGTAGAGTCAAAATTCAAAACCAAACTGCCTAAACCCAGCCTGTGCTCTTACTCATATTCCTTTTTTCTATAAATATTGTCTATTATTACTATTATTTTATATTCATATTATTTGTCTCAATATGATTATCTCAATAAACTTTTTTAGGTCATGAAATTATTCTCAGATCATCTTCGCTGTAAGAGGGAGTTTTAAGTGCTTTGAATGCAGATAGGCAAACAAGATTGTACAAAAACGGACATGTCGGCGAGGATATGGTGGGCTACTCTCTTCAAGGCTTTCGGCAGGGAACTGTTGAATACAGCTAAAAATCCTGTGTAGATTTTGGTTTTCAGTTCTTTCCTTCATTTTTTCATTTACATTTCCAGCAAGAAACTTGGGCTCCATGTTTTCATTCGTCTGCCTTTTCTACCATTTGAAAGTGGTGGTAAGATTTGTGTATCTCAGTGGTTCTCCAATCTTAGTGTGTCAGAACCACCAGGACGCTTGTTAAAAGAGCCTGGTCCAGAATTTCCGATTCGGTAGGTCTGACCGAGCCCTGAGACTGTGCATTCCCAACGAATTTCCTGGTGATGTTGATGGTGTTGATCCAGGGGCCACCCTGCTGGGAAACACTGGTATAGATCAAAAACAGGTACTTCAGTGGGAAGCTATTTCTTTTAGATAAGCCATGCATTTACTTAAATAGATCTGTAAGATCCAGGTATCAGACCTTCAGCCCTGGATTAATATATTCCTTGACCCCGGACTCTGACTTGTAAAATGATCTAAACTCATCTCTCAGTTTTACATTGGGCCCCAGATTACCCTTGTGATCCTGTATTCACTGTTGGACGCGACTTATAACCAACACGTGACTGCGCTGTTGGCAAGTACCTCCCGGATGCCTAGCGCTCTGCTGGATGCTGGGGGTGCATGTCGAAGAAAAGCAAACATTATTACACCCGCAAGAAGCTTATAGCAGGTAAGATTCAAATATTAACCAACAAGTAAAATTCAGTTCTACTGTGATAAGTATTAAGAGGAAGAAAGCCATGTGTTCTGTGATCTTAAAGTCGGGGATTTCACTAAATCGTGGTCATCAGCATCCCCTGGGGGATAAAGCTGAAGGATCAGAAAAACCCAGTAACCCCACTTAAAGATATTTCAAATGATGTCTATTTTAAATGGTAAGTAACATTAAATACAAAATAATTTTAGCAAAAGGAGAAATGTTCCCAAAACCCAAGAGGGCCCCTATGGATTTTTTTTTTTTTTAAGATTTTATTTATTTGAGAGAGAGAGAAAGCAGAGGGAGAGTGAGAAGCAGACTACCCGCTGAGCAGGGAGCCCAGTGCTGGACTGGATCCGAGGACCCTGGGATCATTACCTGAGCCAAAGGCAGACATTTAACCAACAGAGCCACCCAGGCGCCCAGCCCCTGTGGATTGTTGAATGGACTAGAATGTGTGGTATTTTAGTAAACTACACATCCCCTGACACTTCTGTACTTCAAAGTGCTAAATCAAGTTTTAAAACATCACATGAATCTAGTAAGAATTGATCAGGGTTTATTTCTCACTTATCCGGGGAATCCAGTTGTGCTAGGAAGAATATCTAGAGTTGGGAAAATGCTCATACTCTCAGGTTTTTCAGAAGAGTTTATTAGTGCAAATTGTTCTTAGTACTTTCCTCCCCCTCTGAGGAAAAATGGAAAATAAAAAGCTAACAGACCTTTGACTCATGTGAGCGAAACTGGTGTGATCCTCTGGAGCAGTCCAGCTCTGTTCGAAGTGCCAATGAAGACACTGAACATTTTCTCAGGAAAATAATCTTCCCGGGGCACCTGGCTGGCTCAGTCGTTAAGCATCTGCCTTCGGCTCAGGTCATGATCCCAGGGTCCCGGGATCGAGCCCCGCATCAGGCTCTCTGCTCAGCAGGAAGCCTGCTTCTCCCTCTCCCACTCCCCCTGCTTGTGTTCCCTCTCACGTGTCTCTCTGTCAAATAAATAAATAAAATCTTAAAAAAAAAAAAAAGAAAATAATCTTATCTCCCCAAGGCTTATTCAAGAAAATGAAGCACATTTCCTAGGGTGTGGGAGCGAAATACAGCCCTTAATTTTAATTTCTTTTCTCTTCTTTTCCTAGAAACTGAGAAGAATCTGAAAAGTTGAGTCACAACACTTCCCATGGCAGCAGGTTGGAAGAGGAAAAGAGTCCCAGGGGCCTGAGTAGTAACAGAGGGAAGAAGGCCTGTTTGCTCAGCAGATCAAGTGACTTCTTTGGAGACCCAGCATTCCAGGATCATTCCCTAGGTCAAGTTCAGGAAGAAGTTGGTCATATGGCATTTAGGCATATGGAGGTTGTTTAGGAAAGACCTTTGATAATGACATCACGGAGAAGTAGAGCCTGGTAGCCGAACTAAATGCCTCTAGCTATCTCTGAAAGTTGGCAGAATGTCTGCATTTGGCAATTTCTATAAAATAAATATAAAATATCTAAAAATACAAATATTTTTGAAACAGAATATAATTTCTAAGAATTTATGTTACACATACATATGTGTCAAAGATGAACGTACATCTATTTTATTGTGGTATTATTTGTATCAAAGCACAAAGATTGAAAAACCCTAAATGTCCTTTCAATAGAAGACAGGTTATATAAATTGTGCTATATTCTTATAAATGGTATAAATCACAACTGTTAAAATATGAAACCCCTCTACCTGTAGTATACTATGAAATGAGTTTTTATGAAATACTGATAAGTAAAAAAAGCAAGATTCAGGACGGTATATGTCGAATGTTCTAATTTATATAGAAAGAGGGGTGATCTCGGGTGCCTGGGTGGCTCAGCTGGTTAAGCAACTGCCTTCGACTCGGGTCATGATCCCGGAGTCCTGGGATCGAGTCCCACATCGGGCTCCCGGCTCAGCGGGGAGCCTGCTTCTCCCTCTGCCCTCTCCCCTCTCATGCTGTTTCTCTCTCTCACTCTCTCAAATAAATAAATAAATAAAATCTTTAAAAAAAAAAAAAAAGAGGGGTGATCTCTATCCATCCATCTGTCTATATTCTAATCTATTAGTAGTGATATTTTCCAGGAGTTTCCTCTGGAAAAGGAAGACTCTAGCAGTGAGGGTCTGGAATGAGAAGAAGAATTTAAATATCCTCAAATCCCATGTGTATTATATGAACATTTGTTTCTTACACAATTTTTTAAAAAAGTTTTTTGTTTGTGTTTTTTTGTTTGTTTCAGAAAGAAGGACCTGACTGTGTGGACACCCAGTCTACTCCAGCATGGGTCAGGCTCTTTGAATTCTGCAAGGCAGAGGTTACATTAAATGTATTGATAACCCTATTGTATTAGTCTGCTCAGGCGGCCATACCAAATATTACAGACTTGGTGGCTCAACAACAGAAATTTATTTTATCATGGTTCTGGAAGCCCAAAGTCCAAATCAGGGTATCAGCAGGTTTGGTTTCTGGTGAGATCTCTCTCCTTGGTTTGTAAGCAGCTGTCTTCTCGCTATGTACTCACATGGTCTCTGTACATGAGTAGAGAGAGAGGTACCTCTCATGTCTCTTCCTCTTCTTATGAGGACACCACTCCTACAGATCCGGGTCCTAACTTTTATGTCTTCCCTTCATTATCTCCTTAAAGGTCCTGTCTCCAAATACAGTCACATTGGAGGTAAGGGCTTCAACATATGAATCTTGGAGGGACACAGTTCAGCCCGTTAACACCTGGTAAGTGTTTCAGAATAGCTACATATTTTCAAATCAGCCTGGCCTTTCACACTTCCAAGAGCCCTCGTTTGTGCTCCTTGTAGCACTAATAGAAGCAGGTGAGGAGGAAGAACTAGAGCAAGAGATTGCTGGGGAAAAAGTAGGTCATTAACTCTGACGCTGATATTGCTTGTGGCCTCCATGTTCTATCAGCACCACACCCCCTTCTCCTGTCATCTTGGGTCCAAAAATAATCAACGGGGACAAATGATCAGAAACCACCTCTGATTTCACTGTTTCTAAAGATTTTATTTATTTATTTATTTGAGAGAGAGAGAATGAGAGACAGAGAGCATGAGAGGGAGGAGGGTCGGGAGGGTCAGAGGGAGAAGCAGATTCCCTGCCCAGCAGGGAGCCCGATGCGGGACTCGATCCAGGGACTCCAGGATCATGACCTGAGCCGAAGGCAGTCGCTTAACCAACTGAGCCACCCAGGCGCCCCTGATTTCACTGTTTCTAGAACCGTAAGATTATCTACAACAAAGCAATTGATGAAATAAAGTAGTGTCCTGAAAGAGTCCATTGTCTCAATTTTTTTGGAGTGAAATGTCTTATCTTTTCTCCTCTTTGAATCTTAATGGGCTTAGGTGAATTATTAAGCATACAGTTTGAATGTAATGATTGAGACCTTTGGCATTTTCCATGTGAATGTCCTTGGTTTTATCAGGGTGGTCAAGCCTGTGAACCATATTGCATTGGAAGTGATCTTGTTCCATATGATAATATACAAAGGCTCTGGAGGAGAAAATGTGATTGTCTAAGCTGGCCATGTGTCTGCTGATAGAGCTTTCTGAAGCCTGGTAAGGACACTCAGCATGTATAAGACATCCATGGAGGTGAAAGATGAAATAGAGAGGTCAAAGGGAGAGTCAGAGGCCCCATGGTGACTCAGATGAGCACTTGTTGGCCCTTAGAATCCTTTAGTGGTTCACCACAGCTTTCCAAAGGAAGTCTCAGCCTAGTCTGCCTGGGAAGGCACTCATCTCCTGGTCAGCCTCATTTCCCACATTCCCACCTCACACTTCATGCTGTGGCAATAAGGAGCTGATTGCTGACATCTTACTTGCGTCATGCTGACTCCAGATTCTTTGCCTCTACTCAAGCTGTTTGCCCAGCCTGAAATTTCCTTTCTTCATGACTTTGCTTTGATAATTCTACCTCATCTTTTTTTTTTTTTTTTAAGATTTTGTTTATTTATTTGACAGAGAGAGACACAGCGAGAGAGGGAACACAAGCAGGGGGAGTGGGAGAGGGAGAAGCAGGCTTCCCGCCAAGCAGGGAGCCCGATGCGGGGCTCGATCCCAGGACCCTGGGATCATGACCTGAGCCAAAGGCAGACACTTAACGAAAATGAGCCACCCAGGCACCCCTCTACCTCATCTTTCAACATTCAGCAGAACAGTCATTACCTCCAGGAAGCCTCTTTTAGATCCATGGGCTAAGAATCCTTCTTCTGTGTTTCCTCAGCTCTGACCCCTTACTATCACTCTTTCTCTCTGTCTCTTTCTCTCGATTTCTCCTCTCTCTCTCATAATTGACTTTTATACCCTAACCAGTTGGCACAGTACCTGGCACACAAGTATTTTTAAAAATGCATTTTGATGTCATACGCAAACAATGAATCATGGAACACTACATCAAAAACTAATGATGTAATGTATGGTGATTAACATAATAAAAAACGCATGTTCAGTTCAAATTTAATAATTTACCTACCATGTCTGATACCTGTTCACAGCGCCCAGAACTTTGGTAGTTGGAGAAGACTGGACTTGGGACTAGAGGTGGACTCTCTACATACGATATTATTACTCTCTCGGGGTTTAGGGACAAAGGTGCCTGCCTGCTTGCCTGTCTATTTGCTCTCTGGAAGTACAACTGGAGGAGTGCTGTAAGGTAGGAGCAGGAAGAATACAGCCTGAAAGCAAGAGCTCTTGGCCCCAGGAGCTGGGTTAATGGTCACTCATTCATCCACTTATTGCAGCCTTACCTTCAGGCAGGCCTGGTACTACACGCAGGAAACAAGACACAGACTGGGCTCTCCCGGAATTCACAATCTTGTTTGGCAGATAGCTGTATCAACAAACACTGCCGATTCTTCTCTTCAGGCATTTAAGATTTACTGTTTTTATCTGAAGGCACATGATAAGCAGGGATTTGTCTTTCTGCTGAAGCCAAGTGTCAGAGAAAACGAACTCTTAGCTAGGGACAGAGCATAACCAACAACCCAACATCTAAGCCTACATTGCCTTTAATCGTCAATGTTCTCTCAAAATTGAGATTGCAATATGTCCCCGAGGGTAGTAAACTTAAAATTTTATTATTTTATGAAGAAAATGAATTTTATGAAGAAAATACATTTTATCATAATTTTTGAGAATTTGGACACTTGCAGAAAAAATTTGGAACTTGTCCCTGCAATTACTGTGCATTGTGATAAGTACATATTTAATATCTCTTTTTTTTTAAGATTTTATTTATTTATTTGACAGAGAGAGACACAGTGAGAGAGGGGACACAAGCAGGGGGAGTGGGAGAGGGAGAAGCAGGCTTCCCGCGGAGCAGGGAGCCCGATGCGGGGCTCGACCCCAGGACCCTGGGATCATGACCTGAGCCAAAGGCAGACACTTAATGACTGAGCCACCCAGGCGCCCCCTACATATTTCATATCTTAAGGTTGTTTCTTTGGGAAGAGGTAGACAGGTAGTAAAGGTTTTATAAGGAAAGTAGCAAATAAAGCAAAGATTCCATGTTCAGCATGAGAAGCATTTCCTCAGTTTTGTCCAAAAAGCTCAGACTCCTAACAAGACTTAGTAATGCAAATATTGGCTTCAGAAGAGGAGACTTTGTCTCCCCTGAGTGTGATAAGGGCTAGTTCTGAAATCTGGGGCAGACCTTCTTTCAAGAAATGCAGTCTTGACTCTGGAGAAGAAAAAATGTAACCCAAGCTGACTATTCCAGTGGGCTCTGGTCCCTGGACAGCTCCATGATGCAGCTGGTGGGGGGAGCAAAAATAGGCCAATTGGCAGCCAGGGCTAACGGTGGTGAAATCAAGGGAAAGAAACCTGGATCAAGCCTCTAGGTCCTTCCTCTGTTTGAAATGGTTTCCCTGCACAAGGGCAGATTTCAATGGCATGCCCAACTTTAAGCAAAGCATGTATATGAGAATATCGTATTTAAATAAAGCACAGATAAGAGCATTGCTTTGCACCCTACAAAAAAATGCTCTTTGACCTATACCATGTGAACATAATGAAAATACTTTGTTTTGAATGTTTCAACCAGGCAATTTTTGAGTTTATAGCAAATTGAGTGTTGAGTTTGAGTTGTGCGAATTTGGAAAATCTTATGTAAATTGGGGAGTTAGATTTCTTTCCCTGACAAATGTAATTTTGTGTATAGCAGGCATTTTTCATCATTTGCAACATTTTTAGTGTTTGAGAACCGGAATACTTGCATATTTTGTTAAAGAATAAGAAAGACCAGTACCAACTTTGGTAAGTTCTACTCTTTATAATTAAATCAGTCAGAATTATTCTTTATAATTAAATCAGTCAGAATTATTTTCCCTCTAGAACATCCTGTAAACTTGAATAGCACTAAGTTCAGTCTAATATGGTCTCCTGGCTTAGAAAAAATTTCATTGTGTTCAATGGAATCTAAAGGTTTGACTGATCTAATGAAATATAGTCCTGGTAATCAGATCCCATGAATAATTCAAATGGTAAATCTGGTTTTCTTTTAAAAAATTAATACTTCATAAAATGAGATTTTATTCCTAAAACTGAATAGAATCAATTTGTTGCCTTTTAACAAAACTTAAAGTGTACGTGTTAACCAAACCCCATATTTACCCTGAAAATATGTCAACAACTTATGGAAGGAGATTTGTTGTGAATGAGATTATCTTTTTCAAACATTCTTGAGTTTGCATGTGGATCAGCTATTTTGACAGATAAACTCATTCTGTTAATCTAACACCAAATTGATTCAAATAAATAACTGGCTTGATTGAGTTGGCTTAAAACATTTGGCCAAATTGACTTCTTGTTTTGGTACTTGGTAGTCACGACTAAAGAAGTTCATTAACTAAACCAGCAATTTTTAAAGGCTTTATGAAATATCAGTCCCTTTCTAGGCTCCATGGAGCACTTCTCATCAACCAGGAAATCGGTCAAACTGACCAGCAGTTTTAGAACATTTCAGAAGTTTATTCAGCTAGCAAACCATGACTAATTTTCCCATTTTTCCCATTGATACAAAGAAAACAAATAACTCTACTGAGATGCTCTCTTCCATCTCTAACACAATGTATTCTATTTCTGGAGAGATGTTAATCCATGTTAAAATGAATTAACAGGGTAAAAGGGTACATTCTGTATTCAAGTGGACAGATACATTGTAGAACAGTACATAGAATCCTGAGGATTAATTATAGTTAAGAATCCAAGAAGTATTTACTGAGCCTTAAGCATAATAGGTGTAAAAGGTAAGACATAATGTCTGTACCTTTAGTTTCAGTTCAGTAGAGGGAATTAAAATAAGCACACCTTGGGGCGCCTGGGTGGCTCAGTCGTTAAGCGTCTGCCTTTGGCTCAGGTCATGATCCCAGGGTCCTGGGATTGAGCCCCGCATCGGGCTCCCTGCTCAGCGGGAAGCTTGCTTCTCCCTCTCCCACTCCCCCTGCTTGTGTTCCCTCTCTCACTGTGTCTCTCTCTGTCAAACAAATAAAATCTTTAAAAAAATAAAATAAATAAAATAAATAAATAAATAAATAAAATAAGCACACCAATGGGATAGAGACCACAGGCCAAAGCACAGCGAAAGGACATTTAAAAATTTAAGGTATGACTTTGGCTGTGTTAACTTAAACTATGATTTTGTTCTCTTACATCTAAAATTGGCCAATAATACCAAATTTACATTGCTGCAAGATTTCAAAGAAAATGCATACATGAGAGAACTTTTGTAGTTGAGACCTACACAAACTTGCTATCATATATGTGCCGCATACACATGTGTCAGTATCATACATACATGTATACTACATGTATGCATATATATGTGTCATATTATGTATAAAAAAGGGAAATAGAATACGATGGGATTTCAAAAGCACTGGTATCTGGAGAATTTATAAGACCAATGATTTACCTCCGTTCCCCTCCCCCTCCTCCTCACTGAATTGATGGTCAAATTCTTTTATTGTTGTAGCTGCGATGGAATACAATTAGGAATGAAAGCGTGTTTCCAGGACCCTAATAGGAATTCTATCATTGTCAACCCAGTTTCCCTGTCCATGGAAGATTCTTCTTGCTAGACCAAAAGCAAAATCCATCCACATAATAAATTATTGAGAAAGTAGGGAAAATGAAAGAGGAAAAGGACAAATGTCCACTTGGAAGGTGGACAGAGTGTCTTCTTCTGAAAAGGGCCTTAAGGACAGCTGTGCTGCAGCAGATACGGGGGAGAAAAAAGTGAATAAGAGAAGTTGGGAGTTTCAGTAAGTGGTGCTGTGGATAATACGTTTGGATTTCTTTTATGGTCCTACAAGATATTTCAGCAACGAATGCAATTTATTTTTCATTACCTTTGCTATTTAGACTGTGTTTCATAAATGTAATACCAATATTGAGCCACATGGGTTTGAATATATTCAATATTAAAAGTATTTCATAGGTTTTTACCACGTGCTGGGCCAGTATAACATCTGTGTATGCACAGATCAGCAAGAAAGCCTCCACTCTCAAGAGGTCAAAGGGTGTATAGTACAGATGGGTGTGTGTGCAATGAGTGAAACCAAGTGTTTGGGTGCTAAAGTGTACCAGATAAAAAGGTTTTACATTAGATGTATGTTCTTAAAATATGGCAGCAAGGGGTGAGGGTTGTTCAAGAGTACTGGGGATGCTGCACACCAGGAAGATCATTACAACTCCAGAGATGTTTCCCGGACAACCTAGGGAGGTGGCAATGGAAGACAAGAGACAAGACTGGTGAAGAATGAAACCATGTGCTATTTTTCTCCTGGAGACTCTGAGCTGCTAAAAATTTTCTGCGGATCTATTTAAGGTTCGATTCACAATGTAGATAAGCCAAGAAGGCCAGAGTGATTTCCTCAGGATTTTAAAGATGACTCCAGCACACAGAGAAAATCAGAGGACAGAGTCAGGTGGTAGCCTTCCGCAATATGTGGAGTACAAGATTTCTTAAGGAGGAAAAACTGGAAGTGCGCTATTACATTGCTAAATGCTTATTAGGTCGTTACCAACTTCCTTCATAACGGAAACCTGAATGCTCATGCTTGCTGTACATGCTGTCATTTCACAATGAAATGTGCAATGTGTCTAACATAGCTGTGAGCATGTGAGTAATCTAAGCCTTCTGTTTGACACGAGGCAGATGATGCATCATGACTACCGAGGCATACATTCCATCCTGGTAGTTCTAAGACAGCGAAGCAAGGAGGAAAGGGGGATGAAGCCAAATACACGATACATTTTTTTTAAAAACTGCGCCTTCTATTTCAGGTACTCTCTGTCGTCCATGTGAGCACGAGAAAGGAAGTATGAGGTGGAATTTGAATCAGGCTTCTCCTTTCAAAGTTGGCCATTAGCTTCAATAAGAGTGTTTCTGTGCCGCGGTCCACCCTCAGTGAGGAGGAGGGAGATGGGGGAGAGGAGCGCCAAGCCCATTTCCGGAGCGCCAAGCCCATTTCCGGAGCGCCAAGCCCATTTCCGGAGCGCCATTTTGTGCCACGCGCGGTGGGGGGCGCTTCCCCGGTGACGTCACTGACTGGGCTGGCGGGACAGGCCGCGTGAGGAATGGCCTCCAGGAGCAGGCTCCCTGGCCGCGGTCCTTGCTCAGCCACCTACTCCTGTGACTTCGGGCAAGTTATCTACTGTTCTGGCAACTGATACTCGTTTATACTGTAGTAGGCAGGTGGCAAGGGTTTTGTTTGTTAGTTTGTTTATTGAACCTCTCTTGAGCCTTATACAGCGTGCTTCGAGCAGTGCTTGGCACGTAGGGAAAGCTTCGTTAAGTGTCAGCTGTTAGGGTAATTCGGTGAAATGGCAGCGATCCTGTTTGTGAAGTACATTTGCTGCCGGGCCTTGAGTAACCAAGAGAGGGAACAGTATCTTGTTTTTAGGACACCGATCTGAGGCAGGTTCAGCACAAGCAGGTATTTGTACGTGGATATTTAGGGCCACGCAAGCACTCTGGGGTCTTTCTCCCCTCCATCAGGGCATGTGTTCCTCTTTCATTTCCCCTTTGGGCTCGGGTGGGGAGGGGTGGGGGGGTGGAGAGGGGAGGGGAGGGCAGGGCAGGGCAGGGAGGCCACGGCCGTGTAATGTTTCTGAAGAACAAATCGAGGCTGCAGTAAGGGGTGTTACAGAGTGCTATGACTTGCCTCTTCCAGAGCCAGCCCAGGTCGTCTGCCACTTTGAGGATCTGAAGAGTGAGGTCTTTGGCTTGGCAGCCCCCCAGAGCCAATGAGCTGCTAAAGACCCGTCATCGGGGCTGCACCTCCCCTGTTCTGTTTTTTTTTTTTTTTTTTTTTTAAGATTTTATTTATTTATTTGCGAGAGAGAGAATGAGAGACAGAGAGCACGAGAGGGAGGAGGGTCAGAGGGAGAAGCAGACCCCCCGCCGAGCAGGGAGCCCGAAGCGGGACTCGATCCCGGGACTCCAGGATCATGACCTGAGCCGAAGGCAGTCGCTTAACCAACTGAGCCACCCAGGCGCCCCTATTTTTTTATTTTTTTTTAAGATTTTATTTATTTGCGAGAGAGAATGAGAGAGAGCACGAGAGGGAGGAGGGTCAGAGGGAGAAGCAGACCCCCCGCCGAGCAGGGAGCCCGATGCGGGACTCGATCCAAGGACTCCGGGATCACGACCTGAGCCGAAGGCAGTCGCTTAACCGACTGAGCCACCCAGGCGCCCTCCCCTGTTCTGTTTTGATGTGGCTGCCTGTTTCTTTCCTCAGCCCACCCCTTCTCCAGGGCTGACCTCCAGCCAGTTGTGATACAGGCTTGGCCTGGCCACAAGCAACATTCTCCAAATGGAGAATGAATGATCTTGAGAACAAAACGGCAACATCATTTGAATGGTTTCCCTGCATCTCCTTTGGGGATGTTTGAGCATGTCCTAAGTGACCTGGATGGTTCAAAATACAGCATTCAGTGTGCCCTAGCCAACTAGAGTTAGGTGTTCATTGCCATGGGAATCTGGTTTGAACTGTGAAAGGGCCTGTTGAAGGCCAACTAGTATAGAGAAGGAATATCCCCAGGTGTAGAGCGTGACTGGTATCAGTTCCTTTCTAAAAACAACATTTTCTGTTTCCAGTGTGAAAATAGATAAACAAAAATTTGAAATGAGCTGATAAGGATCATCAGAGTGCATGCAAAAGTTAAAGAATAATCACCCGATAAGTTAAACCATAAATAATATTTAAGATTAATAGTATTTTCTGACTTCAAAATTAGCTTAATATCCTATAAATGTAAAAGTAGTAAAAGAAAACCATGTAAAATAAGGTGAGATTATTCTCTAATCAGAAAACAAATATGAAGGATTAAACTGAACAGCTTCTGAACACTGCTGGCAATGGCTAGTTTGTTTCTGGTAGGCTGGTACTCTGGAGGGGTTGGAACTTAAGGCAGGGTCGAGAACTGGCCCTTCCGTCTGTCTCAGTGTCCCGCTTTTCCTACTCACCCTCCTACAACAGGCAGGAGGGATTTGAGGAGCATCACCTTGACATGATGCAGGGTGGGACAGGAGAGGGCTCCTCTGTTCTATATGAACAGCTGCTGCAGAGGAAGCCCCCTGGTGCCCCTTCTCCTTCCACCAGGCTAGTGGAGATGACAGAGAGAGAAAGAGAGGGAAAGGCAGAGAGAGAGAGAGAGAGACAGTGAGGGGGGAGGGAGGAAGAGGGAGAGAGAGCGAGGTAATAGGCATGATATCTTCCTTGGGCTAAAGCTGTGGCGTGTGCTTGCAGTTCAGGTGGATGCTCTGTCCTTCCCCCCCACACTTCTCTGTGCACTCCAGGGACCTCAACCAGCAAGATTGGTAGGTCTTAGGAAAAACTTACTTCTGTTGCTTCCTCTGGCGTTTGCAGAAGCTCCATTAACAGCTCTAGTACCTTTGGCATTGAGGCAACTGCCAATTATACTTAGAAAAGACAAAATTATCAGTGTGTCAAGGTGAAAAAAAAAATGGAAGTGTATTTACAGCACTCCCCCACCCCCACCCCATCCTACAGAGGATCCTTTGCTTGTTCCTTTGCTCCCAGGCCTTTGTAATACTGAGTGGTGATGTCAAACTGAAGGAGCCCAGGTAGAGGAAAGACGCCTCTGGGGGTGTCTGGGTGGCTCAGTGGGTTATACATCTGCCTTCGGCTTGGGTCATGGTCCTGGGGTCCCGAGATCGAGTTCCGTGTTGGGCTTGCTCCGGGAGCCTGCTTCTCCCTCTCCATCCCTGCTCCCCCTGCTCATGAGCTCTCTCTCTCTCTGTGTCAAGTAAATAAATAAAATCTTAAAAAAAAAAAAAAAGACCCTTCTCTGTAGGAGAAGGCACAGGAAGGAAATTCAGGAAGGAGGAAGGGGTAGGGGGAAATAAACAAGTCAAATATGAGAGTATTAGACTGCCATGGGTGGTGATGTCCTATCCCTCCCCTGATGGCCGTGTCCCAGTGACTCTCGTTCAACACATTCTGTATCATTTTCCTTTACATTTTGAAAAAAAAAAGTTAAATCTGTTATTTTAAACACTTAAAAATAACTGTTGAACATGTTTACTATGCACCAGGCATAAAGTGGTTTAAAGGTAATCATAATAACCCTATGAGGTGGGCACAGTTACTTTTCCTACTTTATTATTAAGGGAACAAGGGCACAAAGAAGATAAATAGCTCAAGGTCATGTGGGCAGAAAGTGACAAATCTGAGCCTCAAATTCACAGTCTGGCCCCTAAGCTTGTGCTCTTAGCCATTGAATTCCGCTTCTCTTCCTTTTTCACACTGGATTTTTATTAAACATATAAAATGAATATAGGCTCCATACTAAAGAAATTGAACTATAAATAAGCCAAACCATCCCTGAACCACTCCCCGTCTTCAAATTTTTATTCTTTTCCTCCTTAGAGGTAATCATATTCTTCTAGATCTTTTATCTCCTATATATTTATATGTATGCATGTGTATGTGTGTATATATATACACATATACCCACACACATATACTCACACATATACCCACAGACATATACATATGTATATATGCAGTTGTAGAAAATACATAATATTGTTTGTGTTTTTTGTTGTTGTTGTTGTTTTATTCAGAACTGTATCTTGGAGCTCCTTCTAGGTCTACATATATTACTGCTGCATTAAATAAAATTGTTGTGGGATGTCTGGGTGGATCAGTTGGTTAAGCATCCTACTCTTTTTTTTTTAAGATTATTTATTTATTTATTTGACAGAGAGAGAGAGACAGGAGAGAGGGAACACAAGCAGGGGGAGTGGGAGAGGAAGAAGCAGGCTTCCTGCTGAGCAGAGAGTCCGATGTGAAGCTCGATCCCAGGACCCTGGGATCATGACCTGAGCCGAAGGCAGATGCTTAACGACTGAGCCACCCAGGAGCCCCAAGCATCCTACTCTTGATCTCAGCTCAGATCTTGATCTCAGGGTTGTGAGTTCAAGCCCTTTGTTGGGCTCCATGCTGGGCAAGGAGCCTACTTAAAAATACTAAAAAAAAGAAAAAGAAAAGCAATTGTTTCACTAACAAAAACAATAACTTTCTTCAGTCACCCCTGTTCCAGGCCTGACCTTCAGCCTATTATGATATAGATTTGGCCTGGCTACATAGAAAAATCTTCCTGGATAGCCCAGGAAGGTAGGTCATCAAGGCTAGAGGCTACCTAAAAGAGATATTAAAAATGCACCAAAACACTATCACAATGCACCTGGAAGTGAAGCTCTGAGCCAAGGGGGCTTCCTTTAAGGTAGACACAGGAAGTAGAACTTGTCACAAGCCCAGACCTATGCAAAGGTGGGGATGTACCTCTCAAGGCAAGAAAGGAGGATGTGGGCACTGATATCATTTGTTTATTTGATGGGACTGAAAAGACTCTGGCCTGTGTGCAACAGTTTATCTGAGCACTTTTGTCTTTCTTCTAGAAGGTTATTAATGCTATTTCCACTCTTCTAGCTTTCTTTGCCTAGGAAAAACTGTATGATCCAACATAGCTCCGTCATCATACTGACATCATTACCCTAGTTATCAATCACGGAAGAGCTAATGTATGTTATAAAAACATATACTGTAGCTGAACAGATTATTGCTCACTTGCTTTCAAAAGCGTTGATGCCAGTGGTACACCCCCAAGGAGTTCACCTTGTGCAATTTAGATTTATGTTACTTTGGACACTTTTGGACACACCCACTGTGACAGGCTCAAGTGGACCTGATATAAGCAGGTAACTATAGCAACAGGATGATTTATTCTGCATGCTCTCTCAAAATGATGAAACTTAATTCCTTTGGGGCATGAGATTGATTTAGAGGTTTTCTCTTAAATTTCTCACCTTTTTTTTTTTTTCGTTAAAATTTTCTCTTACTCCTAGGGCACCTGGCTGGCTCAGTTGATAGAGCATGAGACTCTCTTTTTTTTTTTTTTTTTAAGATTTTATTTATTTATTTGACAGAGAGAGACACAGCGAGAGCAGGAACACAAGCAGGGGGAGTGGGAGAGGGAGAAGCAGGCCTCCCGCGGAGCAGGGAGCCTGATGTGGGGCTCGATCCCAGGACCCCGGGATCATGACCTGAGCCAAAGGCAGACGCTTAAGGACTGAGCCACCCAGGCGCCCAAGCATGAGACTCTTGATCTTGGGGTTGTGGGTTCGAGCTCCATGTTGGATGTAGAGGTTACTTAAAAATAAAATCTTAAAAAAAAATTTCTCTTACTCCCTTCCAAACTGAAGATCAGTTTCTTTAACAGAAAAGATGAAACAAAGTAAGAATTGAATATTCCTGCCTTTTCTTGTGACATTGAGTTTATTTTGCTAGTGATGATCTTGATTTATAATAAGATAGTATGTATTGAAAAAAAATTTTTTAAAAAGTATGTATTGCAAAAAATAAAAAAACATTCAAAATGTCTGATTTCTTTTTTCAAGAAATAATAGAAAGAGCAATGCAAGGAGGAAATAATTATCAGCATATTGCTAGGGAGGGAGAATATTAATGTATTACAGAGTATGGCAAAGACCATTAATTATTCCTTAGTGCTATGGATTGAAGTGTGTCTACCCCCAAATTCATATGTGGGAGTCTTGATCTCCAAGGCCTCAGAATGTGACCTTATCTGGAGATAGGGTCTTTACAGAGATAATCAAGTTTAAATGAGGTCATTAGAGTGGGTCCTAATGTAATATGACTGATGTTCTTAGGAAAAGGGGAAATTTGGGCATGGAGACAAGCATAGAGGGAAGATGATATGAAGACACAGAGGGAGGAGATAGCCATCTATAAATCAAGGAGAGAGGCCTGGAACAGAGCCTCCCCTCACAGCTCTAGGAAGGAGCCAAACTGGCTGTCACCATGATTTTGGACTTCCAGCCTCCAGAGCTGTGAGACAGTAAGTTTTTGTTTTTTAAGTCATGTGGTTTGTGGTACTTTGTTATGGCAGCCCTAGCAAGCGAATGCCCTCAATCATCAGTTCCAGTGGTGACCTCCAATGAACCATGCCTCCCAGTATCTATGCCCTTATCATTCTACTCCCCTGGAATCTGTGCTGGGCCCGTGGCTTGTTGTAACCCACAGAAGGTGACTGAAGTGATGCTGGGCCAGTTCTGGGCCAAAGCCCTGGGGAGGCCTAGCACTTAAAATGTTGTGCTTTGGGGAGGCCTGAGTGGCCATTTAAGGAGTTGGTTACTCTGCTGGAGAGACCACATGGAAAGGCCTTGTAGAAAGGGAGAGATCTTAAATCTACATGGAGAGGGAAAGCTCCAGCCACTGAGTATTGGAGTAGTTTTGTTACATAGCAATAGGTAATTGAAATATTCCCTTATTTTGCAACAACAGAACCTCCAATAGACCAAGTATTGGCCAATGGGATGTTAGGAGAACTAGCATGTCCTACTTCTAGGAGGTGTCCTTAAACCCCTTTCCTCTAACCTGCTCTCTGGAATGTGGACATGCTGTCCATCTCTGAGAATGAGTGAGTAATATCCTAGAGATCGCTGAGCACCAAGATAGCCTGGGCCCCCATCAGGCCAGGTCTAAACTGTTACATGAGAGAGAAATAAACTCCTTGTTGACTGTTATTCGGGCTTCACTTAGAACACCTAAACCCATATCCTAATTAATACATAAGGAATAATTTATTGATGAAAACATTTTACAATCTTGTCCTGAGAAAGTTTCTCAGCATGTTTTCCAATCTTTTCCTCAGGAGGCTGTTTCTCCACACTGCAGTGAATTAGGACATTGCCTTGAATGAAAGAAGGAAATAAAATACAGGATAATAACGCGGGATCATACATGCATCTGTATGGTGACTTTCTTTAGATGTGATCCTTATAATATTAATTCAATGTACTTAGTTCATAGTTCCGTGAAAGGTGAAATGAAATGGGGTCATTTACATCAAGGGGTTTTATTAATTAATTAATTAATTTATTTATTTATTTTTTAAATGTTTTATTTATTTATTCATGAGAGTCAGAGAGAAAGAGAGAGAGAGACAGAGGCAGAAGGGAGGGAGAAGCAGGCTCCCCGCCTAGCAGGGAGCCAGATGCGGGACTCGATCCCAGGACCCTGGGATCATGACCTGAGCCGAAGGCAGACGCTTAACCATCTGAGCCACCCAGGCGCCCCACATCAAGGGGTTTTAAAATGGAGCCAGGCGGCCACTAGGAGATGGGTCATATGCATGTTCTCACTGGTAGAACCATGAACTTTTGAACTGGGCCCAAACACAAATATTCCAAGGACTCAACCTGAACACCAGCAACTTGCTACAGTAAGAGATTTTGCTTAGCGATTTAGCCTTGGCAACCAATTTTTTTAGCCAAGATTAGCTTTCTGCCACCAATACCAATCAAAAATTCTTCATAAACAATGTATACAAGCATTTCCTTTCTCTTTAAAAATCCCTGACTTTTGCACCTTAATGGGACACTATCTAGGTTGCTACCCAAATTTATGTACCCTGAATTGCAATTCTTTGAGCTCAAATAAATGTTCTTGCTTAATTTTTGTTCCCTGACAATTTTAGGTTGACAGTTCCTCGGACACCTCAGAAAGAGTTTGGAAGATGGTAGACCAGGTCCATCTTCTATCTAGAGGTTTGCAATGCACGTGAATCTTTTAAAATTCTGCAGTACCTAGATGTGTTCCACTCAGCTAGAATCCCATGGAACTCCCTTTGGGAAACAGTGATCCAGAAGGGACTAGATTGGTTTGTGTTGACACTGTGTATATTTTCGTGAGGATAAAAACGAATCTGAGTCACACACACACACAAAAAAAAAAATCCATGCAGGACTGAGTTGTGTTATTTGGAAGGTTTACTGGAAAACCTGCTGCTTTTCCTTTCAATAGCTCTTTGATTTTTATCTTCAGACTGTGGTTACTTTAAGAACCCAACAGGCACCTTGAAAGTCTCTCTTCCCAGCCTCTGGGCTCTTCTATAGGTCAGATGCCTCTTCCTCCACCACAATAGCCCCAGGGAGATCTTTTCCCTTTTCTTTCCTAGTGTGTTTCTCCTTTGCTTTCTTTACCCAGAGTTTGTTTTGAATGGAGTTCTTGCTCACGTCTTTCTTACCAAATCTTGGCCTCAGGCTAACTCCAGTCCTGGCTCCCGGTGCCTTAGCCTGGGCAGTACCACCATCCTTCAGCTTATGGAGGGAATTTGATACTCAGCAAGTTCTTTTAGCTGTGAGAAGGAAGGAGCCACGTAAGGAATTAAAACTGTCTACGAGAAACACTGCCGAACCTCCAGAGTCGTCCACTAGGTCTTCGGATCACTGTTTGGGTCAAGTCAGGGGCAGTGGAGCTGCCCTGTCTGAACTAAGCTCAGTTCCCTGCAGAAGGAAAGATTGAAAGAGCTACTGGGGAGTTTCAGACCCGGAAAGGCTGCAAGAAGGGGTCAAGATTCATCACTTAGTCAGAGCTCAATTCACATACACCACAGAGCCAGCCAGTTGTCGGAGGATCTTTCTGCTAGTTCCTTTTTTCCCACATCTCATTTCCCCCTTTTTGATTAATCTCTTCCTTCTGCTTAATATCTGTTTATGTCCTCCTATAAAACCATTGCTTAAAATTATAGGCCCAAGGAGATAAAAAATCAAGGCATTCGAAAACTTTCTGTGGCTGGGTCCCAACAAGGACCTTGACAAACTCTGGTCAGGCTTCTCTGAGCTCACTTCTGGACTAAGCTTCAAACTTGGTCTATAAAAACTGCAGACTCCCTCTCATCCCATGCCTGCCCAGCCCTCCAGGCATGCAAACACACACACACACACACACACACAAAGAGACTTGAACAAACACTGGCATGGTATCTAGCCGCTCAAGGCCGCATCCCTAGGACGACTGTAGCTCCCCTTAGGATGCCTGCCTGCTTGAGAAAGCTCGGTGCTGCCCGGCGAATTCACCATTTGCTCCAGCCCAAACTGGTAAAAGGCAGACAGGCCACTGATTTCTCTCATACAGCAGTGACTTTAGAAAACTTTACTTATAAATCCTTTCTCTGACCCTTTGAGCCATAAATCTTCTACCACCTAGAACTGTCTTTTCAAGGAGAGCTGTCTGTTTGAAATGCAAACTTTGAAGGGGAGAATGTCACTCTCTGTTGCGGTCTGGTGCTCACTTTCCTCAAACTTAATATCATCGCCTTTTGTCATAAACATAGGAGAAGTGTGTTTCTTCTCTGGATAAGCACCATTCAACAAACCCGGAGGTTCTAATCACATGGACCAACTCCCTTTACAATGCTCAGTACCTTTCCTTTAGCACCTCCCAGCCTTTAAAAGGTCTCCTGCCTTTTGTATCAGCCAAGTTGAGTTCAGTTCATGCCAGACTTTTTTTCTATTGCAATAGTTATTGTTGAATAAGGTCTACCCTTACTGCTTTAACTAGAGTCTAGCTTTGTTTACCTTCAACAATCAGAGCGTTGTTTGCCTTCTCCTGACCTCCACATGCTCTTGACTTGTTCTCATTCCTCCCTCGTTTTCATTTCTTTTTCACGGAATACTGAAAGTGCAATGGTCGGACTCTCCTGACAAAAGACCAAACCTTATTCACAATGAAGCACAGTAGAGGATGTGTGTAGCCCTGTGGCTAGATGATAGTCATTAGCATATTATCTGATTTCTTTCTGAAAGATTGACTCAACTGTTGGGTAAGACTTAATAAAAACTCATTTTCTCTGGGCTCTTTTCTTTCTCCTTTCCTCAACCTTTTCTGTTCTTCCTGCTTATCCTTTTTGCATCAGGGCATACCCAGAATATTACATTGGTTTTTGTTTTTTTTTTAAGATTTTATTTATTTATTTGTCAGAGAGATAGAGAAAGAGCACAAGCGGGGGTAGGGGGGAGTGGCAGGCAGAGGGAGAAGCAGGCTCCCCGCTGAGCAGGGAACCCGACTTGGGGCTTGGTCCCAGGATCCCGGGATCATGACCTGAGCTGAAGAGAGACACTTAACCGACTGAGCCACCCAGGCATCCCTACATTGGCGGTTTTCAATTATATTTGATGTACGAACTAAAATGCAAACCTTTTGAGCTCTAACTGTCCGCTTTCCATGGCGGCTCAGGAGAACCAAAGGAAAGCTCGGGGTAGGAACTTCCAGGGACGCTGCTCCACTTGTGATTCCAGGTAGAAGCTCATATTGTCAGTTGAGGCCAGAGGTGACTGGGTTCCTTGCTGAGTGCTTCATGAGAACCAGTGTGGGAGTGGGATGACTTGACTGGTTGTCTTGCCAGCCCTGGTATGGCCCTTTGTGGAAGCGACAGCCAGTGTGACCACTAAGAAGCTGGAGGACTTAGGTGAATATCCAGCCACCCATCTGTAATTCAAATTCATGACTGTGGATCTTCTGGACTTCCCTGTCCATGCTAACGTGCCTTATGTGGCTGTGGTTGTTCAGGACAAGCTACCAGAAAGGCACCTTTGGCAGCCGGACCAGTGAAACCGAGACTGAGGAGTAAAACACCAGTGACAAAACCCAAACTTCCAGGTGGACATTCTTCATCCCCAAGCCATAGGAACCTCCTGGAAATTCTATAGGACATTAAAAAAAAAAAAATGTAAACACCCAGTAAATATTAACTATGCTGCAGGCACTGTGCTAAACACTTTATAAACATTATCTCATTTAATCCTCTCAAGCTCCTCGGTGGGTCATTTCCATTACTACCTCTGTTTATGAAGAAAATGTAACTGAGAGGAGATAAGTGATTTGCTAAAGGTCAAACTCCTAACAAGTGGCTGAGCAAGGACTTGAACTCGTGATCTGTCTCTACCTCTCTGATTTCACATCCTTACCGGGTGATCTCTTGGTCACACCACTGGGCTTCTGGCTCTTGCTGCCAAAGCCAAGCACATTCTGCTTTGACACCTGAGCACATGCTGCTCCCTCCACCCACCTGGACTCCCCTGCCCTCAGGTAACACATGGGCTTCTCCCTCCTTCCACCCAGGTCTCTGTTGAATAGCTTGTCTTTAAGTCTCCTTTAACTCTCCTATCTACAATATTATCTCTCCCCTTGTCAATCTTATCTCCAAATCCTGCCTTATTTTTCCCTCTAGCAATTATTTTTTTCAGCCTGGACCACTGCCCTGAAGTCTAGGCAGTGATGACCAATTGCCAACTTGACATCTCCACTTGGCTGTCTATCAGTCTCCTCAAACTCACTGGAGCCTTCTCCTGACCTCCACACTCCACTCCAAAAGTGAGCTCCCTCCCACCTTCCCCCCAATCTGCTATCCTCCTCATTTCAATGAATGGCAACTCTATTCTTCTAATCCCCCAGGGCAAAACCTTTGAGTCACTTTTCAGGTCTTTCCTTTCCTCACGCTTCCTACTCAGTCTGTCAGCAAATCCTGTTCTCTACCTTCAAGGTAAATCCTGGCTCCAACCACCTCTCATCACCTCTAGGCTGCCTCCTGGCCTAATCCCCATTGCTTCCCACCCAGATTAGTGTAATAATCTCCTCACTGAGCTCCCTGCTTCTGGGTTTTTCTTCTCTGGATAAGCACCATTCAACAAACCCGGAGGTTCTAGTCACATGGACCAATTCCCTTTACAACGCTCTAGGTCCTTTCAGTTTGTTTTCCACACAGCAGCCAAAACAATCCTCTTAAAATATTAGTCAGACTATACCTCCTGCTTTTCTCTCTTAAAAGAGATTTCACAGTTTTATGCTTATCTTCTATGCTAATGGTTATCAAACCTAGTATTTCAAGTTCCACACATGAATTTTCAAACAGCTGCTGTGAGGAGGCCTGGTCCTTGAGAACGAAGTCAAAAAACTCATGCCACGTGTCAGCACAGAAGTGCGCTGCCAGTAAAGGTTGGTTCCTTGTTTCTTCTCAGGACAAAGGAAAGGTACACATCAGTTCAGCTTTCAGCTGGGGTACAGGTGGAGGAGGCAGGGAGCGAGCAGTGGGGTGGTTCTGTGACCCGCTGAACAGCGCCATTTTGTTTTATGGCTGCTCTGTAGGCTTCTCCTCGTTTGCATCAACCTTCCAGACACGGAACTAAAAATCTGTCTCCTGCCACCTCACTCCCCCTCAAGTGCTTCTACTTCCTGTTCACTGTAAGAACAGGTGCTCTTCCTCTCGGGAAGGATTCTTAGCTGAGGGAGCCACACATGCATTTTTTGGGACATGTCCTTTTTGAATGTTTCAGTGGAAGGAGACTTCCAGCTACTCCCCTGGCTAGCTCTGTGATGCACGTCACATCCCTTTTTTTCTTTTGGCAAAAATGGGTTTCTCATCTGTAGAATGGGTACATTATTTGCTCTGTCTAGTATTGTGTGTTTCAAACGAGATAATAGGATGCAATAGTAGTTTGAAGATATTAGATGTGTATAGTTTTCATTTCTAATAGACTGAAAGTGTTATATAATAAAATAGGAAAGAAGTTGCTGGAAACTGGGGGCGGGGGAAACAGGGAGAAGGTTGTAAAGGGGGACAAACTTTCAGCTATCCAATGAATAAGGTCTGAATAAGGTCTAATGTAAAGCATGGTATCTGTAGTTGGATAATACTGTTATTGTATAATTGAAGTTTGCTAAGAGAGTAGAACTTAAAAGTTTTCACCAAGAAAAGAAAAAGGTAAGCATGTGAGGAGATGCACGTGTTAACGTGTTAAGTAACTGCATGGGACGAATCCTTTCACGATGTATACATATATCAAATCACCACTTTACACTTTAAATATCTTATAATTTTTTGTCATTATGCCTCAGTAAAGCTGGAATTTTAAAAATAAAATAAAATAAGAAAATACAGCCCTTACAATCTTTTTTTTTTAAGATTTTATTTATTTATTTGAGAGAGAGCGAGGGTGCGTGAGCACCAGTAGAGGGAGAGGGAGAAGCAGACGCCCTGTTGAGCAGGGAGTCCTAAGTGGGCTTCGATCCCAGGACCCTGGCATCGTGGCCTGAGCCGAAGGCAGACACCACCCAGGTACCCCAGCACTTACAATCTATTAAATCCTTCTACAGTAGTTATCCAGGCCGATCTCAGAAACAGAAGTGCACGCCTCCCGGCGTAACAAGTTGCATTGCTCCTCTCCACCTCGACCCCTCCCGAGAGCATTTAATGAAATTTGAGACTTTTCCCCAAGATTTCTAGGACCTTTACAGAGAAAAAGAGTAGATGTTTTTCCAACCTGAGACCTGTTCTGAACTTTTTTTTTTTAATAGCTCAATAATGCTTCCATTAACTTTTTAAAGTTTTGTGCTTTGGGCGCCTGGGTGGCTCAGTCATTAAGCGTCTGCCTTCAGCTGGGGTCATGATCCCAGGGTCCTGGGATCGAGCCCCATATCGGGCTCCCTGCTTGGTGAGCCTGCTTCTCCCTCTCCCTCTGCTGCTCCCCCTGCTTGTACTCTCTCTCTCTCTCTGTCAAATAAATAAATAAAATCTTTAAATAAAGTTTTGTGCTTGTTATTGGTAAGATGTAATAAAATATAATACAACCTTTTGAAAAGATTTAACTTAAAGAAAATACCATGTATTAGTTTTCTTTGGCTGCTCTAACAAATTGCCATAAATTTGGTGGTTTAGAACATCACACATTTATTCTCTTGCAGTTCCCGAGCCCGGAAGTTCAAAATCAGTTTCTCTGGGCTAAAGTGACGATGTTGTAGGCCTGTGCTGTCTCTGGAGCTTCTAGGGGAGAAACTGTTTCCTGGCCTTTTCCAGCATCTGGTGGCTGCTGGCATCTCTTGGCTCACGGCCCCTTCCTCTCTCTGCAAAGCCATCCATTTAACATCTTCCAGTCTCCCTCTGTTTCTCTCATCCTCACACCTCTTCCTTTCTCTTCTGTGACCAAGCTCCTCTGCTGCCTCTTAGAAGGACACTGTGATTGCATTTAGGGCCACCTGGATGATCCACGATACTCTCCCCATCACAAGATTCTTAATTTAATCCCATCTACAAAGACCCCTTTTCCTTGTAAGAGACTATTCAAAGGCTCCAGGGATTATGACCTGGGTATTTTTGGGGTCATCATTCAGCCCACCACTGGAAGGGCACTGTTATTTTTAAAATTAAAAGTTCAAAAAATATTTTGCTAAATAATAATAGTAATAGTAATAATAATAATACAGTGTCCTCTATGTGCCGGACACTGTTTTAAGCGTATTGGGGGGGGGTGTGTGTGCGCGCGCGCGCACGTGCACGTGCATGTGTGTAATCATTTGTTTCTCACTTTGAGGATTTTTGGCTCAGGTCTATTTAGGAAATGCAAGAGACCCTTTGGCCCACCTACATCACCCACTTCGATTTTGTACTGGTAAAATAATTTAGTTATTTCAGTAATAGGAATGAAAAGTTATTATTAAAGAAATATGCAGGGCAAAGGGAGGTAGAAGGATTGTCAACTCATTTGTGTTTCCAATAGGAGTACAATCATTTAAACTTGAAATGCACTGTATATCTATCTTAAAGTATGATTACTGGAAAGTTATAAGCCCCCCAAATATTGTCAATGCAACAGCTTAACAATACATGAGTTAAGGGGCGCCTGGGTGGCTCAGTCGGTTAAGCGGCTGCCTTTGGCTCAGGTCATGATCCCAGGGTCCTGGGATGGAGCCCCGCGTCGGGCTCCCTGCTCAGCAGAGAGCCTGCTTCTCTCTCTCCCTGTGCCTGCCGTTCTGCCTACTTGTGCTCTCTATCTCTCTGTCAAAAAAAAAAAAAAATCTTTGGGGTGCCTAGGTGGCTCAGTCGTTGGGTGTCTGCCTTCGGCTCAGGTCATGGTCCCAGAGTCCTGGGATCGAGTGCCGCATCAGGCTCCCTGCTCGGCCAGGGGCCTGCTTCTCCCTCTCCCACTCCCCCTGCTTGTGTTCCCTCTCTTGCTGTGTCTCTCTCTGTCAAATAAATAAATAAAAAATCTTTAAAAAAAATACATTAGAGAAGCAACGCTAAACTATGTGGATAGCAAGGAAGCTAAACTAATGGGAATTGATGGCTAAAAGAACAAAAAGAGCCACAGTAGAAAATATAACCATCTCAGACTAACACTGACGACAAGTTGTGCTGTCCTGAGAACAGCAGGAATCCCATCCCACACCTGTGGGGGTGCATGGGCAGTAGGAACTTCGATAAAGAGCATTGCCTAGCAACCAGTCTACTGAATTACAGTCTTTAGTAAACCATAGAATATGATAATTTTCACTACCAACACTGACTTTTATTAATTCTCAGAGGCTTACTGTAATTAACTTCCACATTTGAGCCTTTATGATGCGGAAAGCACTGAGCTAAACACTTTAGTGCTTTAATTTCTTAATCTTGAATGGATAGGAATTATAAATCTGAGGCATGGTGAAATTAGGTAACTTGCTCCGTTACACAGCCAAAAAGTAGTGGAAATGGGGGAGGATCCCAGGCAGCCCTTAAGAATAAAAGTCAAAGGCTATGGAATAGTTTGGACCAATCTTTGAGAATCATTGTTTTAAACATTTAGGCCACTGCTTCTTCCAGGGTTGATATATATAACTATAAGCACTTTTATAACCTCGACTCAAGCCACTTTAGGATTGGATTATAGTTCCCATTTACCTATAGATTTCCTCCATGAAATCGTCAGCTCCTAGAGATCAGAGAACTCATCTTGTTCTTTTGTTTTCTATGGCCCTCGAGAAATGTCTAGCACATCTTAATGTCTCAAAGTATGTTAACACTCTTCCTTTAACCGTTTTATGTGGTAGAGCTGACCACTATATTTTACTTCTCTGCTGGTCTCCACATATTATTTTAGTAAATATGTATCCAACACTAGCCTCAGTCATGGGGTAGCATGGTGATAAACTTCTGTGTGATGCTCCGCTTCAGGAGTTTGCATCCAATGGGGGGGAGAGGTGTTGAAGGAGCCATTAAAATGATACAAGAAGAGATGACATCTGACCATGCTGTAAAGGTGCTATTTCTAAAGGAAGGTCAGGGAAGGACTTAAGGGCAAGTATTTAAGGTAGGCCAGTGTTTAAGGTTGAGAGCTGAAAGCTGAGGGGTGGTAAGTCAGGTTAGGAGGGGGAGGGAGTGGTGGGGAGGACAGAGAGAGTGTCCTAGATAGAGGGATGGTGTGTTGAAAGGTGCAGAGATAAGAAGCATGAAGCACTTGAGGGCCGAAAACAACTTCATCAAGTTCTTGAGCCTATAGGACAAGAGGGAAAAAGGCCCCCAAGAGGCTGGGGGATTAGGTGTGGGCCGGCTCTGAGAGGGCCATGTTATGGATTTTATCCCAAGGCACTGGGAAAACACTGGAGGGTTTTAAACAATGTTAGTGTCTTGCTAGGATTTACATCCAGAATGATTTCATTTGTTGTGGCACAGAGAATGGCTTGTAAGAAGTAAAACAGAAGGCAGGGAGACCAGTTAGAGGTTATTTTAGGGGTCCAGGTGACAGAGAATGGAGATGGCAGGGATGGAAAGAAGCTTCAGAAAAAATGCCGGCCAACTGAGCAGATCAATCAAGTTCCTAATTAAAGTTTTAGAAAAAAACTTTCTCCAACTTAATCACTAATCTCATCCACTGTGATCTTTGGGAGGGTAGAGTATGTGGCTTAATATTGTTGTGATTCTTTGTTTTTTGTATTTTTTTTTAAGATTTATTTTATTTATTTATTTGAGAGAGGGAGAGAGAGAGATAGGAAGCACAAGCAGGGGGAGGGACAGAGGGAGAGCGGCTCAAGCAGACATGGCACTGAGTGCGTAACTCAGTCTGGGGCTTGACATGGGGCTCCATCTCACGACCCTGAGATCATGACCTGAACCAAACCAAGAGTCAGATGCTTAACCCACTGAGCCACCCAGGCACCCCAGTTTTGTTGTGATTCTAAACTCCATGCTGAAGGTCAAGAGAGTAGTGTCAGCTCCACAGTGAAGACGAATTGGGCCATGGTGTTCAAGTGGTTCACCATGGTGAGGGAGTGGGGGACAACTGAGGGGCCAGCAGCTAGACGTGGTAGTTTTCAACTAGAGCTGTGCATCTGAACCACCTGTGGAGCCCAGGGCCCCATTCCAGATCTACTGATTCACACCCTCCAGACGTGCTTTTAATGCCCTTCAGTTAAGAACTTGGTGGTCTAAGGCAGGAAGAACTGAGGGCCTGAGTAGGGTTTTTCAGAGAAGAGTGATGTGGGAATTACTAAGGAGGTATAATTTCCAGGACTTGGCAACCAGCTGGATGCAACACAAAAAGAAGAGAAAGAAGGTTACATAGATAAAGGATTCTGTGATTGTCCTTTAGGCCCTTTATGACCTGGGATTTTGTGATAAGTGGATAAAGTCACCCATGTGGGCACAGGTTGGATTTCAGCCCCCCATCAGCCCATCTGCTGGGGGTTCCCCTCCTCACATCAGTCCCATACAGCAGCACTGGTTTCCCACCTGGAAACTGGAGGCCTAGGCTGCGTGGGAGGTGGGCAGGTGAGCAAAGAGATGGGTCGGTTTGGTTTGGATCGGTTTGGATAGGTAGTAGGATATCCACCCATCTGCAGGTATTAGAGCAGGTAAGTGGACCTGGGGTCTGCTGCTTTTTTAAGACCAAGGGTGGAGCTGAGAGCTATTAGTAGAGTGGCAAAGGCCAAAGGCAGGTCATTGGCTGGTATTGCCAAAGGGATGATTACATATAAAAAGCAGAGTTCCCTATTACTCACGTGTAAGTGGTGGCAGTTAAATTAAATTCAGTGGGAATAAACAACCACTTAGATACTAACCAATACTAGCACAGAATTCTCTCCCTAAAACTAAAAGGTTGTTTTCCTGAAACTTGTCTTACACAATAGCAAGAAATGCTATGTTTGGGTCATTTAATTAATGCCTTAGGGAGAAAATAGGACAGAGTAGTCAACCTTGTAGGAACTTACAAATATTACCACACATGTTGTAAACTCAAACAATGGAGTGCATAACTAAATAGACCATCAGTGACATTACCCAGGGCCTAAGTTAAAGGGCACTGGACAATTCATTGCCATGTACCGACTCCTGCTTGCGAGATGCTTTTCAGGATTTCTCCCCCATTTCCCTGAGATGGTTAGAAGTTCACTTTGCATCATTGCAGGTTATGTTTATTTGCATTTTAAGATACATTTATTTTATTTTTTTTTTTTTTCTGTATCTGTTTCCTGCTCAAGTGTCCAGCCCTTTCTGATTTGGAGTTGTTTTCTCCTGCTTCCTAGAATAACTCAGATGTTTGTGAAGGAACATTTGCATAACTGAGTAGGTTATTTCTCAAACTCAACACAGAGCAGAGCTTTGCAGCCTGGCTCTGTCAGTTCCTCTTAGAGGTTTCAGTTCTCCAGGCCGAGCACAGCTAGTAATAAAAATCAACACTCACTGGACATTTCTGCACTTGGTGTGGGGCTCGGTGTTTTACCCTTACAGTAACGCTGTGAAGGGAGTATTATTATAACCATTCAGAAATGGGGAAACTAACCCATTGCCTAAAAATTTTGGTCAAGGTAATCTCACCAGTCAGTGGTAGACAGAGATTTGAATTCAGGTTCAGCTGACTCTAGAGCCATAAACAGTTTTTTAAAATTATGATTATGGGCATATAATATCCATATAATATAATATGTTATCATAACAAATTTACCATGTTAAGCATTTTTAAGTATACGGTTTAGTGGTATTGGGGACATACACACTCTTGTGGGACCACCCTCCTCCCATCCACCTCCAGAACCTTTTCATCTTCCCAAACTAAAACTCTGTACCCACCAAACAATAACTCCCAACCCCCACTCCCCCCCGGAAACCACCATTCTACTTTCTGTCTCTCTGAATTTGGTGATTCTAGTTACCTCACATAAGTAGAGCCATACAGGATTTGTCCTTTTGTACCTGGCTTATTTCACTCAGCATCATGTTTGCAAGCTTTACCTAGGTCGTGGCCTGCATCAGAATTTCCTTCCTTTTAATGGCTGAATAATATTCCACCGTGTGTATTATACCACATTTGCTGATGGGCATTTGGGTTGTTTGTACCTTCTGGTTATTGTAAATAACGTTGCTGTGAACCCTGTCCCTGCTTTCAACTTAAGGTCCTTAATCTTAAGTGTTGCTCCACGTAGCAGCAAGATCACGGCTGAGAGACCAGGATTGAGGAGCACGTGGTTTCCTTTATATAATTCAGAACAACACATCTCCGACATGGCAGAGAGGAAAGGGAAGAGTAAAGGAGCTTTATTACCCTCCCAACAACTTCCCAGCGGAAGAACAGGGACCACTATTGTCCACCTGATCGTACCTGGAATCAGTCATGAAACACAAGTCACAGTTCCTCTTTTCACAGTAAAAAAACAAAACAAACCACCCCACATTCTCACCAGTATAGAAAAATGCCTTCTTCTTCTTCTTCTTTTTTTTTTTTTAAAGAAAAACCCTGCTCTTTGGTGTAATTTATATGATTGTGCATTTCAACCCCACCCCACCTGCCTGGTTCTCTCCTGTCTATCCCTGGGCACTCTGGCTCATGCTGATATTTGCATAGATCTGTTTCACCTGGGAAGACACATTTCTCACTCTCCTTTGGTCATTTTCTATCTTGACAGAGCAGGAATGGCTTATTTCTTGGTAATCAATTAGAAATATGTGAAAAAGAAACTCTCTCTCCTGATTCTCCTTGGTAATCTCTCAGTGCCAAACCTCTTGAGCATCCCCTGTCTGTTCTCTCTCCCTCTCTCCCAAGTCCCCCACATCCCCTTCTTGATGCCGCTGTTCAGGAGGGTCCCTGGAAGAGGCTGGACAGGAATCACCAGTGCGGCAGGGATTGGTGACCCCCCAGGGTTCCAGGGGGAAAACCCGCTTGCACTTTGCTCCTGCTGCAGCTCCCAAAGCTGCCCTTCTGCCCCCTCTGGCACTGCTGCCTTCCCCACCTCCCTGCTCTCTGCCCAGCACTCAGCTCCACTCTGATGCTCTGTCATAGGAATGACGAACGTCCACAGGGATGTGCACCTAAATTCTTATGCTTGGGGGCAAGGGATACAGAGCGAAATAGGAGCGCTAGAGATTTCTAGCTCCTGTCTGCCTGCAAGGAGGTAGCTGTCCCTTATTCAGAAGGACAGGGCCAAGAAAAGTGGTGTCCAAAATCGCAAACTGAACCGAGGGAGAACCAGGGAGTGAAGCAGGTAGACTAGCAAAAAAGGACATGAGGCAGATTTTAGATCGGGGGTCAGAGTTCAAAGGCAGGAGATGGCAGAATCCTGTAGGGAAGGTTACATGATAAAGGGAACTTGAGCTGGGGTCCTTCCTTGTGAGGCCCAAGCTGTGGCCTAACGGTCAGGCACAAAGTCCATAATATTCCTCCTAGAGTTCTGAAGGGCAGGTGGGAGAAACTACAGTGATATACCTGAAGGTCTCCCCTGTGGTAGTGTCAGTCTGCCCTTTTAAGGCTAAACTGGCATGAACAGAAAAACCATCTCAGAGGGGTGGGTATTTTTTATTCAGTCACTTTTTTTTTAGAGAGAGAGTTCAAGCAGGGTGAGAGGGGCAGAGGGAAGGAGAGAGAGAGAACCTTAAGCAGATTCCATGCTGAGTGCAGATCCTGATGTGGGGCTCGATCTCACAACCCTGAGATTATGACCTGAGCCGAAATCAAGAGTCAGGCGCTTAACCAACTTAGCCACCCAGGCTCCCAGCTCTTTTTTTACGTTTATTTAAGTAATCTTTACACCCAACGTGGGGCTCAAACTCATGACCCTGAGATCAAGAATCACATGGTCTTCGACTGAGCCAGCCAGGCACCCCGGTCACTTTCTGTTCTTAAGGAGAATTTCTACCGTAGTCCAACTTCACGTATTTATGCACTAGGAAATCCACCTTTTGGTACGAGGATCAATGTTCCCTCTGAATTTTTTAGGCTGCAGGTGGAATACCTTGTTAGGGGCTTCACAGAATAGGAAATTGGAATTCATGGGAATAGATATTAATTTTGAAATTGAGTACAGTTTAGAGTGGGCTTCCCCAAGGCTTTGCCTCCCTGGCAGGTAGGTACTTAAAAGCTCTTGCCATCACCCCGCCTCCTCCCTCCCCAACCAAGCAAAGTTTCTCTGGTTCTTCTCCACACAGTCAAACCCAACCCGTTGTTCCAGACACAGCTCGGTGCCAACTCTTCCAAGAAAGCAACCTGGGCTGCTGCAGCCCAGGGACTTCTCCCCTCCTTCCCTCACACTGCTGTGTGACCTGTGGTCTCTCCTGCAAGAACGCACTCTCATGACTGAGACCCAGGAGACAGCACGCCTTCAGAGGGATCCTTTTGCTTTCTGTATTCTGGATGGTTAAGTGTTGTCCCTTGAGAAGAAGGTTCACCTGAGGGAAGCAGGTTCCTTGTATTGTGTTCTCCATAGGTGGGTCCAACCCAGTGCTGGGGCACACACTGGTTTTCAGAAATGACCTGTTGACTGGAGCATCAGGAAATCAGGGACGAAGCTTCTTGTCACAGCTCAGCGCCACGGTTTTGCAGAACCACTCAAAGGAAGGACAGCATGCTGGCTTAGCAGACCTTGTTTTCCTCGCTTTCAGTTAGCTTCCTCAGTGGTGATTTCCTAAACCTCATAACCAGAGAGGGACATTGGGGATGGGGAAGTGTGGGTGTATTAGGTTTTTACAGAAAAACAGAGCCAACAGAAAGAGCAACAGTGAGAGGCTGGGGGTCAATTTTAAAGAATAGTTTCAGGTGATTGCGGGGGCTTGGGTAGGCCGGCAGAAGCATAGCAGTCTCAGTCCAAAGGCAGTCTGCTAGCAGAATTCCTTCTTACTTGGGGGAGGTCAGTCTTTGTCCTATTAAGGCTTTCAACTGATCTGATGAGGCCCACCCACATGATACAGGGTAATCTACTTTACTCAAAGTCTATGAATTAAAATTTTTTTTCAAAGATTTTATTTATTTATTTGACAGAGAGAGAGACAGTGAGAGAACACAAGCAGGGGAAGTGGGAGAGGGAGAAGCAGGCTTCCCGCTGAGGAGGGTGCCCGATGTGGGACTCGATCCCAGGACCCTGGGATCATGACCTGAGCCAAAGGCAGACGCTTAACGACTGAGTCACCCAGGCACCCCTATGAATTTAAATTTTAATCTCATCCAAAAAAACACCCTCGCAGAAACATCCAGCATGTTTAACCAAATAGGGGACTTTCCCCGCCTGCTAGATTGACTAGCAACTAGAGGCTTTATTTCCTAGTGAGACTAGAAACCAAACAATTCGCTAAATGGGAAAAGGTCAAAAGGGAGAAGCGGCATGCAGATCCAGGCTGTGGATTTGCACAGGAAAGGGAACAGATGGGAAAACCTCCCGGTGGCAACATAAGGCACCTCTCTCTGGGAGGCCAGAGGCAGCTGTTGAGGGCTCCTGAGAGACCCCAGTGTGCCCCCAGACCCAGCTGGGGGTATCTTCTGTGGACCTGCTGCTGCCCCCTGCCCCCCTCCCAGGCCCCCCTTTCGCTCTGGGCCTCCAGCCTGAGCCGCAGGCCTGGACACAGAGAGTGCCCTGCACTCTGGAGAGCCCCGGCTGTCTTCTGGGCGAGCAGATCCTCTTCTCTCTTTCTCCTCCGGGGAACACTTGTACACTTCTTCACGGTGCTGCTCCACCGCCACCTCCAGCGCGAGGCTTGTGCTGACGCTTCCGCCTCCATGAATTTCTCCTCCTCTGTGACACTGCTCTGTGCTTGCTCTGAGCAGCAGTGCCTCGCGTCACCAGGGGCGCTCGACGATCTGTGTGACTGTTGTAACCAAATACCACACACTGGGGGGCTTACACAGCACATACATGCTTTCTCACAATTCTGAGGGCTAGAAGCCCAAGATCAAGGTGTCATCAGGGGTGGTTTCTTCTGCAGCTTCTCTCCTTGGCTTATGGATGATCATCTTCTCCCTGTGTCTTTGCATAGTCTTCCCTCTGTACATGTCTATGTCTAAATTCCCTCTTTTTTTTTTTTAATAGTTTAAAAAATATTTGATTTATTTATTTGAGAGAGAGCACAAGCGGGGGTGGGGCAGAAGGAGAGGGAGAAGCAGGCTCGCCGCTGAGCAGGGAGCCTGGGGGCAGGGCTTGATCCCAGGACCACTGACTGAGCCACCCAGGCATCCTAAATTTCCTTTTCTTATAAGGACATTAGTCCTATTGGATTAGGGTCCACCCTTAGGGTCTCCTCTTAATTTAATCATCTCTTTGATCACACATCTCCCAAGTCACCTACCTCCCAAGCAAGGTCTCACATTTGAAGGACCGGAGATTAGGACTTCAACATATGAATTTGAGGGGGCACACAATTCAGCACATAATAGTGTCCTTGGGTGAGCTGCTCAAGAGCTCAGTTTTTTCACTTGCCCAGTGGGGATCATAGGAATGGCTGTCCCACAGTGCTCTTGTAAAGCTGAAAGGAGTTGATGTGAGTGAAGGGATTAGCATAGAGCCTGACAAATAATCATTATTCAATACATGACAGTTGTTTTAATAATACTACTTAAGAATTATTGCTATTTATTACGTGTCTTATTTAATAATTTAAAAATATGTTTTTAGGGCCCCTGGCTGGCTCAGTCAGTAGAGCGTACAGTTCTTGATCTCAGGGTTGTGAATTCGAGCCCCACATTGGATGTAGAGATTACTTAAAAACAAAATCTTTAAACAATATATATATTTTAAAAGTTTAACACTTAGAATTGTTCTTATTATAATAAGAATTAATAATGACAACACCGAGTTAAAATTGTGGGCTTTGAAGTTATACAGACGTGGATTCCCGGATCTAGCAGCTGCTTGATCAGTGGCAAGTTATTCAATCTGCTTGTCTGTGTCTTGTTTGTTTTTTTGTTTTTTTTTTAAGGTAGGCACCAGACCTAGCATGGAGCCCAATGCAGGGCTCGATCTCAGGACCCTGAGATCGAGACCTGAGCTGAAATCAAGAGCTGGACACTTAACCAACTGAGCCAACCAGGCGCCCCTGTGTCTCAGTGTTTTGATCTGTAAAGTGGAGATATGAAACCACTACATCACAGAACCATGTAAAGACCCACTGAGCTGATGTATAGGAAACGCAAATTAACCATCCAATAAATGGTAGCTCCATCAGTTAGGTTAAAAACTAACCCAGATGCTGAAAACACAGTGCAGGAAGAAGAGAGAGGCTTACTTCTCTCTCAGGTAACAGTGAGCCAGCCAGACTGAGAAGGAAGGCAGCCCTCGGCTTTGCAAGGTCGGCAGCATGCTAGGTCCCTTCCCCTTTGTTCTTTGCTGTCCCAGGGTGTCATCCTCATCTGCACAGTCAAAGTGGGGTTTGCTGCAGGCTCCCTGTTACAGCCGGTGGGTGGGAGAAAGAGAAAATCTAGGATAAGCGACTTTCCTTTAAGCAAGTGACACACATAGAACTTTTCTCATCTGTGCTAAGAACTTGATCACATGGCCATCGCTAACTCTCAGGGAAACTGAGAGATACAGTCTCTAGCTTGGCAGCCTGTGCTGAGCCAGAATTAGTCTTTATCGTGGAAGGAGGAAAGAATGGGTTTGGTTGGAGGAGGGGGGCGTGGCGATAAAAGGAGTCTGCAGCAGTAGCTTCTGTATTATTCCTGTGTGGCTTAAAAACAACACAGGCATGCGGCATGCCTTCATTATCTTCCCACTGTAGTTACCCTAGATGGTCCTTGAATGCAGCGATGTCGCCTACCACTTCAGTTCCTGTCGTACATCTCAAGAGCCAAGCCATAGACCCAACTGTGCTGGTCGTTTGCACAAAGACTTGGATTTGGTTGTTGGCGCCAAGCAACACAGTCCTACGGGTTAGACCTCAAAATCAAGTATCCCTTAATTTTTGAAAATGGTATCTTCACATTATGTTGTCTAGAAAGTAAATAACATTTTTCTAGTTTATTTCCATTACAAACTCTTAGAGGTATTTCTGAAAGAAGAAACCAATCTGATTAGCAAAGAAAAAGGAGGGCCCATGCAGTGCTTTGGAAAACAGTGTGAGTTGAAAACAATGAATTCCTTGATTGAGAACAAATAAGATTTTAAAAACTGATATTTGATATAAAATGTTTTTAAAATAGTTCAGCAGTAACATGTAGCAAGTAGCCTCCCCTGACCCTTGCACGGTGTTGGTATTTCCCCTTACGTTTATGGGTCATTGTTTCCGCCTCTGTCTCTGACCACAGTTTGTCAGTTTCTTTTTCTTTTTCTTTTCTTTTTTTTTTTTTTTAAAGATTTTGCTTATTTATTTGACAGAGAGAGACACAGTGAGAGAGGGAACACAAGCAGGGGGAGTGGGAGAGGAAGAAGCGGGCTTCCCGCCGAGCAGGGAGCCCAATGTGGGGCTCGATCCCAGGACCCTGGGACCATGACCTGAGCCGAAGGCAGACACTTAATGACTGAGCCACCCAGGCGCCACTAGTTTGTCAGTTTCTTGAGCTCTTATTTTTCTGTACGCCCCCACCAACATGTTTTTGTAATCACCAAGATTTTGCCATGCATCCTCTCCTTCATTTGTTTTTTTTTTTTTTAAAGGTTTTATTTATTTATTTGACAGAGAGAGACACAGCGAGAGAGGGAATGCAAGCAGGGGGAGCGGGAGAGGGAGAAGCAGGCTTCCCGCCAAGCAGGGAGCCCGCTTCGGGGCTCGATCCCAGGACCCCAGGATCATGACTTGAGCCACCCAGGCGCCACTCTTTTCTTTTTTTTTTTTTTAAGATTTTATTTATTTACTTGAAAGAGAGCAAGAGTGAGAGAGAGAGCACAGAGGGAGAAGAGGAAGCAGACTCCTTTCGGAGCAGAGAGCCCGATGCGGGACTCGATCCCAGGACCCTGAGATCATGCCCTGAGCCGAAGGCAGATGCTCAACCGACTGAACCACCCAGGCACCCCATCCTCTCCTTTTCTTACTCTACTCTTTTCAGGTGGTCCTATTCATTCTAATACATTTTTTATATGCAGACTCATGTTTTGTATTGAATTCCAGCTTAAAATTTCCAAGGGCCTATCTGATGCCCGCCCCTGAATGTCCCATAGCTACCCCCGCACCACCTGCTGAAGTTGAGCTTGTCATCTGGCCTGTCCATCTGCTCCTTCTGTGTTATCCACCTGCAAGTAGGAACATTACCATCCCCTCTAGACGCCAAGCTAGAAAGTCTGGACTTACCCTTCCTTATTTCTACCCTTTGCCCTTCTCCTAGTCTCCTCCCTAGCATCTAACTTGACAGTGACCCGTTCTTCTGGAAGGTGGTAGAGTCAGCATTTCCCTGGGCAGCAGATGGCTTCTACAGAGCCTCGCTGCTGGTGATGAGCAGCATGAGGACATGATGATGAAGCACTTGACAAATACCTGGTGAATGACGAAGGCAGCTTCTGTGACACACTGGCAGTATCCTTTGGCTATCTGGATATGATGGCATGACTATAGGGCCAATGAGATGTTTCCCCACATGGGAAACATCTCTCTCTCTCAAATAAATAAAATCTTAAAAAAAAAAAAAGAATTTTCTCACATCATACAAAGCATTATTCTAATGCTAAGGAGATTTGCTTGGCTTGGACATTTTGACTTTCAGAACTTAATATTTTTGATTGGGGAAAGAGATGGAACTGGAATTCGTTTTAGCTAAATGCATGTGAAGATCTGTTTTCAGAACATCAGTGGACTGTGACTTTTTTGGAAATGGTTTGGACTTTAGCACCAGGAGAAGAAAATTTGGAAGAAAATCCTACAAATAATGGAAATCTGGGCGCCTGGGTGGCTCAGTTGGTTAAGCGACTGCCTTCGGCTCAGGTCATGATCCTGGAGTCCCGGGATCGAGTCCCACATCGGGCTCCCTGCTCGGCAGGGAGTCTGCTTCTCCCTCTGACCCTCCTCCCTCTCATGCTCTCTGTCTCTCATTCTCTCCCTCTCAAATAAATAAATAAAATCTTTAAAAAAAAAATAATGGAAATCTGACACCTATGCTGGGATTGGCCTGGTTTTGCCAGAACCCAAGCTAGCACTTCCTCTACTACTCACTGCAGCCTCAGGTAACCCAGCCTCTGCCATCAGGCTGCCGCCGGAACGGACCACATTTGGGATGCTAGTGAGGAAGGAGTGACTAAGTATTTACAACTGTCACTTAGTGAAGGCTTTAGTGAAACTCAAAGCTTCATTAGAGTGAGCTGATTATGGAGCAGTAGTGGAAGCAAGACCTTGAGGTAGCTGGTCAGAAGATGTGAGAAAGCGATCAGGATAGGACTAACGGGATGAGAATTTGGGGACAGGACTGGCTCTCCTGGAGAGTTTCTCCTGCTAATCCCCTGGACTTGTGCCTCAGTCTCAGGTGGGAGAGATAATGAGCAGAAATGTAAAGGATGGTTTTCATACACGGGTCGCTGCATTGCACTGGGAACCAAGGGCAAGTCTCGTCTGGAATCATGGTGACAGAGGGTGGCGCAGGAAGGACGTGCCCCACTTCAGTAGAACTGTTCTGAAGCAGATCTGTGCAGGCTCAGTGTGATTTTGATGGCCAACCTGGGCGGTAGAGGAAATGCATCCTCATTTGGCTTTGCCAGCAAAATTGTGGAAGAGAGCCAGAGCAGGAAAAAAGGAAATAACAAATGTCCAGGAGTGGTATAAAATTATTTGCCTGGGGGGTGGTTCTCTCCCTGGCCCAGCATAGCTTGAGTAGGGGAGCAGAAGGCCCCACCCAAGGGGCTGAAAGTGAACCAGATAAATGCGTTGTTTCAAATCACCCCAAATCTCCCAAAAGTCTCCCAAATATCCATCAACTCGTGCCAAGTCCCAAGCTGTGACATCACTAAAGAGACTGCTTGCTGTTTTTTTTTCCAATTTAATTTGGAGGCTTGGAGATTTCATTTGACACAATCCTCTTAGATATCAGCAAAGCTTCTGCCTGCCACCATAAATTTTGCTCTTCCACAAAAAGTCTGCGAAGATGCATCTTGTTTTTCTAGTGGATTTCTTCCAAAGAAAGGTATTAAAAGTCGAACTTCATATTTTCAGGATTCCACTGTGTGTGTGTGTGTGTGTGTGTGATTTATTTTGTTATTATTAGGAAGGATGTCTTCACACCTTGGAAGCAGCTAGGTGCATTTTGTGTATGTATCTGCTATCATCTGGGCTTCTCAGGGATCACTGTCAGCAATTTCTAATTATCCTTTCTTGCTATTACTAATAATTGCACATTTTTGCAATGCTCTTAAGCTCGCAGAGCACATTGACCTAACACCTGAATGCATTTTCTTTTCATAAGAAGATATGGACCACATTTCATGGATGAGGAAACTAAGACTTGAATATCTACCTCAAGGACTAGCTGCTAATGGGACAGATGCTGTCTGTCTGCAGGTTTCCTGGTGTTAAACCTTTATTCTCTTATCTATGCAGAGGGACATTGTACTACTAGTAAATGTTATTCACAAATCATTTCTCAAATGTAATGTTATCCAGACCTGATCAACCAAGTTGTTAGGCTGGAAAAAAATAAGAATTCCCTCCCTCTGATATAATTGAGAAAACAGATGAGAATATAGCCAGCAGGAAGGAAGAACATGCTAAGAAAACTGAGGCTGTACTTTTGGTGTCTGTTTGTCAGATGGAAGCGGTACTGTTGTGTGGTTCTTACTGCTCTGAGGGCACTGGTGTCCCATCGAGAGGACATGGCGCGGGGCTGGCTCTCTCTTCCCACGGACTAGCTGTCTTCTGTTGTGTCCGTCCTCATCGGCAAGCTGGGCGTGGCGCAAGGAAGTCCACCTTCCCTGCTGCTAACACAGCACGCTGGCAGCTGTTAAACCTACAAGCTGTCACCCTGTAAAACACCACAGGGCCAAGTGTGTGTGGCCCACTCCTCCCCCTGGGTCACCCCCAAAACCCTGCCTTGTCTGATTGCTCTTCCCTTTCAACACCAATTGTGGTGTTCGCTTTAATGAGCTAGCCCTCCTCTGAAAATGTTAGCGGTAGCCCCATGGTTTCATCTTCCCCGTTGAGGCATCAACATGTTGCCTGTTCCTCCTAGAATATCTTTCAGAAACCCACTTGACTTCCATGTTGTTAAGGTGAGAGCTCCTATGATTGGTGTGGATAAAAGTGTTGGAAACCGTGGCGCCTTGTCACTAATCACTTCTGGACTCTGACAAGCTAACTTCTCTGGCTATTTTTGGGGCGATGACTCACCGTCAGTTCAGTAATAGAGAACTCCTTAAGGGCCAATAGCAGGGCACAGAGTGGAGCAGGACAATCTCCTACCGGTTGGGTGGTAACCAAGAATATTTCAAGCCATTCGCTAAGCAAGGCCAGGTGCACTCTTGCTGTCCAGATTTCAGTATTAACTGTGCTGTTTCCGTTTCTAACATCTAAAAGCAGGGGCGATGTATGAAAAATGCACATTTGTTTACTAGTTAGAGCACCTTTTGTTTTTCTGACTGCGGTTGGCTCGGTTCCTCTGATTCGGTTCCGGTTTGTGTGCACATGCCTCACAGTGAGCTGGAGGTCGGACCGTGCAGGGGTCTCCCCCGTGGGTTTGGCCTCATGAGTGGCCTCCCCCCTGGGCTTGGCTTCACACCGGAGCTGCTGCCTACTTATTTAAGAGGGCTGATCCCTTCCCATGAAGCTGGAGCTATAGAGAGCCACATTCAGATGCAGGAATCAGGGGTCTTCTAATCACTTGCCTTACATTAGTAAGGTCTTTACATTTCTATCTGACATATATGTGACAAAACACTTTCGAGTTGCATATCTTTTGGATCTCCATAAGAATCCTGTTACCAGCAAGGATGATTATCCAGAGTTCACAAATAGAAGAGCTAAGAACCCTAGACGTAAATAATAAGATCAATAAGAATAAAGGTGACTTCTTGCTACCATTTATTGAGCACCTACTCTGTGCCAGGCATGGTAGTAGCTGTTCTACTCACATTACCACTGATCTGGTATCAACCCTGCCGGGTACATCCTGAGCCCCGTTTCACAGGCAAAGAATCTGGTGCTCTGGTGCTCAGTTAGGTTGTTACTTACCTCAGGCTACATAGAAAGCACCAAAGCTGGTTGTAAAGCTAGGATCCTCTGGTCCCAAATCCCAGGGTCTTTCCACCATGTCATACTTAGATGATTTGCTAAAGGAACTGAAGTATTCCCACTGTAAATTTAATTTGCTTTCCATTGCATCGAGATATGTCTATTTTTTAAAAAAGATTTTATTTATTCATTTGAGATAGAGACAGAGCACAAGCAGGGGGAGAGGCAGAGGGAGAGGGAGAAGCAGGCTCCCCGCTGAGCCGAGAGCTGGACGCGGGACTCGATCCCAGGACCTGGAGATCATGATCTGAGCAGAAGGCAGACACTTAACCACCTGGGTGCCCTGAGATATGCCTATTTTAAAATTCACCCTTGATTGGTATTCCCTTCCATATTCCCCTTCTCATACACCTGGATTCCCCTACCTAAGAGTGTCTGATAAAAAACCCATCAAGTCCTAAGACGGCTTGCTAGCACCTCATGTTATAGTCCATTCTCTCAAGTCATGACATTCTCAAAATGAAAGTGAGTTTAATTACCTTTTTTAGAAAAAGGAAATACTTACCAGAAACAAGGAAATTACACCATGAAATATTATCCCAGGCAGGGGTTTTGGAACAGATGCACTGCTATTAGTGAGGGCGATTTTGTTGTAATGACAGAAAATCAACTCAAAATGTTTTTAGCAAAACGACATTTATTAGTTCAGGTTCCTGAAAGGTCTTGGGTAGATCCTAAGGAACAACTACATGCAGGGCTCTTTTTCCACTTCTCACCTCTGTTTTGCTCTGTTATCTTCCTTCTCAGTCAGGCTCCTCTAATGTTATCATCCTGCATTACCCAGATCCATTTATCAGAACTGAGAAACCTACATTGGTATGTTGCTATTAACTAAACTTCACACTTTATTCAGATTTCATTAGCTTTTCCACTAATGCCCTTTTTCTGTTCTAGTCTCCCATTGAGGATATCATATTATGTTCAATCATCATGTCCCCTAGTCTCCTCTGGTTTGTGACAGTTTCTCAAAGACTGATTGTGACTGGGGTGCCTGGGTGGCTCAGTCCGTTAAGCGTCTGACTGATTTCAGTTGGGTTCATGATCTCAGGGTTGTGGGACTCAGCCCCGTGAGCAGCTCTGTGCTCAGCAGGGAGTCTGCTGGAGATTCTCTCTCTCCCTCTCCCTCTGCCCCTCGTCCTGCTCTCTAATATATAAATAAATATATCTAAAGAAAAAAAAACAAAAATGGACTGATTGTGATCATTTTTGAAGAGTACCAGTCAGGCATTTTGTAGAATGTTCCTCAATTTGTCAGTTAGACAAATTTGTAAGAAATGATTAGAATGGGTTTATAGGTTTGGGGGAAGACCACCCCAGAGGTGAATTACCTTTCTTACTCTATCATATCAGGAGGTATGTTGGTTTATCATTTTAGAGAATCTATTTATTCTCTTAAAACCTTTAGCTTTTACTTGTCTTCACCCAATATATCATATGTAAATCTTTCCTTCTGATTTGGCTCTGTACAACCTAACTACAAAAATTCTCTAATTTCCCCCACACTTCTTGACAATTTTTTTCTTTAATCCTGCTCTTCCCTCAAGCTACACATGTCCCTTTTCATCCTTCCCTCTCTTCCCCTCTCTCTCTCTGCCACATCTTTATCTCCCTTCAGAACTTCAGTTCACTCCCTAATTTATTTGTCACTTGGACTGAGCCCCTTCCTGGCTTCTGATTTGTTCTCCAATGATCTATAATGACCATCAGATCTCATGAAGGAGTAAGAGAAATCAGGAAATGAGGCTGAGAAAGATTAGACAAGACAGTGTGACATCATGGCAAAAGCAGAGCATATAGGCCAGGAGAGTTGAGTCAGAAAGACAGCTTTTTCATTTGCCAATTTGTTCTTTATATGCACTCCACTCCCTGTCCAGGTGGAATCATCATCTTCTTCTTTTTTTTTTTTTAAAGACACATTTATTCAGCGTCATGATCAGACTATTACATTTAACAATCAACAGATGGGTGCAAAAAAAAAAAATCTACATTAAAACCCTTTGTTGGAATGCTTTACACTTTCCATGGAACAGAAACTAAAATAACCTGTTATACAATTAGTCACAAATACAGTCCTCGAGTTTTTTGCCCATACACATTAGTATTGTCTAAAACATGTCTTCTTTGTAGCAACTAGGCCCTGCCACCGCTGTGCTTGGCTGAGTTCACAAATCTGTTATAACCTGTAGCTTCCCTGTCACTTCTCGGGCTCTCCTCTCCTGCTAAGCTTTGTTTCCTGGCAGTGATTAAAACCTTCTGCTGCTGCCATAGCTACTGCTGCTGCTGGAACCACCACAGCCACCTTGGTTTTGTGGTTTGGCAAAGTATTGGCCTCCACCACCGTAGGGGCCAGAGCTTCTGCCTCCAAAATTTCCTCCTTTCATGGGTCCAAAATTTGAGGATTGATTGTTGTAATTGCCAAAATCATTATAGCTTCCGCCACCTCCAAAGTTGCTTCCATCATTACCAAATCTGTTCTAGCCATCCCCACTGCCACCATATCCACCACCACCTTGACTGCCACCAAAGCCACCTCGACCACTGAAGTTCCCTCCACGACCAAAGTTGTCATTCCCACCAAAACCACCTCCACGACCACCACCAAAGTTTCCAGAACCACTTCGACCTCTTTGGCTGGATGAAGCAGTAGCCATCTCTTGCTTAGATAGGGCTTTCCTTACTTCACAGTTGTGGCCATTCACAGTATGGTATTTTTGAATGACAATCTTGTCTACAGAGTCATGGTCATCAAATGTTACAAAAGCAAAACCTCTCTTTTTGCCACTGCCTCGGTCAGTCATGATCTCGATCACTTCAATTTTCCCATACTGTTCAAAATAATCTCTTAGATGATATTCTTCAGTGTCTTCTTTCATGCCACCAACAAAAATCTTTTTCACAGTTAAGTGGGCACCAGGTCTTTGAGAATCTTCTCTTGAGACAGCCCTCTTTGGTTCCACAACCCTTCCATCCACCTTGTGTGGCCTTGTGTTCATGGCTGCATCCACCTCCTCCACAGAGGCATACATGACAAACCCAAAGCCTCTGGAGTGCTTGGTGTTTGGATCTCTCATTACCACACAGTCCGTAAGCGTTCCCCATTGCTCAAAATGGCTCCTCAGACTCTCATCAGTTGTTTCAAAGCTCAAACCTCTGACAAAGAGTTTCCGCAGCTGTTCAGGCTCTTTGGGAGACTCTGACTTAGACATGACGGCGGGGGGAGACTTTAACGATATTTCCTCGGTGGCGTCCATGGGCAGAAAGCCAGCTGGAATCATCAACTTCTGTAAGAGACTATACAGTTTCAAACTCCATGCCATTGCACATGGCCCCATCCTCATTTGCCTGAGATGCTCTTCTCTCCCTCCCTGCCCATCCTTTCTGGGATCCAAGAATCTGGTAAACTTCCAACTCATCCTTCTAGAGATCTAATGTCTGGCATGACAATTATAATTAACAATACTGTACTGCATACTTGAAATTTGCTAAAAGGGGATCTAGCTGAAGCATTCTCACCATACAAACAAGTGGAAACTATGTGAGGTGACAGATATGCTAATTAGCTTGATCATGGTAATCATTTCACAATGTATACATATATCAAAACATCCCATTGTATACCTTAAAAACATACAATTTTTATTTGCCAAATATACCACAATAAGGCTAGAAAAAAAAAAGAATCAATTTTTTAGTATTTTTTAGGTCCTCTGGAAGAGTTCATCATTCTCATCTTTGAGTTATCGAGTATTCTGTGCATACCTCTTTATGGTCTCTAATATATTGGATCTCAAGGTCTATTGATCTATTTATTGTTTATTTAATGTATTAAACTGTTCTGGATTCTCTGAGGACACTAACTATGGCTTATATCGGTTTCCTTTGTACTAATCACAGGTGCATATTTGACCCTTAAAATTTTTACTGAATGACTAGATCGATTAATATTTAATGTTGGGTAAGTATCATCCTTAGGCTTATTGTAAAGATCAGATGAGACAGTTGGGGAAGCACCCAGTAAAGTGTAAAGAGCTATGTAAATTGATGTCATTATAATCTGCCATCACCCATTTCTTATTCCTGTGAACCCCCCTCTACCCCAAATCCTTTGTTTTTATCACTCATGTGCCACTCACCTCACCATATTTTGTTTTGAGGGTAGATCATGTGTATTAGTTATCTACCACTGCATAACAAATAATCCCTAAACTCAGTGGCTTAAAATAACAAACATTTATCCTATCATAGTTTCTTTTCTTTTTTTTTTAAGATTTCATTTATTTGGGGCGCCTGGGTGGCTCAGTTGGTTGGGCGACTGCCTTCGGCTCAGGTCATGATCCTGGAGTCCCGGGATCGAGTCCCGCATCAGGCTCCCTGCTCAGTGGGGGGTCTGCTTCTCCCTCTGACCCTCTTCCCTCTCGTGCTGTCTCTCATTCTCTCTCTCAAATAAATAAAGAAAATCTTAAAAAAAAAAAAAAAGATTTCATTTATTTATTTGCCAGAGAGAGAGAGAGAGCGTGCACAAGCAGGAGGAGTGGCAGGCAGTGGGAGAGGGAGAAGCAGGTTCTCAGCTGAGTGGGGAGCCTGATGTGTGGCTCGATCCCAGGACCCTGGGATCATGACCTGAGCTGAGCCAAAGGCAGATGCTTAACCGACTGAGCCACCCAGTCTCTCCCCTATCATAGTTTCTGAGAGTCAAGAAGCCAGGCACAGCTTAGCTGAGTTCTCCGTGTTAGGGCTTCTCAGAGGCTGCAATCAAGGTGTTGCTGGCGCCCTGGTCTTCTCAAAGCTCAACTATAAAAGGCATCTGCTTCGAAGCTCACTCACCTGGAGGGGGACAACCTCAAGTCTTTGCAGGTGTTTGTTGGTCAGAGACATCCCTTCCTTGCCATGTAGACCTCTCCATGGGGCCATACACAACATGGCAGGTTGCTTCTCCCAAGGCAAGGGCTAGAGAGAGAGAAAGAGAGAGTGAGAGATGGCGAGCAGACTGAAGTTACAGTCTTTTTTGTAATGTAATCTTGAAAGTGATACCTCATCCCTTTTGCCATATTGTATTTGTTTAGAGATGAGTCAGTTACTAGATCCCACCCACACTTAAAGGACAGGCTTACATAGGGCATGACTATCAGGAGGCAGGGTTCATTAGGACCATCCTAGAGGCTGCCTACCACCACACACGACCTAACTTCCATCACTCTAGGACCTAGTCCTGGCTAACATAAAATAGGTAGTTCATAAGTTGATTTAAAGAGAACAAAGCTGTCGGGGCACCTGGGTAGCTCAGTCAGTTAACCGTCTGCCTTCGGCTCGGGTCATGATCCCAGGGTCCTGGGTTCGAGTCCCGCATCGGGCTCCCTGCTCTGCAGGGAGCCTGCTTCTCCCTCTCCCCCTGCTTGTGTTCCCTCTCTCGCTGTGTCTCTTTCTGTCAAATAAACAAATAAAATCTTTAAAAAAAAAAAAAGAGAACAAAGCTGTGGACAACCCCGAGATAAAACAGATGCTGTCACCAGGAGAAATGTTCCCAGAACTCCTGCTGAGCACAGCAGGAAGGTGAGGGTCAGTTCAGGAAATCAGCACAACCTATTTGAAGCATTGCTCCAATGTCCTTCAGCACTGTGTCTCGAACTCCGCATAACGTATAGGTAGCAGGTAATCATTTAGTCATTCACTCAACAAAGATTAATCGGGTGATTTCTATGTGCCAGGCTCTAGAAATCCAGTGGTAAAGAAAAGGAAGTCCCTGCTCAAGCCTGCACTGTAGTGATTATTTTCCCTTTGGGCTTGACTTGGTTTCTGTATTAGTTTTTGGGAAAAGAAGCCAGACTTGATTGCACGCCGACTGCTCTGTTGTGAAGGTCCCGGGAGGAATATCTGAAAAGGTATCAACTCCTAGTGGAAGGGCTGCTACTTTCCTAATTCCCTCAGCTTCTTCAAGTCTTTGCTCACCTATTTAATAAGGTTTGTTCTGACTGTCCTATTTAATGACGTGGACAGACCCTTCCACACCCACTCCCAATTCCCCCTGACCCTCTCCTACTTTCTTTTTGTCCACATCACTTATTATCTTCCAACATCATTTACTTATTACCTTTGCTCCCTAGTGTCCCCCGCCCCTGTTTGAATCTAAGTCCCACCAGTGTGGGGATCTTTATTTTCTCTCTGCTATATCACCAAAGCCTAGAACTGTGCTGGGCACCTAGCTGGTGCTCAATAAACATTTGTTGAAGAAATGAACAGAGTCCCTCCAGGTCAGGCTTCCTTTCTAGGCCCCACTTTGTAGTTTGGGAAATTTTTCATGAAGGAAGAGAGATGCAAAGAGAGCAAGTGATGCTCTTAGAGGCAGCTTTTGACTCCAAGGAAGGAAATTAAGTTTAATCTGTTCGTGGGGCTAAGAGATGAGATGTGATTAGTAAGTGCCAAATTGGTGGATGATGGATGTGTGGCTGTCACTTTCTCCTGCTCACTCTTACATGCTGTCCATCCCCCAGCGGTCTGGCTCAGCGAGTGTGTGCAAACAGGCTGAGCGGGTGGAGGAACGAGAGCCTGGGACTGCCTGGTTATTTGGAATGACTTGTGGCTAATTGAAACGGAATCGGCACCCCTGACCCTATATCCCCCAAACGCTGGGGAACTGATATACTCCCCAATCAGTTCAGAAAGCTTCATGCTGCCATTTTTCCAGGCCTTACAGATAATAGGAAGTGATTATGGGAAGTGAAGCTACTTTGGCTGAGCTCCCCTTTTTAGTTGAACTTTGTTCTCACTTCTGTCTTACTCGCTGTGCTCTTCATGCGTGATGGTTTTGAATTAAGCAAAATCCTTTAGCTAACCCCTTAACATTTTTCCGATGGGTGGGGAGAAGTTTTACTTCAGTATTGAACAAAGTTCACATACACGCATCTGGAGGGGGATGAGAAACAGATCTCTGCTTTTCTCCTGTGGCAGCTTTAATCTACATGGAGTCCACCTCAGAAGGAAGGAAGGAGTCATCTGCTGTTGTCGCCCCATCCCCTCCCTTGTCTGCCTACCCTCGAAGTCTCACTTCTGCTTCTTCCTTCTCTGGCCTAGGTTGTCATTCATTTATTTCAGTTCATCTGGTTTTCCCTCAGAAGTGGTGTCACAAGCAGATAATAAAGGAATGAAGGAAAAGGGACGTGGAGGTCCAGACTTGTTGTCAGTATGATTAACACCCCTTAGCAGAATTCTACGTATTTCTTTCCCTTCTCTAGAAATCCGCCCCCCCTTTTTCCCTTTTATCTTATAGAACAGGACAGGGTCCAGAAATGAGGCAGACATGTGTCCATCCACCAGAAGAGGGTGAAAATGGAGAAAGCCATATCCTGTCGTATAAATTTGAATGGGGAAATAAAATCTGTAACTCTGGTGGGTAGGAGTTCTCTTTAGGGGGCCAGAAGTGCTAGGAGAAGATATTAATGATGATACATAATCGTTATCTTTAATCTAAGAGTCTGTAAGATCTAGTGCACTGGAGACTCAATATTAGTTTCAATTTTTTAATTGATATTTATTTTTATACTTTAAGGTGAAATATGTTCATTAATATACACTGAATAATAGAATTAACATAAATTGAAGAAAAGCACAGGAGAGAGAGTACAAAATTAAAATCGTATGTATTTTCCATCGCTTGAAGATAACGAATATTATTAACATTTTGTCATACTTCCCTGCAGTCTTTTTATTTTAAATGATTGTAACTATCATGATTATATAATTGTAACTATATAGTTCCTATTATTCTGTATCCTCTTGTCTTCTCATAGCATGAAACATTTTTCCTTTTTTATTATTTTTATAAACTCCCCATGAACATTTTTCTCAAGGGCTGCAAAACAGTCCAGGAAGCATTTGGGGCGTAGTTTAACCCGATCGCCAAATCTAAACTAGGAATGAGCATACTCTTTCTATAAAGGGCCAGCCGGTAAATGTTTTTGGCTTTGGGAGACGTGTATCTCTTCACACGTACTCAGCACTGGCCAGATGGTACAAAGGCAGTCACAAGACACTGAGTTCCAACAGAACTTTATTTACGAAAACAAGCCACAGGCCACGTCGGGCCCATGGGCCATCGTTTGCGGACCCTATTCTAAGCTATTATGTCGTGTTCATGCTTGTTATTTTAGATTCTATAATGAACGCTGTGCTTCCTCAACCAGGCTCACTTCCTTAGAAAACATCAGAAGTAAAACCGAAGTGAAGATCAAAGTCTTTGAAAAATTTTAAGGCTCTCCATACTGCCAGATTTCTTCTAATGACACAGCCGTCAGCAGTGAGGGATACTGCCAATTTTGTCACATTTTTTTCCAGTATTTATTTTACTCATTTCATTCAAAGTCATGTTTAGAAGATAAATTGCTAAGTGGGGAAAAAGCAGGCTAAAAATAAAGTGTGAGGGAAAATGTAAAATTTACAGTGAATAAAGAAATCTGTCATTTTGATGGGCAAAAATATGAATTGTCATTATTGTTTTAAACTGCACTGCCTGGAGGCTGAATGATCTCCCATGTTTGCTATTCTGTGTCATTTCCTCTTTTATGACATGTCTGCTTATGTCTTTGCTCACTTCGAATCCGATGCATTAGCTGCTCCATCTATGTTGAATAAGTTTTAAAGGAGACCTCTAGAACTACCTAAGGACATCTCAAGAGGACTGTTTAAATACGTTTTGAAATATAGTTAACAATGGCATTTTATGTGGCCATTGCCAATTTTTTGTTTGTTTCCTTGTTCTTATGGAACCGAGTGAGAGGAATTTAGTGGCCTATCTGCCTCCATTCATAGCAATCTGTAATCATACATCCATGTAAAGCCACTTCTATATCTTTTTACTTTCCCTCTTCATTGCTCGTTTCCTGTGGCAGCTGTAACAAATAAGCACAAACTTAGTGGCTTAAAACAACAGAAATTGATTCTATCCTGGTTCCGGAGGCCGGAAGTCCGAGATCAGTATCACTGGGTGGGAATCAAGGTGCTGTCGGGCCACATTCTCTCCAGAGGCTTAATGGAGCCTTTTCCAGCCTCTGGTGGCTCTTGGCATTCCTCGGCCGTGGCCACATCACTCCAATCTTCAACATCAGCAGCTTCAAATCTCTTTCTGCTCCATCTTCATATCACCCTCTCTTTGTGTGTGTCAAATCTCCCTCCCCCTCCTCTTCTAAGGACACTTGTAATTGGACTGAGGGCCCACCCAGATCATCCAGGTTACTCTCCCCATCCCAAGATCCTTAAAGAATCACATCTGCAAAGCCCCTTCTTTCAACTAAGGGGGCAGTTACAGGTTCCAGGGACTGGGACGTGGTATCTTTGGAGGGAGGCGTTTCCCAGCCAGCACAATCTCCCATTTATACTCCTATTCTTGTCCCTTGCTTAGTTAAGCACTTCCACATATTTCATGCATTTTCTTCTCCTCTACCTTCCAAACATGTATTTATATATTTCTAGCCTCAAGAAATGTGCCATGTGCTTGTGTTTATATCTTTTTTTTTAAAAAAACTTTTCTTTTCTTTTTTTTTTTTTTTTAAGATTTTATTATTTCTTTGAGACAGAGAGAATGAGAGACAGAGAGCACATGAGAGGGAGGAGGGTCAGAGGGAGAAGCAGACTCCCTGCCGAGCAGGGAGCCCGATGCGGGACTCGATCCCGGGACTCCAGGATCATGACCTGAGCCGAAGGCAGTCGCTTAACCAACTGAGCCACCCAGGCGCCCTGTGTTTATATCTTTTAATATTTTAATTTTTTAAACATAAATGGTATTGTGCCGTAAAAAACCTTCTGTTTCTTATTTTCCCTTCAGCATTATATTTTTGAGATCTCTCTGGGATGTGACTGTAGCTTTCATTCTTGTTTGGCTGCTATATTTTTCTTTTTTTTTTTACATTTTTTCTTAGCCAAACGCATATCCCTCTACCTGTGGATGCATGGATGCTCTCTGATTCCAGTTCAGCTATACATTTTTTATACCATTACCTTGTTTGGTTTCACAAACGTATGCTTGGCTTTTATAATAATATGAACCAATGGTCACCGAGGGTTTACAACATGCTGGGCATTGCACAAAGCACATTTTAAACCTTGTCCCATTTATCACGTCTGACAGGATTGTTAGACAGCTTTGTCACTATCACCTTTAAACTTATCAGGGAACCGAGCGACAGAACGGCCAAGCAACTGGTCCAAGGTCATACAGCCAAGTGAGTTGGAATACAGTGTGAAAAAAGCAGTCCCTATGCCCAAGGAATTCCAGGTCAAATGAAGGAGGACTATATACATCTTGAAAGCTCATGGCAGTCTAGGGGTGTGTGAGTGTAGGGGTGTGTGAGAGTGCTTCCCCTCCCCCCCGGAGATTTCTTGGATGGGGCTGTGCCCATGAACTTGCTCCCCTCCTGGCAGGCACGATCTGGCTGGAGGTCTGGGATTCCCATTCCTTGCTCTCGTTGTTTCGGCCTCTCTGCCTTGACTCTCTATTCTTTGCTCTGAACATAAAGCATCAAAACAATGGCCAAGATCTATGCATTGTAATCCCCAAACAGCTCTCAAAATAATTTCTTAATTTTTCCCCAATGTATATTTCTTTGTGGTTTTAAAAATGTAATAAATATTTATTCAGTGCTTATTCTGTCCAGACATTGTTCTAAAGCCACAAATATTAACTCAAGGTTTTGTTCAACTCAGTGAGGTAGGTAGTATTATTATTTCCTCTATTTTCAGGATAAAGAAACAAAAGCACAGAGAGGTTAATTAAGTTGCCTGAGGTCACATAACTGTACTTCACAGGAGTTGGGGTTTAATCCTGGCAGTCTATAGATACGAAGCTTTCTTTTTTTTTTTTAAGATTTTATTTATTTATTTGACAGAGAGAGACACAGTGAGAGAGGGAATACAAGCAGGGGGAGTGGGAGAGGGAGAAGCAGGCTTCCCGCTGAGCAGAGAGCCCGATGCAGGGCTCAATCCCAGGACCCTGGGACCATAACCTGAGCCGAAGGCAGACGCTTAACGACTGAGCCACCCAGGTGCCCCGATATGAAGCTTTCAACTGCTATGTATGCTGCCTTCCTCCCCTCTGTTCTCTCTTTCTCTCTCTCCTTATTCCTTCCCTCTTTTTCCTTTCTTCCTTTCAATTAGCAAATTTCTGTATTATACTAAGGATATATCAGTGAATAAAGCAGTTGCCCTTATGCATGCATGGTGGGAAAGATGCACATAAACCAACCAGCAAACAAACAAAACTGACATTTATGATTAATTAAGGAAACTTCAGGGTGCTGTGACTTGTTCTTCCTTGAGCAAATCTTAGCGTTTTAAAATGAACTCCATTGGGCGCCTGGGTGGCTCAGTTGGTTGGGCGACTGCCTTCGGCTCAGGTCATGATCCTGGAGTCCCTGGATCGAGTCCCGCATCGGGCTCCCTGCTCGGCAGGGAGTCTGCTTCTCCCTCTGGCCCTCCCCCCTCTCATGTGCTCTCTCTCATTCTCTCTCTCTCAAATAAATAAAATCTTAAAAAAAAATAAATAAATAAAATAAAATGAACTCCATTGTAGAACCCACCACATTCTTTTTGGAACTCTTCTGGAAGTATTTGCATACAGATCTTACCTGTCTTCACATGGGTCAAATTCCAAGAAGTGCTGGGTTTTTTTTTCTTCTATGCTCAGTACTATGGGCACAGTGAGTATGTTACGGAAGCTGGACTGGATCGCCCGACGGAAGAACCAAGCGGCACCCAGAGATCTTGGAGGATAGGAGGTTTATTTAACGCCTCAGGCTCAGAGGAGAGTGGTCTCCAAAGGCCTGAGCCCCAAGCACAAACAAAGGGGGCAATTTATACACTTCTACTTCCACATACTGGGCACTCTTGGCACGTGCGTGAAGCGGGGCAGGGAGAAGGACCCGGATTGGTGCGCGGGGGAAGCCCAACAGGGAGAAGAACCCAGAAGAGCCCCGGGGCAAGGACTGGGACTCTCTCGCTGGCTCGGTTGGCCATCTTAGGACACAGATTTTTCTTATCAAATATACCAAATAAGTATGAGCTGATCAATGGACGGATGGAGTAGCTTCAGTCAGTGCAAAACCTGTTTATTGGTGGCTGGTTATCCTTAGGTTCTCAGGTCAGGGATGGGCCTGGCCAATGGCTGAGTCAGCATCTGGCTCTTTGATCGGGGGCAATTGCTCACATGGCATCAGTGCAATGGATGAGAGGCAGACTGAGAGATGTCATTGAATTTAAAAATGCATGTTTGTGCCTTTGAAGTCTGGAAGCCAGGCCTGCCTGAACCTTGTAGCTGCTCTCCTCTGTTCTGCTGCCTTCTCCTGTGTCACTGTGTGGGGTAGCTGCCATTCCCTGAGGCCTTGGAAGTGTGGCCAGTCTTGGTCTGCTTCCATCATAATGAAGATTCTCTGCAGGCAAGTTCTGGAAAACTTCAATTTCCTTCTTCTAGTAAACAGTTTATGATTCGGTGCTTTGATGTACATAGGAGACAATCTGTGTGTCAGTTGCATAGAGTTCGTGGGAAGGAAAAAGAGCTTGTAGAAAGTGTTTATACTTCCATGTGACTTTGACCTAACTGGGTCCAGAAAATAGCAAATCTTCCAGGAAGAAGAGAGTGCTTTCTACTTCAAAGGAAGTCATCAGACCTGCCTCCTCGTGCATCCACCTCAGCCTGGGAAACTGTCACAGTCTCTACAAGTGCACTTGTCCTGGCCTAAGGCTAGAGACCTGGGATTCAGGGTTCCTGAACACCAGAAAGGATGACTCATCCTTTCTCCTCTTTTCTCCACTCTCAGCCTCTTACCGAAAACTTTATGATAGCAGATTCTGTCCATAAAGACCTCAGCTGGTGAGGGACCTCAGAATTCCATGGGGTCCCAAATGGAGTTTACATTTCAGTCACAAAGCATCATTCATTAACATATATGTAAAGCCAGCAAGGTCATGTATCATTACAATTCTTTGTTTTTCCTCCTAGTTTCCAAGAACTTCTTACTCATCTTGTGCTTCATTGTCCAGGAGAGAGCCTGGCAGAAGTCATGCCTTCAATGGCTTTTTGTTTAATGAGTAAATCAATTAAGAAATGCTTTGTTTAATAAATGGAAATGTCTTTGATATATTTGCTGATTATAAAAAGTCTGAAAGTTCATGGAAAAAAAAAAACACAACAAAACAGCAACTCATAAGTGTATAGAAATCTCTAACACAGTATTTTCTTCCAGAGGTAACTACTAGTAGGTTTGAGGTTTATACCCGCAGAGTATGCCTCACAGAAAGAAACAAGAAATGAAGGAAGCAAGAAAGAATGTGATATAAGTTTTTTTCTTTAACATCTTTTTTTTTATATGATGTATTGGGCATATTTTCAAGTCAGTACATATGGAATTTGTGAAAAGGAAAAAAAGCTTGTAGAAAATGTTTATACTGCATGGACACACATTGACCTGTGTCCAGAAAATAACAAATCTTCCCAGAAGATTTTCTTAGTACCTTTGTAAAACTTTGTATGTATATAGCATAATGAAATTAACAAAGTCACTATTGTTGGACTCTAGATTGTCTCCAGTTCCTACAATGATAAATAATGTTGTAATGAACACCCTTGTTGGTGAACACATTTTTCCACACTTGTCTGGTTATCTTCTTAGAATAAACTCTGGAAGTAGAGTTGTGAGGTCAAGGGTATATATTCAGATTTTTGATATTTTCAGATCATCCTCCAGATAATCTGAAATTTTATCTAATTCTATTTTAACACTTCAAAAATTAATACTGGCCATTACTAATAAGTAATAAGTTTATTGAAATAATAATTTTAACTCAATTAAAGATTTCTGTCAAGGTGTTTCCCCATATCCTCATTAATGCTGGACATTTTCAGTCTTAGAACTTTGCCATGATGATAGATCCCATTGTTTTGCTTTACACTCCCATCATTGTTTATGAGACTAAGCATATTTTCATGTTAATCTTTAGCACTGTTTTCTTCCTTGACTTTCTTGTTTTATCTTTCATACATTTCAAATTTCTGGATTGTTCCTTTAAAAAGACCTTGACATCATATTTTTACCTAAGGAGCTCAAGGCTGACTGAATTTTTGTAAGAGGTCTCTGTGAGGGATGCCTGGGTGGCTCAGTCAGTTAAGCATCTGCCTTCGGCTCAGGTCATGATCCCAGGATCCTGGGATCGAGTCCCACATCGGGCTCCTTGCTCAGCCAGGAGCCTGCTTCTCCCTCTGCCTGCCACTCTCTCTCTTTCTCTCTGACAAATAAATAAATAAATAAAATCTTAAAAAAAAAAAAAAGAGGTCTCTGTGAGGGAGATTTGATTTTCCAGGATGGGGTTGCTGGTAGCAGCAAAGTAGACTGAGGCATCATGGTGGGGGATGGAGTAAATACTGTTAGCATCTTTCTGAGGGTTGAGATCTAAATCTATGGATGTCACAGTATTCAGCTTTTGATCCAGTAATTCAGTAATTCCAAATTCTAGCACATTTATCTAAGGAAAAAGAAAAGGAGACAAGCATTTATATTTAAGGAAGTTCATCCTCAGTCATTTACAAAAAATGCATGATTTGAAACAACTCAAACATCTAAAATAGGCAAAGAATTAAGAAAATGTGGTACAGTTATTACCATGACTTTAGTAATGTGACTGGCCGAGGTTAAGAGATATATAGAATCCAATCATATCAGCTAGGTTAACAGTAAGAATTGTGGCCTAGACAGACAAGAAGAATGTACACATCATTCAGGGTAAAATCAGATGATGAATGGAGGGAGAAGTTGAATCCAGGCGAGTGGTCAAGAGATAGAGAAATCTAGAAGAGAGGGGCACATTTCCATCTACTCAAAGCAGGAGGCAGTAATAAGCACAGTATGAGCTGACCGCAGGGCTGTAGACCGTACAAGAGAGAGTCCCCGTTGCGACGGTGACTACAAACGGAGCTGGGCACAGTCATCAGAGACCCTGGTGGGTTTGCATGCATGTCTCCAGCCCTAGATCTGGCATCCCTGTCTGAACTTTCTGGCTGATGAGCAATCTCTACTTGCAGATGTTGTCCTCTGCTTTCTCCAGTCATGGTAACTCCAGCAGAGTCTGCCTTGAGGTTTACCAAATTTAAGTCATTCATCATATCTGTCAGTTTTGGGTCTGTCATAATTCATGTATTCATACCCCAAACACCCATTCTGGATTCCACCTCATACTCCTCTTCTCCACCTACTATCTCTCTGCTTGCAAAAGGTAATCCTTTAAGTAAGCACAAAATTCCAATTGTTATCAACTGCTGCATAACAAAACTATCCCAAAACTTAGCGGCTTACATTAATAACATTGTTTTGCTCACAAGTCTGAAATTTGGCAAGGTTGGCAAGACCGCTCATCTCTCCCTGTTGGGCAGCTTGAAGACTGAGCTGGATTCCTCTGAAATCTTACTCACTGTGATGTCTGATGCCTGGGCTGGGAAGATAAGAACAGCTGGGAGTTAGGTCATTTGGGGCTCCCTGGCATTGGCCTCTATCCCTAGATCATCTCTCCCATGACAGCTTCTAGATAGCCCACTTCCATATAGATCAGCGCAGGCTTCCAAGTCACATGTCCCTGAAGAGAAAGGCCTGCAGAAGCTGTATTGCCTTTTATGATCTAGTCTTGGAAGTGACGTAACATTACTTCCAATGCATCCAGTCAGTGGAAGTATTTTCAGAGGTCCCAGAGAGTCAAATGTCCCATTTTAAATAGCACTGTGGGATGGGAGACATAGTGTTGTGGCCGTCTTTGGAAAACACACTCTATTACAAAAGATAAGATAGGTTCATGGACTGACTGGCGTCTTAATGTTTTATTTTAAATTATCCCTATGTACGCCAAAGAGTGAAACACGTTAGAAGGAGTTCCTTTCACTAAAAAATGTAGTAGTACTTTGACCACCGCATTTTGAAATGTGGTCTTCTTAGATTGCCACCAAAGAGCAGATGAAGTGGGATTGGTCGCTAAGGGAGATTTTAGGTGGAGGGCTTTGTGGGGACTTTTCCTCGACCCTGAATGTTTGAGAAAGACTTTGCATGCTATAATTGGTTTCTGTTATTTAGGAAGCTATCATATGTCTTTTCCACTTATTTTCTGATATCTTGCTGTAGTTTGTGAATCTCTTTAAGTACTCTTAAATCCTTCCTGGAACAACACATTCTATACATGATAGACAAACTAACACACATGTCTCCCCAGTCAGGTGGAACAGAGCTCCTCACAAACTCACGTTGGACATGTGACGAGAATGAAAAATAAACTTTTGTTGTGTTGAGCTACCGAAATTTTAGGGATGTTTGTTATTCAACACAGACTAGTCTATCCTGACCAAAACGAGGCTATATCTTATATCTTATACATCTCAGGTCTTCTGTGGCTTTGTTCTCTTTCTCAGTATAAAATGCTTCATTTTGTTTTTTTAAATAGTTTTCATAATAGCTTCTTTTGTGATATTAATAAGTATTAATTTTCTTTTGGTAATTTTTGCCTGATAAATATTTCTTTTACTCTCGTTTTTTCTTTTACTCTTGATTATCAACTTTTCTGTATTAAATTTGTATCTCTTGAAAATAACATAGCACTAGATTTGAGGACTTCCAACTTTAATTTGTACTTATTGTAATTACTGATAAATGTGGATTCGTTTTTGCTCTCCTATTATTATGCTTTCGCTTTGCTTCTAACTTTTGTTTTCTGCTTTTTGTTGGATCAAGTTTTCTTTGTTCAGTTTTTTCTTCTGCATCGGTGAAAGTTATATAGTTTTCATTCTATGCCTCTAGGGGTTATCCTTGAATTATTAATGCATATATCACCTTTTTCTGCCCTTATAAATTCTGCACTTCCCTTTGGGGCAGATTGTGTTTCCCAAGGATCACCACAATGTTATCTCCCATTGCAGTCAAGAATTGGAGTCTCTTTCTCCACCACCTTGAATCTGGGTAGGAAGGCTCTATGATAACTTTGACCAATAGCATCTGGCAGAAGTGACACACATGCCTGTTCCAGGTGTAGCTCTTACTGGTCTAAGAGCTTCTGTTCCTGCCTCCTCGAAGCCAGCCACCATGGAAGTGCAACTAGCCCAAGACTATTAATCCGTGAGAAGACCTGGCTGTGTGGAGAGGCCCTGGAGGAGGAGACATAGTGTAGAGCCAGAGGGCAAGGTGCATCGAGGCACCAAGAAGTGAGGGAAGGAAGCATCTGGAAGTGGAGACTCTAGCCCTAGCCTCTCCAGGAAATGGCACATGGATCAGAGACAAAGCCCCCAGCTGAGCTTTTCCTGAGGTCCTATCCTAGAAAATCCTGAGTAAGATAAAAGGACTCTTTTTAAGGGTCCTGAATTTTGAGGAAGTTTATTATACAATAGACACCTGGGGCATTCTCCCACTCCATTGTTGATGCCATAGGGAATTTTAGTTCCAGGTTTTGTTTAAAACTTCTTAAAAAGGAGCACTTTTTAAAGACCGTAAGTTTTACTGATTTATTTAATTTAACCTTTTTATTCTGAGATAATTGTAGACTCACATGGTGATTATATGGATAGATCCTGTGTATCCTTTGCCCAGTTTTCCTCGATAACTTCTTGCAGAACTCGAGTACAAAGTATAACCAGGGAATTGTCATTGATACAGTCAAGCTACAGAACAATTCCATTACCATTAGGATCCCCTGTGCTGCCTTTTTATAGCTGTACCCACTTCTCCTTCTACCATCTCCTCATTTAATCTCTGGAAACCACTCACTTCTTATCTATGTTTATCATTTTGTCCTTTCCAGAATGTTATGTAAATGGAATCATTCAATATATAAGCTGACGGGATTGGCTTTTTTCACTCAACATCATTCTCTGGAGATTCATCCAGGGTGTTGTATGCCTCAGTTGCTCATTTGTTTCTGTAGCTCAGTGGTATTCCATGGTGTGCATACGCCATGGTTGGGTTAGCCATTCATGCACTGAAGGGCAACTAGGCTGTTCCCAGTTTTCGGCTCTCTGGAAAACAGCTTCTATGAACATTTATGTAGAGGTTTGTGTGTGAACATGTCTTTATTTCTCTGGGATACATGCTCAGGAATGTAATTGCTGGTTCGTAGGATAGCTACATGTTTACATTTTTAAGAAACTGTCAAACTAGTCAAACAGAGAAAGACATGTATCATATGATCTCACTGATATGAGGAATTCTTAATTGCAGGAAACAAACAGGGTTGCTGGAGTGGGGGGTGGGGTGGGAGGGATGGGGTGACTGGGTGATAGACACTGGGGAGGGTATGTGCTCTGGTAAGCGCTGTGAATTGTGCAAGACTGTTGAATCTCAGATCTGTACCTCTGAAACAAATAATGCAATATATGTTAAGAAAAAATAAAGAAGAAGAAGGTAGCAGGAGGGGAAGAATGAAGCGGGGGAAATCGGAGGGGTAGACGAACCATGAGAGACGATGGACTCTGAAAAACAAACTGAGGGTTCTAGAGGGGAGGGGGGTGGGAGGATGGGTTAGCCTGGTGGTGGGTATTGAGGAGGGCACATTCTGCATGGAGCACTGGGTGTTCTGCACGAACAATGAATCATGGAACACTTCATCTAAAACTAATGATGTAATGTATGGGGATTAACATAAGAATAAAAAAAAATCTTAAAAAAAAAAAAGAAACTGTCAAACTGTTTTTCAGAGTGGATGGGTCATTTTACATTCCCACCAACAATGTGTGAATGATTCAGTTTCTCTACATCCTCACCATCATTTGGTGTACTGTTATTTTATTTTGTTTAAATTTGAGTCATTCTCAAAGGTATGTAGGCATACCCCACTGTGGTTTTAATTTGCATTTCCTCAATGGTTAATGATATTGAGCATCTTTTCATGTGCTTATCTGCCATCTGTCTATCTTCTTCAGCAAAATGTCTCTGCATTTCACTGCGTGTGTTTAATTGGAATGTTTATTTTTTTCTTGTTGAGTTTTGAGAGTTATCTAATCTATACTAATATTTTGTCAAGGACTTTTGCATTTGTATTGATCAGGGAGATTGATCTGTAGTTTTCTTTTTTGTATTCTCTTTGTCTGGTTTTGGTATCAGAGTGATACTGGCTAAAGAAAATGAACTGGAAGATGTTCTGTCCTGATGTTCTGTTCTGATGGGGAAGAGACTGTATAGAATTGGTGGTAATTCTTCTTTAAATGGTTTGTAGAAATTTCTGTGAAATCCTCTGGGTCTAGAAATTTCTTTTATGGGAAGATTTTTTTATTTACAGATTCAATTTTCTTAATAAATACAGGGTTATTCAAATGATCTATTTCATGTTGGCTGAGTTGGCTGACCCTTAAAAAGAGTCCTTTTATCTTACACAGGATTTTCTAGGATAGGACCTCAGGAAAAGCTCAGCTGGGGGCTTTGTCTCTGATCCATGTGCCATGTGTTTGTTGAGAAATTGGTTCATTTCATCTAAGTTGTCAGATTTATGTGTGTACAGTTGTTGGTAGTGTTCCCTTATTAGGCTTTAGATACCTGGAAGATCCGTAGTGATAGTCTCTGTTCATTCTTAATGTTGGTAATTCATGTGTTCTCTCTTCTTTCTTTGTTAATCTTGCTAGAGATTTGCCAATTTTTTTGATCTTTTCAAAGAACCAGGTCTTGGCTTCATTGATTTTCTCTTTCCAATGTCATTGATTTTTGTTTTAATTTTTATTATTTCCTTCCTTCTGCATGCTTTTGGTTAATTTTACTCTTCTTTGGGTTTTGAGGTGAAGACCTCGATTACTGATTTGAAACTTTTTCTCTTCTCTAATGGATGCATGTGGCACTGTAAATTGATCTTACTTTGGATTCATTGGGCTTCTTGACTCTGTGGAACAGTGTTTTTCATCAGCTCTGAAATTTTAACTCTTCTGAATTTTAACAGTTCTGAATAAATTTCAAATGCTGCTTTGGCACTATTTCTCTTTTTACCTGCTAAGACTTTAATTAAGCATGTGCAGTCTTCTTTATTCTTTATGTCTCTTACATTTTCTTCTGCACCAGCAAACTGACACTCCATCCTTCATTGTGGATAGTTTTATTATTATTTTTTTTCTAGTTCATTTATTTTTTTTGTCTGTGTCAAATCTGTTGTTAAACCCATCTGTTAAGTTTTAAATTTTGGTGATTTTATTTCTTATATCTCAAAGTTCCATTTGATCCTTTAAGAATCTGTTTTATACTTTAAATTATAAAATGATGACTCTCTTGATAGTTGCTCCTTTTCTTCAGATGTTAATTGTTAAACAAAATTTTAAACATAGTAAATTTATAAATTCCAAGATTTGAAGTCTTTGTAAAACTATGGTAGTCTATAGACCATAGTCTATATTACTGTAGTCCATAATTTCCACTGGATATCACTTCTTTATATATCTGGTTATCTTTGACTTAATCTTGAATTTAAAAAATGTATTGGATAAATTATCTGAGGTCTAATAGAAATTTGGCTTTTTCCAGAAAGAATTTACATTTGATTCCAGGTGCTTGGAAGTACTACTACTTTAAGACAACTCCAAATCAAATTCAAGACTTGAAACTTCCTAAAAAATAAAGGAGATGGAGAAGAGTTTAACTGACTGCAATTTTGTGCCAGGACTGGTGTGTATAAGGGTGCAGCCCTTTGTAGTCTAGAATATTATGGGGTGAATTCCTGTTAGACTTTATTTTATGTCATCTCTGGGTTTGACTTCTTTCTTTCAATTTCCAGAAGGCCAGCAAAACAAAAATCCAAAATATTTAGGATGGGTAATTACTCTGAGAGTGAAAGAAGCTTCTATCTTTACTTGCACCTCTGGGATCCTGAGTGCAATGTTTTTTTCTTTTTGGATGAAAAAATTAGAACAGGTAGCAATGAGCTAGACAGCTGTCAAAAAAAAGCCAGGTCTTATGCTGGGCACTGGGATACATGGGGAATAAAAACACGAGCCCTAACTACCATGTCAGTTCTTTGATTCTTTTAAGATGATATATATATATATATATGTATATCATCAGATATACATATATATATATCATCAATAAATATTTGTTTTTTAATTTTATCCCATTTAAAAAGTAAGCTTTTGCCAGGAGCATTGGGCACTGGGATACATGGGGAATAAAAACATGAGCCCTAACTACCATGTCAGTTCTTTGATTCTTTTAAGATGATATATATATATATATATATCATCAGATATACATATATATATCATCAATAAATATTAGTTTTTTAATTTTATCCCATTTAAAAAGTAAGCTTTTGCCTGGAGCATTGGTCTGAATAACTTAACTCAGCATTTCAGAAAACAGGATGGGCTTTGTTAAGAGAGTAAATGTCATAGAATTTACACATTGTGGGCAAAAGTACTCCCTTTTATTGTTTTTCTCTCTGGCTTCACTTCCTCTGAGGTCAGCAGGAATTGGTTTTCATTTCATCAGAAGTAGTAAATTCTGAAATCCTAGTGTTTTTCTGAGACTATTTTGTGTGTGGTATGGGATAAATGAATAATTAATAGATACTGTCATTCTATCATTTCTTGTGTCCTTGAGATTCAGATTTCTCATCATAAAGGAGATGCATACATATGTAGTAGAAAAGTAATGAAAAAATCTTGTGGTACTGAACTTGAATCGGAATTGTCAATATAGGGCACCTGGCTGGCTCTTGTCGGTTAAGCAGCTGCCTTCGGCTCGGGTCATGATCCCAGGGTCCTGGGATGGAGCCCCTTGTTGTTTCCCTGCTCAGTGGGGAGTCTGCTTCTCCCTCATCCCTCTGCACTCCCCCCGCCCCTGCTTGTGTTCTTTTTCTCTCTCAAATAAATAAATAAAATATTTTTTTAAAAAAAGAATTGTCAATATAAAGTCAAGAGGTATTTTTTTCTTTCCTCCCCATCTTCCTCCTCCTTCTCCTTTTTCCTCTTCCTCTTCCTTTTCCCCTTCCTCCTCCTCCTCCTTCTTTTTAATATATATATCACTGAAGGGGCATGGAAACAATAACTAAGCCTATAGCAAAAAACCAAACAAACAAAAACCAAACAAACAAAAAACACAAGCCAGTAGCAATGAGCATTGCTAGTGCCCAGATTGTTTCTTGACATATTATTTCTTAGATATAGGCTGATTCCATGTTTGGGTAGAAAATATACACAATGATTCTGGAAAATTATTATACCAGATCGTGAGGAAGCTCTCAAAGACTTGTAACTACCATGTAAAAAGGACTTAGAAATCAACTCAAAGATAGAGCAATTTAAGCTTCCCAGAGCAAAGTCTAAGTGAAAGGAGTATCCTAATTGGTGTAGTCTAGTTTAATACAATCTTGCACTGGGCTTGGCTTTCCCTGGCATTCAGTATCATTTCTCACTAGGACCTTGCCCTGCTAAGGAGAGGCTACACTGAGTCAGGAGCTGAATTTTCCAGGTTCCTTGCTTTAATTATAATACTCAGCCTGAATCAATGCACAGAGGTGCAAACCTGCTCCGTGTCAGCATAAGCCTTCTGGGAGAATTCTCTAGAAAATGTGCCCCTCTGATACCCTGTCTCAAATATGACAAAATTTGTGTTTGATGTCATCTTATCTCTTATTCTTTTCTATTATTTTTTTCTCCATATCTTGTAGCTAAGTGCTTTTCTTGCTACGTTATTTTCCCCAACTTTCTCAAATAGCCTTGTATATAATACCCGAATATTACTAGTTTTTATTCCTGAGTGCAATGTTTTTTTCTTTTTGGATGAAAAAATTAGAACAGGTAGCAATGAGCTAGACAGCTGTCAAGAACCTAGTTGTTCCTTCAATCATTTATTCTACAAATATATACTGACAACCTGCTCTAAGCCAGGTCTTATGCTGGGCACTGGGATACATGGGGAATAAAAACACGAGCCCTAATCCCAAGGAACCTGCAGCCCGCAGAGGAGACTCGATCTCAATCTAACAATCACATAAATGAATTATTAATGCAAACTGTCGTTTAGGGCTTTGTTTAGCCCATGGAGGAGACCCATCATTAGAACTATGAAGGCGAAGTACAAAGTGCTATGTACGCATTTAACAGGGCTGTCTAACCTAGGGGTGAGAGGAGGTTTCTCCTAGGGCAAGTTTTTGAGCTGAGATCCCAAGCATACGTAGGCAGTAACTAGAAGGAGGGGAGAGGGGTTGGAGCTCAGGGAATGAGTGGAGGAGTGATACAAGGTAATTCCAGAGATGTGGTCAGGCTCTAGCTCAACAGACTTAGGTCATGTTCAGAATTTTGTACTGTACTTGGACTTAATAGAAATGGGAGGGTATTAAAGGGTTTTAATTGGGTCACCGTGTGTGTGTGTGTGTGTGTGCATGCGTGCGTGGGCGCTGCTGTGTTTAGATGAAGAATTAAGTGCATGAGCTACTTCGTGAAATGCTACATGGAACAACACAATTGTGGTCAACAATGAGTAGATGATAATCTAAGAACATTCTTCCCACATTACAGGAAAACATGTTTGGTCTAGGACAGGGTATTTCTAATTTTGTCATTTCTAGCCTGCTTTTCATGGAGGGATACTATGGTTTCAGTAATACATAGGCCTAAGGGCTCGGTTTTCTGGTAGAGTCCTTATTCTCCCCTCTGTGAAACACCTCTACCCCAACCATGTTGGTTTCTATTGCCTAGTCCCCTTTTCCTGCCCTACAAGTATTACTGGAGAAGAGTTCGGGATGCTTACTCTTCCTCAGTTACCCTACAAACTCTTCACAGTGGAATCCACCTGCCTCTAGGCTCAGGCGCCACAGTGTCTTTTCCATTTGATGGGCATCAGAGCCCCCTACTGGGAGAAACACAGCTCAACTACATAAATAACCCACACAAACGGGCGCCTGGGGGGCTCAGTCGTTAAGCGTCTGCCTTCGGCTCAGGTCATGATCCCAGGGTCCTCGGATCGAGCCCCGCATTGGGCTCCCTGCTCCGCGGGAGGCCTGCTTCTCCCTCTCCCACTCCCCCTGCTTGTGTTCCCTCTCTCGCTGTGTCTCTCTCTGTCAAATAAATAAATAAAATCTTTTTTTTTAAAGAAACTTTAAAAAAAATTACAGACACAAAGAGCAAGAGTCCTGTAACATTTGGTGCATTTGTGTGTATGTGCTTTACCCATCCGATGTTAAATGTAATTACTGTGCACCAGCTAAGAAACCTACTCATTACCTTTGCAATAACCTTGATATATAATTGTAAATAATTAGCTTCTCATTTGGTATATTTTCCACTTACTCTGGGTTGAAGAGTCATTGTAACAATGAATACGCATCGCAAATTTTATAGTCTTAAAAAATCTGGAATTGATGTGAAGAAACAGTTCAGTCCAGTCTCCCGCTTTACGATAAGAACATCTAACATCTTTTTTTTTTTTTAATAGTTTAGGGACTTTTTTTTTTCTTTAAGATTTTTATTTATTTATTTGACAGAGAGAGAGACAGCGAGAGAGGGAACACAAGCAAGGGGAGTGGGAGAGGGAGAAGCTGGCTTCCCGCCGAGCAGGGAGCCCGATGCGGGGCTCGATGCGGGGCTGGATCCCAGGACCCCGGGATCGTGACCTGAGCCGAAGGCAGACGCTTAACAACTGAGCCACCCAGGCGCCCCAACATCTAACATCTTTAGGATGCGGAATTCTTTGTTCTCTTCCTAAAATTTCTCAGGAAGGATACTCCACAGTATCATCAAAGACCAAGTTCTGTGTTTTTAGTAATCCAATGGTTTCTTATATTTGATAAAAATATCTTTTAAAACAAACTTATTTTAGAATAGTTTTATACTTGCAGAAAAGTTACAAGGATAGTATAGAGAGTTCCTGGATGTCCTTAACCTAGTTTTCCCTTCTGTGAACATCTGACATTACCATGGTACATTGGTTACAGTTAAGGAGTCCACATTGGTATAGTACTAGGAACTGACCTTCAGTCTTTATTTGGATTTCACTAGTTTTCTTTGAACATCCTTTTTCTGGTCCATGATCCCATCCTGGACACCTCATTACATTCCATTGTCACCTCTCCTTCGGCAGCTCTGGTCTCTGATAGTTTCTGTGACTTTACTTTTGACAATCTTGATGGTTTTGAGGAGTTACTGGTCATATAATCAGTAGAATGCCCTTCCATGTGGATCTGTCTGATATTTTTCTCATGGTTACAATGGGGTATGGGTTTTGGGAAGGAAGATTGCAGAGGTAAAGTAACACTCCCATCACATCATATCTAGGAACACACTATCAACATGACTCACTGCTGTCGAGGTTAGCTGTGATCGCCTGGCTGAGGTGGTGTCTGTTGGATTTTTCCACTGCAAAGCTAATCTTGGTTGTTTTTATTTTATATTTTATTTTTTAAAAGGATTTTATTTATTTGAGAGAGAGAGAGTGTGAGAGAGAGCACAAACAAGGGAAGGAGCAGAGGGAGAGGGAGAAGCAAACTCCCCACTGAGCAGGGAGCTGGATGCGGGGCTGGATCCCAGGACCCTGAGATTATGACCTGAGCCGAAGGCAGATGCTTAATGGACTGAGCCACCCAGGTGCCCCATTATTTTATTTTTTTAATTTAAGTTTCTTTCCTTTTATTTTATAGAGATAGAGAAACTTGTCAGCTTTCCTTTCAGAAGAGGGAAGGCAGTGTAAGTTGGTGGTGAAGGATTGCTTTTAGGAGCCAGAGAGATCTGGGTTTGCCACTCATCCTCTGTGTGATCTTGGGCAAGTTCCTTCCTAAGCTTTACTATTAGAATTTGTAGGATGGGAATAATAACAGTACTTTCCTCAACTGTTTTGTCGAGGGTCAAAGGACACGATGTACATAAAGCCCTTACCAACAAGCTGTTGCACCAAGGAACTCTAAGGCTCCAATATGCTTGGCATGATTACTAACGTGAATATGACAGCGATGATCATGAGCATTGTGGATTCACTTTAAAGTCCTTGCTGAGTTTATTCTTCAGTCCATAGCAGCAATTCCTCAGCATGCAATGCGTTCCATTAGTATGCCAGGTTGGGCTTGAGGTCTTTGGGCTAAGAGGCTGAGCCTGGCTAGTTCACTTGGTCATGGGTTTAACAATCTTCATTGAGTTCCTCCTGGATCCTGAGGATACAACTTTGAACCAACAGATACAATGTGGCCATAGCCCAGCAGTCAGGTGAGAATGTTCAAAAAAAGGACATGGGAGCTCTAGGCAGGGTTAGATCAGGTGGGACCCTGTGCATCAAGTGTAAGGAGAGCCTTGACCACCCCTTCCCTATCTGCAAGTCACATAGTCTGAAGCAATAAAGCATTTTAGGAATGAAATTCACTCTTCTCCACGTCCATCGTCATAGGATCAGAGTAGCCCAACCAGACTAATGACTTCACCTATTCCCCCTTTTCCATCTTGGTTTTGGGAACTCTGAGCTTCAAATGACTAGAAAGGTGTTTCCAACCTTAGGATATGTTAATATCAACTGGGGGACTCAACTGCACACGTATTTTATATCCTGTACCTGATATCTCCCATTGGCCAATCTTTCTGAGTCTGCCTCTGCACTCTCTTCCTTACTGTGGTGTGTTTTCTCATCTATTTTGAGATTTGTGATTGTGACTGTATGTTCTTTTCCAGACCCGGGTTCAGAGTACTCCTCCAGTGGGGATATGAGTTCATGAGTTTGAGTCTACCAAACACTTAGTGTAAATATCAATCTGGAACCACTTTACACTAAATCTGTGCCTTAGGTGTTCAGGTCACACTGGTGGTTGGATTTGGGTCCAGAGCTCATGAGAAGGCTTATTTGTGGTTAGGGCATCTGAGGGTGAGAGGTGGGATCAGGGGACTTATCTTTTCTACACTTTATCTAGAACCAATGCTACCACTTTTGAACATGTGTTTTTATAGTTTATTGACCAAGGTTTTCCTAGTTTATCTACCACTGTGGGTGTTGGTTTTGTGCCAGAGTCTCTGATTCTGACCTTGGACTTTGTCCCTATTCCTGGCAGGAGCACCATAAACCCTTCCTTTGGCCTGTTTTTGTATCGCCTTTGAACTAAGGACAGTTTTTACATTTTTAAACGGTTAAAAAACAATAAAGAAGGGAAGTTACAGAAACCACATGTGGCCCACAAAGTCTGAAGTATTTATTATCTGGGCCTTTACAGAAAAAAAAATTGTGGATCCTTAGACAACCAAGGATCAGCATATGTACCCAGGGCAAACGCCATTTCTGATGTTCTGGGTAGAACCTTCTTACAGTCTCTAGTTTCCAAGAATCTCTCTTACTTTACCACCAGCTTAGCTATTCATCTTAAAGGAAATTTCTAATATCAGATCCTCATATTTTTAAGTGTTCTGTAGTTTAGGGGGTTTCTTGGACCTCTATTTCCCCATAATACATGGAAAATAACTCCTCCCTCTATCCTTCCTGTAAAGCAAATCTCAGGGCTATAGCAGAGGCTAGAACAAGGGCAGGCTGTTTGAGAGGCAGTTCTGGAAAGCACAAAATAATAACTATTTTATTTTGAAGGAGTGAGTCTAGAAAGTAATAACTCACATTGGGATCTTGAGGCAGTGAGCTTCTTGCACAGCTAAAATTAGACCGGATCACTGGGGACCCGCGTTGGGGGTAGTGGGTTTCGCATGGGTAGGCAAGTTGTGGGGGTATGCACGTGTCCCTGCGTATGTCCCCCTGGGGTTGTATCCATCCTAGTCTGTTTCCAGATTAGAATTGCTTCTGATCAGGGAGTGTGTCTCGACTACACAATAACCTCCCTGTTGATATACTGAAGTCCAACTTCCAGTTCTTGCTTTTTCATTCCCGAGATTTTTGAGTAGTCTGGAGTTGCCTCCCCATTTATGGAAGGAACATGGTACAGCCCAGAGAACTCTGGCAACTCAGGAACCCCAGGTTCTTAGCCCTCACTCTGGTCCTCATTAACATTCTCCCTTTTTCTCCTCCTGGTTTCAAACAAAAGAAATAAAAAAAGCGGGGAAGAGAAAGTGATGAGGCAGATGGACCACGTTCCATTTTCCCCGTCATACAGGGAGAGCTGTGTGTTCTCAGACATCAGCCCAGGCCCAGCCTGATGGGATCTTAGTTTCAGGTCTACCTCTATTGTATTCTCAGGTTGTGTAATTAACTTCTCCGCCCTCACATTTATTTATAGATCCTGATGCCATTTGCAAAAGCTCTGAATGATGTGGGTCATTTTATTTCGAGGTTTGGGACCCTTGGCTCCCACTAGATCTACAACCTCAGTGACCGCTGGGTTGTGTGTACAGCTCCCATAGCAACCAAAGGCGGCTGCCCGCCCACGAAAGCTGGCCCTGGCTTCCCACCTGAGGATATGGTAAATGATCCTTAAGAATAAAGAAGGCAGGAACACTAGGGGGACGCATGCAGGGGGTGCTTAGGTTAAGGGAGTCGTGACTATGATCAGACCTTCTGGATGTTCCCACAGGGAGAGGATGGCAATGTCTTCCACGACAAAAAGGTCTGAGGGGCCTGGGGAGTCTAATTTTTACCTCCCAGTGTGTCTGCTGCTTGGAGACTCAGGGAGGCGCCCGCTCTTTGCAAGGTGCTGTGGACCACAAATCAATGAAGGGACATCCGCTCACTGGAAGCTGAGGGTCCCCTGGTCTTTGATGGCATCACTGTCCCTTATTCTCACAGCCAAGAACAAAGAATCACAGAGACCTGAGGGAAACTATACTGATGAATGTGATGGAATAAGAGGTAGACTGGTTTTCTGTCCTTGGATCACTAAGGATGATGGCACAATTATTCTAAAATGTCTCGTAAATAGGAGACCTCTCTCAGTCATCTGAATTTCACACCAGTGGACGCTTATCTCTTCTATGTATAGTAAGTATCAGAGTAAAATTAATTCACATTTTTCCCCACCATTTCTGTCCCCCAATCTGGTGCAAAGTATTGCTCAACCAAGGCAAAGAGATGAGAAGAGACACCATCACTGGTTTTGAAGGAATTATGAGACCTAGGTAAGAACTAAACACATATTTGTACTTAAAAAAAAAAAAATCTATTTATTTGAGAGAGAGAGAGCACGAGTAGGAGGGGCCGAGGGAGAGGGAGAGAGAATCTTAAGCAGACTCTGCACTGAGTGCACAGCCTGAAGTGGGGCTCAATCTCATGACGCTGAGATCACGACCTGAGCGGAAACCAAGAGTCGAAGGCTCAACCAACTGAGCCGCCCAGGTGCCCCCATTTTTTATACTTTTTAATTAATTTATTTTTTTAAAAAGATTTTATTTATTTATTTGTGTGTGTGAGAGAGCACAAGCAGGGGGAGCGGTGGGCAGAGTGAGAAGCAGGCTCCTCGCTGAGCAGGGAGCCCAATGCGGGACTCGATCCCAGGACCCCGGGATCATGACCTAGCCGAAGGCAGACGCTTAACCAACTCAGCCACCCTGGCATCCCTTTTTGTACTTTTTAAATAATGGTTTAGTGCCTCGTACCCCCAACATAGGTGTTAATAGACTTAAGCATAAGGGGCAAAGCTGGCCCAGCTGGTTTACTATAAAGCTCTGAGGAGTTTTACATTTCCCATTCTCCAAAGGACAGATATGCCGCATGCCTTCTCAAAAAAAAGCCTGCAAATTGGAGTGTCTCGGAGGGCAGGGCCTCTATTTCCCCGGGAAAAGTGACAGTAAGCCACGTAGCTGTCCGGTGCTCCCTGGCACATGGGTGGCTCTGAGCCGCGCCCAGTGGCCTGCTTCCGTGGACAGCTCCTCTCCGGTGAAGCAGGCCCCAGGCTGCGGTGCCACCTTCCCCTGAGAGCTAGAGCGGGGGCAGGAGAGGCGGTGGTGTGTGGGGTGCACGAGACAGAAAGGTAGGAGACGAGGTCTGACAGCTTTTTTCTAGTTTGAACACCAACATGTTTCACATAAATGGCCTTGTGCTGTGCAGTTTTGAAAATGATGACCTTTGAAAAAGAGGATTGTCATCAATCAGCTTAAGGAAAGCTGACTTACACACAATTAAATGGGCAACTCAATAAAAAGGCGTCTCGAAAGTTTTTAATAGCTTCTAATGTATTCTATGAAGCCTTATTCCAACTGAGCTGACCTTGGAACTCTGTGTTGTAATGTCTAACAGATCCCGGAATAAGTCCCACGGAATCCATTTTCCAGTTTGGGAAACCCTGGTCCAGCAGGAGGAGGGTGGAAGTTCGAGAGATGGTTTCTAGATCCTGGGTCATAGCCCCCACCCCCCTCCACTGAGCCACACACACAGACGTCAGCTTCATGGCTGACAAGAGCTGTCTGGGAAGGTTAAAATTGCGGTAACGAAAGCATAAACAAAGTTTGAATTGCCTTCGCCTGGGCGGCTCAGTCCTTAAGCGTCTGCCTTCGGCTCAGGTCATGATCCCGGGGTCCTGGGATCGAGCCCCACGTCGGGCTCCCTGCTCAGCGGGGAGCCTGCTTCTCCCTCTCCCGCTCCCCCTGCTTGTGTTCCCGCTCTCGCTGTGTCTCTGTCAAATAAATAAAATCTTTAAAAAAAATAAATAAATTGCCTTCTGATGTGGCACAAGCATTACTGTCACTAACAATTCCCTTAGACTATCTTCCTACCTACAGATTAGGCCAGGACTGGCCCCTAGAGCAAAGCCTCCAGGACCCGAATGGCTTCCTGGCTATGGACACAGTAGTTGGCCATTTCAGTAGGAAGGAGCTCCAGGGGGCCACAGTGCTCAACACAGTTCGACTTTTGCCAGCAGACTGGCAGATTCATATGGACCACCATGTGTATGATCTGCAGACTGGCCAGAAAGACCGCATGGGGAAGCAAAGTAAAATTCTATTTGTGACATCGTTCATTTTACAATAAAAGCACACACATTTATGTTTAGGAAGAAGAAAATGAATCCATTGGGTTTTTTTCTTGCGAGCTGGAAAATACTAGACCTGCGAGAATCCGCAGCTCCTGGAGGGCTGCCTGGCCAGGTGGAGGGCTTCAGTCATTGGCCGAACTGCAGTGGGCATATCTAACCCTGCTTGCTCCTCTGGGGGAAGTGTCAGCAATCTCAGATGGGCCAGACAGAGGTTCAAAGGCACATCAAGGGGCCTGGCAGTTTTGGGTAGGTGATAACAGCAAATAGGGGTGCCTCTCCTTTTTTAACCTTCCTTTCTGACCTCCCCAGGCTGGCAGCTTCCATATTTTTTATTTCTTTAGCGTACCCTTGCTAATTCCAAGGAATTGCTGTCAAAAATCCTTTAGAAAAGTATAAGTAAATATAAAAAAGACCTTGCCACCCCAGCCCATCGGGTGGTCCCCGCTTAGGGTACCCTGCCCAAGATGGCATGGACAATAAAGCTCAGTTCCCACAGAACAGCATCTTAGGCTAATTCAGCTGCCATTCTTCTTCTGAGTTGCTTAAAATCTTTTTTTTTTTTTTAAAGATTTTATTTATTTATTTGACAGAGAGAGACACAGCAAGAGAGGGAACACAAGCAGGGGGAATGGGAGAGGGAGAAGCAGGCTTCCTGCGGAGCAGGGAGCCCGATGTGGGGCTCGATCCCAGGACCCTGAGATCATGACCCAAGCCGAAGGCAGACGCTTAACGACTGAGCCACCCAGGCGCCCCGAAAATCTTTTTTTTTTTTTAAATAAAGATTTTATTTATTAGAGAGAGAGAGAGAGCGTGCACAAGCAGGGGGAGTGGCAGGACAAGGAGAAGCAGACTCCCCGCTGAGCAGGGAGCCCGAAGCAGGCCTTGATCCCAGGACCCTGGGATCATGACCTGAGCTGAAAGCAGACGCTCAACTGACTGATCCACCCAGACGCCCCTGCTCAAAATCTTCTAATCACTTCACTTAGAGCAACAGAGCTAAAAGGAGATCGGGTGCCTGGCACCAGAGAGAAATAAAACAGTTATTAAAAGCTCTCATTTTAGGGCGCCTGGGTGGCTCAGTTGGTTAAGCGACTGCCTTCGGCTCAGGTCATGATCCTGGAGTCCCGGGATCGAGTCCCGAATCGGGCTCCCTGCTCGGCGGGGAGTCTGCTTCTCCCTCTGACCCTCCCCCCTCTCATGTGTTCTCTCTCATTCTCTCTCTCTCAAATAAATAAATAAAAATCTTTAAAAAAAAAAAAGCTCTCATTTTAATGTTTTTAAAACATAATCATGATTTGATGATAAATACCAATGTATTCAAATCCATAGTGCCGCCTCTGGAACTCAAGAGGAGCCAACGTGGTTAGGAAATATGGATGACACGAACACAGCATCTGGTTCCATTTTATTAAAAAACAAAACCAAACAAAATTTTGCAATGAAATTTCCTGGAACTCACAATCCTCTTCAAATCTTTAAAGTTGCATTTTTTTTTTTAACCAGTACATAAGAACACGATTGCACTTATTTACATTATAGTCTTCTATATAACAAAAATAGCCATGTTGTACGGTTGAGTGTTTCCAACTATCATCCTTAACATTTCTTCACCAGCCCAGTATGAGACAGACTGTCTATGCTCTCCAAACACATAGATAATAGAATAAAGCAAAATGAAAGTCCATGTCTCCTAATAGAAGACAAATCCCTTTAAGGACAGTTTTTAAACTTCTGTGTATTTCAAGAGAGATATAAAGTGCTCTGGAAGGAGTAAGGTGGGTGCCTGAGGTGGGGAAAAAGGAAAGAGAAAGAGATTTATACCACCCCGCCCCCGCCCCCCCCGAAAAAAAACCCAAACCAATTATACCGCCTTCACCAATCATTTAAATATACCTGTGATTTTGTACAGAAGATGATGTTTGGGTAAAAAAGCTACATAATCCACTACTAAATTTCTCGGCAATGAAGAGCTAACCAAGGTCCAAATTAAAAGCTATCCATGCAAATGTCATCAGGGATCATTTTTTGTGATTTTTGAGTTATGTGGCAAATAAATCCAGGAAGCTGTCCCATGATCTGAATGTGGAGGATGGGTGATAGCATGATTGCACCACCATGTGTATGATCTGCAGACTGGCCAAAGTAAAATTCCACCTGTGACATCATTCGTTTTACGATCAAAGCACAAAAATTCATGTATAGGGAGGAAAAATAAATCCACTGGATTTTTTTTGTCACTAGCAGGGAAATACTAGAGATTGATTTATGGTGCCATTTCTGAATATTTTATAATGGTAAATTCTTTGTAGCACATTTTTTTTTTCGGTGAAAATAACAATGTGTTATATACAAAGGGGTTAAAAGAAGTCGGTTTTTTTCTTTTCACATTATTGAAATGGCAATTGCTGGTCATGGTCTGCAGTCTATAAAATTGGGTATCACATATACACTGCTTGGGAGGCTCCCCTGGAAACTAGAATAATCATCCTCCCAGCTCATGAATATTTTAAAGAACAAGTCCCATTATTTTTCAGGATGAATGGAATGTAACTTTTCACAAGTACAAAATTACTTCAAGTTTTCTAAATATAAGGGACATCCCACTATAAAAATAACAGCCCCTCCCAACCCTCCCCCACCCCCTACATCTCTTTCTAATTATAAAATGGTACAACCATTTCAGATTACTAATGTGAGAGAGCAGGAAGTAAACACATTATTATGTACATGTACAAAACACGTCAGTATTTCACACCATTTACATTCATATGAAAGAAGTCTGTTTATTGATCTTCCATTGTGATTTGACAAGAAGAGAGTTGAGATAAGTTACCAAACACTCTGGCCCTTGCCTTCGAACTCTGCACAAACATTCCGGCCAGAGGCATCTTCTTTGCCAACCGAACTAAGGATACGCTTTGACATTTTGCAGAAGAAAGGGCTGCGGACAGTAAGACCTTCTGTGGGGCTCCCCTTCAACTTCCCCGAGCTTGTGACATTCTTTCCTCTTTTGATAAACGTGGACCAAATTCTCAACTACTGAGGAAAAACTGTATGACGAAAGGCAAATAACTGGTCCTTGAGGAAATGGTGACCCTAGTCAAATTAACCGGCTGAAAGAATAATGGCGATTAGTCCAGCAGGGGGCACCCTGCCCCCATGCAATAACAGCCTACCGACCAGTAAGTACCACAGATGCCAACATAAAGTCCTTACGCTGGCAATCCTTCTTCAACTGCTCTGCTGTGTATTCGTACAGGCAATAGTTTGGTATTTTCTTCAAAAGTGTGGTATACACTCTAATTAAGAAGCTCTCCTACATGAAAATTCTTTGGCTATTTAAAATCTTCACATTCTCAAAGAGAACAATAATTCCGAGTACAATAAAGCGCTAGTTTTGTCTAAGATTTTTTGAGGGAAAAAGGAGACGAAAACACCAGACTTTAAAGATGGTGTGGTACTAAGGCCACGATACATTTTTTTTTTTTTTTTTTAGATTTCTGGATTTAGTAAGGGCAGTCACCAGCCTGCAAGAGAAAATCCCCTAAGGTTTCACAGTTTCGTCTGACTAGGCAACCCACCTTCACCTTTATTTACGAGAACATTAGGAGAAAATTAAACGAGTCAATGGAAGAACATGTGTCCATCTGGATGGTGATTGGTCTTTGGTTTGCATAGCACACACGGTCCTCACATTTTCCTGCTTCTCCGAGCCCTTGTCATCCCAGTAAGGATGACAAGACCACAGACATTCTGCCAAGCAGTGATTCTGGGTACCTTGGGTGGAGCTTCCTTCTTCAGAGAAGTTCTCCCTTGCTCTGTACAGACCTGCAGACCCCTTAAGAGACTATGTTCTTGCCTTATCATTATCATCAACGAACATTTCTCAGGTGGCTATGGAGCGAATAGCTCTGTAGTAAGTGCAAAAGTAGCACAAGGATGAAAAGGTTTTTGATCACTGAGATTCCTGAAAAAGCCGCTTGATTGAGGCAGGCATAGTTCACAGGGTGATAAAGAGATATGTGAGTGACCTCATCGGGTTCTTTGCATAACGAGCAGGTTTTGTCATTAAAGGGCTTGATAATTAAGGATCTACATCTAGCATCTGGAATCACCTCTTTAGTTTTGGGATAATTTCGTGTTGTTACAAGGGTCAAAGTGTAAAGCGTAAACCAATCTATGGGGTTTTTTTTTTTTTTTTAAACAAATTACTGTTCCTATTACAAAGGGCCTGGAGCTGTGAGATGGGGAGACAAGCAGGCAAAGAGAAGAGGTAAGTGATGCTGAGAAACTCATTCCTGTTTCTCAGAATTAATTTATCTTTCAGGCAATCCCAACCTTCTTTGCAACCATGAGTGTTTAACTCATGAGTGTTAAACTCCTTAAAACACACACATACACACCCCAAAACACCGGGTCAGTTCTAAACCTAGGAGATGAGCATTCATTTGGGAAGAGTGCCCATGTTCATATCCGGCCATCCTCTTTCTCACTTCCTGCAGGCTAGTATTCTCACCTCCTTTTAACTGCCATCATCAATTACATGTCGGTGACACACAGCACTGCACAAGGCACCTGTGTCCCTCACCTGGGGAGAATGGTTTCTTTGTGTCTCTTTTTCAATCTTAAGGAAAAAATGGCCTCCCAGATCCCTTACAAAGAGGAAGTTCTTGTGCTAAGAAGCTGAGTTATGAAGCATGCGTGGACATCGGATACGGTCCGGCCCATACATTTTTCTAAGAAGTCCTAATCTCAGGGACCTCTGGTGAACTAGGAAGGTCACAAATGCTCAAGGAAGAAGATAACAGATCTCGACAGCATTCTGGAATTGTGACTTTGCCATTATTTGCCTAGGAGACTTTTCTGGCAAGGAAGCCTGAAAAAAAGGCAATAGCTATAGTGGTCTGTGATTAAATTCGTGCCAGGAGAAGTGAAAACATGACTAACTCCATTATGGAGGAAGTTAATTTGCCTTTAGAGTAGACTGGTTTTCCTCATCAGAAGTGCAAATATAGACATTGCCACACAATGAAAACAAGAAAAACACCAACACCAGTAACAGTAATCACAATAAATGGTAATCACAATAATGATAAGTCTATAGATCCAAAGCCACCAAGGTTTTTTTGTCTTGAAAGATGGGAAAAGAATGTGTGTAGGTGTGTGTACAGAAAGAGACAGGCAGTCCGAGAAAGCCACACACACAGAGACACACAGGAGAGAGAGAGAGAAAAGGGAAAGAAATCTAAGCCAGAGCATATAAAAAATGCTACTGGAAATTGCTGTGGGGGCCCCAGACCACAGAGGGCTGGGTCCTCGGTCCACAGAGGATGTGACTCTGTGTCTCAGATTTTCTGAAAGAGTTTTGATTTAATGAGATTTCTTTGTTTTCAGTCAAGGTGATGCATTCAGTGGATAACTAAATGCCACTTATTTTTAATGCTCTGCAAGAATTTTCAGCTAAACACAACTCATCAATAAGAAAGAACCCCACGTTAGGCTATCTATCACCATTTCTGGTTCTGAAGGTGTGGAGGCCACAAGGATGTCAGCATTTTCTGAAGTAGCCATTGGGCATTGTGGTTTCTGACATAACCAAACCCAGACCTGTGAATGTCCAGAACGAGGGAAATGCTGAAAACAATCTTTGGACAGGGATTTGCCTCCACGGTTACCATCATGACCAGGTGATGTCAGAATAGGTAGGTGCTTTTGCCACTATTCTTTTTTTTTTAGAATTTTTTTTTTTTTTTTTAAGTAATCTCTACATCCAATGTGGGGCTCGAACTCACGCCCCCAAGATCAAGAGTCACATGCTCTACCGACTGAGCCAGCCAGGCGCCCCTCCACTATTCACTTTCTGCCTTTTTCTAACTCCCCTTCGTCCTGCCTAGGTGATGGAGTTAATATTTCAGGGGTAACTAAGCCCTGGAGACTAAATCAATGTTTAGCTGCTGTATTCATGATCAGGGCTCAGTTCTTCTCAAAGGGATCAGCCACACGGAAGAGGCAATTCCTAGAGGTGACTCTCAGTTCTTCTGAGGGAATGGAAATGCTCCCTTTCTTGCCCACAGCCTTCGGGTGAGAGAGGATGCTGACTTCTGAGTTGAGAGCTGGCGATTGTTGGCTGTCATGATTCACCCAATAGGGCTGGGCAGTCACAACCCCAAAGACTTCTTCTCAACGAGGCCACTCAGTCTTGTATTTGCAGTCAGTACGTAACTTCCCACTTTCCCCCCTCAAATCCCCAGGGGGCACTGGCACCGGGACAAGGCCTTCTGCCAGCCCGGAAGCAGGAGAACTAATGGTTGAGGTGAAGTTGGATGGAATTCTCTTTGGCTCCTGAGTGCCACATACCAGTCTAAAGGTTTGTCTTAGACGTGAGGGAGATAATTTTGTTTCAGCACCAAATCAACATGGTTTGTGTGACTTTTTAAAAAAAAAAACTGGTCAGCAAAGTAATGGTAACAGTAATGGACATCAGTGTATGGTTAGAAAGGTCAGGCAGAAATTTCAAAAAGAATGGCCTGAATATTTACCCATTACAAAATAAACAGATCTTTGGGCCTCTCATTAGGCAACTTGGGTGGAGTCTAGTTCTCTCTGGAGGTAATTAGGTTTTAACTTTTTTTTTTTCTTTGCAAGGGTCAGGGGATCTTGTGAGAATTCTGGAGCAGCTCTGGACCTGCGCTGTCCAGCTGGAAGCCACGGGTCACATGTGGCTGTTGAGACAGAGCTGGAGATGTAGCTAGTCCAAAGTGAGGCATGGTGGGAGCTTAAACACACGATGGGTTTAGAGGACTTAGTACAAAAAAGAATGTAAAATATTTCACTTATACTTTTTACATGTTGAAACAAAAAGATTAAATATATTATTAAAATTATTTTGAACTGTTCCTTTTTACTTTTTAAAATGTAGCCAGTAGAAAATGTAAAATTTACATGGGTGACTTGCATTATATTTCCATTGGATAGTGCTGGTCTGGACACTCATTATAGAAAAATGTGCATCTGTAAATATGCATAAAGTTTGCATATACTTTTAGAGGGTTCCCAGCTCAGAATTTCCTCTTTGGGAGGTAGGGGGAAGGTGGTGAAGAAGGTTATGGGAGAAGGTTTTCATTCTTTTAAACCCTTCTATGCTGGTTAAACTTTTTTTGTTTTTTTTAACCACCAAAGCCACAGGAAAATCCTCTGGAAAAAAACCTTTGGTAAATGGAGAGCCTCCCAGGCTCAAGGGTTTTGTAGCAGAACCTCCTTGGGGTAAAGTCATAGGCCTCAGAGGTCACCGGCAGGAAGAGACAACACTCATCAAATGGAGAACTATGCAGTCCAAAAGGCATTTTCTCTCCTGGGTATGGAATACAATTTGTATTTCTTTTGCTGTTGGATTATCCTTCTAATTCCATTTGACCTAAGTTAACACCCAAATGTGCTTCAGGTAGAGCTGACTGAAGGAGCACATGGTGTAACCCATGCTGACCAAGAACAAGAAACACCTTGAGATGAAGAATCCCACATCGAGGACTAGGATATGAAGGTATCCAGAGATTACAAACTCTGTGACTAACAGTGGTTTTAAAACAAGGCAAAACAAAACCACTCTTACTTGGACTTCAACCTTGCATCATGTCGATATTCATTCTCAGCAACATAGGAGTGCTGAATCCCAGAAGCCATTAATGTCTGTTACGTGTCGAGGAACTGCCTCCCTAAGGTAGGAAGGCAGCTATATGTCATCCCCATTTGCCAAAACATGGATTCCCCCCCCCTGCCCCACGCTCATTAGCAGTCTTAAGGCCAGAAGGAGCTTTGGCCATCATCTTGTGAAACTCCTTCATTTCACAGATGAGGGAGAAGGGAGAAGATGAGGCCCAGCAAACATGTGGCTCAGCCCCAGGACTCCTGCCCCCCTTGCCTGCCTTCGCACACTGACACTGGGTTTCATTACAGGACGTGTGAGACTCCCAGAGAGAGGTGAAATTTCTGAAGGTGGTAATCATTTTCCATGCCTTGCTGCCTACTTAGAAAGCATCAAATAGGAAATCATTAAAGATGGTGAAAAAAGAGCAACCAGTAGTCTGGCATCCACTCCCTTGACATCCACTGCATGTTTCAGCAGGGCAGCGGGGATTTACGACACAGCCCAACTCTGGTTTTTGGATGAGTATTAGTGTAATGAGGTGGAAAAGCCTCGTCAAAGATGTAAATACCTCAGTGAGAAAAGCTCTCCTTCTTAGTAACCCACGCAGCCGCGTCGCCTTCTTACAGAGGATGAGGTGATCCGTGATTGTCCAGGGAAACCGTTCACTACCTTAGTCATCTCTGCATCTGGACAGTCTAAATGTATTACAAAATTGCCCACTGAAAAAATAGCACATCTCTGTCATAGTTACAAAAAAAGAATAAAAACGTAAGTAGTTTAAAAATGCCAGTGGGTCTCAGTATCGATTGGATGCCTCTTTTCCTCTCCCTCTTTGTCTCTCTCCGTCAGGAGAAACTTGGTTCGCAAATTCCCATGCTATACTTTTTAGATCAAGTGGTTTATCAAATCACACGTCCCTCCTCACTTGGTATTTAGATGTACTCGGGGAGCCCTGGGAAGCAATCTACTAAGGATTCCCCTAAGCCCTCCCTTGAGGTCTGGTGAGGTTTAACAGAAGTGTGTTGGGATTAAGGTAAAACCCTGGCACTCCCTCAGCCCCCACTGTGTTGGACACTGGGCTCCCAGAGGATTGGGTCTCTTCTGAAGCCTCCATTGCCTGCAGAAGCCACTTGTGGAGGGAAAAAAAGACTGTTCTAGCCTTGGGGAGACCAAGATCACAGACATTTTTGCTTTTGGGAAGAATATGTGGTATATGGTCTTAAAACTGGGCTTGCAGTCCCAGCTACAAGCCCTACAGTCAGTCATGAAGAACAGCGCTACAGCCCTGGAGGGCGACTTCGGAGTTTGGAATTTCAGTCAAAGTCTTTAAGATCCAAGCAAAAATGAAGCTTCTTTCTCACGTCACGTGGGCCATTAACAGAGCCAGGCAAGTGGAAACCAGCGTGATGTGGCTGTAAATAATTAGTAGCCTCAGCAGAGTCAGAGCTTAGTGCTAGGGTCTCTGGCAGCTAGGATCTTTAAGATCCACTTAAAAGAATTTAGATTCTTAAGGAAAGCTGGCCTTAGACTATTTCAGGGTGCTGAGGCACTTCCCAAAGCCATGCACACTTCATGCTGAGAGGTCATGGCCATTCATCTCAGAGATGGCGTGTACAAACTGATCATAGCAGGAACTGGTGCTTCGAAACAGAACTCTCTACAAAAGCTGGAGTCAACCAAAGGGGTGGACATCATGTAAACTGCACACAGTCTTTAAAAAGAAACTGCCAAAGAAATCAAACCACATTCCCCAAACAACAAAACAAGACCTGGAAGAAAAGGAAATAAAACTAAGAAGCCCTAAATGTGTCCTGTCTGTTTTAGGAGCTTCTGAAGTGTGTGTGTCTACAAGGACATGGGAGGGAAAATCAGCTTTCGACTTCTCAGCTGCCAAGGCCGTGGACTGTTGTACAGATGGAGAGACGGCTTCCTGATTAACATGACTTTGGATATTGCTTTCATTACCATTCTTAAGCCGAGCGCCGTGGAGTTACCAAGTGGTTCTGGAGGTGTGTGTAGCCGGTCCAATTCTTGAGGTTCTCCTCCCTTCCTTCCCCTGGGGTCCTACCATCCCTTTGTTCTATAGTCACCGTTTCAAGACTTGACCTCTTCACAGTCTTGGTCAGTGGAAAGGTCTACATCAGATAGTCCAACTTCCATGGCCATAATCAGCGAGATGTCAGAATCACTGCTTACAGCTGGTTCCTGCTCACCTGGGAGGAGAAAGCAAAGTTCATGGTGAACACTGAACTATGTTTTTGGAGGCTGGTTATTTTAATACAATTGTCTTTAGGAACATTTCTTTGATGGCCGAGAGAAGGTATTAGAAAAATTGGCTATTTTGTAAAACAAAAACAAAAACTAGGTAGAGCCTTATCTCACACGATAGCCCAAAATAAATTCTAAATAGGTCAAAAAGTTAAATGTAAAGAAGAAACTAATATAGCTAGAAGAAGATATATCTTATAAGTATATATCTAAGTAGGAAAATATCTAATATATCAAAGTAGGGCAAGAAACTCTATGTGGAAAAGCAGTTGAGCAATTCACAGAACAGACTGATAAATGTGCATAAAATTCAAAAAATATTAAAAACATGAAAGATAAGATTAAAAGGCATATATCAAACTTGAAATATTTGTGAACATTTCACAAAGGGCTGCATTTTCAACATATAGCTTTGAAATCAGTATGAAAAACTAACCAGAAAAATGGGCACAGGTTGCTATTAGAGAGCAATACAAGATAAATGACCAATAAACTATAAGGTAAAAATGAGCTACTTTTTTTTTTTTTTAATAAAACTTCTCTCTTGAAGAAACACAGCATTACACTGAGGCAGGTACTTTGATATTACTGCATGTAGAACCGTGCCATTTTCACTCAGTAATTTCATTTCCAGACTTTATCATAGAGAAATAGCCATGCAAAAATATTCACTGAAGCATTATTTATAGCAGCAAAACACCTCAAGTAACAAAGTCCAACAATATAGAATACCTGAGGAAAGTGTGTTACTTCTAGAACACAATCTTCTTGCTGTAACAACTAAAGTAACATTTCCAAAGAACTTCTAGTTACATAAGAAAATGCTCACAGTATTCTTCTAAGTGAAAACTGAAGTGTTCAAAGCTTTATATGCAGTGAGGCTTAGAGAGAAAATTAACAAGAAGCAAGAGAAAGTTAACTAGAAGCAAGGAAGCCAAAAATGCTAGTCGGAGTTGTCTCAAGTTTTGGGATTTACATTCATTTTCTTTAAAAAAATTTTTTTTCAGTTTTACTTCCAAACATTCTGCAATGAACAAATATCATTTATTCACTCAAGACATAGTGAGTCCCCACTATGTACAAAGGACTGGGCTAGATGTGAGGGACCTAGGTAAGAGCAAGACAATTCCTGTCTTCAAGGAGCTTACTGTCTAGTAGGCAGGCACACCATGAGACAGGCAATCACAACACAGTGGGATATGCATGATTGCTGGAAGATGCAGCTGGTGTTATAGGAGCAGGTAAGAGGGCTATGTGACCGACTCCTGAGTCAGAAGGCTTCCCATCGGGTGTAACGTCTACACTGAGTCCTCAAGGAGAACTCGCATTCTAGCCAGATGATTAAGAAGGAAGCATCTCTTAGCACTAGCAATAGTATGTATGGATAGTTATGTCTGAGCATGATAGGGAGCCTTGTACAGATGGACATTAGATCACATTTAAATATGACTGGAATGCAAGGTCAAGCCAGGGACTCTGAAGGGAGACTGAGGTGCTCAGCTGCATAAAAGGCAGCTTTAAAACCAAAAGACCTTGCATGTCCCATTATCCTGTTGAAGAAACACGTAATTAGAAGACCGGCAAAATGTCGAAGTACTGAAGAAGCTGGTGGTTATAATACTTTTGCTCTGATAATCACTGATATAATTTATTTCCTGTTGAGGTACAGTTAAAGAGTTAAAGAGCATATATGAGTTTTATGAAAGATGTAAATTCTTTTTTTAAGTTTAAATTCAGTTTACTTAACATACAGTATTATTAGTTTCAGAGATAATTTAGTGATTCATCAATTACATATAACACCCAGTGCTCATTACATCAAGTGCCCTCCTTAATGCCCATTATCCTGTTACCCCATCCCTCCACCCAACTCCCCTCCAGCAACCCTGTTTGTTTCCTACAGTTAAGAGTCTCTTATGGTTTATCTCCCTGTTTTCATCTTTTTTCCCCTTCCTGTCTGCTATGTTCATCTGTTTTGTTTCTTAAATTCGACATTTGAGTGAAATCATATAATTGTCTTTCACTGACTGACTTATTTTGCTTAGCCTAATACCCTCTAGTTCCATCCACATCATTGCAAATGGCAAGATTTCATTCTTTTTGATGGCTGAGTAGTATTCCATTATATATATACACCACATCTTCTTTATCCATTCACCTGTCAATGGACATCTGGGCTCCTTCCACAGTTTGGCTATTGTGGACACTGCTGCTATAAACATTGGGGTGCAGGTGCCCCTTCGAATCACTATGTTGTATCCTTTGGATAAATACCCAGTAGTGCAATTGCTGGGTCATAGGGTAGCTCTATTTTTAACTTTTTTTTTTTTTTAAAGATTTTATTTATTTATTTGTCAGAGAGAGACATAGCGAGAGAGGGAACACAAGCAGGGGGAGTGGGAGAGGGAGAAGCAGGCTTCCTGCTAAGCAGGGAGCCCGATGCGGGGCTTGATCCCAGGACCCTGGGTTCATGACCTGAGCCAAAGGCAGACGCTCAATGACTGAGCCACCCAGGTGCCCCTATTTTTAACTTTTTGAGCAACCTCCATACTGTCTTCCAGAGTGGCTGCACCAGCTTGCATTTCCACCAACAGTGTAAGAAGGTTGTCCTTTCTTCACATCCTTGCTAACATCTGTTGTTTCCTGAGTTGTTAATTATAGCCATTCTGACTGGTGTGTGGTGGTATCTCGTGGTTTGGATTTGTATTTCCCTGATGCTGAGTGATGCTGAGCATTTTTTTATGTGAAAAGACAGTGAATTCTTTTTTTTAAAGATTTTTTATTTATTTATTTGAGAGAGAGAGAATGAGAGAGAGCACATGAGAGGGGGGAGGGTCAGAGGGAGAAGCAGACTCCCTGCCGAGCAGGGAGCCCAAGACAGTGAATTCTTAAGATGCTTAAAAGGAAACAAACAGAACTAACACAGAGTTATGGCCTTAAGAATCAGCTTGAGGGGCGCCTGGGTGGCTCAGTCATTAAGCGTCTGCCTTCGGCTCAGGTCATGATCTCGGGGTCCTGGGATCGAGCCCCACATCGGGCTCCCTGCTCAGCCGGGAGCCTGCTTCTCCCGCTCCCCCTGCTTGTGTTCCCTCTCTAGCTGTCTCTCTCTCTCTGTCAAACAAATAAATAAAATCTTAAAAAAAAAAAAAAAAGAATCAGCTTGAGAGAAATGGGCTGTTTCACAGGGCTATATCCAACCTAAAGACTGAGCTCTACTAGGTTTCCTAGGCCCATAAATGCATGAGGTTCACAGAAACAGATCAATGGCTAGAATAAGACTCTGGAAGCAGCTCTTGGCAGATAGAGGTATTTAGTATTTGAAAACGGGGGCGCTCCACAAAAAATAAAACTAGTCATTTAGGGAAAAAAAGGCAAAATTGGATCCCTGCCCCACACCTCTCAACAAAGTACATACTCGGCTGGCGAGTACGTGTGTCTAGACCTATATTTATAACTACGTCTGCACTACGTCTGTGTCCGTACCTGTAGCCCATTTTTAATTTATTTATTTTAATTGTGCGCACGCACTTCCTCTGCTCCAGAGCCGTCTGGCACTTTCAATCTCTGACTTCTGGGGAATTCTTTTTGCAAACTGGGATGGTTCTCCCTTCCCTCATGGCTGCTTTGCATTTGTTTTCTCCGCAGGGCCCTGGCTTGCTGCTGTGCAGGCTATGCTCAGCACCACTCCAGAGAAAGCCTTCACTTTGGAGTCGGGGTAAGCAGTGTCCACTAGATTGGGACAGTGCACAACCTGCACAGCTGGACACAGGAGCTCGCTCTGTTTCTCAGATCCACAAAGTCCCTGGCCCTTCATCCATTTTTTTCCAGTTGCCCAGATCTTGTTATTGTCTTTTTACCTTTTCCCTGGCCATGTTGGTCTACACCTTACAAAATCCCTTTGCTATAGTTTATGTGGGGTTTTAGGAGAGGCTGGAAGTAGTTTCATATGTTCAGTCTACTCGTTTCCCTCAGCACTCTCCTAAAGCATCACTTTTACAAGGAGAAATAGATATAATTAAAATTATATGCACGAGAACTGGGAACCCATTTCACTTCATGAGACTGTATTCTAGTCTCAGCTATATAACTACACATGTTACTTTGTCTAAGTCACTCTGTCCTCTAGGGCTAAAGTTTCGTTGTCTATAAAATGAGTCTGGACTGGGTATCTCAGAGTCCTTTCCAGTTGTTACAGTTTGTACCTGCATATGTTGATGTCACCCTAGCACGGTGCTGCTATACGCTGCTTTCGCAATGAATATTTACTAGAACTCCCACTGAGGAACAAAGTTATAAGCCTTTCTTTTTGCACAACCCTCCAAATTATTGTTTGTTCTTGAAAACAGTCTTTTCTTAATACAAAAGGGTCTGTTTGTTGTATATTTAATACAAGTATATACTAAATGGGAGAATTCACTATTTGAGGTGTAGTGAAAGCTGAATTATTCTTATTCCTGGAGATAAAAAATGAGGGTTATATTATAGAGATATAATCTCTATTTTTTTTTTCCCACAATGGTCCATGAACTAATTCAGCTCATGAGCAGCCAAAATTTTCAGCTCACAGTTATACTGTCAGTCAACCAAGGAGCTCATCATGGAGTGGTTCTATGCCTTTCATAAATATCTAGTTAGAAGAAAAACTAAAGGCGGCCCACATGAAGGGCTGATTAGTCAGAGTTCTATAAAGACAGCTCCATGTACCTGCACTGGCAGGTTCTCACCTTCACTCCTGGCTTTTCAAGCCACTGGCCTCAGCAGATTCTATGGACTCATTCTCACTGTGGTGTTTTCTAAGTTGGACCTTGTGAATCGAAAGAAAGAAAGGCCATGGGGACTGATGGAACTATGGCTGCTGAATTCATGATGCTAGTTTGGAAACTGACCGTCCCGCACAGCTCCAGGCAAAGATGAATTCGAATCAATGAAATCAGATACTTGCCAAAAAGTGGTTCAGTTTTTACGATGTAGCATTGCATCAAGCATAGCATCTAATCATTTTCCATTTCAAAACTTAAAAAAAAAATGATCTGAAGACATTTGAAGTTATTTTTTTACTCTGTCCTGTGTTTTTAATTGAACTTCGTTTGCTCCATAATTTTTAAAAGCAGGGCTTTAACTTTTAATTAAGGCAGATGTTTTACTTTGAGGCCACAATAATACAAATGAAACCCACTCTCACTAAAACATTTAGAAGGTTCTCTGTAGGTGGTACTAATTGGGGAGTGTGAAGTAGCTATTAACAATATAAATGTTCACCGAATGTTACCTCCTTCCCTGCAAAAGCTGATATAAAAGGAATGCAGAAATAACACTGGCCTTTACTGAATCCTCACAACAACCCTTTGATGTAGGTATCTTGACTCCTGTTTTACAGATGAAAAAAAAAATACTCACAGTCCACTGGATGCAGTACTATTATACCTACTTGACATACTTTCTTCTCCTGGTTTTCATGCATTGTAAAGACATGGAGAGAACGGAAACAGAGAGTGATAGGATCCACTTAATATTTTAAAAGTTCACTCTTGCTGTTAAGTGAAGAACAGATCAGTAGGACAAAGGGTGGAGGGAATCTGGGGGGAACCACTGCAGCCAAAAAGATGAAATGTGATGATGGCTCAGTACGGCAGCAGGGATGCAGCTAAGGAAACACACTGAAGAAATATTTTAGAAGGAGGATATACAGAAAGGTGATGGGCTGGGCAAGGGCAGCAAGAGAGGAGAAAGTAGAGGATGACCCCCACATTTCTTGAGCAATACAGGTACCATTTACTGGGCAGGAGGAACTGGAAGATGAACTGGTGGGGAGAGATCAAGAGTTCAGTTGTGGGCACCTGGGTGGCTCAGTCGTTAAGCAGCTGCCTTCAGCTCAGGTCATGATCCGGGGGTCCTGGGATCGAGCCCCGTGTCGGGCTCTCTGCTCAGCGGGAAGCCTGCTTCTCCCTCTCCCACTCCCCCTGCTTGTGTTCCTGCTCTCGCTATCTCTCTCTCTCTCTGTCAAATAAATAAAAAAATCTTAAAAAAAAAAAAAGTTCAGTTGTGCGTGCGCCATGTTTGAGACGCCCGTGAGACACGCAAAGGGAGATGTGGGGTCGGCAGCTAGATACTGGAGTCTGGAGGACAATACATGAAGTGAGAGGCTTCAGCAGTTTGAAACCAGGAGAGTAGATGAGGTGTTTTCAGCAAAAGATTATAGAGAAAACACCAGGGGCAGAGCTCCACAGAACACCGAAACCTACTGCCAAAGACTCAAACTCATGCCGCCAACATGATTTGTCTGGCCTGCACCATGTTTTCTTTTAAAGTATGAATTAGTTACCAATATTTAAATGTCAGGATATTTTACGTACACATTTAGATTTGAAATTTGTCTTGGAAAAAGAAATATCTGGCAATATATGCCCAATTCCCAGGATGAAATCATTGAGGGGAACAGAGTAAGGGCTGCCCTGAGTAGCTCAAGGCAAAGAGGCTCTGGGTCCCCACAGCTGTCCAACAGTCTGCTGCCCTGGTTCGTGGTACTTGGCCCACGTAGATAATATCAATTGAAACCTCATATTTAGGGGGAGGGCAGAAGAACACCAGAGGAGGGCAAGCCCCAAAAGAGCCTGAAAATGGCCAGAGAATACTGTGCCATTGATTCATTTCCTTCTTTGCTTTTAAACATACTCGGTTTTACCTTCTTTATAGGCACTGACTCACAATTAACAATCCATACCCAAGGAAATGAAGTACTGTGAGTATTACTGATTTGGTTGGGTGGGTTTTAAGGCTAACCCTGTCATCTAATTCACAGTCTTGAGTGTCTTTATCACAGCATTAATGGGCATCTGATGAGATGGTGGGCAGAAAATACTCCATTTTAAATGGAGCTTTGTAACCTATTTTCTTGACCCATTACCTACTGCTTTCATACATTTCCATACTTAATTGTAAGTAAAATCCAGCAGTAGCCTCAGCGTGGTTAACCAAAAAATTCTTAGTGTTGGGATTTATTCCATTTAATCCATAAATTATTAATATCTTTGGTTTATCTCTTTCTTAATATATAAGAAAGTTACCTAAAGACTCAGTTTCCCTTTGTGAAATGGGCATGGCAGTTGTAGTTCTGCTGTGGTATAAAGTGTGCCCGGATGACCAAGTTCCCTCCTGAGAATAGAAGACCCTGAGATCTGCCTCATCCAGTGTTGGGCATACCTGGCCCATCCCTGGCACTTCCCTGGCCCTTGTCAACATTCCCATTTCAGAATCCCACCATGCTCCTTCAGAAATAGGCACTTGGCAGATGTCTGTAGCACTGAAATTGAACTGAAGTTCCTCTCTGGCCATGTAGGGCTCAAGTTTTGTTATTTTATTAGCTAATAACAATCTTAATGCTTATTGAGTACTTGGTACATACCCGGGATTACACTAAGTATTTAAACAGATTGTCTAATTTAATATTCAAAATCAACCTATGATATAGTATTATTTCTAGTTTCGGGGCACCTGGGTGGCTCAGTTGGTTAAGCGACTGCCTTCGGCTCAGGTCATGGTCCTGGAGTACCGGGATCGAGTCCCGCATCGGGCTCCCTGCTCAGGGGGGAGTCTGCTTCTCCCTCTGACCCTCCCCCCTCTCATGTACTCGCTCTCTCTCATTCTCTCTCTCTCAAATAAATAAATAAAATCTTAAAAAAAAAAAAGAAAAGTTAAAAACCTCCGGAGCTTACACTCCAAGTAAGACTTGGAAGTAGAATTTGAACCTAGATCGGACTCCAGGGTCCATGAACTTGACCGTATCTATACTTTTGAGGTGAGATTCTTAACCTGAGGATTAGCGGACTTGCAGGGGCATCCAGGTACCTAAAATTCCATACGTGCTTATATGCTTATATGGATATATACATTTTTCTGGTAAGAGGATTGTTTTCACTAGATTCTCGCAGAACCACAAAAAGGCTAAGAACCATTCACTGAAGAGATTTCGCACCCTGGGTGACTTGGAGGACACACTGCTGTATGCAATAAGAGTGGCTTGCCTTTCTTTTTAATGTATTTTTTGTTTTACATTTCACTGACTATCTGTTCTATTAATTTGACATGACACTTTTCATATGAAGTCACTGCTTTCCTACTTGATTCTTTATGGTGGTTATTCAAAGCTAAAGCAGAGGGCGCCTGGGTGGCCCAGATGGTTAAGCGTCTGCCTTCGGCTCAGGTCATGATCCCAGGGTCCTGGGATCGAGTCCCGCATCGGGCTCCCTGCTCCTTGGGAGCCTGCTTCTCCCTCTGCCTCTCTCTCTCTCTCTCTCTCTCTGTCTCTCATGAATAAATAAATAAAATCCTAAAAAAAAAAAAAAAAGCTAAAGCAGAAAATTATCCCTCCCAGAATGAGCTTTGATATTTGCTGCCTGTCTTCCGAAAGAAGGTACAGAACAGCTGCAGGCTGGAGTAAGTCCTCCTCTGTTAAGAATTAACAAACCCTGCCCTCAGAGTAAGTGTTCTCTGTGCTCAGAGAAAGTAAGATGGTGATGAATATAATCCCCCAGGTGTCCTGATTCTCCAGGAGGTCTGGTGTTACATGCTGGGAGCTGCTCTGCATCACATAAAAGCTTATTTTTTCCCATGTACTTGAAAAATAAGGTTTCAAAGAAAAATGGCACCCTTCCGTCCACTGCTACCAATGTTTCTCTTCTTGAAAATAAGACATCATTCCCAATCACCCCTGTATGATGCAAGGGCACCATAGGAGGGGGGCTCAACCAGACTGGCTGGCTTACAACATTATCTTTTCATCTCTTCCCAGAAGTGAGCTTTCTTGAGGCTGGGGCACTGCCTACGTACTCCCTGTCATAATCTTAGTGGGTAAGTTAATCCGACTTCAGATGCAGTGTTTTCAATAAGGAAACAGGTTCCTTTCGCAGGGATTCCTTGCCTTATCTCTTTTGCCTAACAAGAATTTCTGAGGAGATAAACTTCTGATTTGGTTTAAATTTTCCCTCTCAGGAGGGGCTTCTGTTGTGAGAACGGCAGGCCTGAGGGCCACTTTCCTCAGAGGCTGGGCAATAATATTAATAACGACAGCTCCAATGTATTGTCTCCTTCCTACATGCCTCACAGTGACATTCTGAAGTAGGTGCCCAACGACTGCTACACATTTTACAGGTGAAGCCAACTTGTCCAAAATCAAGTGCACAGAAAGGGGGCAGAAATGGAATCCTCACCCGAGCCCATGATATTGACAACCATGCCATTCTGGAACGGCAGAGCTGCCGGATTTTTATGTGACGGCTAAGCTGTTCTTACAGACAACACTTGGCCACCTTTGGGAACTAAGCATCCCAGGGCTACAATATAAGTTTATCCATCTGGCTAAGTGACTTCGAAATTGTTCAGATACAATCAGCGCTTTTGCCTTTTTAAGATCTTGCTCCATAATGATATAAATATATGCATGTTGAGATCAAATCAGAAAAGTCCTTTCTTCCCTCTCAGATGGGAAGGTTTAAAGCATTATTTCCTTTTTAAAGATTTTATTTATTTATTTGACAGAGACAGAGAGAGACACAGCGAGAGAGGGAACACAAACAGGGGGAGTGGGAGAGGGAGAAGCAGGCTTCCTGCGGAGCAGGGAGCACGATGTGGGGCTCAATCCCAGGACCCCGGGATCATGACCTGAGCCGAAGGCAGATGCTTAACGACTGAGCCACCCAGGCGCCCCTAAAGCATTATTTTTATGTGGACTTGGTGAGGGAGAATTCCCAGGAAGCATAAGCTTCGTATATAAATACGAAGTAAGATCACATCACTATGATTTCACTTTGCTTTTATCTCATCATCACTGGTTTTCTTTCCTTGTGACACTTCACCCAGGAGCGAAATGATTTCGTCCAGTTGCTCAAACTCCTTATGGATTTCATTAACAGTTCATTCATTGAGTAATTCCTCACTAAGTGCCAAAAGAAGGGACAATGTGACTTGCGATAGTTTTATATTAGTTTGTGCAGGAAGGGATGCAAAACCTAGTGAACATTTATTAACATTATTAATAGCTATTTTACAATTCCCAACTAGTAATACCTACAGAAAACCTTAAGCATTAAGCGCAGTATCTGATATATGGAAGGCTCTCAATAAATGTGAATTGGAATGAAAAAAAGTAAAAAAAAGGGCAAGCTGCTAGATAGATTTAGAGAGAGAGGCAAATATACAGACTTACCCATTTTTACAGTTGTATAAAATTATCTATAGACTTCATTTATTCATTCATTAATTTATTTAATCACTCTTTTATTCAATGGGTATTTACTGAACACTTCATTAGGTAGGCACCCATACTGGAGATGAGCTGTGGAGGAAATAAAGATGAACTAAAACAGACTCTACCTTTAAGTTGAATTTGATCTAGTAAAAGAGATCAGACTACCTACATAAGTTTAATCCAAGGTGATATATGCTAAAGGTGGGTGGTACAAATAAAATGCTCAAGAAACAGAGGGGTGGGGAGAATTTTGCCTCCAACTGGGTAACCAAAGGGGTTCATGAAGTAGGTCACAGGTAAACCAGTGGTGAGATCTAACTGGTACTGGGAAGTATGGGGAGGAGGGAAAATGGTATTCCTTTCAGGGGAACCAGCATGACTAGGTGTCATCGTGTCAAGGCATGTGGATTGGACTGTAGCTTCGGATACGGACAATGATGAGCTATATGCCAGAAGTAGCTTGTAGGTACTCTGCGCCCCTCCTGCCCTCTCCTGGTTCATGGGGAGCTAGAAGGCTGGGCACTGCATTTCCCAGACTCCTTTGCCCGCTGGCTTATGTGAGGTTCTCCCAAGGAGATTGGAAGGCAGGAGGAGGAGGGAAGCTACCACACTTCTCGTTCGGGTTGTGGGTTCCAGAACTGTTGGGAGCGGTTTCAGCAGAATCAGAATGGGGAGGGATGTGAGTTCCTAGTTAGCCTCAACGCTGGTGGCTTCCCCAGCAGAAGCAAGACAGCTCTGACAACATCAGAATAGTGGATGCACACTCAGGAGCTCTCGGTAACACCACTGGATAAACTTTTATTTATATTTTTTGTAAATCAACTTTATTGAAGCATAATTCACCTACAATAAATTGCATCTGTTTCAAGTGTATAATTTGGGGCACCTGGCTGGGTCAGTCAGTAGAGTGTGTCACTCTGGATCTCAGGGTCATGAGTTTGAGCCCCATGTTATTTTTTTTTTAAGATTTTATTTATTTATTTATTTGACAGACACAGTGAGAGAGGGAACACAAGCAGGGGGAGTGGGAGAGGGAGAAGCAGGCTTCCCGCTGAGAAGGGAGCCCGATGCGGGGCTCGATCCCAGGACCCTGGGATCATGACCTGAGCCGAAGGCAGACACCTAACGACTGAGCCACCCAGACGCCCCTGAGCCCCATGTTATACGTTGAGCCTATTTGAAATTAAAAAAAGATAGTGTGTAAGATGAGCTTTGATGGATGTATATATCTGTGCAGCCACCATTATGATCATGGCTCTAGTTTAAGGTGCATTTTCTATAATGTCATTTCATAGCACGCACTCTCTGGTGTCTGGTTTCTTTCACTCAGTACACTCATTTTGAGATCTGTCCATGATGTTGCAGGTATCAATAGGTCATTTCTTTTTATTGCTGGAAAGTATTCCATTGGACGGATGTATCACAGTTTGCTCGTCTATTCACAAGCTGACCAACACTGAGTTATTTCCAGTGTTTGGCTGTTGTGAATCAAGCTGCTATGAACATTGGTGTGCAAGTCTTTTTGAGGGCATACATTTTTAAAAAAATGTTTTATTTAAACTCAATTAGCCAACATACAGCACATCATTAGTTTCAGATGTAGTGTTCAATAATTTATCAGTTGCATATAACACCCAGTGCTCATCATATCACATGCCCTCCTTAATGCCCATCAACCGGTTACACCATCCCCCCATCATCCACCCCTCCAGCAACCCTGTTTGTTTCCTTTAGTTAGGAGTCTCTCATGGTTTTTCTCCCTCTCTGATGACTTCCTATTCAGTATTCCCTCCCTTCCCCTATGATTCTCTGTGCTGTTTCTTATATTCTTAAATATTTTTTTTTTAAGATTTTATTTATTTATTTGAGACAGAGAGAATGAAAGACAGAGAGCATGAGAGGGAGGAGGGTCAGAGGGAGAAGAAGACTCCCTGCCGAGCAGGGAGCCCGATGCGGGACTCGATCCCGGGACTCCAGGATCATGACCTGAGCCGAAGGCAGTCGCTTAACCAACTGAGCCACCCAGGCGCCCTGTTTCTTATATTCTACATATGAGTGAAAGAGGGCATAAATTTTCATTTCTCTTCAGTAAATACCTAGACGTGCACTGCTGGGTCCATATGGTAGGTATATGTAAACTATATAAAAAGTGGCCAAACTGTGTGTGTGTCAAAAGACAAATTAAATTCACTCTCAAAACAATTTTCAAATATACAGTACCATATTGTCAACTATATGTACATTGTTGTGCAACAGATCCCCAGAACCCTCTTCCTCTAGTCCTCCCCAACCTCTCTTCTTTTTTTTTTTTTTAAGATTTTATTTATTTATTTGAGAGAGAGAGCATAAGCAGGGGAGAGGGGCAGAGGAAAAAGGAGAAACAGACATCCCGCTGAGCAGGGAGCCTGATGTGGGGCTGCATCCCAGGACCTTGAGATTGTGACTGGAGCCAAAGACGGACACTTAACTGACTGAGCCACCCAGGCGCCCCTTCTCTCCTCTTTCTAAAAATAAATAAATCTTTTTTAAAAACGCCATTGAGATCTTGATAGGGATTGCATTAGACCTGCAGATTACTTTGGGTAGTATGAACATTTTATCATATTAAAAGTCTTCTAATCATGACTATGGGATATTTTCCCATTTATTTGTGACTTTTAAATCTCTTTTGGAAGTATTTTTGTTTGTTTGTTTTAGAAAGGGAGTAAGGGGGTGGGCAGAGGGAGAGAATTTTAAGCAGGCTCCATGCACAGCGCAGAGCCTGACACAGGGCTCGACCTTACAACCCTGAGGTCATGACCTGAGCTGGAATCAAGAGTCAGATGCTTAACTGACTGGGCCACCAGGTGCCCCCTTTAGGCAATGTTTTATAGTTTTTAGTATACAAGTCTTTCATCTCCTTAGTTACATTTATTTCTAAATACTTTACTCTTTTTGGTGTTACTGTAAATTAGATTATTTTCTTAATTTCCTTTTCAGGTTATTCATTGTAAGTGTTATAGAAAAGCAATTGTTTTTGTGTGTTGATTTTGTATTCTGCAACTTTGCTGAATTCATTTATTAGTGCTAACAGGGATTTTTTTAATTGAATCTTTGGGATTTTCTACATATTAGATCATGTCATCTTCAAACATAGATATCTGACTTTTTCTCTTCTAGTGTGATGCTTTCTGTTTTTTTCTTGCTTAACTGCTCTGACTAGGACTTCTAGTACTTTGTCAAATAGAAGCGGCGAGAGTAAGCATCCTTGCCTTGTTCCTGATCTTAGAGAGAAAGCTTTTAGTTTTTCACTGCTGAGTATGACATTTGCTGTGGGCTTTTCATATGTGACTTTTAATACACTGAGGTAATTTCCTTCTATTTCTCGTTTGTTGAGTGTTTTTATCACAAAAGTGTGTAGAATTCTATCAGATGTTTTTTCTGCATCAAGATGATCCTGTTATTTTTATCCTTTGTGCTATTAATGTGGTGAATCACATGTTGGGATCTACGATCCATTTTAAGTTAATTTTTTAAAAGATTTTATTTATATTTTGACAGAGAGATAGACAGCGAGAGGGGGAACACAAGTAGGGGGAGTGGGAGAGGCAGAAGCAGGCTCCCTGCTGAGCAGAGAGCCCGATGCGGGGCTTGATCCCGGGACCCTGGGATCATGACCTTGAGCCAAAGGCAGATGCCCAATGACTGAGCCACCCAGGTGCCCCATTTTATGTTAATTTTAGGTATGGTGCAAGGTAAAGCTTGGCGTTCATTTTTACTCAAGATTTTTTGTGATCAATTTCTTATATTAAATTCCCCTCTTTTTAAATACCAAGAGTGATTTCCATTTTCCTGACTGGTCTCACTGATTACAGTGATGAGGTTGGAAGGATAGGCTGTACGAAAATGAACAGGAATTTGAATGCCAGGCTAACATGTCATGAACTTTTTTTTAACATCCATGGGTTTTATTACGTTGTGCATAAGAAATACTTGCTTAGATAAACTGCTGAAAAATAAAGTCTCAGTTTCTCTCTCATAATAATAATATAATAATTTTTTTGTAGACTGTAATGAGATTTGGTACATTTAGGTATAGATACACATATGCATGCGTGCGCGCGCACACACGGTGTTTTGCGTCACTGTGTCTGACACGTGCTATGCCAGATGATGCACTGCTATTATTGTATTTAATAAATTTAATCAGAACCTACTTTAGTCCTTTCCCATAAGACTCTTGCCTGCTTCCTCCTTTGCCCATTAATGTGCTGGAAGCCAATGGGTACCCTACTGTTTCTGTAATGTTCTATTTCCTCAGTGTTATTGGATGTAGGCTGATGCATCAACATTTCATCAAGAGCTCATTTGCCCTGTGATAGCCCCATCCCTCCTGCTTGTAAAAGTGTCACCCTGTCACAAGATAGCCTAACACAAGAGTCATAAGAAACTAGAGAACAGGGCTCTGAGGGAAACACAAAGTCTAGTTTAAAGGTCAAGCGGCAGAACATAGCAAAGTCGGAAATCTTTCACTTCGCTCTGGAATGGATTGGGGAAGGCAGAAGTAGGGACATGGTTTCTTACACATACCTTTCTGAAAGGAAGAAGCATTTTAAATAGGGACTCTGCTGAAATATAAGTCCTTAAGAAGAGCATAAGCAAACTGTAAGGTAATAAATAGTTCAGTGCTGGAGAGCAGACATTGCCAAGAGCACATTTGGGTCTCTGTATGCAGGCATCATTTTACATCAATCTGTTCTACCACCACCATCAATTTAAAGTTTTTTTTAATTAAGATTTTATTTATTTATTTGACAGAGAGAGAGATAGCGAGAGCAGGAACACAAGTAGGGGGAGTGGGCGAGGGAGAAGCAGGCTTCCCGCTGAGCAGGGAGCCCGACACGGGGCTCGATCCCAGGACCCTGGGATCATGACCTGAGCCGAAGGCAGATGCTTAACTGACTGAGCCACCCAGGCGCCCCTCAATTTAAAGTTTTTACTATGGTTGTCATTTCTGACCATTCTGACCATCTGCCCCATAAAGCACATGGAGAAGCTTGCTTTATAAAACTTCAAGACTGCAAGTCATTTGTTTAGAGAAACCCCTGGTTGCCTCTACCTCCTCCAACAAATACAGCATAATTCACCTTTAGCTGGTGTGAGAATAGGTTATGATCTGGTGTTTCGGGGCAGAAGGGGAGGACTCTAAGCGGTCACACAAATAAGCCCTCAAAAACTGTTAGATTCATCTTAGCTAAAGAAAAGAGGCCTGATGTTTTGACCCAGACCATGAGTTGATATCCCCAAAATAAATTACCCAAATTCACAGTAATTGGGATGGATATGCCTTCCTGGAAAACCTAATGGATTCTATCTAGAGCACATAATAGCAAGAGCAGTCATCCAGTCATACATTATAAGATGATAACCTAACCCATTCCTCTGGCTCACAGAATGCAATTTCTAGTTCCTTGTGCTTAAGGCAGAAACCAGAATTTTAATCAATATTTGGCCATGCAATGGGAATTCCTTGCCATGAGTTTAGGGTAAAAATAAAGGAGATGCAAATGATGTAATGTGATATAATGATTTATTAGAAAGATATTTTTGATTATTCAGATGACCAAAATCTATTTCTCAGATATATCTGATCTTCATCCACAGTTTCTGAAAACACTTCAGAGCCATAAAGGTGAAATGGGTGTCTTGTTATTAATGAAGGTGGCTTCTGAACCTCATCCAAGGCAGGAGGTCCAACCATGTGATTAGAGAGTTGGAACGTTCAGTCCCACCCCGACCTCCAGGGACAGGAGAGGGGCTGGAGGGTTGAATCAGCCAATGACTTAGTCATGACTATGTAATGAAGCCTTCATAAAGACCCAAGAGGACACCTTTTTGGACCCCTTTTTTCTAAGAGCTTCCACACTTGGGGAACCAGAATGCTTCAGAGCCAGGCACTAAGCTCCATGAGGATAGAGGCTCCTTTGTTTGGGACCTTGCCATAGGTATCTCTTCCTCTGGTTGTTCATTCATATCCTTTAATAAACTTTATCATATCCTTTAATAAACTGGTAAATATAAGTGTTTCCCTGAGTTCTATGAGCTGTTTAGCAAATTTTTAAAAAAGATTTATTTATTTGAGAGAGAGAGAGAGAGAGAGAGAGAGAGAGGGAGAGAGCGCACGCGCACAAGCAGGAGGGCCAGAGGGAGAGAGAATCTCAAGCGGACTTTGCACTGAGTGCAGAGACAGACGCGGGGCTTCATCTCACAACCCTGAGATCAGGACCTGAGCCAAAACCAAGAGTTGGAGGCTTCACCAACTATGCCACCCAGGTGCCCCTGTTCTAGCAAATTAATTGAACCTAAGGAGGAGGTTGTTGGAACAAAAAATCTGTAGCTGGTCAGTCAGAAGCACAAGGAAGCAGCCTGGGCTTGTGACTGGCATCCTAAGTGGTGGTGGTGGGGGGTGAAGTCCTGTGGGACTGAAGCCTTAACCTGGGGAATCTGATGCTATGTCCACATAGATGGGGTCACAATTGAGTTGAACCCTCGGACATGCTGCTGGTGTCTCAGAATTGCTTGGTGCTGCTATGTGTGGAATTTCCACCCTCCAACTGGAACTGGATCAGGGAACATTAGAGAGGCAAGCTGATCAACCAGGGAAGGGAGCATGACGGGAAAAGGGAATGAAGTCGGGGTGGGGGGGGTGGGGAGTGGATAGTAAGCTGAGTCAGACATTTGCCCTCCACTCTGCCCCTTGGGAAGAGAAACCACTGCTCTTCTACTCTCTTGGGTCTTCTTTGTTTCATAACCAAGCAGATAAAGCCAGAAGAGCCTTAGAGTTTACTTATCACTCACTCATTCAATCCAATAAGATAATGGATAGAAAACATTTAGCCTAGTTTCTGGTTCAGAAAAACTATTTAATAAAATGTAGGTTTTGATGGTGGTACTATAAAGCTGGAGCTGCTATTCATGTTGTTTGCAGGTAGATGAACCTATCTCACCCACTTCTAAGTGAGGAGGCAGACAAGGAACCCATAGTTGCATGCTGGTTGAATGGTACAATGCTTAGTATTACGTCAGTGTGGAGATCAGGTGTTCTAATTTTTTTTTTTTTAAGATTTTTTTTTAAGGTTTTTATTTATTTGTCAGAGAGAGGGAGAGAGAGAACACACACAAGCAGGGGGAGCGGCAGGCAGAGGGAGAAGCAGGTTCCCCGCCAAGCAGGGAGCCGGATGCAGACTAGATCCCAGGACGCTGAGATCATGACCTGAGCTGAAGGCAGACGCTTAACCGACTGAGCCAGCCAGGCATCCCGTGTTCTAACTTCTTAAACAGCTCTTTCCAACTGTTTATTTCCCTTTTACAAGCACATTCTCAAACTTAAAAGAAGAAAGCCATCCTCCCTTTTGATAAACATACAAATCTTATCCCTCCCCACGAAAGTTTTGATACCTTCAACCCCCCTCCCCCCCGCCCCCATCACTTTGCCCTGGAGAATCACTGCTATTTTTCTTGAATCCCCACCAGGCAGGAAGATTTTGTTGAACTTTGAAGTGAGTATTTAAAAAAATGATTTGCATTTTGGTGTTTTCCAGATACAGAATTAAATCATTACTTTATGGGATATTTTTCTAGATTCACTATCCCTTACCACTAATCATTGGTTAAAAGGTTGAAATCCCTAAATGCTTTATCTGGGTTTGGTACCTCTTTAAAAATCTCATGGTACCTTGAAGCAGATTTTCTTGGTGGGGGTAAGGGGGATGGGGACAGACACTAAAAAGAAGTTACAAAAGTGCAGCAGTAATATAGTAACCTAAGCTGCTATGTCTCCATCACCAAGCACTGATACTGATTTTCAGATGTCTGTCCAGCGTCACCTCCTCAGAGAAGCTGTCCTTGTCTGTATGACCTAATAGCTCCTAATCACTCTCTAATGCCTTACCTGGCCTTATTTTAATTTTTGATAGTCCCATCTTAATATTCTATTCTATTCATTATGTTCTTCTGTCTTGTTCAATACAATGTAATCCCCATGAAGTCAGAGACCGCATCACCACAAGATTCCCCAGCACAGAAAAAAGGGTCTGAGTTATACCAGGCTGTGAATAAATATTCATTTTGTAAATCATGTTATATTTCAGTAAAAGCAGAAATAACAAAATCATGTTTGTTCCCTTTGTACCTCATTTCTAGTTTTATACTCCCAGCAAAGCAACCACTAATACAACCTGACATGAGTCTTTACAGTACATTTTATACAAATGTGTGTGTGTGTGTGTGTGTGTGTGTGCCTGCGCATGCATCTGTGCAGGTAAGAAATAAATCTATGAACAAATTAAGTGCTATTCTGTGTAAGCATTAAATTTTTTACACAAATGAAAGCTTGCTGTGTATGTTATTTTTCAACTTATTTTTTTTCTTAATCTTGTTTTTCAGATTTAATCATATTCTGTATTTAATTCTTTTTAAATGCTGTTAAAGGGGCGCCTGGGTGGCTCAATCGGTTAAGCCTCTGCTTTGGCTCAGGTCATGATTCCAGGGTCCTGGGATCAAGTCCCACATTGGGCTCCTTACTTTGCGGGAAGCCTGCTTCTCCCTCTCCCTCTGCCTGCATTTCTGCCTACTTGGGATCTCTCTCTCTGTCAAATAAATAAATAAAACCTTAAAAAAAAATGCTGTTTAAGAGTCCATCTAAAAATATGCTATATTTTATTTGTCTTTCTAAAATGGAAAACATTTAGATTATTTATAATTTTTTTTTTAAGATTTTCTTTATTTGACAGAAAGAGACACAGCGAGAGAGGGAACACAAGCAGGGGGAGTGGGAGAGGGAGAAGCAGGCTTCCCGCTGAGCAGGGAGCCCGATGCGGGGCTCGATCCCAGGACCCCGGGACCATGACCTGAGCCGAGGGCAGACGCTTAACAACTGAGCCACCCAGGTGCCCCTAGATTTTTAATTTTTTTTTTAAGATTTTATTTATTTATTTTGACAGAGAGAGAGAGACAGCGAGAGAGGGAACACAAGCAGGGGAAGTGGGAGAGGGAGAAGCAGGCTTCCCGCGGAGCAGGGAGCCCGATGCGGGGCTCGATCCCAGGACCCCGGGATCATAACCTGAGCTGAAGGCAGACGCTTAATGACTGAGCCACCCAGGTGCCCCCAGGTGCCCCTAGATTATTTATAATTTCTATCATAACAATTTTTCCTTGTATGTATCTTCTAGCACGTTCTCCATAAATATTAGTTTCCTTTTCCTTTCCTTTTCAGAGTAAGAATACATGATCACTTTCTTCTCCAGGGAAGGGGCATTTTAAGGAGTTTTATATAGCTCCGAGGTGCTATAATTTCTTTTGGCTTCTAGAAAATAAACATTAGAAGAATAAAAGAAATGAAGAAGTGTAAATGACCACTTTTAATTGCTGGTCCCAAAAAAGATTGATTATAATAGCTGGTCACCTGCCCATATCTATCACTGTATTCCATGATTATGACAAGGGTCAATGAGGATGGAAGGTGAGGGTGGGTAAAAGCCCTGGTAGAAAATGGTAGATTTGGCCCAGAATCGTTCTAACACCCTTTTTCACAATTATAACCATTATTGTTCTGTCATCATCATCATCATCAACATCATTCATTATTTGCTTTCGTTTATAATGTTCTGTCAAAGATTTGAGTTCATTTGAAAGCAGGCTGCCTGAATCTCAGAAAGGCTAAGTTACTCTCTCCCGAAATGCCAGTAAGTGACTGAGCTAGGACTTGAACTCAGCTCTCCTGTTCTTGCCTGGGTGGTTTTATGGTGCTTTGTGCTTTGTTAGCAGTCCTAAGGGGTCTACTGTGGGAGGAACCTGGGGCGCTGAGTGTGGTGCATGAGGATGGTGATGATGATGGAGGTGATGACAGTAACTGGCACAAGGAGAGCCCAGACTGTTCTTTCCACACCCATCCTCCCCCCGCCCCAGCATCTAGTGCAGCAATATTCAGAGGCAGATGACTAGTTAATAGGGTAATGGTTCTTTGCTGAAACCATTTGTTAAACCCTCTCATTTACTTTACTAATCTGATCTTCATTTCCTTTGCTCATCTGATCTTTATTTCCTGGAAAGCCAAAACAAAACAAAACAAGCACCTAGTAGCTACAATGAACTTCATCAAATGCCTCTTCCTAAGATGATATAGGAAGGAGGGAGGTCGACCAGTACTTCACTAGACTCTCCACTGGGTACTTTTCATTTTTCATTAGCCCCCACAAAACCAAACAGTTTAAGTTTACCTCTTTACTACATTTGGAATTGTCCTACATTTGCACTGGGTTTGAAAATGGGTTTTGCTAGTAAAAACAAATAAAAAGAAGGGTGTGCCCAATTCTAGCCTTCTACACAATGGCAGTTTGCATCCTGCTAACTTGGTCTCTAGTAAGTGGGGTAGGGACTCTTGAGTGATTTTTCTTCTTGACTCCTGCAGGTTCCTTCCCACTGGGAAGGGTGTGGCCATAGGTCAGAGGGCAGGGCTGCCCACCATGATGCCTCCACTCCTTTTCTGCCAAGTTCCTGTAAGCCACAATATCCCTGACACCTGATAAATAGCACTGTCTTATGTCATTATTTAAATATTCCACCCATGCATGTATTTTTCTCTTAACTAGAGCAGACTGTTAGCTCTCAGAGGGCAGGGGTTTATTTCAAATAGACATGGCCAAACCTCCATCCCCAATGCTATATAAATAAATGAAATATAATGGTTGCCACCTGCACGCATTACATAAAAGAATGGGAAGATCTGAATAAATCATGTTGGTTTTAAAAAGGCTAAAATATTGGGGAGGGAGACTCCTACTCTTCTTCTTCTTCTTCTTCTTTTTTTTTAAGTAGGCTCCATGGAACCCAGCTTGGGAGTTGAACTCATGGCTCTAAGATCAAGACCTGAGCTCAGATCAAGAGCTGGGCGCTTGGGGTGCCTGGGTGGCTCAGTCGGTTAAGCGTGTGACTTTGGCTCAGGTCATAGTCCTGGGGTCCTAGGATCGAGCCCCACATTGGGCTCCCTGCTCAGAGGGGAGCCTACTTCTCCCTGTGCCCTTCCCCCTGCTTGTGCTCTCTCTCTGTCAAATAAATAAATAAAATCTTAAAAAAAGAAGAGCTGGACGCTTAATCAACTGAGACACCAAGGCACCCCCTGGCCATCTTTCTAATAAATATTCCCAAGTTTTCATTGATAAGAATTACAACTATGGATCAAAAAATTTTTTTAAAGATTTTATTTATTTATTCATGAGAGACAGAGAGAGAGAGAGAGAAGCAGAGGGAGAAGCAGGCTCCCAGCTGAGCAGGGAGCCCGATGCAGGACTTGATTCCAGGACCCTGGGATCATGATCTGAGCCGAAGGCAGATGCTTAACCATCTGAGCCACCCAGGTGCCCCAACTATGGATCAAATTTAAAAAACCACTGAGACTATGCCCAACCGACTGAGCCACCCAGGTGCCCCAAGACTCCTACTCTTCTAATTTCAGTGCTGCATGGAGAATGTTACATTAGGGCATCAAGCAGGCCCATAGAATAATCTAAGAAAAACAGATCTAGACTACACGGTAAGTGAGGTCAGTGTTTCCTTAATTTATGGGCCAGGAATCTTACTCCTGCTCTTCCCATCCCCTTCACCTTAGTAGGTATCTTCTAAGAACATTTTCTAGTTTTTCGTTTCTCTTTTAATGGTTTCAGAGTTGTGCTCAGCACCTCTCTGAGAAGAGCCGCCTGTGTGGAATTCTGTGGCTGATGTGGGTGGGGGCGTGGTTAAGCCAGCTGTTCTGCCAGAGGCTTGTTAAACTTAAAATGAAGAGATGAGAACTCAAAAGGTACCATTTCTAGATGGACCATCATGGGGGTGAGCATATCTATGATAAACACAGAACTAGGAAAATGACTTAAAACCCAGCAATTTTCTAATATCAAGGATGGAAAATCGAAAACAGAAGAATTTCATCCTAATATCCTTGAATATGTGTTCAAAAGGCCAAATCCCCTGAACGAGCCCATCGGGAGTTTGTGGAATTTAATGTGGGGGTTAAGGTCTTAGCATTTCTTGCACCAGCCCTAGAGTGATCATTCCCCCTCTCTCTGTAAACTAATGAAAGCTACATAAATCCCTTATGTAGACAAAGCCTTTAGCAGATCTGGCAAATGAGACCTATTTAGAAAAAAAAAAAAAAAGCACTTGGCAAAGTAACTTCTACTTTGTACACATCTGTTTTATATCTGTCAGAATTTAAATTTCTTCAGGGGAGGGGCAATTTCATCCTAGTTCAAAACACACATTAATAAACATTATTCCAAATCACTGACATTGTTGGCAAAGTGGCTTTGTTTAACTGATAAAAAGGACTTCTAGATTAACTTCTGGTGAGGTCGACTAGATATTTTTCAGAGTACTTTATAACGTCTTTTTCCCCAGTTATACTTAGTATCTTTTTTGATCCTTGCATTACATAGAGTCATTTCAACATGGGGCCTATGTGCATTCTGAATTTTGATTTTTTTTTTTTAAGGATCATGCTCCTGCTATTTGGAGAGATTACTGATGTCTACAACGAGTTCCTCTGCCCGCTTCCCCCCATTTTTTCAACCCCATGTTGGCCTAAATATTTGCCCAGGACAGAGCTCCTGCCTAACCCCCCTTGATTGCTGCATGCTGTGTTTATCATTTTGCCAATGTTCCCCAGTAGCACATAATGAATGAACATTTTGGACTTGTATTTCTGAGGGGTCTGTAGACACAAACATAGACAGTGTCCCAAATAAGTGCTCTATTGCTGGAGAGATCTTACATTTGGTCTTCAATGTTTTTGTTTCTCTTTTTTTTTTCCTGCTTTTCCTGCTTGCAAATAATTTACGTGACTTTGCCACAGAAAAACAGCTGTCTCACACTATTACCACAGTCTCCTGTAACATGGGATGCTTTGCCAATGATGGTAAATAATGGCACAGGGTGGTTAAAAAATCTATAAATCCCCAAATCACATATAACCCACTCTGGTGCTGAGCTGAGTTTCCATGGATACCAAGGGACTGTCTTCAATATTGGGAACTCACAGAGAGAGCAAACTCCCTCACTCCCCCAGGATCTGCAAGCCTAGAAAAAAGTAGCAAGGGTCCCTGAGAGCTGTCCCTTTGCAGACCCTGTTCATTAGCCCACTGGAGACTGAGGCCCAGGCCACCTTCACTTTTCTTACACTCCCCTAAGAGAAAAATCTCCTGGAGACGGGGTAGGAGAGGCAGCATGAAAGCTGGCTGAGATTTCTGAGACTAAATATTTTTCCCTCAAAACTTTGTAATTCCAGCATCAGAGGTGAGTATATTTTTCCATTTTATAGCTGCATTTTTATTTTATTTTATTTTTTTAAAGATTTTTATTTATTTATTTGACAGAGAGAGATAGCGAGAGCAGGAACACAAGCAGGGGGAGTGGGAGAGGGAGAAGCAGGCTTCCTGCCGAGCAGGGAGCCCGATGTGGGACTCGATCCCAGGACCCTGGGATCATGACCTGAGCCGAAAGCAGATGCTTAACGACTGAGCCACCCATGCGCCCTATAGCTGCATTTTTAGAGATAGAGTTTCTACAAGAGGGGGATGCATATTTAGGCACCGAAAGAATCCTAGAAATAGAAGATGAACGTACCATAAGCACAGACATGCATCAATGTAAAGGCAAAGTCCCAACAGTAAGACTCGGAGGATAAAAACATATCCGACTTTAAGAAATTAGCTGTATACATGATGAGAATAAAGTCATGGTTCCATATGTTCCGTAACTGTTAATGTTCATCAAGGTAAAAAAATTTAGAAAGAAAGAGTTCCTACCATTATTACCTCCTTCCAAGTACAGTTGACCCTTGAACAATACAGGGATGGGGCGCTGACCCCCACGCAGTCGAAAATCTGAGTATAACTTGTGGCTGCCTCCAAACTTCACTACAAATAGCCTACTGTTGACCGGAAGCCTTACTGAGAACATAAACAGTTGATTAATATACACGCTGTGTGTTGTAAGTATTCTATGCTATTCTTACAATAAAGCTAGAGAAAGGAAATGTTATTAAAAAAATTTTAAGAGAAAATACATTTATAGTAATGTACTGTATTTATTGAAAAATATCTACATATAAGTAGACCCATGCAACTCAAACCCATGTTATTCAAGGGTCAACTGCATTAAGCTCCCCAAACATATTTTATACACTGTGTCTTGGACAGAAGATAATAATGTTGCTTAGCCATTACTAATTAGTGTTATGCTGCAGATCTTAGCGGCCATAAATCCAAAGGAACTATAAAATGTAACCTTGTTGCCTTATCCTTTTTCAGCAGTTAATTTTATGACACTAAAGACCTCTTCCCTCAATAAAGTTATATAGTTGAGAAAACCAATTGTGATTTTTTTCCAAATTCATCTTTTGCTCTACTGGATCAAGGACTTTCTTTAGTATCTCAGGATTGTTGCAAGTACTTTCTCTACAGAAAGCACTTCCTTCTACCAGGAGGTGATTCCAGAGTTACTACTTACGCTCAAAATATAAGTGAATGCCTATAACGCAGTGTGTTGGTCACATATCAGGTCTAAGAAACAATGAGCAAAGAAATAATTATTTTAATAATTAAAAGGCAGTGGTCGCTGCCTCATATAGCAATGTTGGCTGTCAGGATTAAATCCCCATCAAGATCACAAACAAGGCAGGATTGAATAAAAATATACTTAGATTTTCTATTGATTTTCTTTTGGGATTGGGATCAGTGTCACAGGGACCAGTGGGTATGGACAGACAGTGTGGGAATTTATGGCCCAAGGACCAATCACACAAAATAGCACCAAAGTGTGTTCAGTTGGGAAATTTTCAAGGCTGAGTCAATAAGAAAGAGGTGAAGTTAGTTGGGTTGAAGAGCATGTTCCAACTCTAGTGCCCCTGAATAAAATTAATATCAGGGTAGATAGAGACGAAATGTAAACGGATTGTAGGGGTAAGACAACACAGGATGTGCGAGTTGCCCCAGGTCTGTTCTCCCTGGGCAGGCATCCTGGGATAGCAGCACTAGTCTTCAGACTCTGGTTTTAGAAAGAATCACCCAAGAAGCCTGATAATAATTCCACTACTGGGTATGTGCCCAAAGAAAATGAAAACACTAATTTGAAAAGATACATGCACCCATCTGGTTCTGGTAACATTATTTATAATAGTCAAGATATGGAAGCAACCTAAGTATCCACCGATAGACAAATGGATAAGAAAGATGTGGTGAATACACACACACACACACACACACACAGTGGAGTATTATGCAGCCATAAAAGGGATGAGATCGTGCCATTTGTGACAACATAGATGGACCTTGAGGGTATTATGCTAAGTGAAATAAGTCAGGCTGTGAAAGTCAGGCTGAGAAATACAAAACCAAATGCATAAAACAAAAAGCAGAATGGGACCTATAAATACAGAGAACAGACTGATGGTTTGGCGCGGGGGTGGGGGGAGGTGAGTGGGGGGATGGGCAAAATGGGTGAAGGGGAGGGGGAGATAAGGCTTCCAGTTATGGAATGAGTAAGTCACGGGAGTAAAAGGCACAGCATAAGGACTACAGTCAACGATACTGTAATAGCTTATATGGTGACAGACGGCAGCTCCACTTGCGGTGAGCACAGCATAATGTACAAACTTGTCAAATCACGATGCTGTACACCGGAAACGAATGTGACATTATTTGCCAACTATACTCCAATAATAATAATAAAAAAAGAATGACAGTTCTAAGCCCAGCTTTGAATATTGTGATTTGGTAGGTCTGGGGTGGGACCAGGAGTCTCTTTGCAATTACAGCCCAGGTGGATGTACAGACCACAGCTGAGCAACTCCAGTGTCTCCCCTTTGGGGAGAGTAAGAGAGCACTCAGCCCAGCCTGCCATTTATTCAAGGTGTGACTTCTGATGAGGTTCCTGCACCACTCTCACGTCAGCTTCTTACATGTACAAGAGTGATAATAATTGTGAAGTTTAAACAAAATACCCTAAAATTTCTCTGCAAGGCCCTTGGCACATGGCAAATGCTTCTTTTTTTTTTTTTAAGATTTTTATTTATTTGACAGAGAGAGAGACAGCAAGAGAGGGAACACAAGCAGGGGGAGTGGGAGAGGGAGAAGCAGGCCTCCCGCGGAGCAGGGAGCCTGATGCGGGTCTCAATCCCAGGACCCTGGGATCATGACCCGAGCCAAAGGCAGAAGCCCAACTGACTGAGCCACCCAGGCGCCCCCATGGTAAATGCTTCTAATACCTGCGTTCCCTCTCTCTCTTCTACTTTAGACAATAAGAAAGAACATTTTTTTTTTTAAGATTTTATTTATTTATTTGACAGAGAGAGACACAGTGAGAGAGGGAACACAAGCAGGGGGAGAGGGAGAGGGAGAAGCAGGCTTCCCGTGGAGCAGGGAGCTCGATGCAGGGATCGATCCCAGGACCCTGGGACCATGACCTGAGCCGAAGGCAGATGCTCAACGACTGAGCCACCCAGGCGCCCCAAGAAAGAACATTTTTTAGTGCTTTTATGGACCAGACCCTCTTCCAAGGAGTTTTGATTACATTTAATCCCATGAGGCGGGTGTTCTTACTACTTCTGTTTTACAGATGAGGGAATGGAGCCACAGAGATGTTGAGCAATTTGCCCAAGGCTGGACCTTCACTTAGCTCTACTACCTAGAGCGTACCTTATTTACAGGGGTACAAATCAGGGACACAGAACTTGAAAACCTCGCTGCTATCTGTCTAGTAAAGACCCAGCCTTCACTTCCCAGCACCCTGACCACTTGGTCATGTTCCCCGATGCCTCCCCTTCTGATGATGACACTTGCACTCAGAGGGGACATAGGCCCACACAGCTGTAACTTGGCGGTAAGTGTGTCCTTGTCTTGTAGGGCACAGGGGCTAGGAGTACACTATCTAAAACTAAGGACTGCCTTACTTATAGGGGTCCATTTCCTTTTTCCAGACATTAGAGAGCATAAAGGTCCATTAAAGAAACTGATACATAAATTTGTTTGGGATACTGTTCCCTCTCTGACAAGCGAAAGTGGAACCACAGTTTCACGTTCAGGAGTCATAAATTGAGAGTCATGACCAGAAACTTCACTGATTCCTGTTGAGACGCAGTGAACTACGGTGACACAGAGTTGAGGGTACTGAGTCACGCACATATATGTGTGCAGACAGGTGCATATGAACGTAAGATGCGTACATGCGTGTGTACACGTGTGTGTTCCTGGCATCCGTCCGGGCACGCGTGTGCACGCTCTGCATAGGATACGAACGGATATTAAACTTGGCTTTCCAAATCCAATTTTCTAATGAGCTCCTTATGTAAACAACAGTTGCAGTATTATTATGGTGTTACGTTTCCTTAAAAAATTCATTCCATTATCCCTGTTGCACAGCAGGAGCGTAAGTGCAGCCAACACTCTCTCGTGCTGACAGCTCTGATTAAGGCATAAGTCTTTATTTATATAAATGATGCTTGACAAACTTTTTTTTGAATAAACTTTATAAGTCCACTAATGGTCTCTCCCTGCTGGGAACAGTAGTTAAACCAGTGAGAGTATTAGCTGTGTCCGCGGCTGCCTGATGGGCACACACACAGTCGTACTGCATGATTTTACCAGTGCTGTTATTTTAATGGGACCTAATAGGACAATTCCAAACTGTGATTGTCCCTTAGACATCAGTGCCGATGAGGGGATCCCCGTTTGCCCCGAAACTGTCCCTAAATTGGCGATGACAAAGCTGGGGTGAGCTGGAGAGGACACGCTTTGCACTGAGGGGCTGTCAGGACTCGGGTCTAGCCAGTTAGCACCATAAAAGGAACGAGGCCCAGGATCACTGCTGCTTCCAAGGCTTTCAAGTTGCAAATGCAGATTTGTATGTAAATCCTGGCCGCATTTAAATGCCAGCTACTAACTAAAGCATCGTCAGAAGCATCCTCAGGCCCAAGCTCAACTCATCTGCTGGCAAGAGGAGTCACACGTGACAACAGTTTGCTACCTCTGCCCACAATAATTCCTGGGGATCCCTAGAAATCTACTTCCTAGCGGTTTTGGATGATGAGCCAAGGCCCCGGGGATTGGCGGTGGTGGTGTGTGAGTGCATGCGTGCATACGCCTGTGTGCAGGAAACCTCGCTTGATCCCCACCCTGGCGTGTGCTCTCTGGGAAGCCTCTGGAGTGAGCAGGATGGAGAGTCTTCCCACCGTCCTGGCATACTGACTTACCCAGACCAGTAGAATGTGACCTAACTGATCACATCACAGCTGGGGAGGAGAGTTTGGCTAACTCACTTAGCTACCATGCATTTTCTTCTCTCTAGAAGTTTCCCTGTAAGTTACCCCCAAAGGGGGGAAGCACGGTGAGGACCACCCCAGAAAAAAACCAGTGAGTTAGATATTTCTGTACCCTCAAGGTCTCCTAGTGGATTTTCTATATGGGGGCGTGGCACCCATTTGCCGAAAACTCAGAGGTTTCTATAATGGGTACTTCCGAAATTTTTGTTCTAAGCTGTTTCCCAGACTGAGCAAATCTGAGGTTACTAGTTTATCCACAGATCATTCATCTGCAGGGCTGTCTGCTCAAAACACTCTCTAAGGTTATTTGTAGGGCTGCAGTCTGCTGAGTACCATACAGAGCTGTGTGCAGAAAGACCTAATTATGACTTTCTAGGAACTGACACTAATGGGTTGTTGATTGATTGATGGGCTGCCTCGTGATGATCCTGATAACCTGAGCGGTTTCTCTACAAATGGTGTTAGAAGGACAATCATTATTTTATATGAGATCATGGTCATAAAGCTTGCAGTCTGTAACTCAGGAGTACTCAGATGATCAATTAGCGAAAAAGAGCGTGCAGTTCTGGCTCAGGACGTAAAGTAATTCTGGGAATTGAAGAAGAGCAAGGTAATGTCCATTTTCCTCTCTGTGGGCGAATGGTTCAGGATACAACCTCCAGCTGTAGGGCCTTGGAGTCTATTCGAGAAAGGTGCTCTGTAGGTATTTTTATAATATGAGGACATTCCAGTTGCACTAACAGGGACCTGCGATGTGTCTGTCGGGGACGGGTAGGGAGAGGCAACATGCCAGGCGCCGAACCGGCAGCTGCATATACATCGATTCATTTCGTCCTCACAAGGGGTGGTGAGGTGGACTTTACTGGAACAATTTTAAAGCAAATTAAGGCCCAGGGATGTGAAACTGAGTTGGCCACAAGCTACCAGCTCAGTGGGCAGCCAGGATCTGAGCCCAGATACGCCTGATGCCAAAGTCATCTGGTTTCCCCCCCAAGCCTGGATTCTCTCTCTCGGTAGGGTTATCTTCACTCATCGCACACGAATGTAAAATAGTAAGAGTAGTGCCAATGGTATCATGCCAAAAGGGAAGAGCTTCCTTTAAGCTGTACTGGCATCGGGGCCCTTGGTCTGTGTCATTTCCAGGGCCGCTGCAGAAAGTGCTGTGCCGTGAGGTGGGAGAGCCTTTCTCCACTCCCCCCACTCCGCTCTTGTTTCTGCCGCTTTGGTTCCGCTGCCGCCTCCAACCCCCCATCTCTGCTGTGTAGTCCAATATCAATAATGATAAATAATAAATCATCCATCCATTTCCATGAGGCATTAGTCTCCCTCCTTCCTTGTGGTGGGGGACGAGTGTAGCATTTGTGCCCCTGTCACATGGGGGTAGGGTCACAGAGTCATCCCAGAGGAACTGGCTATAGGGAGGCTCGGTCGCTGGTGCCTGGGTCCAGCTTGAGGATCCTTGGAAGAATATATATATATTCTCTTTTCGTTAGCAGACAAAATGCAAAAGCATATCACAACGCAGCCTCTTCTTCTAACTATTGCTTGTGTTGAGTTCTTTAAAATTCTTTAGCATATTCATTCGTTCATTCAATGAATGCTTATTGAGTCTAACTTTATGCCCAAAACTGTGCTGGATTTTGGGACATGAAGGCGAAAAGCCACAGTCTGTACCTTTTACGGTCCGATAAATTCAGTGGGGTGACAGATGCTTTCTTAAGAAATTGTAACAGAGAGAATTGCTTGGAAGAAAAGAATTCTAAAAGGAGCACCAGATTCTATTCTGCTTGGAGTAGCAGAGAAGGCATCTCAGCGAGTACAGCAGATGAGGTGTTCCTGAAGGATACCCACGACTTGGCAGGTGAAGGAGAAGCGTTGGGGGCAGTGTGCCCGGAACCACAAGCGGCTTGGAAATGCTCTGTGTCAAGTACCAGGTGGGAGGGGTGGTTAAAAAACAGAAAGAGATACGCTGCTGCCAAATGCTTCCTGATCTGTTTAGATTAGCCAGCTGGAGATTTTAACCCGTAGGTGATAAAAATGTTTTGAGCAAAACAGTGACAAGATCAGAATTCTGTAGATGGTTCTCCAGGAAGCAGGGTGAGGACACACTGGGTGGGGGTGGGGGGTTGAGGCTAGAGACAGAGAGTGCAGTGGCAGCCACAGAGAAAACGGAGGTAAGAGAAGATAAGGTCTTAAGTTACGGTAGTGGCCGAGGGAAACGGCCCATGGGCAGATGTTTAAAAGGCAGACTGAACATCCGGTGACTGTTTCACAACAGAGGGGAATAGAGTGGAAAGAACACAGGTAATCCCAACTTATTGGCTTGAGCACTAGGAAGTAATTTCATTGTAAAAACTGTGGTCACTAATTTATCTAATAAACCTATACACTCATATATTACAAATATAACAAAATGTAGCATGCAAAAAAGAAAACAGTCTTAAAAGTTTTGCACCGTGTACATTTGCTAAAGCAAAGTATGCCATGCAAAGGCCATAGTTTTCCCTGTAGTAAAAAACACATTTTGGGCAGGGGGGATGCTGATACAAAATGTATGTGGAATTAGTGAATTCAGTCTTCAATGGTATGTCAAATGACCCTTTTGTTTATCCTTTTAAACTTTTTAAACTTTTAAATCAATTTTTTTTTTCATGCCCAGAACATAGTTTGACAAGACAAAAAGCATTTTATCTTTTCATCATTGTCTGGGAACTGTCGCTCTGCTGTATTTTTTAATATCTTAGCGTTCTTCTCATTCTCTGAAAATTCCTATTTCTCACAGTATCTGTTTCAACAGCATCTCCTGCAAGATTAGCTCCTCTGTAAGGACACAAATTATAGCTTATGGAATTCTCTTTGTTTTTATTTGTTGTGGTCTCTCTTTCTTAGATTTAGTGCCTTCTCATAACTGTCTAGCCAACCTTGCTCTCCACTCCTATTTACCAAGGAGGCACTCTGATTAAACGTGCATGGGTGGGGCTTGCAACTGAGAAGGGACCTTGTTATGGGCCTAAGAACACCAGCAGGTGGCTCAGGATGGAGAAGGGGATCTGGGGGTCCTAAATGTTCTTTACATGGTCTATTACCAGATCTTTTTTTTTTTTTTTTAAAGATTTTATTTATTTGAGAGAGAGAGAATGAGAGAGAGCGAGTACATGAGAGGGGGGAGGGTCAGAGGGAGAAGCAGACTCCCCGCCGAGCAGGGAGCCCGATGCGGGACTCGATCCCGGGACTCCAGGATCATGACCTGAGCCGAAGGCAGTCGCTTAACCAACTGAGCCACCCAGGCGCCCTATTACCAGATCTTTTGAGCACCACCCCTTACCCTGGCCTTCCTGGGCATCTGGTGCCCTACATCTTGAGGCTCCCCAGGGTTCTGAGTGCTAAACTGCTTGTTTCTTATCAGCATCTTCCTTAGGAGGCACTTATTAGACTTCATCTTTCTCCACTTTGCTAAGTGAATTTCCACTCATCTGTCACCCAAATTTGTTGGCCTATTATCTATTGTAATCTTTTCTCTGTTCTTAGTGTCAATTTAGGTTTTTATCTTTTATGAACCCTTTTGTGGGACTTTGTTAGGTAGCAGAGATAAACCCGTGGGTTCAATCTTTCATGTGTAGGCAGAAACCTCAAGTTGATTCTAGATGGTTCCTTCACCAAGAAGACCAGTCTTGATGCCCTCGAGTTTCAACCACTTCCTATGGGCATGCTTTAACGAGATTTTTAACTATGTACTATTATTAGTCTGGAACAAGTGAGCTTTCCTGGCATTTCTCTGCAGGGAACCAGTGTAACTCCGTGGTCCAGTACTGGAAAGACAATTTGGCCAGGGAAGGAACTCAATTTAGCACCTCTGTTTCAGTTTTTCCTTTTGGGATAGATATGACTGCTTCCTTCTGCTGCCCAAGAACATTATGAAGACAGAATAAGATATTGTGGGTGAATTATGCTTTGAGACCTTAGGAAGAATGGCCAATTGCTGGATTAAAAGAATTCCTTTCTGCCAGGAGAGAGCAAGCCTCCACTCCTTGAAAGAGGATATATAGATTTCTTACTCCTACTGCTTTAATAACGGATTAACATTAATTATTAAATGAAGTCTTCTTTACAAAACACGTTTCTGCCTCATAATTTCTAATAGAGAGGAAAATCTAATTTTTAGCATTCAACTTGTTAACCAATTAAACTAAATCTTAATAAAACATCTGGTGCTTAGGGCGCCTGGGTGGCTCAGTTGGTTAAGCGACTGCCTTTGGCTCAGGTCATGATCCTGGAGTCCCTGGATCGAGTCCCGCATCGGGCTCCCTGCTCGGCAGGGAGTCTGCTTCGTCCTCTGACCCTCCCCCCTCTCATGTGCTCTCTGTCTCTCTCATTCTCTCTGTCTCAGATAAATAAATAAAATCTTTAAAAAAAAAAATCTGGTGCTTAAATATTTTAGTGACAAGTAAAACAGAGTCTAGTTCTAAAATATTTAGGTGAACTGGAGCTATTCTTAGGTGATTATCAGTTATTTCTGTTAAAATTACATGAGGGACACGTGAATGGAGTCACACTGTGTAGCCTGCCCGGGAATGGGGGTCCACTGAGAGAGATTTTCTTCCTCAATTTGGGACCAACAGCTCTGAATGTGGTACTTCTGCCTCAGCACCCTCATTTGTTAAATGGAAATAATACCACTTCCAAAAGATGTCACAGGGCTTTTTTTTTTTTTTAAACTACTTCCCTGAGAAGAGAAAATGAGGATATATGTGGTATCTGCTGTAAAAATAAAAAGCATTATAAATACACAAAAATCTTATGTATAGTGGTTGGAACTAAACACCAAACTGTGTATTCATATACATATCAATACCTAAACACAGACTTCACACCAACACCCCTATCTATTGAAGAAATGCAGTGCTTTTTTTGAAGTACTGTTTCCCATTGCCTAACAGCAATATTAAAGCAGAATGGAGAGTTGCTCCACATAATATTTTGGTCTATGTGATGTGCCACCGTAACTACCATTTTAAACATCACCACTAAAGGCTCTGTAAGAGCCAGGTGAGTAGTGCTTAAGAACTTCTGTGAGCAGACAGTTGTCACCTTCTGGGTCCAGGGTGCACTGTGTGGTGGGTTCCTAGGGGAACCGGGGCTCCGGCAGTGTTCCAGCCATCTGCACCCAATCATCTTTCCAACTACTCATCTGACTCGAAGATGGGCAGATGCGGCATCTCCTAAGACCTCCTACAGTCTCAGAGAATGTGGCAGTGGGGAGAGAGCTGGGGGCACAGTTCCTTGCTAGTTGGCTTAGTGGCACTAGAGGGGGATGGGTAGCAAGAAGAGCTGGTAAGTGAGAATGCAAGATCTTGATTGAGCCTTTTCCAGTGGGACTTGGACGGGTGCCAGGAGGGAGTCTAACTTTAATCATAGAGTTATGGAACTGGAAATGATTTTAGAAATCATCTGCTAGGGGTGCCTGGGTGGCTTAGTCAGTTAAGCATTCAACTTTTGATTTGGCTCAGGTTGTGATCTCATGGGTCATAGGACGGAGCCCCATGTCCAGCTTCGGGGTGTCTGCTTGAGGATTCTGTCTGCCCCTCCCCCTACTCACACACACACTCTCTCTTCAATAAATAAATCTTTTTTAAAAGATTTTATTTATTTGAGAGAGAGAGTGAGAGAGAGAGATCACGAGCAGGGGGGAGGGGTAGAGGGAAAAGCAGACTCCCCGCTGAGCAGGGACCAAGATTCAGGACTTGATCCCAGGACCCTGGGATCATGACCTGAGCTGAAGGCAGACACTTAACTGACTGAGCCACCCAGGCACCCTAAAATAAATAAATCTTAAAAAAAAAATCACCTGCTAGAACAAGTGCCTTATTTGACAAGTGAGGAAATGAAAGTGCAAGGAAATGAAAAGGCAATGTGTAAAACTTGCCCAAGGTCACATAGCTAATTGGAGGCCAAATCAAGACTAAGGCCCAAATTTCCTGGCTTAAGCTAGTGGTATTTCCCTTATATCATCTTACCTCAAGTAGCTCCAGTAATGTCCTGGTAGCTGCATATTTTCTTTTTCCTGTACCACTGAATTTCATTTCTGAAATATTTTGACTTTTAGTACCCTGAGACTCTGAATTTTCAAAGCTAATTCTTATGTCACTCAAAAGGCATTCAGCTGTTCCTGCTTTCTTAATCTTTGAATAATGGAATTTCCTCATGATACGCTTTAGAATTGAAATGCAAAGAGAAATGTTATCCTATTTGCCCTCCGTGCTACTCAAATATTGAAAAAGTGCTGACCTGTCAGTTGTGTTTCCTGCCATCAGCTGCCTCCTCCCGCTGAGATCCATGTCCAGTGTGACAATGTCTGGCGAAGTGCAGGTCTGCTCAACAGCCCTTTCCCTAGGCCACTCTTGGAACAGCTGCTGAGCTGTGACACTTACCCAGAGCCAGACAGCCCTGGGGGAAATTCATCAAACTGGAGATGGTGCTCTCAACGAGTAACTTAGAACGTCTGAGACAACCTCCCAGAAATGGATGGATTTGCTCTGCTGGCTGAGTTACTTTGTTTCAGGAAGACAGGTTTCTCCCGCGTGGATGGTGTGTGTCATGCCCAGGCTGAGTGCTCCAAGGGGCGATATATCTGTGGTCTAAATGGATTAATTCTCTCGCAGGCCGTTTGTAAATCTACAGGTCCTCGGTACTTCCTGTCAGAGGCACCAGATGTACATGACAGGAAAACCCTGGCAGCCTGGTTCCGAGTGGGCTTTCTTGGATTGGCAAACGTTTTTAATCATGGAGAAATTTTTTTTTAAACAGTTTTTAAAAAGATTTTATTTATTTGAGAGAGAGGGAGTGAGAGAGAGAATGAGCAGGGGGAGCAGCAGAGGGAGAGGGAGAAGCAGGCCCCCACTGAGCAGGGAGCCCGATGCGGGACTCGATCCCGGGACTCCAGGATCATGACCTGAGCCGAAGGCAGTGGCTTAACCAACTGAGCCACCCAGGCGCCCGGATTTTTTTTTTTTTTAAGATTTTATTTATTTATTTGACAGAGAGAGACAGCAAGAGAGTGAGCACAAGCAGGGGGAGTGAGAGAGGGAGAAGCAGGCTTCCCACTGAGCGGGGAGCCCGATGTGGGACTCGATCCCAGGACGCTGGGATCATGACCTGAGCCGAAGGCAGACGCTCAACTGACTGAGCCACCCAGGCACCCCAAGGAGAAATGTTATCGTGGAAAATCTGGTTTGTGGATTGGACAGTGGCCATGTGGGTCACTTGATGATCAAGGCATGTGCTTATCACAAAGATCTTTCCTCTTCAGAACAACTGTCTCTCTGCCGAAGCTCTCACTGAGCTGGTGAGCTGGATGGCTCAGAATCAAGGGGGTGATGTTGCTCCAGGAGCCTGGCATGTGATGAGACATGGCGATGACTGTGGGGAGCAGTATCACAATCTGCAAATGCTTTATTCTGTACAGAAGTAGTCCACCTGGGGCTTAACTATTTCCTGACGGAGTGATGACAGTGGGGTCTAAACTCCTAAATGGTTGGCTGATTCTGCTGCCTGCCACAGTGGAATAGTCCCATAAATCAAAGCCATCATCTTTCCGGGGCTAATGGGAATCTTATGGGCACCAAGGGAGATCATTTTCATTGCTGGTTCCAGCCAGCATATTTACCCAGAGTCAAGGGTAGCTACTTTGCCGTTTCAGGCTTTGATGCAGGTCACAAAAGCAGACGTGGCTACTCACTCTTGTCGTCTCTCATAAACAATGGAATACTTCACTTAGATGTGTTTATTTCTGGACGCACCAGTATATTTTGTAGTCACATAAAACCTGGAAATTGCTGCTTTGCAAATATAGCAGAGCATAGTTGCACATTTGACACAGAAATGTGATGCTCATGCCAACCCTCCCTTTTTTCTCTCAATTGTCTCGACTCAGAGGTTCAAAACTGGGTTCCCTGGAAAATCCTCAATGTACAGTCTGTCTTGTTTTCACGCTTAGGCTGTGGTCAGAGCAAGGCTACGGGCATTTAAAACTTCTGAACATAGATGTCCTGAGTGCTTCACCAATTGCTCCTTAAATAGGAAACAAAGAACTTAAAAAAAAATGAGTGAATGTCACCTCTGGCCTAATTTTAAGAGAATCTGTCTTTAGGAATGAAGAATCCTCACAGAAGCTTATACTGAGTCCCTCAAATCAGAGAAAGCGAATCATGCCAGAGACTATACACGAGTCTCTGAATGAACTTTTTGGAAGTTTTTCCCATAATTAGGATGGAGAATTGTCTCTGGAGAGCTCCTGGGGATTGCAGGGGGAGCTGTTGGCGGCTTTTTTTCTATAAATGGCGTTTTTTCCTGGGCTGCAGTTTCAGCTGTGTCTTAGCAATTATTTTTGTCTCATGAATGCATTTTGAAGAGTATGAGCATGTTTTTTGTTTTTTGTTTTTTTTCCAAAAAGGCTGACCTATCTCTAGGTTCTTTCCAAAGAGACCATAGTTTAGTTGCCCTCTGAGCTAAGAATATGGTCCCTCCAGTAAAGATCATCAGGATGTTCAGAAACTAATTCTTTTGGTCTCTCATGGGACCCTTCCTGACTGTTTCTGCTGAAGAGGTGTGGACAGCCTCTCCCACCTCTACCCAGCGCTCTGCTCCGCATCCCACTGCTGGATGTATAATGGACATGAAGGGAAACCTGTTCTATGATTCTTGACTGCGTCACCCATTTTGAGACAATAAAGAAGAGAGAGAAGGAGAGGAAGGTAGAGAAACTGGTAAAGAGATTGTCTGAGGAGAGACTATGGTGCTGCTAAATCTTACCCCTCTAGCAAAAGGGGTGGGGGGAGGACTACCTCCCACACCCAAGCCCAGTGAGGGGTTACTATCAGGGCACCCTGGAGGGGATTCTGAACTATGTTCTTGTAGGTGGGACTCAGAGAGAGCTGACTTCAGCCTTTGAAAGGCTAGAGCAGACTGTGGACGCAGGTCTCTTTCCTGCCCGGAGGGTAGAGAGAGGAGGCAGATGGCCTCTGTGAGGTCAGAGGTCAGACACAGCTGCTGGTCGGTAGGGGAATGTTGGGGCAGGTGATGTGTGGGGGTCCAGAGCTGGTCTGGGCTCAGCTTGAGCCCTATCCAAAAGGGCCTAGAGGGTAAGGGCACTTTAGCAGACAGCAGCTGGGAATGTGTGCATGCACTGGGGCGGCAGGAGGCCCTACAAGTAAGCGAGAGATCCACCTGTCTTGAGGCATGGGAATTACAAGGAAAAGGGCCCCGCAAAAAATCTGTTTGGGACCTGAAGGGACTTCCAGGACAGTCAGTTACCTAGGAGTGAGCAGAAAATTCCTAGGCCTGCTGGAATTTTCACCCAGGGGAGGAGAATATTATACCCACTCAGTACATTTAACGTGGCACTGAGGCAAAAATAAAGGTGCATTTTAAACACATCACACATCATATTTGCTGAACACACTGGATGCACTATGCTTCCCCCAAGGATGAAAGTTGATAGAAAGTTAGCGAAGGAAGTCTCCCAGAGGAATCCCATACCACATTTCATTTCAAATGGCTGAGTATATAATAATTCATGTGTACCGCTTAACTTCTGTGAAATCTGAAGACCAGGTCTCCCAGCCACACACATTCTGGCATGTGCTCAAGAAGGTACAGGGGCAGCTTGGAGGTGTCTTGATTTGACCCATTTCCATGTCTCTTTCTAGCTCCTGGCTCCCTCCACCCCTCCCACCCTCCACTCTCCACCCCGTGGGCTGAATGCTGGCTTTTTCTAGTCGGAGGTAGAAGGAGTGGCAAGTGGGTATAACTGAGAGACAGTGCCAGACAGCTGTGTAGTGAAGTGACTTCATAAAGTAAATGGGCAGCTTCCTCGAAAAACAAAGGGAAGGTTTCAGACCCTCCTGAGTGGATGTGGAGTGGCACTAAATGTTTCCGCGGAGGAGTAATGGAGTCTTCTCCTTTTGTGTCTTTTTCTAGCTCCTGTCTGGAGTCTGCCAACACACAGAACTGTTTGTTTAGCTGTGTTTTTCTTTGATCCTCCAGAACTTTTTTCCTGGCTGAAGCAAATCCAAAAACTTGCAGCCTGGGCCTGGGGAGTCAGAAGGCGATGTCTGTTTGGGGTGCAATTAGGCATGGCCGCAGGCAAAGATTGGTGAGGGACGTCTGCGCGTTCAGGCACACGACCCCTTGCACCAAGGTGCAGGAGAAACAGTGTGTGATTTGGGACTGCCATGTGAGGTTGTCAAAGGCAGAATATCAGAAACAGTCAAGATAATGCATATGAGCGCGTCTTCCTCCCAAATGTCAGACTTGCAACAAGTTTGGATTTCCTTTGCTATATAAACGCTTTTCTTTTTTTCCCTTTCCCGAGAACTGGAGATGATCCTTTAATGCCAGATTTTTCCATCTTCACGCTAAAGGCAATCTGTTCTACACTCTCCCCTTGAGTGCTGAAATGACTTCTACATGCATCTGATCGACCACACACCAACAGCATTTGCCAGACAGGAGGAGCAGAGGTAGGGATGAGCATGCAAGGAGGGACGACACACATTTTTTATCTTTCTGAGATTTAGAAAAAATGGGGAAAAGGAATAAATAAATGAAAGAAGGGAGCAAGCTACTGTGTTTATTTTCTCCCCTTGTTCATCCTCGGAGCATAGCGTAGCTAAGCGTGGGGCTCTGAAGCCAGTTACTTTAATCTCTCTGTGTCTCCATTTCTGCATCAGTAAAATGACAATAAAAATAGTATTTCCCTCATAGGGCTTAAAAAGGGGGCCGGTGCACAAGTGGTGTGATGTATTTGATAGCTATGGTTATTTCCTCATTATCTAGTAATTCCCTGGGTCTCTAGAGATGTGAGGTGGGAAAGGATAACGAAGAAAAGTTAGGTCCAACCTCTACTGGGTTATTTGTTTGTGATTTGCAGCAATATTGTATGCCAGCTACACTTAACTTTCCATCCACGTTATTTTTAGACAGCATTTGAGCTGGTTCTAATGGCATTGATGAGAATTTGAATCTTTTCACCCATTTATTCACACATCTGTGTTTGTTCATTTGTGGATTAGTTATTTGAGTTAGGGCACTAGGCAATTTACAAACCTACATACAGCAAAGGATTTTCTCCTTAAGGAATCTATAGCCATTTGGTTAGGGATATAAACGATTAATACCTAATGAGAATGACTGGGTTTGGAATATTCTGTTAGATCCCAATAAATAAAACTAATCAGAAATAAATGGGCTAGGAACAACAGTTTAAGAATAAACTCAGTTTCTGTACTAAGAGACTGATCTCTCTAGCCATATTCCTGTATACCATCCCCATCTTCCGATTACAGAGGTGGCCTCAGACCTCTCTTATTTCCTCAAATTTCCCACTATCTTCCTTTATAATGACCTGGCATTTTTCCTTCTGTTGATCAGGAGCACCCTGCTTCAAGATTAGATTGGACACATCTACTGAATGCCTGCCATGGCCTAAATACCCTATTTTAGGCAAAAACAGTTTTGAGATTACGAAGTATATGGGTGCAGACCATGATCCCATATTTCATTTTTGGATGTATTTTAGCCCACAAGTGATGCCTTTCCATTTGGCATCTGGCCTTTATGGAGATGTGTGAAGTACGTATCCACTTTCAAGAATATGGACTCTCACAGGGGACATATTTTCTCTTGAAAATGAAATAATATTTTATGACAAGGAAAATGATCCATTTTTGATTGGGTTCTTCTTATGGGCTTGAGAAAAGCTGTGCCTTCAGTGTTTTCGAACAGAAGTTTATCAGGCCTCCCAATATACTTCACTGAGACAATGAGCAGTGAAATGTCCGATGGGAAGCAAAGATGTCAATAAATGGAAAAATTACGGGACAGCCTTGGACTCTGAAAAGGGGACTTATCGTCTGATCTGCATCAGCCACTTTTCTGGGCCACAACTGTCTCATGCCAAAAATTAGAAGTTTATCAGGGTATAGATGAAATTACTTTTAAGGTTCTTCTATCCCCAAAATGACTAGGATTCTAGGTCTATGCCCTTTGGTATGGGGGCCACTAGCCACATGCAGCTCCTCAGGTCCTGCAGTGCGGCTAGTTCAAACTGACATGTGCTGTAAATGTAAAACACACACCAGATTTTGAGGCGTTAATACAAAAGAAAGAATGCAAAATATTTTGAGTATATTGGGTTAAATAAAATCGATCATTAAAATGAACTTAACCTATGTTTTTTACTGTGACTACAGAAAATTTCAAATGACATATGTGACTTACAGTATATTAATACTGGACAGCACCACCCTAGGCCTTCAAAACAAAGGGATCAGAATTCATCTTTAAGGACTTGGAGTGTTTAAAGGTCACTGTTTCAATGTTGAGGTCATCAATGCCTCTAAAAGTCAAGTTTTCAAAGTCAAAATTCTTACCCACCCAAAACTAATAAACGGTGTGGGGGCAGATATTTGCCACCAAGTTCCTCTTGAAGTTACTTTTTTTTTTAAAGATTTTATTTATTTGGCAGAGAGAGAGACACAAGCAGGGGGAGTGGGAGAGGGAGAAGCAGGCTTCCTGCTGAGCAGGGAGCCCGATGCAGGGCTCGATCCCAGGACCCTGGGAACATGACCTGAGCCGAAGGCAGACACTTAACGACTGAGCCACCCAGGCGCCTCTTGAAGTTACTTTCTGCTGAGGATCTATGGCAGTTCTACAGTTATAATATTCCACATTCAACGCCTATGATAATGTCTCAATTATCCCATAAGAGATTATCAGGAAATATACCAAAATGTTAAGAGTGATAATTTCCAGGTGGGGTACTGAGTGATTTTTGCATTCTTTTTTATTCTTCATGTTTCAGTCTTTCAACAGTAAGTCTATTAGTTTCTTCATCAGAAAAAAGCATATCTTTACATTTCAGCCTGAATAATTTTTATAAATTCTACAAATATCGCAAATATATAAAAAAGAGACCAATTTAAAAAGAAATAGTCCCAAAGGCTTTAATCTGCTTTTCTCCATTTCCAAATTTTCTGTGTGAATAGGTTACTTCTATCAAGAGAAATAATACACCTTATTTTAACATCTCAATATCCACCCACCCTTTAAACCTTAAACCAAAGTTCATTTGCATGCTGGTTTTCTTAGAACTCCCAAAGCTTTTCTCTCTCCTGTATAAGACTAAAGAGCAAATGCTTTAGGTTTTAGCTTCAATCTTGAATGCTAACACAGCTATTTAATATTTTTATAACTACCATCAACTAGAGCTGGGGTTAGAGTATATGCAGAGGATAGGGAAGAAATCCAGAAGATAGTTTAATATGCCGCCGTTTACAGGGGTATACGTTGGACTGTAAAAACACCCACCTAAAGGAATACCATTTATATCTGAGGCCTGCAGCAACAGGGGAGAGCACCGTCCTGCACGCAGCCCAGGCCAGCTTGGACAGACATGGGCACGCTCTCTCTCAAACACACACACACACACACACACACTCACACAGAGTGAGCAGGGTTGTGCCCTAGCCCAGTCCTGCTAAGCATCCCCTGCAGTTGCTTTTCTCACTCGCTCTTCACCACACCAGAGCCAGCGCCCTACCCACTTCAGGTACCATGGGGTATGACATGCTGCCGTGTGCGGGCAGGCAAGATGCACAGCCAGGTCTGCTGTCTACCCTGCTGGCTTTGGAAAGCGCTGGGCTTCTAAAGGCCTTGCTGGGTACAACTGGCAATGTTATATACTCAATTCACTTGTTTTCTTCTTGAGGAAAAGTGTCTTTTTCTAATTCCTATGTGGCGACAATCCTGTGGACTATGGCGCTTCTAAGCAGAGCAGAACTTACTGTTAGTAGTAAAGATGACTTCTCCTTCCTGCGGGGTGGGGTCTGTATCCAGGACCACCTGCAAGGCTCCCACCGTCCGGACAGCAGGGTCCAGAGTGACTGAACTTTCATTTACAGTCGTGTCGCTCGCGCCTGTGATCTGGTTGGTGGGTGGGCCTCCCAGAGATCCCTCGAAGTCGGTGGGCAAGTCATCCATGCAGTCGGCGTTGGGCTGATATGAACAGAAAAGGATCTGCCCTTAGTGTCTGTCATCAAGTTAGAGATGAAATGTTTATAGCCTAAGTCTTTTGTCTCAATGGAAAACCAAGTTCTTTACTGTCTTCCTCCTGAATCGCTTAAAAAAATTTTCCATTATAGTTTCTGTAATTAACATGAAAACAGCTTCCAAAATTTCCTTTTCAAGGGTTCCATTCAGATCTAGATATAACATTTTAATTCCAGGAGAAGCAACATTCATATATTAATATAATACTTGGGGGGGGACATGGCATTTATTTATAATGATAGCCCTTCCTTATATATGGTGTTTACTCCTCATACAGGAAGTAGCTGACTGACAGCAGATAATTAGCCCCAAAGACCCATGCATTGTTTGCAAACGCACTGATGACATGAGAGTAGAGATGGGGCACAGAATCTGACTCATGGTGAACTGTTTAGTAGAGATACACGCAAAAGCACAGGGTGAGGCTATTTTTGTTGTGGTGGTTAAACAGGAGCCAAAGCCAGCTGTAAAAAAATAACCTATTTACTTAACATGCAAATTGATCACGCGTTTGTCAAATCCTCTAAATGAAAATTTTAGAATCCTAAAACTAGATGGTGATGCCATCTAGTTTAATGATCCACTTATTGCAAGACTTCCCCTCCCTCCAGGCCCCTATCCTCAGATCTCTGGCAGCCTCACTTGAATAACATAAAAATGGGGAGCTCTCAGCTTGGCATGGGAGCCTGTGTTGGCTACTTTGTTAGACTATTCTATCACTGGGCAAAATTTTACCCTTGCCAGTTTTTCTCTTTGGTCTTAGTTCTGCCATTCAAAATTATATTGAATGTGTTTATATGTCTTCCACAAACAGCTTTTAAAATGATTTTCAGTTGTTATGCCTCCAAAATTATTTTAAAAAGATGGTGTTGCAGAGGTATGGTCTTGTGAAATCTTAAGAACAGCTATGAATTAAATTTTTTTTTTGCTTGATCTAACCATCAACATTGCCTTGAATGATGGTAATTACGTGGTTTTGCACTCTCAAAGGGTGCAGATCAGGACAGGTAGGATTAGGTGAGGAAAATTCTGGATTGGCACTGATTGAATTAACATCACAATAACTACACTGTGCTCAAAGTTCACCCAAAGGGAAAATCTATAACTCATGGGCTCACTGGGAGCACAAAGCAAGAAACTCAAAGCAGGGGACTCTCGTCCTAACTTTCCACTCTTAAACCAGTCTCCCAAACTCCACACTTGTGTTTCCAATAGTCAGTTGGAAATTTCCATCAATCTCATAAAAACCCTCAAATTCAGCTCATTTCTTCTTTCTCTGTATTTTCTTTTTGTTTCACCTTCTTCATCTCTATTGGAAGTGTGCCAATTCACTGAAACTCAAGTTATCAAAAGTCAGTTCACTGAATGACCAACCCACCATATTTACTAAACTTAGAGATCATAACACTGGACATGAGCAGGTATGTTACGAATTTTTTCCCCTCATTACTAGCCTCCCTATTTCCTTACAGTTTCCTCCCTGGTATATTCCATTCTCTTACTTTCTCACCAGAGCACTCTTCAAAAAAAAAAACAAAAAAAGTGGGGCCCTGAGTGGCTCAGTTTGTTAAGCCTCTGCCTTCGGCTCAGGTCATGATCCTGGAGTCCCGGGATGGATGCCCAGGACCCAGTCGCGCGTTGGGCTCCCTGCTCAGCGGGGAGTCGGCTTCTCCCTCTGACCCTCTCCCCTATCGTGCTTTTTCTCTCTCTCTCTCAAATAAATAAATAAAATGTTAAAAAACAAACAAACAAAAGGTATGTTCTTCTTTTCTCTTGAAGAATGAATTATAAGTTCCTTAGTGGGGCAAAACAAGGTCTCTACACCCTCACCCCAGCCAGCTTTTCTGGCCTCACCTCAGCCTTTGGAAAACACACCTATATTCGCTATCTCAGTGCTTCAGCTTATGCTGTTCCTCTGCTCAGCCCCAACCACCCCCACCCCCTTTCTTATCCCCAGGTCTCCAACTAACTGTGGTGAACTCCTAACCATCCTTCAATTCCCAGGCCAAATGTCACCTTTTCTTTTCTTTTCTTTTTTTTAATATTTTATTTATTTATTTGACAGAGAGAGAGAGAGAGCGCACAAGCAGGGGGAGCAACAGAGGGAGAGGGAGAAGCAGGCTCCCCAAAGAGCAGGGGGAGCCCGACGCGGGACTCGATCCCAGGACCCTGCGACCATGACCTGAGCCGAAGGCAGTCGCTCAACCAACTGAGCCACCCACGTGCCCCCTAAATGTCACCTTTTCTAAGTAGTGTTCCCTCCCAGGTAGCATCTTTGATACTGTGACACTGTGTAGGCATTTTTCTCCCTGTTACGGTTTATTTGTAATTATGCTTGTCTTTGTCTCACTCTACTAGTCCACAAGCTTTCTTTCCCCCCAGTTTTATTCAGATATAATTGACATGTAACACTGTGGTAGTTTAGACAACAGGATGATTTGATACACACATATATACTGGAAAATGATTAACACATAAGTTTAGTCAATATCCATTAGCCCATATAGTTACAAGTTTGTTCCTGTGATGAGAAATTTTAAGATCTACTCTCTTAGCAACTTTCTAATATACAATACAGGATTGTTACCATGCTGTGCCTTACATCCCCAGGATTTATTTATCTTATAATTTGACCACCTTTACCCATTTCACCCCCACCACAACCCCCGGCCTCTGGCAACTACCAGTATGTTCTCTGTTTCTATGAGCTCAGTTTTTAGATTCCACATATAAATGAGACATGAGCTTTTAAAGTGAAGTCACTACATTATATTGATCTTAAATTCCAAACCCTCATACAGTGTCTGTCAATTATTAGGTGCTCAGTAAATACCAATTTGAATATATTTTTAAAAAATATTTTATTTATTTATTTGACAGAGAGACACAGCGAGAGAGGGAACACAAGCAGGGGGAGTGGGAGAGGGAGAAGCAGGCTTCCCGCTGAGCAGGGAGCCCGATGCGGGGCTCGATCCCGGGACCCTGGGATCATGACCTGAGCCCAAGGCAGACGCTTAACGACTGAGCCACCCAGGTGCCCCTCAGTTTGAATATTTTATCTGAGTTTCAGTTTATTACTATGAGAAGCTGGGAATGTTAGTATTTGCCCTAGATCAATGAAGGGAGGATTTGAGAAAATGTTTTTAAAAACTGTCAAGTTCTATGCGGAGGTAAGGTATGCTATTCAAGGGTAGCAGATTATGCCACCTCAAAGTGTGCTGCTGGCATAACGATTATTTTGAGTTAAACACAGTCGAGAAGAAGCAGATAAAGACATATTATCTGCCTTCCTCCCATCTGCCTAAAAGTAGGGCATAAATTTGTAAAGGTGGCCTCCCTCCTTGTACCAGGAAGAGAACATTCTTAGAAACAGAGTCTGGGAGTTGACGCCAAAATGGATCTGTAATAACACACCTTACTACCATGCCCTTATCAGCCATTAGTTTCCCTCATATACGTACTTTCCCACAATTTGCTGCCCTACAAACTCAAGGTCTTTTCCTTTGTCTTGTCGCTTCTCTAAAAATTTGTTCTTTCATGAAGATGCTCTATATGTCCAAGTTCTGACCACCCCTTTGAGTTACTCATCCCTACACACTCCCATGTGCATGGGCAATGCACATGTGAATAAATGTCTGGTTGTTTTAGTAATCTTTTGCTAGTCTCATTTCCAGGACCCCAGTCAGAGAACCTAGGAGGGTAGAAGGGGAAAAACGTGTTTTTTTCTTCCCCTACAGTACATAAAAACACTTAAAAGCAAAACCAATTTTGTGTGGGGTGTCAGGAAAGAAAAGATTTCATGATGAGAATACTGCGCTGGTTGGTCTTTCATCCATAAGCATCTGAATACAGTCACAGATGCGATAACAACGGACTTATTTTTCAAAATGTTGACTTCACTTGTTGATATCGTTCCTTTGTTTTACCTCTTTTTTTTTTTAAAGTTATTAATTTCGATGCAGAGTATTCTCTTTTCCTTTGTGGACTAGTAGGAACAGTATTATATCTTTAACAGGAGGGGAAAACAGAAAGAGCTCATTAGCTCAATGAGACTGTTAATGGTGGCACACATGAATAATTTGGCTTAGGTGTAACATTTAATAGACCACAGCTTAGAGAAACTCACAGTTTGTATCCACTCTAAGGGGTTCATCAAATAAAAGAATATTTTGGAAGAAACCCAATTTATAGACCTCTACGAGAAATTACAGTCATAATGTTTAGCAGAGATGTCAAATACCAGCTGCAAGTGAATACGGCGCAGGTATTCAAATTCAGGTGAGCATGGGGAAACTCCTCAAATAAACCAATCCCTAAACAGCTAGGAACTTGGCAATACCGCAGCTACGTGGGATTTCTGTTCAATAACTATCATGCTATTCGTATCAGGACAACAGTGATAGGAGAAGGTGTTTGCTTCAGCTTCCAGCTTTCAACTTACATGGATTTGCCTTAGAGCACAGGGGCGCACAAGGATACTCAGTTAAAGACAACCAAACCCAAACCCAAACCAAGCCAAAAAAACCTTCCACCTGTATCTGGAGACAATTTAGTTGACCAAGATTACAACTGAGGCCTTGGTGAGCGGGCACTGTTCAAAGGAGGACCAGACTGAATTTCATAAATATGATGCTGTGACTGGCAGCCTTCAGACTCTGAAGTTCAACGATGCCACAGACATTTATTGAGAACTTGGCATATGAAAGGGAAACAGAGGTAAGCACCAACAGGCACTTATTTTTAGAGACTGACAAGCTCTTTTCAATTTTCCTTAAGAACGGAATACAAGGAATTTAGAAAAATTAGAAAACAATCTCTGTAAGCAGCATACAAAGGGTTTTAGTTAGCTATAGGAAGTATTTACTAATTGAGAAGGCTGTGAGCTTGTCCAGTGACATGGAAAGTTATACGAATGCCAAAAAAAAAATCATCTTTTTGGTATAGTTTAGGCATGGTGCTACCCAACGGTGAAGTATGGAGTGGAACAACATCCCAAATTCCTCCCAGATCCAGACTTCAGTATCATCCTCTAGAACAAAACCAGAAAAGCCTTGGGGAGGCAAGAGGGTAGCCAGTTGCCTTGGTGCTTCCTGAGAAGTAGCACAGATGCCTTCTTCTTCCTGGAGGATGTTCTGTTCTCTGGGTCGAGCTCAGATGCGTGTCATGTTCCCGTTCAGCTGGCCTTTATGAATCCTTGGTCAAATCCCAAAGATGCTACCCATGTTTATTTTTCTGGAAGTTAAGTGTGCTAAGTAAAATGCTATCCTCCATACTTGGTGGGCATGGAACCATGAACAAAATGCCCAACTGTTAAAAGTGAAAATGCTATTAATTTTGGAAATAAGCACAAACGCCACCCAATAATTCTGTTTTTTAAAACAGTATCTGTATTCTCAACTCATTCTCAATAGCTTCTGGAGAAGTCATACCTCCTCTGGAAAAGCCTGAAGTCAAATGCTATTTAGTACAAAATTTAACTACCAGGGGTGGTTTGATTTCATTGTCCTGACCAAGAAGCACTGGGATTGATAATCGGGAGCTTCGAGAATATCCTGCGGAATAGGACCTGGAACAAATAGCGTGACTGTCTATCTTTCATTGTAAGTATTCTAAAGATGTTGGAGACTAAAGACAACATACACATACGCAGGCACACACTACCTACATTTCCCCTCCTCCCCCGTATGAATCAGTTGCAGCCAGAAATGTGAAGAGTGCACACCCTGACTTCAACTTTCTAAGCTCCCAATATCTGGTAGAGAGGTTGGGTTCTTACTAATATTTCATGTTCACTGTAATTGATTTTCACCTTGAATGCATTATGCATTTACAACTCTGGTCTGAAAATTTAATGCTTTGCCTTTATAAAATCTAGCTCAAAGCGACAGTCACATGAGCTGATCTGTGTTTGGTGTATCAACCATGAAAAACAGCATACAGCTGGTGTGGACGCAGCTGGTACGGGGTAGAAAATTCAGCCAATGCATGACCTCAGAATGCTTCAGATGTGCCCTCTCCAACAGAGCCACTCTGATAGTCCTAGGATAATTAGCCCTTTGGCATGAAAGGAAACCTTTGCTATCTGGTCCTTTCTTCTTCAGTGGTATCTTGGGACCCTTAACATTCTCTTTATTCTCTGCCATTAGTAGGGAGAAGTGACAACAGAGAGGCTGCGGCAGAGTGGAGGGGACAGGGAGGAGGCTGGGCTCCGCATCCTGTTTGTCTAGCTGCTTTTAGACCGTGCCCGTGTTTTTCTCACTTCTCTGCGCAGCCCTCGGATTTGGTGGCCTGGCTTGCTTCCTGCCCTCCCTGCTGCAGCTGGTGTCTCACCAACCACCAGCTTGTGGGCTTCGCTCTAATACGGTCCTGGGAAAGTCCTTCCCTGGAGCAGCGAGCCAGCCAGCTGGTGGGGTTCACTCTGCACTGGGGGAGAGACTAAATTTTATAAACACATAACCGAGGGCACCAGCGGGATGGCAGTGCTAGAATTAAGGGGCTCTGGCTCTGCTTTCCTGTTCACTCGAGGTCTCTGCGGAGACCTGAGTTGAGCAGAGGCTCTGGGCCAGATTCCCAGTGGCTGGCTTTGCCTCCCCTTGTTCAGAAGAGTTTCTTTCCCGGGAAAGCTAGGCGTAAGGCAGCCTCAGAAAGCGTGGCATGCAGATGTCCTTGCAGGCAGCGCATGAGTAATGTACAGGAGGCGAGCAATGGGCAACTGGGCCATCTAGTCTCTGCTATGGCCTGCCTGCGCTCACAGCCTGGAACCCAGATGAGAAGCTTACGAGCTGCAGAAGCAGCATCTTGGGTCACAGGCATGGATGCGGTGAGAGGGTTGTGATGTTCCCCGGCTGAGAGAAAGTGAGAGGAGAAATGTTCTCAGACATGGGCGTTTTCTCGGGGCCTCATCGGATGACACCCCTGCTATGCAGGTGAAGGGTCAGAGAAAATCCACGTGTGCTGTTTTCTCCCTGCTTTGGGGGTAATGCAGAAAGACACACATTACGATGCTGTAGGCTGGGCTGTGCTTACCGGGATCCCTAGGGCTTTAAGAATGTTCATCTTGCACATGGGACAGGTGCGATGGTCTAGAAGCCAAGGGTCAACACAGGACTTGTGGAAAAGATGCCTGCAATGAGAACCATACATCTTAGAGTGGCGGTAACTGCAGAGAACGACCTAGTCCACCACAGCCCAGAGACTTGTCCAAGGTCACTCGACTGCTCAGAAACAGAGCCAAGACCCAAACCTCCGTCTCCTAGCTCCGGGGCCAGTGAGCTTCCTCTTATACCCTGTGCTGACACAGTCAAATTTTGTCTGGATCCCAGGACTGTCCTCTGATTCACAACTGAGTGTTCCAAGTTTCAGAAAATGTAGAGAATGTAGGCACAGAGAGATTATTCTCTTTCTCAATAGGAAGAATGCTTAGCGGGGAAGAATGTAAGTGGGGAGGCCTGCACAGACCTTTGAGGATATAACTCGAGAGAGGCTACTTGCAAATAAACCCAGTTTCTTTCCTCCAGTCAGAAGACAACTGCAAAATAAAGGCCTGTTTCCATGAATATTTGGGCGCTCACACAGAAGGGCGGAAGCGCTCCTGGAAGCATTTAACGACACAGATGCCATTCTACGTTGTGATGGCCGCTGGCTGCTGAAGCAGAAGCCGGGGTGAACGGCCCTGTACCCTTTACTGTGTGTACAGCTGACGTGCTCAACGCCCCTGCCGCTCTCATGCACCGGGCCCGCGAGCCTTCCCTGCGTGCCAGCAGAAGCGGGGCGCTCAGGAGGGGCAGGAGGGGGGCCTCCTAACTGACCTTTCACTCAATGTGGCTCTCAGGGGCCCAAGAGATCATCAGGGGCTGCTGGAGTCAGAAGCTTTTCTTCTCACTCCCGACCACAGGCAGAAGCAGACAGAACTTCCTGCCTGGGGCAAGAAGAGAGGGAATGGTCGGCCTGAAGTATGAGGGCTTCGCAGGACATCCTGTCCACGCCTGACCTCGTCCTCGTGCGGCACTATTCCTGGAATACGTTTACTCTCTGTCTCTCACCTTTGCCTTCTTTTGTTCTAACAGTTCTAACCGTTTTCTTTGTGATAGGGGGCTTTCGGCTCAGATGCTTCAGAGGGACCCCTAAAGTAGGGAAGAGGGCGGGAAGGGCCAGCTTTTATTTTTTTTAATTTTTAAAAAATTTTTAAAGATTTTATTTATTTATTTGACAGAGAGAGACACAGCGAGAGAGGGAACACAAGCAGGGGGAGTGGGAGAGGGAGAAGCAGGCTTCCCGCTGAGCGGGGAGCCCGATGTAGGGTTCAATCCCAGGACCCTGGGATCATGACCTGAGCCAAAGGCAGACACTTAACGACTGAGCCACCCAGGTGCCCAAGGGCCAGCTTTTAAATGGAAATTGGGGAGAAACCCACGTGCTCAGGCTGGGGTTAGCTGTATGTATGCTGGATCGGATTAGACTGGCAATTGGAACAGGAGAGTAGCAACCTGCATGTGTCATCATGTTCCCAGATGATCGTCTGGAATGTCTGCAGATTTATTCCTTGGAAGCTACATATCACACTCACTCGTTCCTCTCTCCATACATTCATCCAACAAGTAATCAACGCCAAGGATCGGGCTCAACACTGGGAATCAGCATGGTAGTGATTTGGCTCCTTCCCTTCGGGAGTGCAACAGGAGGAGCAGATGTTAATAAAATAACAGAAATAAACGACTTAATGACAACAGTGCTAAGTACCACATTAGAAGAACACGGAGTTTGGGGAGGCTTCTAACTGGAAGATTCATCATCTCGTTGCAGTACTCAGGGAAGATCTTTCTGATCAAGTGCCAAAGCGAACACTCGAGGGCCACATGGATGGACATTTGTTATCCGCATGAAGGGGAGGGGAGAAGAAGGAGGGTGTTCTGGGCAGAATGATCGACTGGCACCAGAGCCCTAAGCTGGGCACTGGCAGAAGTGAGGGAGGGACTAAAGTGGAATGAACCCCCTCCCCCGAAGCAGTATGGACCTCCCTACGTTCAGGCTCTGCATTCAGGGAGCAAGCTCTGAATCCGAACTTGCTCACCAAATGGCGTTCCTTCCGGGAAAAATGTTGAACATCACGATCCTTCTGACTGCTCTGGGGAGGCAGCCTCTGCTGGGTCTCCCGCACACGTGCTGGCGTCAGGGAGGGCCAGTCAGCAGCTGTCTGAGCTTCAGTAAGTCTCTTACTATCCCCAAGCTTCAGGTACCCCATTTGTAAGCTGGAGATACACCTACTCATGCAGAGAGGTCTCCTCAGAGTCTCCAAGCCACAAAAGCTGGTAATTGTTCTCGAACAACCCGGGTCATTCCTCTCTATAGACTGGTCATTCTGACATCTCTGTGATGGTAAGTTTTGTGGGTCACCTTGGCTAGGCTATAGAGCCCAGGCATTCAATCAAACCCTAATCTAGGGGAATGTCATAGATCTGGTTAACATCTACAATCAGTTGACTTTAAACTTTAAATAAAGATTATTCTAAACAATCTAGGTGGGCCTTATCCAATCAGGTAAAGGCCATAAGAACAAAACTGAGGCAGAAATTCTGCCTCCAGTCGGCAGCATGAGATTCTGCTCGAGTTCCTAGCCTGTAGGCCTGCCCTACAGATTCCTGACTTGCCAGCCCTATAATCACGTAGCCAATTTCTTGAGAAATCAATGCCTTGAAAACTCTCTCATATATATATTATATATATGATATATACATATATATACATATGATATATAATATGGTGGGATACAGTGGGATTCTTTGGAGAACACTGACCAATATATCCTCCAATGAAAATATAAGGTCCATGAGAGCAAAATCCTCATTTGCCTAATCACTGTTGTATCCCCAGCCTCTAGAATAGTTCCTGGTTCTTGAGCGATGCTCAAGAAATATTTGCTATATGATTGGATACTTATCCAAAGAGCTGGTACTCCTCACTGCCTATGCATGCTCATCAAGCCACGTGGCCTCCTCCAAGCTAAATCTCTTCCACATGCTCTGCTTCCCTTCCATTCTCAATGCTTCTCCCTCACGTCTAATCTTGTTAATGGTCTTTATTATTAAAATAACATCTCAACTGCTCTCCATGCCACCAGCTTTTTCTGTTCTTTTCATCCCACTCATCCTTGCCAGATTTCTCTTCCTAAAATACAGTACTAGTTGCATCACCCCCTTGTTCCATTCTGTTCTGTGCTAGGAGTTGGGTACAAAGATGAATAAGACAAGGTCCCTCCACCAACATGCAGGAGCATAGTGCTTCAGTGGGTCCCTGTGAACAGCAAAAGAAAGGCCACTGAAGAGCCACACTCCTGGATCCACTGCTTTCTGGCTATTTGGTCTTGGGCAAGTCTTAACATCTCCAAGACTCAGTTGCTCACCTGTGAAATATTCTTCAAAGTATGGAGTTTGCAAGTGAATGAGTCCATGTGTATGCGTGTGTGTGTATGTGTGTGTGTGTGTGTGTGTGTTGGGGCAGGGGGATAAATAATGACCACAAAACTTAAAACATAACTCCTGGCCCTTCTTCATTGCAAGCTACCATTATTATTATTATTATTATTATTATTATTATTTATTTATTTTTTTTTTTTTAAGATTTTTATTTATTTGCGAGAGAGAGAATGAGAGACAGCATGAGAGGGAGGAGGGTCAGAGGCAGAAGCAGACTCCCTGCCGAGCAGGGAGCCCGATGCGGGACTCGATCCAGGGACTCCAGGATCATGACTTGAGCCGAAGGCAGTCGCTTAACCAACTGAGCCACCCAGGCGCCCGCTACCATTAATATTATTAATACCACTGTACTGCATCTTGTTTTTAGAATCTGTGTTATTACTCTGATTGTTACTCTTTAGAATATACTTTTAACATTTTAACAAGTAAAGGCAAATTTTAAAAAAATCAAAGGGAGGGGGCACCTGGGTGGCTCAGTTGGTTGGGCGTCTGCCTTCGGCTCAGGTCATGATCCCGGGGTCCTGGGATCAAGCCCTGCATCGGGCTCCCTGCTCGGCAGGAGTCTGCTTCTCACTTTCCTTCCCGCTCATTCTCTCTCTCGCTATCTCTCTCTCTCTCAAATAAATAAATAAAATCTTTAAAAAAGAAAATCAAAGGGAGAACTAGGGCAAAAACTACAAGTGCTAAAGTGACACATAGGGTGATCATGCTGATTATTAACTACCATTCATTTACTTCTAGCACCATATTTCTTGTGTGGACCATCAAATATGAAGACTATATAATTGGGATTGCAAAACAATTTTTTCCTCCCCAGTGGAAAGAAAAATAAAAGTTACTAGACTAAATAAATAAACAAAGAGATAGGGAAAGAATCCGGCCATGGACCAATGGTTGAGTAAACATCTCTACAACAAAGTCAATCTCAACTCATCCTGTTTGTACGATTCACAGCACAGCACTGTTCCTTCCCATGTTTTAACAAAGGCTGCGTGAGAAAGTCCATACTGAGGAACAATGGGACAAGACATTCTATCTCTTAACAATTCTGGCAAACTGGAAATACAACAGAGGACTGACCAAAACTCTGCTCCCTCTTTAGTCATCCAAGGGAAGCAAACGTTTAAGAAAAAGTTCTTCAAACACCTGACAAAAGATGATGCTGACAACTGCATAATGATGCTGAGCTGATTATGAGTAATAAGTCCTCACCTTTTTTTTTTTTTTTAGCAGTAATGAGCCCGCTAAGCTTGTTTTCTGTTGTCCTTTTGCCTGTATGTGTGATACTCTCTCCAGTTAAATGGCATTTTTTTTCTCCATCTGGAGGAAGAATGGAGCCCTTCTGGCCTTTCTATCTCATTCATTTTTGTAGGCTTTGTCAGACCCTGTCACCCTGACACTGACATTAAAATTCTGTGTCTTTCCTTTTAGCACCAATACAAGCTGTTTCATTCCCCTCAGCAAAATGGTTATCAAAGAACATGAGTCACTTGGGGACCCAGGCAACATTAACTATTTAAATCGGATATATCTAGTGCTTCTATGGGTAGTCAGCATATTTCTTCAGAACCTCAGAATCTTATCTGTAAAGTTGTCAATGAAGTCAGAGTTTTTAAATAAACACGAATTTAATTTAATTAATAAATATCTACTGGTTACTGAATGCCTACGATGTACCAGGCATGTTATATACATTATTAATTCATAACAACTCTATGAGGTAGGAATTATCATTCCCTTTTTATGGAGGAGTAAGCTGAAGCTCATCAAAATAAGTTCAATTATCCAAAGAGCTAGTAAGCTGCTGAGCTAGGGCTCAAACCCAGTCCTATAGTCAGTGGTTTTACCTAATTCTGCACTCCACCATCCTCCTTCCCCTACTGACATGGGTGGGGGGTTGGGGTGGGGGGTGGGGTGGAGGAATTCAAATTGTTATTCTTTTTTTTTTTAATTTGAGAGAGAGAGAATGAGAGAGAGCAAGCACATGAGAGGGGGGAGGGCCAGAGGGAGAAGCAGACTCCCTGCCGAGCAGGGAGCCCGATGCGGAACTCGATCCCGGGACTCCAGGATCATGACCTGAGCCGAAGGCAGTCGCTTAACCAACTGAGCCACCCAGCCGCCCCTCAAATTGTTATTCTTTCCCGAATTGTTTTTGTGGTTCAGTTTCAAGAAGGCAGTATCTTAGTTACAGGGGTTGGGGATCAGGTGAAACCAAATGGAAAAGGGATCTGCCTTAAGCGTATTCACTTGGCTACAGAAGGAAAAAGCTGTCAAACACTGGCCTCAGCAGGACTATACTGAGATATTAGTTTGCTTGATTTATTTGGGAAGAGGGTAACACCGGCTTCTACACGCTTTGTACTCTTCCCATTCTCCACTGCTCAACAGATCTGATAAATGTTGAGTTGTCAAGCTCTATCACCTTTCTATAAGATTTTCATATTTGAATTATGAAGTACCAGAGAAAGTCATACCCAACTTTTTTTCAGGGCTCTTCTTGACATGGTCTGGTTTCCCTTTCTTGCTTTAGCTTTCTAAAATACAAACATGATACCACTCTGCAGACTTGAAATGCTTCAGCTGCTCCCCACCACCTCCCTATATCACAAAGTCAAGATGCATGAACACAGAGCACACAGAAGGCTCACCCAATCTGGCACCTGTCACATCCTCTGTTATGCCCCCACATTTATCCCACACTTCCATAACTCTGGATGCCCTTCTCGTTTTTCCCCACCTGGTGTGTCAAATCTTGCTCATATTTCAAGTCATAGCTCAGATATCCCTTCTCTTTTCTGAACAGCCCATCCCTTTTCTCGAAACTCTGCCAAGGAGAGTTAGTTTTTGTTCCTTTTTGCCCTATTGTGTTTTCCAACATATGTTGCAGTAGCTGAGTATGTGTTCTGAATTTCGGAGTTTGACCACCACTCCTTAGCTTTGTGACCTTGAGTAAGTAATTTAACTTGCGTGTGTTTCAGTTTTCTCTTTCGTTTTTTTATGACAATATCCTTTAACTGGTGTAACAACGCTCTAAAATGATACTGTTTGTGATAATCCTTCAGAGGGCTGTTATTACAATCAAAGGACAAAGGACATAAAGAAGAACAAATGAAGCCCAAAGCCCAAAGTTAGTAGACCAAAGGAAATAACAAAGATTAGAGCAGAAATAAATGAAATAGAGACTAAAAGGATAATAAAGAAGATAAATGAAATTAAGAGCTGGTCTTTGAAAAGATAAACAAAATTGACAAGCCTTTAGCTGGACTCACCAAGAAAAACAGGGAGAGGACTAAAAATGAGAAATGAAAGAAATGTTACAACTCATATCACAGAAATACAAAGGCTCATAAGAAACCACTATGAACAATTTCATGCCAACAAATTGGGCAACCTAGAAGAAATGGACACATTTTCAGAAACATACAATCTACAAGAGTGAATAATGATGAAGTAGGAAATCTGAACAGACAAATTACTAGCAAGGAGATTGAATCAGTAATAAAAAATTTCCCAACAAATAAAAGTCCAAGACCAGATGGCTTCATTGGTGCAATGTACCAAGCATTCAAAGAAAAATTAATACCAATCCTTCTTAAACTCTCCCAGAAAATAGAAAAGGAAGGAACTCTCCCACACTCATTTTATAAGGCCAGCACTGCCCTGATACCAAAACTAAAGAAGGACACCACAAAAAAAATACGTAAGCCAATAACCGCTAATGAACATAGATGCCAAAATCCTCAACAAAATATTAGAAAAGCAAATTCAAAAATACATATCACACACCACGATCAAGTGGGATTTAGTCTAAGGAGACAAGGATGGTTCAACACCCACAAATCAGTATGTTATACCACATTATCAAAATGAAGGATATAAATCTTATGATCATCTCAATGGATGCAGAAAAAGCATCTGACAAAATTCAACACCCATTTATGATAAAAACTCTCAACAAAGGTGGTACAGAGGAAAGGTACCTCAACATAATAAAGACCATATATGACAAACCCACAGCTAACATTATACTCAACACAGTGAAAAGCTGATAGCATTTCCTCTAAGATCAGGAAAAAGACATGGATGTCCACTCTTAACACTTTTATTTGACACGGTATTGAAGTCCTAGACAGAACAATTAGGCAAGAAAAATAATGGCATCAAAAATGGAAAGGAAGAAGTAAAACCATCACTATTTGCAGGTGACATGATATTATACATAGAAAAATCCTAAAGATTCCATCAAAACTGTTAGAATAAATGAATTCAGTAAAGTTGCAGGACACAGAATCAATACACAAAAATCATTTGCATTTCTATATACTAATAGTGAACTGTTAGAAAGAGAAATTAAGAAAACAATCCCCTTTATAATTACATCAAAAAATACCTAGAAATAAATTTAATCAAGGAGGTGAAAAACCTGTACACTGAAAATTATAAGGCATGGATGACAGTAACTGAAGACACAAATAAACAGAAAGATATTCTGTGCTTATAGATTGGAAGAATTCAATATTGTTAAAAACCCACACTATGCAAAGCAATCTACAGATTCAGTACAATCCCTATTAAAATTCCATTGTCAATTTTCAAAGAGATAGAACAAATAATCCCCAAATTTATATGGATCCACAGACACAAAACCCCAAATAGCCAAGGCAATCTTGAAAAAGAACAAAGCTGGAAGCACCAGGCTCTCTGATTTCAAATTATATTACAAAGCTGTAATAATTGAAACAGTATGGTATTGGCATGAAAACAGACACACATAGATCAGTGGAACAAAATAGAGAGCCCAGACATAAACCCATGCAGATATGGTTAACTAATTTATGACAAAGAAGAGAAGAATACACAATGGGGAAAGCGCAGTCTCTGCAATAAATAGTGTTAGGAAAACTGGACAGCCAAAGAATGAGAAGTATACCCCTAGCTTACACCACACACAAAAATTAACTCAAAATGGATTAAAGACTTAAACATAAGGCCTGAAGCCATAAACTCCTATAAGAAAACACAGGCAGTAAGCTCCTTGACATAGGGCTTGGCAATGATTTTTTGAATCTGACACCAAAGGCAAAAGCAACAAAAGCAAAAATAAACAAGTAGGAAAAAATAAACAAGTGAGATGACATCAAACTAAAAAAAGCTTCTGCAGAACAAGGGCAACCTCAACAAAATAACAAGGCAACCTACTGAATGGGAGAAGATATTTGCAAGTCATGTATCTGATAAGGGCCTAATATCCAAAATAGATAAAGATTTCATACAACCTGACAGCAAAACATAATCCAATGAAAACATGGGCTGAAGATCTGAATAGATACTTTTCTAAAGAAGACATACGGATGCCCAACAAATACATGAAAGGATGCTCAACATCACTGATCATTAGAGATATCCAAATTGAAACCACAATGAGACATCACCTCACACCTGTTAAGATGGCTTTTTTCAAAAATACAAGACGTAGCAAGTGTTGGAGAGGATGTGGAGAAAAGGGAACGCACATGCACTGCTGGTGGACATGTAGACTGCTGCAGCCACTGTGGAAGACAGTATGGAGGTTCGTCAAAAGATTAAAAATAGAACTATTGCATGATCTAAGAATTCCACTTCTGGGTATTTATCCGAAGAAAACAAGAACATGAACTCAAAAAGATATCCGCCCCTCCATATTCCTTGCAGCATTATTTATAATAGCCAACATATGGGAACAACCTAAGTGTCCATCAATGGACGAATGGATAAAGAAATGTGCACACACACACACTTTCTCTCTCATACACAATGGAATATATTACTCAGCCATGAAAAGAAGGAAATCTCACCATTTGTGACAACATAGATGAACATGGAGGGCATTAGACTAAGTTAAATAAGTCAGAGAAAGATAAATACTTTATGATCTCTCTTGTATGTGAAGTCTAAAAACAAAGACAACAACAACAACAACAACAAAAGTAAGACAAGCTCATAGATACAGAGAACAGATTGCTAGTTGCTGGTGGTGGGTGGGAGAAATGGGTGAGGAGGTTAAAAGGTAAAAAGAAAGAAAGGAAAAAAGATAAATAGTTTTGGTACTGCTTAGCTAATACCATTCCAATGAACTGAAAACCACTGATTACATGTTGATCTTATATCCAGATATCTTAAAATTGTTTTATTTGTTCTAATACATTTTCACAAATGTATAATTACTGTTGATGAAAGAATATTCCTTGCTGATATTTTGTCCAAACTGAATTTAAGACTTCAGATAAATGTCTTAAAACACTTGCAAAAGTGGGGCTCCTGGGTGGCTCAGTCAGTTAAGCGTTGGACTCTTGGTTTTGGCTCAGGTCACGATCTCAGGGTCGTGAGATTGAGTCCTGTTTCATGCTCCACACTCAGCACAGAGTCTACTGGAGATTCTCTCCCTCTTCCTCTGCCACTTCTCCTCTCCCTTCCCTGCTCACACTTGTGTGTTCTCTCTCTCAACTAAATGGATAAACAAAATCTTAAAAAAATACTTGCAAAAATTTTTACTAACTAAAATCAGAAAAATGGAAATTAAAATGAGATGTTTTGTGTGTGGATAATTTGCATTTATTTTTAGATTTGATAATGGCTCATGCTGGCAATGGGGTAAACACCCTCATATACTTTTGGTGGGAACATAAATTGGTCTAACCTTTTGTGAGAGCAATATGGCAGACTGCACCAATATCGAAATGCATAAGCCATTTTATCCCGCAAAAAAGGAATCTGGTTTAGACTTAGGTCTTTAAACTGAGAAGAAATTTAAGTTGTAAAAGAAAAAAGGATGAAAAATACAAAATGTTTAGAATGCTACCTGGCACATTAGAAGCTAAAGTACCATGGCTTGCTTTGTTTTTGAGAGGGAGGGGTGAGAAGCAGAGGGAGAGAGAGAATCTTAAGCAGGCTCCACGCCCAGAGTGGAGCCCAACATGGGGCTCCATCTCACGACCCTGAGATCATGACCTGAGCAGAAATCAAGAGTCAGATGCTTAACAAACTGAGCCACCCAAGCGACCCCCCCGCTTTTAATCATTTATTTACATAGGTGAACTTGAAAGTATTTTAACAACTGGTGCACCATGGACACTGGCGGATCAGAATGGATGCCAGCCCTAAACAATGAGCACAGCCCCACAGGCTCAGTATTCACCCTGCTTTCCTATTTATGTCCCAAGTGAGTTTGAGACACGCTGGGAGGGCAGAGTCAAAGTATTTCTTTCTTTCTTTTTAAAGATTTTATTTATTTATTTGAGAGAGACAATGAGAGAGAGCATGAGAGGGAAGAGGGTCAGAGGGAGAAGCAGACTCCCCACCGAGCAGGGAGCCCGATGCGGGACTCGATCCCGGGACTCCGGGATCACGACCTGAGCCGAAGGCAGTCGCTTAACTGACTGAGCCACCCAGGCGCCCAGAGTCAAAGTATTTCTAACTCCAAAACCTAGTAGAGCACCTGGAATAGGATATACTTTCAGTATTGTGTGCTGAAAAAATGAATCCCGAAAGTCCATTTTCCCCAAGTCATGATTTAATTAACAACAATTTAGTTCTTATTCCTTGCAAGCGACCTTTCCATGGTAGAGCTTACTCAGGAAGCACTTTCCTTAATTTTTATGGATTCTAAAATATAAAACAATTCTGCCTTCTTCTGGGGGCCAGTGGCTCCCAGCAAGAACATTAGGGGCATTGATGAGCCTATGCTCTGCCTAGGCTGCCTGGTAGACATCACACAGAGCCATTCCTTCTATGCAAATCTCATTTTGGGAACATCGTTTTATGGATCTGAGCACAAGCATTACCAGGTTAGAATGACCAAAATGGCAGTGAGGATGGCCCTTACAGAATGTCGACTGAGCCCAGACAGTGTCATGGGTGTTGCATGGGAGAAATGTATTCTACTCCTCCCCAGAGGACAAGAGAAATCTAAATTGCTCTCATTGATTTTCTTACAGGATTCCATTTGTCTAGCTGCTCCTAAATTCAGGTGAACTAATGAGAACTTCACCAGACTCTTGACTGTCACAGCTTTGAAAGACACATGGAAATCACTAGCTTCTTTTGTGCATCATCTTTGGCCCAAAGGCCATGCCTATGGTCCAGCAACCAGCAACCCAGGCATTCAATGTATCATGGGATTTCTCTGCATTTTCTACTGTGCTATGTTATGCAAACCAGTAGGTTATTTCCATCCCTGTTAGTGAAGAAAGAACTTTGTTGACATAGCAGCACTTTAGTATGGTATGGAAGGTGGATTTCTTAGCTGTACATGAGAAAATCTGGAAAGAGTATTTCTGTATATTGTTAAAGAGATTTCAAAGCTGATACCAGAACTTACTACTCGGAACGTTGAGTTCTGAGAAAAAGTAGGACTATCAACACAGAATAACAAATTCATTAGTGTGTAATAGTTAAACAGTACTACTTTATACAGAGCATTGTGCTAGGGATGCATTGGGGCTGCAAAGATGAGTCAGACATGCATCCTGTTGGTGAGGTGTTTTTAATAAAGAATTGACGGGCTGATAGGAAGATGCACAGTCCATACTGTGTAGAGGTTAAAAGCTCAGGCTTGGGAGCAGGGTAGAACACGTTTCATTTTTGACACATGTTGGCTGACAGTCCTGAGATAACCCTTAACCTCTCTGAGCCTTAGTTTCTTTGTGAAATGAGGGTACTAATACCTATCTGAGGCACTCATTAATACAGTTCATGCAGTATGCTACCTCTGCATCTTCCAAGCAAGTGGGATGATTACAGGCTCTCCTGCTGGAAGCCACGGCTATGTGACTAATTCTGGCCAGTAAGATAAAAAAAGAAGTAACAGATTTCACTTCAGGCCTGTCGAAATTTACAATGTTCCAGATGGTAACTGCTTGGCCACCTGCCAGCCACGCAGACCCTCTTTGCTGATGCACAAACAAACACAAAACATACAAAATCTCTGTTGTGTTAAGCCACTGGGAGTGGGGAGTTTTGGGTGGTGGTGGTGCTGCAGCAAAACCTAGCCTATCCTGGGTAGTAAAATACCTCCCCAGGTCGTTGTAAGGATTGAATACTTGTTAAGTGCTTGGCTAGGAAGTGTTCAGTGGCTAATGATGCCGTCAACTATATTAAGTGATGTTAGTACAACATGTAAGGTGATGGGTCATAAAGAGATACAAATAAAAGTATCACAGAATTCAAGGAAAGGGAGCAGTTACTTTGTGAGGAAATTAGGAAACTGTAGGATGGGGAGAACTTTGAAGTGTGGAGACTGGAAGCAAGAATCTAAGGGGAAGGAATTTATATAAGTAAAGACAGCGCAGCAGTAACATGAGATGTATGAGAAACTCAGTCGGGTTGAAAACTAGACTATTTAAAAGGTAAGAACAGGGACACCTGGGTGGCTCAGTCATTAAGCGTCTGCCTTGGGCTCAGGTCATGCTCCCAGGGTCCTGGGATCGAGCCCCGCATCGGGCTCCCTGCTCAGCGGGGAGCCTGCTTCTCCCTCTCCCTCCCCCTGCTTCTGCTCTCTCTCTCTCTCAAATAAATAAACTCTTAAAAAAATAAAAAATAAAAAGTAAGAACAGGAATGGCTTCAAGTCAGCATTTTGAAATAATCTAGATGGACTGAGTAGCCGAGAGGTATGAACAAAGAGGAAAATAATCACAGAGCTGAGCTAGATTTCCCTCACTCCTTGTGATGATGGGCTTCTCGTCATCAAGTTATTTCCTTCCACACTGTCTCATTTTCCTGTCTCCTATACAGAAGTCCTCACAGTGGTGACAATGTGGTGTTTTGGGACGTGGTGTGGATCAGGCCAGTTGAGCAGACACCAGCCCCTCCTGACTGTAACCCTATCCAACTGGCCCAGTGCCTCACTGGGCGGGGGGGTGGGGGGTGACTCTGCTATTGGGATTGGTTTGGACCAATTATGAGAAATTGCATTTCCCTGATTCCCCCTTTTTCGGTTATGGAAACATTGTTTAGAAGAAAAAAGAAGAAAAGGAAAAGGAAAAAAAGAGCTATCACACAGAACCAGCAGTAACCATATTCTAGCTATTGTTTAAAAACATAAATTACTTTGTTTTGGCAAGCTAATATGCTATGCTAGCAGTTTTACCCGATGGAAGGAAAGAAAAAGAACGCAGTGAAGTACATTACTGCTCCCCTCATGAGCACCAGCACTACCTTCCTATGAAAAAGGCTGGCCTGTTTTCAGGGCCACAAAACCAAGCTTGGAATCACTGTGGAGAAAGGTAAAACCCTTAAAGCTAGCCTCAATTCGATTCGTTTCCCTTGAGGTGCTCAGACATTTGGCTTAGAGTGAGATGGGGGTTTCTGAGGCAGACTTAGGCAAAACCGTCTTCCCAGAGCTGAGGGTTGGGCAGAGCACCCTTGCGAGGTGGGGTGAGGGCAGGGCCCGCTTTACCCAGGAAAGAACACTTGTGCCGAAGTCAGAGAACCTGGCTTTGCTCTGGGCCCTGTCACCAGCCTCTCTGAGTTAAAGATTTCTTTTCGTAAAATAAAGAGGCATTAATGGTATGCGCTCTACCTCTGTTACAGGCTGCTGTGGGATATAAATTAGACATTATACGTAAAAGAGCTTTATATGTAAATAGTAGAGTGCTTTTCAAAGTTAAAGTTTTGTAATAAACAGCCACTTAATTTCACCTACTTGTCCATAGCATTAGGTTTAAATAGCATTAAAGAAAACCCAACAAAACTTTATTTTATTTTTTATTTTTTCCAACAAAACTTTAAATCCTAAGGAACTGTATCAGATCCTCTGGCAACTAAAGTCTCTTTCTTTTTTAGCTACAATGGAAGAGATGGATCCTTTGGGAATGCAAGTTACAAGGGACTTGCAGAAACCCTCATTTTATAGGTGCCTCACTCCTTTAGGTTCTGGTAGAGGGCAGCTCTCTGCTTCAAACTTGACCCTGGTCTAATTATACCATTTGGCTGGGGCAGCAAATCTGGTTGGCATTCATTCCGTGTGTCTAGTTGATTAATATAACTGGGGATCAGGACATTTGAAGTCAGAATGCCATATTTAACAAGGTTATTACAGTTCTTTCCTAAGGCGGCATCTGCTCTGTTGAAAATACAACAGAAAATAACTCATCAGACATCATTTATCAGCACTGCCATTTCCTTTCATGTTTCCTTCCTTTAATCCCTTATATTAAGTGATAACTAATTGTTGGCGGTGTACACATGTAAACCCAAAGGAATCAAAGAAAAAATTACTAGAAAACACCATCAACAAACTTTTAATTTTATGTAATTCTGACTAAGGTACAAAGTGAACTGCTTTTTTTTTAATTTTTATTTTTTAAGATTTATTTATTTATTTGAGAGAGAGAGAATGAGAGACAGAGAGCACGAGAGGGAAGAGGGCAGAGGGAGAAGCAGACCCCCCGCTGAGCAGGGAGCCCGATGTGGGACTCGATCCCGGGACTCCAGGATCATGACCTGAGCCAAAGGCAGTCGCTTAACCAACTGAGCCACCCAGGCACCCGTGAACTGCTTTTTTAAAAAGTCCACAACATAGCTTCTTTGGTGCTTAAAACATTTTTTTCCCCATTATTTGAAATGACGGTATAACACACAGTAAATTGCATAGATCTTAAGAAAGCTGGATGGTTTACTGAGTATCTATATATTTACGTACAAATATCCAGATGGATATACACTGTTTCTATCACCCCCAGACAGTTCTCTCCTCCCCTTACCAGTCAATATTGCCATGAAACCACCATTGTGACTTCGGTCACCACAGGTTAGCTTTGCCTGTGACTGAATTTCATATAAATGGAATCATAAAGTACGTATTATTTTTTGCCTGGCTTCCTTTGCTCACCATGATGTTTTCAGATTTAACTGTGCTTTGATATACATCAATAGCTTGTTTCTTTTTATGGCGGAGTAATACCCATATTATCCATACCAAACTGATCCACAGATTTTCCTGTTGTTAGACATTTAGGTTGTTTTCATTTTTTTTGGTCCATTATGAATAAACATGCTATGACCATTCTTGTACAAGTCTTTCTGTGAATATATGCATTCATTTTCTTGGAGACAGATCCAAGAGTGGAATTGCTAGGTTAGAGGGTAGTATGTGTTTAACTTCAGTAGAAATTGTCAAACAAATTTCCAAAGCAACTGTGCCATTTTAAACTCCCACCACACTATAGAACTTTTAATTTGGCAGAGTATGTAAAATTATGTTCCTGAAAAAATGAGTTTTTTAAATAATAGTTTTCATACACAGTGACTATTGAGTAAGATGCTTTTTTTTTTTTTAAAGATTTTATTTATTTATTTGACAGAGAGAGACAGAGAGAGAGAGGGAACACAGGTGGGGGAGTGGGAGAAGCAGGCTTCCCGCCGAGCAGGGAGCCCGATGCGGGGCTGGATCCCAGGACCCCGAGACCACGACCCAAGCCGAAGGCAGACGCCCAACAACTGAGCCACCCAGGCGCCCCCGAGTAAGACGCTTTATACCAACATAAATTTCAGGTAAATTTGAAATATACAGTTAATTAATTGAAAAATACAGTTAATTAATTGATCAGTTATGTCTTGATAGGGAAGCATTAAAGAGATTAAAGGACAAAAATTCATAAATTTTATAAAGTACTTTTTTCTGTTAATCAAAAAGCATTATAAAAACAAAATAAAAATAAATGAAAAAAGGGGCGCCTGGGTGGCTCAGTCGTTGGGCGTCTGCCTTCGGCTCAGGTCATGATCCCAGGGTCCCGGGATCGAGCCCCGCATCAGGCTCCCTGCTCGGCGGGAAGCCTGCTTCTCCCTCTCCCACTCCCCCTGCTTGTGTTCCCTCTCTCGCTGTGTCTCTCTGTCACATAAACAAATAAAATCTTTAAAAAAAAATAAATGAAAAAAAAAAAGAGAAATACTACTTACTAAAAATATAAAAATATTAAAAATAGTTAATATCATATTTTACCAATTCTAGGCCATACCATTCCTTCCCCCCCAATTCTAACATCTCTGAAATTAGGAAGCATCTTATAGCCAATGACAATTTATATCGTGATGTAGATATGATTTACGACTTAGTCAACAGTAGTGGACTAAGTACAAAGTACTATCAAAGACATGGGAACCAAAACTAAGCAGTTTCTTTATATTTGGCTATCAGATGAGAAAGATCCTTAAACCATGCTACCTCATGGTTCCAAAGGTACACTAACATAAGTACACTGTCATCCTGCTAGTGGGGAGTAAATCATTACCACCTTTTAGGAAAGCAGTCAGGTAAAACTTATCACTTCTGACCCAGTAAATTCACTGTTAGGAATGTATCTTAAGGGATAAATACAGAAAAAAATATAAACCATTAATGTCATGATTCTGTAATGATGAAAACTAGAAGCAATTTATTTGCTGGACAGTAGGGGACAGTTAAATAAGCTCTAATAATGGACTATATTATGCAACCACTAAAGTATTTTAAAATAATTAATAATAGTTTCTTTTTTATTTTGATTAATTTATTTATTTGAGAGAGAGAGAGAACATGAGTGGGAAGGAGAGGGAGAGAGAACCTGAAGCAGACTGTGCATGGAGTCCCACATGGGGCTCGATCTCATGACCCTGAGATCACGACCTGAGCCAAAACCAAGAGTGAAACACTTAACTGACTGTGCCACCCAGGTGCCCCTTAAAATAATTTCTAAAGTTTTAGGAAAATGCTTACTTTGTAATGTCAAATAAGAAAGTAGAAAAAAAAGTATGAATGGGCTTGCTCTACAATGTTTAGCAATATACATGTGATGCTTATGTCTATGCATTAGAGAAAATTAATCTACCAATATTAATAATGATTATTTCTGGGTGGTGAGATTAGATTTGTTTACTTCTTTATACTTCTATTTTCAAAATTTCCCACAATTAGCAATAAAACCTTGAAGCTATTTTTAAAATCACATCTATAAAGAAACAGGTGTGAAAAGGATGACCAATAATCTAATTTGCATGACATGGGCATGAAAGGATAAGTCAAATCTCATGAAAATCAGCCAACACTCATCACTCTTTTAAAAAATAAGGAACTTGAAAAAAAATCTGCTCCTAATCAAGCATATGTAACAGGCACGGCAGGGTAAAGTCAGAATAGACCATTTCTGCCTGGCTAGGCAGCACCTCTTTGTTTTCCACTTCATGAGTTCTAGGACTCATAGTCAGAATCCTGATCACATTACAGAGCTTTATTTTATTTATTTATCTATTTATTTATTTATTTATTTATTTATTTATTTATTTATTTATTTATTCATAAACAGTTTGGAATTTTCAGTCCACACAGACATTCAGTTCATTTGACTCATCTTACAATCAGATTGGTCCTTGGGGTTAAAAATCTTAAGGGGCTAGTATCTATTTTTAGTACTTTCAGTAAAACTTGATTGTGATTTTTAAAGTTTTCAAATATTAAAATGATGTTCATTTTTTTTTTTAAAGATTTTATTTATTTATTTGAGAGAGAGAGAATGAGAGACAGAGAGCATGAGAGGGAGGAGGGTCAGAGGGAGAAGCAGACTCCCCGCCGAGCAGGGAGCCCGATGTGGGACTCGATGCAGGGACTCCAGGATCATGACTTGAGCCGAAGGCAGTCGCTTAACCCACTGAGCTACCCAGGCGCCCGATGTTCATTTTTATATGAGATTATAACTCGTTTTTATGTTATATGGTTTATTATGATCATGTGATGCCTGAATGAGAGACCCTTTGCCCCCTAAAAAGGGAAGTTCACAGATGAATATTAGGGTTGAACTGTGATACTGCCTTGTGTTGTCATGAAAAGATCCAAGACCTGAATCTCCCATCAGAGTTTCAGGAGAAGCAGGGGAGCCTATGAACTGCCCAGCTGGGTTTGGTTGGAGCTTCCAACGAAAACAAGGAAATTCTCTGAGACATAGTAGACAGTTTTCCAGGGAGGCCCATGGGACGCAAGCCACTGTTAGTGGCTGACACCTCCATTAGCTCAGTATATCTTACTAATTTGCCTTTAAGGAGTCTGGGACTTGCCAGGCAAGTCAGTCTGGAAGTCACAGGATACAAGCTTGTTCAGAAATCTTTACAAATGGATCCCTCTACTGTTTGCCATGTACTTTATACTAGATGTCTCCGAGAGCTGCTTCTCTGGTAGAGGAAAATGTCACCTGTCCTAGAGCACAGGAGTTAATGGATTGTAATATTTGAGGAGTCAATAATTAGGTCCATGTTAAAAATATCTATCTGTTACATTAACTGAGAAAGGAAAGCAGCTGGCTGTCTAATTGGTTAGACGGACAGGGATGGTGTATGAGCACCTTGTCAACTGTAGACATCTGTAACAGGCCTTTCAAAGAATTCATCCAAACTCGTAGAACAAATTTCAGCATGACTTTGTAACAGCTCTCAAAAACATTCCTTTTCCAAATCTCCAGGCCTAACCCTTTTAGGTTCTGTCTGACTCAGATATTGAAATGTCACCAGAAATTCCTTTGTAACTTAGGGTATCTATTGCCCCAATGTGCACATTTAAGCTTCATTTGTCCTTCATTATAAATTTATTCTACACTCTAACAGTAACCATGTCTTCTTTTTTGATTTGTAATTTGGCATATTATTGTGTTTAAATCTCCATTTCATCTCTTTCAAACCAAATGCTGTTACTTGTGCTCTGATCTTTGTAAAAGTGTAGATTTATGTTTAAAAAAAAAGACAGTATAATATATTCTATGTTCCCTAGTACTAAAGAGAGCTCTTAAACTGATACAATTGAAATTCAGTCTCATTCCTAAAATGGAGAGAAGAGAAAGAGGCAGGGCAGCATAGCCCTTACCAACAATTATCTATCCAAGATGGAACTTTGCCTAAATGACCAAGTTATGAGCATGTTCTGGGACCAATAACTCAGAAGAAATTCTTAAAAAGATAAGCCAAAGCTGGTCCTCAAGGTTGGGGTTTTTTTTGGTTGTTGTTGTTTTTGGTTTTTGAGTGATAAAATCTGTTTCAGTGCTTGAAATCTGTTTCCTCTGTTACAGTTCTTGAATCTTACCGTTTTTGAATAACTATGCTACTTGCTGGATTTTTTCCTATTGTTTAGAATCAGAATGGAAAGATATGGGCATGTTTTATTTTATTTAATTAATTAATTTATTTAAAGATTTTATTTATTTATTTGACAGAGAGAGACACAGCAAGAGAGGCAACACAAGCAGGGGGAGTGGGAGAGGGAGAAGCAGGCTTCCCGCTGAGCAGGGAGCCTGACATGGGGCTCGAACCCAGGACCCTGGGACCATGACCTGAGCCAAAGGCAGACGCCCAACGACTGAGCCACCCAGGCGCCCTGGGCATGTTTTAGATATAAACAAATACAGATGCATCCATCAGTCACCAGCTGATATGGGCAGCCATTTTCAACTCCTCCAAATGCTGTCTCATGCTGGGTTTACTTCCCAAATGTCTCCTGACTAGATCCACCTCTCTACATTCCCAGTGCCAACACTGCAGTTCAGGCCTTCAGCATTTCTTATCTTGACTTTGCAATAGTGTCCTAACTGGCCCCCAGGCTCCTGTCAGATCCTTCTGAGCTATATTCCGCATGGTGCCAGCAGCATGCTATGTATACAGCAAATGCCGAACCCCACAGCAGGCCCCCCAGCTCCTGGCTATAACCCAGGTGGGCATTCAGGTCCTATATGATCTGGGCCTGCCCACCTCTATACCATTATCCCTGGCTTGTGCACTACACTCTGTTGATTCCAGGTTACCGTTAGTTATCGTTGCTTGAGATAGTCTTACCTCTGACTAATTGGAAAACTCCTTCAGTACAGCTTTATAGAAAACATTTAGGCAATCTAAATTCATAACCTCAGAAACAAGAAAATAATCTGAAATGTGACCTCAGGTCTACATACATAGCTATTTATCACAGCATTATTTACAACAGCAAAAAATCTACATGTGCGGGGAGTAGGTTAAATGTCCAAAAATACTCAAAGTATGGCATATGAGATATATTAATCGAAAATGATGTCGACCAAGTTTTAAAAATATGGAAAATGCTTATCCTAGAAATGACTTAAGGTGACTTAGGAGATGCAGATATCCAAAAAGGTGCCATTGACAGGTCTGAGAGGAGAATGCCTTCCATGACCCCTTCATCAGGGTTCACCTCTTCTCTGGCAGCCCAGTGTGTTAGATCGATTAGGCTTTGCTGGGATAACAAATTAAACCCCAAATCTCTGTGACTTGCCCAACAAAGGTTTATTCCTCACACAAATTTGTATGTAGTTTAGCTGACTCTGGAGCAGCTGTCTTCCATGTGGTGACTCAGGGACCCAGGCTGCTTCCTGCCCATGGTTCCATCCACTCAGCACGGGTCTCTGGCTGCTGGGGCAAAGGAAGCGTGAGCTGGAGGGCCTTTCCTCAGCCTTCGAGTGTACTTTGAGGGCTGCAACCAGTGCTATGGCCCTCCTGTGAGCAAGAGGCTGAGTAACATGGGGGTGCATATCGATATCTGGGGTACAGTTACTCTCTCTGCCACAGGGAAGGTAAAGATGCCTACCACTGAAAGGTCCCCTAAAACTGGACTGGCCTTTCCCATAGTTACATAATTATGGCACCTCTTAGTATGTTCGGATTATTTTTTTTTAAATAAAGGGATAAGCACTGTTAATTTTAAAAAGCATCATAAAAGCAAAAGAAGAAATTAAAACAAGAATGGAGACATAGAGAGGGAGGGCGTGGCTGGGTGATGGACACTGGGGAGGGTATGTGCTATGGTGAGCGCTGTGAATTGTGTAAGACTGTTGAATCACAGACCTGTGCCCCTGAAACAAATAATACATTATTTGTATTGTTTATATGTAATAAATAATACATTTATCTGTTAATAAAAAAAAAGAATGGAGACATAAAACAGTCAGGGCTGAAGCTAAAAAAAGTCCCTTTTGGCTGGGGCGGGCGACAGATTTGGCTCTCGACTTCCCATCAACAAACATAGAAAAAAATCTGGACGGTATCATAATTCAGTACTCACAGTATAAAAACATTCCCCTGCTGGGAAGAAATGTGGTTATGCTGTACATGAACTGCTCTGTCAAGCCCCCATGAAGAAGTCACAGCATAAAATCCTATTAAGAGACACAACGGCAAGTTTCTGAAGATTGCTTCTTACAGCAATCCCCGATAAAAGTGATGGCAATGGCACCAGCCAACTCAACTCTCCTGGAAGGAGCTAATATGCACTAGGGCATGATTTTCAGTTGTCTGTGAACCTACCTTCTTACAGAGGTACCTTTTAGAGAAACAGAAGGACTGAATTCTATTTCAATTAATCTTCCCAAAGAATAGCTTTTTAAAAGTCACACTTTTGATATACTTAATGAGTTTAAATTGGACTTGCTGAAAAAGTACCTGGAGTCCAGCTCATCTAGCTGGATAATTAAAAATAGGCTTATCAGAATGAATAATTAAGGGGCAGGAGTTGAAGCAGGAAGATTAGCGAGAAAGCTGCTGCAGAAAGCCGGGGAGAATTGATGGTGGTACTGATGTTAGCGATGGTTAACAGGAGCAGGGAGAGTTCTTCTAATCATAAGAGTAACATCATATTAGTATTATAGTAATAGCAACAAGAATAATGGTACCAGAAATATGTAGAATTATCATTCTTTGGTAGGTTTTGAATTGCATATATAAAAACCAATTTTTAGTTAGCCAGCTTAAATTAGATGCTTAAATCAAAATCTAAGCTTCTTCATTGACATTTTCTTTTTAATAAAAGTCAAGGCTAAATTAAAAACACAACACATACACACAAAACCTCCAGACTAGGGGAATGGGGAGTTAGTGTTTAATGCTCACCAAGTTTTACTTTGAGAAAATGAAGTTCTGGAGAGGGACAGTGGTGGTGGTTGTACAACAATGTGAATGTACCTCATGCCACTGAACTGTAAACTTAAAAATGGTTAAAAGGTCAAATTTATGTTATGTATATCTTACCAAAGCTGGTGGCATCACGATTCCAGACTTCAAGCTCTATTACAAAGCTGTAATCATCTAGAGAGAATGGTACTGGCACAAAAATGACACATAGATCAATGGAACAGAATAGAGAGCCCAGAAATGGACCCTCAACTCTATGGTCAACTAATCTTCAACAAAGCAGGAAAGAATGCCCACTGGAAAAAAGACAGTCTTTTCAACAAATGGTGCTGGGAAAACTGGACAGCAACATGCAGAAGAATGAAACTGGACCACTTTCTTACACCATACACAAAAATAAATTCAAAATGGATGAAAGACCTTAATGTGAGACAGGAAACCATCAAAATCCTAGAGGAGAACATAAGCAGCAACCTCTGTGACCTCGGCTGCAGCATCTTCTTGCTGGACATGTCTCCAAAGGCAAGAGAAACAAAAGCAAAAATGAACTGTTGGGACTTCATCAAGATAAAAAGCTTTTGCACAGCAAAGGAAACAGTCGACAAAAACCAAAAATCAACCGACAGAATGGGAGAAGATATTTGCAAATGCCTTATAAAGGGCTAGAATCCAAGATCTATAAAGAACTTATCAAACTCAACACCCAAAGAACAAATAATCCAATCAAGAGATGGGAAGAAGACATGAACAGATATTTCTGCAAAGAAGACATACAAATGGCCAACAGACACATGAAAAAATGCTCAACATTACTCGGCATCCAGGAAATACAAATCAAGACCACAATGAGCTACCACATCACACCAGTCAGAATGGCTAAAATTAACAAGTCAGGAAATGACAGATATTGGTGAGGATGTGGAGAAAGGGGAACCCTCCTACACTGTTGGTAGGAATGCAAGCTGGTGCAGCCACTCTGGAAAACAGTATGGAGGTTCCTCAAAAAGTTGAAAATAGAGCTACCCTACGACCCAGCCATTGCACTACTGGGTATCTACCCCAAAGATACAAGTGTATTGAAATGAAGGGGTACCTGGACCCCAATGTTTACAGCAGCAATGTCCATAATAGCCAAACTATGGAAAAAGCCCAGATGTCCATCGACAGGTGAATGGATAAAGAAGATACACACACACACACACACACACACACACACACTGGAATACTACTCAGCCATCAAAAAAATGAAATCTTGCCGTTTGCAATGATGTGGATGGAACTAGAAGGTATTATGCTAAGCGAAATAAGTCAACTGGAGAAAGACAATTATCATATGATCTCACCATATGTGGAATTTAAGAAACAAAACAGAGGATCATAGGGGAAGAGAGAAAAAATAAAACAAGATGAAACCAGAGAGAGGGGGGAAAGATGGCGGAGGAGTAGGGGACGGACCCTATTTCAACTGGTCCCCGGAATTGAGCTGGATATCCACCAGACCACTCTAAGCACCCACGAAACCAGCCTGAGGTGTAAGAAGATCTGGATCTCTACAAACAAAATCGCAGGCGGTTGGTTTTGAGGTACAAAGCGGAGAGCCGTGATTCCACGGGCAGATATCGGAGGATAAACGGCAGCGGGAGGGTGTCTGGCCATGGGGATCCTGCACCGCCGGTGAGTGACAGCCTCGCGCACTGGGGACGGGGCACAGACTCAAAGACCGGTGGCAGCGTAGGGAAAGGACTTTAGGGCACCCCGGGGCAGAAACCCAGAGCGGCGGGTTGCGCCTGCGAACTGCAGCCCCCAGGACGGGAACCCAGAGCGGTGGAGTCGCGCGCGCGAACTGGGAGCGGCTGGCGGTTTTAGAAGCACAAAGGGCAGAGACATGCCCTGACCTGGAGGCAGGACTGGGAGCGCTGCGGAGGGGCGCACAACCCAGGACGCTGCAGTTTATAGCAGCACGGACAGAAACGGAGACGGTGTGGCCTGGAGAGCTCACTGAAGAACAGACTGTGATCTCTCCGCTCTGAGGCAGAGGGTTGGAAACGGTCTCTTCTGCTCTGACTCGTGGAAGAGACGCGGAAAGCCGCCAGAGAACAAAAGCCCCAAAAACTGATTCCCGCTGAGCCCATGCCCTGCCACAGGGTTGCAGGGCAACTCCGCCCAACAGGTAACAGTGCGGCAGGCCCCTCCCGCAGAAGACAGGCTGGGAAAACAAGAGGCCCCCACCCCTAAGGTCCCAAGGAAACAGGTGCATCTTGCTTGGGTTCTGGTCAATAATTTGGACTCTATACATTCCCTCAAACACCCATCAACAGAATGACTAGGAGGAGGAGCCCCCCAAACAGAAAAGACTCAGAGATTATGACTTATGCTGCAGATTTACAAATGGATGCAGATATAACCAAGATGTCGGAGATGGAATTCAGGCTAGCAATTGTGAAGACAATGGCTAGAATGGAGAAATCAATTAATGGCAACATAGCGTCTCTAAGGGCAGAAATAAAAGGTGAATTGGCAGAACTTAAAAATGCTATCAATGAGATCCAATCCAATCTAGATAATCTAACAGCTAGGGTAACTGAGGCAGGAGAGAGAATAAGCGACCCGGAAGACAATATAATAGATAAAAAGGGAAAAGAGGAGGCTAGGGAAAAACAACTCAGAATCCATGAAAATAGAATCAGAGAAATAAGTGACACCATGAAGCGTTCCAATGTCAGAATAATTGGAATCCCGGAGGGAGTGGAGAGAGAGAGAGGACTAGAAGATGTGTTTGAGCAAATCGTAGCTGAGAACTTCCCTAATCTGGGGAATGAAACAAACATTCGAGTCCTAGAGGCAGAGAGGACCCCTCCCAAATCAAGGAAAACAGGCCAACACCCCAGCATGTAATAGTAAAACTTGCAAATCTTAGAACCAAGGAAACCATCTTAAGGGCAGTTAGGGGGAAGAGATTCCTTACGTACAGAGGGAGGAACATCAGAATAACGTCAGACCTATCCACAGAGACCTGGCAAGCCAGAAAGGCCTGGCAAGACATATTCAGGGTACTAAATGAGAAGAACATGCAGCCAAGAATACTTTATCCGGCAAGGCTTTCATTTAGAGTGGATGGAGAGATACAGAGCTTCCAAGACTGGCAGAAGCTGGAAGAATATGTGACCACTAAGTCGGCCCTGCAAGAAATATTAAGGGGGTTCTATAAAAAGAGAAAGACCCCAAGAGTGATCTACAACAGAAATTTACAATCTATAAAAGCAACGTCTTCACAGGCAACATGATGACAATTAATTCATATCTTTCAATAATCACTCTCAACGTGAATGGCCTAAATGCTCCCATAAAACGGCACAGGGTTGCAGATTGGATAAAAAGACAGGACCCATCCATATGCTGTTTACAAGAGACTTATTTTGAACCTAAAGATACATCCAGACTGAAAGTGAAGGGATGGAGATCCATCTTCCATGCCAGCGGACCTCAAAGGAAAGCTGGGGTAGCAATTCTTATATCAGACAAATTAGATTTTAAACTGAAGTCTGTAATAAGAGACACAGAAGGACACCATATCATTCTTAAAGGGTCTATCCAACAAGAAGATCTAACAATTGTAAATATCTATGCCCCCAACATGGGAGCAGCCATCTACATAAGCCAACTGTTAACCAAAATAAAGAGTCATATTGATAACAATACGCTAATTGTAGGAGACCTCAATACTCCACTCTCAGCAATGGACAGATCATCTAAGCAGAAAATCAACAAGGAAACAAGAGCTCTGAATGATACATTGGACCAGATGAACCTCATAGATATTTACCGAACATTCCACCCTAAAACAACAGAATACTCATTCTTCTCGAGCACACATGGAACTTTCTCCAGAATAGACCATATACTGGGTCACAAATCAGGTCTCAACCGATACCAAAAGATTGAGATTATTCCCTGCATATTCTCAGACCACAATGCTCTAAAACTGGAACTCAATCACAAGAAAAAATTTGGCAGAAATTCAAACACTTGGAAGCTAAAGACTACTCTGCTCAAGAATGTTTGGGTCAACCAGGAAATCAAAGAAGAACTTAAACAATTCATGGAAATCAATGAGAATGAAAACACATCGGTCCAAAACCTATGGGATACTGCAAAGGCGGTCCTAAGGGGGAAATACATAGCCATCCAAGCCTCACTCAAAAAAATAGAAAAATCCCGAATTCACCAACTAACTCTACACCTTAAAGAACTAGAGAAAAAGCAACAAATGACGCCTAAGCCACGCACTAGAAGAGAAATAATTAAAATTAGAGCAGAAATCAATGAATTAGAAACCAGAAACACAGATCAGATCAGCGAAACCAGAAGTTGGTTCTTTGAAAGAATTAATAAGATCAATAAACCACTGGCCAGACTTATCCAAAAGAAAAGAGAAAGGACCCAAATTAATAAAATTATGAATGAAAGCGGAGAGATCATGACTAACATCAAGGAAATAGAAACAATTATTAGAAATTATTATCAACAACTATATGCCAATAAATTGAGCAATCTGGATGAAATGGAGGCCTTCCTGGAAACCTATAAGCTGCCAAGACTGAAACAGGAAGAAATTGACAACCTGAATAGGCCAATGACCAGTAACGAGATTGAAGCAGTGATCAAAAACCTCCCCAAAAACAAGAGTCCAGGGCCTGATGGATGATTCCCGGGGGGAATTCTACCAAACATTCAAAGAAGAAATAATACCTATTCTACTGAAGCTGTTTCAAAAAATAGAAACAGAAGGAAAACTTCCAGACTCATTCTATGAGGCCAGCATTACCTTAATCCCCAAACCAGGCAAAGACTCTATCAAAAAGGAGAATTTCAGACCAATATCCCTGATGAATATGGATTCCAAAATCCTCAACAAAATCCTAGCTCATAGGATCCAACAATTAAAAGGATCATCCACCACGACCAAGTGGGATTTATCCCCAGGATGCAAGGGTGGTTCAACATTCGCAAATCAATCAATGTGATAGAACACATTAATAAGAGGAGGGAGAAGAACCATATGGTCCTCTCAATTGATGCAGAAAAAGCATTTGACAAAATACATCCTTTCCTGATTAAAACTCTCCAGAGTATAGGGACAGAGGGAACATTCCTCAAGTTCATAAAATCCATCTATGAAAAACCCACAGCGAATATCATCCTCAATGGGGAAAAGCTGAGAGCCTTTCCCTTAAGATCAGGAACACGTCAAGGATGCCCACTCTCGCCACTATTGTTCAACACAGTACTAGAAGTCCCAGCAACAGCAATCAGACAACAAAAAGAAGTAAGAGGTATTCAAATTGGCAAAGAAGAAGTCAAACTCTCTCTTTTCGCAGACGACATGATACTTTACGTGGGAAACCCAAAAGACTCCACCCCCAAATTACTAGAACTCATCCAGCAATTCAGTAATGTGGCAGGATACAAAATCAATGCACAGAAATCAGTTGCTTTCTTATACACTAACAATGCAACTGTAGAAAGAGAAATTAGAGAAACGATTCCATTTACAATAGCACCAAAAACCATAAGATACCTCGGAAGAAACCTAACCAAAGAGGTAAAGGATCTATACTCTAGGAACTACAGAACACTCATGAAAGAAGTTGAAGAAGACACAAAAAGATGGAAAAATATTCCATGCTCATGGATCGGAAGAATAAATATTGTTAAAATGTCTATGCTACCCAGAGCAATCTATACCTTCAATGCCATCCCAATCAAAATTCCAATGACATTTTTCAAAGTGCTGGAACAAACAATCCTAAAATTTGTATGGAATCAGAAAAGACCCTGAATCGCCAAGGAAATGTTGAAAAAGAAAAACAAAGCTGGGGGCATCACGTTGCCCGATTTCAAGCTATATCACAAAACTGTGATCACCAAGACAGCATGGTACTGGCACAAAAACAGACATACAGACCAATGGGACAGAATAGAGAACCCAGATATGGACCCTCAACTCTATGGTCAAATAATCTTTGACAAAGCAGGAAAAAACATGCAATGGAAAAAAGACAGTCTCTTCAATAAATGGTGCTGGGAAAATTGGACAGCCACATGCAGAATGAAACTCGATCATTCTCTAACACCATTCACAAAGATAAACTCAAAGTGGATGAAAGACCTCAATGTGAGACAGGAATCCATCCAAATCCTAGAGGACAACATAGGCAGTAACCCCTTTGACATCGCCCACAGCAACTTCTTTCAAGATACATCTCCAAAAGCTAGTGAAACAAAAGCAAAAATGAACTTTTGGGACTTCATCAAGATAAAAAGCTTCTGCACGGCAAAGAAACAGTCAACAAAACAAAGAGGCAACCCACAGAATGGGAGAAGATATTTGCAAGTGACACTATGGATAAAGGGCTGGTATCCAAGATCTATAAAGAACTTCTCAAACTCAACACCCAAAAAACAAATAATCAAGTCAAAAAGTGGGCAGAAGATATGAAAAGACACTTCTCTGAAGAAGACATACAAATGGCTAACAGACACATGAAAAAATGTTCATCATCATTAGCCATCAGGGAAATCCAAATCAAAACCACATTGAGATACCACCTTACACCAGTTAGAATGGCAAAAATGAACAGGGAAAGAAACAACAAATGTTGGAGAGGTTGTGGAGAAAGGGGAATCCCCTTACACTGTTGGTGGGAATGCAAGTTGGTACAGCCACTTTGGAAAACAGTGTGGAGGTGCCTCAAAAATTTAAAAATAGAGCTACCCTATGACCGAGCAATTGTACTCCTGGGTATTTACCCCAAAGACACAGATGTAGTGAAAAGAAGGGCCATATGCACCCCAATGTTCATAGCAGCAATGTCCGCAATAGCCAAACTGTGGAAAGAGCCGAGATGCCCTTCAACAGATGAATGAATAAAGAAGATGTGGTCCATATATACAATGGAATATTACTCAGCCATCAGAAAAGATGAATACCCAACTTTTACATCAACATGGGTGGGACTGGAGGAGATCATGCTAAGTGAAATAAGTCAAGCAGAGAAAGTCAATTATCATATGGTTTCACTTATTTGTGGAACATAAGGAATAACATGGAGGACATTAGGAGAAGGAAGGGAAAAATGGGGAGGGGGGATTGGTTAGCCCGGTGATGGGTATTAAGGAGGGCACGTACTGCATGGAGCACTGGGTGTTATACGAAAACAATGGATCGTGGATCACTACATCAAAAACCAATGATGTATTGTATGGTGACTAACATAACAGAATAAAATTAAAAAAAAAAAAAAGATGAAACCAGAGAAGGAGACAAACCATAAGAGAGTCTTAATCATAGGAAACAAACTGAGGGTTGATGGAGGGGAGGGGGGGTGGGAGGATGGGGTAACTGCGTGATGGACATTAAGGAGGGCACGTGATGTAATGCGCACTGGGTATTATATAAGGCTGATGATGAATCCCTGACCTCTACCTCTGAAACCAATAATACATTACATGTTAGTTAATTGCATTCAAAAAAAAAAGAATATGTAAAAACCAATTTTTAGTTAGCCAGCTTAAATTAGATGCTTAAATCAAAATCTTAAGTTTCTTCACTGACATTTTCTTTTTAATAAAAGTCAAGGCTAAATTAAAAATACAACATGCACACACACTCACAACCTCCAGACTAGGGGAATGGGGAGTTAGTGTTTAATGCTCACAGAGTTTTACTTTGAGAAAATGAGTTCTGGAGAAGGATATTGGTGGTGGTTGTACAACAGTGTGAATGTACCTCATGCCACTGAATTGTAAAGTTAAAAATGGTTAAAAAGGCCAATTTTATGTTATGTATATTTTACCACCCTTCCCCTTCCCCCTCCAGAATCATCTATGTGAACAGATAACCTTGCTCAGGACAAAACGGACATCCTGTTGTGAAGAATGAGGAACCTGACAAGCCCTGGACCCACAGACCACTCACTGACCTTGACTCAGAGGCTGCTTAGAGCGGCCATGGCCATAGCTCGCCTTCAAACATTGGAAGCTGGCTTGAAGCTCCAACACTAAACAGTACGAGTGCAATGCTTCCCAGCCAGAACTATTTCAGAACAGGTGTTACTAGTTGCTTCTTTATCCAAACACTACCCCCTGGTCTAAAACATAAAATACAAAGACCTCAGTCAAAGTACAGGCAGTTGTCACAATGCCTCCTACAATGTCCTCCAGGAAACACTGTTTACAAAATGTAGCTCCAGGAGGGCATTTGTCGTCTGGGAACTTTGTTTAGGAGCAAGGCACATCTACTGAAGGTAATAACTTGAGTTTTAGAGGATTTTATTTGCAATCCAACTGTAATGAGAGGAAGCCAGCAGGGCATGCTGCCTCCGGGGGCCACTTTCACACACCCAGATGATACTGACATGGGGGTTGTATATGAAACACTGCTTTTGTCTGTCTTCTCTAGTGGGGTGGGATGCTGAAATGTGAACAGTGCATCAATGGATTATTAAGTAATAAGCTGAAGGGAGCCAGGACACATTCCTGTTTAACCTCAGTAGAAAATTCTGCCTGGCTTGCGAAAATGTCCTGACTCCTGAGGAGCAGGTTCTACATAAGCACCAACGTCCCAGGGGCTTTGGTTGGTTTATTTAACTTAGACCTTGATCAGCATCTGCCTACGGACTCAGAGGCCAAAGGAAGCTCAAGATGCGCCACTAATAATCTAGAACCATTTCTTTCTTTTTTTTTTTTTTTTAAAGATTTTATTTATTTATTTGAGACAGAGAGAATGAGAGAGACAGAGAGCACACGAGAGGGGGGAGGGTCAGAGGGAGAAGCAGGGAGCCCGATGCGGGACTTGATCCAGGGACTCCAGGATCATGACCTGAGCCGAAGGCAGTCGCTTAACCAACTGAGCCACCCAGGTGCCCTAGAACCATTTCTAACTTAGTTCTAGATTAAGTGAAAAGAGTAGGATAATAAATGATGTTGACAGTAGTATCTCAAACTTATAAAAACAAGTATAGCAAATAAAAGCAAGGAAATATACAAATATATTAGCAGTAGTTATCCGCATGGGGGAGTTAGGTAGATAATTACATATTTATCCATCATACAAATTTTCTATAATGAGGATGCGATTGGCAAAGCAAACCATTGTTAGAATATGAAGATGTCCTTTCTTCTGGGGAGCCTTTCTTGTGTCTGGTATCGCTTCCCCCAGTTTTTAAAAATCCATTTTCTGTTGTTGCACATCTCACTCTGTGTTGTGATTACTTATTTAAATTCCCATCTCTCTCCCACACCAGACTGATTGCCTTTAGAGCAGGGATCAGGCCATTTATCTTTTCAACTCTGGTACTTCTTACTATTCCTGGCACACAGTTGCTACAAAATAAATGTCTGTTGTTGCAAATGAAGCATTTAGTTAGGAAAACGTTTATGACAAGGGTCTGCTTGTTACCAAGGAGATTTAAAATTCTTCCTACATCACGGGGCGCCTGGGTGGCTCAGTTGGTTAAGCGACTGCCTTCGGCTCAGGTCATGATCCTGGAGTCCCTGGATCGAGTCCCGCACCAGGCTCCCTGCTCGGCAGGGAGTCTGCTTCTCCCTCTGACCCTCATGATCTCTCTATCTCATTCTCTCTCTCAAATAAATAAATAAAATCTTAAAAAAAAAAAATAAAATTCTTCCTACATCATAAAAGAGTTCCCAAAGTCAAAGGAAAAGACAGTAGTAAAAACTAATATCCTCCTAAATTAGCGATAATGCTGTAGGGATCAATCAGTCCGAGAAAGGAAAGAATTTTACAGGCACCTAGGGTATGGATGCATACATTGTCTTTTTTTTTTAAATGGCAAACAAAGACTTTTGCCCTGCCCAAGGAGGGCATATTCTTTCTGAGCAGGAGTGTTTGAAACTGGGTAGGTAAATAGACTGAAATGAGTAACCACTGAAGAACAGTAGAATCACCACAGGATAAAAGCTCTGGAAAAATCTGAGAGCTCAACTTACTCTCTGGACAAGGGAAGACGATACGATTTCAATTGTATGCTTCAGTAAAATATCTTCTGTAGCTAAAAATGATAATTGCAAGTATAAACTTGACTCACAAAACCAGCCCTAAAATACGTATCGTGTAGATTTCGACATATCTATGCTCTAAGCAAAAACCAAAGTTCTTTGGAAAGTAACCCAGCGGAGTATTAGGATCAAACCCAAACCACAAAAGTTAGAGCGGGCTGACCCTGAGGTGCTTTGCGAACCGCTGCGGCCGCGCATGCCCAGCGGGCCCCACGCGTGGGGAGCCTCCCCGGCCTGCGCTGCAGAAGGCCCCTGGGGGAGACAGAGCAAGGGGGACACGGTAAGTGTGTATGAGCATGACTTAACTTTAGTAATCGCCATGATGACAAAGGAAGAGGGGAAATCATTTATCAATTCATCCTAATTTGTGCAATGGTTTCTAAAAGAGGCAAACAAGAGAATGATTCTGAAAAAAATCACGGTACAAGAATATCCTGAAGCGATTTGGAAAGACACCCGAAGTGGCCACAACAGAGAAGTGATACACCCAGCGGGTGAGGAGTTAGGAGGCCACAGAAAAGAGTATAAAAGAAGGAAGACAAAAATGGGATCATTTTTTTTGAAATGGTTTCTACTCCAAGGAGATGCAAAAAATTCTGTGGGTGAGTCAGCCTGGAAATAATGAGAAAGACAGTCTACAAAGCTCATAGGAGCTAGGGCTTAATAATACCCCAGAAGAAATTACGTAGCAAAAAGCAACTGCCAGTGCATTTGTTTGATAACATCCATTAGTGCAAACCGTCTGGCAGAAACAAGCAACAGGCATCAGAATATCTCGATTTTAAAGTCAGCATGGAAAAAAAATGGATGAGCTCTTCAAAGAGTAAGTATAGATATGGCTCATCTAAGATCAAATAAGAAATAACTCTAAGTTGTGCTTGGTAATTCTCAATGTATTTTGTTATTTAAAGCCGGGCCTACAATAAGGAAATAAAAGCAGATGGACAGCAAGAAGCTTGAAGCAAAAAGTATCAAGAAATGAGCCGAGAACCAAATAATAATGTAAAAAGGGAAGAGTTTTAGGCCACACTGAACTGGCCTAGGGCAAGGGCTATAGTATAAATAAAATTAAAGTTCCTGAAGTTGTTGTTTTTAATATTAAAAAGCTATTTCCTTGGTTAATATTTCCAAAAATTATATTGTAAGAGTTCTGGAAAAATACATCATGCCAATCTAAACACTGCTAAAGCAATGTAATTTGTCATAATTAAGAACTGAAACCAGCCAAATGTTGCACAACAGGGGCATGGTAAATTGAATTGTGGCACATCTATTGCTTGGATATTATGCAGCTTCTAGTAATTCAATGCAGTAATGTGGAATAGATGCATGACAGAGCTCCAAATGAATAAGTTATTTTATACAGTATGGATTACGGAGCTAAAGTAATGCTATATATAGTTTTAAAAACAGATTTTCTTAATTACGTTTAGATTCTCAGGAAAAAGTTGCAATTCAACTTAAATTTGCTTTGGATATTTTTTATTAGTAGTACCCCCACAGGGCTCTAAACAGTCTCTAGGAAAGCAGGTTCCTTGCTTTTAACTATGAGGGTTAATAAAACCCTTAGTAAAATATTGCAGAGATAATAGACGCTACCCTGAGAGGCTCTCTGTGGCTCACACACTGCCCGTGATTCTTTGCCAGGTTTCTAGAAGTCACCAAGTAAATACCAAGTGTAATGAAATAATAATTTATATATTCCCTCATAGGAAGAAAACCACCAAGTCTTGATGTGTCCCAATTTATGATTTTGTCTTAGAGCTAATCAAGCATCTAGAACCTAAGGAAAGTGAATCTCAGTTGAAGGCTTTGGCTGGGGCCAGCACAGTGCACTTTCCCCAGGGCTGTTTCCTGATGATCAATTTGCCTAAAAGCATTTCAAGAAAGATCCATCCCCCTTGGGAGTTTCTGCATCTATTCACGTATCCTGTCCTTTTTTGACACTTCTTTGTCATTTTGGGTTTATTAAACTAATTCCTCTACAGGCATATTTTATTTCTTTCTTATTTTTAAGAAATAGTTCTTAAAGGTGCATTGCTTTATATCTTTGTGTATTTTATCTACTTTATTAAGTACTCTTGGGAATTTTTTAAAAGATTTTATTTCTTTATTTTAGGGAGGGAGGGGCCGAGGGAGAGGGAGAGAGAAACCTAAGCAGAAGCCATGCTGAGCGTGGAGCCCGACCCTGAGATCAGACCTGAACCAAAACCAAGCGTTGGGTGCTTAACCAACTGAGCCACCCAGGTGCCCCTTAAGAATTTTTAAAGCTCATCTTTCTGATTGAAGAACCTTTCTTCAAGGGATAATTTTTTATTTTTAGGATACTTCACAGATACAACAACACTAAAAAAAGAGGTTTTCAATTATAGGAAGACAACTTTTATGCAACTTTAAAATATCTGATTTTATTGAAGTATTTAAACTTATTTAATTTTAACTATATTAAAAAACTCAAATACCTTAATGGTAAATTTCAATTAGGGAGAAAGGTTAGGGTTATATGAAAATCACTTGGGAAGTGTTTCCAACTACACATGTTGGCATCCTCCCCTAGATTCTAGAAATTTTGGGGTGACTGTCACATTTCCTTCCTGCTGATAAAAAAATAACAACACCGCCCCCCCAAAAAAACCCAAAGGAAACGGAATTTGCTTTTGGCTTCCCATTCACTCCTGACCATATTCTGGCTGTTGATCTCTTCATGATTATTCACAACATATCATTTTTTTCTTTTAGATAGAGAGAGGGAGAGAGAGAGGGGGGTGGAGGGGCAGAGCGAGAGGGAGAGAAAGAATTTTTTTTTAAGATTTTATTTATTCATTTGAGACACAGAGATACAGAGAGAGAGCACGAGCAGGGAGAGAGGCAGAGGGAGAGGGAGAAGCAGGCTTCCAGCTGAGCAGGGAGCCTGATGTGGGGCTCGATCCCAGGACCTGGGATCATGACCCGAGCCGAAGGCAGACGCTTAACGACTGAGCCACCCAGGCACCCCGGAAGAGAAAGAATCTTAAGCAGATTCCACATCCCCAGCATGGAGCCCAACTTGGGGCTCGATCTCACACCAGAGATCATGACCTGAGCCAAAATGAAGAGTCAGACGTTTAACCCACTGAACCACCCAGGTGCCCCAAATCATGATATAATTTTATGAGTTCATTAATTAAGTTAAAACAGCACTTGTGAAGGTAAGAACTGAATCTGAATATCATAATTTTGTTGTTAAAGAAAACTCATACTTGGAGTCACGTCATCAAATTCCATATCATGAGGTTCTAGTTCATAGCAGTATGCTTCCTTTGGTACAAAAAGATCAGAAAAATATTTATTTCACAAGAAAACATGTTTTCAAGGAGAAAGGTTACACAAAAAGAGCAAGCTTTTTGATTGTTCACCATCTAAACCCAGAAACGTTTGGGCAGATTGACCTTGCAGGGCTAGGCCAAGAGGCCAAGCAGGTCTGAGCCAGTGCGGCCAGCAGGCACTCTCCACACACACCCCATTCAAAAGCAGGCGGCCCAGGGACTCACCGGCAGGGCAAGATCCGCACGACGTCATTGGGCTTGTACCCTTCAATGCAAACTGCACAGTTATCAAAATCGGGTTCTGTCTCCTGCAACAGAGAAAGTACAGATGAGTTGACTTGCGTAGCTTCAACTCTTGTGTAAATACGCAAACAAGCAAGGAGAGCTTGCCTGGAGCAAGGCTTTCAATCGTCTACATGCCAGTTTTCTTAATCAATAATTGACTGTATTTGGGCCCATTTTCCATTCCTTCCAACCTCCACTTTTTGTTTCTGGGTTCCACTGCAAGTGTTTTCATAAGGGAACAATTTTTTAATGTATTGTTACTAATAATGATATTTATTATGATTGTGAGAAAGCAATTTTTAAATATACCATTACTAGGAATGCTATTTATTATAACAAGAGGTGACATCAAAATCTCAAGGATGAGAAAAACTATTTATGGAGAACTGTCGGAATGATACTTAATCTATCAATTCCTTGGGAATCTTATGTATACAACTCTAGAACAATGGTTTTAACTTTTTATTCAATCTCTTTCAATACCCCAACATATATTCCTTATGTGGTAGTCCCTGTTCTTTTATATTCTGTTGAGGGGAAAAAAGTAATGAAAAATATACTTTAAATTTGTAATGCTTTTTTTTTTTAGATTAAAAAAAAATTTATTTGACAGACAGAGAGAGAAAACACAAGCAGGGGGAGTGGGAGAGGGAGAAGCAGGCTTCCCGCTGAGCTGGGAGCCCGATGCGGGGCTCGAACCCAGGACCCCAGGATCATGACCTGAGCCGAAGGCAGACGCTTAACGACTGAGCCACCCAGGCGCCCCAATTTAGTAATGCTTTTAAATGAATTTCATCTTATTAAGTTAACTCAATAGTATTTTTATATAGTTGAAAAACAGCAGCTCATAGTGAAACAAATCAAGTATTCGGACTAGAGACAACACCTGGTATACGTGTAGACTTGTGAATCCCTTACAATGCCCCAAGGAACTCCAAGTACATGTACCGCAATCCACTGCTCTAATATTTCTTCTGGGGAGAAGAAAGACCTTTAGAGGTCTGCAGGCCTTGGACTGCATTGCTTAGTTGTTCCTTCTCAAGATATGCTTCTGCTTCTGATGTGGTTATAGCAGCATTATTTACAATAGCCAAGATAGGGAAGCAGCCCAAGTGTCCACTGATAGATGAATGGATAAGGAAGATGTGGCATATATACATATAAAGAAATTATTTTATATATATTCGCATATATATTATTATATATATATAAAAAATGGAATATTACTCAGCCATAAAACAATGAAATCTTGACATTTACAATAGCATGGATGGATCTACAGAGTATAATGCTAAGTGAAATAAGCCAGTCAGAGAAAGACAAATACCATATGATTTCACTCATATGTGGAATTTAAGAAAGAAATGAAAAAAGAAAAAAAAAAGGAAACAAACAAAAAAAACAGCCTCTTAAACACAGAGAACAAACTGGTGCTTGCCAGAGGGGAAGCGGGTGGGGGGGATGGGTGAAACAGATAAAGGGGATTAGGAATACACTTATCTTGATGAGTACAGAGGAATGTGTAGAATTGTTGAGTCATTATGTTGTACACTTGAAACTAATACAACACTCTATATTAATTATACCTGAATTAAAAAAAAAAGATAGGCTTTGCTCTTGGCTTTAAGTCCTCATTCTCCAGCAAAGGAAGGTGCTGTAATGACTTTGGGGTTGTAGATGCCAGATTTCAGAGGGACTGAATATACTTCCTGTATTTACTGCAATTATCAGTGGAGGACATCACACAACATATAACACTTTCCTCCTTGCAAGGATTTATGGAAAAATTTTCTCAAATTGTTAATACTAGGAGCAACCATTTTGTTTTCACCTTGTGGACTGGGATGAAGTAATCAGATACTGTTTGAATATTTCTTCCTCCATTGCATTGGCTGCTAGAAAGCCCCAACCTAAGTTTGGGATCCATTTTTGTTACACATTTCAGGTAATGTACTTAGGTACAAATTTTATCCTAGCTTCATCTATTTTTCCTATACTTACCTTTCAATCTCTTACATTTTCTTTCCAACTACTTTGTTGTCCTACTGTATGCATTTTATAAATTGTTTTAAATTATATTTAATACAGATGGGTATAACACCAGACCCAGGCGAACTATCTTCACGTATTCCCCTTCTCCCTTCCTCCCCTCTCTTCTACCCTGGCTGCTGGAAAAGTCAGCAACTTTTTTGAATAGTCCCTCATCAAAAAGAAAAGAGGCTCCTGTTACCTTGTCACCCTTCTTGATGGTTCTGACCTGGAGCTTGCTGATAGCTTTCTTTGCTGCATCTCCCAGTCGGCGCTAAAAAAAACCAAAAGCTGCTTGTTAGTAATAAAGATGTGTAATTCTTGACTTTGTTTCTGATGGCATTTAATAAACCGGGGGCAGCTATCTCTGAAATGCACAAGTGGCACGAATGTTAAGGACAATGGCTGGAAGAAATGGGGCGGTGATACCTATGCAAAGTGGATCTAGTAATTGAGGTCTATTAAAGCGCTGTCATCGAGGGGAGCTCTTCATGCCCAATGTTAAGCAAGTGGCAAATGGCCTGGAAAAATCCTGCCCTGCAGTGACTCCAGCACAGATTACATTTATGCAGACTAGTGCACACACACAGAAGTTTAGTAATTTGCCACTCTAGCCATTTAATTTGTGACAAGGAGATAGCCAGTCTGGAGCAGTTGGAATAAATTTCATGTTCTCTTTTTCACAATCAGGGTTTACTGCTTACTGCTTGTAGATTTCTTTCCATATGGAATTTTAAGGAATTTCCTTTGCTTTTACAGACCTAGCATAGGTTTATCTATTTCATCTGTACTATCCTATCCCATCACATTCTTCCATGCCAATTTCACCTCCTCTGTGTATGTTTAAATGTGGGTGTGCCTATAGGAAAATACATAAAACATACATGTTCAGCTTAGCAAATAATTATAAAGCAAACACCTATGTAACCAGTCACTCATGTCAAATAATATATTAGCACTCCTTTAAAAGTTTTTTTTTTTGATAGAGAAAGTTGCTATCCTAATGAGCCCTGCAATCATGTGATGATAGGGCAGTCAGGAAGAAGGGGAGCGGGGGAGGGTGGTGAATTAAGTTTTAATCTGTCAACATTTGCTTGTGTGCTTCTGAGCTTCCTACATGTAGCAGCTCCTTCTTAGGTTTGTGTACTATGACCCTGTAATAGACACGTATTTGCAGCAGTGAAACATATTTGAAGGCTATGATAAATGAGACAAACATTTACATGGAATAATCACTTCCTTTCACTAATTTTGTTCCCTTTAGGAACAACACTGAAGCTTCTTTCTTTTCTTTAAAATTGTGAACATATCCTAGTGAACGGTGAACATACCCTGCGTACCATGCTAAAACTTTATATGCAGTATCACTTTTATTCTTACAACCCTGTGAGAAAAAAAAATACTAATTTATAGAATGAACTGAGACTTACAGAGCTTAAGTCAATCGTTGATCATAATCAGTGAATGGTCAGTCAGAATCTGAATAAAATTAAGTCTGACTTGAAAGCCAGAGATAAACCACCACTCTAATTATTCACTAAACCACCTCATCAACAAACTGGCCAGTCATCCAACCAACTAACATCCTCCCAGTCAGCCAGCCAGCACTCAACTGACATTTGGCCAACCAGCCAACCAACCAGTATCTACCAAGCTAGCCAGTCAACCTACCAATCACTGAGCAGCCAACCAACACCTGGCCAGCCAGCTAACCAGTTAACCAGCCATTCAGCCAGCCAGCCAAGCGACTAACCAACCCAAATCTATTAAGTATTTATCATATGGCACTTCCTCGAGCATACAACAGTTAAAGTAAATAAGTAGAAGAGAGGTATTCTCCTTGTTAATTCATTTTCTTTTTGATATTTTGTCATTAGTTTCTAAAGTGATTACTGGCAATTTTAACAAAAACGTAAGTTTGGTTCTGACCCAAAAGGAGACCTACATACACTTAAGATTTATGCAGAAGTCCATGAGAAGCTAGCAAACTAAGGTTGCAGGAAAAACAGGGAGAGTCTGTAATGATAAATACCATGGTGGTGGGTGGACACTGAGAGGGAAAAACACGGAGATGAAACTAAAGAAGGATGGAACTCTCTGTCCTCTCCTCTTCCTCTAATTCCTGCATGATCATCCTTTGATCTAAACTCAGGCCACTTCTTCAGGGAGCTCTTCCCCCATGTCTCCCAAGAGGGAAGATCCTTCTAGTCTATACCTTATGGCACCTGGTCCCCCTGCTTCATAGCACTGTCAAAAATTTACAATTTGACATTTGTTTTGATGATCGATCTCTGTTAAATTTCCTTCATCTAAACTCCCTGAGGGCCAGATTGTGTTTATTTTTGCTTCTCATTGTGTCCCAGCACCTAGAATAAAGCTGCCTTTGATAACTTGACAGTCAATCATTCCATACGTATTTTGGATCACGTATTTTGTCCCAGGCATAGCTCTGCGTTATGGAAAGAATGGTGGTGAAAGGAGGCCAGAGTCTGGCTGGCTCAGTCGGTAGAGCATGCAACTCTTGATGTCAGGGTTGTGAATTTGAGCCCCATGTTGGGGATAAGAGAATACTTAAAAAAATTTTTTAAATCTTTTAAGAAAAATGGTAGTGAAAAAACACACATAAATTCCTGTTCTTTTAGCTTACAATCTATTGGCAAAGCCATAAATGGTTGATGAGTGAATAAAATTTTAAACCAAAAGATTTTTTTTAAAGCATGGAAAACCATCTATGAGATTTAGCCAATTAACGGGAAAATTAATGGACAAACTATAAGCAATACATGTGGTAAGATAAGCAAAGCTGTGATCTTGGCCTTGGCAAAACCAGTCAGTCTCAACCAAGAGTTGCTTTTCATTGAAGAAGCCTGGAGCCGGAATTAAAAGGAATAGAGAAAGGGCTACCGAGAGTTAAGTTACCAGGAATTACGTGCAACAAACCTGCAAAACATTACGTTTAGAATAAGAAATCTGGACCCAGATAAACACATGTTGATTGTTTTTCAGTCAAGAGCTCATGTATTTTTGCAACTGTGTTTATTTATTTTTTACAATTTTATTTATTTATTGCACAGAGAGTGAGAGAAAGAGAGAGAGAGAGAGAGAGAGAGAGCACAGGCAGGGGGAGCGTCTGGCAGAGGGAGAGGGAAAAGCAGGCTCCCCTTTGAGCAGGGAGCCCCATGCAGGACTCAATCCCAGGCCCCTGGGATCATGACTTGAGCTGAAGGCAGACGCTTAACCGACTGAGCCACCCAGGTGCCCTGCAATTGTGTTTAATTATATAATATCTGTCCCCAACAGAATCACTTCAACTATTTTTTATTTTCCAAGGCAAAGCAGAGCAATTAAGTGGCAAATATTTTATTTTCAAACAACGGTCACAGAGTATACTCAAAGGAAGATCAACATTTCTTAAGGAGGTGAACCAGAAATTATTTTTTCAAAGTTTAATTTTATCTAAAACATTTCTTTTAAAAGTTTTTCATAAATTTTTATTGAAATTCAAAACATAATTGAGTACAGGTTTTTTTTAGTATAAGCCTACTAATGAAGAGAATGGAATTGTTTTTGGTGGGAATAACATTTCCTTTAACTGGGGTTCAGAGTTAGTGTTTCCTATTATCAGAATCACTTGCTGATCTGTAATGAGGTTTTATGTACCATACTGATTACATTGTTTTCTATGCATAATTCTGTGTGATATTACAAGGGAAAAATAATGAAACATAAGGCATAACCCCTGTTCTTATGGAATTTACAATCTATTTGTAAAATTACCATTGCAGTGGGAGAGCAACCTTAATAAATATAGTATAGCGTTACTGCTTTAGGAGAGAGATGAAAGAGTTTGTTAAAACTGTCTAAAATAATTTTTAAGACAACTTATATGGTTCTGAAGAAGGATATGGATAAAAAAGTGAAGCGAGGCACGTCCTCAATTTTATTAGAAAATCGGTAGTGTGGCTTATACTAACTTACACTTTCAATATTCATTTTTTCACGTGACTATCTCTTAGTATTCTGTTACTTCATTATATAGTAGCTATTTTTTTTTTGACACAACCCAAGAGGAATGTCACTTTTTAAAGAAGTTTTTATTTTAATCACTGGTGCTCATCATAGCAAGTGCACTCTTTAATTTCTATCACCTACTTCACCCATCCCCTTAACCTCCCCTCTGGTAACCATCTGTTTGTTCTCTCGTTTTTTTCCCTTTGCTCATTTTGTTTCTTAAGTTCCACATATGAGTGAAATCATATGGTATCTGTCATTATCTGACTGATTTATTTCACTGAGCATAATACTCTCTAGCTCCATCAATGTCATTGCAAATGGCAAGATTTCCTTTTTTATGGCTAAATAAATTTCCATTGCATCTATACACCACATCTTCTTTATCCATTCATCTATCCACGGACACTGGGCTGCTTCCATATCTTGGCTACTGTATATAATGCTGCTATAAACACAGGGTGCATGTATCCCTTTGAATTAGTGTTTTTGTATTCTTTGGAGAAATACCTAGCAGTGTGATTCCTGGAGCGTAGGGTAGCTCTACTTTAACTTTTTGGAAACCTCCATACTGTTTTCCACAGTGGCTGCACCAAGTTTGCATTCCCACCAACTCTGCAAGAGGGTTCCTTTTTTCCCACATTCTCACCAACATCTGTTGTTTCTTGGGTTGTTGATTTTAGCCATTCCAACAGATGTGAGACAGTATCTCATTGTAGTTTTGATTTGCATTTCCCTGATGATCAGTGATGATGAGCATCTTTTCATGTGTCTGGTGGCCATCTGGATGTCTTCTTTGGAGAATGTCTGTTCATGTTTCCTGCCCATTTTTAACTGAATTGTTTTTTGGCTGTTGAGTTTTATAAGTTCTTTATATATTTTCAATACTAACCCTTTATCAGATATGTCATTTGCAAGAATCTTCTCCCGTTCCATAGGTTGCCTTTTAGTTTCATTGACTGTTTCCTCTGCTGTGCAAAAGCTTTTTATTTTCATGTAGTTCCAATAGTTTGTTTTTGCTTTTTGCTTCCCTTGCCTCAGGGGACCTATCTAGAGAAAAGTTGCCAAGGCTGATGTCAGAGAAGTTACTGCCTGGGCTCTCTTCTAGGATTTTTATGTTTTCAGGTCTCACATTAGGTCTTTAATTCATCTTTATCTTTGTGGATGGTGTAAGAAAGTGGTCCAGTTTCATTCTTTTGCATGTTGCTGTCTGGTTTTGAAGAGATGGTCTTTTTCTCATTGGATATTCTTTCTTGCCTTGTCAAAAATTAATTGATCATATAATTGTAGGAGTGTATTTCTGGGTTTTCTGTTCTACTCCATCGATCTGTGTGTCTCTGTTTGTGCCAGTACCATACTGTCTTGATGACTACAGCTTTGGAATATAACTAGAAGCCTGGAATTGTGATGCCTCCAGCTTTGCTTTTCATTTTCAAGGTTGCTTTGGCTATTCAGGGTCTTTCATGGTTTCATACAAATTTAAGGATTATTTGTTTTAGCTCTGTAGAAAATGCTGTTGGTATTTTGATAGGGATTGCACTGAATGTGTAAATTGCTTTGGGTAGTATAAACATTTTAACAATATTTGTTCTTCCAATCCATCAGCATGGAACGTCTTTCCATTTCTTTGTGTCGTCTTCAGTTCCTTTCATCAGTCTTTCATAGTTTTGAGAGTACAGGTCTTTCACCACTTTGGTTAGGTTTATTCCTAGTTATCTTATTATTTTTGGTGCAATTGTATATGGGATTGTTTCCTTAATTTCTTTCTGTTGCTTCATTATTGCTGTACAGAAATGCAACAGATTTCTATAGATTGACTTTGTATCCTGTGACTTTACTGAATTCATTTATCAGTTCTAGCAGTTTTTTGGTGGAGTCTTTTGGCTTTTCTATATATAGTACCATGTCATCTGCAAATAGTGAAAGTTTTACTTCTTTCTTACTGAATTGGATGCCTTTTATTTCTTTTTGTTGTCTGATTGCTGTGGCTAGGACTTCCAGTACAACATTGAATAAAAGTGGTGAGAGTGGACATCCTTGTCTTGTTCCTGACCTTAAGGGAAAGGCTCTCAGTTTTTCCCCATTGAGGAGGATGTTGTGTGTTTTTCATATATGGCCTTTATTATATTGAGGTATGTTCCCTCTAGACCCACTTTGTTAGGGTTTTTATCATGAATTGATTTCGTACTTTGTCAAATGCCTCTTCTGCTTACTGAAATGATCATATGATTCTTATTCTTTCTCCTATTGATGTGATGTATCACATTGATTGATTTGTGAATACTGAATCACACTTGCATCCTGAGAATAAATCCCACTTGATCATGGGGAATGATTTTTTAAATGTATTGTTGGATTCAGTTTGCTAGTATTTTGTTGAGGATTTTTGCATCTATGTTCATCAGAGATATTTGCCTGTAGTTCTTTTTTTTTTTTTTTGGTGTGGTGTCTTTATCTGGTTTTGGTATCAGGGTAATGCTGACTTCATAAAATGAATTTGAGAGTTCTCCTTCCTTTTCTATTTTTTTTGGAATAGTTTAAGAAGAATAGGTATTAACTTTTCTTTAAATGTTTGGTAGAATTCAGATGTGAAGCCATCTGGTCCTGGACTTTTATTTTTGGGGGAGTTTCTTGATTACTGATTCAATTTCTTTGCTGATAATTGGTCTGTTCAAATTTTCTATTTCTTTCTGCTTCATTGACGTTAAATGATGTCCAGTTTGTTGACATATAGTTTTTCATAATATTCTCTTATAATTGTATTTCTGTGGTGTTTGTTGTTATTTCCCCTCTCTCATTTGTGATTTTATTTATTTGGATCCTTTCTCTTTTTTTCCTGATAAGTCTGGCTAGAGGTTTATCAATTTTATTGATTTTTTCAAAGAACAAGCTCCTGGTTTCATTGATCTCTTCTACTGTTTTTCTAGTTTTTATATTATTTATTTCTGCTCTTTATTATTTCCTTCCTTGCTGGCTTTAGGTTTTGTTTTTCTTTCATCTTTTTAAAAAATGATTTATTTTAGAGAGAGAGTGAGAGAGCACGAGTGAGGGAAGGGGCAGAGGGAGAGAATTTTCAAGCAGACTCCCTGCTTAGCGCGGAGCCCAGTGTGGGGCTTGATCTTACGACCCATGAGATCATGACCTGAGCCAAAATCAAGAGTCAAATGCTTAAACAACTGAGCCACCCAGGTGCCCCTGTTTTCCTTTTTCTAGCCCCTTAGGTGTAAGGTTAGGTTGTTTGAGATTTTTCTTGCTTCTCCTTCCCTCTTATAACTGCTTTTTGAACTGTTGTGTTTTCATTTTCATTTGTTTTCCAATATACTTTTTATTTTGTCTTTTTTTTCCTAGTTGATCCATTCATTGTTCAGTAGCATGTTAAATAACCTCCATGTATTTGTGATCTTTCCAGATTTTTTCTTATGGTTGACTTCCAGTTTCGTAAGGCTCTTACCAGAAAAGATGCGTGGTATGACTTTGATCTTTTTGGATTTGTTGAGGCTTGTTTTGTGGCCTAATATGTGATCTATTCTGGAGTATGTTCCATGCACACTTGAAAAGAATGTGTATTCTGCTGTTTTAGGATGGAATGTCCTGGATATACCTGTGAAATTCATCTGTTCCAGTGTGTTATTCAAAGCCATTGTTTCCGTGTTGATTTTCTGTTTAGATGATCTGTCCATTGATGTAAGTGGGGTGTTAAAGTCCCCTACAATTATTATATTATTGATTAGTTCATGTTTGTTATTAACTGTTTCATGTATTGGGTGCTCCTGTGTTGGGTGCATAAATATTACAATTGTTATATCTTCTTGCTGGATTGTCCATTATTATTATATAGTGTCCTTGTCTCTTGTTACAGTCTTTAAAGTCTATTTTGTCCAATATAAGTATTGCTACTCCAGTTTTTTATTGACATCCATTTGCATGATAAATGTTTCTCCATCCCTTCACTTTCAATCTTCAGGTGTCTTTGGGTCTGAAATGAGTCTCTTGTAGGCAGCATACAGATAAGGTCTTGCTTTTTTAGATATTCTGTAACCCTATGTCTTTTGATTGGAGTGCTTAGTCCATTTACATTCAAAGTAATTATTGATAGATATGTACTTATTGCCATTTTATTACTTGTTTTGTGGTTGTTTCTGAAGATTTTCTCTGATCCTTTCTTGTCTTTCTTTCATGGTTTTCTGGTTTTCTTTAGTGATATATTTGGATTCCTTTCCCTTTATTATTTGCATATTTATTAGTTTTGATTTGCGGTTACCATTAGCCTTGTATATGACATCCTCTGCATAAAGCAGTCTATATTAAATTTGATGGATGTTTAAGTTTGAACCCATTCTTTTCTCTTCCCCATGTTTTAGGTATATGGTGTCATATTTTTCATCCTTTTATTTTGTGAGTTCCTTGACTGATTTGCTTACAGAAATATTTTTAGTGCTTCTGTGTTTCCTACATTCATACTGTTATTTTGGGTCTTTCCTTTCTGCTCAAAAAGTCCCCTTTAATATTTCTGGCAGAGCTGATTTTGTGGTCATGATCTCTTTTAGTTTTTGTTTGTCTGGGAAACTCTCTCTCTTCCTATTCTGAATGATAGACTTGCTGGATAGAATATTCTTGGCTGCAGGATTTTTGCATTCAGCACTTTGAATATATTATGCCACTCCTTTCTGGCTTGGAAAGTTTCTGCTGAAAAATACCCCGATAGCCTTATAGGGTTTCCTTTGTATGTAATTGTCTTCTTTTCTCTTGCGGCTTTTAATATTTTTTCTCCACCACTATATTTTGCCATTTAAATTACTGTGTGTCTTGGTGTGGACCTCCTTGGGTTGATTTTGTTAGGAGATCTCTGTTTCCTGCCTCAGATTAGGGAAGTTTTTAGCTATTATTTCATCATAAGTTCTCTGCCCCCTTTACTTTCCTTTTTCTGGTACGTCTTTAATATGAATGTTATTACATTTGATGGAATCACTGAGTTCCCTAAGTCTATTTTTGTTTTGCATAATTCTTTTTTCTCTCTTTTGTTCCGCTTGATTACTTTCTATTGCTTTGTCTTCTGGGTCATTAATTTGTTCCTCTGCTTCTTCCAGCCTGCTGTTCATTCCATAAAGCACGTTTCTCATTTTGTTTATTGAGCCCTTTATCTCTGCTATTTCTTATCCCTGTATTAATGGTCTCACTGATGTCCTCCACTCTTTGCTCAAGTCCAGTGAGTGTCCTTATGATCACTGCTTTAAATCCTCCATCAGGCATGTTACTTATATCCATTTCACTTAGATCTCCAGCCATGGCCTTGTCCTGTTCTAGCATTTGGGACAGATTCCTCTGTTGTCCCATTTTACCTAAGTCTCTGTGCCTTTTTCTGTGTGTTAGGAAAGTCAGCTCTGTCTCCTGTTCTTGAGGGTAATAGCTTTATGAAGAAGAGGTCCTGTAGTGCCCTGTAGTGTGGTGTCCTACTCCCCAGGGCTTGGTGCTTCTGGGAGTATCTCCCAGGTGTGCTGTGTGTGCTCTGCTGTTGTGTCCTGACCTCTTTATCCTTCAGTCCAGGTGTCTGCAGAGGCTCTCTTTGCCTGTTGTGGGCAGTATTTGGTTCCTGGCCTGAATGTGGCAAAATTTAAGTAGGTGTGCTCTGGTCTGCTTGTGAAACGGGACCTGTCACTGCTGCCCCGAGAACCAAGGCCTCGCAGAACTCCCAGTTTGGGAGACCTGGTGCTGGCAGGAGTTTGGAGCAGGCTTCTGGGGGAGGAGGCCTGATGCACTGGGATTGAGGCAAGCATGACTCAGAAGGGCAGTTCTGCCAGGGCACAGGGAGGTGGGGCTTGGTGTAAGCAAGTCAGGGAGCCAATCTCTGTGCTGCTCCGCTACCTGCACATGGCCATTATTTATGCTGTGGGGCAGGGGAGGGAAATGGTGCCTGCCAGTTCCTTTGTCCCCAGAAGTGTCTCTCCTTGAACACTGCCTTTCTGGGACGTGCTCCGAGATGAACAACTAACCTGCCCAAGGCGTGCCCCAGGCCCTCCTTAGATCGCTGCTTCCACGCTATATGTCCATAGGCTGTTGGCCCTGTCTTTTTTCCAAGAGTGTCCCCAAGTCCTCCAAGCTCCCCCAGAGCCAAGCATGCTGACCTTTAAAACTCCAGGCTTTAAGCCCCGCTGGTTGCAAGAACTCATGAAATTCGGGCCCTCTTGCTTTCCAAGCCAATTGCTCAAGAGATTCATTTTCCCAGTGAGCTCCTGTGTGTTAGTCTGTCTCTTGCCCTTCTCCTTGACCATGGCTCCCTCCCCACCATGTTGGTCACAATCCATTTCTCTCCCAAACTGTGTCTCCACACTTCTTACCGTCTTTGATATGGCCTCTTCTCTACCTTTAGTTGTGGAGTTTGTTCTGCCAATCTTTAGATCGATTTCTGGGGTATTCAAGATGATCTCAGAGTTATCTAATTTTAATTATGGGACAAGGCAAGCCTAAGTCCTCCTACTCTGCTGCCATCTTCCCCTCCAGTCCTCTATTTAAAACAATTTTTTTAGCAAATGAAATATGCTCTTCTTAAATGTGAGCATGCAAGGTAAATTCAAAGATTGCTTTAAATTTTGGCCATGCATTTAACTTTACTTTTGGCTATATCTGAATAAAGAGGAGGTGTCTTTTAAAAAACATCCCCTTTCTCCCTTCCAGAAAAAGCCATTCCCGTGCCCTTTTAAAGGAAAATGCAAGCTGCCTTTATTTAAGGGGAAAAAAAGTGTCTTTTCAGGAAATGGAAAGCAGGTGGACATTAAGGTGTCAGGGATTATGGCTAACAGCAGAGGTAATGGTTAAGGAATCAGACAAATCCCATTTTTGGCATTCTGGTGGCTGAGGGCTGATGAGGTTAAGGAGTTCAGTGGAGGATAAAGTCATTTGGGAGTTCCCAAATTAGCAGAATTAACAGACGGAGAAATGAGAGTAAAAAGGGAAATAATCAAGTCCTTTTCAACATCTTCAAGGTTCTATGAGGCCTTCCTCCCTGGAAGCCCCAAGATATCAAGTGATTCACAAAGGTAGGAAAACATGTTTTCTATAATTATTCTGAAAAATGGTATAATGGCAGTCCTTTTCCTTTCTTTTTCCTGTGGAGTTCCTTGCGTCAAACCTCATTCCATATGTTATTGAGAGACAATACACATATACCTCTTTTGAAGAAGAAAAGGATAGCATTTTGGCAGAGGCTGATGGAGGATATGAAAGTCTGCCCTGCCAGTGGAGGAACAGATGCTCTTGATTCCTGGAGAATACATAAAAAATCAAACTCTGAGATATATATATATGAAAATTATGCAACCATGTAGTGCTAGATTTTTTTCTGTAGGAGTTCTAGATTAACAAAATAAAGGACAAAGCACCATAAAGTTTTAAAAATGCTATGGCCATTTGCATGTAGTTAAATTTTGTTAGTATGTACATGTCTCTTCTTTTTAGGTGACATGAAAATTACACAAATATTGACTTCCGAATTTAAAAAAAAATTGTCCTACTTTCAATGGCTGTCAGACTAGTATTTTTGGATTTCTAAAATATAAACTATAAGAGATAATGAGTAAAACATCAACATTCTTAATAAAATGGCCCAAACAAGGTAGTTGCTTTTGTAATTGGTTCTTTCTGTCTTGTGTTTCTTAACTGTACCAAGTATAAATGAGACCTAGGGGCCATCCTACATTTGTACAGGTCTGTTTTAGGCAGGGTTCCTCCCCCATCACCAGGGCGCTCCTATGGATTCTCTAACACAGCTGGACCCAATCATACCATTCACTAAAGACTGTCAGGAGTGGGACCATCTTGGTAATTAGATTTATCCACCAATGTGATTGGAACAGGTATAAGAAAATATTTACCAGGATTACTGGTTCCTTGACAACAGTGAAGATAAACAGCTATATAGAAAATAAATACAGAACTATTTATTAACAGAACAAAGTCCTTCCTACATACACACAACAAAGATGGTAAACAACATACTCCAATCAACCCAAAACTTATAGTTATCTCCTAGATATTTAAGAAACTGAGAAAAATAAGATACTTTCTTCTTCTTCCCCTCTGTGTGTAACACAGAAATGCAGTGAGGTTGATAAAAGAAAGAAAGAAAAAAAAAAAACTAGGAATAAGGATGCCAAGAATAGCATCAAAATCAAGTTTATGTTTTTCTGTTTCACTTGACTGGATAATTCTGTATTTTATTTGTTCCTTTTACCTGACAGCTTTATTTTATAATCATGATTATTATCATTACCACCAAGTAGAAAAATAACTAGCTGCTCTTATGTTCTAGGTGAAGGAAGCGCACTGTAAGCATAAATAGAGTTGGTCCCAGTTGTCTGGAACCTCACATGGCCACAGGTGACCCACAAGCTTCCTCCCTTGCTCTAATACATAATAATCCTTCCAGGCCTGGTTGATATGACAGAAATCTTTGCACAGCTAGTCCAGTTTCTATGATGTAAGGCACTGCTCCATAAATCTAGAAGAATGGATAAAGAATTAGACTATTCTGACGGCCATGGTGACCTAATGGAGCAGTGTTTTAAGGCATACAACATGAGGTAAAAACATCAGGGTTATTTTTTTTGTGGGAGGTTGTTATAGAAGAGAAGGCAATGACTTGGAAGTTAGAAGATTCGATTTTTAGTCCTATTTCTGTCACTCACTGTGTGACTTTGACCAGGTCACTTAAACATCATGGGCCTTAGTTTCCCTTATTAGTAAAAGGATGTATGTAAAATAATGTCATTTTCGGCTTTACCAGCTTAGGAATGTATCCATGCAGAACAGAACTGGGGATCAAAGATCCTTTCAGATCTGAATTACCTTAAAAAAAAAAGGGGGGGGGCAAGCAAATCCATGGCTAATTACTTCAGTGAATACTTCATGGATAAAACATAGACTTTGATTTTCTGGGCTCCCACCCTACCCCCCCATCCTGCCCCCTGAGGGCTCCACACTTTCTCCAGATCAACATCAGGGACCATTTTGGTCCTTTTTCTTTAGGGGACAGAAGCATCTCTGCCTGGAGACCTTCCCCTCCCTGGTGGCTGACACCCAGCATATTCCCTTCCCTTTTGCTCTCCTTGTAAAATTCAAATTTGTTTTGCATTCCATTCCATTACTTTTCTTGTTCTAACATAGCTTCAGCACTGATATGTGCAAATGCAATCAAAGGGACCTGGGCCATGTATATGCAAATAACAGGAAAAGGTATTCACATCTTGAAAGAGGTAACTCTTTCAAGAAAACGTGTTTGAATGTCATTACCAGGCCTCACATAAAATAAGACAGGTCTGGTTTCCTTGGATTAGCCTCAAAGGCAGTATTGCTTGTGAAAAACAAGAACCTTGCTTAGTTTCTCTTATCTGCCTGTATTTGAAAGAGCCGCCATCTACTGGGAGTCCTGTGGCTTCAGGCCACAGACCCGGTCTTTGTGTCCCAGATGGGATGTCCTAGTAGACAGTGAGACAATGTGCCAGAGCATCACCAGAAGGCAGGCTCAGCTGCCACAACCATGGCAAAAATGCTGCTTGCTGATTCTGCCTTGCCATCTTGTAGGGTTTCTACAAGCAGGGTAAGAATTAGTACATGGCAGCAAAAATGGCACCATGAGGGACATATGGCACCTTAACCTCCTGATGGGGAGGTGGAGACAGCCCATACTGCACAGTGGTGTTCAGGATCAGGAGTCTGTTAAGAATCCAGCCCTCCCACCTCAGAGTTCAAGAAGTTACAAGTTGGGAGGTCATTAGATGGGCAGAATGAAGATGAATCCTTAGTATCCTCTGTGAGGCCCGCTGAGGTAGAGAATCTTAAACTATACAGTAGAAAGGACTTAATCAATCCTTACTTCTAATGCCAAAAAGGACCAATGTTCAAATAGTAGAAAGGTGAGGAGTCCTTCCGTTTACTGCTATGATGGAGGTGGGGCTGGCAACCTCCCTGTGGGTCAGGTCTCCTCAGTATCTCAGTACTGTGGAGGTCGTTTGGTCTTGTGGAAACTACTCTGACTTGAAATCACCAACCTCGTTGCATCTCCATGAAAAAAAAAAATCACCAGGGATGCCTGGGTGGCTCAGTCAGTTAAGCATCTGCATTCACCTCAGGTCATGATCCCAGGTCCTGGGATCGAGTCCCGGTTCAGGGAGCCTGCTTCTCCCTCTCCCTCTGCCTGCCACTCCCCCTTCTTGTGCTCTGACAAATAAAATCTTAAAAAAATCATTTAACATTTCTCTCTCTCAAATTCATTATACCTAATATTCCTTTAAGTTCTAAAAACTATGATTCTGGGGTCAGGTGGTCAGCATTCTCAACTGCATGAGTAGAATCATGGCCAGGTGTCTTCTTCCTCCCAATTCCTACAACTGTACTTTCTCCTCCACAGCCTTCTGGGAATGGGGGTTCACAGGGTGAGAGGTGTCCAGGCTATGCATCGAGAAGCCCACCCTGCTGCCATCAGTGGGCTATTTTCTTAAAGTACTCATCCAGGGGCATCATGAAGACTTGTGAAGAGAGAAAGAGAATGTGTCACAGTATTTAGAAGTCACCCCGACGTGTATCAAATGGCCACTAAAATGTTTTTCCTAATCATTATAGGACCTTTCTATCACTGAAAAGTAGGTTGTGGTTTGCATCTTCCCTTCTCATACCATCCTGGTGCTTTTACCAGTGGCCTGCTTCCTTCTGCAGGTGAGTCCTTTCCTCAGCCCCCCTCCCTCAGCTTCCTCTCCTGGCCTGGCTTTCTTTGCTCTAGCTAGCTTAGCCACTGTTCCTATCTTTATTGTTCAGATCTGGTTCCTGACTTCCAATGCTTCTGTTCACTTCCTACATTGGATTGTCCTGCCTCATGGTCCTGCTCTGCTCGAGATCCTGATTCTACTTTGCTCTAAAATCACAGTTAGACTCAAACCCTACCTACTTATTATTATTATTTGGTTTCAGTAACAGAAATTTATTGTCTCAAAGTTTTGGAGGCTGGAAGTCCAAGATCAAGGGGTCTGCGGGGTTGGTTCCTTCTGAGGGCGGTGAGGGAGAATTTGTTCCATGCTTCTTGCCTAGCTTCTAGCGGTTTGCTGGCGATCCTTGGCATTCCTTGGTTTGTATATGTATCGTCTCATCTCTGCCTTCATCTGCATACAGCATTCCTGTATGCATGTCTGTGTCCAAATTTCCCCCTTTTATAAGGAAACCAGTCATATTGGATCAGGATCCCAACCTATTCCAAAATGACCTCATCTTAAATAATGATGCCTGCAATAACCCATTTCCAAATAAGGCCACATTCTGAGGTACTCAGGGTTAGGGCTTCAACATACGAATTTTCAAGGGGACATGATACAACCCATAACACCATGCAATGGACTAATATTCAGCCATAAAAAGAAAGAGAGAGCTCTTTATGAAATGGCATGGGAAAATCTCTAAGATGCAAAAAACCTAACACTCCAAATTATCATATGCTATACTTTGCATAAGAAAGGATGAAAAGGACATGTACATATTTGTGTACGTTCAAAAAAATATCGTTGAATGCACCAGAAATCACTACCATGGGTATCTGGGTTTCTGGAGGAGAAGGGTGGGAAGGAGAATTTTTAGTGCATAACTTTTTTATACTCCTTGCATTTTGAACCAAGAGAACATACTATTTATTCAAAATTTATATTTAAGCATAATAGAGCAAATTCAATCAGACGGCTAAACCGTCCTCAGGAAGGATTATACCAATTTATGAAGCCCCCAACCCTAAGTACAGAGCCCTCTACACACTTGCCTTCCCAGGACTGATTTTTAGCAGGTTTGTTTTTTCCTAAATTTACAGGCAAAATAAAATCATATCTGATTGTTTAATGTGCTTACCCTTACAGTGGTCTCCCCCAAACACCACCTGCCCTCCTTAGATCGAGTATTATCTTAATATCTTTTGTGGAGCTTTTGTTCATGGCAGGAACACATTCTCTATCAAAGAAATTCACCTTTTGCATTTGCCATAAATGTTGGTAATGCTTTTAATGTCAGTGAGTTCCTTTCACACATGGGAGATTTAAATGGATGTGTAAAATCTGTGTGTGGCAGGTGCAGTGTTGAGCTGCCAGAGAGACAGGAGTGAACCTGGAGAAATGTGAACTATCAGCTGTTCTTAGGGATTTCTCACAGTCCCTGGAAAAAGGTCTAAAAGGAACAGCAGGCTTCCCACCATTCTCATTTTCGGGTCCTGTGCAAGAGGGGAGATGTCTTTTTTCCAGGAGTCCTGAATACAGCTACATCTACAATGATAATCAACAATAGTGAGCACTTTTCTGGTGCTTATTCTGTGAGCCAGAGAAGAATGGCTTCTCCAGGAGGAGACCAGCAGGTGCCAAAGACATTCTCAGGACAGAGCATTTCAAAGATGTTAAAGATCCCAGCTTTAAAACTGCCAAGCTGTGTGTCCTTGGGCAATTGTTGACCTTCTCTGTTTCCTCACCTAGAGAGTGGGGTGATACAGTGCCTTCATCATAGAGTTGTTAAGAAGCAGTATATGTATATCTAGATTTATAGATCAGAACAAACTCTATTTGCTTTTAAGTGGTCCCAGCTCCTGAAAGATAACCCAGATTTGACAGTACTCTAGATCCTCACCTAAACTGCCTGGGAGAGTCACATTTATGTTTGGGTTTATGTCTGATTATGCAACAGAGCATTCTGGGATTCATCAGAGATGAGGCTCCAGTGGGTTGGAATGTGACATTATGAAAAGCAGTCCGCTCGAGGTCCTCTGTGTGCTCTGTGATGACCTGCGTCCTAACCCATATGGGCTGCCTCAACAGCCTCTTACACATCACAGGGCTTGTTCAGAAACGGGAATCAGGAGATGTGAATGGCCACCTCCTTCAGTTCTGCAGAAACAGTTAGTCACTGGACTCAGACATACATAGGCCGGTGGACAGACCAGGGTCCTCAAAGGATGCTGGACTGAAAGAGGACAGGGCTGTACAAAAGACAAGCATCATGAGTGAAGAAGGTCCTTGCAGACCCGTGGACCCTGAGCAGAGGAGCAGTGGATCCAGATGGAGCACGAGGCTGTGGTTGGTCTCTGCAAACCAGCCTCCTCGCTTACCTTCCCCTTCTGGGTGCCTGCATGCACGGGAAAGTGAGGTGGTGAGGCAAGGAGGGAATGGCTTTAAATAGTGATGTGAACTGGAGAGAAAATAAGACAAATACATAAAATAATATGCTAGAGGGAGAGAGAGTGGGGCCTGAGGCCACATTAGCATATATCAAACTGTCTTCAGATCTCTTCTCCTGGATGCTTACTCTCCAGGGCAGTTCCTCCTGTCCTGGCCATTTAAATGGCATCTATGTTCTGATGGCTCCCATATTTCTATCTCCAGCTCTTCTTCTCTCCTGACATCCAGACTTGCATGTCAAAATACTTGGCATATGTGTTAAGTATCTGGTAGATAGAATAGGCTTCTTAAATGTAACATCTCCAAACCCGAATTTGGAGTTCCCAGCCCCTCAGGATCTCTTCTTCTGTCTTTCCCATTTCAGCTCATGCCATGAAAACTGACCTAATTGCATCCTTGATTTTTCTCTTTCTCTCACACATATGGTAAATCTATAATTTATTATCCAAACTATCACTCTTGAGAGCAAAATGGGGAGTTATTAATAATTAGCTTGGTACAACAGGTATAAACTAGGATATAGTCTTTATAGTCTACATTTAACCCATAGGATTTTAAAATACCGTCCTAATCGGATTCCTTTTGACTTCTCCCTTATTCTGGTCCAAATCCATCACCTGTCATCTGACTGCTGGACTAGCCTCTGAGTGGGTTTCTATCTGTTTTCATGTGTATTGCTTGTTGATACCACTACAATGCAAGCTATGTAAAGGCAGAGTCCTTGTATATGTAACAAATGTGGAAAACAACTTTTCTTATATCTAGCACAGAAACTTCTGGAAGACTTGAAAGGGAAGTGTTAAGAGTTGCTGCCTGTCGAAGATTACTTGACCACAGAGTTGATTGAGGGTCCATTTCTGGGCTCTCTATTCTGTTCCATCGATCTATGTGTCTGTTTTTGTGCCAGTACCATACTGTCTTGATGATGATAGCTTATACACAAACAATGAATCATGGAACACTACATCAAAAACTAATGATGTAATGTATGATGATTAACAGAACATAAGAAAAAAAAAAGAGTTGCTGCCTGTGAGGAGAATTGGAGGAAGGGAGGTTGATAAAGGGAGTCTGAGGTGGGAAGAAATTTACTTTTAAATACACACCCTTTTATTTGCTTTATTAAAAAACCTGTGTGCATACACTATTATTGTTAATTAAAAACTGCTACATGGGAAATTATCCCCCAAGAAAGTCAGATTCTTACTCTGTAGTCTATTTATATGCCTTCCTTTTCCCATAACTCTGGAGAAAAGATGGAAAAAAGATCCCATTTTGTTTCAAACTGTGTCATCTGAGCTAAAAACCCAGTCTTTGTGAGTTATAGAATTGAGCTATTTAAATTTGGGGGGGGGGAGACTATTTTCTAAGAACTGCCTTATCTATTAAAGGTGATCCAGCTAACAACTGTCTAATACGTCACACATATTTTCTCATTTGATACCTTTTGGATGGGGCTGACACATGATCAGTCTCACTTTACACGTGGGGAAGGACAGAAGAGAAAGGCAAAGGACCTAACCTGTGCAAACTCACACAACCAGGAATCACCAGAGCACAGACTGGAATCCAGACCTGTCTAACTCCAAAGCTGGTATCTGTGACAATTACCTTGCACTAGATTTATCTTGGTTAACTGCGTTAGGAAATGTGGCACACCAGCCAAATCTCTCCACTTTCAGTTGTACCCTTATTCTCCATGTCACCATCTAAAAGACCCTGGGGTGTGAGGCTACTAACGTAAAGATTATCTAGCAAATCTTCCTCCATGGGAAACTGCAGTGAAATGATCTTCTCCAGGTACAGTAAGACATGAGGGCTAGTGATCATGTAAGATGATGGTGACTTTCCTTCAACTGTGATCTGCACAAAGCCAAGCAGAGATTGGAGAGCTCGTGTGCCTAATTCCAGTTCAGTCTCTCTTGCACATACCTGAATGGTTGGATACTTCACTAATGCAACATTAAGGCTTTCGATATTCCATTTTAGGCTGTGAGCCTACTTCTAACCTGAGAGTCAATCTTTCCGAAGGGCCAGTAATGCTTTAATAAAAATAAATGACTTAAAAAAATGACTTACGTTAACCTGAGGCTTATTATAGCTATAGCTTGCCCAGCTGAAGCTCTCTATTGAATGGAATGGAGCACTTTCCATCAAAGGAGAAATTTTTTTCTAAAGGAAATTATATGTTCTTATTCCATCCATCAAAGGGCCATAGTACAGTGCCTATTTTGATCAGGAAACAGTGCTAACTTTTAACATGATCCCAATTCACTGAGTGACCCTGAGGGTAACATCTTGCAATTTGAGGAAAGTTAATAAAATGGGAGCAGAGTAAAAACTGAAACCCTATGAACCACTTCCATACCATCCACTTCCAATTAGCTTTCCACATAAATCACTGAGTATGCATATGCCTAGAGACATGCAAACTCGATCTGCCTGCACAGAGTGAACTGATGACTGAAATAAGTAATCAACTAATACATTCAAGCTTAAAATTTCATGCTCGACTCAACTGCTTTATGATGATGTGACTATCTATAGACTCAAAAATATAGGGTTACCATTTTTATTTATCAATATCAAATTAGCTAGGTATCCTAGCAATAACTGATTCATGTATGTGTAATTTCTTTATATATATAAACTTTAGCAACCAGTGAAACTGAACCTATTAGTTCTATATTTTCACTGCCTTGTGTCTACCTGGTAGTAAGTGTTCACTTAAATCCCAGAAGATTCAATAAAAGTGGTAATGTGGATTTTTAAGTAGTCATCAAGGAATCTACATGATAGTAATAATGGATACTATTCATTGAAAGTTTAAAAAGTGATTAGCATCATGTTCAGAGACTCTGAAAAATAATATACATTAACTCATATAATTTTTACTATAACGATAAGAGGAAGGTATATTCGCATTAAGTTCAGAAAACCAAAGCATGAAGAGATTAAGTAACTTGCCCATGTTTGGTAAGTGGTGGAATTGGACTACTGCATAACCACTAAAAATCATGTTTTAGAGATTTTTAATGACAGGGGAAAATGCTCAGCAATTAATTGAAAAATAGAACACAAAACTTACATGCATATTTGTGTCTCATACATAGACACATATGCAATGACAATTTACAGAATATATATCTAGGTGGTCACAAAACCTAAAAGGTAAGATACTCAACTGTTAACTATTCCATGGGGTAATGGGTGATTTGTCTTCTCTTTTAGTATTTTTTTTTTTTTGAATGCCAAATTTATTAGACCGAGCATATATCATTTTGAGAATCAGAAAAGAAGCAGTAACAAATGTTTTTAGAAATTGTTCCAGAAGCTATAGCAAATTTAAACAAACCAATTGCCATAAAATAGGAAAAATCAGAGTTGTCCTCTTAAACAACAACTCAGACTTCACTGGCTTGCAGAAAGTTTGTACTAATACTTTAAGAATCAGCTAATTCCAGTCCTATTTAAAATGCTCTTGAGCTGGGCTATCCAATAGAACTTTCCATGATGATGGGAGTGGCTACCAAATGGCAGTACATATAGAGGACATTCGAAATGTAGGTAGTGTAACTGAGAAACAGAATTTTAAATTTTATTTTATTACAACTAATTTAATTTTGAATGGTTACACATGGCTAGTGGCTATCGTGTTGGACATTGCAGACTACAAAAAATGGAGGACTATAAAAATGGAGGAAAATTTGCAAATTCCTTAAAAAAGCCAATATAACTGTTACCTGAACATGATAAAAATGTAAACTATGGATGAATTTCACATATGAATATCAGGGTAAAAAAAATACAAATACAATGTAGCATGTGTTAGAAGAATAGTATGTATGGAAGATTTAGGATGGTCTAATATTGAGAAATTCATTAATATAATACACTCCTATTAATAGATCAAGAGAAAAAACTCAGACCACAGCTGTTGAAAAGGCATTTGTTAAAATTAAACCTCCATTCCTGATTAAAAACTCTGAATGAAATAAGACTAACCCTCATTTACATAACACAAGAAAATAATGTATCTCGACCTAGAAAACTATATGGGAAAATAATAAAATGGAAAAATGATTTAAAAAATCCCATTAAACTCAGGATGTTCCCATTAAATGCTTAATGAAGAGGAATATATATATATATAGGTTTAAAATTATATTTAAACCTATATATATATATAGGTTGATATAGGTTAAATTATATTTAAACCTATATATATATATATAGGTTTAAAATTTTGAAAGAAGTAAATTATCACTAACTGTGCATATTATTGATGTAATCCTGATAAACTAATATAAAAACAATCACAAATACTTCAATGTAGTGGTTAAGAGCATAGACTCTAAAGCCCTGCTGTTGGTTCAATCACTGGCTCTATTAGTAACTAGCTGTGTAACACTGAGCAACCTATTTAATTCTTTTGTTTCCTCTGTAAAATGGGGACAATAAAATCCTACCAAAGGGTTGTTAAGACTATTAAGTATTCAAATATATACAGAACTCTTAGAACATGCCTGCATATAATACTAGTTAGTATTACCATTAGTATTAAGGTAATACTAAGGCACATTATAATCATTACAAAATTATTACAAATTATAAAATATATAAACTATAAAATGTAAATTATAATAATGTACAAAATAAAAATACAAAAATCAAAATCCTTCCTATATGAAAAAGAATATTCCATTTATAATAGCAACACAATTATTAAATACTTAGGAATAAACACAAAAAATGTGCATGATTAAATAAGAATATTTAAAAATGTTAGTAGGGGACAAAAAGAATTGTTGAATAAAGGGCAAACATATACTAAGTAAAATTCAACAACATAAGGTTATAAATTATTCTATAAACTTAAAAAACAGATAAAAGTGATTCTAAATTTATATAAAAATAGATGTAAAAAGTAAAGGTAGAGCAATAAAGGAAGATTAGTAGGAACAGATATGAGACAATATTATAGTGCCAAAGTACTCAAAATAATATGTACTGGAGTATGAATAGATTATGGTACAGTTTCAAGGGCAGAGAAATAGAACCAAATACATATGGATATTTATTTATTTATTTTCTTAAAGAGTTTTACTTATTTGAGAGAGCAAGTGAGAGAGAGATTGAGAGAATGAATGGGGGGAGGGGCAGAGGGAGAATCTGACTTCCTGCAGAGCAGGGAGCCCGACATGGGACTCAATCCCAGGATCCTGGGATCATGACCTGAGCTGAAGGCAGATGCTTAACGACTGAGCCACCCAAGCACCCTACATATGGGTATTTAGTATATGCCGAATGGGGATACTGCATATGGGGGGATGATTAATTATTGAATAAATACCAGTTATAAAACCTGGTAGGTAGGCCATCTCAAATAAAATAATGTTGGCTCTCTATTTGATTTTTTACACTGAGATAAATTCTCTGTAGATTGATGACTTAATCATAAAAGTGAAATAAAAAGTAGTGGATGGAAATATGAGAGAATGTTTTTCTATAGTCTTGGCCTGTAGACAATCTTATTATACAAAACTCAAGAGCTATATAAAAAGATAAATTCAGTTATGTAAAACCCCCAAATCTCTGCATGGCAAAAAGCACCACAGATAAATCAAAGGCAATGACAAATTGGGAAGATAAATTAAATCTTATGTCGGTTAACTCCTTTGACTAATAGCCTTCTCTTCAATTTCTTTCACTTAACATATCAGTAAGAAAATGACCAACAACTCAACTGAAAAGTGGTCAAATAATATAAGCAGGTATCCGAGAAAAAAATTCATTTTTTCTATTTTACTTGAAAAGATGTCCAACATTATTTGTGCTAAGAAAAATATGGTACCACTTTTAACATCAAATTGCATGCAACAAAAAGCTCTAACATTCTTTTGCTAAGGATGTGGGAAAACAGTATTATTAGTAATTACTGTCCTTATACTGTATAAGTAGTATCATACTAATGTTATTTACATTAGTATAAATAGTATACCGTTAGTTAATGTAAAAATTAATTCAACCTTTTTGGCAGACTTCGGGCAGTATCTATTATAGTTTAATATATACATTATGTATATGTATATATTAAATATATTCAATAATTAAATTAATAAATTTATAAATATTATACTTATATTTTATATTTATATTTATAAATACATATTATATTCATATTTACACGGAAAACATAAATATATAAAAATAAATTTAATAATTAATATATATTAATTTGCTATATATTTACATATATATTTAATATATACATATATACTTTATATGTATATATTAAATATATATATTTAATATATACACACACACACACCATTGCTCTACCTATTAAACTTCCATAATTTACCTTAGAGGTATACTCACAAATGTGCTCAGTATCACATGTACATTTTTTTGTTTTTTTTTGTAAGAGAAAACATGTTGGTAAGAGAAACTGGTTTAATAAATGTGAAATATGGAGGAAATGAAATGTTATACAGTCATTAAAAATGAGAAGGCAGGTTAGATTGAGTGTGGAGATGAATAATTCCAAGAAGTGAGAAATAAGGGTACAGAGTTAAGAGTGCTATCATTTGTTTAAAAATGTGTGTTTGTAAGCACATAAAATACCCCTGGAAGAGAAGATATTCCAGGAAGATGGCTGGGTAACTGAGAGACAGACACAGGAAGGCAATTACTTTAACTGCACACCATTTTATACCTTTTTTTTTTTTTAAAGATTTTATTTATTTATTTGAGAGAGAGAATGAGCTAGAGAGAGCATGGGGGGGGAGGGTCAGAGGGAGAAGCAGACTCCCCGCTGAGCAGGGAGCCCGACGCGGGACTCGATCCCAGGACCCCAGGATCATGACCTGAGCCAAAGGCAATCGTCCAACCAACTGAGCCACCCAGGCGCCCCATTTTATACCTTTTGCATTTTATACCATATGTATATATTATCTGTCCCCAAATTAATTGCTTTTTAAAACAGCTTTTATTTCTTATTTCCTTTTCTTCTTCCATTCTCACCAGAAAATCCTGGCTCTTCCCACACAATGTTGCCACATTAGCAGTCTCAGCTCACTCCTCCTTCTCCCTTTATTACTTGCCTAAATAAATAACTGTCCACAAAATGAGCAATAGGAATGTGGGACAAAGCACCTCATGTCGCAGAACAATACTAGTAAAACATCAAAATGTGTATTTGGAAAAGAGCTGAACAACTATATGGCAAATGGTAAAAATGTTTATCTTGGGTGGGAGGTTAACAGGTAATTTTGGTTTTATCTTGGTATTTTCTGTGGTTTCCAAAGCTTATATATATATTACTTTTTTTTTTAAGATTTTATTTATTTATTTGACAGAGCGAGAGACTGAGCAAGAGAGCACAAGCTCTCTTGGGGGGTGGGCAGAGGGAGAGGGAGAAGCAGGCTCCCCGCTGAGCAGGGAGCCCAACAAGGGGCTCAATCCCAGGACCCCAGGATCATGTCCTGAGCCAAAGGCAGACGCTTAACTAACTGAGCCACAAGGCACCCCAATATGTATTCCTTTTATAATAATTTTTAATTTTTAAAAAAACTGTTTGATACTCACCTGGTTCCTGTCCCTGGCATTTGCATATCGAAACCTCTGGATATAATAAAAGACCAGCCATGCGAGGGATATGATCATCAGGACGATGAAAGAGATGGAGACAAACACAACCGAAGTGCGGCTCACATATTTCTGCAAGTTCCGGGTTCCAATGGTGATGTACATGGTCACCGTGATGTTCCTTTCCAGCAGGCTTACTATCTCCTTTCCTTTTGGCTCAGGAATCATTATTGCCACAATGTCTTCTACACCTGTTGTGACGGGGCAAGGAGGGGGTAACAAGGATAAGGGGAGAAGAGAGAGAGGCAGAAAGTCATAGTGAAATGTCTAGACAGAGTGAGGCATAGCCAAATAATGACCCTACTTTCGACAGTTCTATGCCAGACCTAATAGCCAGCTCTAATTCTAAGATAGAACAGCCAGAAACGGAGTCAAATGCTCAACCTCCTTCAGCTACCTTGTAAATGAGAAAAGAACCCAAATTGAATTCATGACCCTTCCCACCTAGCACAGTTTACATTTCTCTGGGGGCACTTCACAGACCCCCTAGGAGGGGAGGTGGCACCTTCTACCCCGTGGGAGAAGCATAAGATGCCCAATTCTTTTTTTTTTTTTTTTTAAAGATTTTATTTTTTAGAGAGCGAGCGAGAGGGAAACAGCATGAGAGGGGAGAGGGTCAGAGGGAGAAGCAGGCTCCCCGCTGAGCTGGGAGCCCGATGTGGGACTCGATCCCAGGACCCTGGGATCATGACCTGAGCCGAAGGCAGACGCTTAACCATCTGAGCCACCCAGGCGCCCAAGATGCCCAATTCTGTGCCACCCATCTGCGAACCTTCCTTCCCCCTCACGACACTAGGAATCCTTAAATACAGATCTCTATCATTTCTAAGGCAATTTTCTCCTACATTGAGTTCCCAAAGTAACCCCAAATGGGTTTCTTGACAAGCTCTAATTATTTGTAAACATTAATATCATAGGCCTCAGGACTATTTCCTGCTTATTTTATCTAGTTCAGTGCAAACAGCTTGGGTCTCCTCATACTCAGCAAAGAGAGAAGATGGAGACTGAACAATTTCAAAATGGTTTTACTTCAACTTTCAAATATTCCTACCCCCCATGCCCATTACTGGACAGTGTGCAGCCAGAGTAGAAAGAATTGTCCCTATTCTTTATGACACCAGGGGAGGCACAGTCTCTACAGGGAGTCTTTAGTAAGGATATGATACCAGCTCCAAAATGACCAACTCAATATGCCACCGTGGCTGGTACTTGAACTAGAATACAGATTTCAGTTTCACCAGGGTCGGTCCTCTGGTATCACCCTAATTCATGCCCACAAAGCTCTTCGTGAGCCCTACTTCCATATGGAAATAGCCCATCACCTGGGGTCACTGCAAATTAAAGGGAGCAAATTTGCAATTAGGATGTTGCAGATCCAGGGCAAAATTAAACACGGCTATAGTTGCTTCAAACTGGCCTCATTCAGGTGCTGAGGTCAGTCAGGGGGACGGAACTACCAGATTACATTTGCTCAGAGAGGTGCAAGCTCTCAGAGGCTACTTAGGGCTTTCACTTGACCTTGATCTCTATGCAAGTTTTCAATCCTAAATTCCTTGCTAGTATTTCACTGAATAAATACTTTAAAAGCTAACTAACTACAGGGGCGCCTGGGTGGCTCAGTCGGTTAAGCGACTGCCTTCGGCTCAGGTCATGATCCTGGAGTCCCGGGATCAAGTCCCGCATCGGGCTCCCTGCTCGGCAGGGAGTCTGCTTCTCCCTCTGACCCTCCCCCCTCTCATGTGCTCTCTCTCTCATTCTCTCTGTCTCAAATAAATAAATAAAATCTTAAAAAAAATAAAAATAAAAATAAAAATAAGAACATGGGTGGAACGAAGGTTTTTAAAAAAAATAAAAAATAAAAAAATAAAAATCAAAGTTAAAAAAAATCAATTAGCAGTGCTAAAAAACAAAATTGAATCAAGTTAATCTTGAAGATCTAATTGGCGTTATCAAATGATTAATGAATTGGGCAGCATCCCATCTATCAAGTAGAGGACAGCTCCTGAGTTGTACAAAATAGAAGGTTTTAGGGCGCCTGGGTGGCTCAGGTGGTTAAGCGACTGCCTTCAGCTCAGGTCATGATCCTGGAGTCTCCGGATCGAGTCCCGCATCGGGCTCCCTGCTCAGCGGGGGGTCTGCTTCTCCCTCTGCCCTCTTCCCTCTCCCCTCTTCCCTCTCGTGCTCTCTGTCTCTCATTCTCTCTCTCTCAAATAAATAAATAAAATCTTAAAAAAAATAAAAAATAAATAAAAGCTAACTACATACCAAGGTATATGTGTGCGCTACATCAGTTACATATTTTAAAAAATTCCTGAAACTTTTGTATTGGCCCAATTGTAAAATCACAAAGCCATAGAGTATTTAGATTTGGCTCTTATTTCTGGGAATTACTGAAACTGATGGCTTGAATTTCGATTTTGCAGAATTTACTGACAATTCTGATGCTCCTTCTCTTTTCATGTTTACTTTGGCTAATGGCTGCTTGTAGTCTGAGGGTTTTTTGAGGGATTAAGGCTACTGACAGGTTTTGTCTCTACAGAAATACGATCTCTGTGTATACTAGACTAATTTGGCCTGGGGAGGCTCATCCCAGGGCTGTAGCTATTTTATAGGTCTTTAAGTAGTGGTAGAATAATAATTTTTCATTTAATTTACTTCCTTATTTATATTTTTAAAGCATATCTATTCAGGACTCTAGAATTAGATTTTTGAGGATGGGATCTTGGTATTATTTATGAGACTCTGTATGTTCAGACTTGCACACATTCTACACTTTTCATTTCTAGTTCAGTCCTTTTTATTATTTATTTTTATTGAAGTACGGTGGACATCCGGTGCTGTATTAGTTTCAGATGTATAACATAGTGATCCGACCATTCAATTCTATACATGATGCTATGACCACCATGATAGGTTTTTACAATTTTTAGTAGTCAAATTTTACTAATATATTCCTTTATGGCTTCCGGTTTTGATTCTCTGCTTAGAAAGCTCTTCTCCACTCAAGATGATAGAAAGACTCATCGAAAATTGCTTCTCAAAACACGGTTTTATGTTTTACATTAAATCTTAACCCGAATGTGATTTAGTAACAGAACAATATTTATTGAGCTCTTACAATGTGATGCGCAGAGAGGAGACAAACAGATGCAGTTTATTTTCCCCCTAAACTCTCAGATGTGTTTGGATCTACTTTTGGACTTTGTTTTACAGTAAGGTTGACCTTTCTTCTGCTGAACCCGTTGCAGGCTGCTTAAGTTGTACAGCTTTTAACATCTTTATTCTCTGGCGGCCTAACTCTGTCTTCGCTAATTCTCCTCCATACAATTTTCCTTCTCTCTGCTTATCCATAAAAGACCATAGAGCCTAACAGTGAAGAGTCAAACCCCAGCTCAGCATTTTAAAAACAGGCAACCTTTAAAAATTCAATTTCATTTACAACAGCATCCAAAACCACGAAACATGTAGGGGTACATTTATTGAAGCACTTGTAGGATCTGTACACTGAACGAAACAAGACCTAAATAAAAATAGAGATACAGGGACCCCTGGGTGGCTCAGTCAGTTAAGTGTCTGCCTTCGGCTCAGGTCATGATCCCAGGGTCCTGGGATCGAGTCCCGCATCGGGCTCCCTGCTCAGCAGGGAGTCTGCTTCTCCCTCTGCCCCTCATCCTGCTCTCGTGCTCTAACTCTCTGTCTCTCTCTCAAACAAATAAATAAAATTTAAAAAATAAAAAATAGAGATTAAAAAAAACAAAAAAAAACAGGCAACCAGGGGCACCTGAGTGGCTCATTGGGTTAAGCGTCTGACTTGGGCTTAGGTCATGAACTCAGGGTCCTGGGATCAAGCCCCATGTCCAGTGCTGCACTCAGTGGGGAGTCTGCTTGTCCCTCTGCCCATCCTCCTGCTCATGCTCTCCCTCTCTCAAATAAATAAATAAATAAATAAAATCTTTATTTTTTAAATTTAAATTCAATTAGCCACCATGTTGTACATCATTAATTTTTGATGTAGTGTTCAATGATTCATTAATTGCATATAACAAAAAAATAAATAAAAATAGGCAATCAAATTTTGGATATCCACGAAGTTTTAAATCACTCATCATCCATTTTTAGGGACCTGAGAAAACACTTTCTGTTCCTGTAGGGTAAAGTATAATTAACTATTTTAAAGCATTTAAACTTAAGTTCTTAGTTAACACTGCCCATGTTGTTCATACTACTGGTGTACCTTCACGATAGAAAACAGCCACTTGGAAGGAGAAACAGTGAAAGTGGCAGCTGAGCAGTTCTATTCATCTAGACCTTAAATGTATTCATCTTTCTAGGGCTGATGATGGTTAAAAAAAAAAAAAAAAGATAGGATTCTTGGATATTTCTCCATGTGCTTTAGGTTATGGATTACCGTGAGTGGTAAAAAGGGTATGCATTTATCCCAACAGAAATAGTCATTAAGAATTTAGGTACTTAGGTTATGCAAAACCAGTACAGTGAAGTGGATCTGGATGAATTATCTGATTAGTCTTGATTATCAATGCACATAATCCAGGGCAAAAGCTACCACAGGGTCTCATATGTTCAAACGAGGCATATGCACCAAGGTGAGTAATCAGATAACTCCCTGATCTTTGCTTCATTTTGAAATGTGCATCCATAGTATCAGGCTTCTTCTCTCCAGGTAAATGGTAGTGAATTGCTTCTGCGGGTGTGTGGGAGGGAGGGAGAGAGAGAAGCAGGGGTGAGGAGGGGGAGAACGCACTGAAAGCCTGAGTGATCTCAAAGTTACACGCTGCCCTGTGTAACAGGGAGGCTCTGAGACTCAGGGGAAGAGAAGTTAGCAGGTAGCCAATTTTGTGGGGGTAAAATCTATAGAGGCTCTGCCTGCTATTTGGGAAATTCTGTGTTTACCGTGATTCCTAGTCGCTCTAATATTGAGTGCCTCTCTTGCAAAATTATGTCAGCCGACCATTTATTTTCCTCCCAAAGGCACTTTATACTTCTGAGTGATAGCTATTATATAATTATGGTGTATTCTGGAAAAGCTCTTCGGCCGCGCGAGACAATGTGTGCCCAGCGCACGTAGGACCTAGCGGCCAAGCAGCAGGAACACTCTGTATTTTTAGCACTCCCTTTCCCAGGAGAGAGCTCAATTGCCATTATCTAATTTGGTATATGCAGATAGTAAAGGATCAAGACAAAAGTGCAGGAATCTAAAAAAATGTTTAATAACCAGAAACTCCTTGACTTGTAAATTCAAAACCAGGTTGTTTAAACACTGCATTAAGACAATGTCTAGGACACCAACAGACTAGACATTTTACAGAGCGTCAGCCCTGTTCCTCCCTGTGCAGCTCGGAGGGTGATGACATCTCTCCCAGGTCCATGTGATAAAAAAATCCTTTTTCAATTCTCTGTATCCTCTACAGAGGGCCTTTTAGAATTTAGGCAATAATAAGAAAAGCCCGCAATATTCCCTTTGGAGATATTTTCTATTTATTTACTTAATATCTGTTTTTCTTTTTATAGTCAGCTCCTGATTATCATCTGTTCTTGTGACATAATGTATGTAAACTGATCTTAAAAACTGCAAAGTATCATATAAATGTAAAAAAAGCTTTTAATAAACACAGATGTAAAAATCATAAAGCATTCACAAATAGAATCTAAAAATACAGTAAAAGAATCTTCATGACCAAGTGGAATTTATTTAAGGAATGTGAGGGTGATTTAACATTAGAAAATACATTAATGCTTAACGAAGGAAAGGAACAAAGCATGTGATCCTCTTGTGTAGCTAGCTGTCCTTCAATATCTGGTCTCTTTCTCACCTATAATCTTAGTGTGTTAGCTAGGCACAGGCTGACCAGTGAAAAGTGTTAATCCCTCGACTCCCCTGCGGCTAGATGTGGCCATGTGATTAGTATTTGGCTGCTGAGATGTGAATGGAGAGGATGTTTGCCACTCCGGGGTCTTATCCACAAAGGACTGAGCATGTGCTCCCCAGATTGTCTCCCCTTTTCCCTGACTTCAGCTAGAGAGATGTGGAACAGCCAGCTTCTTAGACAAGAAAGCCACATGTTGAGGATGGCACCCATTCTTGATTCTTACTAAGAATAGTATAAGGAAATGTCCTTAATGTGATAAGGATCTTCCAGAAGTAGCACATTAAATGGAGGACACATTAGAAGTTCTCCAATTCAAATCATTAATAAGACCAGGAGGAGCCAACATTTAAAGTAGAAATGGTATCTGGCACAAAGAGACATAGAAACTAGAGTGTAAGTACTGGAAATGAAGAGTGTAAGCTGTCATTATTTCAGGAAATCACATGACCATCTAGAAAAGCCAAGATAATTTAGCTTTTGAAATCAGAAGAACATTCAGTAAATACAAGATTCAAAATCCACATCAAAAATGAAGGGCTTTCCATATACCAGGACACAATATCTAACCAGAAAATGTAATGGAAAAAATGATCTACACATAATAGCAGCAGAAGTTATAAAATATCTAAGCACATGTCTAACTAAACACTAGCCGCATATGCAGAAAACCTCAAAATAAAGTTTCTCTGAAAGACATCAAAAATTTCTGAAGCAGATTTCAACTTAACCCAGGGTTATTTAGTATTAGTATTATATACTTAGTTTCCAAACACATGTGATTTTTAAAGTTATCCATGTATAATTATTATTTTATTATTTCATTATGGTCAAGGAACATAGGCTCTTGCTATTGTTCCTTAATCATCTAATACATTTTTGGGGGATCAATGTCCCGTTTGTATCCAGAAACATTGTATTCAAAGCTATTCTTTGTTTGGTATATATATATCTCATTGATTAAGTTTATTAATTACATTCAGGTTTTCCATATCTCTGCTTCTTTTTTCTACTTGATTTTGAGTTTCTACGGCGAACTGCATATATGCGCTCATGACGGTTCTGTCTGCTTACTCTTTTGTTGCTGGGACGGGTCTGAGGTCATCAAGATTCTTGTTCCTTGTAAGCGGTCTGTTCTTCCTCTCTGCAACCTTTTGAAGTTATATTTGAGAATAGTCTTGGATGCTTCTAAATGTTACTGTGTCTATTTATGAGTATTCATCAGTCAGTCTGTAGCACACCAGTGCCCCCGTAACCGTGGTTTCAATGAACCTGCAGTTAACTGCAGTCCAGAACGCCCTGACGTATCATCAGAAGGCCCACCGCAGCCTAACACTACATCACAGTGCCTACGTCATTCACCACACTTCATCTCTTCATGCAGGCATTTCATCACCTCACACGGTCATAAGAAGAAGGGGGAGTACAGTACAATAAGGTATTTTGAGAAAGAAATACATTTTATTACGGTATACTGCTATAATTCTTCTATTTTGTTATTAATTACTGTTGTTACTCTTTTATTGTGCCCAATTTCTAAATTAAGCTTTATTATAGTTATGTGGAGGAAAAAACATAGTGTATATAGGGTTTGGTACTATTCACAGTCTTTTTTTTTTTTTTTTTAAAGATTTTATTTATTTATTTGACAGAGAGAGAGATAGCGAGAGCAGGAACACAAGCAGGGGGAGTGGGAGAGGAAGAAGGGAGAGGGAGAAGCAGGCTCTCCGCCGTGCAGTGAGCCCGATGTGGGGCTCGATCCCAGGACCCTGGGATCATGACCTGAGCCGAAGGCAGACGCTTAACAACTGAGCCAGCCAGGCGCCCGGTACTATTCACAGTCTTGTATCCCCTGGGGGTCCTGGAATGTTCCCCTGCAGTTAAGGGGGAATTACTGTACACGAACACTTTCAATCTGAGGTATTTCATTCTTTTCTTTATGTCTAAAACATCTGTCTTCATACTTTATTCAAATATTTCCTTCAATATTTTTTCTCTCCTGTGATTCCTATTATCCTCTTGGTGGCATTCATTCTGTTAGCTATATTTTTATACTTTCCCCCCTCATTTAAAAAAAACTTTTTATTTTGAAATGATTATAGACTAATATTGGCAAATGTAGGGCACAGAGGTCCCAAGAACACATCTCCCAACTTCCCCCAATGGTGGCATGTCGCATATTACAGTGCATTATCAAAACAGGAAATTGGCTGGCACAATATAATTCACCAGATTACAGGACTTAGACTTCACCAGTTTGGGCATGTGCAGAGTTTTAAAAGGTCTTTGTGTAAAATTCCATGATATTTTATCACACATGTGGAGTCATTCTTATCACTACCACAATTAAAATATTGAAATATTCCATCAACAAAAAGAACTGCCTCCCCCTCTCCTTTCCCTTCCCTAACCTCTGACGTCCACTTACCTATTCTCCATCTCTAGAATTTTATCATTTCTAGAATCTTATATAAATGGAATCATACATTAACACTTTGATATTCGCTTTTTTTTTTTTTTTTTAACTCAGCATAATGCCCTTAACATTGATCCAAGCTGTTGCATGTCTCAGTAATTCATTCCTTTTTACCTATGAATGGTATTCTATGGTATGGAATATTTAACCACAGGTTAACTATTCACCGATTGTTGGACATAGGGGTTATTTCCAGTTTGGGACTATTAAGAATAAAGCTGCTATAACCATTAGTTCACAAGTGTTTGTGTGAACGTAAGTTTTCATTTCCCTGGGATGAATGCCGAGGAGTGCGATTGTTAGGTTGTATGGTACCTACATGTTTAGTTCTTAAAAGAAATTGCCAAATTGCTTTCCAGAGTGGCTGTATCATTTTACATTCCCACTGGTAATGTGTGAGTGATCCAGTTTCTCAGCATCCTTGCCAGTACTTGGAATTACCACTAATTATTTTATTTTTTTTATTTTAGCCCTTCTAATTGGTATATAGTGGTATTTTCACTGTGTCTTTTATAATTTCTAAAGAGAAATTATAATCTGATTATAATCTGTTCTGGCTGACTGTTGGAAGAGTCTCTCAAGCTCATCTTCCAGCTCATGAATTTGTCTTTCATTGTATCCATTCTGTATTTTATCTCATTTATTGTGGTCTTTATTTAAACTGTTGAATTTTTCATACTAAATGTTTCCTTTAAAAAAAAAAACAGGGGCGCCTGGGTGGCTTAGTCGTTAAGTGTCTGCCTTCGGCTCAGGTCATGATCCTGGGGTCCTGAGATCGAGCCCCGCATCGGGCTCCCTGCTCAGCGGGGACCCTGCTTCTCCCTCTCCCACTCCCCCTGCTTGTGTTCCTGCTCTCTCTGTATCTCTGTCAAATAAATAAAATCTTAAAAAAAAAACAAAAAAACCTTCCGGCTTCTTTTTTCTTTGACTAACTTCCACTGAATAGAAGCTTCTCTTACTTAATATTTGTGGCCCATCTTTTCACTCTTTCTCAGCCGGTATCTGCTCACTCTGTACTTTCTCTAATAATGGTGGTACTCCTCAGATAGCTCATATTCTCTACCTGTGAGTTCCTATTTCCCTGGTGGAATCAGCTACTCTGTCCACTCATGTTTTCTGTGGGAAAACCTAAGGCAGGGGCCCTTGTTCTGTTCCTCCAGGAGATTAAGGAGAGGTATGGATAAGCTCAGGTGGCCCCAAGGACAAGCAGTGCCTCCTCCCATTAGGCAGGTTCTCCGCAATGCTGAAGACTGCTTGCCCCCCTCTCAGGGACCCCATCCCCTTGGCCTGAGGCACCGCTGAAGTTCAGGCCTCCCCAGTCAGGAATTATCTCCCAGGTCCCTGTAGCTCTGCCTATGATCTGATCCAACTCCATTTCCCACCTGCAGCCTGCTTCTCAAACCTCCCTCTACGACTCTCAGAAACTTGAGTTTCTCATCAACAAAGCCCCTGATAGCTAGCTTCCATCTCTTCTTAGGATGATTTCTTTGCTTCTTTGCTTTGATTGATCTGGCTGCCTTAGAAGGACACTAGTTTCTCTGCGCTATGATTAAGGGGAAAGGTAGTTTTCATTTTTATTTATTTTTATTAAACCATACTCCACATACCTCAGAGCCTGAAGACAGTGTGGTGTCTGTGTTCTACTTTGTTACTTCTAGACCGTTACTCCCGGTAACGGAGTTCCGTCTTTGAGACAAACTTTGAAAGCCGCTTGTCTTTGAGATTCTTTCCACCCGCGTTTCCAACCCTGTCTCTCATCTCCTTGCCTGGTCTACCAATCTCCTGTTCATCTCTTTTATCACCCTCTTTAGCTCCTGGCTCGTAACATTCATCCTCCTTGGGCTGGCATTTTAGTATTCACACGGATAAGACGCCCACTACTCTGGCCTGTCAGTTGTTTGCTCTTCTCTTCTCCATCCATCTTCCTTTTCCTCTAGTCCTTCTCAAGACACACATTCTTATCCTGTACCTTGTCATTACTAGGAAACTGCACCACCTCTGAAATCCCAATTTCAAAGATGTCACGTTCCCAATGCCCCTGCATCTTCTTCTAGCTCTCTTTGCACAGGTACCTCCCCACCCATGACCAACCCCCTACTCCACTTTTCTTACTGCCCATCAGCTCTCTCCTGGCTTCATGTCTGTCCTTACCCATCTATCCTAATCTCAGCATAGGTCATATGGTCCATCGTTATCAGAAATCCTCTAAAAATACCCTTAGCTCTCTTGCTCTTCTATTTCTCCACAGAACGTGCCCTACAAGATGTGCTTTTCTATGCCTCCACTTTATCACATGAACACTGCTAAGAGAAAAATCTCATGAGTCATCTGTTTTCGCTTCAAATTTACGATCCCTTCCCACAAATGAACACCTAACACTGCCTATCCTATTCGGTTCTGGACCTGCTCTCCCTTTGTCCAAATGATGACCTCAGATCTTTACATCTCTCCTCAAATCTCCTGTGCCTCTTCCCACCCACATTCTCAGTTAGTGATCTTACTGTAGGAGTCTCTGAGAAAAAAATACCCACCAGAGGGAAATCTCCTGTCCTGTTATTAAATGAGGTAATTCGCAGTGAAGCACTTAAGCACAAGGCCTGCCAAATAAAAACCACGATATAGATGTCAAGTTTTATTAGAATCATTATGGTTTTACCACCGCCAAATACACAAATGAGACCGCCCCACCCCATCCTCTTCTTAGCACAATGCAGGACATATCTCCTCTGCTACAAAGGCCTAATCCTGTAAGTGCAACTGTGCCCAACCAGTGACATCACAGTCAGGTGTGGGCAGGGCACACAAGACTTTTATTTGAGGTAAGAGGAAAGCAAATGCCCTCTTTTCCTGCTGATCTTAAACAGGAACATCTGGGAGGCTAAGCTGTGGCAGTCATCTTAGCACAAGGGGACTAGACTAGGGATAGAGCTGGCACAGATGGAGGAGAGCCAAAAAATCAGGGCAGAAATAATCTGATGGCATGATCTAAGCCTTGATCAAGCCATACCTGAAGTCAGAATGCCTTTGGACTTCACAGTTACCTTGCTAAAGACAGTTTGGGTTGAGTTTTCTGCCCTTTGCTTCCATATGGCATAACCAGGTAGTTACCCCCCAAAATGTGTGTCTGTGCAAAAGAATCCAGGTCTTCTGAATCCCAAGCCACTGTCACTGGGCCTCATTATATTTCCATGTAATTTCTTAGGTGGCCTATAATTTTACTTTATCTGAATTCACATTAACATTCACCCTTAGTGTTTTCATCTGTGTACGTATCAGAAAAGAATGTCCATATGAAGTGTAATTATTACTGTCTGCCTTGCACATACGATTCCAAGGCCATCCTAGGCCATGAATGAGTGCTCATTCCAAATGGCCCCAGTGTGTTGTTAGCTCTTCTACTCCAGAGAGAGGTTAGCGCTATCCTGAACCATGTACCTTTCCTGAAACCTTGTTGGGGATGGGAAGGACGTTTTCTGGAATACAGTCTTAGTCTGAACTGTAAAAACAGTTTTCAGGGGATAAAAACAAATTCACAGGAGGACTAATTAAGGACTGTGAAATTTATCATTTGGGAACCAAGCAGACATCTTGTAGTGCAAATTAACAGACATGATTCCTCCAGAAGTCCCTCAAGCTCAAAATATTAAAGGTTCATCTGAGTTGTTGGCTAAAAACTGGGTGATCTGTGCTCCCCCAGTGCTTTGCTGAAAACTTGAAATATGTCAAATGCTGGATGTTACTGAAGTACATTTTAATTATGCACCAGATCCTTTAAGTGGAGATTTTTCATTACAGTCAGGCAGATGATCAATAACAACCAATTTTCATGAGGTCAAAAAATGTTTAAAGGAGATGCTAACAATAGCCAATTTTATTTTCTTTGGAATGGCTCTAGTAACTTAACTCACTGATGTCATTTCCTCAGCTACACTTGAGATGATCAATGACTCACACTTCTTAAAAAAAATGTATATTTTTTCCTGATTTACAAGTGCGTAGAATTTTCTATGAATTTGTGATAACTGTAGGGTGAGTGATGAATATAATATAAGGCATTTTATTTATAGCCCCACCTGTAGCATTTTCTTTGAACATTTTCAGTAAATCAGACTCAAAAATAACTTACTTCCAGTTTTTGTGAGAATTTTAAATGACTAAATGGTATCATAGAGCCCAGGCTAAAATAAAGCAAATCATAGAATACTAAATTGATCTGTACAATAATTCTGTTTTTATTAGAGCAGATAATCTTGCTTAAAGAACCTTCTGCTTATATATAAAATGTTTTAAATTCTAATTTTTTTTTAAATTTAATTTTTTTTTAAAGATTTTATTTAGTTATTTGACAGAGAAAGACACAACGAGAGAGGGAACACAAGCAGGGGGAGTGGGAGAGGGAGAAGCAGGCTTCCCGCCGAGCAAGGAGCCTGATGTGGGGCTCGATCCCAGCACCCTGGGATCATGACCTGAGCCGAAGGCAGACACGTAATGACTGAGCCACCCAGGTGCCCCTTAAATTCTAATTTTAGCTTGGATAAAAACCAATATACATATAAGTCTCATTAAAGAGCAAACTGATGGAATCACAGGATAGGAGATGATGACAGACCAAAATTCTGCAGCATTTCTCCCTTCCTAATAATCTAAGAGATGAAATTAAATAGCAGAATCATTCACCATAACTTCTAGCTGGGTGACCCTGGAAGGTTTACAAAATCTTTAAGCTTTAGGTTCACAATCTCCAAAACTCTAATAGCAAACCTACCTAGTCCAAAGGGGTGGGTGAGGATTAAATGAAATAATGCATATAAAGAACCCAAAAATAGTGGTTGCCCAATAAATAGAAGTTATTATCACCAACATCATCTATCAAATAATTTAAAACATTCCCGACATGGCAAAACTTGCATTGACACCGCAGGAGATAGGGCAGGGGTGGGAAGGAGCACACCAAACTTGGCTTCCAACCTATACCCCCTGAATACCACGGGGACCCCTCCAAACAGCTGTGGGCCATGAGGTCCATGCTGAGCAAGTTGCCATTTCTGCAACATGAAGGGTTATCTTTTCACCTCCCATTGATCAATAAAAGGAAACTCTGAGGTAGATAATCAGGAAAGCAATCTTCAAAGGAAACAAATGAACATAACTGGGTTAGTAATTAATGGCCTAAATGGTATTGCTGTTAAGGTAGTGAAAACTAATAATTGTGTAACTTTTAGTTCAAAACAGAAATCAAAGAATACATGGATTTATGTTTTGTTTTGCTTTGAACTACTGGGAAAAATCACATCAATTATTCCCCAGTAGACGGTTTTTAACAATGCATGGCCAAGAACTTCGAATTACAATGAAAAAACCCCACAATGTCAAGGACCTAAGGAGCTTCTAGATATCTGTGGCACACTATTATGTGCCATTGCATAGAACAGGGAAATATGCATGAAGCATTTCTTCTCACAATTCTTGCTTAATTGGCAGAAGTGACCTGGAATTCCCAATTCGCTGCAGAATTATTAAATGCCTCATTCCTTGATTTATCTCGATGTTTCTTTTTAGTAATCTCCAAAGTTGTCTTTAGTAGTCTTTGACAACTAAAAGTGAGAACTCTCTTTATTAAAAATCCATATTGGAAAATCCCTTCTTAAGAGCAATTAAAGTTTACTATTTTGTTTTCTAGGAGGAAGCTGGGAATCCCCACATAGTTTTCCCTATAGTAAGATGACACAGACTATAAATTCAACAAATAATGCTAAGGTCAGTTGAAAGGCCAACTATTAATAAATACAGTGAGAAAATATAGCAAAAGTGGGACAGAACTTGATGATAAACCTTGGTGGGTAGCAAACGAGCTTCTCAAGGATCAGAGCTCAAACTCCAAAGAAGTAGAAAACACGTACATCCCCTGGCCAGACCCACAAATTCTAGCAACTAGTTGTGATAAACATCTGTATGAAATACTTTCAGACTAATATGTAAATAGATAAAGTCTATAAGCCTCCTTGGTCTTTATGTCTCCATCAATAAATACCAGGGCAAGGGGAACCAGGCACATTTTATTAGGATCTCAGGTCTAGGAAGGGGAGAAGGGCTGGGCAGTTGCACATGTATTTTGAAGAAGCTCCACAGATCTGAAATATGCCTCCCTGTCCTTTGTTCAATACATTCTCCACTATAGGTTAAGGAGTGTCTATCATAGATGCTGTCCATTATCCCCCGCAAATCACCTAGCCCATACTATATTAGTGCACATTGTCCTGACTTTCAACTGCCAACTCCTGCATTTCTTTGCCTGAATGGCTTCCCTTGCTTACCGGATATCACTCAGACTGCGTGTAGTCCAGAGAAAGGAGGAACTGCCACTACCGGAGAGTAGTCTTGAACTAATGGCTGAGGAAGCTGGTGTATAAGTACCTCAGCTCCCTCCTCCCTGTATCTGTAGAACCCTGTGGCACATTGCCACAAATTTTCCCAGAGCTCTCCAGTGGGATTAAGCTTTAGGGACTCTCAGTGGTAACTTGCCGAATAACACATCCCTTACTGGCTCCTCGCTCCTCTCCTTCCCTGTCACATGTCTCCATTTCCAAATAGGTGTTTCTTGGAATCACCTCTCAAATAAATGGCTTGTACTTGAATTCTTATTTTAGGTCTGCTTCTGGGAAAACCCAAACTAAGAGTGTGCCAAAACTTATTTCTCTTCTTTTTTTTTAATAGTTCCCTGATGCCCTAAATACTAGCTATCTTGGCTTGTGCCTTAGCGACACACAGGGCTTCATAAGTATTACTCTTTAATAGGTCTACAAATGGAAAGAAAACATCAAAAGCAAAAATGTGAACTCCTCCCCACTAATTTTTTTACTAGAGAATTATTAAGCAGAAGTAGCTTTCATACTTTCTCATGTCCACTTGCCCTAAAGATAGCTGTAGTCACATACCTGAAAACTACTTGTTCAAACCACCTATCTGAAGAGGGAATCAACTATCCTTCTCTCCATCTCTGCCCATAGGGGAGAAGGATATTCTTTGGACACTGAGCATTCACAGAAATTACTGAACATATCAGTCCTTCTATCACATTCACTGAAATTATCAAACATTCTGGAGGGCTCGCTAACACGGTAACCACCAGACACATGGTGCTACTGAGTACTTGAGATGTAGCAAATATGACTGAGGGATTGAACTTCCAATTTTAGTTAATTTAAAACCATTACTCAGTTAAATTATTGGAAAACTTTTAAACATTTTTGAAACAACTTGGGTATGAGAATCTACTTTTTTAAAATATAAATTTTATAAAATTTAAATACAGATCAAGAATGTCTGATAGAAATTTAGGGTTTATATTGAGATATGAATTGTAAAATATGCACTGGAATTTGAAGAAACAGTATGAAAAAATGTCATTAGTAACTAATATTTGATAATTAATAATTAGTAATTAATATTTTATATTGATCAAATGTTGAAGTGATAATATCTTGGTTACATAAAATAGCTTACATTTAACTTGTTTCCTTTTTTTTTTTTAAATGTGACCACAAGAAAGTTAAATTACAAATGCAGCTCACATTACACTTCTATTGAACAGCACTGTTCAGCCACCCTATGCGCAACTTTTATTTGCTAGCCTAGTGGGTAAAATCATTGCTGTATAAAACGATTAAGACAAGAAAATACTACTCCCTCTTCTTAAGGAGTTGACATTTTAAAAGAAATGTCACAAGTTCCGTCATAATACTGAAGCCAAATGTTAAAGCAAAATAAAAAGTAAAGGCATATAAAACTTTCTCATGGAAAGTAGCTGTTCTCTTATACAAACAGATTACTGATATTAAAGTAAATTATAGAAAGTGATGTAGAAACAGTGTTATGCTAAGAGCCTACAAAGCTTGCTCTGCCTGAACAATAAAGTAAATGTTCTGCCAATGTCAGCTTTCTAGATATAAATGGAATAACAGAACTGGGCAATTAGGTCTTAGAATGGGTCTCGTCATCTACTCTGACATCATCTTCTTTATTTTACAGGTTAGGTGACTTGTTTAAGGTTAGAAATCATTTTGTTCTTTCCCAAAGGAAAAAAAAACCCATTAATTCTCAAATATAATTTATGTTCCTATTAGTGGAAAATTTTCCATCATTGCAAAGCTCATATGTTAAAAACAAGTGGTTCACAGATGTATCAACTCTTCTACTTACCCTCATATTTCCTCCCATGTTTCTAAATAATGTGTTTATACTAATATTTCTTGGATTATCACTTCTGAATATTTCCTACTGACACCCTGCCATGTAGATGGCAGCCTACCTACATCCTTATCTAATCCCTCACTGGACAAATCAGTGATATTCAATGCAAACACTGCTCAGTACAGACCCAGGTAGTATATGACAATTTTGCACCTTTTCTTCACTTTTCCAAAAGTGTGTCATTACATCATTCTTTCATTCACCTGGTTTTCCATATTTCCACTTATCTTTTTCCCCAAATGCTGCTGTCTCTGAATATGCTTACAATGCCATTTTCTTTTTTTAAAATTTTTTATTGTTATGTTAATCACCATACATTACATCATTAGTTTTTGATGTAGTGTTCCATGATTCATTGTTTGCGTATAACACCCAGTGCTCCATTCAATATGTGCCCTCTTTAACACCCATCACCAGGCTAACCCATCCCCCCCGCCCCAGAACCCTCAGTTTGTTTCTCAGAGTCCATAGTCTCTCATGGTTCGTCTCCCCCTCCAATTTCCCCCCCTTCATTCTTCCCCTCCTGCTATCTTCTTCTTTTGTTTTTTTTCTTAACATATATTGCATTATTTGTTTCAGAGGTACAGATCTGTGATTCAACAGTCTTACACCATTCACAGCGCTCACCATAGCACGTACCCTCCCCAGTGTCCATCACCCAGCCACCCCATCCCTCCCACCCCCCTCCACTCCAGCAACCCTCAGTTTGTTTCCTGAGATCAAGAATTCCTCATATCAGTGAGGTCATGTGATACATGTCTTTCTCTGATTGACTTATTTTGCTCAGCATAACACCCTCCAGTTCCAACCACGTTGTTGCAAATGGCAAGATCTCATTCCTTTTGATGGCTGTACAATGCCATTTTCTATATTCTTCACATACACTAGATTCATTTGTCTTTTCAACTGGGAAACTTCTCTGTTGGAACCCATTATTCTCCTGCTCCAAGATGACCGGTTGCCTTGAAGCCCAATGCGCAGTTGTCATCTGGGGGCTTGTCTTGCAAGGCAACCTAGTGATGGGAGAAGTTTACCTCCCGAGTCAACTTTAAAACTAGCTTTAATTTGTATTTGCAGACATACATTAAAACAACAGCAAAACGCTTCCGTCAACACCACACTGTATACTTAAGATATTGAGTTGAAGCATTCTGGTTGCCCCTCCAGCAAATGCTATTAAATCCAAAGGGGTTTATCCTCACTGCTGCCCAAACCTGGAGAACACAGGTGTGTGTGTCAGTCAGCAATATTTCCAGGGTTCCTTTCAGTTTAACTCCTGACTACTTAGCTCACCATCGTTGGAAAACAGAATCAAGAAGGCTTTTATGACCAGGTAATGTGGATCCAGGTGGAATATGAAGCCAGGGCTTCACTACTGTGTGGTGGTGATGAAGGCATTCTGGCTCCTGCTTATCTGATCTGCTGATCCAAAGAAAGCACCGAAAAGATTAAGCTGACCACCGAAGAGATTTCCAGATGTGGCCAGAGCTATGAAAAGTTGTGGCAGAACCATCGAGTTCTACCTCTGGGAACCACCTAGAGACCACCTCTCAAGTCTAAACTCCATATTTTGCAAAAGAGAAAACAGGCGTACAGTCTTACCCAAGATAAAAAAGGCGTTGGTAGAATCTTGTAAGTAGGCTTCTAAAAACACTTAGAAGGTGGGGTGCCTGGGTGGCTCAGCTGGTTAAGCGTCTGACTCCTGATTTTGGCTCAGGTCAAGATCTCAGGGTTGTGAGAGTGAGCCCCATGTTGGGCTCTGTGCTCTGAGGATTCTGTCTCTCTCCCTTTCCCTCTGCTCCTCCCCCCATACATGTGTACGTGCACACATTCTCTCTCTAAAATAAATACATAAATATTAAAAAAAATCTAGAAAGATAAAAGTAACTGGTTGCTAACAGATAAATTATGGTCTTACAGATGGATGCTGTTATTTTGCACAAGCTAAGCTTCCTGGAAGAAGCAAAATCACTTAAATATTGATATTGATAACTTTAACTCTTGGGCATTTATCCTGTAATACTACAACTAAATGTGTAAATTGAAGCACCAAATCACAATCTTTCTACCTTGTTTTTCTTTTCTTTTTTCTTGTCTTTAACCACATGAAACACTAATCTTGAGGACTTATTAATTATTTACCACCTGGCTTTGGAAAGTACTTGAAGCAAATTATAGGTTACTGCTAATGGTTAGTCTGGTTCTAGAAAGACCCAGCTAGCTGCAGGTTGCTGAAGACAGAAGAGCATTTTCACTTCTTGTTCAGAGACAGCCTTGCTAAAGTCCTTAGACATGGGCCTGAAGTCACTGACTTATTTGTGTTATGAGAAAGCAGCCAGTAATAAGTCAAGAACTAATGAATAAAATGAAACAGAAGTACTCTCCTTTGTTTTGGACCTGGTTTTTAGTATCTATTCAAATTTTCCAAATTACAGTGAGGTCGCTCTAGACAACCCTGCTAAGGCACAGTAATTTTATCATTTATATTCATTGGCTTACAGGTGCCCACGACGGCATTCTCAACACCAAGGAGCTAAAGGCCTCTTCTGACACCCATCGCCCGCTTTCCATATGCTGCCAGCACAGCCAATGCAGAGTGTTCACTATATGGTCCTAATTGTTTCCCTTTCCTTATTCTAGAAATTACTACTTGTTTTCTTCATTGTAAACAACCGAAGTGAACAAAATGATAGCTTTTTTTACCACATTAACAAATTTCATCGGGAAAAATCATTTGCAGATATCAGTTTCTAGAGCCTTAGAACCATTCCAACGGAATACAGCTGTGAAAGTTCATTTTCTCACTAGGAACATACTACTCTGAATGTCAAGATTTCAAACTTAAATAAGATTCTAACGAAGGCAAAATATAGTTACATGTTTGGGTTGCTGAGCAACTGATAAAGCATCTTTCCAAAGCTGAAGCAAATAAACTTATTCTAACTGAAATTTAAGAAAAATAGTTCATAGGGAAGTAGCATTAACTAAAGGATAAATTTAAAGAGCAAAGGAAAGCATGGTTGGTTTTTCCCAGTGTAATGACAGAAAAGTTATACCAAATGTGGAGACACTGAAATCCTGTTAATATTCTTACCTTCAGATAGTCCAAATGTTAATGAGGTCATTCAAGAGCTAAAATCCTTAGAATAATCTAAAATGTCTTCTCAAAATACATACAGTAATAGTAAAAATGGTTTGTTTCTAGGAGGAAGGGCTTTTATTGATAATATGAAAAACTCTTTAAGTTCTCAAATTCCTTGTCCCAAAGGAACATGCAGCAATGATTCCAACTTGAGTTCTCTTTCTTTAAAATTTTAGTATACTTGGGTATACTTTTATGTCCCTTATTCTCAGCTTCCAGAACTTCCATCTGAGTACATAGGAATTTTCAGACAAGCAGCTTGGGAAAACGACAAAGAGCTAACCAGGCACGGGAAAACAAGGAAGACAAAGCAGAAGGCAGAGCCGTGCCTCTGGGCAGGTGTGGAGACACAGAGCAGGTGGCTGTGTGGTCAGCAGGGCCTGGGCCTTGCACCTGGGGCTGGTGGCAGGGGAGGAGCTCAGTCTGTATCAAAGCAGCCTAGGGAAAAGGCCAGAGCATGCTCTACCTTTGACCCTGTGAGTGAAGCTTTCCTTGATAAGACTCTCTGACCCTCATGGGGAGGAGGCGCTCAGAAAGATCTATTTCAAAGGGTGAGCTGGGGGTGTTAATAAGAAATCCTCCTTCCCCACCCCAGGGGACAGCTGTGAAAGTTGGGGTCAGTCCTATGTGAAGAGGGGGTCTGCTTTTTGTTGGGGAAAAGATCTGGGATTGGGGGGCAGTTTCCTCCTGCATAGGAGTCAAGGAATGCCCTTGGAGCAGAGCAGCAAGGAACATCAATCTTCCTCCTCAGGATCCACAAGAGGTGGAGAGGATGCTCCCAGAAGTGATGCATCTTCCCGGAGGATGTCAAAATCAGTCGTGATGGGTGTATCAGTTTCCTACTGTTGCTGTGACAAATCACCACGAACATAGTGGTTTAAAGCAACACTAATTTATCCTCTTTACAGTTGGAGATTGGAACTATGAAATGGGTGTCAGTGAGCTAATAGCAAGGTGTCAGCAGAGCTGTGCTCCTTCTGGTGACTCCAGGGGACATTCTGTTTCCTTGGCTTTGCCAGCTTCCAGAGGCGGCTCGCATTCCCTGGCTTGTGGCCCCATCATTCCCACCTCTGTTTCATTTGACAAACCTCTTCCTCTCTGATCCTTGTGCCTCCTTATCTCAAGATCCTTAACTTAATCACATTTGCAAAATCCTTGCCACACAAGACAACATATTCCCAGATTCTGGAGATGAGAACACGGACATCTCCGGAGTGGGGGCATTGTTTTGCCTATCACAGTGACGTTGGCAGGAGGACATACTTCTGGAGGGAGCCTACTCCAGAAGTATGTGACAGGAGCCAGATCTTCCCCGGTCTTGGTGAAGGCCCCTGATTTTCCCAGGTGTTTACATGGCTTAGAGAATATCGTTTATGATTTTCCCCTTCATCCTACTCGAATAGACTGACTTCAGCCAGGGGTTGATTTCAATAAACATTAAAGGTATTATTTCTCAAAGTTGAAAAGGATAGCTATTCCCTGTCTTTCCTCTCCTCCCTGCCTACTAGCTCTCAACCCCCACCACACCACCCCAAATTCCAGCACAGTGGCAGGCATTCAGCAGTGAGCAAGATCTTGGGGTGAGAATTCCAAGGAAGGCAGTGACACAAACTCACTGGAAAACACTGGCCAGGAAGGATGGCAGGCCCGGTCCATTTTGGTATGAAAAAAAGTTGCATGTGTGGGTGTTGTTGGCGTAACAGTGATAATTTGCCTCCTAAAGCCAGAAATAGCTGCCACTGGCATCTGAGAATGTAAGAACTTTCTAAGTAATTACCCACTCCATCCCCGCTCCCTCTAGACCTTCACAAGCCACATGGAGAGACGCATGCTTCTCGTCCCTCCAAGAGAACCACTCGTGGAAAGGAGAAAAACAAGAGCCAGCAGATTAGCCATGATTGGAATGGAAATCCAAGGTCATGCCTGCTCCCAAACAGCCAAATCCGGAAAGATTTGAAACAGGGTTGAGCTGCAGCCAGATTAACATCTCCCTACAGGAGGAGTTACCAGTTGTCTTGAAGGCCAAGACCCAAACGGTCTGACAGGAAGGGCTGTTCTAGGATGCAGCTGATCTGTGTGTGTATCAGACCAAGGGTGCAAGTTGAAGGCATGAATAAAACTCATCAGGAGTTTATAAAAATACAGGGACACGTTGTAGAGCTGTTGCTCTAACACGCGTGTATGTACTCACACTCACACTCTCACACACACACACTCCGCTGCCTATTTAACCAGCCCTAATCAAACCAAAGTCAGACAGTAATATCAAATGAGAGACCTTATATGTGGGGGTTGGTCACACAACAAAAACCGCATTTAAAAGGCATCAAGACCAAAAATACAGCCCTAGTGAGGAAATCCAGGCTATGAAAAAATGAAAAAAAGTTTTCTGTACTCCCCGAAGACTGGCAACACTGAAGCAGACAGAAAGATTTATTTGCCAGGCACACTAGAGTAGACAGGAGGGTAGATTTTTCACTCATGGCTGTCACCCATCTGGTTTTCACCTGGGTCATCTAGATGCAAGTTTATGTTCAATCAACCAACAAGTCTTTACTGAGTGCTCACACTACCTGCTCAGAGACAGTACGAGTTAGTGGAAAGTAAACCTGATTTGGAACAGTTATAATGGGTTGAAAGTCCTGCTTTATCATTTCACAGCTGTGTGACTTGGCCATTTAAGTCCACTGTGTCTCAGTTTCTTCACCTCTATGATGAAATAATAACAGTAATACTTTATATAATATACATTATTATAATTAGATTTTAATAATTAACTTATTAAACCTAAGAATTTATTATTATTACTATTTTGGCTACTTCAAAAGGCTGATAAAAGAATAAAATAAAAGCTTTTATCCTATTAAATGTTATGACATTTATATGCTACTATTACAGAGCAAAGTAAATTTTGGTTTCCAGTTACAGAATCTAGTTAGGGAAATGAGATACCCACAAGAAATATTTAAAGAGAAGAACTGTCTTTAGCAAAGTGTGAGAGAGTCCTGTAGTCAATGAGATTTCCTGATTCCACATACTTATATAAAGGTTCCTTGCAGTATAGCCCAAGAATAAAAGTGAGAAAAGTATTTGTCAGAAAAAACTTCAAAGGGGTGCCTGGGTGGCTCAGTCGGTTAAATGTCTGACTCTTGGTTTCAGCTCAGATCATGATCTCAGGGTTGTGAGATCAAGGCCTGTGTCAGGCTCCATGCTCAGCATGGAGTCTGCTTGAGATTCTCTCTCACTCTCTCTCTCTGCCCCTCCCCCACTCACATTCACTCTCTCTCCCCCCAAAATAAATAAAAAAAGAAAAAGAGGGGTGCCTGGGTGGCTCCGTCATTAAGCATCTGCCTTCAGCTCAGGACATGATCCTGCGGTCCTGGGATCGAGCCCCACATCGGGCTCCCTGCTCCATGGGAAGCCTGCTTCTCCCTCTCCCATTCCTCCTGCTTGTGTTCCCTCTCTCGCTGTGTCTCTCTCTGTCAAATAAATAAAATCTTTAAAAAAATAAAAGAAAAAAAAAGAAAAGAAAAAAAAAGGGGTGCCCAGGTGGCTCAGTCAGTTAAGTGTCTGCCTTTGGCTTGGGTCATGATGCCAGGTCCTGGGATTGAGCCCTGCATCAGGCTCCCCGCTCAGCAGGGAGTCTGCTTCTCCCTCTCCCTCTGCTGTTCCCCCTGCTTGTGCTCTCTCTCTCGCTGTCAAATAAATAAAATCTTTAAAAAGAAAAAAACATCAAAGAGAAAATCTTGAACTGGAGATAATGAGGTAGAAAGAAACTGGGAGAACATTCCAGAATGTGAGATTTGTGAGCCAACAGATTAATGTGAAGTAAACCTATAGTTTCCCAGCTTCCAGGAAACTCCATCACATTTCAGACCCATGTAAGACTCTCTCCTACAAACCATGATGGAGAACACTAGGACAGTTTCCACCAAAACATGAAATGTACATACCTTTTAATATAGTACTTTCACTTTTAGGAACTTATCTGATAGATGTATATGTATATACATATATGAATAATATTTAGAAAGATATTCACTCAGCCCAGTTTATATACTTGATAGAAACAGAATTTAAAATCTAAAAATATAATCAAACAGGCCATCAATAGGAGACTGTGGTACATCCACACTGAAATATTTCACAGACTCTATAAAATATAAAATATATAATAGTTCCATTTGTACGGATTTTGAATAATTGTCAAGATTTATTGTCCGGTGAAAAAAGTAAAGTCTAGGGCACCTGGGTGGCTCAGTCGTCAAGCGTCAGCCTTCGGCTCAGGTCATGATGCCGGGATCCTGGAATCGAGCCCCACATCGGGCTCCCTGCTCGGCGGGAAGCCTGTTTCTCCCTCTCCCACTCCCCCTGCTTGTGTTCCCTCTCTCGCTGGGTCTCTCTCTGTCCAATAAATAAATAAAATCTTAAAAAAAAAAAAAGTAAAGTCTAGTCCCGAGTGTGCAATATGCTACCATTTGTGGAAAAAGAAAAAGACCATGCACAGTTTGTGTGTCAATGCACAGACTGCCTGTATAAAGGTAGTCACTAACAGATTATGATAGAGGAGTGAGAGGGGGGACATACCATTCCCCCCTTTTTTTAAAGATTTTATTTATTTATTTGTCAGAAGGGGGGGAGAGAGAGAGAGAGCACAAACAGGGGGAGGGAGGAAGGAGGCTCCCTGCTGAGCAGGGAGCCCGATGTGGGGCTTGATCCCAGGACCCTGAGATCATGACCTGAGCTAAAGGCAGACACTTAACTGACTGAGCCACCCAGGTGTCCCCATACCATTCCCTTTTGAATTCCATATGATACTCATGTGTTATCTATTCAAAAATTACTTTAGAAGTATGATCTAGTGGCTCAGTGTTTTCAGAGACTACAGATAAATTGGTACACTATGATTTCAATTTAGGAAGCCCTGATACACAATGTTCCCTGAAGAGCCTCTATTAAAATTGCTTCCAGGTAGATAACAGTGTAAAATAAAGTGGTCCAACACGAGGTCTAGTCCACACCCCTGTGGACCTTAGTGATTATAGACTAAATAAGACTGGACATTCAGACTGCTATACACTGATTTGTGTCCCCCCCGCCAATACATATACTGAAGCCTTCACCCCCAACGTGACTGTGTTTAGAGACAGAGCCCCTAAGAAGATAATGAAGGTTAAATGAGCTTATAATGGTGGGACCCTAAACCTACAGGATTGGTGTCCTTCTAAGAAGAGGGACAGACAGCAGAGCTCCCTCCTTTCACCATGTGAAGACACTGCCAGGAGGCAGGGAGAGATGTCTTACCAGAAACCAACCCTAATGGCACCTTGATCTTGGACTCAGAGCCTCCAGAACCGTGAGAAAATGAATTTCTGTTGCTTAAGCCACCCTGTCTGTGGTGCTTTGCTGTGGTCGCCTGAGCTGACCAAGACAGGTGCCATGATGGACTCCGGCACTGCTTGCAGGCCTCCAGCCGGAGGTGAGCTGAGCTCAAGCCCCGCCCGCAATGCCTGGTCTGCAGGGGAGCACCGCTGAGACACTGTAACATGCCACTAGGTAAAACGGAAAGAATGTGAGCGAGCAGCCCCAGGTCCTGGTTCCGGGGCTGCCCCCAGACTGTGACCTTTAACTATCAGCCTCTGCGATGTTTGTCTCAAGAATCTCTTAAGTTATTTCCAGCTTGTGGATTCCAAGATCTGTGACACACAGACTGCAAAATATGCCACTGCCAAGAGTCAAGCTCACTTCCCAAAATAGTGCAGTTTCATATTTGTGAGAGAGAAATAGCAGCCTGTAACCTAGGAGTTCCCAATCAGAGCAGATCTAGTTTAGATCTCGAAGCTCCCGAAGCTGGGTGCTGCGGTCGCAGGCACAGAATCTTCCTCTCGCTCTCTGTGTTCCTGGCGTTCTCGAGGTAGGGAAGGCAGGGCATGTTCTACTCTGAGAATTGGCTACTCCAGAAATCCATCTTCCAGAAAACTTGACACTCGAAAAAAAAAAAAAAGGGCAGTGAGGAGGTAGTCCATCTCACAACAGGCAAAACTCTGACAATTCCTATTGTTGTCAAAGTAAGAGAGGAGGTGTTAAGCCAGCAACCAAAATACACATTGCTCGAGGATCATTCACACCAAGAGGGAAGGGACTTAGCTGACTGGCTGATCCAATACGTGAAAGAGAAAAGAGGCAGGAGACGCTCGTGGTTGACACTCAACCTCATATCATAATGAAAGAACAGTATCAGGAAGTCTAGGTGAAGCACTGATGCTTTTTTTTTTTTTTCAGTCTAAGGTCTGAATACTTATTATCAAGGGTATGCATGATGTAGCAACACCTAGGAACAGATATCCTTATTGGTTTGGGCATGGAATAATGTCTTGGAAAAGTCTATTACGTTCAAGACAAATGTAACTGCCTATATGGATTTAAAAATTGTGACCTTGATGGGCGCCTGGGTGGCTCAGTTGGTTAAGCGACTGCCTTCGGCTCAGGTCATGATCCTGGAGTCCCTGGATTGAGTCCCGCATTGGGCTCCCTGCTCGGCGGGGAGTCTGCTTCTCCCTCTGACCCTCCTCCCTCTCATGCTCTCTGTCTCTCATTCTCTCTGTCTCAAATAAATAAATGAAATCTTTAAAAATAAATAAATAAATAAAAATAAAAATTGTGACCTTGAGATGCCTGGGTGGTTCAGTCAGTTAAGCATCTGCCTTCGGTTTAGGTCATGATCCCGGGGTCCTGGGATCGAGTCCTGTGTCAGGCTCCCTGCTCAGCAGGAGCTTGCTTCTCCCTCTGCCTGCAGTTCCCCGTGCCTGTGCTCTCTCTCTCTGACAAATAAATAAATAAAATCTTTTTAAAAAAATTGTGACCTTGTACTTGCCACACATTCAGCTCAAGACAGAGATAATGGGACTTGCTAAAAATTTGGCCCTCCACCCACAAATGAGTTGTTGCCTAAAACACTGTATTTCAACATGGATTTTGTTTGGGATGCTTCATAAATGTTGACCCCCTGAGAAAGGCATATCCTTATTCAAAAGTTATCTCAACTTGCTAGAATTACAAATGGTACCAAGTAAGTATAAGAACACAGAACCTTTTCAGCTGAGTTTTCCAAGTCTTCTGTCGTAATGACTACCAGAATGACTCACTGAGTACTAATTTATCTGTGGCCTTTCAAAAATGGTTACACAAAAAAAGAAATAAATTAGCCTAACTTTACTTATAACTGAACAATTATTTTGGAAAAATGTGTGAGACAACCTATTAAGATAAAGGCCATATTTATCTATCTATATATCCCCATATCTGTATTTGATCAGGTTTATCAAAAACTTTCAAGAGATTATATTCCTACCATGCCTATGGTTGTAAAATTCAACCTATCTTTAAAAGTCTAATTGAAAACCCCTCCAAATGAACTGTGTCATTCCATCACAGCCTCTCCTTCTGAGTATCTTTCTCTGTTTTCTCTCGATACTATTTTATTTATACTTCTCTTGTGGATCATCTTTGATCTTCCTACATTTTCCCAGTTCTTTCTCATCCTTGTAATAGTCCCTCTTCATTTGTCTCATCTATTCCTTTCTCTCCTGTCTTTTCTCAGTGATTATTCAATAGAGATCTGTGTTTTCTATTCTCAATTGTAATGAAGATGAAAGGAGGGGCGCTTGGGTGGCTCAGGTGGTTAAGCGTCTGCCTCCGGCTTAGATCAGGGTCCTGGGATCAAGCCCCTCATCGGGCTCCTTGCTCCATGGGGAGCCTGCTTCTCCCTCTACCTGCCACTCCCCCTGCTTGTGCTCTCTCAATCTGTCTCTCTCTCTCCCTCCGTCAAATAAAAAAATAAAATCTTAAAAAAAAAAAGATGAAAGGAATACATTTATATAATCTCCTAGGAAGATTAAAAATAAAACCAAATTTAATGGTTTTTCTCATTTTCATTTTATGATCTTTAAGTAATTTGTTTCTGTTTTTTTTTTACAGAACGTATTTTCCTACCTCTGGTGTAAAACAATGTCCAAAATAGTTGAATAGGTATTTGTATTAAATGTAAGCAAGAGAGTACATACATTTAATGGAGGCCAAAAATAGAGAGTTATAGAGATTAAAGAGTATTCTTTTCTTATTGGAAAGGACTTTCTTGGAAAATCAGGAGGTTTTAAAGGCACATAAAAATTCTACAGATTATCAATAAATTGAAATCTATTTGGATCTGTTAAATTAACTTATATGTGCTTTTTCTCCAAAAGAATTTTAAGCAGTCTACACAAATACTTTTTCTTTAAATTTACTCACTTTATCTTTTACTTTCATACTAATGAATAACATTTGTGAAATAATGGATTTGATGTGATTGCTACGTGTGTATATATGTATCCTATGCGTATATATCTATCTGTAATATTGATCCACACATCACTTAAAGGCATTTCGTGGTTTGAGTTCCCATTTTAGTTTGAGGAAATATAATGTCTCAATTCTGCTTAGAGAAAGCGAATACTTTTTTTTTTTTTAAAGATTTTTTTTTTTTTAATTTATTTGAGAGAGAGAGAATGAGAGACAGAGAGCACGAGAGGGAAGAAAGTCAGAGGGAGAAGCAGACTCCCCGCCGAGCAGGGAGCCCGATGTGGGACTCGATCCCGGGACTCCAGGATCATGACCTGAGCCGAAGGCAGTCACTTAACCGACTGAGCCACCCAGGCGCCCAAAAGTGAATACTTTTAATGCAGATTACTACACAGCTAAAGCAGCACTATTTGAAGAGTTACAGTTTTGAGTATTAGCAAATCTTTTTACCAGGGTGTCCCTTGAACTTTGTAATTGTCAAAGTCACATGCACGACACAGTCTTCACTGCATTTGATTAAGCGCACACGAGGACAGGTTATGAGACTCCACCCAGAGTTCTAGCAACAGCCTCTCGTTCTAAGAACAGATCTATGATGTCAGCCCTCAGTCTAACTCACTCCCCCACCTCCTTCCTTTCCTCACTATCTTAAACCATGCCACACTGAATGGTTAAGAGCTTGGGTCAAGATGATGTGGTTATATAAACACCCACTATTTCTGTCTTACGGAAATGCCTCCCCTGTGAGTTACTCAGTATGTTTCTCAGCTCAGAGAATGCATCTCTGCTCTAGGCTTGCACGGAAAAGAATACCATTGAGCCTAATCCCACTGAGAAATTGCTAAACCGTTAAGCAGGACTGCGGCGTGCACCACATGACAGCACTCTGATTTGAACGGGGTGGCTGACAGCTTATAACCCAGCCAGATGGAGTGGGGGCTGGGAAGAGTGGCAGCAGAAGGCAGCCTGGGCAAAGAGGCCGGGCTCCCTGCTCTGGTTCCAGCTCTGTCACCCTGAGTAACTCACCTCTCGCCAGGCCACCATTTTCTCAATGAGGACGTCAGCTTTTTTCAAAGGCCTCTTCTAGTTCTGATTTTTAAGCTCCTCACGGATCGCTCTTTAAATTCCAAAAGGGAAAGAACATTACCTCTGGTATTCACTACTGATACACTGCATGCTTACAACACTGACATACTAGGTGCTTAAAAGATACTTGTTGAAAGAATGAACGAAGTGGCAAGTTTACCACCACACTCTCAAGTGGCTGTCATTCATTTAGGAGAATCAGATTCTTTCTGCCCTGGGGAAAGAGATTTTCTTGAGCAGACACAAAATTATGTATTACTTATTTGGCCAAGTATGGGAGGTAAAAATAAACAACTAGGAAAGGACTGAACTTGGAGAAGGAGAGAAAGGGCCATGGGAATATTTTTAGAGAGTAAACACATTTTGCAAAATAGTACCACAACGGTTGCTCACTTTGAGGATTAATTTATGCCACAAAAGAGAACATGTACCATAGAGTATAATTCAAGAGACTTTGGAGCAGAATCTAGGATGCACCCCCTGTTCCCCATATTGATTGTTATTGGACTACCACCTTTGCAAACTACCAGGACCTGTTCCCTTAAGTCTAAGGGGACTGATGGCATAGGGAGTGAGAGAAAGAAGGTAACTGCCTTGTCCTCTCTTTTCTCTTGCCTTTCCCATTGCCTTGTTCTGTTTCAGTAGCATCCGCCATACTGCAATTCCCACCAGTCCCCCAATCCCCAGCATTCACACGTACCCTGGCTCATCTCACCGCAGCATCAGGAATCCAAGTGAAGGGGAGGAAGGCCATGGGACATCTGCTGAGCATGTGTGACAAAGAGGGATGCTGCAAGAGTAAATTTTCTTCTATTCTACAAGAGGGGAGGCCTGAGAGGACTACAAGGGTTGGGAATAACAGGCAGCTCAAACACTAGAGCCTTTGGAAAGAAGGAAAATCATCCTACCAAGTTCTCTGTGAGACTATGTAGCCTGCACAGCTAAGGATTTTAGCCCCACTCTTGCCCAGCACTCTGTTTCTATTCTGTTCCCCTTCTCGGGCTTTCCTCACCCTTACTTTCTTCTCCAGCTCTGAGTGAGCCCTCGTCTTAGACCACCAGAAAACCACGAGCTGCTTCCATATCATAATATCCTGCAGATAAAGGAAGCCCACCAAGATCAGGGGAGGAAGGAGTGGAAGGAGTGGGCTTGCGTACCAGAAACTGATTAGGATTCTGAATTCAGCATCTCAAAGACACATTATACGTGCCGCAGTGGTTCTCTATGGTTTTCAGTTCATCCATTCGACAGCATTCAACCAATATCTACTAAACATTTCCAACATGCCACCCTAGGCTCTGGGGCTATAATGATGGTGAACAACAAAAACAACAAATATATGTTGCCTACTTTCATGGCTTAAAGTTTAGTGGAAAAGACATGAATGAAAAAAAGTATCTCTACCCATACAAACTGAGATAACCATCATAAAGAAAAGAAATGAGATTCTCTGGAATGTTCTACAAGGAGCCTGAGGTAGAATTAGGAGTCAGGAAGGGCTTTCCGGAGGATTGACACTAAAGCTGAGCTCTGACAAATGAGTAGGAGATTTCTCAGCAGAGGCAGGGGCGAGAGCAGAAGGAAAATGATGAGGCAGGAAATTATAACCCCCCCTTGAACTTGAAAGTCTACAATTTTCTACACTATTCAGATGAGGCTAATAGAATTCTATGTCTGAAAACTTTCTAAAAGGCCATTAGATGAAATACTCTTGTAAGGTAAGAGGTTACAGACCCAGGTGAGTATGGAGACAGGGTTCTGATCACTGACCCTTCTGTCATCAATTCTGTCTTATAATAACCTTTTTTTTCTATGAACTACAAAATTGTCCTTGCTAGGTTATTTTTTTTAAGGAAGCTGTCTTTGAGACATGTGGACTTCAAAAGTTATTGCCTTGTTATATAACCATTTATCTTAGTTGTCAGAAGAAATTGCTTTCTACCTGGTATTTAACAGAAGAGCTTCAAAACTCTGCTCCCTACTCTTCCGCCTTCAGGTCCGAATGAATCAATAAATCAGCGACTCCAGTAGGTGACTTCCTTTTTTTTTAAAAAAATGCAAGCTCAAGTGAGAGGTTTTTGCCCCAACAAATAGCACAAGCAAAAACCCTGTGGCAAGAAAGAGCACAGAATGTTCAAAGAGTATTGGAGAAAAATGGGTACTTAGGTAAAATCGACAGGGCCTGTAGGGACATGAGGGAAGGCTGATGCCAAGAATGACCCTGAGATTTCTGACCTACACACCTGGACAGATGGTGGAGCCACTCTTTGACTTGGGGGTGGTGGTTAGACATGGACAAAATCCAAATTTTGGAGGGAAGTCATGTTTTTATGGACACGCTGAGTCTGAGGTGACTTTGAGCAATACAAATGGAGATACTGTCGATGGGTCTGTGAAAAAGTTCAGAAGGAGAAGCCGTAAGACTATAGATGGTACCTGACGCATGGATGGGGACAAGGTTGAGCAGGCAGGAGGTATAAAGAGAAAAGAGAAGGCAGACTGAAATCAAGTGTTGAGCAAAGGAAAAGGAGCCTGCAAAAGAGTCAGAAAAGAAGTACCCAAGAGACCGGAGATAACCTGCCATGACCAGTGTGGCAATTACGCCTGGTAAGAGAAGAAGTATTTTCTCAGATATTAGAATTCTAGGATAAGTAGGCTTCTTTAAGGAGGTATGAGAGCCTAAGCGCTGTGCGAGATACTTACACTGGAAAGTTGCCCCTGAATTGCAGGTAAAATCTATGAGAAATGAGGTCATACCAAAATGGGTGTTGACCAGCCCACCTTACAAATTAATTTTTGGAACACAATCCATTTGCAACTGAAGTACATCATGTACTATGACAGAAGGACATATTTTAGTTACATCTTAAATATTTTGAGTGAACAGAGTATTTTTTCTAATAGCATTTTATTCCTGGAATTTTGCTGTCATTTGAATATCTATTTTTAAGAACTAGAATGAAGAGTAAGGAAGACTGAGACATGGCTACATTTCTCCACTCTTTGTGAATCTTGCTTTTGTCTTTGTCAGTTCTGTAGTTTCCTGTAAGTTAATCAGACCCTGCCTTCTGTGTGGCAGCAGGAAGACCTGACCAATATGATCTCTGGTTAAAGTGATGTCTGGCAGCAATGAGGTAAGGAAGGGAGCACAGCTGAAACCAGAGACAGATGTCAAGTTCCTTTGTGTTTAATCCTCTCGATAATACATGATTGGACTGGACATGGTTGATTAGGCACTAGATGCTTGTTTGTTTTAGTTGATATTTGGATATTTGAGGTTGTGGCTCTATTAACATCCTTATCTACTTCCCAGAAACAAGGAGGTACATTGATGAAGCGTGGGCTCTGGAGGCCCAGTTTTGATGTTTATTCACACCCGAAAGTCTACATAAATAGCATGCTATTCCTAAATAGTAAGTGCTTTGGAGAATTTTTTTTTTTTTTTTGGCAATTGTGTTACATCCATATTTTTGAGATTTAGACTTACACTTGAGAGTTAAAACAGAGGAGAACAAAACAGGTTTAGCTAGTTCTTCCCTTAAAGCAAAATGGATACATATATACTTGAGTTTTTATTTTATTTTTTTAAAGATTTTATTTATTTATTTGACAGAGAGAGAGACAGCGAGAGAGGGAACACAAGCAGGCGGAGCGGGAGAGGGAGAAGCAGGCTTCCTGCTAAGCAGGGAGCCCAATGCGGGGCTTGATCCCAGGACCCTGAGATCATGACCTGAGCCGAAGGCAGTCGCTTAACCAACTGAGCCACCCAGGTGCCCCTATACTTGAGTTTATACTGTATTGAGAACAGTGTTGTTCTAAAATATAGAAGTTTGTAAGAAAACCACAAATGTCTGAGAGATTTAATTCTTCATGGGAGAAAAGAGTTCTTTGTACTACACTCGCTCCTAAAAAGTTTGCAACCTTTGCTTGTTCTACCTTTTATTACTTTTTGATTTTTAGTATAAAATATTAATTTCCAAAGGTTGGAAAGGAATTGAGGCATGAATCAATCCCCACCTCTTCTTTAATAGTCTATCTGCTGAACAGCCCACACACCTGAGATACAGAAGAGCTGGAAGGCAGCCCGGGCTCATCCTCATTTCAAGATAACAGATTTACTGAAAGTTTAGCTTATCCACACAGGGGAGTGTGGTAGTGGTAGTGACAGCCTTCTATAAACTCTCTGAAAATACTCCTCCTAGAAAATGAAAGGCCACTGGGCAGAAATTTGGGGGACCCAAGTTCATGTCTGGGTTCTGCCCTTACTAACCATGTGACTTTGGCCTAATAAATAAATGTCTCTGAAACTCATCTTATTCCTAACTATAGAAAGTGGACTGCATAACAACCTTTAAATTTAAAATTTAAAATTTCACCCAGTTCTATAATCACATTTTTCTTGTGTTTCAGTTGATTTTTGGCAATCTTAGTGCTCCCAATCATCTTGGGTACTTGAAAGGCCATCTGATTTGTTCTTTGTGTAAATTTTCTTATTTTAAAAAATAATTCTGGATATTGAATTAGAATTCCTCAACTGTTTCAACAAAATAAAGACTTAAAGGTTTTATTTGACCAAAGGCAGATTCAAACATTGATATGGTTCCCACTCCTTGGTGTGATTAATGAAATTAACAGAAGTGAACTTTGTTTATATACCTCTTTCCATCTAGGGCTTAAAAAGTATAATGTGAGGTAAAACTCAGGTGGGAATGTGAAAACACCCTTTCCATTAAGGTGCCAGAGAGTTTAGCATAACTCAGTAGGTTTGGCATAAACTCAGGCCTGGCTAATTCCAAATCCCATCTTCTTTCCAACAGACCAGTTTGACCTCAGTAGAGCTAGTTAAAGACTGGAAATTCCTTGAATTTTTAAAGGGAACACGGCATTCTATTACCTATGTGTACCCCCATTTCTCAGCCCAAAGCCTTGCATACAGTAGGTGCTCAGTGATTAATTTGGGAAGACTAGAAGGGAGATTTCCATTGCCAAGGTCCTAGACTGAGATAATTTAATTTGTGGACTGGTATCATGGATCAATTACAGCTCTGCTTTTATCTCATAGAGAAAATCTCATAGACCAAAATGACTACATTTTCATCTTGGCACTTAGAATGTCTGATGTTGGGCTGCAGAGCCTTCAGGATTTGTGTGTGTGTGTGTGTGTGTGTATGTGTGCATGCGTCTGGCTGATCCCAGAGAGATATATATATTCACCATCTCCATTCCTACCTCCAAACAGTAGGTATCCTACAAGAAGGAGTCTCCAAGTGTTTGTAAACCTAAGTCCAGTTCAATTTGCCCAAGGGAAGCGAGTGAAGGTTGTAAGTGAAGTGAAAACTCTGAGTAATGAAGCCTCTGAATAAGAACAGGGAGGTGATGCAGTTCCAGGCCTCCAACACACATTCCAGCAGTGCTTAGCAAGCATGGAGGATCGGAGATGTACTCAAAGATCCTTACCCACTAGGTAGGCATTTCTATTATAAGATGAATATACTTTCTCTGTAACCATCTGCCTTGGAGTTTCAGATCCTTGAATTAACACAAAATTAAAGAAGGAAATTTCAATATATATCTGAAAATTCCATTATCAGGGGCACCTGGATGGCTCAGTCGGTTAAGCACTGGACTCTTGATTTTGGCTAAGGTCGTGATCTTGGGATCAAGCCCTGCCTCTGGGATTCTCTCTCTCTCTCCCTCTGCCCCACCCCCTACCCCATGCAAGAGTGCAGGCACTCTCTCTCTCTCTCTAAAAAAAAAAAAAAAAAAGAAAAAGAAAAAGAAAAGAGAAAAAAATTCTATTAGCATCATACAATTTAAAAAAAAATAATTTGTACATTGTCTAAGTCATTTGTCACTTTTTAATAGGGTTGGCTGTTTTTTTCCCTGATTGGTATGAGGTTTTTCATTTTAAGTATTAAGTCTTTTTTATTAGATATATGGATTGTGAATGTCCTCTACTGTGTGGTTGCCTTTTCAATCTCTGAGTAAGACCCCATTATGCATACACATTCTTTTTTTTTTTCTTTAAATTCAGTTTAATTAACATATACTATAAAGTCTCTGTTCCTTTCGGGATCTCTCTCCACTCAAAAGATTCCCTTTAATATTTCTTGCAGGGCTGGTTTAGTGTTCACAGATTCCTTTGTTTTTTGTTTGTCCTGGAAACTCTTTATCTCTCCTTCTATTCTGAATAACATCCTTGCTGGATAAAGTACTCCTGGCTGCATATTTTCCCCATTTATCACATTGAATACATCACGCCTGTCCTGGCCTGCCAGGTCTCTACGGACAGGTCTGCTGCCAGCCTTATGTGACTACCCATGTAGGTTAAGGACCTCTCATCCTGAGCTGCTTTCAGGATTTTCTCTTTATCTTTGAAATTTGCAAGCTTCACTATAATATGTCCAGGTATTGACCTATTTTTTATTTTGAAGGGGTTTTTTTGTGCCTCCTGGACTTGAATGCCTGTTTCCTTCCCCAAATTAGGGAAGTTCTCAGCTATAATTTGTGAACACACATTCTTAATATAATGAAGTCTAGTTTATCAATATTATTAATGGTTAGTGCTCTTATTTCCAATTTAGGAAATCTTTGTGTATGTCAAAGTTATAAAGATATTCACCTATGCTTTCTTCTAAGTTTTTTCGTTTTAGCTGTGATCAATTTTTCTTTTATAGTGTGAAGGAGGGTTCAAAGATCCTTTTCCACATGGATATCTAATTGATCTAGCACCATTTATTTAAAAGATCGTCCTCTCTCCTCTGTATTGCAATGGAAACTGTTCAAATAAAGTGATCTTATGTTTTGGTTTGACTCTGGACTCTCTTATGTCCCTGTTTTATTTGTCTATCCCTGCACCAATACCACACTGTCTTACTGTGACTTTATTGTAAGTACAGATATCCGCTAGCATAAATCCCCCACTTTGCTCTTCTTCAATATTGCCTTGGGCATCAGAGCCCCTTCGTATTTTATATAAATATAACATCACTTCCTCAATTTATATACACATACATATATGCATGACCTGTTTCAGATTTTGAGTTTTGCAATATTTATAAACCTATTTTGAGAGAATTATCATCATTAATTGGAGAGAAATTAGAACAATAGAATACCACTGCGTATCTAAGAAAAATGGCTGAAATTTACAAAAATTTTAAAAACCTGATAATGCAGGTGGCGGGGGGATGGGTTAGCCCGGTGATGGGTATTAAGGAGGGCACATATTGAATGGAGCACTGGGTGTTACATGCAAACAATGAATCATGGAACACTACATCAAAAATTAATGATGTAATGTACGGTGATTAACATAATAAAATTAAATTTAAAAAAAACCCTGATAATGCCAAATGTTGCCAAGGATGTGGAACAACTGGAACTCTCTTACATGTCCAGCATGAAACAAACTGAGCCAGTCACTTTGGAAAAATATTTGACAATACCTACCAGGGCTAAACATATGCTTATTCTTCACCCAGTGATTGCACTCCAATCTTTCATGCTATTCCTTGTCTGGTGCTCCCTTCTTTGTTTTGTGTGTAGAATACCTTTCTCTCTAGAGTGTGTGGTTTAAAGCACAAGTTCCAGAGTCAGATTGCTTGCCTGCGTATTGTAGCTCCACCTTCCCTGGTGGGGTGACTGTGGATGAGTGACTTACCCTCGTGTATCTCATGTGGACAAAGTGATTAGTGTGTTTACACATTGTTTATGATTTTCATCTGGAACATGGTGGAGGGAGTGGAGAGTACTTACCCCCTCCTAGGTTTGTTGTCCTGAGGGAACTAAATGATATAATCCACACAGAACAGCGCCTGGCAACCAGCAAGAGCTCAATAAACATTAGCTGTGATTATTATTTTCTACCTATCGTAATGCTACCTTTCAAAGCCTACTTAGTCCAAATGGCATCTCCTCCATGCAATTTTTTGCAAGAGGAGGAGGAAGGAAATATTAATTCTGGCAGACATGGGTTCCTCTTCCTCTCTCCACACTGTATTTTCATCGTTTTCATTCTTAATATATTTGGCTTTGATTGCAGATTGCCCTACCGGTGTTTGCCCCTCCAGACTGTGAGCATCCCCAGGAGAGAAATCTCTGCTCACCTGAGCGTCTCTCTAGATCTCTGCCTGGTGCTGGGCACTTAAATGTTCAATAGATGTTGGTTACATTGCATCACATCCAATCAAGAAGGGAGACTGCGAGGTGCCTTTGAGTGATAACATTGCTGGATGTGTTTGCTTTCCAAGAAGCTTGCCGTTTGGAATCGTGCTTAAACAAACAGTTGAGCTACAAGGACAGTTTTTTTAGTGACCTAAGAGGAAGGCCATGAGCAGTTATGCTAAGATCCGGAGAGTGGGCTTCAACACTGGCACAGAAACGCCTGGACTGCGTAGAACAAACGGCGGGGGTAAAATCTGCCCTTATTACGAAAATGTGAAGTTGATAAAGATGTTTCCAATTATGGTCTGGAAACCAGAAACTGCCTTAGGGGACATTAAGATACTGACAGTTTAATTTTTTTAAGATTTATTTTATTTGAGAGAGAGAGAGAGAGAGCACGTCTGCATGAGCAGGAGCAAGGGGAGGGGCGGAGGGAGAAGGAGAGACTCTCAGGCAGACTCCCCACGACACAGGGCTCGATCTCACAACCCTGAGATCATGACCTGAGCTGAAATCAAGAGTGACTTGAGCCACCAAGGCGTCCCTAAGATACCTGCAGTTTTAAAAGAGAATTGGATTTTCATACACTGGGCTCAGTCTGCAGTTTGGCTAGAAAGCCTTGGACTTTTATACCTTTTTTTTTTTATTCTTATGTTAATCCCCATACATTACATCATTAGTTTTAGATGAAGTGTTCCATGATTCATTGTTTGTGCATAACACCCAGTGCTCCATGCAAAATGTGCCCTCCTCAATACCCACCACAGGCCAACCCATCCTCCCACCCCCCTCCCCTCTAGAACCCTGTTTGTTTTTCAGAGTCCATCGTCTCTCATGGTTTGTCTACCCCTCCGATTTCCCCCGCTTCATTCTTCCCCTCCCGCTACCTTCTTCTTCTTCTTCTTTTTTTTTTTTCTTAACATATATTGCATTATTTGTTTCAGAGGTACAGATCTGAGATTCAACAGTCTTGCACAATTCACAGCGCTTACCAGAGCACATACCCTCCCCAGTGTCTATCACCCAGTCACCCCATCCCTCCCACCCCACCCCCCACTCCAACAACACTCAGTTTGATTCCTGCGATTAAGAATTCCTCATATCAGTGAGATCATATGATACATGTCTTTCTCTTTTTGACTTATTTCACTCAACATAATACCCTCCAGTTCCATCCACGTCGTTGCAAATGGCAAGATCTCATTCCTTTTGATGGCTGCATAATATTCCATTGTATATATATACCACCTCTTCTTTATCCATTCATCTGTCGATGGACATCTTGGCTCTTTCCACAATTTGGCTATTGTGGACATTGCTGCTATAAACATCAGGGTGCATGTACCCCTTCGGATCCCTACTTTTGTATCTTTGGGGTAAATACCCAGTAGTGCAATTGCTGGATGATATGGTAGCTCTATTTTCAACTTTTTGAGGAAACTCCATACAGTTTTCCAGAGTGAAAGCCTTGGACTTTTAATCCTGGAGGTTTTTTATTGTTTTTAACTTAAATTCAATTAATTAACATATAGTGTATTGATAGTTTCAGAGGTAGAGGTCAGTGATTCATCAGTCTTATATAACACCCAGTTCTCATTACATCACGTGCCTTCCTTAATGCCCATCACCCAGTTGCCCCATCCCCCTACCCCCCTCCCCTCCAGCAACCCTCAGTTTGTTTCCTATGATTAAGAGTCTCTTTTGGTTTATCTCCCTATATGACTTTGTCTTGTTTTATTTTTCCCTCCCTTCCCCTATGCTCCTGTTTTGTTTCTTAAATTCCATATGAGTGAGACCATGTGATAATTGTCTTTCTCTGATGGACTGATTTCACTTAGCATAATACCGTTTTTACTCACTCAGATTGACTCTAAAGGTCAGTCTGTGCTAAAGGCTTTGACTTTGCATTGAGAATTATTTATAAAAATCCCTGAAGTGAAAGAGGTTCTATCTCAGGGCACCTGGGTGGCTCAGTTGATTAGGTGTCCAACTCTTGATTTTGGCTCAGATCATGATCTTGGGCTCATGGGATGGGGCTGTGTCATGGGCTCTGCACTCAGCGTGGAGTCCACTTGGGATTCTCTCTCTCTCTCCCTCTGCCCCTCTGCTCATGCACTCTCTCTCTCTTTTCTCTCTCTTAAAAAAAAAAAAAAAGGTCTATCTCTAGCGCTGCCCACTTTGAAGATCCCCAGGCAAGAGTACAAATAGGGGCCCATATGATATGTATAAATATTTACTAGATACACATTAAGGTAATGAACTGCTACACAAAATACATCTATCCTTCCCCCTTCATAAAGACCTGAAAGCCATGATCAAATTGAGAATTCCTGGGTTTCTCATACTTCCAGTGGCACCTGTTGGTGCAGGGCTTCCCTTCGCTTCCCAGCCCCAGCTGTCTCTGATCTTGATGGGCTTCCTGAACAGGTGTGGACAGCCCAGCCCATGTGTCCAAGTTCCGGCCACACCTGCCCGCAAAGAGCTGCTCTTTCGGCTCCAGAGACAGCATAGTCTACCTTCTGGAAGATGGACCTAAGAAAAAGGGCTGTTGGACACTGGAAAGTAGTTCTGGGGTCCTGGGCTTTCTAGTGTGGTGTGGCCCCTCCCTTGCATTGTGGAGAGGGTACGGCTGGAAGAAGACCAAAACAAGGTTTTCTAAAGTATGGGGTCCTCCCACTTGGGTCTAAGGGTAATACCAAAGCTACTTAAATAATATGCATAATCATAGAATATTTTTATCTCAGAGTATTCTCAAACCCTTATTTCCATGAAATATTGGCATTCCTAATCACCAATAGTAGAGTACTAAACAAAATTCTGGTGGTACTCTCTTCTCCCCCAAAATGAAAAGTCTTAAACTTCACAGAATTTGTTGTATTAGTAACACGTAAGTAGTCACCAAAGAGCAAGCTATTTTACTTGGGCTTTTTTCCCCACCATAACTCTGAAAGCCATGGACTTGGTGCGTCTTCTACCTCATTCAGACTAATGTGAAAGAAAAAGAGAAAACTGAGGATTTGCTTTAAAGCCACATCATAGGGCACCTGGGTGGCTCAGTCGTTTAAGCGCCTGCCTTCGGCTCAGGTCATGATCCCAGGGTCCTGGGATCGAGTCCCGAATCGGACTCCTTGCTCAGCAGGGAGCCTGCTTCTCCCTCTGCCTGCCACTCCCCCTGCTTGTGCTCTCTCCCTTCCTCTCTCTCTCTCTGCCAAAGAAATAAATAATACCTTTTTTAAAAAAATAAAATAAAACTACATCATAACAGGCCATCATGGCCAATGGTGGGAGGATGGGTTGTTATTAGTAAAGGCTCATCAGAAACTCTCTTCCCCAACCATTTAAACGGAATGGTCTACGCCCACTCCATATTTTGCTTCTCAGAAACACAGATGTTAGAACATCGGATTTATTTACTTACTTGTTCTGAGACAAACAAAAGCTGTAACATACTATCCTGGATATCTCCCTGTCCGGACACGCCTAAGTAACTCAAAAATAAGCTTTGAAGTCAAATAGATTTGATTCCCATTTTAGCTCTGTCATGTTGTTATTGTGTGACACAGACCTGCAACAGCATGAAGACCACAAGTTGTAAGGATTAAATGGAAGCATTTATGTAAAAGGACTTGGCACACTGCTGAGACACTCCGCTGAATGTCTGTTATCTTCTCACTGCATTCAACTCAAATTTTCAAATCATCACAAAAGTAGATCGATCATGATGAATTAGAATATGAGTGACTTCCATTCACTCAGTAGTTACAAATTCTGTATTAGGCCCTATGATACTAAATTTCAGATTCACATGCACAAAAATCTCCTCAGAGTGAAAGGAAACTTGGAAGCTTATCAAAGGATGTACTTGGTGGTTCTGAAGAACAAAGAACGTTCTTGATATTAAATTGAGCTCCATGATTTCATATTCTCAGGTTATAGCTGCATTCCCATTAACCTCGTTCCTTTTTTCACACAGCTACTCTTTTTAGAAGTTACTTTTTCACGAATCACTGCCAATCATATCGGAGTTATTGTGAAGTAAGGGATCTTTTCTTTCAAAAATCCACATTCGAATCCTAACATGGGGCCCTACAAAGAACTAGGAAAGCTCCTGAGGTGGCCGCGTCTCCGGGAAAACTGCCTGGAAGCTGCCTGCAAGCAAGCTCTGAGGCCTGCCCATCCCGGGCAGCTAGTCCTGACCTGGGGTGGGGGCGCGCTTCTGGTCCTGACCTGGCGGGTTCACCGAAGAACTGGCTAAAAAGCTGCAGGAATTCAGTGTCCACATCCCTACATGTAATGTCTGGGTATCAATTAGTCACTAAATTGGCTTTCTGCCCTCTCTCCTCTTGCATTGTAATATCACAGTATTTTGAGTTTGTGTGCGTGCAACATCTCAGCAAAATGTAAAGATTCACAGGAAAAATGGAGACTATGTATACATACATATATATATGTACATACCTATATATATATATATAGGAAAAGGTGTTACAGCCTTTTCTTTTTATATGTAAACGATGCCCTACCTCTTTATTAAATAACCTAAACAACCTAAAACTGCCTGTCACAAACATACCAATGTTACATTTAAAGGAAATTGTGTGGGGACAGGTAAATTTCTGTTATTTTTGTCTGCAAACAATTCACAGCAACATCTAATTGAGGCACTACACTCAACATTTAAAACATTTAAAACATTTCTAAGAGCACATGAAAAATGTCACAATGTGGTCAGAGTTTCTGGGTTCTCTTTCACTGAAAGCGAATCCTGGGGAGTCGGAGCGACTGCTGAGTTGTGACGACTGCTGAGTTGTGACGGCTGCTGGGAATCCACTGGGTTGTTAATCCCGCAGATGCATTCAAAACACATACAGAAGCAAATCACCAGGACAATAAGGAACCCGCATGTGCCTTCCCATTGGGAGAAAAGTTTGTTTTTTCCCAATAAATCTAAGGATAATGTTAAGAAGAGGCTCTGGATAGTGTAAATGCTTTGCTGAGCTAACCCCCCAATTTTTTTTAAATGATATAATTTCAGAAGAATACAGTGGCTCTTCAAAGACAAACCTCGTGGAAGTGGTTGCTAGAAGCAAGAATGATGAGAGTGAGAGGAGAGAGCAATCTATAAACTCTGCTTACGCTCTGCTCTTCCTCCTCCTAAAGCCGGCCTTTGTAAATGACCCCTGTGCAACACCTTTTTTTTTTTTAATTAATTAATTAATTTATTTTTTAAAGATCTTATGTATTTTTTAGAGAGCGAGTGAGAGAGAAACAGCATGAGAGGGGTGAGGGTCAGAGGGAGAAGCAGGCTCCCCGCTGAGCTGGGAGCCCGATGTGGGACTCGATCCCAGTACCCTGGGATCATGACCTGAGCCGAAGGCAGACACTTAACCATCTGAGCCACCCAGGCGCCCTGTGCAACACCTTCTTACTTTCTCAGCCCACGTCTCTCCCTACCCACTCACTGAGGGACACACTGTAAGTACTGCGGGCCTGCCCACAGCTCCCAGGGCTGCCCTTCCACTTCCAGGCAGTCTCCTCCTAGTCCTTGAAAATCCAGCTCCGTTACTCTTGCAATACCTGTTTCTGTACCTCCTCCTTTCTTGGGAGAACGGGTCAGACTCTCTCCTTGGACATTTGATGTCATATGCTGTCCCCTGACTCAAGGCATTACAGGGTCTTTGTATCTGTATGTGGATTTAAATCGTTAATTTGACTTAGAGGAGTGCTTAAGCACTTGGTCTCTGATGATGGACCTGTTGGCTTTGAGTCCTAGCTCCAATATTTTCGCGCACTGTGTAACTTTAGGCAAGTCACTTAACTTCTCTGTGCTTCAGTTTTCTCATCATAACAGGGAGAATAACATCGCCTAACTCAGTAGGGTTGCTGTGCAGAATAAAGGAGTTAACACATATAAAAGTACTTAGAATAATGCCAGGCACAGAGTAAACATGGAATGGCTATTAGTTATTATTTTGGCATCAATAGCATCTTTGGATAGGAGGCATTTTATCCGCCATATTCTGCCTCTAAACCTTTGCTGGCTGGCCCAGTCCCTGATACCTCATCATTTCCACCACCGTAAGGGGGATCTTGTGCCCCCACTGTGGATCTTATGCCTCTGATTCCCATTTCAACGGTCAATATGCCGCCCAGAAGACGGAGAGGTAAAGAAAGGGAAGAAATACTGCACGCTGTCCCGTGCCAGCCCTGGGCTAGGTGCGTTCACACTCCTTACCTCACCTCCTTTTCATGACTCCTAGGAGCCTGAAGGCCACCACTGGCCCTTCTCTGATCCTTGACTGGAAACAAACCATCTGTAAAAAGACGTCTTTGAGACAGCTGCGGAAATTCCAGGGGATACTGTGTGCCCGAGGATACTAAGGATTGTTTAATTTTCTTAAGTGCAATAATCTCATGGTGGTTGTAGAGGTCTCAAAATGCACTTATTAGCCTGCTTCTCCCTCTCCTCCCAGCTCAGTGCTCTCTCTCTCGTTCAAATAAATAAACACAATCTTAAAAAAAAGGTATCTCATCTGCAAGTGAGGAAACTGGGGGCCCCTAGAGGTTACGTACCTTGCCTAAGGGTCATAAAGTCAGTATCAAAAGTCCTTTTGGGTTGATGCCAACTGCATCCCCAAGAGAGGCTCTTCTAAGCTGTCGATGCTATCTTCTTAATATCAAAATGTCTATACCCACAGGCACCTGCTTGTTTTTCACTCTAGGCTCTGAGGAAGTTTCCTTTTCTCCAACGCTCAGCCTACAGAGAAATACCTGTTTAATTCTAGTCCTCTTTCTTTCAACACTGTTAATGTGACCTCTCCACAGGTCACCCCCCTTCTGCCAAGGTCTCCCTATTGTAAAACGGCCTTTTGGTGACCATCTCATCTCTCAATCCATGGCTTTCTGCTTGCATCCTTCCTGCCAACATCCCTGACACCTGTTTGCTCAGCCTTTACAATGTGTTTCCCATCCCCGCCACTCAAAACAACGGGTTTCTCAAAGGTGAGAACACAACCTAATTTCCACATCATTTGGATATTTCTCAGTTTTCACCCTGCTCAGTATCTCTGCAGCTGGCTGACAGTCCACTTCTGCTTGAATCTCTCTGTGCTGCTTTTCCTATCCCTGGGCTTGTCTTGCTTCTCCTCTCCATCTTAGAAATCATCTAGTTGATCTCTTCATCCCACGCGTGGGATACTAAGGGAAAAAAGTCGACATATGTAGACATGCTTAACAATAGGAATGCCAAGTATAGTATCGATGAGGGATACAAGCAGAAAAATGTTCACCTTTAGCCCAGAAGGCTGACCTATAGCCTGCGTAGCTCTGATACGGATCAAATACATGCCGGTTGCTACATTCTTAAAGGGTCTCATGACTGCCCGTATATCTTACCAATAGTTAATATTGAACTGAATGATAAGCACCAGAGAAATTTTGTGAAAGTAGCTATTTTTTTTAAAGATTTATTTATTTATTTATTAGAGAGCTCAAGCAGGGGGAGAGGGAGAAGCAGACTCCCCACTGAGCAAGGAGCCCAATGCGAGGCTCGATCCCCGGACCCTGGGATCATGACCTGAGCCGAAGGCAGACGCTCAACCAACTGAGCCACCAGGTGCTCCGTGACAGCAGTTTTATGTGTAGAAATTCGAAGAAATATTTAGGATCTAATACTCCCTGCACATGCCCTCCCCCTTGAGCGCTAAGCATATAATGACCAGCTGCATTCAGCAAACATGCAGCTCTTTCCACCCATGGGTCCTGTCCCCGTGCTACTTAAATAAATTTACGAAGCTGTACCATACAGCATCTCGAGAATTCTTTCTCAACCGTTGCGCTCCATGACTGCGCAACAGTATGATCTAGTTCTGCATTTCATTTGCTTGCTGGACGTCTCCACATGATTGTTATTCAAGCCCCTGGACTTAAAATACCTCAACTGGAATTTATCATCTTTCTCCGAAACCAGTTTCTTTTCCCAACACTCCTCCTCCTGTGAATGGCAATGCTATTATTTTAGTCAAGAAGGCTTAAGATCTTGGAATCATCTTAGACTTTTTTTCCTAATAGGATTTATTTTCTAGAGTAGTTTAGGTTCACAGCAAAACTGAGTGGAAAGTGCACAGAATTCCCACATTCGCTCTCCCTACAGCCCCTGCCTCCTCCAACATCAACACCCCCCACCACAGCGGTACCTTTGGTAACAATGGACAAACCTCCACTGATATATCATAATCACCCAAAGTCCACAAGTCCACAGTTCACATTATAGCTCCCTCTTGGTGTGGTACATTCTATAGGTTTGGACAAATGTATGAGGAATGGCATGTAGCGATCATCACGGTATCCTACAGAGTAGTTTCACTGCCCTCAAAAATTCTCTATGCTCTGCCTGCCTATTCATCCTCCCTTTCTCTAAACCCTTGGCAACCACACTGATCTTTTTACTGTCTCAATAGTTTTAGTTTTTTGCCTTTTCCGGATTATCATATAGTTGGAATCCTACAATGTGGCACCTTTTCAGATGGGCTTCATCACTTAGCAATATGCACTTGAATTTCCTCCACGCCTTTTCGTGGCATGATAGCACATTACTTGTTCGTGCTGAATAATATCGCACTGTCTGGATGGACCACGGTTTATTTATCCATTCACTGACTGAAGGATATCTTGCTTGCTTCCAGGTTTGGGCGACTATGAATAAAGCTATTACAAACATCTGTGTGCAGATTTTAGGCTCTTTTTTTAATCCTCCCTAAACCTCACATCCAATAATAACAATTTGTATAATGTTGAGGGCCTACAGACACTTATAATGTACTGTCTCATTTGCTATAGGCATTTGAATTTCCTAACTACAAATAGGGACTATGCTCAAGATGAGAAGGGCGCATCCAAGGCCATGTAGCCTTAGCAGGCGTGGAAGCAGAGATAGAAGGAGCAAGGATGTGAGCCCCAGCTTTCCTCCTTTAAACATCAATCCAGTCCCTCCAAGCTGCCAAGTCCTAAGTTCTGTGTCTTGAATCCACCCTTTCCTTTTCACGCCCATTGTGGTTCGGAAAAGATGCTCTTGCATGAACTCACAATGTTCCTCTTTGGTTACACTTCTCTTCGTCTAATAAGCCTTCTTAACTTCTCCCCCTTAACCACTTTACACAGTGCCTAAATACACCCCACCATCTCCTCCCTGCTTGTAAAGGCTCATCGTCTCTTTGTTGCCTCCTGAATAAAGTACAATGTCTCACCCTGGCTCTCAGAGCCGCACAGCCCTTGTGCCCCCCCTCCCTCCGGTCCCTGTGCATTTTCTGTATCATAAATAGTCAGTCACACCGCCAACCTTTCCCACCTTCCTCTAAGTCTTTGTTACTCTAAGGTTTCTGCGCCCTGGCCCTCCCTATCATCTCAAGGCTGGTTGCTGCACATGGGTTCTAGAGACAGGTGGTGCAGAGAGGGGAGTGCCCAGAAAGGGTTCCCAGCTGTCCTCTGCCTGCCAGTGTAATCATGAAAGGATGCGGGGAAGAAAAGATGTACAAGGCACTTCCCCAGCATTCTGCATTTGTACTCATGCATACATCTTTTTAAAAGTGGCAAAACTGGGACGCCTGGGTGACTCAGTTGGTTAAACGTCTGCCTTCGGCTTAGGTCAGGATCTCAGGGTCCTGGGATTGAGTCCCGCATTGCATTTGGGCTCCTTGCTCAGCAGGGAGCCTCTTTCACCCTCTGCCTGCCGCTCCCCCTGCTTGTGCTCTCTCTCTCTGACAAATAAAATCTTAAGAAAAAAACCTTAAAAAAGTGGCAAAACTGCCACTAAGACTAGTGACCCCATTATTTGTTGACTCAAAGAAATAAAATGGAAAGGGTAATAAAGTCACTGAAATGTTGCACATGTCTTTTTCCTAGGGGTTGTCCTAGTAACGTAACACTGCTGGGTTTTTTCCTCCTATTTGTCTCCGGAGGTACAAAAAAAATCCTTTGAAGGCAACCTAACAGCAAAGAAATATGTAATAAAATGACTTTACACAAATCATATTAGGAGACATACACTACAATGAATAAAAGGAGTTCAGGATTTCCTAAAACATAATTTCTGGCTCTGTATAGACCACATTAGTATTTTAATCTTGTTTACAAAAAGACACAAATCCTTGGATCTCAGAATGTAAATAAAATCAATGGTCTAGAATGAAAAGATCCATGTCAAATGGGAAATAGCTTGAAATCATCAAGAAAATAATTTAGGTATTTGTGGCTGATGCCTTTCTAGTTCTCTGTAATTGATTTAACATGATTTTTTCCAGGTATGGAAAAGACACTTCACTACTGTGCTTTATAATAATCTTTGACTGAGAGACTATATTTAGTTCTTATTAGATAAAGAAAATCATCAATCATATCACTTTCAATGTAGTAGAAATTTTATGGTAAGAAAAATCTCAGAACAAGATACAATATTTTAAGATGACTCCTCAAGTGAATGGTGTTGGGGATTAGAAATATGCACTAAATTTTCATCGTTACCATCACACCTCTCCCACGCCCCACCTTCCATATTCACCAGCATCTGTTTATGAACTGAGTATGTAAATATCTGCCATCTGAAAATACATATGAAAACCTTTTCACATTTCCAAGTCTGATAAGAGCAAATGATTCTTTCATGTGTCTTTAATGTTAACCAATTCAAATGGTTTTCTGAACAACAGGTATGTCAATTATAGAAAGTTCAGTAGCAAGGTTATTGATTTGGTCCTTGATAGACCCTCTCAAGTTGATAGAGAGCTTTAAATACATAAATGGTAATTGACTTTCTCTGCTTGACTTATTTCACTTAGCATAATCTCCTCCAGTCCCATCCGTGTTGATGCAAAAGTTGGGTATTCATCCTTTCTGATGGCTGAGTAATATTCCATTGTATATATGGACCACATCTTCTTTATCCATTCATCTGTTGAAGGGCATCTCGGCTCACGGAGCACTGGGTGTTATACACAAACATTGAATCATGGAACACTACATCAAGAACTCATGATGTACTGTACGGTGACTAACATAACATAATAAAAAAAATCCATAAATGGGATAGTTGGGCATTTTCTGGTTAGGCTCTACATTCAGCTTGTAAGGCAAAACGAGCCTGGGGCGCCTGGGTGGCTCAGTTGGTTAAGCGACTGCCTTCGGCTCAGGTCATGATCCTGGAGTCCCTGGATCGAGTCCCACATTGGGCTCCCTGGGAGTCTGCTTCTCCCTCTGACCCTCTCGACCCTCTCCCCTCTCATGTGCTCTCTCTCTCTCAAATAAATAAATAAAATCTTTAAAAAAAAAAAACAAAAAAACCGAGCCTGGCAAACTCCTTGAATTACCCATAAAGTACAATATAAAGGGTTGGTTTGTGTAGACTGTACCACCTGCTTGGCAACTTCATCACTTTAACTCTAGACCCTTCATTATTCAGCTTACTTATCCACAAAACACTCTTTTCTCTTTGGTCACTGGAGATTTTTTTTGGCTTGTTGCTTTGTTTTCATTAGGTCTTATTGGTCAGTGGCAAGACAAATTTCTTAAAATCTTTCATACATACATTTTGTAGGCTTCTCTGTGTTAAGCTTGACTGCTCCATTGCCTACAGGGTACACCCCCCCCCAACTATTTGGTCAGTGGGAATATTTAAAGATATGTTTTTCTTCTTTCCCCTCCCCAAACCCCCAGTAAGTAAGAGTTTCGTCTGGGTAAACTATATGCACATGTGATGTAACTCCACGTTCTGAGGTAAAGCCATTAGCACAAGGGCATTAGGCTGAGGGCCAAATGGGGGCTGGGATCCAACATAATCTCTGCCATCTGAGCCTTGTGGCCATGGAGCGCCTGCTCAGGGAAGTTTTGGAATTCTCCCAGAGGTAACTTCCTCAATGCCCTGGTTCTAGAAAACACTCCTTCTTTGGTGTGTTTGTAATGCCACTTCCTCCTGCCTTAGGGACCAAGAAGTTTGCGGGCATCTTCACCCCAATCCATCTCAACAGCAGGAGCAGACGGCAAACCCTACGAGCCACGGCCAACCATACAATTCCCACCTACTCAGCTCAGCTGGACAATTGCAGTCAGGCTAAAGCTAGAGCGTGGGTCATTTTGTGATGTGGTTTCTTTTCAGAAGTTCCTCATGATCTCAGCTGTTTCATTTGATTAGATTATGGAGGAAGATCCGGGGAAGGTTGAGGAGGAGATTCTGGCTAAACTAGACCCTGCACATTGGCCATGAAAACAGACACACAGTGCGGTTCGGCTGTACCGAATGGATAAAACGCTTCCTCACCCTCGCAAGGTTGTCTGCGTGCTCCAGCAAAGCACTGCTACCTTGCTCACAAACACTCCCGACTGACATCAGAATCTAAGGGGTATAAAGGTAACGGAAGAAAAGAGACATAGATCACCAAACGTGGCCCTCCGCTTGGTTTTTTGGACTTTTACGTCCGGCTAACAACGGAGATAAATGGACAATTCCTTGCCCGTGAACTGGAACACTACACATATGGATGGACTCAGGAGGGCATTTGATAAAAGTTACAGATAATTCCACTTCAAAGACATCTGTGCTTCCATTTTTTTTTAAAGATTTTATTTATTTATTTGAGAGAGAGAGAATGAGAGCGAGCGAGTACATGAGAGGGGGGAGGGTCCGAGGGAGAAGCAGACTCCCTGCTGAGCAGGGAGCCCGATGCGGGACTCGATCCCGGGACTCCGGGATCATGACTTGAGCCGAAGGCAGTCGCTTAACCGACTGAGCCACCCAGGGCGCCCTGTGCTTTCCATTTTCAAATGCTTTAATCACTTGGCCCCTATGCCTGTGTCTGCAACACAGGCCGCTGGGGGAACAGATGTGTCCCATCGCTACCGGGAAAAGCCCCACGTGTGGGAATCAGGCTATCAGTGACACTCCGCACCAGAGCCCATCTGCCTCTGGTGCCCCACACCAACAGTCCACGCAGGGCAGAAACTATCAATGAAATAAACTTTTGTGGCAGAACTCAAAAGGGAAAATAGGAGACCTTAGCTGAGGCGTACAGCTTGCTAACAAATCCCTCTGCAACCAGTGAACAACAGAATTTGGACTGCAACTCATGCTCCACTCTGCGTCTGAGCAGAGTCCAAGGACAGCAGCTGCAGTGGCCACCACTGGAGGCCCAGCACACGTGCGGAGATATTGGTGCCAATTTAAGAGAATAAGGGGCAACAAGGAAGAAAGGCTTCTTTACAGAGGCCGAAATGGTCTCCGGGGACAGGTAGCTGGTACACAGTCTGGAACCGAGGCTTATGATCCTTTGCACCTGGGACAGCAGCTCTCTGGGAGAATCTTTCACGAGGTTACTCCCCGACTCCCACACCCACCTAGAAACAGAGCATATGGACTCTGTTGGAGGGGTTACTGTAGAATATATAGAGTGACAAAGGCAAAACATGGCAAAACACCCTTAAGAATGTCACATCACCAGCTAAATGGCTACGTACAGGTGGGAATGAGCGGATGATGCCGCCTTGGGAAACTTGTTGGCTGACTTTGCCAGTGACAGCTCATTTCTCAACCTAAAGGTAAAATACCATTCAGTGACCAAGAAAGTTTAAAAATCCCAGCATGAAACAAAGACTTTGTAAAGAATGAATGAATGAAAGCTGATCTAGGGAAGCAGGTTGGCTAAAATGTCAGAGCAAAAGTAAGGATCAAATTGAGAAAGTTTTTAATTGCATTTTTGAGATTCCTTTCCTCAAGTGCTATATCGTGTCAAAACTTTCCTATAGCACCTAAATAAAGCATGACAAAACCGTGGAAGACCATTACTGAAGACAGGTGTGTTTTTCTACTCAAGTGACTGTCAAAAGAATTTATCCAAACTCATTTTCTCCAACTACCTTCCACCTAAATTTGCTACACTACAGTGAACTGTATTTTATTCTCTCACCTCACACTCCCTCAGCTGTGAGAATCTGGTCCGTGATAGATCCGTTATGGAAAGTGTTTGCACATATCGTAAGTCTCATCATTTATATACCAAGTTTAGGAATAAAGAGAGACAATTTGAGTGTACTAAGTGCCTTCCTTTATTCAATCAGTATTTATTGTGTACCTACAAGGTACTCTAGTGCTGACCAACAGAAATCGGGGAGTCATTTAAATGAAATTTAAATTTTTCTATAGCCATATTCTTTTAAAATATAAAATTTTAATATTTATCCAATTATCAAAAATATCATTTCAATATACTGTCAACATAAAAATTGAGATACTTTACATTTTTTTATTTTTTAAATTATAATTCAATTAGCCAACATATGGTACATCATTAGTTTCAGAGGTAGAGTTCAGTGATTCATCAGTTGCGTATAACACCCAGTGCTCATCACATCACATGCCCTCCTTAATGCCCATCGCCCAGTTACCCCATCCCCCCACCCCCCTCCCTCCAGCAATCCTCAGTTTGTTTCCTATAGTTAAGAGTCTCTCATGGTTTGTCTTCCTCTCTGATTTTTTCCTTTTCAGTTTTCCCTCCCTTCCCCTGTGATCCTCTGTACCTCTACATTCTTTTTTATTCCAAGTCTTCAAAATCTAGTTTGTATTTTATACCTTCAGGGTCTCATTTCACCATCCACACTCAAGTCCTCAACAGCCCTCTAGAGCTAGTGGCTCCCAAGTTGGACAGCATATTTCTAGACAATTTGTGCTTTCCTGCCTGTCTTACTTATTTGCTTTGGTCTCTCTGCCTGAATGATTTTATGCTTCATCCATACAGCCACTTATTCAACATGTATTAAACCCTGATTATGGCAACACAGCAGAATAATTAACCTGTAAACCCACCTCTTACAAAACCCTAGGATATTTTTGCTATAACAAATATTCTTTGAAATAAATAGCTAGGAATTACAGGAAAATAAGGAAAATTTGAACCAAAAACTAGACAGGGGTGGAAGTGGTAACTGGGCTGCCAGTGGGTTGGTCCTAGGCATCTGGGAAGTCAGGCTTCCATATAACACAAGTGAGGCTTGGCAGATGCTTGAGACATGAATTAGAGTTGAAATCTATCTCTAACAATGGGACCACAGAGTGGTATTCCCACAGTGAAACAGGAAAAAATTCCTCCCTCAATCATAGAGGAGGAAGACAAGAATAAATGGAAAAGAAGTCTCTTAAAGTTTATGTCTATGGATCTCTCCCCCACTTAGGCTTGAGGTTCAAATTTAAACTGATGTGTATTCCAGTAACTCCCAGAAATACCACTGGGTGCTTGGCAGAAGCAAACACAAAACATCTCATGGGACATATACCCCATCCCAGGGCACACCAGATCATAACTGGTTAAGCTCACAATATATGTAAAATCAAATGAGAAAACAACACATCCTGGGCAGAGTTAGCTGGCCCAACAAAGAGCAGGATTAGTCCCCTCTCAAGAAATTCTGATAATAGAAATATCAAAGAGAACTTGTAAGATAAATATACTCACAATATTAAAGTCATAAAAGGAGGCAGCAAAAACATAAGAACAAATGTCACAAAAAAACAGCAGGCAGAATAAACCAAATAAATTATACTTGAAATGAATATTGCCATTAGATTAAAATAAAAAACCTTATATTTGGGTTAAATACTGACTTCTGATTTAGTTTGAAGAGAGGGTTAGTGAACTGGAAGAAAATGATTTATAACTCTGTAGCTGGAGAAACTACTACTTAAGAATTATGTTGAAATAAGGATATTTTTAGGCAAAGATTTAGTTTACCACTCAGAGACCCATGTTTTAAAAAGGTAGTAAAATATATTGTTTAATCAATCATTTAGAATAGGAATGGTAATAATAGAATAATTTATTTGGAAGATATAAGAAAAAGTAGATCTAAAAACAGTCATAGAGGTGGTAGATGACTGGTCTTCTAAGAATACAATGCTTATTGGCTTTATACTTTAAATTGTATATACATTTAAAAATTTTAAGGGTAAAATTAAAAAATTGAGATACTCTTTTTTTTTTTTAATCTTTTAAACATGTAGAGAGGAAAGAGGAAATAAACATTATAGATCAGGCGTTGTACGAGACACTGGAATCCCCAGAATGAATAATCAAGGGAAAAAAAAAACCATTTAGTTGATGAATAAGAAACATAAGCAAATATTTATGATACACTGAGAAAAGACACAAAGTGAGAATATGTTGGAAGAAATTATCTAGTCTGCATAGAGCAATCAGGAAAGAATTAGTGAGGTTCCTAGAGCAGCCCTATTGAGCAGCCCCAATAGAAATATGAGACACATGTCAAGTGTGTCAGTAGTCCCATGTGGCTAATGGTAATCACACTGGCTGAGATCGCAGCTTCCAGAGCAGCAGCTTCCAACCTAATGTTCTGTGTATCCATGTGCTCAAGGACATTTAGGTGGGGTGTACAATATATTTCCTGTGTTCAAATGAGTTTGGTAAATCCCAGGATGAGCAAAATTAAAGTCTAAACTGCAGAGCTTCTCAGAGCCTTTAATATGTATATACCCCCAAGAGGGAATGTGGTATACACTATGTTTCACAAATGTATTTGCTCACGTAGTACCTTTTGTCTACTGATAATGTCTGATAATGTCTCCCAGAGAAATCTGCTATGGAATATCACTGAGAAACTCTGATTTCAGTCATATGGAAAACTCAAAGGAATTGGCAAGATGTAAAGTTGGAAACACAGGCAAATGTCAGATCAGAATCTTACCTGATAGGCTAAGAAGTTCAGATCTTGAAATAAGCGATATGAAGCTTTGAAGACCATATTGGCCATATTAAGCTAACGTGTTATGGCTGTCATTCCCTATACCAGAGTTGAGAGGGGGTCCTTACGTGACTTCACTAGAGATATGGTCAGATGCTTTCCCCCAGTTAAACACAGGCAAAGCTAACCTCTTTCTTGTCAGCTGGTCACACAATCATTCTTCTTCAGGGGGCCTGCTGAGATGAGAGGAAGAAAAAAAAATCCCCAAACTGAAATGAATACAGGTCACAGAGAGGTTCTCCTCGATTGTGGAACCAGTTTAGTTCAAAAGGAATTAGACCATGCTCATAAGCCATAATAAATAACAATATTCTCTGGAGTACATGACTGATAATTAGGATTGGGGCACGCAGTGTTAGACAGACAACTTCACTTTTTCTGAAAAATGTTTTAATAGATCCAATAGCCACATTGTTCAAATTACACCCATGCACACATGCACCCTCTCATACAATGAAAAGCTTCTGTTCTGCTCTTCTGCCTAGCTTCCATCACCTATGTAGCAGAAACTGGATAGCTGGTGTCTAAACCTGATTCTTCTTTGTCTTGGCACACAGCTAGACTACATTTTCCAGCCCCTCTTGTAATTAGATACACCATGGTATTGAATCTCAGTCATGGGCATATCCCGTCACTTCCCTGTCTGGCCCATAACAAACTCCTCCATTTCATCCTCCCTCTTTTCCCATCTGCTGGCTGAATGTCAACACCTACAGCAAACCTTGGAAGTCATGTAAAGAAGGTGAGGCCTCTATCAACCTTAGATCCTGGGTGACAGAGGACAGAGCTCTCCTCCCTGCCCCCACTATATAGTCCATGTGGATATATTCCAATTGCTGTAACCAGTCTCTCATTCATGGATTTGGAGTAGACATTGATTTTTTAAAAAATTTATTTGAGAGAGAGAGAGAGAGGGAGAGGGAGGGAGAGAGAGGAAGGAGCAACAGGAGAGGGACAAGCAGAGCCCAATGTGGAGCTTGATCCCAGGACCCTGAGATCATGACCTGAACCAAAACCAAGAGTAGGATGCTCAACCCACTGAGCCACCCAGGCTCCCCTAGACACTGATTTTTAACCCTCCCTGTGCTAGTGTTCTTAAGGATTGTTAATGAGCTTAGAATATCTTTTGTCCAATCCTGCTTGATTAAGATGTATATATAGTACAGAGTAAATCTGACAGGAACTTTAAAGCTAGAATATAACAGAACTGCAAGGCTGAGAATAATGTTACTGATAAACACACTGTTGAAATCTCACTTTGCACACTGAGTACAGTGTTGCGACAAGCTGGAACCCAAAATCCCCTCTGTAGAATTAATCATGTTACTGCGCAGAGCACCAGACAACTACTCCATTCAAATATTACTGATGTCATATGAAAAAAGGCTGATGGGTTCACATTTGGCATTCATTAAGAGGTAGTGGCTAGAAGTAGTCAGAATCCTTGATGATTCATCTTTGATATGCATGGCCGCAAATGTTGTGCCGTCACTTAGCCAGATGTTTCTTATGGATCCTGCTAAAGGACTGGAGCACGTCTCAGAAACCATTTGCTTAGTCATATAACTAGAGTGTTTGCTTTTGCCAACAGCCTGACAGTTTAAAAAAGAATAAAAGCCTGTCCCCCACTGGAAAATTCTGGAATTTTGCCATAATCATTACATACAGTGCTCTTAAGAAATTCCAGCTTTGTGGCTCTTTAGACAAATGGAATATAATTTTACTGTCAGCAGAGAACACTAAAAAACAAAGTAATAAAAGAAAGCAACAACACAGCACCATGCTCTTTAATAACCTTCTTTAAAATTAAGTATCGATTATAATTTTGCAATTTATTCTCAAACAAGAACTGGGGCATATTTGAGGCTTTGGACTTCAGTGTTGGTGGTGGGCCTATGATGGAAATGAAGTGCTTCTTAAATTTAAAACACTGTAAAATTCCCAAAGGTAATCTTGACACTTCACTTTATTTCATATGTTTCTCAATAATGAAAATACCATTTCAAATTTAAAAAAACACCTTGTCAGTAAAGCTCATATCCTAAATATCCAATTATTTAGTGTGCTTTTTTTTTTTTTTTAAAGATTTTATTTATTTATTTGAGAGAGAGAGAATGAGAGAGAGCACATGAGAGGGGGGAGGGTCAGGGAGAAGCAGACTCCCTGCCGAGCAGGGAGCCCGATGCGGGACTCGATCCCGGGACTCCAGGATCACGACCTGAGCCGAAGGCAGTCGCTTAACCAACTGAGCCACCCAGGCGCCCTAGTGTGCTTTCTTTGATATGACATTAATTTAGTAAAGACTCAACACTGGCAATTAAAAATAACCTTAATATTCACCCAAATCAACATCACTCATTAAGAGATGCCACCATCATTAATGATTATTTGCTTTCTCTGTGAGTACTTGGGAAGCATCTGATTCTAAGAATGGATGCCCTAGATATTTTCACAGCTATTCTTACAATCACCCAAGAGCTAGCTGCATTTTAATGGAGAAGATGACTATATATAACTTGTGAACACACTGATATTCCCTGAGATGAAAGGTTCTGCAGAAACCATAGAATGCACATACTTCCTTAAAAAGAAAGGTAAACATTTTCCCTGGATTCTATCCTGGTTACTTAGTATGTCATTCCTTTGAAAATTTATAGAAACAGGCTCCATTCCCATGTAATGCCAAATAGCCTTGAGATTATCCCTACTGATACAGCTTATATTTTCTTAGATACCATGGAAGAGGCTACACAATACAAACTAGACATCCTACTTCACAAACTCAGGGTCAGGCATACCAGACGTAGGGCGACGGTCTCTCTGCACCTCCCCCTTCAACCTTTGTTCAGTTTATGGAGACCTTAAATCAGACTACCCTACTTTACACACTAGTACAGTCACTACAATATGCTAAGTTTTTTTTTAATTAACGCTTTAGTATATAGAAAAGTATCAAAATATTGCCCTTACTATTGTTAGTAATTTGATGGAAGCTGGATAACCTTAATGCGAAACTGGACCTCATGATCAGTACTTATCTGGGTAGGAGAGATTCCTGGCTATACATCAGCGGACCAGCCAAAGAGAATTACTGCACAAATTATGGCATCATAAGTTAAATTAAAGCCAGTCCTATCATTCAATAGAGTGAAAAGGCAAACTATGGAATGGGAGAAAATACTTGCAAATCATATATCTGATAAGGAGTTAATATCCAGGTAAAGAACTACAACTTAAGAACAAAAAACCTCAATAACCCAATTAAAAAATGGACATAGAACCTGAATAAACATTTCTCCAAAGATGGTATAGAAATAGCTAACAAGCATAATGAAAAGATGCTTAACATCACCAATCATTAGAGAAATGCAAATCAAAACCCACAATGTGTGATCATCTCATATCCACTAGGATGGCGACCATAAAAATAAAGGAAGGGAGGGAGGGAGGGAGGGAAAGAAAGAAAAAAAGAAAGAAAGAAAAAGAGAAAGAAAGAAAGAAAGAAAAAGAGAAAGAAAGAAAAAGAAAAAGAAAAAGAAAGAAAGAAAGAAAGAAAGAAAGAAAGAAAGAAAAGAAAGAAAGAAAGAAAGAAAGAAAGAAAGAAAGAAAGAAAGAAAGAAAGAAAGAAAGAAAGAAAGAAAAAGAAAACAAAGTAACAAGTGTTGCTGAGCATGTGGAGAAATTGGAACCCTTGTGCACTGACGGTGGGAATGTAAAATGGTACAGCTGCTTTGGAAAACAGTGGCAGAGTCTTAAGAAATTAAAAATAGAATTATCATATGATCCAATAATCCTACTTCCGGGTATCTACCCCAAAGAACTGAAGGCAGGATCTCAAAGAGATATTTGCATACCATATTCATAGCAGTATTATTCACAACAGCCAAGAGGTGGAAGCAACCCAAGTATCCATCCACGAGGAAGAGATGAATATGATACACAACATACAGTGGAACACTATTCATTCTTAAAAAGAAAGAAAATCCTGCATATGCTACAACATGAATAAATCCTGAGGACCTTATGCGACATGAAATCAGCCAGTCCCAAAAAGACAAATAGTGTGTAATTTCACTTATAGGAGGTATAGGACAAAGGAGAATGGTAGTTGCAAGCAGCCAGGAGGGGGATGGGAGAGTGGGGAGTTACTATTTCACCGGTAGGGAGTTTCAGTTTTGCAAGATGAAAAAGTTCTAGAGATCTGGGCACAACAGTGTATATATTTATTGCTACTTAACTATACACTTAAAAATGGTGAAGCTGGTAAAGTGCATGTTGTTTACCACAATTAAAAACTACAAAAAGGGGCGCCTGGGTGGCTCAGTCGGTTAAGCGACTGCCTTCAGCTCAGGTCATGATCCTGGAGTCCCGGGATCAAGTCCCACATCGGGCTCCCTGCTCGGCTGGGGGTCTGCTTCTCCCTCTGACCCTCCCCCCTCTCATGTGCTCTCTCTCATTCTCTCTCTAATAAATAAATAAAATCTTAAAAAAAAAAAAACTACAAAAAGAAAACAAAACAAAACCCTTTGGGCCAGTCTAAGAAACCACAGCCACGAAAACTCCACTAGAATCCTGTGGTTCCCTCAAAGGCAGTGCCAGTTGCTTTTCAGCTGATCAAAGCTACTTTCAGGTAATCAAAGTACCTTTTACTTTCGCCAGCTCTTGCCAATTTAACCCAAAAAGCCACCGTTCCAGCATGTTTTCATAACTCTGTGAATTTTTTGTTAGGCACTCTTCCTTCCAAAGCTCAGTGAATAATAAAGGGACACAACTGATATTAGCTAAGAGAGTAGAGCTTAACAGTTCGCGCGCACACACACACACACAAAATAACTAAATGGGAAGAATCCTCTCACAATTTCTGTGTGTCATTAAATCACTACAGTATACACTTTAAATATCTTACAATTTTATATGTCAATTATACCTCAATAAAGCTGAAATTTTTTTTAAAAAGGACATAGCAGAAAATACTGAATCCAAATCCGATGTCCACACTGGCTCTGGAGAGTGGAGAAAGTGGCCCTCGCCCATCTGTTCTGAGCCCTCTGGGTGTGAGCCACAATGCAAAGGCTCCAAATCCAAGCTGCTTTCTGCAGCTGCTTCACAGCCGGCAAGACCACGCACGTGGGAGGCCTCCCCACGGTCTCCTCCGAGAAGGATGCCATGGAATGTTTAGTGGATAAATGAAGAGGACACAGCAGAAGTTAATGACACATTTACCACCCATGGGGAAACATGTATGTGTTGCTAAGTGCCAAGTGAGAAAATAAATCGAAATCCCACAGAACGGCACTATTAGCTCAGGAGATGATGCTGGTGACAGAACATGGCACAGCGAGGCAGTGACGCTCATTCGTTACTCCAGGCTACGTCCCTGCTCTGATCGAAGCTCCTTCGTACGAGTGTTGGGAGTCTAAGTACACGTGCTCCTTGTAATGAGGCACACATGGCAGGAGGCAGTATGCAACTGAACCTTCAGAGCCAAACAAAGATAAATATTATAAAGAAACACAGAAATTGATGTAGGGATATAAAATTAAAAAGCAAATATAAAATAGGGCGCCTGTGTGGCTCAGTTGGTTAAGCGACTGCCTTCGGCTCAGGTCATGATCCTGGAGTCCCGGGATCGAGTCCCGCATCGGGCTCCCTGCTCGGCAGGGAGTCTGCTTCTCCCTCTGGCCCTCCCCCCTCTCATGTGCTCTCTGTCTCTCTCATTCTCTCGGTCTCAAATAAATAAATAAAATCTTAAAAAAAAAAAAGCAAATATAAAATAGATACAAATAAATATGAAAACAATGTAGTTGGTCTGTACTAAGGGAAGAATTTAAGGTATTTTAATAGTGTCACTTAATTTACCACACATTCTTCTGTGTCTGTTTACATGCAAAACACCGTACCAACCACTGGGCCAGGCCAGGGGCACAGGGAAAGCTAAACGACACAACACAATGAGGTTTTCAAAGGAAGAGCTTCATCTTTGGGTCATGTGTGAAGATGTCTTAATAGGTCTAGGAAGCATGAGAATAGAGAGAGGGGTTGAAAGCCAAGAGGGCGTTTAGGACTAAGAAAGTATCATAAAGCTGTAAAAGTACATAAAGGGAAGTATATATGGAGAATACTAAAGATCTACGGCAAAAGCCTAAGGAACAAGAATGAATACAGTATCCCTTCCCACTGTAGCAGTATTTTATTGCAAATTTTGCGTGTGGGGCTGTGCTTGTCTTGTTCATCGCTGTGCTTCATAGGGTTCGGGCATAGAACAGGTGCTTGAAAAGATCTGTTGTATGAAATCAGCAAAAAATGAAGCTAGACAGACAGCTGTGGAGCCAGATTATGACTGCCCTTGAGTATCAGGCATTTTTTAAATAGTATACAGCACATAACCTAAAATTTACTATCTTAACCATTTCTAAGTGTACAATTCAGTAGTGTGAAGTATCCTTACATTGCTGGGTGGCATCTCTAGAACTTCTTCATTTTGTAAAACTGAAACTCTATCCCCTTGAACAACAACTCAGTATTTGGATTTTGTTTTGGGGGCAATAATATATTTCTGAAAGTTTCTACAAAGACTCCTGCATTTTGGGAAGTAACCTGTAAGTAATGCTAAGTAATGCTAAGGGTGTATTAAACTATCAGTAGGTTACACGAGGGGGGTTAGTGAATCTCTATTGTGTACTGGCCACATTTTGTATTTCCGTTTTTGTAAGGAAAATCCCAATTGCAAAATAGTTGTTGGAATTGATATGTGAATTTATCTGAAAAATATTGATAATGCTTACTCATAACATTTTTTTTAAAAATTATTTAAAATAATAACCTAATACCAAACAGCACAGCTCAAGATAGATTACAATTAAGAACATGTTTATGTACCTGAAGGCCATTAGCTCTCAAGCGCTGTAACTCATGGACTGCTGGTTTGAGGATTTCCAACAAAGACTCTATTCCCCACCCGTGAGTCCCACGCTGTCACCCTTCCCTGCTCCTGGCTTTGACCCAGTATTTAGCACAGATTCATAGCCTTTCATTTATTTCCTGCATGCTGTTCTTTAACAGGATATGATAAGAAACATACATGGTGGTGGGTTGCAGAAAATTATGGACTAGTTGGCTGTCTTTATTTATTCTAATAAATACAGTATTCTGTTTCTTTGAAAAATGTGACTTTTCCACTTAAGATTTTGTTTTGTTTTCAGTAAGAGCACTTTTGCTTATCATTTTTCTACTAAATCACCCCTCAGCTTTTTAGAAAGCATAAAACGTAGCATTTATAAATTTAGTGCAGATCAGTCATACAGCCAGTATTAACCCCCCAATTTTAAGTTAACATGTCATCATTCAAAAGACTTAAGAAACCAATGAATAATGTGTAGGGGGAAAACTTTAATGTAAGGATAAGCTAATAACAAATCAATTTCATTAAGAGAATTTGGAAGAAGACAGAAAACATAAATATAATCTGATGAGAACATTAGACCTGCATTTTCTTCTGAACGAAATGAAATAGTTCAATAAGTTTTGGAATTTCCAAGTTACTTTGAAGCCATTTTAGTCCCAGTTTCCCAATAAAATAATTTTCTTTTTTCATCATGTAAACAGAAGCCTGAACCATTTTGCAATAAACCGTTGGATCAAAAAAAGGCATTTTTCCCAAGATAGAAAGTTAAGGAGCTCAGTGCCAAGGACTAAATTATTTCCAGCTGTAAAAGTTGATTTTATTTTTCCTGGGAAAGCTGGTATTAGTTGAATTCAATGCCATTTTTTTGTGATATTTAAGAAAAGACAATCAGTGCAAGATTAATGACGTAAATCAGTTAGTGGTCATCATGTACACTTACAGAATTAACCACAGTCATAAAAAAAAATTTAAGTTTCTACCTAGATATATCTATGCTAGAGGAATTTACATGTTAAAACAGCCAACACACAATCACATATACTAACATGCTGAAATATAATTATTTACCAAGTACTTACAGTTCATAGGATTTAAATTGTATACAAAACACATTCAGAGAAGGGAGACTCTTTTGTACCTCCCCACCCTGAGAAATCTGGGACATTAAGGTTAGTCCCCATGGCGCTCCAGGTGAAGAGAATACTTGGCTGATTTTCAGGTTCCAGAAGAAAAACTCCCCCCAAAACAGGGAAGACAAAGACTTCCCTCAATCTCTGAGAAAATTGCTGGAAACAGTTGGGGTACATGTTATAAATACTCTGGGATACTCCTTAGAACATGACCTTCAGTGGTACCACTTAAATATCTTCCACTTTGTCCAGAGGACTTTGTCTAAGAAATAAGGCTGAAAAATTAACAGAGCTGGCAACTTCTTTTGATGCTAAGGTCTGAATTTTCGTGTGTCCTCCAAATTCACATGTTGGAATACAAAGGCCCAATGTGATGGTATTAGGAGGTGGGGTCTTTGGGAGGGGATTATTAGGTCGTGAGGGTAGAACCCTCAAGACTGGGATTAGTGAAAAGAGACCCCACAGAGTTCCTTAGCTACTTCTACCAAGTGAGGATACAGGACAAGTCCAAAACCCAGAAGAGGGCCCTCACCCTACCAAGACAGCACCCTGATCTCCAGCCTCCAGAGCTGGGAGAACTAAATCTCTGTTGTTTATAAATAACCCAGTCTGTGGTATTTTGTTACAGCAGCCCAAACAAACTGACATTTGGGGACCTAATAATACTAAAAAAAAAAAAATCTTTCTCATTTTGATGGTAATTAAGAGCAGAGAAGTGACTTAGATCAGTAGGAAATGGCAAGAGGCATCTGGAGAAGCAGTGACATTGGCCACAGAGCAGAGAGAATTGTGGAAGTCACTTCTAATCACTACAGGATGAGGACCTCAAATGAGGGCCCCCTAATGCCTGAGGAGGGAGGACAGGACCAGAGGCAAGACATGGGCAATACAGCGAGGACAGGACAGCTAGGCCCTTGGGGAGAAGGTGGGCATCTTTGAGGGGGGAGGGTGTTGCCTAAAGGTCTAATGTGGATGACAGATTCGGAGTTCAGGAGGTTGAGGTCTCCCATAATTGGTACCCAAGCATACCCATGACACTGTCTACCCTTGGGAAGGATGTAAAAGCCCAAGCTGTGTCTACGTCGTAGGTGGGGAATAAAGTGTAGAAGTAATATTTTCAGAAAACAAAGTAGAGGCTCTTGGAAAAAACCACTGCACTTTTCCTGCTTGTGGTTGGGAACAGGTACTGGAGGAAGACGTAGGAATCTTGAGAGTCTCTTTAGTGAAAGGCAGGTGAAATTCCAACATGGAACACAACATTCTAGACACTGGTATGGAGTAAGAGATCATTTGAGACCAGTTTACCCAGTTAAAATTAGTGGATGATTTGCTTCAGCAGTGGGAAGAGAGAGTAAGAGGAGAAGAGGAGAAAAAGATAGGGTTGGGGAAGGGGAGAGGTGGAACGTATGTAGAGTATACAGATTCATTTAAATAAAATACACACTTTTGGGAATTAGGTTATGGCAAGGGGGTACTGTCATAAGAATGTATCGTAAATAAATTCTTTGAAATAGCTCCTAAAATCTGCAGAGATGGAAATAATAATATGCTTCTGACTTTCTCTTTTATGTATAATTTTTCTGGGTCAAGATAAAACAAATGCAAAATAAATCTCTGCCTAAAAGGTAGAGTGACTATATAATTTATTGTCCAAGTCAAGGCAATTCTAAGAGTAAAAGGGGAAGCTATTAATAATTCTACCAGAACAACAGGCATAAACTGGGATGGTCCTAGGCAAACTGGGGAGGCCTCATGAGTGTTAAATAATACTTGTATTAGTGGCTTACTACCTACGAACAGCCAGCCCTGGCGGTGGGGTGGGCACAGAAGTACTTTAAGTACTTTAAAGATTTTTTTTTTTTTTTTTTTTTTTTGAGACAGAGAGAATGAGAGAGAGAGAGCACATGAGACGGGGGAGGGTCAGAGGCAGAAGCAGGTTCCTTGCTGAGCAGGGAGCCCGATGCGGGACTCGATCCCGGGACTCCAGGATCATGACCTGAGCCGAAGGCAGTCGCTTAACCAACTGAGCCACCCAGGCACCCAGTACTTTAAGTACTTTAAATGTCCAACAAGGACTGTCAGTAGAAGCACACATATTATACACATTTATATATTTAGAATTTCAAATATCTACAGAATGGAGTATCGTGGTTTATAAAATTCAACTATGTTTCAATATTATAAAATTCATGGTAAATTTTGATTATTATGTATTTCTCAATCAATGGGTCCTAAAAATACCATCCACCTTATGTGCCTGAGAAAACTTCTAACTTCTACAAGTGTTGGCACTTACTTTTTAAGTCACTGTTATCCAAACTATTTACCAAACTGTTTGGTAAATGTTGGCTTTTATTATAAATCATTTATTTAAAAAAAAATGAATTGAGCACTTGCTATGTAGTACTAAGCCTACAGCTAAAAATCTAAATGTGGCCGCTATCACTGAGAAGCTGAGAGCTCACTTAGGGAGACAGATACTCAAACAAATAATTATAACCTACTGTGATAAGTGCTCTAATACAGGTACACGCAAGTGCTATGGGTATCTTATCTAAACAGGTAAATCACAACATACTATGGCAAAGGCCACGCTGATATATAAACAATGTGCTCTGAGGTCATGGCGGGTGGAAGGATCAACTGTGGAGCAGTAAAAAAAAAAAAAAAAAAAAGGCATGAGGGTGAAGAGATCATTCATGATGAGGGAATAATCAAAGTATACCATGCAAACGAAAGATGACACAGGAGTTACATGCAGAAAGAACATCCTCACTTAAACCTAAATTACAAGAAAATTAGACCTCTCACCTTAATACAGAGCTGTACCTGGCTAAAAGCTCCCAGCTGTCAAGACTCTCTAAAATTTGACCAGGAACAGAATTTTTCAACTATATTTCTTCTGTGGGCCATTTTGTCTAAAAAATGTCCCATGGATTACTTTTGCTGGTCACTGGGAAGAAAAATTAGGAAAAGAACCCCCACACACATTGGAATTAATGGGAAGTATACTACTACCTTTTTAAAAAAACATTTTATTTATTTGAGAGAGAGAGAGCACAAGTGGGGAAGGAGCAGAGGGAAAGGGAGAAGCAGACTCCCTGCTGAGCAGGGCTCGATCTTGGGACTCTAGGATCATGCCAAAGGCAGATGCCCAACCAACTGAGCCACCCAGGCGCCCCAGTATACTACTACTTTTGAAAAGATGCCAATACGATATTTGCTCTAAAGCAAATATAAGGTCAGAAAACATAAAATAAATGAAGTTTTCAAATATACATTTTTATATAAATGAATACTGTAAGTAATATATGTGATAAGGCCTTGAACCATGAGCAGAGCCACCATGAACTAGATCTAAAAAACCAGTTAGCAAGTGAATCATCTGAGGAAATGAGAAAATGTAAGCTCTAACTTATTGTCAAAGAATGCTTCATGAAACTGTATTTTGATAACTAAAGAATCATAATTGTAGGTCTCAATGGGGCCAACTAGAAAGATAGCTACTTTCTCTATGGAGAGTTAATGATTCAAGAATATGGAATCATCAATAAAAATTAAGCATGTATTTATTGAACATGTTCTGGCCACTGATATTTGCAGCTCACCTGCCTACAACAAAACGAGGTGGGGGAGAATCTATAGAACTCAACTTCTAGTGACTCAGAGAAATTCAATTAGCGTGTTGAAGGAAACATTTTGCATTTGGAGACTGTCAGTCTTACTGCATAAAATGTGAGCCTCATTTTATCTAGAGAATTAGATTGCTGAAGACAAAATTTAAAATCAACAAGATTAAATAAAGCCCAAGTTAACACCTCCAGGTCTCTTTACTTTGCCATTAAATACCTCTGACATTATTATGAAAAAACAAACTATTCCAAAGTTCTGAGGCATTTGAAAAAGTAGGTAACTTTCTAAAATTTAACGAGTTTAATTCGAGTTAGTTCTCTTTCCCTGAGGCTCTATGCAAGATGAGGTGAGCCTGAAGAAAAAAGTGCAATTTGGCTTCATTACTGCACACGTAATTTTTCACTGTATCCTAAAGAAGACAAATCCTAAAACTGCTAGGAAAACAAAAGATACTAGCAGTTACCACCAGTACCAAACAGAAAAACAAATCCCATCATATAAAAATTGAACCCTAAAAATCAGAGCTAACTGGTAATTCTTTTTTTTTTTTTAAAGATTTTATTTATTTATTTGAGAGAGAGAGAGAATGAGAGAGAGCGAACACATAAGAGGGGGGAGGGTCAGAGGGAGAAGCAGACTCCCCGCTGAGCAGGGAGCCCGATGCGGGACTCGATCCCAGGACTCCAGGATCATGACCTGAGCCGAAGGCAGTCGCTTAACCAACTGAGCCACCCAGGCGCCCCCCCCCTTTTTTTTTTTTTTAAGATTTTATTTATTTTTGATAGAGTGTGTACAAGCAGGGGAAGCAGCAGGCACAGGGAGAGGGAGAAGCAGATACCCTGTGGGGCTTGATCCCAGGACCCCGGGATCATGACCCGAGCTGAAGGCAGACGGTTAACCGTCTGATCCACCCAGGCGCCCCTGTCCTTTCTTCCTTATGGCCACACCAAATGCACACACTTAAAGCCCCCGTGGAGAATTTTTTGAAGTTCTTGAACCTTGTCTTCAGCATATCTTTCCAGGTGAACCAAGAGAAGAATTAAACATTTCAGGGAAAATTTGGTAGAGTTGTAGGACAATCTTTTTTCAAATTCAAAATATGTTTCAGTGACCAAGTCATTTGAGGGATATGCTTTGACTTATTTTTTAGTGGAAAATATAATCTGAGTATCAAGTATATAGAAATACATAGAAAAACATTGAAATAGAACTTCTTTGTGGGTGTGAGTCTACAAATAAATAACAGACTTATTTGGAAAGGAAAACTGGAGATCCTCCTGAGAGATAAGTAGGTAATTAGCAAAGAAGAGAGTGCAGGTTTTAAGATCTATAGAACATGGTGTGTTGGTGAAGGAAAGGACAAGCCATGCAGAGAATTGACCTCTGAGTCTCTCTGATAAAGGCAGGATACCAGTCTGTCATAGCAAAGAGTTTCTGGAAGGAGTTTAACTATTGATATAGCAATGGGTCACTGTTTCTGTATGCCAAAATAAAACATTTACTCCTACAAAATGGCTGGGCAAAAGCATTTGTTCCAAGACGCTCAGTAGTATTAGAAAGAGGGCCAATTCTAGGCCACACCCTGTCAACTTCACATGATGCATGAGTTTTAACATCTTTTCTAGAGAAGGTCTATTCAGGGAGACTAAAAATACAGAAATAAGTTCTTATAAATATGTTCTTGGCATCTGAGTCAAGTTTGGATTTCTATTCTCTTGAATTGTGAATGAGACCAGCCATGGGAATGTATGCATAATGAAGTCATTTAGGAAGGAGGAAAAACAGGAGGTTGGTCTAAGGGGAAAGGAAGCCACTTTGAAAAGGATGACTGAACAGGTCAGTGGTTGGATGGCTCCATTACTAGCCAATTTCTGAATCTACAGAATGTAATGGTTTGATTGGTAATCACTTCTTTCTGTATTATGGAAGCGGGTCAAAGAGGTCACTCTACAAGCGAAAGTATACACAGAAATAAAAATACTACTCAGGGGGCACCTGGGTCGCTCAATGTCCAACTCTTGGTTTCAGCTCAGGTTATGATCTCAGGGTCATGACATCGAGCCCGTGTCAGGCTCTTCTCTCAGCATGGAGTCTGCTTGTCCCTTTCCCTCTGCTCCCCCTGCATCCCCTCGTACACACACTCACTCGCCCGCTGTCTCTCAAATAAATAAAATCTTAAAAAAAAAAAAAAATAATACTCAGAGGATTCATGGACCACAACTGATTTCAGATTCTAAAATAATCTCCCTGCCCCCAATATACATGCAACAGTGTTAGGATTATCTGGGACGATCAAGGAGAATCCAAAGCAACTAACACTTAGGAAGTCCTTAGGTTGTTTATATTTTCTCATTTAACCCTCAGAACATCCTCACAGGGTATATAGCAAAGTTGAGGTGAATGTACTCTACTGATATCTATCAAAACTTCCTTTTCTTTATGTAAATTAAGTATACATATGCAAATTAGCCATACATATACCACATGTTCAAGGTGATATATCAAACACATTAGAGAGGATGTCTTTTGGAAGGGGGAAGGAGTATACATACATATGCTAGCAAAATGCCTTTTTAATTTTAAAAATATTTTAATAAAATCATATTCTTCTAGCAACATGTATAATCACAATCTTTACTACTTTGCAGCCATAGGCAGAACTGAGTTTAGTGGCACTTCCTAGAAATAAATTCTATAGGTGAGCACTAACCAAAAGCTCAAAAGGTTGATCTGTGTAAAGGAACTCTGGCTCTATAACCAAATCCTGGTAATGGAGAAGAAATTGACCAAGGTCATGTAACCTAATCATTAACATATGAAAAATGGATACATAAAATTTCAGTGGCCATTCTCATTCTCTTCATGTCCTCTGCTAAATATCTGCATAATAGGATTGATAGTTGAAAGAGATAAAGGAAAAAATCTTGTCTTGGACTGGAAAATACTGTTTTAGCACCCAGATGTAGAGGATAAAAGAACCTTAAAGCCATTTAGACTCAGATAAGAAGCCTCCCTCAACTAATTCAAATTCAGCATATCTAAAACCTAACGTTTAAAGGCCAATCCTAGGGGTGCCTAGGTGGCTCAGGAGGTTGAACTTCTGACTCCTGATTTTGGTTCAGGTCATGATCTCAGAGTGGGGATCAAGCCCCATGTCAGGCTCCCCTCTGAGCAGGGAGTCAGCTTGAGATTCTCTCTCCCTCCCTCTCCCTTTGCCCCTCCCCCTAGCTCGCACATGCCCACTAGTATCTTTAGTGTTGGTATATTTAGGTAGGACACAAAATCTGAAAGTTCTGTAGAAATACAATTCCCCTAGCCCCCATCCAAGGTTACAAGAGAGACAAAACTTTATCAACTGTCAGTCATACCAGACTGATATTTTGACATCATTTTGCCTGTTGTGCTGAATCCCATCTTTGGATCATAATTCATTCCAGAATTTCTGTAATTTTAAAATGTTCCCATTTCTATCCATTGCCTATATTTCCCTCTATATAATTAGACCTTTGGCTCTCCTATTATTTTCTCTCTCAGACAAATAAACCTAAAAAAAAAAAAAAAAAAGCCAATCCTCACACGTTTTGGGGATATTTTCAAATAGAGGCAAGTTGTGAACACAAGCAAAACACAAGCACACGTTGTGCTCAGACGAGCCTAGGATGGTCTGAACCAGACTTCAAAACTTGGACAAATGTTGTACATCTTACTGGAGCATCTTGTGATATTTGTTTTGGTTTGGGAATGGGAGTAACCTGGTAATATATTAATATATCTATTTATAGCTATTGTGTGTGTTTTTTTTTAAGATTTTATTTATTTATTTGGCAGAGAGAGACACAGCAAGAGAGGGAACACAAGCAGGGGGAGTGGGAGAGGGAGAAGCAGGCTCCCCGCAGAGCAGGGAGCCTGATGTGGGACTCGATCCCAGGACCCTGGGATCATGACCTGAGCCGAAGGCAGTCACTTAACCCACTGAGCCACCCAGGCACCCTACAGCTATTGTTTATGGAACATTTACCAAATACCAGGGCAGTGAATAAGTATTTTACAAGCATTATCTCTTAATTATCATAATAACCCTATCAAGTACAGCCCAATAGAATTTTCATTTCATAGATAAGAAAACTGGCAGTCTTGAGAGGTTCAGAAACTTATACAAAGGCATTTGGCTAAAAAGTGTTAGTTCTAGGAAAGCAAGCCATGTTCTGAATCATTAAGATCTACTGAAAGTTCCCAGATCTATGTACAAGAATAGAATACACAACAATTTTAAATCGAATTTGGAGACTTCACAGAAACATCTAGTTAAATTAAGGGTCACACCACCCTTCACTCTCTAACCTATACGTGTGTCAAAGAAATTTGATGTGCGTTGCCAAAATCATTCTCTTGAATAGAACACAGTCTAAGTTAAACTCTGTGAACATTTATTAGGGTCCTACTACATTCAAAGCACTTTGCGTTGGATTCTTGGTTATAAACTTCTATAAGTCAGGTCCCTGATTTCAAGCATTTATGCTGATGTAGTAACCTACAAAGTTTACTAACCCATTTTTATTTACAAACACATCCTTATCAAGTATTATGGTCACTTTAAGATAAACAGACCCAGTTAAGGGTTCCTCCCTTCTTGAAGTATAAATATATTTGCAATGTATTTTATACGAAACTGAAGTTCAGCCATAGCATATTTCTTTGTCAAGGTCTCCACACGAAAGGCCAAATTGAAATAAATTACAAATGTAAAAGAAAAATAACTTAATAGGAGCGCCAAAGGGTCTAATTATATAGAGGGAAATATAGGCAATGGATAGAAATGGGAACATTTTAAAATTACAGAAATTCTGGAATGAATTACGATCCAAAGATGGGATTCAGCACAATAGGCAAAATGATGTCAAAATATCAGTCTGGTATGACTGACAGTTGATAAAGTTTTGTCTCTCTTGTAACCTTGCATGGGGACTAGGGGAATTGTATTTCTACAAAGCTTTCAGATTGTGTCCTACCTAAATATACCAACACTAAAGATACTAACACTCCTCTTTAAATAGAATGCATTCTTCTGTTACTCACATTCGTGACTGGACTAGAGTACATTCTTTGGTTGCCAAAGCTTGAGACAAGTTATATAAACTTGTTATTGGAGCATTCTAGGAAATATACAACCACAGGCCTGGAGGAAGTTGCAGAGTAGACTTTGCTTTCATACAACTGCTATTTACTGACACCCACCAGGGCCAAATTGAAGTTCACACTTTATGAGTCATTGGTTCCACATCTTTGGAAGCATGGTGTATGAAGAATTCTTTTCAAACTGTGGATTGCTTCCTCAGCTTCTGAACATCTGTGTTGCTCTGTTCCCGTGACCATTTTTATTTATTTATTTTTTGACAACTGAAGATTAATTCAAATAAAGGCAATTCATCATGCTCAGTTTTCTCCACATTTCTTCCATTGGTGAAGGAAGTATTGCCAGGTAAGTCATGTGGTCTCACAACCACTGAACCTAGGTAAGAGGAGGTACGTCTGTCATTCCTTGGAAACAGATGTAAGGGTAAAAGGAGAGAACTTGCTTGGTTCACCTTGTTTGCTGTACATTTTTGGATCACTTCATTTCCTCTGCCTTTTAAATCTTAACATTTACCCTAGACACCAATAAAACAAAATGACCTCCCCACCCCACTGAAAGGAACAGCACTCACACTCAGTTTTGAAGTCCAGTCCAGACCTTCCCAGCTCCCGGGAGTGCTGTGTGCGCACCTGCGCATATGTGTGCGTGCATGCATGCATGTGCTCACCTGCTTTCATATTTCACAGCTTGCCTACATCTACAAAAAAAGTTCAAAAACCACATGTGAGGAATTGGCTTTTAAGTTTTGCTAGCTGTCACCTATGTGAAAATGCTGTGACAGTATTCTGCACGTGCCAAGTGCCATTAACCTTTCCTGCTGAAGGAATTCTGACCCCTCACCGAACATACCCCCCACCCCCCAGCTCTCCGCTGTCAACAGGATTTCCATTCGTAGCCCAGAAGGGCAGAGGCTGGTCCAGATCAAGGATGTGAGCTCGTGCAACTCTGAGCATGTTCCCAAAACTGATCAAAGGCAGATACATACACACACACAGTGACTCACAGGATACATTTTTCATCAAAAGTAAATTCAAGGAATATATCAGTGGATACTGGTTATAAATCATTTACCCCGAAAAACAGAAAATGGAGGCCAAATAAAAAAATTTTTTAGGGCGCCTGGGTGGCTCAGTCGGTTAAGCAACTGCCTTCGGCTCAGGTCATGATCCTGGAGTCTCTGGATCGAGTCCCGCATCGGGCTCCCTGCTCGGCGGGGAGTCTGCTTCTCCCTCTGACCCTCCCCCCTCTCATGTGCTCTCTCTCTCTCATTCTGTCTCAAATAAATAAAAAAAAAATAAAATCTAAAAAAAAAAAAATTTTAATGCCACCTCACAAAAAATCAAATTAAAGTTAACATGGACAACAGAAACTTCTTCATACAGTTGACCCTGTTCTTGAATCATATGCACAAGATGGTTTTCCAGGGATCATAGTTCAGAAACAACAAAGGCCTTGTACCGGCACAGGGTGATAAAGGGTCTCCTCCACGCTTGTTTGGGGAAAGTACTCTTTCCTTCTGTTAAAATTTTTTATGGTCTTTCATTGAGGAATTTAATGTTGCATGTATTTCTACAGGATGTCATTTTTTTCCCGAGGTGATCAAAGCAGTCACCTGTAATGAAGAGTGACACAGGCAGCCCCTCCCGCTGATACAGAAATTAACCAGAAGAGGATACAAAAATGAAAGTATGGTGCTTGAGAAACACATCTGTGAGTATGCTACCAAGGTAGCATGGAGAGGATCAGGAAAAAAACCAAAGGAAGAGAGGCAGTGCCGCACTTTCATTAGCCTCCTTAAAGACCGAGATCTACTCTGCACCCTACCTTCACTTTCACGAACACTTTCAGCATATCATGTAAAGCCACGTTTTATATTCCACGGAAAACAAAAATCTTGAGTGAAATGAAATACTGCTTGCTGTAACACACCATCACCCAGCTAGGGAGTACAGAGTAATTCACAGAACTGCTACATAGTAAGCTAACTGCTATAAGCACAATGAAGCGCAAAGTCTCCATTTAGCTATGTTCTGAAAGAATGTAACCAATGTAATGTTACTCATCAAAGGACCACGGGGGAACAAAGCCCACAAAGACCACCCATCTTGGCAGGCAGCATCTGGGATGGGTCAGAAGTGTATACAAGTGAGAAAGAATTGGCTGTTGCAATTATGTGAAGAAGAAGAAGGAATCTCTCCTAATAGCTTCTTTTGTTATATATTGCTTTGTGGAAGCCACCTAGATATACCAAGATGACTGAAACCACAGAATTCTTATTTCTCATCCCCTTCTGATAAAATCTAAGAACAAGGGTTAGCAGTAATCGACTTTCAAAATAAGAACAGCAGTTGGCCTGATACTCAGCCACAGACTGGGCTGGCTCCTATGCTGTGTGATAGATATTAGGAAATACTGTTAACATCAATTGTACCTCAACAAAGGGATGAAAGACACCTTAGAAAAAAGCGGCAAAGGGAAAAATAAGGAAAAGCTAGGTATTTCAAAGGTTTATATTTTGCTTACAGTGAAGAAGGAATTATAAAATAGTCTATTAATAAATACTGATAGTGATAACAATTGAAAAATGTAGCCAACTCAAGGATAAGGACGATAGTTTTTTTTTTTTTTAAGTCTTCAGATATAGGATCTACAAAGGAAAAAAAAATGGTATACCCAAGAAGAAAATGGTAAAAATAAGAGCTACAAAGACAACAAAATTAAGATAAAAAAGCTTAATGGAAGAGGAGAAGAATTTACAACAGCTGTAACAAGGGTTAATTTTTTTTTTAAGTTTTATTTTTTTAAAGATTTTATTTATTCATTTGACAGAGAGAGAGAGACAGCGAGAGAGGGAACACAAGCAGGGGGAGTGGGAGAGGGAGAAGCGGGCTTCCTGCCGAGCAGGGAGCCCAATGCGGGGCTCGATCCCAGAACCCTGGGATCATGACCTGAGCCGAAGGCAGATGCTTAACGACTGAGCCACCCAGGTGCCCCAACAAGGGTTAATTTCTAAGTAAAATAAAAAATGTTTAAAAATGTTTTTTAAAATTAAGACATTTAAAGCATTTTTTAAGTAAGGCCACCCTCAAAACCCCAATGGATAACTGGATGAGAGATTCAGAAATTTAATTAAAGAGGGAATGTAGAAAGTAAAAACCACCAACAACAAAAAACCCGAACACAGAAACACTGCTAATAATTTTTTTTTAAAGATTTTATTTATTTATTTGACAGAGAGAGACACAGAGAGAGAGGGAACACAAGCAGGGGGAGTGGGAGAAGCAGGCTTTTCACAGAGCAGGGAGCCCCATGCAGGGCTCAATCCCAGGACCCTGGGATAATGACCTGAGCCGAAGATAGACGCTTAATGACTGGGCCACCCAGGTGCCCCAGAAACATTGCTAATAATTAAAGAAATACAAATGAAAGGAATTACATCAGCATATATTCCAGAAAAACTTTTTTTTTTTTAAATAATAAAAGTCCTGGGATTTGGACTGGGAAAAATAATCCATTCATTACTGACATTAAAAATAGCACATATATGGAGAGAGGTTTAGCAGTGAGAAAACAACACATATGTTTGGTGATTCCACTGTTGTAAATTTATCTATGGATATAATTTTTTAAATGTGTATAATGCTTACAATAAAAACTAACTATAAACAATTTAAATGCCCTCTAATAGGGGAGCCAAGTTTAATGGAGTGTATTGATGTAACTGAATCTGCCATCACTAAAAGGATAAATCTGATACAGAAATGCGTATTCTCTTAAAATCATTAAGAGAAACATAGAACTATATATGTAAATATACATATATATGAATACATATGATGAAGTACATATAATTACTTTTAATTATGAACACTGAATATCATACTGCCACTAAAAAGGTAAGTTAATATAGAGAAGTATATATAAAATATTGAGGAAAACGGATACATACATATATACATTTACATAGGCATACATCTATTCCAATGATATAAATATGTGCAAGTGTGAAATAAAATTCAGAAGATAGCACAAAAATGAAATGATTTTGAGGTATTTGAGATTTTTATTATGCATGAATATTTTTCTAATTACAATTTTTTCCCTTTTAAATTTTTCCCTAATTTTATAAAGTAGATTTGAGAGGAAACTACTCTTAAAACCTGGAGAAAGGTACTTTCCAGCTGACATATTCGAGATTATAAGAAACCCAAAAGAAATTATGAGTTTACAGACCCAGATTTCTCAGAAAGGGAATTAGATGAGTTTATAACTTTACTAAAGGTCACTGGTATTTGATCTGTGTAAGAATCCTTCTCCTTGGGGCACCTGGGTGGTTCAGTCAGTTAAGCGGCTGCCTTCAGCTGGGGTTGTGATCCCAGGGTCCTGGGATTGAGCCCCACATCAGGCTCCCTGCTCAGAGGGGAGCCTGCTTCTCCCTCTCCCACTCCCCCTGCTTGTGCTTGCTCTCTCCCCATCCCTCTGTCAAAAAAAAAAAAAAAAAGGATCCCTCTCCTTGAGAAAATATTCAAGAAAAAAGCCTCAGTCTTTACAATTTTCCTTTCTCTTTAGAAATATGGGACTCTAAAATTGGTGAGTGTAGCACTTAACTGGTGGTATGCAGAAGTAATATCTACCCAAAGAGACATTTGTTCTGACGGGCAATGAGCAAAATTATGTGTGTACAATACATAATTACATAGATACATAAATATACATACTATACATACACACAAATTACACATTCATACACACACGTTCAGAGAGTGACAATCTTTTAAGTTACATAAGCATTGGTAGATAACTGAGTGTGTCTTAGGAAGAGCTTTCCTAAAAGCAGCAGAGCCCCAAGTTCATTCCTCTTCGTGCTCTAGCCACACTGGCTATGTATGGGTTGGTTTCTTGACCATTTGAACATACTTTGCCTTAGGATCTTTGACCTTGCTGTTTTTTCCCACCTAAAACACAATTTTCCCATATATTCATAGGCTTAGTCAGAGGTTATAAGCAAAATATTCAACAACTGGGACACTTTTGTGAAGCAAACAATTAGTCCTGACATTTGACCATTTGACTGAAGGATGCTGGATATAGAATTCATAAGGCTGTACATGGGTCTCCCCACTGGGTACAGACCTGGTGCTTCCTTCAGATCTGGGCTCAAATGTTACCTCTTCAAGGAGGTATTCTCTGACACTCCTATCTAAAATAGCATGCCTAGGGATGCCTGACTGGCTCAGTTGGTCGGGCAGCTGCCTTCGGCTCGTGTCATGATCCCAGGGTCCTGGGATCGAGCCCCGCATCAAGATCCCTGCTCAGCGGGAAGCCTGCTTCTCCCTCTCCCACTCCCCCTGCTTGTGTTCCCTCTCTTGCTGCATCTCTGTCAAATAAATAAAGAAAATCTTAAAAAAATAAATAAATAAATAAATCAAAGAGCATGCCTGTCATTATCTCATGACTTTTTTTTTTTTTTTGGCCTGTAGCATTTATTATTACCTGACCACACATTACATATTTATCGGTCAAACTTTTTATTCCTTCCTAGCATGTAAGTTCCAATAGCAGAGACCTTGCCCACTCCTTCCAAGGTTGCCTCTGACCTCCACTTGCTAAATCTAATGGTCCCTGGTCAGAATTGGTCTGAATTCTTATTTTTGACTTATCATTGGCAGTCACTCACTCTTGTTTGAACCCTTTTCCCCCTAAGTTCTAGAACATCAAAAAAAAAGAGTGCCTAATTTTCCTTCTGTTTTCCTGGATGTTCCTCCATCTCCCTGACCTCTAAGGATTGGCTAGAATGCTCCTGGGCTCCATCCCTTGGGGTTCTCAGCTACAGTCACAGCTCTAAAGAACACCTATATGCTGATGACTCCCAAATTCCTATCTTCAGCCTGAACCTCTCTCCTGAGCTCAGACTCATTTACCCAATTACATGTTAAGACATCCAAGGGAGATGTCACAGGCAGGCATCTCAAATTTAACTTGTCTCGGACACACTCCTTGCTCACCACACCCCTCTCCCCCAAACATGCCCCCCCCCCAATACTCTCTAGCTCAGTAAATATTCATTTTCCCAGTTGGTGACCAAACACCTTAATCTCATCTTTGATGCTACTCTTTTCCTCATGCCCCACATCCGGTCTGTTAACAAAATGTGTTGCTTCATCCTTCAAACCATATCTGGAATCTTATCACTTCTCACCAGTCTGGTCTGAACCATCAACATCCCTTACATGGATTACTGTAAAAGCCTCTTAACCGCTCTCTCTGCTTCTTTCCTGGCTCTTTTCAATTTATAACAGCACCAGAGTCAGGATGATCTCATTAAATGTAAGTCAGATCATGTCATTTCCTTACTCAAAAACCTCCAAGGGCTTCCATGTCACCTAGTATCCTTATTATGACCAGAAGGCTCATTATGACCTGGCCCCTTGTAACCTCTCTAACCTTATGTGTCATACCTCTCTCCTTTCCTTCATGCTACTCCAGCCACACTGGGCTCCCCTCTCTGCCTCAAACAAGTCAGAAATGCTGCTGCCTCAGGGCCTTTATACTTCTTTCTTCTGCCCGGAATGCTGTTTCCCAAATATGCACCTGGATGGCTCCCTTCCATTAGCCGAAGTCACTTCCTTATTAAAGTCTTACCCAGCCAGTCTATTTAAAATTTACTTTTCTAGACTAGTTTGCTTACATAACATTGACTTTGGTAACATTTCCAGTGCTCCTAGATTAATACAGCATTTTAATGGGAGGAGATGAGGTTTGAGGAAAGCACGGTCCCCATCACGGGAGCCCTGGTGAGCCAACCAAAGTTGGAAGGTGAGGAAGAGCCAGCAAGGGCTGTTAAGTAGGGACATGATACATCATCATTATGTTTTAAAAATGATTACTTTGGTATACTGATTCTCCTTTTAAACAAAGCATAGGAAATATCAAACTATGGCATGATAAAGAGACTGATGATATTTTCTTAGAGATTTTAAGCAAACCTAAAATTTTCTTTGTCAAATTGCTTCTATTTCTACTTATTACTCTGTGACAACTTTACACGTCAGTGGCTATGTTCAATGAGTCTACTTCATAGGGACCAATTAACTCTAACTCTTGAACTACGTAGGATTTCACAATAACTTTTCCCCATGATGCTCAAAATTGCAAATATTTATTTGAGTAATCAGAAATCCCCAAATGAAGCAAGGTTTTGCATTAACAGGAAAACCTTTAAATATTAAGCAGCACAATAAAATTATAAGTGACATGGGCCCAACTGTGGCCATGCTGAGAGCGAGTCTATTTCCCTCCTAAAGGAACAGATTTACGCAACTCCAGCAAATTGTTGCCAGACTTTTCTATTTTTCAAGAAAAGCCAAAATTTAGATGTTTGTATGAAATCTCCCAAGTTCTGAACTATTGAAATGAAATCAAATCTTTCCACAATTGCATTAGACCCCAGCTGTGCCAATTTTCACCATGTGTTGATGGTTTTGGAGTTCAGGCTACCCTATCAGCCATTTACTTACTTGCTTAGCCTCTCTATGCCTGCCTCAGTTTCCTTAACTGTAAAAATCAGACAGTAACAATACCCAATAGGGTTATAGGTAGGTATGTCATGACCTAGTACGTGTCATATAGTAAGTGCTCAAAAAAGCACTTATTATTCTCGTGATCAGTTTTCCACTGAAAATAAACACTTAGATTCTTCCCACTTAAAACTACTGAAGTTTCTGAGTCTACCATTTCCTAATTGGTGCTCAATGGAGATCATGATTCTGAAAGCTATACAAATAGACGAGGAAAAAGAAGCAGGGCATATGCCCTTGTCAGTAAAACTAGAATGAGGAACCAGAGTAAATGTACAGGGTAAAAGTCAACTTAAGGACATGCACCCCAAATCCTAAAATGAGCAAATGGGTATTAGCAAAATCCTAGGTAAAGCTGAGAACCTTAAGGCAAGGGGGCTATGTGAGGTGATAGATTCTAAGGCAGGGCAAGGTGTGACTCTACTGCAATTAAAATAAAACAAAACAAAAAACAAGGCAGGGCAGGATATGGGATGAGGCCCCACTGAGTAGTTTCCTCAGGAAAATGAACATTTAGACAGGTTTCAAAACAGGACATGAGAGGATATTTAAATTGGTAACTATATGGGAAAGAAAACTGATCAGGAAGTTTAGAAAGATACCATGGAAGTCATCCAAATGTTCGTGAAGCCCACATGTTAGATACGTTTTCCTGGCTGGAGTAGAGCTCTGGAAAGGGAAGGGCCTGGGGCATTTGGTTATGAGGGGTGGTCACAAGATGGGAGATTAAATCTGTCAACAGTGATAAAAACGGAAAAGAAAATGAGATAAGTAATCCAGCCTCATTTCCTGTGCTAACACTGCCTCTTCAAAATACTCTCTCCAAAGGATGATCTGTTTAAAATGTCCCTTTAGGGGTGCCTGGGCGGCTCAGTCGGTTAAGCGCCTGCCTTCCGCACAGATCATGATCTCGGGGTCCTGGAATGGAGCCCTCCATCTGGCTCCCTGCTCAGTGGGGAGTCTGTTCTCCCTCTGCCCCACCCCCCCCTGCTCGTGCTTACTGTCTCTCTCCAATAAATAAACTCTTTAAAAATAAAAAATGTCCCATTAACATCATACTGAAAGCCAGATTTCACCAGGGAGTATAAAAACTCTGTGCACTTGGTCTGTGAGCCAAATGGAGATGTCCTATGTTTATCTATACGTTTTGTCTTTACTCCTTTCAGAAATCGCACATTTGCTGTAAAACTACATAATAACGTTTAAGGGAAATATTTCAAATGAACAAAATTACTTTTAATTCCCAAAGCTAACACAATTCTTTTCATTTCTATATCTTCTTGTCTAATCTGTGTCCATAAGTCTACAGATCTGTCAAGTTATCATCACTGTGTATATTCAATCCCATTACCTGTTTTGTTAACTTACCATGAGCACTTACCAATTGTCCCCTAAGTTTCTACAATCATTATGACTGAAATGTCTGCATAATAGTTCAATCAAGTTGATACCCTCTAATTTAAGAAAATATCAGGCATTTAAATGATGTCCACTCTTTTCTATCACAGAAAATGCTACAATATGCATCATTTTGCACAAAGGTTTTTATTTTTTTAATTTTTTTTGTTTTTACTGCTGTTGGACAATTTCCTCAGGATAAATTCAAAAGAGTAGAATGACTGGGCCAAAAGGTACATACACTTTTATTTTCCTTTAATCTACATATATTAGGATGAGCATGATGGATCAACAAGCTATGATAAAGCATCGTGAACTTTGGATGCATAACCAAAGACATTTAACCTGGAGCGTGATTTATACCACCTTATACTTCAGGTCTGAAGATGCTCCATGACCTCATAAAGGTCTGAACATACTAGAAACTGGATGTTTAACAGAGTACAACCAAATGTCAAGATATGTCTTTTTCCCCCCTAACTCTCCCTACAAAGTTAATGTGCTGAGAGTAAAGACATAAGCAACCACCTTCTCTCTTTGGATAAACTGCCCAGGAGAGATGTGATAGTGAATCTGCAAGCCTCAAAATCTAATAAACAAGAATTATCCAATACTGAGAAATATGAGTAAGGCATAGCTCTGAACTATATTAGGCACTAATACAATAAAAGGACAAGGTGAGTGAGTGCACAGATTGAATTGAAACCATAAATCATTCAGAGCACCAGAAAAACTATTAAAGCAAATGTGATAATGAAGAATAAAATCAAGGTTAAAAACCCTGTGCCATTTTATAAAACACTATTACTTTAAAATACAGGTGAAAAAGAAATGTCAGTGATACTATTATTGAAGAGCACAATTAACGTCAAACAACTTTGGTCCTGGTTTTTAGTTGAGCAATTGGTAATAAGTGGTTTGGAAGGAGTAGTGGCGTGTTGTAATAAAAATGGAGGGCCTTAGGAATAATTAATTACTAAACCTAGCTTTATGCAGGCAGTGTGAAATGAAGACTGGTTAGTTTTCTGGTTAATCTCATCAGGGTTAAAGAACCAATTCTGGGAGTTTGTCAACATTCATTTGACCATCCGGGATAATAAAATACTCAGGTAACACAATCAGCTGTGGTCAGGACACATTTCTTGGTTTTATCTCAAACTACTTTCAAGGGAAGTTATCATCAAAGGTTATATAATGTTATACAATTCTACTTCCAGGAGAAGGGTGGGTTAGATGTGCTGAAGGGTCCCCTCAAATATAGGACAACTAGCATTTAAATGTTTCGTAGCAGCTCTGAACTCATTGTAAATAAGAGAAATTTCCAAGGTGAAAATAAACAAAAGCTATCTAGGGGCCTGAAAAAGTAGTGTTTTCTTGAGAGCAAATGCTAATGTCAGTGCTATGGTAGGAGACTGGGATATTAGGTAGCACCAATGTGACCGAGGTAAGCCAGAGAGTCCTTGATGAGCCTGAGATGCTGAGGAGGAGCTAGAGTGGTCTTAAGTCAGAAGTCTGATGACAAAGGCAAACAGTCTTTGGAGAAAAGTAACCTTAACTTAGACCTAGTTTTTCAGTTTAACATCAACTAAATCTGAACTCCATCATAGCAAGAGTCAGCAGAAATAACAAACAACTGAGTTAGACAACAAGGACCTTATATACTGGGATAAAACATAGCTATGGAAGGCTTAAGAACATTTTAAAAATTACATCATGGGCGCCTGGGTGGCTCAGTTGGTTAAGCGACTGCCTTCGGCTCAGGTCGTGATCCTGGAGTCCCTGGATCGAGTCCCGCAATGGGCTCCCTGCTCGGCGGGGAGCCTGCTTCTCCCTCTGACCCTCCCCCCTCTCATGTGCTCTCTCTCTCTCATTCTCTCTGTCTCAAATAAATAAATAGAATCTTTAAAAAAAAAATACATCATAAAAATAAGCAATAGGAAGTAATAAAAAATGATTAGGAGATTGAAAAACGGAATCTTTGGAAAAAAGATAACTACTGAAATAAAAATATTCTGTTCATGGTTTAATCCAGGGTACAATAGGAAAATACTCATCACCATTTACAATCTGGGCCCAACATATCCTTTCATTGTATTTTTAAGTCACTTTAGTAAATAATCTACAGAAAAGAGATAACAGTATTCAATACACCCATATGATAGTTTCAGAGAGAATATTTTACACTATTAAAAATTAGTAAATTTTGTTTATCAAAAGACCTCTTAGAAATAATGAGTCATGAGGTATCAATTCTTAAATATAGTTAAAATTGCCCATAAAAGAAACGCAAATGCTAAAACTGGGTACAATGGGCACTGAGGATTAAGTAACCATTTAAAAACAGCTGAAGACAGAATTAAACAGAATGATGAATCAGAAGAAATTACCCACAATGTAGCACACAGACCTGGAGACAGAAATATGCAGAAGAGGCACAGAGATACGGAGGACAGAGAATGAGACGGTCTAACATATAAGGAGAGTCTCAAAGGAGAAACTAAATAGTCAAATCACTATGTTGTACATGTGAAACTAATGTAATATTGTATGTTGACTATATTTCAATTAAAAAATAAATATTTTTTTAATGAGCACCTGGGTGGCTCAGTCGGTTAAGCGACAGACTCTTGATTTCAAGCTCAGGTCATGATCTCAAGGTCGTGAAATCGAGCCCCACATCAAGCTCCATGCTGGGCGTGGAACCTGCTTAAGATTCTCTCTCTCCCTCTCCCTCTGTCCCCCAACCCCCGCTCATGCTCTCTCAAAAAAAAATTTTTTTTTAATTTTAAAAAAGGAGAAACTAGACTGAAGAGATGCAATAGTTCAAGGTCTGAGGATTTTCTATAACTGATTAAAAAAAACCAAATACAGGAAGTACACTTTTTTAAATGACCCAAGAATTCACACTTCAAAAACTGTTTTACTCATGTACCCCATGCACAGATGCACATTTTAAAGAAAACATTGCATCTTAGGTCAGCAGTTATTGAATGCCTATGTGTCAGGAACTGGTCCAGCACTAACTTACCAGAGCAGTGCATTATAATTAAGGTGTTCCTCTCTTTATACAATGTAATTGTTGACCAGAAATTCTGCATAAATTATTTTTATTGAGTCCTACTTCAGAGGTAGTGTAGTATATGTTGCTATTTTGAAATATCCTATTACATAGCTCTTGATAGAGAGGGGACTCTTTCTATAAAACAAATACTAAGAAACTATAATTATTCACATACATTTTCTAGAAACAAGATTTAAATACCTATCTGTGAAAGTAGCTATTTTTATAATTGTTGCTAACATAGACCTCAAAATAATACCTGAACACCTGCCCAGGTCCTTAAAATAGAAGGGTGTGGGCTGGCAAGAGGGAGATGGCTGAGCAGTCAGCACTGATAATCTTTGCCAGATCTTCCAAGGTCTTTTTATACTTCAAAGAGTCTTAGGTTGCTCCTCTTTCCTGTTCTCTGAGACTTTTGTAGCACATTTTAAAAACATGCAACAGAATGAGGAACAAACAACCTTTGTATTCCTTTTCTCCCCTATAAGGAATCCACAGCTTTTTCCTTAGGATAGCCAGAAAAAAGCCTCTCATTCTCCTCAGCCTCCCCCATTTTGCCCATCAGAGATCCCAGGGCTCAGGATGAGGGTGGAGAACCAGGGCTTCTTAGGGCTTCTTGGCCTGCCTTCCCCTTACTCCTCACATATCCCTGCATGCCTTCGATGATCATACTACACAGGGTTTGAGGAAAGAAGAAAATCTACCTACAAAAAATCCATAACTGGATTTGTAAAGAATTATGCATGATTCACAATAGTGTAATTGCTTCAAAATGAAGGGTTGAGCTCAACTTGACTATTCAAATATGAGCTGTGTGCTCTCGGGAAAGTTATTTAACCTGTTTCAGTTCCCTTATCTATAAAATGAGAATAAAAATAGTACCTATCACATAGGGGTTTTGTGAAGTGTAAAGGATACACCTTTAGGGTCCACTGTATCCAATTTTAGCTTTTGAGATTAATTTTTAAATAGTATTTAGTGCCTACATATGCTAGGCAATCAAATGTTATTTTTTAAATGTATTTATATAATTATAAGAAATATTTTACCTAAACTTATCTGTATAATTATGTATTATAATTTTCAAATAATTGAGATAGTCTGGAAGGATAGAACTGAAGAGGTTCACAGTGGTTACTTCTGAGTTTAGGCTTGATTCCTTCCTTCCATTATTTATCTAAATGGGTTTTACTTGTCTACAATTAATATGTATTACCAATATACTTACAAAAAGAAAAAATCATTCAAAACCATAAATAATTAAAACATTTTAGTCTTCCCTAACTATAAAGATGTTGAAAAAATACTTCATCTCTTTATGTGATTAACCTATCTTAACTTTCATAAACATTTTTATCTTTCTGAGATACTCTATGAAAAGTTATCCTCTTGAAAAACACTATTATTACAAAAAGACAATATAATTTCTTTGGTTAACGTGTGTTTGCTCATATCAACACAAAAGTTTCCAAAATCCTTCTTGGCTTTAAAGAAACGGTAATTTAATTATATTCCTTAACTTTCAATACATCTGATGGTGTTGTAGTTATGTTATCAGAACATTAACATCAAAAAAGTACATTGTGTGGCAATGTGAAATTTGCAGGGGTTTTTTTTAAGATATTATTTATTTGAGATAGAGAGCTACTGCACAAGCCGGGGGGGAGGGGCAGAGGGAGAGGGACAAGCCGACTCCAAGCTGAGCAGGGACCCCAATGTGGGGCTTGATCCCAGGACTCTGGGATCATGACCTGAGCTGAAGGCAGATGCTTAACCGACTGAGCCACCCAGGCACCCCTGAGTTTAATTCTATACATGAAAGAAACCAACATATCACAACCACTGATGTGATCAGGCAAGGGGTGGAGGAAAAAGTCCTGTTAGATGCTCTGAGAGCTAAAGTGGGTTAATTTGAAAATAGGAGATTAGCTATCTCAACCATTCTGATTCCTCAGTTGGGTGTTTCTAGTCATTCATACATGACAATGGTGCAGAAGCAACTAATTATAGTTGCTAATCAAGAGTAACAAGGGGACAGATGATTGAAAACAGGAAATTACCAAAGAATCACGCTTTTTGGTTTTAAAGATTTGTTTTATTTATTTGAGAGAGAGACAGCATGAGTGGGGGTTGTGGTGGGGAAGAGCAGAGGGAGAAGCAGACTTCCCCCTGAGCAGGGAGCCCTACATGGGGCTCAATCCTAGGACTCCAGGATCATGACCTGAGCCGAAGGCAGAAGCTTAACCGACTGAGCCACCCAGGCACCCCTCTTTTTGGTTTTAGAATGAAGCTGTGATTTTATTTTCATAATTCTGGGAACAAGCAGCTCAGCAATGTACAGAGAAACTGAAAGAAGTTGGTGAGTATTCAATTTCTTCTTTTAAAACCATTAAGCAAATAATTCACGTTAAGGTAATTAAGAACATCACAGTTTATTTGCTTTCTATGTATGAGCTTTGATCATCAGAAAAGAACTCTAAAGAATGGTCTGCTTGATCAATAGGTCTCTGGTCCTTTAAAACACAGTACGTGGGCGCCTGGGTGGCTCAGTTGGTTAAGCGACTGCCTTCGGCTCAGGTCATGATCCTGGAGTCCCGGGATCGAGTCCCGCATTGGGCTCCCTGCTCGGCGGGGAGCCTGCTTCTCCCTCTGACCCTGCCCCCTCTCATGTACTCTCTCTCATTCTCACTCTCTCAAATGAATGAATAAATTAAAAAAAAAAAAAAAAAACACCACAGTACGTGCCACACAAGTCCTGCTGGATTGTTGGTGAGCGCTGCAGCAGCGTCCCCACCTCTGCCCTTCAGACACATCCTTTCCTGCCCACCTGCCCCGCTGGCCTCCCTGTGACTTCACTGGGTCCTGAAGAAACACCTCTACTACATGCATCAGCAGTCCCTTTGCCAGAGCCCCCGTATGCTGGTAGCCGCCCTCCTCTGCTTCCCATACGGCAGGCAAACCTGGGCAAGAGCTCGACACTCCACACTCTTGACATCCTGCGCCACCCAAAGAACCCAAACCCTTTTTCTCTGCAAAGGGTGAGAGTGAAGTCTAAACTTCACTATGTAGGACACAACTCCATAGGATTTTCTTGTGATTAAACACAACATCACTTGCCCTTTGATAAAATTGTAATAAACAATAGGATGTCACTCTGGCTGTGATCCCATGAGCTACCCAATAAAACAAATCTGTGCACAAAATAGAGTATATATTATTAATAAGCTGTCTACACAATTTGTATTCTGATCTTGATGTACTAAATAGATGTATTCCAATTAAGATGACTACCTTTCATTTTTCTCCATATAGAGGAGATGTATTCCCAATGGAAACCTTAAATTACAGGCTTATTATAAAATTACTACATACTCATTGTAAAGGTTAGGGAAATACACAAAGGAGGAAGAAAGGTAGAATTGGAGGAAGAAGGGGAGGTAGGGGGAGGAGACCCTGAATCTCACCATCCAGGGAACAATACTGTGAATATTTTGGTGGCTTTTTCAAATTGAGAATATACCCTCTGATTTTTTGTCTGCCCTTTCCCACAGAATATATCGCAAACATATTTCACTCAATACATAATCACCGGCATCATGTTTGCCAGCTGCACAGTACTCCATTCTGTTGGGCAGTTCCATTCCGTGGGATGAAGGGCAAGGGTCTGGACTCACATTGTCCTGTGTCCCAATCCAGCCTCCACTGGTTACTAGTAATGTTACTAAATGGTCCTATGCCTCAATGTCCTCATCCTTAAAGTGGGGGAAAAAACAAGCAACTACACTGCACAGGACTGTGGTGAAGATTAAATACAATGCTGTAGACAACTTATTTAGCACGGTGTCTGGGGTAGAGTAACATACTGAATAAACGTTGACCAGTAGGTTTTCCCAGCTGCTACAGTCACCTGCACAGCTAGACTGTGAGAGCGTCTGGAAGGCAGCAATTGTGTCTTTACGGACTTTGAGAGTGTAAATGACTGAATGAAGGGCGGGCTGGCTGGCGCATGTGTTAACTGGCAGGAGCCCAGGGAGGTTTTAGACAACAAAAGGATGTCATTAAACATCTGGAGACTATGATCTAGCTCCCCGCAGAACCCAGTGAGTCTGATCACATAGGTCTCTTTACAAAGCTCTGAGAGCAACAAGAGATACTCTATTCCAACCCTGCATCACGTGGTTGGTTCTTCCGTTCTAAACCCACATCATCTTCCTTTCACTGGAGAGCCTGTTCTGAGGCCCCTGTCCCTTCTTGGTGGTCCCCTGGCTCCCTGGAATCTTCTTGGCCACGAACAACACAGCTGGGGCACATACATTTAGCCAGATCTTTAATTCCTTAGCCTCCTCACCGATCTCCTCTGATCCTTTGATCCTTTCTAGATACAAATTTCAATGATTGGGGTTTTGCATCATTTCTACAAAGTCTAAATTTAAAAAAACATTGTTGACTGGTCAAGCATCAAATGGAAATTTCTCTTGCTGATTTGTTTTCAACAATTGAGTCATATAGTTTTTTAATCTAGCAAAACATGTGCTTTCACCAGAAGTTTAATGGTTTTACCCCAAGGCCCAATTTTCCTGCATTTCTCTAGAACTCATTCCAGTTGCAATTTTGTTTTTTGCAATACCTTTTTTCTAACATTATGAAAGTGTTTATTGAATGCCATCTATTATTAAGAATTCTCATTGAGGGGTGCCTGGATGGTTCAGTCAGTTAAGAATGTGACTCCTGATCTCAACTCAGGTCTTGATCTCAGCGTCGTGAGTGCAAGCCCCATATTGGGCTCCACATTGGGCATGGAGCCTACTTAAAAATAAAAAAAATTAAAAAAAAAAGAATTCTGGTTGAAATTTTAGCTTCAGCTATATATGCAAAGTGAGACAGAAAGTTAAGATAATTTACCCAAAAATCTAACTGCAGACTCTGGCTATGCTGTGTAAGTTCACAATTAAAAAAATCATCTTTTATTTGTGCACTCATACCTCAGAATAAAATAGACAACTTTAACAGTCTTTAGTGCTCATGTGTCTGGTTTCTAATATTCTCAGTCAATTCTTTTAGTTTTCAGAGAATTATCTGGTTAAAATTAGAATTCACAACAGAAAGTGATTTTTACTTAATATTATAAAACTGAATAGTTTGCTATGCAAAGAGGTCTGTCTTCCAAATGAGTTACGTGATTGTTTGTAAGATAAAAAAAGAAATAATCTGGGGCACCAGGGTGCCTCAGTGGGTTAAGTGTCTGCCTTTGGCTCAGGTCATGATACAGAATCCTGGGACTGAGTCCAGCACCGGGCTCCCTGCTCAGCGAGGAGCCTACTTCTCCCTCTCCTTCTGCGGCTCCCCCTGCTTGTGCTCTCTCACTCTCGATCTGTCAAATAAATAAATAAAATCTGTTGGAGTTAAAAAAAAAAAAAGAATCTGGACTTAATAAAAAATTATTTTATTGAAGCTTTCATACCCTTCACATATTACTTCTAAATAGCTCACACTGCAATGTTTTACTGCAAAAAAACATTCATCTTCATGACTGAGAAGGCTAGCTATAAAACACTACTAAATAAAATCTATTTTATCTTAGGAGATTCTGTGCAATAAGGATTACTATAGATAATTGTCAAATATGTAATAAATAGCAATCAAATATGAAATTAAACACAAATTCAAGAGTAATATAAACAGGAGGGGTATGGTGGTTTTGGTCCTACATTGTATCATCTACCAATGTAAATTACATCAAGATATGAGAAATCCAAAGGGGGGAAAAAATGATGCTTCACATCCCCTCTCCTGTGCTGCTACAGCTTGGATGTACATTCACATAAGATCCCATGAGATATTGGACTAAATTTCCATCTTTTATGACTGCAGGGAGTTTTATTTTTTCCATAACATTTCAGAAAATAAATTTTGAGCTACTGAGCTATTTGTTCACACCCTGGGGATAAATAAAGTATATTCTTAATGAAAAGGATGCTTGGAAAAAGGAAATTAACACTAAATGTTACCAAATATCTATATGATAGCAACAGAAATAATTCTTGAAAATCATCAGACTAGTGCTACACACTATTTAAGCCCAGTATGACCCACAATAAACAAAATGTAGTATGGCTTTTCTAAAAGATGAAATGAACACAGCACACATTAGTGAGAAAATGCCACTGAACTCAATGTCAAAGAAATAGGACTTAGAGAAAAATCAGTTACAGCATATCAAAGAAAAATGTCAATAAATTACCATCACTTCAAAGGAACCCTGGCAAATTTAGGCTCATTCTGCCTAAAGAGCACAGTGGCAACTACACATGAAAAAATTTAAGAAATAATATTTATAAAAGAAATATTTTATCATACTTGTCATTAGCAAATTTACTTGTTATAGCATATTACACCTACTCACAAAAGGATCTGAATTAAGCAGGCTCTACCTCAATTGGTATAAACTAAATTTTAAAAGTAAAGGAAATGCCTCCCCAAAGTATATAGATTTTAAAATCTAATGAAGTATTTAAGCAAAAGGAATCAACCAAGATAATTAAGAGTTGCATAATTGTTATAAATACATTTCTCAAACAACTTGTAGCTATCTTTTGATTTCTTAAGATTTGAAGATTTGGAAGACTTATTTTTATACTAGAGTAGAAAAACAAGCTTTTAAAAAATTTTTTTAAAAGAAAATGAAATATATTATGTCCAATGTAAAGTAAGACATGAAAGTAAGGAAAAACTATAGTAAAATCTATTTCTTAAATGCATAAAATGAGTTTTCCTTTTGGGTTTTTATGTAAAATTGCTATTGTCTTTGTATCATAAAAGAAATACACACGTGCATGCGCATGCACACACACACACACACACTAGCAGCAAGTCTGGAAGGTATACATATGTATAAAGCACCTGGGCTGAGACATCATTCATAACAATAGGCTTAGAAGCCTCACCTCTGGACATGGCATCCAGCCAACTGACCTTCATCCTATCCATTCTTTAGATAGTGATTCTACTATATAGGCAATTTTGTATTCTGCATTTTTCCCCCCAGATAACATATTTGTTGGCTTTTTTTAATGATTGCAAAGATAATTTTAATGATTCATATTCATAAATTTATGCATACAAATATTTCATTAAATGAATCATTAGCAAATTAATTTATTTCTAGCCTATCCTACCTACTCTGATTTATGTAGATGCTACCTACCTCAATTGATATAAACCAAATTTCAAAGCTGAAGAAATTGCCTGCTCAAAGGACATGGACTTTGAATTCTACTGAAGCATGAAAGGCTTACTTAATCATCTTCCTCTCTGTCCTTCAGCTGTATAGGTTGTGTTCCAGTTTTTATTTTTTAATAAGTAAATGCAGACAAATACCTTTGTGTGTAAAGTGAAGTTATTTTCTTATTATAGGGTCTTAAAAGTTAAGTTAGGAGGACAGTTTTATTTTTATTTTTTTTTTAAAGATTTTATTTATTTATTTGACAGAGAGAGAGAGAGAGAGACAGTGAGAGAGGGAACACAAGCAGAGGGAGTGGGAGAGAGGGAAGCAGGCTTCCCGCTGAGCAGGGAGCCTGACGCAGGGTTCGATCCCAGGACTCTGGGATCATGACCTGAGCTGAAGGCAGATGCCCAACTGACTGAGCCACCCAGGCGCCCTGACAGTTTAATTTTTAAAGTTATTAAAAATAAGCAAATTGCTTTTCTGAAAGATTGTGCTACCTTGCATTTCTAGCAGTCATAGGTAAAAGTGCTGGTTTGAGGCTGAAACTGTTTTTACTATTTGTTTGTTTTTAGGCTGACATTGTTTTTAGTTCTTCAAGAGGAACCTGATAAAACTGGTCTGTGAGTAAAAACAAACTGATTACTTAGAACACACTACGTACAGGCTATCATGCTAGATTCTAAAGATACAAAAATAAATACAGCATTCTTCCCTTTGTAGATTTTACACTCATAATTTAGAATGTGTGTGCCTATATGTATATGTGTCCCTGTGTGTGTGCATGTGTATCTTTTGTGATGGTTGGGGGGGTTTGTTATTCCAAAAACTGAGTAACCAACAGTCATACACCCTTTATTTTAGTTCAAGGTTTTGGTCTTAGCCTTTCCTGTTCTTTGAACTATAAGAACAAAATGTCCCAAGCAGCTGACTGGTGGCTCCATAAACTGATTTAATCTAAGTTAAAAAACAGACTCCCCTGATTGAACCAATCAAGTTCAACCTTTCTTTTCATTCTTTTTACTTTTTAAGTTCTACTTAATAACCAGAAAGCATATTGAACATTTGCTGTACATCAGATGCTAAATACTCAGCATATCTTAACTAATATGATGCTGGCAACAACCCTGTGAGTTAAGAAATATTAATTCCCTCATTCAACATCTGAGAAACCAAGGGCACGCAGCTAGTAAGTGGCAGAAGTGGGATCTGAACCTTTGTGAACTAGGTTAAGAAAATATCCACTACTCCACCTACTATATGTATAGGTGTTTGAAAATCTTACTCATTATTGGCTATGTAGTTTGTATTTTGGCCTATAGGTTGTGAATACTAGGAGGTCAAAAGTTAGGACTAGAATGTGTGTACCTGGCTTCCCTCCATTAAAAAAAAAACAAATTAGTTACATTTCCAATATAATCATATTTAAAAAACTAATAAAATAAAAGGCAAACTATGGCTTTATAAAATGCAAGTTTAATAGCCTGGCAATTCTTAAATTATTCTATGTATACTACAAGGCTCACCGTCTCCAGATCAACTTGTTTCTCTCGTTTCAGCAATAAACCTGTGCATCCTGGGTTACTGCTAGCTAAGGTGTGGGGTAGCCACAGACTTGGGCTCTGTAATGTCAGACGCAGAGGCAGGAAGGAAAGTGACAGAAATAAACATAAAGGAATTTCTTGAGATTGACATCTGAATGTTTCTGACTCTTCTCAAAATAGGAAAAATCTATTCAAAAATATTTGAAACAGTAAGTCAATCAGAGAAAGACAATTATCACATGGTCTCACTCCTATGTGGAATTTAAGAAACAAAATAGAGAAGCATAGGGGAAGGGAGGGAAAAATAAAAGAAGATGAAATCAGAGGGGGAGACAAACCATAAGAGACTTAAAAAAAAAAATTATTGTTATGTTAATCACCATACATTACATCATTAGTTTTAACAGACTCTTAATCATAGGAAACAAACTGAAGGTTGCTGGAGGGGAGGTGTGGGGGGATGGGGTGACTGGGCGATGGACATTAAGGAGGGCACATGATGTGATGAGCACTGGGTGTTATATACAACTAATGAATCACCAAATTCTACCCGTGAAACTAATAATATGCTATATGTTAGTTGAATTTAAATTTTTAAAAAAGGTTGCTAAGAGAGGAAATCTTAATTCTCAACTCACACAAAAAATTCGTTGACTACATATGGTGACAGATGGTAACTAGACTTACTGTGATTATTTTGCAATATATAAAAATATCAAATTGTTATGTTGTATACCTGAAATTAACATAATATGTCAATTACAGGGGTGCCTGGGTGGCTCAGTGGGTTAAGCGTCTGCCTTTGGCTCAGGTCATGATCCCAGAATCCTGGGACTGAGTCCCTCATCAGGCTCCCTGCTCAGTGGAGAGCCTGCTTCTCCCTCTCCCTTGGCTGCTCCCCCTGCTTGTGTTTCCTATCTGTCAAATATAATATATATATGTCAATTATACCTCAATTAAAAGAAGAAAAAAATATTTGAAACAGAAACAGTTCCTAGGATTACCTACAGAAAACCCTCATTTGTAATATATTTCAACTTTCCTATACCAGCTTCTAACTGCTTAATAACACTTAAGAGAGGCCTCCTAACAAAAGGCAAATATTAAAAGGCAATGAATTAGGCAGAATGCTTTAAGAAGAAAGTCATTATAATTTATTCTTCGAAGATAAACTGGACTCAGCAGTTTAATAATAACATTTCTACTTATGAGGTCGAACATTGGAAAAACTGGCCTTGACATCCTCCAGACGACTAGGGTAGGAGATCAATGGTCACCTCTCTTTGTCTATCAAACTCCCAACTCCTTCGACTTGTAAGCCCTCCATCTAGCCACACAAAGCCATCCATCTTGATTATGATCCCCCAAGTAGAGACAATGTACAACTAGCACATCCATCTTTACCTTGATGTTGAAATCAGCTGGAATCCTCTATCTTTCTACAGTCACCTCTGAAAAGGCTTTTTTCCCCTGAAGCTGTTCTTGCTAAAATAACACTCTGCAGGCATTCTCTATGCATGGGTAGCTTCCTCAACCCAGTCTTTTCGTTGGGATTATCTTCTAAACCCTTTTCAGTGTTATTTGATTCATCTGATACAAGTGTGTTCAATTTGGAAAGGGATGAATCAGCATGAACTTCCTCCTCCTGCTGTTAAATTATTCCTCCTTATGACCCTTCTCTGGATGCAGGAACAGTAGAACAAGGTGCAACTGTTAAAAGCTATCATTTGTTCAGTATATATGTAAAAAAAAAAAAAATTATTTTGTTCCTCAGTAATTTTAGCACTGTACAAATTATACCTTAAATTTCAGAAGAGTATAGCTCTGTAATGTGTGAGGTCAGTTTATTCTTTGCAAAAATATTAATGTTTCCTTTCCATAGAGAAGCTCTCAAAAGTGATTACTGCACTGTCAACAAATGAGCAAACAGCAATTCAGATACTGAAGCCTAATCCAAAAACAGGATACCAATGCCTTGTTTATGTAACTTTTTTTAGTGTACACTTCCCAAATACTTTATAGACACAAATAAAACATGTCTTAATACTAAAGCAGTTTACCGTATCAAGAATTCACAATAAACAAATCCACAATAAACAAAACTTATACTTTAAGTGTTCATGTTCTACATTTTTCTAAGCAGTCACAGCACCATAGTAAGCATCCTGCTGTGACAATTTATGAAACTAAAAGATCTTTGTAATATTAGATCTGCCTGATATATTTTTACAATTTTTTTTGCAAAGATTCCCCCCAAAACACTAAAGATATACAAGCCACAAAACAGAAATAATGTAAAATACTTGGTCGACCACTAACGTAAATTAGTATCAAGGCTGAACTATTATCACTGAGTACTACAATGTACAACATATCTTTTTAAATAACTTCAGATTAATTATTTGCAAGTAGATCAAGGCATGCCTAATTCAGTTATGTGGAATTGCTTTAATAACAGGTAAATAACCTGTTAGAATATTATTTGCTTCTTATTTGTAAAAGAATGAATACAGACTGATAGAGGTTGTCTAAAAAATTTACTCTTTTGCAAAAGTGTGAAATCATCCTTAAACTACTAGCATTCTAAGTCAAAATTTTTTCAGAGAGAAAACAGGTCAGCCCCATCAGAAATACCAAAAATAGATGAGCTTTATTGTAGCTCCAGTAAATTCCAAATAGATCAGCTGTATTGTAACCTGGCAACTCACTGCAAGAGCTCTTATTTCTTGGATTCATCAAGAATTCACCAAGAAAAGTCTGTGGCTGGGTATGTCCATATGGTAGAAGCAGTCTGACTACCATATAAGAATCAGAAGTTCTAGACTAAGCATTAGTGCCTGTCTTGACATGATCAAAACCAGACACAGGCTACTTTGATTAAATTCAGGGCATATTATCTCCCTAATAGTGAGGAAAAAAATTCCTTGGTCTTATTGACCTAGATTGACTTTCTTGTCAGTCAATATCACCGTGTAATTATTTGGTTATTTTCCAAACAACTTGACTATAACTTACTAAAAGGTGATCTTTTAGAGCTTTCAGCTTTGATTTCCATTTTTATGTTCAGAGAGGATAATTCTCAAAGGATTTTTATGCTAAGATGGAAAAGTCTCAAAAAGCCCAGAGAAAAAGCCAATAAAAGTTTTTCAATCATCCAAGGATACAGGTAAAAATCGAGGATCTCTATGGAAAAATTTACATATGAACTATATTTTTCTATCTCTAGAGTAGAGTCAAGATTCTTCTTAGTGAACTAAACCGGCTTCTGTCACTCAAATTATACGGCAAGTTTTAGGACTGAGATCGAGCAAACAAACGTCTCCCAGGTTATTACTGATATATTTTGTCTTTTAAGAAATTTAAAAAGTGGGTAGCATTTTCAATGTAATTCTAAAAAGCTGGAGACCTCACATACTTTTACATTATAGACAAGAAAAAAAAGGAAAAATAAAAAGGAAGAAAATAAAGGAAGGCAATGAGAGAGGAAGTAAGGGAGGGAGGTTAGGAAGGAAATTTACTGTTGGAAAAAGCAGGGTATTTTTGGCCTAGAGTTGAATTAATTTACTAATTAAATTTTTTTAAGATTTTTATTTATTTATTTGAGACAGAGAGTGACAGAGAGAGTGCGAGTGCAGGGGGCAGAGGGGGAGGTTAAGAAGCAGACTCCCTGCTGAGCAAGAAGCCCGAGGCGGGGCTCGATCCCAGGACCCTGGGATCAGGACCTGAGCTGAAGGCAGACGCCTAACCGACTGAGTGTCCCTTGGATTAATTTAAAATAAGACACATCTCAATTGGCATTTCTGAGTGCAGTAACATTCTCCTACAAAAAGACAGCATCCTATGGTTCTTGAAAAGACACGTGTTAAGAGATAGGGGTATTTTCATGGGTAACCATGAACCACCTACACATTTTTAGGAAATAGAGGTTTCAATCGAATTGAAAGCGATCATGGTGGGAGCTCTTGTTCTTTCTGAATAAAGGCCATTCACCACTCCTAAAATCTGACAACGCCACAGTTGTCAACAATGCACGGTCCCAAAGATGGAAAGGTATCATGTCAGAGCTGCCACGGTTGAATCTTGGCAACAAGACGTTTTTACGTTTTTTTCTTCCAGGAGAAAAAAAAAGAAATCAAATACAAATGAGAGATCTGCCACCATTTCCAGTCACGTCTAGGGCACTGCTCTTCAAACTTCAATGTGCGTTCGAACTGCCTCGGCATCTGGGTAAAATCCAGCTTCTGATTCTGTAGGTTGGGGGCCTGAGATCGTGCATGACCGTGAAGCGGCTGCCGCAGCCGAACACACTAGAAGCAGAAGGACGCTGGGGCAGTAGCAGCAGAACTTCTCCACCCGAGGCCTTGCAACAGGAACTGCTGCAACAGGTAAAGTGTTTTCTATTTTAAAAGGGACCGAGAAATGGGCTTTACATTATGAAAGGATGACATTTTTTTTGCTACCCACTGACCACTTCTGATAAACTGAGTTTTAACGAACCTCGATTGTGGCTGAAGGTCTCCGCAGAGTCATTGCAGGCGGCCATACGTTAGTAGAGACAGACTAAGTGCACAATGATGAAAACTCTCAGGTCTGTGTCTGTAGCACGTTGTGGTCCAGTTTTCAGTGGGACAAAAAGCAAAGGAAGATTCACTATGTAGTTAAAGTTTATCTTTGGAAGCACCCGGGTGGCTCAGTCAGTTAACCATCCGGCTCTCGATCTCAGCTCAGGTCTTGATCTCAGGGTTGAGAGGGAGTTAATTAATTAAAATAATTAACTGATTAAAAAATAAAGTTTATCTTTGCTAAGTTGCCTTCATCAAGCATTCTATCTAGTATCAAGTGCAGGACATCTGTACCTCAAGCAGTGTATAAAAAAGGCAACCACAAATGTAATTACATTTTAAAACAGCTTTTGTAGAAACATTTGAAAACTAAATTATAAAATAGATATGAAAAGTGCACATTTAATTTACCATCCCTGTCCAAAGCTGTTACCAGCTCCAGTCTCATTTTTACTCGATGCACCTCTATAACCTACAAGCAAGACGAGCACCATATCCTGGTCTGGCCCCCTTTTACATTAGTTGAATCACCTCCAAGAATCACAGCCTGAGAACCAAGAGAGCTTCAATATTTAAAACCAATTATTTTGAGGGCGCCTGGGTGGCTCAGTTGGTTGGGCGACTGCCTTCGGCTCAGGTCATGATCCTGGAGTCCCGGGATTGAGTCCCGCATCGGGCTCCCTGCTCGGCGGGGAGTCTGCTTCTCCCTCTGACCCTTCCCCCTCTCATGTGCTCTCTGTCTCATTCTGTCAAATAAATAAATAAAAATAATAAATCTTTAAAAAAAAAAAAAAACAATTATTTTGAATTCAAGCAAGGTGGATGTCATCATCACCACCTTGACTATCCCACACAGGGTCCATTACCTATGATTCTCGGGAATCCGGGCACCGTGATGGTCATGGTACTGCCGTCTGCCCAGTGGTGATGTTCATCACAGCTACTGTGGCAGAGCTAAGTGGGGCATGGTACCAGGAGGAGGGAAGAGCCACAGCACCCAGGAAGCAGAGACGGCCTCGGAGAGTGAGAGAAAAGGCCCCTCCGTGGCCACAGCCAGTCTTTGTCAGCTTCCTAGGTAGGGTCATGGAAAGCAGCAGTAACCACCCAGAGACAAGACCACCAAGGGTGGTCTGACATCTGCCCTGACATCTGACAGGGCAGCACTCCGTTTGCTGGCCTCCCTAACCTTTGCTTCCAATTGAACACAGAGGTCTCACATAGGCCTCATACTGGAGGTAAAATGTCAGGGGACCAACCCTTACCTGGTATCTGAGATTGCTGTGCCTCAGTTTCTTACTTTTTATAATAGCAATAATGCTTCCCCACCCCCAGTTCATGGGGGATGCAGAATAAAATGAGATGCGAAGAGAAAAGACTTCAGTCCAAGTTATTCATTATTAATTGCTATTCACAATACTTCAACAGTTCTTAAAATTTATCACCTGGATTGCTACATGGATCTAAGGAGCCAACTAAAATATGGTGCTTGGCGAGAAAACCTGGGGAAAATGGCAGGCTGGTTTTGTTTGTTTTTTAAGATTTTATTTATTTGAGGGGTGCCTGGGTGGCTCAGTTGTTAAGCGTCTGCCTTCGGCTCAGGTCGTGGTCCCAGGGTCCTGGGATCGAGCCCCACATTGGGCTCCCTGCTCCGCGGGAAGCCTCCTTCTCCCTCTCCCACTCCCCCTGCTTGTGTTCCCTCTCTCGCTCTGTCAAATAAATAAATAAAATCTTTAAAAAAAAAAAGATTTTATTTATTTGAGAAAGAGAGCAAGCCAGCAGGGGGAGGAGCAGAGGGAGAGAGACACGCTGAACATGGAGCATGACACAGGGCTCAATACCACAACCCTGAGATCATGACCTGAGCCAAAATCCAGAGTCAGACACTCAACTGACTGAGCCACCAGCCACCACTAGAGTTTTTTAATTTAAATTCCATGTAATTATTTTTTGTTTGACCAATCAGGCTTGGTGGCATCTCTACTATCTTAGCTTCACATTAGACCAGAAATGCTGGTAAAATTGTAACGATACAGCGGATGAATAGGGTTGTCCAGCCTAAAAGAGGGTGTGGAAAAAGGGCTAGGGCCTGTGTGGGGCTGAAGAGTGTTCAGCTCAGGCAGCTACAGCACCAAGCAGGAGAGCAGGATAGGGTGAAGATTCTGGAAGTGGAGGATTGTTGCTGGGATTCTCCCCGTCCTGGACTTCTGGGGCAAGCAGAAGAATCTGGTAGTTTGAAGGCAGTGAAGGAAGGCATAGCCAATACACAGGGACCACAGTATAATTCAGTGTAATTACTGATTTTGACCTTTGAGAATACATTATTTTATAATCTATTAGAAAGTGGTTGATATTAAGTAATATCCTGCAAGCACAGAGCTGGGTTTTGGCACCATGCAAATCACAAACACAGTGGCTGGCATGCAAGTCTGGCCTAGCAGGTTGTGTAGCATGACCACAGACTATTCATAAGAGAAGGCACGTGTGGCCAGCAACTGGAAAAAGGGGAATCCGGACAGTAAGAATGTGAACAGGTAAGTCTCCAGGGTTAATCTGGGCAGAGGCTCTGATGCTGGTGCCAGTCGGGGTCATGTCTGAAAAACAGAAACCACTCTATTTCAAACAAAGGAAACTGGTTTACAAGGAAAAGATGAAAAGCAAAAGGAGAGGTTGAAGCAACTTAGAGATTCGGGTCAGTAGGAAGTTCTACTACTCCTGGGACTAGAGAAAAAACAAAACAAAACAAAAGAAATAGCTACTCCAGCCAGAGGCTGGGACTGGCCGGTGGGATCTGGACCAAAAGGTGAGGCTGCTCAGTGGAGCAGAGCCATGGAATAGACTACATCACTCCAGAGATGCCACCTAAAGCAGAAGGAGAGAGAAATAGCCAGGCCCCTCCTCTCCCCCAGTCTTCCATCATTGTCTCCCATTGCCAAACCTTCCCAGAAACCAGTTGGCAAGGAAAACTAGACTGTTCCCCAGAATACAAGGAAGGGCAGGGAATGAATGGTTTTGAGAGCAAACTGGCAGACGACAGAGACTTGTCCAGTTAGTTATCCTCAGGCACTGGCCTCATGCACACCAAACAACATTCCAAATACCATTTGTTGAGTGAACATAGACTATTCATTCACTAACCAACACAATAGGTATTCTATTTCCCTAAATTTCTGACTGTAAATTTGGAACTTCTGTTTTAAATATAGTCTGCTCTGAGTTTTGTTAGTGCAGTTCAATCTCCCTGAATGAAAATCAGTATCTGGGTCCTAGGAACTGAATCTAGACCAAAGTTGCCCAACTGAGGAAAGCCTTGGTTCCAGAGGGCTGACTCTAGAGTTCACGGTGGGCAGACTTCTTCAGGAGAGTCAGAAGGTAAATATTAAACTTTGTGGGCCATATGATCTATAGCAACTACAAACTGTCCCTGACTTACTGGTGGTTTGACTTAAATTTTTTGACTTTCCAACGGTGCAAAAGCAATAGGCATTCAACAGAAACTGTACTTAGAATTTTGATCTTTTTCTGCACTGGAGATATTTGGTATGATCCTCTCTCGTGATGCTGGGCAACAGGAGTGAGCCGCAGCTCCCAGTCAGCCACGCAATCACGAGGGTGAACCACCAATATACTCACAACTGTTCTGTTTTCACTTCCAGCACAGTATTCAAAAAATTACATGAGATACTCAACACTCTACTATAAAGCAGGCTTTGTGTTAGAGGATTTCGCCCAACTGTAAGCTAATATAAGTGTTCTGAGCACATTTAAGGTCAGCTAGGCTAAGCTAACATGTTCAGTAGGTTAGGTGTAGTAAATAAATTTTTGACTTACGATGTTTTCAATTTACGGTGGATTTATCAGAATGTAACCCCATTGTCCGTTGAGGAAGATCTGTACTCAACTTTGTACTATAGAAAGAGGGCAGCTCTAGACAATATCTAAATAAATAGGTGTGGCTGCATTCCAATAAAACTTTATTTGCAAAACCGGGGAGTGAGACAGATTGGGTCTCAGGCGGGGCCCATACTCTCCGGACCTCTGGTCTAGACCAAGGCTAACCAAGTAAAGGAAGCCCATCTTGAAGTAACTCTCAAAATGAAGCAATTTGAGGATAGGCTTGATGTCCATTTTTGTTTACTATTTGGAATGATACCCTTTAATCTCAGTCCCATATAAGGTTTAAATTTTTACCATATTTCCCTGAACTGCTTCTTTATATTATAAATCACTTGGAGAACATTTTTAGTTTTATTTTGCCTCTAATGCAATTTTATATTCATAATGACTTTTTTTTTTTTTTTTAAGATTTATTTGACAGAGAGATAGCGAGAGCAGGAACACAAGCAGGGGGAGTGGGAGAGGGAGAAGCAGGCTTCCCGCCGAGCAGGGAGCCCGATGTGGGACTCGATCCCAGGACCCTGGGACCATGACCTGAGCCGAAGGCAGACGCTTAACAACTGAGCCACCCAGGCACCCATTCATAATGACTTTTGACTTACTGCTTTTCTATATAATTTGAGTTGCATCTAATTAAAATAGGGACTTCAAAGAATTTTCCATTGGACTTTTCAAGATATTTTCATCCCTACCGACTCCGTAAAATCTGCTGTCATTCCTTCTTACTTTGCCTTATGTGAAGTTTGGTGGGAAAATCTCTAGCATAAGACTTTCCTTTTAAAAAATATTCTTCTGGATCTGACTGAAAAATGATGACACCACCCAGTCAGTTGCTTCCGTAAAAATGAGGATGTAATACCTATCAAGAGATTACATACCTTTTATAAAATTTCAAATACAAACCACTCTTTAAAGATCTCTTTTGAAGTTTTCTAAATCAGACAAAGTAAGCTGACATGCATAGGTTAAATCATTTCCAGTCCTTGTGAATTTTGTTCTAATGCCTTTCACTGTTTGTCATTTGCTTCAAATTCATTTCTCCTTTCTACCAGCTTTTAGTGAGGCCTACTTCCCATTTCTATATTAAAACTGTTTTTAAATAAAATTAGACAACTGTATCAGTGATCAGATTTCTTCTCATTTTCTCTTAAAATAGATGGGCACTATCTCTTCCTTGACCTAGAGTGTCAGATCAGCTGTGGATTCTAAAATACATGTGCATCTGATTTTGATTTAATTGGTCACTTAGGATTTGTCTCCCCATCTTCACAGTATGTGCTTTTCTATCAAGGCTTCAGCTGCACTCTTTAGTCTTCATTTATTCTTCCTCCCGCAAAATTTAGCACCTTCACATGTGTGGACCCTGATTCTCCTTTCCTGACCTCCCTTCACACCACCAACTTTGAAATCTTTCTTTTGTCAAATTGTTACAACTAGGTCTCTTGAGATCTTCACTTGTAAGTCTCGGATTAAAAAGAAAAACAGGTTGCCCATAAAACACAAATATCATTCACAAGAAGATATACAACACTCAACAAAATTATTTTTAAGTTCTGCTTATATTCAAATACTTAAGACATTCACGATAGTGAATGTCATTTCCTCCCCTTGATCAAAACGATCCCATCTGGAAGAGGACGGCTCTAATTCTATCACCACTCCAGCCACCTGATGTCAGTGGAAATGCCGTTTTGCCTCCAAACCCTGGAATACAGGTCTAAGTAGTATAGGGTGAGAAGCAGCAGCCTTGGGCCTTGGAAAATTGCCTGATCTAGGGCTGTACAGTTTTTGTTTTGTTTTGTTTTTAAGATTTTATTTGAGATAGAGACACAGAGAGAGAGAAGGTGCATGAGCAGGGGAAGCGGCAGGCAGAGGAAGAAGCAGTCCCCCTGCTAAGCAGAGAGCCTGACTCAGGGCTCGATCCCAGGACCCTGGGATCACAACCTGAGCCTAAGGCAGACATTTAACCTACTAAGCCCTGCAGGTGCCTCAGGCTGTATGTTCTTTAACTGCACTAACTATGCTTCCTTCTGACTAAATTGGGAAAGAAGAGACCCAAAAAGGGGGATGGAAGCCAAAGAGTTATGCCCATTCAAAATGAGAAAGGACCCAAGAGAAATGAACACACATGTCCACACACCACCTGCACATGAATGTTTACAGCAACCTTATTTATAATTACCTCGTCCCACATGTCCTCAGGGGGTGAATGAAGACACAAACTGTGGCACACCTATACACAAGAATACTACCAGGAGCAAACTATGGATACATACAACAGGGATAAATCTCAAATGCGTTATGTTCAATAGAAGAGGTCAGACGCAAAAAGCTACATACCATACGATCCCATTTGTACGGCATCCAAGGCAAGACCACAGACACAGAACAAAGCTGTGGTTGTCAGGGGATGGAGGTCAGGGGAGGATTTTACTACAAAAGGGCAGCACAAGAGAATTTTGGGAGTGACAGAACTGCTCTGTGTCTTGACTGTGGTGGTGGTACACAGATCTTATCAAAACTCATACGAATGAAAAAAAAAAGGTGAATTTAAAAAAAAAGTCAAATCTTCTCTTAAAAATAAACACAAAGGGGTGCCTGGGTGGCTCAGTCGGTTAAGCGTCTGCCTTTGGCTCAGGTCATGATCCTGGGGTCCTGGGATCGAGCCCTGCATCAGGCTCCCTGCTCAACGGGGAGCCTGCTTCTCCTTCTCCCTCTGCCCCTTGCTCGTGCTCTCACTCTCTCAAATGAATAAATAAAATCTTTTAAAAATTTTTTAAGAAAATAAACAGAAAAAGAGGGGACAACCTTCTGGCTGTGGAAGGAAGAACAGAGCCCATGAAAATGAAATCCCACTATTGTTTAGTTAGTAACTTGGGGAAGATTATGGCTTCTTTTCTTAAGTTCCCCTCTCTCCAGGCTGGTGTTCTTAGTGCTGTCAGAATTCTGCACTCGCAGAGAGAGGTTCCACTTGTCCTGGCCCCATGCCCTGATGAAGACAAACCAGCAGCCCATTGTGGCTAGAGACCTGGCCAGGAATGGGCTCTGCTTGGGGCTCTGTCCTGCTTCTCTGACCATCAAGGTTAAGTTGTTTCTCTAATCTAAATGATAGTCTTGGTTTTTCTTTCAGTAGTTTAAAAAAAAAGAACCAGCAGTTGTTGCCAGCATCAACCTCTGAGATTTTGGTCAGTAAAAAAATGAACCCCCCGTTTTTTTTTTTTTCTTGAAACCTAAGCATCCCAAGGGAAGCACAACAGTCTGGTTTCAATTTTTCATAAAATGTGATCATGTTCTGAAACAGAGAAAGCTGCACAAATGGCATACATCGATTCTCTGAGAATTTATTCTGTCCTGAGATGAGACTCCATGCAACTGCAAGATGCCTGTACTTGACCATTCCCTGGGTCACTGGGGCAAATGGTGAAGTAGGACAGGGTTGCCCGAGGCCAGCATGGACATCAAGGAGTAAAAGGAACAGGTGACCATTTTCTCCTCCCTGAAATCTCAGAATTAAAATCTCAAAAGACTCTGTTGGATTCTTGACAAGGTACTTGGAAAGGAGAACCTACATTTTCTAAGCTTCACTGCTTTGCAAGGGAAACAATTTTATCCTATTCCATATTAAACTATTACTGGGCTTGCTTTCAAAAGCAGTGAAGATTGTGTCTATAAATAGTTTTAAAAGGAGTTTGAGATTAAAGATAGGTTCATAAAAAGTCTCTTCCATATCAAATGCAAAATATCTCAGCACAACTCACAGTGATGGCACTGGGTTAGACAGTACTAGTTACCAGTTATTTAGTTTCATCTTTATCAGTCTGTCAAGTTCTAATAGAGACAATCTGTTAATAGATGTGCCAAATTCATTGTAAGAGTGATAAGGAGTATTGAGCCACAGAGATGCATTCTTCATGCAGAGACTACTTGGAGAGGGCAACTCTTGGCTAAAAATGTTGGCTTTCTGCTCTCCCCAACCCCAGCTTATTTGAATTCAGCACATCCTATTGTGTTTTCAATGATCAAATTAAGTTTTTTTTATTCTGAAAAACATTAGGCCACTAAAACTCCCAAGAAAGCCAAAAGGCTGCTTTGGTTTTTTTTTTTTTTTTTTTTCCTTTTTTTATTTTCACTTTTCATATCCATTCTTTGAAGAGTGTATGGTGATCAATTTTCATGTTCATTGTTTGAAGAGTGCATAGAATCAATTACTAGAGTCAGACTGCCTGGGCCCAAACACCAGTTCTACCACTTAACAGCCACATGACCTTATGCCAGATACTCAACCTCTCTATGCTTTAATTTCCTGTGAAAATTGAGATGGTAAGTAATAGTACTTATCACGCAGATCCTTCCCTTAAGAGTTAATATATGTAAAGTGCTTAGAACAGTGCTTGCCACCTAGTAAGTACTATAAGTGTATAATTAGCTGTTGTTACTAGCTATTGTTGTCACTAGCTCAATCTGCATAGCACCATATATAGCAGTGGAGAGAGAATGATGGGGGGGGCCTTAGACATGACTTTAAATCCTACCATGTATTAGCTTAACGTCTTCCGTTTCCTCATCAGTAAAATGGGGTTAATGATGCCTCCTAACATGACTCTTATGATCAGATTTAACACCTGGTTTTTAGCTAGTATCCTGCTCCTATGTGGTAGTAGTCAGAACTGTAGGCCTTGCACCAGACAGCCTGTGGGATTTTGGACAAATTTCTAGCCTCCCTGAGGTTCTGTTCCTTATAAGTAAACGTTAATAAAAGCAATTCTGAGTTCACAGCATTGCTGTGATGATTATATGAAATAAGGCATATACAGCATAGTTAGGACTTCGTATACAATGTTTAAAATTATAAGACAGATGCTCCTTAGTGTATATCATAAAGGAAACTGGAAAAAATATTCCTAATTCAAAAAAGTATATTTAGGTAATATTTTAAATTAAAAAGTGAAAAGGTACTTCTCCCTTAAAAAACTCTTCTTCCCAGGGAAACCAGAAGAGTCAGCGGTAAACAGGAAGATTAACCTGCAGCTGCCCATTAAATCTCTCCATAATCTGTCATGAAATCTCACTGCCCTCCTTTCAGTAATCTCTGAAATCTGTCCTTTACCCTCTCCCTCCACTATTAAGTTATCAGCCCATCTACTACTATTTTGTTTTTGCTGCAAAAGACAAATCTAGAACAAAACCTCTGGTTCATCATCAAATTTGAAACTGCCTGGCCACTTAATGTTAACTTCACCCAATCCAGTACTAGCTGCTGTTATCAACCTAAATCTTTTCTCGTTGTCAAAATGTGGCACTGTGACCCCTTAAAACATGTCATCTAATTTCTTAATTAGCTTCATTTGGTTTTCCTTACTTAATCTCAAATATGTCCTCTTTCACAACATCTCCCAAGAGAAGTTCTCTTCTGTGAAATGCCAGCTACTTATCTTGCATCTTTTTTCTCCCCCTTTCGGTCTCTAAACAAACTATTTGTGTGAGAAAGGGCAAGGGGAAAATGTGTCAGCTGTTACAATCTAAGCTTAGCTCTGTGGAGAGCCATACAATTAGTCCTCAGGACAAGCTGAGACCAGAATACAGTTCTTCAACACTATCAGCCCTGAGGGTACAGACAGCCCTTAGACTGAAACATCTCTAATGCTCAAATTCCAGAAAGGAAGGTGTAGAGAACAAAATGGAGTCTCTCATGTCAAGCAGGGGCCCTGTGTCAAGCAATGACGTAAGCAGTTCAGGTCCCGCAGCTAGGAGATATCCCCGGACCCACGTCAGCTGACTCCCAGAACTGATAATGAGCAGAGCCAGAGGAGGTCTGCAGAGACCCAAAATGGAGTCAGTCCCTTTAAAAAGGGGAGGATTTGGGCAGCAAACTGTCAGACTCTTCAGACCTGACCCCTCTATGTCTGACCACTTAAAAAAGACAACTGCCCCGAAGGCTCTCCCTGATGGATCTCCGAACAGAACCGAGATCCTTCCCTGCTGGAACATCCGCAGCAGTTAAGTGCGGAGAGCTGACCCGGACCAGACCCGAGGCCTTATCTCAACTGCTCGCCCACAGACGGACTTCGAGTTTGGTTTGTTAACTTCCTACAGGCTTCTGTTATCTTCTTTGTCATGTGGTTTGTCTTCCGTCCTGCTCTGTGTGCTGTGTAAGAAGCCAAGCTTAATCCCATGGTGAAACATCATTGAGTTTGGAATCCTGAGTCTGCTTTATCATTGTGATGTAACTTTAATGACTGAATAAAGCTGATACTGTGGAAAGACAACTCATGTGTGTGCATGCCTTCCTAGCGTGCTCATGACAGAAGGCCAGGCTAAGGACATGTCAGCATTTGGAAAACTCTATTTTGTTTGTAAACAATGCTATCAGTCATTAAAACAAATGGCATTTAGGCGTTAGATGAGTGGCTACTTTGAACTAGGTTAATTTTCTCTACCTTCTTCTGGTGTTTTCTCTGAGCTCCTTCTCCATCTGCCCAGCAACTCACTCAAAGAGATGCTGAAGTGGGCTGCTTATGTCTACTGATAAGAGCAGGAAATAAAAGAGACAAAAGGAAACCCACACTGCCCAAAATGGAAACACCTGAAGACTGTTGCTTCAATGAGACAGAGACAACACCACAGCACCATCAACCAAATCCTTCTCAGCATGGGAGGGATTTTGTGTGCATGAAGCTAATTTAGCAACTTCAGATTTATGAAATTTCCCTTGTAAAAGTTAAATTTTTATCTTCCAAAATGGGGGGGGGGGGGGAAACACAACCCTGAATACCACCTAAAAGCATAATGAAGAAAAATAAGCAAAGACAAAAAGAGGTCTGCAGAGTGCAAGACCTTTTAGAATAATCATAATTAAATTATCCTTCTATATATGTGTATGTATGCATGCGAGAAAATGTATCCATCCATCTATTTTAGGGAGAGAAAAAAGAGATTAATAGTTTTCTAAAACCAATTGTTCCCTTAGAGATAGGCAACTTTTTCTTTTATTTATTTTTAAGATTTTACTTATTTGATAGACACAGCGAGAGAGGGAACACAAGCAGGGGGAGTGGGAGAGGGAAAGCAGGATTCCCGCGGAGCAGGGAGCCCGATGCGGGGCTCAATCCCAGGACCCTGGGATCATGACCCGAGCCGAAGGCAGATGCTTAACGACTGAGCCACCCAGGCACCCGAGATAGGCAACTTTCATGTGTGTTCAAAGAACCACTTAAACGGAGTCCTTCACTAGTGTTTGTGCATGTGCCTATTCAATAACAGTGGAATAAACACACCTTGAGTTTTCTTTTTGTTTTCTACTCCCTGCAGAGAATTGTTTAATTTTCAAAACCGTAAACTGTTTTATTTGTGCCCCAGGGTCATCAGAGATTTATGGTCACTCTGCATTCAGCCCTACTTCACTAATCATGTGTTTTTACCAAAGAAAGTAAATGCCATTTGTTTCCCAGAAGCACGCTTCAGCTTTGCCATTTAGGTTAATTGCTCAGGCCCGACACACGGGTGGAGGCCCCTCTGCACAGGTAATTTGAGCTCCGAGCTCCTCTGTTATTCTCAACTCTTCAGAGAAAAGGGACTGAAATAATACAAAGTAATTATTGACCATATTCCCTGAAGGCTTTTTTAAAAAGCTTAAAAGCAATGTACACAGTTGAGGCATTAAATAGAGATTCGTACTTCACTGCTGCACTGCTGTATACATTATGGGCCACATTTCCTGGAAACCATGTAACTTTTAAAACAATGCACAGGGTAATTGAGGGATTCAATACAGTTCCTGCTCAATTGCCATTCCCACCATTACTGGTTCTTCTAGCATTCTCTGGTTGTTCTGGCCTTTATGTCCTGAGATGAACGATTGGGCGGCAGTTCTCCTTGTGTTTCCGATCTTGACTTTCTACCTCCTTGCCTCTGCCTTTCTAACTCAGCGCAGAAAGGAGGGCGCCTGGGTGGCTCAGTTGGTTAAGCGACTGCCTTCAGCTCAGGTTATGATCCTGGGGTCCCAGGATCGAGTCCCATGTTGGGCTCCCTGCTCAGCGGGGGGTCTGCGTCTCCTTCTGACTCTCTTCCCTCTCGTGCTCTCATTCTCTCTCTCAAACAAATAAATAAAATCTTAAAAAAAAAAAAAGGAAAAAGGTGCCTAATGGGGAGGGTGTCAGGAACCCTCAACTAATTTTTAAGTAGAATGTTAGCTACATTTGCAAGTATCATGCTCAGAATGGTTTCCTTCAACTTTCAGATGAAGAATCTCCATGTTAAACCAATAGGTACAATAGTAAGTCTGAAAAAAATATATAGTAATATACCATTTTCCCTGTCTCCAAACCTTTTTAGACCCTCTATAGATATTATCATATAGTCCAACGATAAGCTTACCCAGTGTTTTCGGATTTTTAAGATGTCCTGCAGTAAAAAGCATGCTCCTAGCAAACAATCAGAATGGTTCATGAACGATGGTAAATCCAACACCAGTACTATACAATTCCACCTCATACCATAGGGTGATTTCTCAACAACCCAAAAAACACAGAAAAAGAACCAATTCTTTTGAATTTGTAGAATAAGTGAAATCCTTAGATACTGACTTTTTACCATAAGCAAGAAAAACATCAATAACCACACTCAAAAAAAAACCTAATCAAATGACTTAGTGAAAATGCTTTGTGCTCAAGATCACAATCTTGATCCTAAGTTATGCTCTTCTTTTTTTACTCGGGCTTAGAACTATTAACAGATTTAATTTACACATTGGTGTCGGTTTTAGTGAGGCATTTTGGCTTTGCCTTGCCTGAAGTTACAGGAGGTGTTGAACCAAACTGAGACACAGCATCATAAAAGACATGCAAGGTGCATAAAGGGGATGGTGAGGACCCCAATCAGTAGGAAACCGATATCACAGGAGAGAGCCTGGTTATACATCTCCATTTGTCCCTTCTTTTTTGCCCAAAGACACAGAGACCCTGAGAAAAGGTGCAAAGTGGTTTGTGGAGTGCTTTCTCCCCCAGTGTGACAGAATGTGGACACATAATTCACATGTATATGTGTACAGTTGTACAGTACAGATCTTACATGACTCATCTTTCCAGGCATTTATGAGAGTTATGAAATCAACTGACTAAAGCTTTACTGAGATACACATAAATAAAGACTGAGCAAAGATTATAAAATATGCTCTTTGGAAGCATAGTGGAAAATCAAGGTAAGAGATTCAGTAAGTGCCCCATCCCCACCTCTGCACAAATGGACCTGATTTCTCTCTCTTAACCAGTGTCATTTGGTATAGGTAAGACTGCCCCTAATTTGAATCATATTTAAGTAGAATGCACCCACTTCATTCTGAGGCATGAATCAGAAACACATGACCAAAAAAATGACAGCTCAGCAACTCCTGAATGTTTACCATTTCAATGACTCCAGCTTAGCAGATAATGGTTTCCAGGACCTGAAGTATTATCACCCTCTCCTAAATAATTGAAAAGAGTATTATCTCATCATTCCTCTGGGTTTGTAGCAGTACTATATATTCTGAAATATTTGTTCATGCTATATCTCTGAAAGACAAAGAAAATCCAGGTTATAACTTTTCTCCAGGAAACAAAACCAAATAAAGAGTTACCTTTGAGAGAGAACTTGCAAATAGATTAATTTACCACAAAGCTAAATACGAGGGATCCAGCATTTTGAAAATAATCCCAGTGCCTATTTTAATTATAACTAAGTCTCTTAAATTTACCAACTATGGAAACACAACAGACCTGAAAAATAACAGCGAAGCACTTTCGCTTTTCCCTCCAAGGCTGTTCTTGGCAGCCTGCAGACTGAGCTGGTACGAATGGGTGCCTAGGCTCGGATCAGCAGAGAGGAGGGTCAGGGACAACTGTAGTACAGAGGTGGCATGGACCAGAGTGCGGGCTCAGGAATAAGCCTGAAGAACAGAGAGGTGAAATGACTAACTGGTTGAAATGAAGATTACTTTTGGCAAAGTTGGGGTTGGACAATGCAGTAGACCATATTTTACAAATATGCCGTCACAATACCTCCCATCCCATACATTCTTCTCACAATGCGACCTTGCCACTCCTCCCATTGAGAGAGGGGGGTCTATGGCCCCTCACGTCGAACCTCGCTGGGCAGACCTTTAGGACTCCCTCCACCCAAAGAGTGTGATAGGTGCTTTGCAACTTCTGAAGCTAGATCCTAAAAAGGCCTTGCTCTCTTGTCCTACTCACTCTTGGGGCCTGCCACCATGCTGTGAGAAATGCCAAACTAGTCCAGGCGGATGCCCCAAACGCAAAGCCATATTGTAGGTGCTCTAGTTACAACCATAGAGGAGGGCTTCACAGAGTCAGCATCGACTGCCAGACACGAGGAAAGACGATGCCAGACCGCTCCATCATCGAGTCGCCTCCAGCTTTGGAGTCCTCTCAAATGAGAGCCCAGACATGGGGGATGAGAGACAAGCCATTGCCTCTGTGCTCTATCCAAGTTCCTGACCCACAGAATCTGTGAGTATGAGTGGTGGCTTTATGCCACTTGAGTTCTGGGGTGGTTGGTTATAACTGGAACAGACACCAACTGTGAGGTATTAGAACTTTTAGTTATGTAAATTTAGTTTACACAAAAAAAGGAATTATGGATGTTATTTGGGTAGAGCTACAGGGGTAATACATCTGCAAAGAACAGAGAAAAACTGAAGCACAAATGGGGATACATGGACTAGAGCCTATGCTGAGTGGAAGAGCAGGATACACACTGGGCATGTGGGCATATGACCCACGGTTCCTAAGGAGAAGCTTGGCTTCTAAGAGTATTGGCCATCTTGATTTCTCTCAGCAAGGTAAGCCCTGGCAACACAACTGAAAACTGTAACCCTTAGGGAAACAACAGGCCAGTGCCTGCTGGAAATGGGCAATAAACTGAGGGACAAAAACCAGAACCAGAGGACTTAGAGCTAGAAGGGTCCTTTGAGGTCAATGAATGCAAACCTCTCAGTTTACAAATGAAGCCCTTTAAGTGAGAATCTCTCAGGACCTTTTACCTCCCCCACTAAAGGTAGGGTGAGGGAGAAACCTCTCCAGCAGGGCTCTCCCGATTTTCATTCATTCACCCTTGCATTTTTTTCAACATCCTACAAAGACATAAGAAGTGCTAAGTGCCAGATTTTTGCAAAGTAGTTTGCATAAAAGATTACAGACTAAATTACAGTTCACAGTGATGTAAAACCCACTGTGTGGTAGGAAACACTGATGTTATAAAATGCAGCGAGCACAAAATGGACTTATTCCAGACTGGCAGCACAGTGACAAAAAACCCTGCAAAGTAACAAAAATAAGGACAACCATAATTCCAATTTTTAAAATTTTTTTTTAAAATATTTTATTTATTTATTTGACAGAGACAGACAGAGTGAGAGGGAACACAAGCAGGGGGAGTGGGAGAGGGAGAAGCAGGCCTCCCGCCGAGCAGGAAGCCCGATGTGGGACTCGATCCCAGGACCCTGGGATCATGACCTGAGCTGAAAGCAGATGCTTAACAACGGAGCCACCCAGGCACCTCATACCAAATTTTAAAAAATTTTTGAAAAATAGAAATCTTTACTGAATTCATTCTAAGATGTAGCAAAGAGGTAACTATACTCTGTAACTCCCCCTGCCCAGGCCCCCGCCAAATTTCTAAAAATCCTCTTCTGACCTTGGAATGGACTGAATAGTGGCTCCTAAAAAGGTATGTCCAAGTCCTATTCCCTGGAACCAGTGAATGTGACCTTATTTGGAAAAGAGCCTTTGCAGATGTAACTAAGGATCTTGAGATGACAAATGTTCTTCTAAGAGAAAGGTAGAAGAAAATGGGGACTCGTGCATATAAGGGAAAAGATGGAGCCAAGGCAGGATTCTCCCCTGGAGCCTTCAAAGGGAACATGGTCCTCTTGACACCTTGATTTCAGACCTGCAGCCTCCATAACTCTCAGAGAATGAATTCCTCTTCAAGCCACCCAGTTGTGATAATTCATTCTAGCAGCCCTAGGAGACCAATCCAGCCCCTTTCTCTCCAAAGGCCCATTAACTCATCACAAATGCTCACCACAAATCTCTTCTTTTTCTTCCCCAAACTCCAGCCAGTCTGGATCTCTTCCTTTGTCCTCAATTCCTTTCCACTTTTCCAAATAGGTCCTTTTTTCCAGGTCAATGCCTTCTCTGTAAACTTAGTAAATATGTCAAATTTTCTGTATTCTTCAGATTATCTTGCCTCATCTATTATTTCTCATGAAGGTATGCTAAAATCCACAAGTGTGGAATTCTACAGGTTTCCTAGTGAGTCCACTGCATTTTATGTAGAATCTATAGTGTAGGTACAGCCCAAATTAAGGATTATAATATCTCCCTGGTAGATTCTTATTAGTAATAAACACTATTTCTTTATCCCTATCCATGCTTTTGCTTAATTCCTATTTTATTCAATGATTACTATCATTAAGGCCAGCTTGCTTTAATAAGGGTGTGTGTGGGGCGCCTGGGTGGCTCAGTTGGTTAAGCGACTGCCTTCGGCTCAGGTCATGATCCTGGAGTCCCTGGATCGAGTCCCGCATCGGGCTCCCTGCTCGGCGGGGAGTCTGCTTCTCCCTCTGACCCTCCCCCCTCTCATGTGCTTGCTCTCTCTCATTCTCTCTGTCTCAAATAAATAAATAAAATCTTTAAAAAAAAAATATTTAAGGGCGCCTGGGTGGCTCAGATGGTTAAGCATCTGCCTTCGGCTCAGGTCATGATCCCAGGGTCCTGGGATCGAGTCCCACATCAGGCTCCCTGCTCCTCGGGAGCCTGCTTCTCCCTCTGCCTCTCTCTCTCTGTCTCTCATGAATGAATAAATAAAATCTTTAAAAAAAAAAAATAATAAGGGTGTGTGTGTGTATGCAAAAGCAGTAAGTATATTGGCATTAATTTAATTAGTAAAATTGATGAACTATACACAAATATACTTACCAGTTTAATAAGTAAAGGGATATATACTTGTGTAAACTACCAAGTCAAATGCATATGGTTTATAGCACCTAGTTAATATCAATGCACTGCTTTTGCTATCCCACTAAAACACCGAATAACTCCTATAGATACTGAAGAGCGATCTCCATAGTAGGCAGCCCCAGCTAACACTGTTCTCCACCCTGGAGTGCAAAAAGAAACTACTACTATGTATTTCAAATAAAATAGACCATCCTTGTTACAATAATGAAGCCAACGGCTCATGTGAATAGGGCATGACTAAGGAGTGTGCACTTTGGAAAACCGCCCTGTGACCCTTTCCCTACATTGCATATTTTTTCTACTGTCCTTTTTATGTCTACCTTTCCCTCTCCCTATTTATCTACTCCTTCCTTCACCCTATTCTAAAAGGCTAATTATCTATTTCTACCTTAAAAATTGTATTTCTTCTTTCCATCTCCCTTTCTCTGTTTCCCCAACTTTTTCAACTTCAATGCTAGGAAAACAATATTTTTGCTTTGAAATATTGTTTGTACAGTGGCTAATAAATGATGTTTTATAATCCCAGCTCTTAATTTTAAAAAAATCAGCCACGCTTTTAAATGTTTCTTTTTAAATATGCACAATATACTATTTTTCTTTCATATATCCCTTAATTTTTTTATTGTGGGTCAGTGACCCTTCACTTGAGAAAAAGTTCCTTTTCCCACACTTACTAGGTGGACTACAAGAATGTCTCTGTGATGATAGCAATTATTATTATTTTTTTTAAGATTTTATTTGTCAGAGAGAGAGCGTGCACAAGCAGGGGGATTAATAATATTAAAAATATTAATGAAAAAGATTTTATTTGACAGAGAGGGACAGAGAGAGAATACAAACAGGGGGAGCGGCAGGCAGAGGGAGAGGGAGAAGCAGGCTCCCCGCTGAGCAAGGAGCCTGATGGGGGGCTCCATCCCAGGACCCTGGGATCATGACCTGAGCTGAAGGCAGACGCTTAACCGACTGAGCCATCCAGGCACCCCTAGGCAGTTACATCTTTTATGACAATTGCTCCACAGATAGTTTTTATGAACAGGAGAAAGCAGATGCTCACAGGATTAATTCTGAATTCCTCAGGCTGGTCACCCAGGACTTCCTCCAGTGGATCCCAGCAGTGGCGGGCAGCGCCCCTCCCCTGGGGAGTAGTGTGGTTCAGAGATAGGAGGCTGGGCTCCAGAGCCCATGGGGGCAGGTCTGCAGATCAACTCTGCCCCTTACTTAATGATAACTGTGGGCAAAGGATTTAAACTTTCTAAGGCTCCATTTACTCTCAGATACCCTGGGATATCAAAAACCACTTTTCAGAGGACTGTAAGGATCAAACATGTTACCTAACATCCAAAGTGGCTGGCACACAGTTATCTGTCCCAATGGCACACAGACTGTGCCCTGAAACTCATCTGAGCAATCCAGCCTCCTGGTTTCCCCTTTTCCTTCCATGAGAGGAAAAGGGAGGATCAGACAAAAGCACCAGGTTATCAGAATGATCACAATTTAAGAAGACTTAAAGTCAACTTGAAAGAGAAGCTCGGGGGTGGCGGGGGGGGGGGGGCGGGGGACGCCTGGGTGGCTCAGTTGGTTGAGCGTCTGTCTTCGGCTCAGGTAGTGATCCCAGGGTCCTAGGATGGAGCCCCACATCAGGTTCCCTGCTCAGCGGGAGCCTGCTTCTCCCTCTCCTCCCTGCTCATGCTGTCTTCTTGCTATCTCTGTCTCTCTCAAATAAATAAAATATTTTTAAAAAAAGAGAAAGAAGCTGGGCTTGAAAGAATGAACTGTTTGTAATTGTTAATATTAGAATGTTAGTCTGACATCTTAAACTACTACTCTTTCTTGCTTTATAATTACTGATAAAACTTGAGAAATTTGCTTAGGAGAGGCTGCAAAAAACAAGTAAAAAAAAAAAATAAAACAATTAAACGGGAAATTCAATGATTTCTTTTTGTTCCATATTGGTTACCTGTGAATTCTGGCAGCTCTAAGGGGATCAAGAATTGCTACAGCATCACCTCAGAAATGAAAGGTGCAGAAACACCTTGCTTTTCTTTTACATACACACACACACACAAAGAGGCAGGCAGAGAGGAGGGGGAGGAGAAGGAAGAGAGGGAGAGGAAGAACGAGGAGGAGAAAGAGAAAATATGACTATACATATCCTTACCAGGCTTTTATTACCAGTCACCAGTAAAATATGCTTACGTGTCCAGAATCAATTTTTTACCATCCAGGGAAAAAACTTCCAACATGTTCCATAATTGTCTGAGATAAGAGGGAGAAACCAGATCTCAGATCCCAGTATTTTACATTATGGCTAACAAAGTCTCTGTGACGCAGTCAGTTGAATTCACTTGTTGCTCCAGCCTCTCTGTAGACTGTTCTCTAGAAAGGCAACGTCCAGTGAGGTGTTACACAGCCTGGAGGCACTTGGAAATGCAAAGGAAGAAAAACGAGTTGCTACTTCTCTTGCTGCCTGGTTTGGATCCCAGAACCCTCCAAGATGAATAAATCTGAAGTACTGGACGGGGTGGGGGGTGTAAGTGGTTAATGAGTTCGGCCATCAGGGGATTTGGTGAGCTCTATTTCTAGGAATATATAAAATTGGACAAGCGGTCCCAGCAGGATTATAGCTACCATACCATCTAAAAGAGGCAAAACCCACAGACCCAGGGATGGTGGCTGTGAGAGTCTTTAACCTTAGCTAAGGGCCTGGGTGCATGCTGCTGTGAGGGCACTGAAGAGGGATCTTGGATTCTCAGCCAACTGGAGGCAGGGACGGGAGTAAGAAAGTGGGAAGAAACAGCTCTAAGAGGAAAAGAAAACTGGCTGACAACTTATGGTTTATGGCAAGAAAACAAAAGTGATCAGGGGGACCATCTAACTTTCTAATAACTCCCTGCATCTCTGACCTAATTTTACCAGCACCAGGCCTACTGGGGAGATGTCCCCCCCCAAAATGCATGATAGGGGCATCCTGCAACCATGGATGAAGGAGCAGAAGACCATGGAGTGCGCCCCCTCCACCAGCAGTAGATATAACCTCTTTTGTTTTTCCCTAACCTTGAGATACTTGCTACATGTACTTGTGTACACACCTGAAGGTCTGTACAGCATTATATCATAGAGTTCTGTTCTCTGCCCTTAGTGTTTTTAAGCAGTAATCTATATTGCTTATAGGTACATGGATGCCACTGTAATCAAATTTATAGATGACAAATAGCTAGGAGACAAGGACACTAGTTGTCCCCAATTATCTTCCTATAATATACAATGATCTTGGGGCACCTGAGTGGCTCAGTTGTTAAGTGTCTGCCTTTGGCTCATGTCATGATCCCAGGGTCTTGGGATCGAGCCCCGCATCGGGCTCCCCGCTCAGCGAGAAGCCCGCTTCTCCCTCTCCCGTTCCCCCTGCTTGTGTTCCTTCTCGCTGTCTGTCAAATAAATAAATAAATAAAATCTTTAAAATATATATATATATATACTATCTTTAGCTGGGCACATAGCCACTGTGAATAAAGTCAGCATATCCCAGCCTCCTTTGAAGGTTGATGCTAAGTGACAGTGTTAATATGTAATTTCCAAGTGGTCCCAAAGGGCAGCCAGGACAGTCCTAGAACATTTGTTGAAGCTGGTGAAGCTACAATACTAAGAGAAGCTTAGCTCCCAAAGGATCATGAAGGTGCTAGAATAACCCTAGATAGTACAAATTCACATTTCATTTCCATGAGGGGGAAGCTTCTGCGTGGTTGAAGCCCACATTATTTTTGATTTTCTGTTATTTGCAGCTGCATCTATTCTTTTTTTTTTAGATTTTATTTGAGAGAGAGAATGAGATAGAGCATGAGAGGGGGGAGGGTCAGAGGGAGAAGCAGACTCCCCGCCGAGCAGGGAGCCCGATGCGGGACTCGATCCCGGGACTCCAGGATCATGACCTGAGCCGAAGGCAGTCACTTAACCAACTGAGCCACCCAGGCACCCAGCAGCTGCATCTATTCTTAAAAGACTAATAGCTAATCTAATGGATAACTCCATCAGGATATAAAAAGGCATCAAATTTTAACTAGCCAAAAAAAATGGGTTGATCTGATTCAATAAAATTTAATGGGATAAACGGAAAAAATGACTTCTACATTTATGGATGCGGAACACCAATCATATAAAGATAGGATAGGGAAACATGTCTTAGCGGCATCCTTAGAAAGCAATTTTAGAGGCTCGTGACCCTGGTACGAGACCATAGTGATCTATATCAGCCCAAAGAGGCAATATGTCCTTAAGTTACATACACAAACACCTAACACTTCGATGCTGAGTTCATGACCTCAGATGACACCAGGGTAAGTGAAGGAAGCGGGGCAGGAAGGCAATGAACAGGCAAACACGGGCGCTGTCTTTAGACAGAGCCACCGCTCAGCTCCCAGTGATGGTTGCTTTTTAGAAGGGCCCGGGGTTACCAGATTTTGAATTTTTTCCCCAGAGAAGTTAGAAATGTGGATTGCTATGTGGCACCTCCATTTGCCCTTAACAGTGGTTATTAATTTAAAAATTTTAAATAAAACTACACACGCCCCCAAAGCCATACCCTTCTGGGAGGCGTGCTGGCTGCTTGTTTTCTGGCAACATCTTGGATGATAGAGGTCAGTCCCACTCTACCCAACTCAGGGGAGTCCACCCCTGGAAGAGTGCATTTTCCTGGGCACTAACGTTAAGGAGAAACAGCGAGAAGGAATAGCGGTAAATGGGAGAGGGTATTAGGGGTCTGGCTTCTAGAGCCAGTGAGACCGGGGTCAGAATCCCAGCTCCACTCCTTCCCAGGAAGGCGGCCCGGGGCAACCTCCTTGGCCCCTGCAGATCCAGCTTCCCTATCTGTAAAATGGGGGATAATCATAAGACTCACGACCCACCCCCCATTAGGACTGACATGAGGGTTAAAAGCGCTAATGTGTTCAAAGAGCTAAAGCCATGGGTGATGCATTTTAAGCTAAGCGGAAAGCGAGAAACCTTGAAAATATTTAGAGAAGTGCAGAAACTTGAAATTTTCCCTCAGATCAAAAAAAGATCAACTGGCAACATATTTGTCTTAAAATGTGTGACTAGGGGCGCCTGGGTGGCTCAGTCGTTTAGCGTCTGCCTTTGGCTCAGGCCATGATCCCAGAGTCCTGGGATCCAGCCCCCACATTGGGCTCCTGCTCAGTGGGAAGCCTGCTTCTCCCTCTCCCACTCCCCCTGCTTGTGTTCCCTCTCTTGCTATGTCTCTGTCAAATAAATAAATATAATCTTAAAAAAAAAAAATGTGTGACTATGCGGGGGTGGCTTAGCCAGCCTTACTGATGAGGTCCCAGGACAGGAGTGGAAAGAAACCACCAGTGAATGGAAATGGAAACGTATTTGGATCTGGGAAAAGAAACAAAAGTAGAATTTGCTGTTTCCAAATGCAATCCGGTAGGCCTCCTTTCCCTGGAGGACATGAATTAAACCTAAATTAACCACTGGGTAGATAGAGCAGGGGGTAGTTCAAGTATTAAACTAGAGTGTGTGTAGGCATCAGATAAACGAGATGACCTTCAGGTCCTCCAAGGCGGTCTCTTCCGTGATGCTCTTGCACAGAAGCAAATACATTCAATTCCTCAGATGTCCTTTACGACAGACTGCTAATTCATACAGAACTTGCTACCAGCACACAAAGGGACCACAAGGACAAGCCAGGAATTCAGATATGCCCCAAAGAAATCACCGCCAAACACTCCGCTGTGTCAGCACACAGACATATACACGCTACACTATTCACGGCCAAGATTCCGGAGTGCCATCTCAGTAGAGAGACAGACTTAAGTCAAGGCTAGGGTGATGGTAAAACCTCGCAGATTTTTTTTTTTTTTTTGGTTGGCATCCAAAAAAGGGAAACAAGTGTGACCTCTTAAGGTCATTGGTGCTCATCACTTTTTTCTTTAGAGCCCTTGATATCAGGTACCTGAAATGTTTATTCTTAGAATTATTAAAAAGAATGCCATACATTTCTGGAGTATTCAATGATTTATGATTACACACACAGAGACACATTATCTTATCCTTCTTCTTATACTACATTATAAGGCAGGTCAAGCAGAGATTTCCATTTTTCAGACCAGAAAATTGGGCCCTGGATGGTATATAAGTGAGTAAGTGACAATGCAGGGTCATTCAATTCCAAATTCCATCTTCTTCCCGTTGTGCCATATTGTATTTTTAAAGGGTCAAACGACAGTTTTTTTTTCCTTTTGAGAAGTATACATATTGTATACAGATAAATTAAAAAAGGGTTGGTTTATCCACTCCTATACTACACGGGAAAGAAACTCATTCCAGCACAAAATACCTCAACATATTGGGTAAAATATTTAAAATATCTCTTGTAAAAGAAATGTGTTGGAGAAAAAGGCCAGAAATAAAAAGAAGGCATGATTCCACACAGGTAAACCAGCACTAACAGTCCACTGTGCTGAGGGCCATCTACTGCTCCTGGTGGCTTGGAGCTAGACTTTATGAACCACACCTGTGGGAGAAAGACGACAAATCCTGGGGCTCAGGAGCATGAGAGAATGAAAAGGAAGACTCAAGTAAAGCTGGAGCCCCTGAAGGGCAGCCCTGACATGGATGAACTAGAAACAAACAAACAAACCTTCCCTGTAGAATGGTCTTCTGTTTGGGCCTTGGATCTCAGTGTGATAAAGAAAAAATATTTCCCAGGGCACCTGGGTAGCTCAGTCGGTTAAGCATCCGACTCTTGATTTCGGCTCAGGCCATGATCTCAGGGTTGTGAGATCAAGCCCGGCATCCGGCTCCGTACTCCACATGGAGTCCGCTTCTCTCCCTCTTCCTCGGCACCCCCTCCCCTACAACGAGCGCTCTCTCAAAAAAAAAAAAAAAAAAACTTAAAAAAATATACTTCCCTTGGATAATTCTCCCTCCTAAACACACTCTACACAAGTAGGACCTAATTCACCCTTCTGGGTGACTTATAACACCTCGTCCTCTGAATTGTTTTAAAGTGGCCTTGGGTTAGTGCATTGAGGCTCTTGGCAGAAGCAAATCCACAGTCTCTCAGAAGAACTTTATAAACACATGCCTCAAAAAAATTCTCATGGACAAAGCTCCAAAGAACTTAAACTCAATCAAATTCAATATACAAATAAAAACAAAAGCCTCCATGAGTGAAACAGAAAACAAAGTACAGAAGCAGGCATGCAAAACCTGCCAGTGTTAACAGAGTATAAAATGGGTTTATTATTTTTAAGGGAATAAAAGATTGAAAATATGAAAGATCAAGAGACTATAAAAACTGAGATTTGAACAAGAACAGAAAGCACACTTGCCAAAATGAAAAATATAACAGTTCATGCTCAGGTTCAGCAGACGATTACAGACACAGCGGAAGAGACAGACCATCAGTGAGCTAGGAGACAAAGCTGAAAGGTCACATAGAATGCAGAGAAGAAGAAAATGTAAAAAAGTTCAGAGACATGCAAGATAAAATAAAAACATCCAACATGCATTTATTTGGAGTGTCAGAAACACGTAGATGTGTAGAGAGGCAGTGTTTTAGGATCATAACTAAGGCTTTCCTACATCTCACAGTGAAACTGAAGATTACCCAATACACAGGGAAGATACTGAAAGCAGCCAGAGAGAAAAGATATAATACAAAAAAATAGTGACTAGTAACTATTAGCCAATTCCCCAATAGCAACAATAGAAGATAAAAGACAACAGAATATTATCTTTAAACTTCTACATGACCAGAGGTCGGCAAACTTTCTGGAAAGGGTCGAATAGTAAATATTTTAGGTTTTGCAGGCCCATGTCTTTGTGCCATATTCTTTTTAATCCACACTGTAAAAATGCAAAAGCCATGCTTGGCATGGGGCCGAACAAAGACAAGGCCTCACACCAGATATGGCTCAAGAGGCTGCAGTTTGCCAACCCCTGGAAGACACAAAATTATCCGTGGAAAGGAAACAAAGACATTACCCACAGGCTCTCAGTAAGAAAACTTCAAAAGGATATACTTTAGGAAGATGCAAAATGACCCCAAAATGTCAGAGATGCAAGAAGAAAGGAGTCAAGCATTGGTAAACACCCGTGAAAATCCAGGTAAACACTGGATAGGTTTTTCACTATATATGGAACATGCTGTAAAAGTCTACAGGACTAAAACACTAGAAAATGGGCTTCGGCATAAGACCTGGAAAGGGTGCCGCTCCCACTTAACGGTGAGAAAAAGAACAGAAGAAACCGCAAACTTAACTTGACCCCATCGGAGAGCGGAGGGCACAGGGCGCGCGGGGAGAATGGGTTCCAATGAGGGACAGCCCCCAGCCCCTGTAAGGAGAGCAGGCAGGTGCACACTGGTTCACCTGGCGGGGGCATCCACCATGGGAGGCTAAGATGACCTCGGGCTACCATTTTAAGGAATGGCTGGAGGCCAAGTGTGGGCTGACATGTTGGTCTGGAAAAGCTGGGGACTCCAGCTTTGGGGACTTCCAAACTCAGAGGGTTTGCAGTCAGTTGTAAGTTCTTGTCCATGAGACTCCAATGAGTTCTCCCCAAGGAGGCTGAGAGGGCTCCTCCTCAGTAGAGCTACGGAGGAAGGGATCAGGTGCTTCTCCCTAAAAAGCACAGAATCCATTCCTCACCCAGACCCTTCTCTCATACGGAAAAAAGCCTTAATTAAGAAAAAAACAACCCAAATGTCTATCAACAAAAGAACCGATAAAATTGATAAACTGGGGGCGCCTGGGTGGCTCAGTTGGTTAAGCGACCACCTTCAGCTCAGGTCATGATCCCAGGGTCCTGGGATCGAGCCCCGCGTCGGGCTCCCTGCTCGGCGGGAAGCCTGCTTCTCTCTCTCCCACTCCCTCTGCTTGTGTTCCCTCTCTCGCTGTCTCTCTCTCTGTCAAATAAATAAATAATCTTTAAAAAAAAAATTGATAAACTGTGGCATATTCATGTAATGCAGTATCCTACACGTACTTAAAAATGGATGAATCTCCAAAACAGTTCTAAGGGAAAAATCAGATTCAAAATGATTCCATTTATGTAAAATTAACTTTTTTGACAAAGTCGTGTAAGATGTGTATATAAATTTCATGTTGATATATACATGCACACATTTTTATAGAGTGTCTAAGTAAAACAAAAATATGTATTTATTTTTAGGGCTGCATGTGTAAGAATTAAAGCAAAGGAATGATTTGAGAACTTCAGGTTAGTGGCTGCCTCTGGTCAGGAGAGAGGCATGCAATCCTGGAGGGGCGCCCAGGGGCTTCTAACGTGCTGATAATGAAGAATCTAGTTAGTACACTGAGTGCTGGGAGTACGTTTTATTTGTAGTCAGCATTCTTTAACTTTATGTATATGTTACATACATTCTTATGCATACATGATCTATTTTGTAATTAAAAGTTCTGTGCAGATATGCATATAACAGTTAACAGTCGTTGCCTGTGCTGGCGGGGCGGGGAGGGGGGGGGGAGGTTAACAGCCACATTTACTTCTTGCTCAATGTGCTTCTGTTTCTGGATTTGTTTCTGGTGTTTTGGTAACACAAGGAGTAGTGTATATTCATACTTTACGGTTTTCAAAGAAAAAAAACACTAAAGATAATTTTTGGCTTCTGAAACAATGACTACTACTCATTTTAGGAAGGTTCTTTTCTGCTACATAGTAAAAATACCTCGAAAGGATGAACATGAGGTTTGTACAGCTTTCATTTTTCTAAGCTGCAAAAAGCCATGTAATAAGTTTAAAAACAAGGATACCATATTTAATGATACTTTAAAGTCTTCTTTGCCATATTTGTTCGCTTCAGGAAAAGTGGCATTTAAGTTTCCTGGGATCAAATAATCCTTTTATTTTTATTCCAGACAAGGTAGTGTGGTGATTTACAAGATTGCTTACTCCTTTACACACACAAGAGATCTCGAAGTCCTGATTAGCCAAGTGGAGAAAGCACTGTGAATGCGTGGCTGAAATTCCAAGAAACTTTAAGAATCATCAGGGTTGTATTTCTTTTATTCCTAAGTGACTTCAAAATTCCTTTGTTTGATGAACAATGACCAATAACCAAAGTGAGAAGAACTTTATGTGGGACTTAAAGCTCTCAAATGCTCTTCCTGGGTCTAGAAATCTTTTGGGCTTCATTTGAATGCAGCCATGTCCTCAGCAACTGGAAAATGTGATGCAATTAGACTCTCCTCATGGGGCTTTATCAGAACAGCAACCTGAATATAAAAGCATCGTTTGCCAAAGCAGATCCTAATCTGTAGAACTGTGTTGCTTGGGAATCTTTCACTTCTCCCCAAATAGAATGGGAGTTCCACAGAACAAGGGATCTGGTTGTGTAAATCTCAGTATTGCCAGAGCCTAGTTCAGTGCCAGGAACACTCCGCGTACTGATTGATAATGGTTTGTTGGGTGCATTTGCTTGCTTTACAGCTCAGAAAATTAATTTCTTTTAGCCATCCATACAGTTCACAAACCTTTCTTTTGTGCCAACTCTGAGCCAACATAATAGTAGATATTGAAATTACAAATATAATTGATACACTTTTATGCCTTTAGGGGGTTAAGTCTACAGCATAGTTTGGAAATACATACACCAGCAACAATGTGGGTAAAAGTCACAAACACAATGTCAAGTGAAAGATGCTAGACAGAAAAGGGTACATTCTGTATGAGTCTGTTCATATAAAGTTCAAAAACAGGCAAAACGAATCTATGGAGTCTGACGTGGTCACCCTTCAGAAGATTAGTGCCTGGAAAGAAGGGGACACGAGGGGCATGAGGTTAGGGTTTTGTTTCTTAATGTAGGTGTGATCACTTTTTGAAAAGCCATCAAGCAGTACATTTATGATGTGGGTACTTTTATATATGTTCTACTTTAATAAGTATATATACTTTATATATATACACACACACTTTAAGTAGTTCACTTTTTAAAAAGAAGAACACTTTTTGAAAGCGTATGGCTTGAAGTGGGTTTCTCTTTACTACCCATGTGGTTCAACACATTCTCAACGCTTTCCTAATCTTGTTCTAACTCAAATGCCACTTCCTGCAAAGTCTCCACTGAGCTCGAATAAGTTTTTCCCTCCTCGGACCTGCCCTCCTTTACTTTCCTTAACTCTAGGCATTGTGTTAAAATGTGAAACAATCTTCAACTCACACCACCTATCACAGTGCTCCGGATATATTAGGTATTCAAAATCCTTAAGCAAATAAACATTTAACATTCTATTCCTTGACCTGCTCCACATGGCCCCTTCCTGTGTTTGGAGGTGCTCTTTGATCTGTCCTTTTATTCAGCAGAACACATACTACATAATCTGTGGGAACCTACTCTAAATGTGAGGTCAAAAAACCTGAAACGCTTTCTACTGATGGCTTAGACACATTCAAAAGAAAACAGCATTGTTCTTTCATTCTAATGACGAATGTAATATAAAAATTTCAAAACAAAAAAGTAAAAGTTACCAATAATTTACCATATACCTTGTCTTAGAACTTGATCTTCACTCCAATAACACCATACACATCTTTTCATGTCCACAAATAAAGTTCTCACTCAAGTTCATCACATTCTGGAACGGTGGCTGGGCATCATGGCAGCATGCCGAGAACACGGATCTTTGCTTAACCAACTCCCCATCTATGAACATCTGGGCTACTACAGAATTTTTACTTTAAAAAACAATGAACGCCTTTATAAAAATTGTCCACAATAACGACGTTAAGAGTAAATTCCTAAAGGTTTATTTTCCAGGTTAAAAGTATGCACACCACAAAGGATTGTTTAGGGTACACATTGTCAAATGGGAAGCCTGCAACAGTGCATGTTTCTACAATAGCAAATTCCACATTTCACGGATTGTTTTCACCGTGTAACACGTTTGAAATCAGAATGCTCCTTAGAGTTTACGGCCTGTCACGATCACTGCTGTCAGTCAGGGGGCCGCTGGGACATGGCTAACACTGCCCGAGTCACGCTCCTGCAACATCTCAGCCGGAAAACTACTTAGAGACCATTTCAGGAAGAGCTAGCAGTGTGGACTACCATCTGAAAACACTCTGAAACCTTCTTTAAGAAAGTGGAGGCGCTGAATCTTACAGACTGTCAGTGGCTTGGAAAAAAAATCCAAGCAGAGCCTCTTTCACAAAATGCCACATGCTCAAAGCTCTTGATGGCACAGATAACACAGGGTAAAAGACGTGGATGTTGATGCTCTAAGCTAAGAAGAGATTCAGAAGTGTTGCACTCATTGCGAACAAGTTTTCGAAAATAACCAGCTAAACCATTTGGCTTGTATTTTCTCCTTATGTATGCAAAGGAGTAACTTATGGTTCAACTCTATATCTAAATATGTAAAAGATTATTTTACAATAATTATTTCTTTAAAGGTTTTATTTGAGAGAGAAAGCGAGAGAGCACAAGTGTTGGGGGAGGCGCAGAGGGAGAGGGAGAAGCAGACTCCCCACTGAGCAGGGAGCCCGATGTGGGACTCGATCCCAGGACCCTGGGATCATGACCTGAGCCGAAGGCAGACGCTTAACCCACTGAGCCACCCAGGCACCCCTCTCTTACAATAATTATAAAACAAAATTCTAAATAAGATAACACCGTGCAATAGCTTACTTGATGGCATTTTTTAAAATTCTTATAATATATGAGATAATATTGGGCTTTAACACTGACAAATTAAATTCCACGAAAAGGAATTCAGTATCCTGAGTTTTGTCTAGTACTAGGTATTGTGCTTTTTCTTAATCTTTGCCAATTTTATATTAAAATGACCTAATATTTTAATGTGTATATCTTTTTTTTTTTTTGAAAGATTTTATTTTAGAGAGAGATAGTGCAAGTGTGGGGGAGAGACAGAGGGGAGAGGAAGAGAGAGAATCCCAAGCTGACTGCATGCTGAGCGCGGAGCCCGACCCGGGGCTCAATCTCACGGCCCTGAGATCATGACCTGAGCGGAAATCAAGAGTCATACACTTAACCAACTGAGCGACCCAAGGTACCCCAAGGTGTATATCTTTGATTACTAATGAGGATGGGCCTTTCCCCCTCATTTTGACCATTTATAGTCCCTTTGTAAACTGCCTGTTTTTATATTTTTTGCACATTTTTCTATTGAGATGTTTATTTCCAATTACTTTTTTATTTTTTAGAGAGAAAGTGCATGTGTGTGCGCACAGGCAAGGGGAGGGGGGGGAGAGAGAGAGAATCCTTAAGCAGACTCCCCGCTGAGCACAGACCCTGCCGCGGAGCTCGATCTCAGGCCCTGAGATCATGACCTGAGCCAAAATCAAGAGTCGGTCACTTAATCAAATGAGCCATCCAGGTGCCCCTCTGATTACATTTTTGTGGCAGTTCTTTATAAATTAAGAATATTAAACCTTTGTTTGACCTATGCCATGCAAACATTTTTCTCAGTTTATCATTTTAACTTCCTTAATGGTATTTTTTTTTTTTTTTTTTGCAATTCAGAGACCCATTCAACTAGTGAGAGATGCCAGCCAATTTCAGATTTGATCAAATTTTATCAATCTTCTTCAGACACCTCCCTCAGGAAAATTCCTCATAGACAGGAGGAAACCACATACATATGTCACATAGCTAGAAAGAACTTCAATTAGTATCAGCATACACTGAAAATTATATGACTAGAGACCTGCATCCAATTCCCGTCTTTGGTCACATTTTCCCCTCAGAAAATGACATGAGAGGTCTTTCCAGACCAGCATTCATTTTGGGTTTTCAGTTTGGGTGACTTCACAGCTGCTCAGTGATAATACTGTGATCAGCAGATTGTACAAAGGTGGTTTGATGAGAAATAGCTTCTGACGGCCACTCCTCGGGACCCCCTAGCTTTCTGCCTCCAGCCTTGTCAGCACACCGGCCTCCTGATGCTACAGCAGGCCAGACATCCCTGGTACAGCACACAGGCTCAACCGGCCTCCACCGTGTCCAAGCACAGCCTGACCGCGGGTGCGGTGGGCGCTGCCCCGGACCCACAGTCAGGAGTCATGGGTCCGAACTGTGGCTTTGCCCCTAACCAGAGATGTGACCTTGGAGAAATAATTTTACCTTGCTGGGTCTCGGTTAGCTCATCTTTAGGACAGGAGCAGGTGGAATACAGGATCTCCAGGGTCTTTCCAACACCCACATTCTGGCCTATGGTACATACCTCATCAACTCTCCTCACTTGCTACCCCAAAAATAAAATAATAATGTATTCAAAGTGTGTCTTTCTCCAAAGCTGCTCTTCATCCATGTTTTGCTATACTGCCTCTCTCGCATTCAGAGAGAGCAGTTTGATCTGTGTTTCCCTTCCTCATTGACTGGGTTGACTTGAAAGTCAAGCTTAGAAACCTCAAAAAGTTTTATTAGACTTCTGACCCATTCACCTCAGCCAGCACAGACTGGCTTTAAAAGCACGTCGAATTATTTTTCCAGTTTGATTTTTTTTTTAACCAATCACAGAGACAGGGTTCTTTCGGCACTTCCTTTAAAAATCTGTTCTGTAGTTACCTAACTCTACCAGGAGTTTTGTTTCTGAAATGCAGCCTTTGGAGGATTCTTCTCCTTCCTACTGCCTACATATCTCATTATTTTTGCCCCTCATATAGTTATAGTGAAAATTAATCCTAAGATTTTATTATTTATAGCTTTCAGAGAATTTTGTATGACAATCACAATGCTGGTATAAAAGGGTGAAATCAATATTACTTTCAAGGAGCTAGCACCAGAATTACTCTAAAAACAGGAAACATCTCTGATTGGGGCAGGAGATGAAAGAAGAGCAGAGCATCCACTGCTTCCAAAGCTTCAGGGAAGAGGGTAAAACTGGTCCACAACAAACTGGGAGAGAAATGGATGGTTCTGGAGTCGGCAGCTGTTGAAGAAAGAGTGAGGAGCCAGGGAGGAGAGAGGAACCAGGGAAAGAGAAACTTCTGGTGAGTTGTTCTCAAAATCTTGCACACCCACCATAGGAACTCTAGTCCATCCTTGTCTTACACCCAACATGAAGAGAAGTCTATTGAGAAATCACATGAGCATGCAGAAGGGCTAGGAAGGATTATTTTGACTTCTGAGGTAATATCTATTTCAGGCGAACAGATGGAAAAATCAGGGACCAGAGATGCCAGTTTGAACACAGGGTTATACCAGGAGGTGACTCCACATGACGATAAAGAACAGGATGTGTCACTTATCCACAAAGTTGAAAAAAAAAAAAAAAAACTTTCAAGAACAAGAATATAAAAAATGCAGTATTGAGCTATACAGTATGCGACGCGATCCCTCAGATTTCCAGTAAAATCTGGTACATTAAAACATGATGGAGGTTTGTGTGCATGTGCTCTGTTTCAGTGTGTGTGTGTGGGGCGGGGTCTTTGTCTTGGGGAGGCGTGGTAGAGTGAGAGACTGAAACCTGATGAGGTTTGGATCAATGTGGTGTAAAACAGACATCAGAAAAAATCTCATGATAACCATGAAAATATAAGCTCCCTGAAAAGCTAAAAAAAAATCTCAGGGAAGGATTTCAACTTTTATAAGACATAGAATGAAGATTTAAATCAACACAAAGTAGACCTCAAGGAACAAAGGGTCCCCAACTGACATCTGGATTTTACTTCTTTACCCAAATGCCATTTACATAACTTTATAGTATGCTAATTATGTTCCAGTCTTTATATAATTACAAACATCTTCAAGTTCTTTCAAAATCTTTCCTAAGGAAGGCAGTAATTTCCGGAAAGAATTAAATGTATAATTCTCTCTTGCAAGAACAGGAGGAGAGGTTTTCATCTCTACTTGGAGAGAATTCTGGAACGGATTCTAGAATCTTTTCACTAATGGAAAGGAGTAATATCTTTTCTTCCATGGAGTCCAAAGTGATAAACCCAAATACCACATATCTACTACGTAATGGCATCAGGGATGTTCAGACCTTCATATCACAAACTGATGCCATACAATGCAAAGGCCACACAGGGATATGATTTTATCACACCTTTCCCCTTTTTGACATTTACCAGCCTCACCAATAGCTGATCTGGGAGTCGTCTGCTTGAGGGTACTGCAAGAGGATGCATGCTGGGGAAACAGATTTAGGGTAAGTTTTCAAGCACATCTACAAAAGGTCTTTTCTTCAAACCATTTCTCTATCAACACAATATTGACACTGTTAAATATCTATTAGGGATTGTACTGCTTAGTTCACCCTTCTAAAAACAATGACAGTGGCCAAAAGACACAGAATGTAAGAAACAAGAAGGAATAAGGAAACCTATTCCTGATAAGGAATTATTAATTAATAGCAATTAATAAATTATAAATAATATAAGGTATTATTATTCTTTATAAGGAATAAGAAACAATAAGCCATACATGAGATAGCTGTTCTCTGATCCTTTCTTTCCTCCTAAAGATCATGAATGCCTTTTAGCACAAATACCTGGCCATTTAGCCACCTTCTACCTGCCCTGACAACACCAGAGAGCAGTGGGAGGTTGGCCGTTTCCATATTAGAAGAGAAGTAGATAAGGTCACATTCACCCGTGGTTGGGAAATTCCTATGTAAGCGGTGGTGTTCACAAACAGGAATCACCCTATCCAGAAACCACTCTGTGGTGGTCCTGCTTTCCTGGCTCAGCTGGATATCAACCCAGTGACTGTCACTTCAGGCGAGCCTGCCATGGCTCAGAGGTCTGCTGGTAATCCAGGAGGAAGGGCCCTTTAACTTCCCAATTTATAAAGCCCTGGTTGAGAAAATTTATCTTACACCACAGAATGAACTGTACACCATTCACTATGCAGTTGTCTTACAAAATAACTGAATAGTCAAGGTAAAAATAAGCACTAGAGAAGTAGAGTGGGGTTCTGGTACCACTGCGGTACCTCCTCATTAGCTATCACTAAAGGGAACGTGGAGAGACGGCGGGGCCGGGATTCCCAGTCCACAGGCTTTTCCCCAAATTCTCGCCAAATACTCATTCGCTGCCATTCTCAGACACTTTCAAAATGAAGATACTAACCGTGTACTCTTCATCTCCTCGTCCTCTAGGATTTGGAGATTAAAGTAGAGAGCCTTTCTCCCGGACTATGCAGCCTCCACCAAATGCACTCCTGTTGCTAGAGAGATTCTGGATCCCATTTGCGAGTTCACAAGAGCTAAAATTGCTGGAGACTCTTCTCCAATGTGAACACACAGCCCCCTGCCTCTGATAAAAGCTATAAACGCCTCTGCACAATCGAGGGAGAGCGTTAAGAGATCTTCCTGGCTTTTGTTCAGGAAAGACTCGACTCGGAGTTGTGAAGACTCTTCTTTACCCAGAAGCCCTTCTGTGCAAGCTTCTATTAGTAAACATCTTGGCGGAAGCAGGTATTAGCCTGCTCCCAAACTACTGAGTACAGGGGTGAATACACAGGGTCATAATACTTGGCACTGTAAGCATTCTTAGAGAGTGGAGAAAAAAAAATATGGTGAATCACGAAGATATTATCTAAGACCTTAGCTTTTAAACCCTTTGTGACCTCTCACACACATACATGGGTATGTAATAAAAAGTTCTGCAAAACAACAGCTACCCATACACATGCAGTGAACTATAATTATTTTTCGCTTTGGTTTCATCTGAGTGTTGTATAACCTTCTAAATTTATTTTTGAATTGCAGTTAGAAAAAAAAAGTACAAAAGGTTAATGAGACAGGTGGAAATATAATTAAATTGGCTTATTTATAGAAAAATCTCAGAAACACCAGTGTGAAAATTTTAGATGTCAAGTTCTGTTCCCTTAGGTATCAGGATGATTTGATTTACACAGAATTCCAAACACAAAGGCCTGGGGACATCCATTTAGCTTTTATTACATGACAAGGCAATAAGACTGCAGGGGGAAGTAAGTAGTGTTTTACTCCAAATCTGAATAAACCCATAATAATTTAACAAGTTTACACTGCAATAGGGAAATAATGGAGACTGTGCTCTAATCAGGAATGGTAAAGAGAAGCACATGGTGATGAAGTCTGGGGGCAAAGGAGGAAAGGTCAAGTTTTCTTGGTTTAAGCACATCACCTAATTGGTTCAACCCTGAAGCTGGTGGAGTGTTCTGGTGTTTGGCAGCTACTGCTTTGAGCACAAGAAAACAGATTCCTGCACTGTAGGAGGTCAGAGGTCACTAGTAAAGATCCAAAAAACTATTTGCTCATCCTCATTATGTGGGTTCCAAGCATAACCACAAGAACCATCTTTCCAACTGTTTTCGATGTCATCACTGGGCAAAATTCTCAGTGCAGAAACCTTGGTCTTCTATGTGTTTTGAATCATCTCTAATAAAGCCAAGGGCAATCAGAGCTGAGTAGTAACTCAGCAGAAGAGCTATGAAAGGTTTCCATTCTTTAAGGGGGAAAAGAGTTAATTAGAAGACTGCAAGTTTCCAGTGACTAGATTTTCCTTAGAGCTCTTTATACCTTAAGAATGATGCATTCAAGCTTGAGCAAAACATTGCTTCCCTCCTCTGAGGAGGGAACAAATGATACTCTGGATAATATACTCTGGATAATAGTAATAGTTTGATGATTCCATTCAGTACCTAAATCCAAACTGGGCTGGATTGGTTGCAGACAGAAGGAGCCCAAATTGTCAACTATTTTTGTAAGGAAAAAAAAAAAATGCTTGCCAAAATGCCAGTGTTTACCATGGCCTAAACTATGATTATTCAAATAATGAATTATCTTTGAATGTTTATATCTTTTAAGTTTGGAAAGGCTGTCTAAATTGAAATCATTCTAGTAGGGCCCAAATAGAAACTTGGGCACTTCGAGCACCATCATGGTAACTCTCTCTCACACCCCGCGCCCCCCCCCAACCTTTCTATTTCAATGCAATTCCAGACCTTATTTATCCCCATCATGATTTGGCATGCAAATATTAATATGATGGTATTTTGCCCTCATTTTTATAATCCCAATCCTGTAAGCCTACTGTTTGCAAGGTTAAATTAGAGAGTCTTCTGAATTCTATATATTCCATACAACCCAACCATTAACACATTTTTTCCTGGAGATTTAAATGCCAGGATTAGCAATGTAATACCAAATTCACACCCGTAAAAAGGAATAGGCCGGGCGCCTGGGTGGCTCAGTTGGTTAAGCGACTGCCTTCGGCTCAGGTCATGATCCTGGAGTCCCTGTATCGAGTCCCGCATCGGGCTCCCTGCTCGGCGGCGAGTCTGCTTCTCCCTCTGACCCTCCTCCCTCTCATGCTCTCTGTCTCTCATTCTCTCTCTCTCAAATAAATAAATCTTAAAAAAAAAATAAAAAAGGAATAGGCCTCTGGTAATGATTTTGTAAATTAAATCATTTCTCCAGATTGGCCTATTTACCTAATATTATTTGCCCTTGGGCAAATCTGGGTGGGGAAAAAAGCCTCCCAAATTAAGGGCCAGCATATTAGCTGGATAGGACTTTTGATACCATCTAGTCCGAGTATATCATCATCAATCAAATCCAACAGCGTCAGCCCCTTGATCTCTTCACATCTGACATTGTTATATACCACTTTGCTGAAATTCACTCCTTCCTAGGTTTGCATAATTTTAGTCATTTTGGCTTCTTTCTAACTGAAAACTTCCTTTCCACTACCAATCTCCAAAATGCTGTCCCCTGCCCCCAGGCTTTGTCCTCCCCTTACACCTCCAGTATTGTTCCCACCCATCTTATTTCCAATGTCAGGATTAGTGGCACCAACATCAGTGTGAAGCATCAAAAGTCTCCAATGCAACACGCCCAACACCGAATCCACATTTTCCTTTTAAACCTTTTTCTTGTATTCCCTTTATGTCATTCCCAAAATGTCATTTTTTAGTCTACTTGCATATTCAGACACCGATTTCTAGAAATTTCTGAAATCTCTAGACCATTGTTATCAGCCTTATAATTAACATCCCCTAAAACCAATGTCTCCTATACACACTCTTCAGTACACCTAGCACAATTAGTTTCTAAAGCAGAACTCTGACAAGATATGCTTAAAAACCTTTAATGATTTCCCGTCCCCTGTGAAAGAAAATGTCCAGTCTCCTCAGCATCCTTCCCATCTCAAACTAGTTTTTAGCCTCCTCTCACCATAAGACCATCTACTGGTCACTCTGGTCCATTCACCTTCTCTCAACAATCAAATAAATGGTTTCCTTTGCTTAAAGTGCTCCCATCTTTACTTTGCTCACAGTTCTCCTTATTTTAAAATGTCACCTTCTCTATAAAACCTCCAGCAAATCTCCAGACCACTTAATCATTCCTGGGTGTTCCTCTAATACTCTATTCACACTAATAATATCACACATCCACTCCACCCTTGTCAGTTAGACGGTAACCTGCTTCAGGAAAAAAGCGTTATAATGCTCTTTGTAAGATTTAATACACCCACATATAGTAGGTGTTCAATCAACAACTGCTAAGTAAATACGTCAACACAGTGAAAAATGCTTTTGAATTAAGATGTGAATTTGAGTCCTAGTTTGGCTAGAACTCAAACTCTGTGACCTTCAAGCTAATAGCTAATACTGTAAGCTAATAGTATCTCTTCCATCTATGAAGTATTATTGTAGGAGTCAATGAAATCAATTAAAGTATTATGTTAAATACAAATATATGAAGTATGATCCAAGAGTATAACCGTTTAATGTTTGTTCACCTGAAGTATACCAAAGGTTAAGAGATTCTACAGCCAATGCCCAAACTGGGGATGAATATCAATGCATTGAATAGGTATTTTATCTATCTTAGCATTCAGTGTTCCTAGAAATCCAAGGTGACAATTTAATGTGATCTGTACAGCCTTATGATATTAAGTATTAGCATGTAGAAGCACTATATAACATAGATGTGAATCCTAGTAGCGCATATTACTTTGCTTTCTTACTAGCAAATGCTATTACAGTCATGATATGTATAAATGCTTTATATAAATTAACCCATTTTGGGGGGCAGAGCAAGATGGCGGAGGAGTAGGAGACCTGGATTTCGTCTCCTCTCAGGAATTCAGCTGGATAGGGGTCAAACCATTCTGAACACCTACAAACTCAACAGGAGATCAAAGAAAAGAATAGGAACAACGCTCTCATCAGAAAAGCGACCACTTTCTGGAAGGTAGGACGTGCGGAGAAGGGAATCTGAGATGATATTCAGGAGGATAGACGGTGGGGGAGGGGCCTCCGTTGGCTGCTTCTGGCAAGTGATAGAGCCGCGGAGCACAAAATCGGAACTTTTAAAAGACTGCTCCGCCAAGGGACGTCACTCTGGTGGCTAAGCGGGGGTGGAACCCTCCGGGACAGTGTGGTCTCAGGACCCTCGGGGTCACAGAAAGACCGGGGGTGCCTGAGTGTGGCCGAGCTCCCAGGTATCGGAGCAGGGAAGCCCACGGCAGAGGCGGAGCCCAGGCGCGGGCTCTCAGCTCGGGGTGGCCATAAACCGTGATCCGCGGCACAGTCGGGCCCCTGCTCCTCCAGCAGGGACCCAACAAGCGGCAGATCGGGGAGACTCACCTTCCTCCCCCGGGAGGAGCCGCGCGGGAGTGCACCGCAGGGATCTGCTGGGTTTGGAGACTCCACCCGGGGTCGGGTGCCAGAGATAGAGGCGCGCGGTCACAGGCCCGGCGAGCACGGAGTGTGGCCGGAGACCGGGGAGACGGGAGTGACTGACGGCTTTTCTCTGGGGGCTCACTGAGGAGCGGGGCCCCGAGTTCTCGGCTCCTCCGGGGCGGAGATTGGGAGGCCGCCATTTTCACTCTCGGCCTCCAAAGCTGTGCGGAAAGCTCGCAGGGAACAAGAGCCGCGGAGAGCAAACCCGAGCAGATTACTTAGCCGGGAGGGGGCAAGGGCGGGGCAATTCCGCCTCCGGCAGAGACATTTGGAAACCACGGCAACAGGCCCCTCCCCAGAAGATCAGCGAGAACAGCCAGCCAAGACCAAGTTCACCGATCAATGAGAACGGCAGAACTCCAGCGCTAGGGGAATACTGCACATAGAATTCATGGCTTTTTTACCATGATTCTTTTGTCTTTCAAAGTTAATTTTTTTTAACTGTCTTTTTTCTTTTTTTTTGAATTTTTCTTTTTCCCTTTTTCAACATCTTATCAATCCATTTTTTAAAAAACATTTTTTTCATTTTTAGAGTCATATTCCATCCCTTCATAGTAGTTACCCATATTTTTGGCATATATATATAAGTTGTTCCCTCTTTAAAATTTTGAGATAGTTTCTTCTAAGAGATCAAAATATACCCTAAATCTCTAGTGTATAGTTTTTTTCTACTCCCCTGCCTGATCACATTCTCTCCCTTTATTTTTCCTTTTTTTTTAAATCCTCTTCTTTCTTTTTTCAAACTTATCAATTCCTTTTATAAAATTTTTTATAATTTCCATCTTTACAGTCATATTCCATCCCTTCATCATATCAACCCTTATTTTTGTACATATATAAGTTTTTATTTCTTTAAAATTTTGGGAGGCACTTACTTCTAAAAGACCAAAATACACCCAAAATCTAGTGTGTGGCACCGATCTATATACCAGCCTGATCATATTTGATCACATTCTGTTTTTGTTTTGTTTTGTTCTGTTTTTGTTTGTTTTTATCTTTTTTTTTTTCTTTTTTCTCTCTTTCCCTTTCTTTTCCGACTGTTTCAGGTCTTTTCTGATTTGTTCAGAGTATATTTTCTGGGAACGTTGTTACCCTGCTAGCATTTTGTTCTCTCATTAATCTATTCTCCTCTGCACAAGATGACAAGACAGAAAAAATCACCTCAACAAAAAGAACAAGAGGTAGTACCGACTGCCAGGGACCTACTCAATACGGACATTAGTACGATGTCAGATCTAGAGTTCAGAATCATCACTTTAAAGATACTAGCTGGGCTTGAAAAAAGCATGGAAGTTATTAAAGAAACCCTTTCTGGAGAAGTAAAAGAACTAAAATCTAACCAAGTCTAAATCAAAAAGGCTATTAATGAGGTGCAATCAAACATGGGGGCGCTAACTGCTAGGATAAATGAGGCAGAAGAAAGAATCAGTGATACAGAAGACCAAATAATGGAAAATAAAGAAGCTGAGAAAAAGAGAGATAAACAACTACTGGATCACGAGGGCAGAATTCCAGAGATAAGCGATACCATAAGACGAAACAACATTAGAATAATTGGGATCCCAGAAGAAGAAGAAAGAGAGAGAGGGCCAGAAGGTATAATGGAGCAAATTATAGCAGAGAACTTCCCTAATTTGAGGAAGGACACAGGCTTCAAAATCCAGGAAGCACAGAGAACCCCACTCAAAATCAATAAAAATAGGTCAACACCCCAACATCTAATAGTAAAACTTACGAGTCTCATAGACAAAGAGAAAATCCTGAAAGCAGCTCGGGAGAAGAGATATGTAACCTACAATGGTAGAAACATTAGATTGGCAACAGACCTATCCACAGAGACCTGGCAGGCCAGAAAGGACTGGCAGGATATATTCAGAGCACTAAATGAGAAAAATACACAGCCAAGAAAACTATATCCAGCTAGGCTGTCATTGAAAGTTGAAGGATAAAAAGCTTCCAGGACAAACAAAAACTAAAGGAATTTGCAAACACGAAACCAGCCCTATAAGAAATCTTGAAAGGGGTCCTCGAAGCAAAGAGAGAGCCTAAAAGCAACATAGACCAGAAAGGAACACAGACAATATACACTAACAGTCACCTTACAGGCAATACAATGGCACTAAATTCCTATCTTTCAATAGCTACCCTGAATGTAAATGGACTAAATGCCCCAATCAAAAGACAGAGGCTATCAGATTGGATTAAAAAACAAGACCCATCGATATGCTATCTGCAAGAGACTCATTTTAGAACCAAAGACACCCCCAGATTGAAAGTGAGGGGGTGGAAAACCATTTACCATGCTAATGGACACCAAAAGAAAGCTGGGATGGCAATCCTTATATCAGACAAATTAGATTTTAAACCAAAGACTGTAATAAGAGATGAGGAAGGACACTATATCCTACTTAAGGGGCCTATCCAACAAGAAGATCTAACAATTGTAAATTTCTATGCCCCTAACATGGGAGCAGCCAATTATATAAGGCAATTAATAACAAAAGCAAAGAAACACATTGACAACAATACAATAATAGTGGGGGACTTTAACACCCCCCTCATTGAAATGGACAGATCATCTAAGCAAAAGATCACAAAGGAAATAAAGACTTTAAATGACACACTGGACCAAATGGACTTCACAGACATATTCAGAACATTCCATCCCAAAGCAACGGAATACACATTCTTTTCTAGTGCCCATGGAACATTCTCCAGAATAGAGCACATCCTAGGTCATAAATCAGGTCTCAACCAGTACCAAAAGATTGGGATCATTCCCTATTTTCAGACCACAATGCTTTGAAACTAGAACTCAATCACTAGAGGAAAGTCGGAAAGAACTCAAATACATGGAGGCTAAAGAGCATCCTACTGAAGAATGAATGGGTCAACCAGGAAATTGAAGAATTAAAAAAATTCATGGAAACCAATGAAAATGAAAACACAACTATTCAAAATCTTTGGGATGCAGCAAAGGCAGTCCTAAGAGGAAAGTATATAGCAATACAAGCCTTTCTCAAGAAACAAGAAAGGTCTCAAGTACACAACCTAACCCTACACCTAAAGGAGCTGGAGAAAGAACAGCAAATAAAGCCTAAACCCAGCAGAAGAAGAGAAATAATAAAGATCAGAGCAGAAATCAATGAAATAGAAACTAAAAGAACAGTAGAACAGATCAACGAAACTAGGAGCTGGTTCTTTGAAAGAATTAACAAGATTGAGAAACCCCTGGCCAGACTTATCAAAAAGAAAAGAGAAATGACCCAAATCAACAAAATCATGAATGAAAGAGGAGAGATCACAACCAACACCAAAGAAATACAAACAAGTATAAGAACATATTATGAGCAACTCTATGCCAGCAAATTAGATAACCTGGAAGAAATGGATGCATTCCTAGAGATGTATCAACTACCAAAACTGAACCAGGATGAAATAGAAAACCTGAACAGACCTATAACCACTAAGGAAATTGAAGCAGTCATCAAAAATCTCCCAACAAAGGCCCAGGGCCAGATGGCTTCCCAGGGGAATTCTACCAAACATTTCAAGAAGAATTAATACCTATTCTTCTGAAACTGTTCCAAAAAATAGAAATGGAAGGAAAACTTCCAAACTCATTTTATGAGGCCAGCATTACCTTGATCCCAAAACCAGACAAAGACCCCATCAAAAAGGAGAATTACAGACCAATATCCCTGATGAACATGGATGCAAAAATTCTCACCAAAATACTAGCCAATAGGATCCAACAGTACATTAAAAGGATTATTCACCACGACCAAGTGGGATTTATCCCTGGGCTGCAAGGTTGGTTCAACATCCACGAATCAATCAACGTGATACAATACATTAACAAAAGAAAGAACAAGAATCATATGATCCTCTCAATAGATGCAGAAAAAGCTTTTGACAAAGTACAGCATCCTTTCTTGATCAAAACTCTTCAGAGTATAGGCATAGAGGGTACATACCTCAATATCATAAAAGCCATCTATGAAAAACCTACAGCGAATATCATTCTCAATGGGGAAAAACTGAGAGCTTTCCCCCTAAGGTCAGGAACGCGGCAGGGATGTCCACTATCACCACTGCTATTCAACATAGTATTGGAAGTCCTAGCCACAGCAATCAGACAACAAAAAGAAATAAAAGGCATCCAAATCAGCAAAGAAGAAGTCAAACTCTCACTCTTTGCAGATGATATGATACTTTATGTGGAAAACCCAGAAGACTGCACCCCAAAACTGCTAGAACTCATACAGGAATTCAGTAAAGTGGTAGGATAGAAAATCAATGCACAGAAGTCAGTGGCATTCCTATACACCAACAACAAGACAGAAGAAAGAGAAATGAAGGAGTCGATCCCATTTACAATTGCACCCAAAACCATAAGATACCTAGGAATAAATCTAACCAAAGAGACAAAGGATCTGTACTCAGAAAACTGTAAAATACTCATGAAAGAAATTGAGGAAGACACAAAGAAATGGAAAAACGTTCCATGCTCATGGATTGGAAGAACAAATATTGTGAAGATGTCAATGCTACCTAGAGCAATCTACACATTTAATGCAATCCCCATCAAAATACCATCCACTTTTTCCAAAGAAATGGAACAAATAATCCTAAAATTTGTATGGAACCAGAAAAGACCCCGAATAGCCAGAGGAATGTTGAAAAAGAAAAGCAAAGCTGGTGGCATCACAATTCCGGACTTCCAGCTCTATTACAAAACTGACATCATCAAGACAGTCTGGTACTGGCACAAAAACAGACACATAGATCAATGGAACAGAATAGAGAGCCCAGAAATGGACCCTCCACTCTATGGTCAGCTAATCTTTGACAAAGCAGGAAAGAATGTCCAAAGGAAAAAAGTCTCTTCAACAAATGGTGTTGGGAGAATGCGACAGCCACATGCAGAAGAATGAAACTGGACCATTTCCTTACACCACACACAAAAATAGACTCCAAATGGTTGAAAGACCTCAATGTGAGACAGGATTCCATCAAAATCCTAAAGGAGAACACAGGCAGCAACCTCTTCGACCTCAGACACAGCAACTTCTTCCTAGAAACATCGCCAAAGGCAAGGGAAGCAAGGGCAAAAATGAACTATTGGGACTTCATCAAGATGATAAGCTTTTGCACAGCAAAGGAAACAGTCAACAAAACCAAAAGGCAACCGACAGAATGGGAGAAGATATTTGCAAATGACATATCAGATAAAGGGCTAGTATCCAAAATCTATAAAGAACTCATCAAACTCAACACCCAAAGAACAAAGAATCCAATCAAGAAATGGGCAGAAGACATGAACAGACATTTTTCCAAAGAAGACATCCAAATGGCCAATACATACATGAAAAAGTGTTCAACATCGCTCGGCATCAGGGAAATCCAAATCAAAACCTTAATGAGATACCACCTCACACCAGTCAGAATGGCTAAAATTAACAAGTCAGGAAATGACAGATGTTGGCGGGGATGCGGAGAAAGGGGAACCCTCCTACACTGTTGGTGGGAATGCAAGCTGGTGCAGCCACTCTGGGAAACAGTATGGAGGTTCCTCAAAAAGTTGAAAATAGAGCTACCCTATGATCCAGCAATTGCACTACTGGGTATTTACCCCAAAGATACAAAAGTAGGGATCCGAAAGCGTACGTGAACCCCGATGTTTATAGCAGCAATGTCCACGATAGCGAAACTGTGGAAAGAGCCAAGATGTCCAGCGACAGATGAATGGATAAAGAAGAGGTGGTATATATATACAATGGAATATTATGCAGCCATCAAGAGGAATGAGATCTTGCCATTTGCAATGACGTGGATGGAACTGGAAGGTATTATGCTGAGCGAAATAAGTCAAACAGAGAAAGACATGTATCATATGACCTCACTGATATGAGGAATTCTTAATCTCAGGAAACAAACTGAGGGTTGCTGGAGTGGGGGGTGGGGTGGGAGGGATGGGGTGACTGGGTGATAGACACTGGGGAGGGTATGTGCTCTGGTAAGCGCTGTGAATTGTGCAAGACTGTTGAATCTCAGATCTGTACCTCTGAAACAAATAATGCAATATATGTTAAGAAAAAAAAAAGAAGAAGGTAGCAGGAAGGGAAGAATGAAGGGGGGTAAATCGGAGGGGTAGACGAACCATGAGAGACGATGGACTCTGGGAAACAAACTGAGGGTTCTAGAGGGGAGGGGGGTGGGAGGATGGGTTAGCCTGGTGATGGGTATTGAGGAGGGCACGTTCTGCATGGAGCACTGGGTGTTATGCACAAACAATGAATCATGGAACATTACATCTAAAACTAATGATGTAATGTATGGGGATTAACATAATAAAAAAATTAAAAAAAATAAATTAATTAACCCATTTATTCTTATAAAAACTTCATGAAATAGGTCCATTTTTCCCATTTTATATACAAGGAAACTGAACCAGGGAGGTTAACGCATATCCGGTAGCAAAGCTATTATGAGGCAGAACTGGGATCTGTGCCTACGCAGACTGGGTCTAGCCTGGCTCTAACCAGTAAGCCATGCAGCCTATCTAAAAAATGATGTGACAGGCCAGCACAATGCCTGCCTGACAGTAAACCCTTGAAAATGTTCATTTCCTTCTTAACATAATGGCGCTCAAGTGATGGCGACATGTGCAAATGGTCATGAGGCCTGCCTGCTACATCATCTGATAAGCTTCCCATGCTATATGGGCTCCATGGAAAGGGCATCTTGTCTGTATCATGTATTACCCTCCTTACTACATGAATAGAATTTCCAAGAAGACTAGAAAAGCTCAAACCATTTTAACTGCTCTTACTTCATCCATGCCAATAGGGATGTCTTTTGTTCTTTTGTTGAATGATTAAAATGTCATTACCCTGGGCCAAGGCAAAGAGAGAGAGATCAACCACTTCTATTCTTTGAGCTATTCTGGGGGTCTTTTGACACATCCCAACACATCAATTACACCTTCCATTACAGGCACCATGACGGTTCACACCGTATTAACTGGTATCCGTTCTCCCTCCCATCCCACCAAGTTGTTCCAGTTCCTTCTTGAGCATACCACTCAGGGAGGAAGGCTGGGAGGAACGCATCTCTGCAGTGCTCTGGGCCCATGCCTGCTTCAGACCTGGGGAGCACAGCTTGATTACAAGCACTGGGGCACACCAGTCTGCAGAGCTCTTGTGGCCAGGCTAATAATCCTTACATACTCTAGTTGGTACCAGCAAGTTTTTGTCTTGAGAATATTTTTCTAGGTTTTTTTTTGTGGTTTTTTTTTTTTAAGATTTTACTTAGTGGGGCGCCTGGGTGGCTCAGTTGGTTAAGCGACTGCCTTCGGCTCAGGTCATGATCCTGGAGTCCTGGGATCGAGTCCCACATTGGGCTCCCTGCTCAGCAGGGGGTCTGCTTCTCCCTCTGACCCTCTTCCCTCTCGTGCTCGCTCTCATTCTCTCTCTCAAATAAATAAATAAAATCTTTAAAAAAAAAAAAAGATTTTATTTAGTTATTTGACAGAGAAAGCCACAGTGAGAGCTGGAACAAAGCAGGGGGAGTGGGAGAGGGAGAAGCAGGCTTCCCGCCGAGCAGGGAGCCTGATGTGGGGCTTCATCCCAGGACCCTGGGATTATGACCTGAGCCGAAGGCAGACGCTTAATGACTGAGCCACCCAGGCGCTGCTGTTTTTTTTTTTTTTTAATAAATTCCATGTCTTTTCTTAGATTACATACTGGTTCATTATCAATATTTTATGGTCCTATGTTTAATCATTTAAAAGGTTCTACACTAAGTGCTATACACTCATGCTCATAAAATTCTCACAACTGATGACATGGTAGCTCAATTCTATGAAGATTTTTTTTTTTACATTTTAACATCTCTGAAATCAGGATGCTTCTTATAAACAATACCATATCAAAGTTGTGATATTGTTTTTTTTTTTTCCTCAGTGTAATAAGATATTCTTACATCTTAAAATCAGTGGTATTTTAGATTCAACAAAATTTGCTAAGTACCATATTGATTGCCATTTTAAAGTTGAACATAGGGAGGCTCAACATCATTCAACATGCAACATTCGTTGCATTTACATAGCAAGCTAAGTAAACATATTTGCATGTCAATAGAAGGAACTTTCATTTATCTTCTTTTTAACAGTTCCTTGCAGCCCAAAGACAGGGAATACATCCCATAGTATGTGCTCGCAGCTCAGGCTCTGGAGTTTCACTGGTGCTCAAGTTCCAATTCTGCCACCAAATGAGTGTGATTTGGGGCATGTTGCTTAAACTTAATAACCTCATCTGTAGTCAAAATAATCTAACCCCAGAGGGTTTCTGAGAGGATTAAGTGAGATAACCTATGTAAAAGCTCATAGCACAATGAGAGATACCTAGTGGTCAACGAATGGCAGTGATACTTTCATAAAATAAGGGAAAAAAGGGAATTAATTAGGTCTGCTTTGCTCTTTACCCCCAGCCCAATCTTATTACAAATAATATAATACCAGGGCACCTGGGTGGCTCAGTTGGTTAAGCAACTGCCTTCGGCTCAGGTCATGATCCTGGAGTCCCGGGATCGAGTCCCGCATCCGGCTCCCTGCTTGGCGAGGAGCCTGCTTCTCCCTCTGACCCTGCCCCCTCTCATGTACTCTCTCTCATTCTCACTCTCTCAAATGAATAAATAAATCTTTAAAAAAATAATAATAATATAATACCATTACTGTGCCTCTTTGTTCCTATCATGTATCAAGACATTTTGTGGGCATCGGGTGGCTCAGTCGGTTAAACATCTGCCTTTAGCTTAGGTCATGACCTCAGGGTCCTGGGATCAAGTTCCATGTCAGCTCTCTGCTTAGCTTTGAGCCTGCTTCTCCCTCTCCTTCTGCCTGCCACTCCCCCTGCTTGTGTTCTCTCGTTCTCTCTGTCAAATAAATAAAATTAAAAAAAAAAAATTTTTTTTTGTATGGTAAAAATTCTAGTTCTAAGCTTGAAGACGTCTACTGCCCATGCTAGCACTCTACAGTCATTTCAGTTCTGTACAACATCCTGAGCAACATCCTGCTTTGTAGAAGGTCAGTCCTCTGTACTAGGTAGTACAAAGGAATTCAGGGTATAGAAGGAATGACTCTGCCCTCAGGTCACTCCAAATCTAAGGATGGGGATACGCAAACATAAGATTCATGGTAAAATATGCCAAATACTTTAAAACAAGTACAAAAAGTCTGAGAACATGTAAGGAAGAGTTCACATCTAGAAGGGAGCATAAGGAAATGCCTCAGAAAAGAGGAAGCATTTAAGACGGGCCTTGAGAGCAAGACAATAGATAGCAGATCCTAGGAACAGAAATGCATAAACAAAAATAAATAGGCTAATTTTTTTTTTAACCTATGATGGAACAGACTGTAACAGAATAACCTTCACAATTAACAGAAGATTAAAAAAAACAAATAGCAATTTAAGATGAGAATAATCAAGGCAACAAGGACATGAGGGGCCAAGAGCCTAGAAAAAAGGAAAATACACTGAGGGGAGCCATACATTTGCTGCCTCCCCAACTGCCCCCAACCCCCAGGGAATTTGTGAAGTGGGATCTCAAATCATAGTGACCAAACAAAGCAGCAGCCTGGGGCTTACTGCAATCTTACAAATGGGGGTGAAACAAACAGGAGTTCAAGGCTACTAAGTTGCCAGGACACATAAGACCAAGGACCCACATAAAAAGGAACGAAGAGTACTGAGAACATTCTGCACGCAACTTCCTCCTAGGCCTCTGATGACACCTGAGCTACTCATTATCAATGGAAGATGCTTTCAAACCGTTCAGAAAGCAACTGTTCAGAGGCTACAGAGCCAATCAGCTATATTGGCAATCTCAGTAGCAGAGGGCAAAATCTGCTCCTCTGGATGCACCGAGGTTGGGGGCGGGGGGAGTTATCTGCTAAGTAACCTGAAGGGCCATGCCCAAGGAGTGAGGAGGACAGAAATTAACCAGTGTTCATCACAAAACCTGTGATGTACGTAAGTTATCAGGCCCAAAATGCCAAAAGTGCCAAGGTAGAGAATTCTAATCCAGAGGAAGTGGTCCCTAAACCTGTCCCAGATACCACCCAAGTGAGTGTCCCTCCCAACTACACTTCTCCCCTGCTAGGTAGTCTCCAGTAAGGCAAACTCTTGGGGCTTCATGGTTTTCCTTGATAAAATAAAATGATTAGGGGCCCCTAATCATTTAGGGGTGGCTCAGTCTGTTAAGCATCTGCCTTCGGCTCAGGTCATGATCTCAGGGTCCTGGGATCAAGTCTTGATCGGGCTCCTAGCTCAGTGGGGAGCCTGCTTCTCCCTCTGCCACTCCCCCTGTTTGTGTACGCATGCTCTGTCAAGTAAAATCTTTTTAAAAAAATAAAATGATTAATTCATATTTTTTGTCAATAAAATAAAGTGATCAAAATTGATGATCTCTGAAATCTTTCAGTAAAAGTCTGTTTCTATTTTGTGGTTGAATAAGTAATATAAGCAATACCCGGGTAATTTTGGTAATATAGACGAAAAAAATTACAAATCCACTGACTGGCAGGCAGATAAAAGGTCACGCTACAAGGGCCTTTTTGGCCTACTTGCACCCGGGGAGATTTGTGAACAAGGTAAAACAATGTACATATGTAAAGAAAAAAAATTCTCAGGAGTACTCTAATAAGAATCTTACAAGAAGAATATACTAGGAATGTTAAAATAAGCAACAGAAGAACACTAAAAATAGACAAGTGAATTACTGAGCATGAAGAACCACAAACCCAATTAAAGAAAATCTTATTTAAAATCAAGGGTGTAGCAATTTAATGAGCAAGCAAAACTGTTCTGGGATTACATGAATCAGACATCATCCAAGTCCAATTAAAATTCTAAACTATATACTATATATACACACACGTATACACACACCTATTTTTAAATTCCCATAATGACAGTAACAGTATCATTCTTTTATTCTGACCTGGAAATATTTTTCTGGTAAATGGGGTTTGGCAGTGGCTTGCAATGTTAAGAGTAATTACAAACTTAGGAAAATCACAGTAGGATAAATTTGAAGAGAATGATTTATTTATAAAACTAACATTCAGTGGTAGAAATTTGCAGAGACCCTTTTACTTTAATAGCATTAGTAGACAAAAGCCTGATGCAATTCTCTAAGAACACCATCGTTTTTAACTGATGGGAATAAATCACTCGAACTAGAACTGTTCTTTAAGCCACAATTTACAGACAAGGACTATAATATACCAAAGACATGACCATATCCACAGGGGACAAGGTTTGACTTGTGGAACAATTAAATCCATAGTAATTTATACCTTATACTTCAATAAAAAATATTTCTTGTGCAACCAAGGAATTACATTGCTGCAGATATGCAATAAATTTAACAATGGCAGACTAAGTTTCCCAATTCTTATGGGAAACAAAGTTTCTATACAGATTATCTATAAAGAAATTTTTCCCCTCATAAAAAAGTACAAACAAAAATTAGTAGAAAGTCAAAGAAAGCCTACACGCCTCACAATATACTTGAAATTTATATAGATCTGGATTAAAATACCAGCTTTGCTTCTGTCCATCTGTGCCTTTGGGCAAGTTTCCAACTCACAGGGTCTGTGAAAGGAGTAAAGTATGAAAGACACCTAACACAGTGCCTAGAGCCTTATGTGTTCACGAGCATCCACTCTCTTCCTTCTAATATTTATTAAGACCAACCAAGATTTGTGGAGTTCTAATAAACAAGGTGGCAGATTTAATATATAAGCCTGGAGCCAGAAGAGGTGATTTGCTGAAAGAATGTCTGGGCTTATTCATAAAAGTAGAATTTCCCTCAGTGGTCTTCCATGGGAAGAGAAGACAGGGCATGTGGAAAGAGCGCAGTGGCTATTATTTATTATTCCCATTTACATTATTTATTATATACATGCCCCCCCACCCCCCCGAGTGGCTGCTGATGGGCTCGGCTCCCCCACTATCATCTGGTCATCTCACTGAAGCTTTGTCAGAGCTCCCGTTCCGCGGGCCCTAATCCCTGGGGAACTGGTGTTGGGCCTGTTGAATGGCCCTAAACTCATGAATAGCAGCAAGGCACAGTCCGACTGTGTCCATCACTGCATTGCTAGACAGCAAGGCACGGGAAGGGAGAGAGGGTTACGTCATACCTTCTTGCCTTTGAACCCTGCTGCCCTGTCACCTTGGCAACTGAACACCCACCCGTTTGGGATGATCCTGTTTCCTTGAGTCTCAGGTTTTTCTTCACCTGGAATACAGTTCAATAACAGCAAATACTGTACACTTACAGAACACTTGTCACATGAAGTTGAAGTAGTAGCTTCTTCAAACTGCCTCTTAGCTACAGAAAGGAAGCATGTCTTCTTCGCCAGAAATTTCCATTCCTTGAAAAAGATGGATGGAATCTGGGGCTGAGACTCACCCAGAAGCACATGACAGTGGAGTGAATATGGACAGTGACACTCCCCCACCTCCCACCAATCAGCCCCCCTGTGTGACATCTTTTTTTAGAAATATGGTGGTTACGAAATAGGCCAAGCAAGGAAATGGCCTATTTCAGGGTTACTCTTCCTTTGAAAAATGATGCCCCATTTCAGTAAGCAAATCAATCAAGGGCCAGAGTTTGAGCTGTTGTTTTCTTATTCAAATTATTCTGATGGTAAAAGTGATGAAATGCAAACAGGAAACAGAATATATTTGCATGAGTCAATGAACTGCAATTGTTTTAACTGAACAGTGACAGCAAGCACTGTGTTCCAATATCCTAACCTACTCAAATTTCATTTTAATGTCAATATCACTTACTCTGAAATGCACAAAATGTACCATAGTAATTACGTGCCACCTTTTCAAAGAATAAATATAAAAATAATGAGCAGACTCATGGTTATGCTACGGTTCAAAAATGCTTCTAAGGTTCTATTTAGCTTCACTAAAGAAAATGGCTTTTTTTCCTTTTACCTACAATGTATTTTTCACAATAGGACTAAATAAAACACAAAGTCTTCTTGAGTAATAAGCTAAGATATACTTAATATAGTATCTCCCGAAAAAAGGGAGTAAGTTGGTTAGTATTAGACAGCAGTAAACCAAATTACAAGAGTCATTTCATTTTACCAAAGAGAAGATGACTTTCTAGTTTAAAAGAATCAAGTTAGGTAAATGGTTTTTCAAGATAGTCGTAAAGGTCAACAGGATGAAAGATACTAAAGACTTTTTAATGTACAGAACTTAGATTGTATGTAATAAAGCATCACTGCATTTTTTTTTTTTTTCTGAGCATGGCCCCGTGAGAGAGACATTTAACCTCTCCTGTGCAGACTTAGTGTGTGCAAGGTGAGCCTCATAAGAGGCTGATTATTTCCTTTAAACGCTTGGTATGAAGGCCAGGTACCTCCCACCAGGTGAATGGCATCAAGATGAGTCATGATTCACCAGATTAATATTACCGCAGATTGGCAATCATTCAAGAAACCCATGCTAGTTACCAGGGCAAGGGGCTAGGAGGCATAAAGCACCTGCACTCAGAAAGCTCACAGTCTAGGAGATTTCATCTCAATAAAATAGAATCCGTTTCATATAATCAATGCATTTATGAAAGGAAAGAACAAAGTAATAATGCAGTATGTGTTTTCTATAGAAATAAACTCTTAAACTGATAGGGATAATATCACTTAATTGCTTCAAACTCTGTGCATATAGTAAAGAGCCAAAAGTAAAGTTTTCTAGAGAAAACTTCAATGCTGCAACCAACAGTTGCTTTAACAAATTCCTTACTCAGATTTAAGAGAAAACTTGAGATTTCTCTCATTGCCCAAAAGGTCACAATTTGGCATATCTCACCGATCATTTGTAATTTACTATTTTCCTTCATTGAAGAAATCCTGACATCCTCTTCCCTGCCCCATTAACTTTAGATTCTTCTGGAATGAAGTAGTGTGTACACAGAGAGACAGATTCATAAACTATACAGGTAGGGTTTACCATCAACCTATGACCTTGCAGTAACACTCGGGTCCCCTTGAAGTATGAAGTCCACCAGATGCCCAACTCCGAGTAAAAACATCCAGGCAGCACTATGCCCAGCTACTTCTTTCAGATCTCTTGCTGTATTTCATAACAGCTGACTCCAAAGGACATTTCTATTCCATTATCCGTTAAAAAAAAAAAAAAAAAAAAGACCCCTTGCAGACCTCCAGAGCAAAGGAGCCATGCAAAACTCTGGAGGAAACCTGCAAAAATTGAGCGTGGTGACTAGTAACTCTCCCTGCCCACTTGAGTGCTTAACTCCCATGATTCCAGAGCCACCATACTGTACTTTACTGAAAGATATTCCCCTCAGGGTACAGGCGACATAAGAGCAAGTGGAATTGAGAAAAAAAAAAAGTTGGTTAAGTAAGGGGGAAACAGATACATGTCTACCAGATATTCCTGTTTGGGAGTCATTCTCACACATTTCAGAAGTACAAAGAGATGATTTGCTGTATAAATACATAATTCTATCAGAAAAGCTGGAGGAAAGAGCATTCCAAAGGCCCTGAGGTGGCAGCAAGTTGGGCATATCTGAGGACCAGCAAGAGGGGCTGGGAAAGACAGAGGGAGGGGAAACATGGCTGGAAAAGAGGCAGGGGCCGAGGCAGGGGCCAAGCCGGGCCAGGCCCTGGGGGCGGCAGCAAGAACTTGGACTTGGTTCCAAGTATGATATGCAGACCCTGGAAGATCTGAGCCAGGGAGTGATGTCCTTTGATTTTTGAAACTTCATTCTGTCTGCAGCATGGGGACCAGACTGCAGGGGGCAGGAGGGGAAGCTGGACATCAGCCAGGAGTGACAGCGGTCCAGGCAGAGATCATGATGGCTGGGAATCAGCTGGTCAGATGGTAGTCTGAGTCCGAATATATTTATTTTGACAATAATCATAGTTAACATTAAATGCTCACAGTTGCCCCTTTCCTGCGTAGCGTAGGTTCACAACAGTTCTGATGGATAACACATGAGGCTCATTCACAGGTGAAGACTTAGGTTAATCACTTGCTTCCTGAGCTTCCAGTCCTTTCTGCCCGGCAAGACTCTCTGTTCTTGGCAGGTCCTTTTCCACTATGCTCAAATCCTAGAGTCCTCCCATCACTCTCACCAACCAGAGAACTTCAAGTTTATATCTCCATATCTATGGTGCTTTAGGTCTCCCTAGGCAAGTGACTCTGTCAGAGTCCAGGCCCAGGCCAACTGGGTACCTTTTTTTTTTTTTTTTTTTTTTTTTTACCACCATCACCACCATATGAGACCTCCCGAACTGGGTAATGACAACCATGAGGTGCCAAATGTGATATTTCCTACTCAGTAAAAATACCATGGCAATCTCTACCTCTTATGCCAGAAGCCTACAATCAAGATAACGAACATTTAGCACATCACTGAAATTTCACCCAACTTAATTAAAATGTCTAATCTTTTCTGACTCATTATTGTACTCTTTTTGACTATTACAGAAGTTTGTGTGCTTTCCTGTACTTGCTGTGTTTGCCATCTGTTTGTGTTCTTGCTGGTCTCCAAAATCTGATTATTAGTGAATCACTACCTCATGTCTTGAAATAATACTTATTGTATACACCCATAGTTTTAATTATAATCCTGAAATTTAAAAAATTCCCATGTAGAATTCAGATACTATCGAAGGAAAAAAACAGTATTTCTTTAAATTATTAAGAACCATGGAATGTAAGAACTCAAGGAGGCCTTTGGATTCACCCAGTGTGGTGGTTGTCAACCCCAGCTGCACATTAGAATCATCTGGAGAGTGCTCTGCCCACCAGACTAATTACATCAGAATCTCTCCATGTGGAACCTGGGCATCTGTAATTTTTAAACTCTCCAGGTGATTCTAATGTGCAGCCAGAGTGGAGAATCACTGCTCTAAACCATGACCCCCTCCAGGAGCCTCCTGCTCATCACTTTCAAATGGAAGAAAAGGAGTCCCAGAGCGGGGAAGTCACTTGCCAATGGTAAAGCCAATTTGAGGTAGAACCACAACTGAAACCTGCATTTCCTAACACAATCTGCACTTAACATCTCCAAGACTTAGATAAAGGTAAGGGAACAGAGGGGGTTCCACCAATTGCAGTCCTAATGATTTTATTACCCAGGCTTCATTTCTTCTGATTGGCGCCCTTCTGTATCTTGCCCCAGCTGCCAGACTGGTCTAGCTTGGAGCAAAGTCATGCAGAAAAGCTAGGCTAGGCCCCCACAGCAGCACCCATAACTGACAGACGTATTCTTTCTCCTTCAGTGGAGCCATCCTAGAGAGTGAGCATACCTCTGAAGACTTCACTAAGTGGGTTACCAAAACCCTGCTCCACGCTACCCATGAAAAACCTCTTAACTAGTCCCATATTGAGGAACTTGACTGAAGTAATCATGGATATGCACCCATTTTTAGGTAAATAAGGATGTTTACAGTAGCACTGTTTATGTAGGGGGAAAGTGGGATCATCACAGAAATATCATGGAAACAAATTTCAAAATGTACCCTTAAATTAAAAAAAAACTATAAAACATGCAATATATTCCCAATTTGGTAAAAGTAAATATGTATCCACATTATGAAAAAAAAAAAAAAGATTTGAGTGGTTGGGTTATAGATGGTTTTTATTATCTTCCCTCTTTTTAAATGTTCCATATTTTCAAGTTTTTTTTTCTTAAAGATTTTGTTTATTTGAGACAGCAAGGGAGAGAGAGCACAAGCAAGGGGAGTGGGAGAGGGAGAAGCAGACTCCCCACTGAGCATGGAGCCCGATGTGGGGCTCGATCCCAGGACCCTGAGATCACGACCTGAGCTGAAGGCAGACGCTCAACAACTGAGCCACCAGGCGCCCCTTAAGTTTTTCTATAAAGCATGTGTCTCTCATTTAAAACGAGAAAAATATATTTTCTAAAGCAGGACAATAAACACATGTCCAGAACTGTATTTGGTTACAACTTGTTTTTAATACCCTTCTGCTCATGTCTTTTTCCCTTCAGACCAAGGACATGAACCAGGCACTTACTTCCTGCCACATTCTACAGGAGGAATAAACATTTTAACAGGAGACTCTAATTAGAATCTCCCTGACTTCACTTATGTAAGTCAAAAGCTAAGAAAAATTTTAGTGTCAGAATATTTTTTCATGACATTAGAAACATATTAACATGGTCTATCTTTCTAATCTCCAGGTTATTTAACAGATCTTAATATTTCCTGAGCACTTTCCATGCACCAGGGACTCCTAGGCTTTGGGAACTTTACGATGAACAAAAAATTAAAGCCTGTTTCTTGTGGCTCTTATGTGGGGGCGGGGGGAAGACAGACAATGAAACGTGTTAATGAGAAGTAAAATGAAGCAGGGGAGGGGTAGGGAGTGCTGGGAATGGTGAGTGGGGGAGGGATGCTGCTATTTTAAATAGAGGAGCTGGAGAGTGCCTTAGTGGTGAGGTCACTCACTTTAGAGAAGGGACCTGACAGAGGCTGCCAGTCCTGTGGGTATCCGGGACGAAGAACATTTCAAGCAGCTTTTTACATAGTTCACACATATTTCTGGTAAATAAAGGGGAAAACATCTTTCCTGTTCCACTGTTCTTTGGGACATTTGAAATCACATTCCTGATGGAGGTTTAGTTAAGTTCACAGCTACAGAATAGCCTGAAAAATATCTTCTGTGGAAAGTGGGGACCAGAAAAGAGAAAAATTTAAAAAAAAAAAAGGGGATTTGTGCAGGTCAACACTTAGAAAAATGTCCCATCTTTGCCTTTTCAATAGTGTTTTAGTGAACTATGTAAAAAAAAACTATGATGGAGAGATAGGTTGAATTGGTTAAAAAAGAAAACATTGCTTGGATCTTACCTCAAATATGTACTAATTATAGATTTTTGCCTGGAAAGGACATGAATGAGCCATACATTTAAAATTATTTCTAATCTTTAACCTTTATTAAATGCATGAACCTGTATTTCATACAAAAAAGGCTAACAATCTATGCATAAGCTTTAATTTTATGACAAATGATTATTTCTACTGAAAAGTGTTTCTACACTTACATATTATGGAAAAGACAAAAATTTTTAAGATACTTACAGAAATCAATTTATTACCAATGCTTTTGAAGTAAAAGAAATTTAACTTTCCTCTCATATAGAAAAAAGGACTAGAAACATAATATTTTTATTTCAATCTGTAAAACACACTTCTCTTACCTTAAGTTAAACTGCCAAGGGATTAATCCTTTAGAGTTTAAAATAAAAGATGACATTATACCTATAGACAAGGTTTCCATGGGACAAAACCACTGTAATTGCAGCTTCATAAAGAACAATCATGCAGCACAAGGCGGCCTTTTTTTCTCTCGGGGTTTTATATTACCAACAAAATCCTCAAAAGTGGAGATAATCTGAATAGGATTTGAGTTCCATTTTAACTCAAATTTACCATCTCTCACTTTACATGATCAAATACAGGGAATTCCGGCATCACCTCAGTCAGCAGTAAGGGAAGATGGCCTCTAGAGTGTATACAACATGGAGCATCTCCTCTAGGGATAAGCCGAAGACCTTCAGGGGCTGTTAAAATATTAAATTCTTTATATACTAAGTTTTATGTCCAGAAATGCAACGATAATGGTTACGTTCCTTTTCAAAAATGGAGCCTGGTTTCTAGACAAATTAATGTTGCATCACGAAGCACAATTGCTCCTTTCTGAAAAACTAGAAGTTCTAAAGTCCCAGGTTCTTTCTAAATCTTTCCAGATTTCCTAGTCATAAAATTCCTTCCTTTTTGAGAAGCCTGGGGATCTTTAAGAACAGAGCCATCAGGAGAGAGGAGGATGGAAGGCTTACTGAAGATTGAGAGGTGGACGGTAGGATTCTTCCAAATCCCCCAGACATGTATTTCTATGACCCGAACTGAGGAAACAAGTCATATGGTTTCTTGAAATGCCCAGGCCATATTAAGTTACACTGCCAGGAATGTTATCTAATACTGACACTGAATTATGGCTTTTAATAACAGTCTGGAATTCCTGGCTATTGGAGGTCTGTCTGCCATTAGAGAGTCAGGTGAAGCAGCAGTTCCGTGCCACAAAAGTAAGTACATAAACACTAAGTGCGGAGGGTGAGATTGTTTGGCCTGGGAGGTTAAGAACAAGCGTAAATGATATTTTCCTCTTAAGACACACAGAGAAAAGCGAAGTGGAAACTGAGGCTCTTCAGTGTTTCTTAAATATCCAAATGATAGAAAATCACGGGTGCTCAGGCTTCAGAAGACCCTTAAGGTATCATCAGCCAGTGGAACCCTGTGCACGACTCCTACATTCAGCAATTCCACAACAACCCCGTTCAATTTCAATCTGAACACAAGAGAAAGCTTCATCTACCCCAGGAAGCCTCTCCCCCTCATACAGTTCTATCCCTGTGAACATTTCCCTTTACTAAAAGAAGTCCGCTTTCTAGAACTTCTCTTTCATCAACCCTGGTTTGACTCCATAAAGCGGGGGCCCCAAATACACTGGCCTTGGGGTTGAGGCAGGGGCATAAAGGAGTGGCACAGGCCAGAAGTGATGGGGACTAGGGCCAACTGAAGAGCACACTGCCCATATCAATGGCTAGCCACTGTTCTGCTCCAGCCGGCTGCTGCCACGTGGGACACAGGTCCCTGTCGTCACTTCTTGTGATGAAGAAGAAATCTGAATTTTAGTGGAAATATTCTGATTTTTGAATGTATAAGGAATTATGGAGTTCAAACAACTCTTAGTGATCAACTAACCGAAACCTTTTATAGGGAGAGAAAACGGAGATCCAGAATAGAAAAAGCGACTGACCCCAAGCCGGTTAATCAGAGGCATGCCTGAAGGCAGAGAGCCCTAAACATAAGGTCCCATCTCTTCCAGCACAAAAATGCAGCCTGTGAGTCAACAGTGCATCCAGCCCATAGACTTGTTAAAGTATTCTGAACTAAGAAATCAGCTTTAGCTCACTTCCTGTTGTTATCCATTAAGTCATCACAGTCCACATCTAGTTTTTATAGCATCCTTTCAAGTTGCGAGAATATGAAGGAGCAGTTATAAGCACAGGCTCAGGAGATACACTACTCAGGTTTGCAAGCCTGGTTCCACCACCTGCCACCCACAGGGCACCTCTCCTGTCCAGGCTTCATTCAGTTCCTTGGTCTGTGAAACGGGGATAATAGTATCCATCTGAGTGTTGTTGGGAGAATTAAATGAGCTAATATACATAAGGTGCTTACAACACGCCTGACTGAGTAAGCACTCCATGGCCAACATTATTACTTCCCAGAAAGAGAACTACAATATGCTAAAGAAGAGAGTTAATGCAAACATACTAATTAAAGAAAAACCACACATGTCCTAGAAAGTAAATTATAGCAGCTAGTTCCTTTATAGAGGTTAAGACAAAGGTAGACTTTAGAAATTAAAATACCGGCCACAAATGTAGCATGAACCCATAAATTAAACTCTTAGCACCCACCAAAACAAGAAAGTGTCAATAAGCTTCCTGTTTTCTCCTCCAACCTTCGTCAAGTCCTAATATACAAAGGATATACTCCATCCTGGGCTCCTCCTCACCAAGCTGAGCTTATTCTCTAAACAATTCAACCATCTCTTCCCTTCTGTTGTCTCTAAGGACTATTAGGGACCAAGTCCCTCAAAAGTTCTTCCATTCTTTGTGCAAGACTGTTGAAGCTCAGATCTGTACCTCTGAAACAAATAATGCAATATATGTTAAGAAAAAAAAAAAAGTTCTTCCATTCAGCTAGACATTTAGTCTTCTCATTTCCCTTTCACTATACACTAGCAATAGACAAAGAGCAAATACATTCTTTAAAAATGTATCCTTCCTTAAATGTCACAACCCAGTCACAAACTGTCTCCACACACTCACAGATCTACCATGTATATCATGCAGGTCCCTGCTAGCAGATTTCAATTTAAGCCAAGAGCAAAGGCACATACGCAACAGGAGAATCCTCAAATGTTCACCAACCATCAGAGGGAGCTGCAATACCCTGTCTCAAATCACAGAAGCCACGAACAGAAATTAGCACTACCGCTCTGGTCTCCAAAGCAGGAGAGGGTAAATAAAGCGACCTTTCCCAGGGCCTCAGTGCACCCTAAGGGTCTGATGATCCAGCTTAAGGCTCTGTGTATCACCGTGTACAATGCTTATAAGGGTTACATTTATTGACCGCTAGGTGCCGGCTAGAGGTAAGCACCGTACAGGTACTGACTCATTTAATTACCATACGAACCAAGGTAGGTACTGTTATCTCACAAACAGGGAAACTGAAGCCCTTGAAGTGCGCAGTCACTTGCTGAAAGTATAGTGAGAGGGGCACCAGGGTGGCTCAGTGGTTTAAGCGTCTGCTTTGGGCTCAGGTCATGGTCCCAGGGTCTCGGGATCAAGCCCCGCAGCGGGCTCCCTGCTCGGTGGGGAGCCTGTTTCTCCCTCTCCCTCTGCCCCCTCCCCCTGCTTGTGCGTGTACGCACACTCTCTCAAATGAATAAAATCTTTTTTTTTTTTAAGATTTATTTATTTATTTGAGAGAGCGAGAATGAGAGAGAGTACATGAGAGGGGGGAGGGTCAGAGGGAGAAGCAGACTCCCCGCCGAGCAGGGAGCCCGACGCGGGACTCGATCCCGGGACTCCAGGATCATGACCTGAGCCGAAGGCTGTTGCTTTAACCAACTGAGCCACCCAGGCGCCCTCAAATGAATAAAATCTTTTAAAAAAGATACACAGTAAGAAAGCAGGAGAGCAAGGACACAAACCCAAGTGGTTGGCTCTAGAGGTTACGCTGATTAACCACTTCCCAAAATTGCAACTACAGATTTCTGAGATTTCCTCAGACTGTAGCCTAAGAAGGTGCACAGGCATCTGACCAGCTCCAAGGAGGTAAGTGGGGTCTCGGGGCCTTTACCTTGCCCCTGACAGTTCACTTCTGGGACTCTCACTGGCAGAAGCAACATTCCCATATAGCTTTTACTCAAGGAAAACTTAGAGGCTCTCTAAAGCACAAAGGCACTTCCCCACATCCTTTTATAGGGGACATGTAAAATCTGTGGTCCGTGGGCTTTAATTGGAAGAGGTAGATTTTTCTCTATTAATCTCTCTCCTGGTCAGACAAAAAGTGTATGAGCTCAAAGTCCAGGAAAAGACAAGTGATGGCTAGCAAGGAGAAAAGGAGCAAAATGAAAAGTGGAAAAAAAGAAAATCAAGAGTATGTTAAAACTATTAGTCCCCAAGGAAATGCAGCTTAAAACCACAATGAAGATACCACTCTTCAACAGTCTGGCCAAAGCAAAAAATGTAACAAGTGTTAATGAGGATATAGAGAAAATGGAACCCCCATATAGTGCTGGTGGGAGTGTGAAATGATGCAGCTGCTTTGGAAAACAATCAGGCAGTTCCTCAAAAGGTTGTGAAGGACCCAGACATTCCACTTCTATGTATATACCCAAGAGACATGTCCACACACAAACTTGGACACAAACATTCGTAGCAGTATTATTCATAAAAAGCGGAAGTTACCTAGATGCCCATTAATTGATGAATAAATGAAATGTGGTATATCCGTACAAAATATTTGCAACAAAAAGGAATGCATACATGCTATAGCATTGATAGTGAAAGAAGCAAGGTCACATAAAACCGCATATTACATGGTTCCATTTATAGATCTTCCTCAGCTTACAATGGCATTACCTCCCAATAAACCCATTGTAAGTTGAAAATGCACTTAGTACACCTAACCTATGATCATAGCTCAGAGTAGCCTCCCTTAAACATGTTCAAAACAATTGGTCCACATTTGGGCAAAATCATCTAACCCAAAGCCTATTTTATGATGTGAAGACCTCATGTAATTTTTTTTTTTTTTTTAAGATTTTTATTTGACAGAGACAGAGCGAAAGAGGGAACACAAGCAGGGAGAAAGGAAGAGGGAGAAGCAGGCTTCCCGTCGAACAGGGAGCCCGATGCAGGGCTCAATCCCAGGACGCTGGGATCATGACCTGAGCTTTAGAGAGACGCTTAAGGACTGAGCCACCCAGGCGCCCCAAAGATCTCATGTAATTTATTGAATGCTGCACTGAAAGTAAAACAGAATGGTTATACGGGTACAGAACGGTTGTTAAGTGTATCAGTTGTTTATCCTCCTGAGTGGCTGGGAGCTTCTGGGGGCTGCCACTGCCGGGCTTATAGAGGATCAAGCTGCATATTGCTAGCCCAGGAAAAGATTAAAAATCAAAATTCAAAGTACAGTTTCTACTTTATTTGTATCACTTTTACACCATCATAAAGTCAAACTATTGTAACTCTAACTCGGGGAACCATCTGTAAATGAAGTGTCCAGAATAGGCAAATATGCAGAAAGTAGATTAGTCATTGCCTAGGGCTAGGGGGTTGCGGAGGAATGAGGAGTAACTGCTAAGGCACAGAGGGTTTCTTTTTGGAATTAGTGGTGAGGGTTATACAATTCTCAGTATAGTAACAGCCGTTAAACTGCATACTTTAAGTGTGTGACTTGTAAATGTGAATTCTCTCTCCATAAAGCAGTCATTTTTTAAAAGACTTTTAAAAACTGGTTACCAAGTAAAACTACTTGTGTATTCCAGGAGAATCCGTGTCTTTGTAAATGAGAGACCATATTGCAGAAGTTGTAGAAACCCACAATCATTTCAGCAAGGGAAAAAAAAAATCAGAAAGTCTATATGGAAAGGGGAAGGGGAACCGATTTCTGTTTAATTTCAAGTAGTGGGTGTGTTGGGGTCATATCACCCCAAATGCATAGATATTATACGATGGGTTGCATAACTAAATTCTGACCTGCTCATCTGAAAGCTATCAGTTCCAAAAATAAAGGATTTAGAGGAGAGGGGAGATTTAAAAACGAGAAAAACAGGCAAAGGCGGACATTAGTTAGCTTTTTGGAGACTCAAAGTTTACAAATGTAAGGATCCTCTGGCATGTTGCACCCCATGTTCACAAAATAAGAATATGGATTTGAGCCTAAAATATACACCATTTCCTAAGATGAATTTAGAAATCGGACTTAAATTAACTAGAAGTAGAGCCTTCAAGTTCTGGAGCTGAGGGTAAGACAGGAACAGCAAGATCAGTGCTGGGATCTCAGTGTTTGAAATTTGGGAAAAATATTTAAAAGTGAAGGGTCTGCCAAGCCACCCAGTCATGTATCTCCTTAATAATGAGCCTGGAGCAGAAATCAATGCAAACTCTGACTAAAGTGAATACAGAGTCCTAAGGTGGCAATATGTCAAATGACAATATGGAAGTTTCATGGCCATTAGCTGACACCGCGTTAACACATTTTTGGAAACAGAATAATAGAGAATTTCGTTTACATTTTTTAGCCTTTAACTTTCAAACTATTACCAAACTGTTTACTCCCACTCTGTCTTAAGCATCATTTGTATGGAAAAAATCAGCCTACTGCTTTCTTTAAGAACAGGCAAGTCATTAATTGATCCAATGTGTTGGCAGTTCTGGAGAACCTTTTTAGACAGGAACAAATGATGCCTCTTTCTGTTCAAAGAAGCCAAGTTTAACATTTCATGCATACGCACAGAGAAACATTTAAGGGAATCCTGCTAATTAGCTAACAATCCTCTTGGAATTTACAGAACCAAAAAAAACCTTCACAACCCCTCAGGTCAGAGTTTAGATATTAAATGTTTAAAGATACTTTACATGACCTAAAGTGCTCCTCCATGGTTCTCCAAATCCTTGAATATCATAAAGTTTAAGTAGTGCTCCTAGGACTCAATGTTGGGGTACAATCTTTTCCCCCACAAAACTGCTGAGCTCCAAGAAAATATATCAAGTGTTCCTAAATGCTGTATCATAGCGTTTCTAAGTGAACTGCCTCTCCTCTTCATTAATTAAGGGGCTGCATTTTTCTGGCCTATGTGTTAAAAAGCACTGAACTTTCCCCATTTCACCTGTTTGTGTTAAGTTTGACAGGTTCCTTGTTGAAGGCAGCTGGTGTTGATTACCAGAGGCAGACCAAAGCTATACCTCATTAACAGGTGATAACAGCTCTCAGAAGGAAAACTTGTTCCCAAGAATGCACCACCCCCCCAACAATACAGCCAAAGCTTAGTGTTTCATTTCAGTAGCATCACTGTTTATTAAGAAAATGACATTTTTGATCAGGCAACTCCAGTCAGAAAATGCATCTGTCATTTCTATCCCCCCGCCCCCTTACGGATGCTACGGCCTCAACCCAGGAACCCCTCTGGGGAAGGAGGGCCCAACTCAAGAAGGCCAGTCTGCTAAAAGTAGCTGGTTATGGCGGAGAAGCCTGGAGAGGTTTTTTTGTTTTATTCCTACCGCGGAAGCAGTGGTTATGTCAGGCCTATGGATAAATAAATACGAGTTTCAGGGCAATAATGTATTTCTAGCCCTGGCACCCCTCAATCATTAAGAAAAGCTTATTCTTTCTACCCTGAAGTCGCCTCATTCTCGCCAAAAAGAAAGCCTTCAGCATAATCTCCCAATTAGGCAAAGGATAATGCAATACTGGAAAAGTAGGCATAACTTTATGGCCACCATGCTCTTCTTGGCTGGTGGAGGATTATTTACCATCGTGCCTGCACGTCAGCTTCTCCGAATGACACAGAGCACAGGACTTTTATTATTATTTACGATGTGCGTCAACCCAGCGGGGGGGGGCGGGGCTCTTAATCTCCCACGAAGGGCTGAAACCCGACTTGAAGGAGCAAGTTAGCGGTGGTGAGCTGCCAGCACCAGTAACCCTACCCGCCTCCTGACACACAAACGCCGGCATCAGGAGTGTACCTGATGCACACACTAGTGCAGAGCTGAGTTATCAGATCTACCGGTTCCAAACAGGTACGGGGCCGGTCAATAAATATGCAATATGCGAGCCCTGCTCCCAAACTTCCCCTTCCAGATCCTCCTCGGAAAAGTTAGCCCACCTCGGCTAACCCACGTCGCAGCGGCGCTATGCTAATCGGAACACACTCTCTGGTACCCCCCCCTTTCCCCGATCCGATTAGTCCTGCTCTGTAAACCCCCCGAAGTAACGCGAAGCAAAACTTAATAGGCACAGGCAACAGAGACGCGTCTTCTGCGCACACTTCCCAGAAAGGAGCTAAGAGGCAGGCGCTGGATCTTTCTCGGCGCCTACATCCCCTGGGGCTTCCCCTCCCCCGCGCCCGCTGCGCACCCGCCCGGGGCGCTTACCTGCATGGGACATGGTGATGGTCTCGTTGGTGTTGGAGCCCACGTTGAAGATGACCACCGCGGAGGCGTTCTGTAGGAACGCGTTCCGGATCTTATCCCTGTACGTGCAGTTGCCTTTGGGGATGAGGGCTATCCAGTTCTTGCCGTGGGCCGGGGCGGCGAACTTGGTGTTGGGGTCGCAGGCTAGGCGGTCGTGGGCCGAGCTGGCCATGACCACCTCCCCGCGGGCGTCCTGCTTGGGCGAGTGCTCCCCGTAGCGCCCGCACTCCGTCTTCTCGGTGTGCAGCTCGGTGCCGCCGCCGCCCGCCACTCCGGGCCCGGGGGCCGGCGCGGGCTCCGTGTAGGTGATGTTCACGAAGGCGGTGTACCATTCCTCCTTCTCAGCCACGGTGAAGTCCAGGCAGAGCAGATGCACGAAACAAAAGGAAAGCAGCCATGTTGAGAGAGCCAGACTACGGCACGCTTGGATGAGAGACCTTGCCATCTTTATCCGCCGGGGCCCCCTTCCCGCCCCCCGCGCCCTCCCCCCGCCCCGTCCCGTCCCTCCTCCCCAGCCCCGGCCAACCCCGGGCCGGCGGCTTCTCCTCCTCCTCCTCCTCCCGTTCACTCCGGGGACCCGAGGGCCCGCGGCCGGGATGCGCAGCCGCCGCGGGGGCCGGATTCCGAGCGAGGGGATGGCGCCGGCCCCTTCCCCTTTCAGCTGGAGCGTGGCGGCTGCATTTCGCTTCAGCGGCGCTGCAGGGGCGCGGGCGGAGGAGGCGCTTGGGCTTGCGCAGGGGTCCAGCGGCCGAGTGTCCGGCTCCTCGGCGCGGCTTCTGCTTCTCTCATAGGGGTGGCAGGGGCCCCAGGAGCTGCGGGGGGGCGGCTCCGCGCGCTCCGGCCCCGGCGGGGCGGGCGCGGCTGCTCGAAGCCCGAGGTGCTGCCGAGGGCGTCCCGGCCGCCGCCGCCGCCGAGCGCTCGGGTGAGTGGATCCGGCTGCTGGCGCGGCGGCAGCTTCTGCGGCGCGCCGGCTCCCTAGCGCTGGGGACGCTGCGCTCCTCTCTTCGCCGGGTGGCCGCACCCGGGCCACACTTGCCGGAGAAGGGGCGGCTCGGGGGCAGAGGGAGAGAGCGGCCGGAGGGGAGTACGAAGTCTGTGTATGTCCGTATATGTTTGTGTGTGTGTATAATGTATGCGTGCAAGGAGGAGCTTAGTGTGATGTCAAAGATTCTGGGGTCCGCTTGCCACGCTCCCTCGGTCTTTCTTGATGGGCGGCAGCGACCCCTGGCGGGTCCCAAATTCAACCCCGTCTCGGACTTGGTCCAGGTGGGGGCAAAAGGGGAAGCGACCCCCAGACCTATGCGTGCAGGAACAACTTCCTGCGCCTTAAATATAGCGAAACGAGCGTGCCTCTCGTAAACAACCTTATCCTGTGCAGGAGAACTGCAGCGAGCTCCCTCATTACCCACCCTAGGGCCAAAGGCTAAGGCAAATTGGTAGCGAGGGCCTTCCAACACCACACCTGGAGTATCTAGGGCAGTGACGATCAAATTTAAGTGTGTATAAGCATCACCTGGAGGGGGGATGTTACAGCTCAGACTGATGGGCCCTGCCACAGAATTTCTGATTCACTACATCTGGGTTAGGGCTCCAGAACATACCTAACAAGGTCCCAGGTGATGCCCATGCTACTGGCCTAGGGACCACTCTATTAGAGGGAGTATAGGTATGGGTTTCTTTCCTCCCATCTGGAAGCAAACATGTGACATTTGTTTTCTTACAAAATGGGTGTTTCTGTATAAGAAAAGAAACCGAGTGAGCTATTTCTCCACTGTGTTTATTTGGGTTGTCATGACTCGCAGTGTCAACAGGCAAGGGAGGTTTCTTTGTTATAGTGAGGTTATTGTTTATAGTGTGTTCTCCCGGTAGAGAGAGAGATCACAACTAGTCAGCAGAGAGTACAGCCCCTTCAAGTAGTGTTCTTCAAACGGACACAGCACAGTCCCTTGCCATTTAAATGTTTGGATGGTCGTTATACTTTACACCCACAGTTTCCTTGGCTGGAGATACCTGCCGTATAAAATCTCTAAGATAATTCGAGTGATGGTTCTCAATCACTCACGTTGAACTTCCCACCTGGCATTCTTTCAGAGAACCCAGGACTCAGTGATGAACAAAAGCCCGCCTTTTCCCTAAGACCTTAATATGTTGGCAGCTTTCTGTTAATGACAGTCCCCCAGCACAACCTCTCTTTTTCCAGCAGCAGTGCAAGCAGCTGGTGGCTGTTTGGGGGAGAGCAAGGAGCCCCAGCTATACCCAAATTGGAAGCAGGCACAAGAAGAACCACTTAGAAGAATTCGTCTCTATGGTATTTGATGTGCTGGTTTTGTGTGTTTTCCTAACTTACTCATTTTAGAAAATAGGCTTCTAGGCAATTGGGACAGTGCTTTTTATAGTACCTAATGCCAAGGAGGCAGACATGGAGACTGCCTGGCTGTTGGTCCCTGAATCACCAGAGATCCGAGGGAAGAGTTCATTGGCTGAAAACTCCTAGCTAGGTTCTGTGCAGATGTCTTAGCAAACCAAGGTGGTTCCCCAAACCTCTCTATCTCTTAGCAATTTTTCTCCAGCCACAACACTTGGGGAATCTGTGTCATTAAGAATGTATGATTACCGGGGTGCCTAGGTGGTTCAGTTGGTTAAGCATCTGCCTTCAGCTCAGGTCATGATCCTGGGGTCGAGCCCTGTGTCGGGGGGGGGGGTCCCTGCTCAGCAGGGAGTCTGCTTGTCCCTCTCCCTGTGCCCCTACCCCCACTTGTGCTCTCTATCTCTCTCAAATAAGTAAATAAAATCTTTTTTACAAATAAAAGAATGCGTGACTACCGCTTATCCTTTCTTTCTCTTAGAAAAGTTAGAGGTTAAAGAAATGACAGGGTCGAGGAGGCAGCATCCTGGCTGGGAGTTGATTAATTACAGGGACATTGGGCAAATGAGTAAAATATTGAATATAATGGGAACTAGGTTTCTTAGTGTTGGAAAAAATTTACAAATATGGAAAGAAAGAAAGCTCTGAAGAACTCCAGAAGTGTTGGATTAGTTTAAAAATGGATGTGAAATCACACACACATATATACCATACTCTTTTTATTCAGAGGCTGGAAACAATGGATACATCAAATGGCCAAAAGTTCTTGTTTTCTATGTCCCATCCTCCAGTAAAAGAAACCAGGGAAAATCCCCAGTAAGCTTGGAATCTCTCTCTTTTTTTTAAGATTTTATTTATTTATTTGACAGAGACAGAGACAGCGAGAGCAGGAACACAAGCAGCGGGAGTGGGAGAGGGAGAGCAGGCTTCCCGCGGAGGAGGGAGCCCGATGTGGGACTCGATCCCAGGACCCTGGGATCATGACCTGAGCCGAAGGCCAGACGCTTAATGACTGAGCCACCCAGGTGCCCAAGCTTGGAATCTCTTATAGCGCAGTGCTCAAAGCATTATGGCCAACATGCCAAAAGGACACATGAGCCAGCTGGATGGAGCTCCCACTGACCAAATTGGAACAATTCGAGTGTAAAAATAAATAATGATAGTAACTGATTACAACCTGTTGGATAAAACCGGAATCCATGAGTCTGTGCTAATATAAATGAATAAATAAATAGTAAATAGTGATAGAATAAATAGAGAAGGGACAGCTCTTCCTGATGGCAGAATTTGAACTAATAAGATTGATGAAAATAGAAAGTCACTATTCAGCAGTGTCGATTAATTCAGTCAAGAGTCAGTGGATGCTAAGGCTGGTGGGTGGATGTTTGATGTACAGCAGGATGTACAGTTAGCCTGGTCTTGAAGTACCTCCTGAAAATGCTTATTGATTACAAGGGGGGAAATAGTGGATGTATTGACGAGAACCCTGGAAGACACCAAATTGACCAGGGGAACAAGAGGAGCATCGCCGGTAGTAGAGTGAGTCACATCACGTGCCTCATGTGATGTGCTGACAAGAACACAGCATCATCTCTGTGACATTTCTCGCCAAGAAGGCCTGGCCTGAATCTGGACATGGGGAAACATTGGGTAGACCCAAGGTGAGAGGTAGCCTATAAAATGAAAGGTTTGTATTCTTTAAAACTCTTAAGCTCGTGAGAGACAGACAGAAGAACTAATCAATCCAAATCGAAGGAGACTCAAGAGCCATGATAACTCAATGCAACAAATGATCCTAGTTTGGCTCCTGGACCAGAAAGGAAAAATATAACAGTTGGCCAAAATTGAATGCAATCTGTGGATTGGATGGTAATGTCTTCCCAGTGCTGGTTACCTGATTTGGATGTGTATATTGTAGCTATGAGAAGAAGGTTCTTGTGGGAGGATATGCTCTGAAGTATCAAATAGTGATGAGGCATTCTGTCTGCAACTTGCTCTTAGGTGGTTCAAAAAAAAAAAAAAAGATGATAATCTGTCTATAAGATCTTGGTTTCCACTAGCCACTATTGCAGAGAAGCTGGAACCCAATTCATGATAAAATAAAAAGTCAAAAGTCTACTTTGGAGGGGGGAGTGGTGAATAAATCTGTTTCCAGTTTTGTGCTAATGATTCTCTTCCTTTCCAGGAGCATTACTTGACCCATTGAGCTGGATGTACACTAGGGAATAGGACAGGTAAGGTTTTTGCTCTTGTGGAGTTTACATTCGGGGCTGGAAGAAACACATTCTTTTATGTTTTAGATTATACCAAGTAATAACAAGTGCTAGTGAAGAAAATGGCAGAGTGAGAAAGGGTGACCTATTTCATATAAGGTGCTATTTTACATCAAGGTCAGTGGCTCTGATTCCATGACCTTTGAACAGAATCCTCAAAGTATGGGATCTCTGTGTATATTTGGGGGACTGGTTGTACCTGGAAGAGGGAAGCATGAATACAACAGCTCTGAGGTGAGACTGTATTTGCTGTGCTCGAAGAAGAGCAAGGAGACCACTAAGGTTGGAGAGGAGTGAGAGAAAGAGAAAAAGGCCAGAGAGCCGGGTGGCTCATCATACAGTCTTGGGGTCCAAGGTAAGAACACCTTGGATTTTATTCTGAGTGGGAGGAAAAGCCTTTGGAGAGTTTTGAGCAGGGAAATGACATAGTCTGACATATTTTAAGAGGTTTATTCTGGCTGTATTGGCACAAGAATGGGAGCAAAGAGAACAAGCAGGCATTAATAATAATAATTCAGGAAGCAGCGGATTGTGACCTGTGCTAGAAAGGTGGCAGTGAACAAGGGGAAAAGCAATTAGATCCTTAGCATATTTTGAAGATGGAATAAGCAGTATTCTCTAGTGCGTTTAAAATGTAGGATGATGGGGCGTCTAGGTGGCTGAGTCGGTTAAGTGCCTGATTCTTGATTTCTGCTCAGGTCATGATCATGGGGTCATGGGATGGAGCCCTGCATTGGGCTCCATGTTCAGCGGGGAGTCTGCTTGGGATTCTCTCTCTCTCTCTCCCTCTGCACCTGCCCCCTTCTCTCAAATAAATAAATCTTAAAAAAATAAAAACAAAATACAGTGTGAAAAAAAAGAGGATTTCAGAAGGACTCTACAGTTTGGAGCCAAAGCAACTGGCACAATGGAGTTGTCATTTTCTGAGATGAGAAAAGTTGTCAGAGGAGCTGGTTGAGGTCAGAATCAAGAGTTTTGAATAGGAGGTTCGAGGTGCCTAGAGATATCCGAATGGCAATTTCATATAATTCGCTTCAGCATAGACTCCCAGAAGGAAGATGGCTGGATCAAAGCACATGAACAGTTTTCAAGTTATTGACACATGCAGGATGGCTAAACTGCTTTTCTAAAGGTTGGCCTCACTTGATATCCCATGTCCTGGAGTAAAGTGAGCTCCCTAAGTTTTGAAATATCACCAGAAGACAGCTTAGTGGTGAGTCCCAACTGGAAGGGGGACTCTCTCCACCAGCCAAGCAGCCCAGGCCAAATAGAATTTATCAGTTTCTCCAGGGCTCTTTAGTGGAGGAAGATATTCTTTTTTTTTTTTTTTAAAGATTTTATTTTTATTATTTATTTGACAGAGACACAGCGAGAGAGGGAACACAAGCAGGGGGAGTGGGAGACGGAGAAGCAGGCTCCCTGCAGAGCGGGGAGCCCGACGCGGGATTCGATCCCAGGACCCCGGGATCATGACCTGAGCCGAAGGCAGTCGCTTAACCGACTGAGCCACCCAGGTGCCCGTGGAGGAAGATATTCTTGTTTTGATAAAGGGTAGAGGTAGATCTGACTTAAATGCATGAAACGTGCATGTGTCTGAGTCAGAAACAAAGAGCAACCCCAGCAGAGAATGCCAGAGCCCCGTTTCTCCAAATGTCAGCCAATAGGACTTTCCTTATGGAGCTCTCCGCCTTGACATTGCCTTTGCATCTTGCCATTAATGTGCACTGCTTCTTCAAAAGAAATTCCACCATAGACTTCAAAAAAAAAACTTGTTTTAAGTAATCTCTACACCCAATGCAGGACTCAGACTCACAACCCCGAGATTGAGTCACATGCTCTAACAACTGAGCCAGCCCGGTGCCCCTTTCCTGCAGACTTTTAAAAAATTAATGTAAACATTTTAAAATACATTTCCTCCTACATGTGCATATTTTAATGATCTAATAGAGTTTAATGTGGAGAAGTTTCAATATACAGGGTTTGATCTATATTGTATTTTTCATTTTACATTGATTGTAATTTTTAAAAATCGATGCCCATTTAATTTTTCAGCATAGGTCCTTTTTTTCACAGTGAGTTCCTAAATAACTATCCCCATGACTGACAGGAAGGGAAACCCTTCAGAACGTGACTGTGAAGGGGGAAGAATCTTCAAAATATAATAAGGGATTCACAGGCCCGTATGTGTAAGGACTGGCATTATTTTTTAAATTGATTTCCTATGGAGAAACAGCCTATGGTATTTAGTTTCATATGGTCTGTCCTAAAGATATTTTCCTTTTCCCCATCTTCCATATTTGTTTGGAGGGGAAGTACAATGCGCTGGAGTAGAGGAATGAGGGCTTTAATACCAGGCGAACCAGGGTTAGAGCCTCAGTCCTGCCCCCGGGGGCGATTTCACCTTGCTGAGACACAATTTTCTCTTTAAACCTGGAGTGATTACACCGCCTCCCAGGACTGTTGGAAGATTCTCAAGGGCAGCAAATGTTGGGCACATAGAAAAGTGAGAGAGACTCCAAGGACAGGTCAGGACAAGAGGAATAGGAGTGAACAGAATCTAGAAAATTTAGTGTCCAGAAACATTTAAAGAAAGTCAATTTATTCATTTATGTGTATGCAGTCACCTAACTTGTGTTCGTTCCTGTGCTGGATGCTAAGAGGTAGAGGACCTCTTTCAAGGAATTCAGAATCTGGTTTTTGGGACAGACATTATCATCCAAGGGGACTGTGAAAGTAGAATGCGGTAGCTTTTAACCAGATATATAAGAAGAATTCAGTGAGAACAAAAAGAATTCTACATGGAAGTGACAAAATGCAGGGAAGATTGAACCAGGTTGATTCTGTATCACATTTAACAGAGATAACTTTACTGAGGACTGGGACTATTCCTGCTTATATTCCAAGCATCTGCTAAAATGTCTAATGATACAGTAAGCATTAACACATGTGTTGAGTAATAAATAGTAATGAAGAGTTTCAACTTTTTTTTTTTAGACGGTGGGGAAGGGCAGAGGGAGAGGGAGAGAGAGAACCTTAAGCAGGCTCCACAACCAGCAGAGCCCAACCCCGGGGCTCTATCTCACAACCCTGAGATCATGACCTCAGTCGAAATCAAGAGTCAGATGCTTAACTGACTGAGCCACCCAGGCGCCCCAAGAGTTGCAACTTCTGAGCACTTAATATATATGCAGGCACTATTTCTTCTAAGCACTTTACATAGATGGTCTTATTTAATTCTTGGGATGACTTTATGAGGTAGGTATCATTGGTCCCATTACATAAATGAGGAAACAGAAACTCAAAGAAGCAGAGTAACCTGCCTGAGGACATGCAACTAGGAACTGCAGGAGTGGGGATTTGATTACCAGAAGTCTGTCTCCAGGCTCTGGGCTTAAGAGCTATACTACCACATTGGTATTCTCTTTGCTTTAGCTATTCACCATCTTGTTCATTAACTTGACTCCATCTTATAATTCCACTTCTTTTGCCTCTGGTCAATTTCTTTGTTCACTGCAGTCAGGCTGTGTTCACTTTTACCTCCATCCATAGGCAATTTACCACGTTACTGGTGAGGGGCTGTCCTGCTTCTCTGTGACCCAAGTACTAGCTACACAGGCAGAGCGGGAGAACTTGCGGCATCCAACAATCCCCGTAATTTACTTACTTACTTACTTACTTACTTACTTACTTACTTACTTACTTATTTATTTATTTATTTATTTATTTATTTATTTATTTATTTATTTATTTATCTTAGAGTGAGAGACAGATTGAGCATGCTAGCGTGGGGAGGAGCAGAGGGAGATGGACAAGCAGACTCTGCACTGAGCACAAGCCAGACTGGGGGCTCCATTGAAGGACCCGGAGATTACCACCTGAGCCAAACCAAGAGTCGGAGGCTCAACGGACTGAGCCACCCAAGCGCCCCACCCCCACCCACCCCATCCCACCCCCGCCCCAACTTCTGCTGCAAGTGCTAGCTACAGATGGAAATGGAAGGTTATAGAAAGTTTCCTTGGAGAGTGTGCAGAAAAGTAACAATATTCCTTTCTTGGCTCTTCGTTCCCTTACCAATTTCTCAAATTTCAGAACAATTGCATACTTTGCTAAAAATAACCTTTTTTTCTTTTTTGTTCCTTTGAATTATCAAATGAGCTCCTCTTAGTTCAGTCTTTGATACAATTTTGACTTTTAATTTGGGCGTCTTTATCCTTCTCATTAACCAGAACCTTTCCAAACAATTTTATGGCATGAAATGTTTTGAGTGACTAGAAATGGAAAGTCAGCCTAGAAAAATTCACTTGGGACTTCAGCCAAAACCAACAGAGAGCTTTTTCACCACAATACATCTGTTTCTTTTTACTTTTTCATATTATTTTTTCATATGGTTATTCGTTGTTGTTGTTTTCTTTTCTAAGTGATTATGTTTCATTGGGGACATTTTTAAAAACTGGCTTCTTTTTGTTCTCCATGCTTTTAAAGATCATTTTATCCTCTTTCACCAGAAAGCTGGGATGGGAGAGGATGTATCTACGGGCCAAGACACTCAGAGGATTGCATGCTGACTGACCGTAACAGCTGTTAAGACACCAGCAGCTTTCAACTAGACTTGGTTAGAATTCTCGGGGGAGAGAATCCAGGCCCTTTCCTGCCCTTGCCATTTGGCCGCCATTTGGGAGGATGCGTTTATAGTTTCCCTTTTAGGATGAAGCCCATTGCCATGGGGCAGGTGAATAGCTATCAGCACAATTGAGGGAGAAGGCCTCAGGCCTGAAGGACACAGGTGTCAGCGTCTTAATCCCAGCTTTGTGCCTAATTTGCTATGTAGGTCAAGACTGCAGGACGACTAATCATACTTTCCTTTTAACACTAATTCCTAAACATCCATTGAGCTGTGGTCACACGGACCCATCCCAAGACCACAGCATTAATATATTTCCACTGACTGATTCTCTCACCACATGGTAAGGTCACTGAGTAGGAACAAGGGATAGAAAATAACATTTGTGTGTTTCGCCCCATCAGCCAGGCTCTCTGCTGGTTGTCATCTAAGTTATCCAGGCTGAATTCTTGCCACAGTGCTGCCAGTGACTAACGTGGGAGCCGAGACCGCCCCTCCTGAGTCTCTTTGGTCTTCTGTAAAATGAGGGTGTCAGAACTGATGATTTCTACAGACCCCTCCAACTCTCACTCACTGTGAATTTCATGATTCTCTCAATCCGGTCACATACAACCGTGTATTTCCTTTCCTATTATTGATGCTCTTAGGCTTGACTCTGTTAATGTCTCCCAATGGATCCCAAGAACGAACTTGGAATTTCTAGCTACTCAATACTTTTGACAGAAGAACAGATCTCCTGTCTTTGGACATGCCTTCCTCCTTGAGTAGGATGGGAATGAAACTTTGAGAAAGGCGACACTACCATGCCCAGCCAGTTCATCCCGTTACACCATGGAGAGCACTGGGGTGACAGGAGTTAAGGAGAATTCCCACTCATATCTATTATTATCCTTTATCATCGCAAATCTCACTAAACTTAGCACCCAAGAGCAGGAATTAAAATATTCTTGTGCTGGTTACACTTTTCTTTCTACTCCTTTTAATTGTGTTAGTTTTCTCTTTTAATTGGCCTAGTTTCTATTATATTTGATTTCATAAATCTATACCCATTGTTTTTCTGGACTAGGCACTGGCTTAATTACTGCTCTTGAGTGCTAAGTTGAGTCAAAATTTCCTAATAGGGCATAAAAGGAAACATTGGATTAAGAAGTTTTTTTGTTTGTTTAATAAAAAAAAAATAAAGACAATTTGTCCTTAGACACAAAGTAAATATTAACTGTTAACTGCTATAACTTACTATTACTTCTGCTTATGAGGCATTAAATGAGGATCCTAAGGGTGTAATGAACTATAGTGGGAACTATTCCTGTGCTATTAAAGCAAATAGTTGGCAAGGACTCACTACTAGATGGAAAATAAAAATATACATTCATACACATATATATATGTGTGTTTTTTTGGTGCATATCTAACTTTCTCACCAACTGTAGGAGTGATCTTGGTGATTTTTAAAAATTTAAATTCACATATAGAAATTTGATCATACCTAGTAAGAGTGTAAAATTTTCAGATTTTTACTGACTTTACCCTTAATTTTTAATTCTCAGTTCACATCCTCAGATTTATTGGTGATGATAGCTGCAGGAAAGAGGACATTCAGATCACCTCATTTAGGTCCAGATCTCAACCTCTGGAGTAAATTAATATTCTCAACCCTGGCTACACACTGGAATCACCTAGGAAGGTTTTTTGTTTTGTTTTTGTTTTTGTATAATAGCTACAGAGATTTGGATTTAGTTGACCTGAGGTGGGGCTCTGACGATGGTAATTTTAAAAGCAACCCAGGCTGAGAACCACGGATAATTTGGATAATTAAAAAAAAAAAAGAAAGAAAAGTGTGGATTTAAAAAAATAATAATGGGTAATAACTGTTACACCTCAACTCCCACACTGGTCAGTGTTCATAATTAGCTAAATAATTTCCTAAACTTTACCTAGATTAGGTGTGTTATATCAGTTTTTAAATGACAAATAAAACTATAGAATTTAAATAGTTTACAAAATACTATTAAGGTGACAAAAAGAAAATAAACACTGGCCTATGAAGCAATAAATACAAATTGAGTTAGAAATATTTTCATTTAAAATGAATAAGGTGAAACTAATAAAAATATGCAAAGTATATAATATTCTGAAGTCTAGCTTAATATGAGGCAGGCAATAGAGAAACATAAAGCTATTACAAAGACAATTTTATTTTTTTATTTTTTAAAATTTGTTTCAAGATTTTATTTATTTATTTGAGAGAGAAAGAATGAGAGATAGAGAGCATGAGAGGGAGGAGGGTCAGAGGGAGAAGCAGACTCCCCGCTGAGCAGGGAGCCTGATGCGGGACTAAATCCTGGGACTCCAGGATCATGACCTGAGCCGAAGGCAGTCACCTAACCAACTGAGCCACCCAGGTGCCCTACAAAGACAATTTTAAAATAAAGGAACTCAACAGACTATATGGCTAAAATATACATGGATCATTTCCCATTAATACGAGTGTGTGTGTCTGTGTGTGTGTTCTTGTGAATAGTATAGTTGACCATTTATCACAGAATAACTTCTGTGAGCTGGCCAATGATTTACAGCCTATTTCAACTCTTGCTATATTTGGCATGGTTACACTAATGAATAATCTTTAAAACCGGGTATTACGAAAAGAAAAAGAAAACCTCATTATCTGGTATATAGACAAAAAAGGAAAGACAGAAATCATATCATCTCTTCACCCAAAATAAAGTCTCTCGTGGGTCAAGGCCTATTTGGATGACTGTATATTATGGGAGATTCAAAGCTCAGGTTCTACCATGGATCAAGTTCCCCATTTTCATATCTTGTGGAGATTTTGAGGAATCAAGTTGTGTCCCAGGGTGTCATTGTGTCAGGACAGATGTAGCAGCCACCATCAGCTGCCTGGAGTTCAGACATTTTCATTGTCCAGCTGCCTCCCACCTACTGCGCATTGGGACATAACCAGCCTCTTTCTGGTCCCTTTTCCTGATACATCAGAAAGAAGAACTTAACTTTACTGGTTAAATCTTCCTAAGATTCAGGAAGAGGACATGTTCTAACCAAGAATTGGATTTACTGTATTACTTAGGGATACACATTTAATGAGTCACAAACAGGGTTGGTCCACTTGATGGAGTCAAAGCAATTTTCAATTCACATCACACCGTGAATCTCAATAATAGAGCCTTTGACCCTATTTTCCTGGGGAGGAAAAACATCTGCAGGTGAAACATTCCTTGTAGAGATTGAAACCTTCTTCAACACTTTTTATTCTCACCTCCATTATTATATGATCATGAAAGAATAATTGTTTGCCTAATTAAAAAATGTTCACCTTGTCATTCATAGAATTTTAATTTTGTTGTTTAGGAAAAGGGGTCAGCACGTGAGTATGATCACATAATATGAATCAACATCCTTAAAGTATAGGTTAGGCTATCTTCTCATTTCTGAATGAGGAACTGCCTGCTGGGAGTCCCTAGGAATGATATATAACAACTGTAATTACCAGTGATCTGGTTCACAGAAAAACTTGTTGAGGATGTAATTCAAGGGTAAAAATATCAACATTTGGGATGAGACTGCACACAGATCCCCACAAAGTTGCAAAACTTGGAGCATTCTTAGATATGAAACTTACCAAATAGCCCTGTTGGCATCCATCCTATAGGTCCTGTATCTCACACAAGGCAAGTTTCTTATCTGCATCAAGAGAACTATACAATCTGTTGGAGGTTTAAGGAATCTATAAATAACACCCACTTTCTACTCCCAAGATTAGAACAAATTGAGAGGTAGATTAGGATTCAGACAGGTAGAGGCAATATATTAGCTTTATTACTGGTAAAATCTCTTTAGAGAATGTGACTGTATGTGTTATAAGTAATGCTGTTTTGTCAACAAACCAACCTTAACATCTTAATAGCTTAATACAACAGAAGTTTGTTTCTTGCTCATGTGAAATCCAATAAGGATGTTCCTGTTTGGTAGGGGCCCTTCCATATGGTCATTCAGCGATCTTCTGTCATGTGGGTCCAGCATCCCCTAGGGACTTGGAGTGTTTTTCTGAAGACTCTAGATCTAGCCAATAGACTGGGAAGAGAGTGTAAAAGATTACACAGGAGGTTTTTATGAGCCCATAGTGGAAGGGGCACACATCAGTTCAGCTCACATTGGGTTACCTTAGTCACGTGGCCTGACCTAACACTGAGGAGGACCGGGAACATTGGGAATTTAGTCTACGTCCAAAAGGTAGAGGAAATGGATTTTGGCGAAAACAGCAGTCTTGGCCAACACAATGAGATCTCAAGCAAGTGGGCCTGCTAAGATTTCCTCCCGGAATTAAGGAGACTCATCCCTGCAGGGCAGCCCCTGCCTCACTGGGGCTCATAGCCTGGCTGCCAGGAGAGGCTCAGAGCACACCCTCTCTGTAGGCAGGTTCCAGAGAGTGGGCAGGAAAGGGTGGATTGAATAATACTCATTTTTTCTTCTCATCTCATTGGTCAGAGAAAGGGGGAAGAGAGAATCCTGGAATGCTGGTCCAGGAGAATGATGCCCCTTGGAAATAGTCTTTATTCTATTCTACCCTGGCCTCCCTGACAAGCTGCCTGAGTAAAACAGAAGACATGTGATGTCAGTCCTTTGCTCAGAAGCCTCCAGTGGTAGTCCATCCCACTCCGGTTGGGGTGGAAAAGAAGGTTTTTAGAATGGCTTATGTGGCCCTCCGGGAACTGGCTGCCCCAGTCAACATCCCTATATCCCAGTCCCCACTGTACCTTAACATCCTCTTGGCTCACTCTGCTGCAGCCGCTCTGGTCTCCTTGCTGTTCCTTGTGGATGCCTCTCACCTCAGGGTCTCCTCACTGGCTGTTCCCTCTGGAAAGCTGTTCTCCAAAGGTATCCATGTGGCTCACCGCTTTACCTTCTCCAAACTTGTTCAAATCTTTGCTTGGCTGATCACTTCGTTATAAATGGACCCACTTCCTTTCCTGCTCTTCCCCCACCCCCACATAGTAAACAGTTCATTTTGTTTAGGGTCTTTTTCCTCTCTTTCTTTTCCCCCTCACTCCAATGGAATTTAAATTATAAGAAGGCAGGGATTTTCATCTACATTCTTTACTGCTGTAACTCGAGGACCAGGATTAGTTCTTGAGATGTAGTACACACTGACTAAACAATTCTGGAATGAATGAATGAATTAGGTATATTAAGTTAATTTTTTGTTTTTTATTTTATTTTATTTTTTCATTTTTAAAAAAGATTTTATTTATTTGAGAGAGACAGAGATAGGGAGAGAGTACAGGAATGGGAAGAAGAGAGAGAAGCAGGCTCCCCACTGAGCAAGGAGCTGGACTCAGGACTCGATCCTAGGACCCTGGGATCATGACGTAGCTGAAGGCAGATGATGAACAGACTGAGCCACCCAGGTGCCACAATTTGTTTTTTACAGTTGTTAAAGAATTGTAAGAATAACTCAGAATAAACCCAGCTTTACATTTTAACTTATTTAAGCAATGTTATTATAAAAGTAATTTAAGTCAACACTTAACTCTTTGAAATACACTATTCCAACTAGGTTGATAATAATCTGGAAGAATCAGAGAGTTGCAGTAATATTTGATTTGGGAGGAAACTTAAGTAATATCTAATCTAACGTTTTACCTAAAAATAGAACAATTCCAGCATTATGGGAGCGGTTTTGTTTGTTTTAAAATTTTCTGTGGCTCCTTGTCTGCCAAGTTTCCAGGCTTTTATGGGCAGGGGAATGATTTTTTTAATCTTCATCACATTTGTATTTACAAATAATTTGAAATTCCCTGAGGAAGCCAATGTGTTGCTGTGATAAAATAAAATTCTTCACGAAAATTTCCTTATTATACCAGCTTCACATTTCATTCAGAAATGAAAAGCTGTTCTAATGGATTTAACAGATAGGTATTGTCGGGAAAAATTCTTGGAAAAAAGCATGATGTCAGTCTGCCGTGTGCTCTTTTACAAATCTTTCATTTATGTCCAAAGAAATATGTAGTTTAGTAACAGTGATAAAATTGTCATTTACTCAATTTTAACAATGGCTTTTACGCCATCTATTAATCCCTCTCAAGCAATTTGGGAAGTGTTGCTATGAATCATTAGAAACACATGAAGGTTTGAACTGTGAAGTTTTATTAGAGAATTCTGTTATGCCACAGGGACTCTTCAGTGGGTAACACAATGCCAGGATGAAATTCACTTAGGAATTCAGTTCTATTGCCTATGTCACTAGAGGGTGGATTAAACACCCACACTGTGAAATTTTGTCTAGTTCTATGAAAAGAAAACATGAGAATTCTTTTCCAAAGTTAGTAAGTTTTAAGATGAACAGAGCTAAATAGTTCATCTATGAGGGAATTGTCTGCCCTCTTGAAAAAACGAATATGGAATATCTGAATATTATTTCAGTCTGTGACATGACTTTGTTAATTTAATATAAAACATTGCCAATCACAGAGTGCCATCCATTTGTTTGTTTGTTTTTTACTATTTATTTTGTTATTTATATGTATAAAAAGAAGGTTAAATTTATTCACAGGCATTGCCCTCTGTTTTGCTGAAGTAGATAATGGATCTCACTCTGAATTGCATAATAAGGTCTTCCCAACCTTTGTATTTGTTTTATCCTCATTTTTAGGACCAACTCTCAATTTTATCCTGCCCCACAAGATGTTTGAGACACACTAACCACTTCTGGGGGATAAAAGAGGGAAGTTCAACCAATATTTTTATTGTTAGGATAAACTTCACTTCATGCTGTCCGTATATGTAATATCTTATGATGAGGAACACTTCAAATTAACCCGTGAAAACAATTCTAGGCTGTGTTTTTGAAGAACCAAAAGCATGTCCCCAGGAATCATTCGCATCTTAATTATACACTCTGCTTACAATATACATAATTATATTCTTTTTTTCCATGCCTTAAGCTGAGAAAGGTTTTTAATTCTTACAAGTGCTGGGGTATCCTATTATTAAAAATGTCAGAGCACTGTCTGGAGAAGTTGGTGGGGACGGGGAATCAATGCTTAGTTGTGTTGCCCCACCCCCACCCCAATTCATATATTGGAGCTTTAACTTCTTTTTTTTTTTTTTTTTTTAAGATTTTATTTATTTATTTGACAGAGAGAGATAGCAAGAGCAGGAACACAAGTAGGGGGAATGGGAGAGGGAGAAGCAGGCTTCCCGCTGAGCAGGGAGCTCGATGTGGGACTCGATCCCAGGACCCTGGGATCATGACCTGAGCCAAAGGCAGACGCTTAACGACTGAGCCACCCAGGCGCCCCTTTAACTTCTGGTACCTAAGAACGTGACTGTGTTTACAGAAAGGGTCTTTTTTCTTTTTCTTTTTTTTCCTTTAGAGAGTTGGGGGGGATGGGGGTGGCACAGAAGGGGCAGAGAGAGAGAGAATCTTAAGCAGGCTCCACACTGAGTGCAGAGCCCATCATGGGGCTCCATCTCACTACCCTGAGATCATGACCTGGGCTGAAATCAAGAGTCAGATGCTTAACTGACTGAGCTACTCAGGCGCCCCTTTTTAAAGAGGTAATTCAGTTAAAATGAGTCATTAGGGAGGGCCCTAATCCAACTGACTGGTGTCCTCATAAGAAGAGGAAATTTGGACACAGACAGGTACAAAGGGAAGACCATGTAAAGACACAGGAAGAAGATGATCATCCATAAGCCAAGGAGTCCTCAGAGGAAACCACCGCTGCTGACACCTTGATCTTGGACTTCTAGACCTCAGAACTGTGAGACAATAACTTCCATTGTTGAAAGCCTCCCAGTCTCTGGTACTTTGTTCTGGCAGCTTTCACCAAGTAATGCATAATAAAGTAATAAAGGTAAAACATCTTCAGTTGAGCATTCACCTATCCAAGTAAAAAGAAGATAGTGGGATAGTAGATTAAGAACAGTCCAGAGGGATGTTGGATCTCCATTACCTATTTTTCTATTTATTTCCCAACTGGATTGTGGTGCTGCTTGGAGCAGAGACGTTGTCTAATTTGCCTTTGCCCTCTGCACAACAGTGGGTGCTCCTACATCCCTCATGAATAGATCAATAGTTAGCTGGGGGAGGTATGTGGCAATGACACCCCGTGTGTGTGGGTGTGGGGTACTGTAGGGTTAAGAGAGCAGCCTCTGGAGCGAGACTGCCTGAGGTTGAATCTCAGATCTGCCACTTATCGGTCATCTGCTCTTGGGCAAGTTTCTTTATCTCTCTATGCCTCTGTTTCCTTGTGAGTAAAACAGAGATTGTCATTATACCCGCCTCATCAGTTTGCTGTAGTAAATGAGCACACACATATGAAAACACCTAGAATGGTTCTGGGCACAGAAAAGGCACCCAGGAAGTCTCTCTCTGCCATTAAATTAGTCATTTCAAGTACGTCTAGAGAATGTGTGACAGGGGCAGTTCTGTCTTCCTGGTTGACGTATAGCAGGATTCTGGGTCTGGGGATCCTGCTCTCAGTTCTTTGGTCCAACTCCAACTTTCATCCTTCCCAGTAAGCAGCCAAACCCTCCCCACTCTGGGAGAAGAACTGGCTTTTAGAAAGCTAAAAAGGAACTTTGCAGGCTGCATGATAAAGAGCAAGGTCATTTTGCCCTTCCTCAGCCTGCCTTTAGCTGAGCACTGTCCTGTTAGTAGGGTTGCTAAGGCAAGCAGTTCTCGCCACTTATTGGCAATGACTGTTCAGATCAGAAGGCTAAATACTAGGGGGATTGGGGAGGGGTTGAGAGGAGTCAGAGAACACACATACTTACAGATAAGTAAAGGCCAAAATCTCTGCCTTGCTTGACCTCCTTGCAATCCTGGTATATAGCTAGAGAGATTGACTATGCCCACGTGCAGCAGAAAACTCAAGCAGTGGTACTTAAAATGCAGACTGCAGACTTGAGTTCAAAGGGGACATAAATTAACAGATGAATTTAATTTGGGGAAAGCTTGTTTTAGAAAGTGAGCTCTTGGTAAGGTTTGATGGGTGAAAGAATATAAATTGGTAAAGACAAGGAATAGAAAAAAAAACATTATTAAATGAGAACCTATGTTTCAGATGCAATATCTCATTGGATCCTCTCAGTAAGCCTAGAGGAGGGTAGAGCTACCTCCATGCCTGGCACATGGTGACAGGAGATAAGAACTACATGCCTGTTCACAAAAATAAATGCTGAGGGATGGCATCCTTTGTCCTACTCAGATATGTGACCAACCTCCTTCATAAAGGTTTTTTGTCTTGTCTGAACTCCTATTGTTCCACTAATATGAGAATTACGGTATACAGTATACGCACTTGTAACTCTGAGCATACTCTATGGGTGATTAAAAGAAAGGAACCTAGGGCACCTGGGTGGCTCAGTTGGTTAAGCATCTGCCTTTGGCTCAGGTCATGATCCCAGGGTCCTGGGATCGAGTCCCTGTCGGGCTCCTGCTCGGTGGGAGCCAGCTTGTCTCTCTCCCTTTGCCCCTCTCCCCTGCTCATGCACGCGCACGTGCTTTCTCTCTCTTTCTCTCAAATAAATAAAATTTAAAAAAAAAAGGAGAGAGAGAGAAAGAAAAAGAAAGAAAAGGAAACCCAGCTCATGTCTCTGCTCACAGTCACAGACAGCTGCAGAAATTTCAGGTGTCACACGCAAACACAACATCCCCTCAAAAATGAGGCTGGGTACTTCTGATAAATAGCAAGAAAAATCTTTCCTCGTATGGCCACGCATGCCTTTGCCCCCAAGAAGACTTGGGTTGGGTCATATAACCAATGGCAAAATGCAGTCACTGAGAAAGAGAGTAGAAACATGACTGGCTTAGCCCCTAGGGATTCATAGCTCATAGGAGGGTGAGCCCCAGAACAAAACTAGAGCTCTGTCAGGAAGGGAGACTAGGCAAGGAAATGGCAACCAATGATGTCAACCTCTGAATTCACCACAGTCTAGCAGGACTTCATGTTTCTTTTTTCCAGTCCATTTGGAGTTGACTTCATATTTTAGCCTTCAGAAGGCAATCCATTTCTATTCCTGGGCCTGAACTGCTCTGCTGCCCATTCCTATATTGATCCCATGTACCTCAATTTTATTGGCATGTTTAAAAAACTCTAAGGAAGGAGCCATACATTGTAATAACATATGGCCACCTCCTATTTGCAGTGCACATTGTAGTCCAAAGAGGGCTCCTACCTGTAGTCTCATGGTTATTCACAACAGAGCTGCAAAAAGACCAAGGCTCAGGTAAGTCACAGGTGTCTTGTCCAGAGTTAAAACAGTTTTTAGTTTGTTGCATTTGCTCTCTGGCTCAGGTCTTCTGACTCCTTCCCCAGTGCCTCCCTCCAGTGCAGAGAACAGTGTGACAATAGAATAAGCATTCAGCACATATTTGTTGAATAAATGGATTCACATTCAAAATTTGCAAAAGTGTTGAGATGCCTGGGTGGCTCAGTCGGTTAAGCCCCAACTCTTGATCTCAGTTCAGGTCTTGATCTCAGGGTTGTGAGTTCAAACCCTGCATTGGGCTCCACACAGGGCATGGAACCTACTTTTAAAGAATCTGGAAAAGTGTGCATGTCATTTAAGTAATTTGTTTTTGGAGAGTTGGAGACAATATAAAGCATATAACAAGACTGCCACTGGAGGTCGCTATTATTTCACAAAAGGAGAATTTGTTCTCTGTCAGGAACAGCCTGCTCATTTTATTTTATTTATTTATTTTTTTAAAGATTTTACTTATTTATTTGACAGAGAGATAGAGAGACAGCACAAGTAGGCAGGGTGGCAGGCAGAGGGAGAGGGAGAAGCAGGCTTCCCGCTGAGCGGGGAGCCCGATGAGGGGCTCAATCCCAGGATCCTGGGATCATGACCTGAGCCGAAAGCAGCCTCTTAGCCGACTGAGCCACCCAGGAGCCCCAGCCTGCTCATTTTAAAATGCCAAGTGAAATGGATAATGGTGGTTGTTACATAATGTCTGACTTCCCAAGACTTTTGGAATAGAAAGCTCATGCTTGGTGTATTCAGTGTTAACATTTACCAAACATTCTGCTGACTGCCATAGCTAATTTTTTTCTGTGGCATTTTCCCTAATTTATAATTACCATTTCTTTTTCTACAAGGTAAAAATGGTGGGGTTATTCTGTTCATAGAAAATTTTCTTTCCTCAAAGTTGGTTTTCCCTCCTTGTTCTATTCCCGAGGAAGAGCCATCTATATTTCCCGTGGGTGTAATTTGAACAGTTAGAACTCAAATCCTCTTTTCACTTGGGCCATCCTTGCAATTCATTCACAGATATCTGGCTTCATCATTAGCTCTTCATTCCTTCTTCCTAAGTTTGCATTCCTGCTTTGAGGGCCTGTGTTCCAGAACGGCATTTCCAAAATCGGAGTTCTTCAGAATTTGTAAGGCATGCAACATGCCACAAAAAGGAGGGTTCTTGAGTCAAGTCAGTTGGGGAAATGCTGCAAAAGAGAGTCCCGTTTGCAGCTGCAGAACCTCATTTGCAAGTTAAATGAGAAATTCAGCTGCAAAGAAATAGATGGTATTGCTTTAACAATGTTTCCAATTATTTTTGAGCAGAGGTCAGCAAACTTCTGTAAAGGACCAGATAAGGAAATGTTTTAGCCTTTGTGTGTCATCCAGGGTCTCTGCTGGAACTTCTCAAATCCGCCATGGTGGCGGCAGAGGCCAGGGCAGCCTGCAGATAGATGAACGACGGTGGCTCTGCTCCCGCACAACTTTCTTTATAGATCCCGACATTAGATCATGTAATTTCCACATGTCATGAAATATTACTGACACATTGATTTTTCTCCCCCACCATTTAAAAATCTAAAAACTTGCAGCTATGTGCGTTTTGTACGGACCCTGTGGTGTGCGCCAGACTTGGCCGACAGCCGAGTTTGCTGACCCTTGCTTTAGACCACAAGCCTTCTCTCCTTACTTTTTCAGTTTTTGTGTGGCATTTATTAAGACTGAAGGGGCTGTAAGGATACAATTTGGGAAAGAGTGGTGTCTAACTCTTGTGCATTTGTTTTTTTAGTCTACCAGCCTGCTTGCTTACTTGAGATATATTTTTTAAAGATTTTATTTATTTATTTGAGAGAGAGTGAGTGAATGAGAGAGAGAGAGAGAGCGCACAAGTTGGGGGAGGGGCAGAGGGCGAGATAGAAGCAGGCGCCCTGAGCAGGGAGCCCAATGTGGGGCTCGATCCCAGGACCCTGAGATCACGACCTGAGCGGAACGCAGATGCTTAACCGACTGAGCTACCCAGGCGCCCCTGCTTATTTTCAATCTTTAATGTTGTAAACAGTGTTGTAATCCATGAGTTACATTCCTGGATCTCTTTTTAGATATATTGCTTCCTTAAAGAAATGACCCAGGACATATATGGGGACAATTGAGGTACCTATATGCAATTCAAGAAAAGCTATGATTTTGCCTCTATTTCTGGACAGATGACATTCTGCCCTCTGCTAAGAAAGTAATTAATAGTGATCTGGGCATTGGCACGAAAGGAGAGTAGGAAAGACAAAATTATCCAGACTCCATCCTTCTAGTCATTTATCTATTGCAGAAGCTTTCAGTAGGGAAGATAAATGTAAGGGCAGAAAGACAGAAAAGGATTTGATCACAAATCACTCCAGTAAAGCTGTAACACAGTGGGGAAAATAACATTAATCCCAGGAACAGTTTTAGTTTTTTGAACTTTGCCTTGGAAATTAACAGAAAAACAAGTGTAGTAAAAGAACATGACCTTCTAGAAGGCATTTATAGAAATGTCCGGTCAAAGCAGATCAAGATAACTTTAAAAAGTGAGTAGGAAAAAGCAGATATGCTATCTTCGGGGGGCATCAAGGTGGCAGACATTGTGGGGGTGGCTTTGTTGGTAGTGCCAGGGATCCTAAGGCCTCTCAAGATTTTTGAGTCTTCAGCCTTTGAAAATTATTCCAACTCTTTCTTATTTCTGATTCATTTACTGGACATTTCAGACACAAACACCAAGGGTTGGTTTTTAACTCCCAAACTACTTTCATCTGTTACAATCTGCAGCACTGGATAAAATTTTGCAACAATCCTTGGATAAGTAGCTTCCTTGTTTCCAAATGTTCTTTAGCTATGATTCTGGAAGCTGGGTTCCAGATCAGCAGCATTAGCATCATCTGGCCCCTTGTTGGTGACCATGCAAATTGTCAGGTCTTCCCTAGACCTGGGGTGCTGGTCCAGCGATCTGGGTTTTCATAAACCCTCCAGGTTATCCTGACATAGGCTAAGCTTTGAAAAAAGCCACTGTTTGACAGCCACTAGACAGAACATACTAGAAGATAGGGAAAAGAGAGGCTGAAAGCTATCACGGATTATTTGGCTAAGGCAAAAACAACAGTTAAAGAATAGGAATCGAAAGGAAGCCTGTTGGGAAGAAATGACGAGGAATTAGAAATCTGCATATTAGGGGAGATGCTGGTGGTATCCTGATGGATCTTATCCCAAGTGTCATATGATTGTATAAATCCAAAAGTATATAACTTTGTGTAAGATATCTTTGCAAAGAAAAATAAGAATAATTGTAAAACTTCACGAATAGTCTAAAAATGTATCACCTCCTGAAACAACATAAAAGAATAAAATTAATTAACTTTTCAACACATATTTCTTTGGCAATTTTTTAATGGTTGTAATTTGGTAAAGAATCAGAGTAATTCATTTAGGAAGGAGAAACAAAACACTCCCAGGATGAGTAGCAGGAAAAGATCCAAGAATCACAATAAAAAGGTATTAATGTTTAAACACATTTTTTTTTTCCTGTCTGCATTTCAAGGTCTTCAACAGGCTGTTTTCTCTTTTCTCAGGTCTTCTGATTTTATTTTGTTTATTTATTTTTGTATTGAAGTATAATTGACATAGGATATCCTATTAGTTTCGGTGTACATCATAGTGATTCTATATTCTTATACATTATGAGATGACCCCCACAATATGTCTAGTTACCATCTGTCACCTTCCGTGATTATTGCAAGATTACTGACTACATTCCCTAAGCTGTACATTGTATCCCCGTGACTTATTTTCTAACTGGAAGTCTGTGCCTCTTGATCCCCGTCCCCTGTTTTGCCCAGCCCCCAATGCCTCCTCTCTGGAAACCGACAGTTTGTTTCCTGCATCTGTGTCTCTTTCTGTTTTGTGTTGTATGTTCATTTGTTTCGTGCTTTTTAGAGTCCACATTTTAAAGGAACGAGTCTGACATGGGATTCATGACAGGGCTAGAGTGAGCACGAAGACCTTTTGGAGTAAATTTCCCCCCACACTCAGCAATATTCTTGTCTTCCTTTGAGTGATCTATTCACATTCGGATCAACTTTAAGTTATTATATTTAACTCTCTGTTTGGTATTCTACTCATTTTCACCTTTCAGGTCTAGCCTTTGTTTTGTTGCAGTATTTGCCATTTATTTCCTTTTGACATGTAGAAAGGTAATTATAGTTCTATACTTCTACAAGAACTGTTTAGCTTATCATATGAGTCATTTAACATGTTTTCCTAATCTCTGTGACCTCAAGGGTCCTCACTTCCTAAAACTGCATGATTCTACAATTTCCAATTTGTGCTATAGTTCTTAAATCCCAAGAAGAAAAAAAAAGGAGATGAATGAACTTGTTAAGAGAAGCATTTCAGAAGTAAGAATCCCAACATTAATATTTATTTTGCACTAAACTAAACATGAATCTAGATTTAGGGATGGTTCACTGCTCATATAATTAGACTAATGTTACAGAACTGTGGAATCATGAGTCTGCAAATGAAAAGAAATGGAGATACTAAATCAAATCTAGAGTTAATGAGCCTTTTCAGGCTTCATCGTGTTAAACAATATGTTCCATTATTATAAATATTTGTAACAGTTATAAATCAGATGATATACAAAACACTGATAAACACACTTTAGACCAAGTAGCCTGTAATTTCACAGTTATTTTGAGGAACTTTATCATATAGATGACATTTACTCCATGTCCTGTGGCATGTGTCATGATTTTTTATTGTGACATGAATCACCATATAATGCTTGGATGGCTGAAGGTTGCTTCTAGATTATCAGAGCTGTCAAAATCCATTTTTACACAACAGATTGAAAAAATAATAAAAAGTAACTCCTTTAATTCACACTTATTATTTCCATTATTGTGATATAACTCCTCTGCTTAAAAAAGTGAAATCGGGTGCCTGGGTGGCTCAGTTGGTTAAGCGACTGCCTTCGGCTCAGGTCATGATCCTGGAGTCCCGGGATCGAGTCCCGCATCGGGCTCCCTGCTCGGCAGGGAGTCTGCTTCTCCCTCTGACCCTCCTCCCTCTCATACTCTCTGTCTCTCATTCTCTCTCTCTCAAAATAAATAAATAAAATCTTTAAAAAAAAAAAGTGAAATCTATAAAGATTTTTTTCCCTGTCTCTGCAAAGAAGAGTCTATTATCAAAGCAGTCAAAAATGACTCTGATTACTTTTCCTAAGATAAGGTCATAACTTTTATTTGGATTTTCAAAATCCATTAGAGTGGAAGTCTTGGGTAGGCTTCCATACAGGGATACTAAAACAATCAGTAAATAATCTCATTTTGGAAATGGCCACAAGAATCACCTCATTATGTCAACTGGCTTCCGAGTGTTCCAGAAAATAGTCACTCTTGTTAGCACCTGACCATTGTGAGTAGGGTGTCACAAGGACAGTGGTGTTTCCATTCTGACTCCCTCCCCCAGTTGGATAAGTTTGTGTCCAAGATATGAAGCATTAAGGCCAATTTTTAGAACATAGCACTTATTAATTAATGTATATGATGTACCAAGCACTGTGTTAGAAGCTGAGAATACGAAGGAGAATAAGATCTGATCCTTCTTGAAGAAAGCAACAGTTTCGTGGAGGAGACCAAAATGCACAACTGTAATTCTGATACAGTCGTGTAAATGTTAGGGCAAGTACATAAACAGTTTGTTTAGGAAGCAAGGAGCAAGCTTTCAATACAAGGCGAGAATGACTGGCTTGCAGGGGGGAGGCTTACAGGAGGAAGACCCCTTCCCTGCAGCCCATTCAGCATGGTGCTAGGACTGTGTAGCAGAACCAGGACTCAGTTCTGGATCTTCTTGTGCTTCCCAGTGCTCTTTGTGCTAACAAAGATGCTTCTTGGGAGACAGCATTATTCTTTATGGTGGTCTACATGGGGATTGACACATACAGTGGATTCTCCTTCTTGGTGAATTCAGGAAAACACTTTTGGTGACGGAAGTGGGGATTCTCACTGCTTGCCTGTGACTAAGCAGGGAATGGGAGAATTGAATCTGCTCTTCTCTCAATTCTTCTCTTTCCATGCGCCTGTCAGGGCTGCTGTAAGACCTTCTCTGAGCACAGGGATGGATGCTGACTTTGAGGCTCTACTCCACCTTAAACTTTTTTTTTTTAAGATTTATTTATTTATTTTAGACAGAGAGGGAGAGAGACACAGAGAGCATGGGGGGAGGGGAGGAGCAGAGAGAGAGAATCTCAAGCAGGCTCCCCACTGAGTGTGGAGCCTGATGCGGGGCTTGATCTCACAACCCTGAGATCATGACCTGAGCTGAAACCAAGAGTCAGATGCTCAACTGACTAAGCCACCCAGGTGCCCCTCCTTAAATCAAACTTATTAAAATGTATCTATATCCCACATTAAGTACAATTTACATATAACCATGAAGCAACTGGACTGAATTGCAGTTGACTAGTTGACATCAAGTTTTATTTTGTAGATATTTAATGAAACACTGTTAAGTTTTGCCCCATATTTTGGAATAATTCTCTTCAGGTCTCAGAGGGATCCCCATGCCCCTGGGGAAGCTCGTTGCTGGTAGTTACTGTGCCTGCCATACCAAGGTACCTCTTTTCCTGTGATCATCTAGCCCTGCTTAGAATGAGCTAAAATACTTAAATTATATTTTCATTATATGCTCTTTAGTATACATTGTATAATAATGTATACATTATTTTATAGCTATATATACGATCAATGCTTTAATTAGCCATTGCCACAATAATGTTCTCTAGCCAAGAACCACAAAATCTCCGTGGTATCCAACAATAGGCTTTCATTCTTTTCTCGTGAGTTTGCCCATGAGCTCTGTTCAACACACTTCTCTCCTCTCTCTCCCGGGCCCATGAGCAAGCTGTGCTATAGCATGTGCTTCTCGTGATGAAGGCAGAGGTGTGAAAGGGCATGTGAAAACTTATGGGATCCCTTGAGACCCAGACTTGGAACTGACACAGTCCCTTCTGTCTATATTTCATTAGCCAAAGCAAGTCACAAAAGTGAAAGGGCAAATAAATATACTCTCTCCATATCGAGACTGTGGCAGGAGTGTGGATGGGGATAGAGGGGGAAAATTGGGGCCAAAAATTGAATCTACTAAGTCACCCCCAACCCATGCAATGTCTGCTCTGCTCCTTGAGTGATCAAAAGTATTTGAAAGAGATCATGTATTCACCAATTGACCTTAAAACCCATACCTGTGTGAGATGTGACCCAACTGTACCCCCACTAGCCGGTGAGTCATGTGCCCATGAGGCCAAGTCGCTTAGGTGCACTGCCAGGGTTGGAGCTACCTTCCTCTATGTCCAGGATCATCACACTCATTTGGGCATGAATTGTACTGTGGTCAAAGCTGGATTTAAGAAAATCGGGATATTTATTTTATTTTATTTTATTTATTTTTTTTAAGATTTTATTTATTTATTTGAGAGAGAGAATGAGAGAGAGAGCACATGAGAGGGGGGAGCGTCAGAGGGAGAAGCAGACTCCCTGCCGAGCAGGGAGCCCGATGCGGGACTCGATCCCGGGACTCCAGGATCATGACCTGAGCCGAAGGCAGTCGCTTAACCGACTGAGCCACCCAGGCGCCCTATTTATTTTATTTTAAAGTAAAATGTTACCCAGGGCATGGTTTCCAAGAAAAAGTTCCCTCTACCAACTCATTGCCTTGAGACAATCAATGACTACTCTCTCTGTACCACGTATTAGTTGTTTTGTCCATAACGGCCCTACGTCCTTTTTAAGGCTTTCCCTTATCTTATCGCCAATCCTTGATGCTCTGATCTGTTATTGCCTGTTACTTTCAGTGATAGCTTACACATTGGTTTTAGACTGGGTGCCTTTTATACATGTTTGATTATGTGTTTATTTATTTTCATTACAAATACACCGTATGTTTATTGTAAAAAAATTAAATACATAAATAAGCAAAAAGAGTCACATGCCGAGTGCTTTATTCTTCACAACTGTGCAAGATGGTTCTTGTTTGGCCCATTTGACAGAAGAGAAAACTGAGGAGCAGTGAGATCAAGGAATTTGCCTTAGCTGACAAGGCTGGTAAGTGGCTATCCAGATCTTTCGACTCTGTAGCCAGTTCCTCACCATCATACCACGTTATATAGCACTCACACCCTGCATACAATTCTTCTACTTGGAGCTCCGTGCTGTCTTTGTTTTATTTCTTGAAACCTTCAGTTAATACAAATAATAAATGCAGTCTCAGTATAAACATGTAAACAATGTGGAAATATTTAGAGTGAAAAGTGAAAGTTCACTGTCAAAATCCTCAAATCTCATTCCATTTCCCTCCTCGGAGACAGCTACTGTTATCACTTTGGTGTGAGTTTTCCCTGGCCTTTTCTTATTATTTTATGTTTTGTGGGTGTGTCTCTACATGTGTATGGGTGTGTGTGTGTGTGTACTTTACAGAAAAGAGTCATATTCTACCTAGTCTTCTACAATGCACATTTCTTACCTAACATTCAGTTTTAGAGATGTGTGTTTGGCAGAGTGCTAGTTGACTCTAATATCCATTTCCCCATTCTTCAATAATAGAAGGATTATTACCTGGGCATATGCTGCCCAGAATAAAGTGGCATTTTCTACCCATCCTGGCAGCTAGGTGTAGCCACCTGACTAACTTGTGGGCACCAGGTTGTATACGGGAGTGTTGAGATAACTCCTAGTTCTCTTCTTTAAGAGCCAAATTTCCATGTGCTGTTTGGGCCCCTCCTTCTCTGTCCCTTTTTCCATCCTGCTGTCGGCAATACAATGACACCATCCTGAACCACAGTGTTGGGACCAAGCACAACAGAGCAATAAAATACAGAAGTCCGTGTGTCAACCCCATGGAGCGCCATACCAGTTCTGATCCTCTTCTCTTTGCTTAAAACAGAAATATATCTCTATTTTGTTAAAGCCATTGGTATTTTGAGGTCTTCCGTTATTTGCACTTGGTCTCAATCCTAGAATTGTAAGTGAGTTGTAGCGAGAGGCTGAACAAGAGCATGTACCTTGGTGGAAGTGATTAGGTGGTGGATGGCAAGGAATCAAATATTATTGGCTAGGAAGTTCATGATTCTTATTTAGTCCAATGGTCCCTATTGTGTCTTGAAAGGCAGACCATAAGCTGACAGAGGCTGTAGGGTTAGGGGAAAGGAAGAGAAACTGGAGAATGTTGATAGCTTGCCTTTCTGCCTTCTGCATGCAGCGAGTCCCACTTGAGAGAGATGAGCCCAGGTCAGAGAGATCCAGCAGGGAAGCTGGAAGAGAACACAGCTCCACTAAGGACAGCATTTCTGCCTGGAATCTGCAGTCTAAGTTGTCTCATTGGCTACCTGGGACCGTCTACGAAAGGAGAACAATGTTGTACACCCGCATGGAGAAGTTCTAAGCAATGACTCTGGAATAGCAGCCACAGCAGGAGGTAAAAGCCCCAAATCCTCTCAATCTAGCTCTGCTGAGAGTTTTCTGATGGAAGCCAGCCTCCAGGGGCGGGGGTGGGGGGGTGGAGTGGGGGGTGGGGTGCAAAAGATCCAGGTTAAGCTGATTATTTTCCAAATCGATTGTTTCAGAAGGTGACTGTCAGAAGGCCTCAAGGTGGCCAAAATCAAACTGAGAAAAGGGAACGGGCAGCATACTGAAGGTAGGAACCAAAGCAGTCGTCTTAGGCATTCTAGGTCAGTCTGGAGCCAGAGTGCTGGGATTAAGCCTCTCAGCTATGCAACCTTGGAAAACTGCTTCATCTCTTCACTCAACACAAACTGATTGAGCTCCTCTTATTTTGCGAGGCACCTTCATGGGCTGTGGACAACATGATTGTTGTGGGTCTTGAGTTCTAGTGAGAGCAGAGAGAGAGTTATCCAGTTAACAAATAAATTAACACGGTAATTGCAGGGAGTGGAAAGTGGTAAGAAGCTGACGAGGCTGACAGAGAGAGTATTACCAGTGCCTATCACATCCCAGGTAAAGTTCAGATTCTACGTTATTTCTAAAATCCTGCGTTACTCACTGCAGGGGTTTAAGGGGACCTAATACATGCATTACAACTCTGTTTCCCATTTGAACTCAGAACTGCATGAGAGATAAAGCAAAGGAGTCAGGGTGATCCCACTCAGAGGACAGACCTATTACCAAGAAAAGCTAAATTCGAGTCCATGGCTTGGTCTGTGACAAAAACAGACTTTGGAATATGGAACCTCAGAATTAGACTAACTTTCCTATCCAGCCATTGGGATGGGAAACTTACAAAGAAATGACAGTTTACTCAATTTAACAATAAAGCCCCAAGTAGGTAAAAATCTGATGAAAAAGACCTTCACCATACAAGACAATAGATTATACTTTTAGTATCTTCAAGGAATATAATTTATCAATATTTCCTTGTTTTTTATCTTGATAACAAGCAAAATAGCCCATTCAGTGCCTTGCATGCCCAGCATTTTATGTCACTAGCACAAAGCGTTTTTTAAAATTTTAAATACTAACTTTTTTAAAAAGAATTTTATTTATTTGAGAGAGAGAGAGAGAACAAGCAGTGGGGAGGGGCAGAAGGGGAGAGAGAGAGAGAGAGAAGCAGACTCCCCGCTGAGCAGGAAGCCCAATGTGGAGATTCGGGGCTCCATCCCAGGACCCTGGGATCAAGTCCTGAGCTGAAAGCAGACGCTTAACCAACTGAGGAACCCAGGCACCCCTTAAAAGCACCTTAAAAGCACAGAGCTTTTAAGTCTCTCAAGTGTTCTCTACTAAACATGTTCATATCTACTGGTTTTATAAGTCAAGGATTAATAAAAAGTACAAGGTATAAAAAGTTTAATTCTCCAGTGTCATCAATAACAATCTATAGTTACATACGGAGCTGGGAATCTAGCAGAAGGGTTAGCATCCTGGACTTAGGTTGTGTATAATTTTATGAAAAGGAAGATGACTTTGAAATGTTTCTAATTCCCTCCAATGAGCTCACTATAGGGATGGAAAATTCTAGTCTTGGCTCTTTGCTGCTCCATTCTAATACATCCTAAAACCCAGTCCATGTTCCTACTGAGGATCATAGGGTCTGACAGCCTGCCAGCATTATAGATGAGGTCCAGTGGTGTGGAAATGTCATCTTGATCTCCTCTGTTCCTTTTCTCTCTCGTGATACAGCCTTGAATGTAGGTTAACATCAGGGCAGAAACCATGGCACAGGGCATTTCATTGTCCAGGAATGCCAAACTTTCCTAGGAAGCCGATTTTTCTTTAAGAGAATTTCCACAATCTCGATGCATGCACTGACATTCTCTTTCCTGGGCGTGTTATTTCTCATGCTCAGTTCTTGTTCTTTTTTTCTCTGACATTATAGAAGAAAATTAATGGAACAGAATAAATTAGGAGCCTTGGTGCTTTATCATCTTAACTGTTCAGCAAATCTGATTGATACTTTGGGGAGATCAGGAGGTGCTTGCTGATGACTCCTTTAGAACAAAGGGTTTTTTGGGGTGCCTGGGTGGCTCAGTCGTTAAGCGTCTGCCTTCAGCTCAGGTCATGATCCCAGGGTCCTGGGATCGAGCCCCGCATCGTGCTCCCTGCTCCGTGGGAAGCCTGCTTCTCCCTCTCCCACTCCCCCTGCTTGTGTTCCCTCTCTCGCTGTGTCTCTCTCTGTCAAAAAATAAATAAAATCTTAAAAAAAAAAAGTGTTAGAACAAATGGCTTTTTATTTGTTTGTTTTTGTTTACTTTTATGTTCTATTTACCATAGCATACTGTTACATTGCTGTATAAATAATAAATACAATAGGAAATACGATAATTAAAGTTTTGGGGAGACATGACAGTTTTACCCTTTTCAAATTAAACTACAGTATTTTGTCCCCAAATTATCTATAGAACTGACAAACCTGGTCATTTAGTTAAAAGTGAGTAACTAGGTTTTTAAAATTTCTAGAATATTTATAACACTGAAAAGAAGTACTTAGGAAGGTTAAAGAAATTCTCTTTTCAGAGGTGTCTGAAATAGGATTTCTTTATTTGGGGAGGAGGATTAGGGCTGAACCTTAGGGTATTTTCTCAATGTCTGTTGCAACCTGTATGTGTGTGTGCGTGTGAGAGAGAGAGAGAGAGAGAGAGAGAGAGAGAGAGAGAATAAGCACATGCATGTACACACTGTTTTCTCAAGAGCTGAATTAGCAGTGCTAGCTTATTGGAGGCTTTCTAACTAATTTGAGGTCCAAACCCATATCAAGGTTAAAAATGATAATTTTCTAAATGAGTAGTGAAAGAATAATCTTTGTGCTTCAGATTTTAAGAAGTTAATTTTCTCTTACATTCTCTATTTTTTCCACATGAAAGGTGTGTCAGAAAGAACAAGTTCTGGAGAAATTTTAGGGCTAAAAAGAGGAGGCCACTTCTCAATTGCTCAAAGTTATCAGCCGAGAGGTCTCCTGGTCATTCACTTACTGTCTTTAGCTTAAAGAGGTTGAGTTCCATGGGGCCGACAGGGGGAGGATGGTGCCGATATCAAGAGACCCGAGGTACAGCCAAAGCTTTGAACTTGTGCTCTTGAGGGCCAGGACAGGTCTGATTCCTGTGGATGCTAGTTTAGGTTCTTCAACTGCTTCTTAATGCCAATGCACCTTAATATTTTTCAGATTCAATTATGTATTTTTGCTAAGTATTCCCTGTTGTATTTGCTGTTGAATATTCCCACCTGGAACGTAGGCCCCACTCTTCCTCTAACACCATTTTTCAAGTCCAAGTTTACTGCCATTGTCTCTAGGAAAGCTTATTTGACTTCTAAATCAGGATCCTGTTTTATAGAACAGGGGATCCTAGGGGAAGGGAGGGAAAATGAATGGGAAGTTATCAGAGAGGGAGAAAAACCATAAGAGACTCTTAACTATAGGAAGCAAATGGAGGGTTGCTGGAGGGGAGGTGGGTGGAGGGATGGGGTAACTGGGCGATGGGCATTAAGGAGGGCACGTGATGTGATGAGCACTGGGTGTTATACGCAACTGATGAATCATTGAACACTATGTCTGAAACTAATGATGTGCTATATGTTGGCTAATTTAATTTAAATAAAAAAGAAGGATTCTGTTTTATTTTCCTCTCTCAGTACCCTGTTCCTTTCCTTTAGAGTAATATATGTATAGAAATACATGTACAGGAAGATAATTTGTAATTATTTATTAAGATTTCTTACTTGCTAGCAGTTTCTCCCCTACATTGGACTGTATGCTCTAACAGGACGGGAATCCTATCTGGGCAGTCCAGCACCAGACAGTTAACAACAGCTAAGCGGGATTTCCTGAGTGAATCAATAGGTATTGCCTCACCTTTTCAGAGTGGAGTTTGAGTCTGTCTTTATTAAGTAATCTTCAGTTGGCATTATTCCTTACCAGTTCAGGTTAAGAGTTGTGTGGTTCTTCCTTCGTTGCCAAGGGGATTTAATATTGAAAGGAGTTCAACAACGATTTGTTTTGTAAAGAAAGAAGTTATTTGACTGTATAAATATTCCATACTCTCGGGGCGCCTGGGTGGCTCAGCCGTTTAGCATCTGCCTTCGGCTCAGGTCATGATCCCAGGGTCCTGGGATTGAGCCTCACATCGGGCTCCCTACTGGGCGGGAAGGCTGCTTCTCCCTCTCCCACTCCCCCTGCTTGTGTTCCCTCTCTCGCTATCTCTCTCTCTCTGTCAAAAAAGAAATAAAAATCTTAAAAAAAAATAAATATTCCATATTCTCTTAAAGGTTGTGTTTATTTTCTCACAAATACTCCCTTGTTTACAGGGTTTCGCTGCGAAGGCAGTGTCCTTCCGTAAGTGCCGAAACCCCACTCATATTTCAGGAAAGGACACTTCCACCTCCCACCGCCCCCACAGCACAGTTGAGCAGGATTTGGGAAGATTCGTTTCTTTTTTGCTTGTGGGTGGCCACAGGCACGGACTGTGTCCTCATAACCTCTAGATGCACGATTGCTGTCGGGCTGGAGCCCGGGGACTGCTTCTCAGTCCCCATGCCACACAGAGCCGCAGGGGAAAGATGAGGCCGATTAATGAGTATTAATTGCTCTTGAGCCTGAAGATCTCCTCTTAATACGACAAAATAGAATAAAATCCACCACACAGTTTGCTCAACCGGTCAGAAAGGTGGGGCTCCACCATCCAGATGCACGCACCGACACTCTTTCCTGGGAAACCACACACAGCTGAATAGACAAAGCAACATACCCTGACCGGCTCTGCTGTCACCTCTGGTGACCATCCGATTTGCCTTTCCCCTCTTATTCATAAGGATCTCAGGAATTCAGTATCCATTTAGAATGCCTTGTGCTCTAAAGAACACGCTATCTGAGCGACGGTTGTTTAAACAGGAGGAGGTATTTGTCCCCTAACAGGAGATCCGGATGTTGGTGCTTGCTGATGTTTGCTCAGTGGCTCACAAAGTCAGGACCCTGGGTTAGTGTCTCTGATTCTTATGTCTGTCAGAGGAAGGACGCAGCTCTCAGCAGCCTCTGCTCACACATCCAGGTTCACGGGCAGGCAGCAGAGGCAGCTAGGGGCAAAGGTTTACTGCTCACTCCCATCTCTCTTCGCCAGGAGATAGAAACCTTCCTCAGAAGCTTCCCAGCTTCCTCTCTCCCCCCCTCCCCCTTACACTTTATGGTCCAGAACTAGGTTACATGGCCGCTCCAGCTGGAAAAAAATGAGTAACGAGTTGTCCAACCCTTATTGTAGGTAATGGAAAATGGAGAAGGGGCTTGGAAATGGTTTTTGAATAGAGAAGAAGAGTCTGTAGGGGGTCCTAACCTGGGACCGTGCTCAGCCCTTTGCAATCTCATTTATTATAGGACCAAATCGGCATTCTTGGTGGTGACATTCTTATACCTTAAGATGTTCCTCCTTCTCTGTTTGGCGCCACACCTCCCATCTGACCTTTCCTTAAAAAATATTTGGCTCTGAATCAGCAAATCACACATTTATATGGTAGATTAAGCGTATCAGCGGAACGTGTACTATTTAGAAATTTTTTAAAAAATGTTTTTCTCCCCTGCCCCCCACTAGGGTATTGTTTTCCTCTTTCTATGGGCTTTTCTCAGGTCATTGCAATTCCTAGAGTAAAAAATGTAGGCGTTGACACCAGATTCCAGTTTGTTTTTTTTAGTTTAGTGTACACATGAAGTGAGATCAGTAATTTCCTCATTTGGGATGCATCATGCACAGAAGCATTACCCTGAACTTCACTAATTTATTATTTTTTGAAAAAGTAATGTGAGATAGATGCTCTCCTCACCCCCAGCCTTTCTAAAGTACACAGTTTAATCAAAATCTGTCCATGCTAGAGGTGTTATCACATACTGGTATCACCACTCAATTGCAGCCTCTTGGGTTTAATCATCACAAAATTATTAGCACAAAATCTCTTGCTGAATTTCTTCTACCTGTGGTATCTTAAGTCACTGGGTGTCCCTGGGGGCAAATGGATTCACATTTCATTTCACCAAGAATGGAAAGAAAAAATGGACAAATGTTCTTGCTAATTGTTGATAGTCCGGCATGTAATGCTATAGTTACCTAATGTGCTACCTTTTTACCTGAAAGCAAAAAAAATAGAATCTGTATAATCTTCCTATAACTGTGATTACTTACAAAAATTGATTGACCTGAACTATTCAGTTTTTTTCATCTGTGTGTAATTAATAATAAATGAATTCTGCAAGCTGAACAATTTTTTTTTTTGAAAATCATTTATTTGATAGTCTTGATTTGACCTCTTTGAAAATACCCTGCAGCTCTGCTTTTTGTTTGCCTCTTTGATTGGGCATGGGCAATCACTCGTGCATAGAATTCTTACTGACTCACTCAATGACACTTTATCTTTTGCATACAAATGTTCTCTCTAATATTTTTTTTTTGCTGTCATCAAATATTCATGCGACATGATATACAAATATGAAGACTGTGCTCATCAGAGTTCAGTGTTTAAATAAAATATATAGAGAATTAATCTGACACATATTTAATGATGTGTATAATTGTTATTGTGCTGCATGGTAATTTGGCATAAATGGTAAGCTACTCATGTCATAGCAATGGAGAATATATTTATACAGACAGACTCAGCATTTTTATAATCTGTAGTGGGAAGAATATGAAAGTGGGGGCAGTGAGAATGGAAATGTAGTTTGTGGGAAGTTTCTCCCCTATGAAATAACCATATGAAGACTGAATGTTTACCTGTTTTCTCCCAGTTCTTTTTTTTATAGAGAGAGCGCATGATTGGGTTGGGGGATGGGCAGAGGGAGAAAGAGAGAGAGAGAGAGAGAGAGAAAATCTTAAGCAGGCTTCATGTCCAGTGTGGAGACCAACATGAGGCTCAATCTCATGATCTTGAGATCATGATCTGAGCATAAATCAAGGGATGCTTAACTGACTGAGCCACCCAGAGGCCTCTGTTTTCTCCCAGTTCTATCAGACACTAAGGAAAGGTACCTAGCAACTCAGGGTCTCTCCTATATTGGTTTTCCCAGGATTTAGATGGACTAGCATGTCAATTTACACCGGGGCTTCTTAAGCATGTAAATGTGGATATCCCATGGGGATTATTTTGGAAAGAAAAGAAACCAATTAAAGGACTAAAATATCCAACAACTCTCAATAAAACAAGTAGGAAAGGAAGTGTTTTCCACATATCATTATCTGGGCATAAGAACCCTTGGGCAATGGCCCTTTGCGCTCATGGGTGGAGAAGATACAGTTTGCGTCCTTACCTTGAAAGGCCCATGTATAACCAGTTGGGGTGTGGAAAACACTTCACAAACCAGGTAATCATGGTGGTAGATCTCCTAATTACTCATTTTTCTGGTATGGTAGGCAAAATTCTAAACTTAAACTTGTCGATTAAAGTGATTGCAGTTCCTTCTAATTTTCAACATTCTCGTTTCATGTACATATTTAGTCAATCTGAAGTCTAGCTCCACCAGAAACATTTCAACATCCCATCCCTGTTCCCCTACTTCCCAAGTTGGCATCTTGGTTCCACTGAGAACTTACTGCCTTTCTGCATTCTCATGGTGGTAGAAGGGAGATCCGTGCAGTGACCTCTGGTCCCTTACTGGTCGTGGCTGTGAAAGGGTTGGCCTGGGCTCCTCTCTGGGTAGTGACCGCTGAGCTGGGACTGGCTCCATCACTGACCATTCTGCTGGTGTTTGCTGCAGGTGTGTGGCCGCGATACACCAGGCTTGTATCTCTCTTACTTGTTCTGAGCCTCAGGTACGCCCTGGCTAACACAGCCTCACTGATTCCCTCTGAACCCCTTCCATTTGTCTCTGGTTTGGATGTTCCATCTCAACCCTTTGCCCTTGTAGGTCCAATAGCAGAACCTCTGGTTCTAACTCAACATTTAACCACGTCTTCCCCTATCTCCAAAAGGCATGTGGAAACTTCTGGGTCTCATCCTCCCTGAGACCTTTGCTAGATCACAAGATGCTAGTGAATTTCTTTTGGTATGTCTACATTGCTGAAAAGCTGCAAGGCACTCTTCTTCCAAAATCCTAGATGTGAAGAAGAGCAATGCTCCCTTCCATCAGTGTTTCCATAGACTTATTTATCACATTTCTGCCAACTTAGAAAAAGCCTGAAGAGACAGATTTAGACACACATATCTCATCCCTGCTTCTCCTCCCTCAGATTCCTTCTTTATTACAATCCCTTTTTGGTAGAAGAAGCTTATTTTTACTTATCCTTCCTATTCTTCCAGGAACACCCTGAGTACATTTGGGCCAGGAAGGGAGGGCTTTGTGCTCCCTAATTCCTCAGCCATAATGGAGGATGGGAAGTGGTAGACAAAGACAGGTTGGCCAATAAGTCTAAACTGGAGGGTATTTTAAAAATAGTACACCCAATTACAATGCCTGCGTGATAAAAATTCCCCAATCTCAGGAGATATTTACTCCTATTTAAGGGGTCACTTCTTCCTTTTCCCAAAGGGCAAGAGCTAAATTTCTGCCTTGAATTTGTTTTCTGACTCACCTCAGCCCCCAGGTCCTCTGAGGATGGCTGGGTAAACCTGGAGACTGGTCTGCTCCTGTGTTTGGCGACACATTTTAGATCCAAGAAAGCTAGAGATTTCCAATACTGGCCATTCAGAGACCCAGGCCAGGTGTGCAGGTGGAGCCTCCCTTGAGCAAAGGTAAGTCTCAGGGGATCTCGATTAGCTAGGAATGACTTGTTTCCTCTACTTAAAGATAGCAGGCTATAGGAGATGCCACCTCCAAACCCAAATTCACCTCCATGTTCTCTTTGGCCGTGGCTCTGTGACCCAGAAGGGAAAAAAGATGATAGCAGAGGTCATGTCTTAAGACCAGAATGCCTTCGCTTTCTATGTTTGTGAATTTCTCATGTCAAACTTTGCTTCGTGTCTATCAGCTATGGTGATGCTTTCTGGCCTAAATCTACATCTGGAGCCTACATCTTTCCCCAAGGCATAATTTTTGAAATATGTCCTGGGCCTGAGTTGTTGGCATAAGGAAGGCTTCACCCTGCTGAACGAGGCTCAGTCATTTCAAAGAGAAATAGTCTTATTTTCCTTTTCCCCACCCCTTCCTTTCTTTAATCTGCTAATTGTCTATAGTTGCCTCTATAAATAATTTTTATTCATTGCCTTGGCATCAAGATTATTCAACTCTCAAATTCTCATCTGGGTGTTTGTTACCTGTCAGCAGCAAAGATATTGTACTTCTCACAGGTTCTTAACGATCCCAAATGGGCTTCTTCGTGCAGCAAACTTGCAGATTTGTTTCCTTTGATGTGGAAAGAAAATGTAGCTTTTTAATTTGTTGGTAAGTGGTCTGCTTCCACTCATAAGCCTGAATTTTGTGCTATGCAATCATTCAAACAGCCCTTTTAGATAATACTCCATATCTTTCTGTAAAAATGCACATTTCCTCCTATTTCCACATAGCTGCTGTCCAAGAGAGCATCTGTGTGATTGGAGGGGTGGTATAGCTTGATGATGGAGGGGAGACAGCATGCTTGGATCCGTATGGTGCTTTATAAAAAGAAACACAACACTTATAATACACACATATATAACACTTTATATAATATACTGATACACAATCTCTCTCTCTCTCTGTCCATACCCCCGCCCACACATACAATTCTTTATGCTGTTTATAAAGCTCTTAAAGAGCATCTTAGCAAGGGCTGTTCCATGGCCTTGGGCCCACTGAGGGCCAATGGTGCCATCTCTGCGTGCTCTCCAGTTTTGCGCTCCAGAGGCCGAAGGCCAATGTGTCCTGGCCTGTTTTCTTAGCCTTGGTCAGGCCTAGCCATCTTTCCTGAGGCTTTGGCCCCAGTTTGGTTCTCCCTGGCTTTGTAGACAATCCTGCTTCCATTGCCTCCCACTCCCTATTCCCAGATCCCCATTAACCAGATGGAGCCTGAATTGGGCTGTTTCTTCTTTTTTTAGTCCAGATTTCCTCAGAATCACCACTGCTTCCTGTCCCACGGCAGCTGCGATCTGAATCCTAAATGCTCAGGGCTTGGTTTGCTAAAGGATTTAGAAAATACTAACTCCCTTCAAGTCCATTGCCTCACTGCAAAAACCCTATTTTGAATATTAGAAAATGAAAGTGAAATTAATTCTTTAATTCTCTCTATTCCTAATGTAATAACCTTGATGTCCTCTCTCCACTTGCAGCAAGCAGCTGTGCACCTCTGGCCAGCTAGAGGGTTGGGGAGACAGCTGTGTACACAGAAATGCGGGAGAGGAAAACAGGCTAATATTCATAAGGTTATTACTTAAGTGCACCAAGTGAACACAGGGAATTAAATGGAACAATCTCTGCTTCTTGGAGCTATAGCCTGGTGAGAGAGACAGATATTATACAAATAAGCATATAATGCTAGTTTGTGGGCAGTGGTTTGAAGGAAAACAACTGGTAGGAGAGAAAATGCCTGGGGTTGACAGTGGTAAGAGGCATAGGTTAGAAGGGGGCATCAGGGAAGGCCCTATAGAAAAGCAACAGAGACCTGAGGCTGAGTAGATGTTGGTCAGGTACAGTGCAGAGGGGAAAGCGCTCCAGGTGGAGGGAGCAACATGAGGGATGGCTCTAAGGGGAGAGGCATGAGAGAAAGCCAGCAATTGCTTCCTTCCCATCTCCCTCAGCGCAGAAGCCGAAGTCCTCCTATCACCTACAACACTCTGCCATGTATAAATGACCCCATTATCTAAACCAATGCTATGGTCTCCCCTTATCTCTCTGACCTCATCTACCCCTCCTTTCCTCTTCATTCCTTCTGGAATAGCCACACTTACCCCCTTGCTGTACATCAAGCACACCAGGCAAGTTCCTACCTCAGGACATTTGCACTTGCCATTTTCTCTAGCTGAAGGCTCTTCTGCCGGGCAGTGGCAGGGATCACTTCTCATGTTCTCCCAGCTTTTACTCAAAAGGCAACCTGTCCATAACACTTGCCTTGGCCACCTTATCTAAAAATGTCAGTTCCTCCTGCTCTGACATTTTATGTCACTCTTTCCTGCTTTTATTTTTCTTCTCATTATCTAATGAACCATATGTTTTATCCATCTGTCTTATCGATTGTCTTTCCCCCATGTAATGTAACGTAAGCTGTGAGGGTAGGGATTTTTGTCAGTTTTATTCGCTGTTGTATCTTAGCAATTAGAATAGTGCCTGGCACATAGTAAACATCCAATAAATGTTTGTTGAATGAATAAACAGGTGGTTGACACACCTGTTCATTTTCGATGCACTTTTGGTTTGTTTTCTTCCCTGCCTCATGGAGTTTGCTCTGCCCTCAGTCCCTGCAGCCTCTATGATCCTCTTAACCAAGTCTGTCTCGTCTCAGTCTCTTTGCTATATCTAGATTCCCTGACAACCTGACACCTGCATTTTTAGCTGGTGTTCCTTCCTTCACACCTTGAATGATTATTTGTGGAGCACCTACTATGTACCAGGCACTATCCTGGGCACTGGAGGTGTGGTGACCAGGAAAACAATATCCCTGCCTCTGTGGAGCTTAGATTTTAAGCAAAAATTTCCCCCAGAGATTCTGTCTTGTGACATAAGCATCCATCTGACTCTCTTCTGCCTCCACCTGCCAGAGAGCTGCAGTAGCGGCGGGTAGCCTGGCAAGGCGACCACTACCCAAGTCACCAGATGTGGCAGAATGGAGCAGGATGTAGGAGCAAGAAATGAGAGATGGGCCTGTCTGATGCAAAGCTTGCAGAGGGATGCAGAGATGCCTGGGGAAGTAACCCCTTGGTTACTACCTCAGGACCTTTGCACTTGCCAGGAATTATCCAGCTGGGAGGCAGCGGTGAAGTCAAGTCCCTCGTTGTGGGTAAATACAAATTGGCCATCCAATGGCCCACGACTGTTAAACTTCCTCATCACATGACAAGGAAGATCCTTTTATTCTAAATTTGTTCTTAGATAAATTAGAATGGCCACTCGGGAAGAACGGCTACATCTGTGTAGGCCGTAAAAAGCAATGGAGTGTTGTCATTCCGATTCCCACAAGCGCATGGTTTTACAAAAGTTAATTGCTCACATTTGGACATGCCATTTGAAATACACGTATTGTACACTCCAGACTGCACACTTCCAATGTGGCAAATGCCTATAGAAAGTTAACCGGAAAATCTGACAGGTCCCCATGGCTGCCACTAATGCCTTTGTAAAGGGGGTTTTGATGTATTGCAATAATTACAATGAAAGAAATTGGAAATAGAGTATTATACATGTTCAAAATATTAAAAAATAGCTTAAAGTTTCCCGGGGAGAATCAATTTTTATTGGCATATTACAGCTGATAAAAAAGGCTGAGAAACATATATATGATATTTAGTTATTTAGACATTACATTCTAATGAATGTACAGTGTTTTCATACAAAAATGAATCTTAATAGCTAATATCATTTTCACATTTTAGGTTGGACCACATAAGATTCTTATCTCATGAATGCCAGGTGTTTTTTTTAAATAATATCATCGAATTTTTGTATAATTATAAATAGAGATTCACAGACCATTTGTAGGCCTGTTTTTACAAAAGACTGCTACCACACTACCTATCACAGTATTATAATTGTGAGCCCCTTCAGGTAGGGACAGAATCCTATTCATGCTTCTTTATTCTCAGATGGTTCTAGAACACCAAGGAGAGCCCCACATGCAGGAGGTATTCAGTATGGGTTGAACTGATCAAAGAGATGGCATATAAACCGGTTGGCTTTGAGAAACACAATTCACATGGAAGGTAGCAAGAAGCATGGATTTTGGAGCAAGACTGCCTGGGTTCAAATCCCAAGTCTGCTGCTTGACCCTGTGCCTCAGGGCCGTGCTTTATAAAATGAGGATAACACATTCTGTTATCTGAGGGTGGTGGTGAGGATTGCATGAGTTAGTTAAAACATGTGAAGGCATTTAGAATGATGCCTGGCACGTGAGAAAGGCAATACTATTAGCTACTAGTAGGTAAGATAAGCACACATACTCAAAAAGAAAATATAAAATAGAGCATTAATAAGTATTTTTCTACCCTTCCCTTCTGCAAGTCTCCTTTCCGGACCTTTCCGGACACAAGCACATTGGCAGACACATAAACCCCCTCATGAAAATAAGAGAAGAGATTCCTTCACAGGCTATCAGGAACACTAATTTGGAGGAGAGCAGGGATCCGGATGTAGCATCTGCCCCTTTAAATGAACCCAGCCTGCCCTTCTAAACCTGAGCTGAGATTCTGTAAAAGGTCCCCCTGCAAGGCCTCTAAGCTCTATCCCTGGATAAATTCCAAGTCATTTTCCATCTGCCAGTAGTGGTAATCCTTGATCTTGGCATGATTAGATAATCTTTTCAGATATTAATTTATGTGGTTTTCTTCCTGCATCTTTTCCTTTACAATGCCCCTGACAACTTTGCTCTCTCTTTCTCCTCTGCCCCCATTCAAGCTGACCTTTGACTCGGCTCCGCTTGCTTCAGTAACTGGTGGAGGTGGGGGCGAAGTTAGGCGATGTGGTTAGGATCAAAAGCACTAGTAGTCTGCAAAGCGTCCTGACTTTCTTTGCAAAATCTAAGCACATCTGATAACTAGAGGGTCCCTAAAGTTGGTAGAAAGGTTAAGTGAATTTGTGGGGGTAGAAATGTCTAGAAGAAACATAAGGGGAGAATGATTTCCTGCAATTTTTTGAGGTTCTATTGGATTGTGATAGGGTTTGCAATCGGACTGTTTTACCAGTAAAAGGGATCTGAACATTATTCCCTGCCAAAATTTCAAACCTGTGATGTGACTCCAGGATTGGCTGCACAGTACACGGGGAAGCTGGGACCACAGACACCTCGTTAAAGATTTCCACATGCAAAGCTCAGATTGGAAGCGATAAAGAGCTGGCAGTCAGAAGACATGAGGACAAAGATTATGGGATTCTCTAAGTAGTCTATGTGGACAGTAGACCAAAATTCAGAGTGCCCCTTCCCTATGTCTTGGTGATGGAGAAAGCTCTGGAACAGTAGCAAAATGCCTATGGGTAGAGAAACCCCAAGAAATGACAGGTGCAGTTTCCTGTCTGGATGAGTGGGCCTCAAAACAGAAATTATTTTGATGAATACAAAATAAAGAAGTGCAATGGTTTGGGCAGGCGTTTTTTTTATCTTGTAGCAATCCTTCTCTTTCTTCTGCTAACAGAACCTTGACCCCATTGGAGGGCATTTACATACCCCCATTTGGGGAGATGCGGTGTACCTGTTGGTCAAGTCTTCCTATAGCAGAGAGGGGAGGGCACAGACCCAAATTGGATCTGTCAGACTCCCCTCTTTTAGGACTTTGCTTCGTAGGAGGAGTGATCCAAGCACCAAAGCACTGTTGGATCAGACCGGTCCCATTTAGCAGTAATCGGTTCCTGCTCTGCACATCCACAGCTGCCCAGCTTCTGCCCTCTGCAGGACCTGCTCTTCACATCTGCCTTGATTCTGAGAACTGTTTCCTACACTTCTACAACATTCCTCATCAGCTGGAAGGATTTTAGGTAGAAATGATTGGTTTATCAGAAAGGTTAGAAAGAATTGGCATTTTTTGTCAGCCCAAGTGATGGAGTCCTTCCACTCCCCTTCTCCCAGAATCTGCTTCACAGGGAGGAGGACCAGGGAGGGGGCTGGCTCCTCCAAAATCTCCTGATCAATTAAAAGATGATCCCTCATATTCACTATGTCCCCAAATGAATTTTGTTTCATTAATATCCAGTTTTCAAAACATTAGCATGAACCTATCTTGCTCTGATCGGTGGCTGAATCAAGAGCTGGATTAAGTTTTGTTCCAAAGACAAAGTGTCTTAATAATTTTTCTTTTACCCTTTTGTGTCATTTCCTTTTATTTGAGTTGCAACTTTTGTTTACCATACAAATGCCATGCTAAAATTTTTATTTTGTGAAAAATTATTCATCTCAAAATATTAGTGAATTCACAATTGCAATCCAATTTTGGATGTCATTTGTTTTTTGCCAAAATTTAATTTGAATACATATCAGTGTTGGTTTGAAGCATTTATCAATAATAAATTTAATTTTGTATGTTAGATATATATTTCCTTGATTTTTGAGTGTTTCCATTTCTCTCCTTTTCTGCAATTTTATCATCGTAACATTTTAATACATAATTTAAGAAAAGACAAAGAATAAAATATACTCAATGTATTAATTAAAAAAATTTTTTAATTTTGTATTAGCAACTTATATTGTAGTACAACCCATTTTTAGAATAATAAAGTTAATCTAAAATTTCTTGTATTTTTCTCTCTAAATATACCTTTATCAAATCTTTTTGAATTTGTATTTGTATTTGAATTTGCATAAGTTAAGTGATCAAATATTAAGAAATAGTCAAAACAAGCAGAGTGCCCAACACACAGTAAATGCTTAATTAAATATTTATTGAATAAGTGAACAAGACAATTTGATTTGATTTTTTTTATTCATTACAAACTATCTTACAGGGTATTAAACTACACTTCTTCATCTGTCCCTTTTCACATATCATGAGGGATTAACTCATAGGTTTATCAGTTATGTCTGTTTCCACCGTGTTCATACAGAAATGCTCTCTGCTCACCTGAAGTGTTCACATGAGGTGAGACCCATTCATTACATAAAGTTTTGTTGAGCATCAATAATGTGTTGGGCTTCAGGCTTACACAGAAATTCAGTGCATCATCCCTTACTTCCAGGAGTTTGAAGGAAAGAGTAAAGAGATAATAAGAGCAAAATGTGGTTAGTGTGGTCAGTGGTATATTCGGAGGGTCATGAACAAATGGAAATAGATGTACATCTGTAAGGCATCTGGGGTTAGGAAAGGATTCACAGAAGATGAGCTCCGAAATTTCAGATCTGTGTTAAAAAAAATCAATAAAAATTTCCTTGCTCTGTTTGGTGCTAAGAACATCCCAAGCATACTCTCTACCTTCAAAAGAAATTTTATCAGTTAAGCCGAAAGTAGAGCAATTAGGTAGCTTAATGAAAGTAGGGTTTTACAACACCAAAAGCATAATCCATAAAAGTAAAAAGAGATAAATTAGACTTCATCATAATTAAAAAGTTTTTCTGTGCAAAAGGAGAATGAAAGACAAGTTGCAGACTGGGAGAAAATACTTGCAAATCACGTATCTTACAGAGATTCTCATAGTGGGTTCCCTCACAGGGAACTTTCAAAACTCAAAAGTAAGGAAAGAAATATCCTGTGGGGAGCACCTGGGTCACTCATTTGGTTAAGTGTTGGACTCTTTTTTTTAAAATTTATAATTAAAATAATAATCTTTATTATGTTAGTCACCATGCAGTACATCGTTAGTTTTTGATGTAGTGTTCCATGATTCATTGCGTATAACACCCAGTGCTCCATGCAATACACCCTCCTCTTTTTTTATTTTTTAAATTTTATTATGTTATGCTAGTCACCATACAATACATCATTAGTTTTTGATGTAGTGATCCACGATCCATTGTTTTTGTATAACACCCAGTGCTCCATGCAGTACGTGCCCTCCTTAATACCCATCACCGGGCTAAGTGTTGGACTCTTGATCTTAGTTCAGATCTTGATCTCAGCTTAGGTCTTGATCTCAGGGTCATGAGTTCAAGCCCTACATTGTGCTCCAGCGCTGGATTGGAACCTACTTCAAATAAAAAGGAAAAGAAGAGAGATGAAAAGAAAAGAAACAAAACATCCCAATAAAAAAAATATGGGCAAGGGATTTGAGCAGATACTTCACCAAAGAAGAAGTATGGATGGCAAATAAACACATGAAAAGATATTCAACATCATTATTTATTTAGAGAAATGCAAATTAAAACTCAATGATATACCACTAATGATATAACCATTAGGATGGCTAATACCACCCACCTTCACCCTGCCAACAACACCAAGTGCTTGTGAGGATACAGAGCAATTAGAACTTTTATACACTGCTGGTGGGATTACAACATTTTATAACCACTCTGGAAAACAGTTTGTCAGTTTCTCATGCAGTCAAACATACTTAACATACGACCCAGCAATCTACTTTTTAGCCAAAAGAATGAGAACTTATATTTACATAAAAGCTTTTACATGAAAGTTTATAGAATTGATTATTAATTGCCAAAAACTGGAGACTATTCAAATGTCCTTCTACCCACGAATGCATAAACCAACTGTGATACCTTCATATAATGGGTCACTACTCAGCAATGGAAACACACTACTAATATACTCAATAATGTGGATGAATCACAAGTGCACTTTACTAATCGAAAGCAGTCAGCCCCAAAAGGACACAAAATGTATACTTTCATTTATATGACATTCTAGAAAGACAAAACTTTTGGGACAGAGAGTAATAAATCAACGGTTGCCAGGGGTTGGGATTGTTGGATAGTTGACTACAAAAGAAAAGCATGAACGGAATTTTCAGGATGATGGAATGGTTCTATTCCATGATTGTGGTGGTAAATATGATTATGTTTTTGTCAAAGCCATAAACTGTACACCACAAAGAATGAATTTTACTATATATAAATTTTAAAAAATGAAAAAAGCAGGGTTTTTACTTCCTAGTCTCTTGCTCAAAACTATAAATAAGGAGATAAAAATAAATTCAACTTTTAGTATAATGCCTTCAGTTCTATTCAGTCTATTCAGAGTATAGACTATTCAGTTATATAGGTGTACACATAGATCTTGATACTCAAAGTGCTAAATCTATAGATGTGTATCAACTATTTCAAGTATAAAAGGATGCACAGAGAAAATTAATTTAAAAACCATGAATTTCTGATAAGGCTGTTATGTAAAAATCCAGAAAAATAGAGTAAGGGTAACCTGTGTAAAGGTACAAGGGCACCATCAAGAAATATCCATGAACAGTGAGAGAGCAAATCTTGGCATTTGGTTTTACGGGAGCACTTTTGTTTTTAGTTCTGGCTTACCCCTGCCCGTGAAATTGTTGAAGAAGAGGGACCTAAAAGTTCTCGTACTGTGTCCATTGGGAACTCTCAACAGATCAGATCTATCAAGTATTTTAGTGGCTCTGCTAGTCAGGACTCAACAGGTGGCAAACGACAGAGACCTAACCGCAACTGCATTAAATAGAAGGATAGCTTGCTGGCCCACAGAACCCAGGAGATGAAAGAAAAAGGCATACAAAATGAGAATACCACAAAAGGGACAGATTATCACACCAAACTCACATGAATTTGACACTCTATGAAGCTTTACCAGTAATTTCAAAGATACAAATAATTGTGATGCACAGATGAAGCGGGGAAATGTTTGGGACCCCCTCCCCCCCGCCCCCCTCCCAGTGCAGGGTTACACATCTTTTGTTATCACATCTGGATGCATTCTGGCCCAGATTACATATGAGTCCTAATGCATGAGGCAATATTACTCACACAAAAGAATGTTGTTTGATTTAGGAATGTTTTGTACCCAAATAGTTACAAAGCTTGCATGAGATTGTCTGGGGAGTCATGCCCCATAAACTTATGGATTCCAGATTTGCTTACTATAAGTGATTCCACATAGACCGGGAACATCCTTCTCAAGACATTACGTAGATGAAGATTCTCCTCCTTGTAAATATTACTGGAGTGTTTTCCAGAAGGTCAGTCATTCAGGTGTTTACAAGGACCTTTGACCAGATCGCCTTTCTCATTTCTTCTCTGGAGATGCCACTGCCTCAATGCCCGCCTGAAAGCGAGAGGATGGGTACAGCCCTGCTCTTATTTTCTTCTTGAAACCAAAACCTTGAACACTTCATAAGTTAGGGACTCAACCTCATCAAGAGTTTTTTCTTTTTCTCTTCCTCATTTGCTGTCTTCCTCAGTCTCTGCTTGGCTCATTCTGCAGATAGATTCTCTCCTTATCATCTGGAAGATGGCCGCCATCTCTAACAAAGATGTTAGAGACCCCAGTAGGAAGAGTTATTTTGATTGTTTGTTTCACTCAGTATCCCAGGGAAAACCTTGATGGTCCCTGTTTGGGCATCTCACTGTTAGGGAATTTAAGTCCTGGATCAAGTGGAATCAGGGGAGCACGTCCTGTTATTTACAAAGAGATATGAGAAAATTTCCTGAGTAGATAAAAATAATAGCCCACTAAATTGTCTGAATCGTTTTTGTCTTAAACAGAACAGAGTTTAGTCAGAATCATAGTATTTTAATAATAAATATGCTCTTAAAGATATTTTTGTCCATGTTTATTAGGTGTGCTTTTAAAGTAAAACTTTTGTTTAGCTGTGCCTGGGTGGCTCAGTCAGTTAAGCATCCAACTTGTGATTTCAGGTCACGATCTCATGGGTCATGGGATCAAGCCCCACATTCAGCTCCATGCTCAGCAGGGAGTCTGCTTGAAATTCTGTCCCTCCGCTCCTCCCCCCTCTTGCACTCTCTCTCAAATAAATAAATAAATCTTAAAAAAAAACCCTTAAAAAAATAAAGTAAAACTTTTGTTTAAAATATCACAGAAATTCATATCAAATGATTATTTTTCAAATTGGTTTTTTTGGGGGTTATTTAAAACATCCTGCAAATATGTAAAAGATTTTTGGATTTTTTTTTTTAAGATTTTATTTATTTATTTTTTTTGACAGAGAGATAGAGAGAGAGAACAAGTAGGCAGAGAGGCAGGCAGAGGGAGAGGGAGAAGCAGGCTCCCCGCCGAGCAGGGAGCCCAACTGGGGCTCAATCCCACTACCCTGAGATCACGACCTGAGCTGAAATCAGGAGTTCAGCCAAAATCGAGAGTTGGACACCCAACCGACCGAACCACCCAGGTGCCCCAGATATTTGGAATTCTTTATGAAAATGATTTCAAAATCAGTTTATGATGTACACAGAAAATTATTCTCATTACTTTATAACAACATATTAAATTTTATTGTCTGCAGTGAAATGTTTTATCATTAGTGTTTGTCTTAGGGAAAACTCTGGAAGTTATTAAGTGGACAGAAAAATATTTTCATAAGTCCTTAGGGGTCAGACCACTTCCAAATTAACAAACAATAATATTTCACTCTGCCAACTGTAAACTATTCCATAAAGTGGAATGGCTGTAGAGAATATAGTGGCAATAAATCCTTAAAACAAGAGTATGCTGTTTGGCATACATTTAAAAATAGAGTTCATGTTTTCTTTGGAAAAGCCAAAGGATTTATTTCCAATTTTGTTTCATAATATACATTTTGACTATATGACCACTCAGCTGAATGTGTCTTCAGCAGTTTTTGTTTGTTTGTTTGTTTTATTAAAAAGGATCATGGCACATTTATGCCAACAAAAATATGTGATTATAATGAAAAGTGTGGACTCTGATCATTCTGTGTGATTGACTGAGAACTAATTATGTCCTAGTCACCGTTTCCCCTGACGCCAGCCCTTGGATCAACAAGGATCCCTTCTGTCTAATTTACTTCAGACCCAAAGGCACCAGGTCTGGAAAGGTTATTCTCAGCCCTCCTGAAGCTTTCAAGGTCTTTTCCTTGTACCTTTGCAAGTTAGCTCGGGAGCACCTTCAGGGGAGATTTTGCTTTGTATGTTTTGTTTTTGCTTTTGCCAACAGTGCTGCTGGGGTCTGAGGTGGACAGAGAAAAGGCTGATTGAAAGGACATCTGTGGCTTTGAGCCGGTCACCTGCCACACGGTCACATGACCACATGGCCACAAGTCAGCACAGGTCTTCCTGGAGTCTAATCACGAGAGTAACAGACACATGCTCTCCCCAAACACGGTGAAGAAAGAAAGAGCTCTTCTCTAGCCGTTCTCAGAGGGGTAACATTTCTGTTAAGAATTTTGGAAGGAGGAGTGGGGCTTGGTAGGAGGCAGGGGAGAGTGGGGAGAGAACTCCAAGCCAAGGTGATACCATGGAAAACGTAAACATTCGGGAACTGAACACAGTTTGTGAACGAATTTGGACTTCGCTCTGTAACCCTTGAGGTCCATTTGAAATAGAGAAGCCATCTGAGCAGGGTGCAGTTCGGAAGCCTGGGTCTTGCTGCCTCTAGAGGCCGGATGCAGGCAGATAGGATTGGAAGCAGGGACTCCATCCACCAGGAATCTCCTGGGTGAGAGCAGGTGAAAGCCCTGGGTATATATGTAGGAGCAGTGAGGAGGGGAAAAGGGAGGTGACACGTAGGAGCTATTACTGACAACTTATGATTTATTGGATGTGAGGGCTGAAAGGGGGGTGACCTTCCTGCAGAACCCAGAATGATCTCTGCAAAAAGTAATTATGATCAGCTATTCATCTTGTTTAAAATGTCTTCATTAGCTTCCTGTTTTTAGACAAAAAGACAAAATTCCTTATCTATTCACTTTTGCATCTTTAGTACTTAATATATGGTAGACACTTAATAAATACAAATATTCTCCATCCCGTCTCCTCCCTGTTCTATGAATACGTGCCATTTAAATTGATCTATATTACCCCCTGAAGGTAGAGAGAGATTTTAAGGGAAATAAACTGAGGTTACTGAAATCTTTCTTGGGACTCACAGTGACAAACTTGACACTCATCTTGTCCAAATAAGATAACTGAGGTGGAATTCTCAATAAACTTTAAACTGTAATAGAAATATAAAGATTATGATTATGTTCTTTTTGCACATTGTATACTTGCTGAGGTCCTCAGTCTTTGGTAGAATATTAATACATGTTTTTAGGGTCAGAGATATGAATGTTCTAATCTCAGTGTAACCACAAGCTAAGACCATTTATTATATTAAAGGACCTTTTTCAGATAAGCAAAACCCAGGGGTATTTTTGAGTGTAGAATTCTGGCAAGGCCATCTGATATATTCCTTTTTGTTTTTAAAGATTTTTTTTTTTTTTTTATTTGACAGAGAGACACAGCGAGAGAGGGAACACAAGCAGGGGGAGTGGGAGAGGGAGAAGCAGGCTCCCTGCAGAGCGGGGAGCCCGACACGGGACTCGATCCCAGGACCCCGGGATCATGACCTGAGCCGAAGGCAGTCGCTTAGCTGACTGAGCCACCCAGATGCCCTTTCTGATATATTCCTATAAATGAATGCCGCGAGGTCTTTTCCGAACATAGTTAACCCATTTGGGATAAACATTCTTATAATGATCTTACATCAAATAAATATTGACATGTTTTTAAGGTCACTTGACACAGGACGAGAATATTAACCAGAGGCTAAATTTGATGTATTTTTTCTTTAACAGTAAGTGGAATTAAAATTCACTGCATTTATTGTATAATATAAATTTCAAGTATTAAGAAATCATTTTGACTTTTCTGTAGTCCCTGCCATACCCTAGGTGACTAATAAAGGTATACAGGCTATTCACTTATAATGCTTATAAAATGTTTTTCATATCCCATGTTTTCTTATAATGCTCTGAGACCAAAAGATCTGAGATGATAAAACAGAAATTTCTTTCAAGTTCTTATTTATCTCTGCATATTTCATTTTTTTTCCTTTCTGGACTATGCTTCATAGGTAATAAAGGAAACGAAAACAATGAGAATTGGGCCTGGGAGGACAAAATTAGAGAGGAGAAATAGTTTCTATTCTTGAGAAAGATGATGAATTTATAAAGGGAGGACAAAAGATTCAGTCATTCTTCTAATGAATATTTTTGTTCCACATCAAAGCACAAATATGTTTCAGGGTTTATGTGTGAGGGTGTATCCTTATGATGAGAAATATTTCTTCTTGGGAGCCAAATAGCAGGGAATATATTTCATATCACGGTAAAGCTAGACACATATTTGGTTTATTGGACAAGAAAATTGGTGATGTCCTCACATCCCACAGATTGGCCTCTTAATTTCTCGGCCTCAAGGAGCAACTCCAAATTCCCCATTAGCTCAGATCAGGCTTTTGACAAAAACTGATTTTACGAAATTACTGTGTTTTCCAATTTTGGCTACTTTCAGGGCGTGTGTGTGCTCGAAGGGAGGCTGCTCAATTAAAAAGAATTAATGTGTAATTGCTGGAGAAAGGAAGAAGCGGGTCTTGAATCTTAATTTTTAAAAATGAAATCATTAACGTGATACCTTTATAAGTGGATGCACTCTTTTTTCCAGGTCCATTCATAATCACTCTTGGAGTTCTTGCTCTCAAAAGTCCCCTGGGGTCTGCTTTGTTATTGTTACTCTCCTACGTCGGTAGTTCCTTTCCATCTCTCCCTGTCTTACTCCTACCTACAGGAGTGTCTCGAAACCAAAATACCAAGCTAAAGGAGATTGCTGTCATCAAGGCAGATCATAAAGTTTCATGTGATAATGTCAAGAGGAGCAGCTATAACAAAGAACATTCAAATTATTAGATGGTGAGGCAGGCAGACAGAATACCCCTCCCTACCCCAAGAGGTGATCATACCCTAATCCTGGGAACCTGTGAATATGTGATGTGACCTGGTGAAGGGGGCTTTGCAGGTCTAATTAAAGATAAATTGAGCTAAGGAGTTTATCCTGGATGATCTGGGTGGGTGTAGCAGAGAATTTTCTCTGATTGGAATCAGAGAGATAGAGAAGTTAGGAAGATGAGAAACGTGGGAAAGACAACTCCTTAAGTCTGTCATTAGAGAAGGTCACGTGGAACGCATGAGGGTGAACATGGGCAGTCTCAAGGTGTAGACACCAGCCCCCCCCCACCCCATCATGATGACCACCATGGACCGGAGGACCTTAGTCCTACAGCCACAAGGAACTGAAGCAAGCCAACAAGCCGAATACACTTGAGAAAGTTTCTTCCCCACAGCCTCTACCAAGAAACACAACCCTGCTGACATTCTAATTTTGGCCTGGTGAAACACTAAGCACAGTGCCCACTTAACCCCATCTAGACTTCGGACCTACAGAAGCTGTAAGATTTTTTAAAAATGTGTTGTTTTAAGTAACTAAGTTGTGGTAATTTGTTATGGCAGCAAGTAACTAACATACAGGGATGTAGATTTTAATAGAATCTTTAGTTCTATTATTATTGTTAAAGTTTTGACAATGAAGGGGGGGGTACTAAAACCGATTTAGAATAGCTTTTCCCAAAATGTACCTTCTTTTATCAGGCAGGGTTCAGTCAGGACAAGGGAAACCACTGCAGGTATTTCCAGCAGGAAGGCTATTAAGCATTTTAAAAAGCAAAAACCAAAAAACAAAAACATGGTCGAGGGAGCGAAAGTGAGGAAAACCATGTCTCATGAAATATGGAAATTGAAGGAACCACAAGAACCCGCCGCTGACGATCTCATTTATCTGTGAGTACTTCTCAGAAGAATGACTGAAAGAGGTAGGCAAGACTTCATTTCTATTGTTTGCTACAGCTCTATGCCTTGCTCCGCTGGAGGAATAATAATGGCTTTTGCCTCTCTTCTGCTTTCAAACCTCACGTGACTGCCTCTCGCTGGTGGAATCTACTCAGAAGCCAGGCTTCTACTCGGGCAATCCAGAGAAGAGCACAAAATGAAAATGACTCTGAATGGCGGGCACATTGCCGTATTTCATTGTTTCCATTGTATCAATACCACCTGTAGGAAAAGAAAGGAGGGCGGAAAGAGGAAAGGAGCACCGTCCACCAAAGCACTTAATGATATAAGATTCAGATGCTTACAAAGTGAAACAGTAAAAGAGCCTCTAGTCTTCCTTGCAAGCTTCATTTTATCTGGATGAATGCCTTCCCCTCCAGACCTCAGGGTATTTTTCCTGTACTCACACAACATAGAATCATGGGCTATTAGAGATCATTTACTTCAATTTTTTCTTTTTACATAAGAGGAACAAGAAGGCTGTAGAGGTTGCTGAAAAGTCCATGTCAAGAGAGCTAGTTAATGACTAAACAGGGTCAGGGTCTTTTGAAGTCTTTCTAGTCTCTCAACTTATGTCATGGTCCATGAAGCGTCTGGGATTTTACCCAACTTACAGACTAATAGGAGAGTCTGTTACTGTGGATATTGGCAGAAGACACAAGACTCTCGGGTCAGAGACCAAAGACTTTAGTATTCATGGCACCACAGGGGTCAGAGTGTAAGCATGGTCATCATATTGATTCCTCTTGACTCTCAAATCTCATAAAAGTGATGCTGAGGGGCCACATGGATGCTATGCACATAGCAGTTTTGCATCATAGCCAAAGAACACCGGGCTTGAGGAATTTAATGCCTTCTTTAGCATGTGGAAGCAAGTCTGCTCATTGTCCAGTGAAACATGTTACTTCAATCCTCAAGGTTGCTCATTGCAAACATTAACTCCGAGAAATGGCCCTGCTAAAGGGCCTTGCATTCTTGGCACACCAGAAAAAAATGCACAGCTGAGGGTCCACTGCCTCCTCTCCACTCAGTAGGAAGTACTGAGAGGATACACAAGCAATTATTCACACTTATGATTTAAAATACATTATATTTGAACATGCAAAAAATATGTATATATATATGTAAGCATTATTTCTGAAATTATCCGTGATTCTGTATATTATTATAATTTGTTCATTTTCACTACCATAAAACATTGCATTGAGTGAATATGTAACAATTTACAGATCTGTTCTCCTGTTGATAAACATTTGAGCTGGTCTGCAATATTTTGCTATTATGCCACAATTAATATTTTTGCATACATTTCCTGGTACATAGGTGCAGAAGTTTCTTTAGAGTATTTGATTAGATGTGAAATTACCTGATTATTAATGAGGCTAGAAATAACTGCATACATTTATTCACAGTTTGTGTTTTCCTGTCTGTGAATTCCCAGTTCATATCTTCTACCCACTTTTCTATTGGGTCGCTTGTCTTTTTAAATTTATTTTTAAGAGTTCACGATTTCATCCCTGGTCCATGGTTACTACAAAATCTCTTAGCAATAGAAAGGAACATTCTTACTCTGCCCCCTGCTGCCAGATTTTTTTTTTAAAGATTATCTATTAAAACCTATAATTTCAAACATCATTTTAATGGCAATATGATAAAAGCATTCTCTTTAAAATCAGAAACCAGGTAAGAAGCTTCTGTCATGGCTTCCATTTAACATCGTATTGGACGTTCTCCCCAGCTCACTAAGGCAAGAAAAGGAAATAAAAGATATAAGGTGCTGGAATGGTAGAAAGAAAAAGGTCACTGATCATAGGTTATGTAATGTCTTATAAAAGCCAAAATTATTCACAGAAAAGTTATTAGACATGGCCAGAGAATTTATAGGTTGTATGGGTATGTTTAGAATCTCAAATGAATGAGGAGTGAAATGTTCTTCTACAAATAATGAGATGACAATGTACTTTTTGTCTTTAAGCGGTTAATGGGATGAATCATTTGTAGATTGTGTGTGTGTGTGTGTGTGGCCATTAGGCCACTTCTGTGTGTATTTGTTTGTCTTCTGTTGTGATCTCATGCTTGGTTGATTTTAATCTCTGGACAATCTGGAGGCCTAAATTGGCAATTCTTTCCTACAGCTAGTATTTTATGTTTGCTTCTTGTTGAAGACGGGGACACCACTGACCATTTCAGCTGCCTTCAAGAACCCAGGACAGAACCTGAGACTGTGATCTGAGCTCCTTGAACTTGTTGCTGGCAAGAGGCTGAGTTTCACGTGTGCTGTGCCAATGTTGGTTTTGGCCCTGAGACGAATACCCCTTCCATATTAGTTGACTGTTTAACACCTGGCTGCAGTTCCAGCTTTTGTTTTGTAGGGAAACTGTGCTGTTTGTGTTGGAGACTTCCCTTACTTCCCATGAGTTCAAAAATACATTCAGAATTATGCTGCATGAGGGATCTAGTTGTTGTTTTTTTTTTTTTAAAGATTTTATTTATTTATTTATTTATTTATTTGAGAGAGAGAATGAGATAGAGAGAGCATGAGAGGGAGGAGGGTCAGAGGGAGAAGCAGACTCCCTGCCAAGCAGGGAGCCCGATGCGGGACTCGATCCCGGGACTCCAGGATCATGACCTGAGCCAAAAGCAGTCACTTAACCAACTGAGCCACCCAGGCGCCCAGGATCTAGTTGTTCTGTATTGAAAGGGATTTTTAAATAACATTGTTTTCCATGTTGAAACCATTCCATCCCACTTTTTTTTTTTCCCCAATCCATCCTTATAGTTTTCAAATTTCCTATCTTGTGGAATAATATCAAATATCAAGTTGTGGCTAAAACTGCTAGTTTCCTACTTAATATCTATTATCTGTTTTTCCTCTTAATAACAGAACCTCAATTTTATTTCAGGTTGCGATGTGTCCAGATGAAAAAACTGCTGGGCTTTCCGGCAGCTAGGCATGTTCGTGTGATTCACTTCTGGTCAATTATCCAAATCCAGAGTCATTTGATTGGGCTTTCAGGAAAGCCACTGACAGGGGTTGGCTCAGCTGTTATGGGTCCTTTTGTCTTTTTCCCCGTCTTCAATTTTTCTGCCTAACCCGTTCCTTGATGGTGATTACCCTTGAGAGCTTGGCCAAAAGAATCCCAAAGACTTTGGCAGTAAAGTTCTTCAGACACTGTATCAGTTCTGGACTTCCTGTAACAGGAGAGAAAAAAAAATACCTACCGTGTTGAATTTACTATTATTTGAGTTTTCAGTTACATGCAGCTGAATACAGTTCCCAAATGATGTATTTCATATCTAATTTTGATGTAATTTTTAATTGTTGTCTTAACATCTTTAAATAGCAGACTTTTCAAAAAAATCACAGTAACAAATCACATTTTTTATAGATGTTTGGTAATTTAAAGTGTTTTGCTTTATCAGGCTTAATTATGGAGGCAGCTGGAGAGTAGATGTATCTATGCTTGTTATTTTAAGAAATCCTTATTGAAGTTATAATTTGATCTTAGTCAAAGAAAAATGAAACTATAATTTAAGTCAATACTATCTGATGTTAGATATCTATCATGATTAACATGCTGTCCACTCTTAGTTGGGAAATCATCTGATTCCGTTATTATAATGTCTTGCTATTTCCTCCAGGTACTTAACTTACTGTACTTCAACTTTGATCATATGGAGTCTGTTTTAAAGGCCTTGAAGGTTATCTATACATTGTTCTTTCACTAATTCCCAAGTAGAGAAGTAATAGAATCAAGTATCCTTTTAGCTATTTTCATTTATTTTAATGTATCAATTTTTTTTTGGACATGTGGTAACTATTGTCATTCAGATGACTGTACTGGATAAAAATCACATCTATGTTCAAAATTAATAGTAATTGACTTCTCTGATTTGGAAGATAGGAGTTTCACTTTGCTGTATAATCTTTTTTGCCAATATTTTGATCAATTTTTTTTTAAAGATTTTATTTATTTATTTGAGAGAGAGAATGAGAGACAGCACGAGAGGGAAGCGGGTCAGAGGGAGAAGCAGACCCCCCGCTGAGCAGGGAACCCGATGTGGGACTCGATCCCAGGACTCCAGAATCATGACCTGAGCCGAAGGCAGTCGCTTAACCAACTGAGCCACCCAGGCGCCCCTATTTTGATCAATTTTTAAAAGTTTATTCCATCTGAAGCTCCCCACTCAGGCAGAGTCATAATCATGATCATTCTTAGAGTGAAGGGAAGAAATTAGTAGGAAACTAGGACAAAAAAGTGAATGCTTTGCCCATTTTGAGTTGAGTCTTTATATTATAACCTTTGACTACCTTGTCAGATTTTTTTGTTGTTTTCTTTTCCCCTTTATTTGTTTATTTATTTAATTCTTGTGCAATTAATGTACAGTATTATACTAATACTAGTTTTAGTTGTACAGTATAGTGATTTGACAATTCTATGCATTACTCAGTGCTCATCATGATAAATGTATTCTTAATCCCCTTCACCTGTTTCACCCATCCCCCCACCCACCTCTCCTTTGATAACCACCAGTTTGTTCTCTATAGTTAAGGGTCTGTTTTTTTTTTAATCTCTTTCTCCTTGTTCATTTGTTTTGTTTCTTAAATTCCATATATGAGTGAAATCATACAGTATTTGTCTTTTTCTGAACTGACTTACTGCACTTAACATTATACTCTGTAGATACATCCATGTTGCAAATGGCAAGATTTCATTCTTTTTTATGGCTTAGTAATATTCCTCTGTGTGTGTGTGTGTGTGTGTGTGTGTGTGTGTGTGTGTACCACCTCTTCTTTATCCAGTCATCTAACAATGGACGCAGGGCTGCTTCCGTGTTTTAGCTATTGTAAATAAAGCTGCAATAGACATAGGGGTGCATATATCTTTTTGGATTAGTGTTTGCATATTCTTCGGACTACCCTGTCTGACTTAAATGTTTCACGTCAGTGCTCCCAGAGTCCCAACTGCTACAAAGACAATATTTTACTGAATACTCTGGATGACCCTGTAAGGACCACTGGAGGCCTGTTGTCTAAAACAGCATGGGACAGGACTAATAGATGAGCTGGGACTAAATAATGAGCAGGGGCTGTGGGTCCCTTAGAGCCAGGTCCCCAGGGAAGAAGGAACTTCATACTATTTCTCATGTGCCAGTCACTGCGATATGAGTTTCACACCGAGCATGCACTTACTCCCTTCCAGTTTGCCTGTGTGGAAGGGGCTTTGTTACTGCAGACCAGGGATGTCATAACTTGTGAATGTTCTGGAGCCTCTAACTTCCTTGTGTTTGCTATCTTTATTTCACTATAGAATATAGTGGAAAAAGTCTTAAAATCAAACTAACAAATGCTTGAAAGTGGGCTTGTCATAAGGAATTCTCTTGTGGTGCTTTTTATTTTTATTTTTTTCCCACTCTACTAAGAGACAAAGGTGACACAGGGAATTACCCCCATCACCTTCTTCTATGTGACAAGAGGTTTTTTTTGTTTTTTTTTTAACCTTGTTTTTGCACTCGGTGTTGTCGTTTGTAGGTCCCAGCTTTATGTCAGAGGCTTTATATAACATCCTACTCTTTCAGGCCACAGGGCTTGTCTCAGTGCACATGGTACTCACTAGCATCCAAGTTCTAGGTCACTGGGTTTTCAGATGGTCTCAGCCAAATGTCAACTCAGAAGCTTGCATACTGTTTGGATTCCCACTTTCTTGCTCCTCTGAGTTCCCATGAACTTCTACTACTTTACTGTCAGTTTAGCCACACCCTGGAAAAAGTGGTTTTTGTTTGTTTGTTTGCTTTTGTTTTGTTTTATTCAGAATTTTGTGTGCTCTGTTCTTAGAGTTTCTCCAGACATCTTGCCAGAAATAGATATCTTGACCTTATTGAGAGAATGAGCTTGACAGATAATTTGGAGGTCACACTACTCAGGCTTAATTATAAGAGTGATGGTTAGGAGAGATGAGAGTGTTTGGGTTGACTCTCAGATTTCGGGCTTAAACAGTTGGATTAGTGTCCTGTGTTCACTGAGTTAGGACTCTAAGAAGGAGGTATCAGTTTTTGTGGAAAGATGGTGAATTCAATTTTGAACAGGTATCATTTATCACGACTGATACAACTAATTTACAGCTTTCTTATTTATAAAGTGGAGATAATACCTCCCTTACGACAGAGTTTTTATGGGTATTAAATATAATAATGAATGTGAAAATCTTAATAAACTGTAAAGGGCTATACAGGCATCAGATACTTAGAAACCCTGCCTCTCTCCACAAAGCTAACTGGTCAGATAAAGGAGATACTTAGAGCCTCCCTTATAAAAAAAAAAATTGGGCCAGTGGATAATAGGGTGTGATAACTGGTGAAAAAAGGAGAAATGAGTTGCTAACTCATTCGGAACACTATAAGTCTTCTCCAAAACACACAAACCATTTGTTAAGGATCATTTATTAGCCTAACTAAAGAATGTGATAAAGAACTGAGAGGGAATTGGTCAGGCACTTATTTTGTGAACCACCATTATTTGCTTTCTGATTCTTAATTATAGTGAAATACACAAAAGACGGACGACATTAGTTGTCTGGATTTGGAAAGTGATTTTCTGAGCTAGAAAATGTATTTTTGTTTGCAGAATTAAAATTAAAGGAAGCAAAACTGAAAAACCCTTCAATGGGTAGGGTAAGAACTCTTGTGGTTCAGAGGTCCCCAAACTATCTACCCCAGCACACTTGTAGGCTGCAAATGAGTTGTAAGTGTGCCTTAACCTGGGCCCTTGAGTTGGGGCCAGAAACAAAAAAAGTCCTTCTACTTCTAGAAACAATGAGTATAAGAGGTATCATTATGAAGATGCAAAGAATATTTCTTTCAGGAAGATAAACGAATAGAGATTTTACCTTTGCACTAAAAAGAGGTGGGGGGAGGTAAAGTCTCTCACACACACACACAAAGTGAAGGGAAGGAAAAAGTCTTCTCTACCCATCAGGGTCTTCCAGCTTGACTAAGAATTAAATTTACATAAGACAGATTAATAGGAGAGAAAGCCAAAGCTTTATTACGTGTCCATGGATGCCCAATTATGAAATTGAGACTTAAAGAAATAACCAAGGCACTTACATTTTTTAGACAAGACACACTAGATCTTCAAGGAATTGACACAGCAGAGAAAACGTAACTTTGGGAGCTTTGATTAGTAAGGAATTCTAAACAATTTGGGCTGGGATAGTAAATTAGAAATTAGTAAATTAGTAAAAAGTAACAAGGGTTGTTTATAAAGCCTTCTCTGCGCTAAATTTCCCATCTGTGGTCGTAAGGATGTCTCTTTACCCCCTACTACAGGGAGGTTACCTTTTACGAGGGAGTTTTTTCCTCCTGCTTTCAGTGAGACAGAGGAGGGTCTGGGTGTCCCTGCATAGGCAGTCTCTTAAGTAACTTTTATTTAAAATCATCAACATGCCGAAGTGGCCTATTTTGGGGCTGCCTGCCCTTAGCCCCTACAGGAGTTACCTCTGGCAACAAATAGACCTGTCCTGTTTGCCCTTGTGTGCCCTAAAGTGTTACTTTCTATTTATGCCACAGCAAGGAAATGTTTGGGAAGAACTGCTGTAGATGGCTTCTTTTAAAATTTTCATCCAGATTTTCTGCCGCTATTTTTAACTGGTATTCCTTTAAAACCCTTGTAACAAAACATTGCATGTATATGGCATGAATCATAAATTTACGGATTGATGACTATTCACAGTTGGAACGTAGTTGTAAATAGAATATTTCCAGTACTCCCATTTATGACCCTTTCCAGTCACTACCTTTTCCCGAAGGTGTTAAAAAGAAACAACAGGCCCCGAATGAAGTCACTTATGTTATGTCCCACGATGACTTAATAACCTAACCTAACTGTAGTTTCAGCCACTGCCAGGAGTGGAGTTTTAAATCAATCAGTCTGGAAGTTTCCCCCTCCCCCCAAGGTGACCTTGCCTGAAACAATCCACTCTTCTTTTGCTAATAACTTCCTTGTTCAGCCATTTCTGCCTATAAAGCCTCCCATTTTGTATGACTCCTCAGAGCACCCTTCTGTTTGTTAGCTGGAAGCTGCCGTATTCATGAATCACTGAATAAAGCTGATCTGATCTCTATATTTACTCAGTTGAATTTTTGTTCTGTGAAAAAGGTAACCACTATACAGACTTCTAACCATACAAGTTTAGACTATTCTTTATATAAACAGAATTATAGTGTAATTCTTTTTTCACTGCTGACTTCTTTTTCTTTGCTAGCTTCATTTGCTCGTACAACTGGTACTCCCCTCAGGATCTACTCCCAGCCTCCCTCCCAAAATTATTTTTGTGAGATTTATCCATATCGTTATGTGAAGTTGTAGTTTGTTCATTTTTTTCTAGAGATTTTATTTGTTTATTTGAGAGACAGAGCGCATGAGCAGGGGGAGGGGGTGGTTTGATGAGGAGAAGGAGAGGGAGAAGCAGACTCCCTGCTGAGCAGGGAGCCCCATGGGGGCTCGATCTGAGGACCCTAAGATCAGGACCTGAACCCAAGGCAGATGCTTAACTGACTGAGCCACCCAGGTGCCCCTAGTTCATCCATTCTTGTTAGTGTACAGTATTTTGTTGTATGAATAAGTCATGATTCATTTATCCATTATGCTGTTGAAAGACAACTGGGTTTTTTTCTAGTTTTAGGGTTAATTACAAATAGTGCTGCAATAAACATCCTTATTTTAGTATTTAATAAATACAGGTATGCACTTAATATATGATGTTAAATAATTTACAAAGAGGTAGTCTAAATTCATACTCTCCCAAACCGAATGAGAGTTCTGGTTGCTCCACAATTTTTTTTTTTTTTAGAATTTTCTTTTTTCCTTTTTAAACTAGGCCCTATGCCCCGTGTGGAGCCCAACATGGAGCTTGAACTCATGACTCTGAGATCAAGACCTGAGCTGAGATCAAGAGTCATACACTTAACCGACTGAACCATCCAGGCTCCTCCTGTTGCTCCACATTTTTATCTGCACTTGGTGTTGTCAGTCTTTTTAATTTTAGTCATTCTGGTAAATGTGGTATTGTTACCAGAAACTGGTCTTTCCTCTTGGTGGGTGTTGAGCCAAAAGACACAACCAAGCCAAAGAATAGGAAAAGGAAGGGTTTTATTTGCAACTAGTAAAGGAGAACAATAGGAATATTTCTCAAAGTTGTGTCTCCTCGAACAACAAAATTGGGGAAGTTTTAAACTAACGGTACATATGTATTCACAAAGGGGCTTGCCCAGTGGGGAATTCAGCATGAAATTGGGGTAAAAGTAATCTTAAGGTGACAGAATCCAGGTCGAAGTCACAACAGCCTAGTTGGCAAGGGTCAGCATTAATTTTCTGGCTTTAGTTGGTCCGGAACCTGAGTGTTCAAAGGGCTTTAGATGGCTGGCTTAGTTGGTAGAGCATGTGACTCTTGATCCTGGGGCAGTAGGTTTGAGCCCCACGTTGGGTGTAGAGATTACTTAAAAATAAAATTAAATAAAAAAAGGTCTGAGGCCAAGTTCCAAACAGCCTGGACAGACCCCAGGGGATGCGTATGTATTCTCCCCTATGACCACTGCCCTACAGTAACCTACAGCTTTATTATCTATTTATATGCCTCCCCTCCCCCAGGGAATGTCTGCCATAACAGTTTCTGACAAGGGACATATAAGGCCAAAAACTCCCCACCACAACCGGTAGGGGGAGTCCTTTAGATGATTGGCCGCAACCTTAGACACTGCCCTAGCTATGACCTATCCAAACAGAGAAAGAAGAGTGACACCTGGTTCAGTTGCCACCTCTGGCCTGCCCACTCTCCCATCTCAGGAGTGTACTTTGGTTCAAACTGCTATTAAACTCTTGCTTGCTGTCTGTTGAATCACAGATCAGTACCTCTGAAACAAATAATACATGATATGTTAAAAAAAAAAAAAAAGAAGAAGATAGCAGGAGGGGAAGAATGAAGGGGGGAAATTGGAGGGGGAGATGAACCATGAGAGATGATGGACTCTGAAAAACAAACTGAGGGTTCTAGAGGGGAGCGGGTGGGAGGATGGGTTAACCTGGTGATGGGTATTAAAGAGGGCACATACTGCATGGAGCACTGGGTGTTATACGCAAGCAATGAATCATGGAACACTACATCAAAAACTAATGATGTAATGTATGGTGACTAACAGACATAATAATAAAAAACAAAACAAAACAAAACCTCTCGCTTGCTTAAGAGTTTGACCCTGAATTCTTTCTTGGCCGAACTCAAGAACCAAGGCCGGGGAATGGGACTGACCATTGCCCTTACCACTGATTTATTGTCCTTGGTGTGATTAGGCTATCTCCGGACCTGATGCTGGCTGTTGGCTCTTACATTCTCTTGTTCCTTTAAAGTTATTACCTACGGCGGACTTTCCTTCTGCAACTTCAACATTTCGCAGGAAGTTCTGCAAGACATGTGCTTTGGGCAGGTAGTGCCAGTCAGGGGCCTAAAATGACTTTTCCTATGTCTCATCTTTCTTTTTCCAGGGACCCCTAACTGTTTCTGCTTACAGTATTACTTACGTTTTTTGATTATTAGTATTGTTCTGACGAAAGGATTGCTAATGCCTCATATCCATCTGTTCCCTTTTTCTCACCACAGATAATCAGGATCTGAAGTTAATATCATTTCTGTGGATGTTTTGATACTTTTACTAGGTATATATTCCTCCATAAATAATGTATACAATTGTTTTTTTTTGTTTTTTTCAATTTTATTAATATTTCAATTAAATTTCTCTTTAACATAATGTTTTGGGATGACCCATGTTGATGCTTATAGATTAAGTTCCATGAATTTTAATTACTATATAAACAGCATATAATTTATTGCTTTCCCTAATATAAGATAGGTAGTTTAAATTTTTTTGCTATTAAGATTGTTATTAAAACCTGCTACAGGTTTAACAATTTATGCTACCACCAGAATTGCTTGAAATCTGCTTCTCCACCTCTCTTCAATTTTTAGAATTGCCAGGATCTTTAATTTTGGCCCATCTGATGGGTGTGAAATGGTATTCCATTGTGGTATTGATTTAGATATTTGCAATGCTATTTAGATCTCCTCTTCTATAAAATCTCCTGTTTATATCTTTTGCCTATAATTCTTTTGGGTTGTTTGTGGTATTTTTTTCTTGTTTTTTTTTTCACTGAATGGTGGTTCTTAATTTATTCTACATACAAATCTTTTGTTAGTTACATGGGTGCCAAACTTATTTCTTTAATTTTTGGTTTGCCTTTTTATTTTGGTGACTTTATTCATGCTGAAGTTTTAATCTTTAATTTAGTTACATCCATTATTTATTTTCTTTAATTTTTGGCTTTTTTGCATCTTATTTAAGAAATCATATATACCTCAATATCATAAAGGCTTTCTCCTACACTTATAAGAGTTTTACACTTTTTGCTTTGTATATGTAGGTCTTTAATCCACCTGGAATTTATTTGTATGTACACTGTTAAATAGGGATCTAATTTGGCTTCCTCCATATGGATAGCCAATAGTCTCCACCCCCTTTATTGAATAATACACTTCTCACTGATACTAATGAAACTATACCATTTATCAAGTATCCAAATATATGTGAGTCTCTATCTGGGATTTCTGTTCAGTAACATTTGTCTAGTTTTCAACATCTGACTCTATACAACACTGTTTTAATGACTAGAGCTTTATAATAATAAAGGTATCTTTCTTTTGCTGGTATTTGAAATGGTCTGGGATGTTCATGGTTCTTTACTCATCCATATGAATTTTAGGATCAATTAATCAAACTCCATGAAAAAGTCCCTGTCAGGATTTGATTTGAATTGCATTGAATTTATTTTTATTTTTAATTTTTTAAGATTTATTTATTTAATTTATTTATTTTATTTTTATTTATTTATTTGACAGGGAGAGAGACAGAGAGAGAGCACAAGCAGGGGGAGCAGCTGAAGGAGAGGGAGAAGCAGGTTCTCAGCTGAGCAGGGAGCCTGATGCGGGGCTCCATCCCAGGACCCTGGGATCATGACCTGAGCCCAAGGCAGATGCCCAATGGACTGAGCCACCCAGGTGCCCCTGGATTTATTTATTTTAGAGAGAGAGAGAGAGAGAATGCTTGTGAGCAGGCGGAGGGGCAGACAGAGAGGAGAGAGAGAATCCTCAAGCAGACTTCCTGATGAGCAGGAAGCCCAACTCGGGGCTCCATATCAGGACCCTGAGATCATGACCTGAGCCAAAATCAAGAGTGGGATGCTTAACTGACTGAGCCACCCAGGCTCTGAATTGCATTGAATTTAGAGACAGTTTCAGTTCCTTGTAGTTTTCATATCCAAAATTGCTTATTACAGTTCTGTTGTTTTGTACAGATGTTTTTTTTTTAAGATTTTATTTATTTGACAGAGAGATAGCGAGAGCAGGAACACAAGCAGGGGGAGTGGGAGAGGGAGAAGCAGGCTTCCCGCTGAGCAGGGAGCCCGATGTGGGACTCGATCCCAGGACCCTGGGATCATGACCTGAGCCGAAGGCAGACGCTTAACGACTGAGCCACCCAGGAGCCCTGTATAGATGTTTTAGATTTACCCTGTATGTTAAATGAATTGATTACACACTATTGCTTTTTGCCTCCCCCTCCTTTCTGAATTCCATTTTTATCTTCCCGAAGTAGACTCTTTGGAATTCTTTCCATGAGGGTCTTCAAATGATAAAGATTCTTTGTCTTTTCTGAGTATTTCTTTATTTTGCCAACATCACTTTTTGTAGTGAATACTGGGAGGCACCACCCATATTTCTCTTCAGAAACGAAGGACTTATTTCTTGAGCTGCCGGGAGTTCAGTAAGCTAACAAATTTGAGCTGTTGGCCCTCTTCAGTAGTAGTCTAGCCCAGGGTTATACTCGTTTTCCTTGCCAGCTTGTATCTAATGACAGTCACAGGCATATAAAGGCTGAGCCCACTTGCCTCAAGTCTGAAGGGACATCCCAGATTCAACGTTGAGGTCTTCACTGAGACTCTGGTATAGGCCAACTCTTTCCTCTGTCCAGTCCTGCTACCATCCATTCCTCAGTTGTTGTTCCTAAAACATTCCCCCATGTACTCTCTATAATTATCCCTGACTCGGAGTATGCTTCCAGAGAAACCAATCTAAGATAGTTGATGTTAGGGATGATTCAAGAAAGTTGAAGCTAATATGAGATTTTGACTTGAATCATTGGCCACCTGACTATCAGTGGGGACCTTCTCATTGCTGATAAATATAGGACAGACATACCTTAGCACAAGGTAGCAGAGTAATAGGTAAAACTTTCATCATTAGTGAACCTGGATGTATTCTAATGAAAGATAATAGACTAGTGGCTACATTTAAGAAATATGAGGGAAACTGTCATCTTAAGGACAGAGGAATTGGCTGTTGCTAAGCAAAATTGATTCTTCGGAAAAAGCCAAACACTGAGATGGGTAGTAGCTATTAAAAATCTAAGAGTAAAATTCACAAAGCTTCTTTGGTAGCAAATAAAGAGGCTTTTATCTTCTGCAGTGGGAGGGCAGAAAAAGCTGAGGAACAGGCCCAGCACTAAATCATAAGTGTGGCAGAGCTCCAAAGGAGATTAACCACCATGCAGCTCAGCTAGGTCGGCTATGCCAAGGTCAGAATGCTGGATTGTAAAGAAAGAAACTCTGAGGAAGTGGGCTGGGTTGTGACACCTGAAAATCTTGAATTCCCAGATTCTCCTGAACCCTTTGTTTCTGAACATGGTCCATATTCCTGATTAATGGGTAGTGTCCCCACCAAACACACCTTGCTTAAATACCATGCAGAGGCTTCTCCTCATAGTACAACTAGTACTCCCTTCAGGAACTGTCCCCAGCCTCTCTCCCAGGGTAAGAGAAGAGAGAGAGAGAGAGGTGGGGCGGGGAAGGGCAGAGGGAGAGAGGGACTCTTAAGCAGCCTCCACATCCAGCCAGATGCTGGGCTTCATCTCACAACCTTGAGATCATGACCTGAGCCAAAATAAAGAGTCACACGCTTAACTGACTGAGCCACCCAGGCACCCCCTGGCACAATTATTATAATCACCGGCAAGGGCAGAGTGGCAGAAAGGGAAAGCGCTTTGATCCTCAGAAGATCAGGGAGATGGATAAAAGAATATAGTATCCCCAGGAGCAAAATGGATCCCCAGGCAGCAAACAAGGATCCTGCTCAGTGCATACCATCAAAATAAATCAAGGAAGTGCATGAGCAGGAGCCTGAGAACAATACTCTAATAATGAGTCACGATTCTTTGCTCAGGTTTGAAGTCTGAGCCAGTTTTGGGATCTGGAAACCATTGACAGAAAAAAGACCAGATTCCCAGGAGGAAGACCCTGAAACCTCATAATGGGGTACATTGTAATAGTTCCCCCAGTCCTTTCCCAGATGGTTCTTTACAATTTCCCTGGCTAACTGTATGTTGGGAAAATGAGAACATAAAAAAAATTTCTCAGTGTAATGGCAGATATAGGAATTTACCTGCCTTCTATCAAGCTTTACATTAAAGACATTTGCTAGATTGTCAAACAGGGCCACTCTTGTATGTTTTTGGTTTGGGAAAATACAACTTTTTTTGAAAAATATTTATACTAAGATGTAAGAGATGCATTACTTTTGATGAATTAATAAATTTTATCTCTTTTAATTTTTTGTGTGGTAAAGATATAGCCCACATAAACAAAGGTTGTTAGAGTCTTCAATTTTTAAGTTTTGGAGGGGTGTTGAGACCAAAAGGTTTAAGAATTGCTGCAACAGACAATGCCACAAGCCAAACCATCTGTGTAATCTTGGGGCACATTTCACAGTCTCTCTGCTTGTTTCCTCATGTGTAAACTTAGGAGTTAGTACTATATATGTGAAGCAATTAGAATGTCAGCAACATAAAATGAAATATAATCATTACTGATATTTTATTTTCTCTGTGAAATATAATATCTGCTAAAATTGATGGAAAAAGCGATGGAAAGTTGAGGAAAGGGGAGAAGACTGAATAAAAACATGTGGATGATGGGGATGATAGGTCTGATTAGGAAAATATAGGAGGATTGAAGGCAATTTCGAGAGCCTTGTGGAGGTTAGTAACTTTGTATTTAGAGTAAAATCATGGTTGTATAAATTTTTTTCCCCTTAACAACACTAAGTCCAGTGTAGAACAGAAAAGGCAAGCTGTTGAATTAACAGAATAGGGAATGTTCCAGTTGGTTTGATCAGAAAAAAAAAAAGGCAAATTGTGATTGATGGGATGAACTGCATTTGATAAACTGGAGAAAAAGGGGAGGGAAGGAAACAGCGATAATCGATAGGGAGAAAATAGAAGAGTTAAAAGATGTGAAGTCTTCATTAGGAGGGAAAATTGAGTGAGAGAGTTGGTAGAGTAGGACGTTAGACAGTTTGTCTGAATTTTGGATTTCAGTGGTTAAGTAGATGACAAGACCCGGCATGTGGTCACGAGAGTGGATGGCTGGAGTGGAGTGGAGGTGATGACTACTGGACATGAAATCAAGAACCCAAGAGAATGGGTTTGGATGTTAGGGTGATTCTGGGTGATGGCAGAAGTTGGAAGTCAGGTTCCAAAGTTTCCCACCAATAAGGAGTGGGTAAAAAAAAGCAACGACGAAGGAAAAAAAGTGGCATGGCTATATAGAAAGGACGACTAATTATCTGAGTGAGGTACAGGGAACAAGGGGACTGACCTCTACCTCCTAACCAAGAGATGAAGGAAGAGTGCAAAAATGAGCACCGTTCGCTTCATAGATGTTTAAAGCCAGTTGTCTTTGTAAGGGAGAGGATGTTAGGTTTCAATTAAGGACAAGGCAGAACACACACCAGAGGCCCAGAATGTGGGAGAATTTGTTCACAAAAGAATGGAGTTCATAGTTTGCACAGCAAACATGAAAAGTAGGATGTGAGGCACAAACGATGTAGGTAGCAGAAAGTTTCCAAAGAATTAGGCAAGAATTTAGTCAGTTAATGCAGTGTCAAGTTTGTGAGTTCATTTCCCTCTTCCTTTAGATTTCTCCTTTTCCGAAAAAAAATAAAATTGACCGGGCCTTCCTGTCCCCTGTCTTTCCGTTCTATTTTTCCTTATTCCCTCCTCTGTCAAATCCCTCATCCGGGAGTGGGAGTCCCGCCCCCCGCGGGAGTGGGCGGGACCGGGGCGGGGCAAACAGAAGTGGGCGGGCCCCTTCCTGTCGACGTGCTGCCGTAAGGTCGCTGCTGACGTAAGAGGACATCCGGTCCGGCTCCTAGTGTCGGAAATTGGCTCTGCCCACCCTCCTTCGGTTTTAGTAGCTCTTTCCCTGGAGTCGTGGCCCGCAAGTTGGAGTTGCTGCTGCCGCGGGCTGGTCTCACGCTATTCCCTGCCCTCTGCCCCCGGAGTGAGCCCGGCCTCCCCGCAAGGGTGAGCGAGGTCGGCCCGGAGCGCGCGTGAGGGAGGGTGTCCCGCGGGCGGGTGATGGTTGTCAGTTCCCCGAGCCGCATGGCACCTCCGCTGTTGCCTCTGGACGCCCCCATCACCCCGCTGGGTCCTCCGATTGCAGGCTTTTCCTCCAAAGCAGCGCTGACCCTGTGCCTCTTTCCTCATTTGATGACAGGCCACGTCTTAAGTCGAAGCGTTGCTGGAGAAGGGCTTACTTAAACCCATATAAGGCGTGAAAAATTTCACTCCTTTAAGTTTCCAAACCAAATGGGAGAAAAAAAATCGAGGCTCAGCCTGAGCCGATTCACCCCTGGGGGACGCAAAAATTCACCGGGATGATCACCCCGGATTGTTTTCTGAGTTCCTTTGGCAGGGGACTACACAATTTTTTTCACCCTGTAGAATTTGGTCGTTTTAAATACTGAAAGGATGATCTCGTGGGCTTGTACGTTACTTAGCTGACCACCTACTAAACCTCCTGGCCTGATTTGTCTATATTTTTAAGTCGCAGCTTCCCACCACTTGGCTTTTGCTTGGACATTTTAACATAAGAGTTGAAACCCAAAGTAGGAAAACTTAGTAAGACGAGCTAGCTGGTGCATGATTTCGCCCTGTTGTAATAGGGCCTTTTAAATGAGAAGTGTGAATTTCTTCAAAGTGATTTTTGGGAATTCTCTTCATGTATCATGGGTGTGTTTTGGTTTCTTTGAAGAGAATGTTCGTGCCTTCAGGGAGATTGTGTCACAGTCACCAGTGAAACTTAATCCTGTCCTTGGAAGTTTAGAATTTGTAGATCTTGAACAGGGCCTAGACGTGTAAATCTGTATTTTTTAGGAATTTCTACAGTTGATTTTTGAGAATCACTCTTAGAAAAGACTTAAAAAATACGTATTTTGAAGAATGTTAAAGAAACTTGAGATTCATATTGTGAAGCAAGTACATAATAGGCCCATTTATTAGTGTGTCTCTTCATTTATTGACTGCTTAATATATGCCAGGCAGGGCGGGGAGGTAAACATTGTCAAGAAAGACAGGGCTGAAATCCTCAAGGAACTTGTAGTGTGCAGACTGGATGAATAGCCAAATAAAAATGTGTTATTTAGTAAAAATCTTGTTTTTCTCAGTGTGGTAGTTCTTTCAACTAAGTGATGAAAGATGAAAGCCCGTTTTAAAGTCCTTATTTATACAGGGCTTTACATACATACTCCTATATAATACATACTCTTAAACATAAATTTGAACTCTGTTAAAATTATATGCTCACTTACATGTAGAGAAGAGCAGCTTCCAGAGTCAAAGCAACTACAGTACCTTTAATATCTTTTCAGAGGGGGTTGGCTCTGTAGTTAATGTTGTCATTTGACTTTACTTGTTAGATGTTTTGTTTAGCTATTACACAGGAGAAATAAGACTTTATACTTCAAATCTTAACGTCAAGTTGAATGTATAGCTCAAAAAATGATATAAACTGAGTATATAATATACTTTTAAATTATTTCTTGTTAATGATATATGCCTAATTTTTTAAAAAATTTAGTACAGAGTAATTTTTATTTTTTATTTTTGATTTTTTTAAAGATTTATTTGAGAGAGCAGGAGCATAAGTGGGGGGGGGGCAGAGGGACAGAGAATCTTCAAGCAGACTCCCCACTGAGAGTGGAACCCCAAGGTGGAGTGGGGGGGTGGGGGCTTGATTCCAGTACCCAGACACTTAGGCACCCCATGTACAGAGTAATTTTTAAAGAATACTTAACATGAGAGAAACTTTTTCTCTTTTTTCTCACTGGGAAAAGAAAACGTTTGGCTTCTAGGATAAATTGTTTTGATGTTTACATTTTTTAGAATTGTTTGGTAGTGCAAATAAGTGCCTTATCTTAAAAGTTATCTATTTTATTTGGGGTAATGTATATTTAATATTTCATAAAGGCTTAAAATGTGCTTACCAGTCAAAATGACAGGATTGAGTTTAAAATTTAATGAGTGAAAACACTTCATTCTACTGTTTCTTGGTTTATTTACAAAAGCAAATGCAACCAGGCAATTGTATCTTCTCTGTTCTCTTGTGTAGAAAGTGGGGTAAAATGCCTAAAAAAAAGACTGGTGCGAGGAAGAAGGCAGAGAACCGCCGGGAACGTGAAAAACAGCTCAGAGCATCAAGAAGCACCATAGATTTAGCTAAACACCCATGCAATGCGTCAATGGTAACAGCTTTTTTGGATACCTGTTGGTGGTTGAAAAACTGTATAATACTTATCTGAAAAATGCCTGAATAAAATTTTAGTGAATACAGAGTTGCATATATTTTATTGAATTTCAAATCTGTGTTAGAGTCACGTCCATTGTTTTCATTAAGGCAGAGTAGCAATGATTTTGTTTGATTTTATGTTATTTATAAACCTAGCGTATTACCTTGGCTGCTGTTAGTGATAGATATGAAACAAGAATACATACTAGGGATTGTGTGACGTTTTCCAGCTTCTCTAACCTTATATGCATAAGTTGTCCTATTAGTTGGAGCCTTTTCATTATTTCTCTTGGCAGTTCTTAACTCATTTGATTTTTCTTTTCTAAACTTTTCACTTTTCTTGACATCTCTTTTGGCTAACTGTCCTGTTACCTTCTTTTCCTGTGCTCAGTGGGTTAGTCCTGATCATTTCTTTTTTTGGCCATATTTCTCTGAGTTGTCCCATAATTTCCTATTTCCAGTCCTCTCTACTTTTTCTATTCCTGCTACTCCTCTTTCTTCTTCTTCTTTTGTTTCACCTAAAGATCATATGAAATGCTTAATATGACTTAATTCCCTGAATGTTTCTTTTGCATCTGTTTTGTGCCAGGTACTATTTTAGGCACTGTGGGGTATACAAAAATGAATGACACAGTCCTTGTTTTGATAAGTTTATAGATCAGTTGTCTTGTGTATTTCTTAAGATTTGTTTGTTTGTAAGTGACAAATCCAACTTAAGTAACTTTAGGGAGAAAAAGAGTTTACTATTTCTATATTATTTCTATTTCTGTTTACTACATTTACTAACATGTAGTTGGGAAGGGCAAGGATGTAGCGGGGACGCTGGGACTTGGACAACTGGAACCTGGAACAACCGTGCAGTTCCATCTTTTGCTTGTGTTTCTTTTTCCTTATTAGTTCCATTTTTTCAGATTGTCTTACCCCATTTGTTTGGGTTTGTAGGTACTGGTAGCTTGTGTGTCTCACATCACATAATGTTGTCAGAGAGGGAAAGAAGATAGCCCTGCTAACGTTTATGACTGGCATGGGGGGGGGCGGATGGGAGGGACCAGGATTACATAACACAGATAGGACAGATGGTAGAGACTCCCTTCAGGGTCATTTCTAGAGAAGAGGGTTATGGGACAGACAAAAGAATTGACTCATATACATAAATACACATAATGAAGACTAGAATTTAATAAGTGTTGTAATAAATGTACAGTTAAGACTAAGGTACATTTGGGCAAAGCAGGGATAAACTTGAGTGCGTGGATGGGGTACAGTTCATAGAGGAGGTGGGTTCATCACCAGAACTTTCAACAGGTAAAGATTGTAAGGATAGACTTTTCAGGGAAAATCATTAGAATAGTAAGGCATGGAAAAAGTATAAGACCTATTTCATGAATGGCTGACAAATAGTGACTTTAATCTAAAGTGAATAGGCCAGCAAGGTTTGAAAGTGGTTAGGGACCAGATTGTTGAGAACTTTTAGTACCATGTTTAAGATTCTAGATTTTCTGCGAGCTTCATCATATTGTGTTCTCTACCATTTCTTGTGTCCATTCTGTAATATTTATCTGATTAAAAAGCAACATCAACAAAAAAACACAACCCCAAAACAAACCACTGCTGTATTTATATAGCCTCTTGTGGAAATGCTACTCCTTTCTTTGGTGTGGTATGTACGGGAACATACCTTTGTTATTAAGGTGTGTATAGATGCTTGTATATGTGGGTGAAGTTGGAGGCTTTGGGGAAGTGTTACTTAAATTTTAACATGAAAAACAGGGTATTCTTTATAATGCAAGTAAATTGGGAGTTTTCAATCAGAAAATTAATGTTAATGTGTTTACATTTTACAGGAATGTGACAAGTGTCAGAGGTAAATTTTTATTTATTTCTTTTTCTATCTATATGTAATAAATAGATCCCCTCACCTTTTATCTGATATTGACTGAATTTTAAAATTTTATTTCACATGACAAGGCGGCAGAAGAATAGAGCGTTTTGCTATTTTTGCAATTCTGTACAGAAGTTACCAATTTGTGCACAGTGTGGTAAGTATATGATAACTGGGGACTTAAACCTTTTCTTTTCTTTTTTTTTTTTTTTAAAGATTTTATTTATTTATTTGAGACAGAGAGAATGAGAGAGAGAGCACATGAGAGGGGGGAGGGTCAGAGGGAGAAGCAGGCTCCCCGCCGAGCAGGGAGCCCGATGCGGGACTTGATCCTGGGACTCCAGGATCATGACCTGAGCCGAAGGCAGTCGCTTAACCAACTGAGCCACCCAGGCGCCCTTAAACCTTTTCTTTTATCAACCATTTGTTTTGCAGTTAATCAGTTTGACTGGTTTATCATTTTTTATAGTACTGTTAGACCTTACCATTAATGAAATAACAAATTGTTATTTGGTCTGTCTGACACTATCAAGTCTTGATTTTGTCTCTTTGATATAATGTTGAAAAATAATTAAGGTACAGTTTAGATACAGGTTACCACCATGTTGTAAACATTAAAAGATGAGATTTCAGACTAATAACATTTGGTGATCTGAATTTTTAGTTATACTAACTTTGTCTTGTTGATATCTGTTTGTATACTTTTCTAAGTTTTGATTCCTGCTGATATTGCCCACAGTATCTTAGACTGTTGAGAATAGATTTATTCCACATTTACTGATGCCAATTTTTTCTGTTTGGCATTAGCATATGATTCTTTTTTTTTAGCATATGATTCTTTTTTTTTAGCATATGATTCTTGAGTTTCCTCATATGTTTTCCCAAGTGATTGCAATAGAGTTCCTAAGCTCCGTATTCAGTTCCCAGGTATTTATTCAGAGTAAATGATTATTCAAAGTAAACTAAATGGTAAAACTAAGTGGTAGTTCATAGAACAACAAGATTGGTGTTTCCCAAATAGCCTTCCATAGAATACTTGAGCTATTAATAGGTATTTCTTTCTTTCTTTTCTTTGAGAGAAAGGGAGAGACAGTAGGAGGGGCAAAGGGAGAGGGAGAGAGAGAATCCCAAGCATGCTCCATGCCCAGTGCAGAGCCTAATGCAGGGCTCAATCTCGCAACAGTGAGATCAGGACCTGAGCTGAACAGACAGACACTTAAACAACTGAGTCACCCAGGTGTCTCTTAATAGGTATTTCTTAAAATAATACATACACTTGAGAAATGCTGCTTGTTTCATCCCTGCCTTTCTGTCTGGGAAATTTCTGTTACATATTTGTATGTTAAAGGTTCTGAAGACCTCCAGTAAAGAAACCTAATGAATTTTGTTCACACCAGATTTACTCCCCAAACTTTTATTTGAACAAATACTCCCTTTGGTTATGGGATGATAGTTTCAGGTGGAACACAATTTGGGGTATACTCACATAAATGTGTTTATGTATAACATTGTAGAAAATTAGGAAAGTTTAGGGCTATATCCCTGAATATTTCTAGCATAGTTCTAGTTTTCTAAGAGGCCATCTTTTGAGGTTTATCAGCTCAGGTCTTGCTCCCATGGTCATGAGTTCAAGCACAGCATTAAGCAGGCCCAGGATGGAGCCTACTTAAAAAAAAAAAAAAAATACTGGCCTAGAGAGACTACTTGTCTGCCAGTTTTTATATCTTTATTTTATAGAAGACAAATGAATATAGAATGAGAAAATAGAGGGGCTTCTGGGTGGCTCAGTCAGTTAAGTGTGGTGACGTAGGCTCAGGTCATGATCTCAGGGTCCTGGGATCCAGCCCTGCGTTGGGCTCCCTGCTGGGTGAGATGGGGTGGTCTGCTTGTCCCTCTCCCTCTGCCCCTCCCCCAGCTCGTGTGCTCGCACGCATGCTCTCTCTCTCTCAAATAAGTGAAATATTAAAAAAAAAAAAAAAAAAAAAGAATGAGAAAATAGATGATGAAGATTGAGTTCTTACTAGGACCATCCCATATTTTCATTGTTGGCTGGGCTTCAGTTATATAGTGCTGTGTACATGGATTTATTTCCCACTTACTGATTCTTATACTTAGACATGGAACAGTTGGGTAGCTGCTGTCTCTCTTCCCATTTCCTGTTGTCCTAGCTTTGTTCCTCAGATAATCAAGATAATGGAAAATTGTCCATCTTCTTTGTGTTTCATCTTCTACTTTGCAGAGTCTGAGATGGGTGATTAATATGTCACCTTAATTTTGACATAGAATATGATGAGTGAATTTCCTGATAGTGTTTCATGTTGGTAATTTGCTGCTAGATCAGAGCTTTTGTGGCTATATTGTGATTTTTAGCTCTATTACTGTATTCCTGTTTTTTCCACTCACTTGGGCACTATTTCAAAATTCTTTGGGAAGAATGTTTATTTGGGGGCTATGTTTGTCAATTTTTACATATGGATAAACTTAAAAAAAGAACTAGGTAAGTTACCTTATCATTGTTTGGTTTGGTTTGAGATGTTCTGTGGAAAGAAATAAACAATAGCTTCCAACCAGGCTGTTTTTATTGTTTTTTTGAGTAGAAATAAACAATAACTTCAAACCAGGCTATTATAAACTGTAAAATTCATTTTAAAGCATAGCTTTTTAAAATCTGTATTAATTCATCTGAAAATTCACAAGATTTTAAACTGCTTTGATGATTGTTGGATTACAACTGTAACTTGCAATTTCTGATTTTAGTACAAACAATAATTAACATTTAATTTTATTATGCAATACATTTTTATAGATTTACTAGTAAATTTCTAATCTTAAAAGATATGATTCAGGTTAGATCTCTGTTATATCAGTCTTTTTATTTTTATTTTTTTTATTTTTATTTATTTTTTTTTTTAAAGATTTTATTTATTTATTCATGAGAGACAGAGAGAGAGAAGCAGAGGGAGAAGCAGGCTCCCAAGGAGCAGGGAGTCCGATGCGGGACTTGATCCCAGGACACTGGGATCATGACCTGAGCCGAAGGCAGACGCTTAACCATCTGAGCCACCCAGGCGCCCCTGGTCTTTTTATTTTTAGTAATATGAGCAGTAAACTGATTTCTATCCATTTTCAAGTTATTGCTGTAGGAATTGAGGCTAGGTAAAAAGTGGCATTAGTGAATATTTACATGTACTACTTTGCATAAGACTACTAGTGCAAATTTGTCTCCTTACAGGGAAAACAAAGTGCATGATGAAGTCTTCAGACTGTGTCATAAAGCATGCTGGCGTGTATAGTACTGGCCTTGCAATGGTGGTAAGTTTCTTGTCTTCATTTCTTAGATGAGCAGGTTTCCAAGGATAAGAAAAGGCTTTCTGACCAGTGGTTATTTTTTCTAAATAGCACTGTTTTGTCCTTGATTCAGTCAGTCTGGAGTTTTCTGGATTATCTGTGCATATTATTTGTATGATTTTCCTATACTATCCACTTATTTTTGATTGCTTCCTTTTTTTCTTATTGGAAAACATACAAGAAATGGAAACTTATTTAAAGTTGACTTAAACAAAAATTCATTTGTCAGTGGTACCTTTCTAAAGTATATTAATCAGACTTCATAGGATGTCACTTACTGTACTGAAAGCCCTGCTTAAGCAAGGTTCAAGCTTTTGGTTAAAAAGCAGCCTAGTTTCAAAAGAACCTAGTATTAGTAGCTTTTTTATAGCTTTACATTTCAAAAAAGAATACATATTTAACATAGACTTATGCATAATTTCCTCATTACATGTAGAATTTTCTAAGGAAATTCATTGTTTTAAATACAGGCATACCTCAGAGATATTGTAGGTTGGCTACAGACAGTTGTAATAAAGCAAATATTGCAATAGAACAAGTCAAAATTAATTTTTTGGTTTCCCAGTGCATGTAAAGGTTATGTTTACAGTATTTACTGTACTGTAGTCTATTTAATGTGTAATAGCATTAATCTAAAGAAACATTTTAAATACCTTAATTTAAAAATATTGCTGTAAAATGCTAACCATGATCTGATCTTTCAGTGAGTCGTAATCTTTTGCTGGTGGAAAGTCTTCCTTTGATGTTCTCAGCTGCTGATCAGGGTGGTGGTTACTAAAGGTTGGGGTGGCTGTTGCAATTTCTTAAAATAACTATTTCTCCATAGTATGTGATGCTATTTGATAGCATCTTACCCACAGGAGAACTTCTTTCAAAATTGAAGTCAGTCCTGTCAAACCCCTGCTGGTGCTTTATAATCCAAGTTTATGTGATATTCTCAATCCTAGGTTGTCATTTCAGCATTCTTTGCAGCATCTTCACCAGGAGTAGATTCCATCTCAAGAAATCACTTTCTTTGTTCATTCATAAGAAGCAGCTCCTCATCTGTTTTATCATGAGGTCGCAGCAATTCAGTCCCATCTTCAGGCTCCACGTTTTTATTCTTTTGGTATTTCCACCACATTTGCAGTTAACTTTCTCCACTGAAGTCTCGAACCCCTCAAAGTTATCCATGACAGTTGGAATCAATTCTTCCTAACTGCTGTTAATGTTGATATTTTGATCTGTTCCCATGAATCAGTAATGTTCTTAAAGGCATCTAGGATCGTGAATCCTTTCCAAGTTTTCAGTTTACTTTGCCCAGATCCATTAGATGAATCACTATCTATGGCAGCTATAACCTTATGAAATATATTTCTAAATAAAAAGACTTGAAAGTCAAAATGACTTGTTGATACAGGGGTTGCAGAATGGATGCTGTGTTAGCAGTCATGAAAACATTAATTTCATTGTATCTCCCCATCAGAGCTCTTGAGTACCAGCTGCATTTTGAAAAGAATCCTTTTTCTGAGCAGTAGGTCTCAACAGTGGGCTTAAAGTATTCAGCAAACCGTGTTGTAAATAGATGTGCTGTCATCCAGGCTTTCTTGTTCCATTTCTTAGGGAGCACAGGCAGAGTAGATTTAGCATAATTCTTAAGGGCCCCAGGATTTTCAGAATGGTAGGTTAGTATTAACTTTAGCCTAAAGTTACCGACCAGCTCTATTAGCCCCTAATAGGAGAGTCAGCCTGTCCTTTGAAGCTTTGAAGCCAGGCACTGACTTCTCTTCTCTAGCTATGAAAGTCCTAGATGGCATCTTCAAATTTAAGGCTATTTTGTCAACATTGAAAATCTGTGGCATAGTGTAACCACTTTCATGAATTATCTTAGCTGGATCTTCTGGATGACTTGCTATAGCTTCTGTATCAGTGCTTTCTGCTTCACCTTGCATTTTGATGTTTTGGAGACGGCTTCTTTCCTTAAGCCTCATGACCCAACCTCTGCCAGCTTCCAACTTTTCTTCTGCAGCTTCCTCACCTCTCTCAGTTTTCATAGAACTGAAGAGAGTTAGGGCCTTGCTCTGAATTAGGCTTTGGCTTTAGAGAGTGTTGTGGCTGATTTGATCTTCTATCCAGACCACTCAGACTTTCTCCATATCAACAATAAGGCTGTTTTGCTTTTTTATCATTTGTGTGTTCATTGGAATAGCATTGTTAGTTTCCTTCAAGAGCCTTTTTTTTTGCATTCACAACTTGGCTGAGTATTTGGCACAAGAGGCTTACTTTTGGCCTTTCTCAGCTTTCAGCCTGCCTTCCTCACGAAGCTTAATCCTAGCTTTAGATTTAAAAGTGAGAAATGTACAGCTCTTTTACTTGAACACTTAAGAGGCCATTGTAGGGTTATCAATTGGCCTAATGTCAATAATGTTGTGTCTCAGGGAATAGGGAAGCCCGAGGAGAGGGAGAGAGGTGGGCGAACAGCTGGTTGGTAGAACAGTCAGAATACATATAACATTTACCAATTAAATTTGCTGTCTTACACGGGCATGGTTTGTGCACTCCAAAACAATTTTAATAGTAATATCAAATTTAATATCAAATTTAATATCAAATATCAAATTTAATAGTAATATCAAAGAGCACAGATCACCATAACAAATATAATAATAATAAAAAAGTTTGAAATGTGAGAATTACTGAAATGTGATGCAGAGACATGAAATGAGCAAATTCTGGTGGAAAAATGGCACTGATGATTGCAGGGTAGCCACATACCTTCAATTTATAAAAAATACACTAGCTGTGAAGTGCAGTAAAATGAAGCATAACAAAATGAGGTATGCTGTAATAAAAAGAGTTGTGTAATGCATTTTGCTCTCTTTTTCACTAAAAAGTATCTCTTTAACCAATTTTACTGTATTCTGTTGTGTGGTTTACTTATTTTTTTTTAAAGATTTATTTATTTATTTGAGAGAGGAGGGGATACAGAGGGAGAGGGAGAGAGAAACCCAAGCAGACTTCACACTGAGTGCGGAGCCCGATGTGGGGCCATTCTCAAATCCCTGAGATCACAACCTGAGCCAAAACCAAGAGTTGGATGCTTTAAAGACTGTGCCACCCAGGCTCCCCTCTGTTGTGTGATTTTATGCCCAGGTCCAAATTTCATTCCATGAGGAAAGTAATAGTACCTCTATGTCAAGTAGATATTTTATTTATAGCAACTTGCCAAGAACATAATTTTCTGTCATGATTTATATGATTTATTTCATGTGTGCATATCTTACAAAAGCAAGAAACTAGACTTATTCATCAGTATCTTGTGAATTCCTCTTCATTTTAAATACAGGATTGTCATTGTTATCTTTATTCATAAATCAATGTAGTCTTCCTTGGTAGCTTGCTTATGTCCAGATTTATCAAATGCTTTTTAAAAAATTCACTAAGTTATATGAATGTGAGTGATCTCTTACATAAAACATTTCAGTAGACTCATGTATCATTAGCTATAAATTCTAGAAAAGTGATTTTTTGGGAATCTTCTATTTGCCTGTTGAAATTCCCTTTCTCTTCCCTCTTCCCCACCCTGCTTTGCCCTGGGAACCTCACCTGTGTGTATGGACTAGATCAATGGCTTTCTTACCTTCTGGCTTCCCTTTGGGTTCAGCCAATGGAAGACCCTGGCAGGAAAACATGTAGATGGGAGGACAGTACAATCTGGGTGTTTATTCTCTCAGATCTCTCTACCAGGTTATCCTAGTTTGGACATGAATTGGCCACAGTTCCTCTCTATATGGCCCGGTAATCCTCTCTACACTGCTCTCTCTTAAGGTTCTGATAACTCTCTCCACTCCCCTTGTTTCAGGCTCAGAGGTGGTAACTGCATCATCCCTTATGTTTTTTCTAAGACTTTCCCTGTCCTTTGTAAATCATCTCTTGTAAACTCTCCAGGATTACCCAGTTTAGTGTGTCATCTTTTTGTTGTTAGAACCTTGAATGTTCCAAGAGATGTATTGGAGGATTTGCTATCCACGGTGATAATCCATTTTTGCAGCTGCAAAAACACCCTATTTGTTCTTTACTACTTCTGTTACAGAGTCTTGAATACTAGAACACTGAATTGAGATTCGGAACACCGTGGTTTAAATCCTAGCTCCACTGTCGTGTAGCTCTGGGATTTGGATTTAAGACTTAGGCCCATATTTGTCACCTGTAAAGGAAAGACCGTCTAGTCCCATTTTCTTTTTTTTTAAATTTTATTTATTTATTTGTCAGAGAGAAAGAGCATGCACAAGCAGGGGGAGTGGCAGGCAGAGGGAGAAGCAGGCTCCCCGCTGAGCAAGGAGCCCGATGTGGGACTTGATCCCAGGACCCTGAGATCATGACCTCAGCCCAAGGCAGATGCTTAACCGACGGAGCCACCCAGGCGTCCCTAGTCTCATTTTCTTAAGATTCTTTCTAGCAATTAATATTCTATAGATGTCATTGTGTTATTGAAAGGTATAGTCTTTCTCTCTTATCTTGATGTAAAATTGGAGAGTCTTATCCTGGTATTTAATTCTGTATAGTTTATTTTAATTTTTTTCCATAAAGAAATGTAATGATTCAAAGCACAAGTCACCTTAACAGAAAAAAGATGCTGACAGAAGTTTAATATTTTTTCTCAGTTATTCTAGAAAAGCTATGTGAATTATTTTTATTTTTTATTTTTTTTAAAGATTTTATTGATTTGACAGAGAGAGACACAGCGAGAGAGGGAACACAAGCAGGGGGAGTGGGAGAGGGAGAAGCAGGCTTCCCGCCGAGCAGGGGGCCTGACATGGGGCTCGATCCCAGGACCCTGGGACCATGACCCGAGCTGAAGGCAGACGCTTAACCAACTGAGCCACCCAGGCGCCCCAGCTATGTGAATTATTTTATAAATGATTCAGGAAGGAATTTTCTTAAGTGAGAAATACTTCCTTTTTTTTTTTGGAAGATGGAATATATATTTATTATAAATCACAATATCACAGGTGCACAACATAATGATTTGATATTTGTGTATATTGCAAAATGATCACCGCAATAAGTCTAGTTAACATCTATCACCTCACATAGTTACAATTTTTTTCTTGTGATGAGAACTTTTAAGATCTACTCTCCTCGCAACTTTCAAATAAATAATACAGTATTATTGACTATAGTCTCCATGCTATACACTACATCCCCATGACTTATTTAATATGTAACTGGAGGTTTGTACCTTTTTTATTATTACTATGTTCAATTAGAAGTCAGAAATATTTCTAATTGAAAAAATTCAGTTTAGTTACTGTAATTGTTATAGATAAGAATGCTTAAATGTGGACTCTGGACACCATTCAAATTAGAATTCAATTTGAAGGCAACACTTTTAGCTCCGTGACTTACTTTAATGATCAGTACTGGGGTTAAGTGTATAGTTTCCCCCTTCTTTTTCTTTTGATTTATAGCCAAGTTTTTTATATCGTAAATAGCTGCTGGTGAAGTAGTTTGATTTTCAGAGAACCCTCTTTAATTTTGGCTTAAACAGAAATTTTTTTTAATGAAGCCACCCACTATCGCTGAGGGTTGATAAATTGCTAAATGTCCACAATTTTGATGGTTGCCCTTGGCTAAACAATGGTTGCAGCCAGGCAAGTGACAAAGATTTTTTGTGTTCCTTGGTTTCAGGGTGCTATATGTGACTTCTGTGAAGCCTGGGTTTGCCATGGTAGGAAATGTCTTAGTACCCATGCCTGCGCCTGCCCTCTTACTGATGCTGAGTGTGTGGAGTGTGAACGAGGTGTCTGGGACCACGGTGAGTGATTACATGCACGTGGTGAACTTTACTGTATTAAGTAAAGGCTGACTTTGAAACATTCTGGGTGCTCTTTTTATATGAGTAGCCAGGGGATTGTGGGAGTCCCCTTTTTTATGGTTCAGTTTGGCAGTTTTCATTGTAGCCTTTACCAGAACAAAAACTACTGTGTCACTTTGGTGTAATTCTGAAGTAAATCGCTTGACTTCTTTAAATTGATATTTATGGCTTCTTTAAATTGAAATTTATCATGGTTACATTTGTGGGTTTTGTTTTTTAATCCAATAGGAGGCAGAATATTCAGTTGTTCTTTTTGTCATAACTTTCTCTGTGAAGATGATCAATTTGAACATCAAGCCAGCTGCCAGGTTTTAGAGGCGGAAACATTCAAATGTAAGTTTTTATAAATTAGATGTCCTTTATACCCAGGATTCTTAATAGTATTAAGTGTTAGACTCAAAAAAGAATCTAGTTTTTTATGCAGCCTCTTGTGGACTATAATTCAACTTAATATCTATTTTCCGTTTCTAAAAAAAATTCAGAACTACATAGTCTGTTCTTTTCAGTAGGGATGCCACTGGCATTTTGGTTGGGTCAGTTCTTTGTTATGTGGAATTGATTATAGGACTGTAGCCTTCCTGGTCCTGAGTACTAAGTACCATTTTCACCTCCAAGTTATTATAACAACTCCCACCCCTACCCGCCACCCGCCGCCCCCCTCCCCCCCCAAACCCACACACATTTCCAAATGCCTTCAAGTAAGTGATACGTAATACTACCCCTGGTTTGTTCCTGCTAGTTGGTTTCGGTGATTGTTAGACAAGAGTATGCATCAGAAACACCTGTGGAGGTTTTTTAAACATACAGCCACCCAGGCCTCATCCCTGAGATTCTTTGAAGTCTGTGGTAGGTGCAGGCCTATGTATTTTACCCACACACGTAATTGTCATGTATCTTTCAGTTTGAGAACCAGTGTAACTGGTTCTCAATGGTATTATCTTTACAGATTACATTTTATTTCCGCATTATTTTTGATTCTCAAAAGCTCAAAATTTAGAGTCAAACACCTCCTGGTTATGTGATTTTGGGCAAATCACCAAATCTTTCTAAAGCTGAATTTCCTTATTTATTAAAAGAAGATGCTAATTTCTTTTTCAAAGAGTTAATTAAAATGAGAATCCATATAAAGTGTTATTATGGTACCTTTTACTTAGAAAGCCCTTATTAAATATCGTTATAGAAAAGGCTGAAATTCCCCAGGTACTCACTTGCTTGAATTTGGTTTTTCTTTTGATAAGAAATGCTAATCTCTATATTCTCTTACAAATTTAAAGTTGATAAGTTGTCAGTTTTAATATATACATAGATGCATATATATGTAATTCTTACAATATTCATATAGAAATTCTCAAAGGTTAAAGAACATCTCAAAGTAGATAGCATTTTTGAGCCATTCTTAGGCTTCTGCAAAATCTGTAATATAAAAATTGAATTACTTTATTTGGAGCCTGAGAACTTTGAGTATTTTGTAGCATTTGACCCCAAAGACTGGCAGTTGTGAGTGATAAGACTATAATTTCATCAGGAAGTTTTAGTGATTCAGTAAAAGACAAAAGGAAAAATACAAAAGCAGAATAGTTGACAGGATTTTAAGATAAATCTATCATCATGTCTTTGATACTTGATATTAAGGTTATGTTCATTGCAGGTTCCTAGGTATCTTTGGTTTACTGTAGTTTATCTTCTTTACTTTTTTTTCATTGCTTTAGTTTTTTTCTTGCCATTCTTTCTTTGCCAGTTGCCATTCAATGCTTGTTTTTTTCTGAAATATTTTCCTAATCATACCCATAGGCCACAAAGGTATAGCTTGTTTCCACCCCCTTAACTGGTTATATCTCATCATTTATAGGTTTGACCTTACTTAGGAATTGGGAGATATAGAAATTCTTTAAGATACTTATTTACCTGCATTATCAGTGGGAAAGATGTTTTAAGAAAAAACAAAACAAATACGTTGACTCTGCCTCTATTTTTTTAAATAATTAAAATGGCTCCAGGACTTCTAATTTAAAATGGCTTGTTATCAGCAGAGTTTGATGCATCCCAACCTACTCTTTTAAAATACTCTGAAGACATAGAAATAGATTTAAAATGGAAACCATTCCCCAGTTTAAAACTAGGAAAGTCAAACTATTTTTATATTTATTTATGTATTTATTTATTTATTTATTTAAGATTTTAATTTATTTTTTGACAGAGAACAAGACAGCGAGAGAGGGAACACAAGCAGGGGGAGTGGGAGAGGGAGAAGCAGGCTTCCTGCCGAGCAAGGAGCCAGATGTGGGGCTCGATCCCAGAACCCTGGGATCATGACCTGAGCTGAAGGCAGACGCTTAACGACTGAGTCACCCAGGCGCCCCGTCAAACTATTTTTAGAATCTGGGAGAAATGCATTGTTTATATAAGTCCAAAATTGTAACTCTTGGGGAGAGAAATAACTGGGCAGTGAACCAGAGTGCATATGTGTTGGCTTGAGGTAATCAGGGAGAGAAGAATGGCAGAGCCATGTTCCATCCTAGGTTGAGTTCCCAGAAGTAAGGATGAGGGCAAGATAGACAAAATTAATTTCTTGGGATCATGTCTTTGTGGCACGTAGAAGACTCAAGTAGTGGGGATGGGAAAAGATTCTATATCAGAAATTCCTGGGGCTCCTTGGTGGCTCAGTCAGTTAAGCATCTGCCTTCTGCTCATGTCATGATCCCAGGGTCCTGGTATTGAGCTCCAGGTGGGGCTCCCTGCTCAGCGGGAAGCCTGCTTCTCCCTCTGCCTGCTGCTTTGCCTACTTGTGATCGCTCTTTCTCTCTGTCAAAAATAAATAAATAAAATATTAAAAAAAAAAAGATGCCTGGTGTACACTGGGAGATTGGGTTGGGAGCTTTGTACTTTCAGTGTGTGTTCTGGCTATGTATTTGAAAGAGATTTATAACATTTTGGTTAAGTATATCCTTTTTCTTTTTCTTTCTTTTTTTTGACTGAATGAAGAAGGAACCAAAAAACTCCCTGGGCATATCTTCAGGTGGAAATGATTGAGATTTCAGATTTTTGTCCCCACAGACTGAATGAAATAATATGGTTATTACTGAAGTACTTTGGTATACTTATATATGCCTTATATAGTTAACCCTTGAACAGTATGAGGGTTAGGGGCACCAACCCTCTGCACAGTTGAAAATCTGCATATAACTTCTGACTCCCCAAAAACTTAACTGCTAATAGCCTATTGTTGACCAGAAGCCTTACTGATAACATAAATGGTTGATTAACACATATTTTGTATGTATTATATGATATATTCTTACAATAAAGTAAGCTAGAGAAAGTAAAACGTTACTACGGAAATCATAAGGCAGAGAAGATACATTTAAAGCACTGCACTGTATTTATTGAAATAAATTTGCACGTAAGCAGACTGGCACAGTTCAAACCCATGTTGTTCAAGGGTCAACTGTATATAGTAAGTACTCAGTTGATTTTTTAACTTTTATTATTAACACATAGGACAAATAATACATATCCAACTGAATTATTGGCATTACGGTGGAAGAAAGCAGGATACTCGGACAGAAGCAATAATAATAATACATATAATTGAGAGCATCATTTCTGAGTGTAAAAAAAGTACTTGCCTGTTCACATAAAAAAGGCAACCCATGAACCAGGCAAAATTAAGTAAAAGAATTCCCAAATTAGAAACATCTGGTCAAATATTTGCATTACAAAGACAGGCTTCCTTTTACTTGTTTTCCTTTTTATTTTTTCAAGACCTCTAAGTGAATTGAAAGTTAATAGTTTATATTCAGGCTTTATTAGTGTAAGGCTTAGTTTATTTTCTCTTTCTATACCTCTGGTACTTATTTTTTTCTTCCATTTCTGGCACAGTCAATATGTGCCAGACATTCTGGCTGTTCTAATATATTTGCACTTAAGTTTAGGTTTTTCCTCAGTAATTACAGGTAATGACCAAAATTAACATGGCTTACTGACTAAAATAGTAATAAAATATTTTGGGATTTTTCCCATCTTTTCCTGCCCACTTGAACATTATTTTCTCTTCATAACTACCCTTTCTACCTGAAGTATTCTATTCCCTTATCAGAAGTTATGCAAAAAATGGCAATAGCCTGCGTCATCAGGAGAGATTATATATTAATGGAGAAAATTATTCTTTTTAAGATTTATTTATTTATTTTTTAAAGATTTTATTTATTTACTTGAGAGAGAGTGAGAGAGAGAGCATGAGCAGGGCGAGGGGCAGAGGGAGAAGCAGACTCCCTACTGAGCAAGGAGCTTGATGTGGGGCTCCATTCCAGGACCCTGGGATCATACCTGAGCTGAAGGCAGATGCTTAACCAACTGAGTCACCCAGGTGTTCCTCTTTTTGAGATTTAAGCATTATGTGATAAAGGGAAGAACTTCAGCCAGTGTCATGAAAAAAAGGATGTCTCACCATTTCAGTTTTCTAAATATAATTAATGAAGTTTGCCATCTCCTAGAACGGGAGAAGTGGAAGGAGATTGGAGAATAATTAGTGTCATACTAGCGAAAGAATGCTGGGTGTGTGCACTTCGTTTCCTTCCTTCTGGCTGGGGATTCCATCTCATTTTATGTGCCCTCTAGGTTATATTATGAGACCAAAAAAAATGTTAATAATTGATCTAAGTACATCAAGTATAAATCTGTGGAAAATAGTGTTTTCGTTCGAAGTTTGAATCTGGACATTATGTATTTTTGCCCATAGGTGTTTCATGCAATCGACTTGGTCAGCATTCCTGTCTCCGTTGTAAGGTATACTTGTTTGCTATTTTTAGATTTGGTTTTTAATCCCAGTACTCCTCCACCTTGGATTATTTATAGCTATTATTAATCTATAAGGGTCTTTAAACATTATGTAGTTTACTTCTTTTATTTTGGAGATTGTGAAATTGAATTGAGAAAGCTGAATGACTTTCCAAAGGTCATCCAGTTGGCTTATCTTAGAGTCGACACTAATGCACATGTCTCCTGAATCTTCGCTCAGTGTTTTTACACATTACGTTTATGGAGAATATTCTGACCAAAATGTTGAGAGTATATTTTAATTAATATCACAGTTCACTTGCTTAGGAGAGTTTGAGTAAAGTGAAGATTTCCATAATGTTCTATTTCCTTAGATCTTGTCTCCAGCATTTCTGTTTGTCAAAAATCATTAAACAGGTGCAGTGAATTCACTTCCTATCAGAAACATTTCTCCGGTTCTTCTGGTCCTAACCCTGTCTCTTGTTTCTCTCTCAAATCTGCCCCAATTTGGCCAAATGGCTTTCAGGTGTTGTCTGTGCTGTTTCCTCTGCCTTAGATCTCTCTTCCCATTTTGCTTATCCTACTGTACCCTTGTTCTCCTTCAGATCTCAGCCAACACATCATGTTTTCCAGTAAACCTTTCCTGAATCCCATATCCTGTTTAGTGCCCCTCCGCTGCACTTCCCTTTCATTGCAGAGTGTTTCACAATTATCTTTCCACTTGTCTTGTGTCCCCAGTTAGGTTATGTATCTGTGAGGGTGGATAGGCTATTCACCATTATGTCATCAGGGGCTTTGTGAATGCTCATATATTTATGAATGAATCAGTGTGCCTACACTGTTCATATCCTATGTATAGTTTCTGCTTTATGTTAGGTCATAGTTCAAAGAGTTCTGGCAAAGACCATTTCCCTTAAGAAATTTAAATCAGGAGTGTGACCAGTCCCAACAAAAGTCTTAATCTCTACCCTAACAAAACTGCCTTTAAATCTCCAGGAAATATTTAGTGATAATTTTGTATATTTTTTTGAATTATTTATTTACTTGCTTATTTTTACTTCTCCTATGTAGGCTTGTTTCTGTGATGATCATACAAGGAGCAAAGTGTTTAAGCAAGAAAAAGGAAAACAGCCTCCCTGCCCCAAATGTGGACATGAAACTCAGGAAACTAAGGATCTCAGCATGTCAAGTAAGGCTCTTCTTAAAATACCAATGGAGTGATTTTGCTTTCTTGCTTAGATAAGATTTATCTCTTTTTTTTCTCTTTCTATTTTTGTTTTTGCCTCTTCTTTGTATTTGAAAAGATGAATGTGTTCTCTTAAGCAAATGGAATTTTACAGCCTTGGAAAATTTGTGGGTGAAGTTTCTCAATTTAACTTAAAAAATACACCATCATTCACTTTGATATTTGGCATTTGACTCAGTTAATGACATAGTGAATACTGAAATTTAAGACCAAAAAGTGATTTTTCTGCCTTTGCTGAAGCTTTCCTTGTTAAATAATTGAGTAGCTATAAATCTTTAATATTCGAGTGCTGGTAATCTTCAGTGCTTGGAAGTTGGAATTCATTCTGAAGCTTTTTGTAGTTGTGTGGTATTTGAGCAGCTATGCTTATTATGTAATAGATCACTACTATAGGAAATTGTTTTGTGGTTTTTACATAACTTTTTTGTGAAGGAGTAAGACTACTACAGACATGCTTATAGTAATGCAGCTTACAATTTTGTTAAAGAGAATTTGACTCTTTACCAAACGTAGCAGAATGGAACCATAATTCTAAATGACCCTGACAATACTTTTGTTTAATCAAAGAAGTAGTTGTACAATGAGGTGAGACTGATGATTTTGCTGATTTTTTGCACTAAACCGTATTGCCACTTAGGCAGAAGAAATGAAGGGCTTTGTCTTATCGGACACCAGAATTACAGAGTAGTTCTCTTAAGAAAAATGTGTAGTGACATGAATTCAACAGTTCTGTGATTTGAAAATAAAATTTTAATCTGTCAAATGAAGAGCATTTTAGTTTTTAACATGCCTTATTTGAATTCTGTTTGGAGAGTGCTATTGTTCTTCTTTTTTTTTTTTTTAAGATTTTATTTATTTATTTGACAGAGAGAGACACAGTGAGAGAGGGAACACAAGCAGGGGGAGTGGGAGAGGGAGAAGCAGGCTTCCGCTGAGCAGGGAGCCCGATGTGGGACTCGATCCCAGGACCCTGGGATCACGACCCGAGCCGAAGGCAGACGCTTAACAGCTGAGCCACCCAGGCGCCCCCTTATTTTGTTTTCCAACTTTTTCTAGATTTAGTGAAATGACACTGTTGTCTTTATTATTTGTTATATATGGTATGTGTATAGACTCTGAGTAGGATAGAACCGATTGTTGTTACTGAGGTCTCCTTTCTTTCTAGTTAAGTATTAAGTGAGGAAATTAGGAAAATGGGAGTAAGAAGCAGCCAGTCAAGTTCATGTAATTTTGTATATTGTAGAGAAAAGTGAAGATGTAAAGAATCGGAACAAAGTGCCATGTACATGTCTGTCTTTTGCAGCACGCTCCCTGAAATTTGGCAGGCAGACTGGGGGTGAAGAGGGAGATGGAGCTTCTGGCTATGACGCCTACTGGAAGAACCTTTCTTCTGATAAGTGTGGTGATAGCAGCTACCATGATGAAGAGGAAGATGAAGATGAAGCAGAGGATGATGAAGAGGAAGAAGATGAAGTTGGAAAGGATTCAGATGCTGAGTCATCCGATTTATTTACCAATTTGAATTTAGGAAGGACCTATGCCAGCGGCTATGCCCACTATGAGGAACAAGACAACTAGGAGAGCGGCTTGCCCCTGCGGGACCATGTCTGAGAGGAGCCGGAATATGTGTGCCTGATGAATTGGGTGTGGGTGTTCAGAAGTACTGTCACTTAGCCTTGTGCAAAAGACTAGTCACATTCACGGGGGCAAGGAGTAGGGCATGGCATTTTTATAGGAACTGATAATCAGGCTTATAGCATAAGAAAAATGAGTTCCACATGTAAGATGTGTATTGATCCAAGCAATTGAAGCATCGTGGATTGGAGTTTTACTGATTTCAGTAATCAGTAGGTTATGCCAATTAGATACATACACAGGATAAAAGAATAGGATGATAATATATTTGATTGAAATTAAATTGCTGTTTTTATTAAAAAACTGCTTATATTCATTCTGATTTTGTAAGATGGTAATGGGTAAAACGAATTATTGTATTTTTCCTTGTAGGTCCACAGGATGAGAGTCAGATGTTAAATGCTGAATTTTCATTAAATATTCATGTTATCTTAAGTAGTCACGATATGTATGTTTTAGCAATTACTCATTGATTTTTTTTCTTCACAGTGTGTGCCCTGAACAGCACCTGTTATGAATGCCTAAATGTATAGACAAAGGTGACCACGTAGCTCGTTTTCAGAGACACGGAGACAGTATTATTATACAGATGCATTATGCATTTGTCTTTGAATAAATCTAGTATTTCACTTACGTACTTTTGATATTGAATTTCTTGTTCTTAACTTTTTAAACTTACTTTGGAAAGCATTTCCAATATTTTTTTATAAACTGCTTCATTTTTCATCTACTACGCAAAATAGGTAGCAGAGATTAGTGGTGTGGTAGATGCAGACTTTTGCGGCTAGAGTCCATCACTCATGGTAGGTGGAGAACAGGAAGTTGTGGGCGCAGGTTCCCGTTGTACACCTTACCCTGGCGATGGATTGGGATGGTGTGCTAGAGAGGAATGTGTTAGTGCCCCGGCTGGCATTTGAGAAGGATGGAGAAAATTGTAGCTGTGAGGATAAAAGGGTTGGATGGCTATTGCTAGGCCATTCTTACTCTATAGAAACATAATGAACAGCTGAGGGCAATAATGGGCCGTGGGAAGCCAGGTGTGAAAGCCAGAGGGCCTCTGGATGCACGGGAACTAGTTTTCATCTCTTGCAGCAGGATGGCTGAGAAAGCTGAGGCCCAAGCACAGGACTTAATAGTCTGTATGGATAGACTTCAAGACAGTTGCCAATCAAGGCAGGTCTGTTACGTAGCGGTCAGGGCACTTGTTGAGAAAACCCAGGACCCTGACAAGTGAGGTGGAGGCATCTGAATGGATGCTGCCGAAGATGTTTACTCCACAGACTCCTGAACTTTCTGGGCCTGCAGTCGCAGCCCACCCCTCTCTGGTAAGGGCAGACACTCCTGCCCTGCCTCCAAGCTGGGTGACAATGCAGAGCTCTCTCCCCAGGCAACAAGTCCCCCCTTTAGGACTTGTCCTATCTCCAGGCTACTAGGTTTTGAATTAGGATTAAATAGCTATAATTTGGGTTAAGGAAAACTCAGCGGGAGAGGTGCTGGGCCTGCAGAGAAGACCAGAGTCTACCCCAAGGAGCTGCAAGAATTGGCCAGCGTGGACTGGGAGGAGCTGGAGGAGTACATGAGGCCAGAATCAGGGTGAAGATCAAGAGAGTCCGATCATAAACTAGGGGAGAACTTAATAGCACCCACATTGGGTCCTTGGGTTGCAGGATAAGAGCTATCCTAAATTAATAGGATTTAACACCCTCGTTGAGATCCTGGGAGTTGGTATGAACTCACTCTACCAGGATGGCTCCTAGAAGCATGGAAAAAGCAATGACTGATTCTGAGCAAAAGCAAAGTTGAAATGCAAGCATATTACTGTGGCAGAGTGTGGAGGAAAGGATTAAAAGTTGAAGGAAGTGGATATGCTGGAATGGATAGATGGGCTCCAACATACCAAAGTGGGTGTAGTTACCACGACAACAAAATGTCACTGTGAGCAACAGATGAATGCATCCTTGCTTTATGAGGCAGGTCAAACCAGCTGTTCTAGAAAGACCAGTGGTTCATTCTCCGTGGAATAGACACACATTCTGGGAATGGGTTTGCCCTTCCTTCTGCAGGGCCTCATCCAACATCATCAGTACCTGAGAGCTTATGGAGTGTTCAGTTTACTGAGATGAGACACCACCTAACATGATGTCAGGTCGGGGGATCATCTTTCAAGCAAAGGAGGGGTAGGAATAGGCCTGTAACCATGGGACCAAGGGTATCACATACTCTGCCACCTAGAAACTTCTTCCCTGGGGATATGTTGTCATGGTGTGCTGAAGACACACTGAGCCAGCAGCTCAGAGGCAATACTCTGCAAGGACTTTATATCATCCTTCAAGTTACAGATACTCACTGAATCAAAGGTACTTCTATTCCACTGTGTTCCCAATAGACGATCCATGCGTGATGGGTTTGGATAGTATACCATTTTTGGCCTTTTATGTCCAGAGACCAAGAGGTGAGAAGAGATCTACTTGGGCAGAGATAAGTGACTTTTCATCAGGAGGATGTAGGGCTGTTTTTACATAATGGTGACAGGAATATGAGTGGAATTGGGTTTTCTAGGTGTTCCTTTGCCCACTTGTGACCATAACCACCCCAGCCTATGAAGGGCCTGATGACTAGATCCCTGGGGGGATGGGGGTCTGGGTTAAGCCACTGAGACAAGCAGAGGTAATAGTAGGCAGGCAGCCCGTAGGGTTTGTTCCGCTGCACAGCTGCTTTGGCTGGATCAAGCCCTCCCCAGAGCAAAGCACGCATCTGTTGCCTGAGCAACCGGTTTGGCTATTTTGGCTCAATCTGGCCCAACTATGACAAAGAGCTATTAAGCTAGTATTTCTGTACAGAATCTAGGAGCTGACACTTAACATGGGGCAAATACATTTTTCTCCTCTTCGTTTTGATCACAGCTTGGCAAACTCTTTGCTGGGATATTGTAACCATGCGTGTGAGGGCGACCTTTATGAGTCACCTACAAGCTTCTGCTCATGCAGAATGTATTACTCCAGTTCAGAACGCGAGTAGCCCATATGGCATGCACACCTGTGCTTTACAGGATGCTCCTGGTTACTTATTTTCCTAATGGGGACAACTCAAAGGATGAAACAATATATTAAATCCTTAATCATATTTTATGGAATCAGTAAATTAGACATATTGAAGCATTTTAAAATAAGGAATCAGAGTTAAAACACAGAGTGTTTCTGATAATCTTTGTGGGAAGGCAAAATAGTATGCTAACTGCAATATGCTAATTTTCCTGAATTGCATTGAGAAGCCGAGCCACAAGTCTGTCCACACTGAATTCTTTCTCCTCCACTCAGGACATCTGCGGGGTTTCTTCTGGGTCTCCTTCCCTGTGCAGTGACTTCATTCCTCGGTGCCCTGTGTCTTAAAAACTACTATTTCACGTATTTTATCCTCCCTGCCACCCCCCCCCCCTTTTTTTTCCAGGTGAGAGTAAGTCTGGTTTCTGTTACTCCAGTTGGAAAACTAATTCTGCAGAGCTGTTTCTTCTTTGACGTATTATTTTCCATCCCTGTTTAGAAGGATTCTTAATATTCTTAGTATTTTTAATCTGCCAAGGAAAGAAGGGATGACCAAAATCTAGTTGTAGTAGTGTATCTATTCCTAACTCTCTTGACTTAGTTATATTACTAATCTTGCCTTAAAAAAATCTTGTCAGTGGTCTTCCATCTGTAAAATAAGAATAATTCTTACTACTAACTTTACATTTAGGAGGTATCAGTTATAAAAATTACATTCATTGCAGGTTTAACGTAAGACCATGTTTTTGTCAGGAGAAATGGTGGCAATGAGTGATCTTTGTTGTTTTTTTTCCTCAGAGATCATTTTAATGTGAAAAACTCTGACAGCAGAGATTTTACCTTCACAAATAGTTTAACATAAGTCCTCCAGCATCTTTCCCTTATACATAAGGGAAAATATTTTGGCCTCATCTAGTAAAAACAGACTATGTGGTTAAATGACCGGTATGCAGTCAGGTCCCCGGTTGTAATTTGAGTTGATTCTTGAACACAGGCTTCACACAATGTGACCAATGATCCTACTCCCAAGGATCCCGCTTCATACTACCCTTATCTTAAAGCCAGAGTTCCTGATCTCTGATTTTGAATTAAAAAAAAAAAAGATTGTTAACCTAAATTAAGTTTTAATAAACAGAACTAATAACAGAAACATCCCTAATTAGATTCTGGAGAGGAAGCAAGAAGCCACCTAGAGCCAAAGAGAACAAAAATTATCCCTTCAGGACTTTATTTTGGGCTTTCACACACATGTGAACACGTGGAACCAGATACAAATTTATAAGGTAGATAAATATGTAATAATTAGCAATTAGATCAAGTTACATGTACAGTCTTCCATATTAATAATTATACTATTTTTTAGGAAATACAATTATCAAGTCATTGTCAGATCTCTCAATTTCCTGGAGACAATGCTTCCGGTGAAAATTTCAAAGAACATTTTTCTACAACGTAGCTCCATCATTGGAGTATCATCATACCAAAACAATTGATGGGATTCTCTTTTACCCAAGGCTTTAAATGTGAGTTTATTCCCTATCCACCCATACTCACACACACATTACCAAGAAATGTTTACCTAAGGTTTCCAAGTATCGCAGTGGGCATTTATACTTGCAGATCTAGTTCAAGATCTGAATACCCTGAACTTAGTTGTTAAGAGCTATGTATGTTGTTAAGGCTAACACTAGGAAACTGTGTTTAGAATCTGTCAATTACCAAGATCCCCCTAAATAATTTTTTACTATGAGCCTGATTTTCTTAAATAAAGCATATAGAGTAATTATCCATCACAAAACTATTAGAAAATATCTGAAATGCCATTAGATTTGATGGGGCCATTCAGTCAAGAAAATATAAAAACCGTAAGATAAGCTAGCTGTCTTAAAATTACACTCAAAAAAAAAAAAAAAGACAACTACACTGGGAGTTGTTTCGTAAATTTCATCATCTTCAAATGCTTTTGTGGTTTATGGTGATGTGTTACATATTAGTTCCTTGCAGCCTTTTTCATTTTGATCTTCGTTTGGATAACTGGGTTTTCAGGGGTGTGGATGATGGTTGTATAATTCTATTGCTATTTTCTATTTCTATTGCTATTTTATAGCAATACAACGCCTCAAAAAGAAAAAGTAGAGGATGGGGCGCTTGGGTGGCTCAGGCGGTTCAGCGTCTGCCTTCGGCTCAGGTCATGATCCCAGGGTCCTGGGATCAAGCCCTGCATTGGGCTCCCTGCTCCGCGGGAAGCCTGCTTCTCCCTCTCCCTCTACTCTTCCCCCCTGCTCGTGATCTCTCTCTCTCTCTCAAATAAATAAAATCTTAAAAAAAAAAAAAGAAAGAAAAAGCAGAGGGTGGAAAGCAGGAAGTCCTCCACAACATTAGCACATCTTCCGCAAGCGTTTACATTCATGAAACTTAAAACTGACTCATGGAATGCTCTACTCTTTGGAATTCTGTACCAGGCCACGATACAAAGAAATGTTAAAGCGTTGCTATTGGCAGTCAGCATGGCTGTTATATTTGGTTTCTGGAGTTCTTTATTCAGTACTGCCAAGAGCTTTTTGTAGACTAAGGACTAAGTCATTAATGAAATCTTAGGAACTCGTTCTAAACATTGGAGAAGTAAGATTTCATTACTTAAGAATTTCCCTGGGCTGATAATGTGAGAATCACACTTGAGTGAATATAAGACAGTGTGCAGAGAGAGAAGAAATGCTCTGTGACTGGTTTTCATATTTGAGACGCGCACAGCCCTGAGAATGTAATTGTGGACTCCCACGAGTCCATGGATCTACAAGTTGGAGGACATAGCTCTTTTTGTCCAAAACCTATGAGCTAAGCACAGATATAAAAGACAGTAAAAATAGCAACAGACTCTTTAAATAGCTCATGCAACTGTACAGAGAAAAATAGTTTTACATAGTTAATGCCAGAAATGACTACCATATAGTAGAATCAAAATTATAATTATGCTGAGTGCACACACACATGTTGCTATTTGAAAATGTGAGATTTACATGTTACCCGTGTAGTGTAATAACTTTGTAAGTTCATATATTACATATTATACAAAGTTAGTATAAAGGGTTCTTTGTTTACTTGATTCTAATCTTTGATATCAAGTTTTTCTTCACCTCTGGGAGAAGAAAAGTGTTTTAGAAACACAGGGAAAGCAGGGTTCACATAGTCTGTATAGTTTTGGCCTTTAAGGATGTGGTGTAACTGTCATCTAAGCCCGTGGGTGCACAATGTACTGGATGAGCTCATAGAATAATACTGCTTTGGTGATGGGATCTGTATTTTTAAAAAGAAATGTTGTACTTAATGCCGCTAGACAATCACTAAAAAATAGTGTTATTGAAGCTTTATTGTCCTGGAAACTCTTTTTGTTGGATAAGAGAAAAGTTTAAAGAAAAGATTCTTTTTTCCTCTAGAATTTCAGTCTAGTATGCTGCCCAGGCCTCTCAACCCAGCTTTTAACTTGAGTCTAAAGAAAACGTTTGATCTTCTTTGTCTTTCAACTTGACAAAATGTCCTTCTTTGAAATCCCCGTTTTGTTTTATGTGTGCTTGTCAGTGTGTTTTAGAAATGAAAAGCTCTTGGGGGTAAGGTACGAATCTTTTTTGTTTAACCTTTGAACGTCCTCCTAAGTGCCTACTCCACTAGGTTGGCATTTCAAAAATATTGCTCATTAAAATGCTCATTCTTCCTACAGTGGTTTGGAAGTGATAGTAAATAGTAGGTGTTGGATTTAGCCTCTTCACTTAGAGGCATTTAAAAACAAAAACATTTCATTCCCTTCAACAAATATTCTTGAGGCCCTTCTGCATGGCAATAATTAATGTGCTTTGAAAGATGAACTCACATATCCTATAATATAATCAAGTTGTGTGGTTGATACATAAGAAACATAAAAAGTGATTCATGGATTAAAAAAAAATTATTCTCTTGCTGGGACAAGGAAACCTAACTTGTTGCCAAATGATGTTACTCGGTGAAATGACCAAGCCATACCAGATTCTAGCCTTATAATAGCTACCCCTCATTGAATGAAACAAATATACAGAGAAAAAAAGCAAAGTTATACCTTATTAGTCAGGTGGGGATTTTGCTTTGATTCTGTGCAGAACCCTAGTGACCTAGGCTGAACCCCATGAAAAATTCTTTCCTAAGCACTACTGGCCTGAGATGCCCACTCAGTGTCTCATTTCCATGAAAGTAGGGTGTGTGGACAGGGCGGGGCGGGTGAAGAAAAGTCAAAATAGGACCAAATGGTCATAATAGAGAACAATAAAGGAAAGAAATATCGTTTATTAAAATGTGTCCCATGAGTCTACATGGAATAACAAGGATATCCCGGTCCTTGTTGTAAATGATCTTCTCCAACTAAAGGATTAACTTTTAGTAGGAAGCCTCTGATGTTGCCTTCATTTTTTGGAAATAAAGTAGAAGTATGACTGTTCTGATTTTAGATCAAACAACTCGTCCATCGGCTTTCTGCCTTGGCAGGAAACCTATTCCAGCTGAAAACTCACCATTTGAAGGAATGTATTAGCTGCTAAGAGAGCCATTAATAAGTAAGGATATAATCATGTGTAGTTTAAGTAAATGCATTTGCATAACACTTTAGACTACCTCTTGAATAATACTGCATTCAATGATAAAATCAGAGATTTTTTTTTTCTCCCTGGCATTTGTCATTTACTCACTTTTCATTTAAAAAAAAGGCACTTATTTTGGCTGTTCTTCCGAGAATTTCTGACTCCTCAGCTTGCTGATGTCTTTTAATGCCAGAATGCAACACTGCCGATGACCTTCATTTATATTTCAACCATGAGCTAAATCTAGAAATAGACATCAGAGCACACTGCTGTGTTAGCAGACTCCATCATAGAGACATCATTTTAAGGATAACTGAAGAGTTGTTCTTAAGGCTATGGGAAAATAAGGAAAACTAACATGACTGCGGCAGGCAGTGAGAAAGACCCGCTACCCACGAGAAGAGGAAGAACTGGATCCCCCAGGGCTCCCTGGTCCAGTAAGGGGGCTGCTGGGGGAACCTTAAAGCCTATGGCAGAAAATAGTTGGTGGAGTGGCAGCCACACACGCAGCTTTTAGCAGTGGGAGCAAATACTCCAAAGAGAATATTAGAGTCTGTGCTGTCACCCCCCTCATCCCTTCTTCTTAATGCCGGTCTGGCGTTTACCCTTCCCTTGTGCCCAATTCTCAGAGACTCCTTTGAATGAGTGTACCAGTGATCACCAACGCTGCCCCCAAGGACCAGCTCTCTGTTTGTGTCCTTAGCCTATCTTCAGTATTTTACACTGATGGCTACTGTCATTTTCTTCAAACATTTGTCCTTTGGTTTCCACCATATCACACTCCTCCAGTTTACCTCTTGCCTCCCTGACCATCCCTTCCCCATTCCCCATTCCTGGCCATTGCTCCCCAGTGAGAAGATCAAAAGAAAAAGTATTGAAAATTTATTTTAGCAACTGAAAACTACACATTTCAAGGGATATAGATGAACTAGCTAAATATATGCTTACTTGTTAATTTGATTGCCCGTATTAACAATCACACATTACTAGCATAATATATGAATGGAGAGATACTAATTTTTCCATTCTCACATTTCAGGAAACAATTCTATGCAAAATCTTCACTTGTGTCCTTCAATGTCGGTCTCTGTTTTCAGTAGAGCCGTTCAAGTCCTTGCATATAGTTTCCCTGAATACAACCATTTAAGATTTAGCCCTTTTGGAATTTTGCATGATACTATCACTGGAAGTGTTATTATCCCACTGGGGACATTGGTACAACATTATTTGCACAACATCAGCACAGCAATTTCTTCATTTGTCTTGTAGATGCCTAGTCATGATCTCCACAATGTAATCACTATCATTCTTTAAATAATTGCAATAGGTTTGCCTATAAGGATATCTAACACTTGTAATTGTGAGATCCTACCTTCTGTAATAATTACATCTGCATTTTATTTCTAAGGCCTGCATTTTATGCAAGGTGGCTTCCATCAGCACATAAAACTAGAATTAATTGAAGTCCTTTGTGCCTGGACATAAGATCAATTTTCCTAAATATTACTTTGATTTTCAAGTAGAGTTATCTGCTAATCTGAGTTTTTGGTGTCCTTGAGATTTGTTAGTTGTCATTTTGCCAGAAATTGTGTTGATTTCTGGCTTAAAAATATAATATTTAATATGTTGCATTATCATATTATAATGCCTTTTGTTCCTTAAAGTTCAGCTTTTAAATCTCTTCATTCTATTTATAAATATAGCAAATGTTAACAATTTCTTTTAAGGAGTTTTTGAAAAATGTTTGTTTCTGTTTATAAGCTTAATAGTTAATAAAACATCTTCAAATATTTTAAACAGCCTTTATAAATTTAATCTATTTAATTTCATTTTGTACTACTTTAATTACCTGGCTTTAAAAGACAAACATTCCCAAGCACTAAAAAAATTGCATAAATCTAACAAAACAAATTTATACATATGATGAAACTCAAGTTTCAAATGTTCTAATACTATAATGTAGTAAAATGCAAACTCCAAATCCCAAAATATAAATCACTCAGTTAATGGATTTTAAGTTGTCAACTCAAATAGCTCAAATTTTCGTAATCATTACAACCACATTATATCACCACATATGCAGTTGTTTTTTTTTAAGAATTATTTATTTATCCTACAGAGAGAAAGAGAGAGAGAGAGAGAGCGCACACATGAGCAGAGGGGGAGGGGCAGAGGGAGAAGCAGACTCCCCGAGGAGCAGGGAGCCCACTGAGAGGCTCGATCCCAGGACCCTGGATCATGACCTGAGCTGAAGGCAGACGCTTAACTGACTGAGCCACCCAGGTGCCCTTCAGTGCATATTTTTAAAAGAATAAACATTCAGAATATATCCAGGTCTCAAGATGTCTATCGACAACCTCTGTTGGGTATCCCTTAGGTACTTCATCATTTAATCCCATAACTGCTTTCTCCTGTGGCCCCTGTGATAAAGACCATCAATCACCTGTCAATGCAATTTTTTTTTGATGCCCTCATAGATTAGGGGGCCCAGAAAAGATTATTCAGAGGCTACATTTTCTTAATACTTTATTTTTGATCTAGTCTACACATTTAATTATTATATTTATTAATATGGCAATTTTAACCACTTACATTTATTTTAACCATTTACTTACATTTCTTTAAGTATTCCAAACTACATTTAAATATCTATATTAAATTTCTTTTAAACGTACTTCATCTGACTCACTAACAAACAAAACCTTCCCAGGTACTTAATCAATTCTTGTAAGTCTACAAAATAAAACTTACACATAAGCTTAATTAAGATTCCATATTCTTGGGGCACCGGGGTGGCTCAGTCGGTTAAGCGTCTGCTTTCGGCTCAGGTCATGATCCCAGGGTCCTGGGATTGAGCCTGCATTGGGTAGCCTGCTTTTCCCTCTCCCTCTGCTGCTCCTCCTGCTTCTGCTCTCTTTCTTTGTCAAATAAATAAATAAAATCTTAAAGAAAAAAAAAAGATTCCACATTCTTGTAAACATTCCAGTATTATTTATGAAACTAGTAAAATTGTAATGTAAAACCCCAAATCTACATCAACTATCATTTACACATTTTTATTAGACTTACAAAATTAATCAAAGAAGAAAAATTCCCTTAAACCTGAAATATCTAATATGCACTGATGTTTTCCTTCACCCCAAAATGTTAATATTACATGTAGATTTTATTTACTTCATAATTTTGATACTTAAGTCAATTCTTCCCAGGGTTGAGAATATAATTATGTAATGTCATACAGTTTTGAGATTTCCACCCCAAGCGATTTTCAGGGTTCACTTCTTAGCCGGCTGAGGTTGCATACCAATAAGCAGTCTGGGCTGGAAGTGAGGTCTGACACTGCAAATGTGCAAGGTGAACTTTTGGTTTTTTATGCCACCACCTGTCAGTCCAAGCCTTCGAGGGGTGATGTTAATGCCTTCCAGATGGGGCAGGCTTGACGTCTCTTCCTTGGACTCACTTACACATTACGTAGTTCTCACATGTGATGAATTTGCAACCCCCTCACAACATTTGCAGCTCATTTTCCTTTCTGAATAAATCGGATTGTTTCTTTCTTTGCCTTCTAAAGTATTTAATTGTCATCTGATTGGATCCTGCGTCTGTTTTAAATATTTTTTTTTCTCGCTCTCCTTCTACAATTTCAAGGTCACGTTAATATCACCCCAAGGTAGAAACATGAAAATAAGCCTACCTTTTCATCCACCTTCCCCATATCACCTCTCTTGATTTTATCATTGGTCTCAAATTTATTCCCTCCTTCTCATTCTCACTGCCATTGCCTTAGTTCAGGTTGTGATTTTTTTTTCCTCACTTGGACTCTTGTTCTTCTCCACAATATTCAGTCCCACTTAGCATTCTACACATTTATCGAAGTGATTTTTCTTAAATGCAAATCTGCTCATATCATATGCTTAAAATCTTTTCATAGTTGTAGGTAACCTTCAGGATGAAGTTTAAACTTCTTAGCATGGCATTTTCATCTATCCATTTATTTTCCACCCATTCTCTATCCATCAAACTGATAGTTCCTACTTGCTGCTGGGTGTTCCATTTTCTCTCTCCTATTTCTATCTGTAAAACCTTGTTTATCCTTAAATTTTTTCATTCCCCTACTCTCCCTACCATCCTATCTTCGGGTAGATTGACCTATGTCCAATTCCTCAAATATGCTACGATCTCTCATATCTTGGTTTTCCTCCAGAAGTTCCTTCTGTCCAGAATTCCTCTCCTTCCGTCCAGAATTCCTCTCCTTCCTCAGCCACTGCACTACATTGGACTCATTTCTCAAAGTTTAACTCAAGCAACACTTTCTCTAAGATGTCTTCCATGACTTGATTCCTTATTTGGAATTAGTTACAATTTTTCTAAGCTTCCATGTACCCTTATGCATATACATATATATTAGCATTAATTACAGTGTTGTAATTCATGATTTTGTTGTCTCTTCAAATTCACTGAGTTTTTATCTCTACATCTCTAGTGCATAGAACAAATTAGGCATTCTAAAAACTTTTAAAATAGGTGAATAAATAAATAAATAAGTGAGTGAGAGAATAAAAGATGCCCATCTTTCAAGTTGATTATGTTTGGTCACCAAGCCTCTTCCAGGGATTATTTTTAACTGTTGCTTGACAGTTCAAAAAGTTCATCTTCAGCTACGGTGTCAAGTTGGGTCTTAATCTCTCATTTGAACAAGCAATGTATAGTCTGCAAAATCCTGAGGGAAAACTTGTATTTCTTTTCTTTCTTTCTTTCTTTTTTTTTTTAAGATTGATTGATTGATTGATTGATTGATTGATTGATTTGACAGCGAGAGAGGGAACACAAGCAGGGGGAGTGGGAGAGGGAGAAGCAGGCTCCCTGCCAAGTAGGGAGCCAGATGCCGGGCTGGAGTCCGATGCAGGGCTTGATCCCAGGAACCCGGGATCATGAGCTGAGCCGAAGGCAGACGCTTAACGACTGAGCCACCCAGGCACACCCCTCTTTTTTTTTTTTAAGACTTTAAGTAATCTCTACACCCAATGTGGGGCTGGAACTCACAACCCTGAGATCAAGAGTCACACGCTCCACCGACGGAAGCAGCCAGGCACCCGAAAACTTGTATTTCTTGAGAGCATTTAACACAAGGACCAAAGGTAGGAGCTACTTTCTTCTTTATCATTCATATGCATTCAAAAGGCCTTAAAAAGAAACTTTAAAAAAACACAACATGGATTCAGAAAACCACAAAAATCAAATATGTGGATTGATGGATTATTGTAAACCAAACAACCACGTCAAGAAGTACAATTTTTCTAGTCACCCCCGAAAACCCTTCCATGTATTCCATCCTAATCACAATTTGCTCCCACCCGCAAAAGTAGGTTAATCATTTAGGTAATCACTTATGTTTTAAGAAGTAATTTTATTATCCCAGCATGCATACCTAGATACTGTATTTTAGCTTTGGTCATTTTTTTTTAACTTTGTTATATCTTTTAAACGTCTTTTCATCTCTAGGCTCCTCTTCTACCCTTTTTATTTGCTGGTAACTTATCTGTTGAAGAAGTAAGGCCATGTGACATGTAGAGTTTCATACCATCTGGATTTTTCTGATTTCATATTCTTGGTGAGGCTCTGTGTATTTTTGTGTCTTTGATGTTTCCTGAAATTGGCAGCTGGATCCAAAGGCTTGATCAGACTCATATTTGATCTCTTTGGCAAGACTGTAAGTGGCTTTATGTTCTCTCACCAAGAAACACATATTTTTGGTGGCCTTTCTTTTGGACATGTCAGCAACGATTGATACACATGGCCTAGATCCATTAATTCATTAGATGTTGCAATTCTTTTTTTTTCTTTTTTTAACTTACTGTAATAGTTTCATGAAGAGACATTTCCCTCCTTTACAATAGGCTATCCAGTTCATGTAAGAAATACATAATAAATGCTTGATTCTTTCCCTTCATTTTCTAGTTTTCAAAACAAATAGTTGATTTCCTATTAAGCTTTGAAACCGACCAATTAATTTTTAAAAAAAAAATATCATTGTGAACTTTTGGATTTAAACATGTTACAGGTTTTAATCTATGCATTACTTACTCTTGTTGAAGCTCAAAGTAACCAATCTTTGGCCAGCAGGGACCACTTCAGTTTGGCTCCCAAGTTGTTTGGATATGACCCTCATTTTCTTTGATAGCTTTCTTGCTATGTGGAATGATAGAATGTTCCAGACTTCTCTAGCACATTTCCTGCCTTGCATCTAAAATACCTCCTTCTGGTGAGAAGTGATATTTCGGAACCACAATTTAGGTGCTAGAGATGCTTATTGCTACTGGAATGGTCACTGTTTCTGGCCAAAAAGAGCCAAGTTCTAAGAGTACTCAGTTTGTTATCCCAAGTGGATAGGGTTAGAAGGATTGGGATAAACTGCTTTCCTCTACCCTAAATTACTTTAGCTAACTGAGAATTGGTTGGAAATTTGCACCTCATTTTTTTTTTTTTAAAGATTTTATTTATTTGACAGAGAGAGACACAGCAAGAGAGGGAACACAAGCAGGGGGAGTGGGAGAGGGAGAAGCAGGCTCCCCGCTGAGCAGGGAGCCAGATGCGGGACTCGATCCCAGGACCCTGGGATCATAACCCAAGCCGAAGGCAGACGCTTAATGACTGAGCCACCCAGGCACCCCTGCACCTCATTTTTGTCTACTTTTAAAATATGAATGCACTTAGTAACACCATGTCCCAGACAGCTATCTTCACCATCATTACCAAACTGTGCAGGTCAGAAGCTATCAAGTTGAGAGTGAATTTAATGAATACCATAGCCCAGGGTTATCTCAGAGGCTATCTTATAACTTGCAGAGCTGTGCTCCTGAGTAAATTTTTTCTGGAAGCCTCAGGGCAATGCTTCCTCAACAAGAACCCTAATAGAAATTTGAATTAAGCAAACATATATAGTGCAAGGGGAACAAGTGTTTAGCTTATTGCTTCATGAACACAAGCAAACATGACAGAATGAACAATTCTTGCCATAATTGTTTCACCATTAGTATGGTTTTTACTAAATAAATCTGCTTTAAAGAAATCAAATTTCTCATTTGGAAGAAACTTAACTTCTCATTTCTTACACAACTGTTATGTCCTTGAGTCAAATATAAATATCCAAATGAGAATCCTTTTTTTTTTTTTTTTTTGGTAATAGTCCGTACATTGACTTGAGTCCTGTTGATTCTCAATTAGATGTTGAGATTAGTTGTTGAACGAATACTAACAGCCATGATTTATTAAGTCTCTACTAAGTGCTGCCTATTTTATACATGTTTTGTTTTTTGTTGGTTTGTTTCTATTATTCTCACAGGAACCCTGAAATATACGTACTCATTTCTCCCTTTTATGGATTAGGAAATGGAGGGGCACCTGGGTGGCTCAGTTCGTTAAGCATCTGACTCTTGATCTCAGGGTCATGAATTCAAGCCCCGCATTGGGTTTCATGATGGGTGTGGAGCTTACTTAAAAAAAAATGGAGGATGGTGTATTTGAAGAAACACAGCTAGCAATTTTGGATCTGACAATTCATTTTAGGGTTCTTTGCTTTCAGAGTCCTGTTTTTATCTACTTTTCCACACAGCTAGCCAGGCTTTGACCTCACAAACAGAAGAAATTGCATCTCCTTTCATAAGTAAAACACGAATGGTCTTTGTAGATAATTTGTTATTAATGTCTCTTCTACCTCCTTGGTACCACTGATAGGAATAAAAAAAAATAGTTGTAACATTTCAACAAATTATGAGAGGAATAGATCTTAATATTTTAAGTGGCTAATAACTTCGAGTTAAAAACGGTTCACAAACATTATCAGGTAGACAGTTGGGCATCTGCTAAATGCTGGGCACTGTGGGAGATACCCAGAAAAAGGCATGGTGCCTGCTCTTTAAAGACACCATAACCTAATGAGGAAATAGATGTATCATGAATAATACAAGGTGTTTCCTTGCTGTCAGAAACTTCAGGGAAAAATTGCTGTGTGCAGGCTGTCTGCCTGGATTAAAAGGATGTCTAGGCTGGCACGGATGGGAGGGGAGGAGTGGGTGGCCGGTGAGGGATTTTGACAGGCTAGACATGGGTGATTTGAGGCTGGGATAGGAGTGTGAGCGAAGGAGCAAGGTCTCTCACTGGGAGGAATGAGCCGTTCAGAGAGCTGAGAGAGGCCCTGGTCTTAGGGTCACACCAGGGAGGAAAACGGTCGCAATGACAGGTGCCCAAGCCTGCACTACACCCCTTATTGTCGCCACTTCTCAAATTTTGGACTCTTGCTCCAACTCACTCTCAGCAGATAAGCTTGATCAACTTTAAAGAGAAAAAGCAGTCTTAGATTTTAGTATGAAATGAACAAACCCACCCGTATATGTACTCCTTGGCTTCTCCTTTTTCTCAGGAAAATAGAGAAGTTGTCTCTTCTAAGACTTATTCCTCTGCCTGCTTTAAATCCAATTTCCTCCCCTCCCCACCCCCAATCCTTGCACCTCTTTTCTCTCCCTTTCAGCCTCCCTCTCTCAGCTGGATTCTTCTCAGCCCAATTCTTCCCTATTTACACATTCCCAATAAAAACGAAAGCTTCACTAGATTCTTGATCCCTGTCCAGCTCCACTCCATCCCTCCTGCTCTGCCCTTCATAACCAAATTACTGGAAATAGTTGTCTATAAATCTGCCTTGATGTCTTCTCATCTCTGGCTTCCTCAAGCGTCTCTCCACTGAAGTACGTCTCTCTGAGATCACCATTGACTTCATTGTTGCTAAGCCCTGTTGAGGATTTTCATTCCCATCTGTACTAGTCAAGGTAGTTAATGCAAACTTGCACAATGGACAGACCCCTAAGTATCACTGGCATAACATAGTAAAATGTTCCTTTCTCAACCATGTACACTCTGATGCTGGTCAGGTGGCCCCTTCCATCCAGTAGCTGTGCCATATGGAATATATAACTGCTCTAAATATTTACTGCTGCTTAACAAATTATTCAAAATTTAGTGGCTTAAAACAATGTCAATATTCATTTGTTCATGGGTCTGCAATTTGGACAGGGATTTATAGATATAGCTTTTCTCTGTTCCACTCAGCATCTGCTGGAGTAGCTCCAAGGCCAAGGACTAGGGCCATCCAGAGATATACTCCCTCACATGTCTGGAGGTTGGTGCTGGCTGTAGCAGGGACCTCAGGGGCGCTGTTGCTGGAATGTGGTCTTCCCACATGGTTGCTGGGCTTCCTCACTGCCTGATGTCTTGGCAGGCATGACAGGAAAATGTAAGGCGGAGCAGGATGCTCTTTCCTGACCCACTACTAGAAGTCATGCCACATCACTGAGGCTGGCTACCACACCACTGACTTGACTCCTTAGCAGCATTGATGCATTAACTCCATTTCCTTATGAAACTTTCTCTTTCCTTCTTCTTTATGACCTACAGTCTCCTAGCTCTACTTTTATATTTTTGTTCTTAAGGCAAAACCCCAAATCCAGGATATGGTCTGACCCCATATACTTTTCCACTCTTCTCTTGATCCATGATCTCTCTCTCTCTCTCTCTTTTTTTTTTTTTTTTTAAGATTTATTTATTTATTTTAGAAAGGAGAGAGAGAGAGAGAAAGAGGAGGGGAGAAAGAATCCCAACTGGACTGAGCTGAGCTAAACATGGAGCCCCAAATGGGGCTCAATCTCAGGACCCTGAGATCATGACCTGAGCTGAAATCAAGAGTTGGATTCTTAACTGACTGAGTCACTCAGGTGATCCTCTTTTGGTTTTTCTGCTCCAGCCACATGAGCTGTATTTAGTCTTTTATCTAGGCCACATCCCTTGCACATTGGGGCCTCTTCCCTAGCTGTTTTCTCTTCCTGAAATGCTTTCCCTAGCTCTTGTGTGTCTTCTACAGGTAGCTTCTCTTGCCCTTCAAAATTAGTTCAATCTATCTATTATATACCCTCTAATACAAGCATATATATCTGCCTTCAAAGCATCCATGTCAGTTCCCTTATTTACGTTGGTCTTCATCTCTACAATACACGCTCAATGAAAGGGACCTACCTGTTTTGCTTACCAAATTTTCCCTACTGTCTACTTAGCACAGTGCCTGGCACATAATAAATGTTTGTTGAATAAATGAATATGCCACTCAGCCTAAGAATCTTGGGAGGCAAGAAATATTGTCCAAGTTTTATTGATAGTTCTTAAGTTTGGAAATGTGTATGTGTGCACATGCATGCGCATGTGTGTATGTGTGTGTCCAGGATCCTGATATTTACCACGCAGGGTCAGATATGCTTACCATCCTGCAGTGAATGGAACAGTATAATACAATAAAGAATTATCCAACACCATATACAAATAGTGCCCCTCCCCTGCTTTGAGAAATCATAAATCAGTGGTTTGACTAACCTTCTTAGCTGACCTTCTGTATTAGAACAAGCAAATATTAAAACCTGGCAGAGATAAAGGGAGGTGCCTTAGCTGAGTCTCTTCACCCCATCTTCTCTATTCTGTGGAATGCCAACTTCCTGGGGCTCCACTTAGGAGTATGAATAGTAGGAAGTTGTGGCTGCTTACAGACCCTGGAGACCTGTGTACCTCCAGCAAGTAAACCCACCAGGACTCTGAAGTTCAATTGAGTTGGCTTTATGTGCTGGCAAGGGGACAAGTTCACTGGCTCCAGGGGTCAGTGCTATACCTCTCAGTGTAGCACAAAGTGAGCAACTGACATATTAGCTCTCTTAAATTGGGTTATTGTGACTGAAATGGCAGAACAGACAGGATAAAAACTTGTCATGATTAGAAAGCTTGTGGAAGAACTTGAATGTGTATGACTAAGTGAGAGAAGCTAATCTGAATAGGCTACATACTGTTTGACTCCAACAATATGACATTTTGAAAAAGGCAAAACTATGGAGATAGTAAAAAGATGAGAGGTTGCCAGGGGTGCAGAGGCAGATGAATGGGCAGAGCACAGAGGATTTTTAGGGCAGTGGAAATATTTTGTATGATCTGTATGATATTATAATGGTGGATTTATGTCATTATACATTTATCCAAACACACTGAGTGTATGACATCAAGGGTGTATGCTTGGGTAACCCATGGACTTTGGATGATCATAATGGGTCAGTGAAGATTCATCCTTGGTAACAAATATACCACTCTGGTGAGTGATGTTGACAATGGGGGAGGCTATGCATGTGTGGGGGGCAGGGTGTATATGGGAAAAACTCTGCCTTTCTTTCAATTTTGATGTAACTCTAAAACGGCTCTTAAAAAAAAGTCTTTTTTAAAAAACTCTAATGACATTATCAATTGCAATGGGATGACATTAGGTACTGGCTGAGCATTTTTCCTACCCCTAGGGGTTAATTCTGAGGATTACTGTGGAGATAGTGACTGTATTCATTATCTCTTGCTGCAGAACAAATTGCCCCAAAACTAGTGGCTTAAAACTATAAATATTTACTATCTCTCAGTTTCTGTAAGTCAGGAATTCCAGAGTGGCTCACCTGGATGCTTTTAACCAAGTGTTCCTCATGAATTTGCAGTCAGATGTCATTTGGGGCTGTAGTCATCTGATAACTTGACTGGGGTGGAAGATCCACATTAAAGATGTCTCACTTATGTGGCCAGCAAGTTGGTGCTAACTGTTGGTGAGAGGCCTCACTTCCCTTCCACATGGGCCTCCCATGGGATTCCTTGAGTGTCTTCTGGATTTCTCCTAAGCTAATATTCCAAGAGACCAAAGGAGAAGTATTTAATGATCACACAGTTTCCTTGATTCAATGTAGAAGCCTTCACACAAAGGTATAAATAACAAGAGATAAGGATCATCAAGGATATCTCCGAGGTTGGTTACCATAGTGACTTATCCAATTCTTCAAGGCTGAGTTGGAGAGCTCTGATTTTTGGCGTAGGAATCCTAATTGCCTGAGGTTCTGCACTAGAGTCCATAATGGTCTGATGACTTTGGAAATAAGAGGGAAAACGGGAGTGGGATAGACAGGATTATGGCCCTCCATCTCCCGGAACTTGTGAATAAATTAATTCGCAAGGCAAAAGTGATTTTGCAATATAATTAACTTAAGGATCTTGAGATGGGGAGAGTGTTCCGGATTACCCAGGTGGGCTCAATGCAGTCACAAAAGTCATGCACAACAGAGGCAGGAGAGACAGAGGGGATATGGCAACAGAAGCTTAGGTTTGAGTGATTCATGGCCATGAGGCAAAGAATATAGACAGCCTCTGAGAGCCTGGAAAAATCTGGATTCATCCCTAGAACCCTCAGAAAGAGCACAGCCGGACTGACACTTTGATTTTAGCTCCATAAGACCCACTTCAGAATTTGACCTCTAGAACTGTAAGATATCACATTTGTTTTGCTGTAAGCTCTGTTTGTGGTAATTTTGTTACAGTAATAATAGGAAATAATGCAGGGAGTGAGAAGGAGGAGACCTCTTTGGGGAGAAAGTGGGGTGTGCTTTTCCTTTTTTTTTTTTTTAAAGATTTTATTTATTTACTTGACGGAGAGAGAGAGAGCACAAGCAGAGGGGAGCGGCAGGCAGAGGGAGAAGCAGACTCCCTGCTGAGCAAGGAGCCCGACGCGGGGCTCAATCCCAGGACCCTGAGATCATGACCTGAGCTGAAAGCAGAAGCTTAACCGACTGAACAACCCAGGCGCCCCGGGGTGTGCTTTTCAACTTGTTCCTCCTCTGAAAGTCACAAGGCTGTCCTTGGCAAACTCTGTATGAAGAGGAGTAAACATTTTCCCCCATTGATTGGATGTTTGCTGAGCTTCCAGGCTTGTGGTCTTGCTCTGCCACTCCCAGAGCCTGAGGAAAAAATATTGGGGAAGGAAGCATGGTAGCACAGCGAAGCTGAAAGGGGAAAGAGCACCCTCCTGAGTCCCTTGTTCCCAGGGTCAGAAACAGCAGAGTTGTTGGAGTACAAAGGCCCTGAGGCAAGGAGGCAGGGGCTACATGGGACCAGAAGCGGCTTGCTGTTGACATCAGCTGCCCTGCGGGAGCCACAGGTCATAATCGAGTCTCACAAGGGACTTCCGGTTCCCAGGAGAGCTCCTTGAGATTAGGCTGGGCCCCAACAACAGCTTTGCAACTTCAAGATGGAGAGGGTGACATCTTTGTAACCGAACTGAGACTGCCTTAATTATTAAAAATGACTAAAAAATTATGGAACCACACTGAGCTGCTCAGAAGGTAGCCCACTGAGAGTGGGTTTCCACTGAGCTGACTTGGTGCACATTCCTGGCACATTGAAAATATTTGGCATCCACTCAGTAGGTACAGATGCTTCGACCAAGCTCCTTCTAGAACCATTCTTCTTATACTGAATAACATCATGGCAGGGCAGGCAATGATAGCCATCCAATTAAAGATACACTGTGGGTGTTGGAGGCTAAATTTTCTGCATTAACAAATATTCTTAAGTCTCAGTTGTGCTGCGTTTCTCTTGACCAGAGTTGTGAGCCCTAGGTAAATTATAGGGCTGTGTGTGCAGCCCCTGGATCATGGGAATGATTGCAAAGCATGGAGCAGTATAGTGAGCTTCTAATGACTGTTATCATCCTGGTTAAATCAGGAAGGAAGTGGAGGAAAATGAGCATCCAAATGTTGCTTGTTGAAAAAATAATTGTGTGTTGTGGCAGAAGATGTGCAAAAGACAAATGACAAGTTCAAGAGTAGGAGGAAGTGGGGTTTGATTTGAATGTCTCTTTGGGATACTTGTTTTAAAATATTCAGATGTTTATATAGGTGGAATTGAGAGTTCTCAGAATTTAGCAATCAACCCATTTCCCTGTTATTCTTTAAAAACTGCAAAAAGTGTGAGATTTAAATTTTTTATATGATGTTTCCTGTAAAGCAGAGCCTTTAAAATTATATATAATGTTTGATTTTTGTGTGTGTGTGTGTGTGTGTGTAGAGATGCAGTACTTTTTTTTTTTTGATGTAGTGTTCCATGATTCATTGTTTGTGCATAACACCCAGTGCTCCATGCAGAATGTGCCCTCTTTAATACCCATCACCAGGCTAACCCATCCTCCCACCCCCCTCCCCTATAATGTTTGATTTTTAGCAACAAATTGCAAACCCTAGATTAATCAGAGCTTTCATGTTTTATGCATCTTTTTTTTTTTTTAAAAAGTGGGTAATTTTCTGATGACATTATTTAGAATTTCATAAGCCTTCTACATTTTCAGCCAGCCTATGCATATTTATTCAAGCATTAAGAATATATAAGAAGAGACAAAGCAGCCTTAAACCATATTTTTTAGTGTCTTAACTTGTACAAAGTCCCAGGACGATGGCTCTTGAGTCCTGACTCCATGAGAGATGTGGGGCAGAGGGGACACGACCTGGGTTTTGTAGTCAGAGGGATCTTAGTTCAGACATAAATCTTTGATTTTGTCTCTTTTTGGCTGTGTGAACTTGGACAGTTACTGCCTCTCTTTGAAGATGCAGTTTCCCATCTACAGAGTGACTGCAACCCTTCACACTTATGTGGGATTCAATGTTACACATGAGGTATCTATTTTGTCTCTTCTCATTAAGCACTTTAAAAGTTTGTATAAATATGTAGAGACAAAAGGATGAAAAAATCAAAACCTAAATGCTTTAAACTTCCACAATATTTTATATATTATACTATATATGAAAGGGTATTCTTGTTTTCGTTTTTTTTTAAATGTAGTTTCTTGCAAATTAATATATCATTCTTTTTATTGAGGTATAATTAACATACAACATTAAATAAATTTCGGGTATAAAACATAATGCTTCGATTTTTAAAAAAGGTTTTATTTATGTATTTGACAGAGAGAGAGCGAGCACAAATAGGGGGAGCAGCAGAGAGAGAGAGGGAGAAGCAAGCTCCCCGCTGAGCAGGGAGCCCAATGCGGGACTCGATCCCAGGACCCCGGGATCATACCTGAGCTGAAGGCAGACGCTTACCCGGCTGAGCCACCCAGATGCTGCCCCTATGATCCATATTTATATACATTGTGAAATGGCCACCACAGTAAGCCCAATTAACATCCATCACCACACATAGTGACAGAATTTTTTTTCTTGTGATGAGAACTTTTAAGATGTAAACTCTCTTAGCAACTTTTAAATACCATGGTGTACATTCCATCCCCATGACTTAATTATTTTATAACTGGAAATTTAAACCTTTTGACCCCCTTCCCCCATTTTGCCCACCCTTAACCCTACCTCTGGCAACCACCAATATGCTCTCTAATACATCATTATTTCTAAATTTGGATAGTACATCACATTTTATTATGATAAGTGCATTAGTATTCCTTGTAAGTCTCTAGAAAAACTGTATACATGTAGGGCTTAATATATAAGGTATATAAAACATGTAAGGGAGAGCATATAGATGAGTATGAATATAAAAGGCTAACTTTACTTATAATTATAATGTTATAATTATAAATATAGTTCAACAAAATTTCTTTTGAAAATCTATTGTGTATCAAACATCGTCCTAAGTATGGTAGATAAAATGGTGAATAAAATATACACAATATTTATTCTCATGAAACTTGTATTTTACAAACAGGAACTTGTTATCAGGAAAACTAAAACTAGAAATTGGAAAATCCTGAAATTAATAAAATGTGATCAGTAAAATGAAATTTTATTCTGAAGGAAGAACTCAGTTCACTTTTTGGAGAAAGTATAAAGTTAAGGAAGGCAGAGTTAAGGGAGAACTAATTAACTCCTGCATTACTGCATACCTGTTATCATTGTCTTAGGCTATGCTGGTTGTTCATTTCAGAAAATGATACCTATTAAACCCTGGCAGTGCTAAGCAAGGGTAGGAAAAGTAAAATACACTGGTCTTCTCTAGAGAATCTTATAGTCTGGTATAGGGGTAAGATAATTACTGAAGACAATATATGATATGGATTATATTCCATAAAAGAATGATAAACAAACTAACAATAAAACAACAGCAGAACAACAAAACAGATAGGAATTTAAAAGAAGGGAGAGATTCAATTTGCTTTAACTAGGAATGACTTGCTGGAGAGGGGAGGCAAATGTGACAGACCTTGAAAGATGGGTAGAATTTATTCACGTAGAGATGGTGGTGAGGGTATTCTGACAAAAGAGGAGCCTTCTATGTAGGAATCCAGGGTCCAGGTAGAGAATAGAAAGAGCTTCACTGAGTTCTTCACTGAATCGGGGAGCATTTATGTAAAATGTTCTTTAATTTTTAAATATTTATTTATTTATTTTAGAAAGAGAGAGAAGGTGAGAGAGAGAGAGAGAACTCAAGCGGGGGGGGGGGGCAAAGGGAGAGGGAGAAGCAGACTCCCCGCTGAGAGCAAAGCCCTACAATCTCTCAGGGCTCCATCCCAGGACCCTGAGATCATGACCTGAGCTGAAATCAAGAGTTGGCTGCTTATCCAACTGAGCCACCCAGGCGCCCCATATATATAAAATGTTCTGATCAGCTTGACTGTCCACTTTAATCGCCAAAATATTTGGGACCTCACATTTTAAAAGGAATAGGGATGAAATAGAAACTATTCCAAGGATGAATAGGGAGCCTGAAATGCCACCTAAGAAACGATTGGCAGAGTCATAAACTTACCTAGAAAGAAGAAGCCTAGAGGACGCAATGGGAACAGAATTTAAATATGCAGAGGGGTGTCTCCTGGAACTAGACAGAACTAGAGTCAAAAGATGGATGGAATTTTTTTTTTTTTTAAAGATTTTGTTTATTTATTTGAGAGAGAGAGAATGAGAGAGAGAGAACACATGAGAGGGGATAGGGTCAGAGGATGAAGCAGACTCCCCGCCGAGCAGGGAGCCCGATGTGGGACTCGATCCAGGGACTCCAGGATCATGACCTGAGCCGAAGGCAGTCGCTTAACCAACTGAGCCACCCAGGCGCCCCAAGATGGATGAAATTTACGACTGTCAAATCTTAACTGTCTTTGGAGATGTTTAGACAATCGGGACGATCTTTGGCTGGGACAATTGTTCCTCACTGGATTGGCAGGTGAATTAGATAAAGCCCAAGGCTCTTCCAAAATCAGTATTCTATAATCCTATTTGCAGTTGTGATTCCATTACTTAAAAATATACTTGGAGTTACCTGAAGAAAGATGAACATAGTAGTGTTATATTTAAGCGTGGGGAAGAACTTTTTGAGTGGGTATCTCTTCGTTTGCTTCCCAGCACACATTCACCCTCTGTGTACCTGCTGCCTCTGAACCTCTGTGGACTGGTGATGGTGACTCCACTTCAGCTCTGGAGGTGATGCACATGATCCAGACTTAGATAATTAGGCTATTCAAATGTCCTGGCCACCATGATTGCTCCAGGGAGGGGAACATGACCCATTCAAGCCAAAACTATTTAACGAGAGTTTCAGTAGGATTTCTGGGAAAGATCATCTCTCTTCCACGCTGGATATAATGCTGAGAAAATATAAGGTATGGAGCTGCCACCATTATCTACCATGTGAAGCCCATGACAGAAGCCACACATGGGAGGTAAGAACCAAGTGATGGAAAGTCAGTCCCAGGGATGTCATTTGAATCCTCAAATTCACCATGTTTGAAGACAAACAGAGATAACTCTGGACTTTTCAGAGTACCTAAATTAAGAGATTTCATTTTTGTGAGCCCATTTGCAAAGGGTGGTCTATCACCGGGATCCTAACTGATGCAGAGCTAATGGTGCAACAATTTAAAAATGGATACATAAAGCTTGCCGTATCTGCTTGATAGCTGGTAGGTAGTCACTAACAGTTACTCTTATGCAGGCTGTATGACAACAGGGTAAGAGACAGGATGCACAAAATGCAGTCAATCCTCATTACTGGTGGATGCCATATTTACAGATTTGCTAACTTCCAAAAATTTCCTTGTAATCCCCAAATCAATACCTGCAGCTCTTTTGCGGTCATCCATGGGCATGTGCCGAGTGGAGAGCACGTCAAGTCACCTAACGCACATGTTCCCAGACGAGACTGAGCCAGATGGTGCTCTGCTGTCTTGGCTCACCGCTCCTCCCCTCAACATGTGCTCTTTCTGAGCTCTATTTCGTGATATGGTTCCCACATTTGGGTGCTTTTTGTTGGTGCTTTTACTGTTTCAAAGGGCCTCTGAGTGTGTTGGGGAAGTGCGGCCTACTGCTTGTTTGCACAAGAAGGCCGTGCTGTGCCTTAGGGAGAAAATACATGTGCTAGATAAACTTAATTCAGGCATGAGTTCTCGTGCTCTTGGCTGTGAGCCCAATGTTAATGGATCAACAATATATATATTAAATAAGGTATCTTTTTCTTTTTTTAAAGATTTTATTTCTTTTTATTTGAGAGAGAGAGAATGAGAGAGAGGGAGTACATGAGAGGGGTTAGGGTCAGAGGGCGAAGCAGACTCCCTGCCGAGCAGGGAGCCCGATGCGGGACTCGATCCCGGGACTCCAGGATCATGACCTGAGCCGAAGGCAGTCGCTTAACCAACTGAGCCACCCAGGCGCCCTAAATAAGGTATCTTTAAACAGAAACACACATAAAACAAGCTTATATATGTTTGGTTGGTGAAAATGTTGTGACCAGAGGCTCACAGGAACTTAGGTTCCTGTATTTCCCTGAGGACTGCGGCTTGGTATTTGCTAATTCAGTGTTTGCTACAACTTAAGAGAGCGTCATTACCATCGATAACTGAATATAGGTAAAAAAGTACATTCAAAAGGAAAAGATTGGAAAAAAGGTGAATTGAAATAATAGTGGTTGTTGTTAGAGTGATAAGAATGTAAATTTTTAAATCTTTTCCCTGATTTTCAAATGTTTAAAAATAAGATAATAACACTATGGTGAAAGACATATGGTACATTTAAAAAAAACCCACACAAATCAAGAAAATCAACAAAACAATGCAAAAAACACCTTGGGCGTTCTATTCAGAGCCAGTTTAAATCAATATATTAAAATTAGTTCATTAATGTAAGGTCTCGCTTGATTTAAACATACACCCCCCCCACCCACCCACACGTACTAAAATCGTTGTTATAACTCGGTTTGATTGTCCACCTAAATCACCCAGTTTGGCTCTGAATGATTTTTTTTCTCCCAAATCAAATTTACATCTAAGAGTGTCAAAGCTCTAAATGTATAGATTGTAATAATCAGAGCATTAGAAAGGATGCTGGGATTTATGTCATCTAACTTCCCATTCAATATAAATGTTCTCTTTACAGCATCTCCAAAAGAAAAGCAGCCAATTTTTAAAATGTTTTCTATAAAAAAATTTACTACCAAATAATCTTTCTGGTCAGTTATAACTGTCATGAATATTTCTTGTATTTATCCATATTCCCATCACAATCTACCCTTCCCAACTGCAGAGGCTGAATCAAATCCTTTTTACAGAATACAGCTCTTGAAATATTGTGAGAGAGCCATCACGTTATTCCTCTAGCTTTTTCCCCCTCTGGGTTCAATAGTCGCAGGAACTTGACTCATTTTGCCTAAGAGTATTTCTCTAGATCCTTTGGTGTCCTGCTCACCACCCCCTCCTTGAGCTCCAGCGTATTAATGCCTTTCTTGATTTGACATCGGGACTGAGGAAAATGCAGGATTTGCAGGCCCAGTAATACCACTGCCCCCACTGCACCTGGCATTTTCAACAGGGGAAATCCCCAGTGGGGCTGAGAGAGTGTGGCTTCTGGAATGAGGACCCTGCCTCACAGTGTGACCACAGCGAAGGGGTAACACTCACTGTGACGAATAACAGTGTATCTACTAAACTAAGAATCAACTGATGAGCACAGTTCGTGGTTCTTGTGTTTTAAGCTTTTCATCTCTATTTGTTAGTTCTTTCTCTAATTTCCATCAATAATAGATTCGAACAAATTATTCCATTTTGAGCCCACTCGACCTTTTTATTTTTAGGTTCTGCTCTGTCCACTTTTATGGAAGTTGTAGATTTCTTTAACAGTGGTGTTTATGTAAACTGTAATTAAAACTTTCTCAAATTCTTAGAAGTACTTTTGTCATAATACATAGTGAAAAATTTTTTTAAAGATTTATTTATTTGAGAAAGAGCAAGAGCAGAAGTAGGGGGGAAGCAGAGGCCGGGGAGAAACATACCCCCCATTGAGCAGGGAGCCCAACGCAGGACTCGATCCCAGGACCCTGGGATCATGACCTGAGCTGAAGGCAGCTGCTTAACCAACAGAGCCACCCAGGCGCCCAGTACCTAGTGAACATTTTTTGCTCTGGGTTTGTTACCCTTTGTTTTTTTTTTTTTTTTTTAAAGATTTTATTTATTTATTTGAGACAGAGAGAATGAGAGAGACAGAGAACACATGAGAGGGGGGAGGGTCAGAGGGAGAAGCAGGCTCCCTGCTGAGCAGGGAGCCCGATGTGGGACTCGATCCAGGGACTCCAGGATCATGACCTGAGCCGAAGGCAGTCGCTTAACCAACTGAGCCACCCAGGCGCCCTACCCTTTGTTTTGATACCACATTTTTATTTCACACACATAGTGCCCATGTTTTCATCTGTTAAAGCTGCTGATGATATAATGCAATTTTTAATTCCTCTAAGACAACTCACTGAATAATAAAACAATCAGTTATAGGGTAGTGGATGATACAGAGGAGGATGCGAAGATTTTTGTTGTTAATTATGCTCTAAAAAATCTTTGTGCATCCAGCTAGCCCTGGTGGTAAAATTATATATTTTAGATTTTTTGACAAATAATCTTATTGTTGAATAAAACATCTGTCTTAATAAATGTCTAAAATTGAGTTATATATTTTATCAAAATCATAATAATTCCCGACTTAGTAATAGAAGCATGAACATTGCTTTACATTTTTATTTCTATACACTTTTCAACTCAATTATTTCTTAGTTCACTCTAATAAAAGACGATAATTTTACCCATCAAAATTCATTGAAAAGAAATATCTCTCAATTTCTTTTTTCTTTTCTGCCTTTATATTAGGTATAAAATAATCCTAATTACCTTTTATGTAAATATTCACCCCACCATTATTCATTTACCTATCTCCTCCATTCATATTTCCATGATGATTTATATCCCATAATTCCACATACATTTATTGGTAAAGAACCGATTAGGACAGAATATATAGGCTGGGGATTGTATAGCTTGACATCTAGAAGGGAAATTTGATTCATTTGATTTCCATGTTGTGGAAAATATTTGCGTTGTTCACCAGTGTTTCTGGTTCTACTTTTTCCAGGCACATGAGGTTGGGGCATAGGGGGTGGGAAAGGGATTGTATTTCTATGCTCCCTCAAGGTTTGGTATGATCTTGTGACTCCTTTAGCCAATAAAATGTGAGTAGAGGTACCATGTGATGCTTTGGGGCAGAAGTACTTAGTTACCCCTATCCTTAGGAGACTGCCTAGCGAGCACACTCCTTTCCAGCTTTGTGATCTTGGGTGCTGTGAGTGTTGGTCTGCAAACTGGCCCCCCTACACCGAGAGCGAGGAGAGGATGAGAGAGGAAGACCATTCCAGATTGGTAGGTGGCAGGTTTAACAAGCAAGGGAACTTATGTATGAGGCTTGTCTTCTGCCACCACAAGACGAGCAGATCTCCGCCCATGCCCGCCAGAATTTTTTAAAGTTTATGTAGAGCCTTCACCGGGTTCACCTGGGTATGGTATACTGCCCACATGCTCTCAATAGCACATTGCTCTCTCAAGGTTGCATTTTTGAAAACAGCTCCCGCTGCGGGAAAGGTGGACAGAGTGCACATTCCAAGGACAGGGGAGGGAGTGGGGAGGTTCTGATCGCCTCGCCCAGCTCGCAGGTCAGCTAGTGGTCACCTCCTCTTGACGAGCTCCCTCAACAATGAAATGAAGGCGGTCAGCAAAGCTGAGACCATGCATCCAGGACAGACAGCGAAGGACTTTGGGTGAGTAACATTTTTGTTGTGTTAAGTCCTTGATATTTTAGAATTTATGTCACCACAACATAAACTGGCCAATCCTGACTGAAATACATGGACGCCATTTTTTTTTTTTTTTTTAATTTGTCTGTACCTTAACTGGCAGTCACTCCAATTTCTCCCATACACATCTTTGACTGGTTTTGATAATCAGTTGTCTTTTTTTCTCAGGAGTGTGAAGTTTGGGAGCCTGTCTCTCTTTTCACTTGTACCTTCTCGAATGGAATGGATCGACATAGTGTCCAGCTACAATGCTTCCTAATCCATTTGTGCTGGCTCTAATGAGAACATTTTTTTAAGCATCAGGACATTTTCCCATTTGTTTGATTTCATGGAGGAACACAATGCACTATAGCACTAGTGAATGGGATGCCGACCAGATAGCAGAACAGAACTTCGGAACTGCTGAAAAAATTGAAAATCATTAGGAAATAGCATGCTTGTCTAGCTTTGATAAAAATGACTGAGGATTTAACATTCTCTCTTTTCTAGAAATCTTTGTTCTTGAATAAATGAGTGAAGAAGTACTAGTTTGATGTGCAGACTTCCTTAAAATTCTCTTTCCTTGGGCACTTATTTTATGCCATTATAATCTTTATACTAAAGTGGCCTCTGGAAGGAAGAATTCAAGATACTATATGGAGGAGGAGGGGACACAGTGGTTCCTTTAACTTGAATTCTTATCAGGTCTTTGGAAATCTTAGTCTGCCATTCCCTGAGCAGAGAAAGGATCATTTCTGATGGAGAATCGGGGACATTTGAGAATTCTGGGGGGAAAAAAATCCACTTATAAAATACATTTAATCCATTTATAAAATACATTCATCCAAAGCACATTCATTGAGAGTCTCAATGAGGCTTGAATTGATCCAACAAAGAATGTACAGTAGTTGCGGTGTCAGGTCTCAAATGCAGAGTGCTGGGCAGTGCTTTAATCTGGGTGGTGTCATTATGTATTGTAATCACCGTGATGGCACCTGCTCATTAGGAATTCATTGCGTGCGCACGTGGCTGTAATGCACTTCCACATTTATTCAGAAACAATTTAGCATTGGAGACTTAAAAGTCACTCGATCCATCTTGTGCGGAGCTCTTGTTTTTACGCCAGGCAAATTAGTGTGAAGATCATTGTAACATACATTAAACAGATTTAATTGTTCATTGATCAAGCAGTAACTCGGAAATGCACAGACTTTAAGATGTAATATTTAGTCAAATTTTGAAGGTGTGAAAAACTTAATAATTCCTTTTTTTTTTTTTGACATGAGGTTACTTTGGTTTAGGAATACAGAGGGTATATTATATATGTATGGCTTGCTCATAAAATCATAGTTTCATATACAGTAATTCAAACAATGATTTATTTACAGATTAGTTTTTTCCTTTATTTTAATGCATTTTAAATGATTCCAAAAGGTGCTTCAAGCTGTTGAACTTGGGAATTTAGAATCTGTTCATATTTTTGCCAAGCTGTGTAAAGCTGTCGAAACTTGAGAAAAGACATCGTCAAAGTAATAGTAAAACATAAGAAATAATGATGGGAACTGGGCTTTTGTGAACTTTACTATGTTATGCAATAGAGAAGGCACTTATTTTCAGAAAAGAGGCTAAAGGACAGAAAAACAAGAGAAATCCCTCCCCTCCCAAACTTACTACATGCAAATGTTGCCACATGAAAGCTTTCTGAACATTCTTGTTTTATGAATAAGAATACGGTCGTTATCGATAGATTCTACATAATCATCTTAAATTTTTAATAATTCCAAACATCTGAAAATCATGTGTGGAATCGCAACCCTTTAGAAGAGATCATTATAATGATCTAGCACAATCCCCTCATCTTGCTGGTGAGGACACTGAAACCTAGTTATTGAATTAAAAAGTATTTTTACTGTTAAGACCTCACAGAGAAAAGAGTTCTAAAGAATGACATTAATAGGAACAATTTAATGATCTGAATATTTATTTGATAGTATAACTCTAAATACTTCAATGGAACTGTTTTAAGGTCCTATAATTATTTTAGGTTTTCTTATTCTTTTTTTTTTTTTTTTTTAAGAGGGATGGAAGGAAGAGGGAGAGAGAGAATCTTAAGCAGGCTCCATGCTCAGTGCAGAGCTTGATGCAGGGCTCGATCTCACAACCCTGAGATCATGACCTGAGCTGAAATCAAGAGTCAGATGCTTAACCGACTGAGCCACTCAGGTGCCCCAAGGTTTTCTTATTCTTAATTTGCATGGTTACCCTAAAAGACTCCAGATTCCTGAGTGAACATTGAGGATTGAAACAAGCATGCAGTTTTATTCACTCATTTATTTATTGAAAATTATCTTTTGAGGGACGCCTGGGTGGCTCAGTCGGTTAAGCGTCTGCCTTCGGCTTAGGTCATGAACCCAGGGTCCTGGAATCGAGTCCCACATCGGGCTCCCTGCAGCAGGGAGTCTGCTTCTCCCTCTTTCTTCCACTCCCCGCTGCTTGTGCTCTCTCTCCGTACTCTCTCTCTCTGGCAAATACATAAATAAAATCTTTAAAAAAAAAAGAAAGAGAATTATCTTTTGAGAACAAATAGAAGACTAGGTATTGTTCTAGATGCTTGGGATATATCAGTGCTTATATAAGCAAAGAGTTCAGCCCCAGTAGGGGAAGACAGACAATAAATAATAAGCATAATAAATAAGTCGGAAGCTAGAAGGTGGTTGTGCTATGGGAAATAATAGAGAAGAGTGAGGGGAACTGGAAGCATGGGGTTGGGGTTAGTGAAAGCTTGTTGCATCTTTAGATATGGTAGTCAGGGTGAAACTTAGGGAAGGTGACCTATGAGCAAAAGTCTGGGGCAGGGAGGGAGTTAGCCAGGTGGAAATCTGGTGGAAGAGCATTCCAGGCAGAGGGAACAGCTAGCATGAAGTTCTAAGGTGAGATTGTGTTGAGTGAATTAGAGAAATAGCGAGGAAGTCAGTGTGGGGTGGAGGAAAAAACAGGGATCCGAGGAGGAGAGACTGACAGAGGGTCAGACCACATGGGGCCATGTAAAGAATTTGGTTCACTGTGAATGAAACAGATTTGCCTGGAAGAGTGGTATGACCTGGTATGATGTTCTTAAAAGATCTTTTTGGCTGTGTTGATGAGAACCTCATCTTTATGTGGAGCTTTATCTTCATATATAGGCTTCCTCAAAACCTATTTTCTTCGAGCTCTTTCATATTGTTCCTCTGTCACCCGTGCTTTCCCTTGATGTGAAAGACTTAGAATATTTTATGACTCTTCTCAATTCAAGGCTCCTCCTGTTCCCAGACCAGCAAAACCTTTCCTGCTCTGCTCTGCTGTGTGGGCCACACCTGTGTGACTCCTGGCTTTGCTCATGATGGCTGGGCCTCTCTGGTTTCTTTTCCCACATGGAGCATTGTTTTTAGCCATCCAAGGGCTCTACGAATAGCTACCATGTCTCCGAGATTCTCACACATGTGCCTATGGCTTTGAGAAAGTTAAAAACAAAATCTGCCATGTCCTACTTTTCAGACTTTTTGTTGTTGTTGCTCTCAGTTACGTCTAGGAGTCTGTGTTCATTTTAATAGGAAAATGGTTATTTCCATGGGTCTCTCCTCTAAAATACACATAAGTCCTATTCCAGTATGTGGGTCTTTTCTAAAGATTTTTTTGTGAACCCCTAGGAGAGAGATATACCACATATGACAAAGCAAAACTTCTTAAAAATTCTCTCTTCTCCAAAGTTCTACTGATTATAGCAGTTGCTGAGTACTCATCTCTGTCTTTCCTCTTGTCCCTCTCTTCTCTTTGTCTCAGTCTTGTACTCTCTTTCTGTATGTCTTTTTCCAGGATCATAGTTTTTTCTCCTCTGGTAGCACTATGAAGGGTCTGTCTAGAGAAGTCCAGTCCTCTCTCATCTCATTCAATTTGCCCTCACCCTTATATCTGCAGCAAAATGAAGCATCTTTCTCAGTATCTATTCTCCTTAGGAGGTGGGAGGAGGATGGGAATATAAATATCTATAATTTAATATGTTTTGTCCTGGTCCTATAATTTTTATTTTTCTAATTATAAAAGCAGCATATTTTGAATGTTGAACATTAGAAAATGGAGACACACAAACAGCCCCCAGCAAAAAAAAAAAAAAAGTATTCATAATCCTGTCACACAGTGATAACTTCAACACATTTTTTGTATCTTTCCAGGATTTTTTTTTTTTTTGGTGTGTATTTTTTTAACAAAAATGGATTCCTCCTATGTCTAAATTTGTAATCTTATTATTATTAAATGTTAATATATCATGACTGAATCCATGTCAGTTAACAAACATTTCCTTATTAACAATGTTTTAATGATTTAATAGTATTTTATTATATGAATGCACTAGTGTTTATTTACTCATTACCAACTACATGGATATTTAGATGGTATTGTAGATAGTTTCCCATATCTTTAATTTTTCTTTAGAGTAAATGTCTAGAATTTGTGTTTTAGGTTGAAAAGTATATGCTTTTTTCTATTTTTGGGTGTCTGTTGCTGTGTTGTACTGAGAGTGATAACATCAGTTCTTCTCTTCTCACCTGTACTCAATCAGGCCTCTTCCTCTCCTTCCAAACCCCCACCGATACAGGATTTTATTTTATTTTTTAAATCATTGCAAATAATAACATACGAACAAATTGCTTATTATTATTGGTTTACCTTTTTGATTGTTTGGATCCAATGGCAATAAACATATGTCAACAGCCCGCAGGTTTCCACTTGGACATCATTTTTTCTCCTGGAAAGAGTTTCAGACTCCTCCAGTCCGGGTTGGCTCCTTCCCGTGTCTTCCCATAGAACTCTGTGCTTTGAGTACCACATTCCAATCTCTGATTTACTCCTTTTTTTGCTTCACTAGACTTTAAGTTCTGTTACGACAGGGATCCTGCTGTCTTGCTCATCACATGCCAGTGACTGACACATTATAGCATCTAAAGAAGTCATTGCTGGTCAAACCCCCAAACCCTGATTTTTTTGTTTGCTTTGTTTTTTAAAAATAGGCTATACATTATTGAAGTGTGTTTGCATATGTGTGTGTGTGTCTGGGAGCCATGATTTTTAATTTTTTTTCTTTTTACATATTTATTTACTTATTTTAGAGAGAGAGAGAAAGAGAGAGAGAGCATAGGGAGAGGGGCAGAGGGAGAGGGGAAGAGAATTTCAAGCAGATTCCACGCTGAGTGTGGAGCCCACTGCAGGCTCGATCCCACGACCCTGAGATCATGACCTGAGCCGAAATCAAGTCAGACACCCAGCCAACTAAGCCACCCAGGAGACTCTGGAAACCATGATTTTTCATAATCTGTGGTGAATATCTTCTTCCCCTTGCTAATGAACATACGTTTTACTTAACTATTTTAAAAGCAAGACATGAGCTTCTTTTTTTTTTTTTTTTTCTAATTTCCAGAGACTAGAAACAAATGTGCACATAATCACTCTGGAATATGGATGGATGGATGGATGGAGAACTAAAAGGAAGCTCTTTGTATTGTCTGCTCTATTTCTAATCCCTTGAAATCTACTTAGCTGGCTGAAAATGTACCTCTACCCTTTAGACTGAAAGTTGACATAAACAAAACAAAACAAAGCAAAAACACAGGTAAAGAAGACACTAAATAAAGGGTGTTTGGTACCTCAAAATAGATTATCCTCTACTTTATAAATTAATTCAAACTTGGAGTTCTACCTTTGACTTGTTTTTCATGGACTCCTTGTTTTTTTAAGTTATCAAGATAATACCTGTGGTCCTGTCCTAAATGAATGATGAGCAAAGGGATGTCTGTATTGAAAATTCCAGATCTTAACCTTTTTCTACCATGTATGACAGAAATTTCCAACTGAATTTCTACAAAATCTATTCTAAGCCTCAAATGATCAATTAATAGACACTTCAAATTAATTTTTATAAGCCAGAAATGCTATTTGGCTTAGCTAAATTAATAAAATTTATTAATATTCAAACATTAATTAAGAGGTAAATGATATTTGTAATTTTAATGTAACTGTTGGGAAAGCAGAGAAATGGTCTTGGTAAAAGTTGAAATGAGTTTTGATTATTTAGATATCTGCGTTCAACTAATGCAAATACAGTGGGGAGGGGACAGATTTAGAAGACTTACAGTTATCTCTTAATTTGTGGTAAAGCAACTACCAAAGGACATTTGGTTGTGTGACAGCAATATAAATAATCTCCTATTAAAATGTATTTTTAAACATAATGAAAGTATGTTGGGGATTAGGAATTGGATGTGAAGTACTAAAGGAAAGAGCTTGAAATAACTCAGAGGTAATGTTTTTAATTTATCCCTACTTCTAATTTTCAGGGCAGTGGCAAAGGCTCAGACGTAGACTAGGTATAAAAAGCACAGTTGCCTGGTATGAGGATTGTTAAAAAGAAGAGACTGTTCTCCTGGAGATCTGTTTATTTTTTCAATAAACAAAGAGTGAAAGTCCTCTTCTGACTTTTTTGCTTGGGTGACTAGATTAAAAAGTATGCCATTTATGTTTGGTACATTTAATTAAATGTTTGGCTTGAGCTTATAAGGAACTTCTATTTCTTTTAGTCAGTTCAGATCGCAATAGATCGTTAGAAATTCCATTAGAGATTGTTGCTGACGTTCTGATTTTTAAAAAGTTTATCTAACAGGATAAAGCCTCTCTGTTACCAAATTTTTGACTCTCCTTTCATATATTTTTGCATTTGGTGAATGTCTTAATCTTATCATCTCTTAGTGGTTTCCTGATTTTGTACTTTGTGACTCAGATAATGCTATTTAATCAGTGGGCCTGACTAACAAACCCAAGCTGATGCTCACTAAAATCTCAGCATAAACAGATTTGAATGAATGTGCTATCACATCTTTTGTCAGCACTTTGCTTTTTTTGTGCACTTGCCCATATAGTTATTGCCCATTTTATATTATAAGCTTCGGGAAGATGAGAAGTATGTCTGTGTAACTTGATCTGAATAGTTATTAATAACATATGAAGCCCGGTTAGATTAAATAATGACAACAATAATGATATTAATAATAATTTTAACAATTAAATTAAAAACCTATTTATTTCACACCTGCTTTATGCCTGGCACTGTGCTAAAAATTATATATGCGTTATCTCTGTGAGATTATTATCTGGATTTTACTCATGAGATATTTGAGGTTCCAGAAGGTTAAATAATTTGCTGAAGATTCAGAGTTATTAAATGTTAGAAATAAAAAGCAACCTGCTTTACTCCAGGGATCATAATATGCTATTACATATGTTGTTACTGGTAGATAGTTGAATGACAGACATCTATACCATTAGGTGTGTTGGGTCTTACTGAATTCCTATCATAATAGAGCAGAGCTTCTCAGACTTGAGTGTGAGCAACTAGTTAAAATGTAGATTCTGATTCAGTGGGTCTAGAGTGAGGGCCTGAGATCCTGCATTTCCAGCAAGCTCCCAGGTGGTGCCCGTGTTGCAGGCAAATGAACCACTGCTTTGGGAAGCAAGCTCTACGGCAGAGATGCCCAACATGGTGAGGCAGGAACGTTAGGAAGCATGCCCTTCAGCTGTTCATTGAAAGCATTTAGAAGTTTTCAGCCTACAGAATTTTCCTCTTCCTAGAAAAATCTCACATGCCATTCTCCACCTCCTAAAAATCAGTGCTGAGGAGAACCATGAATACTGGGGAACTCCTGCTACATCCCTCACATATTTCAGAATAGAAAAGGATTGAAAATGACTGAGCCAGCCAGTTCAGAAGCTAGAATACTAAAAGCCTGGTTGAGACCCAGGTGACAAGGTCAACGCTAAAGCGAAGGGGAAAGAAAACACAAAGACACGGAGCTGAGTTAGGTAAAAAAGAGAGGCGAGAGGAGAAAGATGGGTGAAAGTGAGGGAAATAATCTATTACAGATGGCGGTGAGTGATGGGGACGCCCCGGAGATTGCCGGAAGGAGCCCATCTGACAACATGGCAGTGCACAATTTGAGTAAGCTCCTCATCTCAAACATATCACTTCCCTTATGTTGTCATGGGGCCTCTGATTATAGTTTTGACTCATGGCAATCTCCAAGGGAGTATCCCATGTCAGTTACCCTCTCCTAACCACTGGCAATTTCAGGGTGAATATTCTGAGCTGGCTAGAAAATAATCTTTCATCTTCACTTTAAGCTTTGAAAGAACTGTTTTAGAATTGTCTTTGTAATTTGGCTAATGCATTTGCGTAATTGGAAAGAGTGAGATGAAGTGGAGGTCATCAAATTCCATTAGTTACTTTGTTCTTGAGAAGTAGGTGTGTACATGTGTGTCCGTGCAGACAGACACACACCCCTGCCCACCTACATCCACACACACCACCTCTCCTTTCGTATCAGCAGACTATTGAAGAATGAAAGCTACATTTCTTCAGTTGTGTATTAAACAAATGCAGGCATTGCATTTATAATTCCTTGTTTGAAAAGACAATTCGGTGACTATACCTTGGCCAAGTTATAGAGGTAGATGCCTGATGGAAATATTATAGAGGGTACCAGGTAGCTTATGAAATATAAGTGCTATTATAAGTTTGTTATTGCTTCTCCAAACCCTCTGGTAAAATAAAAACTTGCAGGAGGTTCTGGTAATATGGACAGTAACAAGGGAAAACTTTGGGTCAAAAGCACTATGGCTTACAAATAATGATGAAGACATGAACCCAGATTCTGGGGGTTGCCAGCAAGGTGCTCATTTCAAAATGCATTAGGCCAGTAGCAACCGCCCCAGACTTTTTTGATACAGGACTTCTCAAATAATCTCCTGTTCATGTGCTCCCATATGGAACAGCTGATTAAAACACTGAAGCTGTCTAGCTAGAATGTAAATAAATAATTGGAAGAAAAAAATTCAAAACTGTATTTTATGATTGTTGGTACACAAATAAATATATTAATATTTTATATTTATATACGAAGATATTTTCTTCAACCAAAAACTTGATTTTCTATTTTAAAAGAAATGTAAACATTTTCATGAACCCCTCCAAAATATTGTAGACCCCTATGCACTGTGCCTACTATGCCAAATCGATAAGTAGACCCTAATTGTGTCTTCATTGAAGATTTTATGCTTTATTAATAAAAAAGATCCCTCTTCCTATTTACTGAAAAAACAAACACATACACACACACACAAACAAAAACACTGAAGCTCATTAAAGCCACCAGTGAGGATTTTATGCCACTGTATCTCTGACGGGAGTTTTCTAAGCCTTAAAAGTGTGTTTACTCTCATCGGGTGTTTGGTATGTATGGTTCCATCTGGATGGAATCTGTGCGATCTATCTCAAAATTTCAAAGAGATTTCCCAGATTACTGATTCATTAATTTCCATGCCAGTTTCCTCCTTAAGAAATTGCAAGCATGTGATTTTTAGCCTGGTAGTTTACATGAAAGAATCTAGAACCAGAGTCACACTTATTTAGCTATTTAAAAAAATTTTTTATTTAAATTCCAGTTAGTTAACATGCAGTGTAATATTAGTTTCAGGTGTACAGTATAGTGATTCAACACTTCATACAACAGCCAGTGCTCATCACAAGTGCCCTCCTTATCCCCATCACTATTTCATGAACCAGTCCCCTCCTGCCTCGCTTCTGGTAACCATCAGACCTCTGTAGTTAAGAGTCTGTTTCTTGGTTCATTCTCAATGGGGAAAAACTGAGAGCTTTCCCCCTAAGGTCAGGAACGTGGCAGGGATGTCCACTATCATCACTGCTATTCAACATAGTATTGGAAGTCCTAGCCACAGCCATCAGACAACAAAAAGAAATAAAAGGCATCCAAATCGGCAAAGAAGAAGTCAAACTCTCACTCTTTGCAGATGATATGATACTTTATGTGGAAAACCCCAAAGACTCCACCCCAAAACTCCTAGAACTCATACAGGAATTCAGTAAAGTGGCAGGATATAAAATCAATGCACAGAAGTCAGTGGCATTCCTATACACCAACAACAAGACAGAAGAAAGAGAAATTAAGGAGTCGATCCCATTTACAATTGCACCCAAAACCATAAGATACCTAGGCATAAATCTAACCAAAGAGGCAAAGGATCTGTACTCAGAAAACTATAAAATACTCATGAAAGAAATTGAGGAAGACACAAAGAAATGGAAAAACGTTCCATGCTCATGGATTGGAAGAACAAATATTGTGAAGATGTCAATGCTACCTAGAGCAATCTACACATTCAGTGCAATCCCCATCAAAATACCATCCACTTTTTTCAAAGAAATGGAACAAATCATCCTAAAATTTGTATGGAACCAGAAAAGACCCCGAATAGCCAGAGGAACGTTGAAAAAGAAAAGCAAACCTGGCGGCATCACAATTCCGGACTTCCAGCTCTATTACAAAGCTGTCATCATCAAGACAGTCTGGTACTGGCACAAAAACAGACACATAGATCAATGGAACAGAATAGAGAGCCCAGAAATGGACCCTCCACTCTATGGTCAACTCATCTTTGACAAAGCAGGAAAGAATGTCCAGTGGAAAAAAGACAGTCTCTTCAACAAATGGTGTTGGGAAAATTGGACAGCCACATGCAGAAGAATGAAACTGGACCATTTCCTTACACCACACACAAAAATAGACTCCAAATGGATGAAAGACCTCAATGTGAGACAGGAGTCCATCAAAATCCTACAGGAGAACACAGGCAGCAACCTCTTCGACCTCAGCTGCAGCAGCTTCTTCCTAGAAACATCGCCAAAGGCAAGGGAAGCAAGGGCAAAAATGAACTATTGGGACTTCATCAAGATGAAAAGCTTTTGCACAGTCAACAAAACCAAAAGACAACCGACAGAATGGGAGAAGATATTTGCAAATGACGTATCAGATAAAGGGCTAGTATCCAAAATCTATAAAGAGCTTATCAAACTCAACACCCAAAGAACAAAGAATCCAATCAAGAAATGGGCAGAAGACATGAACAGACATTTTTCCAAAGAAGACATCCAAATGGCCAACAGACACATGAAAAAGTGTTCAACATCGCTCGGCATCAGGGAAATCCAAATCAAAACCTCAATGAGATACCACCTCACACCAGTCAGAATGGCTAAAATTAACAAGTCAGGAAATGACAGATGTTGACAGGGATGCGGAGAAAGGGGAACCTCCTACACTGTTGGTGGGAATGCAAGCTGGTGCAACCGCTCTGGAAAACAGTATGGAGGTTCCTCAAAAAGTTGAAAAGTGAGCTACCATACGATCCAGCAATTGCACTACTGGGTTTTTACCCCAAAGATACAAATTTAGGGATCCGAAGGGGTACATGCACCCCGATGTTTATAGCAGCAATGTCCACAATAGCCAAACTATGGAAAGAGCCAAGATATCCATTGACAGATGAGTGGATAAAGAAAATGTGGTATATATATATATATACCATACACACACACACACACACACACAATGGAATATTATGCAGCCATCAAAAGGAATGAGATCTTGCCATTTGCAGCGATGTGGATGGAACTGGAGGGTGTTATGCTGAGCGAAATAAGTCAATCAGAGAAAGACATGTATCATGTGACCTCATTGATATGAGGAATTCTTAATCTCAGGAAACAAACTGAGGGTTGCTGGAGTGGGGGGTGGGGTGGCTGGGTGATAGACACTGGGGAGGGTATGTGCTCTGGTAAGCGCTGTGAATTGTGCAAGACTGTTGAATCACAGATCTGTACCTCTGAAACAAATAATGCAATATATGTTAAGGAAAAAAAAAGAAGAAAGCAGGAGGGGAAGAATGAAGGGGGGGAAATAGGAGGGGGAGATGAACCATGAGAGACGATGGACTCTGAAAAACAAACTGAGGGTTCTAGAGGGGAGTGGGTGGGAGGATGGGTTAACCTGGTGATGGGTATTAAAGAGGGCACATTCTGCATGGAGCACTGGGTGTTATACGCAAACAATGAATCATGGAACACTGCATCAAAAACTAATGATGTAATGTATGGTGATTAACATAACAATAAAAAAGTAAAAAAAAAAAAGAATGAGTGGCAACCACAAAAAAAAAAAAAGAGTCTGTTTCTTGGTTTTGCCCCTGCCCCCGTCTTTTTCCCCCCTTTGCTCGTTTGTTTTGTTTCTTAAATTCCACATACGAACTTATTTCACTATTGATTATTGCTCTGCACCTAATCACTTTGTGGAGAAAAGTAGCAGGAATGACATAAGATTGTTTGCAACATTTATTGATATTTACAGAGCCTTGGACGTTGTGGACTCTGTCACGTTGCTCTGTTGCACAAGTGTTTGTTCAAGTGCAGTAGGACCCCCTGTGGCTTAAGTTAAAATGAAGGTTTCTTGGCCCCAGACCTCCATGGGATCTCTGGCAAAGGAGGTCCAGGAATTGGAAATTTTAACAACTCCTCATGTAGATTCCTGTGCAGGATAAATTTTGTACTATTGCCTGGTCCTTATAAAAGAGAGATAGTTGAGCCCTTGCAAAGGCTTGTGTCTCAGACATTTCGAGCTCACACTTTAAATCCCTGCAGACCAGAACTGAGAACATATTGTGAGTTTAATAATGAGAATTGTAAAAAAGCTCACTGTTTTTGCCTGAGCGCTCAATATGGAATGCCTCCAGCAGACTGTCATATTTGAGCCTTATCAGGCGTTTCATGAAACTCTCTGTCATTTTTAGATTGATTTTCATATTACTGAACCTTCTGGGTAAACTCAATTTTTAACCTTAGCTTAGAGCTTATAAATACTAACAAGTGGATGTGGAATTTTCTTAGGCTGTGTCTCTATGAGCCTAAAGTGTGAAGCTGTATGTTTAACGGATGACAAAGGAAATTTGGCATAGCTTTCTAAGGCTATTTTGCTTTCTTATATATTAATAAGCAAATATACTCTATTAACAAACTATTAGTATAATAAAATAAATTTCTTTGGCTTCCAAAACAGAAGATGATGTTTTGAGATGACTGAAGCTTGAGATAATAGCTAACAGTTTTCTTCTGTCTGTTTTTCTCTCCCTTTCCTACCTTTCTTTATTGTTTTATACTTGATTATTTGTATAGATGAGTGAATATTAAACTCTATATACTCTAAAATCTTTTGCTATTACATTCACTTGCACTGTAGTCGGGGGATGAACATCATTTGGTCTCCTGTGTTTTTTTCAGTGTCATACAGCACACGCATTATGCTTGTCCCTGAAACTACAGTGCTGAATGGCTTTATAGTAAAGCATGATAATACCATGCCATACTTCCTATAACCATTTCTTTACAGCTTGCTACTTGTATGTGAGTTCTTAAAGTTTCATCCTATAAAATAGTGAAGTATGACACTGCTTTAAACATCTTTGTACATATTACTTTCTTTCCTTTGGGTCTATTTTCTTAGGAAATGTTCTCAAATGTAAGATTACTGGACTAATATATAATAAGAGATTTAAAAAAAATGTAATTTATTGCCAGGTTGTTTCTCAAAAAACTTGAACTGATATTCTATGCCATGCCAAGAATAATACTTCCTTTTCATCACAGCAATATAAAATTTAAGTACTTTAATTTTTTTTTTTGCTATTTTGGTAGATGGGACTTACCCTATTATTTAAATCTTTTCATCATCTTTTCTACAGTTAAAATAGGATACTTATAAAATTGGGACATGAATTTAGGGCAGAGTCAGAGTGACAGCTTTCTTACAAATGGCTCCCTGGCTCATCAGTGGTATTTTTCAGTTTTTTTGGCCTATTTTGCAAGACCTATCCTGACCTATCAAAAGTTCAGTTACTCTGCGAGGCTGTTGCCTTGTAGAGAAGTTCTGCTGCCGGGCAGAAGAGGGTACTCTTTGTTTGTACCAAGGAGGGACAAACCTGTCTGACCCATTTAGGGAGAGTGATCGCTGCCAGAGACAGCCCTTCACGCTGAGGTCCAGTGCCCACGGTGCTGGCGACCGCAGCTCTCTCCATGCCTGACCAAGTCTGTTAAGTATTCGATTTGCTATTATTTACTCAGTTCTACAGAGATCCAGCTGTCGAGATGGAGACCCCTGGGGTCATTCACGTTGCTCGACACCAAGGACTTGGCACCCGGGCAGGTGTCTGTCTCACAATGGAGTGCTGGTTTGCTCTGTGCGGTCATCAGAATGTCTGCTGGTCCTAAACAGAAGAAAGTCTTGGAAGAATTCTGTGGGCCAAAACTTGAGTGGGCCGATAGATTATTCTGTTTGCATAGTTGTGTTTCCTTCACCCCAATTAGATCACTATAACTCTTTTTTAAATGAGATTCTTGGGACTGGCATGGAGACTTTGTAAACTGTGATGGGCCTTTGCTGTGTTTTATCAAGTGTGAGCAGAGGGTTGGGATAAAGGAAGGGGCCAAGAATCTTCTTGACCCTATAGGAGGGGTGCGATGGGAAATGTTCTACCCAGTTGGGTGGGCCACGGAGAGCGTCTTACCAGAGATGCTTTGTAACTGATTCAGCCTCACTTCTGTTCTTGTCCTCCCCACCATCCACTCTAGATTCTAAAGTGTACATTAGATGATGTTACTCCCCTCCTGAAAGCTCTCCAGTGGACCCCCCCCATTCAGTTGGAATAAAATCCAAAGTCCCTACTTTTGCTCATTAGGCCCTTCTATACTCTGATTTCTGCCCCCGTGACCTTATCTCCTACCCACCCTCGTGGTCCCCTCTGTTCCACTCACACTGGCCTCATTCTGCCATTAAACACATCAAGCATCTACTTGAAGCCCTGGAGGGCTCTGAAAATGTGTTCTCGGCCTTGTGTGGCTTGATACAGTTAAGAGAGGCTTCACTGAGTGTGACTGGGGCCAGGGATTTGAAAGAACAATAAAAGGGCTAAGTGTTTATATGGTAGAGCTTGGAGAGCATGGTTCAGGGCATTTACCGACATTTTCTTGGACCAGATGTGGGCCAGAGGGGAGAGAATTCATCTTGAGACTCACGCAGGAGCAAAGAATCCTCAGATAAAAGAGGCTGGTGTGGACCGCAGGATGCAAAATAACTAGGGAAGGAGTTCAAAACCAGGAAAACTTCAGGGCGGAGGTATCCCAACATGGAAATCTCTGAGACTATAGAAGAACCTCATTTAGAAGAGAGACAGCTCAACATCTGCTGACCCAGTGGGGACTTCACCATCTGCCAGGCCCCCGAAGTCCAAAGAAACCTCCCAGCCAAATCAGAACCATTCTAGCTCCTCGTCTCCCCCCACCTCTTCCGTCTCCCACCCCTGCCTCTGTGCAAGCAGAACAAAGTGTGGGAGCAGGTGGGCAGAGCGAGTAAGGACAGGGGACTGGACCTACCACCACTCCTCATCTCCCAGCCATGTGAGCTGAAGGAGGGGAAGGATTAAATGCTAAGATAAATAGGGATGTTGAGATGCTTGATATCTATAAAAGATTGGATCTTCAAATTACTGAATTGAGATTGTTTTACACAAAAGTGAGCAAAAAGGCCCTATCATCTGAGAGCTGCCAGGAAGGCAGTGATTCACCCAAACCTTCATTCAGGAGTACAGAGTGCTCCCACTGCATAGTGGATAAAGCCGGGTTCTCAATATTGACTTCACATTAGCGTCACCAGGGAGCTCTCAAAAATCCCAAGGCCTATGCCATGACTTAGATGAAAAAAACCAAAAAATATGTGGGGTAAGGCCCAAGCATCAGAATCTTTAAAGCTCCCCATATGATTTCAATGAGTAACCAAACAGAGACAAAATAAAGTTGCATTTTCATCATAATTAAGAGACTGCTCAGGATCCCAGAAATACTTTTGTTTATGTGTTAATTCTAGGATCTTTATAATCCTTGAACTGCTTCAACAGCTGATGTATAAATTACAGATTTAAAAGTAAATTTTAAACTTTAAAAAATATTGGTTGTGTGTTACCTAACTACAAAAGAGGCTTTAAAAAATATAGAGGGGTAATACACAAGAATCTAAACTGTGTCCTATATTGAGGTGTGAGAAGGCTACAACCCAAATTATTAAAGCTGAAAAATACATGAGGACTTTATAAATATGGTATAATGGGATGAATTCTTGGTTAACATTTTTGATAGGACATATACTCGAATTTACCAATATATATCCAGCTTGATTAAGATTTGAATATCACGGGGCTTCAGGAATATTGCAGAAAGTTTTGGTTGGGTTTGATTGTCTTGCTTCAGTACCAAGACGAAGAGCCTTGAAGAAAATTGCAACTTGGCAGGAAAGTCAAAAGCCTCACTTGTGATTTTTTTTTTTCATACAAATCTTCTCCCTTGTGGTTTTTATTGATTCCCCAAAGCCAAGTGTTTGGACTGACTGCATCAGAGTCACTTTGGGAGTCTGTTAAAATTATTGATTCCCTGGCCTAACCTAGACCTCCAGAACCAACCTTTCTGTGGATGAAGTGTGGGCAGCGATCTTTGAACAATGGCTCCTGGGTGGTTCTGATGCCCAGCCAAGTTTGGGCAGCACTGGCAAATGTCAAGTGATAATGAGACCTTTGGCTAAGTATAAAACCCACAGTGGGGAGAGATAAGTTCTCAATTAGGAAGCAAACTACTAGCTGTTAAAAAGAAGCGTGAGCGATTGTGTGCTGTGTTTTGCAGAGCTAACCACCTGCAGTGTCTTCTGAAAGATCCCTTCGAGAATAGTTTAAGTCATTTTAGGGGCTTTGGGAGAGTTTCCTGTATTTCAGTGGGTTGGAGTGGGAGTCACATGGAAAATGTCCACAGAAGCTGTCTTCATTGGGTTGCTTGCTAAAACGACTAGTTAGGGAAAGAGGAAGAGGAAGAGTCCCACTGTCTCATGTGGGCTTATTCAACTTATGGGGCATGAAATCGCTCATGTCTTTCATGAATCTTTAGCCATCCTTCAACCCCATGTAGCACAAGGAAAGTGGAATAGGCTTAGAGCAGGCAGTTATGAAATAAAATCCTGGTGCTGCCACCCACGAGCTTTGTGAATTTAGCTAAGTTCCATAACCTCTCTGAGCATCAGTGAATTCATCAGCCAAGGTAGGGTTAACTCCTCCTTGGTATTGTGAGTGAACGCACTTAAGAGTACATTCATCCAGTACTGCGTACTTTCTATAAATGTACATCCCTGGCTCCTGGGATACAGCAGGTGCTCACTGAATAATAGCCAGAGAGACCGAGCCAGTATATTGCACAGGGTCTTAAATCTATAAGATATGCTAAAATATTTCTAGAAATGTTCTGAGTTAGAGAAAAATGGGATTGCTGGAAGTCATCTCAAGGAGTATTTTATGTGGCTGGAAGAAATTCTTTCATGAGGGGTCTGGAATGGCAGGGGAGTGAAGGCGGTTTATGCCGATGGTGAGACTGTGCAACCTTCTGTGCCCGAGATAGCCTCAGTGGCTACCTGTTGTGATAGCACCCCCTTTTACTCTCAGAGGTGTCCCAGGCTAGAAGCTAAGTGATACGACCATCCTATTCAAAGATCATGTTCCAGTAGCATTCAGTGGTCACTGAACCACCTCTTGGGGCAGAGGGCTTCCTGCAGAGCTTTGGTGGTCCTGTGCGGAATGTGTAAGTCCGGGGCTGGAATCGAGCTGCTTGGATCCTCAAGGAGAGGCTGAGCATTGCCCCTGGCCCGTTTCTCCATGTAGCACTTGGTCCTTTTTCTAAAACATGTTAAACAAAAATAGTAGTCTTCAAAGCAGCACTGACAGACCATGGCTCAGGCTGGTCCAGATGGGGCTACATACACCTATTACCTCCATCATAAGGTGGGAGAGTCATTTATCAGGAAGAGAAATGGACTAAGCACCAGGAAGTCCAGACTTTAGTCTTCATAACTATTTAAGCTATATCAGATTCATGTTCCTCAGTCACTTCTAGCTGTTGTCATTGTACATGTCTCTCATAGGCTCTTGCTACCTTCTGATTAGCCATACGCTGGAAATGAGATCATTCAATTCAGTAATCCAGTTTTTTAAAAAAGTACGTCCTGAGTGATGATCCAAGGGCCTCTCCTGTGAGTTGTAGTGAATGCATTCGGAGACATCTTTTAGCAGCTCTGAGGTTGCTCTACTCCTTCCTTCAAGAATCTCCCCAGTACTTGGGCTGCTAGGTAAGTGTGGCACTGGCTATATTGATGAGGCATGGCTGTGGTTTAAAGCTGCTCTACGTTCTGGCAGAGAACCAAGACTACAGACGTGTGGCCTCTCCTCTGTCTGTGCTCACTCCCTTGATAACCTCTTCTGGTCTCACGGATTCCATGTCCTCTCCATTTGGATGACTCCCCAATTTTTTTTTTAATTTTTTTAATTTATTCATGAAAGTCAGAGAGAGAGGCAGAGGCAGAGGCAGAGGGAGAGAAGCAGGCTCCCCGCCTAGCAGGGAGCCCGATGTGGGACTCGATCCCAGGACCCCGGGATCATGACCTGAGCCGAAGGCAGACGCCCAACCATCTGAGCCACCCAGGCACCCCTGGATGACTCCCAAATTGACAGCCTCAGGGTGGACTCTGGATTTGCATACACCACATGCATATTAGATTTTTCCCTATTGGTGTCTAACGGGCATTTCAAAATATGTCCCAACTTAAACTCTTAATCTTCTCCAAATCTGTTTTTCCTTCAGTCTTCTCCCGCTCACTAGCTGGGAATTCCATTTTTCCCGTTGCACAGGCAAAAAAGTCTTAGAGTCATCTTTGCTGCCTTTCACTCATACTACATCCATTATGTCAGTAGACCTGTCCGTTTTACCTTCAAATATGTCCACAATTCAACTCCTTTGTGTTGTCTCCACTGCTGCTACTTTGGTCTAAGCCAGCCTCATGTCTTGTCTATCTAGATTATTTCAGGAGTCTCCCAGTTGAGACTGGCTCCCATCCCCACCTTTTTTTCATTCTCGGTCCTATTATAGTCAGTTGCTGCTGGATTGATCGTGTTAAATATAACTCAGATAATTTCTTTCTTTTCTTTCTTCTTTTCTTTCTTTCTTTCTTTCTTTCTTTCTTTCTTTCTTTCTTTCTTTCTTTCTTTCTTTCCTTCCTTCCTTCCTTCCTTCCTTCCTTCCTTCCTTCCTTCCTTCCTTCCTTTCTTTCTTTCTTTCTTTCTTTCTTTCTTTCTTTCTTTCTTTCTTTCTTTCTCCTTCCTTCCTTCCTTCCTCCCTCCCTCCCTTTCTTTCTCTCTCTCTCTTTCTTTTCTTTTCTTTTGTCTGTCTGTCAAAATCCTCCAGTGATTTTTACAGTTCGCTCAGAGTAAAAGCCAGAGCCCTTACGAAGACCTAAGAGATGCTATACAATGCCTTCTCCAGCCCCCTCCACCACCCACCTCTGTAAGATCATCGAGCAAGAGACTGTTCTTCTCTGGTTCTGCTCTGGCTGCATTGGCCTCCTTGGTGTTCATGGAATGTAAACACACACATCCACTAGCTGCCTCCCCCCAGGCAAGCTTCCTCCCTGGTCATTGCCCTTGACCTCTCCTCTATCTGGAATGCTTTTCTCTGAGATATCCACTTGGCTCATTCCCTTCAGTTCCTTTATGCCCTTTCAATGGTTCCTTCCCACTAAGGCGCTGGCCTCACCTCCAGCTGTATCCCCTCCCTTCCCTCCTCTTTTCCCTTCCATGCTTTATTGTGCCTCTCAGCACTGATCACCATTTAACATACTTTATGTTTTACTTATTTTATCTTTTTTTTTTTTTTAATTGCCTGTGTTCCTCAACTTGAATGTAAACTCCGAGCAAAGTGGCTTTTTTCTGCTTCTCAAATCTGTTTGGATAACTGCTAACAGTTATCCAATCTAGAAGAATATCTGACACATAGTCCTTCCTCCAGTATATTTGCTGAAGAAATGAACCAACGAAGAAATGAAATAATGAGTTCTGTTGATGTCAGTTGAGATTTACTGAGCAAGTCCTCAACAAACTTTACCACCATTTTTTTTTCTACTTAGAGTTACATTAAAATAAAGGATCTTCAAGGAGTCTCCTGCTGACTAGCCCAACCTTTCTTTTTGGGTAGGTTCAGAGCTCTTTCTAGTATCATTAATCTATGTGTTATGTTTGATATGAGAAGTGTCTGGGAGTGAATGGAGAGGGGCACTTTTTTTTTTTGTAGAAACTCTGATCGGGTTCTCTAAGTAAGCAGAGACTGAGAGCCCTCCTGAAGCATTCTGGTGTTCCACTTGCCGTCTTTGTCATGAAAATGTGAGGTGGGTTGGTACTGTTGCCTTAGGCAAAAAGTGCACTACTCCCTCTCTGGTATTTCTTGGCAGCAAAAATCTGTCTTCCCTAGGTTTGCAGAACTCTGGAGGGAATGATGGATTAATTTGGATAAGGGGCCCAGGGGCTGTTTGAAAGGGAAGGGACTGAGCCTCTAACTTAGAGGTCAGCAAACATTTTTCTGAAAAAGCCGAGAGTAAATATTTTAGACTTGCAGGCCGCATGGTTTCTGTTACAATATCTCAAGAAGCAACTTGGCTATTGTAATGCCAACGCAGCCATAAACAATACTTAAGTGAATAAGCATGGCTGTATTTATAGACACTGAAATTTGAAATTCACATAATTTTCCCATGTCACTATATAGTCATCTTCTTTTGATATATATTATTTAACCATTAAAAAAAATGTGAAAATCTGGCACCTGGGTAGCTCAGTTTGTTGATCGTCTGCCTTCAGCTCAGGTCATGGTCTCAGGGTCCTGGGATCAAGCCTCGTGTCAGGTTCCCTGCTCAGCGGGGAGTCTGCGTCTCCCTCTGCCCCTCCCCCCCACGCTCGTGATCTCAGTCTCTCTCACATGCTCTCTCTCTCTCAAATAAATAAAATCTTAAAAAAAAATAAAAATAAAAAATGTGAAAACCTTTTTTAGCTCATGAGTCATACTGAAGTAGATAGTGGGCCAGAATTGACCTACAGGACTGTAGTTTGTTGACATTTGCTCCTGAATTCTTGATTACCAAGATAGAAGACAGCCCAAAGTTTCCCTTGGTTGAGGGAGGGACTTGTTCCAGCACACAGGAAGCAGCGTTGTGCTTTGAAAAACACTGGCCAATGTTCATGTATGAGAGAGAACTGTAACTTTGGGGTCTACGTGTGGGGTAAGCTTCTAGGCCATGCAGGGTCTTGGCGGCATTGGCAGGAAGGCCGCCATAGATTACACTCTGGGTTAGGTAGGACTTGCTTGTGATCAGCAAGCATTGGTGAACTGACCATGCATCCCAGTGTCTCATACTCATTTGGCAGATGGACTAACCCCTTTTGAAAACAGTGAGCCTCCAGGATCTTTACATGATTTGTGATGGGGCTGGTGAGAATTCTCCAGAGGGAATTACTGGGCTTCCTGCCAATGTGATTATATAGGGTCAAGCCAACTCTATGGGTAACTCAAGCTGGTGGAAAGGGTCATACTTGTTATAGTTATTTCTCCTTAGTCCCCAGGGTCCCATAGCATGGCACCTCCTGAAAGCTTCATAAATACTTACTAAATTGAATTTTACGATTGCTGAGATTAAAATTCAATTTCTGAATTAAAAAGAAAGGGACAAGTATGTACTGATCTACCATGTTCCAGCATGGTGTTATGGACCATCACATTTGTTACCTGCTTTCATCCTCCCCAGAAGGAAGAGATCTTTGTTTACAGGAGATAAGTAACCTGTCCGATGTCTTACAGCTAAAGGTTGGTGGTGCCCATTTCTGAACCCAGCCCACTCCACCTCCTTATGCCTCCATTGCATGTCAGGAGATGAGTGTCACCCATTCTTTGTGTAACACAGGATGAAGAAAAGTGCATTTGATGTATTGGCATAGATCTTTTTCAACCCCCCTCACTGTCATGAAAACTCTAATCAAAATCCATCTCCCTGGTACCTGGCTCTTTTTCTATGCATACTCATTAGTTCATAGGCTTTGATAAGATACTTTAAAATATAATGTATATTATTTTATGAGGATGAGTTCTGTCTTTCTAGCCAGTCTGAAATTTCTCCCAGAGCATCACAGATCTTAGGTTTGGGATACACTTGGAGGACCCCCATCCCCAGAGTCCTTTAAACACGTTTCCTTTTCATTCAGACACTTGAAAGCATATAATGCTTTTCATCTCCCTTTTCATAAATGAATCACTCTCACTATCTTCAGCTGTTGCTCAAAGACCAGACTGCTCACCTGTGGGCCTCTTTAGGTTTCCTGTTCCTTTTTCCCCTTTCTTCCTTGTCCCATTTTACTACAGTGTCTTGACCAGGGGGAGGGGAGTACATAATATGGTGAAGTGGCCTTGCAATTACAGATGTGCTGCTTGTTTCCTCCTTTAGGAGCTTGAGAGAAGCCTGGTTCTACCCTTTCTCCTGGAGGATGGTGGCATAATGTGTCACATAGCCAGACAGCTTGCAGGCTGCTGACCTGAGTCGGTCCATGCTGGATACCGGAATCCTGTCTCCCACTAAGATAAAATATTCAGATAAGATCCACCAACACCAATATAGCAATACTAGAGGGATCTTTCATAATGGAATTTACAAGGATCACTAAAGATTTTATTGAGAACGTTAGAAATGCACTCTTTCAAGAGAACTATGAATATTTATGTGCAGTGATATATGACAAACTGCAAAGGAAACACAGAGGGTTAAGCGATCTTTTCTCATTCTTTGTCACTAAGAAACTGGTGCTCACACCTCCTTCAACAGTATGGCTAAGGGCCTACTTTCTAGCTGGTGTGAATCTTTGAGATGTCTCACACTGTTCTTGTGGCGCATGATACGGTTTTACTTTAGGGACTTTCTAACTGAACATGGAAGTTGTAAGTTTCTGATTGTGCCCTTCATCCTTTCTCTTGCATCTGTTTTCACTTTCCGGGGATCTTTTGAACTCGAGTATCTTTTGATCTTTTGTACTCTGAGGATGGGAGAGGTTTGGAAGTGCCTTTGGTAAGCCAGGAGTAGAAATGGAAAACAGAGCTCAAATTTGCACAGCTTATGTGATGCTTCCTCGGAACTGCCGCTGTGGTTCCCCCGGCTGCAGTAGCTCAGGGCTCTGCTGCCCCACTTCCCCTTCCCATTTAGGGGTGAAGGTAGGGTGGGAGGTGGGGGTGAAGGTAGGGTGGGAGGTGGGGGTGAAGGTAGGGTAGGAGGTGGGGGTGATGGTAGCGCAGCGGAGAGCCTGACTCTCGGAGAGCCTGACTCTCGGCTAGAGCTCAGCAAGCGCTAGTTAACTTTACTCCCCGCCAGGTCTTTCTCAGAACTCTGGGGGAGCACAAAGGGGGCCTCTGCATGTGTACACAGAAGGGGCGTTGACTCTGGCCTCGAGGGGGCCCTGCCACAAGCGCTGCCTACGGTTTGCAGGCTGCTGACCTCAAGCTGGGCCATGTTGGACACTTGAGCAATCAGAAACTTAAAACTCTCCAAGTTCAGTTATAGGCTCTCTAAAGGAGAATGCCTCACACATGTTCAGGTGGCCAGTCCTCCCCACCATCCGAAGGTCAGTTTAAGGAAACAGAGGGACAAAACTGGAATATATCTCAAGAAATCATAGGGTTTTAGTGAAAAACCAGTTAGAGCAGACAGATGGCCGACGCACACTTCCAACTTTGTTTAGGATATTTAGAGCAGTTATTCTTATATCATGTGAAGGCAATGCCTGACAGCAGGTGTTAGTCACCATCATTTAGAGTGTGTCTAATAGAGCCTTAGGTATGGAAGCAGGATTACTGACATTTTATTTTGTCATTTTCCTATTAAGATGTCAAACATACTTTAACAGCATTTTTAATGATTTCAGGGGGCAACTTATCAGCTCTCATCTCCGAGCTCCTGACACACTCAGAATAGAACATTCTTTCCATTTCTTTAGAAACCAAGTGTTTCAAGGAAAGAATATCAGGTATGTAATTTTTTCAAATTATAATATTTATGGGTCTTGTTTGCTGTTTATTACAAGGAATAGAATTGAGGTTAAATCATCTAATTGCAAAGCAGGGCTCCAGGGATCTAGTCCCAGCTGTGCAGCTGAAATAGCAGCGAGAGCCAGATAAAGTCATTTTCGGTTTCTTGGAACATCATTTTCCCATTGGAAAAGAGAGTCCTTGGAAAAAAAACTTAAACAGAGAGGGGGAGGAGAGTACTCAGTGGAAGAACACATTAGAAGAACTTGGCTAAACTCTGACAGTATTACCAGTTAATTCTATGACCCTTTATTCTATTGAGTATCTCACTGAAGATCTGCCAAAAAAAGGTTTATATAAGAATAAAGAAACAAATTGGGGCACGTGGGTGGCTTAGTTGGTTAAGCGTCTGACTCTTGATTTCTGCTCAGGCCATGATCTCAGGGTTCTGGGATCGAGCCCCGCATCGGGCTCTGTGTTCAGCAGGGAGTCTGCTTCTCCCTCTCCCTTCCCCTGCTTGTGTGCGGTTGATCTCTCTCAAATAAATAAATAAATAAATAAATAAATAAATAAATAAATAAATAAATAAATAAATAAAATATTAAAAAAAAGAATAAAAACCAAATTGAATGAAAAGTAGGGAAGGGGAAGAAGAAACCAGAAAAGCAGTTAGAAGAGTATTAAGGGAACTCCCCCCCCCCCCCCCGCCGCCGAATACAAACACTCAACAAATATAAAACAACTCAAGGGAGCAGGTGGATTGGACTCACTAAGAAAAAGAGAACAAAACCAAATAGGGTAAATTCAGGATCAAAAGCCCTAAGGATAAGTTCTTGGGGAAAAATTAATAAGTACCCACTTAAGATTTATGGGATTGGAAAGCTGATTGCAAAATGAGTTGGGATGAATCAAAAAATACTTCTGTGGTGCTTTATTTACCAGTGAAGGAGCTTTAGGAATAGAAATAGAAAGTGGTTTTGAGATAAATATCTGGAAAGAAATACAGGGCCCTTCTTGGCTTAGTTTTTGCTAACAACTCTAAGCAATTCATCTGGTACCTATGTGAGTAGCAATTACTGAGAAATTAAATTGTTGTTGGAAAAATATAATCCTAAATTAAGGAGTTATTGCAAATTTCTAAGTGAAACATTAGTAGAAAATAAAATAAGTAGCAACCTTTTTTCTAATTATCTACCTAAATGCAAAACCACGTATTTCTGATAAAATATTCATGGTTTTTTTTTAATTTAATAAACACTTGTGAGCCTCTACTCAGAGTACTAATTTAAGTACCAAGAGCAGTACTCAAAAATATTTGCTGAAATAAAGCACTAAAAATTGCGGGAATATTTCCAGAAATATTCCCAATCTCCCATTTTTCTGGCATATCACAGGTTATTCCTTTATAAGCCTAAGATAGCCTCAATGTATCTAATTTTACAATCAAAGTGATTTTTTCTCCTTTACTATCACACAATCATGTCTCCAATGAAATATTTTGGTCTTTCTTTTCTTTAGACATCTCACTGAATAACACTTGAGCAATTTATTTTTGCATTTTTATATGGAAGAGATAACAGAATACAGAGTTAAAGACTGGGATGTGAAATTCATCTTTAGCAATTGTGACCTCATCATTATGGTCAGGCCATAACTATCGAATAATATTTGAGGACACTGAACAAATTAATAATCAGAGAACGTTAAAGTTGGAAGGAGCTATGGAACTTATTTATCTTCAATACTTAATTTTACAGACTCAGTTTCACTCAGTAAGAACTTTTGACTCTGAGTTAGCACTGGGTTGGCTGCTGGAAACCATGGAAATGGAAAAATGAAGGCTTGAAGAGGTCCTGTGACATATCCAAGGTCACAGGTTATGCTAGATATCTCCTCTTTGACCCACTGTCCACGTTCTCTGCTCTCTACTCCTGGATGCTGACCTTGAGGGACATTTTATCAGTAAGATTTCTAGTCTTCTGGCTTCTAGTTGAGAGTAGAACACCTGTGGAGGACACTGCCCAAAGATCAGAGGATGAGGAGGAAAGGGAGATCAGGGTATTTATCCACCTGTTCCTTCCCTTGTGGTTGCTTGGAGCTGGCTGCAGGCTTGGAATGTCAGGGAGCCCCCTCCACAAGATTTGCCTGCTTCAGCTTCTGATAACTGCTCCCTCCACATCTTCTTTAGGCTACAGATGGCTACAGGTGGTTATTAACCCCACATTCTACATTTTCCCTCATGGTTTCCTATATGCTGCCCGTATCTTCGTAAATAATGCTTTAATTAAATTTTCCTTAAATTACCCTATTTTTTTAAATTTTTTTTTAAGATTTTATTTATTTATTTGATAGAGAGAGACACAGCGAGAGAGGGAACACAAGCAGGGGGAGTGGGAGAGGGAGAAGCAGGCTTCCCGCCGAGCGGGGCGCCTGACGTGGGGCTCGATCCCAGGACCCTGGGATCATGACCTGAGCTGAAGGCAGTCGCTTAACCAACTGAGCCACCCAGGCGCCCCTTAAATTACCCTATTTTAACATGCCATCTGTTTTCTGTTGGGACATGAGGGATATACAGCTTATAGAATGATTTTCAGTTTACTTGATTTGGTATGTCCTCTGGGAGGTTTGTAAACCAGTTTTTACTTAAGGTTAACAAAACTCTGATTGTCGATAGGGCTTAACTATTTTTTTAAAATTTTATTTTATTATGTTATGTTAGTCACCATACAGTACATCATTAAATTTTGATGTAGTGTTCCATGATTCATTGTTTGCGTATAACACCCAGTGCTCCATGCAATACGTGCCCTCCTTAATACCCATCACTGGGTTAACCCATCCCTCCACCTCCCTCCCCTCTAAAACCCTCAGTTTGTTTCTCAGAGTCCATAGTCTCTCCTGGTTTGTCTCTCCCTCCGACTCCCCCCCCCTTGAGCTTAACTGTTTTTAAGCCATTGATGCAGGAGTCAAAGGAGGAACAACACAGCAGAGTCAATATGGTGGCAGTGGAATTTTACCTTCAATTTCCTCAAGTTGATACTTAAATAGCTGGTGGCTCAATCACATTCTTTGATTCTGAATTCTAGCAAGTGGATTTCCATTTGGTGAGAGATACCTGTTCTGTCCCTCTGCTCTAAACATATGGTAATAGGGTAAGTCATTGTGTTTTGACTGAATGGTTACCAAGTTTGATTGTCAAAGCAACACAATTGAGACTGTGTTGGCCTAAACCTGTGGAAGAGGGGGTGCCTTCAGAAGTCTCAGGAAAGCCTTAAATTTTGTCTTTCCTACTCTCAGCTCTCTAAGATTCTATTCAACTGCTGGCTTATGGTTAAAATCCTCCAATAGTAGAGCCCATTCTTGAGCTTAAGACTTTGATCCTTATTCAAATTGTACTCTCCTTGAGAGTTAAGAACACGTTAAACTCTTGGTGATTAAAAAGGATCTCAGGTAAAAGTGTTTTAGGTCTTTCTGAGAAATTTGGGAACAGAGAGAGATCTGAGAGGCTTGGATACTATAATTAGTGGGGGAAAAAAAGGAGACACTTAAGTGTGGGGAAAATATATATCATAAATTTGCCAGACTTAGAAATAAGATATGATTTAAGAGAAAGTTGAGAAAACTCTTTCTCAATCATAGAACTGGGTATAATGAATGCCAATTGGGAAAAGAGTGAAAAGCAATTTGAGTAAACTGCCTTGTTTATTGGTCCCCGCCTTTGGCATCATACGTGAATATATGTTACAGTTGTGTTGAATGGGATGCAGTAAATAATAGCAGTATTTATGGACTTACCATATGCTAGACAGTGTTCTAAGTATATTACATTTATTAACTCATTTGATGTGCCTAACAATTTCATGAGGAAGATGTATTATTGGTCTCTGTATTAGTTTCCTAGGGCTGTCATAACAAAGTACCACCAACTGGGTGGCTTAAACAAAAGGGATTTATTGTCTTAGTCTAATGGCTAGAAGCCCCAAATCCGGGTGTTAGCAGGGTTGGTTCCTTCTGAGGACTCTGCAGGAGAATCTGTTGTAGGCCTTTCTCTCAGTTCTGGTGGCCTTAGACATTCCCCACTTGTAGATGGTCTTCTCCCTATGTCGCACTGTCTTCCCTCTGTACGTATCTGTGTCCAAATTTCCCATTTTTCTAAGGACACTGCTCATACTGGATGGATTAGAGCCTACTTCATCTGATCTTGATCATCTGCACAGATCCTATTTACAAATACAAATGTGTGTTGATAAATGTATATACCTGTATCTTAGCTATGGGATTGAAGGTGTTTCACATTATTTTGCATCCTAACCACTTTTTATTGGGCTTTGTCCCTAATTGGAGGTGGTTCCTTTGGCACCTGCCTTGGTGCATTCAATCCATAGCCTGATAAGAGTGTTTGAGGGATTATCACGGCCAATATTTTTTTCACCATTGACATAAAAGCAGAAGGATTTTGAAAGCTAGAGAGATGCATAAAGCAAGATGGAGAAAGGGAGATCTGATAGCGGCAACCTGTGTTTAGAGCAATATGGCAGCACCTGCTGTTTGCCCACCTTCTGCCTGGCACCTTTCCCCTCTCTCAAGTCACGACCTGGTACAGAGGGAGAGACACGTGCCTCTGACCTTGTCATGCCCTTCCTGCCCTCTGAAGAAGGCTTGAAGCGGTCCTTTCTGGGTATGATGTCAGTGCTAGTGCTTGAGGTGGGGAGTGAATTTAGTGACTTCAACTCTCCTTGTCCTTCTCTGCATTCTTATAAGAATAATGGAATTTCAGAAAGCCATAGTGTAGAGAAACATCTGAGATCATGTAGAAATCCTCGGGAGAGACCATTGAACTAATTGTCCCTTAAGGTTGCTTCCAATTCTGTGATTCTAGAATTTATTTTTCAAATAAAGAAGTTGAGGCCCTGAGAAGCAAGTAATTCGAAAAATAATATATCAACAGTTAGTGCCAAGGCAGGACTGCATGACTGGTGAAGAAGACTTTGCACGCCCATCATCAAATCCATGAGCCTCCATGTCAGTCCTCAGTCAGAATTCGTATTCCTTCTGCCTTACTTTTAGACATTTGTTTCCTAGTCAGACTCTATGACCTTTCAAGCTCTTGTGAAAAGGCTCATTCACCAACTACGGTGAAATATGCCTGCGAAGACGGTGGAGGTAAATGAATGTGCCAACACACAGCACGCTGCTCCCCCTTCAATGGCATGAATTCTGGGATCCCAGTGAAGTAATGGCTCACAAGACTGCCGTCCCCCCCACACCACCACCTGATGCCCCTCAAAATGCTCACGTGGGAAACAACTTTCCAGCTGATAACTTTGCTGTAACTATAAATTTGGGAACAAGAAGAGAAACAGTATTTATTTATTAAAAAAAAATTTTTTTTTTTTTTGAGAAACAGTATTCGACTGAAAGTTCTGCTTTGTTTTGGATACTAAGCCAAGAATGAGGTGTCTCAGCTTTTATACGTGCTCTGTCGGTCAGAGAGAAAACTGTGGAATTTGTAGTACTTTGTACCGTGGAGTAGATTGTACAGGTGAATTTCTCTCCTCTTTTCTGTTCCCTCCTTCAGAACTCAGCTGGCTGCAGGAGGCTCTGGGATGATGCATGTCTACTCACACTATGCAGACAGTTTCCATGTCTGTCTTAGCTCCTCTCATCAGAATTTATATTTACCAAAAAAAGAGGCAGCGAGATTGCCAGTAGCCATTCCCTGAGGTCAAGGACCCCGTTATGGCCCAGTTCTTTTTTTCCTTCCCACAGCACCTAACATAAAGCCCTGCACCCTCTTAGTCCCTCCGTGAGTGCTACTGCCAACTGACTTACCTTTCCGGCCGGCCCCCACTGTAGCACAAGCTTGTCAGCAAAAGAAGTAGGAGCAATTCTCCTCTCAGCTGCCCTGCCAAGAGCTCAGGAGAATTTTGTCCGGGGGTTGCGACAGGAAGATCAAAGAAGAGACAGTACATTTAATCAGTTTCTGAGCTCTATCCTCTAAGTATGTGCGAGTATATAGTAACTAGTAATGATTTATCCTAACACATCTTCATCTGAATTCTAGAACATCTTCTAAGCAATACTCCATCAATCCTCCAAGCAGTTTTTAACACAGATGAGAAAATGAACATGTTTTCTATGACTCATAAACAGTATGGATGCTCTTAATAAACACAATTTTATAGAGATTGTGATGATGATTTCTCAGCCCTAGCTAAGTCAGAGAAATGAGTTCACTTTGGGGCAATCACTCACTGAATGGAAAGTTGTGTGCAAATGCAAGAATGACAGTGGATCTGTCTCATACCTGGTGCCTCATAAACATTAATTATATGTTGAGTAATGTATGACTCCATAGAAAATTCCTTCCTTATATTTAAAAAAAGTCTTTCTTATTTTTTAAGGGACAGGAACACTACATATAACTGTAAAAATAAAATATACACAAGTATATACAGGAAAATGTGAAAGTCATTCTCATTATTTTGTTCTTTCAGACTCCCTGGTAGTAATAACCATTAACAACTTGTGTATCCTTGCAAACACTTTTTCCTATGTATGTACATATGTGTATTTATGAAATATAAAATATAAAAATCTATACATTATTTATGAAATATAAAGGTCTATATATCATTCTGTAACTCATTTTCATCACTGAGTAATGCATGCTGTGGTATTAAAAAATATAAATCTATAAAATCTATAAATCTAAGTGATGCTTTTTAATCGCCACATACCTTCTTTTCAGCCGAAAAGATTTTTAATGCATCTCCTATTGATGATCATTTATGTTGCTTCTAAGTATTTTCATACTGCAGACAATGCTACAATAAATATTCTTGTGAACAGAAATGCTACAATAAACATTTCTGTGGCATTCTTTGCAATAAGAAAAGAATTGTTATAATTCTTTTTGGAGAAGGGAAGTGTGTTTTTAATGTAAATTCCTAAAGGAAGAATTGCTTTCAAAGGGTAATTCCGTGTATGTTAGGGTAAGTCCTAAATGTTTAAGACCCTCATTATTATTCACAAGATGACATATTGGCTAAGTGGCTAGATTCAGTCATATGCCTGCAGTCAGCTGTGGGTTGGCTAGGCAGTCCTGCTGATCTTGGTGGGACTCTCTCACAAGTCTGGGGTTAGCTAGCTATTGTCTGGTCTGATAGCCTCAGCTTTGAAGCTTAGTCTGGGCATGTTCTCTTACAGTAAGACAGGTTAATGAGAGGGAGTGGAAATGATGTGGGAAACAAAGGCAGAAGAAAAATTATTGAAAAAGTCCTTGAAACAGGCAGAGTGACATTCCTCTAGGCACTCAACTGCCTCAATGTTAATACTTTGCTAAGGGCAAAAGGCAATCCTAGCCTGACACGCCTCCCTCCCCCCACCCCCCCAAGGTCCTGTAAGTCTACTTTAACGTATAAAAAATTCCTTTGGAAACTTCCTTTATCTCTAACCCCCCCCAAAATACGTGTTGGCAATCATCCCCCAAGCATATGGCCCACCGATATACATCTGAAGGGTCTCATGACTACGGTTTTATTACACGGTAATAAATGACCTTTTCCCTACAATAGCTAGCCCCCTCAAGGTCCTGGAAACCTTGCTTCCAAAATTCCTTAGAGACTTACATTATCCCTAACCCCTTCCCAACTTGGAAGTCTATAATGCGCCACTCCTCATGACCCCATTGCAGCTCTTTCTGCCCACGGGTCCTGTCCCCGTGCTTTAAAAAATCACCTTTTGCACCAAAGACGTCTCAAGAATTCTTTCTTGGCTGTTGGCTTCGAACCCTAATAACGTCTTTCCTACATCAGGAACATGTAAGCATTTCTTCAAGTCTCTTGTGTCGAGCTTACTGTTATCCACGGGCCAAAGCAAGCTACATGGCTGAGAGTATGGGGTATGAGTGGGATGGCATTGGCAAAGGTATGGAAAATTAAGATCATTTTTGCAATAAATTTCTATACATATTTAAAAAGTTTACAGATACTGCCAAATTGCCCTCCCACACAATTTGATTTGTTTTTACCACAACATATGGTGTATAAAAGAGGGTTTGGGCAACAGAATTCAGTGTCCCATGTGAAATATTAGAAACATAGCACAATTTTACTTTAATGACCTGTGTCCCTTCCTTTTGATTTCTGCTACAATGTTCTAGGACAACTAAGTATATTATAGTTATTGCTTTTTTCTGTTGTATAGTTTTCCTAAAGATTTATGATGTTTACATTATTTTTTATAACTAAGTTTTAACTTTAATTAAAGCAACTTTAATAGTTCTTTTTTTAGCCTTAGTCATAATTAAAAGGGAATTAATATGTACTGTTAATCTTTTCATAAAGTAGCTTCTATATTCCAACGACTGTGTATTTTGCACTACCTCTTAGTTTAATGAAATTTTGTTATTAGGTAAGTTTGCAAAACATAGGCACAGGTGCTATATTTTCTGAAATCATTTACATCTAACAATCCTTCTCTGTTGCTTTTATATATGAATAAGGTGAAGCTAAACTATTGGGTCACATATTTCTCCTTATTTATCTACTATCTTCTGGAATTGAATGGTCCTATGGAGAGTTTCGAGATAGATTTTTTTCCCCTCTCATTCATTCATTTGACACTTATTTATTGAGCTTCTACCATTGGACAGGCACTACTCTAGGTATTGATTGTATAGAAATAAACAACATACGTGCAAATATCTCTGCTCTCCTGGAGCTTAAATTCTAGTGGGAGGACATATACAATAAGCAGAATGAATAAATAATGAATGATCTATATTGTATAGATAAATAAATATAATTTAACAAGAAAAGGAGGGATATGGAGTGCCAGAGTGAGGGGTACCTTTAAATGGGGCAGTCAGGAAAAGAATCCATGAGAAGTTGACATTTGAAGGATATGAGTGAACAAGACTTACAGATATTTGCATCAAGAACATTCCAGGCAGGGAGAACAGCAAGTGCAAAGGCTCTGAGGTAACATGTCTGGCATATATGAGGAAGAGTATGGAGGCCTGTTTCACTGGAACAAACAAAATAAGGTGAAGAATAGAAGAGATGAGGTCAGGCTAACTGAGGTTAAGATTAGGTTGAGCCTTATAGATCATTTTAGAAATTTGGTTTATATCACAATGAGAGGTAAAAACACTGGATGGGTTTGAATAGAGAAGTGACAGGTCTGACTTAATGATTTAACCAAAATATTCTGGCTGCTTGTAAGTGACTTTAAATTTGTTGTTGTTTGTCTTCTCCTCATGGATACTCAGAGAAAACTTAAATTTTTTTATCCTTGAAGTATAAAATCTTTCTCAGCATATGCATATTAGTTGTGGTGGTTTTATGTTATTATTTTCTGTAACATACTACATCCTTTTGACTCATAAATTTGGCTCTTTCTTCATTTGGGGAAAGTTTTCTTCTGTAACATCTTTTAATGTCTTTTTAATTTCATGTACTATTTCATATTTCAGGGGCACCCTTTATCAGTTTGTTGAAATGCTGGTGTTTGCCCTCCTGCTATCATTTTTGTTTTAAATACTTCCCTATCTTTGCTTCCTCTGTATTTGGTCTATAATTTTCTCAAAACTATCCCCCACATATCAGAATTATTTTTCTCTCATTTTCCTTCTACCTGCTTCATATTTATTTATTGTTTCCTAGCTCTTTGTGGTCTTCAACTTTTTTCATTGCCTTTTCCTTTAAAATTTTTTATTGTGTTATTTATTTTTCCTCTGTCATCTTATTTCATAGATAATTTTCTTTATTTTCTGTCATAATGCAAAGTCTAAACGTCTAATTTCTTGGAGTATGCTTATTCTAGAAAAATCTTTTAAACTTGTTCCATTTTTAAATTTTTTTCCTGCTCTAGTATTTTTGTGTTGTTGATGAGCCTTTTATATTTATGCTTTTCATTTTTGAAAGGGGATGGTGCTGTCTAGGCCTTTTCATTGCCCTAAATGGGTTGGGTGGTTCCTATTTTGCTCCCTTCTGTTTTCACCTGGGTCCTCTTTGCACCCTCATTTTATAATGTGAGCTTGAGGCAAGGTGTAATGTGTAATGATGCCTTCTGTTTCTGAGGGGATAGTTGCTAGAAAGAACACACCTATAAGGGACCTCAATTTTATGTTTCTGTTTCTTTCTTCATGGATATTATTATTATTATTATTTTTGAAAAGGGTATGCAGTATAAGACTGAATCTTTTTTTCACATGAGGTAGGACAGTTCTGTCGTTTTAAACACACACAACACTTAGGAGGCTTGTTTTACTTAGAGTGGAAAATTATGCCAGGAACAAAGTCAACAAAAAGAAACAAACCACAGGAACCCCTGTGGTGGCTCAGTCCGTTAAGCATCTGCCTTCAGCGCAGATCATGATCCCAGGCTCCTGGGATCCAGTCCCGCATCTGGCTTCTTGCCCAGCGGGAAGCCTGCTTCTCCCTCTCCCTGCCTCTCTGCTGCTTGTGCACTCTCTCTCTCTGTCCCTCTGACAAATAAATAAAATCTAAAAAAAAAAAAACACAATACAGTAAGAATACTTAAAAAAAAAAAAAAAGAAAAAAGAAACCACAAAAAGTAGCAGGAAAGAACCAATTAAGTGCAGCTCCAAGAATCCAGCCGTTCTTTGGGTCATGGTTACATGCAGCCCGATGTGGGCGTATGTGAGTCCGTCCTGCATACTGAGCTGGAGGTGCACGACATGCATCAGGCGTCTGTTCTAACATGGAGCACCTGCAGATATCCTCAAGTAGCTCCATCTGAACTTTAACAGGACAAACAAAAGGAGATCATTCCATAGGCTGAAAACAAACAACAAAAACAAAACGACACTGTTTCTTTTCCCCCAAACGAAATCAACATGAAAGGTCCTAGGAGATTCCAAAATTTCCAGAGTAGAAACGGAATGATCTGAAATGTCAGAGACCCCAGTATTTTGTAAAGAAAGTATACCTCAAAATATTCCAGTTCCCCACGAGAACAACAAGATACTGCCTTGTCTACCAGTGCCAACGCCAAGGGTCTGGGGAGGGCAGCGGGGAGGGCTCCCGCCCTGTCCCTGCAGCTCTGCCTGCCCCAGGCACGGCCCTCAAGAGGACCACGAGTCTCTGCTCTGGGTTACAAGCTGAGCTCAGAATGGGGAGGCGCTTCCGGAACCAGGCTTTACTGCAGGTGGTTTTGTTCGGGTGTGATTTCTTTCTTTGAGTTTGAAGGCCATCTGCATTTTTGTGTTTTCAGTGCTGAGGTGAAGTCCAACCGCAGGGCCCTCTACCCTTCCGAGACAACATGCTTCCAGCATAGGTGAGAGACAGTGTGTCCTTTTGGCACCAGAGAGTTAATATACAAGTAAGAAAAACTGTCCTGATAAATAGTTACAGAGGAGCTGGAGGCAAGGACAGTGATAAATAGGTTACACATTAGAAGCCCCGGGGGCAAAACATCCTGACTTTGCAGCTTCCAAGATCCTGGGGCTAACAGACCAAGAACCGCTGGTGCAGAGCCTGCCTCCCCTCTTACTCCTCTGCTCTGGGGTAACCCCTAGACTCATTACAATGCATTTGCATTAGGGTTTTAGTCCCCCAAGGAGGTTCCCATAGAAACCTTGTAGGTTTCTCCCAACCTGTGGGGGGAGTTCCCCAAATGATTGGAAGCAGCCTCTATTAGAGACCACCCTGTCCATGATCCAAGACTCCCCCCCTCCATAAAAAGAAAGTACCCCTGTAGCCTCAGGGCGGTTGCAACCTCTGGCCTGTCCACTCTTTCTTCTTTAGAGTGTACTGTCCTTAAGAAACTGCTTTGTGCTTGCTACCTTCCTTCTGGCTATCTTTCTTTGAGCGTGGATCCCCATGTAAATCTTTTCGTGGGGAATCCAAGGACTGCAACCTCCATTCACACAGCGCAGGTTCTTCTGGTGGTAATAGTCCCAGTCGCTCGTTTGGGATGACCTTCTCCCTGCTGGCCACCGGCTGTGGTCCACACTCAGGGTGAGGAAGATGCTCGTGCTGTCTTCCGTCTTGAACTGTCTCTGCTCTGACCGCTCTGACTGGTCGCCCTTCTCGTGCTCTGTGGGCAAAGAGGCCGACACTGACGCATGTGTTGCCAGCTTGCGCAGAGGACTCACCACTGCATTGTTCACCTGGTCGCGACCGGCAGCCGGGATTGGCACCGTGTGAGTCCCGTTTTGTGTTAGGGTTTTTTTGAGCAACCGGTACCTGACCTGGAGGTACCTGTTATACTGTGGTGACTGGACAAGGGGTGGTCTGTGACGTCTGAGTGGTCTGGCCAGCAGTGCCTAGTGTGGCACGGCTAATTGCAGGAATAGGCTCTACGTTCACCTTCACTTCTTTGTGATCTCCATTCTCTTGCAGCTGTGCCTTAGGAGGGGCCAGCACGGCCCCCTGAGTGACCACTGCCTGGCCGGCGACAGTGTATGTGTTTGCTGGGGCCAGGCTGGCCCTGCTGGTGATAGACACCGCTGGGATCTGATGGATGACGTGCACTTCCTGCACAACAAGCTGCCGGGAGGCCGAGGTGGTCACGGGGCTGTGACTGTGTAGGTGACAAGCCTGATGGTTGGTGGCAGCTGCTGCTACATGGCAATTAAAACGGGCCAGCTAGGCAGCCTGGTGTGCTCTGGGCAGACGGGGCCTCTTGGATGGCAGCCAGTTTGGACTGTGAGGTGCCAGGCTCAGGCTCTGGGGGCGGGGAGGGGGGCGGTGAACCTTCTCTTAAGAGGCTCTTGGGGGTCTGGGCACCGCTGCAGTGAGCAGACAGCACTCCAGTGTGATTGAGAGAGGCTGGGGCCCTTCTAGATGAGAGAGGTCCCGGGGGCGGGGGGGGGGGGGGGCGGTTTGAAGCAAGGCCACGCCCCTAGACCATCTTTATCCTAGAAGCCTGCTCTATTAATTTGCTTTCAGAGGTAGGATCTATCCTCCGGAATAAGCCTTTGCCTGGTTCTTCCTGGGAACCTGGTATTTTGATGAAATAACGATTCGGAGAGATTGCAGCAAATTGAATTCTGCCAGTCCTTGTCCACAGTCCTGTAGTATGGATAATTTTTAGTGAATACATTCTATTTAGGGTGAGTTGTTTATCAGGAACCATTGTAATTGCTTGTACGATCAACTGTGCAGAGGAATAAGGTGGCTTTGAATCCTCTTCTGGGCTGTCTCCACCAGAAACTTCCTTTTCATTTTCTGGCTGCAAGTTGGCGGCCATTAAATTGCGGTCAGCTGGTATCACACAGCCCATTTTGTGCCCCGAAGGGCCTGCTCCCCGCGGGCTGGATGAGCAGGCATTTGCAGCACTGACGCCTTGCGTGGGGGAGGGAAGGGGGCTGATGAAGCAGGCCGTGGTGTCTGGAATGTTGATGGTCAGGGGCAAGACGTGGGCGGGCACGGCTTCCCCGCGGAGTCTCCTGCTACTCCCTCTTCTCATTGGACAGGGCGGAGAACGTGATCTCGATGTTTGTGTCTGGGAAGCTGAACGCGCATGCGCGGGAGCTGTAGCGGCAGCCACGGACGCCTCCGGAACTCGCTGAGCTCCAATGCGCTACTCTTGCCGAGGCAGCGCGGGAAGCGGCTTGGGGCGTGAGGCTGTCGTGGTGGCGCAGCGAGATGAAGCTCGAGTGGCCCATGTTCACCTCCACTGGGCCCTGCAACCAAGTGGCGCCCGGTGATCACCGAGTGCTTCTCCATCGGGTACTGGAACTCGTGGCCCTGGAGGCACGCCAGGTCCCAGGAGTGGGGCGGGACCCGCCAGGGGCCTGCGACTGTCCCTGCAGCCTTCCATGGAGGCCATGGAGCTGAGGACGCATGAGGGTGCCTGGTGAGCGACAAGTGAAGGCTTCTCCATTGTATTGATTCATTGACTGATTCATAGATTTATTTATTTTAGAGAGAGAGAGAGAGAGAGCATAGAGGGAGGGGCAGTGGAAGAGGGAGAGAGAGTCTTAAGCCGACTCAGCGCTGAGTGCGGGGCCGGGTGGGGTTGAATCTCACCACCCTAAGATCAGGACCTGAGTGGAAACCAAGAGTCCGAGGCTTAACCAACTGCGCGACCCAGGCGCCCCTTTCCATAGTTATTATGAAGGACATATCTGGGGGGTATTCCTCTATGGTGAAGGGCGCTTTCAGTTTGAGAATGCTCCTCCACCTCAGGGGGAGTGTGTATGTTGGATGAGTTTGGTGGTCCTCTGGCTTCCAGGAATCACTCTTTAATCCGAGGCAGTGGAGAAGAGTGTTTAGAAGAACAGCCCGTATTTCTGCCCCTATACCATTGAGTTGAGTTTGTTCTAAGTTAGGGGTATCAGTGAAGGTTCCATGAATTTCTTTTTCCCCCTCTGCTGTCCTTTTCCCCAGTTGTCAGGAGAAGTCATCACTGCGTTAGTTCTGGGAGCCCTAATTGTTCTGTTTCTGGAAGGAACTTTTAAAGGATTGTTTGAGTTAAGCTTCCTTTACTTGTTTCACGACTGATGATAGGTTCTTTCTTTATTCTTTTTCTTTTTGGAGGATACTGTCATGTTATATGTTTTATGTCTCTCTGCCATCTTTCCCTGTACGTGGCTTGCGTGTGTTTAATCTCCTTGAAAAATTCTCATAAAACTTGCTTTTGTGGCTAGTTTTAAAACCCTTCACTATTGTAGTCTTCATGATGTCTGTCCTAGTCATATGACACCTATCCTATGCCACAGAGGAAGTGAAATTGTGTGTGGTCATGGTTAAGATGTTTGAGGGAATTCTCCAGGCAGCTTGTATCATTTCTTTTAAAAATGTATTTTCCTCTTTGACCCAGAATATACTGAAAAGTAATTTTATAGAAGATTCATTTCTGTCTTTCTGAATTTGTTCAATTTAAAGATCATTTTTTTCCCCTCTGATATAAAACAAGGATCCTGGCTGGGGCTGTCTAGCAAGTAGTGTCCTGAAGTATATGAATTTGTTTCCTGGGGCTGCTGGTAACAAATTGCCACAAACCAAGTAGCCTGAAACAACAGAAATTTATTCTCACAATTCTGGGGATTAGAAATCCAAAATTAAGGTGTCAGTGGGGCCATCCTCTCCCTGAAGAAACAAGGGAAGAATCTTCCCTCGACTCTTCCCAGCTTCACGCAATCCTTGGCGCTCCTTGGCTTGCAGCTGCTTCCGTCAATCTTGTCATTACATGGTCTTCTTCCCTGTTTGTCTCTGTTTCTCTGTGTGTCCTCTCCTCTTTTAAGGGCCTGATTAGTCCACTGTAACCCATGATCTCCTTTTTACTGAACTAATTGCACCTGCAAAGGTCCTATTTCCAAATAAGGTCACATTCTGAGGTTCTGGGTGGACATGAATTTTGGGGCTATACTATTCAGTCTACTAAGGGGATGGGGCAGGTAGTGTGTAGAGACTGAACCCCTCCGGACTAAGAAGCACGTAAGTGTTGGTATTTGAGTAGTGTACCAGTGAAGGAAGATTCGAAATCATGGTTTGTTCTCTCTGTACGCTCAACTACCCAATGTGCCTTCAAAGCTTGGTTAGGGGGTGTCTGCAGGTATGGGGTGTAATTAGTGAGGGAAGGATCAAGAGGAGTGCAATAGGAGAAAAGATACTCGGTTTCACAATGAGCCTGTTCGTTTCTTCAAGTATGAAAGTGGAAGCTTAGAGCCTGATCCAGAAGAGGATCTGCAAAGTGGGAGCTGCTCTGTAGCAAATATACAAGGAAACCGAAGTGGTTGAATATTGCTTTGCATAATGCCTTTCCAAATACCTCGGGTGGAAGCAGCTTCTCTTCAACCGCAGCCTCAGGTCAAGAGCTGTATTTGTCTTTCCTGCAGCAGAGGAACCTTCGTCCTTAGCTCTTGCGTGGACCTGACTTGGGAGGAGGTGGGGTCATGAAGTAGGAGAGAACACAGTGGTGAGGACAGTGCGGACACCAGCACTTGACATTCTGTCTCCAGAAAAGTAAACATTCGTGATTGCTACCTTGGCCACTATCCTCTCACCCTGATCTCTAATCCCCCGTGCTAACGTCGAAAAGGACTTTGAATCCTCTGACGTTTGCTTGAGCTTAGAGTTCTTTTTTTTTTTTTAAAGATTTTATTTATTTATTTGAGAGAGAGAGAGAGAGAAACAGCATGAGAGGGGATAGAGTCAGAGGGAGAAGCAGGCTCCCCCCGAGCCGGGAGCCCAATGTGGGACTCGATCCCAGGACTCCGGGATCATGACCTGAGCCGAAGGCAGTCGCTTAACCAACTGAGCCACCCAGGCGCCCGAGCTTAGAGTTCTTTTCAAAGCTCCAGAGCTGCTGAGGAAATTCTACCTAGTAGGGAAAAGGTATTTACTCCATTGTCTCATTTACATACATAGTTGATTAGATTTGAAAAGTAAAGAATAATGTTGGCTAGTTAAGAGTAAGATTGATTGATTGATTGATTTCTTAGAGAGAGGAGGGGGAGAGAAAGAGAGAGAATCTTATGCTAGGCACGGAGCCTGACACAGGGCTGGATCTCAAAATCCTGAGGTCATGACCTGAGCTTAAATCAGGAGTTGGACCCTTAATCAGCTGAGCCACCCAGGTGTCCCAAGAGTAAGAACTTTTTAGTCACTTGAAATTTAGAAGCTTCCTGATGAAGAAATAATTCAGGCTTTAAAAACTACCTTGTCTATTTCAATTACATTTTATTATTTGCCTGAGGCTTGACCGTAAAGACACAATAAATCTAAGAAAGAACAGAGTTATGCTCAGGCACCAAGTGGGTTATTTCAGTTACTCCAGGCAGAGAAATCTGTTTCTGAACCAAGTCTCAGCTGGTGGGACTCCTTCCTTGCTTGCACTTCATAAGTAGAAAAAAAGTGAAAGCCTAACCAAACATTCTCAGTTGCCAAGGAAGCACAACGTTTTCTGCTGAATGGAAGAGAAACGTGAACTTTCCAGTCTTGTTGACTCACTGTAAGTCGATACCAATGATCCCAAGTAAATGGTTTGTCAAACAACGGAGTTCTGTTGTCCTTTGAACTTTATACATGGTAAAAATCCAATACTAACTGATTACTTGAGAGTGGGGTATTGTAATAATTAGGTGGTTTGACTCTCTATATGTCCTCCACTCCCCACTGCTTAAATGAACTTCTACACGTACAGAACATGTATGGGTACGGAGTCAACTCAGACTAGTGCAGTTCAAAACCACACAGTTTGAGTCTTATATTTTAGGTTCTGAGCAGGTAATAGTTTAGAGGCATGCTTATAACTATGGCCCCCTATAGATGAGCCTCCTAATTGGCTTCACATGGTCTGCAAAGATAGCTCTGTCTGCCATTCTCATGTGATAAGAAGACATCCCTTGGCTGTGTGAACAGAAGTAAGAAAGAGTGCCTACTCATCCTCGAGGCTCACATATTCTAAGTATCAGGAATAGAGCTTGGATTGAGCATGGGCATCATATAAAATCACAGTGTCTCTCACCTCTTCAAATACGGAGCAGTATGAAGCCTCTGCTGAGGGAAAGATGATCACACCATGACTGAAGTTTCATTAAGCTTTGATTTGACAACAGGTGATTAGGCAAGAGTTGTTAGAGGACATTACAAGTTTGTAAAACTTTGAGATTCTTCTTTAAATAATGAAAAAAAAAAAGGCTTCAGGAAGTATTCGAAAAGCTTTCTTTAATGTCCATCTGGCCTCTGGTATAGTGCTGAGTACATGTTAGCATTCCATAAATAGTTATCCAGTGATTGATTGGCTTTGCAACTATTACACTGTAGAATGTCATTAGGAATGCGTGGTTGTTGAGAAAGGAGATAAAGATTAACAGAAGAATGAAAATAATTCAAATAAAAATGAAGTCTGTGCTTTAGATGAATTAACATGGAAATTCTTGTACATGTCTTTAAAAAATATGGTGATATTTTCAAATGCTCAAGACTCCTAATTACCTTTATGGATATGAATGGTTAGAAAGCTTGTTATTACCCTATTGATCATCAGCACTGATTTGATTGATTTCCCTGGATAGTCTCTTATTTTCCTTATTGATCTAAATAGCCCCTGGAAGCTGAGCTCACCAGACAGAGAAGAACCTTGATCTAGGGTCCCTTTCTTTATGGATCATTTGGTGTCTTTTGACTCTAAGGGTGTGGGAAGGAAGAAAGTAAGAACATGATAAAATTTTGGTCTTCTGTTTGTCCACATCTGCATCAGCTTCATCAAGAAGCCTCAAAGCTTCTTCATTACAGTGTTTTATTCCAACCCCCTTCACTGCTTTTCTAAAATTGTCAGTTTACTGAATGATCCTGTGACCATATCAGTACTGCCTAGTTCTTATTGAATATTTCAAGTAAAGCTTTGGCCATCAATCTACAATGATATTAAATTATAATTAAAGGCAAACCTAGGGTCTTCGGGTTTATAATGTTATTGTTGACAGGATTCTGAATATAAAAATTCAAAACAGATATGCCCCTGTTTGATATATATGTGCTCATTTTGGAGAACATAAAGCCTCCATTTAGAAGTAGAAGTAGAAAGGAAAACCTTTATGCCACTGAGTTAACAGGAATAGGAAATTATTCGGATGTTTTGGGGACGTGGAGCCAATTTTTAGCTGATGAAAATCATGATGTTTACGTGCCAGGCCCCTCTGCCTGGAAATGGGAATGCCAGATTAGAGGAGTATGTGCTGTGAGAATGGAGGTGCTTGCAACACCGCAAACCTGAACAGTTATGAGAAGGTAGTAGCTCTAGGTACGGATCACCAGCCATTTGGTTCTCCACCCCCACTAATCCTGGGAGTTTCTGCAGGCCAGTATTTGCCAGATTTTCAGAAGAATATTCTGTATAACTGAAGAGCTTAGCACAGGTAGTAAGTACTACTTGTTTACTATGTAATCATATATATATGCAGCTCTATATGTGTGTATATATATATATATATATATAGAGAGAGAGAGAGAGAGAGAGAAGGGGGCCTTCTCATGGCATGAAAGAGTTGGTGCATTCATACAGCTGAGCAATTTTTAAAAGATTTATTTATTTGAGAGAGAGAGAGCATTCGAGCAGGGGGAGGGGTAGAGGGACAGGGAGAGGGAGAGAGAGAATCCCTAGCAGACTCCCTGCAGAGAATGGAGCCCGACACAGGGCCTGATACCATGACTCTGAGATCATAACCTGAGCTGAAATCAAGAGTCGGACGCTTAACCGACTAAGCCACCCTGGCGCCCCAAGGAGAGCAATTTTCTGCTCAGTTAATGAGCTTCTACTCACTAAGAATATAACATAGTTTATTGCAATTTTAATAATGACAAATTTAATATAGAAGTGATTATTAACAAGTTCCTGTATCTCTAATTAGAAGGATTTGGGTTATAACAAAGTCTGGGAATATAAGCCTGAGCATATTATCCAATATTTGACAGTTACCTAAGAACACATGAATCTGATAAGTTTGTGAAATGGACTGGACATTACATTATGTCGTGCAGTTAGAACCAGAGCATCCATCAAGGCAGAGGCCAACATCTGGGATGTGATCCAGGATATTCCTGATAATGGCAGGCAGCAAGTCAGCGCTGTCCATATGCTATCTGTGCACATGTTCTGTATGAATCCAAGTCCTGATTTGGCCACTTTTTAAAGATAGCCATTGAGCAAGGCTTGGTGCAGTTCAGTATTCAAGTGACACCTGAAGATTTGGCTTCAGGGCTACAAAGATCGGTAACAGCAATTATATATTTATGTGGGTGTGCACACATGTGCCTTCAGACAAAAACAGAATAACATCAAGTTGACTTGTTTAAATTAAATTTTCAAATACTATAACCGTTAATGATCTATCTCAGATATGCTTTTATCAGGTTTCACTTCCCTCGAAATGGTATTCTTAAAAGATTTGTAATTATGGTTTATGAAGTGTAAGACTGGATTCACTTAGCCTTGTTTTGTTTTGTTTGCCTAGGCAGAGGTTGGTAGTAGACTGTTGCATAAAATAATACCTCGATGGAGGATATTCCACAGAGGGAGGATTTTAATGGGAACTTACTATGGGGAAGCCAAGGGTAGAAGTTAGGGTGGGAAAAGCATGAATTTTGGGGGTGCTGATGCACCCAGGCAGAACTGTCAAAGTGACATTCCCTTGCCCCCACACATGGTCCTCTTCATCTTCTTCATAACAGAGGTCTTCATACGGCCGTCCAGAAGTCAGAGAACAGTTTTGCTATCTGAACTTGAGCTTGTTCAGATTCTGGTTCTGCCCCTCCTCTGGGATATGACTTGGACCAGTGTGAAAGGGTGGGGTTGGGGAGTGTATGTGGTGGTAGAGATATCAGTTAGTTTATGATTGCCAGATTTAGCAAATAAAAATACAGAACATCTAGTTCAATTTGAATGTCAGAGAAAAACAAATATTTGTTTAGTATGAGTGTGTCCCAAATACTGCACTAAAAAATTTTTATTATGTATCTGCATTTCAAGTCTAATTGAGCCCCCTGTATTTTTTTAATTAACATATATTATTTGTTTCAGGGGTACAGGTCTGTGATTCATCAGTCTTACACAACACCCAATGCTCACCACAACACATACCCTCCCCAATGTCCATCACTCAGCCACCCTATCCCCCCACCCCCTTCCCCTCCAGCAGCCCTCAGTTTGTTTCCCAAGATTAAGAGTCTCTTAATGGTTTGTCTCCCTCTCTGGTTTAATCTTATTTCATTTTTTCCTCTCTTCCCCTATGATCCTCTGCCTTGTTTCTTAAATTTTGCATATCATTGAGATCATATAATTGTCTTTCTCTGACTGACTTATTTCACCTAGCATAATACCCTCTAGTTCCATCCACATTATTGCAAATGGCAAGATTTCATTTTTGATGGCTGCATAATATTCCATTACACACACACACACACACATCTTCTTTATCCATTCATCTGTTGATGGACATCTTGGCTCTTTCCATAGTTTGGCTATTGTGGACATTGCTGCTTAAACATTGGGGTGCAGGTGCCCCTTCTGATCACTACATCTGTATCTTTGGGTAGTACAATTGCTGGGTCGTAGGGTAGCTCTCTTTTCAACCTTTGGAGGAACCTCCATACTGTATTTTATTTGGCAACCCTTATTTTTAGAGTTAGAATTTTAGTGGAGGAAGCTGCTACTTAAAGCCTTCTGGAGTTTTGCTATGGATGTTTGTTGACGTTGGGTTTTTTGTTTTGTTTGTTTGTTTGTTTGCTCAGTGATGTTTGATTGGCCTTCCTTATATAATCAGATGTAAAGGAAAGGGGAATATGAACCAGCACTCTGGGCATAGAGTTTCACTGGAATTTTTTTTTATGGCTTGTCAAAGGCCACTTCTCTCAAGACCCGTCGTAAGCAGAGAAGGTAGTAGAGTAGGAAGTGGGCATGTTTACACTGACCTAGGCATCTCCCTCGAGGAAAAGAATTAAGATTCTTCAGTGTCTATTATCAGGCACTTCTATATAACTAAAGCCTGCCAGAATATTGGGTTAGATGGTCATGACTGACACCTACTTGCAGACAGATGCTCAGTATCTCAAAAGGGAACTATCATCAAGGCAGGGAGGCTGAACTGATGGCCTGGATCACCCGCAGAAATTTTGCCTAGTATGTGCCACAGGCTGAAACCCCGTCATCTAGTTTTCCTGGCAAAGGGTGTGCTGGGGCAATAACATTGAATATGTAAGGAGGAGTCTTAAGAGGCCAAAGTGTTTGATTTTTTTGCGAATGCCATGCCAGAGAAAGTAAAACCATTTTCCGTGCAAGTACTCCTGTAGCGAGGGCACGTATTGGGGTCAGCAGTTCTAACCTCACAAGAACCGACCCAAGGTGCAGGGTTAGCAAAACAGCTTGGTGAGCTCAGGTTTCTCATAGTACCTACCAGGCCGCATTTCACTCCTCCTTCTGTGGTCACTTCCCTTGTTGAGTTCTACTCATTTGCCTGATTTCCTTTTCCCACAAGTGTGAATTCTTTTAGAAGCTCATCTCCTCTTGCAGTTAGACTCATTTGTTTCAGTAGAACAGAAAAACATGGCCAAATGCTATACTAGTTCTTTGCCCTGGAGGATAATTGACCCTAGCATACAAATAAAGACTAGGGAGGGGAAGATATGGGCCGGGGCAAGTGCGTGATGGTGGGGAGGTACCCTGAACTTAGCCTCAGGGCTCTGCATTTAAAGTGACTAGTGTCTGGCACGTGGACACAATCACTCAGTATTAGTTTCCTTCCACCTGTCTGTTAGCAACTGTGCTGGAACCAGCTAGCTAGCTTTATACCCAGACAGAGAGGAGAGGTCAGGAAGAAGGAGGTAGTAGAGGAAATGTTCTTTTCTTGCTTCTGAGGGAATTATCAGTGTCATCTTGCGGGGGGAGGGGTAGAATCTGTCAGGCAAATGTGATATTAGAGTGTGAGGTGCTAACTGCCTGGTGACTTTAGTCAGATTTAAAAAATCCTGGGGAGGGGCGCCTGGGTGGCTCAGTTGTTAAGTGTCTGTCTTCGGCTCAGGTCATGATCCCAGGATCCTGGGATCGAGCCCCGCATCGGGCTCCCTGCTCCGCGGGAAGCCTGCTTCTCCCTCTCCCACTCCCCCTGCTTGTGTTCCCTCTCTCGCTGTCTCTCTGTCAAATAAATAAATAAAATCTCAAAAAAAAAAAAAAAAACCCAAAAACCTGGGGACTGTTGCTTTTTTCTTCAACAAGATAAGAAATTTGGACAAAATCAGTGGTTTATAATCCTAGGTACACATGAAGATCACCTGGCAAGTATCCAGAAAAATACAGTGCTCACACCAAGATGACCATATAATTTGTTATCCAAATTAGCAACCTTAAAGCCTAGAAGAAAGACCTGGAAATAATTAAAAGGCACCGATTGTTCCATAAAAGGTGTCAAATGGGACTTTCCCCAGGGAATCTGGAACATACTTTCTCCCTACACACTCCTAGAAATTCTGACTTCATAGGTTGGGGGCGGGGTGATTCCAGTGAGCAACTTGTGAATTTCTGCAATCTTATTGAAGACTTTTGCACTGTGTCTAATAGAGCCTCAGGTCTTCTAAATCCTGGAGCCAGTAGTTGACTGTGGGTGGGTTTCTAAATTCTGGATGTTTTCTCCTTAGTAGGCATTATCCACTGCCTTTTCTGAGCTTTCTTGCCACCCTCTCTCTACTTCCCGCGACTCTACAGACCAGAAGGGGGCAGGATAAGAGGAAAATTCTTGAGGCCTATTTACTTACTGTTTCCTTATGAGAAACTTAATTCTAAAGCAGTCTCTCCAGAACCTACCCGAGAGAAAGTAGATTAAAAAATTATTGTGCTGTCTGGGAAGAATGTGTTTACTCATTCCTGAATTCAGGTCTTATTAGTGAGCAAAGATTAATGGTACATCCAATTAAGAGGAGCACTAGGAATCACACCCAACACTGCTCTGACAGTCACTGGCCACAGCAGCTCAGCATCCCCAGCTTGCCCAGGGAAGGCACTGAACAGTCAGCTCTTTCAAAGAGAGAAAAGTTACATTTATTACTTAACTAGGACTCAGTCTGGTCATGCAGATATTTTATATTCTTCTTTAATGTTCCCTTATAAGAAACTGCACCAATTTAAAAAACTCTAAAAATGATGTGCCAATTGCTTCTTGGTCATCTATGTGTCATACCATGCAATGCCATTTATCCACTCTGAAGTTATTGGATAAGGGTAGGCTAGTGAACCTGGAGCAGCCATAGGCACAACAGAAAAGATGACGTAAGCCAATATAATTTCCTTTCTTTAGAATGTCACCTAAACCTCTGAAACAAATAATGCAATATATGTTAAGAAAAAAAAAAGAAGAAGAAGAAGGTAGCGGGAGGGGAAGAATGAAGCGGGGGAAATCGGAGGGGTAGACGAACCATGAGAGACGATGGACTCTGAAAAACAAACAGGGTTCTAGAGGGGAGGGGGGTGGGAGGATGGGTTAGCCTGGTGGTGGGTATTGAGGAGGGCACATTCTGCATGGAGCACTGGGTGTTAAGCACAAACAATGAATCATGGAACACTTCATCTAAAACTAATGATGTAATGTATGGGGATTAACATAAGAATTAAAAAAAAAAAAAGAATGTCACCTAAGAGAGGGAGGGCAGTTAACAGATGGAGGAGGGGCAGAGTTTAAGAGTTGGAAAGTAAGAAAAGGTGGGTAGACAATGATGGCCACTTGGAACCCAATAGTATGAGAGATCAGAAACTAAGAGAAAGCAGATGGGTGCAGTGCTGCTGGAAGTGTGATATGAGCATCAGTACTGGTCTGTGTGCTGTTATTTACCACTCTTTGATAAGCAAAAGGAAAAAGAAGCAGCTAAGCTTTTATACTATAAAGCAATTATTTGCTTATTTATTTATTTGACAGAGACACAGCGAGAGAGGGAACACAAGCAGGGGGAGTGGGAGATGGAAAAGCAGGCTTCCCGCCAAGCAGGGAGCCCGATGCGGGGCTCAATCCCAGGACCCTGGGACCATGACCTGAGCTGAAGGTAGACGCTTAACGACTGAGCCACCCAGGCGCCCCACTATAAAGCAATGTAACAGTATAGCACCATCCAAACTATGATTTTGTGTTTTATAAAAGTATTGGTCCATGATGGATTGGGGGGTGGTGGGAGAAAGCATTCCCAGACCACAGATAGTTTGAGAAGCACTGGATTAGAAGTAGTGGGTAGGTCATGATACAGGAAGAAGGAACCATCTGGAGAAGTGTAGAGTCATACCAAGGGCTGAGTTTTATGAAGATTCATGAATAGCTTTTGCTCAAGCCTTTGGAACCATCTTGAGTACCAAACCATCCCGTCATCCTATCCTGTCTTTTCTTGGGTCTGGTTTATGGGCTTTCTGATACTTGAGTGATTTTCTGTTCCTTGCAACCACAAAACCAAAGAACATAAATGAAAACAAAGGGCAATATTAAGGACACAGCTACAGAATTGTGTTGGGTGTCTAACTAATTATGTAGTAGGATTGAAGAATGTCTTTAGATTTTTTTCTTTCTGCAGATCGAGTTGTCATACCATTTTAAATTAGAGATGCAGGATTTAATTTATTGATTTAATCACAGAAGTGTTATGTGTATGGATTGGTGGGCTCAAGAGGAAGCAGGGAGGAGCTATATATGGCCCATGAGAGATACAGTTTCATCATAAGAAAGGAGGCTGGCGTAGTCATTCAGAGCATAACACGAGTTTGTACTTGATCCTACCCTGACACTGACCTGTGTCCTGGATAGTATTGTGAAACTGAACAAAATATATCCTCCAATGATTCTGCTGAGAATCTTTTTGTTTGCCAATGAAAGAATGGGGTGCATAGAAAGCTAGGAATTTTTCTCTGGATCAGGGACACAAATACAGGGGACATTGAGGAGCTCCAGGGAGTTGTGGTGGAGAGGTCTGATGCTACAATGTTATTGGTGATTAAGAGTGGATCAGTCCAAAAAAATAGAGTGGGTCAGTCCAAGTGTGGGAAGCCTGCACAGAAAGTGGGCTGTGGGTCTGACCAGCAATCTGGTGGGGTGGTTTGGAAAGGTTCACAATAGTGGAGGTGAGTGTTTGTGGAGTACAGTTTAGAAAGATAACAAATGCAACATCTGATGGTGGGAGATGCCAGAGATACAAGTAGCAGCACAAATTACAGGTGAAGCAATTCTACACTCCTTCCCACCCTTTTCAACCAAAAAACCAGGGACATTCATAAAGACCTGAGTAGGAAGAAAGGCTGAAATCCTGTTGTGTCACAGGCAGTGCTCCTGATCTGTTAGATCCACAAGGTGCTGTAACCCAGAAACCAGCTGAGTCACATCTGTGACTTGTTTAGGGGATAGTGGAGTATATAGACTCACACAGAAAGAAAGGAGTTGGGGAAATCTTAGCAGTGAGATAAAGTTAGGAACATAAATTGGGGCATCAATAATTGAGGGCCAGAGATGCTAGACTCAGGAGCCTGAATGTACCCTGTAGGCCATGAAGAGCCACTGAAGATGACTACAAAGGGAATAATATAATGGAAAGACAATTGCACAATATAGATTTATTTTGATCCTAGAGGGCGTTGCGAAGGAGGGTTTATGCAAGGGGATGTAGCTTGAAGTCTTGTAGAACTAATGGGAGCCTTGACCAGGAGTGCCGCAGAGGGAATACTAAGGCATGATGTGAGAGATGTTAAAAAAACAAATATTAGTAAGATTGGGGATTGATTACCTATTTAGTTGGGTAACTTAGTCACTGTAATCTCTTGTATTCACTTTAATTGTTATCCAGAACATATATTAAGCTACAGTCTGATTAGTCAATATAGTGAGTTAAATATACCTCAACACATCCTTCAAGAGTTCCTCATGCAAATAGGCAATCACATAAAAATATGCACTGAATCAATGCTGTAAAATCTCATTGATTTAAAAAAAATAACGACTGAGAGATTCTGAAACAAAACGTTTTCAAAGAAATGCAGTTTTATTACTCTCAGGTTTATATGGAAGTAGGTGCTTTAGGTTAACATTATGTAGAAGAGGTTTTGTTTTAATAGCTGAAATTTTTATCATTAATATTCTTCATATATAGTATTCTAAATAATTTTAATCATAGTTTGGTAAACACTAAATTTGTTCAATCCATTAAGGACAGTTTTAGATAAATTTGGTCTGAACTAAAGAGGGTCCTTAAAATACATAATAATATTTTATGCAAGTATAAAATAACTTAGGAATACAGAGAATAATATAGAATTGTGCGAATAGGATGTAAACATTCTAATAGTAGGAGTTATTTTTGTAACAGGAGAAGCAAAATACTTAGAGGCTTGAGTCCTTGGCTCCTAAGTCTTGTAAGTGTCTTTCTGGAGGCTATGATAAGACAGGACATTGAATCTGAAAGTTGAATCAAGTATTTGAGGTCCCTCTTAGAGAAGAGCAGATATGGCCATCTCCTGTAAAGTACAATTTTAAGAATGATGGGAGGGCTGCTTTCTAAAACTTTTTCCCTACTCAAAGGTGTTGCTCTCTGCAATTCCAAAATGAGAGGCAACTTTAAATTTCATATTTTCCAAGCCTAATAGTTATAGGATGGTGACAGTCAACTCTGAACAAGTTGCTTGTGAATTATTAGGAGCTTTGTTCCTTTGTAGAAAGGTGGATGGGGGTGAGTACCTTGAGAGAGGAAAAGACACCTAAAATAAGGAAAAATGTCCTGCATGGAGAGAAGAGGCTAACTAACAATGTAGCCAACTTTAGAGTTTCAACTTTTGGTGGCAATTATTTTACCTATCAGAGTTTCAGCCCTTCCTGATTTTCATGTCCAACTGTGTCTCAGTTACGTGATTTACACTGAAGATGGTAAGGTGAAGCTTGGATGTTGGGGATTTCCAACATCTCTATGTAATCTTCATACTGTATGTAATCACACCAGTTCTCTTAAAATTATAACCTGAACAGGAGAAAACTTGAAAAAGTAAATTGGTCTTGAACTGGCTCTGAATATGTTCATATAAAACAATTATAACCTACTGCCTTTTAGATCCAGAAACTTTGGGTTTAATCTTCCATGTGGGGTAATTACTTAAAGGATTCATTCTTGTCATAAAATGGCATTTTTCTGGATATAATAGTAATACAGATTTATTTTGGAAAATTTAAAAAATACAGGACAATAAAAGAAATAAAGATGAATTACATCATCCAGAGGTAACAACTGTTAACATTTCATGATACTGTGTGTGTGTGTGTGTTGTGTGTGTGTTCAGAGAATACCCTATCTTTAGATGTGAGTTAAATTGGCAAGAGAATTAGTGGAAACTTGAATTAGTCTCTCCTTGTCCCCTGAATTTTCCAAGATTCCAAATAGATAAGCCAACTATTTTGGTTCCAAAGAATCAGCAACCTGGACTAAAAAATAGACAAACAATCCCTAACTGGTCAAGATGTAAAATGATGGTTGGATCCCTGGTCTTCTACAAGATGGAAGCATGTGAGGAAATCTGCTCATACCCTAATGAAAGTATTTCCCAATGATCTCCTCCAATGTGATCAGGGGAGATAATGGAAGAGAAAGGACATCCTGGAGTGGAGTCAAGAGCCATTGAAAACAGTGGACAATGGAGAATTCACAATATATGCCCAGAAAGATGTTAGAGTTGCTATGGACCAGTGTTTGCTTCCTTCTTTCCACTATTGTTTTCAAATGGGAACATTAAAGGCATTATTCTGGCTGAATTCTACCCATTGTATATTGACTCTGTCTGGCTTAGGTAACTTATAATTTAGCTCCTAAATTTCCAGTTCAAGAGGAGCCACATCTGCACACATGTGGACACGTTCATGAGGTTCTAGACTTTGACCATGTTGTTTCTCATGAGAGAGAAGATGAATGCATTTTGCATATGGAAAGGGGAATATACATTTGTGACCAAAAGGGAAAACCGAGGTACATTGTATTGTTGTCCTCAAGTATTCATTGCTTCCCTGTGGGAGAATTTTGTCTCCCCATTCCATTTATATCAGGCTTGGCCACATCACTTGCTTTGGACAAGATAATGTGAGTTGAAATGAGAAGCCATTCATGATTCAGTCTTTCCCCTCATCATCTTAGTATCAGCTGATGTCCCAGGACAAAAAAGACCTGTAATGGATTAGATCATGAGCTGTGAAGGATGGGTAACATGATCAAGAAATAAACTTTTCTTGTTGTACAGTCCTAAGACTATAGGCTCATTTGTTATTACTGTATAATTTAGCTAAACTGATTTCTTCTTTCTCTCTGTATTTTGATTTTCAAAAGCAAAATTTTGATCATATTGCATATAGTTTTCTATCCTGTATTTTTCCTCTTAACTTTATTTTGAAACACTTAAAAACATCTAGCAGTAGTCTTCAAAACACAGTTTTCCTATTCTTAAAGTCAACTGAAAAGTTAGGTGCATGGGAACATATAGACAAGATATAGGTCCTTTAAACAAGACATTGACAGTCATTTGGGGGGCTTTCTCCTTACTTTTGCCAGGTAATATCTTAGATGGTTGAATTTATATTATAGCTTCATGAATTAATTGAACTTAGTCTAATTTAGAAGAATAGTAAAGTTCTGGCTGTTTTTCAAAGAACCTCTGACCTTTGGTATGTTCTTTTATCCCTTGTCTTCTAATAAGACTTTACAACCCAGAATAGGAGCCAACAGAGATAGCTTGAACATTTCTTCTTCCATTTCTTGTTATTTCCGTGTTTTTTGTTTTTTCAAAATAGAATGTACTGTTGACTCAGAATAAGGAAAAAATATATTCACAGAAATAGATGAAGCACATATGTCTTAGAAGAAAATTTATCATATGGTTTGCAATTGTTTCTTATATTTATTTTTTAACTTCACATTAAGGAAGCTGACTTTCCCATGGCCTTGGAACTAGGCCTTGGCTTTCCAGGAAAAGTAATTCAAATAGAGCTATTTTATGGCAATTAGATGGCTTAGAGAAAAGCTTTTAACAATTCAGAGCTTGTCAAACAAGAAGACATTATCTGAATGTCTTTGAAAAGAAGATTTAGATTTCATTATTACTTCTTATCCATTTGGGAAGATAAAGCTCATGGGAGAAATGCCATTATTGTGTGTATTAACATTTTAAATTTGCACAAACAGTTCTGTCATACCTTCTCTAAGCCCCATCAAGTCAAAGGTTGAAAACTGGGAATTATTACTTAAAGAAGAATCAATCCGAAAAATACCTGAATGATACTTCTCCAGAATATAATTCAATCAATTAATTGTTCATTCATTAAATTACCTATTTACTTTGATTTTTAAGCACCTATATCGCACATAGCACTATGGACAAATACACTAAAACCCAAAATATCATACGAATAGAAATAGCTTAGTGAAAGTCAGTTTCCTTCCAATAACTTTAGGGCAAATAAGTGACTTTTGATATTTTTCTTCCAGTAACTCTGAATTCCAAACTGTTGGTGATTCTAGTCTTCTCTTGACTTGCTTCCAAAAGGCTTATTATTTTGGCTATGGATGTAATTTTACAAAGTGACATTTCCTAGCTTCATAATAAACTAAACACTGTATTTCCGAGGGAATTAATCAAACCTAAGGATAGTGGATGTTAATGTTTCAGTTCCTAAAAATTCCTTTAGATGTCTCTGTTTCGCATCTCATCAGAATCTGTACAGCAGGCCACTGGGAAAGACAGTGCCTGAAGCTAGTTTCCTAGCAAGTAGAATCTGTCCTTTAAGGACAAACAGGGCTCTTTGAAAACAGAATTTAACAAAGTTAATGAAAGAAAAATATGACACGCAGACATCATTACTACTTCATAATACTTATAAGCTAAAAAAAAAAAAAAAACAAAAAAACAAAAAACCACCACCAAAACAACCCTATATTGTGGGAGATGTCCTTTTCTACTTAGCTTGCAGGCAATTCTGTTGCATCATACAATTTTAATACTGTTTGGTTTTGTAGTACAATCTGAATTTTCATTCAAGGATATCCATTCAAGCTGAAATGACAAAAGTTAGATCACCAGATTTCTTTATTCTATGACTAGTCTTTTAAAGGATATAAAATATTACAACGACTCTGCTTTATTATATATGTGTACACCTATCTCTTAGAACTTTAAACATGCTAGGATACAGTAATGTGTTTTGGAAGGAAAAAAGACATCTGAAAATGTTACTAGACTGTAGTTAAGTGTGGTGGATTAAATGTACACACTTTTACCTTTCCTCTCTACCAAATCCCATCTGAAACATATTAAAAGTATAAAAAAATGCACGATGCAGAGGATAAGGAACAACATAAGAATATTTTTTGAAGTCAGCAAAGTTTTGGCATATGAAAGAGCAGAGTAGAAAAAGCTAAAGGGTAACTGCTTGCAGATGGAGGACCACAAGAAGCAGGTTACAAAACTCCAGAAGGCACCAAATACCTCTGAAGGAAAAAGGTAGGAGTGGAGATAAAATTAAATGGAAGGTTTGTATAAGGAGCATTTCATTCCTTGCAATATTGCCCACGATGCTGGTGAAGCTATCAACCATTCCCAACTCTCGTAGAAGACAGGAGGTTTGCTTCCTAGAAAAATCAAACCTAAGAAAGTTTGGATTTGGGGACATCAGAAATAGTAGAATGAAAGATGAAATGATAAATTGATAAAAGAGGACCTAAGTGATACCAATAAACCCCTTAGTCATCGTTCTCTCTCCAGATGCAAAATGTGGGCAGCAGTGGCTTGGATCCAACAGGCAGTATGTTTGCAGATTCCTTTCTGGAGTACTTGACTGGCTCCAGAGAAAAGAAATCTACATTTTCTGACATTCCTGGGTCCTGACTGCTCTGCAGTGAGACCCACCAATTGGGTTGTTCTGCCACCAGAGTTATCAGTGTGAATGGTTATCCAAGGACCACTAGATACATGAAGAAAGCATCTCATATATAAGTCATAGATGGGGACAAAATGAAAGAAAGAAGAAAAAAAAGCAAAGTTGAAGAAGAAAAAATTATAAAATAAATAATCATTAATGTTCTTAACTCAGAATATATTTTATTCTTGAAGAAATAACAGGAAGGTATAAAAATTTAGAGAATAACAAAGTTATAAGAAGTAAAAATACTTTTAGCAGAAGTAAAAAATTTAATACAAGTATGAAAGGTAAAATGAGGACTCTTCCAAAAAATTTAGAACAAAAAGAGAAAGAGAAAGAAAGCAGATAAGAAAATATATTTTAAAACTAGTGGAGGGGGAGACGAACCATGAGAGACTATGGACTCTGAGAAACAAACTGAGGGTTCTAGAGGGGAGGGGGGTGGGGGAATGGGTTAGCCCGGTAATGGGTATTAAAGAGGGCACGTAGTGCATGGAGCATTGGGTGTTATATGCAAATAATGGGTCATGGAACACTACATCAAAAACTAATGATGCAATGTATGGTGATTAACATAACATAATAAAAAAAAAAGAAAAAACTAGTGGACCAGTCAAAGGCAAAACATTCAACTATTAGGTCTTTGAGAAAGAGAACAAAAAGCAAAGAAAGGGAGGAAAAATATTAAGAAAATAATGTGAGAAGACTTCCAAATATTGAAAGCCATGAATTTCTGGATCAAAAGAGTCCTCTGAGTGCTCAGAAATGAATGATTAAAAAAAAAATCAACATCAACTCATAATATCATGACATTGCAGAATCCTAAGGATACAAAGAAGATTCTAAAACCAGCTGGACAGAAATAGCAGGTCACATTCAAAGGATGGTAATTAGACAATGAAGTAGTCTCCAAAATTCCAAGGAAAAATGAATTGGAGCCTAGAATTCCTAGTTGGCCAAGTTTTCCATCAACTGTGAATGCAGAGTAGTATTTTCAGATATGTGAGATCTCTAAAAATGGATCTTCTGTGCACTCTTTCTCAGGACACTACTAGAGGATATGCTCCCCCAAGAAAGAGGGATCAAACAGTAAGGGAGGAAGCACACGGATCTCAGTAGAACAGGCTGGAAAACAGGAGCAAGATAAAGGACCTGTCTCGATGATGGTGAAGGGAAGTCTCAGGATGAGAGTTGTGTAACAGATCTGACACAATCAGTCCAGATTAGAAACATCAGCCCAGAGGCCATTCAGAAGTATGTTTTCAAACTAAAAACAGAACTGATATATTGCCTGGTGTTACACATTTGACAGCTGAAAATTATGCTTCAAACAAGCACAAATTAGAGATACAATCAAAACACTATTTTTGTCTTCCATTGTTCTTTTACAGTTTTTCAGCAATTGATTCCCCTCACCCGTCCTTTCTTCTGGATACATTCTTCAGAAGTTCACATAGCTAATTGGCTTGCTCTCAGAAAATGGAACACTCTGGTGGCAGAAACAGTGTAGTTGTTCACCAAGCCTGTTTATTCTCCTTTTGCACAAAGATAGGTTGCATTTCCCAGCCTCTCTTACATTAGATGTGGCCATGGGACTGGGTTCTGGCCAGTGGAACATAAGGGAAAGTGATTGATGACATTTTGGGGCCTGGTTCATAAAAAATTCTGATAGAAGATGCTTGATGTTCTTTCCCCTTCTATCAGGCTCATGCAGAAATGAACTTGGTGGCCTGTGAAGCTACAGGTTGATGATGATGAAGCCATAAAATGGAAGGAGACTGGATTTCTGAAGTACTGCTTGGTGCTTGGAGCATAGCCACCTGCCAGTCAGAAAGAGACATTTCATGGGGCCATTGTTGTGCCATAGGAAAACAGCAAAACTGGGGCGCCTGGGTGGCTCAGTCGGTTAAGCGACTGCCTTCGGCTCAGGTCATGATCCTGGAGTCCCGGGATCGAGTCCCGCATCGGGCTCCCTGCTTGGCGGGGGGTCTGCTTCCCCCTCTGCCCTCTTCCCTCTCGTGCTCTCTGTCTCTCATTCTCTCTCTCGCAAATAAATAAAATCTTTAAAAAAAAAAAAAGAGGAAAACAGCAAAACTGTCCTCTGGAGACTTGGAGAGCAGACCATGTTTCTACTCGGCTTATAGCTTTGGGGGAGAGGTTTGGAAAATGTCAGAGTGATAGGCCTTACCATGTGCTTGCAGCACTTTTACTAGAAAGATGAACTCACGAAAGAATCGGCGATTTGAAAACAAATGAAGTCTGTAGAGAAAGGCCAGAAATTTGATCCCTTGAATTTGAAACTTTCCATCTCAAATATGCTCTCAATATGTAAATTAGAATATCCTGTCCCAGAAAATAACTAAAACCATGCATTTGGGTTAACATCCAGTCTCCATCCCCAACTGAGGCAGACCAGCTGCTTTTAGTGGGAAAAGGGCAGCTTTTTTTTGTTTGTTTGTTTTTGTTTTTTGTCTATCCTTCCTGACCACTTGTCTGCCACTTGCAAGCTGTTATTACTGATCCTGTGGGTTTTGGGGAGTGCAGCTGAGTGGGAGAAAGGGAAAAGTGGGGAGAAAAGTTCGTATTAGTCCTGATTCTGCTGTAAGATGTTTGGAGCTGATTTTCCTCTTTGGGCTACTCTGGTGCACTCTGCTGTGCTCACCCAGTTGCAACACCTGCCCCATGACCATGTTTCTCTGCCTGTCCGTGCGACCATCATTTCCTATTGTCCCTTACTTTAGAAGCTCAGTACCCCTTCCAGAGAGTCCTTTTGGGCAGGGCAAAAAATGTCCCAGGCTATTCTCTCCATGAGATCCTCATCTCCTCTCTTTACTCCATTGCCCAAACTGTTTATTACCTGTCCCTCTTGCCTTCCATTAAACCTGTCAGATCTCAGTCGTCCTATCTCTCACACTCCAGGGAAGACATTTCAAGCTCTTCTTTGAAGCCCTTTTTGCAAAGGGTGGCACTCCACCCTCTCCCCGCAGAGAAGGTGAAGCTTACAGCCTAGCAGTATGCATGGGTGTATGCACACCCTCGTATACACTCACACTCCTCTTCACAAATCATATCTTCATTTCCAATCTCTTGACCCTATTATATCCTCCTGTGGTTTTGGAACTGCCTAACTGGTCCTCTGGTATCTCTTTTTAAAATCTGCTTTTGGTTTTGACTTTTTTGGGTAGATTTCATCTTTAATATATTGCATTGACTTAGCTGGAATTTCCAATTTAACAACCTGTTACACTGTATCAGAAGGAGTTTCATACTTAGGTTGGAAGATTGGGGGAGAGAATTAGCTATAAGCACAGAGAAGTCAATTACATAATAGGAGTATTGAAAATTAAGCAGTTTCAGGGGGAACCTGGATGGCTCAGTCGGTTAAGCATCTTGACTTTGGCTTCAGTGATGATCCCAGGGCCCTGGGATGGAGTCCTGCATCGGGCTCCTTCCTCAGCAGGGAGCCTTCTTCTCCCTCTCCCTGCCACTCCCCCTGCTTGTGCTCTCTCTCTCTCTCTCTGACAAATAAATAAATAAAATCTTTAAAAAAGAAAAGAAAATTGGGCGCCTGGGTGGCTCAGTTGGTTAAGCAACTGCCTTTGGCTCAGGTCATGATCCCGGAGTCCCGTGATCGAGTCCCGCATCGGGCTCCCTGCTCAGCGAGGAGCCTGCTTCTCCCTCTGACCCTCCCCCTTCTCATGTATTCTCTCTCATTCTCGCTCTCTCAAATAAATAAATAAATCTTTAAAAAAAAAAAAAAGAAAAGAAAATTAAGCAGTTTTTAATTCCACATAAAACAAAAATGTGATGATTTTGTGCTGATGTGATGTGGAAGAAAAGGTACCCTCGTGCACCACTGGTGGGAATGCAAACTGGTGCGGCCACTGTGGAAAACAGTATGGAGCTTCCTTAAAAAGTTAAAAATAGAACTACGCTAGAAAGGTAACTTGTGTAAGAAAGGAAACTGCCTTCTTTCCACCCATCTCCCACCTACAGTATGACTCTTCCTCACCATTTAGGGAATACAGTAATGGGGATGGGTCATCTTAGTCCTAAATATTTCCTGCAAACCAATTTCCTCTACTATAAAGAAGCATGAAAATGATGGATTTAAAAGCTGGCCTTTTCCACATTAGATTGCCCATTCCAAAATATATATATATATATTTTAAAGATTTTATTTATTTATTTGAGAGAGAGAGAATGAGAGAGCACATGAGAGGGGGGAGGGTCAGAGGGAGAAGCAGACTCCCTGCCGAGCAGGGAGCCCGATGCGGGACTCGATCCCGGGACTCCAGGATCATGACCTGAGCCGAAGGCAGTCGCTTAACCAACTGAGCCACCCAGGCGCCCGCCCATTCCAAAATATTAAAAATCAGCTAAACAGAATGCATTCCATATCCTTTTTTTTTAAAGAAAAGTTTGGGTATGGTTAATGGGCTCTTTGTCCATCCCATTTCTTTTATTTATTCTTTATTAAGTCTTTTGTTTAACTCCAGTCTAGTTAACATACAGAGTTATATTAGTTTCAAGTGAACAATATAGTGGTTTAAACAATTCTGTACATTACTCAGTGCTCATCGCGATAAGTGTACTCTTTAATCGCTATCACCTATTTCACAAATCTCTCTCCCCACCTCCCCCTTGGTAGCCATCAGTTTGTTCTCTATAGTTATGAATCTGTTTCTTGGTTTGTCTCTCTCTCTCTCTTTCCCTTTGCATGTTTTGTTTCTTAAATTCCACATACGAGTGAAATCATATGGTATTTGTCTTTTTCTGACTGACGTATTTCACTTAGCATTATACTCTTTAGCTTCATACATGTTGTTGGAAATGAAAATATTTCATTCCTTTTTATGGCTGAGTAATATTCCATTATATATATATATATACACACACCACTTCTTTATCCATTCATCTATCAATGGGCATTTCCATAATTGGATTCCATGATTTGGCTATTGTAAATAATGCTGCAGTAAACATATGGTGCATGTATCCCTTTGAGTTAGTGTTTTTGTATTTTTTTTGGGGAAATGCCCAGTAGTGCAGTTACTGAATCCTAGCGTAGTTCTATTTTTAACTTTTTAAGGAAGCTCCATACTGTTTTGCACAGTGGCCACACCAGTTTGCATTCCCACCAGTGGTGCACGAGGGTACCTTTTCTTCCACATCCTTGCCAACACTTGTTTCTTGTGTTTTTGATTTTAGCCCGTTTGATTTTGGCCTATTTTGCTCTAAACCACATGTTGTTCGCCCTTCTTGTCTTCTTCGATGGCCATTCTAGAGGGTTTGTTCTGACAGTCTTTGGGTCATTTTCTGTTTATTTTGTGCTGATGTGAGTGTGATCTAGTTGTATCCATGGGACAGGCCAACTTCGGGTCCTCCTACTTAAACATCTTCCCCGCCTCCCATGTCCATACCATTTCTAATATTAGAAACATCCACTTCAATTCTTCCCGTGGCTCATTGTTCCTGGCATCTAATCATTTCCCAAGCATAGTCAATCCTATGCTGCTTCTGTGGCTGACACCATAGAAGGTTGAAATTAGGAGTGGTGTGGCCATATTGTAACTTTAATCCTGGAATACATTATAAACCAAATGTGGGAAGAAAATGAGCACATTCACAAATAAGAAAGGCTATATCTATAAAGGTTCCCTACCTTTTTCATCTGCAGAAAATACTTATTTTGCAGGTTAGGGTTTTCTATCAGTCAGAGTAAAGGATCACTGTTACTGCTTTTCTCAGCTCACAAAGGTGGAGTCATTTGCTCCATTTCCTGTGACTGTGCTACTATTCGTAGCACATCCCATGCTGTATTGTAATTTGTGTGTTAAATGGCATCTTTCTAACTGTAAGGGAACTCCTGTTAAGGATCCTATTCATTTTTGTGTCTCCCTGTCTAAGAACAATGCCTGGAACAAAGGGGTCAATAAATGTTGAATGAATGAATAAGTGATTGAATGAATAATGAAAGAAAACTAGATGAATTCAAATATAATTTACTTTTGTCAACATTTTGAATCTTATCGTAATTGTTTATGTGTATCTGTTTCTTCCTTTCTACCGTGAGTCCTAGGGATTATAAATCCTGTTTTACTTATTCCAGTAGCTTTAGCATTTAGCACCGTGCCTAGTGCCTAAAATGTAGCAGTTGCTCAGTTAATGTTTGTCAAATGAAGAAATGAATTCATTAATTTATGAGATGTGCAAGAATAAGCACCTTGTATAGTCTGTATCTCATTCTTTCATTATATAAACTCTCATTCTTTTTAGGGACTCAAAACTGTAGTTGAAATCCCCCCAAAAAATAGCTTTGGGAGCACTTCTACTACCTTCATCACCTTCTGAAATACTAATTTTGTTTTTTTAATGTTTTCCTTTTCTTTTCTCCTGTTTTTAGGTAATCCAGATCTTGAATGAAGACCATGTTTATAAGAGTAGTTAGAATAAGCCTTTTATAGAACTGAAACTTTGGCTTATAAGCCCCCAGCTTCTTTGTCCAGCCAATGCTGTTGGTATTGGATGACTTAATGAAAATGCCTGAGGGGCGCCTGGGTGGCTCAGATGGTTGGGTGTCTGCCTTCGGCTCAGGTCATGATCTCAGGGTCCTGGGATCAAGTCCCGCATTGGGCTCCCTGCTCCTTGGGAGCCTCCTTCTCCCTCTGCCTCTCTCTCTCTCTCTCTCTGCCTCTCATGAATAAATAAATAAAATCTTAAAAAAAAAAGAAAGAAAGAAAGAAAATGCCTGAGGCTTACACATAAAAGAGCTAGGTTATTACATGGGCTTCCTTCCTGAATAATACTTATTGTAGAATGTCCCTAGCACTAAGTAAAAATAGATAAAATACTAGCATTTTCAAAGCCCTAATCTTATATCCACACAAGTGCCCTGCTCTTGTTTTTTTTTTTTTTAAAGATTTTATTTATTTATTTGAGAGAGAGAGAATGAGAGACAGAGAGCACGAGAGGGAAGAGGGTCAGAGGGAGAAGCAGACTCCCTGCCGAGCAGGGAGCCCGATGCGGGACTCGATCCCGGGACTCCAGGATCATGACCTGAGCCGAAGGCAGTCGCTTAACCAACTGAGCCACCCAGGCGCCCCCTGCTCTTGTTTTAACCCTGGCTTAGCACTGCTCAATATCAGAAGTACACCACATCTTCCTTTTTGGGCAAAAGGAACAGACTGCTTTTCCTTGTTCACAAGATAGAAGGGAGTATCCGAAGATCAGCTCTATATTGCAAGCTCTGAAACCACTCTCAGGCCTGTGGTCTGTTTTTCTGTACAAAAGACAAAAACCACTGGAAGGATATGTTTTAAAAATCACATTGTTACAGGTAGTTGAAAATTCAGTTAGCCCCCAGCTTAAAAAAAAAAAAAAAAAAGACACACGAAAACCAAAAACACTTTAGCCTACAAAACAGGAGTAAAAGAAAAATTTTAACATATCAGAACTGACAAAATCTGTCATACTCAATTGTGTAACAGAGCAAAATGAGTTGAGCGTATTAGTGGCAGTTGAGAAAAATAGCATTTCAAATTCAGATTTTTTATGAGAGTAATTTAGGAAGTGTAGTATGAGAGTCATTAAGTATAAAATACCATAAATGTCAATGTGAGTTGTATTCTGCTTTTGTTTGGCTCACTGAGTGACATAGCATACCTTAAATCTGATGAAGAAGCTCTTTCGAAGGCTATAAAAGGAGAGGCATTAAAGCAAACTCTTCAAGCGGCACTGGATTCTTGGGGTTAGGGATCCCTAAAACAACATTAGTTCCTCTCATTGAGGAGACGGGAGAGATACGAGGAAGTCTTTGCTTCCAACCCATGAAGGGAGCAATATTAAGAAGAACCTTCTTATGAACCAGCTACCAACCTCCCATTGGGAAAACAAGAGGGCAGGGGCATGGGTGCCTGGCTGGCTCAGTCCATAGAGCATGAGACTGTTGACCTGAGGGTCATACGTTCAAGCTTCATGCTGGGCATAGAGCTTACTTAAAAAAAACAAGGAGGGACGTGGGCAGGAGCAGTGGTGGGAGGTAGTGGGGCAATGAAACGTGAATCATCAGGCTGTGACAGAAGGAAATGTGAGTCCAAACACAGCTGTTGGCTCAAAGACTCCTGCAGGATTATATCAGGTATTGTGTCGGGGTGGGACAAAAAGAGAATGTTCCCTTCTCCCTCACCTCTGCCAGCCCTAAAAGTTATGGAGTGTGAAGTGTGAGATCCCTTGTAAATACTGCTTTGAAAGTCTCAACTCTAGAAAGTTTAAAAACCAGGGAAGTGCACTATAAATCTAAGATCTCGAGGGGAAAGTGTATTTTTATGAGTCCATGTTTATTGAATACTTGCTGAGTACAGTGTAGTATGCCCATTTTAACCTCTGTCCAAATGCTTCCTGTTTTTGACTTGCTTAATAACTTCATTTTAATTTCATCACATGCCTTGCCCTTAGAATGAAACCTTAACATTTCATACTTGTTGTACATCAGCACCCTCCTCTTTCTTTACCAATACTTCTCCAAATCTGCACAAAAAAATATGACTGCACCGTGCAATCTAATCTTACCGTAACTCTTACGTAAGTTTTCTTTTGTAGCCACTTACTTCCTCTGAAAAATTTGCCATGGTTGTCTTACCTTCAAGCCTTTGCTTTGTAAGGTGTCTTCATCTGGACTTCCAACTGTACCTCAAGATCTAGCCACACTGAGCCAGGCCTTTAAAGTTGGGGTCAAGTCACCCTTCTCTAGCTTTCCTTAGGTCTCCAGCTCACACAGATGGCCCCTTTCTCTAAATCTGGAGCCTCCACGCTGCCCTTGAGACAGCTGTATGTGTTTTCCCCGGTTACTGGAGGTTTTCTCAAGTATTTTCTGGTCCCCTTGGCTGTGGATTCCATTGTATTCATCACAGAGTTTTGTTTGTTTTTATGGAATTCTTACATGTTGTGTGGCAACATCTGTGCTGACTGTGTGTGTGTGCACATGCGCGCACTGGGAGAGGGGAGAGAAGTTTCGTTTTTCTTTTTTCTTATTCCAAAGCACACTTGTTTATTCATTCTTTGCTCCTCTTTTGGCAGAAACATACCACTACCAACCCCCTTGCCACGTCTGGGACTAGAATGGGCAGACACCCTACAGTCTTGCACCATCTCTCTGTGCTACTTGTCTGCTTGCATAACTTTGGCTCAGAAACAGGGTCAGCATAGCTGGCTCAGTGGTTGCCTGAGGTCAGTAGAATGATCTACATGGTCAGTGTCAGGCATTTTAAGATGGGCTGGGACAGAGGAAGAATTTCTAGTTAGGGAAACATAAGATGGTAATTCAAAATTCTTCTGTATTTAATGAGGCAGAATCCATTTAAACACCATGTCATCTGGTTTATGGTATCAATTTCGTGTATTCACTCATTACTTATTTATTAATTCACCTGTCATATATTTAGATCTGTTCTGTGGGAATAAATTTAGTAGGGAGGTATAGCAGTTATCTATTGCCCTAATAATGCTGCATAGCAAATAACCAGACTTCAGTAGCATACAACAACACATTTATTTAATTCATGAGTCTGAATCAAATGGGTAGTTTTTCTTGTCTAAGGCAGGCTTGACTGATGTTAGCTGAGCTTACTCATTTTATCTGTTACCAGCTGGCAATTCAACAGAGGACTGGCAAGTCTGGGAGGGCTTTGGCTAGGACAGATGAGACAACTTGGATTTCATGTGGTCTCTCATCTTTTAGCAGCTCACCCTAGCCTTGATCACATGATGGTGGGGATGCCAGACATCAAGGGGATTGAATAAGGCCTCTTGAAGCATAGCCTCAGAACTGGCACAAAACCGTTTCCATTATGTTCTGTTGGCCAAAACTAAGTCTAAAATACACCTCAGAATCGAGGTAGGGGTGGAGCAGATGGGGAATGAACTCCATCTCTCTCTTTTTTAAAGATTTTATTTATTTATTTATTTATTTATTTATTTATTTATTTATTTATTTATTTATTTATTTTAAAGATTTTATTTATTTATTTGACAGAGAGAGACACAGCGAGAGAGGGAACACAAGCAGGGGGAGTGGGAGAGGGAGAAGCAGGCTTCCCGCGGAGCAGGGAGCCTGATGCGGGGCTGATCCCAGGACCCTGGGATCATGACCTGAGCCGAAGGCAGACGCTTAACGACTGAGCCACCCAGGCGCCCCAAGATTTTATTTATTTATTTATTTGACAGAGAGAGACACAGTGAGAGAGGGAATGCAAGCAGGGGGAGTGGGAGAGGCTTCCCGTGGAGCAGGAAGCCCAGTGCGGGGCTCGATCCCAGAACCCTGGGATCATGACCTGAGCCGAAGGCAGACGATTAATGACTGAGCCACCCAGGTGCCCCGAATTCCATCTCTTTAAGGGAAGAGCTGCAGAGTCATATTGCAAAGGACGTGGGTTCAGACAGGTCATTTGGGCCACCCATGTAACTAGTCTGCCAGGAGACAGGCAAACTCCACGTTAGAATATAATGTGATAAGGACTACAAAAGGTGCATGTGTACAGTGGAAAAAAAATTTTTTTTACAATGTTCTTCTACCTTCATTAGATTGTTTTTAAAAGAACAAGAGGAAGAAGGGTGTAGGAAAGTGGCCCATAAACAATTTCAGCTCTTCTTTTCCTCCTCTTTTCCACAATACGTAACAAAGACACTTACTGTGGGAGATCTCAGTGGTGTTCAAGACTTGCCTGGGGCAGCCACTCCAAAGACGTGCTACTGAGCAGTTTGGAAGTCACATCCTGCCTGCAGAGGTAGTGTGAATCCCTGTATTGTTTCTCTAGCAAAGAAGATACAGTTTGGAAACTCAGCTCTTACGGAAAACCTCAGGTACTTTCCTGGGTCTTCAGGGAAGGCTTTTCTGGGTTACTTTCTGTTTTTGGAGTCACTATTGGATGCTGAGCTTCATTTCATTTTCCATTCTGCATTTGTCACTTGGTCTCATTAAATTTCCCGGTCTCACTTGCCTGATTTAGACTCCTGTCAACTCCCAAGGCAGAGATGGCTGCCTGCTATATTTTACAGAACTTAGGAAATGCTAGCTATGGATTTAAATCAATGAATCTTACACTTACTTACCCTGCAACCCGAACTTTCTGCATCATACCAATAACCTCTCAAAAAGTCAATTGCTGTTTACCTTTGGGTGTTGTTACAGGAAAAGAGCCAATTAGTACTTCTGTGCTGCAGTCCCTGTGGACATCACTGTAGCCCTCCGCACTGGAAAATGAAGACGTGAGGGGCGCGATTGCATGGTTGAGGGAACTAGCTCACCTCAAAGAGGTGTTCGAGGGCCTGGGTGGCTCAGTTGGTTAAGCGACTGCCTTCGGCTCAGGTCATGATCCTGGAGTCCCTGGATCGAGTCCCTGGATCGAGTCCCGCATCGGGCTCCCTGCTCGGCAGGGGGTCTGCTTCTCCCTCTGACCCTCCCCCCTCTCATGCTCTCTCTATCTCAGTCTCTCTCTCAAATAAATAAATAAAATCTTAAAAAAAAAAATTGGTAATTGTTTGGGGCGCCTGGGTGGCTCAGTTGGTTAAGCAACTGCCTTCGGCTCAGGTCATGATCCTGGAGTCCCTGGATCGAGTCCTGCATCGGGCTCCCTGCTCAGCAAGGAGCCTGCTTCTCCCTCTGACCCTCCCCCCTCTCATGTACTCTCTCTCTCATTCTCGCTCTCTCAAATAAATAAATAAATCTTTAAAAAAAAAAAGTGTTCGAAACTCTTGAGTTACAATCTGCTTGTCCCTTTTTGAACTTCCAATACTGTCCTATTTTCAGAAGAAATAAATTGAAGAGGATTAGAACTTTCTGGCTCTCAGGGGATCGTGTCCTGGAATGGTGCTGCAGCACCATTTTCTCTAGAAATATTTAAAAACAAGGTAGATGAGGGGCGCCGGGGCGGTTAAGCATCTGCCTTTGGCTCACATCATGATCCCAGGGGCCCCAAGTCGGACTCCCTGCTCAGCGGGGAGCCTGCTTCTCCCTCTTCCTCTGCCTGCCGCTCCCCCCTGCTTGTGTGTGCGTGCTCGCTCTCTCTGACAAATAAATAATTAAAATCTTTAAAAAAAAGATTAAAATTTAAAAAATAAATAAAAAAACAAGGTAGATGAACTCATGTCTGCAAGACTAGGTGAGTTCTGTGATACCATGTATCAGAAAACAGTTTTTGAGATGATCAATTTTCCTTTCTTCTCTGCTCTTGACACCCATCTTGATTTAAGTCCACTTAACAAAGGGTGTGCATGAATGTGTGTACATACATACACATGACTCTCAGAGTAAGAAACAAAGCTAAAATATGTTCTGAAAATGTCCGGTTGAAACCATTTATTTTACAGGCAAGTTAACAATCAGATAATAGAAAAAACATTTTGCACAATATCTAGCCAGTTTGCCAGCTGTGTGAGAGGTGGCCTCTCAGTGCATTCAGATTGAGTTTACAGAAACTTGCTTTTAGACTCTGGACTCCGGGAACCAAACGGAGGGCTACAGAAGGGAGGGGGGTGGGGGGATGGGGTAACCGGGTGATGGGTATTAAGGAGGGCATGTGTGGTGATGAGCACTGGGTATAATAAGCAACTAACGAATCGTTGAACACTACATCAAAAGCTAATGGTGTACTATATGTTGGCTAATTGAACGTAATAAACAAAAATAGAAAGAAACTTGCTTTCATACATGGGATGGCTTAGAAGTGGTGGAGTCATCATTCAGAAACTGGTACTGTAGTGTTCTATTGTTGTTGAAGAAAGATGGCACTTTATTTTGAGAAAGACCTACACTCTGCTCGTGGAAGCAGGCATTGGAAGGGGTGCACCTTGTGAGTTACTCTGAGGTGGTTATCTGAGGTGGAAGGAGGGTTATCTCTTGTACTGTAGTTTGTTGGAAGCAATGCTATGGCCCAGCCAAGTGCACAGAGGCACATGACATTAAAGCAGAGCCAACTGAAGGAGGAGGTACAGCATGTGTTATCTATGTGTATCTATAATTTAGACCATAAGTAGCTCTGCCCAGTCCAAAAACATTTCCACCTTTACAAGAGTGGCCATGCTTCCCAGTTTGCCTGTTGTCCTGGCATGATTAACTTTCAATTTAAAAAAAGTGTCCCTGGTTAGACAGTACATTATTCAGCCACCCTTGCTATCAATATAGTAGGAATGACACTATATCTTTATGTCACCTAGGGTTTTCCTTCTCCAAAGTTCCTTTCACTTACTTAATAGAAGTATGATTTAGAGATCCAAAACCTGAAAAAAACTTATCGTCCGTTGGAAACAGGAAGTGAGGCAGGATTTGATGGGTGTGATGGAAATAATGAAGCAGAGAGTCTTGAAAGGGAGATCATGAAGTCCCCAAAGGCAAACTCCTTCCACCTTCCACTGGTGCCAGAGCCAATGTTCAGTGCGAGACTAGTCACCTTGCAGGTGGTGTGAGGCCAATGGAAGGTTTATTGCTCAACTGCTTCAATGAAGAGATAAATTCTTCCTCATTCTCTATGCTGAAAGAGCCAATACAAATTTCAAAGTACTACCAGGGCCTCAGGAACTTTTTCTTTTCTTTAAAAAAAAAAATCAGTCAGTGTTTTGATTGCTTAGAGTCTTACCCTTTTAAAATAATTTAATATGTATTTAAAATTCCCATCTCCAGCCTTATCTTTTCTTTAAAATTTATGTTGAAGAACTTGTGTAGGGTGACCTGTAGAGTTCCTTACATTTACCCTGGTTAACATGTACTTCTTTCTTGTGTATCTCTTGTAATTTGGCAGTTGGGTCCCCAAACCTGATCAGACTATTGGTGGTGTTGCTATCTTTCATCAAGGCAAATACTGTCTAGACGGTCATTTTCTGATGTTAGCAGTCATTCATGTTCATTGCCTAATTCAGAGGTCAACAAACCTCTGTGAGCCAAATTGGGTCCAACTGCTGCTTTTGTAAGTAGTTTTATCAGAATGTAGCCATACATTGTCCATGGCTGCTTTTTCTCTAATAGCAGAATTGAGTAGTTGTGATTTGGCCGTGGGCCCTGCAAAGCCTGTGGTATTTATTATCAGCCTCTACAGAACAGCTTGCTGATCCCTGAACTAATTAATTCATTAGTGGTTTCAAAGTGGCGATAATGCTATTCTGTGTGTGTGTGTGTATGTGTGTGTGATGTCTCTTAAAATACAAAATACCCCCAGAATTCATACTGATACTTCCAGTTCTAATATAGGATTACAGGAGTTTCACTTAAACTCTTATATTTTTATATCTTTTTTTAAACATCAAGAACCCTGGTTCTCAGAAACACAGGGATGATTGGATTTTTTTCACTTGTGAATGTATCTATTTTTTTTTAATTGACATGCAACGTTATATTAATTTCAGTTGTACAATGTAATGATTTAATACTTGTATATAGTACTGCAAAATGATTACCATAATAAGCCTAGTTAACATCTATCACCACACAGAGAATTTTTTTATGTTGAGAACTTTTGAGACTGACTCCCTTAGCAACTTTCAGATTTGCAATACAGTTATTATTAACTCTAGTTGCCGCACTGTACGTTACATCTCCATGAATTATTTTATAATTGAAAGTTTGTACCTTTTGACTCCCTTTACCCATTCAGCCCACCCCGCATTCAGCCCCCTCTGGCAGTCACCGATCTGTTCTCTGTAACTATCAGCTTCTTTTTTGAAGATATTTTTTGAGGAATGATTAAATTTTAATATTTCATAATTACTCATCTGCTTAAACTCATATTATATTACAGTTTAGTGATAATAATTTTTTAGTAATAATTTATTAGTAAATTAATGTACTAGATATATAATATATATTATATATAATATATAATAGAAAATATCAATGATAAATAGTTGATTAATAATAAATCTATCACCAACAAATATGATTACAAAAAACAGAATTACAACATTTTTTAATATGGTATCTGCATTCTTGTAACATACTTTATTCTCTACCTTTTGAGTTCAATTATGCCTTTACTGGTTTTCTGCCTGCTGGATCTGTCCATTTCTGATGGAGGCTTTCGAGTTCTCCAGCTATAATAGTGGATTCATCTACTTCTCCTTGCAGTTTCATATATTTTGACATTCTCTTGTATGATGTATACAAATTGAGGGTTGTTATGACTTTTTGGAGAATTGATGCCTTTATCATTATGTCATGCCCCTTTTCATCCCTGAAGCTTTGCTTTCTTTGAGGTCTGCATTATCTGAAATCAATAGAGCTACTTTGCCTTTTTTAAAAATTAGTTTTAGCATGGTTAATTTTTCTCCATCCATTCACTTTAATCTGTATGAGTCTTTAAAGTGGGACGTTATGGGCAACATACAATTGGGTCTTGTATTTTGGTCTACTCTTACTCTGACAATCTCTATTGATTGAAAAATTGGTGTATTTAGACCACTGACATTTAAAGTGACTATATCATTGGATTAATATCTACCATATTTGTTACTGTTCTCTTAGTTGCTCTTGTTCTTTGTTCCTATTTTTGTCTTCTTCTCCTTTTCTGACTTCTGTGGTTTCAATTGAGCATATTATATGATTCCATTTTTTCCTCATTGCTTAGCTTATCAACTCTACTTTTTTTGAAAGGCTTTTTAGTGGTTGCCCTAGCATTTACAGTATACGCTTACAACGAATCCAAGTCCATTTTCAGAGAAGGAATAAGTCAAGGTAGAATAAAAACTTTTATTTTGCTTGTTCTCCGTTGATCTAACGGATAAGTCGGTTAAGCGTCCAACTCCTGGTTTTGGCTCAGGTCATGATCTCAGGGCCCTGAAATCGAGCTCCATTTCAGGCTCCGCACTCAGCTGGTGTCCGCTTGAGGATTTTCTCTCTCTCCCCCTCTGCCCTAACACCCCTTTTTAAATAAATAAATAAATCTTTAAAAAATAGTAATAGCAAAAATGTATTTGATTATGTATGTATATGTATACAAACTTATGCGTAAGTGAAATGGATAATAGCAATGATAAAAGAGATGGAAGGAATTAGGATTATTTTGTAATTAGAAAGTAGTTGCAGTACCCATGAAGCAGTTCTAATCCTCCTTCTTTGATGCTTTTTCTTTCTTTATGTAGACTCAAGTTTCTTTTTTTTTTTTTAAAGATTTTATTTATTTATTTGATAGAGAGAGACACAGCGAGAGCGGGAACATAAGCAGGGGGAGTGGAAGAGGGAGAAGCAGGCTTCCCGCGGAGCAGGGAGCCCGATGAGGGGCTCGACCCCAGGACCCTGGGATCATGACCTGAGCCGAAGGCAGTCACTTAACCAACTGAGCCACCCAGGCGCCCCTAGACTCAAGTTTCTGACCTATATCATTTTCCTTCTCTCTGAAGAACTTTTTTTTAACATTTACTGCAAGGCGGGTCTCTCGGCCACAGGTTCCCTCAATTTTTGTTCATCTGAGAAAGTCTCTATTTTTCCTTCTTTTGAAAGGTAATGTCACAGAGTACAGAATTCTAGGTTTGTATTTTTGTTTCTCTTGACACTTTAAATATTTCACTCCACTTTCTTCTTGCTTGCCTGGTTTCTGAAGAGAAGTTAATGTAATTCGTATCTTTGCTCCTCTACAAATAAGGTATTTTTTTCCTTCCGGCTTCTATCAGGATTATTTCTTTCTCCTTCTCTTCCACCTCCCCTCCTCTTCTGTCTCCCCCGTCCTCTTCCACTGAAGCATTATTGACATAAAGTGTTATATTAGTTTCAGGTGTACGACACAATGATTCAACAACTCTATACTTGGTGCTCACCGCGATGAGTGTAGTCACCATCTGAGGATTATTTCTTTGTTTTTTACTATTTGAATATAACATGCCTAGGTGTAGTTCTTTGCAGGGCATTTATCCTCCTTTGAGTTCTCAGAGCTTTCTGGACCTGTGGTTTGGTGTCTGACGTTAATTTGGGGAAATTCTCAGTTACTGTTCTTTCTTGCTCTCTCTTTCCTCCTTCTCGTATTCCCATTATGTGTGTGTTACACCTTCTGTAGTTCTCCCACATCTCTTGGCTGTTCTGTTCCATTTTTTTCAGCCTTTTTTTCTCCTTGCTTTTCCATTTTGGAAAGTTCTATTGAGATACCCTCAAGCTCAGAAATCTTTCCTCAGCCACGTCCAGTCTGTTAATGGGCCTATCGAAGACACTCTTCATTTCTGTTATAGTATTTTTGATCTCTAGAATTTCTTCCTGATTCTTTCTTAGAACTTCATCCTCTGCTTAATTGTCCGTATACTTTATTCATTAGAGCCCTGAACATAGTAATTATAGTGGTTTTAAATTCTTGATCTGATAATTCCAACATGCCTGCCAGGTGAGTCTGGTTATGATGCTTGTTCTGTCTCTTTAAACTATTTATTTGCCTTTTAATATACCTTGTAATTCTTTCTTGATAGCCATACATGATACACTGGGTAAAAGGAACTGCCATAAATAAGCCTTTACTAATGTGGTGGTTATATGTGGGGGAAAGGGAGGTCTCAGTCTTTTTTGAGCCTGTGCCTCTGAAATGTGAACTTCCCCTGTGCTTCTTAGGTTTTTTCTCCCTTTTAGGTGGGACAGGTTGGCTAGAGTGAGCTGGCATGGGTAGTTTCCTTTTGTCAGTTAGGTTAGGCTTTGATAAAGCCCCGATAGTTTAGGCTCTGGTAAAATAGCTTCTCCTGAGGACAGACCATTTTAGGAACAGAATGCTCTGGAGTATTTCAGATTGGTTCCTTTTACCTTCCTCTTGCTAGAAGCACAAGGGGATTTTTCTCTGATATTCATGGTAAGAACCTGGTTGAGCTCCTAGAGGTAAAACTTAGGTATGGTGGTCTCTCTGACTGGAAATCCCTCGTTTTTTTTTTTTTTTTTTTTTTTTTTAAGATTTTATTTATTTATCAGAGAGCACAAGCAGGGGGAGTGGCACAACATGCAGAGAGAGAAGCAGGCTCTTTGCTGAGCGGGGAGCCCAATGTAGGACTTGATCCCAGGACCCTGGGATCATAACCTGAGCCGAAGGCAGACACTTAACCTACTGAGCCACCCAGGCATCCCACCCCTAAAGTTTTTAACTTTCAGATTCATCCACTCTGAGCCCCCAGCAATTCATCAATTGCAGTTGAGGTTTCCTACCCTGGTACTGGTTCCCACAGAGGCTCCTGCTTGAAGCTTTCTGCTCTGGTAAGTGTGACTCTCTGTAGCTCCTGTTTTGTACTTCAGTTTTGGGGATAGCAGTTTTCTTTACATCACTTCTTTGATGGATATAAGAAAAGTTGTTTACTTTTCACTTTGTTCAGTATTTCACTTGTTGCTAGGATAGAGTGATGACTTTCAAGCTCCTTACATGCTGGACTGGGAACCAGAAGTCTATTCCTTATATATATATATATATTTTTTATATTTTATTAATTTTTTTTTATTCTTATGTTAATCCCCATACATTACATCATTAGTTTTAGATGAAGTGTTCCATGATTCATTGTTTGTGCGTAACACCCAGTGCTCCATGCAGAATGTGCCCTCCTCAATACCCACCACCAGGCTAACCCATCCTCCCACCCCCCTCCCCTCTAGAACCCTGTTTGTTTTTCAGAGTCCACCGTCTCTCATGGTTCGTCTCCCCCTCCGATTCCCCCTGCTTCACTCTTCCCCTCCCGCTACCTTCTTCTTCTTCTTCTTTTTTTTTTTCTTAACATATATTGCATTATTTGTTTCAGAGGTACAGATCTGAGATTCAACAGTCTTATTCCTTATATTTTAACCCTCACTTAGTTGTAATCTGTAAGTAATCTGTAAGTAGTAATCATCACAATTATACTCTACTAGTTTTGGTTGTCTAAATATTTTTCTCTTGAGATTTCTCAGAATGAGCACATGAGGTCAATATTCTCTTAGTTCTTACATATTGATAGTGGTTTGTATCTTTTATTTTGAAAATTAAATTTTGCTAGTTAAAAATTCTTGGATTATGTCTTCTTTAGTATCTTAAATATGTTTTGTCATTTTATTCAGGAATATCACATTCCTGACAAAAAGTTGAATAGTAACTCTGGCTGGCAGACCTTAGGTGATCTCCAATACCAATGCTTTTTTCTCCTGTTATCCATGTCTTTATTTAATCCCCTTCTCTTGAGTGTGGATAGACCCTGTGACCTGCTTCTAGCCAATGGAATATGGCAAAAGTGATAAGATGAGGTTGCATTAAATAAGATGCATCTTTGGCAGATTGAGGGAAGAGTCTTTTTTTTGGTAAAGATTTTATTTATTTATTTGAGAGAGAGCGAGAGCAAGAACAAGTGGCAAGGGGAGGGGCAGAGGGAGAGGGAGAAGCAGACTTCCCACAGAGCAGGGATCCCTGCCATGCAGGCCTTGGTGCCAGGACCTGGAGATCATGACCCGAGCTGAAGGCAGATGCCCAGCCGACTGAACTACCCATGTGCCCCGAGTCTTCTTTTGATTTTGTTTTTGGCTTTGAAGAAGTAAGTTTTCATGTCGTGAGAGGGTCTACAGAGTGGGCCACCTGGCAAGAAACTGTAGGCATTCTCTACGAGCTGAGAGAGACCCTTGCCCAATAGCCAGAAAGAAGGCAAGGATTTCAGTTGTACAACCTCCAGGAACTAAATTCTGCTAACAACCTGAGTGAATTTGAGAGCATTTTTTTCTGCCAGTCAAGGCTCCATTTTATTTATTTATTTATTTATTTATTTATTTATTTATTTATTTATTAAAAGATTTTATTTATTTATTTGAGAGAAAGAGAATGAGAGAAAGCACATGAGAGGGGGGAAGGTCAGAGGGAGAAGCAGACTCCCTGCCGAGCAGGGAGCCCGATGCGGGACTCGATCCCGGGACTCCAGGATCATGACCTGAGCCGAAGGCAGTCGCTTAACCAACTGAGCCACCCAGGTGCCCAAGCCTCCATTTTAGTGCACGGACTGATCTACCTTGATTGCAACCTTGTGACACCCTGTGTAGAGGACTGAGGTCTTTAGAGGACCCCACTATAGCCTTGATCAAAAGCTTCTGAAGCAGGTGTGGTCCGATCTGGCAGGCAGTTTACTTCTTTTGTTTGGTTGATATGACAGCTTTCAACTTGTTAAGGACTGGACTTGATTTGGCCTATCTGCTGCCTGTTTCAAAGATAATCAGTGTTTCTCTGCCTTCTCTTCGTAAAGATTGGCCCAATTAGAGGCAGGCCGACCATTCGCTTGATTTGCTAGTGAAAGTCACTGATAACTTAGTGGAAAGTTAGGCTTTGGGAAATTAAGTTCTGTCATGTGCACAAACTTCATGATTACCATATAAACAAGAAAAGAATCCAGCTAGGTTGGATCTAGTCAAGATGTTTAGTGGACTTAATAGGTAACAAATTATCTGGAAAATTCTGTCTACATTTCATTATGTGCATGTTCACCACACTGCTTTTGACACTAACTCATAATTAAATCTTAAAGTTTAGAGTGTGTAGTAGAGCCACAATTCAAACGATGAGGCATTGGTGTTGGACAGGCTGCCTTTTGTTCAGTTCTGAGCTTCTGTATGATCTTAGTAGTGCAAGGGTCCTCTGAGCTTGAGACCTCATTCAGTTAAATTCATTTATTCACTTGTTCATTCAATATATATTTATTGAGTGTATATTAGACAATGAGTGAGCTGTTTAGAGATGAAGTGGAGATTTGGGGGATATTACTGATGATGGACTCTGAAGACGAGGGTTTCTGAGTTGGGGAGGGGTAGGAGATAGGATTATATTCAGCAAAATACAGAATTCTGTGGAGATGAGGCTAGGTGATAAGGAATGACCTAGAAATCTTGAGTGACTTGTGGAAACTGCCATAAACTTGGAAAAGGTACATGATGGGATTAGTCCTGATTGTTCCTTAGGCATATTATAGGGGTAGGGGGATGTTGTGAAGGATAGGAGGGCTTCACCAAGAGGCCCCTTTTCACTCCTTCAGATCTCTCAAGTTAAAGCTCTCGAAGCACCATCTTTGGACTAACACAAATATATCTTTTTTAAAGATTGAAGAAAGTTTTAGATTTTAAGAGATCTTGTTTAACCCTTCTTTACTATTCAAGTTAGGAAACTGAGATGTCATTATTTTCTCAATTTCACTGGAAAAGTTAGGGTAAGAACCAAGTACAGTAATCTGGGGCCCAGTCCTCTTTCCACTATATCAAATAGATAAATAGATGAAATAGAGAGTCATCCATGTAGAAGGAATAAAGGGTGTTTATTGCCTCAGGGGCAGTAAACATTCTCTAATGAGATGATAGGAATAAAAACTCCTTTCCTCAGGCCTACAAAAGTCCTGACTCCAGCATTCATAGGGAGAGAAGAGGTGAGGAAGCTTGACATACCCAATTAGGCAAAGAAGATCAAAGGATGCAGGCTCAGTAAAAACCTAAGCAGAGAGGCAGAGAGAGGAAGGAAGAGGATGCCTGCTTGCCCCATCCATCCCCAAGGCCATTTTCCTCTCAGGCTCTCCTATAATCAGGTCTCTGTCCCGACATCCACTGGCTAGAAAGCATTGCAATTTGCATTGCAGGGAGAAGCTAACGTCAAGTACTTACTTACTCTTCTAATAAGGCAGTGAGAACAGTAGAGCCCTAAAACTTTAGCCTTGGAGAATTCTGATTTAGTGGCTTGGGGAAGGTAAACGAGAGAAATGTCTGCCTAAGTATATTTTTACTCCTATAGTCATTATTTTGTGTAGAATCCTTTAAGAAAATTGCCTGCCTCCTCCATGCCCAATTTCCAGAAGTTTGACAGAGATGAATTGAATATTACTTGAAATGATTTTTTAAAAACAAAATGAAATCTGGTCAACTGAAACTGAACTAAAGGAAAAAATGCTCAAGGAAAATTGTCCCTCTTCAATAAACATCTGACACATCTCCAGTCTCATTAATCACCACACAAAAAAATCAATATTTCATTTTATTTTTTAAGTTTGCATCCATTTCAAAATCCCAACAGTGTCTTGATCATTTAAAATAATTTCATTTAATTGAGGGTAATTTTTAATAAGCCTCTCAAGTGTTCCTGACAGGTTCCTGAATCAATAACTTTATAAATTTTTATTGTTAAATTTGATAAAGATAATTTTTCTGTGCCTCTGATGATAATACATTAGCAATAAAAAAGTCACATAAAGCTAAATAACAATAACAATTGGTTTGATTTACTTTTGATATTTGTGTGCAACTGTAACAGACTCTGTCCATGCCCAGCACATCCTATGGTACAGCTATTTCAGTGTGCTCAGCTCACTTCCGTCTGCCAGTCTCAGCTTTCATGTGCCTGAGGGTTTTCTCCAACACCACAGAAGCCAACTCTACCATGTGCATGACAGACCAGAGTTACCATTGCTGGAGAATGAATACCTCCAACTCCAGGAGTAAACCGCAAGCAGTGACTCGGCAGTTTCAGTATAAACATCCCAGTTCCCATCTCTCAGGGTGGGATAATTTTGAGGCCGGTGTTTTTCATCATTTCCCAGAGTTAAACTCTAGTCACAGTGGAAAGTCATCCATTATCTCATCCCCCCGAGAAGTTTTGTGTATGTCAGTGATACTTTTTTCTTGCAGAAATACTTTAAAAGGATCCTATGGTATATTCTCTTTACCAGCTTGAATTGTCCATCATGGTTCCATAGAATATGTACAAAGTTACAAAATTTGTTACTCCCTGAGAGTGTGTGGGTTCGTTCAGTTATTATTATTATTTTTTTAATATTTACTTATTTATTTTAGAGAGCTAGAGTGCATGCTTGAGTGCGCATGTGTAAGCGCGCTTGAGAGTGGGGAGGGGCCGAAGGAGAGGGAGATCGAGAATCCTCAGACTCCACACTGAATGCAGAACCAGAGGTAGGCACCATCCCAGAACCCTGAGATGATGACTCGAGCCAAAATCAGGAGTCAGCTGCTAAACCAACTGAGCCACCCAGGTCACCCTCGTTCATTGTTGAGTTCATATGTTAATCTTCATACCTAACTCAATGTTAAGTTCTAACTCCCAGTACCTCAGAATGTGACCTTATTTGGAAATAGTATTATTGCAGATTAGTTAAGATGAGGTCATTAGGGTGGGTCCTACTCCAGTACGACTGGAGTCCTTATAAAAAGGGGAAATTTGGATACAGACAACACATACACACGAAGTACGCCATGTGAAAATGAAGGCAGAGATTGGGGTGATGTTTCTAGAAGTCAAAGAATGACAGAGATTTTCAAGTAAACCACCAGAAGCTGTGGTACTTTGTTATGACAGCCCCAGCAAACCCTGTTTCCTGCTAAGTTAGGTTTCATCTAAAAAGGGCTACTTAAAATACATGTTAAAGATGGAAATGTAGAGAAATGAAGACAGAATTTTAATTCATTATTTTTCTTATAAAGCCCCTTCCTCTCTGTCTCTTCTAAGTTACTGTGGTAGGAGTTCTTTTCTCTAAATACAGTCTTCATCTTTCTCATCTTCTATTTTTACCACTCAGTCTCTGCTTCCAAGGATGTCACTTCAACCTCTACTACTCAGACCCAGCATGTCACTTCCCTCCTTTCCAGCCTGTACCTTTTTTCCCCCCTAAGGAACCTCACTGTTTTCAGCATGCCACCTTTTTTCCTTGCATATTCTTTGATAAGTTTTTTGAACTCACTACATGGCAAGCTTGGGATTGCTTTTCATTTTCAGTCATCATCCTACCCACTTGCTTTCATTTATAATTTATTTCAAATCTTGTCCTTTTTTATCAATGTTTACAAACTTTGGTTTTCACGAAAGCCCAATTTAAAACATGCTATCCAGTCTTCCACTTACAACATTTCTTGTAAATATTATTATTCTGAAATTTCTTTTCCTCCTGGACATAATTCCAAACTGTTACTCTTTTATTTTTTTAAAAAAATATTTTATTTATTTATTTGTTTTAGAGAGGGGGGTGGGGAGGGGCGGGGCGGGGAAGGGAGAGGCAGAGAATCTCAAGCAGACTCTGCGCTGAGCGCAGAACTTGCCAAACTGTTACTCTTCAAGCTACTTTAATTCTTTCCTTTTTTATTATATGAAAACACAAAAAAGAATGGACATGAAATATTAGATCATTTTTTTTTACCTCACAGAAAAACTCTCTCCGGGAATTTAATGATTTGGTCTGTTTGTTGAATTATACTGTCTCAGTGTCCTAAGCCAGTTTTAATATCAGCTCTGTTAAGTGTATAACTTTTACAAGTTTTCAGATTAGTGATAATTTTAAATACTGGGACAACCAGATTAATACATGGGTACTGCCTGTCATGCAAAGTATAAAATGTAATTGAGATTTTGGCAAGAGGAGAAAATACCAAATGTTTTCACTTCTGTTTAATAGCTCCGGTCAACAAACCATACATCTTTGAGTTATAGACACTGTGTAGTATAACCAACACCAAACAATAATTCAGTGTATTGAGTGCAATCGGACCCTGAACAACCTGGGGTTAGGGGCATGGACCCTTTGCATAGTCTAAAATCCACATATAACTTTTGCCTCCCCAAAAACTTAACTATTAATAGCCTACTGTTGACCAGAAGCCTTACTGATAACATGAACAGCCTATTAACACATATTTTGTATGGTATATGTATTATATGCTGTATTATTATAGTAAAGCAAGCTAGAAGAAAATGTGATTAAGATGGTCATAAGGAAGAGAAAACACATTTATGTTGTACTGTATTTATCAAAAAAAATTCTGTATATTAGTGGATCTGCGCAGTTCAAACCTGTGTTGCTCAGGGGTCAACTGTAAAGTGTAACCTAGATGCCTCTGATTTCCAGTCTGTTATAGTATGATCAGGACCCAGTTATCCTTTCCTAATTCATGTGCATATTTAGCTGGTATACTTGGTAAACATGGACTTGAACTAAAAGGTATGGCAGTTGGATACTCAATCAGAATGAGGATATTAAAATTCAGTGACAAAATATCCTATGTCCATGCATGAACATGCATATATTAAGTGGCTTCTGTGTTTCTTAGGCATGATGGGCTGAAAAATAATAAGGTGTTAGATCTTACCTCAAGGAAGTTACAATTCACTTGGAAACTCATGACATACACAACATGTGCAACAATTATTGAGGAAGCAGAGAGTACATGACTTTTTTTTTTGAGATGATTCAGAGACATCATTTGATCTTCCAGAATGATGACACAAATTTATACATACAAAATTCCTGTCTCAATTCACCTATTTAACTGGCATAAGAAATGCATATGCCAATGATAGGTTAATCTTTTCTCCCCCCAACTTTATTGAAGAATAATTGACAATATAATTGTAAAAATTTAAATTATACAGTGTGATGATTTGATATACATATCACATTGTGGAATGATTGCCAAGATCAAAATAATAAACACATCTATTTTTTTAAAAAGATTTTATTTATTTATTTGAGAGAGAGACAGATAGTGACAGAGATAGCGAGAGAGAACACAAGCTGGAGGAGAGGGAGAAGCAGGCTCCCACTGAGCAGGGAGTCCAACGTGGGGCTTGATCCCAGGACCCTGGGATCATGACCTGCACCGAAGGCAGACGCTCAACCGACTGAGCCACCAGGTTCCCCAATAAACACATCTATTACCTCACATAGTTAACTCTTTGTGTGTATGCTTATGTGGTGGGAATTCTTAAGGATCTACTTTCGGCAATTCTCAAGTATATGCTACTGTATTTTTAACTATAGTCATCATGCTATACATTAGATCCTCAGAACTTAATCTTCTTTTAACTGAAAGTTTGTACCTTTTGACATACATCTCCCCATTTCCAGAGGTTTAATCTTTATTATGTCTTTATTGGGGTATATCAGTGAATACTACCCCACAGATCTTTGACAAACAACATCAGATTATAAGATAAACCTGAATATGATCTATATAATATCTATAATATGTATCTATAAAATATTGATATTATGTAATGTATATATTATAACATAATATACATATAAAATGTAATATATGTTAAAATTTGGATAAACAGACTATTTCAACATTAAGAGAGATTAAGATATTCTCCATTCCTTTCTTCTGCCATTTTACAGATAGGGAAACTGCACCAGAGAGAGCATAGCATTTGTGAGATACTTTTGTGTATATGTGGGTGGGGTACAGAAGAGGAGAAAAAGGGGGAATAGTCTAAATCCATATTCTCATTGTTAGAAAAGATGGGGTTTAAGATAAGTGATGAGACAGGGAGAGCAGGAAGTCAAGTTGATGACTGAGAAAAGGTCCCATGGGAGGAAGTGAAAGCATCAGAGTCTGAACTCCCATCTCCTGTCTTCAAGTTCTGTGTTTTTTCCCCACTACATCACAGTTCTGGAAATTCCTATCTACAATTAAAGTAAGGGAATTTAGGGAAGACTTGAATTTTTCCCAGCTGTGAGAAGAGCTAACTGTTCATAGAAAACCCAGAGTGCCATTCTTTTTTGTGGTTTGATGTGATTGTGTGTGGCCAATACATGGCTCAGAGGCAGATATGTCTAAATTTGTTTCTGATGCTTCACGTACTCTGTTTTAGTAACGAAAGAGGGTTTCTTTGCTTTTGCTCAAAGGATGAATGCAGCCATCATGGCTTATAGGATTTTGCAGAGGTTTGTGAAATCTGTTGGAATAGACTTTATTCATAACAACACCAACTGTGAAATAAGCATTGCACTATTTTGTTTGGAAAATTAGAATTTTGTCTATGTAAAATAGATATGCATCAAGCACAGGAGCTAAAAGGTTGAATAGAAATGATGAAAATATTTCAGACTCAGATGTTTTGGAAGATTTTAAAAAGATTTTTGTTTTGTAGAAATCCAATTTTGCCACATTACTGAAAATCAAGAGTATAATTAAGCCAGTTAACATTTAAAATCTGATTGGAATAGAAGTTTTAACTCTGTTAAGAGAGATGTAGATACAGATCTTCCAATTATGTGCTAATAATTAAACATTATCAACTGTTGATAAAAACACTTTGTTGAAGGAACTCTACTTGACCATACTTCTTTCACTACATCTGAATTATTTTCTATACAAGAAAGTAGTAAAATTATACATCTTAAAAGTACTTCATGTCAAACTGTCCTTCCCTAATTGGTAGATGTCAGAAAGTTTTACATTAGTGATTAAAATATAATATGTGCATATTCCTAGACATGCATGGATGCACTTAACATTTTTGCATATTTTTTCTGGACACTGAGTGAGATGTTATAAACTGGAAAAGAGAAGATTGAGGCAAATTAATGAGCTTATACGACTTGTTGAAGTTTCATGTCAAGACAGTTTGTTGACCCCCTGAATGTTTCGGTAGTGGAGCGGCCCTCGGCGTCTCCTCTGCAAAGGGGCTCCGTGGCCTAGCATCCGTCCGTGCCACCCGCAGTTGCGCAGTGAGGCCCAAGAGGGGTTGCCACTGAAGTTTCCAGCATCCCACAAGCGACAGCAAGGCAGCCATCCCCTCCAGCGGCTTGCTCGCAGCCACCCATGACTATTACCGGTGTCGCCTGGGTTCCACTGCTAGGAACAGCCCCTGCGGAACTGCGGAGTATCCTGGGGAAGCCATCCCTCACCACCCGGGTCTCCGCAAAGCCAACCTAGGGCCCTCCTGGGCAAGCTTCTTTTCCGGGAAGTCCACTCTTCTGTTCATGGCTACAGTGTTGGAGTCTCCAGACTGCTTGGAATCTTCCTGGGCCTCCAGGGCACTATCACCTGTGACTTGGCTCTGGAAGCCACGAGGAAGCAGCCTGGTGGCTAGCCTGGCAAAGCCGACGCCAGGCCCCAGTCCTGAGAGGCCACCACCAGGCTTTAGGAGGCACTAGGCTCATCAGAACCCGACCTCTTCTCCTAGACTCGGCAGGCTGAAGCAAGCAGAAACAGTTGGGTTTTTTAATATCAAAATAGCAAAAACACCAAAAAGGAAGGTCAGAGAACCCTGCTCTGTACTATCCAAGCCATACACAAGCCTTCCTGACACCCTGTAACCGTGTGCCTTGCAGCAAGTGCAAAATAAACTCCAAGTAGCCAGTAAAAAAAAGAAAAAAAAAGTCTGTTGAAGACTCCTAGAACTTTTTTCTTTAGTCCAGGAAAATGCAGAATATTTGCCACTTTTTTTTCTGAGACTTGTAAGTGTGACACAAACATTAGATTTATATATGTCTTTGTACAGTGGTGCAGGACCATAAAAATTATGATTGTGCAAGTTGACTTGTGCAAAGTAATCTTAATAATCAGGGGGAAAAATTGTGATTGTTCCCTACGGGATCTTTAACCATTTCTGTCAAAACATTAAGAACTCTCTTACTGTTGCTTTATGATCATAGAAGGAAATGGGAAAAATTGTAATTCTAATATTTATTTAGTACACTGTAATTTAAAACATTGCATACATTACACAGAATCTCAGTTCGGGCATTTCAAATAAACACAGTTTGAATTTTAACAAAACATTTTTTAATCCCCTCTGTCTACCCCCCTTGCCCATTATTGTTTACTAGCTTGGTCATTTAGAGTCTCTTTATTTTTCTATCTACTCTCTTAAGAATTCATTAGTAGTCATTACCACTTCCTCATAGTACCAAGATGACAGATTCTATTCATGCCTGACTTTTGCATTACGTCTTTTAGAAAGGATAGTAGTGATAGGTCTCCGGTTTGGCACTGGTTCTTTCCCATATATTTAGAAAAATATTCTATTAGTTTGTCTTTGGTGGTTAAAATTCTTCATAAACATTTTTTAATCTTTCCATCTCATGAAAGATCTAGACCAGATCAATCATGAGCCAATGCTAATAATGTTTAGGCTGACATTTATAATATGTTTTACAGAACAAATATTAACTCCTTTCACTTGAGAACTATTGGGTTCTGTGTGTTTATAACTAGTAAAATAAACAATTTGCTATATATTTTGTTCTCTTTTCTATCCTGAAACTTTCTTATGAGAGTGTGGATTTAATGACAGAGTAAATATCTCAGGAGATGATTATCTATGCATCTTTCACTACACTGTGTGTTCCTTTTAGGGCATGGGCTACTCTTATTCATTTTTATTACTAACAACATGCCTGAAATAAATTTGGTCCTCCTTAAATACTCAAATAATTGAAGACATCCATGAAAAATGTTTTAAATTTCAAATTTGGAATTAAGGTACTATTCCTGTTAAACATTCTTGTCTTTTTCAATTCTGGTAAAATTATTTAAAGTTATATATCATATCTTCCTTAGGAAACCAGGTTAGTAGAAGGAGCCATGGGCTTGGATTCAGAAGATATGAAATCAAAGCTTAGCCTTGTTATTTTCTTAAACTTTCTGAAACAATTTTCTTAAATATTAAGTAGTGGTATAATACATCTGACCAGGTTATTGGGAAAAATAAATGAGGTAACAAGAAAGGCTTTTGCACTGTGTTGGTAGGCATGTAATAAATACTTTTAAATAATACTAGAAACTTCTTTCTTTAATGTCCATTATCCATTTTGTAAGATGTAACAATGAAGATTTATAGGTATTTAATTCTTCTCAGGAAAAATGATTTCTTTCTACATTAAAAAGAAATCTATCTTTTGACTTTTGAAGATCAGTGCAGTGGTACAAATATTTTTTCCCTTAGCATCAAATGATCTGGGAAGCTTTTGCTTCTTATGATGATGGACCAACGTGCTAGTGGGTGACTCCATTGCAGAAAACAACTACAAAACTTGGATATAATACAAAGCAATTACTTGGAGACTGAACAGAAATATTCTTGTATACATGCTCAGAGTAGGGAACTATGGGGTTTCTAGTAAGTTCCTTATTTTTTCATTTTTTTGGCATAAGACTAAGTTCAGTCTCTACAGCTCCTACAGTGGAGGTAAGAGCCACAGTGGGAAAACACCAGTTTTCTGGCCAAGGGAACCAGAAAACTGAAGCCAGGAAAATATGGCTGCTGGAGGGAGTAGGGGAATCCCAGAAAGGGAAGAGCCAGAGAAGGGATCCAAAAATTCTATCTACTCACTTATCTGACTTATTTCTGGTCCATGCATATATGTTCAACTGACTCAGAGCAACCCAGCTATAGAGGACAAGTCTGAAGAGACACTGGAGCTGCTGCCCCAAAATTAGAATCTCTATGTAAACCCAGCCCAAGTAATTGCCCGCTATAATGACACTTGATTTTAGCTGAAAGGCCGAGAAGCTATTCGCCCGCTAAAACGAAAGAAGCAACATGGGTTGGGAAAAAGAAACAACCAAAAAACAACCAAAAAACCCAAAGTTCAGAATCTCCACAGTGTAACACTGAAAATATCCAGCATAAAGTCCAAAATTATCTATGAAAAACCAAAAAAATCGAACACATTTGCAAGAGTAAAAGAAAATCAAATGTATCCAATTCTGAGGTGAATCAGATTTTAGAACTAGTAGACAAAGATTTTTAAGGAGCTATTAAAACTCTCCTTAATAAGGAAAGCTAAGATATGCTCACAGTGAATTCTCAGCATAGAAATATAAATGTAAAAAGAAAATTGCATAGGTACAATAAATCTCATTTTTCATGAAGACTAAATGCACATTTGCATCTAGCACAGTGCCTGGTATAGATTTCCTCTACTTCCCTCTTTTTTTCAGACATCCAGTCATGATGATAATATGACAGTCATTATTTTGGGTCCAACTTAGGCTTCAAGGTCAATTCTTTAATTGGTGCACAAGCTCCTGGCCAGACCAGATACTATTGTTGTTGTTGTTGTCGTTGTTATTTTGTGGCTTAAACAGTGGCTACATTATCTTACAGTTCTGTAGCTCAGAAATCTGACACTGAGACTCAATCAGGGTGTTGGCAGGGCTGCATTCCTTTCTGGAAGTTCTAGGGGAGAATTCATTTTCCTTGCCTTTTCCAGCTTTGGCGGCCACCCGCATTTTTGGCTTATGGCCCCCTTCCTCCATCTGTAAAGCCAGCAATGACTGATTGAATCCTTTTCACACTGCCAACTCTTCTAATATCTGTAGCTTGGGAAGGTTCTATGCTTTTAAAAATTCTGTGATGTGATTAGTCCTACCTGGATGATCAGGATATCTCCTTACTTCAAAGTTATTGACCTTAATCACCTCCACAAAATCCTTTTTGTCATGTACAGTAATATATTCACAGATTCTGGGAATTAGAATGGGGACATTTTTAGGGAGGAGGGATGGTATTTTCTCCTCCATTTCCTCTTCTTGAGATCTTAATGGGAGGATACTAGTCTTCTACATCCCTTGATTGTTCTGTCATGTTTTCATTGTCTTTGATATTTTGATTGTTTTGTGCCTTGTCCATTTTTTAAATTAAATTTTTATTTTAGAAAAATCTTAGATTTACACCAGAATTGTGAAGATAGTATAGCAGTTCCTTATGCCCTGCGCCTTATTATTTTATTATGTTAGTCACCATACAGTACATCATTAGTTTTTGAGGTAGTGTTCCATGATTCATTGTTTGTGTATAACACCCAGTGCTTCATGCAATACGTGCCCTCCTTAATACCCATCACAGGGCTAACTCATCCCCTTCCCCCCCCTCCCCTCTAAAATCCTCAGTTTGTTTCTTGGAGTACATAATCTCTCATGGTTCATCTACCCCTCCGATTTCCCCCCTTCATTTTTCCCTTCCTTCTCCTAATGTCCTCCATGCTATTCCTTATGTTCCACAAATAAGTGAAACCATATGATAATTGACATTCTCTGCTTGACTTATTTCACTTAACATAATCTCCTCTAGTCCCATCCATGTTGATGGGACTGATGGCTGGGTAATATTCCACTGTATATATGGACCACATCTTCTTTATCCATTCATCTGTTGAAGGGCATCTTGGCTCTTTCCACAGTTTGGCTATTGTGGACATTGCTGCTATGAACATTGGGGTGCATATGGCTCTTCTTTTCACTACATCTGTAGTGCAATTGCTGGGTCATAGGGTAGCTCTATTTTTAATTTTTTGAGGAATCTCCACACTGTTTTCCAAAGTGGCTGTACCAAATTGCATTCCCACAAACAGTGTTAAGAGGGTTCCCCTTTCTCCACAACCTCTCCAATATTTGTTGTTTCTTGCCTTGTCAATTTTTGCCATTCTAACTGGTGTAAGGTGGTATCTCAGTGTGGTTTTGATTTGAATTTCCCTGATGGCTAATGATGATGAACATTTTTTTCATGTGTCTGTTAGCCATTTGTATGTCTTCTTTGGAGAAGTGTCTGTTCATGTCTTCTGCCCATTTTTTGACTTAATTATTTGTTTTTTGGGTGTTGAATTTGAGAAGTTCTTTATAAATCTTGGATATCAGCCCTTTGTCGGTAGTGTCATTTGCAAATATCTTCTCCCATTCCGTGGGTTGCTTCTTTTTTTGTTGTTGACTGTTCCCTTTGCTGTGCAAAAGCTTTTTATGTTGATGAAGTCCCCAAAGTTCATTTTGCTTTTGTTTCCCTTGCCTTTGGAGACATGTCTTGAAAGAAATTGCTGTGGCCGATGTCAAAGAGGTTACTGCTTATGTTCTCCTTTAGCATGTTGGTGGATTCCTGTCTCACATTGAAGTCTTTCATCCATTTCAAGTTTATCTTTGTATGTGGTGTAAGAGAATGGTTGAGTTCATTATTAATATTTTAAACAAATATGGTATACTTGTTAACATTAATGAGCCAATATTGATATATAATCATTAACTAAAGTCCATACTTTATTTGGATTTCCATGATTTTTCTGATTTTCCCTAATGTCCTTTTTGTTGTTGTTGTTGTTCCTGGATCCTGTCCAGAATAACCAAATTACATTTAGTCATCATGCCTTCTTAAGCTTTTCTTGGCTGTGACAGTTTTTCATACTTTCCTTGTTTTGGATGACCTTGAAAGTTTTGAGGAGTAATAGATATTTTGTAGAATGCACCTCAGTTGGGATGGGATTTACCAGATGTTTTCCTCATGATTAGATTGGAATGAAAGAATTTTGGGAAGAAGGCTCATCACATATCAAGAATATATACTATCAACATGACTTAACATTGTTGATGTTAACTTTGCTCACCTGGATGAGGTGTTTTTTGACAGGTTTTTCCACTTTAAGATTCCTCTTTTCCCCTCCTTCCATACTGTCCTCTTAATATGCAGTCCCTCCTTAAAGAGTGAGGAGTTCTGCTTCACCTTCTTGAGGGTAAAGTATCTGCCTAAGTTATCTGGAATTTTTCTGCAAGGGAGTTTCTTTTCCCCCGTTTATGTATTTACTCAATCATTTATTTCTATCTGTATGGACTCATGGATATATATTTCATACTCTGTTATAATTCATATTACTTTATTTGATTATGCAACTTTTTTCACCTTTGGCCATTTGGAGCCCTTTCGGTCAGCTCCTGTGTCCCTATAACAACTCCCATCATTGTAGGGTTTTATTTGTTTGTTTGTTTTTTTGAATGGTTCCTTCCTTTCTTGCACCAAATGATGCTACAAGCTTATCTTGTGTACATCTTGCCCCAGTCCTAGAATCAGCCACTTAGCTAAAAAGCCTTGGTTCCTTTTATTGGAGAATGGTATGAGAAACCAAGATCTTTGCGCTAAGTGTGCTCATTACTACTGGTGTGTTGTTGCTTCTTGACCCTTTCAGCTGACAGAACAGGGGAATATGCAGTACATACTGATGACTGTATATACACATATCTATACATATTTTTTATAGGTAATCATCTGTATTTACATTAACTAAAGATGAGTTTATACTGATTTCCCCAGTTCTGTTCCATCACCATCTGGATCATTCTAGCCTACTCCCCTTTCCTATTTGTAACCTCCTACTCCAATAGGGAGAGACCGGACTCCCACCAATACCATTTTTTTGAACTACGCAACATCTATACTCCCTGTGATTAGCAGTTGTACCAGTATTTTCCTCTGGGGCACCTGGGTGGCTCAGTCATTAAGCGTCTGCCTTCAGCTCGGGTCGTGATCCCAGGGTCCTGGGATTGAGCCCTGCATTGGGCTCCCTGCTCAGGGGGAAGCCTGCTTCTCCCTCTCCTGCTCCCCCTGCTTGTGTTCCATCTCTCTCTGTCAAATAAATAAATAAAATCTTAAAAAAAAAAACTCTACTGAATATTAGAAATCTACTAAGAGAGTAGATTTCAGGGGACCTCATCTCACACACACACACACACACATAAACACACAAAATTGTTAAAAAAAAAAAAGTATTTTCCTCTGTAAATCATCCTTCTGTACTCCCAGTCCATGTAGTTTAGTGGAGTTGATCCTGCTCATTGGAGGAAAGATTGCATTCATTTACCTGGCATTCTCCTTGGCTATGGGTGCTGGGGCTGTGAGACACATGTGGCCCAGATCAGTCCAAGATTCAGGACTTCTGCTGGAGTAGGTGGAAAGGAAAAATTTTCTTTCTGCTGACCTTACAGCTGTGATGATGTAAATCTAATTGCAGGGAAAGTCTGCATGAGAAAGATGTAACATAAGGAAAGGTTGGGCAAAAGAGGCGTAGAGGTACATTTCTGATATTATCTGAGCATCTGGCTCTGCTCAAATCTCCCCATGAACATTTCCATTGTGAGCCAGTGACTTTCCTACTTTGCTTAAGCCTGTTTCATTCCATGTCCTTTATCCACCTACGTTTAACAGATTTTATTAAATTTATGATCCCGAGGCACTGGAATGCCACATACCCATTAAGATAATATCCTTTAATTCCACAGATCTCAGTAGACCTAGGGTTAGCCTTTAATCTATTGAGAAATATATCCTAATACTAGCATTTCCTTTGTGTTAAAATAAGTAGAAATTTTATGTTGACAGGATAATTTTTAATTCACACCACTAGAAAACAAAATACTGTATTTGTCTTTAATAATACATTGGAGCAGACTGAAAATCATTGAACTTTTGCTTCACCCCACTCCCTTATGCATATTTTCTTTCCTTTTATTTATTTTTTAATTACCATTTGTCTTGAGAACATGTAAGCTCTAAAATGAATCATTTCTTCTCATTACATTCTTTTTCAAACCGATGTCACTATTAAATTTCACAATTATAAAGAAAAAGTGATGGTTAGCCTGAGTTCCTGGTATTGTTTAGATTTCCGTTTAGCTGCATGTTAAAATTAAAACATTTGCTCTTAGATTATTTAAACAATATCTTTAGGACAGTTACAGTTTTCATTGTTCTGTTAACCTCTATACATGACATTTTGCCATCATTAAAAATTTTTGTTTGTTTCTTTTTTTGAATGTTGAAGCTAATTCTCAACTAGAGGCAAGATTTGAAGTAAATGCTAGTAATAGCAGGTGAGAGAATTTTTTAGTTATTTGGTTCTTTTGACTGAACAAGTTTGGAAACTTCAGTGTTGGGAAGATACATTTATTCACATCCCTGATGTTCCCTTCTGGGTGGAGAGAATCCATTGCTGTAACGACTCTGGCCTCTCCTCACACCCTCACTGCCTTGGGCTCCGAGGATTCACCCGATAACGTGTGGGAATTGGGAGTGCACGTGCATTGCTCTCCCTTTTCCTCTGTTCTTCCTCCTGACTGAAGCCCTCCAGGAAGCATGTGCCCTTTGCTGTCTCGACCATCCAGTATGCTAGTGGTGAAGTCCCTGCTCCCCAGTGAGCAGTCTTGCCTTAACTGTGCCTGTCGTTGAGAGTCCTCTTTATAAGCTCTTGATGGCTATTTTATCCCTCAAACTATTTAAAACTGTTTCTGATCTAAGAGTGTACTTGTAAACTGTCAAATCTTATAAAGAAAATAGACATCTTTTTCTGACACTTCATCTGTGACTCTAGGTAATACCTAAAACAGTAACAGCAAAACTCTGTGGCCCAATCAATGGCAGTAAAGTTTAGTGAGACTTCATTTTCTAACTTCTTTCCTCCCCATTTACCCCCGTTTCAAAGATGTACCTGGAAATATAGGGTGGAAGTGGTTGCTTTAGACCGGGCGAGTTGTCTCCTGGGTGTGATAACATCCCATAGCTCCATCCTTTATCTCAAGGGAAAAGAGCTGGTGATGCTGACTGTACGTGAGTCAAGATACGAGAGAAAAGTAGAAGGAAGCCCTTTTATGAGGAGAGTCGTTTTGGATTCTGTAGAGCAGGTGGTAAGGGAGTTAGCATTGATGAAAGAGCAGAAAGACTGGGAACTAATGGACTAACTCAAGGGGTCCTGAGTAAATGAGGTTAATTGTTTCAAGATGATAGAAGAAGAGATGTTGTAACACACATTAGACTTTAAAATATTCTTTGGAGTGAAGGAGCTCACTCTCACATTGTGCTTGTCACTCTGTAATATCAATTAGAATGAAGGCATACAGTTGACACTGAGTTTTTTGTTCTATTTTTATTCTTTGTCTTTGCAATGTCATTATGTAAGGTACTTTGGGCCAAAAACAGAATTGTATGTATAAAGAGCCGAATGAGTCAAGTGAAGATCACGACATTTTTCAACCTTAGCAGTCAGTCTTAGAAAGAATAATTATGCATTGCTTTAATAATCCCCCCCTTTAAAAATGCTGATAGAACATAGAAAATGTGGAAACACTTGAGAAACAAGTCCAGACATTCTGTAGAATATGAAAAAAAGCGTGTTTACGATCCATGCTCCATGCTGCTGAGGCTTTCCAGTTAGCATCGTCTAGAGATTCTTGGCAAAGACAAAATAGTTGGATCTCTGGGCAGTGCTTACTCTCAGGTATAATGAACGTTCCCAGCCTCAAAATACCTGGTAAACCTACTGTCCATTTTTGAGCAAGACTCGCTTGCCTTTGACCCTGATGGAATAACAGCTGTGTACCTCTAATGATTCTTACCCTCATTCTAATGGGACAGAGTTGGTTAGATTTAGGGAGCGTAACCGAGCCGAGGGCAGTCTGTCTAAGACTAGCCAGAGTGCTGTCATATGTGTGGTGTACTTTAAGGGGAGGGGAGTCAATCTAATCCTCTATTTCAGGAATTTGATCTAAGTTTCGATTGGCAGTGCTGCTTGAGGTTGAAAGTTGGGACATGTGGCCGTAATGGATAGCATCTGTGAATACTCAGAAGAAGCCTGTTTAGAGATGGAACGGATTCACAAAGAGAAGCAGAGAAAGGCACTCACTTTGGGCATGTTGAGAAAGGCACTCACTTTGGACATGTTGAGAAAGACACCACTAGAGATAGAGGACCCGCGAGAGTGTCCAGGCACCAGCGTCCCAGCAGTTGTTGATGGCCTGCTAGTAATGTGCCCATCCCTGTCCCTGGGTCTCCTTTCAAGAAGTCTTATTTTCCTTGGAGTTAGTTGAGTGAGTATCTGTTCCTTAAATCCAGACTGTCAAATGATATTTTCAACACAGAATGAAATAACACATGTTCACTGTCAAATGTTCCCTCAGCCTTCCCCAGTTTACCATTAGTGGCAAAATATGTGCTTCCTTTTTATGCATAAATGAGCAAGGCCACAAAAATTATATTCTTATTGAGAAACATTTTTTTCAGTATTTTAAAATGGAAACATCTCAGCTACTTCAGATGTTAGGGAAGTTTCTGTTGGAATATTCTGTTAGGAAATGTTACAGCAAAGCAGGTGCCATATTTTCTTTTGCCACAAAACCTAGTGTGATGAGTGTGTTATTTTTCAAAATTTTCTATAATTGAATTTGGTCTGAGCTCTTACTATTCCTAGCATCAGAAAAACTGAATCTGGTCAACTCTGTAAACCCACTCACATCAGTGTTTTCTTAGTCGTTTCAGGCTCCCCATGTTAGGTGGTGTTTATGGCTTTGGGCTGTTGCTGCAGCTGTATGGATTCCCTGCTGTGTAATGTGTCCTATATGGACTTTTGCTATTGATTGTCATTCTTGTACCCACTGAGATGTCCCTGGACCTGTTTTGGTCTCCTTATAGATAGCATATGCCAGTGCTTCTCAAACTGTTTGTAGTGAAGGATGATTCCCCCCTCCCCCAATTGTTGTTATTGTTGTTAACCATTCTTAGAATGCAGTTCATATGACATACAACTGAGTACCCAAATTAGACCCTACAAATTGGTGTATACCTTCTTCAAAAGGGGAGTCTACTGATCATACATTTGGATGTTGTGATAATGTCAAATTGCCATAAAAGTTTCTAAGTGCTTACTCTTAATTTCTGTATTTAACTTCACATGGACTCTTAATGACCAGTCTGTGGACCACCATCCATCCATGGACAACACTTGGAGGGGCACTGGACAAGGTCATTCTTTTCTGTGGAAAAGAAGCTTGAGACATCATTTAAGTCATTTAAGTCTAGGGATGAGCCTGAAATATTGTTTCCTTCTTATGTGGGCAAGGGGAAGAATTTATGTGCCATCCAATCCATATCACTGGTGTAGTCAGTCAGTTTCCTTTTGAGCTTCCTGGGTTTGTTGCAAATAAATTACAGAATAATTGGGATATCTAGTAATCTCTGTAGTGTAAGGCATGTTATATTGTGGGTCCCACCACCCTATTCTCGAGGTAATAGAGGGTCATTCCTACGAGAAAGAAGTTACTAACTTAATTTGATTTGATTTATGTTTCATAACTGATAGAAGGTCTGTTTCTCCATGTGGAGGTCTAACCTCCCTTCCCCTTTTCTTTTGGAATGCCCAGAGCTTGTTAGCCAGGTAGGGTGATTAAAGGAACAAAACCAATTATTCTGGCAGCTTGGGGCTGAGGGCAGGGACTTTACTGCCAAGATGATCACTGGCTGGATCAGGCTCCCAAATTGTTCTGTTATGCCAGACAAAACAAAACAAAAACTAAAAAAACCTCAACAAGAGCAAAACCCCCCAAGCATTTAGAGAGATATGTCCATTAAAAGACCATTTAGAAATAAGGAAAGCAAGTCTGTCTCAAGCCCTGATTGAGAATGGTAGGATTATAGACCCAGGCTCCAAGGGAAGGGTTTATTCCAGCAGAAGGCATAGGTAGTAACGTCCCTGCGTGGAAGTATGTAGTGGCACTGTGAGGACTGTATGGGCTCAACAGAAACCCCATCTCCTCCCCCTGCTCCTCTTTCCTTTCTTCTTTTTCTTCTTCTCCTTTTCTGATCAGACAGACCAGGGTTGGAGCATTGTCTCTGCTATTTGTGATTGGTGTGGCCTTAAACAAATGATGTAATCTATATGCCTTAGCACCTTCTCCTGAGTACAGATAATAAAACATGTTTGCAAAGGTCAGTGTAGGAATACCTGAGAAAAGATATCTCTAGTGGGATACTATGAACTTGGTCTACTGTAACATATGTTTATATAGTACTATACGGTCCTTTGTGGGGGCTGTGGTTAGTGGGCTTTAGGCAGAGGGCTGATGTAAGTCTAACAGAAAACTCCAGGAAAGCGATCCTTCACAGAACCGAGCCAATGGAAGTTGGCTTCATACCATGAGGGACTCTAATAATTCCATTGCTTTTTTGGGATATTGCTAAAGTCTTAAAGGGTCCATAGCTTTGTAAAAGTCTAGGATCGTAGAATGAAGAGTCTCAAATTACTTAAAGCTTTCCCTTCCAGAGTCCTTTTTGAGACTGACCTCTTACCACCCGGGAACTCTTGCCTTTATTGTTTTGTGCCAGTGTTCTCAATTTCTTCCTCAAAGACTTCCTGCCGGCAAGTCTTTGTAAACTATGTGAGTATTGGCCTCTACATTACAGGAACCATGTAAAATGAATGGGTCTGTGGACAAAGCTAGTTACCTTGATTCTGATCTCCCACTTGTTTTATCCTGTGACACTGATTCCTTTAGAGTGCTGGCGAGGAAACTGAAGCCTAGCCAGGGTCTGATAGCTTCTAAATGGAGGTGCCCATTTGAATCCAGGTCTGTTGACTTCAACTTGGGTGAGCTCCCCAAAATGTCATGGCTGGATTGTTACTTTGCCTTTTGATACTTGGTCTTCCAGGCTCTTTTCTCGTATACTAGGATTGCTTACCACATTTTGTTCTCTAATACCTGCTGGCCCTTTAAGATTGCCTCTAGCTTTCCTGTTACCAAAATCTGCTGTGCACTCTGAGCCCTCTACCACCCAGCTGCCCATGTTCAAAGGCATACTGGATTTGCAACTTGTGCAACATTTGGAAGTCTTTTCTCTCAGATACAACACTGAATTTCTTTTGGCAACACCTTTCTGTATAATTTTGATTAATAGGAACTTTTAAAAGTTACTCCAAACTATCATTTGCCACAAATTCAAAATTAGAGAGAAATAATGTCAAGTTTAAATAAAAGCAAGAAAGTCTAAAACTCTTTAAGGAATTTGGATCTAACTTTCTAAGAGAATATGGATCAGTTCCCAAACATAGTTTGTTATAGGGAGAATTTCCTGTGTATTTGACCGTATAAATTGATACTTTATATTTTAGTCTTATAAAATGGTCAGCAGCAGGAACATGGAGAGTTGGGAGAGTTAAGCGGCATTAGAAAACGTGGGCTTATTCGTGCAAATATTGAAGCTATGATTGAAGACTCAGATCACTTTGTAAAAATTCTGTTCCTTTTTTAAAGTCCACTGATAACAAAATGAAACACAGAAAGCTGAATGTCCAATCACACTTTACACTGAAGAGGAATAGAACAAAACGTTTTCCCAGATGCCTAAAAATAATTCAAAGTTAAGATATTGAACAGAATTTTAACAAAAGAATACAATTTAAAAAATATGGTTTGAACATTAAAGGGAGAAAGAAATCAGTTTAGAAGATAAAGCCAACTGTTGATTTAAAATAATTAAAACTAAGTATTTGTTACTTTACAGATTGTAACTAAAGATTACATGGTGTTTTCCTTTTTTTTTAAAGATTTATTTATTGGGGGCGCCTGGGTGGCTCAGTCGTTAAGCGTCTGCCTTCAGCTCAGGTCATGATCCCAGGGTCCTGGAATTGAGCCCCACATCGGGCTCCCTGCTCAGCGGGAAGCCTGCTTCTCCCTATCCCACTCCCGCTGCTTGTGTTCCCTGAGCAGGGAGCCCGATGCTGAAGGCAGACGCTTAACGACTGAGCCACCCAGGTGTCCCGGTGTTTTACTTTTTAAATGGAATTATTTTTCTACTACCAATTGCTTTATGGCTATGGACTGCCAAATAGAGCCTGTTACTAGAATCCAGTTAGTTCAAAGAAAGTTCAAGGGAATCTCTAAAAAGTACACAGAAAAATGCTGATTTGGATTTGTCCTTTTATGCAATTGGGAGAAAGCAAAAAGAATGATACTTAAGTTTTAGTGTTTTGACATGCATCCAGCTTTTGTTTAGGTTTATTGTACTTTTCCAACATTGGTGAACTTCCAGGGTCATAACCTCCAGCAAAGAGTGTCAGTCACCTCTTACTGAAAACTTTTTCAGCCTTGAATGATCTGACTTACTGGTCTGTAATGCAGGAGTTGCAGGAAGATACTGACTTTCTGCCCTCTGCTCAGGTGACCATTTGAGGAGGCAGAGGAGGGAACTGCATCACTGGCTTGCTTGTTTTAGCACTTCTGAGACAAGTTTTCCAGAACCCTTTGTTCCATCACTGATGTTTATATTCTGCTGCAGTCTCTAGATGTTGTAGATGATTCAAGTTTGTGAAGAGTGGACATGAACACCTAAATTACTTGAAACAACTGAAGAGAAAACCCAAATAAATTAATGAGGATTTTCTTCTTATGTGAGTAAGTTTTTTCAGCCCATGTTGATAGGATATTTTACTTCAGTCATTAGGAAGTAGAAATGGTTGACCAAACTCTTCTCAATAACTTAACATAATGAAAAAAGTGAAAAAAAAAATAAAAGTGGTATTAAGCCAAAAAATAAATAAATAAATAAAGGAAACACTGCATGCCCACTGGAAGGTTTTAACATTTGGAATGAAGCTCAAGAGTATCAGAAATTTATAAAACATTGCATAGGCCAAAAGAGGGTGAACAATGGCTAAGTTAGAGCCTTTTCTAAATATTATGGATCTTCTTCCTAAAAGGATACTCACGTTCCTAGTAGCTAAATCTCCAATTGTAATTGTCATCACAAAGATCTCAGCTGACTTAAACTAGGTATCACTGGTAACATCTTTACCAGGCTTTCTGGGCAAGGTATTAGTGCCTGGGTTTGTCTAGTGAGCCTAGACTGTGATTCTCAACTGGAAAGATTTTGCCTCTCAGGGGACTTTTGGTAAAGATGTCTGGAGCCATTTTTGGATGTCAGAACTTTTGGGTGGGGGTGCTGGTGGTGTGTAGTGGGCAGAAGAAGGGATGCTGCTAAACATCCTGCAGTGCACAGGACAGCCCCTCAGAATAAATAATTATCCAGTCCAAAAAATGAATAAGGCTGAGATCGAGAAACCCAGGCCCAGACTGAAACTTAATACTGAAATTAATGAGAAGGAGGTATGAAATAGAGAAAAATAAAGGATGATTTTTCCCAGAATGGGATAAAACTACCCCTATAGATAAAAATGTAGAGTCTACAGAGCAGTTACTATTGATATTGCATAAGTGCACATGTTTACTCCATAGCTTAATTCATAGCATTCTAGCACATATTGGTGCCACTAGAAAAACTGTAGTAGTAGGATATACCTCTGATTCTCAGGCAAAAGGTGAGCTTTTTGCTAAAACAAACAAAGACATTTATTCTATGTGAGTGTCATGTTGTTCTTATGAAGCATCAGACTGTGACTAAAATGGACATTCTAATCTCTGCATCTGGCAGTTGAATTTAGTTTGGCCAATAGCAGAATTTTTACATTCTTGGTATGTTTGAGAATGAAAAATTATGTAAACATGTTTAGAGAATCATTTAAATCAAGGACTATTGTCATCACTCTGAAAATTTTCAGAAGAAAAATTATTTAGATCTTTACAAAAAGGATGTGAGAGGATAAATTTCTAGCTAATATTGACACTACTTTATAGCAAAGATGAGAGTCATTGCTGGTTTTCAGGTAGTGGAGAAAGCAGGTAGTCTCAGTTTTCCTTGCGTTCCTAAAACAGGAATGACTTTGAACTGAAGGTCTGGTGGCAGCAGGGTGGGTCTTCTTTGGCCTTGTGTAGTGCCATTAGTCTATTTCTTTTGTATTGGAAATTTGTTAAGGCCTCTGTCAGCATTCCAAGAAGTATCACATTTTTGTAGAGACTTTCAAGAATTGTATATTATGGGGGCGCCTGGGTGGCTCAGTAGGTTAAGCATTGGACTCTTGATTTTGGCTCAGGTCATGATCTCAGGGTCATGAGATCAAGCCCCGCATTGGGCTCCCTGCTCAGCAGGGAGTCTGCTTGAGATTCTCTCTCCCTCTGCCCCTCCCCCCCAAATAAATAAATAAATCTTTTTATTTTTTATTTGAGAGAGAGAGAGGGAGAGAACAGAGACAGAGTAAGAGGGAGAAGCAGGCTCCCCACTGAGCAGAGAGCCCGATGTGGAACTCGATCCCAGGACCCTGGGATCATGACCTGAGTCGAAGGCAGGTGCTCAACTGACTGAGCCACATAGGCGTTCCAGTAAATTAAGAAATAAAGTCAGTACTCTGAAGCCCAAACCTAAGCTCAAGTTATAAATCATTTTTTAAAAATTAATTAAAATAAAATAAAATAAAAATTTCACTCCCTCTGTTGTACTGGCCAGTTACAGGGGCTTAATAGCTGCCACATGTGACTAGTGGCTATTCTTTTGGACTAGGCAATTTTAGAACATTTTTCTGATTTTAGATGTTGATGATCTGGAACAAGCTATTCAAATGTAGATATTCAGAAAATGTCTCCTTTCATTATTTGTATGAGTTTCTAAAGATGTTTAGTGTAAGTCTATCAAAATGATGTTGCTATGTATTTTTGTGAGAAAGAGACCAATTTTTGTGAGAAAGAGACCAATTTTTTTTTTTTTTTAAGATTTTATTTATTTATTTGAGAGAGAGAGAGAGCCCAAGGGGGGATAGGGTCAGAGGGAGAAGCAGACTCCCTGCCGAGCAGGGAGCCCGATGTGGGTGGGACTCGATCCCTGGACTCCAGGATCATGACCCGAGCCGAAAGGTTAATGTTATGTCTCAATCCGACTGGGCCATGGGGTACCTAGACACTTGGCCAAACATTATTCTGTATGTGTCTGTGAGGGTGCTTCTGGATGAGATTAACATTTGAATTGATAGACTGAGTAAAGAAGATTTCCCTCCCTAATGTGAGTGGATATTAACCTTTTATCGGATATATGATTTGCAAATATTTTCTTCAATTTCATAGGTTGCGCTTTCATTTTGTCAGTGGTTTCTTTTGGTGTATAGAAGCTTTTTTCTTTGATGTGGTCTCACTTGTTATTTTTGGTTTTGTTGCCACCCAATCAATTAAAGGTCTGAATAGAATTGAGTAGAGCTGAATAAGAGGGAACTCCTCCTTTGTGACCACTTGAACTGGAACACTGATCTTTTCCAGCCTTAAAATTTCAAATCTTGTTGGGTCTCAAAGCTGCTGGATTTTAGATTAGAACTTACACCATGAACTCTTTGGCCTCTCAGGCCTTCAAACTTGAACTAGAACTATATATTGGCTCTCTTGGGTCTCCAGCTACCCAATTACAGATCTTGGGACCTTTCAGCCTCCATAATCACGTGAGCCATTTTTTTTATAATAAATCTCTTGACAGCACCTAGCATAATGTTGGGCAAATAGGTGTATTGCTTTGTAATAATACATATATATCATAAAATATGCATGCTATTTTATATGTCATATTTTATGTCATATGTGACATATTTTTTTCTGGAGAACCCTGACTAATATACCATGAAAGAAAGGGAAGGAAGGAAGGTAAATAATTGAATGTGAAGTTCATTCCTTGGATTTTCTTTCTTTTATAGCTTATCAAGATCCAGCAGGGAAGTAATCCAGTAAGGGAGGCAAGTGTTTATTTGCGAAGCAGGGAAAAGTGAAAGGGGCAGAAACACCAGAAGCAATAAGATAGAGTAAATATTTAGGGATAGGGAGATATGAGAACCATATAATAAAATTATAATTTTGATAAAAACTGGATTTCCAAATGGCAAAATAAAATTAAGAAACAAGATCATAATTCAAGGTGAATCTTAGGTATTTAAAATATGATTAATTCTTCTTAAGATGCCCACCTAGTGGCTCAATGTTTTAAGAATCCCATTCCATTGGTTAGAATGAAAATGGATGTACCTGGGTCTTTACAAGAAATGCTTTCTGTGCTCTTAGGCTTGAGCAGTAGATCAATGATAGAAGATTTGAGGGTCCCATTTAGCTTGCACCTTATTTTATGCTGCAATTTAGCAGCATACAATAGACCATTGAATCATCAACATGTGCAAACAAATAAGCAAACACTTCTTCTTTTTCATGATCGAAGAAATAAACAAGAGTGGTATTAATTATCTGGCTAAAATAAATTATAATGAATGCAAACTCATTACTGTTGAAATCAATGCATGCATAGCAGAAGGTACGTTTATTGAAGTCAACATACTTAATTACATTTGGAGTAATAAAGGGAGTAGGCATGAAGTCCAATGTCTCTTGAGCCTAAACATTAATTTTGATCTAATTTTCTTTTCCTTGATGTTGAGAAAATGAAAAGGCAAATAAAATTAAGAGACCAGCCTTAACTTCATTAGCTTTGTTAATGGGGGGTTATAAGCTGTTTGTAGCCTGTGTATTACACATTGTGATTTAAGGAAAGGTCACTTGATTTTAAAGCTAGTAATGTTAATATAAGAATAAAGGTAGCCAGATGGCCTTTCTCATTCTACAAGAGTTCAGAGGACATATATAATGCTACAAGAATCACAGTGACAAGGACAGAAGATACATAGAATTTCTACTCTGTGGAGGGAAAGTGTCTTAGTGAGCTTGGCTGCTATAACAGAATATAGTGGACTGAGTGACTTAAACAGCAAACATTTATTTTTTACAGTTCTGGAGGCTGGACATCCAAGATCAAGGTACCAGTACATTTGGTTCCTGGTGAAGACCCATTTCCTGGCTTGTAGACAGCTGCCCTTTTGCTGTTTGCCCAAAAACAGCCTTTCCTTGGTCCCTGCCCATGGAGAGACAGAGAAAGAAAGATAGAGATAGGGATAAAGATAGAGATAGATGGATAGGTATTCTTTTTTTCTTATAAGGACACTAATCCCATCATGAGGGTCCCCTCATGATCTAATATAAATCTAATTATTTGCCAAAGGCTCCATCTCCAAATACCATCACACTGGAATTTAGGGCTTCAGTATATGAATTTTGGGGGAACACAAGCATTCAGCATATAACAAAGAACCTATTTTCAGGACACTTAAGCTTTTGTCCAAGTCCTCGTTCCTCTTTCTTAATCTCTTTCTTTTATCCAAACTATGTCTAAACCTTTATTGCTGTTGTTGTTACTGCTTTATAGTCCTAGATGCTTGCCATCAGCACTGGTTTGGGGGGATCTTGCTTAGCTTTTTAGGTTAAGCCAGCTGAAATGTGAAAACTCCGCTCAGACTTCTTTGTAGCATATATATAGCACAATGTTGGGCAAAGGGGTGTATTGTTGGGTAAGTAACTGTTAGATGGGTAAATGAAGAGTGAAATCCCTGGTATCCATTATGACAGATGACTCTGGCTGGAATGTTATTTTCCCGTTTGAGAAGGAGAAAACAGCCTGCTCGGATAAATGGCCTGATCAGATAAATCAGATAAATTGTTCCTGGCATACTGCTTGGCTGTTAGAGATTCAGGTTCTGATTCAGATGAGACTGTTGATTTAGAAGGACCCACCTAACCCTTAGAACATACAGGACTATAGTATTTCTTTTAATCACTGCATCTGATCAGCATTTCCCATACAGCTTCATCCTTGGGTACATATATGTTTAGCTTCAGAGGGAATATAATTTCTGTTGCTTTTTATCAGAAGAAATATTTGACCTTTTAAAATTACATTATCTGTTATGGCTCTCTCATGGGTAATCCTAGAGCTAGGGAAGGAGAGGGACTGGTAAGCATTTCAGCATGCTATCCAATTTTTAACACTTCCAGTTGATGAAATACGAATGGATAGGTAAGCATGCAGAAAACATATAGTCTCTAGTGGAACAACAGCAAAATGTTACACTGAAAGATATGAGAAAGCTAAAACTAATGTGTTCATCCTATGCAAATACTCCTGGAGGAGTATTTGAAAAAGTCTTAGTGGAAGTCTAACTGAGCTAGATGCTCTGTTGTGGGCACTTTTGGGCCTGATAGGTGCTGTCAAAAAGTAAGAAAAAAGACAGACCCTTCTTCATATGTAAACTGAAGAAGTTAGACTGGATACCACATCCCCAAGGTTTGCTATTATATGTATCAAGGAGAAGAAATTAACAGGTGGGTGATATTAGAGGATTTTCTGATGCATCTGTCTTTATATTGACTGTTATATGACTTCCTGCAAAGTTGGTATTTTGCTGGTAGTTTTACAGCAGAGGTTCAAGGACATTTAAGTGGAGCCCAGCTAATATCTGTTCCAGTTAGATTATTCCAATAGTTCTCAGCTGGAGACAATGTTGCCCCCTAAGCCTCAGCCCTCAGAGACATCTGATAAGCTGGAACCATATGAGAGTAAGTTGTGAGGACTTTGGTAGTATTTCCTAAAAGCAAGGATTTTCTCTTATGTAACCACACTACGATAATCAAGATCAGGAAATTTACAACAGTACACTATGACTCTAATTCACAGATCCCATTCAAATTTTGCCAGTTGACCAATACTGTCCTTTGTAGCAAAAGGATCCAGGTCAGAATCCCTTGCACTGATTTGTCATGTCTCTCTAGTCTCCTTCAGTCTGGGACAGTTCCTCAGTCTTTCCTTGATTTTATACAGTGGCACTTTTGAAGATTATAGGCTGGTTTATTTTTTAGAATGTCTCTCAATCTGGGTTTGTTTGATGTTTCCTTATGATCAGATTAGAATTATGCCTCTTTTAGGGGCGCCTGAGTGTCTCAGTCGGTTAAGCCTCTGACTCTTGATTTTGGCTCAGGTCATGATGTCAGGGTCGTGAGATTGAGCCCCACGTTGGGCTCCCTGCTCAGCGCGGAGTCTGCTTGAGATTCTCTCTTCCTCTCCTTCTGCCCCTCCTGCTTGTGTTCTCTCTCACACATAAATAAATAAATCTTAAAAAAAAAAAAAGAAGTATGCCTCTTTTGGCAGGAATATCACAGCAGTGGTGCTGTATTCACTTTCCTGGCCTCCTTTCAGATAGTGCATGGTTTCCATTTGTCCCATCACTGGTAAGGATTTGCTTTGATCACTTGATAGAGGTGATGCCTCCACAGCACAGTTACTCACTGTAAGGGTTCTGTGGGGAAGTACTTTGCAACTGTAAGTATCTCATTGCATAGTCAACTTTCAATTTATCTATTTCAGTATATGTGGACTATGATATCTTATTCAGGGGGTTATAGTCCATTATGATCATTATTTACTTATATGCTCAATTTGTTCCCGATTGGCTGGTGGGCAACTAGTCAAATCGTCTTTTGTACTCTTTTGACATATCCCTGTCCTTCTTTGAGCAAGTCCTTGTTTTCTGGCACAAGATGTTCTAGGCTTCTGTGGACTGAATTGTGTACTCCCAAAATTCATCTGTTGAAGTTCTGTCCCCCACTGTGATGGTATTGGAATGGGGGCCTTTGGGTAGTATCCTCATGATGGGATTAGGGCTCTTATAAGAAGAGACCAGAGAGCTTGCTCACTCTTATTCTTTCTGTCCATCCTGTGAGGACATAGCAGAAAGAGAGCTATCTATAGGCTGGGAAGAGGACTTTCACCAGAACCTGAGTTGGCCCGCACTTAGATCTTGGGACTTCCCAGCCTCTAGAACTGTGAGAAATAAAATTCAGTTGTTTAAGCCACCCAGTCTATGATATTTTGTTATAAGAGACTGAGTGGACCAAGACACAGGCCCATTATTGTATGTTCCCCTGTCTCAGCCCTGGAGCCCAAAGACTACCCCTTCAGCTATTTAGAACTCAGACAGCAAGAGTGCTATTATTGCTTCCCTCGAATTCACTCCATGCTTTGAGTTTTTGGCCCAAATTAAAAAATCTGTTTCATTACCACAGGGTTCAAACATCTGTACTCTAAATTAGTATGAATAGGAATTCACATGAACCTAATTAATGCCGTGTAATGCTTTAACAATATGCTTGCTTTTCCATGGAAAGAAATTTTCATCCTCAAAGTGTCTCTCTTGAGGCTTCCTGGTGTAACTGTGAGTTTTGGCTCGAGTTCTAGGTAGTGCACTTGTGTGGCAGGCTGACAGGTACCGGAGCCTCGGGACAAACTGCTATCCTGGGCTCATACTGCACTGTGGAACTGCACAGCCCAGCTGGGCGTGAGACTGGCTTTGGCTTTTGCCACTGAAGGAGAACAAAAGGGCAGGCTTGGGAACACAGGTACCATGCCAGCTGAATTAAAAAGCACCTGAGTCTAGTTTCTCCTTTGTTCCTGCTGTTTCTAATTAGATATTTCATTTGGATTCCAATGTCAAATAACCTTGGGATGCTGGGGAAAGGTTGGTTATCCTTCTCTGCTTTGGTAATCTTCCATCCAGTCTGTCTCCTGCATTTCCTTGTGATCAGCTTGTCACTTGCTTTAATGCAGGTCTATGTTAAATATAGTAGAAATGCTTTCAGACAAGATGGGGGATGTAAAAATCTGTGAGGAACTTTACCAGTTAAGGGGTTACTGCCATTCACAGTATATATGTATATTTTGTTTTTATTTCCATAAACATATATTTTTCAGTATGCTTTGAAAAATTAGGAACAACCACACAAAAGTTATTTTGGCCTTTGGTCTTTTAACAAAAACAATTACTAAAAGCAATCTCCCAATTCAGTAGAGAAGTCCTTTATAAAATGTATTTGTTATAGTTAAATGGAAATCACACAACTTTATCTGGCAGGATTTGTTACAGGTTGTTCTGCAGTGTAACTCTTCACATATATTTCCTTGCTGAATTGAATCTCAGGAGCAATGGCACAGTGACCCTAAAACAAAATATGGGATGTCCGAAGATGGAGTGCCCAAGGTCACCCTACACAAGCCTGCCTGAGGCCTTTAGCTTCCCAGCCTGAAGACATGGGCTCCTGAAAACACTTAAAAGGTACAAATATGTTCCCTGGGAGAGGAGTTGGAGTAACCCATGTTTTATTTCCAAGTATTATAATAGATCCGTTTTCTTAATTTCAGTGGTGGAACAAGGAGTTGGTAAGGGGGGTTGTTAATTGTGAATGGGCTACTGGAGGGGAGCAGAGCAGGAAACTTGTCCCACATGATGGGGACCTACTTAGGTGGTGATAAGTTTGCCAGATGCCTGATTGGGGGACTTTGAATAGCAGGAAGTCACAGAACACCTGTGGAGGAAGCAGGGAAAGGGGGTGGATTGGGGTACAGAGCCAAGGATTTCTTTGAGATCCTTATGGAGGGACGTTCACTTTAATGTGGTCACCATTCTCTACAAGAGCCAAGTAGGTTAGCAGTTTCCAGGGAGCACAGCATAGACCTTGCAGTTGTATTGCCTACAAAGGGGCTTTATGGTATATATTATTTCTCCTCTTGGCTCCTCACTTTTGTTTTATTTGTGTGACAGTGTACCTATAATTTAATTCATTGTCATTTACCAGGCACCATACAAATAGGTGATAGGTAATATTTCATTTAATCCATTAAACATTCCTATGAGGTAAGTGTTATCACCTACACATCCCTATTTGATAGGTGAAGAGTCTGATCATAGAGAGTGAAATGAAATAATAGCTCGAATTAGCACAGCAGAGCCAGGATTTGATTCAGGTCTGTCTGATGTCAAAGGCTATACTTTATTTCATAGAGGTAGTACTCAACAGTGCCTCCAACTGTGGCCCACCTTTTTATTTAAGGTCATAGACAATGTCTGTTCAAAAGTTTGGCTCATTAGAAATTCTGGACTCTGGCCCTAGCCTTATAAGCATTATATTCTAACTAACCGAGACAACCAGTAGTTTGCAGTGTCAGTTAACTTTTGCTATGTAGTGAACACCATAACATAGTGGCTTAAGAAAGACCCATTTAGGGCGCCTGGGTGGCTCAGTTGGTTAAGCAACTGCCTTTGGCTCAGGTCATGATCCTGGAGTCCCGGGATCGAGTCCCACATCGGGCTCCCTGCTCAGCGAGGAGCCTGCTTCTCCCTCTGACCCTCCCCCCTCTCATGTACTCTCTCTCAAATAAATAAATAAATCTTAAAAAAAAAAAAAGAACCATTTATTTTGTTTATGATTCTACATGTTGGCAATTTGCTTAGGCTTGCTGGGAAGTCCTTGTGGTCCGGGTCAGGTTCAACTCTCCTTGGCAAAATTCTCTCACATTTCTGGGACCTCAACTTCAACTATAGGGAGGAACTCCTTCCATGCATCTATCATTCCTCAGTCAGCTAGCCTGAGCTTGTTCACATAGTGGCAGATGGGTTTTAAGAGCACCTTGGGAAGAGAAGCCAGAATGTGCAAGCCCTTTTTTATATCTCTATTTTTGTCATGTTCACTGGTGTCCTGTTAGTCAAAGCTAGTCACATGACCAACCTAGATGCAAAGAATGAAGAAATAGACCCTTCACTCTAGAAGAATCTGCAGCACCTTTTTGCAAGGGCATCACATTGCAAACGTGTTACATTAAAAAAGCTGTGAATCCAGGGAAGGGAAGAATTTGTAATCATTTAAAAAAATCTTTCATACTTGACTAATTCTGTCCAGTTATTTTACAGATTTTTGGTACTTCTCATGAGGGAAAACCAGAGAAAACTTGAGAGTTTATCATAGAAAACATTTATCATTACTGAATATGAACTTAAAACTAGGAAGCCCTATGTCTAGTTGGTCAAGTAGTGAAAAATACTCATCAGCCTTACATAAATGAGAAGAGTTGGACTATCACAGTTATTACTCATGCTTCTTTCCAAATTTCCTTTTTTAACTGGAAGGGGAATTCTAGAAATTGTTTATAAGTCACATATGAATTTTCACAAATAACTGATAATAACAGCATCCAGAAAATGTAATACCCTTTGTTCTAACATGCTCTAAAACCCAAGGAAGCCTGCTTATTTGAACTTTGGATTTTCCCCAGAAGATTCAAAAGCAGATGACTACTTAATTTAGAAAACTTGGAGAAGGCAAGGCAATTTTTTAAAGAAAATAACAATGAAACATTCCTTTGAAGAGAAGTTACCACTTAATGCCAGAAGTAAACAAATTACTATGACAAGAAAAGAGATATCTTCTACTACATACAAAGGGGACTTCTCTCAAGATTTTGTACCTCTGACATTTGTTTGATAGTTACATGACAGAAATATTGTCAGGGCAGTGCTCCTTTTCCTTCACAATACTCTTGATTGCACAATACTCTAATTCCCTCCTCCTGGAAGCACTAAACTATTTTATCTTGACTAGGGAACTGAGAACCCATACACATTATGGCCAGAAAAGATGGAGCAGAAGTTCTCTCATCTTGGTAGGCAGATGAGAGGCTTTGTTATTTTGGGTCAGAACTCATTCCCTTGAGAGTAATGAACTCCCTCACAATTAATCTTTATCAACAGGAGAAATTTTTTTTTTTAAAGATTTTATTTATTTATTTGAGACAGAGAGAGAGAGAGAGCACATGAGAGGGGGGAAGGTCAGAGGGAGAAGCAGGCTCCCTGCCGAGCAGGGAGCCCGATGCGGGACTCGATCCAGGGACTCCAGGATCATGACCTGAGCCGAAGATAGTCGCTTAACCAACTGAGCCACCCAGGCACCCCCAGGAGACATTTTAATATATGAAATAAAAATAAAATTCCCTACTGGATATATAGACAACTTGAGTTGTGAATGTTTTCCTGTGTAGGTCTATGGAAAACCAATAAAAGAGATTGTAGATAGTGAAACAGAACTTTTCTTGACCCCAAATCAGAATTTCACCCCCATAAAAATTTAAATACATTTACTATCACAGTCTCAAACTTGGCTTTTCTAATTACTTTAACAACTGAATGTGTACATTTTCCCCCAATGGCAAAAGATAGACAAATAATTTTAGGTTAAGTTCTGGGAATTGTTATTTTGGCAAACCTTGACTTTAAGGTATAAAACTCTTAAGTCAAATAAATTTAAAAGCTATGGCTTTCAGGTGATAAATAACACATTTTATATTCTCTGTGGCTTTTGTGAATCACATTTTATTGGCTGTGGGTCCATTAGCTAAATACAAGTTTGCCAAAAGCAAGTTTCCAGAAGCTAATTTGCCAAATTTTACTCTGTAAACGGCAAATTGCAGTATGGCCAGTTTCCAAGTTGATTAGAATCCAGGTTGCTGAGTCCATGCATAACCTCCATTTCTGCTGTCATGGTTGTTTTGTTTATAAACCCACTAGACAATGATAAAGGGGGCTGGAGAAGGAAACCAACTGATACCCACAGAGAGCAGTCATCCAGTCCACCTGATTATTGAAATTCTCTTCTGTTGAGGTCATCCTTTGGTGAGCATCACAAAAGACACAAGTATCTTCACGTTCATAGAGGTCTAGCCACGTACCTCTTACCCAGAGCTTCTCGTCACCAGTTTTCCAGTTGTTTCTAACAAGTCCCTGACCTTTCTGCCAAACCATTAGTCACATAGCCTATGGTTTGCCTCCTCTAGGCAAAACGAATTAATGGGTTTACTGCTCAAAATTATGCCCACTGGAGGTGTTTTTCCCTTTACCACATTTCTGCAGAGCTATCCCAGAATGGGGCTGTAAGGTTACAGCTGTCCTCTTTCAGCTGATGCCTATATATTGTGCAGGACAATCTATATATAAACCAAGCCTGGATTTTTTTCTTCTTCAGTCAGGTGATCATAACGAACTTCATGAGCCATAGGTGTGTGTTGAGAGAAACTAGCAAATAGTAGGCATAAGGCCTATCGGACTTACTTGTGGCTTCTGGGCCTGCTTTAGCCCAGTTTCACCTAGCTCCCTTGTTATGATGGAGTTCATGCTCAACTTTATCTGGTGGTTTAGCCAACACCCAGTTCATGATTAGCGGTTCAGATTACATGGTAACTTGGTGGCCCATGGTTAGTTTCTATTAAAACCCAGTCACAAGTCAAAGATCTATTTCTCAAAAGGAGAATAATTATAGGCAAAGAATGGTGTGGTGTTGCTTTAATCAGTAAAGATCTGGGCTGTATTTACTCACGAGTCTGCCAAAGGCTCCGTATAGCATCCTTATCCACTACTAACACTTCAAGCATCATCGAATCTGTTAAGCCCCATAACTCAAGTGGCGAAACAGCTTTTACAGCAGTTGTAGAGCCTTCTGTTATTCAGGGCCCCATTCAAAAGTGGGAGCTTTCAGGTCCCTCAGTAAACGGGTTGGAGTAGCTTTCCCAAATGAAATATATGTGGCCTCCAAAATCCAAAGGGGTCCACGAGATGTTGTGCCTTTTTTTCTTAGTAGTAGGAGGGACAGATGCAGCAACTTGTTCTTCATCCTGGAAGGAATTTCACTGATGTGGAAAACTCCTGAGATCTTTGGGGATTTATTTCCCACTCTCTGGCATGTAAGTGTCTTACTGATGTGTATAGAGTAGTCACTACCTCCTGCTGAGCAGGTCCAGTCAGCACAATTTCATCAATGTAATGGGCCAGCACGGTTCCACTGGAATGAAGGCAATCAAGTTCCCTGTGGACTAGATCATGGCATTGTGCTGAGAGTTGATATAGCTCTGAGATAGGACGGTGAAAATATATTGCTGGTCATGCCTGCTGAAAACAAACTATTTTTCATGGTCTTTACTGACAGCTATACAAAAAACCGCATTTGCCAGAGCGATAGCTGCAAAACAGGTACGAGGGAATGTGTTGATTTGACCCAGCAATGAAACTGCATTGGAACAGCACTTGCAATTGCTCAGTAACGTTTGTGATAATCCACTGTCACTGTCTAAGATCCATCCATCTTCTGCACAGTCCAAGTAAGTAAATATGGAATCTTGGCCTAGTGAGACATTAATCAATTTAGCCTTATCCATCTTTATATTCCTCTCACCCTGATCCCACACTCTTAAGCTATATTACCATACATATTCCTCAGGCTTCTACCAGTATAAATTGGCAAAATCATGTAATTCTTTTGGTGTGTATCACATCTCTAAATGAGTCCACTTTGAATCTCATTCTTTGAGACCTTCTGAGACATGAGTCTAGTTACAGGTCGCAGAAGTGAAGAGAGATGGTGGGAGCCGGTTATGAGGAAGATCAGTGGTCCTGTGCAAGACAACTACCTCAGGGGTGTCCTTTACAGTTTCTTCAGTCAAGGAGAGAATAAGCATCTGAGACCAGGAATGAAAAGGCTGCTTCTGATAGCAAAGAAAGCTCAGCAAAATTTAGGCTTTTAAGGTTCAAGGTATGCAACTTCACTGCAATCTGCCTGTAAGTTTCCATCCCAATTTTCAGTGACTCATTCCTTCCCAAATAATGCTCTAACTTTAACAAGAGACCATATGACATCAGAAATCAGTTTGTGTTTTAAGTTAGCCACGGACAGATTAGACTTTGAGTTTTTTTTTTTTTTTTTGTGGCAGCAAATAATTGGCCATCTTACCTTCTATAAGCTTTTAACTACATGTAATTATAGTGATAATTTTCATAAGTGTTTTGCTATACATGCTATAGGCTACCAGTGTCATTTTCAATACTGGAAACAAGGTCATTAATGCTTCACACATAATCAGATTCCAGACCAATTCCAAAAAGCCCAGAAAAAAGGAACCAATTCATATATATATAAATACACACACACATTTTATATATATATATAAAATCTATAATATAACCTATATATATATATTTTAAAGATTTTATTTATTTATTTGACAGAGACCGCAAGAGAAGGAACACAAGCAGGGGGAGTGGGAGAGGGAGAAGCAGGCTTCCCACTGAGCAGGGAGCCTGACATGGGGCTCAATCCCAGGACCCTGGGATCATGACCTGAGCCGAAGGCAGACGCTTAATGACTGAGCCACCCAGGCACCCCAAACCTATATATTATACACACACACACACACACACACACACTAATAAATTTGATTTTCCACAGTTGTGGGAGCTAGTTAAGTAGTATCCGTAGACTTCCTTTTTGTCTGATGCTGGAATCAGGCCATATAAAAAAATCAGGGAGGAGTGATTTCTGTAAAGCAGGGAAGAGCTAGGAGAAGCTGGAGCCCACAAGTAGAAGCTGGAACTCCAGAAGATGGCTAGAACTCATGTCAGTTCTTGCCGTCTCTAGCCTTATCACGTGGGTGTCTTGCAGGAGAATCTGGCATCTTTCGTCATGGAGCTTAACATACACCTGGAGCAGGAGTCAGAGAAGTGGGAAGAGGAATCAGGTGAAAGTATATGCAGTTGCAGGCCTACTTGCTGTCCCATGGCAGTGCAGCGAGCCCACAGATAATGTATGAGGACAAAAGCACCCACCCTAAACTTCCAAACAAAGAAACAAAATTACTGCTGTTTCACTTCTACCTTCCAGAGGTCATGCAAAAAAAAATTTTATGTGTCTCATTCTAACTGGAAACACAGAAAATGTACTTCTGGGAAACATAGTTCAGCCTGGCCAGTCTGGCACATTACAAAGTTACCACACAGACTAAAGAAGAAAATCCATATGATTATCTCAATGTATGTCAAAGGAGTGTTTGACAAAATTCAGCATTTATGCATGATGAAAACCCTTAGCAAACTAGTAACAGGAGGAAATGACCTCTAACTGATAAAAAGTATCCACCATTTTCTCTTCCTAAGGTGAAAAGCAAGTCAAGGATATGTGCTGTCATTACTACTGAGCATCATCCTGAGGATACTGCCAGTATAATAAGTCAAGAGAAAAAAATAACATGCATACAGATTAGAAAAGAAAAAATAAAACTGTTTGTATTCACAGAAGTATATGTATCTAGGGATAATAATTACAATATTAAAAATTGATGTGGCACAATTGTTGACGTATCAGCATGGACATGGGCCACAGCAATAGTTTAGGGCCCATGAGACCCCTGTCCTAGGTGAGGGATTAATTTTTATTTGTTGGATCATGAGGAAATAAAGGATAGTGTTTGGGGGTTGGGACTGGGAAGTCTGGGTGGCATGGAGGTATGCAAAGGCTTGGGACAGTGGCTATTTAAAAGGGATAACCGAACTGGTATGAACCAGCTGCCTATCAGCCTTGAGTCTGTGACTGCTATGGTTTGGGTGAGTCCTTCATTTTCCTTTTTTTTCCTCCTGTGTTCACACAACAAAACTAGTGCATAGAGATGTTAAATAGGTGATGAAAGTTGATCAAATAAGTGGAAGATAAATGAATATTTCCTTTGAAAATGTCTGGTCTTAGCTGGAAGATAAGGCCAACAGATAAGAATCTAGTGGAGCACCCATGTCAGAATGGTCATGCAATATATAGTTTATATAGAAGTGTGGGGAGAATCTAAAAAATTAAGAGCTTGGATATAGTGAGTTTGGTTGTAGGCATCTTAGAATACTTTCTGGTTAGACCTCAAAAAGGGGATGTCTTAAGCAGAAACAAAGTGTGATCAAAATCATGTATCTCAAGGGATCTCTGACAGCAGTGTTGGATGAATTAGAGTGGGATGAGACCAGAGTCAAAGCAATTATTTCCAACAAACCACGATGAAAATGGTTCTAACAAGAGAAGACAATGCCAGGATCTGGAATTTATCCATTCCTGATCCTGGAAAAAATGTATCATATCCCTTTCCCTATATTCAACCATTGCAGCCACCTAGAGTTTAAATATCTCTTCTATGTGGTGTCCCTAGCCCTCTTTGGAACATCTGTAGAGGTAGAGAGAGGGTTATGGATGAGCAGAACCCTCCGCCAAACCATGAAACAGGCATAACTTGACTCAGCTCCTTTCCATTTCTATGTGAGCATTTCTGCCCTTGGGGCCATCATTCTGTCCTCTTTTCTTTATCTAACATATGGTATAAGATAAAAAGTATCTAGACCAAGATACTAGCTGATCTTCCTTAATGACACTCAGAGGATGAGACAGAAGGCTTTCAAAGGTCTTTACCTTAAATGTGTAGATGGGGGCAAATGCAGTCTTTTCTCAGGATTTCTAGCATTGATTTTTGAAATCTTTAATGTTTGTAAAAATAATATGGGGTGCTAATGTAAAATGCAGATGCTTGGAGCCAATCTCGCACTTACTGAATTTTACACTAGTTGTCTGGGTGAGTCTTGTGCAGATTAAAGTTTGAAAACTGCTGTTTAGCTTAAATTATTAGTTCCACCCAGAAGGCCAATATCCTCTGCATCAAATTTTTGCCCATTCAAGATGTTAATGAGGTTCATGCCTGAAAAAGAGAATACAACATTTACAATATCAGATATTATGAAAATGTCAATAATGCCATTCTTTATATTTGGGGTATGTTACAGGATTAATTATATCGATATATATGTATATATAATTTTATGATAGCTGATAACTAACATTTATTGATGTACCAGGCACTACACCAGGCACTTTACATACAGAAACTAATTTAATCCTCAAAACAACCATTTAGAGCATTTGTCTGTCTTCTTGGCCAGCATTTGTACCCTCTTCTGGTGTTTGGAAAACATCCTTTATATGGCAGAGTCTTTCCCCCACAACTGAAGTTGAAAATGTCAGATCCTGGCTCTCCCAGCCCGCCTTGCTGCTATAGCCCGGGCACATGGTATGCATTCTGCGAGGCATATATACCTGCTCCAGGGTTCGATGCAGAAGTTTGTGACACAGGAGGAGAGGCCCTTCAAATGCGTTATGAGGGTGGTAGGAATATATATTTATCATGCTGGATAAAAGCAACTCACTAGTTTTATAAATTGTTTTCATCTTAAGGATATTAATGGTGATAGCTATATTGCAAACTGCTTGTATTCACATATATATCCATTTAGGGATAATAATTGGAATATTGAAAATTGATGTGGCACGATAGTTGACCTATCAGCATGGACATGGGCCACAGCATAGTTTGAACTAAACACAAGCCAAGGTTTCCACTACCTTGGAGGAGAAGCTAATTTCAAAACTTCAGTAGCACCTTTTTGCACTGAATAATTTATGTAATAATGTAAATGACTTAGTTTAACAGACCTTCTTCCAACAACATGAAAACACTTGGTGTGAATTCTAAACCATTCTATCCTCTCAAAAACAACAACAAAAAATTCTTAATAAAATTCTCATAACCTGACTTCTTACAATTTCTGGTTGTCCTTCCCCTTTAAACAATCTGGATTGCTGAGATGATTCTGGATTAAAAAAGAGTTTTCCTGAGGGACAGAGGATCTTTTATCAGTGGTGCCATCCTGTGGCATTTTAATTAGATTATTAGAATTTTTTTTTTTTTAATAGCCTAGTATTCAAGTCTGTAGGCACAGAGGGGTTGGTAAACCAAAGAGAGATCAAACATTTGAGAGAGACTAAAAATGCATTCAAGCTCAGATTTTTCCTGTTCTGGTTATTTAGAAAAAAAAAGTAGGTAAGAGTAAAAGTGAAAATAAAGCAGTGATACACAGGACTTTTAAGACTTCCCCTGTAATTTTAATTAAGAAGCAACTGCACATGAGTATAAACCAAAGCCCTCTGAATTGTAAATCTCATAGCAAAAAGTCCCACCCACACACATTGGCAACAAACAAAAAAGTGTAGATTTCTTTTGTAGATAACATAGTCTTGGGTATGTCTGATGCTTGGAAATGGGCTCAGCTTTCTAATTGACCGTGGTAAATTGGAGCCTCAAGGCAGTCACAAATCATCCAAGCTTAGTAAGATGTCTGTAAGAAAGGCTACTGCTAGTTAAAAGATAAACAAGAAATGGCAGAACAGACCCAATGAGGCTGCCAAGTCTTCATAAAGCATAGACCAAAACCTGGAATCACAGGTAATTCAGAAAGTGAGAGATTTTGAAGGGGATAATTTGATTTATATTCTTCAGTGTTTAGATTCTGTTTAGAGTGAGATGTCACCATTGTCCCTTTTGATTGAGGGCACGTGAAGAAATGGTAAATGAGGGTAGAGGCCTTAAAACCAATGAGTCCTGTTGCTTGTATACCTGAGCCTGGGGTCATTAAAGTCAGATTTGGAATCCTTAGATGGACCTAGATTTCTGATCCATTTGACAGGCTGCTCCACTATCATAAAGGGTAGATTTGAGAATACAATCCCCCATCATCCTGGACTAGCATTTTTGCAAAGACTCTAAAACAGATTCTCACTTTTTTTTTTGGAACTCTCAAAAACCATGAATGGCTATCATCATTAAGACTGACACACCAACTGAAGCCTTGAATGAATTGTCTATATGTTGCAGGATTTCTTTTCCTTCGCTGCCCGTGGTTCTTGGTCACGCTGCTTTGAAGAATGAAGAGGTAGACCAGACAAAGAGTGGTGGGCAGCAAAGCAAAGTTCATTGAGCGATAGCAAAGCAGTTTATTGAGTGATAGTATAAAGCTCCTGAAGAGGGAGGGGACCCGAGAGGGTTGCCCCAGAAGTTTCTAAGTCTAGGGGTTTTTATGGGCTTTTTGGTGGACTGTTTCAATCTGATTACACCTGTCATCTACCTGCCACGTGGGAAAGGGTGGAGGGCTCCTTCCAGGCTGGTGTAAATCCTTTTAAGTGTGGTTTCCTCCTAGGATGGGGGCCCCTTGTCCCTGCCTGCCTTTCTTCTGACTATCCTTCATTATATACGTGTTTATAAGGAAATGGGGGTGCGGGTTTGTTCACTGTGCATCAGCCCAGAGCTAATATTAAATTTCATATTTGTGTCAGTTGAATTTCTTAACGTAGTTCTGTGGTTAGAAAGCTTGCCTGGCATTTCAAGTAGGCTGAGAAAGGGGATAGGTAATAGTTCAGTGTTAATATTCCAACAAATTATTTAGGGGAATTTGTGGGAAAAGAACACATTGATAGGGTTATTTCAGTAATATTTAAATTATTCTTCAGCTCCAGCCTCTCTCACCTCCCTGAAGGTTGGGAGTGGGGGGTGGAACTTAAAATTTCTAACTCTCTAACCACATGGTTGGTTCTTGGGGCAACCAGCATTATCTTTAGGTGCTTTCCAAAAGTCCCCTTATTAACAGAACAAAAAACACTTTTATTGCTTTTGACACTTAGGAAATTCCAAGGGTTTTAGAAGCTGTGTGCCAGAGCTGGGACAAAAACCAAATATGTATTTCTTATTATAAATTACAACCAACTCAGGTTGCTACAACTAATATGAATCAGCTGATTGCATATAGATTTCTTTCTTATGCTTCTCTGTATTCAAATACCCAGATGTCTCTTAGACATTTTCCTTTGGTACCGCACAGACAACACAACTCAATATACACAAAATTGAATTCATTATGTTTTCCTTCAGTCACTCCAGAACATATTTACTCTGTTAATAGAACTATAAGCAACCAGATACTCAGGTCAGAAGCCTAGAAATCATCCCTGAATCATTTCTCATCTTACCTCCAATCATATGCATCCAGGACCTAAGTTCCTATTAGTTACACACCTTAAATAACTCTAGCAGTTTGTGCCAGTTGAATTTCCTAACGTAGTTCTGTGAGAAAGGGGATAGGTAATAGTTCAGTGTTAATATTCCAACAAATTATTTAGGGGAATTTGTTGCTAGCTTACCTCCAATCATATGCATCCAGGACCTAAGTTCCTATTAGTTACACACCTTAAATAACTCTAGTCTATCTCATCTCCATTCACCCTGCCATTGTCTTCCTTTAGGCTTTAATCATTTATCACTTAAAACACTGTAAAGTTCTTTTTAATAGTCTCTTGCCCACCAGACTTATCCTTTCTGTCTGTTACCATTTGAGCCATCTTCCAATAATATAAATCTGATTAGATCATCCACCTGCTTATAGTTTTTCATTGTCTCCCATGACCTGCAGGGTAAAATATTTTGATCTGGCCTTTGTACATCTGTCCTGCCCAGTTTTTTTTTTTTTTTTTTTTTTTTTTTTACCGTTTCTTAATTCATACTATGCTCTAGTGTTGCTCAACAATATGCAGGTAGCTCTCCCAAAGTCATGTCTCCTTTTCTTTTTTTTTTTTAAGAGATTTTATTTATTTATTTATGTATGTATGTATGTATGTATGTATGTATGTATGTATTTATTTTAGAGAAAGTGAGCACGAGCGGGGAGGAACAGAGGGTGAGGGAGAGGGAGAAAGAATCTGAAGCAGATGCTGCACTGAGTGTGGAGCCTGATGCGGGCCTTCAGTCCTACGACTACAAAATCATGATGTGAGCCAGTATCAGGAGTCAGACACTCAACCAACTGAGCCACCCAGGCTTCTTTTCTTGATTATTTTTCATTTTTTGTGGGGTTTTTGCACATTTATTTATATTTTAATTCCAGTATAGTTAACATACAGTGATATATTAGCTTCAGGTGTACAACATAGTGATTCAGCAATTCTGTACATTACTCAGTGCTCAAAGTCATATCTTCTTAAGCCTCAGTGCCTTTTGCATGCAGTTCTCTGTCCTCCCAGAATGTCCTGCCTGTGTGCTTCTTCACCTTGCTGAATCCTTTTCATCATATACAAAATCAATTTAAATATCTCTTCTGAGATTTCCTCAACCCACCCAATCTGGGATAGTAGTTATTTTCACATGCTAACAAGTAGCCTCACGCCTACACATAGCAGAACATTGCCATACTTTGTTGCAAGTATGCATTTATCAGTCTTCTTCGTTAGTGTATTCCTGATCAGAAACAGTGCTTAGTGTATCACAGTTATTAAAGACAGATTTATTGCACGAATGAATACAAAAATAAATGAACACATAATTAAATATAAAAACTGAATTGAAATTTAATAATGAATTTATGATTCCTCTTAAAAACAGAGCCTGGGGGAGCCTGGGTGGCTCAGTTGTTAAGTGTCTGCCTTCAGCTCAGGTCATGATCTCAGGGTCCTGGGATCTAGCCCCGCATCAGGCTCTCTGCTCTGCGGGAAGCCTACTTCTCCCTCTCCCACTCCCCCTGCTTGTGTTCCCTCTCTCGTGGTCTCTCTCTCTGTCAAATAAATAAATAAAATCAAAAAAAAAAAAAAAAAAACAGAGCCTGGTTATGGAATATTTTTGCTCTATAGTGAAGTAGAATTCTCAACTGTGAGGGTTAAAACTCAGGATTATAATTCTTTGTATATATATATATTTTTAAAAAAACAAGGTTTCTTTTAAGGAAAACAGATTTTAAAAATCTGATAGATTTTTATCCCTTGAGGTGGCTTATATGTGTGTCATGGGATTAAGGCAAATTGTCCCAAGATGTCACGTTTTGGAAAATCCTTGAAGTACAAAAACCACACAGGCAGAATTTCATAATAAAATCTGTATTTCCCTTACATATTCCTGGTTTTGGATAAAATAAAATTTTATGGCTCAGATTTTTTTTTTCAAGTTTGGATCATTGAACTTAGCCAAGTACAGGACAGCTATATGCTTTATTATTTATAAAATTTTGCTCTGAATATTTGAGGACTTACTAAGTCACTCAGATTTTAAGCCACTGGGACACTCCCTTTTGTGGATGGTTGATTATCTTGAAAACTTCTTACCCTGGCAGAATGACTTTAACTCCTTCAGAATGAAAGGGTTCAGAATGAGCCCCTCCCGAATGTGCCGCTTTGGCATGTGGATTACTTTGAGCGGAATCATGTGGGTTATACTTGAGCTTTTCTTCCCCCTTAGCGGCCTAAACAAATTTAGATAGATGGCCTGGTTTAGGAAGAGCACTATCACCAGAGGTAACTACAAAGAATATGGACTAGGTGTGGTGAGATGAGGGGAAGTTCAGTAAAGCCTAGAGATCAAATTCCTCTCAGTGTCTCATTGACTCTGTAGACAACACAAACATTTATTTACCAAACAGTTGCTCTTCCTCCCCTTAGAAGTCTTAGTGTTACAGGATTTTTTTCCTTCGCTGCCCGTGGTTCTTGGTCACGCTGCTTTGAAGAATGAAGAGGTAGACCAGACTAAGAGTGGTGGACAGCAAAGTTTAGAGTGATAGTACAAAGCTCTCAAAGAAGGAGGAAGGGAACCCGAGAGGGTTACCATTCTGGGGTTTAAATCTAGGGGTTTTTATGGGCTCTTTGGTGTGGGCTGTTTTAACCTGATTAACCCTCCACACGCCTGTCGTCCACGCACTTTTCTACCTCTCAGGTAATTGTTCACATGGCAAAGGGTGGAGAGCTCCTTCCAGGGTGGTGTAAAATCCTTTTAAGGGTGGTTTCCTCTTATAGCAGGGCCCCTTGTCCCTGCCTGTCTTTCTTCCAACTATCCTTCATTATTAGAACCCTATTCCCTTCTCTGTATCTCAGGATGGCATAGAAGCCTCAATTGCTGGACTGCCTGTGGATGTCATATTTTATGAATCCCCTGAATGTATGCAATGAAATTTATTTTCTGTTAATCTGTCTTATGTGAACTTAAAACATAAAAGTCAAAAGGCTCTAGAAGGGTAGAGAAAAAAGTTTTCTTCCCCAACAAAAGTAAACTCTGTTATCCTTCATAATGAACTCATGCTGTTTTCTGATTATGTGTCAATAATGAACACAGGATAATACCAGTAAGTTCCAGATAGGTGGTAAGAACATTAATAATACAGGAAGAATCTTGTGGCAACAGAGAGGGTTAATACTCATTCTGCTTATTGTGCTCATTTTTTTTCTTATTTTTCTAGTTTGATATAAACTTAGTTTTTTTTGAGACTTGTTATTTCTAATGTGAGCATTTAATACTAAAAATGTTTTATTTAGCTGTATCACACAAATTTTGATATATTGTATTTTCATTTTTATTCACTCCAAAATATTTTCTAATTCCTTTGAGACTTGCTTTTTATCCATGAGTCATTTAGAAGTGTATTTAAAAATGTAAAAATTTCAAATTTTCAAATATATGGGCATTTTCTAAATATCTATTTTTAATATTTAGTTTAATTTCTTATGTTCAAATTTATGTACAAAATGATACGTATTTTGAATCATTTAAATTTTTTATTATTTATTTATTCATTATTTATTTATTTATTATGTATTATTCATTCAAATATTCATTCATTCATTTATTTGCTTTTTTATAGTGCCAGAATGTGGCTGATGTTAAATATCTAACTGCAATAGAAAATAATGTGTATTTTGTTGTCATTAGAATGTTTTATAAATATCAAATAGGCCAAGTTGATTGATTTTGTTGTTCAGGTTTTCTGTGTCCTTACTCACTTTTTGTCTTCTTATTCTAACAATTATAGAGAAAGGAGTGTTAATATTTCCAATTATAATTGTGGAGTTCTTTCTTTTTTCTTTTATCATTTCTATCAGTTTTTATTTCATGTATTTGGGAGCTCCATTGTTAAGTGCATATGCATATAGAATTGTATGTCTTTAGGATGAATTAGCCTCTTTAACATTATGTAATATCTCTATTTCTTTTTCTGGTAATTTTCTTAGCCTTGATATTAATACATGAATTAGTGTGTATGGTATCTATTTTCCTTTTTGTATTTTTAACCTATCTGTATCATTATAATTTTGAAAGTTCTTGTAGTCAACATATACTTGGATCTTGTATTTTTATTTAATTTGACAGTCCCTGTCTTTTAATTCGTTTGTTTCTACCTTTTACATGTTATATGATTATTGATAAAAATCACATTTAGGTTTTACATTTTATTATTTGTTTTCTGTTTACACCCATTGTTTTATGTTTCTCTCTTCCCTTTTCTTGCATTCTTTTGGATTATTAGAATATTTACTGTATTCTATTTGAATTAATCTCTTGGATTTCTGACTAAATATTGTAATTTTTGTAAGAAGTTGCTCTAGGTTTTACATTAATCATACCTAACATTTCACAGTCTACTAAGATCTGTATTAAACATAGGAATATTTAATACCTGTATTAAATGTAGAAACCTTTCTTTTTCTATTTTGCATAGATATTTTATTGATTATAATTTATTTACATAAAATGAGATACTAAAATATTACTGGTTCCTGCTAACATCTAAAATTGTTTGTTTGCTTGTTTATTGAAGTATAGTTGACATACAATGTTGCATTAGTTTTAGGAGTACAACTTAGTGATTTGACAACTCTATACATTATGCTGTACTCACCACAAGTGTAGCTGCTGTCTGTGATCATAGAACAGTATTACAATAGCATTGACTATATTCCCTATGCTGTACCTTTCATCCCTGTGATGACTTCATTCCATAACCGGAAGCCTGTACCTCTCACTCCCTTTCACCAATTTTGCCCATTCCCTCATTCCCCTAAAATCTTAAATCATTTAGACCCTTTTTCCTAGATATGTTAGAGTTGAATATTGCATATTGTAACATTGAAAATCCAACCAGACGATGTTATAAATTGAATACTTGTACTTATTTAAAATATTTAGGAGGATAAAAACAGTCTATTTTACTTACTCAGATATTTTCCATTTCTGTTGCTCTTCTTTCATTCCTAAAGTTTCATTTTTCCCTCTGATATCATTTTCCTTTAGACTGAAGAACTTTTTCAGCCTTTCTTTTATAGCAGATTTGGTGGCCATTGATTCTCTTAGTTTCCTTTATTTTCGTTTTTTTTTCCTTAATATTTTTTACATGGGACAGAAATCCTGTTGGTCTGTATTGATGTTCACTTATTCTTTCCTCTGTTATTTTCATTTGGTTATTGAGCCCATGTAGTAAAATTTTTATTTCAGATATTATGGTTTTTACTTCTCAGATTTTCCTTTGCTACTCATTATAATTTCTTTTTCTCTGAAGAAAGCTTCTATTTTATTTTTTTCATTTCAATAGAATTACATTTGTTTAATGACCATGGTTGTAATGGCTGTTTTAAAATGTTTTCCAGGGGGTGCTTGGCCGGCTCAGTTAGTAGAGCATGGGACTCTTGATCTCAGGGTTGTAAGTTCAAACCCCATGTTGGGTGTAACTATTAATTAACTAAAAATTAGTTAACTAAATTTAACTAAAAATGTTTTTCTGATAGTTTCAACATTTTGTGTTATCTTGGTATTGGCATCTGTTAATATTCTTTTAACAATTAACTAAATTAACTAAAAATGTTTTTCTGATAGTTTCAACATTTTGTGTTATCTTGGTATTGGCATCTGTTAATATTCTTTTAACAATTAACTAAATTAACTAAAAATGTTTTTCTGATAGTTTCAACATTTTGTGTTATCTTGGTATTGGCATCTGTTAATATTCTTTTCCCTGGAGAGTTGGTCACATTTTCATGGTTCTTTGTGTGTTAGATAATTTTGGATTATACTCTACACATTTTGAATAATATGTTGTGAGACTTTTGTCTGTTAACACATGCTGGAGACTGTTGATCTTTTATATGATACGTAACTATTCTCTTTAGGTTTGGATTTTAAGTTTTATCTCTCCTCTTGTGGATGATGATCTCAATGTGTATTTAGTTTTCAAAGTATTTGTTACACTGTTTGGATCTAGAAGTACTAGTACAGTGTCATCAAGGAAATAAGTGTTCCCCAATAATTTTATACTTGATAAACTGTTTCTTCAATAAAGACAATAAAAATATTTCAATCTTACCAAGAAAAAAAAAAGGAAACAACCCAGAGAATGTCAATCTCTGTTTCCTAAATATAGAAAGTATTTAAATACCTAAAAAGCACTCACACAAAGTAAATATATACCTGGTCATAAAGAAAAACTTATTAAACACAAAAAGGTAGCAATAGAAGAGATGACATTCAGCAGTCACATTCCAATAAAACTAGAACTTAAGATCAAAATTATAAAACAAAAGTTCTTTTTGTTGTGGAAAATAAAAAAAAATAGACTCTTAACTCTTAAAAAGGAAAGACAAAAATGTATGGAAAATAATGATAATTTAAACATTACAAAACAGTATTCAAAGGAAATTCTATGGACTGCTAATATTAATAAGTAAAAAAATAAAATAACAACAAGATCATCTGACGCAAGAAGTGTGAATAGGAGTTAGAGCAAAACAGTGATGAAGATAAAAATGGTAAAAATAGAAGTAATGTAAAATCAAAAGCTGTCTCTTTTTAAAATTTATTTCTTAATTTTTTCAGTTTTAATTTCAGTGTAATTAATACAGAGTGTTATATAGGTTTTAAGTGTGCAATATAGTGATTCAACCATTCTGTACATTACTAAGTGCTCATTAACATAAGTGTGCTCTTAATCTTTGTCTCCTATTTCACCCATCCCCCCACCCACTTCCCCTCTGGTAACAATCTGTTCTATATAGTTAAGAATCTGTTTTTTGGTTTGTCTCTCTTTTTTCCTTTGTTTATTTTGTTTCTTAAATTCCACATACGAGTGAAATCATAATGGTGTTTGTCTTTCTCTTATTGGCTTGTTTTGCTAAGTACTGTACTCCCTAGATCCATCCACATTATTGCAAATAGCAAGATTTTGTTCTTTTTTTGGCCAAATAATATTCCTGTGTGTGTGTGTGTGTGTGTGTATGTACCATTTCTTTCTCCATTCATCTATCAAAGGATACTTGGGATGCTTCTATAATTTGGCTATTGTAAATAATGCTGCAATAAACATAGGGATGCATATATCCCTTTGAGTTAGTATTTTTGTATTCTGGATCATAGAGTAATTTTATTTTTAATTTTTTGAGGAACCTCCATACTGTCTTACTCACTGGCTGCACCAGATTACATTCCCACCAACAGTACATAAGGATTCCTTTTTCTCCACAACCTCACCAATGCTTATTGTTTCTTGAGTTGTTTTGTTTTAGCCATTGTGATAGTTGTGAAGTGATATCTCATTGTAGTTTTGATTTGTATTTCCCTGATGATCAGTGATGTTGAGCATCTTTTCATGTGTCTGTTAGCCATCTGTATGTCTTTTTTGAAGAAATGTCTATTCGTGTCTTCTGCCCATTTTTAAATTGGATTTTGTTTTTTGATGTTGAGTTGTATAAATTCTTCATATATTTTGGAGCCTAACCTAACCCTTTATCAGATATGTCATTTGCAAATATCTTCTCCAATTCAGTAGGTTATATTTTAGTTTTGTTGGTTATTTCCTTTGCTGTGCAGAAGCTTTTTATTTTGATATAGTCCCAGTAGTTGATTTTTGCTTTTGTTTCCCTTGCCTTGCTTGACATATTTAGAAAGATGTTGCTATGACCAATGTCAGAGAAATTACTGCCTGTGCTCTCTTCTAGGATTTTTATGGTTTCAGATCTCACATTTACATCCTTAATCCTTTTGAGTTTATTTCTGTGTATTGTGTAAGAAAGTGATTCAGTTTCCTTCTTTTGCATGTAGCTGTCTAGTTTTCCTAGCACCCTTTGTTGAAAAGACTGTTTTTTTTCCCCATTGCTTATTCTTGTCCCCTGTGTCAAAGAATAATTGACTATATAATTGTAGGTTATTTCTGGGCTTTCAATTCTGTTTGCTTGACCTGTGTGTCTATTTTTTGTGCCAGTACCATACTGTTTGATTACTACAGCTTTGAAATATAACTTGGAGTCTGGAATTGTGATACCTCCAGTTGTTTTTTTTTTTTTTTAAGATTTTATTTATTTATTTGAGAGAGAGTGAGAGAGCACATGAGCGGGGGGAGGGGCAGAGGGAGAAGCAGACTCCCTGCTAAGTAGGAAGCCTAACACAGGGCTCCATCCCAGGACCCTGAGATCATGGCTTGAGCTGAAGGCAGATGCTTACCTGACTGAGCCACCCAGGTGCCCTGTGATACCTCTAGTTTTGTTTTTCTTTTTCAGGATTGCTTTGGCTATTTGGAGTCTTTGGTTCCATACATATTTTAGGATTGTTTGTTCTAGTTCTGTGAAATATACTATTGGTATTTTGATAGGGAATGCATTAAATGTGTGGATTGCTTTGGAGAGTATAGACATTTTAACAATATTTGTTCTTTCAACCCATGAGCATGGGATGTCTTTCCATTTCATTGCATCATTTTTAATTTCTTTCATCAATCTTTATAGTTTTCAGAGTACAGGTTTTTCACCTCTTTGGTTAGGTTTATTCCTAGCTCTTTTATTATTTTTAGTGCAAATGTAAATGGGATTCCGTTCCTTGCTGCTGTGGACTCTGGGCCGCTGGGGTTGGTGAAGGATCTCAAGATGGCTGCATGAAAACTGGCTCTAAAAACCATTGATTGGGTAGCTTTTGGGGAGATCATACCCTGAAACCAGAAGGCCATTGCTAACTCCCTGAAATCCTGGAATGAGACACTTACCTCCAGGTTGGCTACTTTCCCTGAGAAACCTCCTGGTATCGATTGGGCTTACTACAAGGCCAATGTGGTAAAGGCTGGTTTGGTAGATGACTTTGAGAAGAAGTTTAATGCCCTGAAGATTCCTGTGCCAGAGGATAAATATACTGTTCAGGTGGATGCTGAAGTAAAAGAAGATGTGAAAAGATGTGCCGAGTTTTTGTCTCTCTCAAAGGCCAGGATGGAGGAATATGAAGAAGAGCTGGAGAAGATGAGGAACATAATTCCATTTGATCAGATGACCATTGAGGACCTGAATGAAGTCTTCCCAGAAACCAAATTAGACAAGAAGAAGTATCCCCATTGGCCTCACAAGCCAGTTGAGAATTTATAAACTTGAGTTGGGGAGAAAGCTCTGGCCCTCATATTGTAAATGCTGGACATTAAAAATAATGATATGGTAAAAAAAAAAAAATGTAAATGGGATTGTTAATTTCTCTTTCTGCTGCTTCATTATTAGTGTATAGAAATGCAATGGATTTCTATATATTAATTTTGTATCCTGTGATCTTACTGAATTCTTTTATCAGTTCTAGTAGTTTTTGGTGGAGTCTTTCAGGTTGTCTATATATAGTATCATGTCATCTATGAATAGTGAAAGTTTTACTTCTTCCTTACCAATTTGGATACCTTTTATTTCTTTTTGTTGTCTGATTGCTATGGCTAGGACTTCTACTATGTTGAATAAAAGTGGTGAGAGCGGACATCTCTGTCTTGAGTATGAAGTTTACTGTGGGTTTTCATATAAGGCCTTTATTATGTTGCGGTCTGTTCCCTCTAGACCTACTTTATTGAGGGTTTTAATCATGAATAGATGTTAAACTTTGTCAAATGCTTTTTCTGCATCTAGTGAAATGCTCATGTGATTTTTATCCTTTTTCTTATTGATGTGATGTATCATGTTAATTGATTTATGAATATGGAATCATCTTTGAATCCCTAGAATAAATCCCACTTAATTGTGGTGGATGATTTTCTACATGTATTGTTGGATTTGGTTTGCTAATATTGTTGAGGATTTTTGCATCTATGTTCATCAAAGATACTGGCCTGTAGTTCTCTGTGTTTTGGTGTCTTACCTGGCTTTGACATCAGAGTAATGCTGGCCTCATAGAATGAATTTGGAAGTTTTCCTTACTCTTATTTTTTATAATAGTTTGAGAAGAATAGGTATTAACTATTCTTTAAATATAGTTTTCACTTGTGAAGCTATCTGACCCTGGACTGTTGTTTGTTGGGAGTTTTTTTTTTTTTTTAAGATTTTATTTATTTATTTGACAGAGAGAAAGAGAGAGAGCAGGAACACAAGCAGGGGGAGTGGGAGAGGGAGAAGCAGGCTTCCCGCGGAGCAGAGAGCCTGATGTGGAGCTCGATCCCAGGACGCTGGGATCATGACCTGAGCCAAAGACAGACGCTTAAACGACTGAGCCATCCAGGAGCCCCTGTTGGGAGTTTTTTGATACTGATTCAATTTCACTGCTGCTTCAGTTTTGGTAGGTTGTATGTTTCTAGGAATTTATCCATTTCTTCTAGGTTGTCCAAGTTGTTGGCATATAATTTTTCATAATATTCTTTTACAGTCATTTGTATTTCTGTGTTGTTGGTGTTATTGCTCCTCTTTCATTTGTGATTTTATCTCAGCCCCTGCCCCTCTTTTTTGGATGTGTCTGGCTAGATGTTTATCAATTTTGTTGATCTTTTCAAAGAACCAGCTGCTGGTTTCATTGATCTGTTCTATTGTTTCTTTTTATTTTCTATATCATTCATTTCTTCTCTCATTTATTCTCTTCTCTACTATTTCCTTCCTTCTGCTGATTTGGGGTTTTGTTTGTTGTTCTTTTTCTTTAAGGTTAATTTGTTTATTTGAGACTTTTCTTGCTTCTTAGGGTAGACCTGCACTGCTATAAACTCTCTGAAAATAACTTTTGCTGTGTCCCAGAGATTTTGGACCATTGTGTTTTGATTTTCATTTCTCTCCCTGTAATTTTTTATTTCTTCTTTGATTTTTGGTCATCCCATTCATTTTTAGTAGCATGTTTTTTAACCTCTCTGTATTTGTGCTCTTTCCATATTTTTCTTGTGATTCATTTCTAGTTTTATAACATTGTGTTCATAAAAGATACATGGTATGACTTTGATCTTTTAAAATTTATTGGGACTTGTTTTTTGGCCTAATATATGATCTATTCTGGAGAATGTTCTGTGTACACTTGGAAAGAATGTGTATTCTGCTGTTTTAGGATGGAATGTTCTGAATATATCTGTTAAATCCATCTGGTCAAGTGTGTCATTCAAAGTTACTGTTTTCTTGTTAATTTTGGATGATCTGTCCATGGAGGTAAGTGAAGTGTTAAACTCCTCTACTATTACTGTATTACTATCGATTAGTTCCTTTATGTTTGTTATTAACTGTTTATGTATTTAGCTGCTTCTATGTTGGGTGCATAAATATTTAACAATTGTTATATCTTCTTTTTGAATTGCTGCTTTATTACATAGTGTCCTTTGTCTCTTGTTACAGTCTTTGTTTTAAAGTCTATTTTTTCCAATGTAAAGTATTGCTACCTGGCTTTCTTTTGGCATCCATTTGCATGATAAATGTTTCTCCCTCCCCTCACTTTCAACCTGCATGTGTCTTTGGGTCTAAAATGAGTCTCTTGTAGGCAGCATATAGATGGGTCTTGTTTTTTTATCTTTTCCATCACTTGATGTCTTTTGATTGGAGCATTTAGTCCATTTACATTCAAAGTAATTATTGATAGAGATGTATTTATTGCTATTTTGTTTCTTGTTAGTGGTTGTTTTTTTAATTTTCCTCTGAGCCCTTTTTCTCTTTTTCTCTTTCATTGTTTGCTGGCTTTCTTTAATGATACACTTGGATGCCTTTCTCTTTATTTTTTTAAAGATTTTATTTTACTTATTTATTTGACAGAGAGAGAGAGAAAGAGAGAGCACAAGCAGGGGGAGTGGCAGGCAAAGGCAGAGGGAGAAGTAGGCTCCCCGCCAAACAGGGAGCCTGATGAGGGACTCGATCCCAGGACCCTGGGATCATGACCCAAGCCGAAGGCAGTCGCTTAACCAACTGAGCCATCCAGGCACCCGCCTTTCTCTTTATTCTTTGCGTATCTATTACTGGTTTTTGATTTGTGGTTACCATTAGGTTTGTATATTATATCTTCGGTATATAGCAGTGTATGTTAAGTTGATGGTTGCTTAAGTTTGAACCCATTCTTTGCTCTCTCTCCCCATTCCCCTCAGGTTTTAGGTATATGGTATGATATTTTACAACCTTTTATTTTGTGAATCCCTTGGCTCATTTTTACACATATACTTTTTGCTACTTCTTTTTTGTTTACCACTTTTCATACTCTTACTTATGGTTTTTCTACTTGAATAGTTCCCTTTAACATTTTTTTGTGGGGTTAGTTTAATGTCATGAACTCCTTTAGCTTATGTTTGTCTGAGAAAATCTTTACCTCTCCTGTTCTGAATGATAGCCCTGCTGGATAGAGTATTCTTGGCTGCAGAGTTTTCCCCATCAACACTTCGAATATATCATGTCCCTCCCTTCTGGCCTGCAAAGGTTCTCCCGAAGAATCCACTGATAGCCTTATGGGCTTTTCCTTGTATGTAACTGTCTTCTTTTCTCTTGCTCCATTAAAAAAAATCTTCCTTTTTCACTACTTTTTGCCATTTTATTTACTATGTCTTGGGGTGGACCTCCTTGGGCTGATTTTGTTGGGGGATCTCTGTACCTACTGAATCTGGATCTGTTTCCTTCTCTAGATTAGGGAAGTTTTCAGCTCTCATTTTTCAAATAAGTTTTCTGCCTCCTTTTCTCTCTTCTTCTGGAATCCCTATCATGTGGATATTATTATGCGTGATGGAGTCACTGTGTTCTCTAAGTCTATTCTTATTTTGCATAATTTCTTTTCTTCACCCCTGCTCAGCTTGATTACTTTCCATTACTCTGTCTTCCAGGTCACTAATTTGTTCCTCTGCTTCCTCTAGCCTGCTATTTATTCCATCAAGTTTACTTTAAATTTCCCTTATTGTGTTCTTCATCACTGATTGGTTCTTTTTCATCTCTTTGTTAAGGGTCTCAATGATATCCTCTATTCTTTTCTCAAGTCCAGTGAGTATCTTTATGATCATTACTTTAAATTCTCTATCCAGCATAGTCTATATTTTCACTTAGGTTTCTTGTTGTGGTTTTGTTCTGTTGTTTCATTTGGGATATATTCCTCTGTCTCCTCATTTTGTCTCTGTGTGTCTGTTTCTGTGTGTTAGGAAAGTTGGCTATGTCCCTTGCTCATCACTAAGTAATGGCCTTATGAAGAAGAGCTCCTATACTGGCCTGCAGTGAAGTTTCCCTGTTCTCTAGAACCTGGTGTTTCAAGGGGTGTCTCCTATATGTGTTGCGTGTGCTCTGCTGTTGTTTCCTGGCTGCTTTTTCCTTCAGTTGTCTGTAGAAGCTCTCTCTGCCTGTTGTGAGCAGTGTTTGTTCCCTGGCTGGGGTGGGGTGTGCAGTTTTAATATAGTGTGCTCTGGTCTGCTTGGGAAATGAGATCTGCCGCTGCTGCTTCAGGGACCAGGGCTATGTGGGTGGGGTGCACAGGTTTAACAAGGTGCATCTTGGGCTTCTGCTGCCCATCACCATTGCTAGAAAAGCTGCCACTCCTGCTGGGACTGAGCCCTGCAAAGCACTCTAGTTGGGAGATGCAGTGTAGGCAAGGTTTGTGCTAGTCTTCTCGGGGACAGGACCCACAGTGCTGGGACTGAAGCAGGTGTGAATGAAAAGGGCACATTTGCTGGAGGGCAGAGGGGCGGGACTTGGTGTAGGCAAGTAAGGTAGTGAATGTTGCCACTGTGCTGGTTCCTGCAGGTGGCCTGTGTTTATGCTGAGGGTCAAGGTGGGAAATGGCACTGTTCAGCTCCTTTGTTCCTGGGGAAGGGGGTCTTCCTGGGATCTCTGCTCCTTTGGGGCATGCTCTAAGATGAGTAAATAGCTCTCTCTGCCATATGCCCCATGCATTTTTCAAACTGCTGTTGAAAAATGGTTTAACTCCATTTAACTGCTTAGGCTATGTCTTTCCATGGGCTATTTGTCTGCTGTCTTTTTAAGGGCAGAACTCAGGTTCCTATGGCTCTCTAGACTCTCTTAGAACCTAGCCCACTGATTTTTAAAATTCCAGGCCTTAGGTCCTGCTGGTAGTAAGAACTCATGAAATCTGGCCTCTCTTGTGTTCAAAGCCAAATACTACAGGGATCCGTGTTCCCCATGTGGGTTTCTTGGTGAGATAGTCTGTTTTTCTCCTCTCTTCATGCTTGAGGCTCCCTCCCCCTCCACAGACTGTTGTGGTTGGTTTTGCTCTGCACCACATCTCTGCCCTTCTTACCCTCTTTGATGTGGTCTCTTCTCTACCTTTAGTTGTGGAATTTGTTCTGCCAGTCTTTGGGTCATTTTTTGGGTTAATTATCCTGATATGAGTATTATCTATTTGTATCTGTGGGGGGAGGTGAGCTTAGGGTTCTCTTACTTCCCATCTTCTCAGCCTCCTCTCTTGATCAAAAGCTGTCTCTTAAAAATAGCCAAATCACTGGTTGGCCTTGATAAAGGGAGAAAACTCAGATATACATATGCATACACACAGATACAAATGTCAACAGATGAATATCAGAAACTAAAGAAATTAAATGAGCCACAATAACGTTCTTTGACTGTATCATCAATTCAACTATCCATGGAACATTTACAAAAATGACATAGATTTGGCCATAGATACTAATAAATTTAAAAACTAGAAATTTTACAGACAGTATTTTATGGTCTCAAAGCAATTAGGTAGAAATTCATCACAACATAAAAAAATAAATTATAGATATAATGACCTGGGAATTAAACATACATTTCTTAAACAATTCAGAAGAAAGTCAGTGCCCTTAAAAGAAAATTAAAGAAATGTTAACTTTATCCAAAAGCTTGCTCTTTCAAAGAAAGAGAAAACAATAAGAAAAGCAGTTGTTAAATAAATTAGGACATAAAGAGAATGCAGGAATATCCAAAATAAATAAGGAAAAGAAAATCACAGTTACTTAAGTCCAATTATTCATTCAGAGTCTATCTGGTATTTACATGGACTAATCTCTCAAGAGAATCTATTATTTGGGACTTTATAAGATTAGGGAAAAAGCAAAAGAAAGAAGTGAAAGAGGATGGAAACAAGGAAGTAGAGAAGGAAGGAAGAAATTGTTGAGAATTGTTGAACTTACTAACATAAAATTGATGAAGGTAGAGATATTTGTGGGTTTTGTTTGCTGCAGTGTTTTCTAAGTATAAATGAGTGTATAAATGAAATACATTTATATGTGTGAATAAACAATATAATTCACCATAGACAACAAAAGTTCTAAAGGCTATGCAGTAGATGCTGTTATCAATATCCAGTTACTTCTCTTTGAAAAGCAGTTGACTGTCCTTAATCAGGTCCTCTAAGTGCAGTGTCAGAGTGAGGTCCTCTGCCTGCTTCCATCTGATGATATCATCCTCAGTGCTTGATAAGCAGTTACCTGGGTCTCGAGAATTAGAATCTCTAAGGTTGGTGCCCACGCATTTAAAACAAAAAAAGTTGCCAGAGTGATTTCTATGAGCATTAAAAATGTTTTAAAGATTTTATTTATTTATTCATTTGAGAGAGAGAAACAGAGAGCAAGAGAGAGCACAAGTGGGGTTGGGGGTTAGGAGCAGAGGGAGAGGGACCAGCAGACTCTGCGCTGAGCGTGGAGCCTGACGTGGGGCTTGATCTCATGACCCTGAGATCATGGCCTAAGCCAAAATCAAGAGTCGGACCCTAACTGACTGAGCCACCCAGGCACCCCTATGAGCACCAAAATTTGAGAATCATTGCTATGTTGAAATGGTTCTTGAAATAGTCATGACATCAAAAACTAATGATGTACTGTATGGTGACTAACATAACATAAAAAAAAGAAATAGTCATGAAGTATTTCTGCTTCCTTGCCTTCCATATACATGGTAGAATTGCACTTTTTGGCCTCAAATGTTTGGGTTAGACCATGTGACCAATTTAGCTAATGTAGTGGTTATCATCCAAGGGCAATTTGGTGCACGCTCTCTACTCCAATCCCGGGTACATTTGGCAATGTCTGAAGACATTTTTGGTTGGCACACTGAGGTTCAGGGAGGTGCTACTGCCACTAATGGGTAGAAGCCAGGGATACTGCTAAGCATCCTAAAATGCACAGTGAAAAATTATCTGGCCGAAATGTCAACAGTGCCAAGGTTGAGAAATCCTGGCCCAGTGACTTGTGAACTAAAGTGGTCTGTGTCCATTTAGGACCATGTATGAAACTGTTGGTGAGAAAACTTGCAGGCCAGTGTTCCATACAATGTCATTTAAATGACTGCAATCTCTTTGTAGGTGTAATATCAGATAATAGAAGTCTGTACATATTCTGGGCCAAACACAGAAGCATAGCAGTGATGTGAAATTTTTATGGTCACTGGACTCTGTAGGCAAATCCTTTATCTTGATTTTGTATGCTCTTTAGATGGATTCCTTGTCTGATCTCTGGTGTCTGTATTAAAGTAGGATATGAATATTTTCTTCATTTTAAAATCTTCTTTATTATCTTTGTATGGTGTAGCCTAATACTTTACTTATGTAACGTGTCTTGGAATTATTCTTTGTTTGACCAAATTAGATTAGGCATTAATTTGATGAGAAAGGGAAAATTTCCAGGTTTAGAGCCTTAGAGAAGGGCATATAGTTCTGAGGTACACTTGCAGGAGGATAACGTGGTCCGTCTGCCTTTGTGGCTTATCAGTGATAAAGTGCACTTGTCACTGTGTTGTGGCCCCTTGATGGTCTCAGGTGTAACTTAATTTTGCCCCCTGGCAATTCCGAGAACAAAAATGTCACATCTGTATTTCATAAGTTGGTTGATACTGAAAATCTGTATATCAGTTTAGTTATTAACCAGTATTAGAGTATGACTATTTTAACTCTTTGTGATTTACGTGGAATCATTGAACTCATTATGGAATGTTTTGGCAGAAATTTGATACTGTAAATCTTACAAAAATAAAAGATGTGCCATTTTTAAAATTTGAGCTACCTCTTTCTATTTATTACATCCCAAGTTTAAATATTATAGAGTATGGAACCAGTTTTACAATGTAATAAATAAATAAAATTAAAGTTTAAAATCTAGAATATTATTTTATAATCATATTTTGAACAATGGTTTTGTTCTATATTTTAAGAGAAGTCTGAACTCCAATTATGATTTCAATTGAATTTTAGCAGGCAAATTTAAAAGAAAAAGAATGTGGAACTAATTTATTTCTTGCTATGTGGGGGGAAAAAACTGATGGGAGAAGGCAGATGATTTGAGGATTACAGGGTAAGAGGTCAGAAAGAAGTAACTTGCCAAAAAGAGAGAAACGTTCTGTGAGTTCTTAGTTTGCAATCTCCCATTCATCTGTCTTTTGATCTCCAGCAGCCCTTTTTTCTGTATTTGAATCTTTGGTGACAATTGAACAGTCAGGATAATGAAAGTTTGTGCATTGTTTTGTGTTCCTAAAAAATAAGTCATTATTACTTTTTTGTAGCCTGACTGATTGAATGCTAATGTCAAGAATGTCTGTGTTTCACCAGCAAATTATCTTGGATGAGACATGAGCCATTTTAGAGCTCAACATATCTCCAAATCTTGAGGTTGGTGAGTAGTAGGATGGGTTATATACAAAGTCAAGACCTGGAGGGTTAGGCATTGATGAGGGAGAGTAGGCAGTGAATGGTAAAGAACATCAGTAGAAATATGTATGTGTATATATATGTATGTATATATATGTATGTGTGTATATTTACACACATATAAATGTATATATAAAATGAAACAAGGACAATGATAAAACAGACTTTTTAAAAGAGGAAATTACAGAAATTCAATGAACATATTAGACATCATTAAACTTGTAAAACTTTTTTGTGTGTTTGTTTACATAAGAAGTCATCAGGTTTCTGTAACATTAATAGGCAACTTGATTCTTTTCCTTTTGAAACTCCGTATCTTTGTTACAATTGCATTAATTCCTATTTTAAATAAACTGCCAAATGTAAAATGTATTAGAGGAATATTTATGATATAGCTTCCCCCTCCCCAAATATTTACATGATGTTTCTATGTTATTCTATTAGAACCAGCATTCTCCCAGAAATAGAAATTTGCTATGAATTAAGATTTTTATGTCACACAATGGAAACTCCCGCTGGATATTCAGAATCAACAGAGAGATGCTTATGTTTCAAATTTTACTTTATTCTTGTGCCCATGTGAAATTGCAAAGGCATTTAGGGGATTTCAAAGACTGTTAAGTAAGGAAAGTAAAATAATGGTAACTTCTCTAAAGCTGTGAATAAAAAGAACTGCATTATGTGATAGAAAAATCACAAGACATTTTAATTTTAAAACATAACTTTGAAAGTTGGAGAAATTAAAGATTGGGGAATGAAAGGATAGCTTTCCTTTTTCATTATTTAAAATGTGTTAAGAAATGAATCAAAAAGAAAAGCAAGGTTATCATAAACTTCAGAAATAAGAAGGGTGAAATTAAACTGTAGGCAAATACTGCAACTGAATAATAGGAATAAGAAGGCAGGTGTCCACCTCAAAGTCAGTGCTGCTGCTCTACCCCAAACTGCTGAAATTAGAGACTTAGAAGCAGGGCATCACCCAGGGAAGCAATTTAAATGTGACTCATTTAAACTGGATTCAAAATCATCTGAAGCAATAATTATATGTCAGAAGTGTTGTGATCTCTGTTTCACAAAAAAACCAAAGATGTCTTTTAGTAGGAAAGGGGCACTGCTCTTCTTTTCTGGTAATAGTGGTTAGAGAAAGTAAGTTATGCCCACTTTCTCATCTGCTGTCAATTTATGAGATGATCATGTATGGTCAGCATGGTCGGTGAGAGTGCTGAGGCTCTGGGACACGACTTCATTCTTTTATGGGAAGAAGACTGAACCATAGGTGGAGCCTAGCTGCCTCAATGATGTACCTAGCTGATTATAAATCCTTTGTGGAAGGGCCATGATTATTCATCTTTTTCTCTCTCCCTCTTCTGACTCCCTGTTCAATACTGTTTGTTTTTTTACAGAGTAAAATATCTACAGAGTAAATAATTGTTTAATATCTGTTTAATAAATATGAATAAAGCTGGGAGAATCAGAGAGGAAAATCTAGTCTGATCTTGTTTGGCTGAGGAGGAACATGAGTAGTTTGTTGTTGAGTAGCTTTCCCACCATCACATGGTTAGTCCTAGAAGGCTTAGCAAAGAATGTATTTCATTTCTAAAAAGAAACAAAGTGGTAGCTTTGCTTGACATAAATTGGAGACCTTTCACTGTTATGTGGTATGTGCATTAAGTATTCTCATGCATACGGGACCTTTAATAACCAGATAAAGTAGGTGTTGGCATGAAAGGGTTTATATCTAAAGCAAAGAGCCTTCCCCTATTCTAGCATTCATTAGCAATGTTTCTTGAAAAATCTTTTACTAAATGGAAGTATCACTGAATGAATAGTGAGAAACATGAATAAAAGATGTATTTTGCTCAAAAGTTATTTTATTGGAAATCAATTCAGGATGTGAAAACTCCATTAGAGCTTTTATTGTCTTCTTCAACTTGCCTAGACCTAGATTTGACATCCATATGTATTAATTTATATTTTTTTAATTATCAGAACTTAATGAAATTCTTCTGAAATAATATTAGAACTTCTCATTTTGAATGATATTTTCAGGCTTGCTTTTTTTTTTTTTAAATCTCTCTTTATTAAACAAGAAGTGAAATAATCTTTCAAATCATTCTGTCTATGGATGTATATAGTCTTTGCTAACAAAAGTTATTTTTTCTCTATACAGTGTGCCCAAATTGATGTATATAATCCATATTAAATACTAGGTGACTATGAATGAACATGGAAGGGGAGCTATCATTTATACCAACTAAGCATGTATATGTTTACATGTGTGCATACTATGTTCTGTTCTCTGTCCTAGGTTCTTTATATACATAATTCAGTTTACTCTTTATGACAACCTTTATTTTATAGATGAAGAAACTGGGGCTGAAATAAGTTAAATAAGTTGCTTAGGATCACATGTTGAGGGAGTGGCAGAGCCTTTGTTAAAAGTTTTTGTCAATTCCTTGAGCTTCCTGAGTCCATGTTCCTTTTAGTAGGCCAAAAAATGTAGATGTGAACTGAAAAGAAACACACAAGAAAATAAAATTATGATTACTCTGAAAAGCAGGTCCTGATAAGCAAAAAGTAATTCCCATAAAACATCTGACTTTCAACTTTATATGGTCCACAAGAGTTTTTTCATCTTCCTATTTATTTGCCCTCTCCAGTGATCTGAATTATCTTTTTCCTGTCACCATGGGTTCATTAGAGCATCTGACATAGACAAGACAAGAGAATAACAGGATCTAAGGGTAATTAGGTCCTCATCCATGAAAGACAAGTTCAGAGAGAAATAGACCTGATAAAAATGAATATCACACATTATGGGGCAAACTTAGCAGCTGTCACGATAGTAAAGAGGATGGCCAGGTGGAGGTGGTGGGTAGGAAACTTCTATTTATGTGCATATCCACACATACCAAAATTACATTTTTGTTTTTATTGGAAGGACCACTGCAAAAAATGAGATTAGTTGGGCTCTATCAATTTTGTTTCCAGAGCAGATTAGATGGTATAACAAATAGAAAGATAAAGCCCCTTCAAGGTCTACGGCCCCTGTAGTCAGTGACATACTGATTTTTAATATGTTCTCTTAGAAGTAAATTATCATGTTTCAAAAAAAGAAAGAAACTGAATGACAGCCTGTTAGAGTAAAGGCAGAAGGACCCTTTCAGTGAATCCGAAACGTGAAGGATTAAGTTGAACAGAAGATGTAGAGGAAGGTACTCTATAATTCACAAGAGCATCATTGAGCAATCTTGTAAAAGTAGATAGGAAGGGGTGTGGCATAACTGGCGAGGGGTCTCTGTGTCACACTGCCAGTAACAGTCTGCCTGTTGCCTGTTAGGAGACCTTGAGAATGTTGCTTAAAATTTCTGGCTGCAATATCCTCGTCTAAAATGGGGTGAATCATGATTATTATGATAATCAAGCAAGCTAATTGATGTTGAGTCTTAGGACTTAACAAATATTGCCATGCACATACTAAATGCTCAATAAATATTGGCCATCTTTTGTTAAGATCAGGAGGAAATAGTCCAGGGAAAACAGGACTTGTCTTTTCCTGAGAAATTAACAGGCAGGGAAAAGCCTCTCACTAGAGCTGCTGAATTTTCATGGTCCTGGTTTTTTTGCTTGTTTGTTTTTTTGTTTTGTTGTTGTTGTTTTTTCCTTTCCCCTCCAGAGTCTAGCATAGATTGAAAATAAAGAGATCTAAATGGTTGATGGCTCAGTGTATTAATCCTATCAGTCCTTCTGAATATACCCACGTTTGTGGTTTATTTGAAAAAAAGAAAAAAAAAAGTACTGTAATTAACTGAAGATAAATTGCTTTTCAAAATAATATCCGCTTACTGTGATAGTAAAAACAAAATCTGTCATTTGGGGAGTGTTTTTAGTGCTTGGGGGTGGTTATTTAAACACATACGTGTATACACACACACACACACACAACCACACTTACTCCCTTTATAGTGTCCCATAGAGGGGTAATTGGATTCAACTGTAAATGTAAACTCTTCTCAGGGGAGATGCAGATACTTGATCAGACCCAATAAAAGTAAAAATTTGTGTTTCCGTGGTCATTATTTATGGGACTTTTGGCACTATAGAATTAATAAATCACTGTCCAAAGACCCACTTTGTCATTAGTTGCTACCATCCGTAAACACTTCTCTTGGTTGTATGCTGAAGGGGCTAAAAGTCTGGTAAGGAAATAAAAGGACTATTACTTGGGCTTTTGCAGGCAGAAAATAACCTATCTTCGAGTTTAAGAAATTGACATGATTGGTCTTTGCATTTGTCTACTCCAAGACAATAGAAGGATACTCTATGGAAAACTTAGTTTCAGTTGTTCATTTTTCATTGAGTATTGCTTATATTTTGATGTCCATCTTTGGTGTGTGTGAAAATATCCTGTGCATTTGTAATGACAAATATATGTATACGAAGAGAAGGAAAGAAGAGAATCTGAATCGAATTAAAGAACCTGGCCATGTCCATCCCTGCTGCCTCCCAGTTCCAGCCATCACCACCTGTGGCCAGGATTGTTACCGTAATTGGGACATTGGGCCCCTCCTTTTACCTTCCCCCTTAGATTCTATGCTTAATGGAGCTGCCTTGAAAGGTAGATCATGTCACTGCTCACAATCTTCCATCATAACTCAGAGTAAAACTCAAAGACCGTGTCAATTGGGCCTCCGCAACCCCTGACCTCATACTTCTTCCCCCTCATTCCCTCCCTTCAGCCACACTGGCTTTGTTGCTGTTTCTGCAGCCTGAAGTACCATTCCTGCAGATATCCACATGACTTACTCTCTTACATACCTCAGTTTTTATCTAAGCACCACCTTATCAAAACTCCCTCTCTGATCAGTGTGTATAAATACCAAGCCTCTCATCCCCCAGCCTTTACACCTTTATCCAGGGTTCTATTTCTCCATAACAACTGTCACCATAAGTCATAGTCTATATTCACTCATTTATTTGTGTATTGACAGTCCCAGCTAGAGTGTAAATTCCTTGTTAGCAAGGACTGTGTTTTATTCACTATCCTATTCTCAATAATTAGAGGAGTGCTTGGCCAATAATAGGCTAAATATTTTTTTTCAATGAATGGTTGAAGCCTACTTGTTCCTAATCCTAGAAGATATAATGAAGTCAATTACTTCTTTCTGACTTACTTTCTCTTAATGAGATGGAGCTAATTGTATATTTTCCATCATTTAGAAGAGTAATAATGTCTAGACACGTGCAATGCTTAATATTTACATGCTTATATATTATTGTTCCAATAAAGGTTACTGACAGTGAAGGGCTATTTGATAGTATTTACTAAAATTTTGAAATTGCTTGTATTCTGTGACTCAGTATCTACAGTTCTTGGCAACTTCCATAGAAAACACTGGGAGCCATACAGAAAGGATTTTCACTGCAGTATTGTCATGCAATGACTAAAGAAATGATAGAATTACCACATATAGAATACAATGCAGCCGTTTAAAATGAAGGTGGTGTGAATATATATACACACACACAAGCTGAAATAACTAGTAATACCTTTCTGTTTGTATATGTGTATGAATTTTTCTAATATTATTGTTTGCTTGCCTAACCAAATATATTTCTCCTCTCCGCTCTCATTTTCCTCCGTTTTTTTACCTTTTTTTTTTTTTTAAAGATTATTTATTTATTTATTTATTTGAGACAGAGAGAACGAGAGAGAGAGAGAGCACATGAGAGCGGGGAGGGTCAGAGGGAGAAGCAGGTTCCTTGCTGAGCAGGGAGCCCGATGCGGGACTCGATCCCGGGACTCCAGGATCATGACCTGAGCCGAAGGCAGTCGCTTAACCAACTGAGCCACCCAGGCGCCCCCATTTTTTTTACCTTTTTAAAAAAGATTTATTTATTTTAGAGAGAGAACACACATGTGTGCATCCGAGAGAGAGCGAGAGAGAGAGGGAGAGAGAGTTGGGGGAGGGGCAAAGGGGATGGAGAGGAAGAGAGAATTTGAAGCAGACTCGGCGCTGAGCCTGGAGCCCCAAGTGGCTCTATCCGACCACCATGAGATCACGACCTGAGCTAAAACCAAGAGTTGAGCACCTAACCAACTGAGCCACCCAGGCTCCCCCCTCTTTTTTTTTTTTTTTTTTTTATGTCCAAAATCTGACTCTCTTTCTCCTTTGGATCTTGAGAGAAAAAAAATTCTATAAATGATTTTTGCCTTTTCCCCCCTTTTCTTCTTTATGCTACACATAGACAACAAGCAAACAAGAATTCAGAAAGAGAAATTAAACAGAGTAGTCATGTTAAGAAAGAGTTTTTAAGCAAATATCTAGGACAATTTGTTTAGCGGTCATAATCCAAATTAAATGTCACTCTTAGAGATTTCAAGATTGTTTATAAATTTCTAATTTTCCAAGATTTCCTGATTCTGTTCATATAAATATTCATTTATCCAACAGTTATTTATTGAATGCATTCTATGTATCTTGAGGTATTTTAGGTGCTAGGGAAACAAAACAGGAACCCCCCCTCAAAAAAAACCCCTGACCTTTCCTATAGAGGAATGACAACATTGAATATAATGAATAACTAATGTGCATTATGTTATTAGAAGATAATCTGTGCTATGAGAAACGATGTAAGGTAAGTCAGGGGTATACAGGTAGGAGAGAGGTATGGTTACTCTAGCTTCTGCCATCACATGACCTTCAAGAAAAGGGAAAATATTGGAAGAAGTGAGGGAGGAGAGGGGAGCATGCTCTGTTCTTTTGGAAGGTGGACCCCAGAAATTGCAACGTCCTTTCCATTGCTTTTTACTGGCCAGAACCTAGTCACACGGCCACCTGTGGTAGTAAGAATGGCTGGGAAATAGTCTTCAGTGGAGTGCTGTGTCCCCCGCTGAAACTTCTGTCACCAAAGAAGAAAGGGAGACTAGACACTGAGGGGACAATTCTCGGTCTGTGTTGCTGTCAGTAAACACCTCCACAGACAAGGGCAAAGGATAGGGAAGGAAAAGGAATAAACACATGTACTGACAACATACATATTATCTGCACTACTTTGAAGCAGGAGAGTCTAAAGAAAGGGGTAAAAATCCATATTGTTTACTTGTTAACTCCACACCAGAGGTCTGGAAGCATCATTTATAAATGATATGACAGCATCCCTCCCACCTCTTCATCATGTCTTAAGGTAAATCACTCCAATCTGAAATTCTTCCTCCCCTCCATGGAATGTATTGGAGCCTTGTATTCCCAGGAATCTTAATCGAAGGTATAGATTTAAGTTTATGGATCTAAATGGCTTAAACTCTTGTGTTCAATCCCTCTTTAATTCTTCATGGATAATAACGTTTCCCTTCTCCAGAATATTAGCTTGAGAGAGTAAAACACAACACTTCTCCATGCATGGGCCCCAAATATCCACTGTCCCTTCTTTTCCTTTCTCCTCTGCTTGTCCTCTTCTTTTTTTCTTTTTCTCTTTTCTTCACCTCTCTGTCTTCTCTCTCTCTCTTTTTCATTCTTATTTTTTCATGCTGTCAATTTCTTTATTCCTAAAAATACTGGTTTTCATTTTTACAATATTAGATTTTTTTACACAATCAAAACCAATGAAGATATATACACACACATTCATGTATGTCCTTTTAGTATATAGAAACCATACAAGACAACTTATAGTCAGATATATTTAAAGATTAAGTTACTAGGATCTCATTATGGGGTAACATTTAATAAATTGTATGATATGATACATATTTAAATTTTAGCATATTTACTCACAGCTGGATTTCAGTTATTTTAGCTAGCAATTTAGTTATATAATACACTGCAATGGCCATAATCAAACATGTCTGTAATTAAGTTTCTTTTTTAAAATAGTATTTCTTATTTTCTCAAGTATCCAGAAATGTTTTTTTCCTCTTTGTCAACTTGCCAAATTAACTGCATCCATTCTATTAGATACCAAAATGGACTTCTATATATATGATTTCTTACTCCTATTACTCCTGTTCATTTATTATCATCATATTATTAACATAATTATAATCTTCCCAGCACCCCAAGCCCCCCAAGTCCTTTTTCTTGGTTACTTTTCTTCTCTGTGAACTTGTACTTTTCACTGGGCATAAAGGCTGGCATTCCTGGCACCCTTGGAGATTTTGCATGTAAGCGAAGGAATGATCTAGGTTTAAAAATTGTGCTTATAAAAAAAATACTTGTGACTCTGATATATAATTGCTTTCATGTTATGGTTTGATCTGTCATGGAAAGATTAGAAATCATCATTTGAAACATGAGAGCTTTACTGAAAACAGTGCCATCTCTCTCAATTGTTTGCTATCTTTTCCCTAGTGAGATCATACTCTTTGTCTTGCTTGGTCTTGCCTTGTTCAGATCTTTCTCCCTCCCTTTGTCATTCCCTCCCTTGTTCCTTCCTTCCTCCCTTTTCTTTCTCCTTTTGTTCATTCTTATTGTTCTGTTTTTGCCTAATTTCGTTCTAAAGATTAAAGCTGATACACTCTTAGTGAACAAACACAAAATAAAGCAACTCTTTAGGAATAGGTGGATTAAAATCTGTTTGTTAAAATCTGTTTGACTATCTTCTTGTACTATCTTGTTAAATTCCTTGAAGGTACTATGATTTTTTTATTTTACTACTTTCAATTATATCTGCATACATTTGAAAAATAGCATATACACGAGACAGGTTATTTATTTAGTTCAGAGACAGTGCTTCATTTGAAGATTCCTTGTAATAACTCTTTGCTCAAAACTCCCCTCTCTCACCCCCAACATAGAGTTTATGAGTCACAAATTGCAAACCAACCGATAATCTAGGCCAAGGGTCAGGACAGTATATCCAGAGGGCCAAAAACAGCTTGTTTTTGTACAGCGCACAAGATAAAAATACACCTTTATATTTTTAAGTTATTGAAAAAATCAAAAGAATAATATTTTGTGATTTGAAAAGGACATGAAATTCAAATGTCAGTGTTTATAAATCAAGTTTTATGGGAACAGAGCTATGGCCATTTGATAAGCAGTCTATGGCCGCTGTCCCCCTACCACAGCAAAGGTGACTAGTTGCAACACAGAAGCTATGGTCCACAAGCCTAAATACTTACTGTCTGGCACTTAGAGGAAAAAGTGTGCCAATCCTGATCTAGGCTTCATTGTAGGCATAAAAACACATAACATCTGAATAATTGGGAGTTGATGTTTTCTATTGACTATAGAAAATTCACTTTTAGGAAGTTGGAGTTAATTGCAGGATATTTTTTAGTTTTTTTATTTTTTTATTTTTTAAGATATGGAAGATTCATATTAAAGAAAGAAACAAAAGCACTTTTGCATTTGTATAGGACATGAACTTTGGAAGCATTCATAGTGGGTGCATAAGGATGCTTAGCCAGACACCTTCAGCTGGAAGCTACTACTGGGTTCTCTTTTGAAGGGTCTTTGGTACATGCCTGAAGGGCTGAATGATATTCTAGAAAACTATGTTGAGGGTTTCTTCCTTGCCACTGAAGGCTTTGGTTCTCAGAACACACACACTCTCTCTCTCTCTATATTTTTTCATTTTCTTTCTCTTATTTCTCTATTTTCTTTTTTCAAGTTGTTGATATTTTTTTAAATTTGTATCTGTAGATTCTTTACATTGCCAAACATGAACATTTGGTTCTCACTGCCTTGTAGTTCTTTAATGTAAAGATACTGTTTGGGTTGTGAAAGTGATTAGAAATCTGTTCATTGAAAGAACTTAAACTTTTAGCTAAACTAGAAATGTAAAGGTAGAAGCCTGATGGCTGATAATAAATCAAAGTGTATTTTCCTCTTTTTTGTGATATAAGATGTTACTCTCAGATACATACACTGATACAGATTATATATGTTAATCTGAATATATATCTGAATATGTCAAGTGTAATGCAAAGTAAGCTTGCTTAAATAGTCGTGGAAAGGAAAGAGATTATTTTTTATGGAAGCAACAATCAGCTAACAAGAAACTATTGAATACCCAGAGGGAATGAGTGAATCAACTATTTAGTTGGCCAAAATTGCTTCCAGCAAGCAGGCACAGCGACTGATTTTATGAGACTGTAAATTTTTGAAAACTGTTTGCAAAGCCAACAGTTCAGCCAGAAAGATTCAGATAAGCTGGATTTTGTTTAAGGGAAATTTTACTGAATGCAATCCAATATGGGAAGCTGAAATTAATACAGTAAAGTAGTTTCATTTTCCCTGGACCCAATCATGAGACTGCTTTTCACACAAAGAAAATGATAATGTTTATGTGACCCACTGGAGTAAAATTGAGGGCAGGTCAAAACTTAAAGCAGGCTGCTCGCAGCCAGATGCAGCTCTTGCTGCTGCCTGCCCTGCCCAGCTCCCCTGGGAAAAGAGGAGATCAGTATCTACTTGGCACCTGGTTAGGGAGCTTTGGGCTAGGGAAGGGACGTGAAATAGGATTATCTCTGACCAATTCTGTTTATATTGAACCCACCTCTTTCTGAATCTCTATTAATAGATACAGTCTGTATCAGACAACTGAGCAGCAAAAAATGATAGTCTTAGAATATTCTGTAGTTGTTTAACAAGTGTATTTCTCACCCCCCAATTGATATTGAAATCTCTGGGAGAGTGGTGGTTATGTTTTCTCATGTCCTCCAAAGTACATAGCACTTGCTGGGCAAAGAAAAGGGATTTATTTATTTCACTTATTTATTATTTATACTCTACTTCCAAAAAAGATTTGAACTGGCTTATAATAATAGACGTAATAGGACCATTAAAGTAATGATTTTTAAAAAACAAAAACAAGACCCATAATGAATATTGAAATGCGTACATCATAAGGCCTAGGGCATTTCACCTCGGGATTTAGCTCTGAGTTTTCTAGTAAAAGGGCTCAGGAGAGCAAGCATTGTCAGTATGTGCTGGCTGTAACTCATGGGCAGAATAGTCAGCAGGGCCCCTGGGGTCTCTGAATCCTGTGCAGTGGGCTGAGTCTAGCTGGACACTCATGGGCTTTGCTCCTGGCAAGGGACCTGCCTCATTACTGCTCTCTCTCTTTATGCGATGAACATGGCAGCATCGTGGATGGAGAAAAATCAGTTTGCCAGTAGCTAGCACCTGACAGCCTTTTGGGCATTTGAATTTCTGAGGGGAGGGGAAGCTTCAGGTCCAGCTAGCTCACTGCTTCCAAGTCATTGATCCTTCTGTCTCTCTGTAGGCCAGAATTAAACAAGGAAGTGTAAAGAATTAAATTATATAGTCCATATCACACTAAAAATGAAAATATGAGCTTTTACCAGGAAAAAATGAGTTGTCCTTAATACTGAATGCAAGTCTTTTTTTTTACAAGTGGAAATACAATGCATACCTTCTAAGGTGATAACATGGTCTTATAGTCACAGTGTAGGTAGAATCAATTAAAATGCCCTTTTAACATAGATTCCCCAAAGAATATTTTATAGCATAATGGGCAAGAACTTGAGTTCTATTTAAGATATAGAATTGCTCTTCATGAGATTAAGGTCAACATTTAAAATTACAGTCCTGTAAGAAATTGCCATGAAGAAGTGAAGCAAAGTAATCAAGGGATGTAGCTTTCTGGTCTGTGACTTCTTATATACTAGAACCTGGAGGACCTTAGAAATAGCACATCCTTGGAACGCCTGGGTGGCTCAGTCAGTAAGCATCTGCCTTTGGCTCAGGTCATGATCCCAGAGTCCTGGATCCAGTCCCACATCTGGCTCCTTGCTCAGTGGGGAGACTGCTTCTCTGCCTGCCGCTCCCCCTGCTTGTGCTCTCTCTCTCTGACAAATAAATAAAATCTTTTAAAAAATTGCTCATCCTTGAGATTACTCATTTCAAATGCTGATTGTGGTTTCCAAAGGAATTAGGCTCTAGACTAATTCAGTGAGCTTTTGTTTTCTAGGGGCGCCTGGGTGGCTCAGTTGGGTAAGTGTCCGACCCTTTTTTTTTTTTAAGATTTTATTTATTTATTTGAGAGAGAAGAGAGAGAGAGAGCGAGAGCTCGCAAGAGCACTGGGAGAAGCAGAGGGATAGGGAGAGAGAATCTGAAGCTGACTCCACACTGAGCCCAGAGCCGGAAATGGGGCTCAATGTCATGATCACGAGATCACTTGAGCCCAAACCAAGAATCAGATGCTTAACCAGCTGAGCCATCCAGGTGCCCCATGGGCCAGACTCTTGATTTCCACTCAGGTCATGATCTCATGGTCGTGAGATTGAACCCTGCTTTGGGCTCTGTGCTGAGTGTGGAGCCTGCTTGGGATTCTCTCTCTCCTCCTTTTGCCCCTTACCCCTGTGCTCTCTCTCTTAAAAAAAAAAAAGATTCCCTCTCTCCCTCTCTATTTGCCCCTCCTTCCCCCCCCCTGTTTATGCATGCACGTACATGCTCTCTCAAAAAAAAAAAAAGCCAGATAGTAAATATTTTAGGCTTTGTGGACCATATGCCCCTGTTGCAACTCTTGAGCTTTGCCATTTTAGCAGAAGGAAGGTGTCGTGAGACAACAGAGGACTCTGCTGTGCATATATTATTTGTTTGGCTTTGATGGTAAACTTAGGAGATATATATGATGATACACCATTTTATATATGAGGAAATGGAGCACCAGAAAGCTCCAGAGCAATACAAGAATTTAAACACTCCAATGGAACTCACTACAGCTGGATCTGATTTAATTTTGTTTCCTTTGGTGAATATCTTCCCACATTCATTATGAGATTAAGAATTGTACCCTTCGGGCGCCTGGGTGGCTCAGTTGGTTAAGCGACTGCCTTCGGCTCAGGTCATGATCCTGGAGTCCCTGGATCGAGTCCTGCATCGGGCTCCCTGCTCGGCAGGGAGTCTGCTTCTCCCTCTGACCCTCCCCCCTCTCATGCTCTCTGTCTCTCATTCTTTCTGTCTCAAATAAATAAATAAAATCTTAAAAAAAAAAAAAAAGAAAGAATTGTACCCTTCATTCTTATAGGGGTCTGGCCAAGGATAGTCTTCTCATAGAAAACACTGTGTTCTCTCAAGACAAACTAATTGCTTGACTTCTTTTTAGATAGATTACTTAAAATTTACCTAACATATTTGAGATTATAAAGGTCTTTCTTGTTAGTAGCTCACTGGATTTCACTTACGAGTTTAAAGGCCTTTATCAGCTTAATTCCGTTAAGTGTTTCTGCCTCTGCAGAGTGAGTTTTGTATGTTTCACCTTCCCATCCCTGTTCCTGTCCTGCCTGGCATGCTAGTGTACTCATTCATCAAAGAAATATGTTTACAGTGTAATGGCAGATCATCTGTGAACTTTCAACCTGTGATCATCACATACCACCCCCCACTTCCCACCTGCCCCAGCCTGTCCTGGCCACAGCAGTCTCCAGAACACTCTCTGGCAGCTCTCTCCGGATTGTTTCCATGATCAGCCCTGCTAACTACTTCCTACTCTCTAGTTTAGCAGGCTCTTTCTCTTCCTCTGTAGAGTCACAAACAGGTTTGGGCAGGAGTTTATGCATCTGCGTCCCACCACAGTAACTTCCTCATTGTAACGAATATGAGCCATAAAATAATTGCCAAAGCAAAGCCTATCAATTCATGAGCATAAGGAAAATAAAATGTTTTTCCAACACACCCAAAGGCTAGGACAAGAACTCAGCATGCAGCAGTAATAACAAAAGCAGACCTTCTGCCATGAAGAGCATTGCATCTTCAGAACCAACATTCAGCTCTCTAATGGAAACGTCGTCTTACCATAGCTGTGTGGATGAGGTCTTAGAAATAGAGAGAAAATCCTCAACTACTTGATCTGTAAAATAAGATATTGGCTTATGATCTCTAAGGTTATTCTAATATTCCATTACTCAAAAATTATACTCCATATCCTTAAATATTAGAAATATGGTTAATGGAGACACCAATAAAATGTATTTTAATTAGATATGTTGTTATAAATGCACAATATGCTTGCATTTGATTTTGTTTTTTACCTGATTGGATTATATGACCTTAGAAATTAAAAAAAAAAAATTCTCCTGAAATTGGCTAAGAAATTGGAGGTGATAGAACATCTCTAGCTTTGTAAAGTCTGTGATCTAATTTGAGAGATTTGGCCATTTCTACTATCCTTAATTGAGTTGAATTCACTAGCACTGTCTACAATTTGTTTTGTAGCAGTGTACAACTTATTTTATTTTTGTTCTTTGTTTTAGTATTATTATTAACTCATGGATTTAAGCATATTGGCTTTGTTTCAATTTATTACAGTTGTTATCCTTATAAAATTACCCCATCTATGGCCAGTGCAAGCCTCTTTAAGTTGGTTCCAAATAGTGTTTGGTAATCACCTTGCTATCTGGTACGATAGGATGTTTCAGGTTTATCTGGTATATACCATGTCATGAACTTGGAATCAGCCATAACTTCAAGGAGCCCTTGTTACTTTCAGTGGGAAATAGTATTTTCTTTTTTTTTTTTTTTTTTTAAAGATTTTATTTATTTATTTGAGAGAGAGAGAATGAGAGAGAGAGCACATGAGAGGGAGGAGGGTCAAAGGGAGAAGCAGACTCCCTGCCGAGCAGGGAGCCCGATGTGGGACTCGATCCAGGGACTCCAGGATCATGACCTGAGCCGAAGGCAGTCACTTAACCAACTGAGCCACCCAGGCGCCCGGGAAATAGTATTTTCAAGACAATCTGAGCATTTTGCCACTGAATCATAATTTCTAGGTCTTTTTAATGTACAGAACTAACCTATGTCTTTAAAAAATGTCTTAAGAAAAAAATATCTCATGAAGATGAGCTTCCAATCAAAAATTAGATAAAAAGAGGGTTTTTAAATTTTTATTTATTTATTTTTATTTTTTAAAAGATTTTATTTATTTGAGAAAGAGAAGAGAGCATGAGCAGGTGGAGGGGCAGAAGGAGGGGGAGAAGCAGGGAGCCTGCTTTGGACTCAATCCCAGGACCCTGGGCTCATGACCTGAGCTGAAGGCAGATGCTTAACTGACTGAGCCACCCAGGCATCCTAAAATCTTAGACTTTAAATGCACCTGTCCTAGGACTGTGTTTTATTATATTTTTGTTGAAAATACATGTATGTTCATTCACTGCATTTCTTAATTTGTGTTAGTATTCAACACTATTCACTTCCAAATAACCAGTTAAACTCTTCTTGAAGACATTATTATCAGCCATTTGATATAATTCTATGGACTTTGTCTATTTTATTTACTCTTGTATCTTAAATGCTTGGAATTGCAGCTGACACATAGTAGATATTCAATAAATTGATAACCATTTTTCACTTGTTTGCAGGTGTCCACATCTCTGAAACAAAATTTCCAAGTTCCTAAAGGCAATGGTCATGTTTTATATTGCTCAGGCACCTAGACCAGTGTCTTTTTTTTTTTTTAATTTTTATTTTTAAGAGTTTTTTTTTTTTTAATCTCTATCACCTTACATCTGTATTTACTTTCTCCTACCACAAAATGCTTATTTCCAGTGACACTGGGAATGGTAGAATTAGAATATCACAAAACTATTCACTAGTTTCATCCTAATCTACACAACCACAAACTTACATGTACACACAGAAACACAACAGATTAAGGGTGGTAATACCAAGACCATTGCAAATTATATGATTTTTGGTTGGGTTTCTGAGATGAGAAATTTTTTTGCAAGTGATTGAGGATTTAGTTGGGAAAAAGGCAAGAGAATAAGGAAAACAGAACAGTGCTGGAGAAGGAACCACAGGAAGTCATCCTGATTCTATGGAGTACTTTGAAGCATGAGTTGCACTACAGAGGTCATCTCATCCAGATGGAGACAAAGGAGCTAAGCTATTATACCACAGTCATTGGCTGTAGACCAACTCTAATGGGTATGTGTGCATAAATTCCAGCGCATTTCTAGGCAAGGTGCCTCCCATCAGCCTAGGGCAATCCTCTGCAGAAAGCCAAAGGCGTGAACCATTAAAAGCCAATACTCAGACCAAATGGGAGATGGGTACACTGCCTACTAAATGAGATCTCAGGGCATGCTAACAGTATCTGTAGAGTGTACCACTTGCACCACTGAAATCTACTTCCTTCTCCCATTAAGTTTTCTCTGTTCACTGACAGCTTCTCTGTGTTTTTGGTTAGCTCCAGTTTTGGGGGAACTTTACAAGAGGAAAGTTAGTATGATAAAGCACTGTCCACTTGGTTCACAACCTTGAGAGTTCCCTGGGTAAAATTGGAAACTGGCCCCCATACACAGAGGACGAAGACTGAAGAAAGAGGTGACCACTCTCAATTGATAAGTGGCAGTTTTAATAAGCAAGGGAACTTAACATATGAGGCTTATCTTGGGCAGCCACAAGATGATTAGATCGCTGCTCCTGCCTGCCAGAATCTTAAGATTTTATATAGAGCCTTAATGGAGTTTAGTCACGTATACAGTACACATGGTCTCAACAACATATTGCTCTCTCAAGATAGTGTCCTTGAAGTGGATCCTGTGTGAGAACAGTGGGCAAAACATACATTCCAAGGAGCCTCCATTTGCCCAGGTCCAACTCAAGGGTCAACCAGCAGTCATGTCCTCTTGATAACCTCCTCCAATACCACTGCTACACTTACTTCCAAGGAAATTGTTGATGTTCTCATATTTTCCCTCTACCACTTATTCTACATTCCCATCATTCTCATCCAGCACTTCTGATGGTGTAGGTGGCTTGCCTGGTAGGATAACCCAGACCCTAGTGCCTGAGCCTCTGCTTATTATGCCCTTATCAGCCTGTGGTTAATAAACTTATCCATTTATAATTAATACGGAGCCTGCAAATATAAAGAGATGCCCAGTAAATCAGTTGAGTGCCAAAATATTCTCTGCACCCCCACCCCTTAATCCAGTAGTAATGCAGTATCTCCTTATGATCACAGTCATTTAACCTTGCCAGTATGGAATCAGTATTTGACAGGTGGTCTCTTGGAACGAGGAATCCAATGTGGCCAGGCAATAATTGGAACCCTAGACTTACAGAACCCAAAACTGTGGAGATGGGAAACACAAGATCGTCAAGTGGGTCCCCATGATAGATAGTGAGCATAGTCATTCTATTTCCTCCACCTTGATTCTTAGACTTAAGTATTCTAATTGTTGCAGACATGATGCCACATAATGGCCTTTAATTTAAGATGACCTTCATCTTGAAGGATTGTATTCTATTCTCACAGGGTATCATCTATAAGCTGGTGCCTCTGATATGCTTCCAAAAAATCATTCCACTGGTCTATCAGGCAAGTAACTTCTGGACAGTGTAGTATGTGGTCGGCCATAGTGGAACCCATAGTTGTGCACAGCTGCCCATCTTTGGATGGAAAACAGGTTTCTTGGCCCAGGGACTTATTTTGTAGGATCCCATGTCAGTAGCTCAAGACACTGTGTGAGTCTTCAAATAGCTGAGAAACTGTGGGAAGGGAAGGCAAAACCATACCTAGAGCACCTATCAATCTTGGCCAGAATGAATTTTGTATTTCTAGGGAGAAAGGAGTTGAATTTATCAAGTTGCCATCAAGTGGCTGAGATTAACTGTGATTTCTTTAAGGGATGATACCATATCAGGGGCTTCAGCATTAGTTTTTTTTGGGGGGATAAAGTTGGATATTCTGTAGCAGCCATAGCTAGATCAGACTTGGTGAGACAAATAAAACTTAGAAACTGGATTTTTAATTTTACTCAAATTTAATTAATTTAAATTTAGTACTTATTTATTATTAATTTAAGAATATAGTAAATATAGTAGTTTGGAGTAGGCGCTGGTATTAGTGAAAGGAGCAAGGTAGATAAAGGTATGTTAGTATGTCTGCTATCATGAAATAGGATGATAAACCATAATATTAAAACAAAAGTTTTCCTTTAAAAGGAAGGAGAAATTAGTTTGGAAGGGATAAGGGATATAAGTGATACGTTTTTGAATACACTTTGTTTTATGTTTGACTTTGTAAATATATAAATGTTTAAAATAATAGTTAAAATTGAATTTTAGAAAGTAATTCTTAAAAATTGGAATGCAACATAAGACAAATGAACATAAATGTGCATCCAGGTTATGCAATAACCATAAAGATAGAAACTATTCCAAATAACTATAAATCACAGTAATTTGATTGTATAATTATGTTTTCAGTAATCACATCTTTGCTGGTTTCATTGTAATGCTATTCTTAAACTATTTGTGTGTGATGTAAGATAAAGCAGCCTTGGGAAGACTTAGACTCAGACTGTTTGGCTGGAATAAAGAAAGAAAGACATGCGTATAAGGTTGCTGAGGATAAGCCAAAACATGTATTCTGGAATTTGAATGAGAAGTATCAGTATGATCTTCATGATGATTTTTGTCTTTAAAAAGATTACATATATGTAATTTTATATATCTTACATATATTATAGTATACTTACATATAATATATAATGTATGATAATATAAATTTATAATATATGCTTATATATTAATAATATGTAATATATATGTATAATTATGTATGTATGTATATGTGTCCTCCCTGGAGAAATGTCTGCTTTTAAGTCTGGGGGTAGTAATAAGCAAGATGTGTCCAGAATATCTTATGCTAGAAAGCAAAGATGCTATTAAAGACTACCAGAATTCTGTCAAAAGGGTACAATAGCCAACTTGAACAGTTTCCACTCACCAAAATTGAGACAATAAGGATAATAACTAGAACAGCTTGAAATACATTAAATATATCTAAACTCATGAATGTACAATGATACTTAAGACATCTCTTTGATCATCACTGGAAATACTAGGGAAACTTTTTTTTTTTTTAAGTTTTTATTTAAATTCCAGTTAGTTAACATACAGTGTAATATTAGTCTCAGGTGTACAATATAGTGATTCAACACTTCCATACATCAGCTGGTGCTCATCACAACAAGTGCACTCCTTAATCCCCATCATCTATTTCACCCATCCCCCCATCCACTGCCCTTCTTGTAACCATCAGTTTGTTCTTTATAGTTAAGAATCTGTTTCTTGGTTTGCCTGTCTCTCTTTTTTTTCCCTTTGCTTACTTGTTTTGTTTCTAAATTCCATATGAGTGAAATCATGTCTGTCTTTCTCTGACTGACTTACTTCACTTAGCATAATACTCTCTAGCTCCATCCAGGTTTTTGCAAGTGGCAAGATTTCATTCTGTTTCATGGCTAAGTATTATTCCATTGTGTGTGTGTGTGTATGTATATATATACTAAATATGTGTGTGTGTATATATGTATGTATATATACCAAATATATATATATATATATATACACCATATATATATATATCAACTTTTCTTTTTTTTTTATTAGTTGATGGACACTTGGGCTATTTACATAATTTGGCTATTGTAGATAATGCTGCCATAAACATCAGGGTGCATGGATCTCTTTGAATTAGTATTTTTGTATTCTTTGGGTAAATACCTAGTAGTGCAATTGCTGGATCACAGGGTAGCTTTTTATTTTTAACTTTTTGAGGGGCCTCCATACGTTTTCCAGAGTGAGTGAACCAGTTTGCATTCCCACCAACAGTGCAAGAGGGTCCTCCTTTCTCCACATCCTCACCAACACCTGTTGTTTCTTGTATTGTTGATTTTAGCCATTCTGACGGGTGTGAGGTGATATCTCATTGTAGTTTTGATTTGCATTTCCCTGATGACCAGTGATGTTGAGCATCTTTTCATGTGTCTGTTGGACATCTGGATGTCTTCTTTGGAAAAATGTCTGTTCATGTCTTCTGCCCATTTTTAATAGATTATTCATTTTTGGTGTTGAGTTTTATACGTTTTTTATATATTTTGGATACTAACCCTTTATCAGATATGTCCTTTGCAAATATCTTCTCCCATTCAGTAAATTGCCTTTTAGTTTTGTTGATTGTTTCCTTTGCTCTGCAGAAGCTTTTTATTTTGATGTAGTCCCAGTAGTTTATTTTTGCTTTTGTTTCCCTTGCCTCATGCAACATATCTAGAAAGAAGTTGCTATAGTCGATGTCAAAGAAGTTATTTTGCTTGTGCTGTCCTCTAGGATTTTTTATGGTTTTAGGTCTCACATTTAAGTCATTAATCCACTTTGAGTTTATTTTTGTGTATGGTGTAAGGAAGTGGTCCTGTTTCATTCTTTTGCATATAACTGTCCAGTTTTCCCAGCACCATTTGTTGAAGAGGCATTCTTTTTCCCATTGGATATTCTTGCTTGCTTTGTCGAAAATTAATTGACCGTATAGTTGTGGGTTCATTTCTGTTTTTTTTCTAATCTGTCCTATTGTTCTATGTGTCTGTCTTTTTGCTAGTACCGTACTGTTTTGATTATCACAGCTTTGTAATATAACTAGAAGCCTGGAATTGTGATGCCTCCAGCTTTACTTTCCATTTTCAAGGTTGCTTTGGCTATTCAGGGTCTTTCATGGTTTCATACAAATTTAAGGATTATTTGTTTTTTAGCTCTATAGAAAATGCTGTTGGTATTTTGATAGGGATTGCATTGAATGTGTAGATTGCTTTGGGTAGTATAAATATTTTGACAATATTTGTTCTTCCAATCCATGAGCATGGAATGTCTTTCCATTTCTTTGTGTCATCTTCAGTTTCCTTCATCAGTGTTTCATAGTTTTCAGAGTACAGGTCTTTTACCTCTTTGGTTAGGTTTATTCCTAGTTATCTTACTATTTTTGGTGCAGTTGTAAATGGGACTGTTTCCTTAATTTCTCTTTCTATTGCTTCATTATTGCTATACAGAAATGCAGCAGATTTCTGTAATTTGATTTTGTATCCTGTGACTTTACTGAGTTCTTTTATCAGTTTTAGGAGTTTTTTGGTGGAGTCTTTTAGATTTTCTGTATATAGTATCATGTCGTCTGTGAATAGTGAAATTTTTATTTCTTCTTTGATAATTTGATGCATTTCATTTCTTTTTGTTGTCTGATTGCTGAGGCTAATACTTCCAGTACTATGTTGAATAAAAGTGGTGACAGTGGACATCCCTGTCTTGTTGCTGACCATAGAGGAAAAGCTCTCAGTTTTTTTCCCATTTAGGATGATTATTCATTGTGGGTTTTTTGTATATTGCCCTTATTATGTTGAGGTATGTTTCCTCTGGACCTACTTTGTTGAGGTTTTTAATCATTAATGGGTGTTGTATTTTGTCAAATGCTTTTTCTGCACCTATTGAAATGATTATATGGTTTTTACCCTTTCTTTTATTAATGAGATGTATTATGTTAATTGATTTGCAAATATTGAACCACTCTTGCAACCCAGGAATAAATTCCATTTGATCGTGGTGAATGATTTTTTTAATGTATTGTTGGATTTAGTTTGCTAGTATTTTATTGAGAATTTTTGCATCTGTATTCATGGGGGATATATTTTACTTAGAAAATGGATAAATATAAGGAAATAAGTATTTATCTAACTTTTGCTAATAGAACTATTACCTTGGTGTAGTTGATGAGAGGAAATTACTATTTATAAAAATAGTCCAATAAATAAGTAGAGAATGATAAAGTTAACAAATCCTCCTTTTCCTGCCTTAAGGAACTGATTGATCCAAGCCATGTTCATCAATGGCTGCTAACATTACAAAAAAAGAACCAGACAGTAAATCAATAAACATCTACTTATAATATCACCTATGAAGGTGTTTGTACCCCCCACCCCTGAAAAGGTAACCTGAAATATTTAAGCACTTAGCTCTGTTAAATTAGAGTAAAGAGGAGAACCATGGGAACATGTGAAATGATACAACAGGGAATGAAATCAGGAAAATGCACTGTGGGGAACTTATAGACTACATATAAATTGTTGCAAGGAAATAATTGCAAGGAAAAAAATGCAACATGAGATAGAGGTAGGAACCTATACATTAATATAAGTGAAATATTAACCAATTCAATGTATGGGCCTGGTTTTGATCTTAATTCAAATATACAAAATATTAAAAATCATAGCACAGTTTGGAAAATGTGAACATAGGCTAATTGATAATAGGGAAGTGTGTGTGTGTGCGCACATTTAATACAAATATCACCAGTTTTTTATTTGATGACACATTCGAATGTGTGTCATCTAGAGATATATACTGAAATATTTATTTGAAATTGTATGATGAGGTAGAGATGATACAAGAATAGTTATGAGCTGATAATTGCAACCTGAGTGAGCGGTACATGTGGTTTGCTTCATTACTCCTTTTTTATATGTTTAAAATTTTCCATAACAAGTTACAAGGACAGAACAGGTATAATGACTTTAAAAATAAATGATCTTATTTTATCTTTTGGCTTCTGTTTTAAAATACAATTAGTAGAATAAAGGTGGATAGAGAAATGATAAGGATTTTTGTGTTTGCTTTCAGCTTTCCCTTCTATAAGCTGCAGATCTCCCATTCATTTTGTTTTACACACTTAATAAGGACTTGACCTTATTTTCTTCACTTTAAAGTGCTCTCTGTGGCATTACATGTCTTCAGGAAATCACAGTTAAGTGGTTTCACTTCACATATCATCTGACCTCCCAAGAGAAAAATAAAGACCTGGCCGACTTCTTAGATAAAATATATTTTGAGGAAGTGGGCATAAAACCCATCTTTTCCTTTACTGTTCTCTTTTCTCTTTATTATTATATAAATTTCACCTTCTCCCTATATCATATTCTACTGTCTTGCCTTTTTCTTAATCATTTATTTTCACCAAGATTCCTAAACAACAAGAAATGCCTTATTTTTAACAAAGTGAACAAGTTCGCTTTGGGTTGATGATTTGTGGCTTTATTGAATTACTCCATCAACGTATATTGTTCAAAGCACTGAGGGGATCCCAGAAAGTATATTACATATTTCCAGATATCAATAAATCTATAGTTTAATTGAAGGAGATAACTAATATGTTCACATACACAAAGAAAAGAAAAAGCAAACAGTTTATGGACTAGTAGTGACTTTTAAACACAGCATGATGATGAAAATGGAGAAAACTGTACAAAATAGTGTATTCAGAGATGACTTGGGAGTTGAGCTGAATCCTTTTAAATGGATAGAATTTATATAGTTGGAATGAGAAAAGTAAGGGAGAAGAATGTGAGCAAAGATACTTGGGTTGAAATGAACATGTGAGAAGTGGTTAAAACTTGCTTAAGGATGTAAGTTGAAAACAGAGAGAAATTGGGCTGTAAGATTGTAGAGATCAGATTATGCTGGATCAGGTAAAGCAGATATGAAGATATAAGCGTAGTGATATGTAGAAGGCAGGCATGCCAGATTTGAATGTGATCCATTCCTCTGTAGATAGAGTTGGGTTGTTTTCACAGTTTAGCTATTGTGCATAATGCTGCCATAAACCTGAGAACACAGATATTCCTTTGAGATCCTGATTTCCATTCTTTTGATACCCGGAAGTAGGTTTTTTGGATCATAAGCTAGTTCTGTTTTTAACTTTTGAGGAAAATTCATACTGGTTTCTGTAGTGGCTGCATCATTTTACATTTCCACAAATAGCCACACAAGGATTCCAGTTTCTCCACATCTTTGCCAACTCTTGTTATCTTTTGCTTTTTGATTATAGCCATTCTGACAGGTATGAGGTGATATTTTATTGTAGTTTTGATTTGTATTTCCCTGGTGATAAGTGATGTTGAATATCTTTTCATATACTTTGCCATTTATGTATCTTTCTTGGAGAAATGTCCATTTAAGTCCTATGCTTATTTTTCAATCCAGTTATTTGTCTTTCTGCTATGGAGTTGTAGGAGTTTCTTATATATTTTGGAATCCATTATCCAGTTTATGATTTGCAAATATTTTCTTCCATTTTGTAAGTTGCCTTTTCACTCTGTTTCCTTTGCTGTACAGAGCCTTTTAATTTAATGTCATCCCACTTGTCTATTGCTTTTGTTGCCTGTGCTTTTGGTGTCATAGCCATGAAAGCATTGCCAAGACCAATGTCATGAAGCTTTCTCCCTATGTTTTCTTTGAAGAGTTTTACAGTTTCTGTTTCTTTTAAATTCAAGAATAATTGACATATACAGTATTGTATTCGTTTCAGGTGTGCCACACAGCGATTCGATGTTTGTGTACATTATGAAATGTTTACCACGATGTCTACTTACCAACGGTCACCATACAAAGTTGTGACAATATTATTGACTATATTTCTTCTGCTCTACATTATATCTCCATATCTTATTTATTTTATAAAGTAAAAGATTGTACTTCTTAATTCCCTTCACCTATTATGTCCATCTCCCTATCCCTCTCCCCTCTGGAAGCCATCAGTTTGTTCTCTGTATCTATGAGTCTTTCTCTGTTTTGTTTGTTCATTTGGATTTCTTTTTTTAAGATTTATTTATTTATTTTTTGAGAGAAAAAGAGTGGGGATAAGAGCAGAGGGAGAGGGAGAAAGAATCTCAAGTAGCCTCTGTGGCGCAGAGGTCCAATGCAGGGCTTGATCTCATAACCCTGTGATCAAGACCTGAGCTGAAACCAAGTCAGATGCTTAACCAGCTGCAGCACCCAGGTCCCTCTCATTTGTTTGTTTTTTAGATTCCACATATAAGTGAAATCATATGGTGTTTGTCTTTCTCTTTCTGACTTATTTCATTTAGCATAATACCCTTTAAGTGCATCAATGTTGTCACATATAGCAAGATTTAATTCTTTTTTTATGGCTAATATTTTATTGTGTGTATATATCACATCTTTATCCACTCATCTGTTGATGGACACTTAGATTGCTTCCATATCTTGGCTATTGTAAAAATGCTGCAGAGGACATAGGGATGCCATATGTCTTTTTGAATTAGTGTTTTCACTTTTTTGGATAAATACCTAGAAGTAGAATTGTTGGATCATATAGTAGTTCTATTTTTTTTAAGTTATTATGTTATGTTAATCACCATACCTTACATCATTAGTTTTTGATGTAGTGTTCCGTGATTCATTATTTGCGTATAACACCCAGTGCTCCATGCAGTACATGCCCTCCTTAATACCCATCACCAGGCTAACCCATCCCCCCCACGCCCCTCCCCTCTAGAACCCTCAGTTTGTTTCTCAGAGTTCATAGTCTTTCATGGTTCGTCTCCCCCTCCGATTTCCCCCCCTTTATTCTTCCCCTCCTGCTATCTTCTTCTTCTTCTTCTTCTTTTTTTTTTTTTTAACATATAATGTATTATTTGTTTCAGAGGTACAGGTCTGTGATTCAACAGTCTTGCACAATTCACAGCGCTCACCATAGCACATACCCTCCCCAATGTCTATCACCCAGGCACCCAATCCCTCCCACCCCCACCACTCCAGCAACCCTCAGTTTGTTTCCTGAGATTAAGAATTCCTTGTATCAGTGAGGTCATATGATACATGTCTTTCTCTGATTGACTTATTTTGCTCAGCATATACCCTCCAGTTCCATCCACATCATTGCAAATGGCAAGATCTCATTCCTTTTGATGGCTGCATAATATTCCATTGTATCTATATACCACATCTTCTTTATCCATTCATCTGTTGATGGACATCTAAGCTCTTTGCATAGTTTGGCTATTGTGGACATCGCTGCTATGAACATTGGAGTGCATATGCCCTTTCGGATCCCTACATTTGCATCTTTGGGGTAAATACCCAGTAGTGCAATTGCTGGATCGTATGGTAGCTCACTTTTCAACTTTTTGAGGAACCTCCATACGGTTTTCCAGAGTGGCTGCACCAGCTTGCATTCCCACCAACAGTGTAGGAGGGTTCCCCTTTCTCTGCATCCCTGCCAACATCTGTTGTTTCCTGACTTGTTCATTTTAGCCATTCTGACTGGTGTGAGGTGATATCTCATTGAGGTTTTGATTTGGATTTCCCTGATGCCAGAGTGATGCTGAGCACTTTTTCATGTGTCTGTTAGCCATTTGGATGTCCTCTTTGGAAAAATGTCTGTTCATGTCTTCTGCCCATTTCTTGATTGGATTCTTTGTTCTTTGGGTGTTGAGGTTAAGAAGTTCTTTATAGATTTTGGATACTAGCCCTTTATCTGATATGTCATTTGCAAATATCTTCTCCCATTCTGTTGGTTGTCTTTTGGTTTTGTTGACTGTTTCTTTCGCTGTGCAAAAGCTTTTTATCTTGATAAAGTCCCAATAGTTCATTTTTGCCCTTGCTTCCCTTGCCTTTGGCGATGTTTCTAGGAGGAAGTTGCTGTGGCTGAGGTCGAAGAGGTTGCTGCCTGTGTTCTCCTGTAGGATTTTGATGGACTCCTGTCTCACATTGAGGTCTTTCAACCATTTGGAGTCTATTTTTGTGTGTGGTGTAAGGAAATGGTCCAGTTTCATTCTTCTGCATGTGGCTGTCCAATTTTCCCAACACCATTTGTTGAAGAGATTGTCTTTTTTCCACTGGACATTCTTTCCTGCTTTGTCAAAGATTAGTTGACCATAGAGTGGAGGGTCCATTTCTGGGCTCTCTATTCTGTTCCATTGATCTATGTGTCTGTTTTTGTGCCAGTACCATACTGTCTTGATGATGACAGCTTTGTAATAGAGCTGGAAGTCCGGAATTGTGATGCCGCCAGGTTTGCTTTTCTTTTTCAACGTTCCTCTGGCTATTCGGGGTCTTTTCTGGTTCCATACAAATTTTAGGATGATTTGTTCCATTTCTTTGAAAAAAGTGCATGGTATTTTGATGGGGATTGCTTTGAATGTGTAGATTGCTCTAGGTAGCATTGACATCTTCACAATATTTGTTCTTCCAATCCATGAGCATGGAACGTTTTTCCATTTCTTTGTGTCTTCCTCAATTTCTTTCATGAGTGTTTTATAGTTTTCTGAGTACAGATTCTTTGCCTCTTTGGTTAGATTTATTCCTAGGTATCTTATGGTTTTGGGTGCAATTGTAAATGGGATCGACTCCTTAGTTTCTCTTTCTTCTGTCTTGTTGTTGGTGTATAGGAATGCCACTGATTTCTGTGCATTGATTTTCTATCCTGCCACTTTACTGAATTCCTGTATGAGTTCTAGCAGTTTTGGGGTGGAGTCTTTGGGGTTTTCCATATAAAGTATCGTATCATCTGCAAAGAGTGAGAGTTTGACTTCTTCTTTGCTGATTTGGATGCCTTTGATTTCTTTTTGTTGTCTGATTGCTGTGGCTAGGACTTCTAGTACTATGTTGAATAGCAGTGGTGATAGTGGACATCCCTGCCATGTTCCTGACCTTTTTTTTTTTTTTAATTTGAGGAAACTCCATACTGTTTTTTCATAGTGGCTGCACCAGCTTACATTCCCATAAGCAATGCACAATTTTCTCCACATCCTGGCCAGCACTTGATATTTCTTGTGTTTTTGATACTAGCCATTCTGATAGGTATGAGGTGATATCTCACTATGGTTTTGTTTTGTTTCCCTGATGATCAGTGATGTTGAGTATCTTTCCATGCCTGTTGGCATCTTTATGTCTTCTTTGGAAAAATGCCAGTTCAAATCCTTTGCCCATTTTTTAAATCAGATTGGGTTTTTGAAATTTCTTTTTATATTGAGTTGTATGAGTTCCTTATATATTTTGGATGCTAACCCCTTACTGAATGTATCATTTGCGAATATCTTTTCTCATTCAGTAGGTTACCTTTTCATTTTGTTGATCGTTTCTCTCATTGTGCAAAAGCTTTTTAGTTTGATGTGGTCCCATTTGTTTATTTTTGCTTGTGTTGGCCTTACCTAAGGAGACAGATCCAAAAAAATATTGCTAAGACTGATATCAAAGAGCTAACTGTCTTTTTACACTTTCAGTTCTTATATTTAAGTCTTTAATCCCATTTTGAGTTTATTTGGATATGGTATAAGAAAGTGGTCCAGTTTCATTCTTCTACAGGTAGCTGTTCAGTTTTCCCAGCACTATTTATTGAAGAGACTATCTTTTCCCCATTGTATACTCTTGCTTTCTTTGTCATAGATTAATTGACCAGAGAGGCATGTGTTTATTTGGGGATCTCTGTTCTGTTCCATTGATCTAGGTGTCTATTTTTGGGCTCATACCATACTGTTTTGGTTACTCTAGCTTTGTAGTATAGTTTGAAATCCAGGAGTGTAATACTTTCAGCTTTGTTCTCATTCTCAAGATTCCTTTGGCTTTTTAGTGTCTTCTGTTGTTTTATATTAATTTTAGGATTGTTTTTCCTATTTCTATAAAAAATGCAATTGGAGTTTTGATGGGAACTACATTGAGTCTGTAGATTCTTTTGGGTAGTATGAGCATTTTAACAATATTATCCTCTAATCAGTGAACATGGATGTCTTTCCACTTATTTGTGTCTTCTTTAATTTCTTTCATCAACGTATTTCAATTTTCAGTGTACCACATCTTTCACCTACTTGGTTAAGTTTATTCTTCTATATTTTATTCTTTTGATACTATTATAAGTGGAATTGTTTTTATAATTTCCTTTTTAGATAGGTTGTTTTTAGTGTGTAGATATGCAAATTATTTTTGTGCATTGATTTTTGTATCCTAAACTTTATTGTACTTGTTTTATTAATTCTAACAACTTTCTTTGGAATCTTTAGGGTTTTTGATAAATAAGGTAATACCTGCAGAAACAATTTTACTTCTTCCTTTCCGTTTTGGATCCCTTTTATTTCTTTGTATTGCCTCTTGCTCTGGTTAGGACTTCTGGAATTATGCAGTATTATTCAGCCTTGAAAAAAAAGAAGGAAATTCTATGACTTGCAACAGATGGATGGACCTGGAAAACATTACGCTAAGTGAAATAAGTCCATTCCGGAAGGCCAAATACTGAATGATTCCACTTATATGAAGTACCTAAAATAGTCAAACTCAATAGAAGCTGAGAATCAAATGGTGATTGCCAGGGGATTGGGAAGGAGGAAATGGGGAGTTTTTGTTCAGTGGGTATAAATACCGTTGTACAAGATGAATAAATTCTGGAAATATGCTTATAAACATGGTGCCAAGAGTTAACATGATGATGTTGTACACTCAAAAACTTAAGAAGATAAATCTCATGCTAGGTGTTCTTACCACAAAAGAAACGGGGGCGGGGGAAGAAAGAAAGAAAGAAAGATGGAGGGAAGGAGTGAGGAAAGGAAGGAAGGAGGGAAGGAAGAAAGGAAGGAAGGAAGGAAGAAAAAAGGGTGTATAAGAAATTTCTTGGAGGTGATGGATATGTTTATTACCTTGATTGTGCTGATGATATCATGGGTGTATGCATATGTCCAAACTCATCTAAATTCATACACTAAATGTGTATAATATTTTGTATATTAAATACACTTCAATAAAGCTGAAAAAATAATTCACATTAGTGATACAGTATTTAGGGCCAAAAAGGTCAAGAGAACACATGGTTGGAAGACGTGTTATTTTATGTTAATACTATAAAATTCTGAATGATAAATTAACATCACCAGGAAATTATTATCACTTTTATTTTTCTACATGCTCTGGATAAGACTTGCATTAATGAGCATCATCAGTGATGTATGGTAATAACCTGTGAAAGTCCTTGAAAACCAGTATTCATAGGTGGCATAATGAATGATGGAGCATCTTGAGTAATGATGTAACCAGCATTAAATAAATGGTATTAGGGAGATTCAGAAGCAAGAAGATCTGTATCATTTCAATAGAAATAGGTTCTAAACAACAATGGTATTATGAGTAGTAACAACATTTTTACCTTTTTTTCATGGTGGGAGATACAAAATTAGTCAGGAAAATAAAGAATATGAAAAGTTGTTTCCTGGACTTGAATAGGAAGAGAGGGTGCCTGGACACTATGAAGAATCTTCATATGTACTGATTATAAAATAAAGAAATATGTAATTATCTCTTTTCTACTAATTATTCTAAATCACCATTGATAAATCATTATATTTCAGCTGTGGCCGTGAATTCTATAACACATTTTTTAATCAACTGTTTTTAGATAGATAGGGATCCCCCCCCAAAAAAAATATTTGCCCAGGATTCTGCGCATCCTATGATGGCCCTAGATGGTGAGGTCAGTGGAAAGAGTGAGAAGCTATAGAAAGGAAGATGTGCTTAAAGGCTATGGCAGTAGCACTGTACAGAAGTGATGCTAGACAAGACTGGAGTGAGGAATCTGAGATGAAGAAAAGGGAATGAAACTGAGAAACACTTTAAAGAGAAAATAAAATTTGGTAGTAGATTGGTAAAGATGGAACAGAGGCTAAGAATCAGAGTATTTCAAGGTGTCTATGCTTAAAGACTGGAAAAATGTGCTAAGGTGGAAATAACTACTCATAGTAGAGAAGAAAGACCAGTTTGGGACGTAGATATATGTTGGGATGTGTGGCAAGTTCTCAATTAAAAGAGCCTCTCTATGGAGTAACAGTCAGTTGTGAAACTTTCCCAATATTCAAGAAAAATGTTTTTGTCTACTTTCACATGTGACAAGACATTGGAATCCACTTTGTGGCAAAATTCTCATGTGTGACTTCAGGAGTTGAAAGTTTAAATTTCAGTTCTTCCCTGTGGGCAAATTATTTAACATTTCTGAGCCTTGGCTTTATTCCAGAAGAGTGAGATAAGTGGTATCTCCCTCATGGTGATATGATATCAACCTTTATGGAAGTTGAAAAATAGTGACAATGTGAACGTGCCTAGCAGAGTGTCCGGCACAGACTCAATAAAGGTTTGTTCAACTGAAATTAAATGAAATCTACTAAGGTCAAATTGCTTTGTAGTTCTACCAATCAGATAACCCCATCCTCATTTCACCCAGTGACAGCAGCTCATTCATCATAGTGCTCCCTTAGGCCTGGGACTCAGGTCTGTGACCACTATCTTTAGGAGTCCAGGATGACATTTTTTCTTAACTGGGGAAAGTGAAAAATTGGAGGTGTTAACACCTCCAGGAAAAATGACTTATCCCTCTATAATGTACCCACCTGTATTTAGAAGTCTGCTCTAATACTGCTTGAGATGCAATCACCAATAATACTGTGTTTGTATTGTACAGTGAAGTGATGTCCTTTTGAAAACATAAATTAAGACAGCATTCAATGAGTCTTTGAAAAAAGGAGATGGGAGCCATGACAGAGAGAATTTAGAATGATACCTCAATGATTTATTTGGGTAACCATGTTCTTGGCAGCCTGCTAGTGGAGGTTGGGTGCAAAATCTCTATTATTCTCTGCTGCCTGTTTTTATGGCCTTTGTTTAACATGAATGAGTACCTGGTCTGTGCTTGCAGGCACCTAATGGCCTTTATTTCTCTATGGTGCCCAAGTCTCTCTCTGGCTATAGTTAGGATTTGGAAAAAAGGCACATTGACTCCTTGGTCCCTGAGGATGCAGTGGTGGTTGTGTGGCAGGCCCACACTCCATGAACCTATGGGTGAGGGGACAGTGGCCTGAGGCCTTGTAAGGATGTCTCTGTGCGTTTAATAGAAAAGTGGTTTTACTCACTGTGTCTCTGAGGTAGATTGGAAATGCTTCTTTAAGCATGAGAAAAAGATGCTCGTGGTGACTTACCAAACTGTGAAATAGTTGTTCCACTAAAAGGTGAAAATTAGATAATTTATGAGATTTAAAACTTGATTAGGAAAGTTGCTTGGAGAATTTGTTTCCAGTAATTTGAAATATGCACAAAGCTTAGGAAAAAGGGCCATATTTTATCATAGTGAGGGGGAAAGACATAATACAATCATAGCAGAGACAGTTCAAGGTAATGTAGGCCAGGGCCAGGGGAAGTGTGGCTCAGGTTGACAGAGTGAGTCTGCATTCTGACTTGATAATGGTGACCTCAAGTGGGAGCACGTAACCATTCCAGAAAGGTGTATATGATCCATTTCAATGACTTTCTCTCTCTCTTTCACCAGCCATAGAAGATATTCATAGATATATAATGTATTATTTGTTTCAGGGGTAGAGGTCTGTGATTCGTCAGTCTTACACAATTCACAGCACTCACCATAGCACATACCCTCCCCAGTGTCTATCACCCAGCCACCCCATCCCTCCCACTCCCCACCACTCCAGCAACCCTCAGTTTGTTTCCTGAGATTAAGAATTCCTCATATCAGTGAGATCATATGATACATATCTTTCTCTGATTGACTTATTTTGCTTAGCATAATACCCTCTAGTTCCATCCATGTAGTTGCAAATAGCAAGATTTCGTTTTGTTTTTTGTTTTTTTTTTTTCATGGCTGCATAATATTCCATTGTATATATATACCACGTCTTCTTTATCTGTTCATCTGTTGATGGACATCTTGGCTCTTTCCATAGTTTGGCTATTGTGGACATTGCTGCTATAAACATCGGGGTGCATGTACCCCTTTGGATCACTACATTTCTATCTTTGGGGTAAATACCCAGTAGTGCAATTGCTGGATCGTATGGTAGCTCTCTTTTCAACTTTTTGAGGAACCTCCATACTGTTTTCCAGAGTAGCTGCACCAGCTTGCATTCCCACCAGCAGTGTAGGAGGAAGGGTTCCCCTTTCTCCGCATCCTCGCCAACATCTGTCGTTTCCTGACTTGTTAATTTTAGCCATTCTGACTGGTGTGAGGTGATATCTCATTGAGGTTTTGATTTGGATTTCCCTGATGCTGAGTGGTGGTGAGCACTTTTTCATGTGTCTGTTGGCCATTAAAAAAAGAAAAAAAAGAAAATAGTAAGAAGGGAAAAGTGAAGGGGGGGAAATTGGAGGGGGAGACGAACCATGAGGGACTATGGACTCTGAGAAACAAACTGAGGGTTCTAGAGGGGAGGGGGTGGGGGGATGGGTTAGCCCAGTGATGGGTATTAAGGAGGGCATGTACTGCATGGAGCACTAGGTGTTATACGCAAACAATGAATCATGGAACACTACATCAAAAACTAATGATCTAAGGTATGGTGATTAACATAACATAATAAAATAAAATTAAAAAAAATAAATCTTTTAAAAAGAAAAAAAAGATATTCATAGAATTCCTGTGTCTGCAAGTTAGATCGATGGCTCTCATGTTCATTATTGTTGTCGTTTGTTGTTTTATTTTTCCCTAGTGTTGAGGCAGTTAGAGACCCATATTTACCCATTTACCTCACAATCACCCTTTATTTTTCTTTTCCACTTTCAACAAAATTGAACCCATTCTTGCAATGGTCCGTGCGCACAGAGACCATTTTTTAACTCATTCTACGTTCTTGTTTTCTTCAACCTGAACACCTCTCTTTTTATTAATTACTCACACTCATCCCAAAGGCAATAGTGTAATGGGTTTAAATCCACAGACTCACGTGGATTCAAATTCCACCTCTTTCATTTACTACCTGTGAGACATGTGACCATGCTTATCCACTCCAGTCCTCAGTGTTCTCAACTTCTTTGGGTTGTTTTAAGATTAAATAAGATGTATTTGTTCAATCAACAACATTTATTGAGAACCTTTGATGTGACATATTAAACAATGGCTGGGTCCTAGTGACAGTGTGGCTGAAACAACAGCAGCATGTCTCTCCTGATGGGGCTTACACATTATCTAGGGAGACAGAGAATAAACAAATAAATACAAAAACAAAAGATTTGGAATAGTATTAAGCCAGGGGATAAAGAGGAGCACAGAGTGCTGGTTGAAGTTGGGTGACACAGAAGTCTTTTAGGGAAGCAGAGGTCTGAATCAGGTGCTGGAATGATGCCATGTAAAATCTGAAAAGAGCCTGTAAAGAAGAGAAAAGAAAAAGTTCAAAGACTCTGGGGTGAAGACATGTTTGTTGCTCATGTCTGAGGAATAGTAGAAAATGACTGTAATATAAGCTAATAATATATATTATATAGTATATAATATAGCTAAGTGCCTGGTACATGGTAATTGATTAGCAAACTATAACTATTTTTTTAAGATTTATTTATTTATTTATTTATTAGAGAGAGAGAGAGCGCAAGTGAGCGCACATGGGGTGGGGGAGGGAGAGGCAGAGAGAGAATCTCAAGCAGAGTCCATGCTGAGCGTGGAGCCTGCCTCGGGGCTTGATCCCACAACCCTGAGATCATGACCTGAGCAGAAACCAAGAGTTGGACGCTTAACTGACTGAGCCACCCAGGTGCCCCAGCAAACTATAACTATTTTTAATACTATGGACAAAGAGGCCAGATATATCTATTAGTGGAAATAATCCTGCACACAAGTCTTTTTTTTTTTTAATTTTTTTTATTGTTATGTTAATCCCCATACATTGCATCATTAGTTTTAGATGTAGTGTTCCATGATTCATTGTTTGTGGTATAACACCCAGTGCTCCATGCAGAACGTGCCCTCCTCAATAGCCATCACCAGGCTAACCCATCCTCCCATCGCCCTCCCCTCTAGAACCTTTAGTTTGTTTTTCAGAGTCCATCATCTCTCATGGTTCGTCTACCCCTCCGATTTCTCCCCCTTCATTTTTCCCCTCCTGCTATCTTCTTCTTCTTCTTCTTCTTTTTTTTCTTAACATATACTGCATTATTTGTTTCAGAGGTACAGATCTGAGATTCAACAGTCTTGCACAATTCACAGCGCTTACCAGAGCACATACCCTCCCCAGTGTCTATCACCCAGACACCCCATCCCTCCCACCCCACACCCCACTCCAGCAACCCTCAGTTTGTTTCCTGAGATTAAGAATTCCTCATATCAGTGAGGTCATATGATACATGTCTTTCTCTGTTTGACTTATTTCACTCAGCATAATACTCTCCAGTTCCATCCACGTCGTTGCAAATGGCAAGATCTCATTCCTTTTGATGGCTGCATAATATTCCATTGTATCTATATACCACATCTTCTTTATCCATTCATCTGTCGATGGACATCTAAGCTCTTTGCATAGTTTGGCTATTGTGGACATCGCTGCTATGAACATTGGAGTGCATATGCCCTTTCGGATCCCTACATTTGCATCTTTGGGGTAAATACCCAGTAGTGCAATTGCTGGATTGTATGGTAGCTCACTTTTCAACTTTTTGAGGAACCTCCATACGGTTTTCCAGAGTGGCTGCACCAGCTTGCATTCCCACCAACAGTGTAGGAGGGTTCCCCTTTCTCTGCATCCCTGCCAACATCTGTTGTTTCCTGACTTGTTCATTTTAGCCATTCTGACTGGTGTGAGGTGATATCTCATTGAGGTTTTGATTTGGATTTCCCTGATGCCAGAGTGATGCTGAGCACTTTTTCATGTGTCTGTTAGCCATTTGGATGTCCTCTTTGGAAAAATGTCTGTTCATGTCTTCTGCCTATTTCTTGATTGGATTCTTTGTTCTTTGGGTGTTGAGGTTAAGAAGTTCTTTATAGATTTTGGATACTAGCCCTTTATCTGATATGTCATTTGCAAATATCTTCTCCCATTCTGTCGGTTGTCTTTTGGTTTTGTTGACTGTTTCCTTTGCTGTGCAAAAGCCTTTTATCTTGATGAAGTCCCAATAGTTCATTTTTGCCCTTGCTTCCCTTGCCTTTGGCGATGTTTCTAGGAGGAAGTTGCTGTGGCTGAGGTCGAAGAGGTTGCTGCCTGTGTTCTCCTGTAGGATTTTGATGGACTCCTGTCTCACATTGAGGTCTTTCAACCATTTGGAGTCTATTTTTGTGTGTGGTGTAAGGAAATGGTCCAGTTTCATTCTTCTGCATGTGGCTGTCCAATTTTCCCAACACCATTTGTTGAAGAGATTGTCTTTTTTCCACTGGACATTCTTTCCTGCTTTGTCAAAGATTAGTTGACCATAGAGTGGAGGGTCCATTTCTGGGCTCTCTATTCTGTTCCATTGATCTATGTGTCTGTTTTTGTGCCAGTACCATACTGTCTTGATGATGACAGCTTTGTAATAGAGCTGGAAGTCCGGAATTGTGATGCCGCCAGGTTTGCTTTTCTTTTTCAACGTTCCTCTGGCTATCGGGGTCTTTTCTGGTTCCATACAAATTTTAGAATTATTTGTTCCATTTCTTTGAAAAAAGTGGATGGTATTTTGATGGGGATTGCATTGAATGTGTAGATTGCTCTAGGTAGCATTGACATCTTCACAGTATTTGTTCTTCCAATCCATGAGCATGGAACGTTTTTCCATTTCTTTGTGTCTTCCTCAATTTCTTTCATGAGTATTTTAAAGTTTTCTGAGGACAGATCCTTTGCCTCTTTGGTTAGATTTATTCCTAGATATCTTACGGTTTTGGGTGCAATTGTAAATGGGATCGACTCCTTAATTTCTCTTTCTTCTGTCTTTTTGTTGGTGTATAGGAATGCCACTGACTTCTGTGAATTGATTTTCTATCCTGCCACTTTACTGAATTCCTGTATGAGTTCTAGCAGTTTTGGGGTGGAGTCTTTTGGGTTTTGCACATAAAGTATCATATCATCTGCAAAGAGTGAGAGTTTGACTTCTTCTTTGCCGATTTGGATGACTTTGATTTCTTTTTGTTGTCTGATTGCTGTGGCTAGGACTTCTAGTACTATGTTGAATAGCAGTGGTGATAGTGGACATCCCTGCCGCGTTCCTGACCTTAGGGGGAAAGCTCTCAGTTTTCCCCATTTAGAATGATATTTGCTGTAGGTTTTTCATAGATTCCTTTTATGATATTGAGGTATGTACCCTTTATGCCTATACTCTGAAGAGTTTTGATCAAGAAATGATGCTGTACTTTGTCAAATGCTTTCTCTGCATCTATTGAGAGGATCATATGATTCTTCTTCTTTCTTTTGTTAATGTACTGTATCACGTTGATTGATTCGTGGATGTTGAACCAACCTTGCAGCCCAGGGATAAATCCCACTTGGTCATTGTGAATAATCCTATTAATGTACTGTTGGATCCTATTGGCTAGTATTTTGGTGACAATTTTTGCATCCATGTTCATCAGGGATATATTGGTCTGTAGTTCTCCTTTTTGATGGGGTCTTTGTCTGGTTTTGGGATCAAGGTAATGCTGGCCTCATAAAATGAGTTTGGAAGTTTTCCTTCCATTTCTATTTTTTGGAACAGTTTCAGAAGAAAAGGTATTAATTCTTCTTGAAATGTTTGGTAGAATTCCCCTGGGAAGCCATCTGGCCCTGGGCCTTTGTTTGTTGGGAGATTTTTGATGACTGCTTCAATTTCCTTAGTGGTAATAGGTCTGTTCAGGTTTTCTCTTTCTTCCTGGTTCAGTTTTGGTAGTTGATACATCTCTAGGAATGCATCCATTTCTTCCAAGTTATCTAATTTGCTGGCATAGAGTTGCTCATAATATGTTCTTATAATTGTATTTCTTTGGTGTTGGTTGTGATCTCTCCTCTTTCGTTCATGATTTTGTTGATTTGGGTCATTTCTTTTTTCTTTTTGATAAGTCTGGCCAGGGGTTTCTCAATCTTGTTAATTCTTTCAAAGAACCAGCTCCTAGTTTCGTTGATCTGTTCTACTGTTCTTTTAGTTTCTATTTCATTGATTTCTGCTCTGATCTTTACTATTTCTCTTCTCCTGCTGGGTTTAGGCTTTATTTGCTGTTCTTTCTCTAGCTCCTTTAGGTGTAGGGTTAAGTTGTGTACTTGAGACCTTTCTTGTTTCTTGAGAAAGGCTTGTATTGCTATATACTTTCCTCTTAGGACTACCTTTGCTGCATCCCAAAGATTTTGAATAGTTGTGTTTTCATTTTCATTGGTTTCCATGAATTTTTTAAATTCTTCTTTAATTTCCTGGTTGACCCATTCATTCTTTAGTAGGATGCTCTTTAGCTTCCATGTATTTAGTTCCTCTTGTGATTGAGTTCTAGTTTCAAAGCATTGTGGTTTGAAAATAGGCAGGGAATGATCCCAGTCTTTTGGTACTGGTTGAGACCTGATTTATGATGTAGGATGTGCTCTATTCTGGAGAATGTTCCATGGGCACTAGAGAAGAATGTGTATTCCATTGCTTTGGGATGGAATGTTCTGAATATGTCTGTGAAGTCCATTTGGTCCAGTGTGTCATTTAAAGTCTTTATTCCCTTGTTGATCTTTTGCCTAGATGATCTGTCCATTTCAGTGAGGGGGATGTTAAAGTCCCCCACTATTATTGTATTGTTGTCGATGTGTTCCTTTGCTTTTGTTATTAATTGCCTTTTATAATTGGCTGCTCCCATGTTAGGGGTATAGATATTTACAATTGTTAGATCTTCTTGTTGGATAGACCCTTTAAGTAGGTTATGGTGTCCTTCCTCATCTCTTATTACAGACTTTGGTTTAAAATCTAATTTGTCTGATATAAGGATTGCCACCTCTGCTTTCTTTTGGTGTCCATTAGCATGGTAAATGGTTTTCCACCCTCTCACTTTCAACCTGGGGGTGTCTTTGGGTCTAAAATGAGTCTCTTGCAGACAGCATATCGATGCGTCTTGTTTTTTTATCCAATCTGATAGCCTGTGTCTTTTGATTGGGGCATTTAGCCCATTTACATTCAGGGTAACTATTGAAAGATAGGAATTTAGTGCCATTGTATTGCCTGTAAGGTGACTTTTACTGTATATTGTCTGTGTTCCTTTCTGGTCTATGTTGCTTTTAGGGTCTCTCTTTGCTTCGAGGACCCCTTTCAAGATTTCTTGTAGGGCTGGTTTCGTGTTTGCAAATTCCTTTACTTTTGTTTGTCCTGGAAGCTTTTTATCTCTCCTTCTATTTTCAATGACAGCCTAGCTGGATATGGTATTCTTGGCTGCATATTTTTCTCATTTAGTGCTCTGAGTATATCCTGCCAGTCCTTTCTGGCCTGCCAGGTCTCTGTGGATAGGTCTGTTGCCAATCTAATGTTTCTACCATTGTAGGTTACATATCTCTTCTCCCGAGCTGCTTTCAGGATTTTCTCTTTGTCTCTGAGACTCGTAAGTTTTACTATTAGATGTTGAGGTGTTGACCTATTTTATTGATTTTGAGAGGGGTTCTCTGTGTTTCCTGGATTTTGATGCCTGTTTCCTTCCCCAAATTAGGGAAGTTCTTTGCTATAATTTGCTCCATTATACCTTCTGTCCCTCTCTCTCTTTCTTCTTCTGGGATCCCAATTATTCTAATGTTGTTTTGTCTTATGGTATCGCTTATCTCTCGAATTCTGCCCTCGTGATCCAGTAGTTGTTTATCTCTCTTTTTCTCAGCTTCTTTATTTTCCATCATTTGGTCTTCTATATCACGGATTCTCTCTTCTGCCTCATTTATCCTAGCAGTTAGCGCCCCCATATTTGATTGCACCTCATTAATAGCCTTTTTGATTTCTACTTGGTTAGATTTTAGGTCTTTTACTTCTCCAGAAAGGGTTTCTCTAATAACTTCCATGCTTTTTTCAAGCCCAGCTAGTATCTTTAAAGTGATGATTCTGAACTCTAGATCTGACATCGTACTAATGTCCGTATTCAGTAGATCCCTGGCAGTCGGTACTACCTCTTGTTCTTTTTGTTGAGGTGATTTTTTCCGTCTTATCATTTTGTCCAGAGGAGAATAGATTAATGAGAGAACAAAATGCTAACAGGGTAACAACGTTCCCAGAAAATATACTCTAAACAAATCAGAAAAGACCTGAAGCAGTGGGAAAAGAAAGGGAAAGAGGAAAAAGAAAAAGAAAAAAAAGAAAAAGAAAAAGATAAAGATATAAACAAACAAAAACAGAACAAAACAAAACAAAAAAACAGAATGTGATCAAATATGATCAGGCTGGTATATAGATCAGTGCCACACACTAGTTTTTTGGGTGTATTTTGGTCTGTTAGAAGAAAGTGCCTGCCAAAATTTTAAAGAAAGAAAAACTTATATATGTACAAAAATAAGGGTTGATATGATGAAGGTATGGAATATGACTGTAAAGATGGAAATTATAAAAACTTTTATAAAAGGAATTGATAAGAAGTTGTTTGAAAAAAGAAAGAAGAGGATTTAAAAAAAAAAGAGAGAGAGAATGTGATCAGGCAGGGGAGTGGAAAAAAAACATACACTAGAGATTTAGGGTATATTTTGATCTGTTAGAAGAAACTATCTCAAAATTTTAAAGAGAGAACAACTTATATATATAAGCCAAAAATACGGGTAACTACTATGAAGGGATAGAATATGACTCTGAAAATGAAAAATAAACTTTTTTTTTTTAAAAAGGGATTGATAAGATGTTGGTTGAAAAAGGGAAAAAGAAAAATTAAAAAAAAAAAGACAGTTAAAAAAAATTTAACTTTGAAAGACTAAAGAATCATGGTAAAAAAGCCATGAATTCTATGTGCATTATTCCCTTAGTGCTGGAGTTCTGCCGTTCTTGGCTGGCTGGCTGTTCTTGCTGATCTTCTGGGGGAAGGGCTTGTTGCCATGGTTTCCAATAGTTTTTTTTTTTTTTAATATTTTTATTTATTTATTTGAGAGAGAGAATGAGAGAGAGAGAGCATGAGAGGGAGGAGGGTCAGAGGGAGAAGCAGACTCCCTGCTGAGCAGGGAGCCCGATGTGGGACTCGATTCCGGGACTCCAGGATCATGACCTGAGCCGAAGGCAGTTGCCCAACCAACTGAGCCACCCAGGCTTCCCGGTTTCCAATAGTTTTTGCCGCAGGTGCAATTGCCCGGCCCTTGCCCAGTCCGGGCTAAGTAATCTGCTCGGGTTTGCTCTTCGGAGCTTTTGTTCCCTGCGAGCTTTCCATACAGCTTTGGAGGCGGAGAATGAAAATGGCGGCCTCCCATTCTCTGCCTCGGAGGAGCCGAGAACTTGGGGCCCCACTCCTCAGTGAGCCCCCAGAGAAAAGCCATCAGTCACTCCCATCTCCCCAGTCTCCGGCCGCACTCCGTGCTCACCCAGCCTGTCACCGTGCGCTTCTATCTCTGGCACCCGACCCCGTGTGGCGTCTCCAAACCCAGCAGATCCCTGCGGTGCGCTCCTGCACCTCTCCTCCCGGGGGAAGAAGGGGAGTCTCCCAGGATCTGCTGCTAGTTGGGTCCCTGCTGGAGGATCAGTGGCCTGACTGTGCCCCGGATCATGGTTTATGACAACCCCGAGGTGAGAGCCTGCGCCTGGGGTCCGTCTCTGCAGCCGGCTTCCCCACTCCGATACCTGGGAGCTCTGCCGCACTCAGGCACCCCCGGTCTTTCTGTGACCCCGAGGGTCCTGAGACCACACTGTCCCGGAGGGTTCCACCCCCCGCTTAGCCACCGGAGTGACGTCCCTCAGCGGAGCAGACTTAAAAGTTCCGATTTTGTGCTCCGCGGCTCTATCACTTGCCAGAAGCGGCCGACGGAGGCCCCTCCCCCGCCGTCTATCCTCCCGAATATCGCCCCGGATTCACTTCTCTGCACGTCCTACTTTCCAGAAAGTGGTTGCTTTTCTGTTCAGAGAGTTGTTGCTCTTCTTTTCTTTGATCTCCTGTTGAGTTTATAGGTGTTTAGAATGGTTTGATCCCCATCCAGCTGAATTCCTGAGAGAAGACAAAATCCAGGTCTCTTATTCCTCCACCATCTTGCTCCGTACCCCCTGCACACGAGTCTTTTGCATCAAGTTCTGTATTGTCATAAAGTCATCTTAGCTTGTTATGTTTTGCTTGGCTCTTGAGGTATCTGAGTTTAGCTTTCTGATTTTCTATTTTCTATTATCTATTTCTGCTATCTTCTGAACAGTGGTGAATATAAGCCTCAAGCCTGGGTTCCCCGTGCAATTTATACATCGTATTAATCTGTCTTTTTGTTTACTTTTCTTTATCTCTTGAAAGGTGATGTTCTTTGATGTTTCCACTGAATTTCCAACACGGAGCCCAGTGCTTTTCATATGGCATGTGATACATTTTTGTTTAGAGTTAGGGAAAGACTGAGGGTTTTATTTATTTTTTTTTTCATTTTATTTTATTATGTTATGTTAGTCACCATACAGTACATCATTAATTTTTGATGTGGTGATCCACGATTCATTGTTTTCATATAACACCCAGTGCTCCATGCAGTACGTGCCCTCCTTAATACCCATCACTGGGCTAACCCATCCCCCTACCCCTTCCCCTCTAAAACCCTCATGGTTCATCTCCCCCTCCGATTCCACCCCCTTCATTTTTCCAGGGGAGAGGGGTGGGGGGATGGGTCAGCCTGGTGATGGGTATTAAGGAGGGTACGTATTGCATGGAGCACTGGGTGTTATACGAAAACAATGAATCATGGAACACTACATCAAAAATTAATGATGTACTGTATAGTGACTAACATAACATAAAAAATAATAACAAAAAAATTTAAAAAATAAAAATAAAATAAAATGAATATATGTAGCTACAAAAAAAAAAAAAGATACTGGGGGAGAAAACTCTGGTAGGGTAAAGCTTTTAAAGGCTTTTGTGCCCAGCAGAGAGATTTGTACTCTGGTAGGTGAGAAATTGATGTCTGTTATTTTTTGAGTAAGTCTGGGTAAGTGGGAAGAGCAGGGTAAGTGTGACACCCACAGCTAGCTAGTCTCTGGATGGAGTCAGCAGTTCCAGTCCAGAGGTAGGGTATCTGCGTGAGTGAGTTTGTTTGTATGTGCACACGTGTGCATTAGCCAGGTGGATTTTCCCTTTCCAATAGGCTTAACTTTCCATTTGTATTTATTGTGTAGATCTAAACTATAGCAACATTATTTCAGAGTGTGATAACCACTTTTAAGAATTGTTTTTCTTCTTATGGTTTTCTTCTATAATTTCTGGCAAGTGATACTGGTGTTTAATGTACAGTAATGATGTATTTCCATCTCTAATAAATATACTTATGAATCTAAATTAGATATTTTAGCATACAAATAAATTATATAAATCGTACATGGAAATGCCCAATATTTTAAAGGTGGTGAGAAAATAACTAAAGTTTAGAAAATAAAACCTCTAGTATTTCTTAAGAAAATGAAAATATAATATTTTTATTCTTTAAAAATTTCCCCTAATTCTTAAATATCTTTTATGAAAAACAAACTATATCCAATTTTTTTTTCTAATTGTCATTACATTCTAGGAAGGAGGAAAATCAACTGCAAAGAAAACAATTCCTTATTTTTGTGTGTGTGGAAAAGACTTTATATCCTGTGATTTCTGTTAGTGCCAATGAAAAATATTGTTACTTTTTAAAACTTTTAGATTGACAGAGAGACAGAATTACAGACAGAGAGACAGAGACAGAAAGAGATCCAGTCATGTCTAGTATGATGGCCCATCTTTGCACCTGTAATTTGAACAATTCTGTCCTATAAATCTTGAATTTCAAAGAAACTTTGCTCCGTCCTGATGAACAAATAAGTAAAAATCATCAGAATCTGAACTTAGACTAGAGAGCCTGAAATGTTCTTTCACTTGTCAATCTGAACTACTCAGAGAAAAAGAAAATAATTTCCTGTTTTGATTGCTTTCTAAGTGGTTCATGTCAGTCAATTCTTATTTCTGTGTGTAGATTGAAAGTTTCATCTTCGGTTAATTCACCAAATAAAATTTGCATTTGCCTTAGGGCTGTCTGATCTCTGGTATTATCAGATATTTTAGGCGACAAACTCCTTGAATTGTTCTCATAGAACCATCTACCAAGAAAGGCAGTGCAGATGATAGAGAAAAGGTCCCTGTTCTGTGGCAAAGGATGGTGGAGGAGAGCTAGTCCACAACCTTCATTTAAATTAGAATGCCTACACAAGATATCTGGATTGTTCCTTTCTCAATATACGCCAGAGATAAAGCAGTGTTTTTAGAGTACATTCCTTTCTATATGGGCGATTTTATACCCTCTTCATTTAGTTAAAACTCTAAAGACATGACATGTTTTAGAAATTATCATGATAATTATTAAGATAATAAAATGAATTATTTCCATTATGTAGTTGTATGTACCATACCTTTCTAAGATCAATTTATCATTCTTTGGCATCCAATTACACTATTAAAAAGGAAGAGAAACTTCTAGTCAATTAAGCAAACAAGCTCAGTGTGTAGTTTTTTTATGGCACCTTTTTCTGATTGCAAAATTACAGTGCAAGAAAGTTCAAGTCTAATTAGAATAAATAAAAAACTTTCCTAGGGAGGTTAGAGAAGAATGCTCATGTCTTCTGGTTAAATAGTTTTTTTTTTTTTTTTAAAGATTTGTTTAGTTTAGTATATTGAATAGATAGGTGTTTTTAATCATCACCATCATTGTTTGTACTATTGGTGACTTATAAATGAGAGATTAAATCAGGATTAGTATGGCTGGGCCAATGGCCAGTTCAGAACTCAGACAACTGCATGTTGGAAGAACTTTGCGAAGTACAGAACACAAATACTGAACACTTAACACAAAGCAGTTTTGGGATGTGCTGCCTCTAATCTGAAAGAAAATGTCTAAGAGATCATGGAGAGTGGTAAGAGCACAGTCTAAGAGACAGAGCAATTATAAATCCGTACAAACGTTCATGCTGTTCTGTACTGTTTTGTATATTGTCAGGGCATGGTAACTGTCTAGTTCCACAACATGTGAAAATCATCCAGTTTTTGTGGCAGTTGGCTCTTCTTGATGAATCTCAATTTCCACATTTCCTTTGGATCCTCTGCAAGTGGCACATACATGTTTGTTTGTCTTGGGCAGGTTTTTGCAACATTTTTACTGAGTGGGATGATAGGATCCAAAGATGCTGGCCAAGATTTCTTGGCCTGTGATTATGGCACTATTTCAGTTCATCTTGGAAGGGCCCATTTCATCAAGATTCACCCTCACAGTAATGTGTTAATTCTCTATCAATCAACACTGAACAGCAAATTGCTTGTTTGTGGCCGTTGCAACATATTTTTGCCTCTTGGTTAACTGAACAGTAGCCAAGGAGATAAACACTATAATTGCCTGCCAAAAGGATACTCTATACATTCAGATTGTTTTCCTAGGTATATTATATAAATGTGTCATCAAGCAAGTTTTACTTTAATAGTTCCATAAAATAAGGGTTGTGGCAGTATCTTGTTTTGCTATATCCAAATCTATACATGATTTTATCTACATTGTCTTAGGACAGTATTTTATTCAGTTTATAGAAGACTTTTTGAACAGATTACTCACTTATCTTTGTCTCTTTGACAGCTTTCTTAAAATAACCATAATAAAAGCATATATATTTCTGGGACTAACTTATAAAGAATGGATTTGATGAAATAATATCTCATTCTAAAATTATTGCAAAATAAAAATTGATGGCCTTTAATATTATACTTATACCTTCTTTCTACAGTGTTTTTCAGTTTGTCCATTTACAGTTTTAAGCAAGAAATTAATTCAAGTGATGCATATAATATTCTGATATGTAGCTAAAACTCATGTTTAAAGGTAAAACAGTACTGCAGGTTCTACTGAATATGTAAACAAAGATAAACAATCATGATGGAATCATAGTGGAATATCATAACAGAGTCAACAATTACCCCTACTGTTATGGCTTGCATTGAAATTTTTTTTTTAAAGATTTTATTTATTTATTTGAGAGAGAGAGAATGAGAGAGACCACATGAAAGGGGGGAGGGTCAGAGGGAGAAGCAGACTCCCTGCAGAGCAGGGAGCCCGATGTGGGACTCGATCCCGGGACTCCAGGATCATGACCTGAGCCGAAGGCAGTCGCTTAACCAACTGAGCCACCCAGGCACCCTGAAATTTTTTTTTAAGTAGTAATTATCTAGCTAGAAGGAGCCTACAAAATCATCTTACTATAAAAACATCAGCTATATACTGGGGGATGCTGAGATCCAGATGGATTCAGCAAATTATTCAAGTTCACCCAGCTTGGCAGGTATAGATTCAGAACCAAAACTCTGAGTCTGGTTAGTAGGGTCCATGGGCTATTGTCCTAGCCAATCCCAGATCTCATTTCTGATTTTGACAAATGACCTAGAATTACTTCAGTTCCTCATCTGTAAGATGGATTAAATGATCTGCACCATACAGGACACCGTGCAGATTGATCTAATGAGGTAGTATATGATAAGTGCCCAGTTATTGCCTGCAACACTCAGCAAGCATGACTTTCCTTTTCTCCTGGGCTCTTTGTAGGATAACACTGAGAAGCAAATGTTCCTTTCAACTTCCCACTGGTTAATCCTTTATAAGATTTCTATCTATATTTATAGGTTTCTGTAAGCACCAGAACTTAAAGAATTTGATCCTTATCAAGCAATGTAAATCATGCTTTTACCATTCATGCTGACTTGGATTTATCTATTCCAAACTCTGAAATACAACCTCACAGTGATTTTCAAGAGCTTGCGAGCTTAATTTTAGATTTGGCACTGAAGTTTAAATTATCTGAGGTGATAATATACCCTTCAGTTTAGTTTTAAAGTCCTGACTGGTGTTATTTACTTTTTGGCTGTAATTATATAAAAGTTCAGGAATCACCACGCTGAAATAAACTAAGAAGGTTTTATAAGTGCAATGGTTGGGGTTTTTGTCATTTAAAGTAAATATAGCTTTTTTTGATTAGTAAAAAAGTAAATATTTTTGATTGCATACAGCTGGCTGAAAAGGCATGGGATGTAGCTAGGCTCTACTAGATATAAATGCCTTAGTATCCAGGAAAAGGAAACTGTATTAAATAATAGGCAAACTTTAAGGAGTCTGCCCATGTGCCAGGTAGGTACCTTTCTAGAGAAAACCAACTTTTCAGAGGATTAAGTTATATAACTAAAGTCCTATAAGGCTAAGCTAAGTTAAAAAAATTGACATTTGATTCCCAAACCAATGCTCATTTCTGTTTACCAGTTGTTTCCAAATCAACCCTTTTTGGGGTTCCCTTTCGTATATAAATTCATAATTCAACCTGAATGTGCTACATTCAGAACTAAGAAGTCATTGTATAGTTAGAATTAAAATGTCAATTTTTTTCATTGTTCTTGGTTTATGAGTTTGTGAGCTATAGATTTATTGCTTTTCTAAAAAATTAGGTTTTCAAATAAGTTTGTTTGAGTCTAGTTGCTTCTATGTTAGCATGATAAAGCAGTTAGAATGTGGCTTACTCAGGAAGGGCTGAAGCGATTCCAGGCATTTATGGATTGGGCTACAAACGTTCAGGTCCTAGAGAAGGAAGTGTTATGATATAAATACATTTTTCAAAAAAAGAGAAATAAAGGAAGATCATGGTCCAGATCTGAATTTACTGGGACTGTGATAATGACGTCCCACACTTTGTGGGTAACTTAGGACGACAGCAATTTATTGTCTCATAGATCTGAAAGCTAGATGTTGGAAATCAAGGTGTTGACAGGGTTGGTTCCTTCAAGGACTGTGACAGAGAATCTCTTCCCTAGCTTCTGGTAGTTTGCTGGCCATCTTTGACTTTCCTTGGTTTGTGGCAACATAACTCCAGTCTCTGCCTTCATCTTCAAATGGTATTTTCCCTGTACATAGTTTTCATCTGTGCATGTCAGTGCCCCTTCACATGGCATTCCTCTGATAACTAATTACATCTGTAATGGCTCTGTTCCCGAATTCAGTCACGTTCTAAGGTACTGGGAGTTAAGGTTTTAACATAGCTTTTTTTGGTGTGTGTGTGTGTGTGTGTCGGGGGGGGGGGGCACAGTTCAACCCATAACAAGGTCTAAAAAGTAAAAGTGAAATGGTGTGGCAAAATTACCTGTTGAATTTTGGTCAGGTTAGAAAGAAAACACCAACAATTTAGAACGAAATAAATAGCATGCTTTTTTGCATAATTACACCTGTAAGAGCCTGGATGATCAGTTTGGGTGAGGCAGGACAAAAAAAAAAGGAAAAAAGAGTAAAGTAAGAAAGTGAATAAAGGAAGAGAAAGGAAGCAAGGAAGAGAAGGGGGTATATCAGGAAAAGGGAAGGCAAGAGAGGGAGAGGGGACCAGAAGGAAGATCACATCAACCAATGAACGTCAGTTGTAGACCGGTTCAAATCCTCCTGGTTCTATCTGCAGGTCTCGACCGACCTTGACCACAGAGCTCTGATGTACCGAACTATCTTCCCAGTTATAGCTAGTTTATGAGTTTTATAATTACTTACATCGTATGTCCACTCACCGAAGAAAAATGTGTCTTTAGAGTCCTTTTAAAATTAGATTGCTCCTGCTGTCTTAAACCTACAGGAGTTTTTAATTCAGACCATTTGTTTCCTAGTAAGGAGATTTTTTTTTTTTTTTTTTTTGGTTGTTGTTGTTGTTCCTTTATAGAACCCATAGCAGAAGTCACAATGTGCCCACTCCTGATGTGAATTAGCTCAGTAGGACATTATAAGGCATATGATCGCCTGGTGCTGGGATGCTGTTGTTCCTGCTACCTCAGAAAGTAGAGATTAAAAATTCCCTGTTCATTCATCCAGTAAGTACATCTTTCTGCCGAAGCCAAATTAATTTTAGCACTTCTCTTTCCAGGACTTTGCATAGTTCATGTTTTAAAGCATCAAGGTCATACAGTCCCTGGAAAACCTGGTCAATCAATATAGTTTAGGGTGATGATGCTAAAGGACAGGTTTATTAGGACTCATTACAGACCAGTGTATGTGCATGAGAACAATATAGCTTAATCATGTTTTGTATTCTATTAAGAGTACTATACAACATTTTGTATGGGATTTTGTTTATTAAGGTGCGTTTTTTTCCTATATATCATCTCACTTGGTTTTGCTGCGTCTCTGATAAAGACATTTAGAGTTGTAAGTGGTGGAGGCAAGATAAAAACTCATTTCATCTACATTCTCATCTGTCCCTTTCCCCATTTACCTCATTGACTCAGCAGACTGTGACATATTTCCTGTTTTATTCCTGAATGCTCAGTAGTTGCTTTGAATCCAATTTACATAAAAATGATATGAGAGAAAGTAATTAAAGTCATGAAATATGAGAAAGAGAGATCAGCCTATGATGATGAGGAGAGGAAATTGTGACAGTGATTCTAAAGTGGAAGGGCTACCTAAGCATATTTCTATGTAGGGTTGAAAGACATGTATTCCAGGGAGAATCCTCTGAAAGGTGGAGTGGAAGATTAGAAACTGAGACCTGTTCCCAGCCACAAGCCTTCTTCCATTCTCATCATCCCCTTCCTATTTTACTTGCTTGAATATTTGTCATATTACAGTATTTCCATGGTGATGAACTATGATACTGCAAACACTAACCAAATCAGACTGGAGGAAGAAGAGCAGAGAACAAAGGACTTCCTGTTTATACAAAGATAATCTGTTAATTACCAGTTCTGAGCCAGTTTAAAGGAAAATGAAAGAATACTGTAAAAGAAGTTTGATGATTGCATCTAATTCAAACAAAAGGAAATTCTGATCATTCAACTCAGCAAAGGTCTTAGATGCAGTAACAGAATAGTCCAGTTCTCAAATTCAGGAAATTTAACAACCAATTCTCAGCACACTAAACATGATCTTTTTAATTCATGTGCATACTTTGAGAGATAATAAATTCAGTGTTATTTTTAAGTGGCTAAGAAATAGAAAATGTGTTAAAGATGTTCCAAGCCAAATAAGAAAAAAAAGTAAATTATCAACAACAATCACAAAACATCCCGTCTGTGTCTTTTCTTAGAGGTTAGCATGCAGCCCCTGCTTCCTTGAGTGAACAAACATAGTTCAGGCACTAGCTTGTTTGTTTGCAATGCAGTTATCTGCCTATGTTTGGAAATCTTTCAGAAGATTGACATATTTCTTGTTATCCTGAACAGATTATCACGTGTAAAAAAAAAGATCAAATGTCATTAAGCTCTGTGTCAGGTAATGTATACCACTTTTTTCAAATATTTTCTCTTTAAAGAGTGGAATGGTTCTGGATGAATCAAGCCTATTGCTATGAAAGGAGAAGGGATATTCAGTCATATGCACCACTGAATTTTCAAAACAATCAAGAACCTCAGAGTTCATCAATGCATCCTTTCATGCATTTATTCACATATTCATTCACTTGACAAATACTCAGTGCCTACCCTATGTCAGGTTCTGGGCTGGCCTTGAGTTCTCAAATTTGAGAACCAAAAGTCACATGGACATATTTAACCACGTTGGAGATATGAACTAGACTATGAACCCATTTAGGTAGTGCTCAAAACACTTACTTGGAAGTTAAGCTCTAGCTAGTGGTTCTAAGAGTTTAGGATTTCATAGAAAAGGAAAGGAAAAAAAGATGAAAGAACTAATATAGGGTTGCCAGCCATTTATGTTGTCAAAGAAGGATATCAAAGACATCTCCAAACAAAACTACAATTTACTGTCACTTTCATTCCTTTAACAAAAGCATATGAAAACACCCTCCACCCCAACAAAGGAAGGGCTAGTTCTCACAATAAAGTTAGACCTTGCGATTGGTTATATATATTTAGCTGAATGAAAAATTCCTTCTATTGTGTTTTTTTTTTCTTGTTAATTCCCTACATGAATACTTGTGCTATTTCACTTTGTAAACACTCCTCAGGCAGTGGCACCAACCTATAAACTACAGATTTGGGAAACACTGGCAGAAAATGCAAGAGCTGTAGCTCTGGGATCAGCCAGGAGGCCCTTGTCTGAATCTAGTCTCAGGCACTTATTAATGTCAGATCTTGGTCAACTTGCTTTTATGTTGTTCAGCTGTAAGGTGGGAATTCTAATAGAATTTGTAAGGTTTAAATTATATATATAACCCATATAGAAAAAACTACACAGTGTCTTAAATAGATACAAAACTAACAGCTATTGTGGCAACATACCTAAAGTCGTTTTAGATGATCCAAATGCCTATGTTTTGGATTTTATGCCCCTACCCTACCCATCAAAAACTGTGAAGAATCTGAGAGTTTACCTAACTTCCAAGCTAACTAATTAGTCTGATGCTCTTTCATGGATGCTGGCAGAAGATATGAGATTCTTGGATCAGGCACAGAGGACATCCTGAAAAAAAAAAAAAGGAAATATGAATCCTGTTTTCATGTATGTAAATAATGATGATATATGTAGTCCCTTTTTTTTTTTTTGCTTTTGATGTCATATTAAAAAGATAATTGCCAAAAAACATATTAAAAAGATAATTGCCGAAAAACACACTGAACACACAAGATGAAAACAAAATCTTAAAAAGTAGCAAGAACAGTAGCCAGAGTATCAGCATTTGTACTTGTTCCTGAGCCCCAGTATCTGCAGAGTGATGTTATGTGGGCCAGGAGACTCTTGGAAGACACAGTGGGCTATGTTCAAGAGAGGAATCCTAAAATAAATAAATAAATAAATAAATAAATAGATAGATAGATAGATAGATAGATAGATAGATGAATCCTGAGCTTAGGAACCAGAATATTTTACAATGGGTAGTAAGCCTGACTGACATTTGGCATGGAGAGATCATCTTTATTACACAAAATGAACTTGCCCTTTGCCAGAGAAGCTGACACTATCTCTGTCTTTCAAGGCTGTTTCCCACATAAACATCTTTGAAAAGATGGTCCAGAACAAAGGTAGTTAGTGCCTCTATCCCAAGAACCAGTACACTAGAGGTCCATGGAAAGTAGCGTCCCAACAATCTCTACTTAAAAAAAAAAAAAGACTTTATTTTTTTTAACATTTTAGGTTCATAGCAAAATTGAGAGGAGGGTACAGAGATTTCTCATATATCTCCTGCTCTGACACATGGAGAGCCTCCCCATTATCAACATCCTTCATCAGAATGGTTACAATCAACGAACCAATACTGACATATCATAATCATCCAGAGTCCATGGTCTACCTTGGTGTTGTACATTCTCTGGGTTTGGACAAATGTATAATGACGTGTATCCATCATTATAGTATTACACAGAGTAACACTCCCTACTTTACAGAATCTGTACTCAATTAATGGCCCCCTTTCTCTGCTATACAGTTGAATTCTTTCTTTCTTAGCTGAATATTTCCCATAAACATTTAGAAATTCTTGAATAGTTATCTTCCTAAAAAGGAAAAAAATCATGTGAAAATCCAGTTTTCTCAACACCATTTATTGAAAAGACTGTCATTTTTACATTCAGTATTCTTGGCTCCCTTGTCAAATATTAGTTGATTGAATATCATGGGTTTATTTCTGGATTCTTGATTATGTTCCATTAGTCTTTCTATCAGTTTTTATGCCAATACCATGCTATTTTAATTACTGTAGTTTTGTAATATAGTTTTGAAATTAGGAAGTATGATGACTCCAGCTTTGTTTTTTCTCAGGACTGCTTTGGCTATTTGGGGTCTTTTGTGGTTCCATACAAATTTTAGGATCGGTGTTTTCTATTCCTGTGAAAATGCCCTTGGAATTTTAATAGGGATTGCATTGAATCTGTAGATGGATTTGGGTAGTATGGACATTTTAACAATATTAATTCTTTCAATTCATGAACATGGGGTATCTTTCCATTTATTTGTGTCTTCTTCATATTCTTTCATCAATGCCTCAGTTTTCAGACTACAAATCTTTCACCTCCTTGGTTAAATTTATTCCTAAGTATTTTATTGTTTCTTTCTTTCTTTTTTTTTGATGGTTTATAGATAAGATTTATTTATTTATTTATTTTTTGTAGTTTTTAATTTTATTATGTTATGTTAGTCACCATACAATACATTATTAGTTTTTGATGTAGTGATCCACGATCCATTGTTTTCGTATAACACCCAGTACTCCATGCAGTACGTGCCCTCCTTAATACCCATCACCGGGCTAACCAATCCCCCCTCCCACCTCCCCTCTAAAACCCTGTTTGTTTCTCAGGTCCATAGTCTATCATGGTTCATCTCTCCCTCCAATTCCCCCCGCCCATTTTTCCCTTCCTTCTCCTAATGTCCTCCATGTTATTCCTTATGTTCCACAAATAAGTGAAACCATATGATAATTGACTTTCTCTGCTTGACTTATTCCACTTAGCATAATCTCCTCCAGTCCCATCCATGTTGATGTAAAAGTTGGGTATTCATCTTTTCTGATGGCTGAGTAATATTCCATTGTATATATGGACCACATCTTCTTTATCCATTCATCTGTTGAAGGGCATCTCGGCTCTTTCCACAGTTTGGCTATTGCGGACATGGCTGCTATGAACATTGGGGTGCATATGGCCCTTCTTTTCACTACATCTGTGTCTTTGGGGTAAATACCCAGGAGTGCAATTGCTGGGTCATAGGGTAGCTCTATTTTTAAATTTTTGAGGCACCTCCACACTGTTTTCCAAAGTGGCTGTACCAACTTGCATTCCCACCAACAGTGTAAGAAGGTTCCCCTTTCTCCACAACCTCTCCAATATTTGTTGTTTCTTTCCGTGTCCATTTTTGCCATTCTAACTGGTGTAAGGTGGTATCTCAGTGTGGTTTTGATTTGGATTTCCCTGATGGCTAATGATGATGAACATTTTTTCATGTGTCTGTTAGCCATTTGTATGTCTTCTTTAGAGAAGTGTCTGTTCATTTCTTCTGCCCACTTTTTGACTTGATTATTTGTTTTTTGGGTGTTGAGTTTGAGAAGTTCTTTATAGATTTTGGATACCAGCCCTTTATCTGTAGTGTCATTTGCAAATATCTTCTCCCATTCTGTGGGTTGCCTCTTTGTTTTGTTGACTGTTTCCTTTGCTGTGCAGAAGCTTTTTATCTTGATGAAGTCCCAAAAGTTCATTTTTGCTTTTGTTTCAGTAGCTTTTGGAGATGTATCTTGAAAGAAGTTGCTGTGGGCGGTGTCAAAGGGGTTACTGCCTATGTTGTCCTCTAGGATTTGGATGGATTCCTGTCTCACATTGAGGTCTTTCATCCACTTTGAGTTTATCTTTGTGAATGGTGTTAGAGAATGATCGAGTTTCATTCTGCATGTGGCTGTCCAATTTTCCCAGCACCATTTATTGAAGAGACTGTCTTTTTTCCATTGCATGTATTTTCCTGCTTTGTCAAAGATTATTTGACCATAGAGTTGAGGGTCCATATCTGGGTTCTCTATTCTGTCCCATTGGTCTGTATGTCTGTTTTTGTGCAGTACCATGCTGTCTTGGTGATCACAGTTTTGTGATATAGCTTGAAATCGGGCAACGTGATGCCCCCAGCTTTGTTTTTCTTTTTCAACATTTCCTTGGCGATTCGGGGTCTTTTCTGATTCCATACAAATTTTAGGATTGTTTGTTTCAGCACTTTGAAAAATGTCATTGGAATTTTGATCGGGATGGCATTGAAGGTATAGATTGCTCTGGATAGCATAGACATTTTAACAATGTTTATTCTTCCGATCCATGAGCATGGAATATTTTTCCATCTTTTTGTGTCTTCTTCAATTTCTTTCATGAGTGTTTTGTAGTTCCTAGAGTATAGATCCTTTACCTCTTTGGTTAGGTTTATTCTGAGGTATCTTATGGTTTTTGGTGCTATTGTAAATGGAATCGTTTCTTTAATTTCTCTTTCTACAGTTGCGTTGTTAGTGTATAAGAAAGCAACTGATTTCTGTGCATTGATTTTGTATCCTGCCACATTACTGAATTGCTGGATGAGTTCTAGTAATTTGGGGGTGGAGTCTTTTGGGTTTTCCACATAAAGTATCATGTCGCTTGCGAAAAGAGAGAGTTTGACTTCTTCTTTGCCAATTTGAATACCTTTTATTTCTTTTTGTTGTCTGATTGCTGTTGCTACGACTTCTAGTACTATGTTGAACAACAGTGGTGAGAGTGGGCACCCTTGACGTGTTTCTGATCTTAAGGGAAAGGCTCTCAGCTTTTCCCCATTGAGGATGATATTCGCTGTGGGTTTTTCATAGATGGATTTTATGAGCTTGAGGAATGTTCCCTCTATCCCTATACTCTGGAGAGTTTTAATCAGGAAAGGATGTTGTATTTTGTCAAATGCTTTTTCTGCATCAATTGAGAGGACCATATGGTTCTTCTCCCTCCTCTTATTAATGTGTTCTATCACATTGATTGATTTGCGAATGTTGAACCACCCTTGCATCCTGGGGATAAGTCCCACTTGGTCGTGGTGGATGATCCTTTTAATGTATTGTTGGATCCTATTAGCTAGGATTTTGTTGAGGATTTTGGAATCCATATTCATCAGGGATATCGGTCTGAAATTCTCCTTTTTGATGAGGCCTTTGCCTGATTTGGGGATTAAGGTAATGCTGGCCTCATAGAATGAGTTTGGAAGTTTTCCTTCTGTTTCTATTTTTTGAAACAGCTTCAGTAGAATAGGTATTATTTCTTGTTTGAATGTTTGGTAGAATTCCCCAGGGAATCCATCAGGCCCTGGGCTCTTGTTTTTTGGGAGGTTTTTGATCACTGCTTCAATCTCCTTACTGGTTATTGGCCTATTCAGGTTGTCAATTTCTTCCTGTTTCAGTCTTGGCAGCTTAAAGGTTTCCAGGAAGGCCTCCATTTCATCCAGATTGCTCAGTTTATTGGCATAGAGTTGTTGATAATAATTTCTAATAATTGTTTCTATTTCCTTGGTGTTAGTCGTGATCTCTCCCCTTTCATTCATAATTTTATTAATTTGGGTCCTTTCTCTCTTCTTTTGGATAAGTCTGGCCAGTGGTTTATCAATCTTATTAATTCTTTCAAAGAACCAACTTCTAGTTTCATTGATCTGATCTACTGTTGTTCTGGTTTCTAATTCATTGATTTCTGCTCTAATTTTAATTATTTCTCTTCTAATGCGTGGCTTAGGCGTCGTTTGTTGCTTTTTCTCTAGTTCTTTAAGGTGTAGAGTTAGTTGGTGAATTTGGGATTTTTCTATTTTTTTGAGTGAGGCTTGGATGGCTATGTATTTCCCCCTTAGGACCGCCTTTGCAGTATCCCATAGGTTTTGGACCGATGTGTTTTCATTCTCATTGATTTCCATGAATTGTTTAAGTTCTTCTTTGATTTCTTGGTTGACCCAAACATTCTTGAGCAGAGTGGTCTTTAGCTTCCAAGTGTTTGAATTTCTGCCAAATTTTTTCTTGTGATTGAGTTCCAGTTTTAGAGCATTGTGGTCTGAGAATATGCAGGGAATAATCGCAATCTTTTGGTATCGGTTGAGACCTGATTTGTGACCCAGTATATGGTCTATTCTGGAGAAAGTTCCATGTGCGCTCGAGAAGAATGAGTATTCTGTTATTTTAGGGTGGAATGTTCTGTAAATATCTATGAGGTCCATCTGGTCCAATGTATCATTCAAAGCTCTTGTTTCCTTGTTGATTTTCTGCTTAGATGATCTGTCCATTGCTGAGAGTGGAGTATTGAGGTCTCCTACAATTAACGTATTGTTATCAATATGACTCTTTATTTTGGTTAACAGTTGGCTTATGTAGATGGCTGCTCCCATGTTGGGGGCATAGATATTTACAATTGTTAGATCTTCTTGTTGGATAGACCCTTTAAGAATGATATAGTGTCCCTCTGTGTCTCTTATTACAGACTTTAGTTTAAAATCTAATTTGTCTGATATAAGAATTGCTACCCCAGCTTTCTTTTGAGGTCTGCTGGCATGGAAGATAGATCTCCATGCCTTCATTTTCAGTCTGGATGTATCTTTAGGTTCAAAATGAGTCTCTTGTAGACAGCATATGGATGGGTCCTGTCTTTTTATCCAATCTGCAACCCTGTGCCGTTTTATGGGAGCGTTTAAGCCATTCACGTTGAGAGTAATTATTGAAAGATATGAATTAATTGTCATCATGTTGCCTGTGAAGACGTTGTTTTTATAGATTGTCCCTGTAAATTTCTGTTGTAGATCACTCTTGGGGTCTTTCTCCTTTTATAGAACCCCCCCTTAATATTTCTTGCAGGGCTGGCTTAGTGGTCACATATTCTTTCAACTTCTGCCGGTTGTCGAAGCTCTGCATCTCTCCATCCATTCTAAATGAAAGCCTTGCCGGATAAAGTATTCTTGGCTGCATGTTCTTCTCATTTAGTACCCTGAATATGTCTTGCCAGGCCTTTCTGGCTTGCCAGGTCTCTGTGGATAGGTCTGACGTTATTCTGATGTTCTTTCCTCTGTACATAAGGAATCTCTTCCCCCTAACTGCCCTTAAGATGGTTTCCTTGGTTCTAAGATTTGCAAGTTTTACTATTACATGCCAGGGTGTTGGCCTGTTTTCCTTGATCTTAGGAGGGGTCCTCTCTGCCTCTAGGACTCGAATGTTTGTTTCATTCTCCAGATTAGGGAAGTTCTCAGCTACGATTTGCTCAAATACATCTTCTAGTCCTCTCTCTCTCTCCACTCCCTCCAGGATTCCAATGATTCTGACATTGGAACGCCTCATGGTGTCACTTATTTCTCTGATTCTATTTTCATGGATTCTGAGTTGTTTTTCCCTGGCCTCCTCTTTTCCCTTTTTATCTATTATACTGTCTTCCAGGTCGCTTATTCTCTCTTCTGCCTCAGTTACCCTAGCTGTTAGATTATCTAGATTGGATTGGATCTCATTGATAGCATTTTTAAGGTCTGCCAATTCAGCTTTCATTTCTGCCCTTAGAGACTCTATGTTGCCATTAATTGATTTCTCCATTCTAGCCATTGTCTTCACAATTGCTAGCCTGAATTCCATCTCCGACATCTTGGTTATATCTGCATCCATTTGTAAATCTGCAGCACAAGTCATAATCTCTGAGTCTTTTCTATTTTGGGGGCTCCTCCTCCTAGTCATTCTGTTGATGGGTGTTTGAGGGAATATGTAGAGTCCAAATGATTGACCAGAACCCAAGCAAGATGCACCTGTTTTCTTGGGACCTTAGGGTTGCTGGCCTCTTGTTTTCCCAGCCTGTCTTCTGTGGGAGGGGCCTGCCGCGCTGTTACTCAGGCAACCCTGTTTGGGCGGAGTTGCCCTGCGCCCCTGTGGCAGGGGATGGGCTCAGTGGGAATCAGTCTTGGGGCTTTTGTTCTCTGGCGCCTTTCCCTGGCGGCTTTCCGCGTCTCTTCTGCGAGTCAGAGCAGAAGAGACCATTTCCAACCCTCTGCCTCAGAGCAGAGAGACCTCAGTCTGTTCTTCAGTGAGCTCTCCAGGCCACACTGTCTCCGTTTCTGTCCATGCTGCTATAAACTGCAGCGTCCTGGGTTGTGCGCCCCTCCACAGCGCTCCCAGTCCTGCCTCCAGGTCAGGGCATGTCTCTGCCCTTTGTGCTTCTAAAACCGCCAGCCGCTCCCAGTTCGCTTGCGTGCAACTCCGCCGCTCGGGGTTTCCACCCAGGGGTGGGGGGGTGGGGGTTGCAATTCACCAGCGTGACCCCGGCACACTGGGTTTCTGTCCTGGAGGCTGCAGTTCGTGTGCGCGGGACCCCGCCAGTCTGGTTTTCCACCCCAGGGGCTGCCCTAAAGTCCTTTCCCGACGCTACCGGTCTGCGAGTCTGTGCCCCGTCCGCAGCGCGCGAGACTGTTGCTCACCGGCGGTGCAGGATCCCCACGGCCAGGCACCTTCCCGGTGCCGTTTATCCTCTGATATCTGCCCGCAGAATCACGGCTCTCCACTTCCTACCTCAAAACCAACCGCCTGCGGTATTCCGTTTGTAGAGATCCAGATCTTCTTACATCTCTGGCTGGTTTCATGGGTGCTCAGAGTGGTCTGGTAAATATCCAGCTCAATTCCGGGGACCAGTTGAAATAGGGTCCCCTACTCCTCCGCCATCTTTCCCCCCTATTTTATTGTCTCTGATGATATTGTAAATGGTATTGTTTTCTTTCTTTCTTTCTCTTTCTTTCTTTCTTTCTTTTCTTTTCTTTCTTTCTTTTTTTTTTTAGATAGTTCATTGTTAGTGTATAGAAACACAACTGATTTTTGTCTGTTGATTTTGTATCCTGCAACTTTATATAAATTCATTTATTAGTTCTAATGATCTTCGGTGAATCCTTTAGGATTTTCTATATATAAGATCATGTCATCTGCAAAGACAGCTTTATTTTTTCCTTTCAGATTTGGATGCCTTTTATTTCTAATTTTTGCCTAATTGCTTTGACTAGGATGTCCAGTACTATGTTGAATAGGGGTGGCAAGAATAAACACCCTTGTCTTGTTCCTGATCTTAGAGGAACATTATGGAGGTTCCTCAAAAATTAAAAATAAAACTACCATATAATCCAGCAATCCCACTTCTGGTATATATGCAAAGGAAATGGAATCACTATCTTGAAAAGATACCTGAGCCCCTGTGTTCATTGCAGCATTATTTGCAACTGTCATGACATGGAAACAACCTAATTGACTGTCAGCAGATGAATGGATAAAGAAAATGTGGTGTGGGGGCACCTGCGTGGCTCAGTCAGTTAAGTATCTGCCTTCAACTCGGGTCATGATTCCTGAGCCCTGGGATTGAGTCCACATGGGCTCCTTGCTCAGTGGGGAACCTGCTTCTCCCTGTCCCTGTGCCCGCCCTGCCGCTTATGCTCACTTGCTCTCTCTGTCAAATAAATAAATTGAAGAGTGGACATGGTACCATAATGTGCATGTTGTTAAGGGAATTGATTGCTTTTTTACTGAAAAAAAAAAAAAAGAAATATGAATCTTGTTTTCATGTATGTAAATAATGATGATATACGTAGTCCCATTTTTTTTTGCTTTTGATGTCATATTAAAAAGATAATTGCCAAAAAACACATTGAACACACAAGATGAAAAAAAATCTTAAAAAAAAAGAAAATATGGTGTGTATATAAATAATGGGATATAACGTAGCCATAAAAAAGAAGGAAATCCTGCCATTTGTGACAACATGAATGAAACTTGTAGGCATTTTACTAAGTGAAATAAGTAAGGCAGAGAAAGTCAAATACTGTATGATCTCACTTATATGTGGAGTATGAAAAAGCCAAATTCATAGAAACAGAGAGTAGATTGGTGGTTGTCAGAGACTAGGGGGTGGAAGAAATGGGGAGAAGTTGGTAATCATTGTACGGTACGTACATATATTGAATCATCACATGGCACACCTTAAACTCACACCATAGTATAGGTCATTATATCTCCATAAAGTTGAGGGAAAAAAGGAAAAAGCAGATTAACCAACTTCTCTCTACTTCTTATCTCCCTCTACTCACTGCCGTACTCTCTTCTCCCTAACCCAGTTTCTTAAGGGGTTTATGCTTGGTTCCCCCATTTACTCACAATCCATTCACTGATTTTTATTATGAAATATAAATACAGAAAATATGTGCAAATCATATATGTACAGTTTAATAAGTAACTGTGTAACCTCCACTGAGGTCTAGAGACAGAGCAGTATTGATACCATGACCCTGTAATTCTAGTCCTAGATACCTAACCTAGAGTACATAAACCAGGAAACATGTACAAGAATGTGTATAGCAATCTTGTTCTGTCTTACAGAAGTGAAATAACCATCTTCAGAATGGGTATACCTATTATACTCCCTCATAACCCTCTCCAGAAAAACTCCATCCTTCTATAGAGAGCCACTATCCTTGCTTACATGACAACAATCTTGTTACTATTCTCTAAACTTAACCAATATATTTGAATCTTTCCTGTTTTTGAATTTTATGAAAATAGAGTCATAATTTGTGTTCTTTTGTGTCTGCTTCTTTCACTCAATGTGTTTGTGATATTTATCTATATTCTTGGGTGTACCTGAAGTTTACTGCTATAGATTGTTCCTTTTCATTTTGTATAGTATTTTCTTATATGTCTTCTACAATTTATTTTCCTATTCTTTTGTAGGTGATTGTTTCCATTTCTGTGATATTAAGCAATATTGCTATAAACACTCTTATGTGTTCTACTGTATGTACTTTTGTTATATCTCTAGAAGCAGATTTGATGTATTACAGAGTCTATGCATCTTTAATGATAATAGACCATGTCAACTGTTTTCCAAAGTGGTTTCAATCTTCATGCCTACCAGCAGAGTAGTAAGGTTTCTGTTTTACCACATTTTATTTTATTAAAGAATAAACCCAATAATATTTACTGTGTGCCAGGCCATATTCTAAGCACATTGATTTCAATTTTATAATATCATTAAGATTAGGTAGTATTGCTATTTATACTTCCCAGATAATGAAATAAAGGCACAGAGAGGAGGAACAACTGGCCCATATTCACACATTTGAACGTGGTAGAGAGTTCAGCTCAAGAGATTAGACCACTCTGCTGTGATGCCTCTCCTTCACTCTCATATATGTTTTCATACTCTTTGATTTGCTAGCTTTGTAGGTCTGTAATAGTATTTTTATTTATTTATTTTTAAAAGATTTTATTCATTTATTTGACAGAGAGAGCGAGAGAGCACAAGCAGGGGGAACAGTAGAGGGAGAGGGAGAAGCAGGCTCCCCGCCAAGCAGGGAGCCTGATGCAGGGCTCGATCCCAGGACCCTGGGATCATGACCTGAGCTGAAGGCAGACACCTAACCATCTGAGCCACCCAGGCGCCTCTGTAATAGTATTTTTAATAGTGATTTTAATTTGCATTTACTTCAGTATAAATGAGATTGAACAGCTTTTCATACCTTTTTTTAAGGTGCTTTTTTTTTTTTTCTTGAGGGAGAGAGAGAGTGAGCATGAGTGGGCGAGAGGGGCAAAGGGAGAGGGAAAAGCAGACTCCTTGCTGATCAGGGAGCCAGACATGGGGCTTCATCCCAGGACCCCGAGATCATGACCTGAGCTGAAATCAGGAGTCAGAGACTCAGCCAACTGAGCCACCCAGACACCCCACTACCCATATTATTCTATGTATATTTTATTTCTGTTGAGATCTCTAATATATTACAAATTCATATTTATAAATGGTATTATTAAGTCTTAATTTTATATGTCAGCTTGGCTAGGCTGTGGTGCCTAGGTGTTTGGTCAAACACTAGTCTAGATGTTGCTGTGAAAGTATTGTATAGGTATGATTAACATTTATAGTCAGTTGACTTTAAGTAAAGGATACTACCTTCAATAATGTTTCTTGGCCTCATTCAATTAGTTGAAGACCTTACAAGCAAAAACTGAGGTTTCCCAGAGAAAAAGAAATTCTATCTCAAGACTGTCACTTAGAAATCCTGCCTGAGTTTCCAGTTTCCAGCATATCCTATGGGTTTCAGATTTAAGACTGTAGCTTCAACACTTACCTGAGTTTCTGGCCTTCTGACCTGACATTCAGATTTCCGATTTGCCAGACCCACAATCACATGAGTCAGTTCCTTAAAATAATACACATACACACACACACATGCAGACACACACACACACAACATATACATATATATATATACAAATATACACTCAATTGTTTTATTATACTTTCTATATAATCCATTGTTTTTGTTTGCCTGGAGAATTCTGACTGTTTCTATGTCTGCCTCATCTCCTATAGCTGCAGAGATGGAATTTCTGAAGACTAAACCCAGTTTCATCCTGTGAGTGGCTGAATTACAACAGAAATTGAACTCCCAAGCTCACAAGATGTTTGCTGTTAAAGTAAGTATATTGATTGTGAAGGGATGGGATCCTGAGAATTGGAATGGAAACATATGGGCAGATCCAGATGAAGTTGGGGACATAGCATTGAACTTCTAAATTCTGATGCATCTTCTTTGCCAATGAAAGCAGCTGCTCTATCTCCATTTGAGGAGGTTAACCATGCTTCACCTGAGGAACCTGTAATGACCTCCCCTAAAGTAGTTGCCTCGCAAGACAGCATTGATTCTCTTCAGAACCTCTCCTCCCCAACCACCTATCTTTGCTTCTAGCCCCGTCAGTAGACTCAAGTCCTGGCAGGTCCCAAAAGGTGAGGCACACAATCTGACATGAATAGATGCATTATACTCCTAAGAAAATACTTGATTTTTTTCCATTTGTATACATAGAAATCTGGGAAATACATGTAAGAATGGATATTAGGGGTTTGGAAATTGGAGGAAGGAGTGTAAAGTCAGATCATGTGGAATTTATTTGAATGGTTCCACTAAACACATTCTGGAGTCAGTGTTGTAATTTGAGGAGTTAGAAAGGGCTCTAACAGTTTGTTTGATTGGTTGGTTGAAGCATGGATCAAAAAAATGTCCTGTACTAAATAAGTTGAAATGCCAGAAGTGCATTAGTAAATGGTACAGTATGGTATCTAAAGGCTTAGAGAATTGGAATGTTAGAGTGGGTTAATCACATAAGACCTGCTCACCCACCCCAGAAGGTTGCAGCTTTCAAGAATATAAAAAATAAATTTTGAGAAGGTCCTGCACCCTTGAAGAACTCTGTGGTCCATCTTCTCTGTAGGTCAGGAATTACAGTGGAAACTGCTGACATTGAACTGGGATTCTTTAAATGCAATAGGTATAATTGGATCCTGGAGTGGCAGGACCCAAGTGGTGGCACTTAATGACCAAAGACAAGGTGGGCTTGGTTACCATAATGGACAGCAGAGTCAAAGCAGTAATTAGAACAGTCTGATTCACAGATCTGTGGCATTAGCTAAATTGATCTTGGTGTTCTACAGGTGAAATAAATAGTCTACTAAATTTTTACTTGATCTAAGCAGAAGAGTTCTAGGCCAATTGAACATATCTCTGACTTGAATCATCAAAACATAGAGTCATGTTCTCTCAATCAATTCCCATATTTGAGCCAATTTATAGGCTCAGAACTTCTCAAAATAAAGGGGTGGCTGGGTGTTCTCAAGGAAGAATCCCACTAACCTGCCAAAAATTTATACTATTGGTCTTGAATTCATGGCCATTTACCAGTGTGAAATGGGGAAAAGGAAATAATCAGATTTTTCAGGGATTACTGGACCCCAGATTTAAAGTGGTACTAATTTCAGGAGACCCCAAAATGTCACTGTGTCCACCAGTCAGAGTAGGGACTTACAAATGTCAGGTGATCAGTGGAGTTTTTGCTCAGGGTTGTTCCACATGGGTCAAGTGTATTCCAAATCCATCCTGCCAAAGTAGTTATTTCCCCAGTATCAGAATGTCTATACTCAGCAACTGGGAGAATCCTCAAATTGGTTCCCTGGAGTGAGTACTATTATGGTAGGAAAGGCTAAGTGTAAGCCACTAGATCTACCTCTACATGGTAAAATAGTAACCCAAAAACATTATTCCTGGAAAGACTGCAGATAATTAGGACTTGAAGGATCCAGGGCTGGTGAATTCTACCACATCATCCTAGTTTATTTAGTTGGCCTTGCACAAAACAGTTGGATTTTAGAGAATAACCATGGATCATTGTAAACCTAACCAGATGGTGACCCCAGTTGCAGCTGCTCTTTCAGATTATATTGCTTGAGCAAATTAACACATCCGCCTGGTACCTAGCATGCAGCTGTTGACTTTGCAAATAGTTTTTCTCTACTCCTTTTAGTAGAGATGACCAGAGACAGTTTGCTTTCAGTTGGCAAGGTCAGCAATACACCTTCACTGTTGTACCTTGATATATCAGCTCTCAAGCCCTATGTCATAATTTAATCTGCAGGGAACTTGATCATCTTTCCTTTCTATAAAATATCACGCTGGTCCATTACATTGATGACATTATGCTTATTGGATCAAGTGAGGAAAAAGTAGTGACTACTCTGATACATTGGTAAGATATTTGCATGTTAGGGGGTAGGACCAAGAAAATTCAGAGACCTACCTCAGTGAAATTTCTAGGAGTCCAACAGTGTGGAGCATGTCAAGATATCCCTTCTTAGTGAAGATAGGATGAAGGATAAGTTGTTACATGCTGCCCTCCTACAGTCAAAAAAAGAGGCACAATGCCTAGGGACCTTTTTGGATTTTGGAGGCAACATAGTCCTCATTTGGGTGTGCCACTCAAGCCCATTTACCAAGTGAAAAGAAGAACAAGAAAAGGCTCTGCAGCAAGTCAGCAGATGTGTAAGCTGCTCTGCCTCTTGGACCATATGATTCAGCAGACCTAATGGTTCTTGAAGTAATATTGGCAGGTAGAAATGCTGTTGGGAGCCTTTGGCAGGATTCTGTACTGAACCATAGCACAAATACTTAAGAATTTGGAGCAAAGACCTGCCATCCTCTTTGGATAATTACTCTTCTTTTGAGGAAAAGATTTAGGCTTGCTACTGGGCTTACTAGCTAAATGTCTAACAATAGGACCTTAGCTACCTGTCATGTACTGGTGATGTCTGACCCACCAAGGCATAAATTTGGGTATGTACAGCAGTACTTCATCAAATGGAAGTGGTACATATGAGATTGAGCTTAAGCAGGATCTAAAGCCACAAATAAGTTGCATAAGAAAGTAGGCCAAATGCCTCTGGTCCCTATTCCTGCTCCATTACTTTCTCTCACCCTGTCTATATCTATGGCCTCATGGGAAGCTCCCTACAATCAGTTGACTGAGGAAAATAAAACTTGGGCCTGGTTTACAGATGGTTCTGTGCGATATGTAGACACCACCCAGAAGTGGATAGCTGCAGTACCATAGCCCCTTCTTGGGACATCTGTGAAGGACAGTGGTGAAGAGAAATCCTCCCAGTGAGCAGAACTTCAGGCAGTGTATCTGATTGTTCATTTTGCCTGAAAGGTGAAATGGCCAGAAGTGTGACTGTATACTGATTCATGGGATGCATGAATTAGTAGCTTGGCTGGATAGTCAGGAAGTTGGAAGGACTATGGAAAATTGATAACAAAGAGATCTAGGGAAGAGGTATGTGGATAGACCTTTCTGAGTGGGTGAAAAAAATGCAAGCATTTATGTCCTGTGTGAATGTTCACCAAAGCATGACCTTTGGAGAGGATTTTCATGATCAAGTAAATAGGATGACCTGTTTTATGGATACCAGTCAGCCTCTTTCTTCAGCCACTCCATTATTCCTTCACATATTGCTCCTACTCCATTTTCTTCTTTCAGGAACTATGATAAGATGCATGTAAGATTTTCTAAGTCTGCCTTTCTTGTCTACTAAACAACTCCATGTTTTTCCATTTTTGGATATCTTCATTCTAAATTATGGATGATTTCTTTTAACCTACCTTCTAGTTCACTAATGATTATCTTTTCTGTTTTGCGTTATCTGCTACCATACTTACCTATTGAGTTTTTCACTTCAGTTTGTTTTTCAGTTCTTAAAGTTGTCTTGATTCTTTTCCAAATCTTCTGTATCACTTCTTATATTTTCCTATTTCATGCATATAGCTTCATATTTCTCTTTTGTTTCTTCTATGCACAGTGAGCATTCATTTTTATAAGCTATCTGATAATGGCAGTATCTGTAGTCTTCTTTTGCCTGTTATTTCTGCTGTTTATTGCTTATGGCAACTTACTTACTTTTATGCTTAGTTATCTTTAATTGTGCACTGCACATTGCCCTTGAAAACATTATTTATGGAAATTCCCTGAGGCTTAGGATATATGTGTTTTCCTCTAGGAGTGATTTACATTTGTTCTTTCAGGTGTTTAGGAGTTCAGTACTACTTCAAATTTATTGCTTATGGCTTCTTGAACACTTTGATGGTAAAAAAATGTAGATTGCAGATACAGATAACACCAGGCTTGATTATAATATCTCAATTCAAGGTAGTTTTCTTAACATACGTTTGCCCTCTTCTGCCTAGTGCCATATTAATTTTTTGGAAGTCCTGAGATTTACAGTAGCAGGAGTAGGTATAGGCTCAGTGCTCTTTACCCAGAAGGCGTAGCCACTTGGAGTTCTACCTTACCATAAAGGTGTAGTCCTTTGGGGTGCTGCCTTTAAGGTGGGCGGTCTCCAGTTTGGTTTTATAGTTCATTTTGTCCTGGATAGGTAAAGGACTTCTGGCCAAAGCAGGCTTTGAGTATCCTGCTTACATGGTTTTCTGGGTTCTTGTTTTCTTATATGCTTTGAGCTGATAATTCTTTACTATATTGTAAGTTTTTCAATATTAGGAGACTATTTTTTCCTTGTTTTTAGGGTGTGTGTGTGTGTGTGTATGTATGTGTCTAAATAGTCTAGCCTGCCATGACTAAACAATGAAAATCTAAAGTCTTCTTTTAAGCATGGTATATTTGGGTTTAGGGAAAGATGAAACTTTTCATGCAGGTTTGCAATCATATGCTTCTAAGCTGTCATTCTACACTGAATTGATGATGCACTTATTTTCCCTTAAGATAACTTTTTGGGGGGCATTTTTAAATTATAACCATAGTGAAAAGAAAGTAGTCTAAAAAATCTGAGGTAAGAATAGAAACAAAATAAGATCAGTCCTTTTCAATATGTTCTAGTCTGGCATGGAATTCATAAAGAAGTGTAAATATGCAAATAGCTCTTTAGATCCAAAAGCTACTGTTCATTCTAACACTGAATATATACATTTGAAATCCAAATGATTAGTGAGCTCTGCCACTTTGATGGAAGTGTTATTGTCATGATCTCAGAGTAGGAAAAAGATCCGCCTTAAATGATGGTTGCATTGAAATCTGTATTATTCAATTCTTTTGGATACCTTAATTTAGAACATAGTCATTTCATAAGTGCTATCATATATAGGGCTTTATAACTATCAAAAAGAAGTTTTTGGTAGTAATGGAACATATTTGACCCTTATAGTTTTATTCTTAATTCATTTCTACATATAAATAATTTGGCAAAGAGCTGCAAAAGAGCTAGTAAAATAATTAAAGTAAAAAATTACAACTTGGGAAAAAGTTAAGGAAACTAGGAGTTATTTGAGGAAAGAAGTGGCTGAGAGAAAGATAACATTCATTTGAGAAGACATTAGCAGTGGATTGTTTCCTCTTTTAAGACAATAGTTCTCCAACTTAACCTCATATTATAATCACCAGAGAAACCTTAAAAATACACTAATGCCTTGGTCCCATCTCTGGGACTTCTAAGTCAATTGGTCTGGGATATGACTTAGGCATCAGAATTTTTAAAACACTCTCCATGTGATCCTATGGTGCAGGGCATTATTCACTATAAAATTACTTTAGGAAGCAAATTCCTGTAGTGCAATGACAATTTGTAATACTTTAAGTACAACTGTTCAGGCACTTCAGAAATACCATGAAGTAAAGAATACTAGAAGATGGGATGTCTGCATTTTCACTCTAAACAGAACAAAAGAAACAGTATTTCAACAGTAGTACAAGATATTTTAATTGGGGAAAAAAAACAAAAACAAAAACAGAGTTTTTGTTCCTCAGAGTTTGGTATGCAAAATTCTGGAATGGCTAACAGGCATGTTGTGGCATCTTGTTACTTGTTCACGCTAATTCAAGATAGTTTTGCCTCAGGCTCTAAAATCAGATAGAGTTGAGCTTGAATTCCTACTCCTGGACTTAGAAGGTGGGCAACTCTTGGGAAAATTGAACTCTCCACACCTTAGTTTAATCATTCATTTGATCATGAAACAAATATTTATCAAACAATATCAGCTAGGTACACACAAAGTTCTGGAGATACAGCAGTGAACAAAACAATGTGTGCCAAATGGGATGACACAACTATCTTATCAAGTTATTTCAAAGGATAACATGAGAAATACATGCAAAGTGGTAGTAGAGTACCAGTTATTATTATTATTATAATTATGTGAAGTATTTTCCCTAAGGGATAGGGAAACATTAGATTGGAGTTAAAATCAGTGGGAATTTTTATTAATAATCTGTAACAATGGTTATGAGTTTTGCTGTTCTCTGTATTTCAAACAGACCTTAGAACAAAAAAAAAAAATAGAGGCACACCTTTCCTAAAACCATCCAACCAACCACCACCACCACCACCAACAGAAACACAAAGCTTATGATAAGTCCTGGGACACCGAGCAATCAAAATATCTCAGAACCACTTTGAAAACCATCCATAGTATGTTCATCACAGGATATAAGGGATCCCTGCTCACCTCAATTCCCTTTCATTTCTTAGAGAAGAGGATGTTACTGATAAAAAGAAATAAAATTGATCTGTGTGAACTGTACATTCCTAAAGCATTAGCACAGAAATGTGGAGTTGAGTAACTGACTTAGGAACAATTTGACTACTTCATTAAAATGTAGAGAATTTTACTTAAAAAGGACATTCTTGGAATAGAGTAAAAAAATGAAAGGCAAAAAATCTCAGAAATATCTATGTGGCTCCTTCAGATGTGGGCAACATCCTTACGATTGGATGAAACTTTGGAATAGAAATCTGTTATGAAAAGCCAACAAGTATCTGTAGAGATCTTCATTGGTCACCATCTCTGGGAACCTGGGAAATTTAAACCATTTACAGATATGAAACTCTGTCACATAGTTGGGCATTTAAATTTTCACGTACAAGCTGTGGTAGAGTTACTAATAAAGTGAAAGCATTTGAATTTTTTTCAGGTTATTACAGCTCTTGGGCATATAGTAAATTCTTGACAGTGCTATTTTCTTTTCCTCTCTTCCTTCAGTGCGGTAGAAGATTCCAGAAGGGACAGGGGTAAATGAATACTGCACTTAAGTTTGAATCAATCTCAAGGGCTCCAGTGCAGCAAAAAGGGCTGAGAGATGTCATACCCACTCTCCTGTTTTCTTTCTTACAGGCTTGCTTGTGTAAAATTGATTGGGTCTTTAATCTAATTTGGCTTTTAGGGTGTTGAAAACCCTCAGTCTGAACACATTTTTTTTAAAGATTTTGTTTATTTATTTGAGAGAGAGAGAGAGTGAGCATAAGCAGGTGGAGGGGCAAAGGGAGAGGGAGAAACAGACTCAATGCTGAGCAGGGAGCCTGATGTGGGGCTCCATCCCAGGACCCTGGGATCATGACCCGAGCCGAAGGTAGACACTAACCGACTGAACCACCCAGGTGCCCCCAGTCTGAACACTTTTAAGCCCATGTCTTACACGGCAGACCTATGATCTGAATTTCTAACCCATGCTGATCAGGGTAATAAGGATGGTCTGCATTAGGAAGTCATAACTTCTTTTTGAAACATTTGAATTTGAAAAACAAGTAACTGACCATACCTTGCTATAATGGAATTACCCACACATTGTTGAGATGGGGCTAAATTTAGGTCGTTGGAAGCTGTGCAGTTCTTGATGGGCCTGTGCTCATTGGCATTGAGCTTTATTGCTTTGTTCTCCCAGAGGCCAATGACTTCTAAATGTTCCTCCTTCATGAGATGTCATCCTCACTCCCTTGTTTGGCAAGTCAGCTATTTCCTTCCTGTTCCTCACACTTGACCTCTTGCCCCCTTACTCAGTTATTCTTTTTCTGTTTGTATAACCAAATGAGAATAGGACAAAAAGGAAAAAAAAGCATTTAATAATTTTTAAATTAAAAGATGTCAATTTTGTCCTTTTTTTTCAAATCTCTTAAAGTTAATGAGAGAATGAGGCATAATATATTTTATGATTATGCATTTACTCAATCAAATAATAAATAATCAAATTGTTAGAAACCTACTTTATGTGAGACATTATAATACATGCTGAATTTAAACTCTGGGAATGTTCTTATTATTTGGATTTTAACATCATGTCACTAGGAAATAGGATTTGGTAAGAAATGCAAAACTGATAGAGGGCAAAACACACACACACACAGAGTCTCTCTCTGTTCTATTTTCTTTTTTTTTTTTTTAAAGATTTTGTTTATTTATTTGACAGAGAGAGAGACAGCGAGAGAGGGAACACAAGCAGGGGGAGTGGGACAGGGAGAAGCAGGCTTCCCGCTGAGCTGGGAGCCAGATGTGGGGCTCAATCCCAGGACCCTGGAATCATGACCTGAGCTGAAGGCAGACGCTTAACGACTGAGCCACCCAGGTGCCCCTGTTCTATTTCCTTTAAACAAAAGATAAATAAATGAAAATGTGTTGACCCTAAATGGCTATAAAAATCTGTGCTTCTTTATGCAGCCATCAAAAGGAATGAGATCTTGCCATTTGCAACGACGTGGATGGAACTGGAGGGTATTATGTTGAGTGAAATAAGTCAAACAGAGAAAGACATGTATCATATGATCTCACTGATATGAGGAATTCTTAATCGCAGGAAACAAACTGAGTGTTGTTGGAGTGGGGGGTGGGGTGGGAGGGATGGGGGGACTGGGTGATAGACACTGGGGAGGGTATGTGCTCTGGTAAGTGCTGTGAATTGTGCAAGACTGTTGAATCTCAGATCTGTACCTCTGAAACAAATAATGCAATATATGTTAAGAAAAAAAAGAAGAAGAAGGTAGCGGGAGGGGAAGAATGAAGCGGGGGAAATCGGAGGGGTAGACGAACCATGAGAGACGATGGACTCTGAAAAACAAACAGGGTTCTGGAGGGGAGGGGGGTGGGAGGATGGGTTAGCCTGGTGGTGGGTATTGAGGAGGGCACGTTCTGCATGGAGCACTGGGTGTTGTGCACAAACAATGAATCATGGAACACTACATCTAAAACTAATGATGTAATGTACGGGGATTAACATAAGAATAAAAAAAAATCTGTGCTTCTTCATGATTTGCTGATACTGAGAGTGGAAGAAAAGACAAGAAAAAAATGAACGGTTTTAGGCTTGGGCTTTCTCCCTTCATTTCCCGTAATAGTCACCCATGCCACCAAATCCAGCCAACAGTCCCTGACAGCAGCACGTGGTGAGAGGGAGTGGGGAGAGGGGGAAATGTTGGCACTTGATCCAATTAAAACCGGTAGGAAAAATGTACCACTTCACATTAAATGAGTGAGTGGCTTCTTTACCCCATTTGATGTCCGTTAAACCTTTGAAAACTATATCCAGATGCAGTTGCAGCAGCTAATGTTCAATCCTTGTTTTGTAATTAAGATGGATTTGCAGAGATGCCATTTTAAGAAACTTGGATATTATAGTTGATTTAAGGAAGATTTAGCCAAGATTTGGGGAAAAAAATGTCTAGAGTAGCATAGTAATGATATATTAGGTTATATTGTGCCTAGCACTGCTCTCATCTTTGTTGTGACCGCTAATAATATCTATATCTATATCTATAATATCTATAAATATGTACATTCAGACAGTGTTATCTTAAATCTTCAGAACATTAACTGGTCTCTCACACAGCCCTCAGATTTGGCGTGCTGATGGCAAAGCATCCTCCCACAGTTTCTGTCTTTTCCTCATCCTTTGGTCCACAAAGCACATCATTTCCTTCAGCAGTCAGTTTAGATTTGTTCAAGAAGAGGCTTCTTCTCATTTTGTATTGACTACATTCTGTGTTGTGTAGTTAGAGATGAGGCATTAAAAGACTTGGAATTGGGTCTGTTACCTTGGAATGAAATTTAAAATTTACTTAGGCAAACACCCTCCTTTAACAGTTGATGAAAGGAAGACGTGAGAGGAGAGGTGACTTACCCAAGGGCACCCAACTCAGTAACCTCAGAGGAAACTCTCCTAACTGTCCATCCAGTGATTTTCTCTCCACCAGGGAGCCTCTGTTCCCTCAACTCTTTTGGTGACTCCAATCTGTTACAGAATTGAAGACTCAATTTCCTTAGCTGTGAAATGGAGATTATAAAGTAGGTATTTTGTAGCATTGTTGTCAATAGAAATAGTTTTTAATGTCCACTGTGTAGTATAATGCCTCATGTATTCAATAGATTCACTTCATCATCCTGCAAATGGAATTAACCACCTTCAACGAGGCTGCAGGAGAGAGCCTGTATCAATCAGAATAGGCCTTTCAGAACTTCTCACATGTCATGCTCTGAACAATTTTTGCTAATGAATCTGATTGATTGGAATAGAATTGAGTCTATTTTATACTACATGGTTGTGAATTATCATTTTTTTAGGTCCTTCCCCTAATTAAAAAAATTCTCTTTTAAAGTGTAGTCTGGGTATGACTAAAGTATATTTCTAAAGTGCATTAACTCGGTATTGGCAGCTTCTCTAATGTTATCACTTGATCTTCGGCAGCATAAGGGGCATGGTGGGTTGGAGCCCTGGTCTGTAATCACAAGCTGTGGGTTCATCCCAGCTACTGCATTGCGACCTGGGCCACATTGTTGAACTGCTCAAATACTCCATTCCTCTTCACGTAAAGTGCAGGCAGAGATGGATGATTTCTAAATTCCTTTCTAATTCTAAGATACAGAGAAATCTCAGCATGGTAATAAAAAACAAAACAAATGTTCGTGGAGCAGTATGGCATTTTCTGGGAAAATAGATCGTCTAACACATTTTTTGGATTGAAGTAACTAAAAATCAAAGCAAAAGAGCAGAAAGTCTTGAAATAGTGGCAGTGGGCCTTCTCTTGCTGGAAATTTATAGTAGTTGTAGAATGAAAACAGCCATTAAATCAAAATTGACTTAGTACATTCAGAGACACAAGAATAAAACCTATTAATAGCTTAACAGAATTTAATTGAATAGTATGAGTAATAAAAGAGAGGTCTGGGGCTGAATGCTGAAAACACTTATGGATGATTCTCAAGTGCAATATTTGACTTTCTGGGAGAGTTAAGAGCTGAGTTCCAACTGTGTATGAGCTGAATTGATTAGAGAAGCTACATTTCCAGGACGCCTGGTGGCTCAGTCAGTTAAGTGTCTGCCATCAGCTCTGGTGATGATCCCAGGGTCCTGGGATCGAGTCCTGCATTGAGCTCCTTGCTCAGCGGGGAGTCTGCTTCTCCCTCTACCTACTGCTCCCCCTGCTTGTGTTCCCTCTCTCTGACAAATAAATAAATAAAAGTCTTAAAAAAACAAAACAAAACTAAATTTCTGTTGACAGGGAAGTGTACATGTATCACTGTGGTTTCTTTTCCCAGAATATCTGGGACAGCCTGACATTGCCTGGAAGAGGAAAGGATAAAGTCCTATCTGGCACTTGGCCCCTGGCCCCTCCCTACCTAGAGGCCTTGAGCCAGCTGACGGTACACTTCTACCTCCATCTGCCTCTGTGATATTCAAGCAGGGAAGGGAAGGAGGGAGAGCAGAAAGCACACCTGATGTTAGGCAGACTTGAGGTTTTGAATTCTGGCTCTGCTACCTTAATAGCTGTCTGAACGTGAGCTGGTCATTGAACCTGTCTGAGCCTGTTTCTTCACCTTCAAAATGACCTTGATAAATGGTAACTGTTACATTGTCCTGTCTTACCTTTTTGGCTTAGTCTTTGCTGGGATTTACATTCCAATTTGAGTTTCTAGTCTAGTTTATACCCGGTTTTCATGTCTCTGGATTTTGTCTATGGAATATATAACCCTGCCTTATACGGAAATGATGTCCTCTATTCCTTTATTGGTGTTCTCTACCCAGTTCCATCTTCTATTTCTTGACATCTAAGTATACCTACACACATATGGCCAGGCAAAATAGAACAAGGCTTTAAATGAATGATAGTATATCCAAGTAAAACATGATTAGTATAAAATCAATTATTTCTTCACTGTTAGAATCCAGCTGTTCAGATCAGTTGATTGTTTTTTTAAAAAAGAATTATGTATTTGAGAGAGAGAGAGAGACATGTACGACACACATATATGAACAGGAGGAGGAACAGAGGAAGAGGGAGAGAGAATCTCAAGCAGACTTCCTGCTGAGCAGGGAGCCCCATGTGGGGCTCCATCCCACAACCCTGAGATCATGACCTGAGCTGAAGTCGAGTCAGATGCTTAACCGACTGAGCCATCCACACACCCCTGGATTAATTGATTCTTAAATATAACCACATTTGCCTAGTATTAAGTTCTAATATTGCAACCACGTGCCTCTGAAAAGAAATCATACCTCTTAATATTTCATCTATCATTCAGATAAGCAAATATTTGGTCACTTTTATGAGTCACTAAATGTTCAGCTTAGCTTTTCTTCATCCCTTTGTATTGTTGCCTTGTGCCCTTTATGGGGAGCCTCAGGGAAGTCACCCTGTAATGGGACATTGCTCACATGTGTCATATTTTTCCTTCTTATGGGATCATAGAAAAATAATAAATTATGATTAGTATTCTTAAGATGAACTAAATCCACTGAATTTTTTTTTAAGGTAGAGTCTTTACATTGAGGTAAAATGAGCTGATCCTTGGCTAATGGTCCTCTTATTTAGGAAATCCACATGCTTGCTCTGAAAAGAAGTTAGGGAGAAATTTTCACTTTTGTATGCCAAATAAAACAAAATGAAATTACAATTGGATTTCACAGTGGACCCACAATTTCTGCCTGAGAGAGAGTAATGAAAAGCAGGAGAGTACTCTTACATTTGCTGAAACTAGTTCATTCCACAAAATCTGGGCTATAAGGTGAGGGCAACCCCTCTCTCCCTATGGGAGCAAAGTCAGCTCAGGGGTCCTATAAGAGTCAGATACCCAGAGATTCCCATCTTAAGAAGAGGATTAGGAAGGAGAGTGAGGACTATGGAAACTGGTGAGACCCTTTGATTGGTTGGTATGTCTTGTTGTCTTGAAATATCAGTCTCATTACTATAAGAATACGAGTATGGTCCTGCTCAGAGATAGAGGAAGCCCAAGTAGACTTTGAAAAATGCACATTAGGCATTGTTATACTAAAATCCTGGGGAAGTGCCTTTTCATGTTAGATAGTAAACATTTTGTTTTCAAATTTGTGTTCACTGCTACACCTAAAATAGTCTCCTCTAACAGAGTAGAATATATACATTATATATATATGTAATATGTATAATTATAATAAATAATATATGTAATAAACATATAGTAAAATATAAACAATGTATTTATATATTATATATAATAATAAAATATATAAGATATATTTATATAAATATATATACAGAAATGTATATTTTAAATCTTTCTTTAAAATTCTTCTACCCAGAATATATTCAAGAAATATTTTGAAAAGAAACACCCCACATGGAATGGCAAGCAAATGAATATGACAACTCCCTATTGCCTTTCTCCTTACCTCCTTGATTCTGACATACCTACTGAAAATCTTGCTTGCCATGATTTTTAATCATTTTGGATTATCTTTCAAAACCTGGAATTTAAAGGTGCTATCACCAAAGACCTATGACCATCTCTCTAAAACTTCACTCTGTATTGAATTAAAGGAGCAATATTTTCCTGCCAAAATAATTTGTTATGGATTCCTGGTAGTAATGGTTGGTTTCCATTCTCAGCTGGACAATCAACATTTCTCCAATAACACTTTGTCTTGTGTTTTAGTTAGCCCACAACTATGCTGAGCTTTACTGCTGGGTCCACAACCACACTCCACTCTCCTTCAATAACATTTTCACCTGATGTACTACAACTAGAAAAGAAAAAGGCACAAGCCTCATCTTCCTGGATTCTCCTAAATTCCTTCTACCTGCTCACTTTTGAGCCATTACTTTGAGGTTGCACCGTTATCCCTCTATTGAATCAGCCCTGGGAAGAGCCTTCAATTCCTTTTTACTATACAAAGGCTTTGATTTTTTTTTTTTAAGATTTTATTTATTTGACAGAGACATAGCGAGAGAGGGAAGCTATAGGGAGTGGGAGAGGGAGAAGCAGGCTTCCCGCCGAGCAGGGAGCCTGATGCGGGGCTCGATCCCAGGACCCTGGGACAGTGACCTGCGCCGAAGGCAGACGCTTAACGGCTGAGCCACCCAGGTGCCCCAAGGCTTTGATTTTTGAAATACATTCTTTAGTTTATGAATAGTAAGCTTTCTCTTTTCATCTGAAAATGGCTTTCTATTCCTTATTTCCTGATTGATGGTTTAGCTAAATGTAGAATTCTAGGTTGACAGATATTATTTTAGTATTTTGAAGATATTATTTTATTTCTTCTGATTCCTATTGATGCTGAAAAGGAGTTTGCTATCAATCAAACTGTTGCTGTTTTCAAGGTAGTTTTTCTTCTTTGGTTACTTTTAACTTTTGATATGTGGTGTTCTGTAGTTCACCATGCCACTGTTATGGATTTGTTTCTGTTTATCCTTTTCAGTGCTTACTGCATTTCTTCAAGCTGAAGACATGTCTTTTTCTTTTATCTGGAAAATCCTTATGATAGACTGAAGGTTTGTGTTCCCCTACCACCCCCAAATTCATATGTTGAAACTTAATCGCCAATGAGAGGGTATTTGGAGATGAACACTTTAGGAAGTGATTTAGGTCATCAGGGTACAACCTTCCTGATGGAATTACACCCTTATAAAAGAGACCTCAGAGAGTCCCCTTGTGCCTTCTTTCATGTGAGGACGCAGAAAGAATTCTGCAGTCCAGAAGAGGACCATCACCTAACCATGCTGACACCCTGATCTTGGACTTCCAGGCTTCAGAATTCTGAGAAATTAAGTTTCTATTGTTTAGAAGCCACCCATTCTGTGGTATTTTGTTACAGCAAGCAGAATGGACTAAGAAAGACTAATGTAAGTATACATTTCCATGAGCTTTGCAATTTTATGTACTCTGTAACTTCTGCCACAACCAAGATATAGATCTTTGCATTACCCTAGAGAGTTCCTTTATATTCATCTCCATCAATTCTCTCCAGCCCTTGACCACAGGCAACCACTGATTTGCTTACTATTTCTAATATAGTTGATGCTTCTTTTCTGGAGTTTTATTTGACTTCCCATTAATATTAAAATGTAATCACTATTTGGGGCCATGGACATGTACCAAAACAAGATCGCAGTAATGGATGTACAACTCTACACATTTACTAAAAATTATTGAGCTATGTCCTTACAGTGGATTGATTTTCTTGTATATAAATTATACCTTGATAAAGCTATTAACACTGGTATAAAAATCTAATAACTGTATTTATTTCCCTTTAGAAATTTTATTTGGTTCTATTTTAAAATCTTTATATTTACCCATTCTTTCATAATAGTTTCTTTTCCTTTCTCTTAACCTCTTAAGCATTTTTAGTATATTTGCTTGATGATCTCTTTCTAATTATTTCATTTGTTCTGTTTCTTAAGAGTGATAATTCCAAGGACACCTGGATAGCACAGTCGGTTAAGAGTCTGCCTTCGGCTCAGGTCAGGTCATGATCCTAGTGTCCTGGGATGGAGCCTCTTATTGGGCTCCCTGCTCAGTGGGGAGCCTGCTTCTACCTCTGCCCCTCCCCCATGCTTGTGCATGCTCTGTCTCTTTGATAAAGAAAATCTCTTTTAAAAAGAGTGATAATTCCATTCACTGGTTATCTGTAGACTCTCCATTCTTATTTTTTGCTTCATTACAAATTGTGCAATTTTTTGTCAGCTCTTCTTCAGAAATTGCTTTAACTGTGGGAATACCTTGTGCCCTGGGTTTTAAAAGTGTCCCATTGAGAGAGTTTGATATTTCTGGGTCATGGTTTTTTTTATTAGTTCTTAACCATGCAGGTAGTATGCGTCCAGATGTCTTTGGAGTGACTATGTGTTTCTTTGATTGCTCTTTAGGAACAGCAAATTTCCCTTATTGTTTTCTCATCCAGTTGTACACAGATTTTTTACTTCCTTTTTTAAAAGACAGGATACACTTTCAGGCCCTACCTGCCTGAGGCTCTTTCTCAAGACCTGCATGGGTATTGAAAACCCAGGCTCCAATCCCAGAGCCAATATAGGTCTGAGCACTCAAACTCCCAACACAATATTAGTTTCTACTTCCCATAAAGTATTTGAGTTCAGTCTTCTTTTTGGTATTTTGGAAGGTTTTCCCTGTCTTTCTTTTGAGCTCAGCTTTGTATTAAAAAATATTTTGGGGTGCACCTGGATGGCGCAGTCAGTTAAGTGTCTGAATCTTGGTTTGGGTTTGCGTCAAGATCTCAGGGTCCTGAGATGGAGCCCCTTTTCTGGCCCTGTGCTCGGGGGGAGTCTGCTTCAGTTTCTCTCTCCTTCTCCCTCTGCCCCTACCCCCTTACATGTTCTCTCTCCAAAATAAATAAATCGTTACAAAATATTTTTGATTACCTTTACCCATCATTTCTCTGTATTTTTAATGTGTTAAATGATTAACTACATTAACTTAGTTCACCATGTTGCAAGAATTACTTGCTCTTCAAATCATATGGTCCTTTTTCAGTTCTTAGTTCACTGATTCCATATACCTTGGCTTTTGTGACATCATTTGCTCTCATCTTTTCTACTACTCACAGAAAGCAGTAGAAACTGTTAGAAGAGCATGAACTTTGTCATCAGATAGACTCAAATTCAAATACTGATTCTTCTACTTACATATTGTGTGATCTTCAAGTTCATAATTTAACTTTGTTTTTCCACTGTACTCTTTTGTGACTTGAATCATGGTTCAAGTTTGAGAATCCATAAATAATAGTAATAGTATTCTTGGCAGCAGAGAATAGTAGTGATGGGCTATTTTTTTCTTCCGTTTTAGAATTTTTACCTTGCAATGAGTTACTATTTTTTTAAAATTGAGATAACTGACATAAAACGTTATATTAGTTTCAGGTGTACAATCCTGATTGTATATATGTGTATATTGAGAAATGGTCACCACAGTGACTGATCAACATCCATCACCACACACATTTACAATCTTTTTTCTTTGTGACTAGAACTTTAAGATGTATTCTCTTAGCAACTTATGCTGGGGTGCCTGGACCCTCTTGGGCAGATCTAGGGCGGCCAGATGCTCTAGTCAGGGGATTTGGAGGGGGCTCTCCTTTAGGGAGATGACAGCACTGCCCCCCAGGTTAATTATTTAACTTTAAGATCTTTATCTGTAAAAGGAAAAAATATATATGTTCTTTAAAGTTATAATGAAAAATAAACTAAATAATGCGTATAAAGGACACAGAGTACCTGACAAAGATTAAGTGCTTTTTTTTTTTTTAAAGATTTTATTTATTTATTCATGAGAGACACAGAGAGAGAGGCAGAGGGAGAAGCAGGCTCCCAAGGAGCAGAGAGCCCGACGCGGGACCCGATCCCAGGACCCCGGGATCATGACCTGAGCCGAAGGCAGACGCTTAACCATCTGAGCCACCCAGGCGCCCCAAGTGCTTTGATATTAATAGTAGCAGCCGATATTTATGATACTCTTGCTTTCAGCTTAAAAGTGATAATTCTTTACATTCCTTACTTTGCCAGATTCTTCAAACTGGATCAGTTCATGTAGTTTTTGAGGGGAAAAAAACCAGAGGGGATGCCCATTATTTGCTGCCAAACTTCTGCCATTACATCATTGACCATTCCAGAGGAGGATTTTTTTTTAATCCTTGTAATTGCTTTCCTAAAGATAGGGATTGTGGACAGTTAATAACATTCAATTGAAAATCACTTGGGTCATTTGAGGTGAGCTCAGTGGTGATATCAGTAATAAATCCTTTCCCTCATTGGAGACCTAGGTGAATAGATTTTTCTTCATTTTCCAATAAAAGCAGACTAAGTCAATGTACCATACTAACATACAGCCTTTGCCCAAGAGGACTTATCTTCATATTCTTGTCCAGTAGTGTCTATCATCTAGGAAAGGATCACACAGATGTTGGATTTACAGTGTTTTAGTACCATTAATTACCATTCACAAGAAGGAAAAAGTCCCTAACTGCTCTCTTTCTTTCTCATTCCATACTTTTTCCCCCTAGAATAATCCTTGCCACTCCCATGATTTCCCAACATCACTCACAAACTATCTACTCTCAGAATTATAATTCTAGACTTCATCTCTCACCTCTCTCCTGAGTTCTATATCTAGATGCAGTTAGAAGTTCCTGGTGCCTGAATAATCTCACCTATGATTATTTTCCTCTGATTTCCTGCAAGAAAGGAAACTTACAGGGGTAATAACCAAACTGGGAAGTACCTCTTTGACAATAGTTCTATAATTATCCTGTAACTTTGTGAAAATTTCTAGTAAATGTTGCAGGGAAAGATTTAATTTAAGAAAGGTCTTAGGTTGGGGGCGCCTGGGTGGCTCAGTTGGTTGGGCGACTGCCTTCGGCTCAGGTCATGATCCTGGAGTCCCGGGATCGAGTCCCGCATCGGGCTCCCTGCTCGGCAGGGAGTCTGCTTCTCCCTCTGTGTGTTCGCTCTCTCTCATTCTCTCTCTCTCTCAAATAAATAAATAAAATCTTTAAAAAAAAAAAAAAAAAAGAAAGGTCTTAGGTTAAAGCAACATTTCTTGCTTCCTTTACCCTTAAACAATGTATATTTCACTTTCAGCCTCCATCCAAGTATGGCTCCCGCAACTGCACTGAGAGAGATGCCAATCCAAAGCACATCACCAAGTCAGGGGAAAAAGAGAAAAATGAATAGCCAGAAAGATCTTTTTGCCTCCAGTACCTTGTACTGAGCAGAGATGGACTGCACACAATCTAGAGGCCACTGTGTGGTAACAAAGAACAGAGAGACTTCCCAGTGTACTTCCAACACAGGGTATTGGAGGTCCCAGTTTTCTCATTATACCTGCTACATGGATCCAGGAAGCAGAAGACAGTTTTCTGATTTTTAAAAATATACCCTTCCCCATCTGGACATTTCAGATAATTTATAGTCAGCACCTAATGCTTAGTCTGTACACTCATCCTTCTTCTGGTATTAGTAGCCTCTTCCCCTGCAGAGCTACTTCTCTACCTCTCCTTGTGGTTCCAAGGATGCCAATTCCAGAATTGTCCTACTCTGATATACAACCCAGAACTGGGCAGTCATAGTATCCATCTAACTGGCAATAGTGTTTGGCCTGAGCATGAATATATTAACCAAGGCAATCAGTCCTTTTCTTCAATTTCACATTGGGAGGAGGAAAAAAAAATCTCTTTATTCCTGGATCACGAGCTGTAAAGATAGACTCCAAAGCTAGATCATCTGCAGAGGTGCCACGTGGCAACACCTGAAAGGAATAAGCCTACAATTAGAGAGCCGTGGTGAAAAGCAAAGCGAAAGACATTGATGATGCATTTGGATTCCTTGACTACCCTTTTTCTTTTTATGTAAGCCAGTGGTTTCTGTTTGATGTGGTTTGAGTTAGATTTCTGTAACTTGCAAGTACAATATTCCAATATACATCTCAGCATATCTAAAGTAGAACTCAGCATCAGGGAACTCCCCAATCTCTGCTCCCTCCAGTGTGTCCTGGTTGGTGAAATCTCCAGCTACCTGACCTCCCGAGTCAGAAACAAAGGAGTCATTGTAGTTGCTGCTGCTGCTGCTTTTCCCTATGAATGGAGGTGTGCCAGACTCATCAGTCCCATTGTTCTCTGATGGTGGCAGCTATGAATTCCTTACACAATTAGCATTCGAGTGGATGGTTTTGAATCTAGCCTCCAGGATGACCAGAGCTAGCTGAGAAATCAATTAAGTGCCTAAGCACTCACAGAAATACCTGAAAAAGAAACCTCTACAGAGTCAGCTCCGTGATTTGCAAGGGCCTAGTGTGAAATGAAAAGACATGCTCCTCATTCAAAAGACAGAAAAAGAAGTGCCATTAAAGGTACTAAAATATAAAGCTTTTCCCTTTCTTCCTGGGTCTCTCTTGACCTGTCATAGTGTATTATTTGCTATTTAATTTTGAGCCCTTGGGATGGGGATACTCATTGGGTATAGATGCTTACAGGTGCCCCCTGGTTTGTCTAGTGCACAGCCCACGAGTGGCTGGGCTTGCTCCCTTCCTCCCCCAACTATCACTGCACAGCACCATGTCCCACCTGGAGGAAGGGAAATAAATCTCCCCTTCCTGTGACCTGCCACCCCAATTCACAGTGGACTGGAGATGGCCAAAGAGAAAAAAACCTCAATACCTGGATGAGCCCATTCTCAGGGTGGAGTGGATAAGAAGTTCAGAAGCTCACCTTTATGTAGTGACAATTGAATGTATGGATGTACTGCCTGCCTATGGCAGGGACAGCCACTGCCATGTCTGCCCTGAGATGTTGTCTCAGGTACCTGTCTCATCTGGACCCTCCCCCCATCCACACTCAGGTGTGCAAAAGAGGCTGAGTGCAGCAGTGCTTGCTGGGCAGAGAAGGGGGTAAGAGAAGTGGGGATGCAAGGTGCAGTGAGGCAGGGATGGGCTGTAGAGCCCTTCTCCAGGGAAGGCAGGAAGTGGTGGGAACCAAGGCTGCACATAAGCAGGACTGCCCATGAGCCAAGGCTCCAAGCCCCCACACATGCTCCATTGTTTTATTGACTTCACTTACAGCATACAAATTCAAATATAAAATTATTGAAAATTTTAAGATGGTGACAAAGAACAATAAACCCCAAGCACAGGGCCCTTCTGAGGTAGGAGCCCTATGTGACCACGCTGGTCCAACCTGCATGAAGCCCACCCTATGAACAAATGGTCTTTCTGTTAATTTGGCCAAAGACAGCACAGCAGATTTCTTGAGCATTTTTACTAATAGAACAATGGACCTCTACCTCAGAAGCCCCATATGTAGACACATAAGACTGCTCTGCTTAATCAGACAGAGGCAGGAAACCCAGCTGTCAGTCTTCCCAGTCACACTCTCCTGCCTCATCCCTCCAACCCCACCTGTGGCCCAGGAAGCACCAAGTACTCCCACAAACACAGTTTGAAAATTAAAAACCAAACCAAACAAAACACAAAGTGTTTATTTGTATTCAACAGTCTAGGAAAGTTCTGGCACTTCAACTTTAATTTGCTTTCATTTTCTATAAAAATTGTTTAATAACAGAAATAATCATTTCAAAAATTAAAAAAAAAAAAACACAACCCAGTTGACCCTATATTTAATTATTAAATCAACAGTAAAACAACATTTGTGTGATTGTTTTAAAATCAGGAATTTAACAAATATTAATTTCCTTTACTACACACCCACTTCCTATTCTTGTGCTACTTTTTCCTGAGATTATTATTATAGACCATGATTATGAATTTTCACCATCAAGATTTAACTACAGGAATATTTTTGAGTTTTCACTTTAATTTTGAGAATTTTCAGAAGACACATTAAAATATCTTTGCAGAGTTGTAGCTAGGTTCATTGTTCCAAACTAACAATTCACAAGTACTTCCCCATTTTAGAGATCTTGATGATGATTAAACTTCCATGTGGGTGAAGTACATCTCTGAGGTTTGGTTTCGTCTCTCTCATTCATGGGAGGGAAGTGGGTGTTATATTTTTTTGATCTTTTGCATGTATAAGAATGTTTTCTGTTAGGGGCACCTGGGTGGCTCAGTCGTTAGGCGTCTGCCTTTGGCTCAGGTCGAGATCTCAGGGTCCTGGGATCGAGCCCCGCCTCGGGCTCCCTGCTCCGTGGGAAGCCTGCTTCTCCCTCTCCCACTCCCCCTGCTTGTGTTCCCTCTCTCGCTGTGCCTCTCTCTGTCAGATAAAATCTTAAAAAAAAAAAAAATGTTTTCTGTTACTATCACACATGAATAACATTTGGCTTGATTTGGGATTCTGTGTTCCCCCTTTTTAAACCTCAGACCTCTGTAGACATTATTCTGTTCTTCACTGGAATTTAATATTTAAGAGAGCATTCTACCCTTATACTTGTAATTAAAAACATTTTATTAATTTTTTGTGGAACACAACAGATTCTGGTATTTCCTGCTTAGAAAAGTATTCTTCTGTGATATCTTGGATTATAGTTTCTCTTTTACTTGTTTTGTTTCCTTTTTTTAGACTATCTTTGTATCAGTATATTGGATCTCTTCTCTGTTCCTTATATATTGTCACAGTTACCATTTTTATGACTTCTCCCTCTTTCCTGTGAGAAATTTTGAAGTTTTTTTGCTCATATCACTGACTCGATTTGTTTGGTGTCAATTCTGTTCTACATGACTCCAATAAAAATTTTAATCCTGCTATTACAATTTTTAAAATTTCTTCAAAGTGTTTGTTTGTTTTTGATCTCATCTGCCTTATCTTACTCTCTGCTGTTTTTTTCATTCTGGTATGAAGTGAGCTATATTCAGGCCTTGGGTTTGCAGACACATTGCAGGTATAGATTGTCCATGGCCATCCTACTGTCACTTGTGTATTGATAAAAATCATCCTCTCAACTTGTGCACAGCCTTAGCTCAATTTATGATACCTCAGAAACATTCATCTGGCACTGAAATGGAAAATTCTGTTTTTACTTCTCAATTTCTTTACTATAAGAGAGATAGCATATATCCTAAAACAGCCCTCCATTATTTAATCAGGTGCAGTCCACGAAAGATTGTTCTTCCCAGCCAGCACCACTCCCAGGGCTCTTACTGTCTCTGCTACTATTTATTTAGCTTTACTTGAAAGGTCATCTTCCTAGGATACAAGGGCCACTTTCCATTGCTCTCTACTCCTGGCCTTGTTGTGCAAATGGCATTTTACTGGATGAGGGCAATTGAGAAGGGAGGTACAAGATCTCAGCTGTCTCAAAGACAGTAGAGGGTGGCTACTTAGTTTTCTTTTTTTTTTTCTTTTTAAGATTTATTTATTTATTTGAGAGAGGAAGAGGTGAGTTGGGATGGGGCAGAGGGAGAAGGAGAGCAGCAGACTCCTCACTGAGGGCCGAACCCCACATGGGGCTCCATCTCACCACCCTGAGATCACTACCTGAGCTGAAATCAAGAGTCTAACACTTATCTGACTGAGCCACCCAGGCGGCCCTCAGTTTTTTTGATTAATGTGGTATTTGTTGCTTTGAAAACAAGCAGTTAAAATGAGTCAAAGCCTCTTTCTCTCCTCTTTATTTTCAGTTACGTCATTCTAGTTCAGAGAGTAGATTGCAGGCAGGCCACTGATAATGCTGCTCCATCCAACTGCTGCAACATTAAAGTCGATGGAACTGTCTATCAGTGTCTGGCATATACATCTGATTCCCGGCCTTATGTTTTAAGCTGTTGTTAATTATTGCCTTTCCCTATGATTTTGCCTGTAATTCATTTACAGGTTGAGATCATGATCTCAACCCAGAAGTCAGGGTCTTCTAAGTGCAGGTATAATCAACAGGCTAATGAATGTCATAGTCATTTTATTATTTACAAGGAAACAGTTAACACATTCAAGTTGAAGCAGTGTTATTGAGTGGAAGGAATGCCTGTGTCAGAAAACGTAGAGTCAAGTTTTTAATCCTGTTTATTTATTATGTGACCTTACACAAGTCACTTAGCCTTCACGAATCTGTTTATTTTTTCATAAAGTGGCAATAACCATGCTTGTTCTAAGGATCTCACAGGGGTGTTGTGAGGACCAAATAGTGTAATACTTGTAAAGGACCTTTGTAGTCATTAACATTCTAGATCCAATTATTACTGTCACTCCCATGACCTTGGCTTCATCAGTGACAAGTTGAAACAGCTGAGCTGACTGAGCTGCCAGGTCACAGAAGTGATTCATTAATATTTATTTCTAATTTTTAGCCATTAGTGAATTTAGGGTTTGGACATAAAAAGTAAATGGTAATTGTGAGTACTGTAGCCTCTGTCATTAAAAGAAAGAGGAAAAATAGACATCTTTTTTTTTTCCAAGTTGTTAAATTCATACGAATTTTACCTACTACCCTCTAGGTTCTATAAATAGAGGGTTTCTTTCATAATTTTTCCCTCTTTACCCATAAGAACATGTGAATTTTCAGACTCTGTACTACCTCTTAGCTACGTAAAGGATAGCACAAATGAGACCAAAGAGTCACAGATAAACTTTGGCTGTTATTAAATTTGATTAGAACAAAAGAGTAGACAAAATTGGAAAGTATTGTGTAGAAAAGGAAGCAATGAAAAATTGGGTCTTTGTCTTTAAGGCTAATTGGAAGCAGAGACTTCTAAATAGAGTTATAATTTATAGGCTAATAAATGCCACAGACATCTTGTTATTAACATGAAAATTAGCAAACACATGAGGAGAGACTATTTTGGAATATGGCAGTTCTAAGCACATGGAAATAAAACACAAATCAATTATATATTTTATTTTTAATTGGTGTATAATGTACTCCTCTAAGAAGAGAGAATAATAAACACTTCTAGGCTTTAACCCTAGTTGCAAGTGAATGAGATGGCTTGATTCATGGCATAGCAAACAACTTTTTTAAGAAGCAAGATTCTTTGCTGGAATATGACAAAAGTTTCTCTCTCTCTCTCTCTTTTTTTCTCTTTAGCTCTAAGTTATTGAAAGAAGTCTGTAAGCCTGTCTTCATTTTCCAGGCAATGTGACTTTTCCCTTCATTTTGGAGATAGGAAAACTGAGATAAAGAGAAATAGAAGAAATCAGGGTCCTTATCATTTTACATTTTGTGTGTCTTTTTCCCATGTCTTTTTTTTCCTTAATAAACTAGTTATTCCTTGAGTTAAAAACCATATCTTATCCATTGTAGGCCACCCCAGCCTTGGATAAGCAGTTCCTCAGTGTGCACTTGCCCCAGAGCTGTATCCTTCTAATGCATGTTGCCAGGAAGGAGATGACTAACATCAGGTCTATGATCTTTCCTGTAGCCTCTGGGATTACTTGGAACATTAACTTAGGAAATTCATAGAACGATATTGCAAGTTTTGGAGGTTTTACAACACCACCCTTATGTGCAAGGATTTGCTGGCAGGACTCATAGAAATCAGAAAGGCTGTTACACTCGCAGCTACAGTTTATTATAGCAAAACCAGCAAAGGGAACAGGTACATAGGGCAGGTCCCAGGTGAGTTCCAAGCATGAGCTTCCAGTTGTTCTCTCCCAGTAGAGTCTTGTGAACAGTACTTACTTCTGCCAGCAATGATGTGTGACAATACACATAGTATATTGCCAATCAGGGAAGCTCCCCCAAGCCTTGGAGGTTTACTTTTCCAGCTCTATTGAGTTATAATTGACAAATAAAATTGTAAGATGTTTAAGGTGTACATTGTGATTATTTGATATATGTATACATGTGAAAGGATTTTTCCCTCTTATTGATTAACACATCTATCACCTCACATATTTGTCTTTGTGTGTGTGTGTGTGTGTACATTTAAATTCTACTGTCTCAGTAAATTACGTTTATACAATACAGTGTTATAGGGAGAGTTTGGTAAAAGGGTATAAACTTTCAGCTATAAGATAAAGTTTCGAGGTTCAAATGTATAATATGGTGACTATAGTTGATAACAGTTAATTGTATAATTGAAATTTGCCAAGGGGTTCAGAAATCTTTACTGGGGATCAGCCACGTAGACGTGGTTAACCATCTGTGGCTGACTTTACTCTCCAGCCTGTCCATAGATCAAGCTAATACCTACATGGCCCAAAGCCTTCACCATAAGTCAGATTATTTGCATAGACCAGAAGTGGCCTAAGACCTCCAGTTAAACAGAAATTTCTATCAGACAGGACATTTCAAGGGCTTAGAGATTACCTCCAGGAGCTGGGGACAAAGTTAACCCTTTATTGCATACATACATATGTAGGTATACTATATCTGCTGTATACACTATCTTTACTATATTGAGACTACTTTCACTATATTTCAGATAAATCAGAATTGGTTGAAGTTGCTATGTCCCTCATTGTTGAGATTGTTCATCAAGTAATTGTAGATGCTACAGATGAGATACAGCTGCACTGAAGCCAGATAAAACTCAAGAAATCCCAGAGCAGATTGCTTCTCTAGGCTGAAGTGGTCCATGTCTAGTCAGCCTATTCTCTTGTGACCTCAGGCTCCTAAATGCGGAGTTTGGAGGATATTTGGCAACTGTATCTAGTGGGAGTAAAGAGACCTCCCCTATGCCATTACCAGTCAGGCTGTGGGTTTTCTGACTCTTATTCTTTCTGCCAGCTAAGTGAACTTGATACTAGGGAAAACCTATTGTATCTCATGGATTTTATTATCAATCCAAACCCAAGACATCTGATAGTTGAGCAGAGTGGATATTGGATTATATAACATTATTTGTGATGCCTACAATAAAATTGATCTCTGTAATTTTTCCAGTTAATTGCATTAGCACCTGCCAAGCCTTATTTGCAGTAAATCCATTCTCTATCTTTTGAGATCTTCCTCACCATTATTCTCATCTCTGATGTGGTGACTTGTGCAAGAAATCTAGAGGCACACCCAGTCAGTGTCACTGTGGTCCATACTAATCTATTATAAATATGGGGAGAAGACTGAGATCTAGGACTTCTCCTTAGGAGATCCTTGAGCTTTTTATACAAAGTAGTCTATAATGAGAAGAGAAGGGAGATCATTGCTAAGGTACAAGGTGTTGAGAAGAAAATAAAAACTGGTGAGACATGGAGTTTGTGTGGTTAAAGGAGACACATGCAGTGTGTGTGTCCACTACTGTTCCTTGTTGCTAGTCACAAATAATGTTCATGGTGCTCAATGAACATCTGGTGGAACCACTATGTGTGGGAGTCAGTGGGATTCAAAACGAGTACATGGTAAGCATATTCCATCTCTAGTTGGGTAAGCAGGTCTCTGACAGCCTTCAGAGGCCATCCTTCCTCTTAATGTAAAACTTGCTTCAAAGAAGGCAATGGTATTTTAAAAATCACACATGATCAAGGAACCTTGTCATATCTTAACCAACGGAGCCACCCAGGCGCCCGGGAACCTTGTCATATCTTTTCTTACTAATATTACTTCCTTGTTTTAGCCAACCACTTATGCTGAAAATAATGACATAGAAATAGGAAGATAGAACAGCTCCTATTTCTTTTCTTTTTAGCTCTGTATGACTCATCCGTAAGCTGAAGGTAAAGCATGTTAGTAGAATGTGTGTGTATCAAGAAGTGAAACAAAAATTGTTGAGTTACTTTTGTGCAGACTTTCTATTCTGTTAAGAACAAAATATATATGCAATTATGAACTATAAAATACAAATTGTGTAATTTCAGTGATTCTGCATACAAGTTATATGCTTTTATATTTTTATTTAAAACTACATTGCACTATATGGGGCTGCCTGGGTGGCTCAGTCAGTTAAGCATCTACCTTTGGCTCAGGTCGTGATCCTGGGGTCCTGGAATTGAGCCCCATGTCTGGCTCCACATGTCCTGCCAGGAGGAGTCTGCTGCTCCTTCTGCCTCTCCCCCAACTCATTTTCTCTCTCTCTCAAATAAATAAATAAAATCTTTAAAAAACCTACATTGCTCTTTATAAAGATGCTATTTAAACTTTTAATTTTTCTTTACTTAGAAAGACATCAAACAGCAAATAAGCAGAAAGGACCTTGTTCTTCAAATACTAGGGATCTTATCACTGATTGCTGCTTCTGATCACAGAGATGGAAAGAGGTGGGAGGTCTGGGTTGTTGCACTTCCCCCTATTGCTGCAAACCCCTCGACTGGCTAAAGTGACTTCCAGGAAATTTAAAGAGCCAGTGCCCTTTTCTTTCTTCTTCATTTTCCTCTTTTGGGAGCAATATGCTAAAGACTAGAACATTCAAAAACAGCTGCATAGGGAAAATAAGGAAATGACTGCATGCCCAGGAAAATCTCAGAAAAGCCCTAAGGCCTAAGAGGTCTTAAATTTACACCAGGCTGATCCTCAGCAGGGAGATAGTCTACAACCATAAAAAATAAATAAACAAATACATAAAAATATATAACAATATATATAGTAAATACTGGGGAAAGGGAAGGGGAAGAATCTGATTTCCATGTTACCACCTTGTGAGATTCAACTGCCTAATTTTCAACCAAACAATCACAAAGCATACCAAGAAACAAAAAAATATGGCCCATTCGAAGAAAAAACTATATCAACAGAAACTGTCCTGGAGAAAGGCCTGATGGCAGACCTCCTAGAAAAAAACTCTAAAACAACTGTGTGAAAACTACTCAGAGAACTAAAGGAAGATGTGAGGAAAGGTAAGAAAATGATGGATAAACAAAGTGAAAGTATCAATAAGAGAAAATTTTTAAAAAACTAAAAAGAATTTCTGGAGCTGAAATGTACAATAACTGAAATGAAAAGTTCATTAGGATACAAAGGCATATTTCAGCAAACAGTAGTAATCAGTGAACTTGAAGACAGGACAATGGAAGTGATCAAGTCCAAGGAAAAGAAAGAAAAACAACTGAAGAAAAGTGAACAGAGTCTAAGGGATCTGGGGGATACTATTAAGTAGACCAATATATGTATTGTGAGAATTCCAGAAGGAGAAGAGAGAGAGAGAGAGAAAGGGGTAGAGATATTATTTGAAGAAATAAGGGCTGGAAACTACCAAAGGACATGAATATACACATCCAAGAAGCTCAAAGAACTCCAAGTAGGATAAACTTAAAGAGACCCACACCAAGACATATTATACTTAAACTTTTGAAAGATAAAAACAAAGGGAAAATCTTAAAAGCAGCAAGAAAGAAGTGACTAATCACACAGAAAGGATCCTCAATAAGTTTATCAGCAGATTTCTCATCAAAAACTTTGGAGACCAGAAGGCAGTGGGCTGATATAATCAAAGTGCTAAAAAATGTCAAATTCAAAAATTCCATATCCAGCAAAAGTGTCCTTCAAAAGTGAGGGAGCGGTGCCTGGGTGGCTCAGTCATTAAGTGTCTGCCTTCAGCTCAGGTCATGATCCCAGGGTCCTGGGATCAAGCCCCATATCAGGCTCCCTGCTCGGCAGGAAGTCTGCTTCTCCTTCTCCCACTCTCTCTGCTTGTGTTCCCTCTCTCGCTGTGTCTCTCTCTGTCAAATAAATAAAATCTTTAAAAAAAAGGAGGGAGAGATAAAAATATTCCCACATAAACAAAAGCTGAGGGAATTTGTTGCCGTTAAATCTGTCCTGAAAGAAATGCTATAGAGAGTTGTGCAGGGTGAAATGAAGACACTAGACAGTAACTTGAAGCCATATGAAGAAATAAAGATCTCAATAAAAATAAACACATGAGCAATTATAAAAGCTAATATTATTGTAACAATGGTTTGTAACTCCACTTTTTGTTCTTGACTTGATTAAAGAGACTAATTTTAAAAACCTAATTATTTATATGAAATCTAGTATAACTTTGATTTGTAACTCCAAAATTTGTTTCCTACATAAATTAAGAGACTAATACATTTAAAAATTATTAACTTATGTTTTGAGACACACAGTGTATAAAGATGTAATTTTGTGATTTCAGCAACCAAAAAGGGTAGTGATAAGGCTGTGATGGAGGAGCCTTTTTTGTATGTTATTGAAGTTAAGCTGATATAAATTGGAAATTAGAGTGTTACAACTTTAGGATGTTAAATGTAATCCCTGTGGTAACCACAAAGAAAGCAGCTGTAGAATATAAACACTAGGAAATAAGAAAGGAACTTAAACATTTCACTATAAAAAATTTAAACACAAACAAACAGTAATGCAGGAAATAAGGGACAAAAAATCTGTAAAGTAAATAGAAAACAAATAACAAAATGACAGAAGTTAAGTGCTTTTTTTATAATTAATTACTTTAAATGGGTCAAACTCTTCATTCAAAAGACAGAAACTGGAAGATGGATAAAAACACATAATCCAACTATATGATGTTTACAAGAGACTCACTTTAGATCTAAAGACATAGATGGATTGAAAGTGAAAAGATAGAAAAAGATATCCCTTACAAATAATAATCCAATGAGAGCAGGAGTGGCTATACTAATATCAGACAAAATAGACTTTAAATCAAAAAAGGTTATAAGAGACAAAGAAGGACATAATATATTAATAAATGTTCAATATAACAAGTAGATACAACAATTACAAACATTTACAAACCTAATGACAGGTATTCAAAATATATAAAGCAAAAACTGACAGAATTGAAGGGAGAAATAGACAGTTCTACAATAATGTTTGGATATTTCAATATCTCATTCTCAATAATGTATAGAACCAGTGGAGATAAATAAGTAAATCTAGGACTTACACAACACAAAACAACAATGAGAGCTGACAGATGTATACAGAATATTCTACATGACAATAACACACACATTCTTCTCAAGTGCACATGGAACATTTTCCAGGATAGACCATATGTTAGGCTACAAAGTCTCAGTAGATTTAAAAAGATAGATATTGCCTGGGTGGCTCAGTCATTAAGTGCTGGCCTTTGGCTCAGGTCATGATCCCAGTGTCCTGGGATGGAGCCCTATATTGGGCTCTCTGCTCCACGGGAAGCCAGCTTCTCCCTCTCCCACTCCCCCGCTTGTGTTCCTGCTCTCGCTCTCCCTCCCTCTCTGTCAAATAAATAAAATCTTAAAAAAAAAAAAGATATCATGCAAAATATCTTCTCTGACCACAACAGGATGAAATTAGAAATTAATCACAATTAAAATGAGAAAATCCAGTGATAGACATTGGGGAGGGTATGTGCTATGGTGAGCGCTGTGAATTGTGTAAGACTGCTGAATCACAGACCTGTACCTCTGAAACAAATAATACATTATATGTTAAAAAAAAAAAGATGTCAGGAAGGGAAAAATGAACAGGGGGAAATTGGAGGGGGAGATGAACAATGAGAGACTATGGACTCTGAGAAACAAACTGAGGGTTCTAGAGGGGAGGGGGCCGGGGGGATGGATTAGCCTGGTGATGGGTATTAAAGAGGGCAGGTACTGAATGGAGCACTGGGTGTTATACGCAAACAATGAATCATGGAACAGTACATCAAAAACTAATGATGTAATGTATGGGGATTAACATAACATAATAAAATAAAATAAAATAATTAAAAAAAATGAGAAAATCCCGAAACTTATGCAAATTAAACAATACACTTTTAACCAATGTATAATTAGAAGTCACAAGAGAAACTAGAAGATAGTTAAAGATGAATGAAAATGAAAACAACATACCAAAACTTGCAGGATATAGTGAAAGTGGTGCTAAGGGGAAACTTATAGCTATAGCACTTACATTAAAAAAAAAGAAAGATCTCAAATCAACAACCTAACTTAAGGAACTAGAAGAACAAAAACAAATGAAATGCAAAATTATTGCAAGAAAAGAAATAATAATGATTCAAGCACAAATAAAACAAAGTTAAAGAAATAGAGAAAATTAATTAAATCAAAAGTTGGTTCTTTGAGGGGTGCCTGGGTGACTCAGTTGGTTAAGCATCTGCCTTCAGCTCAGGTCATGATCCCAGGGTCCTGGGATTGAGCCCCAGGTAGGGCTCCCTGCTCAGCTGTGAGCCTGCTTCTCCCTCTCCCCTCTGCTCATGCTTTCTCTCTCTCAAATAAATAAAATCTTTAAAAAAAAATGTTGGTTCTTTGAAAGATCGACACAATTGATAAGTACTACCAAGATGGACTAGAGGACTCAATTTACTAATCAGAAATGAAAATGGGACATTACTACCGATTCTAGAAATGAAAAGGATTACATGAAAGTACTACAAACAATTGTAAACCAACATATTGGATGAAATGGACACACCCTTAGAAACACAAGACCTACCAGGAGATAGAAACTATGAATAGACTTACAACTAGTAAAGAGATTGAATCAGTGATAAAAAATCTTCAGATAAAGAAAAGCCCTGGATCAGATGTCTTCACTGATAAATTCTATAAAACATCTGAAGAGTTAATACCAGTCCTTCTCAATTTTTTTTCCAGAAAATTAAAGAGGAAACACTTCATAACTCTATGAGGCCAGCATTACCCTGATATCAAAGCCAGACAGACATTACAAGGAAAGAAAATTACAGATCAATGTCCCTCATGAACATTGATGCAAATTTACTCAACAAACTACTAGCAAACCAAATTCAGCATCATATTAAAAGGATTATATACCATAACCAAAGGGAATTTATTCCTGGAATGCAAGGATGTTTTTGTATATGAAAACTGATCAATCCAAAACACCATATTAACAGAATGAAGGGGAAAAAAACACATACACATGACCATCTCAATTGCTGCAGTGAAATTGTATGATAAAAACAATCAACAAACTAGGAAGAGAAAAAAAAATCTACCTCAACATAATAAAAGCCATATATAAAAAACCCACAGAGCATTATACTAATGGTGAAAGACTATAAAAACCTTTCCTCTCAGATCAGGAACAAGAAAAAGATGATCTTTCACCATGTCTATTCAACATAGTATTAGAAGTTCTAGACAGAGAAATTAGACAAGGAAAAAAAAGGCATCCAGATTGGAAAGGAAGAAGTAAAATTGTATCTGTTCATAGATAATATCTTATCTTATATGTAGAAAACCCTAAAGACAGCACCAAAAGTCTGTTAGAGGTAATAAATAAGTTCAACAAAGTAGTAGGATATAAGGTGAACACACAAAAGTTAGTTGCATTTCTATATACTAATAATGGGCAATCTGAAAAGACAATAATGAAAACTATTCCATTTTTAATAGCATCAAAAAGAATAAAATATTTAGGAATTAACTTAGCCTAAGAGGTGAAAAATTTACACAATAAAACAACAAAATATTGCTGAAATTAGAGAAAACATAAATGGAAATACATCCCATGTTTATAGAATTGAAGACTTCTTATTGTTAAGATGACAGTACTACCTGGGTGCCTGGGTGGCTCAGTCGGTTAAGTGTCTGCCTTCGGCTCAGGTCATGGTCCCAGGGTCCTGGGATCGAGCCCCGCTTCGAGCCCCGCTTCGAGCCCCGCTTCGAGCCCCACATCGTGCTCCCTGCTCGGCGGGGAGCCTGCTTCTCCCTCTCCCACTCCCCCTGCTTGTGTTCCCTCTCTCGCTGTGTCTCTCTGTCAAATAAATAAATAAAATCTTTAAAAAAAAAAACAAGATGTCAGTACTACCCAAAGTGATTTACAGATTCAGGGCACTCCTTATTAAAATCCCCATGATGTTAATCACCATACATTACGTGCCCTCCTTAATACCCATCACTGGGCTAACCCATCCTCCCACCCCCCTCCCTTCTAAAACCCTCAGTTTGTTTCTCAGAGTCCATAGTCTCTCATGGTTGGTCTCCCCCTCCGATTTCCCCGGGTGATTAACATACCATAATAAAATAAAATAAAATAAATAAAATAATAAAATAAAATAAAATAAAATAAAAAATAAAATATAAAAAAATAAAATAAAAAAATAAAAAAATAAATATATATATAAACAAATAAATAAAGCCTATATAATTAAGAAACATGGAACATTGTAAATTGTAAGATAATATACAAATATAGTATATAAATTTTATACAAATATTTTTAATATGAAAATGGTAAATGTTTTATGTAATAGTTTATGATAAAATATAAATGATCAAGACAACTTAAAAAAATAAAATAAAATAAAATCCCCATGATGGGATGCCTGGGTGGCTCAGTCGGTTTAAGCATCTGCCTTCTGTTCGGGTCATGATCTCAGAGTCCTGGGATCGAGCCCCACATGGGGCTCCCTGCTCTGCGGGGAGTCTGTTTCTCCCTCTCCCTCTGCTCCTACCCCCTGCTTGTACATTATCCCTCTCACTGTCTCTCAATTAAATAAATAAAATCTTCCAAAAAATGGGTTAAGATGGTAAATTTCATGTTATGTGTATTTTACCATAATAAAAAAAATAGAAATAAAAAACACTATGACAATCAAAAGTGAGACCGAAGAAGAAAAGAAAAAAAACTGTATCTTAATATCTGTAATGGCATTTTATTCCTGCTTTTTATCAGATGGCCCTGCATTTTCAGTTTGCACTGGACTTTGCAAATTATGTAGCCAACCCCGCAGTGAAAGTTTCACTTAGGCATTAAAAAACATTCTATGACCAGCCTAAAATGCAGTTGAATGAGCTGATAGAATTCTTCAAGAAGTATAGGAAGATAGAAGCATGTTCCAGAGGTATAATGAAGTTGGACTTGCCAGAGTCTTAAACCTGAATCAGACAAATACGGTGGGGCCTGGACAGTCTTTCTGACAAAAACATATCTTGAACACTATTCATTGCACCAATGAAAATTATTTCAGGTTAACTCCCATCACATATTTCAGGCTAATTAAAAAACCTTCTGATGTAGATTTTGAGAACAATATTTTGAAAGCAACAACATCTGGAGTGTGAATTTCTGATTAGGGCACTTTAAAAGTTAACCAACCAGCTCTAGAGTATAGATTAAAATTCACTTGCCTGCACACGCATTCAGCCATTTACATTTCTCTGACAGTGTAATGTCCAGACCAGTCCCTCTTGGGAGCTCTAGGACCCTCTCCCTTCCAGCCAAACAGGGTTCCCTCCCATTAGCTTTTAAATATATTTAAATCTATCCCATCTTTAAAATCAAAACTAATCTCCGCCCTTATCTTTGCCTCTCCTGGCCACATATGTGTGTGTGTGTGTGTGTGTGGACATGCACACACATGCACACACACATGCACATACAAGCAGCCTTGACTTGCTATCACTCTCATTACCACCAAATCATGTAACCTCTTAGTAGTGCCTTAATTTCCTTACTCATAAAATGAGGACACTAATATTTACTTGTAGAGAATTTTCATCTTCCCCTTTTCAGTTTAAATATTACTTCCCCTGGAAAGCCCTCCCTGACTTAGTTGTCCTTTCTGTTTCCCTTGTAGTGCTCTATCTCCCCTTTCATATCACTCAACATACTCCATTATTCCTTTATTTGTTTAGAGGCCTAATCCAGTGCAAGCTTTGAGACCAGAAAATTGACATAAGTACTCACAATTGTCTCTCTAGTGCCTGACAGAATGGCTGCCTAATAGTATTAATTTAATACATTTGATACATTTTGTATTCATTTAGAAATATCTGTATGGTTTGCAGCTGAATTTGCTGCTATATATAGAAAAATTTCTTATTCAAGCTCCCACTGATCTTTTTTTTTTTAAGATGCAGAGCTTTCTTATAGCAATTCACCTCTCTGAATGTTAAGTGCTTATAAGGTTTAGGGATGCCTTCTGGCTAACTTCAAAAAGGACATTTGCAATATTATGTCTGTATATTTTCTTCCCAACCATATTGCCCCACCAGTACCCCCTCCTAAAGAAATACACCAATTTGTTTTCTCTGGACGTCCAGGATTGATAGCTACAGCAAGAGACTCTCTGAAGGCTTGGTCATAGCAGCGAGAGTGTCACTTCACCAGGACTGATGAAAACAAGACTGAATATCACTGTTTATTGAGTTTAATTGTCCCTGAAAACCTTCAGACGTTCTTTATGGAAAGACATAATTATAAGAGTTTAAAGTTCCTCCAGGAACACTTTACTTTTTTAAAAGAATAAGAATCACTCATGTTATCAAAATTGCCACATGCACACATACACACAAAATGTAATGTGCCATAGATCAGTCTACTGACAGAGCGCCATAAACTAAGCAGTCAGTGAAAGTAAATCACATTGTCTTCTATTTTGCCTTGAAAGTAAACATGAATACTCATAGAAGAGAAATACAAAAGAAAAAACAGAATTTGTGGGTAAAATGTAAAATGTCATTAAAGGCTTTAATTAACATTAAGTACTTCATCTGAAAATAGTGCCCATTAAAGTTTAAAGGTTCATGGGATTATTTTATTATACATTTCAATTCTGCAACAATATTTTTAATTGTATTCATTCTAAAGTGGAGTTGGTTACTCCAATGGACTGTTGTGCCTTAAGTCAAATATTTCGGAAAGAATCTTGAGTTGTGGAGGGGTCTTTGCACTAAAACGTGCTGGAAGGAGAAGGGGTAGGAGAGGGGTGGAAAAAATATTTTCAAGCAATCTCCAAACACATTGCTATACTAGAGAATAAAATTGATTCACTCGAACATGACACATTATTTTACTTAACTAGTAATACTCAGAAATGGAGATACAGATTTCCTTGGGCTTGAATTACAGTTTGGCAGTAGACTCAACGCTCAGATTCAACCCTGAGATTGAAGTGTAGGCCATTAATTCTGTGTGCATTGTCCCTGGGATTGGGATAATAAAGCCCTACCCTCCAGGAATTAGAACATTTTAGTGGGGAGAGGGGAGAGGGAATGAACAAACAAACAAACAAATAAATAAAATAAAGTGAAGTTGGTTAAAGAGAATAATATAGTATAGATAATGTACTCCAGGCAGTTCTACACAATGCTGCAAAATTAACCTTCTTCCAAAAGCCAGCTCTGGTCACACCATTTCGTGCTCAAAAATCTTAATGGTTTTCCATTTGCCTAAAGATTAAACATTCACCACATAGTTGTCACCTTATGCTCCGGCCAAACTTCATTATCCCCTTAATATCCCTTCTGTGTCTTTGTCCACACTGCTCCCTCTGCCAACAATTTCTTCCCCATCTCTACATGCCAAAAGCTAGATAACCCTTTCCCACCCATTATTTGCATGTTCAAACTCTAGATAACTTTTAGGGCTCAGTCAAATGCCAACTCTGTTACAAATCCTTTTCTCCATACAAAATTATTCTTCCAAACCCCTATCTATCATAACTACTTTCTATACTAAGTTATAATTATTTTCACACCTGCCTTAATTCCTTTACAAAACCATAAGCTCCGTGAAGGCAGTATCTATAAGATTAATTTTAGTAAAAATGCCTTAGAAGGCATTTGATGGAATAGTTGCTGATGAAATTACATTATCTTTGGGATTAAAAGAAAGAGTTGATTCCTTTTGAGTGATTCTCTCCTTTCATGCTTACTTGCATCCAGCACTCTTAAGAGATGAGGTGTGGAATAAAAAAGGAAATACTCAAAAGCAGTAAGTTCCCTCTGGTTTCTCTTTTAGGAAAAGAAAAAAAAAGGCCTAGGTTTCTGCCTTTGACTCGACAATTACCTGAGTACTTAATTACCTACATTTCAAGTTTTGAACTGGTCACTTAAACCTCACAAATGAGTCTAAGTAATGCAAAATATCAAATAATTCTCCATTACAAACAATAAGAAAATATTCTTTTAAGTAGAAGGGAAATATAAAATGGAAATGGAGCATATCCATTTATGTTCCCAATATGTGAACACAGAGTTAAAACATAAGGCTTTCAAGAGTTGCACAAATTCTCACAATCCCCATTAAAAAGCCATATCTTCCTCAGTGATGGAAAAATACAGATACATTTTAAAATGTTGCAAATATATAAAATTGGAGAGGACCTGATATTTAGTTCAGACAGTACAATTCATATCAAAATAAAAGTGGAAACAGTAATTATTATAGCTCCATATTTTGGAGGGAGGTCACATTTTAGAGTTCAGAATAAAGATAATTCCCAGACTCCCTACGCAGACGTATTTTTTTCTAATTTTCAAAACCATTTGTCAACCTGTTTCATACATCAGCTGCAATGAATTATAGCACAGAAGAATCTCACTCAGATTGGAGGCAAAGAGAGATTAACCCATAGTCTATATCTTGTTTTTAAGCACTCAACTCCAGTATCAGGTAAAAAAAGAAAGAGGGGGAAAAAAAAGGCTTGTATTACCTTGGCATTGATGAAAGCAGAAATTTATTCTGGTAAGTTTTCTTTCCCTTTCAATCCTTTGGGAGAAAATTTCAATTATTTTAAGCCAGCAGAATAACAAAATCCTAAAAGTTTTACAATCCACTTCTCCCCCAGAGCACTGATAAATTAATGTGTAGAAGCTTAGAAAATTTAAGAGGTCTGTTTTAGAATTGAATGATTATGAAATTTGGGTCCTCTTTGGTGCATTAAATGCCCAAGGATATTGTATGGCTCATTTTTTTTTTAAAAGATTTTATTTATTTGACAGAGAGAGACACAGCGACAGAGGGAACACAAGCAGGGGGAGTGGGAGAGGGAGAAGCATGTATGGCTCATTTTAAGAGTAGGTCTCACTCCTAAATCCATGCCCTATATAATATACAATATCTGGGCAAGGACTTTTAGTAAATTTCACTTATATAAATGGTAATAGAATGTTCTAATATTTCAAAGCCTGGGGATTCATATTTTATTCTTTTTTTGTATATTTTGGTCTACATGACATGATGATTACTATCAATCCAACTAAATGTTGCCTTTCGCTCTGTTTTGCCATCTTATCGCACATTACTTGTGTTCTTCTGTTAATATTTCCATTAATTTATCCATTCTCTGTGTAATCCCTTATTGCCTCTGAACCTTAACTTGGTTCCCATCTGCCACTACTCAGATGAAATTCCTCCCTCAAGGGTCAGTGATGATGTCCTAAATCCAAAACTCTCTTCCTGGCCATTCTCCATGGTGTCTCTACAATGCTTGGAACTGTTGGCCACCTTCTATTTCTTGAAATTCTCTTCCTCTATGAATCTGATTACTCCTATGTATTTGATTACCCTCATTTCACTTTACTATGCCTTCTTTTTAAAAAAAGATTTTATTTTTAAGTAATCTTTACACCCAGTGTGGGGCTAGAACTTACAACCCTGAGATCGAGAGTTGCATGCTCCACTGACTGAGCCAGCCAGGTGCCCATTACTATGCCTTCGGATCCCTAAGTGTTGGTTTTCTCTGGGTTTCATTTTTGGTCCTTTTCCTTCTGCACCTTATTCTCTTAATTGATGTTAATGAAAACTCAGAGCTGAACAGCAGTTAAAACAGTAAAACCAGGTTTTATTAAGGAACTACTACAATAGGAGAAGAGAGACTTCAATGCAGAACTGGGCTCAATTCTGAATACAGCACGGACAAGTGGGGATTTATAGCCAAGCAGCAGAGTAGAGATCAGTGGATGGAAACTTGCTAAAAAGAAACATCAGAGGTAAGGGGGTATTCTAGCTAAATGGACTTAACAAGATTCTTACTGAAGGCAGGCCAGGGTAACTAGATACCAAGGATGGGGATGAAGAATTTGAGCAGATAACAAGGGTGGGGAATTCCCTCTAGACTGACTTAAGAGGATTCTTATTATAACTAGGCAATACAGGCCTGACAAAAGTGGGCACTGGAGTCCAAGGTTGAAGCCTAGAGGGCTTAGAGGAGCCTGACTGAAGTTTAGAAGGAGAGAGATGTTGTCAGTGGTTCTCTTTTCAGTGATGAATGCAAGGCAGACCTTCTTACCAAAATACAAATTCCTATTTCTAAATGCATTCTGAATATGTCCACTTGGATATTATGGAGATCTCTCAAAACTAGTAAGTCCCAAATGAAACTAATCTCTTTCCCTACAAACCTGCTTTTCCACATTAGATATGTTTTATTTGAGGCTCCCATCCAGGCTCCAGCCTGGAGACCTCAGGTTGGGTTTTACTCCCACTCTCCTTCCCCTCCTCCGCCCAATCTAACCTGCCACACTCCCATGCATTTACCTGCACACTGTTTCTCAGGTGATTCCTTCTTTGCTGCTTCCACTCTTCCAGTCCTTGATCAGATCATCATTTCTCATCTAGCACCCAAATTATTGGTGCTAGATTTCCCTACATTCAGTTCCTCCCGTTCCACCTTTTTAACTGTTGCCAAAATCCTCATTTATAAATACATGATTAATGATAATTACTCTCTTCCCTGAATTCTTCAATCATTTTCTTCAGCCTGTACAGTAGAAGTAGGCAAAAACAAAGGGACAGTGGTGAGCTGGAGCCAGCTCCTAGCAGCTCTCTGTGCATCTCTTCCCAACTCTGAATTCAGTGATGCTCCTTAGCTTTAAATTGACCACGATAGCAGTATTTACAATCTCAAAATCAGCAAATGCTGCAAATCAGGGATTTTTTTTTTAAGATCTTGTTATTAAACATGTACCAGCACATCATGGCAGAGGGAACTTGGCATTTGGGACTGTATGTGTGTGTGTGTGTGTGTGTGTGTGTGTGTGTATATATATATATATATACCCCAAATCTAACTTTTAAACCCAACATCTTATTCTATCCATATGCCCTTTTTTATTCATGTACTTGTACCCTAACCAAACACTTCAAGTACATGGATTCTGAAGCTTCTATGTCAAGGCTGAAACACCATGTCCACCTAGAATGTCCTATTCTTCTTTTCCCACTCCAACCCTACCTCCTTGCAATATCCCTTCAAAGCCAAGTTCAACTCTCATCACCTCTGTGAAGGTTTCCTGGATACCCTTTTCCTCATACAAAATTTATTTTAGCCTGATTTATATGTATTTGCCTCCCCTGATAGATGGTGAAACTTTTTAATAAAAATATTAAAATTTATTTATATTTATTTTATTTACATTGACCTTATTTATATATCCCCCATTGCCTAACATATTGTATAGTACATGGTTTAAGTTGAATAAATGTTGAACGAATGAATAAATTTGGGAGAATTTGTTAGAGTCTCATTTCATAGCAGATACAAAAGTAAATCCCAGATGGACAGAGTTTTGAAAGAGCAAATGTTTTTAAAAAGCAAATATGTTTATATACTTGCAAAGGGCCTTTCTAAGTAAAATGAGAAACTCAGAAGCCATAAAGAGAACTATTGACGGATGTGACTACTTAAAATTAAAAACTTATGTATAAGTCAATCACAAGGAAAATCTGGAAAGAGCACAAATATATGGTAGCTAAATAACTTGCTACTAAACAATGGAAGGGTCAACCAAGAAATCAGAGGAAATAAAAAAATACATGGAGACAAATGACAATGAAAACACTGTGGTCCAAAATCTTTGGGATGCAGCAAAAGCTAAGAGGGAAGGTCATACCAATATACAAGAAGCAAGAAAAATCTCAACTAAACAACCTACCTTAAACCTAAAGGAGCCAGAAAAAGAACAGCCCAAAGCCAGTAGAAGGAAGGAAATAATGAAGATTAGAGCAGAAATGAAATAGAGACTAAAAAAACAATCGAACGAATCAATGAAGCCAGGAACTAGTTCTTTAAAAACATTAACAAAATTGATAAACCTTTGGCCAGACTCATAAAAAGAGAGAGGGAGGGAGGGAGAAAGAGGACTCAAATAGATAAAATCAGAAATGGAGGGGGGGAGCCTTATGTGTAGAGGACACCTTAAATGAGAAACAAAGAGAAAACTGTGAGAATATAATTTTTCAACAGAGATAACATAGAAATCATTTATAATTCTAATATTAAGAAAAAACTCTATATAAAAAAGAAGACAACTCAAAAGAGAAATAGGCAAAGCAATGGGTAATAAAAAGAAGAAATAGGGGCGCCTGGGTGGCTCAGTCAGTTGAGCGTCTGCCTTAGGCTCAGGTCAGGATCTCCGGGTCCTGGGATCGAGCCCTGCATTGGTTGGGCTCTCTGCTCAGTGGGGAGCCTGCTTCTCCCTCTCTCACTGCCCCTCCCCCTATCGCTCGTGCTCGCTTTCTTTCTTTCTCTCAAATAAATAAAAATCTTAAAAAAAAAAAGGAATAGAAATTTCAACACCAAATATGCCAAGATATTCTATTTGACTAACAGGAAAATGCAAATTAAAATGAAATCCATTATATTAGCAAATATTAAAAATATCTGTAGTATCCGTTGCTGCCCACGGTACTCACACACCGTGTTGGTGGGAATACATATTGATACAGTATTTTGGGAGTGAATTTAGCAATTTTATTAAAATCTAAAGCATACATGCTATTTGATTGATACAAGAAATTCCTACCTGCAGGAATGTAGCTTTTTTTTTTTTTTTTAAGATTTTATTTATTTATTCATGAGAGACAGAGAGTGAGAGAGGGGCAGAGGGAGAAGCAGGCTCCCAAGGAGCAGGGAGCCCAATGCAGGACTCGATCCCAGGACCCTGAGATCATGACCTGAGCTGAAGGCAGTCGCTTAACCAACTGAGCCACCCAGGTGCCCAGGAATGTAGCTTTTAAAAACAAAACAACTAACACATAAATAAATATGTAAGGAGATGATAATTGTTATATTGTTTGATGTGGCAAAAAAATTGGAAACACCATGAATATTTATTAATATAAAATGATTGAATAAATTATTATATATCAATTTTATTAACTATGATGTAGCCATTGAAATGAAGGAAGTAAATAGATATCTACAACATTAAGTGAGAAAGTACAAAAGGCAGAATATTAAGTATAACAAAATTTCTGTTTTTATTTTATGCATAGGAATAATACATGTCTGTCACTGTTTTATAAACATTAAAAGATATGATGGTACACAAACTGTTAATATCAGCTACTTTAAGAGGTTGGTATTTCCTTGACATATAATTGACATACAATATTATATTAAATTGGTTTGCTTTTGATACATATGATATTTAACTTTTACAATGACCATGTGTTACTTTTGTTAAAATACTGTCTTCATAAGCGTTTTATTTATTTATGTTTTGGTAGTGAAAAAAGTAAAATAGATCATTGTCTAAGCTGAAACAGAATTGCTTGATGAATTAAGCTAACCACTCCCTCCCCCAAGACACACATACAGTGACCTTTCAGTAACATGAAAAGAATCTGTGAATAGTGAAAGAAGTGTAGAGGTTTGTATCACTCTGTGAAGCCCTGTTTCTAAAGAAAGCAGACTGCCTGGGTGAGACTCCTCCATTCCCTTGCTGAGTGACTTGGAGAACATTTAGTAACTTGCATGTTTCTGTTTTTGTAATCTCTAAAAACATGGATTAAAATGCTGTCTATATCATAGCCTTGTCATGAGGATTATAAGTAACTTAATAGCATTTAAATAACAGGCAAACACGTATATCTGATTATGAGTGAAAGAATCACTTGATTTTGAGGATATTAATAAAGTACTCTTCTGCAACTATGAAAAAAAAATCATAGCAGGCACACAGTAACTGTTCTAACAAGTTTTAAGAAAATCTAGAAAAAATTACACAATCTATTGAAATTGAGTGGCAAAACCTTTCACTTCTTACTGGTGGTGTATCAAGGTCTGGATTTGGAATATTCCACCTGGATACAGGCAATAAGTTGGTGCACTGGGTGAAGATGCGTATGAATTTAAAAATGGTTCATGACAAGTACAAGTCACTTTGCTTTTTATTATTACTTCACACCAGCAATTCTAAACATTACCAGTAATAAAACTTTACTGTTTCTCCTCCTGCCTGAAAAAAATCTTTCGTTGGTCTAAGTTCAAAACAATTTCTCTGCTTACCAATGAGTTTAATAATTTATACATAAGCTTCAAATTAGCACATTTTTATTGCCTCTTTACTAAATATTGTATTTTACATGAAACTTAATTCTCAGAACTCCCCGCTACATATTGGGCTTCAATACATATGGACTCAGCTACACGTGTTCATTCTGAGCATGAATTTGTAATGGTTTATAATAGTTGGAACTTGCTTTGGGCACCTTTTGTCACCCATCCCTGGAGTACTACAGATTCCTGCATTTCAAGAGTAAGTTTGAAATAAACACTGATTGAACAATAATTATCTAGAGGAATAGAGAAGTTATTTCAGTTCTGTCATTCCTTGTGACCAGTTGGAGTTCCTATTTGCCTGATACTTAAAAGTACACCACTTTCCTCTCACCTGGGCACTCCAATCACACTAGCATTTTTCCCCCCATTTTTAAAATATACTAAACTTTTCCCAACTCAGGGCCTTAGTTGGGAAAGGACTTCTGAGCTCTTCCTGTGGCAGACTTTTCATTTTTCAGATTGAAAGAAAATACCATCTCAGAATCTGCCTGACTTCTCCAGAGAATGTGAATTTCAAAGTGTAATATCTTGTTAAGTACAAATATTCTATCGCACCTGGAATATTGTTTGAATACTATCTTTCAATTTAACATGTATTATTTTAAACTGTTTTAAAACTAAAGAATGGATAAAGAAAATAATGACCACTATTGATTGCTACATGATGATTAATGAAAATAATGTTACTGTATAAAGGAGGGAGCTGTTAAAGACCCATTGGGTGTTATATGCAACTAATGAATTGTTGAACACTACATCAAAAACTAATGATGTACTACATGTTGGCTAACTGAACATAAAAAAAAAATACATACCCAGGTGTTAAATACACTTAGGTATGCACCTGCTTCTTGCTTTAAAAATTTTTAAATAATTAGAGGTGATTTTTTTTTTCTCTCAGAACACTGAAGAAAGGAATGAGGCAGTGCAAAATCAGCTACACTTCACAATTACTAAGTGCCTTATGAGGTTAGTCAAGAAAAGCCAAAATAAATCAATTTCAAGTGTTTTTCTCAACCATATTTATAGTACTTCTGTTTCTATAATATTGCAATGTGTGATAGCTATCCACTTTATAAAAGAGCAATTAAAAAAAAAGCCTTTTAGTGATGGAGAAACAAAGAATACCTAAGCAAAATCATAGATATTTACTTTCCTGGTAAAAATGACATAATTTCTTTTTAATTATATTTTGTAACAAATTTTTCTAGAATTTGTCATTCAGCCAGTAAGTTTTATTTATTTTTTTTTGATTTTTTTTTGTTTTTTGTTTTTATTTTTTTTTTAATTATTATGGTCAGTTAGCTACTGTATAGTACATCATTAGTTTTTGTGCACTGGGTGTTATACATAACTAATGAATCATTGAACACTGCAAGTAAGTTTTAAAGGAGTAAAAACACTTGAGCAAAAATAGACCCACACAATACATTCAACTGATCTTTGACAAAGGAGCCAAGCCAATGCAATGGAGAAAAGATAATCTTCCCAGCATAGGAAGCTGGAATGACTGGATGTTCACATGCCAAAGAATGAATCTAGACATAGAACTTAGATCTTTCATAAAAATTAGCTCAAATGCAAAACTATCAAACTCCTAGAAGATAACATAGAATCTAGATGACTTTGGATTTAGCAGTGACATTGTAGGTACAAAACTGAAGGCACAGTCCGTGAAGGACATCATTGAGAAATCAAACTTCATTAAAATTAAAAATTTCTGTTATGAGAAAGGTGCTGTCAGGAGAATAAGACAAGCCATAGACTGGGAAAAAATCCTTGCAAAAGACACATTTGGTAAAGGACTGTTATCCAAAATATACAAAAGAAGAAACTCTTAAAACTCAATAATAAGAAAATAACAACCAATTAAATCATGTGCAAAAGACCTTAACAGACACCTAATTAAACAAAATATACAGATGACAAACATATGAAAAGATACTCTACATCATATGTCATCAGGGAAATGCAAATGGAAATAATGAGATATTATTGCACACTTGTCAGAATGGCCAAAATCCAAAACACTGACAACACCAAATGCTGACAGAATGTGGAACAATAGAAATTCTTTTTCATTGTTGGGGGGAATGCAAAATGGTACAGCCACTCTGGAAGACAGATGGCGATTTCTCACAAAATGAAACTTACTCTTACCACATGTTCTAGCAACTATGCTCTGTGATATTTATCCATAAGAGTTGAAACTTAGATCCATGTAAAAATCTGCTCACGGATGTTTATAGCAGATTTATAATTGCCAAAACTTGGAAGCAACCAAGACGTCCTTCAGTAGGTGAGTGAATAAATAAACTGTGAGTACATCCAAACAATGGAATATTATTTGGCACTAAAAAGAAATGAGCTGCCAAGCCATGAAAAGACATGGGCAGGGTGGGGTGGGAGTCTTCAACTGCATATTACTAAGTGGAAAGAGCCAATCTGGAAAAAGCTACATATAGTATGATTCTAATTACATAACATTCTAGAAAAGGAAAAAAATTATGGAGATGGTAAAAAGGTTAGGGATTAAGATGGATGAACAGGCTGAACATAGAGAATTTTTAGGGCAGTGAAACTACTCTGTATGGTACTTGAATGGTGGGTACATGTTATTATACATTTATCCAAACTCATAGAATGTATAACCTGAAGAGTGAACCCCAGTGCAAACTATGGACTTTAAGGTGGTAATGTTGTGTCAATGTAGGTTCATGGACTGCAACAAATGTACCTCTGGTAGGGATGTTGACAGTGAGACTGTGAAAATATGGGGGCGGGAAGTATTTTGGATCTCTGTACTTTCTGCTCAATTTTGCTATGAACCTAAAACTGCTCTAAAAAAATGAAGCCTATATAAAAGCACTTGGGCACACTTTCTACTTATCGTCATCTGTTACATTGGCCATAAGTGCCCATACTCTGAGGGCTTCCCTTGGAGGCCTTTCAAAAGGAAGTTGGGTTTTTCTCACACTCTGTGAACATTGAGTTTAGAGGCGAGGTGCTTATCTTTCTTATTCTCTGTGGCTGCTTCCAGAACTTTATTCTCTTCCATCCTGTAAAGTCCGTGCTCTTTTAATGATCACATATGTGGACATATCCCCCTGTTCTCCTCATTTCTGTCTTCTCCAGAATGCCTCGCTTGGTATCCCCCATTCTTCCCTGTGGCCCAGCTCTTGCCATCACTCCTGGTGACTGCACCAGCCATGTGGATATCCAGTCCAACACCTTTTCCTTTTTTTTCACTTGTGATGGAACTGAGGACCTATTGTGCTTCCTTTTATTTATTTATTTTTAAGGACTTTTTTTTATTTATTTGACAGAGAGAGAGAGAGAGCACAAGCAGGGGGAGCAGCAGAGGGAGAGGGAGAAGTTGACTACCTGCCAAACAGGGAGCCCGACATGGGGCTCAATCCCAGGACCCCTGGGATCATGACCTGAGCGGAAGGCAGACGCTTAACTGACTGAGCCACCCAAGTGCCCCTGTGCTTCCTTTTAAAGACTTGTTCTTCCATAGGTGCTCAGGATCCCGGCAGCATTCTCTATCACCTGCACAAGGATTTTGTCTCTCTTGTTACCACTCTGCCTTCTGGGCCTTCAGTTATTCCTCACTATTACATAGTTAACAGCATAAAAATATCTTCCTTGATCCTGCATTTCCCTCCAGGTACCATCTTATTTCTCTCTTCTTCCTCACAACCAAACTTTTTGACTTGTTTTAAAAACATAAACTATTATTTTGGTCATTCCCTTCTGTAACCCTTGATCCTTTGTATAAAATCTGATCTCCTAACAATGGCCTAAAACACCACAACTGATCTATCACCACTTCCCTAGATGTCTCTTTCCCCTAACCCACTGCATTCAGGACACACTCGCTTTTATGCCAGTTTTATTCCCACCTCAGATGCTTAGTGCATGCTTTTACCCTTTGATCGAATCTGTCTCCCCTGATTCTCCCCACAGCTGAATTGTATCCTCTAGGCTCAAGTACATGTCACTTACGTAGAACTTGCCTGACACCCTACCCAGTCACATTTATCTCCTTCCACCCATTCTCCATCATTGCACCCTGCTCAGTGTTTATTATGATTTTTATTTATAGATTAATTTGTTTAATACTTTTGTTCATTTCTCCCTTTGGATAGTTGCATAGCTCTGAGCAACACCAAAAAATATTATTAACAATGGCCCAAATATAAATCCTTTTGTTTGGATTGTAAATTTGAGGGTAGGTCCAATGGATCAGAATGTCATGACTAAGGTCTCTGCAAATTTCTTGACCTGGTCTGCATGGTCCTAAGAAAGCTGCAATAGCAACAGGCTTTATATCTGCATCCCACTCAGAAGGAACATGAAGAAAAGCAAGAAGCAGCAGCATCTATAGCAGAAAAGAAAAGAGTTTCCAAGAAAATTCTAGAATATCAATAATGTTTCATTGACCAGAATTCTGGCATATGGACACTCTTGCAAGAGGGAATTCTGCTAGGTGGTTTGTTACATTTTCTAGCCCCTGTAATTTATAGACTGAAGAAAATTCCATTGGAATGGGTATTGAGTGAATTACTCCATACTTTTACCACCCTTTCTTGCCCATATGTATTATATGAAATATATTCATCTTTTTTTCCAAGGAAATAACCTCAAAATTATATCCAAATATTCATTCATTCATTTATTCCTTTAAAAATATTTATCAAGAACTTATGTTGGGGTGCCTGGGTGGCTCAGATGGTTAAGCATCTGCCTTCAGCAGATGGTCTGCTGAATCAGTTACCACAATTCTCAGTTTATAAATTTGTGCTATTATCTCCTTACCTCTTCTCTTTGGATTTGTGAATTGATGGCCTTTTTAAAAAAAATCCTTTTGCTGTCTGAGGTGGGGAGAATAATGATCTTTCAAAAAATTCTGTGGCCTAATCCTTGGAATCTGTGAATAAGTTGGATAATATGGCAAAGGGAATCAAGGGTGCAAATCAGATGAATTTAAGCCTGGGAGGTTCTTCGATTATCAGGGTGCCTTCGTGTAATCACAAGGGTCCTTAAAAGTGGAAAGGGAAGGCAAAAACAGAAAGAGGGAACTATGCAGAAATAGTAAGAGATGTGTTGTTGCCAGCTTTGAAGATACAGTATGGATGCCATGATCAAGGAATGTGGGTGTCGTTCTATAGTGTGGTGATTCTAGTACATTTAACTGATGTTGACCTAGAAATCTCTCCCTTTGTATGTCATGTGCTGAAAAAGATTGACCGCACTCTAAATCTGCTCTTCGGCTTGCAATTTCTTTCAGCTTATCTGTTCTATCATTTTTTATTTCTTTGCCAGTTAACATGGAATCGTGAGATTGACCTCATGTGCACCAATGTAGACTAAGTTCTGGTTTCAGTTATTGATTGGTCTCTGTGCCATAGCAGTCATTAGATATTTGGAATATATCACCTGGATGTAAGCCACAACCAACTTTTTTTTCTATTGTGGAATTGAACTTAGAATACTCTTCAGTCAAAGAATGTCTTACTTTTTCTTCAGTCAACACCCTACCCCCTCTGTTCCTCCTATACTTTGCATTTTCTAGCCATTCAGGTCTGCAGTGTGAATTTCTGGGAAGATTAGGGAATTTTGAAGATTAGGGAACGCAACTAATTATTTTCTTACTGACTGTAAGCTTCCCTGTAAATCTTAACAGAAATTTCCTAAGATAGACATCTCTAAACTTGAAAATTTAGTACCCTTTCAGCAATTTTATGGTAGGATTCTCCGTTTTAAAATAACTTATAATGTGCTTCTATCTTATATCTACACGGAAATTTTGATAGATTAGAATCAAGATGATTTTTAGCATGCATATCATATCTCTGGTATTATGAATTTGTTTCATAAATAGGCAATGTGAAGCCTTCAAAGAAATCAGAAACAATCATGTTCTTAGATTCTAAGCCCTTATGAATTCTGAAGCTGAACCAAGACTGTGTCATCTTTCAGGCTACCTCTTGACCAAGCAAATCAAATATTTCAAGGACAAGATCATAAGTGTCTACTGCTCACATCTAATCCAAACTCTGGAGTTGCATCCTTGCATTTGATTTCACCTTGAACCTTCGCTGAACTATAGCTAGACTTGGAATTTTAATAAATCATTCTTGATTAGTCACAGCACAGTACTCAGATTCACTCTTCTGCCTTAGAAATCACAGTCTATAGATCCTTAAATATTATTTAATTCTGTAATGTTCTCCCTTGTTTTCTCTAAATGTCGCATCATTTTTATCACAATGCAAATTATTTTGGAACTTAAGGAACACAAGTATCTGGCTGCTTTAAAGCTGCTTTAAGCTTTTGGAAAATGAACCATTCTTAGCCAAAAATCTGTTAATCCAAATCCTGCTAATCCACCACATTGAATAAAATCCTACTAATAAAGTCACATTTAAATTTGCTTACATGCAGAGAGAAGATTCTATCTCAAAATTATAGCTGGGCTATTTAGATTTTTATGGGAAAAGTCAAGGAGGTCCAGAGATTCCTGATAAGCATATTAAAATTTCTGAGAATTTTCAAGAGCTGATTTCTTTTTTTTTTTTTTTAATTTTTTTATTCTTATGTTAATCCCCTTACATTACAACATTAGTTTTAGATGAAGTGTTCCATGATTCATTGTTTGTGCACAACACCCAGTGCTCCATGCAGAATGTGCCCTCCTAAATACCCACCACCAGGCTAACCCATCCTCCCACCCCCCTCCCCTCTAGAACCCTGTTTGTTTTTCAGAGTCCATCGTCTCTCATGGTTCGTCTACCCCTCCGATTTCCCCCGCTTCATTCTTCCCCTCCCGCTACCTTCTTCTTCTTCTTCTTTTTTTTTTTTTTCTTAACATATATTGCATTATTTGTTTCAGAGGTACAGATCTGAGATTCAACAGTCTTGCACAATTCACAGCGCTTACCAGAGCACATACACTCCCCAGTGTCTATCACCCAGTCCCCCCATCCCTCCCACCCCACCCCCCACTCCAACAACACTCAGTTTGTTTCCTGCGATTAAGAATTCCTCATATCAGTGAGATCATATGATACATGTCTTTCTCTGTTTGACTTATTTCACTCAACATAATACCCTCCAGTTCCATCCACGTCGTTGCAAATGGCAAGATCTCATTCCTTTTGATGGCTGCATAATATTCCATTGTATATATATACCACATCTTCTTTATCCATTCATCTGTCGATGGACATCTTGGCTCTTTCCACAGTTTGGCTATTGTGGACATTGCTGCTATAAACATCGGGGTGCACGTAGCCCTTTGGATCCCTACTTTTGTATCTTTGGGGTAAATACCCAGTAGTGCAATTGCTGGATCATATGGTAGCTCTATTTTCAACGTTTTGAGGAACCTCCATACAGTTTTCCAGAGTGGCTGCACCAGCTTGCATTCCCACCAACAGTGTAGGAGGGTTCCCCTTTCTCCGCATCCCCGCCAACATCTGTCGTTTCCTGACTTGTTAATTTTAGCCATTCTGACTGGTGTGAGGTGATATCTCATTGAGGTTTTGATTTGGATTTCCCTGATGCCGAGCGATATTGAGCACTTTTTCATGTGTCTGTTGGCCATTTGGATGTCTTCTTTGGAAAAATGTCTGTTCATGTCTTCTGCCCATTTCTTAATTGGATTCTTTGTTCTTTGGGTGTTGAGTTTGATGAGTTCTTTATAGATTTTGGATACTAGCCCTTTATCTGATATGTCATTTGCAAATATCTTCTCCCATTCTGTCGGTTGTCTTTTGGTTTTGTTAACTGTTTCCTTTGCTTTGCAAAAGCTTCTTATCTTGATGAAGTCCCAATAGTTCATTTTTGCCCTTGCTTCCCTTGCCTTTGGCGATGTTTCTAGGAAGAAGTTGCTTCGGCTGAGGTCAAAGAGGTTGTTGCCTGTGTTCTCCTTTAGGATTTTGATGGACTCCTGTCTCACATTGAGGTCTTTCAACCATTTGGAGTCTATTTTTGTGTGTGGTGTAAGGAAGTGGTCCAGTTTCATTCTTCTGCATGTGTCTATCCAATTTTCCCAACACCATTTGTTGAAGAGACTGTCTTTGTTCCATTGGACATTCTTTCCCGCTTTGTCAAAGATTAGTTGACCATAGAGTTGAGGGTCCATTTCTGGGCTCTCTATTCTGTTCCATTGATCGATGTGTCTGTTTTTGTGCCAGTACCATGCTGTCTTGATGATGACAGCTTTGTAATAGAGCTTGAAGTCCGGAATTGTGATGCCACCGGCTTTGCTTTTCTTTTTCAATATTCCTCTGGCTATGCGGGGTCTTTTCTGGTTCCATACAAATTTTAGGATTATTTGTTCCATTTCTTTGAAAAAAGTGGATGGTATTTTGATGGGGATTGCATTGAATGTGTAGATTGCTCTAGGTAGCATTGACATCTTCACAATATTTGTTCTTCCAATCCATGAGCATGGAACGTTTTTCCATTTCTTTGTGTCTTCCTCAATTTCTTTCATGAGTATTTTATAGTTTTCTGAGTACAGATCCTTTGTCTCTTTGGTTAGATTTATTCCTAGGTATCTTATGGTTTTGGGTGCAATTGTAAATGGGATCGACTCCTTAATTTCTCTTTCTTCTGTCTTGTTGTTGGTGTATAGGAATGCCACTGACTTCTGTGCATTGATTTTATATCCTGCCACTTTACTGAATTCCTGTATGAGTTCTAGCAGTTTTGGGGTGGAGTCTTTTGGGTTTTCCACATAAAGTATCATATCATCTGCAAAGAGTGAGAGTTTGACTTCTTCTTTGCCAATTTGGATGCCTTTGATTTCTTTTTGTTGTCTGATTGCTGTGGCTAGGACTTCCAATACTATGTTGAATAGCAGTGGTGATAGTGGACATCCCTGCCGCGTTCCTGACCTTAGGGGGAAAGCTCTCAGTTTTTCCCCATTGAGAATAATATTTGCTGTAGGTTTTTCATAGATGGCTTTTATGATATTGAGGTATGTACCCTCTATCCCTATACTCTGAAGAGTTTTGATCAAGAAAGGATGCTGTACTTTGTCAAAAGCTTTTTCGGCATCTATCAAGAGGATCATATGATTCTTGTTCTTTCCTTTGTTAATGTACTGTATCACATTGATTGATTTGCGGATGTTGAACCAACCTTGCAGCCCAGGGATAAATCCCACTTGGTCATGGTGAATAATCCTTTTAATGTACTGTTGGATCCTATTGGCTAGTATTTTGGTGAGAATTTTTGCATCCATGTTCATCAGGGATATTGGTCTGTAATTCTCCTTTTTGATGGGGTCAAGAGCTGATTTCTTAAGAAAGTCTGAGATGAGTGTGTTGGCTTTAAACAGTGTCTGTTCTTTAATTCCTCTACTCCCCTAAACGAATGAGGACTAGGTAGGTAGGTGCAGCAGCAAGTTTCTGTCAGCCCTGTCTATGACAGATGCACAAGTGACCACTCCGTACGTCTCTTCTAGAGGCTCATCTGGGACTTTTTAAAATACACATTTCTAAATATGTTAAGTCCAAGTTTTGTGGAGAGGGAGTTCGGCCATCTGTCCTTAAAAACTTCCTTGTGATTCTGATATATAGCAAGAGGAGCCACTCCCCTTACAATGGAGGAAGAGAAGGATAAAGAAACTGATGCACATTTGTTAAGAGTCTGTTGTGAGCTGTGCACTAGACAGGACATGTGCCATTTCTTAGTTAGGACATGGTTGCGATAGAACATGCATTAAGAGTTGTGTTTTTTCTTTCTTTCTTTCTTTCTTTCTTTCTTTCTTTCTTTCTTTCTTTCTTTCAAAGATTTTATTTATTTATTTGTCAGAGAAAGGAGAGAGAGAGAGAGAGCACGCACAAGCAGGGGAAGCAGCAGGCAGAGGGAGAAGCAGACTCCCCTCTGAGCAAGGAGCCTGATATGGGGACTCCATCCTAGGACCCTGGGATCGTGACCTGAGCTGAAAGGAGACGCTTAACTGACGGAGCCACCCAGGCGCCCCGCTTATAAGGCTTTATACATCCATTTTCTTAAATACCTAGTGGCTGCTCTCTTACAGTCATTAACCCTCACTTAAATTTTTTGGGTAACAATGCAATGAATGAATGTTTACTTAAAATACAATCTTTAAGAGTTAAGCAACAAAACTATTTCCATAATTATTATTCCTGGGGTATATTAAAATGACAAGCTAGTCAAGAAAGTCACTATGTTGTGCCTCTTTTGTGTGCTTTCTAAGACCTGGCTGTTCAAGAAAATTAAAAGTAAAAAATGCTGTGCTCTTGCTACTACCATACAGCAAAGCCAATAAAGCAGCAAAAGAATAAGCTGTGTTCCATTCTGTCTCATATATTAACAGAATTGCCCCCTGAGTTCAGACATGCTGTTATTCAAGATAGTTGATGATATATGGGTCTGCAGAATACAGCTGGATTCCCAGGTTGCAGTTCAGTTTATGGTAAATCGTAGTTTGATTTGTATGGAGAGGTAGAATGATAGGAAAGGTATTGATAAAAAAAAATACATAACAGCAAGACACTGTTTTTTAACTATCCATCTTGGGCTATTAAGAGTTTCAAAAACATTATTTGATCTGTTATTGCATGACAAAGATCTTAAAGGAAAGAATAACAGTCTTTCAGTCCATTGATAAGATATATAACCACTAGAGGACCAAGCTACTAGGAAGATAGTGTGGATTTTATGGCACGGCTGTCTCCATTATTTGGACATTATCATATGCCCAAAATATGAAAGAAGTTTACCTGGTCCGTGTACAAGTAAAATGAGGATTTTGACAGACCTTTAAGTTAGGAAAGCTGCTAAGATCATCATATGCTCTCTGGATCTAAGCAGTTGATAATGACTTTGAAAGCTTTCAGATTTGCTTCATCTTGCCCTAGGAGGAAGGTTTCCTAATGCACATTGGTAGGGATGAAACTAAATTTCTGTAGTCTTGGGAAGAAGTTTCACTCTTTCAGTTCCAATCTTCCTTACCTCCTCACTAAGCTTTTTCAAAAGAAGATTGGTGATAGTATTTGATATCTGTTTGGCCCCAGTGGATATTGGTACATGGTTTCAGGGACTAGGAAGAATAGAATAGGGAATTAGGCCTTTTGGTTCCAGCAGTTCTTTCTGGGAAGTCAAGTAAATAACACATGGAAGTGGTAGTATGCAGGTGTCTGCACCCCAACCGTAGCCAAATCCATGTAACATTCTGGAAACAGTTTCAACATGAAGGCAGATACTTATTGGTATAAAGTGTGTTTTAAGATGCTTGGGAGATCTTTGTGAAGCTGATAGATGTTACATTAAGTCACATGAATCCTGAATGGGATTAGGGTGTTTAAGAAAGGCCAAGAAAGTGTTTGGAGAATTATCTTCTGTGTTCCTAAGACGAGACGGGGAAAGAAAAAGTGTCTTATTAACAAAACATGTACAAATATGATGATAGTATAAGGGAGACACTTCTTGATGATATATCATTAAGCAGATATTCTAAAGAGGATGTTGTTTTGCCATTTAAAGCAGGCAAAAATGTAAGACATAAATATGCAGTTTATTTTTATGAAAATAACTACCCACTAAGATCAGACTTGAACACCCAAAGACAAATCTCTCAAGCACTTAACTTAGCCTCTGGGCAATGCACTGTGTATACTTGCCCTCATCCACATTTAACCTAGAGCCTCCACTGCTTCTCCTCATCTCATTTACTTGTGTAATGAATACCTGAAGTGCTTCTCCAACAGATGGTGGGTTAGGGGTCATAGGTATAAAGAATATCGGCAGACGCAGTTGTGCTACAAATCAAAATCTGTAGATGTTTAAACAGGAGAGTAATACAATCAAACTTGTTTCACAGCTATTTCATGACCAGACAGACTGGGGGATCATGGCTGAGAGTGAAAGGGGCTCCTGGAGTCCAGGGATGAGATTATCAGCTCGAATTTAGGTAATATAGGTAAAAATAGAGATACATGGACAAATTTGGATCTTATTTTTGTGTTATCAATAATATTGCTTCCATTTCTCTAGTGTGAACAGGAAATCATACATAATAGATGATGAAATTTCCTTTCGTAGAATCTTCGGATAAACAAATAATAGGACAGGGGTGCCTGGGTGGCTCAGATGGTTAAGCGTTTGCCTTTGGCTCGGGTCATGATCCGGGGTCCTGGGATCGAGCGCCACGTGGGGCTCCCTGCTCAGTGGGGAGTCTGCTTCTCCCTCTCCCTCTGCCTCTCCCCCTGCTTGTGCTCTCTCTGTCTCTCTCTCTCTCTCAAATGAATAAATAAAATCTTTAAAAAAATAATAGGACATCATATTCATATCTTAGTGCTTCATGAGTTATGATGGGGATTAAATAGCATATTCTTGAGACCAATACATAAATGTATGGTTATTGTTATCCCTGTGAATAGTTTTTGCCAGTAATAATTAACACAACTTACCATTTTATGGTTTACAAAGTTACAAAGTGCTTTAGTATATATTATCTCACCTGATATCCCCTTTGTATCCACATGAATATGTGGGCTTCTTTCCCACATGATGTATTTGTTCAAGTTGTTCCTTTTGCTCAGAATGCCTTAATTGTACTTTTTCTCTGGTGACTCTACCTACCCTTCAAGTCTTGGCTTAAATGTCACTTTCTCATGGACGCTTTCCACTTTCCTCCACTCTCAGTTCTGTCCTTCCCTATGCTCTACCATAATACAAAAAAACTCACCACTTTTCCTTCCAAACACTTATACCACTTCTTGTAATTATGTATGGATATGTGTGATGCTGTTATTAATGGCTTTTTTCTCCACTCCATAAGATCCATGAGGAGATTATTTTGTTCTTCACAGTATCATCAGGCCTGACTACAGTGCCTAGCTCATAGTAAAAGGTGAACACTTTTTTTAATGAATAAAGGAAAATAATAATTTTTAAAATTCCCCTTTGCATGTGGAGGATACACTGAAATTCTTTCACTATGTTTGACTTCAGTTACTCTCAAGGTTTTGTTAGCATCATTATTGTTAACACCATATTGTATTATAATTTTTCTGGGTCCACTAGAGCATGAATCCCTGGAGAGAGGTTATTCATGTCACATTATTTTTGCACGTCTAGGTTCAGGGCATAAGATAAGAGTAGGCACAAAATTTGCTGACTGAATGAGTCATTGCGAGTCATATGGAGATTTTTCCAATCACTCAAGTGAGGGGTTATGATAGCTTGAATGAGGGTAGTAAGTTTTATGAATTGAGCTAAAGTAGGAACAGATTTTATAGAAATAGAAGCAATAGGACTAGACAACTTATACTAATTATACATAGCAAATGAAAGAATTAAGTAAGACATTTCGAATGCAGGGACTGAAGTTCTGGGAGGAAGGTGTTACATTTTATTAGGTTGAACCATGTGAAAGTCCTGTTTTTGTAAGGCAAAAGCAGTCATTAAAATCGTCAATTTCACTTGGTTCAACAGATTCATTCATTTTCTTATGATATTGAGTTTGAAATATTGGTAGTTTCTTTATTCATTCCACACTCAAATGGAAAATTCTCCAGATTTTTGACATACTTAAAATTTGGGCTAGATTGATCAGTTTGGTAGTCATTTGAAATATGGTTATTGGAGTATAGGGAGAAAAAAGAGAAATCAAGAGAAAAATCTTGAAGAACCTATTTATTGATGGATGCAAGTCATTTCTACATTTGTTCTGATAATCAGCAATGTATTAAATTTGCATGTATATTTAAACAAACTTTTAATTTTTTTGCACATATCCTTTTTTAATTTACCATAAATTCCTAGAAGAGGCATTAAACAAAGCAGGAGTTTAACATGTTTCAACACATTGACAGATTTCGCTACAGAAAAGTCATCCTAATTTTCACTCTTAAGCACAGGTTTTTTTTTCACAAGAAAGAACATAGACGAATAAAAAATATGTAAGCTATAGAAAGAACATAAACTAATATTTCATTTTCCTTTAAAAAAGTTTCCTTTAAAATGACGGTTCCCAAACTTTTTGATCCCAAGAACGCCTTACACTGTTAATAATTAATAAAAGCTATTAACTTAAAAGTTAATATTAAATGTTAATAAAATTATTAGCACTGTTAATAATTAATAAGAACTCTTTTATGTTAAAATCCGTTGTCTCTCTTGCATTTTCTTCTGCCCCCCCTTCATTTTTCCCTTCCAACTATCTTCTTTTTTTTTTTTTTCTTTTTTAACATATAATGTATTATTTGTTTCAGAGGTACAGGTCTGTGATTCAACAGTCTTACACAATTCACAGCGCTCACCATAGCACATACCCTCCCCAATGTCTATCACCCAGCCACCCCATCCCACCTACCCCCCACCACTCCACAAACCCTCAGTTTGTTTCCTGAGATTAAGAATTCCTCATATCAGTGAGATCATATGATACATGTCTTTCTCTGATTGACTTATTTCGCTTAGCATAATACCCTCTAGCTCCATCCATGTTGTTGCAAATGGCAAGATTTCTTTTTTTTTTTTTTTGATGGCTGCATAACATTCCATTGTATATATATACCACATCTTCTTTATACATTCATCTGTTGATGGACATCTTGGCTCTTTCCATAGTTTGGCTATTGTGGACATTGCTGCTATAAACATCGGGGTGCATGTACCCTTTCGGATCACTACATTAGTATCTTTGGGGTAAATACCCAGTAGAGCAATTGCTGGGTTGTAGGGTAGCTCTCTTTTTTCTTTTAAATTTTTATTGTTATGTTAATCACCATACATTACATCATTAGTTTTTGTTGTAGTATTCCATGATTCATTGTTGGTGCATAACACCCAGTGCTCCATGCAGAACGTGCCCTCTTTAATACCCATCACCAGGCTAACCCATCCTCCCACTCCCCTCCCCTCTAGAACCCTAAGTTTGTTTTTCAGAGTCCATCGTCTCTCATGGTTCGTCTACCCCTCTGATTTCACCCCCTTCATTCTTCCCCTGCTGCTCTCTTCTTCTTTTTTTCTTAACATATATTGCATTATTTGTTTCAGAGGTACAGATCTGTGATTCAACAGTCTTGCACAATTCACAGTGCTCACCATAGCACATAGTAGGGTAGCTCTCTTTTCAACTTTTTGAGGAACCTCCATACTGTTTTCCAGAGTGGCTGCACCAGCTTGCATTCCCACCAACAGTGTAGGAGGGTTCCCCTTTCTCCGCATCCTCGCCAACATCTGTCATTTCCTGACTTGTTCATTTTAGCCAATCTGACTGGTGTGAGGTGGTATCTCATTGAGGTTTTTGATTTGGATTTCCCTGATGCGGAGTGATGTTGAACACTTTCTCATGTTTCTGTTGGCCATTTGGATGTCTTCTTTGCAGAAATGTCTGTTCATGTCTTCTGCCCATTTCTTGATTGGGTTATTTGTTCTTTGGGTGTTGAGTTTGATAAGTTCTTTATAGATTTTGGATACTAGCCCTTTATCTGATATTTCATTTGCAAATATCTTCTCCCATTCTTTCGGTTGTCTTTTGGTTTTGTTGACTGTTTCCTTTGCTGTGCAAAAGCTTTTTATCTTGATGAAGTCCCAATAGTTCATTTTTGCCCTTGCTTCCCTTGCCTTTGGCGATGTTTCTAGGAAGAAGTTGCTGCGGCTGAGGTCGAAGAGGTTGCTGCCTGTGTTCTCCTTTAGGACGTTGATGGACTCTTGTCTCACATTTAGGTCTTACAACCATTTTGAGTCTATTTTTGTGTGTGGTGTAAGGAAATGGTCCAGTTTCATTCTTCTGCATGTGGCTGTCCAATTTTCCCAACACTGTTTGTTGAAGAGACTGTCTTTTTTCCACTGGACATTCTTTCCTACTTTGTCGAAGATTAGTTGACCATAGAGTGGAGGGTCCATTTCTGGGCTCTCTATTCTGTTCCATTGATCTATGTGTCTGTTTTTGTGCCAGTACCATGCTGTCTTGATGATGACAGCTTTGTAATAGAGCTGGAAGTCCGGAATTGTGATGCTGCCAGCTTTGCATTTCTTTTTCAACATTCCTCTGGCTACTCGGGGTCTTTTCTGGTTCCATACAAATTTTAGGATTATTTGTTCCATTTCTTGAAAAAAGTGGATGGTATTTTGATAGGGATTGCATTAAATGTGTAGATTGCTCTAGGTAGCATTGACATCTTCACAATATTTGTTCTTCCCATCCATGAGCATGGAACGTTTTTCCATTGCTTTGTGTCTTCCTCATTTCTTTCTTCTGTAGTTTTCTGAGTACAGATTCTTTGCCTCTTTGGTTAGATTTATTCCTAGGTATCTTATGGTTTTGTGTGCAATTGTAAATTGGATCGACTCCTTAATTTCTCTTTCTTCTGTCTTGTTGTTGGTGTATAGGAATGCCACTGATTTCTGTGCATTGATTTATTATCCTGCCACTTTACTGAATTCCTGTATGAGTTCTAGCAGTTTTGGGGTGGAGTCTTTTGGGTTTTCCACATAAAGTATCATATCATCTGCAAAGCGTGAGAGTTTGACTTCTTCTTTGCCGATTCTGATGGCTTTTATTTCTTTTTGTTGTCTGATTGCTGTGGCTAGGACTTCTAGTACTATGTTGAATAGCAGTGGTGATAGTAGACATCCCTGCTGTGATCCTGACCTTAGGGGGAAAGCTCTCAGTTTTTCCCCATTGAGAATGATATTCACTGTGGGTTTTTCATAGATGGCTTTTATGATATTGAGGTATGTACCCTCTATGCCTATACTCTGAAGAGTTTTGATCAAGAAAGGATGCTGTACTTTGTCAAATGCTTTTTCTGCATCTATTGAGAGGATTATATGATTCTTGTTCTTTCTTTTGTTAATGTATTGTATCACGTTGATTGATTTGTGGATGTTGAACTAACTGTGCAGCCCAGGAATAAATCCCACTTGGTTGTGGTGAGTAATCCTATTAATGTACTGTTGGATCCTATTGGCTAATATTTTGGTGAGAATTTTTGCATCCATGTTCATCAGGGATATTGGTCTGTAATTCTCCTTTTTGATAGGGTCTTTGTCTGATTTTGGGATCAAGGTAATGCTGGCCTCATAAAATGAGTTTGGAGTTTTCCTTCCATTTCTATTTTTTGGAACAGTTTCAGAGGAATAGGTATTAATTCTTCTTTAAATGTTTGGTAGAATTCCCCTGGGAAGCCATCTGGCCCTGGGCTTTTGTTGGGAGATTTTTGATGACTGCTTCAATTTCCTTAGTGGTTATAGGTCTGTTCAGGTTTTCTCTTTCTTCCTGGTTCAGTTTTGGTAGTTTGTACATCTCTAGGAATGCATCCATTTCTTCCAGGTTATCTAATTTGCTGGCACATAGTTGCTCATAATATGTTCTTGTAATTGTTTGTATGTCTTTGGTGTTGATTGTAATCTCTCCTCTTTCATTCATGATTTTATTTATTTGGGTCATTTCTTGTTTCTTTTTGTTAAGTCTGGCCAGGGGTTTATTAATCTTGTTAATTCTTTCCCAGAGAACCAGCTTCTAGTCTTATTGATCTGTTCTACTGTTCTTTTGGTTTCTATTTCATTGATTTCTGCTCTGATCTTTATTATTTCTCTTCTCCTGCTGGGTTTAGGCTTTATTTGCTGTTCTTTCTCCAACTCCTTTAGGTGTAGGGTTAGGTTGTGTATTTGAGACCTTTCTTGTTTCTTGAGAAAGGCTTGCATTGCTATATACTTTCCTCTTAGGACTGCCTTTGCTGCATCCCAAAGATTTTGAACAGTTGTGTTTTCATTTTCACTTGTTTCCATGAATTTTTTTAATTCTTCTTTAATTTCCTGGTTGACCCATTCATTCTTCAGTAGGATGCTCTTAGCCTCCATGTATTTGAGTTCTTTCTGACTTTCCTCTTGTGATTGAGTTCTAGTTTCAAAGCATTGTGGTCCGAAAATATGCAGGGGATGATCCCAGTCTTTTGGTACCAGTTGAGACCTGATTTGTGACCTAGGATGTGATCTATTCTGGAGAATGTTCCATGGGCACTAGAGAAGAATGTGTATTCTGTTGCTTTGGGATGGAATGTTCTGAATATATCTGTGAAGTCCATTTGGTCCAGTGTGTCATTTAAAGTCCTTATTTCCATGTTGATCTTTTGCCTAGATGATCTGTCCATTTCAGTGAGGGGGGTGTTAAAGTCCCCTACTGGTATTGTATTGTTGTTGATGTGTTTCTTTGCTTTTGTTATTAATTGGCTTATATAATTGGCTGCTCCCATGTTAGGGGCATAGATATTTATAATTGTTAGATCTTCTTGTTGGATAGACCCTTTAGGTATGATATAGTGTCCTTCTTCATCTCTTATTATAGTCTTTTGTTTAAAATCTAATTTGTCCGATATGAGGATTGCCACCCCAGCTTTCTTTTGATGTCCATTAGCATGGTAAATGGTTTTCCATTCCCTCATTTTCAATCTGGAGGTGTCTTTGGGTCTAAAATGAGTCTCTTGCAGGCAGCATATCAATGGGTTTTTTTTTAATCCAGTCTGATACCCTGTGTCTTTTGATTGGGGCATTTAGCCCATTTACATTCAGGGTAACTATTGAAAGATAGGAATTTAGTGCCATTGTATTGCCTGTAAGGTGACTGTTGCTGTATATTGTCTCTATTCCTTTCTGGTCTATATTACTTTTTGGCTCTCTCTTTGTTTAGAGAACCCCTTTCAATATTTCTTGTAGGGCTGGTTTGGCGTTTGCAAATTCTTTTAGTTTTTGTTTGTCCTGGAAGCTTTTTATCTCTCCTCTTATTTTCAATGACAGCCTAGCTGGATATAGTATTCTTGGCTGCATATTTTTCTCATTTAGTGCTCTGAATATATCCTGCTAGTCCTTTCTGGCCTGCCAGGTCTCTGTGGATAGGTCTGTTGCCAATCTAATGTTTCTACCATTGTAGGTTACAGACCTCTTGTCCCAAGCGGCTTTCAGGATTTTCTCTTTGTCACTGAGACTTGTAAGTTTTACTATTACATGTCGGGGTGTTGACCTATTTTTATTGATATTGAGGGGGGTTCTCTGTGCCTCCTGGATTTTGATGCCTGTTTCCTTCTCCAAATTAGGACAGCTCTTTGCTAATTTGCTCCAATATATCTTCTTCCCCTCTCTCTCTTTTTTCTTCTTCTGGGATCCCAATTATTTTAATATTGTTTCATCTTATGGTATCACTTATCTCTCGAATTCTGCCCTCGTGATCCAGTAGTTGTTTATCTTTCTTTTTCTCAGCTTCTTTATTCTCCATTATTTGATCTTCTATATCACTAATTCTCTCTTCTGCCTCATTTATCCCAGCAGTTAGAGCCTCCATTTTTCATTGCATCTCATTAATAGCCTTTTTGATTTCGACTTGTTTAGATTTTAGTTCTTTTATTTCTCCAGAAAGGGTTTCTCTAGTATCTTCCATGCTTTTTTCAAGGCTATGTAGTATCTTCATAATCGTCATTCTGAACTCTAGTTCTGACATCTTACTAATGTCCATATTGATTAGGTCCCTGGCAGTCAGTACTGCCTCTTGTTCTTTTTTTTTTTTTGAGGTGAGTTTTTCCATCTTGTCATTTTGTCCAGATGAGAATAGATGAATGGGAGAACAAAATGCTAACAGGGTAACAACGACCCCAGAAAAATGTACACTAAACAATCAGAAGAGACATGAAAACAAGGGGCGAAAAGAAAGGGAAAGAAAGAAAGAAAAAAAAAGAATATGTTCAAATATGATCAGGCTGGTGAATAGATCAGTGCCACACTTTAGATATTGGGCATATTTTGGTCTATTAGAAGAAACTGCCTCCCAAAATTTTAAAGAAAGAAAAACTTATATATATACAAAAATAACAGTACATATGATTAAGTGATGGAATATGACTGTTAAGATGAAAATTATAAAATATTTCATAAAAGGAATTGATAAGATAATAAGTTGGTTGAAAAAAGAAGAGAAATTAAAAAAAGGTGGGGGAGAGAATGTGATTAGGCAGGAGACTAGAACAAAGCCATACAGTAGAGATTTAGGGTATATTTTGGTCTGTTAGAAGAAACTGTATCCCGAAATTTTAAAGAGAACAACTACTATATATACAAAAAATAAGGTTAACTACAATGAAGGGATAGAATATGACTCTAAAAATGAAAAATAAAAAAGATTTTTTTAAAAAAGGGATTGATAAGATGTTGGTTGAAAAAGGGAAAAAGAAAAATTCAAAAAAATAGAAAAAGAAAAAAAAGAAAATTTAAAAAATTAACTTTGAAAGACTAAAGAATCAGGGGGGAAAGCCATGAATTCTATGTGCTGTATTCCCCTCTGCTGGCGTTCTGCTGTTCTCATTGATCAGTAAACTTGGTCTTGGCTGGCTGTTCTTCCTGATCTTCTGGGGGAGGAGCCTGTTGCAGTGGTTCTCAGATGTCTTTGCCACAGGCGGAATTGCCCTGCCCTTGCCGGGTCCAGGCTAAATAATCTGCTCGAGTTTGCTCTTGGGAGCTTTTGTTTCCTGCAAGCTTTCCGTACAGCTTTGGAGCCGAGAACTCGGAGCCCCACTCCTCAGTGAGCCCTCAGAGAAAAGCAGTCAGTCACTCCTGTCTCCCTGGTCTCTGGCTGCACTCCGTGCTTACCCAGCCTGTGACCGAGCATTTCTATCTCTGGCACCCGACCCTGTGTGGAGTCTCCAAACCCAGCAGATCCCTGTGGTGTGCTCCTGTGCCACTCCTCCCGGGGGAGGAAGGGGGGTCTCCCCGGATCTGCCATTTGTTGGGTCCCTGCTGGAGGAGCAGTGGCCCGACTGTGCCACGGATCACAGTTTATGGCAACCCTGAGCTGAGAGCCCGCTCCTCGGCTCCGTCTCTGCGGCCGGCTTCCCCACTCTGATACCTGGGAGCTCTGCTGTACTCAGGTACCCCTGGTCTTTCTGTGACCCCGAGGGTCCCGAGACCACACTGTCCCAGTGAGGGTCCCACCCCCTGCTTAGCCACTGGAGCAACGTCCCTCAGCGGAGCAGACTTCTAAAAGTTCTGATTTTGTGCTCTGCTGCTCTATCACTTGCCAGAAGCGGCTGATGGAGGCCTCCTCCCCCGCCATCTATCCTCCCAAATATCGCCTCGGATTCACTTCTCTGCACGTCCTACCTTCCAGAAAGTCATCACTTTTCTGTCCAGATGCTATTCTTTTCTTCGATCTCCTGTTGAGTTTGTAGGCGTTCAGAACGGTTTAGTCCCTATCTAGCTGAATTCCTGGGACCAGACGATATTTAGGTCTCCTACTCCTCTGCCATCTTGCTCCTCCTCTCTCTTGCATTTTCAGTCATTTACTTTTACATTATAAATGTGTACATTTAGAAAATAGCAGTGCATTGAGTTATGAAGATCTTATAAAGGTTATATTCCATCATATAACATCAAATAATCTTGTTCATTCACATCACTGCAGAGCTCATCAGAAAGTCCAAAAGTATTGTGACGTTGTCAAGTTCATGGAGGAAGGTACAAATTTCCCAAAATTGTAGTTTTCACTTGAAAGCTCCAATTTTATCATTGGCAATAAATAGTTGTTTTCTTTGGAGGGTAATACGTCTGCCAAATACCTGAGTATGAATAACCATATTTTGTCTGTCATTGTTTCTAGTAAAAACCGTGTCCCATTAAACAAGCAGAGAGAAAGTCATAAAAGGTCTGAAAAAAATTAAAAATACTGATAATATTTAGGCTTGACAAAGATATGAAGAAGTCTGCACATTCTCAAATTAATAAAGCAAGTAAAAATTGGTACCATTTAAATATCCTCAAATTTAGTTTTGCAAATATCAATTAGAATAATGTCCTGAAAAAAATTGGCAATATCTTCCATTTCTGGGGATTTATCTCAAGGAAGAAACTGGATGAGTGTTTAAAGAGTATGTATGTGTACTTAACTAAAATAGGTATTTATAAAAAATTGAGAACAATAATACATGTGGATTTGGTTATAGGAATTTCGGTGTATTCACATGACGGAATTCTACACAGCCATCAAAGATAATGATATAAATGTTTACCATTGTCAGGGGTGGACCAAGATGCCTTAGATAATTAAAAACAAACAACATGCTACAAAAAGCTCAAAAACAGTATGACTGTATTTAAAAACTAATATGTATGTATAAATGCATAGACAAAAGATACACACCACATGTTAACAGAATATATTTATTTGTAGTGAAATATAAGTGATTTTGAATGTAGTTTAATGTAAGGCAGTGTTTCTCAATGACATTTGTGTGGTGAAGAGGCAGTACTTGTTTTTTTCATCAGGGGACATTTGTCAATACTGGGGACATTCTTGGTTGTCACAATTGGGAAAGTACTACTGGCATCAAGTAGATGGAAGACAGGGATGTTGCTGATTATTCAGCCCAGAATGTCAGTAGTGCCAAGGTTTTAAGGTCATTCAAGCTCATTTGATTTCATAAATATATATTGAGCTACTATCATGTACAAATCACTGGCTATCCAGCAGTAAACAAAACAGATATGGTTGTTTTCCATAAGGAATCACGATATTTGTAATATCTGAATCTTATATAATGGGTCTTTTATAAATTAATAAAAATCATAAAGTTGTATTAAAGAGAAGAAGGGGTGAGTCTTAAAAATAGTCTCTTTCTTTGATCTATTAATCTCACTTATAGGAATTTTTTAAGGAAATAATAAGAAATTTGCCCAAAGATTTATGTGCAATATTGTTTAATAGGTCATTATTTATCATAGTGGAAATTTGGAAACAAATGTCAAAAAAAGGTAAAATAAAGTATGAACAGTCAGTTGATGGATTACTAAATTTACATTTTTGAAATACACTAATATGACAAATGTTCATTCTCTAAAGTTAAATGAAAAAAAACAAGCACAATTCTCTAAGTACCGCATGATCCTAGTTCTTAAAAACACACAGAGGGGAAAGACTAGCAGGAAATATGCCAAAATTAGTTATGAGTGGCTCTCTCTATGGTGTTGTAGTATAAGCAATTTTAATTTTTTTCTTTAAAGTGTAAGTACTTTTAAATCATCTAAAATGAACATATATTATTTTTATAATTAGGAAAAAAGCCATATCATATTGATGACTACATGCAATGCCCCATATGAGTATAGTTGAAAAAGGAGAAATCATTTTTCTACCCTTGAGGAGTTTCTACAAAAAAGTAGAGAGAGAAGTCATACATCTGTGGAAAGTTTATAGTTAATAATAACAAATACAACAGTACAAAAAGAAGAATGCAACAGACTTATTTTGAATCCCTTCTGGTCTGGCACTGCACCAGGAACACTCACCAACGTTATCATGGCAGATCTACCAACAGTCCTGTGAGGCTGGGGTTATCCTCCCTATCTTAGTGATGAAATTGAAGCTCATTGAGATCTTGTCTCAGGTCAACCGCAGATAGGATTCAACCCCAGGCCTGACTCATTTTTACAAGAAATGATCGGTTCCACCCAATGGGAGAACACAGAAGGGAGGACCATCGTCATTAACAGAAGCATTTCAAAGGAAGCTGTGAAAATTCATACATTTTTCTCAAGAGACTTAGGAATTGTCACCAACCGGAAGAGATAAAAAATATTTTTTAATTCCTTCAAGGACTAGTTCACTGAATGTCTTATATGCTCAGTGTGTTATGAGCACAGGATTTTTATGTTTCTGATACTTGATTGTTTTAAAAGACCTAATGTGAAGTTCTGCATAGTTATCAGTTGCTTCTGCAAAAGTGGAGTTCTGAATCAACCAAGGTGAAGTGCCGCTGTATGATTAATCCCTGCAGGTCCTATTACTTTTCAGGCTATTCTTCTTATCTACGAGTGATATAACTTGGCAGAAAGTCAGAAAATGAATGTTTTAATCAATCCTGCTTTCATCTGTGACAGATCTCTGCCTGAAAAGGAGTGGGCAGTCTCATGTCCTTCCTATCCTTTATCTATATTACGGGGTCTTGGACTCCATTTTCTCCGACAAGGGAGAAGAATTTATTCAAAATAATGGTTCTCATTTAGATAAGGGAGTTAGATCTATCACTGTGCCCAGACAGCACAACCAGAACTAATTCTCTCTCTCTATTAAACAAATAAAACATCACCCTGTGTCTGCCATTGAAAAATGTCTGCTAGTAGTTCAAGATTTATTAGTTTGTTCAAGCCCCCATTACAAGAAATCTAAAATTTCTTCTGTTCTTTAACTCAGAACTTTTACCATGCAAAAGGGTTTGCGAGTAGAGAAGAGGCCAAAAAGTATGGGATGTGTTTTATTTAATAAAAAGGGCATGAAAATATTTTGTTTCACTTTTACTTTTACACATTAAAATGCAAGTTATAATCATTAGTTTTCTTATTTGAAGGACTATTTTCTTTATTTCTCCCCTAATGTAATGTTAAATGACTTGGGGAATAAAACTGGAATCTCATTTGGAATTTTGCCAGTATATCTAGTGTCCTGAAATGAAACATTAAATTTGTTTTCTTATTTTACAAAGTTATTAATTTTGACCATTATCTGAGTGTGTACTTTAAACTCTGAAAAATAGTATTACTTCCCTCACTTTATAAATGAAGACACAGAGGCTCAAAGAAGTTCAAATAAATTAGTCTTGGTCATATAGTGGTAATTGTTTGGCTTGGAATTCTCGTCTTTCTAAATGCAAATTACATGCTCTTTCCTATATACCGTGTTCACTTTTATGTCAAATATAATTGTTGAAGCACATGAAAATATGTTCAACATCACTATGTCATTATGGAAATGCAAATTAAAACCACAATGAGATACCACTTCATACCCATTAGGATGGCTATTATGAAAACAAAAAACAAACAAACAAACCAGAGAAACAAAGCAAAAGAAAACAAACCAGAAAATAACAAGTTTGGTAAAGATGTGGAAAAGTTCAAACTCTTGTGCATTGCTGGTGGAAAGCGGAATGGTAGCAGCCACTGTGGAAAACAGTATGGTGGCTCCTTAAAAAGTTAAACATAGAATTACCATGTGATCCAGCACTTCTGGGTATATACCCCCAAAAGCTGAAAGTAGGGACTCAAGCAGAGACTTGTTCATGGATGTTCATGGCAGCATGCTTCACACTGGCCAAAAGGTGGAAACAACACAAATGTCCACCAACAGATAAATGGATAAACAAAATGTGCTGTATATGTATGATGGAAGATAATTCAGCCTTAGAAATTAGTAAAATTCTGACACATGCTACAAACTGGATGAACATCGGAGACACAATAATAAGCAAAATAAGCCAGTCACAAAATAATAAATATTGTATGATTCCACTTATATGAAGTACCTAGAAAAGGCAAATTCACAGAGACAGGAAGTATATTAGAGGTTACCAGGGGCTGGGGGGAGAGGAAAATAGAGAATAATTGTTTAAGGGGTACAGAGTTTCTCTTTCGGATAAAAAAAAAGTTCTAGAAATGGTGATGGTTGCACAATATTGTGAATATACTTAATGCCTCTGAATTGCACACTTGAAATAGTTAAGTATTATGCTATGTATATTTTACCACAATAAAAAACATAATTGTTGAAAAATGATAAAATTAGAGTTTACGAAGCCATCTCTCTGCTATATGTTAGAAATTGAGCTTTAGTATTTGCATGACAATAAAGTTGTATTTAAAATATCAGACTGGGCGCCTGGGTGGCTCAGTTGGTTAAACGACTGCCTTCGGCTCAGGTCATGATCCTGGAGTCCCTGGATCGAGTCCCGCATTGGGCTCCCTGCTCGGCGGGGAGTCTGCTTCTCCCTCTGACCCTCCTCCCTCTCATGCTCTCTGTCTCTCATTCTCTCTGTCTCAAATAAATAAATAAAATCTTTAAAAAAATAAAATAAAATATCAGACCAAGTTGTGAGAGATACTGTGGGATAAGAATAAACCGGGCAGAGAAAGACAAGATAAACACATCAATATAACTTAACATCTCTAGTTGCACATGTATCCCAAATTTGAAAGATTTTGGACTTCAAAACAGTAGTAATTAATTTAGTTGAAGGAAATTGTGCAAAACTTCATTAAGATACAGATTTTAGTCTATGCAAATCAGGTAAAAGAATTGGATATGAGTGTGGATTGAAAGCCCTTGATCATCTTGTGACTCTAAAGAAGGACTAAGCACCTCAGTTTGAGGTTCAGGTAATCACTCTGTATGATATGGCTCTTGTGTTTCCTTCCTGGGCCCCAGCCCTCATGGAATCACATCATCATGAATCGTCAACCTTGCTCCTCTAAAATTGTGAAATGGGTTTCCCTTGATTATGTAGTTTATCAAAACAAGAAAGTTTTAAGTTAAATTCAGGTATGATAAAGTATATTAACCAAGATCAGTTTTACTTTGAGTTAAGGGTCTAGAATACACTTTTAGGTTTGGGGGGCAGTTTTATATATTTGGTATCTAAAGAATTTATAATGTTTCAAAGAATTTGGTGAGTGAAAGACTCTCAGTATAAATTATAACATCATGGATTTTGGAATTGTGCTTTTCAGCTAAAAATCTACCTGAGAATTTGAGTAAATTTGTAAAAAATACAAGAACTGGCAATGGACACTATTTAAAATCATACTTTATTATATTTACAAGCCTGTTTTCAGTGTATAGGCAGGGGTTTTTTGTTAAGGTTTTGATTTTGAGTTGCTAGGAGGATTTTTTTAAGTGTTTTAAAAATAAAATATATTAAATTTCTAAGTGTAGTCTATAAAATATTTTAGAAAATGTAATTTGTCAATGGGATGAATTATTTAAAGTAATTTAGTCTATTCAACTTGAATTAATTGGATATTCATCAAGGAAAAGTGGAAAGTAATTGTTCTTTGCTTATTAGTTTTATAAATAGTAGAACAAGATTTGTTAGTTAAAAGCTTAAGAGAACCAATTTCCTTTATAATTACAACTTTAATAAAAGTTATATTAATTTAAAAACTAAGTAATTGGGCATAGTTTTTGCCATGAACAAAGATCCCTTTAAGACACTTAATAACTCACACTGATGATCTCAACATGCAAATTACACTAAAGCAATGGTTCTCAGATCCAGTGGACACACTTTCAGTTTGGGATCAAGTAAATTGTTAATAATAAAATTACTAAAGCGTAGAAATCATTCACATTAAAGAATAGAGTAGATTCTAGGTTTTCCCTATAATAGTATCAACGTTTTCTTTACTTTACTACATGCTCTCTTCAGTGGGAGTTATTTCTGAATTGCAGTGCACTGGGATGTGACTCTTATCCATGAAGATCTCCTGCCCAGAAGCATCTCCAAGGATGTGGAATGACGAGGAGAGCTAGAAGATTAAGGAATGGTAGAGTAAAACAAAGAGTTCACCGGAATATACCATTCTCTTTGGGTTCTAGTACAGAATGCCATTTCTTGCCAGCCATACTTGTCTGAATATTTCTGTTTCTATCTCTGCACATAGAGGTCCCAGGGAATAGGAACTGGTATGTGAAATTTTAAGGTATGAAAATTTTTGATAAAACTTTGATGAGTCTGGTTGTATAACACTGAGTGGACATCAGTTGAGGACAAACAATCTGTACCTTTGAGGATTGATTCTTTAAGAAATTGTTTCTTAAGGGTGAAATAAAAAGAAAGCAGAGAATAGGCCTTGTATGTAACTCCAAAGCATAACATGCTGGTAAATATTTAACAACCAGGTATCCTGAGGAAAAAAACAAAAGAAACCCAAACTCTGATATGTAGCATTTGCCGATTTCCCTGTTGTAGATAATCTTACCATGCTGATTTCAAGCTTTCAACATCAGCTCAGGTGTGAGCACATCACTGCCTATAATGCTTCCATTTTTGCTCCTTTATTCTGGCAGCTGATTATGACTGGGAAAAATAATGGCCTCACTCTCTGTTTCACTAAGAAACATAAAGCAATCAGATAAGAAGCCCTACAGGCTTCCTTTATCTCAGGACACACCTTCAACTACCTATACTCTCTTCCACCTCCTGATCTGCTCCTGTCCAACAGATGGTTCCCTTATGTGTGGGTCAGGGTCCATCCTTAACTCAAGTCTCACACCTGTAATTCTCCCCACTTCCCTTTGAAACATCAGTTTCTTGTTTTCTACTTGATCAGTACCAGCAGTTAAAATGTTAACAATTGCCATCCTTGTGATAGAGCTTGTCTCAGCCCCACCTCCTTCATCAGCTGCTGCACCATTTTTCTGCTCCCTTTTCAGCAGAATTATTCTTGAAAGAGTGGTGTGTTCTCATGTCATCCAGCTTCTCCCCTGCCCTCCCCCCAAACACGCTCCAGTCTGGCCTTCACCATAATCACCACTCGCCCTGCAGTGCCCACCTACACTGTTTAGACTATAACCACTTCACTGTGCTGGAAAGTACCAGGATTAGCACCTCCACCTGAGGGCTCTTTCCAGATCCTTTGGAAAGTCACATTCACATGAGAGGAAAGTGAGAAACATCGGGGAATGAACATCACCCACACCCTCCCTTACAGCATAACTAATTCTTGGGAAAATAAAATACCACAGCTCTCTTGCCCCTTGGCTAATTCTGAGCTGTGTTTTATACTCTCCCAGAGTTTTCTTGTGCGATTAAGCTCCAGTTGTCACCTGTTGTTGAATAACACACCTACGGCTTAACGCACTTGTTGTCTGCCTTTGCTTCTCTTCCTTCTGTCACTCCCTACTCCACTGTTGACCTTGTCCATACCTCCCAAAGAAACCCTTTCTCTCAAGTTCTTGTCTAAGGTCTGCTGCTGGGGAACCCAAACTAACACTGGTTTCTTCTTGTTGGGCCATGTAGCAGGATCTGACACAGTTGTTCAGTCCCTTCTCCTAGAAGTATTTTCTACTCTTGACTCTAGCTCAGCACACCTTTAGACTTTTCTCCTAACTCACTAGTCACTCTTTCTCAGTGTCTTTCCTTGGTTATGTTCCTTCTCCCCACTTCTACATTTAGAGCGAGCCTTCCTCAGTCCTCTTCCTTTCTCTATAAGTGGCTCTCAGGGCTCTATATATCGACTCTATGCCAATGACTAGCAAAGTCCTGTCTCCACCAGAGTTCTCTTCTGAATGTCACACTCATAGATAGACACAGCTGAGTCCTCAGCATCTCCACTTTGATGTTCTATAGTCACCTGAAATGTAAGATGTCAAAACTGAACTTCTTCTTTCCCTCTCCCCCACATCTGCTCCAGTAACAGCATTCCCTATCTCATTTACAGCAATGCCATCCTTCCAGGTATCCAGGCAGGCCCAAAGATTTAGAGTAATTCTTGACTCTTGTATCTTTCTCAGCAAGCCTTGGCTGCAACTTAAAAATATATCCAAAATCCCAACATTTCTTACCACTTCCACTGCTCTCATCCTGACTCAAGCCACTGTCATTTCTCACCTGAATCCCCTCAGCAGCCTCTCACCAGGTCTCCCAGCTTCTATTCTTGCCCCACTTCAGCCTGTTCTCAACCTAGAAACTGGAGATGTATTTTTAAAACTTGACCATTCTCTAACACCATACACAAAGATAAACTCAAAATGGATGAAAGACCTCAATGTGAGACAGGAATCCATCAAAATCCTAGAGGAGAACATAGGCAGTAACCTCTTCGACATCAGCCACAGCAAATTCTTTCAAGATACATCTCCAAAGGCTAGTGAAACAAAAGCAAAAATGAACTTTTGGGACTTCATCAAGATAAAAAGCTTCTGCACACAGCAAAGGAAACAGTCAACAAAACAAAGAGGCAACCCACAGAATGGGAGAAGATATTTGCAATGACACTACAGACAAAGTGCTGATTTCCAAGATCTATAAAGAACTTCTCAAACTCAACACCCAAAAAACAAATGAATAAGTCAAAAAATGGGCAGAAGACATGAACAGACACTTCTCCAAAGAAGACATACAAATGGCTAACAGACATATGAAAAAAGTGTTCATCATCATTAGCCATCAGGGAAATTCAAATCAAAACCACACTGAGATACCACCTTACTCCAGTTGGAATGGCAAAAATTGACAAGGCAAGAAACAACAAATATTGGAGAGGTTGTGGCGAAAGGGGAACCCTCTTACACTGTTTGTGGGAATGCAATTTGGTACAGCCACTTTGGAAAACAGTTTGGAGGTTCCTCAAAAAATTAAAAATAGAACTACCCTATGACCCAGCAATTGCACTCCTGGGTATTTACCCCAAAGACAGAGATGTAGTGAATAGAAGGGTCATGTGCACCCCAAAGTTCATAGCAGCAATGTCTGCAATAGCTAAACTGTGGAAAGAGCCGAGATGCCCTTCAATAGATGAATGAATAAAGAAGATGTGGTCCATATATACAATGGAATATTACTCAGCCATCAGGATGAATACCCAACTTTTACATCAACATGGATGGGACTGGAGGAGATTATGCTAAGTGAAATAAGTAAGCAGAGAAAGTCAATTATCATATGGTTTCACTTATTTGTGGAACATAAGGAATAGCATGGAGGACATTAGGAGAAGGAAGGCAAAAATGAAGGCGGGGGGGAAATTGGAGTGGGATATGAACCATGAGAGACTACGGACTCCTAGTAACAAACAGAGTTTTAGAGGGGAGGGAGGTGGGGGGATGGGTTAGCCCGGTGATGGGTATTAAGGAAGGCACATACTGCATGGAGTACAGGGTGTTATATGAAAACAATGAATCATGGATCACTACATCAAAAACTAATGATGTATTGTATGGTGACTAACATAATAAAATTAAATTAAATTAAAAAAATAAAATATATATATGATCATTTCCTGTACTGCTCAAAACTAGGCAAAGGCTCTCCTTTGTGACCCGTAGAGTGAAAGCACAAGACTTTCCCCTCCCTGCATTTCTTACCCCATAGGCAGTAACCTCTTCGACCATTCCCTCCCTATCACCATTCCCTCTTCCTCCCCATTCCCCCATACCCACCTCCTCACCACCCCCCATTTCACTCTGAGGCAGTGACTCAGGTTTGCTAACTGCTTTTCGAATACAGTTGGTTTATTCTTGCCTTGGTGCCTGTGTTTAGCTGTTTTCTCATGCCTTAAGTAATCTTCTAGGGGAGACCTAAATCCCCACCAGTACATTTTTAGACTTTTCTCAAATCTTACCTTCCAAATGAGGCCATCCATGGCCAGTGTTAAGACTGCAACCTGCCCTCTCCCATCCCCCACACTTCTGGTTCCCCTTACACAGCACTCCTTTTTCTTTATCTATAAAATTTATCATTCTGCAGCACACAATTTAATTTAATTTTGTATTAAGTTTATTGTTTATTATCTGTCTCATCCTGTATACTGTTAAAAAGAAAACCATGGGTCCCAAACGGAATCACTTATGTTAAGGCCCCACATAAGCAAACTAAGACTTAGTACCTCACCTAACTTCAGTTTCAGTGCCCCCAAGAACATTGCTTTTAGCCAGTAAGGTGGAATTTCCTGGTCAGCACCAGAAAACTTACCGATAGATGCCCTCCATTTCCCTTAGGAGGGCTACCTTGCCTAAAGCCATACCTCTTTGCCAACTTTTCTGCTTCTTCTCTGCTTTTAAAAACTTTTTCTTTTCTACAGCTTGAAGGAGCTCCTTTCGATTTTGCTAGATGGGATGCTGCCTGATTCATGGATCATTTAATATAGCCAGTTAGATCTTCAAATTTACTCAGTTGAAATTTTTATTATTTAACAATATCCCCTCCATCCCCAAATGTCAGGCCCATGATAACAGGAATCTTTGACTATTTTGTTTAGTCACATATTCCAAGTGTTGAATGAATAAACCAATGAATCTTTTGAAAGAAAAAGTTGATTAATTTAGCAGTAATTTTACCAGTGTCCTAGGGTATTTAACTTTAGACCATTTATTCTTTCAGGATTTCTTTTAACATTACAACAATGAGAAATATTTTTGCTATCTCCTCAGCACAAATTTAAAACTGCAACAACAATGTATTTGATGACATATGGCCCATCAACACCTCTAAGATGTAGATTTTATACTTTCAGGGTAAAGTTATGTATATCCCAGTGGTTCTGTGTGTGTATGTGTATGAAGAGGGCATGATTTTTATCACTCAATAAGTATGTGGCACGGGTCTGAAGATATTTTGTCATAACTCAGGGGGAAGTGCTGTTAGCACATAGTGGGTAGAGACCAGGGATACTGGTAAACATCCTACCATGCACAAGACAGTCCTCAGAACAAAGAATTATCTAGTCCAAAATGTCAATAGTATTGAGTTTGAAAAAAACAGGGATTAACCTAAAAATTCTCTTAACAAGCCATTGATTCAACTAGTCTGTTCAACACATATTTATTGAAGGACTACTGTCTGCTAGGATGTGTCAATGACCAAAATATTCTTGGCTACATAAGAGCTTACATTGTCAATAGTTGGAGATAACAGGGAACCGTTTATGTAGTTCTTACGATGTACCAGACGCCAACTCATTTAAACCTCAAAACCAGTCCTAGAGAAGGAGTTACTATCCTCAAGTAAAGGCAAGTAGACCAACACACCCAAGTTCACACAGACAATTAGTAGCAGAGAAAGGAATTGAGCTGAAGCTGTTTGGCTCCAGTCTGTGCTCTTGATCACTACATTGTAAGTTTCAAATACAAACTTATCTATTAAAAAAAAACATTTAAAAATTTTTAATTAATCTGATGCAATATTCCCAGTGCTTCAGATTCCAGAAAGTTTTAGTATGACTCCAGATGTCTCAGGAATTTCTGTTAATAGATTAGACATTCAGTAAGTATCAGTACAGAGCAAAAGTCATTAGAGGCATCAAATGGGAATAAAGATTTCATCTTCATTTCAGATAAGCCAGTGAAAATTCATTAAGCATAAATGTCTAATAAATGATTCTAATAATATTGCACAGAGGCACTGGGAGAGTCAGCTGGAGAAGAGCAGTCATATTTGATCAATCCACAAAAAGTAAGTTATTGTTATTATTGTTGGAACACACAAAATTCCAGTTTCACTTCATGTAGAATCTAAGGATGACAATGTTCATAATAATCATGAACTATGTTAGAACTTGGAGTTCATTGACTTTACTTCTCTCAATTGATATACACCAATAAAAAGAAATGTAAAGATATTCACTGATTTGTTCAAAATGAAACAACCAAAAATTGGCAGAGCCATGACAATCTACTACTATAAATGCATAGTTCAGGTATTTTTCCATTATTATTTGAATAATTTTCCATTATTCCAATAATTATTCCAAAAATTTTCCATTATTATTTCAAGGAATTAAAAAACTCTTTGGGGAAATATACAAACTGTATCTATTCAACTCTGTATAACACCCATATGATAGTTTATACACTATATTAGTGTATAACTATATACATATTACATATATATATATATAACTATATACATACATACAACATAACTATATATATATTAGACCTGTTGGCAGATAGTAAGTACTTAATATATATTTTCTGAAGGTATGATAATTTGGGAGAAAAATGATTGTGTTAAATTATATGGTAAAAATTTAAATGCTTTTGAAAGTTGGAGAATATAAAAACAAATGAGAGTTGAAATGTTGCAGAAAGACTTCACAAAAGTGGGACTTCAGCTGTATAATTAAAAGAATTTTGCTCAATATAAAAAAAAGTTCTAAATTTGCAGTATTCAGATAATGCAAAAGCATTCTTGCCAAGGGAATCAGAGCAACATTCAATGAAACAGAATAAAAGACATAGAAAATAGTCAAATGTATATCAGAATATAGCATATAGTAAAATAGGCATTTTATACGAGTGGGAAAAATTATTTAATAAATGATTGTAGGGTTATTTGACTGGTTCTTTATTAGAAAAAAATGTATTCCAACCATAAACAACAACAACAAAAGAAATAAAAATAAAAAACAATGTTCCCTGTATTTATTGTGGCAATCATTTTGCATTATATACAAATATTGAATTATTATGTTTACACCTGAAACTAATATAATATTATGTCAATTATATCTAAATAAAAAATATTACCTCAGCAATAAATTATCTAATGAAAAAAATAGATATGTTGAAGATTAACATTTAAAGAATAATATGCTCTTCTCAAAATCTAGAAGAAAGTATTCACAAATACTACAAAATCTTGAGTACAAAAGGCTTCTTTAGAATATGCAAGCAAAGAGAACTCATAGATAAAATTAGTTATATATTTATGATATAAATTAAAAGAATATTAAGTCAAAAAATGTCATAAACTAAATTTAAATCATGATCTGAAAGAGTCATACTATATGTAACAAAGAAAAATATCTCTAATGTAAAAAGAGTTCTTTCAAATAAATATGAAAAAGGTGAACATAGGCAACATAAAATAATAAAATCCCATCTTACATACTACAGAAAACTCTTTTACATATATTATGTCAATCAGCTCCTGATACCAAATCATATAATCCAGCAGGGGAGAAGTTAATTAAAGAGATATAACAAGAATAAAGCTTCCATATGTATGCTAAAAATAAAGACATAGGGGATTACTTTATATTTATGAAAGTGATATAACTGAAGTTTTAAAAATTATATTACTCAGATGATTCATTAATACACTTTTTCTCTTCCACTTGATCACAAATATCAAATTTTATATTAAGATTGGGTTTAGCCATGTCTTACAGAAACACCCAAATAAGACTGATTTAAACAAGTTAGAGGTTTATTTTGCTTTCACATAAGCAGAAGCGCAGAGAACCTTGGGTTGCTAGGGATGCTATGCAACGTGATCAAGGCTTTAGGATAACATCAGGACCCAGATTTCTTTTACCTTGCTGTTCCATCATTGCTCACCTCACAGTCCAAGATGGTAACTGACCATTAGCTGTTACAGTCACCTTTGACCCAGCAGAAAGGAGAAGGAGGGGTAAAGGAAGGTATGCCCTCCTCCTTTATTAACTCTTCCCAGAAGTTGGATAGAACTTGATCACACATGGCAAAAAACAGTTGTGAGGGAAGCTGGCAAATGTATTGCCTATTTCAGTTGGCCTTGTGTCCAGACAAAAATCCGGAAATTCTATTTTGAAAAAAAAGAAGAAAACATATATAAGGAGACCTAACAGTCTCTGCCTCTGACTTAGTTCATTGAAACACATCTGTTAGAAAATCCAGATTTTCTGAGTATTTATTTAACAAAGGACTAGAGAATTAATATGTCAATGCTGCATCACCACAGGGGGTGAAATACAAATCAGAGAGGTATTAAGTACCAGAATTTCAATCTCTTTCTCCCTCACTCCTCTCTATCATTTATATCTCTATCATCTGCCTATCTATCTTGACCTCTGTTAAAATTTGTATTGATAACCCTTACTTATGCAAATAGAAATTCACTTTAGTTAAAGCCTTTAGATTTGAAGTAGTCATTGCACTTAGAGAAGTGTAATGATACTAGAATTTACTTTGAAATGCTTGAAAAAAAAACAAGGTTGGTTGATGATTGTATGGAGTGATGGAAACAGATGGGAAAATCTGATAAAAACAAATATAATAAAATGTAAATGATAGAAACTAGGTAGTGGTCATATGGGTATTAACTTTAGAAGACTTTCCTTTTTGCTCTTCTTGAAAAATTTTGTTAAAAATTGTGAAAATACAAACTCCATTAGCAAAACTCATAAGTTTGTGAGGAGGGGATTAGAGAGAGTCAGGAAGTAAGAGATCTCAAAATGTCTTGTCACAAGACGAAATCAGTAACAACACAGTGAGAAGATCCCTAAGTATTTGTATATAAAGTATAATAGTTCTAAATTACCCATAGTCAAAGAAAAAAATCATATAATTAGAAGTTATTTAAGCTAAATAATAATAAAAAAACATATTACAATTTGTGAGATATGGGTAAAGCAGTTCTTAGAGGAAAATGCATCACTTTAAATGCATTTTATCAAAAAAACAAAACAAAAAAATAGGTTTAAAATCAAGGATGTAAGCTACCAACCCAAGAAGATGGGGAAAACAAATTTTAAACCCTAGAAAGTAGAAAAAAGAAAACACTAATATAAGAACAGAAATCAATGAAATATGAGTCAGTTGAATAAAGGAAGCTGACAAAGCAGCTAACAATTTGTTCTTTGAAATGACTGTCATAATTCATAAACCCTTACAAGACTGAAATTAGATAATCATGCTTTATGGTGAAATACTGAATACTTCACCTTCATAAAATATTTGCTGTTTGGTTATTCTTTGCTCAGATTGTTGCAGTTGTGGAAGTATATTATTTTTTATATAATGAAAGGAAATATCCAGAAGAAAAAAAACACCTTGATGATATAGGAGAGAGCTAATTGGTGAAAGGTGTCCTTTCATGAGTGCATGGGTATGAGACCTAGTGCAAATGCAGAGGAGTTGGCTCTAATTTGGAGCTCAGACAGTTCCTTCACATTACCGTAAGAGGAGATTTATTTGGGCAAAGATGTATATGGATGGGCATAAGTTCTAGTGGGATTTTGTGGACCTCCTTTCCTGTTTGCTTCTATTTTCTCACCATGTTTTTTTTTTTTTTAAAGATTTTATTTATTAGAGAGAGAGAGAGAGCACAGAGGGAGAAGGAGAAGCAGACCATGTTTTTTTTTATTAACATATAATGTATTATTTGTTTCAGAGGTACAGGTCTGTGATTCAACAGTCTTACACAATTCACAGCGTCACCATAGCACATACCCTCCCCAATGCCCATCACCCAGCCATCCCATCCCTCCCACCCCCCTCCACTCCAGCAACCCTCAGTTTGTTTCCTGAGATTAAGAGTCTCTTATGGTTTGTCTCCCTCTCTGGTTTCATCTTGTTTCATTTTTCCCTCCCTTCCCCAATGATCCTGTCTTGTTTCTCAAATTCCTCATATCAGTTTCTCACCATGTTTTGATGATTTTCTTTCTCTTCTTGGCTACCTGAAAAAAATCATTTCTTTAATCCTGAAACTTGGTAGCTTCATTAGGATGTATTTCATCACTGAGTTTTCTTTATCTGCAAAATCATTTTTGTCTTCACGTCAGAGAATTTTTCATGTAGTGTATCTTTGAGTACATCTCCTATTTCATTTTTGGGTTCTTTCCTTCAGGGATACCTTTTATCTTTATGTTGAATTATCTTTCTCAGTTTTCCCTAATTTCATTTATCGTTTTTTTTTTCATTTTCATCTGTACTTATTGTGGTTATCTTGGGCCTTGAGGCAATATGGGAACATTTTTGGCATAGCTTGGTACTCAGTCTCTGTTGTCCTGAGACTTCTTAAATGTCCTGTGCCAGTACTCAGGCCACATACTTCAGGATCCAGGGTGGTGTTGGGAGTGATTTTCATTCTCATGAGGATAATCCTTAACTTGTGAATTCTTTCCCTAATTCAGAGAGGGGCTCTGGAGTTCATGTCAGACACAGAGCCACCCACATTGGTTCCTTATAGAAAATGTCCTGTTTGTCCCCAGCAGTGATTTAGCCAATAATCAGTAGACAAGAAAGGCCAGGATCCTACTCAATTGCTTTTCTCAAAATTTGGAGAATCTCAGTGAGAATACTCAGACATTTTTTGGCTCAGTAGCATGGTTTCTTTGGGGGATAGCAGTGATTTATTGCTAATCAGTATTTCCTTGCTCTGTCTAGAATCATGTGTTTTTCTTAATTAGTCACCTTTACTCATTTGATTGCTATTAAAGTTTTAACTTTTTAAAAATTAGTTTTGTTCACCACATTTGGGAAGGAGAATTCTATATTGCAATTTCCATTCATTATTTTTAAAACCAGAACACAAAGATCAAACTTTAAAATAGAAAAGGGATTCCAGGGCGCCTGGGTGGCTCAGTTGGTTAAGCGACTGCCTTCGGCTCAGGTCATGATCCTGGAGTCCCTGGATCGAGTCCCGCATCGGGCTCCCTGCTCGGCAGGGAGTCTGCTTCTCCCTCTGACCCTCCCCCCTCTCATGTGCTCTCTCTCATTCTCTCTCTCTCAAATAAATAAATAAAATTAAAAAAAAAAAAAAGAAAAGGGATTCCAAAAATAAAACTATGATTGCATCTTAAAATTGTTGCACTTGCTGGTCAGAGCTGTGGATAATTCAAAATGAAAAGAATACTGTGAACTTCATCACAGCAAATGCTTAGTTTGCATACTTACAGCCAAAGAAATTATTTTTCCTGAAGGTGTAATTACCCTCCCGTCTCAAAAATTCCCATGACTGTCTATCTGTTCCCTCTTTCTCTTCCACCTGCATTATCAAGTGTATAGCCTGTGGTCTTCATAGGAAAGGTCATCATTATGGAAGGAAATCAGAAACGTGTGCTGTAGGAGCTCCCTGGGTACAGAATAAGTCAATATTTCAGACCAGAAAAATACAGGGCCTTCTTCTCCTCTTCTTCTGCTTTTTCTTCTCCTCTTTTTCTTCCTTCTCTTCCTCTATTCTCCACCTTTTTCCCTTTTCCTCCTTCATTTTCCTCCTTTCCCCATCCTCCTTCTCCTTTTCTGCTCTTCCCCCTCTTCATTCTTCTCCCCCACAAAGATCATTTCCTCACCATAAAATATTGACAGCATTCTCAAACTCTGTGTCTGTCTGGGTTTTCATATGGCAACTTCATAAAGCAGTGCCTGCGGTTTCATTGATTAAAGATCAAGAAAGGACCATTCTGGAAAGTATCAATTCTATTATTTTGTTAGCTTGATTCTTTTTTTAAAAATCAGAAATAATTTGAATGGTGGGAATAATGCCAAGAAGGTTTGGCATAAATAAAAAAAAGTAGTTCTTACAAAACAGAGTAAACAACAATTTAAATTTTAACATATTCTTATAATCCTATTTTCCTTTCTCCTTGACCAAAAATGAAATTATGTAGTGTTGACATTAAAAGTAAAACAGCTAGTTATTTTATCAGCAAAATGGGTTGATTTGGGAATAGCAGAGGAATTACAATTCAGGGCAAGCAAGCTATAGTAAAAGCCATAGGCAAGTCTGGGGAACAAAGGAGACCATCCTCTTTTATAGAGTAAAGAAGGGAAGTTGGGAGGGGCTATTATAAACAAAAAGTCCATTAGAGTAAACTGGGGGTTCAAAGTCTAGTGGCTTTTCATTGGCTGAACTGTTGCTGGGCAAGGAGAAAAATCTTCCTTCCTTCTGTTGGGCTAGTAAAGTAGGCTTCTTCCAGTTGAGAATGCAACCTATGTCCCTTCCTGTTGGATTTGCAAAAGGCTCCAAGGGGCCATAGGGTGTGAGACCTACCCCTTCTGGCCTCCTGACTCCATTTTTTTTTTATTCTTATGTTAATCCCCATACATCACATCATTAGTTTTAGATATAGTGTTCCATGATTCATTGTTTGTGCATAACACCCTGTGCTCCCTGCAGAATGTGCCCTCCTCAATACCCACCACCAGGCCAACCCATTCTCCTACCCCCCTCCCCTCTAGAACCCTGTTTGTTTTTCAGAGTCCATCGTCTCTCATGATTCGTCTACCCCTCCAATTTCCCCCGCTTCATTCTTCCCCTCCCGCTACCTTCTTCTTCTTCTTTTTTTTTTTCTTAACATATATTGCATTATTTGTTTCAGAGGTACAGATCTGAGATTCAACAGTCTTGCACAATTCACAGCGCTTACCAGAGCACATACCCTCCCCAGTGTCTATCACCCATTCACCCCATCCCTCCCACCCTACCCCCCACTCCAGCAACCCTCAGTTTGTTTCCTGCAATTAAGAATTCCTCATATCAGTGAGATCATATGATACATGTCTTTCTCTGTTTGACTTATTTCACTCAACATAATACCCTCCAGTTCCATCCACGTCGTTGCAAATGGCAAGATCTCATTCCTTTTGATGGCTGCATAATATTCCATTGTATATATATACCACCTCTTCTTTATCCATTCATCTGTCTATGGACATCTTGGCTCTTTCCACAGTTTGGCTATTGTGCACATTGCTGCTATAAACATCGGGGTGCACGTACCCCTTCGGATCCCTACTTTTGTATCTTTGGGGTAAATACCCAGTAGTGCAATTGCTGGGTCATAGGGTAGCTCTATTTTCAACTTTTTGAGGAACCTCCATACAGTTTTCCAGAGTGGCTGCACCAGCTTGCATTCCCACCAACAGTGTAGGAGGGTTCCCCTTTCTCCACATCCCCGCCAACATCTGTCGTTTCCTGACTTGTTAATTTTAGCCATTCTGACTGGTGTGAGGTGGTATCTCATTGAGGTTTTGATTTGGATTTCCTGATGCTGAGCGATATTGAGCACTTTTTCATGTGTCTGTTGGCCATTTGGATGTCCTCTTTGGAAAAATGTCTGTTCATGTCTTCTGCCCATTTCTTGATTGGATTCTTTGTTCTTTGGGTGTTGAGTTTGATGAGTTCTTTATAGATTTTGGATACTAGCCCTTTATCTGATATGTCATTTGCAAATATCTTCTCCCATTCTGTCGGTTGTCTTTTGGTTTTGTTCACTGTTTCCTTTGCTGTGCAAAAGCTTTTTATCTTGATGAAGTCCCAATAGTTCATTTTTGCCCTTGCTTCCCTTGCCTTTGGCGATGTTTCTAGGAAGAAGTTGCTTCGGCTGAGGTCAAAGAGGTTGCTGCCTGTGAAGTCTTTTAGGATTTTGATGGACTCCTGTTGCACATTGAGGTCTTTCAACCATTTGGAGTCTATTTTTGTGTGTGGTGTAAGGAAATGGTCCAGTTTCATTCTTCTGCATGTGGCTATCCAATTTTCCCAACACCATTTGTTGAAGAGACTGTCTTTGTTCCATTGGACATTCTTTCCTGCTTTGTCAAAGATGAGTTGACCATAGAGTTGAGGGTCCATTTCTGGGCTCTCTATTCTGTTCCATTGATTTATGTGTCTGTTTTTGTGCCAGTACCATGCTCTCTTGATGATGACAGCTTTGTAATAGAGCTGGAAGTCCAGAATTGTGTTGCCGCCAGCTTTGCTTTTCTTTTTCAACATTCCTCTGGCTATTCAGGGTCTTTTCTGGTTCCATACAAATTTTAGGATTATTTGTTCCATTTCTTTGAAAAAAGTGGATGGTATTTTGATAGGGATTGCATTAGATGTGTAGATTGCTCTAGGTAGCATTGACATCTTCACAATATTTGTTCTTCCAATCCATGAGCATGGAATGTTTTTCCATTTCTTTGTGTCTTCCTCAATTTCTTTCATGAGTGTTTTATAGTTTTCTGAGTACAGATTCTTTGCCTCTTTGGTTAGATTTATTCCTAGGTATCTTATGGTTTTGGGTGCAATTGTAAATGGGATCGACTCCTTAATTTCTCTTTCTTCTGTCTTGTTGTTGGTGTATAGGAATGCCACTGACTTCTGTGCATTGATTTTATATCCTGCCACTTTACTGAATTCCTGTATGAGTTCTAGCAGTTTTGGGGCAGAGTCTTTGGGGTTTTCCACATAAAGTATCATATCATCTGCAAAGACTGAGAGTTTGACTTCTTCTTTGCCAATTTGGATGCCTTTGATTTCTTTTTGTTGTCTGATTGCTGTGGCTAGGACTTCCAATACTATGTTGAATAGCAGTGGTGATAGTGGACATCCCTGCTGCGTTCCTGACCTTAGGGGGAAAGCTCTCAGTTTTTCCCCATTGAGAATGATATTCGCTGTAGGTTTTTCATAGATGCCTTTTATGATATTGAGGTATGTACCCTCGATCCCTATACTCTGAAGAGTTTTGATCAAGAAAGGATGCTGTACTTTGTCAAAAGCTTTTTCTGCATCTATTGAGAGGATCATATGAATCTTGTTCTTTCTTTTGTTAATGTATTGTATCACATTGATTGATATGCAGATGTTGAACCAACCTTGCAGCCCAGGGATAAATCCCACTTGGTCATGGTGAATAATCCTTTTAATGTACTGTTGGATCCTATTGGCTAGTATTTTGGTGACAATTTTTGCATCCATGTTCATCAGGGATATTGGTCTGTAATTCTCCTTTTTGATGGGGTCTTTGTCTGGTTTTGGGATCAAGGTAATGCTGGCCTCATAAAATGAGTTTGGAAGTTTTCCTTCCATTTCTATTTTTTGGAACAGTTTCAGAAGAATAGGTATTAATTCTTTTTGAAATGTTTGGTAGAATTCCCCTGGGAAGCCATCTGGCCCTGGGCTTTTGTTTTTTGGGAGATTTTTGATGACTGCTTCAATTTCCTTAGTGGTTATAGGTCTGTTCAGGTTTTCTATTTCATCCTGGTTCAGTTTTGGTAGTTGATACATCTCTAGGAATGCCTCCATTTCTTCCAGGTTATCTAATTTGCTGGCATAGAGTTGCTCATAATATGTTCTTGTAATTGTTTGTATTTCTTTGGTGTTGGTTGTGATCTCTCCTCTTTCATTCATGATTTTGTTGATTTGGGTCATTTCTCTTCTCTTTTTGATAAGTCTGGCCAGGGGTTTCTCAATCCTGTTAATTCTTTCAAAGAACCAGCTCCTAGTTTCGTTGATCTGTTCTACTGTTCTTTTAGTTTCTATTTCATTGATTTCTGCTCTGATCTTTACTATTTCTCTTCTCCTGCTGGGTTTAGGCTTTATTTGCTGTTCTTTCTCCAGCTCCTTTAGGTGTAGGGTTAGGTTGTGTACTTGAGACCTTTCTTGTTTCTTGAGAAAGGCTTGTATTGCTATATACTTTCCTCTTAGGACTGCCTTTGCTGCATCCCAAAGATTTTGAATAGTTGTGTTTTCATTTTCATTGGTTTCCATGTATTTTTTTAATTCTTCTTTAATTTCCTGGTTGACCCATTCATTCTTCAGTAGGATGCTCTTTAGCCTCCATGTATTTGAGTTCTTTCCGACTTTCCTCTTGTGATTGAGTTCTAGTTTCAAAGCATTGTGGTCTGAAAATAGGCAGGGAATGATCCCAATCTTTTGGTACCGGTTGAGACCTGATTTATGACCTAGGATGTGATCTATTCTGGAGAATGTTCCATGGGCACTAGAGAAGAATGTGTATTCCGTTGCTTTGGGGTGGAATGTTCTGAATATGTCTGTGAAGTCCATTTGGTCCAGTGTGTCATTTAAAGTCTTTATTTCCTTGTTGATCTTTTGCTTAGACGATCTGTCCATTTCAGTGAGGGGGGTGTTAAAGTCCCCCACTATTATTGTATTGTTGTCGATGTGTTTCTTTGCTTTTGTTTTTAATTGCCTCATATAATTGGCTGCTCCCATGTTAGGGGCATAGATATTTACAATTGTTAGATCTTCTTATTGGATAGATCCTTTAAGTAGGATATAATGTCCTTCCTCATCTCTTATTACAGTCTTTGGTTTAAAATCTAATTTGTCTGATATAAGGATTGCCACCCCAGCTTTCTTTTGGTGTCCATTAGCATGGTAAATGGTTTTCTACCCCCTCACTTTCAATCTGGGGGTGTCTTTGGTTCTAAAATGAGTCTCTTGCAGGCAGCATATCGATGGGTCTTGTTTTTTAATCCAGTCTGATAGCCTGTGTCTTTTGATTGGGGCATTTAGCCCATTTACATTCAGGGTAACTATTGAAAGATAGGAATTTAGTGCCATTGTATTGCCTGTAAGGTGACTGTTACTGTATATTGTCTGTGTTCCTTTCTGGTCTATGTTGCTTTTAGGCTCTGTCTTTGCTTAGAGGACCCCTTTCAATATTACTTGAAGGGCTGATTTTGTGTTTGCAAATTCCTTTAGTTTTTGTTTGTCCTGGAAGCTTTTTATCTCTCCTTCAATTTTCAATGACAGCCTAGCTGGATATAGTATTTTTGGCTGCCTATTTTTCTCATTTAGTGCTCTGAATATATCCTGCCAGTCCTTTCTGGCCTGCCAGGTCTCTGTGGATAGGTCTGTTGCCAATCTAATGTTTCTACCATTGTAGGTTACATATCTCTTCTCCCGAGCTGCTTTCAGGATTTTCTCTTTGTCTATGAGACTCATAAGTTTTACTATTAGATGTCGGGGTGTTGACCTATTTTTATTGATTTTGAGAGGGGTTCTCTGTGCTTCCTGGATTTTCATGCCTGTTTCCTTCCCCAAACTAGGGAAGTTCTCTGCTATAATTTGTTCCGTTATACCTTCTGCCCCTCTCTCTCTTTCTTCTTCTTCTGGGATCCCAATTATTCTAATGTTGTTTCATCTTATGGTATCGCTTATCTCTCAAATTCTGCCCTCGTGATCCAGTAGTTGTTTATCTCTCTTTTTCTCAGCTTCTTTATTTTCCATCATTTCATCTTCTATATTACTGATTCTCTCTTCTGCCTCATTTATTCTAGCAGTTAGCACCCCCATTTTTTATTGCACCTCATTAATAACCTTCTTGATTTCTACTTGGTTGGATTTTAGTTCTTTTACTTCTCCAGAAAGGGTTTCTCTAATAACTTCCATATTTTTTTCAAGCCCAGCTAGTATCTTTAAAGTGATAATTCTGAACTCTAGATCTGACATTGTACTAATGTCTGTATTGAGTAGGTCCCTGGCAGTCGGTACTACCTCTTGTTCTTTTTGTTGAGGTGATTTTTTCCGTCTTGTCATTTTGTGCAGAGGAGAATAGATTAATGAGAGAACAAAATGCTAGCAGAGTAACCACATCCTCAGAAAATATACTGTAAACAAATCAGAAAAGACCTGAAGCAGTGGGAAAAGAAAGGGAAAGAGAGAAGAAAGAAAAAAAAAAAAAAAAGAAAAAGATAAAAACAAAAACAAACAAAACAAAACAACAAAAACAACAACAACAAAAAACCAGAATGTGATCAAATATGATCAGGCTGGTATATAGATCCATGCCACACACTAGATTTTGGGTGTATTTTGGTCTTTTAGGAGAAAGTGCCTCCCAAAATTTTAAAGAAAGAAAAACTTATATATGTACAAAAGGGATGGAGGGATGGAATATGACTGTAAAGATGGAAATTATAAAAAATTTTATAAAAGGAATTGATAAGAAGTTGTTTGAAAAAAGAAAGAAGAGGATTTAAAAAAAGAAAAAAGAAAAAAAAAGGGAGAGGATGTGATCAGGCAGGGGAATAGAAAACACCATATACTAGAGATTTAGGGTATATTTTAATCTGTTAGAAGAAACTATCTCAAAATTTTAAAGAGAGAACAACTTATATATATAAGCCAAAAATACGGGTAACTACTATGAAGGGATAGAATATGACTCTAAAAATGAAAAATAAAAATGTTTTTTTAAAAAAGGGGTTGATAAGATGTTGGTTGAAAAAGGGAAAAAGAAAAATTCAAAAAAAAAAAGACAGTTAAAAAAAAAATTAACCCTGAAAGACTAAAGAATCATGGGGAAAAGCCATGAATTCTATGTGCAGTATTCCCCTAGCGCTGGAGTTCTGCCTTTCTCATTGATCGGTAAACTTGGTCTTGGCTGGCTGTTCTCGCTGATCTTCTGGGGAGGGGCCTGTTGCCGTGGTTTCCAAATGTCTCTGCCGGAGGCGGAATTGCCCCGCCCTTGCCCCCTCCCGGCTAAGTAATCTGCTCGGGTTTGCTCTCCGCGGCTTTTGTTCCCTGCGAGCTTTCCGTACAGCGTTGGAGGCGGAGAGTGAAAATGGCGGCCTCCCAATCTCCGCCCCGGAGGAGCCGAGAACTCGGGGCCCTGCTCCTCAGTGAGCCCCCAGAGAAAAGCCGTCAGTCACTCCCGTCTCCCCGGTCTCTGGCCGCACTCCGTGCTCACCCGGCCTGTGACCGCGCGTTTCTATCTCTGGCTCATGACCCCTTGTGGAGTCTCCAAACCCAGCAGATCCCTGCGGTGCACTCCCGCGCGGCTCCTCCCGGGGGAGGAAGGTGAGTCTCCCCGGATCTGCTGCTTGTTGGGTCCCTGCTGGAGGAGCAGGGGCCCGACTGTGCCGCGGATCACGGTTTATGGCCACCCCGAGCTGAGAGCCCGCGCCTGGGCTCCGCCTCTGCCGCCGGCTTCCCCGCTCCGACACCTGGGAGCTCTGCCGCACTCAGGCACCCCCGGTCTTTCTGTGACCCCGAGGGTCCTGAGACCACACTGTCCCGGAGGGTTCCACCCCCCGCTTAGCCACCAGAGTGACGTCCCTTGGCGGAGCAGTCTTTTAAAAGTTCCGATTTTGTGCTCCGCGGCTCTATCACTTGCCAGAAGCGGCCGACGGAGGCCCCTCCCCCGCCGTCTATCCTCCCGAATATCGCCTCGGATTCACTTCTCCGCACGTCCTACCTTCCAGAAAGTGGTCGCTTTTCTGATGAGAGAGTTGTTGCTCTTCTTTTCTTCGATCTCCTGTTGAGTTTGTAGGTGTTCAGAATGGTTTGATCCCTATCCAGCTGAATTCCTGAGAGGAGACGAAATCCAGGTCTCCTACTCCTCCGCCATCTTGCTCCGCCCCCCAGTGCCTCCTGACTCCATTTTAAATGAGGTTTCCTTTATTCAGTTTCACAAATTAATATTCACCTGCTGATCTTGAGCAAAAGATATATAATTCATTATTTCAAACAATTCCACTTTTTCCTGGGAGACAAACATAGTGTATGTGTACTAGTGAGGTACACAGCAAATAGTCTGGGCTCTCCGGACAATGTAGATCTACCCAGAGCAGAGTTCCCAAGACAGGCTCTGTGGACTTTTAATGGGCATATCATGGAAAGACAATTTGGGGTTGAAATAAGCTGCTTAGAGTTAAACAATCTCAAAAATTTTGTTTTAACAGCAAGACATTTTATAGTCTTTAATATATAAATTCCGAGAGACATATTTCCCACTTGATTTTATCATGGTCAAGTCCCATATTGTTTTGCTATAGGGAGTTTTGTTTACGATGTACTTGTTTTGTATTACCTCATAAGGCACTTGTGTTCGAAAGGATGCAGTTTGGGAAAATATAATCTAAGGACAAGAAGCAAAATTATAAATAAATTAGAAGTTTGTATTCTATACATTCATTTCCTTTTTCTGCTGTACCTTTGTGCAATCTTAATTATGCTTTCAGGAGTATTTTATTTGTTTTCTTATTTCTAATTATGGAATAAAAGTCTCTCTCTAGTAATGGATCTTAAAAGAAAGGGCAATTGAAGTAGAGTGTTGGGAAGCCCAGGCCAGGACCACTAATATCTTGTGGGGAGGCCTGGAAAGAGTTCAGTCAGCTGGCTGAGTTAAGGCTACTTCTGCCAGCCAAAATTGTAGATGAGAAAAAAAAAAAAAAGAAAACCAACCATTTTCATCAACAATCTGATAATCATTTTCTGCTGCCTTGAGGTAAAGGCCCTGCAAATTCCAAGCTAGTCTGAAAGACTCCGAACTAATCTCTGTTGTGCCCCCAAGACTGGTACCGCTGATGCCATGTGCACCTGGATGGGTCTGGCTTGCTACAGCATGGGCTGGTTTCCACCTGCCAGACCTGAAGACCCTCCTGGTCCACTGGCTCTCTTAGCACCTCTGCTTGCCCTCACTGTGTTATTTGGGCACATCTCAGTTTTTTATGTCACAGGCAAGCATTAAGGAACTGGAGGACGGAATCAGGAATCACTATGTTCAGCTGCTGCTATTGCTTCAGACTATGTTAAATGAGTTCTCCTGCTTTCTGGGAAAGCACACCACTACCACTATCATACCTATTTTAATGTTTTTAAAACCCCATACCAGTTAGCTTTTGCTAAAAATAAAGCTGCATAACAAATAACCAACAAGACTTAGAGACATACAGAGTTATACATTTATTGCTCACATGTTTGGAGTCACCTTGGTACTTCTACTGATCTTGGCTGGGTTCACTCACCTGTGTGGGGGTTAGCCAGGTGTTCACTTCTCTTAGCTGCTTTGACAGTTGCAAGACAACTCAGTGTTGCTCTATGTGTTTCTCATCCTCCAGCAGACTGGCCTGGGCATATGATCATGGTAGGGACAGAGGCACAAGAAGCAAGCCAACACAGGAAGACTGCTTAAAGTTTAGGCTCATACTGCATTGCTGCACCTTCTGTTTCAATCTGTTGGATAAAGCAAGTCGATGGTTGAATTCAGAATCAAGTGGCAAGGCAGATCACCTTGTCTGCAGGGGTGGGTGCTGCAAAGTTACATGGCACAAAGGTATAGAGACAGGGAGGGAGGAAATAATGTAGTCAAATGATGCAATCTTTGAAGTCTTGGTACCAGACACATTTGGAGGTGAGCAAGGGCAAACCAGAGCCTTGATGTTTGATTTTCCCATTCTCCTTTCTCTGCCTCAGTTTTGTACCATTCACCAGTACCCTAAGGAGCCATCTCCCTGCCTTTCTTCTTATGATCTGGATAAGATCTCCCTTATACAATATTGTATAAGCAAGCCCATCAAACAAGCCTCTTTAGTTATGAAAGAGTGAAATAAAATAACTTAAGAAATCCTTTTCTTTTTTGACATCTGATTTTCATGACGAAATTATTGCTAGAGTGAGTGACAAATTCAGGTTTGAACCTCAAGGTTGACTATTGGGTTCTTTACTTTAGACAGTATCCTTGCTCTTCTTCCCTTAAGAAATAAGCCTTGAGCTTAGCTTTGGAAATTTAAGGCTACCAATGAACATGATTTAATAGAGAAATAAAAATGCATCAGTTTAATGTTTACAAAATACACTCCCATTACATTTTATCTCTAACTTTAGGTACCCAGATTTTACTTCAGGCCACAGATTTTATTGCTTGATTTCATAGTTTGTTCTGAGGACATTTATATTTTGATACAGGACCTAAGCTGTTTTACCTCTTTGGGTTTCCATTTCCTTATCTATAAAAATAAATTTAACAGAATTGAAATATATAAACTTGGGGAAATTTTTTAAGTTTTCTAGGTTTTAGTTTCCTCATCTGTCCAATAAAAAGTCTATTGGGAATCCCTTGCAATCCAATAATCCTGGTTATTCTTAAAATTCCAACACCTTCAAGACCTAAATTCAGGACTCCAATTGTAATAGCAGAATAATTTCAATATTGTGCAAATGGGAAAGGAGACATTTGAGATGCAGGGGAGCAAAATTTGTCACCCCAAAATGTGTCTCTTTGACATGTGGATTTTAGGCTGATTATTTTTAAGGAACAGAAGGCTCAGGAGGAAACTTTGGCCTTCCCCTTAATTGCCTAAAACAATTTAGCTAGAGGACCTGCTCTGAGAGGGGAGCTACCACCATAGATAACTATGGTATAATATGAGCTAGGGGTTGTAGACAGGGAGAAACTTAGCAAAATGTGTATGTTAAAATTCCTCCCTATGTTACACTGTTTCTGCATAGCCCAGCAAGCATTTGTTTATCAAACATTTACTCTTTTTCATCTTCTATGAATTGTCTTTTCTCCCTTTGAAGTCCCAGACCCCTAACCTGTTCTCCTTAGCTCTTCATGGCATATACGCCTCAGTTGCCTGACTGCCTGTGGGCCTCATATATTTATGGAGCCCCTGTACATTTGTGATTAAATTTGATTTTCTCCTCTTGATCTGTCTCATGTAAATTTAATTCTTAGACCATCCAAAAGAACCTTGAAGGTAATAGGAAAAATTTTCCTCCCCAACAGAGACAAAGAACACATTTCAAATCAGAGAATGGAGCCATAATACAACTTCTAAGGCCAGTTCTGCTAGAGATTGGAACACTGCCTGTATAAAAACAAAAGATTCTAGAGAATGCTGACTTTCTAAGGAAGCAAGTCAGGAATACCTAACTTACTTGGACCTAAAGCAGCTAAATGACTAAAAGAAAGTTGAGCATTCATTTAAGTAGAGGGGAAGGTCAACCGAGGGCATAAAAAATAGCAATAGTGGCAGCAAATACAAAGTTTATTCATCACTAATTGCTATAACTTATTATACTTCAGTGTTTTAGATACTATACTTTCATTTCTCTACTAATCTTCACAAAGACTCTGGCAAGATAAGCCTTATTATCCTGGTTTTCAAAGGTATGAATACAAATGACCTATGCAAGAGCACACACATATTGGGGGGTGTGCTGTCTGGAGGTTTTGTGCATGATTCAGGCTTTTGCACAGGCCCAGCACAACAAAAATTATCACAAAACAATATTCATGTACCTTTCTAGTTTACAATGCATTTTTATATTTTCCACTCTTTTTCATTAAAAAAATAACAATTGCCTTTTTTTTTAAAGATTTTATTTATTTATTTGAGACAGAGAGAGAGAGAGAGAGAGAGAGAGCACATGAGAGGGGGGAGGGTCAGAGGGAGAAGCAGGCTCCCTGCTGAGCAGAGAGCCCGATGCGGGACTCGATCCAGGGACTCCAGGATCATGACCTGAGCCGAAGGCAGTCGCTTAACCAACTGAGCCACCCAGGCGCCCAACAATTGCCTTTTAAATTAATGCCATATCCTGGTGACTATTGGGTAGTGATTAACAATTTGAAAGATGCTAAACAAAAGGGAAGCTTATATCTTCTGTTCTCGAGGAAATATGGGAAGGAAAGAGATATAGGGGTAAAGGAGGAAAACTCACTTTCTTCTCCCATTTCTCCTATCAAACCTAGGGGTTGAGAGAGAGAGAGACTAGTTTTGGAAATAACCAGCAAAGTAAAGGAGCTCCTTGAGTTTCTGCTATGCCTCTTATTAGTAGTCTGGACAGGGGTGACTTGGAGGTGTGCCTGCACACAAATTCAGGGCATCCTAATTGAAATAGCTGCAGCAGTGCACATAGGTAGAGCGAGGCTTCCAGGTTGGCTGCTCCTTGACTTCCATGTATGATGTATTGAAGACTGTAGAAGGACCATGTGGAGAGACTTGATAGGTATCTATCTCATGAGGTTGGCTGACAAATTAGCCAGAAATACTCACTATAGTAATGAGACAAAAGGCCTTGAACCTGGGACAAAGCAGATAACACTTAACCAGGAACAAATGGGATTAAAAAAAAAACAGACCTCAATGGGTTAAGGCACAGTGAGAGCTGAGTAGATCCCAGCCAGAAAGTGACAAATGGTCAGTTCCTAAGGCGAGGTTTTGACATAGGGGATGAGCAAAGAATCTAGTGATCAGGTAGAGAAAGGGCATTGCTGAGGAATCCCAAAAAGACCAAGGGTAATATAAGGAAGGGTATTGCACCTAGATATAAGCTAGTGCCTATACCCATTCACCTGCTGGTCGACCCACAAGGGCACAGTCAACTCCCAGAGACAATCACAGGGCAGGGGTTGGCATGACAAAACTGAGTAAGATCTCAAGACTATTAAGTGTTTGCACTGGGGAAAATTTATGAGATGACACTACATTTTGTAACCGCACCCCTACTCCAACTCCTCCACTCAGTTTCATGGGTCTTATAAAAGCAACAGACTAATATGAAGAAAAACAAACTCCATTTCCTCCTCACATCTGAGAACAGTGTGACAGAATTCCCAATCATACCTTATGTCACTGTGATATTGTTTTCATTGTTACATAGGCTCATTGCTAAGTAAAATAATTCTTAAGATAATTTCCTATACCAATGTCAGATATTTTTAGTATAATGTAATAAAAGTCATTAAACCTTTCAAATAAGGCATATTTGTGTTCTGCAAAGCTAGCTAATCGGGCGCCTGGGTGGCTCAGTTGGTTAAGCGACTGCCTTCGGCTCAGGTCATGATCCTGGAGTCCCGGGATCGAGTCCCGCATCGGGCTCCCTGCTCGGCAGGGAGTCTGCTTCTCCCTCTGACCCTCCTCCCTCTCATGCTCTCTGTCTCTCATTCTCTCTGTCTCAAATAAATAAATAAAATCTTTAAAAAAAAAAAAAGCTAGCTAATCAAGGAATCCTGGTGCTGACAAGTAGGAGTCACAAGGTGTTTCTCTTGTCAATGTATATTGAGTATAGTATTTTATCATTAACCTGTAATGATAATATTAATGGATAAAATTTTGGAAAATAGAGACTATGCCCCAAATATGAAGTTAAATGCTGCATTAGGACAATTTGTAGATAATTCTAGTGAAGTGTTCACTTCTACAAATCATACCAACAAAAGTATATTTTCTCCACATTAACTTGGCTTTTTATGTGTAACTATCATATAAATGTTTCTTTAGGGGGAAAATACAAACTGTTCTTTTTTTAATGGATATGTTTTTGTATCTCACAAATATTAATTTCTTTAAATGAAGACTTTGAGAATGCATTTGCTGTAACACCTTGTCTTTTTAAAGAATTATAGCCACCAGTTTAAAGTAGATATCTATTTCAAATAATAATACCTTCATCTTAATGAAAAACACCTCTGAATATCTAGTCAAGTATAACCATAAACATAATAATATAAACTTTTCTTATCTAATGGTCTTTTTGGAAATAAGACACAACGTATTTGAAATAAACAGATTTTGGGGGCACCTGGGTGGCTCAGTCATGAAGCGTCTGCCTTTGGCTCAGGTCATGATCCCAGGGTCCTGGGATCGAGTCCCACATCGGGCTTTCCGCTCAGCGGGGAGCCTGCTTCTCCCTCTCCCACTCCCCCTGCTTGTGTTCCCTCTCTCACTGTGTCTCTCTCTGTCAAATAAATAAATAAAATCTTAAAAAAAAAAAGAAATAAACAGATTTTGGAGGGAAGCTTTTAGAAATGATTAAGTATCGTAGTAAAGTTTTTATTGTACTCTTTTTACTAGAAAATTATTATTCAGGTTTAATAGTTATTTTAATTTCACTAAGCTTACTTGTGTTGTTAATGAAGAGCAACAAAAATAAGAGAGAAAAGGCACAATTTGAAAACATATCACTTATAGGAATTTCAGCAAAGTAAAAATGAGTGAAAAATACCTATGCTAGTTTTCAGAATTTGGAGGCAACACTGAGATGCCAGCTCACCACCAAGAACATGAAATGATAGAGAGAAGATTCTTCCTTGATAATTCAACTGCAGGATAAACTCAAAGATCTTGACATTATCTAAAAGCACAGAACTCTCAAGATATGTTCCCTGATAGGATGTGTAAACTCCTTAAAGAGGTGCCTGCAGCTGTTAAGGCCTAGGGATGGAGGCTGGAAGCACAGCATTTTTAGTGCCCACCCAAGCACTGACTATCTAGAGAGAGAGAAGCCTTAGTTAACAAGCTTTAAGTTACCCGGTCCTATTGTTAAGTCAGTCCCAGGCATTTGATTTGTGAACCAATCCTCTGTGTTGATTCTGTGCACACAAAACAACCTTCTGATCCCTGTGTCTATATGCATGTATTCATGTATCCATAACCACATTTTAGGTTTACCTATTGAGAAAGAATGCACTGGTCTTTTTTTTTTCTTTATTTTTTTATTCTTATGTTAATCCCCATACATTACATCATTAGTTTTAGATATAGTGTTCCATGATTCATTGTTTGTGCATAACACCCTGTGCTCCATGCAGAATGTGCCCTCCTCAATACCCACCACCAGGCTAACCCATCCTCCCACCCCCCTCCCCTCTAGAACCCTCAGTTTGTTTTTCAGAGTCCATCGTCTCTCATGGTTCGTCTACCCCTCCGATTTCCCCCGCTTCATTCTTCCCCTCCCGCTACCTTCTTCTTCTTCTTTTTTTTTTTTTTCTTAACATATATTGCATTATTTGTTTCAGAGGTACAGATCTGAGATTCAACAGTCTTGCACAATTCACAGCGCTTACCAGAGCACATACCCTCCCCAGTGTCTATCACCCATTCACCCCATCCCTCCCACCCCATCCCCCACTCCAGCAACCCTCAGTTTGTTTCCTGCAATTAAGAATTCCTCATATCAGTGAGATCATATGATACATGTCTTTCTCTGTTTGACTTATTTCACTCAACATAATACCCTCCAGTTCCATCCACATCGTTGCAAATGGCAAGATCTCATTCCTTTTGATGGCTGCATAATATTCCATTGTATATATATACCACATCTTCATTATCCATTCATCTGTTGATGGACATCTTGGCTCTTTCCACAGTTTGGCTATTGTGGACATTGCTGCTATAAACATCGGGGTGCACATACCCTTTTGGATCCCTACTTTTGTATCTTTGGGATAAATACCCAGTAGTGCAATTGCTGGATCATATGGTAGCTCTATTTTCAACTTTTTGAGGAACCTCCATACAGTTTTCCAGAGTGGCTGCACCAGCTTGGAATGCACTGGTCTTAGTAAGTACAGTTGCTTCAGATGTTGGCAAATGAAGAACAGAAAAGTATATTCTTATTTCACTAATAAATATGGTTTGAAAGCTCCCAAATAAAATGTTAGCTTATTAATTCCAACCATATATTTTTAAAAATAAGGATAAAGTACAATTACTTTCAAGGCATAATAAGTTGCCCAAAGCTTACTAGTGTAAGAAGACAACCATTTTGTTTGCTCTGGACTGCAGGGTCAGGAATTTGGGGAAGACTGAGGGGAGCAGTTCTCTTTTCAGTTATAGTTAGATGTTGGTTGGTCTTCTACTTTGCCTCATAGTTAAAGGCTGTGAACTTCAGCTTGGCCAAGTGTTAAGAAGGATTGCGGGAACTTAAAGTGGCTTTTTCTGGTCTAACCACGTCTTTAAAGACTGTCTTACTTGGGACTCGAAAATCCCATTTACCAGTGAAAGCTGAGAAATGACTTTATTGTTCTAGCTGCTGTCTGTCTTTTCTCCAGAAACAGGTTGGGACCCACAGAGCAGCACAGTCTACAATTTAACCTGATGAGAAAATTTTCTCACTTCTTGTTTATTTTTACCACTTACACCAACTATATGGCAAACACTGTGTTATAATCTTAGCTATGAAGATGAATAAAATATTATTTCTGCCCTAGAGGAGTTCCTAGCCTCAGGGAAGAGACAGGTATGTAAAGCACTAGCCACGATTTTACATAACTAGCCCTATAATAATGGTATAAGCAAAGCACTAAGAGAACACAGAGAAGGCTCAATTGAAAGTATTCAGGAAGTAGCTGTGCTTTAGGCACGAGGATTATACTCCTGCTAAAAAAGGACTGGCAAAAAAGGTAACATAATTTGAGAAAGTATTGTGCTATATTGTAACCATGGGGCAAAACCCATCAATATCCTTTATATTAAAGGAAAATCGTTTCTTGAATTCAAAATGTTTGACATGGTGTCACGTAAGGAAAATAAACCAATTTTTGGTCTTTTTTGTCTCTTGTTTGCTACCTTTTTTGGTAATTGTTTTTTTAATTAAAAGATTGCCTTCTAAAATTCCATTTTAGTTAGTTATTTAGTTAAAGATACATGCAGTTTTATCTTTGAAAATTAAATGTTTCTCAGGGCGCCTGGGGGTGGCTCAGTTGGTTAAGTGTCTGCCTTTGGTTCAGCTCCATGATCCTGGGATCCTGGGATCAGTGGAGCTGGGAGCCCTAAAGGGCCCCCTGCTCAGTGGGGAGCCTGTTTCTCCTTCTCCCTCTGCCCGTTCCCCTGCTTATGGTTTCTCTCTCTCTCTCTCATAAATAAATCAAATCTTTATCAAAAAAGAAAATTGAATGTTTCTCTTTTTTAAAGTTTAAAATTCTCTTTGACCATTATTACCTACTATTTGTGAGACACTGATGAAATACTGTGGGACATATTAAGATGGAAAAAAAAAGCATGAGTTTCTGGCCCTTTGAGGCTTACATGCTAGTAGGAGAGCCTGTGGCACGAAAATAATATAGTATCAGGTAAAAGAGAATGAATGCCATCACAACATTATGGAAATTGAGGTTGAATTTGGTTGCTGCCTGTAACTTCAATGACAGACATCATGTAACTTTAGGTTTAGGCTTTTAGTATTTTTACAACTTCCCTGTTAGAATTGAATCTAGCGCTGGCAGTGACTATAGATGAAGGCATTCAGTGTCCGAGAAGTTTAACGAGCTGTCCACGGTCACGTGGTTAAGCCGCACGCTCCTGACACAAGGTTTCAGTGTGTACTTTCTAAATCAGGACTGCAAATTCACCACCTGTTGCTAAATTTGGCTCACAACCATGTCTTAATGTTATTATTTTTAGCTAATTCAGTATTTTAAAATAATTTCTTTGACTTACTTCTGGCAGTGCATACTTTATTGCGTTGATACATATATGAGTATACATATATAGGAGGATCTGACCACCTTCACAACTGTGGGCCTCCGGGGGCATCTGAGTCTGAAACTGCTTCTAAATCTCTGCTCTACTGTATATGCCGTATACCACCTGGAATGCAGGACTTGTGGTTCCCAGAACCTGGGGCCCACACCTGTTCCACTTACGTTCTGGGTCTTTGAATTTACAGCTCCCACTTCCTGGGACAAACATTACCATCCTTTCTCTTTTTTGAACCGAGTATTATTTATATCAAGACTCCGCTAAGGAGCTACCTCCCTTGGAAGTTGAGCCAGCCTGGTTTTGCCTTATCTCCTATTTGTAAGCCCTGCATCCTGAATTTATCTCTAAGAAACACTCTAACTCCATATTGTAATCATCCATTTACTTCCAGATGAATTGAGGGCAAGTATTACCCATTCATCTTGGAATCTCTAGTGCTGTGTGATATCTCTGGCTCATAGAAAAAATTCAATAAATGTTTATTGACAAAATGTTATTTTCTTAAATGGTGTGGAGAAGGCAAAAATGACATGGGAGTTCCATATTTATTTATACATTTCTATAAAAGTACTCTAGCATAAGCACATTCTTGCAATTTGTGATTTGTTATTATACACCTTTTTGTCTTTAATTATATTTTTAATTATTCCAGGGAAAAATAATTATAAATCTTAAATTATATAAATAGTTTGTTAATTGTCAATATGATATTGAAAAGGACTAAACAAAGACATTTACCGCCTATTTTTTTTTTGAAAGCATGGCTTAATAAAGTTGGATCCAGGCCAAAGGAAAATAAAATATGTGAGTGAAGAACAAGGAAATCCATAAAGTTTATAGTGAAGCCTCCTATAGTGAAGACTCTTTTCAGCTGTGAGTCTCTATGACTGATGATTTTGCCAGTTGAAAAGTCTGACTAAGGGAGGCAGCTACTCCTGGCAGGTGCAGCTTGAGGTTTGGATTCATCACCTCCCAATCCCACCTAGCTATTAGCTTGCTTTAGCCTCCTCTCTTGTATTCCTTCTTCTCAAAAATAAACTCCCAGCTCAAGGAGTTTCTCTCTGGCCTGCTATTTCTATTTTTGGGTGGTTCAACTCAGACTCTGTAACTGACAAGGTGGGAAGGGTTGTGAGTCTGTACTTGTCAAATGGAAATGGTATATTCATGCAATTGATCTGGTTCCAGTGGGTTCTTGACTTTACAAGAGAAAGCGGCAGCTTTTTAAAGAAACTTTAACAACCCCCTCTGCTGCCAGAAGTGTAGCCACTGGATTTTCTTGATTCAAGACGATTCCTCTAAATGTCTACTTCGCTTATAGCTCGGCCATGCTGAAATCTGATGGTGTCTCCTGCATTGTGGCCACAATTCAGCCTCAGTCCCAGCTATGCAGAATCAAAAATGGACTTGGTTACTTTGCTCAGTTGCAGGACTCAAGGCATTTCTTTTCTTTTCTTTTCTTTTTTTTTAAGATTTTATTTATTTATCTGAGGCAGAGAGAATGAGAAAGACAGAGAGCACCTGAGAGGGGGGAGGGTCAGAGGGAGAAGCAGGCTCCCTGTGGAGCAGGGAGCCCGATGCGGGACTTGACCCCGGGACTCCAGGATCATGACCTGAGCCGAAGGCAGTCGCTTAACCAACTGAGCCACCCAGGCGCCCTCAAGGTATTTCTAATAGTGCTGCCCAATACTCCCCTCATTGAACTTTGTTGTGCTTATTCACTCTTTAACATTTGTCAGTGAACAGGCTGGTTTGTCAGCTGGAAAACTACGGATGAACTAAAGATAGTTCTCTTTGGGGCCATGAACTATAGAAATAAAATCATGATTAATGATGATACTGTCTGAGTCACATAAGTAGATGCCCATGATAAGGGCTTGTTTTCTGATGAGAATGCATGGAATCAAGCTATTAATGGAGGCTTCTACACTCAGAAGCCACCATTGCTGTCTGATTCACCATAGTACCAGACATGGCAACACACTCACCATCAGAGACTTGGCACAAAGTAAAGGACTCTTGCTTTTTGATTTAGAGGGTGCCACTCTCAGACCTATGACTCCTACCAAAAGTTGACCCATTCGTCTTGCAGTGGGGAGACCACGTCACATAGAACATTGCCACTGTTGTTCTTAGAAGATCGACTGTATCAAGTCTTTGAACCCTTTCAGGGCTATCAGTCATGCCTCGCTGACACTGACACATTTTTCAGGTAACAGTGTTATTCTTCTAGTCTGATCAGCCAATTCTAGCCATGTTATTGTGTCCCTTAAAAATAATCTTTGTCATTTTTTTTTTTTTTTTTTACTTTCTGGGCCACTTGCAGTTGGGAAATAATGTACCTTTTATCACAAAAGCCACTCAATAATGGGTAATGGTCAAGATATTCAATGGACTTGCCACACTTGCCATCACCTATAGATATCTAGTATTTTCTGAGTGTTGAAATTGCTCCTCAGAAATAGACTCAAAAAGATTTCTGACTCTATGTCTGTCATCTCCTCCTTCTGAAGAAACCTTAGTTGGTAGCTTGGTCGCCAAATACAGCTGTCCCCAGAAAGAGAGAGTGGTATATATCCATGAAGAAAGACTTACAGAAGAATGTTTATTGTAGCTTTAGTCCTAACAGCACACATTTGGAAACAAAATATCCAACAAGAGGTGAATGAATAAACAAACTCTTGTATTTCATACAATGGAATACTACTTAGCAAAATAAAGGAATGAATTACTGATAGGCAAATTCACAAAAAACATGTAGGGAAATCTATGACACATACTGACTGAAGTAAGGCAGACATGAAAGCGCACATGCTGTATGCCTCCACTTAGATGAAATTCTAGAATTCGCATAACTAATTTGTGGTTATAGAAATGAGAACAGTGCTTGTTACTGGGTGGCAGAGAATGACTGCGATAATAACGGAAGGAAATTTCTTAGATGAGGAAGAATGTAGATTATACAGCTGCATTTTTAAAACTGATCAAACTGTACATGCGAGGTCTTTGTACCTCACTTGTGGGTAAATTATACCTTAAGAAATAATAAAAAAATTCTAGATGAATAAAAATGTGATGTAAAATTTCCAAACCAAAGAAACCTAATTCAAGCCAGCAATATAATGAAAAGGAACAAGTAAAGAAGAAAACAAGAATAAATGTAAGTGGAAAACAAACTAAATAGGTCACAGAGATGAAAAATACAACATAGGGAATATAGTCAATAATTTTATAATAACATTGTATAGTGACAGAAGGTGACTACCCTTACTGTGGCCAGTATTGGGTAATGCAGAGAATCATTATGTGTACACCTGAAACTGATATAACATTGTATGTCAGCTATACTTCAATATTTTTTAATATTTTTAGTATTTTTTTCAAAACTGAAAGAAAACAAAATAGATGGTCAGCTAGTCAAAATATATAAATAACCACAACTAATTCATTTCAAAAGACAGAAGTTTGCAGATTAAGCTATATAAAATAAATTTTAAAAGCAATGTTAAAATTCTAGTCACTTAGTGCTTTGAAAGAGGCACCCATAAAGCAATATGAAGCTAAAAGCTTTAAGGCTAAAGGACCAAAAATAATATAACAAGCAAAAAACTAACTAAAAGAAATACTTTACGGTACTATCAGAAAACATATATTCCCAGTCAGACAAAAGAAATTCAATGTGACAGGTTTATATATTGTTATAAGGTACAATCTACCAACATGTAATATCTTATGAATCTTTTATGCACCTGACACAATAACTTTAAAGTAAAGGAAAAGCTGTTAGAAATTTAAGAAGTACCTGACAAAAGTACCTGACCCAATCATAGTTGGGTCATTTAACATAGTTCTCTCAAAAACTGGTAGATAATAGAGACACAATGTATATGCATAACGGGGCTAGGTCTGTTAAAAATATCAGACATTATACCTGAAAACATTTTCTTATGTTGAATAGTCACACATTTGATCATGTAATAGGCCAAAAATGAAATTGCAAACTTTTCCTCAAGACAGTTGGTAGGGAAAGTAGCACTCTGCTACAACTTTGTTGATAATACAAATGGTTATAACCACTTTGTAAGGTAATTTGGTCATATTTATCAGGATTTTATTTTTATTTATTTATTTATTTTTAAAGACTTTATTCATTTGAGAAAGAGAGAGATACAGAGCACAAGCAGGGGGAGAGGCAGAGGGAGAGGGAGAAGCAGGCTCTCCGCTGAGCAGGGAACCTGATGTGGGGCTCAATCCCAGGACCCTGAGATTGTGACCTGAGCCGAAGGCAGACGCTTAACCGACAGAGCCACCCAGGTCCCCCTCTATCAAGATTTTAAATGCACACGTATTTTGTCCCAAAGGACTTTGCCTCTAGGAATATATATGACAAAATTACTCAATATGTGCACAAGTATATATAAATAAGAATGTTTATAAGGCACTATTATAATAACAAGAAACAGCAAACAATCTAATAAAATCACAATCAGGAGATTGGCTAAATTATGGCAAACCCATACTGTGGAAAAGTATGAATTCATGAAAAACATGTACATGGATATATTTTTCTCTATATATCTTTATATATATAAATTTGCCTATACATATAAATTTATATGTAATTGTGTGAGGTGATAAATGTTAACTAAATTTATTTTGGTAATCATTTCACAATATATACCTATATCAAATGATTGTGTTGTGCATCTTAAACTAATTTAATGTTATAGGTAAATTATCTCTCAATAAAAATAAGGAAAATGAATAAATAATATATATATGCATTAGATTTATATATAAATCTAATGCTTCAAAACTTATGAATGAGAGGAAATAAGCAAGAAACAGCAGAATTATATAAATATGAAATAATGAAATAATTGAAATAATGAAATATTTGAAATAATGAAATAATGAAAAGGTGCACCACACAATGTAGGTAAATTTGAGTTCTGAAGAAGAAAATGGGATTTGGATGGTAGAGGATGAAGAAGTATACTAGATGGGACTTGTGCATTTTATTCTGTATTCATCTATAGTTTGAGTATTTTTATAGCCATTCATTTATTAAATATTTAACAAAATATAATTCTAACTTAATCCACAAATTACCAGTCATCTAATTTTTAAAGACATCCATCTCAACCCATGAGTTAATAAAGTAAAATAAGATTTTAGTTTTTATTTTATGTAAAATGTATATTTTTTATTTTTTTTTTAAAGATTTTATTTATTTATTTAAGAGAGAGAATGAGAGAGAGAGAGAGAGCACATGAGAGGGGGGAGGGTCAGAGGGAGAAGCAGGCTCCCCGCCGAGCAGGGAGCCCGATGTGGGACTCGATCCCGGGACTCCAGGATCATGACCTGAGCCGAAGGCAGTTGCTTAACCAACTGAGCCACCCAGGCGCCCCAAATGTATATTTTTTAAAAGGACAAGTTTGAATTTGATTATCATGTGTGCCATAATAAAAAGTCTGTGGCACACATTACGCTGGTTTAATATAATGCTTGTCCAGTGTGGACTCAAGAAAAATTTGTTAAATGAACAATAAGCCCTTAGTAATTAGAGATTACATGGACAACAATGATGACAACAACAAATATACTGTAACTGACTCACTTATAAAAGGAAATCCACAATATTTTTATACATATGTACTTCCCATCTCCATGACTCCTCCAAAGCTTGTTTGTGTATGGGCTTTGGAATCAGATAAGAGATCACAACCAACAGATTTTTCTCAATGTGAAGAGAATAGTAAAATGTTCTAGTGTTGAGTTGAGCAAATATGGACAGGGAATATTTAAGAATCCATAAAGTCTTTGATACATGCTGTGCTTTATAATTTAAAAAAATCATGATTTGGTCATCACATTTGTCAAACAACTCCAAGTTTATTAGGACTGATGTTGCAAATAATTTCCTAATTATGTAAATGAATAAAATCTGTTTTTAATTAAAAAAAAAAGTACAGGCCATTCAAACTCTCAAAAAAAAATTCATGATTTGGAGGTATTATAATCAGTACATCATTTTTTATTTTTTAGTTCACTTCTGTCTTTGTTATAGAACTATTTCCTCTGTAAGTCTTTGAATCTGTTCAGAAACTATCTAATGCATCATATGGAATATTGGACTAGATCAGAGGTTCCCAACTTTTTTCCATTCATGGTGCTGTTAGTATCTCAGTAATTTTTCTATGACACCTTAGACTGAAAGAAGTATCTTATAGTTCCTTTGTAAGGAAGTTGTTAGGTCCAAAAAATTTAATAAATATTTATATCCTCAAAACTCAGAATCCATTTGAAAAAATAATAAATAAATTAGGAGAGTGAGACTAAAAAATCAAGATTTATGAACCAGCTTAAATAAATCTTAATCATTTTTCTGAGTACATTCTATCTTGTTTAAGAGCATACCAACTTTAAAAAAAATAAGTATGCATTAATTTCTACTTATTTTATAAGAGTATAAGCTAAAAACTAAATTCATTCTGTTTTTCAGATTGTCCAGAGACTTAAAAGATGGCAGTCTTAGGAAATTATTAACAACATTGGTAACATATGTAGTAAGATTAATTACGTAATTTATACCTAATTTTTACTTAATAAAAATTTATATTTAATCCAGCATCCCATTCCTCAGTATAAAAGGTAAAAGATAGAATGTCCTGAATCTTTCTTTTTTCCCCCCATTTAAGCTTATTGCAAGTTTCTGAAGCTTTTCACTCTGTGCCTTCAAACAAATGTTTCCCCATGTGAGCAAAATAGATCTTGAAACAATGGCATTTTTCATTTCCCTTCTGAAAGCAGAGCAGAACTCAGGGAGGGAGAGAGGGAGGAAGAGAGGCAGAGAGAGTGAGAAGGAATCAATGGACGCCAGTCTGACAGACACACAGTAAAGAGTAAAGGAGAAAACTTGTTATACTGGTTTCTCTCATTCTTATCAATTTGCAGATTAATTGTGATAGTTGTGCTCTGGTTGAAACGTTGATTTAATTAGTAACTTAAAAATAATCCTGAGTCAAATCGTTATTACTAGATAAGCTTCAGATCTGCTGGCAGGAGAGGTCACATCATACTTGAGTACCGTTGTGGCCGGGAGAACTGAGTTGAACCCAGGCTTCAAGCACATGATATTTATTGAGCAGTATTGTTCCTATAAACTCTGACTTCATGGGACAGTAAAGGTAACAACAAAGTGCTGGGACAGGTCCAGTGACCAGCGCAGTTGCAAGGCTAAGCAATAGTGCTCCTGGTGATCTGGTGAGGCAGACGTTGTAGGATTGCAGTGCCGTGATCACCGCAATACAGCAGGCGAAAGACACGGTAGGACTGAGTGAAACGAATCTGCACACTTAAGCACAGGGAACTGGAAAACAATAGTAATGAACCAGAATAAAATAACACTAGTGGCATGAAATCATCGGCATGAGATCCAAGGAAAAGAAAACTGCCTACTCACCTAAAGGAAGAACAACAATAGCACAAGAAGAATCTAAGAACCTCTCCAAAATCTTGAAGAATTTATCTACATGTTTTCTGTGCATTTGTCTCTATCTCTAGAGTGTCGATGATACTCTACAGGGAGATTTTTCCTCCCTATCTTCCCACCTCTATGGCGGGACAACACAGAAGCAAAAATAATGACCCAGGGGAACCATTGGCACAGAAAGATACCCTTGCAGAAGAGTTTTCTTCTTGCTTGTGGAAACTAAACATGATTGGGGCTGGGGGAAGGAGAAGGCGGAAAGAACTGAAAGGAAGGACCTGACCCAGAGGTAAGGGGTAGATGAGATGGTGCCATCAGATAGAGACTCAGCATTGAGCAGTCCATCTGTGTAGACATTCCCTGTCATCCATTGTCTGTGTCCAGCTCCCTTTGCAACAATCCCAGACTTTTGTACTCCCATCTGATGTAGAAGTATCATAGGTAGGGATGAAGCCATGAAAGGAAAACTCTACTCCTAACCAAGGTGGAACTAAACAGAATCAGCTGGGCATTTCTCTTTGAGCCTGACTAATTGTGAACATACTGCCAATGTTAAAATATTCACGTTTTATTCATTGCAAACAATTTGCAGATTAGTTGAGGTCATTGTTTTCAAGCAACATTACAAGTTCCCAGAAATTCTGAAAAATTCTGGGAAGACATAAAAAAAAAAAGAAATAAAACTTTTCAAATGCTGAGTAATATTTTTAAAAGTAGCAATCACATAAATAAATGGGATCTAAAGAAATGGATGAAAATTCTCTGAACCAGGAATGAAGCAAGAGCGCAAGTCTAGGAGGAACTGAAAGTTTGAGCTGCCCACTGACCGAGGGAAATGCGATCTCTGGTAGCTTAGAGCTTTGGTGTTAGTGACTGTGCTTAGGAGAGGGGCAAGACAAAGATTAGGACCAGTGTATAGTGAGCAAGTAGATTGGAGAGTCTTGTGTAAAGTCCAGACTTATAAACAACCTAAACCAGGGAAGTGATGAAATAGGAGATTCTCTGACTAGGATTGGCTTTGGGTAAAGGGAGAAGAAGCAATAGTTTTCCAAAATATTTTTTGTCCATAGGCCTGCTCCTTAATGAGCTTTGAACTTGAGTTCACATTATTTTCAATTAAAGAATTTTGGTGCAAAAAAGCTCTGGGCTTGTAGCTTTCTGGGGCAGAGAGAAAGTAGGCAAATTCTTTCTTGCTGAATACACCCCTGCATCGAGCCTCAACAAAGCCCTATAGAATTTTAACAAACATATGCTCATAATCAATGATCATAAAATGCATAAACAAAACAAGGAATTGTGAGTGAGAGACAACAGGACTAACATGGAACAAATATTGGAATTATTAGAGATAAAATGTACCAGTGTAACTAATAAATTTATGTGAACAAAATGTAGAATAAAAAACATGAGTAAGGATCACACATCTATCAAAGATGAGCAGGCATAGTTGGTAAAAGGCAAAGTTAAGCTTTTAGAAATGAAAAATGTAGTCAGTGAAATTAAAGCTAAGTTTGCAAAATAACTGCTTAAAAGAGAATTAACAAGCCAGAAGATATAAACTAACAAATCATACAATTGGTGCTCACAGAGACAAACTGATGCAAAGGTATAAAAGAGAGGTTGAGGAACATAGGAGCTAGAATGAGCTAGTCCAACACATACCTAATCAAAGTTCTGAGAAAAAAAAATAATAGACTGAAGGGGCAACAGTTAAATTGACAATGGCTGAGATTTTCACAAGAGCCAGCAAGCTCATTCTGAGGAATACCAACAAATCCCAAATAAGGTAAATTATTGTATGTAGGTATGAAATTAGAAAAACTGCAGAGAACCAAATAAAATAGCAAGTGTTAGAAAAAGCAGAGAAAAGATGGATTATGAGCAAAGGAATGGCAACTGGACTAACATTTCACTTCTCAACAACCTTGTAACAGAAGCCAGAAGGCACTAGAATAACATCTTCAATATGTTGCAAGTTTCTTTCAACCTAGAATCATGCCTGGCAAAGACATCTTTCAGAGAAAACCAAATTTAAAAAGTTTTCATGTAATAAGTAATCTACCACAACAGATCCTCCCTGAAGGAATGTCCGGGGGATATACTTTAGCAAGAAGGAAAAAGATGCTAGAAGGAAGATCTGAGATGTATTTTAAAAAAGGGGAGGGCAGAAAGACATATAATGGGAGAGGGTTTATAGGAAGCTTCAATAGTCTGTGTAATGTTCTATTTCATTGTATGTGTGTTTTCAATTCAAATAGGAGGTAGGGTGGGGGTGGAGAGAGAAAAAGAAGGAGGGAGGGAAGGAGAGAAAGGGAGAGAGAGAGAGGAGAGAAGGGTTTCCCAGGCCAGAGCTATATTTGATCACAATCATACCATCAGAAAGAAACAAAGTATGAATCAGGGAAGGTTGCTGGGTGATGGGAACAGAGAGGAAGAGATTTGGTGCCCATTTATACACCTTCCAGGAGAAAAGAGTGTTTTGATAAAATAGCAGTTATTTGATTGGCCTATTGAGAATCTGGACACATGATGTTATATAATCCTAATATTATTAAACATCCAAATCATATAACAGAAGGCTGGACCATATTAAATTTGTTGAACTTAATATGGTGAGACCACCTGACAACCAAACAGCTGGCCTCTGTTGGTGACAGCTCCCCTTCAACTTGTTCACACTAATGAAAACACTATCATGTAAATTATCTTAAATTAATTCTCACAACACTTAAAAACTGTGGTATGCTTGTCATCATTTTATAAATGTGGAAACTGCAGATAAAAATGGACCTGTCCAGGAGCACACATAAATGCATGGTGAGTCTAGTATCTGAACCCAGGTCTCTCTTCCTCCCACCGTCACCCCCACCCCCACCCTTATCTCTCTCCAAAGCACCATGTTCCCAGTGTGCCAGGCCCTTATCTCTAACCCTAAAACTAGCACCACAAGATAGGGATTATTATTATTTTTTTTAAAGATTTTATTTATTTGACAGAGAGAGCAAGAGAGCACAAGCAGGGGGAGTGGCAGAGGGAGAGGAAGAAGCAGACTCCCCGCTGAGCTGGGAGCCCAGATGCAGGGCTCCATTCCAGGATCCTGGGATCATGACCTGAGCCAAAGGCAGAAGCTTAGCCAACTGAGCCACCCAGGTGCCCCCAAGATAGGGATTATTACACAAACAAAATAAACACTCCGTGTTCTCTTTAGTCTGTCCCAGCTCTGACACCGGTATTAATCTGATTTCTGGAAGGCCAACCATCGCCAAGCTGGTACCACCATGTCGAGGAGGAAACAGATACACACCTGACAGGGCTTGAGAACAAAACACATGCCCATCCACAAACAAGTGTGTTCAAAGTTCAAGTACAGAGGAATTATGCTAAAGGAAGAGGAATGTGAATTGAATATGGAAAGTCTCCTTGAAGGAGAAACCTCTTGAGATGGCCTTTGAAAGAGGATTTGGCTTAAAGTGTCAAATACTAACCAGAAAAGGAGCCAGCGAGGTGTATTTGAAGTGACAGGAGTAAGGAGGCAGCAAAGTGATGTGTTTTTTAGGATAAATATAATTACACAAGATTATAAAGAGAGATGAAACTCAGTGGATCAGCTAATGAGAGGCTTTTTAAATAACGACCTAATGAGTTAGTATCTGATTTCATAGGCAATTACCTTAAGGTTCAACTGTGGTTGACATGCAATATGGAAAGTTAGTGTTTGATCTTTTCTTTTCCTTTGCAGGTCAAAAGAGCACTCTATCCTCCATTTCCCTCTATGTTAATTCAAAAAGCTACCCAGTAAAGTCTATGTTTTATGTTTACTTTGAAACTTTTTTGATGAAATGAATAAAGCACCCACATAGGCCCACATTAGATTGTTTCACAATTTTATATTTTTCAGGTTCCATCAAGCTGACATCACAAAACAATATCTTATCTCAGTGAGTCCACATCTGTGAGATAAGTTTGCATGACTAATGGTACTTGCTTAAATAGATCAGTCTTTGAGACTTTAATCCTAGAATTCCTTTTCTCTCTATTTTTGAGTGCATAAGAATTAACACACATCTAGCATGAAAATTCCCACTAAACAATTACAGAAAAAAAAAGCTGGCCAATCAAAAATGATGTTGTAATTTTATCTCAAAGTAATTGCAATAGAAAATTCTAGCAAAGTTTTTTTTGTATAGGGGTTTCTGCAATCCACTATTTGCAGTTAAGTTAATCTACAAAATCAACCACAAAACATTGCAAACTTCTTAATGGTAGCAATTATGTCATATATTTTCCCTTTGGAAAGGAGGGACTATATTCTCTACTCCTTCTACATAATCTGTGGCATGTGGTAGATTCTGAATGCACAGTTAAAAAACAAATGCTAGTGAAGGGATGATTTGATAGCATTAGTTTTAGGTCTATTAGAGCCTATTTCAAATCCACAAATCTTAGATTTCCCAAACTAAGTTTAGTTATAAATGCAAACAAATGTAGATTTTAAAGGGAGGACGTGTATTTTTGGGGTGAGATAAGCAAATGAAGCAGCAAGGCTTCCAACACAATTTACATACCCAGAATTAGTTATTCGTGTGTGGATGAAAGTAACTTCAAACACCACATACAACTATTTCCAACGCTTCTTCTGTTTTCACTATTTTGAACATAAAAGTTAACTTTGCAAACATAAGATTTCCCCTTGCCTGATCTATAACCTCATTTCTTATTCATGTTTCAAGCAGAATATGCCAACTCTTCCCTTTAAAAGCCATTTTTCAGGAAAATGGGCATTCAGTGTTTGCATGAGTTTCTGACTTTATGTAATCTGTAGTAAATTTTGAAATGCTTTCTTGGAATATAGCACATTTTCTGTGTGCTATATTGGATAAGAATCTAAATAGTTACCATAGTACTCCTATCTAAAATTTGCTTTGCTGTTTCAGCTGTATAACAGTGGTTGCTTCTTTGGTTTATTTAATTAATACAGTGTTTATTGACAATACTTTCTTACATTGGACAAATGCTGATTTTTGATGGGTCCTTATTCGGAATATTTTGGGATGTAATCATTATTGTCTCTTAATTTAAGATCTATAGCTGAGGAATTTTGTAATATTCTTGTCACTTCTTAAGGCATTTGTTCTGAGGCCTGCCATTACATTGGATATATCATTAGATGTGAATCACCTAGTTTCTCTATGCCCCAGTTTCTCTCAAAATAAAGTAGAAATATAGTGAGTTTCTTTTTAGGTTTTTGTAGGAGTACAGCCTCTTCCTAATGTTTTTTAGACTCCTTTAACCAGAGCAAGTGTGACCTAAGTTTAAATTTGAAATTCTCTAACCAAATTTTATATGAGGACTTCTGAATTTTAATGAAAAAAATACATCAAGTTGTAAATGACTATTAGTAGGTGAATAGTTAAGTTATACAGCTATTACAAAAATACTGTTTTTCAATAGTGTTTATTGCCATAAGGAAATGTTTATAACTCCCAAACATTAAAAGTATCATACCAAAAGGTAACTGAATCGAACACGGAGCATATTCTATAGAAAAAAATCATTATTTTACTGTTATGGCTCCTCTCCCTCAATTAGCATTGATAGTGGAGTTTGTTCCAGAAGAAAGTAATGTGTCATCAATAGCACTTTGCTAGTGTGTTTTTTCGAATACAAATTCTGTAAAAGATTAATTGGTGTTCTACTTTAAAATGGTTCTTGGACCAGTAAATTGGAGAAATAAGTCAAATAATATTAAACAGGGCTTTTACTGCAGGATTCTCCAGAAATTTTAGTATGTTAGTAGTCATTTTGGGCCTTAAAGAGAGAAAAATTTTACATTTTAATGAAATCTAATTATATGACTTCTTTTTCTTTCGTAGTTAGTACCTTTTGTGTTCTGTCCAGGAAATCTTTACCTATCTCAAGACTGCAAAGATTTGGGGCACCTGGGTGGCTCAGTCGGTTAAGCGGCTGCCTTCGGCTAAGGTCATGATCCCAGGGTCCTGGGATCGAGTCCCACATCGGGCTCCCTGCTCAGCGGGAAGCCTGCTTCTCCCTCTCCCATTCCCCCTGCTTGTGTTCCCTCTCTCCTGTCTCTCTCTCTGTCAGATAAATAAATAAAATCTTTAAAAAAAAAAAAAAAGATGGCAAAGATTTTTTTCTATGCTTTCTTTTAGAAGGTTTATATTTTTAGCTTTTGCATTTAGGTCTATGAACCATTTTCTGAATTTTTATGAATGATGTGAGTATGTGAATAATTTTTTTTCAACCCAGATGGAACCCTGAAAAACCCAGTTGTTCCTGCATCATTCTTTAGAAAGATTATTCTTTTTTTCTTTTTAACTTTGGCACAATTGTCAAATCCAAGTGACCATATATCTGGACTTTTTTCTGAACTCTGTTCTGTTCCATTGATTTGTCTGTCAGTCTTTATGCCATTACCACATTGCTTTGGCCTTTATGGCTTTATAGTAAATCTTGATATCTGGTAGTATAGATATTCCAACATTGCTCTTTATTCAAGAGTATTTTGCCTCTTCTAGCCCCTCTGTATCTGCATATCAATTTTAGAATCAGCTACAACCAAGTTGTAAAAGAAAGCCTGCTGAGATTGCATTGAATCTGTAGATACATTTGGGAAAAACTGACATTTTAACATCAGATCCTCCGATTTTATGAGCATGGTATATTTCCAAACATTTAGATGAAGGGTTGATAAGCTTTTTCTGTAAAGGTCAAGGTAGTAAATATTTTAAGCTTTGCTAAATTTTTTGAGCTCTTTTGCAACCTCTCAGCTGCAAAAGTGGCCTTAGCCACATATAATCAAATGGGTGTAGCTATATTCTAAACAAAAACAGGCTGCAAGCTGTAGGCCACAGTTTGCCAAACCCTGATTTAGACCATCTTCAGTTTCTCTCAGCAGTATTTTGTAGTTTTCAGAGTACATGTTATTAAATACTTATGCCTAAATAATTTATGTTGGATACATTTGTAAATTATATTTAAAAACTTTAAATTTCCAATTACTCGTTGCTGTATACAAAACTATAATTTATTTGTATATTTATCTTGTATCCTGTGACCTTCTAAATTCAAATATAGTTCTAATAATATTTTTTAGGGGTTCCTCAGGACTCTCTTGTCTGCAAATAACACTGTTTATCTATTTTTTTCCTAATATTTATAATTTTTTTTTTTCTTATTTTATCATACTGCTTAGGATCTCCAGGGCTGATTGAAAAGAGGAGGCGTATTTGCTTGTAGCTGAGTTTAGGAGTAAAGCATTCATCTTTCATTTTAAAATAAGATATTTCATTGTAGCTTTTTTCAGGTTCAAGAAGTTTCCTTCTATTTCTAGTTTGCTGGGAGGTTTTCTTACAGCTAAGTGTTGAATTTTGATAAATGCTTTTTTCCCTCTTTATTCAACTAATATGGAGGATTATATTGATTGGCTTTCAAAGATATTTCTGTGTAGATTTCATGTAATATCTTTGTTTTTGACAGGATAACTTTGGCTTCACAAGATAAGTTGAGAAGTGTGTCTTTCTCTTGTATTTCTTAAAGAGTTAATGTAAGATTGGCATTATTTTTTCTTGGTTTTTTATTAGAATTTGCCAGTGAAGCCATTTGGGCCTAGAGTCTTCTTTGTGGGAAGAATTTTAATTATGAATTAAATTTCTGTAATAGATATAATTTAAACATTTTATTTTATTTTATTGTATATCAGTCTTTGTAACTTGTGGCTTTTAAGGAATTTGCCTCTTTCTTTTAAGTTGTTAAATTTATTGCCATAAATTGTTTTTAATATTCTTTATTTTTCTCTTATGTCTGTAGTATACATAGTGATATCTCCTCTTTCAATGTTGACATTGGTATTTTGTATTTTCTCTCTTTTTCCTTGATCAGTTTAGGTTGAGATTTGCCAATTTCATTGATCTTTTCATTGTAGTTGTTTTCATCGATTTTCTTTTCCATTTCATCTCTTATCTTTATTGTTTCCTTATTTCTCTTAACTTTGTATTTTTGTCTTTTTTTCTAGTTTCTTAAGGTGGAAGCTTGTTCTGTTGATTTTACCTTTTTTTCTTGCAATATAAGTATTGATAGTTATAAATTTTTATCTAAGAACTATGTTAGTTCTTAGATAGTTAATTCCTCAAAGTTTGGTATATTTTGTTTTCATTATCATTCAGTTCAAAGACTCTTACAATATCCTCTGTGATTTCTTCTTTAATCCATGGTTTATTTAGAGGCTTGCTGTTTAATTTGGTAAATTGTCAAAACCCACTCTGGGAAACTGGTAAACAGTACTCTTTTTACATCTAAGACATATACACTTGGAATATAAAGCATGGGTAGAAGATAGCTTCAGAAGTGGGTCATATATACATGTACAATCTCATATTGTATATTTCCATAAATAGATACATAAAATACATTTATATTATAAATCAAAGTAAGATAATTAATGTGTTTTTGAACTAGATTTTGATTGATAAGGTCAACCTTAAAAGATTTTTCAGAAAAGTATTGTTAGTACTAATAAGGAAAAATCTGTGTCCTAAGACAGCCGACCGAGCCAGCAAGAGAGTCCCAGTCCTAGCCCCAGGGCTCTTCCGGGTTCTTCTCCCTGCTCTGCTTCCCGCAGGCACCAGTCCGGGTTCTTCTCCCTGCCCCATTTCGCACACGCGCCAAAAGTGCCAAGTATGTGGAAGTAGAAGTATATAAATTGCCCACTTTGTTTGTGCTCGGGGCTCAGACCTTTGGAGACCACTCTCCTCTGAGCCCGCAGGTGTTAAATAAACCTCCTATCCTCCAAGATCTCCGGCTGCCACTTGGTTCTTCCATCGGGCGATCCAGTCCAGGTTCCATAACATTTGGTTCCCTGACCCGGAAACCCAAATGCGCTGGCCCATTGTTGCCACTGGTTTGGGGGCAATGGCAGGGCGGTGATGGAACAAGAGATCCTAAGAGAGAAGGAGCACCCTGCCTAATTTTCGGCAGTCTCCTGCCCCTATCGCCTCGGCCCTGTCCTGCTCCGCTGTTCCCGCTGGACTTGATGAGACTTGGCAGGTGAGGACCTGGTCCCGACCTCAGATTCTGGTAAGGCCTGGGGCCCCAGGACCCAGAAAGGCCCACCCCCATTGGGGTGGAAGGGGAGCCTGATCACCTCCCAGAGACCTCTTAGAGGTTTCACAGGTAGGGATTCCCAGGGAGGGAATGTAATAACTTCTGGAGTGTGAATGTGTGAGTGAATGTGCAGTCGACCTGGCTTGCTCAAGCGGACTGATTCTGTGACTCCACGGGAGGGTACCCTTAAGGTCCCCAGAAGCCTACAGAGTCTGAGTGGGCCTGTCTGCGATTCCGTGGTGAATGGCATACAATAGTTCCCGACTGTAAGTCACAGCGTTGAGACCACTATGGCTAAGCCTCACCTAAGCTCCTTCGAGACATGGCCAGATGGGCATCTGATTGGTCTCCTCACCTCAGGACGCACCCCCCTTTGTCTCTGTGCCACTGTACACAGGGACATCACCATGGGGTCAGGGCAGAGTAAACCTATGGTTCTAGAGACCATGATCAAAAATTTCAAGAAAGTGTTTTCAGGAGACTATGGAGTCAGGATGAACCCCGACAAGTTGAGAACCCTATGTGAATTGGAATGGCTCACGTTTGATGTTGGGTGGCCTTCAGAAGGGACATTGGATGTCCCAACGATTCGTTGAGTATGGTGAGTAGAAACAGGAGAACCAGGACACCCTGACCGGTTTCCGTACATTGACTGCTGTCTAGGAATTGCTCAGACCCTTTCTCCCTGGGTGTGATTCACTTGCAATAGGCAGGGACAGGCCAGGGTCTTAATCGCCTCATCCAAGCGACCTAAAGAAAATCAGCAAAAATCCCAGTCTTCACAAATCCTAGCTGGAGATCCTGAGGACAAACTGATCCTGCCCCCACCATACATACCCCAAGACTGCCTACACCTGGCCCTTCAGCTCCAGACACTCGGCCACCATTGATTTCACTGGTGCCCCCAGGCCCAGAGGATCCACCAGCGCCTCTAGGCGCAAAAGATCCACTTTCTCCAGGACAGCAGTCAGGCTGCACCCCAGGCCGGGTGCAAGGGCCCTCCAAATGCTGGTACAAGAGACACGGGAACCCGAGAGGCACGATGAAGACAGGACGGTCTAACCTGGCTGTTCCATGATGTATTATCAGCCCTTCTCCACCACCGACCTCCTCAACTGGAAACATAACATCCCATCCTACTCTGAGAAACCACAGGCTATGGTAGGACCTCATAGAATTCCTCTCCCAGACTCATTGGCCAACCTGGGAAGACTGCCAACAGTTACTCCACACCCTGTTTAACACAGAGGAAAGGAGGAGAATAATGAAAGGTGCACGGCAGTACCTGGAAGAGCACACACCTGTGGGAATCATCAACCCTGCTGCCTGGGCTAATAAAGCCGCACCCAAAAAGTGCCCAGCATGGGACTTCACCACAACTGAGGGACAGGCCCACATCCACCGGGACCAGTAGGCCCTCCTCTGGAGAATCCGGGCAGGAGCTAAAAAAACCCATGAACATGACTAAGGTATCCTCGGTCACTCAACAACCAGGGGAGTCCCCTGGGGACTACTATGAAAGACTATGTGAAGCCTACAGGATATACACTCCATTTGACCCTGAGGCACAGGAAAGCCAACAGATGGTAAACACCTCCTTTGTGGCTCAGGCTGCCCCAGACATCAGAAAAAAACTTCAGAAACTAGAGGGTTTTGCCAGGATGAACATGACCCAACTAATAGAGATTGCCAGTAAGGTCTACATGAATAGGGAAGTCTCAGCCAAATGGGAAGCCAACAAAAAGATGAAAAAGAAAGTCAGCCTCCTTGCTGCCTCCCTGAAGGAAAAAGACAACACAAAGACGGGGAGACACCAATCACCGAAAGGGGGGAAACCCAGAACCCCTTTGGCAAGGGATCAACGTGCCTACTATAAAGAGAAAGGGCATTGGAAAAACGAATGTCCCAACCGGGGAAAGGCTCAAAAGCCCAGCTGCTACAAGGAAGAGCCCTGAGAGGAGGACCTCATCGGCCTTGTGGGAATGGACTCAGACTGAGAGGGACCAGGCTCTTTCCTCCTTGGCCCCCATGAGCCCACGGTCAAAAGGAAGGTGGGGGGCCAGCCAGTGACTTTTATGGTTGATACTGGGGCCGAGCACTCTATTGTCACCTCCCCAGTGGAAACTTTCAGCAAAAAGACTGTGACCATCCTTGGGGCCACCGGGACATGGGCGATACAACAGCCCTTTTGCTAGGTTCGCCAGTGCGAACTCGGGGGCCACAAGGTCCGACATGAATTCCTTTATCTGTCTGATTGCCTCATCCCTCCCTTGGGCTGAGACATACTCTCCAAGCTTAGGGCTCAGATAACCTTTGAGCCCACTGGACACACTAGCCTCTGATTGAACCCAAGGCAAGAGGAGACGGGGTCTCTAATACTAGCAATTACCATGCCAAGGGAAGAAGAATGGAGGCTATTCTGTGCCCAGGCCCAACCGAGCAGCCTGCCAGACTTCAGACTCACCTTCCTTCAGTATGGGCTGAAAACAACCTACCCGGACTAGCCCCAAATCAGGCCTCTATCATTTTTGAACTGATCCCAGGAGCCCAACCTCAGAGGCAAAGACAACACCCCCTTCCACAAGAAGCTAAGATCGGCATCCAAGAACATCTGACCAAACTCAAAGAAGGAGGTATTCTAGTCGAGTGCCAGTCAACCTGGAATACCCCACTCCTGCCAGTCAAGAAGCCAGGAGGGGGATACTGACCAGTTCAAGACCTGGGGGCCATCAACAAGGTAACCACCTTTCTGCACCCAGTGGTTCTGAATCCATACACCCTCCTCAGCCAAATCCCATGGTTGGCCAGATGGTTCACTTGCCTAGATTTGAAGGATGCCTTCTTCTGCCTCTGCTTAGCTCCCCAGAGCCAGCCACTATTTGCCTTTGAATGGTCTGAACCTGATACAGGGCGCCAGATGCAACTGACTTGGACGCGCCTCCCACAGGGGTGGAAACACTCACCAACCCTCTTTGGGGAAGTGCTGGCCACTAACCTCTCCAGCTTCCCAAGAGAGGCCGCACAATGCACCGTCCTCCAGTATGTGGATGACCTCCTCCTCTCCAGTGACACACAAGAAGACTGCACAAAAAGCACCAACGCCCTCCTACAGCTCCTGTCAGACTCGGGATACCAAGCCTCATGGAAGAAGGCACAAATCTGCCAACAACAGGTCTGATACCTTGGTTTCCTCCTCACCCAAGGGAAAAGAGAACTAGGGTTGGAGAGGAAAAGGGTCATCATCTCCCTGCCACAGCCCCAGACAAAAAGGGGCCTACGAGAATTCCTGGGGGCTGCAGGATTCTGCCGCATCTGGATCCCTGGGTTCTCGGCAATAACAAGATCCCTTTATGATCTCTTAGGGGGACCAGATGGAGAACCCCCTGCCTGGACTGAGGAAACAGAAGCCACTTTCACAGAGATAAAGACCACCCTGGGGTGGGCTCCAGCCATGGGCCTACCAGATGTAGAAAAACCCTTCAATCTCTTTATGCATGAAAAGGAAAAAATAGCGCTCGGGGTACTCACCCAGACTGTTGGACCCTGGCAATGGCCAGTTGCTTACCTGTCAAAGAAGCTGCACCCCATGGCCACGGGATGGCCACCATGCCTTAGGGCGCTGGCAGCCACAGTCCTACTCATCAAGGAGGCGGACAAACTTACGCTGGGGCAATAACTTAATGTCAAGGTCCTTCATGCAGTTGTGTCCCTCATGAACGCACAGGGACACCGCTTCCTTTCCAACTCTTAGCTAGCACAATACCAAGGGCTCCTCTGCAAAAACCCACGGGTCACCCTTGAAACAGTAAGGACATTAAATCCAACAACTTTTCTCCCCACAGAAGACAGGGAACAAGACCATGACTGCTCCGAGGTGACTGATGAACTCTACGTGAGCCGTCCAGATCTGCGGGATGAAGCCATAAAGAATCCAGAGCTCATGCTATTCAGCGATGGCAGCAGTTACCTACAGGAGGGTGCCCAGAAGGTGGGTTATGCAGTAACCACAACCACTGAAGTCCTAGAAGCTAAAGCATTACCAGCTGGATGGTCAGCTCAACGGGCTGAATTATATGCCTTAGGCTGAGCCCTCACCCTCGGTGAAGGCAAGCGAGTCAACATCTATCCTCTCGGTATGCCTTTGCTACTGTACATATACATGGAGGCATCTACAAGGAAAGGGGCCTCCTAACTGCAGCAGGAAAAGCTATTAAGAACAAAGAGGAGATATTGAGACTCCTCGAAGCTGTCTGGCTTCCAAAGGAAGTAGCAGTCCTGCACCATAAGGGACAGCAGAAAGGAGACAACCCCACAGCGCAGGGAAATCGTCTGGCAGATGAGGCAGCCAAGACCACAGCCAGTGAGGACATGGACAGAGCCGCTTCCCTCACCATGGCCCTAACACCCCCGGAAGAAGTCCCTCCACCCAGTTACACTAAAAAGGAAAAGGAATGGGCCATGGCTGAGGGAGCCACCCTGAGTGAAAAGGGATGGTGGATGATGCCAGATGGGTGCATCTTTGTTCCAACAGCAACTGGAGGGCATCTAGTCAAGGAATACCACCAACTCACTCATCTGGGGAAAACTGCATTAGAGGCCCTTCTCAAGAAGCATTACTACATCAGTCAGCTGCCAGCACTGTGCTGAGCAACGAGTGAACGGTGCATAACATATGCTAAAAGTAATACTCGGTCTGCACCATGGCCCCCGCCAGGTGTCCAGAGGATGGGAGCAACCCCCTTCGAGGATCTAGAGGTAGACTTCATAGATGTGCAGCCAAGCAGGGGGTTCATATGTCGTCTAGTAATAGTATGCACATACTCTGGGTGGGTTGAAGCCTTCCCAACCAGGAGGGAGCAAAGCCGGGAAGTAGCTAAAGTCCTCTTGTGGGAGATCGTGCCCCAGTTCAGCCTGCCATTAACAATCCATGGTGACAATGGACCCGCTCTTGTGGCAGACATTGTACAGGTCTTGACCAAATCTCTCAACATCACCTGGAGACTCCACGCCACTTACCGGCCCCAAAGGTCAGGGAAAGTAGAGCGAATGAATTTCACCCTTAAGGGAACCTTAGCAAAGTTTTGTCCAGAGACTAACCTCGCATGGCCGGATCTGCTACCCCTAGCTCTTCTGTGTGCTCGCTGCACCCGAGACATTAGGTTTCTCCCCATTTGAATTAATATATGGACGGCCTCCCCCATGCCTGGGGAGCCTTCCAGGAAACTTGCATCAGGTTGGAGATAAAGGAGCCGCTTCAGGCCCTGGGGGCCACCCTAAATAAATTACAAAAGTACACCATTGAGAGGGCCCCAATCTCCTTAGGATCTCAGGTACACTCCTTCCAGACAGGGGACTCAATTTGGGTCAAAGATTGGAAGAAAGAGCCCCTCAAACTGCAGTGGACAGGGCCCCACACTGTTGTTCTAACCGCCCCTACTGCCCTCAAGGTCTCAAGTGTCACCCCATGGGTCCACCACTCCAGAGTGAAGAAAGCTCATCATTTGGACGAGGAGCCGTGCCAGTGGAGAGTCCAGCCAGACTTCACGAACCTGCTCCGGCTTCACCTTCAACGAGACCCCACCTACTGATGGACACCTATTCACCATGGTCCCTGGCTCTCATCGTGGTGTGATTTCCCTCATCTTGGGAGTCGGACTCTACACTGTTGCCCCTCCTGACTGGACTTTCCCCCAGAGGTTTACTATTGTCATTGCTTATTGGGTGTCCGTAGGGTGTATTACTGCACTTACTTGTCCACAGGTTTTGTCTGCTGATGGGTTAGCCACGATGGCTCCCTCTACCTAAGGTCATAGATCCCACTTTTATTGGCCCTCTGCTGTCTACTCCTGAGCACATTTCACCATGGTTTTCTTGGCCCCAGTCAGTCCCAGTCTTCTGCTACCTGGTGTGCTGTTCCTCCTCACTGCCTCTAGCTTGTTCGGCAAGGCAAGGGGGGCAAACTCTCGTATCACTGTTACTGGCAAATGGACTTTCCAGCTTATCCCCCTCAATCCCGCACCAGTGCCCCCACTGACTTTTTCCACTTGGGATGGGCACACACCAAAGGTTAACCTCCATTTTGATGGATGCCAGCTTCTTGATACCTCCTGGGAACCTCATAGATGGTGTTCCTACCATGGCCCTCATTCAGGTTACCGGCTGGTAGATATCTACATCTGTGGGGGCCCTACGCCTCAACAGCCAAACACCTGCCCTTAGTTCTGCTCGCAAGCATGGGGATGTGAGTCATGGGTGGCGACTTGACTGGGAATGGAACGATGGTCCACCAGGTGGCGCCTCAAACAACGCAGTGACATCTGGATTTCCTTGTCACAGAATGCCACCCTATCTTCTTGCCCTAACAATCACTGTATACTGATCACCCTCTCAGTCTTAGAACCCAATGCCACATCATGGGCTACAGGAGTCATTCTCCTGTTGGGCCAGTATCACCCTACGGGGACCGACTTCATGACCAAATTTATGATTAAGTCTAAGCCTTACAGTCAACCCCTAGAGTCAGACAGAAAATAACTTGCCCTGGCGCATCCCTGGGTCCCCCATCCACACACAGCAAGCATCTATAGCACAGCTGTTAGGTATGATTAATGCCTCCCACCAAGCGCTTAACCACTCAAATCCACCCCTAGAGTCTGACTGCTAGATCTGTATGGAGCCCGGTCCCGTCCAATACCTAGGTGTCATCCTCAACCAGTCCACCGTGTCACTTCCCACCTTGGCACCAGGGTCCTCAGATTATCCCTTTCTGGCTCCAGTACCACTGTATGGCAATTCTTCCTCACCCATCACGGGCCACAGTTGGGTCTGTGTGCCTAACAACACTTTTCTAGCTTGTGATCAAGTTGTAAACATCTGCATCACCCCGTGCGTTCAATCATGCATCCTTGTCAGTCTTCAGTCCTCCCTGGGAGCAATGCCCCACTCATACGGAGACCTCCTAGCCGCCCTCAATGCTCCCCCATGGCCATCCCTCTCATTGTGAGCCTGCTGGCCGCATCAGGTGTTGCCCTCCGCGCCACTGGCGTCGGGATGTCTCAGGTTCAGTACCAGGGGTTAACTCAACAACTCACAGTGGATTTTTCCTCCCTCACTCAGTCGGCCCTGGCCCTGAAGCACCAACTCGATTCACTGGCCTCAATGGTCCTCCAAAACAGGCGCGGGCTCGACTTGCTCACGGCCGCGCAAGGGGGCCTCTGCCTCTTCTTACAGGAGGAATGTTGTTTCTATGCTAATGAGCCGAGAGTGGTCCAAGAAACTCTGACCCAGTTACAGGAACGAGTACATCACCAGTGGGAAACACTCCAGCAGACAACTTGGTGGGATACCCTCTCACAATGGTTCGCCCCCCTTGTCAGCCCCCTCCTATTGCTTCTCCTCATAGTGGCATTTGGTCCTTGTATTCTTAATGCCCTTACTAGGTTTATCACTACTCAAATTGCTAAAATCAGACTCCAGTTACTCCTTACTCACTATCGCTCCTTAGAAGATGAAGATGATGCCCTCTAAACTAGGTGATTAAAGGGGCATCAAAGGGGGGAATGATAAGGAAAATCTGTGTCCTAAGATGGCCGACCGAGCCAGCGAGAGAGTCCCAGTCCTTGCCCCGGGGCTCTTCCGGGTTCTTCTCCCTGCCCCGCTTCGCGCACGTGCCAAAAGTGCCAAGTATGCAGAAGTAGAAGTGTATAAGTTGCCCCCTTTGTTTGTGCTTACGGCTCAGACCTTTGGAGATCACTCTCCTCTGAGCCTGCCAGCGTTAAATAAACCTCCTATCCTCCAAGATCTCCAGGTGCCACTTGGTTCCTCTGTCGAGCAATCCAGTCCAGGTTCCATAACAATACCTTAAATCATCTCTTGGTTCTGTTTAAACTTTCTCCCCTCTACTAGGTACCAAAACAGTAAGACTGTTATATATCCCAAAGGAACATAGCAGATTTGGCTTCATTCCATGGAGTTACTGAGATCCAAAATAGAATGGTGTAAGTGTGCAGGATATAGCTTCAGAATCAGCCATGATCCCATATGTCTATAGGGCCTTTGGTTAAGGACATCAATGCCTGATGCAGGACAAATATTTTTAAATGTGATAATAGCCTCCAGGCATACCAATCTCAAGTAAATAAACATATTATCACAAAGAATTACTAAAATATGTATTATTAAAGAATATGTGATTCTTCTATACAAGACAAGAGAACAATGAGATGGATAAAGCTCCTAAGAAATGTTAAATATAGTAAGTAGGCTAGCAGCTTTCGAGAAATGGGCAAAAATCATAGGATGTGTGTTAAACATAGACAATACATAAGTAGCTTGTGAGGCATAGGCAAATTTATAAGATGTGTTAAATATAAATGGTAAGTTAGTAACCTGAAAGACATGTTAAAAATGAATGGTACAGGGGTGCCTGGGTGGCTCAGTCGGTTGAGCGTCTGCCTTTGGCTCAGGTCATGATCCCAGGGTCCTGGGATGGAGCCCCATATCGGGTTCCCTGCTTAGCAGGGAATCTGCTTCTCCAACCCCTTCTCCCTCTGCCCTCCCTCCTGCTCATGCTGTCTCTCTCTCTCTCTCTTTCTCTCTCAAATAAATAAATAAATAAAATCTTTTTAAAAAAATGGATAATGAAATACATGCAAGAACAAACAAGAATACTACTTAGAGATAGAAAGGATAGAAAGTCATAGTTATGATTATGACTTTCTCAGCAGACATTTTTATGCACCATCTTTAAATTGGCCATTATTGGTGATATCCAGTATAGTCTCATTCCAGCCTCACATGTTCTGTGTCCAAAAAATGTAGGAGCTCATTGGAAATACACAGCTTCACTCCTATGTCTCTCTAATAGGGCAAGCGTGTGTTTTGGCCCTAGGTAACTTTCATCTTTGTACGCCATCCTTATTCACACCTCAACTTTGGTCTTCATCACTATGCCATCATCAGATAAGGATGATGGGGCAGAGAGAGAAAAAGAGACAGAGACAGAGAGAGAAGTTATATGAACATTGCATAACCCAGGATTTGGGGCTTGGGGTCTTCCACCCATGTACTCTTCCCTAAGTGTGTTTAACCTGGTGTCTGGTCTCTTCTTTTGCTTCTCATTGTGAGTTTTAGATTGATTTAATAAATCATGTTGTTTATCTTAATTTGGGCTGTAAGCATTTTCTTTTTTTCTTTTTTAAGATTTTATTTATTTATTTGAGAGAGAGAGAATGAGAGAGCACATGAGAGGGGGGAGGGTCAGAGGGAGAAGCAGACTCCCTGCCGAGCAGAGAGCCTGATGCGGGACTTGATCCAGGGACTCCAGGATCATGACCTGAGCCGAAGGCAGTCACTTAACCAACTGAGCCACCCAGGCACCCCGGGCTGTAAGCATTTTCATTTTGGTTCTTCCAGGGTGGTAACTGGAGGCCAGCATTTCATCACGGTCATTTCCCATACAACAATACCTATAATAACAAAACTAATGTTATTTTAACAGATGATTATGAGCCTTCTATTGGCATAGTTGATATTCGTCAGAGTGTTTCTGAAAATTGATTTTGATAAATGTTTTGAAGACAGTTTAGTTTAAAAACCCAATGAAAAGTGATTGTAGTATTAGATACACATATAGACCACAGAACTAAGTTATGTAAATTATCAAATTATTTCATGATACTTGCAAAGAACTATTATGTACATTTATACACATATACATATATAATATGAATGTATATGTGTATTTGTATATATGTTTATATGTGCATACATACCCACATATCTACATGTAGATCTGTAAGTTCTCAGATTTTGATTCTAGCAAGAATTTAAAACTGTGAAAAGACAGGTGAGATTATTTCTCACCAAAATAAATTCAACAAACTTTTATTCAGGATCTGTTTGCCAGCTGCAGAATCAAAATCAAAATCGATGTCATTCAACTTTTTTTTTTTTTGTCAGATATGTCAATATGCGTCTACCTTTGCTATTAACTTTAGTTCACACCTTTTTGTTAAGGTGGTTACATGTTGTAAAAAATGCAGAAATTTAAGTTATAGAGCTAATTCAAGAAAATATGTATTTTCCATATGTATTTCCCCCCTGTCCGTGAGGAAAAGTAAAATCCCCTTTTACAGTTAATCATTGAAATAAATGCCATCACAAGTCATATTGTGTACATTTATGATACACTTTCACTATAAATCTAAGTAAGATAAGTAAAGTTTTTTGCTCTAGATTTTGATTAGCAAGTTCAGCCTTAAAAGATCATTCGGTACAGTGTCAGCACATGAAATGATCTCTTGGTTCTACTTAAACCCCCTCCCCAATTGCTATCTATCCAAACGGTAAAGAATTCAGTATGTTACAGTTTAACTGTTTATAATTCCCCTGCAGCTTGAAAGTAGGTGTCCTTTCTCCTCCTTTGCCATGGGTACATCTGACTCAAACACAATCCGTGTCTCTGATAGAAACCAGCTGCTAGCTCCGCGGTGTCCAATCTGCAGCGGAGCTCCGCCAGCCTTTGGCCAGTCACTTTATTCAAATACCGATTTGTAGTGGGGCTGTAACACCCATAGTGGTTTCATTACAGAAATACAATGAAATCAGGTAGCAGAAATTCATGGAACTAATGAGTTTCCTTCCTACTAGTGGCTAAAATCACTCTAGAGCAAACAAAATTGGACTGAGAGACACTGCCTGGAAGTTAATGGCTTCTTTCCTCAGGAATCCTTTGTTTTGCAAGCAGCGGAGGGTAGGGGTGTATACTTAAGCCAGGCCACCAAAGTTCAAATCCTTGCTGGGCGAGTCAGTTGTGTGGGACCTTAGGCAAGCCGTGTAATTTCTCTGGGCTTTGGTTTCTCCATCTGTAAAATGGGGATAGTTCATATCTCATAACATTGCTAAGTATTGCTAAAACAAAAAACAAAACACAAAAAAACACTAAACAAAAAAACCAAACAACCCCCAAAAAACAAAACCAGACTTGGGGGGGCAACCTTGAGCTAAAGCTGCAATTCAGGCATGTTTTAATCAAAATGGAAACTTGAGGGGTCTTGGGCCAGGTTTTTTAAAGACCAGAAAGTCAACTTAGTTCTTGGCCTGTGGTTTGTTCTTAGGATCATAAATAAGGTCACAGTCATGGACTTTGAACACTAAATCAGATGAGCTCATTTTAACTTCTTCCATGTCATCTCAAAAGCTCTTAGGAAACATTTATTAGTAATTTCTTTTAAAGACAACTGCCCAATAGGCAACCATTGTCTTTGGAATGAAAAATTAGGTATTAAAAATTTATTGAACTATGATTTTATTATTAATTCTGTAAATTCAAAGAATGGTTATTATAATCCCTCCTGTGAGGTTTAGTTAATTTTTACATCTCTCTACATTATAATTTTATGAGGTATCTTACAGTGGTTTCAAATTATTTCTTCAGTCTTTGTCTTTGTTTTTAATTTATACAGTGGAATTTACTTGTTCATTGGTGTGAGTAATTTTCAGTATCTTGCCAAACACTCTGTGGCAACTGAAACTACAAGTTGCTTATATGAGACTCTTCTGTTTGAGTGCAGTGCAACAAAAACAAATTATGCTGAAAACCCAACATCATTGAATTGTAGGCACTTATGTAACTAATTAAAAAATACTTTTATTTTCTGTAAATAAGAAGACAAATTTGACCTACATTTTTGGGGGGCAAATAATAGGGCAAAGCATATCTTATGGCTAGAATAATGTTCAGTTTCACTGTATTATTACTTCTGTTTTTTTTATCTCCCCAACTTGACCAAATGCTTTATATCCCATTCAGCCCATCTTGTTGCAGAACTCACATATATTAGAAGCTTGATCAATATTTATAGACCAATTGTATTATTCTTATGTGTTCAGATTGTAGTTTAAAACTCAGGTTTATGAAGAAAAGTCCCATCAGTTTCCCAGAGTGTTGTGAAAATCTCTCCAGGAACTCATGGTGATCCCATGTTCAAAGTGCACTGTCAGACATTGATGCTGCTCAGTCCCGGGGGGCAGCTGGAGCCCATAGGCTAAGAGTGAAGAGCAGCCTTCTCTAGTGCCCCTGGGCAGCCCAAGCACAGCAGGGTTTGAGAGGTGATGATGTGTCCTCTGGCAACAATGATATCAGGCTCTGCTGGTTGATGCTAGGTGTAGCCAATAAGGTGTCTTACTGTCTGGACATCTGTGTCGGCTACCGGCTGCATAGCACACAGCATCCGTAAGGGTGCTGAAGGAGGTATGGGAGGAGTTCACTCTGCAGGAGTCCAAGAAGCTCTGCTTCCAGGTTGATAAGACACAGATCCCCTTCTCCATTCCTAATCTGTATATTCACGTGTACACATACTGTCTTCCTATTGTGGCTACTATCTTTGTAACAATCCAATCCAGCTGCAGACCTGCAGTGAATGCCCATTCTGCAAATCAGAGCTTCAGCATATTGCTATGAAAAAGTCTGATTAGATTTGAGATCATTGGCATTATTACAAGAAAATTCAACATTACATTGTTTTGGACAGAAAAAATGTTTAATTTCTTTAAATATAATTTCCAACCATGGTAAATTTTTGAATTGTTGTAAAAATGTTTTTTACATTTTTATATATCACCTTTTTTTGTTGTTGAAAGTGACTATCTAGAGATCAACTTTTTCATAAACATGAAATTATTTTATGTGGAATTTTCTGCATATTTAATATTTAAATCACTTCTAATATTTTTCTTTTTTTTTTTTTTAACACATAGGTAATTGTAAAGAAAAGGCAGTTAAATGTTGACTAAACTCCAGGGAGCCATATCATTTTTTCTGTGACATAACTGGAAAATTTGGGGAAGCACCTTCCATTAGGGATTTTTGGTGATTCATAGGTGTTCAAGTTTCCTCAAAGTGTTTTCAAAACTGGGCAAGGACTTTTCTGCTGACTCTGTGTGGCATAAGGATCACTCAGCTTCAAAGAACTTAGTCCCTTCTTTCAACTGTAAAATACTCTAATACCATTTCACACGGTCCTATTTAATGGGGCCATGTGCAGTGTTCACACTCGAGTATGCACTAGACTGGAAAAGTGATCCACAGGCAGGCTCATTTCTGCCGGTTCACCCTCCGTGTTAACTGCCTTGGACAAAGTAATCATCCAGCTGTCTTATTCCGTCTTCTGCAGTAAGACTTCACCCGAGCCTTCCTTCTTCCAACCTGCGCTGCGGGCTGAGGGGTTGGTCTGGAGTAGCCGCCCAGCCCAGCCCGATCCTACCACACACTTTTCCCTTGCCTCTGGGCCACTTGCAAGCGCAACCACGCGCCCAGGTCTCCAGGTTTTTCCGGGGAGGCCCCCCGCCCTCAGCCAGGCTGGGTGGGTGCTGGGGGTGGTCTCGCAGACTTCTCGCGCTTTCCCTGCAGGTCCCCCGGAAGATACAGGCACAGGCCAAAGCAGCTGTCCGGGGTTGCTGCGAGGCGGGGCCGGCGCTCCCTGACCTCCTCCTCCCTCCAGGTTCTGCGCCCCCGGACTTGGCAGTGGCAGAAACCTGCCAAGAGTCCCAGCCCAGGGGGCGGGGAACTTGGACACCTGGGGCAATCGTTCAGGGTCTGCTGCCACCTTCCCCTCCCCCGGCCTCCGCTGGGGATGTTTATCTTGCCCTGTGCTCCTTGCTCTTTTCTCTTTCACTTTTCTTTTCGCTGGGGGTTGGGACTCCCTGGGTTCAGGGCGCCCATGGGGAACCCCGGCTGACTCGCTCGTTGCAGTCGAAGCCCATCGCCAGGGAAGGGAGCCGGGTGGCCGCGCCCGTCCGGCTGCGCCGCTTGCCGCCCCCAGCCCTGCAGCCCGGACTCCATGGAGGTAGAGTTCTGCTTCTTCGCTCGGGGGGGGGGGGAGGTGGTGGTGGTTGAAAAGGCGATGGAATTTTCCCCGAAAGCCTACGCCTCGGGCCTCTCCCAGCTCCGGGCGGACCCACCCGTTTCCCGCCACCAGCTGCGGGTCGCGCCGCCCCGCCCTGCCCTCTCACGGGGAACACTTGACCGCGACTTCAGTTTTCGGTTGCACTACGCACAGAGGTTTTTCCCCTTCTGACCCTTTATTCCTCCCGTGCCCTCTGCTCGCCATCCTCCACTTTCAGAGGTGCGCAGCTTGCTCGTCCGCTTGCGGGTCCCGCGCCGTTCCTCCGTGCGCTCGCGGTCTTTCGGTGTTGCGGGCAGCGGAGTGGCGGGAGGCAGCGCCCGGCGCCGGGCTCTCCCCTCCGCTGACTCTGCAGCTGACCCGCGGAGAGCGAGGGACGTGCGTCTGGCTGCCCCCGCCACGCTGCCGTTTCGGAGAAGACGCCGTCTGGCAGCACGGAGCGCCGAGTTCTGTACCTAACCGAGCTCAGAGAGTTCAAGAAAGGTACCGCAGCTCCCCGCTTCTTCCCTGCCGCCTCCCAAACTCCCTGTCGGTGGGCGCAAAGGTGTGTAGGGCCCTGCGCGTCTGTCGCTACCTTTGTTTGCAAAATCGAGTTACCCTCCCCTTCTTGGATAAGGACCCTTGTCCTCCTAGGGAGAGGAACTTGCAGAAATGGTTACTGCTGGGCAATCAGGCCTGGGTCTATATTCTCACTTCCAACCCTGGACAAGCCACTCATCTCTTAGAAAAGCAGTCTTAGTAACTTGGAAGAGATGCAGGAGACTTTAATTGCAATAAAACCCTTATCCAAGGTGGATTTAAATGAAAATCCGGTTGATTTTTTCCAACTGAAATTGCATTTTGCGAACGGATACGATGCATTTTAATTTATGTAATGCCGTGCATTTAAGATTTTGATAGCTTCAACGTAGCCATAAAGCAAGGTTATTCTTAAACGATGCGTATTAACAGATTCTTAAACAGGGTGAGTCAGAAGTTTCAAAACTGGAGGTAAAGTGGTTGTCGTTAGCTGTTTTCCATTATGTTTTTTAAAGCTACTTTCTAATGTTATGACACGGGTGATGACATCTACTTGTAACTGATAGGCATCCTCATCTTCTCAGTGTGCCTAACGAGGTTTTACTGACTTGACTGAATGAACAGATTAGATCTGGATGGTTGTGGCATCCTGCGGTGGGATGGCTGTGAGGGGGACTGTTCTACTGAAAGCAGCAAGGTGATATATGGATTCAATTTTTAAACTCCTGTTGTTTTATTGAAAAGCAGTGTGGTGGGCAAGGTAGACAGAGGAAGGTGGTACAAAGGAAAGAACAATATAGAGATATAAAGGAAGGGACTGAAAAAAAAAGCAACAGGCTTCTTAGATTTAAAAAGTGACGAAGAATTTAAAATTTTATGTAATCAAGTTAAGAAGTCTCAGAAGTTCTAAAGGTTTGTTATGATTGTGTTTTAAGGTCACATTCTTGCATCTTTTCCCTGTGTTTTCTCCTCTCAAAGTTTTAGTCATACTCAGAATGGCCTTTCCTGCAGTATCATCTGCTCTGTGACAGAGTGACACAGAGGAGATAGGTTGGTCACTGGTCCTGAAGCTCTAGTAAGCAGTGTTCCCATATTTTGTTTTTTAACTTATTATTAATCTATTAATGTATATATTATTTTTTATTAAGTAAGCTCTACACCCAATGTGGGGCTCGAAGTCACTTCCCGGAGATCAAGAGTCACATGCTCTACTGACCGAACCAGCCAGCCGCCCCTTCCCATACTTTGGATTCACTATTCTCCAACAGTCTGGAGTGGGAACTCCAGAACCTGGTTTGAAGTTGTAGTCCTGAAATTTGGAATTTTACTGCAGATTTTGGTGGGCTTAAAGAAAACGATTTGATGCTTTTTGTTTCACCCGTGAGATTCAGTTATAAATGTCAGCAGCTCTATTGCAAGACATACTAGTTGTTAATGAAATACATGTTTATCAACTTCTATGAAGGAGGAAGAAAATCAGTGGTTTAAAGTTTATTGAAACAGTTTGATAATTAGAGGATTAGATAATTAGATAATTAGAACCCAGGAGGTTCTCCATCTCAGGTTTGCTGGCTCTGAGTAGATTTCAGGAAGGCTATGATTGAAGCCCTGAAATGTTATGGATAAGTGGATTTTTCTTAGGAAAATGTCCACAACTCTAGTTAGGTTTTTAAGTGGGTCTTGAATCACAAATAGTTTTAAAAACATCTTAAAACTTAGAAAACTGTCCTTTTCTTCATTTATCTCTTAGAGTTTACTGTTAAGTTTGCTCATTAGGTAGCTATTCTTTTGAAGTTTAGTTAATGATAATACAGAGAGTTCTGTCTTTCTGCCAGCAACTTGAATTACGGGAAATAATATGAATTATAGCTAATACTTGTTGAGTTCTTATTATGTACTGGATGTTGTTCCAAGTATGTATTTTTATTTTTATTTTTATTTATTTATTTATTTATTTATTTTTAAGATTTTATTTATTTATTTGAGAGAGAGACTGAGATAGAGAGAGCATGAGAGGGGGGAGGGTCAGAGGGAGAAGCAGACCCCCCGCCGAGCAGGGAGCCCGATGCAGGACTCGATCCCGGGACTCCAGGATCATGACCTGAGCCGAAGGCAGTTGCTTAACCAACTGAGCCACCCAGGTGCCCCAAAGTATGTATTTTTAAAAATCATCATAATAAAGTTATGTGGTGGTAGGGACTGTATTATACTGCTGAGAAAATTGAAGCATAGGGTAATAAATAACTTTCCCAAAGTTACAGAGCTAGTTAAGTGGTAGAACTGAGGATTTGAACCCGGACAGATTTAAGATCACGGGTATTTAGGAAGAATGATATTTCCATATAAGTATTTCCCACAATTTGGCAGTGACAACTAACCACGACTTCATTTTGATGGACGCAGTGTTATAATGATAGAATGTTGGTTTTCAAGTAACACTGCTTATATAGTACTTGCATGATTGACATCAATCATTAATTATATATTTAAAGATTAGCTTTATGATCAACTAGTATTCACATGAGTGTCCATATGTGTTTGGTTCCTTGGAGAAACTTCTTTCATGGTTCCTGAATGAAAACATTAATTTGCATCAGTTTTTGCTGATAGGGCTTGGCATAGGTACATGTGGATTGATCTGTATGCTGAATTTATCCATCTCCCTGTCCATTCATCCATCCAAGTGGAAAGCTGGGGTTCATGGAGAGATCAGAACAGAAGCCTTTCCCATTATATCACAACCGAGGTGGTGTAGTCAACTATTTGAGAAGCTTTTTCAGAGGCTTTATGGTATGAGGGTTGGCAAGAGGCCAGCTGCTTTCCTTAGTTCAGTATTAGCTCTTTGGTTTACTTACACAGTGATTGCAGATTACTACATGAAGCTATTGAGATTGAATAATGCTTAAGTGCTTGCTGCTATCCTATTTGAATGGATTGAGTGGAAAAATTCCATAGGGAAGTTGGAAGAACCTTTGTGGTTTTAGCTAGTCCTGCAGCATATTCACTACTAGCTATTTAATGGTGAATTTTACTAATTATTATTATTATTATTTTTTAAAGATTTTATTTATTTTTCAACAGAGAGAGAGAGACAGTGAGAGAGGGAACACAAGCAGGGGGAGTGGGAGAGGGAGAAGCAGGATTCCCGCTGAGCTGGGAGCCCAATGTGGGACTCGATCCCTGGATCCTGGGATCATGACCCGAGCAGAAGGCAGATGCTTAACAAACTGAGCCACCCAGGCGCCCTTTACTAATTATTATTAATTATATTTTATTATTTTGCTTTACTTTTTTTTTTTTTTCAAGTTCCTCAGTACTGGAATCGGATGTAGGAAATAAGAAGCTCTTTGGTCTCATTTCAATTCAGCAGTGTTATTCGTAGTCGTTTTATATCTGGAGGCAGGGTATACGTATACATATATTTTTCAGTGTTTTATCCCACTGTGACTCTAGTAGTGTCTTGTGGGTCATTTTCGAAAGGACCAAAATATACATATATACATATATGCATATGCATATATATGTGTGTGTGTGTATAAAATGTATATTTTGTATATAGACCATATAAAAATGGATAAAAAAGTCTAAATGTGTATTTGCTCATCATGTTCTAGTAATACATAGTTGCTTCTTCTCCTGATGCTAAGGTTTCTCCAAGTGCTTACAGACTGCAGAGGGGATCAGGAGAGTGACAGAAAGTATTTTGTTAAATAAAGGAATTGAAACTGAAAATGATCCTACAAGAAGAAAATATGATGGTTGTAAGGTTGGTGGGGGCGGGGGGAGCTCTACTTATCACAGTGGCGCAGGAAAGAAGCCCTGTGATACATTCAATAATCCCTTGTATCATTTCATTCTCACTGGGCATTTTGCTTATATGCCTTCTAATAGAAATTCAAGAAATGAAATACCCCTTGGGCACTGTTAGCTCTGACCTCCAAAATATTCAATTATTCTTTAATTGAACATTTTATAGTTAGAAAGTTTACAATATGTTTTTCCAACTTCCGTGTTCTTCTTACTCTTCTGCAACAAAAAGTATATACATTTAAATTTAATTTTTAAAATAATTCTGTTAAAATTATCCTTTATGTTATTTTAAATATTAGTACACAGGTAACCAAAGTAATTCATTAACTTTTGATAAGTAATTATGAGGCATAAAATTAACTATACTGGAAATGTGTATCATAAATGTAGGTATGGGTAGTGTTGATATCAATGCTTTCCTGAAAGAAGTTTCTCTAATATCAGTTTTTCAATTTGCCCCTTTATTTGGCACCCTGGGGAGGCAAGACATATGGTGAGATTCTGAATGGGAGAGAGATGTGCCTTCCTTTGGTAAAATGGGTGAAGGGTAATTATTTATGAAAGGGGAAGTGGGAAAGGAGAACTTGCCAGAAAATGCTTGCTGTTGGCACATTTCAGGCATATCACTTATAAAAAAGGGTTCCTATGGAAATAGTGGATCCGGAAATTGGTTCCTTTAGAACTCTCTATATCCATACAGCCCTTGGAAAGCTGTGGGGTTCCCCAGGGGTGCCTGTTGTTTACTTTGAAGATCTCTGATCTGGTTCAGCCTATTGCCCGCCCTCCTAAGGTTGGTTTGTAGATTGCCAGGGCTCATTTTGCTTAAAACAGAGATTCTGTGTGTGTGTGTGTGTGTGTGTGTGTCTAGGGGAAGGAGGGGTAAAGAACTGGCAGCTGCAGAGGCTTCCCACTGAGACCGGGGTTGGGGGGGAATAGCTTCCAGCCAGGCTTGGGGGATTGGATAGCCTTCCCAGCCTGGGCTCCTCTTCCATGCCAGTTCCAGTCACACTTCTCTGTGCTCTAGACACACTTGCTATTCCTGCTCACTCCTCGTCATCCTTCCTGCGCCCTGCTGAAAGCATCCGACCTTCATAACTGTTGCCGCCCCTTTATACTGCCCAGGTGGAATTATTTTTTCCCTTGTATGAATTTATTTGTTGCTGTGATAACATTTGTCTCTGTAAGTTCATCTTATTATGTGTGTCTCTACAGTCACATTTTGAATAAAGTATTGACAGTGTGAGCCCAGCCCAGGGTTGGTCACATGGTTGATTTGTATTGACTTCAATGAGAGTCAGGACATTCAGCAGTTTGACAACTTAGCAGAGGAGTGTAAAACAGGTAGGAAACAACAGAGCAAAAACAATGATGGACTGCTATCATAAAAACAGTGTTTGGGGGAAATCAGTCTGGGGTAGGATTTATTGAAGAAAAAACAAATTGGAGATAAGGAACCCAGCCAGAAATCCATTGCAGTCCTTCAGCCGTGCAGTCTCATTCCTGTTATCTGCTCAAGGACAGAGCCTTTAGTAATTCATTCTTTCTATCATCAATTTTTGTCTCTCTGTAATGGGTCTTTCCCATCACTATAATTTCTCCCATAAACAACAACAAAAACAACAAACAGCTGTTTGGCCTCATGTTTCTCTCCAGCCACCACCTGGTTTTTCGGTCCCCATTTTCAGTTCTACTTTCTGTCTCCAGTTTCTCTCTTCTCACTATCTCTTGAACCAGGCAGGCTGTCATCCCCACTACTCCACTAAAACTGTCCTTGTCAGAGGTACTAAGCCCCGCCATGTTGGATCCCGCGGTTAGGGCTTGATTCTCTTCTGGTGCACTCTTTCAGCAGAGTTTTTTTCAGAGTTTTTCATTTGGCTTCCAGACAGTGCCCCCTCTCCTGCTTGTCCTTCTGCCATACCATCACTCATTTCAGTCTCTTGCTGGTTGCGTTTCCCTAACCTCTAAACAGAGGAGTCAGCGGGCTCAGTCTCTAGGTCTTTTGTCTGTGTAACTCACTCCCTTGGTGATCTCCTCCAGCCTTGTAGCTGTTAATGCCTTCCTAGAGTGGTGATTTCTATATCCGGTCATGACCTCCCCCTGAACTCCAGACTAGTATATACAACAGTCTAGTTAGTATTCCTGAGGAGGTGTCTAGGACTCACTGGATTCCTGGCTTAACCCCCAAACTGCTTCTTCCACTGTCTCCCTCCTCTTACTTGGTGGCAGTTCCATTCTTCGAGTTGCATAGATAATCACGTAGTTCATCTCAGAGTTGTCCTTACTTCTCTTTTTTTCACCCCCCACATTTTAATCTGCCACCGGGTCGTTTAGCTGTCCCTTCAGCGTATATCCCACATCTGACTTCTCACCTGCTTCACTGCGGCCACCTGTATCCAAGCTACTCTTGTCATGCCTCAAGGTATTACTGCAAGATTGGTCTCCCTATTGCTATACTTGCCCCTCCCCCCAAGTCTGTTCTCAGTGGGACACAGCAGCCAGAAAGCTTCTGTTTATTTGCCCTGCCTGCATTAAACAAACAAACAAACCTACAAAACAAACAAGCAAACCCTCAAAACAAACAAACAAACTCCCAGAAACCACTGGTTTAACAAATAGTAATTTGTTACTTGTCATGATTCTGCAGTCTGGGCTACATTCAGCTCCTTAGCTCTTACTAGGCCCCTGGGGAGGAAACATTCCGGAAGGTTTCTTCATTCCTATGTCTGGCACCTCATCTGGGCTGGCTGGAAAGTTAAAGCCCCCTCCTTTGAGTCTTTCTTTCTTTTCCATAAGAACTAGCTCTTATCAGGAGCTGAGTAAGCCACTTCCTGCTCTGAGTTTGGGATCTAGGGACCTTTTGTGTCCTTCCTTTTGTTTACCTGGTGGTGAGATTTTTGTGTTTTTTTTTTTTTTTTTAAGTACAATTTCTTTTAAATCTTGAAGGCTTCCTATAAATTTTATTGAGGTTCACTCCATTAGAGAAGGACGTACCCATAAGACTCTCATGACACACCCCTCTTTACTTTGGCTGCAAGTCAGAATGCTGTAGGAGAAACCCTTTCAGAATGCTGTAGGAGAAACCCTTAAGGTTTTTCGAAGCATTTTTGTCCTGCTGACTGGGTCTATGAGGCACTACTTTCATCTAAGTTCTTGATGAGGCATCTTCCAGCCACGCACTTGATTTGATCTTTAACCTGAGAGCACATTGTGCTAATAGACCTTGGATTTGAATTTTGTCCTAGGACTGCTTCTTTCTTTGCGAATCTTCTGCTGTCTGGAGAGGCAAGAATGACAATAAGTTTTCTTTTCTAAGCTGGCAAATCCTGGGTTGAACAATTTTCTCTAAATCCCACTTGAACACTTTAGTTCATCTTTCTCTTCCTGTAATCAATCTTGGGCAGCTAAATGGAGCCAGTTATCACGCTCAGAAATCTTCTTAGTCAGGTCCACAAGTTCATTAGATATATTTTCTTTCTTCTCTATTATTGCAGTGTTGCCAGGCATTTGGCCACAGTGTAATGTGTTGCCCTCTCTCCAGCCACCAGTAAGAAGTTCATCATTGCCTTTCTAACTTTCACTAGAAAGAGTGGCTTTGCTGCATTTCAGGTGTCTACCCACCACCTGGTCTCATTAACAGTTTTAGTATCAGTTTTTAATTGCTATGTGATAAACTCCTCCAAAATTTCATGGTGTGAAACAAGAACATTTTATTTGTTCAAGGTTTGGAGGTTAGAAATTTGGACAGGACATGGTGGCAATGACTTGTCTCCATTCCACAGTGTCTGTGGTCTCAGCTGACTCCAGTGTCCAAGGACTGAGATGGCTCAAGACGTTGGGTCAGGCTGTTGGTGGGTTCTTTCATTCTATTACACTTGGCCTTTCCAAATGGCCAGATTGGGCTTTCTCATAACCTGATGGTCTCAGGGTTGTCAGACTTCTTATATAGTATCCAGCTCCCATAAAAGAGGAAGTGGGAGCTGCAAATCCTTTTAAGGCCTGGGTATAGAATTCCCAGACTTTACATTTGTTTCATTCTATTGGGAATAGCAAGTTAGAAGGCCATCCCAGATTCAGTGGGAGAGGACATAGACTCTTCCTCTCTCTAGGTAGCTTGTCATGCTTGTTCAACGAGGGATGGTGCCGATGATGGCAGCCATCTTTGGAGATGATCAGCCACACATTGTGATCCTGTTAAAACATTAATTAGGTCATTCTCCTCCTCCAGTCAAAACCCTCCTTGGCCTTTTCACCTCACTCTGTAAAAGCCAAATTCCATTGCAAAGGTCAGTAAGGCCCTAAGTGATTTTTATCTCCATTATCTTACCTACTATTCTTCCACTATTTCAGTCACACTGAGAGCCTTTCTCCTCATCACACATACTGCTCTGTTCTTATCTAAGGGTCTTGAACTTGCTGTTCCCCTACTTAGACTGCTCTTCTCTCAGATATAGCCTACTCCTTTACCTCATTGGCTTGGTTCAGTATCCCATTTGTGGTGAGGTTTTCCCCTAACTCATGTACTTCCTGTTGCACTCCCATCAGCACTGTGTTTAAACTCTCCTCCATACACCTATAACTGTCTGACATACTACTAGGTTTATAACTACTAGGTTTATAATACTTTCCAAAACTCTTAGGGTCAGATATGTTTGGAGTTCAGATTTTTTCAGTTTTTGGAAAGGTAACAGTTACTGACTGAATTATGTGTCCCTTCCTACCCTACCCTGAAACCCCCATACAAGAGAGGCTTACTCTTTTAGAAACTTTCAAATATGCAATACAGTATTAACTATAGTCACCATGCTGTACATTACATTCCCATGGCTTATTTATTTTATAACTAGAAGTTTGTACCTTTCAACTCCTTTTACCCATTTCACCCATTCCTCAACCCCCTGCCTCTGGCAACCACCCATCTATTTTCTGTATCTATGAGTTCATTTTTATTTATTTATTTTTTTAATATACCAGTCTTTAAAGAGTCCCTTCCTCTGTGAAGTTCTCCAGGCAAAGCCCCAACTTTACCTCCTCTCAAGCCCCCTGGAAATATTGACTACATTTCTCCTTTGTTTTTGTCCCCTCCTGATGGGTACATCTCTAATAGTATTGGCAGTATTTTATTATATTGACTTGTTTTCAGATTGACTTTCCTCTTGAGTGAATGACGAAAGTGGTACCAAGAATGACAAGAATTGTAATGATGGAGTTGGAAAGGCTGCAGTTTGGGAAATGCAGCATCCTTGTGTGCCTAGCACCTTGCCTGGCACATAATCGATCTTTAATAATGTTATTTTTGCTGTCCATAATCTATCACATATTGCTGAGGGGCCAAGTGATAAAAGGTTTTGAGAAAAGGAGTTTGACTAGATTTGACCGGAAATAAATCATCAATGATCAGATAGCTCTTGGAAAACCAATACCAGCATATTGTCAGGGTCAGGAAGGGAAATAGAATTTCCGGAGGATCTAATTTGGGCCAGACTACTGATAGAATCCTTACATTCATTTTTAGGATGATGCATATGAGCTTTTTTAGATCAGCATGAGCCTATTAGAACTAAAAAAAAGAGGGGGGTGCTGTTTAATATTTTGTGCCAGTTTTTATTGAGGGGATCATTTAATAAATTGCAAAGTAAATCCTTCAGTAAATGAAAGGAAATAGAAACAAGACACACCCTATTCTTTAAAAATTTTTAATAGAAATTTTTTCATTTTCTTAATTCTATTTGCCAATTATTTTGAAAAAAATATTTCAAAATACAAAAAAGATGAAAAAAATTTTGTAAAAATAGTAGTACTGTTAATATTTAATTCATTTAGTGCTCCTTCTCCTGAGAATCCAAGGAAACAAATACATAGACATAACAACTTTATTATGTCACTTTAAAATTTGCAGTAACCCCAGATGTCAGATTTTTAAGAATCTGTATTTTATATCATTAGACTTTACCCCTGGACTCTTCTCATTGTATTGTGAAGGACTTCTAAAACTTCAGACCTGTGGTTTTATGATGGCTGATTTAGATTTGATATTGAGGTATCTCTCTTCTAAACCTTGACCTTTCTTAATTCAAGACACATTACTTTTAGCCTCTGCAGTTTATAAAGTATTGGTTCCCAGGCTATGGTTTTGAATCAAGTAGGCTTACAATGGACCAGAAACCTTCCTAAAAATAGCAAATATTTATTGAGCACTTTTTCAGTGCATGGCTCTTTGCCAAGTGCTCTTACGGATAAAAAACTGAACCAAACATAATTACTTTCAGCAACTCATTATCTACTGGAGCAGTTCATATTGGTATCCGAAGAACTGAGTCATCCAGTATACTTATACTGAACAGCTGTCCATTCTCTAAACATGCTGTGCTTTCTGTCATTGCAAAGCATGTGGACATGTGCGTCCCTCCTTGGGAATGCTTTATTGCATCCAGTATTTTTTCCTATACCCTTTCTTCTGACTCATGTACCTGGTCCAGAGGTTTCAGTTTCATATTGTTTCTCGGGCAGATTTTCCTAAACTTCCAAGATTGGATTAGGTATGCCTTGTTCTTTCTTTTTTTTTTTTTTAATTCAGTTAATTGACAGATGGTGTATTGTTAGTTTCAGAGGTAGAGTTCAGTGATTCATCAGTTGCATATTAATACCCAGTGCTCATTACATCATGTGCCCTCCCGTATCCCTTGTTCTTTATTTAGTAAATATTTCAGTAGTTAGCATTTATTGTTGGCCACGTGCCAAGCATTTCAACTTGTGGAATCCTCGTAAACTCCTTGAGGTGCTTTTCTCACTGCTTTTCAGGTGACTCAGAAGCACCAAGGGTCCAAGCACATCTTGTGCCCAGGGTCCACAGCTAAGTCTCTCTCCAAAGCCTGTAATCTTCACCTAGCATGTGCTATTTCATTGGAAAAACTAAGAAGAGGCATAAAGATTAAAAGGGAGGCGGTAGAATTATCATTATTTATAAGTAAAAGCCATGAAAATTAACAAGCTATGAAAACTAATAAGCAAGTTCAGCAAGACAGCTAGACAGAGTAACAAAAACTTAGTAGCAGTTTTTAATACTAAATAAAGTATCAGCTAACATAACAATAAAACGCAGGGCACAACCGCCCCCACCAGGAAGACATTTATCATAATCAAGTGGGATTTACTTGAGGATTATATGGATAGTCCAATATTAGAAAATCTATCAATATAATGCTAATGGATGAATGTAGGAGAAGTTATTATCAAGCATTTGGATAAGAGCTTCATAAGATTAAATGGGATCTTCCAAATGTGTGAATGAATGAATGGTATCTGGTAAATAATCTCTAGTGAATGTCATTCTTTAATAATTTTATTTATTTATTCGATAGAGAGAACTTGAGTGAGAGAGTGAGAGAGTGAGAGAGAGCCCGAGCAGGGCAGAGGGGCAGAGGGAGAAGCAGACTTCCCGCTGAGCAGGGAGCCCGATTGGGGCTGAATCCCAGGACCCTGGGATCATGACCTGAGCTGAAGGCAGATGCTTAACCGACTGAGCCACCCAGCCGCCCCTAGTAAATGTCATTCTTAATAAAGAAATTTAAAAAGCACTTCCTTCAGTTTTGGAGAATGATGAGTATGTCAGTATCCACACAACTATTTAACAGAGTATTGAAAACAAAGATAATAGCCACTCATTTTTCCTGAGTACTTACTATGTGACAAGCAGTATTCTAAGTGCTTCGTAAGTTTTGCTTATTTAAACAACCAGAAATGTTAAATTCTTTACTTATCTTTGCTTCTGATATCTTTTTGCTTTCTCCAAAAATTACTTCAAACGGGCCATAAAAGGTGAATTTTTCTGACGTCTTGTGTGCCTGTGAATATATTAATTTTGCCTTCACACGTAAATAATGATTTACCCAGATATTTAATTCTAGGTACAAAGTTATTTTTTCTTCAACATTGTGGGGACTCTGCTCCATTATCTTGCATCTGTTGTTCAAGAAGTGTGACATCATTCTGACCTTTGTCTGCTTTCACTCTAATGAATATGGTTGAAGTTTCTCTTTGGCTTGAATTCTTTTTAACATTCCAGTATAGTTAATATACAGGGTTATGAGTTTCAGGTGTACAATACAGTGACTCAAGAGTTCTATACAATACTCAGTGCTCATCATGATAAGTGTACACTTAATCCCCTTCTCCTATTTCACCCACCTGTTTATTCTCTATAGTTGAGTCTGGTTTTTTTTTGTTTCTCTTCTTTCTTTGTTCATTTTTTTTGTTTCTTAAATTCCACGTGTGCGTGAGATCATATGGTATTTGTCTTTCTCCGACTGACATATTTCACTTAGCATCATACTCTCTAGCTCCCTCCATGTTGTTGCAAATGGCAAGATTTCATTCATTTTTATGGCTGAGTAATATTCCATTGTATACATGTATATCTCTATATATCTATTTATATACCTATCACATCTTCTTTATCCAATCATCTATCAATGGACACTGGGTTGCTTCCATAATTTGGCTATTGTAAATAATGTTGCAGTAAACATTAAGGGTGCATCTGTCTTTTCAAATTAGTATTTTCATATTGGAATTACTCGATCCTATGGTAATTCTAGTTTTAATTTTTTGAAGAACCTCCATACTGTTTTCCACAGTGGCTGCACCTGTTTACATTCCCACCAGCAGTGCAAGAGGGTTCCTTTTTCTCCACATCCTTGCGACACTTGTTGTTTCTTGTGTTTTTGATTTTAGCCATTTGGGCAGGTGTGAGGTGATAACTCACTGTGATTTTGATTTGCATTTCCCTGATGATCAGTGACGTTAAGTGTCTGTTCATGTGTCTGTTGGCCATTTGTATGTCTTCTTTGGATGGCTTGAATCTTTTCGGATACCACTAAAATATGCCTGGCTGTGAGTGGGATGTGTTTTAAATTTATTTTCTTTGCTACTCTTTTTTTTTTTAAATTTTTTATTGTTATGTTAATCCCCATACATTACATCATTAGTTTTAGATGTAGTGTTCCATAATTCATTGTTTGTGCATAACATCCAGTGCTCCATGCAGAACGTGCCCTCCTCAATACCCATCACCAGGCTAACCCATCCTCCCACCCCCCTCCCCTCTAGAACCCTCAGTTTGTTTTTCAGAGTCCATCGTCTCTCATGGGTGGGAGGAATGGGGTGACTGAGTGATGGACACTGGGGAGGGTATGTGCTCTGGTGAGTGCTGTGAATTGTGCAGGACTGTTGAATCTCAGATCTGTACCTCTGAAACAAATAATGCAATATATGTTAAAAAAAAAAAAAAAGAAGAAGGTAGCAGGAGGGGAAGAATGAAGGGGGGGAAATCGGAGGGGTAGACGAACCATGAGAGACAATGGACTCTTTGCTACTCTTATCTTCTTTATTTTGAGGTTTTATGTTTAGAATTTTGGGAAAATCTTGGTTATTATCTTTTCATTTATTACCTTATTTTTTTTCAGACTGCAAGTAGACAGAGTTGCAATTCCTACTCTCATCTTCCATCTACACTTCCTTTATTTTTCCCCATCTAATGGTTAGTTCCTAATGCCTTTCAGGATACTGCCTGATCTAACAGTCTGGTTCATTCTGCCACTCTCCAGCAGTATTCATTCTGACATTCAGGCTATCTACTTAAATCTTTACTTTTATCACTTGTGGGTTTGTTTGTTTGTTTGTTTGTAATATTTACTATACCCAGTTATTTCTTTAGATTTTTTGTTCCTGATTCAGATTTCCAAAATCCTTCTTATGTTCTACCAAGTATTTTTTAGTTTTTTAAATTCTTGTTTTATCTGTTCCATTTGGCTTTTCCCATCTGGCCTACATTTTTTTTTTTTTTCAGTTTTGTCTCTCTTTTATAGAGACCTTACTATATATTCTTCCCTATAAACTTCTCTTTCTTAAGTTGAGGTCATCATCGGCTAGCATTATTAGCCAAGAGACAAAACCCTTGACTCTAGCTTATGTCCTCCAACTGTGTCGGTGTGGGGTCTCCTTCAGGTTGAAGAGACTATACTGCTGAACAACTGCATGACTCCCCCACAAGTCTAATACCTTGTTCAAGGATCTTTCCCAGTCCCTTGTTCTAGGTGCCCCTTCTGTCTTGCACCAGTGCTGAGAAGAACAATTAGTTGGGTCCAGGGTATGGGCTTATGCAATCATGTTGCCGATTTTCCAGGTTCCGAATGCCCCGCAATCCAGGCCCAATCAGAAAGTGCCAGTCAAGGTTAACACCTGCAATAAAACAAGCATCTCCTAACGCTACTTTTCAGGGAAAATATGGGAGGAAACATGGTAGAGCAACTAGAACCTTCTTCCTCTTCTCATCCTCTACTTCTGGCCCTAGGCTGTCCAACTCTGGTCTGCTGAAATGAGATACAATTTCCTCCTCCCTCCCAAGGGAGTTTTTACAGTATTGGCATTAGCTCGTGAGCATGGGTTGACATTCCACAAACCATCTTACTTCTCTGGAACCTACAGGGCAGATTTCCAAAGAAAAAGCTAGTTGTTCTTACTGGTTCTTCATTTAATTTGGAACTGCCTGGGATTAATTATTTTCCCTTCTCCCAAGTGATTCATCCAAGAAACAGTACATGTATAAATATATGATGATATTTACCATTATTATCGTCAAGCCACATTGGACAAAGATCTCGAAGATCCCAGTGTAAAACCAAGAGGGTGATGGCTTAGCCACAGGGTAAAGGAGATTATGAAATTTCTATCTTCCCCATCCCCCAAGGTAGAGAGGTGTCAGTTGGGCTACAGTGGGTTAGGATGACACAGAGTTGTTATGGGTGGCCTGTTTACTTTAGTCGTTCTGACCCAGAAAGTAGCTATTTGGAAACAAGTAGAGTAAATGGCATAATCACAGCATTTTGCTGATGGTGCCAGTGCTGGGACAGGAAAGTTAGATCTAAGGTTTGAAATTAAAACAATTCAAATTCCACTAATACTGCCCTTTAGTTATGATCAATACATATCAGATTGTAAGTCCCAAGCGTTTTATAACTCTTGATTTTTGGGATAAGTAGACCTGTTTTGAAATTGAAACTAATATGGAGAGGGGACCCAGGGTATAGCACATGCCTTATGCTTCCTGTTGACTGAATGAACTACTGGTTAAGACTTAAACTGAGAATCCAAGATGACACTTGGTAAACCCCAGTTTTACCTCTTTGTGTAAAACTGGACAATGTATTTAGTTTCTCTGCACTTTTTTTCTCTTCTGGAAAATTAAGATGATTAAAGCCGAGGAATTCCCTCAGGTGTCAAATCTGACGGCACTGATGATTAATATAATGTGGATGGATTTGACATATGCTGATAAGCTATCTCTGACCTTAATAGTTGTACGTAGACACTGGGAAGGACTTTGGACATCTTCCAGTCTAGTTTCTTTATTTTAAAGATAAAGAAACTGAAGTTAAGAGACACAAAGTACCTTGCTAAGGTCACATAGCTTTCTAAAGACAGAACCAAGATCAGGGTTGGGTTCTCTAGGTTTTCAGTTGATGCTGTGCTTTTGGTAAGATTAGGGAGGCTCCCAGATTTTATCAAGGAGCCGTCAGTCTCAGTGTTGCGTAAACCATAGTTTTCGAAATTGCAACATTTTAGTGATGAATAGTTTGTAAAGACATCTGTGTGGCATCTGGTAAAAGAAAAGTTAGTGAACAACACTGCTAATGTTTACACAAGTCCAAAGAGAGAAATTCTATGTCCCAGCAAGTGGTAGTGACACATTTCATGGTGGTTGCCTAGAGGGCTGTGTTCTGTTACTGAATGGAGATTCTTTTCTTTTTTTTTTTTTAAGATTTTATTTATTATTTTGACAGAGAGATGCATCTCATAACAGAGAGAGAGAACACAAGCAGGGGGAGTGGGAGAGGGAGAAGCAGGCTTCCCGCTGAGCAGAGAGCCCGATGCGGGGCTCGATTCCAAGACCCTGGGATCATGACCTGAGCCGAAGGCAGACGCTTAACAACTGAGCCACCCAGATTATTTTCTATGCTGTTTTCTATCCCGGATGATATATTCTACAAGACCTTTCAGTTTCATTTGCTCCCATTCCGTGTTTGTCACAAATCTTCTCATTAGTAATTTGGTCATTTAAGTTAATAGGACAGCCTCTGTTGTGTAGGGATGGTTTTGGCGCAAAAAGCTGTCACTTTATCTCTCCATCAGCCCCTCTGAGGGGGTGGGGGGGCCTTCAAAAGAAATGTGACATTTTAGGCTACAAAAATACAGCCATTTGGAGGCATTCTGCCAAATTCACCCAACAGAAAGGGTCCGAATTTTAAACGCTGTTAACAAATATGCAATCCCATAGAAGGAATGGGGCACACTACATGTTCAGTGAGGTCTACATTACCATTTTTCTTTGCACACAAGCTGAGGAGCATGGAAGAATTGATAAAAAGCAGAGAAAAATGAAAAGCAAAGGTTAGAAAGAATAAAGGAATGACCATATATTCATAGTGGTAGTTTTGGTAGCTACTATTTATTTATTTATTTATTTTAAAGATTTTATTTATTTATTTGAGACAGAGAGAATGAGAGACAGAGAGCATGGGGGGGGGAGGGTCAGAGGGAGAAGCAGGCTCCCCGCATAGCAGGGAGCCCGATGTGGGACTCGATCCCAGGACCTTGGGATCATGACCTGAGCCGAAGGCAGACGCTTAACGACTGAGCCACCCAGGTGCCCCATATATATATATTTCTTAAGATTTTATTTATTTGGCAGAGAGAGACAGCAAGAGCAGGAACACAAGCAGGGGGAGTGAGAGAGGGAGAAGCAGGCTTCCCGTGGAGCAGGGAGCCCGATGCGGGACTCGATCCCAGGACTCCAGGATCATGACCTGAGCCGAAGGCAGTCGCTCAACCAACTGAGCCACCCATGCGCCCCTGGTAGCTACTATTTAAATAAGAATATCTAGTGAGACAGGGGAAAGAGGAGATAAAGAACGAAAACATCTGATGCAATGTCCTAATCTGGCGGCAGGCATTCTGTTAGCTGTGTCCCAGGAAATTGCACACAGCCCTGGTGGAGATTAAAGAGCGAGCAGTGCTGTCAAAGATAGAGAAGTTCTGCATCCAGTCCGGGGAAAAAAGGCCGACAGCCACATGGACCACCCTAGAACTCAAGAGTCCAAGCACTCTGCCGATTGCAAGTAAATTTTATGAATAGAGACAGTCTGCCTCTTGGCAGGTTTTTTTTTTTCTCCAAAGATTTTATTTATTTATTTTAGAGACAGAGAGCGTGAACGAGAAAGAGCACAATTAGGGTAAAGGGCTGAGGGAGAAGCAGCCTCCCCACTGAGCAGGGCACCCGATGAGGGACTCGATCCCAGGACCCTGGGATCATGACCTGAGAGACGCTTAACTGACTGAGCCACCCAGGTGCCTAGCCTCTTCCCAGTTTTATAAGCACGACTGCTTTGCTATGGAGACTTGAGCAGTTGAGGTTACTCGTCAAGAAGGAGCCCAGCAAGTAATGCTTTAGAAACAAGACCTTTGGGACTACTACAGCAAATTTGTGGCCACTGTGTTGATTCAGAGATCCGGTGTTCAGGATAAATCACTTGATGCATCTCATAACAAGCTGGGTATTTGGAATGGGAAATACCAAAGGCCTAATCAGCCAGAAAAAATAAAACATTAGAGGAACGACAGCCAACTCTGGCAAGACTGTCTGGGGACAGGGCGCTGAGAGATTATGTGGCTGAAAGTGCATCTGTATCTAATATGAAAGATCTACTTTGCCTTAGACTTCTTTACTTAATTGTAAGTGATACTTCTGAGGATTGTGGTAATCTTACCTCTCTGCTTCTGTGAGGGATTGGTGAGAAGCCATAGAAATGTTAGAATCCAGGGGCGCCTGGGTGGCTCAGTAGTTAAGCGTCTGCCTTCGGCTCAGGTCATGGTCCCAGGGTCCTGGGATCGAGTCCCACATCGGGCTCCCTGCTCCACGGGAAGCCTGCTTCTCCCTCTCCCACTCCCCCTGCTTGTGTTCCCGCTCTCGCTGTGTCTCTCTCTGTCAAATGAATAAATAAAATCTTTAAAAAAAAAAAAAAAAAGAAAAGAAATGTTAGAATCCAGTTATTTGCCAGCAGGAGATGTGCTATATAATTAAGCTGTCGTTTTCCCCGATAGGTTTTTATCAGCAGGTAATAAGAAGTGTGCGTCATTCCAAATTGTCATACAGCATTTCATGCTACAGCAGATAAAGTATGTCTTCTGCGGCGATACAGAGCAAGCACGTGGTGCCAGTATGTGGCCGTTATAAATCACAACATACACTTTAATAGTTAAACAATTATCTATAGAGGCCGTACTGGAAAATTGGTTAGTGATAATTGGCTGATTTTTATGACGAGGAATAATTTTTATATAGGTGTTTTTTATCAATACTGAGGAATTCAAAAGAAGAACATTCATTTAAAACACACACGTGAGCACTTTTTTGGGTTTTTTTGGCTCATTTATCTTTAGCTGCAAATGTTTGAAGGGTCAGAAAGTCACTGAAATAGCTTCCCATATATATTTTTTGAGTTTAAAGTTATATATATTTAATATTGCTATTATATTATGTGAAGATATACCACACGGTAGCACTAAAGAGGCCAAAACTGGCTACTAGTAGATTCAGGTTTGTCTGGTTTTCTTTTTTTTAATTTTTCTTTTCTTTTCTTTTTTTTAAAAGATTTTATTTATTTATTTGAGACAGAGAGAATGAGAGAGAGAGAGCACACGAGAGGGGGGAGGGTCAGAGGGAGAAGCAGGCTCCCTGCCGAGCAGGGAGCCCGATGCGGGACTCCAGGATCATGACCTGAGCCGAAGGCAGTCGCTTAACCGACTGAGCCACCCAGGCGCCCAGGTTTGTCTGGTTTTCTGTTGTTGGAAGCCACAAGTTAGCAAGGGAATGGCTTGGCCCCTGGGATAAAAGGAAACTATTTCTTGATTTTTGAAGGGCTGGCTAAAGCTATGAGTCTTCTCTTTTTCCTTTCCCTTGCTATTGTTCCTTGGCTGTTCTTCTCCACTTCTGTCTCTCCTCTCATCATGATTTATGTTCTTTGAAATTTAATTCCCATTTACCAGCTATAAAAACCTCACCTTGACTGACCCAGCTGCCTCTCCCTTTCAGTTTTGCTGGTGCTAGACTTTGCTCTCTACATGGCGGAGTATGACAGATGCCTTCTTTGTGAGAATTTGAAAATCATATCCAGCTAGACCATTGCAGTCCAAAGTATGAAAATGTTTGTTTCCAGGATCTGACCCAATAAAGAGCTCGCGCCAGAATGCAAATTCACCCCACCACTATTACACATCTTTAGTTCGCCCAGCATTTTTCTCTTTTTTCACAAAGTCTTTTCTGAAGAAGGAATTCTTGTAAGCTTTATTCACTGTAGACTGGTACTGTAATAACACTGAACTAGATGGTAAGGATGTTAATGGCCACTTTTTCTGAGGGACTTATGGCAGCGGGGGGAGCGGCCGGATTGTGAGTGGTTCGTGGTGAGGTGTCACATTCACGGTGGTGACAATCACAGAGAGGTAACATCTTCGAGCGCTCACTGTGTGTCTGGGCCTGTTCTGTGTAGTTTTCATGAATGAACTCACTTGACCCTTACAGTGACTCAGTGAGGGGAGGCACTATCATTTCCCCCATTATACAGATGAAGAAACTGAGGCCCAAGGAGATTGATGAATCTCCTCTAAACCCTATTGTTAGTAAGTGGCTAAGTTGGGCTTCAGTCCAGATAGGAGCAAAACCCCAGTCTCTGCGACACTGGCATCATTGCTGTCCAGAAGAAGTTTCTGCAGTGGCGGGAATGCTCTCCATCTGCTGTGTCCAGTAAAGTCACCACAAACCACTTGTGGCTTTTGAGCCCTCGAAACATGGCTAGCTCAGCTGAGAAAATGAATTTTTAATTGAATTTAATTTTAATTAATTTACATTTATATTTAAATAGCCACATACGGCTAGTGGCTACTGTATTGGACTGCATAGCCCCAGATACTTTTCAGATGACTATAGGCTAATAACAGAAAAACCAAGCCAAGAAGATACATTGAAAGAATGTGCTATTCTGCCTCCATTTCTAGAGTTTCCCTGGATCCATCTTTAAAAAAAAAAAAAAAGAAAGAAAAAAGGGGCGCCTGGGTGGCTCAGTTGGTTAAAGCAACTGCCTTCGGCTCAGGTCATGATCCTGGAGTCCCGGGATCGAGTCCCGCATCGGGCTCCCTGCTCAGCGAGGAGCCTGCTTCTCCCTCTGACCCTCCCCCCTCTCATGTACTCTCTCTCATTCTCGCTCTCTCAAATAAATAAATAAATCTTTAAAAAAAAATAGAGTTTCCCTGGATCCTACATTAAAAATTTTTTTTTGTTTATTATAAAAAAAGAAAGAAAGGAAAAAAGGGCTGCTTTAAATCTGTTGCTATGTGGAAGCAATAGGATTCAATTAAAAAACACATTATTAACTGCCTCCTCTGGTTCAGGCATTCTGCTAGGCTTTGAGCATTACAAATAAATGAATAGGAAGACATAGTGCCTGTCTTCGAGGAGCTCATAATCTAAGGAACTAAGAAAAAATGTTATACATTTTTTTCCCAGGGTCTCTTCATATATAATTAGACAAAGTATTTAAGTATCTGCTATTTAATACTTTGTGGTGTTTTGCTTTTAATTTTTAATATTTTAATTTTTTTCAAAAGGTAATCTATTCCCATGGTTTAAAATTCAGAGGGGACCAAGTTGCTTTTAAATCCGTTTTATGGAAACAACCGCTGCTATCATTTCCTAGTTCATACCTTTATAAATATTTTGTGCATGCCCAAGGAAACATAAACATATAACCTTGCTTCTTGCACTTAAAAGTATGTATCTTGGATACTTTTTCATACTGGTACTTAAAGACCTTCTCATTTTTTTCCTATGGATGCATAATATTCCATCCTGTGGCTATATCATAATTTGTTTAAGCAGTCCTCTGTGGAGATTTAAGTTATTTCCAATCTTTTGCTATTACAGGACATATAGACATGAATAACATTAGCAATTATAGTCTAATGTGAGCTAGAGTGAATTGCATTCAAGTTTCCCAGAGCATATTGCACAAACAGTCTCAGAAGGTGTTCAATATAAAAAGAGGGTTCTCTGGCTAAATAACTTTCTGTAACTTCTGGGTATTCATTGGGGATTCATAGTGCACCTTGTTAAATTAAAAGAAATCCTGCAACAGTCTACGTCAGTGTAGGCCAAGTGTTTCCCAATGTTCGATTTTCTCAAGTACTAGAATAGACTGTTTTTGTAGGTTGAGTTCCCTGGGAAGCAGACTGTGATCTAGAAATGCACATGCAGGAGGTGTACTGGGGCGTGTTCTCCGGGAGGACACCTGATGGAAGTAAGCCATGACAGAAGTAAGGTAGGCAGAGGAAGTAGGTGAAGAGGGATGCGGTTGACAACAGAGGCCTTGGCCCATGGGTCCCATGGATAGTGAGTGCTCTGCAGCCCAGAGGGAGCTTCAGGAATGTTCTAACTGCAGCGAAAGAGGCCAGGCTCCCACAGGGAGGTGTGATCTTGTGCTAGGCAGCTCCCTTCCACTGAGGGCGTTTCTGGGGAGAGACTCCGCTCTGAGCTGTCAGCTGGGGTCATGAGTGCCTCCCGTGTTCACTAAAACTCTGAGTAGCACCTTCACATCTTAATGGGAATACGTATCAATTCCTTCATAGCCTTGCTGTTTAGAGCAAGTCACTTGATTTTTTCATGACCCAGTTTCTTTATGATGTAGGGATGCCCAGCTGGAAGTTCTTGGGAGTATCTAACATTCTTTGTTTCTAATTCCATTTAAATATGTACTAATTAAACTCCAAGGGACGAGATAAGTTTTCCCAAACATGTATTTGGCCACACAGGGGCCAATGACCTGGCTAGGTCAGCCTTAATCTGCAGGAATTACTGCTGTGCATTCATGGAGAAGGCACATTGTAACAGCGTTTTTAAGAGGATGTCACTTAACCTGACGGATTCTTGGGGCAAAATGGCAGGAAAGCTGAGTTAGAGTTTCTTTTGTTTAAGTATTTTTGTTGCCTCTTCTTAGGTGTTTCCTGAAAGAGCTAGCCTGCAATCTCCCTAGGCTAGGAAACATTAGCCCACGTTGCTAATAGGTGAAGGATTAGACTGTCCTGAGTCCAACCAGCTTTAAACCACAATCTTAGGTGCTCTTATTCATCCTCCCTTTTGAAGCTCGGAGTAAACAGAGGAAGCCAACAAGCCATAGCCTTTTCTCAAGGGCATTCTATTTGAAAATCGGATGGGTCTGAGTGCCCATCCTGTGCCTTTTAGTGTGTCTGCTAATTTCATTCTCATGCCTCATGCAGAATTCGTCAGTTGACCTGGCTATCAAGGAAGCTTGTTTCCTGATCCGAGAGGGAGAAGGATCCAAGGAATGGGCCTGTCTTAGGTGTCCCTGATAGAGTTGATGGAGCTTCATAGAGAGGATGGAAAAATATCCAAGAAAAATCTCGAAGAAGTTCTTAGGAGATGATGGAGGAGACCAGTGAAGTGGGAAGTAAAACCAGGATTAAGGGGTTGGCTGTTATATAAATATGATGCACAGGTGGAGACAAAAAAGAAAAAACATGCTAAGATTGATAGCTGTGTCCAAGACCAACTTTGAAATTGAACATTTTTCTCAAAAACCTTAATCTTTTCCGTCAACACAAAGCTTAGTAAGAATTCTTGATATTCTTAATATTGTATAATAGTAATGCCTCAAGTGAGAGGTTATTTAAAAGGGGGATTTGAAAGGGAATAGACTAGAAAAGATATTGTCAGAGGATGGGAGAAAATGATGAAAATAGGAATTTGCCTTAAATCGATCCAAAACAAATTTATCTTTTCTGACCAGTCGTTGACTCTTTCCTTTTCCTCCATAATAGATGGTATATAAGATTCTTTGTGCTAACTCTGAAATGTTTCTGGAACCATTCCCCTCATAATCCATTTGCAATGATTCATCTGCAAAGTAGCAGGCCCTATGGCATGCTGGTTACTTCCAATGATGTAACTGTGGAGTCCATTTAAGACCCCAGTCTCATCTTCATGTGTTCCTCCAGTTCAGGTTAGACCTGCGGGACTAGTAGGGGGAAGAGGGTGTGGTTCACATTTTCATGCCTACTAGCCTCCTTCTGGTTTTCCCTGATGGAAGTGGAGACCGGGAGGGGACATAGGGCAAAAGGGCCAGATTAGCTTCTGATTGGAGGTCATCCTCTGTTGGTTGTTGCTTCTCTTCCTGGCTAATAGTAACTCACCATTGATACCTTCTGTAGAGGAGGGTTCCAAAGTTGGGCATTTCTGTGGGACATGTGTGAGTTCTTCCTCACATGTAGAGTGGTCTCTATACTGGCCCTCTGTGTGTGATTAGTCTTAACCTCTTCCTACCCTCTCAGCTCCCTCATTAGTGGGATAGCCCACCAGGTCTGATTATCCGAGTCCCCTTGCAAAGAAGCCAGCTTTGATCCGTAGCTTTGCTGCATCAAACACTGGAAATAAAATCTGATGCTTTTCTGCATTATTTTTTTTTTTCCCTTTGGTAAGGTAGGTTTAACAGCAAATCAGCAATCTCTTGAGCTGATATGATGTCTACCCAGGAGATGCGATGCCAATCTGTATTGCTCAGCTCAGGCTCCCATAACAAAATATCATACCTGGGCTTCTGGAGGCTGGGAAGTCCAAGATCAAGGTGGCAGCTATTCCCTTCTCTGGTGAGGACTATATCTGGCTTGCAGATGGCTGTCTTCTTGCTGTGTCCTAACATGGTGTGGCGGGGTGGAGGGGATAAAGTCTCTGGTGTCTCTTCTTACAGGGACACTAATCCCATCATGAGGGTCCCACCCTTATGACCTCATTCAACCCTAATCACATCTCTAAAGCCTCATCTCCAAACACCATCACAATGGGGTTAGGGCTGCAACATAAGAATTTTGGAAGAAACAATTCAGTCTATAGCACAGTCTCTTTTATGTATAGTCCCATAGCATTTCTCATCATGCTCTTGGCTGGTGATTCTAACCATTGCCTTTCTCTTCCTTCCTGGTATTTTAGTCTTCTGTATATGGACTTGGGAAGGGTGCTTGGGGTGAAGTTGGTGGTTTGGTGGGAGTAAAAGTAGTAAGGGCTTGCCTACCTCTAAGTTAGCTCTGGAGCAGGTGTCTGGACCTAGCTGTAAAACTCTCTTTAGAATGTGGGGCAACTTAATGCTTCTCTTTTTTTTTTTTTTTAGATTATTTATTTATTTGACAGAGAGAGACACAGTGAGAGAGGAAACACAAGCAGGGGGAGTGGGAGAGGGAGAAGCAGGCTTTCCGCCGAGCAGGGAGCCCGATGCGGGGCTCGATCCCAGGACCCCGGGATCATGACCTGAGCCCAAGGCAGACGCTTAACGACTGAGCCACCCAGGCGCCCTCTTAACGCTTCTTCATCCCCAACATGGAGCTCTATTTACCAGTTCCAGGGCGAGAGTAAAGCCACATTCAAAATCCTCTTAAAATATCATTCCTCACCCACCTTCTTGAATTCTGAGCTCTGCGGGCAGCATTCATTTTGCTAGAGTAACACTACTCATTCTTAAAGGCCAGCTCAAATGTCACCTTCTCACTGAAATCGTTCCTAATCCCTCATCTTCTTCATCTCTTCAGAATTAATTGCCTCACACTATGTTTTAACATGGGCCTTTTCTTATTTTTCTATTCAAATACGAAGTGCATTAGTTAGTTGTTTGCATTCCACTATCCCCCCTCCCCCGTTGGCATGTTTCTTAAGGATCAAAACCAGTTACTAGGTTCTTTTATACAATAAGTTTTGAATAAATATTTTAAATAATTCAGGAAGATTCCAGCATATAGGCATATATGTTGAATGCCTAAGAGAGCACAAGCAGGAGGAATTGCAGAGGGAGAGGGAGAAGCAGACTCGCTGAGCAATGAGCCCCTACGCGGGGTTGGATCCCAGGACCCCGGGATCGTGACCTGAGCCGAAGGCAGATGCTTAACCGCCTGAGCCACCCAGGTGCCCCAAAACTTTTATTAAATCAGTAAGAGTCAGAGATAAGATTATATAGATAATTTTGTTATTATTATTAACATAAATATCCTGTATATCATGGGCCGCACTGAATTTTGGTTAAAATGTTTCTTATTTTATAAAATAGGAATTATACTGCTTAACTTTTAAAAAGGGCATAAGTTTGACTACCTTTTTTTAAAATAGGAAATACCCGACTTTAGGGTTTTCTAATGGTGTAATCTGTTGGCGTATTCAAACCCCTTCAAAATTACATATCCTGTGAAATTATGATGTTATAATGTTGTGTTTTACTGTTAGTGTCTGAGTGGAGACTTTGCTACTCCACTCTTAGAATAGATATTTGTAGCTTATTTTCAGCATCTTCCTTGGAGTTGGTCAGTAACTTGGTATCAAGTCCACAAATAGATTTGATGACATTACATTTGCTTTGTGCTGTTTTTGGGGAAATGAAAAACATTTTACTAGAGAATTGCATGAAACATTATAGTTTATTTTAAATGGTGTATGATTATTTGTCTTCCAAAATGAAGTAGCTATAGTCAATATGGATATGAATTAAATTTTGGGGAAGTCTGAAGATTTTAGAAAAGATTAATCCAAAAAAAATCCCATGGACTTCTGAAGCTTTCTCCATATGAGTCTCCCTGTCTTTTCTAGCATGATCAGGCATGGAGATAATCATAAATCTAAAGAAGGGAGTATTATTCAGTACATAATTGTAAATCTTTTAATCCCTACCTTTGACTCCTACAGAATGCATTCCTATATACTGCCATCTGGCTTCTTTAAAGCAATATCCCATCAGGTGCCAGGCTGGTATTATCACAGAAAACAAAGAAGTCAATGTGAGCACATAGCCAGCCCACAGGAGGTCATAGAAGTAAGTTTTTAAGAACTATATCAGGTAGTAAAGACTCTTTCATGTAATAATGTAATTAATAATAAGGAAGATGTGGAAAACCAGTTGAAATTTTATACATACATAAACACACTCAGAATTTTAAACATGGATATCTTAGTTATGAAAGAAAATGCTATTTGTCATAAAATGTTTAAGGCATTTTCTGAGGACAGAGAACACTGTACATAACAGAAGTAGGCAATTTTTTTTTTTCTGAGAAGAGCCAGAGGTAAGTATTTTAGCCTTTATGAGCCAAATGATCTACTGAAACTACTCCACTCTGCCTTTGTTCCTGCCGTAGATGTGGATAAGATGGGACTCCGTCCCAATTAAGACTTTATTTACGAAACAGGTGGTGGGTGAGGTTTGGCCTGTGGGTCATGGTTTGCCTACCCTCTGCATGTAAGATGAAGAAATTCTGTATCTCACTTTCTCCTATATTATTAGGTTAATTTTAAAGGAACTAAGATGCTTAAAACCAAACAATATATGTAATCCAACCATCCATTTTCTGAATGATTTCACCAGTGTAAGGAAATTAGAGAATAATGTAGATCATATTTTTTGAATGACTCATTGAAATTTTTGAAAAATATTGAGAACAATGTGAAATCAAGTTCAGGCTCAAGAATGAAACAAAATAAAGTCACAGAAATGGAAATTCAAAGAACTGACTTCTTTTTGATAAAGTGAAAACACACATTTTGTTTTTACTTTCAGTTATAATTTACATTTATCCCTTCAGAAAAAAATTCCATAGCATGTGTATAGATCAGGATAAACAAAGGAGTAAGTAAAGGTGTTTATGAAAATTGAAACAATAAGAATCCTTGGAGGAAAAAGGTAATTCATCTCTTGTGCAGTCATTTCCGGCATCAGAAAATAATAAAGGAAATAGAAATTGAAAGAAAAAGTATGAAGAGCATGCTTCATATGCTTCCTTGAAACTGCTCTGTTTCATAGAATTTTTATTAAGAATTCCCCAAACTCAAGAAATAACTTACTGACAGTCTTAAGGGTTGCTACCGCTGAGAGCTCAGAGAAGAAGCAGGAGGGCATTTTGGATATTGAGGGATAGAACTTGTGACATTCTTACAATAGCAGCGTAGCTCTGAATTGTCTTGTCACTACGAGAGATTTATGAAAATGAATAAATACATTATTTAAAAAAAACCTGTCATGATCAACTCGGGATAAGAAATAGGGGAATTTTCTTTAAATGAAATCATACTTGCAATATGCAAAAAAATTAAACAAGAACCTCCCCTCAGTTGTTTTTTGAGGTCATAAGCAAAATGTCATGTGCTTTCTGTGTTTCTAATTCTCCTTGATTCCTAGATTTTTAGTTATTGCTTCCTTTGGGGTACTTCAAAACAGAGGCATTTTGATGTGGTCATTTTGTGCAGGCCTGTGATAGTTGTTCTTGTGCGATGTGAGGGAGGGTTGAGAAGGATATTGGCTAGGTAGGATTAAAGATACATTTCTTACAATTTGCATAGTCAAAGCAAACCATCAATTGTAAGATGCTTCTTAATGAGCACCGGGGTTACTGTAACAGGGATCCAGAAAGCTGCTATTTCTATAGGATGTTCCTTTGAAGGTAGCTTTTATTTTGGGGACTCTGTTGGGAAGCATACTAGACTCTGTGCTCAAGAAATTTTGGCTGCGTTGACATTTATGCTAACTGAATATCACTTGTAGTATTTATCATTATCTTTGTTTTCTTTTTTAGATTCTGAGAATAAATGCATTTAGAAAGCTGAATTTGGGTATAGACTAAGTTGTAGAGGATCTCACTCAAAGCCTTCTCCTCTTTTTATTTTGGCCAGGACTGCAACCTACCGGCATGGGTGACCTTGAGTCACCATCTTTAACTCAATTTATATCAAGTTTTTAATTTTTTTCCTTACTATTTTTCTGATTAATAAAGTAATATGTGTTCATCGTAGTAAGAGTGAAACTATAGGAAACCGTAAAATGGGGGAAATATCAGATCCAGGAATGCAATTACTAAGAGACAACCCGTTGCATCGTTATTTTTTCTACATAGTGGATATAAAAAAAGTTTGAACATTTGCCTCATAGTTTTGTTTTCTTAACAGCAGATGGTGACATTTCCCTGTGACATTATGTCAGTAAAGCAAATATTATTTTTAATGTGAGTATAATACTCTGATTTAAAATGTATCACAATCCATTATGATTGTATTAATTTGTGGTTATTAAAAATAATACTTACGTGAACGTATCTTTGAATAAATCTCCGTCCAGTTTTCTGACAATTTTGTTAAGGAAAATTTCCTAGGAGGAGAATTAAGATGTCTGACATTTTAAATATTTTAACGGTGCTCAATACATATTGCAGAAAATACGTATAAATTTATACCTTCGGCACCCTTCTGTGAGCCTTGGTGACACCGCATCCTCACTGGTGCTGACATGTAAGGGTCTTAAAACAATTCTTCCTGGTGCCATGATGAATAGGGCAATAGTTTGGGGCCAGTGTAATTTTCCTCCAGGAAATCATATAGGATTGCAGGGTGACTCACAAACGGAATCTATAACAAACCCCAGAGATAGTGAAAAGCCATAAAATCCAAACTTGTGTCAGTGTAGGCAAAAGCAGCTAAGGCCAACAGAATTTGTGCAGGAGGCCCTACTGAGTGACACAGAGGAATGGCAAGACAGGAGGGACCCCATGACAGCAGATGTCCACAGTCGCCAGCAGATCAGGAGTCCAAGAAAGAAAGAACCCTGTTCTGAGTGGGAACGAAGCTCCAACAGGAAGTCATTGGCTGTTAAGAAATGGAGAAAGATTCTCTGTTCCTACTGGTGGTAGATTTCAGAGAGCACGTTCCAAAAGGAGAGGAATGCTCTGGAAGGCAGGGGCTGTGTTCCTTGGCGGCATCTTCCAGGGACAAAGCTGGAGGGGTTCGGAACAGAGGCATACACCACGTCTTAGGAACTCCGAGGGACTTCACATGGGCTTCTTGCCTGGGCTCTCCTCCTGACATGGAGATGGAAATGAATGAACAGGCTCTGTGGCTCATCCTTGGCCAGGATGACGGAGGAGTTAGTAACATATTCTTGACCTTTTCTCTGCCTGGGAGTGACCACTTATGGGGCAGTTTGTGTGCTGTGTGCCCTTATAAATGGCCAGCCCCATGGTACCCCCTTCTATGGGCTCTCTCCCCTTCTCCTGCTTCTTGCCCATTTTCACTTCCTCTTGCTTACCTGGAATCGCACTCTTTAATGGAGTATTCCCTCTGTGTCTAATGATGATGTCATATCTTAAATTGTTTGATTTCCTTTGGGATTTCTCCTCTGACTCATTTGTTATTCAAAAACATATTGCTTGATTTTCAAGCAATTACGAATTCCCTAGTTATCTTTCTTGTTATTGATTTCGCAGCCAGAATTCTGTCAGAGAATAAGCATTGAATAATTTCAGTCCTTTTAATTTTGTAACGACTTGCTTAATGACCCAACATATGGTCAACTTTGGCAGATGTTCCGATAGAACTTGAAAAAAGTGTGAATTTTGCCGTTGTTGGTACAATGCAGCATCCAAGTTAGGTAGATCAAGTGTGTTTTTTTTTTTTTTTTCAGACCTACTCTCTCCTTCCTGAATTTATATTTTATTGTTATTCTATGAGCTTATGAGAGGGATATTTTTAAATCACCCATAATAATGGTGAATTTGCCTATTTTTCTTGTAGTTCTACTCATTTTCTTGATAAAATTTAAAGCTATGGTTTTAGAGGATTATCTTTTGGATTGTGCTATCCCCTGGTGAATGGACCTTTTCATGGATATGAAATGCTCTCCTGTCTTTCTAATACAGTTATCTGGCTTACTGTCTGCTTTTTCCAACATTATATAGTCACCCCAGATTATTTCCTTTAATGTTTGCATAATTTATAGCTTCCCTTCCATTTACTTTCAGCCTGTCTTTGACCGTATGTTACAGTTGTATCTCTTGTAAACAACATGTAGCTGTGTTTTACATTTTTGTTTTTAATTCCACCCGACAATCTCAGTCTGTTTTCATTTAATTTAATTACTGATATAGTTGTGCTTATATCTACCATCCAACTATGGTTTTCTATATGACCCATCTCTTTATGTAGCTTTTTCTTCCTTTTTTGCTTTTGTGTGCGTTAATCAACTTTTTATTATCCCCTTTTCCTCTACTAATTTGTTAATTCATATTATTTTACTCTTATGTGTTACCTTAAATATTATAACATGCATCTTTTATTTATTTATTTTTATTTATTTATTTTTTAAGATTTTATTTATTTATTTGACAGAGAGAGAAATAGCGAGAGCAGGAACACAAGCAGGGGGAATGGGAGAGGGAGAAGCAGGACCCCGCCGAGCAGGGAGCCCGATGCGGGACTCGATCCCAGGACCCTGGGATCATGACCTGAGCCGAAGGCAGATGCTTAACGACTGAGCCACCCAGGCGCCCTAACATGCATCTTTTTAAAGTTGATACTCTGGATATTAGTTGTTATCTAGATATTATGATATTCATCATTTGTATATTATATTCTATCTGGTGATTTTTTTAAGAAGAGATGGTTTCAGGTGATTTAACCCCTTTCAGAGTAATACAAACTTTAAATTATTTTCATGAGGTCATAATATCATTGACCACCTAAGCTTGGTCAAAATTTCACAAGAAGAAAACTATCCATGATTTCATTTATGAATATCAATGCAAAACTCTTCAGGAAATTATCAGGAGAAAGAATCCAGCAACTCGTTCAAGGAGTAATATATCATGATGAAGTAGAGTTCATTCCAGGAATGAAAAATTATGAACTCCATTAAAAAGAATTCATCATATTAATTGATCTAAGGGAAAAATTATATGTTAATCTCTATAGATGTTGAGTGTTCATTTGACAAAATTCAACAGCCATTCTGGATTTTTTTTTTTTTAAGAGACAATAAAGTAAGAGTTAAGCATTTTGTAACCATAACAAACTATTTATGCATTCACACGTACATACACACACCAACTCAGCCCAAAGACAGTATAATAATTAATGGCAAAATGCTAGAGGCACTTCTGTTATTTCTGCCAAAAGACAAAAAAGATAAGGGTGCATAGCTCTCACACCTACTAGTGATGCTTTACCAGAGTTGTTAGTCAACAAAACCAGACAAGAGAAACTGTTATTGTAGATGACTTAATACTTAGAAAACCCAAAAGAATGTAACTGAAAAGATTTCTAACTATGATTCAGTTCTAACGTCTAAAAGAGAGAGAGGAAAAAAAAGACAAATCTGACTCATTAAATCCTTTGGTTTGGCAACAAAACAAAAAAGCGGCTACTCTGGAGAAATTCTAAAGAAGAATGATAAACTGGGAAAAAGTATTTACCTCTGAAATCACCAAGAGTTTTCTTTTCTTTTCTTTTCTTTTTAAGATTTTGTTTATTTAATTTGAAAGAGAGAGACAGAGCACAAACAGAGGGAATCACAGAGGGAGAAGCAGACTCCTTGCTGAGCTGGGAGCCAGACATGAGGGTTTGATCCCAGGACCCCGAGATCATGACCTGAGCCGAAGGCAGACTATTAACTATCTGAGCCACCCAGGCGCCACACCAAGAGTTTTCTAATATATTTTAGAAATCATGGGGTTGGGGAAAAGTAAAAAGCAGTAGAACAATGGCCAAAGATTATGAATAGGTAGTTTGCATAACAAAAAATGCAAACAGTCTTTTCATTCATAAAAATTCAACCTCCTGCAAAATGCTAGCGTTTTTTAAATTTTATTTATGGAATGTGGGAATGTAAGTGTATATTCTCAATTTGCTTGCATTTCTCAGAAAACTGTCAAGGATTCACAGGAGCTAATAAAAATGGTTATTTAAATAAAGAGAAGAGGGTGGAGGGAATACAGGGTGGACAGGGAAAAGAATCAGGGTGTGATTTCTAAATGAATACCTTTTCATATTGTTTTGTTTCTCAACCATGTTAATATATTACCTTTACAGAAAAAATACAATAAAATATAATTTTTTGCAAATTTGTTAAGTGAGAAATTTTATCTCATTTTATCTTGCATTCTTGATTACTGTAGACACTGAATTCCTTAAAGTGTTCATTTGTTGTCTGTATTTTCACTCTTTGTACTTATCTGTTCGAGTTTCTCATATTTAGAGATGTTTTTTCTTACCAAATTTTATAATCTTTTAATATATAAGGAACATTTAAAATTTTTAGTTCCACATTTTAGTCTGTTTATCCTATTATTTTATTCATTATACATTAAATCTATCAATCTTATTTTGTTGAATTTTTTTAAAATTGCCTTAAGCCCATCCAGAAATTAGATGCTAACTTACATACTTTTTTCTAGATGTCTTTTTTTAAAAGCTGGAATTTGTCATATGAAGTGAGAGGAGAATATAATTTTTCTCAACAGCTAACCAATAGCTTCACAGAATCTTTGTTAAATAGTAACCATTCTCTTACCTGCTGATTCAAGATTCTTTCATAGAAAAAAAAAAAGATTCTTTCATAGAGACATCTATCAATACGTCAGTCACTTATTTTCATTTTGTGGTAAATTTTGACATCTACTAAGACTGGTTTTGTTTTTTTAAATTACCTTTCTATTTCAAACTTATTTTCACCAGTGGACTTTTTCACGTGAACTTAAAAATCATAGTGTCAATTTCACTTCCTGATACTTCCAATTTCATTTTTTATGAAGTAATTTGGAAAAAAATTATACCTCTGTAATATACAGTGTTACCATTTAGGGATAAAATATGCTTCTCAAATCATTTTATTGTCCTTTTTGCTTTTCAATCTAGTGTTACTGATTTTTTATATCGTTCTAGTATATTCCTTATCATATTCATTCCTAAGTATTGTATAATTTTGTCAGTAATGTGAATTAGATAATTTCCTCTACATATTGCTAAGATACAGAATGATGAACATGAAAATAAGTGGTTATTTAATTTTTATTTTTCATTTATTTTGTTACAAACTATCTCATAGAACTTGCTATTTTAGTTCATATGATGTCTCAGGTAATTTGCTTAACTTTGTTAGTTAAATAATTATAAAATCAAAAAAATTGTAGAATCTACAAGTAATGGTTTTATGTTTTTTTTTTAAATATTTCTTTTTTTTTTAAAGATTTATTTATTCATTTGAGAGAGCGAGAATGAGAGAGAGAGCGAGTACATGAGAGGGGGGAGGGTCAGAGGGAGAAGCAGACTCCCTGCCTGAGCAGGGAGCCCGATGCGGGACTTGATCCAGGGACTCCAGGATCATGACCTGAGCCGAAGGCAGTCACCCAACCAACTGAGCCACCCAGGCGCCCCTGGTTTTATGTTTTTGAATAGTTATAATTGTATATTTTTACGCCTTGTTTTTATTAATCAGAAATTCCAGGGGCGCCTGGGTGGCTCAGTTGGTTAAGCGTCTGCCTTCAGCTTAGGTCATGATCCCAGTGTCCTGGGATCGCGTTCTGCATCTGGCTCCTTGTTCAGCAAGGAGTCTGCTTCTCCCTCTCCCTCTGTGCTTTCTCTCCCTCTCTTGCTCTCTCTCAGGTAACTAAATAAAATCTTAAAAAAAAAAAAAAAAAGAAGAAATTCCAGGAATTTCTTCCAGATGCCAAAGAATAGCCACCAGAGTATCCATTCTTATTCTTGAATACCATGGGGATACTTAGAGTGATTTGCTAGTAGGTTTGAAGTTGGAATTAGTTTAAGGAAGATTTGATTGTATTAAGAAATTATTATTCTATTCCTATTATTAAGAATTTATTATTATTTTTTTAAAAATGTGTCGTGAATTTTGCCAAAGGTATTTTTATGTCAAGACTGGTGCAGTGTTGAAGAGATTGGACTGACTGCAATTTTTTTTTTTTAAAGATTTTATTTATTTTTTAGAGAGCGAGAGAGAAACAGCATGAGAGGGGCAAGGGTCAGAGGGAGAAGCAGGCTCCCCGCTGAGCAGGGAGCCCGATGCGGGACTCGATCCCAGGACCCTGGGATCATGACCTGAGCTGGAGGCAGACGCTTAACCATCTGAACCACCCAGGCGCCCTGGACTGACTGCAGTTTGAAGCCCGGCTCTACCACTTAGCAGCATTGCATCACAACCACAGCTAGCTGCTTACACTCTGCTCTCAGTTTCATCATTTATGAAATGCAGATAGCAATCATAGCTACCTCATAGGCATTCTATAAATGGCACATGAACTGAAGCCTGTAATGTGTTTGGCATTGCCCTTGGAATATAGTTGGCACTCAGTAAGCGATGCCATCTGTTGAGATGATGGTATGATCTTTCTATGGGATAACTTAAGATGAAAGAATTCGGGCAAAGCGAGTCTGACTGGAATCTTAGATTGCATGGCCCATCTTAGTAAGAGCACACATCCGTCCACCCTGTGTTTGAGCATCTGTGGTTTAATTCTTATCCTTTTTTTCCACTCTCAGTATGCTCTCACCTTAAAAAAAAAAAATGTGTCCTTGCTTTGTCCAGTCAGCAGTATTAAGAAACAAGTTTGTCTTCTACTTTTCAGGGCTCTGTTTATTCAGTTATCAGGAGGAAGGGTAGTGTTGAATCAAATACTAATTTTTCAAACATTTTTTTTTTCTTCTAGTTCTCTTATAGTGGGTGATATTGGGAAAGGTCTTTATTTTTGTCTTGGTATTGTATGCACATAATATTTAGGAAGTTGTCAAAGCACCCTGAGGGTTAACCATGTATACATATATACCGAGGGTTAGTCATGTATGTACGTAAGCATGAACCTCACTTCCATCATCTACTTAAGTAAGCTTACTTAACTCTCTATCTAAATTTTAATTTTCTGATGCAATAGGTTATTTAGATATTCTACGGAAAAAGCTAATCTGAGGTTAACATTTCTTTTTGGGACATTAGGCTTTGTCTACCTCACTGTTACCAGTAAAGCTCACTTTACAGAAATGGATTTGTGCATTAAAAAAGTATACATGATGTATGATTATCTTTTCTCAATATGTATTTTACAATTGTGGTTAAACCACTTTAATTTTATTAATATTCATTGAATGATTGATTCTGTGATAGAGATAATACTTAGTGCCACATATGCTGGAAGGTATATGCATATCCTTGCTGAGAGAGATTTTCTTTAAAATGGAATTCCTTTGGAAAGATGCTGCAGATCCTCTGAGCCTCAGTCTACCCTCCTGGGCCATGCTTTTAAGCCATCTCTGTTCCACTGGGGTCAGCTTCCTTTATGCCACCTCCCCACTGCCTTTCCCGTGCACACTGCTGGCTCTTTCTCAGTCATCTTCTGTGTTCTCTTGTGGGTTTAGGCAGAAATTTCTGACTTCCTTCCAGAGAGGAGGCTTTGTTGTGTTCTCAGTCTTTTTCTCTGCCTACCTAATCCTCACCTTTGTTTTTCTATCACATTTCACTGCCTCTAGAATGGGGCTACCCGTCACATTGGTATCCATTAGGAATTTCAAAGCAGAGAGGCAGGACCAAACCTTCCCCCAAGTGTACTCGCCACTCACTTTCCCAAAGATATCAACCCCTGGAGGGAGAATTGACTGCACACATGTCTTCTTCTACCTGTTTCTCTTAGCCTTCTTACCCTCCTCGCTGAAACATCTACTTGCATCACATCTTTCTGATCCCAAGGGTAACCTGTTGTCTAGTGTTTATACACAGATCGTATTTTTACTCTCTACTGTGGAAGAAGCTCTGTCTAGACCAAGTTACATTTTCAAGGTAGGAGCCTCTGGAAAGCTATGTGGTAGGGATCTTCCAAACAGGAGTAAACACTGGTTTAATTGAGAAGAGCGTAGTATGGTGGTAAAAACATGGATGCAAGCCAGGCTGCCTAATACCTGCTGCCACGTATTAGCTGTGTAACTTTGGGCAAATTATGTAATTTCTCCGTTCCTCAGATTTCTCATCTTTACAATGATGATAATAGCATTACCTTCCTTATAAAGTTGCCATAATAAAAAAGTTAATTAAAAATATATGCATAGCTTGGAACAGTAACTGATAAGTAGTACTTGATTATTTGTTAGCAATTATTCTTTTAATATTATTAATCATAGTAAAAAATTATCCTTCTTTTAGATATTTGAAGGCATGGAACATAAGTAGAATGTGGTAAAGTGATTGACTAACTGGAGGGAAATAAGAAACTTGCTATTGGCAACTAAATGGAAAATTTGGAAATGCACGTGCCTGAGTAAGTAGGACTTTGAAGGTGTCATAGTATGTATGTATGTATGTATTTATTTATTGAAAGTGCCATAGTATTTAGACATACAATAGTAAGCAGTAGGAAGACTTGATAAAATTTGGGTGACAGTAATGTTGTTGTTATAAATGAACCCATACAGAATACAAAGAGTAGAATCAAAGAGTGAGAGAAAGATTGTAGTTAAGACAGTTCAGCCTTAAGGACACACAAGCTCAGATTAAGTTGTTGGAAATAGCAGCAAGGATCCAGGAGGACATAGAGATGTGGCTGACTGGGGTCACAGAGGGGCTCTGGCCAGTGTTGAATTGGAGAGAAATGGAGAGTTGTCAGGAGAGGGTATAGTCTAGGGAGAATTTTTTTTGACCAAAGTAAGCGTATAGAAAGAATTTAATAAAACAATTTGAGTTCTTTAATTCTATCCAAATTAACCAGAATCAATGGCACAATTTAAAGAAGCCTCTTAAGTTAGCCAAAATTAATGAGTCCATTTAGTCCCTCGATTCAAGTAGATTACTACAGAGTGAGTACATTTTCCTAACTGACTTTTATTGATTGTAAATTTAGCCAAGGCATTTTGCATTTTACCACAGATTTCTAAAGAGATTCAATCTTTTCCTATTAAAACCTAGAAATTATTTTGTTTTATTTAGGGTGATGTTTTATTTCAGATAAGCTTTTGAAATCCACAAAGAATATTAAAATGCAGAGTTGAGATTAGAAGGAATAGTTTTAGATAGACTTAATATTACATTCAGTTTCAATTTCTCAATTTTAAGAGAAACATTGAGAAATAGAATTTGACTTAGGAGAGGACAACCAAGAATATAAAATATCTAGGTACTAATTCAAGTGAAAAAATAGCCAACAACGAGCATGGAAAAGTAAGACCTTGGAGGGGCTGGGTGTGGGGGTGGGCTACATGTATATCATTTTTCTTAAATATTTAAAATAGCAGAGGAGGCACCAATTGATTCATTCATCCATTCATCCCATCTATCTATCCATGCATTCATCCATCCGACCTTTGAAAAATACCCTTCTTTATTTTGGTCACCATGCATGTGCTTGAGATACAAAGGTGCATTAGATAAGCCCTACCTGAAGAAAGTCACAGACTAATGGGGAGACTCAGTTTTGTGGACACACTTACTAACTGGGTAAACTAATCAGCCTTTGTTTCCTCCTCTTTAAATCTGGATAGTAAGAATAACTAGCTCATAGGTTATGTTAGGGAAAAAGGAGTTTGTGAAAAGTACTTCAGAGTGCTATGGAAGGTTAGATGATTTCATGTCAGAGTCTGAGGGATATATTGAAAAGGAATTACAAACTCCTATTTTCTAAATCTTGTGATTGAAAAATTTATATATAGTGACCCAGTTATCTGTTGCTATATGACAAAACATCCAAACTTAGTGCCTTAAAGCCACCACACTTTATTATTTCTCATGATCCTGTCTGTTGGCTGGTCAACTTTTCTGCTGGTCTTGTCTGGTCTTATCCAAGGTCTCCTCATTCACATGTCTGGGAACTTGGGACTGGCTCTGCTCTGAGTTTTTCTCTCCACGTAGTTTCTTCATTAGAGGTTTCCCTGGATTTTCTTTCATGGCAGCGGAAGCATTCCAAGATGGAGAAAACACAGTGGCAAGGCCTCCTAGAACCTAGCCTTGGAGATTGCTCATTGTTTCTGTCACATCCTCTCAGTCATAGCAAGTTCTAGGGACAGGGCCAGTCCAGATTAGTGGGAGGAGAAATAGACTCCACCTCTCGATGGGAGGAGTGGTAAAGTGACATTGTATAAGGGCCCAGGGATGACAAGGATTGTTGTGGCCATCTTCATAACAGGGTGGCTTTTCATTTCACATCTGATAAAATGTAACTATTTTTCTATATACAAGGGCTAACAGTTGTATATTTTTTTCTGTACTTCAGTAATCATTACTAGCACATAATAATATGAGGTAAGATATGGTTTAAGTTCTGTACAGCTCATTGTAATTGTTTATAATTAAAGAAAAATTGTAGCTACTTGTAACGAATGTGTTGAATGAAGGATCTGTTTGTATCTATGAGGAAATCTACTAGCTTGAGAGTTTTAAAGTCTTGTTAGTTGATCATTATACTATCTAGAGTGGTTTAGCAATAGGAAGTAAATTCTTAATGGCTGTCACTTTTATTCCTTGATGACAAAAATATAAATATATTTTAATTCAGTTTTTTTTTTTTTCTCTCTCTCTCTCTCTCAGGGTATAACCAAGGCTTAAAGAGCATAGAATAGGGATGGGGAGTGATTTTAGTTTTGTGTTTGTTGTTCTAATCTAGTAGTTTCAATGTCATTTCAATTGGTTAGAGTTTCCTTACTTTCTAAGTGACTTCACAGCAAAATATTTTGTTGCATATATCTTTGTTGTTTTATAGTCTCAGTGACTTTATAATTTATATACTACAGTATCTTGTGGGTAAGTATGACAAAACGGAAACACAAACTTGCCCATTTTACTAAAAACAAGGGTTTTCAAACATTTGGGAGTAGCAAGAATTTTCCATTGAAAAATATTCACAGGATCTAGATTGAACAGTAGATTTCATACATAAGAGCAAACTTCATACATAAAATCAGGGAGGGCTCCTAACCACTTCTAGCTTGGCAATGCCCAATTTAAAAACACACAAAACCAGTAATAACAAAGTAAAAGTATTCCAGTTTATAGACAAGTATATATGTTGAGTATAGCCTTAGTTTTAGGGAATGTCTTCATTTTCTTGAAAACACAACTCAAGTTTCTTATCTTCTAGCTTTTAGATATGTGGCCCCCTCCACTTGGAACTCTCCCATCCTCTTTTCACTTAAGGAATGTCTGCTTGCCCTGGAGGTCCCAGCTTCCATGTTACTTCCTTCAGAAAGTTTTTTTCAGGCTAGACACCTCTCTTGAGTGTTTTCATAGTGTCGTCCTCTAGTAATTCCCACTATTATGTAATAGCTGTGGGTTTGTCTTCCTCACTGAGCAGTGAGCTCAACAAGGACAGGTATGACATTGACCTGGATCACCGCCGTATCTTCACTTCATAGCCAGCACTTAGAGCATTGCAGTGGGCGATTGATATTTGTTGAATGGATTAATTTGGGGTAGACTGATAAAATTTCCTTCTTTACGTATTTTTCATCCAATTACAAATACATTCAGCCCAACTATTCACATTCACATGGTCTCTCGTTGAAGGGTAGCTTTATGTGAACCAGGATATGATTTTATTTGATTGACTTTGTATTTTTTGGCAATTCCCTTAGCACATTGCTCTGGGAATTATGGTCACCCAAATCAAATACCTCAACTTCGCCTTACCTCCTCACCATATTTCCTGTGTTGATGATCTTTCTTTGCTTCCAACAGCTTTCTACAGCTTCCTTGCACTCTTTGGATGGATAATAACCTCCTGGTACCACTGTCCTCAGAGCTCGCCACTATTAGATGGCAGTTCAAAGAACTGCCTCTTATGACACATAAGAGGTAATGTGTTTATTTCTTCTCACAATGTGTTTCCACTCACATTCTGTAATTTGCTGCCTTTCCCTAACTTTTGTCCATTTGCCTAACATACAAAACATCCTGTCATCCTGAAAATAGCCTCATGAATTCACTCTCTTTTCAGTTTTATTATGTGGTTTATCTCTCTCAGAACAAACACTCTGGTTTCTCACTCCATTCCAAATATTCCAGCATAATTAACTATCTGTCCTTCTCTCTCAACACACATTTGTACTTCGGTAACTGCACATTATTTGGAGCAGTTCAACAAGTCAGCAAACTGAACATTAACAAAGCACTTGATCTTTCTGTTTGGGTGCCAAAATTTAAAATGTTTCACTAAAGTTGATACTAGATTTGTGCAGGTTTCCGGTAATTCTTCAGGTGCTCTTTATTGTAGTAGAGAGCCACAACCTAGAGCTCTTGGGACCTTTGCTTACTGATTAGGATGCACATCCTTTTTGTTGTGGTTACTTTATGATCACTTGAAGTGTAGCAAGTATAGGATGCACATACAAATGAACAAGACTGCTTTTCACATGTGCTTTGTAGAATCATCGGATTGTTTTATCGTGCTATCTCGTATAAAATGTTCATTTTAATTTCACAGACCTGTAAATCTGTTCTGTGTATAGGGGAACAAAGGCAGAAGTATTACCCAAACAAGTTTGCAGAGGATCTCAGAAAGGTTGACTTAGAAAATGTGTCAGAAATCTCTGAAGTGTCATAAAATGAAGTATTTAAAGGCACAGTAATTGCGTCTTGAATTCTTACTGCATGTTAAATACTGTACCAGGCACATGATGTGTCTTCTCATTACAACCATTAATGATTTGTCTTTTATGTTTTTCAGAAGCTCTGGAAGTTAAATAAATTTCCTTATATATTAGTTTTCTATGCTTTATAGCAAATCTTTACGAACTTAGTGACTTAAAATTACACCCGTTAACTATATCACAGTTTTGGAGATCAGAAGTCAGACAGGCTCAATTGGATATTCTACTCAGGGTCTCAAGGTAGAAATTAAGGTTTCTGCCAGGCTGGGCTATTATACGGAGGCTCTGGAAAGAATCCATGCCAAACTCATTCAGCTTGTTGGCAGAACTTAGTTCTTTGTGGTTGTAGGAGTGAGGTCCTTATTTTCTTGCTGGCTATCAGGAAGTCATACACCACTCCCAGAGGCCACCAGGATTGCTGCTTACAATGGCTCCCTCAAAGGCATGTGTAGTCCTTCTTATGATCTGAGCCTCCCTGGCTTCTGCTTCTGCTACCACACAGAAAAAAATTCTCTGCTTTTAAAGCCTCGTGTGATTAGCTTAGCGACCTCCTCCCCACCCCCTTCAATAATTTCTCTATTAAGGTCAGCTGTGCCTATATAACATAACACAGCCCCAGGGGCGATCCTTCATCATATACACATTTAGGGTGGGATTTTGGGGGTGGGATGGGGTGTATAATTCTTCTTGCCACGTCCTATTACTCAAAACAGTAATTGACAGATCTAGAGGTCAAGCCGGGGGTTTGGTTGAATGATAGACCTTTGTCCCCGTATCACATTGATCAGAGGGTTGGATGTTATCCGTGGGCATTATGGAGACCACTTACTGCTATATAGTCAGACTGTGTTGGTGCCCCGCGGTGCTATAAAAGGTACCACCTCACGGCGTTCCAACACGAGCTTTCCATGCACACCGGTCCCGTAAAATAGGAGATCCAGCTGGTCAAGAATCACGTACATTAGGTTTTGTTATGCTGTCCATATTTCTGTGATTTGCACTAATGTTGGTTTAGTCTGCCCTGTTTGATTTCAAGCTTTGGTTTCTCCTTTGTACCCTGTCTCCCCCCTGCTTATCTTATAAACACACTTTAAAGAGTTGGTTAACCAAGAGTCATGCTCATTTCCATATCTTCCGGAAGTTTGAGTGCATAGTTTTTCTTTTTATTTATATGCTTTTAAGAAGCAATTGAGTTGAGTGACTATAATTCCTATAGCAGTGTGCTAAAGATCGCTGCAAACTGCCGAAGACATAAAGTCAATTAAGAAAAATCCCATTCTCAAATAAAGCTACCATTGACTGGAGACCACATGGATTTTTATGAAGCAGAATATTTGAAGTGGTGCACACTACGAAAAAGGAAAACAGATAAGTTTTCCTTTTAAATAATATAAACATAAACAATTTTAAATAACATAAACAATTATATGGCATATATTTCTTAGGCTGTTGAGGACAACTTTTTTTCAGAGAATCATTGATTTCTTTATTGGCAGCTTTGAATCTTCTTTTTTTCCCCCTCATTAAGACGATAATAGGCATCTGCTTTTTTCCCCATGATTTAACCAGGTCAAACAGCCTCTTAGACTATAACCTGCTCAATTGTATTGGGAACAGTGTAGTTTGTGTGTGAAACAAAGTCCAGTCCTGGTTTTTCTCAATAACTACATATAAGTCACTAGACATCTCTGAACTTTATAGTCCCCAACTATTAAATGAGCAGTTTTCTAAGTTTCTATTATTTTAAACACCTATGACGTATTTTGGTCAGTTTCTGAGTTGCTGGAGTTTTTTTTTTTTTTTGTGGTTGTTTGTTTGACTGCTTAGAAATTTGTTTGCTGGATCTCATAAAGACACATGAAAAAATTTTATAGTTGAACCTGCGTGAATATTAGAGTAAAATTCATTGGAATGCGTATGGAGCTTGTCATACTTAAGTTATAGGATTTGTTTTCTTTCTTCACACAAGAAAACTTTCTTGGGGTCCAACTTTTATGCACACTTTGCTCTTCTCAAATAAGTGTCCCATTTTTTTCTTATTTCTCTTTATTTTACCAGAAATATCTTTTACTTGGCATGCTATTGGCCACAAAATATGCATAATTGTTCTTTAATGAGAAATTCCTGTTTCTGCTCTCGAGGATAAAGTACTGAATATTAAAACACAGACATCATTAATGGCAGACGATGGCCAGAGTTGTTATGTGTTGTCTTAGCAAAGTTGATTTTGCCTTTCTTTGTGAAATATGTGGTATGAAGGTCTAGTATTGCCATTCTTATGGGTTCTCCACCAAGTTGATGGCCCAGTTGTGACAAGTCAAAGCATCCAGCTGATGTTTTAAAGTGTTGAAGAAAATTAAATGAACAGTTAAATTAGAAATGGGGTCTGAGCTATATAACTTCTCTCCCTGGAAGGGAGGATATTTTGGGCAACATGCACATAGGGAATGATTTTTCTGGTAATAAAGTTTGGAAAATGGCAACCAAAACAGAACAAATGATTCATGTGTCATTTAGAGTGTAGAGAACAAAAAGAGTTTTCACTGTGTAAGAACCTACACTACTATATGTTTGCAGCGATACCTCAGTGTAAGGGAAAACAGCTGTTTGTCTGTTTTTCTTTTGGTTTTATTTTCTTTTTACACTGCCATTCCGTCAATACGTGGCTTCATAAAGCTGTAGGATTCTGATAGGAAAACTACCGAGTCCATGTGCTTTGGAAGCCAATGTGTTGATTTTCTATCTGGATAGCAATATTTTATTATAGCTGGAGGGAGAGTGTGACTCTGAGTGTTCAAGACAGGAAGCCTAATGCCACCAATACCATGTCCAGAAGTGAGCTATCTCCTGTGTTTTATGTGCTTCGTTCCACTGAATAAATATTGTATTACCATTTTTATTTTTTTGTTGTTCTTTGAATATCAGAGACTTGTCAGTTGGTTCTGTTTCTGTCGAACACTTGATGGAAAGTTTTGTTGTAAAGCTTCCTTTATGGAGATGGCTTTATGTCTTGGCTATAAAGGAAAGTCTTATAAAATGTGATCGGAAATTATCTTTATAAGTTGCTGCCCTGTGTGCCATTAAAAACTCAGAACCTGAGTGTTAGTTTTAACTCAGAGCTGTGTTTGCCCAGTGTATTTGGATGTATCCTTCATATGACCACTTTCTTCCATACAGAACTCCTCTCCCACCAGCCTTCCTTCAGGGGCTCCATAGTCTTGTTGGACCCATCCATGCTGTACATTAGACCCAAGCTTTCTGGGTGTCTTCCTTGGATATTTACACTGTCAAAGACCAAATATCATTTATGTTCAGTAATTCACCTCTTTTGTTACCCTAGGCATAGCTCCCAAGAACTGCCTCAAACCAGGGAATCCTCAGTGAGTATTAATTGAACATTTTGGGGAGATTTCTTAACTGAAATGAGCATCCTTTAATGCAAATTCTTCTATATTAAAACTTTTTCTCCACTTACATTTTGTGGCCATGTCAGCCTGTCTTTGTATTCGTATGGGCTGACATCTATGATATTCAGCTCAGCCAGTACAGACCTAAATTCTGCGACTTATTAGCCGTCCTGTGTTGCCTTCCTTAAGCGGAGCCTGAGAGACTGCCTGTTTGCCCTTCTTGTGTATTTTTCTTCTTTCCCCAAAACAGCTTTTGATTTTTGCTCTGAACTCTTACATGAGATGCACCGTGAACATGGTTTCTTTCCTTCTCTTTTTTTCGTATGAGTTGGCATGTTTAATTAACCGAAGTTAAAAAGGAAGAGAAGACATTTTTTTTTCAAAGGGAATAAAAGTCATAGTAATCTTTTGCTTTTCCTGGAAACAGGTTGCTCAGCAGCCAAAGGGAGTCTAAACTATACAGATATTTCCTGACATTTTCCCTTAAAAATAAATAAATAAAAGGGTACATGGCAGGCCAGGCAGGCGGTTTCATTGTGCTTTAATGGCCCATGGTAGCCCAGATGTTGAAATGCCCTAAGTGGGAAAAGAATTTTCTGTCATCTTCTTTTCTGCTAATGGTGTTTATTTTATGTAAATATTCAGTTCTAGCATGATAATGGGTGCCCAAGGGAATCAAAGTGAAATAACAGGATTCTTAACATATTTCTCATTCCCATATAATTTATGTTTCAGCTATTTCTACCGGAAAGTGAGAAAACATTTTTTTTTCCTAAGGCAATCACTCCGCATGGTCTTTTTATCCTATTGTAGAGCCTTCTTTTTTTTCAGATAATAACCCACAGAATCTCTTTGGGTGCTCGAGTTAAGTCATTAATTGGCTTGATAAGGGGTTATTAGTACAGAAAGCCTATTATCTCCATTTGTTGTATGTAACTCTCAGACTTTAAGTGACCCATTTTGTTGTTCCTGAGGCCAAGAGTCATTATTTTCTTTTGGCACCATACAGACTGTGGATTTCAATTTAATTCACAGACTTAGAGCTCATGTCGAAGTAGTTTCTGCTGAGAAGTGATTTTTCTAGACAATTGTTCAAAATTTTTCATGAAGAGTCAACATTAGATACATTGAATGCATGTACTCTACTATAGAGATTATTAATGCAAGACTTTGTTCTTTTAGTGTACCTTTTCTCCTTCAAAAATAGTTTTCTCTGAACTGTGGAGTTTTTTTCTGGGTGTTTGTTCAGAGTTAGCAGCAAAGGCAAGTTTAACTATTAGCTTCCCATATAAATTATTAATACATTAATATCCAGCTTTGTTCACCCTCTCCTTAAATTAAGATCCATATTTGTTGAAAGAAAATGTGAACTCTAGGAAAACTTTACTTACTGGTGATTAACTCTGGATTTTCTTTACTGAGTCTAACCTTGGAAAATATTGATAATTGAATTCCACAAATAAAATTAATTTTATCAAGTTACAGACTTTTCCCCCATAAACGTCTGTAACTGAACCAAACGAGAGTTCGTCCACTCAGTGCACAGCAAGCCAATAAAAACGGACACTGAGCTCTTGCAGTGAACAAAGATAGACTATTTTATTGGAGTGGCACCATCCAGGAAAATGGGGTGCTAATGCTCAAAAATCCCAAATTCTCTGATGCCTTGTAAGTGAGGGTTTTTAAGGGCAAAATTTGGGGCAGGGGTCTCCTGAGAAGGTGGACACTGCTGATCGGAGGCCCTGAGGGTCATGTTAGCAGATGCTACTTACTAACTTCTGGTGCCGGCTCCATCTGGTCCTTTGGAGGTCTGTTTCATCTCAAGAGACTTGGAATCTGAAAAATATCTTTGTCTGTATGTGAGAGATTTCATTAGTGCTGATTAACTCCTTGTCCTATGGGTTACTTTGGATGATGAGTAAGTATTCCTATCCCTTGAGCCTATGTGTTCCTTGGTTGGTCTGGCCATGCCATGGGGGTTGATATGACCTCTAGTTGTTCATTCTTTCATCTGAACCGACAAGATGGATGCCAGCTCCCTAGGTAGAGTCCTACAGGGGGCTATACCCCAATCATACTGTGAGTGGATTTGTAGAGAGACTGAATAATGACGAGTTTTAGTAGCCAGGTCAAAATACAGAAAGAGTATGAACACTTGATAAAGCAAATAAAAAAAAAAAAATACACTTAAGGAAGCAACAGTAACAAAGAGGACCACGGTCCAGAAGAGAGCTCCTAATAGGCATATGTGCTAAGGAGCTGGAAAATTTCATATGGGATATGAACTAATTATGACCCAACCTTGTACTTATCCAGCTAATAATTAACACATGGGCTCAGTATTAAATCAATTACAAATTCTCACTCTTGAAAAATCAAGTCTTTCCTTTCCTGTAAAAAGAATGACTGTTGATTACCAGGAATCACAAACTTATTTATTAAAGTAGAAGGACTATTTATCAGATTAGGGCAATAGTTTTTTTTTTTTTTAATAGATGAATAACTGGTCTGAGTGTTTATACAAGCAGATGTTAAAAAATGATATGTGACTTTTTTCTCTTCAGTTTTGCATTTAATTAATAATTACTGTCAAGGACAACTGTTAGGTAACATCACTGTCTCAGAATCTAGAAAATCAAATCAGATTCCTCAGCTTCACTTTCTAGGTCACATGTAATCCTACTCCAGCCTGACTATTCAAATGTATTTTGATGGTGAAAAACTTTCCTCTACCTTTCAAGATTCTTGTGGCTGGTCTAAGAATTAAATTGACATGAGACAGATTAACAGGAGAAAATCAAATTGAACTATGTATGTAGGGGGGCTCCATAAGAATATGAGGCCCACGGCAGTCAGGCAACTGAGGAGTATATGCCATCCAGAGCTAAGGAGAACAGGTTAGGGGTTTGGGACTTCAAAGGGAGGGAAGACAATTCACAGGAAGATGAAAAAGAGTAAATATTTTTTTTGGGGGGGGGGAATTACTGAACAGGTAGGGAGTACCTTTTATTTATTTATTTATTTATTTATTTATTTGTTTATTTATTTATTTTCTTCAAATTTTTATTTAGATTCTAGTTAACATACAGTGTAATAATGGTTTCAGGAGTAGAATTTAGTGATTCATCACTTACATATAATACCCAGTGCTCAATCATAACAAGTGCCCTTTCAGTAAACAAATATTGGCTGGGCCATGCAGAAGCACTGATTTTACTAAGTTCCTCCCTGTCTACCACCCCTAGTTCATATTATACTGTTGTTATCCATGCTGATATCTTCCTTTCCAGGGTAGGTACTCTTAATTCTTTTCGGCAGTTAGGGGTAAGGCCAAAGTTTTTCCCCGAACCTTCTGTTTCTTTTTTTTTTTCCCCAAAGATTTTATTTATTTATTTGAGAGAGAGAATGAGATAGAGAGAGCATGAGAGGGGGGAGGGTCAGAGAGAGAAGCAGACTCCCTGCCGAGCAGGGAACCCAATGCGGGACTCGATTCTGGGACTCCAGGATCATGACCCGAGCCGAAGGCAGTTGCTTAACCAACTGAGCTACCCAGGCGCCCCTGAACATTCTGTTTCTTAAAAATAATCAACTTAAAATAATCCAGTGCCAAAGAGACACATTTTGGGGTGACAAATTTTGCTTCCCTACAATTTCCTCTGACCCCCTTTAATACTTTATATTCAGTGGAAGCTCTTGGGTTTTCTCCTAATCAGATGGTATTACTTATGCTGCGTCTATCTTAGCTGGAATATCCTCCTTCCTATTCAAATTTTGTTCACTTTTTTTTTAAGTTTGTATTTAAATTCCAGTTAGTTAACATACAGTGTAATATTAGTTTCAGGTGTACAGTATAGTCATTCAACACTGCCATACAACACCCTGTGCTTATCACAACTTACTCTTCAATACCAACCGCAATGGCCACCCCATCCAAAAGCCTTCTCCACTAGCAGTAGCATTTAGTCATTCCTTATTATTCATTTATTCATGTACTCACAATCACCTTACAGATATTTATTGAGTATTGTCTAGGTTACAGGTGCTGTCCTGTCCTAAATGTGAATTTTTATTGCACATATAGTCCTATCTAAGTGGTTATGCTGAGTTTGTACTTGAATGTTTATTTTACCTCCACTGTAAAACTGAGACCACAATGTTAATGACTGTGTCTTCTTTTTTTTTTTTTAAGATTTTTTTTTTTTTTTGAGAGAGTGAGAAAAAGATAGCATGAGCCGGGGGGGGGGAGGGACAGAAGGAGAGGGAAAAGCAAATTTCCTGCTGAGCAGAGAGCCTGACATGGGGCTCGATCCCAGGACCCTGAAATCATGATCTGAGCCGAAGGCAGCCACCTAACCGACTGAGCCATCCAGGCCCATGCGCCTCCCTCCCACCCCGTTTTTGTTTTGTTTTGTTTTGTTTTGTTTTGTTTTGTTTTGTTTTGTTTTTAAGAGAAATCATGAAATAGTGTAAGACATAACCAGGCAGAGAGTGATGAGTCTGGTTCTGTGTCTTCAGTTGGCTGCAGCTTAGTTCTTGGATAACTCAAATCAGTAGACATTTACTAAACTTCTACCATATTTATTGCAATATTGAGCACTATAGGAGATACACAGATAAGTGTACTGTATGCATGTATTATGGGCATGTATAAGAAAAAAATCATTTCATGAAGCCAACAGTCTAGAAGAAAGATCTTTAACCTGGGATCCTGAGGCCTCTAGAGGACTGAATGTTTAATCTTAAGATGATTTTATTTAAATTTTTGGATATGTGCTTCTGTGCATTTTTCTGAGGAAAGAGTCTATAGCTTTTAGATGCTAAAGGTGTCATTGATCATTAAAAAAAAAGAGCTAAAAAGCTCATGACCTCACTATGTATAAAACAAGTACCCAATCAAAGAACAAGAGCCACCAAACAAAGCCTATGCGGAGTTTATAAAAAGGTAAAATGGTCTGTGACTGTGGTCATTTAGGGAAAGGCTTCCTGAAAGAGGTGACTCTTGAAACATATGCCACATATCTTTTTGGCCTCAGCTTCCTCATTACAAAAGAGGGTAGATTCTAGGATCTCTGCTATTCTTTCCAGATATGAAATTTTTTTTCTCAATGTGATCACCAAATACCTATCAAAATGCCAGTCACTTCATAGGTACTCAGAAAACATCTGTTAATTAGTCTTGAAATGAAACTTTAAAAATGTGTTATCCCAAATATATCCACTATCTTGAGTTGAAATTTTAAAATATTGTAACATTAGCTCCCCAACGTTACATGAATAAAAGGAAGACTTAGCTTATGTTTATACACCATTGCTCACACTCTTTCACTCGGCAGATGAGAATGTTTAATTCATTATTTCTCCTTTATTTATTTGTGGCACTTCTTAATGCCTTTGATTTTATTATGTTTTCTGTTGCAGCATTTTGGGTCTCCTTATTAGTCAGTATGGTTTGTGGGGGATAGGAGCTTTATAGTATCTGCCTGATATTACCCAGCACCTAGCACATTCCCTTAATCAAAAAAGGGACTTAGTAAGTATTGAATGATAATTGAAAGGCTGCATATCAAAGTGCATCAAAAGAATCTATAAATTGCTTATTTCAGTATAGCATAGAGTTGAAAGAACATGAGCTCAGGAGTGAGATGCGTTCAAATCTTGACACTGTCTTGTCCTCCGTGAGTCACTTTTGGCAAGTTCCTTGAAGTCTTTGTCCTCAACTTTCTCATCGAATGAAAGCATCTACCTCATACATTTACCTGATTAAATCAATTGAGTGCTTGGAAGAAGTGTCTAGCACATTATAAATAAGAGCGAATCCAGGTTTGTAGGGCCTCAAGCATTTACAGGGTCCGGGCCCTCTTTAATAAAAAGAGTACTAAATTATGAACACAAAATTAGTCAACCAGCACATTTTGGGGTATTTATTTAGAATGGGAAGAGCAATCACAAATTACAAATACTAAAAGAACTGAAAAATACCACAAACATCACAAAATGTTATCATTATCAGTAAAAAAACTTCCTAACTCACCTTTATATACTTTATTTCCTACAAATCTTTGTCTGTGTAGACTCAGATGTCCTCTTTTAGATGATGATGATGATGATTTTAAATATTTTTTATAGAGTAAATAGAGAGAAAATTTATTTTTTTTCTATAGCAAAGTGAGTTGGAATTTGTTTGTTATTATTGATGGCTTAGGAAGTATTCATTTACCTTGATAACACATTACTGGAAATACTGCATTTCTGATTACCCCACAGCTGCCTGCTCAGGCAGTCCTCCTTGTTTGGAGGGAAGCCTCGGAGAAATCCAGCTTTTGGGTTTCACTTGACCTGATCTGGACAGGCCAGTGCCTCCACAGCTTGGCCAGGTCCTTACTGCTTCCTCTTGACTCCCTGTCCCTACCCTGTGGGCAGGTCTTGCTGTGAGAGATGCGGGGAGGGAATGTTAAGTGGCTGAGGACTTGGGACATGGTGGCCCTGATGCATTGTATTCACATCCTTAGACTCACAGATGAGGTTCAGATTCCTCATGAGGTCTGCTGGGGTTAAATTGTCATTGGAGTCCAAATAGATCGAAGGAAGTGTTGGCAGCCTGCCCACAGTTAGTACCTGTTTGCAAACCCAGTATGACCTCTAGAAGGTAGAAGGTGACCAAAGGCTGGGGCCACCCATTCTTGATGCCCCCGTCGACAGGGCTAGGACTGTTGCTTCCTCACCATTGGCAATGCAAGACCGAGGGGTTAGAGCACCACTGATTTTATGGTAAATCTGCCTGTCCTTCTAAGTGCTCAGTAACTTAGCACTTAACCATTATTATTTTACTCTTTCATTCCCAAATAATTTTCAGTAAATCCCTAGGAATTTTGTAGTGAATGTCTTTTTCGATCTTACATTATTTCTTTAATTTTCAGAAATAATTCTCTTTCTCTATTTTATCCCATATAGGGTAGGATTTCAGATGACCTAACTTTTACTAAAAATAGGAGGTATGTTCTGTGCTCATCTCCATTTTCCTGACTTGAAATGGGTTGTGCCAGAGAAGATTTATGTTTAATACTTCATGATCATAGTAAGATCAAATGATACTGAGATAAAAATGCTGCACTTCCTTCATTCATAAATGTCACTTGTAATGGATGCCATGCTGTGACCATATTCTTCTTAAGGGATGAGAGTTGGTTACCACAGCTGCCAGGAGTGCCGCTTGCTAGAGTCTCAGAGGACAGTCATCTCTGGGAAAAACTCTCCTTATCCAAGGTCACACCCACGCTCCAGAGGCAGCCTGTGTCCCGTGTTTTGGGAGGAGGGGAGTGTTTTAAGGGCTTTTCCCAACTTGGTACAGCTCCCGAGAGCCATCCCAGCTTTCGAGCTCCTCAAAGCCGAGTTGGTGATGGCACAGTGGCCTTACTTCTCCCTCTGCCCAGTGAGCTTTCTTACCCCTCCCTCACAGATACTGATCCTAAAGACATTTCTCAGTATACCTCCTGCCCATAAATCTGTCAGTCTCCTTCCCAGAGAACCTGCGGTGAAACACCATCAGTTTTTTAAGAAGCACAATCTTTTTAATAACAGCTTTTCCGAGGATGAGGATAGAGATCATTTATAAGACGTGAACCCTATTTCAGAAACATTCACACTGAAAAAATGTGCTTCTTACATTCAAGGAGATGCGCCATCAGAGTCCATGAGAGTGCTGTAATTGCTTGCTGTATGATCACGTTAGCTGTTACCAATAACCTGAAGCAATTAGAATCCTTTCACTGAAGCCATTATCTGAAGAAAGGTTAAAGATGGCTGTTCTCTCTTTTCTCACTGCAGTTTTCTCTTTCCATGCTCTCTGAGCTTGATCTCCTCTGAACTCATGGTTTAAGCCAATGCATTCTATCTCTAGCCCTGCCATCTCTGAAGCTTTAATTTGCATATTCATCTGTCTGCCTGGACATTTTCTTTGGTATCCCAGCCAGCCTTCCAAACTTAGCATTGGCAACACTGAGTGAATCATCTTCCCCTCCTACGAGCCCTGCCTGTGTCCAATCTCAATTAGTGACCTAACGACCCAGACATCAAAGCACACAACCTGTTAGGCGTCCTAGACTCTTCCTCCTCCCTCACGCAGCATTCCCAGACTGCCAACAAGCCCTGCCCATTTTGCTGGGCAGTATTACTCCAGATAACTATGATAATATTGTGGCTACTTTTCAATTCCTATTACTTCTTCCTCAGGTTAGTTCCTTATGTTGACGACTGTAATAATAATTTACCTATTTTCCTACCTTCAGTCTCGCTTCCTTCACATACACCCTCTGCACAGTGGTCAAGGTGATCTGTAGCCAGTGCAGATTTAATCATGCCGTGGCACTCATGAACACAGTGAACAGCACATTCTCCTGTCAGGCAGGGCTTCCCATGACTTAGCCCATTCATCCTTCACTCTACCACTACCACTCCCTTTCTCTAACTCGTGCTAGGAAAATTGCAGTGTTGGGGTTTCCCTGCATCCTTCCTATTGTTTCATGCCTCTCTGCCTTTGCCCACTATTTTCCCTCTGCCTGGAAAGTTCTTTTCTCCTTCCCTGGATTGGCTAATTTTATTCATCCTCTCAGGTAGTCTTTTTTTGTCGTATCCTCGAGGATGTTTTCTCTCAGCGTAAAAAGCTGGACCCCCAAACTGTCTTAGCATTTTTAATATTATAATGAAAGTATGTGTGGGTTTCTATAATTTCCTGAAGAAACGGGGGCTATGGTTATTCCCCTTTGTAGCCCCTAATGCCTCGCACACAGGGCATACCCAGTAATGCTGTGCAGAACTGAACAGTGAAGACCAATAGGCCTCTGGTTCCCTTTGCCTTCACTGATTCATTGCTTATTTGGTATATTATCAATATTCCCATAATTCTTTCTGGGACATCTGTGCTGAAATCCAGCTCTCCTCCACACATCTTAATAAAATTGAATATCTAATAATCATGAAACTTAATCTTTTCAAAATTGAGCTCCTGACTTTTTTTCTCAGACCTGTTCCTTTCAGAGCCTCCTTTGTTTTAATTTTTTTTTTTTTAAGATTTTATTTATTTGTGAGAGAGACAATGAGAGACAGAGAGCATGAGAGTCAGAGGGAGAAGCAGACTCCCCACTGAGCAGGGAGCCTGATGCGGGACTCGATCCCGGGACTCCAGGATCATGACCCGAGCCAAAGGCAGTCGCTTAACCAACTGAGCCACCCAGGCGCCCAGAGCCTCCTTTGTTTTAAACAATGGCAACCCTGCTCTTCCCCTTTCAGGCCAGAGCCTTCAGAGTCATCCTTGACACTTCTCTTTCTTTTGTACCTAACATCAGTTCATCGGGATATACACCTCTCTCCATCGCTGTTACCAGTACCCTGGATTATTGTAGCAACCCCCCAGCTTGTCTCCCTGTGCCCATGCAGAGTCTTCCTCAATGCTGCAACCACTGTGTGGCTTTTGAAGTCTAAGACAATCCCATCTTCCCTGTGCTCAACATGCTTCAAACAAGTTTTCCAGTTAAACCCAAGTCCTTACCTGATGGCATACTTGCCCGCCACTGTCCCTTACTTAACCCCCCTGTCCCCTTACCTCCTGGACATCTGTCTGAATGAGCCTCCTTGCTCTTCTTGGCACACTTCTCCCACAGCGTCTTTATATTTCTTCCTCTTTTTTTTTTGGTCTTTGTGTTTCTTGTTGCCTCTGCCAGGAAAACCATTTCCTCAGATACTGTTTGCTGACTCAAGGTTTCTACTTTAAATATAATGTCACCGTTTTAGTGAGGTCTTTCTTGCCATCCTGTGTAAAATTTCACTTTCTCCACGGTAACTGAGGACACTGTCAGTGATACTTTAGAATTACTCATTTTTACCTTTTTATTTTTCAGTGCTGTGTCCTTAGAAGAAGAGTTAAAACACAGAAAAACACAAAGATTTTAAAACATTTTTGAGAAATTTAAGTACAAAAATGAGTAAGGCTATAGTCCGTGGTAGGCAAGGAAGTTGGTTCTTAAAAAAAAAAAAAGGCAGTGATACCTAGCATTTGCCAATTTCGGTTGTGTAAATTCCCATGCTGTATACCTAAACTGAGTGTATTTTATTAAGGCTGAAATTATACCTCAATAAAGCTGATTTTTAAAGTGTGGAGAATGTCAGAGAGCAAGAAATTATTAGCCTTAATAAAATACATTGGAGGTTGTGTCTCAAGAAGTTATAATGGCATATTTTTTCCAGCAGTACTTTGTAGCTTGTAATTTGAATTTAGCAATATCAAAGTAGCAGGAAGATGAAATGCGGAGGGAACTTAGGGTGCCAGTTAGGGTAGTTTTTACAGTGACTAACTGCTACACCTGCTGGATGGGGACGCAAGGGCAGCTAAGAGATTGATGGTTGTGAGAAGAGGAACAATGTAATTGCAAATAAATGAAAAACCAAATCCAACAAACATAGAATATGCGCTTATTATATTAAGCTAGTATGCTTTTATGTGTTGGAGGTACAGTAATGGACAAGACAAACAGCGTTTCCAATCACAAGGATCTCACATTTTTGCAAAATGAATGAATGAAGCAGATAAAAGACCTTGTACTTTAGAAGAACAGTGCCTTTATTTAAGCCCAAATATAAATGTTACTTGTTTTATGCTTCATATTATTATATCCCACATCTTTTTCTATTATTTTGGACATTTTTATTTTCCCCAAATGCATTTTCACATTTTCACTATTATTTCACATTCTGTGGATCTTACACTTTCGAAAGTCTGGTATGAAAAAATATTTTTTGCTCTCTTTCTTAAATACTAATATCTTTCTAGGTTCAAATTCATTTTCCCTTAAACTTTGAAGATTAGTTCTGTTGTCTTCTAAGTACCACATGATCGGATTCATTCTGATATTTGTTTTTAAGTAACTTGGTTGTACTCCACGAATACTATTAGCATGGTGTTCTTTATCCCGGAATTAGAGAATTTAGGTTAAAAAATACCACGTTTTTCATCAGTACTTTTTATGCCTCTTCAAAGTGAAAGCTGGTGTCTTTTTCCAACTCTATAGCATTGTTAAAAAATCATTTTGTAATTATTTCCTCCTCTCCATTCTCTTTGCTCTTTCTGGAGTTCCATTTCAATCCTATGTTGGAATTTCTAGCACTGTCTCATAATTTCCAACTTTTTGTCCTTTTGTGCTCTGATTTGGGAGAATTTCTTCACCTTTCCCAAGTGTTCTGAATGCAGTACTTTTGGAAACTGGGCTAGAGGAGCAGATTTCGTTAACTATTCCTAGACACTAGGTTCAATATTAGAGCTGTGCTATTCTGGGCAAGCTGTCCATTGTACCTGCCCTAGAGAATTATACTAGCTAGCATTTTTCAGAAACACTTAGGCAACACATTTTTCAAGAACCTTTGCACCAAATGATTAAAAAAAGCACATGAATATATTGCTACATGGAACTATGATCAGAGTATATGTGCCCTCCAGCTACATGTATACATCATTGTCTTTCTTAGATGATAAACTACCTGAAGTGTTTCTCTATTTTTTATAATACCATCGATTTAATTAATGCTTTTTGAGCAGTCATCATAAGTATCCAAATTTTATTATTGCCTTGGTCTTTGGTAGTATAGACATTTTTAAAAAAGATTTATTTATTTGAGAGAGAGAGAGAGGACACACACTCATATGCACGCGAGTGGGGGAGAAACAGAGGGAGAGAGAGAATCTTAAGCAGGCTCCAGGCCCAGCATGGAGCCCGATGTGGGCCTTGACCTAATGACCCTGAGCCAAATCATGACCTGAGCCAAAATCCAGAGTTGGATGCTTAACCCACTGAGCCACCAGGGAACCACGCTGGTAGCATAGACATTTAAATGGTTATGACTTGCTTTAGAAACATTTCAATATAATCAAGCAATTTGTCTTAACTATTCGCCAAAACTAAATACTGTTTTTATTTAAAAATATATATATATATTAAAAATACATACTTTGTAAACCTTATGTGAAATAGTATTTTTAAAAGAAGAAACATCTTACTTAATCATTTATTTTTGTTGTTTTGATAAATTGGGAGATTTATAGGCCTTGTTAACAAGTTGTGTGGCCTTATGAAAGAATTGAATACCAACTTTAGATCTTATATGAATTAATTTTTAAAAGTCAAAGTAGTACCCATGGTAACATAGTCTGTATTGGGGTTTTTTTTTAGCTTTAATACTGAGCACAGATTGTGTTTAATGCAATTTTGTATTTGAAAATTTCATAATATTAGTGTCAATTGAAAACAGCTTAAAAGCGATTACTGAAAAAAATGCTGGTACCCTTAATAACAGGACAATTTGAGACATTTAAACGTATCACTTTCTCAACTCTTTTCCAATTGGGACTGACTAAGAGATTCCCCCAGGAGTCAGAGGTCTGTGAACTATAGCCCGTGGGTCAAATTCCGACTGTCTGCTCCGAATGCATTCATTCATGCATTGTCTATGGCTGTTTCCCACTCTCATACGAGGGTTGAGTAGTTGTGACTGGGAATGCAAGACAGAGGCTGACAGTCTTACCCTCGGCCCTGTAGAGACTATGTTTGCAGTCCCTGCTTCGTACACCCACGACTCTTTTGTCCACTCGTACCCACCCCAGCTTTCACACTGTTAGCCAATGACACTCTTTCCTCTGAGTACACACTGCACTTGTTTGCATATGTCCTTGCTTGGGCTCTTTCCTCCACCTTGAATGTTGTCTCTCTCTCTTCCCTTACATCTAACATCTATTTATGCTTTATGAGATGATTCCAGGAACACTTCCTCCATGAAGTTTTGTAATAAAAACAGAAAATTAGGTTTCCTGGATGTATCTCTAATATACTCCTTTACATAGACTCGAAAGTCCCTTGCCTGTCTCTTACTTGTGCTTGTTGACATACACGACCCCGATTAAATACAGTTCTCCACCTCTGCCGGGCCTGCCTCTTCCTCACAGTTTAATGTGGCTGGAGAAAACACACGTGCCGACTAATCTTCCTTTCTGACCATTCACGACCATGGACTTCCAATGGGCATGGGTCCCATGCTGTACTTACATTTGTCATTCTCCTACTTACCTCAATGGCTATTTCATACATTTTCCTCTGTCCTCAACCCCTAATGCTCCCTCCCTGCCCTCACTCTCTGCCGATGACTTTTTGTCCTAATTCACTGAGAAAACCGAAGCAACAGTTGAGCACATACACCACGACAGCTCTCTACCACCCAGACATTGCACCTACCCTGACCCATAGCCTTCCTTCCATGACAATGGATGACCCAGCCACCAGCCCACTTGTGCATGAAATCCCATTCTCCTCCTCACTTGCCTATTCAAGAACCTCACTCTGGCAATGGTCCCTTCTCCTTCTAACATCCTCAAGGTTTTCCTCAGCATATAGACATGCTGTTATTTCCCCCCACCTTCTATTACCTTTTACCGCCCTTTTTCTCCCTTTTGGAGCAGTATTCTGCAAAATGTTGCCTGCACGAACATTTTATAAATCCTTTCCTCCCACTTTCTCCTCAACCCATTTCGGGCAGGCTTCTGTCTCCATCACTCCCTTGAAAATGCTCTTGTCAGAGTCCCCCAGGACCCCCATGTTGCTAAACCCCCTTCAGGGCTCAATCTGTGTCGTCTTTGACCTGTCAGCACCTTTGATGTGATCATCATTTCTTTTCCTGGATATAATTTTCATTGATGTCTAGAACATCACACTCTCTTCATTTTTCCCCTTTTCTCTGGTCTTCCCTTTGAGTTTTTCTTTGCTGGTCCTTTTTTTGTCTCTCTGACTAGTTAATATTGAAATGCCTTGGCTCAGGTTTGGTCCTTTTCTCTACCTTTTCCTTGGTGATCTCAACCAGTGTCATGAATCCGATGTGGATTTCAGGCTCAAAGCACTTTCCTGAACTCAAGATTCTAACGTCTGACTGCCTATTTGACATTTTCATGTAGATATGTACTTGATGTCCCAAACTCCACACGTCCAGAATAAAAACTCCTTATCTGCCCCCTCCCTTCAAAGTATCAACTCCACCCACAGCCTATCTCATTTCAGTTGGTGGCCGCTCCATTTCTCATGTGCTCAGGGACAAAGACTTGGGAGTATTTCTTTCTCAGATGCCCCACATCCGGTCTGTCAGGAAATCCTGTTGGTTCCGTCATAACGGTGTTTCCAGACTCCAACCACGTGTCCTAGTCTCCACTGCCAACCCCACGTGGCAGCCACCGCCATGAGTCACCTGCACCCCTGCTTCCAGCCTTGCCCTCCTGGCCCCGCCCTGCCCAGCCTGTCCTTAACACAAGAGCCAAGACAGATTCTTAACAAGGTCCTTCAGATGGTATCAGCTGTCTGCTGTGACAAAGTGCTGCAGTGATTTCAAGCTGTAGACGGGTGCAGTGACCGCAAGGGCCCAGTCTGACCCATGCCTCCCTGTGTACCTTCCTGCTCTCATCGCCGACTACTTTCTCTTGCTCACTCCCTCGGCCTCTTTTCCGAACCTCACACTCATAGGCATGCTTGCTGCCTTGGTGCCTTTGCTCTAGCTCTTCCCTCTGCTTCAGATGCTCTTTACTCAGGTATCCTTGGGGCGCATTCCCTTGCTGCCTGTCCATCTTTGATCTGATTTTATTCTCACTGAACTCGACCCTGACAACCTACTCCAAATCGCAGCCGCGTCCTTCATGCCCTATTCTGTGTTTCCTTTTTCCTTACATCACTTATCTCTCCCTAATGAAACATATAATTAACTAGTTTACCTATATTATAAGTGGTCTGTCTTTCCCTCTAAAATCAAGGTAGTTTGTCCTCTGCATTCATCGATGTATCCCAAGGTCAGAGATAAATACCTAGCACATAGTAAGTACTCAATAAATATTTGTTACATGAGTACAGGGCAACAATGCTGTCTTCCATTTTTTTTTTTTTTTTGAAGACTTTTTTAAAAATTTGAGACAGAGAGAGAAAGAGAGCACAAGTGTGTGGGGGAAACAGAGGGAGAGGGAGAAGCAGACTCCCCGCAGAGCAAGGAGCCTGACGCGGGACTCGATCCCAGGACCCTGGGATCATGACTTGAGCAGAAGGCAGACGCTTAATGACTGAGTCACCCAGGCACCCCACTGTCTTCCATTCTTTATAGTCACATGAGCATGCGGCATTGGTCTTCCCTCATTTTTTGTTTTTTTGTGTGTGAACAGATGAATGTGTTTACCAAATTAACCGAGACTTAAAACCCTTCCTCTCTGCTAAACCTTTTAAAATTGACTTCAAACGTGTGACTGGGCGAGTAAATAATTAAGCAGAATAAAACAAGACAAAACAGCAGTGTGTTAGATTATATTTCCTCGCTGGGAAGGACTATAGTGTTGGTATGGAGTGCAAGATGTGTACAATTATTTTCACAAGTCACTCCAGAATTACAGCTCTGGGAGCTGCCTAGCTGTGTTGATTTGTCAGCTCTTCCCGATGTCTTACCCCGGGCCGGTGACATCCTGCTAGCGTAGAGGTGTTGCCATAAGGTCAACAACCATCCTGCGGTGACACCCAACCACAAGATCGAAAAAAAAAAAAAAAATCCCTGCTTAAACTTTGTGAACCACTTGAGCACAAGACCGAGATTCAGTCCTTTTTTGATCCTGGGTCCAGGCCCCCAGATGACTGAAGGACAAACCAAAGATGCTGACTGAGAGCGCATTTCATGATCACACACAATTAGTATGCCAGGATTAAACAGTTGGCCTATTTGTATCTCTCTCTCTCTGTCAAATAAATAAATAAAATCTTAAAAAAAAATTAAACACTGTTTTCCTGGTTCTCCAAAAATATGATATAAAAGGAAGTGGGTGATTTATTTCATCCCTAGATTTGTCTTCTCAGAAAGTAATTAACCTGGTTTCAGCCACTTCCCTCTATCAGGTATTTTGTGAAAATCAAATGCGATAATGGATGTGAAAGAGCTTGAGTTCTGTTTCACACAAGAAATTTGAAAGACCTGTTTTTAAAGTGTCAATAGAGCAGTGGATTTTTCTTATTCACACGGGGTGAGTCGGTTACTTCCTATAGGAAGGGGCTACTCATCTGTTTCTGGCTTCCCTCCTCCCTCTGCCCACCTTGGTTGTGAGGTCAATTTTCATGGCCACACGTATGACATTTACCTGACGCAAGTCACCTAACCTCTCAGAACCTCAATTTCTTCACCCTAAAATAAGAGTAATATCTTTCACAGGAAGAGATTGTCAGGATTGAATGAGATCATGTGTAGGAAATACTTTGGTAAACCTGAAAGCACCAGGTAAACAATACTTACCATAATGTTACCATCATTAATACTAATTAATTATAGTAATTGTTAACTTTGAGCCCTGGCTAAAGAGAAAAGAGTATTTTACCTTCTCAGGTTTCTTTGACCTGCACTGAGTTTTGACCCACACACGTGCACGCGCAGCCCCACACATATATTTCTGGTAAAATTACTGGTCCACGGAACTAGCAAGTGGCAGGTTGAATGCTTCCAAAGCTGCTATAAAAACTGGATTCTTCACTGTTAACCCAGGAGACCGTATCAGTTCTTTTGTGGGTGGCAAAGCTGTAAAAGTTCCCTTTGCGCCCACACTGGCCTCCATGATCGTCATTTTGCTTGCAGATTTGGACGGGCTCCTGCTGCATTCCACCATGCTGGGCAGGAGCATTCAGGGTACAGGCTTAGTCTTTCTTGACGGGTGCCCGCCAGGGGTGGTTGGGCAGGGCGGTGGACGTCCACTGCACCCCAGATGAGAATCGAACACCCTGCATATGTGGAGACTTGCTGTGAAATCCTCGCTGCTTACTCAGGTAGCTCTGTAAGGGCCTTATTAACACCTCCAGCACCCTTGGTATTGCTCAGGCTCTGGTCAGTAAGTAATTTTATTTGAACAATGTGGAGTTTGGGATACAACTCAAAAGGATGTAGGGAATCTAAGAGGCTTTGAAGCCCTGAGATAATATAGACAAAGAAGATGATTCTAAGAAGAGAGTAATAAGGAGGGTTTGCTGTAATTAAAATCATGCATATGAGTCAGATCGTATGTAACAGGAGGATTCGATTTCATATGTTATTATTGAAAAAAAGGCATTTCTGTTGAATGTACTCTCATAGAATCTTGCTTAATGCTTAAATAAATGCTAGTTTTTTCTTTTAAAGATTTATATGTTGTATATCATAAAGCAATCATCTGGATAATGAAATAATTTAAATAATTGAATTTACAGAATTTAATTGCAGTGAATATTTATGTCAAGACCATAGCAGATTTTGAGTTTTGTGGGGAGGTCAGTAAATACATAACTATTTTAAAAAGGATGGCACAAATAACTTTACATTTTATGTATCTTGGTTTTAATTTTTGCTTTAATAAAATGGAGTTGAAATTGGGAGTGTGTGATCTTCACATTCTTCATTGCCTTGAATTAGAAAAAAATAGAAGTTGTTACTTATGAAATTCTCAAATAATGTTTTAATTAACAGTGATTTATTTCAAAACACAGCTGTTCATGTCTGTAGAAGTAACCTTTTCTGTTGTAAATGAAATGAACAGTCAGTAGTTTATACGAAGCCAGGTATTTGGTTGCTTCTACTGTTTACCAACATAGAATTTTGGAATTTGCCAATTTGGGCTTAGTCACCAGACAGGCCTGGTCTCAAATCCTGGCTGTCTTGCACCTGCTGTAGGGCCTGGGCACCTTACCCAAATGCTGCTAACTCTACCCCATAGGATTGTTGTGAGGATGTAATGTGATAGATATATTAAGTGACTAATAGAGAGCCCATGAAAAAGTAAGTGCTCCATGAATATTAATTTCCTCCCTTTCTTCTTGTCCACTTGTGTTTTTAATGGATCATTTCCTTACCCTGGATTGTATTGTAGGAAATATTCTGGATGGATGGCTGCTGGAAATCCATTGCCATAGCCAGCTCTTCTTCAGTACTTAAGGATTTACCCTGGCATTGAGTAATGAGAATTTCGGTAAGAAAAATTAGAGAAAAATAGTACATGGACTTTTCATAAAAGGTCACTTGAATCTCAGATACTTCATAGTAAGTTCTATGACTCTTCTCCAAAGACCTTGAGATGTCACAGATCTCTGGTCACGTATGGATTATTCTTATTTTGAAAGTAAATAGAAACAGGTCTTTTAACTCTACTCACATCAGGTGCTCTTCATGTCATTGTAAATGTATTATTTCACTTACCTTATTTTGTTCTTTGAATTTTCATCTAATCAATGAATTGTCTAGTCTTTGATGACAATGTCTGGATATTATTCATCTCTTTAGTGTAGAATAAATGAAGCCCAGATTCTTAGTGTTTAGGGTACTTTCTGAAACTGTAAAGGTTTTGACAGTGTGAGAGAGGCAGGCAAAAGTATCAAAACTGAGAAATTCTAAGATAAGTATGTTCCTAAATCACCAAGAGAAATTATTATATATTGCTTGTTATGATGGCATAGAGTATCTTTAGTTGGGTCTATTTTTATCCATTCTTTTCCTCCAAATGATACCAATATATAATTAATTTTCATTTGAAATTAATTCACGTGAAATTAATATATAACTAGTACACCTGTATTAGTAACTCATGTTATTAATCTGTGCTATATGAAATATGTTGAACTATTATTGTCAACCACACCCAAATAAAAAAATGAACATGCCATGGAGAGTTAAGAGCAATCCAACAAATATATGCTGAACTATTCAAAAGGAAAAAAAAAAAAGATGAGAGGGAGGATAAAGATAATAGAAACAAAGTAAGTGATGATATTAGTATATATGTAAATTAGTGAATATGTGAACTTTCTTAAAATTATTGTCACTGAAATGCACCTGGAGAAATACATATTAAAGAATTTTACTCATAGAAGACAGAGCTGGAGGTGCCGACAAAGCAAGAAGGATAAATTCTAGCTTCATTAATTCTAAAAAAGAGCATTAATTCTGAAATTGTGATAAACTTAACTTTTGGAATCTAAAAATATGATAAAATATTATTTTAAGTATCATTTTTTAACTAAAAAAAGTTTTAACCACTTTGCCTGTGATGATATTTTTTAGAAACCACATTTGAGAAGTACTTCCATCCAGTGCTACCTGTGTTTACTTTTGAACAGTCATTTTCTAACTGAGGCTGGCATTCATGTCTTCATTTTGGGGTAAGTTTATCTTTCAGCATAAATATCATCATGTTAATGGCCTTGATCATTGTTCTTCAGTATCTTTTCTTTTAAACTGCTTTATGTTCAGTTTGCTTAAATCCTTAGGAACTAAGTATTTGGGGTAAGATAGAGGGCAGATTACGGAGATTCCGAGGAGGTTTGGTAAACACCCAAATGAGCATTTCTACATTTGGGTATTATTCCAAATGAGTGTTATATCTTTCCAATAAATTAGACCTCTTGGTATTTAACTAAACTTGGAAGTCCATTCCTTATTAATAGCTTACCTGATTTTCACAGCAGTAAAATACAGATATTTAGGGCTTGTCCATGTTACTTTTTTTTTTTTTTAAAGATTTTATTTATTAATTTGACAGAGAAAGGCATAGTGAGAGAGGGAACACAAGCAGGGGGAACGGGAGAGGGAGAAGCAGGCTTCCCACTGAGCAGGGAGCCCGATGCGGGGCTCGATCCCAGGGCCCTGGGATCATGACCTGAGCCCAAGGCAGACGCTTAACGACTGAGCCACCCAGGCGCCCGACCATGTTACTTTTTTATCGATCCCTGACACTGCCTCGCCCATCCTCTGAGCCCTACCCTACTTCAGTTTGAAATGTTTCTTTCTTTACTTAGGCCTTTCGTTTTTCCTCCTAATAGACATTCACATATTTCCATGCTTATTAACTTTTTTCTTCTCTCTTAGATGTAGCTAATTCACTGCACACAGTTGGCCCAAAGCACCCAGCCTGTAGTTACGTAATATGACCCCCAGCTCAGTTTTCCTTACTAATGCCTTCATGGTGTGGGGAACCAGAGATGTGTGCAGGTGCATCTTCCTCACAGGGAAGATTAGTGTTGGGTCTCTTGCTTCCGTACAATATCCATCAGGGAGCAACTATTTTTCCTCAAGCTTGAAGAACCATTCCACAGTCACTTGGTCAGTGTATGAGCCTTTTGTCCTGATGTTAAATTTCAGTTTTACCAAAATGAGTAAGTGTATGATCGTTCAGACTAGATTGGTCTCCAGTCTGTAATATTTCTGAAGAAAGCTACTGCAGGCCTAGTCACAGTGTGAGCAGTGTGCAAGGGGGCGTGTTTAATCTATGGTAAAGAATATGTACTATCAAAATCTGTACATGAAAACGATTAGTGCTTATCTTAAGAATTTTACCTATTTATTGGACTTAAAAGTCGGATGGAACCTCTACTTAAAGAAAACTCGGAATTCATTCAAAAACATTTACTGAGCACTGCCACACATCTGGTGCTGTGTTTATTCCACTGTAATAAATTACACCAGGTTATTTATAAGTTGTCCTTCCAAATTAGGTTTTTCTCTAATCCCGGTAGGTCAGTCCTTAAGTTAACCTCAAGTGTCAAGGGTTTGTACTGTATGTTTGCTGTTTATATTCGTCTGTTGAATGCACAAAGGCAAGGATAACACTTACCTTTTCACTGATCAAAATAAAAAAGATCTTGATTGCTCTTTTGCCTGTAATATTCATCAAGCCAGTATTATTACACTCATTCAAAATGTTTTGCTCTTTGGTTTTGCTTTCAGCAGTATCAGTGCAGGTCTTCCTAAAACAGAGGCAACCTGGCAGTTTGTAATAAGTGATTTGGAAAAAATTGACAATATTATTCAAGTGAGTACTCATTTTTCTATAAACTATCTGGTATGATTGCTCTGGAGTATGCCTCTCCCTATGTTCTGCTATCAGTCTTAATGAAATCTCACTTGAAACAATATTTTTGTAGAAATTCATAAGCCTTAAATGAAATCTTTTACTTACAATTTTCAGATCTTAATTATCTTTAAAACTCAATTTATAAGTGGCCTGGTATGAAGAGCTCTCTGTCACCACAGTCCAGAGACTCCCGTCTCTAGCAAAGAAACTGGGCAGCTTGGCCGCTTTTGTAGGGAGCATGGCCTGACCCAGGGAGGAGCTCTCTGTCCTGTGGCTAAGGAACACCCTCCCTCACCTGAAGACACCAGCCGGCCTGGCAGAACCTGCAAGGGGAAAGAGAGCAGGAGCCCAGGGAATTGCCTTTCACCGCAGGGGGTGACACAGCAGGGACCAGTGGGAGTCCCAGGGGCGCCAGGTGAACCAAGCATTTCAAATTAGCACCACAAAGATTCTGAAAGCTACACTGTCATTAGAACTGCAGCTTACAAACAGAAGTCTGAACCTAAACCTAAATAGGGTGGATGCGTGCTGGTATAGAGTATTTAAATGGAACCCGGGTCTCGTAACAAAGCTAAAATACCAGAACACAGCTGAAACTCACTCATTATGCCAAGAAGCAAGAACATCACAACTTGACTGAGAAACAACTCTGAAACAGACTTTGAAACAGAGATGGATTGGATGTTGGAATTATTTGACAAGGATTTTAAAGCAGCCATCATACAAATGTGCCAACAAGCAATTACAGATGCCCTTGAAACAACTGGATAAAACAAAGTCTCAGCAAAGAAATACAATATGTAAAAGGAACCAAGTGGAAATGACAGAACTGAAAAATACAATAACTGAAATACAAAGCAAACTGGAGAGATTCACGAACAGAATGAATATGACAGAGGAAAGACAGTGAACTTGAAGATAGAATAATAGAAAACACACTGAAAAAAAAGCCTCAGGGATCTTTGGTATAATAAAAGATCCAGCATTCTTTTTTTTATTTTATTTTTAAAAAATTTATTAGAGAGAGAGAGGGAGGGCAAGCGGTGGGAGGAGCAGAAGTAGAGGGACAAGTAGACTCTGTGTTGAGACTGGAGCCCGTCGCGGGGCTTGATCTCATGACCTTGAGATCATGACCTGAGCTGAAATCAAGAGCCTGACGTTTGACTGACTGAGCCTCCCAGGCACCCAAGATCCAGCATTTTTAGCATTAGTGTCCCAGAAGGAGAGGGGAAAGAGAATACAAGTAAAAGACAGAGATTGGCCAAATTGATTAACAAAACACAAACCAGTATTTTGCTGTCTACAAGGAATTCACCTCAAACATAATGATATAAGTAGGTCGAAATTGAAAAGAGAAAAAAGAATATACCATATTGTAATGGGTTGTTGAATGGTGCCCCCCCCAAAAAAAATTCATGTCTCCTCAGAACCTCCAAATGTGACCTTCTTTGGAAATAGGGTCTTTGCAAATACAATTAGTTAAGGTGAGGTCCTACTGGGGTGGGTTGGACCCTAACTCCACGACTAGCTGTCCTTCTAAGAAGAGGACAGACCACAGAGAGAGTGACAGGGAAGAAGGCCATGTGAAATTGGAGGCAGCTACAAGGCAAAGGAAACTAAAATAATGCAGCTAGAAGCCACAGAAGACCCAGGATCGCCCGAGTCACTAGAGACTTGGGAGAGGTAAAGAAGGATTGTCTTAGAGCCCTCAGAGGGATCATGGCCCTACTGACATCTTGATTTTGGACCTCTAGGTTCCAGAGTTGTAAGAGAATAAGTTGTTGTTGTTTTAAGCCCTCATTTCGATATTTTGTTACTGTAGCTCTAGGAAGCTGATACACATACAGACAATAATTTCAAAAATCAGAAGTAGCTCTCTTAGTATCAGATAAAGTAGACTTTACAACAAGTAAAATTACTAGAATCAAGAGATCCATTACAAAATGGTGAGAGATTAATCCACCAGGAAAACGTGATCTTAAATGTGTACACGCCAAACAGCAGAGCCTCAAAATACAAGATGCAAAAACTAATCGAACTGAAAGGAGAAAGAGGCAAATTCACAATTATAGTTGAGGACTTCACCACCTCCTAAGGAACAAACTGAACGACAAGAGAGAAAATCAGAAAGGATATAGAAGAACTGGACAACACAGTCAGCCAACAATATCTAATTTATATAGATGAAACATTTCACTCACCGACAAGGAATTAATATTTTTTTCAGGCACCATTCACCAAGACTAACCATATCATGGGCCATAAAACAAACTTTAACAAATTTATCAAAATTGAAATCATGCAGAGTGTTCTTTGAACACAGTGGAATCATGTAGAAGTCAATTATATAAATACAGCAGGAAAATCTCCAAACACTTGGAAACTAAATAATATACTTCTAAATTTTCCATGGGTCAAAGGTTAAATCTCAAAGGATATAAAAAAAGTACATAGACCTGACTGAAAATGAAAGTACAACACATCAACATCTGTGGGATTCAGGCAAAGCATTACTGAGAGGGAGATTTATAAAACTAAGTGATTATATTAGGAAAGAGGAAGATCGCAGATCAACAATCTAAGTTCCCACCTCAAAAATCTGGAAAGAGAAGAGCAAAATAAACCTAACACAAGCAGAAGGAAGGAGAAAGTAAAGATAAGAGCAGAAATTAATGAAATTGAAATCAGAAAAATAATAGAGAAACTTAATGAAACCTAACACTCATTATTTGGGGGAAAAAATCAATAAAATTGATAAACCTCCAGAAAAACTGATAAAGATTAAGAAAGAGATGACATAAACCATTAATATCAGAGCTGAAATGAGAGACTATTGCTACAGAATCTGCAGACATTAAAAGGATAATAAAGAAAAACTGTAAACAACTTTATTCTCTAAATTTGACAACTTGGAGGAAATGGACCAATTTCTCAAAAACCACAAACTACCAAAATGTGACAAAGATGAAATAAACAATCCCAAACTTCTATAACCATTAAAGACACTGAATTCACCATAAATAATCTCCCCAAAAAGAATCCCCAGGCCCACCTGGTTTCACTGGAGCATTCTACCAAACACTTAAAGAAAAATTAACACAGATTTTACAATCTCTTCCAAAAATAGAAGAAGGAAAACTTTCTAACTCACCTAGGCAAGTATTACCCTGATGCTAAAACCAGGCAAAGATGATATCAAAAGAGAAAGCAACAGATACCTCTAATAAACTTAGATGCAGAAATTTTCAATAAAATATTAGCAAATAAAATGCACCAGTGTATTAAAAGAATTATATATCATAACCAATGGGATTTATTCCAGGTATGCAAGACCTGCTTACTATTGGGAAATCGGTCTCTGTAACCCACCTATTAACAGGCTAAAGTAGATTATCATGTGACCGGATCAGTTGATGGAGAGACAGCATTTTAAGAATATACCTATTCCTAGTAAAATTTCTCCACAAACAAGGAAAGAGAGGTAACTTTCTCAACTTGATACAGAGCATGTACAAAAAACGTAGAGCTAACATCATACTTAATGAGGAAAGACTGAATGTTTTTCCCCTAAGATTAGAAACAAGACAAATATGTCATCTCTCACCACTCTTATTCAACACAGTATTGGAATTTTAGCTAAATTGGCAAGGCAAGAAAAAGAATAAAAGTATGCAGATTAGAAAGGAAGAAATTATGAATCACCGCAAGTCTTTTTCTGGGAGAAAGTGCCAATAAATGGCTGTACATTATTTAGAGAATGCAAATTAAAACCACAATGACATCACCATGCACTTATAAGAATATTTAAATTAAAAAATAGTAATAATGCTGAATGCTGGCAAGGATGCAGAGAAACTGGATCACACATATTTTTGATGAGAATATAAGATTTTACAGCTACTCTAAAATAGTTTGGCTGTTTTTTATAAAATAAAACATGCATTCGCCATATGATCCAACAGTTGCACTCCTGAACATTTATATCAGAGAAATGAAAACTCATGTCCATACAAAAACAGGCACATGAATGTTCATAGACCTTTATTTGCAATAGCTAAGAACTGAAAACAACCCAAATTCCCTTCAGTGGATGAATAAACTGTGGTACATTATATCATGGAACAGTACTGAGCAAATATAAAGAAAGAATTACTGATAACTCACAACAGGTTGGATGGACCTCCAGAGTATTCTTATGTTGGGTGAAAAAAAAAATAGTCTGAATAGGCTAACCGTGGTACATCCATACAATAGAATATTATTCAGCAATAAAAAGAAATGGAGCTTCTAGACATGAAAAGACATGGAGAAACCTTAAAAGCATATCCACTAAGTGAAAGAAGCCAATCTAAAAAGGCTATGTACTGTGGTACCAACTATATGACATTCTGGAAAAGGTAAAACTATGGATACAGCAAAAACATCAGTGGGAAATTTCCAGGGGTCAGGGGAAAGGGAGAGCTGAATAGATGGAGCACAGGTAGTCTTTATGGTAAAGAAACTATTTTGTATGATACTAAAATGGTGGGTACATGTCATTATATATTTTTTAAAACTCAGAATGTACAACACCAAGACTGAATCCCAATGCAGTCTATGGACTTTGTTACAAATATATCAATACTGACTCATCAATTGTAATAGATGTACCAGGCTAATGCAAGATAATAATAATAGGAGAAACTGGGGCAGGGCGGGGAGGGGATATATGGGAACTTTCTGTACTTTCTGCTCATGTTCTATAAACATACAACTGCTCAAAAAATAGTGTATTCAGAAGGCCAATCTCAAACAATCATATACTATATAAGTCCACTTGTATAACATTCTTGAAATGTTATACATTTCAAGGAGAGAAGTGGAGAGAAGTGGAGAGAAGTGGTTGCCAGGGATTAGAAAGGTGGGGGGTGAAATGTGTGTTAAGAAAGGTGGTTTGGGCTATAAAACAGTAGGAGGAGGATTTTAATGATGTAACTATGTAACCGTGGAGATGGTTACATGAATTCACACATCTGGTAAAATTGAGTAGAACTGCACCCATCCATTATTGCACATCGAACTGGTGAAATCTGAACAAGGTGAGTGGATTGTATCAATGTCAGTTTCCTGGTTGTCCTATTGTACTGTGGTTATGCACAATATTACCGCTGGGGGAATGGCCAAGGGGGCACAGGATCTCTATTTGTTCTTACAATTGCGTATAAATCTGAAATTATCTCAAAATAAAAAAATTTAAAAAGCTTAATTTAATGCTTTCAGTAGGTTGTTCTCACTATATCTAAAGGAGGGCATAGTTTTTCATATTATCTAATTTTGTTTCCTTTCAGTCTATACATATTGATACCACTTTATATACTGAAAGCGATGCTCATGTGAGTATAGTTTATTTTTTTGAAAATTGCTATATTTTCCAGTTTCAAAAGTTGAAGAAGTATATCTTCATAAATTTACTGAAGGATGTGTTGTTTTTAAATCTAACTTTCCGTGTGTTCTGACAACATATGATCAATGAATTTTATAGGTAACTGTTGAGGTTGTGGGACTTGGGGGCAGAGAACTACAAAGATGCTATTTTCATAATGGTACCAAATCAAAATCTGAAACAGCCTTTTCCATCAATGTCAAACAAAATATATTATATATTTTGTGATGCAATTAGATCATGATGCAATTAAATGCAAAAATCAGGTTAACTGATTCAATTTAAAACTATCCACCATATCTGTTGTTTCCAGTGCTGTAGTGTATTACCACCCTTAATCAAATTTTCTACAAGTCGCTTAAATGCATTCATGTTCTACATTTTGCGTGAATCTCTACAATTGTCAGAAGAGGATTCTGTCTGGTTACCCTCTATGTGAGAAAAGAAATAAACAGAACTCATAAAACTTATCAGAATTCAAAAATGATCTTGAACTTGTCTCATTAATACCCTGACATTGCCGAAGGTGTGTAGGATTTTAGCCATGTTGCTGGTCCTTCTCTCTGGATTGGCTACTAAAAACCAAGAAACAAATCCCTGACTTCTTCACGTTGTGGAAAACAAACTCTATGTTGTGTGCATGGAGAACCGTGAGTCCGCTCTCAGTTAGGACCTCTCTGAAATAGAAAATTTTGCTCCTGTGAAGACTTCCTTAGCTTTGGGAGGAAGTCTTCATCATGAACTAGAAAAAAAAAACAGATGTTCATCAGCCACTTGGCTAGTGCTGCTACACATAGAAATTGTCTGCCTCTTCGGCTTCAGCATGCCTTCCATTTTTCCAAAGTAGAGTGCAGTCAATTAACCCCCCAAACTCAGCATCCTGAGATTGCTTTTTTTTTTTTTTTTTTTTTTTTTGCAAGAAGATAACCTTGTAACTCACGGGTTACAGAAAGAAGCTGAGGTTGAAATTTAGATTTAAACTCTGGTTCAGCCCCTACCTAGCTGTGTTACCTTGCAAGTCACCAAGCATGTCTGACCCTGTTTTGCTTATTTATTATTTTCTCTATCTATCATCTATCTATCTATCTGTCTATCTATCTATCTATCTATCTATCTATCTATCTATCTATCTATCTATCTATCTATGTGGGGACAGTATTTACCCTTCAATCCTGAGCAGCTGCTGTGGGACATGGGCATATGGCCAGTGCCAGACACATAGGTGGGTTCCTTCCTTCCTTCGTCCATTCAGTAAGCATTTGTGGAGTGCCGGCTGGGTCCCAGGCACTGTGCAAGGCAATGAGAACAGAAAGTCAAGTCGTGGTCAAACCTCCAGATATTCATCAATGCTTCTTTTAAGTTTAGGCTTTTGTTCAATGAACCGTTGTGGGAAACATACTTCTGCGGCATCTGAAAGATCCCTTTCTGGTTTGGCCAGCCCGTGAGTGGGCAATACTCCTACATTGATTTTTCTTTTTTTTTTTAAGATTTTACTGAATTATTTGACAGAGAGAGACACAGCGAGAGAGGGAACACAAGCAGGGAGAGTGGGAGAGGGAGAAGCAGGCTTCCCGCTGAGCAGGGAGCCCGATGTGGGACTCGATCCCAGGACCCTGGGATCATGACCTGAGCCGAAGGCAGACGCTTAACGACCGAGCCACCCAGGCACCCCGATTTTTCTAATACATTTCTTGGAATCACTTTTGCCTCTGGAACTTTGGAACTTGGCAGAAATAGCACCATCAGCAGCTATCACTGTTTAAAATGTTAACAACACAATCTGATTCTAAAAATTCTTTCAGTGCACACTATCCATACTAATGTTTTGAGAGAGTCTCAGGCTGGTATTAGCACCCTTTTACAAAGAGGAAATGTTCTCAGTGAGAAAAAGTGGCCTATTATTTCCATGTTTTCTAGATTTATGTTCACTCTTCTGTGTAATATTACCATCCTCTTAGATTGTTTCGTTGTCAGTTTGTTTGGGTTTGATTTCAAAGCCAAAAAAGAAAGAAAAAAAAAAAGCTGTCTCCTATGTAAAACTTCTTGGGGGTATTGTGTTTCTTTATAAAATATTTGGATTGACTTTTTAAAAAATCATAATTACATCTATGTAAACATGCATAATGGAAAGGTCATTTTTTTTTTTTTCCAAAATGATTCTCTGTAACTCTTATTTTTAGCCCAGTTGCAAAGTAACAGCGATGAAGTGCTTTCTCCTGGAGTTACGTGTTATTTTGCTTGAGTCCAAACATCATCTCCTTAATGAAACAGTGGAGAACCTTATCATCCTAGCAAATGATGGTTTATCTTCTAATGGGGTGAGTTTTCTAATAGTCAGACGGAGCTTTGTCTGATGCTCTCGGCTTGGGTGGGAGAAGGCATTAGCTGGATATAAGGAACAAGCAGCTCTCGGGAGAGGGAGTTCATGTCTGCGGAGTGGCCGCACCACTAGGGTGCGCATAATCCTAAACTGGTTTATCAATTTATTCATTCAACAAACACGCCCTGCATGACGCCAGGCGGTGCACTTTGGTGCGAGAGTGATGGTGGTGAAACAGGGAGGTCATTGCCCTCAAGGTGTTCATCCCCAGGTGCAGTGCAGAGCCATGAATCTAATGACATAGTTAAGTGTTTAGCGTCAGGAATAGCAATTCGCATTTATTCGGTTATTACTCTATGCCAGACAACACCGTTCTTCAGCGGTGATGTGGCAATTCCTTGCGTCCTCACAATAAATCTGTGAGATAGGTATCGTGTGTCTGTTTTAAGGCTGAAGAAATTGGAGCACTAAGGGCTTGAAAACACTTCCTCCAATTTGCACAGCTGGTAAAATGGGGAGCCAGGATTCATACCCAAGCAGTTTCACTTCGGGGGATGTCTCCTTCTTATCCCCTGGCAGGACAAATGCCTCAGAAAGTTAATAATAAACATATTAATAATTCAAGTAGAATTTGGGCCACGCCAGGCACCACGAGCAGCATGGTTGCGGGGGGAGCAAATGTGAGGAGCGCCCACAGCGGGCGTGGGGATGAGCTGCTCAGAGGCCCTCAAGTAAAGAGCGTGATAGCTTTCCCAACACAACACCAGGGGCTAAAGTAGAGTGGAAAGAAAGAAGTTTTATGAACAAAGAAGGCATAAGAATAATTCATTAATTTAACAAACACTTTGTGAGCCTCGTTGTAGGCCCTCGGGAAAACAGACGTGAAAAAATACACTTGGTCTCTGCTCTTAAGGGACTTAAATAAACCATAAAATAAAGCATAAATAAAGCAATCATAAGGAAATGAATAATAATAACTCAGTTATTTATTAATTCCAGTGGCCTAAAAGAAGATAGGTAAGAGGGCTAGGATTCCACTTTAGACATTTACCTACTAAGCTGACATTTGGCCAGGACAAGAGGGAATGAGCCTTGTCTCCGGGGAAGGATGTTGAGGCAGAGGTGACCGAAAGTGCGGAGCCCCTGAGCTAGGATGGCTGGACGCCGTGGACTTGCCCAAAAAATGCCAGGTTGCTTTAGGTCTTTGCTGAAATGTCATCTTCTCAGTGATGGCAGCTCTTCACCTTGCAATCCCTTCCCACGCCCTGTCCTCTTGTCTGCATGCCCCACTAACTGGTGTTTTCCTGAATGGCTTTTGTCTGCTTTTCCCTACTCAAATGCCAGTTTCGAAGAGGCAGTTATTTGTGTGTGTGTGTGTGTGTGTGTGTTTTCTTCAGTGCTGTATCCCAACTCCCCAAACATTGCCTGGCATATTCTAGACAATGTATTTATGAAATGAACATACTGATGTTTAAAATACTCTTGTGATATGTTATTTCTATGTTATTGGTAGAAAGGCTGAGCTAGGCAACAGATAACTCCTAACAACATCCCTGGTGAACTCTTTTTTTTTTTAAATTTTTTTATTGTTATGTTAATCACCATACATTACATCATTAGTTTTAGATGAAGTGTTCCATGATTCATTGTTTGCGTATAACACCCAGTGCTCCATGCAGAACGTGCCCTCTTTAATACCCATCACCAGGCTAACCCATCCTCCCACCCCCCTCCCCTCTAGAACCTTCAGTTTGTTTTTCAGAGTCCATCGTCTCTCATGGTTCATCTCCCCCTCCGATTTCCCCCGCTTCATTCTTCCCCTCCCGCTATCTTCTTCTTCTTTTTTTTTTTCTTAACATATATTGCAATATTTGTTTCAGAGGTACAGGTCTGTGATTCAACAGTCTTACACAATTCACAGCACTCTCCATAGCACATACCCTCCCCAGTGTCTATCACCCAGCCACCCCATCCTTCCCACCCCCATCACTCCAGCAACCCTCAGTTTGTTTCCTGAGATTAAGAATTCCTCATATCAGTGAGGTCATATGATACATGTCTTTCTCTGATTGACTTATTTCGCTCAGCATAACACCCTCCAGTTCCATCCACACCGTTGCAAATGGTAAGATCTCATTCCTTTTGATGGCTGCATAATATTCCATTGTATATATATACCACATCTTTCCTGGTGAACTCTTGATGCCCATGGTCACAGTCACTGTGACTGTGATGTGGTGTGTTCAGCACATCTAATGGAAGGAGCGGGCAGGCTGCACAGAGAATTTCATTGATTATGTCAACTGAGATGCATCATGTAATATCTCTGCCTTGTTGGTTGACATGATTATTTTCAAGGAGGACAGTTCTATATGGAATATGACAGTGCCTGGCATAGAGGATGTGCTTGATAAATGTTGGTGAATCTGAATTTCAAATGCTTAATGGATGTAAAATCTAATTTTGATTTTTGCTGGTATGGCTTGCATGGTTCAGATGATCTCTTAAATAGTTTATTGGTGATGACTACATTTGGAAGATTCTAGTTATCCATGAAATGGTGTTTGAATTACAACTTGTGGTCTTCACCTAAATAGTTCAATTCAACTGGTAACGACTAGGTGACTCCCGTGTGCTAGGCCCTGTGCTAAATGCTGGGGAAACAAAGATGTGTGTGGCTTTGCACTCTTAGAAAAGCCTAGAGAATAATAGCATAAAAAGCGTGAAACTCCCTAATATCAATATAATATATGATGTGATAGGAGGGAGGTCTGAGAATGTGGAGATGGAACATTTAGAGGAACTCCTCGGTTCAGGAATGCCTTCCTGGTGGAGATAGCACCTGAGCGATCTTAACCTGAGTAGTGGTAGCTACAACGGCAATGAGGAACCTGCAGAGAGAAAAGTCAACACAGGAGGGTAGCTAATAGCATGATGTGTGCATGGGGGTAAAGGCATGAGCTCAGTGTACTTAGGCTATGTCCTTTGAGGTGGTGGGGACAGGTGAAAGAAACAGGTGAGGATCACTTCAAGGCCCCTGTGTGCCATGCAGGGAGGCATGGACCTGATGCTAGAGTAGACGACCAGAAGGGTAAATGACCACTCAAGGGCGGTAAGCAGGAAGTCCATGATCTGATAGACATGGCTTATTTTTCCAGTGTCTTTAACCTATTATAGGAAAAATAAGCCCAAATCAAATCTCCCAGTTCTCTTTTCCAGTGGTTCTTCCTACTATGATATTAATTTGCCAAAGTTTTCATGTCTTAAGACCTCACCGTATGGTTCAAATGATGTGATATTCCCAGGAAAGAGATACAGCAGACTTTCAATCTAATCCTTTCTTTTTATTTGGCAGAATGTAACTGAAACGGGATGCAAAGAATGTGAGGAACTGGAGGAGAAAAATATTAAAGAATTTTTTCGGAGTTTTGTACATATTGTACAAATGTTCATCAACTCTTCTTGATTGTAATTGATCCTCTTCAGCATTTCTGCTATTAACAAACATCTTCCCATGGCTTAAAGGCAATGAAACTCTCTGCGGTTCACATGGGCTGCCCAAACCAATTTTTCTAACAAAAGGATGATCCAGAATTTTGGATCGGATGAACTCTTGGAAATGAAGGCAGAAAAATGGCATTGAGTAACATGGTGTCTATGAACTGTCCTCATAATTATTTTGTTCACTTATTCTTAATTTATTATTGAAGTTGTACATATTTGTAGCATAATATAAAATATTGAATAAAATTGTGTACCTACTTTATCCTTTGAAATTGCACTGATACTTACCCCTTTAAGGAAATAGGGGACATTCCTTCAAGGGCAGGAGTCAAATTACACAGCTGGCGGGGCTGAGCACCACTGGGCAGGTCAACTCTGTGCTCCAACCAGTCAGGAACTGCTAACCACCAGCCTTCACTCACTTCTCCAGTGGGTGTCCCACAAGGAGGAAGAATTGACTCCCAATGAGAAAGGAGAAATAGGTGTGAAACAGGTGCTTTACTCTGTAGCATAGTTATTGATATCAAAAGCATCTGTTACCAAAGACAGTGCATGAACCTGGCATGTACTGCGCATCAGTGAATCTTAGGTGGGAGTGACAATAATAAACCTTCACTGATAGGTAGAATCGTGTATGGAGAACTTGTGATTGTAATGATGTTAATATTTCCATGCTTTCCCGAGTGCAGGTGTTCACTTTTTTTTTTGCTACTTTTGTATAATAAAAAAAAAAAAACTGCTGATTTGTTAGAGCCAACATTATCTGATAAAAAGTAATTGTTTATATATTTTTGCACTATACTGTCTGAAATTTCCAAGCTCTTTTTTAATAAAAGTCTGACTAAGGTGAAATATTTTTGTCTCCTCATAACTTCTTTCACCCAACTCACTTCTGGCATTCTTCACTCGAGGGGCTACAGGGTAGGAGTTGATGTCCTGCGAATTCGATTTCACTCCATTTCACAATACGAACCAGTTCTCTATCGAAACATTCTTTTATCCCCCGGTACCCAGCCCATGCTCATGTGTCTCATTGCTCTAGTCAATGTATGCTTAAACATTTCTTTCAAGATAGTTTTGGAGAAATCTGTATCCTATTTGACTTCCGAAGAGTCATGTGTCAGCTATCAGTTTGTTCCCTGACATCAGTCCAGACAAATAGTGTTTGACAGCCACACTTTAAAGTTTAAGGATTGAAATTGTGACAAGGTGTTTCGTTTGCTCATTTGTTTTAATTTCATCGAAATGGATTTCTAAAAATCTACCTTTCATTTTCTCCCCCCTAGCTTTTCTATGGATGGAGATTAGGAAAAACGCACCATTTTTAACTGTAAGTTGCCAATCCAATCCTTAGACAGAAGTTAGCCTCCTTCTAGTGTTTGTTGGGATGGGAGAGGGAAATCATAATGGCAGTCACATCACCAATAATCTTTTATGGTGACCAATGACCCATTCTGGCTATATAAGCACACAGTGGGTTTAAAGTTTGGCATTTTCCAGTGCTCAAAATTGGGATTCCTTCCACATTAGTTACTTAGTATGGGTCTTCAGTTAATCGTAAGGAACTCAAGGCATAGAGGTACAGCTCTCAAAACATTCTTAGCTAACTTAAGAAAAGAACTAATTATGTAAAACAACCTAAGTTTTATTGTTCAGGCCTGAATTCTTTTTTTTTTTTTTAAGATTTATTTTTTTATTCTTTTATTTGACAGAGAAAGATACAGCGAGAGCAGGAGCACAAGCAGGGGGAGTGGGAGAGGGAGAAGCAGGCTTCCTGCCGAGCAGGGAGCCCGATGCGGGGCTCAATCCCAGGACCCTGGGACCATGACCTGAGCCGAGGGCAGATGCTTAAGGACTGAGCCACCCAGGCACCCCCAGGCCTGAATTCTTAACAAGATCAGTTTTTCATTTCTGTTTCAAAGGTTTTCCTTCTCGAACTGTCCTCCTTAGTTAGCCAGCCCGATGTTATTTGTGTAGTTTAGAATACGTTGTTTTTATCTCACCTATTGCCCTAAATGCTGGAAGCATTTGCCTTATGTTACATATAATAAAGAAAGCACAAATCCATAGACTTAGAAGCTCAAATAGTAAAGGCAAGCCTGATAAAAATTAGGTTTACAGTCTGGAGTCATTTTGATGGATTATATTCTTACTCTTTAAAATTTCAAATGAAGAAAAAGATATATGAGAGAATATCCTTTCTACACTCTCCCTGGCAATAAGCAAAAGAAGGGTTAGAAGGCAGAGGACATGGAAATGCAAACTGAACCAATACATAATTTGTGAGCCCAGAGATTATTAAAACCCCATCAAAAGCCTAGTTTTCCATACTCTCATTTTTTACCTTAGAACAGAGAATTGATGGAATTCTTTTCTTTTGCTGCTTTTACTCCTGTTGTGAGAGGGGCTTATTATGTGTTTCTCTATGTGTTACTCTTTCTGTCCATCAAATTTAAAGGCTCATAAAGTCAAACCAACATACATAACATGAAAACCAAGCACGTGATCGATCCCTTCCCCTCCACCCAGAAATACTAGAGAAAGCATTTTTGTTCCTTCATCTGTGTTATCTCAGGCTTAGTGTAAGTTCTCTGCATTCACATGTGAGTCACAGTTAACATATGCATGTCATGTATAAATATTCTGCCCAGAGGAAATCCCATTTCCACAGAGATTTAGTTCAGTGCTTCTGAATGTGTCTGATGATTGAATTTTATTTTCACTAAGGAATTTATTATGCAAGGCAAACTTTAGCTTCATTGAAAAGTCCCCTAATTATATAATCTATCTGATGCAACAGAGAAGAAAAATTAATGAATCGTTAATAAAGAGTCATGATTTTGTCCTTGGTAAAAAACAAACGGAGACCAGCCTTGAAAATTCCCTGAGCAGACAAAATCAGTTTAGTCATACAAACAAACACTAATTTAGCTTATTTTGCAAGACTAACCTGACTGGGTCATTTCTTGTTTATGCATCTGAAAACCATAAGCAAAACCTAAACTGTTTCCCAAGATGGATATGAGGTAACCATTGACCAATTCCTTTTCATTTAAGAAAATTCTAATGTAACCAATCACTGTGAAGAATAAATCGTCACTGCTCTCTCACCTTTAAAGCTGCTACTCCGTAACAATATACCCCTGAGCTGCCTTCCATCTTTTGATTTGGATGCTTCTGGTTTGCAGACTGCCTTTTTGGTGTGTGCACAATAAACTTTCACTAATTACTACTTCAGTGATTGACTGGTTTTATTTTTCTGTATTTCTAAATTTATTTTACCTCTTTATTTTTTTTAAAAAGATTTTATTTATTTGACAGAGAAAGACACAGCGAGAGAGGGAACACAAGCAGGGGGAGTGGGAGAGGGAGAAGCAGATTCCCCACTGAGCAAGGAGCCCAATGCAGGGCTCGATCCCTGGACCCCGGGGATCATGACCTGAGCCGAAGGCAGACGCTTAATGACGGAGCCACCCAGGCGCCCCTATTTTACCTCTTTAATCCTGGATTTCAAAATCAGTTAACCACTAGAGGAACTGAAGTGGAAATTGTTACACAGATGTCAAATTGGAAATTGTACATTGAGTTTTTACGAGCTGTGTCAACACTTTCGGAATATTTTCAGAAGATGCAGTGTCACCCTAAAAGTGATATGTCTTCATCATCCTCACTCTCGTTAAGGAAGTCACTCCTTCAGCCATATCGTAACCTGGTTTATTGAAAGCCAACTGGGTGCGAACATGATGGCGGCCACTGCAGTTACAAGTGTGAGGAAGGCATCCTTAGGTTCGGCCCTCATGGGGTTGACATTCCAGGAGGAGAATCCTGTTATCCCATTAACCACTCGTGTGCTTATTTGGTTACCAGTTCTATGAAGGGCACCAGGTGAGCATATGAAGGAAGCAGCCGATCCTTCCAAGCTGTCAGAGCTTCTTTCAAACAGTGGTGTCTGAGCTCTTCTATAAATTATAAAGACTGATTGCGGGGGGCGGGGGGATCCATCTGAGAAACATCCTACCAAAATCTTCAGTAAGGAAGGATTAGAGCACGTTCAAAGAGAGGAAGAAAGGCCAGAGTGGCTAGGGTCAGAAAAAGCAATGGAAGAAGCTGGTAAGATAAGTATCAGCTGGTCTTATAGGCCAGGTAAGGATATTGGTGGTAAAAATTTTGCTTTATATTCCAAAAGAAAGAGGCTCTTACTCTGACATGTGTGGAAAATACAGCAGGCTTTGTTTCTGCTGTTGAGAAAAGAGGCAAAGTCAAAATCCCCTTGCCTCTAAATCCTGGGATAATAAAAGTATTTCTAATAACAGCATCTTATATGGACCTCATTATTGGAGTCATTTTAATGAACTCCTTGCAACACTTAATGGAGACTAACTTTGGCAAGTAATTATTCATTCACTGTCAAATGCAACAAACCTGTTTGCAGTATATATGACTTGACGTCAGGATTAACATGTAAATCCAGTTTTGGGTTCTGAGGCCTGCCAGAATTGATCCGTGGTCCAAATCTTTCCACCAGGAAGTCTTTTTGAAAAAAGGATTTTTCAATCACTTCTTAATGAGAACTAGTTGATGTAAGGGAGACCAGTCATCTTCATCAAGAAAACTGGGGCAGAGAAAGGCCCCAGGATATAATGATGGTACTCTGCTGTCTGGTGGCAAGGCGTGGTTAAAACAGGGAATGGGAAGGTGCAAGATAGGTGCAGCTTGGTGGGTGGGTGGGTGGGCGGGTGGTGGGCAGGGAGGAAGTTTTGAAAGCACAAACACATATACTCAGGGGCTCACAGGGTTCAGCTGCACAATGGTCAAGAAAAGACAGATCTGAGATGTTTATGGAGAGGATAAGAAAAAAGAAACATTTCTGAATAAGCAGCTAAGAGCCTACAGGTGAGACTTTAGAATGTTAGGCCAGTGATGGCTCCCCATGACAAGTACCATCTTTTCAAGGCTTTTAAAGATCATGGGTCGTCAATGAAGTTCACTTTCCTGAGTTATTTAATAAAATCAAAGCCCCCAGTGTGTCTATGAGTTCTGCTCTCTAAGGACACACCAGGCTGATGGAAATAATATTAATTCTCCTACACTTTTATGGTTCTTTAAAGTTCACAATGCACTTTTATCTATATGATTTTATTTGATAAGAGCTTCTGTCCCTCGTGGGTCTAGACGAGAAGAGATGCAGACCTATGAAACATTTTGCTTGTGTTGCTGATGTGTAAAAAACAAAGACAGAGAGAAATCACCTGAAATGTTTGTCCATGTTCAACTATGTATTTTTAAATGCCCTATTGCCTGTTATATTTCTTTTCAAATAAGCATGAGCACAATACTTGGGGTGAAAAATTATTTGTTGTTAAAGAAACCAAACAGAGCTTAAGCATGTATTTTTATTCCATATTTTGATATTTTTTCTTCACACAATTCTATTCTGGTGTTTTGTTTGCTTTGCCCAGATGGCAAATGCACCATTAAGTTTATTCAGCCTGAATTAATTATCTTTTTATAGTAGAAGAAAATCCTCTCCTTGTGACAAGTAAGATGTTGGTGCTGTATTTATGAATAAATAAGGGCAGCTGTTATACACAGCATTATTAATAGCATCACTTTAAACATCTCATGTGACAAGAAATCCACTCTCTTCAATATAACAAAAGCTCTTGGTGTCCCAGAGTTTATGAAAACCATAGACCTGTTATCCACATCGCAGCGTCAGAAAAACATCACACTTTCTGTAGCAGAAGGATTTAATGCAAATTGCAGACATAAGACAGTACTCCTGTGAATGGTTATTGTCTTTGCTCGTCATTTGGCTCTGTCTTGAGTGCTTCACAGGTGAAGCATCTGGAGAGCAGCAAAGCACCTCTCCTCCCAAACAGAAAGTTAACAGGCAACCACAAAGTTTGCCTAAATGGCCACAATGATGCTATTCCCTGCTTTTCAGTTGAATGTCTTTTTGATGACTGATACGGCCAATGCAGAAGGGATTATTTTTTTTCCTTTGGTAAGATAGGGTAGGTGTGCAAAGCAGAGAAACCTTTTCCCCTTACAGAGAGCTCTTCTGAACTCTGAGCCAGAAAAGATAAGAAGTATAACCCCTTGTCAACATGATGAGATCCTAACCCTTCAAGGCATCGGACTGGGCTTAGACTTCCCCTCTTTGAAGGAACCTGGTTTCCCATGAAGCCATGCTATTTCTCAGCCAAGCTGACTTGTCCCTAAAGATTTATTTTATTCTTAGTCATCTTTATCTTATTTCAAACACCAAATGTAAAATGCGCTCAGAGGAATAAATATTTGCAAGCACTGGCATACCTAGGGCTGACCCCACTAGGTGTGGGCTTTAAGTGGGTGCACGTCTGCGGATAATTGTCTGCAGAGAATAATAAAACTGACTGAAAGTCTGTCTGCTTTTATGATCACTATGTGTCAGTGACTCTAAATGATGCCAGGGGAAAAATATTTTTGGAAGTCCGAGTTTTAAACATTGCTCAGGTTATATTGTTTGTAATAATATACATGTGACCTGCAAGTTGGCACCTATTTATTACTTATGTTTCATAAACATTATATTTTCTTAAGATTTTATTTATTTGTCAGAGAGAGAGAGAGTGCACACGCACAAGCTGGAGGGCAGAGGCAGAGGGAGAGGCAGACTCCCCACTGAGTAGGGATCATGACTGGAGCCGAAGGCAGGCGCTTAACTGACTGAGTCACCCAGGTGCCCAATAAACATTATATTCTACGTGGAAGTTCACTTGGAGACCTCGGTTACATGGCTGGCCATCAACTCTACTGGATTCAGTTGACAGTCCCTTCTAAAGTGTTCAGCCTTGTTCACACTGGTTTCAAGGACCGTTGGTATTTTCACTGCTCTGGTCTTGCACATTCTTTAAGCAGATTGAAATTAAACAAGGATAACGCAGTGAAGAGTAAGAAACTGAACATTACCTCAATTTTGATTTGTGTTTAGCATTTAAAACTGAGAAGGAGGGGCGCCTGGGTGGCCTAGTTCGTTAAGCATCTGCCTTTGGCTCAGGTCATGATCCCGGGGTCCTGGGATCGAGCCCCGCATTGGGCTCCTTGCTCAGCGGGGAGCCTGCGTCTCCCTCTCCCTCTGCCGCTCCTCTTGCTTGTTCCCTCTCTCTCTCTGTCAAATAAACAAATAAATAAAATCTTTATAAAAAAAGAAATAGTTTCCCGAATGTGACTAATTACCTTTAACTCTGAAATTTGATCTTTTTAAAGTGTTGTTTGATTTAAAACTAAAATAAAAATGAAGAAAATGAAATGTTTCAGTGGCAGTATGATTTAGTAGTTGTCTAAATTGTGTCTTTTGTAGATGTCTCAGTTTCATTAAAATATACTTGTTTGTTACTGGGCAGTTATACAAAATGTTACTTTATCAGACTATCACTGCAGAATCAAAGTCTGAGCTGTTATGTAGATTTAAATCAATTAAATAGTTGTGGTTTTTTTCCTTCAGAAACTTAAAGGAACTTATAATTATTTGTAGTATTTTTGTGAAAGGAACAACCAATTCATAATTATTCTGAATTTTGTAAAGAAATGTATGTGAGGGAATTATACCAACATGAGATTATATTGACAGTGAATTCTCTTCTAGAAGCACTGACAGTGAAGAAGAGAGAAGAAATGTTAGCAAAATTCAAAACCAAGAGGTTTTGGCTTTGTTTTTTGTTTTTAAATGGAGACGAGAGAGACGCTAGTAAAAGGCCAAGTAGGACTAGACCAAGACACTAGTAAAGACTTGGACAAGACCAAGTTTTCATTAAAGAAGAAAGGGTGGATTATAATCTGTTTTTATATCACTATGTGTCCAGAACAAGTTCCAGAGGACGTGAAAGTTAATCTGACGAGGAGGGAACTGGACCCTTCAGGATAAAAATAAGCATTCTCTAAGGTTCAAGGAAGGGGAGAAAAGGATGAAGGACACAGGCAACACTTGATGACTTTATGGCTTTAGGAATATTTACAAAATGGTGAAAAAGAGTTGAGAACCTGGAGAGTCTAATCAGTATAAAAAATATATATTTGTTTTTGTCTTTTTTTTTTTGCCACAGACTTGCACTTAATAATAAAGGCTGGAATACCCAGCTTTTTAACTAACTTCAGTTATAAAATTATTGAAACTAAGTCTTAAAATCATGGCTGAAACTATATCCCAAAGTCCCCAAGAATGATGTAACACCCAAACATCATCTTTGAAAAACACTTTTTATCAATTGTGAAAGATCTTTGCATTGGGAGAGAAACTCCAAATAACTACTGATCAAGTCCACTGAGAAGAAATGAATAAATAAAGAAATGGAGACCAAATTTCTAGGAAAATCTCTTGTGTCCATGTTCAGCCAATTTCTGGGAATATGTATGTGGTTCAACTTATATAATCATACTGCTGATGATTGAAAGAGAGGACATTGGGGTGCCTGGGTGGCTCAGCCAGTTGAGTGTCTGACTCTTGATTTCAGCTCAGGTCACAATCTCAGGGTTGTGAGATTGAGTCTCGCATTGGGCTCTGCCTTGAGCACGTGGAGTCTGCTTAAGATTTTCTTTCTTCTTTTTCCTCTGCCCCTCCCCACTCATGCTCTCTCTCTCTCTCAAAAAGGAAGAAGAAAGAAAGAAAGAAAGAAAGAAAGAAAGAAAGAAAGAAAGAAAGAAAGAAAGAAAGAAAGAGAGAAAGGAAGAAAGAGAGAAAGGAAAGGAAAAGAAAGGAAAGGAAAGAAAGAAAGAAAGAAAGAAAGAAAGAAAGAAAGAAAGAAAGAAAGAAAAGAAGGAAGGAAGGAAAGAAGGAAGGAAGGAAGAAAAAAAGAAAGAAGAAAAAGAAAGAAAGAAAAAGAAAGAAAGAAAAAGAAAGAAAGAAAGAAAGAAAGAAAGAAAGAAAGAAAGAAAGAAAGAAAGAAAGAAAGAAAAGACTAAACCTTTTTTTTTTTTGGCTATGGTTTTTCACTTTCCAAACTCTTTATACTGCATTGATTTCCCTGTTACCTTAATCACCTCTGAAAGGCATTTTTAACCTAGAGTCTACAGACATCTAGATTGTACATGCATGGGTTTCAGGGAGTCCCTAACCCTCAGGAAGTAAGTATAAGTGTATTTCTCAGTGTGGATATATTGTTTTTCCAGAGAAGTTCCATAGTTTTCATCAGGTTCTTAGAGTGTTCCGTGAATCAAAAGGAATCCCTTTTCCTCCCAATTAAGTCAAAGGGCCAAGCAGTGCCATGTCTTGTAAAGTTTGCAGTGTACTTTAATGCTACCTCAGGATCTTGTTAAAATGCAGGTTATGATTTATTAGCTCCAAGCAAGTGCCATGTTGGTGTCCAAGGACTGCACTTTGGATAACAGAGGTACAGTACTCATAAAGTTTGATGTAGGAGAGCTTTGCCTTTGAGCTCTTTGAGAGGCCACCATTCCAGGACCGTTCCCAAGTGGACACCACCCAGAGAGCCACGGAACGAGATGTTGTCTCCATCACCTGATGCTGGGCAAGTTGCCTAACCACTTTGAGCCTGTTTTCTTGTCTCTAAAAAGGCACTAACAATATTATCTGACAGGAACATTGTGAATTAAGTTAGATGCTGACTACAGGTCTTGGTATGGAGTAAATACTAGATAACTTTGTTCCCTATCTCCTCCCCTGAGCACCTCATGGTTCCTGTTACTCTAGTAAGGCGATTGATTACTCAGGAGTTATAATCAGCAAAACTGAGGATAGCCTCTGGATAAAAAAAGTACAATATTGCATATGTCCAGAATTTCCTTGAAAGAGTTCTATTTTAGCATCTCCTGGACTCGAGCAGAATTAGAGTTCCAGTCTTTTCCACCTTGCAAAGTTTATCAGTAAAGTGTCAAAAACTGGTTGCCCTGGGGAATGCCGCCTTTAAGCTAATTTGACCAATGTCCTCTCTCACTTCTATTTCAACTTCAACACTTATTTGAGCAAATTGTATCAGTTAATTGTCCCCTACTACAGCGAATACTGTGATATTCCAAAATTCTTATCCTCTCTCCCAACTCATTTTCAAGACCTGCTAGTTCTCACCTCTCTCACTACCATAAAACCTGCATAAAACCTATTACTGCTGCTGAATGTAATTGCTTACATTATTTATATTAATTTTTGATCTGATGTATTACCTTGGTCACTCATCTCATTTTTTTGTCCTCAGATTGACAAGAGGCAAATATGTCTAGGTTGCATTGCATCAAAACTCCCAAGTCTCAGGTGAAGCTGGGGGCTTAAATGCTTTTGAATAGGTCATGGTTACTCTTTCTTGGAGTTTAGTTCACTGCTCTTGCTAATGAATGATTTCATGCTCTCATTAAGCTACAAAGGCAGGACAGTTTGGCCAGTACTTTATTATTATTATTATTACCAAAATATCAAGGTCATGATTAACATGGAACGTATACTAATTTGACCTACTATCAAATTCTCATTATTAATGAAGTCTCTGAGCAGATGGTAGTAAACAAATGTGATAGAAAACAGAGGTCCTAATCTATAAATTTTCAATTCTTGAAGTTGCCACTTGTAAAGAGAGATCACAGTATAAAAAATGGAGAGAAAGAAAGACTTCTGTGTTATTCTTGAAGACCATTAGTCTCAAGGTTACCAGCCAAGCATAATTCTTGTTTAATTCTCCCATTACCACCTAATCCTGTTTATGTCAGGAACACCTTTAATAGAATGTCACTTCAAATCACTGAAATCCAAAGACAGGCACTGTAATTTACATTAGCTACAAAATAAGCATCCTTTCCATGGGGACCCCTGAGCTAGCAAGTACATCAGTGACAATGCATGTTGTCTCTGAGATCTTTCTGGAAGCTGTAGCCATTAACTTGATTGATACCATCCAAAAAAAAAGTGGGAGGGGGAATAAAGGTAAATTTCCTCTTTTCTAGAACATAGGTCTGAGTGTTCTCCTCCTCTTTTCTGAAGGAGGTTCTGGGTGCTTATCCAGAAGGGAAGAAAAAGATTTGTTTTTAGTACTATTGTTTGATTTTAACAATTCTGTTTAAAAAGAGAGGATTTGACTTATCTATCCAATTTCTGGGTGTTAGTTCTGCTGTTCAGGGTGTTCTGATGTTCCCAGGTGACTCTGGCTATCTTCACTGAGTAGTGTGACCCCATGAGAGGAACTCCCCAAATGACAGAGTACTCAGATATATTGAAGAGATCTGCACCAGCATCTTTAACTCTGCTTTGGTCCTGATATATATATGGAGGCCATGTATGTGGCTGACCACTGGTAGCTAGAGACAAGAAAATACAACAGAGTAGAATTCCATTGATAGAACCTCAAAAAGGCAATTTTAAGAACAAATCTCTCGGAATAAAACCCCTTCTAGAAATACCATATAATTTTTCAGTAACTCAATTTTCACATTGTTAAGGCAAGGATATAAATTGTTGACTATGTCAATTGATGACAAGAAGGAACTTGGTGATTGCTCTTAGCCGTGAATTGGGCAAGTGGGATATTTTTTGATTCTAGAAGTAATTAAAATTTATGGACACCATTGTTAAGATGACTAATAGAATTTGTTGCATGGCCAACAGTTGGGTAACATACAACTGCACACACTTTGCAAGTGCAAAACCTCACAGCATCGTTTTCTACCTTTCCCAGCTAAGTTGCCCAGACCTCAAGGAGGATGAGGTGGGGACGAAAGGAGGCTGAGTAACACTTCTGTCTATCGCTACCTCAACAGAGTACTAAATGGAAGCAAGCACATTGTTAGATATATTCTTGGGAGTGTTACAGGAACTCAAGAGTCCTGAAAGGAGCCTGGCAGGGGTTAAAGTGTGTCTCTTGAAGGAGGTAAATAAAACATTTAAAAGATGAGTAGAAGCTGACCAAAAAAGATGTGTGGAGAAGGGCATCCCAGTACTGGGACCCTGATCTCAGGATTATTGCTCTTGTCACTGGGCCCTCATCCTTTTCACCTCCTGGATGCTCTCTCTCTGCCCCTGTGACCATCTCAATCTTCCTCCCTCTTCCAGAAAAGTGAAAGAAACAAGGGCCTTGTTCAGTACATACATCTCTCACTCCAGGTTCATATTAGAGTTTTTTTGTGATTTCTTTTTCCTTAAGTGCTGCACAGATTGTTCTCTGTTAGATCAAAGACAATTATTTTTCATTTTCTCCTCAGATCGTTTCTACTAAAGACTAATAATTTCACCTTTTCTGGACGGCTGTTTCCCCAAATAACTTAAGAACAAAATTGTTACTCTGGATGAGCTTGTTTTAATGTCCTAGCCATCACCTACAGGAAAATTAATCAAACTGAAATGATGATTGGTATTTGAAAAAGAAGGCAGGGTCTCCAGAAAGACTGGTCCTAAACAGTTGCCAGGGAATTCTGGTGGCTCACCCAACACAGGGGTTGTAATATTTTGCAAAGAATTATCAAGAATGCATGACCCCTGGCTTTTCTGGTCATCTCCAAGATTGGCTTAGGTTCTTTTGTATCCTTGACACTTCAGACGTTTCTGAGAGATTTTGGTGACTATCTGAAGTCACTTTATAGTTTTACAAAATACTCAGCTCAGTCTAATGTTTCTTACGTCAGTGGGATAGGTTCTCTCTAGTCACAGGCCCCACATGACTGCCTGGTTTTTACATCTGTGTAACTCCCTGGTGTCTGCAGCCATTTGATGATACATACATACAACCACTGGAAAATCCTGGCATTTATATTTTATATTATGGGGTCATCTTAGAAACCCTGGTGTCAGAACACAAATCCTGGCTGCTAGAGGCACCTTTTCCTGAGAGATTTCTGAGACAGACGTATGTGCTGAAGAAGAAGGCAGATACAATTGTATTAGTGACTCTCACTAGCTTGGGTTCTGGCAACTCCAAGTCCCGGTAGGGAATCTTTTTGAGCTGTGCTAGATGATGGCAATGGTGGTGCCCCTCGCCTTTGACACTGTAAACCCATCCCCTGAATCTCAAAGCTCAGCACCAAGGCCAAGAGAGTAAAAATAAACTATCAGGAAAAACAAAGAATAGAACATTTTCTTAATCCTTAAATAGAGGAGAGTCAGTCTGGGCACTCTTGGCATAGAATTCTTGCTAACATTACCAGTTCCATGAGGAGAAGAGAGCCCCTAGAGAAAAAAGAAAGCCAAAAAGACACCCCCCACCCCTGCCACCAACACATACGCTGACTCCGATCTTTAATCGCTCCCCCATAACTAGTCCTAGTCAGCACAGCCGTCTAACATAACATCTTTGAGGCTAAGTCTTCTATGTCTCGGGGTTTACAGGGTGTTTCTGTATGGCTGGAGAAAGGTGCTTAGCATTCAGCTTGCGCAGTGATCCTGGACAGGCTCTTGTTGGTTGGGGAGGATATTGCCTGGAAGTGGCTCCATGGAAAAATTCCGAGAGAAATATAGTAACTTGAATTATGGAGATCAGTTTGTTTTAATTATGTTTCTTTTTTTTAAAGATTTTATTTATTTTTTTGACAGGGAGAGAGAGAGAGAGAGTGGGCATACAAGTAGGCAGAGCAGCAGGTAGAAAGAGATGCAGGCTCCCTGCTGAGCAGAGAGCCGTGGGATCATGATCTGAGCTGAAGGCAGACGCTTAACCAACTGAGCCACCCAGGCGCCCCCTTTTTTGAAATTTCTTAATTTTTTAGAGCAAATAAAAAGTCCTCAATCTGGATTCTGAAACTTTCCATCAAATGGGCCCACTTGAGTTGTCCAACCCCATCTCTCTAGTTCCCTAAAACTTCCTCTTCCCCTAACCTCATCAGTTACGACATCCTAGAATAATGAAATCCTCCTTTCTGCAAATTCAAATCCCATGTACTCTGTAAGGTTCAAGCTAAGCTGATTCTTCCCCAAGAATCTTTTACCATGGCATCCTAGGACATCTGGATCTGTCCCACTCATCACAGTCCTCAGGAAAAATCTCCGCATCGTGCCGCGTTACCCTATCATATTGTGAGTGTAATCAAGTTATTTCGAGCAGGTATGATTTGTTTCCCAGAAGAGGCATCAAGTTTGCAGCAAGTTTCTCTCAGGAGAAATTATTATCTTTTTTGCATCTCCAGAGCACTAGTAAATCATGCTTTCATTCCATTTGCAAATGTGTGCGACTAGACGAAGGGATGAATGAAACTGCCGATCTCCAAATTAGTTTATCTGCAGGTGAGAGTGAATAATGTCGGGTCAAATAGGCAAGACAAAACCAGGTAACATGTAAGAGACCCATAGCAATTTCCAATAAGCGGCCCAAAATGAGTTTTTTGAATCAATTCTTCAGTTGTTTGGGAAGTGGTTCCTGTATAAACCAGATACTGATATTCTCCCTGATTCCTGACACAACTGTATTTTTCATTGTCATTGACACAGTCAACTCTTCATTTATTAATTTTTTGTATTACATGTTTTTTATGGGAAGATCAGACAGACAATTCGGGTTTTAATAAAGAAAAAATTAAATCACACATAATACTACCACTTAGAGATAACTATGAACAACTGCCATTCTTGTGTATGTACGCCTCTTAAATATAAAAATAAAATTATATTGTACATCATATCCTATGAATTATTTTCACTTCATTTATTGTTAACCTGATTTAATGGCCATATGGCATTCTACTGTATTAATAGAATATATTTTCTTACTAAAAGCTTTTTTTTCTATTTCTGGACATTGTTTACTTTATACTCTTCTATTGTTATAAACTATCTCTTCAATGAATATCTTTGAGACAAATCTTTTTGTACACTTTTAATCATTCTGTTAAGATATACACCTCTCTGTCCAAGGATCTGGATAAATTTAAGGACACAATGCTATTGAATGGGACCTTTCTCCCCTCCTCACATTTTTGCTCCTGCCCATAAGAGAGACTGAACATGCCCCCAGCTTCTTCATTCAAGCAGTGTGAGAGAAGATACATCTGACCTTTCTGCATCCCATTCTCCACCCTCTCCCAGGAGGAAGGGTGGCTGATCTAATGGGCCAGAGGGCTCCTTCCACTAGCAGTTAAGATTTTTATTTTATTTTATTTTATTTATTTATTTTTTAAATTCTTATGTTAATCCCCATACATCACATCATTAGTTTTAGATGAAGTGTTCCATGATTCATTGTTTGTGCACAACACCCAGTGCTCCATGCAGAACGTGCCCTCCTCAATACCCACCACCAGGCCAACCCATCCTCCCATCCCCCTCCCCTCTAGAACCCTGTTTGTTTTTCAGAGTCCATCGTCTCTCATGGTTCGTCTCCCCCTCCGATTTTTTTTTAAAGATTTTATTAATTTATTTTAGAGAGAGAGAGCACAAGCAGGGGGAGCGGCAGGCAGAGGGAGAAACGGGCTCCCCGCTGAGCAAGGAGCCCGATGTGGGACTCAATCGATCCCAGGACCCTGGGATCCTGACCTGGGCCAAAGGCAGATGCTTAATCAACTGAGCCACCCGGGCGTCCCAAGACTTTTAAATTACAAGTCAGCTTTGTGTGCATTGTGTCTCCTGCCTTGTCCCGTACTTCCAGCATCTTGTACTTCGGCCTGGGCCTGACCGTCCATCTGGCTCTCTCTGGCCCAGCCATGCTCTCTCTGTTCTGGGACTGAGTGGTGGGTGAATTGAAACTACAGTTCTCTCTCTTGGTTTCAGGTTCTTGTGGTTGGGTGGATAAACAGAGCAGGTTAAGAAGTTACGGATTAAGAAATAAGAAGTGGGCGCCTGGGTGGCTCAGTTGGTTAAGCGACTGCCTTCGGCTCAGGTCATGATCCCGGGGTCCTGGGATCGAGCCCCGCATCAGGCTCCCTGCGGGAGGCCTGCTTCTCCCTCTCCCACTCCCCCTGCTTGTGTTCCCTCTCTCGCTGTGTCTCTCTCTGTCAAATAAATAAAAAAAATAAAAATCTTTAAAAAGAAAAAAAAAAAGAAAGAAATAAGAAGTCTTACTTAAGACTCCTGAGCTAAGCCAAGTTTTGGGCTTGTTACAGTGTGTCAGTGTGTATGTGAAAGGGGTGGTATTAAGCACTGGCCAATATTAAATATACCCCCAGCACCTTATTTCTCCATCATTTCTTTTGTGCATTCTCTCTCATCGGTAAAACCTAGACCAGAGAGTAGGTAAGTACTGAAATAAAACAAATCTATGCCTATTTCCTTAAGAAAGCACTGTGGGCATGCGAAAGACTCAGAGCGTATTATCAAGTACATTTGTCATGTTTTTGGCAGGAAGTTTTTAAGGCTCACGTACTCATGGTTAAATCGATTGAATACTTTCTTTATGGTTTCAGCCCTTGGTGTCTGGGTTGGAAAGGCTTGCCTTAGTCCATGAATCTTTCCTCCAGGTAGGTTTTGGGTTTCATTTTTGTTTTGAAATAACTTGACCCTTTATTTTGGTTCAAGATATGAAGCCGGGGGGTCTCAGTTCATTATGTCCCCCAAAGGTTAACCAGTCACATTTTATTAAATGATTATTCTTCTACATATATATTTAGATCCCTTTCTAGACTCTCTATTCTTTTTTCTTCATCTGTTATTCTTGTTATCTGAGCTGACCAGGAAATATTCTGCTGGTCTTCATGATATTAGCAAGTAAACATGTGGAAAAATAATATTAAAGATTAGATTTGTAAGAAAATTTAAGGAAAAGTTTTACCCTGCACAGAATGGTGAATTCAGAGTTTTACAAAGTCTTATTTAAAAGAGGAAATGAGGGACACCTGGGTGGCTCAGTCAGTTAAGTGTCTCCCTTTGGCTCAGGTCATGATCCCAGGGTCCTGGGATCCAGTCCCGCATTGGGCTCCTTGCTCAGCGGGGAGCCTGCTTCTCCCTCTGCCTGCCCCTCCCCCTACTTGTGCTTGCTCTCTCTCACTCTCTCTCTCTGACAAATAAATAAAAAATCTTTTAAAAAATAAAAAAAATAAAAGAGGAAGTGATTGGCATGTAAATATATGGATAGAGCTAATATAACCAAAAAAAGGAATGTGTCCATGATAAGGAGCTTTGGCCATAAATAGACTAAAAGAGGGGCGCCTGGGTGGCTCAGTTGTTAAGCATCTGCCTTCGGCTCAGGTCATGATCCCAGGGTCCTGGGATCGAGCCCCACACCAGGCTCCCTTCTTGTGGGAAGCCTGCTTCTCCCTCTCCCACTCCCCCTGCTTGTGTTCCCTCTCTCGCTGTCTCTCTCTCTGTCAAATAAATAAATAAAATAAAATCCTAAAAAAAAAATAGACTAAAGGAGGACCACAAAGACAAGCAAATGCAGGGGAAGGTCATGTTTTTGCTCCCTGGAAAAAACGGTTCTGTAGCTCCAGACTTGACTTATCATTGCCAGAGATAACTATTCTCTCATAGTGACACATGGACCAGCCTCAGGCCCGAATGTCCGTCACTAAATATTTGAATTTTACTGTCTCCCCTGGCTCTGACTTGCTGTGGATGAGCAAATCTCTGAATAAAAGATGGCTTCCTATTGGCTCGTCGCCAGAGAGAGGAGGTCCTGGCCTGGGGATGCGTTCCTCTGGTCCTTTGGCAATTATACCTCTCATTGTACATTTTTTAACTGCTGTCCTCTAGTGAGCTCATTTGTGTTGGTGTCATTGAGATTTGGGGCTTCACATATAAAAGCAACACAATGACTCAGGAGTTTTCTCTGAGCAGAGCTAATAGAATTCACGTAATAGTAATCAGATATGCAACCCCGGTCTTGACTGAACCAAACAATCTAGATTTCCAAAAATGCACGTTCTCTATTTCCATCAATTAGTGTTCATTCCCCACCTTTTTGTGTTTAAATGGCAAGAGAACAGGATCACTGGGAGGCCCATTTAGTAACACCAAATGATTTTAGGACAGGTTTAAAATAAGAAAACACAGAGATTATTTACCCACAAGGAAGATTCTCAACTTAACAATGTGTTTACTCCTCTTAGGAAAAAAAAAAAAATCCCAAGAAAATCATACATGTTTGTAGCCATTTGCATTGCATCAGCTTCCAGAGGTCCTCAAGTTTAAGTAAAAATTGGTGAACGACTCAAAGAAAGAAAAGTGGAGTCGCTATGTAAAAGAATCCTATTTAATTTGTTTTTCAAATCATGAAAAACAAGTGAATCTAATTGCTTAGCAGTTCCCCATCCATCAGGTAGGAAAAGATGAGGGGAAAAAAAGGAAATTACTTTGCAAATATGTTTCTTTTCTTTCTGAGACAATCTCATTGGAGGTGATGGCTCAAAAAGTACTTGTCTTCTCTCAAATTCTTTTCTCTGTGATCCAATAAAAGTGGAAATTATTTTTAAAGATTTGTTATGAGGGTAAAGAAATATGGTGTATTTTTTGTGGTCTTAAATTTTGAGGAGGGTGGGGGTGGTGCTTTATTACAAGTTAGCAACTCCAGAAGACACTAAAAAGTCTCTCACTAGATAATAAACTATCCCACCTTCTTCCTTCTTTTTTCATTCTCTCCATCCTGTTTAATTTCCTTCCTCACTAAGTCAGAAGTGATTGGACGACCCCCTCCTTCCCTGTATGCCTTTCCAACTAACATCATGACTTACTTTCCCCTCCAGTGTTGCCCTTAATATGTTTTTTTTTTTTAAAGATTTTATTTGTTTGACAGAGAGAGATAGTGAGAGATAGTGAGAGCAGGAACACAAGAAGGGGGAGTGGGAGAGGGAGAAGCAGGCTTCCCGCTGAGCAGGGAGCCCGATGCGGGGCTCGATCCCAGGACCCTGGGATCATGACCTGAGCCGAAGGCAGATGCTTAATGACTGAGCCACCCAAGTGCCCCGCCCTTAATATGTTTTTACCTTACAAAAATATTCAAAAGGGGATCATTTATTTGGAGTGATATGTTATTTGTGATTATCTAAACTTGGGAATTGGTATTACAAAATTAAGTACATTTCAGCCTGCTCAGAAAATTGTTTTTATGTAGGTAGTTTTTTTTTTTCCTTACTTAAAAATAAAAGTACTAAAATCTTATTAATAGTCAAATCTGATAAATTGTGTTTTGGTACAAAATGTATCAGGGAGAAAAAGTAACTTCGTACCGATTTGTCTACAAGACCCGTGCCTGAAAGTTCTGCTTTATTGAATTTGGCTTTCCCTTTCTCTCTAATAAAAAGAATTTATGGACATATTTTTTCACAAGCCAACAAAAGCCATCCCATGCCCCGTGCCTGAGGCCTGCTCATGTCACATCCACTGTCAACAATTGTAACCCTCCATGTTTCTCATCATATTTTCTTTTTTAAAGATTTTATTTATTTATCTGAGAGAGAGAATGGGAGACAGAGAGCATGAGAGGGAGAAGCAGACTCCCCGCCGAGCAGGGAGCCCGATGCGGGACTCGAACCCCGGACTCCAGGATCATGACCTGAGCTGAAGGCAGTTGCTTAACCAACTGAGCCCCCCAGGCGCCCCTCTCATCATATTTCTAAATGCTAAGTTTATTTCTTAATAGAACAGAATTTTTAACTCTAGGTATTATCTCATGACTCTTTTCTTTGGCAGAGGGAATTTTTCACGTTCATCTTCCCCTGTTCCCACCATATACTTCCCCTCATACCAATACAGCAATACCAAAATCTTTGCTTCAATTAATACTCAGGGTTTAACTATGATGAGTATGCAGATACTATTCACTGATGAGCCACTAGTGTGATCTACTTTGCTAAAGAGCATGTTTTGGTTTTTTGTTTTAAGGAGAATTCGCTCAAATAGCATTGGTAACAGAGGAATGATGTCAGTACAGCCCATAAGTCACACTGGTTCCTATGATATTTGTTACAGAATGTTAATATTTTGAGGCCGCTAGGGGGAAAAAGTGATCTCACAGTTAAAACAAAACCTCAAGGTGCCTGGGTGGCTCAGTCGGTTAAGCATCTGCCTTCAGCTCAGGTCATGATCCCGGGGTCCTGGGATCGAGCCCCACATCAGGCTCCCCCTGCTCTGCGAGGAGCCTGCTTCTCCCTCTGCTTCTGCCACTCCCCCTGCTTGTGCTCTCTCTCTCTCTCTCTCTGTCAAATAAATAAATAAATAAAAATCTATAATAAAACCTCAGTATTATACAAGTATTTTACAAAACTGCTGAAAATCCTTTAAATACCCTTTTTTTGGAGCAAGAAGTTGCTGGTTTAGTGGGCGCAAGAACTACTAAACTTTCAATAATTTTTAAACAGAATTATGTTAAGTATTTTGGGAAGCTAAGTGCAGAAGACATTGCCTCTGTTATTAAAAAATTATTGATGGAGAAGTCTATTCCTGTGTCAAATTTTTAATTTTGATGAAATTGGTCACTCACAAAATGAGAATAAGCCAGATAATCCTAAAAACAAACAAACAAACAACAACAAAAAAAAGAACTTTATTTTTTAAACCCATCAAAGACCTAAGGTCTGAAGGTAACACAATCAATTAAAATATGAGACATGCCAGGTTCTCTTAGGGGAGTTGGAACCCATGGATATTTTCATTTTCAGCAGAATAGAAGAGAGAACTGCCATAAAAATGGTAGGAAGAAAACAGGTGAACTTATATGGGTTTTTAAATGTTGCGTGTAGGTGTGTGTAAGAGTTTGGAGACCTCCAGGGTCCTATACATGGGTGACTCCAAACTACCCTCCTAGCCCCTTTACACAGGCCTTCACTGGGCGCCCAGCAAGGCATTGGTGACAAGGCAGGAGAATGGAGAGACCCTTCCGTGGTACAAGTGCCCCAGCCTGCTGTCCTCTGAGGACAAAGCAAAAGAACTAAGAGAAACTCTCCCACACACCAGGCCTTGTACTGAATATGAGATGGTAGCAGTCTATTTCGGCGGTGGAGCAGGGTAGCTGAAAAAGACCCTTCTGAGGCACACACACGGAGCCTTCCTAAGTATGATGGCAGGAGGAAGAAACTTCACAGGAACTCCAAGACTTCCACCAAGCGCTAAAGAATGGCAGTCAGCTACTGGAGGAGGACCAAGGGCTGAGGAAACCCCCCCCACACACACTGTGCAGAGCCATGATGGTGTAGGAGGAAACTGAGGGGAAACCCAGCGTCCCAGGTCTGACACTGGAGATTGAGCAGTGGCTTCTACCACAGAAGAGGTTGGAAACAGACCTACATATAGATCAAATGGTTTCAGATAAAGAGACCGAAGCAATTCAATGCAGAAATTGAAATTTTTCAGCATAGTGCTTGAGGAACTGGATATCCATGTAGAAAAAAAGAACATGTCACATCATAAAGGAAAAATAACTTGTGATTGATTATACACTTAGACCTAAAGCTAGAACTATAAAATTTCTAGAAGATAACATGGGAGGACCTTCACTACTTTGATTTAAGCAAAGCTTTCTTAGAGCAGATTCACTAAGCATTAACCATAAAAGAAAAGTATCCATAAGCTTCTCGTCATCAAAACTAAAACCTATGCTCATGAAAACTGACCATTAAGAAAATAAACAAGCAAGTTGCAGATTGGAGAAAGCATTCTTACCTGAGCTGAGATTAAGAGTCAGACACTTAGCCAACTGAGCCACTCAAGCACCCCTGGAGAAAGTATTCTTAATGCAAATATCTGACAAAGTATTTTTTTCCCAGAATATATAAAGAACTTTTACAACTTTATAATAAAAAGACAAAAAATCCAATGTGTAAAAGATTTGACAGATACTTCACCAGAGAAGATATATAAATGGCCAATAAGCACATGCAAAGTACTCAATACCATTAGTCATCAGGAAAATGCAATTTAAAACCACAAAGAGAATCTACTACATACCATCTAGAATGGTTACACTGAAAAAGATTGATAACACCAAATGTTAGAAAGGATGGGGAGCAACTAGAACTCTTGTTTATTGCTCTGAGTGTGTTAAATAGTATAACAACTTTGGAAAATGGTTTGGCAATTTCTTATGAAGCCCAGAATATACTTATCAAACAACTCAGCAATTGTACTCTTAAGTACAATAATTTTTATAGCAGTTTTATTCATAATGGCCCCAAACTGGAAACAAGCCAGTTGTCTACCAATATGAGAATAGTTCAACAAGACTTGGTATAGACATCCAATTAAGTACTACTCAGTAGGGCGCCTGGGTGGCTCAGTTGGTTAAGCGACTGCCTTCGGCTCAGGTCATGATCCTGGAGTCCCGGGATCGAGTCCCGCATCAGGCTCCCTGCTCGGCAGGGAGTCTGCTTCTCCCTCTCCCGCTCCCGCCTCCTGTGCTCTTTCTCTCTCTCACTCGCTCTCTCATATAAATAAATAAAATCTTAAAAAAAAAATACTACTCGGTAATAAAAAAGAACAAATTGCTGAAATATGCAACAATATCAGTAAATCTAGAGATTCATCATTATAAAATTTACCAAAACCGTTATGCTAAAATGAAAGAAGAGAGACCCAACACAGTATTTATTACATGAATCTAGTTATATAAGCTTCTAGGACAGGGAAAATAAATCTAGGGTATTTGTTTCAGGTGGGGCTGTAACTGAGAAGGGGCATGTGGTGATAAAAATATTCTGTGCCTTGTTAGAGGTGTGGATTATACTAATTTATGCATTTGTCAAAATTTTTGATATGTACACTCAAGATTTCTATATTTCTCTGTACACAAATTATATTCAACAACAACAACAATTTTTTAAGTTTTCCAATCTTATATTTTGTCAAATAGACATGACCTGATACATTTTTCCCTCTATGGAGTCAACTTAATGTAGCCAGATTTGAGTTACCTTTTAAAGAACTTTAAAGAATGTCTTTTCTACCCCAAAGACTTTGGGGATTTAAATAATTCATGTTAACAGATATGAACCAACTTTAAATTGAACTAAGCCAACTTAGTGAGTGAAGTTCATTCATTAACAGGTGTAAGGCAGCTGTCCAGTGGGGAAGAGTCTGAGCATGACAAGAAGCCTGACTAATGCATTCATTATCTCATGAAGCATAATTTCACAGTGCTGCGAATGTGTTAAGCTTTTTAAGCCAGAGGACTTAATCCCTATTTGTTGTGATGCCTTAAACAATGGAATATTCCAAAATATTTAGTCAACATATGTTTACTAAGAACTCACAGAAGACATAACCCTACCCAGGACTGCTTTGCAAACAACAATAGAGTGCTGAGACTAATTTGTTAACAAACATATCAATGTCATTTATCTAAGTCAGCGTTGTCCTTGTGAGTCCTTGGATCTAGGTTTGCATTTTAAATTGTATGTTTTTTGCGTAAAACTTTGAGTGCTAATTTAAAAAATCACATAAAAAAAAAGAAAATCTGGTAAACACTGGTTTGCAATAAAAAAACAACACACACACCTTGAAAAAACATGTGAAAAAAATACTTACAGATTTTTAAAAACAGGCTTAACTATATTCTTTATCCAAATATAGTTCCAAATTACACTTGATTATTATTTTTAAAAATAATACCCTTCAAAGATGGTGATTTGCTACTATTGACAATATTTAAGAGCTCCATTTGTAGGTCCTGGTGTTATTTCTAAGAACTACATCTTTAATTTAGTTGAAAATATTAAATAAGTAGTTCCAAGGTAATTGGCACTGTGGTGGGAACTAGGGAAATAATATAAAAAATATACAACTTCTACCTACAACTGCTTCAACCCTCAAGAGACTCAGAAACACCCCATGATAATATAACTTCTTAAGTCCATGCTAGAATTATGTAGAAGTTGCTATGTGGTCAGTGAAGGAGTAAATAACTTCATCTGGATAGCTTCACAGAGGCAGTAAGGAAGAAGGAATATGAGTTTGGTAGGCAAACAAGGCAGGGGAAGTTATCCCTAATAGAAAGAATAGTATATCTGAAAGCACAAAGGCAAAGAGCCAAGAAAGGTATGCTATGTTTAGAGATTTGCAAAGACTCCAATGTCTGAAGCCTAGAGGTACAGAAAAGTAGCTGGAGTGTCAGATAATGAAAATGGTCTTATGAAACAAGTTAGAAGTTTTAGTTTTATTCTATATGAGAACAAGAAACAAAGATTCTTAAGCAGGGGGCTGCCATGTCCATATTTATATTTTAGAAACATCTCTCTACTGCCAGTGTCCAAGATGGACTTAAAGTTCCCTTCAGCTTGACTAGACTTTAGATGGATCTCTTTCTGTCTATAAGCCCCTGACCTCCCTTTTCTTAGAGCATTTACTTTAAAAAACTCGTAATTGCAATTTCTTTCTCTGTCCTCTTGAAATGTATGTAAATCTCCTTAAAAGCCTCTTGCCAGTTTTACAATCCAGAGAATGTCTTTCTCAAGGACCTGAGAGCCATCCCTTTGAGATGTAATCATCAAGGAAGACTGCTCCCTATCTCCCAGTCTCTGTGGGAGGTGGGAGCCTAACTTCCATGGGCTACTTGTTCCAAGTTGAGTTGTGAAACCTCCTCTTATCATGAAGATAAGGGAAAGTTTCCTTTTTGGGGGGTGAGGCCAATTAGCAAACATGTGACAGGGTGACATATACTTTCTCTCATCCCAGTTCTTCAAACATCTCCAGCCTTTTGTTTTAGCAGAGTGGAGTTCAGTCTCTCTTCCTTCTGGAAATAGTCTTGAATAAAGTCTTCCTTTCCTGTTAACTTTGTCTAGCACAGTTTTTTACTTTGACACCAGCTTGGACAATGGTTTTATAAATAATGGGTAAAGGTGAGAGGGCACTGGGTGCAGGGGATTCATTATGAATCCATTAAGATAATCCAGGCACAGCCACTGAGACTCCATTAAGAAATTAGCAGAGGAAGAGACAGAAATAAGAAATATTTAGAGGGTAGAATCTATAGGACTTGGGGACGATGGCTTTGTAAAGATGTGATTGGAGACTGATTCTCAGAAAATGTGGAGTGGAGAATCAAACTTCTGACTGGGTGAATGGTCCTAAAACTCACTGATGGAGAGAATAAAAAACACTCGTGTGTAAAAATGGAGATGGGTAACTACGTTTTTCTCCTAATATTCTGGGCTGATATTTGGAGGCCTGCACAAGCTACACACCTCAAAGTTCCCCTTTCTTCCCCACAGAAGAAAGAACGTGGTCATAGGTAATGTGGGCCAACCTCATCTTGAGAAAAATGGAAGTTCTCTAATATAGTTGTTTCTTTCGGGGCTTCCCAGAAGTTCTTGTAAACATGTTGCTGGCTGCTGAGAAGTTATTAGGGGATAAGCACCTTGCATCTCATCCCTGCATTGATCAAGGCAGTCCCATCACTTCCATCATTTGATTAGATTTAATGCTGGAACCAAAAGTCCATCTGAGAGATACTGGCAAATAATAGCATTGAACAGATTCAGATTTCTGCATATTTCCAGCCAGAACATAAAACTCTGTCTCCAGGGCCATTCTTTACATCTCACCAACAGACGGTGTCACAGTTGATTGCTGCGCTCTCGTACCAGCATATAAAATCTAAAGCAGCTATCCAAGGGTGCATTAAATATAAAACGCCTGAGTCATTCTGTCTTACACGGAAACATATGGGAATCTTTGCTTCCTAATAAAGAAAACAATGGGGGTGGAAGCAGTCACCACAGGATTAATCTGAATCACAAAGCTTCCAGACTCAGCAAACAGCTTGAAATGTGCAACAGTTTTAGGCCTAGGCTGTTAACTTTCAAGTATAATGGAAATTTGGAGGGGCAGTATTTAGTTTCCCCAAATTTCCAATCAACTCAATTCCTCTTTGGCCCAAGAAGCCCAGATGAGCTCCTCAGCTTAATATTAAGCTTCTTTAGACAATACCTTAGTAATCACTTCCGGCGCACGCTTTATTTCTCTGAATACCAATCCTTGCTTATGCCTACATGTTAGCCATCCTCCCACCATGGAAAATCCAGAATGAACATGCTTGGTCCCATCTTCCCATTTGAAATTTTTGCATCAACTTGATGTGGTAAGGCCCTTGGGCTCAATCAACTGAACTAAACTGTACTTGGAATGGGGTCAGGAGTTCAAGAACAGAGAGCAAGTGCTTTGAAGCTGGGGTGATTCTTAAATTCCAGAGGTTCTGTCTTTGTCTTAGAAACAGTTGAACTGGTGGCATTGTATTCATGGAACTGGATTGGAGCAGCTGCATGATGAGCTATGCTGCTCCCACGTGGGAAAGTGCAGAGAAGAGGAAGAGTGCCTTGCCCTTCCAGATGTAAACTTACGGAAGCTTATCCTCTGTGAATGTATGCAAGTTCAATATTAATCCTATAGGTCGGGGAATGGAGCTGCTTTGTACATGTTGACCTTCTTTCCTTCCTTGCTTCCTTCCTTTTGTTTGCTCTTCCTTCTCCCCTCCTTCCCTCCTTCCCTTCCTTCCTCCCTCCTTCCCTTCCTCCCTCCCTTGTTCTCTTCCTCCCTCCCTTGTTCTCTTCCTCCCTCCCTTGTTCTCTTTCTCCCTCACTTCCTTCCTTCCTTCCTTTCTCCCTCCCTCCCTCCCTTCCTTCCTTCCTTCCTTCCTTCTTCCCTCCCTCCCTCCCTCCCTTGTTCTCTTCCTCCCTCCCTTGTTCTCTTTCTCCCTCACTTCCTTCCTTCCTTCCTCCCTCCCTCCCTTTTGTCTGTCCTTCCTTCTCTCCTTCCTTCCTTCCTTCCTCCCTCCTTCCCTCCCTCCCTTCTTCCTCCCTCCCTCCCTCCCTCCCTCCCTCCTCCCTCCCTCCCTCCCTCCCTCCCTCCCTCCTTCCTTCCTTCCTTCCTCCCTCCCTTCATCCATCCTTCCTTCCTTCCTTCCTCCCTCCCTCCTCCCTTCCTCCCTCCCTCCCTCCTTCCCTCCTTCCTTCCTTCCTTCCTCCCTCCCTCCTCCCTCCCTCCCTCCCTCCTTCCTTCCTTCCTTCCTTCCTCCCTCCCTCCCTCCCTTTTGTCTGTCCTTCCTTCTCTCCTTCCTTCCTTCCTCCCTCCCTCCCTTCCTCCTTCCTTCCTTCCTTCCTTCCTTCCTTCCTTCCTTCCTCCCTCCCTCCTCCCTCCCTCCCTTCCTTCCTTCCTTCCTCCCTCCCTCCTCCCTCCCTCCCTCCCTCCCTTCCTTCCTTCCTTCCTCCCTCCCCCCTCCCTCCTCCCTCCCTCCCTCCCTCCTTCCTTCCTTCCTTCCTTCCTTCCTTCCTTCCTTCCTTCCTCCCTCCCTCCCTTCCTCCCTCCCTTTTGTCTGTCCTTCCTTCTCTCCTTCCTTCCTTCCTCCCTCCCTCCCTTCCTCCTTCCTTCCTTCCTTCCTCCCTCCCTCCCTCCCTCTCTCACTTTTGTCTGTCCTTCCTTCTCTCCTTCCTTCCTTCCTCCCTCCCTCCCTTCCTCCTTCCTTCCTCCCTCCCTCCCTCCTTCCTTCCTTCCTTCCTTCCTTCCTTCCTTCCTTCCTTCCTTCCTCCCTCCCTCCCTTTTGTCTGTCCTTCCTTCTCTCCTTCCTTCCTCCCTCCCTCCCTCCCTCCTCCCTCCCTCCCTCCCTCCCTCCCTTCCTTCCTTCCTCCCTCCCTCCCTCCCTCCTCCCTCCCTCCTTCCTTCCTTCCTCCCTCCCTCCCTTTTGTCTGTCCTTCCTTCTCTCCTTCCTTCCTTCCTCCCTCCCTCCCTTCCTCCTTCCTTCCTTCCTTCCTTCCTTCCTTCCTTCCTTCCTCCCTCCCTCCCTCCCTCCTCCCTCCCTCCCTCCCTCCCTCCCTCCCTCCCTTCTTTCCTTCCTTCCTTCCTTCCTTCCTCCCTCCCTCCCTCCCTCCCTCCCTCCCTCCTTCCTTCCTTCCTCCCTCCCTCCCTCCCTCCCTCCCTCCCTCCCTCCCTCCCTCCTTCCTTCCTTCCTTCCTTCCTTCCTCCCTCCCTCCCTCCCTCCCTTTTGTCTGTCCTTCCTTCTCTCCTTCCTCCCAGAGTGGTGAGAGACCACTACGTGTTCTACTGCTGCTTGATACTGTTGACAAATTACTGAGGCCTTGAAATACTTCCAACCTAATTGTCTAAAAAATTCATTTCTTACTAAAATCAAGATAAAACCTTAAGGCTTCTAGTAGAAATCTTCTACCTTTGAAGGACTAGACATAAATTGCATTGGGGTTATTATTTACTATGTTCTAGTTTTAAAGTATTGAAGAGTAGTTTATTTGCATGTCAGTAGTCATATAACCAGGGCCCTCTAGTGACATAGAAAATTCTTATTCCTTTCTTTGCTGTTCAGTATCATAACTCAAAATAATAGAACTCCAAACAGTTGAGTCTCAGGAACATAGTTACGTAGAAAGCATTTGCAGTTCTAAGTTGGAGTATGGAAATGTTGTCTAAAGTTAGTCACAACATACTTTTTTTCTTTCCCCAAAGTTTTACTTTCCCCAAAGGCCTATCCCTCTCATTCTACACAGTCATCAACCACCTGCATTTCCCAGGTCATCCATGCCAGTCCTTGATGACAATCCCAACAGAGTTAGTTCTATTAATGGAAATTCAATGGATGGTAGCACCAGAGGTTCAAACTAAAAACAACGGAAGGAAAGAACAAAACCCTACAGATAATGGGCTTTTATGGCATGGGTCTGATGCATCTTGCTGACCTAAAAATAGTTTTTTTTTAATGCATCTGAGGCTTACTATCCAGTCACCAAAAGTTTGTTTCTGTCTCCACTTCAGGTAGGTAAATGCCAAGGCACCTTCTTGAAGTAGGATATATAAACCGCCAGTCTCTTATGAATGACTTTAAGGGAGTGAAATAAGTATTTTACAGCCTTTTGGGGCCTGTTAACCATAAGGGGAGCGAATTAATTGAACACTTAGTGGACTTCAGCAAAATACCAATTCTATCTGCTTGATAGTCATACATGTCTGCTCTGGAATAAAGAGTAAAATGACTTATACCTAAATTAATGTTCTGATAAGATGCTTTGACAGTTTACAGTATAAATTAACCACAAACCAATCTTTAATCATAACATATGCATCTCTGTTAGGATCAGAAGCTTAAACATTGCCAAAACACATTCTTTCAGAGATTTTTGTTTTTTAAAGGTATAGAAAATTCCAATAAACTATAAATCCCAAAAAGAGAATTAATATTCATAATTATATGGTCCCATGTATGTAAGTCATACTTTTCTGGGAATGAGATTGAAATAAAGAAGGATAATATGCTAATCAGTATTTCTAAGACAGTAGATAGTACTTGTGTTTGAACCCCTGCAAAGCATTGGAAGTTTTATTTGTATGAAAAATAAGCTATGTTAAAAATATATTTTTAACTTCCAAATGTAGATAGACCGATCATTGCTGAAAGTTTCAAAGGACCTTTATTATTTTTCACTTTTTAAAAAAGATTTTATTTCTTTATTTGACAGAGAGATAGAGAGAGAGCACAAGTAGGCAGAGAGGCAGGCAGAGGGAGAGGGAGAAGCAGGCTCTCCGCTGAGCAGGGAGCCCAACGCAGGGCTCGATCTCAGGACCCTGGGATCATGACCTGAGCTGAAGGCAGACGCTTAACGACTGAGCCACCCAGGCGCCCCTCAAAGGACTTTTATGATACTCTAATACCATAAATGCAGATTTCACAATTACTACTCTGAATAGGGAAAGCAATATTATCTGTTTAAAAGTATATCTTTTATTTAAGTGTATATTTTAAAGTCATGCTCTAATATTTCTGAGATTTTATAATTCCAAAGTCTCGAAAGTATTCCAGGGGTGCCTGGGTGGCTCAGTTGGTTAAGTATCTGCCTTTGGCTCAGGTCATGATTCTAGGGTCCTGGGATCGAGCCCCACGTCGGGCTCTCTGCTTAGTGGGGAGCCTGATTCTCCCTCTCCCTCTGCTGCTCCCCCTGCTTGTGCTCTCCCTCTCTCTCTGTCAAATAAATAAATAAAATATTTTTAAAAAAGGAAGTATTCTAGGTCAAAAAGGAGATTACAAATGTTTCAAGGTACAAGCCATGTTCTCAAGGAAAGAGCTGAATGTGTAAAGGTAAACAAGGTATACAAACTATTGCAATAACTTTAAGTACAAGATAGAAAAGAGGCTTTAGAAGCAAACAATATATGGCTATATAGGTGGCTAGTCTGTGGGAAGGATAAAATAGGAATTGTGCCAATCGAACTATAAAAGTAATCATGGTTTTTCACACTGTAGAAATGTAGACATATTACATGGTAAGGACTTTTTCTGCTTCTTGCTGTGGATTAAAAAAGCAAAACAAAACAAGGGCAGGTATAAATGAGAAGAGCATACAGTATGGAAAATGTTCCTTTTCTGTACTGTTTAAAAGAACTAAAACAGGCATAATAGAAAGTCCCCAATTTTTCCTGTGTCTCCTTCCCCCTTCCCTCTCTCCCTCCCTCCGTGCTTTTCTTCCTTCCTCTCTCCCTCACTTGCTTCCTTGCTTTTTGCTCCCTCCATACACTCCCTCTCATAGCGCTTAACCACCATACTGAAAGGCTTTGCAAAAACAGGTCTCAGAAAGTCCTGTTAGGACAGACATTGGAATGGCATTGAATTAATAGTCTTGAGCAAGAGCCACAAGCCAAACCTCAAGGACACGTGTCCTCTTCTTACCTTCTGGAACTCCAACTTGCTTCTACTCAGGAGTTACCTGTCCTCAGCGCTCCCTGATGCTTATCAGCTGAATAAAGCCTTCAACCTTGGCTTGAGTCACCTTTTTTTTTTTCTGCAAGAGTCTATTTGTTGTCTCTAAGAAATGGAAGTCAATGAAAAATCATAAAATTGCTGCCTGAAAGGAATTTGACACCAGAACTGCTCTGAACAATCAAAAAAGAATGTAAGATACCAATGTCTTAAAAATGTTTTGAATAGGGGCGCCTGGGTGGCAGAGTCTGTTAAGCCTCTGACTCTTGGTTTCAGCTCGGGTTGTGATCTCGGGATCCTGAGATCGAGCCCCACATTGGGCTCCATGCTCAGCACAGAGTCTGCTTAGGGGTCTCTCTCCCTCTCCCCACCCACCATGATTTCTGTCTCTCTAAAATAAATAAATAATTCTTAATTTTTTAAAAAAATTTTACTATTTATTTGACAGAGAGAGACACAGTGAGAGAGGGAACACAAGCAGAGGGAGTGGGAGAGGGAGAAGCAGGCTTCCTGCAGAGCAGGGAGCCCGATGTGAGGCTCGATGCCAGGACCCTGGGATCATGACCTGAGCTGAAGGCAGACACTTAACAACTGAGCCACCCAGGTGCCCCTAAATAACTAAATCTTTAAAAAAATTGTTTTATATATAAACTAAAAGATTTAAGGAGTGTGTTTTTTCTTAAGCTTGGGGACATAAATTGAATAAATAAGCTCCCTAATTATAAATAAACACACCCTAACAATTATGTTTGACCTAATGTAAATAGTATCAAAGAGTTTTATTTGTATAGAAGAAAACATTAGTGAGTGGAAAGACACAGTATTCTCTCTTACTCTGTTAAATATAAGTAGAGCACTAACTCAACTAAGACAGCAACACCTGCCAGATAGCTCTATTTAGAGGCAACAAAACTAGCAAGAGATAGAGACTGTTATAAACTATCCAAATACTTTTCTTCACTGTTGCTTGGTTAGAACATCCTCTAGATCTCTCCATTATAAAAAACATTTAAGGTCTTTTAAAAATACATATGATTATTTAGAACCATAGCACCATAATATTGGCCCATTTATACCCTTCTGGTTCTCATTCCAAAGCTCTATGAAGCTTTCAAGAGTTTGTGAAGAGCTTGGGCACTTCCAGGGTAAATATTTTGTTAGAAATAAATTCTCTACTCCTCATAAGAAAATGTGTATGTATATTTTAGGTACTTAGATCTACTTCTATTTTTTTTAAAAGATTTTATTTATTTATTTATTTGACAGAGAGAGAGAGATAGCAAGAGTGAGAGAGGGAACACAAGCATGGGGAGTGGGAGAGGGAGAAGCAGGCTTCCTGCTGAGCAGGGAGCCTGATGCGGGCGATTCCAGGACCCTGGGATCATGACCTGAGCCGAAGGCAGACGCTTAACGACCGAGCCACCCAGGCGCCCCACTAAGATCTACTTCTAATCAGTTTAATTGACTTTATCTAGAGAAATCAAAGGAAAATTACACGATACACCAAGACATATATACTTAGGAATTCGTTTGGAAAGTAGCTATGATAAAGTTTGTGCATTCAGTTGTAAGTCACCATTGATTAAGCAATTCCAAATGGCTACTTATAATTAAGGATTCCAATTTGGCTGTGCTCTAAGAGGCCCTGGAGAAAAAATAGGAAATGAAAGAACATCCAAATGAAATATACTTTATTAAGATATGGATTTTTTTCCATTTGTAGGTTTACACTTCATTTATTTTAGAAAATTAAAGTTTTAACCTAATTTAGCTAAGATAGTGAACTACAAAGAACTAATAAAGATAAATTTGTGATTCACTACAAATTTTGGAAAAACACTGGAGGCATTGATTATATATCAAACCACACCAGGGCATCATGAATGAAGAAATGTTTTTGTTCTTTTTTTATTGTGATATTTTTGGTCTTGGCTGATTTTATAGCAACATCAAAAGCTGTAAGAAGAAGGAACATACATTGAGGGCCTATTCTGTGCCAGACACTGCTAAAAGGGACCTTTTTCTATAATCCTTAAATAGCATTAAGAAATAGGCATTATAATCTTGAAAACATGACGCTCAGAAAGCCTAAATAACTAATCCCAGGTTTTAAAAAAAGATATAAAAGTCATCATTGGAAACCAAGACTTTTTTAATTAAGCACTTGTTTGACAATGAAAAGATTAGATATTGTGGCATGTGGATTGAGATTTCCTGAAATTTTTTGAGATTTTTGATTTAGCTGCTTTGTGTGTGTGTATATGTGTATATATAAATATATATGTAAAATCATAATATGTGTAATTATAGTTATACCATATGGTTACATGTATTAAGATTATGATTGTAATTTCCCTCAAATGTTAAAAAATTATTTCTTATGTCAAATCTGTAATAGCTAGTCCTGATCGTTGAGTGGTTCTGCTAATGATGATTCAGTCAAGCTTCTTACATCTTCTTACTCTACCATCTTCAGCACTTGGAATCTGTTAGTTGCTTTAAGATGGCAGAGGGAGAAAGAGCATGAGAGGTGTTTCCTTTTTTTAAAAGTTTGTCCAGTTTTTATTAACCATTTTTTTTAAGATTTTATTTATTTATTTATTTGAGAGAGAGAGAGAGAGAGAAACAGCATGAGAGCGGAGAAGGTCAGAGGGAGAAGCAGGCTCCCTGCTGAGCCAGGAGCCCGATGCAGGACTCGATCCCAGGACTCCGGGATCATGACCTGAGCCGAAGGCAGTCGCTTAACCAACTGAGCCACCCAGGCGCCCTTTATTAACCATTTTTAAGTGTGCAATTCGCGGGCATTAATTATACTCACAATGTTTTGCAATCATCACTGCTAATTCCAAAAGGTTGTTACATTTTTAAAAAGCTGTATAAAAACAACAACAACACACACACATACACACAAAGAATATGCAACAGACTACATGTTGCCCTCAAAGCCTGAAATATTTGTTTATTATTTATTGAAAATATTATTTTATTTTATTTTATTATGTTATGTTAGTCACATACATTACATCATTGGTTTTTGATGTAGTGTTCCATGATTCATTGTTTGCGTATAACACCCAGTGCTCCATGCAGTACGTGCCCTCCTTAATACCCATCACCAGGCTAACCCATTCCTCCATCCTCCTCCCCTCTAGAACCCTCAGTTTGTTTCTCAGAGTCCATAGTCTCTCATGGTTCTTCTTCTTTTTTTTTTTTTTCTTAAATTTTATTTGTCAGAGAGAGGGAGAGAGAGAGAGAGAGCGTGTGCAGGGGGAGCAGCAGAGGGAGAAGCAGGCTCCCGCTGAGCAGGGAGCCTGATGTGGGACTCGATGCCAGGACCCTGGGATCATGACCTGAGCCGAAGGCAGATGCTTAATGATTGAGCCACCCAGGCGTCCCAAGCCTGAAATATTTACCGCCTGGCACTTTACATAAAAAGTTTGCTGTTACTTGCTCTAGACACAAGAAGCTGACAAAAGCAATAGGAATGGCAAAAAGACTCCAAATGTCAGGATCAGCTCTCTGTTCTCTCTACCCTGATAGTTTCTTCCTTCCTTCCTTCCTTCCTTCCTTCCTTCCTTCCTTCCTTCCTTCCTTCCTTCCTTCCTCTCTCTCTCTTTTTTCCTCTTTAAATAGGGCTACTTTTTTTAGAACAGTATTATGGTCACAGCAAAATTGAAAGGAAAATACAGCAATTCCCCATATATCTTCTCCCTCCACACATGCATAACCCCTTCCCCCCCATTCTCAACATGTCCCACCAGAGCAGTACCTTTGTTACAATTGATGAACCTACACCAACACTTCATAAATAACCAATATCCATAGTTTACCATTGCATGGGTTTACACAAATGTATAATGACATGTATCTATAACTGCAATGATCCACAGTATTTCATAGTATTAGTGTATATAAAAACATACATAGTATTTTCACTGCCCTTAAAATTGCCTGTGCAGGGCGCCTGGGTGGCTCAGTCATTAAGTGTCTGCCTTCGGCTCAGGTCATGATCCCAGGGTCCTGGGATCGAGTCCCACATCCGGCTCCCTGCTCAGCGGGAAGCCTGCTTCTCCCTCTCCCACTCCCCCTGCTTGTGTTCCTGCTCTCGCTGTCTCTGTCAAATAAATAAATAAAATCTTTAAAAAAAAAAATTGCCTGTGCTATTCATACCTCCACCCAACCCAGTCTCTGTCAAACAATTACCCTTTTCCAGGATGTTACATAGTTAAAATTATAAAGTGTGTAGACTTTTCAGATTCAGCTTCTTTCACTTAATAATATGCATTTAAGTTTCCTCCATGTCTTTTCATGGCTTGATAGCTCATTTCTTTTCTCACTGAGTAATATTCATTGTCTGAGTGTAGCACAGTTTATGTTTCACTTCACCTATTGAAGGACATCTTGGTTGTTCCCAAGTTTTGGAAATAATGAATAAAGCTGCTCTAAACATGTACAGGTTTTTCTATGGACATAAGTTTTCAACTCCTTGGGTAAATACCAAGGAGCACAATTGCTAAATCATATGGCAAAAGCATGTATAGTATTGCAAGAAACTGGCAAACTATCTTCCAATATGGCTGAACCATTTTGCATTTCCACCATCAATGAATAAGAGTTCCTGTTGTCCCACATCTTGGCCAACATTTGGTGTTGTCAGTGTTTCAAATTTTGGCCACCCTAATAGATGGGTGGTGATATCTTGTTGTTTTAATTTGCATTTCCCTGATGACGTATGATGTGGAGCATCTTTTCATATGCTATTTGCCATTTGTCTATCTTTCTTGGCCAGGTGTCTGTCAAGGTCTTTGGCCAATTTTTAACCAGGTTGTTTGATTTCAATTGTTGAGGCTTTTTCTATTAAGTTTTTATTTTAATTCCAGTATAATTAACATAACAATTGTTATATCAGTTTCAGGTGTACAATATAGTGATTCAACACTTTTATACATTACTCAGTGCTCATCATGGTAAGTACACTCTTTAATCCCCATCAACTATTTCCCCATCCCTCCAACCACCTCCCCTCTGATAACCATCAGTTTGTTCTCTCTATCTAAGAAGCTATTTCTTGGTTTGTCTCTCCCTTTTTTCCCCTTTGTTCATTTGTTTTGTTTTGTTTTTAAAATTCCAGATATGAGTGAAATCGTATGATATTTGTGTTCCTTTGACTGACTTATTTTGCTTAGCATTCTACTTTCTAGCTCCATCCATGTCGTTGCAAATGGCAAAATTCCATCTTTTTTATGGCTGAATAATATTTCATTCTCTGTGTGTGTATTATCTATCTATCTATCTATCTATCTATCTATCTATCTATCTATCTATCTAGACCATATTTTCTTTATCCATTCATCTGTTGATGGACACTTGGGCTACTTCTATAATTTGGCTATTGTAGACAATGTTGCTCTAAATATCAAGGTACATGTATCCGTTTGAAATATCAATAGTTGAGTTTTAAGAATTCTTTCAGTATTTTGGATAAAAGCCTTTATGAGATGTATCTTTTGCAAATATGTTCCCCCAGTCTGTGACTTGTCTTCTCATTCTTTTGGCATTGTCTTTTGTAGAGCAGAAGTTTTAAATTTTAACAAAGTCCAGCTTATCAATTATTTCTCTCATGGATCATGCCTTTGGTGTTGTATCTAATAAGTCATCACCACACCCAAGATCATCTAGGTTTTCTTCTATGTTATCTTCTAGGAGTTCTATAATTTTGCATTTTATACATTTTATATTTAGGTCTATGACCCATTTCGAGTTAATTTTTGTGACAGGCATTTTCACCTTTTGTGTAAGGTCTTCTGTGTCTAGATTCATTTTTTGGCATTTGCATGTCCAGCTGTGCCAGCACCATTTGCTGAAAAGACTGTCTTTACTCCACTGTATTGTTTTTGCTCCTTTGCCAAAGATCAATTGACTATATTCATGTGGGTCTATTTCTGGGCCCTCTATTCTGTTTCACTGATCTATTTGTTTATTGTTTTGCCACTAACATAGTTTCTTTTTTTTTTTTTTTTAAGATTTTATTTATTTATTTGAGAGAGAGAGAATGAGAGACAGCGAGTACATGAGAAGGGGGAGGGTTAGAGGGAGAAGCAGACTCCCTGCCAAGCAGGAAGCCCGATGCGGGACTTGATCCAGGGACTCCAGGATCATGACCTGAGCCGAAGGCAGTCGCTTAACCAACTGAGCCACCCAGGCGCCCTGACTAACATAGTTTCTTGACTACTATAGCTTTATAGTAAATCTTGAAGTCTGGTGGAGTTAGTTCTCCAAATTTGATCTTTAAGGTTGTGTTGGCTACTCTGGGCCTTTCGACTTGCCATATAAACTTTAGAATTGCTTTGTCAATATTCACAAAATAACTTGCTTGTATTTTGATTGGAATTCAATTGAATTTATAGATCAAGTTGGGAAGAACTGTCATCTTGACAATACTAAGTCATCCTGTCAAGGGGCATAGAATATCTCCATTTATTTAGTTCTTTGACTTCATTCATCAGAGTTTTATAGTTTTTCTCATAAATATCTTGTCCATATGTTGTTAGACTTATGCCTCAGTAGTTCATTCTTGGGGTGCTAATGTAAATTGCATTTTATTTTTAATGTCAAATTCTGTTTGTTCATTGCTGGTGTACAGGAAAGCAATTGACTTTTGTATGTTTTATATTTTGTTTATTTATATATTTTATATATTGACCTTGTATCCTGCAACCTAGCTATACTTGTTTGTTAGACCCAGGAGTTTTTGTCAATTCTTTTAGATTTTCTCTATAGATAATCATGTCATCTTCAAGTAAAGAGAGTTTTATTTCTTCCTTCCCCCATCTGTGTACCTTTATTTCTTTTTCCTCTTTATCACATTAGCTAGAACTTCCAGTATGATGTTGAAAAGGAATGGTAAGAAGGAACATACTTGCTTTGTACCTGATCTTAATTGAAAAGTTTTAGGTTTCTCACAATTAACTGTGTCAGCTTTTCCTATATCACACAAGTTTTCTTTATCACATGAATTTTTTAAGCACTAGGATTAAAAGAGGTTTACACAACTTCCTCTCAGATTCCACTGGCTAGAAAATAGTTCATGGCAACCTCAAACTGGGATCTAGAAAATGTCATCTATCCATGTCCCTAGGAATAAGAAAAAATAGATTTATTACATAACACACATTTATTGAATAATATGTCCTTAGATAATTCAAAGAAACATTTTCCATTTGAATTGCAGACTAAAGGTTATTGCCAAAATGGTGCCAAATACACAGGAAATGTCAACAAAGGACAAAAAAATAATCATGAGGAAAAAGAACGTTATGTTGGCATCAGAAAAAAAAAAAAGAGGTTTAGTCTCAGATCTGGCATATACAGTCTACAGCACCTCTCTCAATCAGAGCTGTCCAATGGGAATCGTAACAACTCTCCTTCATTACAATTATAAAGAATATATAGATGAAGAGATTTAGTAAAATGTAAGCTTTTTCTTAACATGCCTATTATCCACATTGCTGATAGGAAATCATTTCCTAAAAGAAAAATACTGATTTTGAGAAGAGAACCTTTCACTCGTTTTCTAGTGCCTATAGACTATAGTATTATAGTCTATAGATACAGACTTTACTGTCTTCAGTTCTATAGAATTAATTCTAAATTTTTTAGTACTTAGCATAAGGCCTTACAATATGGCTCAATTAATGTGTTTAAGAAAATTTTCTTCTGTTTTTCTTTGATAAATTTATTTCCTCCATTTTTTTTTTCTTCCAGAATACTTACTAATTAGATATTGGCATAACAACACATGTCCTCTGTCTCTAATGTTCTTTCTCAGATGTTGTGTATTTAAAGTTTCCTTCTAATTCTCTAGGATATCTTTGACTTTATCTTCTAGCTAATATAGTATCTTCCAGCTATTCTATTTTAGCAATTTTATTTTTAACTTTTGTGTACATTGCAATATCTCCTCAAATTTCTCTCAGGATAATAATTTGAAGATTTAAGTTGTCTTGTCTTTCCTGTATTATGTGTGGATCCTTTCTTTATCTTTTCTTTCATGACACTGTTTTCCTTATATATCTGCTTATCCTTGGTTGTCCTCTCATATTTAAGAATTGTGAGTTAGACCTATTTCTCTTGATAGCTTCTTCACTGTTGTATGAGTAGTATGGTTTACCTATTTTTCTTCCCTTTAAATGGGAAGAATCTCTTGGGAGATTTGTATCCCTGGCCTTATTGGCTGAATCACTTCATTTTGGGGTACTTGGACAAGAATCTAACTGTTAGACTTCAATTAGAATAGTTTAATGCTGAAGGAGATTATATTAATACCAGAAACCTTAGCTCCTCCCCCTCCAAACCATTTATTTGATTTCTCTATTTAATTTTCTTTAAATACTCTGAGAACTAATACAGTATCAGCACAAATATTTCATAGCTATATTTTCAATTAATTCTTATTTTATAGATTTTATTTATTTATTTGACAGAAAGAGAGCGAGAGCACAAGCAGTAGGAGCGGCAGAGGAAGAGGGAGAAGCAGGTTCCCCGCTGAGCCAGGAGCCCGAAGTGGGACTCCATCCCAGGACCCTGGGATCATGACCTGAGCTGAAGGCAGATGCTTAACCGACCGAGTCACCCAGGAGCCCCAATTCCTATTTTAAAATATATGTAAGTTTACAAAGTCTCATGATAGTAGACATCTTAAAAACATCTTTTAATATCTTTCTGAGAAATTGAGAATAGCCAAAAATGTTAAGGAAAGGAGGATTTGAATAACATAACTGATGAGCTATATCTAACAACTTTTTTCTTCTTCCTGGAATGCTCGTCCCCAAGATCTCCACAAGGTCAGCCGATAACTGCATACAAGTCTCTTCTCAATGTCTGATTTGAAGAAAACTTGCCCTGGTTACTCTATTGAAACTAGCACCTCTGCCACTCTCCATTCCCTTACATTGCTTCATTTTGTTTTCATAGACATTATCACTAAAAATACCTTTATTTATTTATTGGTTGAATCCTCCACTGAAGAGTCAATTATATTGAGGACAGTGATTTGTCAGTTTTGTTGACTTTTCTGTCCTCATAGCCTCTGATAGAGCTTAGCACATAATAGTAGTCAATGAATAGCTGTAGGATAAACTAATATAAAGAAACATAAACTTACCCTTAACCCAGAAAAGGGAAACCTTTTCAGCATATATAGTCAGCTTAAATACAAGTAACAGTTACAAAAATTGTTCAGGGATTAGGTAAAGAGTGGTATTTATAACTCGTAAAAACCATATATCATATGGTTCATAATTAATAACAGAAAGTAATACAAATAAGGAATTAATAAGTTGGAGGTGGGCCCAAAAATTTAATCAATGATGTCTTAAAAAATAAAACCCTTTTTAGTAACTGCTAGGTTAAAAAGTTATTAAATTACTATTTAAAATTAACTACATATCGAAACCAGTGGATGCAGCCAAACAAGTACTCAGAAAGAATCACGCTCCTAAATACATTCACTAGGTAGAAAAACCTGAGAATAAATACATTTTAATCTCAAAAAGCTAGAAAAAGAGCAGAAAAATCACCACCTTCTCCCAAATAGAATGAATGGTAAGATTAATAAAGATAAGAGCAGAGTACTTTCAGCTAAGGGAATAGAAAACTGAGTTATTCTGATAAACTTTATGCTGCTTATAAGTAAGAGTACTGAATAACTATTTTAAGAATCTTCTTGAAAAGTATCAAGAATTGACAAAACCTAGTAAGAAATTAGCAGAACAAAGTGGGAGGGAAAACAAAGCAAGGATTACAGAAAGATAAACAGAGCCCTGAAGTCATTTTGCCTTAAGAAAGTTTGCCATTCCAAAAAATTTAAACTTTTTTTTTTTATAGTTCTGTGAAGGGTAAGGGAGGCTAAATAGACATCACAGACTAGGGTCTGCTCAAGACGGGGAGTATAAGCTACATTCTAGTGGAAACATTTCCCCCACAGTACATTGTTACACAGAAAAAAACAAGACAGACCTCAGAAGTAAGCCAGTGATCCTATTCTGTGGGGAATGGAAAACTCAAACCTTGAACTTGGTTTAAGATCGTCCTGGACAAGTAGCATCTCAGGGCACCTTGTAACACACATGTAAATCCTCTTCGGATAAAGCTTCCTTTTCCTAGTTGTCAAATAATTTCTCCATATAATTTTTAAAGTACACTGAGCAGCACTGAGCAACACCGAGTTAGAGATATCTCAGCACTACAGAGCATAAGACAGCATGACCAAGCACCAACAGACAAATAAAATGGAAAATATATGTAGCATACAGAACAGACAAGAAGTTAAGGCTTAGAATAGAAACTTACAAACCAATAAGGAAAAGATGTTTTAAAAAAAGAGGAAGAAAAATAGAATATAATTAAGTCATTAGCAAAAAAAGATGCCAAACTCTAATATAATCATGTGAAAAAATATTCAGTATCAATTGTAATTATGGAAATGCAAATTAAAACACAATATATTTTCTTCATGAGCTTCAGAAAAGCCTTAAAATGTTGAAGATGGATTGGTAAAATTGTTGGGGAAATTAGGATTTTCAGACACTATTTGTGGTAATGAATATTATATTAAAAGCGTATTTGCCAGGGGCGCCTGGGTGGCTCAGTGGTTAAGCGTCTGCCTTCGGCTCAGGTCATGACCCCAGGGTCCTGGGATCGAGCCCCACACCGGGCTCCCTTCTTGTGGGAAGCCTGCTTCTCCCTCTCCCACTCCCCCTGCTTGTGTTCCCTCTCTCGCTGTGTCTCTCTCTGTCAAATAAATAAAATCTTTAAAAAAAATTTTTTTTAAGTGTATTTGCCAATACCTATCAATATTTAAAGTATATGTATGTACATGTCATCTGACAACAATTTCATTTCTAAAAGTGTATTCTTTATATACTTATACCAAAGTATGCCAAGGTAATTACATAAATGTACTTTGCACTATTTTATATAAAAGGCAAAGCTAGAAAAACCCAGATATCCATCAGTAAGAGAATGGTCAAGTATTTCATCAAAAATCTGTTCAATTATGGGGGCGCCTGGGTGGCTCAGTCAGTTAAGCATCTGCCTTCCGCTCAGGTCATGATCCCGGGTCCTGGGATGGAGCCCCGCATCGGGGTCCCTGCTCAGTGTGGAGTCTGCTTCTCCCTCTCACTCTGCCCCTGCTCTCTCCCTCTCTCTCTGTGTCAAATAAATAAAATCTTTAAAAAAAAAAAATGTTCAAATATGTTTTAAGCAGCCATAAGAATGAGGTAGATCTGAATGTCTTGATATGCAAGGAAATCAAAATTCTTTTAATATGAAGAAAAAGTGAGGAGCAATACAGAGAAGGATTTTAGTGTGATATAAAAATTTGCTTAAAATTTTAAGCTATAGTATATATTTTTTTATGGATGAATACATGAAAAATGTTTACCGTGGTCACCTTCAAGGAGAAGAACCAGGATTCTGAGTGGGAAGAAGACTTTTATTTATTGTTTTATACTGTTCTGTTTAGTTTTAATTAAAATAATTTATTCTAAACAATTGTTTTAAATTTATTTCTTAAATTACTAATTCAATAATTTAGCACATAATTTTAAATAAAACTAAAAATAATTTTATTTAAAACAATTATTTAAATGAATTAAACTTTAATGAAATAATGGTTGAGGATTTTTCTTCCACACCTGACTTTTTAGCCTCTCCCTCCGCCCCCCCAACTTCTGAAGTACCACTCAGTATCTCAATGGCCACTTTCTCTCTCAGCAGTTCCCAGTAAGGAGGTCAGGCTCCAACCTCACTAGGCCTGTGAAGATAGACCCAAACCAGTGTCCCTCCATCCTTCAGAGTCTTGGTGCACCTTAGGGCAGTGATACAAGAACTCAAATTCTGTGATGGTTCTTGAAGTTGCTTCTTCCACAGCAAACTTATGGGCATTCCATTTACAGAAATCCCAGGTTAGCAAAATTTTTGTTGTTCCTCAGGAAATAATAGCAGAGTTTTTCAGTTGTTCAGCCAATGGAAAGGACACAGTCTGCTTTTTCAAAATTTTTATATTCTCTCCAATGACTATGTTTTCAGTCTGTTCTCTATTAATTATTACTGGCTCCTCATTTGAATTCTATCTCAGGTTTTTTGAGGTCATATTTTACTTTCTGTAATCAAGAAAAACATACAAATGTTCCTAAACTGAGCTAGATACTAATTTTTGTGATTTATGAAAAATTACTAAGATACTAACTCCTTTTAGATTTTTATTTTAATGTGAGGGTCCCTCCCCCAAGATCCACTGTTGCAAATTCAGGGTTTATCTTTGTTCTGACTGAGTGAAGTCATATGGCGACTATAATTTGAGTTAATTCCAGTAAGCAAGAAAAGATTACTATATACTCCAATCAGCAATCTGATCCTGTCTTATAGCCCATCCCCTCCAAATAACTCCCTTTTCAGCCTTATGCCTCTGGGTGTGGGATTCTGATTTCCCTGTTACCACTTACAGCATTGGGCTCCAGTGGTGCAAAAACATTTTCCCAAATGATTTCCAAACTCAATCCATCCTTCTGTAATTACATTTATAGATAATGGAAAAGAAACCATTAACGCAGACTGCTTTTAAATCATAATTAATTGCACATGCAAATGTACTGCTAAATTTGGATGCTCAATTAGACAGCTAATTCCATTGAAAATGAAAGTGTGCCCTTAAATTACCGACCATGGGCCCTGGCCCACCTGTGTGCATCCTTGCACTTAAGCAAGTCTCCTTTCTTGATACAATTGTAGGTATGGAAAGGAAAAAAAGGCACCACCTGCAGAGTGGAAGATGTGGCCAATCATAATTGTCACACAATTTACATCTGTAATAAAGACGGTCTATTTTAAATCAGATCCTCTGAAGATGAGGCACCCTGAGGATTCCATGAGTTTTAAGGCTCTCTAAAAACATTTTACTCCTGAAGGAAATGCTGTGCTTATACAGTAGTTCATTCTTTGAAAATGTAGGAGACATTTTCCCATGGGCCTTTAACCAATTCTTGTTAACATTTTGTATTTTGAAGCTCTGAGATAAGGAACTAGTAGTGAAACTGGAACATTTAAATCATCATAACCCAAATTATTACTAATAGATAAATTGTCTCATATTTGTATAGCAGTGACAATGTAATATTTTAACATATATTTGCTCATCTCATCATCACTCCATGAGATAAGTAGGAAATGTACAATTATCCACATGTTATGAGCTGGAAACTATAATTCACAAAAGGATTTGTCCTAGAAAGTCAATAGCAGAAAAGAAACTATTCCATTTTAAAACTCAGTCTGATAGCCTTTCATGAAACCAGCAGTGAGTGTTAAAAATATACTTTGCAAAATAAGTGAGCCTAACATCTCAACATATGGAAAATTTTGAGATGATTTTGAAATTAAGTAATAGAACATCTTAAAAGCCAAAGTAGAGTGTTAGGCAGAATAATGCACCACTTCCCCTGGCAGATGCCCATGTCCAATCCCTGAACCTCTGAATATGTTAGGTTACATCAAAAAGGGGAATTAGGCAGAGCCTGGGTGGCTCAGTCAGTTAAGCATTTGCCTTCAGCTCAGGTCATGATCTTAGGGTCCTGGGATCGAGCCCCACATCTGGCTCTCTGCTCAGTGGGGAGTCTGCTTCTCCCTCTCCCTCTGTGCTCTCTCTCTCTCTGGCTCTCCCTCTCTCAAAAAAAAAAAAAAAAAAGATGTTTCTTTTTTTTTTTTTTTTTTAAGGGGGAATTAAGCTTGCTAATCAGCTCATCTGAATATAGGACCTTTAAATAGGTCCTGGATTATATGGGCAGTTCCAAAGTAATCACAAGAGTCCTTAAAAGTGGAAGAGGGAGATGGAAGAAGAGCCAGACGGCGATTGCCTAGGGGGAAAAGGGCACAAATGGATGCAACATTATTGGTTTTGAAGGTGGAGAAAGGAAGTTATGAGCCCAGGAATGTGGGCAACCTCTAGGAGCTGGAAAGGCAAGGATGTCAATTCTCCCCTAGAGCCACCACAGAGGAACATAGCCCTGCTGACACCCCGATGCTAGCCCACTGAGATCTGTGTCAGACTTCTGACCTCCAGAATTGTAAGATGTATATTTGTGTCGTTTTATGCCACTTAGCTCGGGGCAATTAGTTACGGCAGCAAACCAGAAACTAATACAAGTTGTGTCTAAAATGTACACAGCTGAACTGGAAACAAATGTTTGTAGAATAAATGAAAGCTGTCTCCTGAATGTTGTGACTATATCAGGATGATATAACTACACATGGCATTTACCTCTCAATCTGTCTCACTCCATTAGTTCTCAGAAACCATTCCTGACCCTTTCTGGAGAATTTACTCACATATGTTGAAATTGCTGGTTAGAGTAGATTCACAAGTTCTTGCTTTGCCAAGGCAATTGTTTCTATTTTTCATTTTACCCAAATAAGGCTTGTCAGGCTCTGTCAGTGGAGGTCCACTGCATGTTGATATAAACTGTTTTGATGGATGACTCTAATCTCTCTTTTGGACATCAGACTTGGTGTTTTGAATTGACTTCTCACTTATTCTTGAGAGATCCTAAATATAACATAAAAGTTGTTTGATGGTATAATAAGTGAGGTGAAAGAGGCTCCATTTGGTTTTAACTAGGTTGACTCGCACCTTGAAATTAACCAGGTTGTATCCCACAACCATTGTTAGAGTAAAACTTGGAAAATAATAGTTCACTGAGTCAAAGACAGGCTTTTATATTTTAACATATTAGAAATCAATCTTTATCATAGAACCAATGGCATTTTACCATCCTTCCCAGCCAAGTGGGTGTGCACAACTTGCTCATAATTGTTCTTATTTGTCATCATTTCCATGAACTTACTGACATGTGCATTGTTCCCACTGCAGGTAAAATGTAATTGGCATCAAAGGAAAAGTTGGTATGTAAGCAAAAATGCACAAAAATAGTGCAGCAGGGCATAAATTTGCTCTTCTCAAATAGTCATTGCTGATGGAATAACTATAATTATACATTTTTTTTTTTGTGAAGCAGCAACCAAGAATTTAAGAAAAAAATTACTGACATACAGTGAAGCCATATTGTTTTCTTAATGGGATATATGCAAAGGATGGTCTATTAGAGTCCAATCAATGTATTTGAGGGCAAGAGAAATTCACATGTCTCTTAGAAGAGATGAAAAATTTCAAGACAAGGAGAGGCTAGTGTGACTAATTCATGAATTGTGCAGGACGTTCATTAAAGCACTGATTCATAATTTAATCTGCACAATTCTTTCTTTCTGGGTAATATAATCGTTGATATCTCAGATTAGATTAAAACAATAACATATAGAGAAATGGAGGAACAAGACGAGTGGTTTTTTTAAGTGTTGCTCCTACAGCATGACACAGAGGCACTTTAGAATAGAATATGGATATATTTGAAATCGTTATAGATGAGCTTCTCTTCCTCAGCCTTATTACCTAACTAGAACAAGGTAACTTTTCTGAACCTCGATTCTAACGTGTTAGATGAGATAATAATGTTTACTTAGAGTTGTGATTCAAGGGTTAAATTAGCTTTCCATCTGCTTCTCTTAGAGTCAAAGGGAATATTTGTGAGTAAGTCGGGTCAGTTATGGGAGAACTTGCAAGGAATTTGGAGCCTAGAGCTAAGAGCTCCGCTTCTGGCTCTGCCTCTCACAGGGTGACTGTACCCTTGTCAGCTAATCTCTTGGTTCGTGTGGCGGTGAGCCTGCAAGATGGTGTCAGGGAGCCCTTGTGTATACCCTCCCTCACTGGACTTTATCTGTGTGACCAATGCTGTGTGGCAAAAGTGATGCTGAGTCACTTTTGAGATCGGGCTATAAAGGCTGTGGTTTCTGTCTTAGGCAGCATGTGTTTGGGGCAAAGCCAGGGTCTATGTCTTGAGGATACCCAGGCAACCTTGTGCAGAGACCTCCATGGCAAGAGTCAGGTTTGTAGACAATAGCCAGCAGGAAACTGAGGGCTCCAGCTAATAACCACTGGGTGAGTCTTCTCAGAGGCTGAGCCTGGAATCCAGTCAAGGCTTTACAATATAATGCAACCCCAGGTAACGGAAGCCCCGTGAGAGACCCTGAACCAAGATCGACTAGCTAAGCCACTCTGGGATTCCTGACTCTCAGAAATGATGAGCTAATACTTGTTTGTTGTTTTAATCCAGTAAACTTGATTTTGTTTGTTTGTTTGTTTTTTTACACTAGCAAATGACAAATATAGTTTCTTACCTTAAAAAACGGAGGATAATACCTACTTCACAGAGTTTTGGAAAGAATCTCAAAAGAGAGCATGTTGTAAACTATAAAGTATCAATACAAATGCTAGTTACTATACTTATTTCACATGTTCATTTACCACACTTCAGGTAAACTAGGTGCTCTTAGACTTTCCCTTAATCTTAAAAAAGCCAGGGATCCCCAAGATCATGCTCAGGTTTAATGATTTGCTGGAAGGACTTACAGAGCTCAAGTAGGGGATTATACTCATGGTTACGGCTTCTCACAGTGAAAGGATACAGATTAAAATCAGCAGAGGTAGAAGGTCCATAAGGCAGAGTCTGGGAGAGACCAGATGCAAACTTTCAGTCGTCATCTCCCCGTGGAGTTATACAAAGAGCACTTAATATTCCCAGTAACAATATGTAATATGACATACAGAGTAGTGTTAACAAGGGAAGCTCACCCATTCTTGGTGTGCAGCATGGAACACCTGCGTGGCTGACGTTAGTTACTCTCCAGCTTCTCCAGAGTTCAAACCGGTACATTATGGCCCAAGGCCTCCGTCATATATGACATTGTTGGCACAGACTGTCTGGCATGGGCCAAGTTCCCAGGCATACAAAGACACTCTGCGGCAGGATATTCCAAGGACTTGGAAGTTATCTTCCCGGAGCTGGGAAAGGCCAGTCCTTTATTTGGAATGTTCAGGGCTTGGGTGCCCCGAAATTGCTGAGCTATCCCTTTCCTGCATAAATGCGGTTCCATAGATTTATAGGCTTTCCTTTTTTCCTTTATCTATGAAACATCCTCACCATGTTCTCTGGGCTATTCTTATTTCCAATTATGATGAAGGTATCTGGGGATTTTGCTATTCTCATGCCTGAAGGGGACCTCTGGTATGCAATGGAATTATACTGCAAAGAATTCTATCTTCCTCCAGACAACCAATGGAAAATCCCCAGATGTCACAAATGTAACTGTGTGTCCCAGTAATGCTGGGGTTGCTGGCCTGGTGTCGGTAGCCCAATAGACAAGAAAGAGGCATACTCTAGTGAGAAAATTGCAAGTATCAAAGTCAGGGCTTGGTGTTCTTGTTTTCTTTTTCCCTTTACTAGCTGTATAAACTTCTCTGTGTCTTTCTCAGGGTCCTCATTAATAAAATATAAATAAGAAGGTAGTAATGCTTTCATATATAAGATTGGCTTTGAAAATTACTCATGGTTGCAAATTAAAAAATAAAAAATTGCTAAAAATATATTGGGTTTAGTGTTCTGTGCTATGCTTTTGGCAGGGGAAAAAAGGTGAATGTTTTCAATATTATTAGAGACTGGAGAAATCTCTATAGATTTCTGAGCCAGACACTGGCATAATTAAAGTGGATATTTGAATGGAGTAATGTATAAAATGGACTGAAGGTGGGACAAAGTGAATAAACCAAACTGTCAGGTCAATGTGATCCTTGGTGAGATTGTGCCAGCAAGGAAGAAGGTGGGAATAGATTTTGGGTAGGCAACTCTGCATTGCCCCACATAAAAGTTTGTATAGAGGTGGATTACTTCCCACCTTCTGGATTCCTGTTCCACAAGCATAGCCTTTATAGCATACATTTCAGCCTCGAGCCACAAAAATCCCTTTTATCAACTACACAAAGAACTCAGGGTCATCCCCAGGTTTACATATGGATGTAGAAAGAGATGAAGCAGAGACTGATGGGCGTAACCCAAATCCAGCCTGAATGAAACATCAGGAGCAGCTGCATGGTTCATGTCTGTAGGGTGGACCAGCTGCCTCCCTGAGAGAGGAGTTCAATGTCCACAGTGCAAACTGCCCGTCAGAGGTCCACCTTCCACCATTCGTTCTAGTACTGTCTCCTTGTCTGGGCAAAAGTGAATTCCTCTGGTGTTTTGGTTCAAGAGAATTTGAAACAACTGTGGGGGTAGATGAGCGATCACAATATCAGGGGCTTCCGGTTCCTTAAAATGAAGTACGCCATCATCAGTTGCAAAGGTGCAGCCACTTTGAGCTTCTAGAGATCCCTTGAGTATCGACCTTCAAGACATCAGCTCATCTTCACTGACCATATGCTTCATCTTAAGTGACCCCCTTAGCTGCTGAATCACCGCTTCAGACATGGCCATACTTTCCTCTCTCTGACAATATACCCTCTCTGATACTCTTAATGTTATTAGTAGGCAATCTTTGAAATTCCAACTGATTAATGCTTGATTTGGGGTACAGCAAAGAAACAGGGTACCAAGATGAATAGGCTCTACTCCCTCTCATCTCAGCAGAGTGCAACTTCAAGAAATAAATGACAAAGCTAAAGCACCACAGCTATACAAAAAAAGCTCTGGATTTGGGAGAAGGAAGAAAATACTTGACAGAAAGATAGTTTCGGGTCTTGATTAGAGTGAGCATATGTCATGGTTTGCTTGGGTCATAATCCATTTACAACTATTGCCTTGGAGTGATCATTAAAACACCTCTTCTACCCTAAAAAGTATCCTGGTTTGGTGATAAATTATATGGTGGACCCTAAGCTTAACTGGTGGGTGGCCCATGTGGTCATCCTCAGAGAATCGAAAAGCAGATGGAGAACTCTGAAGAGAAGCAGAAGTGTGTAATTTAGAAGTCTCCTGAATGCCCTAGGAAGGGGAATGGCCAAGCACGGTCAATACTGTAGAAAAAGCAAGAATTCTGATGGAGAAGACACAATTAAATAGAGTCATTTGGAGGTCACTGGTAACTTCCAGGGAGCAGCTCCTGAGCATTTTTGAGCCAGAGGTTGCAATTTCAGTGGAAAGGGAAGTGGGTGGTTCTATACTGCCCACCTACACTTTAGAAAAATGTGTTAGTATAAGCAAAGGAGGAGACTAAAAAATGGGGCAAGTAACTGAGTGAATTGATCCTAAAAAAAGGGAAGAGGAAATACAGAAGTCTCTTAAAATATGAAAAAAATGCTTAACATAAATAGGTAATTAAAATTAGGACTGTGTTGCAATATAATTTTTGACCATCATGTTAGAAATGGTGAGATAAAGAGGCACTCTCCTATCACTGTTGCTAGTGAGTAAATTATTATAATCTGGATGGAAGGTGGCTTGGCAGTATGTATGAATATATAAAATGCACACTTCATTTGACCTAGAAACTTCCATGTTCAGAAATCATCTTGCAGACATACTTGTCTAAGTACAAAATGGCTTTATATGAGGATGTTTGTTATAGAATTACTTATAACATCAAAGTATTGGAAATAACCTAATGTCTTTCAATAGGAAACTGGATAAATGCTAATAGAAAATAATGTTGAGTGCTTACTATGAGTTAGACACCATTTTAAGTGTTTTATATGTATTGAGTAGGTTATTTCTTCTCAATTAAGCCACGAGGCACAGATTACTATTATCTTTCTCCTTTTTTAAAAGATTTATTTATTTATTTGAGAGAGATAGAGGGCAGGGGGAGAGGCAGAGGGAGAGGGAGAGGGAGAGAGAGAGAATCTCAAGCTGACTCCATGCTGAGGGTGGAGCCCCACACAGGGCTCAATCCCAGGACCCTGAGATTATGACCTGGCACAAAATCAAGAATCCCACTTAACTGACTGAGCCACCCTATTATCCTTCTCTTATCGATGAGGAAACTGAGGCACAGGGAGATACATAACTCGCCCAGTGTAATATGGCTAGTAAATGGTTGATCTGGGATTTGAACTCAGAGTTTAGTCTCATAACCATTGGTATAGACATGTCTTGTTCTGTAAAACAACAGGGTCTTTATTGTTGCTCTTAAAAAGAATGAGGTAGACCTATACATACTTATGTGGAATGATGAGATCCAAGGCATAGTTTTAAGGGAAAAGAGGATGTTGCAAAACACTGTGTTTAATATACTATCATTTGTGTGAAAAATGTATTTATGTCCGTCTACGCATAGTTTCCATCTGGAAAACTATGCAAGAAATAGGGCTTCTTGCCGAGAAGATAGTTGGTGGCTACAAGATGGAGGACAGAGGTAAAAGACTTACGTTTTACTGTGTATTCTTTTGTATCTTTTGGATTTTATAGCCTGTGTTTCTATTTTTTCTTCAAACTAATTTTTTAAAGTAAACAGAAAATAAAGGTGATACAAAAGAAAGAAAATAAAACATAGGGAATAATGATAAAATGTAGGAGATAAGTGAAAAAGTCTGGGCTGGAAAGAGGTAAGAAGGCTTGGATGGGCGTGTGTAGGAATAGGACATGGGCTTAAAGAAAAGGAACACAATGGCCAGCATGAGGCTTTATGGAAATACTACTACTTTTTACTTTTTTTTTTTTTAAGATTTTATTTATTTGAGAGAGAGAGTGAGAGCGAGAGAGCGCAAGCAGGGGGAGGGGCGGAGGGAGAGGAAGAAGCAGACTCCCTGCTGAGCAGGGAGCCCGATGCGGGGCTTGATCCCAGGACCCTGAGATCATGACCTGAGCCAAAGGCAGACGCTTAACTGACTGAGCCACCCAGGCGCCCACAACTACTTTTTTCTTAATTCGGTAAAAGACATATGAGATGAGCTTTACCCTCCTAACAAATGTTTAAGTATACAGTATAGTATTGTTAACTAATGCACATTTTTGTATAGCAGATTTCTAGAACTTCATCTTGCGTGACTAAAACTCTACACCTGCTTCTATTAGTCAGCTCAGGCTCCCATAAAAAATGACATGAGGCGACGGGCTTGAACAACAGACACTTGTTTTCTCACAGTGGTAGAGACTGGAAATCTGAGATTAGGGAATCAGCATCATGGGTTTCTGGTGATTTCTCTCTCCCTGGCTTTTAGGGGGCAATACCTTACTGTGTGCTCACAAGACTTCTTCTCCTGGGAGGGGGCAATGAGAGAGTGAGAACTCTCTGGTGTCTCTTCTTATAAGGGCACTAATCCCATCACACCAGGGCTCTACTCTACGATTTCATTTAACCTTAATTGCATCCTTAGAGGCCCTATTGATGATACAGTCACATAGGGGGTTAGGGCTTCAGTATGTGAATTTGAGAGGGACACATTTCAGTCCATAGCTCCACTGAACATCAGATCTCCATTTCGCACTCCCCTCAGCCCCTGGAAACCACCGTTCTACTTTTTGCTTGTATGAGTTTGACTATTAGAGGTACTTCCTATAAGTGGATTCATGCAGCATTTGTCCTTCTGTGGTTGGTTTATTTCACTTAGTATAATGTGCTCATCATCCATGTTGCAGTGTACAGCATCTCCTTTTTTAAGACCAAATAATATTCAACAATTTGTGTATACCATGTTTTATTTATCCATTGATCTGTCTATGGATGTTTAGGTTATATCCATATCTTGGGTATTGTGAATAATGCCTCAGTGAAAATAAGTGTGCTTTCTCTGGAATTGTGCATGAACGTTTTCAGCATTTTCAGTTTAGAGGGGTTTGCAGATTTTTTTTCAGGACCTCATAATCTCCTCCCTTTGGTGTCTGTCTATAGCACTGCGGTTACAGTAGTAGAGCATTCTGTATTTGTCTATATATTTACCTTCAATGCAGGTTTTCTGGAGCTGCTACAAGCCGTCCAGCTCCCTTTGGTTCAACAGTGGCCACCAGGCTCCTGGAGTAGGCTGGGTCCCATTAGTTCTTTGAGTTGTGAGAGACAAAAATTAGCCCCTCAGGCAGTCCCCCAAAAAGCTGTAATATTGGACTCATGTTCAACTCTTTCCCTCCCCAGGGAGAAGCTGGGAGTTGGGTTTTTTCTCCTGACGCTCTGCGGTGAACCGGGGGAGGAGCTACAGTGAGTGAGTGTGTGTGAGTCCAAACCCTTTGTCTTTGTTCTCCGCAGCTCCCAGCCTGAGGCCCTTTCCTGTCAGCGTGTAGATTCAGGCAAGACCGAAACCAGTTCCTTGGGCAGCCCCCTGAAAAGTCTGCATGTTGGACCTATGTTTCAGTCCTCTGTTTCCTTCCCCATGGAAAATTTAAGAACTGAGAGTTTTTTTTCCCAATCATGCTGCACTGAACTTGGGGGAACTTTTTGGGGAAAGACTTTGGTAAGTGGGTGCCATGAATTTTCCTACTGGGATCAATGTGGCTTGTTTCTTGCTCACGTGGGGTACATGAGCCTCTTGACTATTTTCTGGATTTCTCACAAAGGGAATTGGTCTGTGTATTATTACTGAGTAGGTATCTCTGTGGGAGGGTCTGGGCCATTCTGCTATCTTGCTGACATCACCCCCAAATACCACCATGCTTTGATTAATGGGTAAAAGTTGCTGCGCTGAAATGAGTATATATCCTAACGTAGTTGACACAGAACTTTGAACTGCTCAGTCCATGAAACCTGCTGCAACAAATAGTTTGAAAAATGCCCAGTGTGATATGAGATGGTCACCAACGAAAGGTCTTGTTTTCTGGGAAATTTTACAACTTTGTTATCTCATGCAGAGGGAAAGCGCTCAGCCTGGGAATAAACCTTTCTATTCCAACACTGATCCAGCCCTGAAGAGTGATCAGGGAAATGGGCCATTATCAGAGGATGCTTTTATAAAGCTTGGAAATGCTCTGGCACTGTAGTGGTGATTGCTCTGTAATACATAGTATTCTTTTAAATGTTGTTTCAGATGCTATAATTTTTTTTTTTTTTAAAGATTTTATTTGACAGAGAGAGAGAGACAGCGAGAGAGGGAAGACAAGCAGGGGGAGTGGGAGAGGGAGAAGCAGGCTTCCCGCGGAGCAGGGAGCCCGATGCGGGGCTCGATCCCCGGACCCCGGGATCATGACCTGAGCTGAAGGCAGACGCTTAACGACTGAGCCACCCAGGTGCCCCCTAATTTTTTTTTTTTTAAGTGTGCTGCCAAGAATTCTCAGAAGAATGAAAGAAGTACAAGGACTGACTGCCTGAGAGGGACTGACTGTCCTTGTCCTGGCTTTTGTACCAGGAGGATCCCTAACCGTGAGAAGGAATGTTTTGAAGTTGAAGAGAGAGGTTGTGAGTCGGAAAAAAAAAAAAAAAAAAGGCAGAAGGAACATTTGGAAACAGCAGGTGGGAGAGAGGGCTGTCTTCCTTCTCACAGGTTTTTGGAAGCCTAAGAACTGGAGGTGGGGAGGATGTCCACTTCAGAAAGGTCTTAGAGGTTAGGGAGAAGTGATTTTCTCAAAATCTTTTTCAAGTCAATGTGTTCCAGGAGCTGGGGTTCCAGAAAGCTCAGGGCAAGTGGCCATGGCGTATACTTAAGAGGGCGAGGGGCAACTGATGTGGAATGAAGAAGGTGGCAATTGTTAGGAATGAGATCACCAAAAGCAAAAGCGACATGCAGAAGCTAGCTCCTTGGCGCTAGTAACTGTAGGTTACAGAGTTGATAGAAGTCAGAGGTTGGGAGGAGGCTGAAGGGGTAGGACTGCTGCATAGTGAAGATTATTTAGATATATGTATGAAATTAATGAATCTCAAGGTACCCATCTGAAATATTCCTTAATATTACTGAAATAGTATAATCCAGGTGCTGACTTCTTAGTACTTAAGATTTCTGGGCTTTGCTAATGGTAATGCTGATGGGGCAAGCTGACAGAAATTTAAAAAAAAAAAAAATTTTTTTTTTCCCACAAAATAGAAAGAATGTGAAAGAACTCTTCTGACTTGGCCTGCGTGTTTCAGGATTGAATTCGAACCTCACTCTCAGCCTCTCCAGTTGAGGCCACCTTGATGTTGAAGCTGCCTCCACTCAGCAATCTCCAGTCCTGTGTAAAGCCAGCTCAGCAAACTTCTCCTTTCACCATTCCAGGCTTCCAGGCATCAAATAATGATGATAAGGTTCTTGGTAAAATTTTTATTTATAAAAGAAATAGGACCACACTATAGAAATTATGAAAAACAGAGGAAACAGCACTTCTGAATCATAGAAGTGAAGCTATCATTTTGAAAGAAACAGTGATATAATTTTGGAATTTTTAAAAAAAAATTGTTTATTCATTCCGGGGAGAGAGAGAATGTGCACAAGTGGGAGGGGCAGAGGTAGAGGGAGAGAGAATCTCAAGCAGACTCCACGCTGAGCCCGGAGCCCAATGTGGGGTTCGATCTCACAACCCTGAGATCACTACCTGAGCCAAAACCAAGAGTTGGACACTTAACCGACTGTGCCACCCAGACTCTCCTAATTTTGTTTTTTGGGTTTTTTTTTTTTTTTTTTGGACATTCATGTTCTTACAAAGTTTTGATGGTACGTAAATTTAGTTTTGTATTCACCTTTTTATATATTTATTTATGGTCATAATTTTCCATGATTGCATAAAATTACCTTTATTTACCAATCTTTAACAGTTCTCTGACACTATGGATTGTTATCCATATTTTTACTTCTGAGGCAGGAGGGAAGGCAGACTTGGGAGACAAGTTGACCAATGGAAAGCTGTTTTGGTTTTAGGCTGACCCTTAACCTAAAAGTCAGCAGGTCATAACAAGAGTCACAAGATCCGATTCATGGAAAACCACAAGACTCCACTCCCTTCAACAGTAAAAGCCACAAAGGATGGATGTTTTTAACATTGCTCCCTGTGGGTAATTCCACAACCCTAAGACAATGGAAAAACTAACCCCTAATGTAAATGATAAACCCCAAGTTAAAGAACAAGCCCCTCTCTAGACAGTTAGCTAACTTTTAAACAAACTTATGAAACCCTTCATTAGAGGCAAAGGGGGATCCTCTTCCTCATCTGAGAGGAGAGATCCCTACTTTGTCTGTGAAGTAGCTCCTTTCTTCTATATTTAATAAATCCTTGTCCATTTCTCCAAGTGGCTTGCTCTTGAATTCTTTCTCAAGCAAAGCCAAGAAACCTATTGCCGATGGACCTGAGGCCCTCCCTCTAGGGGCCTTGGCCCATCCAGCATCACTTCTGTTAATATCATCACCAAACATCTTTGTACATATGACTTTTTCTATATGTTAGATTATTTCCTTAAGGCATTATCTCAAATATGAATTACTGTGTTTAAAAAGTATAAACATATTTTTTTTTAATTCTTGTTAGTGACTTTGCTAAACACTGTAGTAATATTTTAAAAAAATATTATCTGTGTATCTGAGGTGGACATTTAACATAAATGGGGATCTTACGCTTGGAGAGGTGGACTAGCTTACTCAAGATTATGCAGCTGGGAGCTGGATGAACCTGGATATGAACCCAAAGTAGAGAACCAGAAATGAGAAGCTAAAATCTTGTGTAAGTTGCAACCCACCAAAAAAGTGGACATGGAGTTGTTGTTGAGAGCTGCAGTTTCAATGTTCTGTAAAGAAAAAAAAATCAGCCTTTGACAGTAGTGCAATCCTGTTCTGTAAAGGGAAAATTGATAGACTCTACGTGTCCCTAGCAACTAAAGAGTAATATCAGAGTTGTCACTTTATCATTCATTCCTTTGAACTAAGAAAAAATAATGTTGACAGCTGAAATGGACACATTAGGCAGTAAGGTAGCTTTAACCACTAGTTCAATGGATATGTCACATATGTCAAAACAAAAGCTGTAAGGACTGCATCTCAGACTCAATTCACTGATATCCTTTTTAATCATAGATATCAGAGAGATGTACCTCTCTCTAGGATTAAACTTCTGTCAATAAATTGAACTAAATCTCAGGAAACAAACTGAGGGCAGCTGGAGTGGTGGGGGGTGGGAGGGATGGGGTGGCTGGGTGATAGACATTGGGGAGGGTATGTGCTATGGTGTAATTGTGTAATGCATAGATTTCAAGAATCTTATTAATTCTTTCAAAGAATCAGCTCCTAGTTTCGTTGATCTGTGCTACTATTCTTTTGGTTTCTATTTCATTGATTTCTGCTCTGATCTTTATAATTTCTCTTCTCCTGCTGGGCTTAGGCTTTATTTGCTCTTCTTTCTCCAGCTCCTTCAGGTGTATGGTTAGGTTGTGTATTTGAGATCTTTCTTGTTTCTTGAGAAAGGCTTGTATTGCTATACACTTTTTTCTTCTTCTGGGGTCCCAATTATTCTAATATTGTTTCGTCTTATGGTATCACTTTTCTCTCAAATTCTGCCCTCATGATCCAGTAGTTGTTTATCTCTCTTTTTCCCAGCTTCTTTATTCTCCATCATTTGGTCTTCTATATCACTAATTTTCTCTTCTGCCTTATTTATCTTAGCAGTTAGAGCCTCCATATTTGATTGCACTTCATTAATGGCCTTTTTGATTTTGACTTGGTTAGATTTAGTTCTTTTATTTCTCCATAAAGGGAGAAGTATCTTCCATGCTTTTTTCAAGCCCAGCTAGTATCTTTAAAATCGTCATTCTGAACTCTAGTTCCGACATCTTACTAATGTCCATATTGATTTGGTCTCTGGCAGTTGGTACTGCCTCTTTTTCTTTTTTCTTTTTTTTTTTTTGAGGTGATTTTTTTCCATCTTGTCATTTTGTCCAGAGGAGAATAGATGAATGAGAGAACAAAATGCTAACAGGGTAACAATGACCCCAGAAAAATATACACTAAACAAATCAGAAGAGACCTGAAACTGGGAGAAAAGAAAGGGAAAGAAAGAAAAAAGAAAAAGATTAAAAAAAAAAGAATATGATCAAATATGATCAAATATGATCAGGCTGGTGTATAGATCAGTGCCACACATTAGATTTTGGGTGTATTTTGTTCTGTTAGAAGAAACTGCCTCCTAAATTTTTAAAGAAAGAAAAACTTATATATGTACAAAAATAAGGGTAAATATGATGAAGGGATGGAATACGCCTGTAAAGATGAAAATTATAAAATATTTTATAAAAGGAATTGATAAGATAAGAAATTGGTTGAAAAAAGAAAGACGAGAAATTTTTTTTAAAAAAGGGAGAGAATGTGATCAGGCAGGAGACTAGAACAAAGCCATACACTAGAGATTTAGGGTATATTTTGGTCTGTTAGAAGAAACTGTATCTCAAAATTTTAAAGAGAGAACAACTTATATATATATATACCAAAAATAGGGTTAGCTACTATGAAGGGATAGAATATGACTCTAAAATTGAAAAATAAAAAAGATTTTAAAAAAAGGGATTGATAAGATGTTAGTTGAAAAAGGGAAAAAGAAAAATTAAAAAATAATAGAAAAAGAAAAAAAAGAAAATTAAAAAATTAACTTTGAAAGACTGAAGAATCAGGGGGAAAAAAGCCATGAATTCTATGTGCAGCATTCCACTAGTGCTGGAGTTCTGCCTTTGTCATTGATGGGTAAACTTGGTCTTGGCTGGCTGTTCTTGCTGATCTTCTGGGGGAGGGGCCTGTTGCCATGGTTCCCAAATGTCTTTGCCAGAGGCGGAATTGCCCTGCCCTTGCTGGGTCTGGGCTAAGTAATCTGCTCGGGTTTGCTTTCGGTAGCTTTTGTTCCCTGCAAGCTTTCATTGGGTGGCTCAGTCATTTAAGCAGCTGCCTTCAGCTCAGGTCATGATCCTGGGGTCCTGGGATTGAGCCCCGCATCAGGCTCCCTGCTCAGTGGGGAGTCTGCTTCTCCCTTTCCCTCTGCCTCTTCCCCTGGCTGTGCTCTCCTTCTCTCTCTCTCTTTCAAATAAATAAATAAATAAATAAAATCTTTAAAAAAATGCTTCATCAGATTAAAAAATGAGTCACTCTGAGCCAACAATAAGAGATACAGAAACCATTTCTGCCATAGTAAATTGGTAAAATTCAAAGCTTAATGTCAGGAACCAAATGTGTGTGAAGAATAGATCCTTTTCTTTCTCTGCACTTAGTCTAATCTTTGGAGTATCTTCACCACCTATAAACAATCAGGTCGGGTGAAGTATATACAAATCTATGGTCCTCAAACCCAAAGTCATCCCAAACAACTGAACTACTAGTGATGGATGCTACATTATTGCTTACATACATAGCTTTGCTCATTTCTATGAAAATTTTATATAGAGGAGCTTCTGTGTTAACCTAAGAGTCAATTAATATTTATATTACATAAATTTTACTGAAATAAGAAATGAAGAAGAGAATAAATATTAGTTTGTTGAGATACTCCACCAAGGGTAGGGTTAATTTTTATCCTGTGTATCAATTATTTTTTTTCCAGGAATAACATGCTTCTAACAGAATTAGAAGTTTGAGTTATTGATTCAGAAAACACCTGTGAAGGCTATAGCAGAGAAGAGAGAAGAGAGAGAGAGCAGAATTAGGCAGAGAGCCTTCAGATTTAGGTATGACACTTGTCAAAGGAGAGAAGAAAGGAAGGAAGACTGGGTAAGAAGAATTTCTTTCTTTTTTTTTTTTTTTAAATATTTTATTTATTTATTTGAGAGAGAGAGCACATGAGACAGGGGAGGGTCAGAGGGAGAAGCAGACTCCCTGCCGAGCAGGGATCCCGATGCGGGACTCGATCCCGGGACTCCAGGATCATGACCTGAGCCAAAGGCAGTCGCTTAACCAACTGAGCCACCCAGGCGCCCTCTCTGACCTTTATGAATAGGAGCAGGGATATAGATCAGCACAGTACAGTACAAAAGTGAAATTTGGGCTTTCATATATGGATGCTGTTGGACAGCAACACATTTTCAGTGACTCTATATGTGATGTCTTTCAAAGAATATATGCACTCTGCCAAAAACTACGGGTACATATATGTATGTGTATGTATCTATACTTATATCTATGTATATATTTATATCTATATGTATGAGATATGATTTTTTTCAATCAAGGAAGTCAAATTTATAATCGTTTCATACTTTTAGTATACCCATACACATTTGACAGACAAACTCTTCGACCTCTAAATGATACTTTTTTCTCGTATATAATGAGTTTCTGTGCTTTGGGGGTGGGACTCAGCTGCCTACTTCTTCAATCTGCCAGCCCCAAATGCTTTGCTGACACCGCACTTCTTGGCATATCTTTGTGTGTGTGCCTTTTCAAGCACAATTGGAAGCAAGTCAGAGATGACTGCCTCAAGGTTTGTATCCTTTTACAGAGTACTTGGCATAATCTTCACATTATGGATATTATTCTTTAATGCAAAAATCAAATAATACCATTACAGTGGAGATCAAATTGGGTTTTGCCCATCCACTCCTAACATCTCTCTGAAATTTTTCATTTCCTCAAGTTCCTCCTGTTTGGGGAAGAAAAAAAAAAATCCCTGGAGCAAGAGCTCTCTAAAGAGTTATGCTTATGTATTCAATTCCTGCCACTGGGCAAATCTCCTGACCCAGAGAGATTTATTCTAAAACTTTTATAAATAATCCCATCCCTTTCATATACTTCTTCCTGCATTCTAATTATGTTTTTGAGAGAGGTGAGAACAAATTTGATTGCCACCATTCTTATGAGATGAAGCTGGTTTAACCTGAGCTGAGGACAGACAGCCCCATTGCCCTTCTCAATATTTTCCCCCAGAATCTTTATCAATGTGTCAAGAACAATTTATTTGTCCTGATTTCATTGGATTTTTGAAAGGAAGAGAAGATGGAAATACCGAGTTACTCGTTTAGGACTCCGCATAGGGGGTATTGTGAAACTGACTATACTCCGCAGTCCAGCAGATCCAGGGGTGTGGGCTAAGCACCAATTTCAGCTGGGTTGTCTGAGAAGGGAATCGGGCCCCAGTCACCATGATCAGAGGAACTTAAAATTTGCGTGTGAATATGTGTGCTTAATTCTTAACAAATTAAGCCCTGACCAAGTAATTAGGCCGAAAAGAGGGAGTAGAAAATGCTATGAATTGATAGGAGGGAGTGGACGTGCTGGGTTGAAGCGCATCTCCCTGACGTAAAGTCACAGAAAAACAGAGTCAATGTGAAATTTGCTCGATTCATTGCATCCAGACTTACTGGATTGCTGTGTCTCACAAGCACGTTTGCTGCAGAGGTGCCAAATATGTGTCCAGGCATGCTTGGCAGGTGTAAGAGAGAGCAAGGGGAGTGGGTGGGGGTGGTTCTATTATTATTATATATTATATAATGTATATATAATATATATTATAAGTATATTATAGATGACGCATTAGGTGTTCAGTAGTCCTGTTCTGGAGTTGAGTATGGCCCATTTCCCTTCCCACCCACTTGTAATCATGGATTACTTAGAAGATAGAGAGGCTCCTATAATTAGAAAAAAAAACAAAACAAAACACAAACAAACCAAAAATCTGGGTGTTGATTTAGATAAGGTTTTAAACACACTGACATCCCTTAAATGTTAGGTTCCACGATATCTTTGTCCAATAATAACCAGATTACAGAAGGGGCCTTAGAGGACTCTGAGAAAGAGACCTCTGTAAGAGGAGAAGGCACTTTTATGTGCAGAACTAGAGCCTATCATGAGCCCCTATGCTGGAGTAGGAAGGCAGGTTCCAGAGAAGTGTGGCTGTTGGTATAACCAAGGCTGGCTTCTTGGGTTCATAAATTTGTGTGGTCATACAGGGACCCATGCTGAAGGGAACCCCACACTTTGGTTAGTGCTCTGCTGTCCCTGTCTTGAAATTCTTAACAGTTGAACAAGAGGTTCTGCATTTTCCTTTTGCAACTGAGCCCCGCAAATTATGTGGCCAGTTCTGACTGCAACCCTTCCCCTTGTCCCTCCCCAGTTCCCATCTATTTGAAATAGGCCTTCCCTTAACTGGTTCCTCCCCTTAACAATAATGTGTGGCGAGGGTAGGGATGGAGATGGACACTTACCAGCTGATTTCTTCCTAAAACCCCGTCAGAAAAAAGACAATTGTTCAGCGGTCGAGAAAGAAGTGATTGAATTACTATTGAATTACCTTCTTGATCTTTCATAAGTAAAGTGACACAACTTAAACAAATAACCATTTTCTGGCCAGGGGGTAGTGATCACTACAGATGGAGCCTCTTTTCATTGTAAATTAAATTCTCTGAAATACCCTTTCCAACACAAGGACTTCTCCCTTCTCATGCTGAGCCTAAACCTGTCAGTATGTCTTCTTGACTTGCATTTCTAAGAGGGAAAAAAATGTAATAATCTGCTAATACAGAGTAAGAGCGCAGGTTGGAGAATTCTAGACTAGACCTCAATTTGGACAAAGTATGAAATGAAATCTGATTTTCAGATCCCCAGAAGGAGGCAGGGCTGGTAAAAGGATGTTAAGTAAATGTCTAGATAGCTGGCACCTCGCAAACATTTTGAGCCTGAGGTTTTAGTTTCTATAGATAGAGTCTGAGCCAGGCTTAGCTCATGTCTGGTCGGCGTCTGTACATAATGCTTTCGTTTGCCCTGTCACCCAGCTGTCCCTCTTGGTTTTTCAATACTCTTTGCTTAGCTTTACTAAGGCAAGGGCTGTCGGAATTGCTTAGGTTTGTACACGTGTTCCAACACCACAGATTAATCTGAAGTGACCTGAATCTATATTCCTTCTCACTTCAGGTTTTACTTTTATCATTTACAGGAACAGTTATAAAAAGAATAAATACACATTTTTTATCAAATTGAAAATATTCTTGTATTATGTCTTTGTAAAAATGAAGCCAGATGAATATTTTTCTGACAGTTTTCAGTGGAAGGATTTTACACAGAAAGGGTACCGAGGGCAATAACCAGAAAATGAACTATTCCTTTTGGAGGAAAGACATGTTGAGAGCACGGAAGTAAGTCTTAGGGACAGCATCAACCATGGCCTCAGGCTCTGAAGAAAAATCGTAGTAGCTATGAAATGAGAAGCACCCACATGGTTAGTCATATGGATAATGATCCTTTGCAGGAATTCCATCTTTAAAATCACAAAATAATGTAAATATAAAATTCCTCTAACATTGCTTGATGAACACATATTCCTTGAATAGTTTAGACTTCAGATGAATGCATGAGCATGAGAGATTTTGAAATTGCAGGAACATTATATAAAATGTTGTGTTTTTTTATGGCTTGAGATGAAAGACAAAGAAAGTGACAGACTTGGAATATAAATCAGAACCTTATCGAAAATGGCAAAATTAAAGTCTCTATAAAGTACTTGAAAAAGTATCTACAGATGTATATTTTAATTTTTCACTTTTTCAAAGCCTATGAGGCGGGCATGGAGATTATAAGAACAATTTTCGAAAACTCATTGTTAAATCCTTTCTCCTGGCTTCCTATGCTCCCCAGGGAGATGTTCTTGTGTTGGAGAGGGTATGTCAGAGAATTTAATTGTGTTCTTAGCATAAAATCAGACCTGTCTGAGACACTTGGAACAATTAGCAAATTGTCATCCGTTTATTCTTATGTACTGGCCCCCAGGGAAAGTGGAGGACTGTCACAGTGGTGATTACAGGCACTCTTTTTCCTTTACCTTTTCCTGCTGACTCCTAATCCAAACCTCATGCAAATACAGTCTAGAAAAAGAGCAAAATTTAGCCGCAAAGCGCCAAACTTATTTTCCGGTTCCATGGTTTCCTCTCTCTTGGTGTTTCACATGGGAGCTGATTTCCATTTCATACCCCTGAGAAGGAGCATTATCATATCATCATGAAGAACTAAATTAGCTCCTATTATCCCTGAGCCAAGAGTCTGAGGTCAGCCGATTGGAATTTATCCTTCTGATTTTAGAGCTGCTGGGGAGCATCGAAGCTAGGCAGTGAACCAGGAGGTACCTGGCGTCCCTCCCGAGGACTGAAAAAAAAGGACTATCGCTCAGGTCTGAGAAGGAGAAGAATCGTTTTGTGCCAAATGACGTTAGTGCTGTGATCTGAACGTGTTAAAATTAATTATTATTTCTAAGAGCAAATGCACTTGAAAAAGGTCAGCGCCCCTCACTTTTAAGCTCCCATCATCAGATGTAGCTCCAGACACTGAGGCCGTGTGAAACGGCGCAAGCTTAGTGGAGACTCAGCCTCTCTCTGGGGAAATAGCTCAGTAATCATTGCCTCCAGATGTTGCTTTGAGGAGCCTGCTTCTCTTCTCCCCTCTTTCCCTACAAATCTCAGTGTTTCCGTCTCCATTCTGTTTGGGCCGGTGAGCGAGTCCCGGGGGCTGAAAATGGTGTTAGCAAGCAAGGTGTGTAGAAAGAGTTAACACAGCAGGGCTGGACCTGCTCACCTTAGACAGGATAACACAGATCTGCTTACGTGGTTGGCTGCTGACATCAGGGACCTTGGCTTTCAGGAGGGGTCTCACCATTCCCAGAACTGGTGAGAGTGACTCACGGTGCCTAAAGTATTTGTACAAATAATGTGGTTTATGTGGGACACCTAATTTCCCTCGGGGAGTCTGGAAATTTGGCGGGGCACTAGGCAGAGGGTGCTCAGGTGACCAGCGCCCCCCCCATTAAAGCCTTGGGAACTGAGTCTCTAGTGAGCATCACTGGTGGCCAACATTTCACACATGTTGCTGGAGGAATTAAGTGCATTCTATGTAAGTCTCATGGGAGAGGACTTTTGGAAACATCTGTCTGGTTTCTTTCAGGTGTCACCCCACGTGCCTTATCCTTTCTTGATTCTGCTTTGTATCCTTCCGCTGTAAAAAAAAAAAAATCGCAGCCATGAGTATAACCATAGGCTGGGTCCTGTGGATCCTCCTAATACATCATCAAACCTGGGGGTGGTCTTGGGGACCCCTCAACACACAAGTTACAATAAAAAAATGTTCGCTCCACGTCTCACCTAGACTTTTAAAATTAAAGCCTTAGGATGTATCTCTATTATCTGGGGTCACTTTAGATAAGCTCTGAAAGAACTCACCTTAGCATTATGATTTCTGAGAAAGCTTCAATGCAAGCTATAATCTGGAAATCGGCATCACTGTTGATTCTATATTTAAATCAGTTATTTCCATAGTAGTATGCTGTGCTCTACTCAAATTGGCTAGTGTGGCAGCTTTTATTTTTAAAGAAGTTATCTTATGGAACACTTATTCCCTCGGTAACACCGCTAGGTTCTGGAGTGCACACTAAAAAGACCTGGGGTTTGACTGAATTATTTTCCCTGGAGGAGAACTCTGAGTTGACTTTTCTAGGAAATAGAAATAAAAATCTTACATCTGAGAAAATAGAGACCAGAAGCTATCACCCTCCCAGGATATTTTTTCTGTTGTCTGACATGCAGAACTATAGCTTTGGGTGGTTGTATTAAACATTACACTAGATTGTGTCAAAATCCTTTGGAAATTCTTTAGATGGCCGCAGATATTACTTCAAGTTTTAGTAAAATTTAAGTTCAGTAGGGTGGGGGAGGGAATGTTGCATTAAGTTGGTTATACAGCAAGTGAGGGGCAAAGGTGGGAAAACAAGGCTTCTCCTGAGAGCAGTCCGCTGTCCGAATTTTATTCACTTGTGGGCATCTTGTATTCAGCGGCACAGGACCATCAATGGTACTCTCAAGGCAGAGAGTCTTGTGTGGATAAAATGCAAACCCAGCCTTTTGCTAACTCATAGCACCAGAATCAAAGTCTTATTTCCACGAAACTGACTTCTCCAGAGTCAGAATGGATCGTTTCTACTATATATAAACAGTTGTGTCCTTCAACCCCTTTCTAAACAGATCCATCTAGCTCACTAACTAGAATCAATGTGGTTATAAGCTTGGGGTTTGGAGCTGGATACCAAATCTGCTTACTAACCACATGGTGTAACCTGTTTATTTCTTACGTCTTGTTATTGCAATCTATAACATGGGCAATGACACCACCTAATGCCAAGGGCTCTAGGAACAGTCACACACAAAAAACCAGTTTGCAAGCGTTGCCGGGTGAACCGGGGAGACCACTGAGCCCTGAGGCCTCTGCCCAGCCTGTCTCCAGGACGGTCTGCGGAGGCTTTTAGTCTCTTCACAAGAAAAGAATTCAAGGGCAGGCCAGACTGCCGTTGAGCAGTGCAGGTGAGGAGTTTATTAAAGAGAGAGTACACTCTTGAGGTGTGAGAGGGGGTGAGTTCAAGGGAGAGCTGCACCTGGGGTTTGGGTCTCTATTTTTATTAACAGTTGGTAACTAGGGAGTAAGATATTAATTGTTTGGGGAGGGGATTTTGGGGGGAGCAGAGTTTCGTGCTTTTTCTCTCTGACTTGGTCAGGGACTCTGGCTATCTTTGTCTTGGGCCTGTCTGGTGTGATCTGCCTTCTCGTGGCCTTGCTTGAGGAATGCTGCCAGGACAGTGGCTCAGGTCATGATTCCAGAATCCTGGGATGGAGTCCCACGTCCGTCCGGGCTCCTTGCTCAGCGGGGAGTCTGTTTCTCTGCTCTTGCCCTGGCTCTCTTTTTCTCTCTCTCTTTCTCTCTCTTGCTCACTCTCTCTCAAATCAATAAATAAAATCCTTAAAATAAATAAATAAATGGTAGCGATTCTGGCCTATCCTTTGTTGTTTGGGAGAACCATAACCTTTGACAGATGGTGAAGGTAGCATAAATAAATAAAATACATTTCTACTTGACTCACTCTAAAGCAATTAATTCCCACGCGAGAGGTAGTTTGATGGAAGAATTGCAGTTTAGGATTGAAAGCATCTCCTCTCATGATTTGTGATTTGAAGCCTATTTCTTTCCCCCACACCTTTTATCACTATGATGGGTTTCTCCTGACTAACAATCACAGGGGCCCCCACTAACCCTCATTTCAGTGAGAAGAAAGCCTGCTTCTTTGTGGTTTCTCCCCTTATGAGTAATGTCATGACACCCTGTATTCCATCCTTTTTTTTTTAAGGATTTTATTTATTTATTTGACAGAGAGAGAGACAGCGAGAGAGGGAACACAAGCACAGGGAGTGGGAGAGGGAGAAGCAGGCTTCCCGCCGAGCAGGGAGCCCGATGGGGGGCTCGAACCCAGGACCCGGGGATCATGACCTGAGCCAAAGGCACTTGCTTAACGACTGACCCACCCAGGCGCCCCGCCCTTGTATTCCATATTTTAGGTCTGACCAAATTTGGTGGAAACCCATCCAGTCATTTTCTGGGAATGTAGTAACAGATAAATAGGTAGATGTAAACTTCTTTTCATTTATATTGGAGATGATAACTATACACACTGATGTTTGCTCTTCTTCCTGTCTCTAACTAATATATTGACAATACCAAAGTGTGCTTGAAGTAACTAGTACTCCAGAACAATGTGGTCCAGAGTATAGATTTTATAGGTGTTTGGGAGTAGAAAATGTACAAAACAAAGCAATCTTTAGGTAATAGAATTAAAGACAGTAAGGTTTAAAAAGTGAAGGGAATGGTGTGAGCAAGCAGGGCAGTTAACTGAAAGTCAGAACAAACATTTCATAGCACTATCATGGGAATATATCCAAAAAGACTAGAAGGACCCGAAAAGGGAAAGGTAAGTTTGCTTCTGTGAGCCATGCGAAGAATTTTATCAGATCTCGAGTAATCCAGACTTATCCTCTGTCATAGTCCCTCTGTATCCCTGTCTCACCTACTGATGTGTGGTGCCCTTGATGCATCATGTTGATATTGCCGAGCTGTTGATCACATTGCTTCCTCAACTCAGAATGATCTTTACCTATTGGTCTTTACCTATTGGTTTTCAATGCTGAAGATTCAACTCACAGAGCACTCTTTCTATGAAGACTTTCTGACCCCAATCCAGGTAAAACTGATCGGAAATTTCCTTTGGATCTCCTCTGTACTCAGTAATTACTTAGATCAGAGTACCCATAATACACTATTGCATTTGTTTCTTTATGTGGCTCTTTCCTTCTTGTAGATGGTAATCTTCTTATGGGCTAGGAAACTAATTCATCTTTGTATATGCCCGACATGAAAGTATATTTTTGATTAATAGCTATTCCCATGAATGAATGCAACACGAAAGGAAAGAAACAGGAATGAAAGAAGGAATGCAAAGGATCTGATACATTTAATAAAATGGTAGAAAAGTAGTGTTTTTCTCACTGAGATTTACTTAAGATATGGGGACAAAAATTTCTCTTTTCAAGCCAGTGTTCAAAGATGACTAATTACAAAAAGATTAAAAAAACAAAGCAAAACAAAATATGAAATTTTTGATCACTAAGGTGTTTATAAAGAAATTGCAGGGGCACCTGGGGGGCTCAGTCAGTTAAGCCTCTGCTTCGGCTCAGGTCATGATCTCAGGGTCCTGGGATCCAGTCCTGTGTGGGGCTCCCTGCTCAGCGGGGAGCCTGCTTCTCCTTCTCCCTTTGCCTCTAGCCCTGCTTGTGCTCTCTCTCACTATCTCTGCCACTGTCTCTCTCTCTCTCTCAAATAAATAAATAAAATCTTAAAAAAAAAAATTGCAACCTAGGGGGTGAGTAACACAGACCAAAGAAAAGTGAAACTCCAATCCTGCCATTCACATTTTCTTTTAACAGCAGAAACTTTCAAACTGAAGTTAGATGTCAGGCATTTCAGTTGAAAAAGTCCAAAAGTCAAGCGGACACATACACTAAAGTCTGGCAAGAGGTTAAAGACACTTTGCTTTCCTCAAGGCCACAATTAGCCCTTAAGAGTATTATCATAGTGTTGGCTACTTCTTTTATCTGTTTATTTTTCCACTCTGAAGTTACATTTCAGGTATCAGTGATTTTCCAAGATATTAAAGAATGGGCTTGGCCATAACGTTCCCTCAGGCCATCAGAGCTCTGCATTCCAGCATTAACCACATGAGAAGTTTATTGGCACTAAGATACTCTCTCATTATGAAACACCCAAAAGAACATACTTCTTATTTTTTTTTTTAAGATTTTATTTATTTATTTGATAGAGACAGAGATAGCGAGAGCAGGAACACAAGCAGGGAGAGCGGGAGAAGGAGAAGCAGGCTCTCCCCCGAGCAGGCAGCTTGATGCGGGGCTCGATCCCAGGACCCTGAGATCAGGGCAGACGCTTAACGACTGAGCCACTGAGGCGCCCAAAAGAACATACTTCTTAATGAATGTGAACTAGAGCTGGCATTGTTAGTCTTGAAGCAAACACAACAAACTTTCAGCAGCCTCGTTACGTGTAATTATCAATTTTGAAGCTGCGGTATTAGGGCCTGTCATTGGGCGTAGCCAGACTGATCTGCTCGCAGCTGCGACTCCGGAGATTTTGATGCCCAACTGTCACCTGCTTTCAGTAGAGAGTCCTCATGATCAGACTCAGTATTTCACTCTTGGTAAAGCAAACTTTGCTAAGGTGAAACTGGAACAAATATCTCATGATTAGTCTGTCCCTTTCTTCATGTAACATTCCAAATATAAATTCTGTATAACTGAACTAGAAAAGAGAGTAAATGTATATTTATTCAATTCAAATGTACTCATACTAAATAACTATTAAGTGTCAGAAAGTCCACCGAGAGCTTCAAGTGATATAAAAAGGTGACTATTTCCCTCTTTCCACTTTCAAGAGCATGCAACAAGGGGCCGAGGAAGAAAAAGATTACAGCGACACGTATACCTAAAGCAAGAAAGAAAATGATGACTTTAGAGTTATAACTATTTTTATAGGGGTTCAAAGAAATAGAAATTCTTATCAGTCTGGGGATGAAGGAAAAGGGATGGGAAGTAAGGAAATCGTCCATGGGAAAATGTGAGGCGGATGCTGAGGGAGAAGAAGGATTTGAAAAGCCAAAGCAGACCTTCAAAAATAGAACAGAGTGAGCATGGAGGCTGGGAACTCTGAGGTAGAATCTGCAGCAGTTCACTTTGGAGAACCATGGGAATTTGAGAACTGAGGGAAGAAAAGAGGAAATTTGGGCTTGATCACCTTGTGAAGGACACCCAGTTCAAAACAGCAGAAGCTGCACTTACTTTCGTTCAAAAGGGATTAACTGATGTCTTTTGAGACAGCTAATAACATGCAATAACATGACAAGAGTTCCATTTAGAAAGATTAAAGTTAAGATCACTGGAGCTCAGTCGGTTAAGTGTTGGAGTCTTGATTTTGGCTCAGGTCATGATCTCAGGGTGCTGGGATCAAGCCCCGTTCAACGCTTAGTAGGGAGTCTGCTTGAGGATGCTCACTCTGTCTCCCAAATAAATAAATCCATCTTTAAAAAAAATAAAATTGGAATCACCTGACAGTGAGAAGACAGTTGTAAAATTGGAGTAAAACCTAATGAAAGTCTGAAATTGATACTTGGAAGTAAAATTGGGAAGGAGGAAATTCTACATAGCAGTAGAGGAATCTAGTACTTGTCAAATTATTGGATATAGATATTGAGGATAAGAAAGGAGTCAAAGATCAATTTAAGATGCAGGGGAGAGTCTGGAATGAGTAATGGGGTAGACATGACACCAGATTAGGTTTTTGATGTGTTGATTTTAAGATAATGTTGGCTCATTCAAGTGAGAGTCTATAAATTTTACCAGGTAAAAATACTATGACCAAATTGATGCCTACAAACTTCATAAGCATCATCATCATCATCATCATTATCAAATAAGTTATGAAATGCAAACTTGAACATATGAATATTACATGTGGATGATTCTCCGGTGTCTTTATAAGTGAGATGGTTCCCCTCCTCCCTTGGACTTCTATTAGGCACTTTTCACAGCAAAGAGTTGGGTATAAACCCGTGAGGCATATGCAAATATGTGGGTGTTGTGATCTCCTCTATGTCCCTCTGTGCAGTCACTACCATGTTTTTCTTCTGCTGCTGTTTGAGACCTGTTATTTCTAATAGGAAGGAGAAAACCATGTAAAATCCAATAAGCTTCAGGTTGGGTTAAAGTATCAAGGGACGAAAGTATCCTTCTGACGGTAATACAAGGTGATGTGAATTTTTGCTTGAATTTTCTCTCTCTACTCTCAGACAGGGACAGAGCTTAAAAGGACATCTTTTATCCAGGGCATGAGAGCTCTTCTCCAAAGATGAGTTGTTTGTGTGACATCCTTTTCGAGTTGTCACTTTCCTTTGTGTCAGTCTGGCACAAGCTGGCAGAATCACTTTAACCATCCAGTTCAAACATTCATTGAATTAGGTAACTTTTCTTTCCTTTTTTTTTTTTTTTTTTGAATTAGGTAACTTTAGGTTGCCTTCCAATTCTGTGATTCTATGATTTTGACGGTCTATTATTTTGAGAAATTTTATATTCTTGTGATAGTAACTGGGGTCCTTTTTCAGATAAGAATAGTGTCACAATTAAGAAAACAAATTCTTATATCCATTAATGATGGGGTCTAATATTCTGAGGTATCATTTAGCACTTTCTTTTTATGTGAATGACTTTTATAAATGTAAGATAAATATTTGATGCTTGGAGGAGGAAGATTTTTGGAGGGCAGTTGGTAATTTTGAAGGTTTAAATACAAAATATAAATACCTATTTGTGTATGCATATAAACATATGTTAGATTTAAGTGGAAAAACAGCAGTAATAAATTTATGAATAATCATTAACTATCTTAAGATGAGAGTTGAAGGCAAGAGGAAATAATTATTAACAAACCATTGGGGACTTCAGTTTAGTATCTGAAAAAAATATTCTGGAAGACTAATGACATTGAAGAGAGCCCCAACTTCCACAGGGGCTCACCCCCTTGACTCGTCATGGCCCCTTCAGGACTTGGAATCAAAATTGTGCACAAGCTTCTTCTCCAAGCAATGGATTCTGCCCACCCACCACTCAAATTTAGCTGAAAGAGATGAAGGATTTCTGCTGACCTCACAGGGAGAACCCAGCTGGGGTCTGGGAAGACTGTTCATACTTTAAAAGGACACGCTTCTCTAACCGGGTGATGGGGCTTACAGAGGGCACTTGTTGCGATGCGCACTGGGTATTGTACGAAAGCGCTGAGCCACTAAATTCTACACTTGAAACTGTTACACTGTATGTTAACTAACTGGAATTTAAATACAAATTTAAATTTGTTCCTCAATGAGTTGAAGGCAAGAGGAAATAATTATTAACAAACCATTGGAGATTTCAGTTTAGTATCCGAAAAAAATATTCTGGAAGACTAATGACATTGAAGTGAGCGCCAATGTAGAGAAAATTTTCTGTAGAGATGATCTGAAATTGGAATGAATGTCTTGCTGGGTGGTCAGATGAGAGGTTAGAGGATGGGTCAATTGTCCTATCCACGATCTAAGACTTATTCAAGTACCTGTCAACCTCCAAGTTGAAACAGCTATTATATGCCCTTTGCAAATTGAAGCAGATAAAAATAAACATAGTCTATATCAAACACAATGCTACATGCAAATGTGTCATAATTTTTTATGGCTTCTCATTATTTCCAACTATCACCATATCTGTATGGAAACTACAGATATATTTATTTTAAAGCTTATTATGGTTTGGTCCTATGTGATCTTTTTTATCTAAATAATTAGGGAATCCAATAAGCCTTTATTGATCCCTTCTATATGCCAGGTACTTCTTCAGATACTGGAAATATAAGCAGTGAAGAAACTATTCAAATAGCCTTGCCTTTAGGGAGATTACATTTTACCAAAGGGATGAGGCTAATAATTAAAAAAAAATATACAACACATAGTATGCTAGAGGGTGATAAATGCGAATTAAAAGAAGGCTTGGACAGGGAATAAGAAGTGTGTGTATGTTGTGGGGAAGTATTATTACAGTTTTAAGCAAGGGGGGGAAGGGAGGCCTTATTATGAATGTGGCAAAAACCCAGAAGATGAGAAAGGAAGTCATGGATACACTGGGGGAGAGTATTCCAGGCAAAGGAAACAGTAAGTGCAAGTACCTTAAGGTGAAGGTAGGTCTTGGAAAGGAACAACATGATCTAACTTATTTTTAAAGGATTACCGTGCATGCAGTGGGTTGAGAATTGACAAGGCAGGCAAAGGCAGAAGCAGAGAGCAGAGTCTAGGAGCTATTTCCATAATTACAGTGGGGATCTTAGATTGGGCCAGAATAAGAGCAAGCCGCAAATGTGGTCAGATATGGTCAAAGTATATTCTGAAGTAGGACTGCTGATGGATTAGTTATAAGGTATGAGAGGAAGGGAAACTGAGTGCCTGGAAGGGTGGTATTGCCCATAACTGGAGAAGACTGTAAGGGAAATACATTTAGAAAAAAGGTCCTAAGCTCAGTTTGGGTATTTTATTTTTTTTAATTTTAAATTTTTTATTTTTAAAAAAGATTTTATTTATTCATTTAGCGAGAGAGAACACCAGCAAGTAAGGGGGCTGGGGGAGGGAGAGAGAGAATCCCAAGCCAACTCAATGTTGAGTGCGGATCCCAGTGTGGGGCTCCATCCCATGATCCCAAGATCAGGATCTGAGCTGAAATCAAGAGTCAGCGGCCCAACTGACTGAGTCACCCAGGCACCCCTCATTTTGGACATTTTAAATTGAATATGCATATAAGTGGATGAAAGAAGTTCAGGGAGAGAAATGGAATTTTTGGCCCATGGATGACATTTAAACTATGATACTAAATGAGATTAGATGAAGTTACCTAGACACTGAGTACAAGATAGGCAGTTCCCTAGGGCATCCAGGCATTAAGAGATCAGAGATGAGGAGGGAGTGTGAATCAGTGAGGCAGGAGGAACACAGACGAGGTATCTGGAAAGGGAAGAAAGCATTTGGAACAGGAGGATGTGATCAGCTGTGGTAAATGCTGCTGGTTGGTCAAGTTCAGCGAGGATGACAAATTGACCATTGGATTTAGCACACTGTAGGAAATTGGTGACTTTGCTAAAAAACAAAAACAAAATCCAAACCCCCCACAACTTTGGTAGAGTAGTAAGGATGAAAGACTAACTAGAGATCTAAAAGAGATCTCAAATTTTAAACTCTATGATTGGTTACTGTTTATTAACTCAAAATCTTTCAAAAATTTCAGAAGGTAGGCTACACAATATTGTAAGTGGGAAAATAAACAATCACTATAAATGATACATGTTAATGAATAGCCATCCACTAGCTAGAAATATGATGAGAAAGGAGTCAGAGTAGCTTTGGAACCTGACTGGAAAAACAAGGTAAAACAGTGCCTACTGGAATTCACACTGTTGGCATGTATTGTCCCATGATTTCTGTTTATATTCTGTGCAATGAAGCAGAGTCTGATATTAGCATGGAAAATGGAAGAAAATTCATCTACTAAGCTTGGCTTGAAGCCGCAGTTTTAAATTTTCCCAGGTTGAGTTGAGTTTGGAAGTTGAGATCACAACCAGCCAAGAGTTATACTGGTGTATTTGTATACTTGTAGAAAACACGGAGAAAACCATCCTTATATTCAGGACAATGTACATGTCCTATTAAGAAAGACAGAAAGACAGAAATAAAAAAGAAAGAAAGGAAGAAAGGAAGGAAACAGATATTTATGAGCAATTTAAAAAGCTTTGTTCTACTCAAAAATGGGAAAAAATTAAAATGAGTAATGTTTGCAAGACAAAAAGTCAAATTAACAAATATTTATTGAGTACTATTATGAAGGCAGTGTAATAATGCCATGTGGAATACAAATATCATGCAGTATGTCACAGATTTTGCCTTCAATGACCTTAAAGTCCATTAAAAAAAAGAGAAAAAACCTAAATGCTAGATAACCACATGTGATTTAAAAAAAATAAAGAGAAAATCTAATAGCTGTCATGAGGTAGCACATAGTTAATAGTACAATCAAGGAGGCTTTTAATATTATAGAATGCTTGGAAAAGCAATTTAGTAGGTTTTGTGAAATAGGTCAAATTTTGTTCAGATATTAGACACAGTCACTCTCTTGGTACTCAACACCAAATAGGGGAAACATATGAACAAAAAATTTCAACAGAAATGCCAACGAAGGATATAAAGGTATATGATTAGAGTTGTATGGCAAATAACTTTATTAAAAAGATTAAGGAAAGATTTCATAGATTCAGAATTTTGAGCTGAGTTTTGAAGGATAGATAACATCTAGAAAGGTAAACTAGAGACAAAAATAGCCCCAAGGTTTTTTAGGACTCTACACAATAACAAGTATTTGTAGAAAACAATTACTCATTGGAAGGATATAATAAAATTAACATTGTGGAATTATTTTTTTATAATGGTGTTGCCATCAATAAACCAAAGAGAGAAGAGACTTTATCGTAATAGGGCATCAGAATAACATTTAGTATTTGTCTCTATTTAAATATTGCACAAATGCCAAGTGTACTGATGAACATGATGGTTGGCTACTTCAATAAAATACATGTCTACGTACTTATAAAAATGTTACAATGTATTTACAAAAATTACAAGCAAGTGCTACCTTCTCCATATGCTAGGTGGCACTTAAATTACAAATAATGGCATTTAGGAGCAAATAGCTGTGTCTGGATTGTTACCCTCGCAAACAAACATGCCATTCAAAGTATAATTTTTAAGAAGTTAAAGCCATGAATCACAGAAATATATAGTGAGAACATGTCAAATATACTTAACTCATTAATGAGGGAACTAGTAGAATAACTAAACTACATCAAAAAAGCATCAAAAAGATTTATATAGTCAACTTAGAAAGGCATGCTGAAATAATTTTAAGTTAGACACATAACTTGTTAATATCCTACAGGTCAATAAAATAATAACCTTTTCTATCAGATGGCAATCATTGCATCTCTGACAGACAAACCCTTTGACAACCAACAGACAAAATTTCTGGATAAAGCCTTGTTAAAGTAGGGGCACCTGGGTGGCTTAGTCAGTGGGTGTCTGCCTTTGGCTCAGGTCATAATCCTGGGGTCCTGGGATCGAGCCCCACATTGGGTTCCCTGCTCAGCAGGGAGCCTCCTTCTCCCTCTCCCTCTGCTGCTCCCCCTGCTTGTGCTCTCTCACTCTCTCTGTCAAATAAATAAATAAAATCTTAAAAACAAAACAAAACAAAAAAACCTTGTTAAAGTAAACATATATTTGCAGAGTCCACACCTAATCATGAATAAATAGTGAATCAATATAAAGCATATCATATAGAGAAATAATCTTTGAGTAGGTCCATTAGATGATGTTCCAGTATGACATTGAAAAGGCATGCAGTCACCTTTTGTCCTTATTTATAAATTTTAGGATAGTTTTTAAAAAACTTTCCTTGTGATTATAAATAATCATTAGAGATTACGTTATTACAAAAAAATCATATATATATGAATGAATTGTAGGCTTTATATATATATATGTATGTATGAATGAATGAATGAATGAAATTTATTCTCAGATATGATACTCCATTCACATCTTTTACTGAACAATTGATTTACCTAATTATATTCTGGTTAAAAAGCACAGAATCTTAGTGAACTTACGTAAATAACTACATGGCCATGGAGAGGAGAGACTCAGTATCTGTTCCTGATCACTGATGGGTCAATGAATAAAAGATACCATTTTTAAAAATTATCATTTTAATTTGCAAAAGCATATTTTACTAATAGAAATGGCTTGCTCATATATTCATCAGAAAATAGTACATTAAAAATATTACCAACAATATTCTAAAATGAATTATTTCTTCTAAGTTGATTCAGTCCTGCTAAATCCATTCTTTTTCCACTGGATCTTGATCAGCCGTCTGCTTTCATGACGTTGTATGCTTCTTGATTAAAAAGGGCTTTTGAAATCTCGAGTCAGTCCCCTGGTAAAATCTAATAGTTATCTAAGTGATGTTGGCTTAGAAGCCTGTACTTAAAAGTCTATCTCTGGAAGTATCAGTAATGAGTACAGTCTTTTCTCTGAGGCCCTAAGAACATGCTTCTTTTTTGAGGACCACATTTCTAGACCATAGCTCATAATAGCCTTTAGGCAAACACGAGAGGAAAGTATAAGCCATCTGTTGATGGTAAGACTAAACAGCAGTGATTAGTTTCTTACAGTAGCAACATTATGAAATTCAATGGGAGGAAAATTCTCTTTTGGGTTATAACACATAATGGTATCCTGAGGATTTCATCCAGATTTCTCCTGAAGGTCAAACATTATGAACAATGAGGTCATTGCCTCAATCCTGAAGACTTCCAATTCTTTTTGTAATGTGGATAATTCCTGAAACATATTTATGTTAATGGCATTTTCCTGTACAAAACTAACTTAGGGAAGGCGTAGTTTCTCCTGATTTGATAGCTTTTCCCAAGCAGCTCTTACAATAGTGCTGAACTAATTAAGAAATACTGAGCATATCAAACAACTTAATTATTATTAGTATTCCTCCTTTAATAAGATGAAAGAATCTTTGTAGGTACCCAGGGACTTCTAGAAAACCCCAAACATTATTTAGGTATTAAAGATATCTTGAAAAAAAAAATACTTTTCTGAATCTAGGACCTGATTTTAGGAGAGCAAAATCAAAAGAGTTATCAGAGGAGGTTAGACATGTGATTATGAGAAGAACATAGATGCCTAAGAAAAATAAATGGTTGTAGCCTGGCTACCTATTAATCATAACATCAAAAGAACATTTTAAAATAAATACAGCACAAAATAACCTAATTGTAAGGTATCTCTGCTCTTTCAGAAGTAATTTTGGTTCTTTGTCTTTTTAAAAAAATAATCAAGGGCATTGTTACAAAGCCAGTAGAACAAACAAAAAGTTATTCTGATGAGGTACAGAGTCTCTGTTGTTTGAAAAATTGCACAAAAGCTAAAGAGTAACCTTTTAGTATTTTTGCTAAGAGGAGCTGAACACTTCAAGATCAATTTGTCATCTTAGCAGAGAGAAAATCTGAATTCTGGGACTGCATTAATATAATCTTTGGCAGTAAAGGACTCACAAGCTTTTTTTCCACCCGTTATGTATAAACTCATCAAAATTGCACCAACACATTTCATTGCTTCTTTTTAGGGACATCCTTCTTGGGTATTACAATCCAAGTCAAAAAAATTTACTTTCTTCGAATCTACAGTTTGCTATAACACTTAAATATTGTCATTCACTCTATTCTTTCATATTCGGCAACAACCGGACGCTTATTTTAGGACAAAACTATTCTCTATTTCCTTAAAAGAAATAACAGAACTACATTCCATTACCTTGTATACACAGTTGTGTTTATTTTCCATTATTTTTCTGCATAGATTCTCATCCATCCATGTTAATCACAACTTTTAACCGATGTACCAAGTTCTACTTCATAGCAAAAAATGAAAGGTAGGTAATTGAAAACTGTCTGCCTTATACAAAAATTTCAGCAGACCAGAGAAGCTCATAAGTACAGATTATACAACCTCTAAAGTCACATTCCTCTTTTTTTTTTAAGTTTTATTTATTTAATTGAGAGAGAGAGAGAGAGCATGATCGTGTGAGTGGGGGAGGGGCAGAGGGAAAGAATTTTCAAGCAGACTCCCCACTGAGCACGGATCCTAACACAGGGCTGGATCCCAGGACTCATGAGACCATGACCTGAGCCGAAACCAAGAGTCAGACACTTAACTGACTGAGCCACCCAGGCACCCCAAGTCATTTTCCTTTTATACCCTTTTCTAAAGTGGCAACAATAAAAATGCTCATTAACAGGTCTCAAAGGTACAGACACTTTATAATATTTCAAAATAAAAATTATGCCTGATGACCAAATTTTCAGTGTTCTATGTTATTTGGATATAATCTATGCGCCCAGATATTATCTATTAATTGTTCTGATATTAATCAAGGTCTCAAATTTAAGTAAAGATCTTGGAAATTTTGCTTAAGTTGACAAAAATAATCCTAATAATTATCTATATTTAAAAGTTTTCCAGTATTATAACTCAATTAATTGAACACATTATTTTATATCTTTTATAATCTTAAAATTTATATAGAAGAATATTAGTTAATCTGAGCAATAAACCAGTATAGAATTTTAGTGCATTCATATTGGCAGCCTCTTTATGAGAAAACAAACCAAAGTCTTAAAAAAAGAAAAAAGTTTTTCTTATATTTTACAGTGATAAAGCTCAGGAAAAAAGCATATAGCTGTTTTTAAAACCCCAGATATCCAACCAATTTCATTTTTCCAAGGATTCATTTTGAGCATGAGAAACTGAATTCTTATATAAAAATACACAGCCAATAGTTTCTGAGAGAAGGTTTTTTTCCTCTTTAAAAGTCTATGATTCCTGATTTGAATCACAGGGGATGGAAGATTATTTAAGTACTATTTTCTCAATTCTCTCAAAGAAGGTCCGTAACTAGTGCCTTTGTAGATGTCTCAGAGAGAAGTTAATTAATCATATACAAAGGATGCCCTAGGGAATTAGGTTTAATTCTCTAGTGGATGGGGGAGGAATCATTAAGAATGTAACGAGGTAATAGAAAGTTCTGTTACCTTTTTTTGTGGGAATTCTTGTATTTTCTTACATTTATATAAGCCTTATATTTTATACTATTCTTTTGATGACAGAACACAACATGACATGCAGATAGATGAAAGACCTTCTCTCAAATGAGAGAAGGCTGTTACGTGGAGCCACACAGAAGGTTGTACCTGGGGACAGGTGAAAGGAAGCTGGAGCTATAATGGGAAGCTTACATATGGCAAGCCTGGTGGGGTTACCTAGGTTTCATGAGCTCTCTATGGAAAATTTGAAAAATGTTGGCAGGCTTTGGGGCAGATAGGCTGTCCCTAGTTGTCTGGTCCCTGGCCCCACAGTGATTGGGAAGGCTATATAGTGGCCTGGAGTTTGAGAACCCTCCAAAAGAAGTGGCTGGTATGCGGCCTTGATCAGCTACTCAAAAACATGCCCTAGTTCCAGCCAGGGCCTCAGAACTAGCTAAAGATGGCATTTAACAAAACAAAACAAAATAAAACAAGATGGTACAGCTTATTAGTTTCTGCAAACCAGTCAGTGCCCGAGATTGATAATTTAAGATAATTTATAATCCTGCTTATTAATACACTTGGAAAAAAGGAACATTGCTTAAACTCACACAATATGAGGTAAAGGCCTTTCTCAGTTATTGGCAGATGGACACGGAGATAGTGTCTCAGTCAGCTTGGGCTGTCAGAGCAAAAGCCACCAACGGTGTGGCCTAAGCAACAGACATTCGTTTCTCACAGCTCTGGAGGCTGCAAGTCCAAGATCAAGGTCTCAGTGTGGTCTGGCTGTGGTGAGGACTCTCTTCTCAGCTTGTAGATGGCTACCTGTCCCCTGGGTCCTCACTTGGCAGACGAGAACAAGCTCTCCGGTGTCTCTTCTTATAAAAGCACTAATCCCCTCACAAGGGCCCTACTCTCATGACCTAATCTAACCTCAGTTACCTCCCCAAAGCCCTATCTTCAAATACCATCCCATTAGCAGGTAGGGCTTCAACATATAAACTTTGGGGGGACACAACTCACTCCACAGCAGACAGCATGCAGCTTTGGATCAACCACCTCAGCCTTCAGTCACAAGTAAATGCAGGACACACAGATTCCAAAGTCTCAAAAATTATGTCCAGTAGGCATGACATATTTTCTTAATTGAATTAAGCTTAAATAGAGGTAAACTTACTACGCAAAAAGATTAACACAGTTGGCTTGATGCTGCTGGATTCTCACATTTCTTTAGAATGGCCTGCTTGTGGGGCTTACATTGGTTGACATGTGGGAATTTGGCTTTATGAATGCTCCCTTTATTGTCCGTTGTTAAGGGTGGTTTTCATGCCCAGAGCATTGAACTCTGTGGTACCGGTCTGCCTAGATGGTTTGTAGAAAATATGTTATTTGTGGTGAACACCTGCTTTTCCTCTGGGAGTGTGGGATTCTGGTAATTGTGGCTAGTAGTGCAGGTAGAGAGTATTTGCATTACCAGCTTCCAATAGAAACTCTCAGCTCTGTGTCTTAAGTAGGCTTCCCTGGGCAGAAAGACTCCATCCATGTTGCCTTAGCACATCGCTGGAAGAAGAAGCATGTTCTATGTAACCCTGGTGAGGAAGAACTTTGGAAGATGTGCCTGGATCCCCCCCGGACCCCATGATGAATCTTTTTTTTTTTTTTAAGATTTATTTATTTATTTCAGAGAGAGAGAGAATGAGAGAGAGAGCATGAGTGGGAAGGGCATGAAGGAGAGAGAACATGAGAATGGTCAGAGGTCACCCAAAGCACATACAAACAACAAACTCCAAACCTGACCTCCTGTAGTCTCTCCCTCTTAGGGAATCGATGCCCAACATTTCCGTAGAGAACACCAAAACTAGATTCTTTTTTTTTTTTTTTAAGATTTTATTTATTTATTTGAGAGAGAGAATGAGATAGAGAGAGAGCATGAGAGGGGGGAGGGTCAGAGGGAGAAGCAGACCCCCCGCCGAGCAGGGAGCCCGATGCGGGACTCGATCCCGGGACTCCAGGATCATGACCTGAGCCGAAGGCAGTCGCCCAACCAACTGAGCCACCCAGGCGCCCCCAAAACTAGATTCTTAAATATTGTTGCCACTTACAGGGAATAACTTGCTGACTTTGTGCAGACCAGAACCAGAACCAAAGCTGACCATGAACCAGAAATGAAAACAAAACAGCATAGGGGAAAACAGCCAGGGGAAAATAAGTCAGCAAAGGTTAAGTTTCTATTGCCACTTTTGATTCACTTTGGAGGAGCAAACTAAAGTAGATATAATGTTGTTTCAAGGATCCCTTGAAGGTCAGGCTTATACAATCCATAGAGAAAAGCATGCTGAAATATGAGTTATAAGGGAGAAACAGAATAGGTTCATGTCCTACAGGGCAATAAAGCTATAACCTTTGGAGTTTTCTGACAAAAATCATTTATATCTCTTCCAAATAAAAATTAATGTGTAACTTCACAGAATCTGGGCCTTAATCAGTGGTATATAGTGAACTCAAACAAAAGTACTTAGATGATATAGTTCTTAAGTAAATCTGTTAGGCAGTGTTCCAATATGACATCACAGAGACACGTGGTCATTCTTTTGCTCTTTTTTTGAAATTTTAGATATTTTTCCTTATCAAAGTGATAACAAATATATCAATAATAAACAATTGTATAGTTAATAGTATACTGAAGAGTATATGAAGTTGTAACTGGAAAACAGATTTAAATCAGAAATAAAATTTATTTATGCAAACATAATTCTAACATGAAGAACTTATGCCAAAAGATCATTTAATTCATTCAAATGAATTAGTTATGTTTATGAAAGGATGGTGCTATATGGATACCTTAGTAACACTGGAATAAAATAATGGGTAATAAATTTTTCAGGGAGGATATAATCATACTGTTCATTTTAATTAAATCAATGGAAGAGATTTTTGTTACTTTGAGGTAGAAAGAGTCATGGAAAAGGATTCTTCATAGGTTGAGAATTACAGTTTTGTAAGATTTTTTTGCTGTGAAATAATGGAGATCGTTACTAATGCTATTCACACTCGAGGCTATAATCTGCCACACCCATGCCCTGCTGCCATATGATTCCTCAGAAATGAACATAACTTTCAGTTAGTTGTATGCTAGTTAGATCGAGCCGGAGGGCATGGGAGGAAGAAGAGGTCAATGAATATGTTTGACAAAAATAAGGGCTCTGTACTAATGTACTATGGAAGAAAACTTGATAAAACAAGTGGGCTTATTTAACATTTATGACCCTGGCTATTTCATAAAATCTCAAGGAATGGAATTGAAGTCTAATAAATTAAAAAAAAAAAAAGACTCTTTGACTTTCCTTACACCGGATGACAGAGATGAAGGGCTCATCACACGTGAGCTGAGCTAGCTACAGCTTGCAAGCAGACTGATACTGCTCTTGTTACTTCCTATACCTAGTTAAGGGCTAGTATCATCTTCCACATCTGACAGATTGGTCAGAGTGCACTGAGAAAAGATTAGTGGTTTTCAGGAGTTAAGGAGCAGGGATGGAGATGGCAGGAACTGGGCAAAGCTATAATAGGACAACTTGAGGGCTAGCAGTGGTGTAGGAAATATTCTTAAGTGTAATGATCTTAACAGTATCAATGTCAATACCCTAGTTGTGATACTGTACTGTAGTTTGCAAGATGTTCCCATTAGAAGAAACTGGGCAAAGGGTACTTGGGATCTCTCTGTATTACTTCTTCGTACTGCATGGAAATCTATGATCATAGCAAAATAAAAAGTTTAATTAAAAAACTATGGAGCAATATTTCATTTTAAGATAACATCTTAGGTCCAGGTCCAGGGAAAAACCAAATAAACAACAAAAAAAGTCAAAAAGAGAGAGAGAGAGAACACTTCAGAAAATGATTTAAAACTCCTGGTGTGGTCAGGATTATTTTGAAGCCCTGTATAGGGATGTGGCTTTTTTTAAAATTATTTTTTTAATTAATTTTTTAAATTAACATATAATGTATTATTTGTTTCAGGGGTACAGATCTGTGATTCATCAATCTTATGCAATGCACAGCGCTCACCATAGCACATACCCTCCCCAATGCCCATCACGCAGCCTCCCCATCCCTCCCACCCCCCTCCACCCCAGCAACCCTGTTTGTTTCCTGAGATTAAGAGTCTCTTATGGTTTGTCTCCCTCTCTGGTTTCATCTTGTTTCATTTTTCCCTCCCTTCCCCTATGATCCTGTGGGACGATACAACTTAAAGGAACTGTTGTAGCTCCGCTTTTGTTTCTCCCTTGACGTTGCTTAGGGACAAACAGTGCCTGTCCTTGAACCTGCTGCTATTCAAAACTCCAGTGGAGCTGTCATCAGAAGTAAATTAATGCTAGATAAGAAACCTTGTAACTATAAGGATCAGATTTTAAAAAAATATTAAAAAAACCCCAAAAGACCAAGAACTACTTTTAGACAGTCACTTTCCAAACACTTCCCCTATCAAATTTTCCAAGAGCTGGTGAATTGCAATTTAAAGAGATACTTCTAATACACTTATCTCCAGGAAATGAAATAATTATTTTGGGGAGGGGTTTCAAAGTGCTTTATTTTTATATTTTTCTTTTAGACCCTGGGTCTCTCTATCCTAGGTCTTATCTATCCATCATCCATGAGCTCACTGGGGCTCACTAAACTGGAGATGTCTTTCCTCCAACATCTACTGGCCAACAGTGTAGCCAGTAGCTTCATGGGAAAAAGAGCTCACAGGCCAAAATAATAAAACTTTTGAAGATTGCAAAGGTATTTCAGAAGTGTTAAAAAACAAAATCCAACTGAGGAAATTTGAAGATCTAATTGACTTTATTTAATGATTCATGAATTGGGCACCATCCCATCTGGCAAGCAGAAAGGAGCTCTAAAGAGCTAATAGAAAATGGAAGATTTTTATAGGCAGAAATGGGCAGAACAAGGAAATAATTAGTAGAAGAAAAGAAAGTTGGTGTTTAAAAAAAATATATATCAGCCTTAAAAATTCCCTAAGCACACAAAACCAGTTTAGTCATACCAACAAGGCTTAAATTAAGTTTATTTTACAAGACTAACTTGACCTGGGTCATTTCTGGCTTATGCCTCTGTTAATTATAAGCAAAACTTGAAATGTTTCCCATGGTTGATACAATGTCATTTTAAAAATTCTAATATTATAGCCAATTACTGTGAAAAATAAACAGTCACTACCTTCTCACTGTATAAGCTGCTTAAAACGATCTACCTCTGAGCCTCATTCCATGTTTCGGCTTGAGTGCTCCCAGTTTAAAAACTGTCTTTTGGTTGTTGCAAATTACTACTGTAAGCTTTTATTATTTCTGAACTTTTGACATTTCTTTCTTTCAGGCAATGTCACCTTCCTATGGGAAAAGGGCAGGGGGTCGATCATACAGATACCCTCACTTCTGAACAGAAAATTCCAGGCTGACTGAATAAAAGTCCCACTCCCCTAATGAAGTCTTGCTTTGCTCTAACAGAGGCAAGTGACTCCATTTCAGGCCTCTTTGTTTGTTTGTTTCTTTCTTTCTTTCTTTCAAACAGACGAAAAACAACATATGACATTAAAAATTTCATTAGAGCAAAAGTAAAAAAAAAAAAAAAAAAGAACCAAAAAAGGAAAAGTAGTCTAATAAACATATGAAAAGGAGTAATATGAAACAAGAATAAAATAAGTTTTAAAAAATCTACCTATATCAATTATGAAAGATCAGTTAGAATAGAGTCATAGAGAAACAAACCTCAAAGAACTAAACAAAATAAAAGATCTCAGCCTGAAAGACCCTAGAAGGGCAAAGAAAAGAATTGGGGAAAAATTCATACTTTGCCACACTAAAATGATATGTTTGAATATCAAAGACAAAGAGAAATTTTTGAAAGTTGACAGAAGCAAAGGTCACATATAGAGGAATAAAAATTGGGTTGATAATATTTTTTAGTAGAAAATGGATGTGAGAAATAATGCAATACTGTCAAAAGTATTGATAAAAAGAGGCTAGAATGTTATATAAGGCTAAACTCTTGTTAAGTCTTTAACATCTGTTAGAGACTAAAGCCATTTAATTTTATCCTGAAAGCAAACATGAGGTTTCTGGAACTAAAATCAGAGTTATTACTTAAAGCAGTTAACTGTGCTCATACCCCTTTGCCTCAACCCAGAGGCTATGCAACGAGTCAGATAGCACCCTGCACCTTTGGGGACCATAGAGGAGGAACCCTGAAATTAGGAATTTGGAAGTTCATTTGGATCAACTGCCACCTTTTCTTCTTAGAGAAGGCGATAAACTTAATCTCCTGATGTAAACAAATCTTTCTTGGAAGACAAGAGGGAAGCCCCTGGGTTTTTACCTTTTAAACTGTAAAAAAAAAAAAAAAAAAAAAAACACCTTTCTAGGGGAAAAATAAGGCAACCATCTTAGCTTATAACCCTCAAAATGGTTTCATGTTTTATCTCCCTTTGAAATGTAAGCATATATCTCTAGGCAAGTAAAAATCTCCATAGAGTTCTTTCACCATCCTTTCAATCACCATTAAAATTTCAATGTTTGTCCTTTAACCTAGGATTCTGTTTTCTTCACTCAGAAAGTCCTAGTATGCAGAAACATGAAAATATTTACTTCTTGACCTCTGTCATTCAAATAGAAGAATATGATAAAAATATTCCCAGACTTTCAACACTTCAGAAATTTGGTACAATAAACCCAGACTGAAAATAATTTTGGATACAGTTCATAAATAAGAGAAAAGACAAATCCAGGAGATGCTATGAAAGATATATGAAAAAAAAAATAACCAAAACCTTGTTAAAATTATGTTGTCTTTAAAAATTATTAAATCCAAGAAAAAGGAGAAATAAGTTTATAATAACCAAGAAATGAAAACATGTTAACATGATGAAGGAGGGGTCAAAATGGTATATAAGCAACAAAGTATGTAAGAGCTTGCTAAAATTCTTGCCATTAAAAAAAGGTACCAGTCAAAAAGAAATAAAAATAAACTTAGAAACAATAGGAAAAACTGAAATAAGAAATTAAAATAACAGACATAACTTTATCAATAATTATAATAAACTTAAATGGATTAAACAACGAATAAAAAATCAAAATAATAAGTAAGGGCACCTAGAGCAGAAAAACATTCAGAGAATGAGACTGAAGGTATGTAACAAGACGTATCAGACAAATAGTAATCAAAATAAATAAATAGCAAATCAGAATGAATAGCAATCAAAAGAAAGTTTGTTTAACTAAATATCAGATAAAATGGATGCTAATATATGAAGAGAAAGTGTTTTATTTGTTTGTTTGTTTTGTTTTAGAGAGGGAAAGAGAGGTGGGGAGGGTCAGAGGGAAAGGGAGAGAGAGAATCTTGAGCAGACTCCACACCCAATGTGTAGCCCAACACGGGGCTCGATCTCACAACACTGAGATCATGATCCGAGGGGAAATCAATAGTCAGATGCTTAACTAACTGAGCCACCCAAATGCCCCAATATATGAAGTATTAGTAAAAATAGAGTATGATCTAATAATAAAAGTTTCCATGAACTAGGAAGCTATAGCAACTTAAAACATGTATGCAACTAATTTTAAAATGCTGAAATAGAACTATGGGAGAAACTGATAAATCCACCATCATGGATTTCAGCATATCTCTCTCAATTGATAGATCAAGCACACAAAATAATCAGGAAGTATACAGATCTAAACAACGTAATTAACAAATTTGAACTCATGTGCATATGTACAGTTTTGCAGCCAACAGCTAAAGAATGCATATTTTTCTCAAGCATATATGGAAGTTTTCTTACAATAGTTTATTGTAAAGGAGACAAAGACACCAGTTTCAAAGGTACCACAGATATTATACAGACTATGAGATCTAATGACAATACAATTAAGTTAGAAGTTATTTTTTAAAAGATAAAAATTTCCTATATATTGAAATAAAAAAAAAACCTGCTAAGTAATTCATGATGTGTAAATAAAAGAGTAAGAGAAATAAATAATTCCTAGAATTGTATGATAATAGAAGATAATGAAAACTTATTAAAAAAAACCTATGGGTTGTGCTCAAAGTGGTCCTTTGAGAGGGATTTGTAATCTTAAATATTTATGTTAGAAAAGAAGAAGCATTTAAAACCAGTTGTGCCAATGTTTATTTTTAGAATTTAGAAAATGAATACTAGATCAATCCAAAGAAAATGGAAACAAATTAAAACAAGAGTTGTGATTAATGAAAACAAAGGTGGTATTTTAACTATAATGTGATTACAAAGAAAACATATCAAACAGAAGGAAATCTAATGACCTAAAAGATGGAAAGAACTTTTCTCTCCACCTTTCTCTTACTCAGGAAAATTGATTCCACTTCACCTTTCCCTTCAATGTCAGCTCTACCCTCTGCTGCCACACAAAATGTGAGAACCATCTTATGACAAAGTAAAATCAAGGGAAGTCAAAGGCACCCATCCACAGAGCACCCACAGACCTCCTGTGGGAATCACTCCCTGTGAGGGTTTAATTTGCCCATGCATTGCCTCATTTTTGCAAAGGAAAATTAAATTTGGAGAAATAAAAATTATTAAACACAGGCACTCAAAAAAATAGACACACTGGGCCTGAGCCATCTAGCAAAGGAGGTCATGATGTACACCATCCTCCTTCAGCCTTTGCCAACAACATACTCTCATCATTGAGCGGGATTCTTACACTCTCCAAAGAGCAGACCTCTTTTTATGGGAACTAAGGAAAGATTTTAACTTAGACTTCCATATCTTTAATTTGTGTGAAATCTAAACCTTGGCAGACTTCCTTATTTTCCACCCAATTAATGCATTACATGGTTCAGTAGCTCTGACTTCACCTTGGCACCCTGATTATGGTAATGCGAACATTGGCTCATACTGCTGTTCATAAGTGTCCTGTTCTGTGTTGGATCCAAATGTCAGAAAAGGTCTCACATTGTTGGGGGGGAAGGTGTGTGTGTGTGTGTGTGTGTGTGTCTGTTTATCTCTCATCTATCTATCTACATGTATATGTGTAAGTATATATACATAAACAAAATGATGTACCCTGACCCAGGAAGAGTGATGACTAAGCACCAGGAGTTAATTGTTCTTTGCACACACGAGGGAAATCAGGGAGGAGATAGTCTTCCCTACCCACCCCCCTCTTTTTTTTTTTGGACAGTCTGGGATTATTTAGGATGCAACTGTTTTGGCTCAGTAGTTCCCAAACTTGCTCTTCACTAAAAGTCACCTAAGTGTTAGTTAAAAATACAGATTCCTAGGCCTTCCCTAGAGTTTCTAAGGTTTTATTTTTATTTTATTTTTCAAAATTTATTTATTTGAGAGAGATTAGCATACTTCTATTCATCAACCTCTCTAAGCCTTGTAATTTTTACCTGAAATATGGAGATAACATTAATAATAACATCTACCTCCAAGGCATTTTTAGAGAATGCAATAAACTAATGCCTACAAAACACTTATCATAAAACTTAGAACACAGTAAGCCTACAACAGTGTTACCTGCAATCATTATTATTTTATATAACAATCTTTTGCTTGCTTTATGTGATAGATTATTTAGAAAAATGTTGTCATTATTCTCCTTCCTGTACTAAGCCTCAACGCAGTGTGGCTTTGCAGCAACTCCCATGAAGAGATGAAACCTATTGTCCATACACTTGAACCCAGGATGCTCTTATCAATTGTTCTGACCAACAGAATGGGACAGCAGAAGTGAAGTTCTGCTAGTCTTGAGTCTAGGCTTCAAGAGACCTCGGGCACTTCCATTCTATAAATGGGAAGCCTGCTCTAGCCCGCTGGAGGGGAGGTTGGGACATCATATAGACCAGCCCAGTCAGCCAGGTATCTCAGCCCTGGTCCCAGAGATGTATGGAGCCCAGTCAAGGATCAGCAGCGTGCTAACCAACCCCCAGCCAGTTGGAGACAAATGTGAGTCAAGTAAGTTAGCCCAGCTGAAAGCAACAGAATCACCCAACTGCTCAAAAAACTTATGAGGAATAATAAGTTGAGATTGTTTTAAGGTAGTAAGTTTTGGGGTAATTTGTTACACAGGCATAAATAACTGATACATCTACTATATGCCAGTTACTAGAAGACGTGTTAAAGATGTGAAGATAAATATGTTCAAAAAATAATTTTGGAATGTCTACGATTTGCCATGCACTGTTCTAGGCACTTGAGACATATCACTAAACAAATTAGACAAAAATCCTTTCCCCAAGGAAAATGATAAGCAATAAATGTTATTAGTAAATATATTGAATAGGATGTTAGATGGTGACAAGTGCTGTGGGGAGAAAAAAAGGTAAGAAAAAGTAGAACCAGTAGGAGGGATCCAGAATACAGGACACTGTGGGTAGAAATCAGACTGCAGTATTTAATGCAGTGGTCTGATGAGGTCTTTGTTGAGGAGAAAATTGAATAAAAATTTGAAAAAAATTAAAAAGAACAGAATGTTTCCAAGTAGATCAAGGAGATAGAGTGAAGACCCTAAGGTGAAAAAAAATGACCAGAAATTTTGGCTAACAGATAGTAGGGCAGTGTGGCTGAAGCAGGAAACACAAGGTAGGACATGTGAATTGGCCTATAAGAAAGCATCAAGGAAAGCTTCCTGGAGGAGGTGACATGAGCTCAATTCTTCCACTTAACATGAAGTTTTAAAGATTCATCCATGGTATAGCATGTATCCATACAAACCACATTGTATCTATCCATTTATCAGTTGATAGATATTTGGGTTTTTTTTTTATTATGTTATGTTAATCACCATACATTACATCATTAGTTTTTGATGTAGTGTTCCATGATTCATTGTTTGCATGTAACACCCAGTGCTCCATGCAGAACGTGCCCTCCTTACCCATCCTCCCACCCTCCTCCCCTCTAGAACCCTCACTTTGTTTTTCAGAGTCCATAGTAAGACTGTTGAATCACAGACCTGTACCTCTGAAACAAATAATACATTATATGTTAAAAAAAAGAAGAAGATAGCAGGAGGGGAAGAATGGGTTGTTTTTTTATCTAATCTTTCCCTCCTACACCCTGAGTGCCTCTCTCCATCACCCTGGCTAAATCCTATACTTGCTTCAACATTGAGCATCATTTTACATTCCCATTAGCAGTATATGAGGGTTCCAGTTGTCCACATCCTCACCAATACTCATTATGTCTTTTTTGTTATAGTCATCTTTAATGTGTGTGAAGTGATATTTCAGTGAGGTTTTGATTTGCATTTCCCCACTGGGTAATGACATTGGGCATATTTTCAAATAGTCAATAAGTACAAATAGTACTTATTGACTATTTGTCTACCTTTTTTGGGAGGCATATCTATTCATATCCTTTGCCCATTTTTAAACTTCCAGTCTCTTAAACACTTCATTTGGTATTGCCTGGATTCCTGCTTGGATCTCAACTTACATGTATCACAGGACCATCCAGATTTATAGAACATGCCATACTTCAAGGCACATACATAAATTTAGTGAAAGATTTAGGGCAAGCCACTATTGTTACTTGTACAAACAAAAAGAAAATAATTTCCATATTACTACATGGACCTCAGTAATTTCTTTTGAATTAAGGCTGTATCTCAACATGGTCTCTTAACTATCTACTTTTATTTGAATTATTTATTCCTAAGCCATCCTAAAAGCACAAGACTAGGTACGTCAAAGTCACAAGTCACAGGAAGTGGAAATTTTAGGGTTTCAATTTTGTCAATGCAAGCTTTACCAGCAAGCTTTAAAAAACCTCGATAGTTTGGGGGCACCTGGGTGGCTCAGGCAGTTAAGCGTCTGCCTTCAGCTCAGGTCATGATCTTGGGGTCCTGGGATCGAGCCCCGCATCGGGCTCCCTGCTCAGCGGGGAGTCTGCCTCTCCCCCTCCCTCTGCTGCTCCCCCTGCTTGTGCTCTCTCTCTCTCTGTCAAATAAATAAAAATAATCTTTAAAAAATTAAAATTTAAATTAAAAAAAATAAATAAGAAGCCTTGACAGTCTGAATGAGAAAAGCTATAGATGAGATTGAAGATGGGCTCTTTTTGTCAAAATAATCGAGATTTTGTTAAGACCAAGCAGTTCCAATAAAGTTTGGGTTTGAAGCCTCACGGAACTGTGCTTGAATGTCTACTCTCTTGCTTATTGGCTACATGAGTTTGAATTACTTACTTGACTCCTTCCAGGCTCAGTTCTCTAATCTGTAAAATTAGGATAATAGTATTACTATATATGAAATAGTTGTAATAAAGTAAAATAACGCAAACAACACACTTGGAAAGGACAATGTTAAACAATTATTTCCTTCCCCACTGTTCCTGCACACTGTGTTAGTCTGGTTCTGAAAAGTATCTCCCTCCTCTATAATGCCAAGCACATGACACCACAATTTATGCAGATGTTACAAAAGACACATTATTTGTGGGATGGGTCAATACATATAATCATAGGCTTTATTATAAAAATTTCTAAGATATGTTTAAAAAGTTATCCCTTTTTTTTTTTTTAACAATAGTAAATAAGACAAAGTGTTCGGCCTCATAGAGTTACGATCTAGTTGTGAAGACAGGCAATCTATCCATCCATTTATAAAATTATAGGCCTAAAGGGCGCCTGGGTGGCTCAGTTGGTTAAGCGACTGCCTTCAGCTCAGGTCATGATCCTGGAGTCCCGGGATCGAGTCCCGCATCGGGCTCCCTGCTCGGCAGGGGGTCTGCTTCTCCCTCTGCCCTCTTCCCTCTCGTGCTCTCTGTCTCTCGTTCTCTCTCTCTCAAATAAATAAATAAAATCTTTAAAAAAAAAAAATTATAGGCCTAAAAATAAAATTGTGCTTAGGTCTCTCTCCACCAACCTATAAGCTTCAGAAATAACCTTGTTTTTTATCAAGACATAGATTAAATCACGAGGTTGGGAGAAGTAGTATCACATCCCCTATTTTTAATTGTGTGCATATTAATATTTTCTATTGACAAAATGCCAAGTGAAACAGAGCAGTTCTCTTTTTAATTTGTTCCCTGAGCTGATGAACTATGAATATGAAGTGAGGAGCATGTCTTCTGATACTAATGCTATATCTCAAGGAAGCAAGAAAAAAAAGCTCTGACCTTTAGGAACACAATGAATTTATAGAAAACCAGTCTTCCAGGCATCTACCCTGCAAAGTGCACTCTTATCTACAAACCACAAAGGTGAGCTACACTCCCAACTCAAATAATAGCCATGTAGAAATTGTAGAACTATTCCTGGACTATAAAGGAGTCCAATTGTGGGAAGAGCTGTAAAGGAAGCCATACAGGCATTTAGATTAGACCCTGCAAGTGGAGATTTTTTTTTTTTCTGGAGTGCAAATGGAACATCAAACAAGCACATTTTAAGTATATAGGATGTTGGAAGTTGTGTAATCTGGTTTTGGATGTTCTTTTTTTTTTTTTTTTTAAAGATTTTATTTATTTATTTGAGAGAGAGAGAGAGCATGAGAGGAGAGAGGGTCAGAGGGAGAAGCAGACTCCCTGCTGAGCTGGGAGCCCGATGCGGGACTTGATCCCGGGACTCCAGGATCATGACCTGGGCTGAAAGCAGTCGCCTAATCAACTGAGCCACCCAGGTGCCCGGTTTTGGATGTTCTTATCCTTAAATTATATATAATCACTTTATTAAACTGAGTCAGCTTGAACTCAATAGGATACTTTATTCTTTCTTGCTTGTTCCTACTAAATTCACTCTGTGGAATATTCTTTCCTGCCCCTGGATTAAAACTCATGTAAATTCTAGAGCTCTTCCAGTCACTGTCAGATGATAAAAACCTCTCTCCCCGCCTCTCTCTTTTAGGTACTAGGAGATCTAGTCAGGGTAACTATCACATCCATCAAGCCTTTGCTCAAATGTTACCTTCCTTGACCATCCTATTTACAATTTCAAATCTTGCTTCCACTCCAGCACTCCATATTCTCCTCTGTGCTTTTGTGTTTGTTTGTTTTTTTTCCCTGCCTTCTAATAAATAATTTACTGATTTAATTTATTTTCTATCTTCCTTTACTAGTAAGTTCCTTGAGGGTAAGGCCTTTTTTCTTTTCTTTTTCTTTGTGTGTGTGGGGGTGTTTACTGGTTTATTCCTTGAACCTAAAACAGTGGTGAGCACATTGTAGGCACTTACTTGCTCAGTAAATACGTGTTAAAACGGAGATGAATCAGAAATCCAAATTCTCGGGGTGCCTGGGTGGCTCAGTTCGTTAAGTGTCTGACTCTCGGTTTTGGCTCAGGTCATGATCTCATGGGTCTTGAGACTGAGCCCTGCGTTGGGCTCTGCGCTCAGCAGGGAGTCTGCTGGAGACTCTTTCCCCCTGCCTTTCCCCTCCCCTCTCTCTTTCTCTAAAATAAATAAATAAATAAATCTTTACCCCCCCCCCCCCCAAAAAATCCAAATTCTCATCCAGTTTAAAGCTTTTCTCTTCTCCCAGCATGGGTTTGCCTCAAGTGGGACACTGGGGTGGAGCAGGAAGGCTTAGTCAGCCTCCCTGACTAACCAGCTGCTACTTGTGGCTACAACAGGCAGGATATAAGGTAAGGGAAAAAATTACTTATGGTTATAATTTGGCGTCAGTGACAATTTAATAACAATTGTGACAGATACACAATTTGCTAATGCTTTCATTTGTGAGGTGTTCTGTGGGTTGTTAGGAGACTCCACACTGCTGAGAGTCTCTCACCTCCCTGACACAGGCCAGGCCTTGACTGATAGGCTGCTTGCGACATCACTTAGCTTCTGCATCCAAAGGTTTTATTTGCTGTGTTTCAGATTAAAATATGAGCTTTCTACAAGTAAGATGAGTATATAACATAAAGTTTATAAAGGCAGAACAAAGCCCCTCACTTTCTTCTCCAACTCCACCAGGTAATCAATGCTAATAACCTTCTTCTGTAACTTCCTTTGTGTTCGCATATATACATACAAACATACATGAAAACATGGGATGTCTTTTTGTGTGTGTTTATTTTTACTCGATTAACACCATGCTCTGCTCATCATGTTAATATATTGTACATATCGTGGCTCTAACATTTTTTCCTACATCCTTATTCAGAGCCAGTCAGCATACTGAACAATGACATAAACAAACTTTGCTTTTTGTCTCTTGTCTCTCACTCTTCTTCATCATTCATGTAGGGTGTTTAATCTTTCCTTGTGCCTGGATGAAAACTAAGGTCACTGTAAGTCTCAATTGCAGGCTCAATTAGATAAATACAGTGACCATTCCTAGATATTAATCAAATACTCAGACTTGATTTAATATGAAATGTGTCCTCCTTTTTCCTGTTTGGATCCACCTTATTAGTTTATTTTAATGTGAGTTTTAAATCTACTTGGAATTATCGTAGATCATGTGGGAAGGAGATTCAGTTTCACTTCCTTTCATATTAATAACAGCTTGTGTAAACAGCAAAACAGCATTTATTAAACAAACCCTTCTTACCAAATGCAGTAATGTTTTCCTCTACTTGTGCATCTGAAAATTTCAAATATATAAGATTTATTTATAGGTTTTTCTGCTCTTTTCCTTTGACCTGTTTCTCTATTCCTATGGCAATATTATAGTAATGTCATTAAACTATGGTCAAATACCAGGTAAAGCAAGACTTCTCCCTTTACTATTTTTCTTTGTCATACTTTTCTTGGTTTATCCCTGGCATTTAGATTTTCTCATTAAATAATTGGATCCAATCTACTACCCCCACTCTCTTCTATTGGCATTCTGATTGAAATTGCTTTACATTTATATATTAATTTTGGGAAGTTTGATATTTTCATGACATCAGATTCCTATTTTAGAACATGTAATGCTTTTGCAATTATTCAGATCTTGTTTTATGTTCATCAGTAATATTTTATAGTTTTATATTTATAAGTCTGACTTGTTTTTACTAAATGACTTCCTAGGTATCATAGTTCCTCAGAGTTTTATCTTAGTATTATTTTAATTTCTTTTCTGGGATTGTGCCTCATTTTTCTTTTCTAATCTTGTATATTTTCTTTTTTTTTAAAATTTTATTTATTTATTTGACAGAGAGAGTAAGAGAACACAAGCAAGGGGAGTGGCAGGGGGAGAGGGAGAGGCAGACTCCCCGCTGAGCAGGGAGCCCGATGCGGGGCTCTATTCCAGGACCCCCGGATCATGACCAGAGCCAAAGACAGAGGCTTAATTGATTGAGCCACCCAAGAGCCCCTAATCTTGTATATTTTCTTTTTTTCCCTTAATCATGCTTATGTGAAGTGAATATAATTTTTAAGTCTTTTTCAAAAATTTTTCATTTAGCATAACTTACGTATGTAGCCTCTCTTGCTGCAAGGGCGCAGGCAGCCATGCGGCAGGTGACACAGACATTTCCAATTAGAATTACCTCAATGAGGGTTCATTTTAGCAGATAGGGATTTTTTTTTTTAAAGATTTTATTTGTGGGGTCCCTGGGTGGCTCAGTCATTAAGCATCTGCCTTCGGCTCAGGGCATGATCCCAGGGTCCTGGGATCGAGCCCCGCATCAGGCTCCCTGCTTAGCGGGAAGCCTGCTTCTCCCTCTCCCACTCTCCCTGCTTGTGTTCCCTCTCTCGCTGTGTCTCCCTGTCAAATAAACAAATAAAATCTTTTTTTAAAGATTTTATTTATTTGACAGAGAGAGACAGATAGTGACAGAGATAGCGAGAGAGAGCACAAGCAGGGGGAAGAGGCAAAGGGAGAGGGAGAGGGAGAAGCAGGCTCCCTGTGGAGCAGGGAACCAGACGTGGGGCTCGATCCCAGGACCCTGGGATCATGATCTGAGCTGAAGGCTGACGCTTAACGACTGAGCCACCCAGGGACCCCACCAATAAGGATGTTGCATGCAGGCCTTACGGTCTTCATCCTGATAAGGATGGTCTGGCTGGATGTTTTAAGATTTAAAGATCCTTTTGATGGTGTGATACAGCGCAATGACACTCTGAGAGATGAAAGGCAGAGCTCTTTGTCACTCACAGCTCCAAATGGGAGAAGGCTGCCAAGCAGGGTCCCACATGGGGTTGTCCTTGGGGACATGTGACAGCAAGTTGGAACTGTAGAAGCAGGCTTATTTGATGGCAAGAGGGGTGAATTTAGCTAGGATTCCTGGGGGTTTGAGCACTGGATAATTCGAATAATCACACAGTCTCTGGCATACAGAAACTATTCACAGTTGTCTGGTACCTGGCGCAGGAGCAGCTTGAGGTGTGTGTGTGCTTTGTGGCCAGAGTATGGGAGCCTGATAAGGGAAGTGGTTGAAGTAGGGGCTTAGCAAACTGCCCACAAAGGGGAATTGAGAGTTTTTTAGCCACAACTTCAATACTGGGTCGTAACAGCGCTTGTGGGATGTTATGTTAGAGAAACACACTTTCTAACACAGCAGTGACATAAAAACAAGTGGAGGATGTCAGGTTCAAAGTTGGGTGCCTCTGTTCCTTGGCAGAGTGAGCAGTTTTGGCGAGAGGAGCCTAGGGCTATGATTTTAGAGTCAAATTGTGACCGGACTCTCTGGCCCTCCTAGAGATTCTCAGAGACATCCTGTGTTAGGGTTCTCCATATACATTAAGGGGTTTATCATAAGGAATTGGCTCCTGTGATTACGCATAGAGGTTGGCAATTTCCAAGAGCTGCAGGGTTGAGACAGCAAGCGGGAGCCCCAGTAGAGCCAATGGTATAGTTCTGGTCGGAAAGCCAGCAGGTTCGAGATCCAGGAAGAGCCAACATTGTAGTTAGAGTCTGAATGTGGGAGAAAACCACACTGCTCCAGTCCAAAGGCTTTCAGGCAGAAAGGATTCTCTCTTACACGGGGGAGGTTCAGCCTTCTGTCCCATTCAGGCCTAGAACTGGGTGAGGCTTACCCACCCCGGGGAGGGCAATCTGCTTCACTCAGTCTGCTGCTTTAAACATTAATCTCATCTGAAAATACCCTCCTCAAAACACCCAGTATAATGTTTGACCAGCTATCTGGGCCCCCCATGGCGCAGTCAAATTGACACATAAAATTAACCATCACAGAGTCTTTTATTTATTTATATTCTATTTACTAGGGTAGGTTCTGTGAATTCTTTTTGATTTCCACTAAAAATTTTGACTGATATATTAGTTCTAATATTTAATCTTTCACCTTTAAAAATATAAGTATTTAAGTCGAATGCTACATGTTTTTCTCTTAGAGGAGGCTCTGATGTCTAACAGATTTTTGTATAACTATTTCTCTTTTTATTGTTTCCAATCTGTTCTTTTAAATTTAAATTCTTATTGGATTCAACCTCTATCTCAAAGTTAATTTTATAATTTTTATGTAATAAAACTTCCTTCCTAAACCCTGTGTCTAGTTAGGATTAGAGAATTGGTCTGGACGATTTGTACTTTTTTTTAAGTGCAATGAACAAACAAACAAAAAACACATTTAACTCAAGCTATTTAAAGTTCTGTATAGCACTAGGAAATTTGAGAGTTGAGCATTATTACTTATTTTTATTTATGAAATTGTATTTTTAAAGAACTAAATTGAAATGTATTATTTTAAATAAGTTCTCTTTGCTTTTTAAGTAGTTTTTATTTTATAGATGCACAGGACTCATTCAGATTTCTAATTTTTTTCATAAATTTTGCTTTTCATAGTTACAAGATCCTTCTCTTTATTCTGGTAAGTGAAGTTAGCCATAAACTCCTCCTTATATATGAATATAGCCATTCCTACTTTCTTGGCGATTGCAACTACATTTGAGTAATATCTCTTTAACTGTCTCTTTAATTTCTTTTTTAAAATTTAATTTAATTTTATTATGTTACGTTAATCACCATACCTTACATCATTAGTTTTTGATGTAGTGTTCCATGATTCATTGTTTGCGTATAACACCCCGTGCTCCATTCAATACGTGCCCTCTTTAATACCCATGACCAGGCTAACCCATCCTCCCACCCCCCTCCCCTCTAGAACCCTCAGTTTGTTTCTCAGAGTCCATAGTCTCTCATGGTTCGTCCCCCCTCCGATCTCCCCCGCTTCATTTTTCCCATTTCAACCCAGATTTAATACTTTGTTCTTTATAAATAGCATAATATTTTCTAAACATGTAAATATTACAGTCTGCCCTTTAAAGGGAAGTACTCAAGTGCTTTAATGAATTTATTCGATTTTATCCTGTACATTTTACTTTGTATGCATTATTTATATCCCTTTATTATTTTCTTTTCCCTTGTTTTTAATGGCTTCATCGATTTACTCATAATTTTTTTCCTTATCATTTATGCAACAGTTATATTGACTCTTTTCCATCCTATTGAAGTTTGTGTCTTTTGTAATATTCACACAAATTTCTCTAGTGTTACATAAAAAGAAGAAACTAAGAGTTCCACGTAGGATAATTAAATTTCCCATTCTCCTTCCTGCTCCATCTCCTTCCTCTTCTTCTTTTTCTGCCCAATATCCCCCAATTTCAAAGTTCTGCTGAGCTGGCTTTCTACTTTGAGTTCAGACATTTTTTTTCTTTAAATTCTCTTGCAGCTTTTCACGTCTATTTTAAGAATTCCTATTTAAACCATTTATATTTTGTATTTCACTTTGGTGATATTTAAAAAAAATATATACTTTATTACAGTTTTGCAAAGGCCAAGGCCAGAGACGTCAGTAAAGAAGACAGAGAAGTCAGTAAAGGGTTAGATCAAAAGCATGTGATTCCTGCAGAATTCAGAGGCCCCGTGGGACCAGAACATGAAGCTAGAACGAACCCTCCAAGGGAAAAGGTGGAGCAGCGGGAGCTGCTGTACTGTCTCTAAGCTGTTCACTTCCTGCACATTTCAACCCTGCCTCTTGAGGGGAAATGGATGGAGTTTCTGATAGATCCTGGCCATGGGATATAAAGGCAGGAGCATGGGATTTATAGCCACATAGATTTGGACTCAAATTCTTCCTTTGCCACTTCTCAGCAGGTGATCTCAGGCAGTCACTAGCCTCTGGAACTTCAGTTTCCTATCTGTGAAAAGGAAACAACCATCTCACAGGATTGCTATGAAAACATGTAAGAGGCCACAGACATCTGAGGTGGGTATTATTATGCACTCAAGTAACGTCTGGGTCTCTGTCTTTCCCTTGGCCAGAGCTGTGTGCTGATATCTGCCTGAAGACAGTAAAGCTAATTTGAAATTCAAACCTCACATCCCTCCTGCTGGGAAAGGGAACAACTGGAAAAGTAACACCTCTCCCCTCCAGGCAAGCACGTCTGTTTCCATTTTTGGGTTCACTTTCTGTCTTTATCCAGATGTACATATAGGGGTGGAAGTACCCTGAACTGACAGATTTGGGTCTCAGAAATACTCTTTTGGCTTTGATAGGCAGATACTTTGCCTTACTTCTTCCTAGTAAGAGATGCTTATAAATCACTAGAGTCTTAGATTTGAACCCAAGACATAGTCAACTACAGAGTAAAGCAAAAACTCAAGATAGCTGAAGAACAAAATTAAATTTTCATTAATCCTGTATCTTAGAGCATCTCTAGGCAATGCTAACCTCTTTACAAAATGATTTATTGCCTCACATGTCAGCTTGGGAAATATACACGTTTTTGGCTGAAAGGGACTTTTTTATAGGGCAACAGGACCACGTTCTGCCTCCAACATTGACACTCTCCAAGTCTCTCTAATCTTTCCCTCCCCTTCTTAGGCCTCAGGTGTTGAATTTCTCTCTCTCTCTCTTTCTTTTTTTTTTTTCCTGGACATAATATTAAATAAAAGCTTGTTTCTCACATGTAATTCATCAGGAAGACTTAGTTTAACCTCACCTAATCAGTTATTGACTGAAACACTTTCTTTTCTCCCCATCAAAAGAAAAGAAACACCACATTTTGGTTAACCCTCTGGCAACTACATTGTAGATAAATGCAGAGTACTTGGATTTTTTTAAAGCTTTTTATCACATAGTCTTGTATTAGGATCACTTCCTCCAGTTGTTTGCTGTGTGACCTTCTCCTAGGTATTTGGGTAACCCCAAATTACAGGGGTTCTTAAATTGGGGCCCCTAGGCAAGCGTTATCTGCATCACCTAAGACTTGTTAGAAATGAAAATCTTCAGACGCCACCACAGACCTACAGAGTTAGAAACCCCGAATCTTTGTTCTCAGATGTCCTCCAGGTGATTGTGATGCATCTGAAAGTTTGAGAACCAATGGATTAGAGGACAAACCATTATATGTCTAGTGTTTATCTAAGAATAAATGAAAAGTGCATACAAAGCAGCAAATGTATTGCGTGGCACATGGTATGTACACCAAAATATTAGGTACTGGCATTGTTATTGAAAACCATATGGAGACCTTCCAAGCGTCCTTCCATACAACCCAGGCTGAGAATCACTGATTTCAGCCAAAGAGATAGAAAGCACGACCCACTATTTCACAAATTAGTTTGTTCAGTGTCAGTCGTACAGGCTGCAGGAATCCAGGGATCCTTGTGAGGAAAATAACAGCCTTATATAGGAATTCTAGTCACTACCAGAACTGTATTCCCAAATTCTGGAATTAAATTACTTGGTCGCTCTGCTTAGGAAGTCATCAATTTGGGAAATTAGCTAGAATTCTCTTTGTCAAAAGAATGACCCTTACCTCTAGGGAAATTGCTTCTTCTGAAAATGTAGAAAATAATTAAAAAGCACATTTTGGGGGCACCTGGATGACTCAGTAGGTTAAGTGTCCGACTCTTGGTTTCACCTCTGGTCATGATCTCAGGGTCTAGGATCAAGTCCCACAACCAGCTCTGCACTCAGGGCAGTCTGCTTGTCCCTCTCCCTCTGCTTCTCTCCTTCCCCACCCCCTCCTGCTCCTCCCTGCACTTGCTCTCTGTCTCTCTCTCTCAAATAAATAGATAAATAAAATCTTAAAAAAAAAAAGCACTTTCTGGTCCATTTCTGGAAGAAAATAAATGCAGGGCTCTTTCGGGTGCCTCTCTTAATTGAAGGACTGAAAAAGCATTGGCCTGTGAGCAGGAAATCGCTTTCTGTCACTGTGCCACTGGTAATTTGCCACTGGTAAACCTCCCACAGCTGGTTTAGGGGTGTGGACCTTAACCAGTCTTTTCCAGACTCCTGAACATGATGTGGTACCAGAGTTAGCACTTTGAACACTTCACTTCCTGGCTTGCCTTATATGGATCGTGGCATTCCATTGAACTCCATCTGGATGTGGCTTAATATTAAATGTTTTTGAGGATGTAAACCCTGCTCTACCTCAACACTAGCTTTTGCCAACAGAAAACCAGACTACTAGATTTCCTTTTTTTTTTTTCATTTCTGCTTTTAATTTTTGTAGTCTTCCTTTTTTTTTTTTTTTTTTTAAGATTTTATTTACTCATTTGAGAATGAGAGAGAGAGAGCACAAGCAGGGGGAGCGGCAGGCAGAGGGAGAAACAGGTTCCCTACTGGGCAAGGAGCCCCATGTGGGGCTCGATCCCTGGACCCCCGGATCATGACCTGAGCCGAAGGCAGACGCTTAAACGACTGAGCCACTCAGGCGCCCCAAATTTTGTAGTCTTTCATTTGGCTTTTTCTCCTTAAGAAAATATGGAGAAAAGGAAATAGATGGACAACTTGTTTTATTCAGGAAGCTTTTCCAAGTCTTAATAAGAAAATAGTATTCTGTTCTACCAATCCTTCTTCTGACAATCCCCTCCCCAACCACTCCGTGCTTTTTCTCTATTCTCTCTGAGTAGCCTGCCGTGGTTTTAAAGATCTTACTGTAAGGAAGAAATTCTATCCTCTATCCATTTCAAGCCTTCCTTCAATCTGCAGAAGAATAAGAATGAGACTTGTCACAAACCTGGGTGAGTAGGCAGCACATAAGTAAAATAAGGGGAAAAAAATAAAAGGATGGGGGGTATCAATAGTTGGCTTTATTTATAATTCAGACACTAGCCATCTCTTCTTGTGAAAGAACACATGGGGAAGAAAGGTAATATCATTACTAATGAGCCTGTCACTTACCAAGAGCCCCCTGCAAGGACTGCCACGTGGGCCTGGGAGCTCGAGAGTGATTTCTCAACTTTCTTACTGGCTTTGAAAAGCAACCACTTGAGTTATTCCTACATAAAAAATCTTGTAGGATTAAAACAGGCAGGTCCTTTCAGAATCGTGCCCTCATTTTCCCTGGCTGCGACTCGCCTTCCTCTCATCCAAAACTTGAGACGGATACTCTGTTCACTCTCCCACTGCCTGAGGCATCACCCATCGATCGCTTCAGGGGTAAAAGTTTGGTGGAGTTCAATTCTGATAGTAGCAAATTGTTTCTTGTGGAAACTAAAGCCTTCTGGGCTCCACTGCCTGTCAGGAGAGCTCAATCTCTCACAGGTTCCCTGAGACAACTGTCCCTGATAAGGTTCCAGATAAAAGGCAGCAGGCCCAAACCCAGAACTGCCTGGACTCTACTGAAGGAAAGGAGAAGCTGAGCCACGCTGGGCTGAATTGTTTCCTTTCTGATATCACTTTTATGATTAAGAAGTTTATATATATAAGTATATATATATATAAGTGTATGTATATATATATATATATATATATATATATATATATATATATATATATATATATATATATATATATATATATATATATATATATATATATATATATCTCCCTGTAGTGTTTCAAGTAGCCCTGTAGACCTGGGCATTTACCCCATAGGAACAAAGCTAGAAATTTGGTGAAGCCATCAGTCTAGAACTCCGTATCTCTCAAAGGTGGTGTTTCCCAACGTTCACGGTCACTCCTTTATTCAGACTCCCATCCCCATTGTTTGCTTGGCTTAGTGAAAGGATCTCTCTTTTTTAAAAAGATTTTATTTACTTAAGAGAGAGACAGAGACAGACAGCAGGAGCAGGAGGGGTAGAGGGAGAGAGAATCTCAAGTAGACCCCATGTTGAATGTGGAGCCCGACACGGGGCTCGATCCCAGGACCCTGAGATCAGGACCTGAGCCGAATCCAAGAGTTGGAGGCTTAAACAACTGGGCCACCCAGGTGCCCCGGTGAAAGGATCTCTTAACAGATCTCTAGGACTCTGCCAGTGGTTCTCAAATTCAAGTATGAACATGTCATTTGTAGAGCAGATTCCTGGATCTTGTTAAGAAATTGCATTCTTAACAAATACCAAGGAAATGGGGATATAGGGTCCCAAACCTCTTTTGATAAACATTACTAACTCTCTCTCTCTCTCTATCCACTCTTCCTGTGGTGCCAGAGCACTCATTCTATGGTGCAAACTTGGCCATGTCAGCCTCCACCAAAAAGGTAGTAGATAAAGTACCAATGTTTTGGAGAGTAAAGCCAAGGCCCTTAGCTAGCAATAGTACCCATCTCTGTATATAGGTATATATGCGTGCCTGGTCTTTTCCCAGAAAGTATTTCAAGTACATGACAAAAGTATATATGCTATAACAAAATAAAGAAATGACAGATGTGGAAATCTTTACAAAGAAAAATGTACGAGGGGAAAATAAGATGAAGCCAACAGTAAGAGTCACGGGGCTCTGTAAATAGCTATGAGTGGGCCCCAACTTTCTTTCAAAACAGTCTAGAGAAAATGTAGAGACATACATGATTGGCTAAATAAGTCACAGTTTCCAGCAGGGAAAAATAGATCTAGCTAATGAAGAGAACTATGGCTTGTCTTTATATTGAGACCAGAGAGAATATGTTCTTACAGGGCCTGATCTTGCAACATATCCTTATAATAAATATAGCAATATGTTTTCTAGGGCTGTTTCTTATGTTCTTACATGCTGATCAGTGGTACAGTGCCTGACATGAAGCACAGCTTTATAGATGCTTTGAAGAGATGGGTGTTTGCACCTCTGTATTAATCAAAGGATAAATTTAAAAGTGTGTCTGGAGTAGAGCACTACAGAATTTACTAGGAACGGTGCATGAGTTAAGCAAATACTATATTAAATTCTAATCTAAGAGCTGTAAATATTGTCTCCCTCTACTAAGCTTTAGGTAAATATTAGGCAGCAATAAATTCCAGGTTGTACTCAAAAAAAAAAAAAAAAAAAGTGCCTGGGGTGCAACCCTTATACAATGTTGTTGAAATGTTTGTAAACATACTTTGACAATCCCGAGGCTGGGACGGGATTGCCATCCTTTTGTGATAACTGAGTAGTCTAACAGCAAGGAAACATGCTTGAAAAGCCCTCCCCTGAGGTGGGCCAAGGCAGTGGGAAAAACTATACTTAAGAAGTAGTGTTTGGTCTTCCCCAGCAGAGACCTAAGAAACAACCAGTTCCACAGTTAATCTGGCACATCTGTAAAGTTAGAACGATTTGACGGTCTGTGGAGAGTATGGTTATTCTCATTTGGTGGTGACAAAATGGAGCTTAAGAGAAATAATGTAGCTCAGTGAGGATGTGACAAAGCTGGGATTCAAACCCAGATCTAATTGCTTGCTAAGTCCATCTTTGTAGCCTCCATCTTATACAAACTTTTTTCCAAAAGGACCATTCCTTCCGATCCTGATTCCCATGTTATTAGGATAGATCACTAATGGGAGGACTCCATATTGATCTTATTCATCTAGTCCATAACCACCTGTTCTCTGTAGCACCAAAAGCTGGAGGACTTTAGCACCGTGCATGGGACCTTCGTAGCGAACCTCGTGCTCCCTATCCAGGCGCTCCCACGCATGCACTCTAGTCTCAAGCATATCAAACCCCTGTGCGGTGCGCCTTCTCAGCTGTACCTCGGCATGCCATTTATACCACGGAGAGTTCTTTCTTCATCTTGTTATAGCCGGCAGGCTCCTCCTCCCCCTTAAAGTCTCATTTCAAATACGTCATCTACTTTATCGCATATGGGATAATACGGTTAATATAAACGTAAGTTGCAGGTGTTTGTCTAGGCTGTCTTTAATCTGTACCACAGTGGGCTGAAAGTAGCTGTAGTACATTACTTAAATGATTACAGTCTTGAAACATCTCAGATGAGTGACATGAGTGATGTCAGTTAGTCAGGGAGTTGCTATTCATGTGGTGATTTTCAAGCATAGTCACCTTAAAAAAGATCTGATGTTCTAATTGCATCGTAGAAAATTATATCAGACCCACAGGGACCCAGGCATTAGTATTATTTTTCACAGCAAATGATTCTGAGGTGTACCAAAGGTTCCACCCCACTGCTGTTTTTGAAAGTGACCTAAATGCAAAACCCTGGTCTTGGGGAAAACCATACAGTGGCGGGCCAGCAGCAGCGGGGATAACAGAATGGCTCTGATCTCATATCCTCAAGAGGTTGAGATCTCTCTTACAGCCCACATGTAGGTAAAGACAGGAGCTCAATTTTCAAACCCTGCTAATGATAGACTTTATATTAGGGAGCTCATCTGGTTTCAGATGCAAAGAAGGAAAGCACAGAAGCTGATATCCCAAAGGGCAAGAAAGCCCCATCCCCTCCTGGTAGGAGCAGAGAGACGTTTCTTCTAGACAGCCGGCTACAAGAAAAAACATAGCAGATGTAGTTTGCTTTGAATAAAAATCACACATCCTTTTTAATCACCACCTTTGCTTTTTATGAAGTAAGTGTAAATTATTGTCAGTTTCATCATTTGTAATCAGAGCCTGAAACAGATGCTGAAGGTTTAGTTTAAAATGATATCTCTTATAACAACCTGCAATATGCTCTCCAAGGACTATTTACCTTCCACATTCCATAAACTCAGTACACAGGAGTTTATTCTTAAGGGGATTGGAGGTAAATTAAGCACAATGAATGCAACTTTCTTTAGAGATAACATTTAATGGAGTTATTATCGGGCTCACTATATCTGCTTTGAGTGGGCATTTGCCTTAATGACTTTGTTTAACAAGCCTTCATTTCCTTGCTTATCTGATTTAAAGTGCTCTTGGAACTATTTGTCCTTAGGAGTTTTACCACCAACATGTGGCAATGACAATTTGGCTTCCTTTCTTTTCTCTCTCTCTCTCTCTTTTTTTTTTTTTTTTTACAAAATTAGTATCTGAGAATAATATTTATAGTTTCAATACCAAGGAGATGGTAAAATTCTTAAATTTCTTGGTGCATGTTAAGCATTCTCTATAGTTTGAAGCTAGGAGCTAGGGATTAGAATTAGGAATCCATAATAAAAAATTTCTCCATCCACACAGGAGTTGCTCATTCCATTCATGAGACCATCAGAGGTGTCCAGAGTATAAGAGTGTGGTCCTCAGGAAATGATGGTTAAGCAAATGAATATGAGCAATGAATAAATGGAGGTGCATACCTACTTCATTCTCTAAATGAGTCAGACAAAATACATATTTTAGAAATAAAGCACTGTGGGTACATTAGGGGAAAGGGAAACCAAAACCAAAATCAGGGAAGGGGATCAAACAGGATTTTAGTCTGATTTGTAATGCTTTGGATTTATACAAGGAAAATATGTAAATTTGTTATTTGTGTAACTAAAAATGAGCTTTATAACAAAGAGAAGACTAGAAGAAAATAACATTTAAAAAAAGAATAAGAAAAAGGCAACAGAAACCTTAAAATCCATCTATAAATGATTAAATTTTAGACTTCAATAATAAATAACAATAAGAACATGAGAACCAAGGGAATCTCAAGAATTAATCAACAAGGGGCAGAATTCAACAAAATAACTTAGAAGGAATTTTAAAAAGAAAATTTATTTAATTTCAAAAAGAACTTTAATTTTGAAAAATTAAAAAGAACTTTATTACAAAAATTAAAATATTAGATACTACTACAATTTTAAGTCAAACACCAGTTGTTACACTTTTTATTTAATTATTTTAATTTACTTATTGGTGGAATTTTCATTAATTTCTTAAGCTCTACATATACTTTTCAGACCTTGAGTCATATAAGGTACATATACTTCTGCTCTCTTTGTCTTTGGAAAAAATTGACTGACCAGATTATAAAAAAGAAATGGATAACTTTACTATTTTATATTGAAATTATTCTGTTACTGAGATTTTATCAAATGTATCCCACCATTAAGGAAAATATGTGCTCTGTTTTATTTAATAAAACAACATTTATGGGCAGAGATCACAATTGATTCAATTGATTCATAGGAAGTATGAGATGCCAAAGACTCAGTTATGGACATTCTTGCCCTCCCCCTCCCCCCACCAATTCATATGTCGATACCCCAACCCCCAGTGTGACTATATCTGGAGACAGCTTGCTCTCTCTTCCTGTGCAAGCAGAAGGAAGAGGTCACGTGAGCATACTGGAAGAAGGCTACTGCCTTCAAAGCAAGAGAAGAAGCCCTAGAATGAAATCTACCTGGCCAAGCATTTTGATCTTGGATGTCCAAGTCTCCAGAGTTGTGAGAAATAAATTTCTGTTGTTTAAGCCATCTGGTCTATGGTATTTTGTATGGCAGTTCAAGCAGACTAATACATGAGGGAGCTACTCGTTTCTGCCACTAGGAAAAGGACATGTCAGGTCTTTACCAATGACTCACTTCTCCCCATATAGTGGGTTGAGTGGTGGCCCCCCAAAAGGTATGTTCATATCCTAATCTCTGGAACCTGTGAATATTATCTTATATAGCACAAGAGTAAATGACCTGATATGGTCACACATGTGATTAAGTTAAGGATCTTGAGACGAGGAGATTATCTGGTATTATCTGGTTAGGCCCTAAATACCATCCCAAGTGTCCTGATAGGAAAGAGGCAAGGGAGATAACACAGAAGAGGAGGCAGCATGATCAGGGAGACGGGAGTGATCCAGCCCTAAGTTAAGACATACCACTAGTCACCAGAAGCTGGAAGAAGCAAAGAACCACCCTAGAACCTCCAAAAGGAATGAGGCTCTGCCAACACCTTGATTTTGGACTTCTGTCTTCCAAAACTGTACGAGAAGAAATTTCTGTTTTCAACTACCCAGTCTGTGTTCATTTGTTATAGCAATCACAGGAAACTAATACAGTCCATTTCATTTTGCTGATTCATCTTCAGTGAACCCAAGTCTCTCTATTTGCCTGTTGAATTTCTTTAGGGAACATTTTAAACTCTCAGGTTAAACAGTTTATGTGTGCATGCGTATGTGTGTGAGAGAGACTTAAGACCCATAGGTCTTAAAACATTTGTGAAGTCTTTGTCAACTTTCTTTCATTTAGAAATTAGTCCCTACCCTTCTCATAATGTACTCTTAGAGATATTACACTAAAATCAAGAATAAAGCAAGGATTCCAGCTTAACTCCCATCCTAATGTTTTTCTGAAATTCTTCTGAAATATAAGAAAATGAAATAAGAATAAAAAATAAGAGGCTTACCTATTGAACAGGAGGAGGAAAATAATTATATACAAATGATAAGGTATTTCGCTTAGAAGTTAAAATAGAACTTACTGAAAGGTTCATAAAGGGTGGCAATTAGACTATATTTAAACATATAAACAGCTTTATATCATCCATAATCAATTAAAACAAGTCATAATAAAATGTTGACAACAATATGAAATGTTTAAAATCAACCGTTATAAGAGTTCTTGGCACACAAGAGCAAAAACTAAAACCTTATTGAATACATAGAGAGAGACACCATATTTCTTATTAGCAAAACAATATTTCATGTTGAAATTTCATATTTCACATGAAATAAATTCATTTCAAATTAATGTTTTGATTTAATGTAATTCTAATCAAATCTTAGCTAGATTTATTTAGACTTTAGCACAATATGTATTTGAAAGAATAAATAAGCGAGAAAGGCTAAGAAAGAAAACTAGTATTAGAAAGATTTAAAATCAAAAGTGTGTAATACTGGTAAAAAAAGTCAACAGATAAGTAAAACAAAATAGATAGCTTTATCATTCATAATCATTTTGTTTGTGATAAAGGAAACAACAACTGTTAGAGAATGAGAGGATTATTCATCAAATGGTTGCAGACAATAGATGACTATTTAGAAAATTATAACCTCTGATTTTTAGTTCCTATCATACATGAAAATAAATCCTGAACTTATACTGAAGAGTTTATATCCAAGATTATATTATAAAATGCTACACACAATTTATATGAACATTTTTCTGATCTCTGAATAGAGAAGGACTTCCCTAACATACAACATATATTTTTTTAAAAATAGTAAAGGAACATCTTTATATTTTTCTACATAAAAATAAAGCATTTTTGTTTATAATAACATTGATGAAAATGGAAAGGAAATTAGCACACATTTTTATAAAGGTGATGGATATGGTTTTTATTCTTAATTATGTAATGGAGATGTTATTTTTGCCCTTATTTAATTCTATTTCCAGTTAGTGGCACTTCACCTAAGTGCTCAGCCATGAATTTTGAAATCTTAGGGCACAAAAGGAGATATTCTATAGAGAAAGGATATATGCACCTCTCCTTGCCCAAGACATTGTGGGATATCAGAGAAGATAAAAGTGGAGGAGAAAGGCAGACTTTTGAATTACTGATCACTATCTCCCACCCTATCCCCACATCCGTTGGTTCTACTTTTGGGGGAGCTGATTTTAAAACATCCAAAAAGTTAAGGAGTAGGCTATGGGGCTTGCCTCCCCATATACTGACAGGGGGCCAAGAACTACAACGTGCCAGGAAAAGAATTACATATGGCTGCTTTCATCATGATACTGGAGTAAGGGCTCCACAGTGTCATTAGACAGTGAGAGAGCCTCTCTAGTGCTTTTGGTTCCCGCCAGCTTGTGCGTGTAGAGCAAACGACACAGAGCTGCTGGTGTACCTGTTGAGGAGAAAAAAATTACTTGGATCTAGGTGAAGAGGCCACAGTGGGCAAGGATTTAGAAATCGGAGGCAAATGGCAAGAATCAGGGACTCCCATGATGGGTGCCAGTGCATTAGCTCACACTGCTAAATGGGACCGGATCACACCCAGCATTACTGGTCCAAGGACTAAACAGTGGAACCGTTCTCCCGTGGAGACCGAGGAGGATTCTGAGAAGTCAGGGCCCATCCAAGGACGCATTCCCTCTGATGTAGTGAGATCACAGAAGGTAGAGAGCACAAAGGGAAACTGATTTCTGAAGATTGGAGTATTTGTAGGTAGAATAAGGGGCATATGATCGCTTATGAAGAGATACACAGATACACAGATTATATTTGTAACAGGAGCAAATATCTGGCCTAATTCCATGGGTTCCTATCTGTATAGTTCTAAAGACAAAAGCATTCCTCCTCTGGAAATGGAATCATTGAAGATTTGGATGAGGGTTAGACCTGTTCAGATTATGTTCTTCCTTCTTTACTGCTCTAGCTCTTCTTTTCCACTTATCTCTTGTCCAGGAAGGGAAGATTTTTCCATCCTCTTTGTCATATCCTCCTAGCTATGGCAACAAACCCTCTGGATTAGCTCTCACATGGAGGGGGACAATGGGCATTCTATCTCCAAAATCCATGCAATACACATTGGTTCTGCATGCATCTAACTGGGAGCTCTGGGCTATGATAGGGAAATAGGATCTCTGAGAATGAAAACAATTTGTTTTACTAGCTTCTAAATACTACCACCATCAAAAATAGTCTTAAAGAACTCATGCCAACTAATAAGAATCCCCCCCCAAAGAAAAATCAGAAAAAGATAAGTAAGAAATTCTTAAAAGAAGAAGTAAACATTAAATAACATTTAAGTTCACCAGTAATCAAAGATAATACACATTTGAAAGCACAAAACCTTATACACTTGACAATTAAAAGAACATAGTTCCCCATGTTGAAGAAAATGCCCTAAAAGAGTATTCTTATATAATGCTGCTGGCAATGTCAATTTGTTTAAAATTTCAACAAACCAATTTGACAGTAAGTTTTTTATTTTCCAAATCATCACCTTAGATCAAGTGTTTTTTTTTATGATCAGGAAAAACAGCAAATATGCTTTTAAAACAAAGCTAAGGAACTGTCTCTGGCGTCAATCACTATTGACCATAGTTGCCTACGTGGGGTTGGTGTATTTTCTCCCTGGCATTTCATACAGTCCTTATCTACATCCACCAGGCATTTACATCAGTAAGAGATGACAGGCAACCCAAGTAACAGGGAGGCTGTGCTAGGTGTTTTAAGTAGCTCTCAGTTTTCTGCTTCAACTGAAATTCTATGTAGATTCTTTCAAACATATATAAATAGTGAAACACAAAACAAAACAAAGCACCAAGGAAAAATAATAACAGTAAAATTATTTTTCAAAGAAAATTTAAAGTTAGCAAGGGAATAAATGACAACAAACAGGCAAAAATCTTTTCCTTAAAGATAGAGCAATGGGTTGCACATACAAAAGTTCATGAAGCAAATTTTGTAAAAGGACCTAACAATAACAGTGCCATGAGAAATTTTCAAAGTGAAGATGAAATCCCAGATTAAGGTGGCAAATGTTCAAGTGAATCACTGTCTCCTGTGACAGGTGACTTCCTAGGACTGCAGTGGTGTCTTAGGAAAGCAAACAGAGGTCCCTTTTCTCTTTAATTCCACGATACCGCTTTGACTAGGGAATTGGTACAAAAAATAAAAGATTCAAAAAGACTGAACAGAACCACAAAAGTACTATCTTTATATCTTTAACCTTTCCCAGAAAAGCTGAGATTATATATATACACATATACATACACATTTATTTATTTATTATTATGTTATGTTAATCACCATACATTACATCATTAGTTTTTGATGTAGTGTTCCATGATTCATTGTTTGTGTATAACACCCAGTACTCCATGCAGAACATGCCCTCTTTAATACCCATCACCAGGCTAACCCATCCCTCCACCTCCCTCCCCTCTAGAACCTTCAGTTTGTTTCTCAGAGTCCATAGTCTCTCATGGTTCATCTCCCCCTCCGATATCCCCCCTTCATTTTTCCCTTCCTTCTATCTTCTTCTTTTTTTTTAAAAACATATAATGTATTATTTGTCTCAGAGGTACAAGTCTGTGATTCAACAGTCTTACACAATTCGCAGTGCTCACCATAGCCCATACCCTCCCCAATGTCTATCACCCAGCCACCTCATGCCTCCCACCCCCCACCACTCCATCAACCCTCAGTTTGTTTCCTGAGATTAAGAATTCCTCATATCAGTGAGATCATATGATACATGTCTTTCTCTGATTGACTTATTTCACTCAGCATAATACTCTCCAGTTCCATCAAATGGCAAGATTTCATTCCTTTTGATGGCTGCATAATATTCCATTGTATATATTTAAATTAACATTGCAAAAAAAAGAAAAGGCTTTCTTTCCCTGGGCTCTTATTTTTTTAGACTTATTTGTTTGTCAGAGGGATAGAGAGCAAGCACAATCAGGGGGAACAGGAGGCAGAGGGAGAAGCAGGCTCCCGGCTGATCAAGGATCCGGATGCGGGACTTGATCCCAACTGGGATCATGACCTGAGCCAAAGGCAGATGCTCAACCGACTGAGCCACCCAGGCATCCCTCCCTGGGCTCTTATATAAAGCTAATGAAAGGAGTCCTATTAAAAAAAAAAAAAGTGTATGTTTATCTGCTTTGTAAAATGTGACCAACTTTGTTCCAAAGCTGGATTCCTTTAAGCTAAATGAAGAAGTATTCTTTCTCTTCAGTTCTGTGGTTTTCTGTAAGACTTTAGCATTCTTCTTTCTCTAGCATGGCACTTTACTGAAGTGACGAGTGAGAATGAAAAAATATTTTATTGTCAAACTTAAGAAATATTTGATACAAATCCTTTATGTACAGGATTAGCGGCACAGGATGCTAGCGATCTCATCAACACCTCCATTTTTCCGGTGAGAACTCAGGTGCTCAGGAAGCATGAGCCACTTTTTGGAGGTTACACAGCTGGTCAGTGCCAAGACAAGATCTTACCAGAGCTCGTGACTGTAGCTCCGCCAATCGCATCACTAGCCTAGGGATCTCTGCTTATGCCGCAAGAACGATGTCTTTTCTTTGATTTTTCAGATTGCTGGCAATGATGTGCCTGTTATGTATGACTTTGAGATGGGTCCAATGAAGGGGAGGTTTAAAGTTCATATACAGTGTTTCAGGCCATACGTTTGTCTTTCCCAGTTTCTTCATTTCTCCGTCCTCACACCAGTGATTTGCCATGGTGTCTGCTACTTGAAGAAACTGATGCTGGTTGCAACTTTGTATTTCATGCAAGTTTGTGTAATTTGATGGATTGAGATTTTGGGGAAAAAAAAACCATTTCAAATGAATTCAAGTATTTCTGTGACCTTTTCTCAGCACACATCACTTAACACCTCTTAGTGCAGGAGATAATACTTATAAGAAGGCTTAACTCAGTGTCTGTTGAACAGCTATCAATCCAGCTGATTGATGATATGCCATGCATATTTTATAACTGATTTTTCTAGTAGCCCTGGGATTTTGGAATCTTCCACGGTGTTTATAATCCATACCAGTAAGTTCTTACAGTATAACTCCTAAAATTCCAGGAGGATTGGGGAAAGTTATCTTATTGTCTACTGATAAGTCCCAAGCACAGTGGCAGGGACAGTGTAGTCTATGAACAGATAGATGGGTGTGAACGGAGGAACCATGCAGGAATAAAAACGATGGGTCTAGCTCTAATGCTTGAAGCCTGAGCTCACAGATAAAGCAGCTGCCCAGGTTGGCAAAGATGGAGCTTATTATTAGGGGCAAGAAGTCTGATTAAGAAGTCTCATAACTTGGGGCGCCTGGGTGGCTCAGTCGTTAAGCGTCTGCCTTCGGCTCAGGTCGTGATCCCAGGGTCCTGGGATCGAGCCCCGCATCGGGCTCTCTGCTCTGCGGGAAGCCTGCTTCTCCCTCTCCCCCTCCCTCTGCTTGTGTTCCCTCTCTCGCTGTGTTTCTCTCTGTCAAATAAATAAAATCTTTAAAAAAAAAAAAAAAAGAAGTCTCATAACTTGAAAGGTGTTTCCTTTCACAGTGTTAGGGGAAGGTAGGAAGATGAGAAATGTTAAGGATTTCTGTGACATTGTTTCAAGTATGAGAATTCTTCAGATTAATTCTTCTTCTAGTAAAGATGACCTGTGTTATATTTCAGGCTGAATTTTTTCATGGATAATACTTTAGGAAGAATTAAATAACGTTAGCCTCAAAGCCAACAATACATTTGTTACAGAGTCATTGAGGGGAAGCTCCCATGGATCTTGGGCAATTTCTATATCAGGTAGCATTAATTTTTTTCCTTTCTTTTCCATTTCATTTTTTTTAGAGGAAGTCTTCAGGGAACAGAGGTGTCATCTTTTTTTTTTTTTAATGGTATTTAAATGGTGCCTGGGTGGCTCGGGGTCCTGGGATCGAGCCCTGCTCAGCTGGGTGTCTGCTCTGCCCACCCCCCCAAGCGCACGCTCTCTCCCTCTCTCTCTCTGAAATAAATAAATACAGTCTTAAAAATAAATAAATACATAAAATAGTATTTTATTTACCAGTGTGGATCAGATTATTTAGAAATGAACTTTAATGAGTAATAGTTCTAGATCCTTGCCTTAAGATAATTTAAAGAGTAATGGCTAGATTTACTAAGCTAATTTGAATTCCTTGAGTTAATTAAAAGTCTGTTATTAACAGATGTTACTAGGAAGAAATTTCTAATTTCAATAAATATTTCTAAGCACTAATTTTGGTTTTTCCCCAAACCTCTCAGATTATAATGGTGAAGATATGATCTGTGTTATGGATCTTTATAAAAGGTAATGTAGGGAGAATGTCGTTCATGAAAATACAATGTGAGCTACAAACACCATCATATAATTTTAAATTTTCTAGTCGTCACATTAAAACCAGATGAAATTAATTTTAATCATATGTTTCATCTAACCTAAATACCCAAAATATTATTATTTCAACAGTTCATCAGCAGAAAACGATTTGTCTTAGTCTGTCTGGGCTACTGCAACAAAATGCCATAGACTGGGTGGCTTATAAACAATAGACATTTATTTCTCACAGTTTAGAAACTAGAAGTCTGAGATCAGGTTGCCATCACAGTCTGTCAAAGGCCTTCTTCTGGGCAAACTTCTCGTATCTTTCACTTAGTGGAAGAGGCAAGAAAGTTCTGTGGGGTCTCTTTAATAAGGACACTAATCCTATCCCTAAGGGCTCTGCCTTTCAAATACCATCACATTGGGCCTTAGGATTTCAACATATTCATTTTGGAGGGACACAAACATTCAGACAATAGAACTATTAATGAGATCTTTTATATTTCTTAGTACTAAGTTTTCAAAATCTCATTTTGGACAAGTCCCATTTCAAGGACCCACAAGCCACCTATTGCTGGTGGCCACCCTTATAGGTACCCTTGGTGGGGAAGTGACCCATGAAAGTGAAACATTTTGGAGTGGGGCAGTTCTGCATATAGATCCTGGTTCAATCATTTTCTACCCATGGGACACTCAAGAAATTTAAACATTCTAAGTGCCAGTTCCAGCAACTAATAAGTGGAAATAATTTATAGCTTGAACATTTTTGTGAAGATTAGAAATAATATATATAAAACATCTACTAGAGTGCTGGGAACTCAGGAGCTATTACTTCCTGAGGAAAATCAAGTTTCTGGGCTTCAAACATAATTTCTATCAAATGTGGCTATTACCATCATCGCTTTATTCCTTTGAAATTGCAGAAAAATTCTCTTCGCTTAACTTTCTTTACCAAGAAGTCAATATTGCACTGATATGTGGAATGAAGCTCCTGATTGTGAAACATCTGAAAGGTGACCTCATTAGCACACAATAAGAGAGATAATACTGTTGTCACTTACTGTTAAATATGCATTTTTCATGCAGCAGCTCACCTTCCTCATTTTAAATCACAAGAAAAATGGGTGATATATTCATTTTGTTGGGGGGATACTATCATTATTAAAAGCCACACAATGCCTTTGCAAAATAATAGGATTCATTCCAGAATAAATTCAAACATTGCTATGCACTCTAAAAATTCATTTCCTCTTGTTTCAATTCAAATTCATACCTCAGTCATTTCAGTCTAGATATATAAGCTTCATTTCTTCTGGCCACCATTCTTTTTTTTAATTTTTTAATTAATTAATTAATTAATTAATTTATTTATTTATTTATTTATTTATTTTCTGGTCACCATTCTTAAGAATATCCTCAAAGAGACTAATTCTGGATTTGTCCGGAAGAAGAGGGTGAATATACACTTACAGAACTGGTGGGAGCAGACTCTAGGAAAAAAGAGACTGAAGATTTAGTTTGAAAACATAATGTAAAAGAAAGCAATGCATTTTCTAATCATACTTGATCACCAGCTGGCTTGATCTACATGAGAGAATGCTAAAGCAGTTGATCAAATGGAATATTCTTTTTTTTTTTAAAGATTTTATTTATTTATTTGACAGAGAGAGACACAGTGAGAGAGGGAACACAAGCAGGGGGAGTGGGAGAGGGGAAGCAGGCTCCCCGCAGAGCAGGGAGCCCGATGCGGGACTCGATCCCAGGACCCTGGGATCATGACCTGAGTGGAAGGCAGTCGCTCAACTGACTGAGCCACCCAGGCGCCCTCAAATGGAATATTCTATGATACCTTTTAAACCTTGCAAAGCAGTCTCATGTCAATGTCACTTAATCAGAATATATATATATATATATATATATAGGGATAAGCATTAACTGAGTTATGGTAAAACTTACTTGTTGAGTCAGCATTATCCAGTTAGCTTTATGCAGGGGAGAAAAGTTGCTATGGGCCTGCAAAGACAGATGACAGGTTTTAGAAAAGTCTACCTTTATTATATGATGATAATTCAAAGGAAATAGATTTTTCCATGAATTTTGGGCAGACCCAGCCAAAGGGAATTGAAGGTCAACAACCTAGGTTAAAATGGACACTTGCATGCTAGATGCTTCACTAAAGCTTACACTTAGGAGCTTTTTCTTTCATGGGAAAACAGAATTATGGAATCGTAGTATTAGTTAGGAGTCCAGGCTACCCAGGCTTCCTCACTTTAGAGGTGAGAGCCAGAGAAAGGGAATGACTTCTCCATAAACACAGTGCTAGCTAGGGAACAGGACTGTGTGAAACCACGTGGTCTGACCCTTAATCCAGAAACCTTTCCGTGGCAGGAAGTTGCCTCTAAGGAAAATGATACAAGGGCTGGGGTGGGAGATAGCTGAGCAGAGCAGGTGGGATATTTCTTGGCATCTTATCCCTTTGGCTGAATGTGTTCACACATAAAGTGAAAAAAATAATTAAGTTACACTTTATTTTCAAGTACTAGAAAGCTTCAAACTGAGTTATGAAAATTATGGATATTTTGCGGGGGCGGGGGGAGGAGGTGTGATTTATTCAAATAATTATTTCAATGCTGTGCTTTATTTTGACTAGAGATGCCATTGTAATATTTTCAGTCTGACTTTCCTTTTCAATTGTTTTGTTATTCATGGATCATGGGCAGAAGAAGACAAGTTGTTACAACTGAAGCATCTCCAGGAAATTCTTCTGGGCGATTAAGCAACCATTTCCTCCCTTGTGAATTGCGGCAAAGCCACACGGCTTAGGGAGTGAATTAGATGAACACTGGTTAAGAAAATCACCAGCTGTCATTTCGGATGTCTCAAAAGGAATTGTCACAAGTGATTTTGAGAATGTAAAGCACTGAATTAGCCATTATTCTGCTTAAAAAGAAAATGAAGACAATAAGAAAATATTTACAAATTATGGAGGACTCTATATTGTTACTTCATTCTGGGGTTCACAGATTGATGATTGCCTTATAAAGAGGTTGCGGGCATGGATTCTCACACGTTGCTCTGGCTTCAGGCAGATGCTACCACTGTACCATGGCCTGTGGTTCCATTGAGGCCCAAGTCATAAGAAGTTTATTTTACCAAAGCAAATGACAATGCAGAAAATGCAGACCTTTTCCAATGCCTTACAGCTAAGGAATAGAGTAAATATAAAACAAAAACACAAATGTTTATATGTTTAAAGATGCAAAAGGGAAAAGTTAGAAATTTGTTAAAGTCTTAAGGCTGATAGAATGAAATGTTAAGATTGAGTCTGATTTCAGTGGTGGCTTTTTATTTTGCTGGTAACAAGATCAAGGCAGCCATAGGGAGTCAAATTAAAAGAAATGCTCATAAGTCAACCAGCATTGTGTATCCTCACTAAGAACATTAATGCCGTAGGAAATTGTTAGGTTTCAGAAGATATTTCTTTACCATATCCATAAGAGAGAGCACTCACCCAATTTCAGTTTTCTTATGAATGTGGCATTATGTCTATGAACAGCTATTTCTTTCATAGTTGGCAGTATCTCTGAGCCTATATTCTCTACTAGAGAATATGGTACTTCTTCAGCAATGCTTACTTCATCCCCCTCTAGGCTCTCTAGGTCATCTGCCATTTAGATCTTTTTGATTAGTAGAATTATGGTTGGTCAAAATTAGATTTTGTAGATGCGATGTCCCTTCATGGTAATCTTTTATCTTTTAAAGCTGTAAGACTGGGTCACTACACCTCCTTGTTCATTTAGCCCTTCTCAAGATCCTGGGACTCTTCTTGACTATAAAGAAGGAGGAAACATAAGAATACCAGCCAAAAGCTCTTTAGAGTCAGTACCAAGCCTCTCTAATTCTTTCTCAAATTCCAATTCCTGAGAGTGGGAAAGACTGGCTAACCACTCACAAGAGCCTTGTTTTCCACCTCCTGGGCACACAGCTAGATCACATTCCCATTGTCTCTGCCATGGCTAATGTTCCATTTCCCAGTTAGTGTGGGTCATGCCACTGAGCTCTGGCCAGAGGAGTGTGATTGAAGTTATGTGTGTCGTCACTCCCATCCCTGGCTTATGAAAATCTCTTACTCATAATCCCTTTATTCAACTCCCCCTCTCTTGGCTGCTGTGTGCAGATGGGCATGACAACCTTGAAATCCTAGTGATAAAACTGACAGTCTTAAGATGGAAAGAGTATGGGTTTCTGAAGCACTGCATGAAGGAGAGACACTCATCAGTCAGAAACATCCATCTAAAAGCTAAGTGAAAAATTAAGTTCCTTTATGAAAAACCACTAATATTCGGTGCTTTATATATTACAGGAGCTATGATTACTTTATATAAAACCATGACATGCATACTCTTGGCAATAAATTCCCGTGCTAATATCCTAGTCTCTGCCTTGTCCCTGTTTGCTAGCCCTAAATCTGTTGCTCCAAAGGGCCCTGCCTTCTCTCTCTGTCCTTCCAGAAATTGCGCTCTGCTTTGGAAACCTGTTCCATGTAACCAGGAACTGGATGACCTTCTAGTTTTAGGATCGGACTAGAACTGGGTGCTTTCTTGTTACCGTCTACTCTTTCAAGATTCTACCGCACACTCTGCCCCCTGGATTCCTTTTTCCACATACCTGACTCTGGAGGGTTACAGCCTTCTTAGCTCTGGTTATTACCATCTCCTTGTGGTCATATAAGCATTTCACATTTTTAAGGTTTTCCTGCTGTGGAAGAAATAGAGTCTATGCTATGCTCTAAAATTAAACTGGCAGAATTGTTTATTTTAGCTAAAAAAAGTATATAGAAGGAAGAAGTTCTTTCAGATAGTTTTCAAAGTGGAAAAAAATTACAATCTTTTAAACTTATTGAATAGATTATATTATGTTGAGTGAAATCATAATTAGCATTTAATTATATTTTAGCACTTTATTATAAGAATATTGAGATTTTAGCTTTCTATGATAAGCAATTATAACTAAGTAAACAAATACAATTATTTCTAATAAACATGCTAATAAATGAAGTTACCTATAACAAATATTTATGTTTTTAATATCATAGGTTGTGGCTAATCCCCTCATGCCCAGTGTTTCCAGGCTTCTGGAGTCGGTGTCCTTGCTAGGCTCTCCTACACTGGATCAGGACTGGCCTTGCCTACTCTAGAATATGGCAGAAATGATGCTTCTTAACTTCTAAGCCTACGTCCCAAGAAGCTTTACAGTGTCTGCCTTGTTTTCTTAAAACACATATGCTGGGAGAAGCCATTCCCCAAAAGAAGTCCAACTATGAAGAAACCCCCATTCCTTCTTATGTGAGGAAGACCTAGCTGGCCACGTGGAAGGGCTGCTTGGAGAGAGAGCTGATCTTGCCATTTCAGCTGAGGTTCCAGATCTGTCTGGACATTTCAGACATCTAGCCCCAGGCGCCATCAACTGAACCCAGCAATAGCCACCCACAGCCTGCAACCATATGAGAAATGCAAGCTGAGAACTGCCCACCTAAGCCCAGCCAATACAAAGAATCATGAGAAATAATAATAAATCATTTTAAGCCACTGAGTTTTGAGGTGGTTTGTTACACAGAAGTGGATAAATGGCTAACAGGCCAAAAGTTCTTTGGAAAATACGAAAGCAAACTTACAAATATAGCAAAGTTCTTTACTTGTCTGTAAATCCTAGTGCTTTTATTCCTTCTCTCTCCATGAGTTTTGAATAAATTGGAAAAAAAAGGGGGGGCAGCAAATGAGGCCAGTGTATCACCCTTAATAAAGGGAAGTTGCATGGAAGCCAAATGAGTTTCCTGATACTTAACAGGTAAATAATCAGAATTATCCACCCTGTCACAGGCAACTAGACCAGAGCAACCGTCCCCACCTGGTGGGGACTTCTGGGTAAGTTTCATGGGACAGAGAACAGAAGAGAAGTTGTGGGTAGGTTTGCTTCAAGAGGAACAAAGAGGACTTTGTTTTTCCCAAGTTACCAGTCAGGTAAGTCCCTAACCTCACTCAGAGTTAGGTCAATAAAAGGACAAAGAGAGTCCTGGTGTTCTACTCATTCATTCCTTTCTCATGAAAGGACAACTAAGATGGAGGAAAAAATTTCCCTCTAACAGTAAACAGATTTGACAAAAACTGGCTATGAATAAGCATAGACGTAATGAAATTTTTGACATGAAATTTTGTAAATATTTTCTTATTGTCTCCATTTTCTTTTTAAGCAGAATAATGGCTAATTCAGCGCTTTACATTCTCAAAATCACTTGTGACAATTCCCTCACTTAAATTTTCTAATTAATACCTTTGAAACTTGTGCCTATGGTTTTATTTATAATTTTATCCATGCAACGCTCAAGATCTGGGGCTCATAATTTTTATTTCTCATCACCAAGTGTAAACAGAGTATATAACAAGTGCAAATAATGAGTTACAAGGGCTTCTGAATCTTCCAAAATTCTTACCATCTTAGATCTGTTTTATAACTCCAGCGCATTTAATCTCCATAGCACAAATACATTTCAGAAAGTTCGTGAGAGTGAGGAAAATGGAAGAATCCAAGGTTCCACTTAGTCTAGAACAGAGGATATACCTTAGTGGTGCCCTAGGTGTGTGAAAGATAAAATAGTAAGAACAATTTTGCTAGTGAAATGGGGTTTTCCTAGGGCTAATGAGAATGTAAAATTTAACTAGGTGGTCACTGGAAATGCACAAGGAGAGATGATTTATTGGAGTTATTTAAGAAACTGAGACTTGGTGTATAGTTATTCCCTAGACTGTAAGCTTTAGAAAAGTTACATGAAAGTAAAAATTATGGGTAATTAAGCACTGATCCAAATGCAAATTCGACATTACCTAACAACAGTGAGTACACACCGTCTTTGTGGAGAAAGAAAGATAAGAATGATAAGAGGTATTACGAGGATATCCATAGCCTGTGAGGATGGAACCAAGACCATTTCTATTTGACATATGCCCATGATTGATAGCTTTTAAAGAAACGGGGCTGTCTGCTTTCAAACCATTCATATGTCAATTTTGCCCATGATTTTCATCAGTATCACAGATTTGATTGGCTCTTTCCATTAACAAGCAAACCTCCTTCAAGCTGTAGGTTTATTTAACACACTGAAGGTTTATTTAACTTCCCTTTGCTGTATTTTACTCAACAATATAGTTATATTTCATCACATAAATGACTGCTCTGATAGTTCCCTCACTCCCTTATGGCCAACAGGAAATGTAATGTTGACATGGTTTGTAGTTAGAAAGGATAGTTAAGGACCAACTACTTTCAGCTTGAGTATCACTTTTGCTGCTCCCAGGCCAAGAATAAAAACTGACCAGTGAAAGCCTCTTCAGTAGTGTTAAAAAAAAAAAAAAAAAAAAGCCATAATGACCGAATAGCTCTGGCATCTGGAAGCAGGGATAAGGATGACCTTCCAGACGTTGGGACGACCATGGGCCAGACAATATGGCAATAAACGTCTTAGAAGTGGTGAGATGGACAGATCAAACTATTGCCACGTGCAGGTCACATAGAACAGTAATGCCAGTCTTTGGTCAACGAGCCCTGAAGGAAACACAGAATTACTGTGAAGAGTCCATGAATTCTCATGTGCACTGAATATTTTCCGTAAGCTAAATAGAGTGTTGCAAGCATTTACCCTGCGCCACCCCCCCACCCCCGCAAATGTAGATCTTACTTGGACTAGTAAAGACATTTATACTTTTTTACAGCTTCTAAAATTTGTGATACCTTTTATATTATGCTTTTTCTCAGTCAAGGGATTCTAAAATCCAGTTGCTACAGATGAGAATTTGTGAAATTGTTGAATATGAGGTGAGAAAAAGCGTCTCCTTACTCAACCGTTTTTATATTTTTTCTCCCTTTTCCTCCTTTAGCACACTATTCATCCCCAACTCTTTCACATCCACAGAACAGGTTAGCACTCTATGCGACAAAGGCACATTTTTCTTGAGAGGGAGGATCGTGTTTTGGAAAGCACCATTAAGCTGGCAACGGAGCCATGAGGTGAAAAAGGAGTTCTCTTGACAATTCCAGGCCAGCTGTGATCAAACCCAAGTGATTTCACTGGAGTCTGAGAAAAGTAGGTGTGTCTGTTTAGGACAACCTATAGGTCAAGGGAAAAAAATCCATTAAACTTCTAAGACATGCTCAAGGAGCGATCCTCACTCTTGGCTGCATATTAGAATCACTTGGAGAGTTTTTAAAACTCTGAATGCTCCAGCTGCACATTAGGTCAATGAAATCAGAAGACAGGGATGTCTGTGGTGGGAAGCAGGGATCAGCTGTTCTTACAGCTTGGACATGATTTTAGTGCACTCCCCAAGCTGGAGCTGGTTCCTCTGAGGGCCTTCCTGAGACAGGGGGGGCAGCACATCACATTATGCAGTGCCTGACGGGCTCCTCAAACAGAAAACAAGCTTAAAGATTTCACATCTGCAGCCTGTTACTCAATCATCTAGTCCCTCAAGAGGCAGGATAACAGGATTTGTTGATTCGGCAGGACGAGTTGTTATGGCCTCTGAGGAAATATTAAGCGCATCTCACTATGTTTCCATAATGTCTTTGCATAGACTTGATTTCAAAAACACTTTCATTATTTTGCCCTAAATCAGATATTGTGTACCAGAGCCTGATCTAAATCTGCTCCTATGTGGAATACAGTCTTATTTTAGGCTTTTTCAACAAGCTTATTGAACTATTTGTTGCATGACCATTGTTGCATTGCCTTATTGCATGTAACTGGGAGTGTTGTTTTTCCTTCTGTTTTCTACAATTATTTCATTGGAGTTCAACCCAGTTACCCAGAAAGTTTTCATGTTGTAGAATCTTCGTATCGATAAATAACGAGTGTTCACTGTATGCAAGGCATACTGCTTTGTGCACATAAGAAAAACTTGAACTAAGATAACATGACTCTTCATCTTAAGTAGGTCATGCTGTGAAGGGGGTTACCAAACGGTAAAATCTATAAACCAAATCAAATAAAATATATCAAAACATTTCTCATTAGTTGTTTTTTTTTTCTTAATTGAAGTACAGTTGACACACAATTACATGAGTTAGGTGTACAACATTAATTCGATAATTCTATGCATTACTCAATGCTCACCACAATAATTATAGTCATCATCTGTCACCAGACAGTGTTGTTACAATTATTGACTATAGTCGCCATGCTGTACTTTTCATCTGCGTGACTTACTCATTTTATAACTGGAAGTTTGTACCTCTTAAACCTATTTTGCCCATCCCTCCACTTCCACCCCACTCCCACACCTCTGGCAACCACCAGTTTATCTTGTACATTTATGAGTCTGTTTCTGTTTGTTCATCATTTTTTTATAATTCACATATAAATGAAATCATATGGTATTTGTCTCACTAACTTATTTCACTTAGCATAATACCCTCTAGGTCCCTCCATATTGTGAATGGCAAGATCTCATTCTTCTTATGGGTGAGGAATATTCCGTTATGTATATATACTACTTCTTCTTTACCCATTCATTTATTGATGAACACTTGGGTTGCTTCCATATCGTGGTTACTGTAAATAATGCTGCAATAAACATAGGGGTTTATTTAAATTAGTGTTGTCATTTATTTTGGGTAAATACCGAGTGGAATTACTGGATCATATAGTATTTCTGTTTTCAATTTTTTGTGGAACCTCCATACTGTTTTCTATAGTGCTTGCACCAATTTACCTTCCTATAAACAGTGCATGAGGGGTTTTTTTTTTTGCTCCACATCTTCACCAGCACTTGTTGTTTCATGTCTTTTTGACACTAGCCATTCCGACTCCTGTGAGTGCTATCTCATCGTGGTTTTGATTTGCATCTCCCCAATGACGAGTGACGTTGAGTATCTTTTCATTGTCTGTTGGCCATCTCTATGTCTTCTTTAGAGAAATGTCTATTCGGGTCCTCTGCCCATTTTTTAATTGGATTATTTGGTTTTTTTGGTGTTGAGTTATATAAGTTCTTTATATATTTTGGATATTAAACCCTTATTGGCTGTATCATTTGCAAATATCTTCTCCCATTCAGTAGATTGCCTTTTCATTTTATTAATGGTTTCCTTTGCTATGCAAAGGCTTTTTATTTTGATGTAGTCGCAATACCTTTATGAAGACATTCTGTGAGAAGAAAAAGGATAACATTTGCAGAAAGAAGGAAGAGACAGGACACAAGTTATGGTGACAACTGAATATAGTTATTTAAACATTTTTTTCTGATTAATGAATAAACAGAAAAAATTGGAAATACAGAAATGTGTAAAGAAGGTAAATAAAATATCACTAGTAATTCCATAATCCAGACAAAACAGATATATTTGTATGTGTATGAATAGGTATATATATGTGTGTGAGTGTGCATTGTGTTATGTATATGATCATGAAAAAAATTATATCACACATGTCATATACAGATGTCACACATTGATATATGTATATATGTACATATATGTTCTATATGCATAGTATATTTGACCACACATTTGTTTATTATATATACATACATATTCATTTATTTATATATATACATAAATATCAATGCATTACCCATGCACATACACTACTGCAATATCTGAGAAGAGCTGAATAATGATGCCCAAATTCTTAATAAATTGAGAAATAAAGGGTAGAAGATGAAGCTTATAATAATGCCTTTATTATTGTTAAAGACTAAGTTAGGCACCTGGGTGGCTCAGTAGGTTAAGCGTCTGCCTGAGATCAAGCCCCACATTGGGCCCCTTGCTCAGCAGGGAGCCTGCTTCTCTCCTTCTGCCTGCCACTCCCCCTGCTTGTGCTTTCTCTCTGTCAAATAAAGAAAGAAAATCTTAAAAAAAAAGACTAAGAGAACATAATTTTGTGTAAGAAACCAAAGGGTAAGCTAACTGAAGTCCAAAATTAAGCACTTACCCACCCAACCACAGGCAATTCTGGCCCTGTGAGACCAAGTTCCACTTGGCTTGGGGATGGCTTGGCTCTGGAGGAACAAAGTAGAATTTGTGCTCTCTGTAGGTGGGCTGGGTCTCAAAGAAGAGAAAAATGCCAGGCAAGTTTAGACTTTACAAATTTACAGATCCATTTAATTATTATGTAGTATATGTGTAGTGACATTACTATTCTGTAACATATATGTAATTACAAATATATATATTATATTACAAATATATATAACATAAAGATTCTAGCTATTACTAAGTAAATTCTCAAAAAATTATCCATTATTATTCTAATTTTCAAACCAAATTACATCTAGTCATGTTGTCCTATACAGGATATCAGAAGTTTTGCAATGAGACTAGGTGAAAACAGTACACCACTCCAATCACAAAATGCACAAAGACCTACTATTTATAAAATTCCAACAATAAAGATGCCCTAACTTTACCTCCACCAATCCTTAATTTCTAGGGAGAAATTAAAGTTCAAAGAATAAATACTCTTGCAAGTTAAATAGAAGGGATATAAAGTCCAAAGCCAGATTCCTTTGGGTTTTGAAAACAAATTAGAGCCCAAAAGTTATCCTTCCCCACGCAGTTCTGCTCAGTTCCGTCAGAGGAGTTCATCACATCTGGGTAGAGTTGGGTTTCTTCAGCAACTTCAGCCTGGGAAGGGCCTTAAAAATTCTTAGTTCAATGTCAAGACTCCTCATTCTTACTCCAATAAGACACTTCAAAATAGGACTCAGAAGTAACCCTAACCCCACACCCACCAAATTTAGAATATAAGCCAAACCCTAACCCTGGAGCAATGATCCCTGGTAACAATCCTGTTCCTTAAACCCAGAATGCAGTGTTGTCAAAGGCCATCCCACTGCTGTCTGAGGAGATCCTGGGGTAGATGGTGACCATCTCAGCCCAGTTTGTCTGGTTTGCCAGCCAGTCTACTTGTCTGGAATCTACAACCTGTGAATTTAATTGGGAAGAGCCTCCCAGCAAATTATTAATTCTGTCACTATGGATTTACCCTATGTGTGGGGCAGGGGTCGATCCAGAAGCCTCTGTCTCCTCAGGAAGGTGGCCTTGACTAGACTGTCATCTTTGTTTGCAATGGCAGCAGCCCCTCCTCACAAACCTGGTGTTAGTTGAGATTTCTTTCTTTCTTCCCCAACCTATTCTAAACCTCTTGGCTTCCACTTCCTGAGGATGAATGAACTCCCCGGTTAGTACTGATTCCTAGGTAATCTGTGGGATATTTTATGCTTGTGTTATAGCAGCACCCTTTCTTTGCTTCTCGAAAAGAACTAGACCTAAAAATACCCGGCCTTCTAGAAAAGGATTCCACCTTAGAGCTGTACTTGTTTCAGACTTCCTGAACTGAAACTACTACTGAGGCTCTGAAGCAGGGGCCCCCAAAGTCTTAGGGAGGGCTGGTGCCTCAGCCATGTGGTCTTCTAAGCCCAGACAATCTTCTTCTGTTCCATCTCATAAATTCCTTGGGAACTGTGATACTCACATGCCCAGCTACAATAATTCTCATTTTGAAACTCACCCAGACATTCTTCTCTACTATTTTCATCTTCTGTGAGTTGGCCTTTGGACCAGACATACGATTTAAGGTCAAGTGCTCAGCAGTTTCAACCTGTGACCAGAATGTAGAATGGAATGCTGCTTACTGCAAAAAATCTTAAGCCTTAGCCACATGATATTTTAACAATTTAAAGCTAGAAGCTTCCTAGTGTTCTATAGCTCAAGTGTAAATTTGCTTTCTCACGATATACATGCAGATTACAATCCCACTCTAGCCTAGCCAACAATAAGAGGCTGTGCCTGCATTATAATAAGCTACAGCAGCCTGCAGCCTGAGGCTTTGCTCAGGCCTTTGCCATGTGCTACAACTTCAAGGTCAAACTGCAGCAATCTGCACTCTTAGGCCATCTGTGTTGGCCAATGGCCCACGCCTTTGGCCCAGTCTCTACAGAATGTCTTCTAGGGTCAGAACCACAACAAGTTGCAGCCACTGGCAAAGTCAAAAATACCTAGTGACTAATGCTTAAGGACTTTTAGCTAAGTGTCATCACTAAAAGCTAACTTTGCAAAGTAAAAACCTACTTGGCTTAGCATAAACCCTACGAACCACCAATGTCAAAATGCCCTGCCTAAACAGTAAAGACTAAGGTCTCATCAGAAGCTCATTCCACATGACGTTTGCTTCCCAAATTCTTCTTGTCTCCTTTCTCACTGTATGTATGAGTATAAGTATATAGGAGATAGGGGCGCCTGGGTGGCTCAGGTGGTTAAGCGGCTGCCCTTCAGCTCAGGTCATGATCCCAGGGTCCTGGGATCGAGCCCTGCATCAGGCTCCTTGCGCAGTGGGGAGTCTGCTTCTCCCTTGGCCTGCTGCTCCCCCTGCTTGTGTGCTCTCTCTCTCTCTCAAATAAATAAATAAAATCTTAAAAAAAAAAGTATATAGGAGATATCCATATATCCATATCTATATATCCAATTTAGTTGAAATACATATACTACATATATACACATATAATCAATAAATTTTAATAAATAAAACAAATGCTTGACAGAGAAAAGAAAAACATATTATTAGTATTTATTTGATTTATTTTACGAAATTTAGATCATATTATACAGAGAAATGTGCATTCTGCTTTCTCACGTCAAAAATATTTTAAAATATTTCCTAATATCATTAGTACAAATTGAAAAATATTAAAATATTTTTTATCACAGTGTGCTCTGAAGTTGGTGAAATCACCACATCATAATAGTAAAGCTTTATGAAAGGGTACATACTCTTCCTCATAATCCAGTTTGCTTATCTAGAGGCAACCATTTTTAATTCTTTTAGCTGATGTTTAAAAAAAATTTAATTGAAATATAATTGACATATAATATTATATTAGTTTCAGGTATACAACATAATGGCTCAATATTTGTATACAGATGGCCCCTGACTTATGATGGTTTGACTTAATATTTTTCGACTTTATGGTGGTGTGAAAGCAATATGAATTCAGTAGAAACTGTACCTTGAATTTTGATCTTTTTCCGGGCTAGCAATGTGAAGTATGATACTCTCTTTTGATGGGGCAGCTCCCAGTCCGCCATGTGCTCAAGAGGTTAAACAACAGATATACTTACAACCATTCTGTTTTCACTTTCAGTACAGTATTCAATAAGTTACAGGAAATATTCAACACTTTATTATCAAATAAGCTTTGTGTCAGATGACTTTGCCTAACTGTACACTATGTAGGTGTTCTGAGCATGTTTAAGGGAGGCCACGTTGCTAGGCTATCATGTTTGGTAGGTTGAGTGTATTACATGCATTTTCAGTTTTGAGATTTTCAACTTTTGATGGGTTAATTGGGACATAACCCCATCATATGTCAAGGAAGATTTGCATATTGTGAAATGATTACCACTGTAAGTCTAGTTAACGTCCGTCACTATCCATAGTTACAAGTTTATCTTTCTTGTGATGAGAACTTTTAAGATCTACTCTGTTAGCGACTCTGAAATATGCAATACAGTATTATTAACTACAGTAACCATGCTGTACATTACACCTCCTATTTGATAAATGCAAGTTTGTACCTTTTGATTCTTTGCTGATTCTTTTGTTGTTCCTTTCATACCCCTAAATACTATCTTGTACTATTTTTCAATTATTCAATTTTAGAAATTATTTATTTACTCTTTTGTCTCTTAATCTACCAAACTTCTAGGATAGCTAAATCACTATTTTTAGTTAAATCGATAAATTATATAAATATAGTTTATTTGAAGGACAAACAGCTCATTTTTGTGCAGTTTTTTCATTTACCAAGAGTTTCTCATTTCCTCTTTTTCTATGTCCCTTTATCCTAATATTATATTTAAACTGTTTATTTTATCAAGCATTTTATAGAGTGTTTGTTTTACTGCCTTTCCCTAGAACACTCTGTTTCTCATCTGTCATCTGGACATGTCTTTTTTTAGGAGAGCTTTGAAGTGGTCATCATGGGCTATACTCTTGGGTAGAAACCCTCATTTTCTGGAACTTGTCTTTGTCTTTCTTGGATTACTATTTTGTTTTGCTAGAGCAAAGAGTGTGTGGGAAGTAATATTTCTGAAAATTTGTATATCTGAAAATGTGTTTATTCCAAACATTTGACTGAAAGTTTGGCTACACATAGAATTTTAGTCCAAAATCTATTTCTGTCAGATTTCTGAAAGCTCTAATCCATGACTATCTAGCATCAGTGTTATTGATAAAATGGTTGGTGCCAATCTGATTATTCCTCTGCAGATGACATTTCTATTGCTCTCTGGAAACTATGAGGATTTTGCCGTTATTTATTTGGTTCTAAAATTACACAAATACTTGTTGAAGAATGGGACTTTTTCATGCATTTATTTGGCATTTAGAGAGTGTTTCCAATCTGGAGACTTTGTCCTTTGACTCTCAGAAATTCTCTTGAATTGATTCTTTGGTATTTTACAAATTCTTCTTTTCTATGTCCTCTCATTATGAAATGCTATTCATCAGATCAATATTTATTGCTTGTTATTCAATGAACAATTTCAAAAATGAGATACAAGTGCTTAGTTTGGATTCTCAATCATCTGAGGTCTAATAGAAATCAATTCCTAGCAATTCCCTGAGGGTTGAATCTTCAGACCTCAGAGGCAAGGTCACAATTAGCAGCTGAACTTCTCCCAGAAGTCCTACGGTGACCAACCCCCTTATTTTGTAAGTGTAGACACCTGGATAATTAGGTAAATGTTCCGAGGTTTTACAGCCAGCTAGTGGCAGAGCCTGGATCATTTTCTAGCTAGGTTCCTTGCTCATCATATGTTTTGATAGTCTGCCACAAACTCAGTGGCTTGAAACATATATTCACATATCTTAAGTTCAACCATGATGGGCGTGGTTTCCAAAGGAAATTCTAGGGATTGTTATACAAGCAAAAAATGGAGAAGGGCTACTGGGATGGCAGAAATGAGACATCCTTCCAAGGAATACCTGCCATCAGTCACTGCCGACAACTCTTTCTGCAACTGTTTATGAAGCCAGTTTGTAAATACATGGTGGTTATTTTATCTATTTAATATTTAAATATAACATTGCTTCCTTGGGTATGATTACTGAAGAATTGTTTGAAGTATATAAAGCTTTAAATGCATATAAATATTTTTTTGTAGTAGAACAGGGTCTTAGAATAAACATTGACTAAATCATCATGTTAAAGAAAACTCAAAATGGAGCCCAAAGTCTGAGTATATCCCTGATTCAACCACCCACAGCCGTGGAAGGAAAACTTAAGCAGTTCTGATTTCCCTGAAATGCTGACTCTGACTTCAAACTAAACTTTGTAGCTTCCTAGCTGATCAGTTACAAACAAGTAAACTGATGAGGTGCTACTACCTTAAAAGGAATGTTAAGTGCCTGGTAACCAGTCACAATAGAAAGCAAGGCACTTCCTCATTCTGGCTTTGTAAACTGAGCTTAACTGCTGAGCCAAGCACTTTTAGTTTTGTGACTTTTTAAAAATTTTTTATTGTTATGGTTTTTTTAATTCTTTTATTGTTATGTTAATCCCCATACATTACATCATTAGTTTTCGATGTAGTGTTCCATGATTCATTGTTTGTGCATAATACCCAGTGCTCCATGCAGAACGTGCCCTCTTTAATACCCATCACCAGGCTAACCCATCCTCCCACGCCCCTCCCCTCTAGAACCCTCAGTTTGTTTCTAAGAATCCATCGTCTCTCATGGTTCGTCTCGCCCTCCGATTTCCCCCCTTCATTCTTCCCCTCCTGCTATCTTCTTCTTTTTTTTTTTCTTAACATATATTGCATTATTTGTTTCAGAGGTACAGATCTGTGATTCAACAGTCTTGCACAATTCACAGCGTCACCATAGCACATACCCTCCCCAATGTCTATCACCCAGCCACCCCATCTCTCCCACCCCCTACCACTCCAGCAACCCTCAGTTTGTTTCCTGAGATTAAGAATTCCTCATATCAGTGAGATCATATGATACTTGTCTTTCTCTGACTGACTCGTTTCGCTCAGCATAACACCCTCCAGTTCTATCCATGTCGTTGCAAATGGCAAGATCTCATTCCTTTTGATGGCTGCATAATATTCCATTGTATATATATACCACATCTTCTTTACTCATTCATCTGTCGATGGACATCTTGGCTCTTTCCACAGTTTGGCTATTGTGGACATTGCTGCTATAAACATCCGGGTGCACATACCGCTTCAGATCCCTACATTTGTATCTTTGGGGTAAATACCCAGCAGCAAGCACTTTTAGTTTTGAAATCTCCCTGTTTGCAAATAGCTTCTTTCTTTCTCAGTAAAATATTCATATCAAATAAAACTTTCTGCACTTTATGACAATTTCTACCATACCTACTTGGTACATTACTATGGACAAGTTAATTAAACTCTGCAAGTTTCTTCATTAATAAAATGTGGAAATGATGGTAAGATTTATTGAAATATTCTAAACATTGGATGAAATTATGCATATAAATTAACTAGCACAGTGGCTGGTACATGGAATGTGCCCATAAAAATTTGTTAAATCAATGAATATTGGGCGCCTGGGTGGCTCAGTTGGTTAAGCGACTGCCTTCGGCTCAGGTCATGATCCTGGAGTCCCTGGATCGAGTCCCGCATCGGGCTCCCTGCTCGGCAGGGAGTCTGCTTCTTCCTCTGACCCTCCCGACCCTCCCCCCTCTCATGTGCTCTCTCTCTGAGTCTCTCTCTCTCAAATAAATAAATAAAATCTAAAAAAAAAAAAAATCAATGAATATTAGTTTATGTTGCTTGCCATATGGACATCCCATAAGATTTCCCATGCATATAATTATGTGATAATCAATCCACTAAATGTTAAAGGGACTGGAGAACTTTGTTCACGTTCAAAGTTGCTGACAAGTAGTAGTACCTCAGTTGACTTGCTTACAAGCAAATAAGAAAAAAAGCTGAAAATTATTAGTATAAACTGAGAGAATAGTTAGGATATGTGTCATTTTTGATACTGTAAGTTTAGAACATTTTGCACCAGGCTAGAAGTGGTGACTTCACTGCATAAAAGTGACCTTTTCCTCTGATTGTATATTTACAGGATTGTGGAATGTGAGAAAAGCATTCCGTGAGAATTGAACATCAGTGATAAATATTTAAATGTATGATTTTGGTGCTGCTCAATACAGTCATTCATTCAAATGATTATTTAGTCAACTCAATAACTCATTCATTTATTCTCATATTTATTGAGTTCCAAGTCAGTAATGCTGAGGCTATGAAGAAAAAGTCACTGCCCCGAGGCTAGCCATGTCATGTCCGTGACCTAATTCATCTGGAAAAATAAAGAAGAGTACGGGAAATTCAAACAGAAGTAGGTCAATGTTCCTTGCTGCTGTGTAACTAGATAAGTTCCTCCTCTTCTAAGAACGTAAGTCAAGGATAGAAACCAGCACTGCCCAATAGAAACAAAATACAAACCACATGGGTAATTTCAAATTTTCTAACCACATTTAAAAAAGTAAAAAAAATAGGTAAAATTAATTTTAACAATTTATCTTAAATTCAGATTTTCAAAAATTACCGTTTCAACATGTAATTGATATTAAGATTAATGATGAGAAAAAAAAGATTATTAATGAGATAGTTTACATCCCTCTTTTCATACCAAGTCTTTGAGAGCTAGTGCGTATTTTGCACTTACAATATATCTTAATCTCTACAAGCCATATTTCAAGTGCTCAACAGGCACATGGACTAGCGGTTATCATATTAGCACGTATTATAGATGGGGTTTAGGATGTGGATGTATCTTTCTGGAGGTCACCATTCAACCTGCTACACTCCCCTAGAGCCTCTAGAAGGAATGTAGCTTTGCCAACACCTTGTTAAAATCCAGGGATCAATCACCCAGTGCCGCCCAGTTTGGACTTCCAACACTGTAAGATAATGCATTTGTGTTATGTTAAGTGAGTCTGTGGTAATTTGCTACAACAGCAATAGGAAGCATTGAAGTTCATCTTAAATTTTGTTTCATCTAGCCAGTGGTCTCTTATTGAAATCGTTGAGTACAAAACATTGCATCATGACCAGTAGGAGAGGCTTCCTGAAGAAGGTTCACTAATGTTTGCTTAACCAGGAGAAATACACCAGAAAGGAAGGAAGGAAAGAAGGAAGAAAAGGAAGATGAATCTGTGAAAACTCAGGAAAATTCATCAAAATAGTAACTCAATGTATGTATGTAACTATGTCTCATGAACCAATGCCTGCAAAATAATGAAGAATAATGTGGAACTTGAATCATATGCTGTCAAACTTTTAATCCTATGAAACATTATTAAAGAAAGAACATTTAGGTGGTATTTTCTTGAAAAGTAAGCTAGGCCTCATTTATAATGTTTGATGTCAGTATCAGACGTGCTGCTTAAGTCATTTTTATTGAAAGTAATATAACAAAAGCTCCCAGGGATACACATTTGCTGGGTGCTTTCTGTGACTGTGAGTTTCCAAGTATCAGTAGCTACAGAAAATACGTGAAAGTAATAAAGTTTAAGAATTAACAAAAGGAATCTAGACCAATTAATAAGAACCTAGAGCTTATTATCAACCAAAATCTCTGCTGTGTTTCAGAGTGTGAGGAGTGTTAGAGACACCAGGTAAGAAAGCACTTGGTATTCTATTGTTACTTATGAGAGTCACTAAACAAGAGAGCAGAAGGGACTTCGTCAAATGGGATAAGCCAATGGGACACTTTAAAGGTAAGCCAAATAAACAGAAAAAAAGAGAATCAAGGAACTTTATTGTCAGTACATCTCAAATAACCCACACACAGAGAAGGAAAGGAAGAAAATTGTGGACAGAATTGCCATTGGTTTATAACATATATATTATATGTTTTTGGGGAATAAAGTATCTTAAGGTAGAGTAAAATTAATTTGGAATCTTGAGAATACTCTCTTTAGCATGTAAAATATAAGGTAATAAACATACAGTTTTTCTAATAAACTTCTCCCAAAAGATAAAAAAAGGAATTGATTTTTATATTACAAAGTGTTTAAAGTGTTTACATACTGATATTCAATGGTTATTCCCAAAAATACATTTTATTTTTTAATTATTTTTTATTTTTTTAAGATTTTATTTATTTATTTGACAGAGAGATAGGGAGAGGGAGGGGGAATGGCAGAGGGAGAAGAAGCAGGCTCTCCGCTGAGCCGGAAGCCCAATGCCAGGCTGATGCGGGGCTTGATCCCGCATCACGGATCACAACCAGAGCCGAAGGTAGACACTTAACTGACTGAGCCACCCAGCCGCCCCCCCAAAATACATTTTAAAAGCTTCATAATAGAAAGATTAGAACGTCCAATTCTTTCTTTCCAGACATTGATTACCAAAGATACATAAGCCTGACATATATATCATTGACAACTTTTACAAGCTAAAATATGCACAGAAGAGTGTAAAATAAAGAGAATGTTAGTGCATTTCGTTCTAATGGAAATCAACTATTAGTTGCAGGCTTATAAGAAAATGTTGTAATAGCACATATTTTTTGTTTATTTTGTTTTAAAAACATCAATACTCTTTAGATGTGTTGTTGGGAGATGTCTTCAAATTTGGCAGAGTACAGATGTCTTTTGGTAAGATTAACTCAAGAATATTCTATTTCTCCCACAACTCAGCCTTTTATTGCAAAGACAAGTCTACTCAATTTATTTGCTCAATTGTTAGCATAGACACAAAGAAGGCAGGAATGGAAAATCCCATCTCTCGTTTACTAGAGCAAAAACAAAAAGCTGTGTACTAGTCACCTTTCTTTTCATATCAAGGCAATTATATATTTTTCTCTCTTTTCTTCCAATATTCTTAGAGTTTTACTATTTTTGTCTACTTCTAAAGCCAGAAATTTATTCCAAGGCTTGGTGTTTCCCTATTCAAACTATTTATGCCAACACATACATAGTTTCTTCATTTCTTCTACAAACATCAGTTCCTTTAGTCATTAGGTGATTGAATGAAATGGAGGTAATTATGACTCTTGACCCAGGTTTAGGTGGAGTTATGTAACTTGCCTGAAATAGTAGGCAAAAAATTCGGGATTTGGATCCACATCTGCCTAACTCCAAAGCCATCCATTTTCTATTATATGACAAGTTTATCTCCATCACACTTGCGAATGCCAAAGCCTTGGACATATTCCTAAAAGATTATATAGGAGTTCCCTGTCACCTACCACAGCAGAGGTGGGCAGAGTATGGGAATATTTGAGTTTTTCCTTTAACTAAGATACTTGCCTCATATATTGAGCTATGCTTATTAAAGAACAAACGAAAATGAAACCCCAAACCCTCAGTGTCTTTTTTGGAGGAGAGAGTGGCATTTTAGCTAAATATATACCCTCAGCTTCTTATGATCAATGAAGTTTGGCTAAAAATTTTATGTCTATTGAAGAAGTTTACTTTCATCTCAAATATTTCAAAATTCCCAAGTATAATTTACCCTACGATTGTATTTTATAGTTCTGTTAGTCTTGAATAGTGCCTACTGTTAAATTCAGCACATTATCCATTTCTTCTAGCCAATGGGAACTGAAAATTGTCACAACATTGAGGAAAAAAGTATTTAAACTTGGTAAGAATGGATGACATTTCCATCATTTTGTAACTTTCATTAAGTCAGAGATATGGAAATGCTTGTATATGGTATCATTTCTATTGAAGCCAACTATCTTGGCTTTCATATAAGTTAGGACAATATCCGTGTTTAAGACATTTTCAAAATTATTGTTTATTCATTTCTTTCCTTTCCTTTTTCATTTTTTGATTGTCCATAAATTGTGACACATTGCCTTCTCAATTCTTTTGACTTAAATGATCACTAACTCATGTAGGAAAATTAAAATGGTCCCAAAAAGGAAGCCAGTCTCTTAGGTAAAGCATGCTATTTTGTTTTTGAAATTCCACAAAAATGGGAAAATCAATTACGATTTAACATTTACCCATGGTGGCCTTAAAGGAAGCACATTATCTGCCAAAGACAACTAGAGCTTTCTAGTCTCTATATGAACTTAGTCTCTTACTCTAAATTTGTCTCTGATTTAATATTTTGCCTTTAGCAATATGTTGGAACACATAGAGCAGAAAAGATGATTTTTGTTAAAATAGTTCCATGAAAATGATTAAGCATAATTTGGAAAGGAAAGAAACTATGCTGTTGAAAAGGCTAAGGTTGCTTTTGTATGATTACATAGTCTTAGCAGTGTAAATTGAAAGAACATTAGTCAAAAAATCAATATCCAGCATGCTTAAGCATTTCTTATTAATTCTGGTTAACAGGATTAACCACTTCAATGGAATAAAAACAACCTATGCTTGCATGAAGCCAAGAAAAATGAGACTTGTTCTACTGTTACAGAAGGTCTTTTGAATGCACTGGTGCCTTAAACCTTTTATATAATTGAAAATAATTAGGTCTGCATTAAAAAGTCATTGTCATAATAAAAATTTGGCTGGAAACTAATGAAATAAGCTGTGCATTGTGTAACTACTTAACATATTTTTTTATTTGATTAGCTGACTAATCAAATGAATTACAGAGATAATATAATTGACTTTAAAATTTTACATTAACATATGCCCTGAAGTCTTTCTTAAAAGTCCATTAGGGTATAAACTATATCTATTGGAAGGAAAGATATTAAGTAGGCAACTTACCCTTATAATAGGTGTTGTTTGGCTGGAAAACAAACCTAAAATCTGTGGCCTAAAAATGAACGTGCAATCTACAAATGCAGAAAGGTTACCAGGTGGGAGGCAATTCCAGCTCTAAAGATGACTATTATTATAACCAAGTCACAAGCATATATTTTAGCAAGTAAATGATGGCACACACTAAATGGCAAATTTACACATGAGTTATAGAACACTAGGAAGCTTCTAGCTTTAAATTGTTAAAATATCATGTGATTAAGGTTTAAGATCTTTTGCAGTATACTTACCCAAAAAGTAGTTCTAATTTCTAGTTTGTAGGAATTACAGGGAATAGAGGAAAAAACTAGACAATGAGAGAGTTTAGAAAACTCTTCATTGTAAAACTGCGTAGGATATGGCAGGGGTTTCACCTTTGCTTTTTGGAAAATTTAGACGAGGGTGGCTTTGCAAATCTTGACATTAAAGAATCATTTAAGCTGAAGTGAAGTTTCCTCACAACATATCTTAGCTCAACTTCCTCATTTTACCGGATAAGGACAGTTGAGTTCAAACGCCACCCAAGCTAGTAAGAACCTGTCACCATGAGACCCCAGATCTGAAGTCTAGTGATCTTTGTATGGCCCCATGTTAATTTCTCCAAGGGTGAGGTGGAACCTCACCAAGGAGTATGTTCCCCATCATTACACATGTTGCAGAGAAGGCTAGAGGAGAACTTGCTAATGATGCTACTGATAAAAAAAAAAAAATTAAACAGCAGACTTGAGCCTGGACTAAGCAGATGTCTTCAAGGTCTTCTTTGAAAGTGTGTGGTTTTTATGAGTAATTCACAGCCAATTGAGCAGACTTTAGCCGAGTAATTTAGGAAACCCACCCCCATTTGTACTCTTGCCCTTAAAAGTGTAATTTTTGCACAGGGAGTAATTTTAAGACATGCCTGACCACCACGGACAAGTTCATAAAATGGCAAACTTTTTTCTTTTCTTTTTTTTTAGCTCCCTAGGAATGGATAAAGAAAGGTTAAAGGAAGCATTGCTGTTGTTTATTTTTCATTATCTTCAGATAATATTCACATACAAATGCATTTCCATTATGCTGTCAAATTCAATTATGTAATCACTTCATTTGTACTTATTTTATGAAGAACAAGAAATATAACATTCAAAGTATTTGCGGTCTATAACACAGCAGCTAAAGATCCTACTTACATGAAAGATTTTTTTTTGTAAACTATAAATTGCAAAAGAGATATCAGTAATTATTTCATTCACTTCTACAATGACCTTCATAACTGTTTTGTACTAAAGCTTTCTGGGTAGATCTCGTTTCCAAATGCAGTTAAAACAAAGGCTCAAAGTCAACATATTTCTCAGCAGGCTAATGAGAATTAGTAGGAAAGATGTACCTTATGTAAGGATACAAAAATGGTTTTAACATATTAGGTCCTGAGATTCCTCATGAGATTATTATACCCTTTTAGAGCAAACTGTTGCTAGACATGGCCCTTTAAACCTTGCTGGTAAATCAATAGCTTAACAATTTTATCCTGTCTTTCATTCCACGTGTATTGAAGATCTGTCCTCAAGAAAGGACTTTTAGGTGATTCTTATACCCATAGACTAGAGGACTGTGGTATTGACCTGTTTATTAAAAGGAGGAATATGGTCTAAAAACTTTGAATATAAGCCCTACATTTCATTTTCTGTACCCAACAAAAAGGAACAAAAGACGATAAATGAAACCACAAACCACAACCACAAGGACAAAACCCCCCTTTTTTTGCACATTAGCTCCTTTTTTTATTGTAACTATAATTGTAATACAGTTCTGAAAGGCAAAATGCTAATAAACAATTAAAACATTTTTCTAAAGAAGGCAACTAGGGCAGGAAAAAAAAGCCAAGAACAAGGATATTTTACTAAATAATCAGACTAAAGAGCTTTTCTGCCCTATTTCCCATTACAAACCCAGGACACTAATGTTCCATACTCAGAACAAAGAACAGCATTAGACTATTAGACTCTTAGCCTTTCTAATTGTAGATTCTACTTTGCTACCTATTTAAAATGAAAATACTAGTTTTATTTTCAAATTATTCTGATAATAAACATAATGATAACTTATATTTAGTAAGTATCTCTGATATGCCAAGAACATGTTGCTCATTACCCCACCTAATCCTCACCATTACTTTGTGATGTAGACATTATTATCCTCATGTAACAGATGAGGACACTGAGACGGTGCTTTGGCAAGGTGTCCGAGTTCACACAGCAAAGAAGTGTAAGATTGGGATTCGATTTCAAATCCATCTGACTTCAGAGTTTATGTTCTTTTCTCTAGATTGTAGTCTTATTTCCTTAAGAAACTAGAAGAGATGTAGTGAACAAATGGGTTAGATTCTTATTCTATTTTAACTCTTAAAACAGCATCAATATTGTTTACTTTGAGTTGTAAGTTCTTAGGGTTATATAAATTAATACATTAGATTATATTGGAAATACAACTAGGAAGAGCTTACTAAATAGGTTATATAGAATTTTAAATAAACAAACAAAATCTCCAAATCCTTGCCTCTCGTTTCTATTACAAATATATTTTCCTATTATAGTAATGTTAGTTTAAGTTTACATTGTAGATGTGGTCAGCTCTAATTAGTACTCGAGCCAGGGAAGGCTAGCTAGTATTTGATCAAAAGGACATAATGCAGATGTGGCCACAACAAGGTTTAGCCATATTTATGAAAATTCAGTACCATAAATTTTCTTAATTTGTGTAACAGAGGTTAAAGATTATGTTTCTTTGGTGAAATGAATGGCGTTTAAGATCTGCAGATGGCTGAAACATCACAGAGAAAGGTACATGAATAGGATGTAGGAATGTAGACTGCCCTTCATCTTCTACCCGTGGAGTTAACTACCTGGATCTCACGCCTAAATGGTCTTACATTTAGCCATTGATCAGCAGACTTTTGTTCACATGACTCGGATTAAAGTGGTCACCTAGAATCGTAAACTTTTCATTTCAAGGTTTTGACAGAACACCTGAGGGACGGTTGGAGCAGACAGAAGGACTTGTGTGCTTGCTTCCTACCTTCTGGCTACTAAATATCCCATGTGTGACAGAATTCAGTGAGACTTGCTTTCATTTTAACAAAGCGGAGGAGGGAAAAATATATCTTTTTACCTACCTCTAACTATTAGAAGTCACTAATATTTATCAAAAGGAATCTAATAGTTGTAGGTGAATAACTTGGCTTGGATTAGTTCAAGATAAATATTATTTAACTCCATGCATTTTATGAGCGTCGCCTCTATCATTACCTTGGGACGACTGGAATTCCCTCACCATTATAACTTTCCTTCCACCAAAAGGAAATGCCACAGGTTGGGCAGGGTGCTCTGTGTCATTTCTAAACTAGCTTTTGGACACACTTGGACTTTGCCTGGGTCTCTGCAGAAGCTGAAAGGTGACCAGGCTGCCTATGGACTCTCTTATTTGCATAACTTATAGAACCAAGCCTCACAATGGCACAGCAAACTGTTACTCTCTTAAAACAAGGGCTCGGTCCAGATTTAAATGACAGAATAAATGTCCTCAGGTTCAGGAGCTGCTCTTTCAAAGTATTCAAGATTGGTGACAATAGGTCATAAAAATTGGCAAGTATGTTCTCTCAACAATCTTTTGAAAATGGCTTTCCAAGAGAGGGGGTGGTCATTCAATCCAGAAAAATACCCTCCCCATTTTCTGTGTCGTGGTGAAGAGAAGAAGAATAGCAGTGTGACCCCCTGTGATTGGAAATAGAGCTAGCCTGTTAGAGAGGACAGGTATTAGGATGAGGATCGTGAGCTTCACGGAAATGAATAACCTGAGCTGTTTTACCATCACAAGATTTAAAGCAGATTAAACCTAACATTACAGGAAATAATATTCAGTAAATGTACACTTAAAACACACTTTTTTACAGATGGGATTCTTACCTAGGATTTCTTTTTTTTTTTTTTTATGTTATGTTAATCACCATACATTACATCATTAGTTTTTGATGTAGTGTTCCAGGATTCATTGTTTGCCTATAACACCCAGTGCTCCTTACCTAGGATTTCTAACCTGGGTAACATTCCACAAAGGAAATAATCTAGGACACATTTTTAAAGTAATAGAAATGTTCCTTATTTTCTTTTTCAAGTCTCTAAATTCAAATGACTTCTCTCCTAAAGGCAGATACTTTCTGAGTTGTATAATAGTCAGGAGAGGTTCATCCGTTCTTAGGTGTTAGTGAGTTAAGTAGCTTATGGTAATGAATCCCCATTCATGGGCAGAGAGAAGGTTTGTAAAATGTTGTTTAAATGAAAAATGTCTATAACTTTTTAGTTTCCTACTCATACATACTGTCTGAGAAGGACTACCTGTTTCCACAGCTGGTCATGGCTTTATGACTTCTCTTGTGGAAGGAAGTTTAAGAGGAGTCTGAAGAGTGGTTGGGAGAAAAACAGGTTCTATACTCAGATTTGGGACAAATCTCATAGTTTCCTCTCACTAGTATAATAATAATATCTACTTCATAAAATTATTTTGAGGATTAAATGAGATAATCACCTGAAATAATTTAACACACTACCTGGCACATAGTAAGTGATCCATACACGTTTACAACAAACAGATATTCGGGTTTCCTATTCCAAATCAGGGGAATAAAAGGTACAGCATAGGGAATATAGTCAATGACATTGTAATAGTGCTGTCTGGTGACAGATGGGAGCTCCACTTGGGGTGAGCACAGCATAACATAAAGAGATGTTGAATCAGTATGTTGTACACCTGAAACTAATGTAACATTGTGTCACATCTATACTAAAATGAAGGAAGTTTAATAAGAAAAAAGATTTTCTATTCGAATTCCTTTCAAATACAAGTATCTCCTAATTTTTCTATCTCATAAACTTGGTTTTTCACAAATTTTATTTTCTTGTGAGTACAGCTACACCATATTATCATCATTAACCCTTCCTGGTGCTCTGGTTGCCAAAAGTCAATGAGGCAGGCATAGTGCCCCGGCCACTGGGGATAGAGTAAGAGGTGCTGGGTTGAATTCTAGCCACGTGACTGACAATAGTCTACTTAATTTTTCTGAGCCTACTTTCCTTACCTTCCCGTGTTGTTGTGAAAATTAAATGAGGTATATGAGGTAAATGAAGTATAACAAAGTGCCCATCACTGAGCCAGTCCATAACAGATGCTTGACAGCTAAAGTATTTATTTCTGTGGAGTAAGATGTGTGATGTGGATTTGTCCTTATCCCTATGTAGCTCGTGGATCTGCACACCCTGGGTGTCCACTTAATAATTAAATATTTCCAGACTTCATAAGTAAAATGTATTTCTATGTTTGTTTCAACTTTATTTGACTGTGTGACAAACAGTTGAGTATACGGGGGTGCCTAGGTGGATCAGTTGGTTAAGCGTCTGACTCGACTCTTTGATTTTGGCTCAGGTCATGATCTCAGGGTCCTGGGATCCAGCCCCATGTGAGCCTCCATGCTTAGCATGGAGTCTGCTTGGATTCTCTCTCTCCCTCTGCCCTTCCCCAAACTCGTGCTCTCTATCTTTCCCTAAAAGCAATAAATAAAATCTTTAAAAAACAGGTGAGTATGCAAATTTATTTCATTGTTTTCTCACAGGAGTACCTGAAATGCTATTCTACACCTTACAACTTCCCTGATGCTATTTTCTTTGTTAATGATGTCCAAACAAATGCAACATTAAAAACAAATTGCAGGGAAACACAGTGAGAAATGAAGTTTACCAGGTGGAAGATCAGGAGGAATTAAGTGCCAAAGCTCTAGCCCACATGTCTGTGAAATTGATTTGACTTAATAAGTTTAATGCAAATAGAGTTGTATTGTTTGGAATGTGTGTCGACACACACTCATACACATACAAACATACACATCTTCAACTGTGTGAGCACATCTTGCTTTTGTCCATTTAGAATTCTCATGAATAAATAAATATAAATAGGTTGTTTTCATTTTTAAAGATCAGCTTTTTAAATTTAAAAACCGAGCATATACAAGCATAAGAACAGATAGACTTTAAGAAACATGGTAAACTGGGCCATGCCCAAAGACAGCTTATGATTGCCATGTTTTTCTCCATAAAAGAAATACTGTATCTCTCATCTCATCCTCTTGATTAAACCTGTTTGTTTTTTACCCTTCTGTAAATCATTTTGTTGTAACCACCACTAGATTTAAAGCATGGAGCTGCTAGTAATCACACCAATTTTTCACTTCAAGGCTTTTTTAGGTGATTTGGTATAAAATGTTTTAGTCTGTTCTCCTAGCTAACCCTGGGTATCTGCCAGGATTTAATTTCAGTATCCTCCAGGAAGCTTCCCGTTATCCCTTCTTCCTATTAGGCGCCAGTGAAATGCCCTTCCTCTGTTCTCTTAAATCACTGCACATGATATTAAAATTGTAGCTTTCTTTCTTTCTTATCTATTGCATTGTGAAAATCCTGTTTACTCTTGAATCCGATCCCCTACTACAGTGCTCAGCACAGAGGACATGCTCAACAGGTATTTGTTGAACTGAACTGAATCTAGTCATGGGCCTGTTTATGTATCTAAGTTAATTCCAAAGTGATCTCCAAGTTTCTACCAGTCCAGGAAGAATACTTCTTCATGTACAACTTCCTGAAGGAATCATTGATATGTACTATTATGAAAGCAAATTCTGTTGGTGTTGCAGTGGTTGGTTTTCTAGCGTCTCACTCTGATCTCAGGGGAGATACTACATCCAACTCATGAAAGTTGTAACATGCAACTGGCAATGGGTTGTATTCAAGGATGTGACTTCTCTACACATGTGACCAGTTCCATTCTGTGTTTTTGGTTTTCTGCTTTGCAAAGTAAAAATAATGATTATTCCGTCTTACCTCACAGAAAAGACTAGGACACTTGCCCTGCCCAATCAGACAAATCAAATGATTTTTAAATTGATTACGGTTTATTCTCTCTGAGAGGATTCTTCTACTTACCTGAGGGTCCCAATTACCAATATAGTAAATCTACAAAATAAAAGTAGAAACAACAGACGATTTTAAGAACAGTGATTTCATAACAATATAAAAGGGTAGTTAAGAGGAAAGAGAAGAATGCTAGCAAAGGTGAAAATACAACTAGTTAATAGAAGTCCAATTTAGAGCAGGATTTTGTTCATTTAGGATAGGAAACATCTTAAGGACATTTCTGATTATCTTACAGAGCTAGAATAAAAGGATGCATCTTTATTCTTTTATTAGGAAACTGAAAAATCAGAAAATAATTTTACTTGCTTAAATTGATATAGATCTCATGTATCAAAAATAGCGTGCAAAAAAGAATTCATGACACACCTAATAATATCATCCATAAATGATGCCCAAGGTTCAAGGGCTCCAGATCTTCTAAAATATTGTACTGTTTCAAGGAAATGCATCATTTCTTTCTGTGTGTTTTTGGATAGGCAGTATTGACCTCATTGAAAAATGGAGAAAACTAAGCACAAGAAATAGTAACTTTCTGGCATAGGAACACTAGTAAGACAATAGGGGAATTAGCCTATATCCCACTTTTATTAGTTTTATCTCCGGAATTTATTTCTCTCATATATTTTTTCCACATGTTTATTTTTGAATTATACTCAGAACAAAGAACCGAGCAAAAATGTATTCCATTTGTGGTGGACCATTATCTTTTTCACATAAAATAATACCTGCATTAGTTTCAGTGGATAGCTGTCTATCCAACAGAAAACAAGCCAAAAAACAAAACCTAGGAAAAATATTCTACAAACCCCCATATGGAATATAACATTACAGAGAGTTGCAGTACAATAAGCAGTGCTCAGCATAAAAATGGTGCAGTAGGGCTAAAAACAAGACAATGGGCCCAAATTGGAGTCACTTATGCTAAGCCCCATGTCACCAGATCAAGACTCAACTGAACTGCAGTTTCAGCTCTCTTGGAAATGGCATCATAAGGCAGTCAATCAGGAATCACACGATAAGCATACGTTAGGTAACCTGCTTGACAGACCCCTACCATGCTCTTAAAGGAAAGTAACCTTGCAATACCCAGCCATGTTCTTGTCTAGTATAACTTCCTTGTTCCATCCCCTTTTCCTTATAAAAGTCTTTCCTTTTGTACAGTTCCTTGAGCTCCTTTCTCTCTGCTGGATTGGAGGCTGCCTGATGTGTGAGTAGTTGAATAAAGCCAATATGCTCTTCAATATCGACTCAGTTGAATTTTGTCATTTAACAGTTGTTTGTTTATTGTCTTTATCCCTCAAAAGAAGAAATATATTTTATTCCACACCTTAGCACTAACACAACCTTTTCTCATCGAAGGTCCATTCATAACTCATTAAACTCAGTAATTCAATACCTATAATGTATTAAAATTTACGTCAAAGTCCACCTCAAAGCTGAGCCTTCCAAGTAGTTAAAATTGTATTGTGTCAGAAAGTAATTCCTCTTTGCTCATCTCCCTGCCTCTGGATTTAATGGAGCTGGACTCGCCATGGAGCCACAGCAGGTGCCTTTTAGCTTCCTTGATGATTTACTCTATTGTCTTCAAATGTTTTCCTAGCCAGCATCTGTGAGCAAAATCAATTACGCATTCCAGGCAGGTTTCTTTTTTCTCTTCTTGAAAATTCATTATGCATCTTAATATATTAAAAAAGTTGTTTTTTTTGTTTTTTGGTTTTTTTCCTGCTAGTCTATTATTGGTTTCTGGCTCCAAGGCATTAAGAGTTGGATAATATGTTCACTCACTTATGTTTGTCTAAGTGCTCCCCACACCCCCTTGTCCAGAACACTTTTAGCATTTGGTCTAAGCTGATCTAAAGATTTTAAACTATTATATATGTAGCATCTGTGAAATTTGAATTAATTTATACAGAAAAGCTTTTTACAATCCTCTCAGTTATAAATGTTGAATGCTTACGTTCTCTAAATGGAGAAAAATCTGTGCTAGAAAAGATATTCGTGTAGAAACAATGTAAAGGCAGAAAAAACAAATACATGCTTGTTCATCTTAAACACACAGAATTAAAAAGTAATCTTTACTATCACCCTTCAGGTATAGAACAAAATCATTTAATATCCCTGTAGTTTTCTTCCTCAAATATTCTAAGAACTAATATTTTCAAGAAATGCCTCAAAATACAAATATTTCTCATGAGTTTATTTGTACATTAGGAAATTTTAAATCATATTTAAACTATTGGTATTCTTGCAGGTATTTAGATCTTATCTCTTACTCCAACCGTTCCCTAAAACACTAAATTTGGAAAACATATTTACTAAAAAGATGTACTAAAGAGAGAAATAATTCAAGTAAAATTCTCTACACAGTCTTCTTAGGTATTCAGACATTTTTAAAAAAAGATGAGTGATAAAGGTTGTACTAGAAAAATCACTTAATCTATCATTTGTCTCCATATTACAGTTTTAAACAAATAAATCCTACAAAAGTTATTTTTTAAGAGAGAGTTTAGGGAATTTATCTATAGTATTTCTTTTTTTTGTTTCATGTTCTGAGCAAATTAGAGGCAGACAAAGAGCAAAGCGGTCAAAGATCAAGATATAAACAATTAATTTTCTTTGAATTTTTAGATACCCTTTGACTTTCAGAAGAGCTGTAAAGATAGTATGGAGCGTTCCCATGTGACTTTCTTCTAGCCCCTCCTAATGTCAACATCACACATAAACATTGGTTCAGGGCTATCAACTAAACCGCAGACTTTATTTAGATTTCCCAGACCTCCACTAATGTTCTCTTCCTGTTCCAGGATCTACATTTCATTCAGTTGTCATGTCTTCTTTATCTCCTCCAATCTGTCACAGTTCGTCAGGATTTTTTGTAACGCATGACCTTGGCAATTTTGGAAAAGTACTCGTCAGGCATTTGTGATTGTCCCTGAATTTGGATCTGCCTTATAGTTTTTAATTATTAGACAGATGTTATGGATTTTGGGAATACCAGAGAGATCACATGCTCATCATATTGCATTAGAACAGAGAACACATGATATCAACACATTTTATTACTAGTGACCATTGGAGTCATTAATAATGCTGATTTTTCTACTTATATTCCTTCTCTATTCATTAATTGGAATTCTAAGGGGTAAGTTGTCTCTTTCCTCCCATTTATTTATTCATGCATTTATTTTTATCACAAATTCTTATCTTATTCCTCGGTTAATAATCCAAAGCTATCATTTTTTATTGTGTGCCTCTGATTGTTCCAACTGAGGCCATTGGAGGTTCTTTCAATTTGGCCCTTGTGTTCCTTTGAAATGTTCCATTTGTGTGTTGTTTTGATTTTGTTTTTTTGTTTGTTTGCTTATTCTATCTTTACTTTCTGGTACCTCAAGATGATCCAGATTCATCTTGTATTTTCTCCAACCCCACCCTGGAATAAACCACTTATCTACGTAATCTTGTTTCCTTATGTTGGAAAATGGAATTTAGAAATCAACGTGCGGATGCTAGGGGTGTTCATTGCTTATGGTGTGTGACTGCGTCTAGGCACTCTTAGTGCACAGAGCTGGGGAATAGATGATGCAGACCTTTCCATGTAATCTCCACCTGTGTGTGTATGTTACACATACATAAATATATGTACATATGAACATAAATTTATACCAGTATATCTGATTTCAGTCTACCCTAGTGTTTACTCTATCTTTCCTCTTTCTTTATTATAACTTCTTTCTCAGACAGGGAGAAACTTAGCTCTAACTACAAAATACCTATTTGTTTAACCATTGTATAGCTGTAATTTCAAAATTACCAATTTGTACTTGTATGAGAAACAAATTATGAACTAGAGCACCGTGTCCACTGCTTTTCGAAAGTCCACCTAATGCAACTTTGCTTTTACATTAGTACTGTTTTCCGTGACCAAAAGAAGAGGATTTTTGCTTTTATAAAAATAGGCAAAAGCTAAAGTAGCTTTCAGTGTCTGCGTTGCGATGAGCCCTTATAAAGGCAGCTTACATTCTAAGCAGTGAGGGGGACCCAGCCAAGCTCCTTGCCCGGGAACTGCACTTACCAGTAACTCAGCATCCAGCTCCCATAGCTTTGAACTGCATCTGTGAGCACTGGAATGTTATCTCCATTTATTTTGTGCCTCTGTTAGTGAGATGTGTCCTCAGGTGTGTATGCATTATGCATTGCGATCGGATATATACCCAGGATCAGTGGCATGCATAGTGTATTTGACACCAGGGCAAATCATTTTTTAATGCACCTTCACCCATATAACAAAATAAATTTTAGTAATAATCAGGTAAAAAACAGTAACAATCATTTTCCTAATTTGCTCTCTAGCTTTAAAACTAGTAATTAATGTAAAAAACAATGTGTTTCATTTTTAAAGATTTTTCTTAAATTCAGTAAAATATTACATATATGATCAAAAATTTGCATTTTCAAAAAGTTAATAGTAGCCCTCCCAGTTCGCATTATGATAATGTTTTAAATTTTAAAGAACTTTATTCAGGTGGTTCTGTAGAGTGACAATTGGGATGACTCGAATTTTGATTTTGTCTCTTACAATCGCTGTGCGATCATTGTTTTGAATCTAATGCTTTTGTGTAGGAACATACAGTGTAACAGGAGTTGGAGACATGAATTTTAACAATTCTGAACTGTAAGGAACTTACACATAAGACGAACACATGTAACTGAGTCCACTTTTGTCAGAGACCAGTGATATAACTGGGAGTTCTCTGAATTCATGTTTATGTAACACACAAAGTTTATTAAAGGATATGTCATAAAATAGCTAATTTGATGCTGACCTATATTATTAAAATTAACAATATGATCAATATTGACTATGATCAATTGTTTAGAACTTAAACCTAGACAAGAAAGTTTTGGGGAAAGACTATTTGCTCATTGACATTGTTTAGAATTTCTGGGGGCAGAGTTACAATAAAAATCTGACCATCTTTTCATTTTTTTGTTTTTTTTTGTTGTTTTTGTTGTAAGATTCTCTATAGACAGGGCATCCTCTAATTTCCTTCCACCAGGGCAGAATGCTCCCACCTCCCCATCTGTGGTATGTCACTGCCTAAAAGTAGAATGGCTGGTCATGGGGTACGTGTAGTGTTCAGATTAGTAGATACGGCCCATATCTGTCAGTACAGTAATTTAGATTTCTACTACCAGTATATGAGACTTCCAGCTGTTATTTTGTTACCAATATTTGACCTGTCAGGTTTTTAACGTTAACCATTCTACCTGTATATGGATTCTCAATGTGGTTTTAATTTGCATTTGCTGAATAACTAAGGAGGATAAGTACTCTACATACTTTTGGATATCTTCTTTTGTATCCCTAACTGGATTACCTGACATATTTTCTTTTAATGGTTTACATATCGTGGGAACAAGTATTTTGCTCATTATAAATATTTTAAATACCTTCTCCCATTCTGCATTATTCTTCTAATGCTCTTAATGATGTCATTTGTTGAATAGAAGTTCATTTTAAAATAAATGCCACTTATTAACATTTTGTTCTGTGGTTAGTGCTTTTATGTTCTCCTTAGGACAGAAGTTCTTCATTTTAACAAAGACAAATTTATCAATGTTTTCTTCGATGGTTAGGGCTATTGTGTCCTGTTTGAGAAATCTTTAGCTACTGCTAGTCATAAAGATGATCTTCATTATTTTATAGATGCTTTAATTCTTTTTTTTTAAGATTTATTTATTTATTTTAGAGAGAGAGTACGTGTGAGCAGGGCGAAGGGCAGAGGAAGAAGGAGGAAGAGAATCTCAAGCAGACACGCTGCCAAGCCCAGAGCCCATCTCCGTGCTCCATCTCACAACCCTGAGATCACGACCTGGGCCGAAATCAAGAGTCTGATGCTTGCTTAACCAACTGAGCCAGCCAGGTGCCCCTAGATGCTTTAATCCTTTACCTATCACATTAAGGTTTAAAAAATCTTCCTGGAATTGATTTTTTTTTTTTTTTTAATGTAGGGTAAGTGCCTTCCCTAGTGCTCTGCACCCACCACATTTGCGGGCAGTCAGGTAACTGAGTAGATGAAATGTAGTCCATATGATTGTTCTTTTCATCTAAACTTGCACTAGTACTGAATTACCTTTCTTGTACATTAAATTTTTGTATTTCACTGTGTGTGTACTACATATTTGTTCAATTTATGAAAGTTTGCCTTAATTTTTTAGTACTCTTTGCGATTCCATGTGAAGTTTAGAATCAACTTGCCAATTTTCACCAAAATACCTGCTGGGACTTTCCTTGGGATTGCTTTGAACCTATAGCATTGGTCTTGTGTGTTTTTGTTATATTGATTCTACTGCATTTGATATGCAATTGAAAAGTATGTATTTTGATAAATTGTATTTCCTAATTTTTCATCTACTAGTATATGGAAATATAATTGCTTTCTCTTCACTTATGTTGAATGACTAGCTTAATTCATTTCTTAATTCTCATGTCTTATTTCTAATTTTAAAAAATCCACATGAATATCACATAATCGTATGTTTCATTTCATTTTTTAGAATTCATTTATATAAATATAAAATAAAAAAATATATATATATTCTTTTCTTTTCTTATTGTGCTGGTTCGGATCTCCAATATAATTCCGAAGTGTACAGAGAGAAGAACATCTTTTCCAGGTGCCTGTTACAAATATTTCACCATTCAGTATGCTGTAAGTTTTCAAGGTATCTCTTTATCAGGTAAGAAGTTTCTTTCTACTTCTAGTTTGTTGAATTTTACTCTACTTTTTTGACATCTATTAAGAAACCATATGATTTTACTCTTTTCTTCTTTAAATGTGGTAAATTATATTGACTGAGACCTGAATACTATACCAATCTTACATTCCTGAAATAAACTCAGCTTCTTTGTGATACATTTTTTCCAAATATCTTAATTGATTCAGCTGTTGATACTCTGTGCAGATATTTGTATTTATGATAATAAGGATAATTGGCCAGAGATTGTCTTTTCTTGTAATATTTTTGTCAAGTATCCTGATCACAATTATGCTGGCCTCAAAGAACATGTTTGAAAGTGTTCTATTTTTTATATTCTTCAGAAGAGTTTTTGTAAGATTGGTGGTTTTTCTTCCTTTCATTTTAAAACAGTTTATTGAGTATAAATTTTATACAATATATGGCACTTAAAGTGTATAATTTGATGGGTTTTTACCTATTATCTATCTATCTATCTATCATCTATCTATCATCATCTATCTATACTTATTTATCATCTATCCATCTATCATTGATCTGTTATCTCTATTTACCTATCTATATCATGAAGCCATTGGCACAAGCAAGGTAATTTACCACCCCCAAAAGTTTTTCGGTGCCCTTCTATAATCCATTTCTCATTTCCAAGCTTTGTCTTCAGGCACACACCTGATTTATTCATATCACTACAGGTTAGTTTGTATTTTCTAGAATTTATATAAATATAATCGTATAGTATGTAGTCTAATTTTGTTTGCTTCTTACACTCAACATAATTACTTTGAGATTTATCTACATCCTTGTCAACACTTGGTATAGTAAGTTTTTTAAACTTTGGCCATTCTAGTGGGTATGTGGTAGTATCTCTTTGTGGTTTTAATTTGCATTTTATTTTTTAAAATTTTTAATTAATTAAAAAATTGGCATACAATCTAAAAAACGGACACACAGTAAAAGTCACTCTTCATTTTATACAGATCATGGATTTTGACAAATGCATAGAGTACTCTATATACCACCAAAATCAAGATACAGTGTAGTTCAATTACATCTAAAAATTTCAACATGTTCTCCCTTTGCAGTCAAACCTTCTTCTCAAATACAATTCTTGGCAACCACTGACCTTTTTTCTGTTCCTACAGTTTTTATTTTCCAAAATGCCATGTAAATGAAAGCATAGAGAATGTGATCTTTTGGGTCTGACTTTTTTTACTTAGCAAAATGAATGGGAGATTCGTCAATATTGTTGTGTAAAGAAATAGTCCATGCTTTTGTGTTGCTGAAGAGTGTTACAATGTATGGATGTGCCACAGTTTCTTTACCCATTCAGGGATTGAAGGATATTTGACTTGTTTCCAGGTTTCGGCAATTATAAAGTTTCCACAAATATTTGTGTACAGGTTTCTTTTTTTTTTTTTTTTAAGATTTTATTTATTTGACAGAGAGAGACCCAGCAAGAGAGGGAACACAAGCAGGGGGAGTGGGAGAGGGAGAAGCAGGCTTCCCGCTGAGCAGGGAGCCAGATGTGGGACTCGATCCCAGGACCCTGGGATCATGACCTGAGCTGAAGGCAGATGCTTAACGACTGAGCCACCCAGGCGCCCCTTGTGTATAGGTTTCTATATGAATAAACATTTTCATTTCTCTTGGGTAAATACCTGAGAGTAAGGTGATGGGGTTATGCACTAACCATATGTTAACTGCATAGGAAACCATGAAACTCTTTTCCAAAGTGTCTGTATCACTATGCATTCCCACCAGCGGCAATGTATGAGAGTTCTAGTTGCTCCACATACTCAAGTGGTATCTCATTGTGGTTTTGATTTGCAATTCCGTAGTGATTAATAATGTTGAACATCCTTTCATGTGTTTATTTGCCAGCCATATATTTCCCTTGGCAATGTGTCTATTCAAATCTTTTGCTCATGATTTTTTAAATTGAGTAGTTTGTTAGCCTACTGTTGAGCATTGAGAGTTACTTACAGTGTTAGTTGCAAATCCTTTGTTAGACATATGATTTGCACATATTTTCCTCTAATCTGTGGCTAGGCTTTCTTTCTCTTCACAATGTTAAAGGCAGAACAAGTTTCTAATTTCAATAAAGTTAAATTAATTAATTCCTTTACTTTTATGATTTGTGCTTTTGCTATTGTATCTAAGAACTGTTTGCCTAACCCAAACTCAAAAATATTTTCCTCTATGGTTTTGTCTAGAAGTTTAATAGTTTTACATTTACATTTTGATTTATTGTTGTACAAGGTCTGAGGTATTCATGAAGGCTTACTTTTTGCATGTGAACATCCAATTGTTCCAGTGCCATTTGTTGAAAAAACTATCCTTGTATTAATTGACTTACCTTTGTGCCTTTGTAAATGGTATTGTTTATTACACTTAAATTGATTATTGTTAGAAATAGAGAAATGCAATTAATTTTTGTATATTGATCTTGTGTTCCGCAACCTTGTTAAATTCATTAATTACCTCTTTGCAATTACTTTGTATTGCTTTGTAATTACTTTATATTAACTTTTCTTTTTTTTCTTGTTGCCTGGTTTTGATGTCAGGGTAAGACTGGCCTCATGGAATGAGGAAATATTGCCTCTTATCAATTTTCTAAAAAAAAATGTCATATCTGTAGGTAGGCAAATAGCAAATACCAGAAAAAAAGAAGCAACGTAATGGCTAAACTCTGCATATCCAGTTGTGTTCACACTCACCAAATAAAAAGCTGCTTACTGAATGGCAATTTGCGTAAAGTATTATGAGCAACCACAGATATTATCCCAGAGGATGCTCCTCATCTAAAAACATGAAACAGAGGTGAAAGGATGTTTAGCCCTCTATTTTATTTCTCTTGAAAAAAGAAAATCAGTGCAAGTTCATATTTTTCTTTAGGAATAAGTCAGGGGCTTCTGAAATAAAACCATATTCTAGAGGCAATGCATGTTTCAGAGAATCCTTGCATTTGGGTGAATTCACTCCTTGTTCATGAAGCAGACAAGGGGCGCGCATAGAGAGAGTTATGCTATCTTCAGTTTACATATGGCCAAATGAAAAATAACAATGAACTGATTCACTCAGGGTTAATGGCAAATCCAGAAACCATTAAACCTCTTACCTCTCAATGTAGTATTATAGTTGTTTTCTTAGTTACATTTATTTCAGTGAAATGACTTTTCGTTTTTATCTTACTAGTGACTTTAGAGTCTAACTCCAAATAAAATGCAATTTTACAGTAAAGTAATTCTTATCAAAAGCAGGCTGCTTCTCCTATAACTCCCCCACTACCAACCCTCCAGCAAGTCCTGCCATTCTCATTCCCCGAATGTTCCACGGGTCTCTCTGCTTCTCTTCGTTTCTCCTGTCTCCACCCCAGCCTAGCACCATCTCTCACTGCCTGCAACTTCCTTCCAGCTGCCTCACCACTTTGTTTTGATTCCTCATAATCCAGCCTCTGCATGGCACCTGGAGTGATCCTTTAAAAATATAAACTAGGTCACTTTCGTTCCCCTGCTTGGAACCTTGTAATTTCTTCTTCTTCTTTTTTTTTTTTTAAGATTTTATTTATTTGACAGAGAGAGAAAGAGACAATGAGAGAGGGAACACAAGCAGGGGGAGTGGGAGAGGGAGAAGCAGGCTTCCCACTGAGCAGGGAGCCTGATGCGGGACTTGATCCCAGGACCCAGGATCATGACCTGAGCCGAAAAGCAGATGCCTAACGACTGAGCCACTCAGGCACCCCACCTTGTAATTGCTTCTAATTGCACATAACATAAAGGTTGAATTCCCTTTCCTGGTCTAAAAGCCTTTCGCTAAGTCTAACCTCATCTCTCCCCCAGCCCTATACTCTGTGGTTCACGCACTGGCCCCAGGCAGACTCTCTCTGCTTGTAGGTCCCTCCCTCTCCTGGGTGATCCTCCTCCTTTATGGCTTAATCTGTGATGCCTTCTCAGAGACCATCCCTGACCACCCTTCCTAAAGCAAGGATACCTCTCACCTATACCACGATTCTCTGCCCAAACTCCTAGATCATTTACTTCCTATCAAACATGGTAATTAATAATTGCTATTTATTTTTTAGTTGGTTTCCCCTTTGTCTGCTTCCATCACTAGACCGGACAGTGAGGTCTGTGAATGGAAGAGCCATGCCCCTTGCCTGCCACTAAACATGCTGCCCCAAGTGCCTGCCAGCCACACAGACACTGGAAAGTATCTGCTAAATGAGTCAACGAAGAAATGTACAAATGGATGAACTATACAGGGCACGGTAAAGAAAAACTAGAATAGTGGAGACTGATTCCATTTAGAGTGATGTGGGAAGATTGTTTTGGAAGAAGAAGCGTGTGAGTTAAACTTGGAGCAATAGATTGGGGAAAGGAAATAGCTCAGAGAAAACCTGGGAGAGACAGAGAGAGTGTGTGTGTATGTGTGTAAGGGACACGTATGGTGTATGCAGGCTCCTAGTGTGGTTATGTATGGAGGACAGAGGTGCAGGAGATAGAAAGTAAGCCTTGGTAGATAAGGTGAGGCCAAATCGTGGATGTCATTGAATCCCAAACTTCATTTAGCTTGGACAAAGCTAGAGTTCTGGGGACAACAAAGGCTGTGTATGAAAGAAGTAGCTGTGGCCAGAAGAAAGGGAAGTAACAGATAGGAGGTGATGCAGTGGTGAAATGTATAGACCTAGTGACAAATGGAATGTTGATCTATTGACGGAGATGGACGAGTTAAAGCTGATTGGAGCTTGTAAACCTGTGTGACTGGGGGACAGACACATGAATGGACAGGAAAGCTGGGACGGCTGTGTGTGAACTGGGAGGAGGGCAATGAAAGTATGAACACCCTCAAACAGATATATTCAAAAATGGCCAGATGATACTGGAAAAGGTGGCGCCAGAGTCCAGCTGAAAAATCAAAGGTAAATAAGTTAATCAGCAAACAACTCTTGGAAAGAAATGTATTGAGTATGTCCTATAGACTGAGGGTATCACCAGTCAGGGTTTAGTGCGGGAAGAGAATCCAGTCCAGTTATTTCTCTCAGAGGAAAATTGAATATGTGTAATACGAGGAATTTGATGTTTCTTTAATCATGGGAATGACTGGAGGAACTTCACGTCTGAAGTGGACCCTCGTCAATCTTCTGGCTTCAAGCACCTCTGGTCCGGCTGTCAGGAATTACTATTGCCACCCACAGGCCTGGAAAATGCTCTGCTGTGACCACTGTGGAGATCACAGCCACACCTACTAGCAAGCTGGGGAACTGGCAGTAGATATGGGAGTCCAACAGCTGCTCCTGCAAAACGCCTGTCTGCCCACACCGGTGCAGAAGCGGTAAGTCACCGCCTCCCTCCTGGCTGTCTTCCTTCTGCTTTCCAAATATGGTGCCAGAGGTCTCATGGGCAGAACCCATATATCCTGAACTGTCATGGTAAGTGTCCTGAGAACATGGAGTTTTAGTCAGCCAGCCCTTTAGTTGCAGATGATTGGGCTTCGGGGGACTAAACTAGGGAGGGAATGGGTGCTGGGCACAGGGCAAAGGGCTAGACCTACACTTTCGCACCTCCTTTTCACCAAGAAATACTAAGTAAGTCCTACTACACCCCTCTTTTACAGATCAGAATGTGAAGCCATAGAGGAACTTGACATACGTCTGCATCTAATTGGGGAAGCCAAGATCTGCATCCAGACACTGTGACTTAAAAGCCCACATTCTTTAGCCTGTGCTGGGGTTTTCTCCTTAGAAATAACAGTTAAAGACCTCGAAGGAGAGCATATCAAATGAGCAAAGATGAATATTGAGTCTAGACTTTTGGACTGGACTTCCTAAATGGAAGGAGCAGGCAAGGGAAGCAGAAGGAGTAATTGAGACTAAAGAATGTTCAGAACTGAATGACAGTGTTAAGAGACCGCACTCAAGGTCGGAGGAGGTGAACCAGCATGAAGGAGGTGGTGGCTTATGGTCAATTGGTTTAAAAACTGAGAAGCCACCATACTAAGTGAAAAACAGATCATTATCACCCTTGCTGTCACTAAATTCTGAAACTACAGACAAAGTCATATGGATTAGGGCTCTAGAGACTAAGTCATATGGATTAGGGCTCTAGAGACTAAGTCATATGGATTAGGGCTCTAGAGACTAAATCATATGGATTAGGGCTCTAGAGACTAAGTCATATGGATTAGGGCTCTAGAGACTAAGTCATATGGATTAGGAAGTGGAAGGGAGCTCTTGACACTTGAGCACCACATTCCTGGCATTCTACCCCAATCCGCTTTCACGATCGTCTCCCTTTTCACTTAATATTTATTCAGAAAACTGGTTCTTAAGTCACCTTTATTCATCAGGACCACTGAGAGAACAGAGAACTCAGTGTTTGTTGCCATAGCGACCCACAGAATCATGCCATGTGGCTACTTTTGCTTAGAATGGGTGCATGGCATGATATGCTTCAACTACATCCACCCATCCTCCTGATTCTACCTTCTGGAGATACCAAAATACGGCCCTGGAGCACATTTTCTGAGTCTTTCGTTGTGTTGTGACTTTGAGTGGGAATGTCACTTACAACAGTCAAGGTACCTTTGCGTGGAACTTTAAGGCAGCAGAGCACTCCTGCTTCACTGAGGCTGTCTTCTGGTTTGACGGCAGGCAGCATTTTGCCCTAATTCATTATGCATTGTCCCACCATGGGGCTACCTACAGATTGTTCCTGCTCAGATGTAGAACAACATGTTAGTACAAACATATATTAATGATGATGACATTACAGAAGAGGAATGTTTCTTGCTGCAGGATCAACAATGTTATTGAAATGCTCCAGATGGCAAAACTCCATCCTTTCTTTACATGCAAGCAGGGGCCTCATTTGGTTAATTTTTTGGCAACAAGATATAATTACAACTTTGGAATGTGCGTTCTAGTATCAGCTACTATAATGAGTTATGAATGATCAGATCCAACTAGCCTGTAAGGAGAAGTTAGTTCATGTGCTCAAGTGACTCTACCAGCATCTGGGCTACAAAGATCAGTGATTTGCCCAGGGTTGAAGCATTGACATCTGGTTCTTGAACTCTTTTCTAAATTGTGGTTGATCTTATTCCTACAGAATGGCAACCCTTAAAGATGCATTCTGCTAGTGAATATGAGACTAACCTAGAATCGATGTAAAATTTGCACTGTAATTATGGTCTAGCAGAAAACTAGTCTATTCTCTTTGAACCATTGTTTAGGATACCCTTCTGCTATTTCAATTAACTTTTAGACATTGCTACACTGATGGAAACGAAAAAAAAAAAAAAAAAAAACGTGTGATAGGGAGAAAAAGACAGAAACATAAAAAATAAAAATCACATTTATTGAAACAAAAATATACACACAATGTACAATGAATATGGTTTACACGGAACAACAAAATAAAATGATATTTCTTCAAATGCCAGTATAACATGATCTAACCTATCTGTGCCCCATTTCCTAGGAATACACATTATTGGCTCATCTAGAATATATACTTAACATAAAAAGAAAACAAATGCCAACATTTCAGATAGGTACCACAAGAATCTGAAAATTAGATGTTAGGTTAAACAAAATAATAAAATATTCACACGAGAAGTATATGTGTACAAAGAACACACTTGTGCAGGAAAATGGGAGTGTCTCTCCACTTACACACCTGTGGAGCCTGCCTATGAAAACTTTTAAAGTCCTTTGACATGAAATATTTTTTAAATATGGACAGTGATATATAAGCATCTCAGGACCTATATAGATGAGAAAGCAATCTCGCCAATATGTGAGTCAGTATTGCCTGCTAGACAATGAAACTGTACCAAGTGATCATTAAAGATGGACTGTGGGATTATGCCCTTTTGTGACCGTAGAGTGATTTCAATGATTTTAGGAAGCTCGTGAATATATTCATGCTATGAGTAGGAAAGTGCAACATCATCTTAACGAACTCGATTTATTACAGATAAACAAGATCTGTCTTATCAGGCAACATTGCTTGTGTTAGGTCTTCTCTCTCCTGATATTCACTCTGGGTAGTATACTTCATTGTGAGCCATGCTTTCCTTTTTTGATTGATAATTTTAAATGTTCACATAATCTATGATATTCAAGCTGAGGACAGCTAATTGCACGTACAATTTATTTTTTTGGCTAATATTACCTTACAATTTTTTTTCCTACCTCCTTGTTACTAGTAGTCAGATAGGCTTTGTTTCTTTGACATCAGAAATGCTTTAGACTCTCTTACTTGCTTAGAAATAAAATTCAAAGACTGATGAATGTGCACCATGACTCAGAAAGTAAAAATCCAAATTTCCATACCCTAACTTTATACCTAATTGGCCCACAATATTTTATCTAAACATTGATTTTATTTTCCTGTTCTTAAAGACAGTTTTGCTATCGGTAGCATCTGTTTGGGTAGAAAGTTCTAACTTAAAACTGCCAAAGAAACAAAGGATATAATATATTGGGACTTTCTTTGCAAAGCAATAAAATATAAATATGGGGAAAAAAGCAAAGCTTCTGCAGACTGCAGCTGAGCTAAATGAATGTCAGTTCACACTAAAATTGTTGATCAACCACACAACTCTCAGCAAATCATTCTCTTCAGTGGTGCATAATTTGTAAAGCCTTCAGCTATTAGGGATGCTTTGTGTTCAACACACTTGCTTCCCTCCGTAACTGCTGATCACAGTTTTTCTCAGGCCAGTTTCTTAAATCTGTGATAAACGTTAATCTATTTCCTAAAGATTACAAAAAGGTGCCCTTGCATATTGAATTAGACAACTGATATGCCATCCTGTTTGGAAATCAAACATCTAAAATGTCTGTGGTGTTTTAACATACTGCCAGAGTTTAATTTGCTTAATCTAACCGTGTGGGTTTCAACTGAACTATACTTATTAGAATCTGGACACAGTGATATGTTACTGTTTTTTCTGCTTTTAGCAAATGCTAAAATTATAAACTTAAAAATTTGTACTGAAGCACATTTTCAGTGATACTCTAATTAGGCTAACATTTCTCTGAATCTAGCCCACAGTTGTTATTGCTTACACTAAGGCTGCACTGTTAAGATTTCCCTTGCAGAACATCAGGAGAGATACATTTTTAAATGCATCTGTATGATTATATAATTTAATTATGAATAACATATAAATACCAAATATTACTTAGAGTCTAATAGGTGTCTTTAGAAAGGGGAAATCCAGAATTGTGGTCATCTGAAGATGCCTGATTGCACTTAATACCATATTAATAATTTTATAATGCTTCCAATTATTTATTATTTGCTGGAGAAAAAAGTGATGGTAGCATTCAGTTGTGTGCTGGTAAATGTTTAACAACTAGCTTTCCAGGAATTAAAAGTCCCAGTTTGCAGCACTGGGTAATTTCTGCATGTAAATACTCCCACTGTAGTCAATTTCAAGCTACCCACGTGGTGTTCCTGGATGTGGAGTCAGGAAGAGATGCACAGTAGCACATGATGATATAGTGTTTCCACTGTGCAGAGACAGTGGACATAAATAATCACAGGTAAAGAGTAAAATGAAGGAACATAATTAGGAGGTGGTAAGTTTTGATTATTATATTTGTTTTTAATAAAATTCATTCAATTGCTTTTGATAACTTCGTACTTCATGATGGTGTATTTAACAACTGGCTTACAAAATTCCTGAAAATTTAATGATCAGCTCTCATGAGTCTGCATGAGTCAGTTCTTGCACACCATGGTATCCTTTCTCCTTGGCATGTATCATACTTTACATAAGGAAGGGCTTGATTTGTTGGGAAGGAAAGCATTACTCCATACAGACTTCACAGTTTTTCAGAAACAACAACAAGAACAACAAGAACAAGGATTTGTCTTATAAAGTGAGAACTGGAGGTTAGTCACATGGTATACTGCTCTAATTAGTTGGTTGGTCATCTTAGCACAATTTGTCAGCAGGATCAAATGCTGGCTCTGACTCACTGGATTACGGGACTGACTGAACACCCAAGGATTGTTTTGGCAGGATATAAACAAAATCCAAGACAATATTTACAAAGGAAAAAAAAAAACACACGAGAAATTAATAAATGCATCCAGATGTGGGTCTGCTTCAACCAAATATTTGAAACTTTTATGTTCAGCTGTTTCATGGAACATTTTCAGGCTCTGGGTCTTTTGCCACTGGGTCAAACATAATCAAGATTTCACCTTCCCTTGTTTTTAAATATGTTTTCTATAGAACTCTGCAAACAGCTATACAGAACTGATTTCTGCATTTGGTAACATTAGAGGGGAAACATATTTTTAGCCAAAAAAATTTTTATATTGTTTGGAAATGTCATTTTCTTGGTTCAGTTTCTGGCTCAATCTGATACCTTGAAATAGGCCTGCTGGTGTATATTTTAAATAAAAAAAGAGAGAGAGGAAAGCATGACGAGGCTGTGTTTGTACAAAGGAGATTTTAAAACTTTTTAACATTTGCTTTTTGATTTAAAAAACTGTAATAACTTAAGAAATAGGTGGATTTCCAACAGTACTTGGAATAGCTCTCAGGAAAGGAGCAGTATTGCTGTTGGTATGAAACATGAATTTTCTTGGTTAAATCCACGTCTAACAGTATGCACAGATATACAGGCTTTGTATACGGAAAGGCAGATGACTCTGCTAATAATAAAAGAAAACTTCTATGCATTTGTATTACAGTAAGCTCTAGCCTTTGAGACTTCTCTATCAGTACTTACTAAAAAGAAAAAAAAAATCTTTGGGATATCTTCCCCAAATAGAAGACCCTACTTATTGGTTTTCTAGTAAATAAGTATTTTTTCAGTATTTGAGTCAAGAGTTTTCATTTTTAAAAATATAAACAAAAATGACTGTTTGTAACAGTATTTACAGGATGATACATTTTCATTTAAGGTCTCTTGGAACACGGACCACTCTTTGATATACTGAATGAGGCTTCATTGTTACTCAAGAATCTCTGTCATCCCAAACCTCTTTAACTTAAATCCAATGGGATCATGGAAATAACCACAAATCCTACCATTTTCAAATAAAATTGAACATTCAAAAATTATATTTAATCACTGAAATGGAGAAGGAAGCATAAAAGGGAGAACACCACAAAACTTTGTCTGTAAATAGATCTATAGTACACTGCATCTTTTTATTAAAAAACCTGTAAACTGTTTGTCGATGGCCTCAAATATAATGCCCACAAGTCAGTAGCTAAAATAATGGATTGAGAATTCTAGTATTAAAAGCCCCAAGCAGTTATCTAAAATTTGTAGTAATCTGAAAAACCCAACATGAACCTAGAGATCTGTTTGGAGTCCTTAGTTCAACACACATCTTAGCCAAGAAGCTGTCATGCTAGCTTGGAAAGCCTCATAATATCATCCACTGAATGTGGTCACAGCCAGGAGATGTCTATGTAACAGCCCTCCAGCATTTCCAAGGGGAGATTTATGCTCTGGCTAGCATACTCTTCCAATGAGTGAGGAAAAAGAATAAACTCTTAACATCTGGAGAAAACAGGTTTCATTTATTCAGACCATTATACTCCAAGGTTCAGTTCTGGCAATAAATGCCAATTTCTATTTAACGAACTAGCATTCTCCCACAATTTTCATGTATTTTTAGCATGGCAATTTGGAGACTAGACAAGCCACAGGTTAGGAAGGTAAGAAGAGATTTTAATCATGGTTCTAAAATTATCTAGCTGGATGATTGGGGTGCATATCTTCCTTGTGCTTTAATTTACCTATTTATAATGACCTTATACAAGATGATCTCTAAAGCAATTTCTAATTTGGAATTCTGGAAAACCTATGGTGCGATTTCCCTGAGAATAAATTTCAAATTCAGGTTAACAGAAATAATTGTTTCAGTTTATCACTAGTTACGGTTGCATAGGTCTTAAAATGTTTATTCACACATAGTAATCTATGCCAGACAATGCATACTTCCACCATCTATATTCTGTAGCAAGAGGACTATTGGAAAACATCACAAAGATAGTTAATTGACTTTTATGAACTTGGCTACATAAAGTTCAGGCTGTTGGGGATTTTTAGGTTTGACATCAGCAGGCTGATCAGCTTTCATTTCCTTGCAGTTGCTGTTCCTCCAGTGTTTTTTCCTACTATTCTATTCAACTTTCTCTATCACCACTTCTGTCATGGGGCCACACGGCACGAGTCAGAGTTTTGAAAAGATACCACGTTATGGAAAAGTCTCTTCTCCGTGTTGCTAACACTGTCATCTACCTGTTCGGGAGGACTGGTCTTGTCTGGCCTGGAGGACCCAAGTCTTTACAAGCACACCGGCAACCAGCTTCCACAGTCAAGATCGTGCATTGATGCTACTGAATTTTAATTCACTGGAAAAATATTTTCTGAATCCCACACATGGGCTTTAAGGTTACACGTGAGTACGGCTGTGAAATAACATGTCTGAGTCTCCCTCCCCTGTCCCCTCTTTTGTCTTCCCTTTGGAGGTCGAGCGCCCCTCTCTGAGTCACCTGTCTTCCTCCTGTGACAGCCTACATTTCCTCAGAATGCCTCCGGCTGAAGGACTCCATGAACGAAATGCACCCATTTTGAGCTGAACACAGCCAGTGAGGGGCAACGCGCTGAAGCGGAGACCTAGAAACACGATGTTACTTCAGATTTTTTTAACGGATTTCATTCAGAGTAATATGCTAATACCTAATCCAAGTAATGCCTAGATTTGGCAAACATCCCTGATCACCTCCCTCCACAAATTCGTGACAATAAAAAAGTTAAAAGGGTGGAGATTATCCGACTGCAGCGTGTTTGTGTTCCTGCTTATTTACATGTTGGTAAAGTTAGGTGTCAGCTTTTCCATAAGTCCCCTCTGGAGGTCGATACTGCTTGGGGAAAGCCATCAGCTGTAGCATGTTGAAAGCATACTTTCTGCATTTGACATTCTTCAGTACATTCTCTATGCGGCATCCTTCTCTGGTGAAAGGGGAAAAAGCACAACTTCATGAAACACAGAATAAATAAATATGCTTTATTTGTTCAATGCAGAGTTGCAGCAACAGTCCAAGTAAAAATAACAAAGATTCAACTCTACATTTTTTTTTTTTCCACAAATGATGATACATCTTACAAAATTAAATCCTAGGCCAGGCCCAATACCGTTATTGCCCTCGGAAAGAGATGATTCAAGTCTCTTTGCTCTTAACAGATATTTAAGGTTTAATAAACTCTTTAAATATAATCTGCTCCACAATACAGCTTCACTTTAGTTTCATAAATATATCTGCCTTTTTTTTTATAACTTTGCCACAAATTAACTTCTCAGTCTCTTTTAAAACACATTAAAATCTACATGTAGCCCTAAGGATGCAGGTTCTAGGAATAAGGCATTTAATTGATTAAGTCTGGCCCTATAGATTTTTAAAGGAAAATTTCATCTCTATTTTACTTCATTATTTTAGCTGTGCAACGAAGAGAAGAATGGCTTTCCGAACAGCCTGGTCCAAGTCTCCGCTTTATAAAGGAAGGGGGCTTGTGCAGACAGTACAAAAGTCACAGGTGCTGAAAATGGCGCATAAGACACAAACAAGACTTTGTTAAAAAGAACAGAAAAGCATTCTGAGAGCCAAATCAACCCAAACAATAGTTACAAACAGGTTAATTTAATTACAAAACATAAATAGCCATTCTCTCCATAAAATTACTCGACAGAAAAGGGTCAACTGAAGCCAAGAACTAACATAACTCACAGGTTAAGGAATCAAACAGAAGGTTCTATCAGCCGACGGCAACAATGATATTAGCACAGTGGAAATAAAGTCTGGAACCTCCCACATCTCTAAGACTTGTCTCAGGGTTTCAGTGCATTGTGCCAATTCATTCTTAATTGTTTTTGATAAATTGAATGGGAAGAGAAACGGGAGGTGCAGAACTTCAAGCTTTCAGGATTCTGTTCTTTGTCTTATTCCAAAGACAGTAATTCAAAAATTCTTTTGAGCTAGTTAACAGTGGGAAACACTTTTCCATGAACAAAAGAGCAAAATAATTCCCTTAATGCATAGTACTTCTTTTTGTAGATTTCAGGAAAAACAAACAAAACACAATTCAAACATTTGTTTTTTTTTTTAAATTCTGTGAGTCTGAAAATGTAGAAATATTACAGCATCGCCCCCACCCCCACCCCGTAATTTAAAGTCCATTGTCATTTGTAGAAAAGAAAGGAATACAACATAAAACTTATTGGTATTTGGCTAATAGTAATGCAAGACTTAAAATAAGCCACACAACTAGCAGGTGTGAGCTGACAAGCAGCAAGGCGACAGGATAGAAGTGTCGAGAAGTTGGCTTGTTATCAGTTAGACAGCCTGTTTCGGGATCATCGGATTCATTCAGTGCTCCCTGGGTTTGTCTGCTGTTAAACAGGGGGAGGGGGAAGTCAGGGGAGAAAAGAAAATAGTATAGCATTCACACAGGAAAGAAACTCAACCTTAAATATCCTGAAATACAACACATTATGTTATATAATACAGCTGTTTCAGATGGAGTTTTTATGCTAAACAGCCCCAAATGCATCCTGTGCATTTTTTTCTTCCTGTACTACATTGACAAATGCATTTAAAAAAAGAAGATTCTTTTTGCTTTATGTGCAAGAAGGAAGAGAGAGACACTAAGATGATATTCACATGGGTTGAATGTGTACGTACCAGGAAGAATCAATCGCATAAGAAGCATAACAGCACCAATCAACAAGACTACACGAATAAAACTAAAATATGGATCAGGCCATAAAAAATAATCTGATAAATACATCTTCGGAAAACGAAATGAGAAACACAGTATGTAGTGAAGCAAACGGACATGCCTGGCACATTGGAACACACCATCTATTGTTACTATACCTACATAATGCATTCAAAGTTATAACAATGATTTATGGAAATGGTCAGGTATTTAAAATGAATGAAACATCTGACATGTCATCCTTGCCAGCCATACGATTCGTTGAACAAAACTCGACTCAGCACCCTTCTGTTAGTTCAGCTCATACACTATGTTTTCTGCTGCTCATCTTACTTAGATGAGGCCAAATCTATCTCCAAGGGACTCCTGATCTGAAAAGAGATCCGTATTTGCAGAGTGACTCTTTGGGAAAGAAAAGATTTCCTGTGTGAGTGAAAAATGGACGTTTGTAATTGGGCTTAAAAGCAGCTCCAATTGTGGCACGTCTGAGATCTGCCATACTTACATAAGTCAAAAATAAAAGTTCTATGTTCTATTTCATCAGTATTCAGAGTTTTCAGAATTTCAATCATACTCAGTTGTCAAGGGGTGGTTTGATCTTTATGAGCTCCTCCAGGTTCTGAAGCAGAAAACTGGTTGTCACTCAGCCTTAAGAAGAGTGCCATGGGAACAAGCCTCTGAGCTTCCATAGCCCCCTTTCAACCAGTTGCAGCCCCTGAAAACCTCCTACACAGACATTCTTGATGAGGCATTTGACCACATCACTGGCCAGCAGTGGTCATAATTACTTCGAACATCTATCTGACTTAGTTTAAAGCATCCAATCAATCATGTTGTGCTGTTCTCTGGTGTTTCCTTGTTCTTTGGTAAGACCTAAGGACCGTGGAGCCAGTGACAAAGTGAAACAGCAGCTTCTCTGAATAAAACAAATGGTTTATTGAGCAAAAGGAGAGTTATTCTGGACTTGCATAATTCCTATTGTCAATTGTGTGAGTGAGCTGGTTACTTGTTCAACATTCTACGGCACTTAGGTAGGAAATACGTGGTAGGTTTTAAAGAATTGATATTTTTGTGATTAAGAAAAGCTTCCTTGCCCAGTATTATTTCTCTAGTATCACTACCATTCCCACCTGTCCAGTTTTAAGGTGAAAGTTATCTGTAGCAAATCTTAACTTCGTTGAAGACTTTTTGCCTCTCCCATCTTCCTTGTTAGGAGAGAAGTATAGTCTCCTAAATCACCTCTCTCTCATCTATCTATCAACCATATTAAAAATATTATATTCTGATTACAAATTTAGGTTAAATATTAACCACAACCTATCAATATAATAGTATAGAAATACTCTCTCCCACTGGGGCCACCTGTAGATAGGCTCTGGCTGAGGAGTACACTAGTGACCAAAAAGTAAGTTGAAAGGATTTTGTGACAGTCCTTAATGCAAATACAGGGGACTAATTTATACTAGATTTTTTTTTTTTTAAACAACTGCCAGAGCACATTTCACATTTTCTAGTCTGTTTGCTGAATATGCCTTAGAAGTGAAAATTACTAAATTAAAAGGTGGTGGTTTTTTTGTTTTGTTTTGTTTCTGGAAGGATAGTTTTATAATTGAATTACTTTATTGTTTACTGACTTCATTCTCTGCAGATTAGCATAATACATTAAAAATGCCTCACACATAATAATTCCATTATTCAGCTAGAATTGAAGGCCACGTGGCCGAGGGGCCAGCACAGAACTTAAGGCTCGAGGCCCCTGACTATGGCGCCTTGTGCACACGGGTGCTGTTCCTTCTTTCTACTAAGAATAGCACAAATGGTCATTTCCTCGTAATCACAAATGAATTTTTAAGCACTCTGCAAGTGTAAACTGCAAAGGATGTGTTAAGTAATGATATTAGTAATTTCCTCACCAGCGGATTATGAAAAAATAACTAATTAGTGGCCGCCTTGCAAGGTGCCCTGACAATACAGAGTCATTCGTTTTAGCCGTCATTAGTAGATCACCATGGAAGCAAATCACCATGTTGCCTCCACTGAAATGTGACATGATCAGTCATTTAAGGGCAGTTACTAAATCTGCAGGATAGAAAATGATTTTTTTTTTCTTTACAGACCCATCAAAGCCATCACTTAAAAACAAGTAAAAAAAAACGTCTCACTTTTAAATACATCACTTCTACATGAGGAGACATTTCCTTAAATAAAACCCAATGTGCATGACTTGATGACATTGGCATATTTCTCCCTCTTTTCGTGGGTGACTACGGCTGTATGGTAGATCACAAGTCCCCCACTGCAGGTATCCTCTCAAACCACCCAAACCACTAAAAACAAAAGTGACATTGGGGAGGGTATGTGCTATGGTGAGCGCTGTGAATTGTGTAAGACTGATGAATCACAGACCTGTACCCCTGAAACAAATAATACGTTATATGTTAAAAAAAAAAAAAAAAGAAGATAGTAGGAAAGGAAAAATGAAGGGGGGGAAATCAGAGGGGGAGATGAACCATGAGAGACAATGGACTCTGAGAAACAAACTGAGGGTTCTAGAGGGGAGGGGGTGGGGGGATGGGTTAGCCCAGTGATGGGTATTAAGGAGGGCACATATTGCATGGAGCACTGGGTGTTATACACAAGCAATGAATCATGGAACATTACATCAAAAACTAATGATGTAATGTATGGTGACTAACATAACATAATAAAATAAAATCTAAAAAAAAAGTGAGAGTCTTCCTATCTTCTGCTCGGTAATCATTCATGAAGAGATTTGCTATTTGGTATTTTATTCCTTTAACCATTCTAGCTCCCCCAAAGGAAAATTCCCAATTAGAACTAAATTGAAAAAGATTTACTTCTGACCAGAAAGCTGATTTCCTCCCATGCTAAAATGAGACCATTTAACATTTAATTACATCCAGGTTTGGGGCCGTGGGTACACCAGCTTGAAATTATGTGCTAAGATTTGAAAGCCAATATTTTTACAGAGTTTTCTTTGACTCCACACTCATCTAATAAATCAGTCTTAATAGAGCACCATGTTTCAGGCCCTAGATTGGTGTATTGCATCAGAGTTTAAGCTGGCCAATCTGTGTAAAAATGAATATAATGTAGGTCTCGTATCAATAAGAACTTTGAGACTGGTACAGAAATCACAGAATCATATGGGGCGCCTGGGTGGCTCAGTCGTTAAGCGTCTGCCTTCGGCTCAGGTCATGATCCCAGAGTCCTGGGATCGAGTCCCGCATCGGGCTCCCTGCTCAGCAGGAAGCCTGCTTCTCCCTCTCCCACTCCCCTTGCTGTGTTCCTGCTCTCGCTATCTCTCTCTCTGTCAAATAAATAAAATCTTTAAAAAAAAACAAACAAACCAAGAAATCACAGAATCATAGATTCTCAGATGTAAAAGTGACTTCAAAAAATCTTCAAGTTGAACTGCACGTTTTATAGATGAGAAACTAAATCTGAAGGCCTTGCCGATGCTTTACAACAGCAATCACGAGGAAAGGATCCTGAGAATGTAGTTAGTCTGCTTCACAGTTTGCTTACACAGCAGTCTGATAAAATAAGGGGAGAAAGACTTCTTGTGTTCAGTTTAGATCAAGGCCCATGAAATTTAAAATTTAAAATACTCTTAAATGTCAAATTATCTACCAAAGCTTTTCAAAAGTTTAATTTATAACTAGAATATTAAAAGTATATTTCCAGGACTTTAAGAAACTGTACAACTATTTAAATCCAGGGAAAATTTTGATAAAACAATGTCAAAGGTGGGATAATTTCCAGTGGCCTAGAAGCAAGATTAGCCTTTGTGGCCACTGGATCACCTGCCACATTTAAGATGGTTTCTTCATTCTAATTGGATTTCAGAATCTAATTCAAAATATATTATGTAGATTATAGGAAAAGCCCCTAAATGAAGAAATTACTCAGAAGATGTAAGATTTTGTTACTGCTTTGAGTATCTGGGTCATAGAGTGTTTCTAATCATCATGGATAAGTCTGGTATAAAAGAAAGAGCAGTATTAAGCAAAACACAACCCCACAGGAAATGGGAGTCCTCCCCATAGGACACTGAATGCATTTCTGGACAGGACATGTTTTGGGGGGAGGGGGACTGCTATGAACTAGAGGATACCAGAGCCTAATAATCAGGAAGTAATAGTGAGCTGGAGAGCCTGGCATATCAGAGAAGACGAAGACGGAAGACGTTGAGAATCAGAAGCACTCCATTGGCTTAGAGAAGAGGAAAAATCAAGAGGCTGATTTCAGAGAGTCCAAGTTTCTCTAGTATAAAGTCTGGGATACCTTGGGAAGCAAAGGGAGTGTGTGGAAGTAAAGAAAAAGATCTCCCATGCATCATGTCCTACCCTGTGAAAGCTGCTTTGTAGGTGTTATCTTGTTCATTTCTTACACAAAGCCAAACTGGTCGGCATTATTATCTCCAAGAGTCCAAAAGGGTCACAAAACTTGTTCAAGTGGCAGATAGGGGAATTTTATCCCTGTCTGTCCAGTGGAAAAACCATATTCCTCTCACTTTATGACTGGGCTCCTTCAAGCACAAGGCTTCTTGCTCTGTCTCAAGCTGGCAGGTGTGATTTCTTGCTAGTTGTTACATTAGATTAAGGGACTTCTAAAATTACTTTCATCTCCACCTTCCCGTGATTCTTTAATTCTATTCAAACATAACGGCAATACTCTAGAGATGCATATCTTTTTCTACTAATAGAATAGATGACAGTTCAATAAGAACTAGTTGAGGTAGGGAGCAAAAATCAAAGAATGCCAAGCATGTTGACACTGTGGTCTCTGAAGGTGTTCTTACCCATTCTTACCTATTGTTAGAGCTAAAAAAAGACATGTGACTTATTCGACCATTTTGATTTAGTTTCTCCCTGGCATCACTTTTCTACTCTTCTTCCATTTCACTCTTTTAGTTTTATAAAGTACCCAGAAAATAGGAATATCCTCTTGTCAGAAGAAGCAAGGCTCCAAGTAGTGACACTTTCAGATAGTATCTGAACATTGCTTTGAAGAGACAGAACATACATATGCCCAGAAAAACAACTCAAAAAAAAGATAGGAAAGTGGCTTGGTATCAAGTCTAAATATGTTTTATATATAATTTGGGGGGGCTCGAACTCATGACCTTGAGATCAAGACCTGAGCTGAAATCAAAAGTCGGATGCTTAACTGACTGAGCCACTCAGGCACCCCTATATATATATAAAAAATTTAAAGAAAAAAAAGAAAGGAGGAAGAGAGACATAATGAGTTGAAAGTATAAATGCTTCCATCAGATGATTATCAGAGAACTGATTCTAGTTTTGATCTTAGAATTTTAGAAAGAAGGATATTTGGATAAGGTCCAGAAAGAAGTATCATAAATGATTAAAGGACTGAAGAAAAAAGCCTATGAGGAGGTGTTTACGGTTAATTTTATTTGGATAAGAGAAGACTAATATGCAATGTGATCGCTATATTGAAATGCATGTAAGACTGTAGTAAAATAATTTTTGAGGTATTATTTTTTGTTCTCTTATATTTTAGGCTGTAGAATAAAGCATGTGTTCCAGGAATTTTAGTTGTGCCCAAACTAAGTAGATCTGCCCTTCGTTAATCTCATGACAGAGAAAATGTGAGGTGGCCAATGAGGGGGAATAGAATCTTTGAGGGTGGGGAGAGGAAAGAGAGGGAGAGGGAGAAGGAAAGGGAAGGGAGAGAGAGACACATAAAGACAGAGAACAACTAGGAAGAAGACAAAAGGACAAAGTTTGGTGTAGGGGGCGCGCGGCGGGGGGGTGAAGCCCTGTGCCTTGTTCCACATGGGTGCCTGGGGACAAATGACCACCAGACGGGAAGGGAGGCTGGATGCATCCAGGAAGCTGGCCCTCAGTCCTCAGTCACTGGTCTTGCCAAACAGTCCCTTGTCTTGAGTTTGGCTCGGATGCAACGAAATAAAGGTGAATGAAATACCACAGTGAACAGGAAATGGGCACACCAGTGGCTAATGACTGCTAACAGACAAGCCTTCTAGAAGTTTCAGTGCAAGATAAGACCTGTGGTAAGAGGAAGGCTCGAAATAAAAATGACAAACTCCATCATCCTGGCTGGATGGGAACCAAAATGGAGAGTGACACTTGTTTAAAGAAATTTCTTTAGAAGAAACAAAAAACCACATTACATCTTACGTATCTTAGCGGGCAGATAAATAAGGAAATTCTATAAAGAAATATGTGCACAGGTCTAGATATAAACCCATAATTCATTTTCTATTTCCCATGCAACGTAACTAGCTTTTCTTTGTACCGGAGTGCCAACAAGATGACTTAGCTTTAATTGCTTCAAAGTTAACAGTCAGAAGAAGGGAAACCAGTCCTTAAAAAACATTCTGTAATGTGCTTGTTGCTTTGGTACTTAAAATATAAACAACCACTGTCTCACTGATTTAGTTTGCCATTCTCCTGGAGTTCAGGATAATTTTTATCCCCAAGTTAAGAGAAAATTAACATGCCCAAAATAAGACTTCTGATTCCATTCTTGATAAGCACCAGACAGGGAATCATGAGATTAATCCATTGCGAGCCAGCTTCCCTGGTGGAGCTGCGGGCCTGGCAGGGCAGGCAGCCTGACTCCAGGGGTTGCCCTTAAGCTCTCAAATAAAAATCAAAGTCCATATATACCGACAGATTATAGCCTATGTTATTCTGAAAATCGCCTGGAAAATGTAGCAGGTATCGGTAGCAACGAATAAATATCAGGACTTGTGTAAAAGAAAAGAAAATCACTTCAGCTCTCTCCTACCTATTTGGTTAAGTATCTAATACTGTTAATGACCTTTAGTTATCTAGATTTTGTGTCCTGCATACGACTCCTGATTCTGGCCATTGGGAAAGCCTTATAACTGGCTTCCTAGAACTCCACTATTTATTCAGGGTTGATAAATGATCTCAAAAGTTGTTCAGCCAGCGGTGTCTCGGTGGCTCAGTCGGTTGAGCGTCAGTTCATGATCTCGGGGAGGTGAGATCGAGCTCAGGGTCAGTCTCCATGCTCAGCATGGAGCCCCACCTCACACTCTAAATCAATCAATCAATCTTAAAAAAAAAAAAAGATGTTCAGCTGTTCTCTACTGACCAGAGACTTACTTCCTCCTGTTTTTCTGTTTAATACTGGCTATTTCTTTTCCTTTTTTTAATGATATTGTCCCAATATAAGTTCTAGTCCCTTGACTATAGATCTTGATTAACTTCCCTTTTTGATCTGTACCCCTCAGCCCCTCTAAGGATACAGAACACAACTCCATGAAAATAACATTTCCCAAGATATCTCTGATGAAATAAGTTGAGGGAATACTGGGTTAAAAACTCAAAGACATTAATTAATTAATTAATTAATTAATTAATTAATTAATTAAATACTCTTTTAAGTACTGACTTTGTGCACTGAATGGTGTGAACTGACAACAGTCTTAAAGGAATAGAAAAGAGGAGGGGGCAATGATGTAGGAAAAGTTGATTGATCCTGAAATGACAGAGGCCCCTAAAGTTCAGGCTAAAAAATTTTGGCATCACTCTCTATGTAGCAGGGAGGTGCTGAACTTTAGGAAGTAGACTGGAAGGCAAGGGATTGGAGAAAGCAGAACAATTAAGAGACTACTGCAATGGTCTGGGTGAAATGTTGTAAGGGTCTGGAGTAAAGCAGAAGAAATAGAAATGAATGAGAGACCATATCTGAAAGACGGGATGGGGTGAATCAACATCCTGGGGAACCTACCTTATATGAATTATAGACAGAGGTAGCAATTATAAATCATAAGACCCAGGAGAGAGTATGTATCTTGGATACATTTTTTTCCCCTTCTCTGTTCCCTTTTGTAACTATGCCGACAGAGATAATCAGGCTGAGTCTAAGGACTCATCATTTCTGACACTTGCAACAATTTTCTACAATAATTCTTGAAATGGCTGTGTTGTTTGCCAAATAGATGGCTATCTGGGAGAGTACAAAATATCACTCAGAGCCAACTGTGGTAATTGCTTACAATTAACTTTTCTGATTAAAATAAAAAATGTGTCAGTAGTTTCATTGTAGTAGAACCAAGAGAATTCTTAGGACACAACAGGTTTTTTTTTTCCTATCCATTTGGTTCATGCTTTGTTGCACTTCAGTCAGAAATCACATTCTGTATCGACTCTCTTCTGTCCAACTGACACAAAGACACAGACCTTAGAAAAAGGCTATTTTTTCCCTATTTTTGTTTTGTTTAGGGTCCCTCTAATTTGCTTAAAGCTTTTCCTCAACTCAGATTGTTGGAGCCTAAAGGGATGTTAGAGATCACCTGGTCCAACTCCTTCATTATTCAGATGAGAAAGCTGAGGCGTCCAGAGGAAGACAAGGATCTCATTAGTAGTCCATGGGGTGTAGAGCTGGGATTGTGTGCAGAACAATTAGATTGATGATATTCTTCAGCTCTCACACAATGAAACAGAACTTCCTCTCAGGCCCCATCCCTAATAGGGAGGAAGAAGCCACTTTCTCACTCCTCGGATTTTATACATTGTGAGGACATGGTGTCCAGCACATTCCTATACAGAAATGTTCTCAGGGTTGAGAGGAAGTGGAGCCCATATGACTCATCCCGATCTCTCTGTTCCTCAGCAATCCCTAAGGCATTTTACTTCCTTTTTCTAGACAATTATGGTGTGGAATTAGCCTTTCTCAATCTATCACTATAGCTGCTATTGCTCCAACTTACAAACCATTGAGAATTCCAGGAAAAAAAGAAAATTAATGAATGGGTTCACATAACACTGATTCATAAAATCATCAGCTAAGCTCATAGAACGTTAGTAATAAAAGTTACCATTTATTGAATACTAATTATTTTATAAAGGCCCATCCCCTCACCCTAATGATCTTCAACCTTTATACTACTACTGTAAGGGAAGTACAAAGATCCATTTTGCAAAAGGAAAACTCAGAAATAGCCAAGTTTACATCAGCAAAAGAGGTAGAGATGGAATTTGAATCTCATTCCTTCTGACTCCTAAGTCTGTGCTCTTAATAATTGCTCTACTTTCTTCTCTACATTCTGCATTGGGCAAGAAACTATGGAGATCAGAGTATCTGCATACATGGCCTTACAGTCTACATAGGACACCTCAAAATACTCAGAATAATTAGAGAAAGAGATGTAGTATTTGCCATAAATGAAATAAAGCGTTCAAATCTAAAGACTTTTCAGTGTGATCTTAGGCTTAGGGTGATCACACATCCCAGCGTGCCCAGGATAGCTCTGATTTATGCCTATTGCCCCAGCAGGACTTAGGTGGAGGGAAGGTGGGTTAAAGCATACAGTATTAAAAAGAAAGAAAAGAAAAAAGAAGCAAGGATATGTGGTGCTTGCTATGTTTGTGTGTTGTTATATGTTTGCTGAATAAGCGTGTAGCAGCATGTATTTACATTGAGAGAAGGATGGGAGGATGAGTGGGAGAAACAGGGCAGGGTCTGACAAGGAGATGAAATGATACTACAAGATGATATGATTCTACATAATGTATTTGGGTTTTATAAAGATCAGTTTAAAAATACTCTGCAGGGTAGGGTGCCTGGTGGCTCAATCAGTTAAGCATCTGACTCTTGATCTCAGCTCAGGTCTTGATCTCAGGGTTGTGAGTTCAAGCCCTGTGTTGGACTCCATGCTGGGTGTGGAGCCTACTTAAAAAAAAAAAAAAAAAGGTACTCTGCAGGGTAGACTGAAGTAGAAAAATTGGAGGCAGAAAAGCCAGTGAAGAGGATATTGAAATAATTAAGGTGTGAGGCAAATAGGACAGGATCAGCACGACAGAGAGAACTTGTCAAAGCCAAAAGACATATTGGCGGGAAGAAATGGCAGAGCTCCAGTCAACAGACAAGTAATTAAGACTTGCCTGATTGTTTATGACTTGCATTGGCCCAACTATTAGGCTCTATGGTCATGGACAGTGAAAGAACAACAGAAATTGCCTTAATGCACCATGAAGCTTTGGAGCTAAGTAACAGCAAACTGAAATAATGGTGCATGCTACCAAAAAGGTTTTACAGTAGTTAAAAAAAAAAAAAAAGTCATGGCAGAAGTGTATCATACAGCACAGAAAAACATAGGCAACTTAAAAACTGTTGTCATATGCGATTTAACTTCAGCAAAATAGTATCAGATCATAATAAATGAATTATGCTAACTCAGTTTTGTTGGTTTTGTTTTATGTAACTTGTCCATTTGTTTTGATTTATAGTTGTATCAGAGCTAAAGGCATAGGGAATTTCTACCTGGCCTTGTGTTTGGGCATATGTAAGTAAAATTGTACTAAAAATAGTTTCTGTCAGAAAGGAAGGTATGCAATAATTATTTCTTCTTAAGGAGATAAGTGCAGGATTCAGGTTTGAGAAACACTGTCTAACACAAATAAGACTGTTATTTACATCACTGGCTTTGACAAGGAGGTAGTTAACCGTCACATGCAACCAAACAGTTTAAGTGGTCTGGTGGATTGGGAGTCAAACCGAAGGAAGAGGAGGACGATACGGGATTAAAAAGTAATAGTGACAGTTGAGACCACATCAAGAGGTATATATCATATATAACAAATTCTGAAGGAGAAACATAAAATGAAGAAATGCAAGCAATAAAATCCAACCATATAAGCTATGATTGATACTCAAGACTTGTTACAATAGCTGCACTTGGCTAAAATATGAGTTTTGTGGTTCTGTGATAGACATCCCATATATTTCTTTCCAGAAAGGTGAATATATCAATGGGCAGGAATTAATTTTATGGCCAAAAATATAAATGATAATTGGCAAAATTCATTAAAAGACAAAGTGCCAAGAAATATGAAGACAGTCCAGATGTCAGATCTAATTACTCCAAACCACAAATCAATTAGCAAAGGTCCATAGGTCATACCCATGAGAAGTGCCATTGATTTAAAGAGCTGATTTTATGAGTTTTTGTCAGGTGGTGGTGTTGAGCTCTTAAACCACATGGCTAAAATACTTACTTTTGTTCTTTTTTTTTTTTTTTTTTTAAGATTTCATTTTTTTGAGAGAGTGAGAGCCAGAGCCAGAGCGGGGTGAAAGGCAGATGGAGAAGCAGAGTCCCCGCCAAGCAGGGAGCCCGTTGCGGGGCTGGATCCCAGGACTCCAAGATCACGACTGAGACACCCAGGCACCCTGCTTCTTTTAATTCCTTTTTCTAAATAAAAGTCAGTAATTCCTTGAAAACTAGCTTCTAAGAAATTGTTTAGGGGATCACGAAGAACTGACTCTGTGTAAATAAAGTTAATCTAATAGTGACCTAAGATTCCTACATGCAAGTATGAAGCCAAAATTTATCAGGACACTTATCCTTTTGTTTTAGAGGACTGTATCTTAATGGATTCCTTTCTAGTAAATCAAGGATTAGCTGTTAACTCTCATTATCTTAAAATACTTCCCATTGAGAATGATTAATAAAAAGTAAATGGTTGATTAAAAACCAAAATACAGATTATTAGCCTATACATTCCTATAATTGTATAAAGTATCAGTTTCAAAAAAATTCTCAGTAGATACCATCGTACATAGTATACAGTAATTCTATATCTCGATATAGCATGGTGTTTATACACTGGAGAGTCAGACAATCCTAGACTTGAATGTGGCTTTGCCTCTTGTTACCTATGTCACCTGGACAAGTTATATAATTTGGCTAAACTTTTATTTTGTCTTCTTTCCAATGGGGGTGATAATAGTATTGTTACAGATAGGTTGACATGAACACATATATATATAAGCAGACATGCACACAAATAGTATATTTAGCATGCCTTGCATATATTAAGTACTCAATAAATGGCAGCTATTATTATTGGTGTCATGCATACTGAAATACACTGAATAAATGACAATGAAATAATCTACAAGATCTCTCTATTAATGGCTAATGAAAAACATACAGTGTAACACAGAATTTTCTTTATAAAAGTTACAGTCCACAGTAGTGATTTCAAAAAGAGTATTTAACCATTATTTCTAATAATATTTTGTTCTTATGATTTATATATACTAACAATGCATACAAATCCAAATTGGATGGGCTATTGAACAGTATGATACTTTTTAACCAAAAGATGTTTTACCTGTAGAATATTCCTTTCTTGCTTTTATTAGTACACATTTAATGATGCTTATTTCTCTTATGTTTCTATTCCATGCCTCATATAATCATACATAGCACAAAAGAACTGTCAATCTTATCATTCATCTTAGTCTACCTGAAATAATCATTTAATTCTGATGATGTTTTGTTATAATACTTTCAATAAAAAATCATTAATATAGAGAGAGATTTTTGTTCAAATATTTGTACCTTGAATAATTATAAATATTCAATCTCTCATAATTGAGATAATGATAATTAGGTTTGATGCAAACTAAATTATTAAAATGCATAATACTTTCTAAGGGGAAATGAGGTTGCTCTTTTATTATTAAACTAGCTTATTTACTCCCTAGGAATTACTTATTTAAAATTTATTTCTCCAGAAACTACTACCTGATTACTTAAGTATAACCCATGTTCTTCTATGTCAATAAATAGAAACTGGAGCAAATGCATATTGGTATAAATTAAAACAAGTACATAGGTTTCTTTGTTTTCCCTCTACTCTCCCATAAGTAGGCACATCTTTATAAAATAACATTAATTCCCTGAAGAATTCTACAGTCAGGAATACAGTGAATACTTTCATTAAATATTCTTTTTGAATACAATTCCCTTATTTTATCTACTGGCCAAAATTTGCTGTGCTTAAATTGCCTAGTTTGCTAAGATGACTTTCCCATATTGTGTTCCATAAGTATAGATGAATGTGCAGTGTTAACAAAAGTCAATTTTATTTCTGATAGAATTTTCACAAGACTTCAACATATAAAAGGGTGGGGGCTTTTGGCAGCTGAAAACATGCTATTTCTTGGCGCTAAGCAGTTGTTTCTCAGGTATTCACTTCATGATTATTCATTTAAATGTATACTTAGGTTTTATTCACTGTTTATTACTGATAATATTAATACTTTAACATTATGTCTTATAACATGTATTGTGATATTCTGTGATATTCTGAGGAGATATAGACTAAAAAACTTTCCTTTTTTTGGAACACTTATTTAACATCATAAAGGCAACTAGTATTCAGAGGAACATGAATTAGGAAATGTTGCCCTACAAGAGCTCAGAAAACAAAGTCATAGGCTAATTAGAAAACTAAACCATTTACTCAAATTAATATCCACGCACCAAAGTCATGATGTCTCACAAAGGTAGGTAGAAAATCAGTGCAATCATCTAATTCTGACAAAAATGTATTATTCTTATATATGTCTGTTTAGATTAGATGCCATTTTATCTTGATTTTTAACCTGGATAAAATGTTCCAATTTTCTTTTCACTTGGTATTGGATGAAATCCAGGGCTGTCTTAAAAACATGTATACCGAGAACCTATCACTAAAGGAAAGCAATGTGGATACTTTAATATTATAAGGAAAGCAATGTGGATACTTTAATATTATAAGTAAAGATAGTACCACTGCTCTCATTTCTCTTTCTCTCTCTCTCTCTCTCTTTTTTTTTTTTTTCCTTTGGATGGCTTTGGTTTAAATAAAGTATGAAATGACATACTATACTGAAATAATATGTTGTTCTGACTTCCTTGGAATCAATGTTCAAATCTTTCTTTCTTTTTTTATTTTTAAAGCTTATTTTTTTTAAGATTTTATTTATTTATTGTCAGAGAAAGAAAAAGAGAGAGAGAGTACAAGCAGGGGACCGGCAGGTAGAGGGAGAAGAAAACTCCCCGCTGAGCAGGGAGCTCGATGTGGGACTCAATCCCAGGACTCTGGGATCATGACCTGAGCCGAAGGCAGATGCTGAAACGACTGAGCCACCCAGGCGTCCCTGTTCAAAGCTTAATCAAGAATAGACTATTAGGGGCAACTGGGTGGTTCAGTGGATTCAGTATCCAAATCTTGATTTTAGCTCAGGTCTTGATCTAAGGGTCGTGAGATCGAGCCCCTCATTGGGCTCTGTGCTGGGTATGGAGGCTGCTTAAGATTCTCTCTCTCCCTCTGCCCCTCCTCCACCTCTTTCTCTCCCTCTCTTAAAAAAAAAAAAAAAGAATAGACTATTATATCAGACTCCCATCATATTTAAAGTTTTTTCAAGTACTTTATAAAAAAAAATCCCTCATAACAATTTTTTGTTATTCTCTAGATGTATATTTTAAGAATATGATTTATTAATTTTATTGTGCTAAGCATTGTGTATTCCACTTTGGGGAACATCTGTAGATATAAACATTCCCAGGAGACAAGACATGTACAAATAACCTATTTTCCCCAGAATTTCTGTAAGTGCTATATAATCATTTTAGAGCTTCTAAACAAGCATGGAAACTCTATTGGTAAGATTTAAACACAGTTGTTGGGAAGAAAGGCTCCTTTCAGGGAAGAGTATTAATAAAGGAGGGATCTGGCAAACGGGGACCATCCAGTTTGCCTCAGAGGAAGTGTTGAGGGAAACAGGTTCTGGGCTTGTTGCTCTGACAAACCGATGGTGTGTATTGCAACGTAACTAAACTTAACTGAAGAGTTATTTGAGAGGATTGGCCTAGATACCCTCTAAGCCTAAAACCTGAGCTACCTCAACTTTTCCATCATTTACTGTACAATTCTAATTCTGAATTTCTAACTCTTCACCGTTCACCATGAACCAGGCATTGCATTAGATGCTAAAAAGATGAGTACTGTTTCAGCCTTCAGGGCTCCAAGACTAGAGGGAAAAAGGATATCTAAATCAATACTGATACCGAGATCTCACAGTGAATGTCGATACAGTAACATTCAAGCATAGAGAAAGGAACAATGAAGCATCACATAAGAGGTATCATCCAAGGTAGTTGTTATAATATGTGGCAGTTTAATTGGCAGAGGAGGTAGGAGGAGGTAGAAGCACAGCAGAGACAGATGGTGTGTGCAAAGGACAATGTCCTCAAGGATCTGGGGGATTGGTGGAGAGGAAAAGGGCTATATAGAGAGAAGAGGCCAGGGGGGCAATGGTCATGGGACAGACCACTGAAAAGTTCCTAAGCAAGTAGGGGACTGACCAGATGTCTGTTTTTTCTTTTTCTTTTCTTTCTTTCTTTTTTTTTTTTTAAGATTTTATTTATTTATTTGACAGAGAGAGACACAGCGAGAGAGGGAACACAAGCAGGGGGGAGTGGGAGAGGGAGAAGCAGGCTCCCCGCAGAGCAGGGAGCCCGATGCGGGACTCGATCCCAGGACCCTGGGATCATGACCTGAGCTGAAGGCAGTCGCTTAACCAACTGAGCCACCCAGGCGCCCTCTTTTTTTTTTTTTTTTAAGATTTTATTTATTTATTTGAGAGAAAGAGAGAGAGACCACAAGCAGGGGGGAGGGGCAGAGGGAGAGGGATAAGCAGGCTCCCTACTCAGGGCTGGATCCGAGGATCCTGGGATCATGACCTGAGCAGAAGACAGACACCCAGCTGACTGAGCCACCCAGGCGCCCTGGATTTCTGTTTTGAAACATGAATTTTGGCAGCTACTCAGAGGGTGAGCTTCCAGAAAGCAGTAAGGAGAAGAAATCTGGTGAGAAATGGTAATGCTTAATCTCAGGCAGACACTATGTGGATGCTGACATTCTGTGTTATTAACAGAAAGAAAATCTGTCCATTTCTAGTGACATTGGGGCCATTGTTGGTATTTTGTTAGGAAAAATGAGAAATCTTGCCTTGTATTCTTTGTCCTAATTGCGGACCACCACATCCTCACATAAATAAAAGTTACAATTGTACTTGCAGTCATGGCCTAGCTTTTCAAAAAATACTGTAGATAGGCTTGAGCATTTAACTCAGAATTTACTTGAATCCCTCAATTTCTTTTCCAGGAATCATGGAAGATATAACCAGCTCTAGAAAATTGTGGGAGGGCAGTGAGTTACTAACTGCCAACCTCTACCAGAGAGCAAGAATGTTACAATAAGAATCCAAATACAGGTCTTTCTTGTGTCAATTTTCACCTCTGACTTAGGCTTTAACAACCATTCTCTCATTCCCTTGAGGCTTAACTTATTCCTACTTGAATTCTGGCCTATAAAATGTATAAGTAGGCACAATCATTCACTCATGTCCACAGAATGTAATTTCGTACTTTAGTAATAGAATACTAAATGATGCCTAGGATAGCCATCTGAAGGAAGGCGTCTTCCTAAAAGCCTAAATGGTTTTAGGGAGTTATTTGGACACTGGAGACATCTGTTCTTTTTCTTAGAAATATTTTATCATTTTAATCAACCTATCACTAAATGTATTTAGTGATATATTATCATATACCATCCATCTCTGCCTTCATATATTTTCTTCAGATAACCTTGCTAAACATTTCTATGCATCAATTTAGAAATTTCTAATGGAAATGTTGTTCTATAGGTCATTAAAAAAATCCTCTGATCATGCTCTATGTTGTTCTGTTATGCTCTGTTATATATAAATAAGATACACCAAAACCTGGCTGACTTCCCCATGGACATTATTCAATGTAGTAACATGCTAAGCCGTATACTCTGTTTTTCATCTGTTTCTGTAGAAGCGAATGTCCTCAGAGTAGTGTCAGGAAACGCCACAACTGTATCTGAACACTTTTATATGCATGCATGAGATGATCACTGCTGCAAGTTCAAGTTCATTACAGCCTCATTTCAAGTTCCATCTGGGAATTAAACTTAAGAGACTGAAATGGGTTTTGTTATCCCTACTGTGCTGCTTAGGGAAGAGAACTCACGATGATAGGGAGAGCGATTGTCTCTGGGGCAGGAAACACAGAGTTTGGGATAGTTCACAACACACATACACACGGTAATCTAAAACTCAGATACTTCCACAGACAGGCCAGAGAGTCATTTTTTTTTTCTTTCATTGAGAACTGACTTAATTGTGAGTGTCTGCTTGCCTGGATTAAGGATTTGCAACATTTATTTTAATATTTTCTGATTCATTACTAAAACTAGTGCTGTGATTATGAGGCTGGATAATCACGAAGGATTCCTAAATCATACTTAAATATATCCACAGTCAGATAATGACATTGTTGGGCACAAAGTATTTAGGAGATGGAGATAATACTATACCTAAGGGATGCCATCTTTTTTATGTACTGTCTGTAAAACGAGAATAGATGAAGGTCTCTAAACCTGTGTTGCCTTATTTAGAACAATCTGTTCTACTGAACTTGAACGGATATTTCAAAGTCAGCTAATTTTAACCGTAGTCATCAGCTAAAGATAGCCTACTAAGCATTTTATGACATAAGAGTGACCAAGTGTGTGTGCATGTGTGTGTGCATGAATCTATTCACTAGTGTGAACCTTCTAGATCTTTTATTTTGCCTCATTAATTCAAAAATAGTTCTTGTGGACTTACTCTGTGTATTTATAATTGCAAGTCACAGGAACCATGGGGCTAATGATACTGCATTCATTTTCAATAGCACAGTGCATTAAAGTTGGTTTGATGGTTAAATAGACCACTGTTAATATTGACAATCACTGATTCCTAAGACAAACCTAAAAGGGGATTCAAATTCTGCAAACCTCTTTATCATACAGCACGAAAAAGATGACTCTGAGGTAGAGATGGACTCCAGACTTTACATTCAGAAGAGGCCATGGTAAATACAACTGTCAACCCCACATTCGTAAAATAAAGCAGATCTTTGTCAACTAGGAAAGTTATTTTCTATCCTTTCTCTAAATCTTATGTGTGTGTGTGTGTGTGTGTATGTTTTAAGGCTAGATGAGATAATACCCATTAAATTCTTTAAAAGAGTACAAAAAGGGAATTACAGAGGTATCTGAGTTAACCAAAGGAACACATTATATTCTGGGTCATCAGGATTAGCAATAAAGTGGTCATTTCAAATCATAAGTGTTATAAATAGTATTTGTTCAAGGTTGTATAAATCTAATTTTCTTTTTTTTTCAAGATTTATTTATTTTTTTTAGAGAGAGAAAGAGAAAGTGTGTGTGTGTGTGTGTGTGTGTGGTGGCGGTGGGGGGGGGTTGGGGCAGAAGGAGAGGAGGAGACAGAGAGAAGCAGAGCCCAGAACCCCATGTGGGGCTTGATCTCACCACCCTGAGAACATGACCTGAGCAGAAATCAAGACTCCTACACTCAACTGACAGAGCCACCCAGGTGCCCCTAAATCTGATTTTCTACAAATATTTCTTTTTTTTATTCAAAGTTTCATTCTATGCAAAGTCATGTGAATCCTTTAACAACAACAACAAAAGCAATTAGTAGTTTATGAATAGTTTGAGTTGGAAATGCTTTCTTTTAAATGAGAGAGACTTAAACTATTAACAGTGCTACCTAAGTAAATTTGGCTTACAAAAAAAAAAAAAATCAGCCTACAGAAGATAAACTGTTAAATGGTATCTCCCTTTTCCAAAATGCTAGACTTTCAGAGACACCTTTGAATAGGAAATGAGATGCAATGGTTTATGGCACAGAGACTATATAAAAAGAACAAGATGCTGGGTACCTGTAAAAATTTAATCTAAGGAAGGAAGTGATAGGGAGATGGAGAAAGTCAGCCTCAAGGACTTTTGATTCCCAGGACGACCTATACTTCAGGTTCCAGAAAGAAGCTATTACTGGATGTTTTGGTCAGTAATAAAGTGCCAAAGATGACTGGAAGCCACTTAGTCCAAAGACACACAAACATCTTACAGGGAAATGAAGAGCCTCAAGTACTAAATTGGCAAATCTAAAACTGCAGAGGGTTGGTATCGTTAATATATTATGTCCGCGGTTGTAACAGGATACACTGATGAAGGCAGAAGTCCACTGTCCTCTAGCCTCCTCTGGAAATCCAAACAATACTAGTAACAAGAGGAAATTAAAGACATGAGTCAACTTTGTGCTGTATTTTGCAACTGAAATACCCTTTTTGTCCTATTCTGGTTACTTGGGAGCCCTAAAGGCTCTGTTCAGAAAATTTTCTCACCTCTCACTTGTCAACCACATGAATGATTGAGAGGTGAAAAATACTAACAAGTTTTTCTCTTAAAGTTTATTATGTTCTGTGATATCAGGGTACCCATATTCCAGACTGACAGGCACCATGGAAATAACTAATTACAGATGGAAAACTATAAATACATCATCGCATAACAAACCCACAATTATGAAATACAGCACATTTCACAGGAACTTTTGTAATGATAAAAATATTGCATTTTATTATGAGGATGTTAAAAACCAGCCATAAGATCTTTTTATCTGCATTATTTTTATCTGTTTGCCTTATTCTAAAGTTACAGAAAATCGGGGTGCCTGGGTGACTTAGTTGGTTAAGCCTGGGACTCTTAATTTCAGGTCAGGTCATGATCTCAGAGTCCTGGGATGGAGCCCTGCTTCGGGCTCCCCACTTAGTGCGGAGTCTGCTTGTCTCTCTCCCTCTGCCCCTCCCCCTGCTCATGCTCTCTCTCTCTCTCTAAAATAAATAAATAAATCTTCAAAAAATGTAAAAAAAATAAAGTTACAGAAAATTTATCTATGGTCAAATTCTTCATTGGCTGCCACTTACACAATCTTTATTATTCTTCCTTTCCAATATTGGCTAGTGATAAAAGGTGAGAACTAAAGCAAAGGTTCTTTCAAGTAACTGGCCACGTCTATCTATTTCCACTTAAGATTCAAAAAAAATAAAGTCTCAGTAGCTATTCCAGTAATAAAAGACAATTTGACGCATGCAATCTCAGCGCTGGACTTGAAATTAAGAGGTCAGTGTTTACTGACATGAACATTAGCAAAGGCTCCTAAGCCAAACCAGAAATAAATTTGTCTGGGTATACAGATAATGGAAATTCTTCCCTAGCCACAGGCAAGAAAAAGGAAGGCATAAAATCTGGAACTGGTAATATTCCATTAACAATGCTTATATTATATCAAAATTTGCTTTCTTCTTCTCTTGTGCAGTGCTCTTTTTGCTTCCTAGTGAACATTTCTAGAATCCATGGTGCCAAAGATTTAATAGAAATTTAAAAAAATATATATATTTTTTTCAGTCCATTATTCCTCAAGATTCAGCTCCAATGCTCTAGGCAAAATGAGTGTCAGAGGATTTTGGCCTCCTGTGAACACTTAGAGTACTTTCTGGATCTAACCAGATGGCATTCACCACATGCAGCCCTGCATTTTCTTTATTTGTGTATGTCTTGTCTCTCCTATCAGACTGGAGTTATTTTAGGACAAAGAACATATTTTATGAACCTAATGTGCCTTATACTAAAGAATCATATTTAAAATACCATTTGAGTCAAGGTCCCTCAAGAGAGCCAAGCGTTGCTCTTTCTGACAGTGTCCCTCACTTGGGCCATATCCATGCTAGTTACTCAAAAAATAAATGCATTTGATTAGAATTGATTGTGCCTTAACCTTAGTAAATATCAGAAGCTCATTAGCACAACAGAGATTTAGAGTAATAGTTATTTGTATACTGATTTGATATTTTTAAAAAAATGTTTTATTTATTTATTCATGAGAGTCAGAGAGAGAGAGAGAGGCAGAGGCAGAGGGAGAAGCAGGCTCCCCGCCTAGCAGGGAGCCCGATGCGGGACTCGATCCCAGGACCCTGGGATCATGACCTGAGCCGAAGGCAGACACTTAACCATCTGAGCCACCCAGGCGCCCCCTGATTTGATATTTTAATCAGTTTATACTGACTTGCAAATTAGGACTAATTCTGATTTATGGCCTGACTCAAATAAAAAAATCCCTCTTTTTCACAAATGATGTTAAAATGAACATCACTATATCACTGGGCTATTATTTCTCAGATTGTGCCTTTTTTCTCTTTTTTTCCTTAGAGTATCTTTGAGGAAGCTATTTTAGATCCAATCTGTTCTTTGTTCCAACAGCATATAACAGAACAAAAGGCTAGATATTCTTTGGTTCAATATTATGTTTAAAGCACTGCAGAATTCATATACCACTCTTGCTTAACAATTATGATGAAATACTCAAGACAAGAAAGGTTTGAGATTTAAGAAAAATAAAATACAAACCCTAAAATGAAATTCTATTTTGCAGAAGCATATTTTTCATATTGCTGAAACAGTTTAATCCCATATTAAAACCAGTAGGGAGGGCTCTTGGGCAGAATCAGTTTATGATTATCTGTTGCAAGATATCTGGTTCTAACACAGCTTTCCCTCAATCTAGGAATAAAGGGTGGAGGTTAATTTGGGTTGAGCAGTAATGGTGTTTATGAGTCTTGAGAGAAGGTCAACTAAAATTGACACTAATAGGAGAGATTAAGTTTTTGATTGCGTCAGGGATTTCTAGCCCAAATATACTGTCTTGCCTGCCTCAGTCTCATGAAACCAGTTACAAAGGGGAAAAGTGCAGGCTGGTTAGAATCTCCTACGAAACTGATGTGTTTGTGGAGGGATAAGGGCTCCTAACTGTGGATACTTATAAAAGTCACTTCTCTAGTTTTTCTTAAGGTCATTGCTTTCTCAGAGAGTATAACTTGATAAAGTGATCTACTTTTAATATTTATTGTCATTATATCCGAATCTTAGCCTCTAGCAAAACATGCTGAAATTTCTAGAGTAACCAATAGTTTCAAAGTCTCTTGTGGGTGGAATGTGTTCTTTCTCAATTTACCTGTCTTGTAATACCAACTTAAGGTCACCTTCTCTCTGCAGCCATAACAGTGCCCCACAGTCCCTGTGGGAATTAACTCCTCCCTTATCTAGGTTTCCCAAAGCAGTTTATATATAATATCATAAAAACTTAAGCCGTAATTATTTATTTGCATGTGATTCTCTCCCAATAGGCTTTGAGCTTCTTCAGGACCAGGAACACATCATGTTCATATGTCTTTCTTTCTTCCTTCCTTCCTTTTGCTTTTTTTTTTTTTTTTTTTTTTAGAAAGAGAGAGAGTGCACTCATGTGTGCAAGTGGGGTGGGGGAGAGTCAGAGAATGAGGGAAAGAGAGAATCCTAAGCAGGCTCCATGGAGCCTGACACGGGACTGGATCTCACGACCCTAAGATCATGACCTCAGCCTAAATCAAGAGTCGGAAGCTTAACCGACTGAGTCACCCAGGCATCCCCATATATGTAATTTCAATATAAACCATGATTCTTGGTAAATAACATGCATTCAAAAATTGCTTCCCTCTTTGATGTAAGAGAATATTCAGAGCCATCTACTCCTTATGGTGAATGAAATATTTTTAAAGAAATACTTACTAGAAAAAAAATTTTTTTAAATAAAAAAATAATTATGGTCAACCAAGGTCAGCCTATGCAGTCCCCATGTTGCAGAAAGAAGAACACAGTAGGTCATCATCATGCTGTAAATCTGCCTTCTGTGCTGGTAAGTAGACCTTTGAGGGAGAGATGGCTGCGCCCCAAAGATGACATAATGTAGAGTTACTCAGGGGTTTAATCTCTCCCTTCACTTTCCCATCCCTGTGCTTTGGGCCTTCAGGAGGAGAAAGCAGGTGCTGAGTTAAGTGCAACTGCTCACCAGCATCCTGTTCTCTTTGACATCATTGCACTGCTTGTTCATCAGGGAACCAAAGTGAAATTGAACCAAGTCCAAATGGTCTCTCTCGCCAATTTTCAAACTTGGTTAAGACTTTGTGGTCTGATTTAGTCTAAGAAGCAGCCACAGATTGGTTCTAGAATCGCTACATGCTATGTACACATGACTAATTTCTGGTTCTGCACCTTCCATGATTTTCCAATATAGGTATTTCACCATGCCCAGAGAAAGTGCCCCATGGAACACCTTTTTAAAATATTTGTTTATTTACTTAGTTACAGGGCTCTTCAATTACCTATTAATTTGGTATCATAGGCTAAGAATATGTTCTATCATAAAATTGAGCCCCATTTCTTAAAGCCAAGAACATTTTTAATGGGGCCATCATACTTACTTTCTTAGGGACAAGGCTGTCAAGGATAAAAATATATACATTTATATTTCATTACAAAATATCAATCATCTCAGTAGAGCCAGGAGAAACCTTCCTAGACAGCAGTGTATATGACAAAGGACTACATGTTTTCACTTATTACACAGTGAGACAAAGTTCTAAGGGTCACACAATTTATGGACCCCGGAACAAAGAGATTAAACATAGATTAAGAGAGAGAGCCAAGGCTCTTAGAAGCACAGACGTGAAGATGGCCTGATTCTACCACGTCCTACTTGTGCAGACTTGAGCAAGTCCTTTAATCTCTCTGTGGCTGTTTCCTCATTACAGGCTTAATCTATAGGGTTTAAAATAAGGTTTAAGGGAGTTCATGTTTGTAAACTGCCTAGAAAAATACAGTAAGCATTTTATAACGGAAGGGAAAAGAAGGAAAGAAGGAAGGGAGGGAGTAGGGAAATACAGACCTTTGTCTTATTTTACTTTGTGTTCTTCCTGTTACATGTAGAACATAAAATGCAATTTTGCATGTAATTATTTATAAATATAGGGCATTTAAAACAAAGAATGCTTTGAGAGATGGTGGCAATATCTTTCAAGGAGGGCAGGACGAGTTGTATCTACTTTGACATATAAGGGGATTGAAAGATTAAGCAGAACACAGCAACGATTTTCAAATCCTTGCAGGCTGACATAAGGAAGGAGATACTGATGTACTCTATGTTGATCCAAACAGATGAGTGGATTAACAACTGGAAGTTATTGGGTGACAGATGTCAGCTTAACATGAAGATAAGTTTTATAAAATGTATAGCCGTCCAAACACAAGATGGGTTGATACGCAAAGGAACAGACTCCCTGCTACTGGGCATGTGTAAGTAAAGGTTAGCTGACAATCTGTCAGAGAGGTTGTACATAGAATTCCTGCCTTGGTTGGCAGGGTCACTAGGTAATCTCTAAGGTCCTTTTCAAATACTGCAGTCTTAAAATACCACTAATATGAAAAGTTACAAATGCACAGAAATGAAGTAGCTTGAAAACTGATTTTTTAGGAGAACAGCATGAAGGCTTGAAAGATAATATTTTATTCTGTACCTAAAGCTTGTGGCCCTTCGCCAATCCATGAAAATAATGAGCAAAGTCATCTGCTTGGCATATTTGGGGGAAGTTGATGTGTCAACTTCCAGGTATTCTTTTTTTCTTAATTTGTCTCATTTTAATGAGACACACACTGTTAGATATATTTTTACTTCATATTACATTTTTTTTACTTAATATTAAATTTAGTGGCCCAAATAGGAGTATAAGAATAAGCACATCTCTCATAAGTCATAATGATTGGATTATCTGAATGGAGGTGCACTTTACGAACAAGATCAAATTAGGTCTAAGCAAAATGAACATAAAAATAAATTAGGTATATGTTACAGTACTTATATTTTTGTATATATATGTTATGTATATGTTTATATACATATATCTATACACACAGATATATATGTATGTGTATGTATATATATATATATATATATATATATATATATAACTACTATCTATAGTTAGGCTTTCACAGTAAGTCAAAGAGTAACATTAAAAAGATTCATTGCAATTCACTTTTCCATTTCAGTTACTTTATTTGGATCATAAGTCCTGCAAGGCTGCAAAATTCATTTTGTCAAAAAAAAGAAAAAGTGGCTTTAGACTATTCTCTGAAGTGGTTTTACACTATTTCCTCAAACACAGAGATCTAACCTTGCTCTTGTAATTCTGTATAAAGTCTTGCTGTTGCTCTGAGAAGCATTTCTTCTCCCAGTTCAGACCCAAGGAGGGAATACCCTGTCATTCTCCAGCATGTCTGCTCTTACCCACCACCACAGCAGATGCCAGGTACAGAATTTTCCTTTGAAAATCCTCCCACAAAACTTAGCTAAAGGGCTAGTCATCAACTTAAGAACAATATCCAGATTAAAAGATAATTATTTTATTAGGCATATATTCATTAACATAAAACACTGTGAAGCATTGGGCCAGAAGATATCTCGTTTCCCTTCCAACAGTGATTCAACAGGAAAAGCATATTTATAGACCTCTATTCTGACAGAAATGAAAAAAAAATCAGTGTTAATCACACATTCAGATTCTTCAATAAAATATTTATCTTATGTCAAAATACTATATTTTGCCTTTAGCTATCTTGGCGTCAATGGAGATGTAAGGCCACGTGATGATAATGGTGCAAGAAGTTTCTTTACATGTGAATAACACCACTGCTTCAACAGTTGCTCATTATTTATTTATTTATTTGCAGAGATATGGCAAGAATATCAGATCACCTAGCATTTTCCTTCAAGGAGAAATAAACATCTATGGGGAGTGCACACTACCTTCCTCGTGGCAAGTTTCTCTTTTAGCTGCTGGGGAAAATATCAGTCTAGATGATGTACAGAAGCAGAAGACTTGTCTCTGTAAGGGGGAGGGAGCACTGTTTGCCTGGAAGACCCTCCCCCCATCCACCCTGGCCAAGGGGGCCCAGCCATGAGAAATAGGAAGAATTTCATAGAAATGAAAGTTGATGCATGCCTTTACCTCATCAAACTCCATATAAATGAGAAAACTTTTTCCCTCCTACCCTCCACACACATGGTTTCAGATTCTTTCAAGATTCTTTCAGTTTTCTTTTTTCTCAGTGTGATCAAATTAGTTAAACCAAAATTTTGCTTCCATTACGAACCAAACTCCAGGAGGAAATTAGCAGAGTTTAGCAAGATATTGGCAACATGTACTAATACCATTTTGACATTTAGCTCAAGAGAAGGATATTCAAAAGGCAGTTGCTAACTTTCAAATTAAAGTTAAAATTTTTAAATACACATAAATTGATTTTTTAATTAGCACCTATATGCCAACATCCCCAAATTCTGAAGGCTTTTAAAAATACTTAATATTCTTTTCATTCCCAGCAGCCACACCAGGAGAGTACATCCTTCTTTTGTTCTTCAAGGGGTGTGGGCAAAGGTGGAAAATAAACATCCACACATTTATGTTAAAATTATATAAAGCAGACTGCAAAGGAACATGACTTTTCTTTTACTTGGCAGAAATAGAAATGGAAAACAATTTCTATTTTCCATTACGGTCTGAAACCATAACCTCAGTAATGTAAAGTTTAAATTTATAAAAGAACTTTAAGGATTGCATTTGGGGGGATTATAACTGACTACATGAATATCAAACTGTATTACTTGCTAAAAATAGATTTATTTAATCCCCAAATAAAGCACCATTATTTAGAATTAATTTTCAATTATGTACAGTCTCTCCTGTCTGTTCAGGAACCACACAATTCACTAGGGACCTTTAACTTATTAACGTGCACAATAAAATTGTATTTATGAAGTCAAACCACTGAGGAAAAAAAGATTAAACTCAGCAAAGGTTTGCCAGAGTCTGGGCTTTCCAACCACGCATTTCTCACGTGGTCAAGCTGGACCCACGGCTGCCTCTGTTGCCTCTGATTTTATGACCATGTACTATTTAATCATATGTACCTTGCATGTAGGCACGTGAGGTTTTGTTATCTTATTGGAAAATGGTTTTTTTTTTTTTTTTTGCGACTAGAGATGGTGGAGTTTTCAATACATGTATCTATTTGAAGAGCAGCTGCTATAAGATCAGTTTGTTCTCATGAAGAGGAAGGCATTTGTTTATTCTTTTCTGGCAAAAATTATATCTCTTGACAGCTCTAATATGCCGTTTTCTCACTTCTGTTCCAGTCTTTCCAAGAAAAAAAAATACCACAAAATCAAATAAAACTGTGTTATAAACACTCCATCTCTGAATTCATGTTATAAAATTAAATTATGGAACAGAAACTGAACAAAGGATGATATCTATTGTATTCCTATTTTCCAGAGCAAAAGAGCAGTCAAGGTGATTTGCAAACTCTGAAGCATATAAAAATATAATGCTATTATTTTCTCAAATAGTTGAGAGGACAGATATCACTTTGAAAACACATAAATTCAGATGTAAGAGACTGAATTTTTTTTTTTTTTTGCAGTTTGAAAAACCTATAAATCAGTATTATTCAACTTGATTTGACAAGTGCTAAGTATAGATTTAGAAGTCTTCAGCTTAGGATAGAGGGGATGCTTTATGTGGTTTTATTCTTAGGTATTTAAATCCTGCCTTGTTTTAAAAAGAATTTAAGGCAGTTTAAATGGATACATAAAATTCAGTAAGATATCAAGAATGAAAAGTGGGGAAGAAACAGTAAATGCAAGGGTTATATCATAAAAAGAAATTAGGAATGAGGCCATTATATTTTTTTTAAAGGCCCATTAAGAATGCTATCTATTTCTAGTAGATGGATCACAGAATTGGCTGTGAGCTTTTTAGGAGCCTCTACAAAAGGGAAATCATGAAATTAAAACTCACATGCACACACAATCACATCCAGCTACCCCATTCCCATATACAAATGTACACACGTACTCGAGTTGTTCTGGAGAATCATAAACAAACCTAATATTAATGCTGTAGAAAGGAATGCAAAGACTATTCACAGAGAGGGAACTTTACAAGGTAATGAAAAATACCTGCAATATGGATGACCTTTGAAAATAGTATGCTAAGTAAAAGAAGTCATTCACAAAAGACCACATATTCTATGATTCTATTCATGTGAAATGTCCAGAATAGGCAAAAGTGATGAACATTTTCTAAAATTATATTGTGATGATGATTGTACAACTTTGTGAATATGCTAAAATCTATTGAATTGTACAATTTTAATGTATGAATTTTTTCTTTTTAAACTTCAGATAAACAAGAAGTTTTTGATATAAATATATCTCATATATTTCATGGGATATTTTCTATTTTTTTTTTAAATTGAAATATGGTTGAAACACAATGTTACCTGTTTCAGGTGTATAATGTAGTGGTTTGACAACTCTCTATGTTATGCTGTTCTCACCACCAGCGTAGCTACCCTCTGTCACCATACCACACTACTACAATATCATTGACTAGATTCCCTATGCTTTATCTTTTATCCCCTGAGTAATTGATTCTATACCTCTAACTCCTCTTCACCCTTAAATGGATGAATTTTATGGCATGGTATGGTATGGTATGGCATGGTAGGTGTATGTGAATTTTATCTCAGCAAAACTGTTAAAAATGTAATACCATCCTTACACTAGACCAGAGGTTATGAAACCTAAGTATGCATCACAGTCACCTGGAGAGTTTGTTAAAGCACTGATTGCTGGGCCCCACTCCTAGAGTTTCTGATTCAGTAGGACTGGGGTGAGGCCTGAGAATCTGGATTTACAAGTTCTTGGGGGATGCTGATGCTGCTGGCCTGGGAACCACTCTTCGAGAATCAGTGCATAGACAATATGAATAATTGCAAGGGCTGTTTCTTTTACTTTCTTCAGTGTAGTTTGAGGAGTCACACCAATGCATAGTTTAGTACAGACAGTTTGATGAGACACCATTATGACAAAGAAGGTGGTAGCAGTAAGCATAGTACCAGTAACAATAGCCATATCAGTAACAACTGTAGCAGCATTTACTTTTTACTGATCGTTACTATGTAACTATGTTAGTATGTACTCTGTTATGTGCTTTGATGGTCATTATTTAATTTAATCCTCACAATAGCCTTATGAGGTGAAGATGCTGGGGAAATCAACACTGCAATAGTTAAACTTTATCAAGCACTTACTTGATATTCCTGTTACCAATTTCCTCAAATACACTGTTTCTCTTTACACATAAAAGAACCCAAAGGCTCCTAGAATTTTCTTCTCACTGCAAGAAGTGGAGAACCAGGCCAACTATCCCCAAAGTCCTTCCTTTTAACCACTGACCTACACTCACTACTCTTCTCCAAGCTGGCTTAATTCTTAGATTTTAGAGGATTCAAAGCAACGACTCCACCAAAACAATGCTGTGATACTTGAGAAATACCACATGTGATTTTTTTTTTTACTATAATAAACTGCCAATTTTCCAAATGATATGCTTTATAAATTACACTCTTGATCCCTGTAATGATGTCATTCACACTCATATGAATCCTGATAGACTCAATGAATGGGAGAGAATGGGGTGTAATTGCGCATATTACATTTTTGCTCATAGGACTTGAGACCATTATCCTCGGGCATAAATGCATTACGATGGACATTTGAACTTTTCTGTCATCTGGGTGATCTTCCTGTCAGGAGAAAAGTTTACAGTATTTTGACTGCTCTTCCATAAACTTATTGACTCTCAGTTTAGTTTTTTATTAGACAGTGGCCAATGAAGACTTTCAGTTTGTTCTCCTGGGCTAAAGACTGGAGCATTATAAGAAAAATTCAGGTCAGAAGGAGGGTTGAAACCTTTCTATGACAGTGTTTACCCAAGTAGACTAAACACTCTGATGAAGGCAAATTTTTACACAGTACACTGATGATACATTGATTCTAACAGTTTTTGATTTATTCTTCTGGGTTTTAGGACAAATATAACAGGCACATCAAGTCCATGAATTCATGAATATCATTGCTTAGGACAAGGCTGAAGGTAATGATTGTTCAAGAGACACTTGTGGAGGGGCGCCTGGGTGGCTCAGTCGGTTAAGCCGCTGCCTTCGGCTCGGGTCATGATCCCAGCGTCCTGGGATCGAGCCCCACGTCTGGCTCCCTGCTCAGGGGAGAGCCTGCTTCTCCCTCTCTCTCTGCCTGCCGCTCTGCCTACTTGTGCTCTCTCTCTGTCTGTCAAATAAATAAAATCTTTAAAAAAAAAAAAAAAGAGACACTTGTGGAAAAAAATTATTAGGTGGTTTAATGAATGACTGAGATTTGGGAAGCATTATAATATGGGAACTAAATGCCCTAACAAATTTGCCAACTTTAAAAGCAAGCTAGGTCTGAGATAGAACTGCGATATTTGTTTCATATCCACGTGTTTAATTCTGAGTTGTTTCTCTCTTTGAATGGGGGTGTTCAGGTTCAGCAATATGTGGCTACACCCACTCACTTCCTCACTTCCTCTACTCTTGCATCTCAACTTTTCAGGAGCAGAAACAGACCTTCTAGATTTTGGCATGTCTGAATGATGTGGTTTCCACATATCACTTAGGCCTGGAGCACCTACATCTCTGGCTTTTTAAAGGAAAACAAGCCCTTTCTAGGACTAGTTCCTGCTATACCTCATTTTCCAAGTGCAAAAGCATCAATCGCCTCCCTTATTGCCCCTGTGTGTGTACACGTGTCTCAGCTGGAAGTCCCCGTCCCTTGTCTAAAATGAACCACTACAATGTCTCCTATCATGTCACAGGCTCCTGTCAAAACACTCCATTTCTCTGTCCAAACCCAAGAGACCCTTCTGGCCTACTCCACTGTGCTTTTATTTTTTGGAAAAACAAAACAAAACAAAACAAATATTTTTAAAAACTATCACTCCTGAAGGTCTCTTATCTAGAACTTGACTTAAACAATAAATCAGCAGTTCATATATGCTAGAACCCTTTCATAACTGGCATTATATGCAAACCTCCAATATATGAAACATATAATAAAGATGAGATGCTAGAAGTGGAAACATAGATGGCCAATCAATGTTTAGAAAGATATTCAACATCACTTATCATCAGGAAAATACAAATAAAATCAAGATACCACTTTCTACCCATCAGATCAGTAAAAACCTATCCAGTGCACATATTTGGGCATGTGGAAAATAGGAACACAGGTGCATGGGTTGAGGGACATAAATAGTATAGCTATTTTGAAGAGCAATCTGGTAACATCTAGTAGAAGTGAAAAATAAATATCTTACCACCCATTTCACTTTTATGTTTATTATACTGGAGAAATTCTCATACTTGTATTCATGGATACACTCATGAGTACGGCTACTGCACTGTTATTTGTAATAGCAAAATATCAGAGACAACCTAAAATTCAATAGGGGAATAGATAAATTATGGTCTATTCATATGAGGGAATACTATGTTAAAGGAGAGGACTAGCCACACAGGGGCAATAAGGGAGGTGATTGATGCTTTTGCACTTGGAAAATGAGGTGTGGCAGGAACTAGTCCTAGAAAGGGCTTGTTTTCCTTTAAAAAGCCAGAGATGCAGGTGCTCCAGGCCTAAGTGATAAGTGGAAACCACATCATTCAGACGTGCCAAAATCTAGAAAGTCTGTTTCTGCTCCTGAAAAGTTGAGATGCAAGAGTAGAGGAAGTGAGGAAGTGAGTGGGTGTAGCCACATATTGCTGAACCTGAACACCCCCTTCAAAGAGAGAAACAACTCAGAATGTAGATCTTTAAAAAAAAAAATAAACAAACCTGATACCTGCTGAAGACAATGAGTTGTTGGATGTGCCACACATGATGGTTTACGTAAATACAAACACTCAACAAATGAGATGAATTCATAAACAGTACCCTTACCTCACCCACTTAGATATTTCTAGTCAAGAACTCCTAACTCCTCCTTGCTGCTTCCCCAAATCATATTCATCTTCAAGATACAGCTCAAATCCTACCTTCCCCAGGAGCACCCCTGCCCACAGTGATTTCTTTTCCCTTCTGATCCACTCCAGTAACAGAAGTTTTAGGCATGTGGACTCCTCTATCTCATACTATCCCCATGGGAATTAACAGAGGTTCCTCCTATAGAATGTAATGTTTAATGTAATTCTTAGTGCATAGCAAGAACTCATTGATTACTAGCTCTTGTTCTTATTACAAATGCATATTTCCCCTTTGCTTAGCATGGTACTCTGCTGTAGAAGATATTCAATAAATGTTAACTTTTGACTCTGAATATGGTGATGACATACTTACGTTACTGGTATATTTGCCCGGGCCATCTCCTGAGGTGGGGTTCTTGGCTTGTTATTTACTGGATATCCTAAATCACTAGTGAAGTCTGTGGGCATTTGAGGTCGGACACGCGCAAGTTCTACTCCCTGAATGCTGAGGCGCTGCTGTCCGGGACGGCATATGGTCACTAACCCTTTGTTCCAGGATTGGCTGCTCCTAGATTTCTCCTGATACCATTGGCAGGGTTCTCGCAAGATTTCCAAACCATCTAGCCCACAGTCATGGAGAGAGAGTTTAAGCCTTTTAGAAACCAAGTATTACTCTTGGAGCTTTTCTTCTAAGACCTTAAAGACCAGGGAAACTTAATTCCAGGAGTATCAGAGGAAGCATGGAGGAGAAACCTGGGCTAAGGAAGAATAGGCAGGGCAGGTGGTGATGTGGAGAACATGGGGAGCAAGCAGGCCACCTGATACCACTGGGCACAGAGACTTTCACTTAGTGATCTCATTTAACACAACCACCACAGCACAGAGAGATCGTTACCCCTACGTTACAGATGCGGAAACTGAGGCCTGGAGATTAATTTGTCCAAAGATGTACAGACAATGAGTGTTAGAATAAGGACTCTACCGTAGATCTTCTTGACTTTAAAAAACTCATGTTTGTGGCAGAAGTTAAATCCACTTCAATTAAATTCACTTGTATTTGTTTCCATTAAACAAAATTTAAAAAACCTCTATTCCATATGCTTATAATTCTAGGCCATCAGGTAATAATTTCAAGAATTGAAAGAAGTGACTTACTTGAAAAACAAACTGAGGGTTCTAGAGGGGAGGGGGGTGGGGGGACGGGTTAGCCCGGTGATGGGTATTAAAGAGGGCACGTTCTGCATGGAGCACTGGGTGTTATACGCAAACAACGAATCATGGAACACTACATCAAAAACTAATGATGTCATGTATGGTGACTAACATAACATAAAAAAAAAAAAGAAGTGACTTATTTGGGAAGGGGTGTGCAAAGCTGGTAGGTGCTCGGGATGACAAGCACAGGGTCCCATGGCACTAGTAGTAGAAAACAGATACTCTACACAACACAAATTAGGAAGAAGAAATAGACCTGAAAATCATGACTTTTTTAGAATCAAAACAATACGACATGCAATAAACGTATAAAGAAGATTACCTAAAATCAGCACATACATTTTGTTCAGGAAGTTTACCTTATGGTAAACTGAAGCAAAAACATCCTAATGGGGTCAGTGTTCACATAACTATTAGCAACCCTGCGATGACGGTGACTCCATCTGGGCTTATTGCTGTTATTCGTCACAGATACAGACTGAAGGAATGCAGCAAATACACTACTGAAGTTCTCCAGGGAAGAGAGAACACTTGGTGCTAATGGGAAAACTACTCCCGCTTACGCTGCTCTACACAAAGACAGCCCTTTCGGGCAGTCAGGACATAACTGAAAGCTTCAATTACCTCTGCCTACAATGCTTATTATTCACTTTAATATTTGAAATATCAGAGAATATGAAATAATAGCAGCTTTTCTCTGACTCATACAATCCAACAGAAGTAAAGGAAAAGAAGATGAAGTGAAAACAAGACCAAGAAAAGAAGTTTTCTATTTTAACACAAATGAACTACATGACTCAAAAGTAAAACCCACAAAGAAGTAAGCTAGAAATAAAACCTTTACTGACAGACATCAATCGGTTAAGGGGCACTTACTTATAAAGCAGAACATTTCATCAGTTAGGAAATAAAAACAAATTTCAGGTGCAACATGTTGAGAATATGCCATTCAACAACATAAAACTCAACAAGCCTGATAAGCCTTTCAGTCTTTCTCTTATGAATTCAATATTTACTAAAATAGAGTGATGAAAACCTTGTATCTAAAGGATGACAGATAGGTTGTATGCTGAAATGAACCCTGATTAATCTTACTAATGGCGTATCAACTATCTTAATTTTAAGGAGCCATTATTAAATGACAGATTGCAGAGTAATGTAGCATAAGGACAATAAAAGGTACAGACAACTGTACCTTTATGGTGTGACAGTGTTATTTTAGACACTGTAGACACTGTAGACACACATAATCCTGGGGTTCCTGTTAAAGGAAATAGGAGGGCAGTGCCATTTTCATTTTCATATACTTTTTAGTGGCTCTTAAATTTCCCAACACAATCACTTTTGATAAAGCATGACATTTTATAATCCAGTCAAATTTTGTATTTTAAAATCCACTCCTAATTGCCTATTAATGAAATACAAGCTTAAAAGCCCTTACTAAAAATGCTTCCCATAAATGCACTGGGACCAAATGGCTCTTAGCATCAATGGAGATTCCATAACCAAAAACTGAGAGCTAATACTGCATTATCCCTTTCTTTGAAAAACAATCTGCCAATTACGCTGCCACCATTTTTGTAAATTTCCACTAAAGAGGATTCAAGGGAGAATTTGTCAATACACGTACGCTTCAAAGCTCAAGGAAAGGATAGATATACCAGGTTTATAGTCTTACCACAAAGCCATTAAAATAAGTTACTGAAGGGTGGCAGGTTTAAATGAGGTCTACTTCATTCAAGTGATTCGCCACCTGATCTCCATCCCAGAAGCTGGTTTGGGGAGGGACTCCTGCCATTTAGCCCCCAAGTCCCCCGGGGTTTCTAAGGAGGGTTGAGAATCACTGTTTTGGTCTTGCAGTGTAGGCAACTACCAAGAGTTCCTTATAGAGCCAGGTCTTTCCAGTTACTCTGCTAACTCGGCTCATTTGAATGGGCCCTTCTGCTACTTCAGTCAAGCAGACTGTAACCAGAGGCATGCATCAGGAGTGTGCGCCTGTGGGTAATATTGGCTATGCAGGAAAAGAGAATGACATTTTTGAAAATAGTACAAAGGGTGGATTCAGACAATGAGTTAAGATAGGTTTTTTGTGGCCTGTTTGTTTTTGAGTCGATATCATAATGTCTCCAAAAGCTTTCAATTTCATCTTCTGGAACTTTTGTTGATAAATATGTCACAACTGAGTAATAATTTCATGTTTAATTCTAAATGCCTATGTATGCACAAAACTCCTAATATAGATGACCTGAACATTTTAGAAACCTGTGTTATTCATTCCTTCATCTACCCATTCATTGAGTATTTATCAAGGACCTACTATCACTAGGCATGTACTGGGAAGATTGCAATGGACAAAGGAGAACCAAAATACCTGCTCTCATGGAGCTTATTCTGCTGAGGGAGTTTCTGACCAAGCAGCAAAATGAAGCTTTGCTTATTTCTCTTTATCTATCACATTTCATTTATCCATAAATAATCTGAAACTTACAGAGAGAAGCACAATGCAATAGAAAAATTTAATATAGATAAGGAAAAGTAAAACCCAAAAAACAGCAATGATATTATAACCTTGGTGAACTTTAAAAAAAATCCAGAGCAAATAGCCTGAAAGGTGGTTAGAATAACTCAGTGGTAAAATAAACTGCAACTGATGTTAAATAAAGTAAAAAACCAATATTTTCAAAAGCATAAAGATCAAAGTCCTTTAAAACACTGATTTTTTAAAATCTAAGGTTGTGTCCCAGAATATTAGTAAAGTTCTCAAAAAATTTAGATCCCTGGATCTACCTCAGATCTTCCCAATTATAAATCATATGGGATCCAAAGATAGATAGTTTTAAAAAGCCCCAGAAGCAGTCTGAGGCGCCTTTTAAAGCCACTGTCTGAGGGTGGGATTTCCTAGATGGCAGACCGAGGAGTTCTACAAATCCTCTTTCTCCCAAAACACGATGAGAATGGAAAATACAGTCAAATCAACCATTTCAGGACCTTGGTAATCAACGGAAATCAAGCAACAAGCTGAGAACTGTTGTTTCTTGGAAAACTACCCACAGTGGGGAAGTGGAGGGGAAGTGTGTGGTCTTCCTGCCCCTCTCAGCTCAAGCTCTACTCTGGTGGGCGGGCGGTGCGCCGGACTGCCCTGAATGCGGACAGCGGAAAATGCCACTCCCAGGCATTGTCCGAAAACAGCAGTGCTCTTGCAGGCAAACGGATGCTGACAGTCAACCTCTTAGCTAGCCTGAGACAGCAGTCCTACTGGGGCCACTCCCAGATGACTATCTGTTCATCTAACCAGAGATCCTAAAAATGAGAGAGCCATGGAGGGTTTTGATAAACTTTCACACATCCTGGCCAACTAGGAGGACCTAACAGGTCTGGTGGAAATAAAAGGCAGAGCAGGTTTGAAAACTCCTGAACTCTGAATATGTTCACAGTTCACAGTCCACAATCCACATCAAAAGAGGTTGGAAGCTTTATTGGATTGAGTTGTTGCAGTGCAACCTCTGGCTTATCATTAACCACTGAACTACAGACACCGAAGGACAACCCTAGGAAACAAGGCTTAGACATAAAAGTAAGAACTAAATTGCTATCTCGAATATAACTGAAAACATAATTAAAAAAAAAAAAGACAAAATTGTTACATGGTTGTGAAAAACAGAAGGCAGCAGAATGAATTCCTATGTGGACTGTTCTTCATTTATTCAATCCCTATTTATATTTGTTTTACTCTGGATCAGACACTGTGCTCAATGCCCCAGTACAATGGCAGACATAAGAGATAAGGCTGAAATTAAATAGTTCATATTCTAGAACTAGGGTCTGCTCTTCAAGGTCTCAGGATTTGGGGCAGATTTCTCTAGTCTTACACACAGTCTCAAATTCCTAAAAGCACATGGTTTTTTAATGATTTATATGACTTATATAATACACTTGACCTTTGAACAACATAGGGGTTAGGAGCACCAAACCCTTGCACAGTGGAAAATCCATGTATAATACTTGAGTTCCCTAAAATTTAACTAGTAATAGCCTACTGTTGACAGAAAGCCTTACTGATAACATAAACAGTTGATTAACATATCTTTTGTATTTTATATGTATTATATACTGTATTCTTACAATAAAGTAAGCTAGGAAAAAGAAAATGTTATAAGGAAAATCATAAGATAAAATACATTTACTGTACTGTGTTTATTAAAAAAAATCCACATGTAAGTAGACCCATGCAGTTCAAACTTGTATTGGTCAAGGGTCAACTGTATTTTAAGTAACAGATTTGAGGGAGTCAAATACATTACCGAATAATTTTAAGTGATAGTATTTTGTTTCATTTGGTACAAAGAAAATAACATTAAAATATAACAAGGGCATCTATGTTCCAGAGCTGGCTCTAACACTTTCTGTCTCAATAGTCCTTGCCAAAACATTCTAGAGCTCAGTTTCATTATTTATAAAGTAAAGCAGATTTGACTAGATTTCTAGACTGACTCTTTGATCTCAAATCTATGACTCAAATTCCAAGGGCACACAATAATACAATAATACACAGTAATATAAAAATACAAGAAACGTACCCAGGCCTACTTTAATGAATACAATCCATCCATAATTAGCACAGCATTTGTAAACACATGCACACTTTAAGGTGGAATTTAAAGAACTATTCTCTTGAATAGATAAAGCATTGCATTTGAAACCTTATTTATAAGACTTGGCAGTAGACTTAATTTTAATATATAGTATTAGAGTCAAAACTTGTCATAATATATTCACAAAGATTATAGGGATCATAGTGATTAGATTTTACTGTACCTGAGATCAGAATGTTAACATCATGACTCTTGATATTTATTTTTATTTACTTAACAAATATTACACAGTAATCACTGTGTAATCACTTTACACATATCAATTCATTTAATCCTCAAGACACTCCTCCGAAGAGCTACTATTATTATCACATCTGTTTTACAGATAAAGGAAACTGAGGCATCAAGAGGTTGACTAACTTGCCTAAGGCGCTAGGTAGGAGGCAGTAAAACATTAAACTCGCTCATGGCTGGGGCGCCTGGGTGGCTCAGCCGGTTAAGCATCTGCCTTTGGCTCAGGTCATGATCCCAGAGTCCTGGGATCCAGCCCTGCATCAGGCTCCCGGCTCAGCGGGGACTCTGCTTCTCCCTCTCTCTGCACGCCATTGTTCTCTCTCTCTCTCTCTCAAATAAATAAATAAAAGCTTTTAAAAAAACAAAACAAAATCCCTTGCCAATGGCTAGTAAGTGGCACATAGGCTGCATTAAAACTCAGGTCAGCTGGCTCCCAAACTCCATGCTCTCACTTACTATATATTGCCAGAACTCATAAACCAATAGGCTTGTACTGTAATACAGAATATCCAAAGAAGGAAACTATGGCAGTTATTAAAGGAAAGGACATATATTATTTCCCTTAAACATATGCACACACACACGCGTGCGCCCTCACAGACTCACACAGCTCTTGTGCATTCACAAAACCAAATGATAAATTTGAAGATATGAAATTTATAAAAAAATATGTATATAAATATAAATATATATAGATCCCCCAGAGAAGTGGTGGTATAGAAGTTAAGATCTTCAGTGTTTTTAGATTAAAATTGTTAGACCTTACATTTTTTAACAATCCAAAAATGAACCCTATACATGTTATGTCGTGAGCAAGTCCATTACATATATAATGTCGATTCTATACAAACTTTATGCAATGCCACACTATCTAGCTTTATATTTTAACATGTATATGATACACCTTTTATTTACCAATTTGAAAGAATCATCTTTCTAATTTAAGGGTCCTCTTTTATCTCTGCCTTAAATAAACAACAATTGCATCTTCCAGATAATTCGTATTTGTTGAATCATTATAGTCCTCTGGTGTGTATCTGGCCTATAATATCATGTGTTTCTCTTCTCCCCACCTAGTACCTTTGCTCTAACCACAGTGATATTTGTATTCTTTTTCTGCACTTTAGAAGATTTCAGCTTCAGTTTCTGAATTCTTCCATTAGTGCTGAGAGATTATTTTTAAAAGAAGTTTTTTTGTAACAACCAAGTGCATTTTATATGGCTGGGATGTTCATGTCAGGCCGTGAAGACATCCTCATACATTTATCAAGAAATCATAATAGAACTCCACTGAACAATGAAAATGCCAAGAGACATGAAATGGGGAAACAGAGAGGGCTCCAGAAATCTCTCAAGTAGCAGGGAAAGCATGCAGGCACAGGGCATGTGCAGGCAAATGTCCACAGCCCCACTGAGAGACTGCAGCCATTAAAAAAAAAGGGGGGGGGGTAGCTAATGATATGCCAGATAAGAAGCTGTCCTCTCTAGAGCATCACAGGACATTCCTTTCTGGAAATAGAAGAGTCTGTCCCATGCTATCTGGTGTGCTTCTGAGTCGGTCTTTGCAGCAAAAAGACAATTACGTTTAACTTTCTAATTAACATGTGTCCTTCCTGACAGACACTGTGAATGAGACACTTTTTCCTCCCCATTATGGCTTAGACTTTAGATTTAATTACTGTGGAAATGAATCAAGAAACATGACTTCAGGCATAGCATTCTAAATGTCGGCAGAGGAACAATATTAATTCTCTATTCTAAAGTATCTGTGTCATCCCACCTTTATGATGAGTGATGTGAAAATAATTTTAGGAAGGAGGTGACCGACCCGGAGACCCTACAAGACATCGGGAGGATCACCTATCAGTTGCGGTCAGGAGAGATTTTCTTTGGATAACAACGGAGTTTTATTTTGCACATTTTCATAATTACTAACATATAAAGAAATTGTTCTTCAAGTTATATATGAAAGGACCAGAGCCCTTTAAAACTTAGATCTAAATGAGTTCATAAGCTATTATCAAAATCCAGCCACGTTCTCTTTTATTGCCTCAAATGAGTAGGGGGAATGCTTAATATTATTTTATCTTTCATGCCATGAGCTATGAGCCATGGAAATGCAATGGAGTCACTATTCAGTCTGCCAGTAAAATATATATTTGGAAAACAAAAGCCCCCAAACTTTAAAATGGCCTTAAAAGAAAGAAAGTTGCAGACATGCAGGCTACCTTCTCATACAATCCAGGGCTCGGATAAAGAAGTCCTTGTGTAGCTGGTGCTCGTCTCTCAGGATCGAGCACTGTTCCAGAGTCACCGACATCGATGTCCTGTCCTTGGCACTTTTGCAACAGGTGAAACGAATGCCATTGAGTTTGCGACAAATCTGCAACACAGACATACAAACAGCTCGTTGCCCATCTGTAGATGACTCTAAAGTGTCGGACTCATCTATAAACACTTTTTATCTAAACACGCCAAATTTATGGGAATTTATGATAGTCAATTGGTTCAATCTGCCCTAGCGAATGAAACGCATTATCTTTTCATTTCAAAAGCTAGGGGAACAGATTGAATCTATTTAGTTCTTTGTATGTGACGTGTGAGGTGTGGGGCTGTTGAAGCATATGAGATGGTCACTGCCCTGAAAGGGGGCCTGAGCCATAGCGGATGACAGTAATGATCACTGCCTAGGAGCAACACCTTAATTGTGAAGGGAAAATGAAACTAGATTTCCTGGATCAGACACTTGGTTTGAATGCTAAGTAGCTAACATCTTCTTACTTTACATTTAAGAAACCTTTGCGAGTTTTGGCTTTAGGTTATGAGATTTCAAACATCTACGTGGTGCCATGAAGCAGATAAGTGAACCACTAGCCACTCATCAATGCAACTGGTAAAAATAAGGACACCAAAGAGTTGCTGTTAAGTGCACATCTACTGTACCAGGTATAATGCTAATAAATTTCATATAGATTTGCTCTTTCAATTATTTTTTAAAATAATTTATTGTACTTATTTATTTATTGAGAGAGAGAGAGCGCACGCATACACACATGATGGGGGGAGGGGCAAAGGGACGGAGAGAGAGAGTCCCAAGCAGATTCTGAGCTAAGCACAGAGCCTGACACGGGGCTTGATCCCACAACGCTGAGATCATGACCTGAGCCGAAATCAAGGGTTGGATGCTCAAACGACTGACTCCCCCAGGTGCCCCTAGATTTGCTCTTTCAATAACTGCACATGAATCCTGGAGGAAGCTGTAATCATTCTTATTTTACAGATGACAAAATTGAGGCTTAGCTAGATTAAGTAACTTGGGCACAACTGAACAGAGCCAGGATGCTAATGTAGGTTTGCCTAATGCCAGGGACCAAGCCTTTAGCTTCCCTTCTATTCTGTTTCTTTTTGCAAATTCTTTCTTTTTGTTATCCCAATGTAATTCAAGAGAAAAAATCTCTGAGCCACAATAATCTCTTGTCTCATTGCCTTATTGTTAGCAGGTGAATAACTCCATTCCTTTCTTCCTTTCTCTTCCCTGTCCCATGGCAGGGCCCTGATATGACAGACCAACACTACATTAGTATCAACAATGTTAATCAACATGCACTTAAAATAAATCTAATGTGATATAATACAGTCTTGCTTTATTACCTGCCATCAAGGAGGCCTTAACAGTTATTCTGCTTTGAAGAAAAGATATACTAACACAGTTTATCAAGGGTTTTTACCATGTTTTAATTGTGATTCTGATACTTACACTAGGATTGACAAGTCCTTATTAGACCTTTAGCACTTTCTCACTATTTCCAATGTAAGTGACTAGAGAAATATGATAGCAAGATTTCACCATAAAATATTTTTTTCATCTGGAAGACTCTAATCTTTTCAAATAAAGAGTATTTCAACATTTTTAATATAAAACAACAAAGACTTGGCTATTCATATTCATAATAATGAAATATAGACCTCAATGGCCACTTATGAGATAATGATTTTTTTAAAAAGATTTTATTTATTTATTTGACAGAGAGAGCGAGAGAGCACAAGCAGGGGGAGTGACAGAGGGAGAGGGAGAAGCAGGCTCCCTTCTGAGCAGGGAGTCTGATGCAGGACTGGATCCCAGGACCCTGGGATCATGACCTGAGCTGAAGGCAGACGCTCAACCGACTGAGCCACCCAGGTGCCCCTAGATAATGATTTTTAAAAAGAATGAATATTCTTTAAAATGTGTTGTCTCTAGTATATACAACTCTCCTACTAAGGATATTTAATGTTCTACATTTACCATAAAGAGAAGGCAGAGGCAATTCAGAGTGAGCAGGTTGGGTCTTGGTTTCCTTATTTCTACAGCTCCTCTGAACCATATGAACTTAATTTAATACACTTGATTGGCATGTGGTCTCTTTAAATTCTCATTTTTTATTTTTTAAAATTTGAACAAGACAAAACCAAATAGTGTTATATTTTTTCAATGAGAATGTAAAATATTAACACAGTAATATATAATTAATAGATTTTTAAAAGAGAGGAGAATGAAATAGAGACAAATAAAAGCTTTTTGGAAAATGTCAAAAGGAATTTCTATATTTCTTGATTTTAAAAGTATTATCCAAGTCCTTGATTTACAAAAAGGATATTGAAACTGAGGTATCAGCTACAGAAATGCTGTAATAATAATGTCAGTGTTCCTACATAATGCTAAATTTGCACATTATGGGTACCGTGTATTTATCAAGGCAGTCAATCATCCATTCAACAGTTGAGCTGCGAGAAAGCCATATTTGGTCAGTGTTTAAGTTTCAAAAAAGAATTTTCAGGAATGAATGAGATTTATGGGAAAACTTTTTTATACATTCAAATGGTAAAACTACATAAACTAAGAGAAAATATACATTTGTGTTTGTACATGTACATCTTTCATTTATCAATTGACACACAAATTCATGGTATGTATATAGTGACATATGTATATGTTCCTAAGTTGTCAGAAAGCCTTGGTAAATGATCAAATTACCTTCCTGTTATCCCATTATTAGTAAAAATAGCAAAAATAGCTCATGACCTACCTTTGTGAAATTTTTGTGAGAATTAACAACCACAGCAGTCTTTGAAGACATAAAAAGCAGCCACCACTGGTAGAAAAACTATTAAAAACAACGTTCCTGTAATGCAGTATGGTGCTAAATGGGACCAGTGCAAATGAGCTGCCTGAAAGCAATGTTTCATATTGTTACCTTTGATGTTCTTCCCTGGGCCTCCAAGAGGGCATGAAGGGAAGCTAAAGCAGCTTTCCTCCGCCTTGCTCTTGGTAAATGATTTTATATAGACTCGTGGTAAATTATCCATTCCTTTTTCCCAGAAGAGAGTAAGTAATATTGGATTATAATTGAACACTGGCAATAGGGACAAGGCTTTGTTTTAAATGCTCTTGATACAGAATGAATAGAGTTATTTTAGGAGATCGGTTACCGAACTCCAAATTACAAAGGCAACACTGTAGAGGAACTACAAATATGGCATTCATCATAAAGATCTCCAGTGTGGGCCTTTTCTGATGAAAGGATTCTTGCATTAGGAAAGGATCTTTGGGTCTGAGCGCTGAACAAAATTCATAAGTTCATGTGAGCTCTGCCTGAATGGTTGCCAGACAAGAGTTTCAAAAATACAGGCATTATTCTCTCCCTCACTCTGGTAGAAACCTGGGGCAGGAAATAAGGCAGAACTTCTGCCCTGAGGGTGTTATTGAATGAGAAAGAACCATAGAAAATATAGCTCATTACCCCAAGAGCAATCCATCAGTAATAAATTCTATGCTAATATCTAAATTAACAAACGCATTTAAAAGCTCATTAATTGAACAAGATGTCCAGGAGCCTTACTGAGGCCATGAGTCAAAGATCTGATAACCACATTCTGTTGCAACCATATGTCTCTAGAGTAGCACTTCAAAATCCTGATTGATATGGGCGACTGACATCGCAAACATGGACTATCAAGAAAACCAAAGACACTTCATTTTAGCCTCAAAGTGTCAAACTACATCCAGGATATACAAGAAAAGCCAATAGGTAAAATTGTTTCTTGTTGAGTGCATCTTCTTCCGTCTTGTGTTCTAGTGTATTGATAGAATTACCGACAGCATTGAAAATGCCAAATCCCCTGGATAATGGAGAATGACATCTGGTAACCCAAAGTGCAGAGATTGGACCCTACACAGCAAATACTCTATGATGTTTGCTGGTCATCATGGTGACAAGGACAAAGATCTGGCTGGAGAGTGCTTACCGTTGCAGCCAACCACATGATTTCTACATTCTTTCTTTTTTTGGCTTGGATATTTTGATGGAGATTTTCTAGTAATCCTTTTAAATCATTTTGTTCTTGAAAATGTGAAATGTCTGGGGAAAAAAAGGAGAAAGAAAGGGGGATCGTGTTAGTATTAAGCTGCCCATGGAGATTTGCTCAATTTATGTACAAGTAGAATTTCCATAACAACAAATAACATTTGGAGCAGAGAGTATCTGAAGATAATCATATTTATTAATCTGAGGATAATCATAGATATTAATCTCTCCAGCTTTATTCTTTACTTAGAAATATGCCTCAGCCTCCTCCTTTACGTATTCTGTGCTATTGCGTAATGTCAGTTTTCATATACTATTATTTTACTAACAAGGGAAACATTTTTGATGATGACGGCAGCCTCCCTTCAACCAAAGCATGACACAGATGAGACATGAGATATAATTTTACATCTAAATATAACCACTTTCTGCTACTAAGTAGCTAGTCTGAATCAAGAGGATACTTTAAACTGAACACCTCAGGGGTGGAAGAAATCTGAAGGTTCAAATGAAACACAGGAAGTCAGTTTCTACAGCAAGATACCTTCACCTTAGCACTATGGACATTTTGGCTTGGATTACATTACATTGCGGGGAATGGACCTATATTCTGCATTGCAGGAAGTTAAGTGGTATCAGTGACCTCTACCATTTAGAAACAAGTAGTACCCTTCCTGTCAATCAAAAATGTCTCCAGACATTGCCAGATGTTCCTCGAGGGCAAAATCTATCCTGGTTGAGAACAACTGCTACTAAGGAGGACAGGTACAGCATGGAAAGAGGGAAAACATGAGAGGTGATAGTTAATTATATGAGATAATTAGATAGGGAGCCGGAAATGACTGATGCTCAGATCTCTACCTACTAATAACTAAAGCATAGGTAATAAATGGCACACATTTTATATTAAAACCTAAGGCAATGCACATCATGACATAAATGTCCCTGACACTTGGTGAGATGGGGTCAAGATCAGAATATAGAGATGGAAACAAAAAAGTCTTTCTAAGAGAGTTGTTGGATTAATGCTGTACGGTATGAAAATGTGCTCTAATGTTGAATCTACAACCCGAAGAATGAAGAATTCCTAAGAGTTTTAATTGAGTTTGAAAACAGGAGAAAATCCATAAAAATAACATGGACTGTATGTAAGCTCTCCAGTAACAGTGAAGCAAAACTGATAGATTTCTGAATCAGATCTCTCTCTCTCTCTCTCACAAACACACACACACATGCATACACGCACACACACAATACAAATAAGTTGTAATCATAGTGTGACTTTGTACTTTCCAAAACTGTACCAGATGTTTCATTTTATTAAAATAATAAATCTGAGTAGTTCTTGATCTTAGCTCCAGAGAGTGAGGAAGTATCCTAATGACCTCTACTAGCAATCTGTATCTGCCAAAGAGTGAAAGTGGTTGGTAAAATAAAAATACCCATTGAAAACAGTTATATATCATCTTGAATTTCATGACCACAGAATAGGGGAAGGTCAGGTACAATTGAGATGCATCCTTATGTTAGGGTGATGAGATTAAAAATATTCATACAAAATATATGCATGATTCCACTGTATTAGTTTCTAAATTAGGAAAAACCATCAAAAGTCAAACCCTTACTATATAGCTATAGATGATTCTCTTAAGACAGACAAGGTTTGACTAAAAACATCACATTGCTTGATAGGAGACTCTCTAATATACAGAAATTTTAACAGGACACAGCCCAAAGATAAAGGGAAGAAGGCATAAGGGAATGCCTTGAAGACAGTTACAAAACCAGCTCAAGACTCTATAGCTGACCAAATAAAGTAAGGACAATAATGCCACTTTTTAATTCATACTCATGGAATAAAAGAAACAAGAAGTCAGGTCTACCATCATTGCCTTTAATGAACTAAAATTTAAGCAGCCATATAAAATTATGTACAGGTATATCATTAACAGGGAAAGTGTCCTTGACATCGTTGAAAGGAAAAACTGGTCAGATCAATGAATGAGTTTGTATAACATTGTATGCGTGTGCAAGTGTGTGTGCGCATGTGTGCATGTGGGTGCTTACATCTCTCTAAACATGCACGTAGGCAGATAGAGACATCGGTCATTGTTAGGCTGTAGGATTTAGAGTGATTTTTCAACTGCCTTTTCATGTCATTTGAGACATTTAAAATAAATGTGTGCTGTTTTTAAAGAATAAACTTATTTTGAGAGAAAGGGAGAACACAGTATATGCATAAGAAAAGGAAAGAACCCCAATTCTTAGGATACAAAGAGCTGACCTCAAAGTCTTCACAGTTCAGTAGGGGGAGATAGATTTTTAAACCATCATTAACTGTAGTGAAGTGTACTGTGGGCTATGGCATTAAGTCAGTAAAAAATAATAGAGACCCAAGGGAAGGAGTAAGCAGTTCCATAAAGAATAGTTGGGTAGGGAAGGATCTCTAGCAACGATAATGCTTCATGGCTACAGAGAGCCTTTGAGGCCCAGGAAAACTGTCAGCAAATGTGTGGAGACATGAAGCAGTACTGTCAAAGCAGGGAGCTCATAGTTCATTATGTCCTTGTGGGGCCTGGTCCCAGAGGCAGGAATTTGAAGGGCCTTTTCTGCTATGCTGGGAATTCTGGGCTTCATCCTAAAAAAAAAAAAATGGAAGCAACTAGGGAATTTTAATAGGGACATAACCATATCTGAGATGTCCCTGAGGTCCTTTCTGTCTCTTTTTTTTAAAAAGATTTTATTTATTTATTTGTCAGAGAGAGACACAGCAAGAGAGGGAACACAAGCAGGGGGAGTGGGAGAGGGAGAAGCAGGCTTCCCACTGAGCAGGGAGCCTGATGTGGGGCTCAACCCCAGGACCCCGAGATCATGACCTGAGCCGAAGGCAGACGCTTAACTGACGGAGCCACCCAGGTGCCCCCCTGAGGTCCTTTCTGAAGTCACCTGCTATAAATGGCTTTCAAATGTTTTTGAAAGGAATACAGAATACGAATTTTACCTGCAGCATTATGCACACACGCAAAAACACACACACAGTTCTGTAATAAGAATTTTATGAAATAATACCCTAATCACATACACTGTTCCCTGAATATATTCCGTTCTATTCCATGTGATGATGATGATGATGATTTTTATTATTATTGTCCTAACCCTCAAAATTGATCTAACAACCTGGAGTCAGCATAAAAAAATTTGCAAATTACTGACTTAGGGCAACCCCATGTCTAAGATGCTTCGGTGACTTTCCCAAGGTTCATAGTCAGAGGAAATTAAAAAAAAAAAAATCCAGTCTCCAAATTCCTATACCAGCAATTTCCCCCAAATCTGTGTTAGCTGGTGGTACTAAAAGGCAGTTCCAGTATTAACACAATGAACCGGCTTCTTCAGAATTCTGAGAATCCAGAATAAAGTACAATGATTTTTTAAAATAATTTAGTTTCATTATTGACATGAAGGTTTTTTAATCAGTCATTTAAAACAGACTATAAGGATCTGAAAATAAATGGTCATCTTTTGCCTATTTCTACCCCATAAAGATAGCACTTTAGGATAGACAGGCATGATGTCCCATAGAAATTTCACCCCTTCTTCCCAGGGCATGCTTTATAGAAGGAAGTTATTTTGATGTTCTTAAAATTTTCAGGCCACTATTTCTATTTCTGTAATGATAAAACTTGCTTTATTCACAGCACATCTCTACCAATTCAATACTTTGGTTGCCGCCAGTTTTTTTTTTTTTTTTTCAATCTGACAAAAATCCTAGAGGTTACAGAAATTCAGGTCTGGTTCTGGCAGGAAGTATCATTAGTAATGACTGGTTTGTGGATTAGTAAGTGAGATTTCAAGATTTAATGACAGCTCCTGATAAATCAACTGAAAATCCTGGTAAACAGGGAATATGGATTGGTTTTTAAACTTAGAATGAATCCCTTCAAATGTAAATATAGCCAATAAGTCTTGCTTTGTCTACTCATTCCTGCATTACTCTAGCACAGAATTTAGACAGGGTAACTGAATCTCCATACCTATCTCAATAAGAGTATTCTTTTTTTCAAATGGGGTTCAAGAAAGTAATCAGGTGAAAGGTACAAGAATGTTCATTGCATTTATTGTTTATAATATTAAACAACAGCAAAAAACCCATCTAAGTGTACATAAAGAGAATGGATAAACTGTTATATAATCATGAAATATAATATTATATCATGGAGAGAATCAATAAGCTTGCTACATTATTTATGCATATATTGGCATGAATATAGAGATTGTTGAGCAAAACAGTAAAAATTATAGGACTCATGCAAAATAACAGTAATAATATAAAGTTAAATATGCAAAACTACCATATTTTTTATGGATAATACATGTGGGGTAAAAATGTGTATGATAATGTTAAACACCAAATTCAGGATATTGATTTTCTCTGAGAAGGGAAAGTGAGGGATTGGAACTGGAAAGGGTGCAAAGGGGGCTTTCCTTCTATCTACATTTTTTCTTACAAAATTTCTGAGGCCAAGTGATGGGTTCCCTAGTGTGTATTATCTTACGATCTGTTCTTTTTTTCTTTGTGTGAAACTTTCATAATTTTTTTTTTTAGAGAAAGCACGGAGCCAAGATTCCCGGAAAGTGACTTCCAATGCCAACTCTGTCCCTGCTTTGACATGTGGTCTTAGGTGACTTGCTTAACCCTCGGTCCCTATTTTGTCAACTGAAAAATGAAAACAATAACCCTGCCATGCTTCATCGACTTGAAGTGGAAAACAATTAATAAAAGTCTTGGCAGAAGTGCCTACACTGTTAAATTCTGTGTCAACTCTGAAAAACAGAGGAAGACATTAGTAGCTCTTAGGAAAGCATTCATGGTCTCAGATAAGATGCCAACTTTCTCAGGCAAAACTCAGAATTTATCCAAAGTAAGGTGCATACAGGTGCACACAAAGATCAGAATTACAAACCATCACAAACCGTGTGACTGGTCTCTTACCACTCCCCAATGGCACAGAATAGCCAAATTCAGAGTCACTTTTTATACCAGTTTTCTCCTTGTTCTGTCAAATGGGGTTTCTTTAAGATGACACTGACTGGAATCAAAGGTGGGGTGCTGACAAGTGAATAGGAATAGGACTGTAAACTCTTAGCCGATTGATCTGTGATGCTTAATGAGGCCAAGGCAATAGCTTCATCACCTCATGGTCATACGACTTTATGCTGCCTGAGAGGGTTCCAAGATGAAATTGCAATGAAAGCTGAATTCCCAGCACCTTTCCACCCATTTCCCACTTCCTGGCAGGCATAAAATTTACTCGGGATCAATCATATCCTCATTCTGAAGCCAACTGATGTAATCCTATCCCCTCTGAAGTCAGGACTAAGTTCAGGGATGGGCATCGAAAACTAAGCCACTCAGAACTTGACTGTGACCTCAGCAATTATTTCAGGGGTATGCAAGTGACCTCTCCTGCCCCTGCTGAGTGAAACTCAGGACTCAAATGTTGAAGAGGGAAGAAAAGTCCTCTTTATCTTTGGTTGAACAGGCAGTTGAGCATGCCTGCCATCCTTTAGTCAAGAGATGGCCCGATGTAGGATAAAGTCAACATTAAGAGTGGCTGAGTGATGAAGTAGGGCTGGAAAGTGTCTTTTCAATACTGCTAAGCCAATGAAACAACTTTCCCTTGAAGGGTTGCCTGCCTTACCATTGGAATTTTCAGTTTTGTTAATAAAGTCTCTTGTTCAAGCCAATTTGAGTCAGGGTTTCTGTCGCTTGCAATAAAAAACATGCTAAGGTGAAACACATGGTTATATGGGCATTTTTAAAAAAGATTTATTTATTTTTATTTGAGAGAGAGAGAACACGAGCAGGGGCGAGGAGCAGACTCCCCCCGAGTGGGAAGCCTGATGCGGGACTCGATCCCAAGACCCTGGGATCACTGACCCGAGCCAAAGGCAGATGCTTAACCGACGGAGCCACCCAGGTGCCTCTATATAAGCATTTTTAACATTGGCCAGCCTTATTGCAAATGTGTATTGTTGCTTTAGAGGTGAGAAAAAGACAAATAAGTAAGAATGTCTCTGGAAAGCAGCACATCAATCACTTCTACAGTGTTGGACTTAAGACATGGCTCCACATTTTTTGACACTCCCTCTATTGAGAGGTGGAGTCTATGTACTTTCCCCTGGAAAGTGGGTGGGCTTGTGACTGTCTTGACTAACAGAGTATGGCAGAACTGATGCTACATCACTTTTGAGGTCAGGTCATAAATGACTATGCAGCTATTGTCTGATTCTCTTGGAACCTGGCTGTCTGTATTCCCTTTTTTGAGATGTTCCCTGTAAGAACCCAGGCACTTTGCTGGGAGAAGCCCAAACACATGGAGGCTCCTGTTTAGGTACTCCACTCAATGGTTTCAGCCAAGTCCAGCCCTGGAGTCAGCATGGCCCAGGTGTCAGCACGTGAGTGCAGAAGCTTGCAGAGGACTCCAGTTCCTAGCCATAAGTGACCCCCTCCCCCTCCCCACCAATCTTCTTTCCAGTGGAGGTCCCAGATATCATGGAGTGGATATAAACCATCCCTACATGTTCTATCTGAACACCTAACCCACAGAATCTGTGAGCACAAATAAGATGATTCTGATTTTTATATCAGTAAATTTGGGATAATTTGTTACCTAGTAATAATCAGAACGAAAAAAAAGAAACAAGTTAGAAGGGCCTGTACCTCTAAGTATGAAAAATGAACATATAAAGAACAATACTTTCACAGTCCACCTTGGTTAATGCTATATTCTGTGATATCAAATCTTATCTATAATTAATTCTGAAATAATTATAGTTAAATGTACTAGCAAGCAAACAAATGCAACTAGGTGAAAGCCATTGAGATGTCTTAAAATTGGAAATTATGTGCTTTCAGATGCTGTAAAATCTTGAAAAATATAGAAAAAAGCCCCAGTGAAACTGGCTTTATTTAAATTGTATTTCCAACTTAACAATTGACAAAAAAGGCAATATAAGAAATCAAATATCAAACTCCCTACCTGAGCAAAGCTGAATATTTTTGACCTACACACTTTCATTGTTTTTTTTTTTTAAATGAATTTCAAGGTTGCATCACCCATAGCAAATGAAAAGACAAACTTTAAAAGTAATTGTTAAAATATATTAAAAGCAATGTGTTAAAAATTCTTTAGGAATTTCCTTACTCACTATTTTACATTGAAGGCCATGGAATCTGGTGTGCAGGGAGGAGAGTAGAATTGTAACATATTAATATTTTTTTCCCAGTTTCCTTTTTTTAAAGAAAACAGTCATGATTGATTTCTGAATCTCCACAGTTTCAAGTCATATCAAAGGGTTGGGGGATGGTTTGTAGGTAGATGACTCTCAATAACTTACTTTCCTCAGATACCTGAGATAGTTTTATGCACAGATAGTAGAAAATTTGAGTATGAAAAGCAGCTTGACACAGATTCCCCAGCTCAATCTTTTTTTTTTTTTTTTTAAGAGAGAGAGAGCGAGCATGAGCAAGGGAGGGGTAGAGAGAGAATCTTAAGCAGACTCCAAGCTCAGCCCAGAGCTTGATGTGGGGCTTGATCTCGTGACCCTGAGATCATGACCTGAGCTGAAATCAAGAGTCAGAAGCTTAACTGGCTGAACTACCCTGGAGCCCCTCATCCCGCCCCACCCCCAACCCAGCTCAGTCTTCTTGTGAGCCCAGTTGTACTGCTTGGAATACTCGTGCCTGTGTCCAAGTAAGTGGCCTAGGTCCTTAGCACTGAAGGAAGGTGAATGGCGGCCTTTTCTTTTTTCCAAGGTAACTTCCAAGTCCCTGTATTTTACTCTGACAAGAACAATAGCAAGAAAAGTCCTGTTGAGACCACACATTACACACAAAAAATCTGAAAACCAAAGCACGAATGGATTTCTCAAAGCTTAGGACAGAAAGGGAAGCAGCTTTTGAGGTAATTCCAGTATCCCACCTCCCTGACCATGTATGAGCCAGGATGCCAGTGAAATATGCCAAGGCCAAATGGCAGCACAGAGATGCAGATGTGTAACAAGGCCATCTCCAGAAAAAGTTCAGCACTTCCATGCTCCTCCACTTTCTGATAACATGGAAGGAACTGACTCCCAAGTTGCCAGAATGATAGCCAAAACACAGCAGGGGGACAGTTGAGAAGACAGGGATTTTTCCCAATACGCAAGGTCTTGGCATGACTTCTTTAGGCTCCTGGAGGCAAGTAAGAATGAGATCTTGAATATTTCATACTATATAGAATAAAATAAAGAACTCTTGAGGTATCAAGAAAGCTATAGATGAGGTAAAGTAGAGGAAGAAGATTATGGAAATAAAGCTGCTTTAAGAGGCTCCAAAATGAAAAAGAGAGAGGTAATAAGAATACAAGATCTACATTTTATTCCATTCATATAGCTCCTTTTTTGACTTGAAGTGAGTTCTAGTTTTATAACCTGGGATTCTCATATATTTATTGACAGCAACAAAATATATTAATCTACCCATGTTGCCAGACTTCTCTTTTCTGACCCACCTGATACAGATAATTTTGTCTTTGGGTCTTGAGTTTCTCCCCCTTACCTGACATCTAAGACGAGTTTTGCTTTATCTGGAGTTTTGTTGTGCAGAATTGGAAGCATGAAGAAATAAAGGTGGGAGAAAAGGTAAACCAGAATGAAACAAAGACCTTGCACTTGTGGTTGAGAAAAGTAGAATAGTAAGTAGTGAATAGTAATAGTAATAGTAGTAAATAGTGAATGTTTGAGAGAGTGGCATGCTCAATAGAGTGAATTAGAGAGTTAGAAAAAAGGATTTAAAAAGTAAAATTGCGAGTTGCTGGTTGTCTCCTCATTGATATTTAATTAAAAGTTGGAACTAATTTTTATTTACCTTTAATTGTTAGGCTCCTTATTGGATGTAACTGGAGTCATCACCATATTAATTTAGGTGATATTTATTTCCAAAAGGGAAGGTGAGCCCTAAGATTTTTAATATCTATCTTACTCCTCACTGTGGGACCAATGAACTTATCCTAATAGTGATGGTTTCAGGATTTCATCTCTATCAGAGTATTCCACAAAGGAATATATGTTTTTTAAAAGAGGTATCAAATAAGCAGTGATTATATGAAAACAATTCATTAAAGTTAGCATAGATAGCTATTTGAAGGAATACGGATGAGACAGAAGAGTATATATTGAATGGACAAAAGAGGCAGGTTGGTTCGAACTATAGGAAGAGCTTTACGATCAATTTCAACTGGATCAATAAGTTGACTTGTTTGTACACAGGAGAAATATAAGTCTCTTGAGAAACTCAAAGTGCACACTGTCATGATCTTATCCATCATTCTCACATTCGTAAGTGCAATGTGACATCTTCTCAGTACAGAAACTGACACTGGAAAAATTAACTTCCTTTCTCTGGTGAGATAATGGTAGAATGTACTTTGAAGTATTGGCATATACGTATTAATTATTCTCATTTAGTCGATAATGAAATGGAGGCATTCAAAACATCAAGTGATTCACTTAAGTGAGCTTTCCGTTGAATTCATATCTTTTGATTTCATGCCATTTTATGCAGACTTACTAGGCTGGTTTACTGGGAGTCTAGCCAATCTTTGATGAGCGGTAGAATCTGTAATGCAAGACTTAGTCTACTTAGTCAACAGACAGGAGAGGCCCCGTGAGAAGGAAAGAAGGCAGAAAAATGTAAGGATGGCTAAAAGACTAATCTTAGACTTTTCTTATACAAATTAGAGCAGAATAAGGCTAACCAAAAAACAAACAAACAAACAAACAAACAAACAAAAAACTGATGCATCTAATTTGTGAGGACCCTGAAGTAACATAGAAGATGCAGAAATCAGTGCTGAGGGAGGTGGCTATTTGTATGGGCATATGTGAGTATGTGTGTCTGTCTTTGTTATCTGTGGTATCGTTTGGATTTGTTGCTTCTATCTCGTATACAAGTTATTGGACACTAGAAGTCTATGTCTGTGGTTTTACCTGCACATAGAGAATTAAAACGGAATACTGTTTTGTATCATTTGTCCTTTCAAAAAGTCACAGGAGTGCTTCTAGAGACAGATCAGGAAAAATAAATTCTCTCAATCTTTATTAACATCAGAGAGCATTAAAAACTTGAAGAAGCAAATACATCAGAGTTTCTTCTGCAATGAGTTGAAAATAAACTTGTAATTATTAGCATGTAGAAATTATAAACAGAAAATAAAGGTACTGCTGGAAACATTCAAATGTTTTTAAATTTGCAATTTTAAATTAAGAAGATCAGGAGTCCTTAGATCTACCGCAATGGTAGAGCAGGACTATAAAAGTGAAAAAACACTTAACTGGGAGTCAGGAAATATGCAACTTAGTCCCTGTTCTCCCACTCATCAGGTCTGTGAACTTAATAAAATCTATCTTGGATCCCAAGTCCCTCATAAGGTTGGACTAGACTGGTATTTGTTAAAATATGTCCTGAGGAGCATTTATTTGGCAAGATGCTCATGAGTATTTCATATATACACATATATATGGCAATAAAATGCTATTTCAACAAAATTAAATAGCTTCAGACACTGTAGAACAGAACTGGCAAATTATGACTTGCAGCCTAAACCCAGTCAGTTTTTTGTAAATGCAATTTTATTAAAATTTAGCCATGTTCATTAATTCACATGTTGTCTATGGCTTAATTTGCACTATAATGGCAGCCTCTAGTTGAGCAGTTTTAATAGACATCGTTTGACCCTCAGAGCCTGAATTCTTTACTCTCTGGTCCTTTACATAACAAGTTTGCTGACCAGGCTATAGGCCTTTTCAAAACTTTCAAAGTGATAATGTGAATTCCAAAACCACTTGACTATAGAATCCTTTTATTCCCCAACAATTATTAGCAGAAATAGCATTCCTTGGAATAGTCTAAATTATTTACAAGATCCCAATTCTTCTCTGATTCTTTAAAACATTCAACTAAATGGCCTCATCTATCTCATTAATTCAATCATTCAACAAATATTTTTGGAGTATAAGCTCTGGGCCAGATAATGTTTTGGGTACCTGGGATATAGTCAAAATATAGACAAGGAGACTTGTCCTCATGGAGCTTACATTCTGAGGAGACAGAGCCAAACAAGGTAAATGACATACTGTATACTAGAGGACAGCAGATGTTATGGAGAAGTGGACCAGGCATGGGAGACTGCAGTTGTAAAGAGAGCAGTCAAGAAAGGCCTCACTAAGAAAGTGACATTTGGGGAAAGACTTAAAGGAGATGAGTGAAAGATCCACATAACGGGAAAGCATTTAAGGCAGATGAAATGGCCAAGGAAAAGTCCTAAGAAACAGCAAGAGGTCAGTGTGGGGCAGAAGGGAGCAAGGGAGGGAGAGAGAGGTAGAAGAGGAAAGTCAAAGAGCAGATTTGTTGCCAGATTACAGGGAGCCTTTGAGACCATTGTAAGAACTTAGGTTTTTAGTCCACCAAAAAAATAAGGGCTATTGGAAGAGTTTGAGAAGATACATGATTTTATTTTCCTTTTTAAAAGATCACTTCGGCTGCAGTGATAAAAACTCAGTGAGGTTGAGAGAGGAAACAAAGAGACTGGAAGGGCATTATTGCCGTAATCCGAAAGTGAGAATAACAAGGGCTTGCATAGAGCAGGAGCAAGACAGGTGGTGGGAACTGGTGGTACATTCTTGGGGAATAGAGCCAGTGAAATTTTCTGATGGACTGAAAGTGGGATGTGAGAAAAAGAGAAGAGTCAAGAGTGACTTCAAATTTTTTTTTTTTGCCAATGCAAGAAAAAAAGCTAGAATTGACTAAAAACTAAGATGGGGATGATTGTAGGAAAGGTGAGTTTTTAAGGGCATATCAGGAACAAAGTTTGAGGTGATGAGCAGGATATATGAGACCCGGGAAGAGAGATGGGCTGGTGATGTAGGTGCAGAGGTCAATAATGAATGATGGTATATAAAGCAATGAGACTGTTCAAGAACAGCAAAGTAGATATCCATAGACTAAATCCTGGGACACTCCAACATTTGGAGGTCAGAAAGATAATGAGGAATGGAGGTTGAAAAGTAGCAGCCAGAGAGTAGAAACAATCACAGAAAAGTGTGGTGGCCTGGAAGCAAGTGATGAAAGACAGAAAAAATAACGATGTCAAATCTATTACTAGATCAAGTAGGATGAGGACAGAGAATTGAACATTAGCTTTAACAATATAGAAACCCTGACAAAACCAATGTCAGTAAAGTTATGTAGACCAAAGGCTGACTGGAGTGGATCTGGACAAAAACAAAAATGGGTAGAGAAAAATTGGAGACAGCTAGTAATCTTTAAATTCCACTCTTATCTGTTCTTTCTGGAACATTTCCAACCTTAAGGTAGTCCTGCATTATAAAATAATTTCTCCTATACTGCCAATACCTTTTCCTCATCTTTAATGTCTATGCAATGCCAAACATATGGGTAATATGCGAAAATTTCCTCAGTCATCTGAATGTTTCCAAATACACATTATGTTTGAAAGAAAATAAGTAAAATATTTGGATAAGTAACTGGATTTTTCATTTGTATATCTAGACATGTACATGGTATCAAATTAGATGTCTGCAAAACAGAAATTATTAGTAGTAAATTAATTATGCAGTAATTTATAGTTCCTGTTGGAAGAACATTCATGTGTTAACTTAAGAACCTGTATCTTCTTTTATTTTCATGTTTGTTGGAAATGCCAAAAATCTATAATAGTTAGATTATTCCTTGTACTTGAGAAACTTAGACACATTAATTTAGCCTGGCATAATAAATCAAAGTAATCTCACATTGACCAGAATCATGATTACAGCTGAGTTGCTTTATACACACATTTCGCTTAGGTCAATAAATGTTTGTTAAATAACAATAAATAAAAGATACAACATTTCAATATTCTGGGAATTTCACTTTCTTTTACACTCAAGTCTAGAGTATAAATGAAACACAAAACACAAATTTACAATTTGATAGCTAATCTATAACATTTTATAAGTCTAACCTAGTGGTTTTCAAATCTTACTGTACAGCACAATCATCTGGAGGGCTTGTTAAAACACAAACTGTTAACCCCACGTCCAGATACAGATTGTTTGAAATTATTCTTGCCTGGGTAAAAGGTAGGAAGAGGTGCTGAGGGGCAGAGGGGCAGACTGCGCTGGTCAGCTCAACTGCTGATTTGTTCTCGTATCTCTCTGTACCTTTTCTCCTTTGGCTCTTTATCACAGGAAACCCTTGTTCCTCAGGCTGCTTGCTGCCCACTGACTCAGGATTAAGTCTGGACCGTGAGGATTAAGAGGGAGATTAAAGGAAGGAGGGAGACAGAAACCAGTTCATTTCTCCCCTGATCTCTCTGCTTCTTAAGCAGCCATCCGTGGCTTCCGCATGGCTTCAGTTCCCAGGGGGCAACTGCTCTGTCCATGGTCCCAGCTTCTACTGGATAGCCCCCACTCAAGAACCAAGATGCAGCTGGGTGGCCCTAGTTATTGTTCCTTGGTGACACTACATCTGGCCTAAGTACCCCCCCACACACACTTTTTAAAAGATTTTACTTATTTATTTATTTGACAGAGAGAGAGCACAAGCAAGGGGAGTGGCAGAAGCAGAGGGAGAAGCAGGCTCCTCGCAGAGCAGGGGGAGCCTGATGTGGGGCTCGATCCCAGGACCCCGGGATCATGACCTGAGCTGAAGGCAGATGCTTAACCGACTGAGCCACCCAGGTGCCCCTGACCTAAGTCCCTTTAACACCTGGGCTAGTAGCAGCTTCCTGCTATTGCTAAACTTGGGTGGCTATGTTGATCCCTGGTTAATTTCTCCTCCCCCCCGTTTTTAAATGTCAATCATCAATGCTCTGTAGCAAATTCCTCAAATGTGTTTTCCTGACTAGGCTAGGACTGATATGGCTACTAAGGATTTGGGGGTTATTATGTTTTGTTTTACTGAAGTACAGCCTGGGTTAGCATAACATGTCTAATTCAGATACCCTTCTCTGCCTGACCCTGTGTGATGGTCAGTCTCTTTCTTCTTGCATTTCCGGACCTCATCCCTAAAGTTTATGGACAGTAAAAAGGAAGCAGAGAGAAAAGATATATTGGGAGGAGGGAGAAAGGTGATGGGGGGAGGGTCTTACAACATATTTTTAACCCACAGATGAACCTCTGTGTCACTGTAATGTAAATGTTGAGAGGCTGTCCTAATGTTCAGAAAGAGTGTATATATATAATATTAATATCATATATATTAATGTAAATCATTCAGAAGAGATCTAGTATTGTTATATGTGGGGAAAAAGTTAATTTAGAAATTTATTTTTTTAAGATTATTTATTTGAAAGAGAGAGAAAGCAAGCAAGCAGGGGGAGGGGCAGTGGGAGAGAAAGAATCCTGAAGGAGACTCCCCACTGAGCATGGAGCCCAATGTGCGGCTCGATCCCAGGACCCTGAGATCATGATCTGAGCTGAAATCCAGAGTCAGCCACTTAACTGACTGAGCCACCCAGGTGACCCAGAAGTTTACTTAAAAACCTGGGAAATATTTAACCTGTATCAGAAAGTCCCTCCGTCAAATGAAAAAAACCTCAGATTGTTGGAAGGCATCTAGTGGGGTGTGTGCGTGAGTGTGTGTGTGTGTGTGTGTGTGTGTGTGCGCAACTCCATGTCTGTGCATGTGTTTGTTAATGTCTTTTGAGATATCTGCCTTACCTCATTTCTCATTTTATAAGTTGAGATTATTTCCAGAGCCTGCTGAGGTCTGGCAAGCCAGGCTCAGGATGGATGGTAGTCTAAGGATAGAGGGCTCTGAAAAGCAGGGGCCAGAAATACCCACCACTTGTTCTGAAAAACTAAAGGCAGCACATTTAAACTTGTGGCAGCAGTGAGCCATGTTGCAAGTGTCAACACACGTGGCCTCCAATTTTAAGTAAATAAACAGTAAGTGGACTGATACTCAGATGCACCCTATTTTGCTTATGGAGCATTGCCCATCTATGTGGCACACATAGTTGATGCTGTCTGCATTGATTACATCACATATTTTCTGGTCTGCAACCAGAGTTCACAATATAATTACTAACTAAAGGAAATATCCATTTAAGTAGCCTTAATTTTCATTAATAAACAGAGCAAATGTGGTGCGATTCTTCTCTCTGACATATGCTCAATATTCCAAGGACTGATTTATATGCTGCTCCTCTGTGATTTTATCCATTCGTAACACAAGGTAACCTGTTAGCCTGTGAGCCAGCCACTGCCCTCCCACACTCTATGGTATTGAACCATATGGGAAGCCCAACAGTGTGATCAGCTAAAGAAGTTTGCCAAGACCTAGTACTGATTTCTTCCAGAGCACAGTATGTGTTGTACATAGTGTAGCTAGTTGTCTGTTTCTTAGCAACAGTCTGATGTGTATCCATCTGTAATTTTATTTTACATAAAGTACAATTATGAATGATACTTTGGTAGCTGTTTTGTTTTTGTTTTGCTTTTTCATTTTGTAGAGAAACAAAATCCAATAATTTTACTCAGGAAACTATTACCACATACTTGTTCTAGAGAAAATTATAGATTTACTAGAGTTCTGTCTTATGTTTGAAAACTCTTGTTGAATTTTCAATGGCTATATGGCAATATTTTTAAAAGACAAAGTATTAGATACGAAGGGTGAGTTGATTTATTTTCTGACTTAACAAAATCTGATTTTAGATATTCAACACTGTATTCATAGTTAAGCTTTTCTTTTTCACCTACTTCTGGGAAATCTTCTCATATGAACATTTTCTTGTCCTAATGGAGTCCTGTTACTTTTATATTTCACATTATTTTGAGTTTTAATATTATAATGTTCTTTCTAATTTTATCCTTCACTGAACCAGCTTTGCTCCCTTGGTCTATTTTTTAAAATGAGAGGTAAGATAAATAAAAATGCTAAAAATGTAAAATATTAACTGAAAATACAAGGTCAAAGGACACAGAAATGTTTTGGTTTAAATAAATTGCACTCTGTTAACTAAGTCTTAGCCAGCAAAACTAAACGTCAGAGTGCTTGACATTCATGCACAGCTTTTACAAATTGTAGTTAAAGAATAATGTTTTAATAATGATGTTAAAAGAATTTGACAGGATATCAGGGAAAACCATGACTAATCTGGTTTCTAAAGTGAGTATAGTGCTTGTGAAAAAACTCTTTTCGAGGCATTTTCCTCTGAAGCTACCAGAAAGGACCAGAAAGACCTGACAGACAGTGGTGGACCAGCAGGCCTAAACTACACTTCGGCCTCTTTCCAAACCTTATATATTCAGAACACCAATCTTAAAGAATTATCTGTGACCTTGTATTGGATTTCAGGTGTTACAGGGGCTTCAGCCAGGCATGGCAGATTTCTTTTCCTAAAAGCCAGAATGATCCTTCTTTCCTCTTGAGTAAAGTTCTATCTCTGTATCATATGGGAGGCATAGTCCTCTGCTCTTTCTTGGGGCCCCTCATGGGTTTTCTGGCTAGATCCACGCACCCATCTGTAGAACATCTAGGCAGGGTGCAGAGCAGATCCTTAGCCCCTCGTGACTGTCCTGTAATTTCAACATCTTTAAAATTTTCATTTCTCTTGGAAAATGAAACTAAAAAGAAACAAAGGAGAAAAACCCTCTTCTTTGATTCTACTGATTTCAGCATTTTCATTCTTTGTAAGTCACTGTAAACTTTCCTGGGAGGGTGGCTTTCGCTCTGGCTGTCTGCTTATACAACACGAGTTCTCTTCTTAAATGACTTTGATGTGGTTCCATTCCATGTTTTTATGTAAACGACTCCATGGAATGTCATCACTGCTCATAACCACCAAATCCAACAGCTTCTCTTGAATCTTTTTCTCTTCATCACATTTGTTAATTCTTGTTTACCTTGTCCTGGCTGAAATCCTTCTCATTTAACTACAGCAATGTTTGATGACCCCTAATCTCTAACAATTTCCCATTTTTTGTGGGTTCTTCAATCCTTCTTTCCTTATACTTATGGATAGTCTCCTATCATGTATGTTTTCTCAAATCAGCTGAAATGGATTTATTCATTCAATCCCAATATCACAAAAGTAGGGGACATCCCTTAAGGTAAAAAAACAAATTCTTTTGGGAAGAAAGGGAAAGGTTTTTACTTCAAAAACATGTAGATTTCAACTATTTAATTCATAAATCATAAAAAAAACAGGGTTAGTAAATTAATGGACAGCACATCCAAAATGGATTAATAAGTGAAAGTCATGCATTTAGAGGACTAACTTATCCTCTTAACATTGACACAAATTATCCCTTGATTTCACTTTGAAAGAAACATAATAGATTATATGGATTATGGGTATGATCCAGCATGGTAATTTTTTCCTCCTTTACAAATAATTTAACCTCTATTCACACTGTTAATAAAGCTTTATAGTTTCTTCCTTGAATGCAGTGCAACTCAAATGATACTTTGGGTTACAATATTTATGCATGAGGTTTAACCCTACATATGTCAGTATAATAACACAGATCAGGTTTGGACTTTTGTTATGGAAAACAACCAAAGTAATATCACAAAATTCTGTGCCAAGCCTATGACAGTGTTGTCTCAAAAATATGTCGACATAATAGGAAATAAAGTATCAGGAAAAACTCAGTGTGTTAAGACAAGTATCCAACTAATGAAATACAATTGGTTTGATGCAAAAGTCTACTCTATTTTCAAGGATGAAATATTATTTACAAGTTGTAAACACACTTAGTTGTATTTAATTAGCAGAATATTATATGAGGTCTAATGTTTTCAGGTTTTTTTAAACTTTTGTTCTTAGGAAGAGTTTAAGTGACTTGAATGTAGGGAGTTTTTTTGTTTTTTTTTTAAAGATTTTATTTATTTATTTGACAGAGAGAGACACAGTGAGAGAGGGAACACAAGCAGGGGGAGTGGGAGAGGGAGAAGCAGGCTCCCTGCAGAGCAGGGAGCCCGATGCGGGACTCGATCCCAGGACCCTGGGATCATGACCTGAGCTGAAGGCAGTTGCTTAACCAACTGAGCCACCCAGGCGCCCTTTTTTTTTTGAATGTAAAGATTTTCATATCTCAGGCAATAACTCATGACTTATACATATTTCTTTTTAAGGTGACATAATTGTTTAATATATAATACTGAAGTCCTTCACAGACTTTGCCAACAACCTACTTTTAAATATAATATATAATTTGAATAACGATGGCATATCATTGGTTCACAAAAATTAGCATGGATTAGAAATCATGTGGAAGGTTTATTAAAACACAGACTACAGGGCAAACTCAACAGATCTGCAGAGAGGCCTGAGAATTTGCATTGCTACCAGGTTCCCAGATGATGTTGATGTATCGCCATCCAAATCTGTATGGTCCCGTGACCATACCTTGAAAGGACTGGTAGAAATTGAGTTGTTTACAAGAATTCTGAGAATTACTTCCATCCAAATTTTAGGTCACTTGTAAAAAAATTATCTACCACATCCAAGTTAAAATAAAACTTTTCATTAGTTACTAATGCAGAATAGTTTTGTTTGTATTATTAACTTTTTCAGTAATTACATTTAGAATTCACAAGCACGCTGGCTGCCAAGAAGTCTCCCTGCACTTAATTTCATTTTGGCATAGAAATAATATTTTATGTGAAATAAAATAATATAAAAACCGCAGGCAGAAAAAAAAACCTGCAGGTGAATTTTTCTAACTATCCACACTTGAACTTGCATATACCGTTGTAATATTTTGATGCAAGATTCATTGGTTTATGAAAAGTCCTAAACACTCTGCCACCGAAGGTATTTCAGATTAAGTTCAGATCAGTGAACAAATTGCCAGTGAGTAGATGACAGGTAGACTTTTATTACAGCTTTTGGTTAAAAATATTAAAATATTTCCTACTTTATTAAAACCAAGTTTCTTATCATTGTAAATATCTCAATATTTCAACATAGTTATACTACTTATCGATGAAATCCAAACACATTTTTGATTCTCTGCTTTTGAACTGCTCAAATGTTATGTGCTTAATTTTGTGGAAAAAAGAACTGAACAATGACCAAAAAAAAAAAAAAAAAAAATTTCGAAGTGTAAAATACCTTTCTATAGGATTGGATGCCTTAACAGTTTCATATAAATATCACAACCACTATATTCAATAAATTATCCCTTCGTCCATATCACTTTTTATTAGCTGTATCAACTTGTATTCTATCCGATTTTCTCCTTGTATATGTGCAATCTATCTGATACAGATTCTAAATCAGAAAGTTAAAATACTTATTAAAGTCTTTTACATGGTTAAGAATTATATAAAATTTTTACTGGACTCAATTGAGATTTCTAATTATAAGCTCCTTATTTTTAGATTTTTGGTATTTTCACTGGCACTGAAGGCAGGTGTCAGCCATGCCACCTCGGCAATCAGTCTCCTTGGTTCAGATAATCTCAGAGTTGCTCTCCCATCCTTACCCCGTGCATCTTTCTCCCATTGACCTCTATGTCTGACCTGTCCTGAGAATTTATAATCAAGAAATTATTATTGTCGCTTTCTGAAACTGGCATACTTACAATCAGGCGGCATCTTTTCCATAAATGTCATGTAATATTCTTTTAGAAGTTCAAAATTTTCCTGATTAATACTTTCCTGCAAAGAGACATCGCCAAACCTAAAAACAGAACAAAGAACACAATTAGGGGTTATAAAGAAGCTCCTGAAAGCAACACTTTTTACCTCTCCTTTTTAGGTAGATGGCAAGAGTCTCCTAAAGGAGTCTTTTTTTTAAGCTACATTGCACAGTGGTTATTTAAACACATTCCAGTCTCCACGGGCCCCGATCCCACCAATCCCTTTTCACACACCAAACTATTTTCACAATCATCAAATGCAAACCGGATGAAAAACCAAATCTGTAACACCAGCTCCTGTGCTTATGCATAGTTGATATGTAGTTAATGTGAGTTTCCCCACCCCTGCAGGGTTGTTATTTCTACAGTGCAAAAAACCCTGCCTCTTCTTTTTCATTCCTCAAATCCTCTTCACCCGTGACAGCTGGAGGAGGGTCCAGAACATCAAAAGCAGACACTTGGTTGCATACAATCTTGTGTCCACTGTCAGTTGCTGTAGGCACATGTAGACCCCTACAATCTCTAGAGAGTGGTTTACTTCTGTCAACACTTCTTTTTCTTTTTTTTTTTTTTTAGAGAGGGAGGGAGAGAGAGAAAGAGACAGAGAGAGAGAGAGAGAGAGAGAGAGACAGGGGAGGGGCAGAGAGAGAAGGAGAGAGAGAATCTCAAGCAGGCTCCACACCCAGCATGGAGCCCAATGCGGGGTTCAATCTCAAGCCCCTGAGGGTCATGACCTGAGCCAAAATCAAGAGTCAGACATTTAACCAACTGAGCCACCCAGGCATCCCCAACATTTATTTTCTGTCCACACCATGAAGGCTGACAGCCTCTGTATTGGTGCTCTTCTGCCCCTTCACCACAAAACTCTCTACCTGTATATCACTGACCTTGTGTTTTCTTTAAGCATTTTCCAGATTTAACTTACGGCCAAGTTGTGCCTCTATAAAAGGATCATATGTAAATGGCTTCCAATATGTATCGCCATCCAAATCTGTATTTCTAGATATCAGCTGAAAATTTCAGTGTGAATTATCCCACCCCATTTCAAATGCAACATAAGCCCAAACTGAAACCACCTCCTCCTTTTGTTTAGAATTAAACATGTCCCCAGTATTCTTCTATTAACTCAGGTTAAAATCTAGGCACTCTTTTGGAGTTCTTCTCTTTTCGCCACCCCATTCACTATTCATTGATCTTTTCACTTTGTCTGGCAGACTTTCCTTCTTTTTCTTTAACACTGTCATTATATATTAGGCGTTTAATTATATCCACTCTAGACTGGATATAGAGCCTCCCAAATACCCCAGCACTGTGCCTTCAGTCTCCTTCCCTTCCAGTCTACCCTCTACACCATGGTCAGATCATTCATTCATTCAACAAATATTTTAACATTGACTATGTGCCAGGAGCTGCATGTGTAATAAATGAAATGTTGGAGAAGTGATTCTAATGCCTTTCTTCATATCAGCTTACTAAACATCACTGCTTCTTCTCTCCCTATAATGACAAAAGTCTAATCTTAGTTTCACATCTAACTTCTCCATAAAGGCTTCCAAAAACACTTGTGGGAATGTAGTTACCCTCTTCTCCCTCACCAGCAGCATATTGATGCCTTTGGGACTTTCCACATGCTATCTTCCCTCTAACTAGAATGTCTTATCTTCTTTGTCTGCCTGATCAATTCATCCTTCAGGCTTTATGAGAGGCTCATCTACTCCATGAAATCTCACTGATGAATTCCTCTCCCCTTTGTGAATCACTTCCTTTCCACCATTATTCCTGCCCCTTCCACATCTTTGCCTATTGCATGAGTCAAACTGTAATGTATTATTTGTTGATCTGGCTTCCTTATGGGATGGTAAGTTTTTTTTAGGACAGGGATCATGTCCATTCATCTTGTTACACTGCATGCTCCCTGTGTCCCACAGCTGGACAGAGTAGTGCCTGGTGCAAGGTCAGTGTTCAATATCTATACTGAGTTAAACTTGGAGAATAGGAATATAGACCCAGGAAAATCTACAGGACAGTTTCTCTAAACTCTGAAATATACTCTTAAGACTTTTTCAGAGATTATAATCAAAAGGTATTTTTAAAATATCATCCTTGCTGGAGTAATGTCACTGTTATGGACTAAATGTTTGTGTCCTCCCCCCTAAAATCACATTTCGAAGCGCCAACCTCCAGTGGCTGTGTTTGGAGATGGAGCCTCTAAGGAAGTAATTAAAGGTCATGAGAGTGGGGCCCTAATGCAGTAGGATTAGTGTGTCCTTGTAAAAAGAGACACCAGAGAGCTCACTCTCTCTGTGTACACAAAAAAGAAGTCAAGTGAGCACACAGAGAAAAACTCAGAGAGAGCTCTCACCAGAAACCAAATTGGCTAGAACTTTGACCTTGGAATTCTCAGCCTCTGGTACTATGAGCTATACATTTCTGTTGTTTAAGCCACCTAGTGTGAGGTATTTTGTTATGGTGACTCAGGGTAATTAGTACTTAATTAAGAATGGATACACATAACATACATTTTGGCAATGGGTAAATATGTAGTAAAATATTACAACTGGATTACATAGCATACCCAACTGATAGATGTTGCCTGATAAAGCTCAAAATTCAGAATCAGAGAAATAAGGTTCAGAGAACAGAGAGGAAGTGATTTACTCAGATCAGTAGTTGGCTGATATCAGAGTGCCAGCCTTCCTGCTTCTCTTTGAATTTTTTTCCACTTTGCCATTTTGTCTCCTTTTCAAGTCTTAAGTGTCTTTACAGCTTCCAGATATGAAAAAAAGTATGTGCATGCACACACAGACACACATAGATAAAATATGCCAGAGAGAGAAGAGAAATGGAAAGGAAGGGACCTTTTGTTTTTTATATTTATTTATTTATTCATTCATTTTTTTTTTTGAGAGAGAGCGTGCGAGTGGGGGGAGGGGCAGAAGGAGAGGGAGAGAGAGAGAAACTTAAGTAGGCTCCACGTTCAGCATGGAGCCTGACGCAGGGCTCAGTCCCACAACACTGAGATCATGACCTGAGCTGAAATCAAGAGTCAGACGCTTAACTGACTGAGCCACCCAGGCACCCCATGGAAGGGACTTTTTAAAATAAAGCGACTAACAACTGAAATAGTCACGATGACATAAATGATGCAATCTAACCTAGTTTAGAGGGCTTGAAAATACAATGGTAACTACAATGCTAACATTTCCTTGAAAAGTCTGTAAATGGGGACTCTCATGTCTCTCTCAAGACCACACTCACAGGCCTTAACTTATTAATTCAAACCCAAAACACTCTGTAATCTAGTATATCAAAGAAGAGACAATTAATTGAAGGTACTGTGCTGTTTTTTTCCCTTCAAACTGAACAATTTATGTTCATAAATATCATTTACCTCAACCATTGGACTTGCTATGAGGCACATATATTCAGATGACTGGACTACAATCTCACTTTAGGTATTAATGTGGAGAAGTGCTCAATTTTTGTACAACACAGTGAATAAAATTATATTCTGATTTATGCATACTATAAGAAAAGAGATTTATGGCTTCTACACAATTTGAAATTAAAAATGAAATATAAAGGTGCCACCTGATTTTGTAACTGACAAGTGAGAATTATGAAAACCTATGCTGTCCAGGAAATAAAGAGGGAGAGAAGGAAAAACCACTGGAAGAGAATGGATAAAAACAGGCACCTTGACCATCACTGAAATTCAGGAGGACATAAATGTAATGGCATTTTTAATTTAGTAAAAGACATCGATACAGGTTTAACACATACTTATCAAGTCATGGCAAAGAATATGCTAGGTGCTTTTTAACTGATACCTTTGGGGGAAGGACACATTTGGAGAGTGAATTATGGACAAGAAGCATTTTAAATATGGAAGACTATCAAACTCTCCAAAAGTTCTTCCCATCGGGGAACTTCTCCAGCCAGGCCTCACGGCAGGATAGCAACTTCTTTCTCCAGAATCTCTTAAAAATGTATTTTATGAACTTTAAGTCTTATTCACATTTTCAATAATCTCTACAACTGAACCATGTAAGATACAAAAAAGTGTTTTTGACAGTAACTCACGGGACTGTGTACAATCGTCTGTTGTTTGACTAAGCAGGTTATTATGAAAAGATGTGCTAACCTCCCCCAGTAACAACTATTGTAGTAAACAAAAGGGAAAAATAACAGTGTTTTAGGTCCAGAAAAGTTTGACCCAATTGGCTGAGTTTACAATGCTGAAATACATATGAACGTAAACAATGCTATAATTGGATACACTCACACGGTATTTGGAACCGTGAAGAAAGTTAATCCATGTAAGTAATTTGGCATTGGCATCAATATTTTCCTTGTTCCTTTGCCGCGTTTAAATTTGATGTGGGCCAGGAATCCTGAAATATGAATATTTCTCTTTGCTATCTCGAATGACTTGGTATGATAAAAAGGAAAATGTACCTAGGAGTCTATCTGAGTTTCGTGTGCAGGAGCATAGGGAATTGCTCAGCATACCCATAACACCTGAAAAGAACAACTGAAGTACCAATTTTCTACCTGAAGCTTACCTCTCAGCAAGAGTTTGTTGTTCATTGATTCCAACATTAAAAAGTACTGGACACACATGGAGCAATTGTCCCTCTTTAATCTGCAAAGGCAGTGCCTCAAACATCCGAGCTGGAAGCTTCACTTCCACCACGTAATGTTCCCTGAGGGCAGCGGAGGACAAAGAGAAGCTTATTTCATTCGTTGTTATGTTAGAGTCATCGGAAAGAAACAAACAGTTGGAATATAGAGCTGATTTAGGTTGTTGGCTGCTATTTGCTTATTTTCTGTTATGAATTCATTGGGGTATCATTTTGTTCACTTCACTATTAAATTACTTGGCATAAAGAACTATTTACAGTTTTAAAAATTTTTCTCCATTACTCTGAGTTCCTTTAGGAAAGGAAGAATGTTTAGTTCATTTGTATAGCAGGGGCCACGTGCATAAGAGACTCAATATTTATTTTCTTGATTTAATCATTTTTAAAACCCAGTCAGAATCAAGAGTAAGAAAAGTAATGTAATGATGGATTTTTCAATATAGGGACACTAACAAACCAAATCATTTAGGATACCTTTGAGCAGGGCCTGATTGTTACTATTTGATGAACCTCCCTGTTTGTGATGGCTTGATGGAAATGGAATGGTTTCATTACTTAAGATGTAACCTTTGGGGGTTTCTGATCATTTTTGCAACATTAGCATATCACAGGAACAGCTTTTTTTCATTGGAAATTTCCATTAAAAATTACCCCTAATGTTCAGTGCTGAAAATTTGAGTTAGGATTCACAGAACATGGTCAACGAGAAGAGCTGCTTGTAAATTTTTAAACTTGACATCTTTTTTTTTTTTAAAGATTTTTTATTTTTTATTTGACAGAGAGAGAGAGAGCACAAGCAGGGGGAGCGGCAGGCAGAGGGAGAGGGAGAAGTAGGCTCCTTGCTGAGCAGCGAGCCAGACATGGGGCTCGATCCCAGAACCCCAGGGTCATGACATCAGCCACAGGCAGCTGCTTAACTGACTGAGCCACCCAGATGCCCCTAAACTTGACATCTTCTGATGCAGTGTGAACTGAGTATTGAAATGTAGAGAGTTTCACTCAGAATTTATGAAAATCCATGTGTTCCTGGAGCTATTATATATAGTGCTGGGATTGTAATACATGTTATTGGGAAAAGAAGCACTGGACAATTAGTGAGTCTCTTTGTAAAAATATTTTTAGTTTTCTAGTATAACCCTACTGACACATACTACTCCGGATGACGGACTCAGATTTGTTTCTTACCTGAGCTTCAAACCAGAGAACTAGGAAATACCACGAATCCAGCAAGCAGGGGTGTTAGCACTACCCTCAGATGAAGGGACACATTATTTTTCTTTTTCAAATTGCTCTCAGTGCCCTTTACAAAAGCCTGGCTAACAGGGCTGATGTTTATTTATTTCAAGTCTTTCAAGAATATGAGAAGAATTAATGAATCTGTCCATGTGTAAAGGTTGCTCTGGAGGTGAAACATTTTATAATGTTTTACGGTAACTTTCTGTCAGCTTTATTTAAATAGAACTGGCATAAACTCAGGCATTTTAAGTGTATAATTCAGAGTTTTAGCAAATTTATAGAGTTGTGCAATCCTGACTATACTCCAGTTTCAGAACACTTCCATCACCTTAAAAACAATCCCTCATACCTGTTTGCATTCACACCTCAATCCCACGGCCAGCCCCGGGAAACCACTGATCTATTTCCTGTCTCGGCAGATTTTACTTTTTTACCTATTTCACATAAACAGAATCATATAAAAAGTAGGCTTTTGTATCTAGCATTTTTCATTTAGTGTGATGACTTTGGAGTCATTATGTTGTGCCATGTATTGGCAGTTTATTCCTTTTTATTCCTACTTATAGCATTCTGTTGTATAGATATACCACATTTTGCCTACGTCCTCACAAGCTGATGGCTACTTGGCATACTTTGCAATTTGGACTATTATGAATAATGCCATCGACACTCATACATTAGTTTTTCTGTGGACATATGATCTCATTTTCTCTTAGATATATATACCTAAGGATCATATAGTACTTTTAGGTTTAACTTTTTAAGACACTGCTAAACTGTCTCCAAAGTGGCAGCACCACTCTACATGCCCACCAGCAATGTATGAGGGTTCTAGGTTTTCCACATCCTCGTGAACACTTGTTACTGTCTGACTTTTTGTTAATGACGATTTCCACTGTGAGCGAAGTGGTATCTAACAGTGGTTTTAATTTGCATTCTCCTAATGCCTAATGATGTTGACCATATTTCCATGGGCATTTAAGCCACTCATATATCTTATCTGGCAAAATATCTATTCAAATGCTTTGCCCGTTTTTAAATTAGGTTTTTGTCTCATAATTATTGAGTTGTAAGATTTCTTTATATATTCTGGATACAAGCCTTTTATCAGGTCAATGATTTGCATTTATTTTCCCAATCTGCAGCTTGTCTTTTCATTTACTTGATCATATTTTTGCTCCTTAAAAGTTTATAATTTTGATTAAATCCTATCTATGGAATTGTGTATCTTATGAATCTAGAATTTCGGGTCCTATCTAAGAAATCTTTCCCTAACCCAAATTACAAATATTTTCTCCTGTAAATTTCATAGTTTTAGCTCTTACATTCAGACCAATGATCCATTGTGAGTTAGTTTTGTGTATGGCATAAATTGAAGTTCTAAATGACTTTTCCTGCATATGGATAACCAATTGTCACAGCGACAGTTTTTGAAAAGACTCTGCATTCTCCGTTGAATGACCTTGGCACCTTTGTCAAAAATCAATTGACCCTAACGGTAATAGTTCACATCTGGGCTCTCAAGTCTGCTCCGTTGATCTATATGTGTATACTTATGCCAGTAACAGAAGGTCTCCATTATTGTGGTTTTATATTAAGTTTTGACATCAGAAAGTGTAAGTCTTCTTTTGTTCTTTTACAAAATTGTTTTTGGAATTCTGGGTCCTTTGCATTTCCATACAAATTTTAGGTTTAGCTTGCCAATTTCTGCACAAAAGACTACTGGGATTTAGCAAGCAATTGCTCTGAATCTATAGATTGGTTTGTGGAGAACTGCCATCTAAACAATATCAAGTACCCTAATCTGGGAACACAGACTGTCTTTCTGTTCATTGGATCTTATTAATTTCTCCAAGCACGATTTTGTGTGTTCTGTGTACAATTCTTAAGAGTACTTTGTTAAATCTGGTCTGATGTAATTATTCTTTTTGATGCTATTGTGAACGAAATTGTTATCTAAATCACCACTGTTTCCAACAACTTTTCAGGAGTGTGTTTTCTTCTGCTTTCCAATCCAAATCAAGTCAGCCCCCTCTGGAAGTGAAACTGCTGGTCTCTTCAGCCTGTCGTTACCCCAGTAAAACTGCGCTGACCAAGCTGGGTTTTAGGGGAGCAACTCTGCGCAGGAGTGCCATGGACACCATGTGCCTTAACCAATGTCCACTGGTTTTTCATTAATAAGTATTTGTAAGTTTGTGTGCACATTTGACTTATTTCCTTTGTCTCAAGATGGCTGTTTTTGGGAATTCTGTCCAATTGCAATGTTGCTGTTTGGAGAGAGGGTCTGCCAGACTGCTCACTTTGCCATATTCTGTGAGTTCTACTCACACCTGTTTTGTAACTTTTGAATTTAGAAACAACCTGCAAACTCCCTCAGAAAAAGCATCTGTACTCTACTATACCAAATGGCCTGAGAAACTTCCTGTATCAATTATGATAGAAGTATCAGTTTCCCACTTTTGATAATCCCCACTTTTGATAATACAGAGTGGTACTATTTTCCAGGTGTGTATATGAGCAATTTTATTCTTTCTTCCAGTACATGGAAAATTAAGCACTAGCTCACATATGAAATATTTAGTTTTATGAGGATATTTTTCTTGATTTATGAAATAGTCACCTTTTATTCAATCATGTTTCTCTGCGCATCCTTCATACAAAGTTTAAAATAACCATCGTATGTTTACTATACACAAGAAAGCAAGTTTAGTTTGAGCTTTTATCCTTACTTTCTTCTCCATCTCTCTCCAGCCTGAAAAGGGCTTTCTCTTTAGCACATTCATAGTTTTTCATTGTGATCTAAGAATGTTTCAAATTTCATATGTCCTCATGCAGCATTTAAAAGCGCAAATGGCAGAATGGTTACAATTTGGTGGACTTCTGACTGAAATGATTTACCATAGGCTATAACTCTTCTGTTGGAGGTCTATGCTATGCACCATCATTTTTCTTAATTATTTCTGATATTTTGCCCATCATTCACTGACCTTCAAAGCTATTTATTTAAAACCATTCTCGGAAATTTTGGTCTGTGAGTGAATTGTCAAAAATAATTAAGAAAAATGGTGGTATGTGCCCCTGACACAGAAATAGATCTTTTCTAAAATGTTGCTGCTTTTAACAGAATTTAATATAAAGTCATTTCAAGAATTATGACACTATTAACCAAATGATTCCAGCAAAAGTAAAAACACCCAGAGCTTTGGACTAGATAGTAATAAAGAGAAAAATGTTCTTCTCATGCCTGCTATTCTTTTGAATGCCTCATATTTCATGGGGGAGCATTACCATGCTCACCTCACTACCATACAAATATATAAACATTCACGAGCCTTCTAGGAGTTTTTCAAGATCTTTCCCTGTTATGTCACTTACATTCATTTCTCTACCAAATAGGGAAAAGAAAATTTTCCAACCCAAACCTTAATTTTCCTTGGCTCCTTCAGGAGTTAAGACAAATATCTAACAAAGCTTGGTCTCAAGGAAATGGGTGCCACTTACCGCCTTCCTGTTATAACTGGCAAGACATCATTGGATTTGGCTTCAATTATTTTAAATGCGACTTTCTTCAAATCTGAAATGCCAACAGCCATGTCCTCTAGCATTCCGATTTCATCACCTACACAAGGGAAAAGGAACATTGTTACAAACATACTATTTAAAGAAAATGTCATTTGGTACTACCTCTCCCTGCTGGGATTTGTTCTAGCATTTTAGTGAATGATTTTCTGAATGCAGTGAATATATTCTAAACACTTTTCCTCAGAGGCTGAAGGTTTTCACCAGTGAAATAAGGACCATTTCAGTGGACTCCAGCAGTCCAAGTACCCTTGGAGGGAAAGAAGGATGTATACATTTGCTGGAAGGCTATAGAAAGGTGTTAACTCCTTTATGAAACAGAGTATCATGCAGCTCTCTTTCCATTGACAGGCGTGATATTTGATTTCTAGAAATAGAGATAGAGCTACACTATCCAATAGAAAAATAATGAAGGTCACATAAATAATTTTAAATTTCCTGGTAGCCATATTTTTAAAAGAGTAAAATTTATAAAGGTGAAATCAATATTAATAATGTATTTTACTCTAATCCAATATACCCAAATATCATTTCAATTATAAATCAATGTAAAATTATTAATTTTTAATATAAAACTAGTTTTTACTAGTCTTTGAAATCTGGCGTGCATGTATAGTACATACTGATTTGGACTAGTCACATTTCAAGTGCTCAATAGCCACACCAGGCTATGTATTAAGTAGTGCAGTTCTAGACATTAGAGAGTTGGGACTTTAAAAATCCAGTCATTGAAACTATGTTGGCAGAGAGCCTTTTATATTAAAAAAGCCAGACGGCTGCTCAGGACTCCACTATTCATACTCCATGAAATAATCTATAATTCCATTTTCAAAACATAATGGGGGTAAGAATACAGTTACAAGGTGAATGAATGCAAAGAACTGAAAGTTACATTATTACTGTAATGCTTAGGTCATAAAGGTTTATTTTGCATTTTTATGTTTAATGGCAGAATCTATGGATCAAATATCCTTATGAATGAGAATATGATTTTAACATGTACTAAAGCAATACTCACTATATGTACTTAGTAGTCCTTCATATTGCACTATCAATCCCACTGTGTGAAGCTGCTGTAGGAAGCCAGGGTCATGCAAACTTGTGTGTAATTTGATGATAAAACCACAAACCAATCCAGCAAGCTCAAAAAAAAAAAAAAAGTCATTGAAAAAATTGACTGGAGTCAACAAACTTTAATTGAAAAATATTTAAGATTTTTGAGGCGTCATGGATTTAATTAAAATTTTTCAAGTATGTGAAACATCCACAAACTAGGGGGGACATGGACAGTTTGGTTAAAATATTCCCTTTCCTTCTGTCTCCCTTCCTCCAGGCTTATGTCTCTAAAACCAGTTGTGGGTGTGGACGCAGAAGGGGGAAGAAAGGGCCCCAGGACAGCCACTTTGATGGAGACCAGCCTCGATGTCATGAGATAGGTTGGGTGAAGGCAATGGAGGTGGTCCTGTTAAATCTTGCCTTTAAGCATTACTGCCCTGTGAACTTATTTTATAGACAAACAAAACATACAGGGGATCATTATGAGGCCCAGCCCTGGGATTCATTAGGGAGCTGTATAAATGGGAGATTGCAAATGGATCCCTTTTGCCAGTCCCAGCTGCCACCTCTGTGCAAGGCAGCCACCCCTTTACTCCCACGGTGCTCTGTGTGGAGACCCCAGGGCATAATATGATGACAGGATGGGCGGCCTTTTCTTCACTGACTCTCTGCACCATGAAACAGACGTACATTTCAGAGACTTGGCCACCTCTCTGCAGAAATAAATCCTTAAGATCTCATAAGCTGTTTCTGTTCAGCTCATAGTTATTATGGATAAGGAAAACTGATATCAAAACTTTAAGCAAAGAATCCCTTTAAAAATTAAACTACCAAAGGAAGACCTCTACCATCACCACGGATACACTTTAGCCACCCAGCCCCGTGCTGTGCTCCCAAGAGGCACCTACTGCTTGGCTGAAGACGATGTCCCTTCTGAGCGTCAGCATCAAGCACTGGGGCAAGCTGTATGCAAGTTCCTGAAGGAGCACGAATGTCAGGGACTGCTTGGCTCGGTTCACCACTTCTCCCATGCAGTCCTTCAGGGTAAGGATGAGGGGATATAGCTGTTCATACCAGTCCTCTGCAGGGAGGAAGGGGGTGTGAGAACAGTGGGATAGATGAAGGTCTTGGAGGATGGAACAAGTTAATTCTTCTTAGTCAAGGTACACACATTATAAGGCTTTACAATGATTCGATTTGAAGAGCTCTGATCCACATCTCTCCTCTGAACTCCAGATGTCTGCAGCCAGCTGCCTGCTGGATCTCTCGGCTGGGTATACTTACCATACGTACAGTAGAACTTTTCCTTGGCCTGCTCGCCTCCAGGCTGGAGACTGCCTGTGGCCTAGTGGATGGTGTCACCAAACTCTTCCCATGCTGGAAACCAGTTTTCCTGGACTTCTTCTACAGTTTTTACATTTGTTGGGACGTTGAATTAGTTCTACCATTATGGAACCCCCCAGACATTCACCGTCCCCTTGCCCTCTGCCTTCATCATTTCTCAATATTCTCTGGATCAGTTACTACCCCTCTCCTTCTAGTCACGCCCTACTTGAACCCTTTCTCAACAGTGTCCCCGGAGTCTCTGGAGGGGTCTTTCTAATCAGTTGAATTTCATCCCATCATTCACTCCCTCACTGCCCTACTTTAAACATTTTAAAAACACTAAAGCGTTCAGAATAAAGTCCAAAAGCATAAAACAGCCTCCATTACCTGAACTCTGCCTACTTATCTAGTCTCACCTCTCAGAACAATCCTCACTTGCAGTCTTGAGTCTCAGGTGAACTGAACAATGTGTATTTTCCCATCCTGCTCCCACCCACCCCTACCACCTCATTTATTGAAGTTTGGGTTACTTACTTTTGTGCCCACAGTTCCTTGTTCTTACTGTTCTAGAACTATCCACACACTATTTGCTCTGCAAGAAAGGGAGCTCACTGACAGCAGGGAATTTATGTTTTAATCCTTGAGCCTAGCATAGAGTCTAACATTTAACAGATATTCAGTTTTAATTGAATGAGTAAAGTTACACTAAGTATAACAAAAGTTTTTTATTTATTTATTTTTATTTTTTTTAAAGATTTTATTTATTTGAGAGAGACTTACACAGAGGGAGAGAGAGAGAACACAAGCAGGGGAAGCGGCAGGCAGAGGGAGAAGCAGGCTCCTCACTGAGCAGGGAGCCTGATATGGGGCTCCATTCCAGGACCCTGGGATCATGACCTGAGCCAAAGGCAAGACGCTTAACTAACTGAGCCACCCAGGCACCCCATAACAAAAGTTTTTAAAGATATAGACAAATATGAAAAAATCAAGTTTTTGACAATTCAAATAGGCTTTCTTCAAATCAGGATACAAAAGAAACCATCTGTGTTTTTTGTATGTCTAGATACCTGACTTGTTTCAATTACATAATCATGATGTTGGCATATGATATGGAAAAAAGTTATATTATATTTTATTGGAAATCAAGACCCTGAAAAATGTCAAATACTATACATTCCAGACTGTGTGACATTCCATTAACATATAAATAAATAAATAGTAGTATGACAAAGGAATTTAATAGAAATGAAAGTATGTTGGAAATTATAATTCAGGATCTGAAATGATATGATCTTCTCAGCACAAAAGTGTAAGCTTCACTGTGAATGATGTAAATGGCCAATAACCAGTTCAGACCTTGGAAGAGTTATAGGGAATGATAAAAAAAATCATAATCACTATTGTACCATATCTACCGTCACATAGTTATTTTATGTTGTGTTGTAATAGACTAAATGAAATAAACCAAAATGGTTGAAAGAATTAATGACCCCAACTTAATAAAAAAATGTGCTCTTGTTAATACTTCATGTAAATGCTTATGTGATTCAACAATGCAAAATACATTAGGAACATTATGAGTTATTATTTTAAAATATTGTAGAATTACGTGTTACCATAGGAATAAAAAAACTCTAGAGAAAGGGGAATACGACGAAGGCCTATTAAATCTGTAATCATTTAATGAAGGACTCACTTGTGGGCAGCCTAGGATGAAATTTAAACAATGGTTCAATTTAAACAAGCATTGACTAATTATTAATTTTTATGTCATTAGTATATGTAAAAGGGCATATGAAGGTACATCAGACTTATTTTCAGAATAAAAGACACATCAGTAGACATCTAAAAGGAATGTTCTTTATTCCTATTTTTTTCATATTTACATTCTTCTAGCTCCCATTCTCTCCCACTCTATTATTCCCTATATGAATGTTTACATGCATATATTGATTCACTGACACATACATATATACACTAGGAAAACAAATATTTCAATAAATTGACCCAGATTTACATCTTAGAAGAGAACAGACTGCAAAATGATTTTGTTTTGTGCTTAGATCTGTAGAGATCAGCTTCTATTCAGAGACTTGGCCACCTCTCTGCAGAAATAAATCCTCAAGATCTCATAAGCTGTTTCCGTTCAGCTCATATTTATTATGGATAAATAAAATAAAGCTTGTGTGCAGTAGGTGGCGCTGCCTTATTAGGCTGAATTAGAGCTAGGTTGTCACTATTCCATTCAAGTACCTGATCTATATGGTTTTACACATAGTGTGTGCTGGTTGTTTAGGCACCTTGCATCATACTCTCTGTGTCAAGAGATCAGTAACTTGGTCAAGGGTGTGATATGCTCTTCCTAATTAGAAAGTGGAAAATTAACTTAAGGGTACACTTACTTCTCTTGAAAGACACTCAGTGACAGCTAAAATTTAATATAGCTCTTGGTTTTTCTTGAAGATCTTTCTTTGCACATTTCTTCATTGGCACCAGGATAATTTCCTTACTCACTTCCAAACCTATTCTCACACTTACTTAACCAGTTGATTCTTACGCATAAATTGCAATCAGATCAAAAAAGGGAGTCTGATTTCTAGTCTTAATAGAATAAAGCTGAAAGCCTGGAAAAAAAATACATTGATATTTTAAACCTAGGAGCATTGTTAGCTGCTTGCCTAATGCTAACAGTATTCCAGTGTCACCATTTACTATAATTATATATACTTTTTATGGCTAAAATTTAAGGCAGATGGCAGTATAATAAAACATTAATTCTAAACAAGAAAAATACAAGTTTGTGAGTGAGGTAGAATGCCTTAAATATAGTAGGAAGCTTCCTATAGAAAAGTATAAGTGAGAAAGGTAACATTACATTTTTTTTCTGGCCAAGAAACAATTTAAGTTCAGCAGATACAGAAAAAACTGCACTGGCAAATGCAAATTGCAATGACTACAGGTTCTGGTCCCTGTTAATATTCACTCACTGTAAATCTCAGGTTCTCAAATAAACACAATGGTGTATGACAGGCCAAAGAAAGGCTGGAGTCAGTTCATAAATGGCCTTTTTGCTTCAGTGAGCATTCCAAATCATTCTCACAAAGGAACAGCAAATGCTTTAGTTTTCTCCTCAAAAATATTTTTGGGAAAAGAAAAAAAAGTTACAGCTCTTGACAGTCTTAAGACCATTGTCACTTCCCCCTCACCTTCCTGCCTCTCCCTACTTCACAATTTCCACTTTGTTCTCATGATAAAGCACATTTTCTGGCAGGGATGAAGTGGTGTTCATTCCGGGCTATCTGGTCAAAATAAGAAGTCCTGAAATGCACACATCCACTCTTCTGAGTTTAATTTCTTCAAATTTCAACTAAGATTTTATACAACACACACACACACACACACACACACACACACACCCCAATGAAGCTAGGTGGCTAGGGGTTCACCACTATATAGTCACTGCACCAACAACTCTCTGGGAGCTAATTGGCTCAGCAGACACTTAAGTGCCCACATCCTCGATTCTATCCCTCTGGGTTCCTTTCAGTGACAGAGGGAAATATAAAGAGAATGTTTTAGTGTCTCTATAAAAACTTGCTGAAACCCCTTAACCCTGAGACCAAACAAGCAGAGTCTTTCCTCAGGAAAACATAAAATGCATGTGGCTTAGCTGAGCTTTTCCTGAGCTTTGTGAAGTGTGCTGGAAGCCATCCAAGCAGAGCCTGTTTTCCAGTCCTTTACTTGCTTCTATAATATATTTAAGTGACACTCACTGAAGGATTCAAAGAATGACTGCCAGGTGCCCCCCTCACCCCCTCCATACGCCATCTATTTCCTGTACAGGATGTTCACGTCCTCTGAGCTGAATGGCTCTTATGTTACTCAGGAGGAAAATAAAAAAGCCAAATACCAACCAACTGCAGCAGAGCAGAATGCTTTCTTTCCAATTTCTGAGCCATTTTCGTCTCAGGTGTTTGGTCTTCTTTGCTCACTTAAAATAATTAACTCCACACAAGCTTGTAGCCATTGTTATTTTTATTATCACAACTTTTCAGACACAGAAGAAAAGCTAAAAGATTGTATACCCATTAAACTTTATGCACAGAGATGAGAAGAAATGAGCCCAGCTTTTAGGATTCACCTCAGTGAAGAAGATGCTCAACTGTGAAGCTAAACAATTAGAATGGCCTCTAAGGAGGGCAATAAAATCCCCAAGGTTGTCAGAATGGAGACCAAATGCATAGCCAACAGGGCTTTGATACTGTGCTCAAACCTCAGGTCCCACAGAACTGGCGATGGGTTTGCAGTTGGGGGCTGACAGTGGCAGATTTTGCTATCCCTGCTCAGAGTCCTTTGTTGCTTTGATGGACCTATATCCTACATCAGCCCACATACTTCTATTTGGGTGCCCCTCTGAGTGAAGGCCCCGTCCTTCAGACACAATTCTACAATCTGAACATCATAACTTGGAGGGGTCACTCAATGATAAGGCTTCCCCTCCACATACTTCATAGCTAAACTCCTTTGTATGAGTATAATACATGCGGCTGACTTTGGTCATAGATTCTGGACACCTGCCCACTGCCTCCAAATATCTGGACATACTCCAGCATATAGGCTAATAAGATAATAGAAGAATAATCAGGGAAAGAAAAGTACCCACTGAGGCCTGGCTGCCTAGAATGTCTTCCCCAGCTACTCAAAATGCCCTCTGAGCCTTCCTAACCCCTTGGCCATCTTTATCATCCATCTCTTGGCTCTGGTCCAGGAATCAAAAAATCAATCTGTATTTATATTACTTTAATAAATGCTAACCTGTCATCCTTTTATCACTTTCCCTCCTTTCTTCACTGCCATCATGAGAAACATAGTCATTCGTTAGTCAGAACCTTTTGGAAGTGAGTCCTGTGGGTGACACTTATATTTCTAACTTGTGATTGCTACTCTCAAGAGGCTTAAAATATAGAAGGGAAAGTAAGAGGTGAAAAGTAATACCTACCATATAAGGGAGTCTGATAAGTGCTATAAAAATTGGGACCATGACAAAACAAGTTCAGAGGGAATAAGAGTTTAGAGGCAACAGAGTTCATCTCTGGTGAGAAGATCATATTCATTCACAGCTGTGTTGTTGACTGAACGTTGGAAGGGAGTCCTGTGTGGATGGAGTTCAGGGAAGCTGCATGGCCTGCAGGTAGCTGAACACCCATAAAGCAAAGCTTTGTAGGAAGTCTGGGAGGGGTGCATGGTTTGATGACATCAAGTCCCATAGGCAGATGCCATAAACTGACCAAAGGTGCTGTATGGGGACTGGAAGGGAGGAAGGGCTGATGTGACTGAAGGACTTGGACAAGGCAGGAGTACAGTGGAAATCATGTTGAGCCTGAAGCTATGGAGGAAAAAAAAAAACAATAAAAAAACGTAGTGGGCAGTCATCATAGCAGGGATAGGGAAAGAGGTAAGTAGGGGTGGGAAGGAAACGAGAAGGTATAGACTATGTGTCAGCAGAGAGCCAAAAGCTAAGAGGCAAGGTCAAATCCAGAAATAAAGGGTATTGGTAGGGCAAATGGAAGCAGGGTTTCTGGTGACTCTGGAGGAAAGTCGCACAGAGAGCAGTCTGTGCCTTCAGAGCAGTTTAAGGCCTCAGGGGTATTCACACAAAGGATAGACATGAATCTTAAAATGTAATCATCATAGTGTCCACTGAAATATGATCCAAGGTAAGTGACTGATCTTGGCACCTTCCAGATGTATTAGAAATGAGTGTACTGCTCAACTCAAAACAAGCTGCTATGAGAACAAAGGCAACCTTTTCTTGTGTCAAGGGAACCTTGTTTGTTTAACAGGCTAAGAACACAGTGTCATAAAACTTTCCAGTCTTGCTCTTAGAAAAATAGCAAAGGAAATGCCTCAACCAATATCCTGGTTAAACTTCTCATTTTGTAGCACAAAGTTGAAGCCTTAAGCAAATTCTGCTAAGACAGTTTCCAGGAACTAAATCCATTAATCAAACATGCTCTGTGTTTGTTGTAGCACAAAAGTTTTGAATTGGGGGTTATAATGAACCTGGAGGAGTCACACACTCATATCCATTGGGCATATTTTGCCTTTTGGCCTTAAAAAAAATCCTGTAATCTCAGGACTCTGGCCTACAAATATGCTGAGCATTTAAGAATAAGCTGCATAGGTCATAGATCACTGAGTGATCTGAAATCACCAATACATCTGCATCAGAGAGCTCCTGTCATTTAAATTTTGTGCAGTATCTAAGATTGAGAAGACAGAAGGAGTGGATACTGAGTTGACTGAAGCCTGATTAGAACACAGGAATCCAGAAAAGGGAAGAGGAGATGCATTTCTATCCTGAAGTGAACAAGGTGAGTATAGGAGTTTTCTAGTAAACTTCAAGGCCAGCGGAATATAGTGCACCATTTTTAAAAATACTTCTACAAATGCAACAAAGACTCATGTAAATAGGTTTAACTTATAAGTGCTGAAAAAGTAGGCAAGGGACCACATACAATGTAAACAATACTATTTCTCAGGGCATTCCATTCAATAATGATATGCCCCAGTATTCCCACATGGGAAATGTGAATCTCTTTTTTTTCTGTCTATCTCGGTTTTCCTGTGGGTGTGAGCAACCAGATTTATGATAAAGTTAAGTAATTTTTCAAGTGTAACTTATGAATACATGGCAATTCTTAGTTTCTGCCTAAGGTACAATAACCTTTAAGAGATATCTACAGGATTGATTTTCACAAAGTTATCTCATAATATCACTAATTAGTGTCTAATAAAACTTAGCATTTTGTTAAAAGGATAACAGCAAAAAATTATCTGTACAGATTAGTGATGCTTTTTCCTGGAAAGAACAGAAGCAATGCAGCATAGTGGTCCTTCCTAGGACAGGCTCTCAACTCACACCAACGGGGTCAGAAGCCAGGCTCTGTCACTGGACCGGGCTTGATAGTGCACACATTTTTTCAACTTTCTACTTCTTCATCCGTTAAATACATCGAATTATTCTTATGAGTGTTGCAAGAATTAAATAATACAGGCAATATTTTTTAAAAGTTTCTGGCACATATTAAGCAACCCCAAAATGTTAGCTACTATCTTAGAAAATTACTACAATAATAAAGTAATTTTTATATGTCACCCAATGTCTGCCCACCTACTAACATTTGTTGCTTATGCTCCTCCATCTTTCCTATTTCTGAAGATGAATTGTTTGTTCTCCAGCTAGGACCAGCTCCTCTCTCTGTATACCAGATCTCATCTCCTCTCACCTACTTAAAAGTATCACTCAAGCAATTCTCTCCCCTTCTTCCTACATTATCAATATTCCCTTTGTTACTGGAGCATTCCCATTAGCACACAAACATGCCATTATCTTCCCATCTTTAGAAACGACCCCATCTGTCTTGACCCTATTTCCCTCTACAGCTTCTACCCTATTTCTCTGCTTCCTTTCATGGTGAAACTCCTTAAAAGAGTTGTGTATAGATAGTGTTTCTAGTTCCCTTTTTTCTCTTCCTCTTAACCACTTCACTTGGGTTTAGTCCCTATCCACTCTAGGGAATTCTTGTCAATGTCACCAGTGACTGCTACACTGATAAATCCAGAGTCACTTAGTCCTCATTCCACTTGATCTTTCAGCAGCATTAGGCATGCCGTTCACTACCCCACCCCCCGAATACTTTCTCACCCTGGATGTCAGGATATCATACTTTCCTGGTATCCTCCTACCTTACTGGCCATTCCTTATTCAACTCTGTTGCTGGTTCCTCCGTTCTTTTTGACCTATTAACATGGGAACATCCCCAGTTGTAATCTGCATGTTAATTTCCTTTTCTCTGAACACTCAACCTTTTGTTGACATTATTCGGTTTCACAGTTTTAAGTACTATTTATATGTTGACAATTTCCAACTTTATTTTTTTAATTCCAGTACAGTTACCATATAATGCTATATTAGTTTCAGGTGTACAACATAGTGATTTAATAATTCTATACATTACTCAAGATCATCACGATAAGTGTACTCCATCAAAATTTATATCTTTAACCTGAATCTCTCTCTTGAATCCCAGATTCTTATCTCTAAGTGCATACTTGATATTTCATGTAAACTTGGCATGTCCCAAATGAGCTCCTATTCACCACAAACCCTGTTCCACCCCATCCCTCCAGTGGCTCATGCCAGAAATGTTCAATTATTCTTAACTCCTCCTTTTCTCTCATTCTCTCATCCAACCCATCAGAAAAGTCTGTTGGCACTACCTTCAAAATAAGTACAGAGTCCAACCACTTTTCATCACCTCCACTGCCACCTTCTTCTTGGTAATCCAAGCCATGATCATGTCTCACCTGGACAATTACTTAGCTTTCTAACCGGTCTATACCTGGTTCTACCTTTCCCATCTATAGTCTAATCTCAATATAATAGACGAGGTGTTAAAATTTATGTCATATAAGGTTAACCCTTTCCTCAAAACCCCTCAATTGCTCTTATTTTTCTGAGTCAAAGTCAAAGTCTATACAAAGGTCCTTCGTGATCCTTTCTCCAAGCTGCCTATATAAATTCATCTTCTACTCTCTTCTCTTCGCCTTCTCATTCAAACCAAACTGGCATTTTTGCTGTTTACTGATGATGATGGGGGCACTACTATCTCAAGGCTTTTGCACTAGCTGTTTCCTGTGCCCAATATATCCTTCCCCCAGATGTCCACATGGCTCATATCTTTTCCTCCTTCTGTCTTTGTTCTAATATCAGCTTCTCAATGAAGCCATTGACCACTCCCCTTAGATTTCAATTCCTGCCCTCCGACAATATTCCAAAACCCTCTTACTTTGTTCCATATTTTTTTCACATTATTTGCTGCCATTAATATGTTGTGTAATTCCCTTAATTTCTTGTATTAATGTCTCTCTGGGACAAGAATATGAACTTCAGGAGGGGAGGTGTTTTGCCTGTTTTGTTCATTTTTGTATCCTCAGTGTCTAGAATAGTGCCTGGCACATAGTAGGCACTCAATTAAAATACGCTGAATGACTCAAAGAAAAAAATCACTTAAAATAATGTGGTACCTTTATTATCATAAAACAACAGAACTGGGAAGAAACCTTCCAAATTTTTAGATGATCTTTATTTTACCAACAAAGTAAGGTGCAGAGCATATAAGTGATCTGTCAAAAGTTATATATAGCCAAATAAGTAAATTGAGGACTTGCCGAGAATCTTGGCTCTGTCAAGTGTTGTTTTGTTACATCATAATTCATTGCACAATTTTTAAAGGAAGCATTAATTTTCTGATAGGATATTGGAAAATTTCATAATATAAAACTATCATTGAAATTCTAAGCTTATAATACAGATATCTGTGGTATCTTTTGATTATTTTTTACTTTTTTTTTTTTTAGCTTGTAAGTGTACTTTTAAAGTTTTTTTTTACCTGTTGACCTATGAGTTTTTAAAAGCCTGATTCATTGATATTTCTTTCCCAATGTAATTCTAAACCTACCTTTATGTGTAGAAATTCATTAAATTCAGGAATAATACTTAAGCCCTTTGATGAAAATGATGCTTTGTGCTTGCATCTTTGCTCTTTGCAAAATAAAAGACATGTTTCCTATTATAAAACCACTGAAATAATTGTTTAATGTTGAGTATAAGTTTTGATAATATAATGATTTTCATGTATATATGCATAAATACGCACTATGTTGAAGATACTCAATAATATCAAAAATACCTACCTAAGCATTTCTTGTCAGGTAGCCATTATAGATCAAGGTGACTAGGCTTTTATTTCATAATATTGGCCTCTATTACTTGCCAAGAATTGTGTTAGGTTCTGGAGATTCAAGAGCAAATCACAAATACTTGGCATATTTTCTCACAGAGCCAAGTCTAGTAGAGGAGATAATATTTAAAATAGGATTTACAATAAATCAGAGATTCAGAGGCTGCAAATTCGTGGCCCATGGGCTAGCCTTATTTGGCCCTCAAAGATATTTTATTTGGCCTTCCTCATATTTTAACAATCTTAAAAAATCAATTATTGACCTTTAAAGAATTTGGATGTTTCATATAAAAATTCAGATTTACTTGAAAAATCAGAAGATATAGCAACTTTAGTTTCAGTTTCCTTTGTAGGAAGGATTGGCTAGAAGTGGAGTGGTGGCCCTCTTTAGAAGGGATATATATTGTCCCAGTGTCTATCCAATTCACTTGACACATGCATGTTACCGTGTATGCAGCTTGAGGGCCTTTGTACTTGAAACCCTTGTAAAAAGCGTGACTACATAATTTGCAGAATTCAATGAGAAGTTAAAATGTGAGAGATTTCTGTTCAAAAGGAGTAAACAACCTTTTTCCTCTCTTCCGCAGTGGTATCTCTCTCAACCTGTCATGGTGAGATTCTATTTACTCTTTCACGTCATATTCCTTTGGGCTCAGTGACACATGTATACAGAGTCTCAAAGGTACCCAGCCTGACCCTGAGTATTTCACACCTGCACCCAGGCCCTTCGGTAGGTGAGGATGGGGACAGAAAGAGGTCATTGGGCTGGCACAGGGATGGGGAAGCCGGGCAGGTACTGGAGAGCCTGGGAGGCAGAACTATAGGTGAATCAAGTCTTAAAGTTCCAGGCATAGCCTCCATTGCCCCATTGGACTTTATCTAAAACACAAAGATACAGTTTTTTTTTTTTTTTTTTTTTTTTTTGAGAGAGAGAGAGAATGAGAGACAGAGAGCATGAGAGGGGGGAGGGTCCGAGGGAGAAGCAGACTCCCTGCCGAGCAGGGAGCCCGATGCGGGACTCGATCCCGGGACTCCAGGATCATGACCTGAGCCGAAGGCAGCCGCTTAACCAACTGAGCCACCCAGGCGCCCCAAAGATACAGTTTTTAAGAATGCAAGATGGTGATTACAGAGCATTAAACCCAGAGCAGAGGGCCCTGCTGTGTGAGGGACTCTGTGTACTTGCACTGGTTCCCACACTCATAAAACCAGCTCTGGCCTGGGGGACCAGAGAAGATGCCCCAGAAGACATCAAGTTTGAGCCTGTGGAAGGCAGAGATGGGCAAACCTTTGAAGGTCTAGCAGTGGAAGGTACAAAGTGAGGTCTCAAAAGAGTCCAGTGTGACTAGATCATGAAGGATGAGGTGAAATGAGGTGGAAGAAAATGACAAAGCACCATGAAGAGGCAGGTGGGGGTCTGGGCACTTAGGGCTTTGGATGATCAGCAGAAAACTTAGCAAACAAGTGAAGTATTAGATGTGACTAATATCTAAACATAAAGGCAAGAAAATCTATATGCAAAGCTGCTCTTAAGATCTAAACATTTTTCACCTACAGTTGCTCTGAGGACCCAGATTGTTTATGACAAATTCAATCAGGAATCACTTTGCCTGCATTTGAATCCTTGCTCAGATACCTACCAGTTCTGTAGTCTTAGAAGTATTGCTTAACTTCTTCATCTATAAAATGGAGATAAAAACAGGACCTCCCCTACAAGCTTGTCATAAGGAGGGAGGCAAGAATGGCAGGGCTTAGTAAGTGCTTGTCACAAAAATATGAATGCAGTAAGGTTTAACAAAGCAATGTGATTATTTTCTCTCTTGATACCTTTGATATCCAAGTTGCATTTGATTTGTACCCCTTAGTGCTTCCTACTCCTCAGCTGAAGGAAATTTCTATGACCCAAGGCTCTGTATTATAGATTTCGCTAATTTTGTCTTATTCTTTCTGTTCTTGTTTTATTCAGTTTCATCTATCTGCTAATGACTCTCAAATGTATATTCCCTCTTCTAAGTCCTTTATCTTGTATATTCTGTCTTTGGAAAATCTCTGAATATCAAATACAACTTGCTCACCCATGAGACCTCAAGGGCAGGGTGATGATTGCATGTGTTCCTGGATACAATGCCTGGCACAGGTAGATGTTCAACAAATGCATATTGAATGAATGAAAGGATCTTCTTCTGTCTTCTAACTAACACAGATTTAGTGTGTGTCTTCTATATACTTAATGCCATGAACCATTCTTTGTATAATTGTGTTCATTAATTAATTCTTAATTATTTCAAATCTATTAGGCAGACAACTACTCTGGCCAACCTAAAGTAAAACATAGGAAAGAGATTTGATTCGATAAAGTGATTTGCTAAAACCTTCGATCTGTCCCTATTTGGAAGTTGGGGTACTTTTTTCAGATGACTAATCTGGCATAGGAAGCCATTGATAGTTGGTGATAAATTACTGATAAATTCTTGGTAGTTACCAAACAATTATATTAACAGGAGGCAACCAGAGACAAAGTAAAAGGTGTGAGTGAATTCTCAGGTCCCACTAGGAAATGTGAAATGCACCTTGTAAGCTAAAAGAAAATTAGGAAGCAGGAAAGGACATGAGTATCAGTGAGCATGAAACTCTAACCAGTGGTAAGTAAACAAATTCTGTGATCTACATGAATGTATACCTCCTTTGTATGAGGAAGTCGTGATGACATTAAATCAGCATGGGCTCACTGAGAAAAGTTACATTAGAGGAATTTCATCTCCTTTTTGACAGGACTTGTAGCTGGGCAGATTAGAAAAGAGTATTCAGAGACAAAGAGTACTTGGCCTTGGCATTTCATGGTAACCTCGTGAAAGACAGAGAAATTCAGGCATGCAGTAACATGAATGGCTGAATATATCACTGCTTGAACACACATCCCCAAACAGTTGTGATTAACAAGTGTATTTCAGTGCATACATTTTTTTTTTAGTGATGTGTCTCAAGGATCTGTATTTATTTCTGTTTTCCCATCATTTTTATGTATTACTTGTGTGAATGAACAGAAAATGTTTGTAAAATGTGAATAAAATAAACCTGAGTCGGATAGTGGATATGATGGATGAAAGAAACAGGTATTTATTAGAGTGTACTCAGAAGTGTAGTATACTGTAGTCATGGGTTTACACATCAATCTCTTCAGTAGAATTGAGACAGACCATGTCTTAATCTCCTTGTGTCCCTAGTTTTTCACAATGTCAAGCACATAGTGGTACTGAAATATTATTTGAATCCTGAATGCTTGAAGGATAAGTCAAACTGAGCAAGATTTATGGGTATCAATGAAATTCGTAGTAAAAAACATAGCCGTCAAAATAGCTAATGTGAACTTAGATATCATTAATAGAAAAATAGATTCTAAAAGTAGGAAAGTGGTCCCCCTCTATTACTCTGTGTTTGATGCTGTTCTTTGAAAAATGACCAAAAAAATGGCAAAAAGGACATGATGGTTGCTTTCAGATTTGTTAGACTATAATGTGGAAAAAGGAAAGTAGATTTGTTCTGTTTGTTGCACAGAATTAGATCTGGGCCAGTGGGTAAAATTAAAGGAAACATATTTAGATCAACATCTGGAGTATGCCATTCTAGAAAATAAAAAATGGTTTTCTATCAGTGGAGATGAGTACCACAGGCTAGGTGAAAACTGGCAGAGATACTATAGGTAAGCTTCTTAAGACAATTTAGGAGGTTTAATTACATAATGTTGAAGGGCACATTAAAATCTAAGATTCTAATATTCACTGATTTTATCTTTGAGCCTTCAATTTGTTATGAAATTGAAGGCATGTGGTCCCGTGCATACAGTAGATGCTTTTAAGTATGTTTAAGTGTAGGGAAGTAAAAAAAAAAAAAATCTTGTTCACTAAGAAAACATATAAATATATATAAGCCATGTAAGTTTGAAAAGGTATTCCACTATTTGTGTTCAAAACAGCAGAGAATGTTTTACTTCCATCAGCACTACTTATATATTAATCCTGAAAAGAGATTTATGAAGATATTTTGTTAAATCCTGGATCTAAAACAAAAACCTTCAAAACTACAGATTTAAAACATTATTAAATGAATACACTGCAAAAGAAAAATGTGCAACTTGAAAAAAATATCTGCAGGTTATAAACATTAAAAAATGGAAAAAGGTAGCAACAATTCAGAAGACCATCTGTTTAGCCATGATATATATATATATATATATATGCCAGCAAAACAAACAGGAATTACAGCTATAATGTAAAAATAAAAGATGGTGATGAAGAAAGCAAAACTGACCGTCATAGGGTTGACTTACCCTATAGGATTTCAAAATATATCCCAATATAAAACATAATAGTCAAAACCATATGAACAGAATAAAAATTCCAGAAGTTGATTAAAAATATTTGCAGGACTTGGGGTGCCTGGGTGTCTGTTAATATATTACAATCTGTTAGTGAGTTAAATGCCCAACTCCTGATTTTGGCTCGGGTCATGATCTCAGGGTTGTGAGACTGAGCTCCAAGGAGGGCTCGTGCTGGGCATGGAGGCTGCTTAAGATTCTCTCTCTCCCTCTCCTTCTGCCCTTCCTCCCCCACTTGCACTCTCAACTCTCTCCCTCTAGAAAAAAAAAATTGCAGAACTTATATAGAAAGAAAAAAATAATAAAACTGATATAACATGAGAGAAAGAATCACTAATAAATGATGTAGTAACAAATGCATAGCAGCATTTATGACATCATACATTTGAATAAATTCTGGATGACTCATTCACTGAATCAACTCATTTATTAATTGTAAGAAGAAAAGAATGAAATGGTTTTTCCATCCCAGCTATGAGCTGGGGATAAAACTGGAGCTACTGAAGAAATGGATTTTATTATAAAAAATAATATTTTGAAATACAATATTATGTCATATAATGTCAAACTTCACTAATAACTAGATAAATTACAAGAAAATACACATAAAAGTTACAATAAATGACAGATTACAATATGATATCTTCCACACAAAGTGGCATGAAATCAGGGTAAATGTTTAAGGCTGGGAAGACTGTGATTAAAAGGGTGCTTGTAGATACTGCTGGTCAGAGTACCTATTGCTAAAAAAAACCATCAAAATGTTCCTACCCATTGGTTGGTTTCTATGTACTATTCCCTAATAGAAGAAACCAGAGTTCTTTGGAAAACGGCTTAACCTAGGGCTTGGGCAGGGGAAATGACAGCTGAAGCTAGTCTACCTCATTGTGCTAGAGGGAAGGGGGGGTGAGTAAAAAAAGGAAGGGAGGGGCACCTGGGTGGCTCAGTGGGCTAAGCATCTGCCTTCGGCTCAGGTCATGATCCTGGGGTTCTGGAATCGAGTCCCACATCAGGCTCCCTGCTCAGCAGGGAGTCTGCTTCTCCCTCTCCCTCTGCCGCTCCCCCTGCTTGTGCTCTTTCTCTCTGACAAATAAATAAAATCTTTAAAAAAAAAAAGGGGGGGGAGTAAGTAAGAAAGAAAGTAAGGGAGTAACTAGCCTATGGGGGGGCAACCTGTTAGAAGGCCCACTGAAACCCACCTGAAAGAGCTCCTAATGGCTAACTCCAGAAGAGTTGGAGCCTCAAATAAATATTATAATAAAATTCTTAGATTATAAACTAAAGAATAGCATATGTATTCATGAGTCCACACTGATCTAAATAGATAACTGTAAAAATGCATGTGTGGGAGAAGGGATAACTCTTCCTTATAAAATAATTCCACTTCCAGCAATCAAACTTAGGGGAAAACATCAGAGATGTAGTAGAAGACTTCAGCATTCAAAGATGTGTTATGTGTTAACTGCAGTGAGATTATAATAGTTACATTTCTAAAATAGTGGTTTCTCTTTTGACAAATTAGTTTACAGTCATTATAATGTCATTTCCAGAAAATGCTTCTCAGGAAATATCCAAAATATAATGATATGCTGGATATCATTATAGTACATCTATATTTACAATGTGTACACCAGTTTGGTTACTGTGTGTGTGTGTGTGTGTGTGTGTAAACATAGGGTACGTTAAATAAAAAAATAAAAATCATACATAATCCTATTTGTTTTTCCTTGCAAATTTTCTAAATTATTATTTTTTTCTAATAAAATTTAAAACTACAGGTAAATTGGGGTACATATAATTAGTCAATGTGTATCTCAAATATCTTTATCTGAAATAGCTTGGGAGATAGTGTAGGTAAATACATGACTTTTGGTTATTTGTTTGCTTTATATCAGCACCAGAAACCACTATTAATTTCTCTATTGCATTGCTTTATGTGACAAAAGTCAGGGTAGAAACTGAAAATGCTTTTTTCCTAACTTTAAGAAGAAGACTATAACAACCATAATAATTGTTTTATTAATATATTATTACATAATAAAAGTAAATTATTATTAAATAATTGAGCTAATCAATCTCACTCCAACTATGCAGCATCCATAATCTATTTGAAGTATACCTGAGCACAGATCCATCTGTAAAACATCTATTTGTATGTGTTATGCATCTTCTTTTAGGTACCAATGTCCTCTCCAAAAAATGTACTCTAGACACAATTGTCTAACATGTAAAATGTTAACAAAAACTTTAACTTTGAAATTATTTGACAATATGATATTAAATTATTATTAGACTAAGGTATATATTTTATTTTGCACATTTAAATCGTTATATCTCCTGAAAATGTTTATAACATAAAAAAGAATGGATGAAATAAATATGGGTCATAAATTGAAAATAAAATCACTTAGAGGGCACTATGCTGTAATTTGACTTTAACCATCCACAAAGCCCATCTAGTTGTGAATTCTGCATTGACAGCAGCTTCTGTCTGGCTTTAGACTATATTCAAACAATGCCTCACGTTCAAATGAAAGTGATTCACCTAATCTTACCAAATATTTACCTACCAAATATTCTTACTTTTTAAAATGTAATTTTGATCCCACAGATCCAACCTTTTGATACAAGATATAGGTAAAATATGTAACTTCAAATATTCTGGAACTCTTGTCAATGAGAAGTTTTGGGGAACATCAAAACAAATGTGGCAAAATTCAGTAACCCTCATTTTAGTTCTGCTAAAAAAGTATTATGCCTTGAAAACCCATCAATGCACAGAACAAGCCACTAAAATGGATTCTGCTTCCTTACCTCACTTTCCAGAGCTCAGCCCAGTGTCTGGCTTACAGATGATAGTCAATAAATGTTCAATTAAAGAAAATTGAAGTATACTACTTCTTTATGACATAAGTTATGACGAGCTTTCACTTTGATTCATGTAAAAGTTATGGGGCTGACATAAAATCTAACTGACATTAGATCCATTAACTAATAAAACTGATATTGTTAAAAAAAGAAGATCCCTATATATAGTTAAACCAAGTAGGTATAAACATAATGACTATTAGTATCAACTTTCCCATGTGAATGTACTGTAGAAGATGAGGACCATCTACAGTAAGAAAACTTGAGAAAGCCATAGTTTACAAACATAATTTAGAAATAGTTCCACTGTTAATCAAGTAACGAAAGATTGATGTTTCACATAATTAAACTCCTGATGAAAATGTGAGTAATGAAAAATCAGGAAAACAAATTGGGAAAACATAAATTTAATTTTATAAGTATCCATATTTCCTTCTGACTCATTTTCTTAAAGTAAAAGGAAATGCAGATTTCAGAAGAAGAGAGTAGGGCAACACTGTTTATTCCCTCCAAACACTTAAGGTACCAAAAGGGCTGGAACAACTTTAACAGCAGTTCTTACCACCATAAAGAAATGCAGATATTTGTCTGGGTTTTTCATCAAAATTAATCAAATTAACAAAAAAAAAATGACGAAAAAGCCATTTATAGGGACACAACCATAGTTAAAAATTTGATTAAGCCATACTTCTGAAAGTATCTATGTATCTGTGTGTCTACCTATATACACACATAGACACCTACATGCATATGTAACCATGTGTGTGTATACATGCATCCATGAAAACCGAGACTTACTAATATGTCTTGGGAATAATGCACAAACATACTCTTCTTATATGGAACCAAACCTTCTTAATGGTTTTGAGATAATTCACAAAAATATTCCCCAGAATAAGGCAAAAAGTATTTTATCATACTGCATTCTTTTCAGGAACCATTATGAGATACTCTGTCCTGATATCCCTAGAAGTTTCTAGGAGTTTTAGGAGCAGATGCTTGTTTTGCTTCCTAATAAAAATTTGGAGGAATGTGTCAAAGTAGATTAAACCATGTCAGAGTCTTTAAAAGAAAACCCTGTTCTTCTTTCAAGAAGGTTTTTGTGTAGCAAAAGAAAAAAAATGAGCATTGCAAGCAGTTCTGAAAACACAACTGAGATGCAATTTGATAAATAGCCTTCTATCATCTAAGCCAGAGCAGTGGAAAAGCACTCTATCAGCACTTTCATCAAAGGCACCATCGACTCCTCTTTTTCTATCTCATTTTATCATGACTTTCTCATTTTGTTTACTCAGTCAGTGATTGGGAAAAATGACTCCTTACCCCTTGGATGAGTTATGATAGGGTCCACTAGAGAAGGGTCCTTTTCTCCATCTTTGCTGCCGCCGCCACTGCCTTCACCACCACCATCTCTTTCAATCAGTTTATCCACCATGGCAATAATGCAGTTCAGGCTCTTCCCCACACTGGCCCACACCCTATCCTGAAAAGAGCATGAGTATCACTACACATTTTTATTGCAAACACGAGATAAGGCAACATCCGACAAATCCATTTTAGAGAAGCAGGTAGAGGAACAATCATAAGAATGCAGACTCAGTGATTAATTCTCATACTCCCATTACTTTGGCCAGACTATGAATGTACAAGAAGAAATCTGTTTTCTCTTAGTAAAGCAAAATTTAAGCGCTATAAATTTTTTATTTAGTTCATTATTTTTTCTAAGTCATAAAACAATGATGAACTACTGTGAAATATTAATCCACAATGGAACACAACCTATGATATTTTACACTGGACATATCTGTTTTCCTTATCAACATTTAGCAAGAAAGCAAAGAGACACCAATGTTTTTAAAGAATAGCTATAATTTGCATTCAAAATTTTTGTTTTTCCTTATTGTGGTAACATACATAACATTGTTTACCATTTAACCATTTTTAAGTGTACGGTTCAAGGGCATTAAGTCCATTCACATTATTATACAACCATCACCACCATCGTTCTCTAGAATTTTTCATCTTCCCAAACTGAAACTTTTACCCTTTCAAAATGAACTCCCCACTCTTCTCTCCCCTGCCACTGGCAACCATCATTGTATTTTCTGTCTCTATGAATTTGACTGCCCTAGGTAACAAAAGTTCTTAAAATGTGGTCTTCACATCACCTCTAACAGAATGACCCAGAGAATTAAAATACAGATTGTTGGCTCCTACTAAGTCAGTCAGAACCACTAGGAAGAAAGCGTCCACTGAAATTTTGACAAGTTCTTCAGGTGCTTCTGACCACCCTAAATCTGAGAACTTCTACTCAATATTATGTGCTATAGCCATTAATGTCATTGTGGCTGATTTATTTCTTAGGAAGCAACCCCTACCACTAGGGGGTCTCTTTGTCACTCAACCTACCAATTCTGATTAGCATCCATTTTTGTTTAGGGCAATTCATGACACTGAATTCTTTGATTCATAAAAGTTGTTATTTCTTAATACAAAATTTAAATATAGTTACCATTATGGTAGCCTCTCATCCCTTGCTTCCCTTTTTGCTCCTCTCTCCACATCATTTAGATGGAGTCACTGACTCCCCAACTGTGATGGCTAATTTTATATGTCGACTTGATTGGATCACAAGACGTCCAGATATTTGGCTAAACATTATTTATGAGTGTGTCTGTAAGAGTGTTTATGGATGAAATTAATATTTGAATTAGTGGACTCATAAAGCAGTTTGTCCTCCTCAATGTGGGTGAACATCATTCAATCCATTAAAGGCCTGATAGAACAAAAATGTGGAGGAAGTCAAGATGTGATCCTTCTTGCCTGATTGACTGAATCAGGACATTGATCTTCTGCCCTCAGCACTCCTGGTTCTTAGGCTTTCAGACTTAGAATGGAATATACATCACTGGCTCCTTTGTTCTAAGGCCCTTAGACTCAGACTGAATTCCACCACCAGCTTTCCTGGGTCTTCAGCCTGCAGATGGCAGACCTTGCAGATGGCAGATCCTGGAACTTCTCGTCCTCCAAAATTGTGTGAGACAATTCCTTATAATAAATAATATAGATCTAGAGGCGCCTGGGTGGCTCAGTCGTTAAGCATCTGCCTTCGGCTCAGGTCATGATCCCAGAGTCCTGGGATCGAGCCCCGCATCGGGCTCCCTGCTCCGTGGGAAGCCTGCTTCTCGCTCTGCCTCTGCCCCTGCTTGTGTTCCCTCTCTCGCTGTGTCTCTTTCTGTCAAATAAATAAATAAAATCTTTAAAAAATATATATATAGATCTTATTGCTTCTGTTTCTCTGAAGGACCTGAGTACACATGTTAGGTGTATCTTATGTATCACATAAGAACCAAATGGATTTATGGTGCTTTTCTTGCATCTTTCTCTGTAATAGAGCTATTTCAGAGCTATTTGGAATAGCACTTAATGCAAAGATCATACTTAATTATAGTACTTCTTTAGTAGCTTATACATTTTTACCCAAAAGCATATTTTTATCCAAGTTAATTTTGCTAGTTTATAAACAAAGAAACTAATTTTGGGTAAGATAAATCTAGGAAGAAAGAAGTATAGTTGAGTTTAGATTATTGGATGGTTGTCTTATAAAGACTAAGTTAGTTGAATAACGTAACAAACAGATATGGGAGTGTACAGATATGCATACTACAGCAGAGGGGGAAAAGTAGAACATTCAAAGTTTAAAAAGTTAAGTTCGAGATCCACCTACATGGCATGCTAGCTTGGGAAAACCGCCTCATTTCTGGGGAGTCACAGTTGGTTCATCTACAGTTTAGAATGCCCTGCTTACCTCACCATGCTGCAGTGGGAGTCCAATAACATAGTTTCTATGAAAGTGCTTGGAAAATTATTACAATTTGGCAAAATCACATCCTATTCTTACTGGCTTTCCTAAATGAATCAAACTTGCTTTTTATCACCTTATAATCCTGGGTGTGAAATAATGCTATTAATCATAAATAATCATAAAAATGTTTCCCTTTAAGGCAGATTTCTTCCACCCAAAAATTAAAAGTCCTTCCCTTCTAAGGGAAACTAAGACACCAATCACATCCATAAATTGCTTTATGCCCTGCCTGTTCTCTGAGAAAATAAGGTGGAGGTACCTCTGAGGTATGACCCAGGAGACCTAACAAAGCTCACTTCTTCTGGGATGAAACATGGGGAAAGGGAAGCAAACTGAGGTCCTGACATCACTTGTATTGGGATTTGGTGAGGAGCTTACATTTCAGACCACAGTAACAAACTTACTGGCCCCTATTCTGAATATGGCTTAATTTCCACCAGCAACTACATCTTTAAAGTTGTTGAATGGAAAAATGAAGTAACTCTCCAGCTAACACTGGGAATAAACTCTGTTATTGAGGGGAAAAAAAAAGGGTAGAGGATTATTCTTAATTTTCCAGATTAGCTTTGTACGTGAGATAAATTTTCAACTCTCTTCTTGTTGCCCATGTTGAGAGGAACCTTATATTCTGATCAAAAATCAAGTAGTATTGCATGCTGCCTTTCTTATAGAAAGTAATATAAGGGGTTAACCAATTTCTCTTAATTACATCTCGAAGGGCCAGAATATAAGAATATATAAAAGGATAATTTTACATTCTACTCCTATATATTGTTCTTCCTTTATAAGATACTTTGGGCTATAGGATTATACTCACAGAAAAAGTAATCTTTGCAGCCAGTTAGAGAGAACTTTATTGACATGAGATGCAGAGTGAAGTATGTTCATTGGATGAGACCAACAACCATATGGTAAGAGGTTAGGTGGCAAACAGTAGAAGAACATTTAAGTCATTAAATACTTAGAAGACACACAAGCTAGGAGGATGTTTGTTGGGGGTGAGAAATTGAGCAGTTTCTTATGCAAAACAAATAACATAATTCTTACATAATCAAATTTTTTTATTGAAGACACACTCAGCAGGAGACCCCAAGTGGACTCAAGCTGGTCTTTATCTTTTGGAGAGGAGATCCTGCCTAGCTGGTGGGGAGAGAATGCTGAGTTTTGCTAGTCACTGCTTCTTTTTGCTTTATGGCATCTACAAAGTAGATTAAAGTCATCCATTTGCATTGCTGTCTCTCATACTAGTCTATGAGGTGTTTGAGGGCTGTGTCTTCACTACACTGCACAGGGCCTGGAGGAAAGGCAGAGAGAGAGAAATGGAGTAGAGGAGAGAGGAGAACAGACATGACTCCGACCCAGAGGCAGATTGAGGGCTGCTATTTATATTCACCTGCTATATGAAATTAGCTAATCTACCTTCAAAATCACCACATAAGATGAACATTATGGACTCAGTCTTTAGAGGCGAGGAGACTTAAGGTAAGAGATATTGAATAACATTCCACATGAAAATGGGTATAACTAAATTAGAAATCCTATCTGGTTTCAAAGACTTGATTCTTCCCCTAGGATCTCCCACAGAATTGTGGCACCCAGTAGGAATTCTTCTTTGTGAGATTACTAGAACTCTGGGGACAAGCTAGACAGAGGAAGGTCAGGAGAAGGAGCCACAGGAAGGATTACACAGAGGCGTGTGTCACTTTACATGAACAAGAGTAGGTGTCAGTTATCTGAGACTTGAAAATGAGTCCAATGGCAAATCACTAAGAGATGACTCTGGAAAAAGTCTGGTCACATTGTACCCTTAAGTTTGAAATCAAGAGGGTCATACGATCAAGGATAGAACAATCACTTAGCTGAAAGGTCAATGAACTTGGGTCAAAGGACATAAGTGACTAACATAAACAGAGGACAGTGTCAGCATCAAAACCCAAAATCTATTCATGTGGCTGGGAATGGGTTATAGGGAGGAAAGATAACTCAATTCCTAGGAGATAATTATTAATTGTTCTTAGCAAAATCATTATTTTGAAATTAGGATGCTAAAAATAGATAGGCAATATTCTTGAAGGGAAACCTTAAATATCTGATTTCTCTCCTAAACAAACCACTTTCCATAATATCTCTGTGAAAGCATTCACACAAAGGAAAATGATCATCGAAAATGCATTCTAATTCTGATAATTTTCACTCATAAGGACAGTCCATGTAGAAGCTTCTTTTGGCTTAGATTGCTAGTATGGCTGGGGCCTACTCCATTTTCTCCCTACCAAGATCACACAATATGTTTCAGATTGCTCCCACGAAGAAAAAAGGCTGGTCAGTGGGGTGAAGACAGTGGAAGCATAAGAATGTGGCTATAGTCCATGGTGCTTCCATCCTTCCCCTTTTCAGGTCAGGGATACTACTCTAGATCCTGCTTAGCTCCACAGCCACTTGCGAGGTTTCAAAACAAAACAAAATGAATCAAAACCAAAACCAAAACCAAAACCAAACTAAAACAACAACGTATCAGCAAAACATCTTGCTGGGCCTTCCCCCCCCCCCCCATAATAGCAACCATTATCCTATGTCTCCTGCTGAAGTAAGTAATGGAAAATTGGTGGGTTACAGTCTAACCTTTATTAAATGGAGCCTAACTGGTGTCCTTGACCTTAATGGAGCCTTTAGACAATCCATCTTCTTGGAGGTGAAGGGCTGTAAACTATTTCTCGGCGGTGGGGGCACGAGGTCAGCGGGGAACTAGTAGCAATATTTATTCCATTCTGAGTCAGGTGCTGATTTTGGTCCTTATTTATTTTGGGGTTAGGACCTAAGCTACGTGCAGGTCAAGTCCATGGCAATAGATGCACAGATTTAATGGACGTGGCAGTGAGTAGTCAGGGGGACTTTGCACCTCGCAAAGTGAGCCATGAGGGCAGGGGACATGGTGCTTACTCTGCATGCCACCCTTGTATGAGATTGGTGCCATGGAAAAAAATCCTGACTCCTTTGGATCTGCAGTTAACTTAAAAAAATAAAAATTTAAAAAAAGCTCAGCAATGCTTAACTGGTCAATTTTTCCGGGGCCAATTTTTGATCAGCAAGAATGTGAAGACAGACTGAAATGGGGGTCCAAAGTAGCTTTGTTTTATCTATATCTCTATGTACAATTTCCCACTTGTCATTACCAATTTTTGAGGACTTTGATTAGAACGGGCCAGTGAATTAATATGGCCAATGGCATATTCAAAGAGAAGCTTCAGTTTATCCTTGAGTTGACTGAGAGCAAGTGGTACTCGACTGGCCTCATTCCTCAACACTGCAAACCTTCTCTGTTTCAACAGCTTGCTGGGTCTTCTCTCTAAATCCTTACTTTACCAGACTGTGGGGTAAAAGGAGTTGCACTTAAAATACTCTGTGGCACAAACTGGCACATGTATGGCCCACAGTAGGTAGTACACACACACACACACCTGCACACACGCATATAGACATACACATCGTGTGCATTAAAAATAGCCAGACATGTGATATCCATCAGAATTAAGGGAGATTCCCCAACCTTTGCTTCCTGTTGATCCTCCTGCTTAACTTCACCTAATTACTCATGTAAAAAATCCCTGACCTTTGTTTCCTGATAACCACACTGCTGGCCTCACCCTGAAATTCAGTTCTTAGTCATAGAAGTGGATTCAGCTAGTCAGCTACTGTTTCTCTAGTAGACTTCTCCACATTCTCCTGGTTTGGCTCTTGGCCAGACCCATACAATCAACTATCACAGGATCAGGTCTACACATGAGTGCACGTTCACCTTATCCATCACCATACTCAGATCATCACTCCTCTGATCAAAAGCAGGCTTTCTACTGCAGCAAGTATCCATTCTTCTCTCAGCCCGGAGGCACGTCTGCAGTTGTGTTGTTGACCTACATAATTCTCCTTATTTCTCGTTAATCTTCAAAATGAAAACTTCCCCAGGTCAGTCTCCTTGCTGTCCTAGATACATGCTATTAATTACCTCAACATATACTTTCTGGGCATCTGCTACAAGCTTGCTCAGTGCTCAACATTAAAGATACGAAGGAAATCTTGGAGGAACTAATATTTCTATCTTGACACATGCTTAGAATACCTTCTCTCACCTTCCATCAATCCAAATTCTCACCCACTCAAATCTCATTATCTCCAAGAATGGTTCATTCTATTCTCTCTGCTTAACAGTGGGCTCTATGAGGGCAATGACTATTATTAATTAATCCTCTTATTCTCAGGTCCTGGTACTCATCAGGTAATAGATAAATAAAAGAATGAATCCAATGAGTGAATGAATGAATTAGAAAGAAGGAAGGAAGGGATGATTTTTTCATCCTCTCCAACCTTCATATAACTTCTCTCTGAATATTTTCGACATGTTTAATGTGTATCACACAACCACCTCCATCTGGGAAAGATTCCATATCTTTCAATATCTCTGCTTATTTTATGAGTTCTGGCCATTCACTTGAATTAGATGATATGGCTTTTGAGGGTCCATATTTTATACTTAATTTGCTTTCCCCCAACTAGCAATATAGCATTATTACACACTATTGATGCTTAATTAACAACTGTTGATTGACTTACCAACCTGTGACTTACAAGTAAAAAATACAACTGTAGTAAGTATTATCACATGAAACTTCAAATTAAATTTAGAACCAAGTTCATACTCTGAATGACTGCATTCAACCTAATAAATGCCACATCATGCTAATGCTTTCAATTCGGTGAAAACATTACATAAAGCATTTGTTTATTAACAACAAAAAAAAAATCCACTGAATAACTAAAGCTTTTAATTTTAAGTTGGTAATTGGATGTTATCTGCACATCACTAGACAGTTGCACAACTGGCTGAATTATATGACATTATCAGTTAGTGTGTTGCATTTAATCAATTTCCAGGATTGATTTTTTTTAACGGAATGTACCCTGATATATCAAGTCAACAGTCTGCCTATATATATGTCAGCATTTCTTTTTTATTATTTATGTTTGAAAGAGAGAGAGAGTGAGCATGAGTGGGGTGAGGAGGTGTAGGTGGAAAAAGAAAATCTTAAGAAGACTCCATGCCCAGTGGGGAGCCCAATGTGGGGCTCGATCTCATGACCCTGAGATCATTACCTGAACCAAAATCAAGAGTCGAATGCTTAACTGACTGAGCCATGTAGGTGCCCTGCTCAGCATTTTTTTTTAACTATTCATTAAAGTACGGAGATTCAAAAATTTCTATGTAGAAAATAATGACTCACTATTCACAGAGGAATGTACTAAAATTTAAGAGCACTTGATTTGAATGTAATCATAAATTTCTAAAGTATGTGTGTATATTCATTCAAGTTTGCATATTCACTATACACAGGCAAATTAAAATATCTGATGTTGAATCAGGCATTGTAAGAGTCAATAAAGAATCCAAGGGAGATGATGGTATTCAATATGAAACCACAGAAAAATCACCATTACATTAATAAAAATAAAATATCTCTGTTAAAAACACTAGTTTGAGTTGGAGGATGAACTGCTGATTCAGCAAATCCATTCATTCATTTATTCCTACATTAACTCTGAAAAATACATTGAACTAGTGTGTATAAAACACTGTATTAGGTGCTATAAAACAGGGAACTGAAGGTGAATGTATTAACTTCATGTGGGAAAATACAGAAATTGTCAGGATTTCATGAATATGGATGCACATAAAGATCTCATTTGGGGTTTCTTTTCTTTAATAGAACATTTGTGCATTTTAATGGACAGTCATGAACTTTGCTTAATCACCTTTCGTGGACTTTAATATTGGATAAGTATTCCAAGCACATTTCTCCTGAGTGAAATGGACTGGAGAAGTTTAGGGATGTTTCCCATCCATTAAGGAAACAGATGATAGAACACATTTCAGTTGCCACATAGGGAACAACTAGCCTAATACTCCCTGTCTTTACCTGCCCTTGCTGATGGGGCGAGCGGATGCTTCCAATATCCCCTCCTCATTATAAGATTAACAAAACGAGACAACCCTATTATGTATGATTAAGGATGAAAAAGAAAAAGCTGGGAAAGGGGAAAACAGTCATTTCCAATCATATTTGCTGGGTAGCATCTAAAATTTCTGTGTAACTAGGACCTTTGTAATCAGCACATGAATAATCAAATACAATTAAAATTGCCACCACTGGGTTTCTGGAAGCTTTTGAAGGCCTTAACTCATCATGTTCTATGTTCTTCATCATGTTCTTTGGTTATCTCTGATGTTCTGTATCCATCTTGAATTTTACTGCTTTCTATGTTTGGAGATACTGGAAGAGGACTTGAATAGTCACCTCTCAAGTTGATTACGACACTAGGAGATATGCACTAAGGAGAGAGGTATATAGCTGGGTACTTTTGACTAGAAGAGAAAAACAAAATCCCCAGAATAATTCATGAATTCTAGTAAGGGAAAAGGCAGCTGACATAGTGCAGAGTCATATTAAGGATGAATATTCCATGTTTCAAAATAAGAAGATGGCCTGCTAACTGTGGGGATACAGCAGTGATCATGATGCGGACTTTGCCCTTTAGGAGCTTACAAAGATCATGAACACATGGAAGAAACAGATACATAAACAAATGATTATAATTCAGTATTCATGAGGCTGTATGATCATAAGATGTAAGAATAATGATTTATTATACAAAATGTTTTAGAGTTGAATGCATATATATATTACATACATCTCTATCTATAACATAAAATTTGGAAGTAAATGGCTATAATTTAGTGGAAATTTTATTCATTCAGATAACTAAGATATAAGGTGTTGCTTTAGAAAAGTTAAATCATAAGTTAGTATCTAGTTGTCTATAAGAATTAATTACCTCTAAAAAATCAGATTTATTCCCTTCCTATTAAGATCAGGTCAATGGTTTCACATAAAATAATTCTAGCCAGTCAGAGAACTAAACAAGATCTCTTTGAATTATTAATTTGCATAGGTACCTCTGCATTATGCACAGCCTGAACTATTTTCCCTAGAGACAAGGTCTAAGATGGAGACAGAAGATGGCAAGTGACATTGAGAATACAGATCATTTCGGATTGCCCATGGAGGTATCTGGCTGGCTAAATATGTTTTGCTTTCAATAGTAATATTTTGCAACTACGTATGCTTATGGTTACTAATTATGGCAATATAAATAGTTCTATCAATACTCTTGTGAAGCTTAAGCATTCGTATTTGTTCTAGACATTATTAGAGAAAGTTGTAGTACAAAATGGAATGTGAGATGTTGGTAAAGAACATGCCAGAAAGTGGTTTATGTAAATATCATTGCAAAAAGCAATCTTCGGGAATACCAAGTTACAGAGAAACCACAATTTTTTTCAGGTTATATATGACTTTGTTAACAGGATGTCTGACATAAATATTACTATAAATTTATGCTTTGGCTTCTATAACCTATAAAATTATTGAAAATTTATTATAGATTAATGTGGATCATCTATTGTGCTTATCTGTCATGAACACATTTTACCATAAGAAGTCATAGCAAATGTTCCCCAAGTTTAAGCATGGAAATAAAATTTAAAATTTGATTTACATTTACAAAACAAAGAAGGGAATTAATTGGGTAGTTTGGAGGGTGAAATGTTGCCTGCTATAGAAATTTAGTTCAACTGAAAAAATGGATTTGGGATATGACTAACTAATAAGAATAGTTTTCCTACTTCTGCTCTCTGTTGGAATGGATCAGAATATAAAGGATCAGAAGTTTATCTTTTTTTTTTTTTTAACAATTTTTGAATGAGGGTAGCCAGATTTAGCCTCGAACCCATCAGTGTAGTAATGTTGAAGTTAAATCACAGTGTTCTAGAGAATAGTATAATTACTGGAAGCCACAAAAACTGGGTCAACTTAATACTTTAGTTGGATGACATGCTTTCATATTTTGGACAAACTAATCTTGGAATCCCAGCTGCTAGAAGCATCTGTTGTAGAGATAAATAGAAAGAAAAGCAATATGTCATTTTTGCCAGCTAAAAGATGAAGAATGTTATATTAGTTTATTTCTTTGCACAGATTGTCATAAAATCCCAACATTCCTTTGGGTTTGATTGTTTACTAATTTTCAGGAAAATAAATCTTTAAAGCAGTCAATCATTTAATAAGTAAAATTCAGCAAATAACAGACACTTTTTTGGTCAATGATCATTTTAGTTTCAATCTCTCCCATATTGACTAGATAATTATTATCCAGATTCATATGTCAGCAATTTTGCCAACAAAACAGGTTGAAAAGAGAACAGCTTTACACTGATTTAGAATTAATAGAAATTCTTTCTCTTAACCTCAGAGAGAAAGGTTTTTATATGAACAGAGCAGAATTCAAGAGTAATTTACAAGTATATATTTACTTTCCAACATTTATTATAAGAGGCTAAAGATAGTTGTTCAAGTTAAGTGATTGTTTAAACTACAATCATTGTAAGACATTAAATAAAACAAATAATGTTTTTTTTTTAAATGGAGCTACTGTAATCTTATGTGCAAATCTAAACCAACTTAAATGATCAGAGAATACTTTCATATACCACAGAAACCTAACTAAATTAACTTAAAACACTGAATTATTTCAGAAAGTTGATTAAACATGTAATCAGAGCTGAAACTTTTCTAACACCTAATTAACTAAGAAAAGTGGTACACAAAGTTATGTTTCCAATTCATTTAATAGCACTGTCTCTAAAGGCATTTTCTTTCTTTTTTTTTTTTTTAAAGATTTTATTTATTTATTTGAGAGACAGAGAATGAGAGACAGAGAGCACGGCAGGGAAGAGGGTCAGAGGGAGAAGCAGACTTCCCGCTGAACAGGGAGCCGGATGTGGGACTTGACCCCGGGATTCCAGGATCATGACCTAAGCCAAAGGCAGTCGCTTAACCAACTGAGCCACCCAGGTGCCCTAAAGGCATTTTCAATTAGCTACATTTTCTTTGGATTTACTCAACTTTTCAAAGTTAGATAAAGCTTTGAAAATAACGTTAAATGGTTATGACTTCGGTAAATTTATTTTTAAGTAAGGGATTTCTATCTTTTAACCAAGGTATCTTTTTAGTAGAAAGTGGCTGCTATGGAAAATCAGTTAGAATGTTATGTAACAATCAAAGTTAGTTACATTTGTACACAGAGTCAAATTATATTAGGAGGAGAGAGAAGCAACTTTTCTGAGTGGGAAGGATTTTCCTTGTAATTGTGGTAAATTTAGACAAAGTATTCATACCTTCTAGCAAAAGCGGGTTCTGGAGGAAATTCAGAAATAATATGAAAGAAGATAAAGAGGGAGATGCAGATCTTTATTATTATCCTACCCTTTTGCCTGTGAAGGAAACCAAAACAGCTGAGAAACTCACAGGACCCTTCCACATTAATTGGAAGAACAAATCAGTATGACTTTTTCCTAGTGTCAAGACTAGGAAAGTATTCCCAAAAGAATAATAAAGGGTAAACTAATAACCACACAGACTCCTACTGCAACCTTGACTGGTCCTTCACGAGGACCAGGATTCTAATTTTTCCAAATGTTGCTAGTTAAGGGCCTCTACCTATTTTCTTTGGTGCCTATTTGAAACTTTTACCCCTCTCCTCAGCCTATTCTCCTCTTCCCCTTCTCTATGCACATAACTCTATTTTAAGGATAAAATAAAGCACTCAGGTTAATATCCAAACTACATTAAGAACTCATACAACTCAATGGAAAAAAATTTAAAAAGTGGCCAGAGGAAGTGAATAGACATCTTTCCAAAGAAGACACACCAAGAGCCAACAGGTACATGGCAAAGCGCTCAACATCACTCATCATCAGGGAAATACAAATCCAAAGTAAAATGAGATATCACCTCATACCTGTTAGAATGGTTATCAACAAAAAGACAAGAGATAACAAATGCTGATGTGGATGTGGAAAAAAGAGAATCCTATGTACTGTTGTGGGAATGTAAACTGGTGCAGAAACACACTGAAAAACAGTGTGGAGGTCCCTAAAAAAACTAAACATAGAACAGCCATATGATCCAGCAATTCCACTTTTAAGTATGTATATGCCTGAAGGAGATGAAATCACGATCTCAAGGAGGTATCTGCACCCTCATATTCATTGCAGCATTATTTACAATAACCAAGATATGGAAGCAACCTGAGTATCTACTGACAGAAGAATGTACAAAGAAAATGTGGTATATATGTGGAATATCATTTAGCCATAAAAAGAAAGAAATCCTGCCATTTGCAAGAACATGGATGGACCCTGAAGGCATTAAGCTCAGTGAACATAAGTCAGATGGGGAAAGACAAATACTGTATGACCTCATTTATATATAGAATCTAAAAACAAACAAAGAAAAAACAAACTCATAGAAAAAGAGAACACACTGATGGTTGTCAGAGCTGAGGGTAGGAGTTGGGAAAAATAGGTGAAGGGGGTCAAAAGGTATGAACTTGCAGTTATAAGGTAATAAGTCATGGGGAGGTAACGTACAGTGTGGTGACTATAGTCACTACAACACTGTATTGTATATTTAAAGTTGTGAAGAGAATAGATGATAAAGGTTCTCATAGAAAAATAATTCAACTATGTGAGGTGATGTATGTTAATTAAATTTATTATGGTAATGATTTCCCAAATCATTATCATGTACACCTTAAACTAATACAGTGTTATATGTCGGCTGTATCTCAATACAACTGGGAAAATATTTTAAACAAACATAAAAGAAGCCATCCAGCCTCACCCAGCCTCCCAAAAGTGAAGCTGATCTTTACAGTCTCCCTGCAGTCTCAGCAGATAAGCCCACTTTGCCCAGGACTGCTCTACCTGTGTGCTAGAATCATCTCCTCTCTCCGGAGAAAGGGCCTCACTCTACCCAGTCATCACCTATCTGCTTCTCAAATAGTTTTTGGAGTATAAACATGCTCAATTTTCACCATCTTTGAAGCAAAACAAAGAAACAACTAATGATAATAATCACACACACACACACTCTCTCTCCTTCTATGTCAGCTGCTGTGTGCCTGTCTGAAAGTCATTCTCTTTCTTGAAGGGTTAACTTTCTTTTCCCTTCTACGTCTTAAGAATTTTACTTCTGGGAATCCACATGACCACCAGCCTCCTGCCAGCTTTATCCCACGTACAACCCCAAGTTGCTCTGCAGTTGTCACTTGTCTTTCTAGAACCCTGAACAGGCCGTGGAGTCCCCTGCGTCCCCGGGTGTTTCTGTCTCTAGCATGGGGCACAGTGAACCAGGCAGAGCAGATGCACAGGAACACAGAACGGCTCACCACAAAAACCTTGTCAGCCCACCGCCCATCTCTCACGCTCTTCCTTCTCTTCCCCTCATGAAAGCGTCTGTACATACAATCTTGAGTGGAAGTCGTATTAGCAGAGCCTATTTTCTACCACCTGGCGCTCTCCAACCTTGGCCACAACATTGTGTAACTATTTGCTAACATGTTTTATCCACTATGAGACTCTGCCTTCTAGACCCTAAGGATCTAGTGTCACTTAACCTTCCCATTTGGAGCACCTACAATATAGAAGGTCTCAAAAATTATCTAAAGAAAAGGAAATAAGGAGGGAGGGCAGAAGAGGGACACTTTTGAGCAGCAGGAAAGCAGCAAGGTGTGGGGGAGGATTTACATGACCACGAGGTGAAAATGATCAAAACAAAAGATACCCAATTTCAAAATTCTCACTTCATTTAACATAAAAATGGAAATTATTTGTCACAAGGTTAACACTGTATGTTTAATTAAATGAAATACAAGTTATTTCCTATACCTACTCAAACTCTTTAAAATTCCCAATACACATTTTATGCTAGATCCAGTCTCCCCATTTACCTCAAGGGATAGTATTAATCCCCATCATAAGATCATTTAATGTATGCATCTTAAAAAAGACAACATATAGGAATAATACTAAATTAATACAAAGCATTTGCCTAGGCCTTTCCAGGTAATGGGGCCCTTATTGCACAAGTAAGTCATTTATCTCGTGACCACCTGAAGAGCTAAACAGAACAGGGGCTGTTATTTTCACTTTATAGTTGAGAAAATTGAACTTCAGAGAGGTTAAGAGGTACATACGCCTTGGAGCTGTGAATAAATTGAAGAAGAAGGTGAAGGTAAAGGGGAGAAATATTAGATTTGCTCTTTTGAAAACGCTTCAGTGGGAGAAACGTAATCTTAATCAGCAGCAACAAATACTTATTCAGCATTTACCTCTTGGAACGCAGCTCTGTCTTTCCTGTGATAGAAATTTTATCTAAACAAAGAGCAGGCATCACTTCCCAGCCCTTCAGATAGCAAAATTTTTTTAGAGAGCCACGCCTTTCAAATAATTTACTCTCCAAACGCTCTTAAATTCTAGGGTGGCAGAAAAAAGTAGTAATTAACTATTTACCATCTATATGGCTAGAATACACTTTTCTTGGTTAAACTCGTGATACAGTAAAGAGTTTCCTTCTCTGTGTGTTATGTGCACATACTTTGGATAGTTCCTGGATAATCAATATGTGTTTATTCAGGAATAACACTGTTCCCCTTTGCCCAGAACCTTCATGTTTTTCTTATCTTATTCTATCCAGCTAGAGTTCTTATTACCATGGTGGCTTCTTCTTGGTGTGTGTGTGTGTGTGTGTGTTTTGCCTTTACTAGCTGTTTTTTCAGATGCTTTTATGTAGCCATCCTTTTGCCAATTTTAGAGCACCTGGAACAACATCTTGTTTTAAATAATAGAATCATGAACAAGAAGGATTTAAGACATCTCTATATCCACTGCCACTGAAATGCTAATACTTCTTGAAGTATGTCTAGAACTGAAACACTAGATTGCAACAAGAAAATATTTGCAACAAGTAGTGGATTATGAGTGATTTTCTGACTCTTTTTCTAACACAATTTTAATGGTTTATAATACCTTGGCAATAAATACAGAAAAGTATTATAGAATCCTGTAATTGTGGCATTTTTGCTTTTATGACATTTTGGAGATATATATATGTGTGTGTGTATATATATCCAAATATATATATATAAATTTTTATGCTAAATGAATGTGATCAGGAATAAAACTCACATTTATAATTTGCCCCCAAGGAAAAAAGTGCCCTATTTATCCACAGTCTGTATTATGACTACTTCCCTACTTGTTTTGATGAAAAGCAGGGATGTCTCATCTTTCTTGCTTTCCTTTTCAGGACTAAACATTAGGAGGCAAGTGATGTGCATGAGGCTTACCCACTCTTCCTCATCATAGTCTGAATGATGTGGTATGGAGTCCTGCCTTTTCATCGGTGGGGGTGGGTCCTGGGGACAGCTCTCCTCTGTGCTGTTCTTAGGAGATGGTGGTTTCTTCAGGACACCTCCTGGTCTGGCAGTGTAGAGGGCTAAGAGAGCACTTCTGACCAGCTGATCCTTGAAGGCATGTACAAAAAGCTCTGTCTGGAAAGAAATTGACAAGGATTAGAAACACCGTGGTAGGCATCCCAGCACAGAGCTATGGGAAGGTCAACAGCAGATTTGTTGGCACATAAGTGGTGTGCCTGGTGGAAAAAGTACAGGCAACAGAGAGAGAAAATGATTCACACCAATCAATGAAAATGGTTGAGTTTTGGGATGCTGCCAAGGCCTTGAGTCCTCCTGTTCTAAAAGTTAATGCTGAGGTTCTGTGGGCACTCTAAACACCAGCTGTCTCCTCAGCCCCCCTCTTTTAGTTCCAAATTCTGTCTTTGAAGATGAATTTCACTAGAGATGATCATTTGAACACCATCTACCTACTGCGCTTTTCAAGTAATTCCAAATGTACCTTGAAAGAAAATGTGATGAGACTATGTATATTCTATATTTTAAGCAGAATGAAAGTCTAAAGAAAGGAAGATGCATCTTAAAAATAGAGGGAGAAAATTTTTTTCTTCTTAGCATCATGAGTAGATTTTTTTTTTTTTTAAGATTTTATTTATTTATTTGAGAGAGAGAGTGAGAGAGAGAAAGAGCACAAGAGGGGGGAGCAGGAGAGGGAGAAGCAGACTCCCTGCTGAGCAGGGAGCCCAATGCGGGACTCGATCCCGGGACTCCAGGATCATGACCCGAGCCGAAGGCAGTTGCTTAACCAACTGAGCCACCCAGGCGCCCCATGAGTAGATTTTAACAGTAGAGATGGCACAGGCAGTCTTCCCATGACAATATTTGGTTTTTATTCCTTATTATCACCCCCCAAACTGTCTCCTCCACCAAATGGTTTCAGTAATGCTCAGTGTTAATGAGGCTGCTGTGAAACTTGCCATGGTAGATTTTTACAAGTAAGTACTATAGAAATGACGGCTTCCCAACAATAAAGAACTTTACAGTAGTACTTTGCAATTTCCTGATGAAATGTTTAATAGCTTCACCCTGTACTCTACTGGAGGATGCTGTAACTGATTTTCTGTATTATACTATGCTTAACATGCATGTGGTCTAACAATCTACTCAGTCAAAGAGTAGAGAAGTAACTCAAACATTGACTCATATTGTTAACACATTCACACTTTGTAATCTGTTAGGAAGGAGCCCTTTAACTCAACGCATTATTTTGAATAATAGTTGATGCCATCCCCATTTAACGAGACACTTGGACGTAATGCTGACTTCACCATCGCTGTAACTCAAGGTAATCCTTTATTGGCTCATTCTCGATGTACCGTCAACAATGGCACGTCTAACTAATGGTTACTAAATTATCCCAAAAAGAAACCTGTTGTGAGTGTCAGCAATTAAAAGAAAACCAGCTAAACCCCATGTAAAACAACTGCTTAATAAGACTATGTTATATTTACATAGTTAAGTCTTTGCAATCAATCATGAAGTTCTAGAGCTGGAAGAGACCTTAAAGTCAGACCTCTTCATTAACCAGATAGGAAATTAAGAAACAAGGGTGGTGCCCCATCCTAGAACAGACTGCTTACTGGTAACACAAATGGAACAGAACCTGAATTTTCTAACAAATTCAGGAGCTTTTCCCCTTACTCCACACCACCTACCAACCCAACATCACCTGCATGCTTCTGTCCTTCTTCCCCTTCTTCCTTAACTCCAAGCTCCCCGAGTGCTTTGGATATCTATCCACTCTTATTCATGTCTATAATTGCCGATGTAACTATCTTCACTGTTAAACTTTACTGGATGTTTTTAAATACTCTTTGAATCTTATTGGTCATATTGAAAGCACTCTGAAGGTAAGTAGACAAGAAATATTTAAAAAAAAAAGAATATACAAGAATAAAAGGTTGAAAAATATTTTGGTAATGAGTTAGGAAAACAAAAGAAAAAGGCAGCTTATACTGAAAAGGCACAGAGAAGTGTTAATTGATGTTCACAATGAAGTGTTAAAATGAGAATGAAAGTTACCAAAAAAATACTGATGAAAAATTTAGCTAGACAGTACTCAGACAAGGCAGTATAGTTAAAGCAAAATAGGGAAACATGTTATTTACATAATTTTCATACAGCATGGATAGATCCATCAATGTGAATTTAAATATTTAAAAATGCAAATTTACTTCCATTCAGCTTAACTAAACTATTTCTTTATTGATAGTTTCAATAAATTCTTTTGATTTATTTTTAGAGCAAAACAGCTTGCCTTCTTTGAATTCCTGCTACTACAGCTCCAGGCTCCATAACAGTCACCTAATTACTATGTAGCTGAATATCTATTCACACCCAATGAAATCTACAGTTCTTATAATTGCCATCATTTTCTTCCCATTGCATGCATGCACAGAGATTCCACTCCATTTATTCAAATCTCATTTGGGTTGATTTACCACCAAAGACATCAAAGATAATACACTATATTCTTGCAATTTTACAACCCAGAATTTTCTTGGGGGGTAGCTGAATGAACACACAAAATCTTATAAAAACACTTGTGTCTATATTGAAAAATTGATTTGACTCTTTGGAAACTCTGAATCACCAAGATCCTTTGCACGGAATTGCACTTTGTTAGAAAATAGCTAAATATTCCATTGCTATAACCATATGACCTGCAAATTTTCTTGACCAGCACTACTAAGTAAATGTAGACCAATGTAGACCCTGATGTTTTACAGTCAAAATAAATGAGCTTGAAGAGATTAATGTAATCACTCAATTCCAATACATTTGCATGCTGCTGTTGTTGCAACTGAGATGGTATTAGGGAAGTTAAAGTCATGAGAAGGATGTGACCATGTCTCTGAGTTGCCCATTGACTCAGTGTTGAAAACCTTTTTCCTTTTCTGACTCAGCTCACACTGCAATAAAGGAAACAAAAAGGCTGTCTAAATGTTATCCTAAGGGTAGGCAAAACTATTTATTTAAAATAGTTTAATAATACAGCAAAAAAAAAAAAAAGCATAAGCTCTGAACCTCAGGTAGATCATTTCATTTGTTTGATACTAAAAAAGAGAGAGAAATGTTATCTTAAAAATGAAATGTTTTCTTGCCTTACTGACATTTTTCCAATTCATATTCTCACACAAATATTCTTCAAAGTATCACACAGAATTATCTGCAAGTATAAAACCAGTAAAATTACTTCTCCTGGGGATGAATTTCCTAGGTTAAATATTAATGGCAGAGGAATAGTTAGGAATATGTTTATTTAAAACCACCCTTTTTAACTAGAGATCTCAACAAATTAAGCAAAGTATCATTCTATTTAGAATCTCATTTTTTCACTGAAAAAAATTCAAAGCTATGCCTAATCCCACCTGCAATACAGAGGGAGCCAATGACATAAACAGGTGATTACTATTGTAGTAGTCATGTACATGGCAAAAAAGAATCCTGTTTATTTTTTTTCTGGACCCTACTACTCCCTATTGTTTTACACCCAACTAGCTTCATTTGTTTTCATCAGCTACACTGGTTCCTATCTGATACCATTTGATTTCTTTTTTATGATTGAGGTATAACTGATATACAGTATTATCAGTTTCATGTGTACAGTATAAGGTTTCAACATTTATATATATTGCAAAATTATCACCACAATAAGTCTGGTTATTTTTATTTTTTAGAGATTTATTTATTTATTTGAGGGGGGAGGGGCAGAGGGAAAGAATCTCTCAAGCAGACTCTCCAGTGAGTGGGGAGCCCTGCACAGCTTGATCCGATGACCAATGAGGTCATGACCCTAGCAGAAACCAAGAGTCAGTTGCTCAACCGACTGAGCCACCCAGGCACTCCCGGTTATTTTTAAAAAATTGATAAGCTTTAATTATTTCATAGGGCAATAGTGCTATACTCTGTAATTAGTACAATACGTGTTCAGCATCCCCAAAGAAAAGAATACTGAACCTTCAGGAGAGTTACTTGACATCTGAGCAGATCATACAAATTATTCACTTGACCTTGGTGAAATCACATAATCACTTTTCCCTAGCTTGCACAAAATTACAATGCCTATCTGTGAAACCCTCATGGCAGTTCATTGTAAACTGTGAAGTGCACTCTTCTATTTATGCTCCATGCTCCTCTTTCTTGAATGATCTGTTCAGTTTCCTTTGTTGACTCATTGTTCCAGGCTCATTTAAAATATGGTAAGTGGATCCTAAGGGACCTTAAACCACTTTCTTGTAAGCATTTTTTTTTCCCTACTGGTGATATAATGCATTTCTCCATAGTGTCAACTATCATCTTTATGCCCCTGTCTCTAAAATCCATCTCTACCCACCTCCTGAACCAGCACTGTCACCTATTTCCATGTGAAAGTCTTTCAAGGTTAGAAGTCACAGCCTGATCTCAAGTGTTTTTAATAAATGTGTTCTGCCCAGCTTTTCAAACTGTGTGGTCCTGTCACTATGCAGCAACTCAGAGCTAAAATGTCTGGATCATCTTCAGTAATACTTATTTCTATATTAGTCATTAATTTCTGCTAGTTATACCTTTTCAGTAATTTCAAAGATTAGTCCTTACTTTATATTTCTACAGCTAGTCCCAGTTAAGATCCTTTCTACATTCCATGTGGATACTTCCCATAGTCTTCTTACTGGTTGATTTACTTTTCTTAAGCTAATGCTCCTTTTTAGAGGATGTTTTTCAAGGCCACCAATATTAACATGTAGATTCCTGAGTCCCAGCTCAGAACTGCTGAAACAGAATTTTTATTTTTTAGCAAGCTTCCCCGAGAGCAATCCTGACATTTTGCAATGGCCAATAATGTCCAATAACTCAAATTCATTGTCCTAGCTCAATTTCTCTATTCCTATGAGGATGGTCTTCACCAAGCATGTATCCAGTCCTTCCTTACTCAATTACCTTCCAACTTATGTAAGAGACTTTCTCTTGGGGGAATAACCAGGAGTGGGATGGCTAGATCATATACATATATGATCATATAAATATATATAAAATATATATATATATACTTTATGAGACGCTGAACTGTTTTTCAGAGTGTACAAAAAATTGTGTACCTATAAATGATTCATGAACGTTCCAGTTGTTCCATATCCTCCCCAACTTCTCAGATGCTGAACCTTTTTAATTTCAGCTATTCTGGTGGGTAGTTAGTACTATCGCATTTTGGTTTAATTTTGCATTTCCCTAAAAACAAATGATGATGAACATCTTTACATATATTTATTTGTCATTCATACCTCTTCTCTGGTAAAATGTCATTTCAATTCTTTTGCCCAATTTTAATTGAATTGCTTGTCCTATAATTAAGTTGAAAGAATACTTTACATATTCTGATGTAAGTCCTTTGTAAGAAAATATTTTACAAATATTTTCTCTCAGTCCATGACTTGCCTTTCATTTTTTAAAAAATTTTATTGTTATGTTAATCACCATACATTACATCATTAGTTTTTGATGTAGTGTTCCATTATTCATTGCTTGCATGTAACACCCAGTGCTCCATTCAATACATGCTCTCTTTAATACCCATCACCAGGCTAACCCATCCCCCCACCCGTGTCCCCTCTAGAACCCTCAGTTTGTTTCTCAGAGTCCATAGTCTCTCATGGTTCATCTCCCTCTCTGATTTCCCCCCTTCATTTTTCCCTTCCTACGATCTTGTTTTTTTAACATATAATGTATTATTTGTTTCAGAGGTACAGGTCTGTGATTCAACAGTCTTACACAATTCACAGCACTCACCATAGCACATACCCTCCCCCAATGTCTATCACCCAGCCACCCCACCCCTCCCCCCCCCACTCCAGCAACCCTCAGTTTGTTTCCTGAGATTGAGAATTCCTCATATCCATGAGATCATACGGTACATGTCTTTCTCTGATTGACTTATTTTGCTTAGCATAATACCCTCCAGTTCCATCCACGTCGTTGCAAATGGTAAGATCTCATTCCTTTTGATGGCTGCATAATATTCCATTGTATATTTTTACCACCTCTTCTTTATCCATTCATCTGCCGATGGACATCTTGGCTCTTTCCATAGTTTGGCTATTGTGGACATTGCTGCTATAAACATCAGGGTGCACGTACCCTTTCGGATCCCTACTTTTGTATCTTTGGGGTAAATACCCAGTAGTGCAATTGCTGGGTTGTAGGATACCTCTATTTTCAACTTTTTGAGGAACCTCCATACAGTTTTCCAGAGTGGCTGCACCAGCTTGCATTCCCACCAACAGTGTAGGAGGGTTCCCCTTTCTCCGTATCCCCGCCAACATCTGTCATTTCTAGATTTGTTAATTTTAGCCATTCTGACTGGTGTGACGTGGTATCTCATTGAAGTTTTGATTTGGATTTCCCTGATGCTGAGCGATTTTGAGCACCTTTTCATGTGTTTGTTGGCCATTTGGATGTCTTCTTTGCAGAAATGTCTGTTCATGTCTTCTGCCCCTTTCTTGATTGGATTATTTGTTCTTTGGGTGTTGAGTTTGATAAGTTCTTTACAGATTTTGGATACTAGCCCTTTATCTAATATGTCATTTGCAAATATCTTCTCCCATTCTGTGGGTTGTCTTTTGGTTTTGTTGACTGTTTCCTTAGCTGTGCAAAAGCTTTTTATCTTGATCAAGTCCCAATAGTTCATTTTTGCCCTTGCTTCCCTTGCCTTTGGTGGTGTTTCTAGGAAGAAGCTGCTGCAGCTGATGTCGAAGAGGTTGTTGCCTGTGTTCTCCTCTAGGCTTTTGATGGACTCCTGTCTCACATTTAGGTCTTTCATCCATTTTGAGTCTATATTTGTGGGTGGTATAAGGAAATGGTCCAGTTTCATTCTTCTGCATGTGGCTGTCCAATTTTCCCAACATGATTTGTTGAAGAGATTGTCTTTTTGCCATTGGACATTCTTTCCTGCTTTGTCAAAGATTAGTTGACCATAGAGTTGAGGGTCCATTTCTGGGCTCTCTGTTCTGTTCCATTGATCTATGGGTCTGTTTTTGTGCCAGTACCATATTGTTTTGATGATGACAGCTTTGTAATAGAGCTGGAAGTCCAGAATTGTGATGCCACCAGCTTTGCTTTTCTTTTTCAACATTCGTCTGGCTATTCGGGGTCTTTTCTGGTTCCATACAAATCTTAGGATTATTTGTTCCATTTCTTTGAAAAAAGTGGATGGTATTTTGATAGGGATTGCATTAAATGTGTAGATTGCTCTAAGTAGCATTGACATCTTCACAATATTTGTTCTTCAAATCCATGAGCATGGAACATTTTTCCATTGCTTTGTGTCTTCCTCAATTTCTTTCATGAGTATTTTATAGTTTTCTGAATACAGATTCTTTGCCTCTTTGGTTAGATTTATTCCTAGGTATCTTACGGTTTGGGTGCAATTGTAAATGGGATTGACTCCTTAATTTCTCTTTTTTCTGTCTTGTTGTTGGTGTATAGAAATGCCACTGATTTCTGTGCATTGATTTCATATCCTGCCACTTTACTGAATTCCTGTATGAGTTCTAGCAGTTTTGGGGTGGAGTCTTTTGGGTTTTCCACATAAAGGATCGTATCATCTGCAAAGAGTGAGAGTTTGCCTTCTTCTTTGCCGATTCGGATGCCTTTGATTTCTTTTTGTTGTCTGATTGCTGTGGCTAGGACTTCTAGTATTATGTTGAATAGCAGTGGTGATAGTGGACATCCCTGCCGCGTTCCTGACCTTAGGGAGAAAGCTCTCAGTTTTTCCCCATTGAGAATGATATTTGCTGTGGGTTTTTCATAGATGGCTTTTATGATATTAAGCTATGTACCCTCTATCCCTATACTCTGAAGAGTTTTAATCAAGCAAGGATGCTGTACTTTGTCAGATGCTTTTTCTGTATTGAGAGGATCATATGGTTCTTGTTCTTTCTTTTATTAATGTATTGTATCACATTGACTGATTTGTGGATGTTGAACCAACCTTGCAGCCCAGGAATAAATCCTACTTGGTCGTGGTGAATAATCCTTTTAATGTACTATTGGATCCTACTGGCTAGTATTTTGGTGAGAATTTTTGCATCCATGCTCATCAGGGATATTGGTCTGTAATTCTCCTTTTTGATGGGGGTCTTTGTCTGGTTTTGGGATCAAGGTTATGCTGGCCTCATAAAATGAGTTTGGAAGTTTTCCTTCCATTTCTATTTTTTGGAACAGTTTCAGAAGAATAGGTATTAATTCTTTAAATGTTTGGTAGAATTCTCCTGGGAAGCCATCTGGCCCTGGGCTTTGTTTATTGGGAGATTTTTGATGACTGCTTCAATTTCCTTAGTTGTTATAGGTCTGTTCAGGTTTTCTATTTCTTCCTGGTTCAGTTTTGGTAGTTTATACATCTCTAGGAATGCATCCATTTCTTCCAGATTATTTAATTGCTGGCATAGAGTTGCTCATAATACATTCTTAAAATTGTTTGTATTTCTTTGGTGTTGGTGGTGATCTCTCCTTTTTCATTCATGATTTTATTTATTTGCGTCCTTTTTCTTTTCTTTTTGATAAGTCTGGCCAGGGGTTTATCAATCTTTTTAATTCTTTCAAAGAACCAGCTCCTAGTTTTGTTGATCTGTTCTACTGTTCTTTTGGTTTCTATTTCATTGATTTCTGCTCTGATCTTTACTATTTCTCTTCTCCTGCTGGGTTTAGGCTTTATTTGCTGTTCTTGCTCCAGCTCCTTTAGGTGTAGGGTGAGGTTGTGTACTTGAGACCTTTCTTGTTTCTTGAGAAAGGCTTGTATTGCTATATGCTTTCCTCTTAGGACCGCCTTTGCTGCATCCCAAAGATTTTGCACAGTTTTGTTTTCATTTTCATTGGTTTCCATGAATTTTTTTAATTCTTCTTAATTTCCTGGTTCACCCATTCATTCTTTAGCAGGATGCTCTTTAGCCTCCCTGTATCTGAGCTCTTTCTGACTTTCCTCTTGTGATTTGAGTTCTAGTTTCAAAGCACTATGGTCCAAAAATATGCAGGGAATGATCCCAATCTTTTGGTACCAGTTGAGACCTGATTTATGACCTAGGATGTGATCTATTCTGGAGAATGTTCCATGGGCGCTAGAGAAGAATGTGTATTCTGTTGCTTTGGAATGGAATGTTCTGAATAGATCTGTGAAGTCCATTTGGTCCAGTGTGTCATTTAAAGTCTTTATTTCCTTGTTGATCTTTTGCTTAGATATCTGTCCATTTCAGTGAGGGGGGTGTTAAAGTCCCCTACTATTATTGTATTGTTGTCGATGTGTTTCCTTGATTTTGTTATTAATTGGCTTATGTAATTGGTTGCTCCCATGTTAGGGGCATAGATATTTACAATTATTAGTTCTTCTTGTTGGATAGACCCTTTAAGTAGGATATAGTGCCCTTCCTCATCTATTATAGTCTTTGGTTTAAAATCTAATTTGTCTGATATAAGGATTGCCACCCCAGCTTTCTTTTGATGTCCATTAGCATGGTAAATGGTTTTCCACCTCCTTACGTTCAATCTGGAGGTGTCTTTGGGTCTAAAATGAGTCTCTTGCAGACAGCATATTGATGGATCTTATTTTTTTATCCCATCTGATACCCTGTGTCTTCTGATTGGGGCATTTAGCCCATTTACATTCAGGGTAACTATTCAAAGATATGAATTTAGTGCCATTGTATTGCCTGTAAGGTGACTGTTACTGTATACTGTCTGTGTTCCTTTCTGTTCTATGTTACTTTTAGGCTCCCTCTTTGCTTCGAGGACCCCTTTCAATATTTCTTGTAGGGTTGGTTTCATGTTTGCAAATTCTTTTAGTTTTTGTTTGTCCTGGAAGCTTTTTATCTTTCCTTCTATCTGCATGCATATTTTTCTCGATTAGTGCTCTGAATATATCCTGCCAGTCCTTTCTGGCCTGCCAGGTCTCTGTGGATAGGTCTGTTGCCAATCTAATGTTTCTACCATTGTAGGTTACAGATCTCTTGTCCCGAGCTGCTTTCAGGATGTTCTCTTTGTCTCTGAGACTTGTAAGTTTTACTATTAGATGTCGGGGTGTTGACCTATTTTTATTGATTTTGAGGGGGGTTCTCTGTGCCTCCTGGATTTTGATGCCTGTTTCCTTCCCCAAATTAGGGAAGTTCTCTGCTACAATTTGCTCCAATATACCTTCTGCCCCTCTCTCGCTTTCTTCTTCTCGGATCCCAATTATTCTAATATTGTTTCATCTTATGGTATCACTTATCTCTCGAATTCTGTCCTCGTGATCCAGTAGCTGTTTTTCTCTTTTTCTCAGCTTCTTTATTCTCCATCATTTGGTTTTCTATATCACTAATTCTCTCTTCTGCCTCATTTATCCTAGCAGTTAGAGCCTCCATTTTTGATTGCACCTCATTAATAGCCTTTTTGATTTCGACTTGGTTAGATTTTAGTTCTTTTATTTCTCCAGAAAGGGTTTCTCTAGTATCTTCCATGCTTTTTTCAAGCCCAGCTAGTATCTTTTAACCGTCATTCTGAACTCTAGTTCCGACATCTTACTAATGTCCATATTGATTAGGTCCCTGGCAGTTGGTACTGCCTCTTGTTCATTTTTTTTTGAGGTCAGTTTTTCCATCTTGTCATTTTGTCCAGAGGCGAATAGATGAATGAGAGAACAAAATGCTAACAGGGTAACAACAACCCCAGAAAAATATACACTAAACGAATCAGAAGAGACCTTCCAGAAAGTGGTCACTTTTCTGTTCAGAGAGTTGCTGCTATTCTTTTCTTTGATTTCCTATTGAGTTTGTAGGTGTTCAAAATGGTTTGATCCCTATCTAGCTGAATTCCTGGGACCAGACGAAATTTAGGTCTCCTACTCCTCTGCCATCTTGCTCCTCCCCCCTTGCCTTTTCATTTTTAATAGTGTCTTCTGAATAGTGTCTCCTGAAAACTTTAATGAAAGTTTTTGATTGTGATGGTGTCTTATATATCATTTGTTTTCTTCTTTTGGTTCTTACTTTTTGTGTTCTAAGAAATATTTGCCTAACCCAAGATGACAAAAATTTTCTCCTGTGTTGTCTTCTTGACATTTGTTTGTTTCCTCTTTCTTTTAGCCTGTATATTAAGATCTATTATCTTTTGAATTAATTTTTATAGATGTGTTAGGTAATGATAAAGAAAGGTTCATTTGATTTTTTGCATATGGCTATCCAATTGTTCCTGAGTTTTATGTTAAAAATATGTTATTTTCCCAGTGAATTTTCTTTGCACTTTTGTCTAAAGTTATTTGAACATATATGTGTGGATGTATTTCTAGACTCTCTATTCCATTCCACTGATGTCTATACTTACATGATAAGTTACAAGCCACATAATACACTGGGTATTACTTTTATTTTATTTATTTTTTCTAAGTTGTTTTTTTTTTTTTTTTTGAGAGAGAGAGAGAGAGAATGAGTGAGAGCATGGCGGGGGGGCAGAGGGCGAGGGAGAGAAAGAATCTCAAACAGACTCCATGCTGAGCTTGGAGCCTTTACAGGGCTCAATCTCAGACACCTGAGATCATGACCTGAGCTGAAATCAAGAGTTGGACGCATAACTGACTGAGCCACCCAGGCACCCCCGGGTATTATTTTTATTTTAAAGAGTAAATATATTTAAGTACATAAAAGTTTGAATTTTTTTGTATCTGTCCACATACTTACCATTTCTGCCACTCCTTATTCTTTCGTGTAGACCTATTTTTTACATGTTATCACTTCCTTCTGCCTGAAGACTACTTTAAAATTTGTAGTAGTGCAAGTTTTCTATGAAATCTTTCAGTTTTTATTTGTCTAAAATGGTTTTTATTTCATCTTTATTTTTGAAAGATATCTTCTCTTGATATGGAATTATAATTTGTGTGTGTGTGTGTCAGTACTTTGAAGATATTACTCCATTGTCTTCTGGCTTACATAGTGTCTAATATGAAGCCTATGAATAATTCTGTTATATATACTTTTTCTTTTTCTCAATTTTCACTTTATCTTTGTTTCTCAGCAGCTCAATGATGATGTACCTTCATTTTTTGTAATGTTTATTCTGCTTGAAGTACACTGAACTTCTTGGATCTATAGTTTCACTGTTTCATAGAATTTTGAAAAATTTTCATCATCACTTCAGCAAATATTTGTTTGTTTTCCTCTCTGCTTCTTCCAGGACTCCAATTACATGCATATTAGACTTCTTGGTATTGTTCTGTAAGTCATTCTTGTTCTTTTTTTCTCTCTCTCTCTGTTTTTATGTCTTTTTCTCTCTGTACTTCATTTAAATGGTTTCTAATACTATGTTTGCAAGTTCACTATTTATTCTTCTCAAGTGACCAATCTGCTAAGTCCACCTAGTACATATTTTTATTTCAGAAATTATATTTCATAATTCTCTCATTTCTATGTTATTCTTTTTAGCTTTCCATTCCCCCCTTATCCTGTGTATGTGTTTCTCTGCTTCCCTAAATATATGGAGCATATTTATAATTGCTGTTGTAAGGTCCTTATTTGCTAATTTCATTATCTCTGTTGTTTCTGGGTCTGTTTCTGTTGCTTGATCTTTCTTCTGGTTATGGGTCATATTTTCTGCTTCATTTTTGCTTGATATATGCTTATTTCACCAATTAAATGCTTACCATTTAAAGAGGAGTATAAAAAGAAGTAGAAATACTATCACAAAATTTCATTTTCATTTACATATTTATATACATTTATATATACTTTCACCAAGTATAAACAAACAAAAGAACCTCTACTCATTAAGTTCTTCTGTTTAGTTTGGAACTGAGATAGGATAGTTGAAGTAAATAAAAGTAAGAATTCCTTTGCAGTAGCCAAGTGATCAACATAATCAATATATTATGTGTATCTTCAACTTCTTAGTATACTGGCTTCCTGGCATTGCCATTAAAAAAAAAAAAAAAAAAAAAAAAAAAGCAGCACATTTCTTAAGAAAACCCTGAGCTAAATGTTAGAATAAAATGTTTTGTTTTCTTTTTTTGAATACAATAGGATGTTTCAGTATATTATGTTAAGGTTAAAGGATACTAGGAATTAGAAGTTGTGAGATTTTGTCAAATATATTGTGAGCATAGCCTCTAATATTTGTAACAAAATCCTTATGTTATTGTTACCATTTAACAATTATCATAATGTGACACACCCCATTCTTTTAAATTTTAGGTTGTAAAAATTAAGGGCCATTTCTATTTAGTATTTATCATATAGCATCTAGTGCAATACCACACACAATTAAGTGCTTGATATTGCCTTTTGATGAGCAATAATAATGATTTTCTAAACAAAATTTATCAATCTCTATGAAATAGAGAATGTGATATCTAAGCTATGAGAGATAAATATCATACACCGGTCTATACTTAGGTCCTTATTTTTTTAGTTTGAATTTCATCACATTACTTTTAAGTCAAGAACCATCAAGAACCTTGAATCTCTTGGGAAGACAAGGAAAGACCTGTGTCTTATTCCATTTTCCATTAACCTTTCAGATCTTATGTTAAAAATTTGGCCTATCCTTTGTCTTCTCTCTTCAAGCTATTCATATAAACTCAGTCTGTCTTTTGTTATGACCCTAAAAGATTAAATAATTTCTTTATTATTTTCATGAATTAATATGCAACAAACAAACTCAGTCATTCATCAGAAGGTATACTAATTATACCTGTTTTTTTATTCTTCTCAAGTGACCAATCTGCTAAGTACACCTAGTACATATTTTTATTTCAGAAATTATATTTCATAATTCTCTCATTTCTATGTTATTCTTTTTAGCTTTCCATTCCCCCCTTATCCTGTGTATGTACCTGTTTAAGATGCCACTAAGAATATTTATCTGTTAAGTCATGGAAAGAATGTTGCATTCTGAACTGGAAGTCTTAGGTTGTCATTTTTCACTTTTTAATTTATGAGACAATTCAGTTGACCTTTCTGAATAGATATTAGCTAATTTCTTTTAAGATTTTACTTATTAATTTAAGACATAGAGATACAGAGAGAGAGAGCATGAGCAGGGAGAGAGGCAGAGAGAAAGGGAGAAGCAGGCTCTCCTCTGAGCTAGGAGCCCTGATGCGGGGCTTGATCCCAGGACCCAGGGATCATGACCTGAGCCAAAGGCAGATGCTTAAGCATCTGAGCCACCCAGGTGCCCCAATATTAGCTAATTTTTAATGAAAATAGGTATTAGTTTTTTTTCTGTAAGAAAAATATATGATAATGTACATTAAAATTTCAATAAGTGCCAGGTTTTAATATTATAAATTAACATATATGAGTCAACCATATATAAATATATAATACCCAAGTTCTTATGAATCTGTTCATGAGGGACATGACAAACTACAGTTATTTTATTCTAAAATGATATAATGAGAATTTTTTTTTTTGCTCAGTTTCTTCAAGGTCATATTTATTGGAACTATCTCATAATAAACTGCAAGATGTCCTCAGAATGCAAAGGTTAAGTGTATTGGAATTGGACTCCAGGACACCTGATTTTATATTTAAAGTCAAGCTGCAACTTATCTTTTCTATCTTGGCTCTCTCTGAATCTTTCAGCTGCCTTAATTAGCTATGGAAGTTGATGTTGAGTGTTTACCCCATGCCAGACTACATTTCCTCTTTGCATAGACAGGTGCAAGGCACCTTTGAAAAAATTAAGGCTTAGGTTCCACTACATTTCAAACAGTAGCTAATATTTTTTAATTTTTTTAAAACCTTCTCCCAGTAGATAAGGTTGCAGAAAGCAAACTGAGGCAAAGGAATTACCCCATGCTACTGATAAGAATCCACATCAAACTTGTGCTTTCAAATGAAATGACATTCCTAATTCAAATGTATAGCTTCATATGCATAAAAATTAGTTGATCACCAGAGGAAAATAAAGTAATTTTCAAAATCTAATTTAACTCTTTTAATAAGGCCATGAACCAAAGAGAATGAAAGATGTCAAGAAAAAGAGAAAATATACCTTAGCCAATAATAGGTGTCATTTCCTACTTAAAAAAAAATTAATGCTCAGTAAGATTTGAAAAGAGAACAAGGCCTATTCATTTTGATCCTGTGGCAATACTTTGAAGCTTACTTTTTAACTTAGTCTATTTTACATTTCCAGATGCTATGAAAGGCAATGTATGCAGAAAGCAACACCAATGGGGATTTGGGTATTTCATTTTCCCCACTGTAGTGGTGATTTGGATCTTACTTTTTCTGAAAGCATCTTTAAAGAATTCTTCAAGCTGTCTGGAGAATGCTGGCTTGCAGAATTAAGCAGTAGGTCTGCATGGGTTGCTATCAGAGGTTGTAGTTGATTGATGTTGCTGAGAACTTCTTTTGCTTTGGCTGTGTTTTCAGGTGAATAGTAAATAAACTGGTATCCAGTACTGGAACAACAAAGATAAAGGCAAGTTACACAAAAAAGCAGAAAGAATTTGCAGTCCTTAGTACCAGATGGCAAATGAGAAACAGAACTCCAAATAGCATGACTTCCTTTTGAACAGAAAAGAACTATTCTAAGAGGTTTATATGATGTCCTAAGAGTTTTTTAAGTAAAATGACCAAGATATTTTTTAAAGATTTTAAAAGTGAAATACATCGAGTTTTGCTCAACCACAAGGAAGATTCTTTATAATTACATATGTCAGGTATTAGTATTCAAAATAAAATTATTGTTAATTACTAATAAACTTGAAGTCACATTAGTACAGAGTGAAAAGAAAAGTATGAGCTTTTATATTCAGGCTAATTTGAATATTAATCCTGGCTCTGCCACCTACTAGCTGGGTGACCTTAGGCAGGCTTCAGTTTCCTCCACAGGAAATTAGGAATAAATATACAAGAATTCTAAGAGGTGGGTAAGGTTGGTCATAATTCATGTGAAATGCCTACAATAGTGACTAACACAGAGCAAGCATTCAATAAATACTACCTATATTTTCCCCCATGATAGGTAGGGCAGAGTGAGTAAAGTTTAATAGCTGAGAAATGGGGAGAAAATATATTAATGCCAAGTGGGCATAAGGAGAATTTTATTGGATAGAACAAGAATATTTATAGCATAAAAATTTCATTATGCTATTTTATCATTACCCATTTTGTTCCTAGTGCTTTCTCATTTCACTTGGAAAAAAATGTAAAATTGATTACTAATTGAAGAATTACTGACTTTTATAATCATCATCTAAGAATTGGCCAAGCATACTATGGGGGTAAGGATTCCATGAAATGAAGGAATCTTTGGATTAGGAAAGACAAAGGAAGCATTTCAGCAGGGAAAGGAATAAACCAGCAAAATACCAGCCAAAGTGAAAGAAGAGTAAAGTTCACTTGGTTGGTGCAGCACTTGCCTACATCTCTTTGCATCCAACTGTCAAAGCATTTTTCATATATCTTGTACTCTGTGTTGAGTATTTATTATTTTCTCTACACTTACCAGTTAAATTACTAAAATTCCCATAATTCCATTTCTTATTTAGAAATATTAGAATCCAGTGAGAAAAACTAACATCCAGGGAGCACTCCTCCTCCCCTTCCATTTACACTAATGACTTTTAGGGGAAAATACAAGTTTCTTTAGGAAGACAACACTCTTTCTTGTAAACATATAATGAATATTCCCATAATTTTATTTATGTATTTATTTATCGCAATGATTTAAAGAAAAACCCTTGGTTGCTTGGACTATTCAGAAGCTAGGGCAAGAAGCCGATGAGGGATACAGGTTTGCGAAGGCTAAGAAACATGTCGCTAGTGTGTGACACTTAGGAGAATTTGCTCTTAATTCTGTACTTACAGACTTTTACATTTCAGAAGTGGGAGCCTAAAAATAAAACATACCTTAACTACTTATTATATATATTTCAATGCAAATTAAAGCAAATGAACAAAGAACAATGGTGAGGAGGAGAAAGAAAACATTCGTCCCTGCCAGTTATCTATAACTTTTTCTGGTTCATCTGATCTCATGTGGAGTGTGCTAAGGCCTCTAACAAAAATCACCACCTGTGATGTCTCCCTTACTCATCTGTACTCAGACCCGATACAAAGTTCAATCCACCACAGTGGATTAGGAAATGAAACAACTCCGTGTTATTTTTGCAAAGAAAGTGATTATCTAAAGATATTGGTGGGTCGTGGGGGTGGGGATGATGTTTGATGCCCAGCACCTCTGACAGCAGAGAGAGACTTAACTACAGACCCAACATAGAAAGCAACGTGCAGTAGCTGCTTGGTGGTCCCTTTCCACTGATGTGCTCTACTGTCATAATTTGCTTTCTTCTGTCAACTTCTGGGTACTGACAGGCCTTCCATGGCTTAGCTCTTGGAAAGCAGAGTTCTGGAAGCCATGTGTGGTCTTCCATCTTTCTCTTCCCATAACTGTCCTCTTTGAGGGTGTCATGCCTGCCCTCTCATAATTCAATCCCGTGCATTCTTTTGACTCCTGTCACCATTGCCTTCCTTCTTTACTCATCTCATACTTCCCTGGCATTTCATTGTTACTTTATTCCTGAACATTACCTACTTTCATTATTATTATTATTTTTAAAGATTTTATTTATTAATTTATTTGAGAGAGAGCGCATCAAGGCACAAGAGCAGGGGGTAGGGGCGGGGGGTGGAGAGGGAGGAGGAAAGAATTCCAAGCAAACTGCACTGAGCATGTAGGCCCACGTGGGGCTTGATCCCCCCATCCCAGGACCCCGAGATCATGACCTGAGCAAAAGCCAAGAGTCGGACGCTCAACAGACTGAGCCACTCAGGCGCCCCTACTTTCATTATTTTTTTCTACATATTTCTAATTCTGCAAATTCCTCTAGACTCTCCTCTCCATTTGAGTCTACTACATACATTTTTGAGATTTATTTCTTACATGTTTGTTCCCTATTACTTTCCCTATTATTTCAGTGGTCCTCAAATTTTAGCAGGCATACGGTTCACTTGGGGATGAGGAGAGGGCCTGGGTGTTTGTTTAAAAAATGCAGATTCCCTGGCATCAGTGGGTTGTAGCATCTGTAGCAGCCACCTCAGGAAATCCAGCTGATGCACAGGCACAGCTGGGCACTTTTAGGGACACCTGCTGCCCTTGTTTTGGCTGTGAGTCCCCTCTAAACCCTTGATCTTGCTAGCAATGACGCTGATAAAGGTCCTTTATCTCATTCTAACTTTCAAGTTCCTTTTTCCTCAGTTATTCTTATTTCCATGATACCCTTTACAAGGCTAGCTCTGTACTCCATCTTTATATCTAGCACAGGTTGTTTTGCATCCCTTCTCATTATCAGCGCTGCCTCCCCTCCCTATTTTCATCAACTTTTCATCTTTTCCCTCCCAACATACTCCCTTTCCTCTTCTTCTCCTTCCCCAATCTCCATCACGGGACACTCCTGTAACTCCCGCCCCTGCTCTTAAGTCAGTCTCCATTGGAGCAAAGTTACATAGCAGGCACTGGTTCTCCCCATTAGGTCATTTAACGATGAGCATCTTACCTTGTGAGGTAGAAAGGTTCATTTTCCACAATAAAAACCAATGTTGATGTCCAGGATGAAATAGTATGGTGTGGAAAAAAAAAATATCGCCACCCACAAAATAATTTTAAATGTACATAAATTTCCTTTACCTATTCAGTGCCTCACTCTTTAAACATGTCATATATTTTAACAGTTACAGCTTTTTAAATGGAAAGTTATGAGTATAATTTAATTATTGAGATAGAAAGAATGTAGCTAAACTCTATTTTATAGTGGTCTGAAATTTAAACTGAATCCAAACACTTGAATTAACTATCAATCAGACAAAACCAGAAGAAAGACAAAGTATTGGCTTGGACAAAAAATATTTTATAGGATGTCAATAATATAGCAAATCATGGACCATGAAAATTGAAATTAATTTCGTAACATTTTTCTACTGATGAAACAGTGAATTAAAGTGTATATCTGTATTATGTATGTATGTGTGTGTGTATATATATATACTAAAATATGTATCTATTTAATTATGTATCAGTTTAATTAGAAAACAGGCACAACACACACACATACCCATAACTCACAGGGGCATGTGCATGTTGTTACCAGAGGTGTCATATTCTCAAGTTGTAAAGAAAAATAAAGCACATAGTGAAATAACATTCATATTCATAAACTCTAATTGCTAACCAAAATACAACTAAAACAATGACTGTATGTTCCTGTGTGGTTATGCCACATCAGTTGCTTTCTGCTGGTCCTCCTTATCTCCCCATCCTCTAGTGTTGGCACCTTCCAAAACCCACTCCTGGGGGCACTTCCTTTTTTTAGTCTCCATGCCCTTCCCAAGTAATTTCATTTAATCTTCTAGTTTAAATACTTCAGTTGTGATGATTCCCAAATTCAAATCTCTAGCCTAGACCTTTTCCCTGAACTCTAATTAAAAACAAAAGCTCTCCTCTTCACAGCTCCAATTTATCATGTCCCAACCTGAGCTCCCTATCTGCTCCTCACAACCAGCTCCTTCTGTATACTTTCCCATCTCAGTTCATGGCAGGTCTGTTTGATGTGGTGTATGTCTCCTCTCTTCCTCTTTTACCTTTGTCCATTTTTTCCCCCAGAAAATTCTGCCTTTTCCTTCAAAACCTAAGCAGATTTCAACCATTTATTTCCACACTCACTGCAACAACCCTGGTGCAAGCCACCATCATCTTCTACCCCACAGACTGGTCTTCCCATCTCTATCCTTTACTCTAAGACATTGAAATCCTTGACTTAGCTTAGGGTTGAAGGAGGCAGGGGGCAGGCGAGGAGAGCGAAATAAAGCAATTCTTCCTTAGTTTCCTGCTCACACCCAGATCCTGGGACTTGCTCTGCCACTTCTCTGAGCCTTTCCTCCCCCACACCACCATAACCTCCACCCCTTAACCCATTTGCCCAACTAAGCCATTATTTTGGTATGTAGAGTCATGGAAGAATATAGATTAGAAATAAGAAGAGGCAAGGAGGGAAAAGGGAAGGAAAAGATCAGGGAGGAGGCACAGGCAGAAGAGGATTAGGGTTGAGGAACATAGAAAAAAATGATAAAGAATAATGTGCCTCTGCTTCTGTGGCAGAACTAAATCTGCAGAGAAAAACCTAAGGACTATTTTTTCCCAACTCAAGCACTACTTGTAAAAAAACGATCCCTTGAATCCAGAGGGAGGGATAGACATTCTCTCAGTTCTAACAGAGAAGAAAACTATGTGGATAATAAATGAAAATATACACCTCAGTGCACTTGAATATACCCTTTTGGCTTCACAGGGTTTAACAATGTGCTTCACGAAATTGAAACATACCTCTCTGCTTCCCCCATTGTATCCTTTCTATTTTTTGCAAGAAGTATGGCTTAGAGAAAAGAACTAGAAGGCAAATGGTATTTGTTTTGTTTACCTTATATGGATTTCACTTATATAATTAAATTAGTTATATGATAGAAGCTTAAATTAATGTTTATCTTTGAATCAACTCTTTTTTTAATATTATTCCATCATACAGATATGGAAGCTGAAGCTTGGGTAGGTTAAGTAACTTCTCCTGGATCAAACAACTACTATGGATGGTAAAACCAAAGTTTATCCCCAGGTCTTTATTATCACACAGTTTGAACTCTTAATTATGTTATACTACCTCATGAACATGATTTGGCCTACTTTAAATTTGGAAAAATTATAATACAATAACTAACACGGGAAACATCTTTTCTTTAGTAACATAATGGTAGGTACAGCCTATAAATATTAAAATATCATTGAAGACATTCTCATCTTCTAATTAAAACAAAGCTCATTAGAGAAGATGCATGATTCTATTTTATAACACAGATTAGACTAAAGAAAGAATCTGAAAATCATCTCACAGTAAATTGCTTTCAACAAATATTTAATGACTGCTACTGGGTGAATGCACTGAGTAAAGCAAAAGGCCAGAGGGACCCAGCAAGGTAATTGGTGGATGAGTATGATGATGCCTGTCCTCTAAATGCCACAAGCCAGGGCTGGTAGCAGAGAGGAAGAAACAGGGAATAAATAACTTTTTTTTTAACCTCAGCCTTCTTCTCAGAAGACCTTGCAAATTTAAATATCCTTTGCATAGCCATAGTTTCAGAGCTTCTTCCTAACCACTCAGTACTATGGCTCTTACATTCTTGAGAGGTCAGACATTCATTTACAAGCAATGTCACATGGCATTGTGACAAAGGATGTCCCATGGCGTCTAACTTTCTATGTATTTTGTCGTTGGAGATTTTTTTTCAGGTCACCTAGTTCTCCATATTTGCTGGAAGGAGAAGTAGAAAAAGGGTTTTACAAAGACATTTCTCTTATTGTACAACTAAATAAAAAGGAAGAGAGGGTGCCTGAGTGGTTCAGTCAGTTAAGGATCTGCCTTCAGCTCAGGTCAAGATCCCAGGGTCCTGGGATTCAGTCCGGTTCCCTGCTCAGCAAGAAGTCTGCTTCTCCTCTCCCCCCTCTCCCCACCCCGGCTTGTGATCTCTCTCTTAAGCTCTCTCTATCTCAAATAAATAAATAAAATCTTTTTTAAAAAGGAAGAGATCGAAAACAAAAGTATCCAAAAAAACTAGAGCGCTGTCTGCATCTATCTGCACCACTTGACATAAACTTACTATCCTTTCCAAAACATTCACCAGTGTTTAGATTGACATCTGTGTATATATAATTTCATGTTTTCTTGCAGGTACATTTTTTTATATACATCTCTACATACCTCATAATCCAAACACTAGTAGAAATGACTACATAGTGCTCTATGCTAGTGATGCAAAGAGTGCTTATTCAATCATCCAAGATGTTTCTAATATTTTACTATTATGAATAGAATCTATGATCATCTTTGAAAAGTTTACTTTTTTCTTTTATTATTTTGATTCCTAAATAAGTAGTTTTCCTAAGGTATATTGGTAGGGCTATATACAGAGAACCAATGTCTAAAATTTTTTTTTTTACTGACTACTATAAAGAACAATTTTAGGCAGATTAAAATAGTGTTAACTACCACATCAATTCATGTATTTTTTGTAATTGTAAAGGTGAAGTAGTTTCCTCTTAAAATTATATTCTCATTAAAGCCCATAAAGAGTTGAATGGACCAATTTTTTTTTTTTTCCTTAAATTTCTATCTGGTGGGCAGCAAAATCAATTCCGGAAAGGTCATCTATAACTTACATTATTAGTTAGAACTAACACTGTTCATTTATTACGAGCCTATGTTTTGTGTTAAATATCTACCGACTGCGTGAGGGTGAATAAGTATGGACGAAGAACCTGAGAGTAGGGACAGAAGTCTAATTTTCTAGCTCTGGTTCTGTTCTTATATGTATAGGTGATTTAATCTTTGGATCTGAGTAATCCCATTAATAAAGTAAATACGGGAATTTGTGATCTCTGAGATTCCCTGTTGGGAATAGAACCTGTTGGTTCTAACATTTAAAAGATTCTTTAATTGGAAAAAAAAGCAGACTCAACAAAATTATTTTCTCATTTCCCAAAACTTATTTTCGTATTGAATATATACAATTGACTTTATTAACTAAGCAATGGAAACCGATGGCTTATTTCCTGTATTCTCTTTCTTTCTTTTTTTTTTTTTTTAAAGATTTTATTTATATATTTGACACAGAGAGAGAAATAGCAAGAGCAGGAGCACAAGCAGGGGGAGTGGGAGAGGCGGAAACAGGCTTCCCTCAGAGCAGGGAGCCTGATGCGGGGCTCAATCCCAGGACCATTGGGGCTCGATCCCAGGACCCTGGGATCATGACCTGAGCTGAAGGCAGATGCTTAACGACTGAGCCACCCAGGCGCCCCATCCTGTATTCTTTTTCCCAGCAACCTGTGCATTTACCCATTTATATAAACCAGAGTACTAAGAGTCCCTCAACCCTGCCTAGTCTCCCTCAGTATTCATCCAGTTGGATTTCAATTCTATAAAAGCTTTCTTAAAATCTCTAACTCCATAGTCACCCATTTCCTCTCCCCATTAGTATTATAATGGCCTAACTGTTTGTTCTTCTTGATTCTTTTCACTGTGGTTCAAAATACAAATCTGATCCTGTTAATCCTCAGACAAAAACCTGTCAGTGAGTCCCCATAGTCTACAGGATGAGCTGCCAGGACCTGATACAGCAAACAAATATCCTTCAGATTTGGCTCCTGTCCTGCCCACTCTTACATCCTTTCTCTCTCTCTCTCCTCTCCCCTCATCTTCCCACCTCCCTCTTCCCTTCTTTTTTCCCCCTCTCTCCTCCCCACCCTTCTTCCTCTCCCTCTCCCTCATTTCCAGATTCTTTATGCTCTTGGCATTTCTGAGCCAAGGACAGTGAATGGCTTCACCATACACATGTGTGCTGTACAGAAACTTGGGAGTCTTTCTTGATAGCTCTGGATTTTTACCTCTCACTCCAAACAAACACACAAAACCCAAACAATTGCCAAGCCATCCCAAATATCTCTGTAACCAATCTCCTTTTCTGTATCTGTGCTGACACCACCCGAGGCTAAGCCATTTTTCTCCTCTGACAGAATCATTCCAATAACTACTTATTAACACAGACCTCATGACAGGGAAGAAGACACTGAATTGCTCAAAGTCCCATCTAACAAAGATTTTGCAATAACAGTATTTTTTCTCATGTTACACAAGCCAGTTGTGTGATTCTTCCATGACATAGATCCCATACATACCTTTTTCTTTTCTTTTCTCTAAGTTAGTACTTCTACTATTTTAAAGCTCTGGAAAATACAGTGTTTTTTATTTCCTGGGAATCTACTTATAGATGACTTTCTTTTCTTTTGTTTGCTGCCTTTGAGACCAATGGATATTAACTATCTAAGCTGATAGGGAGCTTTAAAAATATGCTGGAAATTGCTCAGTGTTTAACCTGAGTATAAGAGTTCTTCTTTGGATTAAATGCATACTAGTTGAGATGACATAACAGTGTCATGATTTACATTTATTTTTTCAGTTTACAATGAATAAGAAATACAACTCTTCATTTATAAAAAATAAGTCCTCAAACTATATTATCTTTTCATATTTAGTTTTTTAAGTAAGAAAGGCTTCTTTATGTAATTTGCTTATTAGATTTCACATTATATCCTTTAAATCCTAATCTTCCTGTTGATTACTTTTTCTTCCCAGATAAAACCAGAAGTCATATTATAATAGCTGTGAAATTAAAACATTTAATTGTAAAAGTCAAATTATCCAAATTATCTTCCTGATCTCAAGATTTTAACCACTCTTTCTAATAATCTAATGATTTCAAAAGAAATCAGCCACATCAATACTGCAAACAAGGAAATGGAAGGGTGAGAAGTTCAGTGGCTTTCTGAAATCCCCAAATGAGGACTGATGATGTGTTTTATCATTTTAGACACTTATTCTCTTCACCAAATTTATTAACACTAGAAATTCTAGGTCATTTAACAAACTTATTTTCATTTACAATTAAAGTCATTTCTTTAAGGGAAAGATTTAATTTTTAAGAATTCTGAACTGTCACACTACATATAATGCTTCTTGTCTATGCTTCAGACCACAGTTGGCTTCACAAGCTTTTGGGTAGGTGACTGGAAAAATGTCACCAACTGAAATGTTAAAATCACTATTGCATTACTAATATTGAATCAGATTTTGAGCTAGGCCATTTTTACAAAACTTATCATCTATCCCCTTTCAGAACACATAAAAGTATATTTTCCTTCCTAGTGAGGTGCAAGCAAACACTAACATTCTAATATCTGAAAAAAATGGCTGTTTTTAAAGCTTATAAGACATTTTCTACAAATTCTCCTCTATTTCTCTTTGCCAACTCCACAAATATTCCCTATGTTTCTGTTACCTGATACAGTCACACTGATCTTTTCATGCAGAGGAGAGACAGTCCTGTGATAGGCGATCCTTTCACTTCTTTTATTCACTCCCTCAATGAACACTTATAAGTTAGTTCCTGAGGATACTGTGGTAAACCAGATGTACTCAGTCCATGTCCTCATGGCACACATAGTCCAGAGGGGAAGACAGACAATTAGGGATGACTGTACACAGAAGGCTTAAAGCAGCAGTCTAGCTAATGGGTCAGAGAAGACTTGTAGGCAGCACTGAAACTGAGGAGATTTAGTCTGGTTCATATAGAGGGTGGGGTGAGAGATGAAAATGGAGAAGAAGGTGGGACCAGATGACACATGAATATATTATGCACCTTGAACTTTATACTCCTAGCAAGAGGCAGCTAAGAAATGTTCAACATTATGAAATCACAAGATTGTATTTGCCTTTTGGAAATATTACTCCAACCAAAGTGAAAAAAATCAGGTTGGATGAGAGCCAATCTGGAAAGAGAGAGAGGGATTAGGAGATTTGGCAGAAGAATATTTAAAAGATGGTGATTCCATGGGTTAGAATTGTTCTAATCCATAATTTATTATCAAAATGAATGACTTCCTGAAAAATAAGAAGGTAGAACTGATAGAACTTATTTTATTTTTTATTTTTTTGGAAGTGGAAATTGAACATCTGGGTGAATGGTGGTGACTTTTATTAAGAAAAGAGATTCTCAAGAGAAGTTTGAGGGGAAGAAATTGAGAGATGATTGAATATGTTGACATTGAAGAGGTTGGATGATACCATTAATGTACAGCTATCTGCTAGATGGTTATAAATGCATGTCTGGACGTCATGGGCCATATCTGGGCTTAACACAGAGATGGTGTCAGAAGCCCAGAACTTGAGAATATGTGGGCAATTAGGCATTTTATGCACACTGATACTACTTTTTTGGAGGGAAACATGGCAGCATTTCTAAAATTTAACCACCTCAACTAAGAAATTTCACTTTTAGGAGTTTATCAAAAAAGAAATGCTCACAGTTTTTAGGGGTGTAAAAATAAGGGTGTATCCTGTGAACACAGGTAGTTATAACAAAAAATTAGAAATAATCTAAGTGATCATCAATATTGTATTGGTTGAATAATTACACTACATTCAATCAAAAAATGCTACATTGCTTTTAAAAAATGAGATCTACATGAATTGAAATGAGGCATTGCCAAAACCTTTTTCTGAGTGAAAATATACTTATTTACATATTTTACATAAATAATAGCTAAAAGCTGTTAAGCCCTCATTATGTGCCCGGCACTGTTATAAACTGTCTGGTGTATATGAAGTCATTAAATCTTCAGAACAACCCTATGAGGTAAGCAGTTTTTCCACACCACAAATGAGGAAACTAAGTTTTAGAGAGGTGAGGCAATTTGACTAATGTCACAAAGCGACTAATGCCCAAGCCCTGATTCCATCCATATAGGGAGTGGAGTCTATGAACTGTCTGAAATGAAAGTTTCTGCCTTAACCCAGAATGGGGCCAGAAAAAATTGAACTTAGTTATGGAAAATTCAAGAACATCCCATTCCAATGAACTTGAGTTTGTGGACTGAGTCATAGCCATTGAAAATTCAAATGGTTGGAAGCCTAGAAGAAATTACACAGGGAAATACATTTAGCTGTTCTAATTGGTTTATTCTAGGGAAAGATATTGGAAGAGGTAGGCTTTTCATTTTATATGCTTCTTTATTCTTTGAATTTATGTGCTACAAACAAATTTTATTTTTGTATAGTTAAAAAGAATAAAGAAGGAGAAAAACTGCATTACAAATTTGTTTAGGATCATATGCAACTTAGAAAAATCCTTCTATTCCCTTCTATCACAGGTAGTTCAATGCTTTGCAAGCCTAATCATTTCAATTGTACAATATGTCCAAGTCTCAACATGACTATTTATTTCAACATGGTTTGTTTTCTTGCTATTCCAAACTATACATATATAAGAGATAAAAACCCACTTTCTCTTGAAGATTTGATGCTGTGTATACAGGGAGCTAGCTACATGCAGGGAAGTGCACATGGAGAAGAAAAACCTAGGACATAGTTCTGGCAGCCCTAGCTTTGTATTCGCTCAAAGATGAACTGAGCTGAGAGCTAAGAGTGACTGAGAAGACTAAATCACAGGTGGAAAAAAATATACCCCCAAGGAATCAAATTATAATCTACATAAAGAATGAAATTGCTATCGCCTTGAAAATAACGTATTGCCAGGTGCTGGTTCGAAAAAAAAAAGGAATGGATAGGGCTTTTATTAATACCTACTCTTTATTTCCAAAGGGCCCGTGTGATATAAAGTGGGTTTTTTTGTGTGTGATATAAAGTATTTTTTTCCAAAAGGAAAGAAAATGTATTTGGGAGTAAGTAGGACATGAATTTTAGCTATAACCTATAAGACTGATATTTTAAAATAGACTAGTTTTGGTGGATTGGTCATGACTTCCAAAGAATGACAAATGCCCAGATTTTTTTTTTAACGTAGAGCATTCAATTGATATACTTTGAAGAATTAACCATTTTAAGCCTTTCTGAATTTTTAAATTTATAAAAGAAAAAAAATAAAGGTGTAAATTATATGTGCAAAAATAAACTAGATGAGACCACACCTGTATGCCACCAATAACTCTCTTGTTGAGGAGGGAGATTACAGGTAATTTTAATCTTTCTTTTGACTTTTTTACATTTTCCAATAAACATACACCTAAAACCCAAATAATTCAATTAAAAAATGGGCAAAAGACATGAACAGTCATTTCTCCAAAGAGGACATACAGATGACCAACAGACACATGAAAAAGATGCTCTATTTCACTCATCATCAGGGAAATGCAAATCAAAACAACAATGAGCTTACACATGTTCAAATGGCTAAAACTGAAAACACAAGAAACATGAAGATGGTGAGATAAAGGAACCCTCTTGCACTGTTGGTGGGGATACAAACTGGGCACTCTGGAAAACAGTATGGAGGTTCCTCAAAAAGTTAAGAATAGAACTACCCCATGATCCCATAATCACACTACTGGGTATTTATCCAAAAACAACAAATACTAATTCGAAAGGATATACGCACCCTTATGTTTATAGCAGCATTAATTATTGTAGCCAAATTATAAAAGCAGCCCAAGTGTCCATTGATAGATGAATAAATAAAGAAGTGGTATAATTATAATGGAATATTATTCAGCCAAAAAAAGAAAGAAATCTTGCCATTTCCAATGACATGGATAATAGAAAGTATAATGCTAAGCAAAATAAGTCAGTCAGAGAAAGACAAACACCTATGATTTCACTCATATGTGGAATTTAAGAAACAAAACAAATGAGCAAAGGAAAAAAAAAAAAGAGAACAAGAGACAAACCAAGAAACAGACTCTTTATTATAGAGAACAAACTGATGGTTACCAGAGAGGAGATGGGTGGGGGGATGGGTTAAATAGTTGATGGGGATTAAGGAGTGCACTTGTGATGAGCACAGGGTGATGTATGGAAGTGTTGACTCACCATATCGTACACTTGAAACTAATATTACACTGTATGTTAACTATATTGGAATTAAAATTAAAAAAGAAAATTATTAATAGAAAATATTTTTAAATATACATTATTGAAAGATCAAAATATTTCTACTGAAAAGATATATGACATGATCTATTGGTGCACAGAAAATACTAAACAGAATTCTGATCTCAGACTAAATTGCTCTGCTAGTGAACAACAAGACAAATTTCTGAGAGAAATCCAGAGATCAAGCTAGAGACAGAGAAAGAGCTTCAGTAGGAAAAAAAATTGGTTCTCCAAATCAAATCATGGATGCAGTCTTATTGCTTTCACTGAATATATCTGAATCACTCATTCCCTTTCATTAAAAAAAAAAGAGAGAGAGAGAGGGAGAATCTTAGTCTGAAGTATGAAAATGAAGGGTTTAAAACAAATATTTTTGTAACTACTGCCTAGTTACTGGAGAGAGTACAAAAAGGGATAAGTTGGAAAACTGACAGTTTTGCTTAGATATCTCAGCACTATACTACTAACTACAAATGTTAATTTATGTTTTATCTCCCCAAATTGAACAGTGGTTAGTGATTCTATCAGAAGAATATATGTATCAAAGGTAGTAGTATGAGGTTTTACATCCAGTTCCCATTTCTGGCTTATTGAATGCCTGTTACACTGTAGGCTACATAGAGCTTCCTTTCCTAATGCAATATTTTTCCTTTTATCCAAGAAGTTTTCTATTTATAATAGAGAATGAGGAAACATCTACTTGTATTTCTCTTTATAATAGGAAAATTTTCCTAAGAGTTTTCGTTTTGTCATATGATTACATAACCATTGATCTCATAAAGGTAAGACTGGTTTGTTTAACTCTTTGTATTAATGTTCTACTTTCCTTCAGAAAAGTCCCCCAAATTCTAATACAGACTCAGGTTGTTGCAGGCTCAACGAGAATATATATATATATATATGTTTTATATATATATATATATATATGTTTTATATATATATATATATATATTTATGTATTTCCTGTCAGTAAAAAATTTTTTTAGTTCATTTTCCTTATGACTTTTCCAAGTGATCTTTTTCTTTTTTCTGTTTGAAATTGTGGGGTAGTAAATGTTGACTATGTTCTTATCTAGAACAGATGGGGGGAGAGGTGGGAACACCAGGGCATGTCCGCACACATGTGACATTAGATCATTTGTAGGGAGTTAGTTCTGAGTTCACTCCAAATGAATAGGCAGATCACAGGGGATTAATAGTCTCAAACAAGAGTTGACATTGCCCTTCACTGGCACTTTTTCTTCTGCTCTTGGTTTTCATGAGGTGCTTTTCCATCTTAAGGAAAGGGTTATGCTTTCAAGTCATGATCCTACTTAGTGAAAGTTCTGTCTGAGTCTGAAATTCCTGCTGAAATCACAAATGATCAAAGCAGGCAAAATATGTGTTGTTATGGCAATTTCCCCCTTTCTTTTAAGCAATAACAGAAGTAAAGAATTGATCATATTTTGAGGGAGGAATCCTCAAGCTTTAAAGAGCTTCCAGGTAAATCACTGACTCCAGGAACACATAGATGTTTGATATAACAACTGAATACATGCTTACAAACATCCTAATTTTGGTCCTTTAGAAAAATACATGTACAATTAGGGTTGTGTCTCAGAAAAATCTCATATTTACAGCATGAAAACCCTTATAATATGTTCAATTTTATTTGCTCACATGCTATTCAGGCCCAAGTTTTCTCAGATCAAAATTGTTATAGCTTTACTTCCATCATTGGTTCTGTTTTGCAACTATTAATGAATTTGGGATTCTTTAAACACAAATTTCCAGTAATCAAACACAATTTTCTTCCTTATATCAACAAATATTACTTTGCATAGATTTTGCATAGATTTGCACAATTTTCTTCCTTATATCAACAAATATTACTTTGCATAGATTTTCTTTCTCCCTGATACATATCAATTGAGATTCTATATTGAACATTTTTCAAGTTCAATTCATCTGTGTCACTACTCCTGTTTCTAGTCTCCACACCCTTCCTGTCTTCTCCCAGCACTATTCATTCACATCTATCTCTAGTTACACATTATTCTTACCTGGGAAGCTTTTAAAACATACCCATACCTGGGCTCCATTCCCATGACTTTCACTTAATTTGTCTAGGGTGATATCTTGGCATAGATAAAATGTTTTAAAGCTCCAGAGGTAACTGTAATATGCAGTCAATGTTGAGAAGTCCTACTTTATGTACTACTGATCCTATTGTATTATTATTATTTGTGAAACTTGATCTCCCACTGGTATTTTCAGCACTTTAAATCAGAGACTGTATCTGATTCATATATGAATTCCAGTGCCTGCTGAATTTGAACTTGTATGCCAAACGCTCTGTGGGGTACTCCAGAAGATCCAAATTTCAATAGGATATCTCGTCATCCAAATCACAAACTGTTACAGAAGTATCAGACAAGAACAAACCTAATACAATCATAACTCTGACCTAATAAGGCTATAAGGGGAGACAAAATAAAATATTAGGATAGAGAGTCAAATCAAGTTGGGACATCATGGAGAGGGTAGAATCTTAGGATGATGATGTGTGGAATTTTGAATAGGATTATGTGTATGGTTTTGACAGAACGAAACAAAATAGTGGGAAGATGAAAACAGAAGAATTTCTTGTAAAAGGGAACTGAGTAAGGAAAGAAGAAGAGGTAGAAAAGTGTGAGGTCCATTAAGGAAACAATTTGAATAGCATTTAAGAAGCAACTATAGGAGAAGGTGGTGATGAAAGTAGAAAGTTGGTGGTGTGAGATCACGGATGCTTTGAATGCCCAGTGGATGATTGGGGATTCCCTGAAGGTTCCTGAGCAGAGGAGTAATATACTCAGACATTCGTACTTTAAAAAGATCACTCTTCCTGCTATCAGTGAGATCATATGATACATGTTGAATCTCAGATCTGTACCTCTGAAACAAATAATGCAATGTATGTTAAGAAAAAAAAAAAGAAGAAGAAGAAGAAGGTAGCGGGAGGGGAAGAATGAAGCAGGGGAAATCGGAGGGGTAGACGAACCATGAGAGACTATGGACTCTGAAAAACAAGGGGGGTGGGAGGATGGGTTAGCCTGGTGGTGGGTATTGAGGGGGGCACATTCTGCATGGAGCACTGGGCGTTGTGCACAAACAATGAATCATGGAACACTTCATCTAAAACTAATGATGTAATGTATGGGGATTAACATAAGAATAAAAAAAATTAAAAAAAAAGATCACTCTTCCTAATTAATTATCTTGTAGCTTTTAAAATGAATTTTTATGGGATCTAAATTACATTATATGAATACTGTAAGCAAGGCTTGCTTTTTTTTAAAAGATTTTATTTATTGATTGATTTGAGAGAGTGAGAGAGAACATGAGCAGGGGGAGGGGAAAGGAGCAGAGGGAGAGGGATAAGAAGATTCTGCACTGAATGCAGAGCCCGACGTGGGGCTTGATCCCAAGACCCTGAGATCATGACCCAAGCCCAAATCAAGAGTCAGAGGTTTAACCAACTGAGCCACCCAGGTGCCCCTATAAGCAAGGCTTTCTTATACTAAAACCATTATGTGGTCAATGTATTCATCAAAAAACAGTTCCCTGAGGAACAGACACATAAATTACATGTGCTCTCAAATGACAATATTTCATTCGTAGAGCTGAGAAGAAAATAAGTGAAGGTGAAGTAGTATAACAGCTATGGTAGTTCCCCTAAAAAACTGCCCTAAAATATTAGGGAAGTATCAGAAGAAAAGAGGTGAAGAGAATTCCTTCACTTAATGTATTTTCTTACTGACAAATGTAAGTAAGTGTGTTAGTCTAAGTTACTTATTTCATATAGTCAAATTTACTTTCCTGTTATTGCTTTTGATTGACAAATGCAGCATTTGTTGTTGAAAAAGCCTGCAGAAAAATAATTTGCATAGTATGATGTCACTTTAGGCTGAAAGTCTTTGTTTAGATCACCTCTTAACTTGATGGACTGGCTGAAACCATGCTCATCTGTGTATTGCCTCAGCAAGCCATATTTGTCCTATATCACTGCCCTATGGTGTACTTTTGAGATCCACACCAAATTGTTTTTTTAATTACAAAACTTCATTGCATTTTGTCAATAAAGTCACTAGTAAAACAATGGGATATATCACACATATCAAAAACCTAAAGCAAATCAATGTTTATAAGCATTGGATGCTCTTTTCTTTTTTCTTTTAAATTTGATCCTAGAAAGCTGTGTGTGTGTGTGTGTGTGTGAGATTATGTATATATAAACATCCCAGTGAGAGGTGAAGAATAGTAAAAAATTCAGATATTCATGGAGATATTTAAAACTCAAAAAATATTATTCAGAACCTAACCACACAATTCAACATTTTCTTTAATAGTAGCATATAGTAATATTTTAGGAAGTTACATGGTTAGGTTCCATGTATCATCACATGCCAACTCTTTATATGCTCAACTAGATTTTATGTGCCCTGTGGAGAGTTTTCAGTCTTTAAACTGTGTTATAAACTCTAACATTTGATTGAGAAAAACAAATAGGTTAGATGAAGTCTCAAGATTAGAGACTTCTAGTTCCACGCAAGATGGAGTAAACACAATCTATTTTACTTCTCTAATTACAAAAAACACTCTAGTCAAAACCTATAAGTCATTTATCAGAAGAATTTAAGAGGTGGAAAAATGAAGACAGATTGACTAGGTGCCTTGGGACTTAAAGATTAACATGGCAGTGAGTTCCATAGTTTTTTTTTTCCCTTGTCTCATTTATCCCAGCGATGCAAAATGCCAGGTAAAAGTGGCATCCAAGAAAAGCCAAACAACTAGTAAAGGGTGGCCAAACAGAACAGAAAACTTTTAATCACACTTGTCTATTCTAGGGGTGATATCACAAAAGTGGCAGGTTGCTCCCCCACTCAAATAATGGTGCAGCAAGGGGTCAGTGAGAAACGCCCCTCCCTGGTAGAGCCCATTGACAGAAACCTGTATTACACTCCCATTCCCAGTTCAACAAAGAGATGGATCCTTTCCCCATGAGGTCTCTGATAACCGACTTCCAGCCTCCATGAATTAAATAGGAGGTGTCTCTCCCCTCAGAGCACCTGGTTGCAATTCCGATTTCTACTCTCTGCTGAAATAACAAGGCAACAGAATAACTTTCTGCGGCTGGAGGTTTTGGGGGAGGGTGTGACTATTAAGGGATTACCTGAGGGAGTTCCTTGGTGGTAATGGAACAGTCCTTTATAATTACTTTAATGATAGTTACCCTAATCTACACCTGTGATAAAATTTCATAGAACTCCATCTACGCCCTTTCAACCAACCAAACAAACACAACAACGAAACCTGGAGTAATCTGAATAAGGACTATATCTAAGTACCAAAGTCAATTTCTTTCTTTCTCTTTCCTTCCTTCCTTCCTTGCATGCTTGTGTGCTTTTTTAGTGAGAGAGAAAGAGAGAAAGAGAGTGAGCACGTGAGTGGGAGAGGGGTGGGGGCAGAGAGAGAGGGAGAGAGAGAATCTTAAGCAGATTCCATGCCCCGTGTGGAATGCAATGCGGGGCTCATCTCACAACCCTGAGATCATGACCTGAGCTGAAATCAGGAGTTGGAAGCTTATTGGACTGAGCCACTCAAGCAACCCCCAAAGTCAATTGCTTTAAAAAAAGAAAAAAATAGGGGCGCCTGGGTGGCTCAGTCGTTAAGCGTCTGCCTTTGGCTCAGGTCATGATCTCAGGGTCCTGGGATCGAGCCCGCATCAGGCTCCCTGCTCCGCAGGAAGCCTGCTTCTCCCTCTCCCCCTCCCCCTGCTTGTGTTCCCTCTCTCGCTGTGTCTCTCTGTCAAATAAATAAATAAAATCTTTAAAAATATATATATATTAGTTTATATATTAATATAATAGTGTATCAGTTATTCAATTCTAACTTACTTTAAAGTTTGTTTTTTGTTTTTTTTTAGAGAGACAGTGCCAGCAGGGGAGGGGCAGAGGGGGAGGGAGAGAGAGAATCTCAAGCAGACTCCCCGCTGAGCATGGAGCCTAAGGCGGAGCTCCACCCTGAGATCATGACCTGAGCTGAAATCAAAGAGTCAGAAGTTCAATCCAACTGAGCCACCCAGGCGCCCCAATTCTAACTTACTTTAATGCTTTCTTCCTGAATATCTGGACACTGAATAACAAATGTGTTATGTGATAAAACTTTTTTAAAAATTCTGGTTTTGCCACTCAGATTTTCTAATACTATTACTAAACTAATATGACTAAGAATAACTATTTTCCCCTAATTTTCAAAATTTGGGATCATAATCCAAGAAGAGTCACGACTTGAAAAGGAAAGGAAAGTTACTCTTCACACCTAAATAACACTCTTTATGGTTTACATGAGTATAGGCATATTATAGGATAAGCTCAGTACGTGGGGGTGAGTACCTGGGGGATAAACTACTGATGCAATATTTTAAAGTAACTGAACACACAAAAAATTGAGGAAGTATAATAAAATTATAAATGACAGTGATAATACTTTGGTTTTTGTGTCATGCCTTGTCCCTCAGGAATACAAGATTTCTCTGTTAATCTCATCATTTAACAGATAGAGTTCTATATTGCTGTCTCTTTTTCAAAGGACACAATTAAATGATAGGCAGTTATGTGCCTGGCCTTAGGCCACAATGGAAATCACTAGTAGGGTCAGACTCATAAAATCAGGACTCATGCTCTCCATCAAGTGTCTTTGGCTTCACAGTTAAAGTAGACCATCTTCAGTTAAATCTCCACATGAATACCATTCCATTGAATGAGCCATAGTTGATACTAGAATATATCTATTTTTTAGTAGCATGGTTTCCAGAAGATTTTTCTGCCAGCATAGTGCTACTCCATTAGCAACACACTCAGGCATTTCATTTATTCTAATTTAATTTGTGCTCGAGTATTTTTTTGGACATTCGACAACTTTAAGTTACTTAATGGGTCGGAGATGTCAAGAACTATTCATTGTGATGGACCAAGCTTCTTCGTTCTAACCTTATAAACAAACTTCCCCAAAGGGAAGATAATATCATTAATGCATCCTGTCATCACTTACTTTCTTCTTTCCATTTCAAATCTATGGAGTAGTTTCCGAAGACCACCATTCTTAAATCCCTGAAAATGGGCAGCTGGGGCTCCCACAGTGATGACATCATAGAGAGCATCTGGAACAGGAATGGACAAGGAGATTAACACTTTGCAAACATTTGTCTCCAGCATGCTATCTGCATTGAACATACACACTGTGGGAAGTTTGAGAAATTATTCTGTTTAATTTTGCAGAACTAACTGAACTCTCATCTCAAGGGGGCAAGAGGAACTAATCAATCTTTCTAAAAGCCACCTGTGCACCTACACAAGCTAAATATTTCTTTGATTTATGACTACATCTTAATTATATGCTACTGTATGGAACAGTATGTTCCCTCATTCTTCTATATACTTACTGAGATAACATGTTAATTGGTCTTTTGTGTATTTTGTCTTATTGAGTTTTGCATCATTTAATTTGCAATCATATTGAAATTCAACAATAATGAAAAATCTTTACAGAGAAAATTTACAGAGAAAAGAACCAAAATATTAATTCATCTTGGCTCAAGGGCAGAACAGTACTAGTGCATTTAAAAAAAATCTATACAGAGTAGTTTCCTTTCTGTGTATACTAAATCTTACAGTTTCGAAAGCATGCTTTTGCAATTTTCTAAGATGACACAGAAAAAATACACACAGTGTCTCTAGATCTATTTTCCACCATGACACTTTGGGTTTTTTTTAATAAAAAATCTATACATTTAAATTGAAACTCAATCCTTTGATCTTGAAAGCCATCAAGTTTGATACATATTAAGTTTATGGCTTCAAAACACAGCATCATTTTTACCTTCTAATGAAAAGTATCCCCATAAGAAGGAAGACAGAGTGAACATCTCTTGTTAAACCACATTTTATTTGAGAAACCTAATTTCATAGTAGATCCTTTTCAAATTGATTTTGGTATTGACACTGGTTGTTTTCAGTTCTCATTTACAGGGAAAACATAAATTATTTTAGTAGCTTCAGGTAAACACCATAACTTCTTTATACTGGTTCAATCCAAATGCACCTGAAATATTTTTCTTAATAAAAAATGTCTTCAAGTGAAAGACTTCAGCAACACTGAGAGAACTCAAGGTCACACAAACAAAACAAAATAAAACAATACAGAAAACAAACAAACCAACCAACCCAGAATGTAACCCAAATCAACCTATCACTTACTGAACAGCCCACTCAATAGATTGTTAGTGGTAATCTCTTGCCCTTTTAAAAAGTCACTAATAAACTAAAAGTTAGCTTTTCTTAATATAGCAGAATATTAGACTTGCATGAAATTTAAAGACTTCTTCATCCTGGAGATTTTAATCTAGGGTTAAGAAAAGGGTTTCGGGGAGTCCATAAATATATGCAAATTGTATAAGTATGTCTGTTCTACTTCATGGAAAAGGGTCACAGCTTTCTCAGATGGTCATGAGAACACCCCAAAGTTATCAATACTAAATTCCAGTCCACTTTCATTTATCTGATGAGAACTCTGAGAACCTTGAGAAATGACCTGCTTTGTCTAAAGTCCCAAAGACCTTACACCTACGGTCTTCTGACTTCTAATCCAGGGATGGAAAACCAGGGGTTTAAGTTACTGACTGGAACCTGAGTCCCTTGGTCTGGATCCCAGTTCTGCCACTTACAAGCTGTGCAGCATTAGGAAAATTACTTAACCTCTCTATGTCTTAGTTTCCTCAGGTAGATAATGAAGTTGAAAGTAGTTAAAAGTGGTGAGCATTCACTATTACCTATGATTATTTTCCCTATAAGAAGTAATCCTACCAATGAAGCAAAGAAAGATGATATTTTAAGTTTTGCTTATTTACCATGAAAATACACTTTTCAGTCTGAAAAGGATAGTAATACTGAGGCTCAGTCTTCTGAATAGAATCAGTTCCTGTGTTAATTTAAAGTAAATGCAAAAAGAAACATCACCGTGATGCTGTCATGGAATATGCTGCATTTCTGCTAAAACCTGGGTGACCAACAATACCAACAATATATAGAAGTAACTAAAAACTGTATACATATGTCCCATTAGCTCAAACTAAATGCATTCCTAACTGAATTTTTTTTTTTTTTAATTGCCTGTAGACTCTCACTGGATTCAAAAAAAGTTTGTGGCCTCTCCAACATCACCTAGCAAGAGGTGAACAATGAGGGAAGGGGAATTCTGAGTAGAAAGAGAGAACAGTTTTAACTGATGGAGGATTAAGCTTACTTTTGTAAAATTTGCAAAACATCTGACCACAAACAAGTTGTTAAGGCCCCTTGCAGGATCTTGTAAGAGGCCCATTCACAGGAAAAGCCCCAAACTTAAGTTGCACTAGCTTTCTAGTGAATCTGTCTCTTCAATTCACCTATAGTTTCAGCATTTTCCAAAGCTACTTTCTAGGAGCAGAAATTTTCTCTTTGTTCATACACTCTGCTCAGGGGAATTCTAGTCACCTATGAAGGAACCATGAAACTTGGAAGCAGCAGGTAAAGGAAGAGAAGCAAGTTGCTCAAATATTGTCCACTCTTCATAATAAAGAGCTGATTATTTTTAAATCTAAATGAAGGTGTGTGTGTTTCTTGAATCCAACTATAATAAAGAACTTCCAAGTTATTAACAAGTTCTTTCATATCCAAAGTTCTGACTTTTACTTGTTTCCATTCTATTTTCTGTTTATGAGCTCATCCAAGTTGTAGGTGCTCCATAAATGTCAATAAATAAACAAATATTCTGAGGCTCAATTCAGTTTGTCTTATATGTCTTTTTATTTTTTTTATTTTTTTATTTTTATTTTTTAAAGATTTTATTGATTTATTTGACAGAGACACAGCGAGAGAGGGAACACAAGCAGGGGGAGTGGGAGAGGGAGAAGGAGAAGCAGGCTTCCCGCCGAACAGGGAGCCCGATGCGGGGCTTGATCCCAGGACCCTGGGATCATGACCTGAGCCGAAGGCAGACGCTTAATTGACTGAGCCACCCAGGCGCCCCTGTCTTTTTAGATCATATAAGGATTATTCTTAATTGAAGAAATAAAAAAAATGTATATACACTATCCAGAAAAAAATATATTGGAATCTGAAATATATATGTGTGTGTGTATTATATATGTGTGTGTGTGTGTGTGTGTGTGTGTGTATATATATATATATATATATATATATATATATAAAATCTCCATGGGATGGGGATGAATACATATCCATCCATGGACCATACTACATAAAAGAACAAAGAGAATTTATGATTATTCACATGCAAAAGAATGAAATTAGACTCTTGTCCTACAGCATGCACAAAAATCAACTCAAAATGGATTAAAGACTTAGACATAAGACCTAAAAGTGTAAAACCCCTAAAAAAAAACATAGAGGGAAAGTCTTATGATAATTGGTCTTTACAGTGGTTTCGTAGATATGACGCGAAAAGCATAAGCAACAAAAACAAGCAGGACTATGTCAAACTAAAAAGCTTCTGCATAGGTAAAGAAACAATAGACTAAAAAGGCAACATATAGAAGAGGAGAAAATATTGGCAAACCATAAATCTGATGAGAAGTTAATCTCCAAAATATATAAGGAACTCCTACAACTCCATAGTAGAACAATTAATAACCTGACTTAAAAATGGGCTAAAGGCTTAAATAGACATTTTGCCAAAGAAGACATACAAATGGCCAACGGGCATATAAAAAAATGTTAAAGGTTATTAATCATCAGAAAAATGCAAATCAAAACTACAATGAGATACCATCTCACACCTGTAAAAATGGCTACTATCAAGAAACACAAAAGACAGTGAATGTTAGCCACAATGTGGACAAACTGAAATCCTTGCACAGTGTAGAACTATCATGGTTCAATAATCTCAGTTCTGGGCATTTATACAAAAGAACTGAAATCAGGATCTCAGAGAGATATAAGCACTTCTATGTTCGTGTAAGCACTATTCATAATAGGCAAGATATGGAAGCAACCTAAATGTCCATCAGTGGGTGCTGTATAGGTATAATGGGATGATATTCAGCTTTAAAAAAGAAGGAACTTCTGTAATATGTGACAATATGGATAATCCTTGAAGTTATCAAGTGAAATAAGGCACAGAAAGACAAATAATGCATGATTCTACTTGTCTGAGGTATCTTGACTAAATTGCTATCGATGTTTCTATAAGATTTAAATTCAGTTTTATTTTTTATTTTTATTTTTTAAATTTGAATTAAGTTTTAATATACTGTCTAAAACAGGAAGAAATACAGAATTCCTTTAAAAATGTCTCACCACATATAAAACAAAAGAACCCAGTAACTGTGAGATGAATATGTAAATTAGCTTAGCTATAGTCATCATTCACTATGTATATATATATGGCAAAATATCATGTTATATACCTGAAAATATATATAATTTTTTATTAAAACACAAAAACATATTTATTATTTAAATATTCCTGCAAATTTTTATTTTTGAGATAATTTTGGATTTCCAGAGTTGTTGCAAAGTTAGAACAGAATTCTGTATACACTTCACTCAAGCTCCCTATGTTAATATCTCACATAGTCATAGACTATCAAAACTAAGAAATTAATATTGTACTATACCATTAAATAAAGTAGATAATGTTAGGATTAGTTTTTCCACTAATACCTTTTGTTCTTTCAGGATCCAGTCTAGAATTCCACATATCATGTCACTGTCATGTAGTCTCCTCCAATCTATGACAGTTTCTCAGTCTTTCATTTTTGACTGTGACACTTTTGAAGAGTACTGGTCAGTTATTTTGTACAGTGTCCCTCAATTTGGGTTTGTCTTATGTTTTCTCATAATTGGACTGAAGTTCTGCACTACTGAGTAGGATACTATGGAGGTGATATGCCCTTCTCAGTGCATTATAACAGGGAGTATGTTAAATTGATATATATTACTTGATGTTAACCTTGATGCATTGGTCAAAGTGATGACTGCCACTACCTACAGTTGATTCTTCACTGTAAAGTCACTAAAGATTTAGAGAGACATATTTTAACACAATGCAATATCCTGTTTCTTTTTAGACTTGTGCCCACTAATTTTAGCATCTATTGATATATCTTGCCTGTGGCAATTATTACTGCTGTGGCTGAATGGTGATTTTCCATTTCCCTCATTCCTTTCACATTTATTAATTGGAACACTTTTGGGAAGAATAGTTGATCTTTCTCTTTTATGTTATATATTCAGTTATCTATCTATTTATTTTTAAAGATTTATTTATTCATTTTAGAGAGAGAGAGCATAGGGGCCTGGGGCAGAGGGAGAGGGAGAGAGAATCCTTAAGCAGACTCCCTGCTGAGTGTGGAGCCCCACACGGGGCTCAATCCCAGGACCCCGAGATCATGATCTGAGCTGAAATCAAGAGCTGGCCGCTTAACCGACTAAGCCACTCAGGTGCCCCTCAGTTATTTATTAACATCAATATGGACTCATGAGTATTTTGTTCCTTGGTTTATGATCTAACACCATCTTTATGTTCAAGTTGTTCTAGCTTTGTCCATTGGGAACTCCTTCAGTTGGATCTTGTGTTATTTATATATGTCACCCTCCTCATTTGTTGTCATCATTGTTGTTTCTTGAGCACTTCCTTACTTTCTAGAGCCACTAGATACTCTAGACTGATCTTATATTTTCCCTGCCTCAGCTCTAGAATCAACCAGTTTTCCAAAGAACCCTAGCTTTTTTTACTGGAGAATGGTGTTTAGAAATCAAATGCTGGGGGCATTTAGGTGGCTCCGTCAGATAAGTGTCATGATCTCAGGGTACCTGAGATCTAGGTCAGCATCCTGCTCAGCACTCAGCGGGGAGTCTGCTTGTCCCTCTGCTCTTCTCTTGCTAGTGCTCTCAATCTCTCAAATAAATAAATAAATAAATAAATAAATAAAAAAAATATTTTCTTGAAAAAAAAAGAAATCAAATACTGGGGGTAGTTATGCTCATTGTTACTGCTTTCAATCTTTTCAGTGCCAGAGGTATGAAGTATATGCATGTATATGCATACTAACTTGTACACACACACACACACACACACCTGAATTTATCTTTCTATATTAACAACAACAAACCCATGACTCTATATTGTTACCTCTGACTTCAGTTCAGCATTACAAGATTCCTTCTAGCCTTCCTTACTTCTTTATTTCTAACTTCTTTCTCTGACATTGAGAAACTTGACTCTCCCTATTTGCATATTTACATATTTGGTTAACCATAGTATACAAATAAAATAGTTTCAGAATTGTTAACTGATACCTCTGTAAGAAGAAAATTTACTAACAAAAGTGGTGTTTGTATTCTTTTTTTAAATTTAGCCTTATAATTATATCTAATGTTTACTTAGATCAGATCCTTTATTTCCCATTATTTTAATTAAATTATCATTTTAATAATTTTATTTACCATTTATCATTTTAAACAATATAGTAAAAGGAAGTTAGCAATGAAGCAGATTGGGAATATGAAATTCTAGGGAAAACTTACAAATAATTAGTAGCACAACAATCAGGATTTGAAAAAATTAAGAACAGAAAGGGAGCCAATTTCTCAACATAGTTATATGTTCTCAAGAGTGAAGTTACCAGGAGCTAAAACATAGAAGAGTTTCCCAAATATTCTTTACTTTTGAACTTCATAGAATACATTTCAAATAGGCAAGTAAAAAAGTGGTATTGTTGTGTTTCAGCACAGCTAGCAGAACTGAAACTTTATCTATATTCCAGAAGCCATTTCTCCCATTTCCCCACCTCGTAAGCCAACCTTGATATTCCATTAATATCAAGAGGCTTTCTCTTTAGGGACAATAAGTAGGGTTTATGTCTGGATGTTGAAAGAGCAAATATGGTCTCTCTTGCCTCTCTCATTTTTCTTTGTTGCCTTTTGATTCTATCTACCTTGATCAGAACCACTCCTCAAAAAGCTGGGATCTATAAGTACATATTTTGTAAAGGCTCAAAGAATTTAGGCTTATGTAACCTTCACCTTCGTACATTTGAGATCTTCAAAAAGTTGCTTTGAAGTGTTAATTTTTAAACATTGATAACTGTGATATTGTGATTTATAATGTAAAAAAAGAAAGCCAGAGGCTCAAAATAGTCATTTATGTCAAAGCACCCACATCAGCAAACCAAGGCTTAATACCTAACCTAACTGCAGTTTCAGCCTCCCAGGAATGTAACCTTTAACCAGTCAATATAGAATTTCTTGGTCAGCACTAGGAAATTTACTAAAAGCTTCCTTCCATTCCCCTTAGGAGGATGACTTTGCCTAAAACAACGGATTCCTTTGCCAATAATTTCCTTTTTTCCCACTTCCTACCTTTAAAAATCTTTCCTTTTCTGCAGCTCTATAGAGCTCTCTTTTATTTGTTAGGTGGGATGCTGCCTGATTCATGAATCATTCAATAAAGCCAATTTGAACTTTTAAATTACTCAGCTAAATTTTTTTTTTTTTAAGATTTTATTTATTTGCGAGAGAGAGAATGAGAGACAGAGAGCATGAGAGGGAAGAGGGTCAGAGGGAGAAGCAGACCCCCTGCTGAGCAGGGAGCCTGATGTGGGACTCGATCCCGGGACTCCAGGATCATGACCTGAGCCGAAGGCAGTTGCTTAACCAACTGAGCCACCCAGGCGCCCACTCAGCTGAATTTTTGTTGCTTAACAATAGGAAATAAATATATTTGGTCTTTGTTCCCTTTTCTGGCAGTGGTCCTAAAACCCTTGGAATTTCCTGTGTTGAGAGCTTTAAAGATGTCTTTTCTTATGTTAATGAAGTGACTTTTGGACCTCACCTAAGGAGGGCCTGGTTGCCAGTGTATCCAATCAAGTGATTAGAGGTTTGGAATTTTCTATCCCTCCTCTCTACCCAGCCACCTGGAAGGGGAAAAGAGCTGGAAATTGAGTTCAATCTCCAATGGCCAATTATTTAATCAATCGTGCCTATGTAATGAAATCTCAAAAAACAAAAGAAACAAAACCAAAAGACTAGGTTTGGGGAGCTTCTGCATTGGTGAACACGTGGAAGTGCTGGGAGAGAGGTGTTCAGAGAGCACGGAAGTTCTGCGTACTTTCCTCATGCCTTGCTCTGTGCATCTCTCCCGCCTGGCTGTTCCTGAGTTACATCCTTTTATAATAAACCAGTAACCTTGTGAATAAAATGTTTTTCTGAGTTCTGTGAATAGGTCTACCAAATTAATTGAACCCAAGGAGGGGGGAACTTTTGATTTATAGCCAGATGGTCAAAAGTCCAGGTAACAACCTGGACTTTCACCTGGCAAGTGGAGGGCAGTCTTGTGGGACAGAGCCCTGAGCCCATGGAATCTGATGCTATTTCCAGGTAGATAATGTCAGAATTGAGTTGAAACTTGGGACACTCAGTTGGCATCCTAGCACGTTGGAGAACTGATGGTGTGGGGAAACCTCTATCCCCACATTGGAATGGTGCCACAATCATTAAAGAGTGGCTCTGAAGGAAACAATTAGAAAGTATCTGCTGAATGTTATTCCCAGAGTTTACATGAAGTTAAGCCAGAGAAAACAGCTGTGCTCTTCAGCTATAGGTTTATTTGGTTTGTCACAAGATCTAAAATAAGAACATATTCCTTTACTTTGAAATCGGTTCTGTCACACTTTACACTAATCACTAAAATTTTTAAATACCACACTTACTGGAAATCACAAAATTATAACTCTTGGGAATCTTAGTATTTTGCAAATGGTATTTGATCATTATCATTTAACAATATCACAGTATTGGAACTGCTAGGCTTACCTCTTTGGCCCCTTCATCCTTGAATACCACTTGCAATTACTACAAAAATAGTAGACGGATCTAGGGACAGCAAGGAATTCATTTCCTGGTCTCTTAGTTTAGTTAATGAAGAATGGTATACACTTAAAGTATCATGTTCAGTCTTAGCTAGAGCAGTTGTACTTTTTAAAATTTAGTTAGAATTAACTGAAATTTATTGTATTCCTCTAAGAGTAAGCATATACAAAAACAAAACAAATAATCAATAAAAAATAAAATTCTAAGATAACATTCTGATCAGTAATATTTGTCTCATTTAAAAATTTTCCTCATTCTATCCTGCTGTTTAAATTTTGTACCTTTATGACATCCAGTCTTTAACTGTATAGAATAAAAGCTTTCAGATTTTTGGTACTAAGAAATAACTATAAAAATATAGGTGGGCATGTATTTTACAGAAAATTTGAGCAAAAAAAAATCAGAGGTCCTTTTTTCTTCCTTAAAATAATATAATCTGTGTGTCTTCTTTTTTTGATTGTTTATATCTCAAAAATTGTCCTTGGCTTTGTGAAAATGGCATCATACACAGCATAACGAGGGAGTGTAATTCAAGTTGTTGAATCTCATCAAGCTAAAGATACTAGGTTGGTTTGAAATTTAATAATAGGGCTGCCTCATAGCCTTTAAAAAGCCACTTAATAATAGATATGAGATAATAAGTCTATTTTTTTTCCCAGAAGATCTTTTTAAAATTCCTACAACTATAAAAATAGTGCTAATGAAAAAAAAAAAACAAAACGTAGACATGCTGATCTCATTTCAAGGAACAATTTAAGCATAATCCCTGACTTCAAAATGGCCCACAAAATGACTTTGACATGAATCATAAAACAATAAGGAATTTTAAGGGAAATCTATTTCAAAATAGTCACAACAATTTGGCAACATCACAAAACATATCTAAAAGTAATTATACTTCACTGATGAGGTGATATACCCAAACTCAAGATAAAGAAATCATGGAGTTCTAAACAGCTCCTCATTTGCTCCTTCCCTCAGTGTGGAGATTAGAAAACTAAAGGGCAGAGAGGTTAGCTGACTAATCCATACTTACATAGTAAATTCTGGCTTATGTTGCACCTGATTCCAACTATAGCTTGATGATATACTGTAGAAAGTTTTTTCTTTCTTTTCTTTCTTTCCTCTTTCTTTCTATCTTTCTCCGTCTCTGTCTCTCTCTCTTTGCTATATATTATAATATGCTATTATATATCTATAACATAAAATAAAATAAGTTAAACATAGCATAATATTATAAGAACCCATATTTTATAATATTCATAATTAACTTTCTATGAAAATAAGATTTGAGGTGGAAAATTGTGTTCTTAAATTCAGGGTTTTGTCTTTGTTATTGTCACTGCTGTCTAAGATTTCTATTGGGATTGTATTTGTTGCATTTAATTTAAGTAATGAATAAGGGTGAAAAATTAACTTAATGGGTCTGGGGGCATCTGACATTAAATGGAGGTTATTTCATTTGTCAGTATGAGACATGACAACATTAGTTCTGCTCAGTTACTTGTTTCTAGAGCTAGATATTAGCCTTGTATTTGGTGAATCTGCCTCATATTATTTGCAAAGCTGCCTCTCCAAATATAGCAGCATATTAATCAAATGCAGATTGATGTAATTTACTAATGGTAAGAATGAAAATAAATCTAGACTACATCCAAATAACTCACCAGTGAAATACCAAGGCTTGGCCAATCTTACTTGCATCATTACCTTGTAAAATGTTGTCTGTAATTCAGCTAAACATTCAAATCAGTAACCATGGATCTTAAATAAATTTAACTGCAATTCATTTAATGTGCTGAATACATGTTATATAAGTAAGTAGAAATTTGACTGACTGCCATATACAACTTTTAACCATTTTATTTTGCAAATAAAACCAATGCTCAGAAAAGTTATTAACTTGATCAATGTCTAAGAAATAAGTGGCAGGACCCCAAAAAATCAATCAAGTTTTCAATTTCTATTAAAACATATAGTTGGTGATCTAGTCTATAAGCACTTACTTTATCTGAATTCCAATCTCAAATAATAAATTTTAAACTTAATTATAAAATCATAAATATTTTTAAAACATAGAAGCTTAATATTCAATATATATATATGATATGTATATCATATACATATAACGTATATAAAAGTATATATAATGTATATAAAATTATATATATATACAGTATACATATTTATACACACACACATATATATATAACTTACATAACCTTGGGGAAAAAATCAGTATGCAGTAGAATTCAGTACCTTTGCATTAATTCTTGGCCATTAAGATATCTAGTCTTTTCCCACATTTTCTCCTTTACATCTTCAAAAAGAAGAAGTCTTTCTGAAAAGTGCTATGTCAAAAATCCTCTAGTTTAAGAGTTGTACCCTAGTTCTGTAACATCAAAATTTTGCTTTTGTTTATACTACTTGATATTTGTCATCACAAAGAAGAAATTCCTTTATATATCTTGTTATTATGGGTTGATTTATGCTCCCCAAGAAAGATATCCTAGAATATGACCTTATTTGGAAATATGGTCTTTACAGATGTAATCAAGTTCAAATCGGGCCAGTAGGACAGGTCCTAATTCAATATGGTGGTGTCCTTAAGGGGGAAATTTGAACACAGAGACAGACACAGAGGAGATGATGTAGATGCACAGGGGAATACTGTGAAGATGGAGGATTGGTACGATGCATCAACAAACCAAAGAAAACCAAAGATTGCCAGCAAACTATCAGAAGCCAGGTGGAGGTGAGGAAGAATTCCCCTATAGGTTTCAGAGGGAGCACTCCTCTGCTGACACCTTGATTTCAGACTTCTGGCCTCCAGATTGTGAGACAATACATTTTTGTTGTTTAAGCCATCCAGTCTGTGGTAATGTCACAGCAGCTTTAGGAAACTGATAGATATCCTAAACCAAACTAAGTAGGAGAAATTATGTTTGCTTTTCTAAATTTCTTTCATTGCCAGTTTCTCTCTTTCGAACTGGAGAAATAGAAACTAAACACATTGTATTCATCCTGGCTCACTCTAGTCTATTTTTCAGATAGCATCTTGGAAAGAATAGCACAAATGCTTCTGTTTTTGTTTTGTTTTCAAGAAATAAGTATAATAAGAGGTCACTTAGAAAATAATTTTCCTTTGTTTGGTGGAAGTATTTTAGGATAATTGCCAAATACTTGAATGCCTATTTAAGTATATATTCATATCAATTTGGCCCCAACAAGCCATCTGGTTTGATGATATGCTATCCATCCATGGCTGTACTGTACATTAGCCTTCTCTCATTTCTTCAGTCTATCAGTCATTAAGTACTTGCATATGATAATTTTTCCAAAATGCATTTCTAAATCATCTTTTCTCTAAATTTGGGTACTTCTTGGTTCAAGATTTCATTGTCCCTTAATCGGTTCTTAACTGATCACTTTTCTCCTTTTAACAGCCCTGACGAAATTGAAAGATCCATTTTGTTCCAGTGATGGCAAATGCTACCTGTATCATAATGGCTATTATTGTTCATTCTAGGTGTTTTACATATTCTAATTCACTTAGTTGGGAGGACAACAACTTGCTTCGAAAGATTAAATAACAGAATTAAGGTCATATATAAAAAGTGATAAAGCTGAAATTCTGTTTCACTCCAAAATATATAAACTTTTTATTCTATCATTAAAGTCATTTCATATTGGTCATTAGAAAAAAAATTATATTGATTGTCAGACAGATTTTAACTACTTTGGCTTCTGTATTATCTGTTGATACTTTGGTTTTGATGATTTTTAAAACCATTAGATGTTATGTTCAAACTACTAACAGATACTCAGTAATCAAGGAAGATCTAAATGCTTTGGGACAATCCATCTCATTTCTATTTCAGAATAGAAATTGACATAATTTTTGGTGAAAAGGATCCAAGTTAAAATTTCAGATAGTTGATAAGGGTTACTAAAGATATTAAAATTATACATCAGAATGACATAACTACAATTAAGCTTGCACATTAGCTGGTTGTATATACAAAATTATATGCACAAACTCAGAAAAATGGTTAATTTTTCTGGTTGTAAAACTTCAGATGATTCTAAAGCAGAACACAGATTTTAACTTTTTAAAACCTAGAACCTCTATATTGTGACAATGGCTACAAAATAGGGTGTTAACCTGAGTCTTTAGATGTATCTGTGTATGTTTGCATATCCATACACGTATGGAGGACTGGGTGATCTAAAGTAACTTTTGGCTCCCTAGGAAGATGGGTACTAGTAGGATGACCATAATATTTATTATTAAACAGAGAGACTTTTGAGAGGAAAGAGAGGTGAAGAGCTTTGTTAACAACGATGCGGGACAAAAAGCATAATATGGGACTTTGGTTGTATGTGAATAGAAGCAGATAATCACCCTACTTATGCACAAAATTTGATGTAGCAATAAGTTAAAGGAAAAGGGAGATGAGAAGAATATTTTTAAAGTATACTTTACTAAGAAATAGCAGGGAATTATGTAGAGAGACAAGGAATACAATATGATATTCACTATAAACCTTACTGAAGTATGTTTATAAAAAATCTATACACTTTTCCTTGAAAAATGTTTCTCACGTCTAAGTACAGTAAGATACTCTACCACCTTTTTTCTGATAAATTCCCTTCTCATAGAGACGGGGGTGACTGTTGATAGTCACCACTAAGTCAGAAAAGTGGCCTCTGAGTCCATCCTTGGGTTTTGATTTTTCAAGATAAGCACAAAATGAACAAGTCTTGGTTTTCTTTTCTTTTTTTTTTTTTAATTCAAACACTAGCACGATTATCAGCCATCAATGATACTACTTAAGGAAGTTAACACTTACTGTGCATATTCACCTGTAACTTTATTCAGGTGCCACATTTTTAAAGTATTATTCAGAAACACAGCAACAAAAATGCTATAGCCCCTTTTGTAGTATTCAGGGTCATGATCAACTTTAATTGTTTCATCTTGATCTTTACCTAATTCTAAAATTTTAAATTCTGCCAATAGTCAAGCTTTTTAAAAAAGTACACACTAACATAATTTGCCCACTTAAAAAAGAATATTATATACACTACCTTTCAAGTGAGGGCTGTGTACGTGCATTCTTTGCAGATGTAGATTTACCGGAACAAATTCTAATGTTTTCTCTCCTTTGCTGCTGCTTGATTTGAAAGAGGACCCTAGGCAGGAAAAGAATTGAACATTAATAGTAAATAAATAATAAATGTGTGTGTGCATGTATATTGAAAAGTGTGTTTGACACGGAAAAATGTTACAAGGATTTCAGAAAGAAAAAATATATCCTGTATAAAGCTGCTTTTCTTTACAGAAATTCAATTTAAAAAATTCTTAGTTGTTCTTATAATAATCCCATGAGGTAAAATAGTGCAATTTGTTTCTTCATGGTCTATCATGCCAAGATGGTAGAATGAGATATAAAAAGTTTATAAAAAACTTTTTTGGCTCTTCTATATCCATAACAACAATGTGTATTATTGTTTTCACCTAACATACCTGAAATACAATTTAGTTTGAATATGTAAAAAAGTTATTGCTTTCATACCTGTTTCCTTGCTAAGTTCTGTCAGAATATCTTGGTACATATTCACCATTTGATCACAGTGAGTAAGGACATTTTTCCGTAGATTGTCCCAGTGTGGAGACAGCTCACCAAGTTCTTTCAGCTCCTGGTTTCTGTTAAAAGTAGAAAAGAGGAGAAAATAATTATTTTGATCTTAAGTCCACAGACAAGGAACACCTAATAAACATTGCCAAACTAATAAGAAATTGATTCACCATCCGTTTTAGGAAAGCTGTATGCACTTATTAGAAAAAAAAATTATTCTCCTACATCAGGCATAACAATATCTTTCAGGATATGTCTCCTGGGGCAAGAGAAACAAGAGCAAAAATAAACTACTGGGACTACATCAAAATAAAAAGCTTCTGCACAGCAAAGGAAACAACCAACAAAACTGAAAGGCAACCTATGGAATGGGAGAAGATATTTGCAAATGATGTATCCAATTAGGGGTTGGTATCCTAAATATATAAAGAATTTATACAACTCAACACCAAAAAAACAAATAATCCAACTAAAAAATGGGCAGAAAACATGTAGAGACATATCTCCAAAGAGGACATACAAATGGCTAACATGTGAAAAGATGCTCAACATCACTCATCATCAGGGAAATGTAAATCAAACCACAATGAGGTATCACCTCACACCTGTCAGGATGACTAAAATAAAAAAGACAAGAAACAACAAGTGTTGGTGAGCATGTGGAGAAAAAGGAACCCTCTTACACTGCTGGTGGAAATGCAAAATGGTACAGCTACTGTGGAAGACGGTACAGAGTTTCCTCAAAAAGTTAAAACAGAACTGCCCTATGATCCAATAATTGCACTACTGGGTATTTATCCAAAGAATGCAAAAATACTAATTCAAAAGGATATTTGCACCCCTATGTTTACTGCAGTGTTATTTACAATAGCCAAATTATAGAAGCAGCCAAATGTCCATCAATAGATGAATGGCTAAAGAAGTGGTTTAGGGAGGCTGGGTGGCTCAGTCAGTTAGACGTCTGCCTTCTGCTCAGATCATGATCCTGGGGTCCTGGGATTGAGCCCCACATTGGGCTCCCTGCTCAGTGGGGAGTCTGCTTCTCCTCTCCCTCTGCATGCTGTTCCCCCCTGCCTGTGGTCTCTCTTTCTCTCACTTACTCTCTCTCAAATAAATAAATAAAACCTTTAAAAAAAAAAAGTGGTATATATACACACACATATATATACATATATACATATATATACACATATACACAGATATATATACATATGCATATATACATATATATATATAATGGAATATTATTCAATCATAAAAATAATGAAATGTTGCCATTTCCAACAACATGAATGGATCTACAGAGTATAATGCTAAATGAAATAAACCAGTCAGAGAAAGACAAATACCATATGATTTCACTCATATGTTGAATTTAAGAAACAAAACAAAAAAAGAGACAAACCAATATACAGACTCTTTAACTATGCACAACAAACAGATGGTTACCAAAGGGGAGGTATGTGGAGGGAAGGATGGGTGAAATAGGTGAAGGGGACTAAGAGTACACTTACCTTGATGAGCACTGAGTAACATATGGAATTGCTGAACTACTATATTGTACACCTAAAATTAATATAACACTGTCAACTACACTGGAATTAAAATAAAAAAATAATTTTAATGCAGAGGAAGATATGAATAGCTTAGGTCACACAAACATTAAAGTTCCGTATGTTGAAATACAGCATCCTTTCCTGATTAAAACTCTTCAGAGTATAGGGATAGAGGGAACATTCCTCAAGTTCATAAAATCCATCTATGAAAAACCCACAACGAATATCATCCTCAATGGGGAAAAGCTGAGAGCCTTTCGCTTAAGATCAGGAACACGTCAAGGATGCCCACTCTCGCCACTATTGTTCAACATAGTAATAGAAGTCCCAGCAACAGCAATCAGACAACAAAAAGAAGTAAGAGGTATTCAAATTGGCAAAGAAGAAGTCAAACTCTCTCTTTTTGCAGACAACATGATACTTTACATGGGAAACCCAAAAGACTCCACCCCCAAATTACTAGAACTCATACAGCAATTCAGTAATGTGGCAGGAATGCACAGAAATCAATTGCTTTCTTATACACTAACAATGCAACTGTAGAAAGAGAAATTAGAGAAACAATTCCATTTATAATAGCACCAAAAACCATTAAGATACCTCGGAATAAACCTAACCAAAGAGGTAAAGGAACTCTACTCTTGCAACTACAGAACACTCATGAAAGAAATTGAAGAAGACACAAAAAGATGGAGAAACATTCCATGCCCATGGATCGGAAGAATAAACATCGTTAAAATGTCTATGCAATCTATACCTTCAATGACATCCAGATCAAAATTCCAATGACATTTTTCAAAGTGCTGGAACAAACAATCCTATATTTGTATGGAATCAGAAAAGACCCTGAATCACCAAGGAAATGTCGAGAAAGAAAAACAAAGCTGGGGGCATCACGATGTCCGATTTCAAGCTATATCACAAAACTGTGATCACCAAGACAGCATGGTACTGGCACAAAAACTGACATACAGACCAATGGAACAGAATAGAGAGCCCAACTCTATGGTCAAATAATCTTTGACAAAGCAGGAAAAAATATGCAATGGAAAAAAGACAGTATCTTCAACAAATGGTGCTGGGAAAATTGGACAGCCACATGCAGAAGAATGAAACTCGACCATTCTCTAACACCATTCACAAAGATAAACTCAAAGTGGATGAAAGACCTCAATGTGAGACAGGAATCCATCAAAATCCTAGAGGACAACATAGGCAGTAACCTCTTTGGCATCAGCCACAGCAACTTCTTTCAAGATATATCTCCAAAGGCTAGTGAAACAAAAGCAAAAATGAACTTTTGGGACTTTATCAAGATAAAAAGCTTCTGCACAGCAAAGGAAACAGTCAACAAAACAAAGAGGCAACCCACAGAATGGGAGAAGATATTTGCAAATGACACTACAGATAAAGGGCTGGTATCCAAGATATATAAAGAACTTCTCAAACTCAACACCCAAAAAACCAAATAATCAAGTCAAAAAATGGGCAGAAGACATGAATAGACACTTCTCCAAAGAAGATATACAAATAGCTAACAGACACATGAAAAAATGTTCATCATCATTAGCCATCAGGGAAATTCAAATCAAAACCACACTGAGATACCACCTTACACCAGTTAGAATGGTAAAAATTGACAAGGCAAGAAACAACAAACGTTGGAGAGGTTGTGGAGAAAGGGGAACCCTCTTACACTGTTGGTGGGAATGCAAGTTGGTACAACCACTTTGGAAAACAGTGTGGAGATTCCTCAAAAAATTAAAAATAGAGCTACCCTATAACCCAGCAATTGTACTACTAGGTATTTACCCCAAAGACACAGATGTAGTGAAAAGAAGGGCCATATGTACCCCAATGTTCATAGTAGCAATGTCTGCAATAGCCAAACTGTGGAAAGAGCCGAGATGCCCTTCAACAGATGAATGGATAAAGAAGATGTGGTCCATATATACAATGGAATATTACTCAGCCATCAGAAAGGATGAATACCCAACTTTTACATCAACATGGATGGGACTGGAAGAGATTATGCTAAGTGAAATAAGTCAAGCAGAGAAAGTCAATTATCATATGGTTTCACTTATTTGTGGAACATAAGGAATAGCATGGAGGACATTAGGAGAAGGAAGGGAAAAATGAAGGGGGGGAATCAGAAGGGGAGATGAGCCATGAGAGACTATGGACTCTGAGAAACTGAGGGTTCTAGAGGGGAGGGGGGTGGGGGGATGGGTTAGCCTGGTGATGGGTATTAAGGAGAGCACGTACTGCATGGAGCACTGGGTGTTATACGAAAGCAATGAATTGTGGATCACTACATCAAAACTAATGATGTACTGTATGGTGACTAACATAACAAAATAAAATTTAAAAACAAACAAACAAAAAACACTGAAAGGACAACATGAAAAAAAAAGTTCTGTATGTCAAAGAGGTAAAAAAAATACAAGTTAAATAAATGTTTCACTGATAAAAACTTCACAAAGATGACAAAAACTATCCTTAATATATATATATATATGTGTGTGTGTGTGTGTGTGTGTATATACATATGACATTCAGTTATAAAAGAAACACTAAAACCTCAATAGAAAAACAGCTAAACTCTAGGCTTCAGTCATCCAAAATAAAATAATGTGGAAAAAAAAATAATGTGGGAAGGGCTTTCTGACTATGTCTGAAGGAATCACAAGATATTCAAGTAACCCAGTTTATATATAATATAGCTGTAAATTTTTTTTTTTAAGATTTTATATATTTGTCAGAGAGAGAGAGAGAGAGCACAAGCAGGGGGAGCAGCAGGCAGAGAAGCAGACTCTCTGCTGAACAGAGAGCCCGATGCGGGACTCGATCCCAGGACCCTGGGATCATGACCCGAGCTGAAGGCAGATGCTTAACCGACTGAGCCACCCAGGCATCCTGCTATAAAATTTTTTAAAAGCCCATAAATGGTATAATCAGATACGATTTACTGGCCTCAGTTTCTCTCAAGAAGACAATTTAAGTAAATGCAGTATGCATATGTTTTGTCTTTTCTTTATCAAAAGGAAGAGCTAATCATGCCATTTAGGCTTTAATTATTACCTTTTATCTAATTCTCACGCTTTATCCAAGTTAATTCAAATCATCAGAATGCCTTTTTAAATTATAATGATAAATGGTCTAATATGCTGCTTGGTTAGATCTCTTATTCATTTCTGTAACCTTTTACCAACAACATTTTCACGAGGCTAATTCAACTAGCAATAATGAAACTTCTTTACTATTTTGGCTGTGAAACATGCTAAATACCAAGCTAATAAATTCAGAAGATGTACAATCTTCAACATCCTGTTAAATGCAAGAATAATGGATGGTGTGCAAAAATGTGACTTGCTTTCAAATGTTTGTAGCTGCCTTTGTTTTGTTTCAATGGCAATGCAGCATGGTACTGCTGCTCTTTTATCTGAGGTCTTCACAATTTTTGTGAACATTAATCTCATTCTTAACTTTTCCATAGATTAGGTTCCATCACACAACATACATGGGAAAAGAAGTGATTAATTAATAGACAATAAGAATAAGATAAGTTCATGACCCAAGTTGAGACAGGGGGGAGGCTGGAGAATGGGAGTCGAGTTCTCTGTGTTCACTCAAATGGCAGAGTATTCAAAGTCAGGACAAAACAACCACCAACACAAATAAATCCAAAAGCTTGAGATATCTAAGTCTAGAAGAATCTGGACAATTATGTCAGATGTGAGATAGATGCAAGTGTGATCTATCAACTTAATATGTAAGGGGTCAGGCTTTACTTCCAATATACAGTTATAATGAAAATGTTAGTCAAGTATTCCTTTTTAATACTAATAGATGCACCACGGGTCTACAATTTATGTTGTCTCTGAATCCTTATCAGAAAGAATAATGAAAGGAGATGTGGCGAGGGAGGGTAGGAAGGGTGATAGTGAAGCCGCTGACCATGTTATAGGATACTGGGATGGGGTACATCTCCTTCCCTACAGAAGCCCGGCAAAGCGCTGCGAGAAAAGTTTAGTGTTCTTAGGGAGTGACTCAGGATAAGCTGAAAGGTGTCCATAGTCTGCTGTTTAAAATTCATTACACTCCTCCAATATGTCAAAAATTATACACAGCCATATACAGATGAAACCTGGCATTCACTGCTCATTTGTTCTAAAAGACGGCACTGAACAGCTACACGTTCTGAAAGGGAAAAACAAGCAAAATAAAGATTCTCTGCATTGAGAAAACCTCAAATACAGGGGACTACAGAATAAAGGTATAATAAACCAGAGCAGAGTAATGAAAAAGTTAGAAAACAAAATGGGACATAGTAAGAGAGTGGTTGTAAGTTTAAGAAAAATGAAAGACATTAATTACATCAATGCATTAAAATAGATAAAGATAGCGGGTACATGGGTGTACCCAAATCAGGAAACTTTTCATTTGAGAAGGCAAGGGTTGTTTATACTATATTTTAATTTGTTACTCAGTGAGCAAAACTTTGACATTGAAGAACCTTGCTTTGTATCTCAAGCCAGATTCTCTAGAAAGCAAGCTGAGATCAAGCAGTCCCAGGTTAGCAAGCACGGGGGAGGTAAGAAGAGAAGTGTTGTAGGGGAAAGAGAAAGCAAACATCAAGTGGGAGGTTACTGATTTGGGCAGAACTTCACAAGAAAACACGGCTGGTTACTTGGTCACAGGAAACAGCTCTAGATAAATTATATGGAACTAATGCACCTTGGAAAAATTTATTAGATGGAAGAAGAAACATTTATACGCCAGTTCCTTCTATAGTATTTCATTGGTAAAGAGTCATCCTATGGGACATTAACTCCTCTGCACTTCCAGTTGTGTCTTCAGGGAGGCTACTGGGGAAGCAATATCCCAGTGGAGACAGAACTGTCCTAGATCTGGTTATAGGTGCCAGAACCACTCTGGATCTTTCCAGGGTAGATGCCACTGGGGGCATGTTAATACCTGGTCTTCACCCTGTGGGAGGCCGATACAGCTGGTGGTGTTAGGACACAGGTGACAATGGTGGCAGTTATCTGGAGCCCTCCATTGAGCAAGTAGGCAAAATTTGAGCAGAGTTTAAGGTTGAGCCAGTATAGAAAAGTACATCACCTGGGCCCAGGACAGGCAACCCCTTGCAGAACTTGCACTTCCATCATTTCCTGATATCCACGTAGCATATAAAACAGCATCCTCCTATCTTCCCTAAGAGGGAGTTCAAGTATAATCCTTCAAAGTGATGGCCAGATGCAATTCCCCCAATTGAGGTCACGAACCATGCTACAATATCCAATATTCCCGTGATCTTAGGGGCCTGAGTTGATGTTCCTCACTCTCCTCTTCCACTCATTCTAGATTTTTCTCATATTCCACTGGCACGTCAGCTGGTCTAGGTTGCTGCCTTGTGAGGTGACCCAGACTTTGATCGCAAGTGATCAGGCCCTTGGTTTCCTTGCTCTTATGGAATCTTAGTTGATGTAATTTCCCACTCATCTCTGGGCATGGAGCACATTTTAGTACTAGACATATTTCTCTTTGCTCAGATTATGAAGCGGCAGCCCTACTTCCTCATGGTGACAAGTACAGTATCCCTTGCCATCTTTGCTACTCTACTGTAGTGAAAAATGCATGATAACCAGATCACGTGTGAACCAAATATAGCTTCCGGTTGAGTAGGACTCTTTATGGGTTACGGACAGAACTACCCCTCCCCATATGCCTCAAGAATCAGGATTCTAACTGTCAAAGTCTAAGGTGGTAGGGAAAGGAAGCACAAATCCACTAGTGGGGCACTGTGACTGACTGTAAAAAGGGCTCACCCTTTTTCCCAGAGCTGTGTGTTCTACCTACGGTGGGCACAACATCTTCTGTTGGCTGTTGGTTTAGCATACAAACTTCATCCTGGAGGTCAGTACTCCAATCCTGAGATTCTGTCCCCCCAAAGTGGTGCCTTAGCTGAACCTTTCATGATTAATATTATTCCACTATTGTATCAGGTTTGTGGCTTTTGGATGGTGGGGCATGCGGTAAATGCAAGTTCACTGTTGCACCTCCTTTGTTATAGCAAGTGCCCTTCGGTAGGAACGATGTTAGGTGGGGCACCGTATCATTAGACCCGGCATTCTGCGAGCTGTCAGATGTGGGTGAGGGCAGTGGCACTGTGAGCAGGAACGACAAGCACGTATTGAGACTTGGCTTCACCTACCTAGGGCAAATCGCTGTCCTCTCCAAGTTCAAAGGGATCCGACTTAATTGGCCTGCCACCAAATGGTTGATGGGTTTCCCCGGGGGCATGGCACACCCTCTTAGCATCCACTGTCAGTTATATATTAGTGGTTGGTTAAGCACTAGACAAAAAAGCCTTAATGACATATGTACCACAAATACGGTTCAAAAAAGCACGAGTATTTTTGTGCACCGATGATAATGGTGTTTTTGTGCACGTATCTGTATGTTTGATGTTACCGATTTCCCTACTATTTGTCGTTTTGCCAACATACGTTAGAGGTGGAACCACCACAGTGTCACTTCACACCTGTTCTTCCACTGTGATTATCCCAAATATCCTGTGAGATTAGCCAAGTTACAGGACACTGCAATTAATGTATATTTTTTGATAGAGTTTAAAAAAAAAAAACAAACACTACAAACTCACAGAATGTTGCCATTGGAAGGAAGTTCAGAGAGTAATTTGAAACCTCTTGTTTCACAGATGGAAGCAGCTAAATAAACAGCTTGTTAGTCTCTGAGTCACTAGAATACCAAGTCTTTTAGTCTAGAATCCCCGTCCCCTCTTTCCTCACCCCATATAATTCCCCAGTGTAAAAACAAAGAAACACACAAACACACAAACACAACTAAACTAAAACACAAAAAACCCAGCGTGCCTCGTTTACTGAAGGTACTTAATGAACATACACTGAATGAGTGGGGCCATTGACTTCTAGGACTACATTGGTAAACTTTCATGTACTTTAAAAGTTAACTTCGAACAAAAGGTAAGTCATAATTTGATATTTTTACTTCTGAACCTTTTAGTTAGAATGGCACAGTGACTAGGTATGTAGTGCATGAAAACGGATATTCTCTAAAATACGTTCAAGTGCATACTGGTGTCCAGTATTATAAGACCCAGAGAGAGAGCCCAGTCTCTGCATATCGCCACGTTTCTCTAGACAGCAATCTTGGAACTAATGTTATAGTTAAATACACATCTTCACTAAGCCTTTGGTGTGAATGGCAAAAGAGATAAGCTGTGTAAATGCATTTTTAATCCACAGAAAATTTTTTTAAAATACTCCTTCCCTCTATAAACATTCTCATTTATTCACAGTAACAACAGCTTCTGCTTTCAAAAGCTGTCTCCTTCAATTGCAACTTTACAACAATAACAGCAAAAATGTCTTTCTGGAAAATCCATTGCCCTCCTAAACACACACAATCTTTTGTGAATTCATTACTTTACTCTCACTAGAGCTCTATCTTTAAAACAAACCTTCTAGGAGATAGGCTAGGACTCTCCTAGAGTCCAAGAGGTAGACACAAAGCTGTTGGAAATAAAAGACTGAATATTCAAATATTAAGAAGCTTAGGCCTCTTACACATTAAACATTTTTTGGCACTTACTGCCATCCATTCCCTTTTGCTTTGCTACCTACAAAAATAAAAGTTAAATCAGATGAAATCTCAAGGATACAGGTGATTGCTAAGGCTTACTTGAGAAGTATCTTTTTTTTTTTTTTTGAGAAATATCTTAACACTCTGGATCTTGGCATTCCAACTGTAAAAGTACGATATTCTTGATACTTGATGAAATATTCATGCCAATCTCTGGAAACAACCTTACGGTACACTTTTTGTCTACATGACTTGTTTTGTCTTACCTTGTTTAAATATTTCAAAAATACATGCTTTTTCTCTTCAGCAAAATTGCAAGTTTCTGGAGGTCATAATGATCCTCTGAACCTTCCATAAAGGAACACACTACTAAGTACATAACATGCTTGAAACACAAAACTATTGAATAGCATAAAGAGAGAAATGAGATTAAAAACAAACAACTCTATGAAGAATTAAGAGAAATAATTGAACACAAAATAAGTCCTAGGGAAACTGGAAGAAAATAGCCAAACCTGCCTTAAAGTTTTTACATATAATACATAAAGCATTGGCAAGAATATTAAATAGATGAATAGTTTTTAAACTTGGTTCCCTACACCCCCAGGGCTGCTGTGGCTAGAGGGACGGGGGAGGGTGTTGACAAGAGAAGCCAAGTACATGAACAGGCATCGGGCCCTTTTCCTTACTCCCGCCAAACACCAGCTCCAGTGAAGTTTTTTTGATTAATACTGAAATTCCATGTACAGTTCTGTATGGAAAGAAAAAGTTTCTGCTGCTAAAAAAAAGAAAATAAAATTAGGGCTAAGATCACTAAAATAGAACATAGTTTAAAAAGGAGAAAGTTTATCTTCTATGTAAAAGATAGTTTTAAAGCCTACTGATGATATATATATTCAAGGAGGAATTCCAATAGGGGGAATATTTCTCTAAGCTTATGAGTGTGGCAGACTTGTCTTACTCATACTTTTGTCCTACCACAGTCCTTAGTTTGTGGGAAGTGTTCTATATAGGCCTGTGGACTGACTGAATGGAAGGTTTGCTTGCAGATTGTTGTTCTTATATTTTCCTGAAATTTGAGAGACAGTCAGAATATAATCTAACCCCAAAGTAGAATGCTGAGCTCTGCCCCAGTTAAAATGAATGAATGCAACACAAAAATGAGACACTGTTGAGTCCTCTAACCTTGTATGATCTAGATCTGTAACTCTGGATTAGTCAAGTCTTCTTTAGGGATGGAGAAAGATTCGAAAATGTATCTTCATATGGCATTTCATACTGTGATGGTTAATTTATGTGTCAACCTGTCCTGATACTTAGTTAAATGCTATGGTAGGTGTTTCTGGGTGAGATTAACATTTGAATTGGTATATTGAGTAAAGCCCTTGCCCTCACTATTTTGGGTGGGCCTCATCCAATCAGTTGAAGGTGAATAGAGCAAAAGCCTGTCCCCTCCCTGAGTAAGAGAGAATTCCTCTTGACAGACTGACTTTGAACTGGGACACTGGCTTCTTCTTGCCTTTGCAATCAAATTGAAACACTCGCTTTTCCTGGGCTTCAAAATCACTGGCCTTTGCCTTAGCACTATATCATAGACTCTCCTGTGTCTCCAGCTTGTGGACTCACCCTGAAGATGTTAGGACTTGTCAGCCATCATAATTATGTAAGCCAGTTCCTTATAATAAATCTCTCTGTCTCTGTTTCTGTCTCTCTGTCTCTCTCTCTACACACACACACACACATCCCAAAACAAAACCTTAGACTGTCCTGATTGCTCATATAATTAATACAGTAGCCTCGTAAGACAAATGATAATGTTATTACCTATAAAAATCTGGAAATTGAAAGATTAAGTAATTTTCTATAATCATAAGCATTTATGGAATGGCAGATATAGGTTCTTGAACTAAGGTCCATAATAATTCCAATTCTGTGTTTTTATCATTACAACACACTTTCCCCTGCTCAATGCATTTTAAATCAAGAACCTTGGCACATTAGAAAAAAAACTCTAAATGAGTTTTGCCATATTCACTCCTGTGCAGATATTGTAATATTCAAACAGCAAAATAAAACACATATTTCTATTGTCAGCTTGATGATACTAAGCGCTCTACAGGACCTCTCATTAAGTGACACCACGAATCCATAATGATGAACTTAATGGCACACAGCATCTGCCCTCAGTATGGGGAGGTGGTAGGGCCTAATGTACTTTCCATGATAAGTAACATACCACATGGTATTCTAACTGAGCATCAACACTGTATGAAGAAAAATGAAACAGAAGAAATAACACTAATCAGGTATGAATCACCAGTGGAGTCCTCACGTAATATTTTTTATTCCTCATCTTTGGATATTTAGGACTTAAGATTTTTCTCAGAGAAAGCAAGCAAGAGAGACAGAAAAAAATACAAAGAGAAACAAAGTGAAAGAGAACGCTGTAAAACATTTACAAGATTCATCGGTTTGAGGTCTATTTGATATATATGAGACTTAAACAGAATGGCTAGTTCCCTATCACTTTTCCCACTAATCAATGTTTCTTTAAGGTCAGTAAAGATTTTCAGTGTGCCTTTATTTCATCCAAGTATGCAAATGTCGATAGAACTCTCAAAAGGCATACGCTTCAGCCATGTCAGAATAAATAAGGCATAGAACGAGGCTGGAGAAGTAGACACAGGATCCTGCCTGCCTTGTAGGCCACGTGAAGGGGAAGCCTTGTCTGTTGATAAATCTTGAAACAAAGTACGTAAACTATATTTCAGAATGTTAGACCACGTCAAATGGACAGGCTGGGTCACTATGTTGTACAATCCTACTGCATATATTTTTGTATAGTAAGGATGTTTTTGAAAAAGAATTTACCTGGATATATTCTAGTTCTAGTTTATAATTCCTAATATATAATTTTAGCACTTTTAAAAAGGCACTTCTGTAGTGTTATCAGTCTGAAATAAATGGACTTTATCGTAAAGTGTGGTGAGAAGAAATGTCTTCTGCATTTCTCTCAAACTAGATATAATGCTTAGGAAACCAATTTAACAGTATATGATAATATTTAAGTAAGCATGTAGAACATGTCTCTCAAACATTTATCTCTGTGCAGCAACTAGGCTTTCAGCCTGGGATTTCAAAATATCATACCAACAATCTTTTTCATATATAAGAATATACTACATTCAAAAAATAGATTTAGGATATAGGTATATATCTACATAGATACTTACAGTTCTATAATATAGCTATACAATATAGAATACGGAACACTCGAAAATATAGTGTTGAAAACAATTGTTTGCCTTCATTGATATAAAATATTTTATCACTACAAACTTAGTATATGTATATTTACAAGCACTAATATATAAAACAAGGCATGTACATTCTCCCAAAGAAGTAGTAATGAAACTTTGTATGTTCCAACACTATCATATTTTTCCCTACTAAAGTATTTTGGTACATATTTTTTATATTTTATTTACAAGATTGTTTCCCTGCATCATACACACAATATTTATGTTTTATATAAAACCTAAGAAAGTCTTCAAGTTAATTCTTATAAAATATTTCTTTTCTTCTAAACTGCCAGAAAGTCTCTCTTTCCCCATCCCTGGGATCAAAAGAGAAAAATATATGATATAAATCAAACTATTTTTTTTCCTGGAGAGTTTTATGGACCATGGAGTTTTGTACCAAGACAGGCTTTTCAAATATCATCTTACAGTGTAGGACGGTATACTTTTTCTGATACAACCAAACACTATATGGTCACAGAACCTCCCATCTAAAACTATGTGTCTGCACACCATGATTTAATACTATATTTGTAGCTGTCATGAAGCTTCAACGCTATAAGTACCATTATTTTATCTAGTAACTAATGTATTTCAATGTAGACTGAGCACAGCAAACCTTTGAAGTAGGACAAAATCCGAAAAAACACTCAACATAAACAAAATACGTGGCAACAGTAAAACAAACTATAAAAATTTTATAAGTGGTAGTTTGGCAAGACCTACAAAACTTGTCTGTGTGCAACCCAAGCTGAGAGACTGTAAAACTTAAAGCATTATAAACACAGGCAAAGACATATAAACACACAGGCACGCGCGCGCGCACACACACACACAACTTTCTATGTATTTGGGATCTCCGAGTTGTCTTTAACATGTCATTCTCCTGTCCTTTTCCATTATAACAACTCCATAATAAGCCAGTTGCCATTTCTCCCTATCCTTCAGGCATGCTAGATCAAAGAACTGGTTTGCTTTTTAATTACTAATCCCTTATGTGCAATTTAGTAAACTTCTCAAAATCAATGTGTTATACTGAGTACTTTGTAAGCAGAACCTCCCCCTCTTCTCTTCCCAACACGTTATTCTAGTATGGTTCTCAAGAGGTTAAATATCAGGGCTGTCTCAAGGAAACTCCTATTGGAAATCTGCATTTTATAATATTTTCGATCAGATTGTGTGAGTCTGTAATGTGAGCCATAGATTTAAGAAGATCAAGTCACAGGCAGAAGAGCCATTAATAGACTGTTGCACTGTCACAGGCAAGACGTGATGGTGGTTGGGATTAGAGTAGGTGGAGTAAACATGTAAAAAAAATGAGTAAATGAGTTATGTTGTGCACCTGAAATTAACAATGTTATATGTCAATTATACCTCAAAAAAAGAGAAAAATAAACAAAACAGAAATAACAGCAGCATGTAGTCCATGCAAGAAGTCTGTTTCAAAAAAAGAAAGAAGATAATAAGGACAAAATCAGAAATAACAGACAATAGGAAGAGCAGAATTGACAAGTCCACAAGAATTCTCTTTCAAAAAAATCAATAAAGTATATTAATCCTTATAACAAGCATACAAAAGCTACATGAAAAAACTACAATATTGTATTTGTATGCATAAAAGATTTTAGCAGGCCATATTCTTGAATGTGAAGAGCAAATATTCCAAATATGTCAGTTCTTTTGAAGGTAATTTTGTTGTTGTCACTGTTTAATTTTCTTAATTACTTTAGTGATGACAATGGAGAGGCATGGAAACTGGCAAGTATTATAAGGAGGTGAGAAAGAAATGGAACACTGAGAAAGTGATATTGAAGAAATTATCTAAGTTTTCAGAAATGTGGCTAATTTGGCATTTCATTTTATAAATGTAATCAAATAAATTCCAGATAATTAAAATCTGTAATGTAAAAGAAACAAAAATGTTGAAAGTATTAATACTGAACTAAACTCAAAATAAAAACAAACTTTATAAGTATCTCAAAGGCCACATGGAGCCCATGGAATCTCAGTGGTTATCTGTCATCCCATCATAGAAACCACTAGGCATCCAAAGGACGCTATAAGGAATCCAGGATCTTTTTGTCACTGTTGCCATGAGAACACAGTAAGCCCATCCTCATTTACTTACATATTTTCTTGAGGTAGGGAAGGGGGAAAACTTAAATTCTAAATGATTGGTAATTTTCCAAGACAAACTATAATATTGTATTTGTATGCATAAAAGAAGATTTTAGCAGGCCATATTCTTGAATGTGAAGAGCAAATACTCCAAATATTGTGGAATAGTCATCCACAACTTTTTAGACCAAGGCTGAGGGAGAACTAAATTTTGAATAGACTTCAATGTTTGAAAATAAACTGTTTAAATTAAAAGAAATTAAGATATAGTTAACTGGCAAGTCTATTCTCTGTTATTTATTTGTTAGGGTTTATGTATTTGCTTTCTATTGCTGTGTAGCAAATTACTATTCTAAATCCATCATCCAGGGATAACCATTGTTAATATGTTCATATATATATGTAAGTATTGCTCTAGTATACATCTAGTCTATTTTTCCTTCTAGTCTTTTTATGTATCAGTAAAAATTCAGATGCAATAATTTTCACTGATTAGTAGCCTACACTTTTATTTAACATCATGTCGTAGAATCACAGATGTATTCATAAAACAACTCAGATAAGCAAGAAAAACTAAGCATGATACCAGGGCATGACAATCATGGGGACCAATATTCTGCTTCCCATAGGAAGGCTTATGAAGATGAGAATAGATGTAAAAGATAAAGACACAATATCCCTTCTGGGTGGTAAATTTAGAAGAATCTTACTTTTTCTTTCTTTCTATTTTTTTTTTTTAAAGATTTTATTTATTTATTTGAGAGAGAATGAGAGAGAGCACATGAGATGGGGGAGGGTCAGAGGAAGAAGCAGGCTCCCCGCCGAGCAGGGAGCCAGATGAGGGACTCGATCCAGGGACTCCAGGATCATGACCTGAGCCGAAGGCAGTCGCTTAACCAACTGAGCCACCCAGGAGCCCTTACTTTTTCTTTTTTCTTTTCTGTATTTTTACTATACTATTTTTTATAGTGTACATATATTATTTTTTATGGAAAAAATGCAATGTAATGTAATATAATTTTCTCAGGAAGGATTTCCAAGAATGCAAAGGAAGCATTTTGCACTGTTGAGGAGTGTTGAAAGACAACAGCACTACGGCACCTGTAGTCTTCATCAACAAGGTAAGACAGTTCATCTAAGTTTTGGGGTTTAGGAAGGAGGTTGAGGTGAGTAAAATACTTTCTGGGATCTGAGTAAGACTAGGGTTAAAAGAAGCTAAGAAAAGAACATCAGAGTAAAGCTTTGTCCAGGCTGGAGATTCTACCCAGCCAAGAGAAACGATATAAGTTCTTTTGCGGGACAAAGCCCACTCTTATGTTTTTAATTTATTATGTTATGTTATATAAATTTTATAATCCAATTTAATTTTTATGCTATATCAATTTATAGTAATTATAATTCTTAATGAAATTATTTTCTCAATGGATGGTATAGATATTCAAGTAAGTTTTGTGAGCGGCATTTTTTGAGTTCCTGCATATTTATGTCCTTTCCATCACCTTCATTCATAAAATATTCATAACCTGGCCCTATACAATAAAGTGGGGTCACAGGCTCTTCCTCTCAAAAATCAGTAGGTGTTATTCTATGGGCTTCTACAGGGAAGTATAAGGTTACCCTGGTTTAACCACGTCAAAGAAAAAACACCAAAGCTGCCTAAGTTTTTCTTGTTTTCTTTCAAGCTTTTGCATGAGTTCTTCCCCAAGAACACTTCAAATTATTTGGTAGTGTCCAGCTCTGTGCTTTGTACATCTAACATCTTCTCTCTCATCATTCTGAACATTTTTCACCCTCGTTTAGCATTTGAGATGAGCTTATCATGTTTGTCTTCCACGTTACTGATACAATTTCTCAGTGTCAGATCTGTTCTTTTCTGCTGGCTCTGTAGACTTAATTTGGTTGCTTCATTTTAAAATTTCATTATTCCCTGCATTATTCCCTCCGTTTTACAGCATTTTCCCTAAAGGATGATAATTATTTTCTTATGGATTTCTAATTCTGTTTCATAATAACCATACCTTCTTCCACTCTGAGATGGCTAGTCAGTTTTCCTTTTTTCCGATTTTTCCTATTTCCCTTTTGAGTTAGCATGGTTTTTTTTTCCCTCTCCTTTACAAAATATGAAAGATTCATTGTTTGATTTTTAAAAGCTAATTATAAGGAATTTACACCGAAAAGGTGATGGAGAAAGCAGATGATATATGGGATACGCTGCTCTTCACAGTGCCTAGCCAATTTTCAGATCTATCAGATTTTTGTATAGTTTAGTTTTAAGGACTGAAATGGGCTTTTTCTCCTCTGAACAATTCCCAGTGTATCCTGATGACAGTTCCTAGTTTTGTTCTTAGCAATGGAACTTATTATTTGGAGGCACTGGTCCTCTGTCTCCACCAAAACTGCCCACTAGGCCCTGCTATGTGGTGGTGATTTTTTCCCCCTACAAATGTACAGGAAAAAAGAGATGCAAAGGGAAGAGAACAAGGTAAGTGGATAATACTTCAGTGTGTTAAAAAATAATAAAACTAATTATAGAGATTATGCCTACTAAAATTGCTTTTTTTTTTTTTAAAGATTTTATTTATTTATTTGACAGAGACACAGCGAGAGAAGGAATACAAGCAGGGGGAGTGGGAGAGGGAGAAGCAGGCTTCCCGCAGAGCAGGGAGCCCGATGCGGGGCTTGATCCCAGGACCCTTGGATTATGACCTGAGCTGAAGGCAGACGCTTAATGACTGAGCCATCCTGGCACCCCTAAAATTGCTTTTTAATACTAATCCCTTATCATGATTATGAAGTAATTTAGTAAACCTCTCCAAAGCAAGGTGTTATACTGAGTACTTTGTAAGCAGAAGCTTCCCCTCTTCCCTTCCCGACACAGAATTCTAGCATGGTTCTCAAGAGGTTAATTAAGAGATTTAAACAGAAAAGGTGGCAGAGGAGTAGGAGACCTGGATTTCGTCTGGTCTCAGGAATTCAGCTGGATAGGGATCAAACCATTCTGACCACCTACAAACTCAACAGAAGATCGAAGAAAAGAATAGCAACAACTCTCTGAACAGAAAAGCGACCACTTTCTGGAAGGTAGGACATGTGGAGAAGTGAATCCAAAGCAAAATTTGGGAGGATAGACGGCTGGGAGGGGGCCTCCATCAGCTGCTACCGGCAAGTGATAGAGCCGTGGAGCACAAAATTGGAACTTTTAGAAGTCGGCTCCGCTGAGGAACCTCCATTCGGTGGCTGAGCAGGGGGTGGAAGCCTCGCGGAACAGTGTGGTCTCAGGACCGTCGGGGTCACAGAAAGACTGGGGTGCCTGAGTGTGGCAGAGCTCCCAGGTATTGGAGTGAGGAAGCCAGCTGCAGAGACAGAGCCGAGGCGCGGTCTCTCAGCTCGGGGTTGCCATAAACCGTGATCCACAGCACAATTGGGCCACTGCTCCTCCAGCAGGGACCCAACAAGCAGCAGATCTGGGGAGACTCCCCTTCCTCCCCTGGGAGGAGTGGTGCAAGAGCACACCACAGAGATCTGCTGGGTCTGGAGACTCCACCTGGGGTCGGGTGCCAGAGATAGAAACGCTCTGTCACAGGCAAGGTGAGTGCGGTGTGCGGCCGGGGATGGGGAGACGGGAGTGATTGACTGCTTTTCTCTGGGGGCTCACTGAGGAGCGGGGCCCCGAGTTCTCGGCTCCTCCGGGGCAGAGATTGGGAGGCCGCCACTTTCACTCTCCGCCTCCAAAGCTGCACGGAAAGCTCGCAGGGAACAAAAGCTCCCAAGAGCAAACCTGAGCAGATTACTTAGCCCAGACCCAGCAAGGGTGGGGCAATTCTGCCTCCAGCAAAGACATTTGGGAACCACGGCAACAGGCCCCTCCCCCAGAAGATCAGCAAGAACAGCCAGCCAAGACCAAGTTTACAGATCAATGAGAATGGCAGAACTCCAGCGCTAGGGGAATACAGCACATAGAATTCATGGCTTTTTTGCCATGATTCTTTAGTCTTACAAAGTTAATTTTTTTTAACTGTCTTTTATTTTTTTTTCATTTTCTTTTTCCCTTTTTCAACCAACATCTTATCAATCCCTTTTTTAAAAAATTTTTTTATTTTTCATTTTTAGAGTCATATTCTATCCCTTCGTAGTAGTTACCCTTATTTTTGGAATATATATATATATATAATTTGTTCTCTCTTTAAAATTTTGAGATACAGTTTCTTCTAACAGATCAAAATATACCCTAAATCTCTAGTGTATGGCCTTGTTCTAGTCTCCTGCCTGATCACATTCTCTCCCTTTCCTTTCTTTTTTTTTCTTAAGTCCTCTTCTTTTTTCAAACAACTTCTTACCAATTCCTTTTATAAAAATTTTTATACTTTTCATCTTTACAGTCATATTCCATCCCTTCAACGTATCAACCCTTACTTTTGTACATATGTAAGTTTTTCTTTCTTTAAAAATTTGGGAGGCACTTCCTTCTAACAGACCAAAATACACCCAAAATCTAGTGTGTGGCACTAATCTATGCACCAGCCTGATCATATTTGATCATATTCTGGCTTTTTTGGTTTGTTTTTGTCTGCTTTTACCTTTTTCTTTCTCTTTTTTCTTTCTTTCCCTTTCTTTTCCCCTGGCTTCAGGTCTTTTCTGATTTGTTTAGAGTATATTTTCTGGGGACGTTGTTACCCTGTTAGCATTTTGTTCTCTCATTCATCTGTTCTCTGGACAAAATGACAAGATGGAAAAAATCACCTCAACAAAAAGAACAAGAGGTAGTACTGACAGCCAGGGACCTACTCAATCCGGACATTAGTACGATGTCGGAACTAGAGTTCAGGATCATGACTTTAAAGATACTAGCTGGGCTTGAAAAAAGCATGGAAGTTATTAGAGAAACCCTTTCTGGATAAATAAAGGAACTAAAATCTAACCAAGTCGAAATCAAAAAGGCTATTAATGAGGTGCAATCAAAAATGGGGGCAGAAGAGAGAATCAGCGATATAGAAGACCAAATGATGGAAAATCAAGAAGCTGAGAAAAAGAGAGATAAACAACTACTGGGTCACGAGGGCAGAATTCGAGAGATAAGAGATATGGTAAGACAAAACAACATTAGAATGATTGGGATTCCAGAAGAAGAAGAAAGAGAGAGAGGGGCAGAAGGTATATTGGAGCAAATTATAGCAGAGAACTTCCCTAATTTGGGAAAGGAAACAGGCATCAAAAAACAGGAGGCACAGAGAACCCCTCTCAAAATCAATAAAAATAGGTCAACACCCCGACGTCGAATAGTAAAACTTACGAGTCTCAGAGACAAAGAGAACATCCTTAAAGTGGCTTGGGACAAAAGATCTGTAAGTACAATGGCAGAAACATTAGACTGGCAACAGACCTATCCACAGAAACCTGGCAGGCCAGAAAGGACTGGCATGATATATTCAGAGCACTAAATGAGAAAAATAGGCAGCCAAGAATACTATATCCAGCTAGGCTGTCATTGAAAATTGAAGGAGAGATAAAAAACTTCCAGGACAAACAAAAACTAAAGGAATTTGCAAACACAAAACCAGCCCTACAAGAAATCTTGAAAGGGGTCCTCTAAGCAAAGAGAGAGCCTAAAAGCAACATAGACCAGAAAGGAACACAGACAATATACAGTAACAGTCACCTTACAGGCAATACAATGGCACTAAATTCCTATCTTTCAATAGTTACCCTGAATGTAAATGGGCTAAATGCCCCAATCAAAAGACACAGGCTATCAGATTGGATTAAAAAATAAGACCCATCGATATGCTGTCTGCAAGAGACTCATTTTAGACCCATAGACATCCCCAGATTGAAAGTGGGGGGGGTGGACAACCATTTACCATGCTAATGGACACCAAAAGAAAGCTGGGGTGGCAATCCTTATATCAGACAAATTAGATTTTAAACCAAAGACTGTAATAAGAGATGACGAAGGGCACTATATCCTACTTAAAGGGTCTATCCAACAAGAAGATCTAACAATTGTAAATGTCTATGCCCCTAACATGGGAGCAGCCAATTATATAAACCAATTAATAACAAAAGGAAAGAAACACATTGACAGCAATACAATAATAGTGGGGGACTTTAACACCCCCCTCACTGAAATGGACAGATCATCTAAGCAAAAGATCAACAAGGAAATAAAGGCTTTAAATGACACACTGGACCAAATGGACTTCACAGATCTATTCAGAATATTCCATCCCAAAGCAACGGAATACACATTCTTCTCTGGTGCCCATGGAACATTCTCCAGAATAGATCACATCCTAGGTCATAAATCAGGTCTCAACCAGTACCAAAAGATTGGGATCATTCCCTGCCTATTTTCAGAACACAATGCTTTGAAACCAGAACTCAATCACAAGAGGAAAGTTGGAAAGAACTCAAATACATGGAGGCTAAACAGCATCCTACTGAAGAATGAATGGGTCAACCAGGAAATTAAAGAAGAATTAAAAAAATGCATGGAAACCAATGAAAATGAAAACACAACTGTTCAAAATCTTTGGGAGGCAGCAAAGTCACTCCTAAGAGGAAAGTATATAGCAATACAAGCCTTTCTCGAGAAACAAGATAGGTCTCAAATACACACACTTACCCTACACCTAAAGGAGCTAGAGAAAAAACAGCAAATAAAGCCTAAACCCAGCAGGAGAAGACAAATCATAAAGATCAGAGTAGAAATCAATGAAATAGAAACCAAAAGAACAGTAGAACAGATCAATGAAACAAGGAGCTGGTTCTTTGAAAGAATTAAGAAGATTGATAAACCCCTGGCCAGACTTATCAAAAAGAGAAGAGAAATGACCCAAATCAACAAAATCATGAATGAAAGGGGAGAGATCACAACCAACACCAAAGAAATACAAACAATTATAAGAACATATTATGAGCAACTCTATGCCGGCAAATTAGATAACCTGGAAGAAACGGATGCATTCCTAGAGATGTATCAATTATCAAAACTGAACCAGGAAGAAATAGAAAACCTGAACAGACCTATAACCACCAAGGAAATTGAAGCAGTCATCAAAAATCTCCCAACAAACAAGAGCCCAGGGCCAGATGGCTTCCCAGGGGAATTTTACAAAACATTTCAAGAAGAATTAATACCTATTCTTCTGAAACTGTTCCAAAAAATAGAAATGGAAGGAAAACTTCCAAACTCGTTTTATGAGGCCACCATTACCTTGATCCCAAAACCAGACAAAGACCCCATCAAAAAGGAGAATTACAGACCAATATCCTTGATGAACATGGATGCAAAAGTTCTCACCAAAATGCTAGCCAATAGGATACAACAGTACATTAAAAGGATTATTCACCACAACCAAGTGGGATTTATTCCTGGGCTGCAAGGTTGGTTCAACACCCACAAATCAATCAATGTGATACATTAACAAAAGAAAGAATAAGAATCATATGATCCTCTCAATAGATGCAGAAAAAGTATTTGACAAAGTACAGCATCCTTTCTTGATCAAAACTCTTCAGAGTATAGGGATAGAGGATACCTACCTCAATATCATAAAAGCCATCTGTGAAAAACCTACAGCGAATACCATTCTCAATGGGGAAAAATTGAGAGCTTCCCCCTAAGGTCAGGAACACGGCAGGGATGTCCACCATCACCACTGCTATTCGACATAGAACTAGAAGTCCTAGCCACAGCAATCAGACAACAAAAAGAAATCAAAGGCATCCAAATCAGCAAAGAAGAAGTCAAACTCTCACTGTTTGCAGATGATATGATACTTTTGCAGAAAACCCAGAAGACTCCACCCCAAACCTGCTAGGACTCATACAGGAATTCAGTAAAGTGGCAGGATATAAAATCAATGCACAGAAATCAGTGACATTCCTATACACCAACAAGACAGAAGAAAGAGAAATTAAGGAGTCGATCCCATTTACAATTGCACCCAATACCATAAGATACCTAGGAATAAATCTAACCAAAGAGGCAAAGGATCTGTACTCAGAAAACTATAAAATACTCGTGAAAGAAATTGAAGAAGACACAAAGAAATGTAAAAACTTTCCATGCTCATGGATTGGAAGAACAAATATTGTGAAGATGTTAATGTTACCTAGAGCAATCAACACATTCAGTGCAATCCCCCATCAAAATATCATCCACTTTTTTTCAAAGAAATGGAACAAATAATCCTAAGATTTGTATGGAACCAGAAAAGACGTCGAATAGCCAGAGGAATGTTGAAAAAGAAAAGCAAAGCTGGCGGCATCACAATTCCGGACTTCCAGCTCTATTACAAAGCTGTCATCATCAAGACAGTATGGTATTGGCACAAAAACAGACACATAGATCAATGGAACAGAATAGAGAGCCCAGAAATGGACCCTCAACTCTGTGGTCAACTAATTTGACAAAGCAGGAAAGAATGTCCAATGGAAAAAAGACAGTGTCTTCAACAAATGGTGTTGGGAAAATTGGACAGCCACATGCAGAAGAATGAAACTGGACCATTTCCTTACACCAGACACAAAAATAGACTCAAATGGATGAAAGACCTCAATGTGAGACAGGAGTCCATCAAAAGCCTAGAGGAGAACACAGGCAGCAACCTCTTCGACCTCAGCTGCAGCAACTTCTTCCTAGAAACATTGCCAAAGGCAAGGGAAGCAAGGGCAAAAATGAACTATTGAGACTTCAAGATAAAAAGCTTTTGCACAGCAAAGTAAACAGTCAACAAAACCAAAAGACATTGACAGAATGGGAGAAGATATTTGCAAATGACGTATCAGATAAAGGGCTAGTATCCAAAATCTATAAAGAACTTATCAAACTCAACACCCAAAGAACAAATAATCCAATCAAGAAATGGGCAGAAGACAGACATTTTTCCAAAGAAGACATCCAAATGGGCAACAGATACATGAAAAAGTGCTCAACATCTCTCGGCATCAGGGAAATCCAAATCAAAACCTCAATGAGATACCACCTCACACCAGTCAGAATGGCTAAAATTAAGAAGTCAGGAAATGACGGATGTTGGCGGAGATGAGGAGAAAGGGAAACCCTCCTACACTGTTGGGGGAATGCAAGCTGGTGCAACCACTCTGGAAAACAGTATGGAGGTTCCTCAAAAAGTTGAGAAGTGAGCTACCATACAATCCAGCAATTGTACTACTGGGTATTTACCCCAAAGATACGAATGTAGGGATCTGAAGGGGTACGTGCACCCTGATGTTTATAGCAGCAATGTCCACAATAGCCAAACTGTGGAAAGAGCCAAGATGTCCATTGACAGATGAATGGATAAAGAAGATGTGGTATATATATTCAATGGAATATTATGCAGCCATCAAAAGGAATGAGATCTTGCCATTTGCAACGACGTGGATGGAACTGGAGGGTGCTATGCTGAGCGAAATAAGTCAATCAGAGACATATATCATATGACCTCACTGATATGAGGAAATCTTAATCTCAGGAAATAAACTGAGGGTTGCTGGAGTGGGGGGTGGGGTGGGAGGGATGGGGTGGCTGGGTGATAGACATTGGGGAGGGTATGTGCTGTGGTGAGCGCTGTGAATTGTGTAAGACTGTTGAATCACAGATCTGTACCTCTGAAACAAATAATGCAATATATTAAGAAAAAAAAAAGACAGCAGGAGGGGAAGAATGAAGGGGGGGAAATCGGAGGGGGAGACAAACCATGAGAGATGATGGACTCTGAAAAACAAACTGAGGGTTCTAGAGGGGAGTGGGGTGGGAGGATTGGTTAGCCTGGTGATGGGTATTAAAGAGGGCATGTTCTGCATGGAGCACTGGGTGTTATGCACAAACAATGAATCATGGAACACTACATCAAAAACTAATGATGTAATGTATGGTGATTAACATAACAATAAAAAATTAAAAAAAAAAGAAAAGGTGGTGGAGAAAGCAGATGATATATGGAATAGTCTGCTTTCTCCTTGTCCCCTAACTCATTATTTCCCCCTGGGATTTACTGTCAGTGAATGGATAGACAGAGAGATATTAACAGGAGTGGAGAGGAGATAGGGGTTAAAGATAGCACTGTGGAGGACTCAAAAGTAGTAGACATGCAGAAGGTCAGCTGCTCAGCCTTTTTAAGGGAGTCTCTAAACTAATGACAAAAGACAGACTGAGGCAGGGCACCTGGGTGGCTCAGTCAGTTAAGTGTTTGACTCTTGATTTTATTTCCAGTGATGATCTTGGGGTCCTGAGATTGAGCCCCATGTCAGGCTTTGGGCTCAGCAGGGAGTCTGCTTGGGATTCTCTCTCTCCCTCTCCTTCTGCCCCTATCCCCACTCTCTCTCAAATAAATAAGTAAATAAGTCTTAAAAAAAAAAAAAAAAAAACAGACTGGGGCAATATTAGGAGTCTTTCTCTTCATTCTCTTTCTCACTAGCTTGCTATAGTTTTAGATGAAATAGCATTAGTGGTCTGTCAGTTAAGATTTTCAACCCTGGGTGCCTGGGTGGCTCTGTCAGTTAAGCGTCTGCCTTTGGCTCAGGTCACGATCCAGGGGTCCTGGGATTGAACCCTGCGTGGGGCTCCCTGCTCAGTGGGGTATCTGCTTCTCTGTCTGCCCCTCCCCCTGCTCATGCCCTCGCTCCCTCTCTCTCTCAAAAAAAAAAAAAAAAACCTTAAAAAAAAGATTTTCAACCCAAAACATTATTCTAATAATTAGCAACTATGTTATAAATAGTATGTAGTATAATAATAAGGTAGTATTATTTTTTTATTTTAACAATGTAGTAGTATGTTAATAGATTTCCATGTTTTGTGAATGGTCGTAATTTTCCAATTTTTGTGTCTTTATAGATTATTTTTTAAATTTTAATTCCAGCATAGTTAACACACAGTTTTATATTCATTTCAGGTGTAGTGATTCAACAATTCCATACATTACTCAGTGCTCATCACAGTAATTGTACTCTTAATCCCCTTCACCTATTTCACCCATCCCCCCACTTACCTCCCCTCTGGTAACCATCTGTTTGTTCTCTATAGTTAAGGGTTTGTTTTTTGGTTTGTCTCTTTTTTTTTATTTGTTCATTTGTTTTGTTTCTTAAATTCCACATATGAGTGAAATCATATGGTACTTGTCTTCCTCTGACTGACTTATTTCACTTAGTATTATACTCACTAGATCCATCCATTTGTAGCTAATGGCAAGATTTCATTCTTTTTTATGGCTGACTAATTCTATTGTGTGTGTGTGTATACACACACACACACACACACACACATATATATGCTTTATCCATTCACCTATTGATGCATACTTGGTTGCTTTCATAATTTGGTTATTGTAAATAATGCTGCAGTAAACACAGGGGTGCATGTATTCCTTTGAATTAGTGTTTTTGTATTCTTTAGGTAAATACCCAGTAACACGATTAGTAGATTACAGGGATCCCAGAAGAAGAGAAAAAAAAGGCAGAAAATTTATTTGAAGAAATAATAGCTGAAAATTTCCTAAATTTGGGAACGGAAACAGAAATCTAGTTCCAGCAGGCACAGAAACTCCCCAATAAGATCAACCCAAGAAGCTCTACACCAAGACATACAGTATTTAAAATGGCAAAAGTAGTGATAAATAGAGAATTTTAAAACCACCAAGAGAAAAGAAAACAGTTACATACAAGGCAAACCCATAAGGCTATCATTGGATTTTTCAACAGAAACTTTGCTGGCCAGGAGGGTCTGGCATGATACAGATATTTTAGTGAGAATTTAGGCCTGGCTAACTTAGATTGCGTTATCAGGAGTTATTTTTAGGGCAAGGTCTAACTCTAACTTCTTAAATCCACCACATCTATCAAATCCTCGTCTGTGGTTCTCAGCTGAAATAAAGGCACTGTGATGACCTCTAACTCATGCTTGTCTACGGACTTCTTCCTTATTCTGCAACCGCTGTGAGGAACAGTAATCCTTTCCAAACCTTCCATGTGAAATGTGATCTACCATGTGAAATGACACTAGTAGGAATGGTTCTTAGTGTCCCATAATCTCGAATGTAACAATGTAACAATGTTAATTGTAACATGTTACATGTAACATGTAAATGTAAAATGTAACAATGCTGAGGTTGATAATTCTTTTATGACTTCAAAGATCCAAACTCCCTAAGTTTGCTTATCCTTCCTGGGAATTTGTTTTGCCCATTACATACGCTTAGTACTAGCTCTAGGTAAGGATAATATTGAATAATTTGGCTTACATTAATTCATCCTTGTAGCCAGCTCTTATAGGTAGTCAACTTAGGTTCTTGAACATGTTACAGCTTCTCTTGTCCTGAGACAATACCTTTCATCTGATTTCTGTGGTCTGATTATCCTCAATCTGCTACTCTCAAATATCTATCTTCTGTCTCTCTTTCAATCTTTATTTCCCCTCAATCCAGGCTGTTTTCTTACAACCCAGTTTCCTGTCTGATTTTCTCTAAAATCTAGGCTCTCTGTTTTCTTTTCTTTTTCTTTCTCTTACTCCTCACTCAGAAATATAGTATTTGTGCAGTCATTCCTACCCTAAAATATACTGTAATACTGCCAGATTTGACCTGCCTTGTCCATTGTTTGCTCACTGGTTTAGATCAATACAACATGCTTGGGGACTACAGAGTCTACTGAAAGGGTACACTACTATTAAGTAACTTGGTGTATTAATGTGGACATAGGCCAGAGATCCAAATTTTAGACATTTCACACTTTGCTATGTATTTCATCAATTACAAATGTTACAAAAATATTTGCCAATTTTCTGAAATTTACAGCCTTAACAGTATTTAATATAATGTAGTATTCAGTATTTTTAAAGTCACTAGAGGTTTATAAGGTGGAAAAATAAATTGTTCGAGTTGTCATGGCTCAGAGATATTCTTATTAACAATCAGTTCCCAGATCTTTCTGTTTTATTATGGCAACAGATTAAAGTTTGCTGTATGACGACATTGTCCATTCATATAGCATACTTTATCAGTCATCTAAGGGGGTGCCTGGATGGCACAGCTAAGCGGCTGACTCTTGATTTCAGCTCAGGTCTTGATCTCAGGGTCATGAGACTGAGCCCCGCATTGGGCTCCACGCTGGGCAGGGAGCCTGCTTAAGATTCTCTCTCTCCCTCTGCTCCTCCCCCACGCTCTCTCTCTTAAAAAAATAAATAAATAAATACAAGTTTTTAGACCAAAAATATCTGAGAGTCTTGTTACAGATGAGTAGTCCAAAGAACAGTCAAGTAGGAATTTCTTACAGAAACAGTAATCATAAGCAGATGAGGTAAAGACAAAAGGATTATTAGCAAGGTCAAAACTCAGGTTATTAGCTAGACACCAACTATACAATAGAAGTATAACACAAGCCATAAATGAGAGTCATATATGTAATTTTAAACTTTCTTGTACTCATATTTTTAAAGTTAAAAAAAGCAGATGAAATTAATAATATATTTTATTTAACCCTAAAATACCCTAAATTTTAATATTGCATTATAAAGTCAGTCTTTTTCTGTTTGTGTGATAAGAATTCAAAATCTGTATTTTATACATCAAGAACATCTCAAATTGGACTAGTAGCATTTCAAATGATTAACAGCCAGCAGGGTTAGTGGCCACCAATACTGGACAATGGCAAGTCGAGATTTTTATGTTATAATCATACTTTAAGAAAAAATGTTTTACAGAAAAAATAATGTGAGAGACAATCGCAAATTATTTTCTCTTACCTACACAAATCTTCTTTTATGTGAAGAGAAATCAATTCCTTAGGAATATGAAAAGAAAGTATGCTCTCTGACATCTGCTCCCGGATTCGCATCCACTTATTGTCAGATGTGGGAAATCTATATAATTTACACACCGGGTTCTTTAGCACTGGGAAGGAAGAAAAACACAAAAGGTTAATAGTTAAATTATAAATATATGCCCATTAGAGAAAGATCAGTTAATAAGATCATTAATCAGTGTACCACTGTAATTACTGGTTTAATCATATTTGTATCATACATTAGTGAATTTTATCATAATTCACTAATGTATTTGAATTTCTAAGAATTTTGTTCTTTTTTTTTACTAGCTTCTGGGACATGTAGTCTTTATTAAATTAAAAAATGATACATCAAGGGGCACCTGGGTGGCTCAGTTGTTAAGCGTCTGCCTTCGGCTCAGGTCATGATCCCAGGGTCTTGTGATCGAGCCCCGCATCGGGCTCCCTGCTCGGTGGGAGGCCTGCTTCTCCCTCTCCCACTCCCCCTGCTTGCATTCCCTCTCTCACTGTGTCTCTCTCTGTCAAATAAATAAAATCTTTTAAATAAATAAATAAATAAGAAATGATCATCAAGTTCCAATATATAAATGTGGCTATTGTGTGTCTCTAGTTTACCACCTATTAATTTTTTCCTCTTCTAAAGATTTTTTTTAAAAGATTTTATTTATTTATTTATTTATTTGACACAGAGAGAGAGAGCACAAGTAGGGGGAGCGGCAGGCAGAGGGTGAAGCAGACTCCCCGCTGAGCACGGAGCCTGATGCGGGGCTTGATCCCAAGACCCTGGGATCAAGACCTGAGCCGAAGGCAGACGCTTAACCAACTGAGCCACCCAGGCACCCCTCTTCTAAAGATTTTGTTAAAGCATATGTATTTATAAGTATATATGAAATATATGTATTTATATATAATACACACAAAAATTATATTACTTAATTTCTTCTGATAATTGTTAGTCAACTTTGCTCACTTATACAGTAGGTGAGAACTGACATGTTATTTCAGAGGTTTCAAACAGCCCACTACTAAAAATGTTTTATTTCTTAAATGCTAGAAAGGTCCATTCCTTGACTTAAGAGCTATTACAATTCAAATATTATGCATACGTTAATGCCAGTGGGTCAGTAACATACTTTCCTAATACCACATATTACCAGAAGCAAGACAATGAGGTTGCGAACAAACTGTATTTGTGGGTGGGAAGTGTTTAGGGAAGAAGTAACAAGATCATGCCATCAAGGATTTTAAAAGATTACGGGAAAAAGTGGAGAGCCAGATACTAAGATAATATTTGATACATTTTCATGAGGCCTTCTACCACATTCCCCAGCCATTTATTTCGGTCAGAAATTTATTTCCACTGCTGGTGAGCAATGATTGCCTTCGTTACACTCAGATACCAAGGCTTAGTGGGCAATAAAATATCAGTCAATTGCCAGTCAAGTACCTATAATTATTTGACTCCAGTTTACCAATAAAGCTGATTTAAAACAAAATTTGATACTAAAATGGAGCATGGGTTATATGAGCCAGGTCTCCTCAATGTATAGGGTAAAATTCCTTTCAAAAGTTTAATGTTCTTTAAGACCATATCTCATTCACTACTTGGGTAAATATACAATAGCTTTCTGAACATTAAAATGAGGATCTATTCAGCCATTCCTCTGCAATCATCCATTCTCAGAAGTATAGTCTAGACATTATCATTATCAGAATCGATGCTACATCAGAAACCTTGATTTCAAACCTCCCATTCTTTAACAACCAGACTCAAAGTTTCCAGTATACCTACTTATCCACTACTAAGAATTAGCCAGTGTTTACTTTTCAAAAGCACCAATAGAAGCCAGAAGACAGATATTTCCAGTATGTTGAGACAAAATATTTAAAATCTAGAGTTGTATGTCCAAAGAGATCATATTTTTAACATAAATATTATCTCTAAGTTTTATCAATTATATTATATCACAGATCCACAGATAAAATTAATTGTATTTATTTTCTTTCTTTTTTTGAGATGTGATTGACATATTACATTAGTTTCAGGTGTACAATGTAATGATTCAGTATTTGTATGCTGTCGCAAAATGATCACCACAGTAAGTCTAGTTAAGGTCTGTCACCATCATAGTTACAAATTTTTTTTCTTGTGATGAGAACTTTTAAGGTGTACTCTCGTAGTAACTTTCAAATACAGTATTATTAACAATAGTCATCAATTTGTATATTATATTCCCAAGACTTACTTATTTTATAATTGGAAATACGTACCTTTTGACGTCCTTCACCAATTTCAACCATTTCCACCCCCTACCTCTGGCAACCCCCAATCTGTTCTTTGTATCTAAGAGCTTGTTTTTTTGTTTTATTTATTTATTTATTTATTTATTTATTAGATTCCACATATAAGAGAGATCATATGATATTTATCTTTCTGTGTCTGACTGATCTCACAGCATAATTCCTTTAAGGTTCATTCATATTGTCACATATGTAAGATTTCATTCTTTTTTATGGCTGAGTAATATTCCATTATATGTATCACACATTTCTTTATCCATTCACCCATCAGTGGACACTTAGGTTATTTCCATGTTTTGGCTACATTGTAAATAATGCTGCTATGAACCTGGGGGTACCAGATACCTTTTCAAGCTAGTGTTTTCATTTCCTTTGGATATATTCCCAGAAATGGAACTGCTGGATCATACAGAAATTCTATTTTTAATTTTTTGAGGAGCCTCCATACTGTTTTTCATAGTGCCTACACCAATTTACATTCCTACTAATAGTGCACAAGAGTTCCTTTTTCTCTACACATCCTTTCTAACGCTTGTTATTTCTTGTCTTTTTGATAATAGCCATTATAATAGGTGTGAGGTGACCATTCACTGTGGTTCTGATTAGCATTTCCCTGATGATTAGTTATATTGAGCATCTTTTCATGTACCTGTTGGCCACCTGTATGTCTTCTTTGGAAAAATGTTTATTCAGATCCTCTGCCCTTTTTTTAAACTGATTGGTTTTTTTTTTTTTTTTTGCTATTGAGTTTTATGATTTCTTTATATATTTTGGATATTAGGCCTCATCAGATATATTTTCTTTCATCTGAAATATAAGCCAGACAATAAAAGAAACTATGATATCTTATTCATTTTTAAAGTGACAATGTTTCAAAGATGTAAGAATTTTACTACAACTTCTACTGTTCCATCTCTAGAATCTGAGAAGAAAAAAAAGTATCTATTGAAGTCAACATAGTGTCAGTCAGGTTAAACTATTTATGGGATCTCATGAATTCTAATATAGCTAACATGATCAGGAATATAAACACATTCTTTTATAGTAAGACAGAAAGTCTCTGAAATGTCCAAATTTTTTCTTAGTAACCTAAGTAAATATTCAATTACTTGGCTTATGGATCCTCAGTATATGTGCTGCTTTTAAACCTCTGAGGTTTTTTTCTTCAAGATTATATGGAATTTTTGTAAGAATCCTTCATTTTTCTTGCCTTTTATAAAGTAATAATTTTTTAGAAAATTTGTATTTTGAATCAAGTTACAAAATACAAAATTTTTCATTTTCTCAGTTATCCCAAAGCTAGTCTTTCCATTTTTGATTATATTGTTTTTATTTTAATGCTTTTCAGTGTATATAAATATAAATCTTCGCTGAAATAGCTTAAGCAGAAATCAAGGGCAGTTGGATTAATGAGCTCCAGAACTCTCCTCTGACCACCTGGTACATATCATACAAGGACTCTGTGGGAATGCTCCTGTTTTTAAGGAAAACACTTGGGACAAATTAAAAAAAAAAAAAAAATCAGGCAAACTTGATCATCCAAAAGAAAATCCCAATTATGTCTCCCATCTAACTTTTATGTTACAGGTTGTGATCTTCTGAAACTCAGGTCTCCAAACATTAGTACTAAATCAGGATTTCAATGTAGCTATAGTGGGATCCACCTTACAACCCCATTTAATCCAGCAGCATTCCTTATTAAACACCTACTACGCATAAAGCAAGAACACCTACTGGGTATCTTAAAATACCATATAATAGAATATGACTTAAAAAATGGAACAAAAATATGGCTCAACTTTTTACTACCATGCAAATTTATTGCACTGGTTACAAAAAAAGACGAGATAATATGTTCTTAACTCAAAATTCTTACTGTGTTTAAAATGGGGAGATTTTATCGTCTTCACATAAAAGTAAGGCATGGTATTCATGCACCAAATACTGAACAATGAATGGATCATAAATGATAAATACTTGTTTCAATTTTTTTTAAGTTTCTTCCCTATAGAAGAGATACAATTCTAACAATTTTGCACACTCATTCCAGCTATGGGAATGAGTCCATCACTTTCAGCTCTGGCTTTTCATTGATGCCAATTTTCTTTTTTTATAGAAGATGTATTTCTGACCATACAATAGGCCTGTCTACTCAGAATACGATCTAATATCTATTATAAATTCTTTAGAGACCCCTGTGTGTATGCTCCTCATTTTTTTCACTGTTTTTGCCAAAACAATTGCTAAAAACATCATATGACAGATTCTGCCAAGAGAAAAGTAGTGGAGATGTTCTGGACCACATCATGGTCTTGGGATGACTTAATAAGAGTAAAGTTCTAAGCTGGTCTAAATATTGATATATTCCCCTTGAGGTCCACTCCCTATGGTGAGCACAGGAATAGAAAATAAATGGCAGATTTTCCCCCCAGATTGCAGCACAACTCAAATTTCTATATTGTTTCTCTCAGACACTGTAGCAGAGCTTCTTTACCAAGGTAACATGCTCAGCAATTGTGAAAGCTAAGCTGTTTAATTGTGAATTATCAAAATAAAGATGCCAAAGAAATGTTCAACAATGCCAACGCATAGACAATACATAAAGGAAAACAACAAAGCATCGCTGTTAAAAGCAAACTAGGGCAGAAAAGATAAACCAGAGAGATACCACAAGAATGATTTTTTTTTTCCTGTGCCTGTTTTAGGAATGTCAGTAGACAAACAAGAAATTTACAAATTTAGATTCAGAGACAAAAGGGTCATCAAAAAGCCAAATGCTTATTTCCTCCAGTTGTCTTTAATGTATCTCTCGAGAGGAAGCTCATCTGTGATTATCTTCGTGAACTTTCTCGCATTCAGGAGGTGGTAGACATCACATATTTAAATGGAGTCTGACTTTATTGGCTTCAAGCCTTACAAAAATTATTAGTTTAATGTCCTGCAGATTCTTGTAGAGAATTCATTCTGTAGCTTTTAACTATGCAGTTGTTTAATAGTTTAATTATTCAGCTGAGTGTACATGCATTGCCTGTTTTCCAAATGCTACATTATACTTACTAAAGATAAGTCTGTGTAATCCAATTAGATACTGACATTCCCTCATTTGTACTTGGAAGTATCTTAGATTTATATACATCTGAAATGTAGGTTGGCTCTTTTTAAGATTGGATAAGAACTGAAAAACCTAAATAGAAATCACTAAAACGCTATCCTAAGCATGGTTATGGAAAAGAGGTGGCCAGAAGACATGAGAGGAACTTGGAAAACACAGCAAGGAGAGATCTCTTTTAAGAACAATAAAGATGAAGGGCGCCTGGGTGGCTCAGTTGGTTAAGCGACTGCCTTCGGCTCAGGTCATGATCCTGGAGTCCTGGGATCGAGTCCCGCATCGGGCTCCCTGCTCGGCAGGGAGTCTGCTTCTCCCTCTGACCCTCCCCCCTTTCATGCTCGCTCTCATTCTCTCTCTCAAATAAATAAATAAAATCTTAAAAAAAAAAAAAAGATCAAATCAATTGTTTAAAAAATGAACTCCTAAAAATGGTTTAGTTACTTTTCTCTAGGTTTGTTATAAAATCTAAATTATATTATTGTGTGTGTTGTTTTTTAAAGAAGAAAAAGAATGGAATAGAAAATAGGATATGGGCTGTGTTGGACAAAGTGCTGTTTCTGTAGTCTAGCCAAAGCCATAAGTTCTTGGCCCTCCATCTTCAATTTTTTTTTTTTTTTAAAGATTTTATTTATTTATTTGAGAGGGAGAGAATGAGACAGAGCGAGTACATGAGAGGGGGGAGGGTCAGAGGGAGAAGCAGGCTCCCTGCCAAGCAGGGAGCCCGATGTGGGACTCGATCCCGGGACTCCAGGATCACGACCTGAGCCGAAGGCAGTCGCTTAACCAACTGAGCCACCCAGGCGCCCCCTCCATCTTCAATTTAAGGCCAAAAATAAGAAAAACTATTTCAGATGTCAGAATAGGACATAAAGATAATATTTTGTGGGCACTGAGTCTCGAGTTGATGATAATTGGCGAGTTTAGTGTGTAGAATTTGGATTTTAGATGGTCAGAAAGTGATTTGCATCACTCTTTCCAGTTTGAATAATTTGCTCTGTTCATTCTAATTCAGTAATTAAAGGATACCAGTAGTAAAGGTAGAAGGTGGCTCATATTTCATGCTGAGCAACCTGAAATGACCTATAATTCTCTGAACTCAAGTTGTTTCTCACCAATTTCCTTCTGTTCAAGGAATTCTCTGCGTCTCAAAGGAACATTCCTCTTTCCTGGCTATCAGTAAACTCAGCTGTGCTAGCACCTCTTCCAGGAAGACTTCCTTGGCTTCCACCCCGTCCCTTCCTATAGGTTTGTCTCCTTTGTCCTTCCCATCCCCATCTCTGTCATGGTTCTTAACCAGTTATGCTACAACTGACTCCTTATTATTCCATGTCACCCACTGGAGTGTAAACTTTGTGAAGGCCAGGATGGTGCTGTTTTTCTTGTCCTCATTTTATCTCCCACACCTAGCACAGTGCCCAGTAAATACAAACACTCCACAGAAATAAGCTTAGCCCTTGCAACTCAGATGTTTCCCACCATTACTTTCCCCAAAAGAACAGTTAGATCACCAACAACTGTGTGAGCTGAGAGAGAAACATGCAAGAGTAAAGAACATGATTGAAAACCTCACTTGAAGGAAGCACAGGCATCGGAATGGAGGATGAAAAAAACCTGATTAAGAGGAAGGTCCTATTTGTCCACAAAATGTTAGCTTTTTGGCCATATCATCTTCTTGCCTTTATTTTCCTTCTAGTTTTACCCGAGATGGGCAGTGAAGGAGGTAATGGACTTGCTACAGGGAGACAGCTGAAGCATTTAAAGGTGTCTAAGAGATGATTCTTTTGATTATTAGATAATGAAATTCACTCTTCCACGGAAGCTATTTAACATTCTAAATATATTAGTACACAGTAATGAAAATATATGGAAATTCCAAAAGAGCAAAGTTAACGGACTCTATCATATTTGTTAAAACAGCAAAGAGCAAAGAAATCTGGTGAGTAAATGTAAAGGATCAAGGGCCAGTATGAAAGGTCAAAATGGCTCCTAATTTTATATATCAGAGACTTATAAATACAAGGGCAAAATCTATTTAAATTAGTGTGGGGAAAATACAACAGAGATATCTTTGGTTATATAAAATGACATCATCTAAAAATCAACAAGGCAGTAGATTTCATAGCTCATGAATGAAAAGAAAGGGGGAAACAGGGAATTTGCTTTTCTGCTGGAATTCATCAGGACCTAAAATGAGTAAAGAGGGACATATTTTTAACAATCTCTTAATGTATTCTGAGCCATGAGTGGCTTTGGATGGGGGTATTAGTGAGGAGAATGTTACCCCAATATTTAGGTATTGTGAAAGGCAGCTAAAATCTATGGTGTCATATGAGGCAGGAAACATTTTTTTTAAATGATTTCCATACCCAGCGTGGGGCTTGAACTTACAACCTCAAGACTGCTGTACTGACTGGAGGCAGCAAACGTTTAAAAATGAGAATTTGACAGTAATTTATCTGAAGTATAAATTGAAATGATGATACACTTGCTATCAGCCATTTGACAGCATTTATTGAGTTCCTATTGTGTTCCTGGCCCTGGAGATACAGAAATAAATAAGCAATGTTCCTTCCTCTTAAATAGCATATAATCTAGCATCTTCTGCAAAGTAGTAGATGGCTTAACTCTAATTTGAGAAAAAGAATCAAAGATATAGTGGCCTATTTTGAGAAAAAGTGTGATTCATCTGTGAAGCAAGAAATGCAAAACATCAATAAATTCTCCAAACAGGAAGGGGACTGCATGTATCTAGGACCGACAGCAGGGAAGTCCCCTCACTTTTATTTAGATTCCAACTTACACGGTCACAGAAATCTCAGCTGTCAGATATACCCTCTGTGAATATGGAGGACGGCATGCACGGTAATATACAGCATGAACGTGCTCTTCAAAGAATATAAAGGATAATTTCACGACTCAAGCAGTACGGAATTCAGCCAAGGAAGATGCTGTATCAGATCTAATGCTTGCTGACAGGGGAAAACTCACTCAAAATGTGAAGAAAGGAGGAAACGTTGTGACAGGGCCCATTAGCTCCCCAGATTTGGCATAGTGCCAGAAGGGTCCATGGGCTGAAGTACTCTGTAGCGTTATACTTTTACAAGGAATCCTGGGAGAACTGGGACTTTAGAGAGAATTATCTTCTTCACAGAATTTTGAAAAGGTATCTTTCTGGTCAGGCTTATTAAATAGAAATAACTTCTGAGAATGACATCTGCAACAATGACAAAAAATTAATATGTGACTCCATGTGAAAGGGATTAAAATGAATACTTTTATGAAATATTTCTAAAAAGCAGAAAAACAGGATAAGCTAAATTATGCTCTATCGACTTCAAACATGTGAGAGCCAGAAAAGGAAGTCAAAGGCTGTGCAGGTTTCTGTGGTCATTTTAAAAGAATTGATGTCCAAGGAGGCTGACCCATGTATTAGGGTCACGCTGCTGGTTGGCAAATCTAGGCTTTGACACCAGTTCTTCTGACAGCCCGTCCGGTGCTCTTACATTAATACCACAAGAACCCGTTTGTTATTGTTCTGGGGCAGCTAAGTTCCTCAGCTGATGTGACTTAGCAGGGCATGTGAGAGGAGAGGCCTGACTGTACTTCTCTGCTCCCCACCCCACCACCACCAAGTAATTTTAAGCGTTCTTACTACCATTTTGCTCAAATGAATAAGCAAATAATGAGAGAAGTAAATCTACTGTTTTAACAACTTTATGCTATGACTTAACATAGTTAGAGAGTCAAACTAAATAAGAACTTCACATTTCTAATATTTACTGTGTCCTCTAGTGTGTCTAGTTTCAGAGAATGTAAATGCACCAGCTGAAAGGAATGTGTCTCCCCATATAGCTAAGGCACTTACATATCTTTTTAAGGAATTGCAAATTCTGCCCCCCCAACTCGTCCTTTCTCTCCTTCTGCCCTCTACTCCCCAGACTCCCAACATATACGTTCAACTTGCAAGGCAAGCAGGGCATAAAAAAGGTGAGAACTTAGGGGAAAGAGCTCTTTTTCTTGTTAGTCTTATAATAGATAAGTGAATTTCCTGAATAATAAATCAAGCCTCTAGAGATATAAATAGAATAGTGAAGAGCTGCTATGAGATATGGTATTCTCTTCCACTCACTCAATAAGTACTTCATAACTCACTTGAGGCTGGGAAGTTCCATGTAACACATTAATACAAAGACTTGAAAAGAATGTCAGTAGCTCCCTTTGCCTACAGATTAAAAAAAGAAACACAAAAAACCACATGGGACTATAACAGATTAATTCCAAAGTTGCTGAGTTTAGATAGAAAAGTAAATAGAACAAAAGACAAAGGTATGCACAGGCCAAACTCATATATACTAAATCCTGCACAATGCACTTTTGTAATTTTTTTAACTTTTTTTTTTTTAATTTTCATTTATTTATTTGACAGAGAGCGACACAGTGAGAGAGGGAACACAAGCAGGAGAGGGAGAGGGAGAGGGAGAAGCAGGTTCCCCGCTGAGCAGGGAGCCCGATATGGGGCTCGATCCCAGGACCCTCGGATCATGACCTGAGCTGAAGGCAGACGCTTAACGACTGAGCCACCCAGGCGCCCCTCTGCACTTTTGTATTTTGAGCAGAAACATTTCACAGAGAGTACTTAGTTGTATTTTAAACACATTTTTTAAAAATCCAGCTTTTGTGGGGCGCCTGGGTGGCTCAGTGGTTGGGCGTCTGCCTTTGGCTCGGGTCATGATCCTGGGGTCCTGGGATCGAGTCCCACATCGGGCTCCCTACTCGGTGGGAAGCCCGCTTCTCCCTCTCCCGTTCCCCCTGCTTGTGTTTGTGTTCTCGCTATCTCGCTCTGTCAAATAAATAAATAAAATCTTAAAAAAAAATAAAATAAAATCTAGCTTTTGTAACATTTGACTCACATTTACTCTAATCTTTCCCTAATGTAAGAGGCTCAAAGAAAGTATCTGTGGCAAATATCCTAGGCTCTGAGCGCTCCTCCGGGTGGCATGGACTAAAGACATTGAGAAATATCGTCAGAACTAAGTGGGGTATCACCACTCAAACTGTCATCTCCATAAAAGGAGAAAGGCTGTAAGCAATCACTCCACTAAGTATATTTAAATTGCAGAATGCAGCTGCCTCCATCAGTCCCATGTCAGCTGTCTTTGTCATATTAGTATTTATGCATCGGGAATGGTATCCTAGTAATCTGGAAGAGTTAGTACACTCCTAAGACTCATGCCTTACGGATTTTATGGCACAGATATGAGGAGGTGCAGATTTATTTTTCACAATGCTCCTTCCGTCTTTTCTTCCTTAGGTAATATATTTTCTTACTTAGAAAGCCGTTTTTCTCTTTCTCTTTGAAATTTACATTAATCAGTTTTTTAAAATGGCATTTCTTTGTGCATAAAAAGTTACAAGGTTTGCATGAGTGAATTATTAAAAAGTTATAATTATAGTGTAGATGACTGTGGTGATAACCTGATTCATTCAAACTCTATTTAACATGAATTTAATATGTCCCACACTCAATTTTATTTCTCAAAATTGACATTTAGTAAATTAAATAGATTATCTGGATACCTTAAAATAAAGGATTAAAGTTTTGGTCAATTTTCAGGTGGAAAACTAAATGTGAGGAGGACCATTTGAGGATGTATTAGCTATTTTAACCAGCCTGAAAACTTATTGAGTACTTTTAGAATACATGGCTGTCTGGGTAGACTCATCACTATTCATTGCACATCCCTTTCAATATTGCATCCTAAATGAAATGAAAAAAATGTCATTTGCTCATAGGCTAAGTAGAGACTCCTCTTTGGTATAATCCCTCATTCTATGTAAGTATAATTTGTGCTTTTTTGTTGTTACTACATTTTATTTGGGTTCTCTGTCTGTATAATCATAGTCAAAGGGTTGCCTTTCCTTTCTCCATTCCTTATTACTAGAGGTTTCTGGCAATGAAAAACTGCTAATATTTTATATATATATAAACATATACATATATTAAAGATCTTATTTATTTATTTGACAGAGAGAGAGAGATAGCAAGAGCAGGAACACAAGCAGGGGGAGTGGGAGAAGGAGAAGCAGGCTTCCTGCCGAGCAGGGAGCCTGATATGGGACTCAATCCCAGGATCCTGGGATCATGACCTGAGCCAAAGGCAGATGCTCAACGACTGAGCCACCCAGGCATCCCGCAGTTATATATTAGTAAGCCTTTGAAATTCAGTATCATTCACTAAGCTGATTATTATGCTATCTATGCCATTGTTTAAACATATGACATGGCAGGGCTAGAAAAATACTAAGGCTTGTTCTGCTGTTACACCTACTTTAATTAATGGCTTTTTAGTAATAGCATGGCCTAGTAATTAAGAGAAAAAGGCCCTGGGATCACAACTGGATTTAAATTCTGGACCTGACACTTGCCAGGTAGGTGACCTTGACCAATTTCCTCATCTGTAAAATGAGATAATGACAGTGCCTTTTTCCACAGCACAGGTCAGAAGGCAAACCAAGACATATGAGGCATTTAGCCTACTGCTTGTCACTGTACTAGTCATTGTTTACTCTTAGTATCAATGGTAACATAATTTACATTATCATTAAAAAAGTAGATCCATAATTTACATACACATATTACATTTTTTAATTGTACTATAGGTTTCAATTTTATTCACAAAGTTATTTAATAGATGGTTTAGTGCCTTGTTGAAATTCAAATATATTACTGTAAGCAACATATTCTATATACATACACACCCAGGAACATACAAATGCATGTATGAATTTTTCCTACTGAATCCCTATATCTGTTTTAACAACTTTGTTTTGAATTCTATAATTAGAAAGTCAAATTAGGGGCACCTGGGTGGCTCAGGGTCCTGGGATGGAGCCTGGCAGGGAGTCTGCTTCTCCCTCTTCCTCTGCCCCTCCCCCCAGATCATGCTCTCTCTCTCTCTCTCTCTCAAATAAATAAATAAATGTCAAACTAAATAAGAGCTTCATATTTCTAAAGCTTACTGTCTTCTAATGTGTCTTGTTTTGGTTTCAAATAATACCAAATCCAAAGGTAAAAGGAATTTGTTTTGCCAAATAGCCAAAGTATTTTTATATCTTTCTTATGGGATTGTCATGTTGACTAAGGGACTGGCAAGGCTAGGTAGGGGACTAGGGTCACTCAGGGGGCGATGTAGCCAGGCTCACAGAAACCCCAGATGTGGAGAAACAGACATGATATTTACAAGAACAGCTTGTTTGCACTGATGATATTTACAAGAACAGCTTGTTTGTTCTCATGATAGTTACAGGTGCAACATGTTCATTCTAAATATAGAAATGATATTCTCAAATCAACCATGATATTGACATGATACTTACCAAGTTCACTCATCAGTTTCCTATAAAAGACCGACCGTGAAAGCTTTCAGTGGTAACCCATTCAGGACCTCTCTCACGCAAGAGAGCTATTTCCTTCCCTTTCTATTTTCACCTTCCCTTAAACTTCACCCTTTTGTGTCCCAGAGATTCTTCGGCTCCATGAGACAAGAACTTGTCAACAATGGGGCGCCTGGGTGGCTCAGTCGGTTAAGCGACTGCCTTCGGCTCAGGTCATGATCCTGGAGTCCAGGGATCAAGTCCTGCATCGGGCTCCCTGCTCGGCAGGGAGTCTGCTTCTCCCTCTGACCCTCCCCCCTCTCATGCTCGCTCTCTTTCTCTCAAATAAATAAAATCTTAAAAAAAAAAAAAGAAATTGTCAACAATGACTACCCATACTCCACTGGTATTTATTTTATTGTGTTCATCAATAATTCTGTGAGGATGCTGCCCAGGTTCAATATTGAGTTCACAGAAAATTAAAATGTTGGGTTTATATGAAACTAATGTAAGTTTCCAAAACGGAGATACATACCTGCTTTCAAAAAAGGTAAGTTATCTTTTCCATTCACACTTTCTGGGGCTGTACATTCACATACCAGTGCACACTAGGGAAGAATAAAAGGAAAAAAAAGTGAAAATAATGAAATTAAGAATTGAAATTCTTCCATTTTGTTTCCAAAACATGAGGCTATGCACATGGTTTAAAAAAGTTGAACGAGATTTTTGTAAAACTTTCAGCTTTATGAAGCTTGTTTAACTTTTGATTACTTACATATATATGATTGTATTGCATAATTAACATATGATTGTACTGCATAATTATAGATTGTCTTGGTTCTAGTTAAAAACTTAGGAAAGAAGGCAAAAAGTGGAAAAAAATTGTCTCCAACATGTTAGAAATCTTCTAGTACAGCAAATCACATTGACAAGCTGGATGGTTTTATATTTGTCACCTCAGTTTGGGATCAATAAACAAATTACTTTCTAGATTTTAAATAAAAGATAAAATATGTTGTACCATCAAATTACATAAGACAAAAGGACATTTTTGTCTGGCAAAACAATGCAAACATTTGCTCATAAAGTATGAGGACACTTCATAAACTGATCTGATTTATAAATTATTATTTATAAATAACTTGTAAATAAGCTGGTCCAGACGTCATGAATGTATAATCTATGATTAAGTTCATGAGCTTTTACAGAACCAACACTGTTCTGGACAGAAGAAACACGGAAGAGCACATTACCATGTTTCTAGTGAGTGAAGCAGGAATAGGCAACAATATCCCAGACCATGTAGCACTAAGTGATGGGCTCTCAACTTTCTTTGAAACCGTAATTAACAGAGGAAGCCACTCTTCTGGTCCCAGAAAGCTGACAAGAGACCTATTTTCACACAGGCACCAACATGACTGGCATTTATTTTTTCAAATGAGTTTCCTTCTATCACTAGCCACAAAAAAAGGGTGTGTGTGTGGTAGTTTGAGGAAAGAGGAGAGTGAATTTTTAAAGCAAATATATCAGACATAAACAAATACAAATAAAAACGGAACAAAGGAAAACCCAGAAACTATTTTGGTGAGGAGTTCTGAGGGAAGCAGCCAATCTTCTGTAGCATGCATGGCTTTACTCAGACTCCAAGGGCTCAGATTACCCTCCCCAGGAGAATGTATCAAGATTGTCTGGGCTATTTCCAAACTGTTCCCTCCACTCTTCCTCCTCCAGGCACTAGCCCCCTTGGAGAATTAGGCCACTGAGGTCACTGTTAATGATGGACATATGTCTGTCAAACATTTTGAGAAGAAAGACCGATAATTTAAAACATTGATTTAAATGTTACTTCTGTATTCGTATAGTCCACTACTTATTCCCCATCATAAACATTCATCACATTACTCAGGAAATTTCTTCATAGGGAAAAATGTGCTCATAATTTCTTTAGTGTTTCTATTGAGGTTCTACTTTACTGAAAGAATGAATAACCGTAAACAGCTCTTATAATCTGATGTTCTCTAAATCATTTTCCTGACCAAATCAAAACTCAAGAGGTGATCGTTTCTTTTACTCCACAGCTATTTGGAAAATGGACTTCCCAAATCACTAGAGCAAGGTGCAGTGATGCTTGGACATACTTAAAATTCTTTCTCTTATTCCCAATATTTCTTCTACACTTTTTAGTTCATCTATGGCTGTTAAAATAATCTTTCATAAACTTAATATCTTACCAGTGCTCTGCTCTAAAATGTGTAACCGTTATTTGCTGTCCAATCAAATCCAATATTCTGACTGGTGTTCAAATCCTTTCATGATTTGTCCCTGATATCCTTCCACATAATAATGTAATATAATAGTTATATAAGCTTTGAGCCATCCTCCTCTCTAAAACAGGATTATCACCTACAATATAATTTATAGAAATGGTTTAGATTAAACCTTTTTAGTAAGGAAGTCCATAATTCATAGGGATCAGGCTATTATCTTGAGAAACTGCTTCTCTACATGGAGGGAGCCTTGCCTCTTCATAATCAAAGTCAACTTTCTGTTTCCTAATAGAAGGCCTGTATTATTTTACCAAATGGATCAGAAATAGAATTTTCATACATTTGTATCTTCCATCTACACTGGAAGGCAGATATTCAGAATAATTTTAACCTAATAACATTCTTACTTTGCAACTTTATTGTATTTTAAAGCTTTACTATTCACAATGCTGTCAAGATTTAAATCCACAGAACATAAACAGAAAATATCCAATAAATATTTATTAAATTAATAAATATTTTTATATTTGGACTAATTATTTTCTTCAATTGTTTGCCAAGTGTACTGTCTTACTATTTAAATTGAGAGTTTTGAAGCCAAGAACCATAGTTCTTATTTCCTCAGCCTATTCTGTTTAATTTTTTTACAGTTGACCCTAGAATCATTTTTACACTGTGCTAGATGCTACATAGAATGCAAAGATTAAAATGATTTGGAATCATTAAGCACAGGCTTAAGGAGCCTCCAGCTATGTATACTGTTTATTGCTGTCATTATGATGGATATTTTCAGGGTTACGCCCTTATACTGTGTGTGCTCTTAGTGTAACCTTTGTATTTGTGATTCTGAGCAGGAATAACACCACATGCTTTTTGTTCCAATAGCACTGTAAACCTATTGATTTTGATGAGTGCTTTAAAAAGTGTCATCTGACGGTAAGTGTGACCAAGAAGAAGAAACATAAGATACATAAATTTCTTGGAGCTTAATGATGTTGAATATCAACTAACATACCAATTTGCCATGCATTGGGCTAGAAAATTAACCAAACTGTAAAGACAAGGATCATAAAGGACAAAGACCGATACTTCTTGGCTAAGCACTTTTACATTTGTTAGTTTATTCCTTAGATCATGGTTGTTAAAGTTTGGAGTCTGGCCACATTTCACTTTCTCTGATTCAACTCATCAACTCCTCTTCATCTCTGCCTTGAGTCTTTGCAATAAACAGGCTCCATTCTTCTGTCCTTCTTTTAGGCCATACTCAACATAACACCCCAGAACGGTCCCTCTTAAAACATGAACCAGATCAATTTGCACCTACACTCAAAAATCCTCCACTGTCTTTGCATCTAGCTCAGAGTCTAATGATCTCTAAGGGAGTATACAATCTGTCTTCCCTGCCTGTGGACCTTATCCTCAACTCTACCACTTTCCTCTCCAACCCCCCAGTTCCAGCCATTTTACAGGCACCCTGCCACCTCAGGACCTTTGCCCCTGCTGTTCACTCTACCTAGAATTCTTGTTCCTCTCATATACCCACATCTTGCTCCCCTATTTTCCTGCATGTTTCAGCTCAGATATCATATTACCAGTGAATCTATCCTTGATCACCCAGTATAAAAGGGCCACATCCCACACTCCCTAGTAGTCCTTGTACCCTTATTTTTTTCGATAGCATATAGTACCATCTGATCAACAATATATTACTTGTTTATTTTGTTATTGTTTACCTCCCTAGAAGGCAGCATCTGTGTCTATGTGGTTCATTGCTGAATACCCAGAACCTAGTAGAATGCCTAGAACATAGAAGGCGGTATTGTTTGACGAATGATGAATATTATATTCCTGCAAATATCTTATAAGTCAAATCAGTTATATTATTTTCAATTTTGTATTTGGGAAAAATAAAGGGACAAATAGTGTCTGCTTTAAGATGCTCCTTAGCTCCCCTAGGACTCTACCTTTTCCCTGACCATGGCCTAAGAATGTCTGATTAAAACACCACTTCAATATATGGGGGCAAAATGACCTGAGAAGGGTAGCAAGGCATCAAAATACTAGTTAGGTTAGGGGCGCCTGGGTGGCTCAGTTGTTAAGCATCTGCCTTCGGCTCAGGTCATGATCCCAGGGCCCTGGGATCGAGCCACGCATCAGGCTTCTTGCTCAGCGGGAAGCCTATTTCTCCCTCTCCCACTCCCCTGCTGTGTTCCCTCTCTCGCCCTGTATCTCTCTGTCAAATAAATAAATAAAATCTTAAAACAAAACAAAACAAAAAAATACTAGTTAGGTTAGGCTCGTAGTGAAAAGAAGATGTATTATTAGTCCACTTACACCATCTCTGTCACTGTCCTAAATACGTAAGGCTTTTTCCTTTTGTAGAAACCACCACTACTTTGATCATTAGTACTGTGCCCTGTGCCACATTCAAATATAATAGACATTAAACAAAAGGGGGAGACAAGGCAGGAGCTGAACTTGGCCCGCGCAGAGCCTCACTGGAGGATGCCTGTTAAAAATCCTCCTCCCCTGACAAGAAGCCAAGTCACCTTGGTGGCAGGGCAGAGGGGAGGGCTATCTCATTGATCTTGTTGGCTGTTAATTACATTGGTTTTTCTATTAACCGGGTTTGATTATTTTGCTTCCTCATTCTCCTTTCCCTAGTGGCGTATTTTTTTCTTGACTATTTAATTCAAAGTTGTTCTTAAAAAGTTTCTTCCTCTTTCCTTTATAATGCTACACTCTTTACTGCATCCTCACTCTAGTCTTTACTTATGGACCAGTTTGTACACAGCCTTATATGCAGCCAAATATTATCCCTTCTAGGAGACAATTTTGGATTTTATTTCTTCAAGGTAAAATTGACTTCATTTACTCATTCACTCATTTTCCCTGTGCTAGGCTCTGTTCTAGGCACTGGGGGGAGGAGTAAAGGAGAGAACAAAATAGACAAGTATCTTTCGTGGAGTTTAATTCTAGTGAGGGAAATAGACAATAAGATAAATAAAATATATGTGATGTTGGACAGTGATAAGTACTAAGGACGAAAATAATGCAAAGAAAGGAGATAGAAAGTTTCTGGTAGGCATGGCAATTTTGGATACAGGGCAGAGAAGGCAGAGTGAGAAGGTCATATTTTGCAAAAAGACCAGAAGGAAGTGAGCGAATGAAGCATATAGTTTACCTGGGGAAAATGCTACAAAGATAGATTGAAAAACAAAGTGAAGGACCTGAGTCAGAAATGTATCTGGACTGTTTGATAGCCAAGAAGCTAATGAGGCTAAGTGAAAGTGAGCAAAGAAGAAGAGTAGAGGATGAGGCGAAGAAAGTAATGGGGGGCCAACACTTGCAGGACTTTAAGTGGGTCACTGAAAGGATTTAGGTTTACACTTTCAGGGAGTTGAGAAGCTACTGGAGAAATGTTCTGTGTTATGTCTTAACAAGTGCTCTGCTGAGAATAGACTATGATGATCGGGGTGTCGGGAAGGAGGAAGAAGGGACATTTAAGAGACTACCATGAACATGTACGTGACAGACAATGCTGTAAGAGGGAAGGGCTCAAAAGTCACTGGGTTCTGGACAGAATCAGCAGGATTTGCTGACATACTCACTGTGCCTGAGAGGAAGAAATGAGTCAAAGGTGACTCCAAAAGTTAAAATTTGGATACCTAATGCGACATTTCACCTATTATATGAGCTTTGTAAAATGTCCATGTTACTGTTTCTTTTGTGAATTTTTCTTTTTCTAGCTATGTGATTTTAACACTTTGTCTTCTTTCACTATGTATGTACATATCAAATAAAAGTTTGAGCCGGGGGCGCCTGGGTGTCTCAGTCCCTTAAGTGTCCAACTCTTGGTTTCTGTTCAGGTTGTGATCTCAGGATCGTGGGATCAAGCCCACCATCGGGCTCTGTGCTCAGCAGGGAGTCTGCTTGAGATTCTCTCTCTCCGCCTCCCTCTACCCTCCCCACCTCACTTGCTTGCCTCTCTCCCTTTCTCTCTCCCTCTCAAAAAGTTTGAACCAGTGTGGTATGGTGAATGACCTTCTGAACCACCTTTGCTTGATGAGAACTATATCATAACAATATAATTTGAGGAAACAAGTAAGTTAATGTGAGAGGACAGAGTTTGGCTTTTCATTTATATTTTATTCCAGGCTCTGGAGGTTATCTGAGATTAAAGATTCAAATGTAGTATTTTACATCAGGGATATAGCTATGAACTGGATTGTGTTCCTCAAAATTCATTATGTTGAAGCCCTGAGACCCAGTATGACTGGATTTGGAGACAGTCTTTATGGAAATAATGAAAGTTAAAGATGCTAAGGGTGGGGCTCTAATCCTATTGGGCTGGTGTCCTTATAAGAAGAGGAAGAGACACAAGAGCTCCTTTTGCTGTCTCTATGCTAATGTGCCAAGGAAAGGCCATGTGAGGACACAGCTGAAAGTCTGTACGCCAGGGAGGGAGCCCTCACCAGGAACGAAGTCATCTGGCACACCAACCTGGCACTTCCTGGCCTCCAGAACTCTGATAAAATCAATTTCTGTCGTTTAAGCCATTCAGTCTGTGGTATTTTATTACTATGGAAGCCCAAGCTCATTAAAACAGGTATTACAATCTTTTATCTACTTCAGTATACACAAGCAATAACGTGTCACTCACCGACATGACTGGTGCTAATAGTTTCATTTCTTTTTCCTCCATTCATACAAACTCGGGAGAGCAGTGTTGTTTTACAGATAACCTCGATTTCAGTTACTTTGTCTTGTCCTATGTTTCAGTCATTCACTAACTTGGGGACTTAAGTCCCCATTAGGAGATTGTGTTAATACACTTCATAGACATTTTGATTTAGCAGATAATGCAAAGAAGTTTGCATATCTAACAAACACTCCAGAAAATTCTGCTAATGCTTTGTGAAACACTGAGCTAAAGTTATTCCCCCATAATTGTAAATATTGTACATAGTGGACCTTACTACATGTTCTTCACGAATCATGACGCTTCTGAAGGATTGCCAACAGAGTTTATAATAACTTTATAAAAAATTCGCAAAAGGTCAGTGTTTACTAAGAACCCAGACAGGCCAGACTAATGTCAACAATGGTACATTTATCGTTTTAGTCAACTTACGACTTGTACGTGGTACATGCTGATGCTGCCGTCACCTATTTCTAGAACAGTTAAGTCTTTTTAAGTTCCCATTACTAGGTCAGAAACATCATGTGGGGCTTTGGTGGGGTATATTCCTGGGTATCAAGTTCTCTGCTTACGAAAAAGAGTATGATTCACTTCGCACTATATAATAGCAACAGAGTAAAGGAGTCAGGCGGTGGGCAAAGCTTTGAGGGAATTGGAGAGGGGGCTAGTAATAGAATGGGAGCAGTCAAAATAGGCCTCCGTTGTAAAGGGAAGTGTTTCTGCTACTCATCTCCTGGCATACTGCCACAGGTCTAAGCACAGTTGTCTATTTCTGTTCTCAGTTCCCCACCTGGCCTCCAAATCTTCCCTCCTTAATCTTGAGGCAAGGATCCATGTCGTGGTGACTAATAACGCACCTTATATAGAACTCCAAAGGAAAGGGGGATTGATGAAAGGGGCCCCATAATTGGGGGTCTCGGATGCACACATCCTAAGAGCCACACTGGTGTGCTGAATACACAAATCTTGAGAAGATCTGCTGCAAATTCTGGACAGTCCTTACATGATCAGGCAACCAGATTCAAACTTGGAGCCTCCCTGGAATATTGTCATGAATCTCGCTATGTTCTGAGGGAGAGCAGAGGAACAGAGAAGAACAAGGCTTGGCCCCGCAGGTAAGACCCTAGCTTATTCTGGGGGCAAGAACAATATTCTTTTGAAAGGCAGTCTTAGATTTCTTTTGTAACGTTAATAATTTGTTTTTGTTTTTTCTTAGACAAAAATTAATTTGTTGTGTTAAACAGCATTTCTCATGTAGATGTTTTCTCAGCACCCCAAATTCAATATGCTCCTAGATAAGGGCCACTAAGCCAGAAACTAAGTCACTAAAGGCCTTATCCTTAGAAAATGCTCATTTATGAAAAGGTATGAATTATAGTGTATACACAAAATCTTTCCTGAAAAGATGCAGCTTTTAAGTCCATCCCCTGTGCCTCAATAAAGTAGGCGACTGCATTCCTAAGACGGGAATTTAATATCAAGTTTCTCTTTCTTAGAGAAAAGAAAGTAAAAAATCCTGGACACATACTGATATGCACTGGGACCTTTATGCTCAGTTCAAGGAAGCTGCTTCCCCTCCAGCTGGCGATGCCCCTCCTCCAAAGCTGTTCCTCCACTTTGCGCTATTTCCTACTTCTCTCTCTGCAATTTTATAAGGCCTAGCATTATTAAATCTGTGCTCCTTCACATACAAATGAAATCTAAACTCAAATGCATTTCTTAAGAGGGTTTTGAGAGTAGAGAAGTGGTTACTTTTGGCAGTAGCCATCCTGGAATCTTCTTTGCGTCTCACGTAGGGTTAATTAGAGCGGAATGCAGCAGTGATCAGTACTTTTGTTCCAGCTGAGAGGAGAGTGTCAACACGGGGAGCCCGGGGCGAAGAAGAAGGCGTTGCTGAATGGCGCAAGGCTTTGCAGAGTTCCGTGCAAATAGACCCTCTGGTTCAGCGGACCAAACATGCTTATGGCACTTCAATTCCAGAGCTGATTTCTCATTTGGCTTATGAATAATAAGATTTCATAGTGCACAGACGTGTTGATGATTCAGGCAACTGGCAAAACTGATCGTTTCTAATTTAATTTGTGCATTGAGCTGACTGAGACCCTACCTTTTGTCCCTGCACATCTGCGGTGATGTGGTCGGCTTCCCCATCCTCAATCTCCCCCATCTTCACGATACTGACTTCTATGGTGCCAACAACTTTGCCACCATCTGAAGTTCTGCAACCAAAAATAAATGAAATGGAAAGGTAAGAATCTTCTCTCTCCTTAAAGTATGCTCAAAACATGTTTGTTTCTGAAAACCACAAATATTACTCTTTACCTTCATTAGTTTTAATTAAAACAAACTACTTTAAAAACATTAAAACATGTTAATATTTGTTGTTGTGGTTAATTTAAAAATGTTAACCGCCAATTTATGAGGTAAGTGCACGGACTGTCAAAAGCTACCTCATGATGGTGAAACCTCTTCCAGGCTTTCAGAAGTGGACACAAATATCATGCATCGGTGTTCTGTTTGGCAATACCACATCCCCACAACAGCATAAACCATGGCTTCTCTCTACCAACTGCATGGGATGTTGCGCACATCTGTCATGGAAACCACAGCTGGGGGCACCTGGGTGGCTCAGTTGGTTAAGCGTCTGCCTTCGGCTCAGGTCATGATCCCAGTGTCCTGGGATCGAGCCCTGCATCAGGCTCCCTGCTCACTGAGGAGCCTGTTTCTCCCTCTCCCGCTGCCTCTGTTTATCCTCTCTCTGTCAAATAAATAAAATCTTAAATAAAAAAACCCAAAACTACAGTTGAATAAAATAGAAAAGAATATAAACATCCCTATACTCTTCTCTGACTGGGCCACTGGCCACAAAATCTGATTCTGTGCCTTTTTCCTAACACTATTTTTCTAAGAGACTAGGTAAAGGAGGTTCTCTCCCAGCAAACATAAAAAAGTTAAGGTACATGCAGAGCAGAAATTAACCATAGAGATAATTTAGTAAACACTTCATCAGATAAAGAATCGGAGACTCAAAAAGATGGAAAGACTCATCTAAGGTAACCAAATGGCAAAACCAGAAATTCAGGTTTCTATCTTCTTCACGTCTGTTGGGTCATTGAAAAACTCCATTTAATGATGATGATGATTTTATTAAGATTTTCATCATCATTATCATCTTCATAATGAATTTTCTGGTGAACAATAATGAAAGAGAAAAATAAAATGAATAACCACCCTCCTTTCAGATTCTCTAATTTCTTTTCCTGGGCAAGAAAATATACAGAATAAATGGTGCCATCATAACATGGGAACAGTGTGACACAATATTTTCCCCTCGAATCTCATTTTGAAGATAGACAGCAAGCCACTCCATAGGCATGACATTTTGCCATAACTTCTTTCTTAACCTAATTGACTAATATTAGAAACACGATGCTTCCTTTTCTTCTGTCATGTATTTTTCAGAAATTTGTTTTTAATTTTAATTGGGATACAAATGTCTTTCTTTCAACCAATTCCTTCTAAATGTCACTATTTTATCATTAAAGATGTCAGGAAAGAGGATTAGGAAAATTTCTATAGTTTACCAAAATACTAATTAAAATAATGAATACGTTAGGTGAAAAGGAAACCAAATTATGTTACTAGATCATGGCAGGTTTTTCTCAAAATATAAAAAGTATAAATTAAAACACACCCTTTGAATTGTGCTTTTAAGGAGATTGAAATTGGAAAATTCTGGTGACCTATGCATACCTAATGTCATAACGTAATAAAATAAAAATTGTGTACATAGAAAAAAGTGATTTCTTATTAAAATGAAGATTTCTTATTAAAATATGAAATAAAATGCTTTTTGGTGACTTTCAAAACAGTGGAAATCATCATATTGACTTAATTATTTGCAATTAATATAGAAACTTTACTCATCACAAAGAAGATGTGTATAAAGAGGACAGTAATTTTGTGAAAAACTGCATTAGCTCCCCAATTCTGGGGTAGTTTATTCATTATACCATTCTCCCACTGGAAAATGACATAACTTGTCATAAATCATGGTGTGACTTAACTCTGTACAATTATTCAGTACCTAATAAAGACTTTAATAAGAGCTCTCGTTGGCACTACTCATAGCTTTTTTAGAGGTTTGCAGGTTCTTTTTCCCCAAGCTGATCATCAGTAACAATTACAGCTATCTTTTCCTTTTCGTAGGAGTTGCTTAAAATTGTTTGCTTGAACAAACTGAGCTAGATTCATTTCTAGGAATGCAAACCTATGTACAGCTTTCTAAATTTTTTCACCAAACTATGCCGTAATGATTGCAAACAGAGGGTAGGCTTTCCACAGTCTCTCCTGGGCCTGGTTATGAACCAGTACGTGCCACAGGGGTCACAAGTGTGCACTTAAGAGTTCGGGCTACCTGCTAGCTGCATGAGCCTGGGCAAGAACTTAACCCACGTGAAACTTCGTTTGTAAAATGGAGATGATCGTTTTCTTGTAAGGATTAAATTGTGGCAGGACGGCTGTGAAGTGCTCAGCACAGTGCCTTAAACAAGACGAGTGCATCTTCCTTCCACCCCTCCTCTTCGTCCTATAGTAGGGCAGAGGTACCAGTAGCAGCAACGATAGAATCGCTATGTCATGAATGGTATTTATATATGATTAATTTTATAATGTATTATATGATATTTATATATGGTGCTTAATTTTATAACGTATTATGTGATATTTATATATGGTGTTTAGTTTTATAACGTATTATATATTTATATATGATGTTTAATTTTATAATGTATTATGTGGTGTTTATATAGTGTTTAATTTTATAACGTATTATGTGGTATTTATATATGGTGTTTAATTTTATAACGTATTATGTGGTATTTATATATGATGTTTAATTTTATAACGTATTAGGATATTTACATGATTAATTTTATAATGTATTATATGATATTTATATATGATGTTTAATTTTATAATGTATTATATGATATTTATATATGATATTTAATTTTATTCTCTCCAGAACTTTTACTAGCCTAGGCATCTAAGACGATAGTAAAACATTATAGGATCTCAAACTTCATTTCAACAATGACTGAGTGCTCATTAAAGATACAGAGACTTAGTAATAACAGATATTATGAAGCTTACATCCCTAGTAGTGCAAACAACACAGGTTTATAACTAATTACAATGCGGCTGAATCTTTCAAAGTGTGAAAGTGACTGAATAAGTAATGTACTATGGGAGTGACCTAAACTACAGCTCTAATTTCTGTTAAAACAATTATCTGGGGTGCCCGGGTGGCTCAGTCGGTTAAGCATCTCTGCCTTCGGCTCAGGTCATAATCCTGGAGTCCTGGGATCCAGTCCTACATTGGGCTCCCTGCTCAGCAGGGAGTCTGCTTCTCCCACTGCCTTTCACCCTGCTTGTGCTCTCTCTCTCTCTCTCTCTCTCAAATAAGTAAGTAAAATCTTAAAAAAAAAAACAATTATCTGGCTACTTTTTAAATAATTTTGACGCCTTCGCAGTTTCCTACTTCATTTTATAGGCTTCCACTTAGTCCCAGAGTGGAATCAAAGCAAGGAGCTTGCTTATCTAGTGATGCTAGAATGATTCTAAAATCTTTTTTTTTTTTCCCAAAACCATTTTGGATAGGCAGTTCTGACAACTCTAAAGCATGTCTCTTCATCTGAGATTTGTGAGAGACAGAATGGGGAATCCAAGTTACAAAACTAAAGAGCTGAATTCAAGACACCCAGAAGCATGGTTCATCCTGTCAATGGACTGGAATATAAGATGTGGAAGCTGTTTTCTATTTATCCTGCAACAATTTAACACACACCAAGTATGGATATTCAACACTTCTCTTCAGTCAGGGGAACCATGATTGAAGTATCTACTTCATGTTTTCAAAGGCGGTTTCAAAGGTGATTTCCCACAAATTTAGAAGAAAATTCATTCTTAAATGCTTAATTATGCTTTCAATTCATCACCCATCAGGTTTGTGGGAGGCGCTAGTAATAATAGCTTAACCATTATTCATCACCAAAATTCTCCCGAATTTTATCTAGTGGAAATTGTATCTTCATGGAAGATCTATGGAAGAGACATCTGGGCTAGGAATCAAGAAATCCAAGTAGTACTTCCAGTTCAGCCACTAACTAGCTATGTGACCAACGATGTATCACTTTAGATCTCTGGATTTCAGTTTCCTCTGCTAGACAACGAAAAATTGGTCTCTAACAGCTCTTCTATAATACTAGCACTCAAGCGCAGTGCTCTAGTCACTCCTGTGATTCCATCATATGATTCCTCCTCTTCTCATCCTACCTTCCATGCAAACAAACCAAACAAGCCAACTGCATGCCAAACCGGGGAAGTAACTGAACACTTATAAGAAAAACCAGCCCTTTGATTTGACTCTAACAGCCAATGCATACATACAGATTTGACTACCATTATGGCACAGCGTTTTGGTGTTTTTACAAAGATACAAATTTGACTGAACCCAGACAAAAAAGTGATTTTACACACTTTCCTAGCAATTTACATGGCAACAAGAACAGGCTGCAGTAATAAATAATGATCTCAATCTATATGAACAAGAACAGCAAAAAACTGTGCCATTTCAGCCACTTGACATGTCATTAGCACAGTTGCATGCAGAAAGCTGTATGAGAAGTAAAAGATGAACAATTCATGGCCGATAGAGTATTTCGATCCAACACCAAAGTTCCTAGTTATACTCGGCAAATACAGTAGTCCCCCTTATCCATGGTTTCACTTTCTGAGGTCTCAGTTACCTGTGGTCGACAGATGATCTTCCTCCTGACATATCACTGGAAAATCAACAGTAGCCTAATGCTATGTCACAACACCTGTCATTCACCTCCCTTCATCTCATCACACAGGCATTTATCATTTCTCATCATCTCAAGAAGAAGGGTGAGTACAGTAAGCTATTTTGAGAGAGAGAGAGAGAGAGACCATATTCACACAGCTTCTATTATGATACGTTGTTATAATTGTTCTACATTGTTGTTAACCTTTTCCTGTGCCTAACTCATAAACTTTTTCACAGGTAGGTATGAATAGGAAAAAAAAAAATATAGTCTATATAGGATTTGACACTATCCACATTTTCCATTGGGGGTCTTGGAATGCATCCCCTGCGAATAAGGAGGGGGGGGCTATTGTACACTCAAATATTTAACCATGCCAACAAGATGGAAGACAAAGAAGAGGAAATTTTCAGCAACACGAACCTGTACTCCCTTCTCACTCAGATTTTCAGCATTTAGAGTAGATTAGTGATCAAGGTTCTTCAAAATCTGCCTTTAAAATAACTTCCCAAATAGCTTCTAATGAAATATTCAATCTCACATGCTGAAACATACCAACATTTTTAGAGGACTGAACGAAAGGACGTGTAAAACAGTCTTCTAACAAATGACACTCTTTCCTCACCACCTACCATCCTTACCAGAGTGAAAACAAAAACAAAAACAAAAACCTCTGGAAATGTTAAACAGCAAGATGCCTGTAAATAACTCCTCTGTTTTGGAAATGCCAAAGAGATGTGAACCAACAAATGATTCTGTAAACATCCAGGGAGAAACCATCATTACCACTGTCAGTTTTTGTGAATATAAAGTAGTCCTGGTGTTATGCACAGAATCTTCAGCTGTGAGACATGCCTTGCATTTAAACTGTCTAGACACGTACCTGGGAAATATAAATCTCACCCGGATAGGAAAATAAACAAAGGCCATAAGTAAACAAATGGAGTTAGTGAGTGAGTGAGTACACCCTGACGATCTTTCTGGTGAATACATTTACCTGGCAATGTTAGATTTACTTAGGGCTCAAAGAAGTGAGAGTTCCATTAAGTATGTATAACTAAGCACACCTCTATTCTGGCTGAAATTCATAAATGTCAGAAGCCATATAATACTGTCAAACTCATACTCAAATAAAACTTGCAGTAGTTCTTCACATTATAGCATACACACTCTGAGTTTTAGTCCCTGGTTTTCTCCTCTATGCTCATTATGAGCTCTCCTTCAGAAACTCCATCCATTATTAGGATTCAACTATCCCTTCTATGAGGATCTATCATAATTCTATACTCCTTAGTCTGTCCTCATTTCATGATCTAGAGCTCCAAATTCCTTTTGTCCTGATATTTTATATTCTATAAGCTTGAAACTTAACTCTCCCTCCAACTCCAACTCACTCACATCAAGAGCATATCATTTTCCAAAGACCACAACCAAAGAACATTCCATCTCCACCTGTGCCTTGCCCCTACCTTCCGATGCATCACTAACCCTACTGACTAGTCCTCTTACAATGTCTCTTGCACATGTCCCTTCATGATGGCAATACCCCAAGCAATTCTGTCACCTCTTATTACACTTGAAGAACCTACTTCCACCTTCCAGAAACCTTCTCTTCCATTCCATCCGTGTCAGGTTTTCTTCTTGAAGCGCACCTGCCACTGTATTATTTTCTTTGCTCTGTTAAAAGTTCTTAGATGTTGTCTAATGCCTACTCAGAGAGACTGAAATATAGCCTGTCTTTCAAGGCCTTATATCAGGACTTGTCAAGGGTTTTGGGCAGCTCAATATTTTTGGTTTGAACTGATCCATGCCAATTTACATACCATTAAATAATGGAGTATGGCTTAGTGAAGAGTGCAGTGAACTTTGAGTAACAAAGGCCTTGGTTCCTCTACAGTGAAGAGCTATGGGACTGTGAGCAGGCAATGCAGCATCTATACAGATGTCCCAGCTACAAAATATGAACAAACTAAAATCATCTTACTTATCTCACAAGATTGATGTGACTAAAAACAAAAGATCTTAAGTGTAGGTACAAGAATGCTTTAACGTATGGTAATGACTACTACAGCTATACAATCTGGGCCACAAAGGTTCACGAGCACATCACAAATACATTGACTATCAGTTTTCAGACTAATTGGTTAGTAGAGTCTTCTTTATTGCTAAAAATAGTACTATCCAAATATAAGTAATTATCCCAATACAAGTAAGTTGTTAAAGCGCATCTTTCCAGGGGTGCCTGGGTGACTCAGTCGGTTAAGCATCTGCCTTTGGCTCTGGTCATGATCCCAGGGTCCTAGGATTGAGTCCCATGTTGGGCTCCTTGCTCAGTGCAGAGTCTGCTTGTCCCTCTCCCTCTGCCCCTGCTTGTGCTCTCTCTCCTCTGCTCGCTCTCTCTCAAATAAATAAATAAAATCTTTTTAAAAAAGCACATCTTTCCCTCCTCATGTCTCTATTAAAAATATATATATATAATAAGTTATATTTAGAAACTTGTTGATTCATTGTAAATATGAAGTATAAACTCTCTCTTTAAATTTAAGACATATCCTGTAAGTGAGGTGAGAAAACAAGATTGGCACCTTGTAAATGCATTTTTCAGGATTCGTAGGCAATCAAAATTACATTAAAATTAATAGGATGCCACAATCTGCCTATTGGTACATAAAGATGTTGCAGGTAGAGCGAGTAAGCACAATTCTCCTCTCCTATATCCACTGAACACAGCTATAAAACCTGGACAGATGCACAGAGTAGCTATTTGAAGACTCAAAGTAAATAGCACCAGGCATATTGGGGTAGATCAGAATTTTAGATACTACTGAACCAGCAGTGAGTTCACCCGTTTCCCCAACTGTCGTTCCTGCTCTGGACTCATTAGAGCCCCAAGCCTAGAGGTGGTCAATGGTAGAAACAAAGAGAGCTTCAGGAGAAGCCCTCAAAATCTGGCACAAAGAACAGAAAAGGGGTTTCCCGACACCCGGAAGAATTGGGAAATAATTTTTCTTTTTTCCACCCTCTCATGTCCCAGCCCCCAAATAATCCAGTGGTGGCAGCAAGGAGGAATTGCAGGAGTCTAAAATGACGGAGGGAACGTCTCCTCTCCGATTGGAATTGAGACCCCAAGGGTGTAGGGTGAATCCCTTTTACCTCTTGCTGTTCTTCTGCTTCTTGGCCCCAGAAGAGAGTGCAGCTGCATAGCAGAAAGAAGAAAATAAAACCCCAGCTTTCTGGCTGGAGCATCTAAAAGGAAAGCCACAGGAAACAGGACCGTGCCAAGGAGGGTGTGAAGAGGAAGGGGCTCAGGAAAGGGACTTAATGAATCAACACCTGGCCTCACCTCAAACTGTGCATGCATGAATCTAAATAGTATATCCGAGATTTTGAGAAATAATTTATGGACTAGACCACCCTCCCGCCTAAGTCCCAGACTGTTACCTGAGTGACAAAGATGAAGGACAGGTCGTTCCGATACAACAAAAGCTTTGAAAATATGAGTGATATTGAAACTATCATACTAGGTTTCACAGACACAATTTCAACTTACAAATATCTAGCAATGAACAACTGGAAACTGAAATTTTCAAAAAGTGTATCATTTACGGTAGATCCAAGCAAAGTGCTTAAGTGCAAAAATGTATAAAATCCATATGCTGAAAACTACAAATGCTGATGGAAGAAATCAAGGAAGGTCTAAATAGATGGCAAGACATGCGGTATTCATGTATTGGAAGCCTCAACTTTATAGGGATGTCAGTTCTCCCCACATTGATCTATAGATTTAATGCTATACTAATCAAAATCCCAGCAAGACTTTTTGTAGATATTGATAAGCTAATTCAAAATGTTATAAATAAGGGTAAAGAAATAGAATAGCCAGCGTAATTTTAAGAAAGAACAAAAATGGAGCATTTGCATTTACTGATTTTAAGACTTACTGAAAATCTACAGTAATCAAAACTGTGTGGTGTTGATGAAAGGGCAGATATAGCGACAAATGAAGCAAGACAGAGGCAACATGACCAATTATATTTTGACAAAGTTATAGTCAATTCAGTGGAAAAAGAGTAAGCAGTCCTTTCGACGAATGGTATTAAAACAATTAGACATCCATTTGGGAAAAAAAAAAAATGACACTTTGCTTAGATTTCACAACTGAAACAAAAGCTAAAATGAGTCACAGATCTAAATGTGAAACATAAAAAATATAAAACTTTAAAAAGAAGGTCAGAAGAAAAATCTTCATAAACTGGGCCTAGTCAAAAGTGTTCTTAAAGGGGCGCCTGCATGGCTCAGTTGGTTAAGGGGCTGCCTTCGGCTCAGGTCATGATCCCGGGGTCCTGGGATTGAGTCCCACATCAGGCTCCCTGCTCCACAGGAAGCCTGCTTCTCCCTCTCCCTCTGCCTGCCTCTCTGCCTGCCTCTCTACCAACTTGTGCTCTCTCTCTCTATCTCTCTGTCAAATAAATAAATAAAATCTTAAAAAAAAAAAGGTGTTCTTAAATATGACACCAAAAGCATGATCCAAAAAGAAAAATCAATACTTCATCAAAATTGATAACTGTTCCTCTGTGAAATATAATGTTATGTGAATGAAAAGACAAGCTATTGACTAGAAGAAACTATTTGCAAATTATGTATCTGACAAAGAATTTGCTTCTAAAACTCATAAAGAGTCCTCAAAACTCAACAGCAAAGAAATGAACCACCTAATTAATAAATGGGCAAAGATAGCACATAAGCCATGGAAAATTTTTTAACATCATTGGTCGCTAGGGAAGTGAAAATTAAAAGCTTTATGGGATGCCGCTATATACCATAGAATGGCTGATGAGGATGCAGAACCACTGAAACTTTCATACACTGCTGGTGGGAAAAACAGCACATTGGGTTTTTATACAACTCAACACACACCACATAGCCCAGAAATTCCAATCATAAGTATTTACCATAAAGAAATGAAAATTTAGGGTCAAAGAAAAAGCCTGCAGATGGGTATTTTATCAGGTCCATTCATAGTCAGCCCAAATTAGAAACAAAGAAAATATACTTTAATGTGAATGGTTAAACAAACTGTGATATAGCCATACTATGGAATACTACTCAGGAATTAAAAAAAAAAAAAAAAACAAAACTGCAGATATACACGACTTGGATGAATTTCAAGGCATTAGACAGAGTGAACAAGGCCAGTCTCAAAAGGATATATACCCTATGACTCAATTTATATATCCTTCTGGAAAAGAAAAAGCTATGGTGATAGAGAACATAGATTGTGGTTGCAGGGGTTGGCGTGAGTGGAAGCATGAATTAAAGGGGCAGAAGGAGGGAGTTTCTCTGTGGTAAGAGAACAGTTCTGTTTCCTGATTCTGATGGTGTTTACAAGAATCTACACATCTACGACAATAAAGAGTCAATTTGGGGAGGAGCAAAATGGCAGAGGACTAGGAGACCTAAATTTTGTCTGGTCCCAGGAATTCAGCTGATAGGTATCAAACCATTCTGAACACCTACGAACTCAACAGGAGAAGGTATCAAACCATTCTGAACACCTACGAACTCAACAGGAGATCAAAGAAAGATAGCAGCAACTCTCTGAACAGAAAAGTGACCACTTTCTGGAAGGTCTCTTCTGATTCGTTTAGTGTATATTTTTCTGGGGTCGTTGTTACCCTCTTAGCATTTTGTTCTCTCATTCATCTATTCTCCTCTGGACAACATGAAAAGACAGAAAAACTCACCTCAAAATAAAGAAAAAGAGGCAGTACCAACTGCCAGGGACCTAATCAATATGGACATTAGTAAGATGTTGGAACTAGAGTTCAGAATGATGATTTTAAAGATACTAGCTGGGCTTGAAAAAAGCATGGAAGATATCAGAGAAACCCTTTCTGGATAGATAAAAGAACTAAAATCTAACCAAGTCGAAATCAAAAAGGCTATTAATGAGGTGCAATCAAAAATGGAGGCTCTAACTGCTAGGATAAAAAAGGCAGAAGAAAAAATTAGTGATATAGAAGACCAAGTGATGGAAAATCAAGAAGCTGAGAAAAAGAGAGATAAACAACTACTGGATCATGAGGACAGAATTTGAGAGATAAGTGATACCATAAGACGAAACAATATTAGAATAATTGGGATCCCAGAAGAAGAAGTGGGGAGCAGATGGTATATTGGAGCAAATTATAGCAGAGAACTTCCCTAATTTGGGGAAGGAAACAGGCATCAAAATCCAGGAGGCACAGAGACCCCTCCCCAATCAATAAAACTAGGTCAACACCTTGACATCTAATACTAAAACTTACAAGTCTCTGAGACAAAGAGACAATCCTGAAAGCAGCTCAGGAGAAGAGATCTGTAACCTACAATGGTAGAAACATTAGATTGACAAGAGACCTATCCACAGAGACCTGGCAGGCCAGAAAGGACTGGCATGATATATTCAGAGCACTAAACGAGAAAAATATGCATGCAGATAGAAGGAGAGATAAAAAGCTTCCAGGACAAACAAAAACTAAAAGAATTTGCAAACATGAAACCAACCCTACAAGAAATATTGAAAAGGGTCCTCTAAGCAAAGAGGGAGCCTAAAAGTAACATAGACTAGAAAGGAACACAGACAATATACAGTAACAGTAAACTTACAGGCAATACAGTGGCACTAAATTCATATCTTTGAATAGTTACCCTGAATGTAAATGGGCTAAATGCCCCAATCAGAAGACACGGGGTATCAGATTGGATAAAAAAACAAGACCCATCGATATGCTGGTTGCAGGAGACTCATTTTAGACCCAAAGAAACCCCAGATTGAAAATGAGGGGTTGGAAAATCATTTACCATGCTAATGGACACCAAAAGAAAGCTGGAGTGGCAATCCTTATATCAGACAAATTAGATTTTAAACCGAAGACTATAATAAGAGATGAGGAAGGGCACTATATCCTACTTAAAGGGCCTATCCAACAAGTAGATCTAACAATTGTAAATATCTATGCCCCTAACATGGGAGCAGCCAATTATATAAGCCAATTAATAACAAAGGCAAAGAAACACATTGACAACAATACAATAATAGTGGGGGACTTTAACACCCCCCTCACTGAAATGGACAGATCATCTAAGCAAAAGATCAACAAGGAAATGGACTTTAAATGACACACTGGACCAAATGGACTTCACAGATCTATTCAGAACATTCCATCCCAAAGCAATAGAATACACGTTCTTCTCTAGTGCCCATGTAACATTCTCCAGAATAGATCATATCCTAGGTCATAAATCAGGTCTCAACCGGTACCAAAAGACTGGGATCATTCCCTGCATATTTTGGACCATAGTGCTTTGAAACTAGAACTCAATCACAAGAGGAAAGTTGGAAAGAACTCAAATCCATGGAGGCTAAAAAGCATCCTACTAAAGAATGAATGGGTCAAACAGGAAATTAAAGAAGAATTAAAAAAATTCACGGAAACCAATGAAAATGAAAACACAGCTGTTCAAAATCTTTGGGAGGCAGCAAAGTCACTCCTAAGAGGAAAGCATATAGCAATACAAGCCTTTCTCAAGAAACAAGAAAGGTCTCAAATAAACAACCTAACCTTACACCTAAAGGAGCTGGAGAAAGAACAGCAAATAAAGCCTAAACCCAGCAGGAGAAGAGAAATCATAAAGATCAGAGCAGAAATCAATGAAATAGAAACCAAAAGAACAGTAGAACAGATCAATGAAACTAGGAGCTGGTTCTTTGAAAGAATTAAGAAGATTGATAAACCCCTGGCCAGACTTATCAAGAAGAAAAAAGAAATGACCCAAATAAATAAAATCATGAATGAAAGAGGAGAGATCACAACCAACACCAAAGAAATACAAACAATTATAAGAACATATTATGAGCAACTATACGCCAGCAAATCAGATAATCTGGAAGAAATGGATGCATTCTTAGAGATGTATCAACTACCAAAACTGAATCAGGATGAAATAGAAAACCTGAACAGACCTATAACCACCAAGGAAATTGAAGCAGTCATCAAAAATCTCCCAACAAACAAAAACCCAGGGCCAGATGGCTTCCCAGGGGAATTCTACAAAACATTTCAAGAAGAATTAATACCCATTCTTCTGAAACTGTTCCAAAAAATAGAAATGGAAGGAAAACTTCCAAACTCATTTTATGAGGCCACCATTACCTTGATCCCAAAACCAGACAAAGACCCCATCAAAAAGGAGAATTACAGACCAATATCCTTGATGAACATGGATGCAAAAGTTCTCACCAAAATGCTAGCCAATAGGATCCAACAGTACATTAAAAGGATTATTCACCACGACCAAGTAGGATTTATTCCTGGGCTGCAAGGTTGGTTCAACATCCACAAATCAATCAGTGTGATACAATACATTAATAAAAGAAAGAACAAGAACCATACAATCCTCTCAAGACACGCAGAAAAAGCATATGACAAAGTACAGCATCCTTTCTTGATTAAAACTCTTTAGAGTATAGGGATAGAGGGTACATACCTCAATATCATAAAAGCCATCTATGAAAAACCCACAGCAAATATCATTCTCAATGGGGAAAAACTGAGAGCTTTCCCTCTAAGGTCAGGAACACGGCAGGGATGTCCACCATCACCACTGCTATTCGACATAGTACTAGAAGTCCTAGCCACAGCAATCAGACAACAAAAAGAAATCAAAGGCATCCAAATCAGCAAAGAAGAAGTCAAACTCTCACTGTTTGCAGATGATACGATCCTTTATGTGGAAAACCCCAAAGACTCCACCCCAAACCTGCTAGAACTCATACAGGAATTCAGTCAAGTGGCAGGATATAAAATCAATGCACAGAAATCAGTGACATTCCTATACACCAACAACAAGACAGAAGAAAGAGAAATTAAGGAGTCAATCCCATTTACAATTGCACCCAATACCATAAGATACCTAGGAATAAATCTACCAAAGAGGCAAAGGATCTGTACTCAGAAAACTATAAAATACTCAGGAAAGAAATTGAGGAAGACACAAAGAAATGGAAAAATGTTCCATGCTCATGGAGTGGAAGAACAAATATTGTGAAGATGTCAATGCTACCTAGAGCAATCTACACATTCAGTGCAATCCCCATCAAAATACCATCCACTTTTTTAAAAGAAATGGAACAAATAATCCTAAAATTTGTATGGAACCAGAAAAGACCCCAAATAGCCAGAGGAATGTTGAAAAAGAAAAGCAAAGCTGGTGGCATCACAATTCCGGACTTCAGCTCTATTACAAAGCTGTCATCATCAAGACAGCATGGTACTAGCACAAAAATAGACACATAGATCAATGGAACAGAATAGAGAGCCCAGAAATGGACCCTCAACTCTGTGGTCAACTAATCTTCGACAAAGCAGGAAAGAATGTCCAATGGAAAAAAGACAGTGTCTTCAACAAATGGTGTTGGGAAAATTGGACAGCCACATGCAGAAGAATGAAACTGTACCATTTTCTTATACCACACACAAAAATAGACTCCAAATGGTTGAAAGACCTCAATGTGAGACAGGAGTCCATCAAAATCCTAAAGGAGAACACAGGCAGCAACCTCTTCGACCTCAGCCGCAGCAACTTCTTCCTAGAAACACTGCCAAAGGCAAGGGAAGCAAGGGCAAAAATGAACTACTGGGACTTCATCAAGATATAAGGCTTTTGCCCAGCAAAAGAAACAGTCAACAAAACCAAAAGACAACCCACAGAATGGGAGAAGATTATCTGCAAATGACATATTAGATAAAGGGCTAGTATCCAAAATCTATAAAGAACTTATCAAACTAAACACCCAAAGAACAAATGATCCAATCAAGAAATGGGCAGAAGACATGAATAGATATTTTTCCGAAGAAGACATCCAAATGGCCAACAGACACATGAAAAAGTGTTCAACGTCGCTCAGCAACAGGGAAATCCAAATCAAAACCTCAATGAGATACTACCTCACACCAGTCAGAATGGCTAAAATTAACAAGTCAGGAAATGACAGATGTTGGCGGGGATGCGAAGAAAGGGGAACCCTCCTACACTGTTGGTGGGAATGCAAGCTGGTGCAGCCACTCTGGAAAACAGTATGGAGGTTCCTCAAAAAGTTGAAAACAGAGCTTCCATATGAGCCAGCAATTACACTACTGGGTATTTACCCCAAAGATACAAATGTAGGGGTCCGAAGGGGTACGTGCACCCCGATGTTCATAGCAGCAATGTCCACAATAGCCAAGCTGTGGAAAGAGCCAAGATGTCCATCGACAGATGAATGGATAAAGAAGAAGTGATATATATATACAATGGAATATTATGCAGCCATCAAAAGGAATGAAATCTTGCCATTTACAACGACATGGATGGAACTGGAGGGTATTATGCTGAGCGAAATATGTCAGTCAGAGAAAGACATGTATCATATGACCTCACTGATATGAGGAATTCTTAATCTCAGGAAACAAACTGCGGGTTGCTGGAGTGGAGGGTGGGGTGGGAGGGATTGGGTGGCTGGGTGATAGACATTGGGGAGGGTATGTGTTATGGTGAGTGTTGTGAATTGTGTAAGACTGTTGAATCACAGACCTGTACCTCTGAAACAAATAATACATTTTATGTTAAAAAAAAAAAAGAAGAAGATAGCAGGATGGGAAAAATGAAGGGGGGAAATTGGAGGGGGAGATGAACCATGAGAGACTATGGACTCTGAGAAACAAACTGAGGATTCTTTCGGGGACGGAGGTGGAGGGATGGGTTAGCCCGGTGATGGGTCTTAAAGAGGGCACGTACTGCATGGAGCACTGGGTGTTATATGCAAACAATGAATCATGGAACGCTACATCAAAAACTAATGATGTAATGTATGATGATTAACATAACATAATAAAAAAAGAATCAATTTTAATGTATGTTAATTTACAAAACAGAATAAATGAGAAAGGACATAGCCATTTTCTCTGATAATGAAAAATAGCAAGTAAAAACAGCCATTTAGTCTGGGAATATAGAATCCAAATCACTAAAAGGCTATCCTATTCTATGCAAACTAAATCTAATTTCTGGCAACACTGATTTGAAATGGCAGAGTCCAGGTGTCAATTTATCTCATGTTCTATACTTGCAAGATATCTGCTGACAGAGATGTGTCATATGAGAGAGAAAAAAATTCACAGGAACCATGGGACATTTCATCAGACTGGAGAGTAAGGTGCTCATGCAGGAAGTTCAGCGAATTTCCCAAGCCAGTGACCCCCATTCATGGGATGAACCTACCATCTAAAATTATTTACATTTAGACCTACAAAAGAGAAACTATTGCTAAGGCTTTTTGTTGGGTCAATTTATTTTATTAAATTTATTTGTTTGAATTTTTATTTTGAGTAAGAGAAAGAGATTAAGAGGAAAAGAGCACCTATTAAACAAAGATCATTGGAGGAGAAAGGAAATAGTAGGGAGAAAAAAACCATAAGAGATTATGCTTAGATTGCTGGGGAAACCTGACTTAATGCAGACATATTTTTTAAGCAAATACATATATATATATACATATATATTTTATGTATATTTTTATATACATATTTATGTATATACATATATATGTGTATATTTTTTAAGACCATTTTTTTCTTACTAAAAGTTTCCTACTAAAAGTAGACCTGCTCCTGGAGCAGAAACTCTTTATAGGAATGGTTTGAAAATGTCACTAAGCCAATCAAAATATTCTAAGACATTTTGAAAACATTCCAAAGATAACAGGCATGGACAATTAAAGGAGACAATTACTAAATAATTACTTTAAGTACTAGTGATGGGTCAATATTTAATACTCAAATTTTGAATTATATATATTTTTATCAGAGTTGTGCTTTTGGGTTTATGTCAGTTTCTTAGTGGTAGGAAATAGTGGTAAGAGATTTTTTTTTTTTAAGCTAGCATTAAAAAAGTTTTACAGTATATGGTCAAAGTTTTATAGTGTATAAACATAATTTTAGAAGATAATGTATTTCAAACCTATGTAGTAAGAAATTCACTAAGCTTTAAATTGCACAATGGGGCATGCACTCTGAAACCAAGCAATACCTAGTGTCAATATTTTTATGCTTAATTGCATTTGGATTTGCTTTACATTATTCTGTTATTAAGCTGTAAAATCTTGTGGTTTTAAAAATAATTTTTCTTTTTTCTCCTTTAATATGACAATTTTAAACCAAAACCCTTTAAAAATAAGGTCAAAACCCAGAAAATATTAATTCATTTACAAAGATTTATTAAGGACCTACTATGTTGTAAGCACTATTCCATACACAAGGATAGTTGCAATAGAGAAGAAAACCCAAATCTGTGTTCAAATTCTCACAGAATTTGAACTTTCATGGTAAACAAATAAATGAGACATCAGAAGATGATAAATGCCATGGGGATAAAATTAAGCAGGGTAAGAAGGTGGATGTGCACTGGGTTGGGGCTGCTACTTTATATTCAGTGGTTGGGAAAAGCCTGTCTAATACAATAACATTTAAACAAACACATAAAGGAAGGAAGGAAGGAAGCCATATATCTTTCTTGGGGAAAATCTTTTTAGGCAGAAGAAATAGATGGTCCAAAGGCCTTGGAACAGGGTTCCCTATTCAAGGAAGAGCACAGACACCAATGTGGCTAAAGCTGGGTAGGGTAGAAGGAGAGAAGACTAAGTAAGAGAGGTGTATATTCTTTTTATTTTGCTGCATAACAAATGACCACAAACTCACAATTTCTATAGATCCGAAATCTGGGCCATGTCCTCAACTCAGGGCCTCAAAAGAATGAAATCAAGATATAGGCTGCACTGCATTCTCATGTCTCATGGAAACTCTAGGAAAGAACCCACTTCCTAGCTCATTCAGGTTGGTGGGAGAATTTATTTCCTTGTGCCTGAATGACTGAAGCCCCCATTTCTTACTAGTTCTCAGCTGGGATTACTGACACTCAGCTCCCAGAGGTCACCTCAGGGTCTTACCATGTGGCCCTCTCCATAGGCAGTACACAAGAGGGCAGTTTGCTTTCTCAAGACCAGCAGGAGAATTTCTCTCTCTAGTCTGCTAAGATGGTATCTCATACAAGGTTCTCCCAGACACCTACGTATAATGACTGGAGTGATTATCAGATTTGGCATATGGGGTAACCCAATAAAGGGAGTAACTATCCCATCATATTCATAAGTCCCACCCACATGCAGGGAGAAAGTATCATGCATGGCAAGTACACCAGAGAGGTGGGAATCTTAGGGGATATCTTCGTATTATGCCTGCCACAAGCAATGGTGAATGACATCATCTAGAGCTCCATGGGCCACTGTAAGAACTTTGCCTTTGTGAGTGGGGTGGCAGACTGAAAGAAGACTCTGAATTGACATAAGTTTTAAAGTGGGAATCTGGGCTTCAGTGCAGAGAATAGACTGCAGGGAAGCAAAGAGAGAAGCATGAAAGTGAGTTAGAAGAAATTAGGATGAAGTTGAGACACGTCAGATCCTATTTTTATCCTGAAGGTAGAAAGAACTAGATATTGTGATTGGTTAGATATAAAGAATAAGAGAAAGAGGAATCAGAGACTAGAGACCTGCATGAACAATGGGAAGGGCGGAATTGCAATTTCTTGAGATGGGAAGACTGTGAGGATAAACAGGATTTTAGGGGAAGGAGTAGGCAGCAGACAGGAACAAAGAGTTCAGTTTTGAACATTTTAAGTGTGAAATATTTATTTAAAGGTCAAGTAAAGATACCAGGTGACTGGATATGAGAGTCTGGAGTTCAAGGGATCAGTCAAGGATAGAGATAAAAATATGGGGATCGTCAGAATATAGATGATATCAAAGGCTTTGAGACTGGATGGAAGTAAGTGAATGAATGAAAAGTGAAAAGTCTATATCTAGACTCAGATACAGGACACCTCAAAGTTTAGAAGTCAGGGTGATGAGGAGCAACATGCAAAAGAAATAGAGAAGTAGCCAGCTTCTTACTGGTAGGAAGAAAAAAAGTTCAGTTATCTCAGATACCAACTAAAGAATGTGTTTTGAGGAGATAGTGATCCAGTGTGCAGATGTGCCAAGGAGAGGAACAGTGAGAACTTTCCATTGGATTTAGCAACATGGAGGCTATTTACTCCTGATCATGACAAGAGCTGTTTAGGTAAATGATAGGGATAAAATCTTGATGAGAATGGATTCAAAAGACAACCAGAGCAGGCAAAGTGGAGACAGCTCTTGAAATGGTTCTTCTGTACAGAAGAGTAGGGAAATGGAGCATAAATTAGAAGATATGGGAGATTGGGTGACATTTTTCATGTTAACAGATATGATCTAGTAGAGAGGGAATAACGTATGACACAAGAGTAAAAGGGGATGATGTTCTTAGATAGATGAAAAGATATGGAATCTAAAAAACTAGTGGAGGGATTGACTTTAGACATGAAGCAGAGTTCATAACAGCAAGAAGGCAGGCGGAGTGCATGCTGGTAGGTTGGTAAATACAGCGTGGGAAACTGTCAAATTCCTCTTCCCAGTGAAACAGAAACCAGATAAATCAGCTGAGAATGAGGAAGAGGGAAGATATTGTGGAGGTTCTGGGAATAAGGAGGTGTAAAATAATGGTCCAAGACAGTGGGAGAGCAAATGGACCAGGGAAATACAGGACCATACAACAGTAGCGAGGAGTTACGAACCGAATGAAATTTGTAAGCATGGAAGTCAGGTTATCCTAGCTCACTCAACTGCAAGGATGCATGCATGGAGTAGGTGAACAAAAGGTTGAATTTATCCATTTTTTGTTGTAGCTTTTATTTTTATTTCATCTATCATCTATCTATCTATCCACCTATCTACATACCTACCTACCTATCCTCTATCTACATTTATCTATTTTGCCAAGGAAGTATAGTAACAAAAGAGGGACCTAGGAGTTGAGGATATATGTGAGAGAATTGTTTGGTGATTCCTAAGTGATGGACCATGGAACCTCAACTGGATAAGAAAAGAAGAGTGGATATGAGGGAGGGGGTGATGAAGAGTACAGACATGACTTTAGGATCAATGATTTGGTACAGCCAAAGAACAATGAGAAGGAGTATGCTGGCACAATGTGAGATGGAAGTCAGAAAATAGAGTACTTAAAACTAAGACTCTGGAGGGGTGGGATTAATGACAAGATCTAGGGGAAGACCACAGGAGTGGGTTGCTGAAGTAGGGTAGAGAAAAGCCTGAGAGGCCCATGAACTGAAAAGATAATTTATGTGGCTATTAAATCATAAGATGTATGAGGGGAGGTGTGCTGAAGACAACACAGTGAACTGCAAGTTAAAATCGTTATGAAAGGAGGGGAGTGACGTCTTTACATGACCTTAGTAAGGCGGGGAATCTAATGGTATGTCTGAGGCCTTGAGCTTCAAACCAGGAGAGTTTTCAGAAGATGTTCATCCTACACCAGGTATGAAGGGCAGCCACTTGGCAGGGCTGCATTAGAGAGAACCAGCTTCTAGTTAAATGAAGAGAACTGACTGACGATAGGGGTGGGGCTGAGGAGGGACCTCAGGTATCAGAAGAGATTTGGGGACCAGAGGGCCCCAGGGCTAGAGTAGGAAGTGGACAAACAGGTAAAATGATGGGTGGCCATGTGGACAAAGGATGGCCTGGTAATTTAGAGCTTCTGCGTGGTCAGAATGAGTAATGGTTACTGCCATAATAAGGAAATGCAATTTAGCTAGGGCAACACTAATTTTAAAATATTATAAAGACCTGAAATTTCCCATTTTCTGACTTTTTCTTGTTCTGCTATGTAGTCTTAACACTGCCTTGCTAAATCACCCAGTAATTATTTTAGAGGTCAAAATGTGACTGATTCACAGGTAAAGCAGTCGAGATACAACAATAAAGATTCCCACGAAAATTTTATTAAAAAGAAAAAAAAGTAATTAAAGTTCAAGACACTGCTACAAGGCAACAGTATACTGCTTTTATTCATGCTAAATAGATTTTGAAGATATATTTGAATAGATCAAATGTCCTGCACCAGTTTTTCAACATATAGTGCAGAAGAAAGCCATTTATTATTTCTCCAAATATCACCCTTTTAAAGCATTATTCTAAGATTTCTGATTATAAGACAGTTTACCTACTAGTAGTTAAAAGGTTTTTATCACTTCTCTAAAAAAGAATCCATATAAAAGAAAGAATGGGTTTTGGCAGGAAGTTAGGAAGGCAGTAAAATCTAAAGGTCACAGGAGTAGAATTTTCAATTCAAGAGCAATTGCTATATATCCTTTTGAAAATTTTTGAGAACTGAAGTATGTGTTCCAAATAAAAGTTTCCCCCACTTTAAATAACCCTGGATGCAGCTATTTTTTTCTTATATTCTTAGATAAACTCCTCAGAACTCAGAATTAGGATTGAATAAAATCAGAGAATGTTTAGAGCAGAGAATAAGTATCATCCAATTCATTTTGTAGAAACTGAGGCCCAGAGCCAGGCAACAGGCTCAAGGCCACCTCACGAGTCAGCAGCAGTGTGGGGGTTGGTCCCCAAACTGTAGAAATCAGAAGGCCACATCCGATTTTTTAAACCTGGTTTCTGAAAACCAAAAGATAAAATGGTGGTGATTCATTTTTAGCTGCTTGTCAATGTATTTATAATCCTTATCTGAAACGTCTTCTCAAAATTGTGGTTTTAGTTTAGTCTTCAACAAAGACTGCTCCTGACCTCTGAGGCAACTTGTCTTCTGGGCTACATGGTCTTTCTTCTGAGCAAGAGACTGCTGGGGATCGTTCTCTCTTTTCTTTTAAACTTTATTCTGAGACTGGATTTTCCCCTAGAGCAGCATGAACGTTCTTGTCCATGTCTGGAGTTACTTTCTTTACGTGTTGAGAGAATTGTTTCTTGTTGGCAGCATCATCTTCTCCCATTAAGTAACACACAGAATCTGGAACGTTCTTATCAATGATACCCTTCCAAAGTACTTCTGCACTGAGTTTCTCACTTTCTGAATATAACCAGGGACTCATTTGGTACTGTGAAAGGCAGAGAAGCTTCTTCCCACAGCTCCCTTCAGAACCCCCAAAACTTTATTTCCAGCGGCAGTTGTGGTCTGAACCGCATCCAAATACAAATGCCTTCACATTATAATGTGGGAGCTCATGACTATAAGCCACACGGACTGTCACAGCCACTTCTGTTACAGGCACAAGCAATCTGACAAATGGTATCTTCATCAGTTACATAAACTATTATAATCTATTTAATTTATCCTGGATTACTAAGCATTCCCAAACATAGTAATCAGTTTTACCCTCTTGCCTTCTAATTTTCACTTGGTATCTCTTGAAATAGGTCTTATTCTTAACAACTTATTCTTGAAAACCCTATCCTATAGAACACAGACCCATGTCTGTGGCTCACCACAGACCTACAGCAATAGCAAGAACTTTTTATAATTTAATTCATACTGTTAACAAGAAAACACAGTTGATGAAAGAAGAACGTGTTTTCAGTCTATTCCAAGAACTCTATCAGAGTCTAGTAACTCGTTGTTTTAGTTTGCTCAGGTTGCCAAAAAATACAATTTTCTGTGTGGCTTAAACAACAGAAATTTATTTTCTTCCAGTTAGAGAGGCTAGAAACTGAAATCAAGGTGCCAGCATGGTCAGATGCTCGTGAAGGATCTCCTCCTGACCTGTGATAGATGCCTTCTCGTTGAGTCTTCACATGATGAAGAGAAAGAGCAAGCTTTCTGGTGTCTCTTCTTACATGGACACTAATTCCATCATGAGGGCCCCATCCTAATGACATCACATAACCCTAATTGCTTCCCAAAGAACCAATTTCCAAGTAACATCACAGTCGGGGTTAGGTCTTCAAGAGATGAATTTTGAGAGGATACAAACATTCAGTCTGTCACACTCTTAAAACTAACTTTAAAAATTGCTAGAACATAACTCAGTACTGGTCATTATTCATTACTTTTGTTTTATTCCTAGAGAACCCATTTGGATTACATTTGCAGATGTCTGGAAAGTTCTCTTTTTTTTTAAGATTTTATTTATTTAGTTGACAGAGATAGACAGCAAGAGAGGGAGCACAAGCAGGGGGAGTGGGAGAGGGAGAAGCAGACTCCTTGCCGAGCAGGGAGCCCGATGTGGGACTCGATCCCAGGACTCGGGGATCATGACCTGAGCCGAAGGCAGCCGCTTAACGACTGAGCCACTCAGGCGCCCCTGGAAAGTTCTATCTTAATATGACTTTGATTACTGAATCTGGCCCATCTTTCTTGAAATAAGTCTATTATTGCATCCTTAAAAATTGCTATGCCTATAAATTACCTTCTCTCTCATCCATTCTATTTTTGTTTATTTTTATCTGGAACTTACCAGCAATGTGGTATTTACTTAACACTTCTAAGCTTAATTTTTTCATCTATAAAATAGTAATAATAATATCACCTACTTTATAAGATTTTTTGAGACTTAAAATGAGACATCCTAAGAAACACTCAGTAATTATTATTATTTTGTTGGTGGTGGTACTGGTCATGAAAACAGTGGAAGAAGTGAGGGGATACAATTACTAGTAGTATTTTGAAATCTGGAATATTGCTTTTATTGGGTTTATCATCTGCCTCACTGATTGTGAAATAATAGAAATAGATATTACATTCTGTGCCTGGTTTCTGACACAAAATTAAAACCCTTGTAATTTCCTAAGTGATAAGAACACTGGGAGCATCTTTTGTTCTAACATTTTGTCTTTGACCCTGTTTCCTGACACAGAGCTCTTAAATCCCTTGGAATTTCCTGGATGATAAGAATATTTTTGTTCTAATGAGGCAATGTTTGGTGGGCTCCTGGATGGGGGCTGGTCACCAGAAAGATCAAAACATGATTAGAAGCTTAGAATTTTCAGGCCCACACTCTACCTTCTGTGAAGGGGAGAGGGGCTAGAAATCGGGTGAATGACTAAAATGTTGCCTATGTGATCAGCCCTCCATAAAAATCTCAAAAGTCCAAGGTTCAGATAGCTTCTGTGTTGGTGAACACATCCATGTACTGGGAGGGTGGTGCATCCCAATTCCACAGGCATCCCACATATTTGGTGATCAGAGATGTCAGAAATAAAGTGTTCTGCGTGAGTGGTAAAGACGAAACTCACAGGAGTGTTTTCCTTTGCATGAGATTGTTTTCTGAAGTATCAAATTCCTATTCCTTTTCCCAATGTGGTTTTATTTAAGCCATTATGTTTTTAATGTTATTGTACTTTCTCTTCCCCATCCTATTATTGCTTAACAAACTGAAGTATTAAAGGACTTTATATATTTGAGAGACAGAGAAAGCACACAAATGGGGTGGGGGAGAGGGAGAGAGAGACTCCTCAAGCAGACTCCCTGCTGAGCGGGGAGCCTGACACAGGGCTCGATCCCATGACCCTGAGATCATGACCTGAGCTGAAATCCAGAGTCAGCTGCTTAACTGACTGAGCCACCCAGGCATCCTTATTTTTAACTTTTTGAGGAACCTCCATATTGTTTTCCAGAGTGGCTGCCGATAACTTTTCCCTATTTACTTGTTCATATATTTGCTTCTCTTGACTGAAGTTTAAAACATTTTCTGAGGCTTCACTTGGTTGCTTTTTTTTCTTCATTAGTTTATTAATTCATTCTTACAAACTTAACTCATCTAAACTTGATAATGTTCAAAAGTGAACTCCGAATCCTTCTCTTAAAACTTGCTTCACTGCAGCCCTCCCCTACTAAGTTAGTGGCAAACTGCTTCCAAAGTCTAAACCAGAATCTTTGGATTCATCGTTGTTTCCTTTCTTTCTTATGTCACATCCATGTTGTCACCAAATCCTATTCACTCTGTCTTCAAAATATATCCAGAATGTGATCACTTCTCAGCACCTCCAAGCTACCTCCAGGTGAAAGTCACCATCACTCCTCACCTGGGTTAGCGCAGAAACCTCCTACTTGGCCTCCTGCTCCCACCCCTTGCCCTCCTGCAGTGAGTCTATTCTCCACACAACTCACACTGTAAGTCTGACCATGCCACTCCTCGGCTCAAAACCCTTCGTGACCCCTGGCTCCACTCAGAGTAAAGGATGAAGCAAGCGCAGTGGCTTTCACTCCTAGGGCACCTAGACCCCTGCCACCTCCTTGGCCTTATTTCTTTGACTGTCCTCCTTGTACTGCTCTTGCAACTTCTGCCTCATGGGCCTCTTCACCGTTCTTTACGTTGGCTACAGCAGCCATCACCACTGCCACCAGCCCTCCTCAGCTGGTATCTGCAGGGTCAATTTCGCCAAGTTTTTGCTTATATGTCACCTTCCAAACGTGATGGGCACTGATCACTTACTGGACTCTAGGTAGTTTACCTGCTGACCATAGCTAGAGGACGTGTATGACCAAAGACGACAGGTGGGTACGCACAGCCTAGAGCTGGTGTATACTCATTTTTGAAAGAAGAGAAAGCTATTCAGGCTTAGTGTTATGAGACACTTAGGTTGATGATGATGGTGATGGTAAAGATGACCAGTATTTACTGGGTACTATATACCAGGCACTATGTCAGCGGCATTACATGTATTACTTTCTAAAAAATCTCAGTATCAACATTATGAGGTACTCTTATTCCCAATTACAGATGAAGATTGTGGGGTGCCCTCAAAACTCTAAGCAGTACCTCTGTTTCTAAAGACTTCTTAAAACTGGATCATGGAAGGGCTGTCTTTCAGGAACACGGGAGTTATCCAGTAAAAATCAATACCTTTTCCTTGTATAATTCACTAATTACATGCTCTAGGTAATGCAAAAATTACTCCCTTACCTCCCTTTGCCTGCAACCTTCACCCCTTCTTCTCCATTTCCCCATTCATCCCCCTCTAAGCACGTCATAGTCATGGACGGTGACAATCCTCAGATTCTTAGCACTAAGAATCTTAGAGTTCACCTAATCATCAAATCCAAAGTCTTCATTTTTGAGCCAATAAAACTGAAGCACTCACACACAAAATTCCTTCTTGAAGTTAATGTCTAGTTAATGGCAGAAGGGACCACAATTTTTAGGAGTGATGTGACTTGGTTTCCAGTCCTAGCTGACATAAGAGACAATCTACCTGGCCATCCTACAGTCTGCATTGGACCCTCATGAATCAGCTTTATGTGCTGATTATTAATATGTATGACTCAAAAGTAGAAAGGGAAACTTTTTCCTAGAATGAGTATTCATGTGTTGTTACAAAATGTTGCTTGTTCTCCATTCTTTGCCTCTCCAGCTTCAGTTGTTCATGATTCTATTCTTAAAATCAGTTCCAGAAGAAAACCCTCCTTATCTCTTGGAAATTCATCAGCCCTCCTTTCTGACTACATCTCTCTATAGAGAAGGCATTAGATGGAAGGTTTGTAAAGCTTTCATTGTGGAATGGACCTGGAGTGTATAAAAAAGGAAAAAGACTCTCCAAAAGATATGTATTCCCATCTTTTACTCACCTTAGCCCTGAAACACAAAGAAAATTTTGCTGCCATATCACATCCATGACTAACATTTTTGAACTCAAAGAATTTATAAAAACAACCTCTGAGAAAATAATAAAATTTTATAACACTATGAAACCAGTTATATGTGTTTTTACCATTTCCTCTTAAATATCTTTTATTATTTAAATATAGTCTTCAAATGAATTTGGCAGGAAAGATAAGATCACTTGAATAGTACTTGTTTCAAGGACTAGTGGGGCTTAAGGGAGGAAGAGATGCATGAAAGAGTAGGTAGAAAACTTTTTTTTTCCTATCAAAATATAAAGGGATCTTTTCCTTAAAATCTACCTTACGAACACAATTTTTAAGCTAATTTCAGTAGCATTATTATGATTAGTAAATGACATTTACTCATGGGGAAATTTAAGCAAAGTAATTAACACTCCTGGTGAAAGTAATGGAACTCTAACTTCCTCTAATGTTAAAATCACAGGCCTAACTACCTCAAAGTACTTTAAAGGCTGTATCATAGAAGAAATAATAGAATTGGTCATAGAAGCAATTCATTTTTAGTGGTACTAGAGGTATGTCTCAATAGCCCAGAAATTCAGTGTTAGCTGGCAGTCTGCCCAACAAACAAGCAAACCCAAGGACCCTTAGAGACTGTCTCTCCTATTTATTGTGTAAGTCCTTGGAAAATCTTCACTTTGATTCTAGATAAGAAAAAATAATCCCCACCATACACCATTTTTAAGTTTAGGATTGAAACTTTCAAACCTGCTTTGAATTAGAAAGACTGCATCAATGTTGAGGAAGATAAAAATGAGATAAAATAAAATGCAAGTTATCTGCTCTGCTCTTCAATGGACAGATGGGGATTAGACCAAGTTTATTATGGCACCTTAAATTTGTCTTTAACAATCAATTTTTATACTAAGTCCTAAAGGAATGTGCTTATTTACTTTCCAATTTACATGTGCAAATCTAAGAAAGAAGCAATATTCAGCATATATCTATAGGCGAATTTGGTCATTTCTTTTGCTTGTAATAATGTGACATATGCCCAGTACCATTTAGATCAGGTTAACTTAAATCTTCATTCAATGATTTCAGTTAATTTAAAAAAACTTTACTTTATATGCAAGATGTAAAACTGTTCTTAGTGTAACAAATTCATCAGTGCCCCACAATATTATAAAGAAGACTCTTTAAATACCTAATTTATCTATCAGTCATTTGGGTATTTCTATTAGGTATTTCTTATTTTTTTTTTTTTATGTTATGTTAGTCACCATACATTACATCATTAGTTTTTGATGCAGTGTTCCATGATTCATTGTTTGCGTATAACACCCAGCGCTCCATGCAATACGTGCCCTTCTTATCCTAATAAGCTTACGTACATTGATCAAGGAACTCAACAGATCACCCATACAACAGGCTGGGCCCATTATTAGAAGCAACTGTCCCCCATTGTAGCACAGCCTACAAAACAGTTTGTGTACACTGAAAGCAATTTGCATATATTGTTACTAAATGTAATTAAGTACAGCAAAATAAACTTGTCTATTCTTTCTTCTTTCTCATTCTACGTCTTATCTTTTTGTCTTTGATTTCATCCTTCTCTTCTGCATTCTTAAAACTTCTCTTATATTTTTTTATATTTTCTAGTTTCCTTAGCTTCCATTAACGAAATCATATTTGTCTTCCTTTCCTGACAACTCTTTACCTTACTGAAGTCTTACTGCAAACAATCTTTCAACTGTACTTTTACTATGAGACAGCCATACTATGCCACAGAACTACAGACGTCAAAGAATTTTACTTAATAGATTAGGGTAAAAAATCCTTAGCTAGAGCATGCTATAAGGGGGAATACATTGTCAAGGGGCAGGTAATTTTCTTTCTTTTTTTTTTTTTTTTAACCTTTTTAAAATTTTTTAGAGGGAAAGTTGGGGAGGGGCAGAGGGAAAAGGAGAGAATCTTAAGCTGGCTCCGTGGTGACGCTGGACTGGATCTCATGACCCTGAGATCCTGACCTGAGCCAAAATCAAGAGTCCAATGCTTAACCGACCAAGCTATATTCCCTCAGGGATGGTACCTCAACACAGCTCACTGATGTGTAAAGTAGAACTGACAATGTATAAATAGAACAGCAAAGTCAAACCTCACTGGAAATACAATTTACGATGGCGACTTTCCAGTAATCATGAAGCCTCTGTTAGCTGGGAGGGTGATGAGTTTTGACCTACTTCTTCAGGCACCCATTCAAAAGCCTGATCATCATTCAGTCATAGGAAATTGAGAAGCCTGGGTGGGGGGTGGTGACCAAAACTTTTCACTGACATGCCTGGAGACTGTTTCTAAGTTCCCAATGAGCTGGTATTTGGGGAATACCAGGGTATTCTGCTTGGGTAAGACTTATTCCTTGCATAAGAGATACCCCAAAATGGAGGAACATAATTGGTTATCAATGTGGGAAAGAATCTAAGGCGCACCATCTACACATACACACCATACAAACATTGTTGTGCTCTGTTTGGCCGAGGTTGAAACTGAGCTCAAAACCCCGAGAAGAGGGGTTCCAGAGAAATACGGGGATTCGGACTCTATCTTTGCAAAGTGTAAAGTGTGCACAAGCCACTATAAATGACAGAGGAAGCGGTGATCAGTGTCAAGGGTAACGTGCGTGGTTGCAGATGAGGCTGAAGAAGCAGACTTACTGTCTTGTATATCTTGGCTGAGGTTTTTGCACACCAAGTTCATATACATGCTCACGTATGGGGGGTACAGGAAGAAATATAACTTTTAAAGCAGGAAAATAGCATAATCAGATAAGAATTTTAGAAAGGATGACTTGAGAAAAGATGCTGAGGTTTCTAGCTTCTGCTACCTTGAGGGTATCTGATGGTTCTTAATTTAGCCAAGAAAGGAAAAGCACCAAAAAGCACAGCTTTCAGGGAAAGAACAAAGTTCAGTTTGGGGTCGTTATAATATTAGGTTATTGTGAAAATAAGTGTATGTCTACTTATGCAAGCTGAAAATAAATCCGTCGATGAACATAAAAGAGACAGCATGTATTTTGTCACTTCTTTCCCATAGTTCTGTACAAATTTTACAAACCGGTGTCTACACAGCTCATGGCATGAATGTAAAATGCCACAGGGTTCGTGATGCTTATGGACCAGGGGTGAGGGATGGGGAGAAGGAGGGGTGGGTAATGGCATGTTATAAAGCAGCATGATGTGCAGGGTGGGGAGTGTGTGTGTAAGAGTGAGTGTTCATTTGGACGAAGACCACATGCCTGCCTACAGATGTATGTGTTAGAAAACAGGCTTATGGTGGGGAAAAAGTGGTTAATACATATAGACAGTCATACATGTATTTCTCTGGAAAATACTTGGTTGTTCTTGTTCGAAATCAGCATTTTCTAAATTATGCAGCTGTGTTTCTTGGAACACAGCAGCTGATAAACTGTTAATAGGTGTTCCATGAAGGAAGCTCCTTGTGTTCAGATTAGTTTGGGAAAGCTGTGGGCAACATCTGTCTTCGGAGAGCCTCAAAGGGCCTTGAGGACTAATGAAGGCACTGAGAAGTCCTCCAGGGAAGTGACCCTCTTCATTTTTTTAGTATAGCATTTTCAAACTTATTTGACATAAAACTCCTTCATTTAAAGAACATATATGAATAACTGAAGGGATACTGGTATTCAAAAAAAACAGTTTGGTAAAAGCTGATATAAATGTGTCCAGAGCAGCAGAAATGCAGGGTGATAATGAAGAAAGTGACTTTGATAAATATGGGCAAATCCAATACCAAATTTTCAGGTCAAATATAATTCCTTGCAGGCCTAATCATTCCTGCAAATTATCTTCAAAGTTAAATTAGCTCTCAAACTTCTTAAGCAGGTAGGTCTTTGTGTACAGATATTAACTTTATGTGATTTGCATTTTAAAAAAGGAATGATTTCAGGCTTTTCTATACAAATTGAGAAGCTATTAAAGTGTGCTCTAAGTATGTGCTGTCCCTTCGGTGACTGAAAACTCTAATTTGCAATCTGATGAATATGACATCTTTTGAATAATGCAAACTAAAAAAGTGCTAATTGGTTTCCATGGTCATACCTACAGCTTCATGAAAATGGATTAGGAACATAAAGAAAAATGCAGAATATATGACTGCAGAGCCATTTAAATTATAAATGAAAGACAGTCTAGTTGAATAAAATGCCAAATAACAACAGCGATAATTTTAATAATAGGTGATGAGCATGATTTGCACCTGCTTTGCATCAGATACTGTTTGATAGGCTCTATACAATATGTCTACTCCTCATCTGCAAAAACAAAACACAACAAAACCTGAGGCTAGGCAAGCTAATCAATAAAAAATAAATAAAAATTACAGGTCACATTTACTGAGCACTTACTTTGTGTCAGGCGCTGTTGTAAACATCTCACATTAGTAAGTCTTGTGAGCCTCACCACAACCCTGTGAAATGGGAACTATGTTGTCCCCATTCCACAGATGAGCTCACACACTGACATCAGAGTACTCCACCATCCTGCTAAGCAAGAGAAGAGCCAGAGAGCCAGATTCGGGTATGTATGGATTCAGATATGTCTCTAAATCACCTACTCTTTCTACTTCTCCACTGTTCTGATCGCATGATATGTGTACAGTTTGCATATTCTGATTTTATACTAAATTGATATAAATTTAACAGTAATTAGAAAGTGGCTCATGATAATTTTAGGCAATTGTGTCCCCAAAGGACATTGATACATAATCAGTAGGAGAAGCAAATGTCCCTACTTCTGTGTTTGATGTCTCTCTTTATTCTCAAGTCTGGTCCTGAGAAATGTCACTTGAATTTACCTCTGTAGACAGTTTATGATATATTCAGGAATAAAATGCATCCATAAACTCTAACAGCAATTGACATACTGGGTTATATTCATGAATTTCGGTCCTGATTTCAATGCTATACTGTTAAAAGTTTTAAGTAAAAAAAAATAATAATAATAATTTTTTGGCCAACTCTGTTTCTGTTTTGACCAAACTGCTCTCCATATGCCTCTTGCTGGTATCTGCCACCTGATAAGAAGCCATATCTGATGTTAGAGGGGTTAAAGCCAGAATTTCGGTTTCAGGTATCTATTTCTCAGATAATAAAAATAATACATTTGGATCAATGGTTAAATTGACGCCTCTGCCACTGACCATTTTAGAGAATTGTGGATGTTACATTTTAAGAAAGAACTTCAGGGGTGTCTGGGTGGCTCAGTCAGTTGAGTGTCTGACTCTTGGCTTTGGCTTAGGTCCTGATCTTGGGGGTGGTAGGATCGAGCTCCGTGTGGGGCTTTGTGCTCAGTGGAGAGTCTGCTGGAGATTCTCTCCCTCTGCCCCTCTCCCCTCCCCCTTTTGCTCTCTCTCTTCCTCAAATAATAAATAAATCTTAAAAAAAAAAATGAAAAAAGAACTTCAACAAACTAAACAAGCAAATGAAGCAAGCATTGAGTTATGGTTGAGGGAATTAGTAAGTTTAATGCAAGAAGCAAGGATAACAATATTGATAGAGTGCTTTTCTCTAATGCGAAGCAGTGCAAAGAACTTTACTACATTTATTAATTGCTCAGAATTACCCTAGGAGGGAGGTCATTACTATCTCTATTAACAGATGGTACAGAGAGCAGGCAATATGCCTCGGGAGACACAGCTGGTGGCAAAGCTGGGACTTGAACCCAAGTCTGGCATAAAAGCCTGCTGTTCTTTCTACTACACATCACATTCCTTCCTCAGAAAAAAAGGAGAGACGATTTAAAGTTGGACACGAGCTGCTTTCAAATGTAATCACAGCGAAAAGGCATGAAGCTTGTTCTCCTAAACTCCATGAAGGAGAGTGGGGGCCAAGGCCAGGACATCAGATTCGAGATAAGAAAGGAACACTTTTCTGACACTCACCTGTCTGAAAATGGGAAAGATGTTTGCACTCCCTGTCGCTAAAGGGGTCTAACAACTTTATTGAATGCACCAGTGGAGAAGCTGAAGTGCCCAGATCTCTTCTGTTCTCAAAAATTATTTAATTTTAAGATTCTAAACAAAATATATATAATACCAAAGACACTTCTCTCTTGGTCTCCATTTTCCATCCTGTCCCAGCTGCGTGACCTAAAGGAAGTCAAACCGTGTTCCTCAGTTGACCCCTGAGTACAGCAGGAATATATCACCTTCCAGGCAATGTTATTAGAAGACTGGATAAGACAAGACATGTGACATACTTAATCCATCATAAAGCTGAAATAGTGTCAGTTACCTCTTCCTGCACGTTTACAAGGTCAGAGTCTGTCAGAATCTGAGGCGTCTTCTGTTTTCTTCACTTGGGTCATGCCAAAAACAGTGAAGGAGACACTGTAGATACAAGGCTCTCCCCTTACATGTGCATCTGGATCAATCATGAGTGTGCATTTGCTACTGACTTGCATGTTTTCCTGCTTGCTCACTCCCAAAGAAAAAAATGCAGAGTTCTTATGCATTGCTCTCAGGGTTTATAATGTACATTTTTAGTAAATTCTATGCAAAAGCATCAATGAAGTAGCTTTTACATGCCATCTTTATCTTCTGACTTTTCCACTGGTGCATTCAATAAAGTATACTACTATTCTGTTTTATAATAATCACAGACATGCTATTCCCTCTCAAAGAGGGTTTTGTTTTTTGTTTTTTGTTTTTTTTTCCAGCTGCCAAGGTCTATTGTCCTTATTTAATATACAAAATGTTTCAGACAGGGGCGCCTGGGTGGCTCAGTTGTTAAGCGTCTGCCTTTGGCTCAGGTCATGATCCCAGGGTCCTGGGATCGAGCCCCGCATCGGGCTCCCTGCTCGGCAGGGAGTCTGCTTCTCCCTCCCCCACTCCTCCTGCTTGTGTTCCCTCTCTTGCTGTGTCTCTCTCTCTGTCAAGTAAATAAATAAAATCTTTAAAAAAATGTTTTAGACATACATAAGAATTGGTGTTGTGGAACCATCAGAACTTTCTGCTGCAATCCTACTTTCTGATACCTAAAAAAGCTAATTGGAAGACTTTTAAAAGAGAACAAAATATATTCAAAATATACGTGACTATTAAAATATTTGGCTGTAATTTTTTTAAATCCTTCTGAAGTTCAAATAAATATTGATAAGAAAAGATGTCATTAAAGAAGTATTCATCATACATATAAGTTTAAAGACTATAATCTGGTGCTTAAATTAAGAAGACTTGCATAACTATTATTTGCAGAGGAAAGGAGCAGTGATAGGAAATGCAAACTCCATGAAAATTTAATTCCATTTGAAATGAAAAAGAAATTTATCCTTTAAAACTCTTCTGTCAATCTGTGGCCACTGTTCATCACAAGGACTATGGAGGTTCATATGTATTCATGCATTTCAGTAACAAACATTCTGATCCATTGCCCTGTGGGCTAAAGAACATGTGTAGGCTCCCAATCTGTGAGAAGTTCGTGACAATTTCAGCTTTTTATCACTCTGAGTATGCTTACGTAGAAAACTGTATGTCATAGCCCAAGGAACCCCTCCTTATCATTACTTCCAGCTCTCAAGCTAAGAACATGCCTTTGGGAGATTAAATTAAAAATATGTGTTTGTTTTTTTTATTGTTTTCTTACTTTTAGAAACAAAATTGAAATGAGCATCTGTGTGTGTGTGTGTGTGTTTAAGAAGGTTAAATTAAGCAAAACACCAAAAACTGAAAATCTAAAGACTTCATAATTTCGAACTTACTTTATCTAAGCACATATATTTGACAACAGTGCAAAAAAATGTATTCCTGGTTTGTGAGAAAGCAAAATAATCCTAAAATAATATAGATGCACAAACACATACCCATCTACATAATCTATGACATATTTATATATGCATAAATATATACACTTATAAATGTTACTTAAAACAGGGAAATTGAAAGACAAACAGTAGGAATCTATTGTTCATTTATTTCATAGCCTCTCCCACACATCTGGATATTATAAAACATAACACCATATGTGTATTTAGGATCATGGGAGTCTAATGTTTTATGTTACATGACAGCACTATGTAAATGTGGCAGAAGTAATAAATGAAAACAAATTTTCTTTTATGAATAAATTGAAGAATATTTTGTCACATCCATTCTGATAAAATTATATAAATGTTTGTTTAACTTGGAGGGGTTACATGCAAAAGATTACAGAAGAAATAATAGAATACTCGTTAAGTGCTCTATTCAAAGTTTCTGTGACAAGGTAAAGTGGCCTACCCTGAAATAGTAAATTCTAAATAAGGTTTTCAACTTTTCAAGCATATTACAATCTATCCCTCACCGTTACTCTGAAAGTTACTTGTCTCAGATATACTCTAATGCTTTGGCTCCATTATATGCACTACTTTAGGTGGATGCCATTCAGAAAGCAATGGTACGTGGTTTACATTTAAGCATCCATACAAATATAAGAAAGTCATCATCATGAATCAAAATTCCAGCAAGTAATTATTGAACCTCTACTATGTCATGGGCATATGAAACTGAATTTTAAGATAAAGCATTAAGAAAAAAGAAATGAGGCCCCTGAAACTCTCCAAAGGACAGAATATAAACTAGAGAGAAGGAAACAAAGATTCTATTAGATCATTAGCTTCCTACGAGGCAGGGAAATAAAACAGAACAAGCTCTGGAGTCAGACCAAATTGGATTCTAATCTTACTTGTACAATTAGCGGCTGCAGGATCATAGACAAGTTGCTGGAACACAGGAATGATAATGCTGCATAGATTGAAGATCATGCATGAAGAGCACTTAATACTTCCTTTGCATGCTAGTAGATGCTCAATAAATAATGAGTTTTTTCATTAATAGTGTTATTAGTAACATCAACTGCAAAATATTAACTATCACTATAGTTAGCATATGAAAAGTTCTTCATAAGTGCTTGCTGAATGGATGAGCACTGAACGTAGCCTAAACAAGGAGATATGCAATGAAGCTCATATGCAACAGAGACAAGATCAAAACACATCCATCTGTCTCAGTTCTTCTGAGAAGGATTTCCTAAAAAAGAAGTTTTACCCTTTCCCCTTTATTTCTGCCTTTGTGGTTGTTTGAATACTTTAAGAGCAACGTAATTTTTCCCGACTGCTAGTACCATTCCCAGAGACAGAGCTAATCTCTCCATTCTTTTATTAAATCATGAAACAGGATTATGATGTTCCACATTTCTGCTTGCGTGGTCCTAAGACATTCAGATAAGGTTAGCAGGGCAAATGACTGTCAGGTACTTGAACAGCAACCCAGGTTTGGGGCCTGAGGATGCCAAGCTTCTGGGGTGAGAATAGATTCCACGGGTTTCCCTCAGTCTCTCCCTTAACCAGGCAGGCTGGCTCCCACTTTCTGCCATCATGGCTAATCTGTCTGAATTCTTCACGGCATGCTGACACTCATTCTGTCTTCACTCACTGTAAGACGAGGCACTGCAGTGAAACCGAAGTGGGAGAAACCGTGAACAGGTGGTTCTGCACCTGAGTCCTTGCTTTGTTCCTCCATTACCTAAGTCACATGGTGTGTGATACATTTTAACAAGTTCTCAGTTTTCTCCTTTGTCAAAGGAGACAAGAAGCAGGTCACTAAGAGCATAGGCTCTGCAGTCAGAAATGTGTGGCTCTGTACCTTGGCTTTCCCATTTATGAGCACTGTAACTTTGTGCAAATCACTTAACTGCTTTTTATATCTCACTGTCTTAATTTATAAAGTGGCAAAAAGAATAGCACAATAGACTAATTTGATAAGGGTTGACGAGGCAATATCTCTAATATACTCACCCGAGCATAAAGCACGTAGAACCTTCTTCTTCTCCTTCTTCTGCTTTTTATTATTATTATTACTGTTATTATGAGATTACCCACTGTCTTTCACGCCTACATTTGTAATCCTCTTTACAAGGACCTTAGCTTGTTTACACTGTAGTATGAAAGTCAGGACGATGTGGCAATGAATTAGAGAACAAGAACAGAAAATACAATGCAGATCTAAAAGAAGTCAGAGGAGACAGGAACAACCAAATGCAGACTAGCAAAACAAAGTAAATATAATAAAAAAGTAAGAGGGTTAGTACTAAATAAAGATATCAAGTCCAGTTGGGATGCTAGAGCACTCAGACAGTAATTTAGTAACTACATATTTAAAGGAAGATGAGTTATATATATGAGTAGGCACCACTTGGTGTTTTGGAGGTATTTTTCTCTAATACATGCAAATAAAATTTATTCAATAACTTAAAAAATAGACTATATGATATTTCATGAAATTTGAGTCTAAAGCTATAAATAAGATGCACACTTCTTGCCCCTTTCAATTTTCTGCGGGAAAAAAGAATTCAATTCCAAATTCTGTTAAAAAATTCCAGTTCAAAGCACAAATGACATAGCAGCCACATGAAACTGTGGTGCTCTGTGGAGTTAGTTTGAGAGTTTTGGAATTGGAATTATCTGATAAGAAACAACTCAAAGGGATGGTGAATACACAACTACATAGATTTTTGGGAAGCTTACCATCAGAGAACGTTTGTACAAACGTACCCTATTTCTGTGAATTTGTTTCACAGAAATCTGAGAATTCTATTGCTTTAAAAATGACTGGATGGGGCGCCTGGGTGGCTCAGTCGGCTAAGCATCTGACTCTTGATTTTGGCTCAGGTCATGATCTCAGGATCATGAGACTGAGCTGCGTGGGGCTCCGTGCTCAGTGGGGAGTCCACTTGAGATTCCCTCCCTCCCTCTCCCTCTGTCCACCCCTGAGCTCTCTCTCTCTCTCTCTCTGTGTCTCTGAAATAAATAAATAAACCTTTAAAAAAATAATGACTGGAATCTAAAAGGAACAAAATGCAAATATTGTCAATGCAAAGTGGTATTAAAACAAAACAAAACAAACAAGCAAAAAAAAAAAAAAAATGCTCTTATCCCTAACCTAATGTTCTTCCAGCACAGTACCTCAGAAACTCACAAACCAGGGGAAAGAAGATGAATTACATCTGAAGTAAAAAACATGAAGCGTCAGAAATCAAAAGGCTATGATAAGTCTATAATGTGTCTAGTTCACGGGGAGAGAAATTCACAAATTTGGCAAAGCATGAAAAGGGAGGGAAAGAATAATAACCTAGCCATTTCAAAATTAGTTTTTTAAAAAAATTATCTCTAGAAAACTAAATTCTTTGTTGTTAAACTTGTTTTCCTTTTATACAATCAAAATCAAATGAGTATTAGGCAGAGGTATTAAGATCAAAAGTGGAAGTATGTATTGATTATATTCCTTTTTTGCTTACAGTGGTAGTACTCTAAACTTGACCCTTCTGTTCCTGTTCTATCACTAAGATATTCTATGTGTTTACTAATCTTCATTTCACTAAGAATTCATGGTCCCCTGATTTCTGTTTCAAAGGTAGTGTCTAAAGGTGCAGTGTTGTGCTAATGTTAACAGCAGTTATGACAGAATCCATGCGAGTCAGCAAGAGGAGGAATGAAGTGCTATGCGTCTTATCTAGAAAACTACGTGGCCTGCTAGGGGTCCTAAATTAACTTAATGCTTGACATCAGCTATCATGAATTCAGGGGTACTCTGGTCAGGTCTCACCACCGCGCTAGGGCACTAACACATATTTTCTAGAGGATCCATGACATTGCTAGCTAGACTTTTTACCCAAACTTCAAGCTGAACATCACCACAGCAAAACTTTATTGGGAACAACACCACAAAACTGTGAAGATTTTAAAATGTCTTCCCAAATGAAATTTAACAACAACAACAACAACAAAATAACAGATATTTAAGAGACATAGCAGAGAGTGAAGATAATGGCCTCATTAGAACCCATCAACACTTACTTTTCTGTATGAACATGAGCTACTTTAAATTACTTTGTACTCCCGTAAGTCAAAATGCAAAACTGTAAGGATCAGGAAAAATCAGAAAAGGAAACAGCCCACAGTATAGATTCCGGCATAAGCCACAGCATCTTTACTGAAATAAATTGGTTACAAGTGGGTCCTTGCCGGGGCAAGGCAGAGGGCAAGCACTTAAGACACTGTCTCTTCCCTGGGAGTGGTCTCTATGTTTCATCAAAAGAAGAACGTCTTGAGATTTCCAAGTAGTGTCCTATACAATTTTTACATTTGTTTATACTATACAAATACTGCAAGGTATATATTATGTGTACATAATTATGGGAGTTATTATACACTTAGAAAACAGCATACCATTGTTTAGAATGTATAATGAAGTTTTTTAAAAAAAAGTTTATTCTGTTTAACACTCTTCTTAGCCTTAAAATACTATGTAACTTCCTAAAGATTGTTGTCTGGTCTATATCAAAACAAATTGTACTCATACTCAAAATTACCTCTGATCTACTCCCTGCTTCAATATGAGTCTGTTTTAACTTATGTTTTATATTTCATAGGATAGCAACAAAATAAACTTAAAAAAAGAGAATAATCAACTTACCCTCTATTATCATAAATTTGCAATATTGCCACTAACAAACATAGTTCCAACCTAGAAGCTTACTTGACTTAGAAAGTCATTTTAATAAGTAATAGAAAAATTATTTAATAACGTGCTCATCATTTCTATTCTTACTATCAAAGAATTTCATCAGTTTACTGATCATGTAATTTTTTTTCCCATACAGAATGATAACCTTTGGCAATGTGAAACATGAACTTCAATGTGAACTTGAATAATTGCTGTTTCTCTATAACTTGCTGCTGTGGAGAACATGAGCCATTTGAGAGCTGACATCTAAACATTTGCAAGAATTGGGACTTTCAAGCCCCGCCATCCTTCAGTGAGTATCATCGGCTATTAACTTTAAAGCATTTCTGCAGACAAAGACCCACCTCAGGCTCAGGACTAGCAGCTGCTCCTTCGACTTCAGTAGCTCCCCCACTTGAAAACTGGCATAGCCCAGGAAGCTTCGCTGAAAATAAGAAAAAATGGTTTTCATTAACTTCAGAAGTCCTTAATATTTTTGCTGTCACACCAATCATTCAAAATTAGAAGAATGAAATGTCGACTCCGTGAGCCTGACAAATATTTCACTTGCAGAGATACAATCATCACTGACAGAGATACAATAATAGAGCCTTCTCATGGGGTGAGGTTCAGGGGTGCAAATGTATCCTTTTCATTAAAAACAGAGAGACCAGTAGCCTGGAAAATAACAAAATGTGTAATACCGAAGCCAGGACTTTTCTGTGAACTAATTTTCTTCCCCTATGAAAACTGGGATAGAAGAAAAGAGGATAAACTTTCAATATTTACCAGTGCTGTCGTCGTTCTTATTAGAATTCCTCAAGTCACTGGCAGCAACAACTTTGTATTCCAGATATGAGCAAATCTGTTAGTTGGAGCTATTTTTATGTGGGACTCTGTACAAGTTATAAATAGAAATGCTCTATTTCCCCCCCATCACAGCAATGTTGAAAAGCATTTGTTTCCTTTGTTATTTCTATACTAGCATGGGACAACTTCATTCCAATACACAAAACAGAAAGGTACTTATTCTGGTACATTTTCTAAAATTGCTTTTTAAACCTATCATACTGGCTGTTGTCTACAAATATCTCCTTTCTGCACTTTGACTCATAAGGTAAACAATAAAACTCTAAATTGGTTTTTCTTTTCCAGGATACAAATCTTTCCTCTCTTTTTAACATTCTGGGCTACTTCTGATTTAAAAGTCAAAATATTACGGTGTACCATAAAGAGTATTTCTCATGCTCCCCTCAAGGTCAAGAAGTAAACATGAAAATATCAAACCCATATCATCTAGGCCATTGCTGCCTAACACACTGTAACACTCTACAAGAAGTCGACACTACATCTTCCAGAGCATTCTCTCTTCATGGGTCTGTTGTAGGGCTGCGCTAGAATGAGAGCCTGGACTTGAGGGGTCTGAGGACAATGGGGTCTTTTCAGCGAAAAGTGTGCGGTTATTTCATACACAAAAGGCTGCAACCACACTTAGCAATTGTAAAGCATAAGAAAGACAAGCTTCAGGTCCAAATTTTTCTCCTCCTTTTCAGTTTAGAATTGTTTCAAAAAAACTCAAGGGCGAACATTGAAAATACAACTCAGTTCTAAAGTGGGAGATGCCTACACGTTAGCAAGGATAAACCCAATGAACTAACTTGAAACTCACAGAGCTGGCTTAGAGACACCAAATCACCTAAAGCCAGAAGAACATGAGACTAAATTATCAGGAGAAGGACGTCAGGTGAAAATACTATTTGTGGCGAAAGCTCTGATGATACGTCAATGAGTGATGAAATGAGAATGAGTCAAGGCAGAAAAGGAAGTCCAAGTGCTATATGGACAAAGCATGAAGGAATTTCGGGTAACTTTTCAGCAAAGGGCAGAGAAGAGCCTGGGAGAGATCTGGCTGAACAAAAGCATTAATGTCACCTCATCAGAGATAGCTACTAGAACATCCTTTATGAGCATGCTGCCCCATCTATATACTCTGCTATTCTCTATTTCTTATCCTGTTGTATTTTTCTCTATTGGCACTTATCACCATATGACATATTATATATATATATATTTGCTTATTTTGTAACTCCCTTGGAAATAACTGAGATTTGAAGCTCCACGAGGAGCTTATTTTGTTTTCTCACAAACTCATACTGCTTAGTGCACAGTAGGCATGTGATAAATGTTTGCTGACAATAAATGAATGAACAACTGGCATAAAAACTAGCTTTCAGGTTAGTCACTCTATTAGATATAGATATTAGAATGTTCTTTCCGTAGGTATTTACAAAGTACTGTAATTTGCTGAAATGTGGGAAATCAAAACAATTTTAGTGTGCGGATTGTGTATCGTTGTAGTGAATTTCATTGTAGGATTTTGTAGTTAAACAGATGTCTATCTCACTTCCTCTTTCCCTGATTATCAGGGTTTTTAAATTCCTACTCCTCATTCTTTATCCTCATTCAAAGAAAACTCTTCACTGATGAGAGGTTTCATGATGCCCCAAAATTTCAGATGATTTTCTCTCTGCCTTTTTAGATTTTGAAGGTATGGATGGTTTGGGAATTAATAAAACAAACTGCACATGTCATGAATGTTACTGAGGTCTTTTCATCAATAAAAGTGACAAATGCCCCAGAGTGGAATGAGAGACAGGTGGAGTGGCTATTTTCAGACACGAGCTACACACACCCCATGAGGCCCAGCTGCCTGTAGAGTTGTGACCACAGCCACTGAATGTCTCCTCTGTCCACCAGATCAGGAGCTGCCGTGGAAGCAGGACTCTGGCTTGTCCATCCCTGAGCCAAGCCCAGGGCTCCGAACAGAGGGGCTGCAGGGTATGCCTACTGTCTCACTGTACCTGCTTGCAGAGGGCCCAGGACAACGCCCAGGAGTCAAACTTTTTCTACCATAACCGGCAGCCACAGGCTTCATCTCAAAGGATAATAAGAGATTTTACAGAACTCATACGACTTGTGAAAAACTAATTTAGGTTATGACATTACAGCACTGTGTTATGAAAACATGTCAAACCCGAGGAGGTGTTATTTAGGTACAAGATTATCTTCTTTGTTCTACAAATCACTGTCCATGGGGACTCCCTGTGGCATAAAGCGCATTAATGAAATCCCCAAAGACAGGGTATAATTGTCCCACGCTGCAACACTAACAATGGAATTGCCTCTATATTTACTTTCTGGCAGGTGTTTTTGTATTTGCTTCCCCTCAACATAAATAAAACACATCACTCATATACATGGATATTGACTGGACTCCTGTAAAAGAATGAATTAGAGGGAAACAGTCTTCTCTGTTGCTGGAACCTAAGTCCCCATGGAGGGAAAATAGCACGCTAATGCTAATGTAAAAGAATAACTTAATATAAAGCTATTCTATCTTTGCTATCACTGTAATCATAAGCATGGAATTTGAGAGACATCTTTAAAAATTTTTATATTTCAAATGTAACTCAAGGAACAAGCTTTTCCATCTCCAGGGCTGTTTCTAAAATTCTCATCTTTAAACTGGGAGCTCTAATATCAGTGGAAAAATGTGAAAGACAAACCAAAAAATTAGTCTCCCTGGAGTTGGAGATCAGAGGTCTGGAGTGTCACTTTATTCTGTCCAAAAATGGAAATCTGGGCAATTAAATCACTTCTCCCAGCCCCCAGACTAGCTATCCACTAATGGGTATTGTCAGGCCTTGTTTCTCTGTCTTCTCTCTTACAAATCTGTGGTCTTGAACGAGTTACTTCACCATTCCCAGTTATAACTGCTGTAGGAAAAAGTTGCATGTGATAACTCTATCATTCTCATAGTTTTAAGAATCAAAGTAAGCTAGGCAAAGCACTCAGTACATTGCTGGGAAGATAGGAAGTTAAAGGAAGTTAACTGGCTTACACTTGGTCCCAGAACTAGTTAATATGCAGAGGCCAAGTTGGAATCCAGGTTTCTTGCTTTTTGGTCCAGCATTCTTTTATCCCCATTACACTGGGCTTTATTTCCAGGACAGGTGGCCATTCCCTCTCCTTCTGCCAGGCTCTCTGTCTGCTCAGCATGTGGCTCTGACCTTTTTTGCCTGCTCATGAGAGTGTGACACTCACAAGGATCATTCTGGTGCAAGCACCCAAAGCAGAGGATCACTCAATGGCTTCCTGCACAATTTCACTCACTCACCTGGCTGGAGAGTGATATCAAGCAGGGCGAAAAAAAGTGGGGCATCTGCCTCAATCTCTGGTTGCTCTCTATATAGAGTGTACAAATAAACAGTTTATCCTACCAGCCCTTGCAGGGACTCTGAGCAAGTCACAAGTATTCAGAATGCTTCGGGGGTTGTACACCTCTCTGCAGCACGCCCTCAATGGTCCCTGGTTGAGCTGTACTATACAAGGAGCCAAAAGAGGTACAGCCCTGTACACCTTGCCGCGAGCTGGCCAAACCTCCATCACCTGTGTTCATCTCGCAAAGCCTTTAATCAAAGCATAGGTTTCCTTTATACGGCAATTTCTAAGAGCCTCCCAAGCTTTTCCAAGTACTGTCTAGAGCTGTACGATCCAATGGGTAGCCACTAGTTCAAGCACGGGCCTTGTGGCTACTCTGATTTGAGATGTGCTGTAAGGATAAAATACACATAACATTTAAACAACATGGTATGAGAAAAAGAGTGTGAAATAGAGTATTAATAATTTCTTGTACTGATTATATTTTGAAATGATTACATTTTGTATATATTGGGTTCAACAAAATATTAAAATTCATCTTGCCTGTGTCTTTTTAATTTTTTAAAAGCCTGTAAAATTACATATGTGGCACACATTTGTGGCACACATATTTCCACGGAAAAGTGCTGGTTTAGAGGTTAAATGAATATATCAATAATACTTTACCTATTCTTATAAAACTATATACAGGAACTGTCGTACAAGTTTGAAAGGCCTTGGAAGAGCTGAACTTGATAGCATGAGGCCGATACCCAACATCTCCTACATGTAACTCACAGCACAGGCCTTTTTTTCATAGCCCGTGTACTTTTTCTTCCCTGTCAATCCTAACAGATGTGGTTACATGGTTTCCCATGAAATAGGAAGGGAAATAAGACACATGAACTACTCACAGCGAAAAAAAAGAAGAAGAAAAAAAAAAAAGACTTGGGAGGAAATCTATTAAAAGTAGACAAACAGTCCAAAGAAAACATTACAAGGCATTTTAGGGTAAAGTCATATATTTAAAAATTACATATTTACTATGAATATACCTCAAAAGGTCTCAGCACAGATTGGTATCTGCTTCACTAAGACATCAACAAAAGGTTTGGGTGCAGCCAATGGATACTGCTTAAAAATGCAAAGAAATGTATAGAACATATTTGAGCTATTTATAATAAAAAGTCTCAGCTCATTTTTTTTTTTTTTAAGATTTTATTTATTTATTTGACAGAGAGAGAGCACAAGTAGGCAGAGTGACAGGCAGATGGAGAGGGAGAAACAGGCTCTCCGCTGAGCAGGGAGCCGGATGTGGGGCTCGATCCCAAGACCCCAGGATCATGACCTGAGCCGAAAGCAGCCGCTTAACGGACTGAGCCACCCAGGTGCCCCGTTTCAGCTCATTTTTAAAATCAGTGTAGTCAAGAGCTAGAGTCGTGAGCAGGTTGTAATGGCAGGGCCAAGTCTTGGCCAAGGGCTCAAACTCTCAGACCCCTTGTGTAGTGTCCAAAGAAATATTTTGAGGATTAAGTGATGAGATATATATTAACCAGGGGTACATGATAGGTGCTTAAGATGTGGCAATTCTTCTCTATCTAGAATACTGTGTACTCTGAGGGTATTAGAATGCCAAGGCATGTGAACTTGGGTTTGTTCTTATTTAGGCTCATTCTTACTATACTTGAGATTTAGGTCTACAATATAATTGCCATTTTATTGAGTTCTGATGTGTCATAAAGTGTACTAGATTTTTACATATTATTAAAATTTATATACTATTGCAATTGTTTTTAGATGCCTCCCCCTTTCATTCAGGTGGTTCTAAAAAATTTAAGATGGTTGGCAAACCAAAATCATGGTGTGCTTTCTAATTCATTCAATACATATATCATAATTTACTAGTTTCCAGGCACAAAGCTAGGGCTGTTAGAGTGAACAAAATAAATAGGCTCTTTGCTATCACGGAGTTTAACATGTAGGAGGAGCGTGCAGACATTACCAATATCTAATACCTATTTTGCTCACTTTTCATTACTAATAGCACCTTGATTTTGTTCCAGTGGGAACTGACCCGGATTCTCTTCTGCTTGGGGACTCCTGTCTTCTTAGTGATAGGTACACAGCAGTATACCAATTGAAATTTCATCAAAAGTTACTGTTTCCCAGAATTGAAGGAACAAGATCAGCTGCCTTTTGTCCTTCAGTCTTCTGAAGGTTCAATGGTTAGACTGGACAATAACAAAGGAGGAGCAGGAAGGTAGATAGAACCTGGTTGCTCGAAGTCATTTTTGAGTAGCTACAGCCTTGGGCAATTACCCCAAAACTTTTTCTAACATGAGAAAAATTAGTCTGTTACTTTTAAGCCACTGTTTGTCAGGTTACTTGCTTCTGAATGCATTCCTAACTGATATAATAGATATGTCACAGAATGTCAATTGAGAATTTTCTTTTGACCCAAGAATTATAGCTGAGTCTTTGTCAAAGACAATATACCAAATGCACCATGGTATCAGTTAGAGAACCTTTAGTGCTTGGAGCTAGAAACCTCCTCACAATGCTTAAAAAGAAGCCAATTTAGGGGCGCCTGGGTGGCTGACTCAGTTGAGTGTCCAACTCTTGATTTCAGCTCAGGTCATGATGTCTCCGCTATGATAGTGAGAAAACAGCCGTAGACAATGCATAACTGAATGTATTCAGAACAGACAGTTGGTGAATGTGACCCACAGGCTACAGATCTTTAACTCCTAGGGATCTCTTAATCAGTCCCAATTGGAATATAGTTGAGAAAGTGATATGTTTAAATGTCTTGAATTGTCCTATCATTAAGGGTATCAGCATTTTTTCAGTAATTACTTTTAAGCTGTTTTCAACTGACTATAATATAGAATTTTTAAATACAAAATTGCATTAAACACAATCTGTGTTCAATATTAAAGCTAAAAAAAAAAACCAATATGGACCTCGTTACCACGGGTACTACTTTGACTTTTAAAAATTAATTCATGGGGTGCTTGGGTGGCTCAGTCAGTTAGGCATCTGACTCTGGGTTTTGGCTCAGGTCATGATCTCAGGGTCGTGAGATGGAGCCCCGCGTCGGGCTCTGTGCTCAGCTCCCACAGTCTGCTTGAGATCCTCTCCCTCTACCCCCCCCCCACTCATGCACCCACATGCACCTTCTCTCTCTTTTTCTCTCTCTCAAATAAATAAATAAATCTTAAAAAAAAGAAGCCAATTTAGAGAAACTGGCCTATTAGTAACCATGACACACCCAGTTGATATAAAGGTAGTGTTAGAAGAGAGGGAAGGTGAGCGTTTCGGGAGATGCACTATTTAGGAAATGAGGCTTATCTCTTTGTTATATCACATTTAGGAAGACACCTCAAAGTCAGAGGAGTCTGGTCCCAAAACATCAATTATCAAGCTTGGGGGTGTCCAAAGCACCTTTAGTTCCACTACATTGGGGACTAGAGATTGTCTCTCCTTTGAAAATCACTGACAGTCTAGCCCCTGATACTGGCAGGGCTTGTAGAAAGTGTCAGCAGAGAGATGCTGAGCCAAGAGAGGAAACAGTGGCAGGACAGCCTGCACCTCTTCTGTGTGGCATGGCAAATACATGTGCCTTTCATCTGTGCCACGCAGCCCTGAGAATGGCCGAACACGCATTACATGCTGGAAAAGTAGGTCTCAGCAGCAAGAGAGTGCAGGGTGAGCCTGGGCGGTGGAGAACGTCGAGCCAGGACAGATTCCCCATGGTAGGGAAATATGCCATAGGAAGGAGCCCATAAGGTCTCCAGAAATACCTACAGCTGTGCTCGTAACAGATACAGCATTTCAGTATCTGCCCCGTGCTGACAGGCAGAGCTGGCCTGAGCAATATCAAGACCAGCAGAAAGGGAACCACACCCTCACTGTGGGCAGGAACAGAAGGAATCTCTCCCCATTCCTCTCTCCTTGCCACCATATGAGCAGTGAGAGGCAGGACCTGTGTGAGAATTGGACTCTGTGCCCCCTGCCACTACACGAAGCTAGAGGTACATGGATGTCTACCCTACAGTGGGAGATGATGGGAGGAGAGGGGGGAAGAAAACAATTTAAAATCAGGGAAGAAACTCAAGTTTTAAAATGAGTAAGATGTATTTCAAGAATTTGAATGAGAGAAAAAATGGAAATGTACATAGTTAGGCCAAGATGTCCTTAAAGCTTCAAGCAAGGGGGATTTAACACTGAGTAGTTGTGGGAATGAGCAGCTGGAGGAGGAAAAAAATTAAACCAGCTCATCTTTCTTGAACCTCAAAAATTAAATAAAATTCCTTATAAAGTAATGCATTAAGTTAATAGTTAACAAATTTCAAAAGAAAGTAGAAAGGGTGTGATGACAGCTTGCAGTGGAGGTTCCCATTTGAAGGAACACATCTGAGGTGGTCAGAGCCCTGGGCCCCCAGCCCTGAGCAGCGGGAGGGAGGTAGGCGGGAGCAGCGCTGGGCAGGGAGAGGTTCCTGTGACCTGCAGCAATGAAGGGCCTGAGGCTGGAAAGAACTTGTTGGTCCCTTTGGAGAAACTAAGCTAAACGTACAAGAAGTTTGAAGGGACAGGTAGGAAAGAAAGCATGAAAATTCACTTGAGTCAAAGAGACTCAACCTGTCCCCAGTAAAAAAACAGAAGCTCCTGATAGGCATGAGAGAACACAAAGTGCCCTATTCCTTCTCCTTCACAATCAAATGCAGAGATGGCTGATATTCTTCTCAGTCAATTCAACTCACGCTTTGGTGCATATATTTGAGAGTTCTGTTGGCAGGTTCAGACGGTGGCTGTTGCCAATGACGAAATGATCAGGACATAGGACACTGCTCCACACGTCAACTTTCGGAAGAAGGCTGTCAACTGCCTATAGGATTGCTGGGAATTCCCAATAGGCCTTTCAGTTGGCTCAGTCCCATGGCCTCTTTAGACCCAACTTATTTCTAGGCTTTTTCGATCTCTCTGCACAGATCCCAGGGACTCAGCCTGCTGGGCTCTCCCTCAGGAGTTGCCACCACCTACTCCTGGCTTACCTAAGCAAAACGCACATTACTCTCTTCCTGCTCTTCCAATTTCTAAAAGCAGTAGATGTGCTGTTCAGATGCAGCAGGAAAACTTTTGCAGGATTTTGCAGCACTGGACTGCACTTTGGTGGCAGCTTCTGTTTGGACCCGCAAATGATAGACTTAGAAGTGATACATGTGCCTTCTGGAAACATAAGAAACACTTACCCCAACCTCTGGCAGGGGATCCTTATGTTCAGGTAGGACACTGGTTCGAACCTATAGAGAAAAACAAACATTTTCTTCGGGATTTTGAAATAGAAACCAGTGCAGAAGCTTCACACAGGTGCTGGATGTCATTTTCTGTCATCGGGCATCAATTCAGACGCTGGGGTTAATCATGACTGAAGGTACCTGTGTGTACCACCTGCTGCAGCACCGCAAAGGGGCGCTTTTATCCGCGCTAGGCTTCCTGCTTTTCCTAAGCAGACAGAACTGCCAGGTCCTCACCCCATCACCCCTCGTCAAATACAGAGATATCTGGGCTTAAGGTGAATCACCTTTTTTTTTTTTTTTTAAAGATTTTTATTTATTTGACAGAGAGAGAGACACAGTGAGAGAGGGAACACAAGCAGGGGGTAGTGAGAGAGAGAGAGAAGCAGGCTTCCCGAGGAGCATGGAGTCCGATGTGGGGCTCGATCCCAGGACCCCGGGACCATGACCTGAGCCGAAGGCAGACGCTTAACGACTGAGCCACCCAGGCGCCCTATTCTTTTTTTTAAAAAAAATATTTATTTATTGGGCGCCTGGGTGGCTCAGTTGGTTAAGCGACTGCCTTCGGCTCAGGTCATGATCCTGGAGTCCCGGGATCGAGTCCCGCATCGGGCTCCCTCCTCGGCGGGGAGTCTGCTTCTCCCTCTCCTGCTCTCTGTATCTCATTCTCTCTCTCTCAAATAAATAAATAAAATCTTTAAAAAAAAAAATATATATATATATATATATATTTACTTTTTTATTTTAAAGATTTTTATTTATTTATTTGACAGAGACAGACACAGCGAGAGAGGGAACACAAGCAGGGGGAGTGGGAGAGGGAGAAGCAGGCTCCCCGCTGAGCAGGGAGCCCGACGTGGGGCTTGATCCCAGGACCCCGGGACCATGACCTGAGCCGAAGGCAGACGCTTAACGAGACTGAGCCACCCAGGCGCCCCAAGGTTAATCACCTTTAATCTCCACAAAAAGCAGCCCTCATTCAATATTCAAGGGGAAGGAGAGAGTTGATATAGAGAAAGTTATTCCATGCAAGCTCAATAAATATTTATTTTCCAAATGAGCACCAAAACCCACAGTCTTTATAGGATATCCCTCCCACTTGAGAGTTCTGGGCCAAATTGTCAGATACCATTATCTAAATTCATTTGAAAACTAACTCTCAACTCGGGGAGAGGGAAATAATATAAAATAATCAGTCATCTGGGGAAGCTTTTCATATGTTTGAAAGTGTTCCAAGTGAAATATCAACTCCTTAGATGGTAAGTAGACATGTATCTTCTACTGAGCAGTGATCCTTAATCCTGACTGTGCATTAGAGCCACCCGGGGACCTTTCAAACTCCTGGTGCTCTCTCCTGCCCCCAGATATTGATTCTAATGTACAGCTGAGTCAATGTTTCTCTATTTAAGAAAAAAATGTTTCAAATGAAATCACGATGCTCTTTCTCACTTAAGAAAAAGCTAGCAAAAGCAAGAAACACATAAAACCTAAATCTAGTATATCTTAATTTGAAGTAAGGATTGGATAAACAAGTTAAATGAATACAGGGCAATAGACAAGCATACTCTAACTGGAGAGCAGAGGAAATGGGGGATGGATGGGAGAGAGGAACCCCAGAAACACACGATCGATCAATATTTTAGGGGTCATTTTCACAAAATCCCTTTGGAGGTGCAACACTGCCAATCATAATTCTCTTGAAATCCTTTAAGTCCTGACATACCTGACCGTACCTGGTCAATTCTCCCAGGTTGAAGGGATACTTATAATACGGCTCATAATGTCAAAAGACTTGAACTAGCTCCTAAGGGCCTACTAATCTTTAACACGGTTTCCATTTCCTTGGAAAGAGCCTCAAGCCATGGGTAAAACAGTGCATTTTAACTTCCAGCTTAATGCTCTTTCTGTCTTTATGACAGATCCAGCACTATCACTTGCACAATTTGTCAGTCATTACGACTCAAAATTGTTCACCAGAGCACAAAATAAATGACGGTAGAGATCCCAACAGAGTAAGCAACACAATTTGCAGAACAAACTCAATTCAGGATTTCATAACAGTGCTCACTGGCTAAGAGCATTTGCAGTGTGGTAGCTGCATTAATGTTCTTTGGTCTAGAATGTTCAGATGTACCATTCAGTCTCATTATCTGAAAATCATTAGCTGGCCTCAAAGGATGAGGAATCTATGTATTAACAGGGGACTGTAATGGACCATATAGTGTGTGCATATATATGATCCATCTCTCTCTCTCTCTCTCACACACACACACATACACACACACAGACTATATATTTTCTCTGTGTGTGTGTGTGTGTGTGTGTGTGTATGTTCAGGTAGGACAGTGGGTTCGAACCTACAGTGAAAAACAAACATTTTCTGTGTGATTTTGAAACAGAAACCAGAGAGAAATAGAGAGAGAGAGAGGGACTAGTTCTCGCCCTCATCCACAGTTTCACTTTTCATGGTTTCATTATTACCCACAGTCAACCACCCTTCTCTGGAAGCAGAGGATCCTCCTTTTGATGTATCATCAGAAGGTCAATGCCAATGTGATGCTCCATCACCATGCCTATGTCATTCCCCTCACTTCATCTCAGCACATAGACATTTTACCATCTCACATCATCATAAGAAAGGTGAATATAATACAATATTTTCAGACACACACACATAGCTTTTATTACGGCTTATATTGTTATAATTATTCTATTTTATTATTAGTTATTGTTAAACTCTTATTGCACCTAATTTAGAAATTAAACTTTATTATAGGTATGTATGTATAGGAAAAAATACAGTATATGTAGGGTTTGGTATTATCTGTGGTTTCAGGCATCTACCGGGGGTTTAGGAAGTATCCCCATGGATTAGGGGGGACTACTGTATACACACACACACAGACACACATTATATATATAAGTTGTATATATACGTATATAATATATTAAGTGTACATATATATACACGTGTACGTATATATAGTGTACATATATATGTATATAGAATACATTTTGTATATATAAAAATGTGTATCTAATATATATTAGAATGAACTATGTATACAGTGAATATATATTCATACACATGCAATCCATTCACACACACATATATATGTTTATGCATCATTTTAAGAAAGTATTTGCCATCCAAATAACATTATCCAAAGGATATGCTTGAATTTATTTATTTTATTTTTTTTATTTTTTAAAGATTTTATTTATTTGACAGAGAGAGACACAGCGAGAGAGGGAACACAAGCAGGGGGAGTGGGAGAGGGAGAAGTAGGCTCCCCGCAGAGCAGGGAGCCCGATGCGGGACTCGATCCGAGGACTCTGGGATCATGACCTGAGCTGAAGGCAGTCGCTTAACCAACTGAGCCACCCAGGTGCCCCAGGATATGCTTGAATTTAGAAATAAAGTGAAAGAAGTCAGACACTGGTGGAGGTCAACATATATAGGACAGCATAAAGTGTATGTATATGTATACATACATACACTTTATATATAAACATATATAGTGATATGATATAATATAATGATACACTGTGTAATATAATGTTGGATATAATGTTAAATAAGGTAGAATAATATAGACAATTACTGCAGTATGGTCTTTAAATTGATATTGATTTTATCAGCAGAACACTTATTCCTTATAAAAAAAAATAAACTGTTACAGAAGGGGGAAAAAAGATTCTTAACCCAAAGTTGTATACTATGAAAAAATTGAAAGATATTCATAGACTAGTTTGCCATTTCCAATGTGTGTACATGTATGAAGGAGAGAGAGATAAAGAATGAACTTCCCTTTACATGATACAAGTATTTTTAAAAAATACATGTATGTCATAATTTCCTAAATCAAGGCATGCTTAAAACACTAGCAGAGCTCCTGATTTAGAGGAATTGAAAAACAGAACTTTTATAAACCAATTTTAAATTTTATAAAGTCAGATTTTCAGGGTGCCTCGGTGGCTCAGTTGGTTAAGCGTCTGCCTTCGGCTCAGGTCATGATCCTGGAGTCCCGGGATCGAGTCCCGCATCGGGCTCCCTGCTCAGCAGGGAGTCTGCTTCTCCCTCTGACCCTCCCCCTCTCATGTTCTCTCTCTGTCTCATTCTTTCTCTCTCAAATAAATAAATAAAATCTTAAAAAAAAAATAAAGTCAGATTTTCATATGAAACATTTAAGATAGTCTATATGTATAGGTCTAAAACTTTTATACTTATGGTCAATGCTACAGATGTGTGGTATATAGGTTACACATTGATGGTGCTTTTTCCTGCATAATCTATATCCCTCATTACAGTGAACACATACTAGGTGGCAAACACTGGGTTTGCCAGTAAATAAGGTCCCATTCCTTCTCTTTGGGACTTCAGAGACTAGTGGGTGGGGCAAATATATTAATAAATCCAGTACAGTGTAATACATGCTATTACAGAAATGTGAGCATTTTTCTGTGGGCATTCAGAGTAAGGAATAATTCAGACTGTGACTGTCAGGAGAGGCTTCACAGAAGTAGTCTGGGTTTTGAAGGATGAGTAGGAGTTTTAGGCAAGAAAGATCATGACAAAGCAAACAGGGTGTTGTATAATGGGCATGTGTCATGGAGTTGTAAAAGACCATTTGTGTTTAGGAAAGAGTGAGTATTCTGATAATACCATAAGAGGGGGGCCTTCGCGGAAATGGCAAGAGTTAAATATGTTTGGGGAGAAAAGATGCAGCCATTTGCTACCTATCATGTTATAGAATTGGGGCTTTATGCAATTCATAGGCAATAGGAAATCATGTAAGACATTCGAGTAGAGGAGTGACATTATCAGAGCCCCTTGAAGCATCCCAACTCTGCCCCGAGTCATAGTGGGAGAATTATTTAACCACTTTATGCCAGTTGTCTTTTGTCTTTCTGTTGGTCATCTTTAGCATAGGGTCACTAACAGACCTCATAGGTGGTTGTAGTACATCTTTTCAGCACTTGAAACAGTACCTGACACTGAGAGGGAAGAAAGGAGGCAGTGAGAGAAAAGGGAAGAAGAAGGAGAGGAAATGAGGGGGGGAGGGAGAAAAAGAAAGGAGAAAGGAGGCGGGAGGAGACAGAGGAAAAAGAGTAGGATAGAGACGGGGGATAGGAAGACTGGAGGAATAGGTCACTGAAAACAAAACAAAACAAAACAGAAACAAAACCCTGGACAGATTTAGATGAGCCCTCTTGTTGAGGAAGGGATGAAGCAATGGCTGTCACTGTAACATTTGGAATATTCCAGTTCATGGGCAATGTCATGCCTCCTGAGATTTACTGGCCTTCCTTTGGAATTTATTTTCCCTTTTTTGGTCTTATTAGCAATCCTTCTCTCTGGTTTTCTTTATCATACCCCACCCCCTGTCCTTCCTGGAACATAAGAATGTCTGCCTGACTACACATTTAAAGTTCTTATAACTTCCTCTTGTCTAGACTTTTATGATACCAAAGAAAGAAAGATCACTTAATAGAAGTGATCATGTAGATTATATATTCTGTCTTGAATATTTCTTAAGTTTCTTGTAAAACCAATTCATTTCTTTTTTCATAAGCTCAAATGTCTAGATACTAAATTTACCTTGAAGAAAGGAAAAAAAAAAACACAACAACCAGGTAGCATATAGTGACTTATACTCAATCTTTCATAAAATCCCTATAGACTGGTTCATAAACTTTAATGGTTCCCAAGCAAGAAGCTATCCCTGCAATGGATGAATACAGCACTCCAGTGCTCTAATCCAGGGAAAACACTCCTTATACTAGCCAGCCTTGTTACAAAGAGCATGGGTACTGCTGCCCGGAGCGCAGGAGGATGGTGGGGACTGCTGTATTCTTCATAGGTGAGAAGAATGCCAGGCATCGTTGAGTATCCAGATCCAGAGAAGGAGAAGGCCATGCTGCCATGACTGTGCACCAGGGTGTCCATGCCTGGCCCTTGTGCAAGTGCATCTCCTCACTATTCCGTGAAGAAGGAGCAACTTTTCCTTGGAAGGGCTCAGCTGGAAGGCGGAGGGGATGGTGTTGCAACAGTGTGGAACACCCTCTGGGCAGGGAAAGGACCCAGATCTTCTTCTTAGACCACTGTCACATCTGATGGGGCCTCTGATAATGAATGTGTCATTGAAGTGCATCCTTCTTTCCTAATAAAAATGTTACTCTAATTCTCTCTGTATCTCAAATTAGAATATATACTTTCATCACGTTTATTTGTTACTTGTTCCACTTGGAATGAGACACCAAACTGCCTTCATATTCAAACACATGAAAACCTGACTGGGACAGAAATGTTTAGCCCCTTTCCACAATATTAATTTTGGGGGAGGATGCTGCTCAAATAGGACTATATTCCCAGGATGCCTTGTTTTGACAGGTAGCCATGTAACGAGTCCTCACCAATAAAATATATGCGTAAGTGATGTTTGCTGCAACCAATCTGGACTTTTCAAAAGTGGATAGTGTATGTTCTCTCCGACGTCTCTCTCTCCTTGCAAGGAGTCCAGCCCTTGGCGGGCTGCAGAGCCACACAGGAGAGAAAGCCATTTGCCAAGCCTCACTCCCAGTATTAGATTATTAAATGATTGCATCAGTTTGCCACTGCTGTGTAACATATTGCCACAAACTTAGCTGCTTAAAACTATATCCACTTATTAATTCACACTCTATAGGTCAGCAGACCGGGCCTCAGGTGGCTGGCTTCTCTGCCCTGGTCTTACAAGGCTGCCTCCTCATCTGCAGGCTTGTCTAGGAAAAGGTCTGCTCTCGGCTTCTGCAGGCTGCGAGTAGAATTCAGTTCCTTGCAGCTCTAGGACCAAGGTTCCCATTTCCTTGATGACTGTCATCTGGCAGCTGCTATAAACTCCTGGAGGCTACCCTTATTCTATGCCATGTGGCTTCCTCCATCTTCAAATCCAGCAACAGAGAATCTACTTTGCACCAAATTCTTCTCACACTTCAGATCGCTGGCTTCAGGATCCACTCTCCTTTTTTAAGGCTTGCCTCATTAGGACAGACTCCTCCCAGATAATCTCCCTTTCTTAGGCAAGTTTGCCCTGTAACATGACAGGAGTATGTCCCAGGGTCTAGAACGTGTACAACATGGGGCAGCAATCCTGGGGCTATTGTAGAATTCTGCCTTCCACAATAGTCAAGAAATAAACTTCCCCTGTGCTAAAACACTGAAATTTGGATGTTTACATTTGTTTCAGCAGCCAGCATAATTTAGACCCTCCATTTATTTTGAATAAAAATTTGGATTCCATTTATGGCTATGAAGAAATAAAGCAAAATAGCTCATATTAAATCCTAATTCACTCTTTTAATGTCAGCAGACTTGCATTAACTACTTATTGTGATCCAGTGGACTATTATAAACACTGGCAATCTCAGAGATTTAAGAAGACAAGGTATTTCTCACCCTTAGGTAGTAATGATAACAAGGCAAGGATCAAAACATACAATAATAATTGTTAAGCATCTTCAATTGTGTAAAACTTACCAGTCACTCTCAGATATTGACTTTCCAACTGTTTAAATTTTCTTGTGGATAGAGAAAATGACCCATGTAGAAACTGAAATGATTCATACCATAGAAACTTAGAGCTGGAAGGGATCTTAAAGTGAACCTAGAAAAACCACCTCTGTGATGTGAAAATTTTATACGAAATATCCCTGGGGGGTACATTTAAATTTTCTCCTTGGAAAGGTTTAATCTCTAGCTTACTATCTTACTAATTAGTGTTGTAGAGGCAGAGATAGAGATTGCAAATTCACCTACCCAAAGGCTCCAAACAGATTAAGTTAATGAAAGAAGTGGGCTGGGTGTGAGACAATAGAGGGTGGAGAGGAGTCTGGCAAAAAATGGAAATCACAGTCCTAGTCTATGGAGAGCAACTTATCCACCTCCAAGTGATTAAAAAATTCCTGAGGAAAATTTCTTCAGTTGTCAACAATGGATAAAATCTAAGTCTTTTGCAGGTGGGCCATTATTAGTATTTAATTACTTTTGCCAGAAACTAGTCTGGTAAAAAAAAAAGGTTTCAAAATAGGCCCAGTACTATTTTTAGTGGGGTGAAAAAAGTCCTATCCTAAAGCAACTGTTCTTAATCTTGACAACATGTTAGAATCCTCTGGAATATTTTTTAATGTCAGTTTCCAGGCCATGTTCTAAAATAATTAAATAAGAATCTCTGCAAGAAGGATCCAGGCATCAGTAATTTTTTAAGGCTCACTCCCCACTGAATTCCAATGCACAAAGTTAAGAACTACTGCTCTAAAAGAGATGAGAGTGCTTTGAGTGTGAACCTCATAAACTAGGTCCAAATCCTATGAAAGTTTGCAAAAAATGTAGGAGGCAATGGTCAATCAATGGAATAAGGCACTCTTGGAAAACAAATTAAAAAAAAAAAGAACAGACTCTCAGAGCTGGAAAAGGTCTTAGACATTATCCGGCAATGTTTCTTAAACTTCAGTGTGCATACTCATTACCTACTGGTCTGCAACTGGTCAGGATGGTCTGAGGACTGTCGCTTACAAACTTGTTATAGAAATGCAGAATCTCAGGCTCACTTCAAACATTCCAAATCAGAGTCTTCATTTTAATAAAGCTCCCAAGCAATTCAAACTCACGTTCAAGTTTGAGAAAGTCTGGTCTAGAAGACTACTTATGAGTGAAATAGGTCACAGAGGAGAATGGTAGACAGTCATTTGCACATAAACATGCTTGAGATAAGGAATGGGATTTATTCTTCTGGTTATGAAGATATTTAGTATTGTTGTTGTTGTTTTTTTTTAATGTCAAGCATCTGTAAAAGCTCCCAATAATATTTTCTATCTGAGATGCCCTTTCCTTTCTTATGCAAGTGGAGAAAGGATTGCTCTCATCAAGTCAGGGACTGACTTGGAACAAAGCTTAGCTGGAATTTTTGCTTAAGACCCAGTGTTGTGGGCTGAATCTCCACTTCTCTAACCCCTTCATTCCCCCCCCCAAACCCTAATCTCAAATTCACATATTGAAGCCCTAACCACCAGTACCTCAGAATGTGATTGTATTTGGAGATAGGGTGATTAAGTTAAAATGAAGCCATTAGAGTGGGGCCCTAACGCAATATGGTTGGTGTCCTGATAAGAAGAGGAAGAGACAGCAGGGGTGTGAACATGAAAGGATGACCATGTGAAGAGCTGGCAGGAGGGTGGCCATCCGCAAGGCAAGGAGGGGGGCCCCAGAAGAATTTATCCCTGCCAACACCTTGATCTTGGACTTCCAGATTCCAGTACTTCAAGAAAATAAATTCCTGTTGCTGAAGCCACATAGTATGGCAGGATCTTATGGCAGCTCTAGGGAACTAAGTAAGATACTCAGTCTACCCATGTTGTAGAGGGTATGATTCCCACCCCCCCACCCCTCCCACCAGGACTTTCGACCAAGAACCTCTAGTTGAGGAGTCTTTGGCCCTCAACCTGAAAAGAATGCTAGATTCTCAGAGGTCCCTGCATACCTGTTTTGCACTGTGCCCCATTCACCTTCAAAAACTGGCAAATGTTTTTAGAGGCACAGCAGCCACGAGTTTGAGTCCCCTTTGGTCTCCAAATTTGTCATTTCAGCTACACATAAAAACCCAAATCTCTGCTGGGTTCTCTGTCTGCCAGCGGCCACCCTGTGTTAAGCAAAGCCTTGATGCTCCGACTTCTAGCTACGGGAACAGTCTGTAAATGCCTGCAGGTGAAAAAGAGCTTTTGAGTCCCTCCCTGTCAATTCACCACCACTCCCTCTAGGGCTTTCTCTCTTGTCTGTCTCTCTGCCTGTTTCCTAAGCACTGTGAAACGGTGGGAGGTTTCACTCTGCTTTGTGTCAGACTTTGGCGGGGCTCTTTAGCCTCCTGCAAAGCTCAGAATTCAGCAAGTCTCTTCTGAGAAAAAAATGTTCATTGACTTGAAGCTGATGAAGTCTCAGTTTCTTACTTCCTCCAACATATGTGCTGAGAGTGTCACTGATTTTTCTTTCTGTGTCCAGGCGAAGGCATGTTCTTCAGCTTCCTCTCCAAATCAGCAAATGCCCAAAGAGTCACAAGCTCCTGATAGCTCAACTCCAAAAGGTTCTCCTTTCTCTGGGATTTTAGTTTATCTCGTTATTACTTTCACAGCTTACTTGATGATGTATTCGAATATGATTTTTGCAGTATGTCGGGCTTGTCTCTAGGTAGTGTCAGAGGAAGCATTGCTTGCCCCACCCACCACATCCTACCCAAACTGAACTTCTTAACATCTGAAAGTTACTGGAAATTGAAGGAATCTTCCAAATGTGTGGTTAAGAGATAAAAAGTGATATTCAACACAGCATAGTTAAATATGATTGGAGAGGGGGGAAATGCCATTCATTACACGTTGGTCTATTGAGTTTAGTCTTTGGCAAACCAGTTACAAAGGCATAATTACAGGCAATTCTCCTAGTAAAAACAGAGTTTACCCTGAAGCCTGAGCACTATCCAAAAATAATCCAATAAATATTGACATTTGTCTTGGTCTTTACTAGGTAAATGTGATCATCTTTCACATGTCAAAACATATTAGAGGGTCTGGGTGCTCAGTCAGTTAAGCGTCGGGACTCTTGGTTTCAGCTCAGGTCATGATCTCAGGGTCTTGGGATGGAGCCCCTGTGGCCTCACTGTGGAGTCTGCTTGAGGATTCTTTCCCTTTGCCCCTCCCCCCACTCACGCACTCGTCCTTGTTCTAAAATAAATACATAAATCTTAGAAAAACATACAAAATTGTGTACACAAGAACATTCTATCAGCTTCTAAGCCTAAAAGACATAATAGTAAGACAAATATAAGCACTCTTAGTTTGGATGCATCTAGTCCTAGAGTCCTAGAACATCCTAAGGCCCGGATGTTCACACCACAGCTCTCCAGTCACATGGGTCCCTTTATGTTTAATTGGTGGCTCTTTAAGACTTCTAATGTCGCTACATGAATGTGCCATTATACTAAATTCTACCAGTCATACAGGAGTCATGTGGTTCTTCGGGTTAATGATGACGGCAAATGCGGCTCCAGAGTCACATAACTCTGAGTATCCCCGCCATTACCCACATTTTATTCCATTTCCCTTTCCAACTATTACAGAGATCTATTACAGGCAGGTGAAAAAATACTGAACGGCAAAAATCTCTTCAGACATTTCCTTTCCTTTGTCAGAGAGTGTTGGAAAGATACACGTTCTGTGAAAATATGAGATGCTGAAACTCAGGTCTAGTTTCAAGGAAGTCAAGAAGTTCCTCTACTGCTGTTCTGAAAGTAGGACCCTCTGCCTCTCATACTCTTCTGGATCTTCCAGAAAGGGACACCAGGCTGGGAGAGGCAGTGTTGTTCGGACCCTGTCAGGCTTCTTGTACTGCACCTATGAGCCAAGTCCGATCCTGGGCACTTACCTAAAGCAGTAAGGACAAACCTCCAAAGAGCTGTATGATGTCAGGCCACAGACTTTTTTTTTAAGTGTTAAGTGTTAAGATGTTTGGATATTTTTAAGATAGAAATAAAGAATAAAGGAACTCCTTGCACTACAAAAATACAATCTTAAAAGGTGTTACAGGCACTGAACACATTAATTGATAATTTGCTAAATAACTGCTCATTCTCAGTTGAGGTCTTCATTCCTGCTGACTTTCAGAGCCCCACAGGAGGCTATGATGGTCATACCAATACATATAGTGCTCAATTCAAACATCATGTATCCATATGAACAGTTTTTTGTCAGGTCAAACCTCCATTACTACTTCCTCCTTCTATCACCCTTTTCTTCTTCTCTACTATCCCAATATTCCAAAAAAAAAAAAAATGTGCTGCCATTCTGAAAAGTGGAAAAAGTCATCAGAACTGATCCCTTGATCCCATTAGACCTTGACTGAGTATGAGCTGCCCTAGAAACTTTCAACCCTGGAAAGAAATAATATAAAGCTTAAAATTGATAAGGATAATGGAATCAAAGGAAATAACAACTCTTTTTCCTGGACCTATGGGTTAATTATTTCAGAGGTACATGCATTTTTTTACTTGTATTATCTCACTTAATTCCTGCAGTTTGTGTTATATTATTATTGCTTTGTCCATTTTATAGGTAAGAAAACTTAGTTTCAGAAAACTGGATTAATCTGCCTAGGGTCACTTCAACAACAAGCTGCGGATCAGACTTTAAATTGTTTAAAAGTCTTCCAAAGTGTGCATCCCTTCCACTGCAGTGCACCTCTTCGGAACCCAGACTGATGGGGACTTTAATTGTCTTCCCTAGGGCTGCTTAATGAGAGTTTTAAAAGCCAAAAATCTATTAGCCTCAGGGAATAGAAACAGACCCAGTTTATCACATTGCCAGACTCAAAAACACCATCCTTACGTATTAACAGCCCCCAATTAAGACCACAGTCATGAGTTAATGAACAAGCCATTAGACGGAGAACAATAATATCAACACAGGCACATGTCTATTAATCTGTTGCTCACTGAAAAGTCATTAGTTCCTACACTATAAGGCTAAATAATTTCTAGGTAGCTTTAAAACAAAATTATTGTGATACCACTCAGTATTTTAAGAGATCATTTACAACCCAGGTTTTCCTAACCCCAGCCAAACGAAGATGACCAAGCCCTGGGTAAAGATCAAATTGATTTATAGTATCAACCCCTGGAGAGAGAGAAAGAGAGAGAGAGAGAGAGTGTGTGTGTGTGTGTGTGTATGATTGAAAACAAATGGTGTGTACAGGCACAGAGGGGAGGGGCTTTCAGGGAGGGAAGACCGGTCCAAGGAAGACCGTTCATCCCTAGGCAAAAAGGGGATCACTACAGTAACTCTATTCTACTACCACACTAGTTTCTTCTCTGTAGAATTCTACCAAAGTAGCTAAGAATCTGGTCAGTGGGTCTCAGCATTGGCTCTCCATGAGAAATCACCTGGAGAAGCTTTCAAAATGCTGATACCAGGGCCCCACTTGCTTCCGTTCCTTTAATTGATGTTTCTAAATCGCTCCGAGAATTTTCTTTCACTGCTTTGCCTTCCCATTTAATCCTCAAAACAACCATATGAGAAAACTGAGGCTCACTTTTTTTTGGGGGGGGGAGGGGCAGCAGGAGAGGGAGAGAGAGAATCTTAAGCAAGCTCCATGCCAGGCACGGAGCCCGAGGTGGGACTTGATCTCACAATGCTGAGATCATGACCTGAGGCTTAAATTTTAAGTAACTTTCAACCTGCAAGTAAAGGAGCTAATATCTCAATTTGAATCTGCAGTATTCCAAAACCAACACTTTCAACCCCTCTTGTGTTGCCTGCAGCTTGGGCTGAAATCATACTACACATCTACTACACAAAAAACTATGGGAAATTGAAGCAAAACTCCCAATTTCCCTGCAGCTGCGGGAAATGGGATTGAGGCATTTTAAACAGGAAGTACAGATGACTCTTCTGAAAGGAACACTGTTACAAAGTGGCCAGTCTACTGCATGGCTCACTCAGTCTTGTCTTAAAAGAGCAAAGGTGTTCAATTCAATGTTGTAAACTCTTCCCAGGAAGGTAATAACAATACATAACAATGTTTCTATAGGAAAAATGTATTTGATGTTTCAAAAGGTTGATTTACAAAATTGGGAACACAATCTCATTAAGTTGAGGGCTCCTTTTACTCTCATAAAGCAGGCGCACACTGAATCCTGTGACATGTGAGTAGTACCTAGGACACCCAATGCCTGCACTTTACATCTTATTCAAACCATAGATCAGCAGTTCTCTAGTGTGGGACAATCAGAGGATCTGCAAGGTCAAGATTATTTTCATAATAATTCTAAAATGGTATTTTCCATTTCTACTCTTCTTTCCTGAGTGTACAGTGGAGTTCTCCAGAGCCTACAAGAAATTCGAGCTCACCAGAGATCACATACAGAAGCAGAGAGGACAACGCATCTCTGCTATTAATTGAACATTCAGGGGCACTTGGGTGGCTCAGTTGGTTAAGCATTTGCCTTTGGCTCAGGTCATGATCTGAGTCCTGGGATTGAGCCCCGCATCAGGCTCCCTGCTCAGCAGGGAGTCTGTTTCTCCCTCTCCCTCCGCCCCTCCCCCCAGCCAGTTGTGTGCTCTTTCTCTCTCAAATAAATAAATAAAATCTTTAAAAGAAATTGAACATTAAAGGGATTTGCAAAATGGTAAAACAATGCCACTCTCTCGGTATACTTCTTTAGCTTTCCAAAATACAATAATTTTTAAAACATGCGTTATTTATGTTAACCTGTAAGGGGTTTATTATTTGCTATTTTAAATAAATTAATAAGGGTTTAAAAATTTTCTGAGCTTTATTTTTTTTAATTTTCTGAGTTTTAATTTCTAATGTGGTAAGCATGCAGTTACTTTAGTTAAAGCTGGTTCATGTTTTACTCATTTAATTTTTTTATTTGAGTACCGTTGACACACATTACATTAGTTTCAGGTACACAACATAGTGATTCAACAACATCCATAGTTACTAGCCACCACCATTTTGAGAAACACACCGACTGCTACCGGCGATCCTCAACATCTGGGATTTGCCTTTCATGTTTGCTAGGTCAGTCTTAGGTTTTTAAGCAGATTTTTTTTTTGCTGCAGAGTCTCCTTCAGAGATGGATGTGATGTTTGCTACATTTACCCCTAATCTAGCCACTCTAAATCACTATGTTTCCCCGACCCTGTCTTCCTCTTACCTCTCTCCATGCCTTTGCATATGTTGGTCTTCTGTCATCCCAAGTTTGAGGAATATGGTTGTGAACACAGAATAATCACTTCTTGGACTTTTATTCTGGCCATCAATAAGAGATAGAAAATCCCAAACTGGATAAAGTAGTAAGTATGCATGAAAGTGAACTAGGGTGATGGAATAAAGTGATAGCTGGATGGGGACACTTTGCCTACGGTAGTGAGAGTGGGCTACTCTTCACAGGTGACTTTGATTAAGACCCACATAAAGAAGAGCAGCCAGCTCAAAAAAAAAAAAAAAAGAAGAAGAAGAAGAAGGAGGGCAGCCAGCTCAATGAAAAACAAGACAGAATAGTACTCCAGGCCAAGACAGAATCAAGGGCAAAGGCCCTGAGGCCAGAGTGACTGAAAAAAGTGACTGAATAAAGGGGAAAGAAATGGGAGGTAGAGTCAAAGAAAGTCAGGGCTCTGGTAATGTAAGGTCTCCTCTAATTACAATGAAAATCTCTAGCAGGGTTTTTTTTTTTTTTTATGTTATGTTAATCACCATACATTACATCATTAGTTTTTGATGTAGTGTTCCATGATTCATTGTTTGCGTATAACACCCAGTGCTCCATTCAGTACCCATCTTTAATACCCATCACCAGGCTAACCCATCCCCCCACCCTCCTCCCCTCTAGAACCCTCAGTCTGTTTCTCAGAGTCCATAGTTGCTCATGGTTCATCTCCCCCTCCGATTCCCCCCTTCATTTTTCCCTTCCTGCTATCTTCTTCTTCTTTTTTTTTTTTTTTTTAACATCTAATGTATTTGTTTCAGAAGTACAGGTCTGTGATTCATCAGTCTTACACAATTTGAGCTAAGAACTGATGTGATCTTTTTCATATTTTAAGAATATTACACTGATTCTATATGGAGAGCAGACTGCAGAAGGTCAAAATGGGAAAGATGAACAATTAGGAGTCACTTGCAAATCAGAGTTTTATTACTATTATTCTACTTTTTCTGGGGTACAGGTCAAGCTATAGGTATTGAGGTTTTATTAGAGGGCTAATCATTGGGTAGCCTTAAGTCATTTATTTTGTTCCAAATCTTTATAGAAAGCACTTTGATACTGACAGATAAATAAAGTTGGTATATAAATTTCCTGTGTATACAATTACATTCATCTATGAGGATAATAATGCTCAACTGGTCATAAGAATATTTGTGGATGAATAATTATTTAAATAAATTTAGCGCTAAATAATAAATGTTGTACTAGTTACATCCTATTTATATTATGGATATTGAAGAATAGCACAGCTCTTGAAATACAAGAATATTCAGAAGAAGCTTGGTACCCTAATGCCTGAGGGAACTCAATGCCCTGAAAAAAATGTATGAACAAACTGAATGAGGATAACAGAATTATAATTACTGAAGAAACTTTATGAATAAGATGGTTTATGGATGGATTCAGCACATCTGGCAAGTACCTGCGGCAGCAGTATTTGGAAAATATCTTCATTGTTATACCTTTGCATTTGAACCATATCAGCAAGCAGTGATTCAAAGGCCCAGTGGCAAATAATGATGCACATATGGAAGAATATAAAAGAGAAGAACAGCACCTTTAATTTTAAGCCAAACCTCTCCTTTTCTTCACAAAAGGCCTATTAACAGGACTTCTGAAAAGCATCTTTCTACATAGACACAATTGTGCACATCACTGGGCCTGACTTAAAATACGCGTTGGAAATCCAACTCTGGGTTTGTTAAGTTAAAGTGTGGCACATTCTACATCTCCACTGGAACAGTAGTTGTCTGTGAGGTGGCTTTTCCATTGCTTAATCAAATTTTTTCTGTCTTGAGGCGCCTGGGTGGCTCAGATGGTTAAGCATCTGACTTCAGCTCAGGTCATGATGACAGGGTCCTGGGATAGAGCCCCACATCCGGCTCCTGGCTCAGCAGGAAGCCTGCTTCTCCCTCTCCCTCTGCCTCTCCCCCTGCTCATGTTCTCTCTCTCTCTCTCTCTCTGTTTCTCTGTGTCTCAAATGAATAAATAAAATCTTTAAAAACAAATTTTTTTTTCTGTCTTTTTTACAACATAAACTGGTAGTCAGAACCAAGTATGTATACACACACACACACATGCACACACACACATGCACACACACACACGAGTATTTGGTAAAGCAATTCAATTTCATTAAACTATAACTATTCAACAAACCCCAAAATATTCCTATTCCCTCAAACCATTCACGTATCTTCTCAGATGTCTAATGACCTCACTGTCTCAAACTTGAGACAAATCGCAAACCAACACCTAAAACGTAGAATCTTAATACTTAAAATTCTTAACAACTGGCGTATAATTCATGTTTTGTGCTTACAGTAAGTTTAGACTTAAGAATCTTGCTGCCCCAATGCCTAAACAGGCAGGCTACACTGGAGCTAACGGGCTCAAAAAATTTGAGAGGAAACTATTTAAAACTAAGTGCATGGAAGCAAAGTCCATTCACAGGGACATGGGAGACAAGGGACATTTTCATAAATTCTTCTTTTCAAAAGTTGTACTTTTACCTTTTGCACTTCTTAGAGTGAATTTTCCTTTGATGTTTCCAAGAAGAAACTTTCAAACATTCTCAGATAAGGGTGTTCATTCTTGCACAGACTAGATGAGACCACAGGCAAGAAAATTCCAGGGGCTTTAATCTAATCATGCTGAATGGGATTCTGCCTTTAAGGACAGTAGTGTGCACGTTAATGTGTAACAACTGCTTCTGGTGGGGTGGGAATGGGAGGGGCAGCGGTGATTTATAGAGTGCGCTGATTTCCATAGAGTAAATACTCCCACCCTGGCCTGTTCAGAAGCTATAGACTTGAAGTAACTGAATATGGGCATTAGGAAGAGATTTTGCAACATGAGGTTTCCAGGACTTGTTCCAGCCCACCAGCCCACTGGGGAATCATGGACGGGGTGGGGTGGGGGTGGGGGTGGGGTGAGGGGTGGGGGGGGCTAGTCAGCACAGCAGAGGTGCCAGGGATTTAGGTCTACTGAGACCCAATGTACTGTGAGCCTGGCTATGGCGAGCTCAGGCATCCGTTTCAAAAAGAACTTAGTATAACACAACTGTACTCCAGTCAGTAATTTGAAAATGAAACCATCTTCAGTCTCACATCTCAGGGGTAAGACCATGTCTCAGAAACCAATGATGTTAATTAATTTTGAACTCGGCAGAATTCAAATGTCTGTCGAAGAGGTGACCAGCACTATCTATTCAATCGGATTTCTCAGTAGCTGCTGAGAAATTCTTTTGAAATCAATGGAAACTTTGGCCATGGGAAAGATGCAGAAACACACAAAGAATCTGGCTTACAAGAATGGGTCTCATGACATATCTGGGCTCCAGGGTCAATTTTAAGTGCTCTGGCAGCGAGTAGTGGATGCTTCAAAATCTTCTCTCTCTTTGAAGTCTTTGATTGTGGTCTTTACAGGCCATGGACCATGCTACGCATCAATGTCTAGACAAGCATGTTCACTGAATGTACCACCAGCTGGAAAAAACCTGAGGTTGTCAGTATACCCTCTGATCCATAAACAGACATTCATTACCAGCACTTCTAGATTAGAGTCTAAACTCTTACAGAAATCTTCCAGTAAGGAATTTTAAAAATGTGTTCCAATTAGGCAAACATATTTCTTTAAGGGAGTTAACCATGCCAATAATTTTACCTCCTTAAAAAAGCCAGCTTTTAGAACAGCTATCATGTATACGTTTTATTTCACAGTGTATTCCTATATAATATGACAACTGTGTGATATGACCTTTTGCACTTACAGTATCACATTTCAGGGACTTCAGACAATTTTATATTTTAAAAAAGAAATTTATGAGACTATGCCGACTCTTCTTGGCTCTTTTCCCCTCTTTAAAATAAAACATAAGTAGGGTAAACATGGCTCGACATTTAGTACAGGTTTTGTAATAATAGACTGCCAGCCTTCATAGACACATCAATATTCATAAAAAGAGCAATGGAAGAGAAGAGTATTAAATGCTATTCTTAAATTAAAAAAAAGAACTATTTCTCAATGACCTTGGGACATGAATAGGTAAACTTACTAAAGAAGGAGGAAAAGAAAAACACATATAGCAAGGAAGTAAAAAAAAAAATAGAAGGGGAAAAAAGACAGGATCACATTCATCATCATGAAGACCCTTATCTGAGTGTTCTTTCATTTATGAGCTAAGAGGTGTCAGGACTAGAAAAGGCAGTAGGAACAATTTAAATCAAAACAACAGATCCTTGCAAAATAAAAATTATATTTTTTCCAGCTTTACTGAGGTATAATTGACAAATAAAAACTATATATATTTAAGGTATACAATGTGATGATTTGATACATGTATACATTGTAAAATGATCACCACAATCAAGTTAATTAACATGTCAATCACCTCACATCGGTCACCCTTTTTATGTGTGATGAGAGCACTTAAGAGCTCTCTTAGCAACTTTCAAGTACATGATACTATATTGTTAATTGTAGTCACCACACTAGACATTAGATCCCCAGAACTTCATCTTATAACTGGAAGTGGGTTCCCTTTGACCAGAATCTTGCTGGTCTCACAATTAGCTCAGAACAGAATTGGGCCTAAACTCAGAGTTTTATTTTTCCTTTAAAAACTTTAAAAATCACAGACATGTACCCACAGTGAAAACCTGGAAACACAGAAGACAGATTACCTGGATGAACCCATCTCAGGTGCGGTTGGGTCACAAGTATGAGGAGAGCACATGGGCCTGTCCAGCTGGATTTGCTGGGGCCACAGGTTCCTGTCTGCGCTCTTGTTCCTCCAAGTCAGGTATTGGATCAGCAGCATTGGAATCACTTGGGAGCTTGTGAGAAATGCAGAATTTTAGAACCCGCCCAGACTGCTGGATTAGAACCTGCATTTCACAAGCTCCTCAGGTGGCCCTAAGTGCATTAAAGTTTGAGAAACTCCAGAGCAAAGGATGCATTCTCTCAAAATAGAGGATGGTTTGCTAAATGACCATGTTTTTCCTTTCTAGCCTTTATTTTTCAAAAATCTGCTCTGTAGATGTTAGGAAAACTGGAAAATGATAGTACATTTAAACATCTATAAAGATAACATTTTAAGATGTGACATCACAATAAGGTTGGCATATATGAGAAGGAAGGAGGACTTGTACATAAATGCCTTATAATCCAAAAGCATAAGTTAACTGCAAGGTCTTGTCATTATTATATTAAACAGGACTAAGTTTACCTGTTTTTTTGTTTGTTTTGTTTTTTGTTTTTTAATACATGCTGCCTTTAGGCAGTTGGTGAATTGCCTCTGAATACTGAATGGATAAATTCTTTAGGGAGTAACCACACCTTTGGCAAATGCTCTCCTGACATCCTCCCTGGAATTTTGGCCTCCTGAGATCTCCCAGAGATAATGCCTATTACTCAAGCGGATGGCCTAATGCCCTGTCTGCTACTTCCTGGGAAAAATGTAGAAAAAAAAAATATATAAAGCCTCTCTAAGGGTCCAAGAATTCCCAAAGCAGCTGGAGGAGTTATAAAAAGAATGGCATTTGACCATTTCCATGGGAGCTTCTTCACTTCTCCCATTTTCTTTATTAATAGTAACTCAGATCAAACCTGTCAACAACAAAAACAAAACCTCCAGTGAACTGGTTCCTAACATCTGCTTGGGGCCCAGAATGCTTCTCTTCCCTAGCTTCAGCTCAGGTCCTGTTACTTGTCTAGTCCAAGCTACCTTGTGTTAACCTTTCACCCTATTTCTTCAACTATCATATTCTTTAGAATGCAGCTTTTCTTCCTTATAACCCCAAGCTTCCACGTACACCTTAAGGATGATCTGCTCTCCATATACCAGAAAGAAAGCGGTATTAGTGCAAATCTAATCTTTATTTACTATATATTCAGATTTCTTGTTATGCTATTCATGTGTAAATTCTCAACAACTAAATACTACTTGAAATTTTAAAATAGTACCTTTAAACACCCTCGGGAGACAGGCAGTATCAGTCATCAAACTGCACAATATGGAGAATGCAAAATCGATTGACTTTTAAAAAGTTGTTCATCTGTTTTTGTCAGAAAGAAAACTGCATAATCATATATGTACAGTTTAAAGAGTACAAATTAACACCCATATAACCACCATGGAAGAAATGCAACACAGCCAGCAACCTTTTTTCTGAGACTTTTTCCCAATACAGTCCCAACTCTCCCCACCAGAGATAACCATTGTCCTTTTGTAATGATTTCTTTTGTTTTCCTTAGAGCATATCTAACAAAAAGGCACCCCTAAGCTAAAGAATGTGGACTTTCTATTGCCTACCTTTTCACTTAATATAAAATACATAAATACCATATATATTCCTTTGTCTTGCTTTGTTAACTCAACATTTTTTTTGCAGTTTATCCAAGCTGTTGCATATAGCTCAGGTTCGCTTATTTTCATTGCCAGATAGTAGTTTATTATATGGCTATGCCATATTTATTTATCCCTATTACTCTTGATGGATATCTAGGTTATTTCCATGTATTGGCCGGAATGAACCATTGCTATGAAATTCTTGCACGTGTATTCTGAAGCACATGTATAAATCACTTTCCAGGAGAAGAATTATTAAGCCTTTAGAGATCACATCTGCAACTTGACTGGAATGCTAAATTGTTTTCCAAAATGCTTACATCATTTACCTCCAACCATATGGAAATCTCACATCTTTATCAAGACTTGAAATTACTAGACTTGCTACATTTTTGCCAACTATTGATATGTGATTATACCTTATTGTAGTTTCAATTAACATTTCTCTGATTACTAATAAGGCTGATGCCCAAATACTCATTGGTCATGTAAATGATCTCTTTGGTGGAGCACTGAGTCAAACCTTTTGCCCTTTTTCTCTATACATATTTATTTTTCTTATTTGTCTTATTTATAGGTGTCCTTTGTACATTTTTTTTTAAAGATTTATTTATTTATTTGAGAGAGTGAGAATGAGAGAGAGTACATGAGAGGGGGGAGGGTCAGAGGGAGAAGCAGGCCCTTCGCTGAGCAGGGAGCCCGATGCGGAACTCGATCCCGGGACTCCAGGATCATGACCTGAGCTGAAGGCAGTCGTCCAACCAACTGAGCCATCCAGGCGCCTGTCCTTTGTACATTTTATGTATGCAATGGATCTTAGTCTTTTGTAGTTTATATGTGTTGCAAATGTTGCTGTAACCTGTCTTTTCACTCTTTGCATGGTATCTTTTTCACCCGACTCTTTTAAATGTTCATATTTGAAAGCATTGGGACAAGGTGAGGAAAAAGCGGTATATAATTACACGCCTTTAAAAGAATGTACCCAATATCATTATCTCTAATTTTGCATTCTAGAAGTCATCTGTTAGCACTTACCTACGGGCTATCAACTACAGCATCCCCAAATTGCCCACATGCTGCCTTGCAAATGCTTTCAAGACTCTCCTCCACGTGTGTCTGACATCTTGCTTTCCCTAGAATCCTAACACCTGGATACTGACATGTATCTAACAAATACTCTAATAAAAAAATCCCATTGGTTAAGTGTCACACAAGAGACGAACCATCCAATTGTCCTAGTAGTTTATAATTAAAGGCGACCTAGAAAGACAATAACAAAACCTGCATAGAGAGATCTGCTCATTTGCCTTCACATAAGGCCCAACTAATGAGTAGGTCGTTTTTTGTTTTTCTTACCTTTCAAACTCAACAAGATAAGGTTCTCAAAACGTACATGCCTCATTAGTACTATATATTTTCTATTAATCTATTTTGATTATCATAAAAGCCTTAAAAACACTTGCATTTCAAGATTCTAATTTCCATATATTGGAATTTGTGCCAAGTGTACCCAATCTTATTTTGCTGCCCCAGGTCACACATTCCACCCCTTTCTACGTGCTGTCTTCTGTCTCTGGAGGCTGAGCTCAGTGGACCACATCACAGGGCTTCCTTGTCTTCTGGCTTTTGATTGGGGCCTGACGGTGCTAGCCCTGACAATCACAGTTTGGGGGTCCCCCAGGGGAAGGAGAGGTCAGAATATATATGCCCTTGGCTCCCTTCCTGAGAGGTAGCTTATGGCCAGCCATGCCCCTTAACCAAGCTGGCCTCTACTCAAGTGTGTTTTCTAGAAGCTGCCCCCACTTCTCTCTTTCAGACCTAGGAGTGATACTAGCTCTATGGTTATTAAACCAGGTTACTGCACTACTCCTTGTGGTTCTTCTTTGCAAATAGTCCCTTTGTAAATAAACCCTCCTGGAATTAACCTAATTTGCAAGTGCCATCTGTTTCCCATTGGGACGGTGACTGATACAGACTTAATAGCCATGCTTGTGCGCAAAAAGAGAAGCAAAACAAAGCATAAAGGTAGATTACCGGAAGTGTTGCTTTCCTGGGCTCATATATAAAGCAAGTAGAAGCACAAGGACTCTTTTCTATGGAGCTAGCAGAATAATCAGGAACACAAAAAATACGCTGGGCCCTGGGAATATAACAAATAATGAAGGACAAATTATTCTTCCCCTTGGAAGGATGGGTTCCTTTTACCAGCACTAGGTTGCAGAATGCAATTATTATCTGCTACCTGGATAGCCTTCCGAGGGGTGAGGAAAAGCACTTCCCTCCCACAATTCTTCACACCCTCTTGCCTACCTCATTCATTCTCACTACCGCATTTTGAAACTGAAGGGGACATTATTTAGTGTAGGAAAGTGAACTATGTTTCAAGTGACCCCATAAATCCTGGCTATGAACTTCATTCAGTTTTTTTTTTCCTTTACTTGTTTCTTATTTTTTCTCTCTCTCTCTTTCCCTAAAGAGAAAAGGTGGTTCAGTTGCTGCTTATTTATCTATTCCCCACTGTATAGATCTCTTACATGCTCACGCTTTGATACAGTATTAAATAACACATTTTCCTCTTATCTGTAGCTCATGCAAAACTGAAAATCAATTATTAAGCAGAGGAACAAATTAAAATTAGCTACATGAATATCTCAGAGTGCTACAAAGAAATATTTTTATTTCTCAGCTACAAGACTGTCTTCTTACAGCAAAGCCTTATTATTTATATAGTACAGATATGAAAGTCCCTCCAAGCTAGGGTATGTTTAATACCACAGAAAGCACATCCAACAGAGAGATCTTATTAACTGAAATTACTAACTGGGAATACATAAGGTGTATCTGGTGAAGGGAATAGAGCGGGGGCTTTTTCTTCCCTGTTCACCTACAGGAAAGGTAGCCTAATTTCCACAGGAAAAAGACAGGAAGGCTCAGTTTGAGGATCTCTTACTCCCCAAGTTACTAGATGTTATAGCATGTAGCAGAGGCAACAGGAGATGAGAGCCAGCTACTCTCTCCCCTCTGAGTAAGGATCCTCCCCTTCTTTAAAAAAAAACATGACTCCATCTGGGGTCCTCTTTAGCCTGTCAGTATAGAGGAGCCTCTGGTTTTATGCTTCCCCTCTGTTAGCAATCAATGGTACGACTAAACAGGAAGTAATCTGAAGGCTTAACATCATAGAAGACCTTTTTTTAATCAGTCTTTACCATTTGGAGAAAAAGAGAATTGCCGATCTTTTGTTTTTTTCTCTTCCATTCCTAAAAAAAAGGACCTGAAACTTCATAACTATAGCATCATACTCTAGGAACTTAAAGCACAGTTCATAAGGCATTTGCCATTATTTTATAGACATTCTGATGATAAAAATTAAGATCCACTTTTTAAACAGAAAAACACTACACAGGTTCTAGAGTACTTACTAGTGAATATATAAATATACTTATTTGAGGGAAAGCCACTTTCCCTCCACTCTCTCCCTTGACCCATTCATTACTTTACTGAAAGCAAAAGTGAGTCTCTTTATTTCAGTGTTATTTGGTGTCTAATTCAACACTACACTCATTTATGTTTCTAAGCAGATGTGATAAAACATACACCTATTTTATCTTAAAGGGGTAAATTAAGATTAAGAAAGTCCCCAAATGTAGAAATTACATCAGTTAAGTTACACTTTTAAAAAGTAATTGAGGGGTGCCTAGGTGGCTCAGTCGGTTAAACATCTACCTTTGGCTCTGGTCATGATCCCAGAGTCCCAGGATGGAGCCCATGTCCAGCTTTCTGCTCAGTGGGGAGTCTGCTTCTCCCTCTCCCTCTGCTCCTCACCCCCTGCTCTTGCTCTCAATGTCTCTCTAATAAATTTTAAAAAAATCTTAAAAAATAGTAATTGAACTACATTCAGACCTTACATAGTTGTATTTTATGTCCTCTGTATTTTATGTAGATAGGAAAATATAGTACTCAGTACATGGGTATTTAAGTCAGTAACATCTAGCTGCGAATCCCAGAAGCTGTGTAACCTTGGTGAATTGATACTTAACATGATCAGGAAACCTCAGGGTGGCTCATGATCCCTGTCTCCTGGTATTCCTGTCCTGTATACTCCCCTTGCCTTGGGTGTGGACAAGACCTGGGACTGGCTTCTCATCTCAAATATGACAAAGGTGACAGAATGTTAGTCTTGTGATTGTTAGGTTACATGGAAAAGATGATCAGATGTCACCCTGTGGTTGTATTACATTACATAAGACTCTGTTTTTAGCAGACTGGAGCCAGAGATCCTCCTTGTATACGTGATGAAGTCAATGGCCATGTTGAAGAAGCTCACATGGCAAGAAACCACTGGCAGCTCCTAGGACCTGAGGCAACCTCAAGTCCAAAGCTAGCAAAAATATAGGGGTCACCACCAAGGAATAAAAGAAGTGAGGAAACAGGTGCTTCTCTAGTTGAGCCTCCAGATGAGATCATACCCTGGCTAACACCTTGATTGTAGACCCTGGGCGGGGGACTCAGCAAAGCCCAAGTCCTGACCCAGGGAAACTGTGCGATATAACATGTATCAAAATGCTAAATTTGTGATGATTTGTTATACACTTATCTACTCCTCAGGTTGCTTACATGTAAAACAGAAAGAGTAGGATCTCCCAGAATAATCATGAGCATTAAATGCAATACTTTTTTTTTTAAAGATTTTATTTATTTATTTGAGAGAGAGAGAATGAGAGAGAGCACATGGCGGGGGGAGGGTCAGAGGGAGAAGCAGACTCCCCGCCGAGCAGGGAGCCCGATGCGGGACTCTATGCGGGACTCGATCCCGGGACTCCAGGATCATGACCTGAGCCGAAGGCAGTCGCTCAACCAACTGAGCCACCCAGGTGCCCAAAAGCAATACTTTTTTAAACACACACATCCCAGGACCTCACTCATGGAAAGCTCTCAAAAATCAGTAGTAACATTATTACTGCTAGCGTACGGGAATGTGAAATCTCAGAAGAGTGACTGCAAGATGAGTTCTACTGATGTCAATAGTGAAGATGCAATCAAATAAAATACTGATTAACCAAGAACTTGACAAATTCAATTTTATCACATCTGATTTTTGGAACAGCACTAAATAAAATCGAGAAATGGAAGAAACTGGCCTTGAGCCTCCTCCCCTCATCCTTTCAAGCCCTCCCCACCTTTTCCCTATACTCTCTCAGCTGTTACATGCTCAGTTTTTCTTAGCAGCTGTGTATGTTGAGGATCAAGGAATCTGTTTCAAGGTAGGAAATCTTAAAGTAGCTTGAGCCAAACCAGAAACACAATTGCTTCTTCTGCCAGAATTTAAGAATTGCTGCATATTTGCATGAAGAGTTAAATTAAAATTACTGGGAGATGTATATAAGAATATGAACATTTTCATAATATATAACAATTTCAAAATAGACTTTATACATTTTGTATAGAGAAATTTTGCTGAAAAAGCATTCATGTTCCTTACTAGCAGTCTGAACTATCTTGCTTACTGCCTTGATCTTGAAACTGAGCTTTATTTATTACTCTCATTTTGATTTCAGATCATTTTAATTACCAATAAAAAGCTAGTACCAACACTGAATGGATTATTACTTATGTGGATGCACTGAAAGCTAGAATAGTTAGTGGCCTCATTCCAAGGGTTCTATAAACCATTATTATAAGTGAATGCTATCATAAAGAAATTTGGAAAGAAACCCTGTTATTAGTGGAGAAAGGCAAAGCGAAGAATGACTACTACTTTAAGTGTGTCAAGTACAAATCAACACCGCTAACTTAAAAGTATAATATTTCATCCATCCCTCAGTTTCACTAGAAGAGAAATCATCAGTGAGAAGACGAAGGATTTAATTTCTATCCTGTCAGTTCAAACAATGAATTAGAAGAAATTTGAATATTAGCTGCATAGAAGCCCAGGGGAAACAATTTTGTGGTCTCAGTTCATTCCTACAGAGCAAATGGAATGCTTTCTAGAGTAAATACTCACACAGGAACCACTCAAATTGATATCCTAACTGGCAAATTAACCAGGGATCTCAAGAACTGAGTAGACTACATAGCCCATTCCAAGTGGTGTATTTCATATATTGTAGTGACAGAGATATTGGCACTCTAGAGATGAAGTAGTAGACAGATATAGGACATTTATTTAATGGATTATAAGAATATCTTTGCTTCTGAGCTCACGTAAATTCCTATACCTGTGAAAGCTTGAAAAATACCTGAAAGTTTATAATAAATCAAACTAATGTAAATTGGCCTTTCACTAAACTAGGGAATTGGAGTTTTGCCCGTTTTTTAAATATGAATCCCATAATCAGAGTTCCTAGCTGATTGGGTAGAATAATGACTAATAGCTCCAAACCATCCCAAATGCCTTTTATGCTTCCTTTTATTTACCCTATATTCTGTTGTATTTACCTCTGCATCAACTAGCACACTATTGGAAGACCAGTAGTTGGCTATTTGTGATAGCTCAGCCACAAACTAATTGTAAATTTGGTCAAATCACTTAATCTCTTTGACTCTTTGTTTGTCTCTAGTAAGATAGCAACCATTTTCCTTTACTCGTGTCCTTTGTTTAGGGGATCAGAAGTGATAATACATGTGAAAACAGTAAGGCACTATACAAATTTAACATAAAGTTACTATAAATATTAATATTACATTTTTGGCCCATAGATAGCTCATTGAGTATCACTTCTGCTAAGTAATAAGCTGCAACCTAATAACATTTATTAACAATGAGATTTCCTGTGCTTTTTAGCTGTTTTTAATATTGAGTGTACTTTGGTTATCTTTCTAATAATGGCTATAATTTAGTTTTAATCCATTAACATTCCCTAAAATAGTCCCCTTCTCTTGTGAAGAATAGCATGCATTTAAAAAGAAATAACCACATAAATAAGAAAAACCTTTGCGGATGGAAAAGAAAGCATTAGTCTCCTTAACACTAAGATACTCTAGCAGGATCCAGGCTATAGAACAGGGCACCTAAAAGGGAATTACATGTGTGTGTGTTTGTGTGTGTGTGTGTGTATTTACAAATGTTCTATAAGGTATATATATTTTAAAAGATTCGTGTATTTGTTTGAGGGAGAGAGAGAGAGGGAGGCAGAGGGAGAGAGAATCTTAAGCAGGCTCCATGCTCAGCACAGAGCCTAACGGGGACTCAATCTCAGGACCCTGAGATCATGACCTGAGCCAAAACAAGAGCTGGATGCTCAGCCGACTGAGCCACCCAGGAGCCCCTATAATGTATATTTTTATGTAAAGTATTTTATAGGCCCTTTACCCAAATACAAAGTTTAGAAACTCAAAGGATGGCATCATAATGGGAAATGTAAATGTGGCAAATTTTCCTATTTCCATCATGCCTCTTCAGCATAATTACAGAGTTCACAATCATATAGCTTCTACAAGGTACAAATTTACATGAGTGGAAAAAGATACCAGGTAAAGCAAGAAAATCAACTCCTTTTCCAGCAATACACTCATAAGTCATCCAAGAAACAAGAACATAACTTCGTTTGACAATGTGTTAAACACTCACATCACTTAAGATGTTGATAGTTTTTCTATAAAATATAAAGATATGAAATAATCCTTAATTTGCACATTTCTTTTGCCATTTTATGCCATTCAGTTAGCACACAACAATATTTTCTGTAGCTGGTGTACTTTAGAATAAAACATTGTTCTCTTGGTGTCTATCATCTCATTTGATTTGTACAGAGTGCTTTACAAGCTCTCCTTAAATTATTCTAAGCTAACTTTGCTTGGTTGCCCTTATTTCTATGCAGTCTTAAATTCACAACTTAATAACATGGAAGTGCAACCTAACTCACTTATATTTGGGGATATATGCACAATAAAAAAGTCTTTATGGAGGCATCTATGCATTACAAAGTCATAATATTATTCTTTAGTAGAAGAAGAGACATTATACAGTAGCAGATGTACTTATAACTAATTAGACTCCATTATAAGACACACTAAAGGTGACAGATCTCTAGAAAAAGAAGACATTTCTTGATGAGAGGGATCTATAGTGACTATCAGATCATTCTTTTCTGATTTAAAAAAAAAAGCCACAGTGAGGGGAAATATTGTTGAAAAATAAAGCATTTGAAAAATAGTGACAAAAAACAGATTTGGAGAAAAATGTACACTCCACATTCATAAAGATGTGACAGGAGGCTCCCAAATACCAGGTATGGCTCAAGGGATGTGGTGACCTCACTCAATGAGATGACTGGAAATGGCACACACTCATATAAGCACATACTTGGTGGACATCAAAACATGAATCACAGCCACGTTAACTAGAAAGCGTAGAATCTGACCAGAGGTAGATAGTTCATTTAATTCAAGTCAAACTTAAATATTTCAGTTCCCATAAATTCAAGTGGTCTTCATGAGAAAACAGTCACAGTACCTCACATATGATTTAATTTAACGATGATCAAAAGAGCCAGAATAACCAAAGAAAATAGAGGATTTATGCTTACACAGATTTAGGGTTTACAACTGCCCATTTTCCCTACAATTGTTAATGCTTCTTCTTCAGTGTATACCTAGCTTAGTAAGTGAACCTTTGGGTAAATGGTTTCTAGATCTTTCTTTTTCTATGATGTGAATGTGGCAGTTGGGGCAAACTGTTTTTCACCTCAGCTGTCTACCTCAGTTTGTTGATGTGAACATATGGTTGTAACTCATTAAGTCATGCATATATAGTCACAAAAACAATGAAATGGAATTGTAGAAAGAAACAAACAATAGTAGGAATAGCTCTCTCTAGTTTATTGGACATCATTATCACATCTTATATAGTGCTGAGCTGGACACTTAATTTAAATAGACACGGTCTCTGCAACCTAGGAATTTATGAACTAAAACATAAATAACACACCCTCATTCTTTTCCAAGAGGAGAAGAACATAGATCTGGCCTGTGGGCTTCCTAATTAAATCCAAGCATTAGGACTGTAAGACAAACTGGTCATTAGCTTTATTCCATTTCACTTTTCTTCTTTTTGACTCTTGCCCTCTATCACTCAATAATTTAAGGAGACTTTGAGAATGAGAAGGCCTATAGGAGGAATCAAAAAGGCAAATGTCCTCAAACATTAAATAACATGAAATAATAGAGGCTGAGATGAGACTAGAAAAAACTCACACATTGATGATATGGAAAAGGATAAAAGTCTCTTTCATAAACCAAACCAGATAAACGAAGAATGTAAGAGGTACCATCTGGATGAGCAATAATAACCAAAAAGTATAAATTAAAGCCAAGAACAGAAGAGGAACAAAGAATATATTTTTTAAATTATAATAGAGTGCTTGGGAGCTATTTAATAAAATAAATTTTTCTAAATAATATTATGGCTCTAGCAAATCAGCAAAACAGACCAAATTAAGACAAATATTAAATAATTCAAGCCTACACTATGTAAATAATTGAACCATCAGCTTAAATTGGAATCCTTTACTACTTTTTTTTTTTTTTAAAGATTTATTTATTTATTAGAGAGCAAGAATGAGAGAGAGTACATGAGAGGGGGAGGGTTAGAGGGAGAAGCAGGCTCCTTGCTGAGCTGGGAGCCCGATGCGGGACTCGAGGATCATGACCTGAGCCGAAGGCAGTCGCTTAACCAACTGAGCCACCCAGGCGCCCCCTTTACTACTTTTATGTAAAGTGAAATGTTGAGTAGCAGTAGCATACAAGTAGTGCGTGATGATGTGCTAAGAAGCAGAGTAAGTTCCACAAATGGAATCCTCCCCATTTGAAAGGGCACAGAAGGCAGGGTCTAGTAGTGCTGGCCACCCTATCACTGACCAGGTCCAGACGTAAGAGGTATAAAAGATACCAGGCTTCATTAAGTTCTACAGTTGCTCTAATTTTTCATTTTACTCTGTGCCTAGTCTTTACAAGAATGTGGAAGCAATCTCTCTGCTAACTAATGTGTCGTCTTGGTCTTGAAGTGCCTAGATAAGCAAGCACATTTGATATTTTAATTCATTTGATTTCATTAATTTAATGCTATTCCATTGTAAGTTCATATGATAAATGATATATTTTTCAAATCAACCAAACAAGTGCTTAAAGAAAAGACTGATGTCACTTTAATTTCAACGTTAATAGATATTCAACAATTATTTACTGATTATCTGCTTTGTGCCAGCCAGTGGGACCAATATCCTTCACCTACCTGCTTAATAGGGATAACATAAGGAGAGTCTTAATGAGTCAGGGGTAGTATGCACTACTTTTTCAGGTGAAAGTGCTGCACACATTTCAATTACCTGATTATTATTTGGCCAGTGCTCTGAGTGGAAAGTACAGCCCTTATCATTATGAAGCTCTCGAAGTATTGCATCATGGCTAACACAGAAAATGAAGGTTGGAGTAAGCCAAGCCGATACTTGTCTGAGCACCTGCCTCAGGGTCAAAAAATTCACAATGAAATAAATTTATTCACACTTAGCTGAATTAGCCATGATGCTATTATTTTCATTTAAATTCCAAATTGTAAAAATCAAAGTGAAAAATATTGAAGTTCAATAAAAACACGATTTAAAGTAATTTATTAATTAAAATAACTGAGCAAATGATTTCCATGTGAACTTTTCTCCTGAGACTCTCTGAGAACATAATATAAAAGACTAAAAATGAAATATAAAAGCATTTATGAGATGGGGAGAGACTACTAGGTGAACATTTTCTGCTAGATTTAGGTCCACAGATAATAGCAAAGGTGGCTCAGCAAAAGGGGACAATCTCCTTTAAAGAGTAGCAATAGGGTCATCACAGCACTCCCACCTGGAGGTTAAATGTCCCCATCCTAAATCAGAACAATTTCCTGCTCCTCTGAGGCAAAGAGAGGAGACAGGGAACTTTAATGATCAAAAACACGAGAGAACATCTAAAGACAACAATCCATAAATTCTGCTATACAATTATAAAACAAATTCACAGCTCCATCACGTGACTGCATACACATCAGCACATTTTGGCAAAGTGCACATCAATAACAAAGATAAACTATCAGCTTCATCTGATGAATATTCTTCCATCTTAAAGCCTTTATTTATGACATAGGGTAGGGTGGGGCAAGGACATTCAATCTGAGGAGGGGGTTGTTGTAAAGAGCCCTATCCCAACCCTGCTACTGCAAAGAGGTCACCGAGGAGAGCCTTTGTTTCCATCAGCCCCTGAATCAATTGCTCCATTATTAATTCTCTTGGCAGAGGATGAGAAAGGAATTGACTTTTGCCATTTCAATGAAGTTAAGGTGCTCACCATCCAGTCACTTCAGTGTTTTGTCTTGTTTAAGGAAAATATTTCATTTCTGGAATCCTTGAGACAGTATCATTAGCCAGTCAATTGTGGACCCAAATCAGGTTAATTCTGGAGCTCCGGTTCCAGCCACCTGCCCCACCTTCTCATTCTTTCTCAATATAGATGATTAAGGAGTCACTGGAAATCATCAGCATGTGGAAGACCTTTTCTCTATTCTCTCTCTCTTTCTTTTTTTCACCCTACAATTGACAAGTGCAAATCTGGGATATAAGGAAATAAAAGAACTTCTTTCTCAAAATGAGCTTAGCAACACACTCTTCTAAAGTAACATAGCTCCAGGTTGGCAAACCCAGGGCCATGGTTGTCTAAAATATTCCTAGTGAACAATCTGAAGTAAGAGTCCTTCCCTCTAAAGCTACAGAAGGTTAGCAGAGCAAAGCTTCATTTGTCATGAGAATTCCCCTGTCAACTTCAGTGAGTGCCCACTCCCAGGAGCTTTTCTGCTGCAGAGAAAATGATGTCATGCACTTCACAGCCAGCTCAATGCAGGGAGCTGGAGGCAGATGCTCTGAGAAGCTGGTGTTTACAGCTCAGCCTTGCCAGCACCAATGAGGAAAGTGGAGCAGATGTTATTTTCCTCGTGTTTTTACACTCCTTTGGAAAGAAAGATTTTTCTGTTCCTCTTCCAAATGTCTACCATATTTGGCTCTTTATTAGCTGTTGCTACATACTCTGTCTAGTAACCAAGATTATTATGGTGATAGACCTTTATTTACAATCTGAGTTAAAATAAATTAACGTGGACCAATGATCAGCAATTGATTTTAATTTAGATATAATTTTGACGTCAAAGAAGATAGCTCATCCTTGACATATCTGTTATTATTTCCCTTCAGAGAATAAAAACAACTCATAACCAGGAGACAAAAGCTAGATTTGTGAATCACTTTCCAAATGAAGGGGGAAAAGAAAGATGACATAAAAGGGGTGCTATTTTCTGTATTGTTTGTTGTACTCTTTTTGTAAGTTGAATTCTTAGGAAGAAAAATCTACTTTCACATGGTAGCTTACCACTAACTGGTCCTCTAAGAGAATGGAAATCAAACTACCCCCTTACCCAATAGCTTAAAGCCAGAGAGTGATTTGGACACCAGAAGAATCTCATGGACCAGCTTTCCCATTTTCTTGCAGAGGCATAAAAATATTCTATTTCATTGAAAATATAAAATATAGGCCTTTTCAACATCAATAATTTATAAAAATAAAATACTTTATAAAGATTTACTGTCAAGAAATGGGCAGAAGACATGAATAGACATTTTTCCAAAGAAGACATCCAAATGGCCAACAGACACATGAAAAAGTGCTCAACATCGCTCGGCAACAGGGAAATCCAAATCAAAACCTCAATGAGATACCACCTCACACCAGTCAGAATGGCTAAAATTAACAAGTCAGGAAATGACAGATGTTGGCGGGGATGTGGAGAAAGGGGAACCCTCCTACCCTGTTGGTGGGAATGCAAGCTGGTGCAGCCACTCTGGAAAACAGTATGGAGATTCCTCAAAAAGGTGAAAATAGAGCTACCATACAATCCAGCAATTGCACTACTGGGTATTTACCCCAAAGATACAAATGTAGGGACAAAATACTTTTTGAAGCGCAAGATTTTGTGAGCAATAAAGGAATAGCAATCACTCTATCTCAATGTAATACCAAAAAAAAGTCTTTATAAAATTAACCCCTTTAGATCTCCCCCACCACCTACTGCCAAGCAATCAAGGAATCACATACCACTTTTTTATTGTTCAGATCATTTAAAAATAGACAAACCAAGAATTTCATGCTCCAATGATTCCAGATCTTCCTGAAATCAGTATTGTCAGAGAAATTTTTAAAAACAAAAGCCATCATCACTATCTGACCGGAGTATCTGTTTATTCTCTTTAATGTACGATAGAAATAAGGGGTCATTTGTATGATAAGGGGTCTTATGTACGATAGAAATAAGGTACTCAATGCACTCTAAAAATAATCATGCTGTAGGACACAGACTGTTATCACCACACCCAAAGCTACTTCTTATGTTCTTAGACACAATAAGCTATAGAAAAAAATTACCATGACCCGTGAAGCTAAAGAACTGGGATTCGATGTTGCTTTTCCACAGTTAAGAACAGTCTACTCTATTAGCCTTTCTCTGAGCACTCAGGGGTACACTATGTCATCAAGAACATATGGTATGCCCTTGATTTATTTAAGCAAAATGATAAAAGTGGAATCACTGTCACATTCTGTGTTCTATAATTGGAGTCCATTTTTCCATTACCATCACTGTAAGATAATTTAAAGATCAATCAGAGCACATAATGTATAACATTCAACACTGCTCTTCTTGATCATTTTTTCAAGTATTTTCTTTGACAAAAGAAATAAAAAACTGAAACTTAAATCAGTTTCTCTTACATATCACCAATATTAATGTAATTCAAATGCTCACCCCACTGCCCCTTCCTCACCCTAGACTTACCTCATTCTATATCAATGTTCTTTTAAAAATATATATTATTTATTTGAGAGAGAGCGAAAGAGAGATAGAAAGAGAGAGAGCACAAGCGGGAGGTGGGGGTAGGGGCAGAGGCAGAGGGAGAAGCAGACTCCCCGCTGAGCAGAGAGCCCCATGCAGGACTCCAACTCAAGACCCTGGGATCATGACCTGAGCCGAAGGCAGATGCTTAACTGACTGAGCCACACAAGCACCCCTATATTAACACTCTAATTCTTACTATATTATAGCAGAATAAGCATATTATTCATCAGCCATTGAGCCTCAACTGTAAGAAGCTCCTCGTGTGGTATAAATATTAAGTACCCTGCTATTGGTGAGATACTTGATAACACAGAAGTCAGTTAAGGATACCTACGCCAGAATTTTTTCTAAGATTTCAAAGAGCGAAATGTTAATGATTATAAAAGTCTTCCTTTATATTGCAAAATATATTCTATATTTGTATCTCAATTTTCAATGCAGTTTTACATACAACTGTGCCAGTGATTATCTCTCAGCTCCAAGCCCACTGTCTATACTCTACCTTGTGATGCTGGGGCTGGGACTCTCAAAACCATAGTCCCGCTTTTCCAACTGGCTCCACGTTAGGCTCTTCCACCAGGAAGTGTTAGATGGAGACTGAGAAGGCTGGAGGAGGAAGCCTGTCCTTCCTGTGGGCCAGTCTTCTTGCAGTTCTAAAGAGCATCACCCTTTAGAACCTAGGCTTCTTTACCCTGCCTATACTTCTTTACACAAGGAGCAACTGTTCCTTTCTGTTGCGTGAGCCCAAATCAGTGTGCAACACTTCCAACATCTGCAGCCCTCAGGAGACCTCACAGAGATATGAGCGCTAGCTTGCCCTTGTTCCGTCTGGGTCAGGGGCAAGCTAGAGCAGGCGTCAGGCCTTCAGGACGTTTTGGTCCAAGTTCCTCAACAGTGAGCTACATTTTAGCTCTACTGATCCTGTCCTCCAAGGTTCTAAGTTTTCATAATTCCAAACTCTCTTTGTGATAGTTTCACCTCATAAAAACGTCATGCCTACTTAATTACTTATATTCAATGCTCAATATATATTCACTATCTATCTTCAAATAACTAATGCGGTTTCTGTCTCCTGACTGAACCCTGATTGATTCAATAACCCTATGTGGGGCAGTGAGAGCAAGCATCATTGTCTCCACCTCATAAAATAACATTTCAACCCTGGGAAAGAAAAACCTGGGACTTGAACTCAGTCTTCAAACTCCGGTCTTGGCATTCCTGCCATAAAAAATGCTTCCATGGATAAATTGAATACAGTACTTCTCACAGATACTCTACATGTTTAATAAGACAACATAGAAAGTATATAAGGTGGCCCAGATGACTGTATAAATGGCTATATAAAGTCAGATTTTTATACAAAGTCCCAGGTACATTTTTATATCAAAGTTCTTCAATTGAAGTCCCTTTTAATAACTTCGAGAGTTTGGGCTAAGATGTATTCTTATTCCTGCAGCATAATAAACAAGCAAGATCCATTAAATTTGAGCCCACTGAAGAATGTCAAAACCACACTCGTGAGCTCATTATTTTCTATACAGCTTTAACAGTGGAATTTAAAAAGCAAAAGCAAAATACTAAATAAAATGTAGCTCTCAGGATTACATTCGCTTGCTGCCAAATGTTCTATAAATATAAAAACGGATCCTGGAAGCTGCTGTTTAAAATGAAAGTAATGAATATTTCCTGATGGGGTGTTCAGCAAGATTTTCCAGACATGGGCTTCCTTACTCTTGTTGGCCAAGTAGTGTGTTTTTTCCTGCTGTCTGTTCAGCGAATGTGCTTCTAAAGGCTGCTTTGTGTTCCTGTAAATTATAGGAGTTCCTTTACCATAGGCCCTGGCAGCAAAGCCTAATCAAGTTGAAGGAAGCACCACAAATACTTCCCAAGTGGCCTTCCATAATTGGCAGCATTAAGACAGCACCCAAAAAAGTAAAAAGTAAAACAGAAACTACAAAAACAAATATGCCAACTTTTGTTCTTCCCTCATTTCTTTTTAGATCCTCAGGACTGAAAAACAAGAAAGACAGATTAAAAGTACAGTCGCACCTGTGGTATCTATGCTATAGAAATGTATTAAAATATTCTGTATGCGATGCAATTCATACTCTTAAAGATTCAGAGAGATAGATAAATATAGATATTACTTTCCTACACCAGAAAATATTCCCAAACCATATGTTCATATGTCTTACCAGGAATTTAACAAATGCCTCTGCTAATGTAATAGGATCGGACTTCAACCTCTCTTTTGGTGGCTTATGGAACATCATCGTTATCAGAGAGCAAAGTAAGAAATGAGAAAACGAACAAAAGAAACCCTTCCACCTCTCATAATTGCTGTCAATTAATTATACACCTATGACAAAGCAACCCCCCCATTTTTAGAGTCCCAGCATTATCGGGATTTGCCATCGAGAAACTGATGTTAATGACAGCATCTGAGTTGTGTCTGCGTATTGCTGAATGCAGCCCGCTGCATGAGAGGCCGCATCCTACAGCAGTGATGAGCCAAATTATCCACGGAAGCTTTAGCGGATGACAAGCGGCCTACTCGATTATAAACAGAGTAGCTTGGAAATAAAGCTCCCAGCTCACTACTCTGATAACCAAACCCCCATTTCCTTGACTTTGGAGATTATTACGTACCTTAGACCACAGAAGCCAAATGTGCTATCAGGGAGCACACATTGGAAGGTTATAAGTCACTAAATGCATTTTTTTTTAATGTCCACAGAAAAGAAACAGTATCTGTGTCTTCAATCTTTCACTGGTGAAATACAACTGTGAATATTCCACCTTTGTCCTGTTAAAATTTGAAGAGGTACTGAGGCTAATATATTCATTGGGGAATTGTCAAGATGTTAAAAACACCAAAATCCGTACACTGCAAATCTGTTTTTTAAGTTGTGTGTATAAAATTAGCCTCTAGGGGGAACTCCAGGCTCTTCGCCTTGATTTTCCTAAAGGCTAAGTCAGGAAAAGAGAAATCTCCATTCCCCTAAGAGGAAATGACCTGGCTAATCAGATTCCAGGACATTGATGGGACCATGTTTTGTACGACTGCAGCTTTCAGAGGGTTTCTAAGTCAGCACAAGCAATTACTTCTCTCTTCATGCTCTCTATCCCTTTTCTATGGCAAGCAGGCTGAATCACTGCCCTGGAAAACTCCTACCCTCCCCCCCACCCTATATACATCTATATGTGTACATATAGAGGTATATATATGCACATATGTATATACATGCATATGCACATAAACATTCATACACATGCATATTCAAGTGCACCCAGGATGATCTGATTACTGCCTTTGCTCAGTTATCCATTTCCATGTTTTTGAGGGAAAATATTGTGCAAAGAAATATTCAGAATTCCTGCTGCACTGGCCATAATATCATAGCACTGAAGATGGTTCTCTAATTTCAAATAGCATGCAGAATAGCATAGAGTGTTTATTTTCAAACTGCACGGAGTACTATTAACTAGTTTTGTGATTTGGGCATATCCTCTTGCTCTACGAGTCCACTTTCCTCACTAAATGGTTTCTGAAGTAGCTTCTGGTGCCAAAATTCTATGCATTTTAATCTTCGTCAATTTATTTCCAATGCTAAGTGAAATTCTGTTCAACATCTCTTGGCTGCCTAAGTCATTTCCCCACTGGGTGATTTCATTGACCTAATAATCACTCAAGGTCATGAAGCAAAACCCAAAACATCCAGTAAACACATTAGAACTCAAGTCAAATGCATGTGACCAGTCAGCTGCAGAGACCTGGAAAACAACAGCCCAAACCCACCTAAACAGACAAATTTCTACAGCAAAGTCACAGTCTGCCTTTAATCCAGCATATTGGGTAATGCGTGACAAGTCTTCTTAGAGCCTTGGGACATGGGCTCAGCAAATGTGCATGCTGACTCTTACACCTAAAAATGCAGTGGAGTGCACAGACACCTTGCACAAATCACCTTCCTGACTGTGCCAGCAGCTTTTCATCCATAAGTACGTGGCAATCCAGAACAGGTTTGGATGAGCACAGCCCCTCTACATGTAGGAGATATAAGATTTTCACAGGAAAAGCAGAGTAGGAGGATTCTTGTTACCCCATTTACTTGGAGCTCTCACTCATTTCCATTTTGTATCTTTTATCTATCCTGGACACTCACGGAATAAACTTGCCAGAACAATTCAGGGAAAGGACAAAGAAGAAAATTAGAATCATAAATTCCAGTTCTTCCAGAAAATCCAACTGTCCAAGTGAATTGGCATTATGGGATACAGAGCAAAGAACAATCCTTTTAATTTTAGGGGGGGAGGGGCAGAGGAAGAGAGAGAATACCAAGCAGGCTCCACGCCCCGCAGAGCCCCAAGTGGGGCTCGATCTCAAGACCCTGAGATCATGACTTGTGCCAAAATCAAGAGTCGGACGTTGAACCAACGGAGCCACCCAGGCGCCCCAGGAACAAAGAACAATCTTAACTGCATTAAACCCAAAGTCCTCATATTACAAATTAGGAAAGTGTAACTCAGAGAGGTCTAATCCTTCACTGCAATGATCTTTATTTTGGGCTTACCTTAGATGCTATTATGTGAATGGGAAATTCTGCTTGTGCATCCTCCAGAGTTTAAATATACCCAACTACATAAGCCTGGTGTATCAGTTACCTATTTCTGTGTAACAAACCATCTTGATATTTAGTGCCTTAAAACAATAATGATATATTATTTCTCATGATTCTGTGAGTGCACTGTGCAGTTTTGTTCATCTCCTCTGGGCTCACTCACAGAGCCCAGTTAGCTAGTCATTTGGCGGGGGCTAGATGCTCTAAAATGCCCTCACTCACATGCCTGGGACCACAGCTGGGATGGCTGGAACAGCTGCTAACATCTAGTATTTTCTCTCCATGCAATGTTTCATCTGGGCTTTTCACATGATGCTGGGGGTATTCCAAGAAGGCAAAAGTACAAGTTGTAAGGCCTCTAGAAATAGGGGTTCAGGAGTCCTATTAAGTCACTCTTGCCATATTCTGCAGGTCAAAGTAAGTCACAAGGACAGGGCAGATTTGAAGGGTAGGAAAATAGACTCCACCTCATTATAGGAGGTACATAGATTCTGTGTTATATATAATCTACTAACCCAGACAGAAGAGGTTTAATTAGATGCAAATTTGATTTCCTTTGTTTTCAATAGAATACATCCTTAGGGACAAAGGTCATTGATTCATGCTTTTAGATCATTCATCAGTTTGAATTCTAACAAACAGAAACCATGCCGATATTCTGCTTCTACACAATCTACATCATACCTGGCACTCACTAAACACATAATCATAATGATGGGAGCAGAAGTAGGCACAGGCATGTTTCACAGAAAATAAACTAGACTTTGTAAGTTTATTTATTAAAAACACATTCTTATCCATTATGAAAAGTTATGACCTTCTCAGCTGAGAAAAGCAATTACTTTTTTGCACAGAGACTCTTCACATTAAAACACAAAGGAGATTCTTTTGAACTTTTGTTACAGGTTTCTGGCAAGACTAATACATTCAAGGCCGGCAGTGTCTAATTATGCACACTTTATGAAGCCACTTTGCTTATCAGAACATGGGGCTAAGGAAATCAAAGCTTTGATCCTCAAGATAGGCCAATTAATTTCATTGACAGAACCCCTTTTTAAATAAAGACAACCTTGATCACTTCTCCTCCTACTGAATTCTTTCCTAACCTCAAGAGAAACGGACAGTGTGATTCAAATAATGCATCTCTTCAATGCATCTATTCTTACAGGTGTTACAGGGCTACAAATATGAGAACTACACAGTTTCATTCACCAGAATTTTTAAGATTATCAGGGCAAAAACAAAATAGGACTATTCAAACAATTAGTTTACAACATCCAAAATGATAGAGTGCTGGAGAAAAGGTACAGATCACAACCCAAGTTCAAAGGCAGAAGATATCACATTAAGGGATCTAAAAATGTACAAAGGTGGGGAGATTTGCACTATACCTTTACATATGGGGTAAGATTTTTGCCAGGACAGAAAGGGAGGAAGACATTCTAGATAGAAGGGAGAGGGGAGAGCAGTGAGTATTAATTAAACCAACAAACACAGGTGAGTGGTCGGTATTATGAGGATCTAAGGTCTAAAAAGAGAAAATTCATGAGAAACAAGAGTACAAATGTAGCTTGGAGCCAGATTATAAAAGAATTTACCTTCTTTAGAAGGTAAGGGGGAGCTGGTGAAATAAAATAACCAGAGTGGTATTTTTAGGAAGATCATTCCCATAGCAATGAATATGGTTGATTACAGAGGAAATGAGTGGTTAGGAAAAGAGGTTAGGCGTCTACTACAATAAAACACATGAGAATTCTAAAGGCTACAACTGTGAGGAAGAAAGATCAAGAGCACCAATGGACAATTCGCATGTGAAAGACAACGTATGATCTCAGAGACGGGTCAAGTAAGGAAGGAATATAAATCTTACATTAATGTTTGAAAAGAGGAGACAATGTGAGGAAAACGTGGAGAGTCACACAATCTTCAGTTATCTAGACTCTAGTTCCTAGAGAATGAGGCTATGCTTTGATGGGTCACCTGAGGAGTGGGGGGACTTCAGGGTGATCAGTACATTAGAGCAATGACAAGGCATGGAAAGGAAAGCAAACAGCCATGTTGGAGCAGCTGAGATGAGACATATGACTTCATAGGAGAATCCAGACAGCAGGATTTCACAAATTTCTCCAGCCACATTCCATACTCTAGGACGATGCAAGTATCTGAACGATGGAAACTATCCAGGCTGGGAACCAGAATGAATCAAGTAAAGGAGGTGAGAGAATCTAGGGTTCTGCTGAGTCTATTTTTGAAAACTCTCATTCTATGGTTATGGCTGAGAAAGGAGACCCAGGAAGCCAGACTGAGAGGGCAGACTGACCGGGCAAGTGGGAGTGGGTGCCATGGATCCTGGTCAGTGGGGAAGCAAAGACCAGGCTCTGTAGCCCTCATGAGGAGCTGGAGAAGAGGGCCAAGGCAATCATCACCTCTGTCATGGGCAAGTACAAGTATGGGCAGGCAGTGCTCATGGCTCCTCTTTCTCCTCAGACAAACCTCAAAAATAATGTCATCTATGGGCAATGGGAAAAAGACCTCACCTTTCTGTAAGAAAGCCCTCATGTTCATGAACATAATATGGGTATCAAATGAGGTGATTTTGGCATTAGCATTTTACAATTTTGTGTTTTAGTCTATAGTAATTTTTATTTCCCGACCTCTTAACTAATTTGTAATTAATTTCAAACTCATAGACAACTACAGAGAATAAGAAAACATAATATAACAAATATCCATATACCTCCCATTAATCTGATCAGAACATTTTGCCATATTTGATTTAGTTCTACTTTTAAAGAAAGATGTAGATAAGGAAAACACATTAAGCCTTTTGTGTTTCCTTTCTTGATCCCATTTCTCTTCCTCCAATTCCAAAAATAGTAACTGTCCTCAACTTAGTTTTTATTGCTCCATGCTTGTTTTACATCTTTAGTAAGTGTGTGTGCATCTGTAAGTTTTTATTTCCAATGTCTTGTTTTTTACAATGTATGTAAAGACTTCATTCATTTTTAACTACCCTACTAGTATGGATATACAATTTATTTATTCATTTTATGTGTGTGGGCATTTAGATCTCTTGCAATTTTATACTAATATAAAACAAAAAAAATGTTGCAAAGAAATTTGAGGAGGCTGTGGGGCAACCCTGCCAGAACCTTATAATTATCTTGAGAGTTCAAAATCCAGATGCTCTATTCTAGAGCTAGGCAAGCCATTCTGTTTTAGATCATGACAGACCTAGAAAATGATCATATTTATAGGATGCAACAGAGTAAAGAGAAAAGGTTACTCATAGATAGTCAAAGTGCACCAGCCACTTCTGTCTCACCAAACACACATGGCCACCCTAAAGGCTGAGAAGAATCAAATCTCAACGGACTGAAAACCTTTCCCAATTTTTAGCACAAGAATGTATAAGTAACACTGGCTGAGCAGCTCTGCTCTAGAGCAAAGATTCTCAAATTTGGCTGCACATTAGAATCTGCTGGGGAGCTTTAAAAAATCCACTTATGTCCAAGCTGTACCCTAGGACAATTAAATTAGAACACTGGGCAGTAGGATCAAGACATCAGTGCTTTTTAAATCTTCCAGATTCCAACATGAAGCCAAGGTTGAGAACCATACTGAGCAGTATCTCCTTAACTTCCCTGATAATGAGAATCACCTGGAACACTTGTTAACCAATGTATTTCCCAAGGCCCCAAACTCTTTAGTGGCCAGTCTGGGAAGCTGTGTGCACAAAAATGCCTCAGGTATATACTTTGAAGCCGAATTGCTGTGTCTCAACTGAATGGTGGTGAGAAGGCTACAGTAGAGCCACTTAAAAGCCCCTATTTGCTGGAACAATCAAGCCAAGCAAGTAAGCTTGCCTTTCCAGATAACATCCTCGTCTAAGTGGCTGTTCTGACCTATTTTACTTCAGTGATCGACCTGGTTAGAATTGGAAGAATCAGTTCAGATCCCTCAGGAAAGGATCGCAGCTGAGTGGTATTAGCCTCCTGTGGGGCTTCCAACAGTAGCCATTGCTGGCACTGCTGTGCCACTCCACGGGCATCCACCAGATTACCCACTGTGCTGGGAAACAAACTGAGATTCCAGCCACAGTGCTCTTTCTTACCTTGTTGAACAGGCGGTAAATGCTGAGCGAAATAAGTCAATCAGAGAAAGACATGTATCATATGACCTCACTGATATGAGGAATTGTTAATCTCAGGAAACAAACTGAGGGTTGCTGGAGTGGTGGGGGGTGGGAGGTATGCAGTGGCTGGGTGATAGACATTGGGGAGGGTATGTGCTATGGTGAGCGCTGTGAATTGTGTAAGACTGTGAGGCGAACGTGATAACCACTACACTATGGAAACGGGACTTGTGCAAGACTGTTGAATCACAGACCTGTACCTCTGAAACAAATAATACATTATATGTTAAAAAAAAAGAAGAAGAAGAAGGAGAAGAAGATAGCAGGAGGGGAAGAATGAAGGGGGGAGATCGGAGGGGGAGATGAACCATGAGAGACAATGGACTCTGAAAAACAAACTGAGGGTTCTAGAGGGGAGGAGCGTGGGAGGATGGGTTAGCCCAGTGATGGGTATTAAGGAGGACACGTTCTGCATGGAGCACTGGGTGTTATACACAAACAATGAATCATGGAACACTACATCAAAAACTAATAATGTAATGTATGGTGATTAACATAACATAATTAAAAAAAATAGAAAAAAAAAAGGCGGTAAAGAAGACTGGTAAAGCACAGGCTCTGGAACGGGTCTCTGGTTCTCTCTGGTCTCCACTCGCAACTAGCCTTGCAACCCTGCGCCACACCCTTAATGGAGCCAGGCCTTGGCTCCCTCATTTGTAAAAATATGTCACGATAATGATAACACCTACCCTCATGTTGTTGTCATAAAGATTAAATAGATAAATAATTAAAATGCCTAGAATTTAAATGCTTAACAAAGGTAAGTTTACCAGTTTACATTCTCCAGTTCTCCCTTCACTCAGGTATTCTCCCATGTTCATCACCTGGAGTTCTTCCCATTGTCACCCACCCAAATTCCTTTATCCTCACTGATTGTAGCAAAGGAAAACCAAGTTGTAAAAATACCAAAATGATTAAACCCTTTATCAGATAACAAATTCTCTATATACGTTTTCCAAAATATATTACCTTTCTCTCCTTTTGTGTCCCCACCATCAGTAAATAATGTTGAGAGTTCTTAATTCAAAAATAACACCTCGATTGTGTCTAGTTTAAGCTTTGTGCTATCCTGACTCAATTTTTTTCAACGATCTCTAGGTCTTAGTATTCCCATAACCTACTCTATATGACTTGTTATAGAGCTAAAATAACCCTTTTGGGCAGGAAATTCGTTTTCATGTCCAAGTTTATTTGGTCATGCTGAACTTAAATGCCATTTTCTCTAAGTTTGGATTTTGTGCCCATTTAAAAAACTGGGACTTGTGATAACTATCATTATTTAGTATTTACTGTAGAAAGAATTTCAAATCTTAAAAAAAGTAAACTAAAATGTTAGAATATGTTTTCTTTTGAGTTAAATTTCATATATAAGAGATTTTTCAAGAACTACTAAAGGAAATATTATTGAGGTAATTTCAATCATAAAATGGCCCCCATCATAGACCCTGAGATCAGGATTCTGGTAACATGTATATGAATTCTGGCCCTAATGTTAATATAAAAATATTTCACACCAGTAATTAAGCTAGTAGTTTCAAAGGCCACTATCTAAAGGATGAATAAGCAGCCAATCTAGCAGATATAAAACACAGCCAAATTATAAAATTTGGTCACTTATTATTATTAACAATATTTACTACTTTGTCTTGTTCCTGAGAAGCAGCTGGTCATCTAAAACCATCTGCTTTTTTTGTGCTGGATAGAAAGGTGTCAATAATCAAGGTGTTTCCAAATCATCACTTTAGGAGTAAACATATTTGAAACCTGGGAAATTCACAGAAAGTCACCCTGAAAATACATCTCAGACATTTTTATTTTCAAAGACCACTTCATATTACAAAGCCAAGTGTAGTTACTGATACATTGAAAATAATTAATGCTAGAATCCCTTTGGCTATGAATAATTTAGGTCATTTCAGTGATAGGATAATGTCTATGTTAATTTCACAAATCCCACAGGAACCAGGTCAGGGATCTACATACTGCAGGAAAGGAAAACATAATTTTAGGTAAGAGTTGAAGATGATGATTATGGTGACTACAATGAAAGAATACCTTTTAATTATGTCAGTTCACAAAAAAGTGATTATTGTTCTTAAAATGTCAACTCTGATATCCAATAGTCATGCAAATAGTTTGAAAAACCTACTAAAGTGACTCAAAATCTGTGTCAGTACTTTTCTTGTAGGAGCTGAGTTTTCATATTTATAAATATAAATATTTATATATATACATCTATGTATATGGGTTATTTTTTGTGGACATCCTTTGAGTGTCATCCTTGATACTTTCTCTTTACCTACCCACTTTATCCCATTGTTTACTAAGTCTAATCGATTCTGTCTCCTAAGGATATCTAAAGTCCAACCATTTCTCTCCATTCCACTGCTACTATGCTGGTCCCGCCATCACCATCTACTCTACTCACTCATTCCTAACTCCCTTTAGTCCATATTCCACATCATAGCTAGAGTGATCATTTAAAAATACAAATAGAATTATGTCTCTTCTCTACCTAAAGCCACTCGGTGGTTCCCTAAGTCAGATAAAACTAAATTAAAATATCGTCAAGACTCTGAGTGAATTGATCTTACCTGTATGGCCAGTGTCATCTCTAACAAAGGCGTGGGTAGTTTGGAGAGGTGGAACAGACACTGCTGCTTGCCCACCGCTTGTTAATTTCTTCCTTGTTACCAGAACCCCAGTTTTGTCAGGACTGCCAATTTCCCCAGCTTTCCTTGTCATTTAGAGTTGGCCACCAGATTTCAGTCAATGCGATGTAAGTGGATATATATGCTGAGGGACTTGCTTCAAGTTTCCAGTTGAATAGCTCTTACTCAGAGACACTTCCCTAATTATCCTTTATAAAATTAAATTTCCTCCTATTAATATCTCAAAATCCCATTTCTCCTTAGCATTGATTACAATTTTTGGTCTGTTGGCTGGTTTGTGTCTCTCTGACTCCTCTCCAAGTTCTGTTAAAGTAATGAACACTCATGCCCTATTTACTGCTATATGTCATCACCTATCACAGTAGGAGATTAATATTGGTGGACAAGGTAAATATTAGTAGACAAGAGAATGAATAGAATAACTAATTTTGTAAGTCTTTATCAACATTACAAACTATATTAGAAATCCATATGTCAACAAACTTTGGTCTTATGTTTATTTTGTTTAAGGTATCATGCTTGGTGATATGGGAAATATAACAGTAAGTACAACATGACTTCAAAAAGCACCAGACTAGTACAAAAGAAAAACATTTACTCAAATAACCAGAAAGGGCAGCAGGTGATATAAACATGGAACAGATACTATATGAGTTCAGAGGAAGGAGAAATCCCTAATGACTGGAGTGTAGGAAGGTCTCCTGGGAGCATGTCTAAGTTGATGATGAAGTTGAGGACTATTATTTCAATGGAGGTAGAGGATGAGGGTGAGGGGGTAGGAGGAAAGCAGCTCAGATGGAGGGAACTAAAAAGGTACTTCCAGAATTGCAGGTTGTGGGTGAAAAACTTTAGTAGCCCATTAAAAAAAAAAAGCAAAGCAAATATATCATTCCATTTATTGATTTGCTCAACAACTAAAGGTGTAGCTCATTAAGAAAAAAAAAGAAAAAGAAAAGCAAATACATCATTCCATTTGTTGATTAGCTCAGCATTTAAGGGTGTAGCTTATTAGAAAAGAAAAAAGAAAAGAAAAGAAAAGAAAAGAAAAGGCAAAGCAAATATATCATTCCATTTGTTTGCTTCCTATAACACTACCTCGAGGCAGGGCCTGGTGAGGACCCAGTTTGGTCTAAGGAATAAGGGTGACAGTGCTTTCATAAGGTTGATTTAAGAAAACAACCCATAGATACAGAAGAAAGAAACAGAGAGGAAACAAGATACGGTGTCTGGCACAAATTCAAATCTTCAATGGAGGTAGGAAAGGGGATTGGAGTAGTTAACACATCTAAAAATTATGTATGTCCAAACTGGGAATTACTGGACAGAAAAGAAAGAAATCAGTCATAAGGGTGAGAATACAGATGATTAAACATTTAACACAAAGGTAAAAGGAGAGAAATGAAAAAGTACAGCTTTGGAATCAAGTCTAGTAACCTGTGACACAGTCTGGTATCACATGTACATGTACACACACAGGCATCTATGACAAATTTTCAAATCATTACAAAAATGAGTTACAGTGAATCATCTATTTCACTTGTGTATATCAATGTAAGAAACTTCAAGGGCCGCTCTTCAATGGTATCCTGTAACTAACATAATTGGAAGGGGTATATGTGACATGTACCTGTGCATATGGAAAGGTATAAGAGTATATTATACATAATTACACAGAGTTTTATTATTTTATATGCATATATAGTCATAGACACTCATATATTTCAAAGTACATTATTCATCTCACAGACTGTTCTCACTTCTTGTGTATTTGACCCTCACAGTGCCTCCGAGGGCTAAATACTATTATTATTCTGCACATTTTTTTAGATACGGAAACAAACGTAAAGAGATGACCTAACTTGCCTAAAGAAATAGAGTCAGATAGTGCTCAAAGCCAAGTAGAACTGTGATTTCAAAACTCGTTGAATCTAGGGATCTTTCTATTACATTTAGAACAGCATGAAGACATCTCGTCTTGTAGTGGGTGGAAGAATGATTAAGGTGGTGTCTCATATATAACACTACCCTAGATTTATACATCACATTTCTTCCAAAGGGTTTTCAGATATTATCTCCTTTGTCTTCCAACCACTCTGAAAGATCAGTAGGGGCAGGCAGGTTCATCTGCATTTCCCAAGATGGATTATCTGAGGCAGGGAAGGGTGAAGTCACAGGGTGCTGCTGAGCTCTGCAGCAGTCAGACTAGAATCTGAGTGGCTGTTTCCCTCCCAGCTCTCTTTCTACTGATCTGGTTAATAGAATCCCCTGAGTGGCGGTAGTGGGGAATAGGGTGTGAGGTTGGAGGGATTCCAGAAAAGAGATACAGCTCAGTTATTTCACTGTTACTCTTTCTAACATCTCTCTCTGGTGCTTTTGCCCACAGGAATATGAGAACAGGTAACGTGATCTTAAATGGGATTTTTCCTGTTGCTCCAAGTTACTGATAAATGCTTAATGCTAAGAACATAAAGAATCTAAGGACTCCATATGCTATGGAGAACTGCAAACAATAAAGGTTTTTCATCCTCAGAGCTTTCTAAGGCAGGTGAAGTAGCTCTACTATCCATAAACACCATTTTAACCTCCTGGCTTCCCTTACCTATCTATTAAAAAACATAGGGGAAGGAGAGAGAAAAGAGGTCATCAAGAGCCATGGATTCTTGGCCTCATGGGAAGTAAAATCTCCTCCTTATTTATAAACAAGCTAAATAAGAGGGATCTGAGAGAACCCCTAATAGAGACTAGGATTCTAGCACCTCATTGGTTTCCCTTAGTGCGGGGTATTCCTGATTTCCCTGTATTTATCTAAGCAAAGTTAAAGTAGATTGAAAAAAGACCAAAGACGGAGATGATTTTAGTAGTGTAGCTTGTCCTTCTAGTATTTGGTTCCCATAATCAGGTGGGCATCTTTGAAGAGAACTGGACTGGAACCCCCTTAACCAACACCTCACAGAAAAAGACTTCTAGCCAAGTGAGAGGCCTCAAGTAGGAGGAGGATATGGGGTCCAGGAACATGATCAGGTTCTAGAGATTGTGCAGAAGGGAGGCCCCCCAACAGAGCCCTCCAACAAGTGCACGAATGCCTGCCATGGGAGAGCCATAGCCTTGGAAGTAGTGGCAATGAACAAAGAGAAAATTACAACAGTTCCAGTCAGGTGAGAGACAACTATTCTTTCTCCTTTTCCTTTCTCCCCTCCTCAGCACACAAGGAAAAGTGAGAGGAAGAAAGTGCTCAAAGGCAGGTCAACCAATCCTGTCCTGAGCTCCCAAGTGAGAAACTGGTAGGACTGGAAAAGCAAGCCAGGTCCCCTCCGGATGGATCCGGGAGCCCTGAGCCTGGCTCATGATGCTGGAAGGGAAAGTTCTGTATTAGAAATGCAACTGGAAATTTCAACTGGTCAGAATTTGAATAATGGGAAATGACTCAAGAGTTACGGTATCTGCCTAGGATGTTGTTAAGGGATCTGGTACCCAGCTGGGAGGAGGAATCTGACACTACACAATAGGGGAGCAAAGACTGGTGAAAAATAAAACCATTTCATGTTTGTTCCCCACTGAGCTGAGTCTTCTCAATAAACTAGACACATACAGATGCAAAAATCAATGGAGACCATGGAGAAGGAAGGGCAGGCTTTAACAGTGAAAGGAGAATATTATGTATGTTTCCCTACAGAGATGATTTACTAGAATAAAAACAACCCATAAGGAATAGGCAGAAGACGTACAAAGAAGCGAACGTTTTTGGAGCCTACTATTTCGGTGGAACCTGCAGCTTTCAGACTCCCACTTTTACACTTAGATGTGGGCAGTGCACATTGAGGAATCTAGAGAGGTTTACACTTGACACTATAAGGAACATTTATTTCAGACATGTGGCTACATCAATGAAATGCGATGTGTATTCACAACATTAGTCATTTCACACAGCAGCTCATTATAATGCGTGTGTCTTGCAAAAGCAGCCAAGACTCAGTGAGGCATAAAACCACAAAGCATCCTTATAGATCATACATCACTGTTTTTTTAAAAAATACTAAATTTTTACCATGGTTTTCTTCTCCAAATTACTAATACTCATCAAAAATAATCATTTTCCTCACCTACTCAGGGTAACTTCCACTTGACCTTACACCCTGATTATATAAATTGACCCTATAATTACCTTAATTCAACAATGATTTTTAAAAGTGTCTTTCCATATTATAAAATGACAACTATAATTTTTGCATAAATATTAAAGAATAAATGGCTCTATAAAATATTATCAGAGGGAGCCATTTCTAATTTAAAAAGAGTCATTAATTAAGTTTCTGCATGAGAATAACTAAGGTAAATCACATAAATGAAAAAGGAGAAATAATGTGCAACATGATTATATAAACGGCTGTTTTAATGTTATGTAGGCAGACTGTCACTCAATAATCTATGTGCAGCTTAGTATTATTACTCATGGTACCTGATGCAATAAAAATAAGAGAATTCAGTGTGAATTCAATTCAGTTCAACTGAACAAAGATTTCTTGAACACATTCTATGAGAGATGCAACGTGCTGAGGAATTGATGTAGACTCAGAAATGCAAAGATAAACAAAACATAGTCAATAAAGAGGAAAGAGTGGAATAAATGTAAACATCCTGAGATTTAAAGGTATCACCATCAACATAATTCTAGGTAAAAAAAAAACAAAAATTATTTCCTTACTGAAGCAAGTTGCATTTGCTGCATCAGTCAAGGCCCAGTAAGAAACAGATGGCACACTCAAAACGGTTTATCTGAAGAGGATTAATAAAAGGAACCTCTTCCGGCAGTGTAGGAGGGTCAAGAAATGCAAGATGGCCCCATGAAGCACCAGGGAATGTAGCCCCAGCAGTTGGTCTCCCCCACCCTAGGGGAAAGAACAAGGAATACGCCAGAGACTGCATTTACTGAGGACTCACTGAGAGACAGGGCAAGGAGTACTGCCACCGACTAAACAAGGACTCTGGAAGGAGAGAAAAAGCAGTCAATTCTAGAAACCGAGCAAGGGCAGGAGTGGGAAGGGGGGCTGTACATGGTCAGATTTCTCTCTCCTGCTGTGCTCTCAGCTCTAGAAGAGATTCATATTGGCTGGCCTCTATGCAAAGCTGAAAGCAGGAGAGCTCAGGTGCTGAGGTAGGTGAGGCCAGAACAGGACAGAGAAGTGTGGAGAATGCCTGTGGTGTGGAATGGGGCAAGCAGAGGTAGGACAAACAAAATAACCAGCTTATTTGTTCAAAGGGAATTTAGAATACAGTAAATCATTTTTGTTCATCAATAGTTTGAGGTTTCAAAAACCTGTTTGACATTTAAATGAGATACAACATTGAATATAGAAAAATTCAGAAGTTTAGGAAGAATGTTTTAAAATATTCTAGCCCTCAAAGCATCTGACATCCTGACATGGCCAGTCCACCTCACTAATCATCAATTAAAGAAATAAATGCCAGACATAAGCTTCCTTCTGCCTGGTGCTACTCGAAACAGGACAATAGCTCTAAACTTCTTTGGTACAAGAGGCATGTTCTCTTCCCTAATTACCTCCATCTCTCCTTGTATTTGGAGAACAAATTTGTTACATGTTAGGCACTCAACTGACAAATTATTCTACAGACCTTTGGTGAGTCAGGAAAGCATACAGGAGGAAATATAGAGAGCTAGAAAGATGTAATGGATAATTTAGATTAAGTGAAGTATTTATATTAAGAACAAGTGATGATTAAGTGCATTTAGGATTAGGGAAATTAAGTGAATTATTAGGCTTGGACGGATTTACCCCAAATAATAACATCGTTACAGCTCTGTTAAGGTAGATCTGGTGGACAGAATGGAAATTTAAGAGCTGTGTAATTGGAGGACTGGGAGACTTCTCTTGATTATTGACACTTGGCTATGAACAGGCCCTTCCCAGTAATATGTGGCTTTTGCAATATCATTGAATTGCTTGGAATTGATATCCATAGTCAACTGCTTGTTCTCATTTCTCATGACCCCATTTAAGAGAGGGACTGCATTTTTTATGTAAAGGAAAAAACATGAAGGCTTTGCCAGTGGGAAATGAGCAAGGCCATGGTTCTTTCCATAAATGAGTAGATAACGAAAATAAAGGGGCATAGCATGTTATAGGGCTCTCTTCTGAGTACACTAGTTGTACTTCTATCTCACAGGAACAAGGAGCATAGAATATACCCCTGGGCATCATGTAAGGACTCTGGTCATGTTGGCTGCTTGACTGCATCAGTTTATGTCATGAGGCTTGATTCTCTGGGCAGATTGTGTATATGATATAAAAGGTACATGCAGAAAAAATAATTACTCTGATACCTTCATATTGGTTACAGATATTAGCTCTTAATTGTTATCTAGGTATATGAAAATAAGAGAAAGTTCTTTTAGGTGATTCCATCTAAATAGAAATAATCATAGAAATGCAAAATTCAAATCATACCTGGCCGATTATATTGCAGGTCTTTATAATTAACAAGGTCTAATAATTAGTTCAGCACAATTTCATAAGTAGCTATGAGTAAGCCAATAATTTACAGTGGTAAAAGATACTATATAAGCACATTCAGAAACAAAAAGAATATTCACAAGGATGTTGAGAAGGTTAGGGGGATAAAAAAACAAAAACAAAAACAAAAACAAAACCCTCTGTTGTTGAATTTTCACTTAGGGATAGTGTCCTTGACCCCTGCAGCATCCTTGTGCTGTGGCAGAGTATCATTCAAAACCATGTTATCTGAAAAGTATTAATGGATGATCTAGAATTCCTTCAGAGAAGGACAAGGGTATGGATGCAATAGATGTGAGTTAAATAAAAACAAAACAAAACAAAAACTTTGGAACAATCCTTAAACCAACAATACTCTTGTTAACACAAGAATTCGTGTCCATGTTTTCTCTCAGGGAAAATGCTGATTGGACAACTAATAATCTTCTGCAACCAACCTTTTCTTTTGAATCTCTGTGAGAAAATTCTGTTTGCAGCATGCTTTTACCAAGATCCCTGGTTTTGAGCTCAGTAAATGCTTTAAGTTCTTTTTGTATCACAGGAGATCCCAAGAGGAGATAAGGTGTATTTTTTTTTTTTTTCTGATTCCTTATCATAAAAGAATTATCTACATTTGGAATACTTCTAATTTGCTTCCCTAGGATGAACGTCCTGTATCTTTTTACTGATTCACATGTTAGGTTAGTTTGTTCGTAGATATGTCTGTATGTATACATGCGGTCATTAAGGGAGGTCTGGTTTGACTCCATTACATTCTTTTTTTCCTCAGTTGTTTCCATCCCCATCCAGAAATGGGAGCTCAATAGCTTTTGTATGAAATTTAAAATAATTTCTCTAAGATTGTTATTTATTTATTTATTTGAGAGAGAGAGAGTGAAAGCATGGTGAGGGGAGAGGGAAAGGGAGAAGCAGACTCCCTGCTGATCAGGGAGCCAGACACAGGACTCAATCCCAGGACCCTGGGATCATGACCTGAGCTGAAGGCAGACGCTTAACCGACTGAGCCACCAAGGCTTTTGTATGATTTTGTATGATTAATAACTGCATGATTTTTCCTACCTCATTTCAAGTAGCTTAAAGGTAGAGGAGTGAATTTATTTAGCACACAATCCCCTGGAACTTCCTCTGATTCTCAACTCAGGCCTCATGTAAAATTTCTAACAGATATTGTCAAATATTGAAGGGCAGTGATGAAAATAATTGCATATGTGGAACCTTGGTGTGCCAGGAACTCTGCTAAGGGCCCAATATAACTCTGCTAGGGCCCAATGTAACTAATTTAATACCCTTAACCTATGAGGAGGGTTCTCTTCCTATCTCCATTTCACAAAAGAGGAAACTGAAGCTTTAGTGATATTACTTGTGTAAGGTCACATGGTTAGTAACTAGCAGTGTCAGGACTCGAACACAGATCTGCTTGTCATCAGGGCTTGTCTTTTTTTTTTTTTCCAAAGATTTTATTTATTTATTTGCGAGAGAGAGAATGAGAGACAGAGAGCACGAGAGGGAGGAGGGTCAGAGGGAGAAGCAGACTCCCCGCCGAGCAGGGAGCCCGATGCGGGACTCGATCCCGGGACTCCAGGATCATGACCTGAGCTGAAGGCAGTCGCTTAACTGACTGAGCCACCCAGGCGCCCAGGGCTTGTCTTTTTTAACCTTATGTTCTCCTGCCCCCGATTAACACATAGTAACAAATCTCCTCCAGTCACCCTACAGACGCTCAACCCAGGGTTTGAAAATCTATGCCAGCTTCATAGCTCTGTCACTACACAGGGTTAGAGATCTACTCCTGTTTTGGAGTTCTATGTAGTTTATGTGTTTGGCCAGATATCCCAGTATGTTCTCTGGGTTGGAGGGATTATGGTTTGAGTCCTTTATGAATTTAATCCAGGACTAAAGACAGTAAACCATCGCAACAGTAAATAGAGGGTTGGAGATAACTGCATGCCAGGCCCATTGATGGACAAGTAAGAAGCCCACCACACTGTATTTCTGTCCCTCTATACCAAAATACCCAAACATACAAAGATCTCACCACTGTATGAAGTAACCCCTCTCCTAAGCCATGCTGCCTTTGCAACTACATGCGACAAAGTGGTAGAAAATATTTACGAATAAGAAATAACCCATTCAAACAAAGGTCACTGTCCTTGCTTCTGGAATTAAAACAGTTAATTCTTTTCTCATACATCTTCCAATTAACATTGTAAAATTAAGTCATAATCATATAACGAATGGCTTGGTATCAAGTGATTATTGTCCTCTGTATCTTTTTTTTTTTTTTTAAGATTTATTTATTTTAGAGAGAGAGAGAGAGCATACAGGAGCAGGGAAAGGGACAGAGGGAGAGGAGAGGGAGAGAGAGAATCTTGAGCAGACTCCCCACTGAGAGCAGAGTCTGATGCAGGGCTAGATCTCACAATCCCGAGATCATGACCTGAGCCAAGTCAAGAGTCTAATGCTTAACTGAGCCACCCAGATGCCCCTCTCCTCTGTATCTCTAATTTTTTAAATTTATTTTTATTTTTTTAACTCTTATTTATTTATTGAGAGAGAGAGCAAGAGCAAGGAGGAGAGGCAGAGGGAGAGGGAGAAGCAGGCTACCCGCTGAGCAGGGAGCCTGATGTGGGGCTCGATCCCAGGACCCTGGGAGCCGAAGGCAGATGCTTAACCTACTGAGCCCTCCAGGTGCCCCTGTCTCTCTAGTTTTAAATGTTGACTTAAATTCTGGTGTTTTTTTTTAAATTTTATTTTATTATGTTATGTTAATCACCATACATTACATCATTAGTTTTTGATGTAGTGTTCCATGATTCATTGTTTGTGTATAACACCCAGTGCTCCATTCAGTACGTGCCCTCTTTAATACCCATCACCGGGCTAACCCATCCTCCCACCCCCCTCCCCTCTAGAACCCTCTGTTTCTCAGAGTCCATAGTCTCTCATGGTTCATTTTTATTTTTTATTTTTTCTAAAGATTTTATTTATTTATTTGACAGAGAGAGACACAGCAAGAGAGGGAACACAAGCAGGGGGGGTGGGAGAGGGAGAAGCAGGGGAGCCCGATGCGGGGCTCAATCCCAGGACCCTGGGATCATGACCTGAGCCAAAGGCAGTCGCTTAACGACTGAGCCACCCAGGCGCCCCTCTCATGGTTCATTTTTAATAGTACCATTATCAATTTAAATTCAGTTGGTTTTGGTGTCTCCAAAACCAAATAATGATTTCCTTCTTTTCCAATATTCAACATTTTGGAAAATGATATCTCTATTCCTTCAGTCACAAAATATTAGTAATTAATGTCTTTCTCCTCCATGTTCTGTATAATAATAACTGATGTCTATAAAGCATGTAACCATTTACCAAAAAAAAAAATGTTGTACATATTTATTTGCTCATTCAAAAAAACCCCATAATCTGAGAAAGTGAAATTACAGAGTGATAAAAGATACCACCCGCAATTCAAAAAGCATACAATCCAGTTCGAATGAAATAATGTGTAAAAACGTAAGAACAAAAGCAAGGAATTGCTGAAATGTATGTTTGTACAAATTCTCATTGGATCAGAGAAAATTATGACCTAAATGAATGGAAAAGCACATCAAGGAATGTTTCCCAAGCTGCACAGGAAAAATAGGCAGGGGAGTGTAAGAAGAGAATTGGTGAAAGGAAAAAGAGTGACTACAAAGGAATAGAGACATGATAGGATGTCCAATGATACAAGAAAAACAAGCCTGCAGGGGAAATATAGGGCTCCAGGTGATTGTAGGAGAGTAAAAAAAAAAAAAAAAAAGAAGAAGACATTTATTAAGGTAATAAGCTGGGGTTGCTTCCAGAAGAGACTTGTATGCCAGGCTAAGGAGCTTGGACATTCTCCATGGGTGATAGTGAGAGAGAAAGGGGGTAAGGGGGAGGGGCCAAAAAGAAGAAAGGATGGAGAGAAGGAGGAAAGGAAGGGAAAAAGAGAATGGAAAAAGTAGAGGAAATAGTAGAGGATGTCAGCTCCTCTAAGTAAGCACCTTAAGGATGTCAGCACCTAAAGTCTCTAGGGGTTACTCTTGTAGAAACACATCTAGATCCTGGCGCTTAAATATCAGCTGAACACTTGGGGCTCTTATTTTTCCCCCTTGTTGTCCACATTCTCAGACAGGTTCATTCCAAGAGACAATAAAACTGCTGAGAATCTCAATTCACATCCTAAGAAGGAGGGCTTCTTCCTCCAATGCTTCTAAGGAAAACACAATCCTGGTAGATAAGGTAATGTCTCATTGCTCCGGTTGAGGTCAAATGCCAAGAAAACTCAAGATGGACCATACTGATATATCAATAGAAATAGACATATTGATTACTTAGACAATACTGCAGTTTACATTCGTTCTCTCATTTATACCTCCTTTCATAAATGAGACGACCTGACCCCAGGTTTAAATGTTCAAGGTCACTGACAGCCAATACTCAAACCCAAGTCTGTTCATCCTCAGTGTCCATGTCCCAGATATAAATAAATGCCTTCATCACAGTCAATTACCAGCCTGGGACAGTGTCCAGCAGTATGCTTTGAAAAATTACTCCCTCTCATGAAGCACACTAATCTCTGCACAAGTCCCCATGGAGTTTGTCTAGAGTTCTAAAATCTCTTTTAGATTTTCCTTAAAAATAAGTCACCTTGACAAAAGTAGTTTATAAAATATAAATAAAACATATTTAAACATAAATACATAAGGTAAAGAGTCATTTAGGAAATGCTATCTTTTATCATATTCCCAGTTGAGAATCTTGCTGCAGTTATTGTTAAAGCAAGCAAACAAAAAGATTCCCCAAGTCTTATATCTACATAATAATGCTGTGCATTAATGAAAAGGAAAGATGAAAAATATAATAAAGGCAGCAAATATCACTTGGATTTGGTTCTGCAGTGGAAAAGTGTCGAGAGCCCTGGGAGGTATTTCAGTGATAGGCAGGTGTCCCTTCCCAAGTCCTTATTCTGTTTCCAGTAGGACTTCTGACAGTTGGTAGGAATGTATGCCTCTGACTGAGCAGCTTGACCTATTCTCGAGGACAAAAAGTAAGGTTGACAACATCTTTTCCATTCCAATCATCAGCAAAAGTGTTTCCTCTCCAGGAAAAAGTATTAGCTCAATCTTCTGGTACTGGAAGCGAATACCCGAGTCTCCTTCCCACGCCGAGTCCCACCCCCTTAATAGTATCACAAACAGTATCTCACAAGATGCTTACGTAGATTTTACCCGAATCTTGGCCCTGAAGCAAGGACTTACCCTTTGTATCTGCCTACAGATAAATAAATACAAGGGCATGCAGTGCACTTCTCTTCTGGACTTGAAATATAGAGGGTTTTAAACTGAATCATTTATTCTCTTTGCCGAAAACAGGGATCAGTCTCAAATAGCTGCAGGCTTTAACAATTACTATTTTGAAAATCTGACACTGTGTTTATGCAGCACAGTGGAAAGAGCTCTGGTTGAAGAGCCAAGACCTGTATGTGTCATAAATTCTATTTTTGCATCTATATTGAATAGATTGGCGCCCTTTCGTAAAGCAGAAAGTGTTTGAGAAGATGAATAGAGTAACAACGTCTGACCTTTTAAGGTTCTGAAAGCCTAAGATTGTAAATCTCAAATGCTTAGAGAAAAATACATTTTAGTGAAATTGTTAAAATTGCTCCCCTGGAGACCTAAAATATACATGTAAAAATGTTCTTGTGGTAAAATATAAAAGGTATCTAGACAATGAGTATCAGTTACTATGCTATCGATGGTCCTTCAAAATGTAGTGATTAAGAAGAGCACAGGCTGGAGCTAAATGTCCTGGTTCCTAGCCAAGCACTTCTACTTCTAAGCTTTGGATCTCTCTGTGCCTCAGTTTTTTCACCGGGAAGATGGGAGACACTACTAATAGTATCTATCTCCTTGTGTTCTGTGAAGATTAAATGAGCAAATATATGAAGCCTAGAGAACAGTGTGTGATACAGAGTAGTGTTATTAAGGGATTGTTGTTATGATGAGAAGGAGGATGATTACATATAATTATAAAATATAAATAAAACATATTTAAACATAAATACGTAAGGTAAAGAGTCATTTAGGAAACGCTATCTTTTATCATATTCCCAGTTGAGAATCTTGCTGCGGTTATTGTTAAAGCAAGCAAACAAAAATAAAGTAAAACAAAAACATTTCCAAAGTTAGTTATGGTGCTAAAATATAAATATCATCATCATCATCATCATCATCATCCTGATAATATTAAAATAGCAGCTGTAGCAACAAGCATGCAGTGAGCGCCTACTGTATGTCAGGCACTGGGCTAGATTTACAACAATCGCCTCATTTCGTGCTTATAACTACCCTACGTCGTATTTATCATTAGCACCATTTCATTGTTTAATGAACTGAAACCCGAATGATTAAGTGACTGCCCGTGCTTACAGAATTAATAGGTTCTGGAGCTTGGAAATAAGCTCTGGTTCAGATGGGTATAGCTCACAATCCTAACCATAATCTCAAAGACTATTGTTCCAAACAAAGATGCATTTATCATCCTAACATTTTTTTTTCTTATAATTTTTTGCAATGATCTGGATTTCTTAGCAAAAGTCATTGGGTAAACATTTTGGAAGACATAAAGATTTAAAAAAAAAAAGAAAAAAAAAAGGACATATAAACCAGAACTGAATGTAATTTCATATATATTCTTTTTCTTGTTCTATCACACAATTGTCTTTTATTATAATTATTTTGGATTCCTGCATCTTGTCAAACTAGTTAAATTAATCTTTTTATTGATATTGTTATAAGCATTAAGAAATGATTAGACAACACTCATGTTCCTTAAGGAAGTCATATTACTGGTGATTTTCATATAACAATTCATTTCCCATCAGAATCTCCAAACACATCAAAAAAATAATTCTCAAGTCTACTTGTTACCCAAATGAGCCAAACATTTCACTATTTCTCACCTGGTAAACTGAGCCAAGAAAGGGATTGTAACAAATATACTGCTACAGAGGAAATTTTATAATTAAAAAAAAATAATAATAATTCAGGAATTTCCAGGAAAGGCAAGACCAATTAGCAAGCAATCTCCAGCTCTCTGTTCTGGAGTCTCCCACTACCCACTACCCCAAAATTCCTGGGGACTCCCACGTTTTGCTTAGGTGGCCTAGATCTCCACAAATGTGTTCAAATTCACCCTAAACTAAATCCCTTGCTGTATATTCATTCACACTCCTTTTCTCTTCCTTGCTCTTGCTAGCCAGTATTTATATAGCATCAGCAGTCACTTGTTCCTTAATCCTTTGAACTCTAGCTTTTTCTCAGCATGTATTTTCTGAAAGACTAGTGACCTCCTAATCACTAAATTCAGTAGCCTTTCTTTCTTTTTTTTTTTTTTTAAGATTTTATTTATTTATCCATGAGATACAGAGAGAGAGAGACAGGCAGAGGCAGAGGGAGAAGCAGGCTTCCTGCCGAGCAGGGAGCCCGATGTGGGGCTCAATCCCAGGACCCTGGGATCATGACCTGAGCCGATGGCAGACGCTTAACCGACTGAGCCACCCAGGTGCCCCTTCAGTAGCCTTTCTTCATCTTCCTTAATATCTCTGTAGATTTAGGCAATACTGACACCCCTCTCCATCTTAAAACTTGCCCCTAATTTGGTTTCTAGGACACTGCACTATCTGGTTCCCTGCATTTTTTTCAAATATTGCTTTTTATCTTTTTTTCCCTTTTTTATTTATGTAACATAAATTTATTCAGGAACAAACAGTGGGTTAGAATTGGGCATACACAAACAAGATGGTCCTTATTCCAGCAGAGAAGAGCTAGACCTATAGCTCTTATCCTACAGCATAATCCTAAAGGATTATGGTACTGGGTGATAAGGCTTTTTTTGAAGATTTTATTTACTTATTTATTTGAGAGAGAGAGAGAGAGCAGGGGAGAGGCAGAGGGAGAGAGAGAGAGAATCTCAAGCAGACTCTGCCCTGAGTACAGAGGCCAACGTGGGGCTTGATCTTAAGACCCTGAGATCAGGAGCTGAGCCACAATCAAGAGGCGGCCACTCAACCAACTGAGCCACCCAGGCACTCCAAGTGGTAAGTCTTTTTTTTTTTTTTTTAAAGATTTTATTTATTTATTTGAGAGGGAGAGAATGAGAGACAGAGAGCATGAGAAGGAGGAAGGTCAGAGGGAGAAGCAGACTCCCTGCTGAGCAGGGAGCCCGATGCGGGACTCGATCCAGGGACTCCAGGATCATGACCTGAGCCGAAGGCAGTGGCTTAACCAACTGAGCCACCCAGGCGCCCCCAAGTGGTAAGTCTTATGTTAGAATCCTGATTCCCAAAGTATGACCAGAGGACCAGCAGCATGTGCATCACCTGGGGACGTGTGAGAAATTCAACTTTGTGGTCTCTAGCCCACATCTACCAAAGCAGAAAGCTGAGGTAGTTTTGTTTTGTTTTTTTAACTGTGGTAAAAAAAAAAAAAAAAAAAAAAAACACTAACATAATATTTACCATTGTTCCATATTTAAGTGTACAGTTCAGTAGTGTTAAGTATATTCACACTGTTGTGAAACAGATCTCCAAAACTTTTTCATCGTGCAAAACTCCACACTCATTAAACAACAGCTTCCCTTTTCCCTCTCTCACCTACCCTGGTAACTACTATTCTACTTTCTGTTTCTATGAATTTGAATTTTTGTTTTTTTAATTTTTTTAAAGATTTTATTTATTTGACAGAGAGAGAGACAGCGAGAGAGGGAACACAAGCAGGGGGAGTGGGAAAGGGAGAAGCAGGCTTTTCTGCAGAGCAGGGAGCCTGATGTGGACCTCAATCCCATGACCTGAGCCGAAGGCAGACGCTTAATGAATGAGCCACCCAGGCGTGCCTGAATTTGAATGTTTTAGATACCTCCTATATGTGGGAACATACAGAATTTGTCTTTTTGTGACTGGCTTATTTCACATAGCATAATGTCGTCAAGGTTCTCCAGTTATAGTGTTTGATGGGATTTTTTTCGTTTTTCAAGCTGAACAATATTCTATTATATATAAATGCTACATTTTGTTTATCCACTCATCCACTGATAGACATTTAATTTGCTTTCACCTCCTGGCTATTAAGAACAGTGCTGCTTTGAACATGGGTATGCAAGTATCTCTTTGAGATCCTGATTTCAATTTTTTAGAAATTTCTTGGAAACAAGAAATGGGATTACTGGATCATATGGTCATTCTATCTGTAATTTTTTTGAAGAACCTCCATACTGTTTCCCATAGCAGTTGCATTGTTTTGCATTTCTACCAAAAGTGCACCAGTGTTCCAGTTTCTCCATAACTTAGCCATGGAGAAATAACACCTCTTATTTTCTATTTGTTTTATTTATTTTTTTTTTTACAGTAGCCATTCTCACAGGTGAGAGGTTACTTTTCACATTTTCTTTTTAAGATTTATTTATTTTTGAGAGAGAGAGAGAGCACATTTAAGTTGGTGGAGGAGCAGAGGGAGAGAATCTGAAGCAGACTCCCCACTGAGCTCAATGCAGGAATGTGGGTCTCGATCCCACGGCCCATTGGATCATGACCTGAGCCAAAACTAAGAGTCGGATGCTCAACCGGTTGAGCCACCTGTTCTTCACCTTTTTACTGAAACCTAATCAACTCTCATTCTCCACGTCAGTATTCCCCAAGTTTCTGGCTTTGTTCATTTTCTCCTATTTTTCTTTCTTGATTCTCTCATTTTCAAAGATCACTTCTGTAAGGATGCCTTTCAAATCGTTATTCCAAATCTTGGGGTTATTTGCCTAATTCAAAAGTCATTTCCAAGTTGCTTCTTTTTTGCACATTCCAATATAGAAAGTTTGGAAGAATAGATACTTGCTTTATCAGCTTCCCTTGCTATTACTGAGACTACAGGATACAATTCTAGTCAATAAGGTACAAGAAAGAGTCTGGGTCAGAGTTGCTTTCCTAATGTAAAAGGGAAAGAATCTGATGATATTACACCTTTCCCATTTGCTGTGTGAGAAAAAAAAATAAATAAGGAATAATTATTTAAGCTACTATTAGGCAGAGGTTTCTAGACAATATAGATCTTGTCACTTTCCCTTAATTCCATGTTCCTATTTCCAAATGCTTGCTTAGTAATTTCCACATGGATATCCCAACAGCCTGTCAAATATATCATAACAAAAATCAAATTTATATAAATAAGCCTGTGTATTCGTCATCTCTTTATGCTTTCTTAAAACATGCAATCTTTAACAGAATAAGCATAAAAATATTTAAGTGAATTAGTAAGTTGTGATACAACTAAACATGGTATAGCAAGTAATCTGAAGGAACTTCTAATTAGAGGAAACAGCATTAAAATATATAGCTCTTCCTCTTCCTTGGCTATTTTTATCTTGACATTATCAGCATCCTAGGATAAGATCTCATGATGACTTGACGACATGGCTTAGCTCCTCTTGGATGTCAGTCCTTCAACACTGAAGAGTTGCTCAGCTAACCTAAGGCGGGCACCAAATAATACTGTTTTGCATCAGCAAACTCAAATACAGTGGTCACGGGCGCCAGGGTGGCTCAGATGGTTAAGCGTCTGCCTTCGGCTCAGGTCGTGATCCCGGGGTCCTGGGATCGAGTTCCACGTCGGGCTCTCTGCTCCTTGGGAACCTGCTTCTCCCTCTGCCTCTCTCTCTCTCTCATGAATAAATAAATAAAATCTTAAAAAAAAAAAAATACAGTTGTCACAGCTACTATACAGCAAACTAAGGTACGCTTATACGAACAGAAATGAACAATCATAAGGCCATCAGGGCACTTTGGCACCTGTACTCAGGTACACTGATGCCACGAGCAAGATGCTTTATCCAAGGCAGTTACTCTTGATATCCACAGTGTCTTTATACTTTCAGAAAGTAAATTCCCCTTTTTTCCTTTACTGAAGGTCTACTTACAGAGAAATTCACCACATTTACAGATGTGCTTATCCTTAGCAGTGATTGAAAGTCATCATCAAACTCAAATTATTGGAGGAGGAGCATGATGGCAGAGGAGTAGGAGACCTGGATTTCGTCTGGTCCCAGGAATTCAGCTGGATAGGGATCAAACCATTCTGAACACCTAGGAACTCAACAGGAGATCGAAGAAAAGAATAGCAGCAACTCTCTGAACAGAAAAGCGACCACTTTCTGGAAGGTCTCTTCTGATTTGTTTAGTGTGTATTTTTCTGGGGTTGTTTTCACCCTGTTAGCATTTTGCTCTCTCGTTCATCTGTTCTCCTCCGGACAAAATGACAAGACGGAAAAACTCACCTCAAAAAAAAGAACAAGAGGCAGTACCGACTGCCAGGGACCTAATCAATACGGACATTAGTAAGATGTCAGAACTAGAGTTCAGAATGACAATTATAAAGATACTAGCTGGGCTTGAAAAAAGCATGGAAGATACTAGAGAAAACTTTTCTGGAGAAATAAAAGAACTAAAATCTAACCAAATTGAAATCAAAAAGGCTATTAATGAGGTGCAATAAAAAATGGAGGCTCTATGAAATAAGTCAATCAGAGAAAGACATATACCATATGATCTCACTGATATGAGGAATTCTTAATCTCAGGAAACAAACTGAGGGTTGCTGGAGTGGTGAGGGGTGGGAGGGATGAGGTGGCTGGGGGATAGACATTGGGGAGGGTATGTGCTATGGTGAGCGCTGTGAATTCTGTAAGACTGCTGAATCACAGACCTGTACCTCTGAAACAAATAATACATTATACGTTAAAAAAAGAAGAAGAAGATAGCAGTAAGGGAAAAATGAAGGGGGGGAATCAGAGGGGGAGACGAACCATAAGAGACTATGGACTCTGAGAAACAAACTGAGAGTTCTAGAGGGGAGGGGGGTGGGGGGATGGGTTAGCCTGGTGATGGGTATTAAAGAGGGCATGTACTGCATGGAGCACTGGGTGTTATATGCAAACAGTGAATCATAGAACACTACATCAAGATCTAATGATGTAATGTATGGCAATTAACACAACATAATAAAGAAAAAACCCTCAAATTATTAAGAGAGTTAGGGACCTTAATATTATTCCTGAGAAACTTCCTACAGTTCAATGGATTCAATAGCAGAAGACTTAGATTCTCGTGATTTCATTGTGACCCTCAGCAAATTGTTTAAATTTACTTTCCAGCTCCCTGACACAACAGGGCCCTGTGTAACACAACAGCGTCCCTAGGAAGATCAAATGTGATACTGTATGGATGAATTCTTTGTAATTGAGATTTTATGTCATTTATTTGGTCTTTACTTTCTGTGATGTCCCAAAAAGAATTAGCACTAAAAAAAAAAAAAAAAAAAAAGAATTAGCACTGTTATAAAGGATGAAGTGATATGGGTAGCTAGGATAAAGTAAAATAATCCTCTTCTTTAATCTGCCATCCATAACACCACTTGTAGTTTGGTCTGATGTTTAATTAATAAATAACACTCAAAACTTTCCTTCTATCTTTGATGTTTCTGAGAGTCTAAATGGTTAAACTATTTTCTTTAGAGAAAAAAAAATTTTTTTCCACAATTTTTAGGTGGCTGTGGCCTCAGAAGTTCTTCAAACGATCTCATCTAGTTAAGCATTCATGAATTTCATGAGGTCAGGCTAGAGAAGAAACATTCTGCTAATCTTTGGTCTAACAAATGTCATTAGAAGGAAAATGAAGTAAGTTTGTGAAGAAGGTAGAAAAGAATTCTTTATTCGCTGCTTTTTACTTTCTGCTCCATCTAAGGTCAAAGAATCCTATAAAAGCCTGTCATTTTAGGCAGTTTGAATGACGTCTCAAAAATCAAACTGGATGATGACTCAGAGTTGGAAGAATGAAAAAGAGGGACAAGGTGATTCGCTGGTCAGCCCATCAGGTATAAGTATGATTTGGAAAGTGAATCTTAAAGAAGAGGGTTTTTTTTCCTCTCATATTCTTTTTCACAGCGGTTTCAGAAGACAGATCTCTAGGGGCACAGCTATTTGTAACTCAAGTTAGAAGGAGAATCAGGTATCAAAATGACTGCAATGGAAAATGTGGGCATGCCTTTGCAGTAATCATCTTTTTCAGTTTTTCTCCCTTTTGGAAAGACACACTCAGGAAGTGAATGTTGGAGTATCACACTGCAGAGTGTCAGATGAATAAAATGCTAAAATAACAACAGAGAAAATAGATTCTTTTTCATTGCTGTTGATATGTTTCAACCTGAAACATGGCTGGTGCACAGCATAGGTCTGCACCCAGCCACAAATCACCAGACAAGAACATCCGGGATATCCAGACCAATCAGTTCACTGGAAACATGGTCAACCTTGGGGAGTCTGATACCATGAAACCACTAATCCTTTTCTTGGAATTATACCAATGTCACTCAGGAAAGAATGTCCTGAGTACAAGAATAATATCTGAATAATATCTGCAATAAGTGATGACGATATTTATATTTCTACTACAGTTTTATTTTCCAAAGCACTTTTACATGTGTTAGTCTCTTTTCATTCCAGTAGTAGACAGACCAGGACGTTATCATCATTTTAGAGCTGGGAAACTGAGCCCCCAAATGGATAACTTGTCTAAAGCCGCACAACTAAGTAGCAGATCTGAGATTAGAGCTTCCAGTTCTTAACTTTATTATGTTCTTTGCTCTCAACGTGGCATCCCAGTTGAGAAGGGATCCTTGCAGGGTCAAAGAGTTATATTCTTTTTAAAAAAATATTTATTTATTTTAGAGAGAGAGAGCACGCAAGCAGGGGTGGGGAGGGGCAGAGGGAGAAGGAGAGAGAGAATCTCAAGCAGACTCCCCTCTGAGTGCACAGCCCCCCACGGGGCTCAATCATTGCATTTTCCCGTAACAGCATTCAGAAATCTTGTTTTTATATCCACTGGTGGGGTTTTCAAATGTATCTTATGGTTTATTGCAACAGTTCATCTCCAGTTTGGCATGGTCTTTTTTCAGATACTTCTTCAGATTGCAAGTTCAAGGTCAAGGAAGCTACTGCTCAGGGAAAGCAAGTACTGCACATGTATGCTGGAGAAAGCAGAATGGAGAAGGTACTGAAGCAGAATCTGAAAGATATGCTTCTGCCTTTAAACGTACATTAACTGGAAAGATTCTCTTTCCAGAGAGGGAAAAATTTCTCTGAATACTAACATCGCCGTAAGGGTATTTTTGGCTTTTTCTTTTTTTTTTTTTTGCAAGAAATGAACTTGATCCTGGAATTTAAAGTTTAAACCCTTACTTAATGCTTAAAGCCTTATATTACTCAATGTACATATTCATATTTAAAACATGTGTATATGTATATGTGAATACACCTGCAGCTGTCTAGGATTTCCCTCAGGAGGCCTCCCTTTCTTTGCGGCTCTGAGGCCCGAGCCAGCTACTATGTACATTTCACTATGCCTCAACTTAAATTCAGGAATGAAAAACAAAGCTGTAACACATACTTCAAATGTTCTTTTTTTTTTTTTTTTTAAGATTTTATTTATTTGACAGAGAGAGACACGGTGAGAGAGGGAACACAAGCAGGGGGAATGGGGGAGGGAGAAGCAGGCTTCCCTCTGAGAAGGGAGCCAGATGTGGGGCTCAATCCCATGACTCTGGGATCATGACCTGAGCCGAAGGCAGACACTTAACGACTGAGCCACCCAGGCGCCCCTACTTCAAATGTTCTGAATTAGGGGCCGGCTGCAGTTTGAGGTGGGTGAGCTCTTGTTGATATCCAATTAAGATTTTTCTTGGGAAAATGCTTTCAGACATTTTAAACCACCAATATGCCTATCTGTGTCCTTTTCACAAAACCAAAATAGCAATTAAAAAAAAAAATCGGAATAATATTTAAAATTGTAAATATCCCTACAGATCCCATATCTGATTAAACAAATATCCATAGTGCCTTCCGAAGACTGCTTTCTCTATCATGGTTAAAAACTACCACCCAAGTTTGTACGTAAGACCAACAATTGCGTGAATTCACACATCGAATTCCTCAGGACATGATATACTCAACATTTAGCTCCAACCTCAATGAGCACATCTTAAAAGACAGCTTGACTTAATGTCGTGAAACCGAAGTGACCTGGCTCGTGGCAACATGAGAAGAAAATCCTTGTGATGTGGAAACAGATGCCCCTTAACACTTTTCAGGATGTGACATCACCTTCTGCCTGGGTGTACACGACTCCTCTCAGTAAGTTTAAAAATAATTTTCACGTGGATTTAAACACCAGCCTGAACTTTGTTGTAACGATCATTCCATCCCGATGGTTCCAAGGAAAGCCTCTGTTTCTTCACAATTTCTTTTTGTTCCCGCGGCGCCGCATGTCTAGACTTACGGTAATGAAAAGCTATTCCTAGCTGAAGCAGTCTAACCTTTTAAATCGCTAGCCTCTGCTCCTTTCTCATCAGAAGAAATGCTTTGGCAACACGTCACGTGTCAGCTTTGCAAAACCCAGAGAGAAGGGGAAGCCGAAGCCACACACGCGTCCTCCGTGCCCACGTGGGTCTGTTTCGGGATGGCCCTCCTCCGACCGGGCGCTCCCCGAGCTTGCGCCCGCACAGCAGCTGTGCCAAGAAGGAGGCTGCTTGAGCCGGACACCGAACAAATGGTAACACCTGCGGCATGCTTGAGACCTGGGGCAACGAGGGAAATACACTGAAGCAGAAATAGCTCAGCTCAGGGTCCAAATTAGGCTCACAGATCGCAGGTAGAAAGATAAACGCTCCTAGATCGACTTCGAAGCATAATTCATTGTACAGCTTACTGTCTATAATGTAGCAGGGGAAGATGGTGCGTCCCCCTGAGACTGCAGATCCTAGAGTCCCCTGCGAGTGCCCCGCCCCGCAATTGTTTCGGGGGGTTCCCAGGGGGCTTCTTCAAGTGTTGCAGATGATTGCCATTCTCCTCCTCTTCTGCTCTGACCGGGCTCGGTGATGTTCTCAGCTGCTGCCTCCATTCCGTACAGGTGAGCCCCCGACAGTGGGTCCTTCCCATCTCCCCAGGCACTGAAGCCCCTGTCCTGTGCCCACCAGTCCTCCTCCAGGCGGCCACTTGTTTGTGGCAGTTCCCTTTCATCCAGGACCACCCGCAGACCCCCTGCGCTGAATCGTCATGATGCAAAAGTAACACTCCTCTTAGGACAACATATTTTGTGTAAAAGTAATGGGAATGGCAGTCGTTTTTTAAGGTTACATTTTATTTTATTAAAAATCAGGAAATCTTTCAGGAAATCCATTGACATGACTGTTTCATCACTATTATTTTATTTCATGCTCTCCGTTTTCTCTTCTTTTTACTCTGCCCTCATTATCCACACCCCTCCTCCCCCACCCAATCCACTGCCTTCATCCTCCTACATTTTCTACATACTCAGGACAGTCATCCACAAGTGTATATTTCTTAAATACAAAAACAACACACACACACACATATAAAGGCATTTTTCATTATTAGGTTTTTTTTAAATGAAATTATATTACTCACCATTTTGGGCATTTGCTGTTCTCAATTACGCAGCCCCTCCTGAATCTTCCAAGTCTGCTTTTAGAGCTCCCGTTAATTACAACCACTTTTTCTAAGGCTTCATAATATCCCTAGTTTAGACACATCAGAATTTATTCACACATTCCACTACTGATAGCCATTCACCCTGTTTCCAGTTTTTCACTATTTGAGCAATGCTCAAACATCTTTTTCCATACATCCTCAAGTACAAGTGTTTTACTTCTAAGAGGTTAATACCCAGGAATAACGTTGCTAAATCAAAATGTACACTTACTTTCCATTTTAATAAATGCCGGCAGATTGTTTTTTTTAAGTTGCAAATTTTCACATTAAATCAGCAGTGCATGACAGTACACTTTTTCCCACCTCCCTGCCAGCAATGGTCTTTAATTTTTTTGTCAGTCTATTTGTAAAAATTGACCACATTGCTATCTTAATTTTGTGTCTCCAAGAAAATACAGTTAGAACATTTTTTAATGCTTCTTGGTCAGTTGAATTTATTTTTCTGAGGACTACCTCTTCAAATACGCTTTTCTAAACTCGGAAGAACTTTTTAAATAATATAGGGATTAATCCACCAATCTTTGACTTGCATATAATTTTCCATATCTACTTTTTCTCTCTTGTTTATGCCATATATTTTTTCTCATGTAAAATGTATAGATTTCCATATGGTCAAATGCCAACCTATCTGGATTCCCATTCTTAAGAAAAACTTCCCTACCTCCTGCTTCTAGATTGTACAATCTTTTAAGCTATCTTATAAGAGCTTTAATACAATTTAGTTTCTATATTTAATTAATCTACCAAAAATATATTTTTATACATAAAATATGACATGACTGTACTATTATTTGCATCCAAATGGATAGTCATTTAACCAGTACTTTTTATATTAAGCCCCATTCTTTTTACCTGCTGAGTTAAACCATCTCATAGAGTTAATCACCATGTATCCTGGAATCTGGTCTTGGATTTGATATTCTGTCTCACTTCTCTATTTGTCCATTCCTATGATCAAACCATACAGATTTGACTGCAGTAGGTTTATGTTTTGTTTTGATGCCTGATCAGGTAAATCTTACTATTTTTAAAAATGTCCTTGGCTATTTTTGGATATTGATTTAATAAAGTAAATTTTAAGATCATTTTATCCAATCCCCCAAATCTCTCTCCATAAGAATACTTATGCTATTTTATTTGAAATTATATTAAATTTATAAATTGAATTTAGATCAATTTTTGTTTTATGGTAATTATAATTTTTTTTCTTTTTTTTAAGATTTTATTTATTTATTTGACAGAGATTCACAGCAGGAGAGGGAACACAGAGGGAGTAGGGGATGGAGAAGCAGGCTTCCTGCTGAGCAGGGAGCCCGATGCGGGGCTCAATCCCAGGACCCTGGGATCATGACCTAAGCCGAAGGCAGACACTTAAGGACTGAGCCACCCAGGTGCTCCTATAATTTTTTCTAACACAAGTTTTCCTATTGGCAAAGATCTTATTTTATAGTCTTCAGTAAGATGTTATACTTTTCTATGTAATTTATGCTATAAAACAAGGAAGCTATTGATTTTTAAATATATTGATCTTATAACCAGCCAACTTACCAAATCATATTTGGTCTTTATCTAAAGTCTGTTGGGCTTTCTATATTTTAATCATATCAATAGAGAAATAGTTTTGCTTTTCTGCCTTCCAAATTTTATATAAGTAATATAACTTTCTCATTTCATTTTCTACAGCCTCCAAGAAAATGTTGAATAATAATGACGAGAGTGGTTAATTTGGTGTCTAATTGAAATGACTTTAGCACTTCACTGTTTAGAACATTTATATTATCTTATTAGGATAGATTTTTGTTATATTTATATAATATAATCTATTTTTTATTAGATGTGGCCACTAGATTTACTAAAGAAGTCTTTAGCATCCATTGACAGAATCAAATGAGTTTTCTCCTTTAGTTATTAATAAAATGGATCATGTTGATAGACATATTGATATTGAACCATTTTTGCTTTTCAGATCATATTTTTCTTTTTCCACACAGATGGACTCTACTGAAGAGTATTTCAATTATAATTTATGTACCTTTGTTTTTAATTGAAATTTGGTTATTGCTTTTTAAAAAAAAAACATTCATCAGATTTGGGTATTAAAGTGCTCCCTATTTATGTAGGCTGTATTCTTAGGTGAAACCTAACTGCCTAAATTTCTGCTCCCTTGTGATGAGAGATCAGAGAGCTTCCTGATAAAACTTCTGGGCAACACCCATCAAATGAGATTTATATAGACATGACTAAATTCCAGTTTGTGGACTCAACTTGTTCAAACTAGAGTTACCCTGCAAGTCTCCCAACCACTCTTCCCAGTGATATCTCATGATTCTTAAAAATAAAAGGGCTCACTGCCCAAAAACTTACAAAAGTAAAAACCTAAAAGCCATTCTTAAATGTTCAGTGGAGGTAGGACTCAGCGAATAAGAGTCCATTAGGAAACACAGGGTAAATTATGTTCCTCTATGTTTGTGATTAACATTAATTAAGTTTCCCAGGTTTGAAAAGAGAATGGAAAGTGGCCCTACCTCATCATTTCTATTTTAATTGGAAAAAAGGCATATTAATTCTAGGTATTATTGTGTTGTTGTTGTTGTTGTTTTAAACTAGGTTAAACAATGTTTCTAAAACTCATACATTCATAGACAGCCAAGTGCGAAAATACTCAAAGTACAGTTTTGCTGATCTCCATGAAATAAGGATGTGGGTACTTTACAGTCAAACAGCCACTCTGCTAAGGCCAAAAGATTTTGTAAGAAACATACTTTGCATCATGAGTCAATTTGTTTTCTTATTTCACGTCCAAGAGCCAGTCTTTCTCCATGCCAACATCATTATTTTCTTACGGAAAGTAAGGAGGTATTGAATAGTCTTTCCTCTATTGTGGGAGCCCAAACAAGAACAAAGACAAAAAACGAACAAAAGCCCTGGACAGATGACACAGACGGAGTACTGTGCAAATGCAGACAGTAGCACAGAGAGCGAACAGGAATAAGAGAGAAAGGGAAAAACAGTGTAAAGAGCAGCAAGGACTGTAATGCACTTGATACGTGGATGACAGAGGAGGGGAAAAAGGTAGAGATGGAAATGCTAATATATAGAGAGTAGCATAAGTGCTAAAGGAAAGAAATTTGTAGCACTTCTGCTTCTGGTTAATATGCAAAAACGTGCAAGAGAGACTGTCACCCCTAAGGAACACTAAGAAGTCAGAGACACTACCAATCACAGTTTTTGCTAAACCCATCAGAAAACTGAGGGTGTCAAGCAACCAAAATGAAATGAAATCCAGGGAATGACAGACCCTTCCTGGAGGAAGAAATGCCCATGGTCCATATTATTCCTGGCTGAGCAGCAACAGGGGACGACATTCCATAGAAACCAGCTGGACTTGCAATAAACTTTTAATGAGCACATGTTACCTGGCATGAGAGATCTGAATCCTGAGGAGCCCTAGCCATAGCATGGGTCTTGCCCATCCACCTACTCCTTCCCACTGAAAGTCACATACTGAAGGAGGACATTTCAATGTGCAGGAGAGCTGAGAGATTCACCAAGGAGCTGCACGGGGCTTTCTCCAATGTGAGGCAGAAGAGCAGAGGTTGATTTCCCCATGCACTAGGCTGAAGCTTGAGAAAGAGGCGAGATTGCTGCATAGTGAAAATATTGCTCCAGGAATCCAAGGTTGGTTTAACTTACAGAGACAATTAATGTAATTCACTCCATTAACAGAGTAAGTAAGAAAAACATTTGAGCATCTCAATATATACCAAAAAAGTCATTTGACTAAATCTAACACGATTCATGATAAAAAAAAAACAAAAACAAAAAAAAAACCTCACAGGAAATTGGGGATAGAGGGAAATTCCTCCATCTGATAAAAGACATCTATGAAAAGCCTACAGTTAAGATCAAATTTAATGGTGAAATACTGAACACTTCTACCTTAAATCTGGAAACAAAACGAGAATTTCCACTCTTACCACTTCTATCAATATTGTACTGAAAGTCCTATTGCACCGAGCTAGTGCAATAAGGAAAGATAAAATGCACTTTGACTGGAAAAGGAAACATAAAAATCTTTCATTATTCACAGATAACATGATCATATGTTTACAAACCCCTATGGAGTCTTAAAAAGTGTTTTAGGACTAATACGTGAATTTAGCAAGACTGCAGGATACAAGGTCAATACACAAAAAGTAACTGTATTTCTATCTACTAACAAACAGGAATTTAAAACTATATTTTTAAAAATCTCTCATTCGTTAGCATGAAAAACTATCAAAAATACCTAAGTCTTGGGTGCCTGGGTGGCTCAGTCGTTAAGCGTCTGCCTTCGGCTCAGGTCATGATCCCGGGGTCCTGGGATCGAGTCCCACATCGGGCTCCCTGCTCGGCGGGAAGCCTGCTTCTCCCTCTCCCACTCCCCCTGCTTGTGTTCCTGCTCTCGCTGTCTCTCTCTCTGTCAAATAAATAAATAAAATCTTAAAAAAAAAAAAATACCTAAGTCTTAAAATGTATTATGACCACACACAAAGGATCTGAACACAAATATATTGCTGATAAAATTTAAATACCTAAATAAGTGGAATGATATGCCTACCATATTTATAGATCAACAGGCTCAATATTGTTAAGATGTCCAGTCTCTCCAAATTGATCTATAGATTTAACACGATTCCAATCCAAATCCCAATGGGCTTTTTGAAGAAATCGACAAGTGATTCTCAAACTTATGTGGAAAAACTAAGGCTCTTAGAATAGGCAAAACCAAAACCTTGATAAAAAAACAAAGCTGGCAAAGATAGAGGACTTAAATCACCTATTTCAGGACTTACTATAAAGCTACAATAGTCATGTGGTCATGAAGCTAGACAAAGTGATCAATGGAACAGAACAGATCGAGAAATAGACCTGCATCTATCCGTAGACAACTGAATTTCTAGTTAAGGCACCTACTGAATTTAGTGAAGAAAAAAGTATTTTTGACAAATAGTGCTACAATAACTAGATATCTACATAGGGGAAAATAACTTTGATTCCTATCTTATTCATAAATGTAAAGGCTAGAACAATAAAACATTTTTAAGGAAGACCCTGGAGAATATTCTCATGACCCAAAGCATAATCATCTTTGGGGGCACAAAAAGCACTAATGAAAAGATTGATAAACTGACCTTACTCAGAATTTAAAGTCTCTGAACAACAAAATACATCATTAAGGAAATTATAAGGCAAGCCAAAGGGAAGAGAGGGGACCTGTAACACATATATTCATAAAAGCACTTACATCCACATATATGAAAAGTTCTTATAAATTAACAATAAAAAAAACCCCACTTTTTAAAAAGAAAAAAGTCTTGAGCAGAAACGTCATTTAAAAAAAAAGAGGGATCCTTGGGTAGCTCAGTCAGTTAAGCGTCTGACTTCAGCTCAGGTCATGATCTCAGGGTCCTGGGATCCAGCCCTGCATTGGCTCCTCGCTCAATGGGGAATCTGCTTGTCCCTCTGCCCCTCCCCCTCTCATTTTCTCTCTCTCTCTCAAATAAATAAATAAAATCTTAAAAAAAAAAAGATAGATGAATGGCCAATAAGCACAGGAAAAAGTGCTTAACAGAATTAGTCATCAGGAAAATGCAAATTAAGACCCAGTAAGATAACCACTTCATACCCACTAGAATGCTAAATGAAAAAGATTGACAATATCATCATTGGTGGAGTTAATTGGAACTCTCACACAGAAGTAAGAGTAGGAGAATAAAGTCATACAATAACTTTGAAGAACCGTTGGCAGTTTCTAAAAAAGTTAAACCTGCATCTATCTGCCCTATGACTTAACAGTTTTAACTCCTCAGTATTTACCTCCCAAAATAAAAACAAATATCCACACAAATACTTGTACTCGAATATTCATAGACATTTAGTTCATTGTTGTCAAAAGCTGTAAGTTATTAAATGTAGAGAAATGTAAATAAGAGAATGAATAAACTGTGGTATCACTGCAACATAATACCATTCAGTAATAATACCATTCAGCAACATATATGAACCTCAAAAATATGTTGAGCAAAAGATACCAGGCACAAGGGAACACATATTATATGATTTTATTCACATACATTTCAACAAGCAAAACAAATCCACGTTGTTATATATGGAAAAGTGGTTGCCTCAGAGTATGTGGGGTGGCAATTGACCAGAATGGGGCACAAAGGAACTTTCTGGAATGATGGAAATGTTCTATATCTTGAGTCAGGTAGAGGTTATGTGGCCATAAGCAACTATCAAACTCATTGAACTGAACACTTTAGATCTGTCCATTTTGTTATATGTAAATTATGCCTCAAAAAAATATGAATATGCTCTTTGTAAATATATACTATTCATCAACAGATAGAAAGGAAGTGAAATTATTTGTGAAGGGCAGCAACATCTTAGAACCCCGAACTACTTCTATACAGAATTGGTAACTCCCCTTGCAAATTATGTTACAGTAGAGACCAGAGCATTACAAAAGGCAAAGTGAACCAACAAGTTGAGAGGACCATGCAGTATACACAAAAGGAAAAGGCCAGGTGGACAAAAGCAAAAGTCTAAGACATAACCATTTCACAACAGGTAATAACAGCTATCTTTTCATTAATATTAGTTGGCCACTTCATAAAACTTATTCAGACATTTGCAATTAGTTATACATGCTTAATCTAAGCGCTTAAAAATTTTGGATATGTTTTTTCCCTATACTGGCATACCGACATTTTTTTTTCTCAATCAATTTTGAAGATCCAACTGAAGAATATTTTTTTAATATCATTTTTTTAAGATTTTATTTATTTATTTGAGAGAGAGAGAATGAGAGACAGAGAGCAAGAGAGGGAAGAGGGTCAGAGGGAGAAGCAGACTCCCCGCTGAGCAGGAAGCCCGATGTGGGACTCGATCCCGGGACTCCAGGATCATGACCCGAGCCGAAGGCAGTCGCTCAACCAACTGAGCCACCCAGGCACCCCAACTAAAGAACATTTTTAAAGCATCAGCTGAAGTAAAAATACCACTGTGCGTAAGTGAAAATGAGGGTAATGCTAACAATATATGTACTCTGGAGAAAAGAAACGAGTTTTGACTTGGCCTACTTAAGTTTTCAGAATCTCAGTTTCTTCACCTTTAAAATGGGCAAGGTAATACCTCCCTCAACGAATTTTTTGGAGAGTAAAGAAAAAACCATGTATAACAAATTAAACACAGTGCTTGGTATGTGCTTAGTGATTAATAGTATCCATTTCTTTTCCTAATCAGCTGTACTGTATCTTCTACAAAGAGAAGGCAAGCTTACAGAATTTGGATCTCAACAAGTATAATTAGACCTAACCTTCTAAGAAGTTAGTGTAGAAAATCAAAGCAAGTCAGAGTATACCAAATGTAAATGATTTTCTTTTCCATAGAAAAACACAAAAAACTTAACTGGACACTTCCATGTAGGGAATTGTGCTAGAAATAAACTGCCTTGGACATAATAACTCACATAATGTAATACATTTACATCCAATCTTGATAAGGTCACTTTTTTCTGAAAGGTACAAATGGAGAGTTGCTAGTAACTGGCAGTAAAAAATATCTTAGGACATATATCCTCACCTGAGAAGTGTTCCGTATCTACTGGACACAGGACTCTGTCCTATAAATGAACATCTAACAAGTTGAGGATACAGCAAACATTTATTTACTCTAAGAACAAATGAAGCAATGTGTACTCCTGCAAAATACACAGAAATTCAAATTTCTACCATGAGCAAAGCCAATTTTGTGACCTAATTATATGTTTGCAGATTGATGGCTATCCTCAGTGTGGTGTTGAAAGAGCTTGTTCAGTATCTTCCAAGACACCAGTTGCATGGGAGGAAGGGAAAAAGACAAAGTTTGATGGTGATGTTCTTCTCCTATGTAAATTTCACCTTCTTCTGAGTTTTTTCTGTAACATATGAAAGACCCATAGTCCCAGCTTGATTCCCTAGGGCTGAACACTGTGAGCTATGTGCTAAAAGCAATTGTGTCTATGTTGTTTCATTTTCCAGAGAGTTTAAAATAGAGCACACAACCGGTATATATCCAGAAGATACCAGCTTCACTGTTTGAACTTGGGCTCTCCTATCCTAGCCATGGGCTTCAATTTCAAGCTTTGAAGTCCCCACGAACCAGCTGGATGTTAGAGCCGCACATTCTGAGAAAACAGATCATTTTCTCATGATGAGGAAAATAGTAAAAAGGTCACTCCAATTTTAATAATGACCCTGTCACCCACCGTACTCCACCTCCCCACCTGCCAAGCATTATCTGTCCATCTGCCACGGTGCAAGACTTACTGCAGTGAATGAGGAGGATGAAGGATGTAGTAGGAGGAAACAACAGTCATTCTGAATGGACAGACTCTTCTCCTTGGTTACAATGATTAATTGCATTTCTGCTGAAGTTACTAAGTAAGATAATCAATCTTAGGTCCAATGTTTAGAGGAATACAAGAACAACAACCAGTTACATATTAGCGGTATCAAGGGCACAGATGAAAGGTTATCATTTCTCTTTAAAAATATCTAATATTAATAGGTATGTAAATGAATATGACATGGCAAAGTAACACATTTATTTGACTGATGAAATCCAAGTAATGATAAATTCAATAGGAAAGGGCAAGCAACTTAGTCATCTGACTCAACTCATTAGTTTTCAGTCAGTAGAAAAATCTCGTTGTTCTGGGTCAGCCTAACAGGATCAATGCTTTGCTAGGATCAAATATTTAAACTACTTTTAAGTACATGCACATAATTCATTAATTTTCTAAAACACATATACATATTCTCATTTCTTAGGCCTTAAAAGTACTATGATCTTAATTTTTTTAGGTTGTTAAGTGCTCACAATTATAAACTGTACTTGAAAACCACTTCCTGCTTCCCCTTCCCCCCTCCCCCGCCCCCCAACCCAAAGAAAATCTTAAGAAATGAGAGAACAAGGGCCAGGATAAAGACTGTATGTCCATGGGGACTATTAGCATATTAATAACCTGTGTTTCTATTTACACTTCCATCACCAGGGCTAATTGTTAGGTATTTTAAGGAAGAGGTTATGCCTTAATTAACAGCTCTTAGTAAATGAAAGCTGGTTGCATCTCTTAAGTATGCTCAAATTTCACAAGTCTTATTTCATAGCAGGGATTCAGGTTCATCCAATATTTTTATATGATGACACCTCTGATGAAGGAAGGAAGTCTTTAATAGATCTTAAATAAGTACCTTTCAGAATAGAAGCCAATAAAAAGCATAATTAATGAGTAAGCTAATTATCTATCTGTAAATCATTAACATCCATGCACATTTTAAATGAGGGAGAGTAAAGGGGATAGAAACATCTTAGGTATTTCATATTTCTAACTCTGACATTTCTTTTTTTTTTTTTAAGATTTTATTTATTTGACAGAGAGAGACAGTGAGAGAGGGAGACACAGCGAGAGAGGGAACACAAGCAGGGGGAGTGGAAAAGGGAGAAGCAGGCTTCCCGCGGAGCAGGGAGCCCGACGCAGGGCTCGATCCCAGGACCCTGGGATCATGACCTGAGCTGAAGGTAGACGCTTAACAACTGAGCTACCCAGGCACCCCATAACTCTGACATTTCTAAGGACTTCACAAACTCAAGAGTTTAGGGGAAACATTCATTTCTGTAACAGTGTTCCTAGACCTCTGCCCTTGCCATATTCTGTCCTGTCTATGCTTTGGGATTGCTGGGGGAATTGAATTTGATCATGTGCTTGGAGGAACAGAAAATCCCACAGTTCACATCATCCTAATCATTTCTCTGCTTACTACTCCCCTGCACAGTTGCATCACCTCCTCCCACTATCTATTTGAACCATAACCTACATGAGGGTGGAGTTTAAAATGACGTTTTCCCCAGATGAGGTATGGGTGATTCTCTGTGTCCAGCAGCACCGCTTAGCTTCAACAGAAACTCTACTGGAACCTAAAGGCCTCCCTGCCTTCAAAGTGTTCCCTGGCATGTGGCTCACTATTGATCATCAACACTGCTGTAGCTTCCCTGCCTTGAAAACAGACAGGAGTGATTTGAAGGAGAGGGCCTCTTTTAAGCCATCCCCTTCCCAGCACCTACCCAACAGCATTGTCTTCTGTCCAGGAATTTTAAGAATGGCCTCTAGAGATAGTGCCTAGGTCCTTGACTATCTAACCAGGCAGTCTGATGCAGGGAGAAGAAAAGTCAGACCCTGTAGGAAGACTGAAGAATTTAGGACAAAAGCCCACGGGGGCTTTACATAACCTCCATGCAAGGAGGCCGATTAAAACGTGTGGCTAGTGCTTCTCCTTATCCCCTCTGTTTGCTTTGGTGCCAAGGACAACTTCAGGAAAATAGAGGGAGTATCTCTCTACACAGTCTTGTCCAGAATAAACGGTGAAAGTAGAGCACTTTATCAACCTCCTGTTTTAGAATAATTACAATATCTAGAAAGTTTTAAAATAGTATATAAAGTTCATCTCTTCCACTTGCCTTATGCCCACACTATGACTCCTTCAGCAACTCCTTAAAACAACCACAGAAAGGTAAAACAAGAGATCAAGCCAGCCTTCCTGAGAAAGAGAAAAATCTGTTCTGAAAGCTTTTGCTCCTCACCAATTGCCAAATGAATTGGGTGTGGAGGGGTGGGGGTGGGGATCCTCAGCAAACTATAAACATAAGACAAGCATAAACACAGTATAAACACCCTCTTTGAAAAATGCCAGTTATATCCAAACCCAATGGTTTGGAAAAGCATAACTCCTCCCCCCCCCCCCCCAAAAAAAGAGAAATAAGTACAAGTACTTACAGTGTCATGAGACTTATCCTTGACATCATAGACTGTTAGCTTTATTTTGGTCTCCTCATAGATGGGATACTCAGATGGGAATGTGACACCAGTCAAAAACAGCGGGTCCCTTGTTCCCTGTAACAGCACAAGCAGACCACTTTGATTCAATAAAGCAGCAACTGCAGTTGGCAGCATGCAGGGACACATGAGAATGCAGAAAGTGTGTCTGAGTCTGTTTGTTTTTCTAGGAAATAGTTCTATTGGAAAAGCGATGTGAATTGCCGAATGATGCTCGTGGGCGACAGCAAGGCCCAGAGCCCCAAATACTGATAGAGCTGCTGATAGTAAATGGCACTGCAACAGTGTCAGAACTGCTAATACTCTGGAAAAACAATTTTTCATTATATGCAGAATCCTTAATTAGGGTCAGTTGTCAGTCCATTAAGAATAGATTTAATGGATTTAACCTGAAATTCATGCAAATGATCTAAGATATTGACTGATCAATTAAAATGAAGCTATTTGCTCATCAAGTACCATTTACTTCCTTTCTGTAATGATTCAATTGAAAGCCATGCTCTGATAATGTCCATTTGTCTTCAGGTGTTCAGCTGTGTTTTTTCTCAGACCGATTTGAAAACTAATGAAAGAAACTAAGTATGATGGACTTCGGGCTATAAAATTACTAGCACAGGATGCAGTGCACAGAATATTTCAATGCCTCAGATTTCATTTTGAGAGAGCTGACATCCAACACTAAATTTTACATCTATATTTAAATATGAATATTGCCAAATATTGAGTGTTTGCTAGAATTTAGTAAACCAGGTGTCTATGAGTTTCTGGAAGCCCAAGTTATTTAGTCATTCATTCTTTCTCCTTTTCTTCAACAAATACTACTTTTTGTTCAGCTCTGTGTTAGACACTTTGGAAAAACAGTCAATAAAACAGCCCAAAACAGCTATGTATGTTCAAACATAAACAAATGAAATGTATCAAAATCATTTCTTTTAAGTTTTGGCAATATTTTAAGAATAAACTGGGACAAACTTGAAATTTTTTTTTCATAGAAATGAACAATTTTACAATTTTAGTCAAGTTTTCGATATACGAACAGACCATTTTTGTTATTTCAACTACAGCATTAACTACAAATTATACCAGCATTGGAACCTAAAGTTTCCAAAGGGCAGATTCAAGGCTACATGCAGGATCTGGGTCATTCCCATTAGAGAAATGAGTTGAGTTCAGTCTGAATCATTTATTCCAGCAGCCAAGCACAGGCCAGCACTGAGCAAACCCAGTGTCTAGGGTAGGCTGCTTAGTTCCCTACAGAGAAATTCCCCGGTCAAAACAGACAGGGCTTACAAATCTGAAAAAAAGCATGCAAAGCTAAGGAGTTTAAAGCACACTTTCTGTAGTCCCAGATGTTCCGTATTTCTCATTCACTAAGTGCGTGAAATATGTGTGATCAGAACAAAATAATCAAAAGGGAAACACTTCCTCTTTTGAATCTGATCCAATACAATAACAAGTTTCCTCCCGACACATTTTGAATGTTACATTAGTAACAATAAATGTAAATAGGAAATCTCTCATCTGATGAGTAATATAACACCCTTTAGCTAGAAACATTACAGTTTTTCAAATTAATCACCTACCTTTCTTTGAAAAACACGGTACTTTAAAAAGACACACACAAATAGCAAAGAATATAAAGTTTCCATGGGCAGCCTGAAGAACACAGGAAAAAATGAAAAGTGCAAACACTTAACTTCTCTGGGGGCACTTTATGACTCTCTTTTATTCCTCCCAAATAAGTATTCATTCCATTTAGTTTTTCAAAAATGTGTATTTTTTTCTCTACTTGGTGATCTATTTAAGGATTCAAAGTGAGATTTTTTTTTTTTTCCTATTTACTAAAGAAAATAAGGTCTCTTTTGAAAAGGGCAAGCTCTTCTCTCATCTGTTTATTTTGGTAAGTTAGCAATGCATGCTTAATAACCTCAGGTATGCTTTCCTAAATGACAGAGGACAGTAGCACAGCATAGCTACAGGCCATGGACTAACTTATTTCAGCTGTTTGCTCAAATCCAGAGAGAGGCTGAGAAGGCGACAAGCAGGGCAGAGGACGGCAGGCACACAGCACGCTCACTCACCTCCACAATTTCCGTGCTTGAGTATCTTGTCAGACCCTGCTCCGCGGGGTGGATTACTGAGATCTGCACCAGTGTATTCAGCTTCCGATCACGAGCGGGAGCCACAAGATCCTTGCATGCTGGCAATGACAGAGGAAGGAGAAAGAAAAGAAACTGACACGGGGTCTCAGGGAAAACTTCTGTCCCGAGTTGGAAGTAAACTTAGCGACTGCGCTGAATGAAATCTCCCGGGACTCAGACTGATTTTTTACGGAGGAAGTCCCTTGGAAGTACCTTACAGAAATAGGAAGTCACGTGCTGCGGAGCTGAACTGAGGGTTCATTTCCACTGACCGCATTTGCCGCCCCTGCTAGTCTCCACCGACCTCCCTGGGATCCCAGCTCTAACGTGCGACTCTGCACACCCAGCTCAGGGACTTGAGGGACTTTAATTAGTCATTAAACCCTGCGCTTTAATTCACACCTAGGCAAAGTAAGCTGAGCGGGGCTATATCCGGGAAACTTCATGCTGTTCCTTATTGACATGGGCGGGAGTAGTTCAAATGTACTGATGCACCCTTCCTTGGTCCTTACCAATCTATTGGCTACGATCAAACACAGCGACAGAAACTGGGACGAGGGGCTACCCTAGCAAAGCAGCGCACAAGCCACAGGCCAGCGGCAGAGGAAGAAGACGAGGGGTTAGAAAAGCCCTCTGTCTGGGATTCCAGCCAAGTCTGGGAGGGAGAAGTGTGGAATAAGAATGGGTTAATTCTTGCCCTGGGGCCACAAATGTAGGATTTTCCCTTGAGACACCAGGCTCATATTACAGACGCTCTGCACCATACCATATTTACTTGAATATTTTCTCCTCCCACATATCATTCCCACAATTTGGGGGAAAAAATCCAAAAATATATTCCTTTTCAGCATGTCCCAACACCTCTTCTCCCCTGGCTTTGAAATAGTAGTTTTACTACCTGCAGTTGGATGGCTAAGTCTGATGCAAAGTGTCCTCACCAGAGAGGGTTCAAGTTTATGCTCAGCTGGTGGCTTAAGGCAGCCTGGGGGAACATGGGATCTAGATCCCTGGTGAGAGTGTGCGGGCTCTATATCACCATCCTTACCCCACACTTCTGACTGCTTCAGTAAGGGACAGAAGGACAGTTGCATTTAAGCTATGTTCTGCCACTGCAGCAATTTACAGCACCTTCATCCACTGGGACAGAGGTACTACGGCTTAAATCGGAAACTTGAAAGCAAAGGAAATTTTAAATCTAATTATCACCTTTCAGTGGCTTACAGATCATCTCATTTATAGAAGCAGAATGGGATAGAGGAAAATGCAGGAGCTTTGGAATCAGTTTGTTTTTTGCTTAGTTCTATTAGCTAGGCAATGCTGGGCAAATTTTTTACCTTCTGAACTCTTCTTGCCAGACTTTGAGATCCTTTTATTCCTGTATGTCATGATTTGTTCCTTATTTAAACCACCTCTATTTAAATGCCTCTGCCAATACAGGAGAGCTTAGGAAAGTATGTGTGGAAAATATAATAGCTACACTTTATTTAGCCCTCCCTATTTTTGAGGCATTTTGCTAATTATATTTTGATTTCTCAAAACAGAACTTTGAATTATTATTTCAGTTTTACATATTAAGAACTAGAGGCTTAGGAATAGTAAGCACTCACATTTCCATTAGTAAAACCCTGGTGGCTTGTTTACATCATTCCTCATTAGCTCCATTTCTTTTCTTGACATACTGAATTCCTCTCCTGCACACCGGCATCTCTCTTTGGAAGACCCACTGCCATGATTCTTTATTGTCTGCCTCAAGAGATCTACAGTTTTAGGAAATACTGATGCAAGGTTTCAACGTCAACATATCTCCGGAAGGGGGAAAAAAAAAAAAAGCTAGATTTAGATTTTACTGTTCTTTGGTGGTTACTTTGATCATTTCCTCTACTTGCCTTATGAATGTGTTTAACTTCATCACTCATTTGCTCGCTTATCTGTTCAGAGTGTACAGCTTTCTCTCCACTTACTGATATTGACTGTATCTGTCCCTGGATTTTAAAGCTGGAGTTTATTTGCCTCAAACACATGCATCTTGCCCTCTTCCTTGGTTGTAGCCTCATCTCTACCTGATGAGCTTATGACACCTTTGCTCAAAATAAGTTACTCCTTTTCAGATTTCTTATCAGGCTTGATTGTGGGCTGTGGTTACTTCCCAGAAGTGAGCAGCTATTCTCCATTTTATCAGTGAAACTCTCAGACTCACTCCTAATAAAAACAGAAAATCTTCATTAAACTGAAATGTTCTGTCCAACCCAATTTACAGGTATCCCAATACTGAAGAAGTAAAAACAGCAATAATGACACTTCGTATTTCTCTATATTCTATAAAAACAGCACAGAAAACAAAAACTAAACTCCTATCTTGAGCAGTACATATCTCTTTTCTTCCCAACAGCCCAGAGGATTTTCTGTTCCCTCAAGCTTACGCAGTAAGATATCATGGAAAGATCCTGAGATCATTCAGGATTCCTCAGCTGTATTCCTACATTCCTTGTTTTTTAGTTATGTGATGTTAAGTCACAAACTCTTGGACACTCAATTTCTTCATCTGTTTACCTGTCCCTTAGGGTGGAGTTGAGAAAGATATTAGCCCCTTTTTATTAATGGATTTTCTATGAAAAACAAAATTTACCAGTATCATTATACTAATATTTTTATTATTATTTTAAAGATTTTTATTTATTTATTTATTTATTTGAGAGAGAGAGAACACATGAGAGGGGGGAGGGTCAGAGGGAGAAGCAGACTCCCCCCTGAACAGGGAGCCCGATGCGGGACTCAATCCCGGGACTCCAGGATCATGACCTGAGCTGAAGGCAGTTGTTGAACCAACTGAGCCACCCAGGTGCCCTTCACTATACTAAATTTACCAATGTTAATATCAACACTTACCAATATTTAGTGTTTTATTATTCTGTAAAATGTTTTTTATTGACTCAGTCATAGTCAGGTAACTCCTTAAACACTGTCACCAGGTCCAATATTTCTTGGTAAATACCAAACCAGTGCATGAGTCATTGCATTTCATATAGTGAAACCCATACACACCACGGATCTATACATACTGAAACTGTCCCATTGGAGGGGTGATAAATGATGAGTGATTGGATTGCTTCATGGCGATATTACTCATTTGATCACTATAAAATCTAACCTGCATAAGAATTATTTGGTAGCCAATAGAGAAGCCTGAAAACTCTATTTCTCAGTCTTCCAACCATACTTGCCACTGCCCATTATCCAAACAAAACTCTGCTCTGCATAAATGGCCTTCTTAAATTCATAAGACTAAAAGCGCACTTTGGGTTTTGCTTCTGTTGTTTTGTTTTATTCATTTAGGAATTTCTTGAATTAAATGGGCAGTTAATAAAAGCCTCTCTGCAATCATTCATCTATCTATCTATCTATCTATCTATCTATCTATCTATCATCATCCATCTCTATATATATTTTTTTAATTTTTATTGCTGCCTTCTTACTGGTTTTGTTTTGGACTAAGCTATTAAAAAAAAATGTTCCCAAAGTCCAGAAGAGTTTACATATACAAGATGCTGACAGGTTGGGATTCAAATGTGCTTGTGTCCACTGAATAGACTGTTTTATTTTTTACTGAAAAGGGGAAAAAATAGCAATATAGAAGTAATGACTATTTTTTTAAAAAGCTATAATTTGAAACTTTTATTTAAAAAAATAAAAGAGCTCTGAGCTGCTATTTTTTTTTCTGTTTACTCTTCTGGAGTAACTAGCAACATGAGGGTTCACTTTCTATTGCCAGTGCTTTGATGAGATGCCCACCGGCATCCCCAGCATAGATTCATACAGGAGCCAGACAGCTCTCACTCCATGGAAGGGAATCCTCGCTATAAGTGCAAGAATAAAAATAAATAAAGCTTCAATACCTTGGGGGGAGGTCTAGGCATTGAGCAAACTGGAAAGCTTATGCTATGTTAACAGAGGGGACCTCTATTCAAATTCATTGCCCGAAGAAATGAAAGCCCACTGTGGCTTGATTTGAGGATCTGTTCAGGGCTTGAAATTCCAGTCACTGTGTAGGCTAAAGCTGTAAGAACCACACAACATACCTCTGTGACTAGATCTGGCCTAAGGACCAGAAGTTTCTAACCTCTGCTCGAGATGCTCCAAGCTACTACTTGGAGTCTTAGGAAGATAGCACAGATCATCTTTTGCTCTTGTAGTTCTACTATATGAGGGTCCAGGAGCTAAGGGGCAGGGTCTGCAGCGTTCTTGTTAAGTTAAATATTCTCTCTACCCAGAAATACTGTTTTCATAAAATATCAGTTTTTGCTTCATCTGGCCATCATTTCTAAATCATGTCAAGTCTCTTGAGTCCACACAGCCTTGCCAGCATTCTAGCCCACTTTGGCTGGAAGCCTCGAACTGTCTCCATACTCTGCTATCAGAGAGTTCAGTCCCAGCAATAATCATCAGAAGCGGAACACAACTGTTCATTCAGGTGCCTTCAAATTCAGCAGCACTGGCCAAATCCTAACGTTCTAGGACCTTCATTGGATATGGAGTGTGCGAATTAGCAAAGATGTAGGCCATAGGCTTTCACAAGAGCAGAGGCAGGAGCTGCGGGGGTGCTGTGAATTCACAGTTGACTCTAAGCAGCTCTCTCTTTCTCCTAAGGACTCTTTCTTCTTTGAAGTCAGGTCATTTTTCTTGCCTCACTCCATTTCATTTCTCTTCTTGCCATTCAGTGTTAGTGGCATCTAACAGAGTTTATCCTCCTTCCTCCAGAACAACGCAATGGCCACAAGCAAAGGAGACGAGGGCAGGGGACTTTGACAAGAATTTTCACATCTCTATTTTCTGTTCTTACATTAGCAAAAAGAAAGTTAGGCTTAGAGGAGAAACCACACAGTATAGCATAAAGAACATAGAGGAATGGCTTTTTCACTCAAGATAACACTGTATTTGAAACCTGGATCCAGCCTAAGGGGTTATGCGACTTTGTATAAATTATCTCTTCGAGTCACTATATTTTAATCTTTAGAATGAACGTAAAAGGACATATTTCATAGATTTGTTATAAAGATTATATGAAGCAATCTACTTAGAATGCTAGGCACATGTTATTATTAACGTTAATATGAATATAGTTATGGCTCGGCACAAAAATGGATTTTCTCTCTCCAATATTCTTATGGTAGTTATATGCTTAACCATGGTCCAGGTTGGTCCTAATTTTGTGTAACCTTCTGATTTTTCAGTAAAAGCATTTTATTAAATTTATAGCTGTGATTTTGGGGGGTTGGTATTTTCTTGTTTTCATATAGATAAATAAAAATGTTTTAAAACCTTTTACTGGATTATTTGTTAGTTTCAGAAATCATAGGTATCATTAATATGTTTCCTTCTGTGGAATCAGATGTGTATGCTTACACTTGTTAATTTTACCTCTGATTAGGCACTTCCAAAGAAGCCAAAAATAACAGAAGCTTATTTTCTGTCTGCCTGGCAGATGAGCTACATGTAAATAGTCAACTCAACCTATGAGCAGGGGTTTAGCTGAGGGGTTAGTGTTCCTTTATACAGAGTGGTGGCTCACAGGGAGGCATTATTTTAACACCTGAGATGTCCCAACGGGTTATGGAAAGACTTGCTCCTCTGCTCTGTATACTTCCTTCATCAAAAAGGAAGACTGCAAATGCTAATAAGTTATCTTTTTCTTGCAATTAAAAATAAATGTTATATCTAGAACCCAATATAGCCTGATGGAAGCATACCTCCTCCTTTGAAGAAATCTTACCTCTTGTACCCTCTATGGACTCTTCATAGTGAAAATGGAAGAGATATATCCATGCCCCTCAAGGGCAAAAAAGGCCAGGGCACTGAGGATGGGGGATTTTGAATAAAAAAGCAGCCTTATACAAACAGGGCTTTAGGGAAATAACCATCTGGCTTCGAGGCTTCCTCAACAGCACCATTCTTATCTTACCATGGCTAAGAGGATCAGCCACTTCCCTAAGGCTGTCGGAAAGACTCTTGCAGCCTAGAATACAGTTTTTTTACTTACTTCTCAAATTCCTTTTGTTTGGTCAGGTTTCTTATAAATGTCACATATATATCTTTCTCCTTGTATTCCAGAAAATTAGATGCCCACTAATCAACTGATAAGCCAATTTGGGTTATGTTTCCAGCCTAATAAATTACTGTACTCCGTTAAATGGTTTCACAGTTACCATCCTATACCAGTGATTAAATCGAGATTACACAAATTTACAGCATGCATTTAAAAATGTAACACTTAAGCCGAATAGCCCCTCTTTCTAATTGCTTCGCCAGTATAACATGTATAATATGCTTTCCTGTATTTAGTCTCTTCTTCCTTTCTGTTCTTTATTCTTCCTTTCTCTCCAGAATTTTAAGACAACGATTTTTTGAAGCCTAGGCTGCCAATCTCTACAGTTCAGATCCCCTGAGTGGGTTCAGAAGACAATACTGCTTTGTTCCCAGGGCACTGCATTCCATGATAATTCAGTTGTGTGCAGTAAAATGGCAGAATACAGAGTGTCCCTGCTTCATATTAATATCCACAGAATGAGATTTTCCTAAGTAATTGGGAATACTCTATTCACTTTTAAATATTTTCTGAAGGCTGCTTCTTAGAAAAATGTGGCTTGATATCATACTCACTGATTTATGGCCATTAATGTATACATTCTATGAGCATTCAGTATTCTCTATAGAATCTTTAAGAGTCTTTAATTCATTGAGTCTAACATTACATCTTGCCATGCCTGTTCATTTTAGCATATTTTCACCTAATCAAGGCTACTTTCTGTAATTTTTCTCATCTGGCATTTTCCCTTTGTGTTCTCTTTTCTGCCATCTCAAATTTCCTCTCTAACGTATGTTTCTCTCATCATTCTGAAAGATGAGGTCATTGAAGTCATCACTGTATATTTATAAGATGTGGGACTATTAGGGTCAGGAATATATCTCTCTTAACCCACCACAGCTTTTCTTTCAATTAAACAACTGTTTTTAAGTCCTCATAGAGATAAAACAAAAATGTGTTATTTCCCCCTTAACTGTTGTGTGGGAGATTTTAATTAACACATACTTCCCTCAAGAGTATGTGAACCATGCATAACTGCCAACATAAGCAATATTTGTTGGAAAAATAAAAAATACATAAAAGTTGGCATAAAAAGATTAGAATGTTTGGAATTCTTTCTCTTTTCCTTTTTTGGTTTTATTTTGTCTTTTAAGGCAATGAAGTTTAAAAAAAAAAAAAAGTCCCAAATTCAAAATCAGGGCCTGACTTTTCAAGGAGGATAAATACTCCTCCATAACATGAACCAACAGTATTAATTTTAGGTTTTTAGAAGGTCAGGGGGAAATAAGCAACTCAGTGTTTAAGGTTGAAAGATAAGATATAAATCTAAGGGGTGCCTGGGTGGCTCAGTCAGTTAGTGTCTGCCTTTGGCTTAGGTCATGATCTCAGGGTCTTGGGATCAAGCCCAGCCTTGGGCTCCCTGCTCCATAGGGAGTCTGCTTCTTCCTCTCCCTCTGCTCCTCCCCCTGCTTGTGCTCACTCTCACTCTTTCTCCTAAATAAATAAAAATCTTAAAAAAAAAAAACCCAAGAAATCATCACACACACACACACACACACACACACACACACACACAAGAAGGAAAGCCATCCTAATGCAAGAATTTTTTAGACATACTGAAATAATGCTGTATTTTTTGCTCCTATATTACAACAATAAAATGCTAATATCATACAAATTTTAAGGTTGTTCTCATTTAAGATAATACGTGAAGCATGCAAAGAAGATGGGGGTTGGGGGGCAGGAAACAAAATGTACTGTATACCTACAATGTGTCAGGTTGCATTGGGCTTAAACTTTGCTTGTGTTAGCGCATGTCCAGAACAATAATATGCCTGTTGCTACCTCATTGTTCCACTAAATTCCATCTGTCTCTCTCTCTCTTTTTTTTTTTACTAGTCAGTCAGTCACATTTGTGGATCACAACATGTGGCTCAAGGATGAAGACTATATTTATTGATTTGCTTTTCACCAACAGTAGAGTATTCAGCAGCCTATTTTTTTTCCCCAAAAAACGTTGTTCTGCTCTGTCTGGTCCTCTGCATGTTCAATGGTGATTTAGCTTTGTAACAAGAATTTTAAGACTCTCGATACTTTGATAATAGAACCCAAATAAAACATGAGGAAAAGATGAGAGCAATGCCTTAGGGAGGAAGCAGATGACAAAGTTATTGAGGAACATAGGCAATAATTTGCAAGGGGGAATTTAAAAGATGTTGTTATAGAAACATTGCTTTAGAATTCTTGCTACACTGAGATTTGAGCACCACTGCTCCTAAATTTCATTATAACTGGTTCAGTTATAAAATTAAGCTGATTTCCTTCATGTAAAAAGCTACATTCATGTTGTAGGGGGGGAAAGATCCCGAGATAAATTCTTTTACTTTTTCCCCATAACAGAATAATATACAAATAAACCACCACATCTTATGCATATCTCTGTGTGTGTTAAATAAAAACATGTTGGCCTTTTAAAAGAAAAACAAAATGTCTGAGAAGATGAAATTCACTTCCTTAGTGCGGAATATTATACATATGAAAATAAACTACCCACTCAGTACCGGTTCTGAATTTAAGTATCATTGAAGAATCTAGAGAGAGAGAAAAAAAGAACCTCTTCCTGGAACAACGGTGCTCTCGGGAAATGCTCTTTGATCCTCTGTGCTCTGGAGCAGTGAAGATGCCAGCTGTAGAGCAGAGAGCGTATTTGCATATGAAAAGAACAAATTTGGTTCAAATTGCTCTCGTCAGTACCAGCAGACTCCCATTCTCCAGCTTGTCCCCAACTCCCTCAGCTTCTCTCATGTCAATCCTCAGAAAATACTATTTTGTCTTGTTTTCATGACTATTACACCTTGGTGACTGAGACTCCATCCTCAACGCTTTGAATTAAAAACAAGTCTGTGCTCATGTCTCTTCAAGTTTTGATAGCTGACCCTATATGCTGAAAGCCCCAAACTGGTCTGGCCTCATCACCTGACACTGGATACAGACTTCGTGTGCAAGCTCCAGATCCACGTTCCACTTGAGAAACAAGCGCTTGCAGCTTTCTGCTGCTCTTTTCAGCAGGAACATATGTGCTGCTTAAGAAAGGAGGAAAACATTATTCCAAGAATGGAAGCAGGTCCCTCTGAATACTAAAAGAAATATTGTCAGTTAATGGAAATCTGTAGTGTTGAAACTAGGATAGCAGAAGTAAGACTGAACAACACAGAGAACAACCTTAAGGCTTTTACCTGCCCAGAGGCCAAGAGGACAACATTTTCCCAGGACTACCAGGTCGACATGGGAACCAATAGGATTGGAGGGCCCATCAGTAGATCCAGAAGGGCACGTGGGTTAGTGAGGAGCGGCTGCCTGCTTCCCTGTTTTACCTCCAAACCAAGAGATGAGGCCAGTAGAGCTGGTGAAGAGAGTTACAGGAGGGGTGACAGGAAAGTCAGAGCCCGAATCACCAAAGATGGATGGCGAAGAGAAGTGCACTCACAGTTGTTGAACTCTAAGGACACAGAATGATTGATGTCTAGGAGGTATTTGGGGGCTGAGGACAAATAAAGGAAATAGGGGCCTGGAATGTTGCCTTCAGGGGTTGGTGGTCTCCTGAAAGAATCCATTTGTTTGGGCAGGAAGTAGCAAGCAATCTGGAAAGCAGTTGTTCAATCTGGACATCTTTACACACAACACATTGACTCACGGTCTGGCTTTCACCAAATCCTGAATGAGGCAATTTTTAGACATGCTTTCCCAAAACAAAATATTTTACAAGAGTTGCATTCTATATATTACACTTAAGGGCTTACACTTTAGGAGGTGGTGCTTAAATTAAGGTAATTTAAAAAAAAATTTTTCAGGAATATTATTTTTTATAAATGTGCTGCACTTAGTATCTATATGTGGAATTAGTAGCTTTTTAAAATGAAATTGCTGTCCCTCTCTAATGCCAACTATTTTACAAGTAGATTAAAAATATTAAATCAAGGCCTTACATAAAGAGAAAATAAGAGGGGAGAAGCGGGTGGGGGGGAATAGATGATCCTGAGGTATAGTTAGCCCGAGGTATAGTTAGCCTCTTGTTTTACTTGTCTCCATCTAGAACATCATTTGGAGGCAGGACAAATGAAGAGCTTGAAGAATATAACTCCCCATCTTTCTTGAATCTCTTGAGTCAATCATATGTGTGATTTTCCTGTAGACAAGAGAAAATCAGGCTTTAGGGGTGTTAATTCTCCCATCATAAGATGGTTGACTCACAGGAAATAAAACAAGGTTTTGGTACAGATAAGCTAAAGCTAGAAATGACTAGTGATCCAGGAGACATAGAACATGAGAAAGAAGACAAGAGAGTGTGTAGGTGAGAAAGCAAATGTGGGATAGTCCTAGGGCAGGAAGGGTCTAATTATTCAGAGCAAAATCCACAAGTTCAACACTATGTGGAAAAAAGCATAGCTCAGACAATTTGAAAAGTAGGAGATAGTGGTTCCAGGAGAATCCAAGTTTGAAGGAAACAGAGAGGATACTTCTTAGAAAAATTGGGATCTCCAAGGAGAGCAGTTCAAACCCAAAGCTCAGCAGAGCTCCTGCTAGCTGACTGAAGAGTGCTTCAGAGCCTTAGCTTTACAGGAAGTTTCGGAACAAAGGAGAAGTAGTTTACACTACTCAAATTAAAGAAGAACCACCTTCTCTACTCTTCCAGGATATGTGGTATACTAGGTAAGATAAGAATATGAGACACCTTCTGTTTGAAGGTCTCCTTGATAGTTCTTACTTGTTTTATGCAGTAAACCACCTAAGGTTCCCGGTCATAGATCCCAGTCCTGACCAGGTGACTGGATTTGTGATGGAGTCTCAGTATTCTCATCTGGAAATGGGGATGGTAATTATATTTCTTCTCACTGAGGGTTTGTGAAGATCTGATTCAATAGGTGAAAAAAAAGGTTGAATTTCTAACAACATACTAGTAATATATTTCTTTCACATATATTTGCTCAAATACCCTGTGACATAAGAATTATAATCTGCAACTTACACATATAGAATCAAAGTTTTAGAGAGGGTAAGGGATTAACCCAAGACAATAATTAGAATAAGACCATTAAGTGATCAATTATACATCTAGCACCATTCTTAGTGCTTTAAGTACACTACCTCAGATTAATCCACAACCGCTCCCAATAAAAATGAATTGCTTAGAGCCACATAGGTAGCCAGTAGCAGAATCAGGATTCAAATGCTCTCAGGATGGCAATGCAGCCCATGCTCTCAAATGCTGCCCTTGTATTGCCCCTTCTCGGAGTTTATGTAGTACAGACTGAAATGTAAAGTCAAATTTCTGGACCCAGTGCATTTCTACTATTTTAGTTGTCTGCTATGCTTCTTGTTATCTGTTTATGTATGCTCTTCAGAGCATCTCTATAAGAAGAATCCTTGCTTTGTGATGCTGTCATAATACCAGAATCTTGAAGTGACTTTGTGAAGAATTCTAGGCATAAAATTCTACACAGGTAAGCAATCACCAGCTACACAGTCTAGTTATAGAATGCCCTTGTTCAGCTCAACCTATGACTGATTCTTCCCGTGAGTTCTTTCTAAAAGAACTCCAAGGGCAGGAAGGCTCTATCCCTCCTAATACATAATTTGTTAATAACAAAATATCAATGGTTAAATAACTGTATTTATTGAGAATTTTAAAATGTGTTGCTTTTTACAAATAATTGTGTTAGCAATAATTACAAAAACATTTCAAGGGCATATCTAAATATATACACTTATTTTATGAAGAAATGTGAGAGGAAAAAAGCAATGGCATTCATGCATGCTTTCAGTTCATGGATATTTATTGAATGTCTAAATGTACCCAGCATGATTCTAGGTGACAGTTTTATAGCAGTGAACAAGAAAAGAAGTTCCATATTTTATGGAGCTTATACTCTAGTGGGACATGAAGTTTAAAATAATAATTTAGTGAGAATTTTAAACAGTGTGTTAAATTGAGTGTCGGGAGGGAGGGTGGTTCAAGAAAAGCTTCTCTGACAAGATGACGTTTGAGCTGTGACCTAAAACATACCAAGGAGCCAGCTTAGGGAGAACAACAAATGCAAAGACTCAAATGTTTGGCTTGTTTGAGAAGCAAAAGGAAGACCAAGGTCAATGAAGAATGAGCTAGAAAGTTAGCATAAGTATGGTGAGAATGGCCTGCTCCTCAAGATCCTTATAGAATGTGGTAGGATATCTCAATTTTATTCCAAGTGAAATGGAAGCCATTGGAGGATTTTATCTAGGGAAATGAAGAAATCACATTGATAGTTTGAAAAGATTACCCTGGCTCTTCTATCAGGAGGGGACTATGCAGAGGCAAGAGCAGATGCCAGCTTCCCATGGGGACTCCCCTAACTGGCTCCAGTGAGAGCTGATAGCTGCTCAGAATTGAACAACAGCAGTGGCAAAGGAGAGAGAGTTGGTCAAATTCAGAAAATATTTTCAACATAGAAATTATAGGACTTGGTGACGGATTTAATGTGAGGTTAGGGAAAAAGAAGAATCAAGAAAGGGTTATAGTTTGGGGACTGGCATAACTGAATGGATGGTGATGCTTTTTATGGAGATGGGCATCATGGAGGAATGACATTTTGGGAGGGACAGGAATGGGAATCCATAAAACAGGTTTTAATTATCTTAAGCTTAAAATACCTCCTAGATGAGCAAGTGGAGATATTTACCAGCCAGTTGAAAATGGGAATTGGGAGCTCCATGGAAAAGTGAAGGCAAGAGTTGCAAGTTTTGGAAACAAAGGCCCATAAATGTTGTTTAAAGCCATGGACTGTGAAATTGTTTAGAGTGGAGGGTATTTAAGTTTTGGGTGGGGATAAAGCTGATATTCTGGATTTGGACAAGTTTTGACCTGGGAATACCTTTTTTGCTTAAGCGGACTTCTGAGACCTTACCACTATAGAAAACAGCCAAGAACAATCTTTTGTCCTTGGTAAAGTAGAGGTAATAGGAGAATAAGTGGCAGAACACTTGAAAAGCTTTGGGCTTTCTCATGCCCGGTATAAGACCACAGGCAAGTCACTTAACTCCTCTGAGAGTCGGTTTCTTCCATTGTGAAATGGGCATAGCACCACCTTTGTCAACTGCAAGAGGTCAAAGCTCAAGTAAGAATCATTTGGGAAAAGACTGTTTTGTACAGTGGAAATATGAAGGGACTTTTCTTTAATCCTGCGTTCCACTCTACTAGGTCTCTTTTCTTCCCCATGGCATGGTTCCCAGGTGGTCGAGGATACATTTGGATACCATCTGCTCCACAAGAAGGCTGACTGGTAAATTTCAGTCACACAGACAGCAGCATCAGGGGATCTTGCTCCCTTACAACCTCCGTGGCTTTCGACTTTATGCAAAGCAAGACCACCTAATGAACAAAGCCCCTAGGTAGTCCTGATTCCCCAATTACCCATAAGTAGCAACAGATGCTACAAAGGTAGACCTGTTCCAGTGACCAGCCGCTCTCAGTAACTAGACAATGGAGGGAAGAAAGTAATTAGGTAAATCACATAGAAAGAGCAATAAACAAGATGGGGCATGTTGATCATGGATAAAAGACACAAATAAAGAAGGTAGAAAGTAAACATTTAAAAAAACCCTCTAATTTAACAAATAATTTGCCAAACCTCTGTGAAGAATCAATTTTGGCCTGTGAAGTTAGACCTGGTCAAAGACTTCCTTTAATTGAAAGCTCCTATGGTATATTATTCAGAAGGAAATGTGACGTGAATAGACATATTTATCATAACATAATTCAATTAAATGATACGGTTGCAGCAAACGAGAAGTGGGAAGAGAAGTTTGATTTCTCATATACTTCTCCTTTATTAATGATGTCACATATCTCAACTTCCTGAAGAGCGCCAAACTAGAATCTAGACCAGTGTCACTAAGGACAGGCTATATTCCAACTGCAGCACACATTCAACCTTGAGACTCTAGAAACAACTACCCACACAACAGACCTATTAAGAAGCTCTAATTGGTTCATTTTCTCTTCTTCCAGTTAAATCTCTAATTATTTCAGCAGTACAAAAACATAATGCAGGTCTTAGATAGCCTTTAATGTCTTCTCTTTCCCATTCCTGCACTTTTAATAATCAACCACAAAGAACATGGCCTTTGGAGTTAAAATCTATATATCTCCATCTCCTAGTCTTATACCCATGAGCAAGCAACTGAATTTATCTGTGAAACATGAATAGTGGGAAACACCTAAAGGGTCAGTTGTAGAAGCAGAGATAAAAAATGAAAAGGATACGGCCTAATACCTGGCACTCAGAAGGAGTTCAATAAATGATAGCAATTGTTATTCCTAAAAATATAGTGTTAAGACCTCCTGCTCAAGGAAGTACTCATTGAGTACTCACCCAAGGTTATATTCAAAATAATAAAGCTTAACCAATCATTAAATATATGTCAGATACTAGTTTAAGTGCTTTATGTACATTCACTTATTTAATTCTAACAAAAAACTTATAAGGTAGATACTGATACCCTTCCCATTTTATAGATAAGAAAACAAAGATTCAGGGTGCCTGGGTGGCTCAGTTGGTTAAGCCACTGCCTTCGGCTCAGGTCATGATCCTGGAGTCCTGCATCGGGCTCCCTGCTCAGCAGGGAGTCTGCTTCTCCCTCTGACCCTCCCCCTTCTCATGCTCTCTCTATCTCATTCTCTCTCTCAAATAAATAAATAAAATCTTTAAAAAAAAAAAAGAAAGAAAACAAAGATTCAGAGACACTGTAATTTTTCTAAGGTCGAGTGGCTAGGTGGTAGCAAAGACAGGATTCAAACGCCTGCAGTTGGCTTCACACTCCGATCTCTTAACTGGTGAGATATATTGTCTCCCCACTCAGACTGTAGACTGAAATCTGAGCCTGAAATGCAAATCCACTTCTGTTAGTTGTCTATTATTTTTTGTTGTTGAGTTGTTGGTAAATGGTTGTTCTGAAAATGTCTCCTCAAAAGTATTGCTTGTTAACTGATGCTGTCAAAATTGAGATAGCTTAAAGAAAGGGAAGATTCCTCTGTCTGCAAACTCTGCATAGGTAGGCAATTGTCAGGGGCACAGCATGGCTACAGAGTCTATTGAGTCCAGCTCAGCATGGCTAAGGCTTCTTTGAGTTTCATCTAACATAACCCCAAAGCCAGTAAGACTCAATTGTTCCTGATACCCAAATGAAATTTGCTAGCAAGACAATGTTTAAAAAGTTGTGTTCATTTAGAATTTTAAAGCCAGTTTCTAATAAATGTGCAATGATTGTAAAATATTGCAAGAGAATTCCTAGAGCCTTAATTTATTTTTGTTGTGGGATTATAAGTAATAAAGAGGGATATGTAAGTGAGCATTAAATGCATCACCTTGGAAAATGAGCTCTAGGATTCTGTTTCATGAAATTTGCTTACTCCCTTTGCCTGAATTGTCTCTTGTGTTCCTTCTAAACCGCTGAAATCCTGCTCATCCTTCCAGATCTGGTCCAAATGCCACTTCCTCTGAGATGTTGTTTCTGATGCTGCAGTTATATTTAATTACTGTTTGCTCAGTATTTCCATAGTTGTTGGCGTATGCCCTTATCATAATCTGCCTAGCATTGTGGTTGTTTGTCTCCATCACTTCCTAGAAATTCTTGGGAAGCAGGAATCAATAAGAAAGCGATATAGCCTGGTGGTTAAAAGCAGGAGCTTCAGAATCAAACAGAATTCAACTTGGATCCTTTTTTTTTTTTTTTTTTTAAGAGAGAGAGAGAGAGCATGAGTAGGGGGAGGTGGGGCAGAGGGAGAGAGAGAATCTCCAGCAGGCTCCAAGCCCAGCTCCAAACCTGACACAGGGCTCAATCTCCTCACCCTAGAAATCAGGAGTTGGGCACTGAACTGCCTGAGCCACCCAGGCGCCCCCTCAACTTGGATCCTGACTTTGTCACTCAACTTTCATAGGATCTTTGGAAAGTTGACCACTGGGAATTTTACATTTTTTATCTCTCAAATGAACATAATATAGGAGAGCATGCTCTGTACTCAGACTCCTGGGTTCAAATCTTGGGCTCATTACTTAACCTGTTCATGCCTGTTTCCTTCCCTCTAAAACAAAAATGACTGATAATAGAACAATTATCTCATAATTAAACTGTGAAAATTAAAGTAATTAATTTATGTAAATTACTGAGGACAATGTATGGTAAACAAACACTTGATAAATGTTAGTTATGTTTAGTGTTGAGTTGTGAGGAAAACATGGCATTCTGTTTGTGAAGAGGTAACTACCATTTCATAATACCGTAAGTATCATAGATTCTCAGAAAATGGTAGCTACTCTTGTGGTATTGCTATGATCCGAGCACTTTGCACAATGCCTTGTCTTGAGAAGGTACCCCGCAAATTATTGTTCAGTGGAAAGCCACGTTTTATAAGGGAAGTATCATACTGTGAGAATCAAGAGAATGGTGGTCTATGTATGATAAAGCAACAAAATAGGACAAGCACAGGCCTGATCTAATTCTTACTAGGTACTTCTATTATTGCTGGAAGATGATCTTATAGCTTATAAGAAGTAATATTCTATCAATAAAAATTAAATACAAAAATATACCTCTGTGCTTGGTATTCCCTTTAGCTGAAGCAGCATGTCATGTATAGGGTAAAAATACTAAAGAAGATAGAGTAAAATCTTCCATTTTCCCACTGGAGCTTTAAAAAAGTCAGAGCTTTATAATCATTTATAGAACACAGACCAGCAGGAAAGTAGAAGTGTGAACAAAGGAGAGAATTGGTAAGTTTAGCCTCCTAAGATTTTCTTTTTTTTTCTTTTAGAGAAACACATAAAAACAACTCCTGATTTATAGCAATTCATAAAGTATGAATGAACCTGACATTCAGGTTAATGAAGGCCCGAACAAGCTATAAAAGCTGTGTCTGTAAAGAGATGAGACTGTTTTTGTGCAGCTTGTCAGTCTGAGCACATTTTAATACACATTTCAAATTCTGAACACAGAAAACTGGTCACATAATTTACATGACTTTCTGTTTTTTGTTTTTTGTTTTCTAACCAGGCTATGAGAAATATAGTGGCTATATATATACAAAATCCCAAATCAGTCCACATAACCTTATATATGATCCAATAGTAGAACAAAGTATTTAGAATCCTCCTGGACAAAGGCTTAATAACCAAATAGGATAACCTCACCTTTTTTCAAAGCCACTCTAATATGTGAATTTACCTACCTAGGGACATCTTGTCATTGTGCCATAACATGATGTTGTGATACAACTGAATTTTAATTACTGAATTCTAGGATGGTACACATCATTTACCTGGTATAGGTGTACAGTGGGTTGCATATCCACAAGACTATTTTTTTTAATCCTTCATTTCCATAGAAAAAAATAGTTTCCACAAGTGGTAAATTTCAATTTGCCTATTTAGTCACATTATGTACGGCAGAACTGGCATGGCTTACAGAGTGAATGTGAAGTTAATTTCTTATAAAACCTTGGAATCACTAATTTTTCTATATATACCACTATTCTAAAAGACCAATAAGTAGATGAATCAAGAATCAAATCTGAGGACACATTTTCCATTTTCTCTTCGAGGAAGACAAGATGGCGGGCCTTTCTTTTTTTTTTTAAGATTTTATTTATTTATTTGAGACAGAGAGAATGACAGAGACAGAGAGCACATGAGAGGGGGGAGGGTCAGAGGGAGAAGCAGGCTCCCCGCCGAGCAGGGAGCCCGAAGCGGGACTCGATCCCGGGACTCCAGGATCATGACCTGAGCCGAAGGCAGTCGCTTAACCAACTGAGCCACCCAGGCGCCCGATGGTGGGCCTTTCTATATGTAGCTTGGTATAATAATAAATAAGTACTTAGTGCATGCCTTTTGTGTGTGTGTTCTCTGGATTTGAAGTCTTTACCTTGTTCCAAGCACCAAATGTCTGCTTATGCTGCTCTCCTGGTCTAGAATGTAATTCCTCCTTTCCTCTTCCTATTCTTAATCCTATTTTCTAACTTGAAGAATTGATTTTAAGTTAGTTTTCCTTAGGAAGCCTTTTCTGACTACTCCTTCCTATACTAGTTTGATCCTTTACACAATCTCTTATATTCTTAGAAACCCTAAAAATAGCTTAGTTTTTAAATGTCTTTTAATGATTTCAGGAGTCTTAGTTTGACCTCTCTAATTATGCGATGAGCTAATCGAAGATAAAGAGCAGAATTTTACTCCTTCAGCTATGCCTTTTATCTTGTTCAGCTTGTTCAGCTTATTCAGGTTATTCATTTTTATTTTTTTAAAGATTTTATTTATTTATTTATTTGAGAGAGAGAGCATGAGCAGGGGGGAGGGGCAGAGGGAAAGGGAGAAACAGACTCCCCGCTGGGCAGGGAGCCCGATATGGGACTCGATCCCAGGATCCTGGGATCATGACCTGGGCCGAAGGCAGACACTTAACTGACTGCGCCACCCAGGCGCCCAGGTTATTCATTTTTTAAAATGACAGCACCTGATTGTGACATTTAAATGAGCAGATTGCAGAGATTTTGGAAGATACAAGAAAGTATAACAAAGGAAATCAGAATTCTACTAACCTGTCATAACCACAGTTAAAGATACTCATACCTATTCTTCCAATCTTATTCTTTTGTACATACAAAGAGAGTTAAATAAGGTTCATGTTGTATATGTAATTTTTTATTCTGCTTTGACAATTTTATATTCTCTTGTTTGATAAAATATCTTTCTGACAGATCATTCTTATGAGTTTATAGTAGTCCATCTTAAGACTATACGTTTCACTAGAAAAATTAACACATGTTGAGTGACTCTTGAGTTGAGAATAAAATACAGTGGTCTGTACTTTCCTTCATCCATCCTGAATTTGAGGTGTTAGCAGAAAAGTCAAGGTCAAGAAATGAAATGATAAAATGGAAATAAAGAGAGTTAACTATGTCTGAAAATGTATGATGATATAGGACCATATCACACAGATTACAGATGTATTTCTATATTGTCTATTATTGATTTTTATCTATGAAAGCTTTCACTATATTACTATGAAAATTATAGCAGTTGCTATAGACTTATCAATTTTAGAAAAAACTGAAAAATGAAGTAAGGCTCTATTAAATAATTTGAGCTTCAGATTAGTCTTATTTTATGTACTAATAAAACCTATAGGGGAGGAGTTGTTACATTTTCTTTCAAGAGGAAAAAGTCTCTGGAAAAAGTTATCCCATAACTTAAATATGGATTCTTAAAAGATGAAACACCTTTACAAAAGGCAAGGGATTTAACAATCTGTTGGCTTTGAACCTTAATCGCTCTCTATCTCTTGCTCACTAGAGGCTTGGCAGTATCCAGTTGCCAGAGCTGATCCTATTACCCAGCAGTTAGGGAGTCAGGAAGGCTAGAAGAGGCCATGGGGCCAGGATCTCACTGGATCAGTATTTCTTCTATCCCAGAATTGTCCTACTCTGACCCTGGCATTCTAGTCACCCAGCAAGTGGTCCTTCACTATTCTGCCATTTCCTCTGAGACTTTTTTTTTTTTTTAACCCAAGACCAGATCAGCTCCTAACTTGGTTTCATTCCTGATCAAACCAGCAACCCAATTCATTACCCTTGAGCCCCAGTATTCCCACTCCTACAACCCTATGACCTGCTGCATAAATATTTACTACAGCCAGGACCTCCTGCTGAGAAAGTCACCTGGGTCTTATGTTCAGTATGGACACTTTCCAGATAAGTGTCAACATCCTAAGTCCCGCTGGATACACAGAGGCCTTCTTTGACCTCTATATCTAAAATAATCCCTCCATCTCCCAAGTCAATTACCTCTCCCCCAAACATGTTCTATACAGTTGTCCTGTTTATTCTCTACATAGAACTTAACACTACCTGAAATTATTTACTTACAAGTTTTCTATGCTCCCAATACAACTTGTATGAATGAATGATTTGTACTGTTAGAGATTTCACTCCAGCATTCATGTCTTTACATTCCTATCATAAATGACACTGAGGCTGTTGATGTCTAAAATGTGTCTTTCGATGCACCCTATATCTGGTCATTGGCTTCGATCAGGTATCAGCCATCAATGTATAAATTATATTAAGAATGTAACTTCACAGTGTCAAATAAATAACACAAGAACCACATGCACACACAAACACACACACACGCCATCTCTCCTATTTTAATATACATTAGTGCCTACTGTTTTGGATTTATGATATGTAGTATTCACATAAAAACATGAAAACATACTCATAAGTATACTATTGACTTTGGAGCTAGTAAGTGGAGATATATAAAAGTAAACATTATAAGCATAAATGAGAGGATAAACTTAAGAAATAGTTAATAGTTCTTTTATATCTTTGTCAAGATTAGTCTTCTCTATATATTTTCCACAATGGTCAAAGGAAATGCACCCAGATTTTAAGAAGTGATCTCTCTTCTTTCTTCCTTTTTTCTTTCTTTCTTTCTTTCTTTCTTTCTTTCTTTCTTTCTTTCTTTCTTTCTTTCTTTCTTTCTTTCTTTCTTTCTTTCTTTCTTTCTTGGAGAGAGAGAGAAAGAGAGAGAAAGAGAGAGCACGTGCAAGCACATGGGCAAGCGAAAGCAGGGGGAGGGAGGAGGAGAGGCAGAGAGGGAGAACAGCAGACTCCCCTGCTGAGCAGGGAGCCTGAGGCAGGGCTCCATCCCAGGACCCTGAGCTCTTGACCCGAGCCTAAATCAAGAGTCTGATGCTTAATCGAATGAGCCGCCCAGGCACCCCATGATCTCTCTTTTTAAATGCTTATTTTTTAAAAAATAAAAACAATTTTATTGGGGTGCCTGGGTGGCTCAGTTGGTTAAGCGGCTGCCTTCAGCTCAGGTCATGATCCCAGAGTCCTGGGATCGAGCCCCGCATCGGGCTCCCTGCTCAGCGGGGAGCCTGCTTCTCCCTCTCCCTCTGCCTGCCTCTCTGCCTACTTGTGCTTGCTCTCTCTCTCTCTGTCAAATAAATAAAATCTTAAAAAAAAAAAACAACACAATTTTATTAAACTGTAAGAAAATCTGTGTTCTCTTGGGTTTTCAACTATTTCTCTCTTTGTGGACATTAAAAGGGTATCAACACATTCAAATGAAACAATGAAAAAATGTGGAAGCAGGGTTGCAGATGTAAGGGTGAGTTACATAATTTAAATTCAGTGAACCACTAGAAATATAATGGCAATGGACCTGAGATACTTTTTCGGTAAATGCTGAACTTGTGTTAGCAAGACATTTTTAAACCAATTAGCTTGCTCAATTGACTAAGCATCTCCTACCTCATTTACTTGAATAAAGATGTAGCAGAGGGGGGTGCCTGGGTGGCTCAGTTGGTTAAGCGACTGCCTTCGGCTCAGGTCATGATCCTGGAGTCCCGGGATCGAGTCCCGCATCGGGCTCCCTGCTCAGCGGGGAGTCTGCTTCTCCCTCTCCCACTCCCCCCTCTTGTGCTCTCTCTCACTCTCTCTGTCTCAAATAAATAAATAAAATCTTTAAAAAAAAAAAAAGATGTAGCAGAGGAACTTCAGCAAGATATAGTGATTTTATAATGGCATACAGACAAAGCAGAAACAAATCCTCAATGGAAAATAACTTATACAAAGCAATATGACACCTAGCAAAATTAGCATAGCTGTTTTCCCAATTTAAAAGCAAACCATTGAGATTCTCAATTTATTTGAATAATTTGGCAAAGAATCAGGAATCAAATAAAAATTTAGTTGAAAAATTAGGTGGAACAAGAGCCTCCTACTTTAATTCTTTAAAAAATTTTTTTTTGTATTAAGACGCCTTGTTTTTTTGATTAAATAAATATGCATTTTTAAATAATGATAAAAATATTTAGGAAACTATTATTCTCTCATTATTATGAAGTTAGCTAGTTAGCAGGTGAAGTCTTAAAGAATTTGTGGGATTAAAAAAATTCAAAGAAAAAAGTACCAAAAAATACACAGTAAAACCTACATGGGTTTAATTGTAATATCCTTGAAGGAGTATTTTCAAAAGGCTTTATTTATTTATTTTTTTAAGAAATACTACAATTGAGGATTTTAAAATGTTCAGAAGCATAACAAACAGTTTGGGGAATATATCTTCCAGGACCAACAACACAATTTCCTGAAGACTCTAAATAACTTTGTTTACTTGTAAGGCATTTTTTGCCATATGATAAGATAAAATTATCTGTTGTTAAGAATTCTAGTGGTTTGGGCGCCTGGGTGGCTCAGTCGTTAAGCGTCTGCCTTCAGCTCAGGTCATGGTCCTAGGGTCCTGGGATCGAGTCCCACATCGGGCTCCCTGCTCAGCAGGAAGCCTGCTTCTCCCTCTCCCACTCCCCCTGCTTGTGTTCCTGTTCTCGCTGTCTCTCTCTGTCATATAAATAAATAAAATCTTAAAAAAAAAAAAAAATTCTAGTGGTTTTTCTGAATAAATATGAAAAAAGAAAATTGAGGTTTTTTTATGGGAGGAATATTATTATGCATAAATTGTCACAGCTGCTCATCTCTTAGATCTATGATTTAAAGCCAGAAATATAAGTAACGACAGCATTGCTATTGAATTTGACTGGGCTTCTGAAACAAAATAATATAGCTAGGTCTTTGAACAAGACAGATAAGTTTATTTGAAAAAGAAGATACGTATTTGGCCTACGCACCCTGTCTCTTGAAAGCTGGCCTCCACGTTTGACTAACAGCCTCTCCTCCAATTGTCTCTGCCTCCTTCAGATTTCACCTTGTTCTCCAAGATGCAAATAAGAAGGTTTTAGAGTAACACTAAGTTACTCTAACAAATCTTTACTCTTTGAAATCCTAGTAAAAAAGTAAAAAGAAAAAAAAAATTCTTCCCTTAAAAATGAAAGATGAATAGATAAAGGCTCAAGTAGCAAGAGTTACAGTGAGTCAAGAGGTACCTAGATTTCTTTTGCTACTCAGCTCCCTTTCTTTTTTTTTTTTTTTTTTTTTTAGATTTTATTTATTTATTTGAGAGAGAGAATGAGATAGAGAGAGCATGAGAGTGGGGAGGGTCGGGGGAGAAGCAGACTCCCTGCTGAGCAGGGAGCCCGATGCGGGACTCGATCCAGGGACTCCAGGATCATGACCTGAGCTGAAGGCAGTCGCTTAACCAACTGAGCCACCCAGGCGCCCTCAGCTCCCTTTCTGAAACAAGTTCTTTCTATATCTGATACCATCTGAGCACTCTCTAGAAAAAAAAGTATAGTTTTTTGGTGTTCCACAGAAGTTTCTTGAATTTTCACATTTCTGTTTCTTCATACCAGGGAAAATAAAAAAATCTAGAATCCTTAACTTACAACACCTTTTAGCTACATTTGTAACAAAAATGTTTTTAAAAAATGAATTATACCAAAATCCAGAACATTGACAACACTAAGCGCTGGTGAGGATGTAGGGTAACAGAAACTCTCATGCATTGCTGGTGGGAATGCAGAGAGTACAGGCACTTTGCAAGACAATTTGGGAATTTCTTACAAAACTAAGCATACTCTTACCATATAACAATGTGCTCCCTGGTGTTTACCCAAGGATGTTGAAAACTTATGCCTATACAAAAACTTGTAAGCAGCTTTATTCATAATTACCAAAATTTGGAAGTAACCAAGATATCTCTAAGTAGATGAGTGGACAAATAGACTGTGCTACATCCCACCACTGGAATATTATTCAGTGCTAAAAAGAAATAAGCTATCAAGCCATGAAAAGACATAGAGGAAACTTAAATGCACGTTACTAAGTGAAAGAGGCCAATCTGAAAGGGTGACATACTGTATGATTCCAAGTATATGACATTCTGGAAAAGACAAAACTAGGGAGAGAGTGAAAAAAATATCACTAGTTTCCAAGGGTTAGGGGAGAGAGGAATGAATAGACTAAGCACACAGGACTTTTAGGGCAATGAAGATACTCTGCATGATACTTTAATGATAGATATATGCCATTATACATTATCCAAATCCATAGAATGTACAACACTAAGAATGAACCCAAATGTAAACTATGGACTTAGAATAATAATGATGTGTCAATATAAGTTCTTTAAGTGTAACAAATGTACCACTCTGATAGGGGAAGCTATGCATTTATGGGGCCAGAGGGCATATGGAAAACCTCTGTACTTTCTGTTCAATTGTGCTGTGAACCTAAAACTGCTCTAGAAATAAACTCTATTAGAAGAAACAAACAAAACAAAAAAATTATATATAGTTGTTATCTCAATAAGTTACACATCAAAATGTAGTATTTTGAGCAAAGGATGTAAGTTTGAAATCTATTTCATTATAAAATAAAAATGTATATTCTTGGAATAATTGAGACTTCAAATCACTAAAAACTACTATAGATAGTAAATGCACATATTTCAATTTGTCCATAACTTTATAAAACATGTATATTCACATTTAAAGATTTAGATATCCGGTCTCTATATAGGAAATTGAATACATGTATGTATGATTCTATAAAACCTCATTGCTTTCAAAACATTTTAGAACGATAAGAAGAAAAAAATCCTCTCTAAATGGTTCATATGAACCATATTTTTACCCTCTTTAAATACCATTTTGCAGCTAATTCTCTAATGACATTTTGCAGTCATACCAAATTCAGACACAAAGCAGGTCCCACTCACTAGCTAAGCAGTGGATCAGCCACAGAGTGCACATTTTTAACTCATCCTTGGACCAAGTTACACATTTCTACATGTGACAGATCTTCAAAGTTGCTTAAGAAACTCAAAGTTTTGAATTATAGTTAAATTCTCAAATACTAAGGATCTGTCCACAAAATCAAGATGGAAGAAAAAGGGGATTTTTGAGTATGTGACATTGAAAAAAAGAGGCAGGAACCTTGTAAATGGCCTAAAGAAAAACTATATGAGCCTAGTCTCTAGCCCAAGGAGAAGATAAACACATAGATTTCAAGAAATGTTGATTAGCAGCAAAGCCCAGTCACTGTATTAGGATGAGTGCTGGACACCAGATCTGCAGTCAGTTGACCTGGTTGAGAGGCACAACTCTGTTACCAATGAACCCTATACCCTTGGGTAGTGAACTGACCTACTCTACAGCTCAAATTCTTTACTTACAAATTGGGGAAGTGACATCACATAGAATGATTTTTTTCCCCTCAGCTTTTTTTTAAACTGAAGTGTAATGAACACAGTGTTGTATTAATTTCAGGTATACAATATGATGATCCAATAATTTCTTCTTCTTTTTTTTTTTTTTAAAGATTTTATTTATCTATTTGACACAGAGAGAGAGAGGAATCACAAGTAGGCAGAGTGGCAGGGAGCAGCAGAGGGAGAAGCAGGCTCCCCGCCGAGCAAGGAGCCCGATGTGGGACTCGATCCCAGGACCCTGGGATCATGACCTGAGCCGAAGGCAGATGCTTAACGACTGAGCCACCCAGGCGCCCCCAATCCAATAATTTCATAACATTTCTCAGTGCTCATCATAAGTGTACTCTTAATCTTCTTTATCTATTTTATCCATCCTGCCACTCACCTCAAAGTAACACCGTAAAGAATGAAAGTTTTTTTATAGAACAATGTTCTTAAAAGTTTGTAAATTATATAATGATATAAGCAGTGATATAATGATATAAGCAACATAAGGTTGTAAACTATATATACAGATTATTATTCTATTTATCAGTATAAATAAGATGGAATTCCTTACCAAGGATGAATTCCAACTGTGGTTCATTTGGAGTCTTCTGAATACCTATAAATAGTGAGTAAGAATCCAGATTAAAGATATTTAACTCATAATCAAAAATATATCAATATATATTACTATGCTTCACCCTGCCCAGAATTTATAAATACATTATTTGGCAGAAAGAATTAACTCAGTTAATTGTCCAAATTTATAAGCTGTCAGTTCTCATAATATTTGTAGCAGAACTAAATGTGACTGAAGTTTTGACTGATCTTCTTAGCTCTATGGTTATAAAGAAACTGAAAAGATATTGTTTTTTGCAGCTTTGACAAATTTAAAACGTATTTTTCAATTGTTAGTTTCTCTTAAATGCACGTAGACAGCGGCAAAACCTTAAAAAAAGATGACCTCACAAAAGTACTCTCTTATATAGACTTTTCTTTCAAACCACTCCAGCCTGCTGTAAATAGTAAATTATTAATTAAAGAGCTATCTCTAATAAGGTGATGAAAGACATTATGGTGGTAGTTATTCTGCCAACTTATTGATAGCTCAAATCATTGTTCTGATAAATGTTTTTATTCCTTTTTTCTAGATTTTTAAGAAATCTAATAACATGGCTAAATGATTTAGAGTGAAGTGGAGGGAAGGTCTGAGAACAAAAGTAAGGGTGGGAACATACAGGGGTTAGAAGGTTGCAAGATCAGGCTGTGGTAAGTGATAATGTGCTATAATGTGGTAATGTGGATATCTGATGGCCACACACAGCTTGGAGTCTTCCTAAACAAAAGTGGATGAGAACTTAAATGCCAGTTATTATAACTTATGGCTGGCCAAACAAGCAAAACTAAAATTTATGTAAAAGTCAACCATTTGGTAATAAATGTAAGAACATTACAAAAATAATTTTCTTGTTTATTTCTATTGGTACATTTACCAAACACGATTTAAATTTACTACTAATATATTGTTAGAACCACCTCTGTGTATAAAAATCACCTATTTTTTATTTACATGGTTAACACTTTTTTTTAAAAAAGATTTTATTTATTTGTCAGGGAAAGAGAGAGAGAGAGCACGCACGAACAGGGGAGAGTGGCAGGCAGAAGGAGAAGCAGACTCCCCGCTGAGCAGGGACTCCCCACCACAATGTGAGGCTTTAGGCTTGATCCCAGGGCCCCGGGATCATGACCTGAGCCAAAGGCAGATGCTTAACTGACTGAGCCACCCAGGCATCCCCAGAGTTAACACTTTTTTGCATGGTAACCATTTATTTTTTATTCCTGCTGACATTTAACAATACTAAAATTTTAGACTTTCCAAGAGAAACGAGAGTGACAATCATTAGGCAGCTTTCTGTTCATTTCAAAGAGTGTAGATTTTTTTTTAAAGTTATTAACAACTGCCATAAGCTTTGAAAAACCAAATTTCTTAGAAAACTTTTCCAACCAATACTGTTTTCTAAAGATTATTTTTATAATGTAAATTAAATGAAAGGTTTGGCATATGTTTGGCAGTGTTAAATAAATGGCCAACAGGAATCCTCTGAAAAGAAAAGTCGCAAGTCATGCTAAAAAATAAAACCTAAACTCTAGAAGAGAGTTACAGAGAGGGGAACACATACTTACTTGTGAACTGGAAGTCCCCAGCATCATTTGCCTGGGGTGTGGGAAGAAAGTGCTGGCCTTCTTCTGATGCTCCTTCCTCTTTGATTTCCATGATCAACCTTCACACTTGTTTAATCTTCCAAATTTTCGTGTCTAAATGTTACTGACAATGATTCCTGGTTTAATATAGATGTATCTTCACATTAAAGACCAAAATCCCACTCTGAAATTCTGCATTTAGGAAATAGCGACAGCAAAAATCTCAGTTATTTGAGTTCAGTGTAAAGAATTAAAGGTAGGTAGAAACTACAGTTTCCTTCCTGCCTGACTCACTTTTATTTTCAAGATCAATCCACCCAATTAATGTGCCATAAACTCTAAGTTAAATGGGTATGCTCTATGCAATTATTTTATGGTCATATGAGGGACTTGTAGATGCTGAAAGGTGTATTCTTTCTCTTCTAGTTCATTCTGTAAAATAGTAGATAGCAATAGGGTCTGCTAACTTAATATGCATCTAATTTAATAGCAAGAGCAGATAGCATCTTGTCAAGGCATTAGCATGTGTTGCCAAAGTGAATATTATTATTATTCCTTCCATTAGAACTACGCTTTATGCTCATCTCTCCATCCACCCTTGTTAGAACATTATTCATGAGCACATAAAGATAATTTGGCATGACACTCTTCCAATATGAGCCAACAAGTTGTACAAGAGAGTTTCCAACCTCATCATTATCCATAGAGTGTCTTGCTTCTCTGCCTGATAAAGTTTTAATTGGTTAATGATCAGGGTATATGGTGAAAAGAATGAATAATAATTCTAAAAAGCTAAAGCTCAAAGGGAAATGAAAGTAACAGTAAAATGATGAAAATCAGCATGGGGGAGAGAAAGCCTCTCCAAGAATTCAATATCCTCTGCAGACACTCTCAATAGTTTCAAATTCATTTTGATATTTAGCCTGATATATATGACCAAGAATGTGTTGTTTTAAGTCAAGTTACCACCTGAATTAAAATGTATAAAAAATCTTTAAATGTCTGCCCAATGTTGTTTAAAGAGATAGTGACAATCAAGTTTGGTTTGGAATAATGCAACTTTACAATTCCACAGCCTAAGTCTTTGTTGTTTTAACAAAGCAGCTTCATTTGTAATTCTGCTCGGGTTTTTCAAGATCATCTAGCAAAAATTAAATCCAGAAAGCATCTTGAATCTTTAGAAAATATTATAATAAAGTTGCAGATAAATACACATTGGCTACTCAGGATACAACCAAGAATAAAAGCCTGGGGTAAAGGTCATTGTGCTATCAATTAGACCAAATCCATCGATTTGAAAATTATATTTTGAATTAAGATAATGCTTTCTATTTTTTTGACTATTTAAATTTAGAAGTCTCTTCTGATAAGGACAGACACATATTCATGGAACCACATTCTATGACAAATTCATTAGCATTAGTGGGATAATATCTATGAAAGACTGCCATGCATGTGGGACTTGGACACAAGGACTTTGTTAACTTCCTCATATTTCTTCACCAAAAACCCAACCCCTAATCTTGATCAGTTATCTTAAAAATTGAAAAGGAGACCTAAATAAGGCAATATGGGTAAATCCTAGCAAAACAACAGCTCAGCACACTATGGTGAATAATTAACAAAATAAATGTCAACTCTCTGTGTGAGTGAGTATGCATTTTTGGGTGGATGGAGAGGACTGAAGATGCCTACAAACACTAACATGGTCCCATTATAGGCATACCTCACCCATTCAAAACTGAAAAATAAATTCAGTTTCACAGAGAATGAAGCCAAATACATAAGACATGGATCATAGGACAACTGTTCTGATTTTATTCACTTTCAGTCTACCTTTGTTGCATTTGAGGACAAATTTCATATTTGACACCTATTAACAAAAGACATTCCTCAGAAAGAATCAGTTATATTACTAGAAAAACTCTAGAAAACCACTACATTTTCTAGGTGGTAAATACAGCATTTACCTATGGTTATGGTTAAGTACAATAGTTCCTTTTCTGTGTCTTTTTGGAAATTTTTTGGTTTAGAGATCATGCACAAGAATAGATTTAAATTTTTACATACCACAAATTTATTTTATTTTATTATTTTTTTCCACAGATATATTTTAAAAAGTCAGCTAGAGAGACTAAACTTAATTCTTAGTGCAGAAAGAAGCCACATTAAATATACCTATTGTAAGAGAGTGACATGATTCTATTTGATTTTTAGAAAGTGTACTGGATGTCGAAGTAGAGAATGTACTAGAAGGTGGAAACTTAATAAGGAAACTAACTTGTTTGGAGGTTATTTTAATATTTTAGGAAAATAAAATAATAAAGAGAATCTAGGTCAAAATAGAAACAGATGACTAGAGAAGAGAATCTGGACTCCAAAGAAAATTATTTAGGGTAAAGGGCTATTTATTAAATGGAATTACCTAGCCTTAGTAATGGAATTAGATATAATTTAGAATTGAGATGATGAAAGACAGGAATTTCAGGTAAAAAGCAGTAAATTATGGACCATTAACTATCTGGAGTATAAAGAAGGAGGGATTTTAGTCAAGGATGATGAGTTTAGTTCTAACCATTTTGTTTTTGAAATGTCTTAAAATATTAAGAAAACAGTTCAACACATGAGTCTAGATTTCAGGAGAGATATTAAGGCTGTAAAAGTATATTTTTGGAAATCATTGGCTAATAGTTGAAGTCAAAGAGATACATGAATTCACTGAAAGCAAGTGCATGTAGTGAGAAAAAGGGATGACTGAAGGCTGAACCTTAAGGCACAAAACCATTCAGGGGAGCAAGAAGAGAAGTCAGCTGGTAAAGGCACTGGCAATGACAGGAAGAGCTGCAGAGAAGAACAACTGAGGGAATGACATGATCACCCTACTTAATGGGTGTTTCTCAAGTAAACAAGGTCATTAAATTAAGAGAGAGTAGTTCCCAGCCCTTCTCAACCAGAAAGCCTGTTTGAGAAATTGAGGCTACCCTGCAGTGGCACCTTCTCCTCCTGCCTAGGCAAGGGAGCCAAGAATATCTTCTGATGACAATTCCTGGAAGCTTTGCAGACTTATGGTACTCAAACTAAGAGTCTGGCAGACAGAGCGGATCACCCCCAGAGCAAAGCCAGTATAAAGTGTTCCCATGCTAGACACAGACAAGGGGATTAATTCACAGACAAGGGTGAGGTTAGCTCCCATTCCTCTCAACCAGAGAACCTGTTTGGGAAATGGAGAGTAGCCTAGAGCAGCCCCTCCCCTACTGCCTGGGCAAGGGAGCTGAGATATACTGTAGAGAGTGTCTTCCAGCTCCATCCAACCTGAACGGCTGGCAATTCCAGGAAGCTGTGTGGCCCTGTGGCACTTCAGCTGAGAGGTGGGCAGGCAGAGCCAATCAGTTTGCAGAACAAACCTAGTGGCCATGTTTATTCAGGAAACTTGGGGTGGGGGTTGTCTTGAGTTAAGACAACAAATAAAAAGCTTTATGGCTTTAGAGCTGCTTCTCCCACTGCTCCTGGGCACAGAATCTAATTTGTAACCCCACTTATCTCTGAATACAATTTTCAGTCTGTCCAACCAAGGAACCTAACCAGAGCATGTGGGAAGCTGCATAGCTCATTCTAGAGTCCTACATACAGTGGTACTTGAACAGAGAGAACAGCCTGTGGCTTCCCCTATCTGTAGAGCACAACCAGTTATCTCACTGGATCAGGGAATTAATTCAGTGCACACTTTGGCTTGATTCAGGTCCCCAAAATAAATTCTAAAGGTCCTGAGTCCCATCCTAACTGCCCTGCCAAGTCAGGGAAGTCAATTCATAGCTCTACCCACTACCAAATATTAAACCCAGTCCTGACCATCTAGTAAGCCTCACCAGAGAATCCAGGCAAGCATGGAGCCCATCCTACAGCTTCAGTTGGGTAGGGAACAAAGCCCATAATACTATCCAACTGTTTTCAGCCAGTGGCACTTAACCTGCACACCCCCTTCAGAGCTTGCCCAAAAATAGAGCATAATAGCAGGCCCCACCTGCCCAAGGACATTACCAGAAGACACCCGGAAACCCGAACTGAGCTGACTGTTGAAGAGCTGTCTCTACCACAGAAAACTTGTAAAGTCTAGAAGAGGAGCCCAATTATTCAAATAACCAGATAGAATTAATAAGGATACAAAGATCACACACACAAAAAATCAGGTAAATATGACATCACCAAAGGAAATTAATAAAGTTCCAATAACTGACCCTAAATAAATGGAGATCTAAGAACTGCCAAACAAAGAGTTCATAATAATCATCTAAAGAAGTCTAGTGAATTACAAGAAAATACAGACACACAACTAAATAAAATTAGAAAAGCAGTGCATGAACAAAATGAGAAGTTTGATAAAGAAATAGCTACCATCTGGGCGCCTGGGTGGCTCAGTTGGTTAAGCGACTGCCTTCGGCTCAGGTCATGATCCTGGAGTCCCGGGATCGAGTCCCACATCGGGCTCCCTGCTCGGCAGGGGGTCTGCTTCTCCCTCTGCCCTCTTCCCTCTCATGCTCTCTGTCTCTCATTCTCTCTCTCTCAAATAAATAAATAAAATCTTAAAAAAAAAAAAAAAAGAAATAGCTACCATCTAAAAAGCAATTAAATAGAAATTTTAGAGTTGAAAAATACAATAACTGAGTTGAATAACTCAACAGGGAGTTTTAAAAGAAGACTTGACCATGCAAAAAAGGAAAAAAATCACTCACCTAAAGGATAAGACATTGAAAATTACCAGTCAGAAAAGGAAAAAGAAAAAAATAATGAAAAAGAGTGAAGAAAGTCTACATAAATTATAGAATAGAATAAAAACAAACAATATGCACATTATGAAAATGCCAGAAAAAAAGAGAAAGAAAAAGGGGCAGAAAGTATATGTAAAATAGTATAGCTAAAAAATTCCTGAACCTGGGGAGAGATATGGACATCCAGATCCATGAGGCCCAAAAGATTCTAAAGAGGTTAAACTTAAATAGGGCTACACTGAGACATAGTAATTTAATTAAAATTGTCAAAAGACAAAGACAATGAAAAAATTTTAAGAGCATCAAGAGAAAAGAGAGAAGTTACATACAAGGGAACCACCATAAGACTATTAGCAGATTTATCAACAGAAATTTTTCAGGCCAGGAGAGAATGTGATGACATATTCAAAATATTGAAAGAAAATAACTGTCAACCAAGAATTCTATACTTGGTGAAGCTATCCTTTGGAAGCAAAGTAAGGAAAAAGAATTTGCTGACAAACAAAAGCTGAGGGAGTTCATTACCACACCTGCCTTACAAAAAATGCTGAAGGGTGTTCTTCGAAAGAATGTAAAAGAACACTGGGTGCCTGGGGGGTTCAGTCAGTTAAGTGTCAGCCTTTGGCTCAGGTCATGATCCCAGGACCCTGGGACTGAGCCCCCTGTTGGGCTCCTTGCTCAGCAGGGAGTCCGTTTCTCCTTCTGTCCCCCTTCCCCAATCATGCATGCATGCTCTCTCTCTCTCTCTCTCTCTCTCTCTCTCTCACAAAAAAATAAATAAATAAATAAATAAAATATTTAAAAAAAGAGAAAGTAAAACAACACTAATTAAATCATAAAAATATAAAAAGTATAAATCTCACTGGATATCTAATGGTAAATATAGAGTCATAGATAGATTCTGCAATCTGACAGTAGTTGTGCATAATTTACTTAAAACCCTAATTAGAAAGTTTAAAAAAAGCAGTTAAAAGAATCATAACTACAGTGATCTTTTTTTTATGTTCAGTTAGCCACTGTATAGTACATCATTAGTTTTTGATGTAGTGTTCAATGATTCATTAGTTGTGTATAACACCCAGTGTTCATCACAACAATGATCTCTTATTAGGAACACTATTAAACAAACAAGCAAATGTGTAAATTGTAATAGCAATAGCCTAAACTGCAAGGTGGAAGAGAAGTAAAAGTGTTAATTTACAAACTCTATTGAAGTTAAGTTGTTACCAGTTTAGAGTGTTATAAGTTTAAGATATTTTAGATTTTTCTAAAATATATTTTTAAATTTAAACTTAAAATGTAAGTTTAAGATCTTTTAGATCTTAAAAGAAATCCTGTAGTAATTACTCAAAAGAGTATGACAAAAAAGTCAAAGCATACAAATACCAAAAAAACAAAACTCAAAAAAGACAATAAGATAAAACAAACAAACAAACACAACAATAAGGATCAACAGATCTACAAAACAACCAGAAAATTATTGACAAAATGGCAAAAGTAAGTCCTCACATACTAATAATTACTTTAAATGAAAATGGATTAAATTCTCCAATAAAAGACATAGAATGGCTGAATGGTTTAAAAAAAACAAGATCCATCAATATGCTGTCCACAAGAGACTCACCTGAGCCTTAAAGACAGACAGACTGAGAATGAAGGGATGGAAAAAGACATTTCAAGAACATGGTAACCAAAATAAAGCAGGGGTAGCTATAATTCTATCAGACAAAAAGGACTTTAAATTAAAAATGGTAAAAAGAGACAAAGAAGGTCATTATTTGATGATAAAGGGGTTAATACATCAAGAAAGTACAACAATTGTAAATATACACTCAATATTATAGCATCTAAATATATAAAGCAAAAACAAAGCTAAAACAAAATAAAACAAAACAAAACAAAAAAAAAACAAAAACAAAGATAAAAGGAAAAATCAACAAAAATACAATAAGAGTTTGGGACTTTAATACTCCACTCTCAGCAATGGATAGATCATCTAGACAAAGAATAAATGAAGAAGAAAATGTATTTGGACAACACTACAGACCAAATGGGCCCAGCAGATATATACAGAACATTATGCCCAACAATAGCAAAATATATATTTATCTCAAGATCACATGGAACATTTTTTAGGATAGACCATGTGTTAGGGCACAAAACAAGACTTAGCAAATTCAAGAAGACTAAGACTACAACATCATGAAACTAGAAATAAAAAACAAGAGGAAAATTGGAAAATTCATACACGGAACACATGGAAATTAAACAACACTACCCTGAATAGCCAATTGATTAAAGAAGAAATTAAAGGAGAAAAAAAAATGTTTCTTGAGACAAATGAAAACGGAAACACAATGTACTAGAACTTGTGAGAGGCAGCAAAAGCAGTTCTAAGAAAGAAGATCGCAGAAATACCTACATTAAGAAGCAAGAAAGATTCTAAATAAATAACTTAACCTGCACTTTAAAGAACTAGAAAAAGAAGAACAAACAGCCCAAAGTTATCATAATAAAGGAAATCATAAATATTAGAGCAGAAATAAATGAAATAAATAACAGGAAAAAAATAGAAAAGATTAACCAAGAGTTGGTTAACTAAGATTAACTAAGAGTTGGTTCTTTCAAAAGGTAAACAAACTGACAAACTCCTTGCTAGACTAACCAAGGAAAAAGGAGAACCCAAATCAATAAAATTATAAATGATGAAGGAGACACTATAACTGATTCCATGGAAATTCAAAGGACCATAAGAGATCATGATGAGAGTACCTGGGTGGCTCAGTCAGTTAAGCGTCAGCCTTTGGTTCAGGTTATGATTCCAGAGTTCTGGGACTGAGCCCCGCATTGGGCTCCCTGCTCAATGGAGTCTGCTTCTTCCTTTCCCTCTGCCCCTCCTCTATGCTCTTCTCTCTCTCTTTCCCAAATAAATAAATAAAATCTTTAAAAAGAGAGAGAGAGATCATAATGAACAACTGTATAACAATAAACTGGACAACCAAGAAGAAATGAAAAAAGATTCTTAGAAACATACAATTTACAAGACTGAATCAATAAGAACAAAAAATATGAATAGACCAATTACCAGTAAAAAAATTAAATCAGTAATCAAAACTTTCCCAATAACAACAAAAAAGTCCAGGACCAGATGGCTTCACTGGTAAATTTTACCAAACATTTATAGAATAATTCACTCCTATACTTCTCAAACTCTTCTAAAAAATTAAAAAGGAGGGAATACTCCCAAACTCATTTTATAAGACCAGCGTTATCCTGATACTAAAACCAGGAAGAGACACTCCTAAAAAATAAAACTTCAGGCCAATTTCCATGATGAATATAGATGCAAAAATTTTCAATAAAATATGAGCAAACCAAATTCAGCAGCACATTATACACCACGACCAAGTAAGATTTACTCTTAGGATGCAAGGATGGTTCAACATACACAAATCCATCTACTGTGATAGATCACATTAATAGAATTAAAGAAAAGAATCATATGATCATCTAATAGGTGCAGAAAAAGCATTTACAAAATTTAACATCTGTTCATGATAAAAACTCTTAAACAAATTTGTCATAGAAAGAACATATCTCAACATAATAAAAACAAAAAATGACAATCCCACAGTTATCATACTCAATGGGGAAATGTTGAAAACTTTTCCTCTAAAATCAGGAACAAGACAAAGCAGCATACATTCATGACTCCTATTCAACTAGTACTAGAAGTCCCAGCTAGAGCAATCAGGCAAGAAAAAGAAATAAAAGGAATCAGAATTGGAAAAGAGGAGTAAAACTCTCTATTTGCAGATGACATTATTTTATAAACAGAAAATCCTAAAAACTCAACCAAAAAAACTGTTATATTTAATCAATGAATTCAGTAAAGTTTCAAGATACAAAATTAGCATTCAAAATTGTATATACTAACAATTTTTTTTAAAGATTATATTTAGTTATTTATTTGTGAGGGGGAGAGAGTTGGGGGAGGAACAGAGGGAGAGGGACAAGCAGATTCCATGCTGAGCACAGAGCCCCACATGGGGCTCAATCCCAGGACCATAAGATCATGATTTGAGCCAAAATCAAGAGTCAGATGCTTAACTGACTGAGCCACCCTGGTGCCCCAACAATGAATTTTCTAAAAAAAGGAAATAAGGAAATAAAACCCATTTAAAATAGCACCAACAATAAAATACTTAGGAGTAAATTTAACTAAGGAGGTGAAAGTTCTCTACTATGAAACCCACAAGACACTGATGAAAGAAATTAAAGAAGACGCACATAAATGGAAAGACACCCCACATTCATGGACTGGAAGAATTAATATTGCTAAAATGTCAATACTATCACAAGTCATCTATAAATTTAATGCAATCCTTACCAAGATTCCAATGGCATTTTTTTTTTTACCAAAGTAAAGGAAAAGCACTCCTAAATCATAGATGGAACCACAAAAGACCCCAAATAGTCACAGAAATCCTGAGAAAGAAGAACAAAGCAGAAGACATCACACTTCCTGATTTCAAGCTATACTAGAAAAATATGGTTATCAAAACATTGGTACTAGCATAAAGACAGAGCAATAGACCAATGGAACAGAATCAAAAGGCCAGAAATAACCCAAAGCATATATGGTCAACTAACATTTGACAAGGGAGCCAAGAATACTCAATGGAGAAAAGACAGTCTTTTCAATAAATGGTGCTGGGATAACTGGATATTCACATGTACAAGAATGAAACTTGGGGTGCCTGGGTGGCTCAGACAGTTAAGCTTCTGATTCTTGGATTTGGCTCAGGTCCTAATCTTGTGGCTTGTGAGATCAAGCCCCATGCCAGGCTCCACACTCAGCAGGATTCTGCTTGGATATTCTCTCCCTCTGCCCCTTCCCCTGCTCTCTCTCTCTCTCTAATAAATATTTTAAAAAATGAATAAAACTTAACCATTATGTTACACCACTCACAAAAATTAACTTAAAATGGATTAAAGACTTAAATGTAAGAAACCATGGAACTCCTAGAAGAATAAATAGGAATAAAGCTTGACATAGGTTTTGGTAATGGAATTTTGGATATGACACTTAAAGCATAAGCAAAAAAGCAGAAATAAATGAGTAGGACTCCATCAAACTTACACAGGAGAAGAAACCATCAGTAAAGTGAAAAGATAACCTGTGGAATAGGAAAAAATATTTGTGAACCAAATATATGATAAGGGGTTAATATCCAAAAATATATAAAAAGCCCACACAATTTAACATAAAAAAAATCAATAAAAACCCAATTAAAAAAATGGGCAAAGGATCTGAATAGACATTTCTCCAAAGAGGATATATAAAAGGCCAACAGGTAAATGAAAAGATGCTCAACATCACTAGTCATTAGAGAAATGCAATTTAACACCACAATGAGATATCACCTCATGTCTGTTATAATGGCCATCATCAAAAAGACAAGAGATAACAAATGATGCCATAAATGTGGAGAAAAGGGAACCCTTGTGGGAACTGTTGGTAGGAATGCAAATTGGTATAGCCACAATGGAAAATAGTATGGAGGATCCTCAAATTTTTTTTAAAAAAATAGAATTACCATATGATCCAGCAATTCAACTTTTGGAAATGTATCCAAAGAAAATAAAAACACTAACTGAAAAAGATATCTGCACCTTCATGTTCATAGCAGCATTATTTACAATAGTCAAGACAGGGAAACAAGGTAAGTGTCCATAGACAGATAAATAAATAAATAAATTGAGGAATTATATATACAATGGAATGTTATTCAGCCATAAAAAAAAAAAAGAGAGAGAAAATCCTACCATTTGTGACAACATGAATGGACCTTGAAAGCATTATGCTAAGTGAAATAAGTCCGTGAAAGACAAATACTATATGATCTCACATGTATCTGGAATCCAAACAAGACAACACACACATACACACACACACGCATACATACACACACACAAACTCACAGAAAAAAAGATCAGATTTGCAGTTACCAGAGGCAGAGGGTAGGGGTTGTGAAATTGGAGGAAGGTGGTCAAGAGGTAAAGACTTCCAGTTATAAGATAGGTAAGTACTAGGGGTGTAATGTACAACATGATGACTACAGCTAAAACTGATGTATGATATATAAGAAGGCTGTTAAGAGTAAATCCTATGAGTTCTCATTATAAGGAGAAAGTTTCTTTTCTTTTTTTCTTATTTTATTTTATTTTTATTGTATCTATATGAGAAGATGGATGTTAGGTCTACTGTGGTAATCATTTCACAATATATGTAAATCAAACCATCATGCTGTACACCTTAAACTTATCAGTGATGTATGTCAATTATCTCTCAATACAACTGGAGAAAATAAAAGAATAGAGAAAGAAAAAGTGATGGGTTTTCTTAAAAAGAATGGGGACACTTGAGCATATATAAATGCTGAAAGGACATGGCCAGAACAACAAAAGAGAAATTGAAGATTAAGGAGAATGGGAGATAATTGATGGGGCAAGAAAAAATTAGATGATATAATCTGCTGTAATGAGAGGAGGGGGGTTAAGAGAAAATGAGGCATGATTTGAAAAGTATGAACAGAAACTTGAGGATATTCTCCCCAATGGCCTCATTTTTTCCCATTCAAGAATAAAGCATATTTATAACTATGGAATGCAAAATATTTCTCAACCTGACTTCAGAAGCACAGTCCATAAAGGCAATATTAATAAATCTGACTACATTAAAATAAAAACATATTCTATAAGTAAAAGATACCAAAAAAATGAGGTAACAAATTATATACTAGGGAAATATATTTGTAACACAGAAACTTTCGGCTTCAGTTTATACAAAAATGTAAAGACTATTATTCCCACTATAAACTCAAGAAAAAGCTGAATATATAAAATCACAAATTTTCCTTAACTAATTTGAGAGCAGAAGTCTCAGAGAATCCAACTAGCCTAAAATCTATGAAAAGGCAAATGCCTTCATGGAACAGAGCTTCCCTCCACAGAAGGAAGAGATGTCAGGCCTCACATAAGCTGGTAATAAGAATTCAGTCAAACTATGTAATGACTTACTGAAAGGGCTACTATGAAAGTACAGAGATACTGAAAGCCATAAATTCAAGAGTAGTGTGCATTCACTAACAGACTTTTCTTTATCCTCACCAGATGCTCATGAGAAAGATTGGAAACAAACTGGGAATCTGGATAAAGCATCCCTTGGTGATCCAGGCCTGCGAGAGGGGAGCCAGCAGTCACTGAAGACACACCACTTGGGTCCCCCTCCCTACAGAGCAAAAATTGCAGACTGTTGCCATCAGGGCACAGGTGAAGACTCACTGTAATTAAGAGAGGCACAGAGAAGTTTCCTGGGATCAGATCATCAGAGATCCTCTGATCCTCTAGTGCTAAGAGAAGGACAGGACTGCTGAGAAAGCTTTATTCCCAAGACCCAAGAATACAGATTTTGCCTAAAATCAAGGCTGAAATAGTACAACAGAGAATGTCTCCAATCCCAACTACCAGTCCAGCAAACACTAGGAAACTACTAGCAGCAGCCTACCACCAGGGGAGGCATAAAAGCATGAACAATAAACCTGTTAGGTAAAAGCTATGAGGAAAAGCCTTAAGTGGAGAGTGGAGAACAAAGTCTCTGGCCACCCAAACCCCACTCTAAGTACAAATGAATGCTAGAGGAATTTTAAACTGGTGATGCACTGAAGTTCGCCATAGCAATAACAAAACCCAAACCCAGGTCGGTTACTGACTAGGTTGACTCAAATTAAAGGCTTAGTAGAAAAAGAGAAATGCCCCTTCCAGGCATAAGTACTATTTTTTTTAAATTAATTAATTAATTAATTTATTTATTTATTTATTTATTTGAGAGAGAGAGAATGAGAGACAGAGAGCATGAGAGGGAGGAGGGTCAGAGGGAGAAGCAGACTCCCTGCTGAGCAGGGAGCCCGATGCGGGACTCGATCCCGGGACTCCAGGATCATGACCTGAGCCGAAGGCAGTCGCTTAACCGACTGAGCCACCCAGGCACCCACATAAGTACTATTTATTTCATACTGTACTATCCTACACACCACACAAAGAAGATGAACACAAAGATGAACACAAAGACGAAGATGAAGACAAATAAAAATAGTCAGCAGAAAAAGAGGGAGAAAAAGCAATCAAGAGAACCAGATTCATATACAGCCCAAATGTTGGAACTATTAGAATATATTAAAGACTCTGATGGAAAAGGTGGATAACTTGCATGACCAGATGGAGAATTTGAGCAGAGATAGAAACTATTGGAAATGATCAAATGCAAATCCTAGGAACAATAAAACAAAAACAGAAATGAAGAATGGTTCTAACAATCTCATTAGTAGATATGATACCATCAAGGAAATAAGTGAACTTGAAAAGAGGCTAATAGAAATTACATAAACTGAAACACAAAGAAAAGAGGTGAAAATGCATGAGAGCATTCAAAAGCTGTGATACAATACCAAACAAAATATATGTGTTATTTGAATCTCAGAAGAAAGAAAAAGACAGAATAGGTATTTGAAGAGATTATGGCCTAAGATTTTCTAAAAATATTAAGTATCAAGACACCAATCCAAGAAGTTCAGCAAATACCACAATAATGAGACCCACATACCCCAATAAACAAATAAGCAAATCAAACAAACCAAAAAATTCTATGTATATCATATTCAAGCTACTGAAAAATGGAAATAAAGAGAAAATTTTAAAGCAAGCAAAGCAAAAAAAAAAAAAGGCAAATTACATATAGAGTAACAAAAATAAGAAAATATTTTGGATTTCTTGTTAGTATGTAAGTGACATCTTGTAAGTTCTGAAACAAGAAAAACATCACCCAGAATTTTATACAAAGTAGAAATAACGTATAAAAATTAAGAGAGATAAAGACTTTTATCCAGACAAATAAAACCTGACAAATTCATTATCATCAGACCTGCACTGCAAGAAATACTAAAGGAAGCTCTTCATGCATGACATAACAGAGAGATACTTGGGTCTACAAAAAGAAATGGAGAGTGCTATAAATGGTATAAATGAAAGTAGATGTTAATTTCATCTTTTCTCTCCTGTAGTGACTATAAAAGATAACTGCCTAATGCAGGGGTTGGCACACTTCTGTGAAAGACAGACAGTAAATATTTTAGGTTCTTTGACTGTAGTTTCTGTCACAACCATTCAACTCCGCTATGGTAGTGTAAAAGCAACCACCGACAATACATAAACAAAGAGGAAGGGTTGTGTTACAATATTTCATTTGTAAAAGTAATTAATATTCAGGATTTGCCCTGCTGTCCAGTTTGCTAAACACTGGCCTAAAACAAAAATAGTAGCGATGTATTATATGCTTATGGCATATAGAAAAAGAAAACATAATGTCAACAGCAAGAAAGAATGATAGGGATGAATGGGGAGTTATTGTTGTATAGTTCTTACACTAAAAGTATAGTATACAATTATATCACTGAAATATTTGAAGGTAGACTAATTAATTAAAACATTTATGGTAATTTTGGGAGTGATTACTAATAACATTTAAAAATAAGTATAAATAATAAGCCAATAGTGGAGGTAAAATGGAATAACAAAAAATACAAAATAAATTTAAAAGCAGAGGAAAAGAACAAAAACAGATGGAATAGATAGAAGATACATAGTAAAATGTTTGTTTTTAATCAAACCATGTCAATAATCACATTAAATGCAAGCTACACACACACACCCCAATTAAAAGACAGAAAAGATTATCAGCTTGGATAAAAAAGACCTGATTATATGCTTCATATTTATAATTAAATATAATGACATAGATAGGTCAAAAGTAAAAGGATTGAAAAGTTATATCATGGAAACATTAATCAAAAGAAAATTGCAGTCACTATATTAATATCAAATAAAATAGATTTCATGTAGAGAATATCAGCATTATATAATGATAACATGGTTATTCACCAAGAAGATGTAACAATCCTAAAGGTAAATGCACCTAACAACAGAACTTCATAGTACATGAAGCAAAAACTTAAAGGACTGAAAGGAGAAATAGATAAACCACAATGATATACTTAGGGACATCTATATTCCTCTCTTGGCAATGGACTAAACAAGTAGACAAAAAAATCAGTGAGGATACAGAATACTTAAATAACACTACCAACAACTTGACCTAATTGACAGTTATTACACAATTCATTCAACAACAACAGGATATAGATTTTGTTTCAAAGTACACATAGAATATTTACTAGGATTATATCCTAGGTTGTAAAATAAACCCTAACAAACTAAAATAAAAACATGTGTGTGTGTGTATGTACATTTAAATCATAATAAGTCACTATGCTACAAATCAAAATGTGCTTAAGGGGAGATTTATAGTATTAAATGCTTATATTAGAAAAGAAGTTCTTCAAATCAATGATCTAAGCTGAAAAGCAATTCTACTTCTAAGGTTATATTCTAGAAAAATTCTTGAAAATGCATACCAGGAGACAAAGGAATTTTCATAATAAGTCAACTTCAATTAAAAAATATTGAAACAGGCTAAATGTCCATCAATAAGAAAATGGACAAATATATTGTAGCCTATTCATTTTATAAAAAATGGATCTTCATTTCATATATCAACATTGATTAACTTCATAAAGTATAAAGAACAGAGGAGAAAGAATGAGGAGAGGCAGGAAGACAGAGGGAGGGATATGATGGTACTTCTAGAAAATTTTAAAACATGTAAAATAGTACTCTAGTTCTATATTATGTAGGGGTACATACACATGAAGTGCAGTAACAGAGAAATGCATGATAAACACTAAAATCAGAATCGTTATGATGTTTGGGAGGATGAGTGTGAGGGATGTGATCAGGAAGGGGAACAGAAGAAACTTCAACTGTATTGGGAAAGTTTCGTTTATTAAACTGAGTAATAGATACAGAATATCTTCTATATTTTTCTTTATACCTTTGGTATGTCCTAAATACTCATAAATTAAAAAAGGCAAAGTCGTGTGTTGAGAGGAAATGGGAAGGGAGTTAGGTAGGAGCTTGGAGAAGAAAGGTGGAGTTTGGATTGGTCTTCAAGAGTACCAGATGAGGGAACAGGTGGAGGCAGATGTATGGGTCCAACAAGAACTGGAGACCACAGATTTGTAGAGGTCTCTGTGTGGCTTTCTCCCAACAGTGCTCAGCAGTCTCGTGGAGAAGGATAGTTTAGCTGACAGTGTAGGGGTTTGGCCTGCTGATGCGTGAGGGAAGAGTGGAACCAAGAACGTAATAATGCAAATATGACCAAACAGCTTTTAGATTTGATTGGGAAGTCATTAAAGGGGAAAGATGTAACATATTGGAAGATGAGAGAATAATTCAGTTCCAAGTGATGAGAAGTCCAGAGGACTGCCACGGGCATAAATGAGTGGCTGAAATTGTGTGGTATTGTTGGTCACTAGCACTAGTAAGAAAAAGAAACTGTGCATCGTGAGTGTTCAATGGGTTATTTCCACGGAAATTGAAATCTCCCAGGAGGATAGCAGACAGGACTGGGAACCAGGGGAAGACTGTGTCTAGTACAAGAGTCTGAAGAAAGCAGGAATTTGGCCAATGAGCACAGTAAATAGGGGTAGAGGTGTGGTATAGCCAGACATCAGCAATCTTAAATGAGGTCCTAACAGCTTAAAGGGCCTCTTGTGGCTACTAGGAAGATAGTAGTCCTGCCTCCAGTCTCTGTAGTATATGGCCAGTCTATATTAGAGTAGGCAGCAGGGAAGCAGAAAACACCAGAAAGCCAGGTTTCCATTAAGACGAAGAAACTAAGGAAACATTTTCTGAAGAGGTAGAAGGTGAAAGAAACTGTTTTCCATAGGAACAGAAGACCCCAAGGATGTTTTGTAACATTTTAAAAGTGAGAAGATCCGGGGGAGATTGAGTCATGGCTAACTAAGCCCATAGCAAAATGAGGATGACACAAGGGGCAAGGATACAGGGCAGGAGGTGCTTGTGGTCTAGGTGGCATCCCAGGACGACAGGAATGTAAAGCATCATAGGGTGGGCCGTGCTCAGGTTCTAAGCATTCCTCTGGTTAAAGATGTTCTCTAGCCTATTCAGGCTGCAGTCCAGGCAGGCAGTGTTGGAGGCTTCCTGACACTATGTACCTGTGGCTTTTGTTTAGGTTTCCAAACATGCTTTGATATAAAATGTTGAATAAATGATTATTTCTATCCATTTCAAAAATAAACACAACAGCAAGTCTCTATTATGGTGATGGTATAGCCTTTCGGTAACTAACCCACTACACTTGTTCACTTCATGTCAGTGTCCCAAAACTTCTGAAACCAGGACATTCTGATAAACCAGATATAATTCACAATGCCGGATCACTTTAAAACCCTCTACACACCTGAAATTTACAAGATGGAGTGTGGATGGACAGGGCTTGTCAGGGTCAGCCAAATGCTATGTAAGAAGAGGTAAAACCAGAAATATGATCCAGATGGGGATTTACCTCTGCCTACTCAGATTATTTTTCCTCATGGGAAATGTCAGGGTACTTTGAAGGCTATCATCATTGTGAGATAATGATATCCAAAGTTCTGCAACCAGGCCCCTATTCTCAGTAACAGGGATTTATTCTAATTTATATTATTTGAAAGGAATAGAAGAATTAAAAAAAAAATGGTTTCAGGAAAAAGGGTCCTTTCAAGGAAAAATGGCATAAATGGGCAAATTTAATATTTTACCTGAAAAAAAAAATCACTCATGTATTTCAGGTCAAGGCCTTCCTTCCTAACTCATGAAGCCCCTAACCAGGCAGAAGATAACTGCTGTCAGAGCAGTGAATTAGCATTCAGGGCCAACATTTCTGCCTGGGAAAACCAACTGTGTCAGGAGACAATTGAATTCTCCAAATTGTCTGTATGGCTTTACTACCAATATTAAATTCAATGTGAGCCTGCTTTGTCACACGGAGAATAAAGATGAGAGTTGTCAGGGCTCCAGACTGATCAAAAGTCCAGCTTCTGGGGCTAAGTGTTGAGTTAGTCAGCAATATTCTCCTCATCTTTACCACAAGGAAGCGGCACTGACTTGAGCAAGGCTGAACAGCAACAGTCTTTTAAGGTTTGCCACTCAAAATGTGTTCCCTAGACCAGCAGTGTGCATCACCTGGAAGTTTGTTAGAAATGCAGAAACTTGAGCCAGAGCCCAGATCTGCTAAATTAGAAATTGCATTATAACATACAGGATTTCCATCTACATTCAAGCACGAGAAGCATCATTTTAAGGCATAGAAGACTACATAGAATCCATGCTCATAAATTGGGAGAAGTGACTATGGAATTCCACCAAATAAAGAGCCAATATGGGCTAAAGGCCCATGTCACTTAATGGACTTTCTAGACTAATGCCAAGAGCTATCATGGATCCTGGCTTGGGCTTCAGTCTCTCCAGCTACTGACTCACAACCTACCTACTTTCATTTCTACCCAGAATTTTATAATCTGGATTGTCTTCCTGGGGCCCTTGACACCCACCTACGCTTTTACTCACCTATTTGTTGGCCTCTTTATATTAGACTTTTTCCACTGACCAGCCCTAACCCAACCTTGATTGTACTCACTCTCTTTCTTCCTTTGATCTTTGCTTTCTCCAGCCTTAGCTCTGCTGCTGGACTCTTGGCAAGGTCAGACCAAGGCAACTCTGTTGAATACCTAGCTAAACAGAGCCAGGTCACTGTATGCCACACTTTGGAAAGTGCTGGAGGCTGGCCAGGACGTGTATTATGCAGCTCACAATAAGAACTAGTGTCTTAATGACATCAAAAGCAGGATCATCTAGAGTCCATCAATTTACTGAACATGTCTGGACTGGGGGTTTTAGAATACACATTGGTTCAAACTATAGTGACACATGGAAACAGGTGGAGGGGAAAGGGTTTAATAAAATACAATTGACTGGAGTGGTACACTTCCTTTTCTTTCTTGTAAATACCAAATCAAAGGATGTTCTACTAATATCCACTTCACAGAGACTCTCTACCACTGCTTTTGAAATTCATTTTAGTCAACAGCAGCCATAATTTTCTGAGTATTTATGTGCCTTTTCTGAGTATATATTATGTGCCATGCTCTGTGTTATTACATTATATGCATAACATTAATCTTTATAACAGATTTAAGATGCAACTCCAGCTTCACAGGTGAAGAACTGAAGGTTAAAAGTAATTTGCTCCACTTACTAATTGGAGAAACAAGAAAGTAAATTTGAGTTTCTAATTCCAGAGTCCTCTCTCTATTCTATCTGCCATCACTTTTTAATTTTATCATACAAAAATCCTCAAACTTTTATTATCATTTAAAAAAGATACTAGGGCAAATGTAGAGAGATAGGAGGAAGGCCTAGGAGACATTTATTTTATTTATATTATTTTCTTTCCTAAAAATAGAAATCTCTGGAAAACCTGTAACATATCAATATAGCATTTAATGCCTAAGTTCCAGAATCCGCAGGAAAGAACAAAACAAAGCAAAACAAAACAAAACAATACATCATGGTAGATATTTTTATACTTCTATTTATAACATTCTGTCTCATTGAGACATACTCATCTCTATAACTTTTACTTGGTCCTGATGTGAATATACTTTCAGTGGACAAGCTGCCATGAAAAAAATCAAGAATAAAAATCTAAATAATTGCAGTTCGAAAATAAGCTCTAATGATTTGAACATATCCAATTCTCCAAATCTACCATTCTGGTTACTAAATAAAGGGGTAATATTTTCTTCTTTTGCTTCTTTGAATCACGGGGCTCCCTTTTGGAGATTGCAATCTCAGTCAAGAAATAGTCCTGAGTCAGGATGAGTATTAAATGAATACTCACTGAAATTAGCAAAATCTTGATGTTCCAAAAGACAGAACACAAAGCAGCAATGCCGAGAACTCAGTTCAGCAGGCAGAGGGACTATTCCTTTACTTCACTGAAAATCAAAAATCAGTCTATTGTTGCTCGTTTGTTTCAAATTAGGATAAGAACAACGTTGGTGTCCACTGTATTTAAAGTAAAAGAGAGAGGCTCGGTCAATCCCTGTGACAAAGCACCTTCTTTCCTGAGAACTCAGCACCAATCAGATCTGCACCATAATTTACGTAGATTTTTAACAGTGACCTGATGTCCTGTGGGGAAGTACTTGGACCAACTTTGGGAATGTAGTTAGTCTGCCATCTGCTTTGTTAGATTTTGTTGTGTCCATCATACAATGAAATCATCCTGAAGAATTACAAAGTGTAGACATGAAAACATGCTTGATTTAATTTCATTCATCTCTTTGCAACAGATTGGTTACAATATGCCTACCCATCATCACTCTTTAGAAAATTATAATTAAGTGTTCTAACAGAACATAGCTTTGAAGAGACTTAACAGAAACCAGTGGTTGTCTCATTTAAGGAATGGGAACACTGAGGCCTAGAAATGAGGTAGGAGAGCTCCATGAGCCCAGCTGGTTAGTGGCCATGCTGGGACTAGGGAGAAGTTCTTTAGTTCTGAGGTGAGCTTTTTACCCTTTTCTTCAGGGCATGACACTCTTGGTTGCTTCTTACTTGTTACACAGAGAAAAGGAACTTTCATTGGATATTCCAGAAAAGACAGAAATCTCACGGAAACTTTTTCTTCTATAAATACTTAATGTGACATATTGGGTTTTGCTTACTTCACAAAAACTTGTAAAACCTGGTCTTAGGCCCTGAAGGCACTTTTTAAAAATTGCTATCACCCAGCAAAGGTTTAAAGAAATACAAGAGGGTTATATAGCAGTTCACTAGATGCTTGGGTATTTTTAATGTCCTCTGTGATCTGGAAAACTAAGTAAAGGATAGGAGTTTATTGTCTGCACTTAAGATGACAGTTTTTTGACCCTGATACTTTTATTCAAAGAACTCTATATTCCAAATATAATGACTCCTAGCAGCCCATCTCAAGCCTATCTTAAGAAGCAGAGATGTACAGGAAGAATTTTAATTTGGCTGGAGGTTGATTCTTTTCTTCATATGTACTAAAGAGTACTCTGAGGAAGTGCAGCCTCAGCAACATCAAATGTCTCAAACCCTTGTGAACACTGTCACATACAAACACCCAAGGCCAGTTAAGCACCGTGTGCTCAAGCAAACCTAAAACTGAAACTTTGAATATATCTGCAGGATATTTCTAATGTAGACATCAGAAGTTATTAATTCACAGAACTGACTGAATTCCTTATGATGATACATTTCAAGTTCCAATTAGTATTGATTAAATTATAGTTTCTGATTATTAATTGCTTATTTTCTTTTGAAATTTGAAATTTCAAAGTAAGACAGATAATGAATTTAATTAAAATTTTACCTTCTGCTTTTTATTATAATAGACAAGAATAAATGCATATATGTGGTTTTTATAATTTCACGTTAGCTCTCCAGAGAAGTTCATTGAGTGCCTGAGGTTATCTACAAGAACATAATATGGTATAACTAAGTTTTCTCATTCATACTGCCTACTGCATAAAGATAATGAGTCTCAGGTCTTTCACTGCAAGCAGGGCCCTTACTCTCCAATATATACAAAATCACACATTCTACCTTAAATGTTTACTCAGTAAAACTACACTACAATGAAAGTAAGAGCAAACAATATGTAATGAAAAAAGAGAAAAAAAAAGAGAGAATTCAGTTGCTAAACTTGAATTGGACAGAAAATCATAAAAAGAATGAGACAGAGCAGTGATATTCAAGCCATTGTTCCACCTGCAAATTCATCTAACATTTCTCTGGTGCAACTCATGGAACTTAAGAAAATCATGGATTGATTTGACAAATCCTCTTTGTAATGTGGGTTAATCTTTTGTGATCAGCTAGAGGATATTAAGGATTGACACTGAGACAATATGATATTCAAGCTCAAATTTTATGTGAAAATATGTCATTAATTTATGCCCAAATACTGAATAAAACATGTACAGACTTTCCTTCTACCTCTCCCATCTTCTCAATCTCAGGCTGAAGCCCTACAACTTCTAGGATTGCTTTGATCCTATGTGTTAGAAATAAGGAAAGGAAATACCATAATCATGAATTCATATGATATGCATTTATTGAGCATCTTCTATATGGAATATAGTGTGTAAATAGAAAAGTTTCCTTTTATATTCTGTCCTTGCCAAAGTACTAGTTTCAATCCTTCAAATAGAGTAACCAGCATAACACCCACCTCCACACCTTTTTCTCCCTTCTGCTTCTAACCCCCTGCCCCATTTCCACACTTCCCCACCCTCCCCACCCCAGACACATTTTAGCACTTAACATTTCCTGGCTCTTTTCCCTTTAGTAAAGTACTCTGAGAATTTCCTCACCCTTTATCCTTTGTCTGAAAAGTTAATAAATGTGTTTTTGTTTGATTATTTCTTGTTATTGTTCCGTAGTCTTTCTTTTTTTTTTTTTTAAAGATTTTATTTATTTATTTGACAGAGAGAGACACAGTGAGAGAGGAAACACAAGCACGGTGAGTGTGAAAGAGAGAAGCAGGCTTCCGGCTGAGGAGGGAGCCCGATGCAGGGCTCGATCCCAGGACCCTGGGATCATGACCTGAGCCAAAGGCAGACGCTTAACGACTGAGCCACCCAGGCGCCCCCCGTAGTCTTTCTTTTATAATTTAACTCTATGTTAGTCTGGTATGCACATCTGAATCCCTCTCACACGGCACTTACTGTTACAGTAATTTGTCATGAGAGAGGTTGTACAGCAATGTGGTTAAAAAACCTATTTTGGGGGCACCTGGGTGGCTCAGCCGGTTGAGCATCTGACTCTTGATTTCAGCTCAGGTGATGCTCTCAGGGTCCTGCGATGGAGCCCTGTGTTGGGCTCTGGGCTCAAGGGGGAGTCTGCTTGGATTCTTTCTCTCTTTCTCTCTCCTCTGCCCCTCCCCCTGCTCACAGACACACACACACACACTCTCTGTCTCTAAAATAAATAAATAAATTTTAAACAAAAAAAAAAGAAAGAAAGAAAGGAAAAGGAAAAAGTAACCTATTATGGATCCAAAATGCTGAGGCTCTGCCACTTACTCTGGGACCTTGGGCAATCTCCTTAACCATACTATCCCTTAGTTTTCTCAATATAAATTGGTAAAATGGTAATACCTATCTAATTAATTATAGAGAGAATTAAATAAATTAATGTATGCAAAGGTTTTAGGCATTCCATTTCCAGCAAAGACTGACCAGTGCAACAAAACACTCCATCTCCACTGATTAGAAGTAAACACAAAAAGCAAGCTACCTGAGGATTTTAAAAAATAAACAAAAGCAGGAAAATTGTGAAAAGGAGCTAAAACATGGAGAAGCAAACCACATGAAGGTGAATTTTTCATTTTCCCCATTTTCCTTGTGCTTTGACCTGAAGGCAGTCCCCATTTCTTGGCATGGGCCCTAAAACTGGGACAATTTTTTTAATTGAAATCATATGTGTTCAGAACACAATGGTATTAGACTAAAATCCAATAAGAAAAAGATATCTGGTTGAAAAAGAAAAGCAAAGCTGGCGGCATCACAATTCCAGACTTCCAGCTCTATTACAAAGCTGTCATCATCAAGACAGTATGGTACTGGCACAAAAACAGGCACATAGATCAATGGAACAGAATAGAGAGCCCAGAAATGGACCCTCAACTCTATGGTCAACTAATCTTCAACAAAGCAGGAAAGAATGTCCAATGGCAAAAAGACAGTCTCTTCAACAAATGGTGTTGGGAAAATTGGACAGCCACATGCTGTCAGAAGAATGAAATTGGACCATTTCCTTACACCACACACAAAAATAGACTCCAAATGGTTGAAAGACCTCAATGTGAGACAGAAGTCCATCAAAATCCTAAAGGAGAACACAGGCAGCAACCTCTTTGACCTCAGCCGAAGCAACTTCTTCCTAGAAACATCGCCAAAGGCAAGGGAAGCAAGGGCAAAAATGAACTATTGGGACTTCATCAAGATAAAAAGCTTTGACTCAGCAAAAGAAACAGTCAACAAAACCAAAAGACAACCCACAGAATGGGAGAAGATATTTGCAATTGACATATCAGATAAAGGACTAGTATCCAAAATCTATAAAGAACTTATCAAACTCCACACCCAAAGAATAAAGAATCCAATCAAGAAATGGGCAGAAGACATGAACAGACATTTTTCCAAAGAAGACATCCAAATGGCCAACATACACATGAAAAAGTGCTCAACATTGCTCGGCATCAGGAAAATCCAAGTCAAAACCTCAATGAGATACCACCTCACACCAGTCAAAATGGCTAAAATTAACAAGTAAGGAAACGACAGATGTTGGCAAGGATGGGGAGAAAGGGGAATCCTCATCTACTGTTGGTGGGAATGCAAGCTGGTGCAACCACTCTGGAAAACAGTATGGAGGTTCCTCAAAAAGTTGAAAATAGAGCTACCATACGATCCAGCAATTGCACTACTGGGTATTTACCCCAAAGATACAAATGTAGGGATCTGAAGGGGTACGTGCACCCCGATGTTTATAGTAGCAATGTCCACAATAGTCAAATTGTGGAAAGAGCCAAGATGTCCATCGACAGATGCATGGATAAAGAAGATGTGGTATATATATATATATATATATATATATATATATATATATATATATATACACAATGGAATATTATGCAGCCATCAAAAGGAATGAGATCTTGCCATTTGCAACTGATGTGGATGGAACTGAAGGGTGTTATGCTGAACGAAATAAGTCAAACAGAGAAAGACATGTATCATATGACCTCACTGATATGAGGAATTCTTAATCGCAGGAAACAAACTGAAGGTTGCTGGAGTGGGGGTGGGGTGGGAGGGATGGGGTGGCTGGGTGATAGACATTGGGGAGGGTATGTGCTATGGTGAGCACTGTGAATTGTGCAAGACTGTTGAATCTCAGATCTGTACCTCTGAAACAAATAATGCAATATATGTTAAGAAAAAAAAGAAAGAAAAAAAAGAAGAAGATAGCAGGAGGGGAAGAATGAAGGGGGGGAAATCGGAGGGGGAGACAAACCATGAGAGATGATGGACTCTGAAAAATAAACTGAGGGTTCCAGAGGGGAGGGGGGTGGGAGGGTGGGTTAGCCTGGTGATGGGTATTAAAGAGGGTACATTCTGCATGGAGCACTGGGTATTATACACAAACAATGAATCATGGAGCACTACATCAAAAACTAATGATGTAATGTATGGTGATTAACATAACAATAAAAAATTAAAAAAAAAGAAAAAGATATCTGGAAAACTCAAATGTTTGAGAATTAGGCAACACACTTCTATATAACCACTGGGCCAAAGAGAAAGTCACAAAAGTAATTAGAAAATAATTGGAATTGTGAAAATACAAATCATCAACATTTGTGGGATGCAACTGAAGTGATATTGACAGAAATTTAGAATGCTAATATTAGAAAAGTCTTAAATCTATGATCTAAAATGTCATTTTAGGAAACTAGAAAGAGTACATTAAACTCAAAGCAAGGAGAAGGAAGAGAATAATAAAAACAAAAGCAGAAGTCAATGTGATTGAAAATTAAAACAATTAAGAAAATCAATGAAACCAAAAGCTGCTTCTTTGAAAAGATAAATAAAATTGATAAACTCTAGCCAGATGGACCAACATAAAAAGGAGCTATAAATTACAATATTGCAATGGAAGAGAGGACATCATTTAGACCACTGACCTTAATATAAAAATAAAGAACTCTTCTGAAGAATGTGAAGATTAAAAAAGGTAACAGATGAAATTGAACAATTTCTTGAATAAAAATTACTAAATTTCACCCAAGAAGAAATAGATAACCTGAATAGTCCTGTGCCTATTACAAAGTTGAATTCATATTAATTTATTTTTTAAAAGATTTTATTTATTCATTTGACAGAGAGAGACACAGGGAGAGAGGGAACACAAGCAGGGGGAGTGGGAGGGGGAGAAGCAGGCCTCCTGCTGGGCAGGGAGCCCAATGCAGGGGTCTATCCCAGGACCCTGGGATCATGACCTGAGCCAAACGCAGATGCTTAAAGACTGAGCCACCCAGGAGCCCCAATGAATTCATATTTAAATACTACAAATAAAACTCCAGGTTTTATGGCTTTCCTGGTGAATTATACTAAAGATTTGAAGAATACTAATAAATCTACACTCAAACTCTCCAATCTAATCTCAAACTCTGAGAAAATGAAAATGGGGCATACTTCCCAACTCATTTTATAAGGTCAGCATTATCTTGACACAAAAGTAAAGATGCTATAAGAAAAGAAAAATATGGACCAATATCTCATGAACTTACACGAAAAATCATCAACAAAATCTTAGCTATAACAAATATAATCAGTAGTATATAAAAAGGGTTTATTCCAGGACAAACCAGCATACAGAAGGTTTTTTCCAGGAATGCAAAACTATTTTAACATTCAAAACTCTATTAATGCAATTCACTATATCAAAAAAACTAAAAAAGAAAAGCATCTGATCATCCCAAAGATGCAGAAAAAAGTACTTGAGGAAATTCAACATGCATAAAATAAAACTCTCATCCATAAAATAAAAAACTCTCAGCAATTAGGAATAGAAGGAAAGTACTTTAACCCAATAATGGGCATCTACAAAAATCCTACAGCTATCAATACAACTGCATTATAAAAGACTCAACACTTCGCGTTCTCAACACAATCCTAAGATCAGGAATAAGGTAAGACTTCCACTTTTTTTTTTTAATACTTCCACTGTTTTCTTGCCACTTCAGTTTCATACTGCTGGTCTTAACTAATGCAGTAAGTCAAAGAAAAGAATTAAAAGACATACAGATTGAAAATGAATAACTAGGGCGCCTGGGTGGCTCAGTTGGTTAAGCGACTGTCTTTGGCTCAGGTCATGATCCTGGAGTCCTGGGATTGAGTCCTGCATCGGGCTCCCTGCTCAGCAGGGGGTCTGCTTCTCCCTCTGACCCTCCCCCCTCTCATGTGCTCTCTCTCATTCTCTTTCTCAAATAAATAAAATCTTAAAAAAAAAAAAAAGAAAATGAATAACTAATGCTGTCTCTATTTGCAGACAACATTAGTGTCTATGTAGAAAATAGCCAAAAATATCTACAAAAAAGCTAGAAAAATAAGTTTATCAAAGTTGCACAATATAAAGTCAATATACAAAAATCAACTGTCTATAAACTAGCAATGAAAATGGAAAAAAAATTTTTAAATACCATTATTGTAGTATCAAAAACATAAAAATTTTTGGAATAAATCAAACAAAATATGTACAGGATCTGTAATGTTATAATCTATAAAACACTGATAAAATATAAAATAAAATGAAGTATTTATATATTATTTATTTATTACATTTATCTATTTATTAAATGAATATATATAGAATGCTCATGAATGGAAAGATTTATTGTTATTAAGATATCAGTTCTCCCTAACTGATCTTTAGACCATTAGACCTTTAGAAAAAAAAAAATTAAAATCACAATGAGCTATTACTATATACCTATTAGAATGGCTATAATTAATATTTTTTAAATTGGCAAGCCAATCTTTGACAAGGATGTGAACCAATTGGAATTCTTGTACATTGATCATAGGAAGGTAAAATAGTATCCCTACTTAAGAAAAAAAATCTGTCAGTTTCTTATAAAGTTAAACATACACCTACCAAATCACCCAGCAGTCTTGTTCCTGTTTATTTCCCCCAAAAGAAATAGAATTTATGGTCACACAAAAACTTGTTTTTTAATGTTTTTTTAACTAAAAATTCAAAATCACTCAAAATTTCTTCAAATGATGAATTTATAATCACCTTAAAGTATGTCCATAAGATGGAGTATTACTCAGCAATAAAAAGCAATGCATCACTGATACTCACAAAACTTAGATGAATCTTAGGCACATTACAGTAAGTGAAAGAAACCAGATTCAAAGGGCTACATAGTGTATAATTCAGTTTACATGGCATTCTGGAAAATGTAAATTATAGAAACAGAATACAGATCAGTGATTTCTAATGGTTGGAGGTGGGCAGGAGAGGTTGACCATAAAGGGGTAGAAGACAGAAGATTTTGAGGTTAAGTGTTCTGTATCTTAATTGTGGTGGTGAGTACATGACTATTCATGTTTGTCAAAAAGTCTAGAACTGTACACCAGAAAGCATGAATTTTACTGTGTAGATTTTTAAATAGTAAATATAAAACAAACAAAAAGAGATTAGAAGATATAGCAAGTAGTCAATAAATGTTACTAGAATTATTAGTATTAATATTTACTATTACTCACATGGCTAGAAAAGTGGAAAATGGACTATGAGAGGTACAAATGGAATGCTATAATAATAATAAATGTGAATTCAATCAAGAGGAATGAAGAACCATGAAAGGAAGCAAAAAAGAATCTGTTCTGCAAAGGAGTAAGAAGAAGGAACTGGGAATAAAGTATTGATTTATAGGGACCAAGAGTCCAATTACCAAGAATTAATTGATAAACTCAAGTTTGATCTGAATGGGCATCAATAAATAAGGACTCCCTTGAGTTTGGGGTGAGGGATGGGGAAGCAGTAGAATGGGTTTTTGTGGAGGGGCAGTACTCAGCCTCATGTGTGTGTCCAAATTATAAATGAGGAAGGGCTACCCAAAATAAGATAAGGCTGGCGGGAACGGGACACAGAGAGGTGTCCTGGGAATCAGGGCACCTAGATCCCTGGGTGTTGAGCCAGACTCCAGACTCTGAGGACATGGCAGCCAGAACTAAGGACACATTCAGAAATCTAACCAAACTCAGACAGCTGATGTGACTGCAACCTGGTACTCATGGCCTAAATTCATCTCACCAGTTGCCCAGACACCAGTGTGGAAGCAAGCAGTAAACTCTGCCAGAAGTTCACTCCTTTGGTGAGTTTTTTGGTAAAAGGAAACAGGATGGAGTAGAGAATGGAAGAAAAGAGCCATTAACATATGCAGCTGAGCTTTCATTGGCTTTGTGTCAGAGTTACTTTCCACAGATGGGGAATAAGGGATAGTGCCTGAAAACAACCAACCAACCAATCAATCAATCAAACAAAATGGGGGCTAAGATAGTTATCTCAGGAGATACCTGGGACTGCTTCACAGTGATGATATTTAATTGGACTTGGAGAAATTTGTACATCAAAAATGTGGGGATAGATAAAAGGAGGGAAAAGAGTGGTTAAAGAAGAAAGCAAGATTGTAAGACAAAAAAGAAGAAAATATTGAAAATAAAGGTGATGAAGGCAAAGACAAAAAGCTACAAATGTAGAATATGCATAAGCAACAGGAAATTGGCTAATCTGATGGGAGCAGAGTGCATGGAGAAGCAGCAGGAAGTGGTTGCATTATCACTGAAATCATTCATAGGGAGGACAACCGCTTTTGCTTAGGATGTTAGATATGGTGTTTGTAAACCAGGAAATAGGACAATGTGGCTTATCCTCTTGGCACTGTTAATTCACCGTTTCACTCAATTAAGCAAATATTAATTGAGCAACTATCATGCCTAACAGCATGCAAAGTGCTGTAATTCAGAAATAATATGTCACTATGCTTTTAAAATGGGGTTTACAATCTGCAGAGCAGAATCCAATATACCTACAAGAAAAAAAAAAGTTTGAGTAAAGGGATTAATGAATCTGGTTTTGAGTCTTTGCCTCCAGGGTACAGAATCAACCAACACTTTCTGAATGTTTTGTATTTGCACTCTTCTGTGCTAGATATTATTTTATGTATTCTCAAATTTAGTTTTGTTCCCTGTTACTTCTTTCTCTTCTTTCCTTCCTTTCTAAAACCTAATAGATATAGATCTGCTACTATATATCAGTCAGTGTGTAAGTCAAAAGACAAGGAAGACAGAAACCATGTTGCATGGGATTTCAAATTCCATTTTAGAGATGGGTAAACTGAAATTGCATATGATTAGAAAATGTGTCCAAGATCAGATAGGGAATAAGTTAGGGAACAGGGATTCAACTCAGGCCTCAAAACATCAAAACCATTGTTTCTACCCTGAGCAAAATATAGTCCCTGGAAATTACAATTGATAAAGATTAAAAGACTAGTCATTTGGTCAAGAAAATTCTTCTTGAAAGAGAAAACAGCAAGTTCAGTTTCATGCCAGATAACATGTTCCCCAGAGGCCGACTCATTCAATCTGGCTAAGATATTATCAATTTCTATTTTTACCCGTACTTTCATATTTTCATGTAAATCTTTTTCTTTCTTTTCTTTTTCTTTTTCTCTTTTTCTTTTTTTCCCCTGCCATTTCAATTAAGATTTCTAATTAGATTTCAAATTTGAGGCATCTCCAGTAGAAAGCAAATTGCAAGAGTAGTAATTAAAGGACAGCTGTCTGTCTTTTGTCTTTCTGGGGATGAAACAAGGCTTTTTGTTTCTAAGTTATGAAATCCCAGGGAATTCTACATGTGTTTTTCTTATTGTCTTAAGAATAGTTAACTGAATTGAGAAATGCTGAATTGATATAAAAAAGTCAATGCCCTTTCCAACACAGATGCTTCTCAGCACCTGTCTTCTAGAATAAGTGTAAGTTAACACTAATATTCTGGCTCCTTGAAATTTTATTGCTATAAATACAAAATCTCCACATTTTATACAAAATCAAATCATTCTTAAATGCTAAAGTAGGCACTACCCAAGTCATTTTCCTCATTTTAAGACTTTTTTAAATTATGAGAATTTTACAAATCAAGGAGAATAAGATATTTTCAATGGAAAGGAATAAGGTTCAGAGCAGCTGAGATGCAAACCTTTTTTTATGGTTTTCCTTTGCATGATTTAAGAGAACAAATATTACTAATACTGATAATGAGAATTATTTAGTGAGCCCTTACTCCATATTATTTTCACATGAAAAGTATAATCAGGATTTGAAGCAATTAACCATATAATTCAGGTCAAGAAAAATCCTCTGCCTGAAAAAGCTAAACCACTGAAGCAAACAGATTTTTTTTCCTAGCTTGAATTATCTAGATTCTAGTAAATCAGTAAATTATCTAATATCATTTAATGTGCATAGCCACTGAATAGGTCAAATTATCTAAAAGAAGACCAGCCTCAGAAATATAAGGAACCTCTTAAAATACATATTTCCAAGAAAGAACCTTTGGAAACATTTTCTAATGCAATTCTGAAAAATAGCTTTGGGAAATACCAGGTTAAATAACGGTACACATACACATACATATAGACATAAACATATATGTTTGGTTGTTTACTATTTATTATAGGTTCTCAAAACCTCTAATATTAAAGCTCCTGCAAGTGTTACAGTATTCAGAAAATTTCAAAATTTCTTGACCCAAAACCATTTTTATGTGGTACATGTCATGGAACTAGTATTCAAAAGAGTGAACACATTGAGAATCTCTTTGTACAATCCTAAGACATTTCCACAGTGCTTTGGCAGATGCAGGAAGGTAGGGTCAGGTGGTAGATCTGAAAGCATCTCTACTCAGGGGGGTCAGGAGAGAAGACTAAGTGACAATTCACAGAAATGCCAAGCGCAGAAAGTAGCCCAGCAGACCTGGTCCAAAGGCCCCTTACCATGGCCAGTGAGGTCCCATGGGACTGGGCCAGTTCCCATATTCTTTTTCATCCAATTATCAACCCATCTTCATCTTATATCTTTCTCTACATTTGTGACTTTGCTATAGTCACTTTATTATCCTTTTATCAATTATTTTCTTTATTCACTGCTATTCCATCTTCCTGGGACTCTCTGCCTCATACTTTAACTCTTAGTTTAAATGTTGCTTTCCAGAGAAATACCCTCTGTTTAGCCAGTTCACAATAGATTCCTTCCTTGTCTCCCAACACTTTCTCCCGCAAACTGCTATTTCTCTTCATTGCACTTATCACAGTTTTTTTTTCATATGTTGATATCTGCTTATTTATTTCATGTCACCTCCATAAGACTGTAAGCACCTTAAGGGCAGCAATGGGCCATCCTGTTTTGTTCAATTCTATAAAATCACCAATTACCTCACAGATGAGTGTTTGCCATATAATAGGCCTTTAATGAATATGTGTTGATTTAATAAAAAATATTATTATTATTATTTAATTCCTTCACATTTCTATCTAGGCCTGGCCTACCTGAAACTCTCAAAATTAATTTAGTGTATACATAGAAATCAATTCCTCTTTAGGATATGATCAGCCATCTATAAAATACAGTCACACATCTTCTAAGACACCGAATTAGCATTTTTTAAATTTTTTTTTAATAATAAGGACTATAAGATTGAATTATTCATCAATCTAAATGAGTATTATGTGTTAATTACTGAGAATCATTCTTGTACCTGCTTTACTGTTGTAGTCCTCAAATAGCTCTGCTCTTTGATTATTGCTTTGCTGACTTCAGAGCTCTGTAAAGGACAAAGGACAAAATGTTAGAATGTGGTGTTTCACCGGGAACTTCTCTTACTAATTCAGACCTAGCTAAAATATTTCATAGGTTCATAATGCCCATCATTCTAAACTTGAGGGCTTACCATCACAAAATCCTGGGACATAGCTATTTCTTGTTTATATTCTTCTATGGGGATTAACTCGTTTATTCCTCATCACCGCTGGTTAGGCAAGGGTTAACCCTGCGCATTCCAGTGGAAGGCCTGCCTTTGGCCAGTTCCTGGAAAATAACCTCTGAGCTCTTGAAATAGTCTGCCTGATAAGAGAGTTTTCGTAGCCTGTGCCTTGGCCTATGCTCTCAGTTTGACCAGATCCATTTATGGTGAACACCTGTTTTTGCTTGGGGAAGGGGGAGGCTAAAAGCTGAGTAGCTGAGGTTAATCTTCGGGTGCTGCATGCTTAGTGACTGATCCCCCCACTAAAACTCGAGAGACCAAAACTCGGCTGAGCTTCTTCCCTGGTGGACCACACTTCACACAAATTGTCACACATTGTTTCTGGGAGAATGAAGCTCATCCCCATGGGATTCTGCTGGGAAGGAGCACCTGGAAGTTGGCAGAGGGACTTTGCCTCCCTTTTGCTAATCATAATCTGTTTCCTTTCACTGTAATAAATCATGACTAGGAGTGTAATGGCTTTTCTGAATCCTGGGAGTTCTAGCAAATCATCAAGCCTGAAGGTGGTCTTGGGGACTCCCCCTCTAGCCCCCCACATAACACCCTGTAAGGTAGGTACTATTATGACCCACCTTTCATGGACAGAGAAATTGGCAAAGAAAGGTGAGGCAACTCAATCAAAGTCCCATGACTAGTTTAAGTGTCAGTATTTAAATTTGAACCTAATGCTCTGGTTCCAGAGACTGGGCATTTTATATATTTTACCAATTATTTCATGTTCTTTATCTAAATATTTATAGTTATCTGTCATTCAGTAAAAGTATACCAAAAAAATGCCACTTGGTGCTTTTTCTTATTTTATTATCAGGAATAATTTTCAAATTATAAACTTATTATTAATTACCAAGATTTCATTTTATCTGCCAAAAAGAGAGCAATAACAATAATTTTTATTGTTAAAGTTGTCCTTTAACCATTATACTTTATTCAAAACAAACTTTCCCCCAGCCTTGTAAATAATGCAGATGTGACATAAGATTTTCTCACTCACATTCTCATATATCTCTCACTATTCTAAATGGTTTTTATCTTTTTTTAAATTTTTTAAAGATTATACTTATTTATTTGAGAGAGAGAGTGAATGAGAGAGAGAACACAAGCAGGGGCAGAGGGAGAGGGAGAAGCAGACTACCCTGCCTAGCAGAGAGCCTGATGCGGCGCTCGATCCCAGGGTCCTGGGATCATGACCTAAGCCAAAGACAGACACTTATCCAACTGAGCCCCCAGGCACCCCTCTAAATGATTTTTAATATGGGGGCTGAAAACTACAGAGTCAGCTTTAAATCACACCAGGTGTTGCTTAATTTGGGGAAAATAAAACACTTTATCACAATTTTTTTTAAGATATCTAATTTTTTTTAGCTTGCTAGAACCAGAGTTGCTTTTAAGATAAGTGCCAGAAAAAATAGTTTCAGAATAGGAGAAAGCATGAAGCTAGTCATTCAGTTGCTACGAAAGGAAATGAAAACCATCTGCTGATTTCTAAACACAAAAGATAAAAATAATTTACCAGTTACAGAGAAAAGTCCTAAGTTCGCTATAGTTAAGCCTTTATTCAGGTAGACTTTGCAAAAAGTACCTTGCTGCAATTAGTCATTGCCATTAGGTGTATGAGGTAGTGGCTTTATTCTAATACTTGAACAAAACTGTAATCCGTTCTCTTATCTTTCTTTTAACCCACCCAAGACTAAGCATTGTACTCTGTTGTACATACAGTGGATGACAGTGTCTTGCTCTTATCACTTGAATAGACTGCACACCTCTTGATACTTTGAGGTGTCATTACATCTGCCAAGGTAATGAGTCTGTCTACCTTGCAATGTGGATGTACAGAGGTCAACATACTCTCCTATGACCTGTAGTGTCCAAACAATCCCTTAAATAACTTTAAAAAATACAAGTAGAGCATACACAGCAAGGGCAACACCTCACACAGTGATGATGAAATATATCAAATGTAAACCAGATAATTGTGCAGGTCCAAAGAATAAAAGTTTCTGATGCAGAAGGACCAACTGTGTTATGTGAGCCTGAGTCTTTCAGACTGGTTTTGTCTCCATTATGGTGTTATCCCTTGTCAGTTCTCACCATGTAGCAAGAACCAGTATTTACCCAAACTCACCAAAGTGTATGGTCACTTTAAATGAACACCCCACAGAGTTAATGCCAATCAAAAGCCCTATTTAACACTTATCATCACCTTCACAATACATGATCGAGTAGATCATTATACCTTAATTAGGTCATAAAAGTTTGTTTTTAAGTTGAAAATGTAAAATTCTACTTTGAACAACTTCTGGATGTTAAGCTGAATTGAACATTACTGACTAGAATTAAAATATGGAATATTAAAAGAAAATTGGAATAGGGATGCCTGGGTGGCTCAGTCGGTTAAGCATCTGCCTTTGGCTCACGTCATGATCCCAGGGTCCTGGGATCGAGTCCCTCATCAGGCTCCCTGCACAGTGGTGAGACTGCTTCTCCCTCTGCCCCTCCCCCCTGCTTGTGCTCTCTCCCACTCTGTCAAATAAATAAAATCTTTACAAAAATTGGAATAGTCTTTGTTGGGCTCCACCTTATGCTATTGAGATTGGTGCCTTCTTTGGTTCCTCTATCCATTCCCTTTGTGGCCCTGAATGATACTTTCACCCTTCACATCCTGTCTCCTTCTACCCCAGTGTCCTGGTGTGACGGCCATATAGCTAAATTCAAAGCTAGCTATTTGCCTTTTCCATGTTGCCCCATGAAAGAAAGCTGGGCTTGAGGTGCCTTGTTGTTGTTCCCAGACAGTCTGGGTGAGTCCAGGTCAAGATCCCCAATCAGTGAGAGGATTGGGGATATTATGCCGAAGGCAGGAGCTGAGTAGAATGGAGTTTAGAAAAGATCAGGGAGAGAGCACGCTGTGTCTATCAGGAAATTGTATGATATGAAGGTCCTCATCAGTTCTGAAAAACACACATTCATACCCTGAAAGATCCAGCAGTTAAGAAACAAACAGAGAAACAAAACTGCAAAATGCCCTTGAGTAACTGCAAAGTAGTCAGAAAGTAAGTACAGGAAGTAAAGGAGAACTGATATAATATTAATAAAAGCTACCCATTTTGTAGGCTGTTGTAAATATTTAGTTAAGGCCACACAGCTAATAGGAGCAGAACCTGTCTTCAAACCCAAGCAGTCTGGTTCTAGGACTCATTCTCATAACCACTAGCCCAGGCTGCCTTTTTGGGAAGGCCTCGTATGCCATGTTAAGGATTAGACCTTGCTTTCCAGGAGATGTTGAAACTATAATCTTTTTTTCTTAAAGATTATTGACTCATTTTAGAGAGAGAATGAGTGAGCATGGGGTGGGGAGGGGCAGAGGGAGAGGGGGAGAATCCCAAACAGACTTCCCGTGACCCCGAGATCAACTGAGCCAAAATCGAGAGCCGGCTGCTTAAATGACTGAGCCAACTAGGCACCCCAAAACTATAAAGATTTTATGCAAGGAAATAAGATGATCAAGTTTGTCTTTTAGACAGAATAGTGAGTAGCTGTGAGAAATATAGCCTGGAGGAGTAAGACATTAGAGAAATTAATTTGGGGGCTATTACAAAGCTTTAGCAAGAGATGACCAAGACCTAATTTAAAGCAGTGGTGGTAAGGATAGGGAGGGGTAGATTTCATAGATATTCAAGAGGAAAAGTGGACCTGGTGATTTCTTTTTGTGGGGAGTAAAAAAGGAGATTACTACCAGGTTTCATTAAATCAATCTAGACATGTACAACATATAACCTACTGATTTTGTTGATCCAGAAATTCAACCCTTTAAATTGTCTTGCCTTTTTTTGTTTTTCTAGCTTTATGTGTGTTGGCTTGTGGTATCAATAGAAACTAATAGTCCAAATATCTAAATATATGTAGAATATAACCACTAATAAGTACCAATGCAGAGAATCAAACATTTGAGAAATTTTTCAATCCACTGTTCTGTCCAAAAGTGAGTCTTCCAGATTACAATATAACTATGCACTGCTCTGATATTAAATCTCAAAAACATCTAAAAAAAAAAGCTTGCCTCACATATGATATACATATAGCTATTAGAATCTAAAATAATTAACTGTCTCTAGAATAGATGTGAAATTTAATTCTACCTCCAAAAGCAGGTTTTCAAAATCTTACTTTAGTTCCCCAATTCCCATCCCTCATTGTAAAGGCAAAGTAGAATTTAGCTGACAATGAGATTATTCTCAACATGATCTTCACATTAACTAAAAAACTACAAAAAATTCCATTAAAATTAATAAAATGATTCAAGAAGAGTCTCAGGATGTGAGGTAAATTTGTAACAATAACTTTCCATATAATAGCAATAAACGGAAAGTAAAGTTTTCAAAATAAATGAATGCAACTGGGGCACCTGGGTGGCTCAGATGGTTAAGCGTCTGCCTTCGGCTCAGGTCATGGTCCCAGGGTCCTGGGGTCAAGCCCCGCATCGGCCTCCCTGCTCAGCGGGAAGCCTGCTTCTCCCTCTCCCACTCCCCCTGCTTGTGTTCCTGCTCTCGCTGTCTCTCTCTCTGTCAAATAAATAAAATCTTTAAAAAAATAAAAATAAAAATAAATAAATAAATAAATAAATAAATAAATGCAACTCCTGATAGCATCAGTAATCTTGAACCACTATAGCAGTAACAGTAAAATCAATAAGCTACTTTGAATAATTAGGTAAAGAAAATTATAAAAAGCTGTAAAGAGAAATAAGGAACTATAACAAATGCATGAATAGGAAAGTATTTACAAAATAAATATCACTTATTCCCAAATTAATTTATATTTTTAGCATAATTCCAATCAAAATTCTAATGGGAGTAATTTTGGAACCTGTTAAAACTTTCTAAAGTTCATTTGAAGAAAGAGCCATGGATCATAACAAAAATTCTGAACTTGAATATTAAAGGGAAGTTTTGCTCTACTGATAAAATACATTGTTGTGACACATTTAACACAAGCAGAACTGGCTTAGAAATTATGTACAAATTAGTGTGAAAATATAGGTAATTCCAGAAACATCCTATTTTATGTCGTCATTCAACAAATATTTAATGCCTGTCATATACCAAGCAATATGTCCCTTAAAGGGACAACACAATTCCTGCCCTCAGAAAGTTTGATGGAGAAAAATTAGTAACTGTTTTCATTATGGTAGAAATTGAGACAAATGGGCATAGGACTCTATGGATGCATATGTGATGGAAACCTAAATTCAGTGTATGATAAAAACATCAAAAATTAATGAGGAGGAAAGGATTTTTTTTTCATAGTACTGAGATAATTGCCTAACTTTCTGGAATAAAATCAAGTATGTGCCAATTAGACAGAGATATAAATTCCAGATGTATCATGAAATTAAATACAAATAAAATGCAACATAAAAAATAAATAAAAATGGAACTGAATATATGTCTTTTTGAAGAGGTCAGTTGTACTTCTGAAGCTTGTAAGTGCTAAAAGAAGTTAGAAAGAAAATGCCTGGTAGATTGAACTATGTAAAAAACTTCCCTACATTAAAAAACAAAACAAAACAAAAAACAAAAAGCAAAGCAGATCCAAAATTATTTGCAACAGTTCCAATGCACCAAAATTTATTTTATATATATACTGAATACCAAAACATCAAAGGATACTTCACAATGAAGAAACAAGTCATTAATGAACATATGGAAAAACGTTCAACCTCATTAATGCTCGAGGAAATAACCATTAAAACAATGGTTGACAATATTTCATCTAACAAATCGGCAAAAGAGAAAAAACTTTCATGCTTAGCGCCATTTTGAAATTTCTTTGAATGCACTTTTCAACTCCTAAGAGCTCCAGAGGTATTCCCAGCCTGTCCCAAAAATCTAGGAAGCATTCTCAACATATATAATTAACACAAGATGCTCATTTAGGGCACACCCTATTTTAACACCAGTAAACTGTAATACCCTTTTAATAAGTGACTATCAAATATTCATCATGGTATTACAGGTACCATGCCAAGTACTTAGAAGACATACAATAAATGTAATAAATGTTGAACAGAAGAATTAATGAGCCTGTTTCTTCATCATTAAAGTAAATAAAAGTGTGGTGCCAGCTTCTCAAAAAATGCTCTCAGACTATTTGATCTAGTAGTTCTAAATATGTGTTTCTATTCCAAGGAAGTAATCCTAAAAAAGAAAAAAAATGTATATACAAAGAATTACTACAATATGACTCAAAAGGAAAAATGTACAAACAGCCTAAATATTCAGAAAGAGAAGTCTTCAAAAATGTTGTGTAGTATTAATTTGTTGGGATATTATATAACCTTTAAAAAGAAGTTTAAAATTCAGGCTTACGGAGGCTTATACCAAAATGTTAAATGTAAAAAGCAGGATTTACAGTTGTATGTTTTGTACATAACAGGTGTATTGTAGCAGGTAACACTAAGCATAAAATTCCATTTTCCCTAATCCTTAACTATCTCTATCAACAAGTTACTCAGCCTCTTTAAGCTTCAGTTCCTCATTTATAAAATGGAAAAGTAACAATAGTGCCTATCTCAAAGTGCTGTTATTTTTAATTAAAAATCAAATTAGATAATTCAAATGGTGTCAACAGTATCAATCATACAATAAGTATTTAGTAATTGAAGCTATAGCTTTCATTTGAACTATTAAGTAAAAACAAAACATATGCCTACCAGAAAGTCTAGATGCTAACATATCAATGTATTGGCAGGAGTTTTTGCACGGTGAATTTGGCTGTTCAGAACCTTTGGAACACATCTCCTATATTTGGGAAATGCCCCGCCTTAAAAGTTTATACATGACCAGGATGGATGCCAGTATTCCTTACATGTCTAAATTATCCCTAAAGTGGTATAAGCTAGGGTGGAAGCGTGTGACCTAGGCTTTGCTGATAAGATACTGTTGTACAAAGCTTGAATTCAGAAGCACATGATCCACAGAACCTGGAGATCCATTCTGAGAGCTGACCTTTCTGCTCTCCGAGGCAGTGGGGCCAGAGGATCTACCCCCAGGCTCCCATCAGCTATGTGAGTGAGGGAGGCTATGCCAGAGGCAGTAACTGGAGGTTTGTTCTGGAGTGGTGCTCATTTGTTTGGCTGGCCTCAGAGCTCCTGAGCAGGCACCCTCAAGCCTGAGCCTCTGTTCATTAAGACTTTATTTTTAAAGATTTCCTTTATTTATTTGAGGGTGGGAAGGGCAGAGGGAGAGAATCTTAAGCAGACTTCGCACTGAGCACAGAAGCCCCATGCGGGGCTCTATCTCATGACCCTGAGATCATGACATGAGCCGAAACCAAGAGTCAGAGGTTTAACCAGCTAAGCCACCCAGGAGCCCCAAGGCTTTAATGGCCCCTACACACTTTTGCCTTCATCAGTCCTTCTTTTTTTGTGCGTGCATGTTCAGGAGCACGTGCGCGCACAGACACACACACACAGGGAAGTGTGTGTATATATAATTACAGCTAATGACTTATATATAGCTTATATATATTATATAATTATAACTTACGAGTACTTTGCTATAAAGATAAATATAATTTTATGTAGTAAATTTTTTTCAAAGTAGAATTTCTTTTTTTCTTCAGTTTTTAAAAGAAATTAAAACATTTGGCCCCCTAAAAGCCCTGAAGGTCATTGGCACTGTGCCCATTATGTCTGATAGAAAAGTCAGCCCTCCTTCATGTTTTCAGATGAATTCTTTCTCTCTATAAACTAACTGGAGTCTATTCTGTATTTGCAGCAATGAAACCTGATTATATAGATGGTGAAACTGCAGTACAATTTTTACCTTTTTCCAACCTTTTTTTTGAATTTTCAAATTCTTAGAAAAAGCATGTATTACTAGAGAGAAGATGATATGTTAAGAAAAAGAAGAAAATCTGACCAATAATGTATCATTAGTAGTTTATAGCATTAAATGGCAAACTTTACATGTATATCTCAGAATCTCACGCTAGAAGGGTCTGCAAAGATTATTGTGGGAAAAAATGTCACTGAGTCTGATCCCTCACGTACCATTTATTTATTTATTTATTTATTTATTTATTTATTTATTTATTTTATTTTTTTTTAAAGATTTTATTTATTTATTTGAGAGAGAGAGAATGAGAGACAGAGAGCATGAGAGGGAGGAGGGTCAGAGGGAGAAGCAGACTCCCTGCCGAGCAGGGAGCCCGATGCGGGACTCGATCCCGGGACTCCAGGATCATGACCTGAGCCGAAGGCAGTCGCTTAACCAACTGAGCCACCCAGGCGCCCCCCTCACGTACCATTTAAATCACCTCTACCCTATGGTAGATTTAAATCACCTGACCAAGATGTCACAGTCAATGATTTCTTCCACTATCTCAGGAAGAAAATCAGATATTCTATCTCTTGATAGCTTTGACAGCTAGAAAGTTCTTCTTTAATACTGAGTCAAAATATATATCCCTTAAGCTTCCTTTTCTTCCCCTTGAATGCATGTCCAACATCTTAGTATTCTTTATGTTCCCATTTTAAATACCCAGTATCAGTACCTTGGATTCATTGCATAGCAATCCAGCTCAAAAGACCTTTATATCTACTCCATACACTTACTGATTTGATTCTACATCAGTCTACCATTCTCCTAGGTAACCTGTTGCACCAGAGCAGAGATGTGAATTGCTAAATCAGAGACACCATCTATTCTTTCTCTTCAGATTGTAAACTCATGTTTTCTTTGACTCTCATCAGAGGAAAATAAAGTTACACTGGGTCATAGTTTTAAAAGAAATTTGGAACCCAATACAAAATGCAGACATTAGTGTTTGGAAAGGAAAACTTCTCTCTTCTTTGTTTTTCTTGAAGCAGATAACCAAAATGGAATAGTGAAAACTGTACGAACTTGGGAATCTGGAAATACAGATTCTGAGTCCTAGTTCTGCTACTAAATCCTTTGTAACCTATAAAATCCAGATCTCTCTGTCCCTTTAGGGATAATTTAGACTCCTAACATTTGATTACTTGACTTCTAATAATGAATTAGATTCCTAAGTCCTAGCTATACAAAGAAGTAAAATTAAAATAAAACTGTTGAACAATGTGGGGTTATTTGTATTAAGATTTCCTTCAACTGATGAATAGGAGAAGCATTCAGTGGTATCGAAATAAAAAAAAATACACTATTGTTAGTTATCCTCCTGATTGCCACCAGGTATACATTTTTTTTCTGTTCTTGGAACCTGACAGATCTATATGCCCCATGCTCACAGAAAAGAGTTGTGACCACCTAAAAAATACAGAAATATTACATAGATATAAGTGAAGATAAAACCTGTGCCTATATTAACTGAAAATCCTATCCTTTAATTCACTCATTTAAAAAATACTGGATTGGGCGCCTGGGTGGCTCAGTTGGTTAAGCGACTGCCTTCGGCTCAGGTCATGATCCTGGAGTCCCGGGATCGAGTCCTGCGTCGGGCTCCCTGCTTGGCAGGGAGTCTGCTTCTCCCTCTGACCCTCCCCCCTCTCATGTGCTCTCTCTCTCTGTCAAATAAATAAATAAAATCTTAAAAAAAAAATACTGGATTCTTGTACAAGTTATGGTAATGCTAGTTTTTGTAATAGCTAACCATAAAATCTCAATCTTGTTTGTATTATCTCTGGATCCAATTTTTGGCTGAGGAGGATATGGAAGGAGGCCTGTTTTATGAAGTCCTTTGGGAACCCAGGCTGAGAAAGACTCCATCATCTTGTGGCAAGTGGCTTAGTCATCCAGAATATGGAAATCCAGCAGGGAAATGAGGGAAAAGAGAGAACGAAGCTCACATGAGAGCCTTTTATGGGACAGGTCTGGAAGTGTCACATGATTCCCTTGGGTGCCAGTGGGGTTGGACAGTCATAATTCTATACCTTGGGAAGGAGCCAGGATCTCTGATGGACCAGCTGACCATCTCCATCACAGTCCACTATCAAGATATTATGAGGCTCAATTAATCCAAGGAATGTTGCACACATTTGTCTATACCAAAGCTAGATAACTAAATAATGAAGGAAGTAAAATGAATGATTTAGTAATCAGGGCTTTGGTAAAATTGGCAGAAATAATTGAAGACAAGAGGATAATCAGAAGAATGTGGTAATTATAACCTGCAAGCACTTTAGGGAGGACAGACAACAGAAGTCCAGGGAAATGTAATTCTGTGTTGAGAAGTATCAGAAACATCTTCAGGGCAAAAGTCATATTAGAAAAGGGAATTTCTTGGGGTTTTATTTTCACAGTCATATAATAAAAATATAAAAATACTCCTTAGGCTTAAGTTCAGAACATTCTCTACGTGGGTTTTGTCTCAGCCATTTTCAAAATGGCTTTTGTTTTGTGGCTTCCACAAATTTCCTCTATCTGGAGGCACTTTTCATCAGGTGGCTACCCATTAGAACTTCACCAACCCAAAGTTATGGTGGTGAAGCCTTCTCATCTTTATGGCCCCCAGAATATTCCCCCCTTGGAACTCTCATTTTATTTATGTTATGGTGGCTTGTTATGTGGTTATTTATTTGTATGTTGTTATATTAATCTGCTTTTTCTGACTGTACACTATATCTCCTTTTATATACTAAGAGGTTAAAATGGTATTGAGTGAATAATTAAAAAGGTGAACTGATTTATACATTAAACAAGTTGTTTTTAAACATGTTGTATACCAGAATTACTTGAGGACTCAAGAGTCTCAGTCAGTATAATAGGGGTATTTTGCATTTCTAAAAAGCTCACAGATGATTTGATTTCACCAGCTTTGGGAAAAACAGGATTAATTCTACTGAATCTGAGGTAAAATTGTTAAACCACATTTCAGACAAAAACACAAAGAGATCAGTGATTTTAATTACCCCCGAATAAATTGATAAGTATATGATTTAGCACTGGAAAGTTTAGAGAGGACTGGGATCTATTTCCTGGAAAAAGTAGTTAAAACTTCTCAAGACGGAAACATCCATCTATTGCATTTTGTGTATTTTAGTGCATAGGAAGTAGTAAAAGAGATTACTGTGAATGAGCTCCAAAGTAATAATCATCACAATAACATTACCTTTAGTACCCTCATGAGAGTGAGGAAACAAAAGAAATAGTTAAATATTAGAGAAAAAGACATATGGCAGCAATATGTGGGTATTAGTTGGGAAATCATTTTAAATTAAAATAGAGAAAGTCAATAACATACAAGAATCCTAGTGATTGTTTATGAAGCCCCTTACTACAAGCCCAGGGAAAAAATGCATGTTGTGGATTAAAATGATAGGCATGTATAATACAGGAAAACAATAATATTGTAAGAAAAAAGGTACATATTTTTGTTGTTTAAAGTTCAACTAGCTCTATCAATTTTGAGATAATACAGCTTTAAAATTTTGCTCTTTTGAGGAGCTTCATGTACAAGCAGTAAATACTACCAGTCAAATGCCATAAACTGTCACCTGTTAAAAATTATCTTTCAAAACATGGAAAGACAGGCAGAGTAAGATGACAGAAAAACCCTCAAAATACCCAAAAGATTGAGTATCATCTGGTAACAAAATGTTTTGCCCCAAAACAACTTGCAAGATTATTTTCAATGAATGTCAAAACAAATAAAAACACATTAAAAAAAATTTATTGGAGGAAAAGAGCCAGCTACAGACAGTAAATTCATGGTTATGGTCCACCGAAGAGAACCCTTAGGACTTAGGGTCAAAACAAAACAGAACAAAACAAAACAAAACAAAAGGATAGACTAAAGCTGATAGGCTGCTTCCTTTGAAAGGAAAGATTTTAGGAGATACCACATATTGTCCTCTAAAATGGTAGACTCGAAGTGCAGAATAAAATAATTATACAAAAACTAATGATAGAAGTTAGCATTTTTAAGCATTTAGTATATTCAAGGGCTGTGCCTAAAAACAGTCGCAGTGTTATGCTTGCTTTAGTTGTTTCCACATTAGATAGGGCTTATGAAGGCCCGATACATTAAGGCCAAACAAAGAGGGTCAAGAACTGAGAACAGACCAGAGTGACTTCCTAAGGGAAATGGGACTTAGGAAGCTATTGAGATACATGCTCTTCCAGATTTCTTAATGTGTGCAATAGGGAAACCATGACTGGAAAATCCTGATTGTTCTAGGAAGAGATTCAGTAGCTGGCGTTATGCTTGAGCAACAGAGACTCAGAGATCAGTGTCAAAAGTTCAGAACACGAGGGGCACCTGGGTGGCTCAGTTGGTTAAGCGACTGCCTTCAGCTCCGGTCATGATCCCAGGGTCCTGGGATCGAGCCCCGCATCGGGCTCCCTGCTTGGTGGGAAGCCTGCTTCTCTCTTTCCTACTCCCCCTGCTTGTGTTCCCTCTCTCGCTGTGCCTCTACCTCTCTCTGTCAAATAAATAAATAAAATCTTTAAAAAAAAAAAAAAGTTCAGAACACGACTGGGTTAGTTTCAGTGTGGCTCTATGATTGTAGACTGGAAGGCTGGTATTACAGTTTCCGGAAACAGTGCTGCACCAGAGCAGCTGACCCAGCCTGTGAGATTTCCCCCCCAAAATCTGCATTTAGTGACACTCTCTTAGTAGCCTGAAATCAGCCATGGTGGGAGTATTTATACCTGGAAAATGGGCAAACACTAAAAATTTGGACCTTTGTTTTCTAGAGAGCCAGTTTCTCGGCATACTACTCCCCCCATAGGCACATGTTCAAGACATCTATGTACTATGACCCCAAAAGAACAAATTAGAGGAGACAGACTAAAGAAACTCCAAGAAGGATAATGATAGAATTCTGAACCTAGATTAGATGTTGTCTATATGACAAAGTACCTCTGAGATGGTTATCCCATTTAGGAAGGTGAAGGTAATTAAAATTTGCAAGAATATGAGATGTTTTTGGTAAATCCAGACATGGATGTCTTCAAATCTCACTACTGGAGTCTCTCTAACAAAAAAATCAGAGGAGTATGTTAGAAAAACAAATGCCTGGACCAAAATCAAAAGGAAAGAAGACACTCAGATGTCAGCAACGGTACCTGTGCTCCACAAAGGAGACAACAAAAGGGGCCAACTTAAAGAGCAGATTAACTGTCTAATCTTCAGCTGAACCTTCCTCCCAATTGTGAGAGAACAGCAGAGAGAAGGAACACTAGAGACAGATCACTCTTAGAAAAACAGAGAGAAGTAGTTCTGGTTCAGGATGACAATGTAGGAAAACACTGAACTTTCCTCCTCCACAGAACACACCAAACTACACCTATTAATAGAATAATTCCTCCTGAAAAAGAACTGAGGGCTGACTGAACAGCTACTAAACAACCAAAGATAGAGAGAATGACAAGAGAACAGCAAGAGACAGAGATACAGGAACAAAGGGAACCCCTACCCCTGACACTGCGAATGGCAGTGGAGAGGGATAGACTGAGGGACCAGAAACAGATCCCTCTGTCCTTGGGCATAGAAACAAAAGCCATGGTTTAAAAGCAACTAGCAGGGCGCCTGGGTGGCTCAGATGGTTGGGCATCTGCCTTCGGCTCAGGTCATGATCCCAGGGTCCTGGGATCGAGCCCCACATTGGGCTCCCTGCTCCGCGGGAAGCCTGCTTCTCCCTCTGCCTCTCATGAATAAATAAATAAATAAAATCTTTAAAAATAAATAAATAAAAGCAACTAGCATATAAAAGAGACAATACTAGAACTTTGCCAAATGGCAGAGGAGCTGCAGGAAGGCCCACCAGTTCAGAGGGATTGGAGAATGACATGATTTACATTCCCACCCCACCTTAAAAGCTTCGACCTGAGCAGGGTCTGGACACCACATTGGGCAAGTCCAGTTGTTTCAGTAAGCTTGCAACTTCAGCAAGCCCAGGGTCCACAAACCCACACCATCTCTACTTGTGCTGGGGCACAGAAAATGAAGCAAGGATTTGAAAGGCTGCAGAGCTATGGGAATGCTCTCCCCCATTCAACCTAAAAAGCTCAGACTAGAGCAGGGCTTGGAAACCCTAAGGGGCAGGTTTGGATGCCATAGTTAGTGGGTCCCAATGCCATAACTGCTGGTCAGATCATTATAGAAAGCTTGTGAGCTCAGCAAGTGTAGAGTTCACAAGCCCACACTGGTCCTAGCCACATTGGGACATAGAAAAAAAGCTGCAGTTTAAAAGGGCTGAGGGACTTAAGGAACACTCTCCCCCCCCACCCCTTAAAAGCCCAGGCTGGAGTAGGGTCTGGATGCCATAAGAGATGGGTCCAATGCCATAACTGGGGAGGTGGGTCATCATAGGGAGATAATGACCTCAACAAGTCCAGGATCCTCAAGCCCACACTAGCCCTGGTTGTGCAGGGGCACAGAAAAAAAAAAAAAAAAAGCTGTGGTTTAAAAGGGCCAAGGAGAGGCACCTGGGTGGCTAAGTAAGTTAAGCATCTGACTTCAGCTCAGGTCATAATCTCAGAGTCCTGGAATTGAGCCCCACATTGGGCTCTGTGCTCAGCGGGAAGTGTGCTTGTCCTTCTCCCTTTGCGCCTCCCCCTGCTTGTGCTCTCTCTCTCTCTCTCAAATAAATAAATAAAATCTCAAAAAACATTTTTTGAAATAAAAAATAAATAAATAAAAGGGCCAAGGAACTGTGGGAATGCTCTCTCCCCACTACCTTAAAAGCCCAGACCAGAACAAGGTCCAGCTCACAGTGAGCTTGTGACCTCAGTGAGCCCAGGTCCACAAGCTCAATCAGTTGCGCTGTGGTGCTAGGGCACAGAAAACAAGCTGCAGTGTTGTGTGTGTTTTTTGTTTTGTTTTATTTTGCTTTACTTTTTAAAATTTGTCTTGTTTTCTTTTTCTTTTTTTCTTTTTGGTTTTGTCCTTTTCTTTCTTCTCCTTTTTTTTCTTTTCCTCTTTTACTTTATTATTTTTAATTTTTTAATTCTTTCTATAAAAAGCCATGGTTTAAGAGAGTAATGAACATATATAGCTATCACTCCAACCAGCCAGCAAAAGTCACCAAGCACACACAGTCTGCATAGGGGGCCACCCACATGCCAGAACACCCCCTTCAACTTTAGGAAAAGTAGCTATTTCACTTAATCTGTAGAAACAAACACAGAAAGTCAAAGAGAATAGGGAGACAGAGGAATATGCTCCAAAAGAAAGAACAAGAAAAAAAATCTCAGAAAAAGAATTAAATGAAACAGAGATAAACAATATGTCTGTTGAAGAATTTAAAGTAGGGGCACCTGGGTGGCTCAGTCCATTAAGTGTCTGCCTTCAGCTCAGGTCATGATCTCAGGGTCTTGGGATTGAGCCTTGTGTTGGGCTCCCTGCTCAGCTGGGAGCTTGCTTTTCCCTCTCCTCCCTGCTCGTGCTTTCTCTCACTATCTCTCTCTCTCAAATAAATAAATAAAATCTTAAAAAAAAAAAAGAATTTAAAGTAATGAGAGTAAAGATACTGGGAGAAAAAGAGAAAAGAATGGAAGAACTCAGTGAGACATTCTATAAAGAGCTAGAAAATATTAAAAAGAATCAATCAGAGTTGAAGAATACAGTAACTGAAATAAAAATCACACCAGAGGGAATCAACACTAGATTAGAGGATGCAGAAGAATGTATCAGTGATCTGAAAGACAGGGTAATGGACGCATGCAACCTGAACAGGAAACAGAGAAAATAATTTAAAAAAATAAGGATAGATTAAGAAATCTTTTGGGCAACATCAAGCAAAAAAAAAAAAAAAAAAAAATCACATTGTAGGGATCAAGAAGAAGAGATAGAGAAAAGTGTAGAAAAGTTATTTGAAGGAATAATAACTGAAAGATTCCCTACCCTAAAGAAAAAAACAGACATCCAAGTCCAAGAAGCCCAGAGAGTTCCAAATAAGATAAGCCCAAGGAGTTCTATACCACAGCACATAATAATTAAAATGTCAAAGATTAAAGAAAAAGAAAGAATCTTAAAAGCAGCAAGAGAGGAACAAAATATTACCTACAGGGGAAAAGCCTGTAAGACTAGTAGCTTATTTTTCAGCAGGAATTTTGCAACCCAGTCTGGGTGTGGCATGATATACACAAAGTGCTAAAAGAAAAATACTTACAACCAAAAATACCTGGCAGGATTGTCATTCAGATTTGAAGGAGAGATAAAGAGTTTCCCAGATAAACAAAAGATGAAGGAATTTATTACCACTAAACCAACCTTACAAGAAATGTTAAAGGGACTTCTTTAGATGGAAAACAAATGGCTATAATTAGACATAAGAAAAATATGAAGAAAAGGTGTAAAATATAAGAGCATATACATAAAATGTGGAGAAAGGAGTAAAAGAGAAGAGGAAAAAGAATAAGAGAAAAAGATTTTTTCTTTTTCTGTTTTCTTTTCTTTCTTTCTTCCTCTTTCTCTTTCTTTCTTTCTTTCTTCTTTCTTTCTTTTAGAATGTATTTGAACTTAATGTATGTTATGAACCTCATGGTAACCACAAACACAGAACACAAAAAATAATAGATACACAAAAAAATAAAGAGAAAGAAAGCCAAACAAAACACTACTCATCAATCACAAAGAAAAAGAGCAAGAGAAGAAGAAAGGAACAAAGAACTACAAAAACAACCCAAAAGCAAATTTTAAAAATGGCAATAACTACCTATCTATCACTAACTACTTTAGATGTAAGTGCCCTAAATTCTCCAATCAAAATACACAGAGTGGAAGAATGGATCCAAAAAAACAAGATGCATCTATGTGCTGCCTTGAAGAGACTTAACTCAGACCTAAAGATGCATACAGACTGAAAGTGAAAGGATGGAAAAATATTTACCATACAAATGGAAGTGAAAAAGTCAGGGGCAGCAATACTTAGATAAAATAGACTTTAAAATAAAGAATGTAACAAGAGACCAGAAAAGGGCATTACATATAATAAAGAATCAATCCAACAAAAGGCTATAACAATTATAAATATCTATGTATCCAACACTGGAGCACCTAAATACATAAAGCAAATATTAATAGACATAAAGAGAGAAATTGATGGTAATACAATAATAGTGTGGGACTTTAACATTCCACTTACATCAATAAATAGATCACCCACACAGAAAATTAATAAGGAAACATTGTCTTTGAGTAGCACATTGAACCAGATGGACATAACAGATACATACACAACATTCCATTCTCTCCAAAGACAAAAGAATACACATTCTTTTCAAGTGCACATGAAACAGTCTCCAGAGTAGATCACGTATTAGGCTATACAACAAGTTTCAATAAATTTAAGGAGACTGAAATCATACCATGCATCTTTTCCAACCACAACAGTATGAAACTAGAAATAAATAACAAGAAAAAAAACCTGGAAAAACACAAACATGTATCCACACGATACAACATGATAAAAAACAACAAATAGGTCAATAAAGCAATAAAGAAGAAACTAGAAAAATATATGGAGACAAATGAGAATGAAAACACAATGGTCCAAAATCTCTGGAACACAGCAAAAACAGTTCTGACAGGGAAGTATATAGCAAATACAGGCCTACCTCAAGAACAAGAAACAACTCAAATAAATAATCTAACCTTACACCTAAAGGAACTAGAAAAAGAAGAACAAACAAAACAAACCCAAGGTCAGTAGAGAAAGGAAATAATAAAGATCACAGTAGAAATAAATGATGTAGAACCTAAAAAGAAAAAAAATCAATGAAACTGAAAGCTTGTTCTTTGAAATGATAAACAAAATTGACAGACTCTTAGCCAGACTCATCAAGAAAAAAAGAGAAAGGACCGAAACAAATAAAATCAGAAATGAGAGAGGAGAATAACAACTGACACCACAGAAATATAAAGGATTATAAGAGGATACTATGAAAAATTATATGCCAACAAACTGGAGAGCCTAGAAGAAATGGATAAATTCCTGGAAACATACAATCTTCCAAAACTGAACCAGGAAGAAATTGAAATTGAACAGACCGATCGTAAGTAATGAAATTGAGTCAATGATCAAGAAAACTACCAAAAAATAAAAGTTCAGGACCAGATTCACAGGTGAATTCTACCAGACATTTAAAGAAGAGTTAATACCTATTCTCTTCACACTATTCCAAAAGATGGAGAGGAAGGAAGGTTTCCAAATACATTCTATGAGACCAGCATTACCCTGATACCAAAACAGGCAAAGACATACACACACACACACACACACCAAAAAACAAAAAACCCACTGCCGGCCAATACTTCTGATGAATATAGGTGCAAAAATCCTCAACAAAATACTGGCAAACTGAATCCAACAATACATTAAAAAGATCATTGACCAGATCAAGATTAAACATCTGTTTATTTATTTATTTATTTATTTATTTATTTATTTATTTATTTATTTATGATGTAGTGTGCCATGATTCATTGTTTGCGTATAACACCCAGGGCTCCATTCAGTACATGCCCTCTTTAATACCCATCACCGGGCTAACCCATTCCCCCACCCCCCTCCCCTCTAGAACCCTCAGTTTGTTTCTCAGAGTCCATAGTCTCTCATGGTTCCTCTCCCCTTCTGATTTCCCCCCCTTCATTTTTCCCTTCCTGCTATCTTCTTTTTTTTTTTTTAACATATAATGTATTATTTGTTTCAGAGGTACAGGACTGTGATTCATCAGTCTTACACAATTCACAGTGCTCACCATAGCACATACCCTCCCCAATGTCTGTCACCCAGCCACCCCATCCCTCCCACCCCAACCCCCAATCCAGCAACCCTCAGTTTGTTTCCTGAGATTAAGAATTCCTCATATCAGTGAGATCATATTATACATGTCTTTCTCTGATTGAATTATTTCACTCAGCATAATACCCTCCAGTTCCATCCATGTTGTTGCAAATGACAAGATTTCATTCCTTTTGATGGCTGCATAGTATTCCATTGTATATATATACCACATCTTCTTTATTCATTCATCTGTTGATGGACATCTTGGCTCTTTCCACAGTTTGGCTATTGTGGACATTGCTGCTATAAACATTGGGGTGCACGTACCCCTTTGGATCCCTACATTTGCATCTTTGGGGTAAATACCCATAGTGCAATTGCTGGCTCACATGGTAGCTTTATTTTCAACCTTTTGAGGAACCTCCATACTGTTTTCCAGGGTGGCTGCACCAGCTTGCATTCCCACCAACAGTGTAGGAGGGTTCCCCTTTCTCCGCTTTATGATAAAAACTCTCAACAAAATGGGGTTAGAAGGAACATACCTCAACATAATAAAGCCATATATGAAAAACCCACAGCTAACATCATCCTCAATGGTGAAAAACTGAGGGCTTTCCCTCTAAGTCAAGAACACACAAGGATGTCCACTCTCACCACTTTTATTCAACATAGTACTGGAAGTCCTAGCCACCGCGGACAATGAAAAGGAGTAAGAGGCATCCATATTGGTAAAGAAGAAGTTAAACTGTCACTACTTGCAGACAACATGATACCATACATAGAAAATCCTATAGACTACACCAAAAAAAAAAAAAAAAGACTAGAATAAACAAATTCAGTAAAGCGGCAGGATACAAAATTAATACCGAGAAATTGGGAGCATTTTTATACACTAACAATGAAGTAGCAGGAAGAGAAATTAAGAAAACAATCCCATTTGCAATTGTCCCAAAAAGAGTAAATACCTAAGAATAAACTTAACTAAAGAGGTGAGAGACTTGTATTCTGAAAACTAGAAAACATTGATAAAAGAAGATGAATATGACACAAACAAATGTGAAGATATTCCATTCTCATCAATTAGAAGAATTAATATCGTCAAAATCTTCATATAACCAAAGCAACCTATAGATTCAATGTAACTCCCATCAAAATACCAACAGCATTTTTCACAAAAATAGAGCAAATAATACTAAAATTTGTATGGAACCACAGCCAAAGCAATCCTGAGAAAGAACAAACCTGGAGGTATTGCAATTCTGGATTTCAAGATATACTACAAACCTGTAGCAATCAAAACAGTATGGTACTGGGAGAAAAAGAGGCACATAGATGAACAGAACAAAATAGAGAACCCAGAAATAAAACCACAATTATATGGTCAATTAATCTCTGACAAAGGAGGCAAGAATACACAATGGGGAAAAGATAATCTTTTCAATAAATGGTGCTGGGAAAACTGGACAGCTACATGTAAAAGAATGAAACTGGACTACTTTCTAACACCATACACAAAAATAAACTCAAAATGAATAAAGACTTAAATGTGAGACCTGAAACCATAAAAATGCTACAAGGGAACACAGGTAGCAATTTCTCTGACATGGGCTGTAGCAACATTTTTCTAGATATGTTTCCTAAGGCAAAGGAAACAAAAGTAAAAATAAACTATTGGGACTACATGAAAATAAAAAGCTTTTGCACAGCAAAGGAAACAATCAGTAAAACTAAAAGGCAACCTACTGAATGGGAGAAGATATTTGCAAATGATATATCAGATAAAATGTTAATATCCAAAATATATAAAGAACTTGTATATACAACTCAACACCAAAAAGACAAACAATCACATTAAAAAATGGACATAGGACCTGAATAGACATTTTTCTAAAGACATACAGATGGTCAACAGACACATGAAAAATGCTCAACATCACCAAACATCAGGGAAATACAAATCAAAACCACAATGAGATATCACCACATACCTGTTAGAATGGCTAAAATCAAGAAGATAAGAAACAAGTGTTGACAAGGATGTGGAAAATAAAGGAACCCTTATGCACTGTTAGTGCGGATGTAAACTGGTACAGCCACTGTGGAAAACAGTATGGAGGTCCCTCAAAAAGTTAAAATAAAAATACCATATGATCTAATAATGTCTATCACCCAACCACCCCATCCCTCCCACCCCACCCCCCAATCCAGCAACCCTCAGTTTGTTTCCTGAGATTAAGAATTCCTCATATTCAAAAAAAAAAAAAAAAAAAAACTTAAAAGAAAAAGGAAAAAAAAAAAAAGAATTCCTCATATCCATGAGATCGTATTATACATGTCTTTCTCTGATTGAATTATTTCACTCAGCATAATATCCTCCAGTTCCATCCATGGAAAATGAAAACACTAACTCATAAAGACATATGCACCCCTACGTTCATTATAGCATTATTTAATATTGCCAAGATATGGAAGCAACCTGAGTGTCCATCAATAGATGAATGGATAAGGAAAATGTTGTGTACACACACAAACACACACACATGGGATGGAATATTACATAGCCATAAAAAAGGATGAAATTGTGCCATTTGAGACAACATGGATAGACCTAGAGTGTATTATACTAAGTGAAGTAAGTCAAACTGAGAAAGACAAATACCATATGATTCCACTCATAAATGGAATAAAAAAATAAACAAAAAGAAGAATCTGCACTATAAATACAGAGAACAAATTGACTGTGACCAGAGGGGAAGGGTCTGGGGGCTGGACAAAGTGGGTGAAGGGGAGAGGGTAAATACTGGCCTCCAGTTATGGGATGAGTAAATCATTGGAATAAAAAGCAGAGCATAAGGAATACACTCAGTGATATTATAATAGAGATAAAATGGGACAGATGGTAGCTATATTTGTGATGAACACAGCATAGTGTATAAACTTGTCAAATCACTAAGTTGTACACCTGAAACTAATGTAACATCATGCGTCAACTCTACTCAAATATATGTATATATGTATATACATATATATATATATTTTTTTTTAAGTCACTTGCAGTTACCATGCCTTATTATTACTGAGACTGGCATTTTGTGTAACTGGTTTTAATCACTTTTGCATAGAATGACTAGTAGAATTTGAAAAGCTCTATTAAAGAATATGCAGCCTATTGTGCTCTAAGTCAGAATTTAGGCACTACAGATGTATATTAATATTTATTATGCAAAATGTGCACATTGTTACCTACCAGTTAAAATAGAAAATATGTTGCATTCATAATATTGAAACCATGTTTGGATGTTAATATCTGTTAAAAAGAATAATTGTAATCTTCTAAAGTATTTCCATTTTATGATACAATTTATCAGTTTGCAAATGCTTTCTCTGAGCAAAATTTAAGGGTTTTAATTGTAACAGGTTTTTATTTGGGAATGTCTTCTGATATTAGGTATATTAATGTAGAAAAAAGTTACTTATCCAAAAATAGAACATTCTAATATTCAAATAATTTTATTTTGTAGTTATAAGGTTAATAGGACCTGTTCGACTCATGTTGTGTTTTGTTTTATGTAAGATGGTATCATTTTGCTTTTTTATTAATACAGAAATGTTTTGTTTAAATAAATAAGTTGAATGAAAAAAAATATTTCTATTGTCCGTAAAGAGAGGAAAGTTACTTAAGACCTGAAAAATGTGAAAAGGAAGACCTGAAAAAAAATTGTGAGGCAGAACATGTAGTCCTCACTAGTCTATTACAAGACCCACACAACCACTGAGGAAACTGATTCTACCCAAGCTTCTGAGGGGTTCTCCCTTACCCCCACAATCCAACATTGGACAAAATGAGAAATCAAGGAAAGGGAAATTTGGAAGTTTAATCTCATTGGGTTTATATTTAGATATAAACTCTCCTTTTGTTAGAGGTTCTATAAAATTAAAAAAATATTGGCATTGTATTTTTGAGCATCTTTAAGTTGTCATATGTTGTAATTGCATAATTCTGATGAAACATATTGGCTATTCATAATTTGAGGTGAGAAATAAAAAACAGTGGATTTCTAGCTTAGGGTATTGCAAGGCCCTGGAGTTCTTTCATGCACTACCCTAACCTATTTCAATGCCCCCTGTCCAAAGATTGTTCTGTGATGATGCAATTATGTTCTATCTGTTCTGTTCTAAAATGTATCCACTGGCTACATCTGGCTACTGGGCACTTGAAATGTGCCTAGTGTTATTGAGGCACTGAATCCTTATTTAATTTGATTTTATTTAATTTGAACCTAAATAGCCGTATGCAGCCAATGGTCACTGTATTGGACAGTGCAGCTTTAGAAGTAAAATTACACTTCTCACCAGATACACAGAGGAGCAGTGTCATTCTCAGCTTTATGGATAAAGAGCAGAACTTCCTGTGAACCAACAATGTCCTCCTCCATAGGGGCCAGACTTAACTCCAGTGAGCTATAGGGCTAATTGTTAAATCTAGATGGGTTGAGGGAACAAAAAGAGCATGGTGGGGATGGGGTGGGATTTCCATTCCTCAGGATTCTTATTTTTAAAAAAGAATTGTACTAGAGTAATACTCCTGACTTTCTCTTCCTTCCTCACTCACTTGAGCTTCTCACTCTGTTTTGAATCAGAAGAAACTGCATTTTTTTCTGCTTCCTATCTTGTGGGCATTTGCCCAGCTCAATCAGACTGGGTGGCTAAATTTAATTCTAGAATGAAATATTAAAAGCTCAATCTAGCATCAAATATGCCATATCATCCAATCAAGATTTTATCAGCAATAAAGCTGTTACTTAGAGCTCCATTTGTCTGATTTCTCTGCCTACTCATCACTTACTTCCAAAACATGAAAGGAAAAGAAAAACAACTTATTGACCACTCCCTTCCTCAGAACTTCAACACTATTTCTGATCATTTAATGGCTTCATTATTTAAGAATTTGTCTCTGTGGTGGACTGTCTGTTCTGGGAGAGACTACCTGAATTATATTTTTAGGCATATATACAAGCTATGTGGGCATCAGTCTGCAACAAGGCAGCCATGAACCAGAGGAGTAAATCGTATGAAAGTGCTTTGTACTGAGATTAAAGAAAGCCTTTCCCGATCTCCTTGAGTTGCTCCATTCTACGTTATTTGCTTTTATGGTATCCATTCTCCTTTGTGATACATTACATCTTAATCTGTGGGATTCATTAATGGAGAATTTACAGATCCTACCACAGCGTATGCTATACAAATTTCATAAGGTAAGAGACTTAAGTGTATCTCTAATTATCATTTATCTCCAACACTTGGAATAATAACTGGCATATAGATGATATGCTCAATAAATGAATAATGCAATATTTTATTTAATGACAAAAAAGATTATCCTTAGCATGAGCAGAGATAATGATGCAAATTTAATTTTTGGCTTCTTTTATGCATAGTCCCCAGAAATAAGCGTCCTGCAAAAGGAGAACTCTTGTTTGGAGGAGTATAATAGTTTCCAGAAATACAAAACTAATAATGGTCATAATGATAGGAACCAATAATATTGACTAGACTCATGCTATTCTTCTGCTTCTGTTCCACAGATTAATGTAAAGGGTCTGACAATAGAGTTAGCTAGATAATTCAAAGTACATAATCATGATGCTCAGGCCACAAAAACAAACTTGTGTTGACTGTTCTTATGTTCTGACACTGTGCCGAGTATTCTAGAAAACACAACAGAATCAGGATAGAAAGAGTTTTTTGAACTTTTTTTTAAATCACTTTGCTATAATTACCGCCCCCCCCCATGACCTTTGATTTATACAGCAAAGGCCAATGAGAATTCTCTGTGAGTGGATATTACTCATGGAACTAAGAGGCAGAGATACCTGATATTCCTTCTTAGGTTTCTACTTTTGCATCAGAGTTTCCCTAGGTCCTAGTCAAGTCAGTAAACTTGAAATCTTGCGCTTTATGGGCTAATGTAGAGCCATGTGTATATTTTGGATCAAACTAAAAAACAAAGAGCTAAGGCAGAATTAATATAACTATCCAATTACAGGCAATGGGGAAAGACACCTGCTCTAAAGTGATGAGCAACAACTAGAATAGATTTTTAAAATTCAGGAACACTCACTCATTAGCAATTCTTAGAAATTCTTGGAGAGAGACCTAAATTTCTTAAATAGAATGTGGTCTCAAGATTATTGCTACTTGAATACTAAAGGAAAATGTGGTACTGAAAAGATGACCTCTACCCATAGAATCCAGGGCTCCAGATTAAACAGGGCCAGGATGGGGTCTGGGAATCTCTAGACTACTTCTTGGGAATATGAATCTTAGTGATGGAGCAGCTGATAAGGATGAGAGAACATTGTGCATCATAACAGGGTTACCGTAGAAATATTGGAAAAATTCTCCTGTCTTAGAACATCACATATTGTTCTTTTAGCACTGTATCTTAAGAAGAGTACTTTAAACTTAAAAAGAACCAGAAATAGCACCTAAAGCCATCAGGTGAGTGATGTATGAGGGCTGCCATATGCAGTCAGATTAAAATGGAAAATTTTTGCTAACTTGGAAACAGAAGCTGATAAATAATAGCAACATAAAAAGGAGCAGCTTAAAAATCAATATAATTTAAATTTTTAAAAAGATTTTATTATTTATTTGTCAGAGAGAGAGAGCACAAGCAGGGGGAGCGGCAGAGGCAGAAGGAGAAGCAGGCTTCCTGCTGAGCAAGGAGCCTGATGTGGGACTCGATCTCAGGACCCCAGGATCATGACCTGAGCCAAAAGCAGATGCTTAACTGACTGAGCCACCCAGGCATCCCATAATTTACAAATTTAATATAGATTTGTTCAACAAATTTTGGAGCATTAGGGTAAAAACGTATGCTTGAAGTAAATAAGATAATCAGTATTTTATTAACACCAATTAAAAAGTCATGGAAATAGAAATTCATTCTGACTATATACATACATCTCACAAGAATTTGTCAAGTATATGAAGACATAAGCCACAGACAATGATTAAAGGAAATCTTAGACATAGCCTATCTCTACAGTTCAAAGCACAACTTCTAATATTTCTACCTTAATGCATCCAATGGCAATTAAACACTAGAATTAGAAGAGCCTGAATATATTACCAATTAAATTCCAGAATATTTTAAAAAGCAATTTAAACAATAACTGATAATAAATTTTCTGAAAAAAACATCAGTAAATTAAATAATTCTTTAGAAAAAGGTCTCTTTGTTCAAATATTGTGGAAACAATTGCAATTAGGGATCTTATATTTAGATGTTGATTAATAATGATTTCTACTGTAAAAAATAAGCAATTAAGGGGGAACTGAAGTTATAATGTTAATTTGTCATTTGGGGCACTAAGGCAGAGATTCCTGTCTGCAGAGAATCTTTGTTTTGTATGAGATTGCAAGAGATTAGTCTGCTCCTTTATGGGGGATGGAAATAGCTTTCAGAGAAGGTATGCAGATATATTTTTAACCTGACACTAAGAGAGATACTACATTACTTTGATAGAGGAGACTGTGATCTTAGGCCAGAAAGAACAAAGCATAGCCTCCATCTTCATTTAAATGTTTTTAGGAGCACCTTGCTGGAGTGGAAATTTTCTCATTTAGAAATAAAACAAAACAAAACAAAAAAACCCCTCAGGTATTTAACTTTTAGACTGACAAGTCTAAAGTCTAAGATACGGACTGATTAGTCTCTATCTCTGAGCTACAAAAACTAGTGAATAACATTTACTCAGAAAGAGATCTGTTTTTCAAAACCTGAGTTTTTGTAAACATCACATAGATCAATACCCCTTCATCATCTGAGAAGGAAAATAATTTTTCATAACATAAGACACTATCTCATTTGATCTTCAAGACAGTCCTAGAATGGATAAGAGGAGGTATCATGATTTCTATTTTATAAAATAAAAAAGTCAATCTTTAAGAACTAGCAAATGGGGCGCCTGGGTGGCTCAGTTGGTTAAGCGACTGCCTTCGGCTCAGGTCATGATCCTGGAGTCTCGGGATCGAGTCCCGCATCGGGCTCCCTGCTTGGCGGGGAGCCTGCTTCTTCCTCTGACCCTCCTCCCTCTCATGCTCTCTGTCTCTCATTCTCTCTCTCTCAAATAAATAAATAAAATCTTTAAAAAAATTTTTTTTTTGTTAGGTGGATGGTGTGTTATATGAAGTGCCATAATTTAAGTATTTTAACAGTACATAAAATTTTAACAGTACATAAAATGATGGTTTGTCTTAGACTCACTGGCAGTACAGAGTTTCATTAATTAAGGTACTTTAAGATGTTTGGTAAAACTAGTATAAATAGACAGGGTGCCTGGGTGGCTCAGTTGGTTGAGCAACTGCCTTCGGCTCAGGTCATGATCCTGGAGTCCCTGGATCGAGTCCCGCATCGGGCTCCCTGCTCGGCAGGGAGCCTGCTTCTCCCTCTGACCCTCCCCCCTCTCATGCTCTCTCTATCTCATTCTCTCTCTCAAATAAATAAATAAAATCTTTAAAAAAAAAAGAACAAATAAACTTTTATTCCTATAAACTAGTAAAATTTTAGAACTTCCAAAGGGATTGTAACATTTCATACTCCCACCAGCAAAGTATGAGAAGTCCAGTTGTTTTATATTCTCACCACTATTTGGTGCTACTCATTTTCCTAGTATTAGATATTCAGTCCATATGTAGTGATAAATATGGCTTTAATTTGCATTTCCTGATAACTTGTAATTTTAAGCATTTTCCATGTTCATCACTCATTTGTTACATGTTCATTTGAAACTCTCTATTCCAATCTTTTCCCCATTTTTAATTGGGAAGTTTATCTTTTCATTATTGTGTGATAGCAGCATTTATATTCTGGAAATAATCTTTTGTCAAATATATTTTTGTTGGAATATTTTTTTTGTCAGGAATATTTTTTCCTATCTGTGACTTACCATTTCATTTTCCTAATGGTAATTTTTCAAACAGAATATGTTTTACACATTTTTAAACTCTAATTATCAGGTTTTGTATAGCTTGTGCTTTTTTACCATATATTAGAAATCATTTCCAGCAAAAGTTCATGAGAAAAATCTACTTTGTTTGCTTTTAGAAGGTTTACATTATAGCACTTGCAATTTAGAATATCGTTCAACTAGTGAGAGTAGCTCGTGTTCATTTTGTTACCTAAATTTATTCAGTTCCAACAACATTATTGCAAAGAATTTTCTCAATGATTGCCTCGGTGCCTATATTAAAAATCAATTGACCATTATATGTAGGTCTATTTCTAGACACACTGTGATCCCCTGACCTATTTGTCTATATGTATGACACCAGATGCTATCTGGATCTTAATAGCATTACAGTAAATATTAAAATTCGGGACTAAGATATTTTGTCTATTCTAGGTCTTGTCTATTTCCATAAAATTTTAGTATCAGCTTGTCAATTTCTACCTCCAAAGAAGTCTTCTGGGATTTTAATTGGCACTGCATTTAATTTATAGATCAGTTTTGGGAGAAAAGACTTCTTAATTGAGTTAATCCATAAACATGGATTAAAGATTTTCTTTAAATTCTCTAAGCAAAATTTTATAATTTTCATTTCAGAAGTCTTACACATATTTTATTAAAAATCTCTGAATATTTTATATTTGGGGAATGCTTTTATAAATAATGTATCCAAAATTTATCTTCTAATTGTTTCTGCATATATATACAAATAGATTTGTATAAAATTGTCCCTGTATCCTATGACCTTTCTATATTCATTTATTATTTCTAGTAGTGGAAATTAAGATTTCTTTTTTAAATTTTTTTAAATTTAATTAATTTATTTATTTAAAGATTTTATTTATTTGAGAGAAATAGAGAGAGAAAACGAGCGGGGGGGAGGGGCAGAAGGAGAGGGAGAAGCAGGCTTCCCACTGAGCAGCGAGCCCGATGCGGGACTATCCCAGAACCCTGAGATCAGGACCTGAGCCGAAGGAAGACGCTTAACTGACTGAGCCACCCAGGCACCCCAGAAATTAAGATTTCTTACATACATATATCTTTTCTGAATAAAGACAATTTTAATTATTTCTTTGAGTTTTTATGACTTTTGTATCTTTTATATTTTTTTCTTGTCTTTTTGCATTGACTAGGATAGAAAACATATACTTGTTCCTGATCTTAACTGGAAAGTATTCAACATTTTAATTTTAAATATGATGTTTCCTGTAGAGTTTTTACTATGAATGGTGTTGAATTTTTCAAATGTTTATCCTATATCTATTGAGTTGTTCATATAATTTCTTCCTTTTTCTGCTAATGTGGTGTAATATATGATTAATTCTTGAATATTAAAACAATCTGCATTCCTGGGACAAACTCCAAATGCTCATATTATTCTTTTTTATATATAATGGAATTATTTTGCCAATATTTTGTTAAGGATTTCTTGTCTCTGTTCATGAGGGATAATGATACATAGTTTCTTTTAACGTCTTTAGTTTTGCAATCACGATGTCTTCATAAAGTTGGTTGTGAAGTGTTCATTCTTCTTACATTTTATGGAAATTTGTATGAGATTGGAAATTTTCCTCCTTAAATATATAATTCATCAGTGAAGTCACATTGGCCTGGAGTTTTCTCTATGGGAAGGTTTTGAATTATAAGTGTAATTTGTTTACCAAATATATGACTACTCATATCTTGTATTTCCTCTTGTGTCAGTATTGACAAGGTGACTTTTTTTAATGTTTAATTTTTAAAAAATTTTAAAAGACTTTAATTTTAAGTAATCCCTATACCCAATGTGGGACTTAAACTCACAACCCCAAGACCATGAGTCGCATGCTCTACTGACTGAGACATGAGACAGCCAGATGCCCCAATAAGCTGATTTTTAAATAAATCCTCCATTTCATTTAAAATTGTCCACTTTTGGGACACCTGGGTGGCTCAGTCGGTTAAGCGTCTGCCTTCGGCTCAGGTCATGATCCCAGGGTCCTGGGATCGAGTCCCACATCGGGCTCCCTGCTCCGCGGGGAGCCTGCTTCTCCCTCTGCCTCTGTCTCTCTCTCTCTCTCTGTCTCTCATGAATAAATAATAAAATCTTTAAAAAAAAAATTGTCCACTTTTTGTAACATTCCTTTGTATTTCTCTTAATATCTTTAGGATATGTACTATTATCCTCTTTCAAGTCCAATATTTATAATTTGCACTTCCCGTTTTCCTGATCAGTCTTGGTAGAGGCTTATCAATTTGACTAATCCTTTGAAAAAAAAAACAAACAATACCGAGCCCTTGAACTTTTTGTCTTTTTTTTATTTCATTGATTTCCTGACTTGTTTATTATTTCTTTTATTCAACTTTGGTTTTAATTTCCTCTCCCTTTTTTAGGTTCTTAATGTGAAAAGTTAGGTCACCAATTTGAAGTGTTTCTTCTGTTCTAATATAAACATTTAAAAGCTTTTGTTTGTTTCTAAATACTACTCTAGCTGCATCCCACAAATGTTATGTTGTGTTTTAAGTTTTACTTAGATTAAAGCATTTCCTAATTTCTCCTGGGAATTCTTCTTTGTGCCCTAAGTTACTCAGATATGTGCTACTTAATTCCAAATATTTGGTTAGTTTCCAGGTCTCTTATGTTTTTTCTAACTTAATTCCACTGTACATATTATGATCAGAGAAACTATTGTGTAAAATGTCAATCTTTTGAAACCTTTTGAAACTTCTTTTATGGTCCAACATATGGTCTATTTTGGTGAGTGCTCCATAAGTCCTGGAGAAGTGTGTGCTCTGCAGATGTTGAGAATAGTATTATACAAATATAAATTAGATCAACTTGATGGTGATTTCAGGTTTTTAATAGACTTAATGATTTTTTTTTTTTTGGTATAGTGGTTCCATCAATTCCTGAAAGGCAATATTAAAAATATTAACTATGACTAAGCATTTGTGTATTCTTTAGTTCTGCCAATTTTTGCTTCATGCATTTTAAGCTCTGTTATTCAGGTGCATACATATGTAGAATAGTTATGTCATCTTATATATTGACCTTTCTATGATTATGAAATATTTCTTCTTTTCAAGTAATAATCCTAGTCTTAAAGTTACTTTGATTTCAATATAGCTACATCAGCTTTCAAATTTCTGATTACTGTTTCATATTTTCCCATCCTTTTACTTCAACATATATGGGTCTTTATATTAAGAGTTCATCTCCTATAGATGGCATATATTTTATTTTATTCTGTTGCATTTGTATTGAATTTTATAACCCTTTGTATAATGTTTTTAAATAATATCTTTAAATATTATAATTTACATCCTTAATTTATCATACTCTACTATTATTGTATCACGTCAGGTAAAATGTAAGAATCTTACAACAGCATAATCCCATTTGCCCTCCCCCACTTTGTTCTATTGTTGTCATATCTTATAAATATTGTCCACAAAAAATATTATTTTTGTTCTAAATGGTCAGTTTTCAGTTAAAGAAAATAATAAAAATATAAAATGTAGACTTTCATATTTACCAACATATTTATGGTTTCTAGCGCTGTTCATTCTTTCCTGTTGACAAAGGTCTCTATCTGGCATCGCTTGCCTTTAGCCAGCAGAACCAATTTTAACCTTTCTTTTGTAGTGCAACTCTGCAGAGAAAGAATTCCCTCAAATGTGATTTTACCCTTAGTTTTGTTGCATATATTTTTGGATATGGAATACTGATTGAATTTTTGTTTTCTTTTTAAAACTTTAAGGGTATTATTTTATTGTTTTCAAGCTGCCATTGTTTCTGATAAGAAAAATATCCATAATTTGTGTCGTGGTTCTCTTATGTGTAATGTGCACTTTCTCTCTGGCTGCTCCGAATATTTTTTCTTTATCTTTGGTTTTCAGCAGTTTAGCTATGTGACTAGAGGTGATTCCTTTTGTACTCAAGCTACTTGTGGGTTTTTTTTTTTTTTTTTTTTAGTTTCTTGGTTCTAGAGGTTGTGTTGTCTTCAGCAAATTTGGGAAGTTTTTGAACTATTATTTATTTCAACATTTTATTGCCCCAATGTTTTCTCTTTTTCTGGGACTCTATTTTCACCTACTAGACCTTTTAATATTACTTTACATGTAACTGAAATTGTGTTTACCTAAAAACAAACACCTTCTTTTTCTTTGTTCTTCAAATTGGGTAATTTCTGTTAATCTGTCTTGTTCACTTACCCTTCATTCTGCAGTTTCAACCTTCTGTTAATCCCATCCAGTGATACATTTTAAAGTTCAGATTTTCAGTTCTAGAATTTCAGTATGATCCTTTATCACTCACTTTTTCTATAGTTGCTTTAAACTCTTAAACATATTTATAAAAGGTATTTAAAATATTTAATATAAACAGCCTGTGATAAGAGCTGGTTTTAGTATTTTATTTTTCAACATCTTGGTCATCGGGGTTTCCGTTTTCGTTGACTACTTTTCCTTTTGATTCTAGGAAACATTTTCTTCTTTCTTCACATGACCAGTAATTTTCATTTTGTTTTGTTTAATGATAGCCACTGCAGATTTTACATTGAAAGGAGTCTTGGCTATGGTGTTTCCCATTAAATAATATATAATTTTGACATGCAGATAAAATCCTGGAGGACCCTCCCAATCCTGTCCAGTTTGCTTTTTGCCCTTTGTTAGGGAAGATTTACCCTGATTTTGTTTTAAATCTAGGATGTGGCTCTTACTCTATGGTATGGCCCTTATTTCCAAAGCATAATCTTTCTGGGGTTTCAACTGATTGAGGTGTTCAGCAATGTTATTCTACTATGGATGACTGAGCAATCATTTCCTCTAACATTACACAATTTCTGGTATCTATATTCTACTCTTAGCCCCACATAAAATCTCACCCTATCCTTGCATCAGAAACCACAGCCTCAACTCAATGTTTGCCTTCTCTTCACAATGAGATCTCCACTCTCTGTGTAGGATTACTTTCCTGCTCCAAATCAGAAACACTGAAAAAATGTGAGGCTCACCTAACATTTTTTTTCCTTTTTATAAGTATCAAGTTCTTGCCCTGTCTGTTGCTCGATAACAGCCGACAGTCATTTGTTATATTTTGTCTAGTCTGATGGTTGTTTACAGTAGAAGGATAACTTGATAAACAGTTATTGTGTCATGGATGGAAGAAGTCTTATATCATAGGCATCTTAATGATGCATATTCTACAAAGGTCCAATGAAGTACTGAAAAAGTAGTATATCTCAAGTCTATTTTAAGATTACATATCTATCTACCAACAGATAGATATAGATATATCTCCAAGTTATTTCCATAACAGTTGTATGTATCAATATATAGTGCCATTAGTAATGTAATGGAATACCAGTTTCTCTACAGAGTTATACACACTAAGTATTTTATTTTGTTTCATAATGAAACAAATTCAGGATAATGTGAATTCCATATTAATGTTTGAAAAGGCAGAGTAGCAAGTTGATATTTGCACCCCTCAAAAAATCAAAATTTTTCTCTGATTTCTGTTTTCCAGTAGCTTCCTTCTGCCTATAGCTATCCTGGATTCTCAGCCCACAGTTTACTCCAGGACCCTTAAGTGTCCATAGAAAAAGGTTCTGGTAGCTTCTCATTGTCAGCTTGCCATTATAATTTTACCACAGGGTTTTCGACTGTTTTTAATTGTGATTGAGGTGATAATAATTTCACTTTCAGAGGCTTTTGGTTGAGAACCTTAGTTTCATTCAAAGTCTCAAAAAGTACTGCAAAATAAACCATCTGTGCATGTGAAGTCCCAAATTTCTCTAACTTTGCTATTTCTATGCTGAGTGAAATCTAAGACTTTATTGGAGTAGTGATTTTCTTGGGTAAACCCCTGGTCCTCAGCCTCCAGACCATACAGGAAAATGCCACAGGGAAATAAAGAGCCGCTGTCTTCAGCTCACTTTGGAAAGACTTTCATCACTCCTGACTCTTGGTGTGTCTAGAACCCATTGGTTCCACAGCTTTCAGGTATCTTTGAAAATATGATTTTTATAATTTATCCACCTTTTATAGTTCTGTCAGCAGTTTTGTTGGCCTAACATGACTTACTACCTTCTATTTTGGCAGAAGTCCAGTTTTGCCATTTTTAAACTTTATTTTTTTAAGATTTTATTTGTTTATTTATTTGAGAGAGAGAGAGAGACTGCGTGAGAGAGAGCAGGGGGAGGAGCAAAAAGGGAGGGAGAGGGACAAGTAGACTCCCATTGAGTGTGGAGCCCCATGTGGGGCTCAATCCCAGGACCAGAGATCATGACCCAGGGGGAACCAAGAGTCCACTGTTAAACCAACTAAGCCATCTAGATGCCCCTGGTTTTGAACTTTATACAAGTAGAATTATATAATATATAATCTTTATTAGCATCCAGCTAATTTTGCTCAATATTATTTTTTAGATATTCATCCATTTCCTTGAATGTTTATTCTCATTACTATAGATTATTCCATTGCATATTACACCAAATTTTATATATGCATTCTATGGTTAATGAGTATTTGAGGAATTTCTACTTTCTAGCTATAATGAATAGTGCTACTTTGAACATTCTTATAAATATATTTTTCATAAATATATAAATGCACATTTGTTAAGTGTACATAGTAGTAGAAATTCTGGGTCATGTAGCTATTGTCAAAGAGATTTCTAAGTGGAAATTTCCTACTTACATTTTCACCATTAGTGTATGAAGGCTTTTATTTGTATATTTTCAATTGACTATATTTTTTCTCAGACCTTTGTCACATTCTTATTAAGTCATTGTTTTTCCTATTGTCTTATGTAAATCTTTTATATGATAAAGACATTAACCATCATATTTTCAGCAAATATATCCCCACATATTCTGTTCACTGTATTTTAATTTCAACTGTGCCAAGCATAATGTGTAAATAACTAGATTATTCATACTTTGAATTATCTACATATCTGCCTCAGTCCTTACAGTAGATAATTAAGTTTTAATTTTATCACAATAAATTCCTTATCAACAGAATTACCTATCAATATTCAATATAATGGAAGGAAAGATGGTGGAGGAGTAGGGGACCCTATTTCAACTGGTGCCCGGAATTGAGCTGGATATCTACCAGACCACTCTGAGCACCCACGAAACCAGCCTGAGATGTAAGAAGATCTGGATCTCTACAAACGGAATACTGCAGGCGGTTGGTTTTGAGTTACGAAGCGGGGAACCGTGATTCCACGGGCAGATACGGGAGGATAAACGGCAGCGGGAGGGTGCCTGGACGTGGGGATCCTACACCGCCGGTGAGCAACAGCCTCGCGCGCTGGGGACAGGGCACAGACTCGCAGACCGGTAGCATAGGGAAAGGACTTTAGGGCAGCCCCAGGGATGGAAACCCGAGTGGCGGGGTCGCACGGGCGAACTGGGAGCGGCTGGTGGTTTTAGAAGCACAAAGGGCAGAGACATGCCCCGACCTGGAGGCAGGACTGGGAGCACCGCGGAGGTGCGCACAACCCAGGACACTGCAGTTTATAGCAGCACAGACAGAAATGGAGATGGTGTGGCCTGGAGAGCTCACTGAAGAACAGACTGAGGTCTCTCTGCTCTGAGGCAGAGGGCTGGAAACGGTCTCTTCTGCTCTGACTCGCGGAAGAGACGCAGAAAGTCTCCAGGGAAAGCCGCCAGAGAACAAAAGCCCCCAAAACTGATTCCCACTGAGCCCATCCCCCGCCACAGGGGGGCAGGGCAACTCCCCCCAAACAAGGTTGCCTGAGTAACAGCGCGGCAGGCCCCTCCCCCAGAAGACAGGATGGGAAAACAAGAGGCCAGCAACACTAAGGTCCCAAGAAAACAGGTGCATCTTGCTTGGGTTCTGGTCAATAATTTGGACTCTATACATTCCCTCAAACACCCATCAACAGAATGACTAGGAGGAGGAGCTCCCAAAATAGAAAAGACTCAGAGATTATGACTTATGCTGCAGATTTACAAATGAATGCAGATATAACCAAGATGTCGGAGATGGAATTCAGGCTAGCAATTGTGAAGACAATGGCTAGAATGGAGAAATCAATTAATGGCAACATAGAGTCTCTAAGGGCAGAAATGAAAGGTGAATTGGCAGAACTTAAAAATGCTATCAATGAGATTCAATCCAATCTAGATAATCTAACAGCTAGGGTAACTGAGGCAGAAGAGAGAATAAGTGATCTGGAAGACAGTATAATAGATAAAAAGGGAAAAGAGGAGGCCAGGGAAAAACAACTCAGAATCCATGAAAATAGAATCAGAGAAATAAGTGACACCATGAAGCATTCCGATGTCAGAATAATTGGAATCCCGGAGGGAGTGGAGAGAGAGAGAGGACTAGAAGATGTATTTGAGCAAATCGTAGCTGAGAACTTCCCTAATCTGGGGAATGAAACAAACATTCACATCCTAGAGGCAGAGAGGACCCCTCCCAAGATCAAGGAAAACAGGCCAACACCCCGGCATGTAATAGTAAAACTTGCAAATCTTAGAACCAAGGAAACCGTCTTAAGGGCAGTTAGGGGGAAGAGATTCCCTACGTACAGACGGAGGAACATCAGAATAACGTCAGACCTATCCACAGTGACCTGGCAAGCCAGAAAGGCCTGGCAAGAAATATTCAGGGTATTAAATGAGAAGAACATGCAGCCAAGTATACTTTATCTGGCAAGGCTGTCATTTAGAATGGATGGAGAGATGCAGAGGTTCCATGACCAGCAGAAACTGAAAGAATATGTGACCACTAAGCCGGCCCTGCAAGAAATATTAAGAGGGGTTCTATAAAAGGAGAAAGACCCCAAGAGTGATCTACAACAGAAATTTATAGGGACAATTCTATAAAAACAACATCTTCACAGGCAACATGATGACAATTAATTCATATCTTTCAATAATCACTCTCAACGTGAATGGCCTAAATGCTCCCATAAAACGGCACAGGGTTGCAGATTGGATAAAAAGACAGGACCCATCCATATGCTGCCTACAAGAGACTCATTTTGAACCTAAAGATACATCCAGACTGAAAGTGAAGGGATGGAGATCCATCTTCCATGCCAGCGGACCTCAAAAGAAAGCTGCGGTAGCAATTCTTATATCAGACAAATTAGATTTTAAACTAAAGTCTGTAATTAGAGACACAGAAGGACACTGTATCATTCTTAAAGGGTCTATCCAACAAGAAGATCTAACAACTGTAAATATCTATGCCCCCAACATGGGAGCAGCCATCTACATAAGCCAACTGTTAACCAAAATAAAGAATCACATTGATAACAATATGTTAATTGTAGGAGACCTCAATACTCCACTCTCAGCAATGGACAGATCATCTAAGCAGAAAATCAACAAGGAAACAAAAGCTTTGAATGATACATTGGACCAGATGGACCTCATAGATATTTACAGAACATTCCACCCTAAAACAACAGAATGCTCATTCTTCTCCAGCGCACATGGAACTTTCTCCAGAATAGACCACATACTGGGTCACAAATCAGGTCTCAACCATACCAAAAGATTGAGATTATTCCTTCCATATTCTCAGATCACAATGCTTTAAAACTGGAACTCAATCACAAGAAAAAATTTGGCAGAAATTCAAACACTTGGAAGCTAAAGACCACTCTGCTCAAGAATGTTTGGGTCAACCAGGAAATCAAAGAAGAACTTAAACAATTCACGGAAATCAATGAGAACGAAAACACATCGGTCCAAAACCTATGGGATACTGCAAAGGCGGTCCTAAAGGGGGAAATACATAGCCATCCAAGCCTCACTCAAAAAAATAGAAAAATCCCGAATTCATCAACTAATTCTACACCTTAAAGAACTAGAGTAAAAGGAACAAACGATGCCTAAGCCACGCATTAGAAGAGAAATAATTAAAATTAGAGCAGAAATCAATGAATTAGAAACCAGAAACACAGATCAGATCAACGAAACTAGAAGTTGGTTCTTTGAAAGAATTAATAAGATCAATAAACCACTGGCCAGTCTTATCCAAAAGAAAAGAGAAAGGACCCAAATTAATAAAATTATGAATGAAAGGGGAGAGATCACGACTAACACCAAGGAAATAGAAACAATTATTAGAAATTATTATCAACAACTATACGCCAATAAACTGAGCAATCTGGATGAAATGGAGGCCTTCCTGGAAACCTATAAGCTGCCAAGACTGAAACAGGAAGAAATTGACAACCTGAATAGGCCAATAACCAGTAATGAGATTGAAGCAGTGATCAAAAACCTCCCAAAAAACAAGAGTCCAGGGCCTGATGGATGATTCCCTGGGGAATTCTACCAAACATTCAAAGAAGAAATAATACCTATTCTACTGAAGCTGTTTCAAAAAACAGAAACAGAAGGAAAACTTCCAAACTCATTCTGTGAGGCCAGCATTACCTTAATCCCCAAACCAGGCAAAGACCCCATCAAAAAGGAGAATTTCAGACCAATATCCCTGATGAATATGGATTCCAAAATCCTCAACAAAATCCTAGCTAATAGGATCCAACAATACATTAAAAGGATCATCCACCACGACCAAGTGGGATTTATCCCCGGGATGCAAGGGTGGTTCAACATTCGCAAATCAATCAATGTGATAGAACACATTAATAAGAGGAGGGAGAAGAACCATATGGTCCTCTCAATTGATGCAGAAAAAGCATTTGACAAAATACAACATCCTTTCCTGATTAAAACTCTTCCGAGTATATGGATAGAGGGAACATTCCTCAAGTTCATAAATCCATCTATGAAAAACCCACAGTGAATATCATCCTCAATGGGGAAAAGCTGAGAGCCTTTCCCTTAAGATCAGGAACACGTCAAGGAGGCCCACTCTCGCCACTATTATTCAACATAGTACTAGAAGTCCTAGCAACAGCAATCAGACAACAAAAAGAAATAAAAGGTATTCAAATTGGCAAAGAAGAAGTCAAACTCTCTCTTTTCGCAGACGACATGATACTTTATGTGGAAAACCCAAAAGACTCCACACCCAAATTACTAGAACTCATCCAGCAATTCAGTAATGTGGCAGGATACAAAATCAATGCACAGAAATCAGTTGCTTTCTTATGCACTAACAACACAACTGTAGAAAGAGAAAGTAGAGAAACGATTCCATTTGCAATAGCACCAAAAACCATAAGATACCTCAGAATAAACGTAACCAAAGGGGTAAAGGATGTATACTCTAGGAACTACAAAACACTCATGAAAGAAATTGAAGAAGACACAAAAAGATGGAAAAATATTCCATGCTCATGGATCAGAAGAATAAACACTGTTAAAATGTCTATGCTACCCAGAGCAATCTATACCTTCAATGCCATCCCGATCAAAATTCCAAAGACATTTTTCAAAGTGCTGGAACAAACAATCCTAAAATTTGTATGGAATCAGAAAAGACCCCGAATTGCCAAGGAAATGTTGAAAAAGAAAAACAAAGCTGGGGGCATCACGTTGCCCGATTTCAAGCTATATTACAAAGCAGTGATCACCAAGACAGCATGGTCCTGGCACAAAAACACACATACAGACCAATGGAACAGAATAGAGAACCCAGATATGGACCCTCAACTCTGTGGTCAAATAATCTTTGACAAAGCAGGAAAAAACATGCAATGGAAAAAAGACAGTCTCTTCAACAAATGGTGCTGGGAAAATTGGACAGCCACATGCAGAAGAATGAAACTCGACCATTCTCTAACACCATTCACAAAGATAAACTCAAAGTGGATGAAAGACCTCAATGTGAGACAGGAATCCATCAAAATCCTAGAGGACAACATAGGCAGTAACCTCTCTGACATCGCCAACTTCTTTCAAGATACATCTCCAAAAGCTAGTGAAACAAAAGCAAAAATGAACTTTTGGGACTTCATCAAGATAAAAAGCTTCTGCACAGCAAAGGAAACAGTCAACAAAACAAAGAGGCAACCCACAGAATGGGAGAAGATATTTGCAAATGACACTACAGATAATGGGCTGGTATACAAGATCTATAAAGAACTTCTCAAACTCAACACCCAAAAATCAAATAATCAAGTCAAAAAATGGGCAGAAGACATGAACAGACACTTTTCCATAGAAGACATACATAAATGGCTAACAGACACATGAAAAAATGTTCATCATCATTAGCCATCAGGGAAATCCAAATCAAAACCACATTGAGATACCACCTTACACCAGTTAGAATGGCAAAAATTGACAAGGCAAGAAACAACAAATATTGGACAGGCTGTGGAGAAAGGGGAACCCTCTTACACTGTTGGTGGGAATGCAAGTTGGTACAGCCACTTTGGAAAACAGTGTGGAGGTGCCTCAAAAATTTAAAAATAGAGCTACACTATGACCCAGCAATTGCACTACTGGGTATTTACCCCAAAGACACAGATGTAGTGAAAAGAAGGGCCATATGCACCCCAATGTTCATAGCAGCAATGTCCGCAATAGCCAAACTGTGGAAAGAGCTGAGATGCCCTTCAGCAGATGAATGGATAAAGAAGATGTGGTCCATATATACAATGGAATATTACTCAGCCATCAGAAAGGATGAATACCCAACTTTTACATCAACATGGATGGGACTAGAGGAGATTATGTTAAGTGAAATAAGTCAAGCAGAGAAAGTCAATTATCACATGATTTCACTTATTTGTGGAACATAAGGAATAGCATGGAGGACACTAGGAGAAGGAAGGGAAAAATGAGGGGCACAGAATTGGAGGGAGAGATGAACCATGAGAGACTATGGACTCTGAGAAACAAACAGGGTTTTAGAGGGGAGGAGGGAGTGGTTAGCCTGGTGATGGGTATTAAGGAGGGCGCGTACTGCATGGAGCACTGGGTGTTATACGAAAACAATGGATCGTGGATCACCACATCAAAAACTAATGATGTATTGTAGGGTGACTAACAGAACATAATAAAATTATAAAAAAAATAAAATAAAATGTACCTCTTGGTACAACCACTTTGGGAAAATATATTTAATATAATGATGTAAAATATCACTTTAAGACTGATGTATAAAACAAATTAAGAACAATGTAGATTCACTATTACTCATTGTACAGATGGAGTTACAAACTGTAAATAGCAAAAAAAAAAAAAGAGGAAGAACAAGGGATGTCTGTACAAAAAAAAATTATAGCTATGTAATAAGGGTAAAATGGATCTATAATTAATAAGGTGAGACTTTTTTTTGCCTTACTGTGACCCTCCATAAAATACCATATATGAATGTTTGTAGCTACCAAGTTCCCTAGCATGCCCATCTCAAACAGTCCTTTTTTACCTGATACTTTATTAGCCATGTCACATTTCATTACTACAGCTGTGACTAATACCAGGTAATAAGTAAACAATGTTGAGCTCCAGCAATCCTATCCTAACTGTACTGTTAGAATCACAAAAAGGCAAACCAACAAGCAATGTAATATGCCCAAGTTACATTTATCTTGATATTCAGTAAAACCAATTTCCAGTCTAATGTTTTTGTAGCACTATCTTCTGGAGAATTTACATTTAAAAAAGTACAATAGAGATTCAGGTCTATATCTGTTAATGATGAAAATCTCAAGTTTTTACAGAAGAGATTAATAAGCCCCAAGACTTCCAAACAGGCTTTTAAATCCACAAAATGTGTCATTGTGTTTAATCTCTGCCTCATCTCAAATATATTTTAAACAAATGCTATATTGACTAAACACAGGGTAAATAAACCAGAGTCAAAGTTGTAAATAATTACATCCATAAACAGTGCTCCACTTACAGAAAGAAAACTATGTCTGAATTCTTGGTTTGCTTTCAATTTTATGGACTTTTTCAATGTTATCTTGAAAAAAACCACATTTTCCAGTAGTAGACTTCATCCCCTCCTCCCAGTCTATTATCTCTCACTTTAGTCATTGCACTGAAAGTCTTTGGCATACTTAGCATATTGCCAAATAGGAGAATGAAAAGGCTTACCCCTACTAATATGTGTCCTCCCACTACCCATCTGAAATATGTAGGGAAAATGAAACAAATTTTCCAAATAAGCTTACATAAATGACTATTTGCAGTTATGTGATCTGTGACTTACTTGGCACAGAAAATGAGAAAATGAAATGAAAAGACAAAACTTCAGTTAAAAGACATATTATGCATATGTAGTATGGCTATATTTATAAGACTTTAAAGGTACTTGAAATCATGACATAACCAGCTTATCTCTATTTTGCAACTTATTTTTTTTAATTTTTATATTAACTTTTCTTTGGTGATTTCATCAGGGGAGTAAGTCAGTGTCAAAAATGCCAACCCAAGCTATGTATGGCCACAACTCAAATCTACCAGCCTTTTCCAATCACATAATTTTTCTAATGAGTAAAAGTCACTTCCCACAAAGCAATGACACAGAAATAAACTGAGAGATTTGTAGCTACTAAGAAAGTTAAGGATGACTCTGATTTTATGAGAAAGCGAACGGTCATTATAAATAATATACCTATTTAAAAAGTCTTATTTAGAAAGGAATTAACTTGAAATGTTCCAGTTTAGATTATAAGATAATCTTTACAATGCATTTTTTGAATACTAGAAGACAAAACTATGAGTTGGAATTGTCAAATATAAAGAGGGCAGCCTAAAGGCAAACTTGTGTGTCTTTGTAAGTATCTAGTCTCAGGGTTTAAGAGAAGAAAGGAATTTTCCAAAATGTACAAAGCATTTTGAAAAGGTATTTGGAAAGACTTTTCTCCCTGTAAAGACTGCTTATTAGCACCTTTGTAGTTAGATAATGCAGAAGCTATTTCTTTATTCTTGTGATCTGCCTTGGATCTTCAAGAATAAAGAAAAATATCTCTTTTTTTTTTTTAAAAAAAAACTATTCAACCTATCTAGGGAGCTGGAACTAGGTTTAATACCACTGAGAAAAGCTCTGGTTATTTACCTGACTTATCAACAAGAAACAACCCAGCATTCTGAGAGAGAGAAAAAAAAAATTTAATCACACCTTGACCATGCAAAATAATAATAATCAAATACCTGAGAAGGAGTTATTGTTAGCATACACCACTTGATTAAAAGGAAATTAAATCAGGAAATATGATAGTTTAAAGCCATGCAAAATAAAATTTAGAATAGGTTTTAGCTGTATTGATCTAAGGGTATATATAACCTATAGTCTCTTTTATTGGACAGACTCCCTGAGGCCAAATAAGATTTCATTAAGTTACACAGGTTATGAAATATTTTTGCTTTTTCTAGTAATTTTTATTTACAAACTATCTTTTGTCTAAGACATACCGAGCAGGAATAGGAATTGCTTTTACCAGAAAACTGAACATGTAACTATTCAGGCATCCCGTGGAATAAGTTGTCCTGGGAATAATGTTATCCATCACCCCACAGGGGTCATTATTGCTGAAAGATACCAATTACCAATTCACAATCCTCCAAGTATTCTGCCCTTTAACCAATAAAAAAAAGATAAATTTGCAGGCTGTTAAGAAATTATTTAAACCCTATTTTATCTTGAAAGAGTAATCTATACACTTCCTACCTTTACTTCTTTTTTTCCTTCCTTGACCCTGCAATCTAACCAAAACCCTACCATTCCAAAATATGACTTACATTGAGATTGCTATTGAGAGCCTAAAGGCCAAGCTTCCCTAATGAGCCTCTCTGTAGGCTTAGAAAATTATGATATTCTCTTTGAGAATCAGAGAAGATTCTAGAAACAGCAAGATAAATTCAGGAGTTCACTTCCCTCCACAAAGAGCTCTAAGATTTTTGCTCATAGCCAGTACTATCAGAAGCTACGGATGCCAAGCATGAGAGAACACATAAGCTTTGTTCCGTGTAGTATAGGGCTTGGACAGATTCTGAGGAACTGGAGCCCAAGGGTAAGGCCCAATAAATTATACTTCTGGAGAAAAACTTGGCATATGTAACTATGTCATCCTGAGAAGGTTGACTTAATAAACTCTGGTGTCTCCTGAACAGCAAGGGACAGAGAAAGTACATCAGGTTGACTTAATAAACTCTGGTGTCTCCTGAACCGCAAGGGACAGAGAAAGTACATCAGGTGAACTGGATCGCTCTGCCCTTGAGACCATGTGATTACAGAGATAATTTAGAACTGTGTGGCTTCTCAAGAATCAATTTAATTGTCAATTCTTTCCTTACTTCTTTGATACAAAAATCTTCTCCCAGGGGCACCTGGGTGGCTCAGTCATTACTGCCTTCGGCTTGGGTCATGGTCCCAGGGTCCTGGGATCGAGCCCTGCGTCGGGCTCCCTGCTCTGCGGGAAGCCTGCTTCTCCCTCTCCCACTCCCCCTGCTTGTGTTCCCTCTCTCGCTGTGTCTCTCTCTGTCAAATAAATAAATAAAATCTTAGAAAAAAAAAATCTTCTCCCAGTCTTCTGGCCAATTTTTCAACCCAGGAATGACTTTCTCAAGAACCTAGGAGCCATCCCTTTGAAATGTAAGGCATCAAGAGAAATAATGCCAAGAAGACATAGGCCATCTGAATAGGCCTATATCTATTAAAGAAATTGAATAAATAATTGATAACCTTCCAAAACAGAAAGCATAAAACAGACAGGTTCACTGGTGAATTCTATTAAACTCTTAGAAATTACACTAATTTGCCACAATCACTTTCAGAGGAGAGAAGAAAAAAATATTTCCCAACTTTTTCTATGAGGCCAGCATTACTCTAATACCAAAACCAGGCAAAAACATTATAAGAAAAAAACTACAGACCTACATTTCTCATGAAAAGAGATGAAAAAATCCCCAACATATTAGCAAATTGAATTTTTAAGAGTATAAAAAGAATTATATATCATGACAAATAGGATATATACCAGATATGTAAGACATGTTCAACACTCAAAAACCAATTAATATAATCCATCAAGGGCACCTGGGTGACTCAGTCATTAAGCGTCTGCCTTCGGCTCAGGTCATGATCCCAGGGTCCTGGGATGGAGCCCCATGTCAGGCTCCCTGCTCAGCAGGAAGCCGGCTTCTCCCTCTCCCACTCCCCCTGCTTGTGTTCCTGCTCTCGCTGTGTCTCTCTCTGTCAAATAAACAAATAAAATCTTTAAAAATATATATATAATCCATCAAATCAATAGGCTAAAGAAGAAAAAAATCATATGATCATATTGATAGATATAGAAAAAGCATTTGACAAAATTCAACTTCTATTCATGACAAAATCTCTCAGCAAACTAAAAATATCCTAAAGGGGAACTTCCTCACCTTGATAAAGAATATCTACAAAAGTCCTACAGCTAACACCATACTTAATAGTGAAAAGCTCAGGGGTGTCTGCGTGGCTCAGTTGGTTAAGCGTCTGCCTTAGGCTCAAATCATGATCCCAGAGTCCTGGGATTGAGCCCTACTTTGGGCTCTCTGCTCAGTGGGGAGTATGCTTCTCCCACTCCCTCTGCCTGCCACTCCCCCTGCTTGTGCTCTCTCTCTGTCAAATAAATAAATAAAAAATTTTTCTAAAAATAATGAAAAGCTCAAAGCTTTCCCAGGAACAATGCAAGGATGTCCCTTTTTACCACTCCTTTGCAATATGGTACTGGAAGTCTTTGTTAATGCAATAAGGCAAGAAAAGGAAATAAAAGATATATAGATTGGAAAGAAAACATAAGGCTATCTTTGTTCATAGATGACATAATAGTCTATGTAGAAAATCTGAAAAAAATGACAAAAAAATCCCTCCTGGAATTAGTAAGTGCTTGCAGCAAGTTTGTAGGATATAAAATTAATATATAAAATTCAATTGTTTTCCTATATACCAACAATTTACAAATAGAACCTTAAATTTAAAATGCAGTATCATTTATATTAGCATCCTCCTCCCAAATAAAATATTTAGGTATAAATCTAACAATATGTATATAATATGTATGAGGAAAACTATAAAACTGATAAACGAAATTAATGGGTATTAAAGAGGGCATGTTCTGCATGGAGCACTGGGTGTTATATGCAAACAATGAATCGTGGAACACTACATCAAAAATTAATGATGTAATGTATGGTGACTAACATAACATAATAATAAAAAAAATCAAGAACTAAATAAAGGGAAGAGATATTCTATATTTATGGATGCAAAGAGTCAATACTGTCAAGATGTTTGTTCTTCCCCAACTTGATCTATAGATTCAGTGCAATTCCAATGAAGATCCCAGCAAGTTATTTTATGGATATAGACAAACTAATTCTAGCATTGATAAGAAAACACAAAAGACCCAGAATAACGAATACAATATTAAAGGAGAAGAACAAAGTTTGATCACTGACACTACCTGACTTCAAGATTTACTATAAAGCTACAGTAATCAAGACAGTGTGGTATTGCCAAAATAATAAATAAATCAATGAAACAGAATAGAGAGCCCAGAAATAGACCCTTGTAAGTATAGTTGACTGATCTTTGGCAAAGGAATAAAGGCAATACAATGGGGCAAAGAGCATAATCTCTTCAAGAAATAGTGCTGGAACAACTGAACATCTATATGGTAAAGATGGAAAGGAAGGAAGGAAGGAAGGAAGGGAGGGAGGAGGGAAGGAGGGAGGGAAGGAGGGAGGGAAGAAGGGAGGAAGGAAGGAAGAAAGAAAAACTAGATACAGACTTTACACCCTCATGAAAATTAACTCAAAATGAATCTTAGACCTAAATGTAAAACACAAAACTATAAAACTCCTAGAAGATAACATAGGAGAAAACCTAGATGACCTTGGCTATGGAGATGATATTTCAGATAAACATCAAAGACACAATCCATGAAAAAAATAATTGATAAACTGGGCTTCATTAAATTTAAAAACGTCTGCTTTGTGAATGGCAATTATCAAGATAAGTAGAAGATAAGCCACATTCTGGAAGAATATATTTGAAAAAGTCACATCTAATAAAGGACTGTTATCCACATATACAAAAAAATCTTAAAACTCCACAACAGGAAACCAACTTGATTAAAGAATGGGCAAAAGACCTGAACAAACACTTCAACAAAGAAGATATATAAATAAGCTGGCAAAGAAGCATATGAAAAAATGCTCCACATCATGTGTCATCACAGAAATTTAAATTAAATGAGATACCACCGTATACCCATTAGAAAAGCCAAGATCTGGAATGCTGACAATGCCAAATACTAGCAAGGATGTGCAGAAACAGGAACTCTCCTAAATTGCTGGTGGGAATGCAAAATGGTACAGCCACTTTGCAAGACAGTTTGGCAGTTTCTTAACAAAACTAAATATACATTTACCATATGGTCCAGTAATAGTACTCGTTGGCATTTATCCAGTGACATTGAAAACTTATGTCCAGACCAAACCCTGCCCACAGATACTTATATCAGCTTTATTCATACTTGCCAAAACATGAAAGCAACCAAGAGGTCCTTCATAGGTCAATGAAGAAAACTGTGGTATATTCGGATAATGGAATATTATTTAGTGCTAAAAAAATGAGCTATCAGACCATGAAAAAAAAAAAAAAGAAGAAGAAGAAGAAACAAATGCATATTAGTGAAAGAAGCCAACCTGAGAAGGCTAACTACTATATGATTCCAACTATATGACATTCTGAAAAAATCAAAACTATGGAGACAATAAAAATACCAGTGGTTGCTGGTTGGGGGCAGGGGATGTGCCAAGGGATGAATAGGCAGAGCATAGAAGATTTTTAGGTTAGTGAAACTACCTGTATTATATTCTAATGATAAATATATGTCATTATACATTTGTCCAAACATATACTATACAATACTAAGGATGCATTCTAAGGTAAACTATGGATTTGGGGTGATTATTTGGGGTTATTATGAATGTAGATTCATCCTTTGTAACAAATATGCCATTGTGGTGAGTGATATTGCTATTATGGTGGCTGTGCATGTGTGGAGGTAGGAGGTATATGGGAAATCTCTGAATCTTCTTCTCAGTTAAGTTGTGAATCTAAAAATGTTCTAAAATATTGCCTTAAAAGACCAGAAATAGGGTTCCTGAGTGGCTCCGTCAGTTAAGCGTCTGCCTTCAGCTCAGGTCATGATTCCTGGGTCCTGGGATCAAGCCCCGTGTCGGGCTCTCTGCTCAGCAGGGAGCCTGCTTCTCCCTCTCCCTCTGCCTGTTGCTCCCCCTGCTTGGACTCTCTCTCTCTCTCTCTCTTTCCCTCTGTCAAATAAATAAATGACTGTACCTTCTTTTTTTTTTTTTTTAAAGATTTTATTTATTTATTTGACAGAGAGAGACATAGCGAGAGAGGGAACACAAGCAGGGGGAGTAGGAGAGGGAGAAGCAGGCTTCCCCGCGGAGCAGGGAGCCCGATGTGGGGATCCCAGGACCCTGGGATCATGACCTGAGCCGAAGGCAGACGCTTAACGACTGAGCCACTGAGGTGCCCCGACTGTACCTTCTTTTTAAAGGCTGAATAATATTCTATTATTTGTATATAATACATTTTTTATATCCATTCATCCATGGGTAGACATTTTCATTGCTTCCACATTTTGGCTATTGTGAATAGTACTACAATGAACATAAGTGTGCAAATATCTATTTAAGATCCTTAAAAAATAAGGAAATTGTGTCATATGTGACAACAGGGATGAATCTTTGAAGACATTATGTTAAGTGAAATAAGCCAGTCATAGAAGGACAAATACTGTGTGATTTCACTCATATAAGGTATCAAAAGGAGGGAAACTCAAAGAAGCAGTAAGTAGAATCATGATTAACCATATGTTGGGAAGCAGAAAATGGAGAGTTACTGCTCAGTGGAAATTGGATTCAGTTATGCAAGATAAAAAAAATTCTAAAGATATGCTGTACAATATTGTACTTTTAGTTAACAATACACTACATTCAAATTTTGTTAAGAGGGTAGATCTCGTGATCTCATATTTTTGTTTTTCTTTTTTAACTACAATTTAAAAAAGTAATGCTCTTATTTTCCAGTCTTTGTAGGAGGGTAGGAGCCTAACTTCAATAAGCACCAATTAGTAAACCCAGATAGCCTAATCACATTGACCAATCTGCATGTTAAGGTCCAACAGCTCATTAAGACACTTAGCTATTGGCTCCTATATCACAGGTCCACAGATATAGAAATTTCAGTGTCTTTCACCCTCTGTGGAATATCCCAATAGCAAGACCTCAGCCACAGTGAATTAACAAAAAACCTTAGCATCCACTTTGGAGGATCGGCAGCCAGAGATAAGAGGGATATTAGAGTAATCAGAAAACCTGCTCAGAAAAATAGAAAATCTTCCAGAAAAAAAGCAAATGAGTATTTGATTAAAATTTAATTCAGCTCATGCACACATATAAGCCCATGCACTTGTGTGTACACACACAGAGAGATAAAAAACTTGGTTTCCAAACTCAAGATTTCATTAAATGAAATGGAGTGGATTATTGCCACAGGAAACAAAATCATGGCTTGGAAGACCACGAGTTATGTTACAAAGACCAGATCAAAACAAACAAACAATTTGGAAGACAGATACAGTAGAACTAATATCCAAATATTGAAATTCCAGAAAGATAAAAAAAAGAACAACTGGAAAGTTACTCAAGACAACTGAATTACAGTAGAAGAAGAATTTTCCTAAGTGGAAGAATAATGTAAATGGGCATTTGAAATGGCTCACTAAGTTGTAGATTTCACTGATAAGACAAGACATATTCTTATGCCTGTGCAATCAAAATTTCACAACTCTGAAAACAAAGAAAATAATATATGAGCTTAAAAACAAAAAAAAGGAGTTGCCTAAGAGAAAAGAAAACCAGACTGGAATGAGATTTCTCATATGAAGCCCTGTACACTGGGATAAAATTTACAACTAACTGAAAGACAAGCCTGGCAACACTAGAATTTTTTCGCCAGCCAAAATATCTATCACCCATCAAGGTGAAAGAACAGTATTTGAGAGCAGGCAGTAAGAGAGAGAGTATCACCCATATACAATATATGAAAAAAATACTTGGAAAAATACTCTACCAAACAATCAGATCAGAAATTTCAAGATGGGGCGCCTGGGTGGCTCAGTTGGTTAAGCGACTGCCTTCGGCTCAGGTCATGATCCTGGAGTCCCAGGATCGAGTCCCGCATCGGGCTCCCTGCTCGGCAGGGAGTCTGCTTCTCCCTCTGACCCTCCCCCTCTCATGCTCTCTCTCTCTCATTCTCTCTCTCAAATAAATAAATAAAATCTTTAAAAATAAATAAATAAATAAAAGAAAAAAAAAGAAATTTCAAGATGAGGGAAGATGAGTCAAGCAAGGAGTAGTAAGTGGGCTGAAATACTTGGGTCCCTGATTATGAGTCCTCAGAAAGTGAAAGTAATCATTAATTATAATGGAAGAGTATAGTAGGGTAGTTTGAAACTATATATAAAAAATAGCTGTTAGCCTTTATGTTCTCTAGCCATAATAAAGTTAAAAATGAAGTAAGAAAAATATACCATTCATAATATTTATAAACATTACAAGCAATTTAATAAAAATGGTATGAGACATACGATATATGAAAAAAAACATAAAATTGTATTAAAAGTTATTAAACAAGATCTGAACCAAATAGGAAGATCCTTAGGTGGGAAGACATAGTGTCATAAAAATAATAATTTTCCCCAAAGTTAGCACATACATTTAATGGAATTACAAATAGAATCCCTACAATACTTTAAAAAGAATTGGATAAAATAACTTGAGATTTACAGTAGAAGTAGGTGTCCAACAACAGTTAATAAAATCACGTAATAAAACAATGAGAAGTTACTTAAGAACTTATGAAAAAGCCACTGTATTATTACCACTATTGTTATGTATTGGTATAGAAACAAATAGATCAATGGAATGAGAGAGAGCTAGAAATGGATCTCTCTATATGTGATTAGTAGAAAAAGAATAGATTACAAAAAAATTATGTTGGCAAAATGAGCTATCTAAAAATATAATAATTTATTCCCATTTTATGCCATATGCAAAAAACAAATTCCAGATTAATTATAGACTTAATTGCAAAAATAGATGAAAAGGCAGCATATGTGGTCAAGGGATAGGAAGATCTAGACAAAACTGGAAGCCCACAAGTTATACATACGTGATTATGTGAAAACTTTTTCTGAGGCAAACAAGTCAATAAACAAATGATAGAGTTAGAAAAACATATTTTCCAAGCAAATTGTAGATGAAAGGTTAATTATCTATAATATACAAAATTATTAAAAATGTTAAAATTAATTTTAAAGAGGCAGGACAGCTCAATAGAAATATGGGTAAAGGACTCTGAAAGAACAGTTCACAGAGGAAAAATGTTTAAATTTACCAATACTTGGGGGAAATGCAAATAAAGCACAATGAAGTATCTCTTCACACTTATTAGGCTTCTAACTATTAAAAAGATCTGTAACACCAAATAATAGGGATATAGGAGAAAAAATCACTCTAACTCATTTCTGGGAGTGTGAAGAGTTATAGCCTTTTTGGAAAGCAATATAGCAACATCTATTAGAATTATAAATACATTTACTTTTCTACCATGAAATCCCACTCCTGGGAATATATTCCATAGAATAAAAGCTCCAGTTCATTAACACTTATGTACAGGATGATTATTGCTCTTCTGTTCATTTTCAACAAAAATAGACACAAAAACTTTGTTACATGAATGCCCATATACAGGGGAATGACTAAGTGAATGATAACATATCATATAATGGAATTTTATTCACTCATTAAAGAGAGTGAATTAGAGATTTGCCAGTTGATCTGAAAGTATTTCCTTTGAAGGGTAGCAGAATATGTCTCCCCAAAATATGCCACTTTGATAATGACTATTTTGAACTGAAGGTTATTGAGAGGAAACAGATGTAAGAAGAAAAGCTCTCTGCCCTCCCCCTTACCTACATGAAAACAGAACATAAATTCCTTTTGTGAAGGTGCCTTCTTCCCTATGTCCTGGACCAAGAAGGGGATAATAACTTTATCACTGGAGATGAGATGGCACTAAGGAAGAACCTACACAAACAAACCTTACTAATTAGCCTTACTTATCATTAGTTTCATGTATATTTAACCTTCTCTCAATTTGCTACCCCTGGAAGCCCAAAGTCCTTTTCCTTTGTCTTGTCACTTCTCTACAAAATTATTATTCTTTGCTAAGATGCTACATAAGCCCAAGTCTAACACCTCTTTGAGTTATTCATCAGAGGTTTTTCCTGCATGAAGTACACTGCATGTGTTAATAAACTGTTTTTCTCTTGTTAACCTGTTTCTCTGTCAGTGCAATTTAGAGGAACTCTGCCAATAAACCTAAGATGGGTAGAGGAAAAGTTTTTCCTCCCCTACACCTGTTCAACTCTTCTGTTGAATCAGAAAAGGAAGGTACAGAAAAAATGAATAAAACACATTTTTAATGTTTTGATAATTGCAATATAAGTGATTACAAATATACATATAAATGCTTACAAATCACATAAAAATATTTATATCATTATACAGTTATATAAAATGGAAGCATGGAAGGATAAATATTAGGATGTCACCAAGAATTTCCACATTTTGCAGGTGGTTTGTGTGGTGATTGGTGTTGAAGATGAAGGAGAACAGAAAAAAAATCAGGCAAAAAAAAAAAGAATAGGAAAAAAGACTACTAAAAATTGAAAAGTATCCAAATATGCAAAATTACATATGTGAATATAATTTTTAAAAATTACAAATGGTGGTCACTCTCTTGTCTTTAAAGCTTTCTCCTTGGTGACTAAGGAAATTTTCTGTGGGATGGTTAGGAAATAACAGGGAGGCAGTGGGCCCACAGGTTTTGGTACTGGACAAGCAGAGTTCATGTTCTGCCTTGTCACTAACTGGAGGTAAGACTTCCATTGCATTGTTCACTTTTCCAAATTCAAAATTTCTTCATCCATGAAGTAAGGTTGTGAGAATAAAATGCAACTATGCAATTAAACTGCTCACCACAGTGCCTGGTACATATTAAGTGCTCAATAAATATTGGCTATTAATATTTTTATTATAGTTACTGCAAATCAATGAAATTTCAGTCTCAGTCAGAGGAAAGGAGGACAGGTGGAAAGCAAGATGATTTTGAGGTTCAAGTGTAAGTGATTTGAAATTGTCCTGTTATATTTTAAATTCTCCTTCCTATGTTTTGATTGGGTATAGGAAGTTAAATCTCTTATATGGTATCAAGATCCTCAAAATCAATCCCTCACTGAAGTGCAACGATTCTCCTATGCCCAGACATTCTGTTTGTTTCCCAAACAATTCCTGCAATACCTACTCAAAGAGTGAACATGTTGACAAATTTTTGGATAACTTACCAGATGCCAGGCACTATGATACACACAGCAATACTGAAAAGTATGTTTGTTCTATTTCCCACATTTTGCAGATAAAGGAACTAATATTCCCACAGTTTAGATGAGTGTCAAAAGTTTGTTTTGATGTCTGGTAAGTCTATTTCCAATCCCCAGGCATGTTCTAACATAGTTTGTTGTCATCAATGTATATTAGTATTCTATAAGCAGTAAATATTTTACAAATTTAAATGTAGCTGGATAGTGAGTGGAAGTTTCAGTTGCCACAGAGTCTTAGCTGAGGTCCTAAAACTGAAGATAGCAGGTGATAAATGTTCTTCACACATTCTAAAGAGAGTTGCTAGACACTCCTACCCAGACTTGCTGAGGTAAGTCTAAACATCTCTTTACTTTCCTTCTTTGCCACCTATCACCAGTCCACCTAAGGTTGATAAGGTACTGGGGCTTTTTAGAAAACTTCTTAGCCTAGAAAAGAGGAGAGTTGGGCTTTTCACCTCCCCATATCAGACTATGTTCAAGAAGCATCCTGTCACAGAAAGAGAGACAGCTATTGGGCATCTGAAACACAGGGCACTATGTCAGATTATAAGAGCACCAGATAGGAGAGACCTTTTAAACTATAATGTTTGCAACTGTTCCTTTACTTCTAGATCCTACCCCTATTTCAACCATGGAGGACCCATAGCTACAGAGTTTTGGAAAAAAAGAATTGTAAGAGCAAAATGGAGAAGGAATGAAAAAATAGATAATGCCCTCCTCCCCTTCCCCACTGTTGGTCTGAGGAATTCTCATGTCAGAACTGAGCTGGAAAGATGGCAGATGCCTTAAATTGATTTAGAGGTGAAAGTTATGATGTGTGATTATACTATATTTTAATATCAGAAAATTCAGTTCTAGGGGCACCTGAGTGGCTCAGTCTTTAAGCGTCTGCCTTTGGCTCAGGTCATGATCCCAGGGTCCTGGGATCGAGCCCCACATCGGGCTCCCTGCTCAGCAGGAAGCCTGCTTCTCCCTCTCACACTCCCCCTGCTTGTATTCCTGCTCTTGCTGTCTCTCTCTGTCAAATAAATAAATAAAATCTTAAAAAAAAAAAAAAGAAAAAGAAAATTCAGTTCTAATACCCAAGGACTATTCTTCCAGGAAAGATCTGGGATCTTTCTGAGATATTCCCCAGTGACAGAGAAAGGAAATTCAATGAAGTCTATTGGAGGGCAGTGGCAAGAGAAAGAATAAGACTGTTTCATGATTGTCCCTTATTGACTGGTGATATAAGAAACCATTACTTCTCCCCTCTACCTTTTCCAACATTGTTCACATATGTTGCCCTTGAAATTCTGCCCCACATTCTGGTCTTGACTTCCATGACCCTGTTTCCATTCCTTTCACAGTGTCACTGGATAAAGTAACATTTTCTTCTGTGCTCCCATGGCCTTAAACCCTATCCATCATTCAATATTGTATCCAAGAGTATAGTCAGATTCCTTTGAAATAGTGAGCTCCTTAAGGAAGGGTATGGCATCTTGCCTTTTCACTCCCAGTGCTTAGCACAGTATCTTGCTCATGTTAAATGTTCAGTACTATCTGATGAAATTGGTGTGGAATGAATTGATCACTGAAATCAATCACAGAATCCAGGACATTGGTATGTTAGCTGTGCCCCAGTACCTCTAGAGGATAAGTCCAGAAAACTTCCCCCAGGCAGCAGAACAATTTCTGCTTGTCTGAGGACTTCAGTTAAGAGGCAAGATAACTCTGACACAGCTGAACACCCTTGAAAATAGAGACCCAGGACCCAGGTGTCATCCACGTATGAAGGAAACTATGATTAAGCTCCTACTATGTGTCAGGCTTTAGGAATGAAAAATAAAGAAGACAGCACCTACCCTGTTCTTTTAACTGATAACGTTTACAACTGTTTAAAATGGATCTCAGTTTGGAAAATGTATGATCATCATTTGCTGAGAGCAAAGGCAGCTTAAACTCAAGAGTTGATGAAACTCTGGTTGTGAGTTGTCAGCTCTGTAAAATGAAGATATGGAAACTTCGGTAGGCATAAGCTGAGAGCAATAAGGCAGGCCGTGGAACCGACACCAGATCCTTCCACAGACATTTTTACTGAGAGAATGTGATGGCTGCATAAATCCCAACCCAACCACTGACTTAAAAATGGCATGTCCTAAATTCATCCTAAGTATAAAAGCATTATTGTAACCATCACCAAGATGGGTTTACCATTCTCATCAGCTTGACTAAACTTCAGACAGCCTCACCCCACCCCCCAACCTCTTTTGTTTTAGAGCATTTGCTTTTAAAAATTTGCAATTGTAAATTCTTTTTTTTACCCCTTGATATGTAAATCTTCTCCTAGTCTCTAGCCAGTTTTACAACCCAGGAATATCTTTCTCAAGGAGCCATGGGCCATTATTTTGAAATGTAATTATTAAGAAAGATAGTACCCCTATCTCCCAGTCTCTGTGGGTAGGTAAGGAGACTAACTTCCACAAGCATCAATTAGCAAACACAGATGGCCTAATTACATTGCACAGAGACCAAGCGCCCCACTAAGGTCTCCCAGTACTTTTCTACTAGCTCATCACAGTGCTTAAAAAAAAACAAAAAAAACTCTTCTCTTTTTTGTTTCCATGGAGTTGAGTTTAATCTTTCTTCCCTACTGTAATAATCTTAATAACATTCTTCCTTGTTTAACTCTGCTCAATGCAATTTTTCTTTGGCAACCACTGCATAGAACTTCAACCACAACATGATTTACTATGATTAGTAAAAAAAAATTTAATACCATCTCTTGACACTATAAACCATGGTTCCCAACCAAGGGTAATTTTGCCCAAAGGAACCCTTTGGTAAAGTATGGAAACATTCTTGGTTGTCACAACTAGGGACAGGGGAAGGAGGAGGTTTGCTATTGACATGTAGTGAGTAGAAAGGTTAGGGTTGCTGTTAAACATTTTACAATGCACAGGGAATCCCTCATAACAAAGAATAATTTAGTGCAAATGTAAATAATACATAGTTGAGAAATCCTGCTATAACAATCAGGATCCTAAAAGCACTCTTCTCTAGGTCTCAGCCTGGCCAAAGAAATTAGTCTATACCAAAACCCTGTACCAGATTGTTAGACTACAGTTGTAAAAATAGCAAAAGCAGGCAATTAAGAAATAACTATAAATGGCTCTTGGGGACCCGGGGTTGTTAGTCCATTGATTTTGGCTCAGGTCATGGTCTCAGGGTTGTGAGATTGAAGCTTCGGTTGGGCTCCATGCTCTCTGCTTGAGATTCTCTCTCTCCCTCTCCCTCTGCCCCTCCCCTTGCTCTCGCTCTCAAATAAATAAATAAAATCTTTTAGGGGCACCTGGGTAGCTAAGTCGTTAAGTGTCTGCCTTCGGCTCAGGTCATGATCCCAGGGTCCTGGGATCGAACCCCGCATCAGGCTCCCTGCTCCACGGGAGGCCTGATTCTCCCTCTCCCACTCGCCCTGCTTGTGTTCCCTCTCTCACTGTGTCTCTCTCTGTCAAATAAATAAAATCTTTAAGATAAATAAACAAATAAATAAATAAATAATAAATAAATAAATAAAATCTTTTAAAAATAGCTTTTGAATATAATATTATTGAGAAACGTGAGTAGAACCAATAAAATTGAAAGAATATTGAATTATTAAGCTAATACCAAATGAGTTTACATTTTGCATTGGTGTAGAACATGGCCCACTTGTTGATGGTGCCAGATTCTATACTAACTGTGGCAACATGAACCAGGTATTCAACTCTCAGGTTCAGCTTTCTCATGGCTATAAAAGAGGAATCAGGACCCCTCCCTCATACTACAGTTGTAAAGATGCAGCGATATGATGCATGTTCACTGCTTTATCTGACTTAAACTCTCAGTATGATAATGATTTTAAAAGTGCAATAAGAAAGGAAAATAGGGGTCCCAGAATTGACTACTTAATAAATAAGTGAGGAAATAAGTGACATCTAATTAAGTCCTAAGTTTATCATTTACTATTTTAAGACCAAGCTAACTCTTCAAACACCATTATTTTTATGAGAGTTTAAGATCCAGATAATCTAATTTGTGGGCTTGCTGAGTCACTTTGGACTCATAATCACATGAAGGTATTTCCTAGTAAGAATCTAATTAGATGTTTATTTAGTCTATATAGGCTAATGAACTGCCACTCTGCCATTATGTCCTTTAGAGGTTCATCTCAGCCAGTTTAGATACACAGTAGTAACTATGATTAATCCAATATAGACTGCCACCACCTATCACTGTCTTGCTGACAAAAGGCTGGCCTTCAGTTAGCCCATAGCCCCCTTGGAGAAATGCTAAGTTTTCAGATGCTCTCCTAGCTGGCAAGTTAACCCAAACAGGTTACTTGATTTCTTTTTCACTTACTCAAAAAGCAGTTATTGTATCAATAATAAAGAACAAACATATATCTAATTCACTGTGGCACACTGATTTCATTTTATTTGGCAAAAAATTAAACACCTTCCCTTTTCCCCTTTGCACACAGCTAGAAAACCCATACCAGGACAAACTGGCTTTAAATGGTGCTATGTAAATTAATTTGGCTTGTTTTGTAATGTAAGGCTCTAGCCCATCCTCATCAACTGCACTTGGAATAATAGACCTTAGATATTATGCCTTATTTTTATTTGTCCCACATTTAGACCATCTATTACTTATATTTGTCTTACACCTTCTTGGCAATATGCTAAAGATTATCTGAGTTTCCTCAAGAGCCACATTTTAAATTTAAAAATGCACTAGTACATGAGAAGTAAAAACATAAAATCCCTTAAGTCTCCACTCAATAATACACTATTAAATCAATATATAAAGAATGTTTTTAAACCACCAAACTACAGGAAACTAAGTTTAAAAACAGTGGATATCTTCCCCCAAATTTTCTAAACTAATTTATCCTTTAAATAGACTTTTGAGTTCCAAATTGAACATGACTTGGGTTTCTGAGATCTTGGGAAATGAAGAATATCTTGTTTCATTTTCTAGTCTTACATAAAGCAGAGTTGTATTAAAATTTTCAAATTTCTTCCCTCTTTATGAGTTCCAGAGGGTACATTTTGGTTAGTCCAATATGCTATTCCTACTTTAACTTTCTCATAAGTTCATTTTCAATTTCATCCTAAAATTTTTAGTCAAAGAATAAAATCTTCAAAGAGCTAGCCCTCTCTAATGTACTTTTGAAAAGGGAAACATTAAGTATAATTCCAGTGAAGTACAGATCAGGACATAACGCTAAGGAGAACTTAAAATAAATTATTAAAAGTGGTACAGAATTACCCTTTACAATAACCTTAACATGAGGGCAAGTGATCTGTTTGACATTCTGTCTAAAAGGGAAAACTTTTTATCATCTAGAAATCATTTATAGACATTGTTTGGAAGGACTTCTGTAAATAAGTTAGTACCAGTTGTAGATCCGGAGCTTACAAAAGTCAGCTTGTTAGTTTGGAAAACGATACCATTGTCTAAGTAAGAAAATGTTTTAACAGTTTAAATCAGTGGCTCTCAACCTTGGTTGCACATTAAAATTACCTCTGGAACTTTTAAACACTCCAATACCTAGACTACCCCCAGATCAATTAAATCAAATATCTAGGCTGTGGAGAAGGCATCGGTAGTTTTTAATTCTCCCCAGGTAATTCCAATATGCAGCCCAGGTTAAGAACCAATGCTTTAAAGAAATGGAAGGTTTAATAACAATAGCCACTGTAGCATAGAGTTAAAAGGAATATATGGATATATTTTCATAATTAAAAATATAATTAGTTAAAGTAGAAGGAAGAATGATCTCTCCACCCCCAACTATAACTTTTGAATGAGGTTTCAAACCACTAATGGAGTAGATTTTTAAATTTTTGTGCTTTTCTTATAATACTCCAGCAAAACATTTAGATCATTTCTATATGTGTATACTTAAGTTGATGCAATTTGATTTGATATAGCCATTTATAATACTCTAAAGTGTAAGCATAAATATTGCTATTTCAACTGACTTTGAGTGAAACAGTAGATTCAGTCACTGGGTAGGCAACTTTTTTCCTCAAATGTAGAACAAAAATATGAAATTTGGTATATAAGAATATCATAGTATAACAGAAGAAATAACTTTTGGCTCCATATATTAAATCTTGTAAAAAAATACGATAACTAATATATTAACTTATTAAAAGGTAGTTGAGGCCTTTTTGCATCACACTAGGCCCTGGAGATACAAGATATCTGAAAAAACAGAGCTCCTGCTGTCATTGATGTACAGTTCAGCTGATTGACCTGTAAGTCAGGTTAAGATTTGTTATCCCACTTAAATAGCCACCATAAACCCAAGATATTATTAAACAGTAGTAGTATATCAACTTCCAAATGAATTACCATTTGTCTGTTTGTCTATGTAACACATTTTCAGATCATCTTAGTTGATATTTTATAACTTTCTTTATGTCCTATATTTTAAAATACCAAGAAAAGATGGATAATAAAAATATTACTAGTTAAACTTCTGCAGGTTTATGAAAAAAAATATAATAGATGACTCATATCTATAGCTCCCTCAATTTTTTTCTTTCTTGCTTTGTTACTGTCTCTCATTTTAATCATCATCATTGTTATTGTCAACAACTATCTAGACAGAGTCTCTAATACATAACTTGAAAACATTTCTGAAAACAAAACTAGCATTGGAAAATTATTATTGATCTACACAGAATTTTTTCAGTTCTTGATTATATTTTCCAGATAAGAGTAATTTGTGCTCATTATACTGTTTTATAAGTACAAGAGAAAATTACTCATAACTCACCACTATAGCAACCATATTTAATATTTTGACATCTTTACAAGTTTTTCTCTTTTAAGCTTTTACAGTTAAAGTCATATTGAACTTAAAATTCTATATTTTATTCTATTTGTGCAGCTTATTTTCCTTACATTATATTTTAAGGATTTAAAAATGTCATTAAGAACTCTTTATTAAAAACTAATGATGCATGGAATGGTGACTAACATAATAAAATAAAAAAAGAACTCTTTATCAGTCTCATTTGAAAGGGTATATGGCTAAAATTGTTAATATTATAGAGCAGCAGAAGAGCTTCAGAATATTAATTTCATAAGAAATATTTACACACACTGCTTTATATGTACCAGATATAATTCTAGATTCTGAGGACACAGAAATGAACAAAGATTCCTGCCCTGTGGAGCTTATAGTCTAGTGAGAAGGAACAGCTAATAAATAAATAAATAATAAATAAATAAATAAATAATTTCAAAGAGTGATTCTTGTATTAACAGTCATGGGATTCTGACACTAGACTGGGAACTGGTTAGAGAGGGGAAGTGCTCAGAAAGATACCCATCTCCAAGTAGATAATGTGTAGTTTGAGATTTAACGATAAGCGGGAATCAACCATGTGAAACTCTCAAACATACGCAAAAGCAAGAAGAATGGAATAATGCTACCTTCCAGGAAATTCTTAGTTACCTGGAACAGATTTTCATGAAGGTACAGGCAAAAAGTGAGCAAGCCTTGAAAATGTCCCTTCCTTGCCAGTCCTCATGTGGTTTCCCTCGAGTCAGATCTCATCCTTTCCTCAGAAGCCACTTAGAGACCAGTTATTTTTTACATCTCACCAATTACAAGAGAACTGATATAACCAAATTCCTCCCCAAATTTCTAAACAAAGACATAATTAGAACATATGATAGAATTCAACTTTGTGCTGTCCTTTATTTTTACCATGAAATTTCCATGATTATTGACATTTCAAATTTGTGTTGCTATTATTGTTGTTGTCAGTTTTGGAGCTGAAATGTGCCAGCTTGTACATGTGACTTGGTATTGCAGGTAAAAGCATGGGCTATGGACAGATTCTAACACTTAAGGTTTTACCTAAGGTACTTAGGCCAGCCACAATTTCCTTATCCCGATAATAATAATGTGAGTTTTAAAAGAGATGGTGCAGAGAACTCAGCTTAGATCCTGACAAAACAAGTCTTTGGAGAGGGAGGGAGGGGGGAGAAGAGATTAAAAGAGATTGGAGCAGGGTGGGAGAGAGAGACAGCGTACACGCACACACACACGCGCACACACACACACGCACGCACACACGCGCGCGCACACACACGTACACCTTGAGATTATTTTAAATATTGTGTGCATAAATACCTAAGTAGTAGCAAAAACAAGGCTTAATTTAGTTTGCCTTCAATGGTCTCCTGGAAAGTGCATTCCTTAGAAAACTGCATGTGTTCTGCTGACTTAAGAAGGACCATCCATCAATTTTTACATGGATGGATTATATAATGCAGGATTTGGGGGATTTAAAATCCCAAACTCCACTAACTCTTGGTCACAGATGTGATGTTAAGTTTCAAACAATCACAGTGGGGCATGGAAAAGAAATGCTAAGGGTCTTCTTAATTTTCGTCATTTTCTCCTGCTGTTCTCAAAGTTCTCACTAGGTGAGAACTCCCTCCACACTAACACAAATATTTTCAGGGACCCTGTCTGAGGCCCAGCACTCCATATTTGGAATAGAACTCCAAAAGGCAGTGGGATGACGGAACCCTGCCCCCAAGGAAGGGAAGGAATTTAGAAAGAAACTAATAAAGTAGCTTTCACACTGTCCTCCTCAGAAACCCAGCACCCCTCAATAGGAGTTACCTCAGAGTGAGGAACGGAGGGCTAATCATGTGGGCTTGAACCAGAACGCTCCATTTTTCTGTGACATATATGTATATAATAAGCACATGAGGACCAAAGGATTCCATGGCTGAACAAAAGCTTGAAAACCACTGAGCCAGTAAGTGTGAAGGCCCTTTGTAAACTGTAGTGTGATTTACAAATGCTAGTTGCTAATATTATTACTGCTGTTTCTTGGTTCCTGTGAAAATTTAAATGCTTTTTTATTGGGAAATTGTTTAATTAGATAATAAATCTCAAGAAAAGGCATTGTTCCAAGTTAAAGATTTATTTTTGTCTCCACCATTCTGTGCAATAAGCACATTTAAAATGCTTCCTAAAAGGATTCATTTAGTGGCGGAAGCTCAACCATTTGACTAAACTTTTCCATCACAAATTTAATTCACATGGGATCAACCCAGTTGTCATCTTCTGGAGTAAAGAATTTCACCACACTTCCTGGTTGTTAGAATATTCAGGAAAATGTTTCCTGCCTCCTTCAGTTAGAAGTGAGGCTCTTAAGGATCTCCATTCAATTACTTCAACCTACATATTTAATCCCAGGTTATAGCCAAACGCTAAAGAATACTGAAAAATAATAACAACAGGAATCCAAGTTAACTCAATACACATTATTTGTCCTAAAAAGGAGCAATACAACTATAGGATACTGTGTGGGACTTAAGTCAATAATAATAGCAAAGTCATATAATGCTTGCTATATGCCAGGCATTGGTCTATGTGCTTTATATATATTAATTCATTTATTCCTCACAACAACCTTATGGACTTAGCACCATGATTATCCTCTTTAATGATGAAGCCTTGAGAGAGTAAGTCACTTGCCAGAGGTCAATGTTGGAGCTAGGATTCAAACCCAGGCAGAGTCTAGAGACGATCACACGTTGTTTTTTTAATTTCAGAGAGGTCAGGAATAAGAACATATATTTTTATCTGAATTCTGCCAATTATAAGCATGCTTTCATGCTTGATATCTTCCTTTTGCCCCTCCGAATCCATACCCCACATTTTTTCTGTCTTGCTCTGTGCTCCAGAGTCTGACCTATATGAAGAGCATCGATAAGCTTCCAGCTGGGTTTAGTACTGGAGATTAGAGGTCAACAGGAGTGTGAGGACTGCATATTTATTTTCCTGGTTCCTCCTAGTCAGGTCACTACTGGTCAGCTGCATCCCTTTGTTGAAACCACAGCACTTCAAATGACTCACTTCACTCTGGACGCTGCTACCTCTCTCTTCCTCTGCTCCTAAAAACCTAAAGATAACAATAGCTCTCTGCTATTACAGTTACTAGGGCACTGAACCATATTTGTTATTTTCCCTAAATCCTGAACACATCTTTGTACATAGGCTTGTTATTAAACTTTCCTCAAATCAGGAATCTGAGCAGAGATTCATCTTTTCATCTAGTTTACATATGACTGGACAAAAAAATAAATGTAGCATAAACCTCACTATCCCCATTTTCCACCTTCTGCACAACAGACCCAGGAAATAAATTCTAGAGTTATCCAAAGCGAGCTACATTACTCCTACTACAAGTCTATATGAAAATTATTTTTCAATTTTCTTGATTTTTGTAAGAGGTCAGGAATTGAGGTCTACAAATAGAACAAATTTTTACTCTAATAATAGTCATTGGGTCTATAAAGGAGTGTCAAGCTGCAAGGCAGTAGCAGACCTATTCATTTTGGATGTTGTTGATCTCTTCGAGGTGGATGACCTTAGTGAAGCCCTGATTCAGGTGTCATAAATCAGGCACTTAGCCTAATTAAATATAAAAATATCTGATGCTTTGCAGCTGATAAAACTGGACTTTGACTTCCTGGAATCAGATAGTAAAATATATCCAGGAAATGTGATCCCGTGGTGCAGAAAGATACCAGGTGCATCCTTGTTTCCCCTTCAATCTAATTAGCAATTCATCAGAAACAATGTATATCTATGAGTATGTCTTGGTCTCAAACAAAGACACTGAGCATCTGAACTGACCTTAACATCTCTTATTCGAAACATCTCAAGTTGATCTTGTCATTTACTTTAGCAGCTCATCCTGTGGTGAGAATGGAGATTGTTTCCATTGAAAGGGATGTAAGAACAACATGCTGAGCCATAATTCCAAAACTATGGTTACCCTCCCACTCTTCTCCCTTAATCCACCTTTATCGTGCTCATACCTCTTCACTGTTCCACTCCTGGTTTTCATGTTGAAAAGTCTAGCTTTACAGCTATGATTCAGCTGCTTGGCTAGAATGATGCATTTCCTTTTACTATGACTTGATGTTTGCAAAGTTAAATGTATGTGGAGGTAAATTACTCACTGTCTTTGCTTACAAACCTCATTGTTTCATCATCAAAATGTCACAAAAGTCTTAAAACCAATGATGTACGTCTACCAGTGGAATAGATACAACAAATTGACGTCTCTCTGAATTACAGTTTCATAGAACAATGGCTGGAGATGGATGCATAATATTGACCCATTTCAGCAATAAGTATCTGGGGAATCTCTTGGGGTGCTTCTGGACTGGCAAGAAGCAATGACTATGACCAAAGGTTAAAAGACAAGAACGCTGGATCTTACTTTTCTAATTCTAGCTCTGTCACCTTGATGTATGACACTAGAGGTGCCCCATCATAAAATGACAATTTTCTGCATGACCTAGATTTCAAAGTTATTGGCATGAACAAAAGTGATTTATTTGTACAGACAGCAATATAAAAAAATCTGTGCTACTTCACCTTGCAAAAATCAGTCAGAAATTATTTTCAGTGATTGAGATCTTCATTGTCCTGAAACAAAGTCAAGATACGGTGTTTCATTCAAATTATACATGCTTTTTTCTTCTCCTCCTTACCCATAGTAGCCAGCCTCTAAGGTCGTCTCCTCAAATAACCATCATTTTCTGGTATTCACACACTTACATAGTTCTCTCCCACACTAGATACCTGTATATCCAATATGATATTGCAGAAACAATAGTATGTGATTTCCAAGGTTAGTTCATAAAAGCCACTTGGCCTCTGCCTTTTTCTTGTATCATTCACTCTGAGAAAAACCAGTTGCAGTGTAAGAGGGTACTCAAAGGGATAGCCCAAATGATGTGGAACTGAGGCCTCCTTCTGAAAGTCAGCACCACCTGCCAGCCATGTGATTAAGCCATCTTGGAAGCAGATCTTCACACCCCAATCAAGCCTTCAGATGAATGCAACTCCAACTGACATCTTGACTGTTACCTCATAAAAGATCCCAAGCCAGAATCCCTTAGCTAAGCTACCCCTAAATTTTAGATCCACAGAAACTATATGATAATAAATGTTTGCTGGTAAAAGTCACAAAGATTTGTGTTTGTGTGTGGGGTAATTTGCTATGTAGCAATAGATAACTAAAATACTATTCATTCTGATTTTCTTTTATACAAGGTTTACCTTTCCCCCCAAACCTGACACTACACACATATTTTTCAAGCAAGACTTCCATATAGGTATGGCAAAATGGCTAGGACCAACAGGAAGGCATGAGCACTTTGACAATGACACAATATTAGAGAATTAATACTCTAAGATATACATAGTTGCACCTGTACAAACAATGAAAGTCCATCTCAAAAATGTCCTCATCCAAAAAATTGTTTACAAAAATAAATACTTCATGCTTATCTTCATAATGTATTTGCAATGCCAATTTATTTGTAACATAGATTATTCTATTGACTTTAATAGCCTAAGTGGAATACTGGTGATATCATTTTATTACCCAGACAGTTATAAGTAGTGAGTTAATGTCCTGCCATTAACTCCTGTTAACTACCAGATTTGAGTCATATTATTTCAGTTGATAGTGAAATGAGTTAGACAGTTGAGAAGAACATCTGGCTGAAATACTGCAAAGGTCTACCAGTGCACTGAAACCAAATATGAGTTTCTTCACTGGCAGAAAAATTTCAAACAATTATTAATTGTAACTTTACTCTGAGTCATGATAACATTATACAAAGGGTACTGAAGTACTAACATTACCAGAAGCACCCAAAGCAGATAATGTATCATTCTTCCCCACCTACCTCTACTCTATATAAAATCAATTTATTATTAACATTCCAGTTCAATATTAAAAGGTAATACAGTTAGAGAAGATACACATTTATTATGTATATCACTATACTTCCAAGGCTAAAATAACAGAACAGACGGAAAATCACATCTCTAAAAACTTTTAGGTACCTGTAGAATTTTTTAGTGAAACCATTTAAAAACTGTTCTCAGCATTAGATTCCAACATAATAACAAGTCTGAAAACACAGATTACTTTCTTAGTATTAATATGAATTTCTCTTAGGAAGGTCAGAATTCTAAATTAACCTGAATAATATTAAAAGTATTGAATTATACTTCACATGAGATTTTACCATATACAAATTTAGTTTCTGTAAAGGGCAGGAATTTTCTCTTATGTATGTCCTAAAACAATTTTTAAAGAACTGTAGAAATTATAATAAAATGAAAAATTAAAAAAGAATGAGATTCAAGTGTTTTATCTTTAAGCAAATAGCAGTAGAATTTTACCAAATACAAAATGGTAGAAGTTATGAAATGAGAATCACAGAGTGCTTTTCTGAAACACTCAAATGGACAAGAGTTAACTTATTTACTCTTGGTACTAGATCTTGCATATCTACTTTAAAATTTTGATATTTCCATTTAACATTTGTATTTAATATATTTGTAAATTGTCAAAAGGTTAGAAATGAGGGAAATTCCTTTCTGATATTAAGTTTGGCTAACTGTTTTAGGTGTGGGCAATGAAAAATAAAGTGTAAGTCAACAAATTTTTGCTTAATCAATTTTATTTACTGTGTGTCAAAATTATATCCTTGTGAACCAAATAGATATACTTAGTATTTATAAATCTTCATATGAATTAATTCTTTAATAAAATTGTGAATGGATTTATGCTCAATATAGTTTCAAAGGGGTTCAGTTCTTTGAGAACTCATTCATGATTTAATTCTGGGAGATCTTATACATTGCATTATATATACTTCCTATATGTTATGAAGCTATCAATTCTTTTTAGCTATTTCACAATACCTGTTAGATGACGTGAATGAATAAATGTAGAAAGGAAGTTTCCAGCAACTAGTTCTGGCAATGTTCTATCATCAATATATTCCACTTGTTTGAAAAATACTGTTAATCTTGTGTTGATCTGTGTGTTCTTGAGTTTTGCTTTTTATTTCCACATAAAATTATATGTAAGGATTGCTTTCACTACCTTCTCTCTCCCTAAAACCTACATTGAGTATAATGGTTTGCACAATAATTTCTCAGAAAAATCAAACAAGCTATCAAAGTATTTATTACATATATGTCCATTACATGTCTAACTAAAAGGAGTAAGACAGGTCCTAATTCAAGGAGATGGAGAATATAACCAGAGAAATCAAGTTAAATTATATGAAACAATTAGAGAAAGCTAAGTGCTATGATGTACAACAGCATTTCCCAAAAGATCCTTGAGATGTTAATAGACGTTTTATTAAAAAAAAAAAAAAAAGGCTTCTATGGTCAAATAAGTTTGGGAATTATTTCATAAGACATTACCCTCTTGGCAATTCACAATGCCCATTAGCATATTAATACTGAAAAGTTTTGCAGCAAAGAAAATGGTCATATTTTGACTAAGCCAGAATATTTAAAATATCTTTCACCATGGAAGACTTTGTTAAAATGTTACCTTTTTGATCACAAAAATTTTATAAATGAAGAGAAAAATAACACAAGTATTTGCCATATTAATTTAACAAGCATTAGCATTTTGCCATATTTGGCTCAGACTTTTTAATCTAAATAATAAACAAAAGATTACTTACACAATTACGGCCAACACCCATCCCTTTTTCCTTCCCCTTCCCCAGGGGTTACCATCATCCCGAAATTCTTCTTGTTATATATTCTTCTTGTTCATATATTTACTTTAACTTGTATGTTTGGATTCACAAATAATACATAGGATTCCTGTGTATTTTAAGTTTACAAAAATAATACCATTTTGTATACATTGTGATTTACTAATTGTATTCAAAATTATGTTTATGAGATGAATCCATGATAATGCATATAGATTTTGTTTATCTGTTTTAACTGAGGAATTGTGTTCTTTGTATAAATATGCCACAAAAATTAATTATCCAATAACCTATTAAGAACATGTAGCTTAGGGGCACCTGGGTGGCTAAGTTGGTTAAGCATCTGCCTTCTGGTCAGGTCATGATCTCAGGGTCCTGGGACTGACCTCACATCAGGCTCCATGCTCAGCAGGAAGTCTGCTTCTCCCTCTCCCACTGTCCCTCCCCCTCACTTGTTCTCTCTCTCTAATAAATAAATAAAATCTTAAAAAAAGAACATGTGGCTTGTTCTCAATGTTTTCCTATTTCAAGAATGTTGTGATAAACATCCTTGCACATACATCTTTGTATGTCTGTTGAAGAGATGTTTCAGAGTATTTACCTAGAAGCAGAATTAATAAGTCATAGGTATGGACATTATCAATGTTAGTAGATATTTCAAATTTCTCTCCAAAGTAATTGAACTAAGTTACACACCAACCAGCACACCACAGGAATTCCCAGGGATTCACATCTCTGCAAATGCTCAGACATACTAATCCGACATGTAGGACTTATATTGTGCTGATATACAACATGAATTTCCCTTATTATTTTTGAATTATGAACGTATTTCCATAAACATATTGGCCATCTGGTTTTCCTCTTTTGTGAATCATGAAGATTTAACAGTTAATTATATATTTTCTTACCCAATCCTTCATTGTTCAAATTCACTGCAAGTAACTTGCCTGGTTTATGGTTTAACTTTCATTTTTTTATCATTTTTTTTTACTTTGACAGGTGTTCATGTTTACCACTTGTGTGACATTTGTACTTTGGCATCTTATGTTTCATTTTAAAATTTTCAGTTTTATTTTTCACTTGAGGATTTTATTCCATCTGCTATTTATTTGTGTATTATGTCACACAAGCACTTAATTGTCCAAGTGACATATCTTGATTAATCTATCCCTTCTGTACTGATTGCTAATGCCACCGCATCATATACTAAGTCTTTTGTAATATTAAGGAGATCTTTAGTAGTTGAGAGAAGGGAGAGGGCTCACTATTGCACTGACCTAATCATAAATGAGGGACTACATGAAAGAGGTGGTCTTCAGTCAGGGTCTGACTACAAGATGGACATAAAGGCATGGGTTTTGGTGTCAGACAGACTTTCATTTATATCCTTTCTGTAATACTCACTGCAAGTGAATTAATCTTGCTGCAAATGAATTTTTTCCCTTGTAAGTGGGGATAATACAGATGATCTAGTGGCATTATTTAGTAAGATAATATATTTAAAAGTGGTTACTATATAGTCTTGCATATAGCAGGTGTTCAAAGTAGTTAGTAGTGATTGTAGTTCCTACCGTTGCTAGCAGTAGTGATAGGAATGGTAGTAGTATCTGATTAGATCAATAGCTGTCAGTTCGAAAAGCTAAAACAAATCTGAAGGACATTCTTAGGAAAGCAAACACAGAACTAGGGAATTGTCTGATTGTAAGGTAAGAATTGGAGATAACTCTAAGCTGCGGTTTGGAGGACAAGATGTAAGAGGAATTGGAGATACTAGTTTAGGATGGAGGTTCTCAAAGGGCGGTTCCAATAGCAGCAATTCCTGAAAACTTGTTAGAAATGTAAATTTAAGACCCCAGACTCATTGATTCAGATACTCTGACCAATATGTGGCCCAGGAATCACAACTGGTTTTAACAAACTTCTGATGATGTTCAAGTTTGAGAACCACTGGTTTGGAACATGATGAGTAAGAGGTGGTGCTGAGAAACCAGGTGAACACGATGCATGAAGAAATTTCAGAGGTGAAGATGTGGATTTCTCACTTAGAGAGTGAGATTCTCCTTTTCTGATACCTTTCCTTGCTTCTGGTTATTGGTTTTATTATGCTGAATGGCTTCCCAATCTCAGAATCATTTCCCAGCATTCAAGTTCTACTTGCCATCCACCTACTGGGCAAAGTAATGCCAACTTTGCAACCCTTAATCAATCTCTGTCCTTCCCACAATTTCTCTCCTACATCCTTCTCCACCTGTTTTCAGTTTGGAGGCTCCTCAGGGAGGGGAATTTGTCTGGCACAATTTCATCGAACATTAAATACCATGTACACTGACAAAGTTTTATAAATAATAAATGAGGGTAGTAATAGCCTAGAACCCAGATTTTAATAGCAGGAATCCCTGGCCATTAAATATAAAACAGTTATCCATCTATCTCTATATCTTGAGACCCTTCTCTGACCCCTGAAAGATAGAAGTCTGCAAAGAACATGCTGTATCTGTACCATTTAAGAACACTTTTATTTTAAAAACTAATTTTATCTTGAAATCAATAGGTGTAAGTGTGAAAAAGAGATGAGCAGTAGCTAACCACAGAAAATATTTACTTATTTTCAGATTTTTCATTGTGTTTTTAAGGAGTTTTATCAACTCTTTGGTAGAAATCAAGGTGGAGAAATAATGAGAGATTTCAGTGTAACAGTCTATCAGAGGTCTGGCTACAGCATTAATTTTGGCCATAATGTGTCAATCAGCTACAAAGGATCAGCTCAGCCATAGTGACAAGGATCAACTGTGTAGACATCTGAGATATGTTAATCTACCATGACACGCTCTAGAGTAAGATGCATACAAGAATGTCACCTGCATTTTAAACTAGTGCTGACTGCCTTGTATCATCTAGGGGTCCATGCTTAATAAAACAAAATCAATCCTCAGGAACTTGAAACATGTTATCCCTATCATTTAACAATACAAGATAATTCTGGTGTGTTTCTTATTATGTCTTTTCCTTTGCTTTATAATTTGTATATTGATGCATGGATACATGTGAACTTATAATCTATAAAATGTATATGATAACATGTAAAAGGTAGGCCAATAATATATATCTTTCATTATCACTTTATATAACATGTTTAACAGTATAAACAAAATTAACCTACAGTGAAAAAGCTTTAACTTTTTAAAAACATTTTGGATAATTGAATACTGTTGCCTTTGTGATGTGAAACCAGGATTCTTCACAATGAAATCAATGTGCTTTGGTGTTTAATTTATTGAGAAGCACAACCAGAAGTTTCAAAGCTAGTTCTAGGGTTCAAATTGCCTGTTAATATTGTTAAAGAAAATTTAAAATATTACCCATGTGAATTTCAAATGCATGAAGAGAAAGAAAACACACAAAACAACTAACAATGATTTTTATCTTAGTGGAAAGATAATGCATAATTTTTGATTTATACATATTTATTTTCTAAATTCCCTATCATAAAGAAATATTATTATTATTCATTACAGCACCAATGTTAGTAATAAGATACAAGTGAAATATGTACTTGGATTTGCATGTCATTCTTGCATAGGGGCCATGCTAATCTTCTCTGTATCATTTCAATTTTAGTACATGTGCTGCCAAAGCAAGCATGAAATATGTACTTGGAAATAGTTTTAAATCTTATTCAAGCTGTACCAGATTCCTACTTATAGAACTCACACAAAAACACACATCCACACAAACACATACACAAAAACATATTAACAGTGCCTTCCTTAATGATTAAGAAATAAGATGTCAATGTGACTTGTGCAGCAAGTCACAGTGATAATAAATGCTGTTTTGGTATATATACTCCTGGATGGGTAGTAAACCCAGGGGTGAAGTGTTTCAGCAGTCCTGAATTGATAAGCAGAGTCAATTCATGTGCATGTACTCTATAGGCAGAATTTCAAAACCTTATAAAAAACCAGTTTTCTTTTTTAAATGAAAATTTTGCATTGCCTTCCCTTGAGCAACTTTACTCTGTTGTAATATATAGACTAGGGATGGCAAATTAAAATTCATCTGATGTGATAATTGGGATAGTCTATAGCAGCAGCTCTGAAAGTATAATCCTCAGATCCCTAGGGATCCCAGGAAACTTTTCAGGAGTTCTGTGAAATCAAAGCAATTATCAATACATTACTTGTCTTTTTTACTGTGTTGGCATGTGTCCTCTTTTACTGTGTTGGCATTTGCACTGATTGTACAAATATAGTGGTGGATAAAATTACTGGGTGCTTAGAACAAATTGAGGCATTAGAATCAACTCGTACTAGCAGATTTTGTATACTTCATCACCATGTACTAAAATTCATTCTAAGAATATTTTTGATGAATCAGTAAAAATTCATAATTTTTTACATTAAATCTTGGAACTTAAGGACACACTTTAATATTCCATGTGACAAAAATAAAACATATATATAAAGCACTTCTAATGAAGTAGATAGTTGTATTAGTTATCTATTTCTGAACAGTTTGCCCCCAAACCTATCAGCTTAAAACAACATACGTTTATTATCTTGGTTTCTGTGGGTCAGGAACTCATGCACTGCTTAGCTGGGTCCTCTGGCTCAGGTTTTTTACAAGGGTGCAATCAAGGTGCCACCTGGGACCACAAGCATGTCAAGGTCTAACTGGAGAGAAATGGATCCCTCCCCATTTCCAACCTTATCCATGTGGTTGTTAGCAGGATTAAGTTACTTGGGGTACTTGGACTGAGGACCTCAGTTCCCTATAGTTATTGGCTGGAGGGCACTCTCCATTCTTTGCCAGGTTGCCCTTTCCATGGGGCAAGCATTTGAGAAGAACCAGAGAGAGAAATCCAGCAAGATGGAAATCATAGTCTTTTATATCCAATCACAGAAGTGACACTCCTCACTTTTGCCATACTCTATTTGTTAGAAGCAAGTCACCAGCAGCCAGCTCTTTCAAGGGGAAAGAATGACACAAAAGCATGATTTCCTAGGGGCGGGGATCATTAAGAGCCATGTCAGCAGCTGCTGTCCATAATGGTCATCTCTGGGAAATACTGTTGTATTTCAACTTGTGTTGCAAGTTGAACTAGCTGCTATTTTCATTACATACCATTTTTATTTGAAAGAATAATTAACCTAAAAACTATAATTATTCAGGCTTGAGAATTTTGCTGATATTTGCAGAATTGAGTATTTCTTGAAAATAGACAAAGTGAGTTTTGCCACTTCAAGGAAAAAAACGTTGACACTCAAAACTCAGGAAACAAACTGAGGATTGCTGGAGTGGTTGGGGGTGGGAGGGATGGGATGGCTGGGTAATAGACATTGGGGAGGGTATGTGCTATGGTGAGAGCTGTGAATTGTGTAAGACTGTTGAATCACAGACCTGTACCCCTGAAACAAATAATACATTATATGTTAAAAAAAAAAAAAAAGAAGAAGAAGAAGAAGAAGATAGCAGGAAGGGAAAAATGAAGGGGGGGAACCAGAGGGGGAGACGAACCATGAGAGACTATGGACTCTGAGAAACAAACTGAGGGTTCTCGAGGGGGGGATGGGTTAGCCTGGTGATGGGTATTAAAGAGAGCACGTATTGAATGGAGCACTGGGTGTTATACTCAAACAATGTATCATGGAACACTACATCAAAAACTAATGATGTAATGTATGATGATTAACATAATAAAATAAAATTTAAAAAACTCAATGGAATTTGAATATTCAAAAGAATGCTAGAATATTGTAAAACGTGTATCTGGCAACAGTGTCTTAACAATTTCTCGATACATAAAATCTTCTCCAAAGGTTTTGTTAGCAATACTAAAGAATGTTGGATTTTTTTTTTAATAAAGATTTTATTTATTTATTTGAGAGAGAGAATGAGAGAGAGAGCATGAGAGGGGTGAGGGTCAGAGGAAGAAGCAGACTCCCTGCTGAGCAGGGAGCCCGATGCGGGACTCGATCCTGGGACTCCAGGATCATGACCTGAGCCGAAGGCAGTCGCTTAACCAACTGAGCCACCCAGGCACCCGGATTTTTTTTTTTTTTTAGATTTTATTTATTTATTTGACAGAGAGAGACAGCAAGAGAGTGAGCACAAGCAGGGGGAGTGAGAGAGGGAGAAGCAGGCTTCCCGCTAAGCGGGGAGCCCGATGCGGGGCTCGATCCCAGGACCCTGGGATCATGACCTGAGCCGAAGGCAGACGCTTAACTACTGAGCCACCCAGGCACCCCGAATCTTGGATTTTGATAGTGTATAATGAAATGTGCTAACATTTAGAAGATCTGCAAAACTCAGTGAGTCAAGGTTTTTCAAATGAACAAATGGATGCCTTTCCAAGTCATGCATATGTCCACTGGTGATGGGTCTTAAGGAGGGCACGTACTGCATGGAGCACTGGGTGTTATACATGAACAGTGAATCATGGAACACTACATCAAAAACTAATGATGTGCTGTACACGGACTAATATAATAAAAAAATAACGTGCAAGATAGACTAATGGTTTTAGCCATTCTGACAGGTGTAAAGTGATATCTCATTATGGTTTTGATTTACATTTCTCTGGTAATTAGTGACAGTGAATATCTCTTCGTGTGTGTTGGTCATCTGTATGTTTTTTTTTTTTTTTTTTTTTTTTTTGGCGGGGGAATGTCTAGTCAGGTCCTTTGCCCCTTTTTAGTTAGATTATTTGTTTTTTTGGTTTTGAATTGAGTAAGTTCTTTATATATTTTGGATATTAATCCATTATCAGATATGTCATTTGTAAATATCTTTTCCCATTCAGTAAGTTGCCTTGTTGTTTTGCTGATAGTTTCCTTAGCTATGCAGAAGCTTTTTACTTTGATTTAGTCCCAATAGCTTAAATTTGCTTTTGTTTTCCTTGCAGGAGAGGCATGTCTAGAAAAGTGTTTCTATGGCTTCTGTCAAAGAAATTACTGCTTATGTTTTCTTCTATGAATCTTATGGTTGAACACTGAGAAATGCATAGAATTTTTGAATTGTTATATTGTACTCCTGAAACTAATATAATACTGTATGTTAATTATACTTGAATAATAAAAAGACAGACCAATGGGTCTTATGTATCAGTATGAGAAGTTCATTAATATGATTTCAGCTCCACATTGCAATTCACCTTAAAAAAACTACTACTTACAGAGTTCTAGTGTAGTATCAAAGAATAATATCCACAATTATCTGAAAAGGGTATTAAAATACTTCTCCCTTTACAACTATATAATATAATTACGTGAGGCTGGATCTTTTCCATATACTTCAACCATAACAAATGGCAGCAGTTTGAATGCTGTGAAAGCAGATAATGGGAATCCAGCTGGATCATATAAAGCCAAACATTAAAAATATTTACAAATATGTTTAAAAGGACCACTCTTCTCATAAAATTATTTTTGCTCTGGAAAATATAGTTTTTTCATTAAAATATTTTATGTGGGGCACCTGGATGGCCCAGTCATTAAGCGTCTGCCTTTGGCTCAGGTCGTGATCCCAGGGTCCTGGGATCGAGCCCCACATCAGGTTCCCTGCTCCATGGGAAGCCTGCTTCTCCCTCTCCCACTCCCCGTGCTTGTGTTCCCTCTCTCGCTGTCTCTCTCTGTCAAATAAATAAAATCTTTTAAAAAATAAATAAAATATAATATTTTATGTGGACATAAAATGGATTTATTTTTAAGTGAATTATTTAAGAATGTCTATTTTAATTCCTAGCACGATAAAAATTGATAGATAACCCCACATAAACAAGAACTCTTTGGGATGTCAAGAAATTTTAAGATTGTAAAAAAGATCCTAAGGTCAAAATGTTTGAGAACGTTTGGGCTAGATTTTGCTATTTTGACAAAGGAGCCCCCAAATCTCAGCAGCTTACACAAAATGATCTCTCATTCACACTACAAGTCCATTGGTGTTGGCTGAGGGAATGTGCTCATTGTTTTCTCAGGAGACCAGGCTCACGGAGAGTATATTTCATCAAGATTCTACACTCATAGGGCACCTAGGTGGCACAGTTAGTTGGGGATCAGACTCTTGGTTTCAGGTCAGGTTGTCATCTCAAGGTCATGATCTCAGAGTCGGGGGATCGAGCCCTCTTGGGGTCCATGCTCAGTGCTGAGTCTGCTTGGGATTTTCTCTCCCTCTCCCACTGCCGCTCCCTCACCCCTTAAATAAATAAATAAATAAATAAATAAATAAATAAATAAATAAATAAATCTTTTAAAAAAATCAACACTTCAATAACAAGAAAAATGGCAGGATGGCAGAATCTGCAAAGGCTTATAAACGTTACCTGGAAGTTACATATGCTACTTCCACTAACTAGTCATCTTTCTAAGAAAGCCACATGGTCACACCTAACTTCGAGCAGGCAGTAACACTTAATTTTGCCACATACCCAAAAGAAAAACCAGAAATATTTAGTGAACAATACTAATGACTACCATGCATGCCGATTCGAATCCATACACTGAGTTAAAAAGGATTATGAGGCTGCATCTTAGAGAGCTCCAGAAGCTTATTAGCTTTTATTGCTGCTGAAACAAACTACCACAAATTTAGTGTCTTAAAGCAACACAAATGTATTTTCCTATGGATCTGGAGGTCAGACATCCTAAAATCAGAGTGTGGACAGAGATGCATTCCTTCTGGAGTCTCTAGGGAACAATCAGTTTTTTGCCTTTTCCAGTTTCTAGAAAATGTGAACTATAGCAATATTTATCCCTTAAACCAAAAGCAATTGAGCACCTGCTAGATATGAGGTACTATTCTAAATGCTGGGGATGCTAGGCTGAACAAAAGTCAAAGTCCCAACTATTATAGGGCTTACATTCTAGTGGAAAAAAGAACTGAAGAGGTAGATAAACACCCATATATACTAGGAGATTGATATGCACAACGAGGAAAATTATGGCAGGAAAAAGTAATTGAGAATGATATGAAAGGTGCTATTTTAGATAAGGTGGTCAGAAAAGGACTTTCTGATCAGACAATGATTGAGTACATCCCTGAAGAAAGTGAAGGAACAAATCACAATATCTAGAGGCAGAACATTCAGGCATTAAAAATAGTAACAAAGAGGTCTTAATGTAAGAGGATGCTTGGAATGTCTGAGAGACAGCAAGGAGGACAGGGTGTTCCTAGAGAGGAGGAGAGGAGGAGATGAGGTCAGAGAGTGAGCTCAAGTGCAGTAATAATGCAGCGTCTTAAGGACTATGATAGGAACATAGCCCTTATTCTGAGATGGGCAGCCAAAAAACCATTTACTTATAGGAGTGTTATGATACAGGTGACATTTTTCAGGGGTCACTGACTACTGTGGGGAGAATATAACCCTGGGACAAGCTTAAAAGCCAGAAGACTAGTCAGATGGTCTTTGCAATAACATAGGATGGAGATGATGTTGATTTAGATGAGAACTGTAATGGTGAAGGTGGTGAGAACTGTCTGGATTCTGGATATAGTTTGAAAAAAGTCAATAGATATTCTGATGGATAAAATTATGTGGGTATGAAAGAGTCATTACCAAAGGAGTCATTACCAAGAAAAGTGGTCACTCTTTAAAACAGAAAGGAAAGGAAGGGAAAGGGGAGAGGGAAGGGGAGGGGGAAGACAAAGGGGAGAGAGAGGGGAGTGGAGGAGGGGAGGGGATGAGGGGTGGGAAGGGGGAGGGGAGGGAAGAGGAACGGGCCTTCATCCAACTTCTCAGTTGAAAGATTTTTGTATCAGAATGAATAGGGCGCCTGGGTGGCTCAGTCGGTTGAGCGACTGCCTTCGGCTCGGGTCATGATCCTGGAGTCCCTGGATCGAGTCCCTGGATCGAGTCCCTGGATCGAGTCCCGCATCGGGCTCCCTGCTCGGCAGGGAGCCTGCTTCTCCCTCTGACCCTCCCCCCTCTCATGTGCTCTCTCTCTCTCATTCTCTCTGTCAAATAATAAATAAAATCTTTAAAAAAAAAAAAGAATGAATAGATTTTTCTGGAAAAGTAGTTCTCTGACTTAGGGAAGTCCTTGGATATCAGTCAGAAGAATGATAAATCTTATATAAACAAAAAATGTTTATCTACCATCAAAAACTTGAAAGAAAAAGATTTGAAATGGTGTTAGGCAAATTGGCCACATGTAGTTTCTTGTGCACATGTGTATAGTCTATGAGAAGTAATTTCTCTTTTATGAGTCCCAGTTGATGATGTAGCTTTCAACATTATTACATCATGATTTACTATTATCTAATCCAAAACTGAGTAAAATGGCACTGTCCTTCTCTGAACAGAATACAATTTCTCTTAAATAGATGTTTTAACAAGCCTGTATGAAGGTCACATTTGCTGTCAATTGCACAGTCTCAGCCTAAGGGGAAAGGCCATGCCAAATAAAGCAAGACACTAGTCCGAGGTGGACTGTTCCTCCACAAGGGAGACAGAATTTGCTAGTGCCATCTACAAAGGCCAGTTCTCCATTTCTTTGCAAAATATTGATATTAATGCATTGATTAAGCTGGATAGAACTAATAAGCATACATGTTATTCATCCATTTTTAATGTATGAGAACATTTTAAATAAATGATGTTTTGTTTTAATCTACTTTTGTTTCAACAGCCAGACACTGAATCCTGAGTCAGGCTACACTGAGAACAGACCTCAGAAAATTGTGTTATAGATATCTCATTTCTATTTTCAATTCATCACCAAGTTCCTTTTATTTTCTGATTATCATTAGGATATATCCACTTGTCCCTCTTATCACCATCACCATCCTGATGCAAGCTAGAGTCATCTGGGGCCCAGGAGTAGCAAGATCCTCCCACCTGACCTCCGCATGGATATTGCCCAGCTCCAAACCTTCTTTGAAGAGCAATTGGAATGATCCTCTTTAAAACTCAAATCACATATTATTCTTCAGCTTAAAATCTTCCAAAGGCCTCCTAGTTCACAGGATAATAAAACACCACTGGAGACCTGCACATGACTGTAACTGGCCTCTCCATCCTCTTCAGCAGGAGGCCCCTGCTTCCCTTACTGCTCTTGGTCTGCCCTTCTCAGGACTAGCTCTGCTTCCCACCATTCCAGCATCTTTGCGCAAGCTGTGCCCCTTGCCGGGACACAACTTATACCCACCTGCTCCTGGTTCATCTCGCTTTCAGATCTCTAACCACTCTGCTTTTTTTCAGAGAACATTTCCCTAACCATGCCACTCTACCCCAACAAGATGAGATCTCCCTGTTACATGCTCTAATCACCCCACATTCCTCTAGCTCACAGAACTTAGGAAGGTAGCAACTTTAAACTGTGCAATTATTTGATTAATGGTTGTCTCCCTTACCAGACAGCAAGCTTCAAGAGGGGGGCACCCACGTCAGCTAAAGCTCAGCAGCCTGCCACAGAGTAAGATAGACACTCAGTAACTATTTGGGTGATTAACATAACATAATTAAAAAAAAAAAAAAACAACAGAAAAACAAATGCATATGTAAATTATTCACAAAACAAAGGAAACATTTAATAAAAGAAGAGCAAGAATGCAGTATGTCAAAATACTTGAGTAAAAGTGAAACATGTATTTAGAATCTAGAAATTTAAATAATCAACTATAATTGTGAAATGGATAATTGCATGAAAAGAGGCTTGGTAAATGCAGATCTTTTGATTTTGTTCAAAGGCCACTCATCTGTTCATCCGCTGCCTTGTGGGCCTGCAGAAAACCTTACAATTTTTTTTGCTGTATGTTAACAGCCATAAACCATAATGGTAAGTATTAGGATTTTTTTTTTTTTTATATTAGTGCTAAGAAAGAGATTCAGATGCCACTAATTAATGCACTTAGAAAGCAAATGAAACACATGTCAGAAACAGAGCCTCGAGAAATAAGTGAATCAGAGAACCATTTCAGGGCATGGAGCCCAAAATTATAGGTCTAAAAAGTGACTGGGCCATTCACCCTTTTATCTTTGGAGGGCAATGTTCAAAATGTATTGCAAACATATCACCAGTCTTACAATCTGAATGAGTTCAATTTCAGTTGCATGAATACATACACAAGACAAATGTTCTCCCTGCTCTGCAGCAATCATAAAGCTTTTCTTAAAAGACAGTCTGCTTTCCAATCAGTGTGAGACAAATCTGTGCATCCTTCTAGGAGGACTGTACAGTGGTTCTTTGTCTGATCTTTATTTAGCTTAAAGACTCAAAACAATAAGCTCTCAAACATTTGTCTTTATATTTAACAAATAGAAACCAATGTTGCCCTGGATTCTAAAATGTACAAAAATACTTCTAAAAATGAAATAATAAAAATAATGTCGAGTTTTATAGTTCAGGTTGGCCCAACATCTCCCTATGAACATAGTAAGAATTGTTGTTGACATTTTTAAGAAGGAGTAAATCCGTTTTTTTTTTTTTTTTTAAGAGAGCGTTCACAAGCTGGGGTGAGCAGAGGTGATGGGTAGAGGGAGAGAGAGATAATCTTAAACAGATTCCATGGACACAGGGCTTGATCTCACAACCCTGAGATCATGACCTGAGCCAAAATCAAGAATCAGATGCTTAAGCCACTGAGCCATCCACGCACCCCAGGAGTAAGTCCATTCTTTTTTTTTTTTTTTAAGATTTTATTTATTTATTTGACAGAGACAGAAATAGCGAGAGCAGGAACACAAGCAACGGGAGTGGGAGAGGGAAAGCAGGCTTCCCGCCGAGGAGGGAACCCAATATGGGACTTGATCCCAGGACCCCGGGATCATGACCTGAGCCGAAGGCAGACGCTTAACGACTGAGCCACCCAGGCGCCCGAGTAAGTCCATTCTTAATCACTTATCTCAATTCCCATATTATACTTTTTATTATTTTTTTAAATTTTATTATGTTATGTTAGTCACCATACATGACATCATTAGTTTTTGATGTAGTGTTCCATGATTCATCGTTTGCATATAACACCCAGTGCTCCATTCAGTACGTGCCCTCTTTAATACCCATCACCAGGCTAACCCATCTGCCCATCCCCCTCCCCTCTAGAACTCTCAGTAAAGACTAGACTTAGAAAAAAAGTTTTATTTGAGAAACAAAGTGAGGTGAAGCAGAGTAAAACTGTAATAAAAATTTCATCTTGACCTCATTAGCAAAATACTTAAACAAATGGAATACTGTGTTTATAAGAAGCTGCAAGAATATGACCTGCCTTTAAAAGTTGTGGAGACAACTCATGAACATCCAAACCCCACATTTGCCTCTTTGAACACATAGAACCAGGGCTAGTTGTAGTCATCAGTGCCATCACCCTTTCTGTGCACACAGTAGGACTGCATTTATTAGGATGACATAGCCATGAACTTGCTCTGGCCAATGAAATATTAGAAGTTGGGGCACCTGGGTGGCTCAGTCATTAAGCGTCTGCCTTCGGCTCAGGTCATGGTCCCGGGGTCCTGGGATGGAGCCCCGCATCGGGCTCCCTTCTCAGAGGGAAGCCTGCTTCTCCCTCTCCCATTTCCCCCACTTGTGTTCCCTCTTGCTGTGTCTCTCTCTGTCAAAATAAATAAAATCTTTAAAAAAAAAGAAAAGAAATGTTAGAAGTTATGGGTGTCACCTTTGAGTAGATGCTTTAATAGCTAGTGCACAATTTGCAAGGTTTCTTTGCCACTGCCACTGACTGCCTTTGCTGCGGATGGTAGAAACTCCTTCATCTTGGTCTCCAATTGCAAAGATTTTGATTAGCACCCTAGCCAATCCACTGTAGACATATATCTTGAGTGAGAAATATGCGTTTGTTCTTCTAAGCCTTTAAAAGTTGAATTTGTTTATTTCTCTACAATAACATAGCCCATCCTGAGTGATCCACACTTGCAAACTCAAGTCATCAAAAATAATTTCAAAATTTTGTATTGTGCCTATATATGTTTTTGTATAATCCCCATTTACTTATATTTATATATGGGCATCACAGAATAAAAGAGATCCAAGTATGCAAAGATTATAGAATGTCATCAGGTTTCAATTTATTAAAACTCCTCACCTCTACATCTTTTTCAATTTTCTGTTAAACTTTTTTTTAAAAGATTTTATTTATTTGACAGGGATAGAGAGAGAGAGAGAGCACAACCAGGGAGAGCGGCAGGCAGAGGGAGAGGGAGAAGCAGGCTCCCCACTGAGGAGGGAGCCTGACACAGAGCTTGATCCCAGGACCCTGGGATCACGACCTGAGCCAAAGGCAGTCGCTTAACTACTGAGCCACCCATGTGCCCCTCCGGTAAACTTTTTAACCTGAGAGAAGAAAACTATATATGTTTCTATAATTATCTAATAGTAAGTACATTTGTTGTACTCTTTTTCACAGGTACAGCACAATTTACTCGTTACTGAAAATAATACCATTTGTTCTTAAAATACATTGCCTAGGAAGTAAGGGTTCATTCTCTAGTATCTCTCAGTGTAATGCTCATATTAAAATATCTAAAACAACTTTGATTTTCATGCATTATCAAAAGGAGTACATATCATCTTGAGGGATTGTACAAATGACTGCACAATTTGTTTAGCAATGCCAAACATTAGAAATGTCATGAGTCAGTTGATGATTCAACAAAAGTCCTTGAGCACCTAGAAACACATCTTTTGTCTGCTGCTACTGTTCCTTGACTTAAGTAACAACTCAGAGACAGAGAGAAGCTGAAGGAGAGTTTAGTTCATCCACCTACACAGAGAGAGATAAATCTAGTTTTCTTGCTTCCAGATAAATGTCAACAATTTTTATGTCATTGAAACAAAAACAAATTTCCAAGCAGGCACTCCCTTCACTTCAGGCAATCTCCTATTTCTGCACTCATGGCAGATCTGTAGACTCTTCGTAGGAAGGTCTGTACATAAATGAGAGTATGCTATATGACAGGAGAGCAAAAGTGAGCAGTTTCTTTGCCATAGCTGCTATTCTTCATTTATTAAGTAGAAATGCATGGAAAGTAATCAAGCTATAGCAGTTCTCTCGTCCGTAATACAGGGCTAATCACATAAGCTACTTCAAGGGATTGTGAGGTTAAAATGAGCTAATCCATACAGACTGCCTGATGTCTAGTGGTTCCATAAATTATAATTGTTATTATGGTAATAATAATTTGCAAGGACATTATTGTTATCTAAATCAATAAATTATATGTGTGTAGACATTTCCTAAGTTCATTTCCATCATCCTTTTTTTTCCCACCCCATACTTATCCAGGCTTCCATTATCAATTCTAAAAAAAGATCCTATGTCTACATACTCAACCCTGATTTTCAAACTGGTATTTCCAATTCCCTCTAGAAAATTTTCACCTGGATGTCCCATCATTTCTCCAAACTCCTAATGTCTACATCATGTGTCATATCCCCAATCCCGGGCTGGCTTTAGACTTGGGTGAGGATGGCCCTTATCTTAGGACCTGACTTAGAGGGGTTTGCTCCTGGCCTTCTCTGACTGCATTCCTCTCCACAGAGCAGAACTTTGCAGGACCAAGAGGTGTCATCACTATACAGATCTTCCTCAACCTTCCATGGAATTATGTTCTGATAAACCCATCATAAATTGAAAATACCCTACGTCAAAAATGCATATAATACACTTAACCTAATGAACATTATAGCTTAGCCTAGCCTACTCTAAATGTTCTCAGAACACTTACATTACCCTACAGTTGGGCAAAATCATCTACCATGAAGGCTATTCTATAATAAGGCATTGAATACTTCATGTAATTTGTTGAACACTGTAATAACAGTGAAAAACAGAAGGGTTATATGGGTAAAGAAAGGTTGTAAGTGTATCAGCGGTTTACACTTGTGAGTGCATGGCTGACTGGGAGCTGCGGTTCACTGTTGCTGCCCAGTATCACAAGAGAGTACCATACTGTATATCACTAGCCCAGGAAAAAATCAAAATTCAAAACTCAAAGTATGATGTTTACTGACTCTGACTCACCTTTGCACCATCACAAAGCTGAAAGTTGAACCATCATAAGTTGGGGACCATCTGTACAGTTCTATCATAATTTCCCTATTTTTTCAAAAGCAAGTAAAACTATTGACAGATTACCAGTCTAAAAGTAAGTTTCCCAATTATCTGTATAAGAATTAAACATTCAATACTTGGTTCATGAAAGCTAACAAAGTCTTACATTTAATATTTCTATAAACAATGCTAGCTGATTTGTTAAATCTCTTTTCTGTCTGTGCTTTGATAATTAGCTCTCCTCCTTCTCTCCATTTTCCACTTCAGAAAACATTTCTGACTTTAACTTCTCAAAATTGGAACTGAACAATTTCTAAGCAGGGAAAAGATAAATGACCATTAATTGAACTGATAATTAACCACCTGAAAATTAACAAAAGACTGAGTCATCATCATTTCCTGTCTTTCTATAATTTTAGATTTTATTTTCCTCTTAGTAGGAATTGTTATCTTCTGAAATCAAAAGACGCGGCAGCTGTGCATAGAGTAGTGCGCCTTGGCCTCTCCAGAATTGAAGATGTCTCTTCTGGCACTTCTCAGCATTTGGAAAGCTGGGACCTTCCCTCCTGTTATCAATGAACCTGACTCCACGCAGGCAAAATAACCAAGGAAGGGAGAGCTGATGCTGATTTTCTTTTCTGCCTCTGGCGAAGGATCTGCCAGGCCTATTGGGCAGGTCACTTAAACTTTTCTAGACTTCACTTGCCTCATCTCTCAAATGCATAGCCCTCTCACACCTAAAACTCTGCTCCTATCACTTTGTGGGAACTTTAAACACACTACAAATGACACTTTTAGGAGAAAAATGTTCAATATGCTTTTCCTCATTTGCATGTGTGTGATGATTCATGAGACCACTTGATTTGGGGAAACATAATGAAAGACAAAAACAAAACAGCAGCTAACCAAGTAAACTCATTTAAATGATGAAATGAAACCTTTGGAACCATTGATCCATTGCTATAAGATAAGCTCTAATCAAGGAAGCAGATACACATGGCATACCAGGCCTTGGTGTTTTCTAATTATCTTCTGTAAAAGTCTACCTTTCAGCTGGTAAGTGCGCAGTTTCCAGAATACCTCATGTTCTTCCTCACCTACAACTTTCCAAATTTTTTTTTCTTTCTTCAGAGTTGCCTCATTTGTCTAGAAAATCCCTATACCTACTTGAAGATGCAGTTCCCCTCCTTCAAAGAGCCTGCCCTCACCACTCCCAGGGAGGATTAACTGGTCATACGTTTGTCCATCCTGCTAGACTGTAAGAATCTCTGAATTTCCAAACCTAACACAGAATTGAGCATACAGATGGAACTTAATGCAATTTAATAAATAATACACAATTACTCTTAGTGAAAATATTTTTTAAAACTTCTGTTACTGCTTTTTCTTATAGTTTGACATTTCAGTGCTATTCCATGGAATTTCTAAAGGTTAACTTTTTATCTTCCTCATGCTCCTGTCTGTTGTTATGATCTTAAAATTGTGCTGCTGCCACAGAAGTAAACAGCCAAGCATTACTTCTATCTCATGTATTTGAAATGAGCTGTAGTCTTGCCTAATGTGTGTTGTGTCTTGGCCCAAGTATCCAGTATGATGTTTAGCCACACCTGATGTTTTGCACAAAACTTGCATTTTCCCTTCAATGTTCTGTTGATGTTAAAAACCAAATTGTGGTACTGTGAAACCGATGTTTATAGTGTATACTCTTAGGGTTCATGGTAGTCAGTAATTAACATCTATAAGATACATTTTATAGAACAAGTTGGAGGTACTTGAAAAAATTTACGGTTTGGAGAATATACTGTGTTTTTCTTAAGTGATGAATTTTGGAAATATTATTTTAGCTTGATAAATACTATCATGTTGCAAATGTCAATAACCTTCGTCAACTGCCTAAAGATAGATTTTTATTGAAACCAAATATATTGCTCCAATGTATAATTTAAGGTAAAAGTCACAAGCCACTTCCTCAATGCTGAAATGAATCTTTAAAAATATCCAATTCAAAAATGGGCAGAGGACCTGAATAGACATTTTTTCCAAAAAAGACATACAGATGGCCAACAGACACATGAAAAGATGCTCAACACCCCTAGCCATCAGGGAAATGTAAATCAAGCACAACGAGGTATTACCTTACACAAGTCAGAATGGCTAAAATCAAAAAGACAAGAAATGAATGTTGGCAAGGATGTGGAGAAAAAGAAACCATTGTGTATTGTTGGTGGGAATATAAGTTTGGTACAGCCACTGTGGAAAACAGTATGGAGGTTCCTCAAAAAATTAAAAATAGCATTAAGGAGCCCGTGATGTGATGAACACTGGGTGTTATATGCAACTGAAGAATTATTGAACACTACATCTGAAATTAATGATGTACTATATGTTGGCAAATTGAATTTAAATTAAAAAAAAAACATTTAAAAAGAGAAAAGTAAGAAAAAAAAACATATAAATACCATATAATCCAAAAATTCTAGCACTGGGTATTTACCCGAGGAAAATGAAAACACTAATTCAAATATATGCTCCCCTGTGTTTATTGTAGCATTATTTACAATAGGCAAGATACAGAAGCAACCTAAGTGTTCACTGATAAACAAATGGATAAGGAAAATGGATAATGGAATATTATTCAGCCTTAAGAAAGGATGAGATCTTGCCACTTGCAGCAACATGGATGGACCTAGATGGTATTATGCTAAGTGAAATAAGTCAGACTGAAAAGAGCAAATACCACAGGATTTCACTTATATGTGGAATCTAAAAAAATAAAACAAATGAATAAACAAACAAAAAGCAGAATCAGACCTATAAATACAGAAAACAAACTGTGGTTGTTAGAGGGGAGGAGTGTGGGGAAGGGGCAAAATGGGTGAAGGGAGTGGGAGATACAGGTTTCCATTATGGAATGAATAAGTCAGGGGAATAAAAGGCACAGCATAGGGAATGTTGTCAATGATATTATAATAGTATTGTATAATGACAGATGGTAAGCATAGCATAATGTATAGAGAAGTTGAATCACTATGTTGTACACCTGAAACTAATGTAACATTGAGTGTCAACTCTACTCAAATTAAAAAAAATTTTTTAAATACCCCGTTGGAATTCTGCTATTGCTCCCTGCATTTGCTTATGCTGAACTCTGGAGAGAGTAGGGAGAGGAAATGAAATAGTACATGTTTCCCACACATGCTGCAGTCACCTTGGACTTCAGCGTGTGTAACCAGCTACCAGAACACCTCCGTCTGAGGTTTGAATGGGACTGATCTGGGGGGAGTGCTATAGAAATTTGGCCCTCTCTTAATGTGACTTCCCATTCCTGCTTCCCATTTTCCATCTGAAACTACTCCAGTCAATCCCAAATAATTTTCAGAGTTTACTAGACATATGTTTCAGGAAACAGGAGATAATATGGTAATTGTGCTTAATTAACAGGACAATAGCTGTGATTGATAAATAGCAAGGGAACAGTTTCAAACTAAGCAATGTGTATATATTCAAACTGAAAGCTGCTGAGCCCTGGATGATCAGTAGACACAGATTTCCAGAGATGGGAATGGGGAGTGAGAGAAATAGGACCTAGGTCGAGTGTGAGAGTGGGCAGAGAAGTTTCTTAAAGAGAAGTCAAGGTATATAACTTTGATGGAGGCTGAGTACATGTCCTAAGATGCTGCCTGAATGAACAAAACAGAAGAAAAACCAGTTCTCAGATAGCAGAGGTTATACACACACATACACACACACACCCCTACATACTTATATATAGAGACAGAAACAGATATAGAGACAGAGGGAAAGAAAATGAAAAATATCTTACCACATGAACTCCAGAAATATTTAATAATTACTCCAAAATTTACCTAGAATTTTTCAAATCTTGGTTTCAAAGGCAATGCAATAAAAAACTGAAGTAAGCTGGAGTACAGGATATATAAATTCTTATTTCAAGAAAATTATCATTCCCAATCTTTTTTTTTTTTTTTGAAAATTTTCTGTACCTTAAAAAACAACAACAACAAACGCCTCACCTAAACTTTAAGGATTCTGGGAAATGATCATCATGAATGACCTTTATAGGACAAACACCAAAAAAGCACAGCTTTGCTTTGATTGTTAATCATCCACCTAAATCCTTATGTAAGCAGCTTCCCATACTCCTTCTTTGTAAGCATTATTTTTTTTAAATATGGAACACATTCAACACCGACTGCTAAATTGGTTAAATCCACATGGCAAGAAGGGCAGCCAACAATCTGGAGTGTGTTAAAAATGGTAATACATTAAAAATAATTTCTTGCAAACTCAGTGACAGGGCAGAAACTTATAAAAATAATGTTGACATTCTAATTATACTCTAGTAAATTCATCAGGACTATATGTATGTGAGTATATATACATATTTAAAAACAGATATAATAGGAACTTACATAACCATGAAGCTAAATACTCGAGCTATTATCTTTCAAGCAAACTCACATTTATTTTGCCTAAATATTTATAACACTGGGTATCATAAGTCTTTGAGATATCATGAAAAGATGACTTGAATGAATATGCCAATTGCAGAAAATATGACTCATGCTAAGTATTGCCTTAAAGAATTTGAAGGATTCACTTGCTGTGAATACCAAGAAGCATATAAATCACACCTTGGCAAAAAAAGCTACTTTGAAATTCTAACTAATTTCAAGATGAGAAGTATCTTCACATGTCCATATTGCAGGCATGGGCATGAAGGTTAAGGAAGGTAAAAATACTTTCACCAGAATTGTTTTAATAAAATAATTTCTCTATTGAAATAAGACTTCCTTTAACTTAGATGCTGCAAGAAGACCTTTATAGTTATGAACCACACATTTTTTTTTTTTTTAACCAATGGACACAAAAAGAGATTCAGTTAAAAAAAAAAGAAGAAGAAAAAGACAGAGACGGGGCGCCTGAGTGGCTCAGTCGTTAAGCGTCTGCCTTCCGCTCAGGTCATGATCCCAGGGTCCTGGGATCAAGCCCCTCGTTGGGCTCCCTGCTCCATGGGAAGACTGCTTCTCCCTCTCCCACTCCCCCTGCTTGTGTTCCCTCTCTCGCTGTGTCTCTCTCTGTCAAATCAATCAATCAATCAATCAATTAATCAATCTTTAAAAAAGAAAAGAAAAGAAAAGAAAAAGAGACAAAGCTGAAGTATGAAATTATATGAGCTTGATCCTGGCTCTGTTTGGGCCTCTTTTTCTGTACAGGCATACCTCATTTTATTGCACTTTGCAGATATTGTGTTTTTTACAAATTGAAGGTTTGTGGCAACCCTGCCTCAAGCAAGTCCATTGGTCCCATTTTTCCAATAGCATTTGTTCACTTTGTGTCTCTTGTCACATTCTGGTAACTAACCCAATATTTCAAACATTTTCATTATAATTATAATTCATAATAATTACAATTATTTTCAATATAAATATTTGTTATGGTGATCTGTGATCAGTGTTCTCTGATGTTACTACTGCAATTGTTTTAAGGCGCTGCAAACTGCAGCCATATGAGACAGCAAAAAACTGGTAAGTATTTTGTGTGTGCTCTGACTGCTCCATTGACTAGCCATTTCCCATCTTTCTCTCTTTCTTTGGGCCTCTCTATTCCCTAAGACACAACAATATTAAAATTAGTTCAGTCAGTAACCCTGCAATGGTCTCTAAGCGTTCAAGTGAAAGGAAGAGTCACATATCTCTCACTTTAAATGAACAGCTAGATATGATTAAGCTTAGTGAGGAAGGCATGCTGAAAGCCAAGACAGGCTGAAAGCTTGGACTCTTGCACCAGTTAGCTAAGTTGTAAACGCAAATGAAGTTACTGAAGGAAATTAAAAGTGCTACTTCTATGAACACATGGAAAACAAGAAAATGAAATGGGGGGCGCCTGGGTAGCTCAACTTAGACTCAGGTCATGATCCCAGGGTCCTGGGATCGAGCCTCACATCAGCTGGGAGACTGCTTCTCTCTCTCTCTCTCTCTGCCACTCCCTCTGCTTGTGCTCTCTCTCTCAAATAAATAAATAAAATCTTTAAAAACAAAACAAAGCAAAAAGTGAAACAGACTTACTGCTGATATGGAAAAAGTCTGAGTGGTCTGGATAGAAGATCAAACCAGCCACAACATTCCCTTAAGCCAAAGCCTAATCCAGAGCAAGGCCATAATTCTCTTCAATTCTATGAAGGCTGAGTGGGTGGGGAAGCTGCAGAAGAAAAGTTGGAAGCTGGCAGAGGGTGGGTCAGGAAGTTTGAGGAAAGAAGCCGTCTCCAGAATATCAAAGTGCAGGATGGAGGAAGCAGCAAGTGCTGATGTGGAAGCTGCACCATTTTATCCAGAAGATCCAGCTAAGACAATTCATGAAAGTGGCTACACTAAATAACAGATTTTCAGTGTAGATGAAACAGCCTTATACTAGAAGAAGATGCCATCGAAGACTTTCACAGCCTGAGAGGAGATGTCAATCCCCAGCTTCAAAGCTTCAAAGAACAGGCTGACTCTCTTACAGGCTAATGTAGGTAATGTCTTTCAAGTACAGCCAATACTCATCTACCATTCAAAAAATCCTAGGGCCCTTCAGAATTATGCTAAATCTACTCTGTCTGTGTTCTATAAATGGAATAGCAAAGCCTGGATGACAGCACATCTATTTACAACATGGCTTACTGAATACTGTAAGCCCACTATTGAGACCAGCTGCTCAGAAAAAAAAGATTACTTTCAAACTATTACTGCTCATTGTACAATATATCTAGCCACCCAAAAGCTCTGATGGAAATGTTCAATGAGATTAATGTTTTCATGCCTGCTAACACAACATCTATTCTGCAGCCCATGGATCAAGGAGTCATTTCAACTTTCAAGTCTTACATTTAAGAAATACATTTCTCATGAGGCTATAGCTGCCATAAATAGTGATTCCTCTGATCTGGGAAAAGTCAATTAAAAAACTTCCAGAAAGGAGTCATCATTCCAGATTCATTAAGAACACTAATGATTCATGGGAAGAGGTCAAAATATCAACATTGTAGAATTTTGGAAGAAGTTGATTCCAGCCCTCATGGATGACTTTGAGGAGCTCAAGACTTCAGTAGAGGACGTAACTGCAGATGTGGTGGAAATAGCAAGAGAACTAGAATTAGAAGGAGCCTGAAGATGGGACTGAATTACTGCCATCTTACATAAAACTTTAACAGATGAGGATTTGCTTCTTATGGATGAGCAAAGAAAGTGCTTTCTGGAGATAGAATCTACTCTTGGGTGAAGATGCTGCAAAGAATGTTGAAATGACAACAAAGGATTTAGAATATTCTATAAACTTAGTTGATATAGCAGCAGCAGAGTTTGAGAGGACTGATTCCAATTCTGAAAGAAATTCTACTGTGGGTAATGGTTATCAAACAACATAATAAAAAAATTTAAAAACCAAAAATAATATTCAGTAAAAACAAACAAAAAACAGCATCATATACTACAGAGAAATCTACCATGAAAGGAAGAGCCAATCAATGCGCAAACTTCATTTTAAGAAATTGTCACAGCAACCCCCACTCTGATCAGTCAGCAGCCATTAGCATTGAGGCAAGACTCTCCACCAGCAAAAAACATTACAACTTTCTGAAAGCTCAGATAACAGTTAGCATTTTTTACCTTAATTTTTAATTAAGGTATGTACATGTTTTAGACATAATGCTATTGTACATTTAATAGACTACAGTGTAGTGCATATGTAACTTTTATACGCACATGGAAACAAAAAAAAATCATTTGACTCGCTTTATTACAATATTTGCTTTATTGCAGTGGTTTGGAACAGCACCCGCAACGTGTCCAAGACATGCCTATACGTGGGGGAAAAAAACAAGTTACAACCCCCCTCTCCCTGCCAACTCTTTTTCCCTCTCTCTCTCTCACACACACACACACACATATATCACCCTGAGGAGACATTCATTTGTTAATCACGGCTCTAAGATAGCAGATGTGGACCAGAGCTCTTCCTTCTTTCACAAACCAGAAAGTTTGGATTATCTCCGGGTTGAGGAACAAGACCTGCTTCAGGCTACTCACATGCCTGCTAGATGTTGGCTATACTTGTCACCAGATACCTGAGTGTCTGGGGAAGTTGTAAAACAGCTGGATGACATTTATTGTGCATACCCACATGACGATTTAACTACAACAAAAAAGCTTTCCCGACTGAAGCAGAACATGTTTCAAAGTATATTTGAATCAGGATGTGACCAGACAGAATGCTATTGCCTTTAAAGATTTATCTGTATTAAGTCAACCAATCTGTCAATGAGGTCAATTGTAACCGCTGATCAACTCAATGGAAGTCACAGTAGTTGAGCTGAAGTTGAGCTTGACCAGCCAGTTCAGTCAAAATATTTGATCAATAGTCTGGTAAAGAACACAACTTAAATTACTGCTGCCTCCTTCCCCTTGCCTTAATTTATTTTTTTTCTCACTCACACTGTGTCTTGCTGATGTGAGAACAAAGTCTTCATTACTTAATACAGACCAGTGAGTCTCAAAGCTTCTTCCTTGATTCTCCCTGCAAGGCTGCCTGGGAGGGCTTGGTGAGTCAGAGACTGGCCAGATTGAATAAAATCCCACACCATTCCCCAGATCCAATACTCAAAATTTCCTTTTGAATCTGTTCTATATTTTGTGCTTCTATTTAAGGCATTTGGCTAAAGGGGTCTTTGGGGTAAGGGGGAACTGACTGGAAGAGATGGGCTTTGCATTTGTGATAAAATCAATTAGTACATTTTAGAGAACTTTTATAAATACTAAATATAACATACAGAAGGAAAAATTCACTAAGCTTTTAATGAAATGAGCAATTCCAGAAAGAAAGCATTCTCTGTGAAAACAAAATGTCCGTTCTGGACACTGGATCTACTTCCATCCCCTTCCTATGTTCGGTTCCTCATCAGAATTGCTAAACATGGTAGTGAAGGTCTGAACTTCCCAACTTCCTTACTCTGCTGTTCTGGATGCAATTTGTTTCTGCCAAGGAGCTGTCTTGTCTTGCGATCTGGAGAACGCGAGGGAGACAATGACACTTAGGGGGCAGATGGGCTGCAAGAGATATGGGTGTCGGTGGCAGTTGGGCCCCATGTTTTTCACTTGCTTGGTGGGTGTAGGAGGCTGTGACTTTGGCCGCAGTGTGGCTGAGGGAGCAGCAGTTGCTGACCTCTGGAGTCCGGAGTGGTGTAAAAGTTTTGACGCCAAAAGTCATGTGGTGGCTTCCTGACTTCTACTCCTCCAATGCGTTAAAGATTTTTGTAAACAGTTCATCTTTATATTAAACCCATTTTTGCCTGAAGTACCCAGCACTGTTTCTGTTTCCTGCACTGAACCCTAACTGATAAAATGTCACTATTTAGGAAAAGTAATGTGTACTATGTAAGCATTTCTAATGATATTGAAATTTTGTTTAGAGTGGAACCCTGATGCTGATATCTCTATTCTCTGGCTTTTCTCCTGTATCATCTCTTTTTATCTTGCTCCAAACACAGATCTAAGCATTGCTTTAAATTCAAAGACTTCCTGCAATCATGGCCTCCCCCAGTGTTTTCTTTCTTTGTCCTCCCTTAAGTCTTTATCAGGCCTCCTCATTCCTCCAGTACCCAAACATCTTCCTAGAATGTCAGTATTCTGTCTTCTCTACCATTTAGGATCATTCACTGCCCTAGCCTCTACCCCCAACTCAAATAAGCAAATTCATCCTAATAATCTATATAAAACAAAAGGAAATCTTTAGAACTTTGAAGGTTTTCTTGTTCTGTTTTTGTTTTGTTTTTCAATACGTGCCCAACATCTTACCCTTTGCCTCAAATACGTTGTCCAAATTTTTCTTCTAAGTAACTATAATTCTCTTCTTAGGCAGAGTTCTGCCAAAAACAACAACAAAAACCCCTCTTCTTCATTAGAGCAGAAATGAAGAGCTGATTATCCAAGAATTGTTCTTCTCTTTCATAGTGTAGTGTTGTTGATGGGAAGTTGTGCTCAGACTCCGGTGACATTTCCTAGTTCCCTTATGACAAGTTTTGGCCAATAGATGCAAGACAAAGTGATCTGTGATCTAAGGTGCTTATGGATCTAGTGTGCCTTCCCCACATTACCTCCCCTCCTAAAATGACCCTGAAGCCATGTATTGAAGATAAATGCATTCGAGGTTGAAGGTGATGGTACCCCTGAATGACTATGTGAAGGAGAGTTCTCACCATCCGTGCCTGCCTACTGCATTAGGCAGTGACAGAAACCAACAAGAAACGTTTACTGTGTTAAGACATGAGGATTGGGGGGGCGGGGCATTTGCTAAAGCACTTAGCCTTATCATAACATTTAAAACAACTTTTAATTTCAGTACCTAATTATCATGAGTACGTGCTTCCAGCCTTTACTAAATAGGCTAATCAAAATAATGTTTCTAAAATTGTTGAGAGACAGAGATTATTGAATAAGTAGATGTGCTGAGGAAAATACTATCCTTTATCAAAATAAACCTATTTTCTTAAATAACATTTAAAGTATTTTTTTTATTACCAGATGTCTCAGGTTTTGAAATAGTAGTATGTTTTGTGAATCTACAATAAAGCAAATGATCTTGATATTCTTCTCAGAGCAATGAATAGTATCTTTTGAATTAGAATACAGTTTGAGAAATAATGAGATTTTAGCATTAGGGTTTTCTTATCAATGGAGTTGAAGGAGAGACTAAAACCATGAATTGTGCAGATCTCTATAATAGGGGAAAAAAATACCTCTTTAAAAGTAATGAGCATTGGGCCGCCTGGGTGGCTCAGTCAGTTAAGTGTCTGCCTTCAGCTCAGGTCATGATCCCAGCGTCCTGGGATTGAGCCCCACATCGGGCTCCCTGCTCAGTGGGGAGCTTGCTTCTCCCTCTCCCACTACCCCTGCTTGTGCTCCCCCTCTCACTCTTTCTCTCTCTGTCAAATAAATAAATAAAATCTTAAAAAAAAAAGTAATGAGCATTAGAAAAAAAGAAGTAATGAGCATAAGCATTAAAGAGCAAAGTGTAGAGCAGGTTTTCTCAACAGTGGCATTATTAATATTTTGGGCTGGGTAGTCTTTGGTTGTGGGAAGTGTCCTATATATTAAAGTATGCTTAGCCGCAGAAATGGTTTCTACCCACTAGATGCCAATGACAGCCTCCTACAAATTGTAGCAATCCAAAACCTCCTCAGGTTTTGCTGTCTCTGGGTAGAGAGCAGAATCACCCTCAGGTGCAAACCACTGTTCCAGAGAACATTTAGCATAATTTTAAAACAAACAACAAAAAAGTTTGCATTTTTTTCACTTTGTTATCTCTCTTGATAACAGTTCTTTTTTAAAAGATTTTATTTATTTATTTGAGAGAGAGCGAGAGAGCACGAGCAGTGGGGGAGAGGGGAGAGAGAGAGAGAAGCAGACTCCCCGCTGAACAGGGAGCCTGATGTGGGGCTCAATCCCAGGACTCTGGGATCATGACCTGAGCTGAAGGCAGATGCTTAACCGACTGAGCCACCCAGGTGTCCCAACAGTTCTTGATAATACAGTTTATTCTTAATTTCAGAAAGCATTTTTAAAAGTCAACATTGACATCTTTGTCGAAATGATGATAAAATGTGAGCTGAATTTTAATAGTTAGATTGAGCTGAAATGTCTCAGTCAACCATATCTGAGTCTGTCTATAACTAGAGTTATGCAACACCTGGCCAAGCCCTGTCTAAAAATAGAACAAGAAAACCTTCAAGGTTCTAAAGATTTCCTTTTGTTTTATATAGATTATTAGGATGAGTTTGCTTATTCAAGTTGGGGGTAGATATTAATAAATATGTACTATCTAAATCATGGGCTGTTAGTCCCATTTGATTCTCCCCAACTATACCTGAGAATTTGATTTGTTTCAGTGGGGCAGTTTTTAGAGGAGTGCTGAAAATTTAGAGTTTGTGATCAAGGAGAATGATTAGGACTGAGAGGGATACAAGGGTTATAATATATTTAATAGGTTGGCTTAGAAATTTATCTTGTCTCAGGGAGGAGTTGCCATGACAAAACCAAAGGGAAAGCCATAAAATGCTTTATGTTGTTTTTTTTTTTAATTAATGACCTAAGGATAAAAAGAGAAAAGAGTTGAGGTAAGAAGTAAGAGAAGCTTTTTGGGGAAAAAAAGGGTCCTTGACCCTGTCCATTCTTTTGCTCCAGATTTGTTGGGGAAACCGAAAATAGAGGAGACCTGTGCCCAGCATCTCATCTGGAGTCCTTGGGGACAACAGGTACCTGGGGACACCCACACTACACTAGTACATGCATCATCACGTGGAGGAGATCCTAAGGAATATCAGGAACATGATTGTCCAAGGTTGTCTCAACCCAAAAGCTTCCTGCAGCAGAGAATGGTGTGGGAGAAAAGCTAAATATTTCTGTGCACCATGAATTATGTAGATCTTAGGAGGGCGGAAAGGAGTGAGAGAGGGGTGGGAGGGAGATGGAGAGACAGAGAGCATGATAATGAATCTAAAAGGGGTTTGGAACATGACAACTGATACTGCAACAGAAAATGACATTGACCATATGGTCCTCACCTGGCAGAAAAATAATCAGGAGATGCCATAATAAAGATTATGACCTAGGACCAGATGATTTTGTACACAGTCAGGTCAAAGGCTAAATGAGAAACAAGTCTGCATGTCCCCCACTCTTTATTCCAGGAAAGGACATAAGCCCTCCAGGACTGAAGTGTCACCTAGAGTGGAGAAGTAGGAATGATTCTGAATGGACTGAGGTCTAACTAACATAGAGTTTATGGGGAACTAGCCACTATACTGTTTGCTGCCATAGGGCAGAACTGGGGCTTGAAATAGACAAGTATATAAAGTCACATTGTTGCACCCCTAAATTTTCATCCTGTAAAATTTAGACCCTTCACTTGAAAGCAACGAGAGTTCTACCCTTGATTTTCAATTGATCCTTTGCACTTATATCCATTTCGTAGCTGAGAGCAGAATTCTGGGTAAGCCTGGGCATACTCAGTTGATTTCAACCTTTTCTAGAATATACCCAGTATATCCTTAAATATTAAAGTAACTTACAGCCTAACATATATGCCAGGCAACCAAGAGAAATTATCATTAATAGAGTTGTAAACATTTTTACCACATTTTCTTTTCAGCATTTCAGCTTTGGGTTCCTTACTGTCTTTTGCCTCTTAACTCCAGATCACTTTTTTTTTTAGGAATATATAACTTTTTCACAGAGTTCCCCTGTCTATTAGTAATACCAGACAGACTGTAGTTATTATTTTAATACATGAGGGGTGGAATAAAAAGAATTCTACAACCATTTTATTGGTTCAGGATCAGAAAAAAAAAACAAAAAACAAAAAAACACTACATGATCACATTATCTTTTGTCCTGAATGTCTTAGGCAGAGATGGAAGTGGAGACCCTGAAAAATGAAAAACAGACCAAAAAAATCACAAGATTCTTTTCATTTACTGAGCCCAGCCTATTTAATTTTCAAAGAATGAGGTCAAATTTGTGTGAAAAGAAGGGACATGTTTTGTTACCCAGACTCAATGAAGCCTTGGTGTGGAGTCTTGATGGGGTGCTATGAAGAAGAACAATGTCTCTCAGTGGCTAGAGTATCACAGGTATGAAAATTCTGGTTTTGTTTGTTTGTTTAAGTATAGCTGACACACAATGTTACATAGTTTCAGGTGTACAACATAGTGATTCAACAACTCTATACCTTATGCTATGCTCACCACAAGTGTAGCTGCCGTCTGTCACCATACAATGCTATTAAAATATCACTGACTATGTCCCCTATGCTGTGCCTTTTACTCCCATAAATTACTCATTCCATAACTGGATTTTGAAATAGACTTGAGAAACCCAGCAATTGTGCTTCTCGACTTTCTATTCCCAGACAGAGCTCCTGTTCCTTTGTGTGCATTTCCCCAGTTGTCCTAGAGTTCAACAGCAACCTGGGCATAGAAATACCCTTCTGTCACTTGGGTGAAGCCTGAGACAGGCTTTGTGTCTACAGGAAGTTTTTCTTTATAACAGAAGTAATATGTGTTGAATATCTTTGTTTTTCTAGGAATGATGCTTTATGTACATCATCTTATTTAATGTGCCTTAAGGGATGTGTTAGTGTGTGTGTGTGTATAAACAATGCATGTGAATATATCTATATATTTTTTTTGAAGGAGAAAATTGAGGTTAAATAATTTGACAAAGATCAATAACACAACTAATAATTAAAGAAGCCCAATTCAGAACATGGCCAGGTATTTTGGCCATAAAGCAAATATTTTTCCACTATCCTTTTTCAACTTCTTTCTGTATTTTATTTAAATTAAGAAGGATGATTTACCACTAGATCAGACAATAAGACAGGGTGGTCATAGTGTTTGGGATGCTAATAATCTACAATCTATGGGGTTCCTGATAGAGACTTCCTAAAGCCAGCTTCTCTTTAGGCCAAGAGCAATAAAAACAATAACTAATTTGGTAACCTAACACTTACATTAATTAATTATATTAACACTTATATTAATTATATAATTAATATAATAGATAATATGTATAGAGCATTCAGTACATGCTGAGTATGGTGATAAATAGCTTGAATTAACTAACTCATGTAATCCTTAGAACTGCAAAACAATGATATGGATGCCAATATTACTGCCCTTTTACAAATAAGGAAACCAAAGCATAAAGGAATCATCTCATATCTATAAATCTGATTTAAGAAGTTGATGAGAAAGAGAAAAGAAACATCTCTCCAAAGGAGGATATTACATAGTCCAAATGTCTATGTGGGTTCTGGTTGGCTAACACTCCTGATTAAATACCCCAATTTACTTTGAATGGAACACAGGTTTTTAGGCAGGAGCCTGGGTAAGACAGGGGCCAGGGCGACAGGGGCCAAGCCATACACCCCTGGAGACTAGCACAGCATGGCCTAATTCAGGATTAGGCATGTTTTTCTATTAATTTTATTTGTGCCAGTTATCAATGTATTGCCTCACAGCTCCAAATACATCCTTCAGTAACTGCTCTGAGAAAATTGAGGTGAGCCTTTTAACATTTTTTTCTACTGTCAGTAGGGAAAATGTTAAGCTTTGTGAGTAGAGGGCACACAGAGACTGCAGGAGAAAGCGTTTTTCCTTCCTGGTTCCTGTGTGCTTGCCCAGCTGACTCCTGAAGCATGAATGGCTACTCATCCACCCAACTTCTACAATAGGCATGGCTTCATATGCACCATGTTCCTGCAAGACATTAGCCTTCAGCTTCTGCAGTGTATGTGGCTTCCCCAGTGTCCAATTTCTTCAGCGCAAGTTATTTCTACAGTACCCAGGAACTGCACAAACGGCTGCTTTTCCAGGGTCCAGATCCTGAAGGTATGACAGCCAACACCACTCATCACCAGTAGTTTCCCCTGACATACTTCTCAGGTGGTTTTGGAGTGCAGTGCTCTGGGGATACACCTTCCTGTAAACAGAGGGTGGATTTCCCATAATTTCCAGAGGGCATCTTTCCAGCAAGGTCTGCCAGTGAGGCAGCGGAACAACTTTTCTGCCATCCTAGGCCATGGCTTTGTCCACTCCAACAAGATCTGGATGTCCGGCTTGGAGGCAGGAAGGAGCAGACACTCCTTAAGTACACGATTTCAGCCCGAGGAAATAATTGTATCTTTTATATCTACTATTCTTATTATTAGTTATTCTAATCCTCTGCTATAGTTGTTAATTCTTTTTGTTTTAAAGATTTTATTTATTTACTTGACAAAGAGAGGGTGTGTACAAGCAGGGGAAGCCGGAGGCAGAGGGAGAAGCAGATTCCCCGCTCAGCAGGGAGCCCGATGTGGGGCTCGATCCCAACACTCTGGGATCATGACCAGAGCCGAAGGCAAACGCTTAACCATCTGAGCCACCCCGGTGCCCCTAGTTGTTAATTCTTTATGTTAAACCTTCTCTGTCCAAGTTGAAGGGTGGTTTCTATCTCCTGATTAGACCGACTGAAAGAGTGATCAAAAACTTTTTCCCTAGTATAGGAAACATGGCATTCCTTATTAGGAAGTGAATAAATCATCTCATTTTACAAATATGAAAACTATCTAACAAGAAAAACTAGCAGATGCTTTGAATCTCATCTCTGATACAAAATTTAAATTTCTGCTAACCTTTAAATAATCTTTCTTGTCTTTACTTGATTAATACACACGAAGCAACTGCTTAAGATGGAATATGAAACTTAATTCAGGACTATGGATTTGAATAGTAAAGAGTTAAATTTTATAAAATACTTTCCTCTTCCTGGGTTACAAATTAATCTTGGTTTCCAGGGCCACAGCAATTTGGTACTTGTTTCTTTTAAATAACCAATTTCATATGAAGCTCATTTCCCTCTCAAATTAGAAATACTGCAAACCAATAAAGCCATTTTACCAGATCAATAACTAGATTGTCTTTTTTCTAATACACATATATCAGTAATAATAAATAAGATGTTACATATGTCAACAAAAACCCACTGAATAAATTCGTCTTTTACACAGTGTAAACACGATAAATCTTCCTTGTACAAAATGAGCATCAATTGGTTTGATCGTGTAATAAAAAAAAAAAATAGCAGATGTTCAAAGAAAGAAAAAAATGCACATTTACATCCTCAAAACAGTATCTTTCTCATTATCATGGGTGAAAAAACCTTTTGGAAATATCATACTTCTTGGGTCTAAAAATTACATTAATGAGAATTTGGAAGCCCATTTCTCAAGTACTGATGCATGTGCACAATTTAAAGTGCATTTTGCTTACACTTACAAATTAAAATATAATATTCTAACATTTAAATGCATTAATCCCAACAGAAAACATTACATTATCGTTGTTCACATTTTCAGTCTTTCTATTTCAACCACTACATAAATGCTGTTTACAATTAAGTTTAGTGGTTCACTTTGCTCTATGGTTTAACTCTGCTGTTACCATCTCTCCTTAGCTAACTGCAAATTTGGTATATATGAGTGCTTCTATTTTCAAGTAAATGAATTTTATGCAAACTCATTTCCACTGTCACACAATTAATTCCCCTTTAGCGTTATAATCTGTTATATTTGTGGATGATAGGCAGAAAATGAAATGGAACTTTTCTTTCTGATGGAGCTAAATCCATTAGTGAAACTTCAAACTGTGTAGCTAAAAGGTCATTTTACTTCATTGTAATATAAGTGTTCTCTTTTTTTAAAATCTTAGAACTCAATTATAGAGTCAGCATTTAAAAAAAAAAAAAAGAAACTTCCCAATGACGCTCAGTAATATTTGTTCTACTTCATCGCAGGGCATTTTTTCGTCTTTAAATCTGCAACTGGTTCCCAAAGTTTAAATTGCAATAGTTTCCATGTGGCCTTGGTTATTTTTAACTTTGAATATTGGCAGATTATATGTTGTATAAAATTACTGAAACATTTCTGAAATATTTTTAAGCTGTATGTGAAAGTCCTACCTGTCCCATAAAAATATGGATTTTAAATATGATGCTACAAATGAGATGCCAAGGTGTTACAGATAATAGGCATCGAAGGAAATGTGAAAGTGTCCCCCAGGAGGAACCTGAGGAAAAGGCCCAAGGAGGCTTCAGCATAGTTATTGTAGCTCCTACTCTGTGTGAAAGTCTAAAACAAGGAAGAAGTGGATTGCTGTAAAGAAAAGTCTGTGTGGAAGTTTTCTCTGGAGAAAATTGTAGCCTGTAACTAAAACCTAGTGAGGGGCTTTGCAAGGGGCCTACGTGGAGGGTGTAATGTGTGACTACCACAAGGTGTGTGTATGTGGATGGATGGGTGCATGTGGGAGCACCGAGAACTGACATCTGACTTCTTCCTATAAAGTCTACAGAAAGAGAAATGGAATGACTAACTGCTCTGGCAGCATAACTTGAGTGTTACTAACGTGTTGGAATCAACCTGGCTTTCAAAGTTCATCAGAACAAATTTGTAGTGTTTTCTGTGGATTCGATGTGGGAACACATGGAGTACAAGCTGGCCTAGGGGTGTTATGACTTCTTCTTGAGGGGGAGAAATAGAGGGGGAAGAGAGAATGGAAAGAGGCCACATGGAGGGGCCCACCACGAAACCACAGGCAGAGTGGGTTGCTGCAGCTGGGTAGATGGAACCCTTTTCTCAAGTCTCGGCAGAAGTTGCCATTGGAGGGGGTCTTCCAAAGAACCTATGGAAGCATCCGTGGAAGAAAAAAATCCGGGTAGGATAGGAAAGAACAAAGAGGATTGTGATGTTATCACTCAAGAAAGAACTATCTTCATGCCCTTATATTGCTCCTGTCCACCTTATTTTGACTCTGATAAGGTTGGAAAGCAATAGCCCCAGAGAGGGAAGGAAGGAGAGAGAAGCCAGTGTGAAGATAGAGAAGTTGGATCAGACTTGACTCCCACAAGCAAGTAGCCCACTGAAACTGTGCCTCAGTTGGAGAAGGGGACCAAATGAAGACTGAGTGTTGACTAATACATTGGACTAGACAGCCTATTTTCTGAATCGAGATTGTATTTTGTATATAAAGTGACCTTAGGACTTCCTATTACCCAATAGTAATGAACTTATTGGAGTTTTCCCTCCAGTAATAGAGCAAAAACTTCTACTGAATGTATTTTACAGAGACATTGGAAAACAAAATCAAATGGATTTTATGGTTACATTCTGGGAGTTGTACTTTTTCAGTTACGTATATTATTTATATAAATCTATATTTTGCATCTCAGGGACCCTCATTATAGGTCTGTAGGAAAAAAAAAATAATAATTGGTTTATGTAAATGTACCAGTATCAATGTCCAAAGTGTTATGGGTAGGTGATATTAGAATGTAACATATCAAGGAAACAGCAACTATATTAATTCAGGACATAATGAGGTAAAGATTCAGTGTAGTTACATAAGTTTTATACTTAATGATAATAATAATAATGATTATAGCTAATATGTGCTAAGCACTTAACTTTGAGCAAAACACCATCCCGAGCACTATATGGTGGGGACTTGTGAAATGCTCTCATCAACCCCAGGAGGTAGGTAATACTATTACCCCACTGTAAAAAGGAGGTAACTGTGGCTCAAGAAAGGTAACTGAGCAACTCACTCAAGGTCACTGAGTAAGTACTAAACGACAGAGAAGGATCCAGACCTCAAACTCCTAACCAGTCTCCACAGGAACCAAAGAGAAACAGAAGCAAAGAAGACACTAGAAGACCCCTGCTCTGACTGAAAAGGCAAGCTCGCGTGTGGACAACTACTTATCCATTCTTTAGTTCTCAGAAAGCCTCCTGTACCCTCAAATACATTCATTTTCACACAATATTTTATCTTGTCTGTGCAAAGAACAAGAGATATTAGATCTAATACAGATACACAAAACAGTCTGTAGTTCAAATAATTTGGGAAGTCAATTTCAGGAAAAATGACAGACTTTCATCTTTGAAAATCAGTTTGTTTCACTTTATCTAGAAATGTTTACTTGGTAGAATAAAATACCACCAGTGGAGTCCTTTTGACCTGAGTATTATGTCCCAAACTGAGAAACTGAGGAGCCTGAGGTGACACAGTGACAGACGTCACACAATATGCCACTTATGAGTGAGGGGAATAATAATGTCACACTGCCACAGAGATGTCCAAAAAGTCAAACTAGCTAGTGAAAATGGAAGTGCATAAAAGATGTTCAGTGATATATTTGTAGGCTATTATTGTTAACTAGAAATATGGGAATCCTCAAACAATGTTTTAAAGTTGTTTATATCCTTGGTCGATTTGGAAAAAAAAAAAAGGCCACACCATTCAACAGTAATGCAACTTGGACAAAACTTACACCCTGGAGGAAATAGAAGAAACAGTCCAAAGGGATGCTGAATTTCCAATACATTTAATTGTCCATCTTATAAAAGTTATACAGACTCTGTGAATAATAACATACTACAGAAAAATATAAAGAATATATAATGAAGCTATAATCCTTGCCATGCAGACACAAATCCTATTAATATTTTATTCTCCTTTTCAGAATTAAGCACCTATTGTAAATTTCTTCATCTAGATTATTTTGGTTAACTTAATATTTTGAGCATTTGCTATTTTCAAGATTCTTCAAAATCACAGTTTTGACTATATTTCCCAACATATAGCAATACATACGTTCTTTATTCTCGTCTTCCTGATTCCATTGTTTTTTTGTACTTTTTATACTTTTTTTTTAAAGATTTTATTTATTTATTCATGAGAGACAGAGAGAGAGAGAGAGAGGCAGAGGGAGAAGCAGGCTCCCAAGGAGCAGGGAGCCCGATGCAGGACTCGATCCCAGGACCCTGAGATCATGACCTGAGCCGAAGGCAGACGCTTAACCATCTGAGCCACCCAGGCGCCCCTTTTTATACTTTTTTAACCAAGGCAATCAGTACAGTAAATAAGCTCCAAAAGCTGAGCAGTTATTTCCTGCAAATTCAGAGAGAGTACCCTGAAATCAATAATTTGTGTGCAAATAGTTATTTCTGGAGGCTCAGAAATCTTTGAGCCAGACCATTTTTAATAATAAACCTCCTGACAAAATAGTGACTGTACTTTAACCCTCCCTCCAAGTTCTGGGGATCCCTCAGATATATTGAAGGATGCTTCAGCTTCTGAACCCCCCAATCCTTGCAGGATTGCCTGGGTAACATTTAAACATTAACTACTTATGAGTGGCTCTAATACTGCACCAATTTTCTGCAGCCCAATTAGCAACACTTGGCAAAAGGAAAGTGACCTTCATCCTGTGAATTGCTAGCAGATCAGAAAGCGAAAGAGCCAAATGGGCCAATAGAGGTCATCGAGTTTATACCCCATTTTATATCTCAGAAAAACTAAAGACCATGAAGGTTAAGTGATTTGGCTGAAGTGACACAGTGTGCTGAGCGAAGCGCAAGCCCCGGCTGGCAGAAAAAAGACTGCTTTTATCTTTCCTGAAAGAAAAATGCTATCTCTAGTTATTTACATTGCAATAACGACTTCTCACTTTCTACTGTATCAGGTTTCCTTATGTGTGGAGAACAAATTTTGGGACCAATTTAGAATGTGATGCATTATATTTGTTCTCTTCTTGAGACCGAAATGTTACGGGAAGAAATCATTGGTTTTGCAATATCAGGTAACAACAACCCAACTTCATGAATTTATCACCACTGTTTTATTTGAGAGCCTGAATACTTAAAAATTGAGAAAAGGGCTAAATCCTTCAATGTTCTTGAAAAGATATAAGGTAAGGATTGTTATTAACCTGGGCTGCATTTGATGGTGGAAAACAGGCTCAGACTCTAGTCAATGGTAAGCTTGGAGAGAAGCTCACAAGAACAGCTTTAGAAAGGAAACACATCTCTCAAGCTCTCCAGTGGCTGTGAAGCTCCTCCTTGGAATGCTGAAGTGATGGAAGAACCAAGTCACCAAGTACCAATCACTACAGAGCAATATTTCCAGCATGGGTGAACACTGAGAGAGTCATGAATTTGATGGCAAATGAGTGGAAATTGTAAGTAGTAATCTGAGCATTTTATGCTTTTCTGTCAGTAATGGAATAATAGCCAAAGCATTTAAAAGAACACAAATATCCAAACAAAACTAAAAAAGTCATCAAAGGAAAAGTACTTCCTGAAGGTGATAAGATCACTATATAAAGTGATAAGATCAATATATAAATTAGTAGAAGAGGCTAACTCAGATGGTCCTGTTTTATAGAGAAAAAACAATATGACATGAGGTTAACATATGAAAACTTAAAATGCATATTAATGAGGGAGCAAACCTATTTGCTGCCATAACAACCCATCTGAATTGTTTAATTTGGAAACCCTTTCTGGTCTTGGTAAACACTTTAGTATGAAGCAGTTATTTTGATCAAAGCTTTATAGATACACCAAAGCTTCACTCTATAGAATCCTTAAAATTTGGTCATCCTAGATGCCCTTTTTTTCAGTATAACTGAGGAGTTACCTTTCCAAGTAGCAATACAGTATATACTTTTTTTCACTTAACATTCTGACAGAAAACCATTTTAAAATACATTAAACTTTATGAGGCCTTCCTTAAAAGTACATTGGGCATAATGTAATTTTCCTTGATGACCCAGAGTTATCATTGTGAATATTAATTATCATACTGTGCTGTGATAAAATGACTTCTGTGAGGCCCTCAGAAATGTATGTTTTCTATTGCCCTTAGAATGACAGAATGTCAGAATTAAGCGGGACTTGAGAGTTTGTCCAGCTTTCTCAGTTACAGATAAGTACACTAATGTCAAGAGAGGAGTGATGTGATTTAATTAAAGGGACATAAGCAGTGACCTACCCCAGGTCTCCCATCTTCTTATATGGAGTCCTTTCAATTCTCCCATATCTTATATCACAGTGTGTTTTCATTAGTTCCTTTGCCTTGTTTTATAGTTTTTTCTCTTGCTTGTTGTGCTCTATGCTCACTCTCCTCACTGTTGCTGGTGATACAGTCTCCCCACTCAGTAACTGTGCACTCTGATGAGTGATGTAGTTCTGGCATGGTGAGGAGGTGCAGGGAACCCATGGTCACCAGAGGGTGATGGCTGCGAGTTGGGTTCTGGGGAGTGCCTGGGTAAAATTTAGGAGAGCGATCTAAATTTTAGAGAGGAAATTAACCTGGGCCTCAATCAAGGGGTCCAACCAAATGTTGGAGTTGAAGTTATGGAGCCAAAGCGGCGGGGGGTGGGGTGGGGTGCAGGAACCAAAAATGTCAAGAATGAGGTATGGAAGGAGCAAGATATGGGAGGTAGCCTAGGTGAATTCAAAGGACAAAGACGTCTGTGCCTTCTTTTATTTATTTATTTTTTATTATTATGTTAATCACCATACATTACTCATTAATTTTTGATGTAGTGTTCCATGATTCATTGTTTGCGTGTAACACCCAGTGCTCCATGCAGTACGTGCCGCCCTTAATACCCATTACCGGGCTAACCCATCCCACCACCCCCCTCCCCTCTAGAACCCTCAGTTTGTTTCTCAGAGTCCCTAGTCTCTCATGGTCCGTCTCCCCTTCTGATATCCCCCCTTCATTCTTCCCTTCCTGCTATCTTCTTCTTCTTTTTTTTTCTTTAACATATAATGTATTATTTGTTTCAGAGGTACAGGTCTGTGATTCAACAGTCTTGCACAATTCACAGCGCTCACCATAGCACATACCCTCCCCAATGTCTATCACCCAGCCACCCCATCCCTCCCACCCCTCACCATGCCAGCAACCCTCAGTTTGTTTCCTGAAATTAAGAATTCCTCATATCAGTGAGGTCATACGATACATGTCTTTCTCTGATTGACTTATTTCGCTCAGCATTATACCCTCCAGTTCCATCCATGTCGCTGCAAATGGCAAGATTTCATTCCTTTTGATGGCTGCACCCCGATGTTTATAGCAGCAATGTCCACAATAGCCAAACTATGGAAAGAGCCAAGCTGTCCATCGACAGATGAATGGATAAAGAAGATGTGGTATATATGTGCCTTCTTTTAACCTCATTCTAGGGTGACTGTATTTTGAAAGTAAACACAATGGGTGGGAGACAGAGTCCCTGCTTCTTTATACAGCCCCTCAATCAATCCAAATTGGACCTGACTTAGGAAAGAACTCATTCCTTGGATGGTTGGACGTGGGTGTCATAGAGATGGGAGCGAATGACCTCATGGACTTAAGCAGGGGTCATAGACACATAGACTCAGAAGGCCTGGGGCCTGTGGCAGTTCAGAAGTCTTACTTGTTTACTTCCTGGTATCAGCTTTTCCTGGCTTTGTCCCAGAGCCCTGAGGTTTCAGAACAAATAAATTCCAGATAAGTGAGGTGTTACCTTTGCTTTGGTTTCCATGTCAATAAACAGACAAGGCAACAACCCAGTGTAGAAGTAGAAGGGAAAAGAACATTCTAAAATCCAGCTATATTTGAGCCTGTCTTAACAGGATGGCGAATTCTTACCTTCTGAAAGAATTGCCCCTTTATCTAAAATGAGGTGACTGAGGCTCCTAGGGGGTTAATGACTCGTCCAGAGTGATACAATGGCAAGGCCATTGCCTCTGATTAAAATGATCCAGGATTAGAGCCCTGCACTCCAAGGGGTGGTCCATAGGTCAGGCTATTATCATCTCAGAGAGGAAAATGCTCCCCAGGTGGTGGGCAGAGCAGAATCTGCTGTCTTTCTTCCTCACTCTTTTCTGTAGTGGCAGAAGGAAGGTTTGCTTTGCTGCATAGTCTGGAAGACAAATTGGTATTCCCTGTAGGAACAGACAGGATGATTCATGCTGTGTGGTACGTAATTAAGGTCTGTGAACTGAAAATGAGCAAACCAGGATGTTAGTAATCTTGGTAGAGGAGTGGCTCAAGAGGGTAGCCATACCTCATTCTTTATTTCAATCCCTTTGAGGTAGGAAAGTTAAACTTCTCTAAGATAAGGGGATGTACCTAGAATAGAAGTTATTTTCAAGTTTTTATCTCTCCTACCTCATGATCTCTCAGTTCTATCATGAAAAAAAGTACGTTCATATATATGAATCTTTTATTTCATTGTCAAGAAACTAGGTTTTTCTCTCATCCTTTGTGCTTTGAAGTGGTATATTCAATCCAAACAATTATTGAGGCCCTACAACTTACTAGAGGACCAAACACTTCAAAGCCACATATTAAGACAACGTGGCTCCCGCTTTCACAAAAGTCCGCAGTCTAGTTAGAGAAACAGAGAAGTAATTAACTTACATGCGTACTTACCTGACTGTGTCACTCTGGCTAAAATTGGTACATTCCATAATTCCAGTCTCCTCAAGTATAAAATAACACTTATCTTGCCAATAGTGTTATGAGTATGGAAGAGTCAATGTATATAAATCACTGAGTAGTGTGCTTGACACATACTAGGTATTTCTCACCAATTAGAAAGTGCCAACACATAGGGTGCCCGGGTGCTCAGTTGGCTAAGTGTCTGACTTCTAATTTTGGTTCAGGTAATGATCTCAGGGTTGTAAGATGGAGCCCCACCTTGGCCTCCATGCTGGGAGTGGAGCCTGCTTAAGATTCTCTCTTTCCTTCTCTCTCAGCCCCTCCCCTGCCCTTTCTAAAAAAAAAAAAAAAAAAGTGCCAACACAAACTTGTAAGTGTTCTAATCAAAGAATGATACAGAGTAGGAAAGACAAAGGAAAGAGGAGGCTATCCTTCCTACAAGTGGACATTCCTTACTTTATGACTACCCAGTCAATTTCTTGGATAAGCTCCCATCCGCCATGCTCAGCCTGTGTGTTTCTGAGGGAGTTCACACCATTTTCAGTTACATGGCATGGCAAGTAGCCTTTTCAAAGCTTCAGCAGAGTCTGGGTTACAAAGGGAGCCTAAATACTAAATTATAGTGCCTTACAAAATGGAAAGAATTAGTAGGGCTTTTTCCTTTTATGATTTCCTTTCTGAGATTGCCCAGAAGTAAGAGGGAGGAGAGAAGGGAGGGTGGAAAGACAAGGCAGAAAGCTGAATCCATTGTAAAAATGTCCAAGGGGCATTTTATGGCAAGGATTGGCTAGTACAAAACATTACATTGTTTGTACTTAAGTGTGGTAAGTCCTTCCCATCTCCTCAAACCTGTTATAATTTGTCCTGCACACAAAGGAATTGTGTGTTTCTAATTTTTTTTTTTTTTTCTGAAAAATGAGGCAAGTGAAGCTCTGAATGGAACTGCCACATTCAAGGACTGGTACACTGATCTGCAAACTAAATTCAGCTGAAGCAGAAGCTTCAGGGACATATGGCCAAGAGAATGTCCATTACACATGGCAAACTTCAAAAAGTTGGATGGCAAGAGGCATGGGACTTTCCTAGGGCATGGAATAGTGATTTGAGCCCATTTTTTCTACTTTTGAGGAAAGGGATACCCTGGCTAATGCTGAGTTTTCCTTTTAAGTCCTATTCAGTTTCATTTGAACTTTTGATGCAATAGACAAACTGAGTCCCTTGTTTCAATCCCTGCCCTGGTTCTGAACCAGCAGCATATGACAGCCAAACTGGGGGGTGCCTATTTCAGAGGAGTAGCAATTGACTAAGCATCAACCAATTAGGTCATGGGGTTTCTACCACAAGGTCTTAGGAAAGTTGTGAAAAGTTCTCTGAAATCAGATAATTTAGGTGAGGAAGCTATTTGAGATTGAATGTTTGTGGCATTGTACAATGCTATGTGGGCTCTTAAGAGCGTGCTGCTTGCATTTCGATGGGCATGCGCACCACCCAGTGATTTTGTACAAAGGAAGATTCTGATGGGCAAGTCTGGGATACAGCCTGAGATTCTGCATTTCTACCAGCCCCCAGATTATGTTGAGGTTGCTGGTCTGGGGTCCACACTTGGGGCAGCAAGGCTAAGTAACCTCATGAAATAACAAACAATAGAGGAGCCTGACACTTATTAAATAAATGAACCTCACCATAAAGAGCATGCCTTGAAACTTGAAGTCTCTCGGGGAGAAAAAAGAAGGTTCTCACTGGAACCCTACACCAGCTATCAGAACACAGTGTCAGAGACACGAGATTCCTAGAGTAGACTGGTGAGTAGAGGCTTTTGAGCATTTGGCAGGCCGCCCATATTACCAAAACCTAGGGATCTGCTTGGAAAGTATAACACCAAGGACTAGAGAGAAATTAGAGAAGGAGATCAGAGAAATATGCAGAATATAAAGAATAAAACTAACAATTGCTACAATTTGTTTAATGTTTATCATCTGTCAGGCACAGGTTTTAGTATTTAACATTTGATTCTTAATATTCTAGTAGCGCTAAGAGGTAGGAACAATGGTTATCTTTATTTTAGAGATGAGGAAACTTAGACTTAGAGAGGGCAAATTACTTGCTCAAGGTCACACTGCTGTTTGACACACAGTCCTGCTTGACAGTCCATACTCACAACCCCTATGCTCCCTCCATCTTCAATCTCCACTGCCCCACCAAAATAGACTTTGCTGTGGAGAGCAATAATCTCCATGATTCAAGACGTAACGGACATTTTTGGTCCTCTAAGCAACATTGGTTGCTGCAGACCCTCCTTTTTTCTCTGAGTATTATCTTCCCCTGATTTTCAGAGCATGAACTCTCTTGGTTTCTGTTCTATTTTCCGAGAATCACTCTCAGTTTTCTTTTCAGTATCCTCCGTTATCAGGCCATTAAAGGCTGGGATTCCTCAGGTCTGAGGCAGAGTCTCTCCTGCGTGCCTGCTCTGTAGTTTCTTCCAACAGACAATATCGACCACTTCCTGGATTATCACCTCTGTTCGGATGACTCCAGCTCTCTATCCTCTTCTGAAGTCGACTCAAGTATCTAAGGTGATGTCTTTATTTGTATGTCTGAAAGTTAGGTCAAATGCATTAAATCTACAACTAAGCTCAAGATTGCTACCTCCATCTTCCCTCTCCACACAACATCTTGTAGCAGAGGCTGCTGTCTGTGCCCTCCCCAGAGCCCCCTGGCTTTATTATTTCAGTTCCTACCCCCAACTTCCAACGTCCAGCATTTGCATTTCTTGTCTGAAGGTTTTCTCTGGCCATTGGAGCTTACTCTGCCTACTCCACATGGAAAGTAGAAGTGCTAGAGAATTGATGTCCACTAATCAGCTAAAGACTGACAGGAGAAGGGCTGGGGCATAAATACCTCAGCTCCTTTTCCCAGGTGGGGTAACCCTGGGGGCACAGGTTCCATACTGGCTTCTAGAGTTCCCCAACAAGCATGAGCTCTTATACACCATAGTAAATTCCTCAGAAATATACCTTTTATGGCCTACCTCCCCTTCTCTGTCTCACTTGCTCACTTCCCTGTTAGCATTTCCTGGTATCAACTCCCAAACAAACCACTTGCCTTTAAACCTGTCTTGAGTTCCTGCTGTTGGAGAAGACCACACCAAGATACACTTTCTACCTGATTTTCTTCAAGTCCTCCTTTCTCTCTTTTTTTTAAAAGATTTTATTTATTTATTTGACAGAGAGAGAGATAGCGAGAGCAGGAACACAAGCAGGGGGAGTGTGAGAGGAAGAAGCAGGCTTCCTGCCGAGCAGGGAGCCTGATGCGCGGCTTGATCCCAGGACCCTAGGATCCTGACCTGAGCCGAAGGCAGATGCCCAATGACTGAGCCACCCAGGCACCCCAAGTCCTCCCTTCTAAATGAATGGGTGTACCATCATCTTAATTCCACTGGCTGAAAACCCAGGGTCATCTCTGACCCTCTCTGCTTCCTTACACTCCAGATCTACTATCCGTAAATCCTACAAATCCTGTCCTTTCAATAGCTTCAAAGTGTCCACTGCTCCATCTCCTTTATCCCATTCTATTCCAACCACCATCGTTTCTCACTTGGAAAGGTAAACCAAAACCAAACCCAAACAAAAAACACCTCTATCTTACACACCCACTCTTGACCCCCACAAATCAGTCTGTGGCAAGAATATTGTACAAACTTGCTCATGTCACACTCCCCAAGTCCCCCCTGTTTAAACGCTGTGGTGCCTTTTGGTGGCTTTTAGGTTAATGATAGACAAGCTTAACCAGCACACAAGGCACCGAGGGATTTGTTTTGCTTTCCTTTTCGATTTCATCTTGCATCAAACTACCCCTCACACCCTGGGCTCCACCCAGTCTGGACACAAATCTATGCTTTTGTACTTTCTAATGGATTTTGGTGAAGTGTGAAAACAATTTAGTTGGTCAAGATCAGCATTTTATTTTAATGAAATGGGAGAAGAGAAACTTATCAGTGTTATTTGTTAGATTCCACCCCCCCCCACTCTAATTATATGTGTGCTGCATCGTGATGAAAAACGTATTTGTAACCAAATATCACAGAAGAAGTTTGCAAAATCATGCCTTAAGCATACTGTGTTCTCTCCTGCCACTGAGCCTCAGCAGATGCTGGTCCCTCTGCCTGGAGAGCTTTGCCCCAATTCTTTGCCTAGGAATTCTTATGCACCCTCTTAATATCAACTGTATCCATGCTGGGCTCCTAGGGACCTGGTGGGGGTGTCAGAGTCTGAAAAACTACCCTGCAAGCACGTGGGTGAGAATTCAACTTACTCAATGGGGAAGATTAAAAGTAAAAGCCATGAAGAATCAAAATATTAGGCTGCAGGATGGCTACCAACCATATCAAGCCAAAAGATGTCTGGGAGAGAGGGTAGGAAGTGAAGTCTGAAGAAGTTCCTCAAGCCATCCGACTGCAGCCACGGGACTTACACAGGACATTCTGACATACCGGGAAGGACAAATTGGAGGTTGAGAAAATATGGCAGAGATAGCATATTTAGAAAGCTAGTCAGCAGCCCAGGTGAGAGCCGGTAAGCATATTTGTAAAGAGAGCAGCCCCCGCGTGGAGAGGAGAGCGGACCTGAAAAATGTCAAGGAGGGAGAATCTGTAAGACTTAGTTATAATGCAGTCTATCTCATGTATTTATTAGGCACTAAAGAGTTGCAAATGGGCATTTTACAGCTGATTTATCTAGTCTTCAGAGCCAACTTAGGGTGAGGGCCCTGAGGCTGGTTGAAAAAAAAAATTTTTTTTTTTAAGCATTTCTGTTTCCGCTCACTGGCAGAAAGTACATATATTTATTTTTTCCTATTTGGTGAGAGAGCAGAGTTCTTAGCTGTAAGTGACCCATGGAGACACACAGGGCTGAGAGGAGAGATGGGACGAATTTAAACCTCTCAGGTGTGGGCAAAACTGAGGCTCAGAGCTTCACTGCCTTGCAAGCCGAGTGCCCCAGCTGCAATCAGAACCCAGGACTTCAACCAGCCAGAAGATGGCTCTGTCCATAAAGCCATGTGTGGTCAAAGGTGCAGTTTCTGGACAGTGCCCATGGGAGTCTCCTCTTTCTACATCAGCAAGACCAAGAGACTTTCCTGGACCACCAATCAGGCTCTGTTTCCCCTGCCACCAAATGAGTGGGAACATTACCACATCACCACCCCTCCAACACTAAGGCAGGTATTGCTGGGGTCCCTGACTCCAAACCGGAGTTTGACTTGTATGAAACTAAAGAAAAACAGTTACTGCTTTTTAAATGAAGACATGAACTAGAGTTGTGGTAACAGAAATAGGAAAAAGAGCAAATGTTAGAGACAATTTGGGAAAAAGGTAAAAGAACTTAATGTCTGACAAGGTATAAGGGATAAAGAGAAAGTAAGAAGTAAGGAAGAACACAAGACTTGCAGACTGGGGGGCACCTGGGTGGCTCAGTCATTAAGCGTCTGCCTTCGGCTCGGGTCGTGATCCCAGGGTCCTGGAATCGAGCCCCACATCGGGCTCCCTGCTCGGCAGGAAGCCTGCTTCTCCCTCTCCCACTCCCCCTGCTTGTGTTCCCTCTCTCTCTGTGTCTTTCTCTGTCTAATTAATTAATTAATTAATTAATTTAAAAAAATCTTAAAAAAAAAAAGACTTGCAGACTGGGAAGAAAGCAGGTACCATTGACCAAAATGGAGTCACCTGGGGAAGAGAGGTAGCCCAGGTCACAGGGAGAAAGACCATTAGCTCAGTCTGGGTAAGTTAACTTTGACAGGAGGGCAGGAATATGCATGTGGAGATTTCCTGCTGATGTGTTACTTGGGAAAAATGTTTTATATCACCTAAGACAGTTTTATTTCCACTTTGAGTCAGAAAGATGAGCTTAGCCAGTTATAGCAAGAAGGATAAAGACCTAAAGAGGTGCACAAACTGCAGAGGAAAGTATTGAAAACAGTTTTGATCATCTAAGCTGATACCTGGGAAGCCTGCACTATCTCCCTGTATATACAGGCAGGAGAAGAGAAGATGGGGGGGCTGAGAGGGGCTCTTTCTTCTCTCTTTTTTCTGATGTATCAAAACCAATACCGCATAAAACTGCCCTGCTGTTACCACCGGGAGCCGGCAGCCAGCCTCCGATATCACACCCCGAGTCTGGTTTTCACACAGCTGCTCAGCCTGAGAGAAGCTTTCAGAGAGGCTGCCTGGAGAGATTGCTGGTGCACGAGGGGACATCTTCATGGGCGCTCACAGCTGCTGACATCGCTGGCGGAAGGCTAGCAGGTTGCAGGGTAGGGCTGCTGACAGAAAACTGGGGGGAAGAGTTGTGGAGAGAAGAAAACCAAGAGAGGATTAAAGTTGGAGCTGAATTTAGGTTCAGATGTTAAGATCGACATAGACAAGGGGCAAAGAGGAAGAGTGTGTAAAGCTCTGTTACTTCCCAGAACTGCAACTCTGTGAAAGTCAGACTCACCACAGAGAACTGAAGAGACGCAAAGGCCTTGAAGTTCATTTAGGCCACCCTCCCCCACCTCCCACAAACACACAGACCCACGGCTTCCACAGAGGAAGTGACTGAGCCGGAGGGGTCACATGACCTGCTGGTGGTCACACAGGCAGCTGTCAGCAGTAGGATCCGGCTATACACTCGGGACTGTGGACGCCCACTCCAGGGGGCCTTCTTAATGTCCGCACTACATCACAAAACCTGCTGTAGGTGGGTAAACATAAACACACAAACTGTGGGGAGGCATTGCAGGTATCTGACAAATAAATTATAAAGGCAGTGGTAGGGAGTATCTGTGGTGAAGGATACGATGGAATTGACATAACTCGCATGTCATATGATATATAAAATAGAACTGAGGTCCCCACAGTAGGTCTGTCAGAGATGGTAGTGTCCCCAACTCCACTGTTCTCTAACGTCTGTTCCTGCAGGGCTCTGGTCTCGTCTGTGGGCTCAGTCCCCTACCTCCCCTTCTAGGTTCGGGTCCTGCTTCCAGAGCCACGAGGAATGCTGAACAAGCCCTGCAGCAACAGCATCAAGGCCATATCTAACCTCTGTTTTGAAGCATGACTGCTCCAGGCTGGGTGTGGCCTCACTCCCCGGGGCCTCTACCTCTAAGGCTCAACTTCCTTCGCTGGCTCTTGACCCACGTCCCTAGTATCCACCAAGACAACCATCATTGCCCTTTTCAATCCTAAAATGTTGTTCCCAGTCTTCCATTCTGAATCCTACACCCTACCTGTCATCTCACACTGCCGGAAGAGCCCACGGATGCTAATCATGGCACCATTCCTCTGTCATCTGCACAACCTTCACTCCCAAATTTCAAGACCTGCCTGTGGCCTCAGGTCACTCGTCGCTTGTTCTGTCCCTTGTGGCTTGCTATCCAGACTGACCCTGCTCTGTCCTCTGGGTTCATAGCATTTATTTGTCCTGCCCCCCACCTTCCCTCTGCTCGCTATCTTCCAAAATTAATCATCCTGGCCCAAATAAGGTACTGACAACAATTTGAATTTGGCAGCAGAAAATAAGGCAAGAAGGAAGATGAAAGCTAAAAGTTAAGGAGAAAATAGGGCTTCATTTAGGAACAAGTGTTATTAATCTACCTGAATATAAGTCATAAAGGTGAAGAAATTATCCAATCCACAGAATTATTCAGGCTAGACTAGGTTGTACTGCTCTTAACAAATTTACCTGGAAATCTCAGTGAATTAACATAAGAAAGGTTCATTTCCTCCTTCTCATAAATATGCAGTGGATGTTGAGAGGTGGTAGAGAATTTGCTCTGTGTAGGAGTTAGGAACCTGAGCTAAAGGAGGCCTCAAGCTCTTGAAGCTTCGTCAGGGCCGAGTCCCCCTCTCTATTTCCTGGCAGCTGAAGAGACACTAGAGGATCACATAGCCTCGGCCTGGAATTAACACATATCACCTCCTCTCACTGCTCATTAGCTAGAGATGTGCCCATGTGCCTCCCATGGACTCTGAGCAGCCCTACTTCTCCATGTGGCCCAAAGGAGGGGGGAAGCTGAGACCCAGAATGCTAGTGGTGTCCCAGGCACAGTAAGTCTGTCATCGTGGTTCTCCGATTCTTGCAATGGTTGGTTAGGTAAAGGGCTAATGCCCTCGCCATTATGACAGTGCTCCTCATATTTAACTGACAATAAGCAAAATTTTTCTTGCAGTGAGTGGGATGAAAAGGAATGAATATGTTCTCATTGACTGATGAAATGACAGCATGAGTGTTATGAGCCAGCAGAGTGGTTACGCTACTACCATTTTATTTCACTGTTTTTGTTTCTTTTATTTTTGCCACTTGAAGCATATTTTTTTAATGTTAGTTTTTGCATACCTTGTATTTAATGAACCAAGATTAAAAATGGGGCATTTACCTCTCATTTTTATGAGTAATTGCATGTAATATTCAAGAGCATAAAACAGTACGGATGTCTTGTTGAAAACAACCTGTAGTGTTTCCATACAGAGCAGGCTCGCAATTAGCAAAATCATATGCATCAGTTTTATCGATACATTTTGATTTAATTCTAGAGTACCACCTGCACATCTTTACATATTGAAACTTGTAATCACAGCCCTTTATAACAAACCAATGATAATTCAATACATGTATTAATTATGACACTAGTTTACCTAGACCTGGAATTAACTTTAAATGCTCAGTGCATAAACTGAACATTTTGCCAAAAGTACACCAAAGTAATGAGAAAAGAAAGCTATTGAATTACCCTTTATTATTGCTTGCTCTTATTCCTCATATTATATGTTGATAAAGTTTTGAGTTATTTATTTACATTTAACTCACAGAGCTAGCTTTTACACCCACTAAAATAAAAGTCTACAGTAAGATTAGGGTGGCTGTCACTCTGTCCATCGATTTTCCCGGAGTCACCTGAGTGGTGTACAGGGCCTGGACTCCCCCCAGCATCCTCACATCTCATGATGTCACATTGGAGGAGCAGCAGGAAATACAAGTAAAGAAATATTTCTTCTGTAATTTCACAAAATGGGGTTGATGCAGCATCATTTTCTCTGCGGAGATGACCACAGAAGTGTGTTAGCAACACCTAACCCTCAACATCACAAGCCTGTAGTTTGCAAGACATCTTCTGAAAGCCCTTCTGTCATCGTCCTGTACCTCTTCTAAGCACACCTAGCCCCGCCCTGAGAATGGCAGACTTGTCCTGTCCTCTCTTCTACAGCTGTGAGGACAGCCGGCCCTGTGTGTGGAATTCAAGATCGTCTTAATCCTGAAAGCTCATAAATATTGGTACTGATTTTAAAAAATCAGCCTCACACAGGTTGACAAAACCTTTACTATCATTTTGGTGAAAACTGAAGTACCCTTTTAATAACCTGCTTTTCTATAGGGAATAGTTGCCAAACCAGAGAAAAATATTTAGGAAGACCACACTGAAATTCAACAGACTATACAAAGTAGCGCTAAACTCACTAATTGCATAATTCATATATTTTTTTAAAGATTTTATTTTTATTTATTTGAGAGAGAGAATGAGATAGAGAGAGAGATCATGAGGGTCAGAAGGAGAAGCAGACTCCCTGCTGAGCAGGGAGCCCGATGTGGGACTCGATCCCGGGACTCCAGGATCATGACCTGAGCCGAAGGCAGTTGCTTAACCAACTGAGCCACCCAGGCGCCTGCGTAACTCATATATTTGCAGAAGATTGGAACTTAAAATACTTTTATCAGATCCACTAAAAGACCAAAAAAAAAAAAAAAAAAACCTTAAAAAAATTACAACTCTCTACTCACTAATTTTTCTAAATATATTCTCTGGTGCGGAAGAGTATACTACTACTGCTTAAAGATGACACCTGAGATGAGATAAAAATATACTTCTGAAACAGAAATCAACTAACAATTTTTTTTCACTTGAATTGATACCTATTTTATAAATGGAAAAACTGAATGAGAAAATTCATATGACTTTTTCTAAAGTCAATTTGTGAATGGGGCAAGAAATAGAATGCTTTTTCCCTAACTTTAATTCAAATGTCTGATTCAAGATTTGTTGGCACTCATCCTTTTCAAAGATCTGCAGCAACTGAAATGCTTATTTATACACACACTGTAAGAAAGATTCTAACTAAAGTCTAAAAAACATCTTTTTTTTTTCAAAAAGTTTCTATGTACATTTCAAGTCTCCAGCATCATGCCTAGAATTCTTTTTTTCTTTCTCTTTTCTCTTTTCTTTTCTTCCTTGAGCTTCTCACAGGGGAAGAAAAGAGGGAAAATGAGATTTCATCAGAGGACAGTTCTTAACAAAAAGAACATCTGAGACAGATGTTTAAAAAGGGAGGTGAGGGGATATTACTACATTATTTTGCTTCATGTGGATGTAAAGAAAAAGTTACCAAGTTTTTTGTTGCTTGAACAAGGACAAGGATTTTCTTATAAGGCTCTGAAAGGTTTTATAGTTGAAAAGTAATGTGAAAAACAATAACTTCTGGCACTAAATGATTGTTATAAGGCTCACCACCTTCAATAAAAAGATGCTTCTGTTCAATTTCCAGTCACATCAAATTCTCATTATATTCAGCTAAATCCCATCTCTCCATGAGCCAGACTGTATCAAAAGTAGCAGCTTTATGCATTAAGTTTTGTAACACACACTTATATGCCATATATCCCAGGTCACAAAGCAAATTCTATGACTTTTTCCCCTTGGTGAATGATAGGCTTGGATGCTAAGCTTCAGTGAGGCCACAAACAGGGAAGCACTGTGACCAAGGTGTCCTCAAAAATAAGAAAGAAATTATGTTGCTTCTTGGAAACAGAAATGTCCAGTTCCCAAGTGTTTGCATTAAATCCATTTTTGTGTTAAAGAAAAAAAATTAAAGACTGCTGAGAGTTTATGAGGAGGAAAATTAGAGAAACAATAAGGCCAAAAAGAAAAAAAGTCCCTAGGGTAGAAAACTCAAAAGCCTACTTCATAATTTCCATGCCCTTCTTGTGCCTCATGTTATTTGCAAATATCAGATATTGCTAGATTTCCTTCTAAGGTCTGGTAAGAAAATGAAATTAAATGCCATTAAAGTTAAAGTTCCCAGACTAACCATGGAAATCAGGACAGGCAGGCACAGACTCTAATAATGAATGCTAGGGTTCAGAGCACGAGTTCTAAATCAGAGCATAACCCACCTTACCAGTGAAGAGGCCAACAGTCTTGACCTTGGATGGCTTTGCCTTTTAAGGAAAGCTCTTTTTAACAGTGAAGAACCCCTCTCGTAGGCAGAAGGATGAATATCACTTTCAAAACAGAAAATAGGTCAACTGATATGACAGAATGAAAGCTAGGTATTGTCAATTTTTTAAGGCAGTAAAGCTGAAAATGAAAGGTAACATTCAAGGATACAAGGACGGTATGTTTTCTGATTGGCAGCATGTCCATTCTCAGAGTCTGCAGTTTGCTGTGCCTGGGAATGTTGGCTTCATTTGAAGACTTAACCAAATCCAAGTAATTAACTGAATGGTACATGCCTATTTATATTGCTCATGAATAGATGCAAAGGGTACTCTGGAATAGGCTAATTGAACAGAAATTAGGTGACAGAGCTAGAAAAGAAACAGTAACATTTGGCAATGGAATGGTTTGAAGATAAAATGAAATAAGGGTATTTATAAGGTGAGAGCGATGGTAGTGATAAAATATTAGAATCCAGTTTAAAGTTACATTATAAATGACAATTATGAATTTATATACATTAGACCCATGCAGTAGATTGCAAAAATGGTCATAATACTTTGTAGTGCCTCCGATCAAGAAGTGAAGTCTATTTGCTCCTCATAAATTTGGGCTGGTGTTGTCATTTGCTTTGGCTAGTAAGAAGTGGCAAAAAATGATTTTGTGCCAGTTCTGAGAATAATACTCAAAATAACTTCCAGTTTTTCTTCCCACCTCCTTCTCCCATTCTCTCTCTGTCTCTCTCCTAGAACCCTCTGTCTCCACCTGAATATGCCTCAAGCCTGGTCAGTCTAGCCTTCTATAAGATGGAGGAGTCATTGCAAATTGTCACTGCTCCAGCCAAAAATCAGCTAGCCAAAGCCCCCTGAAGCAAAGCCCCCTGAAGCAAAGCCAGCAGCTGACCACACACTGGTGAGTAGCCCAAATTGTATCAGCAGAAGAACTGCCCGACTGATCCCAGACCAAACTGTCAGCCCACAGAATTATAAGCTAAATAAGTTGTTATTTTAAGCCTCAAAGTTTTGTGGTGATGTTATACAATAAAAATAATGGATAGAATCCATACATTCTAAGAAGCTTCATGTAAGTCTATTATTAACTCAATTTGTCAAACCTTTATTGAGTATTAACTACGTGCCAGGCATGATGACAGAGCTCAGTAGTAATACACTCAGGAGACAGACCTGTATGTTGCATAGTCTGCAGGGAGGCCAGGAAGGCTTGCAGCAGACGATATCTGAGTGAAGACTTTTAATATATTTATGAGTGACCTGGGTGAAGTCAGCAGGGAAAAGTATTTTAGTTAGAGAGAATGGTAAATATATACAGAAGTTAAACAGCAAGGTATAAGCAAGAAGGTACAGAAATCTATATTAACAGAATGTAAAGTTTTAGTTGGGGAATCCAGGAAATGAGGCTAGAGAAGTTAGTGAGAATCACACCACGGAAGGCTTTGGAGGCTCTCATAAATACCTTGAAATGATCGACGTAGGCCTAGGCAAGTAGTTCTCAAACATTAAAGCACATGAAAATCATCTGGTGGTGTTAAGAATAGAAATTTCTAGGCCTCTTTCACCCATAAATTCTGATTCAGTAACTGTGATGGAGGCAGACTTCGGGCTTCAGATTTTTTAATTTCACATTTTTAATACGTAATCTGGGGGGGGGGTAGTCTGATAAAGATTGTTCATTGACCACACTTTAAAAAAAATCACTAGGCAACGGGAGGTCTCCTGAAGTGATTTTACAAAGAGAGTGACTTGAGCACTCTCTATATTATTTTCAGGTTGTTATTTAAGACTGAGTTTTCTGGCTGTTTTCTGGTAGGTAACTTAAAGGTACGTAGTGAAAGACTCAAGAATGAGAGAATCAGACAGTGGTAGTACGGCTGGGGACCAATGTATGAAATCTTTAGGAGGTTAGGTTGCCAGAGAATTTTGCTGATCGGAGGAACAGAAGATGGAGGGGAAGGGAAATGTCAAGGATGACACCCAGATTACATGAGATTGGAGATATCTTAAAAATACCCAGAAAGATTGCTTTCCACGTTAGAGGTACTGATTTAGGAATCATCAGTATATAGGTGTAAACCAAACTGTGGGAACTGGGGAGAGTTCCCAAGAGAGTGAATAGAGTGAGAAGGGATGAGACCCATGACAGAGCCCAGAGGTCATCAACACTTAAAGGACACATAAGAGACAAAGGGCAGCTTCGGAGGCTGTGAAGAACTACCACAGAATTAAGAGAAACGCATGGCTACGCTGACATTTATAGTCCCAGTAGTGACGAACCAGCCCTGTCCCAAGGCAATCTGCTATGTATGCTCACCCTACTTAAAAACTAAAAAAGTGACGTTCAATGTCTCTTGTGATCATTGCTGTCTTGTTTCACTAGTTTTGGGCACAGAAGACTGAACAGAGTGGTTTGAGGAGTTAAAGTATAAATGTGAGGGGCGCCTGGGTGGCTCAGTCGCTAAGCGTCTGCCTTCGGCTCAGGTCATAATCCCAGGGTCCTGGGATCGAGTCCCACATCGGGCTCCCTGCTCAGCGGGAAGCCTGCTTCTCCCTCTCCCACTCCCCCTGCTTGTGTTCCTGTTCTTGCTGTCTCTCTCTGTCATATAAATAAATAAAATCTTTAAAAAAAAAAAGTATAAATGTGAAAACAATCTATGACAACCCTTTTAAGAAAATGTAGAGTATGCCGAAAATTATAAATAAGAATGTAAAAAAGAAAGAACTACTTAATGCACTTTGGTGAACAACCTTGCTGGGTCTCTTGCCCATATATAATTTTAAATAAATAGGATATTTGATTTAAACTTTATTATTAAATATTAATGTAATACATATGATATGTAATAAAAATGTCTCTTTTTCACTCAGCAGTATTGTCAGCCTGCGTATTAATAATCTATATCAGGGCTAGGAAACACTTTCTAGAAAGGGCCAGATAATAAATATTTTAGCCTTTGAGAGCCATATGGTCCCAGTTGTAGTCACTCAACTCTTGTCTCTGCACTGTAGCATGCAAACAGCCTTACACAATATGCAAATGGATGGACACAAATGATCTGGCCCATAGGCTATAGTTAGCCAAATGTTGATCTATATCATAATTTTTAATAACTTCATATTGCTTATGGCTGTACCATAAATTACTTAGCCAACCTCACTTCAAGAAATGTATCCCAAGGAGATTTTCAACTGTTTGAAGATGTTTGTACCAAATATATTTAATATAGCCTTATATATTTTTATGGAAAAATAGAAACAATGTAAATGTTCATCAAAAGGAGATTAATTAGGGGTGCCTGGGTATCTCAGTTGGTTGGGCATCTGATTCTTGATTTCTGCTCAGGTCATAACCTCAGGGTCCTGGGATCAAGCCCCACACTGGGCTCCACGCTCAGCGAGGAGTCTGCTTGTCTCTCTCTCCCTCTGCCCCTCCCCCTGCCCATGCTCTCTCTCTCTCTCTCTCTCAAATAAATAAATCTTTTTTAAAAAGAGATTAGATAACTTTTGGTATACATAGTAATTAATTTCAAAATTCTTAAATGGTAAAGTTATTTCTAAACTATCTTGTCCCTAACTCAGATCAGTTTCTTTAGTTGCAGAGACCTGAATCATTTTTAAGTTTTTATTTTAATTCCAGTTAGTTAACATACAGTGTTATATTAGTTGCATGTGTACAATATAGTGATTCAACACTTCCATACATTACCCATTGCTCATCACAAGTGTACTTCCTAATCCCCATCACCCAATTTACCCTGCAAACCCTCCCATCTTGAAGCCATCAGTTTGTTCTCTATAGTTAAGAGTCTGTTTCTTGTTCTCTCTCTCTCTCTCCCTTTGCTTGTTTTGTTTCTCTAATTCCACACGTGAGTGAAATCATGTGGTATTTGTTTTCCTCTGACTGACTTATTTTGCTTAGCATTATATTCTCTACTCCATCCATGTCGTTACAAATGGCAAGATTTCGTTCTTTTTTGTGACTGAATGATATTCCATTATATATACACTTGTTTATATATGGACACTCTTGGCTATTATAAATAATGTTGCCATAGGGGGGTGGAGCAAGATGGCAGAGGAGTAGGAGACCTGGATTTCGTCTCCTCTCAGGAATTCAGCTGGATAGGGATCAAACCATTCTGAACACCTACAAACTCAACAGGAGATCAAAGAAAAGAATAGGAACAACGCTCTCATCAGAAAAGCGACCACTTTCTGGAAGGTAGGACATGTGGAGAAGTGAATCCGAGGCGATATTCGGGAGGATAGACGGCGGGGGAGGGGCCTCCATTGGCTGCTTCTGGCAAGTGATAGAACCACAGAGCACAAAATCGGAACTTTTAAAAGTCTGCTCTGCTGAGGGACGTCACTCTGGTGGCTAAGCAGGGGGTGGAACCCTCCGGGACAGTGTGGTCTCAGGACCCTCGGGGTCACAGAAAGACCAGGGGTGCCTGAGTGCCGCAGAGCTCCCAGGTAACAGAGCAGGGAAGCCGGCTGCAGAGGCGGAGCCCAGGCGCGGGCTCTCAGCTCGGGGTCGCCATAAACTGTGATCCGCGGCCCAGTCGGGCCACTGCTCCTCCAGCAGGGACCCAACAAGCGGCAGATCTGGGGGGACTCACCTTCCTCCCCCGGGGAGGAGCCGTGTAGGAGTGCACCACAGGGATCTGCTGGGTTTGGAGACTCCACCCGGGGTCGGGTGCCAGAGATAGAAATCCGCAGTCATAGGCCGGGTGAGCACAGAGTGCGGCCGGAGACCGGGGAGCTGGGAGTGACTGACGGCTTTTCTCTGGGGGCTCACTGAGGAGCGGGGCCCCGAGTTCTCGGCTCCTCCATGGCAGAGATTGGGAGGCCGCCATTTTCACTCTCCGCCTCCAAAGCTGTATGGAAAGCTCGCAGGGAACAAAAGCTCTGGAGAGCAACCTGAGCAGATTACTTAGCCTGGACCTGGCAAGGGGGGGCAATTCCGCCTCCGGCAAAGACATTTGGAAACCATGGCAACAGGCCCCTCCTCCAGAAGATCAGCGAGAACAGCCAGCCAAAACCAAGTTTACCGATCAATGAGAACGGCAGAACTCCAGCGCTAGGGGTATACTGCACATAGAATTCATGGCATTTTTACCATGATTCTTTAGTCTTTCAAAGTTAATTTTTTTTAACCGTCTTTTTCTTTTTTTTGAATTTTTCTTTTTCCCTTTTTCAACCAACATCTTATCAATCCCTTTTTTAAAAAAACATTTTTATTTTTCATTTTTAGAGTCATATTCTATCCCTTCATAGTAGTTACCTGTATTTTTGGCATATATATATGTTGTTCTCTCTTTAAAATTTTGAGATAGTTTCTTCTAACAGATCAAAATATACCCTAAATCTCTAGTATATGGTGTTTTCTATTCCCCTGCCTGATCACTTTCTTTTCTTTTTCTTTTTTCTTTTTTTAAATCCTCTTCTTTCTTTTTTCAAACAACTTCTTATCAATTCCTTTTATAAAATTTTTTATAATTTCCATCTTTACAGTGATATTCCATCCCTTCATCATATCAACCCTTATTTTTGTACATATATAAGTTTTTCTTTCTTTAAAATTTTGGGAGGCACTTTCTTCTAACAGACCAAAATACACCCCAAATCTAGTGTGTGGCACTGATCTATATACCAGCCTGATCATATTTGATCACATTCTGGTTTTTTTTGTTGTTGTTGTTTTGTTTTGTTTGTTTTTGTTTGTTTTTATCTTTATCTTTTTCTTTTTCTTTTTTTTCTTTTTCTTTTTTCTCTCTTTCCGTTTCTTTTTCCACTGCTTCAGGTCTTTTCTGATTTGTTTAGAGTATATTTTCTGGGGACGTGGTTACTCTGCTAGCATTTTGTTCTCTCATTAATCTATTCTCCTCTGCACAAAAGGACAAGACGGAAAAAATCACCTCAACAAAAAGAACAAGAGGTAATACCGACTGCCAGGGACCTACTCAATATGGACATTAGTACGATGTCAGATCTAGAGTTCAGAATCATCACTTTAAAGATACTAGCTGGGCTTGAAAAAAATATGGAAGTTATTAGAGAAACCCTTTCTGGAGAAGTAAAAGAACTAAAACCTAACCAAGTCAAAATCAAAAAGGCTATTAATAAGGTGCAATCAAATATGGGGGCACTAACTGCTAGGATAAATGAGGCAGAAGAGAGAATCAGTAATATAGAAGACCAAATGATGGAAAATAAAGAAGCTGAGAAAAAGAGAGATAAACAACTACTGGATCACGAGGGCAGAATTCAAGAGATAAGATTACCATAAGACGAAACAACATTAGAATAATTGGGATCCCAGAAGAAGAAGAAACAGAGAGAGGGGCAGAAGGTACACTGGAGCAAATTATAGCAGAGAACTTCCCTAATTTGGGGAAGGAAACAGGCATCAAAATCCAGGAAGCACAGAGAACCCCTCTCAAAATCAATAAAAATAGGTCAACACCCCGACATCTAATAGTAAAACTTACGAGTCTCATAGACAAAGAGAAAATCCTGAAAGCAGCTCAGGAGAAAAGATCTGTAACCTACAAGGGTAGAAACATTAGACTGGCAACAGACCTACCCACAGAGACCTGGCAGGCCAGAAAGGACTGGCAGGATATATTCAGAGCACTAAATGAGAAAAATAGGCAGCCAAGAATACTATATCCAGCTAGGCTGTCATTGAAAATTGAAGGAGAGATAAAAAGCTTCCAGGACAAACAAAAACTAAAGGAATTTGCAAACACAAAACCAGCCCTACAAGAAATCTTGAAAGGGGTCCTCTAAGCAAAGAGAGAGACTAAAAGCAACATAGACCAGAAAGGAACACAGACAATATACGGTAATAGTCACCTTACAGGCAATACAATGGCACTAAATTCCTATCTTTCAATAGTTACCCTGAATGTAAATGGGCTAAATGCCCCAATCAAAAGACACAGGCTATCAGACTGGATTAAAAAACAAGACCCATCGATATGTTGACTGCAAGAGACTCATTTTAGACCCAAAGACACCCCCAAATTGAAAGTGAGGGGGTGGAAAACCATTTACCATGCTAATGGACACCAAAAGAAAGCTGGGGTGGCAATCCTTATATCAGACAAATTAGATTTTAAACCAAAGACTGTAATAAGAGATGACGAAGGGCACTATATCCTACTTAAAGGGTCTATCCAACAAGAAGATCTAACAATTGTAAATATCTATGCCCCTAACATGGGAGCAGCCAATTATATAAAGCAATTAATAACAAAAGCAAAGAAACACATTGACAACAATACAATAATAGTGGGGGACTTTAACACCCCCTCACTGAAATGGACAGATCATCTAAGCAAAAAATCAACAAGGAAATAAAGACTTTAAATGACACACTGGACCAAATGGACTTCATAGACATTTTCAGAACATTCCATCCCAAAGCAACGGAATACACATTCTTCTCTAGTCCCCATGGAACATTCTCCAGAATAGATCACATCCTAGGTCATAAATCAGGTCTCAACCAGTACCAAAAGACTGGGATCATTCCCTGCCTATTTTCAGACCACAATGCTTTGAAACTAGAACTCAATCACAAGAGGAAAGTCGGAAAGAACTCAAATACATGGAGGCTAAAGAGCATCCTACTGAAGAATGAATGGGTCAACCAGGAAATTAAAGAAGAATTAAAAAAATATATGGAAACCAATGAAAATGAAAACACAACTATTCAAAATCTTTGGGATGCAGCAAAGGCCCTCCTAAGAGGAAAGTATATAGCAATATAAGCCTTTCTCAAGAAAAAGGCTCAAGTACACAATCTAACCCTACACCTAAAGGAGCTGGAGAAAGAACAGCAAATAAAGCCTAAACCCAGCAGGAGAAGAGAAATCATAAAGATCAGAGCAGAAATCAATGAAATAGAAACTAAAAGAACAGTAGAACAGATCAACAAAACTAGGAGCTGGTTCTTTGAAAAAATTAACAAGATTGAGAAACCCCTGGCCAGACTTATCAAAAAGAAAAGAGAAATGACCCAAATCAACAAAATCATGAATGAAAGAGGAGAGATCACAACCAACACCAAAGAAATACAAACAATTCTAAGAACATATTATGAGCAACTCTATGCCAGCAAATTAGATAACCTGGAAGAAATGGATGCATTCCTAGAGATGTATCAACTACCAAAACTGAACCAGGAAGAAATAGAAAACCTGAACAGACCTATAACCACTAAGGAAATTGAAGCAGTCATCAAAAATCTCCCAAAAAACAAAAGCCCAGGGCCAGTTGGCTTCCCAGGGGAATGCTACCAAACATTTCAAGAAGAATTAATACCTATTCTTCTGAAACTGTTCCAAAAAATTGAAATGGAAGGAAAACTTCCAAACTCATTTTATGAGGCCAGCATTACCTTGATCCCAAAACCAGACAAAGACCCCATCAAAAAGGAGAATTACAGACCAATATCCCTGATGAACATGGATGCAAAAATTCTCACCAAAATACTAGCCAATAGGATCCAACAGTACATTAAAAGGGTTATTCACCACAACCAAGTGGGGTTTATCCCTGGGCTGCAAGGTTGGTTCAACATCCGCAAATCAATCAATGTGATACAATACATTAACAAAAGAAAGACCAAGAATCATATGATCCTCTCAATAGATGCAGAAAAAGCATTTGACAAAGTACAGCATCCTTTCTTGATCAAAACTCTTCAGAGTATAGGGATAGAGGGTCCATACCTCAATATCATAAAAGCCATCTATGAAAAACCTACAGCGAATATCATTCTCAATGGGGAAAACCTGAGAGCTTTCCCCCTAAGGTCAGGAACGCGGCAGGGATGTCCACTATCACCACTGCTATTCAACATAGTATTGGAAGTCCTAGCCACAGCCATCAGACAACAAAAAGAAATAAAAGGCATCCAAATCGGCAAAGAAGAAGTCAAACTCTCACTCTTTGCAGATGATATGATACTTTATGTGGAAAACCCCAAAGACTCCACCCCAAAACTGCTAGGACTCATACAGGAATTCAGTAAAGTGGCAGGATATAAAATCAATGCACAGAAATCAGTGGCATTCCTATACACCAACAACAAGACAGAAGAAAGAGAAATTAAGGAGTTGATCCCCTTTACAATTGCACCCAAAACCATAAGATACCTAGGAATAAATCTAACCAAAGAGACAAAGGATCTGTACTCAGAAAACTATAAAATACTCATGAAAGAAATTGAGGAAGACACAAAGAAATGGAAAAACGTTCCATGCTCATGGATTTGAAGAACAAATATTGTGAAGATGTCAATGCTACCTAGAGCAATCTATACATTCAATGCAATCCCCATCAAAATACCATCCACTTTTTTCAAAGAAATGGAACAAATAATCCTAAAATTTGTATGGCACCAGAAAAGACCCCGCATAGCCAGAGGAATGTTGAAAAAGAAAAGCAAAGCTGGCGGCATCACAATTCCGGACTTCCAGCTCTATTACAAAGCTGTCATCATCAAGACAGTCTGGTACTGGCACAAAAACAGGCACATAGATCAATGGAACAGAATAGAGAGCCCAGAAATGGACCCTCAACTCTTTGGTCAACTCATCTTTGACAAAGCAGGAAAGAATGCCCAATGGAAAAAAGACAGTCTCTTCAACAAATGGTGTTTGGAAAATTGGATAGCCACATGCAGAAGAATGAAACTGGACCATTTCCTTACACCACACACAAAAATAGACTCCAAATGGTTGAAAGACCTCAATGTGAGACAGGAGTCCATCAAAATCCTAAAGGAGAACACAGGCAGCAACCTCTTTGACCTCAGCCGAAGCAACTTCTTCCTAGAAACATTGCCAAAGGCAAGGGAAGCAAGGGCAAAAATGAACTATTGGGACTTCATCAAGATAAAAAGCTTTTGCAAAGCAAAGGAAACAGTCAACAAAACCAAAAGACAACCAACAGAATGGGAGAAGATATTTGCAAATGACGTATCAGATAAAGGGCTAGTATCCAAAATCTATAAAGAACTCATCAAACTCAACACCCAAAGAACAAAGAATCCAATCAAGAAATGGGCAGAAGACATGAACAGACATTTTTCCGAAGAAGACATCCAAATGGCCAACAGACACATGAAAAAGTGCTCAATATCGCTCAGCATCAGGGAAATCCAAATCAAAACCTCAATGAGATACCACCTCACACCAGTCAGAATGGCTAAAATTAACAAGTCAGGAAACGACGGATGTTGGAGGGGATGCGGAGAAAGGGGAACCCTCCTACACTGTTGGTGGGAATGCAAGCTGGTGCAGCCACTCTGGAAAACTGTATGGAGGTTCCTCAAAAAGTTGAAAATAGAGCTACCATACGATCCAGCAATTGCACTACTGGGTATTTACCCCAAAGATACAAAAGTAGGGATCCGAAAGGGTACGTGCACCCCGATGTTTATAGCAGGAATGTCCACTATAGCCAAACTGTGGAAAGAGCCAAGATGTCCATCGACAGATGCATGGATAAAGAAGATGTGGTATATATATACAATGGAATATTATGCAGCCATCAAAAGGAATGAGATCTTGCCATTTGCAACGACGTGGATGGAACTGGAGGGTATTATGTTGAGCGAAATACGTCAAACAGAGAAAGACATGTATCATATGACCTCACTAATATGAGGAATTCTTAATCGCAGGAAACAAACTGAGGGTTGCTGGAGTGGGGGTGGGGTGGGAGGGATGGGGTCACTGGGTGATAGACACTGGGGAGGGTATGTACTCTGGTAAGTGCTGTGAATTGTGCAAGACTGTTGAATCTCAGATCTGTACCTCTGAAACAAATAATGCAATATATGTTAAGGAAAAAAAAAAAGAAGAAGAAGAAGGTAGCAGGAGGGGAAGAATGATGCGGAGGAAATCGGAGGAGTAGACGAACCATGAGAGACGATGAACTCTGAAAAACAAACTGAGGGTTCTACAGGGGCGGGGGGTGGGAGGATGGGTTAGCCTGGTAATGGGTATTGAGGAGGGCACATTCTGCATGGAGCACTGGGTGTTATACACAAACAATGAATCATGGAACACTACATCTAAAACTAATGATGTAATGTATGGGGATTAACATAAGAATAAAAAAAAATCAGGAAAAAAAAATAATGTTGCTATAAATACAGGGGTGCATGTGTCCCTTTGAAATAGTGTTTTCGTATTACTTGGGTAAATACTCAGTAGTGCAATTGCCGGATCATAGGGTACTTCTATTTCTAACTTTTTGAGGAAACTCCATACTGTTTTCCAGAGTAGCTGCACCAGTTTGCATTCCCACCAACAGTGCAAGAGGGTTCCCCTTTCTCCACATCCTCACCAACACCTGTTGTTTCTTTTGTTGTTGATTTTAGCCATTCTGACAAGTGTGGGGTGATATTCAAAATCAATTATATGTGGGGCGCCTGGGTGGCTCAGTCGGTTAAGCGTCTGCCTTCGGCTCAGGTCATGATCCCAGAGTCCTGGGATCGAGTCCCACATCGGACTCCCTGCTCAGCGGGAAGCCTGCTTCTCCCTCTCCCACTCCCCCTGCTTGTGTTCCTGCTCTCACTGTCTCTCTGTCAAATAAATAAATAAAAAAAAAATCTTAAAAACAAAACAAAACAAAAAAATCAATTATATGTGGATGATCATGTTATTTTGACTTGACCATGACAGGAAGATCAGTATGTATAGAATTATAATACAACATACAATATTATTTAACCTACAAAATTTACTCAAATTTCTTCAAATGTCCCACTAATGTTCTCTTTCAGTCCAGGACCCAAAGCAAAAATCACACTTTACATTTAGTTGTATTTCCTTAGCTTCCTTTAATATGGAACTTGTCCTCAATCATTATTTGTTTTTCATGACCTTGAGAATTCTCAAGAGTACTAGTATTGTGATACCCCAATGCCAGTGAGTCCACCTAGCATCCAAATCTTGGTTTCTAAATAGTATCCTCTAATACCAGAAAACTGTGAGTCCTTAGAGAAATAGCTGGTTGTAAGGATTAGGGCAGGGAAAGTACAAGATGAGCCTGAAATACCTTGCAGTGTCAGAAAATATGGAAGTGCTTTAAAAAGCGGGGAAGGATGGGCACATTTAAAAAAGATATAGGAGCCAACCTGAAGGGAAATCCCAAAGGCCAAATCTGGAAAAATTGAACAACAAAATAAATAATGATTGCGATAGATTATAATCCAAGGAATTCATTTGTCCATACAGATATAAATAATGAATGAACAAATCAATGGACAAATATAGAAAGCATAAACTTTCCCTTAACATAAATTTCTAACTAGTATCTGTAGATTAAGGAATGATTGAAATAGAAAATCACCATTTGGCAAACACCACAGTAATAATTGTTTCAGGCAGGAATCATCAGTGGGTGCTAAAATTAGTGGTGACAGTGTGATAAATAACAAGATACTTAAGTACTCTCAAATTATGTCCTCATAAGATCCTTACTGTGCACAAAGAAATATAGTAAATTTGCAGTGGAGAAACCCAGCAGAAATCACCTTCACCAAGTTACCATTTTTAGTAATGGAACAAATCAACATCAAATGACTTCTGATATGATATGCTGAGAAGGTCACAATCTTAGTTTCTGGTATCTTTGCCAAAAATGCAAAACCTGAATTTAAATATGAGGAAACATCAGAGAAAATGTATTGATTGTCAGAGCCTAGTCAACCTAGGGTACACTCATGTGTTAGATGCACTTTCAGTTTGGCCTTCATTCTGTTCACAAAGAAACCCATTTAAAGAGGTTTAAGGAAAAAATTACAGGATGAGAGCCATTTCTCAAGAAGATTAAACTGGCAGCAGATAATAAGACACAAAATTAAGGGTAAAAATAAAAGCTATAGAAGGCATTTATGCCTGTTAGGAATCTGATACATTATTTCAAGTGCGCTGTCCTAATAATCTCCACGAGGGTAATGGCCACAGAAATGGAGGAGAGTAAGCTGAGAAATGATATGAAGAAGACTCAGAATGATTTTTCTACTCCTTGAATGTGAAGGGGTTGCAGAAGCAGTGAAAGGAAGATTCCTGTTTACTACACTGAGCAGGTAGCAGGAAAGGTCAGTCTCCAGAATGGGAAAGAGAATGATTGCATTTTCCATTAAGAAACAGGGCTTGAAAAGAACATGTAACTTGCAGTGCTAAAAGGCCAGTAAGAAGCAGAACCAGTACTTAAACCCAAATCTTCTAAGTTTAGAAATTTCTATGGACTAAGAGAGAAAGATAGAAAGAGAGAGAGAGATTTCTATGGCCTATATAAAGTTCAGTGTATACTGAGACTCCCCAAGGGATTAATAAGAATTGCAAGCTTCTGCAACTGTCGATTTCTAAGTGCACAAACAATCAGATATATGTCCAAAATTATAAGCAACTCATAAAAAGTGTAAAAGAATAAGGGAAGTTCCCCTTTTATCTCTGAGTTCCATTGGGGCTTATCTAGCAGTAAGGTCCATGTTCCTTAGTTTCAATAAGAGCCGCCCAGGGCTTTCAACAGTTAGCTGGGATTGACTGTCAGAGCCTAGTCAACCTCAGAGCTCACTGGCTCTGGTGCTGTCATTTTATGGGTATCTGATCCTGCACATTCAAATATGTATATATAGGTTAGATGGAAAAGACACTGGTGTAAGTAATTTAATTTGTACTAGGTCTCTCAGCCTCTGTTAAGAGCAGATGGGAACTGGAGTTTTAGGTTTCAATTCCCTATATAAATTGGCAACACTGTTGCATCCTGAATAACTACATGAAAAAAAGAGTATCATCCTTTGAATACATTTGAATCTACATACAGCAACATGACCGAGATCAGCGCTGAGGGTGGGCAGAGGACCCCATCGCTCAACCCACTGGGTTCTAAGGCACAGCTTAGCCTCAAAGAGAAATAAGAGCAGGCAGAAGTTGCTGATCATGAACTACTTGTCCTTTTTCCAGCCATTCGCTCCTGGTAGTAAGGAGAGGTGGTGGTAAGCCCAAAATCTGCCCCTCCAGCCTTCCCTTAAAGGGAGATGATGAGGCTAAAAGCAGAGTACTCTTATTCCTGGTAGAAAGGGTAAAACGAATGAGAAAAATCTCTTCATTCTAGCTAATGCATTTGAAGGTTGAATGAATGAATATATGCTGAAGTAAGTAAGTTGATTCTCATTAAATATAGTTTTTTTCTAATTCCTAGTACCTGTAAAAACAGTGAAATAAATTCATGCACATTGGGCAAAGTACACATAAAAAGGTGTATCCCTTACATTACCACAGTGCTTGTCTTAAATTACCCCAAAGTAATCATTTTTAAATTCTTCTCTAACCACAGTTCATTACATACTCTAAGGAAGGTTTGTCATTATTCCTGTTTATTTATTTATGCTCCTGAAAAGGAATAAAAAAAAATTCTAAATCAGGTACTCTCAAATCATACTCTACCTTCTTGCAATTAAAACACAAATTCACTTAAGACGCTGCTTGCCTAAAACAACCATGTTTTCAAAATAGACACTTCATGAAATTTGTTAGTAACAGTTGAATGCTTAGGAACAGAGCAGAGCTTCAATTAAAGGATTACAGTTCCGGAGCTAAAACAGGAGTCTGTACGCTCAAGGCCAAGCTTTCTTTCCTACACCCATCGCCTCTGATTTTAATTTGGTTTTGATTTTTTTTTCCCTTTCCTTTTTCTTTTCTTTTTCTATTTACTGTTGGATAGACATATAAATTATAGGGAAAAGAGCAGTCTGATCTTACCAAGAAAGTTGTTTTTCTCAAGTTGTTTCTTTCATTTTCAAGTCGGTTCCCAGCTCAGCCTTACTTTGCACGATCTGAAACTTCATTACTTCTGGTGACTCACCAAGGTCCAAAGTCTGCCCCAGCACTACCTGAATGCTTGAATCACGCAGGAGTCAGCCTGCTTACGGGAAACTCTTCCAGTTTCCTTCACATAAAAACAGGATTTAGAAATGTCTAAGCAATAACTAAATGAAGAAATAAAGAAAGGACGTGCCCTTGGGACTTCAGCGCTGTCATCATCATTTCCTTTCTCCCTCTCCTTCACATCATGTAAATTTCTAAGTGTCCCAAAGAAGTTGATGAAAACTGGGCACTTCATGTATTTTTCCAAAAATACTCAAAAGTGACAACTCTCAAAATACAATGGTTTCTTTCCCATTATTGACACATTAAGAGCAAAAGAAATACATTAATAATCTTGTTAGGTAATCATAGATATACTTAACAGCTACTGAGGATATTATTTGATAGGACATACTTCAATATATAATTCAGCACTATTGAGGTATTGAGGCAGAATTGCTTCTCAGTTGGAAAAAGTATCAAATAGATACTTTTGAACTTCTCAGTAGGTAATAATCCAGCAAGTCTGGGAAACATTTTATAGGCATATGGAACAAATTATTTTGGTAATTGCAAAAGGATTATTAATATTTACAGGTCAGTAGTCCTGACCTTTTCAAATTTAACTGTTTTGCAGAAAATATAAGCTAAAAATAAACTAAATTGTTGTGATTTTCTCCTAAAAAGTTTTAGATGAATGAGATAGCAAATTATTGAATTATTTAAACATATCACCCACATTTTAGTCTGTATATGCATATGAATAAGAAAGAGTATTTTCGAATTACACAGGACTGTACACACATATACATTCTGTTTCTCTGTCTAATAAATTCTAGATGGCCACTGGAGGGCCAGATGGAAAGGAAAAACTACATGGTCTTCCTTTATTCATCTCTATTTTGACCTTATATTTGGAAAAACTGAAGGATAATTCTGGCCAGTGTTTGTTCAATTCTATAGCCATCTGGAACAGACAATATCAATTTCATAGCAATGCCATAACCATTTATTCCCATCACAGCAGGGCTGCTTGCCTGATGAAAACATAATTGGAAAAAAGCCCTTCTTATGTGGCATTGTAAACTATCTCCAATATTCAGGTTTTATAATATGTAGCAAACTCAAAAAGAAAAGAGTAGAAACAGAAGTTTCTGGGACAACATCAGCATCCAAGAAGTACAAAGAGATCATAGTATCAGGGAAAGGTACACAATTATAAGCAGCAAATTAACATGCAAAAGTACCTAACACTGCAAATGAACATGGGTTATTATTGCTTTATACATATTCCTCTGTATGCTTTATTTCCAACCCACCAAGGAGTGATTTACTTATTTTTGTTTATCAACAGCCACATAGTTCTGTGTGCTAAATCTGTTCTAAGTGCTTTATAAATATTAAATCTTTCAATTTGCATAACCTTATAATGTGAGCATGCCTATTTTATAGATAGAAACAAAGAAAAAGAGCCAAGATCAAAACTCAGGCGATCTATAATAGGATCTCTGTTCTTAACACTACGTTGTGCTGGTGATGATCTTCTTTCTTACTAAACAGTCATAAAAACTTCTCCAAAATATGGGTAAATCTTTAAAAGTGAGGATTATATTTTAAGATTGAATTCAAAGTTAGCGCTAAGATCCACATTTACACCCTGGTATTCTGTAGTTCAAGAAATATGTGCTTTCTTTCCTGCAAAGCTTTTATATAAAACATAGGTGGACATAAAAGAAAAGATGAAGGATGTTTACCACTGATAAAGAATACAGTAATTAGATCCACTAAAAAATATATATACATTTAACAAATACTGCCTCTCATACATAAATTTTCTGTATATAGGAAATATATAGGTAGGAAAATAAACTTATTTTTCTTCCCTCTGCCTACAAAATATGATTTATTGTTTTGGATGAGTATCTAAGGTTCAGGAAGCAGTAAAACCCTCCTATTCAAAAAAGTTTGTGCCTCCCTATAGAGAACTACAGTATATATTAAAGAAATCAAATCATCTTTCAGTGTCCACGAAAGAAGAGGAAACAAAACAAAACAAAACAAAACAAAATTGCTCCTTTATGTACTTTGTTTCATACCAAATAATGAACTGATTTTCAGTGACATTAATAATATGTCCTCTTGCTAAACGAGTACATCCCAGGGGTCCCAGACTTTTTTTTTTCTCTCTTTTAAAAAAAAAATCCCTGAAAACTCATTTAGGGAGCCTAGGTGGCTCAGTTTATTAGGCATACAACTCTTGATTTCAGTTCAAGTCATGATCTCCAGGATCTGGAAGCAAGCCCCAAGTTGGGCTCCGTGCTCAGCAGGGAGTCTGCTTGGGATGCTCTCTTCCCTCTCCCTCTGGCCTTACCCCCCCCCTCACATGAGCAAGCACTCTCTCTCTCAAATAAATAAATAAATCTTAAAAAAAAAATCCCTGAATACTCAGTTGAAAATTAACTTAGAGCCCTCGTCACACCTGTTCCTTTATCCGCTGAAAATCTTCAATGCATTATGAAAATTAATTATGAAATATTTTACTGCATTTTTTTAAATTAGGAAGTAATAGGACTAACATTGCTCAAAGTGTTATAATTTGGGGAAAGGGATAAAATACAAACTGAAATTTTGGTAAGCATGATTTCCAGCCAATTTGAATGAGGGGAAGACGCAGCACCCTACAATTGCCTATACGCTCCATGAAAGCAACATCTGCCTTGATTCTGGACTTGGCAGGAAACCTAACACCCAGAAGATGCTCTATGGTTAAAGCCATTTTAAATTCTATTTAAAGGAAGAAGAAAATAAGATGTATTAGCAATTTTTAAGCAATATAAGGCATTTCAACATTTTTGCACGTTAGTGCTTTTACACACCTCAGGTGAACTCTTGATCACAGATTTCACCACCTGTAGCATACATGTAGTACTTGTGACCTGCTAATGAACTGTACGTCCTTCTCCCTCATGTCAGGCCTCTTTTCTCTTTCCTACATCTCATCACACACCCACCCCTGAAGGAAGACATACCCTCTTCCAACCTATAAGAACCCAAAGTCCCCCATCAGATATTCTCTCTTATTCTAAAGTTGTATCTTATGATTACCTTCCTATTTTTCTACCTGGCTCCCACTAAAATCTTTCTTTGCACTAGTTCTGCCCCACCTACCCAAAGATTTCCAGAAGTCCTCACTCAATCCTTCACTGTCTCCCAGAAATGGGAGAGTGCAAAGTGGGGAAAAAGGTGGAGGGGAAAAGAGGGAGAAGCCTTGGTACTCCCAGTTGGAGGGTTTTTGCAACCAGAAAAGCTTCAAATCCACCCAGCTCCAATCTTCCTCATTTTTTTCCTTTTCTTTGTCCCTGATTGTTCATCTGGATCCCATATCTTGACATCTCACCCACACCCATCTGGCTAACCTGAGCAATATTTGAGTTGGTTATGTAAATAAGATAGCTAACTATTATTCACATGTACTAGCTAACATTTATGTTTAAAGTAGGCCAATAGTGATTATATATACTCATAAACACCTAAGAATCTTTGTTGTAAGTTTTTTAATAACAATACTCCATTCTTATCACGTGCTCAGTCTTTATAAATTCTTCCATAAATAGCATAACTATGCCCTTGCAATAAAAAAGATAGTTTCAGACCATTCTAGAGATTGAAAACATCAGCCCAAAAATGAAAAAAATTTATTAACAGCCACGGAATTAAATAAAATAATACCTTGACGGTCTTGGCAAGGGGATGGCAGACAGTAAATTAGAATCAGATTATTCTGGAAGTAAAGAGAACACCAGTTAACTAAAGAAAACATAGGCCTATATTTTAGCCAAATGGTATTTTCAAAGGCTATGGTGATAATGAGTGCTTAATTGTGCCTGATACATAGAAAACATTCAGTAAAAATTCAGTAATTGAATAAATGAGTGAATGGATGAATTAATTGCTTTTCTGGGTTATACCAGGACTATCAAACTAAATTAAGAAATATTTAGCCATTTTCTACATTCTTCACTTATCTATCATTGCTTCAGAAATAGCTAATGATAAAAAATTTCATCATCTTTGAGTGCCAGTAGTAGGCCCTTTTAATTTTATCTTCTCTCTTCAAAGCTCTTCCTGTCTTTGATGATTGCCTGTCATACTGTCCTGTTGTTGAATTCAATTAGATCGAAAAAGCTCTATATCACTGGCTCCCATAAAACTATACCATTCTGCTCAACGCTGGAGTTGTAAGGAAACGATGCTGCCTCAATTGTCATGAGCACATATGCGTCTCCAGGGAAGGTCTGAGGGCCAGGTATACCTGTGCAGACAAGCTCTGGAATGTCTCCACTCCTGAAGGTTCCTTCAGGAGGAAGTGAGAAATTAACACTAACGCTGTGATGCAATGGGGCACTCAGTCTCTTAGCCATCCTGAAAAGTTGGTGGGAAGTTAGAAAGACCCTAAAATACAACACTGCTTCTCACAACCACACTATATTCTGGCAAAAGCACAAGTCAGTGACAAATCTGCATGTGATTATCATTTACAGCAGAGGACTCTCTCTGCTCTTCTACTTGTAGGATTAGAATGGATACAGAGAAATTAGCAAGGATTTAGTGATTCAGGATTTTTTAAAGTAAGGAAATTTTTATCCAGGTGAGAATATTCCAACTCCCCCTCTTATTAACTCTGAATTTAGACTAGATTCTTCCTTTCCCTTTACCTGTACTTCTTTTTTCTCTATTATAAAATGTGAGGGAATAATACTTACCTTCCAGTTTGGTGAGTCCTGTGGTTGGCACTTAGTAAATATTCATTGAAAGGATGATAAGCATAAATAGGTATTCAATAAATGTAAATAAATATATATTTACATAATATATAATTATATTGTATAATTATGTATTATATATATTACATATTATATGACACATATTGTATTATACATTATATAATTATTATACATTTATATAATATATAAACCACATAAATTTATATAAATAAATATATAATTTAATAAATATATAGGTTATATAATATATAAATATATAATTATATAATGTACAAATAATACAAATTAATACAAATTATTTACATAGTATATTATATGTAATGTATTTATGTTTGCTTATATATGCTTATATGTATTTTGAAGAATTACAGTGGCAAGGAGGACAGATGGTTTTGGGTAAGTTACACAAGATGCAGCTTTCCATACCCCACAATGGTCTCCATCTATTGCAATCCTTACCCAAAGACTCCCAGTTCCTACAGGAGGAAGAGAAATGGAAATACTAACCCCAGTACCCAGTCTTCTGTCAGTTGGTTTTTTGCCCCTTTTACTGTTCTCTGCATCCTCTCGCTTTGTACAGTGGAGAACTAGAATTACGTATTTACATGCTAGTGACTAAAAGTGGGGAGAGGTACCCCTGGGGATGTCCAGCCAAGCACATATGTAAAAACCTGAAGAATAGTTAACTGTTGTATCAGGGCAGAGTGGTATATGCCAACCCACAGAGAGCTTTCAGGAGGATGGGGATTCAGAAATGGCTTCTTTGGTCAATTTAGTATGTCCTTCTGAACAGCTTTCAGTATGACCTAAGCTCTTGAGACGTATATCATATCCATTATCTTTGTTGATAAAAAATATTCCTCTTGTATCTTCTTGCTTGAAACTTGTGCCACTCAGTTTCTTCCTTCTTTTAACAAACTTTTCCCTCTCTTTCATGTCCAAGGCCCTACATCCATTTATGGCTTGTCTCTGGCAACGATAGGCAGCAATTCTTTGTTCTTCAAGACAGGATAGCAGAAAGTGGAGAATATTGTTCCTGAGGTAGGCCATCATGATACTTCAGCCTGAAGATAAAAACTCTAAAAATCAGTCATACACTTGGCTAGAGAAGGGTAATCTTCACCAGCTTGTTTCTCAACCTTATTATGCTTAAAAAAAAAAAAAAAAAAAAAAGAATGTCACCCTCTCACTCTTAAATTCCAATTGTGAAAAATTTCCAACTAGGGGTGCCTGGGTGGCTCGGTCAGATAAGTGTTGAACTCTTGATTTCGGCTCAGGTCATGCTCTCAGGGTCGTGAGTTGGAACGCTGTGTCCAGCTCCATGTCAGCGGGGAGTCTGCTTGAGATTCTCTCTCTCCCTCTTCCTCTCTCTCTGCTCCTCCCCCCACTCAGGCATGCATGCTCTCTCTCTCTTTCAAATAAATTAAATACATAAATAAAAAATCTCCAACTATTACCTTTGACTTGGATCATATTAGGGTGGTGAAAACAAGGCGAGTGTATGGTGGAGGATTTAGCACACCATCATAGATTCCTTGGGCTAAATCACATGTCTATCAAGTTTAGCTCGAAGAACAGCCACAAATGATTTCTGAATACAGGCTCTCATGTGTTGGACCAGTGCCATTACCACCTGTTTTCTTGACTTTAATCTCCTCCTCATCAAACCCATCTTGAATTATACTGACAATTTGCATTCTCCAATTTTCTCATGTCTTTCTACTTAGAACTTGTTGGCTATGCATGTATCTATTTATTTGCATAGAAGTCTACAATTTGCAAAATACCTTTATATGTATAATTTCAACTGATTATTTTAAACAGGTAGGGAAAGTGGTATTATCCCTATCTTACAGGTGACTAAAATTCAGAGATATTAGGAGACATGACTGAGATTATATGACTAAAAGGTGACATAGCTAAACTTCTAACTTAAACCATTTAACTGCTGGACTTCATCAATGCCAAATGCCTTAGTATGACATTTAAGAGATTATGAAATCTGAACTCATCCACTTCCAACATTAGATCTACCTGTTCACAGCTACCCTTTCTGGTCTTCTCACTGTCCCCCAGCTTCATCTGGAGAGCTGGTTCTCTCCCTGTACTCTTTATTTCCCAGCCTGGAATATTCTTCAGCCTTCTTATTTTCTGTTTCCTGACCTAGACTCTGCTAGCCTTTCATCTACTTAAGATCCAGTTCATATCCCACCTTTCCTCCAAGCTCTTCCACTTGCCACCAGCCTAGTATGGTCTCTCTTCCATGAGAACACTGTGTGGTTATTTTTCATCTCTTATGTGGACATTATGAGCAGGCCCTCTTGACATTAAATGCTGTCTTTCAGCCTTACCCTGGCTGGATAAAGTTACTTGAAGCTTAGAGAATGAGAGTATGCCCTGAGATACCATGTTCTCCTGTCATCTTCTGTCTTACTGTCACTGGGGACAGAAAATCACCAACTTATCAAGAGAGTACTTTTCAAAAATTGTCAGGATTCAACTCAAATATCCTCTCTTTGATAAAAGCTTCCCTGACTCTTTTAGAATTCAGCAAGCTTCCCCATATCCTCACAGTAACTAGTACATGCTTCTCATTTAGCACTTAACATGCTGTTAATTTTTTTGCTTGTTTATACAACAATGCCCTACTTTCAGTTGCATAGCTCTGTGGACATAAGGAAAGTGACATTCATTGTGACCCACTATGGCACTGACTCCAAATAGGCAGACTTCATTGAATATTACATGGCTGGCTGGCTGGCTGGCTGGCTGAATGAATGAATGAATGAAGAAATGAATGAATAAAAATGTAGATTTAGTAGCAACTGGAATACAGACTCTCTTAATGACAGTTAGCTAGCACTGAGAGCCTCAGGCTATCCAACAAAAGCCTTGTTAATCCTTAATTTGGCTGAAATAACTTTCAACTCTGGTAGGGGTCACAGGAAGAGAAATTTACTGTGGAATATGGTTTCCCTTAGGAAGTGTTAGCCACATTATTTTGGCTCTCCATTCAGCCCCAAATCCCATTTCACCCATAGTTTAGCAGAATCATGATGAGAGGCCAAACAAAAGGAAAAAAAAAAAAAAAAAAGAGAGAGAGACAAGGAAAAAAGGGAGAACAAGAGTTCCTATTGGACAGAAACAATAGATGGATTCACTCAAGGAGAAAATCAAAACAAGAACTATAGCAACTTTTTAAAAAAACTATAGAGGATTTTGAAGACCTACTCTATTTAACAGATGAGACTACTGGGGCCCAGAGTGGGTTGTGAGATGACCAAGATTAAATAACTAAACCAAAGTTTTCAACCAACCATCTACTTTCTCCACCATACCTCAGTGTCTTTCTGATGTTTCTATTGCTGCTATATTATGAATTTAAAAGTTCCACAGTAACAAATAATGACATAAACATATAATGATAACATAAGCATCCCTGAGTTCCTATTTCCTCATTGAGAAGGCAGAGTGATCAGAATAGCCAATGCACAGATCCTTTGTCAGTATTAAGTGAAATAGTGAGTGTACAATGCTTAGGCCAGAGATGGCATATTGAAAACACTCAATAAGTACTACTATTATTAGCAACTATCATCTACCTCAGACACATGCCTACTTCAATGTAGATCTTCCTGGAAAATCTGGCCTGAAAACAGAACTAGTACAAACATGACGTATTTGATACTTGTCACAAAAATGAAGCTTATGATAACTGTGCTCTACCATTACACCCTTGACCCTGTGGTTACTACTATGTATATTACCTGCCTAATTGCTCAAATAATTCAAGGTGCTGGATGAAAAATTATATATTGCATGTGCCCAAGTTACATTTAAGAGATTGAATCCCTGACTATGCCCTTTCATGGCTGTTACAAATCCACTGAGTTGTAGGGTAGGCACTCTAATGCTTTTTAACTAGGATGGATATCATTTGTGGTTTCCCAATAGTCTACATGTAACACAACTACATTTACACTCAATATCCGGGTGGGACTAATTTGTTTACCTAACAAATATTTATTGAGCTTCTAATATGCATCAGGCACTTACTTGGTGCTGAAGCTATAGCAGTGAGCAAAGCAAGCAAGAATTCCTCACCTATTAGAACTACATTCTAGTGGAAGAATGATCCAAAATAGTAAAAGGCAGAATAAAAGTGTTTATTCTTTGGATATGTTATCTCCTAAGCCCAAAGATAAGCTGCCCTTACATTGGAAATAGATTTTTATAAAAAGCTGTCTTTTACCTTGACATTATGCAACCTATCAAGTAAGATCTTAGGCATGGATTTCTATATTATGACCAATTGTTTTCCCTGATATGCCTCCAACTTCCTTATTTGCACAAGGGAAACCAAATAAGAATAATATATCAAAAGATAAAATAGAGAAAAATCTATTGGCAATGAGGATAATAGTTATAGATAAGTTAAAGCAGAAATACCAAAACCTTAAAAAGAATTCATAAATCAGGGGTGCCTGTGTGGCTCAGTCGTTAAGCGTCTGCCTTCGGCTCAGGTCATGATCCCAGGGTCCTGGGATTGAGCCCTGCATCAGGCTCCCTGCTCAGCAGGAAGCCTCCTTCTCCCTCTCCCACTCCCCCTGATTGTGTTCCCTCTCTCGCTGTCTCTCTGTCAGATAAATAAAATCTTAAAAAAAAAAAAGAACTCATAAATCATGTCACCAAGGGAAAGAAAGACATAAAAGTCACTTTTAGGACCATTCACCCAATCTCTACCATCCTCATCATCCTTTCTCACTCTGGTGGTTCAACCTAAGCCTTTTAAGCCAAAAGCAGCATCTGTAGTTTGTGATCACACTCAAGAGTTTGCACTGCAACCTATCACTTCCTTTCTCCACAACTGCTACAATGGAATTGAGTCCAAACCCAGAATTTTAAATACAAGAACAGTTCAAATGTAACAGAAAAGAACTGCCTGAGCATTGGCAGAACATGCTATATTTTCTGTTGTAAGATTCATGCTATTTGTAAGTATTTTATTTAAAAAGACATAAAGAAATGATTTATAATAATAATAATGGAAAAGGCCAATGTTTTTCAGGTTCAAGGCCCTATTCTACTCTACACACACACAAAAGCAAACTCAGTTCTAGAATGGGTGCTAATATTATGCCCATTTTACAGATAAGGAAAGGTAGTACTGAAGACTAACATAACTTGCCCAAGTTCAGATGACTAGTAAATGTCAGAGCTGGGACTCATACCTCGACAGTCTGCTGCTGACTATCCATGTCAAACTATCTTTCTTAATACAGTCAGCTCCATCTTAACCCATGACTCCAGGAATTACTTTCTGCTCCCTCTTCTTATTTGTGCTTCCCCTGACAGACAGAAAAGCTCTTGTAGGACAGGAATTAGGTTACATGATTTTACACTGTCCACAGAGATTAGAATAGAGCTAGACATAAAAGCAACCTGCAACAAACAACTTAAAATCCCCAAATTTTGCTTTGTTCATGTATAAAAGGGATTTCTAATCCTGGCTCTTTCAGTACCATGGCTATTTATAATGAGGTCTATTATAAATGGTATTATAAATATGAAAATGTTTTGTGAACCAAACATGAAAATGTAGAAGAAATGTTGTCTATAAGATAGTAATAACTTTAATTTTTCTCTTAAGTACCTATCCAAAATTAACTTCTACCCTCCCTGGGCTTTCCAAACACAATTTCTGAACTTCTACTATAACATTTATCTCATTTGGCTTCAATCTGAGCTAGCTCACCAGAGTTGATTGTTATATTTTCAGGAAATTTGCTAGCTATTAAACATAGCCACTATTTTTTAAAAGTATGCTATGTAAATTTATAATTTAATAAATTATATTAGAAACAAAAATAGAATACTCAGAACTCATTACTCCTAATTAATTGAGGACATTTTACTATTTGTGCTCATAGAGAGCAATTGTATCTATACGGTAGAAAAGCCATATATTGAGCTACAGAGCACCTCTTCCCAACTTTGCAGTCAGGGAGCTCATGTTAGTACCTGAAATTGGCCATGATAGGAGCATTTTCACCATGAATATCAGAGAGCCCTACAAATCAAGACTGAACTTGCTGCTTTATTGATTATCTAGACTTAAAGAAATAACGGATAATATGCTAATCATGCAAATTAAACTTAAAGTGTTTAGTAGCCTAAAAAATGGCAACATCATAGATAATCATAGGTTGGTATGGGCAAAAGAATTGTGCAAAAATCAATGAAAGCATTATTTGAGAATCAATGGCTATATGGAATTTAATAATATAGTGCAGATTTTATTATTTTTAAATTATGTGCCACCTTTACATCTGTAAGATATTTAATAAATGTATGCATTTGTATATATTTATGCATATAATCACATACACTATATATACTATATAGACACACACACTGATATGTGTGTGGGGCCTGTGAGCAGCCGCTTGTTAGCCTTTTACCAAAATGCTACTGTTTGGAATAGATAGAAAAATACTAGTGTGGGAACAGAGAGAGAGAAGAAAAGGAGAAACTGCAATGGAGCATACAATGTGGCAATATAAATATACATCCTTTGGTGATTGAAGGTATGGAATGGGATGCTTAATCTAGTTGTAGACAAAAGAATGGTCAGGGAAAATATCCCAGAGGAAAGACGACCTGAGCTAGTTTTTATGAATGGACAAAAGCTAGCCAAGACAATGTCTGGGGAAAAACAAGTGCAAAGACACAGATGAGATAAGAGAATGTGTGCTTGTGTGAAAAACTAAAAATTGTTTAGAATACTTCTAGTGGAGCATGTATATAGAGCATAGTAAGAAATGTGTCCCTTTTTACTTCTCTTCATTGTTGACCAGCAGCTACATTTCACTTATCTGGTGTGTCCCAGAGTACATGAAACAGCTTTTGACATCATAGATACTCAATCAATACTCTAGGACTTGAGTAGCATATACTAAGTAACACTTAGTCAAGTGTTACTTAGTTATAATAATACAAATTGTTAAATAATACTTAGTGTTACAATACAATTAGTGTTACAATAATACAAATTGCATTTAATACTTAGTTTTTATATTTTCTCATACTTTAATTTCTCACAAAAAAAGAAAGCAGAGTATATATGAAAAAAATGTGTTGTATATTTCTTAGCCCTGTTTATCACTAACTAGAAAGTCCTGCTATATTTTGAGGATACAAGTATCAACTTCACAAAAGTAACCATTTGAATTACTTATCTATAAACTAGCCAATGCACTGAATTTAAACAATTTTAACTACCCCATTATAGGAATGCTTGATTCATCTAATAGCCCTGCTTTTGGTCATTTTAGTTTAAATGACTAAATTACAGTCAAGGATAGCCAACTTTAAAATCCCCATAGAGACTCGTTTTTCCTCTGCACGTTGGAACACCAGGGATATACAAGCATTTATATTTAAAGATGTAAAACATGTAAATAAAGACAGAGAACTATCAGTATAATAAAGCTTTCTCAGTACTTGGTGTACAGGAGGTCCAGTCAGAAGGCCAATGGCAGTCTCCACAGAAGCCATTCAAAGTAGTATTTATCTGAATGAAGCTGTGTTTTGTCATCCCATGAAGAATAGATCTACCTCTCAAGAGCAGACTTATAACCACTAAGCTTATCAAACTGGTGTAAAGCAAAATGGCAATCTATTAATCTATGAGAACAGTAGTGGACACATGAACTAAAACAATAATTACAACATGACCAACCCAAATTTTTTTTAGTAAACAAATATCTATATGAGCAAAATAATACGCAGAATGTTTATTTACATATTTATAATAAGAAATCACTATCATATAAACTAGATTCTTTAACTTTGGTTTAAACAGTGAATTATTTCTGTATAAAGAAGCCTATTTTGGAAACCAAGTATGTTACTTATCTATTGCTGTGTAACAATATCACCATATCTTATCTGGGTCCTCTGTTTAGGGTGTGATAGGCTGCAGTGAAGAAGTTAGCCAGGACTTTGGTTTCATTTGAAGCTTGACTGGGGAAGGATCTATATCCAAGTTCACTCAAGTTGTTGGCAGAATTCAGTTTCTTGTGAAATTCAGTGCTGCAACTGAGGAGTGAGAACTTCATTGTTTTGGTGATAGTTGGCCAGAGGCTGCCCTTGGCTCCCAGAGGTCACCTGCACTTCCTTGTCATATGGGATTTTCCAACATAGAGCATTAATATCTCAAAGCTAGCAAAAGAGACTCCAGCAAAATGAATGCTAAAATCTTAGGTAACAAACACATAATGTTACATAACATGCTACATACATGCAATCATGTATATCCTATCACCTCTTCCATCTTCTATTGGTTAGAAACAAGCCACAAGTTCCACCACATTCTAGGGTAAAAACTCTCACAAGAGTGTGAACACCAGCAGTTGGGGATCACAAGGGCCCCCCAAAAGTATGTTTGCCATGAAAAGAGACAGCCCAATAAGAAACAAGAACAATGGATCTACAAAATAACCAAAAAGCAATTAACAAAATGGCAATAGTAAGTCCTTACCTATCAATAATTACTTCAAATGTAATTGGATTAAATTCTCCAATAAAAAGACATGAAATGGCTGAATGGATAAAAATACATGATCCAATCTTACACTGCCTATGAGAGAAATACTTTAACCTTAAAGACATACTTAGACTGAAAATAAAGGGATGGAAAAGATATTTCAAGTAAATGGTAACCAAAACAAACAAACAACAATACAAAAATGAAAGCAGGAGTAGCTAGGTCTCTATCAGACAAAATAGACTTTATATTAAAAATGGTAAAAAGAGGGGCACTTCAGTGGCTCAGTCGGTTTAGCAATCGACTCTTGATTTCAGCTTAGGTCATGATCTCAGGTCATAAAATTGAGACCCATGTCAGGCTCCATGCTCAGCAGGGGGTCTGCTTGAGATTCTCTCTTTCCCTCTCTTTCTGCTCCCCCCCCCCACCATGCCCTCTCTCTCTCTCCCTAAAATAAATAAATAAATCTTTAAAAAAAAAAACAGTAAAAAGAGACAAAGAAGATCATTATATAATGATAAAATGGCTAATCCATCAAGGAGATATAATGATTATAAATATTTATGTACCCAACATTGGGTTTATTATCTAAATATATAAAGCAAAGGGGCGCCTGGGTGGCTCAGTCATTGGGCATCTGCCTTTGGCTCAGGTCGTGATCCCAGGGTCCTGGGATCGAGCCCCACATTGGGCTCCCTGCTCGGTAGGGGGCCTGCTTCTCCCTCTCCTACTCCCCCTGCTTGTGTTCTCTCTTATGCTGTGTCAGATAACTAAATAAAATCTTTATATATATTTTGATATATATATATATTTTGATATATATCAAAACCAAAAACAAAACAAAAAACCCCAAAACAAAAAATCAAAAAACAGAGCTAAAAGGAGAAATAAACAGCAATACAAGAACAGTTTGGGATTTTAATATCCCACTCTCAACAATGGGTAGGTCATCCAGACAGAGAATCAATAAGGAAAAGAGTAGATTTGGACAACACTATAGACCAAATCAGCCTAACAGATATATACAGAATATTCTATCCAACAATAGTAGAATAGACATACTTTGCAAGTACACATGGAGCATTTTCTAGGATAGATGATATGTTAGGCCACAAAACAAGTGTTAACAAAATCAAAAAGATTAAAATTCTAGTAAGTATCTTCTCTGATCACAATAGCAGGAAACTAGAAATCAATAACAAGAAGAAAAAATGAAAAATTCACAAACAGATGGAAATTAAGCAACAATCTCCTGAAAAATCAGTGATCAAAGAAGAAATTAAAAGAGAAATAAGGGGTCCCTGAGTGGCTCAGTCAGTTCAACATCTGCCTTTGGTTCAGGTCATGATACCAAGGTGCTGGAATCGAGCCCCATATCAGGCTCCTGGCTCAGTGGGGAACCTGCTTCTCCCTCTCCCTCTAACCCTCCCCCCCACTCATGCTCTCTCTCTCACTATCTCGCTCTCTCAAATATATAAATAAAATCTTAAAACAAAGGGAAATAAAAAATTTTCTTGAGACAAATGAAAATGGAAACACAACATACCAGAACTTATGGGATATGGCAAAAACAGTTCTAAGAAAGAAGATTATAGCAATAAACATTTACACAATGAAGCAAGAAAGATCCCAAATCAACAACCTAACTCTATGCCTTAAGAGACTAAAAAAATAAGAACAAACTGAACCCAATGTTAGCAGAAGGAAGGAAATAACAAAGGCTAGAACAGAAATAAATAAAATGGAGAACAGAAAAGTAATACATTGACAAAAGGAAAAATAGAAAAACAAAAGATTAACCAGACTAAAAGTTGGTTTCTGAAAAGATAAACAAAATTGGCAAATCCCTAGCTTGACTATCCAAGGGAAAAATGGAGAAAACCCAAATCAACAAAAGTATAAATGAAAGGAGACATTACAACTGATATCACAGAAATACAAAGGATCATAAAAGGCTACTATGAACAACAATACGTGAACAAAGTGGACAATTTAGAAAAAATGGAAAAATTCTTAGAAACATACAACCTACCAAGATTTAATCAGAAAGATATAGAAAATCTGAATAGTCCAATTATGAGTAAGGAGATTGAATGAATATTCAAAATTCTCTCAATGAAGAAAAACCTAGGACCAGATAGCTTCACTGGTGAATTTTACCAACCATTTAAAGAATTTACACCAATCCTTCTCAAACTATTCCAGAAAATGGAAGAGGAGGAAACACTCCCAAACTAATTTCACAAAGCCAGCATTATCCTGATACCAAAGCCAAAATAAGGACCCTACCAGAAAAGAAAACTACAGACTAATATCCCTGATAAACATAGATGCAGAAATTCTCAACAAAATACTAGCACACCAAATTCAGCAGCACATTAAAAAGGATCATTCACCGTGATCAAGTGGGATTTATCCCTGAGATGCAAGGATGATTCAACATGTGTAAATCAATCAATGTGATATAGCATATTAATAGAATGAGAAAAAAGAATCATATGATCATGTTAATGCACAAAAGGCATTTGACAAAATTTGATGTTCACTTATGATAAAAAACACTTGACAAATTAGGCATAGAAGGAATATATCTCAACATTATAAAGGCCATATCTGACAAGCTCACAGTTAACGTTATACTAAATGGTGAAAGTTTGAAAGCTTTTCCTCTAAGATCAGAACAAGAGAGGATGTATATTCTTATGACTCCTATTCAACTTGGTACTAGAAAGCCTAGCTATAGCAATCAGGGCAAGATAAAGAAATAAAAGGAATAAAAAATAAATTAATTAGTTAAAAAAATCAGAATTGGAAAGGAAGAAATAAAATTTTCTGCATTTGCAGATGTCATGACTTTGTTATAACTTTTGTCACAACAAAAAACTGTTAGAACTAATCAATAAATTGATTAAAGTTGCAAGATAAAAACTAATATACAAAAATCAGTAACATTTCTATACATCAACAGTAAATTTTCTGAAAAAGAAATAAAGACATCAATCCTATTTACAATAGCATCAAAACCAAAACAAAACCAAAATACTTAGGAATAAATTTAACCAAAGGGGTGAAAGATCTTTATTCTGAAAAGTACAAGGTATTGATGAAAGAAATTGAAGAAGACACAGTAAGTAGAAATGTATCCTGTTTAATGATTAGAAGAGTTAATATTTTTACAATTTCAATACTACCAAAAGCCATCTATAGATTCAATGTAATCTCTGTAAGATTCCAATGGCATTTTTTTTACCAAAGTAGAAAAAAAATTCCTAAAATTCTAATGGAACCACAAAAGACCCTGAAAGAAATCCTGAGAAAGAAGAACAAAGCAGAAGGCATCACATTTCCTGATTTCAAGCTACACTAGAAAGCCATAGAAGTTAAAGTTAAAAGAGCATGGTATAGACATAAAAACAGACAAACCAGTGGAACAGGATCAAGAGCCCAGAAATAAACCCAAGCATAAACAATCAACTAATATTTGACAAGAGATCCAAGAATACTCAATGAGGAAAATACATTCTCTTCTTTTTTCTTATCCATTTCTTTTTTCTGAGTAAACTGGATAGTCACATGTAAAAAAGCAAAACTTAATCCCTATCTTATACCACTCACAAAAATTAACTAAAAATGGATTAAAGACTTAAATGTAAGACATGAAATTCCTAGAAAAAAACATAGAAAGAAAGCTCTTTGTTTTTATTATATGTGCTGCCAAAGTGAGCACAGAAAGAAAGCTCTTTGATATGGATCTTTGTAATGATTTTTTTAGAAATCACACCTAAAGCACAAGCAACAAAATCAAATATAAACAAGAGGGATTATATCAAACTAAAAGGCTTCTGCACAGCAAAAGAAACAATTAACAAAGTGAAAAGACAACCTATAGACTGAGAAGAAATATTTGAAAACAATATATCTGATAAGGGGTTAATATCCAGAGTATATAAAGAACTCATACAACTCAATGGCAACAAACAAACAAACAAACCCCTAAATAATCCGATTAAAAATAGGCAAAGGACCTGAACGGACATTTTTCTAAAGAAAATACACAAATGGTCAACAGGTAAATAAAAAGAGGCTCAACATCACTTGGCATTAGGTAAATGCAAAGTAAAAATACAGTGAAGTATCACATCATACCTGTTAGAATGGCCATCATCCAAAAGATAAGAGATAACAAATCCTGGCATGGATGTGAAGAAAAAGAACACTTGTGCACTGATGGTGAGATTGATATAGCTATTATGGGAAACAGTATGGAGGGTTCTTAAAAATTAAAAATAAAACTACCATTTGATCCAACAATACCTCTTCTAGGAATATATTCAGAGGAAACAAGATACTAGCTCAAAAAGATATCTGCACCCCCATGTTCATAGCAGTATTATTTACAATAACCAAGACATGGAAACAACCTAAGCATCCACTGATAGATAAATGGATAAAAAAGGTGTCATACAGGCACATCTCATTTTACTGTGCTTTGTCTATGCTTTATTGAGCTTCCTAGATCATTGCACTTTTTACAAATTGAAGCTTTGTAGCAATCCTGCATGGAACAAATCTATTGACACCATTTTTTCCCCAACAGTATTTGCTCACTTTCTCTCTTGTAACATTTTGGTAATTCTCACAATATTTCAAACTTTTCCATTATTATTATATTTGTTATGGTGATCTGTGATCTGTGATCTGTGATCTTTGAAGTTACTGCTGTAATTGTTTTGGTGCACTATGACCTATGCCCATATAAAATGGAGATATTAATCAATAACTGTTGTGTGTGCTTTGACTGTTCCACTGACCAGCAGTTTCCCTGTCTCTTTCCCTCTTCTCAGGCCTCCCAATTCCCTGAGACACAACAATATTAAAATTAAACCAATTAATAACCCTAAAATGACCTCTAACTGTTCAACTGAGTCACATACCTCTCACCCGTTAAATAAAAAGCTAGAAATGATTAAGCTTAGTGAAGAAGGCATGTCAAAAACTGAGACAAGGCTGGAAGCTAGGCCTCTTTGCACCAAACAGCCACATTGTGAATGCAATGCAAAGTGCTACTGCAGTGAACATATGAATGATAAGAAAGTGAAACCAGACTCACTGCTGATACGGAGAAAGTCTGAGTGGTCTGGACAGAAGATCAAACCAGCCACAACACTCTCTTAAGCAAAAATCTAATCCAGAGCAAGGCCCTAACTCTCTTCAATTCTATGAAGACTGAGAGGGGTGAGGAAGCCGCAGAAGAAAAGTTGGAAGCTGGCAGAGGTTGGGTCATGAGGCTTAAGGAAAGAAGCCATCTCCAAAACATCAAAATGCAAGGTGAAGCAGAAAGCGCTGATACAGAAGCTACAGCAAGTCATCCAGAAGATCCAACTAAGATAATTCATGAAGGTGGCTACATTAAATAGATTTTCAATGTAGATGAAACAGACTTGTACTGACAGAAGATGCCATCTAGAACTTTCCTAACTGGAAAGGAGGAGTCAGTGTCTAGCTTGAAATCTTCAAAGGACAGGCTATCATGTTAGGGGCTAATAAAGCAGGTGACTTTAACCTGAAGCCAGTACTCATTTACCACTCTGAAAATTCTAGGGTCCTTCAGAATTATGCTAAATCGACTCTGCCTATACTCTACAAATGGAATAGCAAAGCCTGGGTGACAGTGCATATGTTTATAATATGTTTTATTAAATGTTTTAAGTCCACTGTTGAGACCTACTGCTCAGAAAAAAAAATATTTCTTTCAAAATATTATTGCTTATTGACAATGCACCTGGCCACCCAAAAGCTCTGATAAAGATGTACAATGAGATGAGTGTTGTTTTCCTGGCTATTAACACAACATCCATTCTGTAGCCCATGGGTCAAGGAGTCACTTTAACTTTCAAGTCTTACTATTTAAGAAATACATTTCATGAGGCTATAGCTAGCATAGACAGTGATTCTTCTGATGGATCTGGGAAGAGTCCGTTGAAAACCTTTGGGAAAGGATTCACCATTCTAGATGCCATTAAGAACATCTGCAATTAATGGAAAGAGGTCAGAATAACAACATTAGTAGAAGCTTGGAAGAAATTGATTCTAACCCTCATGGATGACTTCAAGGGACTCAAGGCTTCGGTGGAGGAAGTAACTGCAGATGTGTGGAAATAGTGAGAGAACTAGAATTATAAGTAGAGCCTGGAGATTTGACTGAATTGCTGAAATCTTATGATAAAACTTGGATGAACAAAGAAAGTAGTTTCTTTAGATAGAATCTACTTCTGGTGAAGATGCTGTGAAGACTGTTGAAATGACAACAAAAGATGTAGAATACTGTTATATAAACTTCATGGATAAAGCAGCAACAGGGTTTGAGAGGATTGATTTCAATTTTGAAAGAAATTCTACTGTGGGTAAGTCTTATCAAACAGCATTATATACTACAGAGAATTCTTCCACAAAAGCAATCAATGTGCAAACTTGAGTGCTGTCTTACTTTAAGAAATTGCCACAGCCCCTACAAGCTTCAGCGACCACCACCCTGATCAGTCAGCAGCCATCTCGAGGCAAGACCATCCACTAGCAAAAAGATTATGACTCACTGAAAGCTCAGATGATGGTTGGCGGTTTTAGTAACAAAGTATTTTTTAAACATTTATTTATTTTAGAGAGACAAAGAGAGCACAAGCAGGGGGAGGGGCAGTGGGAAAGGGAGAGGGAGAGAATCTCAAGCAGAATCCCCCTGAGTGCAGAACCCGATGCAGGGCTCAATTTCACAACACCTGAGATCATGACCTGAGCCAAAATCATGAGTGGGACACTTAACCAACTGATCGACCCAGGCGCCTCAACAAAGTATTTTTTAATTAAGGTATATACATTCTTTTTTTTTAGACATAATGGTATTGCACATTTAATAGAGTACGGTATAGTGTAAACATAACTTTTATATGCGCCAGGAAACAAAAAAATTTATTTGGTTCACTTTATTGTGATATTCATTTTAATATAGTGGTCTGGAAGAGAACTTGGAGTATCTCCAAGGTATGCCTGTGTAACATGATGACTATAGTTAACACTGGTGTATGATATATAAGAAAGTTGTAAGAGAGCATACCTTATGTTTTCATCACAAAGAGAATTTTTGTTCTTTTCTTTTTATTGTATCTATATGATATGATGTATGTTAACTAAACCTATTATGGGAATCATTTCACAACATATGTAAATCAAACATTCATGCTGCATACCTGAAACTTATACAATTAGATATGTCAATTACTTCTCAATAAAACTAGGGGGGAAAAGGCTTAAAAAGTCTATTTGTTATATCACATAATAACATTTGTTTTGTGAATAATATGAGAATTTGTGATGGCATCAGGTCAAGACAGACTGATAAATCCACCTCATCTCCACACAGAAAGTCTTTCCAGCAAGATGAGAATATGCAAAATCCATGAGCTTCTTCCTTGAGCAATATTTAAACAGGAAATGACAATGTCTTCCTGTGTGACTATCTTATCTCTTTGTCATTGAATGTCCAACTTTCTTCTGATTCTTAGATGCTGAATGAATTTCCTACAGCTACCTAACAAAATACCATGGACTGGAAGATTTAAACAAGAGAAATTTATTTTCTCACAGTTCTGGAGTCTAGAAGTTCAATATTAAGGCATTGGGAAATTTGGTTTCTCCTAACACCTTTCTCCTTGGCTTACAGATGGCCACCTTCTCCCTGTCTCCTCACATGTTCTTTCCTTTTTGCACATGCACTCCCCAGGTCTTTCTGTGTCCAAATTTCCTCTTCTTACAAAGATACCAATTAGATTGGATTGGGGTCCCTCCTAACTGCCTCATTTTAACTTAGTCACTTCTTTAAGGCCCTATCTCCAAACATAGGCACATTCTGATGGTGAGAGTTTCAACATATGAATTTTGGAGTGCATAATTCAGCCAATAACAGACCTTGTCTTCTAGAAATGTTGCAACATCACTCAGCCTACAATTAGGTCTCACTTGTCTACAACTTCTTTGAAGTGATTTACCCACTCTGACTGCAATCCATTACATTTTCATGTGAAACTTTAGCTCTCAGAAAGAAATTATGTTCCTCTTAACTTTAAGTTCTCAGGGAATCTGTGACTGTGGACTCCTATGACTGAAAAGTAGACATGCCTTGGTTTTGTGATCTATCCCTACCAAAAAGACAAACACACACAAACAATAACTGCAATTTCACTAAATCTGCTATGTTAGACATTGTATTGTACATGTGCCTTAATTCATCTAACAATCTAACAATTTATTGGGTCCCTAAAACAAAGCTACATGGTGTCTGCATTCATGGAGCCATCACTTAAGGGGGGAATATGAAGGGAGAGGATGCAGACATTAATTAAGCAAGCAGATAAACACATACCGCATATGCAACATGAACTGTGGAAAGCGATACATGGTAGGAAGGAGCTGTGAACGTGAATGCCGGTAAAATGTGAATACCAGTCAATTAGGGGAGGAGAAACCTACTTTGTATTGGGTGGTGAGGGATGGCCTCCCAGAAGTAAAGACATCTCACTTGAGGCCCTAAGGATAATAAAGAACCAATAATGTAAAGAGTGAAGGAAGGGTGATTCCAAACCACACACCAGCAAATGCAAAGACCCTCAAGGCAAAACAGACTTTGTGTTTGAGAACCTAAGGTAAAGTACAGAAAGTGACAGGGGCATGGAATGAAGAATCCAGCTCTTGCTGATCAGTCTAGTCACTGACACATACAAGCACCTAGTCAAGAAAGCAGGCCCCATGAAAAGCCTGGATGTAGATGATACGTTTGGGTTCCAACCCCATCTCTGCCACCTACTAGCTGTGTTAACCTAGATTCAACTTTCCAATTTCAAAAGCATCAAGGGGTTATTACATTTGCATGTTACTGCAAAGACTGTATGAGTTAAACAACACAGCACTCGGTATCAGGCATATAATCTGGGTGCAACAAATATTACCTATCTTAACATGAAACAAGCCCAACATACTATTTTCTCTCTGTTACTTCCTATGTTAAACCTGCATCTGAAGATAATCTAATGGTTAGAAAGTTTTCTTGATTAAGGATCTCTAATTGAGAGATATAGTTAATTGGGGAAGACAGAGACTTAAAGACCACATGGATAACTGTGGTTAAAATCCAGGTGTTGATTCTGCCAAGAAAAAAATAACCAATGCAGGTTACAAGAATGTATTTATTTGGTCCATTTTTGTGTCCAAATATTAAAAGAAGACAAATATATTTATTGAATATCCAATCTTCTCTCTTTAGTTTTTTTTCCCCCTCAAAAACAAAATGCCTGAAATATTTGGTGGGCTTAGAAAAGACAGGATCTGTACCATCCTGTGGGATAAAGTTAAACCAGAGAGAGATACATTAAATAAATTGGGTCAAAATCACTTAATCTACCTCTCACACAATTTCAGCTTCTGGGGCAGATTAGATGGTGCCGTTTCATAGTTCAGCAGGCCTGATACATTCATTGACAGATGGAACTCTATATTATTAGATAGCATCTGGCCCAAGTTCAGGACAGTTCCTAATTGTACAATACGTATAGGATTCATCCTTAGAGCAAAGAGTGATTCAGGACTCTTTTCTCTCACTTCATCACTGTGAGATTTCTGGAAGAAATATGTCTGAAATAGTGTAGAATATGGGCTAGAAGGGGCAGAAAGTGGCATGCCTTGTCATTATTTTGAGTATAAAGAACAGGACCAAAGAAAAGAGAGCTGAGGAAAATCTGTCAGGTTTAGAAAAAGATACTTTTGTTTACTCTTTGAAGAAAGGATATGAAATCTGGGAGGACAAAAATAAGGACATATTTTATATTCCTCTAAAAGCTTTAGGGAGTTTTTCTCCAAGTTTTGTACCGCACAAAGGAAGGCATTCAAGTATTTCTATGTAGCAGACAGCTTTCAGATCCAGCCTCCCAAGTCCGATTGGAAGTCAAAGGCAAAAAAACAGAGTACCCAAGTTACTGTCAGATTAACAGGTTACTGATCACTGTGCTATCTTTAAAATCATCAAGGTCAGCAGAAAACAATTCTCCGTGAAATTTAGGTTAGAACGAAATAGACAGGAGTTATATTCTTTCCATAACAATTATTTCCAATAATTAATCTTTCTTCAGATTACCTGATGGCAAAGAGACGACTACTACTATTATTCTAAATTGGGCATCAGTGTAGGCATATTGTTCTTTGTATGAGATTATCCGAGTCTTGCAACAATTATGACTCCCATTCCAGCTGATCTTGAATCTACTGGGACTGGGGATAATGCAGTGGATGCTACTAAGAAATTACGAGAAATAATGGCTGGCATGAGAGGCTCACCATCTTCTGCAATTGTGTTGAAATGAAATATTAATCATGCCAAGGAAAAGGGCTCCTTAAAAAAAATAAAAAGATACACTACAACTGTGCATTGTGGGAACCAGCAACTGTTGTATTATCCAGCAATTTGGCATGCACATGCTGTACATGCTGATTCTCTTCCCAAACACATTACACCTGCTGCTGCCAATTTGCTCTTACTGTAAGGCCATGGTGGTCTTGAACACCTTCTCCAATCATTTCCCTGATCTGATGAAAACATAATCATCTAATGGTTAAGAAAATAAATCTACTCATGGATGGCTATAGGATGGAAAAAGCAGATGGTACAAAATCATAAGTTAGTTTTTAAAGGCCTAAGACTGGACTTAGAATTTTTACTCCACATTTATTAATGCTATCAAGTGAAACTACAAAAACATAGGAGAAGAGAAAGAAGCACATGCACTTCCAATCGCTTTACTTAGGTTTGTTCAAGTGGGTGGAAAGAAACCCAGGTAACTAGAGGTCTGTGAAACTAAGTAATATACTCAAACAATATTTTTCTATGTGTGTGGGGGAGAAGCTAGAGAAAATGCAAATTGAAATTATGTCACCTGGAAGTAGAGATGTTCCAAAAAGAATTCAATGACTCATAAAGGGAAAAGTGCTAGTTATTAATAGTAGCATAATCAATCCATAAAAAATATGGTCTAACCAAAGAGAAAAGTTCTTTTGCAAAAGCCTTTTGATGGTAAGGTGAATGTAAAGAAGAGCTCTCTATAAGACGGGCCAGTCCACTTGCAGGAGGCATGCTACAGCTCCCTACTCAATATTCTTTATACTTGTTGATCTGTCACTACTAAGCAAAAATCAGGAAAAAATAATCAACTTTTCTCATTAGTTCCCCATAAAACCAAAATGAATAATAGTCTGTCATAACACACTAAGAGCTTGGCAGTTTGTTTACTATACATTTTGCTATTGATGTTCAATATATGATTTCTCCTAACTGGAGATTAATTACCATATATATTGGGTTATACATATATGATGCAAAAAATAAATTACTACAATTGAGTCTCACTTTTACCAGTTTGCTAGCTGTGTGACCTTAATCTGAATTTATCTAGGCCTCATTTTCTTTATCTGAAAAACAGGTATAAGAAAAATATTGCATCTCTCACCTCCAAGGATCAAATTGGATATATGTGTATTTTTAGGAAGCTTTGCCAATGTCTTTTTCTCTGAATGGGGTCATATTTATTTTTAGGCCAAAATTACAATGATTCTGAGACTCTACCTGCCTAAGCAAAAAAATCCACCCCTCTCAAAGATTGTATCAATCATTTTTTGAGAGTCTAGAAAAAGGATTTTATCAACTGCAGACATTCTACCTCTCCTCTCCTGCTCCCACTTACAACTCCTGCGGCCCAAATTCTGCTAGAAGGGAGCCTTACCACCACCTTGCAGAATCAAACAGTTGTGAGAACACTTTTGTTCTCTGCCAAGTCAGCTGAAGCAGTTTTTGCTGAAGCAGAACACAGTCTTCTTCCCAACTCTGTGATATGCTTTACACCAGGGCCATGAACAACCCCACTAGCTAGAATGCCTCATCTCTCTCCTAGAATCCCAGGCTCCCGAAAAGAGTCTTTATTTGGACTATTCCCTCTTGTTCCATTGGGGACCACGCAATCCAAGGAACCCAATACAGAAGAGATGTCTTGTCATTTCTTCCAATCATCTGTCTCCTCTCATTCCTCACCTCAAACAAAACCCCTGTTGAGGTTTTCCAATTTCTAGACACAAAGCCCTGAGTAAATACATGAATGCCAACAAATTCTGGAGATAATTGTAAGGGGGAGAAGGATATACAAACAGCACACGAGACTCCACTCAACCAACTGAAATACCTGTTTGTGTGTGGATGCACTCATCTATCCAACAAATATTCCACTTAAGTTTATTGAAGTAACTGGATTTGTGATGAGAAATCAAGAAACAATATTATTTGTTTCTCAAAGTAGCTTTCAAACCCACCCTTCCCTTGAATACTTCAGAAAGGTCTCAAAGCCTTTTCTGATTCTTTTCAGGTATTAACAGTTGTATCATGAGATAGCAAACATTTCTATTTCAGTCAAAATTAACACTTAAGGGGCGCCTGGGTGGCTCAGTTGGTTAAGCAACTGCCTTCGCCTCAGGTCATGATCCTGGAGTCCCGGGATCGAGTCCCACATCGGGCTCCCTGCTCGGCAGGGAGTCTGCTTCTCCCTCTGACCCTCCTTCCTCTCATGCTCTCTGTCTCTCATTCTCTCTCTCTCTCAAATAAATAAATAAAATCTTTAAAAAAAAAAAGGCATTTAAAAAAAAATTAACACTTAATCTCTTGGTCAGTTGAATGCCTCTCTTTATCCCACAACTCTAGCTGTTATCTCAGCCTGAAAAACTATGGTGTATTCTGTCTTTTGCCCTCCTTGTTCTATATGCTCTTTAATCTCCTTTTCTGATAGGGAGAACAGATGAAGAGAAAAAGAGTAAGTCTTGTTTTGTTTATAAAAAAATGTTTTTAAAATAAACTATTTTTAAACAGTCTTAGATATACAGACAAATTGCCAAGATAGTAAAGAGAGTTCCCATATATTCCATCCTGTTTCCACTATTATTAACACCTTATCTTGGTATGTACAACTGTTATCATTAATGAACCAATATTAATTATTATTATCTATCAGACTTCCTTAGTTTTCACCTACTATCCTTCTTCTATTCCAGTATACTTTATTGCATTTAGGCATCATATCTCCTCTTGCCTATGACACTTTCTCAGACTTTCCCAGTTTTTGATAACTAGTTTGGGGAAAGACTGGTCAGCTATTCTAACAAGTGTTATTCAGTTGGGATTTGTCTGATGTTTTTCTCATGCTTAGATTGGGATTTGGGGAGGAAGTCCATGGAGGTGAAGTGTCATTTTCATCACATCACATCAAGGGTACATATTGTCAGTATGACTTATTACTCTTGATGTTAACCTTGATCACCTAGATAAGGCACATTTAGGCAGGTTTCTTTACTGTAAGATTACTCTTCTTTCCCCCTTTCCATGTTGTAGTTTTTGGAAGGAAATCACTATGTGCAGACCATACTTAAGGAGTGGGAATTATGGTCCACTTCAAAGGCAGAGTATCTGCATAAATTATTTGCAATTCTTCTACATGGGAGATTTATCTATTCTCCCCTATTTTCTTTTTTATTTAATCATTTATAGCTGTATGGATGTATGAGTAATTATACTTTCAGTTTCAATCCAATATTACTTTATTTTGTCATTCATTGAGAATTCTTTCAGTTGGCTCCTGTGTCCCTCTGACATATCCTCAGCATTGTGTGTGCATGTTTCAGGGTGTTGTTGTGGTTTGTTGTTGTTGGCATTTCTTAGCTCCTGGCACTGGAAGACATTCCAAGACCATTTCTCCAAGGAGCCTTGGTTCTTTTTATTGAAGAATGGTATTAGAAACCAAGATCTTTTGTTTTTCCTCATTCTCTTTAAAAACCACTGCATAGTATCTGCTTTATGGATATACTATAATCATAAATTTAACTAGTCATTGATTGGCATGCATCTAGGATTTCACCAATCAGAATCTGAATTCCAGTTCCAAGCTGTAACACAAGGAGAAAAATATTAACAATCCCATGTGCGTCAAGCATTGTAAACAAAGTTGGGAAATAAAGCAAATAAAGTGTTCGCCATGACAAGAAAATAACACTGCACTAGTCATTCCTTAGTATAGATCTTTTTCCTTCTGTTGGATTATTTCATGAAGTAAAGTTTTAGAAGTATGTTTACTGGGACAAAGTGAGGAACATTTCTATAGTGTTTGATATATGTTGTCATTTAGGACTGTAAAAGGTTTGTATCAATGTCCAATGCCAACAGCAATAATTAAATAATAGCCAATATTTTCAAATGTTTATTTTGTATTGTTTTATACTCTTACTCTTAAAAGTGCTTTATTTCTATTAATTCATTTGTCTCATAAACGTAAGATAATGTAGATACTACTAAAATTAGAAACTATTATTATTATTATCAACCCCATTTATTCAGATGAGAAAACTGAGACACAGAGAAGTAATTTGCCCAAAGTTACATGACTAAGAGAAAGCAAACTTGATTTGAATCCAGGCAATCTGACTTCAGAACTGTGAATTTCACTGTTGCCTCTCATTAGGCAAATACATATGATAAATCAAACATTTAGATATTAAAGTTCTGGCAGGCAAAAAAGAGGAGCATTAATTGCATAAAATACTATTCTCAAGATGGCTTCATTTTTACTTCTATGAATATTACTACAATGAGTTTCCCATGTTTTTGTTGTTGTCATTATTTTGCTTTATTTATATTTTCCTTTAAGTGAAATGCTTATTTAGGTCTTTTTGCAATAATTAATTGAAATTACTTTCTAAGTTGAAGTATGTGGGGTTTGGCACATTACCTAATTTTTTAGTGATAAGGAGATGGAAATTGAGTATTTGCTCTCTTGGTGGTATTTCTTCTCTCTCTGCCTACTTTGCAATTCTTGCTCTCTAATGAAGTTAGCCCTTGGACAGCTCCAACAAACAGTCTCACTCAGGCACTTTCTAACTAATAGTTGCCATAGCTACAAACTAATATATCAGTGACAGAAGTTCCTGCATGTGAACTTTTTCTAATTTCCCTTCTCCAGATACACTCCTCCTCCAATGGATCCGCTGCGGTGCGGAAATGTCAGAGGTTAGTCAACATGATTTTTACCATAGCACAATGGAATCTCTAGGTAGAAAATGTATATAGTCAAACTATACTTAATGTGAATGTAAAATTTGTTAACCGAAGTTACATAATTTGAGAGGAAAAGAGAAAGTTATATTTATTTTTACTCTGGGCCAGCAAACATAAGCAAAGCTGGCCTGAACAAACCTAAACATATAGCCATCCATGGTAAATAATCAACTTAGCAATGTACAAGTGTTTAGGCAGTCATTTGAGGGAGTTCTTTGCTTCCACTCCTCATATCAGCAGGTTGCCCTATATTGGTCACCTAGCATAACTTCCCTTATTGTAAATCCACCTGACTTCTTATGAAATGCTGAGGTAGATTTCTCTCTCTCTCTCTCTCTCTTTTTTTTTTTTTTTTTCAGAAATGGCTGCAATAATTATTCCCATGCTCATTGGCCATTTGATTTTGCTACTTATTCCATTAAGAGGTAAAGTTTATTTTCCCTCCCTCTGAGTTCGAACTGGTCTTGTGACTTGCCTTGACCAATAAGAACATCATGGTCTGGGGCCCAGGCCTCCAGAGACTTCACATCTTCCTCCTTTGCCCTCTTGGGATTGTGCCCCGAGACCACTTCAAGCAAAGAAACTCAGGGTGGAATCCTCAGCAGCTTGGCCAATCCACACCAGCAGAGGCCAGCCCCAGCTCACCCACCCCCTGAATGACTGAGCTCAGGAAAAACCAACAGAAATACCATCCAGAAAAACCCAGATTTGTTAGAAATAATGAATCATGTTTGTTTGTTTAAGCCTTTTGGGTTGATTTGTTATACAACAAAGGCTAATGGTAACAAAAAGTTTAAATAAATTATTTTCTCTCCACATTTCTTTAGACATTTGTAGTTTAATAACTACAATAAAGCTATTTGAGATTTATCCAAGGTATCAAGTTTTAAAGACTGTGGAGGTTTTAAAGCCACCATAATTCTTAGCAAATGGTCTTTCTGATACCAGCTAAGGCAGCAAACTTGCCATTGTCAGCTCTTTGGTATCAAGTGGAAACCAAAAACATAGGGACTCAGTCTGTACCAAGTCAGGGACCCTTCTCATCTCTCTACAGGTTTCACAACTACACAGATTAAAGGGCATTATTTTGTGCTTTTTGTTCTGGCCTTCAAGGTTAATATCACCTCAATTACCCTCAAACTAGCAACATTTTTCCTGCCTGGGCTCCAAAACCACTGTTCATTCATTAAAAGCCTCTATTATGATGGGCCAAGTATGGAGCTAGCGGGATCACATCGTGTCATGCAACCCTCCCAACATCTCCTGTAGGTGACACAGGATAGAATGAAATTCCTTGCTCTGGTGTCCCCAGAGAGTAACTGGAAGGATAGGGACTCCAACTCAAGGATGATCTCATACCAGCACATGTGGGATTTCCTGTTTATTTGTATGTATCCTAATGTCCAATTTAACAGGGCTCTGATTTCTTAAAAGGGCTTTTCTACCTGCCCTGCAGATTCCATGCTTTTACACATGGAGACCTATGTAAATCAGTGATGCCACCATTTACCGGAATTAGAGCGTAGATGAGGCTAATGTCAGTTCTTAAACATTTCACAATCAATTTTATATGTTCCCCAGGCAATCCCCACCAGATACTTTCTACCATCTGACTATTTACTGCTGTACATTCAGGACATAAGGTAAGCATCTAAAAAGGTTTTGTTGTTGTTGTTGTTGTTGTTGTTGTTGTTGTGGGGGAGGGGCAGGGTTGCTGTTGTTTGGTGAATGAATCACTTCTTGTAAACAGCCACAGTTATGGCTGCACTTGCCATCAGATTTCCTAAAAATAAAGGTAGAGATTTCCTTTTGGAGTTTCTAGCCAGAACTACCAGGACTTCTTCCCTTTGTTGATCTCCCCCCATAAGGCAAAAGCCAATAAAAGGGCAGTTATTCCTCTCTCACTACATGGAAATGCCACACCTTCACTATTATAATGAGTTTGGAGAGAAGAGGGATTAGAAACAAATATGATAATATAAATGGACTAAAAACAAAAAGAATTTCTTTTTTTTTTTGTCAGCAGTCTCAAATATGAAGGATTTATAAGCCTCCTGCACCTTCTAACAATTCTTTCCTTTCTTAATAAACTAATCTTCCACCCAATTGCTCTCAAAATCAGTTTCTGGCTTGTCTCTATTCTATCCCCAGGGTCTGGAATAAGGCCTGGAAGATAGCAGGTGCTCAATAAAAACTAGTTGATTTCCTAGGTTATAGCAGTAGCCTCTGGTCTCTACGTCTCTCTCCATCTGATCCACCTTGAACAACACCCTCCAGCCCTAAAGACCAGTTTGGTCACTCCCTTCTTCAACCAAAAGTCAACAAAGCTGTGTTTGATAGCAATGTCCATAGCCAATACCTTGCTTTCAAGCTCCTCAGTATCCTTGCTGTGTTCCACTTCTCTAGTCAATGCTGTTATCACCAACCAAACATACATTCTCGTTCCCACCAGGCCTTCCCTTCCCACGGTCATTCCCAGCCACCACTCTTGGCAAAATGCAGGCACATTCACATACATCTTCAGGACTCTTCATCACTGATTCAGAAGATCCTACTTCTCTTTTTCCCATTCAAAATCCCATTTATGCTTCGGAAGAAGTTCAGATCTTGCTTTGTGAAATGTCTTTTTTTCTTATCCCTCTATATTGAGATTTTCTTCCTTTGAATTCATATATACTTACTACTTTATCCCTCCGTTGTTTTTCTGTGGTTTGCCTCTACAATTAGATTCCCTCCTCAAAGTCCCCAACAATTTTCCAGTGTGTCAGTGTATGTAGTTCACCTTAAGGCCATGAGGCTGTGTGGGAGGGTTAAAGATCCCAGAGGCCGCCTAATAACTGGTGAGAGGCTAATTTAATTCACCATCCAGGTCCTGTCAAATGCCATGCAAAAGTCATCAAAATGAATTTGAATGTTTCAGTTCAATCAGAACAAAGGCCTATGAATATGTGATCATGTGTACATAAGTAAATATGTGTTTTGATTCTAAATGACTGACACAGCTTTCTCTCCTTTTTCTCTCTAGGTAATTCTCTTTCCCCCTTTTCTGAAAGAGTATTATGCTCAGCTTCACACTGTTGGATATCATATTAACTCAAAGTATTTAAAACTTCATGGGGCGCCTGGGTGGCTCAGTCGGTTAAGCATCCAACTCTTGATTTCAGCTCAGGTCATGATCTCAGGATCATGGGATAGAGTCCCATGTCAGGCTCTGCTCTCAAGGCAGAGTCTGTTTGTCCCTCTGTCTCTGCTTTTCCCCATGCATTCTCTTTCTCTAAAGTAAATAAATAAAATTTTAAATACAAATATAAATAAATAAATAAAACTTCACTGATAGGGATCTGAAACAAACACTGTCTCCAAATGGCTTTACTGCTGATAAAAATTACGATCTAAAATGCTTTCCCTAAAAAGCTTATCTAGATTACCTTCTATAAATAAATACCCATTGTGCGGATGACTTCCCAAAAACCATTTATCTGCTTAGTGGCATTTACTATCCTAATTTCACACATACTTATTTTCTCTTGAATAGGAAAAAAATATTTCTTAAAGCGTCAACTATGTTCTTAGCCCTTTTATTACTGCTAGTTTGTTTGTTCACTGTCCCTGACACTCTCATGCACCAGCTGAAACAAGGATATAATCATAACTCACCAAGAAGTAATGAATAGAATAGCCTTCTAGCGTAGCACTGTCCAATAGAACTAGACTGTCTATGATGATGGAAATGCTGTATAATTTGCACTGTCAGAGACAGAAGTCACTGGCCATATCTGGCTACTGAGCACCTGTAGTGTGGCGAGTGGGACTGAGGAACTAGATTTTTCATTTTAGTTAGCTTAAATAGCCACATGTAGCTAGTAGTGTAGCTAGACAGTGTAATTTTAACATACTCAACACTGTTAGGATTATGCATTTACTGAAAGTAGAGGTTAAGTAAATAATATTCAAGATAAAATGACATTTATTTTAACAGTAAATGCTTCTCTCACTTGCAGTTGATATCTCTGGGTAAATACAAACAAGTTTTTGGAAAGAATATTTCCCAGGAGTCAGAAGGTGTGTGTCTGCAGCTATATTCCTAACTAGTTGTGTGGCATTGGGAAAACTGCTTTATTTCTCAGGGCCTTAAAAGTTTAGAACATGTGATCACCAACTTTGAAATTACTTGATTCTGTATTAGTCTCATACTTTTTAAACTATCTTGAGGATATTTTTGAGGATCAAATGAGAAAAAAATATATGAACACTTTGTGACTAAAAAGTGGCACTTCAATGCATATGATTCAGGTCACCAATTCTTATTTATTAGGATCTTGATGCTGAAACCCTAATTCATAAGTTCTCTGGGAGGTCCCACTTGAAGGACTGGTTTCTTCAGCCCACTGTATAGGACACATAGGTGCAGCCAACAGTTCTGCCCAGCTAATCATCTTCAGGAGGACAGGTGGAGGAGAAAGATATTTTCCAGTTGTGCTTCTCTCATAAATTGAATTGGAAAGCAGACTCCGTCCTTCTTGCTTCTGCCTCCAATGGGGGGGGGGGGCACAGCCAAGTAGGTGCATAAAATGATCCATTTGTATACAGAAAGAAAACATTAAAACTTCTACTTTATTTATTATTTATTTAGTGTTTGTCCTAAAAAACTAAGAGAAATTAAGCTTTACAAACATTTCACATACACTGTGTTGAAATTAATTGCCTACTGCAATATCCATTCTCCCTTTCCCACTTAGTAATGAAACCCTAAGTTTAGCTCGATTTGTTGTCACTTAGAATAAAGGTTGTCATTTCCTGATTATCCTTGCAGCTAAGCTTTGGCCACTGTGATGCAATCATAGTGCAGCTGCTTAAAATATGAATATATAATGAGTACAGATCCAGCAGTGACTTTGTACCATGAGGCAAAAGAGCTTTTTACATGATGATCTCATGGAACTACCAAAGAGTCTTTGATTGTCAACCTTCAGATTTCACATGGAAGAAAAGTTAAATTTCATCTAGTTGAAGACACTACTCTTTGTTTTAAATCATTGTTCTATTGGATGCCCCTGAACCTAAGCTTGAGACATAGATTTGTTAGTACTGCATTTTAATGTGCAAATTAATATACATATAATATATGCATGTTCTTTTTTTCTGATATTATGTACAGTAAAATAGTTTCAAGATTACAGGGTTAAAGGACTGTTACATGCTACTACAAAGGTCATCTTTACTTTGAATTAATAGAGGCTAATGGGTTACCATCAGACATATACTAATAACACAACAGTAGATTCTTAGTATTTGGGGGAATCTATAGCTATACATCCTTGGTAAAGTTTACAAAACATACATCTTTATAAAGACCCCTGAGTTTTTCACAAATATAATTTCTGTCCAGAGTATTTGTCCATCACATACTACAAAGAAAAATGTTTAAATCACTACATAAAAAGCTATACAGTAACAAATGGAGAATGCAAAAAGTATCAATATATAGAGGCTGACAGATGTCTAGATTCACTCATCAGTTAATGACTTAGTCCCATATATCAGTCTCACAGTGTATATTACTCAAATCCATACCTTAAATTACATTTTAAAAATCATATAGTAAGAAGGGAAAAATGAAGGCGGGGGAAATCGGAGGGGGAGATGAACTATGAGAGACTATGGACTCTGAGAAACAAACTGAGGGTTCTAGAGGGGAGGGGGGTGGGGGATGGGTTAGCCTGGTGATGGGTATTAAAGAGGGCACGTTCTGCATGGAGCACTGGGTGTTATACGCAAACAATGAATCATGGAACACTACATCAAAAATTAATGATGTAATGTATGGTGATTAACATAACATAATAAAATACAAAAAAATCATATGTCATGATCCCATTAGGAATACTTGCAAATGGCAGAGTCCTCCAAGGTTGAATACAAAAATATCAAGGGTACGTTTATCTAAATTAGCCAGTCTCCCACTGCATTGCCTCATGCTATAGAAATATTCTTGGTTAACAGAAACTCATGCTTAAACTCAGAGGTGATGGCCAAAGTAGGCTCTCACCTGGCTCAAGCATGTTCAAGCTAAGAACACTTAGACTCTTAATTCATAACCATTCATTCCACTCAGGGGCTTTCCTTGAGTCTACCAAAAGATCCATGCCTAGAGCCACTGTTTCAACTGACAAACTGACACTAACAGAGATAGATCCTACTCATTTCCTGGGTGTGGAGACATAAACATAGCTGACATACATTCACTTCAACTCACCCATTCACAGTTGATCTGTACCACCTTTGATACCTGCAAACAGGGATCACTGCTCACTGCCCAGAGTGTACTCTCCCTTCCCTGCAGCAAGACTGGCCCTGCCCCAGTGGGCAGTCCACAGCAGGGAGCCACATTTCAGCCAGATCCTCACACCCAGAGGGGATGCTAAAGAGTCATCAGGGAAAATGAAATTTAGTAACATAATGAGGGAATGCTTTGTCACGAATTTCACAAAATTCAGCCTGTGAAGCGATAAACAAAAAGCTGGCACTATTCCAGGCACTGAACGTTTACATCTCAAGCACGGGTCTCCTGGAGTTCAGAGGAAACAGCACAGATGAAAGGGAAAATGACTCTGATTTAAATCATCGGTTAAAATAGCCAGCTGCAACATAAATCCTGTGGAAAACTTTGGGTGGAGGATGACCTATTTTCCTTCATCTTGCCTTGCCAAGGTTGATTAACACAACTTCCAGGAAATGCACTAAAGAGAACAGCATGTAGGAGGACATGTGTTGTGATGAGCACTGGGGTGTTATACGTAACTAATGAGTCATTGAACACTACATCAAAAACTAATGATGTACTACACAGTGGCTAACTGAACATTAAAAAAGAAAAAAGAGTGGTCCAAAAAAAAAAGTTTGAGTTTCTCACATCACTTGTTCTTCAGGTTTCATCTTTTGTTGAAGATGGACTACCAAAAATTATTACAATGTATCAATTTAAATATCACATTTAAGTATCAATGTGGCAAAATGTCATCACAATGATGAAACTAATTCAAATCAGACATTCTAGAGGGAATTAAAGAAAATGTAATTTTATACAGTTTATATGCTTTCTAATAGATTAAGAAGTGAATATAAACAAAAGACTACATCTCAGAAGTAGATCATAAGAAAAGAAAGGAGGAAATATATTTATTAAGTTACTAAAGTAAGAATTATTTCTGAAATGTTTGGGTTCACATGATTTAACAAATAATCATAATTCTTATCAAAATCAAGGAAGAGTAGTAGGACTCATTTAGCCTAATCTCATTTTAAAGATGAAGAAACTGGGGCTTAAAAAAGCTAAGAATGTCTACAAAATTATAGATGATTAGCAGCAGACTCAGGAGAAAAACTCAGGTCTTCAGATTTTTTTCAAATTTTTAATCTTTTTTTCCCCCATTTTTCCTATCCCTCTCGTATCTCTGAGCTTAACCTTTTTATTTAATTTTTTCCAAAGACTCACTTAAAGCATAACCTTTGAGAGAGCTTTTTTGGGATGATGAAATTGCTCTGTATCCTGATTGTATTAGTTCTTACACAAGCCTATGCATGTATTAAAATTCATATAACTCTATACCACAAAAAGTAAATTAAAAACATCAAAAAATAACCTTCAATGTTATTGAAAGAGCTGATTTTATATCCAATATATATGAATCTTTCATACTATAATTTCTTAGGTATTTTCCAATAGAAAACCAAGAATAAAATCAGAACTCTTTGTCCTTTATTCACTGATTCTGTTGTATTTGGTGGCCTACCATTTTACCATATCCAATTTCTCTATCATCAAATGTAAATGTAAAATAAGGAAGTAAGAATGAAGTATAAATCCTTCCTATTATTGACCAAATCTGCCAAAAATAAATTCAAAAAAGAATTTACCTGTGTGTATATGTGTGTGTGTGTGTGTGTGAGAGAGAGAGACAATTACCAATTGAAAGGTAAGCTATATGGATCTCCTAAAAATTTAGAAAACTGTATCCATTTAGGTCAGTCCTAAATAGCTCATGGTGAGATAGATGATGATTACAGCTGCCGGCCACTTATGGAGTCCCTGTACACTAGACACTGCATAAGAAGGGAGTCAATTATATCTAGCCCAAAGTAAGTATTCAGGAGAAAAAGAAATATTTGTCACTGTCAATCATCTGTATTTATTGCAAACATAGGGGATGAATGCAGAAGATCACAGCAGAGTGGAAAGGACATGATCACCAGAATCACTGAACAGGATTCATACTGCAACTCCACCCTTTCTCACTCTGAGGTATTTGACAAATTTTGTTTTGTTTTGTATCTCTGAACCTCAGTTTTCTCACTGACAAATTCAAAAATCCTCCCCTCCTTGCTGGATAATTGTGTGGATGAGCTAGCATGATGCATATAAATAGTAACAGTTACCATTTACTTAGTTTTTGCCATGTACAAGACATTTTTGTTACTGCTTTAAGTGGAAGGATTTCTTCATCCATGGAAAAAGTCTAGAGACAAATGCTGTTATTATCTTCATCTTATAGATAAGAAAATGGACACAAAGTTTAAGTAACTTACTGAAGATCATAGTTAAAATCATAGGTCCAAATCTCAGTTAAAAACTGAGATATTTAAAACCCAAATATTCTGGTTCCAGCGTCCATTTGATTAAAGAACTTCACCATTATTGCTGCGTGTATAAATGACTTGGCACAAGTAGATGCTGAACTAATGGTTGCTGCTGAAACTGCAGTTCTTTATTTTTTATTGCAAACTAATCTCACCAGACTCCCAGAAGCTCAAAGTGGAACAGAGCACAAATGTTAACAATATAAACAAAACTATTCCGCTAACACTGTGATACTTTTCATTTCATTTTCTCTTCGTCAATGCAGGAAAGTCAGAGATTTCTTTCTAATGATGATGTTAATCAAAAGTGAAGAATTACATTTTAAAAACAAGTCCCCAGCTCTTAACCTCTCTTCTGAACTCTGGACCCAGAAGCCCAACAGCTCAGAAACATCTCCATGTACATGTCATACCTGTTCACAATGGTTAGAACAGTAGGAAGTTGGGGTAGAGATGGGACATAAAATAGAGAATAAAGGTAAGTTTTTGCAGTTCAGTCCTGTTAAATGAATAGCCTTACTTTGAGGAGAAAACCCGTGAAACTGCCTGATGATTAGAGAAAGAGAAAACTCACTGGGAAAACTCCCTGGACCAAAAGAAGAGAATATTCAAGGAAACTCAGAAAAGAAACATCAATGAAAATCAATGGTGGTCCAAGACAAGGAAGAAGATTGGCATAGCGGATCATGGCCTCTGTAGAAAATATGGGCCACTATGGGATATGGGCAACATTCAGACCCTTTCATTTTTTATTAAAATTTTTTTGTGTTAATCACATAGGAATTAGTTTCTGCTAAGAGGGATGCTTTCGCCCATGAGACTCTTGTGTAGGCTCCTAGACGTCTTCTTATCCCAGATCCTTGTGCACTCCTGACCACCTGAGGTGGCCTGTGGGAACTGCCTGCATATGATGCTCCAGAGCAGAATCATCTTTACTTCTCCCTCTGATTTCCTTGACCAAGGTTTATCATAGTCTCACTGTGTGTATATCTTTTACATCTTCTCCACTCTTAACGTATCTCCTCTGATTCAAGGTGACATTGTCTATTACCAGTACTATCTGGAAACCGTCTAAAAGTCAAGGATGGTAAATATGCAGTGTATCTGTTGCCACTTCTCTCTCCTCTGCCTAATTGTGAGAATCTTTCCATCTTGGTGAATCCTAAGCACCATGCTCTATAAAGCCCCTACCATGTGATTGCAAATGTTACACAGATGACACCTATAGCTTTAACTCCATACATTTCTAATCTATCATTCATATTCTGCCTGAGTCACTTTCCTAAAACAGGGACCCACTGTGATGGCAGAATTCTAAGATGACCTCCAGTATTCCCATCCCTGGTAAAACTGTGGGTAAAACTGTGAATATAATGGATTAAATGGATTAAACTATGGGTAAAACTGAATATAATGGATTATCATTTCTATGATTAAGTTAATAATCAGTTGACTTTGAATTATTCAAAAGGGGGTGACCTGATCAAGTAAATCCTTTAAAGGAACATGACCCTTCCTAACATTAGAGAGATTTGACCCGAGGGAGATTCTCCCATGCTAGCTTTGAAGATGGAGAGTACCATGTGGCAAGGACTTGAGAGCAGCCTCTAGAAGCTGAGATCAACCCCCAGCCAACAGTCAGCAAAAAGGCAGGGACCTCAGTTTTACAACCACAAATACTGGATTCTGCCAACAATGACATTTGAAAGAGGACCAGAGCTTCAGGTAGGAATTCAGCCCAGCTCACACCTTGATTTCAGCCTCATGCAACTCTAAGCAGAGAACCCAGTTATATCATGCCCAGATTTCTGACTTAAAGAACCATGAACAAATAAATGGACATTGTTTTATGCCACTGAGTTTGAAGAAATTTGTTACATCATCATCATCATCATCTTCAAACTAATATATCCACCTTGTCTTTTTCCATTTGAAAAATCTATCTCCCTAAGATGACAGAGTATAGTTAGTTGTTCTTAACACGTGATGAAACTTTCTCAAATAAATATTACTTGATGCTAAAGGATGAAGACTTCTTCCATTCTGTGGTATATATCTCCATCCAAAAACACCCATGAAGCTATGGTTCCTCAATGCATCACTCATCCAAATGAAAGCCTCACATAACTAAGATATGAATAAAGGATTCTGCTTGGGAGACTTCTGCAACTGGCTATATGTGCTACCACTGAAGCTTCTGATACACAGCTACCTGGTACAAGAGCCCTTCACCATGACACCAGAGCATAACCTAGATGACACTCTTCTGCCTTGGCAACTTTATAGAATGTCAGGGCGCTTCAGCTACCTGCACTACTCTCAAGTTCCTATAGCACCATTTTTCTGCTACGATTATTCTATGGGTGCTCAGGTTGTTCATGTTTTTCTTTGATTCATCTTTTGACAAACATTTCATAATCTAAGAACCCACTATATTATAGAATTCCTAATGTTTACTTTCTTTGCAGGGTAGATATATTCCTTCTCTATGACAGGCCGAGTCTTCCCAAGGAGTTCTCTAAACAAATGATAAACACAAATAAGTACCCATGCTGCATAACAGGGAAAGTCAGCTGCAGGGGGTAGCAAAAAGAAAATCAGAGAGATGGCACAAAACATTTATTTTCTATGAAATAATCCATTACTATACAGTCACAATATGTCCACAAAATGCAAAAAGTAAATCTACCTCTCCCACACTTTATTTATTACTCTCTCTTTTCACCCATTTTTATGGAAGCAGTATTTAACCAACTTTCCTGTATAACACAGTAAACAGAATATACTACTATACAGATGAAAGCATTCTGTTCTCTTCCAGGACTAAGGAAGGAAACAAAGATAATTAATAGCTAAAAAGCATGTCCAGTGGTTCTTTCTACTCTAGACTGCTGGGAAAGTGAGGAGATTCTTAGGCATACATTAGAACTGCGTCCTGGGAGAACAGAGAATCAATATTGACTAATTATTGGGTTGAACTCTAAACCTTGGAGGATGTTGATTTTCATTTACTCATTCAACAAATGTTTACATTTTGATGTGACAAAGAACAGCAGTATATAAGTATAACAAGTGGCAACTGAACTAGAGTTGACCAGAATTAGATGTAACAGAATATGCATAAGATTTTCAAACAGGATGAATGCAGAGGAGCTGCTTTAAGTAGACATTATTTATTTCCAAATGAGTTGAAAATTTTATATGATAAAATATGGGGGTAATTGTTTTCCTCTGCCCAATTGTCCTTCTCTCCATTTTTCTTCTCCCACACACAGACCCTAATCCCACAGCTAGCATCTGCTGTGGCCAAAAAGAATAACCCCTTCCAAAGAAACTGACCTCAGTGATGGGTCCAAAGATGGGCATAAGATTTAAGCCAAACTGTATCAGGGAAATCCAAATCAAAACCTCAATGAGATACCACCTCACACCAGTCAGAATGGCTAAAATTAACAAGTCAGGAAATGACAGATGTTGGCGGGGATGAGGAAAAAGGGGAACCCTCCTACACTGTTGGTGGGAATACAAGCTGGTGCAGCCACTCTGGAAAACAGTATGGAGGTTCCTCAAAAAGTTGAAAATAGAGCTACCATACGATCCAGCAATTGCACTACTGGGTATTTACCCCAAAGATACAAATGTAGGGATCAGAAAGGGTATGTGCACCCCGATGTTTATAGCAGCAATATCCACAATAGCCAAACTGTGGAAAGAGCCAAGATGTCCATCGACAGATGCATGGATAAAGAAGATGTGGTATATATATACAATGGAATATTATGCAGCCATCAAAAGGAATGAGATCTTGCCATTTGCAATGACGTGGATGGAACTGGAGGGTATTATGCTGAGCGAAATACGTCAAACAGAGAAAGACATGTATCATATGACCTCACTGATATGAGGAATTCTTAATCTCAGGAAACAAACTGAGGGTTGCTGGAGTGGGGGGTGGGGTGGGAGGGATGGGGTGACTGGGTGAGAGACACTGGGGAGGGTATGTGCTCTGGTAAGTGCTGTGAATTGTGCAAGACTGTTGAATCTCAGATCTGTACCTCTGAAACAAATAATGCAATATATGTTAAGAAAAAAAAAAAGAAGAAGAAGAAGAAGAAGAAGGTAGCAGGAGGGGAAGAATGAAGGGGGGGAAATCGGAGGGGTAGATGAACCATGAGAGATGATGGACTCTGAAAAACAAACTGAGGGTTCTAGAGGGGAGGGGGGTGGGAGGATGGGTTAGCCTGGTGATGGGTATTGAGGAGGGCACATTCTGCATGGAGCACTGGGTGTTATGCACAAACAATGAATCATGGAACACTACATCGAAAACTAATGATGTAATGTATGGGGATTAACATAACAATAAAAATTTAAAAAAAAAGATTTAAGCCAAACTGTAAAAACTGATGACAATGATGATTCAAAAACAAGCATAGTGCCTAAGCTAAGAATTTTCTAGGCATTTCCTGCAATTCTTCTTATTGGATATTAGTAGAAAGAAGGAAAAATAGAGAGGAACAAACCCCTTTCCCTCTTCTGGTGGCAAGATTTAAGTATGCAAACTCAGCACTATCATTAGTTGCACTCCCTGCCAGGATGACAAAGCTTGTCTGTACTACAGTAAAGTCAACACCTAAAGAGTAACAGTGGCACAGGAACCAAGGGAAGTACCAGTCTCAGTGTTTTGCTCTTTAAATTTGGTCATTTCTATGGGCAGCCTTGTCATAGCTGTTTTCAGTAACTTGGTTAAATAAGCCAATACTTTCATATCTAAACTAATTAAAGTTGTATTTCTATCACAACCAAACCACTAAGTTTATATTTTATTTTGTGTCCTTTTATTTTTTGCCAAATTAAAATTTTAAAAAATTTCTAGTACTTTATTTTTAAATTAAAAAAAATTAGTGATATTTATGCTGGGGGGCGGGTAGGGCAATGTTCAGTTTTTTAACAAGTACACTAGGCAAATTCTACTAAGACTTCTATTTCTGTTAATGGGCAGACAGGTTAATACAAAGTAATACTGCTACTAGGAAAGTTGGATAAAGTGTTATAAAAAAATTATGTATTTTCAGATTTTGTAGAGCCAACAAGAAGGTAAAAAAATACAAGACCAGGATACAGAGCAGGACAGAGGTCCGGGAAAATAAGCCTGACTTTGGGGCCACTTTTTCAAAAGTAATCTGGAGGATCAGTTAAGAATCAGTTTATATAACCTATCAACATAAGGAAGAATGTATTGGAGTCCAGATCCTACTAAGTTGGGGAAGTAGGTAAATCGATCCCTTTGGCATGACATGAAGAGACTTAATGTTAGAAGTTGGTGAACCAGAAGTGATCAACTCCTCACTGCAATTGCAGCTTGACTTCAAGTCATCACAATGATTGGAGATTAATTGAGGCAGTCCTGCATTACCAATGCCATCAGGTGCCTGGAAGCTAACATAAATCCTCTTTGGAGGAAAATAATATCATGAAAGAATTCAAATTATTTCTCCAATACAAAAATACTACTAAAAAATCCAAAAAATAAAAATAAAAACACTATTTCACATAAACCAAAATAAGGGTCAAGGCTAGGGATGAAATCCTCCAGATACAACGAACAATAGAAATAAAATATTATGACCTCCAGATAGCAGAATAGAATTTATTTTTTTTAATCTAAAGATTTATTTATTTGACAGAGAGAGACAACGAGAGAGGGAACACAAGCAGGGGGAGTGGGAGAGGGAGAAGTAGGCTTCCCGCTGAGCAGGGAGCCCAGTGTGGGGCTGGATCCCAGAACCCTGGGATCATGACCTGAACCAAAGGCAGACACCTAAGGACTGAGCTACCCAGGTGCCCTTCAGAATAGACTTTAAAGTGATCAGGCTTATTATCTTCAAAGAGATAAGAAAAAAAAAAAAAAAAACCAGGTTGGATATTTTGGCCAAGTAGAACCCATAAAAAATAATAACATAAAATTCTAGAACCAGTAAATTTGATAACTAAAATTAAGAACTTGATGGATTTTTTAAGGTTTTACATTTATATGAATTTTATTCTGTCTGGGGTTGAAAACTTTGGCTACAATGTATGTAAATAAATTAGGAAAGATGTTTCAGTTCATATGATAGGAATGAACAAATGAACTTCTTGTGACATTAGACATTTCCAGCACTATTGTAGTCTGGACTTAACTAGGATAGAAATATCAGTATCATATATTAATATTTATATATTAAGCATTGTGTAACACAGGTTCCCACTCTCAAAGAATTTAGTCTGGTTGGTTAGAAAAGACAAAAACTTCATAACAGAGAACTTAATACATTTTAACTTGGACCTTACTTTCCCAGTTTCTTCAATTTTACTCCTGATAGTCTGAATATTATAAGGAATATTGAAAAATCATAATGATTGACTCCATTACACATCTATGAATACCTACTTTATCTGGGTCTTCAACAGCAGTCTGATTTAATTTTAATCAATTCCTTTTCCTATTTCTCAGAGCAACAATCTCATGTACTTCCCACCCCCATTGGTTCTTTTTTTAAAAACAATTTTATCCCTGCAAACACCTATCGTTTCTTGTGTTGTTGATTTTAGCCATGTTGATGGGTGGTTTTAAAAGTAAAATAGCAACAGCTGCAAAAATACTTCGCAAACTTGAAAATGAGTTGTGAGAAAATAGTTAAATGAAGCATAAAGAGAAAAAAAGGAGAAAAATGCCAAAAAGACGGTAAGGGACAGGGAATATATAGCATGGGGGTCTATAATTTTGGGTTATTTGAGCAAAACAAAAGGAGGAGAAAAGAGTAACTGCATTATTTGGAAGAATACTAAGTGAGAACTTTCCAAAATTGAATGAAGACAGTAAGCCACAGACTTAGAGGCTGTACAAATACAAAGTTCAAGAAGTAAAAAGACACCTACAGTTACACATCATGGTAAACTGACAGAAAAATAAAGGTGAAAAAAAATCTTTAAAGAGAAAGTAAAAAAAAGGACTAACTTCAAAATAGCAACAATTATGCTGACAGCTAACTTATCTACAGAAAAAAAAAGTAAGCTGGAAGAAATAATATTTTAATGTACTTTAAAAAATATATGCCAACCTAGAGTTCTTTACCAAAATAACATATTCTTCAAGAATCAAAGTGAAATAGAGGTATTATAGCAAAAAAAAAAAAAAAAAAAAAAAAAAACCTTAAAAGAATTCATGAGCAGTAGACCCATACAAAAGGAAATACTAAATTATGTACTTGATACACAGCAATGAAAATATAGGGTTAGAAATATAGGAAGAAATAAAAAGCAATGAAGAAAGAAATATGTGGATATATATGAATGCTGATGCTACAAGATAAAAAATAATACCTTTTCAGTTTAAATATAAATGAAGAATTAAATATCCAATAATAAAAGCATATACTTAAAGAGTAAAACAAATTGAGTTAAAATGTTCAAAGGTGGTTGCATTGTCAGGGATGAGGGGAGAATGCCAATTAATATTCAATTTTAATAGGTAAAGGATGCATGTTGTGAACACTAGAATAAATGCTAAAAAAAAAAGGTAGAAGAATATACAACTTCTAATTTGATAGGGGGAAAAAAATCAATCCAAAGTAAGCAAGAAAAAAGCAGAAGGGCCAAAGAATAATGGTAGATTTAAAAACAAAATTTAAATGATTATAATAAACATAAATGGATTAGATTTAAATATTTAAAGTTTAAAAGAAGATAGACTGAATTAAAATATCTTAGCAATAATAAAAATATCTAAACTATGAGGACAAAGAAGATTGAAAATAAAAGAATGGGAAATACATATGCCATGAAAATCATATCCAAAAGAATGTTGCTGTAACTCTAATTATCACACAAAGCAACCTTTAAGTCAAAGAGAATTACTAAAGACAAAGAGGGATACCTAAGAATAAGTAAATGGTGAATTTGCCAGGAGGATATGAAATGGCTTGAATATGTAAACATCTAATATAGCTTCAAAGCACAGAAAGCAAACATTTGCAGAAGTAAAGAAAAAAAATATTCAGTAACACTTTGAAATTTTAACACATCCTTCTCACTGTGAAAGAATAAGCTAAATACATGTATGCATACATACTAAGAATAAAAACAATTAAAGAACAATACCCTTAAATTACATAAAGTATCATCTTTTATAGTGAAATGTTAAAAGCTTTCTATTTGAGATTGACCATTTTAAAAAGTATGCTCATTATCACCACTTTCACCCACTGTTGTATAGAAGTGGGTGAACTTATTGTTCTAAGCAATAAGTTAAAATAAACTAATTAATGTATAACAACTGAAAAAAAAATAATATCACTCCTTACTAAAGATATGGTTGTGTTCTTAGACCATTCACAAAATGCATCATTGAATTAATAAATTTTACATGATTTCTATAAAATCTACAAAAATAATTGCATTTCTATACACCAAAAAAGGAACAAAAATAAATTTTAGAAGATAATATTTATATTACAGTAAAATGAAGCAAAAATCAAATACCTAGAAACAAATATAGCAAATGATGTGCAAAAACTGTATGGGGAAATCCATAAAATGTTATTAAGGCATTAAAAAACCCTAAGCAAATAGAAGGAAATATCATTTTCATGGATTAAAAGTCTCAGTGTCATTGAGGCAGCAATTCTTCCTAATGATAGATAATGTAACCATATTATTCTTGGTTCAAAGAAGACATTAAAGAAATATTGATTTATTGACCAAAATATATTAGTTTTATTATAATGGGGGGCTTACAAAATAATTTTGTTAACTTTCCTCAAAATGACACTCTCTCTAAAAAATTAAAATAACCTGGGGAAGAGGATCTTTATATGGATTATCTAAACCTTTAAAATTCTATAAGCATGCGTACCTGGGTGGCTCAGTCAGTTAAGCATCTGCCTTTCCTTCAGGTCATGATCCCTGGGTCCTGGGATCAAGCCCCGCACCAGTGTCCCTCCTCAGCAGGGAGTCTGCTTCTCCCTCTCCCTTTTCCCCTCCCCCTCAACTTGTGCACACTCTCTCTCTCTCTCTCACAAATAATTAAAATCTTAAAAAAAAATTGTTTAAATTGATGACACCTTCAACTGACTCTTCAGGTAAGTAATATCTTAATTGTTGAAATACTCTGTAACCATGGTTAAAGTATATTAGCTAAATTCTGTTAAATGCAACATACTATCAATTCTTTGTATTAATTAACTTTATTATTTATTTATTTATTTATTTAGGTGAACAGCAAAGCAAGGTTTATTGGGAGTGATAGCAAAGTGATAGTACAAAGCTTCCAAAGAGGGAGGAGACCGGAAGGGGTTGCCACCAGAATTTCTAAGTGTAGAGGGTTTTATGGGCTTGTTGGTGGGCTGTTTTAATCTGATTAACCATTCCTGCGCCTGTCCTCCAATCAGGTTTTTGTCACACAGGAAAGAGGGGAGGGCTACTTCTAGGGTGGTGTAAAATCCTTTCAAGGGTGGTTTCCTCTTAGGGTGGGGGCCCCTTGTCCCTGCCTATCTGCCTTCTAATTATCCTTCATCATTCCCCGCCCCCCTCTGAAGAGGTAACCCTAACTACTGTTAGGGAAAAAGGGCGATGACCGATTGTAGCTACTTCCTGCTGGTCAGGGGCATTGGATGGGGCAATGGTCAGGGTCTCTCTCGTCCAGATCTATCAAGGGGTCCGCTGTAGATGTTTGGTTTGACTTCCATATGAGGCTCCATCTTTTTATTTTTTTAGAAAAATTTTGGATTCACACCAAAATACTTAATTCTTGACAACCACTGATCCTTTTACATCTCCATAGTTTAACCTTACCATAATGTAATATAATTAGGAATCATACAGTATGTAGCCTTTTCAGATTGACTTCTTTTACTTAATAAGCATTTAAGGTTCTTCCGTGTATTTTCATGGCTTTTTATATTAGAAGGTTATTAAATATTGAGTCAATTTCTTTAATATATACAGGCCTTCTTAGACTTCCTATTTCTTCTTCTATTCTTCCTTTTTTTAGACTTCCTATTTCTTTTTTTTTCATTTTATTATGTTATGTTAATCACCATATATTACATCATTAGTTTTTGATGTAGTATTCCATGATTCATTGTTTGCGTATAACACCCAGTGCTCCATTCAATACATGCCCTCTTTAATACCCATCACCCAGCTAACCCTCTCCCCCCTTCCCCCCTCCCCTCTAGAACCCTCAGTTTGTTTCTCAGAGTCCATAGTCTCTAATGGTTCATCTCCCCCTCTGATTTCCCCCCCTTCATTTCCTATTTCTTCTTGAGTGAGTTTTGGCAGATTATGTCTTTCAAGGAATCAGTCCATTTCATCTAGTTTGTCAAATATGTAGGCATGGAGATATTCATGTTAAAATGCCACCTCCCAAATATTTTCACAAGTATTGATTCTTCCTTTTCCCAGAGCACTCGTTTTTTGACAAATATTTTTATAAGGCACAATTTATCAAATATACCATATACAGCAGGTGACTGACAGAGACAAAAAAATCAATAGTATAGCTTTCCAACCACCACCTGGATCAGAATGAGTTAGCTACCGCTAGCTGTTTGTGTTTGAGTTCATTTTATTTTATCAGTGAGCATTCTGCTTGTTATCTTTAAATGGAAGATATTGATATCATTATGACAGGAATTAGTTGAAAAAATAGAGGTGGGTCATTGATAGTTATTTTCTGTTCCCTACACATGTGTCCATTCCACTTCTAAAAGAGACCATACAGGAACTGAAGTTACAAACCAGTGGTCTAGCAAAATTTTCCCAGCTTATTGTAATTTGATTAATTAGTTAATTAATTAATTAATAAGTGAGAGATAAAAAAAAACACCTCAGAGAAATACTAAGCTAGACAGGATACCAGGACTATAGGTATAAACCAGGACTATCATAGGCAAATGAGGAAGGAAGGACTTACTTTCTTTTTTTTTGTTATTAAAAAATTTTTTTTATCAACATATAATGTATTATTTGTCTCAGGGGTACAGGTCTGTGATTCATCAGTCTTACACAATTCACAGCATTCACCATAATACATACCCTCCCAAATGTCCATCACCCAGCCACCCCATCCCTCCCACCCCTGTCCATTCCAGCAAACCTCAGTTTGTTTCCTGAGATTAAGAGCCTCTTATGGTTTGTCTCCCTCTCTGTTTTCCTCTAATTTTATTTTTCCTTCCCTCCCCCTATGTTCATCTGTTCTGTTTCTTAAATTCCACATATGGGTGAAATCATATGGTATTTGTCTTTCTCTGACTTATTTTGCTTAGCATAATACACTCTAGTTCCATCCACATCGTTGTAAATGGCAAGATTTCCTTTTTTTGATGGCTAAGTAATATTCCATTGTGTGTGTGTGTATATATATATATACATTTTTTGCGTATATATACATGCGTATATATACATACATTTGTGTATAACACCCAGTGCTCCATTCAATACATGCCCTCTTTAATACCCATCACCCGGCTAACCCACTCCCCCCTACCCCCCTCCCCTCTAGAACCCTCAGTTTGTTTCTCAGAGTCCATAGTCTCTAATGGTTCGTCTCCCCCTCCGATTTCCCCCCCTTCATTTTCTATTTCTTCTTGAGTGAGTTTTGGCAGATTATGTCTTTCAAGGAATCAGTCCATTTCATCTAGTTTATCAAGTATGTAGGCATGGAGATATTCGTATCCATTCATCTGTAGTTGGACAGCTGGGCTGGGCTCTTTCCATATTTTGGCTATTGTGGATGTTGCTGCTATAAACATTGGGGTGCATGTGCCCTTCAAATCACTATGTTTGTATCCTTTGGACAAATACATAGTAGTGCAATTGCTGGGTAATAGGGTAGCTCTATTTTTAACTTTTTGAGAAACTTCCATACTGTTTTCCAGAGTGGCTGCACCAGTTTGCCTTCCCAACAAGGGTATAAGAGGATTCCTCTTTCTCCGCATCCTTGCCAACATCTGTCATTTCCTGAGTTATTAATTTTAGCCATTCTGACAGGCATGAGATGGTATTTCATTGTGGTGTTGATTTGGATTTCCCTGATGCCGAGCGATGTTGAGCACTTTTTCATATGTCTGTTGGCCATTTGAATGTCTTCTTTGCAGAAATGTCTGTTCATGTCTTCTGCCCATTTCTTGATTGGATTCTTTGTTCTTTGGGTGTTGAGTTTGATAAGTTCTTTATAGATTCTGGATACCAGGCCTTTATCTGATATGTCACTTGCAAATATCTTCTTCCATTCTGTCGGTTGTCTTTTGGTTTTGTTGACTGTTTCTTTTGCTATGCAAAAGTCCCAATAGTTCATTTTTGCCCTCGCTTCCCTTGCCTTTGGCGATGTTTCTAGGAAGAAGTTGCTTCAGCTGAGGTCAAAGAGGTTGCTGCCTGTGTTCTCCTTTAGGATTTTGATGGACTCCTGTCTCACATTGAGGTCTTTCAACCATTTGGAGTCTATTTTTGTGTGTGGTGTAAGGAAATGGTCCAGTTTCATTCTTCTGCATGTGGCTGTCCAATTTTCCCAACACCATTTGTTGCAGAGACTGTCTTTTTTCTATTGGACATTCTTTCCTGCTTTGTCGAGGATTAGTTGACCACAGAGTTGAGGATCCATTTCTGGGCTCTCTATTCTGTTCCATTGATCTATGTGTCTGTTTTTGTGCCAGTACCATACTGTCTTGATGACCACAGTTTGTAATAGAGCTGGAAGCCCAGAATTGTGATGCCGCCAGCTTTGCTTTTCTTTTTCAACATTCCTCTGGCTATTTGGGGTCTTTTCTGGTTCCATACAAATTTTAGTATTATTTGTTCCATATCTCTGAAAAAAGTTGATGGTATTTTGATAGGAATTTCATTAAATGTGTAGATTGCTCTAGATAGCATAGACATTTTCACAACGCTTTTCCGTTTCTTTGTGTCTTCCTCAATTTCTTTCATGAGTATTCTATAGTTTTCTGAGTACAGATTCTTTGCCTCTTTGGTTAGATTTATTCCTAGGTATCTTATGGTTTTGGGTGCAATTGTAAATGGGATCGACTCCTTAATTTCTCTTCCTTCTGTCTTGTTGTTGGTGTATAGAAATGCCACTGATTTCTGTGCATTGATTTTATATCCTGCCACCTTACTGAATTCCTGGATGAGTTCTAGCAGTTTTGGGGTGGAGTCTTTTGGGTTTTCCACATAAAGTATCATATCACCTGCAAAAAGTGAGAATTTGACTTCTTTGTTGATTCGGATGCCTTTTATTTCTTTTTGTTGTCTGATTGCAGAGGCTAGAACTTCTACTACTATGTTGAAAGGCAGTGGTGATAGTGGACATCCCTGCCGTGTTCCTGACCTTAGGGGAAAAGCTCTCAGTTTTTCCCCATTGAGAACGATATTTGCTGTGGGTTTTTCATAGATGGCTTTTATGATATTGAGGTATGTACCCTCTATCCCTACACTGTGAAGAGTTTTAATCAAGAGAGGATGCTATACTTTGTCAAATGCTTTTTCTGCATCTATTGAGAGGATCATATGGTTCTTGTTCTTTCTTTTATTAATGTATTGTATCAAAATCTTTGGGATGCAGCAAAGGTGGTCCTAAGAAGAAAATATATAGCAATACAGGACTTTCTCAAGAAACAAGAAATATCTCAAATACACAACCTAAACCTACACCTAAAGGAGCTGGAGAAAGAACAGCAAATAAAGCCTAAACCCAGCAGAAGAAGAGAAATAGTAAAGATCAGAGCAGAAATCAATGAAATAGAAACTAAAAGAACAGTAGAACAGATCAACGAAACTAGGAGCTGGTTCTTTGAAAGAATTAATAAGATTGATAAACCCCTGGCCAGACTTATCAAAAAGAAAAGAGATATGAACCAAATAAATAAAATCATGAATGAAAGAGGAGAGATCACAACCAACACCAAAGAAATATAAACAATTATAAGAACATATTATGAGCAACTATATGCCAGCAAATTAGATAATCTGGAAGAAATGGATGCATTCCTAGAGATGTATCAACTACCAAAACTGAACCAGGAAGAAATAGAAAACCTAAATAGACCTATATCCAGTAAGGAAATTGAAGCAGTAATCAAAAATCTCCCAACAAACAAGAGCCCAGGGCCAGATGGCTTCCCCAGGGGAGTTCTACCAAACATTTAAAGAAGAATTAATACCTATTCTTCTGAAACTGTCCCAAAAAATAGAAATGGAAGGAAAACTTCCAAACTCATTTTATGAGGCTACCATTACCTTGATCCCAAAACCAGACAAGCACCCCATCAAAAAGGAAAATTACAGACCAATATCCCTGATGAACATGGATGCAAAAATTCTCACCAAAATACTAGCCAAAGGATCCAACAGTACATTTAAAGGATTATTCACCATGACCAAGTGGGATTTATCCCTGGGCTGCAAGGTTGGTTCAACATTCACAAATCAATCAATGTGATACAATACATTAATAAAATCTATAATTAATGAAATCTTAATTAACTCTATAATTAATGAAATCTTAATAAAAATACCAGTAGTTTTATTAGTGATACATAACAAACTAATCTAAAAATGTAATGAATGAAATTAATTTCTATAATTAATGAAATCTTAATAAAAATATCAGTAGGTTTATTAGTGGTACGTAACAAACTAATTTAAAAATGTATATGAAAATGCCAAAGGAGGAACCAAGATATTCCTGAAGAACAACAGAGTAGGAGGCCTTCTCTATTGGAAATCAAAACTTATTGTAAAGCTACAGTAATTAAAAGATACTGGTACTAATGGATAAATGAAATGAAACAAAGTGCAAAAACAGAATTGAAGGGTAAAGATATTTTTTTCAATAATTCATGCTAAGACATTTGAATATATTTTTAAAATGGTCTGAATATGGAAGGTAAAACAATAAAGCTTCTAAAAATAGTATATGGTAACATAACATTAACAGCTCAGCAGAGAGAAAAAATTTCTTAAAAGAATTCAAATAGCACTAAACATTAAAGAAATGAGGGATAAATTAGACTACATCAAAATTAAGAACTTTTGTTCATCAAAATTCACATTGAGTAAAGAGGTAAGCCAGAAAGCTGAAGATTTTTACAATACAGACAATCAAGAATTCCTAACAATTAAAAAACAAGCAAAAAGCAATCAACACAATAGAAAAAGGGCTACAGGCCTTCAAATAGCATTTACAAAAAGATGCTAGCCAAATTGTCAATAATCATATGAAAACTTGCTCAAGCTCATTAGACTTCAGAGAAGTGCTAATTAAAACAACAATGAGATACCATTAGAAACGCATTTAATTGGGTAAATTTGAAAAGACTCTCAATCACCACTTTTGATGAGGATGTGAAGCACTGGGAACCCTTTTTTGCTGCTAGGGAGAATATAAATAGGTATCACTTTGGAAAACTATTTTGGCAATATCTACTAATGTTGCAGGTAGACATAACGTAAGATGTAATAACTGCATTCCTAGATATGTTCCCATCAGAAATATGCACATGTGTCCCAAAAGACATGCACAGGATTATTTATAGCAGCATCATCTTTAATTTTCCAAACTGGAAACAACTCAAATGTCCATTAACAATAGACTGGGTAGCTAAAATGTAGCAAATTTTCATTTCATAAAATGAAATGTTATACAGCACCAAAAATTGTAAAAGCTACAGCTTCTTACAACAACATAATCAATATCATAAAAAACATAGAACAAAAGTAGATAGAAATGAATTGTGTGTGCTTCGTATTATTTACATAAAGTAAGTTCAAGAACAGGACAGGTTATAGAGAGTAACTAAGCATACTGCTTCGGTGGTAAAACTACATTTTTAAAAGGTAACTAAATCAGGTGATTTTTAAAAATTTTTATTGTTATGTTAATCACCATACATCACATCATTAGTTTTTGATGTAGTGTTCCATGATTCACTGTTTGTGCATAACACCCAGTGCTCCATGCAGAACGTGCCCTCTTTAATACCCATCACCAGGCCAACCCATCCTCCCACACCCCTCCCCTCTAGAACCCTCAGTTTGTTTTTCAGAGTGCATTGTCTCTCATGGTTCATCTCCCCCTCTGATTTCTCCCCCTTCACTAAATCAAGTGATTTAATTATATTTGGGGAGTGAGGGAAGCAATTCAAATGGGACACAAAGGGAGCTCTAGTGGGCTGGCAATGTTTTATCCTTGACCTGATGATGGTTACAGGGATTTTCACTTTGATAAACATTGAAGAGTATGTTTCTGTTTTATGCAATTTTCTGTATTTTTGCTATATTTCATTTTTTTACAAAAAGATAAACTCTACTATAACAGTTCCTCATTCAATCCTCATTCTATTTCATTATTTGGAGTATATCAAGTTCAGCTTTCTTTGCCTGAACTATTTTCAAAGCTTACCATAAAAATATTTAGTCAATTGGTTGGAAGTTCGGGTGAGGATTTCATAAAATTTCAAAGTTAAGACTGAAAGCAACAAATTATTAAACAGTAAATGTGATGCTGAGCAACATTTTTCCATTCTGAATCACATGGGAAACTAGATAAACTCCCCACATAAGAATATTTACTTCTACTTCTACTGCCATGAATATTGCAGCAATATTTTCTAACTAGAATATCAAAGATTCAGCAGATGATACTCTCTCTCTTTAAAGAGTTTAAAATTGTGGGCCCATTAGTTCTGAAATCATATCACAGGAAAATGGTTCGTGCTTAGATTATTAAACTTAATTAAGATAGGATTTTTTGCCACAGTTTGATGCTTAAAAGAATATTATTGTCAAGTAACTATAATTACTTGTTAAGTTAGTTTAACTAGCTCTAACTAGTTTAACTAGTTAACTTCAGCAACTGAATGCGACACAAAATTCAACTCCAGGAGAGATTTTATTTATTCTGTGACTGCATTTGAAGACCAAACAGAACATTAGCTTTGTAATATTAATTTATTCTCTGGAGAAAGAAAATGCAAGATCTTTCTTACAAATTGTATGATTGTATGATATAATTACTGAAAATCAAGATGTGGTATCTAAAACTCTGTTGACATTATATGCTACTAGCTATCAACAAGTAAAAATATAGAAGAGATACTCGACAATAGGCCCAATCATTAATTTTAAATTTTGCCCCACTCACAATTATAGCCACACAAAAGAGAAGAACATTTGTAATCTTCAGTAGGAGTTTCAGGAAATATATAGTTAATAGAATTGGATAATATTTCAGTGAAAGAAATGCCCTACTGATTGAAGAGCTCATAGCATTTGGCAATCTAGGATGTAGAGGTGATCTTAGAATGGACAATGGCTTGCAGTAGTAGAGGCAAAAGTCAGAAAAAACTTTGAGTGGATCATAGGGGAAGAGAGGAAAAAATGAAACAAGACAAACCAGAGAGGGAGACAAACCATAAGACACTCGTAATCTTAGGAAACAAACTGAAGGTTGCTGGAGGGGAGAGAGGGTGGGGTGGTGGGCCAACTGGGTGAGGGACATTGGGGAGAGTATGTGTTATAATGAGCACTGGGTATTATATAAGACTGACGAATCACAGACCTGTACCCCTGAAACAAATAATACATTATATGTTAATTTAAATTAAAAACAAAACAACCAAACAACGAAAAAAAAAAAAAAAGAAAAAACTTTGAGTGGAAATCAAGGCAGGGAACACCGTTATTAGTCTCCAAATATCCCTTCCAAATTCTTTGAGTATAAACCCCCTAAATTTAGCTAGACATGCAGGTGTCCTAGTAAGACTATACCCTGTATCCTCCTTGCAGTTACATGTAGCCTTGGGTCAAAATTTTCGCCAATGCGATAGGATATTTCCACTTGTATGCTCTCCACATCTTCTCCCCCTCCCACTTTTAGGAAAACAGACATGACAGTCAAGCTAAAGAAACATTTTTAGACCATGAAGTGGAAGCCAGGTGGTAAGGCTGCCAAAACAGTAAGATAAAAGGAGTCTGAGTCCCTGCCACTGGAACGGTCATATCTGCTCTAGTCGGCTTGCTCAGACTGTCAGATAAGACAGAGATAAACTCCATCTTTCAAGTCACTGCCATTTGGCCTCTTTTTCAGCAATGGAACCTGCCCTAGTTAACACTGCAAGACAGTAACTCCAAGGAAAATGGAGAGATTTAGAAGAAAAGTAATGAAATTATAACACACAATGTGACTCAGCTGTCAGCAACATGTAAAACTGCAAATCCAGTATATCCATTTCACCAAAGATTGGGATTTTAACTTTGCTCGTGGATAGGAAGAAGGGTTTGTGTAGGGGAAGTTCTGAGAATTCAATCCTCAGCTTCCATGGAAAGAAAATAGATCATGCTTAAAATTGAGTACATAAAGAGATAATAGTGTAGGCCCGTTATTAAGGGAAAGAAAAGAGGAAACGCCAGAAGAAATGGCTGAAACAGTTGAAAATATTTGTCTCAGGGGAGTGGGGTTCAGGAGCCAGGAGAGGTGGTGCAGGTGCCTACCAGTTTTTTATTGTTGTATCTTGAAGTACATTTTAGCTATGTGCATGTATTATTGTTTTAAAGAAAAACAGTATAAAAATGAAATGCAGTTAATATAGCAACTGAAACCCAATACATATAATGCCTGACACCAGCTCTTTCCTGTTTTTACAGGTACAAAGTAGATAGAGGACCTGAAGGAAGAGTTGCCAAGTAAAGAAGTGGGAAGGTCAGCAAGGATAACTTGGGATAAGAGACACTATTCATCTACATCACAATTTTGCCTGAAGCCTGCCACGCTGTGTGTGGAGAAATAGATGTCCTCAGAGATTATTTATCTCTTTTATGACCTCTGGTGCATGTAGCCCAAATGAAGTCTGCATTATAAGCCTGCATTATATCAGTAAGCCCCCCAAATACTTGTCTGCAGCTAGGGAGGGAGAACTGTCGTTGAAAAGGTGTGGGTGTTAAATAGAACAGATCTGAACTCCAGTCCTCTCTCATTACCTTATCATTGTAATCACCTTAAACAGGTTACTTCACCAAGCCCCAATTTCCTTGTAAATGATGTGGAGGTGATACTGTCCTCACTGGACTCATATGAGAATCAAATACGATAACAGACACAGCATTGGATTAAGGGCCCAAAGCAGCTGTTGATAAATGTTACTTTCTTCCTGTCCTTCATTGTTTTATTGTTTTCCACTACTTGTAGCAAGCAATTGGTGATTAGTTAGTCCTAAATAAGTATCTTTTTATTGACTGCGTAGGTGCTAATTTTCTTCCTCTCATCCCGTTAGATTCTACTCTGAACTTCCAAATGCCTCAAAATTTGAAACAAGGTGGAATCAATTTCTTATAAAGGAACTCACTACCTCTCTGCACCATCCCCTCTATGAGAAGGTATTTTCTCAGGTAGTTTGCCTAATACGGTACGCTGCTAAAGTGTAACATATACCTTTGCTGCAAGGCTATGAAACTAAATTGGCTCAGATTAGCACCAAAACACATAAAATGAGTTAGTGAACTGAGACCATAAAGAGCAATGTTCCCCTACCTCTCCACTCTACACAGTTCCTTTCAAACACAATGATAATGAATAAAATCTTAAAGAAACTCACAAACTCAAAAATACTATAGAATTGTATCATTTCAAGGGAATGTCAAAGGGGTTGCTTATTAAATTTTTATTGTTTCTTATTCCACATCTTTTTGGATTCTAAAGCTCTTGTTTTCAGAGCTGGACTTCCCTCCTTCCCTAAATACCTTTACCTACCTAATACTACAAAGAAGAAAACAAAAGCAGGGCTGCAATTTCACTATCATTTGAAACTCAATTACTCAATTAAAGTCAACAAATATTTTTGAAGGCATTTTGGAAGAATTATGGTCAGCAAGGAGGTGGATAAAACAATGAGAAAAGAAGAGATGTTGTTCCTTAAAATAATGTTTCAAAGAGCAAAGAGACACAAATATCCAAGCAAGTACCACTCACAGCCGATCAAACCCAGTGCCACCATCAGAGGGCATGATCCAAATAGCTCCCAAAAAGAGATAGCATGTAATGGAGGGGGTTCCTGAATCTAGTACCTGCATCAGTCTCTTTCAGATACATCTCATTCAGTTCTCACAGCAACTACATGTGAAATGAAAAGTTACAAATTTGATCTAGAATTCAGATTTTCTGTCTTCTAACCCACTGTATTTCAGCATAGTTTCAGAAGTCAATGCTCTTTAAAACAACAATTAAAAAAAAAAAAAAACCTCCTGTGAATCCTTTTATTATTGCTCAATGGCATCAATTTCCTCGTTAAAATAATACTTATGAAAATCATCTCACCTGGTGGTCCAACTCAGTAGGTGAGCTCCATTATCTCCACAGTTGTATACTTCTTGTCATTTTATTTTCTAAACTTTCATTTACAGGGAATAGTAGATTAACAATTTCTGTCTTCAGTGAATTCCCATTTTCTTATGGAACATACCATGCTTTCAATGAACCATACTCTTTTAGAATTGGCCCAAATCTAAATGAGTGGATCCTCCATGTGCTCATTTTAAATATCTGGCTTTAAAATTATCTGACAAGTGAAGCTAATTTTGTACATCCTGTATGTTAAGTGCTTTAAGGTACCTGCATGAATTATATTTCTAAAAAAAAAAAACAAAAAACAAAAAAAAACCCTTGCCTTACATTTTCCATAATTAACTAGCATGAGGCTATGGTTAAGTAACAAGACTTAAAAGGATACTGTAAAGTTAATGAGTGGCACAGTTAATTATAGGAGTATAAAAATTGGAATCTGTGGCAACATACTGTAGGTTATAAACTTAATTTAATTTAGTTTTTCTCATTTACGCGCATTATTCCTTTGAAAGTCTACATGAAGGGCATGGGGACCTTCCTGTTACCCTAGCCTATCTGCTATTTTCATTGTACACTACTAGCTTCCTGTATTTTCAAACTAGCAAGACTTATTTTCAAAAGCAAGACTTATTTTCAATTAGAAAGCTAATATTATTTTTTCAATCTTGAAAGTGATATATAGGATATTTGATTAATTCTGAAATGCAAGATACAGGTAAAATCAATGCTAAAGAATGAGGGCAGAATTAAATCATAATTCTGGGGAAGATTTTAAAATTATCCATTAGAGAAAAAAAACTATATGGGCAATGATAAAGTGCAAAGGGTCAAGTGTCATAACCAGCAATTGTCCCTGTTCCGAGAGAAAAGACCACAAGAGGAAATGCACAAGAGGAAATAAGCTTAACTGAATGGGAAGAAATCAGAGAAGGAGACAAACCATGAGAGACTATGGACCCTGGGAAACAAACTGAGGGTTACAGAAGGGGGGATGGGGGGATAGGGTAGCCAGGTGATGGATATTCAGAAGGGCATGTGTGGTGATGAGCACTGGGTGTTATCCGCAACTAATGAATCGTTGAACACTACATCAAAGACTAATGATGCACTATATGTTGGCTAACTGAACATAATTTTAAAAAATTAAAAAATAAAAATTAAAAATAAAAAAGCTTAACTATAGCATGAAGAATTTCTGTCAGATTCCTAATATTCAGTCCATAAATGGACATCGACTAGATGCGGTAGAATTCAAAAAATAGGTTATAATCTCAATACTAGGTAGTGTTTGAGAGCCTTTCCACTTGCAATATCGTATCTGTTATGATAGTGAAACCACAGGAACTTCTTAATATGGCAATTCTTTCAGAATTGAAAAATCCTTTAAAAACACAACTAGAGGGGTGCCTGGGTGGCTCAGTCGTTATGCATCTGCCTTTGGCTCAGGTCATGGTCCCAGGGTCCTGGGATCGAGTCCCACATCGGGCTCCCTGCTCGGCAGGAAGCCTGCTTCTCCCTCTCCCACTCCCCCCTGCTTGTGTCCCTTCTCTCTCCCTGTGTCTCTCTCTGTCAAATAAATAAATAAAATCTTTAAAAATAAATAAATAAAAATAAAAACACAACTAGATCTTCCTTTTATGTTCTGCTAGATTTTAAGGATAATTATTTAAAACAGGAATCTTTTAGCCCCATTCACCTATAATGTACCAGCTACTGACCAGGAAATAGTGAGGCTGTTACTTCCATCTGAAGTAATAGATGCTGGAAGTGTTCCCCTCCAAGCAGGAGACAGTCCAGTTGAAACCATTAGTGGATGCACAGTTGGGGACAAGGTATTAATAAATGGGGCCCAGTAAGTTCTGCCTTGGGCTCAAATCTTCCAGATGATCAGATGGGAATTGAGGTAAACTGTATTCTAAGACACAGCCAACCAGAAAAGCGGGAGAGGTTGAACATAGCTCCATCCTTGTGAACCTGTGGTCAAGCTCTTAAAAACTCCCTTGCACAGTCCTGATGCTTCCTTGTTAGTGTCTCATTATTAAATAGCATCACATGTGTTATATTTGGGGTATTCATAGTTATAATCTTCTGTGGCTTTGATGGCTAACGATCTACCAAAATTTGCTCTAAATCACAGCATGGTGTAGATTCTGGGAGGTAGCTGCCCAAACAGAGATACATTTCAGATCTGTCCATGTGATTCATTCCCACCGCAAGAATGTAAGAATGGATTGTGTCATCTACAACCTGAAGCTCTGAAGAAGCAGATAAACCTGAGGTAGAGAACTCAGAGGCCCCAGGGGATGGTGGAATCAAAAGGTGAAAAGAGCCTGAGTTCCCCAAATAACCCCATGGGGGAAAACTGCCTACTAATCAGAAATATCCATATTGGACTCTTGCAGAAGTGAGAAGTAAAGAAAACTTGGTGTGTATTAATTGAGACAGCTAGAGGAACCCTATAACTCTAAACCCTAAAATAAAGTAAAAGAAAAATACATAATTTTTTAAATTCCTGGTTATGGAAATATCAGATAAATGGTTATAATCCTAAAATAGATGGGATGGTCTCAAAACTGAAAAGTTATAATAATTGAAAGGCATTTCTTTCTCCAAAACATTTAATAAATATTCTCAGTCAGAAATAAAATAAATAAATAATAAATTAAAGTTATTGGAATAGGTTGGGATCCCTTGTTAAGATAAATTATCAAGATGAAGGAAACATTCAATTTGGTGAGAAATTGAGATTAAAAACATAGGTGGGGGTGAGAGTGTGAGAAAAATACAAAGGATGATTGGTGTTTCTCTAGGTAAGACATACTCAAACAAGTTATTCCATCTCAACTTTATATGGTTAATATCTATCTTACTTGTTAAAATATCAAGTCAGATAAAAGATATGACAGCACTTGAAAAACTGTCAAGTACTTTAAAAAGTAAAGCAATATCATTGCTAATAAATTAATCAGAACAGTTCTGTAGACAGGATAATTAAATTATATTAATTTCATTTACTTTTCAGATTAGATTTGGAAGCTCAAGGAAATTTGTAATTACATATTTTAATACAGGAAATAGAAGTCTAGAAGTAAAATAAGAGTGAGGATTAAATGGGTGATTATATTTAAGAATGGGCTAAATTGACATTTTAATGGAAGAATAGATCTTTTTAGAGAGTAAGAATATTGAGACAAATAGATTTTTTTTTCAATATAGGGAGAAGGTGGTTTTAAAACACAACCACTTAATTGTGTATTTTGCAAAATATCTACCTGGGCACCTGGGTGGCTCAGTTGGTTAAGCGTTTGCCTGCAGCTCACGTCATGATTCCAGAGTCCTGCGATGGAGCCCTGCAGCATGGAGCCTGTCTCTTCTTCTCCCACTCCCCCTGACTGTGCTCTCTCTCTCTCTTTGTCAAGGAAATAAATAAAATCTTTAAAAAAATCTATCCAATTTGGTGAACTAATTATATTTAATATGTCTTAAATAATTTATTATTCCACAAAGGAAAACTAATAAATTTGGAATTTGTATTGTTTACAAGTTGAAAGACTATTATAATTGTTTTGATCTGTTTCTGAGAATTTCTATAGCAACTGTCACCAGAGTTTTGAGATTTTCAGATAAAGCGATTAAAAACTTTTAGAAACCTTTCAGTGGGTGAAAATTTTCACTCTGATAAAATTAAAGCAAATATGGGAAGAAAGTGAAAGAGAAAAGGGGTTTTTAAAAAATGTTTTCTTAAATGAACTAATTATCTTGGAAAAGTATTTCCAGGTAGTCCAAAAGAGTAACAAAGGACTAAAATGTATCAGAAAAATGGTTTAGTCATATGTGTTCTTTGAGGTAATGAGTGCAACTTGACTTTTCTTAGGGAAGTCAAGCACCTTAGTCTCTGGGCTGATGACTTTAATTGTCTACCTGAGGGATCCACGAGGCTAATGTTTTGATCTGAACAGGAAGGCATGAAAGGCCTCTGAATCTCTGCCAATTCTGCTGCCCACTGCAGCCGTATCAGCTATGTCTCTTTTGGGCTTTGTGTTTACTATTCCACCAAGGTTTTACCCAATCCTGGGTCATTCCTTCTTGGTCTAGATTAGGTTGTTGCCATCCAATACCTAGAACTGCGACATATACAAATGGAAATGCAAGGGTCCGGCGGGGGGAATATCAGACAGTGTCAAACACTGTAGAATGCCAAAATCAAGTTAATCCCTTTCGCTTAGAAACGTGAAACAGACAACAAATAACAGTAAAATAATAATAATCTGTTTTATACTTACTAATTATAATTAGAAAGATTAAGTTTTAAGAATTTCTTTGAAGTAAAGCACTGATAGAAATGGGATGTAAATGTTTCAATTTACTAAAAGAAAACAAACAGTAGAGACTTAAGAGCAAAAAAGAAAAATGCAAGAAAGCATGCAAAACAGAAAACATGAACCAGAAAACTGAAGGAAGAAATTAAATCTTACTTTCTTGAACCAAAATCCTATATATCATATACCCTTTTTTCCTCAGAAGTTTCAGTTCTAAGATTTCATTTTAAAGAAGTAGTGATTGATATGTCAATGATAGCTACAAGTTTATTCACTGTAGCTTTGTTTACTAATGCAAAAAATGGAAATAATATGAACAGCCAAAGGAACCAATTAAAAAATTATGATACAGATGGGTTAGCCTGGTGATGGGTATTAAAGAGGGCACGTACTGAATGGAGCACTGGGTGTTATACACAAACAATGAATCATGGAACTCTACATCAAAAACTAATGATGTAATGTATGGTGATTAACATAACTAATAAAATAAAAAAATTATGATACAGTGATACAGTGAGATGCTATCTGCCATTAAAGATATTTCTATAAACTATATGAAATGATATGAGACATTCAAAATATTTTCTTAAGTAATGAAGAACACTAAAAATATCAATCGATCTCATATTTAAGATACTTATTTTACTTAATAAATATATGTATGTGTATACATATATATAAATTGAAAAGTGTATGTCAAAATACTAACAGGTGTGGGGAGGTTTACATAACTGATCCATAATTCCTAATTATTCTGCAAGATACCCATTTTTACTTCTGCAATAAAAGAATAAAAATATATATGCAATCCCAGATTAGATTAAAGAAAATTTTAAAAAACCTATATACAAGAGATATACCTAAAGAAAATGAATAATGAATAATGATTTACACTGTATGTTAACTAACTGGAATTTAAATAAAAACTTGGGGAAAAAAAAGAAAATGAAAGAGTTTAAAAGTACAAAGATGAGGAGCGCCTGGGTGGCTCAGTCGTTAAGCGTCTGCCTTCAGCTCAGGTCATGATCTCAGGGTCCTGGGATCGAGCCCCACATAGGGCTCCCTCCTTGGCGGGAAACCTGCTTCTCCCTCTCCCAATCCCCCTGCTTGTGTTCCTGCTCTCGTTGTGTCTCTCCCTGTCAAATAAATAAATAAAATCTTAAAAAAAAAAAAAGTACAAAGATGAGGAAGAGTATTAAGGTAAATTAAAACAAAAAGTAATCAGAGATAAAAGCAACACTTGCACAAAAAAAATCAAATGACTAGGAATAAAGCACAACATTCATAGTGATTTCCCTGGGAGATTCATTATAAGTAATTTAAAAAGAAAAGTTCATAGCATGTTTTCATATTTAATTATAAATTTATTGTCTTTATAATCAGAAAAAAATATTTAAGACATAAAATATGTATCAGTTATAGAAACCAATCATTTTATGTTAACATTAGGATTGGAAGAGATAATCAATGAAAAAGTACCCCCAAATTAAGCTTTTCTTGTTTTTTAAAGTGAATTCAGTAGTATTCCTACTCACAATCTAGAAACATAGAGAATAAGATTTTAACAACAACAGAATCAATCACGTGAATTTTCTTTTTCTAAAATTTTTGAGGTTGTTCTAAGATTCAACCCTTGTAAATATTTTTTTTTAACATGGGATTGATATTCTGTGTTTATGTGTGTACGCAGGTCTGTGCTTACTTTCCTTTCTGCTGAACAGCTACAATTTATTAATGTACAATGACATCACCAGCATTGGCCTTGGGAACAAAAGGGTAAAGACGAGGGCTATCTATCAACCTTTTAATTTGCTAAAATCCCTTAATGAGGACAATAACCCTTAATATTCATTTGCTTGATAAACAAGCCATTTTATATGAATGGAAGGTCAACACAGCCTAAGGCTATTGTCATGCTGTTCTGTTAGATTTTAATGGCTGCAGGAGTTCAGTTGCTATAAATACACACACAAAATGCCCACCCATATATTTAAGCATGGACTTCATAAACAAAGGAAATCATTGAATATGACATGTTTGTCAACACCTATCTTCCTGAGCCTGGATCAATCTTTGTGGTCTGGCACTTGAAAGCCTAAATTCTGGAGCTATGTTGACCGTATTGACAGCATAAATGGGCTATAGAACCAGCACCAGATGGGGTCATCAGTAAGACTTCTAGCTTAAATGGTATAACTGGGGTCAGTTCTCAGTATTGGTGTGCCTCTCAATCTTTCTCTATCCCTGCTACATTTGTCCAATCTTCATGCTTTGGTTTTTCCTTGTTTCCTGAAAGGTCCTCCAGTCTCTTTCTTCAGAGTCCTGACCCACTTGGCCAGGACTTTGATATCTATGTATTGGAAGCTACTTCCATCATCAGGCACTAATCATGATGCTGATGGAATCCGGCTCCACAAAGTGGAGACAGCCAAGCCCAATGACTGTAATACACTGAATTGTTTGAATATGGCCTCTACCTAGACATTACAGAGGTCAGGAGTATAGGTTCTGGAATCAGATTATTAGGTCCCAGTTCTGTCTCAGGTGCTTACTAACTGTGTAAATAGGAATGAGCCATTTAACTTCTCTAAGTTTTGTCTCCTTCTGAGAAAATATCTCCAGGGGGGTTATTTTGGAAATTAAATGAGAACTCATGTAAAGAACCAGGCATATGGCTGGCACTTTATATGTCTAGCAACAGTCTACCCATGTATAGTGAAAAATATAAGGCCTTCAAGAACAAGAAAAATGACAAGAGATCACAGGCCATTCCGGCCAAGAAGGAAATCTCAGAACAGATGATTGCATAGAAATAATTGGGTATAGGAGCACAGTTCAAGAACTAACTGTTGGGATTATGATTCAGGGTTAAATCTTTGTCATATAAAATATAAAAACTAGAAGCCTAGATATTTAGGCATAAAGTCAGTGGCAAGGAAAAAACTAGACTACCTTAATGTAAACTTACTTGAAAAGCTAATGTAAGCTTAAAATTTCACCCAACAAAAAAAGACAATTCTAGAGCTCTAGATGAGGATGAGAATGAAGATGTAGGTAAAAACACTAATGCTCTGGGGTTTGGAAGCAGGCTATATTGAAAGTCAGAGGGTCATTGCAACCACCTTTACTCTTGAGCCATATAAATCCATCCTAAGGACTCCTGACCCACCAATCTCCCTACAGTGCAGCTATGATCATCAGCCAAGGTGTCTCTCAAAGCCCTTGAATGTATTACAAAATCACATATAATCTTTTCGGCATAACCTCACGGTATAATCCAACTTTCCTTTGCAGATTTTATCCCAATATATTCCTGCCCGTACTTAGTGCCCCAACAAAACAAACCCTGAAACATGCTGTGCATTTCCTGCCTCCATATTTTTGCTGTTACAATTTCTTCTTCCTGAAAACCCCCTGTACTTTGTAAATTTGTCGCAACTCTACCCATCCGTCAAGGCCTGCCTCAAATGCAATCTCATTGTATGATGCTGCAACTTGAATTGGGTAGAACATATGGGTCTGGAAAACAAGGGTAAATATACGTGTTGACCTACTTACTATCATTGCCAGGGATACTGGGAAATTTGTGCTTCTCATCCTCATTACTTTAGGTTCTGGGCACCTGGGTACCTCAGTCAGGTAAGCGTCTGCCTTCGGCTCAGGTCATGATCCTGGAGTCCCAGGATCTAGTCCCACATTGGGCTCCCTGCTCAGCGGGGAGTCTGCTTTTTCCTCCGAGTCTCCCCTCTCTTATGCTCTCTCTCACTCTCTCTCTCAAATAAATAAATAAAATCTTAAAGAAAAAAACAAAACAAATTTTAGGTTCTGAGGGTTAAGAAGTCTTAATTCCCAAAGAGTAACACTTCTAACAGGGGACACAATAAAACCCCATTGAACCATTTAAAAGTTCTATTTTATGGAGATATAATTTACATACTATAAAATTTACCCTTGTCAGTGTATAATTCTATGAGTTTTGTCAGATGCATATAATCAAGGTGCCACCACCAAATCAATATATAGAATAATTCTATTACTCTAAAATATTTCCTTAAAATATGTTAGCTAACTGGAATTAAAATTAAAATTTAAAAAGAAAAAAAAGTTTCCTCATGCTGCTTTGCAGTCAACTCTTACCTATTTCTCAATGTCTAGCAATGACTGATATGTTTTCTGTCCTTATAGTTTTGCCTTTTCCAGAATGGAATCATGCAGTATGTAACCTTTTGAGTCTGGCTTCTTTCACTTAGTATAATTTATGTTGTTGCATATATCAGTAGTTCATTCCTTTATATTGCTTAGTAGTATTCCATTGTATGAATGTACCACAGTTTATTAATTAGCCATTTGAAGGACATTTGCATAGTTTTTTGACTATTATGAATAAAGCTCCTACAAACATTCACATACAAGTTTCTGTGTACTTATGTAGGCACATAAGTTTTCATTTCTCTTGAGCATATACATAGGAGATGTATTATTGAATCATATGGTAAGCGTATGTTGACCTCAATAAGAAACTTCCAAACTGTTTTTGAAAGTGGCTGTTCCATATGCCTATCAGCAACATTTGAGACTTCTGGATATTCTGGATCCTTACCAGTTCTTGGTACAGGTATGATCTTTTATTGTCCTTTTTTTTTCTCTTTTTTTTTTCTAATTTTAGACATTCTAATATGTCACTGTGGCTTTAATTTGCTTTTCCATAATGACTAATAATACTGACCATCTTTTCATGTACTTAATTTTCATCTGTTTATCTCCTTTGGCAAAGTATCTCTTCAATTATTTTGCTTTGTATTTGGTTGTTTGTTTTCTTATTGAGTTTTGAGAGTTCTTTATATATTCTAGAATACAAACCCTATACCAGATACGTGTTTTGCAAATATTTTCTTCCCATTTGTGGCCTGGCCTGTCTTTTCGTTTTCTTAACAATGTCTTTTGGGGGCACCTGGGTGGCTCAGATGGTTAAGCGTCTGCCTTCGGCTCAGGTCATGATCTCAGGGTCCTGGGATCGAGTCCCGCATCGGGCTCCCTGCTCCTCGGGAGCCTGCTTCTCCCTCTGCCTCTCTCTCTCTGTCTGTCATGAATAAATAAATAAAATCTTTATAAAAAAAAAAACAAACAATGTCTTTTGAAGAGCAGAAAATTCTAATTTTGATAGTCTAATTTATAATTTTTCTATGGATCATGCTTTTGGTATCATATCTAAGTAATCTTTGTACCAAAGGTCACAAAGACTTTTTCCCATGTATTCTTCTAGAAGTTTAGGTTTTACATGTAGAGCTATGATTCATATAGAATTAATTTTTGTATATTGTGCACGGTATGAGTTGAAGTTCATTTTTTTTTTTGCATATGGACACCTAATTTTTCCAGTATCACTTGTTGAAAAGACTACCTTTCTCTAGTGAATTAGTTTTATAACTTTGTCAAAATCACTTGATTACGTATGTATAAACCTATTTCTAAAGTTCCCAATCATTCCCATTCATGTATATATTTACCTTTTTCTAGTACCACACTCTCTGGATTACTGTAGTTTTATATTTTTTACGAAGTCTCGAAATTAGATGGTGTGAGTCCTCCACCTTTGCCTATCTTTTAAAAATATTTCAGCTACTCTAGTTCCTTCACCTTTCCAAATCTTAAAATCAACTTGCCAATTTCTATTTAAAAAAATCACTCATATTGAGATTGCATTGAATTTACTCTGATTCTTAAAGTAGTTTGGAGAGAGTCCTGTTGAATATTGACCTATAAATTGTGCCCATCACTCTGGGCTCTTCATGTCAAAATACTAGTAGACAAGGGAAGAGTTATACTTCCGAGAGCGTAGTTGACTCTGATTGTCATGAGGAGGTAAGGATGCTGCTACTCAGTGGGGACATAAAATAATACAATTGCAATCTGATGATGACTTGGGCATTTCTTTGTATTCTCTTACCCAACGTCAATGGTAAATTGGCAAGTGTGATGTTGGACCTTAGCCTGAGATGGGCAAGGGAATCAGGAGCTTGGACCCCTCGGGGATTTGGATCAGTTCACTAGGTAAGCCATCAATACCAGTAGAGGTTCCAGCCAAGGGTGAATGTAACCTAGAATGAGTACAAGCTGATGGAGTATTAGCTGCAGCAGGAGCAGGGCTGAAGTTGGTCATATTAACTTTCTTCTTTTGTGTTTCCCCAGGAAAAGAAACCAACCACAATCCAGAAAGAGCTGTTCCTAGATGAGGAGAGTTACTATATAAAGCAAGTGAATCTGGAGCCAGCACTTAGATAACCTGTCAGGCCCCAGGAACTCATTTCCCTTGCTGCCAAGAGTATTGGCTGTTAATAGCTCATAGCTGAGTCTCTGAGCATGGCTCAGATGGCAGACAGAAACTGTCTCCCTAGGTTACACTTCTATCCAGGAAAAGACTGCATCCAATGACTGGGCCCCACATCCTGCCCTAATTTGGGGCCATGTCCAAGGCTCCCCGTAGAGTTATCTGAGGCCTTCCTATATTGCAATTACATTCTGTTCATCTCCCTTTGCTCACCTTTCTTCCGATTTCTTACAAGGGTTATTTGCAATAGTACTTTCCAGATAACCTTCCTACCCACCCCATCCCCCAAATGTAAACCTGCTCATAATCTGGTTAGAGCAACATTCAGTAAGTTGAACATCTCATGCACTCAAACATTTGTTATTTCCTTAGCTGTGCAATGAAGAATTGTATAAATCACTCCAGAGACATCTTCCCAAGAGACATTAATTTATCTTTTCTAATCCCTAAAAATTCCTTCTAATGGTAAGGTTGAGGGAATTACTCTATTGTTCTAAGGGGGGAAAAAGAAAGGAAAGTTTAAGAAAAAATGTACTTCCTTACTAGTAAAAACAGATTTCCTTTCCATCTACTTCAAGTTATTTTTAGTTCTCAAAATGTCACTGAAACAATCAGATATCCAAATCCCTAGATCTGCAGTGTTTCAGAGACAGCCACTGCGGTGGACTGGAAGTGGGGAAGAGCTTTTATCTGCTTTATATACTATTAATATATTGTACCTCTGAATATAATTTCTTTGGAAGACGGGGTCCTGCTGCTTTAGCAAGTCAGGAAAACATCTATCTAAAATCCAAAGGCTTGACAAGACACTTAATATACTTTCTTTAAAGCAGGGATCTTAATGGGATCAGCAGAGTACCCTAAAAGTTTCTTGGAAACTAAAACGGCATTGAAAATTGCAGGGCTATTTTTTGTCCTCTCGTAAAGTCCTGCATGAGTATTTACCTACAGCAAGACATATCATTTTATAGTAACTTAATCTTCTTTTTTTTAAAGATTTATTTATTTATTTTAGAGACACAGCAAGAGAGAGGACAGAGGCAGAGGGAGAGAGAAACTTTAGCAGACTCTGTACTGAGCGCAGAGCCCAATGCAGAGCTTGATCTCATGACCCCAAGACCATGAACTGAGCTGAAATCAAGAGTCTGACGCTCAACCAACTGTGCCACCCAGGAGTCCCTAACTTTCTTCTTTTTATTTCTCCATTCCTAACGTTAGATTTATTTTTTTAAATTATGTATGTAGGTAGGTTGCATGATATCTCTGAATTTTATTTCAGGATAGTAAAGCAGGTATTCCAAAATAATATTTATAGAAAGGTTGAGAAGCACTAATTAAAATAAAATCATTATAGGAGCTGTGTGTCATTGGTGTGTAGTTAACGGAAGCAATTTATTCTCTGGCACCATCAGCACCTCAAACCCATATAGAGATTTGAGTTCTAGAAGATGAAGAGTTGACAAGACCTCATCTAGCAGAAAACACTATTCTATGGGAGAACCCTTAAGATTCTGTATATAGGAATCAATCCTTACCCAGAAAACATTAATGATCACCCTCACTATACAAAGAGAACATTCTCCTTAACTCAGGCAGAGGGCGGTAAGAGCTGGACACCTTTTAACAGCATTCACCGTGTCAACACATTTTTTAAAAAATGGATACACCAGGTGATGGGTATTAAGGAGAGCACGTATTGGGATGAGCACTGGGTAGTATATGCAACTAATGAATTGCTGAACACACTACAACAGAAACTTGTGATGTACTGTATGTTGGCTAACTGAACATAATGAAAAAAAAAATGGATACACCAGGATCTTATTTAGACATTGGAGACTTGAATGGTTAAATTTAGAAATGGATGACAACTTTTAGTGAAGATGTAATGTCTCTTCTATCTGTTCCATTTTCTTTTCAGCCATGGACAAGCTGGCTGGTTTTAGATAAGCCTTACTCTTCATCCACTTTGAGTTCTGATTTGGAACCATAACATCACAGTGCATAAATCTAATTACAGGTCTTAGCTGGTGAATTCAAACTAGGCTTGATTATTTTTAGACTAATTTTAAAATGGCACTTTAACATAAAATATTAAAACTTCACATATTCCTATTAATTTGATTTTCTCACTTTGTGCCAGGAACCCCAGCCAAGAAACCAACAGGAAGGCAAGTCAAAATATTTTTTTGCAGCTACACTGCATTCCAAGATTACCTCCTCCATGCCAAATCCTATTGCCCATTCTTACCTATCACATCCCCCAAGGGAAACACTTCAGCGAACATGATCATTTGTTTTAGGTTTGCTTCCAAATTAAAAAGGCATTTAGTTTCCCCTGTAAAGTAACTATTGCCAAACAACCTGAATCTTTATTTATAGCTGGCTATACATTTCTAAATAACCATGAAAAAGAAAAAGACAGAAAATCATAGAATCAAAGACGCTTGCTTGACATGAAACAGTTTCCAGCAAGTGCATAATTTAAGGCTTTTTATTTAATGAGTTACCTGCAAGCTAGTTAGAAATTGAAGTCTCTCTCTGTCTCTCTCAATTTCTCTCTCCTCCCTCCCCCCTTCACACACACACACACACACACACACACAGCGCACCTTTGCATTAATTATTTTTAGTAGAGAAGTGTCAGTTCACCAAACACAGTTCTAGAACTAGACTACCACTACCAAAAATGTCCTTTCAACTGTCTTCCTATTTCCACTTCCCAGACGTCTCATTTGGGTTTTAGGCTTAGGACTTGGGAGAGGTTCTGAAACTATGAGGGCAAACTAGAGCTGACCAAGGTGGCTACAGTTCTCTTCCCCAACTCATGGCACATTTTAAGACTCCAGTTACTGTCACACCACTAGGGATGCTTTGACATACACCCACAACCCAAAGGTAAGCCTGAAACTCTTCACAGCCATTCACAAGAGTCAGAAAATCCAAGTATCATTTACTGTTTAGTAAATTCTCTTGAACAAATCTCTTCTCAGAAGCCAAAGCGAATAATCCTGAACAGCCCCAAAGTTATACATTTATGTGGAGAGGCTGCTAGGCTGACTGAGTTTTTATTTAATTCTCTACACAATGTATGTAATTATACTGTTGCATCAGGTTGCATGCATAAAATCCTACTTTCCTATAATTTTACTCAGTTTATGCTAGAATTGACTGTAATTACATGGTGCTTTAGACCACGTTTCTGTTAGCATCAGTTTTTCTAAACTTTGTACAGTCTTTTAATGAGCCATGGATCTGAAGTCAATATCCTCTCCTAGCACAGGCATTATATCCCTATTATGATAAAAAGAAGAGAAACACCCTGTTCAGGGCAACTGATGCCCTTTAACCTGAAGATGCCAGACTGACTGCCTTAAACACGGAATAGTCTACCGAACCAGACAAGATTTTATGAATTCTAAGTGCAATTTAATACTGGGATAAAAGGCATTGCAAGCAAGTGTGGCTGTTTCTCCTCCTCTGTTATGGATGCTAATTAATTAGCTGCCCTTGACTAACTGGGGAAAGCTGAAGAAAAAAGAGATTAAATAGGCAGGAAAGGTCAGGTGTCTAAAGCTTAAAATGAAAGAGTACATTTAAAAGTGTCATTAATTTTGGCATTAAAGCAGACATGTGGATAATAGAAGTCAAAAAAAAAGAGAGAAAAAAATAAAGGAGAAAGAAGAAAAGAAAAAATGAAAGGCTTTTCAAGGAGGTGGATGTCTGCATAAGCCAAGGAAATGAAGGCTGTTAATGATAAAGGGGGAAAAAAAAAACACAATAGGGGAAGATTTATAGCAGAAGGCAAAGACAGTCAATTTGTTCTAGTGTCATTTTTAATCTGCCTTGAAATTTCTTAAAATTTAACATAACAAATTGTATTGTATGGCATTTCAGTGCTCCATGTACATTCAATCTTAATAAATACGGCTGGCAGATATTGCTGTCTATGCTGTACAATATTTCATCATGTATAATTATCCCAAATCCATGCAGAAACAACTCAAAAGTTCAGTCATAAAGAGCACTATCTTTTCTGCCCAATGTGCAATTTAGTCTTAATGTATACCTTTGGGAGGTTTTGTATCCTCCATTGTTCTAGTGCTCTCTGAGTTTTAGCCTCATCCTTGAAGCAATATCTCTAGTAAAATTATTTCATCTTCTTCTGACATTTGAAAACAAATGTTCTAATGATGTGGAAAATGATTTTACAAGAAGTTAAATATTCTATCAATTTCCACAACTTCTCTAGTTTTTTGACACATTTTTTTCTCCAGATAGAATATTTAATGGAATTCCTTGACAGGAGTCTCTCTCTCGTTCCCTCTCTCCCTCCCTCTCGCGCTCTCTCTCTCTTCCTTGTGGCTATAAAATAATACTTACCCAATTTAACCTTAACAAGGATTGAGAAAAAGAGACAAAAAACAAAAGCAACATCTTAAAAATCTGAAGTATTATAGTATCTTTTTGAAGTTTCTATCATTAATGTCAATAAAATAATAAACACTAGAAAAGGAACAATATTTCTACAATACATATCAAATATAAAATGATCTTTAAAAATTATTAAATTATGTCACTGATAAAATAATTGTAATATTCTATATTTCATTAAAATATCATCACTAGGAGTGTCTGGTTGGCTCAGTCAGTTAAGTGTCCGACTCTTGATTTTGGCTCAGGTCATGATCTCAGATTTGTGAGACCGAGCCCCACTCCACAGCATGGAGCCCACTTAAGATTCTCTCTCTCCTTCTCCCTCTCTCCCTAGTGCCTTGCTCTCTCTCGCTCTCTCTCTCAAAAAAAAAAAAAAAAAGGAAAAAAAAATCATCACTAATTCACCCAATGAGATGGCCTGCAGAGCAGACTCAGAGGAAAAACTTGAGAAGTCAGATAATTGGGTTATTACACTGATACTTTCCTGTACATCACTGTTATAGAATAACTTCCTCATCTAACTAAACAGGATTCAGGGCTAGGTGAAAATAAAACTTTGCAATAATTTACAGGATAAAATCAGCAACTTATTTTATTGGATATAATAAAGTTACATTAACCAAGATAAATAATGCAGCTTAATTAATAAAATGAACACTAATTTTATAAGAGGTCAACAGATTCAGTATTTTAAATTATCTTAATGTACAAAGGTGTACAAATTATTTTCATCTACTCTATCACAAATTCATTCAGACAAAATAATCAACTAGCCTTATCATGGAGTAACTATTACATAGGCAAAAAACAAGAGCTGGAAGATGAAGTAAACTCTTAACATATAGAAATGGTACAGCAACACATACTGAAATATTGCCTTCATGCAATGCATGAAAACTAAGGAAGTATATGTTATGATAATTTTATGGTATGGCAATTTTTAGTTGGAAAGAAAATAACCACACTTACAAGGTTGCCTCATAATTTTGTGTACATGTTAAATATTTAATGTTTATTTTAGAACAAAATGTATTACCTTGCTTCTATATGAAGCCTAAGTTCATAAGCACTAATTTTTCTATATATTTATCCAATACAATATTGATTTTTCCTCCCAATAGCACCTAGTATTTGTTGTGCAAAAAAATGGCAATAAATAGTTGTGAGATGAATTAAATTGTATGCATAGATATCTCTGTTAAGAAAATGTCAATAACCTGTATTTCCTAGAGCTGTTCCAACCCACCACCTAGTTTCATAAATCAGTGAAGAGACGTCAAACTCTAGCTGTTCACCAATCCAAGGCAGAAGTTTCAAGATAAACTCAGGTTCATCAACATTCAGTCAATAGTTCATTACTCGATATGTCTACTCTTCTCAGGGACAAAAGGTAGTGTGACTATCAATACTTTTCGGATTGTCCTCACATTTTTATGGAAATTATTTTGAAGCTGATTTAAGATAAAAATTTAATTTTGTACTCTTATGATTATTATTTAAATATTTACAGAGGTCTTGAATGAAAACACCAAAAAATTAACAATGAATTTGTGCATTTAGTATAAGAATAATTTTTCTGTAAGACTGAATCCAGAGCATTGGAGGTTGGGATATCGTGAGGTTTAGCACAGCACAATCCAAATAAATAACTTCTTACTAATTTATCACTAATGTGCTACATCTGATTAAATAAAACATAGGTAACTTCTATAAAAATAGTGATGGCTCACTCACTGATAGTCTTTGGCTTCCATGTCAGGTCCCATACCTAATATTAAGGCGGTTACTATAATTCTAACACATATTGCACAGTTATATATATATAATCTCCACTCTGTCCTTATGTTGTGTGCTGTTTCATGGCTATGAGAATTTTAAGATCATTTAAAGCTCATTAGAAGCACTTTTTAGGAGATGAGTTAGAGACAAATAGGAAATTAAAAAGCCAATATAAAAAAGAAATCTTGGGGCCCCTGAGTGGCCCAGTCAGTTAAGCATCTGTCTTCGGCTCAGGTCATGATCCCAGGGTCCTGGGATCAAGCCCTGCATTGGGCTCCCTGCTCAGCTGGAAACCTGCTTCTCCCTCTCCCTTTGCTCGCCATTCCCCCTGCTTGTGCTCTCTCCCCCTCTCTGTCAAATAAATAAAATCTTTAAAATTTTTTTTTAAAAAGAAATCAAAAATGATATGTGCTGCTTTAAACATTTTATTTTAACTGAAAATATACACACACATATTTGTCAATTTTCTGAGATTGAAACAAGGCCTTTTCTTTGAGTACATCTACGCGAATTGGTGGATCACAGTTTTTCTTAAATACAATGCAACCGTGATGCATCATTTCAGCTCGGATGTCTCCAAGTGAAGTCTTCAATAAAGGGTTAAATTGGCAGGCTTGGCGTGCTCAAATCCTACACATTCCAACGAAAGGACTTGTTCTTAACTGGCTCCTGGGAGGTAGTTTCTAAGCCCTTAGAATATCCTATTTGATAAGACTGTCTTTGTATACCTGGGGCCTTGGGCCATGGAATACAGGTTATGCTAACAACCCAATATAGTGAATGCCTCTCTTCTCTCTCTCTATTTTTTTTACTTGGGGCTCCGGACCACTGTATCATTTTGACACCCAGGAGAGCTAGAGACTAACTAAATAGGTCAGGTCAGTCATGTGGCCTCCATGCCTATGTGACTGAGCTCCAATATAAACCCTAGACACAAGGTTCAAGTGAGCTTCCATGGTCGGCAAAACCTTATACATCTCACCTGTCATTGCAGGGAGAGTTAATCCACACAATCTCACTGTAAAGGGAAAGCTGAAGCTCATGCTTGGTCTCTTCTAGACACGTCTTATGCACCTTTCATCTTTACTGGTCTTAATCTGTATCCTTTTGCTGAAATAAACTGTAACTATGAGTATAACAGCTTTTCTGAGTTCTGAGTCCTTCTGGTGAATCATCAAACCTGGGGGTGGTCTTGGGGATTCCCAAAACAAAAGTGAGAATCGAAAGATACTTACAAAATAATTTAATATAGAATAAATCTAGATTTTTAAAATTCTTTATCCATTTAAGTTGTCTTCCCACATCAACTTTGTCAGCTTTTATGGATTCTTTTCAAAAGACTCAAACTGATTTTAATTAATTTGATTAATTTATGAAAAGACAATTCTTTTCTTTTGTATCCATATTTTAACAATTTTTAATGTCTTCATGTATTTAATGATTATAACAACCATTTCTGAACAAAAAGAGTAAAATCCTTTGAAAAACAAAAACAAAATGCTTTCCCTGTTGCATCGGGATAGAAAATATTTCCGCTGAATATTGGTGTATGAAGGTAAAAATATCTTCCTCCCAGGGATTCTGACCATGGAATTCTGAGAGACAGACAGGGAAGTGCTATCTGGCATTTCATTATCAAAAGAAACAGTATTCTGTTTTGGAAGTTTGGTATTATAAAAATGCTTAATAAAAAATAACTTTGGTACCTATATGATATCAATCAGTAGGGTTGGAAAGAAGCCAAAGAAGAGTATTTTAGCTTTGGGGGAAGGAAGAATGTATTATACAATAAAGGTATTGCAATGATTATATGTTACATATGTGCTCACACATACATATGTGATAAGTGGAAAGCCTCTCAGAATAATTTATCTTTGCAATTTGAGATGATTTTTCTAGATAACTGAAACACCTCAGTCAAAACTTTTCTTATTCATTTTTTTGTTCTCCAGCAATACTGCTCTGAACTTCTAAGTCATTTTTAATGCAGCGCATGCATATTACATATACGAAGAGCCTCCTCCTATATTTAAATGCTATAGCTCTAGAATAAAAGGACATCTTTTCTCAGTGTGTTTTGTTTGTGTGTCTGGTGGAAGAGGAGATACTAGAAGAGTAATTTATAAAAACTTCTGTAAGGCACTGAGAGCACTAAACAGGACTTCTTGGTGATAGTGTCTTCCGAGGGACATCAGTAGAACACGCTATAGAAGAAAAAAAATGCTGTCTATCACTTGAAAATTAACAGGACTACTTAACAGGTTCATATAGGACATCCCATGACTACTAACTTTGGAGAAAGAAGACAGACAAATGCCTTTTTGTCAAGTTATTGTGACCTTATGTTTTACTCTCCAAGCTGGGAAGACCCGGGGATATAGGATTACACATGTAAACAAACCAGCAAATTTATAATCTGTGAAGTATTACAACAGGTATAAATATGGGGTGATTTTAAAAAGGGAGTACCAAAACCAGTCTGTGCTGGGAAAAGGGAAGGGAATTTGGGAAGGCTTTAAAGAGGAATCGGTGCTTGAGTTGAGTCAGGAAAAATGAGTATATACTTACCAGGTAGCAGCAACAGGCTTGACGGGCAACTAGGCAAACACAGAAGCAAAAGAGAGCATGGTGTATTTCAGGACTAGATGTTATTTGGGGAGGCTAGAGCATAGGGTATTCATGGAGATGGAGTGGCAATAAATAAATCAGGGAAGGTATAGCTTGGATTTATCCACTGCAAAACCCCTTCAATTTGTATACATAAATAAAACTTTCTTTGGGATCTTTGCGGTTAGCATGCTTACAAATGGGGCATTTGCTGCCATCCAACAAGGCTTCCCAGTGGATAGGTCTACCAAGATTTCACGTGGGTTTTGTGAAACAACACAAAATGGGACATTCTTAGAAGGAAATCTGAACCTTCATGAATGGCTCTGCCAAAAAGATTGCACATATATAATCCTTCATGGAAACCAAGATATTAATGCCAGAAAGTTTCTTATAACTTATCCAAGAGCATATGATTGGGTGTTGCAGAGCTATGAGTATGGTAATATTTTCAGACTGGAGATCAGTCTAAGTTAACAATATGAAGTCTACTATAAAAATGCCTTTCCCTCTACCCCTGTACTTGCTAAGCAAGAGAGAACTCCACTACCAGTAATTCCCAAATAGCTCAACAGCCACCAAACTGAGAAAGACCTGAGAATTTAGGAGAGTGGTAGAAAGGGAGTTTGAAATTTAGAAATAAAAAAGCCAGTCATTTAATTATGATTTAGTATATGCCATTAATACTTGATTGGATTTTCCTGATTGTTCAGTGGCATTATTTTTGAAAAGGTACCTTGATATTCAGCAACAGACATTTCAGCTTGAAATAAAAAGCCAAAATATCTTTAATTAAATATACCCTGGTCATATTAATCCTACATGAGAAAAAAGATACTTCCCCATTACTAATTATTTGGCAAAATTTAATTGGACTAAATTGGCATAAGGCTACAAAAAAAAAAAAAAAAAAAGTTAGCCAGAGTGATAGTCCAAACCTCAAAAGGTCCATTTGAATACTACATGTTAGTTATACATTAATAAAAGGAAGTGAATTTAAGAACATATGTGTGTGACTTTGAACATTTCTAAAATTTAATATATTTTAAACTGCTGCCCAAAAGGTGGATATTTATTTTCTTTGACATTATTACCTGAGTCAGACTTAAGTATGTCTTCCATAATTCTGAAAAGTATAAGTCAGTGATGTATCAAAGGAATGCTGTAGGTTCAGATATGCCGCTTCCTAATTTTACAAGCCATAGGAATACTTCTTAATAAGCAGAAGCTGACTTCTGCCAACGCAGTCCTATACTTGCCTGAGCCGGGGAAATATATAGTATTTTATAAGAACATTTGAATATTCACCATTTTACAGATCCTTCCTGACTTCAGAGAAGAGGGGAGAAAAAAAGCCAATTGCACTTTAGAAAAATCCTTCACTGGGGAGACATTTTTAGTGAATAATATTTCAAAGACTGTTCAAGGGTGAAAAAATGTTTTATAAACAATAAATATTTTAGTGATTTCCAGGGTGAAAATTTCATAGTATGGCTTTTTGATATGGTCTACTTTCATTCCACTGAAATTCCACTATCTGTAACCATTTCTAAAAATACAAATGATCAAGAGTTTCCCTACCAAGCTAAAGTTGTCTTTAAACTCCCACATTAGGTATACTTTCTCTAGAATCAAATAGGTTTTTACATGCAAATTTAGCCATACCATTAAAAATATTTACCAAACAAGTGACTTAAATAGTTGAGTCTATAGAAAGTATGCACTGCTACATAATAACAAAAAATTAACTGCATAGAATATATGTGCCACAGATATTTGATTTTAAATACTAGATTATTGAAGTTAGTAACAAACTACAAGGCACAGGTTTACAAATTCCAGAAGGCATATTTTCAACATTGGGTATAACTGAACCCCTAAACTGTTGGTCAGATTTTTCAAACTCCAGAATCAAGTTGGAATTGAGACTTAGAATGCTTCCAATGCACTGACTGTGGTTTCTACTCCTTAGATAGCCCATAAGCATTTGTGAAATTCTCTAGAATGGTAGAGTTTAGGTAGAGTTTAAATACAACACTTAAATGTTTAAGTGTTGCAAGTGAAGATTCCAGTTCTCAATTAACAATCTTGGGAAGGAAATGACAAAGTCATCACCCACAGGTTAAGATCCTTGAGTAGGGAGAAATTCTGATGACCTTGGTTGCCAACTTGAATAAGCAATATATAGTTGTATCTTGGGTCAAAGTCAAGAAATAAAGTTCAAATTGAAAACCAGAATGAGTCCAGTTGGCTCTCTGTGTGAGCTGCCCTGATACTCAGTGGTCAGGATTTACAATGAAGGCTGGGGTACAGGTGAGGTCAAAGAATCACAGGGACACTTTGAATAATAAAATACAGACCAATAATGTCATCACACCATTTTCATACAAAGCAAAGATCAGTGATCCCCAAACTACTGTTCACCTTTGATAATTCTTATCAGCCACTCTGAACTTGAGTGTAGTATCTCATGTGTTTTAAAGTGTATAACATGCCCAAAAAACAACTTTAGTTATAAATGATAATTTTTGTTTATTCCTGGGTTTCATACGAAATTTAAAATTTGGAAAAATAAACCTTTGTTAAGAGAAAAAAACTCCAACAGAAAGAAGATTATGTGTCTTCTCTATCTCTACTCTCTAGAAATTAGATAGCAGGTCATCCAAACCAAAAATTGAAGAGCAGTATATATCCATTTTACAGGAGATAAGGGATGCTAACCAAGACTTGCCAAAAATAAAGTAGTTTTGGAGATAAAAAATCAGATGTATTGCAGGGTTTTCTTTCCTGTTCACTGGAAACAGGAGGAAAAAAAAAATCTCAAGATTCTTGAAAAACCTGGTAAGAAACAAAGAGTTTTGCCACAAGTAAACTGGCGGATTTCATTTTTATTGAAAGCTTATGAGTGCTGAGAGTTACTTAGAAAGAATATCAAATAGAAAAAGATATGAAACTGACCCACTGACAAGGAATCAAGAATGTGTTCCAAGGCAGAGAAGAACAGGGAGGATTATGCCAAAGGATGCATGAGATTAGAAACAGTATTTGATTATTTTTACTAATTAATTTTCAATTCATTTCAAGAGGGCTTTGGAGGACTTTCTAAAATAGCTACAATACCAAAGCACAAAATTAATGAGTGAAAAAAAAAAAACTGAGAAAAAGATAAAGTAACCATTGAAAATTCAATAAGGCTCTGATTGGGGTTTGTATACAGAAATAGATAAGCATAAGTTCTAGAGTCGCCTGAGCTGGGAAGCCAATTCAGCTTTCACTTTTCCAGGATTCAAAGCAAAATGGGACACAAGGGAAATGAGGTTGCTAATTCTTTTCTTTTATTCAATCATCCTTCCTCAGGAAAACCCTTGAAGGAAAAACAGAAGCCTTGGGCTTGTTCAGGTAGTGGAAGCTGTGAAAGTTCTGCAGGCAAAAGCCGGGCAGGGAGATGGCAGCCAGAAACAGCAAGTACGTGGAAAGCAAGGAGCTGTACCTTGGGCTTGTTGGTGCCACATTTACACTGCTAGGAATAGAGGATACAGTCCTGCTGACTATCAGTGCTATGGATGCTATTTGCTGAGACACTCCCAACAGTGTGGGATGTTGTGGGATTCTCGGCCACCGTGCGCATCCCCTGGGTCCCACTCTTCTGATCCCTGTCAGGCTCAAGCACTACATATACTGCCAGGGTGACATTTTCCTTGTCCCCATACCAATCTCTGCTTTGTCCCTCCTTTAGCCTTCATGTTTCTCTTTCCGCCCAGCTCTTTCTATCCTGTCCTATGAACCCCTGTCCCACCATGACAGACTTGAGTGAACTTTGCTCTATGTCTCTTTGCCTCGAAGAAACAACTCTTGCCTGACGTACTGTCTGCCCTGCTCATTCTCCTATGACGCACAGCTCATGGATAGATACCAAAGCTGCACTGAGCCTTCTCCTACAGACACCTGTCCCTTCTAGAGCATCATTTTTTCTTATCTTGGAGTATTTTTTAAAAAAGTTTGTCTTCAAAACACTTTGCAGATTCATTTCATCACCAGAATGAACCCTGTAATCAGTACTAAGTCATCCTCTTTGGTAGTTAACTGATGGTCATTTCCTATATTATTTTTGTTTGTGAATACTGAAATGAGAGCAAGATTTTGGTAAGAAACACTGCAAGACTATGTATAATTCCCTAAATACACTATGATATTTCTTGCCTCTATGACTCTGCACATGTTATTTCCTTCTTTTCTGGAAAGCCTTCCCATACTATTTTTATCTGGAAAATACACTTCCTTCAAGACTCAGCCAGGAGACCCTCTTTTCTGGTAGATGTCCTGAGCCATCTCAGGAAGCCAAAGGTCCCATTTTGTATCACTGCTGTACATAGTATATTCACTGATGGAAATGAATCTTTCAGATATACACTAATGGAAATGAATCTCTCACATATGTGCTAATGGAAATGAATCCCTCACATATGTGCTAATGGAATCTCTTACATATATGCTAATGGAAAGGAACTCTCACAGCAATTAATTACATGTTTCTTTGTTATGGACTTCTTAGAAGAGAGACTAATACCCAGGATCAAGTGAAGGTCCAAGATTATTGGTAGACAATAAATATTTGTGAATTGAATGAAATTTTCTGAAATTGCAATCTCTTACTCAAATAACATGTTAAGAGTGCTTTCAACAGGTAGTACCAAGCTGCCCATGACAATCTATTTCATTAGGTTTAAACCAAGAAGTTATAATTGCTTCAACAGAACTACCCAGACTCTTTGTTTCAGGGTCATTTTGGAACAAAAAAGTCCATAAAATATTTGAAGAGCTAGTCACATTTCTCTACTCAGTGGTATTAATTCTCAAGATCTATGATACTAAACTTCTTTAAAAAGTAGCCCAGGCTGATGGTATAAAATGAGCCACAATACAAGTCACATTCTAAAGCATTAAAAAAAGCCTCACAGTTGTTAGAGATAAACATTTCTAAGTAAACAAATTCTACTTTACATAAATGCGCATATTCATGTACAGCTGAGTAATTCTTTAGAAAATAATACTTTATCTTCCCTCCATCCCTCTAGAACTAAGTTCACAAGTAAGTACTAAGTTCCTGTTTCGTGGAATTTTAAAAAATCAAACTTTCCTAAAAAAAAAAAAATCAAACTTTCCTTACCTTGCAAAATAGATAGATAGATAGATAGATAGATAGATAGATAGATAGATAAATAGATAGATAGAGGCAACTACCATCTGCATAACAAAATGCACTGACATTTATACATTTAATAACCTTTTCCATGATGCAATATCCTGTATATCACTTTGGAGTTTTATTTAAAAAGTGAATGACATACTCAGCTCTGTATTGCTGATAAGAGATCTAGTCACCATCAGCACCATGCCTTCAAGTCAGAAGCTGGTTCTTAACATCCTTTTAAGACACAATAGGGAATCTTTTATTGATCCATTATTATTTGACTCAGGTGTGTTACAAAGCATGAAGAAACTGACTAAGAGTTTGAGCCAACAAGGTGTCATGCAGGTATAGAAAGGATGATCTGGAGTGTCTTGGACTAAATATAACATGGAGAAAAATGTTTCAGAGGTAATTTTTGTTCTTTGGACTAGAAAAAAATATTCACCATATAAAACAAATAATGCAAACAATGAAATGAGGAAAGGACATACAAGGACAGAAAGACATATTTAAAAATAAAAATAACAGCCTTTTAATTTCAACTTTCCATTCCCCAACTTCTTCAGTGGTTTTACCTGCTATATCCCCTTCTGCATCAGTTCCCCACAGGAGACCTGGCAGCCTTCAAAATTTTTTTCACTTAAAAAGACTAGGCTAGGGGCTTACTGTGCTCTTGATTTAGTGTCAATTTAACACTGAAACAATCTTGAAAGAAGCCCTCTCCCCTGCAGGGAGCTGCTGGAGAATTGGTAAAAAGGACCAGAGAAGGAATTGTAAATGCTCGCCTCCCGTTCCTCCTAGAGAGCCTCCCCTGGTGCCTTCAACTTCATTAGAAAAGCCAATTTAGACTTTTTAAATGGCTCCCAATACTGACTTTTCAATCCCACTGAATAGTGAAATTGACCTCTTTGTAAAGCACAGCAAGGGCTTAGAAATCAGTCTAGAAGACCCCCAGCACCTCCCCACCCCCACCTCCAGAGACCAGGAACCACGAGCCCAGGACCTTTTCCCTGGAACCTATTTTTAAAAGGCATACCCAAAAGCTGTTTATAGCCAGCGACTGGTCTCTTTCGCACTGTTTTTCAAATTCTGCATATACTTCTCAGTTATCATAAAGCATACAATGCTGTGATGACCAGCTGACCTGCGGGACTTGACAGAGCTAAGGACTTGTCAGGAGCCATCTGTTTAGATCCATCACCGTGAGACTACGAGCTCTAAGTGCACCTCCACCCTCTACTGTGTCTCATTTCCTTCTCATCTTAACATTATCTTTAGCTCTAACTGTCACCACATTTTTTGGCAAATTCTAAAAGCCCAGGGAAACAAACTCAAAGGAAAATGATAGCCCTTCTGACACCAAGACTAGAATGTGTTTTTGAAGCATTTTGAAAAAAAAAAAAAAAAGCAGTGGGTCCAAAATGCGTACAAAGGGCAGACTTTTTGTTGTTAATTTTAGTTTCTCAGGATCCACATAATACAGCCTATGCCCACAAGGTTCATGTTTGGAAAACAGATGCCACTGGAAAAATTTCCCCTGATTAATACTTTGATAGTCAAGTTATACCTTTTTAACAGGGTCAAACAATGATATGCATTTATTAGAATCAGGCAGAGATAGGAAGACCACTGAAGAAAATGACAGGGCAGATACCCTGTGTCTCAAAATCATTCCTAAGATTGCATCTACTTATCCATTGACAATCTAGATTTAGAAACAACACAATCACAGCATCCTCATCACCTCATCTAGGGAACCTCAATTTATCCTGTGACTCTTGAGTAAACTGCTTGCATTCTCTCTTCTCTGTACTTCCTCAGGCCAATTCAGGAAACAGGTGGATACTTCCCAACTACAAAGTCCCTAAACTAATGACCTTGGATTACAGATTCTCCTTTGTTCATGCCTTCCCTTCAAGGAGCTCTGTGGAAGCTCTAAGAAAGAAATGTAAGGGAGAACCAGAAGGTTGGGTTCTACTTCTGACTCTGCCACTCACTGCAGACAGGCAGCCCAGACCTCGTCGTCTTCTCTGAAATGTAGGGTATGGGTTATAGACAACCTGAGCACCCCCTTTTGACTTAAAATCTATGAAGAATTACTCAGTGTTCTCAAAACAGATTAATACTAAGCCTTCACACAGAAAAGAACCTCACAGACCATGTGCAATGATTCCTTTGTCCCATTAGAGACTTCTGTTCAGAAGCCACAGATGGAACAAATCATGTTGGGTTCTCAGCTGCCTTATCATTACTTCAAATAGATTAGTAGAAACAAATAAAAATGCTGGAAGAGAAATAAACATTGAAGGAAAAAAATAATACAGAATATTAATAGAAAGTATCCCTCCCACCATTTTATAATTCACTTCCTTCCATTTGCCAACAAGACTTAACAGTGAGCCTAAAAAATATTCTCAGATTAAATTTGCCAAAATATTCTCCATTAAATTACTTAACATGCTTGAAAAATATATGTGCTTTTACTAAATGTACAGGAATACCAGCTGAAGTCCCTCGGGAAAATATTTTTCTCTAGTAGGAGACAAAACTTAAAAAACAACCACTTTCTTCATTAAAACCCACATTTCACTATCAGTCCAGTTATAACGTAGAGTCTTTGCAGGTTGGTTTGTTGGGGGGTGGGCGTGGAGGTAGGTAATCTGCAAAAATTACAATACAATTTATTGTACCTAGAACACCTTCTTAATCATATCCTTTTTTTTTTTTTTTCTTGAGTGTTAAACAACCCCTATGCCTGTGTGGTAAAAATTATATAAAATCATCTATAAATTATACAAAACAACACCTGGAAAAATAACCTCCATTATGGGGACATCAAAATCACTGACCCTACTTCAGTATTGTACAAAGATATAAAGTTCTGAAATTGAAGTCCAGCAATGAACCAGGAGACTGAGGAGTCCCAAACATGGAACTAATTCCGAAACACCCCTGCCAAAGTTGAAGCATGTGTTCTGTTAGCCAGGAAGTCCACAACAAATTATTTTGCTAAACTGAATAACTATTCTGTTTCCCTAAAAATAGATTTTTAAAAAATTAATACATTGAAATGAATTTTAATAATGGTGAAACATTTTTCCCATGCAAAAGATCTGAATGCCTTAGTTCTTAATGTGTTTTTTTTTTAAGCAAAGGATCAAATATAATGCAGCTGTCACTTTCCTCATGCAATTATCTATAAATTAGTAGTTCATTTTTAAAATACTATGCATAAGTCTATGATTGGAAATAACTGGTTGAAGGAAAAATAAGATGTTGTATTGTGTGTGGTTAGCAGCATGCCTCAAAGCCAGGAACCTATCCAACACATATGATTTAATAAATTGTGCAGCAGAATTTAAATCAGTTATATAAAGCTCATTAAGACAGCTACAGTGTTCTAGCCAGCAGAGCACTAAGTTATCCATCTATAATCCAACTGCAACCAAATCCTAACTGTCAGGCAGAAGTCTCAGTAGTCACATACATATCATTCACACAAATGAAGCCAATGCTCTTATCAGGATGTTAGATTGCAAGGGGCAGGATGGGCCAGAAAGAACTTAAACCCAGACACTTCCATCAGGTCAGAGGTCAAGTTCCAGAAGAGCAAGCTGGGATCTTGAGAATTAGACAAGTGCCCCAAGAGGTCAGAAAGCCACAAGAGAACCTCACAAGAGCTCCTCATGCAACAACCAACCTCATTCCATAACTGTGCCAGGCGGCTTGAGGAGACAATTATAAAATGTGGCTTCTACCCTCACAGAGCACAAAATCTAGCTGAGGGAACAGAATAAATATATCTACATATCAGTGCAAGGCAAAAATGGACCCAGTGCCTCACTTTGTAGCACAAACACTCCTTTTTCCCACCTCGTACTAATTTCTACCTCCTACACAAACTACACCACCGGTGTCTACCCAACTTCACCACTTACTGCTCCGCTTACACCCACACTGTCTTATCCTGGCATCAGCGGTGTCTATTGCACCCCCGTATTCCTGTCTTATCATCAGCTACTACTTGCGAAACTCTGAACATTTCAAAAGGCGGCACTACACAGTCATCCACTTCTGCACGTCTCAGTGCACCAACCCCTTTGCCAGCCAGCCAGCTGAGACGCCTAGTGAGGGGGCAAACTGGATAGCACCAAGGATAGCCATGCAAAAGTAGATTTACAGTTCCACTCTTTTATTGTAAAATTACTTCTTATATTACTTTCCTTGCATGTTTTACTTGTTTTTATAAAAGTACTTTCTTCCAGCAAGGAAGTCGATAAAACCTCGGTGTGCAGCCCAGCACACTCCATTGTATGCATTTATTCTCAGAGAGAGTGAAACACAATAGGGAAGTTGGCAAGCTGTCACTTTCTTTTAGTTTAAAAGTATGTCAGTTATAGCTTATTATCCCAAAGATGAGTTTTTTAAAAATTTCTTAGAATCACATCATCTACATGTTGATGTCAGTTGTTAGGAGCCTAAGTTAAGTAGATATTAAATTATCTGTTGTACAATGCTACATAATTTCCAAGAAAATAAGGCATTCAAATAATAAACCTGTAGTGAAAAGACCTGTGGGGCTAAACATAGGGTAAGTAACCCCAAGCCTGCCCTCCCCTATGATACTGCTTAGCTTTCCCCAACCAACACCATCAGCCTCACTCCTGGAAAAACTAAATTTATGGAGTTGTCATTAATTAAAAAGCAAAAATCTGGTATCAATTGTGAAACTGAATTATATATATTAGCATATAAATCAAAATAATACTCTAACGGAATAGGTAAGGCAAGTTTATTATTTGGGGCAGTAGATTTTAATCACAGGATAATGTTCTGGTCATCTTCTCTTAAAAACCCCATCTAATTAGATAAAACTATCAATCTCAACTGAAAAAGATTTGAACAACATATTCTTAGTGAGCTTTTCTATATGATTAAATGACAAAGGCTTATTGCTTTTCATTACTTTATGTGGTCAGACCATAAAGACACTGACCATAAAGACTAAAGACACTGGGAACCTATAAGAAAAACAGGATATTAAGTGTCCTTACCATACACATACACACACACACACACACACACACACCCAGAGAGAGAGAGAAAAGGAATTAATTATAAGAGTTGATAAATCTGTTAATTACCTTGATCTTGGTAATTGTTCCACAATGTGTGTGTGTGTGTGTGTGTGTGTGTCCAAACACCACAGGGGTGTCTGAGTGGCTAAGTCAGTTAAGTGTCTGCCTTGGGCTCAAGTCATGATCTCAGGGTCCTGGGATGGAGCCCTGCATCAGCCTCACTGCTCAGAGGGGAGTCTGCTTCTCCCTCTCCCTCTCTGTGTTCTCTCTCTCTCTCTCAAATAAGTAAATAAATCTAAGTTTAAAAAATAATAAAAAAAACACCACATTGTGCACTTCAAATATATACAATTATATTTGTCAATTATCCCCCAATAAAGCTGGAAAAAAAAAACTCAGGCTGAAATGAATCTTTTTTTTTTTTTAAATCAAGATAAGCAACCACAGTCATCTCATAAAGGCAACTGTTTGTGTGAACACACCCTTCCAGTAAAAGAAAATAATGCAGTTACAGATCTTACAGCTTTTTAAAAAAAATTCCTGATACAAATGTTATTTTGATAAATTTCAAGTCAATAAATTTTTCATGAAATATTTTTCATAGAAAAAGATACAGATGAGATAAATGTTTAAGTATCTTACATTGGAAGGATGTGTCATCATTTCTGTGTCCACCATAATTCCTGTCATAATGTTACAATTTTAATTTCCACAGAGATGATTCCACCTCTCCTCTCTCAAAGGATTTTTTTCTACCTCATTAGAACCACTCATTTCAACCACCAGACCCTAGATGTCATCATTACCAATATCCAGATTCTCTGTATCTCAGCTGCAAGCATCTCATTTCCCAATTCTGCTAATTCACTTCTTGTCACCAACAATTTTTAGGCTTCATCAGGATCTACTGAGTAGTCCAACTCCTGGCCTAAAATATCTCTGTGTGATCTTTTAGACTTGATGCCAGGCAGTTACAAAGGCTTTACCTGGCTGGCCTCACAGGGATAGGCAGCCCTCCCCACACCAGACCTGATGTACAGCTCATGCATGACAGTCTCTGAAGGGAGCTGCGGTGAAGGACTCAGGCCCCCAAGGCCAGCCATGCTCTTAGGCATATCTGTATTCTTGGCTCAACACCATTATTCTGAGGTCTTTGAGCTAAGGGCTTCCTCATGAATGTCTGCCTAGACCTTCTTATTGGGAGGAGCAGAAGGGAACCCTGAAGAAGCTTTTTTTCACTCCGACTCAACACTTTTTAACTCCTAGCCCCACCCCCATTTCCCCCTTTTCTCTGGGTCCTGGGCCCATAAGACTGCAGTAATCTTTTGCTTGGGACTCCCTCTGGTAGTAAAGTGATTCCTCATATCTCTGTTGATCACTGAACACCCAGCCAGTATTGTTCATAGGGAAAAATGGAACAGGAATGTCAGTGCTTTTTGGTTTAGTCTCTTGCTTATACTTATAATCAGTAAGTGATTAAAGGCTTGACAGTTAATTTTTATTTTGACTTACTGTCTTAACTGACTATTCTGACACATGGCAGCCCAGCTCAGCTCTCTCCAACTCAGCTTGGCCCCTAAGATCTACAATCCATTGTACTACCACTGGTTAGCATAGCCTACCCTATCTCTTCATGTCCTCACCTCCCTTCTGACCCAACTTGAATGTCATAGTTGGCCTTTACAGGCAGCCTCTTGTTCATACGCCAGACTACCTTGAGTCTCTTGCATTTCATCATCTCACTTGAGAAAAACACACACTTGGTAAAAGCATCTTTCCACCTACTCTGTACTTCTTTCTGCCTGTGCAGTTGTGAATGTGATTGGAGAAAAGCTCATATCTATGGTGACTGGTGTCACTTTATATCCATGATCTCTATCCTCAATGTGCTCTTAAGACAGCCTAGCAATCATACTATACATCCCTAATACTTTCATTCCTCCACATGCCTCAAGGACTATTAGATACCTTTGTCTCCCATTAATGTCTGAAACCTTCTCCTCCATCCTTATGTTTCTCTGACAACCTTGCTCTCTATTTCAATAATAAAGTATAAGCAATCAGAAGGCATACAAGCTCCCACCTCATATCCACCTTCTTAATTTGCACCTGCATATTCTGAGCCTGCCCCATTATCATGGGTGAACTCTATAAGCTCTTGACTAAAACCAACCCCTTACTTGCGCACTAGGTCTCAACCATTCTTGACTACTCAAGGGCCTCATTCAACATTTCTTTCTTTCTACACAGTTTCTTCCTCTTAACTTTTTTTCCCCATCAGCATACAAACATACTATTATATTTCCCATATTAAAAAACAAATCAAAAAAACAGTTTCTTCAGCAACCACCCTCCTTTCCCTCCATCCCTGTGTAGTAAAACATCTTGATAGATTTGCCTGTATTCTTGGTCCTCAAATTGTCTTTTCTATTCTTCCTTGAAACTGCTCCAATCAAATTTTGCCTTTATCACTCTATCAAAACTTTTGTTCTCATGTCACCAATGACATCCTTATTGTGTAATGATGGTCATTCAACCATGATCTAATAATTAAATAATTAGCAAAGTTTCCATAAATGGAATCGTAATTTGCCTCTCTAGTTAAGATAGGATGCAAGGGTGATAGGTTGTCTTCAGTCTATGTCCATGGTGATGCCAAGTACTAACATCTAAAGCCTCAAAGTGGAGAGGAAAGATTAAACTCACTAAATGAGGAATCTGGCTCAGTCCATGGGCATTTATATAAATCTTTTATTATTTAAAATGGAGGCATCAACTTATAAGCTGCCATTTTAACTTAAGAAATGCACTAAATGGAGAAGCCGTATGGCTTCTCTTTCCCATAAATGCACAATACTGAGTTAAATATGTTATTAACAATTCTTCTCTGTGGTATATCTGGTATTCCTTCAACTCAGCCCATAGGGAAGCGTATTTCAAAGATAGGACTAGTCAGTCAGATTTCTATAGAACTATATCTCTGTATGTATTTCCATTGTAAGATAAAGAATTTCTTTTTGTCTAAATATATGTTCCAAATTCTATTAACCCTTTCATTCCTCCCTATAAAAAAATGAAGAGCATTCTTATTTAAGAAAACACCTGGCCATTATGTTTTTGCTCAATTTATTACTCCTTCATTTTTGCCCTGGGTCATTAGCATGGAACTAAAATCTTTGATTCTTGCATTGCAGCAAGTGTTTTTTCCTACTTCAGATTATAATCTTTTCTTAGAATCTTTCTGTGAAATTACGTGTGATTTTGAGTTTAAGCATCAGTGAAATGTCTTAAATTTATATTTTTCATGCTAATTTTCAAAATAAAGACTAGGGCAAGAATACCCAGCTAATATTGTACCTAAAATATAAAAATGTTGATAATCATCAGATGATTTAAACATTTTTTATTTCAGAACATGTTAAGATCATATATCAGAGCTACAGACTGAAAACAGAGCTATAGACTGAAAACAACAGAAATTTGCTCTGTTACCTTAAGCCATAATGAAATTTACTAGGGAGATTTCAGGGCTGATGAGAGGCTAGAGGGCCATTCTTGGAGAACTGGTGGGAACAAGTGAGCCAGAAGAAGGCAGCGGGAATCACAGAAAAAGTGACACGGGGAGAACAATCTGGTCTGCATGCCATTGCTAATACAACGTCTGCATGACAGTGTCAGGAAGGTATAGATGGCAGCCATGACTACCCCTGACTGTCCTAGGCAAGAGGAGACCATTCTATTTCCATAATGTTTAGTGGATACTCCCTCCTACCCAGTGCTTACACAGTAGGGGGTGCCCTAAAAGGGAACTGGTGTAACCAAGAAAATCATGAAAGTCAACTCCAGCCCATCCTTGAAGGGATGTCTCACAGATCCAACCACATCAAAGGCAGCCACATGCCAACAGGTGCAATGAGGAAGAAATGAGCATCAAAAACAAGAAACACCCTGGGAATGAAAGATGGTAACAAGAAGCATTGAGTAGCAAGGAAAAAGGTGAGGTTTGAAGGAGAGGAAAAGGCCTTAGCCTTCTTTTTTTTAAATTTATTTATTTGAGAGAGAGAGAGAGAGAGCATGAGCCAGGAAGGGGCAGAAGGAGAGGGGAGAGAGAGAGAGAGAGAGAGAGAGAGAGAGAGAAGCAGACTCCCTGCTGAACACAGAGCCAAAAAGGGGCTCAAGGCAGGGCTCATTCAGGGGCTCAGACCCAGCTCCATGTGGGGCTCCATGAGGGGCTCCTCAAGGGCCTCAACCCAGTGTCTGATCCCACGACCCCAAGATCCTGACACCAAGGTCCTGACCCCAGCAGAAATCAAGAGTGGGATGCTCAACCAACTGAGCTACCCAGATGCCCCAAGGGGTCTTTGCCCTCTTGTTTACCAAATATATGTTGATGTATGTGAAATTGTGGATTTTGTTTTTAATACCAGCTGGAAAGTTACGTTTTCTCCCTACTAGGTACTTTGTGAATCATTGTTTATTTTCAAAGCTCCCAAAAGTCAGGGGCTGGTACCTCTACCCTGATGTAGAGAACAGAATCAACTACGCAGAACCTGAAAATCTGGCACTGTGGGGGTATTTCCTTCCAAACCCTATCATAATAAACATCTGCATAGGTTGACAGTGAACTACTGCAGTTTCTTAAACATGAGTAAATATAAGGAACGTGTAGATATTGTGATAGCTCAACATAAAATGAATTAAACCAGATCAGGTTATTGTAAAGAAGCTCTCACTCATACTGACAGTTCACCCAAGTCAAGTCTAATTTAGGAGTTTGAGAGACTTGTTTGCAAGCCTACTTAATGAAGATATTCCTGACTTGTAACTCCACCCTTGTCACCTATCATTTTTCACAGTTTGGGCCTCTTTAAGCTTTAGTTTCTTGATAAAATTATCCTTTTAAGTTCAAAATGTTACCTTTAGACAGGAACAACTCTAAATACACATTGGATACAACTGATTTCAAGTTTGTGGTTCACAGAATTCTTATTGATGGGGCCATCTTTAAAATGTTCTATTCTTCTTTATCTTATTCCAATAAGGCTGTTACTTATTCCAGAATGTGTAAAAATTGGTTATTTTTTCATTATTTAAAAGTATGGTATTTGTATTTACTTTGGAATGACAAAATACAGCAATTTTTGGGTAAATACTGATATTTGCTAATATTTTTTCCTTAACTTGGTTCCACAGAATTAATATATCTTGGTGTTGGCTCCATATAAAGTTAGATGACATTGAAGAAGGTGTATATGTATATATATATATAGAGAGAGAGAGAGAGAGAGAGAAAAGTACTTATCTATACTTACTGTACAAAGATTATTAATATATCTAGAGCACTTGTTTTGGAATCATAAAGGTATGGGCTCAAGCCTAGTTCAGACTCTTGTTAGCTGTGTACTTTGGACAAGTTACTTACCCCTTTTAGCACTGATTCCCTTACTTGCAAAGGGGAGAAAATAGTATGAAATGATTCAAAGAGAACTTGTGAAGAAAACTTGGTACAATGCTTGTTACTCTCTCTCTCTCTTGCTCTCTTTATATTTTTTAAGATTTTATTTATTTATTTAAGAGAGAAAGAGTGCAAATGAAAGAGAAAGCACAAGGGGGGGTGAGGTGGGCAGAGGCAGAGGGAGAAGTAGGCTCCCATGATCCTGAGATCATGAATGGAGCCTAAGGCAGATGCTTAACTGACTGAGCCACCCAGGCACCCCCCCACCTTACTCTCTGAGCCTTTCAAGGGTATTCCCATTCTTTAATTAACATACATGACTTAGCCATAATGTCCCAAACTGCCAAAAGGTAGTGACAGAAGAGACTGCATCAGCTCCACAACCTGGGACAATGAGTCTTAAATCTGAGAAGTTTCATGAAGAGTGCCCCAACAGCCCACCTCACCCACCACCGTGGTATTGGCTCTTCCAAACAAAGCTATTTGCTCACAAACAACAAATATGTATTTGAAATATCAGGTTTTTAATTAATAAGTAGTTTTCATGTTTTGAAAAGATGAGTAGATACCTTACAATAATAATAATATGTTTTGCAGTTAGTTATATTCAGTAGTTAGGCCACAGTACTATTATAGCCAGATTTACTGTTAATGGGACATCATGAGCAGCAAAGATGACAGGATTACCCTTAAACAGATTGTTGAGAAATGTAGGGATATCAAGAGCTTCGGGAGAACAGAAGTAACACGGGTTCCCAAATTTAGCAATGAATCCAGTGAGTCCTTATAAACAAAGCAGTACAGGGTTTGGTGCAGGGTGTCTGGTGTTTATGGATATAGTATATATATCTATATAGATATAAATATTTATAGATATATAAGATATATATTTATATAGATATATATATTTATAGATATATGAGATATATAGATAGATAATACTATGTATCTATAGATAGAGATATGTCAAATTCTCCAAGGCAGTCTAATTTCCTAATAATGTCCCATTATCGCTGAAAGAATAAGTGTGGCAATTATCTACATTCCTCAGAATTAGTCCTAGAATAGAAAGAGGCTCCTCTCTCTGAGACAGTGTATTGTTACCAAACCCTGAAGCATATAGGAGACAGAAAAAGTTCTAGTAGTGAAAGAAAGCTAATCCAGGTTAGACTTAAATAGACCCACATGGCCTCTGCCTTTTGCCAGCAGTACCAGACTAACAATGCAGAAGAGTGGCCAGTCTCTGAAATTCTACCATTTGGGGAAGACCAATATGAGAACATTTTCTTCAGAGTGTAGAGGGAGATGGTATATCCAAAATCTAGCACTTAACTTTCAAGGAATAATGACTGCCCTTGGAACAAGCAGAGAGTGGTACCCCTCCCCAAAGCCAGTGAGGGCACACCAGTAGGAGTAACCAATATAAGGAGGTGTGTTTCACAGTGCAGAGGATTCAGGGCCTCATCAGCAACACAGGATACAACAGGATGGCAAGATAAGGAAACCAGGGTGGACAAATCACAGGAACTCGTTCCAGAACACATATGAGGCAAACTTAAAAACAAACAAAGGCATGATGAGGGGGACAGAGATAAAGATGGAGTGGCGGTGATGAACAGCATACTGAACATACTTTGAGAGAGCTAATTTTCAGCAATAAATCAGTGGAAGACTTCTGTCATAAGAATGTTGCTGTAAGAAAATGAAATTGCATTTTGTTGCATGATGGTGAGTACCACGATGTATGAATTATATGAATTTAGTAAGCTATTCCTTTGGACATCTACTTTATTTAAAACGTATAACCAAGGAATCTGTGACCTCCATCACTTCATAGGACAAATGGAAGCCATCATATAAAATTCCTCTAACTTCTTACCACAAAACTTTATACAATTTCACATATTTTTTTTACTATTTCCTTCTATTACTGCAATGGACTGAAAACTTCTGTCCCCCCAAAATCCATAGGTTGAAACCCTAATCCTTGAGGTGAATGTATTAGGAGGTGGGACCTTTGGGAGGTAACAAGGTCATGAGGGTGGAGCTCTCATAATGAGATTGGTGTACTTATAAGAAGAGGCACCAGAGAGCTTGCTCTTTCTCTCTTCCTCTCTCTCCCTCTCCCCCCAACCGCTCTCTCTTTCTCTCTCTCCACCACATAAGGAGAAGGCTGCCATCAGTAAACCAGGAAGAGGGTCCCTACCAAGAACCAAATTGGTGGCACCATGATCTTGCACTTCCCAGCCTCCAGAAATAAATGCTTTTTGTTTAAGCTACCCAGTCTATGGTATTTTTGTTATAGCAGTCCAAATAGACTAATACAGTTACTATGGGAAAATTCAATTTAAAACAGATCTCCCACCAATGCTCTGTATGTTAGCCCCTTACCACTTGATCAAGAAGTTCAATCACTTGTCTCTTCTTATCTGCATCTTCCGCCTTCTCCTTTTCTATTCACTTCTTCCTATCAGCAGGTAAACATGCTGAAGATTCCTTTTTTCTTAACAAACAAGAATCGTTCTCTGTCAAATCCCTGTTCCTCACAAACACTGCCTTCATTCCTTCCCCTCACAAATCTCTTTAAATAAATAAATGTCAATTCTCTACATACTTTTCACCCTCTACTCATTCTTCAATCCATGGTAATCTGGCTCTTCCCCAAAAGGGCCCTTTGCCGCTTGACCAATCATTCAATTTATTATATTTCTGTGTTATCTTATTTAGCATTTCGGAAACAATGTTCTTGGTCATTATCTCCCTCTTGAAATTCACCATCTTCTCCTAGGTTTCTCTCCAACTATTGTTATCAATGCCCTTCAGTTGTTCTTTCTCTCTCTCTATTTCTGAGACTACTCCTATCCCTGCTTCTCCTAGATCATCTTTTTATTCCCAATCCAAACATAGTTTCTGGGCAATGGTCTGTATTCACCTGGATCTGGCAGTGACTTTGGTGTTTAGGACTATCAATTTTCCATCACTAACCCAGATCACAATTCCTGCAATTCTTATAGGCATTCCCATAGAACCTTAACTCTAATATATTCACGTGAATTTATCATCATCTTCCACAAACTGGCCAGTCATTAATTTAGTAGATAAGATCAAAAAGCCTAGATGTTACCCTTCTCTCATTTTAACCCTCAAAAAGTGCCCCTTCCATCCACAATCACAAAAATAAGCCAATCCTTTTCTCCTCACTTCCAAAAGAAGTCTACTTCTCTTCAGTCAGTTCTACAGCCCTATATCATATGTCACTCCCAGATAGCTGCAACTGGAGTCATGGAGCCTAGTGGTTAAGAGCATAAGTTTTCCAGATTGTGATTAAATTCCCAACTCTGCCATTTACTTCTTATGCTACTTTAAACGATTTACTTAATCACTCTAAACATTCATTTCTTCATCTTTACAACTGGAATGATTATAAAGCCCAGCCTCATAGGACTATTGTAAAAATTAAGTGAAATGACACACAAGATCATGTCACAGTACTGACAAACACTTAGGTACTCAGTATGTGTTAGAAAGTGCTTCCAAGCTGCCAGCGTTTCTCTTTGATTTATATTCTTCACAACTAAATATATATTAATTTCCTTACCTTGATTTTATTCTGTCTCTATGACATGTCAGCTAGAGATCCATGACCCATGGCAGGGTGGGTTAACTCTGCTGAGGAGCTTTGACCTAAACTGGGATTTAGAATGGATCATTCTAAATGATCTGACCTGAGTGACCTTCCTAAATAGAAATCATTTCTCAAATTAAAACCATTTGGTGGTTCCTGCTGCATGTGGCATAAAATGCAAACCTATTAAGATGGTTTACCAGATCATTCATGACCTGGCCTCTGCCACTCTCTCAGCCTTATCTCTCAAACTTTACTCCTGCCCTCTATGTTATGGTCACAGGTAATTTCCTCTAGTTCCCCCTAAATCTCATGCTCTCATATCTCCAAACTTTGTAAATGCAATTCCCCTCATTTGGACATCTCTTCCCCCTCCTCTTTGCCTGCTAATTCAATCAGGTTCCAGAACTTAAGGCCATTGCTTTAACTATAAGAAAATTCACAGTACCTTAGAATACCCCGAGTATGACACTATCATGATTGTTAAATTGTCTGTCTCCCCCTCTAGGTTTGTAGCTTTATGAGAGAGATGAGCATATGTACCCATATGTATCTTATTTATCTTTGTAAGCCCAGAAACTAGCAGACTTCTTAACCCATGGCAGGTACTTAACAACAATTTTGAGAGACTATATCAATAAATGAATAAATAATTTAGGCTGCTAAGTAGCCTTACACATAGGAAAAGGATGGCCTGTTCATCATCTAGTCTGGTCAGGAGTATGTGATTGTTTATAAATCTGTCTCATGTGTTTTATTTACATGAATTAATACCTAGAACTCAGTCATCATGGGATAGTGACCAGACTTTGAAAACTATCAATCCATTGAGCTACAACCACCCTAGGCTGAAGCTAAATAAGGAAGCCTGCCTTCACTATGCTTATTTCAAAAACAAATCCCGTAGGCTGAGGTTTAAAGCAGGGATTTTATCCTCATACGCCTACAGGGGCCCCGCAAGCACATAAGTGAGTGATGTGGGTGAATGCATACTGTGTGACAGTGGGGACTGAGCTAAAAGGAGAAGGCAGGCCTTTTCTAAAGGGAACAGACATTGCTTAGCTACACTGTATTATTCCCAGGTCTTTGGGCTGTTTTTTTAAACCTAGAAATCCAAAATCTGATGTGAGGCTACTCATTTTAAAATATGGCTTGTTAAAATAATGAGAAACAAACAAAACAAATCGATGGGGCCTATTCAGTTGTAGTGAATTATCAATTAATGATCTTGGCCTTAAACCAATGAGAAAGAAGACAAAAATCTGAGACAGCCAGTAGATAAGTACTAAATTTTCATGTTTATGAATGTCTTTACCTTAGATTACCCAAGGACAGTTCCAAAATTTCAATGTTATCCTCAAGCACCTCCTAACGCATAACCTCTCACTCTCAGCAGAAAATCTTGATTTTAGACATTAGTTAACATTAGTAAGCAATCTCCTCGTTTTCCCATTCTTAGTCTCAAACTTACCCATCATTGGAACCATCCAACCTCAAAGGAGAGGTGACCTTTCTTCTCTTTAAGGGAATCCCCCACAGTTGCCTTTAATATGCCCCTTCCATTAATTATTCTCTTCTCTCAAAGATCTTCAATTTCATCCTTTTGTTCAATTTAGTAACAGTCTCCTCTTGGGGCAAGGGACCCTCTTTGGCCTACTGCCTACTGCCCCATCCTTTAAATTTCCTTTAAAGCAAAGTTTATTTTGTACTTTTTAATGAGCTTTACTATTATATTAGCAATAATTTTACAGAACAAGAAGTCATCATTAAAAATGATGTATTACTGGGCGCCTGGGTGGCTCAGTTGGTTAAGCGACTGCCTTCAGCTCAGGTCATGATCCCAGGGTCCTGGGATCGAGTCCCACATCGGGCTCCCAGCTCAGCGGGGAGCCTGCTTCTCCCTCAGACCCTCTCCCCTCTCATGCTGTTTCTCTCTCTCTCTTTCTCTCAAATAAATAAATAAATAAAATCTTTAAAAAAATAAAATAAAATAAATATAAAAATGATGTATTACTTATTGCCATTTGTTTATCTGATAAATACTTATTAGCCTAGTATATACCAAGCACTGCTCAAGAGTGATCCATTCTAAATCCCACTTGAGCTTGAAGTGCCTCAGCACAGTTAACCCACTCTGCCGTGGATCATGGATCTCCAGTTTGCATGTTATAGAGACAGAATAAAACCAAAGAATGAAAATGGGCTCATACTGTTTGGTCCACAGGAAACACTTACCTATCAGCACAGCCAGAGTTGTTACTAGACACTGAGTCTTAATCATATTATAGTAAGTTTGGATTAACTATCTTCCTGGGCTTCAGTTTTTTGACTACAGATGGCAAGGCGAAAATTCCAAATGTAAGGTAGGGATTGTGTTTCTGAAGGTTTCAACACAAGTGTCCAGATATACGACTGACAGGCATGCAGAAAATGTGTGCAATAGTTCTGAGGGGAGAACTTTTGTTGTAACTGCTGCCCGTAGTCAAGCTTTTCAAATCATGAGTCAAGACCTTAGAGCAGGTTATAAAATCAATTTAGTGAGCATTTTTAAAAGAAATTATATAGGAAAATAGAAAATAAGGTGCACAGCACATATAAAAAAGTAGTAATTATGTCACATAAATATGTATATTGGTGTGTGTGTGTGCATGTACAGTAGATTACAGTATAAAATGTATTTCTTACTGTGGTAAAATTGTGATAGATAGAGCGAGAGACAGGAATCACTAGTTTGTGATTTACAAGCTTCATACATGAATAATCTATATTCTCTGTATATGCCTTCTAAATTCCCAATCTCAATCTGTTATTTCTGCTTCAGCAAACTCACCAAAGTTGCTCTGAATAATGTCACTGATGACCTTCTATTTATCAGATTGGATGTAACCTCCTTCAGATACATTCATAACGGAATTCTCTGCAGTGCTGAACATTGTTCATATCTCTTTCTTAAAACTTGCATTGGCCTTGGCTTGTGTGACATCATTTTCTATATGATCCTTCTGCTATCTCCCCAGTGTTTCCCTCAAGATTTTGTTTTCAGGTTCTTTTCACTCAGTCTTCCCCTGAAACGCTAACATTTCTGCAGACGAAGCATGGGCCTCAGAGATGCCACATACACTAAGACTGAACTTTACCTCTGCCACTTATCACCTCCAATACTACCTCCCTGGCCCTGTTTACTACCACCTCTTGCCTGGATTATTGCAATAGCCTAATGACTGGTCTCCTCTTCTGTCAATGCTCAAAGAGTAGCCAGAGCAACCCTTATAAAAGGAAAGTCAGACTGTCTCATTGCTTTGATCAGAACCACTCACTGGCCCCGTGACCTCCTTCAGGTCTTTGCTCAAATAGCATCTTCATAGTGAAGAGCTTCAAGCCTCTCTCCTTAAACATATAATTTTACTGCCACTACAAGATGTTGTGTCCCCCTTTCCTGCTTTACTTTTCTCCAAAACCCTTGTATAAAATACTATATAGTTATTTATTTTGTTTACTGTCTGTCTCCACTTATTAGGATATAAGATCCATCAGGGCAAGGATTTCTGTCTGTTTTGTAGAATATTATATCCCAGAATCCAGAATGGTGGCCCATATGAGGAGACCAATAATACTTACTGAAAGAATGAGTGACTATCATCAATCATGTATTCTTATGATGATAATAGGCCTCAGAGTACACAAAGGCTATGTAACTCCCACACTGTATTATGCAGTTCTATGTGTAACATGATTTTTAAGAGAGTTTTTAGCTATTAAGCAAAAAATGTGAAATATTTCCAAAAGTTGTCTGAAATTCATAGCCAGGTCTTAATCCTATGTTAGCAGTGTTCCTTCTGGCTAACCCTATAAGACACAGATACCTATATATGGCCCTGGTTAAACAGATAATACCAATGTCCTAGGGATGCTGATTTGGGGTCTTTCTTTTTTATCTACTTCACCATACACACAACCACTTCTATTGGCCTAAAGAATGTGAAACATAGCTCAATTTCCTTCCTTTATTTTCTTTCCAATAACCCATAATTATGGAACAAAAAGAGAAAAATGTTAAAACTTCTTTTTCCCATGAATTATAACCAGATCACAACCTTAGTTTTTTTTTATTCACTATTGCTATTTAAAATATATTTGCTCCTGTAAAAGCACTAAATGAGCCATTAAGATTTTTCCCTTAATAATAAATGCTTTCTCCCTCCATAGAGAGACAAAAAGAGAAAGCCAATTTAATCTTCTCCACTCCCCTAGTTTATCCCCTTTTAATTTTCACAAACTCACAACTCTCTCACTTAGCTATTACTATTATCCCCATTAAACAGAAGAGAAATTAAGCATGAGACTAGAAAGTTTGTTCAAGGTCATGTAGGTACCAGGTAGAAGAGGTATTGATCTGACTCTGAGACCTAAGTCATGGAAGGATATATGCTTTATGGAACACAGGACGTATCTTGAGAAATGTGATTGATTTTCAGGGGCTAAGAGCAAAAAGAGGAACCAAGCATGATCCACAGGTGTCTGGCTTAGGTGACTAGGTGGATGATGGTTCTTCCAATGATCTATAGGAAGAAGAGGTTTAGAGCACAAGTTTATCAGATCAATTTTGGATGTAAGTCTGAGATGCCTGTGGGAATATAATTTTGAAGCTCAGAACTGTGTCCTGGCCTGAAGATATAAATATGGAACTCAAAAGCATTTAGACAGAATCCAAACTTATGGAAACCAATAATTTCACCCAGAAGAGTTCACTACACTTGGCAAATAGAAAATAACATTATCTGAGAAAGAGGAGCTTTATCAGAATGAGAAGGTAAATGAAAGATTGTTATAGGCCAAAGAGTGATGGTTGGTGGGGAAGCAGGAACAGTGAACGTAATCTACTCTTCTGAGAAATGGTTATTTGCAAAGGGGAAGGAAGTGATTGAACACTATCTGGAAGTGACAGGAGCTATTAAAATTTTCTTCAGCCGATCATTTCCCTTTTGACATCTTCTAAAATTGACCTTTCCAAAAACATAACTCTGGAAGTCTCATGTCCTAGGGAAGACATTGCCAGAGATGGCTGGTCATTGTCCAACTCCCCAGGAACCTTCCCGAAACAGCCGTCTTTAGGAAACACTCCATGTTATGGCTCTCCCATAACATCAGGGTCTTAGGATCCTGTTTATTGAGGCAAGTTAGTCTGTATGGATGGATACTAATGGTGAAAGTGTTACTCTTACCAGGTGACTTCTGTGTGGAAACAAGCCCTCTTGGGGATCCATATTTTATTCTAAAGCAGCATTTCACAACATGTGCTTCACTAAAGCCTAGTACTACTGGATGCATAAAATATGCCAAAGTAGAAAAGGTTCCATGGTCCACTAATTTTAGGAAATGCTGGGCTAAACAAAGTTAAACAAGTTTCTTTACAGCAGGATTTTCAGAGACTAATATTCTAATGTGCATCATAAACTACAGGAGAGACACATAAAATTTGGCATTTTCCAAAATTACCTGATTATAGGACTTTTTAAAAAAGTTATCACATGGGTCAGAAATTTAGGAAGATGTCTTCCTATGGGAACAATGCTAATGGCGGTTATTTCAGGCAATGTCACAAATTAATTAGCGATCAAAATCAGTACCACTGTAGTCATACCAGGTATCACCCCATTGGACCAGCCACATTTTCTCCACTTCGCCCGCTTTCAGCTCTTTCCTCACATAATGACATTAATTTGGTCACAATCACTTTTAATGGGAATGGACCTTTGCTTGAGAGTTTGTTTGCTTTCCCTTTTGATCAACAATATTCTATAGACTGCATAAAAAAAATGGGATTGCGGTTTGTGGTGTTTTTTTATTTCACAATGTACACAGTGACTGAGTACAAATGAGATAAGGCAGATGAATAAACTTGTTGATTTCCCTGCTTCTATTTGCTTTTTTTTTTTTCTTTTATAGCTTACAAGCTCAGTTGTTACAAGGAAAATCAATAAACAAGCTTTCAAGGAAACTTATACCCAGGGAGAATAAAGGCCCTTTTGCCTTAAAGTTATTCTTTTTCTTTTTTAAGGGAGTAATATCTGCTCCACAGCCAGAGTTCACTTTCAAGTCAACAGAAGCCCTGTGTGCTTATGAGGAACTCTCTGCTGAGAGAACAGAGCCCCCAAGTATTTTCAGAGGGATATCTTTTGTTACTAGGATAACTTCTGTGAATTGAATTGTTCTGAAAATCAGGCAGGATTGTAAAAAGGGAACCAAGGTAGCCAAGAAAATAAACCATTGTCCACAAGTTGAGGGGCCAGAAAAGAATGTAGGTAAGGCTACAAAAAGCCTTACTTTTTTAGATAACTTTTAAACATAACTTTATTAATGGAGCTGAGATTCTCACCTCTGTCCTCTCCTGGAACTTATACCCAGGAAATAGAGACTAGATCCTGTAGAGTTCTGCTCTAGGTCAAAAGATTTTTACCATTGCATGACAGTATTTAAAGGAGTTGACTTTGGACCACATGTGTGAGTTGCAAATCAGAGCAGTACCATTCAAAAGAACATAGTGAGGCGGAAAGTTGGTGGCGGAGTAGGGGACCCTATTTCAACTGGTCCCCGGAATTGAGCTGGATATCTACCAGACCACTCTGAGCACCCACAAAACCAGCCTGAGATGTAAGAAGATCTGGATCTCCTCAAACAGAATACCGCAGGCGGTTGGTTTTGAGGTACGATGCGGGGAGCGGTGATTCCTCGGGCAGATATCATAGGATAAACGGCCGTGGGAGGGAGCCTGGCTGTGGGGATCCTACACCGCTGGTGAGCGACAGCCTCGCTCGCTGCAGACGGGGCACAGACTCAAAGACTGGTAGCGTAGGGAAAGGACTTTAGGGCACCCTGGGCCAGAAACCCCAAGTGGTGGGGTCGGGCAGGCAAACTGCAGCCCCTGGGTCGGAAACCCGGAGCAGTGGGGTCGCGCGGGCCAACTGGGAGCAGCTGGCAGTTTTAGAAGCACAAAGGGCAGAGACGTGCCCTGACCTGGAGGCAGGACTGGGAGCGCTGCGGAGGGGCGCACAACGCAGGATGCTGCAGTTTATAGCAGCAGAGACAGAAACGGAGATGGTGTGGCCTGAAGAGCTCACTGAAGAACAGACTGCAATCTCTCCGCTCTGAGGCAGAGGGTTGGAAACGGTCTCTTCTGCTCTGACGCGCGGAAGAGACGCAGAAAGCTGCAGGGAAAGGCGCCAGAGAACAAAAGCCCCAAAGACTGATTCCCGCTGAGCCCATCCCCCACCACAGGGGGGCAGGGCAACTCCGCCCAAACAGGGTTGCCTGAGTAACAGCGCAGCAGGCCCCTCCCGCAGAAGACAGGTTGGGGAAACAAGAGGCCAGCAACCCTAAGGTCCCAAGAAAACAGGTGCATCTTGCTTGGCTTCTGGTCAATAATTTGGACTCTATACATTCCCTCAAACAGAATGACTAGGAGAAGGAGCCTCCAAAATAGAAAAGACTCAGAGATTATGCCTTATGCTGCAGATTTACAAATGGATGCAGATATAACCAAGATGTCGGAGATGGAATTCAGGCTAGCAATTGTGAAGACAATGGCTAGAATGGAGAAATCAATTAATGGCAACATAGAGTCTCTAAGGGCAGAAATAAAAGGGGAACTGGCAGAACTTAAAAATACTATCAATGAGATCCAATCCAATCTAGATAATCTAACAGCTAGGGTAACTGAGGCAGAAGAGAGAATAAGCGACCTGGAAGACAATATAATAGATAAAAAGGGAAAAGAGGAGGCCAGGGAAAAACAACTCAGAATCCATGAAAATAAAATCAGAGAAATAAGTGACACCATGAAGCGTTCCAATGTCAGAATAATTGGAATCCCGGAGGGAGTGGAGAGAGAGAGAGGACTAGAAGATGTATTTGAGCAAATTGTAGCTGAGAACTTCCCTAATCTGGGGAATGAAACAAACATTCGAGTCCTAGAGGCAGAGAGGACCCCTCCTAATATCAAGGAAAACAGGCCAACACCCCAGCATGTAATAGTAAAACTTGCAAATCTTAGAACCAAGGAAACCATCTTAATGGCAGTTAGGGGGAAGAGATTCCTTACGTACAGAGGGAAGAACATCAGAATAACATCAGACCTATCCACAGAGACCTGGCAAGACATATTCAGGGTACTAAATGAGAAGAACATGCAGCCAAGAATACTTTATCCAGCAAGGCTGTCATTTAGAATGGATGGAGAGATGCAGAGTTTCCACGACCGGCAGAAACTGAAAGAATATGTGACCACAAAGCCGGCTCTGCAAGAAATATTAAAGGTGGGTTCTATAAAAGGAGAAAGATCCCAAGAGTGATATACAACAGAAATTTATAGGAACAATCTATAAAAACAACATCTTCACAGGCAACATGATGACAATTAATTCATATCTTTCAATAATCACCCTCAACGTGAATGGCCTAAATGCTCCCATAAAACGGCACAGGGTTGCAGATTGGATAAAAAGACAGGATCCATCCATATGCTGCCTACAAGAGATTCATTTTGAACCTAAAGATACAGTCAGACTGAAAGTGAAGGGATGGAGATCCATCTTCCATGCCAGCGGACCTCAAAAGCTGGGGTAGCAATTCTTATATCAGACAAATTAGATTTTAAACTAAAGTCTGTAATAAGAGACACAGAAGGACATTATATCATTCTTAAAGGGTCTATCCAACAAGAAGATCTAACAACTGTAAATATCTATGCCCCCAACATGGGAGCAGCCATCTACATAAGCCAACTGTTAACCAAAATAAAGAGTCACATTGATAACAATACATTAATTGTAGGAGACCTCAATACTCCACTCTCAGCAATAGATACATCATCTAAGCAGAAAATCAACAAGGAAACAAGAGCTTTGAATGATACATTGGACCAGATGGACTTCATAGATATTTACAGAACATTCCACCCTAAAACAACAGAATACTCATTCTTCTCGAGCGCACATGGAACTTTCTCCAGAACAGACCATATACTGGGTCACAAATCAGGTCTCAACCGATACCAAAAGATTGAGATTATTCCCTGCATATTCTCAGACCACATGCTCTAAAACTGCAACTCAATCATAAGAAAAAATCTGGCAGAAATTCAAACACTTGGAAGCTAAAGACCACTCTGCTCAAGAATGTTTGGGTCAACCAGGAAATCAAAGAAGAACTTAAACAATTCATGGAAACCAATGAGAACACAAACACATTGGTCCAAAACCAAGGGATACTGCAAAGGCAATCCTAAGGGGGAAATACATAGCCATCCAAGCCTCACTCAAAAAAATAGAAAAATCCCGGATTCACCAACTAACTCTACACCTTAAAGAACCAGAGAAAAAGCAACAAACGATGCCTAAGCCACACATTAGAAGAGAAATAATCAAAATTAGAGCAGAAATCAATTAATTAGAAACCAGATACACAGTATATCAGATCAACGAAACTAGAAGTTGATTCTTTGAAAGAATTAATAAGATCGATAAACCACTGGCCAGACTTATCCAAAAGAAAAAAAGGCCCAAATTAATAAAACTATGAATGAAAGGGGAGAGATCACGACTAACACCAAGGAAATAGAAACAATTATTAGAAATTATTATCAACAACTATATGCCAATAATCTGAGCAATCTGGATGAAATGGAGGCCTTCCTGGAAACCTATAAGCTGCCAAGACTGAAACAGGAAGAAATTGACAACCTGAATAGGCCAATAACCAGTAACAAGATTGAAGCAGTGATCAAAAACCTCCCAAAAAACAAGTCCAGGGCCTGATGGATGATTCCCTGGGGAATTCTACCAAACATTCAAAGAAGAAATAATACCTATTCTACTGAAGCTGTTTCAAAAAATAGAAACTGAAGGAAAGCTTCCAGACTCATTCTATGAGGCCAGCATTACCTTAATCCCCAAACCAGGCAAAGACCCCATCAAAAAGGAGAATTTCAGACCGATATCCCTGATGAATATGGATTCCAAAATCCTCAACAAAATCCTAGCTAATAGGATCCAACAATACATTAAAAGGATCATCCACCACGACCAAGTGGGATTTATCCCCGGGATGCAAGGGTGGTTCAACATTCGCAAATCAATCAGTGTGATAGAACACATTAATAAGAGGAGGGAGAAGAACCATATGGTCCTCTCAATTGATGCAGAAAAAGCATTTGACAAAATACAACATCCTTTCCTGATTAAAACTCTTCAGAGCATAGGGATAGGGGGAACATTCCTCAAGTTCATAAAATCCATCTATGAAAAACCCACAGTGAATATCATCCTCAACAGGGAAAAGCTGAGAGCCTTTCCCTTAAGATCAGGAACACGTCAAGGATGCCCACTCTTGCCACTATTGTTCAACATAGTACTAGAAGTCCTACCAACAGCAATCAGACAACAAAAAGAAATAAAAGGTATTCAAATTGACAAAGAAGAAGTCAAACTCTCTCTTTTCGCAGACGACATGATACTTTATGTGGAAAACCCAAAAGACTCCACACCCAAATTACTAGAACTCATCCAGCATTTCAGGAATGTGGCAGGATACAAAATCAATGCACAGAAATCAGTTGCTTTCTTATACACTAACAACGCAACTGTAGAAAGAGAAAGTAGAGAAACGATTCCATTTACAATAGCACCAAAAACCATAAGATATCTCAGAATAAACCTAACCAAAGAGGTAAAGGATCTATACTCTAGGAACTACAAAACACTCATGAAAGAAATTGAAGAAGACACAAAAAGATGGAAAAATATGCCATGCTCATGGATCAGAAGAATAAACATTGTTAAAATGTCTATGCTACCCAAAGCAATCTGTACCTTCAATGCCATCCCGATCAAAATTCCAAGGACATTTTTCAAAGTGCTGGAACAAACAATCCTAAAATTTGTATGGAATCAGAAAAGACCCCGAATTGCCAAGGAAATGTTGAAAAAGAAAAACAAAGCTGGGGGCATCACGTTGTCCGATTTCAAGCTATATTACAAAGCTGTGATCACCATTGACAGCATGGTCCTGGCACAAAAACAGACATACAGACCAATGGAACAGAATAGAGAACCCAGATATGGACCCTCAACTCTATGGTCAAATAATCTTTGACAAAGCAGGAAAAAACATGCAATGGAAAAAAGACAGTCTCTTCAACAAATGGTGCTGGGAAAATTGGACAGCCACATGCAGAAGAATGAAACTCGACCATTCTCTAACACCATTCACAAAGATAAACTCAAAGTGGATGAAAGACCTCAATGTGAGACAGGAATCCATCAAAATCCTAGAGGAGAACATAGGCAGTAACCTCTTTGACATCGCCCACAGCAACTTCTTTCAAGATACGTCTCCAAAAGCTAGTGAAACAAAAGCAAAAATGAACTTTTGGGACTTTGTCAAGATAAAAAGCTTCTGCACAGCAAAGGAAACAGTCAACAAAACAAAGAGGCAACCCACAGAATGGGAGAAGATATTTGCAAATGACACTACAGATAAAGGGCTGGTATCCAAAATCTATAAAGAACTTCTCAAACTCAACACCCCAAAAACAAATAATCAAGCCAAAAAGTGGGCAGAAGATATGAAAAGACACTTCTCTGAAGAAGACATACAAATGGCTAACAGACACATGAAAAAGTGTTCATCATCATTAGCCATCAGGGAAATCCAAATCAAAACCACACTGAGATACCACCTTACACTGGTAAGAATGGCAAAAATGGACAGGAAGAGAAACAACAAATGTTGGAGAGGTTGTGGAGAAAGGGGAACCCTCTTACACTGTTGGTGGGAATGCAAGTTGGTACAGCCACTTTGGAAAACAGTGTGGAGGTGCCTCAAAATTTTAAAAATAGCGCTACCCTATGACCCAGCAATTGCACTACTGGGTATTTACCCCAAAGACACAGATGTAGTGAAAAGAAGGGCCATATGCACCCCAATGTTCATAGCAGCCATGTCCACAATAGTCAAACTGTATAAAGAGCCGAGATGCCCTTCAACAGATGAATGCATAAAGAAGATGTGGTCCATATATACAAAGGAATATTATTCAGTCATCAGAAAGGATGAATACCCAACTTTTACATCAACATGGATGGGATTGGAGGAGATTATGCTAAGTGAAATAAGTCAAGCAGAGAAAGTAAATTATCATATGGTTTCACTTATTTGTGGAACATAAGGAATAGCATGGAGGACATTAGGAGAAGGAAGGGAAAAATGGGGGGGGGAATTGGAGGGAGAGATGAACCATGAGAGACTATGGACTCTGAGAAACAAACAGGGTTTTAGAGGGGAGGGGGAGGGGGGAGTGGTTAGCCTGGTGATGGGTATTAAGGAGGGCTCGTACTGCATGGAGCACTGGGTGTTATACGAAAACAATGGATCGTGGATCACCACATCAAAAACCAATGATGTATTGTATGGTGACTAACATAACATAATAAAATTAAAAAAAAAAAAAGAACATAGTGAGATAAGAAATGTTCTATAACTTTGCACTGCTCAACATGTTAGCCAGTAGTTACATATAAATATTGAATGCTTGAAATGTGGTTAGTATAGCTAAATAAGTGAATTGCCAATATTATTTCATTTTAACTCATTCAAATTTAAATAATTCCATGTGCCTAGTGGCCACCATTTTGGACAGCATAGCACTGGAGAATGAGAGCTGCATTCATCAAGTCAGGATTCCCAGCCTTTTAGTAAGGATGTAGAGCAACATGGATATTCCCAACCCATGTTCCCTGGTCATTTCCTTCCAAGCAAAGCTACATCAAAAAGCTAATGGCAAGAGTCAATAAAAAATGTCCATGTCTACTTGGAAAATCAGAGTGAGTTTAAATAAAGGCATGGGTAAAAGTAGAATGGCAATCATTGGGTGGAAGGAGAGTTTGATATGTGTCTAAGTAAGAAAAGAGAGTCCTCAAAAAAATATATGCACCCCCATGTTCATTGCAGCATTATTCACAATAGCCAAGGCATAGAAACAATTAAATTTCCATCAACAGATGCATAGATAAAAATTGTGGTATATATATATATATATATACACACACACACACACACACACACACACACACACACAGGAATATTATTCAGCCATTAAAAAAGAATGAAATCTTGCTATTTGCGCAACAGAGATTGACTTTGAAGGCATTATGCTAAATGCAATAAATAAGAAAGAGAGACAAATATTGTATGATCTTACTTATATTTGGAATCTTTAAGAAAAATGAGCTCATAGATACGTAGAACAAATTGGTGGTTGCCAGAGATAGGGGGTGGAGGGCGGGGGAAATGTGTAAAGGGGATCAAAAGGTACAAACTTGCAGATATAAAATAAATAAATCATGGGAGCATAATGTACAGCGTGGTGACTACAGTTAATAATACTGTACTGCATACTTACTTGGAAGTTGCTAAGAATAAAACTTAAATTTCTCATCACACAAACACACAAATTCTATTTACTATGTGTTGGTGTTAGATGTTAGTTAGACTCATGGTGATCATTTACCAATACATAAAAATATCAGGTCATGGGATGCCTGAGTGACTCAGTCAGTGAAGTGTCTGACTCTTGATTTCGGCTTAGGTCATGATCTCAGTGTTGTGAGATCAAGCCCCCATGTCAGGCTCCATGCTGGAGCCTGCTTAAAATTCTCATTCTCCCTCTCCCTCTGCCCCTCCCCCACTCATGCAATCTCTCTTTAAAAAAAAAATCAAGTCGTTACTTGAAATTAATATAATGTATGTCAATTATACCTCAAAGGAAAAAAAAAGACAGAAAAAGAAAAGAAAAGAAAAGAGAATTCTAAAAAAGAGCTACAGGATAAGAGTATAATGTTAGTGTTGCATTTATCCATGGCTGTCTAACAAATTATCCCACAATTTAGTGGCTTAAATCAATGACATTTGTTTTGTTCATGAATCTGCAATTTGGGCGTGGCCCATGGGAAGATAGTGAATCTCTGTTCCATTCATCATCACCCAAATTGTCCCAAGGCTGGGAACTGGAATCATCTGAAGGCTTGTCCCCACACACGGCTGGAGATAATGCTGACTACTGACTGTTAAACCATCAGTCAGAACACCTTAAAAATGGCTACTCCATGAGGTCTGGACTTTTCTCACTACATGGTGACTGGATTTCAAATGCAAGTGTCCAGAAAGAGTTTTGTACCCTCTTTATGACCTAGCTCTGGAAGTCCCATAGCATTGCTTCTGCAGTATTCTGCTCATCAGAGAACACACAAGCCCATTCAGGTGAAAATACTCTTCACCTTTTGATAAGGAGTGCCAAGGAGGTTCTGGAAATGTACATAAGACTAGATATATTCCTATAGCCACTTTTGCAAAATTATCCATCACTGTTTAATAAAATAGTTTAGGCTCCAAGTAATAGAGGCCTTAGTCAAACTAGACTAACAACAAAAAAGAAACTTATTGCTTTAAGAAACTAGTTAGCTTAGGGCACCTGGGTGGCTCAGTTGGTCAAGTGACTGCCTTCGGTTCAGGTCATGATCCTGGAGTCCCTGGATCGAGTCCCGCATCGGGCTCCCTGCTCGGCAGGGAGTCTGCTTCTCCCTCTGACCCTCCCCCCTCTCATGTGCTTGCTCTCTCTCATTCTCTCTCAAATAAATAAATAAAATCTTTAAAAAAAAAAAAGAAACTAGTTAGCTTAAAGTTTCAAATATGTCTGCATCTAGTGTCTCAAATGACACAATTTCATCTTTCTCCTACATGCTAATCATTCTGTGTTTCTTGCCACTTGTCTCTTGTCTCTGTCTCTCTGTCTCTCTCTTTTTCAACTGTCTCAATATCTTGTCCAAATAGCAGAACAAAAGATTACTGGCTATGCTAAGGCAACATTCTGACAATTTTTGAACCTAAAGGTATTATTTTCTTTTATACCAAGTCTCATGGAAGGACTGTGATTAATTTGTTTAGGTCCCATGCCCACCCCTTGTCCAATCCTGGGTTCTGGAAAATGAAGTTGCATTATAGGCCCGGTAAAGTTTACAAGTCAACCCCAGTAGCAAATTATTTAATCTCACTGAATTGTTGTTTTCTCACAGGTAGAAAGGAGATTCTGATAAATCAATGGCAAAACTTACTCCAATTCTCCCCTTTTCTGTATCCAACCAACTGCAATGTGATTTTTAGCCCCTTTTTTCCAATGGTAAGTCAATTCCCCTATCCCTGGATTCCAGGCTAACCCTGAGATTTAGTTTTGTCCAATAGAGGATGGTTGAAGTAACTTTCTGCCAGTTCTGAGCATAGGCCTAAAAATCTCTCAAGCATTTCTGCTCTTTGTCTCTCAGAACCCTGATACTGCCAGGATAGCAAAGCTGAGTCAGCCCAGTTCTCCTAGCCAAAGTCATAAACACATAGGAGAGCTCAGCCAAGATCAGCAAAACCAATCCACAGCTGACTTCAGCTGTCTGAGGATATATGAGCAAACTCAGGTAAGACCACCCAATCTGCAGACTGTGCCCATGAGTTTTGCTCCTTGTATCTTTGTTCCACAGTATTATTATGACACGTATGAAACAACAATACCATTAGTCCCTAAATCTTAGTACTCTGTTTAGAACACTGTCTGACCTTAAAAAAGTAGTCAATAAATATTTGCTATTATTATTATCCATAATTTGCCAGTACCACACAGAATGTGAGTGGGGTAGCTTCCTAAAGAAGAAAAGGTTTCCCAAACTAAACTCCAAAAGCAAACAAAATTAAAAATTAGATATCTACCACATGCTGCATGAGGTCTAATAAAGAGAGAATATTGCTCTATTAAATTTTTAGCAGTTTAATAAATTTAAAAGGAAAAGTAACCATATCATAATGGGAAGCACATCACTTATTGTCAGTGAAGTAAAAGTAGATGATCTCCAAAGCCCTTCACACATCCTGTATAAATTTCTAATACCTATGCCCAGCTATCATATCACCAATTAGATCAAATAGCAAACTTCTTCCTTGCAAAATGGACAGTAACATTTTTATTATATGATTAATTAATATTTATACTAGGAAAAATTAGGACAAGAGTAATTTTATCTCTCCTAGTATTTTTCAGACACAATAATTCTATGTATGATACAATTTTCAACGGTGGACTTTAAAAGAATAAATGCATTAGTTCTAACAAAACATTACTATATCTTGATATCTATATATTACCTTTACAAAAACCGGAGACACACATGCCTCTGAGCCTCACCCTTCTGTGTGAGTACATGTGTACTGGGGGGAGGGACTGTTCTTTCATAGCAACCCTTCTTGGTCTGCTCTCTCTCTCAGGTAAGTCACGCATCCAGTTACAGAACTTCAGTGGAACTCTGTGACAGTTTAAAGACTCCACCTCAGCTAGTAAATTCTCTTGTGAATTTAATTCTATATTTCCTTTTCTATTTGACTTCTGTACTTGGATATTCTGTTATTTCCCTTCTCTATAGGCCTGAATGTGAATCGCTGCCTCCCTGTCCATCGTTCACAAAACATGTATGCTAAGTGATAGCGCAATGTAAATAAAGCTCTTAGCCCTGCTCCTCACACGTAACAAAAGCAGGATAAGAAGTAATCATCGCTAATTTCATTATTACCTTTATTTTCTAACTCTGTCTTCACAATAACCCTAGGTATGGCTATGGCAAATATTATGATCGTACTTATTGATTATGAGTGTAATATACCCAGAGGATAAGATGTATGGGTCACCAAATATGAAAGTACAAGTAGGATGGCAGGTACAGCTGCAAACACACACCAGTAAGATTAATAATGACTGGGTGAAGGATAATCAGTTCGAGACTAAATTTTATGAAAGTGAGTTGTCAGATTAATTTGACAGAATTAATAGTAGTTAATATATATTAAGCACTTACTATGTGCCAGTAGCTATTGTAAGTTAAAAGTCATATCTTAAGTTAATGCTAGCATTAGCTCAATTATTTAAGTATTTTTTTCATGGTTTTGTAGAGGAAACCAATATGAGACTCTGTGGGTTAAAGAGCTTGCATTCAGTTTAGTAGCAGTAATCTCATAAATCACCAACAGGGGATTTGAATATAGACCATCTACCTCCCATAAGTGTCCCTGTTACTGTCTTCTGTCTCTGAAATGAAGACTAAGAAGTCGGGAGAGAGAAGAGTAATGGTAAATGAAAAGTTATCAAGGTAGAAATAAGTAAATCATACACAGGGCAGATCAATCCTTGTGTATGGATTGAGGCAACATCTGGGTGAAGAATCAGGTGGAAATGAGGTTGGGAAGGTTTGTGATGCAGCAGCAGAAAAGTGGCCCTTGATTATCAGGTTAAGGTGTTTGAATTTCCGGAACAGCCCAAGGGGAACCTGACCCTCTCTATACTTTAACTTAATCCATGTCAATGCACCAGCAAATGAGCATGTTGAGGGAAAATGCACTGGTATATAGGGAAGCAGGAGTCAGTTTCTTGATGTGGAGCTAGAATAGTTTGTTTAGAATTGGCAATATTTCTATTCAAAATACTTCACGAACATCTGTGTCATTTAACTATTTGTAAAAGATGAAAGAGAAAGACTGCAGACAGATGCTCTGGTCACATCTCGGCCCTAACTCTTTCTAGAAGGTTAAGTATGGGAGGCACAGGATGGACTGTTTTATATCCAGCCAGCTGTGTGCTTCCACACCAGGTTCAATGTTGAAAGTTCCTTAACTGAACATCTGGCTAATAATGTGCCTTCCATTTATTAAAAGCACTTACTCATTGCACCTGGCCCATGGGAGGAAAGTACATGGGTCAAGTAACTGCCGCATAATTTCAAATGTTTGCCTTACCATCTACAAACATAATTAAAGAATAATAACCACAATCTTGGGGGTAAATCTTGATGAGTCCCCTTTACTAGTAGTTCTACAACAGAAATGCAAAAAATAAGAAAATTAGTGATAATCTTACGAAGTTAAACCAATAACTCCCAAATGTAACAACTTCGGTATGAAAGGAATTATTTCCTGGCCTACGTACTAGTTGAGTTAGCCCCTACCTCACTGCACCAACTAAAACGATTTTTAAAAATCTTGAAAGTGATGAGGGTGTAACATTTACATTAATATCTTCATTGGTAGAACTGTTTTTAGGAAAGGAAATATTTTCATAATTCTCATTTCCAGCTTTTCCTAAGACATACATTTTTTTAATGCATTGAAAGCATAATTTTTCCAAGAGAGAAACATGGAAGTAACTCTACCTTTTTCAAGGTTATTTAAAAATCTGCTTGGTGCTTGATCAACTAATAGTCAATCACCTGAGTTCTAATTCATGACTAAAATCCAGAAGATTAGTTTGAGTCATTCTGCTAATGTGAATCTGATTTGACCAGATATTAACTTCATTATTTAAAATAATGTTATTAGGATCTATTGAACTTTGGCCAGTACTACAATTTTCTTATTAATTTCTGGAAAAAACATCTGAGATCATCTTACCTGCTGTTTTAAGAATTAAACATTATATGTATTATAATTCATGGAAAATACATATTTTTTTTCATATTTCTAGGTTGTTTTCCTTGTCTCCTGTTGAGCAAACACCTATCAGACTCTTTGGCATCTATCAAAGTGTTCTGAGTGTCTTATAACAACAGAGCACAGATCCAAGAAAGTTTATACTTTACTAAATAAACAGCACACAGATGTGGATGTTGAAAAATTAATACCACACAATCTGACAGGCTGAAGTATCAAAATGCTTCTACAACAACAGAATGAAATAAACCCAAGCACAAGTACTCATGTAATCATGGCATGAATGAATCATAAAGCATTGAAACAGAAGTTTAGAGATCTGGCATCAAGTACAACTTCTGACAAATTACTCAGCTGCACACATAGTTCTTCATGTCATCTCATTGGTAGAGAGAATATTGGAAGTAAAAGTAGCTTGTTACAGGTCAGCAAAAACCAGTTTAAAAAATAATTTCAAAACATTTTATGATGTTTGTAATCCTCCTCATAACTCAAAAACTGCCTCTTACATTTTCAGAATAGGTACTTACTATTCTCAGATAAGATGTTCTAATAGAGTACCAATTTGTTGTCAATTAAGGCCACAGGAACCCTGGGAGGTTGCTGCTGACATCTAGTGGCATAACTTTTTAAATGCCAAATGCATTAAAAATATATAACTAGAGAAAGGGACAAACATACATACACATGCACTTGCAAAGTCTAGTGGACACCCCATGTCATAAATTATTTGCCTCTGCCCACACTACTCTCCTTGCAATGATTTGCTTCCCTTCCAAAGTAATGCTAGTACTGCAAAACCAAAGAAATGAAAATTAACACACAGGCTAAAGCCTTAAAGGAACCAATTCCCTCAAAGTTCTTAGTCCTCCACTGGGAATTACCAGTTCCCAGACAGCCCCAATTCCCAAAAGCCCTGCTCCAACCCCAATAGTCGTTAATTTCATCTCCATTTTCTAAATAACAATCACCCTTTCCCAACCTCCACACCTAGTATTTAGGTACTTTTAGGATCCTAGCCTAAAGAAAAGACTGTGAAGCTGGGAATATATTATTTCAGACTGTATATCTGCAAACATACACACACATTCAAAATGGCCACAAACTTCTTAGTCATGAGGTTCAACAATTATTGCAAACTTAAAAATAGCTTTCAGGAACAGCTTTAATGGTTTCCAACCATCCACATGAATGATGATGTACAGAAAAACACAGAAGAAACTGAACTTGGGAAAAATGATAAGGAGCGTAGAGCATGCTTCTATAAGCATGCTATAAGCATAAGAGATTTGTTTTGTAGTCTCTATATGTGTGTATGTGTGTATGTATGTATGTATGTATGTAAGATGTGTATGCGTGTATGTGAGTAGAACAAGAGACTCTCAAGTTTTGCATGTACCCCCACTCCAACTAGAGCACTGATGAATATAGTAGGTAAACACTGATTTAATGAATGAATACATAAATGAATGAGGTGGCAAATTACAATACAACTTTTTTTTTTCCTATTGGTTCTGATGTGAGATATGCAATAGGCAGTGTCTTTATAAGGCAGGGTTTTGCTCGTGGGCAGCAAGTGCCTTAGCTGAATAGCTCAGGTTAGAATTTTCTTCAATGGCATGTGTGCTAAGTGGCAAAAACCAATCTTCCCTTGGTGAAGAGAATGTTTCAATAGTGGAAAATTATTTTCTTTATAAGTTAATGTATTTGAATTTAGATTTTATTCTCATTGAAAAGATGTGATAAAGGGAGAGTAGGTTCTCAAGGCAAACCTAAATAATACAAAACATAGCTAAATTATAACTCTCATAGTACAAAAGACTCTTTTAGCCTTTAAATATTACTTTAGTGGAAATCATGGAGATACAAGTTCATTCATTCATTCAAAGTTTGTGTACTTCACTCAAAAGTGGGAGTAAAAATGGATGGCAGAAGAATCTTTTTTACATTCATATCAAAGGAAAGAAATCCCATGTCTGTGTATGTACCTTTATATATAATACAATAAAATGATATATATACATATGCATATATACACACATGCACACATAAGACCTACTAGGTAGCAACCTAGGCAAATCAATGACAGTGCAGCAGCCAGTGCATCCAGATGACTTTACCAAGTGAATATGGGGGTTAAGAGAGAGAAATAGATGTAGTATTATGAGGAATTCAGAAGGAATTATGAGGAATTCAGAAGGAATCTTAAAGAGATATTTTAAGGTTATGTAGGCTTGGGAATAAGGGAGAAAGATTGGGCATTCAGAGTGGAGTATTCAGCATAAAGAAACAGAAGAATTAGGGTATGAGGTGGAGTAAGAGAGAAACGAAGTAAGAAATATAGGCAGGGAATTGATGGATACTGATGAATATTGATGAATTGATGAATATTACTTGCAGGAGTCGATTTTATACAGTGCCATGCCTTATAGTTTTGGGAGTTTTTAAACAGGTTTTAAAAGATGGTGTATCCCACAGAATCTAATCCTCAGAAGATTAAAACATAATAAGAACTTTTCAAATGACAAAAACCATAAAAGCCAAAAAAGTTCTTCAAAATTATCATAATAGCTCTTTGTCATGTAAATCCTCTTTAAGAATTACTTTTTAATTACTTCTGTATGAAAATGCTCAGTGATCTGTTGTCTGACTTGCACTTTAAGCACCCTTTGGGAGCATACTTTGCCTGATGCTACAACTGTATTTCTGTAAAGCATTACATTTATCATACATGGCACCTAATTCAGGCAATGTGACAATTACATCACACCTTTTATCACATGTCATCGAAGTATTTCTACTTCTCATTTAAATTCATGGTCATTAACTTATTGATCAACCTGCAAGTTTTGATGATTTACTTTCCATTGTTACTTTAGGGTAGGTATGTAATAAATAATATAAAATATAAGTAATGTAGTAAGCTCTTAAAATATCAGATTTCATCCTTTTAAGCCTCAACATATATAACATCTATGTTTCTTACAATCTGTATAATAAACCACAATGAAACACATCACTAAATTATTTATTTATAATTTATTTATTAGTGCTCTTGAACATAAGTAACATTATACACTAGCCTTATGACACAGTTTATTTTCAGTTCTTAAAACTGTTTATACTAAGCTTAGATCTCAACCTAGAGTACATCAAAAAATGCCAAATCCTTAATATCTCATTACAATTACTTACAAAAAAGTTATATGTGAGAAAAAAACTTGATATTCCTACATAATAAAAATAAATTCCAGACACGAAATTTTCTTAATGAAATTCAATCTATTTCCAGGACATATAAACATATGTAGAAGTGCGACAGAATAACAGTCTCTATCTTTGTACATAATCTTTCTAGGGGCATATCGAAGGATATTTTGACCTGACTAGTTGAAGTTGCTTCTCTTTTTGGATGACAAAATTCAGAATACTGTGACTAAAATACCCCCTTTAAAAGAGTCAAATGCAGAACTTTCAAGTGTATATTATTCCAATAGCTTGCTCTCTGAGCTCCACTGTCAGAGTTAATTCTACACAAAATGAGTGTGTTAGTTGTCATGTGCAACTGGGAAAGCTAAATGGTCCCATTTGTCTAAAAATAGCACCTTCACTAGTATGTCTTAAACTTCCGTATTCATAGTAGGAGGCCAGCATTACCTTGATACCAAAACCAGATAAAGACTCCACTAAAAAAGAGAACTACAGGCCAATATCCCTGATGAACATGGATACAAAAATTCTCAATAAAACACTAGTAAACCAAACCCAACAGTACATTAAACATTGAAATTTAAATGTCTATATTCCATCTGAGATAATGAATACTGAGCATCAACAATTAGCATTCTTTGTCATATTAATAGGAATTATTTTTATAAGATTGGAAACATCCTTATTTCAATGAATCGAAAGGTCTAACGTAGAGAGATGATGAAGTGAACACCATTTTCTCCACTCCAAATTACTCATCCACATCCCACTCACACCCTGCACACAAATACACATATGCTAGAGCGTAAGCTTTTGGGGACTTCTGTCAGACCAAAGCACTCGGACTTTGTATACAGGACTGTTCCTTTATTTTCATGTTGAGGAGAAGTGAATTTTGTTACTCTGCACACACAATTCTGAAAACTCTACCATGTTAATGGAAATATCCCTCCCTCAACCCTAACTTTTTTCTGTTATTACATTCAGTTCAGAATAAGTTTATTCATCTCTTAAATACATAAAATAAAAGGCTAGTAAAATTGAATATTAGCATATACAGACCTCTGAAAAAAGAAAAATATCACATGAATGCCTCCTGGTTAGTCTGTGCTCCCTTCATTCTTTATTTTCATCCTAAAGGTCATAGATCCTTGACCCTCTTTATTGGCTTCATCTCATTCAGGGTGTTTTTTTCCCTCTCTCTTTATTGTGTCATTCATCAATTTACCCTCAACAAGCACTTTTCCACCACATATCTCCCTATGCCTATATCATATAGCTCAGCTTCACCTTGTTCCACATATTGTCTAGGTAGTAAGTAGTGCTCATTATGTCTCTCTCTGGGGAGTCACAGTTAATAGTTCTATGCAAAAGGCAACCCTTAACTGCTGTCATTAACCATTTTAAGATATTTTATAGTTTGAATTAACATTTTAGTATAGATAAAACTTGAATAGAGTGCCTACAATTCAAAATCCCCTTTAGGGGAGAAAATCTGCTTCCTTAAGGAGTTTATACATCCTTTGAAGAATTAACTGAAAACTAGAAATAAGTAGAAACACCCCAATTTGCAATTCAACCTAAATTTTTGTTCAACTACAAATTAAAGTTCAGAAACAAGTTTCCTGCTGATGTCCATTAAATTTAAATGCTACCTTTGTTTCAGCACTCATTTGTTTTTAGGAATTCAATGATTTGTCAAAAATAAAACCCAATTAATTCCAATTAGAATGTAGTCTAATGTATATTTCAATAATTCTATTATTTGTGCTCATATACATACAGTGACATCCTATCTTCACAGCTGTATGAATAGAAAGTACTGAGAGATGGGTCCAGTTCCCCATCACAATTCTAACCTTTCATAAAAATTTCCATAAAAAACTATTTTGAGATAATAGTTTTATTCATAAAATATACACACATTATATATCTGCATCTATACCCACACTTCATTTACATGTACATGTCATTATAATATTTGCATGAGTGTTCATATTCTTAGGCCAAGATATGTAAATAAATCACATAGCAATTTGAAAATTTAGCAACTAAATAGGCAATCTGTTAAGCATAATCAGACATGCTATTCAGCAACTGTATGATATAATTCAATCTTCCAAAGAAAATATATGTTTTGCATGAGGGTGCCTTTATAAAAACTTGATGACGTTTTCTAGGAATTTGTACTGAAATTTTCACATATTCAAAAAATAATAGGTAAAGCCATCTGACTAATGCTTAAATAAAAGGCAAATCTCATCACTGTCACCTGGTAAGAATCTAATTGTCTTATTGTCTATCATTTGTAAATATGATACACTAATTGGAGCTATTTCCAAAGAGAATGCAATCTTCTAGTCAAGATCCTATTCACTTATTAACATAAATGAAAGAAACTGTCATAAAATTAACCATTATCCATAGTTTTGATAAGCTAATATATATTTTAAAATTTACTATTCACTTCATGAATATGATGATCATCATAAATCATTCCATTTTTCAGATAATGATTTGATTATTTTTTGATGGGTTATTCAATAGCTAAAACCAGTAATCCAAGAAAGCCAATGAGTCTAATGTGTCAGAGTTAAACTAAAAAATACATCAGTTCAAAATAAGCATTACCTTGATCTGAATTTTCATAAAAAACAGCAGATCTCTTGCCAGGTAACACCATTTCTTTGGATTCTGTGGGCAAAGAGAAAAGAGATTAATAAAAACAACCTTTCTTTTTACTCTTTAAATACTTCTTGAAGAAGATTCATTAGTAATAAAGGTCAGAGACGAAAATCACTTAGCAAAATACTCAGCTCCATTCAGCAGCTGCCTTGGGAAATACTTGCTATAAATGCCAGGTAGTTTCCTAAAAGGTTCCCCCTCTCCTATAGCTGAGAACATGGGTGACTGTGGCAGATACTCAGCCTTGTTTTCCTTGCTTCTCTATCTTCTCACATGGGAACAAAACTAGCACTTGAGCAACAAAAAGCATTAGCTTCCACCATTTCAAAAGATAAGATGTAAGCCATGTTGGGACAGAACATTTACTTGGAATACAGCTAACTGAAATGGAATTTGCAATTATCTAAACTTACTTTTCTCCCTCCTGCAGTGAGTATGGGTTTTAAAATATTCATGAAAGCTTGGGTGTTTTCCTATTCTGTCTTTCCACAGAAGTAATACGATGAGATATTATGGGATGACTCTGTAAATAATTGCAGATTACCCTGCTTATATGATGCAGTTTCAGAGCTTTTCTATGCTGCAACAAGGAGGAAAGCACTTTATAGAAGTCAAAAGTATGAAAATATATCTTATTCCCTCTCTTAGCATATAACAATCTTGATGAGTATTCCATAAGAGATTTTATTGCATCATTATCTGAATGTTCAGATTGGAGAATAAGAAATTCAAGTCTGAGCAACAGCTTTCCAGAAAGGAATGTTACATAGCTAGGTAAGAATTTTAAATTCATTCCTCAAGAAAGTTATTTGAACAAATGTTAACAGTTAAAAGCATCATTGATTAATTGACTATAACAGTCATTGTAAGAATAGTCTTAAAACTGTAATCACTACATCTTACTAGCAAGTGACCTTGGGCAAGTACATTAAACTCTGTAAGCCTTTACATTTCATCTGTAATATCAGAATAATAATCCCTCCTACTCCACAGAGCTGATAAATGATATAAAAATGTATAAAGGATATAGAACTAATGAATATTATTTAATATAATTATCAATAACATCATTAATATTATTATCATTGTTCCCCTTTCAAAAAGATCTCACTACCCTACTGAAAATCTCTGCCTCTGTGAGCCATGTGGTGGAATGATTAAAATAGTATCATACTGGACATCACCGAATTTGCCTATTTGTTAATCACAGTCTGTGATGACAAAAATAAAGAAAGAAAGAAAGAAAGAAAGAAAGAATCATTTTAGGTCTTTGGACAGGTGGAGAAAAAAATTTTTTTCAGGAAGATGAGTAAGTTGTCAACCACTCTACTGCATTGGCTTCTCTTGATTTTGCTAAAGATTTTAATTTAAAGAAACCCTCCAAGAAATTATGATATATTTCAAGATTCTCTTAAAGAAACTGCCCCTTGTGTACTCTTATCAGTACTCAATCCCATTCAGAAAACACCTCATGAGCCCCTAGTGCAAGACAAGGGTATGGACTGACTTTAGAGAAAACAATAAACAAAGTATGACCCAAGAAAAACACAGTTCGGTGGAGGAAACACATCTTTAGACAATTATTTCAAGTAATTGATGTAAACACCAAGTTTAAATCATTAAACAATCCAAAACACAAAATGTGTTGGAGCAATAGAAGGTATTGAAAGAATATTCTGCAGTCAGAAAAGGGAGATTTAAAAAATAATCTTTAAAAAGTCAGTCAGAATAGCTGAACTGATACATACTGGCTGACTATCGGTCCTGTTTTGTCTAAGAAAATTTCACGAAAGAGAGGAACTTTGGAAGACTAAGTCTGGAAGGCAGGTAAGTAAGAATATGTCTTTCCAGGGAGCTGAGACAATGCATACAAAGAACTGGAATCATAAAAAAAACATGGAGACCAGATTAGCATGAGGCTGACTTGCAGAGAGCCCATTATACTTCTCCCCAATCTCTCATTAACATGCTCAGAGGATGTCAAAGAAGAGAAATACTAGTAATGGTATCAGGAGAAAAGAGACAAAATATAAAAAGGTATTTCTAGTAGCTGCATCCCTGATAGGGACAGATTAAGTAACACTGTTTTAGACTCGAACCTCTCACTGTATATTTTGAAAGATACAGCATATATGACTAGAAATAAAGAAACTGGGAAGGGACTTTGATTCACACCAATAGTCCCCAACCCCAAGGTGCTGGAATCAAGCAGACCAAAGTCTGCATAACTTCTCTTGTGGGTTGAATTGTGTCCCCCAGGAAATATATTAAAGTCCTACCCTTACACCTGCGAATGTGACCTTATTTGGAAATGGAGTCTTTTCAGATATAATTAAAATGTGAGTTAAGATTATATGATATAGAAAGGGGGGACCCTTAATCCAATATGACTGGTGTGTCCTTATAAGATGAGGCACAAAGACACATGCAGAGAGGAGAATGCCACATAAAGACAAGGCACACAGAGGGAGATCATGTGATGAGGGAAGAAGAGACTGGAGTCAACAAGCCAAAGAATACCAAAGATTGCTGACAACAGAAGCTAAGAGAAAGTCATGGAACTGATTCTCCCCTAGAGCTTACAGAGAGAACATGGCCCTGTTGACCCCCTTATTCTGGATTTAGAACCTCTAGAATTGTGAGAGAATAAATTTATCTTATTCTAAGCTACCCCATTTGTGGTAATTTGTTATGGCAGTCCTAGTAAACTAATGTAGCATCTTTTGAGGCAACAAGAAATAGTACCCTACCCTGATCACTTGGAATTTAAAAAATCTTACAGGTATACTGTCAGCAAACATATTCTCAATTTAGAATTTAGAATAGCCAGTTGCATATAAAAAGCTGATTTAAAGTTTAAGTTGTTTTCCCTCCATAGCTAGGATCCACTGAAAGTGGAAACCAACAGCCAGTGAAGAGGAATATGTTGGTCCTATATTTTTACCCCAGGTCCCTCTTCCCCAGCCAGTTAATCTTGCTCCCAATGCCTCTGGAATATGGGAGTGGAGTGAAAAAATGGAAGATAAGGAAAGAAGAGGTAAATGGAGAAGGAAAATTTACTTTCTGTTCACTGAGCTAAGAGAGCTATTATGTATTTAAAGCTGATTCTCAACCAGTGGATGCTTTTCCAGGTTTTTCAGGGATTATTTCCCCTTCTCCAATCACTGAGGACCTTTCATTTATACTACCTCAACATGAGTCATACTGTCTCACTTTATCACTTACCACATCCACAGCTCCAACTAACACGTTCAGCTATCTGCTAAAGGCAGTTCAGCCCCTGGGGAGCTCTCTGGGACACCTTCATGATTGCCCCCTCACATTCATGGCCCAGATCTACTGCACAGGGACCTCTCCAACAAACCCTGGGGAAATGGGCTACTCTCAATTGAGCACCTCTACTTTCTCTACCATAAATGCTCACTAGCTCATCTTGGCTTTAGATTCATCAGAAATCAGTCCACTGTCTCCAAAACCACCCCCAAAACTTCAAGGGACACATAGTAAACTCACTGAGTTTTGTTGAAGCACCTCTTTTTATCACTGGGAGGGGAAAAAAGGTAACACCCCACAACCTACCTCCTTGTGGACATTCCCAATGGACCCTCAGTTCACTCCAAAGAAATAAGCCTTTAATCTCTAGACCTCCCAGCCTTTTTGGATTAGGAATGTAGGAGTTATCTAACCAGTTCTCATGCTCATACTAGGGAATTTCTACAAGGTGCCCTGTGTTCATAAATCACTTTGGTATCTGATAGCTATTGTCTTAAAGGGTCAATATTTTCCCATTTACATAGGAGTTTTCACAATCTGAATTTTAAGAGACTCATAGGGGAAGCAGCTAAAAATTGTATAATATGCCTACTGGATATACAATCTTTTTGAAGTTTCTTGAGCATTCCATGAATTTTATATATAAATTCAATAAAATATAATCAATATTATCTCTCCTAATCTTCAATATAATCTCTCATCTTCAGTCAGGCAGAGTGCCTAATAGCTCTCACGTTGCTCTCACCAATTCCACTTTCCATGTCTGTTCCTTCTGGTTGTGGCTGAATTCTTACTTTTCAGCACCTTCCAAATTTACCACCCTGTCAATGTTTTAATGCCAACTTCTCCACAAAGTGATCCCCAGGTACTTCGGAGTTTGTTGATTTTATCACTCTCTGACCTTGTGTAGCAATTATAGCCAATGCATATAATTTATATTGTCTTCTTGGGTTGTCTTGTGCTATCATGTCTCCCCAACTATATTTTAAGTTCCTCAAGAGTATTTGTATCTTGTGCCTCTCACCTATCCCCTTTAGTACTTAATTCAATGCTTGGCACATAGGAGGTGGTTCCTAATAAATACATACTCACTTCCATGTACTAAATATCTATTAACAAAGATAAAGCAGAGCTAATTTTTGTGGCATAAATGTCTTATCATGTCCCATATAGAAATTACAGTCCTTGTCATTGCCACATAAAATTTAAAGAACATTTGAACAAACTAATATGTTAGATAGAACAGAAGCAGAAGCAGAAGACAAAGCAACATGAGAAATGATATGCCATCAGAAAACAAAGATGTCATTATTTGGAAATATAATCCATATGCAATGCTTTTGCATTTCTCTATGTTTGACCTCACCTTTCTGCCAGGGGTAGCACTTGTCTCAGAGGGATTAGGATTATTACAAGGTAAGTAAAATAAGAAAGGAGGAGACTACAGCTTCACCAGCAAGAATTCTAGATCCATAGCAAGGTGGCGGTCATGAAAACCAGGCTTTCCTTTTAATTTTTAAAAAGACGATCTTACTTGGCATTATCATATTAGAAGTCAGAATTAGAGAACTAGATCATGGAGTTATATGATGCCATTAGTGAAGAAAACATAGGGTATGATATAAAGGAGATGGAAAACTACCTTAGGCTCAAGGGTTGTATGGAGAAGAAGACAGAAGAGGAAGAGGTCAAATATCAAGTCTTCATTTCCCTCCTCTAAGTTAAATCCTCACATGAATTTGGTAATAAGAGCAGTAGGACTAGTAGACTGCTTTTCAGGGCATAGACTGGAGAGAACTCAAGACTGTCTGAGAAAACTAGCATTCAGCATTTAACACTACATGGAAGCAGCTAAGTGGCTTTGGAAGAGGGAGGGAAATATCTAAAACCATGAATCTGAGGCAGAGTCCCATTATGCCCACAGCCAATGTGTGGTGCCTTAGGGAGACAGAAGTTCCTAAGTACCCTGATCAGGGAACATGGGAGTGCTGAGTGGATGTGGTCCCACCTACTAGCACCACCCCCCCCAGGAAAATGCAATCACTGCCTACATAGTCACAATACCATAAGGGAAAGAATAGAAAAAAGAGAATTCTGAAAGCACAAACATTTACCCAAAAGTTGTCTGAGTCATCTACCCCTGATAAAAAAGAACTTAAATGTATCTAGTCCAATGTCATTCTTTTATAGATGAGGAAACAAAAGACCAGAGTGGCAGACTCATTTACTCGAGTATTATGCAAATGAGGACAGAGAAGAGGCAATAATTCCAATTTTTCTAATACCTGCTGAAATGCCTACACACTATCCTACACTTTTATCCAGCTTCTTTTTATTATATCAGTTAATGCTGTTATTCAGTTAATATTTAAAAATAAAAATTTAAATTTTATTTTAAATAAAAATACCAACAATTTTAAATCCATTTATTTTAATGAATAACGAAATACATTTAAAATTAAAATAATGAATAATGAGTCCACGGAAACACTATTAGTCTCATTTACTTAGTAAATTTAGCAAGGTTACTGATTTAAGGTCATTATACAAAAATCAGTTGGGCTACCACATAACAACAAACAAAAACATAGAAATTCTGATTGCCTGGGTGGCTCAGTCGGTTAAGCATCTGACTCTTGATCTCAGGGTTATGAGTTCAAGCCACATGCTGGGCTCCATGCTAGGTGTGGAGCTGGTGTAGAGCCGGGCATGGAGCCTACTTAGAAAAAAAAGAAATTCTACATTTAAGATAGAAATAAAACCTCAAATACCATGGAATAAATCTAGCAAAACATGTTTATGACCTCTAAATTAAAAATTACTTAGAGAAACATTACCTAGAGAAAATAAAGCAGAAAATTTAATGGAAAGAGAGACATCAAGCTCAGTGATTGGAAGATTCATTATTAAAGGATGTTGGTTCTCCCCAAACTGACCCATGTATACAGTGTTATCACAATAAAGATCCCAGTAGTTTGGTTTTTTTAATTTTAAATTTACAAGCTAACATTTATACAGAAATGTAAAGGGCCAAGATTAGCCAAGTGATATTAAAGAAGAACAAAGCTGGAGGTCTTCAATGACCAGAATCAAACTTATAAAGCTTTCATAATTGACACAGTGTGGAATTGGTACAAAAACAAACAGATACATGGAACAAAACAAACAAAAAAAAGACCACACAAATTATGACAACTAATTACACAAGTAAATTTGACAATGTAGAGAAGTTGGTAAAGGGCAATTTTTCCACTAACTGATACTGAACTAATTATATAACCATTTGGGGTAAAACGTGAATCTTAACTCCTACATATACAAAAAAATCACTTTCAGAGGGTTGTATACTAACACATGGATGATAAAACAATAAAGCTTTCAGAAAAGAATATCTTTCCCTTTGGGGTAGACAATGATTTCTTACAGAGCACAGAAGTGGTAGCTATAAAGGGAAAAAGACATGTGAGTGCATTTACATTAAGAGCTTCTCTTTATCAAAAGATGCCACGTAGAGAATGAAATGGAAAACCACAGAGTACAAGGAGAAACCTGCAATACATATATCAGATAATGACTCATATTCAGGATATTTAAACTCCTACAAATCAATAAGAACAAGGCAGACAACTCAAAAGAAAAATGGCAAAAATGGACATTTCACAAAAGAAGGCATTCAAATCTTCAACTAAAATAATAAAATTTCCTCAACTTTATTAGTCTCTTGGAAATGCAAATTAAAATCACAGTGAGATACTACTGTGGCCAAAATAAAAAGGACAGATAACATCAAGAGTTGCAAGATATGGAGCAATGGTATTGTCATATCCTGCTTGTGAAGGGCAGAGAGTGGAAATTGGTGTAACTTTAGAAAACAGTTTGGTAGTATCTACTGAAGGTGGACATATGCACACCTTGTGGCTGGGCAAGTTCCACTCCTAGGTTTATAATCACTATAAAGTCACACTATGGTTGCCAAAAATTATGTACAAGAATGTTCATAACAGCACTCTTCATAGTAGGGACTAATTGGAAATAGCTCAAATCTCCATTAATAGCAGAACTAATTAAGACATTAAGATTTATTCATACAATGAAATGCTACACATTAATGAGAATGAACAAACTACAGTTATATGAACAACATGGATGAATATCACAAACAATAATTAGGGTAAGAAGTCACATGCAAAAAAGTACATACCATATGACAACATATATATAAAAAGTGGAGGGAACCTCTTGTGGGGTAGTGACTGGGAGAAGACATGGGGGTGCTTTTAAGGTACTGATACTATTCTTTTTCTTGAGCTGGCTGTTGGATCTTCAGGTATGTTCACTTGCAAAATTTTATCAAGCTGTAAACTTAAGATTTGCTCACTTTTCTATATGGCCGTTATATTCCAATAAAGTTCATTTTTTTAAGTGGTACTGGAATCCCCACCCATCTGTCTATACCACTTGAAAAAAAGGTACAAAGAGATTATAAAGGTGATCCCTGATTTTAAAGACAATCAGACAGAAATTAAAGAGCAGATTTCAATCTGTAAATGTTCTTTCTCAGCATCTACAGGTATGATAATTCAGGGCAGCACCTGAAGAGAGAACATTAGTGTTTTCCCTGGAATACAGCCAATTTCCATATTTTCAACCTATACATTTCCCCCTCAAATTACTTATTCATTGTTGACTCTGTTCAATGAAAGGGAATCTAGCACAAAATATATGTATATTCCATTTTTTAAAGCACATTTGCATATTTAACAGTACATACATTTGAGATTTTTTTTTTTTAATTTGGGCTACATTAGCCAGGAAACATAGTCAGATTTTAAGTGTTACACCTGACCTTTTAAATTATTTCCCTTTGCAAATACTAAAATTTCTACTGACTTGATTCCTTTCTAATTTTCCTTTGCTTATTATTTTATGATACACTTATTACATTTGTAATTGTAGGTTTTTAAAAGTTTCTGCATTTAAGTTTTGGAAAGAAAACATAAATAGAAAACAAAAATACAATAAACACCTATTTATCTCTGTCTGTAAGCAATGAGATAGAAAAAATTTTTCTTCTCTAAATTATAATTATGCCTATATTAAACATCAATAATAAAAACCACAAAGGTAATAACCAAGGCACAGGCATTTTGAAATGTATGCTTAATATATGCCAGAGAAAAGGCAGAAATAACAACAACAAAGTCACATACCAGGTTTAAAGCACACTAAAAAGTAAATACGAGGAACAATTAATTTCTGCCCTTTTATTTTTTTAATAATCAGACTTTTAACTCAGTTGATGAAAACATTCTTCTCTAAATGATACGCTCTAATTTCACTGATAATTTTACGTATTTAATCATAAGTTTTTCACTCTCTGTTGTTTAGTCAAAAAATAATCAAAATATTTTCCCATAGGAATATAAGCAATAAAAGACCTAAAAAAAAAAAAAACTTCTACTCTTTGAAAACTATTTTTTTAATCTCTTGATCTGAATTACCTTCGAAGTACCTTATTATTATCATAATGGTAAAAATAAACATTTATCACTGCCAAATAGAAACCAGACATTGTTTTGTGTTGATGTCTTACACACTTAAGACTCGTAACAATTTTAACAGCTGAGTAAACTATTACTCCATTTTATAAACGAGGAAACTGAAGCACAGTTTGGTTACCTGATCCACAAAGCCAGTGAGCAAAGGCAGGATTTGAAGGCAGGTAGCTGTCACCAATTCTGTTCTCTCGACTATTCCGCTGAGCTAATGTTCCACTATTTCCATGTCAGTACCCGTTACTATGGCACCTCTTTGGTTCTTATGTGTTATTATTTAAATATATTACTTAACTCTTACAAGGAAGTCTCCCATTTTATTTTAAATGTATGTTATGGGGCATCTGAGTGGCTCAGTTGGTTGGGTTTCTGACTCTTGATTTCAGCTCAGTTCATAAATCTCAGGGTCCTGGGATGGAGCCCCTGGGCGCATTCTGTGCTCAGCCAGAATCTGCTTGAGATTCTCTCCCTCTCCTTTCCCCCTCCCCCTGCTCACACTCTCTCTCTCATAAATAAATAAATCTTTACAAATAAATAAATAAAATGTATGTTATTTAAAAATATATTTTGTGTATTTCTTTACTATTTTCTATATTTTTCAGGTATTCATTAGAATTGTATACACACTATACTTTGAATTTAGAGTGGGTACTACCTTCGAAGAATTTAAAGCAATTTACATATATTATGCCATTTACATTTAAACACACATACACAACCAGCACTAGTCTCTGAGATGATTTTTATATATTTTATTGCATATTTTCTCACCTTCTATCTCATGCTATCGCCAAAGTCAAACACTCAGGGTCTAGATCCTTTATTCTCAAAAGGTGGTCCATAAATAGTATCACATTACTGGGGCACTTGTTAGAAATACAGAATTCCAGGCATTACACTAGACCAATTGAGTCACAATTTTCATTCTAACAAGGAACTTAAGTGATCAGTAGGCATAAAGCAGTAAGCTGCTTTGGGGGCACCTGGGTGGCTCAGTCAGTTAAGCATCTGACTTTGGCTCAGGTCACGATCCCAGCATCTTGGGATCAAGCCCTACATGTGGCTCTGTGCTCATGGGAGAATCTTCTTTTCCCTTTTCCTCCCCCTCTGCCCCTCCCCCTGCTCATGTTTGCTCTCTCTCTCAAATAAATAAATAAAATCTTAAAAAAAAAAAGAAACCCACTTTAAATGATCTATTCCTCTAAACTAAAGGCTTTCTTAATCCTTGGTTCAGCTAACTTATCTCTGTAGGTTCTGTGAAATTTATTCTTATCAATTTTACCACTAAGTGTTTTAGTCTGTTAAAATTATTATTGAGTACTTCACTATCTCTATCACTTTTACTGCCTGCAGTGTTACTGAATTTTACTGAATTAATTATTGAGGACTTAAAACAGAAGGTTCTCTTCTAGGGCTGTCTGAAAGGCTGTTTTGTTTGCAAGGTGCTGTGTCTTCCACAAGTAACTACAAATGCCATCAATTGAAAACAGACAGAGCTGACATGCTTTAGTTCTGGTGTGTAGCCTTGTAAATGTCCATGAGAGTTCCTAAGTTAAAAAATCAATACTAGAGTAGCTACTGTTTTCTCAAAATCCTGAGAGATTTTATGCTATATTATAGCACAATGCTGATCTCAAATCCTTTGTGAATTCTTCTCAAATTTTCTTAGTTCTCGGGCGCCTGGGTGGCTCAGTTGGTTAAGCGACTGCCTTCAACTCAGGTCATGATCCTGGAGTCCCTGGATCGAGTCCCGCATCGGGCTCCCTGCTCGGCGGGGGGTCTGCTTCTCCCTCTGATCCCCTTCCCTCTCGTGCTCTCTGTCTCTCATTCTCTCTCTCTCAAATAAATAAATAAAATCTTAAAAAAAAATTTTTTTCTTAGTTCTCAGGTATTCACTTAATAAGTTGTCCTAGGGTTTTCTAGCTTTTTACATAAGATGACCTGAAAAGGTTCCAGAAAGATATTTTAGTATTACTACTAAGCTAAGGATTTTGCTCTGCCTAAAATAAACACCATTAACAACAACCAAAATCAAACATAATAATTAATAAAACCCTCAAACAAAGAGAATCATCCATATTGAAAACCATAAAAATAAGCTTCAAAAACAGCAAATTAATGGAAAAAAATCAATCTTAAGATAGAAGACAAAGTTCTGTGCTGTTAAGTGCTTTTTACTGTTTTAATAAAGTACCAATACTCATAGCTTCAAAAAATTATTAAATTTCCTTATCACCTTATCTCTTTGCTTTGGCTCTTGAATAGATTACCAACTTATGAGCTAGCTGGGATAAGATTTACCTGAGCATATAGAATCAAGGAACATCATTCATTACAATTTTACCATAGAAAAATAAAGAATGTTTGAATGTAGTCTGGGTATTAGATAGTAAAAAGGAATTTATTTTAATTGTGTCAGGTGTGATAACCATATTGTGGTTACATAAGATAAATATTCTTATCTTTTAGAAACGTATACTGAAAAAAAGCTGGGCTGAAATGTCAAAGGAAATTACCAATAGGACATACAGGTACATACCACCACCACTAAAGATGAAATAAAATAAAGTGCCACCTACAAAAACAGAGAGAAAGAGGACCATTAGGAATCTAGAAATGACATCAATAATAGAGAAATTTTAGTATCGATGCAGGAGGCTTAAGTAAGCCATTAGTACATTAAATTAAAAGTAATGAAAGAAAAAAATAATATTTCTTTTCACTATTCATAATGTAACTGAACTAACATTATATTTGAAAAATGCTATGGACACATTTTATGGACCTCTTGCTCCAGCTAATCACTATGATAACTCTGTTATATATATATCACTGCTCTTAAGATTTAAAATAGTCATTTAAGAGAGACATGAACACTTTGCCCACTTTCATAACATTTTTGGCTTGACCCAAGGCCAGAAGTTTTACACTGCTTTACAGCAAGCCTTTCTATTCTATCTTCTACTTACTCCATCTTGTAGGATAAGGAAGGATAATTTGGTTACTCAGATAGTCATTTTTATTAGTAGGTCGTTTCTGTGCCTAAATGCAGTAGAGTAGTGGAAAACTTCGTCCAAAAATTTGGATATTAACAGACATCAAAAAAATTTTAACTACATTAACTCTTACTTTCTACCCCCTTCTAGGAACCAACAACTTTGGCAAAGCATATAAACATCGAAACTAACACAGCAGAAAAAAATCTTCTGCAGTGCTGAAAGTATCCCTGTACAGAAAACCTAAGCGATATTTAAATGCAAAAAATAAATGAACAATCTAAGAAAAGAGAATCATAGTTGAATGCCTCCATATTCCACTATCAAAATATTACAGAAAAAAAAAAAGGAGATAAAATTAAACACTATATGGTGCCCAGTCAGGGAATTTCTGTTGTGGGTAACATAGGCACCAGGAATTCTAAAAAGCCCTCCCCTTCAGAACATCTAGAATGCTTGATAAAATACAACAAACACTTTAAAATGCACTGCTGAGTTCATCAGACATAGAACGACCTTAAAGTGGCAGAATGAAGCAGGGTTGAAACAACAGTAACATCCACATGCAAAAGCATGGGTGTCCTGATGTTGTTTACTAATATTGAAAATCTTGAAGCTTTGCAATTTATTAGCCTGATAGGAAATAATGGACAAGCTTTTAGGTTTGAAAAAAGTGAGGAGCTGAAATTCAGAACATCTTAGAGCCGAAGAGAATGTACAATTAAAAAAAAAAAAATGCCTTCTACCATAAGGAAACGACAAGGGAAACTTATCTATGGCATCCCTAGCTCAGAGTAGAGAAAAAGAAAATCACTCTTCTAAAAATGCATTAACCATAGGTCTTCCCCCATAGCTTTTAGCCTTGGTTTTACACTGATTATAAATCCTGAAAAACTTCAAGGAGAGAAATTAACTTAAAGAAGCAAATTGAATCCACTCCAAAATAATATAACTTCATCTCAGATCTCTCAGAATCCCAGAATTTTTAAAAAGCCAAATATGAGCACACAGTCCAAAATTATACAACCTATAAGAAAAGAAGCCTTCATAAAGGAGAGTCCAAAGAAGCAACAAACACCAAAATATGACTGCCAAGGACATCAGATTCTGTAATTATCAGAAACACAACATGAAATGAAGATTTCAAAAATCTCTAAATATGTAAAAGAGGGAACTAAAAACATGATAGAATATGAAAGACAATTGGAATTTTAAGAGGTTAAAGGTAACTTCTAGAAAAAAAAATAAAATTACACTCTCTATAGACACATTGAATACAAAATCAGGTACAAGTTCAGAGAAAGTTAATAGGCTGAAAGGTACATTTGAGCAATTACATAAAATACAACAAAGAAAGAAAAGGTAATAAAACATACATAAGACAGAGGAAAAAAATGCAAAGTTCTAACATGTGGCCAATCAAATTCCCTGAAAAAGAGATAAGAGAGAATGGAGGAGAGGCTAGACCCCTAGGCCTAGGGTGAGGCAAGTGAGGCAGCTAGGGCAAAATTTTAAGGAGGCATTTAGTCTTCTTAAATTTTGTCACCTGGAAGAGGCAATACTAAGAAAGATAATTGGCTAAAAGTTTTCCAGAATTGAAACTTGAGATCCAGGAAACACAATGTTTTTCAAGCAGGATTAAAAAAAAAAAAAAAATTGGGCGCCTGGGTGGCTCAGTTGGTTAAGTGACTGCCTTCGGCTCAGGTCATGATCCCGGAGTCCTGGGATCGAGTCCCGCATCGGGCTCCCAGCTTGGCAGGGAGCCAGCTTCTCCCTCTGACCCTCTCCCTTCTCAAGCTGTTTCTCTCTCTCTCTCTCTCTCTCGAATAAATAAATAAATAAAATCTTAAAAAAAAAAAAATTTACACCTAGTGACAATAGTAAAACTATAGAATACCAAAGACAAAGAGGTCTTAAAAGCAGCCAGAAATCAAAGATTTACTACTTTAGTAGACACTGCTGGTGCCATGCCCATATCCTCTCTACCAGCCACTGAATCCACACCTACCCTTCTCTTAATAATTGTCCTCATGTTTTAAGAGTTTCCATATTCCCTCTGGGGACAGCCCACTGCCAAAGAATAATAAAGAGATACCAAGGCCAATTCCCTAGCATTAATGTGGGACATTTCTATGGTACCCTCACGATGCAGATTGTCTTATGGAATCAGGCTGATCTTCCACTAAATCCACATCTTTGACTACCTGCTTTTCCCATGCTACAATACTTTCCTAATTTTCTTTTTCTGATTTCAACAAACAAAACTGAGAATCCCCATCTTGGGTTTGAATCTAAGAAGTGCAATTACCAGCAAGCAAATGACAAATAGAACAGTAGCAGTTCTCAAAACAAAAATGTATACCAAAAGACTGTAGAGTAATATATTCTAAGCATTGAGAAAAGTAACTGTCAGTTAAGACTCTATTCCCAAACTGTAGTTTGAACCAGAGGTAAAATAAATACCTATTCAGATATATCAAAACAGATTTTATCACCAATAGACCCACACCAAAAAAATTTTTAGAAATAATTTGGGACAGAAAGAAAATAATCCCAGATGGGAAGTCTGAAACACAAGAGGGATGGGAAATAAGGAAAAAGAGTAATTGATGATCATTGGGTAGACTTAATCAACAAGGCTGTATTTAAAATAATACTAATAATAATGTTTAATTAGGTAACAACAAATAAATTATTTTACAAAAAAAGGAGGAATGTGATTGAATTTAAGTTGCGATACCTTGCATTGTTGAGGAGGTGACAATAGAGATTAATTAACTTAAGATTTTAAGTATGCAAACAAACATTATAAGGTCAATCTCTAAAAAATAGAAATCAACTATATTAACTTCAAATCAGCAAAGAATAGAAGAAAGAAATGAATAGTAAGCCTCATCAGAAAGAAGTCTTCAGGAAGTTCTGTTTCTGGCTACAATGGAGTAACTGGTCCTGGATTAGTCCACTCACTATAAACAATCAAAAGTTAGACAAAAATATAAGGCAAATATTTTGAGGCATTATATACAACATACAGCATAAAACTATACTTTATGAGTGAAAGGAAAGCTCCACAATTTCCCCACCTCTTTCCATAAAAACAATTTTCCAACCTCAGTAAAGCAAGCTGAGATCCAGGCCAAACATATGGTCCTGCTGCACTTACAAGGCAGAGATTAGAGTTCAAAGAAGCTGAAGCACATGGAATATGCATGGCAAGGAGTCAGAAAGGAGGGCACTGTGCAGAAGGAAGGTCTCAGATGTCTAAGTAGTATTCCCTATAAGTTCTTGGGAAACGACAGGGCTATATATATGCAGGGCAAGAATACATGATGCTTTTTAGAGAGTTATTAAGAATGAAACAGATATTAGAGATCAAGCAGTGCTGGTGGATGTTCGAGTGCATGCCAGCCAGAGTTAAGATAGCCCTTTAATACCTCCTAATATGGTAGCTTTTTTACAATGTCAGTACACATTAACTATTAGATGTACAAAAATAAAGGAAAATAGGATATGTAGTAAAGAAAATGTATCAAAATAAACGGAGATGACACAGGCCTTGCATTTAGTAGATAATGACTTTAAAAAGGCCATTAAAAATAAAGAATCAATGGAAAAATGTGTTCAGAGAATTAAAGAAAAATATGGTCTTAATGAGAGAACAGATAGTGGATCTCAGAAGAGAAATGAAAGCAGCTTTAAAAGGCAAATAGAAATTCTACAATAAGAGGAATAATAAAATTTAAAATGTACTGTATGGGCTTAATAGCAAGTTGGAGATGGAAGAAAAAAGAATTAGTGAAGTTGGAAAAAAAATCACAGAAATTACACAATCTGGAGCACCTGGGTGGCTCAGTCAGTTGAGCGTCCAACTCCTGCTTTTAGCTCAGGTCATGATCTCAGGGTTGTGAGATCAAGTCCTATGGTGGACTCCATACTCAGCATGGAATCTGCTTGGGATTCTCTCTTTTCCTCTCCTTCTGCTCCTGCCCCTGCTCATGTGCACTCTCTCTCTCTCTCTCAAAATAAATAAATAAAATCGTTTTTTTAAAAAAAGAAATTACACAATCTGAGGACCAGAGAAACAAATGTCTGAAGAAAAATGAACAGAGTTATAGAGACCTATAAAACAATATCAAATAATTGAACATATGTATACTAGGAGTCTCAAAAAGAAAAGATAATAGGACATAAAATTATTTAAAGAAATAATGACTAAAAATATGCTCAATGATGGGGGAAGAAATGAACTTACAGAGTCAAAAAAAATTTTTTAAGATTTTATTTATTTGTCAGAGAGAGACAGAGCACAAGCAGGGGGAGGGGCAGGGAGAGGGAGAAGAGGCTCCCCTCTGAACAGGGAGCCTGATGTGGGACTCGATCCAAGGGCCCGGGGATCATGATCTGAGCCGAAGGCACACACTTAACCGACTGAGGCATCCAGGCATCCCAGAGTGTCAAAAATTTGAGGAAACCTCAAAAAAGATAAAATCAAAGAAAACTACACCAAAGTAAATCTTGGTCAATCTGCTAAAAACAAAAAATAAAGCAGTCAGAGAAAAAGGCACATTGCTATAGGCAACAATAAAAATAAGTGCTGACTTCTCATCTGAACAAGGTACTCCAGACAAAAATGGAACAGCATCTTTAATATGTGAAAGGAAAAGAAATACAGTTGACCCTTGAACAACACAGTTTGGAACTGTTTGGGTCCACTTATACACATATTTTTTTCAATAAATACAGTATAGTATTATAAATGTATTTTCTCTTCCTTATGATTTTCTTAATAACATTTTCTTTTCTCTAGCTTTCTTTATTGTAAGAATACAGTATATAACATACAAAATGTGTGTTAATCTATCATTTATGTTATCAGTAAGGCTTCTGGTCAACAGTAGGCTACCAGTAGTTAAGTTTCAGGGATTCAAATGTTACACACAGGTTTGCAACTGCATGGAGAGTTGGTGCCCCTAACCCCTGCGCTGTTCAAGGGTCAACTGTATTGTTATTTAAGAATTTTATATGTAGTAAAAATATACTTCAGCATGGCAAAAGAAACCATCAACAAAATGAGAAGGCAACCTACTGAATTAGAGAAGGTATTTGTAAATGATATATCCAATAAGTAGTTAATATCCAAAATATATAAAGAATTTATACAATTCAACAATGAAAAAGCGAATAATTCAATTAAAAAACAGACAGGGACACTTGGCTGGCTCAGTTGGTAGAGCATGTGACTCGCAATCTTGGGATTGTAAATTCGAGCCCCATGTTGGGTGTAGAGATTCCCTAAAAATAAAATCTTTATTAAAAAAGGGGGTAAAGGACCTGAATAGACACTTTTCCAAATGTAACACTGTGTGTCAACTATAATTCAGTTTAAAAAAAATATATGGGGCCTCTGGGTGGCTCAGTCGGTTAAGCATCTGACTTGGCTTCAGCTCAGGTCATGATCTCAAGGTCGTGAGATCAAGTCCTGAGTAGGGCTCCCTGCTCAGCGCAAAGTCTGCTTGAGATTCTCTCCCTCTGCCCCTCCTCCCATTCTCTCTTGCTCTCTTTCTCAAGATAAAATAAATAAATGTATTTTAAAATTTAATTTAAAATTAAAAATTGAGGGACGCCTGGGTGGCTCAGTTGGTTAAGTGTCTGCCTTCAGCTCAGGTCATGTTTCAGGGTCCTGGGATCGAGTCCCACATCGGCTGCTCCTCCTGCTTGTGTGTTCTCTCTCTGACAAATAAATAAATAAAATCTTTAAAAAATAAAAATAAAAAATAAATTAAATTAAAAATGGATATATACACACTCACACATATATACTTCAAAAATAAAGTAAAAACATTCAATTATAAATAAAAGTGAAAAATAATTACACAACAAACAAACTACAAGAAATGTTAGAAAAAGAAGGGAAATTACTGCATATGAAAAGGTAGATCTACAGGAAAGAAAGATGAACACTGGGAAAAGTAAATAGTCTGTAATAAGGAGTTTATATTATTCTCCTTACTTCTTTAAAAGATAACTACTTATTAAAAAGTAATAATAACAAAATTGTAAGGTAGAGTTTATAATATATGAAAAAATAGAGGATTTGTGAATAACAGCATAATCCATAAGGTATAAGTTGATAAAATTCTACTATTGAGTGGGTATAACACTTTGGAAATGAGAATTAGAAACCAGGAAGTGAGAAGCATCAAATGTGAATAAAGTGGAAGGGTCATGTGTTAAACAGAATATTGACTCTAAATAGAGTTTAATAAGTTAGGGATAGGATATTGTTAATCCTACAGCAAATACTATATCAATTAAAAAAAAAAGAGCTAAGAAGCCAAGAAAATAAATAAAACAATATTAGAACATATTCAATTAGCCCAAAGTACTCAGGAAAGGAGCAAACAAAAAACAAAAAAGTAAGAAAAATGGAAAAGAAATAAGATGAAGATAGACTTAAATGCAACAAATTTAATAATTACATAAAATGTAAACAGAGAGAAAGAAAAGCAAACAGACTAAACAAGGGGTTGAGAAACTATGACTTACAGATCAAATTTTGCCTGTTTATTTTGTAAATATTTATTGAAAAATAGCCTCGTCTATTTACATATTGTCTATAGCTGTTTTTGTGCTACAGTGCAGGGTTCAATAGCTGTGACAGAGACCATATGACTCATGAAGACTAAAATATTTACTATCTGGCCCTTGACAGAAAAAGTTTGCCTACCCTTGAATTAAATACTCCAATTGTACAGCAGATTTTACAAGACTGAAGTAAAAAGGCAGATCCAACCATACGCTAGCAACAAAAGACTTTTCTTTTTCTTTTTTCTTTTTTCAAGTTTTCATTTAAATTCCAGTTATTTAACATCCAGTGTAACATTAGTTTCAGGTATAGAATCTAGTGATTCATCACTTACATACAATACCCAGTACTCATCACAAGTGCCCTCCTTAATCCCCATTACCAATTTAACCCATCCCCCAACCACATCCCCTCCAGTAGCCCTGTTTGTTCTCTCCAGTTAAGAGTCTGTTTTGTTTTCTGCTTTGCCTCTCTCTTCCCCAACCCCCACTCCCCCCGCCATGTTCATCTGTTTTGTTTCTAAAATTCCACCCTGGAAAACAGTATGGAATATGGAGTTTCCTCAAAAAGTTAAAAAGAGAACTACCCTATGATCCAAAAGACTCATTTTAAATTTAAAATTTAAAGAGACAAATAGTTGAAAGGAAAAGGATGGGAAAAGATATAGACTGTAAACAGGAAATGTAAGAAAGCTGGTGTGGTTATATTAATATGAAACAAAGTATACTTCAAAGCTAAATATATTCCAAATATATTCCAAGAGATAAAGATAGATATTTCATAATGATAAAAGGGTCAATTCATCAGGAAGACATAATGATCTTAAAAATATGTATGAATCTAATAATAGAGTTTCAAAGCTCATGAAGTAAAAACTGATAGAACTAGAGGGAAAAACAAGCAAATCCATAATCACAATTGATCTTCAATATCCCTTTTTCAGTAATTGATATAAGGAGACAAAAATGTCAATAAAGAAAAAGTAATATCACCACCCACCAATCTTGACCTAATTGACAAGTATAAAATACTGTACCAGCAACTGCAGTGCATACATTCTTTTCAAGAACACATATAATATTCACCTTAATTGAAACTATATTAGCCAGAAAACAAACCTCAATATAGTTTAAAAAACTGAAATCTCTCATAGTATGTTCTTTTTCCAAATTGAAATTAAAAACCTACAACAATAGGAAAAGAAATAATTGGAGGCTAAATAATTTACTTCTAAGTAACCCATGGGTCAAAGAAAAAAAAAGTAACAAAATTAGAAAATGTTTCAAACAGTATGACAAGAATACAACACAGCGATATGTATGGGACATAACTAAAGTAGTGATTATAAAAAGATGTATAGCTTTAAATGCCTATATTAGAAAACAAGATAGAAGTTTCTGACTTAAGAACCAGAAAATGGAAGATCAAATTAAAGTAAGGAGAAGGAAATAAATATTAAAACCATAACAGAAACTTTTTTATTTTAGTGTAGTCCTAATAGTTTAGTTTTACTTTTGTTTCCATTGCCAAAGGAGATATTTCTAGAAAAATGTTTCTATGGCTGATGTTTAAGAGATCACTGCCTATGTTTTCTTCTAGAAATTTTATGGTTTCAGGTCACACATTTAGGTCTTTAATCCATTTTTTTTTTTTTTTTTTTGAGAGAGAGAGCAAGAGCAGTGAGGAGAGGCAGAGGGAGAAGGAGAGAATCTTAAGCAGGGCTCAATCTCACAACCCTGAGATCATGACCTGAGCTGAAATCAAGAGTCAGACACTTAACTGACTGAGCCACCCAGTCACACCAAGGTCTTTCATCCACTTTGAGTTCATTTTTGCATATGGTTTAAGAAAGTCCAGTTTTCCCAACACCTTTGTTGAACAGATTGTCTTTTCCCCATTGTATGTTTTTGCCTCCTTTAACCATATAATTATGGATTTATTTCTGGGCTCTCTATTCTGTTCTATTGACCTATGTGTCTGTTTTTGTGCCAGTATCATACTGTTTTGATTACTACAGCTTTGTAGTATATCTTGAAATCTGGGATTGTGATACCTCCACTTTTGTTCTTTCCAAGGTTACTTTGGCTATTTGGGGTCTTCTGTGGTTCCATACAAATTTTAGGATTATTTGTTCTAGTTCTGTGAAAAATGCTATTGGTATTTTATCTTTTTTTTTTTTTTTTTTGACAGAGAAAGACAGAGCGAGAGAGGGAACACAAGCAGGGGGAGTGGGAGAGGGAGAAGCAGGCTTCCCGCTGAGCAGGGAGCCTGATGCGGGGCTCGATCCCAGGACCCCGGGATCATGACCTGAGCCGAAGGCAGACGCTTAATGACTGAGCCACCCAGGCGCCCCTATTGGTATTTTGATAGGGATTGCATTAAATATGTAGATTGCTTTGCCTAGTATAGACATTTTAACAACATTTGTTGTCCAAAACCATGAACATGGAATATATTCCCATTTGTTTTTCATCTTCAATTTCTTTGATCAATGTTTTATAGTTTAATAAAAACCTCTTGTACAGCAAAGGAAACCATCAACAAAACAAAAAGACAACCCTCAGGTGGAAGAAGATATTTGCAAATGATATATCTGATAAGGGGTTAATATCTAAAATATATAAAGAACTTACATAAGTCAACACCAAAAAATAAATAATCCAAATAAAAATGGGCAGAAGACATTAACAGACATTTTTCCAAAGAAGGCATACAGACGACCAACAGACACATGAAAAGATGCTCAACATCACTCATCATCAGGAAAATGCAAATTGAAACCACAATGAGGTATAACTTCACATCTGTCAGAATAGCTAAAATCAAAAACACAAGAAACGACAAGTCTTGGTGAGGATGTGGAGGACGTTTACTGTGGGAATGCAAACTTGGTGCAGCCACTGTGGAAAACAGTATGGAGGTTCCTTAAAAAATTAAAAATAGAATTACCATATGACCTAGTAATTCTAATACTGGGTATTTACCCAAAGAAAACAAAAACACTAATTCAAAAAGATATATGCACCTCTATGTTTATTACAGCATTATTTACAATAGCCAAGATATGGAAGCAATCCAAGTGTCCACTGATGGATGAATAGATAAAGAAGGTATTATAATAATGGAATATTACTCAGTCATAAAAAAGAATAAAATCTTGCTATTTGCAACAAGGTGGATCTACAGAGTATAATGCTAAGTGAAGTAAGTTAGAGAAAGACAAATACCATATGATTTCACTCATATGTGGAATTTAAAGGAAAATAAAACAAAGAACAAAAGAGACTCTTAACTATAGAGAACAAACTGGTGATTGCCAGAGGGGAGGTGGAAGGAGGGATGGGTGAAACAGGTGAAGGGGATTAAGAGTACACTTATCGTGATGAGCACTGAGTAATACATACAATTGTTGAATCATTATATTGATATATATAATCACTATACTGATACTTATAATTGGTATGTATATACCAGAAATTAATATAACACTGTATGTTAATTATACTTGAATTTAAAATTTTAAAAAATCATAACAGAAACCAAAGAAACATTAAATAAACAAATGATAGAGAATTTTTCAAAACACAAGTTGGTTCTTTGGAAAGTTTTCTGTTTTTTTTTTTTTTTAATTTTATTTATTTATTTGAGAGAGAGAGTGCACGAGAGGGGGGAGGGTCAGAGGGAGAAGCAGACTCCCCACTGAGCAGGGAGCCCGATGCAGGACTTGATCCCCGGACTCCAAGATCATGACCTGAGCCGAAGGCAGTCGCTCAACCAACTGAGCCACCCAGGTGCCCCGGTTCTTTGGAAAGTTTAATAAAAATGAAAAACCCTTAGCAAACTAGTCAGGGGGGAAAAAGAGGGGAAACACAAATTAATAAAATTAGTAATGAAATAATAAACATTGCTAGAGTTTCTACAAAGGAAAAAAGGAAATATTATGAACAACTTTATGCTTATTAACTCAAGAACTTAGATGAAATGCACATATTCCTTGAACAACTCAACTTGCCAAAACTGACTCAAGGAGAAATAAAAAATGGAATGATATCCCTCCTTCTATTAAAGATTCCTCCAGATAAATGAGAAAGCAAAAGAACTAATAGTGTACGGATTGAAAAAGACAAAAAAGAAACCACTTCACAGGCTATAAATCATGTGAGCAACACAATTATAACTGAAAGTGTTCAGAAATAACTCAACTGCCCAATGAAGGGGGAATGATTAAGGAAACTATCATTCATCAAGTTTACGGAATAACTTATTTTTTAAAAAGACACATTTCAGTAAGAACGCCTCTTTCTCCTTAGCACTTATGCCCACCATTAACTCTCACTTATTGTTTGCTACAATGTTAAAACCAAAGTGTATGGGCGCCTGGGTGGCTCAGTTGGTTAAGCGACTGCCTTCGGCTCAGGTCATGGTCCCGGGGTCCTGGGATCGAGGCCCGCATTGGGCTCCCTGCTCTGCGGGGAGCCTGCTTCTCCCTCTCCCACTCCCCCTGCTTGTGTTCCCTCTCTCGCTGTGTCTCTCTCTATCAAATAAATAAATAAAATCTTTAAAAAACAAAACAAAACAAAAAAAAACCCCAAAGTGTATTTGGGAGCTACCTAAATAAACATGTCTTAAAGAATACCTCCTATCCCTTTCTTGTTCCAATTTTTTCTCATTCCTCCTTCTTAAAAAATTTTCTTTTCCTTTGTTTCCTCAAAATAAATGTCTTTATATGGAATCATACAATTTACTTCTTTCTCAAAATCTTATCTATTCTGCTCTATTCCCAGATTGAATTCTCTTTGTCTTACTTAATTATGTTTATCCATCTCCCAGCACTGTCACTGGGTACTGGGGTTGGGGGAGGGGTGAGACATGGGGGGAGTCACCAGGCCAAAACTATATGCTTTTTATGACTCAGCTTCAGAAGCCTTGGTGTATCATTTTCATCATAGTCTATGAGTTGGAACAGTCACAAGCCCCTACTTACAGATTCAAGGGCAAGTAACAGACTGCATCTTCAATGGGAGACATATTAGTCTTATGAAAAAAAAAACAGGTGGGATGAGATACATACATATCGGTGTGTCCAAAATACAATCCGCTATGAACTCTGAATAAAGGAATGGCAAATATGTAATATTGTAGTTGATATTAAATTAGGAGGATTATTAATACTCTCAAAAATGTAAATAATTGATAAAAGCTTTTATTTTCCTAATAATTAAAAGGACTATAGTGGTTGAAAGCTTCAGCTTTAAAGTCAGACAGACTTGGGTAAGGTTCAAATAAACCACCGGACATGTAAAATGGAAACAATAATACCGATAATACTATACTTTATATGGTAATACTCCATATGGTTGTTACCACATAGTAAGAACTTGTAGCTATTACTATAAACAATAGCTGCAATATTTTTTAATAAGGAATATTTGGAAAATACAAAAGTATACAGAGAAGAAAATTAGCCACTCATAACTGTACCACTCAGCATAAATGAAACTCATTTTAAAATGATCTTGACAAGAGTCCTATTTTTAAAAAAGGATGCAACTCAATAGGAAAATAGTGAAAAGAAACAAAAGTCCTGTCTTGCACCACCTTATGATACTGACCAAATGGGCATGGCTCTGTAGGGCAGATGCAGAGCTAGGGGAGGCAGGAGTCACAGACACTAGGTAACGGGGTAGGACGAAGCCCCTGAGGGAGCCAGGAGAGGTCTCACCATGAACTATTAGGTCAGATGATGAGCATGGATGCCAAGTTAAAGAATTTAAACCATTATCCTTATAGGTAGTGGGAAGTTTCAGAAGTTTCTAAGGGAAGGGTTATGACTTATACTATTGTCTTTTAGATAATTTAATGTGAAACAGGGAGTCTAAAATCAGGGAGATAAAATGCAAAATATCAGATGACAGAACGTAATAAGGAAAAGTTTTTAAAACTATAAGAGTAGAGGGGGGCGGAGCAAGATGGCAGAGGAGTAGGAGACCTGGATTTCGTCTCCTCTCAGGAATTCAGCTGGATAGAGATCAAACCATTCTGACCACCTACAAACTCAACAGGAGATCGAAGAAAAGAAGAGCAACAACTCTCTCATCAGAAAAGCGACCACTTTCTGGAAGGTAGGACGTGCGGAGAAGTGAATCCGAGGCGATATTCGGGAGGATAGACGGCGGGGGAGGGGCCTCTGTCGGCCGCTTCTGGCAAGTAATAGAGCCACGGAGCACAAAATCGGAACTTTTAGAACTCAGCTCTGCTGAGGGACGTCACTCTGGTGGCTAAGCGGGGGTGGAACCCTCCGGCACAGTGTGGTCTCAGGACCCTCGGGGTCACAGAAAGACCGGGGGTGCCTGAGTGCGGCAGAGCTCCCAGGTGTCGGAGCAGGGAAGCCGGCGGCAGAGGCGGAGCCCAGGCGCGGGCTCTCAGCTCGGGGTGGCCATAAACCGTGATCCGCGGCCCAGTCGGGCCACTGCTCCTCCAGCAGGGACCCAACAAGCGGCAGATCGGGGAGACTCACCTTCCTCCCCCGGGAGGAGCCGCGCGGGAGTGCACCGCAGGGATCTGCTGGGTTTGGAGACTCCACCCGGGGTCGGGTGCCAGAGATAGAGGCGCGCGGTCACAGGCCGGGTGAGCACGGAGTGCAGCCAGAGACCGGGGAGACGGGAGTGACTGACGGCTTTTCTCTGGGGGCTCACTGAGGAGCAGGGCCCCGAGTTCTCGGCTCCTCCGGGGCGGAGATTGGGAGGCCGCCATCGTCACTCTCCGCCTCCAAAGCTGCACGGAAAGCTCGCAGGGAACAAAAGCCCCGGAGAGCAAACCCGAGCAGATTACTTAGCCGGGAGGGGGCAAGGGCGGGGCAATTCCGCCTCCGGCAGAGACATTTGGAAACCACGGCAACAGGCCCCTCCCCAGAAGATCAGCGAGAACAGCCGGCCAAGACCAAGGTTACCGATCAATGAGAACGGCAGAACTCCAGCGCTAGGGGACTACTGCACATAGAATTCATGGCTTTTCCCCAAGATTCTTTAGTCTTTCAAAGTTAATTTTTTTTAACTGTCTTTTTTCTTTTTTTTGAATTTTTCTTTTTCCCTTTTTCAACCAACATCTTATCAATCCCCTTTTTAAAAAAACATTTTTATTTTTCATTTTTAGAGTCATATTCTATCCCTTCATAGTAGTTACCCATATTTTTGGCATATATATATAAGTTGTTCTTTCTTTAAAATTTTGAGATAGTTTCTTCTAACAGATTAAAATATACCCTAAATCTCTAGTATATGGTGTTTTCTATTCCCCTGCCTGATCACATTCTCTCCCTTTTTTTTCTTTTTTCTTTTTTTAATCCTCTTCTTTTTTTTTCAAACAACTCCTTATCAATTACTTTTATAAAATTTTTTATAATTTCCATCTTTACAGGCATATTCCATCCCTTCATCATATCAACCCTTATTTTTGTACATATATAAGTTTTTCTTTCTTTAAAATTTTGGGAGGCACTTTCTTCTAAAAGACCAAAATACACCCCAAATCCAGTGTGTGGCACTGATCTACATACCAGCCTGATCATATTTGATCACATTCTGGTTTTTTTTTTTTGTCGTTGTCGTTGTTGTTTTGATTTGTTTGTTTTTATCTTTTTCTTTTTCTTTTTTCTCTCTATCCATTTCTTTTTCCACTGCTTCAGGTCTTTTCTGATTTGTTCAGAGTATATTTTCTGGGGACATTGTTACTCTGCTAGCATTTTGTTCTCTCATTAATCCATTCTTTTCTGCACAAAAGGACAAGAAGGAAAAAATCACCTCACCAAAAAGAACAAGAGGTAGTACCGACTGCCAGGGACCTACTCAATACGGACATTAGTACGATGTCAGATCTAGAGTTCAGAATCATCACTTTAAAGATACTAGCTGGGCTTGAAAAAAATATGGAAGTTATTAGACAAACCCTTTCTGGAGAAGTAAAAGAACTAAAACCTAACCAAGTCGAAATCAAAAAGGCTATTAATGAGGTGCAATCAAATATGGGGGCACTAACTGATAGGATAAACGAGGCAGAAGAGAGAATCAGTAATATAGAAGACCAAATGATGGAAAATAAAGAAGCTGAGAAAAAGAGAGATAAACAACTACTGGATCACGAGGGCAGAATTCGAGAGATAAGCGATACCATAAGACGAAACAACATTAGAATAATTGGGATCCCAGAAGAAGAAGAAAGAGAGAGAGGGGCAGAAGGCATAATGGAGCAAATTATAGCAGAGAACTTCCCTAATTTGGGGAAGGAAACAGGCATGAAAATCCAGGAAGCACAGAGAACCCCTCTCAAAATCAATAAAAATAGGTCAACACCCCGACATCTAGTAGTAAAACTTACGAGTCTCATAGACAAAGAGAAAATCCTAAAAGCAGCTCAGGAGAAGAGATATGTAACCTACAAGGGTAGAAACATTAGATTGGCAACAGACCTATCCACAGAGACCAGGCAGGCCAGAAAGGACTGGCAGGATATATTCAGAGCACTAAATGAGAAAAATATGCAGCCAAGAATACTCTATCCAGCTAGGCTGTCATTGAAAATTGAAGGAGAGATAAAAAGCTTCCAGGACAAACAAAAACTAAAGGAATTTGCAAACACAAAACCAGCCCTACAGGAAATATTGAAAGGGGTCCTCTAAGCAAAGAGAGAGCCTAAAAGCAAGATAGACCAGAAAGGAACACAGACAATATATGGTAACAGTCACCTTACAGGCAATACAAATGGCACTAAATTCCTATCTTTCAATAGTTACCCTGAATGTAAATGGGCTAAATGCCCCAATCAAAAGACACAGGCTATCAGACTGGATTAAAAAACAAGACCCATAGATATGCTGTCTGCAAGAGACTCATTTTAGAACCAAAGACACCCCCAGATTGAAAGTGAGAGGGTGGAAAACCATTTACCATGCTAATGGACACCAAAAGAAAGCTGGGGTGGCAATCCTTATATCAGACAAATTAGATTTTAAACCAAAGACTGTAATAAGAGATGAGGAAGGACATTATATCCTACTTAAAGGATCTATCCAACAAGAAGATCTAACAATTGTAAATATCTATGCCCCTAACATGGGAGCAGCCAATTATATAAGGCAATTAATAACAAAAGCAAAGAAACACATTGACAACAATACAATAATAGTGGGGGACTTTAACACCCCCCTCACTGAAATGGACAGATCGTCTAAGCAAAAGATCAACAAGGAAATAAAGACTTTAAATGACACACTGGACCAAATGGACTTCACAGACATTTTCAGAACATTCCATCCCAAAGCAACGGAATACACATTCTTCTCTAGTCCCCATGGAACATTCTCCAGAATAGATCACATCCTAGGTCATAAATCAGGTCTCAACAGGTACCAAAATATTGGGATCATCCCCTGCCTATTTTCAGACCACAATGCTTTGAAACTAGAACTCAATCACAAGAGGAAAGTCGGAAAGAACTCAAATACATGGAGGCTAAAGAGCATCCTACTGAAGAATGAATGGGTCAACCAGGAAATTAAAGAAGAATTAAAAAAATACATGGAAACCAGTGAAAATGAAAACACAACTATTCAAAATCTTTGGGATGCAGCAAAGGCAGTCCTAAGAGGAAAGTATATAGCAATACAAGCCTTTCTCAAGAAACAAGAAAGGTCTCAAGTATACAGCCTAACCCTACACCTAAAGGAGCTGGAGAAAGAACAGCAAATAAAGCCTAAACCCAGCAGGAGAAGAGAAATCATAAAGATCAGAGCAGAAATCAATGAAATAGAAACTAAAAGAACAGTAGAACAGATCAACGAAAGTAGGAGCTTGTTCTTTGAAAGAATTAACAAGATTGATAAACCCCTGGCCAGACTTATCAAAAAGAAAAAAGAAATGACCCAAATCAACAAAATCATGAATGAAAGAGGAGAGATCACAACCAACACCAAAGAAATACAAACAATTATAAGAACATATTATGAGCAACTCTGCCAGCAAATTAGATAACCTGGAAGAAATGGAGGCATTCCTAGAGATGTATCAACTACCAAAACTGAACCAGGAAGAAATAGAAAACCTGAACAGACCTATAACCACGAAGGAAATTGAAGCAGTCATCAAAAATCTCCCAAAAAACAAAAGCCCAGGGCCAGATGGCTTCCCAGGGGAATGCTACCAAACATTTCAAGAAGAATTAATACCTATTCTTCTGAAACTGTTCCAAAAAATAGAAATGGAAGGAAAACTTCCAAACTCATTTTATGAGGCCAGCATTACCTTGATCCCAAAACCAGATAAAGACCTCATCAAAAAGGAGAATTACAGACCAATATCCTTGATGAACATGGATGCAAAAATCCTCACCAAAATACTAGCCAAAGGATCCAACAGTACATTAAAAGGATTATTCACCATGACCAAGTGGGATTTAACCCTGGGCTGCAAGGTTGGTTCAACATCCACAAATCAATCAATGTGATACAATACATTAACAAAAGAAAGAACAAGAATCATATGATCCTCTGAATAGATGCAGAAAAAGCTTTTGACAAAGTACAGCATCCTTTCTTGATCAAAACTCTTCAGAGTATAGGCATAGAGGGTCCATACCTCAATATCATAAAAGCCATCTATGAAAAACCTACAGCGAATATCATTCTCAATGGGGAAAAACTGAGAGGTTTCCCCCTAAGGTCAGGAACGCGGCAGGGATGTCCACTATCACCACTGCTATTCAACAAAGTATTGGAAGTCCTAGCCACAACAATCAGACAACAAAAAGAAATCAAAGGCATCCCTATCGGCAAAGAAGAAGTCAAACTCTCACTCTTTGCAGATGATATGATACTTTATGTGGAAAACCCCAAAGACTCCATCCCAAAACTGCTAGAACTCATACAGTAATTCAGTAAAGTGGCAGGATATAAAATCAATGCACAGAAGTCAGTGACATTCCTATACACCAACAACAAGACAGAAGAAAGAGAAATTAAGGAGTCGATCCCATTTACAATTGCACCCAAAACCATAAGATACCTAGGAATAAATCTAACCAAAGAGACAAAGGATCTGTACTCAGAAAACTATAAAATACTCATGAAAGAAATTGAGGAAGACACAAAGAAATGGAAAAACGTTCCATGCTCATGGATTGGAAGAACAAATATTGTGAAGATGTCAACGCTACCTAGAGCAATCTACACATTCAATGCAATCCCCATCAAAATACCATCCACTTTTTTCAAAGAAATGGAACAAATCATCCTAAAATTTGTATGGAACCAGAAAAGACCCCGCATAGCCAGAGGAATGTTGAAAAAGAAAAGCAAAGCTGGCGGCATCACAATTCCAGACTTCCAGCTCTATTACAAAGCTGTCATCATCAAGACAGCATGGTACTGGCACAAAAACAGACACATAGACCAATGGAACAGAATAGAGAGCCCAGAAATGGATCCTCAACTCTTTGGTCAACTCATCTTTGACAAAGCAGGAAAGAATGTCCAATGGAACAAAGACAGTGTCTTCAACAAATGGTGTTGGGAAAATTGGATAGCCACATGCAGAAGAATGAAACTGGACCATTTCCTTACACCACACACAAAAATAGACTCCAAATGGTTGAAAGACTTCAATGTGAGACAGGAGTCCATCAAAATCCTAAAGGAGAACACAGGCAGCAACCTCTTTGACCTCAGCCAAAGCAACTTCCTAGAAACATCGCCAAAGGCAAGGGAAGCAAGGGCAAAAATGAACTATTGGGACTTCATCAAGATAAAAAGCTTTTGCACAGCAAAGGAAACAGTCAACAAAACCAAAAGACAACCGACAGAATGGGAGAAGATATTTGCAAATGACATATCAGATAAAGGCCTAGTATCCAAAATCTATAAAGAACTCATCAAACTCAACACCCAAAGAACAAAGAATCCATTCAAGAAATGGGCAGAAGACATGAACAGACATTTTTCCAAAGAAGACATCCAAATGGCCAACAGACACATGAAAAAGTGCTCAATATCGCCCGGCATCAGGGAAATCCAAATCAAAACCTCAATGAGATACCACCTCACACCAGTCAGATTGGCTAAAATGAACAAGTCAGGAAATGACAAATGTTGGTGGGGATGCGGAGAAAGGGGAACCCTCCTACACTGTTGGTGGGAATGCAAGCTGGTGCAGCCACTCTGGAAAACAGTATGGAGGTTCCTCAAAAAGTTGAAAATAGAGCTACCATACGATCCAGCAATTGCACTACTGGGTATTTACCCCAAAGATACAAAAGTAGGGATCCGAAAGGGTAGGTGCAAACTGTGAAAAGAACCAAGATGTCCATCAACAGATGAATGGATAAAGAAGAAGTGGTATATATATACAATGGAATATTATGCAGCCATCAAAAGGAATGAGATCTTGCCATTTGCAACAACGTGGATGGAACTGGAGGGTATTATGTTGAGTGAAATAAGTCAAACAGAGAAAGACATGTATCATATGATCTCACTGATATGCAGGAAACAAACTGAGGGTTGCTGGAGTGGGGGGTGGGGTGGGAGAGATGGGGTGACTGGGTGATAGACACTGGGGAGGGTATGTGCTCTGGTAAGCGCTGTGAATTGTGCAAGACTGTTGAATCTCAGATCTGTACCTCTGAAACAAATAATGCAATATATGTTAAGAAAAAAAAAGAAGAAGAAGAAGAAGGTAGCGGGAGGTGAAGAATGAAGCGGGGGAAATCGGAGGTGTAGATGAACCATGAGAGACGATGGACTCTCAAAAACAAACTGAGGGTTCTAGAGTGGAGGGGGGTGGGAGGATGGGTTAGCCTGGTGGTGGGTATTGAGGAGGGCACATTCTGCATGGAGCACTGGGTGTTATGCACAAACAATGAATCATGGAACACTTCATCTAAAACTAATGATGTAATGTATGGGGATTAACATAAGAATAAAAAAAGTAATAATAAAAAAATAAATAAATAAAAATAGAAGAGTAAGGAATTAATATGGTATGCAAAAACTAAGTATAAATATTGTAGAAAGACCTCGGGACTCTCTAGACACTTGCCATATTTGGACTACAACTGTAAAAATAACATGATGTTGAGAAATATCAAAAAGGAATATGACAAAAAAGAGTCAGTATATGCTATATAATCAGAACTTGGTGCAGTAGTTTCATCCATCGAGTGTTAAACATTAGATATAGGAATAGTATAAGTAAATAAAGAGGCAAAAGTAGAAGTGTTGTTGTTGTTGTTGTTGCCCTTTTTAAAAAGAGAGAAAATAATGAGTGCTAACAGAGTAAAAAAATAAGTCCAATAATGACAATGACCCTCAAGTATAGAGAGAGAGCTAGGGAGGACAATGCAATAGAAAATGGGCTTAATTATGAAAACAAGATTTACTTCCCTTGGAAGTAATAAAACAGCTCCCAATACATACCTTTATCCTCTCTCTCTCTCTCTCTCTCTCTCTCCCTCTTTCACCCCAATTCCATGAAAATTCTTAAGAAGCAGTGCTTTTTTAAATTCATATTCCTCAAAGGCCTCCTCAAGACACTTCTAACCCCATGACTCTGTGATCCTCTATTCTGCCCCATCTGGTAAGGTTCCTGTCTAAGCACATCGCTTTTGCCCGTGGTATGTGGAGCTGAGAAGAAAGAGTACTCCCTTGAAGTCAGCTGGAACATATGAACCAATGATCAGAAATTAATGGTGTGACAGATATTATAGGCTCATCACTTATTCCACATTTGACTCTGATTTTTAATTTTTTTCAATTTTTAGTTTAGTTTTGTTTTTTTTGACTCTAACTTCTTTAAATCATTAAGCAAAATCACTAAGATAGGGAACAGTTGCTGAGGCCTGGAGGATTAGGTCCAAAAGAGACAAACCTGGGTTGTCCCATTCCTGACCTAAGTGTTGCTTCACTCTGCATATTCTCTATTCTCCATGTACTTTGGAAAGTTGTTTATTTCAGTCTCCCCAAAGTGTATCAGACCCCACACACATTCTGTTATGTACTGAATGTTTATGTTCCTCCAAAATTCATTTGTTGAAGTTTAGCCCCCAAAGGGATGGTATTTGGAGGTGGGCCTTTGGAAAGTGATTAGGTCATGAGGATGGAGCTCCCATAAATGGGATTAGTGCCCTTATAAGAAGAGGCCAGTAGGCTAGCTCACTCTCTTTCTACCATGAGAAGATACAATGAGAAGTAGCCCATCTACAACCGGGAAGAGGACTCTCACTGGAACCCAACCATGTTGACATCCTGATTTCAGACTTCCAACCTCCAGAACTGTGGAAATACATTCCTGTTGTTTATAAGCCATCCCATCTATAGTACTTTGTTTTGCTTTGGCAGTCCAAACTGAATAAGACACATCTACTTTTCAAAAAGAAAAAAAAATTATTTTAAACAATTTAACATTTTTAGGATGTGGAATTCTATTTTATTCCTATTTGGAGACCTGCCTCATAATATATAAGGCTAAAACACAAACACCATAAGCCCATAGATATCTAAGTTGAGGTTTCTTATAAGATTTGCTTAAGGAAATAGACATTTTTCAGAGCTGGAAGAATGGAAGTCAGCCACATAAGGTAAAGATCAGGGAATCACATCTATATGCAGCTGAAAAAGAAACTGAGGTTGCTCCATGTGGAGAGCAGAGTTGTCTAGTGGACAGGGGAATGCAGGCCTGAGAAATGAAATTCTGATCCAGGAGGAGGCTGTCCTGGTAATCTCCTAAAGATCAGTGTTAAATCTCATGCAGAGTCCACACATCATACGTGTCCTCAGTTTCCCCTTCTGTGGATCTTTTCCAGCTGTAACTTGTCTACAGTCAAGACTCACAGCCCAAATTTCTGCCGAAGCCCCTGTCCCTGAGGCTTGGAACTATCTGCCTTTCTTCTGTCAGAAGTGGACACCTTGCTGGTTGCTGGAGGAGAAGAAGGAGGCTCCGTCCTTTCGCAGCTTTACTGTTTAATTTTAAGCAACTAGCTGGGGAAATTCTGAACTTAATGAGCCCTTCTTTTGTCCTTGGAAGAGTCACAGAATGCAGTTGTCAGGCAGCAAGAGTTGTACAGGAGTCTTACAGATCCTCCGTAATTCCTCAGCTAACATCATATTTTATATTATCAGTTGCCAATGGCCTGACAGCTGAAACTCTACCTCCTATAAATTCCCCAATAAAGGACCAGATGTGTCTTTTTTATTGGCCACATTTTCCTGTACATCCTGAGAGGTCTTTGAAGAATGGCAAATTTTCCTTTTTTCTATGAAAAAGGAAAGGAAGAGCATGTATTAACAGATAGTTACTAGAATTCAGTGACCCAGGAAGCACTTCCAAAGTGTCTCCTTTGAGCCAGAAACTGACTTAGAATCTATGGACCTGGTTCAGAATAGTGTTAAGTAATTCCTGGCATACCTGCTCAGGTGGAAACAGCTCTGTGCAGAGAGAGCTCTAAGCCTCAGGACACGTGATAAAGCCTTTATTCTGTCAGAACTATAAATGTCACAACTAGGTCTTTTCGGTCAGAATAAACATCTTAACTGAAATGTAATGTTACAGAATATTTGCAGCATTAGTTTTCTAAGACCATGCTTACAATAATTGGATTTGGCCTAACATCAATTGGTTATATATTGCTCTAATAAAGTGACCTAAATTTTATTTTGAATCCTTAGTTTTTTCAAGGGTAAACTTTTACCTGTACATAGGAGGGCAACAGTAATAATGTACTACATCTTTGTCGTAAAATATTTAAGCATATCCAACATGACTTGATAGCTAGCTTTAGGTTGCTGAATTACTTATGCTACCAGCTTTTGCACCCACTTTAGAGTGAAGCCAAAATCTATTTGCTGTCAACCTGCTGATTATCATCTTAATACCAGCAGTGCAGCTGGTATGATGAAGACCAGGTCAGCCCAGGAGAACCTCTCAAAACAAATCTGCATATTGATCCCCCTCTCTCCCTATCTCCTTTTGACCACATTTGTGGCTTGCTGTGATCTAGGGACACTTGGGAGTACGTCTTTTCAAAGAGAGAAAAACCTCAAATCTTTCACAAATTTGTTTTCAAGATGAATTTTACTGTTAAAGCTCATCCACAGTAGAAATGCTTCTCAAGGAGGAAATAAAATATTTTTCAATAAATTGTTTCCCCCATATGGATAAAAGAGGTGAGCTTTATGACAGTATAATTATGACAAAGATACTATTTAAAAACTGTATCAGTATCATTTTGTTTGTGCAAATTGCTACAAAAAATTCTAGGATGCTTACTATGTGTAATTCTACTAAAAACTCTGCAAATGGCTTGTTACCACCTGCCTAAATCCCACCTATAATTCTCTTTCTCTGTTCCTTTTCTTCTTGTTTTTTTTTTCCCCCCACAAATGCCCAGTTCAGGTCTGCTGATTACTAAGAAAACCCTAGAAGGCATTACCTTGATGACTGATTTCTACCTTGAGCAACTGAAAAATAAGAACAACAACAATAGTACAATTCCAAGTAAGGTCATATTTAATGGCATATGTGGAATCTGCGCTCACTTCCAAACTAATTGATCTGGAATGAAGAAGAGTGTGAATTTTTCATTCAGAATTTTCTTTTACACCTCTAATAATTCCCCTGCATCTCTTCTTCTCTCAAAAATAACTCCAAAATATTATTAGCTGGGGGTTTCTTTTGCATTCAATTTCTTAAGTAAATGAGTCATGCTGTTCTCCAGGACATCTTTTAGTAATGAGCTTCTTTATTTGGGCTGAAGCAGTGGTGACCTCTAGTACTGACAAGGAGCAAAAATAATTGCTTGGAACCCAAACAGTACATTTGTATGTGAATAAGCCAAGTGCACATTGAGATATATACCTATTTTTTCTTTCCTTGTATATCCCCTCCCTGTCCACACCAATATTTACCATCAGATTGTATTTTTTCATAATTATGCCATATCCAGGCTTAAAAATTCTCAGAGCAGTATTTTCAATACAGCACTATGCTAATCAGCAAACTGTATCTTTTCCAAAACCAAAAAAAAAATTTGTTTTAATGCTTCAGAGTTATTGAGTTCAGAGTTCTACTATTTGCCAACTTTAAATATATATATATATATATATATATATATATATTTGCAATATGAATGGGTTCAGTTTCAAAGTGTGATATGGCCATGAATTTGATTTTGTAACTCATTCCTGATTAACGGAACTTTTTAAACACAATGAGGTTTTGAGAATAGTGGCAGGTAAAATTGCTTAATGATTCTTGTATAACTAAACTCTGACCCATGCATGCATGGGCTTTGGTTAATTTACCTTAGCACTGAGGCGAGTCAGTATGCCCAACAATAGACAGGCATGGGTGCAGAAAAACGCGGACTAAAAATACCTTGCATTTGTATGGAACATCACAATTTAAAATTACATAATTTTTCATGATTATACCTGCCCCATATTGAACCTTCCTCAAAGGGTTGCAAGGATTAAATGAAACAAACTGGGTAAATTCTTGACACATATATAGGTCACAATAAATGGAAAGTCTTGTTTCTGTTGTTGATTTCATTTTCTTCTGTGGATGACAAACATTTTCATTCTATCTGTTCTCATAAATCTGTTAGTCTTCTCTTCAGGTTAACATTGAAATCAAATAATAGCCACAGACTTTCATTCACCTTGGGTTTTCTTTCTGAAAGCCACTGAGTACTTTATAGTGCATGAATTCCTCAGACTACATCTATACCTATACTGATTTCTCTCAGTTTTCCTGACTCTAAACTTCACTAGGATCAATTAGAAATAATATTACATTGACTTTTTACAAACTTTTTCAAACAAATTTTTAATTTGCATTTAAAAATCTAGCTTTTAAAGATTGTTTTCTCCCCCAGTTACTTTCCTCTGACAGTGATCTCAATTGTCCTTTTCTCCCCATTATGTCCCAACTGAAAAGTTAAAACTCTAACTCCTTTTAAAAGAGTTGTTATAAGATGTCAGACTAAAGGAAAAATAAAAGAGCTGTTGCTTCAAAGAGCTGAAGATCCTCCTTTCTCAGCAAGATGGAGTATTTCCACATAGGGCAAAGAATCACAAACATAGTATTAATCTGGAGCCATGCATGAATTATTTTTTAAAGTTGGGCTTTAATTAATTTGCTTTAGAGAGACATAAAATGTTACCATATGGTCAACAAAGCAGATTATTCTGTTACCTTTGCCCCATAAAATGGTTGCTTGATGTTCAGCAACAAGCCACCATTCATAAAATGTTATTTTGATAACATTTTCAGAAGCATAATAATATCTACTCTCTGAAGAAAGAAAATGTTGTTGAGCTTTCATATAATGAATACTGGTAGTTGCTCACCCAGAAATTATTTCCCATACCCCCCTTCTTCCTTGCTCACAGAATCCCAATTTCATTCAGGTCTTGCTCATTAAACCCCAATTGTTACCAGGTATCAAACCTTCTTTTTTTTTTTTTAAGATTTTATTTATTTATTTGAGACGAGAGAATGAGAGAGACAGAGAGCACATGAGAGGGGGGAGGGTCAGAGGGAGAAGCAGGCTCCCTGCCGAGCAGGGAGCCCGATGCGGGACTCGATCCCGGGACTCCAGGATCATGACCTGAGCCGAAGGCAGTCGCTTAACCAACTGAGCCACCCAGGCGCCCCAGGTATCAAACCTTCTATCAGCCTCAAGGGCGGTGGCCTCATCTCCAGATCCAGCCCCAGTACTAGACCTGGGAGTGAATCACTATTTGTCCAGCCCCCTTTGCCAGTGATTGCTTTCTGCTGGGACATGTGGGACATGTTCAGGAGAATGAGATAGGGGAGGATATCTGATGAGAGGATTCTAAAAACAGATAAAGAAGAAAGGGCCCCCCTTCTGCTCTTGGATGCTGTTATGTTTCAGCACCCATCTGGAGGCCATGAAAGAAGTTAGCCTGAAAGGAAACGCTGGAGAGGGCAGAGTAGAAAGACAAAAGTAAGGACACCTGGCTGGCTCAGTCAGTTAAGCATCTGCTTCAGCTCAGGTCATGATCTCCAGGTTCTGGGATTGAATCCCACGTCCTTGGGCTCTGCTCAGCGGGGAGTCTGCTTCTCCCTGTCACTCTCCCTCTGTGTTTTCCCTCTCCCCCTCTCTCTCAGATAAATAAATAAAATCTTTAAAAAAAAAGACAAAAGTAAAGTAGGATTTTGATGACATTCAAATACTGCCAAATTAACTAACCTTGGGACTATCCTACCTCTAAAGGTCTTGCTATGTAAGATATTGAATCCCCTCATTACTTAAGATATCTTAAGTTAGGGTTCCTGATACTTACAGCCAAAATAAGCCTAACTAAGCTACAGTGGTGTCATTTTATTAGATGCTTGTAAGGGCCAAAAGTTGTCCATCACTTAGGTGGTAGGCCAAGGGGTTCTGACATTACATTATAGCATTCTGAGACCCACTGTCTATTCGCTTCCAACACTATAGGCATGTGCTATGATAACTTAGAAAGGAAAGGTAATTCAAAGCATTAAGCAAAATAACAAATATGTCAAATATGAAAAAGTGAGAGCATACATACATAATACTCAACAGAGAAGACTAGCGATAAATAAAGGACAGATTGAATCTGTAGTTTACCTTATATTTATTATCTTGGAATGCTTACCCCAAATGAATGAACCCTTAAAGGTTATCTGAATAAGGTATGTGAGATTGAAAATGATATGGGTAGAATAAAATTATGACTTGGAATGGCCGAGATATAATAGGAATAAATGTAAAGCCCTAGATCTAGGTCCTAGAAGAGGCAGTGTACAAATTTAGGAAAGAGAGAGAGAGAAAAGAAAGAAAGAAAGAAGAAAGAAAGAAAGAAAGAAAGAAAGAAAGAAAGAAAGAAAGAAAGAAAGAAAGAAAGAAGGAAGGAAAGAAAGGAAAGAAAGAAGAAAGGAAGAGAGAGAGAAAGAAAGAAAAAGAAAGAAAGAAAGAAAGAAAGAAAGAAGGAAAGAAAGGAAAGAAAGAAGAAAGGAAGAGAGAGAGAAAGAAAGAAAAAGAAAGAAAGAAAGAAAGAAAGAAAGAAAGAAAGAAAGAAGGAAAGAAAGGAAAGAAAGAAGAAAGGAAGAGAGAGAAAGAAAGAAAGAAAGAAAGAAGAAAGGAAGAGAGAAAGAAAGAAAGAAAGAAAGAAAGAAAGAAAGAAAGAAAGAGTTTTGTTTCCAAATATGGCACATAAAAATAATGTTATGTAGCTACCCAAAAACATTATGTGATCTTCCTTCCTTCACTAAGTATAGTGAAGGATCTTAAGCCCCCAGTTAGATAACAAAATTATCTATGTCTTTTTAAAAATGCAAATATCTGGGCTCAACTCCAGACCTAATGACTCAGAATATTTTGGAGGTAGACCTGTCTTCATGTATTTTGTAAAATTCCATAGGCTTCAGCCGATAACTGATCTAGATCTAGATCAAGCAAGATCTGCTGAATTCATCTCTAGGCCTCATCAGTGGGGCTTTATTTAGTTCTGGGAATTATATTTTCAAAAACAGCATTTAAAAGTTGGAATGAACACAAAGAAAGCCAACCAAGAGAGTAAAGAGTTTTTTTTTTTTTTTAAAGATTTTATTTATTTATTTGACAGAGAGAGACACAGCAAGAGAGGGAACACAAGCAGAGGGAGTGGGAGAGGGAGAAGCAGGCGTTTTTGTAATTATGTCATATGATGAGTAGATGAAAGACCTAGGGATATTTGATCTAGAAGTGAAAGTTTGAAGGAACCCACGAAAGAAAACTATATACATATGTTGGATATTTAAGATTTGACATGTGGAAGGGGTGCTACTGCTTGATAGTTTTCAAAGAGTATTAAAGAACTAATGCGTGGAGTTAGAAAGCTGCTGATTTTAGATCAATATAAAGAAAACTTCTCAAGCCATTAAATGTTAAGCAATCGAAAGGACTGCTTTGAAAAATAGCCATTTTCTCATAATCACAATTTCCCCCAAGAAGTCAAATGATTGGCATTCTGAAATATAATCAGGAAAGCTGTAATGAGGATACTAGTCCCCAACAGGGAGAAGACTAGAAGACCTCTGAGGTTACCTTTGATTCTGAGATTCTGTGATACCCTGAGCAAATATATCACATAATGATCACAGAAACACAGCACAGAAACCAACCTTGGAATTTACCCATCAAAGGTTCTTCACTCTACAGGTAACAATTGTCGACCCTCAGTGAACAACTACTGTATGTCAGACACTTCATGCAACATTATCTCCAATTCTTACAGCAACCCAGAAAAATCATGTTGTTAGTTATGTTATAGATAAAAAAACCAATTTTCTGTAAAAATCTCTAGCTTACCTTAAGCTAAGAGAGCTTAAAATGGAAGAGAGAGGATTTAAAACCAAGTCTTGCCAAGGGCTCCCTCTCTCTTTTTTTTTTATTAACAACCCCCAATGACTTCTCAAGGTCAACACAGTGAATCTGGTTTGGATTGAAGAACTTTGATGATCTTTCACCAGCCTACATTTTCAAACTTATTTTCCATGATTACCCTCAATTCACCTTATGATCCAATTAAGTTAAATTACTTGCTTCCTTCTAACTCCAAAGTCTCCTGACTCCAAGCCTTATATTAAAGATCTTCCTTCTAACACCATTTCTTCTACTCTCCACATCTTTCTAAACTCAAATTTTACTCAAAGATGAGTTCATATACTTCATCCTCAAGTCTCCTCTTTATCAACTCAAAATTAAGTTTTCTATCCTGAGAATTCCCACCGCATTCTATACTAGTTCTCTTGCAGTATTAACACTCTGTTTTACATTTATTATGTTTATGTGTGTGAGTGTGTGAGTTGCATTATAACAATTTTCTATGTGTCTAATTTCTCCTACTAATTTGTAAAATCCACCCCCCCACCAAATTCCCTCCAAACTGAATGTACCACCATGCACACAGTGGATAGTCAATACCTTCTGATTAAATAAAGAAAGAAAAACCTTGAGCCACAAAGAATTTAAGTGATTTGCCCAGGATCACAAAAGTAATTTGTATTTCAAGTCAATCAGAGAAAGACATGTATCATATGATCTCACTGATATGAGGAATTTTTAATCTCAGAAAACAAAACTGAGGGTTGCTGGAGTGGTGGGGAGTGGGAGGCTTGGGGTGGCTGGGTGATAGACATTGGGGAGGGTATGGGCTATGGTGAGTGCTGTGAATTGTGTAAGATTGATGAATCACAGACCTGTATCTCTGAAACAAATAATATATTTGTATATAAAAAAAAAAAAAAGAAGAAGAAGAGAGTAGGAAGGGGAAAATGAAGGGGTAAATCAGAGCGAGAGATGAACCATGAGAGACTATGGACTCTGAGAAACAAACTGAGGGTTCTAGAGGGGAGGGGGATGGGGGGATGGGTTAGCCTGGTGATGGGTATTAAAGAGGGCACGTATTGAATGGAGCACTGGGGGTTATACTCAAACAATGAATCATGGAACACTACATCAAAAACTAATGATGTAATGTATGGTGATTAATGTAACATAATAAAATAAAATAAAATAAAATAAAATAAAATAAAAAGTAATTTGTATTTCTACCAGAACTTGAGCCTACATCTTATATAAAGCATTGCTAATAATATTATTATTTAATTATACCACAAAGCAATTCTGCTACATTCTTAGATAATTAAAAATAAGAAAAGAACATATGACTAAGCTCTTCAAGGGGCAGGAAAAAAAGGCAAAAATTTTTAGCAGAAGTTCTCTGATTTTCTTTGGCAAAAACAAAAACAAAACAGAAAATTTGTTTGTTGTCATATTTCTGAATGATATTTCACCTTAAATAATTAAAGCCAAGCTTTAAGTACCTCAAACCAAGATCTGTCTGTGCAGTCACTAAATATACAACTGCTAAACTTCACAAATATCCAGAAACCTACATTTCTAATTAAGTAAATAGTATCATGGAATTGAGAACACAGTTCCTGAACAAATAAATCTAGAAAATGCTGTTCTTATGCTATCATATTAAGAAACAGCAATAAATCATTTTAACAGCTTCTCTGCTGTGTCACACGTGGAAAAGAAAATGCCTTTCAACTCACAAAAGAGATACACAGAAAAGAATGCAAAATCAGAGAATTTAGTAGAAAAACATAGCAAAATAAATAATTATAAAAGGTTATTGTTTTATACAAACTGGAAATTTACATGAATAACCAGCAATATACTTGAAGTTGGTGTCAACATTTATAAAAGCTTTCGCAGCCAATTCTAGAGAGGAAATCAGCTATGCTGAAAAGCCAAAATACTCTTAAAGAGCAATAAATTATGCTGAAAATATTTTCAGTGAGTGAATCCAAAAAAAGGGATAGTCATGTTGTAAAGAAGCCCAATGTACAATAACCACTAATTATAAAAAACTAAAAGTGAATTTCATCATTTTAATTATTCAAACTGTTCTTGAAATAAATTTGATGTTTATAGCAGCAATGTCCACAATAGCCAAACTATGGAAAGAGCCAAGATGTCCATCAACAGATGAATGGATAAAGAAGAGGTGGTATATATATACAGTGGGATATTATGCAGCTATCAAAAAACCCCCCAAATCTTGCCATTTGCAGTGACGTAGATGGAACTAGAGGGTATTATGCTAAGCAAAATAAGTCAATCAGAGAAAGACATGTATCATATGATCTCACTGATATTTTGTTTCTCAGGAAACAAAACTGAGGGTTGCTGGAGTGGTGGGGGGTGGGAGGGATGGGGTGGCTGGGTGATAAACATTGAGGAGGGTATGTGCTATAGTGAGCACTGTGAATTGTGTAAGACTGATGAATCACAGACCTGTACCTCTGAAACAAATAATACATTATATGTTAAAAAAAAAAAAAAAAAGATAGGAAGGGAAAAATGAAGGGGGGGGAATCGGAGGGGGAGACGAACCATGAGAGACTATGGACTCTGAGAAACAAACTGAGGGTTCTAGAGGGGAGGGGGTGGGGGGATGGGTTAGCCTGGTGATTGGTATTAAAGAGGGCACGTTCTGCATGGAGCACTGGGTGTTATGCACAAACAGTGAATCATGGAACACTACATCAAAAACTAATGATGTAAGGTATGGTGATTAACATAACATAATAAAATAAAATTAATAATAAAATAAAATAAAATAAAATGGCATTTTATTAAATATGGAAAGAAAGAAAGAAAGAAAGAAAGAAAGAAAGAAAGAAAGAAAGAAAGAAAGAAAGAAAGAAAGAAAGAAAAAACCCACTGAAAATAAGTTTTTGAAGGAGAGCGTTTCCTGAACAAACTGTTCTCTTTTTTGCCGTTGGCCAAGCAATGGTGTTATATCTGGGAATATCATTATCAATTACTGTTCTCCACTCTCAATTCCTCTTCTTTGCCTAAATTACATCCATTCTTTAAGTTTCAGATGACAAGTTCTTTGTGCATTCTTCCCTGAAAATCCCCCCTCAAGCTGGATTCAGGGTCCCCCCAAAAATGTGCACTAGGTCTCTAATATAGCACAAAGCACACTGTCTTATCATTTCTTATTTATTTGTACTCCCCCCATCTTGTGCACACACACACACATGCACACACATGCATTCATAAACACACACAGACTATAAGCTCTTCTGGACTAGGACATGGCATCTACTATCTTTTTAAGAATATAGTACAAACCTAACATATTTTTCATAAATAAATACACTGTCATAAAATAAGTTATTTTTTGCTATTGGCTTAAAAACATCCACATCTTGGATGTTTTTAATTGTATTCCACAATATTTTCCATTTTATCTACTGGCCATGGTAGCCAGAGTTGTCAGTCCTACAAGTCGGAAAACTGGCAGAAGTTTTATATATGGGTCCCTTTTGATATTTTTGCATATTGATTTCCCACTCTGAAAATGAAGAAAATGTATAATATTGTTTATTTTAAATCATTGCTATAAAAGCCTTTCTACACAGAGCATCAAAATAGCATGTACTCAGGATTGAGAAATGTGTCTATTTTAACATTCATAACAATATTTTCAGATGACTGGGTCATATTTTTCAATTAATTTTATATCTTTTTGAGAAGTGTTCACACTGTAATCACTGTTGTGAGAGATTTTTTAAAGCCTACTCCGTATTAGGAAAATTACTTGAAAGTCACTGTCAAGCTAACCAAACCCACATGATATTATTTCTGTTTTTCACACATTGACAGAGGTAGAAAGATTGCATAGCCCTTTCTGTCAGATATTAAGTGAATTGTGTGATAGATTCCCTGTTCAACGGAACACTGGAGCAGCTCTGACTTTTTGTCCATTCAAATATGAATCAGTCACACAGGAACAGTGAAGATGCGTTAACACAGTTTAGCCAAGGGTGGAATATAAACCATTTCAAAATGTTTCAGAACACAAGGCCAACTGTGTAGACATGGAAGATGGCCAGATTCAGTCAGCGAGCCAAAAAAGACCATTCTGATCTTCTACATCCAACATAAAATCCTGACACAATTGAAATTAAAACAAAAGTGTGTTACATAACTCGAGTCCATGGCTTAGGAGTTAATGACCTCGACTGTCTCAGACAGAGAGAGCTGTCTGCAATGATATGCCAAGTACACACATGCACATCCACCCTTTTTTTCATTTGTTTGTTCTGATGCACCCTACACTCCTGTGTTGGTGCCCTATTCTTCACCCTGCATTCCCTTGGCATTCTGGAAACATTTTAGAGCTGGAAGGGCTCATGGAAACACTGTAGTTGATATTGCCATGAACATGCTCACCTTGGTTCTCCACCTGCATTTCCCCCACACACACCCCCAAAACACATATGTACAGTTTGTCAAAGTTCAGAAGAGGCAAGCCAGCCCAAATTTGTCCATGAATTTCCCTGCCTGGTTAGCCTAGATCTAATCCACTGCTGAATACTGTACCATTCCAAGAGACAAAAAGAAATATGTTTTCTTCAATCATTGTAGTAGAATACAATGTATATTGGGGGCTGGGGGAGGGGGCAGATATGATACATTTGAAGAGGTTGTGTTAAATCAAAGGATGAATATCAGGACAGGAATGAAATCTTAGCCTCTAGCTGTGTCATCTTAGAGAAGTCATTTAAAGTCTCTAAGTATGCATTTCTACCTGGGTGTCATTACGTTCTTACTTGAACCTTACATACTGTGAATATTGGTCAAAAGTTTATAATTAAATATATTCAAGATCTTTTTCCACATATGTGAAATTGTCAGCACTAATGAAAGGCTTTGTAATTTTGTAAAATTCAGCACATTTTACTTATGAAATAAAAATGATAGATTTTAAGAGAAATACTATCTCAATATTATTAATTTCCTCCTTGTTTGGCTTTAATCCTCAGGCACAAGATGTAACACCAAGAAACAAACAGAACACATTATATAAATACTTAAGATATTGCCCTTGAAGACACAGGATGGAAACTTCACCAGAGAAACTGACACATGGTTGAGAAGAGAAACTAGCTTGAGGATTACAATATAATATCAAATTTTAAGGAAGACGTCTGAAACCATGAATATATTTAGTTTGGACTTGTTGCTTTTCTAAAGGAAGAATAAAAATATCACAAGGAAACAGGAAACTAGTAACAACAAATAAATGTACTAGGTATACTATCAGAGTAAAAGTGATGTCAGAGCCAATGTTAACTAAGGTTCAGTTGTTATATTCATACTTCTCTGCAGCTAAGACATTTTCCAAAGACAATAACAGAAACTTTGCTTGATAAAAAAGGAATTTTAAATTTAAAAAAATCAACAAAAAAGCAATGTAGTCCAGAGAGATGAAATTATTCCTTCTTACAGGAAAGAAACAAAAAGAAAATTCTGTAGGAAATTAATGATTAACCTTACTCATTGACAGCTTCCTAAAAGCTCTAACCTGCTGTTTAAAATTCCTTGAGCTTATCCACTTTTAAGACATTTTATTTCAAGTTCAAAAAGTTATGACAAAATGCTAATTTTATTACTCAATTTATGACAGCATAAATTTTTCTTTCCTAAAAAAACTTTTATCACATTCTCAAGATATTTTCTATCTCCCTTTTTAATGTCAGACAAAATTACACATGCATATACAATAAACAATATGTAATTTACATTCAAAATATAAACTGCATTTAATCTGTACTGGGTAAGTAAAAACTTACAAATAAACCAAAACATCAATAAAAGCTCTTTTCTGACTAAAATCATTGTGTTCATTTCATGACCCTTTTAAGATGGTCATTGAAAAAGTATATGAATGAAGACATACATCAAACAGATACTGAAACCCTCAAAGGTCATTTCTTGCTTTATATAGTAATGAAAAATTCAAGGCAACTGTCAGAAAATAGCTGGCATAGCACCATGCTGAGCTGACATCAAAGAAGCTGTTGATGTTATAGTTCCTTTCCAAAAATAAAAAATAAAAAAATAACTTCGTTGGGGCTCTGATGATACTGGGATCCCACCCTGTGAACATAACCATCTTATTTTGACAAGAACAAAGAGGAACCAGCTGTTCTCCCAGTAGCATATTAGAAATCAGAGAGCCATTGTTCCTCTCCCTAGATATTGGAAGGTTTCTTTATTATGCATCACCCAAAGAATCGGTACCCATCCTCTCTATTCCTACTCTTCCACCTCCCACTATCAGTGATAATAAAAATCTACTCTGAGAACATATGATCCTTCAGAAAACTTAAGAAATTGGAGACCTGCAGATATACACAGCATAGCACGGATGCCGGAGCGAGAGCATGGAGGGTCTTGAATATGAGGCTAAGAAGTTGGCCTTGCTTAAAAAGGCCATAACTCGGGCGCCTGGGTGGCTTAGTCAGTTAAGCGTCTGCCTTCGGCTCAGGTCATGATCCCAGGGTCCTGGGATCAAGCCCCGCATTGGGCTCCCTGCTCCATGGGACGACTGCTTCTCCCTCTACCCCTCCCCCCTTTTGTGAGAACTCTCTCTCTCTCATGCTCTCTCATGTTTTCTTTCTCAAATAAATAAATAAAATCTTAAAAAAAAAAGTCATAACTCTTTGAAGAAGGGAATGTATGTGAGTTCAATAAAATAGAGTAAGTTATCTACTCTGGAAGCAGGCAAATAATCAAGTGTTTGAAAATAGTGAAAAAGATTTGGTGCAATTTGGTGCAATGTTCTCAGAAATATTCTAAAAGTCTATAACAGATAAATAGGAGATTAAGCCACACTGAGGACATAGCTGAGAGGAGAGAGCATTATATTGCACAGATCTCAGCCCAAACATTTTCATGGCTTTCTGCAACAAACCTTGGTTACCTGATAGTGGAGAAAGCAGACAATTGAGTGACCCAGAATTAGAGATTATCAAGGCAATGGAAATGTTGAAATGACTAACCATAGGTTCAGAGGGACAAGCAAGGCAAGTGAAACCTATAAGGTGCTTATGAGCCAAGGTGATATAAGAGGGACAGGCTAAAATAAAGGACTAAGGGCACCTGGGGGTGCAGTTGAGTAATATTCTGACTCTTGGTTTTGGCTCAGGTCTGATCTCAGGGTCATGAGATGGAGTCCCATTTCAGGCTTCATGCTCAGTGCAGAGTCTGCTTGAGTTTCTCTCTCCCTTCCCTCTGCCCCTCCCCTGCTCTCTAAAACAAATTAATAAATCTTAAAAAAAAAAAAAGGACAGGATATGTAATGCTGTAAAATGAAACACAAGAGCCATGGTCACTTGAGTATGTTCTGAACCCTAATATATACCAAGTGGCATATTGTACCAAAACACTCTCTCCAAACACAGCACAGAAAATCAGACTGTACTGATCACTTTGTACTTGGAAGAAGAGTTACTATGCAGCATCAGTAGACAGATGGATAGTGATCTCATGGTTGGAACTGATGACTCTCCTTACCCTCTTTTAATCAGCCACCTGAGAGCCAGTTTGGCTCAAAACAAAATTAACAAAATAGAATTAGTTTTAAAAAAAAAAAAAAAAAAAATAGAATTAGTTTTGTTTAGATTCAGAAAAGTGTATAGGATTTTCCTTGCTAACATCATCACAATTCCTATCATTCCTAAGAGAAAGATTAACTAAACCAGTACAACAGCATAGTATGCCACCTTTCTATTATTTATACAACCTGGATTAAAATTGAGCATTGTTTTTCAGATCATCATTATCTCTCTTTTATAAGGTAGGATTTCAACTCATAAAATGTGTACAGGAAACTGTCCACAAGAGGTACTAGTTTTATGAAACAAATACAATATAAATCAAAGCTATCATTTCTTTCCAGCTAACAAGGTGCTCTATTTTTTTTCAATAAATGTATTTGTTCTTCAAGGCTGGTCTGTTGAATTTTTTCCAGCCCATTAGATTCTCACTTAATGAGATTTTTCTCTTTAAAGAAAATGGAGATATTGAATCAATATAGCCTCCTGTAGAAAAGCACAGAGCAGTCTAACATTTGCATAAATGTCCTAATTACAGACACTGAATCAGTGATAGAAATATATGGGAATACTTATCCATTTAATCAATCATGTTCCTAATACTTTTCAATTTATTTATATTGTACAGCAAATATTATTTGTAGAGCATAGCCCATCAATTACATATTCCACTGCCATGGTTTAAAAAGATACTCAAACAGAGAACAGTAACACAATAAGATACAAGTAAAATATAAATGTTTGCTCCTTCTCACTAATGTCTATTTAAAAATCACCTGGATTCTTATTGAATAATTCATTCATGGTGAGTCTTAGTTGGCAAGAGGCATAAATTATTTTTTTTGTAGGAAAATCTTAAGTAGAATGAATTCATTGAATGCCTCCTTACCTAAAACTATGGGAGGATAGAGTTGGAATGGAATGTAGAGGTCATGTCCATGGGTTCTTAAACCTAAAAGGTCAGAGATGATGCAGTCCCCTGGAATTATACCGGGACTTGTGCATGTACTTGTGCATGTGCTTTTGGGGTGGGGGAGACACAGTGGGGATGATATACAGAGATTTCAGCAGATTCTTAAGTGATTGCATGACTAAAAGAAAGAATATCCACTTTATCTTTTTTCTACACATTAGATTCATTCACTACATTCTACCCATGTGCAATAAACTCTTTATTCTTATTCTACACCTTAGGAAATTGAGACTTAGACTGGGGAATAGAGTCACTCAAGGTCATAGAACTAGTTAGTGGTTCCGGTGACACTGGTCTCCTAGATTATGATCGAAATGGCCATTCCTTTTTTCACAGCACCACTATTCAGAGGCTTTCACTGTGAAATCTTAAAAATTGAGCTTCTAAAAATGTGAAATTACAACACTGTAATGTCTCCTCTGTCACTCTTCTACGCTATTCTTCTCCTAGGGGGGAAGAAAACCACTTTGGACTTAACATTAGGAATTTATTTGGAGGGGAGAAAAGATCAAAGAAGCAATGTACTTTTGTATTCTAAATCTAGGGAAGGGATATGAACTTTAATCTGTCAACTACAAGTTTTAAATACAGTTAGAGTAGGTGACCTATATCATGCAATTTGAGATCTCTACATCTGTTATAACCTTTGTTCACTATGGAGTGGTAGTCCAGAAAATGGGCTCTGAAGCTAGACTATCTGAGTTCAAATCCAGTCTCCCTTACTTTCCATCTGTAGAACCTTAGGCAAGATATTTAGTCTTCCTGTGCCTCTATCTCTGATATGATGGGGATAGCAGGAACACTCACCTGAATTTGGGTTTCTCCAAAGTAAAACCTGGTAAGATCTGTGTGTGAGTGATTTACTTGGGAAATGCCTTTGGAAGGAGTAAGGAATGATAAGTGAGACAGAGCTCTATAGGACTAAATTATCAAAGCTGCTTCTATATGCAATAAAAGCTTCATTCAGCTGGGACCTCTGTGAGTGTACAGAATGCCTCTAAGAATTTTTGATCCAAAGGAAGGGAGGCTGGAGCATTTACCCACCAGCTCTTGTGTACCTGTGGTTGGGGGTTGCCCCAAGAATGTTAAATCTCCTTCACTTTGTGGTAGGCTCACAAACAGATCTAGTGACTTCATGCAGTTTTGGAGAAAACCTGAGACAGAAAACAGATTGGCACATAGTATGTTTGAGGTGAGACACTTATCACAAGTCCGAGCTTGCACAAAACTACCTGCCACAGCAATGACTGAGATCAGAGATGAGTCAAAGGACAATAACATAGGGCACTGAAAGTGCTGGCTATATTATTTACCTCAAAGAATTGTTGTAAGAATTCAATAAAATAATCCATTTTTAAAGATTTTATTTATTTATTTGAGAGAGAGGCAGAGAGAGCATGAGTGGCGGGAGGGGCAGAGGGAAATGAAGAGGGAGAAGCAGACTCCCACTGAGCAGGGAGTCCCATGAGGAGCTCAATGCCAGGACCCTAGGATCATGACCTGAGCCGAAGGCAGACGTTTAACCGACTGAGCCATCCAGGTGTCCCACAATAAAGTAATTCATGTTAAAGTGATTAGAACCAACCTGGCATTTTGTAAGAGATAGATTCATGTTAGCTGTGATTATTATTCCTCTAATATTTATTGAGCACCTACCAGATACCAACTATGCTGTACCAAGAGATACAAAAATAATAATAATAACTCTGCTCTCAAGATCTTCACAGTCTACTAGAGACAGCAGACAAAGAATTAAGCATTTGTCAACTAAAACAATAAACTTTACAATAAGGGCATATATTGGGTCTAATTGCTACAGAAAGTAGGGAGAAACACACTCTTCCCAGAGATCATAGCAACCAAAAAGTTTTCACAGATGTTGTGTCTGCACAGAGTCTTGACAATAAGTAGGAATGGCCTCAGGAGGGGAAGCATTTCAAGTAGTGGAAGCAACATACACAGAAGCATGTCACAGGGGCAAGAAAGAACTTGGAGCTCTTAAAGAACAGACTTCCATGGGTGAATATCAGGAAACAAATCTGTATCATGAAAAGTCAAAGCATAATCATCAAGGAAAAGGGGTAGCGTTTTCCTTAGTTTGGAATAATTCTATAGGGAATGAGGAAAAATGGAAGGATTCATGTTTTAGGAACTTGTTAGAAGTACAGAGGATGGATTGGTGTGGAAAAACCAAGAAGGAATCAGATGGGAGGCTATTGGAATGGCCTGAGGTAAATGTGATGAAAACCAAAATTAATCTAGAAGTGAGGATAAGAGGTAGAATTTATGTTTTGCCGAATGGATATATATGGAAGGTGAGAAAATAATTTTTCTAAGATGACCTCCAGGGTTCTGGTTTAAGTAATTGATTGTTTAGTAATGTTCAACCAAGATAAGAAATAAAGAAGAGACTATGTCCAGAGAAAGGAAGAAGACAATAATGAGTTCATTTTGCATATGCTGACTTTGAGGGGTCTAACAAACTCATGTTGCCCACAGCTGCTGTGCTTGTCTCCACTGTAAACTCAGCCAGAAGGACCATGGTGAGGTGAGAAAGACAAAGAGAGGTTCCCATGATACTCTGAAGGGCACTTTGAAGTACTTCTCTGGGCCCCAAACTGAAACCAGACCTTAATAAGTAAGCCTGTGATATTTTAATAAACTATAACTAAGCTATATCCAACCAAGTTTAAAACTCCATTAATTTACTATGTCATCATTAGAGTAGATGTTAGGTGCATAATGGGTGTTTTAGAATATGATATGGATGAATGTTGTGTCTGAAATCGTACCACTGATGATTTATTACTCTAAAGATATTGTTCTCTCCAGGAATTTGTATTTTAAAAGTACAAATAGCTTTGGATACACAGATTGAGGTGTTATTACTCATTGACAAATCTATGTTTTTCCTCATTAATCTAGCTGGAAGAAAGGAACTAAGGGAATGGGAACTTTGATGTGAGGGCAGAGGAATGGGGTCATTTGAAGCTCAGAGGTGGAGAACAGGAGGGAAAGAGACTCTAATCTTTCTTTAGAATTAGGAGTCATTATCAAGGAGCCCAGAACCTTTCTGGAGGGAAGGTGGACTTGGCCTGGTGGTGGGATTCGAAAGAAATGGGAAATAATTAAAGGCCAACTTCATTATTTCAGCTCTTCGGGCTCAATTTTCAAGTGTTCGGCATGAGGTGTGCAGTGTGAGGAAAGTATATTGGAAACACCGAAAACAGACTGAGTGATGCTTGCAGAATACTGATAACAGTTTGCTTGTATGTATGTTTGTTTTACAAAATCACATCATTTCTTGGTCATGAGAGTTTACCAAGGAATGTGAAACATCCCCTTGGTTGGGTGTAAAGCCAGTGACCTAGGTCCAATATCAATGTTCAGTTTAAAACATTGTTAGACAACATATAATTTTATAGTAAAGATAAATCTTTATTTAATCATGTTAATATAAGTAAAAGGGCTGTAATTTGTGAGAAGACCCAAGCCAGTCTCTCAGCTTAGAGAGCAAAAGAACTTTTCTGACAGATCATTTTTTCAATGAATTAATAGCATTGGTTTTCCTGCCTAATAAACTGGTACCATGAGCATCAAATCTTCATCTCCTCTATTAAGCAAAACTATTCCCACTGCCCTCCTACCACATTCTTTCATTAGGCAAGTACCTTAGGTCAGAGTTTCTTTTACCAATTATAGGCCTCACCAATTCCCCAATCTCAGTTTTAAAAGGCTCTAATAGGAATTTAAGTTTCCTCTAACTAATAAGCAATTCCATTAGAAAAAGAATGAGGGAGGAAAGAGTGATTACATAATTAAAGAGAAAACACATGCACTCATCTATTCAGGACTACTCTGTGCCACGTTCTCTGAGAAGCACGATATCTAAAGGGCTCACGGTCAAGCACAAGAAAGAGCTGTGAGGTGTATTGACAGCTTCCAGACAGGCAAAAATCTTTAACCAAAGAACCAACTATCTAGAGAAGCAAGATGAACTGCCGATAAGCAAGATGAACTGCCGATGAAATGGCATTAGTCTGTCAGTCAATAAATACGTATTAGGACAGACACTATTTTAGATTCTAGAGATCACACTCTAGCTGGGAAATGGGGGGAACAAATGCATTCTGCACCGAGTAAGGGCTGGGAAGAAGAAGAAACCACGGTAGAGGATGGCAGAGGGTGCTTTTAGCCAAGGTTGTCAGGGCAGGCCTCTTTGGGGCCCTGGTGGAGATGATATAGTTTCAGCTCTGAGCTGAAACTATAGAAAAAACAAAATTTCTAGGCAGGAACAAACAAGCTTCCCACATGTGAGGGACAGGAAGGGAGACGATGTCACTACAGCACAGTGAACAAAGGGGAGAGAGAAAGAAGGAAAGTCAAAGATTACTCAGGATTCAGATTGTGTGGGTCCTTGGGTGATATAGTTAGAAATTTACATTTGATTTTAATTAGAAGACACTGGGGAACTTGAAAATGGGAATGCTATGGTCTGATACATGCCATAAAGAGTTTTCTTGGCAACTGTGTGGGGAACCAGTTTTAGGGGAGCAATAATGGAGGTTGGAAGACTGATTAGGAGGTTGTGACTATAGTTTAGGTAAGATGATGGTGGCACTAATCCAAGGGAGAGTTGATGCTGGCTTAGACCAGGGCTATAGATATGGAAATGGTGAAAATGCACAAGATTCAGGATATATTTTGGTAATGAACTGACAAGATTTATTAATTTATTAATGAATTTGATACGGACTGTGAGAGAAAGGGAAATCAAGGCTTACTCACCGTTACTGAGATAAGGGAGGCTTAGTGAGAAAAACAAGCAAGAGTTTTCTGGCCATGTTAAGTTTGAGATTCTAATTAGAAAGCCAATTGGAGATAAGTAGGTAATTGAATATATAAATACAAGAGAGGTAAAGGGGAGATCCAGGCTAGGAATATAAATTTGTGAGCCATTCGAGAGTAGATGGTTCTGAAACTATCTTAAGACCCCGGAGATATATCATTCAGCTCACATTTATGAGGCACCTGCATGTGTAAAGGAGATACCAGTCCTTGTGCTGGGGTAAACAGGATGGCTGTCTTTAAGAAGCTTACAACATAGTATATGCATGTGTGTGTCTCTGGGGTGAGCATAAGACATAAATAAAATACATAGCAGAAGGAATTAGCTATAAGAGAGACCAAAGCAAAGTAGAATGGGAATACAGTGAAAGATGTGATTAATTCCAACTGAACAAACTGTTTCTCAGAGGCTATGACACTTTAGGTGACCCTTAAATAATGTGTGGATATTAGTAGGTGGATGGAAAGGGAAAGGGTTGAAGGTCCAGTGTGGGCAATAGCAGGGAGGTGCAAAAGCAAAAACAAAACACCATCGTGGAGCAGGAAGGAATGAACAAATAAATACAACACAGTCCCCAACAGTAAAGGAGGTTAGGGTCTATGTAAGGAGACCTACATGTACACAAATAATAAAAGTGGTTATCCAAAGGGGTCAGAGAAGAATATGAATGAAGTATGAAAGCAAATGAATACTATGAATGTGGATGCCTTAAAGCCCCATGCTAGCAGTACAATTGCTCTTGAGGTCTGAATCCAGGACATGGATACTCTTAGAAACTGATGCTGGAGAGTAAAATTCAGAGGACTCCTAGACTAGAGTCAAGAAAGAGATGGGCCAGTGGCACCTGGGTGGCTCAGTTGGTTAAGCTTCCGACTCTTGATTTTGGCTAAGGTCGTAATCTCATGGTCATGAGATCAAGCCCTGCATCAGGCTCCATACTCAGCGTGGAGTCTGCTTGAGATTCTCTCTCTCCCTCTGCCTCTGCTCATCCTTTCTCTCTCTCTGTGTGTGTCTTTCTTTCTCTCTCAAAATAAATGAAATCTTTAAAAAAAAGAAAGAAATGGGCCAGACATAGTAGACTGTTATGCCTGCAAATTCTCAATAAAAAAATAGGTCTGCTTTCTCTTGCACTTTGTCATACACCATAGAATTAATTTGACTATAATTAATATCAGTAAAGAAATTAGAACACTAGTGTGATATGAGAGTAGACATAAAATCCAAAGGTCAGGGTCCTCTACTAAAAAAATCACCTTATTTACGTTTCCTATTGAATGAAAACCATTGCCAAGGAATAAGAGCCTACAAATGACAGATGATCTACTTACCATGTACTTATATTTCAAGGTGACAGAACTCTCTAATTGTACTCATATTGTCTATTAAAAATCATGTGAGGGGCACCTGGGTGGCTCAGTCGGTTGGGCAACTAACTCTTGATTTCAGCTCAGGTCAGATCTTGGGGATTGTGGGATAGAGCCCCAAGACACATCCTCAGGCTCCGCACTCAGCAGGGAATCTGCTTCTCTCCCTCTCCCTCTGCCCTTCCCCCTACTCTCTCTCTAAAATAAAAAAATAAACTTAAAAAATCACGTGAGCTATACACATGTACACAAATGTATATATGCACTTATTACTCTCTGTATTAGATATACTGAGATATTTCTTGATCTGAGATCTATTGGCTAAACTATTTTTTATAGGAAGGGCTAAAATTTGCCTGAGCATCGATGCATACATTTGTCAGAGACCAGACATGATAGAAGATACTGCAATCTCATATTCATTTCTGTATTCCTAAAGTTCTATAACTTTTAGAGCATGAATCACAAAGTAGAGATTTGTGAAGAGAAAACGGATGAGCATAGAAACATGTAAGCAAGATAATACTCATATGCTCATAGCAGTAGCAGAAAGGGTGGTGACCAAAATTTCTGCTAGTGCTATTTCCCCAGAAGAAAATGAATTGATCTGGATTTCCAGAGGGTGAGAGCCATCTGGTCCTATAGATAACAGTAGTGGATGCCTGCCCTCCAAAAGTGATTCCTAGTCACTGAGTTGGCCTCAAGCATCATTACACCAGATATTATTTGAAACTGAATGATAATATCCAGTATAAAACCACTGTGGGGTTTTGTTTCATGTCTTCATTTTGTTTTCTTAAACTTTTTGTTAGTGTTCTATGTTAAGAGAAAAGAAGAATGCATGTTCATAAATACAGTCTCAAAGGCTTTTCTTAAACCCATTCCTCACAGTGCTCAACAATTATTTCTCCCTTCCAATCTAGAGTGTGTAAGTCCAAGATGATCAGAGAAAAACTTGCCATCTGGATGTCGTAAGAAAATAACTAGTTTGTGAGGCCTGCCTGCAGCCACCTGAACTAATGCAATCATAGTGGAGTTAGATAACACACATGTAATCACTGCATCTGAGATGAAGACACCTTCAGGCTTGTTCTCATCCAGATATTCTTCTCTGTGACATTCCTTTAGCCTCTGCTTGAAAATCGGTAAGGAGAAGTGTTCTACCTCGTTCCAAAGACAGATTAGTCACATTAGGACAGCTCTACTCATTATAAAATTCTGTTTTTCAATCTAAGCTGATATCTGCTTCCATTTTTTGTTCAGCCACTGGAAACTACACGAAGCACAATGCCTTTATATTCAACAGCTGAAATACATGAAGGCAAGAATTATAAACACCCTAATTACAACTGCTTCATAAGCATTTATTCAATTTTAAGTACCATATATTCTATTTTTTAATCAACCATTCCATCTATAACCTAGTTGCCAAATCACTCATTGATTTGGTCTTCTGTACTTTCTATCTTTTTAAAAAATGAAGTCTTTGGGCGCCTGGGTGGCTCAGTCGTTAAGCGTCTGCCTTCGGCTCAGGTCATGATCCCAGGGTCCTGGGATCGAGTCCCGCATCGGGCTCCCTGCTCGGCAGGAAGCCTGCTTCTCGCTCTCCCACTCCCCCTGCTTGTGTTCCTGCTTTCGCTATCTCTCTCTCTGTCAAATAAATAAATAAAATCTTAAAAAAAAAAAAAAAAAAAAAAAAATGAAGTCTTTATCTTAAAATTATTTTAGACTTAAAGAAAAATTGCAAAGATAGAGGAGTTTCCATATACCATGCGTACTCAATTTCCTCTATTATTAATATCTTACATTAGGATGGGACATTTGTCACAATTAATGAAACTATATCGATATATTGTTAACTAAAGTCCATACTTTATTCAGGATTTCCTTAGTTTTTACCTAATATCTAGGATCCAATTTAGATATATCATTACCTTAGGCTCCTCTTGACTGTGACAGCTTTTTAGACTGTTCTTCTTTTGATGACCTTGATAAATTTGAGGACTACTGGTCAAGTATTTTGTAAAATATCCTTCAATCAGAATTGATGTTTTTCTCATGATTGAAATGGGGTTACGGGCTTAAGAGAAGTGACCACAGAGATAGAGTGACATTGTCAACACATCAGATCAAAAGTACATACTGTGAACATGACATTACTATTGAGCTGACATTGATCACCTGGTAAGGTGGTGTCTGTCAGGTTTCTCCACTGTAATGTTACTCTCCCCCCACTCCCTTTTCTATACTGTATTCGTTGGAAGAATGTCACAATGCAGGACACATATTTAAAGAGTGAGTAGTTCAGCTCCCTCTCCTTGAGGGTAGAGTATCAACATGCATTATTTGGAAATCATTTACATGGGATATTTGTCTTTGTCCCCCATTTATTTATGTATTAAATCACTTATTTATATCTGTATGGACCCATGGATATTTATTTTGTACTGTGGGTTACAACGCAGTATTGCTTTATTTATTTTGTTTCTGGAATGTTCCAGTTTTGACTACTGGGAGCTTTCAGTTGGCTTTGTATTTCTTTGAAACACTCACATCATTGGCGGGTTTTGTTTGTTTCATTTTGTTTATTCAATTGTTTGTTAAAGCACTTCCTTACTTTTAGGTACCATAAGATTCTCTGGGCTCATTTTATATATTTCCTGCCTCATATGTAAAATCAACCATTTCTCCTAGATGGCCTGTTTTTACGTGCATTTGTTTGTTTGTTTTTATTATTGGAGGTAATATTAGAACCAAGAATTGAGAGTTAGGTGCACTTACTGCTATTGGATGAGGTTGCTTCTAGGTTCTTTCAGCTCACAGGGTAAAAAATATATGTCTATATATTTACCCATGTTATATGCATATTTAAAAATATTTCTGTGTGTAACTATTTGTATCTATATTAAGCTAAACATGAGTTCATATTGGTAATTCTAACTCTAATCCATTACCATGAATCATTCTAGCCTCCTCCCTTACTTATCTGTAAATTTCCACTCCAACATTGAGAAATCTGGCTCCCACCATGCGTCACCCATTTACTTAGCTATTCAATTCCAGTACACCTGTATAACAGTATCAAAGGTGTTAACCTGTCTCCAGGTGAGAAACAGCATTATGCACTGCTTATGCATGGTTTCTTTTGGACTTAGTCTTATGGACTTAGCTCATTTCCAAAGATCACAATCTTTTTCCTTCTCACCCCATTCAGTGAGATTGTTTCATACTTATGTAATACAGTTAAATTGTTTTGTTAAATTCTGCACTCGATCCTAGAAATATCCCCAACATACAAATGATTTTTTAAAATTTGCATGCATTTTTACTCATTGTGCTTTAAAGTTCTATGGGTTTTGACAAATGCACAGTGTCATGTACCCACCATTATAATTTAATACAGAATTGTTTAACCATCCTTAGGTGGCCCCCATGTTTCACCTATTCAACCCTCTCCTGCTCCCCCTGAACACCGGACAACCACTGATATTTTTACCATCTCTATAGTTTTGCCTTTCCAGAATGCCATATAATTGTAATCATGCAATATGTAGTGTTTTCAGACTGGCTGCTTTCACTTAGCTATATGTATTTAAGATTCCACCATGTCTTCTTGTGGCTTACTAGCTCATTTTTCTTATTGTCATTTGATAGTGTATTTTTCTTATTGATAAATAATATTGCATTATATAGATGTGCTACAGTTTATTTATCCATTTTCCTATCAAAGGACATCTTGGTTGCTTTCAGTGTTTTGGCGATTATGAATAAAACTACTACAAACATTCATGTGCAGGTTTCTGTGAATACATAAGTTTTTTACTCAATTGGGTAAATACCTAGGAGTGCAATTACTAGATCATATGCCAAGATTATGTTTTGTTTTGTAAAAAAACTGCTAACCTGTTATCCAATGTGGCTGTATCACTTTGCATTCTCACCAGAAATGAATGAGGGTTCGTTTTGCTCTGCATCCTCACCAGCAATTAGTATTATTAGTTTTGGGGGTTTTAGGCATTCTAACACATTTTATAATGGTATGTCATTGTTTTAACTCAAAACTCCCTGATGAGAAATGATGTTGGGATCTTTTCATATTCCTTTAGTGAGATGTCAGTTTAGATCTTTTGCCCACTTAAAAAATCAGATTCGTTAAATTTTAAGAATTCTTTATATTTTTTACAAAGAAGTCCTTTACCAGATATGTGTTTTGAAAATATTTTCTCCCCACCTGTGACTTGTCTTTTTATTCTAACAATGTCTTTTTTGGAACAGAAGTTTTTAATTTTAGTAAGTCCAACTAATTTTTTTATTATTTTATGGATCATGCCTTTGACATTGTATTTAAAAGTCACCACCAAATCCAGAGTCACCTAGATATTCTCCTATGTTTCCTTCTAAAAGTTTTGTAGTTTTACATTTTACAATTATCTCTATTATCCATTATTATTTAATTTTTGTGAAAGATGTTAAGTTCTGTGTTTAGATTCATTTTCTTGTACATGATTGTCTAATTATTCCAGCACCATTGGTTAAAGACTATCCTTCCTCCATTTAATTTCCTTTGTTGATCAGTTTACTCTATTCGTGTCAGTCTATTTCTGGATACTGTTTCTATTTCATTAATTTATGTGTCTATTCTTTCACCAATCCCATGCTCTATTGATTATCGTTGCTGTATAATGAGTCTTGAAATCTGTTGGTATAAGTCCATCGACTTTGTTCTTCTTCAGTATGGTATAGCTATTCTAGGTGTCCTGTCTTTCCATATAAACTTTAATCAGTATCTACAAAATACATTGCTAGGATTTTGGTTGGGATTGCACTGAGTGTACAGATCAAATAGGAAAGAGTCCACATCTTAACAACATTGAGTCTCCCAATCCATCAAACAGAGTATCTCTGTATTTGTTTAGATATTCTTTAACTTCATCAGAGTTTTATGGTTTTCCTCATATAGATTCCAGATGTATTTTTTATTTAAATTCAATTAGCCAACATATAGTACATCATTAGCTTTTGGTGTACTGTTCAATGATTCATTAGTTGCATATAACACCCAGCGCTCATCACATCTATATGTATTTTATTAGATCTATACCTAAATATTTCATTTTTGGTACTTTTGTAAATGGCATTTTTTAATTTCAAATTCAAATTCTTGATTGCTGGTATTTAAGAAAACAATGGACTATTGTACATTAGCCATGTCTCACAATCTTGCTATGCTTGGTTATTTTTCTTGAATTTTTTTTGTCAATTCTTTGGGATTTCTACATAGACAATCATGTCATCTGCAAACAAGTGCTCCCAATCTGTATAACTTTCATGTCTTTTTATTATGTTACCACATTAGCTAGTACTTCCAATATGAGATTGAATAGAAGTGGTAAAAGTGGACATCCTTGCCTTGTCCAAATCTCAGAAGTATACAGTTTCTCAACATTAAGTATGATGATAAAGAAAAAGTATGATGGGGGCTCCTGGTGGTTCATTTGATTGGGCATCCGACTCCAGGTTTCAGCTCAGGTCATGATCTCAGGGTCATGGGATGGAGCCCCATGTCTGGCTCAGTGCTCAGTACAGAATCTGCTTGAGATTCTTTCCTCCTCCTTCTCCCTCCCCTTTTGCTCCTCATCCTGCTGGCATGCATGCACTCTCTCTTTCTCACTCTCTAAAATAAATAAATATATAAATAAATAAATAACATCTTAAAAAAGGTATGATATTAACTATAGGCTTTTTGTAAATGTTCTCTTTCTTTTTTTTTTTTTTTTTAAGATTTTATTTATTTGCGAGAGAGAGAATGAGAGACAGAAAGCACGAGAGGGAGGAGGGTCAGAGGGAGAAGCAGACTCCCTGCCGAGCAGGGAGCCCGATGCGGGACTCGATTCCGGGACTCCAGGATCATGACCTGAGCTGAAGGCAGTCGCTTAACCAACTGAGCCACCCAGGCGCCCTAGATGTTCTCTTTCAAGTTGAGGAAGTTCCCCTCCATTTATAGTTAGGTAAGAGTTTTTATAATTGAGTATTCGATTTTTTTTTAAGATTTTATTTATTTATTTGACAGAGACATAGCGAGAGAGGGAACACACGTAGGGGGATTGGGAGAGGGAGAAGCAGGCTTCCCATGGAGCAGGGAGTCCAATGTGGGGCTCAATCCCAGGACCCTGGGATTCTGACCTGAGCCGAAGGCAGACGCTTAATGACTGAGCCACCCAGGCACCCCATGAGTATTAGATTTTTGTCAAATATTTTTTCTGCATTAATTGATATGACCTTGTAATTTTTATTCTTTAGCCTGTTGATATCATGGCTCTTTGTCTTTAAAAAATACGGTTAACTCTTGTCCTTCCATATATAGTACAGTTGAATATTACCTCCTTTGTTTCTACTAATATAAATAAAACATCTTAATTTTCCAATTTGATTATAAATTTGTGCTTATATCAACAAAAGACCCAAACTTGTATTCTTTCATGATTTTTTCTTAGATACCTTTAATTCTCTACTGATGCAGTTGGTTTTTATCCCTCCACATATGATGTTATGTTTATTATTAAATTTCATAATAGGTTCATTCAACAAGTATTTATTGAATGCCTTCTATGTATCATTCTATTCTAGGTGCTAAGGATTGAGCATTGAGCAAACAGGCAATATCCTTGCTCTTATGGAGCTTTCATTCTGGTAGAGGTGACAAAGCATAAATAAGTCAATAACTGCACACAACAGATTCTAATAAGTACTCTGGAAAAACAGGGCAAGGTCTGCGAATATATTGGGATATTAGAGGTTGGGATGCCAGTTCACTGAGTATAGTCAAGAAGAACCTTTCACATTTGAAGGACGAGAATTTAGTTTGAGCTTTTTCTTTGAATCCTGCCATCCAGCATGTATTATCATTCACCAGCTTTCCATTATTAAAAAAAAAAAAAAATCAACAAGACAAGGCAAAGAACAATGCTTTGTGGTTGTATTAGCTTTGAACTGTGTCAACTCAGCAAAGTGGGAATTACATTTCCCAGAATTCCTTTCCCTCATGGTTCTGAGTTAAGATTGGCCACAGGAGAAATTTAGGTGGGATAGGAAGACAAAAGTAAGACAGCAGTTCATCTTTAAGTTTGGAAGGCTGGCACTGGGCCAGGAGCTCTTGCAGCTCCTACAGACTGATTGCGAATCTGCTGGCTGACCTCATTGGCATACAGCAGCTGCCAGGGCCACAGCCCCATCCAAGCTTGTCCCACTCCCAGGCCAGGAGCATGTTTGGCCCTCAGCTTCTCCTGCCAGGTACCTCCATGATCAGAATTGGAAATCTGGAGGCTGAAGCAGGATCCAGACCATCCTCTTCACACATTCCTGTTTGTCCTTGTTCTCCCCAGTTTCACATCAATCTTTCCTTCCTGAGTTCCTGCAGTGCTGACGTCAGGCCCAGCAAAAGCAGCAGCTTAGACAGACATTTTAGCCAGTTCTCACAATTGTATAAAGTCAAATATCCCAATAATCAATGCCTTATTTCATATCATTCCTAGGAGTTTCACCTCTATAACTGAACCCTGATTGATACACGGACCCACTGTCAACTCCTTTCCTCAAACGATCTGTGATTCAACTTAGAGGAGACAATCATTCAATGAACCATAATTCCTTTGGCTACACTATTATCTGCACCACATTTCTGCATATGGTCTATAAGGACATAAGGATAGCCTTAGGAAATTTTAACTACCAATCTAAAATCAAAACTATCACACCTACAGCTTTCCCTAGGCCTCCCACTCTTCAAAACACAGTATTTAAAAAAATAAAGTTAATTTGGCATGATTCCTGGTGATCACCATTTCAAAGAGCTGACAAGTTACCTGTTTAATAATTCCTCCTAGAATTTTGTAGGAAATTGCTGTCAGACTCACGACCCAGTAATTTTCAGAATTCATCTTTTTCTTTCTTTGAAAAAAAAATGGCACCTCTCTGCTTCCCTGTGATTCTTCAGAGATTACTAGTGGTGTTTCTCTAATCACAGCTATAATTTTTTTCTATATCCCAAGGATATAATTTGTCTGACCCTGGAGACTTGTATTAATTTAAAGCAGTTTGACGTGCTCTTACTATTTCTTGTCAAGATTGTTACCAGCTGTGGGCTAAGGTCTATTACCCACTTGTTCTGGCCAAGAAAAAAACAGGTAGGGTGCAGCCCATAGAGGGAGCAATGCTGCTCAGTATGTGGTATATTGTGGTGCTTCTCAAACACTAATGTCCATATAAATTACTCGGGATCTTGCTAAAATGCAGGGTTTTCTTTAGCAAGTGTAGATGGGGCCTAAGATTCTGCATTTTAACAAACTCCCAGAGGTGGCAACACTGTTGGTTTCCGAGTAGCGAGGATATAGTGAGATGTAGAAGCACATTTACTGGAAAGCTCATAAAGCTCCAAGGCCCATCACTTGCACTGCTTCCCTGGAGCAATGGAAGTTGCCAGGACCTATAGAATATTCTAGGTGATTGGGAGGAAACCAAGTTGCAACTAGGAAGCATCTCTATACAAGCATTTCTGGTAAAGTACTCAGAGATCTCAGAAAAAAGAGACCGACTCTCCAAGTTTTGAATAATTTGTTTTGATTTCTTACCTCATTCTAAATATTCCATTTGTATCTAATCTTGTAAATTATTATTTTGCATTTTCTTACTCAATGTAGGGCCCCCAAAAATGTATAAATTTCAGACCCCACAAGACCTGGATCTATCCCAGTGAAGAATATGAAATTCAGAGCTACACAAACCTGGGACTAAACGCCAGATCTGCCAGTTACTAGCGAGGTAGTGCAGACACAGACTCTGGCCTGGATTTGAGAATGATCACGAACTCAGTTCAAACTTGCTTTTAATCTGACTTGTAGAATAGCAACAAGCAATGCAAAAAAATATACAAGATATAAGTACAGATAAGGAATAAGTAGCCACATTGCTTTCCTTATATCTCATCAATTTATGTCCAAAATCTGGTGGTTTTGGCAATCCGTATGAAGAGAGAGGCCCACGTAGGCAGAGTGTTCAACAACGGTGGACTTGTTTTATACGTGCTGGACAGACCCTAGGGTGATCCTATTGTTAAGGCCTTTGTGTAAACTTCTCTCCGTGTGACTTACTTCTAATCAACAGAATATAGCAAAGGTAATAAATGTCACTCTTGTGATTAGATTAGAGCACTAGCCTTGGAGAGAGTCACATGTCAGGGAAGTGCAGGTGGCCTCTAGTCAAGGTTAGTCTCTAGGTCCTAAATCCTACAATCCCAAGGACTGAATTCTGACAACAGCTACATTAGCTCCAGAAAAGAATGCAGCCTGGCCGACATCTTGATTGCATTCTGGTAGCAATCTGAGCAGAGTACCCAGTTAAGCCAGACTCTTGACCTACAGAAACTATAGCATAATAATTTTGTGTTGATTTAAGCCACTAAGTAATTTGTTACATAGCAATAGAAGAATTGAAAATTAAAGCATCAAACCACATTGGCACCCAGCAACCACTTATACTATTTATACTATTTTATGAAGCAATGATTCTTCTTCTGAGGGAGGCACACTCCCCCAAGCCTAATATCCTGGTTCCAGAACACAAAGTTTTTATGCAAGCCTTGGAGCTACCTGTGTAATTTATAAGGCCCAGAGGAAAATGAAGATGTGGAGCCTCTTGTTCAAAAGTTTTTAAGAACTTCAGGATGGTGACAGCAGAGCATTAAACCAAGCACGGCCCATCAGAGCAACTACTCATGATGCTGGATCTTATGCCCTATTAGACATGCCTCGAGCAGATTATTTAAACTGAGTCTCAATGTACTCCTCTGCAGAAAACTGTATGCAGTAACTGGCAACACATAATACTGTGAAATGTGTTTGGAAGTTTCTGGTCTAGCATAGGTACTCAACAAATGTTTGCTTTTTTATCTTCCTTTCTGCCTGCTTATTACTGAACCATCAGCCTCAAGCACACACATCTTTCCTTATTCTTTTTCTCCTAACACAGATAATATAGTAACTTTAGTCATCCGAAGACAACTGGTGACAGGTAATGCCAAAAGATGATGATTTTTTTTTTTTGAGACCTGTTACTTGTTTTCAGATCTTTCTTCAGATCTTAAAAAATTGGCAAGTTACATAGAGATTTACAGCACAGATTCAGAAAGAGCCCAAGGTTTTCCAATAGATCTCTGTCATCTTAATACCTACTCTTATGAGCTGGTAGTTAGAGAGCTTTCCCCCACCCAGTACTCCCGAGCAATGTGGCACACTCTCATCAGTATCAGTGACACAACAACAGAGAACTTCAGCTGGGTAAGTATTGGGAGTTGGAAGGAGGAGCGATAAGAACTAAGGCAAGTGGTAAGATTGGAAGAGACTCTCTGGTGATTCTTACAAGGTAAGCATACAACTCACCACCAGTACTTTGTTGGGAATCATTATTTTAGAAAGATTTCCAGTTTTGCCTTCTAGGGATAGAGAGGGTTATATTTACTTCCTATATAATTTTTTCTCTGAGTCCATAGCTTTTTATAAATGCTACTCCCTAACTCTCCACCATGTAAACTTATACACAGGCAACATATGACTTTCAATATTGGGGAAGAAATCAATTCATACTTAAAAAGATGGCTGGAGGCTGGGGGTCTAAATTCAGAGCATTTATATTCACCCACACACATGAGAGTTAGAACCAATGTAGCTTCTAGAGAATAAACGGAATTATCAACTTATTTCCTTTTATGCAAACATGAAAGGCAGCTTTCCATGTGCATAAGTAGAGTTAATACAACTCTGATTTTTAGTGACCTACCATTAGAGCCCATTCTAACTTAGTCACTAATAGAATTACAGGCAAATGTCCCTGGCATCCTAAGATGAAATTCAGAAATTTTTTCCTGAGATAATTTTATATATATATATTTTGTTGAGAGAGGGAGCACAAGCAGAGGGAGAGGCAGAGAGGGAGAGGGAGAGAGAGAATCTTAAGCAGGCTTTACGCTGAGAGCAGAGGCTCGATCTCATTACTCTGAGATCATGACGTGAGCCGAACTCAAGAGTCAGACGCTTAACCAACTGAGCCATCCAGGCACCCACGAGATAATTTTATGAATACCAATTATAAGCAATGAAATTATTAAAGTGATAGCTTTATCATAATTTTAATTATTAATTTATTTAAATAATTATTTAAATAATTTAAATTATTAAAATGAAAGATTTATTATAATGGGTTGAATGGTGTTTTGTGGGCAAATCTAAATATTGGTAACAATGCTTTAATTATATAAGATCTCAAGTAGGTCATTTATAAACAAATTTTTGAAATACAAACACCATATAATTTGGGATCTGCATGGATCTATATACCACCAATAGTATAGACCAGAGAAGATTATAAAAAAAAGACAAGGGCACATTAGTAATATATGCTTACTATCATATCAAAAATTTTTTCTTTCTATTCTTTCTAGAAATCTATAACTCCCATTATTATTATTATTATTTCATACCGGTAAGGTACACTGAAGTCAATACCAGTATGGTATCCCTCCTTTCTTTTTCCTAGATTCCATGTTCACAGAAAAAAAAAAGTAGTGGTTGAAACCATGAGAGGTTGGTCCATGTTCTATCTAAGAGATCAGGAGGCTATATTTGTCTTTTAAAGAACAGAAAAGTAGACTTTGACCATGAGGACATAAAAAAAAAAAACAAAGGGAGAAAAAGAATGAAAGAAGGAAAGCAGGAAGGATGAAAAGAAAGCTAGAAGGTCATTAAAACTGCATGGTGATGTAGGGTCACAGTGGCAGAGAACTCAAAATGGAGTAATAAAGACTGTAGACATGGGGAGTTGAGCTAGAAACTAAGGTGGCAGCTAGTATGGGAAGAGATATCTGCAACCACAGTGCTCTTTAGAGAAGTGAGCTCATATTTATTAAACAAATATCACTACTTTTATATTCACAGTAAAGAAAGAAAGAATAGGGCAATTTCTGGCACCTCAATGACAGCTGAAACAAGTTCAGGCTCAATTTAGAGAGAATTATGTCATTTCTTTAAAGTGAACATTATTTTCACAGTTTATTAATGTCAATTCCATAAAGCTAAGTATCTGCTTTTCAACATATGATAAAATCAAGTAGATTTTCTCATCTCTGACCTTCAACAAAATTCCAGGAAAGCCGTACTGAGGGTTCCAACTAAGGCTGAATATCAGAGGAAACTGAGAGAAGGGGATAGATTGGAAGGACTGTTCAGGGATAGAATAAACAGGACATACTCAAAATACAAAATGATGAGGGAAGTAGGACAGGAAAGCAAAGTTATATTTGACTTGATACATGCTGAGGACACATACATTTAGTACTAAGGAATTTAGGCATTAATTAATAAATTCCAGGAAAACAACTTTCAATTTAACCAAAAACTCAATTCTGTCTAGACTGAATCTGATTTTAATGTACTTCTCATAAAGGTGTCAGAAGCTACATGATTGTTTCTTTTTCTGTTGTGAATATAAAATTGATGAAATATAGAGAGTTCCTATGAGCTCATTTATCTCAAGACCTTAGAGGCTTTAGGAAAATCAATCTCATAATACTAAATTTGTGAACTAAAAAGTGTTGAAACAATGCACCATTGCTCTGGCTTTTACATATGTATGAGATAATCTCAGTACGGCAGATTTTCAATAAGACAGTGGTAGGGTTGGGTGCTGGCATAAGAGTAGTTGTTAAGGAAGCAGAAGTGGAGTGAGGTTGTTCACATAGAGATTTATCCTATAGGGATGACTAGGTGAGCACTTCTTTCTCCAAGTCACAAAGAAAACTGCATTCTGCCTGTCCCTCACAAGTTTGCCTCTCCTGATCAGTCAACTTGCTACTGATCCTACTCCCATGGGCAGGACTTGACTCCTCCCAACCTCTGTCCAGCTGTGAACAGGTTCTTACTCTGTGTAGATATGAACAGGAGGGAACAGATTTTAGTCATTATATAAAGAGACATCATAACAGCCGTGTTGTTCAATATGGACTAGGTCATCTTATAAAGAGGTGATTTTCCTGCCACCAGAAACACATGCACCATTCATTGGCACAGATAAGACACAAATATAAAGTGAGTGGTTGTGGTTGGATTAGATGAACATTTCCTATCTATAATTTAATGAAATTTGAGAAGTATTTAAAAAACCACAGATGAAAAATCAGATTGGAGGGAAGATTTTGCAATGGAGAAAATAATCTACAGATTCAGTAAGAATTAATCTTTATAAATTAAGATATAAGTATTCATTTGAGGTATGTAAAATTGACATTACAATATTAAACATATTGAATGTAACAGCAAAAGAAAACTTTATGAAAATGGTCTTTCCATGAGAAAATAAGCATTAACAATAAGAATTTAATTACTGTTGGGACGCCTGGGTGGCTCAGTTGGTTAAGCATCTGCCTTTGGCTCAGGTCATGGTCCCGGGGTCCTGGGATCGAGTCCCACATCGGGCTCCTGGCTCAGCGGGGAGCCTACTTCTCCCTCTGCCTGCCGCTCCCCCTGCTTGTGCTCTCTCTCTCTCTGGCAAATAAATAAAATCTTTTTTTAAAAAAGAATTTAATTACTGTCCTTTAAAAAATTACTACAGAAAGGCCACTGCTTTACTTGCTAGTCAGTGGTTCAGATGCAATGACTTATGCCCGCTTTTTGTCTTGCTAACCTTTTTTAAAGAAACCCTATTTTAAAATAAGCTGGACTGAAATTGAATTTAAATAAAAATAAATAAATAAATAATAAAAATAAAATAAAATAAGGTGGATATCTTCCCTGTTAGCAATATTTATGTTAGAGGGAGGACTGAAGCACCATGCATAGACAATTTTTATTGACCTGGCTTCCTTTCTTCTCTTCTCAGTGTTTAGTTTTCCCAGTTTCATTTTTATTCATCCCTTGTGAAAGATTAATTTTTTAAACACCACATTTTGCTACATTGGGATTATGATAAACAGAAATTTAGATCCTCTGTGTACTCTGCAAAACATTAAAATGATAGAAAATATGCATCAGAAAGAATAGAGAATGTAATAACACTTCATGTAGCATATTAGCCACTTTTTCTCAATCCTCCCCACCTCTTTCTTACCAGTTACGGAGGCAGGCTCAGCACCAAAAGTATGAGGGTCTGGGTGGGAAACAGTCAGTATAGAGCAGGTTGAGATGAATGGCAGAATGGCTGAGAGCAGGTAAATATGCCTCGTTGGACTTGCTTTATAAGAAGAGATTTTAAGACTTAAGGTTAAGAAAAATGCCAGAGACTTGTGGTTTCAGCTCCTGTAGGTAAAGAGCTTAGAAGTCATGATTCCCATGTTTACAAGAAAGAAAAAGCTGACCAAACTAAAGGTTGCAGGGTAAACCACCAAGCCTGTAAAGACATGCAAAGTACATAAAATCACAGCCAAGAGCAGCTTACCTAGAGCAAAAGCTGTTGAAGTCATAAATGCTAGAAATACCTTAAGTGTATATCACTAAATGGAAGATGCCAACCTGAAGCGGTTGTAAGCTATGTGATTCCAATTATATGATATTCTGGAAATGACAAAAATACCTAGATGTTAAAAAAAATTAGTGGTTGCCAGAGGTTTAGAAGGGGAGGGATGAATAGGTGAAGCACATAGAATTCTTAGGGTAATTAAATTATTATGCATGATACTATAATGGTGGATTTATGACATTATGCATTTTTAAAACCCATATAACATACAACACAAAGGGCAAAACTTAATGTATACATGTTTTTTAAATAAATCATTTTGGAAATCAGGGGATCCAGGGAAGTAAGATAGTCAGTGACAAGAGAACCTCAATGTATTACAAATGTATGAAACAAATTCACTGAATGTGGCTGGGGAAATGATGCTGACCTAAGTGACTTTGGAAACAAATGGAGTCTGTAAGACTAAAAACAAAAGGAAGTCCATGTAAACACTGTATTCTAGTTGATAAAGTTATTTCTCATAGGGATATAAGTTAACAATTCTGAAAGAGTATACATGTAAACTGGAACTGAGCAGTTAAATTAATGGGTGGTAGGGGTGAGAGCTGGGTTTCTCCTCTAAGAGTGAATGTTTACAGATAAGGAAGAGGAGGAGACTAAAATGATCCATATGGTAATGGTTAGAGTTGGAGTCATCAGTAAGAAATAATGCTTAGCTTAATATAGATAAATATGCTTATATAGAGACGTGTGTGTGAACGCACAAGTTAATATACATACATATTTTTTTGCTATGTCAACAGAGAGAGTCTAAATGAAGCAAACCTACATAGTACTCATGTCTTAGTTTCTAATACCATTCTCCAATTAAAAAAACCTGGGATCCTTGAAGAAGTGGCTGATTCTAGGACTGAGGCAAGAAATAAACAAGATCAACCTGCATCACCGTGTAGAGCCAAAAAGTACAAAAACAAACTTAAGAAACCCCAGATTGATGGGCATATACTAAAAGGGCATTAGGAACCAATTGTAAGAGTTCCTTTTGGCCAAAGCTAGAATAACTTAAGCAATAAATAAAGCTGTATTAGATTATAACCCAAAGTATAAAATAAATATCAATGAGTTCATAGAGATATAAATAAATGATTGTAAAGAAATTAATAAATCAGGGATAAGAGACATAGCCCAAATAATTTACATAGATACTCTGCCCTAAAGGAGGTAAAACATAATGCTGCACATCTCAAGTGTGGACTGAGGACACTAACTTCTTTCCAAGGGAATAGTTGAAAAAGGGGAGGGGCTTCTAGGTGGCTCATTCTGTGAAGCATCCAACTCTTAAATTGGGGTCAGGTCATGATCTCAGGGTCATGAGATCGAGTCTCGCCTCAGGCTCCACACTGGACGTGGAGCCTATTTAAGATTCTCTCTCCCTCTCCCTCTGCCCCTTCCCCCACTCTCTCTCTCACCATCTCCCTTTCTCTAAAAATAAAGGTGGGGGAGAAACTCTACAGTGAAGAAACCTACTTCAGCCAGGTGATCAAGGTCAACATCAATAGTGATAAATAATGTCAACAGTATGTACCCTCAATATGATATGATAAAAATGACACTTGGGGGACCTGGGTGACTCAGTCAGTTGAGTGTCCAACTCTTGATCTCAGTCCAGGTCATGATCTCAGGGTCATGGGATTTAGTCCCACAATGGGCTCCATGCTCAGCAGAGAGTCTGCTTAAGGATTCTCTCCTTCTCCCTCTGTCTGGCCCCCCCACTTTTGCCCCTCCCTCTCTCTCTCAAATAAGCAGATAAATCTTTAATAAAAAATGACTCTTTGGGCACCTGGGTGGCTCAGTTGTTAAGCGTCTGCCTTCAGCTCAGGTCATGATCCCAGGGTCCTGGGATCAAGTCCCACATCGGGCTCCCTGCACCGCGGGAAGCCTGCTTCTCCCTCTCCCACTCCCCCTGCTTGTGTTCCCTCTCTCGCTCTCTCTCGCTCTCTGTCAAATAAATAAATAAAATCTTTAAAAAAAAAAAAAGGCTCTTTATCTCTATTATCCTCCTCACCCAAAAGGAGCATAACTCCTATCCAATCATGAAAGCACATCAGACAAATCGAGATTGAGAGACAATCTACAAAATACCTAACCAGGCTCTTCAAAACTGTCAAGTTCATCAAAGACAAGAAAAGGGAGAAACTGTCACGATCAAAAGGACTCTAAAGAGGTATGCCAACTAAATGTAACATGGGTGGCTCAGTCGTTAAGCATCTGCCTTCGGCTCGGGTCATGATCCCAGGGTCCTGGAATCTAGCCCCGCATCGGGCTCCCTGCTCAGCGGGGAGCCTGCTTCTCCCTCTCCCACTCCCCCTGCTTGTGTTCCCTCTCTTGCTGTGTCTCTCTCTCTGTCAAATAAATAAATAAAATCTTTAAAAAAAAGAAAGAAAGGCTTTAGGTAAAAACTAAGGAAATATGAGTAAAATATGAGCTTCAGTTAATAGTATCAATATTGTTTCATTAATTATATCAAAGTGCCACACTAACATAAAATGTTAATTATAGGGGAAACTGTGTGTAGGAGTATATAGGAATTCTCTGTACTATTTACTCCATTTTATGTAACTCTAAAACAGTTCAAAAATAAAATCTATTAAAATAAATGCCAGGGTCAGGATAATGAGAAATCCCATATTCTGGGTTCCATTCCTATCCATGTTACCAACTTATTTTATGACATTAAACAATCAGCGGTTTTGTTTTACTCAACAGTAGTTGGGAATTATAACAGCCAATGATGAATCTGTATCCAGACTCTGCTTTGGGTAAAACACTAGGTTTGTGTTTAAAAGATAAAATATCCTATAACAGATAGCAACTCCTCTCTAAAAAAAATCTACTGTCAAGATAAGGGGGAGAAAAGATATACACTTAAGGCAAATACTAATATAAGAAAAAACACAGTAACAACCAAGTCAATGTAAATGCTATGTAATTTCAGAAAGATTGATGTAGACTTGACCCATCAGAAAATGTGTCATAGACAAACCAGTACAAGATTCAGAAAGGTAGAAGGAAGAGAGGGCAGAGATGTGATGAGCAGAGAATAAAGCAGTTCAGACAGAGTGGAGGAAAGCCCTGGGAATCAGATAGATGCAAATGGAGCACTTCTGATTGTGGAGGGTCTTAAAGTCAGCTTAAGAAATATAGACATTGTCCCCACTTGCAATGTCCCCCAAAAGGCTGATCCATGGGGTAGAAAGCATGATAATTATGATATGCTGGCCAATAAATGCTTGGTAAATGTAAAGCATATATTAATAATTTAATAATACATCTTTATTCCATGAAGCTCAATATATCTCTCAAATATAATCTCACTTAAGTTTTTAAAATCCTTGAAAGTAGTAAAAGAAAGAGATAAAAATGCATATATAAGAGAATAGAAAATGGAGTTTCTAAGATAGATCTGAGACTAAAATTTGAATTTCCAAAGTGTTATATAAGAGAGATTTTCTCTTGGTTCTGCTGCATCTCCTTTTTTTTTTTTTTATGTTATGTTAATCACCATACATTACATCATTAGTTTTTGATGTAGTGTTCCATGATTCATTGTTTGCATGTAACACCCAGTGCTCCATGCAGTACGTGCCCTCTTTAATGCCCATCACCATCTGCTGCATCTCCTTGAATGTTTGTTAAAATGCTAGAGAAACTGAAAAAGTCCTAATAGATATATTTTCATAACTAGTGGCCCTGAAAGGGGAAAAGAAATGCAAACTGGGGCAGAAAACTGATGTAACGAATTTGATTGAATAATAAACTACCCTATTATTTTAATATTTTATTTACATAAAAATCTATTTCTATATGGTACAGAATAGAATACTGTTTCAGATTGAGATCCTTTTTTCCCTCATATTACAAATAAACCAAGTTCAGGAGTTGCCCTATTTTCTTTCTTTCCTTTCTTTCCTTCCTTTCTTTCTTTCTTTCTTTCCTTCTTTCTTTCTTCCTTCCTTCTTTCCTTCCTTCCTTTTTCTTCCTTCCTCCCTTCCTTCCTTTTTCTTCCTTCCTCCCTTCCTCTTTCTTTCTTTTTTCCTTTTTCTTTCTTTCTTTCTTTCTTTCTTTTCTTTCTTTCTTTCTTTCTTTCTTTTCTTTCCTTCCTTCTTTCTTCCTTCCTTCTTTCCTTCCTTCCTTTTTCTTCCTTCCTCCCTTCCTCTTTCTTTTTTTTTCCTTTCTTTCTTTCTTTTCTTTCTTTCTTTCTGTGTCTATTTAATTCCAGTTAGTTAACACACAGTGTAATACTAGTTTCAGGTGTACAATATATTGATTCAACACTTCCATACTTCACCTGGTGCTCATGACAACAAGTGTATTCCTGAATCCCCATCACCTATTTAACCCATCCCCCCACCCACCTCTCCTCTGGTAACCATTAATTTGTTCTCTACAGTTAAGAGTCTATTTCCTGGTTTGCCCCTCTCTTTCCTTTTTCCCCCTTTGCTTGTTTTGTTTCTTAAACTCCCCATTTGAGTGAAATCATATGGTATTTGTCTTTCTCTGACTCACTTATTTCACTTAGCATCATACTCTAGCTCTATCCATGGCATTGCAAATGGTAAGATTCCATTCTTTTTTATGGCTGAGTAATATTCTGTGTGTGTGTGTGTGTGTGTATCACATCTTCTTTATCCATCATCAGTTGATGGACATTTGGGCTGTTTCCATAATTTGGCTATTATAGATAACACCAATATAAACATTGGGGTGCATGTATCCCTTTGGATTAGCATTTTTGTATTCTTTGAGTAAGTGCCTAATAGTGCAATTGCTGGATCATATGGTAGTTTTCCTTTTTCTTTTAAAGGCTTGGAAGGGAAAAGTACAACATCAGAGTGGGCATACTACTTGATAAGCACCACACTTCACCCCAGTTCCCTAATACCCAACACTAACACCATCGCAAACTTTTAGAAACCTACCAACATTTCAGAGTGTTCTATATTAAAGGATAATTATGATAATACCTAATATTTGTATAAACTTCTATTGTTTGCCAAGTGCTTTCACACACGTTATTAACTTTTGACTTTGGACTTCACAGCAGGGGTAGAACATATCATAATTTTATAGAAAAGGAAATAGAGAATTGGAATATTGACATGATGTGTCCAAGATTAGATGCCTAAGAAAGCGCCTTACTAGTTTTAATTTGAAAGCATCAATAACTTTACCTCAGAAATTTACTGCTGTATGAAGAGGGACTTAAATTCTGCTATTCTGTAAAGGCTCTTACTTCATTTCATTTGATTTCAGCATTTCAGCAAATACCATTTTCTATGGGCAATTCACTAGGAGAAGAAAATGGCTTCATACTACAAGGTCAGAGATTACAATAGCAACAACTAGAATGGGATTTTGCCTTTGGCATTAGCACACTGCCCGCTCAAGAGTCCCGGATGAATTTCACCACAGGTGTATCGGGAGCAGCCAGCAGGGGGCAGATAGGTTGGGGAGGAGTGATACAGAAGCTCAGGATCAAGGCCTCCAGTAGGCTTAGACCACGCCCTACCAGCAACATGGTTCTTAACTTCTTTTTTTTTTTTAAGATTTTATTTATTTGACAGAGAGAGCACAAGCAGAGGGCGACGGAGAAGCAGGCTCCCTGCTGAGCAAGGAGCCCGATGTGGGACTCGATCCCAGGACTCTGGGATCATGACCTGGGCCGAAGGCAGCCACTTAATGGACTGAGCCACCCAGGTGTCCCCATGGTTCTTAACTTCTTGACAATTAAGCTCTAATTCAGTTACTAGTTTGATATCTTGCCCATATTTTCCTACAGAAGAATTTCGTACTACCTTGGCTCTCTGTACTATAACCTCAAGGACCAAATGGCCTTCTTTTTGCCTTCTTTCTCAGTTATAATTATTTCCGGAGCCATAACCCTCCAGTAAAGTCTGGACCCTGAGACTCATACTCTTCTACTTACCCACCCACTGACTACTACCTAAACCAGCCACCATCAATATGCTCCCCCCAAACACTGATTTTTCCACCCAGATATTCTCACATTGACTTACAATGCCTTCTCACTGTTCATCAGCCCATGTCCAACAACTCTAGCACACTAGTGTGGATAACAGTAAGCTCCAGAATAAACTTCAAATGGCAAGAACCAAGAGATAATTGTTTAAAAGTTGATTTTGAATTTTTTTCACTTCTGAAACAAATATCCCTACAGTGTCTCATATTTAATCCCACTGAGAGTATTTGTGTATGTGTAATTTTTTTTAAGATTTTATTTATTTGAGAGAGAGCGAAAGAGAGCAGGCATGAGCAGGGGGAGGGGCAGAGGGAGAGGGAGAAGCATACTCCTCACTGAGCAGGGAGCCCAATGCGGGGCTCATCCCAGGACCCTGGGATCATGACCTGAGCTGAAGGCAGATGCTTGACTGACTGAGCCACCCAGGTGCCCCTGTGTATGTGTAATTTTAAAAAAAAATAAATTTTATTATATTTTTTAGAAAATATCCCTCCAATTATCAAAACAATACATGCATAGTAGAGAACTTGGTTTGGGGTGGGAGACAGAAAAATACCAAGACTCTCACTTATCAATTCATGTCTAAATGAATATTAATAATATGGACTGTGTTGCAATAGTTTGTCTTGTTAATTTCACTTAGTATTTTATCATGAATATTTTTGCCTGACATTAAAAATTCCTTTAAAATGTTTTTAGGTGTTAGATTATTTTCTATCATATGAAAGTGTGATCATTTATTTAATCATTTCCCCAAGGTCTTTTTCTTTTACCTTATGAAACTGCTTTAAGGTGAGGTCAAACAGGGACACTGCTTAAGAAATCAAAACATTCCCATGGGCTCAGAAAAAGTGACAGTTTTCTTGGCCATATTCTCATTGTCATTAGAATGGAAAATGTCCTAAATGGAAAAATCACTCCACATCTAAGCACAGCAGTCTTTCCAAGCCACATAGCATAAGCAGAAGAAGGATGCTTTCCACATCATTAGTAAAAAGCTGATGTGACAACAGTACCAACTTAATTCAAACATTACTCTGACTTTCAAAACTGAAAATGAAGTGTCCAAGACATTCTTAGAAACACAAGATAAAAAATTACCAAAGGTAATCTCAAAATGGATTGGGTCATGCAAGTTTTCTCTATACCCTAACCTTAACTCCGTGTCCCCATGACGAGACAAATATCTGTGACCTAACCAAAATACTGGCACAATACTGATCTAACGTTTTTACTGTCCCAAGATGCCACGTGAAATAAAGAATGAATGTCAACAGTGCTATAGAACCAGGAATGGGTCAATAACACATGTTTATTGGCTTAAACACAAAGATTAAAAAACATAAAACACACACATGGAGTGCTTTGCTTCTAGTAACAGCCCATCAGAAATGGAGCTTCCTGAAGAAAATAAGTTATCCTTTGCAACACAAAGAATTAATCAGGAACAAATCTGCCAAAAATCCACCAGACTCTAAGTTACTGAAAGGCTGAGACTGACGACCATTCCTATATTCCCAGCACCCAGCCTACTGTCAGGACCAGCATTTACCCACAGTAGAAACTCAGTTAACATTAAACTGAACAACAACAACAACAACAACAAAAAAACCAGAATCGTAAGCAGGGCACATATTTCAATGCAACTACCAATAGAGCAAAAACGAATTAAGGGCAAAATAAAGCAAATGATGCATTTGTTGCAGCAGTTGGGGTTCAGGCCCTGCATGTTAAAAAAAAAAATGTATCTGTAAGGATTTCCTCAGAGGTCTCAAAGTCCTAGAATGACAGTAATACCATGTACTCTAATCAACTGTGCATAGAGAACTGTGATTCAAAAAGTCAAACAGAAAAGACAAAATAAATAAATAAGGTGCAGTCCTAAACACAATACATTTGTTACTAGGATTAATAAAACATTTTAGCAAGGTGGCTGAAAACATAATCAATATACAAAAATCAATTGCATTTCTAAACACTAGCAACAAGGAGTTATAAAATGCAATAATGATATTACATTAAAATAGCATAAAAAACACAAAGTCGTTAGGAATAAATTTAACAAAATATATGCAATACCTTTATGAAAGTATTTAAAGCTTCATTCAAAATATTAAAGAAAACTAAATGGAAAAGAAGAAATTAAAGAAGACTACTATGCAAAACTTCGTATGACTTTCTCAACAGGTACAAAAAAAGCATTTCTTTAAATTCAACAACCTAGGGGCACCTGGGTAGCTCAGCTGGTTAAGCGACTGCCATCGGCTCAGGTCATGATCCTGGAGTCCCGGGATCGAGTCCCGCATCGGGCTCCCTGTTCGGCAGGGAGTCTGCTTCTCCCTCTGACCCTCCCCCCTCTCGTGCTCTCTCTTTCTCATTCTCTCTCTCAAATAAATAAATAAAATCTTTAAAAAATAAATTCAACAACCTATACAAATAAAAGAAACCAAAGAAACCAAAGAAAATAGAAATAATGAAACATTTCCTAAACTTGATAACGTGTTTAATGGCTAAATACTAAAGCAAGTACCATACTTTATAAAGAAATTTTTGACGCAGCTTCTAAATTCAGAAACAAGACAGAGACAGCTGTTAACATTGTTATTTAATATAAAAAAGAGATATAAGAACTAGAAAGAAAGAAGCAAAACTGTCATTATGTCATTATGATCATCTACAAGGGAAAGCATTAGAATCAACAGAAAAAACTTTGAATTAATAAAAAGTTTAGCAAAGTCCAAATACAGGTTAACTTATAAAATTCAGAAACATTCTTAAATCATTAATAACCAGCTAGAAAATATCATTTAAAAAATGATACCATTCATTAAAATAAAACTACTAAGAAATTAACTTGGCGAAAATTACAAGAAACCTACCGAGAGCAAATTTTTAAACTTCCCTAAAAGACATTCATGAGGACTTGGATAAATGCATAATGTATTTATGAATGGAGCAAATTACACTATAAATACTCCCAAAATCAATACTCCCCAAATTAATCTATAAATTCAAAATAAGACTAACCAAAATTCCAGCTGTATATTTTTAAGAAGTTAATAAACTTATTTCATGGTGTGTGTGTGTGTGTGTGACTATCCCTGAATAGATACACCAAGTTAGAAAATAAAAGAGGGACTCTCTCCCTACCACATTTTAACACATAACAAGACCACAGTAATAACAACTATATGCAATTATGAAAAAAATTAAACAATGGAACAAAAGTTCCTCCTGACAGATCTGAAAATTAGAGCTTAGCAGGGAGGAAAAGACAGATTGTATAAAGCTGATGTTAGGAAATCTAGCTCATTATATGATGAAAATTAATACTATTTATCAATCCCATATTATGCACAAAGGCTTGAAGACCTTAATATGAAATAGAAAAATATAAAGCTAACAAATATGAGAATATTTTTAATGAATTTAAGCGGATGAGGATTTCTTAAATAAGACACCAAACTCGAACTATTAGGTGAAAATTGATGGATTTAACATTAAAGACTTCTGTTCCTTTAATGATATAACTGAGAATATTAATAGATTAATACCAAATAGAGAGAAATAATCAATATCTGGTATGAAAAGAATATAGGATATAAAAAATTTCTGCAAAAATAGACAACCAACCAAAATTCACATGAAGACAAGACAAGAACTTCACATAAAGGGAAACCCGATGGCTAACAAATATATAAAGGTAAGCTCATACTTATTAATAATTAGAACGAAATCAGAGCAGGCAAGCAATTGGTGGGTTGGAATTAGGATGAAGAGAAAAAATGAAAAAATAAGACTGAATGAACAAATACCATGTTCTGGTTGCTTGTATATCATACAGATGTCAGTTCTACCCAAATTGATCTACAGAAGCAATGCAAATACAAGTAAATAATCAATGAGTTGGTTTTGGTGGTATTGATTCTATCTATCTATCTATCTATCTATCTATCTATCTATCTATCTATCTATCATCTATCTATCCATCCATTCATCTATCACCTTATTACAAGCTTATTCTAAAATGTGTCTAGGGAAGAGAAAAAGATCAAGAATAGCCAAGACACTCCTAAGGAATATCAAAACAAAGTAGGAGGATGTGTCTTACCAGATATGAAGACTTATTATGTTTAAGCTATGAATAAAGTATTAAGTATATCAAGCTATAGTTTAAGATAGTATGTATTAGGGATAGACAAATAGGACAGGAGCACTATAAAAGATCCCAAATCAAAGATATATGGAAGCTTGATTTATTACAGACTTGAATTGAAAGTTAATAGAAAAAGGAGGAATTTTTCAATAAAAGAAGCTGAGACAAAATGGGAAAAATAATATAACATTAGATTTGTACTGATAACCATACACAAAAATAATTCCATACACAATATTTTTGTGTATGGTTACACAAAATACACATATTTTTGTGTAACCATACACAAAAATTTAAGAAGATAGGATAGGATACCTTTAATACCCTAGGGCAGGGAACAATTTCTTGAATTAAATATAAAAAGCCCATATCCTAAAGGAAAATGTTGATATGCCTAGATTGTATTAAAAGTAAGAACTTCTGCCCATCAAAAGATATCATAAAAAGAAAGTGAAGGGCGCCTGGGTGGCTCAGTTGGTTAAGCAACTGCCTTCGGCTCAGGTCACGATCCTGGAATCCCTGGATCGAGTCCCACATCGGGCTCCCTGCTCGGCAGGGAGTCTGCTTCTCCCTCTGACCCTAACCCTTCTCATGTGCTCTCTCTCATTCTCTCTCTCTCAAATAAATAAATAAAAATCTTTAAAAAAAAAAAAGAAAGTGAAAATTCAAGCCACAAATTGGGAGATATTTGTAATGTTTAAAATATTATCATAAAAATATAGAAAGCACACCTGGAAGTCAATCACAAGTGACAAACAAGTTAATGAGAAAATGGCAGCACTTAACAAAAGAGGCAATAAAAATGCCTAAAATAATTTAAAGAATGTAATTTGTAAAACAATTTGGCATTAGGTAGTAGGATATAAGTATGTGCATATAATTTATGTATATATCCTTGATATATATATATGAATGTTTCACAAAATACTCATTTAGCATTCCCTGTATTGGTAGAAAGTAATCCAAGAGGACAATGGATAAATAAATTCTGGTATGCTCATTCTGTGGAACACTATGTAGCAATGAAAATGAATGAATGACAAGAGCATGCAACCACACAGATGAATCTTAGGAGTATAATGTTGAGTGAAAAAGCAAGCTATGGAAGAACACATAATATCTTTTATAGAACTTCAAATGCATGAAAAACCTAATAATACAGGTTTAAGAATAGAAAGATATATGATAAAACTATGAAGAAAAAGCAAAATCCAGTTAGTATCTAACCTCTTAGGAAGCACACACAGGGGTGACAATGATACAAGCACCCATGGAGCCTCAAAGGCAATGGTCCTCTTAATCTGAAGTGGTAGGTATGCAAGAGATTGCTGTTCTTTCATTCTCTATAACATTATGCACACTAATAAATCATTTTCTGTTTTGTGCAATAGGTAAAAAGCAAAACATACAAAAGAGTGCTGTCTGAAGTTCCTCTTAATGTCCTTGGGGTGATAAATTCCATTTTTAAAAGCTGTGCTCTCAGTTTAAAGAAAAAAAAATTAATATTTACTATAGCATATCTTTTTTTTTTAAAGATTTTATTTATTTATTTGAGAGAGAGCATGAGAGGGAAGAGGGTCAGAGGAAGAAGCAGACTCCCTGCCGAGCAGGGAGCCCGATGCGGGACTCGATCCCGGGACCCCAGGATCATGACCTGAGCCGAAGGCAGTCGCTTAACCAACTGAGCCACCCAGGCGCCCCTTTACTATAGCATATCTTAAAATAGTATACTGTATATAGTAGATGCTTAATAATTGTTAATTATCATTATTATTATAATCAACATCATCATATCTGTTATTACCAATGTAACTATCAATATGGCCAAAACAATTTACGGCCTCTCTGCTTACCCAATGCTTTAATGCTTTCTACAATCAACAAAAATGAATTAAATCAATGAATTATGCCTTTACTCAACCACCTCTTGAATCATATGTATCCTGTTGTTCTCACTAAAAATCTTATTTCTAAAACTTTCATAGTGGCTGCCTTTTTGTATGCCTCTTATATGTTTCAGCTCATTTCAATCATTATTTTCAATTTAAGAATATGAAAGGCTTCCACATTCATTCTATTTTTATATCCATGCCTCCCAAAGTAAGGCCCCTCACTTTGAATTTGGTTTCAGTATTCACATACAATGAATGTGAGCATCTTGAGCATCATACCATTTTATACTCCCCAGCATAAAGAGAATATCCTAAGTGCTTCCAAAGTGACAAAAATAAAAACAAAGTTCAAGAAAAATGAATGACAATATGTCATTATCATAATTAAATGCTAGAAAATAAATTTAGAGCAATGCCTTCAGAGTTTAAGGAAGAAAATTTTGAACCTAGATTATCTATTTTTTTATTATGTTATGTTAATCACCATACATTACATCATTAGTTTTTGATGTAGTGTTCCATGGTTGTTTGCGTATAACACCCAGTGCTCCATTCAATACGTGCCCTCTTTAATACCCATCACCAGACTAATGCATCCCCCTACCCTCCTCCCCTCTAGAACCCCCAGTTTGTTTCTCAGAGTAATAGTCTCTCATGGTTAGTCTCCCCCTCCGATTTCCCCCCTTCATTTTTCCCTTCCTGCTATCTAGATTATCTATTTTCAAATGTAGGGTAAAATAAATATATTTTCATATAGTCACAAATTCAGTTATTTTTTATTGCATCCACTTCTTAGAGGAAATCACTTGAGGATGGTTCGTCAAAACAAGAATGGCAATCGAGAAAGAAATATATAAGAAATAATAGCAGAAATAAATCAGAACATAGTAAAGGAAAATCTTAACAGCTATGTAGCAAGCCTAGTAAGCAACTGGTTTCAATTAGAAGAGTAAGACAGCGGACCACCAGTAGAAAATTTCAAAGAAGAATAAATAGATTTCAATCAATATAAAAAATAATAAGTCAAAGAGATTAGCACTGTGGATCAAAACAGTTCTTCACTATTACCAAAGGGAGGGAAGAATGAGAGGGAGGAATAGAGACATCAGGAAAAATAGAAAAAACTTTACAAGAAAGCTATTTGTTACAAATAAAGCAACCAAAATGTGTCATGATTTTGAGCAGTTAGTAGAGCATAAGAAAACAACAGTACTCATTTAACCTTGATGCTAGATTGATTCAAGCAATATGACAGGTGGGTAGCTGGGCCCATGAAGAAGGAAAAACAATCTTACTCACCATCTTTAGAACAGACATAGAATGAAAGTGTGAAGCGATTGATTATGGTTTCAGAACAGAATGTAAATGCTATATAGCAGATATAGCTAAAAGAGGTTGGAAGACAGAATTAGAAATAAGTGTGGATAGGAAGGGAGGTGCTGACACCCTCCTGGTGCACAGTGAGGAATAAGGAGACCCCCTCTAAAGGCTAGGACACAGGAGTAGAGATTCAGGTGTATTATCAAAAATTATTCAGATGCATAATTGAAGAACCTTTCTAAATTAGGTAACTATTCAAAATTGAAAAGGGGGGGAATTGTATAGAGGACATTATATAAATGAGATAATCTGCCATGTTTTACAGTGAGAAGTAGAAATAAAGTCTAAAGTTGATAAATCAATTAGTACTTAAGCATTTATTTAAAATTATAGCATTAACTAATAAAAAGAACTTAAATCAGAAATGTTTTATTTTTGGGCGCCTGGGTGGCTCAGTTGGTTAAGCGACTGCCTTCGGCTCAGGTCATGATCCTGGAGTCCCGGGATCGAGTCCCGCATCGGGCTCCCTGCTCAGTGGGGAGCCTGCTTCTGCCTCTGACCCTCCCCCCTCTCGTGTGCTCTCTGTCTCTCTCATTCTCTCTGTCTCAAATAAATAAATAAAATCTTAAAAAAAAAAAAAGAAATGGTTTATTTTTTCAAGCTTCTATTACATTTGTATTGACAGTTAGTTACTTCTGGCATTGAACCATCATTGCCTTCAGGCCATAACTATGCAAAATTTCATAATCATTTTAGTATAAATGCAGCAACATTTCACATACACGCATACACACACTTCTTAGAAAAAAAACAATGATATTCATATGTTTTATCTCACAATTTTCCCCCACCCCAACAAGGAACTATACTTTTTCAGTGGTTTTGTGGGAATTTAAGGTGACTGAGTACATTGTGCTTGTCCTTGGAATTTTCTTTGCAATTTTCTTTGCAATTAAGCTTTCCTACCTCTTTTTTTTTTAAATTTTGTTAGTTAACATACGGTGCAATATTGGTTTCAAGAGTAGAATTCAGGGATTCATCACTTACATACAACACCCAGGGCTCATCACAAGTGCCCTCCTTAATACCCATCACCCACATAGCCCATCCCCTAACCACCTGCCTCCATCCTTTGTTCTCTATCTTTAAGAGTCTCTTATCGTTTATTTCCCTCTCTCCTTTTTTGTCTTTTCTTCCTTCCCATATGTTCATCTGTTTTCTTTCTTAAAAAGAAGATGTGGTGTATATGCATACACCACATCTTCTTCATATATATATATGAATATTAGAATTATACATATATATATACATTAGAATATTATTCAGCCATAAAAAAAGGAATCTTGCCATTTGCAATGGCATGGATGGAGGTGGAGTGTATTATTCTAAGTGAAATAAGTCAGTCAGAAAAAGACAAAAATGGTTTAAATGGTTAAAGTGTGTCTGGGAAGTACGATGGGGACTGTGAGAGATTGGCTGGTGCTTTTCTTGATAAGCCCAAAGGTACTACTGGACTTTACCCATGTGCACATAATACACTGGTCATTTAAAATAAAAAAGAATGAGTGATTAAAAAAAAAAAACAAGAGATTCTAAGACTGGGATTAATGCCTATTGAAATGTCATCATACAACATAAATTTTCAGATTCAACCTCTATTAAATGCTTTACAACCAACATTGCTTACAAATGTTACTTATAAAATCTCTTCTCTTTTCCCTATATATATTTTGGGATCACTTTCTACCCATTTCTATCTGAAACTCATTAGTCCCAATATATTTTAAATAGTCCCAATATATTTTAAATAATTATTTGCATTATTAGAATGCAAAATGTTAATATTTTGCATTCTATTTACAGAAATTAATGTATAAAATTGTCCATGCTATTAAAAGGACTATTCAAATGTAATTTTTATAATATTTTTTTTAAAGATTTTATTTGAGAGAGAGAGAATGAGAGACAACACGAGAGGGAAGAGGGTCAGAGGGAGAAGCAGACCCCCTGCTGAGCAGGGAGCCCGATGTGGGACTCGATCCCGGGACTCCAGGATCATGACCTGAGCCGAAGGCAGTCGCTTAACCAACTGAGCCACCCAGGCGCCCCTCAAATGTAATTTTTAAGATAAATGTTGATGGATTATAAAAACAATACATATCAAATAGAGAAAAGTCAGAAAATAGAGAAAAGCACAGAAAATAACAATCCTTTTCAATTCTATAGTCTAAAGATACTCATTTTTTAACATTTTCTTATATCTCTTCCCATCTTTGCTCTGTATATACACTGTTTTAATAGTTGATCTATTATATCTGGAAGTTTGTTTCCTGCTTTTTTTAAACTAAACACTATAACAAAAACTATTGCCCCTGTACATCAACTTCTTCATAAATATTTTTACATTTTACTTATCAAATTTTAATTAATTCTTGTCCCACTATTAAATACTATTCTCATCCTACTATTAAATATTCTTGTTCTTCTAATTTTTTAGTTGTCCAAATTGCAAATAATGATGCAATGAACATATTTGTGCATAAAATCTTTGCCTCTTTTGGATTATTTTCATTGCTTAAATTTCTAGAAGTACAAATACTGTCTCTAATAGAAGTATAATAAATTTAGACTGTATAAAGATCATTCTGAATACAATAACTGAAAAAGCATGTAATTTAGATGAAGGCAAAGTGACTCTTTGTCTTATGAAAGAGGTTGCTGCATAATTAAAAATCAAAAAGAGTACTGTGAATTCTTTTCAAATGCTTTTAAAGTCAGTAAGAAAATATGATACCTTTTAGGTTGAAGGTACACACAGAAACCTTTGAAATAACAATCTCCTTTCTCCCAAAAGTGAGTAATAATTTATACCAGGCAAAAAACAACTGCTGGTTTCATTCCTTTTATGGCCAATGTATCTCTATGGAAGCAGTAGAGAAGGTAAAAATTCTTAGTCAACTATAAAGTACCAGTGCTTATTTACAAGGCTGTTAAAAGGATTGCTTTAGGGCGCCTGGGTGGCTCAGTCGTTGAGCGTCTGCCTTTGGCTCAGGTCATGATCCCGGGGTCCTGGGATCGAGCCCCGCATCAGGCTCCCTGCTTGGCGGGGGGCCTGCTTCTCCCTCTCCCACTCCCCCTGCTTGTGTTCCCTTTCTCGCTGTGTCTCTCTCTGTCAAACAAGTAAAATCTTTAAAAAAAAAAAAAAAAGGGGGTTGCTTTAACAATCATGCTTCCTCTCTGATCCTAATGATTCTTGCATGGCATGAAATTAAAGGAATGGTTATCTAATGGAAACTGGATCACTAGAAATTACAGAATCATTTTCTCAAGAAATATTAAATAACTGATGTTTATATGCAGATCTCTGAAAGGAAAGGAAGAGATGCAATGACTCTGATAGATCTCTTAGTGTTTTAATTTCTAAAGGCAAAACACTAATTAACCTTATCATAATAGTTGGATTATAACCCTGAAAATACCATAGGATTTTAGTAGTATGATGATTATTTTTGTTTAGGGACTTGTATTAATTACTTAGGTGCTAAATGTTGGGAGTCTCTTAACATGCAAATGAAAAACACAATGAGATACTCTTTATACATGTCAGAATGGCTAAAATCAAAAACACAAGAAACAACAAGTATTGGCAAGGATGTGGAGAAAAAGGAACCCTTGTGCACCATTGGTGGGAATGGAAACTGGTGCAACCACCATGGAAAACAGTATGGAGGTTCCTCAAAAAATTTAAAAATAGAATTATCATATGATCCAGTAATTCCACTAGATATTTATCCAAAGAATACAAAAATACAAGGAAAGATATGTGCACCCCTGTGTTTATTGCAGCATTTTTTACAATAGCAAGATATGGAAGCAACCCATGTATCCATCCATAGATGAATGGATAAAGAAGATGTGGTACATATATACAATGGAAAATTACTCAGCCATAAAAAAGAATGAAATCTTGCCACTTGAAACAACATGGGTGGATCTAGAGAGTATAATACTAAGTGAAATAAGTCAGGCAGAGAAAGACAAATAGCACATGATTTCACTCATATGTGTAATTTAAGAAACCAAAGAAAGAAAAAAGAGACAAACAAAAAAAATCAGACCCTTAAATATAGAGAGCAAACCGGTGGTTACCAGAGGGGAGGTCAGTGGGGGGATGGGTGAAACAGATGAAGGGGATTAAGAGTACACTTACCATGATGAGTACTGTGTAATGTATATAATTGTTGAATCATTATATTGTACCCCTGAAACTAATATAACACTGTATGTTAATTATACTGGAATTGAAAAAAATAAATTAATTTTTAAAAATGTTGAGGGTCCCTTTTGGTATACCCTCCTTGGTACTATGCTTGGGATTTCTTAAATGCCCATAAGTGATTAAAGGCATTTGCATGGCACAAGATGATGAAGAAAGTAAAAGCAAATTATTCCACATTGGAAGTACTGTTTGAGGGCCCAGAGTTTGTAGGGCAAGTCATTTTGAGAATCTGAAAGATCCATATGGCTGGAAAATAAATTTAATGAGGAATGTGGTGGAAGAAAAATTGTCCAGAGATAATGATGGAGAAGTTGAGGGGTACCTGGGTGGCTCAATCAGTTAAGCCCATGCCTTTGGCTCAGGTCATGATCCCATGGTCCTGGGATCAAGCCCCCACATCAAGCTCCCTGCTTAGTGGGGAGTCTGCTTCTCACTCTCCCTCTGCCCCTCCCCCTCATTTGTGAGCACGTTCTCTCTCTCACTCTCTCAAATAAATAAATAAATCTTAAAAAAAAAAAAAAAGGTGGAGAGGTTGACCAAAAACAGATTACAAAGGGTCTTGTACACCAAGTTAAAGTAGTAAAACATCACTGAGGGCATTTAAAAATGGGATGTTATGATAAGGCATAAAGAACATTCTACCCAGAGAACAAAGAAATAACTGGGAGATAAAATGAGGTTTTTGCAGTAATCTAGGCAAGAGACAAGGGCCAAAGTTAAGAAACTAGAACTAGGATGGTGTTGTGGGCTTAACTGTGTTGCCCAAATCCAGATGTTGAAGCCTGAACCCCCCAGTACCTCAGCATGTGATTTGGGCATAGAGCCTTATAAAGAGATGATTAAGTTAAAATGAAGCTGTTATTATAGGTCCTAATCTAATCTGACTGGTGTTTTTATAAGAAGAGGAAATATATACACGTAGGGAGATGCAAAGGATATGTGTGCACACAGAGGAAAGACCACAGGAAGACACAGCAAGAAGGCAGCAGTCTGCAAGCCACAGAGAGAGGCCTCGACTCTGATACACCTTGATATTGGACTTCAAGACTCCAAAACCATGAGAAAATCAATTTCTGGTTTATAAGCCACTCAGTCCGTGATATTTTGTTATGTCATATAGCAAATGAATAGAGATGAATATAAGTGAATGGATCTGAGAGATATCTAGAAGTCAAAATTATTAAATTCAGTGACTAGACGTAAGTTTTAATGAAGTGGCAGCAACCATGGTGACTCTGGATAGTGGAGCCATTTTCTGAGGCAGGGACTACATAGGGAGGAGCGGGATGGACTGAAGATCACAAGTTCAGCTGTGGACCTGTTGAGTTCTTTGTAATTATGAGACATCCAAGTTAACATCTAATTATGGATTAGACAATTAGATAAATACATGGATCTGGAACTCAGGAAGCGAATTTGGCTGGAGAAATGGGCCTGCACTAATCAACATACAGATTAATGAAGACCCTGTAGCAGACAGGAGAACCATTGCTTGAACTTGGTGACTTTGCATATATGAGAATATAGGAATGAAACATTCACAGATGGTTCTATCCTCCCCTGGCAAAGATCACTAAGTGCTGGCTCTTAGGTATTGAGGCACACATTTGAATGCCTACCCAGAACACATTCCCCTTTTCTTCTTTTTAACAGGAGCTTATTTTGGGTCAGGTTTCAGGCAGTAATAAGCCAAGACCCAGGGAATGAATCATGATTGCTACATGGAAATCATGGCAATCCCCCTTCCCTTTGCCAGAGAATGTTTAGTAGGCATTAGACTTACTCATTTCCAGTGGCAATATATCTGAAAATTTTTTCTTGATAAAAAAAGGGAAAAAAACATGTGCAAAGACATTTACCTCTTTCTTCTTGAACTTGAGGACTGTTGAGAAGAGGCCATATTTGGTATAGCAGTAGTTAATGTTGTGAGAATGAGGGAAGGTCAATAAAATTAAAGAGAAGCCTCCCCAGGGGTCTGGACCTGTGTAGTTGCTGAAACAATCCTGGAATCATTTTCCACTTCACTTGTCTTGGGAGAAAAATAATCCCCCACTGTTCATTCCACTTTCAGTTAAGAATCCTGTTTTGTGAAGCCAAAAGCATTACAGTAGGTACCAGAATTTTCCTCAAATAGCGCACTTACTAAATGATATGAAAGGTATCTTTTTTACCCCCAGTTTCCTTGAGATATAACTAACATACAACATTGTGTAAGTTTAGGTTGGACAACATGATGATTTGATACACGTATATATTGCAAAACGATTATCACAATCAGGTTAGTTAACACCTCCATCATCTCATATACTTGTACCTTTTTTTGGTGATAACATTTAGAATCTACTCTCTTAGCAATTTTTGCATATGCAAAATGGTATTGTTAATTATAGTCACCCTGCTGTACATTAGATTCCCAGAACTTACTCATCTTATAACTGAAAGTGTGTACCCTTTGACTAACATCTCCCCATTTCCCACACTCTCAGGCCCTGGCAACTACCATTCTACTCTCTATTTTTTGAGTTTGACTTTTTCAGATTCCACATGTAAGTGAGATCATATAGCATTTGTCTTTCTGTGTCTGGCTTATTTTATTTAGCATAATGCCTCCAAGTTCATCCATGTTTTCACAAAAGGCAGGATTCCCTTCTTTTTATGGCTGAATAATATTCCATTGTGTATACACACACACACTCACACACACACACACCCCACATAGATACTTTAGTTGTTTCCATGTTTTAGCTATTGGAAATAATACCGCATTGAACATAAGGATGCAGATATTTCTTTGAGACAGTGATTTCATTTTATGGAAGTGTGGAGAAGTGAATCCGAGGTGATATTCCGGAAGATAGATGGCGGGGGAGGGGGCCTCCGTCAGCCGCTACCTGGCCAGTGATAGAGCAGCGGAGCACAAAATTGGAACTTTTAGAAGTCAGCTCTGCTGAGGGACCTTGCTCCAGTGGCTAAGCGTGGGGGTGGAATCCTCGCGGGACAGTGTGGTCTCAGGACCCTCAGGGTCACAGAAAGACCGGGAGTGACTGAGTGCGGCAGAGCTCCCAGGTATCGGAGTGGGGAAGCCAGCTGCAGAGACGGAGCTGAGGAGTGGGCTCTCAGGTCGGGGTTGCCATAAACTGTGATCCGCGGCACAGTTGGGCCACTGCTCTTCTAGCAGGGACCCAACAAGCGGTAGATCCAGGGAGACTCACCTGCCTCCCCCTGGAGAAGCAGCATGGGAATGCACTGCAGAGATCTGCTGGGTTTGGAGACTCCACGTAGGGTCATGTGCCAGAGATAGAAATGCTCAGTCACAGGCAGGGTGAGCACGGAGTGCAGCCAGAGACCAGGGAGATGGGAGTGATTGACTGCTTTTCTCTGGGGGCTCACTGAGGAGTGGGGGGGTCCCAAGTTCTCAGCTCCTCTGAGGTGGAGATTGGGAGGCTGCCATTTTTACTCTCGTCCTCCAAAGCTATACGGAAAGCTTGCAGGGAACAAAAGCTCCCGAGAGCAAACCCAAGCAGATTACTTAGCCCAGACCGGCAATAGCAGGGCAATTCCGCCTCCAGCAAAGACATTTGGGAACCACGGCAACAGGCCCCTCCCCCAGAAGATCGCCAAGACCAAGTTTACTGATCAATGAGAAAGGCAGAACTCCAGTGCTAGGGGAATACTACACATAGAATTCATGGCTTTTTTCCTATGATTCTTTAGTCTTTCAAAGTTAATTTTTTTAATTTTCTTTTTATCTTTTTTTTTTTTAATTTTTCTTTTTCCCTTTTTCAACCAACATCTTATCAATCCCTTTTTAAAAATCTCTTTTTTATTTTTCATTTTTAGAGTCATATTCTTTCCCTTCATAGTAGTTACCCTTATTTTTGGTATATATATAAGTTGTTCTCTCTTTAAAATTTTGGGATACAGTTTCCTATAACAGACCAAACTATACCCTAAATCTCTAGTGTATGGCTTTGTTCTAGTCTCCTGTCTGATCACATTCTCTCCTTTTTTCTTTTTTTAATTTCCCTTCTTTCTTTTTTCAACAAACTTCTTATCAATTCCTTTTATAAAATCTTTTATAATTTCCATCTTTACAGTCATATTCCATCCCTTCATCGAATTTACCCTGATTTTTGTACATATATAAGCTTTTCTTTCTTTAAAACTTTGGGAGGCAGTTTCTTCTAACAGAACAAAATATGCCCAAAATCTAGGGTGTGGCACTGATCTATGCACCAGCCAGATCATATTTGATCATATTCTTTTTTTTTTTTTAATCTTTTTCTTTTTCTTTTTTTTTCTTCTTTCTTTCTTTCCCTTTCTTTTCCCCGGTTTCAGGTCTTTTCTGATTTGTTTAGTGTATATTTTTCTGGGGTTGTTGTTACCCTGTTAGCATTTTGTTCTCTCATTCATCTATTCGCCTCTGGACAGAATGACAAGATAGAAAAAATCACCTCAAAAAAAAAAAAAAAGAACAAGAGGCAGTACCAACTGCCAGGGACCTAATCAATATGGACATTGGTAAGATGTCAGAACTAGAGTTCAGAATGACGATTATAAAGATACTACCTGGGCTTGAAAAAAGCATAGAAGATACTAGAGAAACCCTTTCTGGAGAAATAAAAGAACTAAAATCTAACCAAGTCGAAATCAAAAAGGCTATTAATGAGCTGCAATCAAAAATGGAGGCTCTAACTCCTAGGATAAATGAGGCAAAAGGGAGATTTAGTGATATAGAAGACCAAATGATGGAAAATAAAGAAGCTGAGAAAAAGAGAGATAAACAACTACTGGATCACAAGGGGAGAATTTGAGAGTTAAGTGATACTATAAGACAAAACAGTATTAGAGGGGCGCCTGGGTGGCTCAGTCATTAAGCGTCTGCCTTCAGCTCAGGTCATGATCCCAGGGTCCTGGGATCCAGTCCTGCATCGGGCTCCCTGCTCGGCAGGAAGCCTGCTTCAGCTCTCCCACTCCCCCTGCTTGTGTTCCTGCTCTCGCTATCTCTCTGTCAAATAAATAAATAAAATCTTTAAAAAAAAAAAAAAAGACAAAACAATATTAGAATAATTGGGATCCCAGAAAAAGATGAAAGAGAGAGAGGGGTAGAAGGTATATTGGAGTGAATTATAGCAGAGAACTTCCTTAATTTGGGGAAGGAAACAGGCATCAAAATCCAGGAGGCACAGAGAACCCCCCTCAAAATCAATAAAAATAGGTCAACACCCTGACATCTAATAGTAAAATTTACGAGTCTCATAGACAAAGAGAAAATCCTGAAAGCAGCTCGGGAGAAGAGATATGTAACCTACAAGGGTAGAAACATTAGATTGGCAACAGACCTATCCACAGAGACTTGGCAGGCAAGAAAGGACTAGCATGATATATTCAGAGCACTAAATGAGAAAAATATGCAGCCAAGAATACTATATCCAGCTAGGCTGTCATTGAAAACTGAAGGAGAGATAAAAAGCTTCCAGGACAAACAAAAACTAAGAGAATTTGCAAAACGAAACCAGCCCTACAGGAAATATTGAAAGGGGTCCTCTAAGCAAAGAGAGAGCCTAAAAGTAACATAGACCAGGAAGGAACAGAGACAATATACAGTAACAGTCACCTTACAGGCAATACAATGGCACTAAATTCATATCTTTCAATAGTTACCCTGAATGTAAATGGGCTAAATATCCCAATCAAAAGACACAGGCTATCAGATTGGATAAAAAAACAAGACCCATCAATATGCTGTCTGCAAGAGACTCATTTTAGACCCAAAGACACCTCCAGATTGAAAGTGAGGAGGTGGAAAACAATTTACCATGCTAATGAACACCAAAAGAAATCTGGGGTGGCAATCCTTATATCGGACAAATTAGATTTTAAACCAAAGACTATAATAAGAGATGAGGAAGGACACTATATCCTACTTAAAGGGTCTATCCAACAAGAAGATCTAACAATTGTAAATATCTATGCCCCTAACATGGGAGCAGCCAATTATATAAGCCAATTAAAAACAAAAGCAAAGAAACACATTGACAACAATACAGTAATAGTAGGGGACTTTAACAGCCCTCTCACTGAAATGGTCAGATCATCTAAACAAAAGATCAACAAGGAAATAAAGACTTTAAATGACACACTGGACCAAAGGGACTTCACAGATACATTCAGAACATTCCTTCCCAAAGCAACAGAATACAAATTCCTCTCTAGTGCATGTGGAACATTCTCCAGAATAGATCACATCCTAGGTCACAAATCAGGTCTCAACTGGTACCAAAAGACTGGGATCATTCCCTGCATATTTTCAGACCACAGTGCTTTGAAACTAGAACTCAATCACAAGAGGAAAGTCGGAAAGAACTCAAATACATGGAGGCTAAAGAGCATCCTACTAAAGAATGAATGGGTCAACCAGGAAATTAAAGAAGAATTAAAAAAATTCATGGAAACCAATGAAAATGAAAACAAAACTGTTCAAAACCTTTGGGATACAGCAAAAGCAGTCCTAAGAGGAAAGTATATAGCAATACAAGCCTTTCTCAAGAAACAAGAAAGGTCTCAAATACACAACCTAACCCTACAAATAAAGGAGCTGGAGAAAGAACAGCAAATAAAGCCTGAACCCAGCAGGAAAAGAGAAATAATAAAGATCAGAGCAGAAATCAATGAAATAGAAACCAAAAGAACAGTAGAACAGATCAACAAAATTAGGAGCTGGTTCTTTGAAAGAATTAACAAGATTGATAAACCCCTGGCCAGACTTATCAAAAAGAAAAGAGAAATGACCCATATAAATAAAATCATGAATGAAAGAGGAGAGATCACAACCAACACCAAAGAAATAGAAACAATTATAAGAACATATTATGAGCAACTCTATGCCAGCAAATTAGATAACCTGGAAGAAATGGATGCATTCCTAGAGATATATAAACCAAAACTGAACCAGGAAGAAATAGAAAACCTGAATAGACCCATAACCACTAAGGAAATTGAAGCAGTAATAAAAAATCTCCCAACAAACAAGAGCCCAGGGCCAGATGGCTTCCCAGAGGAATTCTACCAAACAGAGAAAGACATGTATCATATGACCTCACTGATATGAGGAATTCTTAATCTCAGGAAACAAACTGAGGGTTGCTGGAGTGGTGGGGGTTGGGAGGGATGGGGTGGCTGGGTGATAGACATTGGGGAGGGTATGTGCTATGGTGCGCGCTGTGAATTGTGTAAGACTGTTGAATCATAGACCTGTACCTCTGAAACAAATAATACATTATATGGTTTAAAAAAGAAGATACTGGGAAGGGTAAAATGAAGGGGGGGAAATCAGAAGGGGAGACGAACCATGAGACACTATGAATGCTGAGAAACAAACTGAGGGTTCTAGAGGGGAGGGGTTGGGGGGATGGGTTAGACTGGTGTTGGGTATTATAGAGGGCACATATTGAATGGAGCCCTGGGTGTTATACACAAACAATGAATATTGGAACACTACATCAAAAACTAATGATGTAATGTATGGTGATTAACATACATAATAAAATTTTAAAAAAAGCTTAATCTTTTTTCAGTGCAACAAGACTACTCTACTTTAGATAAATAATATGCATAAGCAATTAATAATAATATAAAGTGAGTACATTAGGAGGTTGTTATGCTGCAGGAGCTAGATATTAACTTAGAGATTTTTTTACTTGGAAATAGCCTTTGACAATACAAACATAATCCTTATCATTCTCTATGTTTATCCAATTCATTCATGACCAGAACACCAACAGAAATTGGCTACATAAGAAATTTTTTTTCAGAATGTTTTGATTTTTAATATTGTCAAAATATTTATTTATATAACTCACTACTTAAAATAGTGAAGATTTTGAAAGCCAAAGAACTTCAAAATGAAAAGCATCAATATCTTTTAATATGAGACTATAATGCCTAAGTAGCACTAATATTGTTATCTGAAATATTTGTGGATTTGTTAATATTATAATACAGTATTCAAAAATTAAAAATCAAATATTCAAGTTGGTTAGTGAAGTGAACACAAGGAATTTTAGGCTTTTTTACTATCAAAAATATTTGTATATGAAGTGATTTCACCAGGTGCCCTGGATTAAAACCTTATTACTAAAGAAGGAAAGTTTAATCTTAGCAGTAAATAGATTTTTATCAGTAAAATGTGTTTTGGAATCCAGTGCATGTTGAAGGAATTTTAATGTCAAAAAAGCTTAAAAAGGAAAGTGGTCTATATTTTTATTTTAAGAAAATAATGTAAAACTTTTTTAAATTTTATTTTAAATTCAATTAATTAACATACAGTGTATTACTAGCTTCAGAGGTAGAGTTCAGTGATTCATCAGTTCATATAACACCCAGTGCTCATTACACTACATGCCCTCCTCAATGTCCATCACCCAGTTACCCATCCCCCCTCCTCTCCAGCAACCCTCAGTTTGTACAAACATCCTAGAATATATACTAGAATGTATTTAAAAGTGGTGAAATTTGAACCAAATTATCTGTGTTCTTCCCCTGTATCTTCCTTATGACTTATGTTCCTGGATCAACAAGAGTCAGTTGAGCAGTAGTCAGTGACTCTGAAGATTTGGTTTTCCCATTTTTTTTAAACAAAAACCCTACAGGATATAACATGACCTTGATCTTAATAAGAATTTATTATGAAGTTGCACAACAATGTGAATGTATTTAATGTCACAGAACTGTATACTTAAAAAATGGTTAAAATGATAAATTTTATTATGTATATTTTACCACAAATTTTAAAAAGGATTTATCATTAAACACTTATTAATAGTGCTGCCATTTATCATTTAATTACAAAATATTTCATATCTATTTATTCTGCATCCACACACAAAATTTTGTTCCTATTGTATTAGCTTCTTTTACTTATAACCCTGAACCATATCTTGATCCATCAGCATTATTTATTCATTGATTCAGAACATAAATATTTTACTGCCATAAATATGAGCAGTAATCTACTGAGATTAACATTTCAGTCATGGGGCCAGAGCTAATATATACAATCATATTTTCAGTACTGTGCCAGTGGCTTCATAAAATCAGCTCAACTAACATCTACTGAATTCCTGTAGAACACAAAGGACTCTCCCAGACACTTTTATTGTTATCTCAATATATTGTTGACTAACTTGCAAGCTTTACACTCATAACATAGGTATATTCATATGTAAGACTGTTATTAACCTCACACTGTGATCCCAAAGTCACTGTGGTAATTTTCCAAAACCAACTCTTGTTGTTACCGTATGTATCATATACTTATATCCAACCCCTAACCCTCTTCGCCTCCCACCCAAAAAAAATCCTTGCAGACAAACTGTCATTCACCAAAGATATACATTATTTATTCACATTATTTCTTCCTAATTTTACTAATTATCCATGTCTAGTCAGAAGAGGGCTCTTTTCTAGCAATTTAAAAATTAAGGATATATAGATACCAGTATACAATGCTGACACTTTTCTGCACTGGTTATTAAAAGACTAATCTGCTTTGAGTCTGAACACTTACTGCCTTATGACATGCTACCTAAGGATATTGCCATGGAGCAGTGGCAGGAGAGGCTGGGAACTGAGGCAGTGTTGGTGAATATGCACCCGCTCCTTCCAGCCACACATCCATCTAGTACACCATAGGGTGACCATGCCTCAGGGTAGCACAATGCAGGCACGTTGGGTATGTGGCTGGCAGGGCAGGAAGCACTGGTGGAGGTGAGCCAAGCCAGAGTCTCCGTAGGTCCAGGCCATAAGGGGACGACTGACATCCAGGTGTGTACTCTGCCCTGACTTAGGACTATGGTGCCCACTGCCCTCCAACTGCATAGAAATGCTGACCAGGGGAGACTGAATGAGGAGGTTATTGGAAAAGTTTGATGGCATTAACTACATCTTGACTGAGAAAGGAGCATCATAACTACTGACAACTTCTCCAATAAAATATCACATTGGCTTTATCTAAAAATCAACCAAGGACCTGCAATTTGTCACAGTGATTTGATAAATGTAAATGTATTTAAATTACAGTTTATAACACCTGGTAAGCTGTCTTCTGATACATACCAGTTAAGTCAGAAAACAAAATACTCTTGAAATTTTTCTTGTGCATTGATTTACATATTAATATATCTGACCATCTAGTTAATAATACTTCAAAATTTTTTTCATTTTACTCTCATCACCCCCACTCTGTGAGAATGAGGGCCTATATCTACATTTGCTTACTCATATTTCCTCCCTAAAAAACATGGCCCTGGCACACAATAGGCCTCAAAATATTATCCAATGAATGCCTAAATAATTAAATACATATATATTCAACTAGAAGCTATAATTTCCCATGTCCCCCTAAATCCAAACTCGACAATTCAATTTCATACACACAAAAAGATTATGAGAACCTACTAAGTGTGATGTACCATGGGAATTCTGAGGAGGGTATGAAGACAATTACCCAGTCCCTTCCCTCAGCTAACTTAAAATTGAATGAGACAGAGCTTCTTTTTTTTTTTTTTTAAAGATTTTATTTATTTATTCATGAGAGACAGAGAGAGAGAGGCAGAGGGAGAAGCAGGCTCCCAAGGAGCAGGAAGCCCGATGCGGGACTCGATCCCAGGACCCTGAGATCATGACCTGAGCCGAAGGCAGACGCTTAACCATCTGAGCCACCCAGGCACCCGAGACAGAGCTTCTTAATAAAAATTAAAATCCCTAATATTTGTTTCACACTTCTGTATTAAACTTTACATTCTAAGGACAACAGACTCTTCAGGAAATGATATACTTAATGGTATGCACATGACCACACACCCAGGTAGGCATTTCAGCCTGGACAGTGGGAAAGGGCTTGGGATTTCAGGATTGTGCTTGTCCTATATTGCCCCAGAAATACTGCTTCCCTTATAGTTGTCGGTGTTGAATAGAGAAATTGCACTTTCTGGCTTTAGGCCACGACAGCTGCTTCATCACCAAATTTCTTGGTTTTGCTTTGTTTCCCCCTCCCCCTTTAAAGCTAGAAAATTGTATCGTGCATTTCTAATAAATATAAATGTTTTATTAATTCCATTAAATTCTGTTCAATCCCACCATTACAACGATGTTGTTCTTCTTGCCTGAGGTGTAATAATGGATGTGAGCATATAATTCTGAGATGCACACAACCTGGATGCTTGAAGAGTTTAAATAATAACTAGACTATCATTGAGGAAAAATAGAAATAATTATATTACCTCATTGATGATTTATTTAAATTTATTCATAACAAAACAAGGTAAAAAAGACATTAGAACACCTGACTTTAGTGAAATATTTTCGAACAGCAAAGAATTCTAGAATCCATAACCTAGTCCCAACTTGTTCAGCTATATGGATTTGACAGGTTGTATTTGTAAAAGGCATGACAATCCTTTATAATTATTAGAACACCTTTCTGGAACACCTCACCAGTCACAGATGGAGGATTTTCATTTATCCTTTAGATGCCAAAAAATAAAAGGCTTTACTACGATCAACACTAAATTCACATCCATAACATAAGGCACATCCAGGTATTTAATGCCATATGCCCTGCCTCAGCTTGTCTCCATGTGCTTATGATCTAGCTCCTGAAAATGTTAAAAGTGAAATTTAAAAACAGCCTCATTGTAGAGGGAGTTTCTTCCACTCCACTTTCTTCTTAAACCCAGAAAGGAGATTTATACATGCACTATTCATATTCTAAACCAATAATAAGTAAAAATAACACTACCTTGCAACCTTATAAATCTTTCATAAACATGTCATTTCAAAATGGAAATTAACATGTTTTTCTATACATCCATTTGATAAAAGATACAGGAATGCCAATGGGTCTTTCAGGAAAAACCTCTCCAGACAAATCATCACATGGAGCTAAAAAATCTCTAGATGAACAGAGCCCAGGGTTTACTTGTCTGAGTCAGTTGGGTTAATACAGTAAGTATAACACAGTGTTTCTGTAATATCAATTTCTTCACATCTTGCTTTCACCTCCATGTTACTAAGCGATGTAATGGTGTTTTGTGTTATTTAGTTAAGCTTTGCTCTATCCCTTGTCACTGGCAGTAAAAAGATAAAGAAATAAACAGTAACACATAAAAGGTTGGCAAAGCTTTCTAGTGACACAGATTATAGATCCAAGCTAATAAAAAGTTTCATTTTAAAAGATCATAGTGCCGGGCGCCTGGGTGGCTCAGTCGTTAAGCGTTTGCCTTCGGCTCAGGTCATGATCCCAGGGTCCTGGGATCGAGCCCCACATCAGGCTCCCTCCTCGGCGGGAAACCTGCTCCTCTCTCTCCCACTCCCCCTGCTTGTGTTCCTGCTCTCGCTGTCTCTCTCTCTCTGTCAAATAAATAAATAAAATCTTTAAAATAAATAAATAAAAGATCATAGTGCCAACAACAAAATAAATGAATACTAAATCAATGATTTACAGTGTATTAGTGTCCTATATACTACAAACCCCAAAGTAACTGAAGAACCCCACCTCTTACCTCTCACTTCCTTTTATTATGCTGTATTTTGTGTCTTTGAGCAGTATTTATATTCTGAATTGAAATTCTAATTCCAAATAAAACATGGTGGTAACTACTTTAAAAAAAAATCATGATACCAATTTCTCTACAAACCCTAAAAACACTCTACTCCAAACCATCAGACTGTTTCTAATTGGTGTTGTCCCTGAAAGGAGGAAAAAGGAACAACAACAACAAAAAAATGTCTGCACCTTTCCCCCAGGTGTGCCTAGAATGGAAAGTGGTTTGAGCTGCAGGCTGAGGGGTTGCTGCAAACAAGACAGTGGTTTGAGACTGGGACATAATCTTTGCCCTAGCAGGGTGTTTCCCCATTGTTGTGCCAGAGACAAAAGGGGTGGAATGATAAGAAAGCAGGTGAAAGGGATAAAGGAGGACCAGGCATGCTCTTTCTCTATGGGAGAGATCATATTCAAGTACAATATCTTCAAGCAAAAGCAAAATGTCAGCGAAAGATGAAGCAACTGCTGCGGGGCGGGGGCGGGGGGGGGAGATTCCTTCACCATCAATATCCTCAGCTTTCTTCCCAACACCCAATAGATTTAAAAATCTACTAAGAGCATAAAATAATTGGCAAGCATATATTAACATAAATTGTGAAACATGTCTATTTTTCTTGAGATATAAATGAACAAAATGCTAAGATAAAAATGAAAGCAAAGATAGAAAATGGATGTTACTATCTGGTCAAGCTACCTGCTAATACCATGGCCAAATAATCTGTCTCCTTCTCTGAAATTATTTTACAAATAATTGAAGAAAGAGGATAAGAGATGTCATGGACTATTAAAATTCAACTTGGCTGATCTAAAAATTATACATAGGGTACAAGAACCAACTTGTGAAAGAGTTCCCAATTGTTCCAAAACTGGAACAATTTGAGCAACAAAATTCATAAAGTAGTATGGAATTATAATCCAAGGCATGAAATATCCATGAGTTTACACTAAACAAATAATTGAATAAATCAATATAGAGAGGAGAAGAGACAATATTCCCGTGCAGAATTCCAAATCATGTATGTAGATTCAAGGAGATAGAGCATAACCCCCATACCCCAAAACATCTTAAGTGTGGGCTACCCAAAGAATACAATATGGAAAGGCAGAGGGTTGGGGGGAAGATAGTAACTTTACAGTGGAGAAATTATAAAAACACCTCCTGACCAAGTAATCAAGGTTAAGATCAACAGTGTTAAGACACGTGGATAGTATGTACTCCTGATATAATGTGATGAGGGTGGCATTTTACCTCTGTGGTCCTCCTCCCAAGAACCCATAGACCCAATCAAATCATGAGAAAATATCAAATTCCAGTAGAAGGGTATCTTACAAAATACCCAGCTAGTACTGCTAAAAACTGTCAAGGTCATCAAAAACAAGGAAAATCTAAGAAATTGTCACAGCCAAGAAGAGCCTCAGGAGACATTACAACTAAAATGTAATATAGTATCCTGTATGGGATCTTGGAACAGAAAAAGAATACTGGATTAAAAACTAAGGAAATGAAGGGGGGGGCGGAAATCGGAGGGGGAGATGAACCATGAGAGACTATGGACTCCGAGAAACAAACTGAGGGTTTTAGAGGGGAGGAGAGTGGGGGGATGGTTTAGCCCGGTAATGGGTCTTAAGGAGGGCACGTATTGCATGGAGCCCTGGGTGTTATACGCAAACAATGAATCATGGATCACTACATCAAAAACTAATGATGTTTTGTACGGTGACTAACATAACATAATAAAATTAAATTAAATTTAAAAAAACCATGGACTTCAGTTAATAATAAAAAAAATCAACATTGGCTCATTAATTTTAGCAAATATACCATACTAATGTAAGATGTTATTAATACGGGAAACTAGATGAAGGATCCATGGGAATTCTGTATTACCTAATAATTTTTTCTGTAAATCCAAAACTGTTCTAAAATAGAAAGTTTATTTTAACAAAAACTACACAAATATAAGTCTATCGTGCCATTTATATGTTTCAGTTTAATAAAACAATTAACTTTCATGCTACTCATTACATTAAATGTAAGCTGTAATGAGAAAATTTCTGACATCCCAATAGAGCTATCTTTCTGCAGGAATTTTTCATTAGATTTTTGAACCTTATGAAGACAAATTAGGTAAGTAAACTTGACAAAACCTTATCTTAATTTCTAGATATTATTATATATACTAGCATCATTCTCAATGTATTCTACTTTTTTACAAATCAGGTGTATTATTTGGAGACATATTTCAAAAATTAAGATATCTTGCTTTAAAGGAAAGGTAAAAATCTACTTCAGAAAACCCCATTTTTTTCTCCATAGGTAGTTATTCGTTTTTCTCTCCACTTTTGTCAATTACTGGCTTTTACTCAAACAAGATGCTTTTTTTCCCTTCACAGTAGGTCTTGTCCACCTGCTGTGTAAAGAAAGTGAAACAAAGTAAAGGTCTGCTTTCTATCATGAAGTCATAGTGCTAAATTTGTGTCACCATTGTTGTTTCTGTGACAACAGACTAATGTCAGAAAAATGATCAGGACAGAATAGATATGCATGTCTTCTGTTTTTCTTCCTGGGTAGGACTCTCAGGGAAGTACCTCTACCTTTGCACCCATGATTGGGTCTTTAGGCAAAGGTATCTTACTGATGGAACATTTTGCCGCTCTCTATTCTTAGGGTTGTAACTTTCATAGGAGGTAATTTTCAGAATAGATTAAAAAACAGGTTAATTTCAAAGTTGCTGATTTCCATTTATTAAGGAATTGTTAAGAACATTAGGATTATCAAGAATATTGTGATAATACTTTCTTAAAGAATATTTAATTATGTATTCACACTTTCCATACCATTATGTCAAATACGCTATCATAGGAAAGTTAAGAGTAAGTGGGAGATACAGGTCTGTGATTCATACCTCTGAAACAAATAATACATTATATGTTAAAAAAAAAAAAAAAGAAGAAGAAGAAGAAGACAGCAGGAAGGGAAAAATGAAGGGGGGGAATCGGAGGGGGAGACGAACCATGAGAGACTACGGACTCTGAGAAACAAACTGAGGGTTCTAGAGGGGAAGGGGGTAGGGGAGTTGGTTAGCCTGGTGATGGGTATTAAAGAGGGCACGTACTGAATGGAGCACTGGGTGTTATACGCAAACAATGAATCATGGAACACTACAACAAAAACTAATGATATAATGTATGGTGATTAACATAACATAATAAAACAAGTAAGTGGGAGAAAGCAAAAGGACCTACTTAGTCATTTCCTATAGGCAATAGACTTAAACTATTTTCCATCTTAAAAAAAATAAATAGTAACTACTCCATGGTGCCTAACTTCTTTAAAATCATATACAAATGATATATATAAAAATACACATACATCTCTTTGTGTATATGTACATATGTGTGTATGTATTTTATACATACCCACACACATATATATATAAATGTTCTTAGGCACCATTTAAATCTCTCATTTTTTCTTTATAGTACATTTCAATACTCAAAGTAAAACCATTTTATTTAACAAAAATTTATTAAGCATCCACTGAGTTCCAAATGCCACTCTAGATCTATACAAACAAATAAGGTATAGTCTTGTCTTTCAAAAATGTTTACAATCTAGTAGGATGGGGGCTGGAGTACTGAATTGAATAGTAACCCTTCAAAATTCATGTCTAACTAGACCTGACTAGTCACAATATGGCCTTATTTGGAAATAGGGTCTCAGGGCGCCTGGGTGGCTCAGTCGTTAAGCGCCTGCCTTTGGCTCAGGTCATGATCCCGGAGTCCTGGGATTGAGCCCCGCATCAGGTTCTCTGCTCAGCAGGAAACCTCCTTCTCCCTCTCCCACTCCCCCTGCTTGTGTTCCCTCTTTTGCTGTGTCTCTCTCTGTCAAATAAATAAATAAAATCTTAAAAAAAGGATAGGGTCTTTACAGATTTAGTTAATATGAAGTCATATTGAATTAAGGTAGGTCCTAATCCATGATTGCTGTCCTTACAAAAACAAAAACAAAACACATACAGAGACACAGGGAAAATACCATATGACAATGGAGGCAGAAATTGGAATAGTGCATCTACAAGCCAAAGAATGCCAAGGATTGCCCGCAACTCCCAGAAGTGAGGAGAAGGGCAAGAAAGGATTCTTCTATAGAAGGTTTAGAGAGAACACAGCCCTGACCACTCCTTGATTTCAGACTTCTGGCCTCCAGAACTGTGAGAAAATAAATTTCTTTTGCTCTAAGCCACCAAGTTTAGGGTATACTGTTCCAGCAGCCCTAGGAAACTAATACAGGGGGTGAGAAAGATATATATATATATATACACACACACACACAGAGAAAAGCATTTCTCTAAGAATGGATTCAGCTTAAATAGAGCCCTTGAAAATGCTGATATACACCAGGCCTTCCACATCACAATGGTTGTCCTAGATGTAAAATTATACAGCACAAAAAAGATGGGGATCAGGGAGGAAATGAGATGTAACTATTTTCTCGACTGTTTATAGGTCTGTTCCTATACCTTGCATTGCATGTATTCATTCAACAAGGTGGTTGATCATTCTGATTCTACGATGAAAGTTTTTCACTGAGGTTTCCAGCCATGGCTAAAAAGCAACATAAGACTAAAGACGTGTGAAATGAAATCATCAGTCAGAGACCTGATAGGCTTCCAAAACACAAGAGAGCTACCTACTACAAGCCTCTTAATTCCCCTTGCTTTCCCCTTGATTACTTAGTCTTTTCAAAGTCAAACTGCATATGAAGTGCTTTAATCTTTGAGCATGTAGCTGCTTCAGACTTCCCCAGCCCTTTTATGCTTTTCATGCATCCCCTTCATATCTCTGTTCCAAGGGGCATGTCCAGGGAGGCGACAGGCCGACTGCACAGCCTGGGCCCCAACAGGCCATAGTAGTGTGGAGACTAACTGTAAGTGCTTAGTATGCCAAGGCCAACCCACACACACCACGGAGCCAGGGATTCAGACTCCCTCACAGTGCGTCACCCAGGAAGTCGGCTTTCAACTAGAATTAAATCCGTTTTAAATAACTTAACATGAACATTTCTTGGGTCGCTTCTGTCATCATATTTGTGCCACTTTATATTCTGGGTGTATCTGAACTAAAAAAATAAAAAATAAAAACAGCTAAGCCTACTTTATGACTGCTATATATTGACATAAAAAGGAAACCAAAATAACAACAAAAGACACCAGGAAATTGGAACTTCTTAGATACACTTATCTGGGTGGACTTTTGGTTTCCTTTCACTAGAATTAGAAAAAATAAATAGCTTTCCAGAAAGGGAGAAGGGAAGGGGACAGTGAGGGAAAAAAAGTGAGAAGGAGCACTTAAATGACAAGAAAGTGACAGGAGAGGGGGGAAAAATCAAGTAGTCAAAAATACTAAGAAAAATGGAACTTCAGTAATGTTAAAGAACAAGGAGACCATAAGAAACCAGCTCCTGGACCTGACATGACGTGAGAGAAGCACCTTGAACAACGTGGAGCTCCTGAGTCCTTCTAAGGCCCTTCCCTTGCCAACATTGCATTTCCTCTCTGATAGAACCCTAATTTCAAAGACCACCATTACTTCATTGAGCAATAGCTGCTTTCTCAGAAACAACATGAAGCAAGCTTTTGATTCCATTATTGACGTTTTTACCAAAGTAAAATTTCCATGGCTTTTTCTTATCAGAGGCTATTCCAGGGCTGAGTTTTCTACCAAAAAAGGAAGGCAGTTTTAAAAATATACCTATAGATATATCTTGTGTGTGTGTGTGTGTGTGTGTTTCCAATTGTATCTTTATCTAGATTTCAGAATTATAATTTCTGTCAAAACCAAAATTTGAATAAAGTCAGCTGAATGCCTCAAAGTCTTTATTGTAAGAACGGCATTAACAATATAAAAATAAAAATCAATATAAAATCAGCAATAGAAAGATTTTGTGGGTAGGTGAGCTCCTGGGTGTCTTCCCAGCCTCAATCCAACCCCAGCAGCCACATTATCCTCTTAGCAAGATGGCTTTCCATACTTACAAGTACTGTCTGTACCTGATACTTGGAACTCGCTATTCCTCTTCACCCCCATGGCTCTGTTGGTCACTGCATCAGAAAACCCCTTCCCTGGGGCACCTGGGTGGCTCAGTTGGTTAAGCAACTGCCTTCAGCTCAGGTCATGATCTCAGGGCCCTGTGTCAGGCTCCCTGCTCAGCATGGAATCTGCTTCTCCCTCTCCCTCTGCCCCTCTCCCTTGCTCATTCTCTTTCTCTCTCTCTCTCTCTTTCTCTCTCTCTCATAAATACATAAAAAATCTTTAAAGAAAGAAGGAAAACCCCTTCCCCCTCACCAGTCTAAATAAAATAGTAACCAACGTTCCTTAACTCTTTGTCCTGTTTTATTTTTACCCATCCTGTGTCTCTCCCACTGATACATTATTATATTTGGGGATGAGTTTTTGGACCACTAGCATGTGAATGCCTCTCGGACAGAGACTTGGTCAGTTTGGCTTATTGCCACATACGCAGAATCTAGAATAACACCTGGTTCTCATAGGCTCATGAATCTTTGTTGAGGAATGGATGACTTTCAGTCCTACACTGTTATGCTGGGATTACCTTGTGGTATTTACTGCAGAAAGAGGAGTGACCCAGACCTTCATGTTCCCAGCCTTCCTGGACTCTAATATTTCAGATCAAGAATTGAGGAGGAGAGAGATGCTGATGAAAGTAAAGAGTTTGCAGTTTGAATACACAACTTCATTTTTAAATACCCAGTGTCCTAAAGGACTGCATCCAGGACTCTCCTGCCTTACCACATGGCCTGGGGAAAATGTGCTGAGATGTGTTTGATCCACTTCTTTCAAACCAACTTGTAATGGACCCCACTGATGGCAAAACATAGGGTCCGGTTACCATTTGAGTCACTCTCCAAGCAACAGAGGAAAAAAACTAAGCACACAAAGTAGGAAGTCTTAAAATGGCAACTAGATAATTCAAAGTGAGCCTTAGAAAATTATGAATCCGGAATTCTAAATGAAGACTTTTACCCACTTCATCTAAATCTACAGCTATCTACCAATCTGGTGAAATACCCAGCATAATTTTTAAGCCACAAATTCTATCTGTATTCCTCCTCCCTCCAGCAAGTAAGTTATACAGAAAAGGTATTTCTGAAGGCCTTAAAATTGGTGAAAATAAAATTCAAAGGAAGATAGAGAAGGATGCTGTGTTGATAGCCTGTCCAGACCCCCCTTTACCAGGCCAGTGTGGACAGGAAACACCACATGCCTCCTCCCCACCCCACCCCTAAAGACACACACACACACACACACACACACAGAGCCAATGATGGGCTGACATCTTTGGGTGACAAGGTGTGGTGTGGTTTATGGTGTGATTTATGCCTCCATTGTCCCTCCTTTCACCCCCAAGCCAAGGCTAAAATGCACCTGAAATCACATGCTTGCTCAGTCTTCTCCCTTCCCTGGCCTGCATCACCTCTTCCCTTATAGCCCTTTTCCTGAAGAGCATCCCCTCAATAAATCATGGCACCCAAATCCCTGTCTCAGGCTTTACTTCTGAAAACCCAGAATAAAACAGTGTATATCCTGGTTAGGCTATGGACTTCAAATCCAAAACTAGAATGGCTTAAATTAGATAAAATTGAAATAAATCCCACCTCATTTTAAGTCCACTTGAATTTAACAAATTCTCAGGTCACAGAACCACGAAGATATTGTATGCAGAGGAAGAACTTTTTCGATTTCAGTTGACAAGTCCATTGCCCATCCATGCTGTGACAGTACTGGGGAGGAAAATGGGCATGCTCCATACAAACGAACAGCTGCAATATACTGTACCACTTTTTATTTTGCTCCTTTTCTGTATGTATCGTTGGTTGGTTTGCTTTTATTTGTGTATTTGTTTTTAATCTTTTAATATAGAAAAGCTGATTCTGAAGCTTAAAGAAATCATTTATTTAGCCAACTCAGAGTCCCTTTATTCTAATTTAAATTGTTTATTGTCTGAAGTTGTTCTTGCGTATTGGATGGATTTCAAGAGGACTCTATCTCATGGTTTCCATTATAATTTTACATCGGTTATAGTCGGTTAAGAATTTAATCTGTCTCCTGCATTTTATTAGCAAACTGTGAATTAGCAGGCTTGCTTCTGTCTGGTCAGTTATTTCTCTTAGGAATTAAAATACCTCTTGAGAACTCAGTCAATTGCTTTTTTATTTTTAGTTTACATTTTTAATAATAACATTATAAAAAACTTCAATGGAGATATAGTATTTATTACATTCTCTTGGGCCTAAATTCTCTTGAGGCATTTATATATATTTGATTTATATACTACTTTCTCATTGAACAGTTAGATTTATATTTCAGTCACATGCTAACATATTTTTACACATTATGTTAGGAACACACACAGCCTTAATTAAAATGACACCACAAGGTGGCTATATATACCTTTTTTGGGCGACAATGTTCTTTCTTTGTTGCTTAGACTAATTCAAATTAATAAGAAGCCTGATAAAAATACACATCTCCTATATTATATTATTGGTTTACCTGATTCATATTAATATATTAATATATTTTCTTTTTCAAGTTGCCATCAGCTATGTACTTTTAATTTTATTTTTATATTTTTATAATTTTTTTAATTTTATAATTTACTCTGTGAATGTCCATTTCTAATTCTATATGCAAATATTTTCCTATATATTCAACAATCTTATTTAAAAACAGGTAAAATGATACATTTTCACTTTTCTCCACTTCTTATGTATAAAATGGAGATATTAACAAAAATTAATTCATAGAATTGTAAAGAAGACACAACCTGGCAGATACTGAGCACTTGCTAAATGCTAATTCAACTGGCAGAGACACGGGTGTTACTGGTCCCACAGTACCATGTTTACGTCTGGACACAGAGTATAAATGGGTCACTGGGACATCAAAGTACATCTGAGGAAGTAAAGGCATCTGGAGGTCTTATCACCAAAAGACTGACTAAAGGAACTAGCATAGTCTGTGGAAGGAAGATTAGATTTTGCTCTGAGTGTCCACAGAAGCCAGGATGAAACCCAAAGGCAGAAGCCATGGGAAGACAGCCTTTGTTTCCTTATATGGAAAAATTTCTGCCTGCCTCAGAAAGTAATGAGTCCCAATTACTGTAGACAAAGCAAAAGCAGGACAACTGCCTACTAGAGATATTGTAAAAGTGATTTTCCTCACCTGGCTGGGAAGTTTGACCAAAAGATTTCAAGATTCCTAACAACTGTTATAATTCATCCCAATTTCAATAATGGAAAAACAATAAAAACTGAAGCTTGCTGCATGTTTATTATGTGGCACTGTGAGCACTTTAAGTGCATCAACTTATTGAATCATCACTACTTCGGGAGGTAAGTACTAAGATAATCACTCCCATTTCATAAAAAGGGAAATAATGGCTTAGATTCTAGGTCTTGGAAGACCCAGCAGCCCTTAACCATTAGGTTGTACTGCTTTCAAGGACATGATATACCTGACTTGGGTCCCCTCAGTAATACCAGTGGAGCTGGACATCCCATCCTTTTTTCCACATACTCTTCTAACCTGGTTCTATTATTTGGAATTGCTTTTGTTTCAGTCAAAATATGCAAGGTCATGCTATGTTAACAAAAACTCCTAAATCCTCCTGTCTTCTACAAAGCTTTCTTTCTCATTCACTACACATGTTGGTGACCTGTTCTGCATCTCCTAATATTGGATTGGGGTTTATGGAGCAGCCGCCAACCAAAAAGATGTTGGTGGCCATAGTAGAGGGAAAAAGAAAGATCTGAAGTGGGTTGCACTGGCAGATGCTCAGGTAAAGGTGACACAAATTTAATTGTTACTCACAAGTCACTGGTCAGAACAAGCCACTTGGTCACCCAAAACACTCAGGACCAGATAGACTGATAAATGGATAAAAAAAGATGTGGTGTATATGTATATACAATAGAATGTTACTCAGCCATAAAAAAGAGTGAAATCTTGCCATTTGCAATGACATGGATGGAGCTAGAGAGTATTATGCTAAATGAAATAAGTCAGAGAAGACAAATACCATATGATCTCACTCATATGTGGAATTTAAGAAACAAAACAAAGGGAGGAAAAAAAGAGAGAGGCAAACCAAGAAACAGACTCTTAACTGTAGAGAACAAACTGATGGTGACCAGAGGGTAGGTGGGTGGGGGGATGGGTAAAATAAGTGATGGGGATTCAGGAGTGCACTTGTTGTGATGAGCACCAGGTGATGTATGGAAGTGCTATATCACTATATTGTACACCTGAAAATAATATAACACTGTATGTTAACTAAAATTTAAATAAAAACAAAAAAAACCTGCATGGCCAGGAAGTACGATCTTGTGATAGCTCAGAAGGCAGAAAGAAGTATTTGGTGAACAGATTACCACATTTTCACTACAAAGTTTTCAAGCATTCTTTCATTCAAAAGCTGCTGATATGTCACAGCTTCTCAAAATATTTTTCTTAAGTAATGAATGAGAGAGGTAAACTTTCTGTGCTAGCACAATATGGTCATGGTACTGCCTCTGTTTCTTTTTTTCAGTATCTATACCTCTTCTGAAAATGCAGCATTTCTTCCAACTTGAATAAAAAATAATTAAGATGTAAAATACTACAAGGGTATATTTATCCACACCCAAAACAACCCACTGAAGTAGAGATAATGACACAATGTTAATATGTAGCCTTTTTTAAAAACAGGGACTGAATTTTTCTCAATCTCAGTAATTTTAAATGATGAAGATACATTTTTTATTAACATGCTTCATTGTTGGGGACACCTGGGTGGCTCAGTCGGTTAAGCGTCTGCCTTTGGCTCAGGTCATGATCCCAGCATCCTGGGATTGAGCTCTGTGTCGGGCTCTCTGCTTAGCGGGGAGCCTGCTTCTCCCTCTCCCTCTGCCTGCTGCTCCCCCACTTGTTCTCTCTCTCTGTCAAATAAATAAATAAAATCTTTAAAAAAAGTGCTTTATTGATTACAGATATAAATCACTAAATACACTAAGAACATGTCACTAAATATTTTATCTTCCAAATGACCTCTGCTTTCAACACTCATTCACACAAGACTCGGTAGACTTTTGGTTGTTCTCGTTGGAATGATAGCACCTCAGGACAAGAGCTGTTTCTCTGCTCTGGAAGTTCCAGTGAGAAAGCAAAGGCTGTGTGCAGAGCTGTCAGTTCTCTGGGCTCTTTTGCTAAACCCTTTCCTTCCTCTAAACCCTCTTGGCTTTAAAACACAAAGAGTAGTTAGTTGGTAAGTGTTGTCTTAAACCCACTCAATTAAGTAAGTGATTATTTTGAAATTTAGCATTAACCATACTCCAAAGCTATGGCTTTTCTGGTATGAATCATTCCCTCCAAAGGCACCATCTAAAAGCTTTCTCTCTGTAATACCAGAAGAGTAGATTTCTTTGGTTATGGGCTGTCATAGCAATCTCAACTCTAACTCATTGTCCCCAGTTCTTTATCCAGATACAGAATTTCAAGGTCTCCCTCTCAAAGATAGTTTGATCACCTCAACATTATTCCACTTTATACAAATGATTTTTTTTAAATAGAGGATCCTCTCTTTGTTAGAAGAAAAACATTAAGAACTTAAAAAAAAAGACATCTTAATTTTAATGATATAAATTAGAAATAATTCAAAATGAAAATCACTGCCTTTGGATTTGAAAATAACATTTCTTGACAAAGTGTTGAGGACTTTTTTAAAAAGTCATTTCCATTTTAGCACCAGAAAAATTAAAGCTAGGAGACACACTGGAGGGGAAAAATGATGGCAATTTTGTGTACTATGACCCTGGATTTGTGTGCTAATTTCTTTGGTGAGTTAAAGTGTGTGTCAAACTTGTCTAGTAGCCATGTTTCTCTTGACATATTTTAAGGGCAAGTTATTTGCATTTTGTGAATATGATAGGTTATTTTCTTTCCTTCGACTTCTAGAAAACTTAGTACTTTTTCGGGGGGATATAGTTACTAGATTACTTCAATAGGAATATTGATAATCTAACATCTCATTACCTGCTAGTAGAGATGCCAAAAAAAAAGGTCCCATTCACTTGCTTTAGATCCTCAATCATAAGTTTGGTCATTTTCACTAAATGTATGACATAAGCTTAAAATTTTACTATAACTTTATCTGGCTTTAATCTCCCAGCAAATTGTTTTTTATTCAACCTTCAATCTAATCAATGTATGAATAGGAAGTGTCTATTATGTGCAAAGCACAGTGCTATTGGGAACCTAACAATAGAACCTCTGACCTGGAGAAATCTATAATCTAGTAGAGATATTAAGAGTGGGCATGTAAACAAATAAGCGTGATACAAAGAAGCATGTGAAAAGTGTTAGAACCAGAAGTGCTTTGGTGCACAGCACCTGGAGATTACTTTCAGTCAGGGAACTTGAGGACAGCTCCGTGGAAGAGGGGCTAGGACCTGGATTAGACCTTAAAGTCTGGGTTGAATTTTAAGAGACAGACTTGAGAAAGTAGAGCACTTGAAAGGAGAAAATGTAAACAAGCAGAGAGAGTATGTTTGAGAAAAATCAAGTAGTCTTGTTTGGTTATAGCATAGGGCACAGTGAAGAAGTAGGAAATAAAATGCAAACTGCAGATTCTCAGAGCCATATAACACTCAAGCTAGAAGGGATCTCAGTGAACGCTTTGCCCACTCTCTTATTTTTACAGTAGTAGAAAATAAAAGACCCTTTTCACATGTTCCATTTTTTTGTGTACCCGCTCCTAGATACTTAACTTCTTTTTAATTTGATTATATTGCCCATTTTCCATTGACAGGCTCAAATGTAATTTCAGTGCAAGTAGTTTAAGAGAGGGTTAACAAATTTATCTGGGAAATACACATATACATGAGAAATAATTACCACATCTTCCTTTTTCCAGAAGATCTAACAGCCAAAATTTGAGGTGGCAAATCCTTTCCCTAAGCTTTAGTTGATTAAGTTTGTAAATTTATTTGGCTGCACAGAGGAATGAGGCTAACATATGCTTAAATTACATAAAGCAAGTTCTTCATTTGAATGTTTAGGACAATGCTACAAAAGAACTAATAGCATTTTTCCAGCATTTTACTCTAGAAGTTGCCGTCTTTTAGTTTTGCTCCTAGAGACATTCCCAGCTGTCCCCAAATCCCCAAATCCCCGTAGGCACTGCTCTGTCCCCTTTTTCATCCTCTGAATGCTAAACTGTTCTTAAACTCAAACACAAACAAGCGAAACAAATGGAAAACCTTTCCCCCTCATCTCTTGAAATGGCATAATACCCATCCTCCTGCACAGGTCTACCTCTCCGATGTTTCGGCTGCAGTGTCCTCACCTATAATAATGTTCTTTTCAACTGTTGTTTCTCCTTGGACACTCACAGCCAGCTAAGCCTGTGTTTCCATTCACGTTGACAGGAGCTCTCTCCACTATGGTCTTCGCAAACTCAAGTCTCCAGCTTCTGATACATGGGAAAAACGAATAACCCAGCAAGCTCTCTCAAATAGCCAAGATAAAGCACAATGACCACTTTCATCTTTAAAAGCTCTTGAGAGCTTGCCACTGTTGTTGAAATAGCTTTTCCTTTGCAGCTACTGAAGTCTGCAGCAGCATCTCTTTGTCTACAGGTCTGTTGGTGCCTTTCTGTGGTATCTACTGCTCCCAAAGTCATCTCTCCCACCACTGTTTTCAGGGCTTACCAAAGAACACAAATCAGTTCTCACATTACTGCTTCTAATAGTCACTTACTTTCAAGGTCAGTCACCTCTTGTTTAGAAAAGCCAGAAATCCTTTCTTTTGAGGGTTAGTCTTTGGTTTGCGTCTACACAGCAGGAGCTTGTTCTCCATCCTGTTCCTGGCAGAAAGAATCTTATACACACGAGCCAGTTCCAAGTTGTTAGCATAAGAGCTGTGCAATACTGATACAGATTTCACCCTAGCCCTCTACCCCTGTTCACTTAAAGTGTCTTCCTGTATATTCAGGTGTTGCCTGCTCTGATTATTAGCAAAAGTTCATTTCCTTTTATCTGCTCTACTTGAAGCTAAGTCTTCAAGCCCAACCATCCAATTTAATAAAGTCACAAACTAATAGGTCCTTATAATAACTGGGACTAAAGGCCAATGATAATTTGTTACTATTCACCAGGAGAGATGCAGTAACATCCCCCTCAGCAGACAGAAAAATCCCATTACCAACCGCAGCTGTTTAGACTTCTACATGTCCACATATATTACCAACGCATGTATTTTTAAGGGTGGGGTAAAAATGCTTAACATTGCCTGCAGCATAAAGGAGAGACAAAGCCAGAGGCAAAGTTATATTTCCTGAGGGTAAGTGCAAACTTCAAGAAACTGAAGTTGAATGAAAGTATTTATCCATTATAGGACTGCCACTGTTCCAACCACTCCTGCCTAGAGTACAACAAACTGACCTTTCTCCATTTGGGTATACTAACTCCATTCACTCATTTTTCTCAAACAAATATGAACTGGACACTTACTAGATGCTAGAGATTATGCTAAACACTAGGGAGATATTGGTGAATATCAACACAATCCCAGCCCCAAAAGAGTTTACAATCAATGGTGAATTAAAGTAATAATTAATTTATAAATGTAAAATGATACAGGAACAGAGAATTGGAGAACTCCAAAGTACCTCAAGTTGAAAGGACAGGCAGGGAAATGACATTGAGGATGACAAGGCAAGACAAGAAGTGAAAAAACAGGAGAACTGGTCATCTCCTCTCACACCAAAGTCCTGGATTTCAGATAAATTGCAATAATATATACAATGCTGGGCCCACAAAGAATTAAAGAAAATCCCTCAGCGGTAAAAGTAAATGAATAAAAAAATCAAGAAAGGCTAGGACAAATGTTAATACCAGAAAACCAGACCTTGGATTCCCCAAGGTAAAGCAGAATAGATTTTAAGGCCTTGGACCTGTGTCCTGGGGAGAAGATGACCCCGAGCTGCCCCCCAAAACAGAACTGCAATATTCAAAAGTAAAGTACTGTCTGCAGAAGGCAGACTGGAAAACTTCACCCCTCATTAACAAAGGGAATAGATGAGGAAATCTGTCTGCCTCCAACATACCTCTGAGCAGAAAAATATAAAACGATGGCCTTTTCTGAAAAACAGTATGTATAGTTATTCTTTCAGAGTCTGAATTTTAAAGGACACTGCTCATACAGAGAAGGTTGTGGCGGTCCATGGTTTCTGGCAGAAATAAATTCAAATCTTCTTTGGTCCCTTAAGAATCACACAGATTAACTTTAGTCAAAATGTGCTCACTCTTAAAAATGAACATAAACTCAAGAAAACAAGCCATCATGGCAAAAGTCGGCAGGAACACAAAAAATTATAGAACCTCAAGACTTAAGACATTAGACCCAACAGATATTAGTATGCATGAGATGCCTAAAGAAATAAAAGATGAGATTTAAATTTGAGAAAGGAATAAGAATGAGAGAAAATGATGGAAACAAATGTGAAGAGGAAAGGAAACTAAATACAATGGGCTAAATATCTTGTGTTAAACCCTCCAGATCCCCTCTTTCCACCCTTTTCCGCCATGCTCTCTTCCCCTGTATTTATCTGATCTGTATCTATCATCATATGAATCATATCATGATCCCTGTCTTCTGATTGGGTTTGGCCAGCGTGGAGCACAAGCAGATCAGAGGAAGGAAGGGGACCAAGTCCAGGCATTTATAACCTTGACTCCTTATCTGAGAGATCCCCAGGACTGACTGTACCTCTTGACAGAAGCTCACTTCTCCTGCTCTACACAACCTTCCCTTCTTCCAGTTTCCAGCAACCACTCCCTCTCTGACAGCTCTGTCACTGTTATTCCTGAGTTTCTGCACTCTTCCTTGTGGTCCAGCTTAGGGTCCCATTACCCTAACCAGAAAGAAAAGATAGATCACTACAAAGAAATGGCAACTGGACTGACAGAAAATTCTTAGTAGTAACAATAGCAGTCAGAAAACTGTGGAACAATATCGTAAAGTGCTGAGAGAAAAACTGTAAACTTGGAATTGTTTAACACTATTATTCAATAGCAAGCCCCAAATTAAGGCAGCTTAAGACAAACAGAAAACCAAGAGCGATTACTAGCAACAGACTCATTACAATAAATATACTTAGAAAATAAAAAGCTATAGAAAAATAATTGTTAGAACAAGACAGCTCAGTAAAGTGGCTGAATACAAGATCAATTCCTATATACCATTAACAAATAGTTAATTTTTAAAAAGATACCATTTTAGGAGGAGGAGCAAGATGGCAGAGGAGTGGGAGACTGAAATTTCGTCTGGTCCCAGGAATTCAGCTAGATAGGGATCAAACCACTCTGAACACCTACGAACTCAACAGGAGATCAAAGAAAAGAATAGCAGCAACTCTCTGAACAGAAAAGCAACCACTTTCTGGAAGGTAGGACATGCGGAGAAGTGAATCCAAGGCGATATTTGGGAGGCTAGAGGGCGGGGGAGGGGGCCTCTGTCAGCTGCTTCTGGCAAGTGATAGAGCAGCAGAGCACAGAATCAGAACTTTTAGAAGTTGGCTCCGCTGAGGGACGTCGCTCCAGTGGCTAAGTGGGGGGTGGAACCCTCGCTGGGACAGTGTGGTCTCAGGACCCTCGGGGTCACAGAAAGACCGGGGGGAGCTGAGTGCAGCAGAGCTCCCAGATATTGGAGTGGGGAAGCCAGCTGCAGAGATGGAGCCGAGTGGGTTCTCAGCTCGGGGTTGCCATAAACTGTGATCCATGGCACAGTCGGGCCACTGCTCTTCCAGCAGGGACCCAACAAGCTGCAGATCCAGGGAGACTCCCCTTCCTCCCCTGGGAGGAGCGGGGTGGTAGCGCACCCCAGGGATCTGCTGGGTTTGGAGACTCCACACGGGGACTGCGCCAAAGATAGAAATGCTCAGTCACAGGCTGAGTGAGCATGGAGTGCAGAGACTGGGGAGATGGGAGTGATGGACTTCTTTTCTCTGGGGGCTCACTGAGGAGTGGGCCCCGAGTTCTTGGCTCCTCTGGGCAGAGATTGGGAGGCCACCATTTTCACTCTCGTCTTCCAAAGCTGGACGGAAAGTGTGCAGAGAACAAAAGCTCCCAAGAGCAAACCCGAGCAGATTATTAGCCCAGACCCAGCAAGGGCATGGCAATTCCACCTCTGGCAAAGACATTTGGGAACCATGGCAAGAGGCCCCTCCCCCAGAAGATCAGCAAGAACAGCCAGCCAAGACCAAGTTTACCGATCAATGAGAATGGCAGAACTCCAGCGCTAGGGGAATACTGCACATAGAATCCATGGCTTTTTTACCATGATTCTTTAGTTTTTCCAAGTTAATTTTTTTAATTTTCTTTTTTGAATTTTTCTTTTTCCCTTTTCCAACCAACATCTTATCAATCCCTTTTTTAAAATCTTTTTTATTTTTCATTTTTAGAGTCATATTCTTTCCCTTCATGTACTTACCCTTATTTTTGGTGTATATATATATATAAGTTGTTCTCGCTTTTACAATTTTGGGATACAGTTTCTTATAACAGACCAAAATATACCCTAAATCTCTAGTGTATGGCTTTGTTCTAGTCTCCTCCCTGAACACATTCTCTCCTGCCTTTTTTTTAAATTCTTCTTTCTTTTTTCAACCAACTTCTTATCAATTCCTTTCATAAAATCTTTTATAATTTCATATTTACAGTCATATTCCATCCCTTCATCATATTTACCTTTATTTTTGTACATATACAAGTTTTTCTTTCTTTAAAATTTTGGGAGGCACTTTCTTCTAACAGACAAAAATACACCCAAAATCTAGTGTGTGGCACTGATCTGTGCACCAGCCTGATCATATTTGAGCATATTCCATTTTTTTTATCTTCTTTTTTTTTTTTTCTTTCTTTCCCATTCTTTTCCCCAGATTTCAGGTCTCTTCTGATTGTTTAGTGTATATTTTTCTGCGGTCATTGTTATCCTCTTAGCAGGTTTGTTTTCTCATTCATCTATTTGCCTCTGGACAAAATGACAAGATGGAAAAAAATCACCCTCCCCAAAAATAAACAAGAGGCAGTACAAACTTCCAGGGACCTAATCAATATGGACATTAGTAAGATGTCGGAACTAGACTTCAGAATGACAATTTTAAATATACTAGCTGGGCTTGAAAAAAGCATGGAAGATCTAGAGAAACCCTTTCTGGGGAAATAAAAGAACTAAAATCTAACCAAGTCAAAATCAAAAAGGCTATTAATGAGCTGCAATCAAAAATGGAGGCTCTAACTCCTAGGATAAATGGAGCAGAAGAGAGAATTAGTGATATAGAAGACCAAATGATGGAAAATAAAGAAGCTGAGAAAAGAGAAATAAACAACTACTGGATCACAAGGGCAGAATTCGAGAGATAAGTGATACCATAAGATGAAACAATATTAGAATAATTGGGATCCCAGAAGAAGAAGAAAGCGAGAAAGGGACAGAAGGGATATTGGAGCAAATTATAGCAGAGAACTTCCCTAATTTGGGGAAGGAAACAGGCATCAAAATCTAGGAGGCACAGAGAACCCCCCTCAAAATCAATAAAAATAGGTTAATACCCCGACATCTAAAAGTAAAACTTACGAGTCTCAGAAACAAAAAGAAAATCCTGAAAACAGCTCAGGACAAGAGGTTTGTAACCTATAATGGTAGAAATATTAGATTGCAACAGACCTATCCACAGAGACCTGGCAGGCCAGAAAGGACTGGCAGGATATATTCAGAGCACTAAACGAGAAAAATATGCAGCCAAGAATACTATATCCAGCTAGGCTGTCATTGAAAATTGAAGGAGAGATAAAAAGCTTCCAGGACAAACAAAAACTAAAAGAATTTGCAAACATGAAACCAGCCCTACAGGAAATATTGAAAGGGGTCCTCTAAGCAAAGAGAGAGCCTAAAAGCAACATAGACCAGGAAGGAACAGAGACAATATACAGTGTAACAGTCACCTTACAGGCAATACAATGGCACTAAATTCCTATCTTTCAATAGTTACCCTGAATGTAAATGGGCTAAATGTCCCAATCAAAAGACACAGGGTATCATCTTGGATAAAAAAACAAGACCCATCAATACGCTGTCTGCAAGAGACTCATTTTACACCCAAAGACACCTCCAGATTGAAAGTGAGGGGGTGGAAAACCATTTACCATGTTAATGGACACCAAAAGAAATCTGGGATGGCAATCCTTTTCTCAGACAAATTAGATTTTAAACCAAAGACTATAATAAGAGATGAGGAAGGACACTATATCTTACTTAAAGGGTCTATCCAACAAGAAGATCTAACAATTGTAAATGCCCCTAACATGGGAGCAGCCAATTATATAAGCCAATTAATAACAAAAGCAAAGAAACACATTGACAACAATACAATAATAGTGGGGGACTTTAACACCCCCCTCACTGAAATGGACTGATCATCTAGCAAAAGATCAACAAGGAAATAAAAACTTTAAATGACACACTGGACCAAATGGACTTCACAAAAAGCAACAGAATATACATTCTTCTCTAGTGCCCATGGAACATTCTCCAGAATAGATCACATCCTAGGTCACAAATCAGGCCTCAAGCGGTACCAAAAGATTGGGATCATTCCCTGCATATTTTCAGACCACAACACTTTGAAACTAGAACTCAATCACAAGAGGAAAGTCAGAAAGAACTCAAACACATGGAGGCTAAAGAGCATCCTACTAAAGAATGAATGGGTCAACGAGGAAATTAAAGAAGAATTAAAAAAATACATGGAAACCAATGAAAATGAAAACACAACTGTTCAAAATCTTTGGGATGCAGCAAAGGCAGTCCTAAGAGGAAAGTATATAGCAATACAAGCCTTTCTCAAGAAACAAGAAAGATCTCAAATACACAACCTAACCCTACAAATAAAGGAGCTGGAGAAAGAACAGCAAATAAAGCCTAAACCCAGCAGGAAAAGAGAAATAATAAAGATCAGAGCAGAAATCAATGAAATAGAAGCCAAAAGAACAGTAGAACAGATCAACAAAACTAGGAGCTGGTTCTTTGAAAGAATTAGTAAGATTGATAAACCGTTGGCCAGATGTATCAAGAAGAAAAGAGAAATGACCCAAATAAATAAAATCATGAATGAAAGAGGAGAGATCACAACCAACACCAAAAAAATACAAACAATTATAAGAACATATTATGAGCAATTATATGCCAGCATATTAGGCAATCTGGAAGAAATGGATGCATTCCTAGAGACGTATAAACTATCAAAACTGAACCAGGAAGAAATAGAAAACCTGAGCAGACCCATAACCACTAAGGAAATTGAAGCAGTCATCAAAAATCTCCCAACAAACAAGAGCCCAGGGCCATATGGCTTCCAAGGGGAATTCTACCAAACATTTAAAGAAGAATTAATACCTATTCTTCTGAAACTGTCCCAAAAAATAGAAATGGAAGGAAAACTTCCAAACTCATCTTATGAGGCCACCATTACCTTGATCCCAAAACCAAAGACCCCATCAAAAAGGAAAATTACAGACCAATATCCCTGATGAACATGGATGCAAAAATTCTCACCAAAATACTAGCCAAAGGATCCAACAGTACATTTAAAGGATTATTCACCATGACCAAGTGGGATTTATCCCTGGGCTGCAAGGTTGGTTCAATATCCACAAATCAATCAATGTGATACAATACATTAATAAAAGAAAGAACAAGAACCATAGGATCCTCTCAATAGATGCAGAAAAAGCTTTTGACAAAGTAGAGCATCCTTTCTTGATCAAAACTCTTCGGAGTATAGGGATAGAGGATACATACTTCAATATCATAAAAGCCATCTATGAAAAACTCACAGCAAATATCGTTCTCAATGGGGAAAAACTGAGAGCTTTCCCCTTAAGGTCGGGAACACAGCAGGGATGTCCACTATCACCACTGGTATTCAACATAGTACTAGAAGTCCTAGCCACAGCAATCAGACAACAAAAAGAAATCAAAGGCATCAGAATCGGCAGAGAAGAAGTCAAACTCTCACTCTTTGCAGATGATATGATACTTTATGTGGAAAACCCCAAAGACTCCACCCCAAAACTGCTAGAACTCATACAGGAATTCAGTAAAGTGGCAATATATGAAATCAGTGCACAGAAATCAGTGGTATTCCTATACACCAACAACAAGACAGAAGAAAGAGAAATTAAGGAGTCAATCCCATTTACAATTGCACCCAAAACCATAAGATACCTAGGAATAAATCTAACCAAAGAGGCAAAGGATCCATACTCAGAAAACTATAAAATACTCATGAAAGAAATTGAGGAAGACACAAAGAAATGGAAAAACGTTCCATGCTCACGGATTTGAAGAACAAATATTGTGAAAATGTCAATGCTACCTAGAGCAATCTACACATTTAATGCAATCCCTATCAAAATACCATCCACTTTTTTCAAAGAAATAGAACAAATAATCCTAAAATTTGTATGGAACCAGAAAAGACCCTGAATAGCCAGAGGAAATGTTGAAAAAGAAAAGTAAAGCTGGTGGCATCAGAATTCTGGGCTTCAAGCTTTATTACAAACTGTGGTCATCAAGACAGTATGGTACTGGCACAAAAACAGACACATAGATCAATGGCACAGAATAGAGAGCCCAGAAATGGACCCTCAACTCTATGGTCAACTAATATTCGACAAAGCAGGAAAGAATGTCCAATGGAAAAAAAGACAGTCTCTGCAACAAATGGTGTTGGGAAAATTGGACAGCCACATGCAGAAGAATGAAACTAGACCATATACTTACACCACACACAAAAATAGATTCAAAATGGATGAAAGATCTAAATGTGAGACAGGAGTCCATCAAAATCCTAAAGGAGAACACAGGCAGCAACCTCTTTGACCTCAGCCACAGCAACTTCTTCCTAGAAACATCGCCAAAGGCAAGGAAAGCAAGGGCAAAAATGAACTATTGGGACTTCATCAAGATAAAAAGCTTTTGCACAGCAAAGGAAACAGTCAACAAAACCAAAAGACAACCGACAGAATGGAAGAAGATATTTGCAAATGATATATCAGATAAAGGGCTAGTATCCAGAATCTATAAAGAACTTATCAAACTCAACACCCAAAGAACAAATAATCCAATCAAGAAATGGGCAGAAGACATGAACAGACATTTTTCCAAAGGAGACATCCAAACGGCCAACAGACACATGAAAAAGTGGTCAACATCGCTCGGCATCAGGGATATCTAAATCAAAACCTCAATGAGATACCACCTTACGCCAGTCAGAATGGCTAAAATTAACAAGTCAGGAACCGACAGATGTTGGTGGGGATGCAGAGAAAGGGGAACCCTCCTACACTGTTGGTAGGAATGCAAGCTGGTGCAGCCACTCTGGAAAATAGCATGGAGGTTCCTCAAAAAGTTGAAAATAGAGCTACCATATGATCCAGCAATTGCACTACTGGGTATTTACCTCAAAGATACAAATGTAGTGATCCGAAGGGGTATGTGTGCCCCGATGTTTATAGCAGCAATGTCCACGATAGCCAAACTGTGGAAAGAACCAAGATGTCCATCGACAGATGAATGGATAAAGAAGAAGTGGTATATATATATATATATATATATATACATATATATATATATACACACACACATACACACAATGGAATATTATGCAGCCATCAAAAGGAATGAAATCTTGCCATCTGCAACGACGTGGATGGAACTGGAGGGTATTATGCTGAGCGAAGAAAGTCAATCAGAGAAAGACATGTATCATATGATCTCACTGATATGAGGAATTCTTAATCTCAGGAAACAAACTGAGGGTTGCTGGAGTGGTGGGGGTTGGGAGGGATGGGGTGGCTGGGTGATAGACATTGGGGAGGGTATGTGCTATGGTGAGCGCTGTGAATTGTGTAAGACTGTTGAATCACAGACCTGTACCTCTGAAACAAATAATATGTTATATGTTAAAAATAAAAGAAGATAGGGCACCTGGGTGGCTCAGTCAGTTAAGCATCTGCCTTCAGCTCAAGTCATGATCCCGGGGTCCTGGGATTGAGCCCCGCATCGGGCTCCCTGCTCCACCGGGAGCCTACCTCTCCCTCTCTCTCTGCCTGTTGCTCCCCCTGCTTGTGCTCACTCTCTGTCAAATAAATAAATAAAATCTTTTAAAAAATAAATAAATAAAATAAGATAGCAGGAAGGGAAAAATGAAGGGGGGGAAATCATAAGGGGAGATGAACCATAAGAGACTATGGACTCTGAGAAACAAACTGAAGGTTCTGGGGGGGGAGGGATGAGTTAGCCTGGTGATGGGTATTAAAGAGGGCATGTACTGAATGGAGCAGTGGGTGTTATACACAAACAATGAATCATGGAACACTACATCAAAAAGTAATAATGTAATGTATGGTGATTAACATAATAAAAAAAGATACCATTTAAAATAACTACAGTAAAAATGAGGTGCCTAAAAATAAAATGAACACAGGATGTAGGTGACTTTTATAGAGAAAATGTTTAAATTGTGTTGAAAGACTCTAAAAAAGAGAGAGCTACATTATGATCATGGATACAAAATTATACATTATGATCATGGATACAAAATTATAATCAACATTATAAGAGGTCAAGTTTACCCAAACTGATCTAAGAATTTAGTGTAATTCCAAAGAGGGATTTAGTTAGGAGAGAGGGACACAAGCATGTTTGATTACTTTTTCTTGTAATATAGACATTTAATATACATAATAAAAAATATTTTATATTCAAAAATTAAAGGAGAATTAATGTCAAGAAAAAGAAAGGAGGAATTTTTTAAAGGAATAGTTAACACAATCTGATATTACCAAGTGGCCAAGTGAGATAAAGACAGAGAATTAACACAAAGTCTCTTAGTGACCCTGGTGAAAGCAGTTTCATTTGAGCTGTGAGGGTAGAGATCAGACTTCAATGAAATGGGAAAGTATAGGAAACTGTGAACATATCTTCCAAGATAATTGGCTGTCCCGTGGAAGAGAAATGAGGTTGCTGGAGTGGATTATGCAGTAGAGAGGGTGTTTTACTCTTTTGAACATGTGAAAATCTTGCCTGAATTCATTGCTCATTGGAAGGAGGCAGAGAAGTGAAGATATAAGAGATAAGGAATGATGGCCATGTAGAGATTTCATGAGAAGGTAAGTTGTGTGTAAACATGTGGACTTAGTTTGGCCATCCAGGAAGGAGGAGAAGATGGTGACAAGATGTTATGAGTGGAGTTGATTGGTGGGGAGTTATTAAAAATGAAGCTTGTATTGGCTTCTACTTTTACTAGAAATTAGTGATGAGAGAGCCTAGGGGTACATCCTCCCCTAAGAACATTTTCCAGTGCCTAAGTTTGATGCTGGTAACTCCAATAGAAAATTCAAATGGATGAGCAGAAGAATCTCATACCTACAGATAGATATTAATTCCACCAGATCTAGGTCACAAATTGCATGGTAGTTCCATGCAGCAGAGTCCTCAAGTCTCAACCGAGGATATGGCTTCACATTAGTGGCTCTATTTGACTCTACAGAAGTTGTTAGGAAGACAAGCTATAGGAGAAAATAAAGCAGTAAGACTGCAGCTCAGAGTACTGTTGAGCAAAGGAAATGTGAGTTGTCTGCTTTTGCATATTAAAACATTAATCTCCCCACGGGAGAGCAGCTCCAGCAATTTCTCTGCAAATGTCTTCTACAAGGATTCACAAGGGTGAAGAAAGACTTCTCACTATCCATTAATTTAAAGAACATGGTTCATACAGATCCCCCTGTGCTTTCAGTGAATTATGATCAGGCTGAAAACACCAATTCCTCTAGTGTTTTTCTAAAAGCATTTTTTCCTCTTCCCAAGATTAAGCCTCTATGTTGGGTGATCTGCAAATGAACCTCCCCATCAAGACCCGCAAACAAATCTGCAATGGTCATGCAAGGTTAGCTCACAACACTGTCTTCCTTTAAGAAATAGAAAATTTTTCATAGAATGAGATTTAATGTATGCTTATCTTAATGAAGAGTTGTCACCCAAGGTGTGCTCATTTTCTTCAAACATATTGTTCTTACAGTGTAGATAAGGTCCCACTGGTATCTGTACTATAAGTAGCCATGGCACAAATAAACCTTAGAAACATTGGCACCATACAGTGTAAACAAATCCCTCCTAAAAATAAAATATATTTTGTGCTCAAGATATACCTTCTAAGACAGCAGGAGGGAAAAACAACCCAGCCTGTACAGTGGTTTTTCTACAGTTAGCTGCCAACTTCTATAGACGGCTTTAACCAGTGCATGTTACAGAGGTTAACATTTATTTCTACTTATGTGGAATGTTCTGAATAGAAAATTCAGTGACAAGTAAAATTTTTAAGTGTGCCCAATGCATGTAAAATCACCTTGTATTCAATGGATTGATCCAACCAGAGCTAAGTAACCATTTTCCCGATTTAAAGTAGAAACAAATGGCAAAGGGAAGTGTCCTGCAGATACCTACATTGTTTTTAGCCAGCTTTTCTCTTGGATTGGAATCATCCCCTTCACCCTTCATGACCACAACTGGGAGAGCACACCTTGCCTCTGGCACCATGGCTGCAAGCCACCCTCAAGGGGGCAATCATTTTCTTTTCCTATCAGTTGGAGCTCAGTGGAGAACCTCCAACATAGAACTGGCAAGAAGAATACAAGGCTTCCTCTTACTTCTGCTGCTGATACTCAAAGAGTCAAATTGCAAGAGTGGGGTCCTTAAAGAATTGGCTCAGAATCTTGGATCTACCACTTACTAAATATGTAACTAGAGCATGTTATATTTCCTTTCTGTGCCTTAATTTTCTCACCTGTAAAATGGGAGTAACAGCAGTGCCTACCTCATACAATTGATGGGAATAAAAGAGCTAATGTGAGTAAAGCACTCTTATTGTGCAATAAATGCTAGCTATTGTTATTTTCAGAATAGAGCACATATGTGAGTTCCCATGGGGATTTTTTTCCCCAATTTACCAAAACCTTTTATGCTGATTCTCATTGATAAGAAAGGTCTGGTTAAAAAACAAAACAAAAACTCTACAAATTACTCAGCCTCAAAAAGACAGAAGTTCTACATATAGTTTGTAATTGTTTTCCATATTCCACCTGCTGAAATGTAATAAACATTTCACTGGCCATATATTTTTTAATTAGTTTTCTATTTTTTTTAAGATTTTATTTATTTATTTCACAGAGAGAGAGCACAAGCAGGGGGAGTGGCAGGCAAAGGGAGAGGAAGAAGCAGGCTCCCTGCTGAGCAGAGAGCCCGATGTGGGTCTCTATCCCAGGACCCTGGGATCATGACCTGAGCTGAAGGCAGACGCTTAACGACTGAGCCACCCAGGCGCCCCTCAGTGGGCATATTTATACAGGCTCTGGTGCAGCAAATATCCTCAAGAAGGGTAGACCATATCCAAGTCAATGTGCTTGGTAAGTGCCAAGCACATGGCAGGTCCTCTACAAATGTTCATTCCCTTCTCATTTCCCTCACTTTGTCCCTCACTGATTCTTATAAATGCACATGCACAAAGGAGCATACATATGCGTGCATGCGTGCACTTGTGCACATGCACACACATGCATGGTGACTTTTCAAAGACCAGATTCTTTCCTGGTGTAGCAAGAGCTTTACTAATAGATTAAAGTTCTTCTAGAAAGTACCATTTTTAGGTCAGTTATTTTATTATGCCATTTCCTGTCCTTTTCAAACTCTAACACCTTTAACAGCACAGTGATTTTTCTCAGGTAGAATAAGCCCCATTCTGCTGATTATTCATTTATCCAAAAAACATTTTTGAGGCCTATCATGTGCCATGCATTCTACTGGGTATTGGGGCCAAAAGTCTCCATCCTTGAGAAAATAGTAATCTAGAGGAAGAAGCCATATAAACCAAACAAAGACACTAAATAAAAATACCAAATGAACAAAAATCAAATAAAGAGACCAAAGTAAAAAATAAACAAATAGGGGCGCCTGGGTGGCTCAGTCGTTAAGTGTCTGCCTTTGGTGAGGGTCCAGGGATAGAGCCCCACATCGGGCTCCCTGCTCAGCGGGAAGCCTGCTTCTCCCTCTCCCACTCCCTTTGCTTGTGTTCCCTCTCTTGCTGTATCCCTCTCTGTCAAATAAATAAAATCCTAAGAAAAAAAATAAATAAATAAAAAATAAATTGCATGACAAAGTTGATATAACTGCACAACTATTCTATATGTCCAGACTTCATGTATTTGTGTTCAGCAAAGGAACCTCCTTGTTTTCATTGATTGACCATATTGATATGATTGATATGATCAATAAGCGTATTTTTTAAATGTGAACTTACAAAATGCATCCATCTTAATAGAATACTGTTTTTATATTACTTTATATACTAGGATTTCATTTAAAATTCTACTCTCAAAAGTTTAGAAAATATTGTCAGATAACTCTAATATCTCATTTCCTTGTTCATTCATATAAAAATAAAAAGTATTAACCATAGTAATAAAAGAGCTTGAAGACTTACCATGTTCTGACATGGTACACTCTACACACATTATATTTAATCCTCATAACATTTTTGCAAGTGGGTGTTAATGAACCAGTTTTAGATAAGGAGATTATGGTTTAAAACTCATCAGAGTAGACTCTGAATTGTTTTTGAAAACATTTCTTGGCTATGCCCACAGATAATTCCTTAGTCCTCTTCCATTTGGCAGGAGAAAATAGCTGCATATTTGGATGAGAATCTGTACAAGGTACTTAATTTTCACAAAATAAGGCCAAGTCTATCATTCTATTTTAACTCAAGTTTTAAGCTATAAGTAACCATAGAGTATAGTCAAACCAAAACACTACCAGAAAATATAACATTGAAGTATATGTTACCTTTTACTAGAGCTTTGTTTTATGTGATAGTGTACATAAAGTATAGCTTGAGGACTATGTAATCCATTTGGTTTTGTTTTTGTTTTTTCAAGTTTAAAAGATATAAGCTCAAATGCCTGCAAGGGTCAGGCAATTAACACACATAAGTGAAGTGGGTCAAGTATAACAGGGAGCAGTAGAGACTGTTGCCATCTGAATAGACATACCTCATCTGAAGACAGTTAAAATCAATATTTTTTTAAAAAATGTGTTATGCCTGCTTTGTCTAAGGCAATTTAAAATTTTTAAAACATACTTACTTTTTTTTTTAAAGATTTTATTTATTTATTTACTTGAGAGAGAGAGAAACAGCATGAGAGGGGATAGGGTCAGAAGGAGAAGCAGGCTCTCTGCCGAGCCGGGAGCCCGATGTGGGACTCGATCCCAGGACTCTGGGATCATGACCCGAGCCGAAGGCAGTCGCTTAACCAACTGAGCCACCCAGGCGCCCCATACTTACGTTTTGTCATTTATTCTAGAAACCCTAGATGGCTGCTACACAAAAATGAGGTAATTTCACTTATTATACCTATGGAGTCAATTAATTACATCTGTAATTGAAATTTTTTTCTTTAAAGATTCTATTTATTTATTTGACAGAGAGAGAGAGAGAGAGAGAGCATGAACATGGGGAGGGGCAGCAGGAGAGAGAGAAGCAGGCTCCACACTGAGCAGGGAGTCCTACATGGGGCTCAATCCCAGGACCCTGGGATCATGACCTAAGCCAAAGGCAGAAGCTTAACTAGCTGAACCACCCAGGCACCCTGAGATCTTGTTTTTTAATGAGCCTTTTTTAAGTTCTTAAAACCTAAATATAAACTGCTTGTAGAAAGTTGAATTACTTTTATTCCCTTTTAAATTTTTTTTTAAAGATTTTATTTATTTATTTGACAGAGAGAGACACAGCAAGAGAGGGAACACAAGCAGGGGGAGAGGGAGAGGGAGAAGCAGTCTCCCCACTGAGCAGGGAACCTGATGCGGGGCTCGATCCCAGGACCCTGGGATCATGACCTGAGCCGAAGGCAGATGCTTAACAACTGAGCCACCCAGGTGCCCCCCTTTTAAATTTTTTATTAGAGACAGAGAGAGCACATGCACACATGCAAGCGGTGGGGAGGAAGGGGCAGAGGGAGAGAGAGAGAATCTCCAGCAGACTTCCCGCTGAGTGCAGAGCCCATTCATCACACGGCTTGCTCTCATGACCATGAGATCATTACCTGAGCTGAAATCAAGCCCTGTAATTTAAAAATTTTAACCAAAAAAAAAAAAATTAGCTAACTTGGATATATTTGAATAAATATATCTATTAAAGATACTTGGCCACCTGCCCCTATCCAAGATGAAAGTAGATAGTTTCCTTGGTTACATTTAGAGCTAAAATCAGGTCCTAAATAATCATTCTGGGTATAAGGCATAATAACAGGAAAATAATTATATTAGTGGTTATCAATATTTTTAATACTATGCTTTTATAACATATTTTGTGTCTTTTTTCCTATCCAATCCCACTTAATTCTCACTACAAATCTATGGGATACTGCATGGAGCACTGGGTATTATACAAAAACAATGAATCATGGAACACTACATCAAAAACTAATGATGTAATGTATGGTGATAAACATAACATAATAAAAAAAAAACAAAATCAAATCTATGGGATAGTTATTATTATCTGTACTTACTAGATGAGAAAACAGACTCAGATAGATTACAATGACTCCCCCCAAATCATTATGGTCTAGATTTCGAAGAACAAAGACCTACACCCGGTCTTTTTAATAAATGCAACAGTCTTTTCAATGCAAAACAACTGTGTCTAATACTAGAATATATGGAGCCAGAATCAAAAACATGCATGTGACAGAAAGTTGCTATTCCTACTTTGATGGATCCAGAGCTCTTCTATATTGGGCCTCTCCTCAATACCTCACCCAGACTAGCTGATGAGAGCCTTATAATATCAAATAATTGCTCAAATAATCATAGGATTTGGGTAGTGATTTTAAATTTCCCAATATGTATTTTCCTACCTAGAGCACTTCAGATCTTGCATTGGGTAGTATTCATATTATCAAATTTAATATTTAAGGCATACTACTTTTAGTCAAGCTCCAAAATATATCTTTTACATTATTATTGAACTGCTATAAAAGCTCAGTATCTCTATACATGGTTTTACTGTAAGCCATCTCAAATCATTTTTGGAAGTATTCAGGGAATAAATTATGAATAAATAAGTATAAGTACATAAATAAAAAATATCAAGTTTCTGCCAACAAAAGAAAACTTGAGTCCAGATTTTGTATCATTTTTATTCATAGAATGTTGAAGTAACACTTTTATAACCAAAAATTGTCTTTTCTTTCTACTGAATACAATAGATTACTTAAAAACTTATACCTATTACTCTCTCTATACTTTTCACCATGTTTGTGGAGATAAGATGACCAACCATCCCATTTGCTCTAGTCTCTCCTGATTTTAGTCCTGAAACTCCTCAGTCCCAAACAAATGAAAATGCTGGTCATCCTACAATTGAGCACAGAAATAGTTAAACTAAAGGTTTTTGAAGGTGCCTTCTTGAACTAAGGCTGTATTTTTCAGTGAATTTTTATCATTTTTATTATAATTAATGTTTCTGTGCTGGAAGCAGATTACAATTTCTTTCCTATGTACTGTCTGCACTAGTCTATTTTTTCTCTCACATATTCTTTCTTAGCATCATATCACCCAAGAGATTTTGACGGGGAAATTTCAACAATTGGTAGAAAAAGTCTCTTGAGGCTTTGAGAGGATTTTCATCACTGCTAGTGCATTGTTGCTTCAAGCATTCAACTAAAAAGAAATATATAAACCTAGGCATGGAAATTAGAAAATCTTAACAGAAGCAAATTATAAGCTCTTCTCTTGCTGTCATTTGTTGTTGAGCTCAGTGATCTAGCCTATGAAATGAAAAGTGGATGCTACTAGAATCTGACTTGGTGACCCATCCATGGGCGAGCTCTTGCAATTTTAGGCAGGGAAATGAACATAGTTCTCACCAAACCCTAATACTTGTAGCTCGTATATAATTTACATGCAAAATTCCACCATACAGAATTGTCCTCGGAAATAATAAAACTGGAATTGGAAGTATAGATGAGCAGGCCTGAAGACCCCACGCACACACATAATACTTCTACTTATCTATTTGTAGCTTCCTGAGACACATCACCAGCAGAAGTAGGATCCATTAGCCTGAGATAAGTAAGTCTCCCCTTCAAGAAAACCTGGAGGACTCAAGTTAGTAAAAGCAAGACTTTCTCTTCTGAATGATCCCAATAAACAAATTGTTTAACATACCATGATCAATGCAAGAGAGCTGGAATATATAGCTATGAAGCACTTAAGAAACTCATAAATTGTGCTTATGAAAATACTTCCAGATTTCCATTCTAAAAATCTGTATAACTGGAGTATAGACACAGATGAATAAGCTATAGCTTCAGACTACTTATCCAACCTTGCCACCTTATTGTAATGGACCAAAATTGATGATCTTAGAGGTAATAATTATGTTGGATTTGACAACTGGAAACCAAATACCAAGCTGAGAAATGTTTGCTGCCTTGTATGCTGTTGGTATACAAAGTAATACATATTTTTGGACAATTTTATGACATCTCATTAGTAAGCTGTTGAGGAAGTTGCACTATTATTCATATTGATGTTTTAAATATTTATACAAAACGTATCTTCTTGGGATAATTTAAGTAACATGATTTAAACTAAATAAATGTTTAGAACAAGGTTCTAGTCCAGTAATGGGGAAGAGAAGCTTTCAGGCCTCCTGGGTCCCTCCCTCCAGGGACAAAGAGATGTCATTAGGCCAATGGCATCTCTTTGTCAACTCATATGAACATGAATGAGAAAAGCTAATGTGGACCCATGGTGCATAAGATAGGCTGTATTATTCCTTGGTCAGTTTGAAGAGTGAAACATGAGAAAGGAAAGTATTTCGGCAAAATAATTGATGTCTAACATAAGCCCTTACATATAAGCATGAAAAATTACCCAAATCAAAACTTTACTGAGAGACATACCAGGTTCCTGGATAAGAAGACTAAATCTTGTAAATTTGCCAATTCTCCTCAATTTCATTTAGATACTCAACAAAACTTCAATTAAAACTCCAAAACTATTTTGGGGAAAGCTTACCAAATATTCTAAAATGAGTCTGGAAGAAATATCAGTGAGAATCTTAAAAGCTACACATAAACACAGAAAAAAAATCAACAAGAAGAGGGTATTAGTCTTAACAGATATTAAGCAGATAAAAACATTTAAACCTGTGCGATATTAATAAAAGAATTGACAGAAAACTAGACTAAGTATACCAGAACCAGAAACCCACTATGAAGGAGTGTGTATGCTTACCTCTACAGTAAGACAATATATGATATGATGTGATAGAATGACAAATAAATGGGGAATGAATGGATTATTCAGAAACTGCTGCTGGAAAATACATAACTATTTTTAGGGATAAGTCAACTTAAGTCTTATCTCACACCATATACCATCACAGTGTTGGATGGACTCAAGAGAAAAAAAAGCCATTGAAGAACTGGATGTAAATTGTTTTAAGGGAAGGATAATTCAGGGAAATTTTAATCTGTTCTATGAATGAGAAAGTATTTTCTAAGCAAAACAAGCAACAGCAGAAATATGACATTCAACTTCACTAGACACATGTTTTCGACTTTTATATGTTAAAGAAAATAAGAAAACAGTATAGATGACATAAATGACAAAGAAACAGGGCTCCTAAATCATAAAGGACACTAAAACTGATGAAAACCCAGGTCCCAATACACAAACTGGCTAAAGGTAGGACTTCATATCAAAAAATAAAGTATAAATGAAAATAAGCATTTCAAAAATGTTCAGCCTCACCTAATCAAACAATAGTACAAGAAGAAGGTAGTACTTTAAAGCCTAGATTTAAAATAAAATCAACCACAGGCCAGGACCTACCACTTCTTAGTTGCCTGACCTTGGATAAGTCACTTCACCTCTCAAAAAATAAGTTTCCTACTTTAAAATGGGATAATATTGCTCTCCTCTTAAAGTTGTTGTAAAGATGAAATGAGATAATATAAAGGTCTTTCATGATGAATGGCCTGTAAGAGATGCTCAGTAAGTGTTATTGTTGTGATTATTGATCATGATATTGGTGGTATTGTTAACAATCATCTTCACCTTTCCCAATAACAAGATTAAAAAAAATAATATCCCTCAGTGCTGGTGAGGCTGGAGATATGACTTATGTATTCCCAGGGAGAATGGAAATGGGTGCAATCGTTCTGGAAAGCAATTTGGCAATAGGTATAAGAAGTTTTTAAAAAGCTCATACCCTTTATCCAGTAAACTACTTCTAGAAATCACTCCTAAGAAAACAGTGAAAAATATAGACAAGGAATACCAGAAAATGAGGTCATCCAGGAAATATTCATCACCGTGTAATAACAGTAAACGAGGGGGGTGGGCAGTAATGTAAAAGTCTAAGTTGAGGGACGCCTGGGTGGCTCAGTCGGTTAAGCGGCTGCCTTCGGCCCAGGTCATGATCCCAGGGTCCTGGGATCGAGTCCCATATTGGGCTCCTTGCTCAGTAGGGAACCTGCTTCTCCCTCTCTCTCCCTCTGCTTGTGCTCCATCAAATAAATAAAATCTTTAAAAAAAAAAAAGTCTAAGTTGAGAGAATAGACAAATGATAATGATCCATAGCCCTAACTAACAGAGAGCAATTAAAAAATGATAGAAAAATAGTTTACAGGCATGGAAAAGGTGATTTTCTTTTGTATTCATTGCAGTAAACCAGAACAGAGCCTAGCACAGTATCTGGCACATACTACCTGGCACATTGCTCAATCAAATTCTAAACTGAATTTAACAACAGAATTCTAAGTGGAAAAAAAAAAAAAACAGATCACTCATTTTCACACACACACACACACACACACACACACACAGGTTAATCTCAACTTTTGTAAAAGAGTCACAGGAAATCCTAGAAAGAAATACGATTAAATGTTAACAATACTGTCTTCAGGTGATTTTTTTTTTTTTTTCTGACTCTTTAGACTTGTCTCTACTTGCCAAATTTTTTTCAATGGAGATTTTTTACATTTATAATCAAGGGGGAAAATGAGTAGGGGGGGGGGGAAAGGAAATAAAGAATACCAGAAATCACCTAGAAGCCAACTGGCTCAATTATTTCTCATTACACTATTCTAATGTACCATTCTTCACTCCCACCTGAATATAAGATGAGAAATGAAAATATGAAGAGCATGAATAAATTGGGAGGCAGCCTTAAAACATAGTCCAGGAAAGAAAACATTATAGTAAATTTCAAAAATAAAGACAAATAGCATGTGTCTAATATTAAGAAAAGTATACAGGGGATTTTCTCCCCATATAATTTATACATATGAAGAATATGGCATGGCATATAAACCCTTGCAATACAAATTACTTGTTTTCTCTACAATGGAATTATATTTTCTCTTAGACACATAATGTCACAAAGATTTACACAGTGGTTACTATCAATTTTTTGAAATCTGAAAGAATTCTATTTATTTAAAATTCTAACTCTACACAAAATCTATCAGGTATATTTTAGGATATCCATGATATTCTCAAAGGAGAGGAGCAATTTCTCAGATTCCCATATTCTGAAACACACTCACCAGGGATAATTAGCCCTAGAAAGTGAAGTACCATGTTACCTGGAGCACAAAATCACCCAGAGGTATAACCTCTGCGCCACTGGCTAAGCTCATTCACTGAAAGGCTAGTTTCCAGGACTGGGTGATTTAAATTCATACTTCTGCAAAACTACAGATTACTATATGTCACGTACCTTTAATATGAATGGTAAAATCTTGACTCATGCAAACTGAATTCTTGCATGCCAAGGGTCTGCTCTATGTCTGCCTCTTTAGAAGTAAAAGTTTAAATAAGAGAACTGTGGTGATAAGGTATGCAGACAACATTTGTCTTAATCCAAGAAGCCCAATGTAGTCATTGGTTTATTAAGTATGTACTAACCACCTAACATGTTTAAGGAACATTGCTACATACTTCTCGTGATTAAAAATATATATGAGATAGAACCTTAATTGAAATACATTCCCTAATTATATAAAGTCTGCCATATTTTCCAGAAACAAAGTCAAGAGCTTAATTTACCTAATGCCAAGATTTCAGACTTTTAAAGTGAAATATGTAGTGTTTTAACTGCAACCATTATTTTTTAAATTGTCCTTCATACAATACCTATTTTTTGTTTTTATGGGTTTTTTTGTTTGTTTTTGTTTTTTTAAAGATTCCATCTATTTATTTGACAGAGAGACACAGCGAGAGAGGGAACACAAGCAGGGGGAGTGGGAGAGGGAGAAGCAGGCCTCCCGCCGAGCAGAGAACCCAATGTGGAGCTCGATCCCAGGACCTTAGGATCATGACCTGAGCCGAAGGGACTGGGCCACCCAGGCCCCCCTACAATACCTATTTTTTGTAAATAACTACTTCACAAAGGTATTTCCTTTGATATAATTTCTAGGATTTGATTTCAAAAACTCAAGGGAGGGGAAAAGCGAGTGGGACTGGATGACACAAGAATAGCTATGATTTGACAATTGTTAAAGGTGGCTGGAGGTACATGGGAGTTTGTTATATTATTCTATTGTTTTATTACATTTGAAATTTTATGTAGTAAAAAGTTTTTTTAAAAGAAGTATATTTCTTAATTATGTCAATTTATGTTGATTAACTTTTCCCTTGGTATCCATTCCCACAGCAGCCATGTCCAGTAAATATGGCTGAAACGCCTACCAAATTGATCCTGAGGAACTTCCAACCAGGTGGCTAAACAATGCAGAGGTCCCATTCTGGTGCACCGATGATGGAATAAATTGATTAACTCTGCCAAGACCCATAATTTAATCATTTAGCCAAAGACAGAGATACATACATCTAGATTAACCAAGAAAAATGGTGTAGATAAACTTTAGCTGTCCTAATAACCAGTAAATTGTAATGCTACGTAACTAATCCAATTTGGTCATTGTGATGGCCAGGCCATCACTATTACAGAGGATATTACGGGATCTGCTGAAGCATCAGTAAGACAATCTGCACTTTTTTTTTTTTTTTTGCATTGTCCCAACGGCAATGAGCTAGAGAAAAAATAACAATCATAGCCTTCAACCCGCTAGGAAAAAAAATGTTTTTGCTCAGCTTGTGTAGTGAGAGGATTAAGATTAAAATACAAACAGTTAATATGATGTCTATTTTAGAATGGCCATATGGTTTCTTTCCTATCATGTTCACTTAATTTTCCCTTTCCTTTTCTCCTATTCCATCATAAGCAGAATTCTGGCATATTTAATTCAATTAATTCCTAACAATCCCTCATGTAAGCAGACCCCACATAAAACAGAGTATGTTAAATATTACAATCAAATCTTTAAAGTCTTACAAACAATAGATCTTCTAAATATGCTGCTAAAGGTTTAGCTGCCTATTTCAAATAATTTCACTAACACATTCACAGTATAAATAAATTCTGTTTAAAAGAAAAGCTTTAATAATGAATATACTGCAGTTAAAAATGACACAAGGCTACTAAGCATTGCACACTGCCACCTAGTGCTAATGTCTTTTTAACTCTAAATGCGCAATGAATGTCTTCAAGAAAGTGGAAATGCTCGATTTTAAAGCAAATTTATCTAGATAGATTTGAAACATAGTTATTTGTAATTAATTCAATATAAGAAAGCTAATAAAAATAAATGAAATTACACATACCAGAAAATCAGCCCTGTCTCTCATAAATTTACGTAAGAAAGATCTGATTAGATTAGTAAATATAAAAAGCTACAGGTTTTGTTAATGAAGACATGAAATGTTTGGGGTTTTTTGTTACTTTTTAATACTGTTCATCCAGTATGCAACATATTCTATTATGAATGTGATGTATGCTGACGATCTAAGTGGAATATGTGTTTAGCTGGCAAGTCTGACATACAAAGAAGTTTGAAAAGGCATCATAGGATGTTAAAAATCACTAATGATACTTGCAAGCTTTCTTAAGGACATAGCTCTAATCTCACCTCATCTACAGGTTATAATTTCCATTTCAGATGCCACTGGTTTTTAGTTCTACTTTATTTTCCCAGAGGTGAATAATTTTTTGTGTGTTTCAGTTGTGCTAATCGCTAGAGGTCATCTCTGATCAGTTTGGTCTACTTAATACACATAACTACCTATTTTAAGAGCTGAAGTGAAAAGTGAAAGACTCGTATTTCGGTCAATTAGGTTCTTCATAGTGAAAAATAATAAGAGGGTTTCTTTAAACCATTTTACTTAACTTTTTCAAAATCACACTTGTTTTTGAGAAACATAAAAATCTCAGGTTCTCCTAAAGTACTTAAAGTTTATAAATAAAAGATATATTAAAAACAATATATGGAAATTTTTAAAAATTCTATTTTTAGCTTGATCTCAGAAGATACTTTTCAATGTTGTCGCTACTCCAATAATTCAAAATCAGCATGAGTATTAAGGCTGCCTGTATATCCTATAAACTTTTCCATCCTTGGAAATGTGGACAGTAGAGAACGTCATTCAGTGATTTCAGCATTAGGCTGTTGCATTGTTTCATTTTAATAACCAGACAGGCATGGAAAAATAGATAGATGATAGACAAATGCATGTAAAGAAACAAAGAAGGGAGAAAGCGAGAGAAAGAAGGAGGGAAGGAGAAAGAATTTTTCCTTTAAGGGAAGGGTTACCTCCATCCCCTTGAAATCACTAATTTAGATAATTCCCAAAGGAATCTTTGATCAAAGCCACATGATCTAGAAAACTTTTCAGGATCTCCTTTAATCAGCTTAACCAAATGACTACTGCCAAGTCTATTTCACTTAGTTCTATTAAGGCTACTTTGAGGCTCTTAAGGCTATTTTGAGGCCTTCATCACATAATCAAGACACCTAGCTGATAAGGCTGCCCAAGGCAGAAGAAAGATTTACTCTAAACATTGCAATTTAAGAAACTCAGTTTGGAAAATATGATTTAAGAACACATATTATATTGAAATCCAACTCTTCACACTATGTTGGGATTACATCTATCATGACATCTCAATGTTTAGTAAAATTAGAGTAAAAAAATCTAAAATTGTAACTCCTAGATATTCCACTGGCCTGGTATATCATCTATAACAAGATAATTCCAGGAAGTAAGATAGTGGTTACAACTATGCCTGATATAAGAAAAACCACTGCAATTGCAGATATATACACAACATAGTTACTATATTATATTATATTATATTATATTATATTATATTATATTATATTATATTATAATGTTATATTACCATAAAACTCCATAAACATTTCTAAAATTCTCCTATTAATTTACAAGGTAGTGAAAATGTATAAAGTGAAGGAACTAACAAGTCTTGATTCAAATGACAACTGTGCCTGAGACTCTGAAGACTCAGAGAATTTTCTCACACATCTTAGTGTGTTTTCTAGATATATATACTGCATTTAAAGTTTTGGAAAACAAACACTGTGTATTTGCACACACATAAAAAATGCGATTGTAGCATCATCATTTGGATTTACCTAAAAATAAATGTTTAAGCTGAAATTATTTATCTAATAGCCTCATTTATTAAGCCCAAATATGGAAGTATGTATGAGTGTGTCCTAAGGAGGTCTATAATCAATAATTTCTATCTCAACATAAAAAAAAGTAGTAACAAAATGGCCTATGAAGCAAATTCCCTAGGGCTTTAGAAAGATAGGAAATGCTGAAAAATTAGAGTAGAAAATACAGAAGAGAAAGACACAGCTTTGAACTGAATATTAACACTTAACTTGAGATTATTTAAAACAGAACATTTCTATTAGAATACCCATGGTTATGAAAGACAACTTATTCCACGAAGATTACAAAAATTATGATATTTGTATGTCTAATATTAGTACTGGCTGGGATTGCACACTGTGAAATAAGAAAATGTAACAGATAATCAGTAAGCATTTCACTCACTAATTATGATTTCATAATTTTTTTAACTTTGTATTCTCAGATGTCGGATACTTACCTGGAAACTGACATCCACTTGGTTGCTAAGAGATATGACATCAGTTTGCATTTTTTTCTGTGTCTTTAGGAGAATTGCTCTCTTGGGTTTTACCTCAAAGTAGTAAAAGTTCACTCTGTTACCCATGTGGGGACTTATATTACTTGTACTAAAAGAAACTCCCAAATCTCAGAAAAGAAATGAATTACTCTCAACTTGCACAATTTAAAACAAGTATCTGTTTTTTTCCCCAAGCTTAATGAGTTTCCATTTCATGCAACTAAAATATAACAGCATTGTTCTACAATCAAATTTAACAGATTAGTTTATGAGTCTTTTCACAAAAATCTTATGATAAATGAAGTCATTCAGTCAATTGGTACTCCCAAAGTAAAGCTCAAATCCAACATTTCGAAAGTATTTTCTGCCTATAACTTTGACTATGTGCTTCTTTGAACAACAGGGGGACAAGACCAAACTTGATCTGTGTTTTCTTATGCTTTATGGAAAGATCAAAAGCAAAACACAGTTATAAATATGTGCATTCTAACTGGTCATTAGTTTATCACAAATAATATTGATTTGCCTAATCAAAGAGAATATTCTTCCAAAATAAGACCCATATTTCAATCAGCAGCACGTTTCTTAATGACACTGAGCATTTAGACTCTCTTCACATGTAAATTTCATAACCTTTCAAGGACAATCTTCTATATCACATTTTAAAGAAATATGCTGAAAAAGCATTCCATTGCAGTAACATTTTACATTGCTGTAAATGTAAGAGGTTTAATTTTTAACACCCGTGTACTTATCACAGAGCCATTGATCATTTACTCTGACTTATTATCAATGTTTTACTGGAGTATATGGAAAAGGAACACAAGATAATGTGTTTCTCTGTCTACTAAGTGAAACAAAGCCCACTTGCCCACTCCCCTTTTTACTCAACTTCTTGCACACCGTCAGCCAGCTGCGATCTTGGTGATTCCTTGTACCTCATATGCTGCTTTAGCAGTAAGTCAGTTTACTATGGACCCGTTAAGAAAATTCCTGTTACAAGCAAGGTCTTTGAAATGCAGTTTTACACCAATGAAAGGGCTATCTAGTGCCCATCTTGAGGGGAAAAGAGATGAATTTATCCTCTGTCTTCTGGGCTTTTACTGATTTATAAACTCACACCTTTATAAACAAGTTCTGTCACAGAGAGGAAGGAGATATGCAAACTGTAACACCTGGAGACATAAAATGTAATGACCTCAAAAAACACATCTCAGGGGGCGCCTGGGTGGCTCAGATGGTTAAGCATCTGCCTTCGGCTCAGGTCATGATCCCAGGGTCCTGGGATCGAGTCCCACATCAGGCTCCCGGTTCAGCGGGGAGCCTGCTTCTCCCTCTGACCCTCTCCCCTCTCATGCTGTTTCTCTCTCGCTCGCTCTCTAAAAAATAAATAAATAAATAAATAAATAAATAAATAAATAAATAAATAAATAAATAAAAAAACACATCTCAGAAAGAGGGGGCGGGGGAAACCGGGTTCCAGAGAAGAAGAAGAAAAAAAAAAAAGAGGCAAAGGAGCGAATCTGCACCATTAAACAACAACAACAACAACAACAACAGGAGTAATAGAAAACCCTCCCGGGTTTTTCCAGTAAGTTTTGTGCAGGAGCAGCAACAACCTAATCAATATGCACATCCTCACCCTCATAAAACCTCCTGTCCCCAGACAGAAACTGCGGGTCCCTCTCCACCGTGTCCTCGGGGGGCAGAAACCACCACTCAAAAGGGAGGAGATTTCAGAGGCGTAGGGAGGGGCAAAAACAGGTATGTGTAGCTCCAGCATCCTCATCTTCCTCCCAGCTACAAGCCTGAAAGTCCGCCTAGGAACCAGCCCTGGCTCCTAGACACCCTTCCGCCTGGGCCCTCCCTGCCAGGGGGGCGCGAGAGGCTGCGGAGCCCGCTGCGCAGTTTTCGGACTCCAAACAAGGACCCCTCCACCACCACCCTCGCTCCCCGTGCCTTCACCCCAGGCCCTCGCTTTCTAACCCCTTTCAGCGAGACCTCGTTGGGGTAGGACAGGGATGCTCCTCGGCCAAGAGGAGACGTGACGGGCTTCTCTGCCGGAATGAGTTGCTGGGGGTCGGGTGGGGGTGGTCATGGAGAGGGGCTCTTTAGGAAAACCCAGGACATGGGGCAACTGAAACCTTAGTACCAGTCACCCTCGCTGCCACCCCCACCCCACCCCTTGCCTTAAAGCCGACTTCTCCTGAGGCTGGCGGCGGCAGCGCGGCGCGGCCGGGATGGGGATGAAAGGAACCCCGGGGCCACCACGGCCTCTCTAAAGGGACTGCGCAGGTGGGCGCAGACCTGGAAAGTCTGCGAAGCCAGAGCTCAGTTACCCCGGGCCCAGAGAGTGTGAGTGTGAGCGAGAGGGTAAACCCGAGCGCTCGCCGGGCCGAGGGGCGCTCGGCAGCGGGGCAAGCGCGGCGACAGGGGTACCCCGACCGCCGAGGAGAGACAGCTCACCCACCCCGGAGGCGACAGGGCTGGAGGAGCTATCGGGGCTGCGAGACTGGGAAACTTAATGCAAAACAGACAGCTTCCTCCGCCAGGACGTGCCCCCGCGCGCTCAGACCCGCTCCAACGCCTCCCGAATCACCCACCATCACCCACACCACCCTGCAGAAATCCCCACCGAGCCCTCGGATCCCGGGCGGGTAATTACCTCTCCCGGAGGCGGAGTGGGGGGCGGCGGCAGCAGCAGACACTTTTAGCCTGACTTTCCTGCGTTCGCTCCGGAGCGTGTGCGCGCCGAGCAGGAGCTGTAACCTGCTATTTATAGACCGGAGCCTCAGCACCCGGGGCTGAGAAGCAGGAGGAAGCGAGCAGGCGGCGGCGGCGGCGGCGGCGCAGGGCGCGGGCCGCGGCTCCCCGAGGCTCCCGCCGCTCCCTCAGGCGCCCGGCTCAGGCCGCGCTCGCCGCTCGCTCCCCGCCCTCCCGCCCGCCCCGCGGCGCGCGCCCCGGAGAAGTTGTCACCAGCGCGGCCGCCTCTCCGGCTGCTCACACGCCCCCTGGCACAATTGCTACTTTCGCCCCCTACCCCCACCCTCCCTGCTCCTCTTCCTCCGCCTCCGCCCGTTCCAAGCGGTCTCCTCCCAATGTCACCAGCGGCCCAATAGGGGCGGCGGCGGCAGCGCCAGTCTCGTAACTGGCGCAGCTCGCTTCCCGCTACTGATGGAGTGGAGTTGGTACCCCGGCCGCCCAGCCCTAGATGACCCAAACACGCTTGCTCCGTGAGCTGACACCCTGCACCCCGACCCTCTGCAAGCGGGGACGGTCGCCCAGCCTGGGCTGAGGGAGCACAGCTGCAGAGTGGAGGTGAGGGGTGACCCGGGGCCGCCCCGCTGAAGCGGGGGCCGGAAAAACCACAGGGTTCTCTAACGGGCGGGAGGAGGTGCCCCAGACCCCCCACTGGCAGCGTCGGCCCAGGCTGGGGGTGAGCGAGAGTGGGAGGCGGTGTTCCCCGTGCCCCGGACTTCAGCCTGCCACCACCCTGGGACCCGTCTCTCTTGCCACTCCTCCGCCTTGGCCCCGGGTAGAGGTCTGGCGAGGGAGACCTGGGCACTGACTGGGCCTCCAGCTCAGCGCAGCCCACCGCCACCCACCGCCAGCCCCCACGTCGCGGCGGGTGCCTAAGGCCGAGCTGCTCCTAACCGCCTCTGGCAGCCCGAGTGCGTGGGGACAGATCTGCACTCTGCGTGTTTGGGGTGTCAAGAAAACAGGGTACGTAATCACGCAGTCTGAACGGAGACTAAAACTCCCCCACTTCCTAGCCAACAAGCCCACAGTGGAAGGCACGCAGCCTGGTTATTCCGGGCTGTGGGGTGCGGGGCAAATGATTCTCTCCATCTGCGCCTTACAGGTGCCACCTGGCGGTTCTCTTGCAGAGGTTTTATCTGAACTGCTCAAAGGTAATGGGAAGGCTGGTAAGGCCGAGCTCCAGTCCACTCGGGCATCCTCAGCCTCTCCCTTCCCTAAGGGCGCTTTAAATTCACAATAGGAGTGAGAAAGCTAGTACACATCAGTTACATTTGCCATGCAGGAATCCCGAAGTTAGGATGGTGAAGTCGATTTGGGTTAAGTCAGCACTTAGAGTTACACAAAGTGGGAAGCTATAGCTGCCCCCAGCTGTCACCCCTGCTGTCATTTCCTGCATCTAGACAACCATTCACTCCACAAACATTTAACTGCCACCAGGTTATAAGCTTTATCTATGAGAACAGAGACTTTGGTGTTTTGTTTGTTTGTCTGTCTGTTTTTCCATCACTTTTCCTCAGAGCTTGGAACACAGCCTTACATGTTGTAGTTTCCATAAATGTTTATGGAATAAATTAAACACCATGGGCCAGACACTGTGCTTGGCTTGTTCTCTCCCTTAGCCCCTGCAGCCCTTCCCTTTCCCTCCCTTCAAGCTTTTTCTGCTATGCCCAGCCACCATCACATGTGAGCTAGAAGGAAAGAAGAAAGGTGAGGGGCTAACAGTCCAGGCAGGCCCTTGAGGATGTGGATCACATTTGAGGAGCCTGTTACGGTTCGATTTCTCCTGCATGGGGCAGTGCTGAACACACCCATTTCTGGAGGAAAAAAAAAAGACTATGTCATACTTGGGGCTTGAAACAATGGGTAAATTCTGCTAATAGAGATCTGCTGGCAAGATGATACAACTTTCTTACTGGGCAACAGTTTCAGCCTTTTCTTAAAATACAGAAAGATTGAAAGAATATCTGAACATCAGGGTGCCAGAGCTTTGCTACTAAATTGAAAAGATGTTTAACATATTTGTCCTCTAACTTGAAATGGAGCTGTGTGTGCGCGTGTGTGTGTGTTTATGAAGACTGCCACATTGCCAGAAGTACTAAACTGTTCCTTTTAAAAGACAGAGTTGTAAAATAGATGCAGCTGATGTCTTTATGGAAATGAACACTTAAAGTGACATACCCAGAAAACCCTCTTACAATTAAAATCCAGACACAGATCATGCTGACCTAGACCTTTTGCAGGGCTGCTCAGGAAAATGTGATGTATCTGTGTACGTCTTCTAGAAGTTTAAATTCTGGGGAGAGAGAGGGAGGGAGGGAGTCAGATACATGTATCACGTGGCATTTTAAAAATCCATCAATCAGCCTGATAGTTACCTTTTTTAGTTATTTGTTGTTTTCTTTAAATAAGCCTAGAGGCTTCAGATGCTTCTGTGGTTTATTAAACTCATATTTAATGAACATCCACTTTTACAAACCTTGAACTTCTAGCCACTTGTGCCCCCCAAATATAATTCCATTTGCCAATGAAGGACAAAATATTTTTCATTTCCTCTTGAAATATCTTTGTATGGCCAGAGGTAAAAAACGTGATTCCCAGTAGTTACCTTGCTATCTAAAGCAATAAAATCAATCCAGGATCTGCAGGGCTGGTGTCACACCCTCCTTTTTAGTGAAGTAATTCATTCATTATTCCTGGAGATTTCTATTTCAAGTGAGCTTGGTATGGCACAAGGAGGACTCCATACTTTTGTGATCCTTCACTATTAAAAACCTATAAAAATATAGCCAAGTATGACAGAGGTACTTTTTCTTACCACAGTTGTTTATTTGTATTAATGATAACTTTGTAGATCAAGTCATGGTTTTCATTCTAATTTTGAAAAATTAACACTGGAAGAGTTAAGCTTTGATAATCATACATTAAGGTCATTTTTACATGAGCATGCATGTGTGTGTGTGTGTATATGTGTATTTAAATTAAATTAATGGGAAATGTTATTAGAAATAGAAATTTGACCCAATTTAACTAAAAAGGAGAAACCATTGTAAAGGTACCAGGCTACCCATGGAACAAAAAACAGGAATGCAGCTGGGCATCTGTGACAACTTGGCGACAGGGACATGCCATTAGGACTTTATCTCTCCCTCCTCCCCAACCATGCTGCCTGCTCCATTTCTCTCTCTCTCTTTCTCTCTCTCCCTCCCTCTCTCTCCCTCTTATACAGACCTTCTCTGCTTCTCTGGTGTGCACTAGGTTGCATGGTCACTCACAGCTCTTGAACTTCATAGTCTATGGGCCAGTTCCAAATCTTCAAGGAAGTACCATGATTGGCCCAGGTGTTGTACCCCAGTCCAGACAATCATGGCCAGGAGATGGAGGGCAAGTTACATTCTCCTGGCAGCTACTATAGTAATCAGGGGGCTGGTAGCGATGTGTCGAGACAAGAGGGAAAGGATAAAACTTCCCAGAATGTGGGGAGGGGTATAGGTCACTCCTGATCACTGCTAACTCCTGACCCTTGCTGTTCCATGAATATTGGCACAAAAGGCAGAAGAAACACAAGGAGCAATGACTTTTGTGTAAATGCATATGGGTGTTTAAATACTGAGTGAGGCAGAATGCCTCTTACTGATCGTGGTGCTCTAAGATGACTTGTCCTAGTGGAAGTAGTTATATAGTTTTATGATCTCTTGATGTGGAACTGGATGACCATGAAGAAGGAATCAAGTATTTCACAGACAGTTTACTTTAGCTTCTTTCATCATGGCAAATTAAATCAGAGATTTTTTTTAAATGAAGGAAACGAGTGTGATAGCATTTACATTTATTGACGATAAACATTCTGCTCTCATTTACATAATAGCTACATTTCTAAAATGTTTATAAATCATATATTTGAAAGTGAATCATATTTCAAACATAACAGGGTGGTGAATCTTAACATTTTTGTGGTCATGAACCCCTATGAGAATTTGTGGACTCTCCCCAGAAAAAAAGACGAGCAGATGCAGACACATTTGTGGTGACACGATATATGACATTTCTACCTTAGTCCCCTCTTACATATGGTTTCACTTTCCACAGTGTCAGTTACTCAGTCTAGAAGCAGGTGATCCTCCATCTGATATATCATCAGAAGGTCAGCCGTAGCCTAACACTGTGTCACCATGCCTACCTCATTCCCTCACTTCATCTCAGCATGTAGGATTTTATCATCTCACATAATAACAAGAAGGGTTGAGTATACCACAACAGAAATTTGAGAGAGTAAGAGACCACATTCACATAAATTTTATTATAGTATAATTGTTCTATTTTATTCTTACTTACTGTTGTCATTATTTCACGGTGCCTAATTTATAAATTAGACTTTATGGTAGGTTTGTATGTATAGGAAAAAACATAGTATATATACAGTTCAGCACTATCTATGGCTTCAGGCATCCACTGGGGGCCTGAAAGTATCTCCTGTGGATACTGGAGGTCCACCTTACTTGAGATCTGAAACTTTAAACATGTTTCTTTTTCCTTCCTTCAGTCACCCCCACTTGAACAAGTGAAACAAAGACTCCAGATACAAAAGATTCAAATGCCCAGTAAGCATAAGCCAAAAACTTGGTTGAGGTTAGGGTGTGCTGGAGCCTATGTGAACCTAGCGACCAAGTCCCCTTCCCACCCACTCCTGCCCTGAATGAGCCATAAATGAGCTGTAGGTAGGAAAAGAAAACAGAGCTCTTAGAAGGATGGGAGAAAATTGCAATGTTAGTTTGCTGGGACTATCATAAAATACTGCAGACTGGGTGGCATAAACAACAGAAATTTATTTCTCATGGTGCTGGAGATTGGAAGTTCAAAATCAAGATGCTGTCACGGTTACTCTCTCCTAAGGCCTCTCTCCTTAGCTTGAAGGTGACTGCCTTTCTCTGTGTCCTCACATGGTCTTTCCTCTGTGCGTAGCACCTTTGGCGTCTCTTAGTGTGTCTAAATTTCTTCTTCTTGTAAGAACAACAGTCATATTGGGTTAGGTACCACCCTGAGAGCTTCATTTTAACCTAATCACTTCTTGAAAGACCTTTCTCCAGATACAGTCACATTCTGAGGTACTGGGCTTAGGGCTTCAACATATGAATTTGACAGGACACAGTTCAGCCCATAATAGGCATTGCATCGAACTCCAGAATGAGTCTCGAGGTGGAGGTGGGATGGAGATTTCCCCTTTGTGTTAACAGGGCCCAAGAGTAAAGAAATTTGTATCCAGCTTTCCCACTGGAGTGTTTTGAGAATCTCAGTCTTAATAGAAGAACCCTGAACATAAGGGTGTAAAGTGGAAATATAAATGCTAGTATGCCTTATCTAGATTCTGGAGGGCTGAGGATTCTGGCCTGTCCAGCCCCTGGGTTTTCTCATGGTGCCTACTTCGTAAGGATAGGGCCCCTGTGAACTGTAGGAGGTATGGAAGTCAGTTGGGAAAGAGGGCCAGCCAACAGGACATGGAAGAGGCCACCTGGAAGGGTGGCCACATAAAATACCAAGGAACAGTGTGGCCTGTTGACCGGTGTGCAGAGATGTGGCCACAATTCCATGGCATTGCACATACCAGGCATGGGACCAAGCAATGACCTCAGAATAGTCAGAGCCTATTCACTAGAGCAAAGTTGTGCTTCACTCATGCCCAGAGAACAAAGACCAAGTCTCCTCTTTGGAAAATGAGAGAGGTCATCAACACCCAGACATGTCTCCCAGTATCACAGTGCTTCATCAGTCTCCTCTGGACCAGTAAGCTACCCCAGATTGAGGGAGAAAGATGAAGAGAGGGAGCAACAGTATCTCAAACTGGGTAAGTTTTAAACCCATTGGGTAAGTTTTAATAGGACTAAGAAAACTAAATTATCTGTTTCTGAGTACAAATGGGTGCTTGTAAGTTAATTTTATTGTAGAAAAATTATGTTCCACTTTTTATACCTGAGGTTTACAGACTCTACTGACTTTTAAGAATATATCCCTTACATTTCTTGTTTTTAATGAATTTTCAGAAAGTGCACTGATCCCCCAGAATAGCATCTATGACTCCAGATTGAGAATATTTGCCCCAGGGGATCTGGTTCTTTAAATCTGGTTGTGTGAAAAGTATTTTTAACCAAAAAATACTGCTTATATATATAATTTTCTACTAATGTATTATTTGAAATTCTATTTTCTTAAATAATAGAATCATAAATGGAGAAATTATAGACAATCACTGGGTAAAGATATCTATATTCAAGGAGTAGAGGTGACAGTATTATGCTGCTTCACTTCAAGAAATATAAAGCTTTTTTAAAAAAAAATGCAAAAGCATCTTCAAAAGCAAAAATATCTTGTTTTTCTTCCTGTCCCCATTTTCAACCAAATACTTTTTTATTATCTAATTATGTTACTAATGTTATAAAATGAAGGACAAACTTACCTATCAGACACGTTTGTAGGAAATGTTTGTGGTAATCAGTGGCATTGATTGGAGCAACTAGTACTTTCCAGAGCTAAGCCCACTCTCTGAATATTTTGTTACATTTTGTTCATTGGTGTCTCTATCGCTTAAACAGACAAATATATCCTTCTCATCCTGGTTTCAACAATTTCTCTACATCCAATCTTCCTGACAATTTACCATGCTAGGTCTCTTCTCCATGGTATAATCAAGTTTTACCATCCCTTAATGACCTGATCTAGGCTGGAATAAACCAATTTTGATCACCAAAGCAAGACAGAATGGGATCTAACTTTATCCCCCAGTAAAACCTATATCTCTGGAGATGCTCTCCATCAAGATGTCATGTGTTTATCAAGCTAAGATGCGTGCTTCAGGATCAGACAAATTAGAGCTCCAATCATGGTGCTCATTCATCAGTTGTGTGATCTTTGACAAGTGCCTTAAAATTTCTGAGTTTCTTCTTCCTTATCTGTAAAAGGGGATAATAGTACTTACCTATAGATTGACCATGAAAATACTCTGGAACACTATAAAGACATGACATGAGCTGGCATCCATCTTGTACAACTTATCTATCCAATCTCCCCTTGCCAAGACTGAAGAAGGTGGACATGGAAGAGGCAAAATCATTATGAAAACTAATTTGTATGTTCTAGGCCAGCTATTTCACCATTACCTATGACTAGACATTAGTTACAGAGATATTGGTCAGCACCTATGAAAAGTAACACAGTTCTAAAGAATCTGGCTAAGGTCTGTGCCATCTGAGAGAACTTTCCAGAGAATTTCCCAAATATTAAGCCAAAGTGCCATTAAGGAAGCAGCAGAAATCAAATTTGGTGGGAAGAATCAGAAAAATCTTCATGAAGGAGGTGATGTTTGATATGTCAGGGATTTCCGGAGACATAATTGGTAGGAATTCCACCGGGAGACATCTGGGCACAGGAATAAGTGAAGTCTACCTGGTGAAAACCCTCATCCTACAGGGTCTGATTGGAACATCATCTACTCTGAGAAGACCATCCATTTAATCCTGTTCTGTTCTTCCCTAGCACTGTGAACCTTCCTCAGCTGTATCACTTACTGCACTGGATTTGTTTACCCATGTGCCTCCTTCACTGGGTCACAAGCTCCACCTGAGAGTAAAAACTGTTTTATTTAGCTTTATGTAACAGATGGTAAGGTTCTGGAAAACTGAGAACTTGAAACCTAGGGAATTTTACATTTAATTATTTTTAAGTCAAATTATATCCAACTTGAACTTCTCACTACACTTGCTAAGAAATCTGTCAGTTCTTAAGGTCTGTTTTATCTCTTTTGGACCTTCTGATGGGACAGGGGTTTTCTCAGTCGTAACGCAACTTCTGACCCATGATTTTTCTCAGCACCTCTATATTCCTCACAGGATCAACAGGAACTCTGGACTTCCACATGGCACATGAAGATCATGAGATGTCATTACCCATCCATCTAGAACCTTCCTCTGTCAGTGCTCTCTAACATCCTACCCCAGGCTGAGTCTAAAACTTCTCTGAGATGCGCCATGTTTGGGGCACTTCAGAATGTATTTCAACTTACCTACTTTCTCTCCCTTGCAGATTAACCCCTAAGTGGGAAGAAGGACAACCACATCCATTTTTCTGTCCTTTTCGCATTTCCTGCCCTTTCTCCCTTCCCAGTTTTCTACTTCCCTACCCTATGAACCAAGGCTTCTATATCATATCCTCCTCTCTCTGGTGGCAATCGTGTTTCTCTTTCTTGGGACAATAATGCCAGAGAAGATGCAGAGAAAGAATTTGAAGAGAACATGAAAAGAAAATTCATCTGTGTTATTTCAAAAATACTATCGCATGTTATACTAATAGATGAACGAATGTGTGAATGTGCATGCATGTGTGTGTGTGTGATCACTAACCTTTTGAAGACTTTGATATTTCGGAGTAACTTTTCTTTTTAATATACAATGGAATATTGCTTTCTACAACATATCCAGAAAAATAAAAAGTTACAGATTTTCTTCTTTGTAAATAGAATATAAGCTTTTCACATAGAACACACTGCAATATTCTCTAAGGTGAAAGCTGGGAAATCATTATAGATAGCTCAAAAAATGTTCTTCCTTTGAAACACTGCACTTATGGGCAAATAGGATCATTTGAAACCTTAGGAAATGGTTGAGAAAATTCATCAATGTGAAAAGACAACCAAAGACAACCATTTTATTTGGTCTAAAATGAAGTAACATTTTATAGGACTGAGTTTCAGTTTCATGAAAGTTATAATGCAAACAAATGAGTGACTCATTTTATGCTTTCTATACTATAAAAATAAAAACCTCCTTGTCTGAGTTAACCTTTTCTGGTTTTGTAACCAAAAGCTCTGAGAGTAGATTTAAGTGTTTTAAAAAAACAAAAACAAAAACACAAACAAACACCAAAAAAGCTTGATAGATGGGGTACTCAGAAGTGAGTGGAAGCAGGGAACAGGTGAACACCACTCTTTTAAAACTGTGAACATTTTACCAGGTTCTTCAAATGGAGGATTAATATGAAAAATGTGGTCAGATTACTTTTTATTTGTGGAGGGGATAATTTGCTGGGTTTTTGTACTGGTAAAGCCAAAAAGAATATTATTCTCAAAATAGTGAGGAAGCAAAATAGCTGTACATAACAGTGAAAAAAAAAAGTTTCTTTTGTTCTAGGCTCTAATTAAATCTCTGAAGATGATTATGTTTCCTGGAGGCAGGCTTTGAACTGGGGGTTAAGAGTGGTGGATGAGAGAGAACCTAGATCTGTGTCTTGCTGGATCTCAGAAGGTTGTGGGACAACTGAACTCCAGGCAGGGAGCCCATGATCAAAGGCACTTCTCTTTCAATGATGCAAAATGCTCCCTGCATCATGTTGGCAAACCAAGCAGCGTCCCCTCTCCACCCCATCCTGTCACTATCCCCACATCCCAGCTTCCTTATGAAAGGACATGGCCTTTATATCTTAGCAGTCCCAAGAAGTCATCTTTTGTTTGTGTTCTCCTCTGTTGTCATTCCTTTGTATACCCACCATTCATCTGTGAAGTGTAGTTAAACATAGTAGCAGAATCTTAGCTGAGACTGGGTGACTTTGTTCCTTCCCAGGGTGGATCGGGAGGGCAGCAACAATGTGGAGAAGCCAGCCTGGAGTTAGAATCAGAAGATAAATAGTTGAGGGGACTCTGCAAACCAGAACAAATTGGTAGAACATATAAGCATTCTTTGGATCAAAAAAATACTGGGCTTCCAAAAATCAAATGGGATACCAGCTCCAACTATTCTTAACTATTTGTTGCAGGGAGATATGACCCCCAAAGCCTGGAAAAGCCACACACATTTGGGTGATAGTTATAAAAAACAGAAGTACACTGGGCAGACATGAAATACTAGAAATGTATGGTGTTGGCCCGTCTGGTGGTTTCCTCTCTTGGTAACTCTCCTTATTTTTCTGTCAGAGAAGCCCCTGGCATGCTACTACTGGGGTCCTGATCACCTTATACTGGACGGCTATGAATGGAGGGACAAAGAAAACTTGGAGGACACTGCCATTCAGAACCATAGTCTTTGTTGCTTCTGAATCCTTCCCTTTGATCAGTAATACTTCTTAGCAACTTTTATTGTCTCTGCTTCTTTTTGGAAGTTCCCCCTTTCTCTTTCTACCGCTAGTTGAATGACCTTCTATATTCTCATCAGTCCAAATTGCAAAGGATAGCATCAGATTGACTGGGGCAATTAATCTGCCTCCTATTAAGAAGAGAGCCTCTTGGGACTCCCGAGTGGCTCAGTCGTTAAGCGTCTGCCTTCGGCTCAGGTCATGATCCCAGGGTCCTGGGATCGAGCCCCGCATCGGGCTCCCTGCTTGGCGGGAAGCCTGCTTCTCCCTCTCCCACTCCCCCTGCTTGTGTTCCCTCTCTTGCTGTGTCTCTCTCTGTCAAATAAATAAAATCTTAAAAAAAAAAAAAAAAGAGAGCCTCTTGCAGCAGGCCTCATGTGTTGCTGACTCACTTATGGTTAGGCTAGCCTTAGATCAGGTGTCCATACTTCTCTATAGAGTATAAAGGGCAGTGTAGCATTATTTCTGAGTGCAGGTCACTGGGAGGATTTCAGATTGAGAGAGAGATACTGGGCACCAGGCCAATAAAAATACCTAGAGAAACAAATGCACATTCAAATATAGAAGAAAACAGCATTTGATGAAAACATACATACGTACAGTGAAATATGTTTCTGCTAAAGGTCATGAAATCAAAGAGATTCAAATACTTGTCCCCACTACAAACCACACTTACATGGCAAGATGGCAGCAAGAACGTCAAATCTCTTACTGTCCAGGTCAAATTCCTAATATGTGATTCATTGTTGAGCTCTGTCTTTCTAAAATAAGGAAAACACTGGCCAGTTTTAGTTCTGCTTTTTATAATAAAGCATGCAGTTGTGGCTTTTATTAGTTCCAAAAGAGAAAGCATACTACGTGAAATAGTAAACCACAGCTTGATTGTCCCTTGATAATCACATTCCAGGGATGTTGCAGTTTATTTATCCAAGTATTGATGAAAGGCTAACTTTTTATTATACACAAACCAATTTACACTGTTCTTACAATGAATAAAAAAAGTCATCTTTGCTTGCACAATTACACCATTACGTGGTTTTCAGCAATCTCTAAATGTTCCTTTCTTTAAAATTCCCTTGGAACATGGCTATTTTTATATTACCTATAGGTATGTTCTTCTTCTTTTTTTTTTTTTCTTGGAAATCTGAGGAATAAAATTAAAGTCAAATTCTGACTTGCTTCTCTCTCAAGGTCAGACAATACCCCCAATCAAAATGACTTAGTGGTAAAAGAGGCTCAAAATCAATATTCCAAAGACCTATTCATCCAGTGCCCTGGTTCCCGCCACTGTATTCTCTCTCTCCTTGCCTTTGGAACCATCTGACACCTTGGTGCAGGCTCAGCCATTTCTCAGTTCCAAAGGCCCTTGGTGGGAAGGATCTGAGGACAGCCACACCACACCGGAGGGTCCCACTTCAAGATACACTCACTGTGCGTCCTTCTCAGAGCCTGTGTCCAGTTGTCCTGCCTCGGATTTTTCTTGTTTCTGAAACCCAGAATTAAAAACAAGTGTTTGAAAAATTGGCTCTGTGTCTTGGAAACAGGTCACTGAAATTTGTGGGACATGTCTTACCAGGACATCCCAGTCTACTCTCTGTCCACCGTGTCCACAGTTATAGTGTTCTACGTGTACTGGAGCGACGTGATATCCTGGGGATGGGTGAGGAAACTAGGGAGCCCAGGAGCCCAGTCGGAAGCCAGCAAACTATGGTCGAGAGGCCGCAGCTGCCTTGCAGCCTGTTTCTGTAAAGCTTGCAAACTGAGAATGGTTTTTATTTGTCAAGCTGTTTTTGTTTTTTGTTTTTAAAAAAAGAAAGAGGAAGAAGAATACGCAAAAGAGGCTGCATGTGGCCTACAAAGCCTAAAACGTTCACTATTTGGCCCTTTACAGGAAAAGTTTGCCAATCCTTGAACCAAATTACCACAGAGCCTGAGAGTTGATCTAGTCCTCAGTCCATTGCCGCCCCTTCTGTTTAAAAGGAAACTGCTTTTGTGGGCTCTCCTTATGGGGGTATTTAATTTAGAAAAAGCATTTGCCAACTTAACAATTCCATATTAAGAATCAGAGTCTGTGTTGACTGGCTTCAGAAAATAAACCACATACAAAAGAGCAGCTTCTATTGGAATCACCCTCTCACTAAGTTTCCGATAGGCCTTGAATATTGTTCCCCAAACCCACCTATCTTCTCACTGGTCAAACAGAAGAGCTTAATGAGGACGTGGGAGCATTTGGGAAGGTAACAGAAATGATTATTCCTGCCTTTCTCAAGTGTTCGATAGTAACATTCATCTCTACAACCCCTCCCTGTACATGGCATTTTTTAGCTTGACTGTAACAGCAGGACCTTAACACAGAGGCTTCCTTTTGCCGCTCCAGAGCCTTTACCCCACACGCCAGGAAGCCAACAGACAGAGTCTGTTCCAACAAGTCTATTCCAACTGTACCTAGGAAAACGAGGAAGGTAACCACAGAATTATTCACTAATAGGTCCCTGATGACTCACTGTGCAGGAAACCTAGACCAAATCTCCACTGATAGTCCCTGGACTTCAGGAAGTCTCCTCTCCGTAGTGGGTTTCAACAGCATTCTGGGTCCTCTGGAATGAACAGTAGCTAGAGCCCATGGCAATAATCCTGCAAAGATTCTCCTGGACATAGCCATTTTCCTAAGAGATGATTGCAGGTCCTTTTCAGGGGATTACTAGAAACAGTGCTCATGGCACTATCGTAGGGTGCTTGCTCTTTCATGTATGGGCTGAAAAAGGGCTATAACTCATAATTAGAATTACTCAGGCCACCTAGAATTTGCTTTAGTTTCAGTTTATACAGATCAAGGAGGATGATAAAGTTTCTGCACATTTCTTCCAGTCCTATCCCTGACAGACCCTGCAATATCACCCCAGCCCTGCTGCCAGTTAGGGTAACCACACCCATTTGCCTCTGTCTTGGGTCCTGTCATTGTGCTGTCCCTTGCACTTTTGCCATCTGGGACCCATCACCCCCAGAGAAATCAGGAGCCCTTTCCTTTAGTAGCAACTCCCACCATCAGGTCTGTCTTGCAGAAGATAGCCACTCTGGCAATTCTCAAGGTATTTCCTTATGAAGACAGTTCCTCACTGTATAAAGTGCCCTTTATGCTCTCTCATGAGACATAACTAGATATAGATGAGTGATTTGCACATCATAAATATACCCTGGGCACCTGGGTGGCTCAGTCGGTTAAGCATTTGCCTTCGGCTCAGGTCATGATCCCAGGGTCCTGGGATCAAGTCTCCCTGCTGAGCAGGGAGCCTGCTTCTCCCTCTCCCTCTCCCTCTGCCCCTCCCCCCACTTGTGCTTTCTCTCTCTTGCTAATTAAAAAAAAAAAAGAAATTCATTTAAAAAAAATTATAAGAAGGGGTGCCTGGGTGGCTCAGTTGGTTAAGCATCTGCCTTAGGCTCAGGTCATGATCTCAGGGTCCTGAGATTGAGCCCCTCTTTGGGGGTCTACTTAGTGGGGGTCTGCTTCTCATTCTCCCTCTGTGCACTCTCTCTCTCTCAAATAAATAGAATCTTAAAAAAATAAAATTTAAAAAATAAATATACCCTAATATTTCCTTATCTTTACATCCATTTCTCTACATTATCCCCAGAAATTTCTGGTAACATAGCTTAAGCATTGACTACCACCACACCCACATTTCTGTCAAACATTCTGAGCTGCTCAAGTGAGCATATTGAACCCAGAATCCCTGGCAAGGCACCCAATGCAAAATAATCAACCTGATCTAAAATTATTCTTCTCTCTTCTTGGTCTGACACCCTCGGAATCCATTCCACGCATACTGCAGGTTTTTGCCATCACACATGAGCAAAATCTGGTTGATTCTTTTTGTTGTATAAATCTTTTCCCTCCAGCTTTGGACTTTGTATTTGCACCACACCAGCATGCTGGGATTGATTCTAGCTACGGCTCTGAAGACAACGTTGAGGTGTAGACACACAGAGAGCTGACAACTGCCGACTTACTTCCCTCCAGTCATCACAGGGCCCTCTGGCAAGAAAAGAACAGCCTCATAAAACAAGAAACGAGTTTGCTTCTGCTTTCAAGGAATATTTGGTGGAATGTGGGCTTTTAAGGTACTCAGAGACATAGGAGTCTGCCAAATGCCCTATTTCATTTTTCCTGGCCCTATTCTTTCTGATAAATGCCCTCGTGTTCACATAAGAAACGTGAAGTCTGGGAATCCACACTGTATTGCAGCTCAGAAACCTGAAGGATCGGGCTCTAGTTCTATCTTTGGGCTCTGTCAATTCAACAGCCACAAGAGAGAAGAGAGCCTGCAGGCAGGCATGGTAGTTCCTCAATTCTCTGAACTTACCTTAGGCAGAACACTTTAAATTTTATTTTATCATTTTTCCTTTAAGTTCTCTGGAACAGATAGAAAAATCTACACCACACAGTCACAACAGTCCTTGCATTCTTTATTCTTCTCATCATGACCAGGCTCTCTTTCATCACCAGAACATCATCATTGATAGGCTCCTTATTTGGGACAACCCCAGGTGATGGTTTCAGTTCATACATCATAAGTAAGTACCAGCGTCTATTTTATGATACCAACAGATTCTTAGCTGCCTTCCGTTCAAACCGGTGAGCTAACGTATCTCAGAATTTCACTTCTTTTTTTTAAATATTTTATTTCTTTATTTGCCAGAGAGCGAGTGAGAGAGAGAGCGTGCAGGCACGAGCAGGGGGAGTGGCAGAGGGAGAGGGAGAAGCAGGCTTCTCCCTGAGCAGGGAGCCCAATGTGGGACTCAATCCCAGGACCCTGGGATCATGACCTGAGCCAAAGGCAGACGCTTAACCGACTGAGCCACCCAGGCGCCCTCAGAATTTCACTTTTTGAGAGATGGTTGCTTGCCACTGCAACAGCCTGGGAGGGTTTAATTATAGAGAACAAGACCTACTCTATATGGTGTCCGCGGAAAGTAATTTGTTTTATCAGGGATTAAATGGCTTCTTAAATTGTTTATAAACTGAAGAGACTTTAGTCTGATCTTCCAGGAAAAGAAATCTTAAGTCATGATTCAGAACGGCTGTTGCCCTGGCCATACTCAGGAAGCGGCCTGATGGATCAAGAAGTCCTAGTGACAGCTGCTAGCTCAAGATCAAAGCACTTTCACTTCAATCTGCACCAGCAAAAACAGGAGCCTCATGTCATGTTCCCCTCTGCTCTTATTTCAGTTCTGGATTTAAGTCTTATGTAAAGGCATCTGGGTGACAGAACGTAAATCACGTCCAGAAGTGTGGGAAATGTAGATTTAGCTCACTAGCCCCTGCAGTATAGGAAGCCACACGAGAAAGAGGTGGGAATCGATTTTGAGAAAGCCAGTCTGCAATGTCCACCACAGTCTTTTTTTGGCAGGGGGCGGGGGAGGGGGGTCGGGGGGGCTTCCTGTGATTGGAACTCTGCTACCTGCTGACAGGATTTCCTGATGCCAACCTGCCGATCTTGCCACGTCTCTATCCTGACTGCTCCTCGATTGTCCATTGCTAACTATTAGGCAAATATCATCCCCCCTCCTCCATTTTTTGGTATTAAAACTGCTCCCCGATATGAACTACTTTCCTGGAGTACTGTTATCTGCTTTTCCTTGTCATACTCTTTACATGCAGCGTTTTGCTTGCTAGATGGAACTTTTCCTGTTCCTGCTGCTGTCTTCTTCGGAGTGCCTGCCCCAGAGAAGAGCCTATGACTCTATCAGATCCCAGTGCAGTCAGTTTGAACGCCTTGCATTGACTCTCATTGATAAAACAATTAAGAATTTTATTGGCAAAAAAAAAAAGAATTTTAACGGCATCAATCTAAATAGATTGCCAAATAGAATCCAAATTTTCAAAAAGGTCTATATCATCTCTTTCAAACTTACCAACAATAGTATTAATATTTACAAAGTTCATATCTGCGAAGTAAATAATACCTTGAATCTTCCTTTTAATTCAGGTACATATGCAAAACAGTATACTGCTTCCTTCTTTTTCTTTTTTCCTCTTTTTTTGCTTTGTAATTTTATTTTATTATTTTATTACTTTGAGTATAGCTGACACACAATGTTACATTAGTTGCAGGTGTACAACATAGTGATTCAACCTCTGCACATTATGTTATGCTCACCACACGTGTAGCTCCCATCTGTCACTACGCAACCCTATTACAATACCGTTGACTATATTCCTCATCTGCGCCTTTTATTCCTGAGACTTACTCATTCCATAAGACAGAATACTTTTTCTGACTCAAATATTTCCTTTCATTCCCCCCAAAATATTAATTATGCTGATCAGTCATCCTCAGTTAACCAGATTTACCCTAATTAGCTGATCTCTTTTCTTCCAAACTACTTGGCTCCGGAGTCTTTATATTTGAACTTAAGATTTTTCTGAAGAATCTAGTACAAAATAAATTATATAGCTTCTTTCTGTACATAATTAGATTTCATAAAGATTTTTTTTTTCTATCAGTGAATCACAGAAACATCACATTTACCCTCACTACTCCATGACCTTTCTATACTGGTCAGAGCAAAATTTAAAAAGATCTTATAGGAAATGTTAGCTTTGTCCTACTATGCTGAGTCTCCCTAATGGCTGGTCCACTACAGGATTTTATTCTTCGTCCTGTACATAGTTTATATTAGGTTGAACACAGTATGGGTAGAGAGTTCTGTTTTATTCTAGTTGAGATTTTTGTTGAATTGTTACTTGTGCCACCAATAAAATAGGCATTTGTTCTAAAACAACCATAACATATTTTTTTGGAGATTAGGTACCCAGCATATAGTTCCAAGGTTTCTATCTTTGATGAGTTAGGAAATTGGTTTTTTGTAAATGCGTCTGACACATCTGATTCTAAAAATAAACTTTAGATTGCTCCCAGGTTGGCCTTCTGAAATTACATAATTTTCACAAGTTATTAATATCACTCAGAATTTCTCTTTCCATGCTGTTTTTAAAATCAACACATTGTCTCCCCCGCTATCACCACCATCCCTAAGTCATTCTTTTTTCTTTTAAGGAGGTCCTGACTAGGAGAGGCGTTAACTGATTTTGTCTTTCTGACCAGCAATAATAGGAAATTTGGGCCCCTCACATAGCTCCGCTCCCAAGCCCACCCCATCTTTTATCAAACCCTTAAAAACAGACATTTCTATTTGTTCTGAATTCCCTTTTTAATTGTTAGCCACAGTCTTTTTCAATGCAGAAGCAAACCACATGGTGGACTCTCTAACCTGGCGTTTACAGCGAGGTGTGCACACCCTTAACAAAGTGCGCCACAGCAGGAGACATCAATGGCTTTGGTTCTCTGCGGCTTGTCATCATGATCGATGGATTATTGCAGCTGGGCTAATTACGCAGCAATTTGTATCGATTGTTAAGAGCAGCAGTTGCGAATCCTAGTAACTCAACTTGCCACACTAAGATTTGCTTCTCCTTAAACTATACAGACTCAAGACAATTCAAACACCTCATGAACTTACATAATTTTTAGGTGTTCATGATTCCATGTGGTCTAATCAAACCAGAGAGGGAACTTAGCTTTCCAAGCACTTACATATGGCTTTAAAATGTGACTTAGTGGGGCGCCTGGGTGGCTCAGTCGTTAGGCATCTGCCTTCGGCTCAGGTCATGGTCACAGGGTCCTGGGATCGAGCCCCGCATGGGGCTCCCTGCTCCGCGGGAAGCCTGCCTCTCCTGCTCCCCTGCTTGTGTTCCCTCTCTCCCTGTGTCTCTGTCAAAAACAACAACAACAAAACCTTTTAAATAAATAAATAAATAAAATGTGACTTAGTGACCAATGTAGAATTGACAAAATCTTTTATCAGTTTTTAATTATTATCTGAATTTTTTTCTTTTAAAATGGAAGTAAGTGCAGAGATTATCCATGGACTTCATTTTATATATGAGCAAGCTGGGTCTGCCAATATGATTGTGCTATTATAGAGTTAATTTAATATCAAATAGACCCTAAGCCATTTTTTTTTCACACTTAAACATTGAACTAGATGGAGTCCCAGAGCTCTAATTATTTTACATTTAAGAGTCAATTTTTAAATGATTTCTCAGTTTTGAAAAATATGTCCTTTCTGTTGGAAGAGGAGGAAGACTTTCACACATAAGGGTTGTGTTCTTTATGACTATAGTTCATCAGTGACAGGACTATAGTCATATGGTTGTGTGCGTACATGTGTGTCCATGTGTTTGTGTCTGTGTGTTCAAATTGCTAGCTAAGAGCCACCGATGTTTTAAAGACAAGTACAATAGTTTCCTAAATGGATGACATTAGAAAAGACTATTGACTGGCAAGTTGTAGGTGACTCCAGTCCTTCTTGAATTACTAAAAATAGGCAATGCTCCATTTGCTCTTTACCTAAAATAAATGAAGTTCCTCCAACTCATGAATGCTGCAATAAAAGGTCAAAATCTTTTATTCCCATCTCAAGAGCAGTGTCTCCAAAAGACACTGTGACCTATGCCTTTGCTGAGCAAAACAGCTAAAGGGATAGCAATTTTTAATTATAGTATGCAAGGTTCTTCTAATGACCTTATGACTTTGGGACATTAAAAAGTCTGTTCACTAACAAGACACAAAAACAGAAGAAGCCTGAGTGAAAATGTCAATTTAAACATTACATAGGAATCTATTTAATGGTGCATGAGTGAAAGAAAATAAGTTGTATGTCTTTTTTTAAATAACCTTTTAAAAATAACTGCATTCCCTTTGCTTTCCTTATTTATATTTATCGAATATGTGAACGTGCATTTCTTTTTATTATGCTACTGAAATTGCTACTGGATTGGCCTGTGATTTGGATAAAGAAATGCAAGATTTAAGTGTAAAATTTTGATTACAGTAATAGAATAGGTATTCATAGAGAAAGAAAGATAAAATGTTTTTACGCATTGGGTCAACCACTGGTGCCTGAGTTTCAGGAAGATCTATAAGGTAAGCAAAAGTATCCCATGTAGTAGAGTCTACCACTGAATTATTCTGTGCTACTTTTAAATATTTGTTTCCTAGTCGTAAAAGTATTAACACTCATTTAGAAAATTCAAAAAAGCATTTTAATTAAAAGATCTATCTTAACCTACCAGAGATATTTATTATTTATATTTTCATGGATTTTATTCCAATTTTCAGTGGTTAAGAGCTTGGGATCTAGAGCCAGTTCAAAGTTTTTTGTAAGCCTTGAGATTTTGGACAAGTACCTTAATTATTTTGTGACTCAGTCTCCATATCAATAAAATAGGCATGAAAATAGAGATAATTCATGAATCCATTGACGAAATTAAATTAGGTGATACATGTAAAGTTCTTAGGAAAAATTCCTGATATATAGTAAGAGTATAGTATATAATAGCTTTAATTATTATGGTTAAGGTTTTCTATCTCATATATTTTTCTTATATTCATGATTTATTATGTTTTGGGGCATCAGCAACTTAAAAAGAGATTCACAAACCTTCTGGAAAATTTGGAAAATATGGACAAGCATTTAAAAATAAAATTACAGGGGCACCTGGGTGGCTCAATCGTTAAGCGTCTGCCTTCGGCTCAGGTCATGATCCCAGGGTCCTGGGATCAAGTCCCGCATCGGGCTCCCTGCTCAGCAGGGAGTCTGCTTCTCCCTCTCCCTCTGCCTGCTGTTCCCCCTGCTTGTGCTTGCTCTCTCTGTGTCAAATAAATAAAATCTTAAAAAATAAAATAAAATAAAATTACACTTACTACACTGTCAGACATAAACACTGTTAATATCTGGGTATACAGTTTAAATCATTTTTGAGCATGACAGATCTCAGGTACTGTGGTGGGATTTTAAAAAATATATAATACATAGGAATAAATTTAATAAAAGTAGTGGAAGGCTTATACACTAAAAATCATAAACAATACTGAGGGAAATTAATTTCTAAATGATTAGAAAGACATTCCATCTACTTGAATGGGAATACTCATGAGTGTTAAGATGGAAATTCTTCCCAAACTGATCTATAGATCAACACAATCTATAGATGCAGCACAATACCTATGAAAATTCCAGTAGGTCTTTTTTTTTTTTTTTTTTTTTGCAGAAAGTGATGAGAAATGTGTAGTATGTACTATTTTCCCATTGGCCTAAAATGTATATGGAATTGCAAAAGACCTAGAGAGCCAAGACAATTTTGAAAAGAAGAACAAATCGGGAAGTTAGGCTTCCCAATTTCAAAGCTTAATATAAAACTATAATTATCAAACAGCATGGTATTGGCATAAGGACAGACATATTCTTTTTTATATATAAAATTAATTTGCTTTATTAACAAGTGATTCTTGGACAAGTGGATATGCACAAGTGAAAAAGAAATGCCCAAAGTCTCAAGGCTTACAAATGGCAGAGTAGTAATTTGAACTGGTTCTAGAACTGGGTGTTGGCTAGAATGTGGAGAATCGGAAAGGGAATGTAAAATAAAAAAATACATATATATATATATATATATGTAAAATATAAAAATATATATATATAGCTGATCTGAAAACAGTTTGGCAGTTTCCTATAGTGTTATATAAATTTACTATAACCACTCTTAGATATCTGCCCAAGAAAAGAAGAAAATGTATATCTGTACAAAGATTCACACATGAATATTTATATCAGTATTATTCATAATGGCCAAAAATTGGAAACAACTTAAATGTCCATCAACTGTTAAATGGATTGACAAAATATAGTATACCCACACAATGGAATACTATTTAGCAATAACAAGGAAAGAGCCCCTGATACATGTCATGATGTGGCTATTCTGGGTCTCACTTATCACTTACATTTTGTTCTTAAACAACAAACTGTCAAGCAAAAGAAGCCAGACAGAAGAGAGCACATATTGTATAATTGCATGGGTGTTTTTTTTTTTTTTTTTAATGTTCAGAAAAGGAAAACCTATAGAAACAGAAAGTAGATTAGTGGTTGCCTACGGCAGGTTATGTGGGATAGAAATAGAGATTAGCAGCAAATGGATATGAGAAATATTATCAGGGTGATGGAAATGTTCTAAAACTGATTTATTGTGATGATTACACAATCTGGCAAATTTAATAAAAATTCAATTAACTGTATGCTTTAAACAGGTAAATCATATGATATGTAAAATATGCCAAAATAAAGTTACATTAAATAATACCCTGATGGATTCTATCCTCAGCAATGTTATCTCTGTGTCAAAAAAACAGTATGTGGTCTACATACTACATACATGGGAGCATCATTGGAGCTTGTCAAAATTACTTATTTCTAATCCACTCACCAGGAGTCTTACAGGTAATACACAGAAATCTACATTTTTAACAAAGTCCCGTGTAATTAGTATTTAATCAGTCCTTTATCAGACTATTTCGGAGAATTACTATGCTAAACATAATGTAACAAATGGCATCACTGCCCAGAACAAAGCAAAAATCTCAACAGCAGGTGGTCAGTGAAGCAAAAGTACTGGTTTATGAATGCGAAGGCAGACAAACATGCATAATCCAGAAGGTAGAATTCCTTGAGGATGCATGATTAAAGTAAAATCTGAAATATGAGCAGGAGATAATTAGGGGAGGAGGGTGTTTCAGTCCCATCAGCAGTTGGAAATGATAATGAGCTGTGGTTTAGGAAGGTTCTATTCCTCTTCTATCTGTAGAGGGTATAATCTGCCCTGGGTCCATATCTATCTGCAAATAAAGAGCTAGTTTGTTGGTAAGTAGACATGTGTTCTGATGGATGTCTGGGACCATCAGAAGTAGTAATACTGAGATTACATGAAAGTTCTAACAAGAATAAACCCAACTGGATATTAAGATGACATAAAGACCTAGATTTTGTTTGTTTTAATCATTCATTTACCATTTTTCAACAAATTTAAGGAGGTGTGATTTACATATATATAATTCACCCATTTTAAGTGTATAGTTCACTGATTTTTAGTGAATTTACTGAGTCAGCATTATTATAATCCAATTTTAGAATATTTTCATCCCACTAATAACATCCCTCATGTGAATTACCTATTAATCCCTGTCTTTACACAGCATTCATGCCTCAAGCAGCCAGTATTCTACTTTGTATTTTTGCATACTTGCCTTCACTGGATCATTTTATATAAATACAGTCACGCATTTGGGAGTATGACTTTTTTCACTTAGCATAATGTTTATGAGGTTCATTCATGTTGTGTCATTATCAGTATTTCATTTCTTTTTATTGCTAAATAGTCTTCCATTTTATGAATATACATTTTCTCTATTCATCAGTTGACGGGCATTTGCACTATTTCCACTCTTTGACTATTATGTATAACAACGTTATGAACATTTACATGCAATTTTTTAAACATGGATATATGCTTTTACTTATCTAGGGTGGATGGCTGGGTGTGGAATTGCTGGAATGTTTGATAAATTTATGTTTAATTTTATAAGAAACTGCCAATCTGTTTTCAAATTAGCTATACCATTTTACATTCTCACCAGCAATGCAGAAGTCTTTCTGATTCCTCACATCCTTGACAATATTTGTTGTCTGTCTTTTTTAATAGAACCATTCCAATGGGTATGAAATGGTATTTCACTATAGTTTTAGTTTGCATTTCTCTCATGACTAATGATGTTGATAATCTTTTCATATGCTTGCTAATCATTCATATATCTTCTTTGGCTAAATGTCTATCCAAATATTTTGCCTATTTTTAACTTGGCTGTTTGTCTTTTTATTCTGAAGGTGTAAGAGTTGTTTGTATATTCTGAATACACATCCTTTATCAGATACATGATTTGCAAACATTTTCTCCTTGTCTCTGGTTTGTTTCCATTTTCATAATGATGTCTTTTGAAGCACAAAAGTTTTAAAATTTGATGAGGTCCACTTTGTTATTGTTTTCTTTTATGGATCATGATTTTGGTGTCATGTCCAAGAAATCTTTGCCTAACCCAAGATATCAAAAATTGTCTCCTATCTTTTCTTCTAAAAAGATTTTTTCAGCTCTTCCGCCTATATCTCTGATCCACTTGAATTAAATCTTGTGTATAGTGTGAGGTAAGAGTCTACTCTATCTTTTTACACATGTATATCCAATTTTTCCAGCATAATTTGTTGCAAAGACATTTTTCTTCCTATTGAACTGTCTTGCCTCCTTGGTGGAATATCAATTTAACCATAAATATAAGGGTTTATTTCCAGACTCTCAATTCTGTTACATTTTTCTATATGTTTATCCTTACACCAGTACCACACATTTATTATCTGTATCTTTATAGTAAATTTTCAAATCAGGAAGTAAATTTCCTTCAATTTTATTTTTTTAAGTATTTTGGCTATGCTGGGTCTTTTCACTCACTTATCATTGATATTTAGTCGTTAGTCGTTTAAAGCCAAATGCCTTTAAAGCTTCATTTATCTGTCAAGTTTTAAAGTCACCTGAGTGTTACATTGTTCACATAATAACAGAGATGAGAAAACAAACTCTGCTTTTGAGGCACTGTGATAGATTGGCAACTACAGGACCATGACAATGTATATAAAGGACTATTCATGAGCATGATGCATTTGATTTTATAAAAATCATATATATATTTAGTGCCATGCCATTGAGAAAAGAGTGTGGAAATATTCTGTTAAATGCTTGAATATAAAATGTTAGGGCAGAAATATCTCCATTCAGCTATTTTGTTGTTAATTCCTGATCTTTCTCATAGCACAAAGCTGTTTTCCATAGATTGTTCATGATAACCTTACAAAATAATTGACTATGCAAGAAATCTTTGTCATAAGTACCAATTAATCCATCAAAACAAGTTAAAATAGCTATGCAAACTCTTTGTTATGATTGCTAAAAAGATGCAATAGTATCTCTTGGCAAATGTTTCTTTTATGTTTGATCCAGTTTTTAGGAAATATGCTAAGGAGGTAACAAAAATATAATAAAAATCAGCAAGTGTTACTTCATGTGATAGATAATATCAGATGTTTACCACTTTTTTTGAATATATTATCCAATAAATCTTTAACGACTTTTTTATCTGTGAGAAAACCAAAATGAACATAGCAATCTCAGCAGGCCAGAAATATATAGCTTCTACTAAGAACAAGATAGCAATTTCTGGAATCAAACCTGTCCTGTTGATTCTTGGGCACACTCTGCTATTAAAAAGCTATGGACCATATTTCTATATAATCATATCAGTATTCTGAACTAGCTCCTTTAACCAAAAGCATTCTGAAATTATGGGAAATTTTCTGGCCATTTTTCACATAGAAAGGAAATTCCCCCATAGAACCCTGCATTAACATTTACTATGCTGAACAGTATTACTCATTATGAGGGATGATGGGAGGTTTCCTTCTACCGTAGAACTTCAAGGCAGGTCATGAAATAGGACTTTCTGTAAAATTTGTCATTTGATGGTTCCTGAAATAGAAACTTTTATGCAGCACCAAATCATGCCTTGACTAGATTCTGTTGGCTTCTCTATTGTTCCTCACTCATGTGTGAACCAGCTGTGGCATGCCCCGTCTCTGCCCTGAATCATTACAGATATCAAGCATCACTCTCAGTTGTTCACATGAAAGATGCTTACAGCAGGGGATGTACTTTGTGAGTACTTTAAAAAAAAAATTGAAGGTCTTTATCCAGGATAAAGATTACCGTCCACTTTATGGACATACATGAAGCCCAGCTGCCTGATCTCTTTCTCAAGTAGCAAAGAACACATATAAAGTCTTCTATAATATTAAGATCGGCTAGTTTACAGAAGAAATAGCTCAACTTTACATGTCATAAAACCATCTGACAAAAGCCACCTGTTACTTCCATAACTTCCTACCTCCATTCTCTCAGGTATGCTTTTTATTTTCAGTGACAAGGAAATAATAAGTCAATTAACACTAATTAACTGACAAACCCTTAACTTCCTGAACAAAGGATTTCTAAATCCATGAGTTCCCATACTAAGTATGTTCTGCTAATATTAGACCAGTTAAAGGCAAGTTCTTTTCTTCAGTAATAAATCAAACATAATGAACACAGTTGACCAAAACTGCTTTCTCTCAGTCCCTAACTCTCAGTCACGTGCATGGGAAGGCACATGAGCTCATTCTGGCAGCTTTCGTAAGTGTTATAGAACAATGATTCTCAAATTTTAATATGCATACAAATCACCTGGGATCAAAATGCAGATTACGGTTTGGTAAGTCTGGGGTGGGGTCTGAAATTCTATTTCTAACAAGCTCCCAGGTGACACTGAGGCTGCTAATCTGTGGACCACACCAAATAGCAAAGTAGTTGAGTTCTTGAGTGAGGAAAACATACCTGCAAACATAAATATTCAGATCAAGAGTGCTTCTATTCTTTCCATATATTATACAGAAGCAGTTTAGGAACTAGAATATCAAGGATTTGGACTATGGGGGTGTGGGAAAGCAGGAGGCATTTGTAAGCCTAAACATTATCATTCCCTAGTGCAGAGATTTGAAATGACAAACTCATTCCTTTGTTCACTTATTCATTCATGCACGTGAAATATATTGAGTGCCAGCACTGTGCTAGATTCCAGGGTATAAGGTTAAACAGGTAAAATCCTAGTTTTAAGAAACTCACAATCTCATCTAAATAAATAAACTGTGAGATGAAGGTAACCACCTATGGTTGCATACAAAGAGGAGTGAAGACGGGGAAAAGTGTTTCACTCTGTGCTGTGGGATGATGAGGCAGGCAGCTCAAGGAAGAGTTCATAGCAAAAATCAATAAGAATTCTTTAATGACTCAACTTGTGCTACTTCTAAGTACTGTTCTAAGCACTTTAGCTCTTAACAATGACCCTTTTAAGCTTATTATCCCTATTCTAAAGCTGAAGGAACAAAAGCAGAAGAAATTATGTAATTTGACCATTACATAACTTACTGGTGATGAGTGACAACATCGGGATAATACTATTTACCAGCATATCCCACCACATAGACACTCCTGGTAATCACTAAGATTTCTGGCTCTCCTTTCCTTCAGCACACATTCCTCTGTAAATATATGCATGGACACATGCCACTGAAATGTGATAATTTCAGCAACATGTGTCACTTCCAGGCAGAAGCGTTTAATAGCCAGTGCACAATTTTTCATGCTCTCTTTACCTGTCCCAAGGGTCATGGAAGCACTTGTTGATGTGGTGTTGCTTTAAGACTATGAAACATCCTGGGATGTTGAGCCTGCACAATAAGGACAGCATCCCCAAATTGTCTCCCAGATCCATGCAGGATCTTGCAAGTGCAAGAGATAAACTTGTGTTAGTCACATAGATTTTGATATTGTTTGTTACTGTAGCCTAACTTGGCCTATCTTAATAATACATTACAGCTGAGGTGATGTGCAAATTATCTTACAAAATAGCATGAGTTCAAGTCATCAGAGAAGGGGAAGGTGTGCTGGGAGGAAACTCAAGGTAGCCATAGAAGACAGTCAGAGTCATTAAACAGAATGGTAAATTTAGAAAAGTTCAAGTAGTTACATTTTGCTGGAGAAGAAAGTTCTGAGGAAGTGATGGAGGAGAAAAGAGAGAAGTATGACTTTCAGGCCCCTCTGAAAGGGAGAGAAGGAATGGAGAAGGAATGAGATCTGGGCAGTGCCCATCAGGGTTGCACATGGAGGAAGTTAATCAGATTCAACTCAAGGTTAAATTGAAAAAACAAGTTTCTGGATAGGAAATCAGAAAAAAAACATTCTGCTGGAAAGAGGATTTAACCACAAATAAGGAGATGGAAGAGAGAGAACAGAGGAAAAGTAGAAAGACAAACCAAGAATATAAAACCTAGACTAGAGCTAGAGGAAATGGAAGGTATAGAAGTGGAAGGATGGGTTCAAACCAAACAAAGAAATATTTATTTGCAGGATATGGCTAGTCTCACCCATGTACCTAGCACATGTTCCTCTGGGGTTTGCCTTTTCTGGAGACCTCACCTGGATGATGCCTATTTACCAGGCTCAAAGATGTGGCCTCTGAGAAGTATTCACCTTCCCATACTCCCATTGCCTTCACCCTCAGGCCCACCCAGCACTCCTTCCACATCTTCACAAAGTTCCTTCACTTTTATCACTACATTAATCCAAGGGCTTTTCAAATTTCCATTCATTTGTCTGTGTCCCCAATTATAAAAAATTATTTAAAAGCATAATTGCATCTGGTTTACTTTTGTAATTCCAAGGCCAAGCTCAGAGTTTGTCCATAGTAGTACTTAATAATTGGCAATGACTTTGGTAAATCCAGAGGAAGAATTCCACCCCCTCCCCACCGAATGTTTAATCTATGACATAGGAGCTCAGAAATAGATCTGAAATAAAGATTAAAATTGGGTCATCTCTAGTGAATTCACTCATTCAATAAATATTTACAAGTGCTTTTTATGCTAAATATGAATATTCTGGTGAACAAAGAAGACACAGCATTTCTATGATGCTGGGATATTCATGGAAGAGAAGATGTTAATTAAAACCTCACATGTAAATAATTAATTTATAAAAACAGCTCTTCTCGACATCTCCAAGGGTCTCTGCATTGCTAAGTCTAATATGAAATTCTCAGTCCTGGTTTATCTGACCTATTAGCAGCATTTCACATCGTTGGTCACTCTTTCTTCCTTGAAAGAGGATTCTCCATGCCCCTAGTTTTCCTTTGGCCTTTCTCCATCTCATCACAAGGTCCCTCCTCACCTCTCAAACTCTACAAGTAGGTATGCCCAAGGCTTTCTTCTGTTTTCTTTCACATTTAATCCTCAACTGTGATCTCATCCAGACTCATGCTTTGAATGCCATCTATAAGTTGAAGGCACCCAAATTATATTTTCAGTCCAACTTCTCCATTGAACTCTAGATCCCTGTGTGCCAACTGCCTACTTCATATGTCTATTTGGGATACATGTCTAATAAACACTTCAGACAAAACATGTCCAAAAGAGAGTTCTTGTCATTTTCCTCTGACCAGCACCACCTGCAGTCTTTCCCATCTCAGATAGTTGGAGTTCCATTTTTGCAGTTGCTCTGGACGAAATGTTTGGTCTCACTCTTGGAATGCATTGTATGATTTTAGGATTTAAAGTACTTTTCTAAATTTCATTTCACATAAAAAAAATACAGAACTATTCAGCAAAGATCCAAGATATCTTTTTTTTTATTATTTATATTTTCTGAATGGCAGTATCAGAGCAATTGAATGGAAATGGATTTCTTCTCTCTTAGAAACACCTTGAAAAATCATAGTTCATTGTCCTTTAAAGGATATTGTAAGTCCATTTAAATAGGCTCCCAGAATCTGTTCCTTATTTAGGCAACATCTGAGTTGCAAGGTAATCAGCTGTAACAGAGATTTAAAGAAAGAGAAAAAGCCTACTTCAGCGATGGAGTTCAAAAAGCACTACTTAAGTCAATCTCAGCAAAATTTTTGTGCTATTTATTTCCTCTTATTCTATTTCACCACCAAATCACAGAGTGTTTCATTGTTAACCTACAAGTATTTACTACTTACCTCATACTAAATAAGAAATATTTTCTACTCTGATCTTCGATTGGAGTGAGACTGTATATCTGAGTATGTGTACATGTTAGAGAGATAACGAGAGTGATAGAGAGATAAGGACAGAAAAAAAATTAATCCAGAGAAAATGAAGGTAGTAGGCTAAACTATCTGTACAGGAGGGGTAGCTAACCACCAAAAGGCCAACTAGGGGGCCACAAGAAAGCTAAAACAAAGATACATAGGCAGTTCTCTCACTTCATTCTCTAAAACCAGAGAAAACAACAATTAAAAACAGAAAGAAAGAAAAAACGATTTTTGGTGATACTAGAAAACACCACAGCCTCAACCCAGAATCTGTTTAAAATAGTCACCAAATCAAAACCGAGTCAAAGATTTTGAAAAGGAACATATTACTATGCAGATCTCAGGCATCCTAAGGAGCGCTCCAAAAGTAAGTGGAAAACCAAGAAGAAGCAGGCTGATGACCCTTGCCTGAAGCTAGGAATATGAGAAAACTTGATGAGTATCCCTGACCCCAATTTAACAGACCAAAGTGGCAGAAGAGGTACAGCTAAACAAGGAACCAGTCAGACATACCACCTTTGCAGGGAGCAAGTGTAGAAGAATTAAGGACAGAGGGATGATGGCAATCAGGAATGTAGCTGTGGACCCAGATCTGCTGAAGGAAAGCAAATGCCAAATCACGATGTAAAAGACCTGGGACATTCAGGCTTCTCTCTGGGTCCTAGGAATCCCTGCCTGATGCAGCCAATGATCTCTATTCATCCAGCAGGGTCTCTGGCCTTGCTCTGAGCTACAAGCATAAAGAATTTTTATTCCTTTGCATATCTCAAAGGCAATGGCACAGACCACAGTGCAGCTCCCTGGTATACCAAATAGCCAGCAGAGGCAGCAGCAAAGAGTATTTCACCCACCACCACCAATATCAATGGAGTTTAGCTATTCCAGCTGTTTGTGTGTATGTGGACTCCAATAGCACATGCCCTGCATACTTGAAAGGGGGTATTAGGTTGTATGTGGAAAGGGTCAAGATAAATGAGATAGATTATTGCTAGTCAACTTTCAGATTTAACAGCATGCTAAACTCTACTCGCTGGATATGCATAACCAGCAGGTTTCAAGGTGGGGGCTGGAAGTACAGAGTGAAGATCTCTCAAATACATCCAGTTTATTATAATACAACTATTTATAAAATATTTTATTTTTAAAACACAGAAAATCTAAGGCAAATGCAAAATCAGACAGGATTTGAAGGCAGCAGATAGTTATCTATAGCAAACTTTCAGGCCTGAAAGCAAAAGAATCAACTAACTTATTTTTAAGGAAGAAAATTAGGTCAGCCTTAAAATTATTCATAACAATGTTAATACCAAGATATAGGGAAGCTTTCAACAAAGTTGCCATAGGAATAACATATATAACACTAAGAATTTTATAAAGGCAAACAATTTCAAAAGTAAAGAACTTGAGGAGTATAGTAACCATGAGCCTTCTGAAAATACTACTTAATGATAAAATCCACCCAAACCAGTGATGGATGAAGGGGCCAATGAAATAGGCCTGGATGGGAACACCAAACTTTTGGAATTTCATAGCATCAAATAATTTATAAAATTTATGAAGACAAAAAGTACAATACACAATGAACTGTCATAAGGTTGTGCATCAAAAAATATATATAGCACAAAAGCTGAAGAAGAAGAAGAAGAAGAAGAAGAAGAAGAAGAAGAAGAAGGAGGAGGAGGAGGAGGAGGAGGAGGAGGAGGAGGAGGAGGAGGAGGAGGAGGAGGAGGAGGAGGAGGAGAAGGGGAAGAACTTTATACAGTATATTTAATTAATGGATGTCCTAATTATAAATCTACCTGGCACTCCTGGAATAAATCCCATTTGGTCCTGGTACATTATATTCTAAATATGTCATTGAATTCAGCTCACTGTTTATTTAATACATTTGCATTAATAGTGATATTGGTTGGTCTGTGATTATTTTCTTTTGTACTATTTTTATGTTAAATATCAATATTTCATTTGTTTAAAAAAAAAAAGGAATGTGAAGTTTCCCAATAATTTTTATCCTTTGGAACAATTTTGTTCTTGTTATTGCTGTTGTTGCAGATGTTAGGGCTCTCTATCCCTAAATAATTATATACGCATCTCCTAAAAATAAAAGCATTATCACAATTTAAGTCATCTAATATCTAGTTCACACTCAAATTTCTTCAGTTGTCCCCAAAGTATCTTTTATATATCTTTTATAATTTTTTAAGCCAAGATTCAAGAAGCTTACATATCAAATTTGATTTTTTTTTTTTTTTTGCCTTTCTTGAGGTTTAATTGGAGTCTCATAAAAAATGAAAATAGTCCTTATAGCATTAGAACTATCTGGTCTTTAAGGTTTTTTTTTTTTTTTTAAGATTTTATTTATTTATTTGACAGAGAGATAGACAGAAGAGCACAAGCAGAGGGAATGGCAGAGGGAGAGGGAGAAGCAGGCTCTGCACGGAGTAGGGAGCCCAATGTGGGACTCAATCCCAGGACACTGGGATCATGACCTGAGCTGAAGGCAGACGCTTAACCATCTGAGCCACCCAGACACCCTGGTCTTTAAGGTTTTGTTAGACTCTCCCTGTAAAACCATTCAAGCCCAGTGGGTTTTAGTAGGGTAATTTCTCTACAACTTTCTCTACTTCTATAAAAAATTGATCTGTTTAAGCTTACTATCTAAATGGGAACATGACTGCTAAAATTATTTTCATAGAAAATTAGCCATTGAACTTACATTTTCAAATATATTTTCATAGAGGAGGTATACAGAGTAATCCATATCTTATATTTTCTACTCTAATTTTTTATTTAAATTCAATTTAGTTAACATATAGTGTTTTATTAGTTTCAGGGGTAGAATTTAGTAATTCATCAGTTGCATATAACACTCAGTGCTCATTACATCAAGGGCCCTCCTTGATGTACATCACCCAATTACCACATCCCCCCACTCACCTCCCCTCCAGCAACCCTCAGTTTGCTCCCCATAGTTAAAAGTCTCTTATGCTTTGCCTCCCTCTCTGTTCTTATCTTATTTTATTCTTTCTTCCCTTTCCCTATGTTCACCTGTTTTGTTTCTTAAATTCCACATATGAGTAAAATCATATGGTATTTGTCTTCCTCTGACTGACTTATTTCGCTTAGCATAATGCCCTTTGGTTCCATCCACATCATTGAAAATGGCAAGATATCATTATTTTTGATGGCTGAGTAGTATTCCATTGTATATAAATACCACATCTTCTTTATCCATTCATCTGTAGTTGGACATCTGGGCTCTTTCCATAGTTTGGCTATTGTGGGCATTGCTGTTAAAAACATTGGGGTGCATGGGCCCCTTCAAATCACTATTTTTTAACTTTGAATAAATGCCTAGTAGTTCAATTGCTGGGTCATGGGTAGTAGTTCTATTTTTAAATTTTAAGGAACCTCCATATTGTTTTCCAGAGTGGCTGCACCAGTTTGCATTCCCACCAACAGTATAAGAGGGTTCCCCTTTCTCCACATCCTAGCCAACATCTATTGTTGCCTGAGTTGTTAATTTTAGCCATTCTGACAGGTGTGAGGTGGAATCTCATTGTGGTTTTGATTTGCATTTCCCTGATGCCAAGTGATGTTGAGCATGTTTTCATGAGTCTATTGGCCATTTGTATGCCTTCTTTGGAGAAATGTCTGTTCATGTCTTCTGCCCATTACCTGACTAGATTTGTTGTTTTTTGGGAGTTGAGTTTGATCAGTACTTTATAGATTTTGGATAAAGCTCTTTATCTGATTAGACACTTGCAAATATCTTTTCCCCATTCTGTAAGTTGCCTTCTAAGTTTTTTGACTGTTCCCTTTGCTGAGCAAAAGCTTTTTATCTTGATGAAGTCCCAACAGTTCATTTTTGCTTTTGTTTCTCTTGCCTTTGGAGACATGTCTAGCAAGAAGTTGCTGTGGCTGAGGTCAAAGAGGTTGCTGTCTATGTTCTCTTCTAGGAGTTTGATGGATTTCTGTCTCACATCTAGGTCTTTCACCCATTTGAGTTTATTTTTGTGTATGGTGTAAGAAAGTGGTCCAGTTTCATTCTTCTGCATGTGGCTGCCCAATTTTCCCAACACCATTTGTTGAAGAAACTGTCTTTTTTTTTCATTGGATATTATTCCCTGCTTTGTTGAAGATTGGTTGACTGTAGAGTTGAGGATCCATTTCTGGGTTCTCTATTCTGTTCCATTGATCTCTGTGTCTGTTTTTTCACCAGAACCATAATGTCTTGATGACTACAGCTTTATAATACAGCTTGAAGTCCAGAATTGTGATGCCACCACCTTTGGTTTTCTCTTTCAACATTTCTCTGGCTATTTGGGGTCTTTTCTGGTTCCATAGAATTTTTAGAATTGCTTGTTCCAGCTCTGAAAAATGTTGGTGTTACTTTGATAGGGATTGCATTGAATGTGTGGATTTCTTTGAGTAGCATTGACATTTTAACATAATCTGTTCTTCCAATCCATGAGCATGAAATGTTTTTCCATTTCTTTGTGTCTTCCTCAATTTCTTTCATAAGTGTCCTATAGTTTTCAGAGTATAGATCTTTTACCTCTTTGGTTAGGTTTATTTCTAGGTATCTTATGGTTTTGGGTGCAATTATAAACAGGACAGAATCCTTAATTTCTCTTTCTGCTGCTTCATTATTAGTGTATAGAAATGCAACAAACTTCAGGGTGTTGATTTTATATCCTGCAACTTTGCTGAATCCCTATATCAGTTCTAGCAATTTCTTGGTGGAGCCTTTTGGGTTTTCTACATAGAGTATCAAGACACCTGCAAAGCATGAAAATTTGACTTCTTCCTGGACGATTTGGATGTCTTTTATTTTTTTCTGTTGTCCAATTGCTGAGACTAGGACTTTCAGTATTATGCTGAACAACAGTGGTGAGAGTGGACATCCCTGTCATGTTCCCGACCTTAGGGGAAAAGCTCTGTTTTTCCCTATTGAGAATGATATTTGCTGTGGTCTTTCATATATGGTTTTTATGGATGTTGAGGTATGTTCCCTCTATCCTTACATTGTGGAGGGTTTTTATCAAGAAAGGAAGCTGATTTTTGTCAAATGCTTTTTTCCCCCTGCATCTATTGAGAGGATCATATGGCTTTTATCCTTTCTTTTATTTATGTTTCTTTTTAAAGATTTTATTTATTTATTTGACAGAGAGAGAGATAACGAGAGCAGGAACACAAGCAGGGGGAGTGGGAGAGGGAGAAGCAGGCTTCCCGCTGAGCAGGGAGCCCGATGTGGGGCTCGATCCCAGGACCCTGGGATCATGACCTGAACCGAAGGCAGACGCTTAATGACTGAGCCACCCAGGCGCCCCTATCCTTTCTTTTATTAATGTGGTATATCACGTTGATTGATTTGCAGATGTTGAACCACCCCTGCGGTCCAGGAATAAATCCCACTTGGTTGTAGTGAATAATCTTTTTAATATATAGTTGGATTGTATTACTTAGTATCTTCTTGAGAATTTTTGCATCCTTGTTCATTGGGGATATTGATCTGTAATTCTTTTTAGTGGGGTCTTTGTCTGGTTTGGGGATCAAGGTAATGCTGGCCTCATAGAATGAGTTTGGAAGTTTTCCTTCCATTTCTATTTTTTGGAATAGTTTCAGAAGAATAGGTACTAATTCTTCTTTAAGTGTTTGGTAGAATTCCCCTGGAAGCCATTCAGCCCTGGAGTCTTGTTTGCTGGAAGATTTTTGATTAATGATTCAATTTCCTTGCTGGTTATGGGTCTGTTCAAATTTTCTATTTCTTCCTTTCGGTTTTGGTGGTTTATATGTTTCTAGGAATGCATCCATTTATTCCAGATTGCTTAATTTATTGGCATATGATTGCTCATAATATTCTCTTATAATTGTATTTCTTTGGTGTTGGTTGTGATCTCCTTTCATTCGTTATTTTATTTATTTGGGTCCTTTCTCTTTTTGATAAGTTTGGCTATGGGTTTATCAATCTTGTTAATTCTTTCAAACAACCAGCTCCTAGTTTCATTGATCCATTCTGTTTTGTTTTTGTTTTTAATTTCTATATCATTGATTTCTGCTCTAAATTTTGTTATTTCTCTCCTCCTGCTGGATTTGGCTTTATTTGCAGTTCTTTCTCCAGCTCCTTTAGGTGTAAGGTTAGGTTGTGTATTTGAGACTTTTTTGCTTCTTGAGGAAGGCCTGTATTGCTATATAGTTCCCTCTTAGGACCACCTTTGCTGCGTCCCAAAGGTTTTGAACTGTCATGTTTTCATTTTCATTTGCTTCCATGATTTTTTTAAATTCTTGAATACCCTGGTTGGCCCAATCATTCTTTAGTAGAATGCTCTTTAACCTCCAAGTATTTGTGTTCCTTCAAATTTTTTCTTTTTGTTGACTTCAAGTTTCATAGCATTTGTGGTCTGAAAATATGCATGGTATGATCTCAATCATTTTGTACCAGTTGAGTCCTGATTTGTGACCCAGTATGTGATCTATTCTGGAGAATGTTCCATGTCCACTGGAGAAGAATGTGTATTCTGCTGCTTTTTCCCTGCTCTGCTCTTCTTCTGGGACTCCTATAATACAATATTATTTCACTTTATTGAATCACTGAGTTCCCTAAGTCTACCTTTGTGATCTAATAGTTTTCTTTCCCTCTTCTTTTCTGCTTCATTATTTTCTACAATTTTATCATCTATATCACTGATTTGCTCTTCTTTTTCATTCATCCTCACTTTATGGCCTCCACTTATAGCTTTTAATTTCAGCCCGACTAGATTTTAGTTCTTTTATCTCTATAGTAAGGGATTCTCTGTGTCTATGCTTTTTTCAAGCCCCGCTAGTATCTTTATAATCATTTTAAATTCTAGTTCAGACATCTTAATTATATCCGTATTGATTAAATCCCTGGCTGTGAGTACTACCTCCTGCTGTTTCTTTTGGAGTGAATTTCTTCATCTTGTCATTTTGCCCAGAAAGGAAAAGAAGAAAGAAAAAGGAAAAACAACAAAAGCAATAACAACAACAACAAAAACAAACAACAAAAAACTAGATCCTGGGTGTGTTTTGGTCTACTTGTTAAAAGAAACTAGGTCCCAAAATAAGAAAGGAAAACACATATATATTACAATGAAAGGAAACAAAAAATATAGAAAGTATATATATAAATAAAATAAAAATAAAAAAGAATTGAAAAAATAAGAAAATAACTGAAAAAATGATAAAATACTAAAGAATAAAAATACAAAGAATGCTATACACTATTTTCTCCAGGAGCTGAAGCTTTGAAGTCTTCTATGATCAGTAAATTTGGTACGAGTTGTTTATGCTGGTCTTCTGGGGGAGAGGCCTGTTGTGCTGATTTTCAGGTGGACTTGCCCTGGTGAAAATGTGCCTCCAGTGCACAGGAAGGCAGGGCTCAGTGTAAGCAGCTCCAGACTCCACTAGGCAGTGCTCTTTTGCTCCCTGAAGGCTGTCAGCACTGATGGGTGGGATGAATATGGCAGCCCCTGGCTCTCTAGCCCCAGAGCTGAAAATCTGCACACCCCACTCTTCAGTGAACCCTCAAAGAAGAGCGATCAATCACTCTTATGTCCCCAGTTTCTGTCAGAATTCTGTGTTCACCCTGCCTGGGTCCAAGCATTTTTATTGCAGGCATGCAACTGAGTTTCAAAACTCCAAATTTTAGGGACTCCCATGATGCAAACCCACGCTCTCCCTGGGGGGAGGGGGGTGCAGTCTCATGATGCTTCTACTTTATGTTGGACCTCTCCTAGGAAAGCAATCACATGACCGTGCAGTGGTTGGGCAGTTTATGGCAACACAAAGCAGTAAACCAAAACCTAGACTAACTGTTCTCAGCTGGCTTCCATGCTCCTATGCCTGGAAACCTTGCTTCATTTAGGTGCCAAACATTCTTGCAACCCCTGGGATCCTCAGACCACACTGTCACACCTGGGATTCCACCACATTTCACCACCTAAGCTCCTTCAAGCCAGGCAATTCCCCCACTGTAACAGACTTCTAAAAGTTCTGATTTTGTACTCTGCTGCTTATAATACTCTGCAGGAGCCTCCTTTAGCAGGCTGCCTCCCCACCACCTTATCCTCAGTTATATCACACCAGATTCAGGTCTCTGCACCTCCTACCTTCCAAACAGTGGTCACTTACAGCACTTGTTTTCTCAGATCTCCAATTGATTTTTTGGGTGTTCAGAATGATTTGATAACTATCTAGTTGTATTTAAGGGATGAGACTTAGGGTCCCCCTACTCCTCTACCATCTTAACTCCTCCCCTTTATTTTCTACTCTTACAAGTTATTCCACTTGTCATTTCTTATTTTGTGTATTTGTGCTTTCTCACATTTTTGTCATTTCTTATTTTGTGCATTGTGTTTTCTCACTTTTCTTGTAGATTAAATTAGCTAGCAGTTTATCTATTTGTTAATTTTGTTCAACACTGCCTAATCTAATCAAGGAAGAAAGTTTACTTTATATGTTTTGTATTTACTGCTTTTTATTCAGGTAATAATAATTAATAATATGTAGTAACCCCTAATATCCATTCTACCTTTTATGTTCCTATTAGAACCCCTGATTTTTAGCTGAGCACATGACTACCTTAAGTAAAAACCACATTTTCCAGCCTAAATTTCAATTAGGTATTGCCAAATGGCTAAGTCCTGGTCAATGCAGTCTAAGTAGAGATGGTGTTTGCAGTGTCCAGGAAATGTCCTCAAAGGAAAATATGTTCTTTTTCTCTTTCCTCATATTTGCTCTCTAGAATGCAAATAAAATGCCTGGATCTGAAGCAGCCATCTAGGAGATGAAATGATCTTGAGTATGGAAGTTAGATATGGTAACACAACCAGCCAGATGGAGCCAGACAAAAGGAAGTTGTCACACACACTCAGGACTGTCTACTCCAGAATTCTATCCAAAAGAAGAATCCATTTCCATCGTGTTTAAATAACTGTTACTTTCAGATTTTCTATCAAATGGAACAAAAAAAATTCCTAACTAATTCAAGCAGTATATAAATATATGCATCCCATTGTCTAATTATCATAATACTATTCAGAGGAACGCTCCCATAATTGTCTGTAGCAGTTCAAATCAAACATATATTTACGAAAATGTTCTTGGAAAAGTATCTGGAACTTTTATTTGCCAGGAAAAAATATTTCTAGAACATTTACCTATTCAACGATCATTTCTTAATTGAAATTCAGTAGTGGTGAAAATGATTCAATTTGGATATCTTAGACCACCAAATAACATAGTTCCAATCAGCTGGGGGTTTTTTGTGTGTGTGTTGTTATTATTCTGTCTTTTTGTTTTTATTTTTTCTAAAGGGATCCACTCAATTAACTTTTCTAACCAGATTCCTTGGCTACCCAAGATAACTATTATTTAAATCATGATTGATTGGTGATCCCTTGAGAAGCACTCCTAAGATGATGCTATAGCTCACAATATCTCATTATTCAGGAGGCCCACAACATGAGGAAAATAATTTATATGCTGATAGATTATATTGTTTTGAAATACTAAACTGATATGGGATTTTAATGTTAGTAGAAATGGAACCAATTCTTTTCTTAAAGTTAAATGGCCTGAATATAATGGTATCACTATTCAAAATCCATCTAACTCATACTTCTGAAATGCCAGTGGCTGAAAGTCAAATCTGATTTTGCTTTCATAATAAAAGAGTTGACCAGGAAGGGTACCAAATGTACAATTTAAAAACAAGTTGCAGAATTTAGAGTTAAGAAAAATTTTAAGGATCACTGAATCCAACTTTTCCATTTCATAGAAACCAAGGTCCAGAAAATCTGTATACACAGGTTACACTACTAAGCCAGTTTCATTTGACTCCAAATACAGACTTCTTCCTATTCTCTGCAATAAAGCTGTGTTCTATATTACAGGCTCTATTCACTGTCTGGATACTAATCTCCTAGGAATGAGAGTCCACACGTAAATGTAGACCTCAAACCTGCACTGAGACATGCTTATTAAGCTTTCTCTCTATGCACACCTGGTGTATGGCCAGGCCCAGCTAAGCCTACTGAATACAGAGCTTTCCACTCCTCACTGTTTATTTGTAGCAGTATGTATATTTGATATGCCCTTACATATCTAAAAAGCTCACATTCGTACTTTTTTCTTTATATGAATCTAATTACAACATCTCCCATTCATTGGTAGACTCAATTGTCCAATAATTAACTTTGGCATTTGCTACATGATCTTTCTTACAATGAAATGTACAGGGATTATTGTTTAATTGGATTCTATAATTAAAACAAATGAAAAATAAGCCAAGAATCCTAGAATCAGCAAATCTGTGATTGTGACCTTTTTTCCCTAAAATAAAATTACTGTTTTTCAAAATATTGTTTAAGAACAGCTTTTGAAAATAAGATCTACATTTCTGAATTATAGATAGGTTGTTCATGAAAAGACAGGCAAATGCCACATAAATGCATAAGCCAAAATAAAAATCCAGATGACTTTCTTGTGACAAGAAGCTATTATTTTAGATTTGAGCATGGTGATGAGATCCATTGTTTCTAATAAAGGAAAGCAGGAACTACCCAAGTTGTCATGGGTACGCTGTTTCTTACTTGATGCCTTCATTTTTTTACTCTTCACATTCTGATTATTATATGACAATCTATTATTGCTCCAGTATCTTTTCTAAGGCCTCAATGTATTTCTTTTGCCTTTCACTTAAATTTTCTTCTCAAAGATGCTGGTTTCATTCCGTTCACTGTGTATACTTCAGAAACCTCATTTTGGTTCATGTTCAACCTTTAAATGCAGCCACATATGTGTACAGAAGTCAAAGCACTCCAGTTTTTCATGTTTTTCAGAGTTATCAGCTTCTGCTGATAACTGCTAAAGCTCTGCTACCAATTTGCATAAGAGTCTTAAAAACCGCCAGCTAATTCCATGAGAGTTTTTTATTTCTTTAAGAGAGTAAAGAAGCAGTCAATGTTTTAATGAAATGGAAATAAAGATTTTTTGTCATCACCATTAAGCCACAAGAAGTTTGATTGGCTAATGAGGTTTCTGATTTTACTGTTATCAACTGTAACTGCAGGAATTGGTGCTCACTATTTCAGTATTAAAAATAAGATAAAGTGAAATAAATAAGTCAGTTTATAAAAGCTTCAGGAAGTGAGATAAAATGAAAAACTATATTTCTGTAGTTGATAGAAGATATTTAAGTTTGAAAATCTTTTAACTCATAGACCTTGAATATAGTAAGTACTAATCATATTGAGTGATGAGATAGAAGGACGATATTAAGGTTTGACTGTTAAAACAGATCTGTGATGCTTGAGCAGAGCCTTTGTTAAACATACTTTTAAAACAACCATCAATGGAGTAAAATCATACATTTTCTCACTCTGTGCTTCATTTTAGTCTAGATCTGTAATAATAAAGTCAGGTGGAATGTTGAAATAGCCAGTTACATCAAGACAATTCTATCATGGCAATAAAAGATTTGGGAGACAATTTTCTATGAATTTAGATTTTCAACACAAACTATGTAATTTCTTAGACTTCCATTCTGAAGATGTAGGCAGTGAAATAATCTTTTTGACTTTCTGCTGGCACATTTTTCCAAAGCCCAAATCTGAGGATGCTAAGCCCCCTTCTTCAGTATCTTCCTACTATGGTCTCTGGGAACAAATGTTATTTCTATTTGGAAAGAATTAAAGTAACCTTTCTGTAGTCACTAATCAAAATATAAATTTTGAGAACAGGGATTTTTTTTTTCTATCATGTTTAGCTCAATGTATTCTGCATCTAATTTTTTTTACCACATAGTGGGAGTTTAGTAAATATGTATTGAAAGAGTAAACATGAATGAATGAGTAAATGAGTGAATTAATGGATTCTCTGGTGTCCTAATTGAGTTCTAGGCAATAAGCTCTTCTTGTAACAATTCAGAACAGTGAATCTTGACGTATTGCCTGGTATTTCTAAGATCTTCTCTTGCTCTGCAATGGTCCTAGGAATATGAGCACAGCTCCCGAATGTTGGTCCCGTGGTTGAGTTCCCCCCCCAACTACACCTTCATCTCTTGTACCAAACAAATCCTAATTTTCCTCCTATTGCTTCTTTCAGACTCCATGACACCATGTTCCACTCACATATAGGAATTTTCTGTGCATCCCTAACCCAAACCTTCTATCTGCTTCTTCAGTCACCATCGTGTAATATTCTTCTCATGATCTTTTTTTCTGTATTGGAGTTTTAAAAAAAACAATAAAAATGAAATTAAAAAAAGTTGTCAAGCTTGTATGTAATTATGAACAATTCTGTGCTGCTGGAATATTTGAAAAGCTGAAACATTTCTTTAAAGTAATACCTACACTTCATTGAATATTACAAATGATTAGTAGTTTGGTGTTTATCTTTCTGCTCTTTTTTTTTTTTTTTGCTCCATAAATAGTTTGAAAATGCAGAAAGAAGAATGATGATGACCAATTTGTAATTAAGAAAGCTTGACCAAGCGTCAGGAGGGTGGATGGTGTTAAGAACAAGTTTACTCAGCTGATCTGTCCCTACCCTATGTTTATCTCCAGGGATACTTTGAGTCATGGTGCTGACATTTGGCCAAACCTGAATGAAATGTACTAACTATTGGTGAATATAGTCCTGAGCTAGGGTCCAAGGCAGACAGGGACAACCTGTGCTAGCTTATCACCATTGTTTATAAAACAACAACAACAACAACAACATAAAGACTGATTAGCACTTGGCCTCTGTGTGCTTTCTTGGTTTCTCTTATTGAACCTTGTCATAAAGCCTGGTTTGAGCTACATGGCTGGAGGGTATAAAAGATATCTCACATAGGGCTCTGATTTTCCTGAAATTAAGGCAATTTGCACATATATTGGTGTCTCATAATCCAAAGACAAAGCACATCCTGTGTGACTGAGAATGGAAGCTGGGACCTGTGCCAGAAAGTCTTATACCTCTCTGATATTTGTGCTTTTTTTCCTCCTGCTGTACCATATCCTTTATCTTTATTTAAGCTTAAGTGAATAATGCCATGGAAAATCTCATGGGTCCTCTTAATTATCCAACCCTGTGAAAACTGATGCAGCTGATATAAATCAAAGGTTTTTTTCTGCTACTTTTTTCAACATACTTACTGGTGATCTCAAAAGCAGATCATGTTGACCAAGTATTTAGGTTAAACATGATGCATCTTGATGGAATAAATGGTCTGTATATGCCAAACTATTCTGATTTCTGTTTCTTTGTGGGGATGATTCATAACCGTAACTTCAGTATCTAAAATAAAAAGTCAGAAATCTTCTTGTTAAAAAAGTTAGCAAAATCTTAGCATCCCCTCACCCATCAAGCTATAGCTTTATTTATTTTTTAAATAGATCTAGAAAGGCAGAGGCAGAATGGAAAGAGACCAGAGACCTTAGATTCTTAGGTTTTGTCTCTTAGTAATTTTACAGTTTTCAAGCCCTCTGGATAAATATTTTATCTATAAAATAGGGGTAATAATTCCAAATTCATAAAGTTGTTTGATGATTAAAAATAAGAGAATACATTAAAAGTTCCTAACACTAGTTAAAAGCTTGATAAACGGTACTAGCTGTTACTATCTTGTTCTGAAATTATCTAAACATATTCTGCCCTTTTGTTCTACTTCTATCATCTATGGTCAAGATAATAAATGAGTCAAAATTCACCTGCAATTGGTTCTAGATGCTAATGAAAAAGCTACCAGCAAATACTGTCCCTTGGAAATACTTCTTCCATCTGCACATGTGGATTTATATTAAGATAAACAGGTCAAGCTGCTCTAACAAGAAAGCACAAAATACAATGGCTCAGGTAAATTAGAAATCTATTTCTCTTTTATCTAACAGTTCATGACAAGATGGCTCTACCATCTTCAACAAGACATTTCCATCACTGACTCCAGGCTGGATGCTTGGAGACTGCCATGTGTAATTCAGTGGAAAGGGGAAAGAAGAGGAGTGCATAGAGGCCTCCTTTCTAAGTTTATGACCTGGATGTTGCATATATCACTTCCACTTATACCCCATTGGCAAGACTGTACTCATGTGGCTATACCTTGTTGCAAGACAGGTAAAAAATGCAGTTTCTAGCTGGGTAGACCACATGCCAAGCTAAAAATCATGCTAGGTTATATTAATAAAAATAAGGGAAGATAGGCAATTGATAATAACCTTTCTTTCCTTCAATTTGCTTATACATTGGCTACTAAGGACAGCTACTTTCCAGGCCTAAATGGCTCCCAGGATGTAGCAGTAGATATAAAAAAAAAAAAGGACGGGGTCTCCAAAATCAGTGTGTAGACATTCCAGGAGATATGCACAATGATACATAATAGTGTGGGAAGAAATATTAGAATCATCCTTTTATTGATTAAAAAGAAAACTAAAAGAAACTAAGCTTTACTGATAGTTTAACATGTAGTTTGACACTAATTCCGAATCATGTGACCTCCTGAGATAAGAGTAGAGGGGACTGTCCATAGTACTTTCACTCATACTTTCAGTGTACTCAGACATATCACTATGTATTACAATTCATGAGTGACTACTTAAGTGAATTCACAGATTATATGAAGCTAACTTTGAAGCTCTCACAAAATAAAGTGACTTGAAAAGACTCCTGCAAAGAAACCATAGATTAAAGGTAATACTAATATAAAAAGCACAAATAAATATCAAGAAAGAGGATTTTTTTAAGGGCCATCTGGATGGCTCAGTCGGTTAAGTGCCTCCCTTCAGCTCAGGTCATGATCTTGGGGTCCTGGGATAGAGCCCCAAGTCAGGCTCCCTGTTTAGCGGGAAGTCTGCTTCTCCCTCTAACCCTTCCCCCACTCATGCTTTCTCTCTCTCTCTCTCTCATCTCTCTCTCTCAAATAAATAAATAAAATCTTTTTTAAAAAAGAAGGGTTTTCTTAATAATATTTGTGTAATTGCCTTGTAGACCTGAAAAAAATTTTATCAAAATTTTTAAATATGTCCAAATATGTACTTCCTCCTTTGGGATCTGTATATCTTTCGGAGGAATCATTTCTATAAAGTTAAAATGATCCATTAAAACCAAATATCAAAATAAACTGAAATTAGAACCAATCTTTTTAATGATCATATCACAAAGTTTTGATGATGGTTTTCAAACATAATAAAATATATTTAACAATACAGACTCACTAAAATAGTATACTAGTATAAATACTAAAAAGTACTTTTGTGTCAATAATGTAGTTATTTTTAAAACAGTTTACTTTGTCCTTATCTTTTTTATTTTGTACTTTTGTGTAGGCTTTAAATGTACATTAAATGTTCGAAGAGAAGTGAATGTATATAATTTATCATTAATAAATATTTATAGTTAAGATTTTACTGAAAAAGGTATATGTTAATATGGGAACCACCGTTCTAATTCAAAATTTTTCAATGTATGGTCTTCAAAATGCCTCCATGGTTTACCAAGTGATCGACAGGTGATTTGGTAATTTCAGAGGAAAAACAATTTTCATTTGTATAAATTTCACAAAGATTAGATGCAATAATATCTGTGAATCCCAAGGAAATTCTTTTAGGTTCTTACAAATCATTATACAATTAAGTGTGCATATACACTATAAAGATCATGCTGATTAGTCACCATAACTCATATTCAATTAACAGGTTGCAATTAATCTCAACTAACATGTTTTCACATCACTTTTGTGCTTATTATTTACATTTGTTATTGTTGGGTTTTTATTGTTTCTATTGCACTTTATTATTACCGTTGTCTAATGTCAAGTTGCTAAGCCCCAAGAGTAGAGAATATGGTTCAGAGTTGGTTTATTGAAGCAAAGTAATACTAAAGAAAATATTAATCTAAATATTGTGACTTAGAATAACATCAATATATGTAATGAATATGACTCTAGAGCAAATATGAAATAGGCTGAGACAATTGCATTTTCAGTTATGGTTATTTTGCATAAGTTTTGATATTGAATTTTATTGGACCTGTGATCCATTTCCGTCTGGTCCCCACAGCAGTTTGAATTATAAAACGTTATTAAGGCTTCTACTTCATTTCTAAACAGAGCACAATGGTCTCTTTTGTAAACCAACTGTGTTTTTCCAGAACAATTACAACATATTTCTAAAGAAAAAATTTGTGATATTTAATACTAAAGAGGAGGAAGAGACAAAACTACAGAAGGATTATTCATTATTGCATACCTTCTAGTAAAAATATAGAAATCATATTGTTGGCAAGTCTTTACAGTCACTGAAAAATATTGTGCTAAAAAGAAAACAGAACACATCTGTCTTAGTTCTTGTTTCTGTAACAGAATACCATAGACTATATGACTCAAACAACAAACATTTATTTCTCAAGTTTTGGAGGCTAGAAGTCCAAGGTTAGAGTGCTAGTATGGTCAGATTCTTGGTGAGGGCCCTTTTCCTGGTTTATAGATGGCATCTGTCTTCTCATTGTATCTTCATATGACAAAGAGAGAAAGTGAGAGCTCTAGTCTCTTGCTGTTCTTAAAAAGATACTAATCCTGGGGCGCCTGGGTGGCTCAGTTGGTCAAGCGACTGCCTTCGGCTCAGGTCATGATCCTGGAGTCCCGGGATCGAGTCCCGCATCGGGCTCCCTGCTCGGCAGGGAGTCTGCTTCTCCCTCTGACCCTCCCCCTCTCATGCTCTCTCTCTCTCTCTCATTCTCTCTCTCAAATAAATAAATAAAATCTTTAAAAAAAAAAGATACTAATCCTATCATGGGGGCTCCATCCTGATGACCTCATCTAAACCTAACTACCTCCTAAAGTCCCTACATCCAAATACCATCACACTGAAGGTTAAGGTCTCAACACATGAATTTGAGGGGCACAATCAGTCCATAGCAAGATCACTGGCAAAATTCCTTTAATCAAATCAACTTGTTGTATGTCACCTAACATTAATGGCACAAAACATAGAATGACAAATACATTTGTATCCTACCAGATATTTCACCTTGCATTTGGATGAAACCATTGATGTAGTATGAATCAGCTCTTATAATATGCACAGTAGATATATGAAAGAAAAGTGATGATTTTCTATAACATTTAGCACTGAAATTTTATACTACATGAGAAAAGGCCTTTTTAAAAATTATAGCTACAATATTTTTGAATCATGATGTAGTCTAGAAATGGTGTCTTGGGATAAGTACTTTAGCACTCACTAGCTGTGTGGCAAGAAAGGGTATTATTAAGTTTTTGCACCAAAATACCAAACACCTTGCTTTGTTAATACAAAAAGTAATAAATAATTTGTGTTTGATTCGGTGTTGCAGGAAATAGGAATAGTTTTGAATATAATCAGGTCAACATTCTTTAGTTACAACCAAACCAATTTCTGGCTGATTTAAATAAAAATAAACTTATTGAAATGGTAACAAGAATTCACAGAATTAATGGCAGGCCAGTGAAACAGGCTTGGGAATGGGAGGGATGAAATTAGCCCGAGACTAAGGATCAGGAAGCAATTGTGCTATATCAGGACCAGGATGATGGAAGCCTGCCACTGATCTGGCACAGAAGGCCAGCTGTTTAATTCTCTTTTTTCCTCTACATAGGATTCAAATACTCCACCTTGAACAGCAGAGGAAAAGGCTCCTGATAAGAGTCCTACCAGGTTATAATCGGTAGACAAAGCATAACCAATGTCCAATATGCAGAGACTCTGAGAACTTTATTTTCAGCCTGCTGTATAAAGAAATGGTCAGCAAGGACAAGAGACCCTTCTCTACATGAAATGTACTCTATAAGAAGTAAGGCGTTACTTTTCAACCAGCGAACCCAGTTATGTAAAAGACACCATTTACACGATTTCAAACTATTTCCTCAATTGACGTACTTAGGGATTTATCTAGTATTTTTCAAACAGTTGAACCTTTTACATAACAAAATATTACTATTGTTAAAGACAAGATACTGGGTTTCTTAAGAAAACCAAACTGTGATGCAAATGGCTTTATCTCTAAGAGTTTAACCTACAACAGTTAATGTTATTCTTCATACCTATAGGTAGAAATTGATGACATATTTTGTGTGTTATAAAATCTATTTTATTACCTTGTATAAATTTGGAAACAGAACAGAGTTAAATGAATCTCCAGAATGAATTTAGAGGGTCATTGGCCTCTACCTCCCAAAATGATACATTAACTAGATCTTTCAGCTTCTGTGTATGATCTGCTTATAATTTTACATCTGGTGCTATTGCTTAATGTCTTCAGTATGAAAAATCTGTAAAATCACTAGATGTATATTTGGTCTGAATATCCAGAACTATTGGCTAATTTGCCAAATCCCTGCAAGCTGGGATTTCCTAGAGAAATAAAGAGGAAGGAAGGAATGTAGAACCTGACCAGTAGCTCAAACTATCCATCACCAGATGGAACCAGATACTGTTATTCTGGGGAAAATTAAAGCAATATGATCTCACTGAGATTAAACAATTATAAATATAGAAACTCTGTATCTTATGTGAATTTATCTAATTTTCAACTTTTTAATTTAACATTTTTAAGGTTCTAAACCATCAAGAATTGGTGGGCCTCACCTTGTCATGTTGAATGCTCCCTAAGTCCACACAGATCACAGATGCCACACCTTGAGAAACATCACACCGGAAGCTGCCTCAACTGTACCTGCAACTCTTTATATTAATCTTTGCCCAGCAATTGAATCAGGACATACAATGGACAACATTTAACACGGATCATGAGTATGAACACATTTAATGAGAACTTAGGCATTCCAAGCTCTCTTTTTGGAAATCTACACTAGAAAGTAAAATAAGTGACTTGCCAGAATATAGGTAGTCTTTTTAAATATGAATTACCATGATTATCTGTCTATTATAATGAGAGACAGTATGGTATAATAGAAAGTATACAGAATTTGGAGATAGAGTTGCTTTATTCTTGATTTCCTACCAAATGAATGTTTGCTGTTGAATGAGTTACTGCCCTTAATCTCTCTAAACCTCACTTAATTCCTCTGCAAAATGGAAACAATATTACCCTCATGATACCACATGAAACGTAAGTAAGGTAGCACTATGTACATGGTAATGCAGTCAAAAATACTGCTGACTTTTCCACGTATTTTCTCAATTCTTCACTCTAGCTAGCCTGGAGAAATAGAACTAAAAATATATTTTACTCTTCTAAAAAGACTAACCTTTTATCTTACCCTCCAGGGTTAAAATTAAGGGAGATAAGCATAATCAGAAATGATAATGTCAAGTAGATGTAATGCATCATCTTTTTCATATTTCAGATATCAAAAATAATCTCTTTTTGGCACCAATCCTGACATCAGCCAGAAATGGTAATGTTAGAACCACCATTGCACTTTTTATCATAGTACATGCTGTATTTTTAATATTGCCTTCATTTCAAATTCTTATTACATTATCATGAATTAGTACCAACAGTGTTTAGATCTGCATGAAATAGGAGTAAATACGTTTCCCCACTATTTGATTAAAGGCAAAATATGAGGCCTTGAGACCTTTATAAATAGATAATAAAATTCTTTTCAGAGCTTGAAAATATTAGCCATGTTGAATGAAGTAAAATATACTTGTCTAATACCAATAACCCTTCCAGACTTTTTGTCCCTTCATCAGTGCAGATCTTAATTGAAAAAGCCAATGTAAATAAGATAAGCTTACAAAAATAAATTGACTGGACAAGAGCACATATTAAGAAAAATGAATTATGAGTGTCACAATGAGTTTCAATAACAAAAGGATAGCATTTACTGCATAATTTCTTTCTGATCAACAAATGTACCTCGGGCATTGAATAGTCACATCAAAATCCTAAACCAAATGAATTCAGTCCAAAAATAAATTCCCCAGGAATACAATATGGGTCCCAGGCCATCATCTCATACCTTCCATGTGTCCTTTTAAGTATTGCCTGCTGGATGTTTACCTTCAATATGTCATTTGAGGCAGCTACAGCAAATTATCACCCCGTATATCTCCATTTCTTCCTTTTAATGATAAACTCTAGCACATTTCTGCTTGGCATGTGACCACCCAGATAGAAGCTACATTTCCAGTCTTCTTGAAGCAAGGCATGGCTAGTGATAGTGCTGACTGATGAGATAAGAGCAGAAATGATGAATGCAACATCCAGGTTATCTACTAAGAGTTGATGCTACTTCCCCTAAACATCCCCTTTTCCTTTTCTCGTTTCCTAGAAAATGAAGATGACGGGGACAATGTTGGAGTCATATGTTGAAAAAGTTAGAGCTTTTCTATTAGCAATAGACCACTCACCACTGGATTCTTACACTGGAAAGTAATAAATTTCTCTCTTAATTAAGTTAGTGTATTTTGGGCTCCCTTAACTCTAGCAGGGTGGCCTGTGTCTTAATAACCCATCCCATCATCAGCGGTATTAGTATTTTCCCTAAACTTTGCCCAATCCTTAAATAATCCCTCTTCAGATGCTCTTCAAATTACTCCCCTGTAAACTTGATCTTAAGGTTTACAGAACTACATCAGCAGTTAAATGCTCAATACTTCTTGGCCCTAAATAAATGCAAGGTCCTAATGAAACGGGAAGGCACAGGACCATGAGATATGGAATAGCAGATATAGATGAGGCTGATGATTCTGAACCCACAACTCTCTGAACATCTCTTGTCAAATTCAAGGAACTCTCTTTCCCTCATGAATACTCTCCCCACACTCCAAGGGAACTAGTTTAATCCTCAGTAAACATCATTCAGTGATTAACCAGGGAGAGTTACGTCACAAACTAATGCCTATTGTCAGGATCTAACCCCAACCACTGCTCATTAACTGTGGACCCTAACAAAAGTGAAAGCCCTACACAGTCCAGATGGAGTAATATAAGGCCATCTCCAAAGGAGATAATCTATACACCAAAAGAGAAATAACATATGCTGGCAGTGTTGAGGAGCATGTATAGAAGTAAAATCTAAGAGTATTAGATCGATTATGTAAGATAAAGCTTGATCTAGCTGAATTCATTAACTAAAGTCTGTTCACCCAGGACACACAAATAATGTATTAGGCCATAAACATGGCAGTGGTGTTGATAATTTGCCAAGTTGGCTAATTGAAGGTGGATCCAAAAATTATCTACATCAGGGGTCAACAAATGATGGTCCATCAGCCAAACCCAGCCTTCAATCTATTCATGTAAATAGTCTTATAGGAACACAGCTACACTTATTTATTTCTGTATTGTTTATGATTGCTTTTGGGTTACAATGACAGAGCTGAGTAGTTGCAACAGAGGCCATATGATCTTCATAGCCTGAGATATTTACTGTCTACTCCTTTACTGAAAGTTTGCTGACCCCTGATCTACATCAGTGAGGTCAAAATGTGGAAATGCTCAAGTTACTGGAGAGGAAGGAATTCTAAGGGGAAATGGAGGTTGGAATGGATCCATTATACGCAACTGTCTCACCACCTCAACCATACCTCATGGAAAGGCCCCCAAAATACTTCCTTTACCAAAGCATTGATGAGAATATCAGAAGATTGAAAAGTTCTGTGGTGGCTGTCCTTTGCAAGCTAGTGATAACAATGGAGAATGCTGCATTAAAATTTAGTTTCCCAATCTCAGTGGAAATAACACAATCCCAGAGGGGTAGAAACCAGATGTTGGCACATCAGCAATAAGGTGCATGCAATTAAACAATAAGCCTCTGGGAAAATGAAGTCAAACTATTTTTACCCACAAGAATTTGAGGGGATGACAAATTGATTATGGAATCATCAATGATCCCTAGAAATAAAGCAGATAGGCTGCCCATTAAGGTATCTCTGTACATACATAAGCAGATATATTCTAGATTTGTTCATCAGAAACTTAACTCAAATAACTATAGGGGAATTTATAACCTCTCCAACCAGAACTGAGCCAGTTCATAAATCCAGAGGCCCTTAACTGAGAGGGAGGCTGGGATCTTTGAGGAAGAACCATGCAACACAGCCAGAGGCCTATATCCTAAATCTTACCCCAGTCCTTCCCACAGGGACCTGGTGTGATTTTACCAGGTTGACTATGCCCTATGGAAAGGAAAATACTCAGAACTGCTGAGGCTTATGAAAGCCTCAGCTCTGATCTGGTGCTAATCCCAATTCCTGAAACACCACTGTCCAGAGTGGGTGCTTATGAAATCTTAGACCAAGTTCATCTAACAGTTAGCCAGTAAGTCTAGTAGGTCTAGTGGGGAGAGTGAGATGAGGGTATTTACTCCCCCAACTCCTTCCCTGCAGTGTAACCACTGACTGGCTGGGGTTCAAGCTCTAATATCCATACATTACTTTCTCTAAATTCTATTAACCTCTTTCTCTCCTTGTCCTTTCAGGCCTAGGGCATCCTGCTGCTAATACTTCTAAACTGGCAACTCTGGTTTGCTTAAACCCTGTCCACATCCCTTTTTAAAAAGTCCCCAAATTAAATTCTCATGCTATTGTCACAATGCTATATAATAAAACCCACAAAGCCACAACAGCATTAACAATAAGCATTTATAGCTCATATGCCTAGTATCAGTTGGATGGTCAGCTGGGTAATGCTTGGTGTGGCTCACTGAAATGTCTGGCAGCTGGCTGACAACTGATCTGAGCTAGCCTCAGATCTGCTTCACATGCTTCTTGACCTCAGGAGGTTACCCTGATTTTTTTTTTTCTTTTATAGTATTAGTACAAGAAAGGAAGCCTCAGTGCACAAATCCATTCCAAACTTCTGCTTGTATTCTTTCTGCTAAAATTGCACTGGCCAAAGCAAGTCACATGCTTGAACCCAGTACCAAAGTGGAGGGGGTGGGTATAGCAGGTAAACCTACCTAGAGTAGAAAAACTCTGCAAAATTACATATCAAAGAGGACAAGGGGAGGAGAGTAATTAATCCAGACAATCATTGTAAACCAGTCCACTCATCAAATTACTCAATTTGAATGTACATCTAATCCTGATAGGATTCGAAGTCATTTAGTCATTTAAGAAGGTACCTGAGGTGGCACGGGAGGGCACCACAGGGATCTGCTGGGTTTGGAGACTCCACACGGGGTCGTGTGCCAGAGATAGAAATGCTTGGTCACAGGCCGGGTGAGCACAGAGTGCAGCTGGAGACCAGGGAGACGGGAGTGACTGACTGCTTTTCTCTGGGGGCTCACTGAGGAGTCGGCCCCAAGTTCTCAGCTCCTCCAGGGCGGAGATTGGGAGGCCGCCATTTTCACTCTCGTCCTCCAAAGCTTTATGGAAAGCTTGCAGGGAACAAGCTCCCGAGAGCAAACCGGAGCCACTTACTTAGCCCAGACTGGCAAGTGCAGGGCGATTCTGCCTCCAGCAAAGACATTTGGGAACTACGGCAACAGGCCCCTCCCCCAGAATATCAGCGAGAACAGCCAGCCAAGACCAAGTTTACCCATCAATGAGAACGGCAGAACTCCAGTGCTAGGGGAATAATGCACAGAGAATCCATGGCTTTTTCCCCATGATTCTTTAGTCTTTCAAAGTTAATTTTTTAAAATTTTCTTGATTTTTCTTTTTTTTTAGTTGAATTTTTCTTCTTTCCTTTTTCAACCAACATCTTATCAATTCCTTTTTTAAAATCTTTTTTAATTTTTCATTTTTACAGTCATATTCTATCTCTTCATTGTATTTAACCTTATTTTTTGTATATATAAGTTTTTCTTTCTTTTTTCATTCTTTTTTCAACCAACTTCTTATCAATTCCCTTTTTAAAATCCTTTTTAATTTTCATCTTTACAGTCATATTCCATCCATTCATCGTATTTACCCTTATTTTTGTATATATATAAGTTTTTCTTTCTTTAAAATTTTGGGAGGCAATTTCTTCTAACAGACCAAAATATACTCAAATCTACTGTGTGGCTCTATTATATTCAGCCTGAATATTCTTTCTTTTTTTTTTTTTTTTTTCATTTCTTTCCCCCCCAGTTTCGGATCTCTTCTGATTTGTTTAGTGTATATTTTTCTGGGGTCACTGTTACCCTTTTAGCATTTATTTTAGCATTTTGTTCTCTCATTCATCTATTACCCTCTGGACAAAATGACAAGATGGAAAAACTCACCTCAAAGAAAAGAACAAGTGGCAGTACTGACAGCCAGGGACCTAGTCAATACAGACATTAGTAAGATGTCAGAACTAGAGTTCAGAATGACGATTATAAAGATACTAGCTGTGCTTAGAAAAAGTACAGAAGGTACTAGAGAATCCTTTTCTGGAGAAATAAAAGAACTAAAATCTAACCAAGTCAAAATCAAAAAGGCTATTAATGAGGTGCAATAAAAAAAATGGAGGCTCTAACTGCTAGAATAAATGAGGCAGAAGGGAGAATTAAGTGATATAGAAGACCAAATGATGGAAAATCAAGAAGCTGAGAAAAAGAGAGATAAACAACTACTGGATCACGAGGGCAGAATTCAAGACATAAGCGATACCATAAGACGAAACAACATTAGAATAATTGGGATCCCAGAAGAAGAAGAGAGAGGGGAGGCAGAAGGTATACTGGAGCAAGTTATAGCAGAAAACTTCCCTAATTTGGGGAAGGAAACAGGCATCAAAATCCAGGAGGCACAGAGAACCCCCCTCAAAATCAATAGAAATAGGTCAACACCCCAACATCTAATAGTAAGACTCACAAGTATCAGAGACAAAGAGAAAATCCTGAATGCAGCTCGGGAGAAGAGATCTGTAACCAACAAGGGTAGAAACATTAGATTGGCAATGGACCTATCCACAGAGACCTGGCAGGCCAGAAAGGACTGGCATGATATATTCAGAGCACTAAATGAGAAAAATATGCAGCCAAGAATACCATATCCAGCTAGGCTGTCATTGAAAATAGAAGGAGAGATAAAAAGCTTCCAGAACAAACAAAAATTAAAGGAATTTGCAAACATGAAACCAGCCCTACAGGAAATATTGAAAGGGGTCCTCTAAGCAAAGAGAGAGCCTAAAAGTAACATAGACCAGGAAGGAACAGAGACAATATACAGTAACAGTCACCTTACAGGCAATACAATGGCACTAAATTCATATCTTTCAATAGTTACCCTGAATGTAAATGGGCTAAATGTCCCAATCAAAAGACACAGGCTATCAGATTGGATAAAAAAACAAGACCCATCGATATGCTGTCTGCAAGAGACTCATTTTACACCCAAAGACACCTCCAGATTGAAAGTGAGGGGGTGGAAAACCATTTACCATGCTAATGAACATCAAAAGAAAGTTGGGGTGGCAATCCTTATTCAGACAAATTAGATTTTAAACCAAAGACTATAATAAGAGATGAGGAAGGACACTACATCATACTTAAAGGGTCTATCCAACAAGAAGATTTAACAATTGTAAATATCTATGCCCCTAACATGGGAGCAGCCAATTATATAAGCCAGTTAATAACAAAATCAAAGAAACACATTGACAACAATACAATAATTGTAGGGGACTTTAACACACCCCTCACTCAAATGGACAGATTATCTGAGCAAAAGATCAACAAGGAAATAAAAGCTTTGAATGACACACTGGACCAGATGGACTTCACGGATATATTCAGAACATTCCATCCCAAAGCGACTGAATACACATTCTTCTCTAGTGCCCATGGAACATTCTCCAGAATAGATCACATCCTGGGTCACAAATCAGGTTTCAACCAGTACCAAGAGATTGGGATCATTCCCTGCATATTTTTGGGCCACAGTGCTTTGAAACTAGAACTCAATCACAAGAGGAAAGTTGAAAAGAACCCAAACACATGGAGGCTAACGAGCATCCTACTAAAGAATGAATGGGTCAACCAGGAAATTAAAGAAGAATTAAAAAAATTCATGGAAACAAATGAAAATGAAAACACAACTGTTCAAAATCTTTGGGATGCAGCAAAGGCGGTCCTAAGAGGAATGTATAGAGCAATACAAGCCTTTCTCAAGAAACAAGAAAGGTCTCAAACACACAACCTAACCCTACACCTAAAGGAGCTGGAGAAAGAACAGCAAATAAAGCCTAAGCCCAGCAGGAGAAGAAAAATAATAAAGATCAGAGCAGAAATCAATGAAAGAGAAACCAAAAGAACAGTAGAACAGATCAACAAAAGTAGGAGCTCATTCTTTGAATGAATTAATAAGATTGATAAGCACCTGGCCAGATTTATCAAAAAGAAAAGAAAAATGACCCAAATAAATAAAATCATGAATGAAAGAGGAGAGATCAAAACCAACACCAAAGAAATACAAACAATTATAAGAACATATTATGAGCAACTCTATGGCAGCAAACTGGGTAATCTGGAAAAAATGGATGCATTCCTAGAGATGTATAAACTATCAAAACTGAACCAGGAAGAAATAGAAAACCTGAACAGACCTATAACCACTAAGGAAATTGAAGCAGTCATCAAAAATCTCCCAACAAACAAGAGCCCAGGGCCAGATGGCTTCCCAGGGGAATTCTACCAAACATTTCAAGAAGAATTAATACCTATTCTTCTGAAACTGTCCCAAAAAATAGAAATGGAAGGAAAACTTCCAAACTCATGTTATGAGGCCACCATTACCTTGATCCCAAAACCAGACAAAGACCCCATCAAAAAGCAAAACTACAGACCAGTATCCCTGATGAACATGGATGCAAAAGTTCTCACCAAAATGCTAGCCAATAGGATCCAACAGTACATTAAAAGGATTATTCCTTTTAATAAATCCCCAAGTGGGATTAATTCCTGGGCTTCAAGGTTGGTTCAACATCCACAAATCAATCAATGTGATACAATACATTAATAAAAGAAGACCAAGAACCATATGATCCTCTCAATAGATGCAGAAAAAGCATTTGACAAAGTACAGCATGCTTTCTTGATTAAAACTCTTCACAGTGTAGGGATAGAGGGTCCATACCTCAATATCATAAAGGCCATCTGTGAAAAACCCACAGCGAATATCATACTCAATGGGAAAAAACTGAGAGCTTTCCCCCTGAGGTCAGGAACATGGCAGGGATGTCCACTATCACCACTGCTATTCATTATAGTATTAGAAGTCCTAGCCTCAGCAATCAGACAACAAAAAGAAATCAAAGGCATCTGAATTGGCAAAGAAGATGTCAAACTCTCACTTTTTGCAGATATGATACTTTATGTGGAAAACCCAAAAGACTCCACCCCAAACTGCTAGAACTCATACAGGAATTTAGTAAAGTGGCAGGATATAAAATCAATGCACAGAAATCAGTTGCATTTTATACACCAACAACAAGACAGAAGAAAGAGAAATTAAGGAGTCGATCCCATTTACAATTGCACCCAGAACCATAAGATACCTAGGAATCAATCTAACCAAAGATGCAAAGAATCTGTACTCAGAAAACTATAGAATACTCATGAAAGAAATTGAAGAAGATAAAAGAAATGAAAAACGTTCCATGCTCATGGATTGGAAGAACAAATATTGTGAAAATGTCAATGCTACCTAGAGCAATCTACACATTTAATGCAATCCTTATCAAAATACCATCCACTTTTTTCAAAGAAAAGGAACAAACAATCCTAAAATTTGTATGGAACAAGACCCCGAATAGCCAGAGGAATGTTGAAAAAGAAAAGCAAAGCTGGTGGCATCACAATTCCAGACTTCAAGCTCTATTACAAACTGTGGTCGTCAAGATAGTATGGTACTGGCACAAAAACAGACACATAGATCAATGGAACAGAGTAGAGAGCCCAGAAATCAACCCTCAACTCTATGGTCAACTAATCTTCGACAAAGCAGGAAAGAATGTCCAATGGAAAAAAGACAGTCTCTTCAACAAATGATGTTGGGAAAATTGCACAGCCACATGCAGAAGAATGAAACTGGACCATTTACTTACACCACACACAAAAATAGACTCAAAATGGATGAAAGACCTAAATGTGAGATAGAAATCCATCACAATCTTAGAGGAGAACACAGGCAGCAACCTCTTCGACCTCAGCCACAGTAACTTCTTCCTAGAAACATCACCAAAGGCAAGGGAAGCAAGGGCAAAAATGAACTATTGGGACTTCATCAAGATAAAAAGCTTTTGCACAGCAAAGGAAACAGTCAACAAAACCAAAAGACAACCGACAGAATGGGAGAAGATATTTGCAAATGACATATCAGATAAAGGGCTAGTATGCAAAATCTATAAAGAACTTACCAAACTCAACACCCAAAGAACAAATAATCCAATCAAGAAATGGGCAGAAGACATGAACAGATATTTCTGCAAAGAAGACATCCAAATGGCCAACAGACACATGAAAAAGTGCTCAACATCTCTCGGCAACAGGAAAATCCAAATCAAAACCTCAATGAGATACCACCTCACACCAGTCAGAATGGCTAAAATTAACAAGTCAGGAAATGACAGATGTTGGTGAGGATCCAGACAAAGGGGAACACTCCTACACTGTTGGTGGGAATGCAAGCTGGTGCAGCCACTCTGGAAAACAGCATGGAGTTTCCTCAAAAAGTTGAAAATAGAGCTATCCTATGACCCAGCAATTGCACTACTGGGTAATTACGCCAAAGATACAAATATAGTGATCCAAAGGGGCACATGCACCCCAATGTTTATAGCAGCAATGTCCACAATAGCCAAACTATGGAAAGAGCCTTCATGTTCTTCAACAGATGAATGGATAAAGAAGATGTGGCATATATATATACAATGGAATATTATTCAGCCATCAAAAAATGAAATCCCTCCATTTGCAATGACGTGGATGGAACTAGAGGGTATTATGCTAAGCGAAATAAGTCAATCAGAAAAAGACAAGTGTCATATGATCTCACTGATATGAGGAATTTGAGAAACAAGACAGAGGATCTGTCTTGTGAAACAAGATGAAACCAGAGGGGGAGACAAACCATAAGAGACTCTTAATCTCAGGAAACAAATTGAGGGTTGCTGGAGTGGAAGGGGGAGGGAGGTTTGGGGTGGCTGGGTGATGGACACAGGGGAGGTTATGTGCTGTGGTGAGCGCTATGAATTGTGTAAGACTGATGAATCACAGATCTGTACCCCTGAAACAAATACTACATTATATGTTAATAAAAACTAAAAATAAAATAAAATGGGAATTTAAAAAAGAGAAAGAATGTACCTGAGTTTGCCCACTAAGAAATCAAAGCTAGGAAATAAACCTAGGCAGTCCAGCTATAGCATCCACACTAACCATTATCTTGCCATGGGTACTAATACAGACAGAAATAGTTCTTGCCAAAGAACAAAGGCAAACTGGAAATGTGAACCAACTTTCAGAAGTAAAGGAGCTGCACCACTGCTCAGGTCCAGATAGATGGGCATAAGAATAACAACAACAACAACAGCAAAAAAACAAAACAAAATGTGGTACTACCCAGATAAATATGGGAACAGGATATTAATGGAGAATTGTGAAAATCTTCTGTAATGAAGAACCTAAGATGTCAAAATATGAACAATGTGTGGAAGCCCCAGAATTTACAGATACTGGCCATTTCCTATCATTAGCAGGAATAAGGGCTGAAGAGAAGTTGAGTTTAGATACAGGAAACAAACTCCATTTTGTATATCCTTATTTGTGACTGATAAATCTCAACTCTGTGACACAAAGAACATAGCTTAATATTTTCCAGTTTACACACTCCAGAAAATATAGCAATCTCCTCAGAGCATGACAAGCACCGCTTGCTGCCCTGGCCTCCTATTGACCACTGTCCCGTACACCCTCTAGCACAATCACCAAGAGCATTGGTTTCAGAGTCAGGCCGACTTGGGTCCAAACTCTGGCTATACCACTTACCGGCTGTTTGATTCCAGTTCATCTTAACTTACCCAAACGTCAGTCTCCATCTTTAAAATGAAGAAAATAATTAGGCTCATTTTACCAGAATTCTGAGGAGTAAGTGAAATTGTACATGTAAAGAGTTATTAGAACATGTGACATGCAGTAAGAGCTCACTCCGTGTGTGCACATGCACTGATTCCCCACAAAAAGGGGTGAGATGTCCCCAAAGTGTGCAAGATTTATGTAGTCTTGCACTAATGACTCTAAGAGTTTCATGTTCTCTAGGAGGTGATCTTCTCCTTTTCATCTGGCAATTTGTCAAATACAGTAGCTCCCCCTTACCCATGGTTTCAGTTAGCCATAGTCAACTGCAGTCCAGAAGCAGATGGGGAAGAACAGTAACCTACCACTCTGCCACAGTGCTTATGACATTCCCCTCAACACAGAGGCATTTCACTATCTCACATTATCACAAAAGGAATGAGCACAGTACAATAAGATATTTTGAGAGAGAGACAACATTCACATAATTTTTATCACAGTACATCGCTATGATTGTTCTTATTTTTAGTGATTGCTATTAATCTCTTATCATGCCTAATTTATAAGTTAAACTTTACCTTAGTTAGGTATGTATAAAAAAACACATAGTATACATAGGGTTTGGTTTTCAAGGTTTCAGGCATCCACTGGGGGTCTTAGAACATTTTCCCCAAAGATAAGAGGGGACTATTGCACAGAGATGCACTTAAGAACTATTGTAGGTCCCATACTCTGCACCCCATGGCTCGTGTGCTATGTGGCTAGTGTTCAGGGCGAAGCAGTGATGTATTCAGGCACTATGTAGGAACATTTATCACTACAATGACAAATAAAGGTTCAAACTCACTGAGCAATTTTACCATGTTTCATGCTGTTCTAAGTGCTCCACCTATTTGAACTCACATAATCCCACAATAACCCTCCTACATGAGGACTATTATTATTCCCATTTTGTAGACGAGAAAATTGAACCAAAGTGAGGGTAAATAACTTCCTCCAGTTCATTAGAGCTGGAATTTGAAACCGGGCACTTAGCTCATAACCACTTCATGTTTCTTCTCTATACCTTTGTGGCATCTTAGCGTCTGTCTATGGAGTGATCCCTGCCTCTTCTAGGGTTGCTTCTTCCTGTTCTCTTCTTCCTTTACCTTTTCTTTCCTAGGCTCGGTAACCAGCTACCACGGAGAGCCAGTGAGGACATCACCTCCATGAACAAACCACCCAATCACACTCCATTTACTTTCATTGTCAGGTCTGGGTCTTCTCAGTAATAACTGCACGTGCTCTGGAACTTCCTCATTGCTGCTGAGTTCCCAGCTGCCCCAAACAAGTGAGCTAGCCAAACTTGTCCCTTTTCCCATGGGGGTGACCCATAAATGGATTCAGATGTGCAGACAGGTGTAACTCTTGATCTAAACCATGAGTGTGGCTGGGCCACTGGATGTGCCAAAGGCTCCGTGGGCTTGCTGGGGCCCTTCTTTTTAGTAGACTCCGTGCACGTCTGCAGCGCTGAACAGATGGCTCTGGTGACATCTCGATCTGTTTACAGGGCCCTTGCTGTCATTACGTGGACACCAAAAGCTAAAACAGACTTGCCTCACCAGTTCTGAGGACCCAAAACAGCACTGTTTTTCATATTTTCACAATGCTTAATGCTTGTCTTATTTATTGTAATTTATAGAGACCCCATAGATTTGAATGTTTTAGGATGTTTCATTTTATAGTTTCAGTAGATGGTGATGCCAAGTCAGAAGAGGTGACCTATGTCCTGGGTTTTGCCCTTCACTTGTTTTCTATGCCCAGATCATCTTTAAGTGACTTAAAAAAAAAAAAAAAAGGTAAAAACCCTTGAGAAAAAGTGAAGCCCAAACTCAATGGTTTAAATAAGTATTTTGTATGGACATTAAAAGATTTTCCTGGATTATCTGAGTAATTCCAGAGTCACTTTTCTTCTGAGATTTAGCTTCAGAGGGGCTAACAATGGACAGAAAATTCTGAAGGACATTAACTCATTTTTATGTTAAAGAAAGAAAGAAAATCCTCTGGATATTTCTAGAGACTAATAAGGAAAGGGAAGTTCTCTGTTTTTCATTGGTAACTATATTTATGGATAGCTACCGAGGAAACATTTGTTTTCTTCATAAGCAAAGTTTGTGTCTCTGTAAATGGCTAAGTTTATTCTCTGTATAAAATTGCTTTAAAAACTGAATACCTATAAATTCATTTTCTGTTTTAATTTCTGAGACAAAGTAATTTCAAAAAATAATTCTATTAAATGTAAGTACTAAGATGTTATTAGTTAGTATTTCTCTATTCCCCTAAGTGGCTTTTAATCCTTACTTTGGTATTATGATTTTTATTGCCAATAAAAATTAAATGTACACATTAAATATCTAACATATAATTATGATTTAAATAAACTACAAAATGTTTATTACCATATTCTAAGTTTAACTAAAAACCAAGATAGTTTGAATAAACACAGACCTAAGAACAATATTTGTTTCCTTTAAAATGTGCAATTTATAGCAACTAAGTTAAAGTATCTTTCAGGAAAAAGACCACATCTCATACATCTTTTGTAGTAAAATCTTAATGAGCCCCAGAGCAGGAAAAAGATGTGGGAAGAGAGAGATAACTGGGATTTGTGGGCATCCTGGTGGTGGCTGAAGCCATGGGACTGACTGAGAGTACCCAAAGATAGTATGGATAGTGACAAGAGAGGACAGAACCTGAGACGTCGACATTTCAAAGGTAGGAAGAGGAGGAAGGCAGGGAGTCCATGAAACAGACTGATGCAAGGTATTCAAAAATCTATAGGGCACACCAAGAGGAAATGGTGCCATTGCGGCTGAGGAAATAGAACAAAGACACAGGAGGAATGAGAAAAATCTTTACGATGTCTAAAAGACAAAGTGTAGGCAGGGTTTGTGCCTGCGTGCCATACACCTGTGTGGCTAATGGATCAGCTCCGTCGCTACTCCGCAGGTTTTTTATGCAATTAATACAGTGAGAGGCAACTGGCCTGGGACCTCTTCAGTGTACCAGCACAGCATGTCAACGAGGGGTCTGTTTAACAAATGTGGGCTATTTAAATGAACACCCAAGAAAAAAGTGAGTTTGTCTCCTATGTCTATGGAGGCCACTCACGTTGCCACACTAGGGTCAATGGAGAGAAGAAGTATAGATACTGACTGAGGGACCCATGTTGGAGTCAGACTCCCTGGGTTCATATTCTGACCCACTTACTCACTGTGTGACTTTGGGCAAGTGATTATCATCCACAGAGTGGGGCTAAAAACCAAAACAAAACAAAACAAAAAACAAAAACAAAAACAAAAAAACCACCTACCTGGCAGGATTGTTATAAAGATTTAATGAGAGGATATACATGAAGCCATTAGAACAGTGCCTGGCACACAGCAGGTGATCATTAACATTAGTTACTATTAGGAATGAAGTGTTACACATTGCTCTTGACACTGTGTGTCACATAAACTAATTCATGTAGCTTGAGTTCCAGTCTTTTCATTTGTAAGTAAAATGACTATTCTTCACCAGGCTGTAAGTGCTAAGGATGTCATATTCCTGTTTAATATGCACATAATGATTGGCTTCTGTCCCCTGTAATTTCTCAAGCATTTGTGCTGGCTCAGGAAGGTTCTGCAAGTCTCCTGCAGTCCCCTGGTCAAGTCTGATGATGCCAACACTCCTGTCAGTGGAGCCTCCTCGGGGAATACTCTGCCAGGTCCCCCCACAAGCTTCCACTGGGGTCTGCTGTTGCCACCACCATCCTTGGGAAGGGGCAGGGTATCCACCCCCTTTTACACTCAGTCAGGAGATGAGAATTTCCATTACTTCTCCATAGAACAGCTCAAATCGGGCTGTAAGCTCTCACAAGGCTTCACAGAGGGTATGGAGGTGACCAAGAATCCAATCCAGAGATTAGTGTAGAACTTGCTTCCTGATGTGGCTCCCCCTAGGGCCCACAAAACCATCTTTCCAGAATCTTTCAGGATTTCTCACTGTCTGCATGTGGCAGGGGCATATTGTGTGTCTAGGCTGTGGAATCTGGGCCTAATTTTCACAGTTCCAGAATGAGGAACCTGCCTACCAGTCCTTGTTCACCTTTTCAGTAAAATCTCTGCATCTTCTTTTAAGATGGCTGCCCTCATCCTGTAGTCTTTTCCTAGACTATAGGCACCTAGTCTTTTATCTTAATCACATGTTTACTCAGGGCAAGGCCCCTGTATTTTACAGGCAAAGCAGCGTTAAGAGTATGGGTGGCATTTCTTCCTGGCATTCCAGGGAGTCTGGGCAGGCAGAAGTCTCTCTGAGGATGCTCTTCATTGACTTTCCTTTGGCCCCTGGTTTGGGACCAGGATGTGGGGTGGCGTACTCTGCCAACCTCGGTTTAGGTGGCCTAGGCACAGCTAGCCCTCCCCACTTCCCTTCCTCAATCATCTAGTGCATGCATCTTCATCCCCTGTTCAGGGACTCATCCATCTCAATTTACAGAAGGGGTCCCTGTGACTTATTTCCTTGGCTCCATGGAGTTTCCCAAACCGTCCAAGGAAATGGCCTTTTCCTACAGCCAAGACAAAATGGCACATGTTATCACTTTATGAATATTTAAGAAGAACCTGAGGAACTCTTAGCTTTAGATGTTGAGCACCACCCTGACAGACTGGGATAAATGCTGAGGGTCTACCCTGAGCAATGCTGAGCTATAATCACTGGCTTAAGTTCTGCTGGGAGTCTCGTGGAGCTTCTCACTCTTGCTCTCAATCATGGTCTCCTTCCTCCTTCTCCTTAGATCTAGGACACCAGGAAGATGGCTTTGATATTCCTGCAGATCAGTTCATCCCGAAACACCCCTTTGAGGTGAGTCCCAGGCTGGGGCCACTTGCAAGTGCTTGGAGTAAAGTCTACTTACAGTATATTGGAGTTATAAGAGTAGGAACCACAAATTAAAACTAGTTTTCACGAATTTGATACTAGAAGGAAGGAAGAAAATAGAGTAATTACTACAAGTGTAAATTTTAGGATAGAGAAAATTTCACTCATTTCTTCATTCATGTCATAAATGCTTCCTAAGGAGGTACTGTGTTCCAGTCCCTGAACCAGGCACTAGGGGACAACCATGAGCAATAGCAGGTGGGCCAGTCCACACAGGGCTAGAGTCAATCTATATTGGGGGAAAGACAGACATTAATTAAGTAATCACACAAATAAATAGAAAATCACAGTTATTACAAATGCTGTGATGGAAGGTCAAAAGGTGCTAAGAGAGGTTGTAGCAATCATTCCTGACCTGGTCTGGGCACTCAGAGAAAGGTCCTCTAAGGAAATGATGCTTGAATTGAGATATAAATGTTGAATAGCAGAAAAAGAGAAAAGAAGGAGAAAGGAGAACATAAAAGCCACATACTGCTTGAAGAAAATCATTTCTAAGTCTGGGTCTGGAGAGACATTTTATTACCACATGTATATGTGTGTTATGGTGGAAATTATAAAAATTTGTGTGTGTACATAAAAACATATTTGAATATAGTATATAAGCAGAAATACCTTGTTTTCAAAATCATCTGTAATGATCTCTTTGAATAGCTTAAAAGAATAATTCAGAAACAACACGTCTTGCTAGGGTGAGGGCACTTGAAGTCAATGTATGGATTGGAAAAAACTCAGAATCTGGCTTCTGAATGCTCAGGTGCTGACACTAGTTGTCTTAAATTAATGGCCTTAAGTAAGTCACTTAGTCCTTGTCAATCTCATTTCTCACCTCTGAAAATTGAGAATGTTACAATAAATGATCTCAAATGTTATTTCAAATTACAAAATTCTGTATTTCTGTAATTATTGTCTGCAGCATCTGGAGACCTAAAAGTAAGATAAAATAACCAAACACGTCTGCAGTGTGAATATCTATGTAAAAATGGCTAAGGAAAAATTAGTTCAATGCTACTTAGGGTAAAGAATAGCTTATACGTTAAATTAGGTACCTAAAAAAGTAGAATAGGAATAAATTCTTTCACTAAGCTCTTTGTTAAGAATTATCCATTTTGAGAAAATAGAATTCATTTTGAAAGTCTGGCAGAAATATATGCTGATGGAGTCAAGGATGTAAGGGAACTAGAAACATCTTGCAGTGTTACAACTCATTAAAATGCTTACTAGACCATAGAGTACAGCATCTGAGAAGCAAATAGGGCTCTGAGCATTGTTTTCTTAATTAAAATTCCCTATTTAATCCACTTGAAATATATAGTTAAAAAAAAAAGCAAGAAAGAGAAAATTCAAAGCAGAATCATCGCTGGGAAATACTGCTCTAGGTCCTGGCTATTTGTTTTGCAACTTGTAGGGTAGTTCAAGTTGCATAATCATGATGTAGTTAAAAATATAATGAGGAATTGGCACTGGTAGTTTTATAGGTTTTGAAGATTGGTTTTCATGCACCATGCTTTTTTGTTATTTAAACTTTGTTACTGTCATCATTTTCTAGCTGTTGAGTTTAACCTTTGCACACCACAGACTGCAGGACCATAGAGTGTACGCACAAACAAATGAAAAACATTACTGGGCCCAGTGATCCATAGGGCATGTCATTCCACAGAGAAGTTTGCATGAAATGAAGACTCTCTTTATTTATGTGTCTGTAAGCCAAGCATAAACTGCCCAACTATGTACCACCATCTATGATTTTAGTTATATGACTCCTAATACCAAAAAAAAAAAAAAAAAAATCATTTAAAGACTGAGTCTATACAGAGATAAAGTAGATAATTAAATTATTTGAATAACCATAGAATCTGAGGACTGGACCAGACCGCAAGGTCTTGTAGATTAATGTTTCCCAATGTGCCTGAAAATACAAATCACCTGGACTCTTATTAAAAATCCTAAAAAATTGGGGCACCTGGGTGGCTCAGACAGTTAAGCTTCTGCCTTTGGCTCAGGTCATGATCCCAGGGTCCTGGGATCGAGCCCCACATCGGGCTCTGTGCCAGCAGGGAGCCTGCTTCTCCCTCTCCCTCTGTCTGCCTGTCTGCCTACTTGTGATCTCTCTCTCTGTCAAATAAATAAATAAAAAATCTTTAAAAAAAAAATCCTAAAAAATTAAAAAAGTAGGAAAAGATTATTGGGCCCCAACCCTGGCACAACTGAATTCCCAATGGGAAAAGCCTTGACTAAGGGGCAGGTGCTCTCAGGTGATACCTGAGAAAGGCTGATCGGGTCCAACTTTCTACCTGAAAGTTAAACCCTTCCTAATACTTTTTGTACAGGAGAACCACCTGGGGAGTTTTCTGCATGCTGGAGTCCAGTACTTCCACAGATGTACTCCCAGAATGGGGTCTTGTAACCTGGGTTTTTTGGTTTTTTGTTCTTGTTTTGGAGGGGTTGTTGACTGGCTTATTAATGTTCCCAGATGATGCTGATGCCCGACTGGTTCAAGAACAGCTGTCTGTCACTTGGTCTGGTAGGGTTTACTCTATGTCTGCTTGAATACCTGCAAGCTGAGAGCCCAAACCTTTTCCACCTAAAATAATTACGACCAGTTTTTTTTTTCTACCTAGGAAAACTCATAATTTTCCCACCTCCTTTTATACACAGACACACCCAATCTATGAAAGGAAGTAGATCATTTGATTCCTATTATCCATGTATTGACAGTGAGTGAGAGGTAAGTTTTTGGGCTGTGACAATACCCTCTCCAGGGCAATATGGGAGGGATGGAAAAAGGAGGAGGGGAATTTAATCAAAACCTGTAATTTGAGGGCGCCTGGGTGGCTCAGTCGGTTAAGCGACTGCCTTCGGCTCAGGTCATGATACTGGAGTCCCGGCATCGAGTCCCACATTGGGCTCCCTGCTCGGCAGGGAGTCTGCTTCTCCCTCTGACCCTCCCCCCTCTCATATGCTTGCTCTCTCTCATCCTCTCTCTCAAATAAATAAATAAATAAATAAATCTTTAAAAAAAAAAACAAAACAAAACAAAACCCTGTTATTTGACAGCATGAGCAGAAGACAATGAGTTTGCTGGCTAAATTGTTAACTCTAACTGATAAATCCATCAGAAATATGGCATCAAACATTTTGAATACTGTAAAACTCAGCTATTTAGGAACTGCCTTGAAGAAAATTACTGTTTAGTTAATGAGCACATTTATGATTCTAAATTGATGTTCTGAGCCTCTCCAGTATTATGAGAAACCATGAGAAATATGTCAGACTGAATTTTTACATTGTTTCTCAAATACATACAGATCGAGGGCTTACTACATGCAGGCAATGGTGCTGACACCAGAGATACAGCAGGAAATAAGACCATTCAGAGAGCCTACCCGCTGTGACCTCTATTCAGTAGGGCTTGTAAGGAAATAATCTATAATGAAATAAATGCATATAATAAAATATCCGGTAAAGATAAGGCTATGAAGAAAATAAATCAGGATAAGCAGATAGTAGATGACAGGAAGACTTTTATGGAATACAGCATTTCGTATGTCACCACTAGCTGGCATTCATTAGTACGATTTTTGGATGTGCATCACCTTCCTTCAAATATGATTATAATGATGCTAGCAATGTTACTTTCCATACTTATGGCTACCGCTTTAAAACAAACAGCAAAAAAAATCCCACAAAAAAACCACTTCAAACTGCTCCAAACAGAGAGCTTAGCTGGTCAAGCCCTGCCTTCTGACTACAGGCACTAGTGCATGGCCTGTCCCTGTTTGCTGATTTTTCTAGTTTCACAGCCTGCTCAATACCTCGAATCAAAATGAGTCACCTCTGTCACACTGCCATGTGCCATATCTGCCCACAAACAGTGCCCCTCATTCATCACGAATGGCAGCTCCCTTGGTGTCCCATCAACATTTCCTATGGGCTTCCCAGTCAATGCGTAGATGGAGCTTCCTTCGTGAGTCTTGCGTAGAGCAGCTGTTCCAGGTCCCGCTGCCATCCATCCTCAGCCAGTGCGCAGCTGAGCAGAGCAGCGCACCCAGCTTCCTCCTTTGCAGACCGGCTGCTTTCCAAGGCAGCTGGGAAAGGTGAGTGCAACGCTGTGTCGCTGGGCATTTATATAGTGATTATCACCCTTGTGGCATGGCTACAGACTGATCAAACAGGAGGTCCAAACTAAACTGGGATAAATTCACTACCTCTCTCAACCTCCTTTGAAGAGAGAAGCAGGAAAAAGTGAGCCACAGATAGGCGCTAGACATGACTAGTATATAAAAACAAAGAATTAGCGAGCTTAAAATGTCTTACATAGCATTGCTATAGGGCACTGACAAACATGGTGATGCTCAGGGACCTGCCAAACGTGCTCCATATTTTCACCAAGTGGGTGAGGAAAAGCCCACCACGTGTTATACACACAAACCATATCTTTTATTTGTAAGATTTGTTTAGGTCAAAAGCTCTTTTATATATGTGGTATCATTGAACATTCACTGGGTTTTCACTGAAAATACTTTTCAAATGCACCATACCAGTAAAATTTCAATAAAATGCATTCAGAATTTTAAAATGTGTTCAGAAAATTTCACTTTACTACCCAGTAATAGAGCATGCCTTCAGTTATGTTGGGGTTAATGTAGAGCATGAAATCAGCCATAATACCTGACTTGCTAAAATGTAACACAGAGGCCGCTGGGGGTGATGGAAGGTTTCCGAGAAGGGCGTAGGCCTTTGAAACGCCGGGGCCCGCGTGACCACTCTGCCGTAGGAAGGCCACGGGGAGTTGCCTTCCCCGAAGCTCTCTTACCCCAAACAGACGCCCTGTGATCTAAGAAATGCACGCATTGTCCCTTAGGCTATGCGTAGCAGAACTAGAACACTCAGATTAGCATATTGTATCTCTCTGTAAACAGATCCTCCTAGTTACAGTAAGACCCCTTGTCACGCATCGGGTGCTTGAGAAACAGTGATAAATATTTGTGATTATCCTGAAGGACCAGTAAAGGTGGGAGCAAAGAAGAGCAAAGGGTCTTCGTCTCTGAGCGTTGACCCCCTTGCCTTCTCCTCTCTTTCACAGCAAAGTTTGGAGTCATCTTTCATCCGTCAGTACAGAGACTGCTGGCCATTCCCAGCACAGTTAGCTCATAATTATCCATATCCATGGGTGAAAACAATAGAATAAATTGAAGATAATCCAAAATGATCCAAAAGCCATTTATACCACAGTTGTACCATGGAATTCAATTAACTGCATAACCAATGTATCAAATATTCTGTTTTACCCATTTCACAGTACACTCTTGCTTCCCTGCTGGTCACTGCTGTCCTCTCCTCATCTTGAAACTTCCCTAATCTATAACTTCCGTGACACCACTCTGAGCCTTTCTACCTACCTCTTGGTTAACTCCTTTCCTTCCTCTCCCCCTTTAAATGTATGCATATCCTGAGGTTCAAGGCTATGCACCATCCTTCCCTGTATCTAGTCTCTTCCTCCAAGGTCTCATGTACCTTCAACTTTCATCTCTTTGTAAGTAGCTCAAAATTCTTCATCTCCCCCCGCCTTGAGATGGGCATACATAGATCCCACATGGATTGCTCTATAAAGAGTATTAGAACAACTGATGATTCATTTGGAAAAAAAATAAAAGTAGATCCTATCTTCACGCCATATATAAAATCTAATTCTAGATGAATTAAAGAGATAAACATTAAAAAAATTTTTTTTCTACAAAAGCAGAGTGGTCATAAAGTTTGAAAATATATATATAAATACATTATAATATAAAGCAATACAAATATACATATATATTTACAAGTTGAACTTTGGTGATGTCTTCTGAGATGATGTTAAAGGCAAGTGAAAATTAGAGATATAAATTAATGCATTCCAGATGCATGTGCTGGGGTGGATGGAAAGCCCCTGTTAATGCAACTTTATAGTGCATTTGAACTATGGAACACTAATGAGGGACAACACATTGAACATGTCATGAATATCATTGAACATATATAAATATGGAACACAATATCAATAAGCCATTTATTATACATATTTACTTATGCTTCCAAAACTTCTGGTCATCCTCTTTAAGGAGGAAGTAAAAATTATTTTATTTAAAATCATGGGATAAAGGAGGACTTTCTACATTTGTAATAAAACTCAAAAGCCAAGGGGCGTCTGGGGCTCCATCAGTTGGGCATCCAACTCTTAGTTTCGGCTTGAGTCATGATCTCAGGGTCCTGGGATCAAGCCCCATGTCAGGCTCTGGGCTTAGTGGGGAGTCTGCTTGAGGATTCTCTCCCTCTCCATTTGCCCCTCCCCACTCTCTCTAAATAAATAAATAAATCTTTAAAAAAAAAAAACCACTCAAAAACCAAAAAGTAAATATTTATTTGTTTGTTTGTTTATTTTTAAGAGGGAGGGGCAGAGGGGAGAGAGAGAATCTTAAGCAGGCTCCACACCCAATGCAAGCCCCCATGGGACTTGATCTCACAACCCTGAGATCATGACCTGAGCCGAAATCAAGAATCCAATGCTTAACCACCCAGGCACACCCAATATTAAATACTTTAATATGCATTTTTTTAAAAACCCCAAAGAATGCAATCTATTAATGAAGATTATCTTTAATGAGTGGGAATTTTTTATATTTTATTTAAGAAATAAAAATTTTCTACTCATTAAAGATAATTTTTTTAAAGATTTTATTTATCTTTGAGAAAGAGAGAGAACAAGCAGGAGTGGGGGAAGGGTCAGAGCAAGAAGCAGACTCCCTCCTGAGCAGGAAGCCCAATGCAGGATTCAATAGCAGGACCCTGGGATCATGACCTGAGCCGAAAGCAGACGCTTAACCGACTGAGCCACCCAGGAGCCCTCATTAAAGATAATGTTTAGAAATTTCTGAATTGTGTCATTTTCTAATAATGAGCATATTTTCATAATTATTTTTATAATTATTTCATAATTATAATTATTATATACAATAAAAATGAAAAGTATTGCACAGTACTTAGCTAAGCCACTAATAATCAATGTATTTACTGGGCTGACATTTTTCTCTGTCAACTGCTGATAAAAATAGAAAATATAACTTGCCTCTAATGTCTTCAACTAAGCAAGAATCAATGTACAGAAAATGGTAAATTTCTCTCCCCAAGTTATCCTCAAGTTAGCCAGCTCTAGAAGTCTACATGAAATGACAAAAATAAATACAACTAATTTGATTAGAAATGTCAGAAACAAGAAGTGGTTGGGAAAAAAAATGGGAAAATAAATAAATTATGGATCACAATATCTGATTCCCAAACTTTTTCCTGTAGAACACTAGCACTTCTGAACATAAGTATTCTACTGGGGAAAAAAAACTGCTTGATCAACTAAAAAAAAAAAAGGTTGTGAGAAATCTAGGCTAAGCATGAACATATTTTTTAATTTCCAGACTTAAAGCTCTTAACATATGTTCATGCACATGGTGAATCTCTAACAGAGGGAGATAGTATCCAATGAATCCCACATTGATTTGATCACAAATCCTTTTTTCCATGATCGCTAGTAATGGTTCATGTTATACAAATTGCTTATCAGTACGTCAAGTAAGTTGGTAAGTCCAAAATGATTAATTCTAAAAGTAGAAATTACAAATTGTACCCTGATTTCTTAGCTAACCAAAGAAATCTAGACCATAGATAGACCATATCATGTTTTCCTTAGACTACAATGGCAGCAGAAAGTTTTAAGAAATTTTTGGAAAATAATCATCTATCTGTTCATCCCAACATGTACTCCAGATATTTGAATTCCTGTTCTATTTACCACATCTGTATCTGAGCTTAGGGAATACTTTCCTCATCTCTATTAATCCTCTATTATTATTTAAGACATTATATATGTTTTAATTATACATCATAAAAAAGTTATTCTTTTGTTCAAAAGTTTCAGATCAACAGCTTTTGAGTTAAGAACTTTATATTTTCTGGATGTAATTTATACTAAAATACTGCACATCAGAAAGTGTGTAGCAAAATTCCCATAATTCAAGTTATTTATATTGTGTCTATATTCATAAATAAGTCAAATTAAATATAGTAAATGCATTATAGTTATACTCGAAGAGAAGAATTAGCTTTCAAAGAGTTTACACAAATGAAATAACAAAAGCATATGTAATATGTAGGAGAATTGTTACTGTATACTAATGCAAACACAAATATATGCATACATATACATTTACATATGAATACGCATATACATTATGGATCTGCTTTTCTTTCCCCTCCTCATTAAAAAATCTGTGAAAATCCTTAGTGCCATATCATCAAGAAGTACTTTGTTCTTCCTGGGATCTCCTTCCCCTTTACACTAGCCTGCAAACACTATGAGGTAAGGAACCACATTGCCCCTTTGGGCAGAAGCATTGATATTTTTATACTTTCTGAATAACATTAAACAACCTTCCTTGTTGCAAGGCAACAAGGCTTATCATTATCAAGATGCTTATCATTTAAGCATTCCATATTCATAATTAAGTGGATTACATATAGATTGCAATAATATCTATACAATGCCTTAGAACAGGAGGCCAGCAAACTGTAGCCCTTAGGCCAAATCCAGCCAGCACCTGTTTTATAAGTTTTATTAGAACATAGCCATGCCTGCTTATTTAAATATTGTCTCTGATTGTTTTCATGCCATGAAGGCAGAGTTGAGCACTTGAATCAGGATCTCCTTTATGGCCAACAAAGCCTAAAATTTTAACTATCTAGCCTTTTACACAAAAAAGTTTGCCAACCCCTGGTAGAGACTTCAAAGCAGGCCAGTTCTCTTGCTGTCACTATAATTGCTATTAGATTTGGTTTTGAAACTGAGTTTGTCCATATATTTGAATATTGGAGTAGCTAATCTTCCGAGCATTCACAATTTTTATTGGTGAAATTATATTTTAACTCTCTGATTGAGGAATTTGGGGAAACTGTGTTTTCTCAATCCTGCCTCCTGGTTCAACAATGCTTCCTCTTCTGAGATTAATGAAAAGCTCCAACCACATAGAGAACTGCTAATTTACCTCCTAAGGAAATAAACCTAATGATATGCAGTACTTCTACACAGAAATCTATAAAACAGTAGTGAGGAAATTTTAAAAGACAAAAAGAATGAGAGCTAGCGAGGAAAGAGAGATTGCCTGAAATGCTCAATTTTTAGTTATCAGTTCCCTCCAGATTGATCTATAAATTCAATGGAATACCAATAAAAATCCCATTAGAGATTTTGTAGAAACTGACAAGCTGATTCTATGATTTATATGGGAATACGAAAAATACAAAATAACTAAGAGAAACTTAAAGAAAAAATGTGGAGTATTTATACTACCCAGAAATCAAGACATATAAACCTAAGTATAAAAAGTGTGGTTTTGCCACAAAAGAGATACATGAGCCAATGAGTAGAAACCACAATCTAGAAAAATAAGCAAATGCATATGTTCACTTGATATATGACAAATAAATTATACTTGGTCAGTTGTTTATCCACATAAAAAAAATTTAATCCCTACCTCACATAAAAATCAAATCCAAGTAGATTGTGAGAGTAAATGTGAAATGTAAAATAGTAGAATTTCTAAAAGATAATAGTTTTTAAAAGTCTTCCAGACTGGGACAGTCCCGAAATTAGTGCTCATGATTCCTGTCCCCTTTGAGTGTGGATGAGACCCGTGATTTGCTTTCAACCAATAGAATATGGCAAAGGTGAAAGGATTTCAAATGTAATGAAAGTCTCAAATAAGTTGATTTGGAGTTATTACCAAAAGAGAGATTATCCTATATGGATCTGACTTAATCAAGTGAAAGCCTTTCCAAGAGAGACTGGGGCCTCCCTGAAGGAGGTGCTCTCCTGTGGGCCTGAAGAAGTAAGCAGTCATGTTGAAGAAGCTCACATGATGAAGAACTACAGGGAGCCTCCAGGAACTACAAGCGGCCTCTATGACTTCAGGATAACCAAAAGCCAACAAATATCCAGGGCCTTTAATCATACCAACACAGAGAACTAAATTCTGCCAACGATCTGAATGATCTTAGGAGTAGAGTCTTCCAGTTGAGTCTCCAGATGAGAATACAGTCCAGACAAGTCCTTGATTTCAACCTGTGGGACCCTTAGGAAAGGAACAAGCTAAGCCATGCTTAGATTTCTGACCCATAAAGACTATGAGATAATGTCATTTAAACTACTAAGTTTATAGTAATTTGTTCAACAGCAATAGAAAACTGTTGGAGGTACGCAAGGGTTTTTTTAATAGGATGCAAAAAAAGTGCTAACCATAAAGAAAAAGACTGATAAGTTAGACTTCATGAAAAATAAGAGCTTCTGCTCACAAAAAATCACCATTAAGAGAGTAAAAAGGGAAGTTGTAAAGGATGAGAATATATTTGCAACCATACATCCAAAGAGAAAACGCAATTCAGTAATATATAAAAACCCTCTATTAATCAATAGTAATATATAGACAGTTTGATTTTGTAATGGAAAAAAATTTAAACAGGCACTTCACAGAAAGTGTGCCAAATGGCTATAAATACATGGGTTTTTAAAATTATTATTCTTTCAGGAAAATGAATATTAAAACCGTAATAAAAAATCTCTACACATCCACTAGAATAGCAAACACTTTAAAATAAACAACAACAGGGCACCTGGGTGGCTCAGTTGGTTAAGTGACTGACTTCGGCTCAGGTCATGATCCTGGAGTCCCAGGATCGAGTCCCGCATCGGGCTCCCTGCTCGGCGGGGAGCCTGCTTCTCCCTCTGACCCTCCTCCCTCTTGTGCTTTCTGTCTCTCATTCTCTCTGTCTCAAATAAATAAATAAAATCTTAAAAAATAAACAAATAGGGGGGCGGAGCAAGATGGCAGAGTAGGAGACCTGGATTTCGTCTCCTCTCAGGAATTCAGCTGGATAGGGATCAAACCATTCTGAACACCTACAAACTCAACAGGAGATCGAAGAAAAGAAGAGCAACAACTCTCTCATCAGGAAAGCGACCACTTTCTGGAAGGTAGGACGTGCGGAGAAGTGAATCCGAGGCGATATTCGGGAGGATAGACGGCGGGGGAGGGGCCTCCGTCGGCCGCTTCTGGCAACTGATAGAGCCACGGAGCACAAAATCGGAACTTTTAAAAGTCTGCTCCGCCGAGGGACGTCACTCTGGTGGCTAAGCGGGGGGTGGAACCCTCCGGGACAGTGTGGTCTCAGGACCCTCGGGGTCACAGAAAGACCGGGGGTGCCTGAGTGCGGCAGAGCTCCCAGGTAAGGGAGCAGGGAAGCCGGCTGCAGAAGCGGAGCCCAGGCGCGAGCTCTCAGCTCGGGGTGGCCATAAACCGTGATCCGCGGCACAGTCGGGCCCCTGCTCCTCCAGCAGGGACCCAACAAGCAGCAGATCCGGGGAGACTCACCTTCCTCCCCCGGGAGGAGCCGCGCGGGAGTGCACCGCAGGGATCTGCTGGGTCTGGAGACTCCACCTGGGGTCGGGTGCCAGAGATAAAGGCGCGCGGTCACAGGCCGGGTGAGCACGGAGTGCGGCCGGAGACCGGGGAGACGGGAGTGACTGACGGCTTTTCTCTGGGGGCGCACTGAGGAGCGGGGCCCCGAGTTCTCGGCTCCTCCGGGGCGGAGATTGGGAGGCCGCCATCGTCACTCTCCGCCTCCAAAGCTGTACGGAGAGCTCGCAGGGAACAAAAGCCCCGGACAGCAAACCCGAGCAGATTACTTAGCCGGGAGGGGGCAAGGGCGGGGCAATTCCGCCTCCGGCAGAGACATTTGGAAACCACGGCAACAGGCCCCTCCCCAGAAGATCAGTGAGAACAGCCAGCCAAGACTAAGTTTACCGATCAATGAGAACGGCAGAACTCCAGCGCTAGGGGAATAATGCACATAGAATTCATGGCTTTTCCCCATGATTCTTTAGTCTTTCAGGGTTAATTTTCTTTAACTGTCTTTTTTTTTTTTTTTGAATTTTTCTTTTTCCCTTTTTCAACCAACATCTTATCAATCCCCTTTTTAAAAAAACATTTTTATTTTTCATTTTTAGAGTCATATTCTATCCCTTCATAGTAGTTACCCGTATTTTTGGCATATATATATAAGTTGTTCTCTCTTTAAAATTTTGAGATAGTGTCTTCTAACAGATTAAAATATACCCTAAATCTCTAGTATATGGTGTTTTCTATTCCCCTGCCTGATCACATTCTCTCCCTTTTTTTTCTTTTTTCTTTTTTTAATCCTCTTTCTTTTTTCAAACAACTTCTTATCAATTCCTTTTATAAAATTTTTTATAATTTCCATTTTTACAGTCATATTCCATCCCTTCATCATATCAACTCTTATTTTTGTGCATATATAAGTTTTTCTTTCTTTAAAATTTTGGGAGGCACTTTCTTCTAAAAGACCAAAATACACCCCAAATCTAGTGTGTGGCACTGATCTATATACCATATAGATCATATTTGATCACATTCTGGTTTTTTTGTTGTTGTTGTTTTGTTTTGTTTGATTTTGTTTTTATCTTTATCTTTTTCTTTTTCCTTTTTTTCTTTTTCTTTTTTCTTTCTTTCCCTTTCTTATCCCACTGCTTCAGGTCTTTTCTGATTTGTTTAGAGTATATTTTCTGGGGACGTGGTTACTCTGCTAGCATTTTGTTCTCTCATTAATCTATTCCCCTCTGCACAAAATGACAAGATGGAAAAAAATCACCTCAACAAAAAGAACAAGAGGTAGTACCGACTGCCAGGGACCTACTCAATACGGACATTAGTACGCTGTCAGATCTAGAGTTCAGAATCATCACTTTAAAGATACTAGCTGGGCTTGAAAAAAATATGGAAGTTATTAGAGAAACCCTTTCTGGAGAAGTAAAAGAGCTAAAATCCAAACAAGTAGAAATGAAAAAGGCTATTAATGAGGTGCAATCAAAAATGGGGGCGCTAACTGCTAGAATAAATGAGGCAGAAGAGAGAATCAGTAATATAGAAGATGAAATGATGGAAAATAAAGAAGCTGAGAAAAAGAGAGATAAACAACTACTGGATCATGAGGGCAGAATTCGAGAGATAAGCGATACCATAAGACAAAACAACATTAGAATAATTGGGATCCCAGAAGAAGAAGAAAGAGAGAGAGGGGCAGAAGGTATAATGGAGCAAATTATAGCAGAGAACTTCCCTAATTTGGGGAAAGAAACAGGCATGAAAATCCAGGAAGCACAGAGAACCCCTCTCAAAATCAATAAAAATAGGTCAACTCCCCGACATCTAATAGTAAAACTTACGAGTCTCATAGACAAAGAGAAAATCCTGAAAGCAGCTCGGGAGAAGAGATCTGTAACCTACAAGGGTAGAAACATTAGATTGGCAACAGACCTATCCACAGAGACCTGGCAGGCCAGAAAGGACTGGCAGGATATATTCAGAGCACTAAATGAGAAAAATATGCAGCCAAGAGTACTACATCCAGCGAGGCCGTCATTGAAAATTGAAGGAGAGATAAAAAGCTTCCAGGACAAACAAAAACTAAAGGAATTTGCAAACACAAAACCAGCCCTACAGGAAATCTCAAAAGGGGTCCTCTAAGCAAAGACAGAGCCTAAAAGCAACATAGACCAGAAAGGAACACAGACAATATACAGTAACAGTCACCTTACAGGCAATACAATGGCACTAAATTCCTATCTTTCAATAGTTACCCTGAATGTAAATGGGCTAAATGCCCCAATCAAAAGAAACAGGCTAACAGACTGGATTAAAAAACAAGACCCATCGATATGCTGTCTGCAAGAGACTCATTTTAGAACCAAAGACAACCCCAGATTGAAAGTGAGGGGGTGGAAAACCATTTACCATGCTAATAGACACCATAAGAAAGCTGGGGTGGCAATCCTTCTATCAGACAAATTAGATTTTAAACCAAAGACTGTAATAAGAGATGAGGAAGGACACTCTATCATACTTAAAGGATCTATCCAACAAGAAGATCTAACAATTGTAAATATCTATGCCCCTAACATGGGAGCAGCCAATTATATAAGGCAATTAATAACAAAAGCAAAGAAACACATCGACAACAATACAATAATAGTGGGGGACTTTAACATCCCCCTCACTGAAATGGGCAGATCGTCTAAGCAAAAGATCAACAAGGAAATAAAGACTTTAAATGACACACTGGACCAAATGGACTTCACAGACATATTCAGAACATTCCACCCCAAAGCAACGGAATACACATTCTTCTCTAGTGCCCATGGAACATTGTCCAGAATAGATTACATCCTAGGTCATAAATCAGGTCTCAACCGGTACCAAAAGATTGGGATCATTCCCTGCATATTTTGGAGCCACAATGCTTTGAAACTAGAACTCAATCACAAGAGGAAAGTCGGAAAGAACTCAAATACATGGAGGCTAAAGAGCATCCTACTGAAGAATGAATGGGTCAACCAGGAAATTAAAGAAGAATTAAAAAAATTCATGGACACCAATGAAAATGAAAACACAACTGTTCAAAATCTTTGGGATGCAGCAAAGGCAGTCCTAAGAGGAAAGTATATAGCAATACAAGCCTTTCTCAAGAAACAAGAAAGGTCTCAAGTACACAACCTAACCCTACACCTAAAGGAACTGGAGAAAGAACAGCAAATAAAGCCTAAACCCAGCAGGAGAAGAGAAATAATAAAGATCAGAGCAGAAATCAATGAAATAGAAACCCAAAGAACAGTAGAACAGATCAACGAAAATAGGAGCTGGTTCTTTGAAAGAATTAACAAGATTGATAAACCCCTGGCCAGACTTATCAAAAAGAGAAGAGAAATGACCCAAATCAACAAAATCATGAATGAAAGAGGAGAGATCACAACCAACACCACAGAAATACAAACAATTATAAGAACATATTATGAGCAAGTCTATGCCAGCAAATTAGATAACCTGGAAGAAATGGAGGCATTCCTAGAGATGTATCAACTACCAAAACTGAACCAGGATGAAATAGAAAACCTGAACAGACCTATAACCACTAAGAAAATTGAAGCGGTCATCAAAAATCTCCCAAAAAACAAAAGCCCAGGGCCAGATGGCTTCCCAGGGGAATTCTACCAAACATTTCAAGAAGAATTAATACCTATTCTTCTGAAACTGTTCCAAAAAATAGAAATGGAAGGAAAACTTCCAAACTCATTTTATGAGGCCAGCATTACCTTGATCCCAAAACCAGACAAAGACCCCATCAAAAAGGAGAATTACAGACCAATATCCCTGATGAACATGGATGCAAAAATTCTCACCAAAATACTAGCCAATAGGATCCAACAGTACATTAAAAGGATTATTCACCATGACCAAGTGGGATTTATCCCTGGGCTGCAAGGTTGGTTCAACATCCGCAAACCAATCAATGTGATACAATACATTAACAAAAGAAAGAACAAGAATCATATGATCCTCTCAATAGATGCAGAAAAAGCTTTTGACAAAGTACAGCATCCTTTCTTGATCAAAACTCTTCAGAGTATAGGGATAGAGGGCACATACCTCAATATCATAAAAGCCATCTATGAAAAACCTACAGCGAATATCATTCTCAATGGGGAAAAACTGAGAGCTTTCCCCCTAAGGTCAGGAACATGGCAGGGATGTCCACTATCACCACTGCTATTCAACATAGTATTGGAAGTCCTAGCCACAGCCATCAGACAACAAAAAGAAATCAAAGGCATCCAAATTGGCAAAGAAGAAGTCAAACTCTCATTCTTTGCAGATATGATACTTTATGTGGAAAACCCAAAAGACTCCACCCCAAAACTGCTAGAACTCATACAGGAATTCAGTAAAGTGGCAGGATATAAAATCAATGCACAGAAATCAGTGGCATTCCTATACACCAACAACAAGACAGAAGAAAGAGAAATTAAGGAGTCGATCCCATTTACAATTGCACCCAAAACCCTAAGATACCTAGGAATAAATCTAACCAAAGAGACAAAGGATCTGTACTCAGAAAACTATAAAATACTCATGAAAGAAATTGAGGAAGACACAAAGAAATGGAAAAATGTTCCATGCTCATGGATTGGAAGAACAAATATTGTGAAGATGTCAATGCTACCTAGAGCAATCTACACATTCAATGCAATCCCCATCAAAATACCATCCACTTTTTTCAAAGAAATGGAACAAATAATCCTAAAATTTGTATGGCACCAGAAAAGACCCCGCATAGCCAGAGGAATATTGAAAAAGAAAAGCAAAGCCAGCGGCATCACCATTCCGGACTTCAAGCTCTATTACAAAGCTGTCATCATCAAGACAGCATGATACTGGCACAAAAACAGACACATAGATCAATGGAACAGAATAGAGAGCCCAGAAATGGACCCTCAACTCTATGGTCAACTAATCTTCGACGAAGCAGGAAAGAATGTCCAGTGGAAAAAAGACAGTCTCTTCAACAAATGATGTTGGGAAAATTGCACAGCCACATGCAGAAGAATGAAACTGGACCATTTCCTTACACCACACACAAAAATAGACTCCAAGTGGTTGAAAGACCTCAATGTGAGACAGGAGTCCATCAAAATCCTAAAGGAGAACACAGGCAGCAACCTCTTTGACCTCAGCCGAAGCAACTTCTTCCTAGAAACATCGCCAAAGGCAAGGGAAGCAAGGGCAAAAATGAACTATTGGGACTTCATCAAGATAAAAAGCTTTTGCAAAGCAAAGGAAACAGTCAACAAAACCAAAAGACAACCCACAGAATGGGAGAAGATATTTGCAAATGACATATCAGATAAAGGGCTAGTATCCAAAATCTATAAAGAACTCATCAAACTCAACACCCAAAGAACAAAGAATCCAATCAAGAAATGGGCAGAAGACATGAACAGACATTTTTCCAAAGAAGACATCCAAATGGCCAACAGACACATGAAAAAGTGCTCAATATCGCTCAGCATCAGGGAAATCCAAATCAAAACCTCAATGAGATACCACCTCACACCAGTCAGAATGGCTAAAATTAACAAGTCAGGAAACGACAGATGTTGGCGGGGATGCGGAGAAAGGGGAACCCTCCTACACTGTTGGTGGGAATACAAGCTGGTGCAGCCACTCTGGAAAACGGTATGGAGGTTCCTCAAAAAGTTGAAAATAGAGCTACCATATGATCCAGCAATTGCACTACTGGGTATTTACCCCAAAGATACAAAAGTAGGGATCCGAAGGGGTACGTGCACCCCGATGTTTATAGCAGCAATGTCCACAATAGCCAAACTGTGGAAAGAGCCAAGACGTCCATCGACAGATGACTGGATAAAGAAGATGTGGTATATATATACAATGGAATATTATGCACCCATCAAAAGGAATGTGATCTTGCCATTTGCAACGACGTGGATGGAACTGGAGGGTATTATGTTGAGTGAAATAAGTCAAACAGAGAAAGACATGTATCATATGATCTCACTGATATGAGGAATTCTTAATCGCAGGAAACAAACTGAGTGTTGTTGGAGTGGGGGGTGGGGTGGGAGGGATGGGGTGACTGGGTGATAGACACTGGGGAGGGTATGTGCTCTGGTAAGCGCTGTGAATTGTGCAAGACTGTTGAATCTCAGATCTGTACCTCTGAAACAAATAATGCAATATATGTTAAGAAAAAAAGAAGAAGAAGGTAGCAGGAGGGGAAGAATGAAGCGGGGGAATTCGGAGGGGTGGACGAACCATGAGAGACGATGGACTCTGAAAAACAAACTGAGGGTTCTAGAGGGGAGGGGGGTGGGAGCATGGGTTGGCCTGGTGGTGGGTATTGAGGAGGGCACATTCTACATGGAGCACTGGGTGTTATGCACAAACAATGAATCATGGAACACTTCATCTAGAACTAATGATGTAATGTATGGGGATTAACATAAGAATAAAAAACAAACAAACAAACAAACAAATAAATAAATAAAATAAACAACAAAAACAACAACAAAACAAAACCTAAACCAAATAGTGTCAGGATATGATACAACTAGAACTCTCAGGCACTCTGCTTGTGGGTGTGTACATTGACACATCTACTCCTGAAACTGGTTTGAGATTATCTCCCAAAGCTGAACATACACATACTCTAGGATCCTATGATTCTACTTCAAGGTACATACCAAAAATGTGTACATATGTACTAGAATATACATAGCCTTGAACATTCATATTTGACAATACTTAGTCAAAACTTATGAACAGTTGAAATGTCCATTAACAATTGTGACGTATTCATATGGTGATCTACCATATAACAATTAAAATGAACAAAAGATTGTTACAGGTACAACATAGATGAGTATCACCAACAAAAAGTTAAATAAAAGAATTCAAACAAAAGAATACATACTATATGAATCCATTTACATAAAGTTCAAAGCAATCAAAACTATGGTTATAAAAATCAAAATGCTTTATTACTTTGGGGTAATGAGTGGAGGCCTGGTAGAAAGAGAGCTTCTGGGTACTACTAAATGTCCTATTTCTTGATCTGGGTGATAGTTATACAGGTGTGTTTTGTTTTGTGAAGATTCATAGAGCATACTCTTAAGATTTGTGCACTACTCTGTACATATGCTACCATACAATAAAAATTAACAAAAACAATAAAAGTAAATATATTAATCAGAAAGATGCATATCAGAAGAGGAATGAAGGACTAGAGCTAGTTTAGTGTGATTTTGGTACTTTCAGGGCCCAAAGAAATAAATGAAAAGACTTAGTGAAAGTATGTAAAATAGCTAAAAGATCCAGAGAAACTAAGCAGGTAGTTTCAAAGCAGGGAGAATGGATATTCACTCAAAAAGTACTCTGGTGATATTTCCTAAGAAAGTCTTTCTGCAAAGTCTCCCGGTGATGACACATGAAAGCAGCAGACAATGGTAAGTAAAGACTCATGGAGCAGACCCTGTTCTTTGGGGAAAAGATCATTTTCCTAACAACAGATCACAATGCTCAAAAGAATTTGAAATCTATGCTATATTATCAACTTGACTGTACTAACTAGGTAATGGGATAAAAACTTGAGATATGAAAAGAATGTGGTACTCCACCTATTCTGGTTATCTTTTGCTACCTAACAAACTACTTCAAAATTTAGTGGCTTAAAACAGTAACTTATTATCTCTCATGATTTTGTAGGTCAGAAATGCGGACAAGTCTCAGCTAAGCATTTCTTATGTTCCATGTCATATCAATAGCTATTACTCGGTGGTAGTTAGCCTGTGAAGGAGCTCACCTGGAGGGTCCAAGACAGTTTTACTTACACACTAATACCTTGGCCAGGATGGCTGGAAGACTGGCTGGGCTCAGCTAAAACTATTCATTGGAATGCTCACATGTATCCTCTCCAGAATGGCAGTCTCAAAGTAGTTGGATTTCATATAGAAGTTCAGGATTCATTACTAAAAAAAAAAAAGAAGCTCAGGATTCCCAGACAGTGTTCCCAGAAGTGAGCATTCCAAGTGGTCCAGCAGAAGCTGCAAGACTTCCAATGACCTAGCCTTTGAAAGTCTCCAAATTTCACTATCAAGGCTTTGTTTTGTTGGTCAAGCAAGTCAATTGGATGAGTCTAGATTCAAGAGGAGGAGGGTGAACCAAGCTATTACATGATGAGGAAACAGCATGCATATACAGAGAAGAAAGGAAGTGATGCCAGCCATCTGAGAGATATACTACCATACCACATCAGTTCCTTATTAGACTAAGTTCCTTGTTATACTAAGACATTCTTCATACTAAATTAGTGGTTTCTCAACAGAGAAAGTGCAAAGTATACAAAAAACAAGAGTCAAATTTTACCTTTAGGGTGAGGATGGATACCAACAACTGAGGATCAACCACTGGAAGGTGGCAACAGATGCCAACAAGGACAACTGAGAAATAGATGCCTTGCCCCTCTGGCGCTGGACACTGAAGGAAGTCCCCCAGAATACCTATGCATTTTCAGGGAGAATGGAAAGGAGAAAATCCTGATCAAATTGACAGATTATTTAATTGATTACATTTACCTTAAAGTGACAATGGTTACATTTGTACATTTGTGCTACTAGGCAGAATGGAATGGCACAGATTATTTTTAGTTGTAGGAAAATAAAATCTTTTTTTTTGAGCTTCTAAATCTGTGTGCAATTAAATTAATACTTATACAATTGCTTTAAGCTTTCGTTCCTATTGGTTTGATCATCTTAACTATTCATATGCCACAATTTAGGAATAGCTAACTCCGATGAGTAATTTTTCCTATTTCATTTTCCTGAAATCTTGATATTCTTCTTCTATTCTCATAGCAAAGACTAAATTGCCTTATCATTTGCTTCAATTCCATAGTCTTGATTACTTTTAAAATCAAATTTGTCTTAGACATAAAACATTTACTATTTTAAACACTTAGTTAATTTCTATTGACTCATATACTTCTCAATATTATACTCCTGAGATTGTCGAGTCCATTACTCCTGGAGGAGCCCCTAACATAATACCTTCTCAGGTTCATAATTATTTATTTTTGGAGAAGCTTTTGTCCTTGAGCAGAGTTATAATATTTCTTCAGAGACAATTGAGCAAATATCCATTGAGATAAGCCACCAGATATAAATAAAGCAAGAAAAGTACTTTTGAAGTACAGATAGAACTTCAAAGAGTAGAATTTCAAGATGTTAACATAAATTTGTAATTGCAGATTTATTCACCATAAACACATAAAATGCTTATAGACTTACCAAACACACCAACAACCAAGGCAGACACAAACACAGTGTGCATGTAGTCTTTTCACAAAGAAGTTCTGAGTCATCTTATTAATTTTAGTTTTCCTATTGGTCTATTCCATTTGTACTGCACCCAAAATTCTTGTAACTACCAGATACAGAGAAGGCTCTACTCATGCTCAAATGATCTCCCCTTACACTCTTGCTATCCTTCAGTTTATACTCAACCAAGAACCAGAGTGATCCATTTAGACATGTCAATGCATGTCAGTCCTCCAACAGAATAAACAGCATACTAAGAATAAATTCCCTTACAACAAAGTCCCTTACAACAGCAGACAAGATTCCTGTAGGATCTGGACCTCCATCGCCTTTCTGATCTCATCCACTATCTGTACTTCATTCACTTCACTTCAGCATCACAGTCATCCCCTTGCTGTTCCTGCATTCTATCAGATATGTACTCCTCTGACTGTGACAATCTGAGCCCGGATTTCCAACATAGTTGATCCCTTTACCTTTTATCAAATCTTTGCTCAAATGCTCTTTTCTTTTTTTTTCATAGTAGCATTATTTTTTTTGTTTTTTGTTTTGTTTGTTTTTTTATTTTATTATGTTACGTTAATCACCATACATTACATCATTATTTTTTTTAATTTTATTATATTATGTTAATCACCATACATCATTAGTTTTTGATGTAGTGTTCCATGACTCATTGTGTGTAACACCCAGTGCTCCACGCAGAATGTGCCCTCTTTAATACCCATCACCAGGCTAGCCCCTAGAACCCTCAGTTTGTTTCTGAGTCCATAGTCTCTCATGGTTCCTCTCCTCCTCCAATTTCCCCCCCTTCATTTTTCCCTCCCTACTGTCTTCTTCTTCTTCTTTTTTTTTTTTTAACATATAATGTATTATTTGTTTCAGAGGTACAGGTCTGTGATTCAACAGTCTTACACAACTCACAGAGCTCACCATGCTCTTTTCTTAATGAGAACTTCCCTTAAAAATTTCACCCACCAGATGCATTATTTTTTTCCATAGCACTTATCACCTCATAACATACTACATAATTGTCTATTTATTTTTATTTTCTATACCCATCTATCAAAATGTAAACTCTATGAGGAAATTTTTTTCTCTGTTTTGTTCACTGATGTACCACTAACCCCTATAACTGCTTGGCACATAGTATGCCATCAGTAAACATTTGTTGAATGAATAAATGATGGCATAGGTTATAGGTATTATTACCAAAAAAAAAAAAAAAATGGTAGGCATCAGTTATGCTGCCTCTTTTGGATATGTCTCATTTTTAACTACTAACATCCAGAACTTTGCTATCCATAGTGGCATAGCAAATCTGTCCATCCTACCCCCAATACTTCTTATTACTACCTTCATCCTTTCTAAGGGACCATGACAGCCATTAAATATTCCTGGAAAACTAGTCTTAGGTCATGACTTCTACTTTAGACAATTATGAGAATGATATTTCTCTGTGCATGTGTAAAATGATATTACTGATACTATTGCCTAGGATTACTTTAAGATAAGCATCAAGATGTTTTATGTTTGTGAGGGCAAAACAACTGGTTAAAATTTCTTTAATAACTGTAATGAGTGGAAGGGAATGATAGTTTGAGACCAGGAATAGAGAAAATCAGCCATACAATATTAAGAGATTTGCAGAACTCAGATCTTCTTTCTTCATGAACATCCTGATCCAAATTTAAGGCACAAGAGGACAGTCAAGGAGAAAGACCTAACAAAGAAAAATAAAAATCTTATGACACTAAAACCAATGGCTACATGCAGCTGTAAAACACTGAACTCAATAAAAATAACAATTTAAATTAAATTAAAAGTCTCAGAGAATAGGTTTAAAAAGTAGGTATCTCAAGAAATAACATTACAAGCCAATGACCTAGAACATTACATGGGGCTAATACCAGATTTCTTAAAGTTCATATATGACAGCATTCTTCAAAATCAAGACTTCTTGAGGAAATGTTTGATGAGCACAATCAGACTCCCAGCGGCTTACAAACCACCTGCTCTTTGTACCTGGATGAGCTGGGGGGAAAAAATGCTGCTGCATAAGTTTAAAAAAAGGTATGTTCAGTGTTCTATTTATTTATTTTTTTATTTAAATTCAATTAATTAACATATAGTGTATTATTAGTTTCAGAGGTAAAGTTCAGTGATTCATCAGTCTTATATAATACCCAGTGCTCATTACATCACGTGCCCTCCTTAATGACCATCACCCAGTTACCCCATCCCCCCACGACCCTCCTTTCCAGCAACCCTCAGTTTGTTTCCTATGATTAAGAGTCTCTTATGGCTTGTCTCCATCTCTGATTTCGTCTTGTTATAGTTTTCCCTCCCTTCCCCTATAATCCTCTGTTTTGTTTCTTAAATTCCACATATGAGTGAGATCATATGATAATTGTCTTTCTCTGACTGACTTATCTTGCTTAGCATAACACCCTCTAGTTCCATCCACATTATTGCAAATGGCAAGATTTCATTTTTTGATGGCTGAGTAGTATTCCATTGTGTGTGTGTGTGTGTGTGTGTAATATATATATATATATATCTCACATCTTCTTTATCCATTCATCTGTAGTTGGACATCCAGGCTCTTTCCATATTTTGGCTATTGTGGATGTTGCTGCTATAAACATTGGGGTGCACATGCCCCTTTGGATTACTACATTTGTATCTTTGGGGTAAATACCCAACAGTACAATTGCTGGGTCATAGGGTAGCTCTATTTTCAACTTTTTGAGGGACCTCCATACCGTTTTCCAGAGTTGCTGCACCAGCTTGCATTCCACTAAAAGTGTAAGAGGGTTCCCCTTTCTCCATTCAGTGTTCTATTTAGCACACCTCAACACATCTACTCATTTCATCCAGCTTTTTGGGAAACCAAGAAGAAAAATCGTTTTAAAAGGAGTTCTTCATACTCTTTCAAGGGAGAATACAGAAACAGAGGGCAAACTATGCAGGTGGAATTGCCAGGCATAAACAGTCTCCCAGTATTTTCTTCTAACTGACCTGACACATTCTAAGTTTAATGTATAAATGTTTTATCTTGCATAAAACACTCATAGAAAAGGTAATAGTTCTTCCATACCCTTCCCCTGCTTTTATGTCTAGATCAGCTAGCTGGTAATTGTGATGTTCATTGTGTCAAAGTCATAAAAAAAAAGGCAAGAGTTTGGAAGAAGATTGGATTAGTTCCTATATAATCTGGTATTGCAGCTAAAGAAAAGTGGTAGAAGTCTTCAAGGTCAAGAAGCCCATAAAACAGAGTCCATCTGGATCAAAAATTTAAATTAGCAAAACACCCTAGACTCTCTATGGTCTTAGTAATTAGGCAGTGAGTGCTGCAAGAGCTTCCTGGGGCAAAAAGAGGAAAAGAAAAGAAAAAGAAATAGAAAAAGAAAAACAAAAGAAAAAGGAAAGGAAAGGAAAGGAAAGAAAAGAAGAGAAAAGAAAAAAGGAAGGAAGGAAAAGGAAAGGAAGGAAAGGGAAGGGAAAGAAGGGAAAGAAGGGAAAGGAAAGGAAAGGAAAGGAAAGGAAAGGAAAGGAAAGGAAAGGAAAGGAAGAAGAAAAATTGGGGGGCAGTGGAAGAAGGATTTGTTCCTAAGTCCTGCAGCTCTCATCCCCACCATAATGGCTAAAATTTAAAACACTGACAACACTAAATCTTTTTTTTTTTTAAGATTTTATTTATTTATGTGAGACAGAATGAGAGAGAGAGAGAGAGCACATGAGAGGGGGGAGGGTCAGAGGAAGAAGCAGGCTCGCTGCCAAGCAGGGAGCCCGATGCGGGACTCGATCCAGGGACTCCAGGATCATGACCTGAGCTGAAGGCAGTCGCTTAACCAACTGAGCCACCCAGGCGCCCGACAACACTAAATCTTAGCAAGGATGTAGAGCAACTAGAAATCTCATATATTGTTGATAGGAATGCAAAATGATACACACACTGTGGGAAAAAGCTTGGCAGTTTCTTAAAAAACTGAACAAACTTCTCCTCACCCATGACCTAATAACTCCACTCTAGATATCTACTTAATAGAAATGAAAGCATATGTTTATGAAAACACTTGTACAACAATATTCATGACATTCTTATTCATAATGACCCAAAACTAGAAAAATCCAGGGTCCATCAATAGGAGAATGAATAAATAATCTTTGATATATCTATACAATGGAATACAATTTGGCAATAAAATGGCAATTAACTACCAATACATGCAACAACTTAGCTCTCAAAAACGTTATGATAAGTGAAAAAAAATGTCAGACACAAAAGACTACATATTGTATTCTTCCATTTATGTGACATTCTAGAATAGGAAAAACTAATTTATGGTTGAAAAAAAATTAGAAAAGTATTTTCCTCTGGGGATACAGGTAGGATTTGACTGGAAGGGTCGTGAAGGAATTTTCTCAGGTGGTGATATCTTGATATGCGTTTGGTTTAAACAAGTGTATTCATTGGTCAAAAGTCAGTGAATGTAGGGCACCTGGGTGGCTCAGTCAGTTAAATATCGGACTCTTAATTTCAGCTCAGATCATGATCTCAGGGTTCTGAGATCAAGCCCCACATTGGGCTCCATGCTTGGTGTGGAGTCTGCTTAAGATTCTCTCTCTCCCTCTCCCTTTGCCCTTCTGCAACCTCTCTCTTTACCTCTCTCTCTCTCAAAACAAAAACAAAAACAAAACACCTCAGTGAATATGCTGTTTGTGCATTTTATTGATATAAATTTTATATCAAAAGAAAAATAGTAATTCAATATTGAATTCTAGTTAATAATATTCATGCTGAAATGTTTAGGGAGAAGTATGCTGATATCTGCAATTTACTTTGAAATGCATCAAAAAGATAAGATGAATTAAAGGAGGGATAAAGGGATATATAAAATGTGATAAAATACCTATAGGACAATATAAATAATAGAATTTGGGTTGTGGTTATATATAGGGTGGTTTTTCACTGTATAATTCTTCCAATATTGCTATATGTTTAAGGAAAATCATAATAAAATGTTTTAAAACTTAGCATCTCAGCCCCTACCATGCCTGATAAGATAAGCCCTTCTGGATTAAAGATCCTTGCAATCAACTGCATTTCTTAGGATGGATGAACCTGAAGAAAGACTTGAAGGAAGACCCCCAGCAGTTTCTTTTGATCCCCAGTGACTTGTTTTAGGTTAGATGAACTCTTGGTCACAGGAACTCTGACATCCAAATATGATAAGAATAGAAATATACTTCCTCCAGAAGAAGGATGACATATAAGTAGACTTTTAGACTCACTGGCCTTGTGATTGCAAAGTTTTACATAAATTCATATGATGAATGTTTAGATGTAGGAATTATTTCAGCCTCATTGCAATTTTATCTTTCTGTTCTCCTTGTAAAAAAATACACTGAAATTTATTTCAAGTATCCTTATAAAAGTAATAAAATAATGTAAAAACTATCATAAAAACAGTCATATATTTTATAGAAAATAGCAGCATAAAATCACTTTTTGAGAGACGTCAAAACCGAAGAAATTTATGACTTAAGAAAAGCAACATTCTACTCTTTGAGCATCTAATCTGTTCAACTTATATTCTTACAGGATTAGAAAGTCATTTTATTATTGCCAATTTGAAAAGACTCTACTGATCACTGGTCATACTTATAGAAACCTTCAGCATAAATTCTGTTAACAGAAAAAATCTTTTTAATAATTGTCTATGTCTCATCTTTTCCATTATGTTTACTTAGATTCTATTTCTCCACACCTGCCAAAACAAAACAAAATACTCCAGTTTCCTATAACCATATCCTTTGAAACCAGTTATATTATGACATACTAAGATCTATTAATTTTGGCCCAAAACAGAAATGTAAACAAAAGAAATCTAAAGATCACAGGGCACCACAAATTGAATATAATCCAGGAATTCAATATGCGTCTTAAAAAATAAGTGCTCTCTAGGAATGAAGTAACGAAAGCATAATGAGGTAGAATGAAACATTAACTCAATTCACTCAGTGGGACTCTGTCAAGATAAAGATTCAATAGGGGTTTTAGAGAAATAAAAAACTAGAATATATTCCTGAGAAGTCTCCCAAAATAATACTAAAAGAATGGAATTTAATGGAAAAAAATGAAAAAAGTATTAGGCAAGAAAACTGAGAAAATTGGTGAGCATCTGTCCTCCATCTTCACTGAAACAGAACAAGATGGAACCATCTACAGAAGAAGGTTAAGGAAGGGAGAACACTCGTTCAATGGCCCCTTTTCAATCTTTAGTGAACTTAATGTTTCTGGAACACTGTACACCATCAATTACTCCCTTCCTTATGAAGATCCTCCTCTCTTTCCTGTACTACTCTCTATTCTTATCCTACCTTGCTTGGCTAGTCATTCTTTTTATCCATGGTTTCAAAGTCATAAGAGGAAGATAAGAGTTGAAAATGGACTGGGTTAGGGGCGCCTGGGTGGCTCAGTTGGTTAAGCGACTGCCTTCGGCTCAGGTCATGATCCTGGAGTCCCGGGATCAAGTCCCGCATCGGGCTCCCTGCTCAGCAGGGAGTCTGCTTCTCCCTCTGACCCTCCCCCCTCTCATGTGCTCTCTCTCTTTCTCTCAAAAAAAAAAAAAAAAGAAAAGAAAAAAGACAAAAAAAGTCTATTTCTAGGGCACCTGGGTGGCTCAGTTGGTTAAGCGACTGCCTTTGGCTCAGGTCATGATCCTGGAGTCCCAGGATCGAGTCCCGCATCGGGCTCCCTGCTCCGCAGGGAGTCTGCTTCTCCCTCTGACCCTCCTCCCTCTCATGCGCTCTGTCTCTCATTCTCTCTCTCTCAAATAAATAAATAAAATCTTAAAAAAAAAAAAAAAGAAAATGGACTGGGTTAGTCTCCATGGTTGTTTTTTTTTTTTTTTTTACTTTTACTGTTTACTTTTGCTTTTACTTTTAGTGGCTCTGCTTCTGACTACCAGCAAAAGTGGGTTTTATTTAGGATTGCATCCTCTGTGGTCCCTTTTTCTTTTTATTCTTTTTCTCCTTTCTGAATAATCTCATCCACACATGCTGGCGATGCTTAAATTTACATTCCAGTTTTAATCTCTTTCAAAGCTCCAAACTGAATTTTCCTCTTCTCAGGTGTCTTGCAGGTATAAAAATTCAACATGTTGAAAACCAACATGATTGCTTTCTCCAAAAAAAATCCTCCATGTTAGCAACTGTGAAATGCCCAGCTTTTCCTCCTCCCTCTCTGCCTCCCACATTTGTATTTTTTTTAATATTTATTTACCTATCTATCTATCTACCCTTTCTGGACTGATTCTTCTTGAAAAGTAAGGACATGTCTTCTTCATCCTCCTTATCTCAGTGCTTAGGAGAATATCTCGTAAACATCAGGTATGCAAAGTAGGAAGGAAAAAAGGAAAGGAGGGAGGAAAGGAGACATGAATAATGAAGGGAAAATGGGAAGGAAGATGACAGGGGAAGGCAGAAATGTAAAGAGGAAAGCAATTAATAAAATTATTGAGCTATGACCCATAATAGGATAGTTAAAGTTTATAAGAGCTAACAGCTGATATAATACTAAAAAATAGAGCTCTCTTTGCTGGAAAGACATCATAAGAGGTCCTTAGAGTACAAGTTAAGCCCCTCAGGCCCACATATCAACCAATGAAAGCTTGGAGGGAACGGGGAATACTTTATATAATAAAGAGACAGAGTTTGAATAATTCCAAGGCAAAATAAGAGGAAAAGAGTGAAGCACAGAAAGAAATACAAAGAAAATGAAGCAATCAGGATCATGACAATGTCAAATCCTTGACATTCAAATCTTCAGTCTTCTAGGAAACTTATTACAAGTTTGGCCTGAGTGGATATTTTCGTTCTTGCAATGCAGTCAAATGATGGAATAAAAATCAAGGTTTATGTGGGGTAAAAAAAAAATGAGATAAAATTTATGGACACAAAAGCCAGAAGAAAAAGCAACAAGCAGATCTGGGTTTACATTCATAGTCACATGTTGCAGTCAAAGTACTTAGACTTGTCATAAAGGAATGTGGTAGCTGAAGCATGACCTCAACCTCTGCCAGGGAATTTGATACAGATGATCAGATAGATGGAAAATTATCCTACCCAAAAGACCAAAGTTACAAAATCAAGTGCTCAAGATTGCACAAGGCATTGCTCTATTCCAGAGTCAGAGATGAGGCTAAATAAACCAGCTTAAAATTCTAATAGGAATTCAAACACTTCAGCTTTGATATTGGGCAAGTTCTTCCTATACTCAGAGTAGTGGTGTAAACTCTAAAGAGATTTAAATACATGAAACTAGCACAACCTTAAAAGTAGGCTCTAGCTCATATTGCTTGAATTTAAGGAAATCTGTATAAGCTAAGGGACACTTTGGCAGTAGGACACTTTGGCACAATTAATACTTGACTTCTGTATACTCCTCTTTCCCTCCCTCTCCCTCTCCCTCTTTTTTAACTTTTCAGGGGGCTCTGTGTTCCTCAATGTATACTTGTGTTCTCATAGCTGAGTGAGATAGGGAGAAGAGGAGATAGGAATATCTATTGATTGGAAGTAGTAACATTTGTCTGCCAATATCAGGTTGTAGAAATAGAAAATTTCCTAGTGCTAGACCACTACATCCTTCACACTCATTTTGATGCTATATAGGCTGGTTTACTTCCTTTCTATGCTTCAGTCTGAGTTTTATAATTATATGCATTGTTTATATAAAAAATGAATGTAACCACTCATTTTGACAGGCTAATGAGGTGCAGAAGTACAAATGCTAGAAGTATGTAATTTTATAGAAAATTCTACTATCATCCTTGTTTTGTAATAAACCAAATTGCAGACCTCCAAAATATGCTGCTGCCTTACAATAAAACCACTCAGAGCAATAGCTAAGAGAAGAGACTCCTTAGTTTTCAGTGATAGTCACCTCTGCTATAAAAAAAAAAAAAAATGCTTTGGGCTGTTTTTGAAACAGAAAAATAAGTAAACACCCAAGAAATACTCCAAAAACTGATGTTAGTCATCAAAATAAATTAGCAAAGCCTAAAAGTCCTTTGAAAGTATCAGTCTTGTGGAAGTTGTAACAAACTTAGATAGTGCCTACTCTTCACCGTCAGCATTTACAGAACATTTTTTCACTTGACTAATTTTCTTGGTTATTGGCATTATTCCCAGCTAGTATCTTCTCACCCTAAGATGCTCTCTGCTACATTTATACTTTAAGTTAAAATGTTGCCCAGATACTTTACATTACATTTTTCAAATGCACATTTCCTTCAAAGTACCAGTTTTTCACATGAGGTAAATATCTTTTTCTTTGACCAAAAGATAATCTTCTTTTTTTTCCTTTAAATCAATCATTTTTAGAAACTAACTTCTATATTATAGCACCAAAGAAAAACACTGGTAACATTTTTTGACTTTTTCCTTCTTCATTTGAAATTTTCCTTCTAACATCCTGGTGGCATGAACAGTCAATATGTGAAACATCAATCTCACATATATTCTAAACCAATGGGCATCAAACTGTTTTGCCCACAAAAGAGAATGAATGGGTTTCCAATTACAGTGACGTCAAATGTAGAAGAGAAGAAACACTTGATTTCACCTCTGAATCCCTGCTTTATAATTGACCTATTTTGCATGGTAAGAATAATCTTCCTCATTGCTTTCTGACATAACTGCCTCAACAAATAAGCTGTCATATTACCTCACCTTTGTGGAACTTGTTTATCTTTCAATTCAAACTTCATGTAACAGGGCAAGGAGAGAATGCTCTAAAAACCAAAAATGCTTTTTTTTTTTTTATTTGAGAGAGAGAGAATGAGAGACAGAGAGCACAAGAGGGAAGAGGGTCAGAGGGAGAAGCAGACCCGCAGCTGAGCAGGGAGCCCGATGTGGGACTCGATCCCAGGACTCCAGGATCACAACCTGAGCCAAAGGCAGTCGCTTAACCAACTGAGCCACCCAGGCGCCCTCCAAAAATACTTTTTATACAAGAATGCCTCTCACACTCTTTCTGAATCTATTTATTCTTGGTTTGAATAGACTCAAAGAAGCCTAAAGGCAGTACAGTGTAATTATTAAGAACAAAAACTCTGGAGTTAGATTGTCTAAATTGAATCATGGTTCTGCTATTTACTAGCTCTGTGACCTTGGGCAAGTTACTTAAACTTAGTGTTCTCTTGGATCATCCGTAAGATGAGCAAAATAATAATACTTTGTATAGAGTTGGTATAGGATAAAATTAATTAAAATATGTAAAATACTGGAACGGTGCCAACTACATAGTTTTTGTTTGATTTCTAAGCCCATAAAATGCTATAAACAGCAGGAAAGAAGAGGAACAAGGACTTCTGTAGGCATTTGAACCTACACCAGCAAGCATAACCAATTAAAAGTCTACTTAATAGCAAGAGGAGCAGGTTAGGGTGTTGTTTAAAAATAAACATAAGAACTGGGGACATTGAGTTTGGGAATAAAAGCCTAGTGAGTATCCAAAGGCACATCACTGGATTACATCACAAGAGTAGTGAAAGTTTATAAAAAGGAACCTGAACCAATCTGTTCAAGGACATCTATTTCATTTCAGTAAAATAGTTGATGTTTATAAAAATGATGCTGAGCATCCAAGAAATGATTAAAATAGACCAATAATTCAATTGAAGATGAAATACATTTTGAAAGATTTCTATTGGAAAGAGCCAAATAAAAAGTTTTAGTGCCTTAATAGATACATACCCTGCTATCCAAAATACTCAGTTATTCAGAAGGATTTAATCTATGGTCTTATGAGAAGATACTGAGAGTAAAAACAAAATATAACAGCAAATTATCTCATGAGGAAGTGTGGCAAAGACTGCTAATTGTCCTCTCCCTTTCATTCTTCAAGTTTTCTTTTTGGAAATAGAAATGTCCTTGAGTATATGGGGTTATGACTACCTGGTCATGTAGGGACTACAAGCCCTTCTCTCCCTTGCAAATCAGTGTGGCCATGTGACTAAACTGACATCACTGGAATGTAAATAGGATCTACTGTATAACTTATGTTGCTTCCTTGTAAGATAATTGCTTGCCTTCTACTCCCTCGTCCTCTTTCCACAAGCTGTATTGGGAACATGAAACAAGTAAGCTACCTCTATCATACAGATGAGGAGGCAACCAAGGAAATTTGGCTCAACAGAAACACAGAGGAAACTGGGTCCCTGGGTCAACTTGTGGAGGGAACAGAGTGACCTATGTCCCCTGGACCCCATGCCTCCCTCAAGGCAATTAACTTCTATCTTATTTGAGTCAGAGCACTTGGAGTCTTTTTGTTGTAGTAGACTATTATCTTAATAAATTTAGAGAAAAATGATAGAAATTAAATTCAAACCTGTATTGAGTACAAGTATTGTTCAAGTTACTATATTAGCCTCTATAAAGATGCAGAATTAATTAGATGCAAGTACTGCCCTCAAAGACTTTATAATCCAGAAAAGATGAGCTAAGTACCCAGACAATTACATTACCATATTGTCTATGTTGCTTGTCATTTGAGAGTAATAAACAAGATGCTATGGGATTATAGTAGAAAACAATTTTATCGACCTGGAGCAAGAAATCTTGAATCAGAAAAATCTTCATGAGGATGGCCTTTGAGAAGGACCTATAATACAAAGGATTTCAAAAGCAGAGAACAAAAAGACATGAAGGAAAACAGTATGAATGAAAGCACTATAGCAGAAAAGTGAATACCTGCTAATGTGTCCTGTTAGAATAGAGGGTATGGTCGAAGGGCCTTGAACTATGTAAGCTGGAAGAGTAAGTTCAGGCCACATTGTGAAGAGCTCTAAATTATTATTATTATAAAATATGCATTAAACTCTTTCCATAGGCATTTTGCTAAATGCCTTATGTGTATTTTCTCAATTTATCATCAAAATAAATCTTTTATATATCTAATAAAATATTTTATCTATCACCTCTAGTGTGAGGAATCTGTACCTAATTCAACAGGCAAAAAAATCTTGGAAGAACTATGAGAAAGTGAAGGACAGTCTCTAACTGGGCTTTAGTAAATCTAATCACAAGGTAGGAGTGTGCAGCATAGGATGCAAAGGCGAGCAATGAGAATATTTTTTTTTTTGCAATAAGCAAGGTAGGAAATGGGTGCTTAAACTAGTGGGGCTGCCCTGAAACTGGAAAAGAGGGGATGGATTAGAAACATTATGAAGAACTTGGCAAGTAATTATGTGTTACAAGTTCTATGAAAAAAGGAAGTGGGAGAAAAACCAAAGGTTTAGAATCTGAGCCCTGAAATTAATAAAATAAGGAGTGAGGTGTTAATATTAACAAAAAATAGGAGGTAAGGAGGTACATGAGGCACACTGAGATGTTGACAGAGTCTAAGGAAAGAACTTTTGCTTTCTCAGTATCATGGCTTTCATTACTTTTGACTGAAAAATTGGCTTAATGTTTTTAAACCTGTTTTCTTCTCTGAAAAAACAGGAATAATAACATCCAACTCACAGACTTTATTTGAGGATAAAATAAGATAATGTTTATTTATTTATTTATTTATTTTTAAAGATTTTATTTATTTATTTGAGACAGAGAGAATGAGAGAGAGAGAGCACATGAGAGGGGGGAGGGTCAGAGGAAGAAACAGACTCCCTGCCGAGCAGGGAGCCCGATGCGGGACTCGATCCAGGGAGTCCTATTTCTCTCCTTTTTAAAAACCATTATCTTGGGCGCCTGGGTGGCTCAGTTGGTTAAGTGACTGCCTTCGGCTCAGGTCATGACCCTGGACTCCCTGGATCGAGTCCCGCATCGGGCTCCCTGCTCGGCAGGGAGTCTGTTTCTTCCTCTGACCCTCCCCCCTCTCATGTGCTCTCTCTCTCTCATTCTCTCTGTCTCAAATAAATAAACAAAATCTTTAAAAAAATAAAATAAAATAAAATAAAAATAAAAAGGAGAGAAATAGATAGCACACAGTAGGCAATCACTAAGTGGCTAAAATCTTTACTGTTGCTGCTGCTGTTTCTCCTGAGCATTATGAAAAACTGGGAGAATGAGGTGTAGGTTTGAAAAGAATTTATGCATTGAAGATGTGAGAGTTGATGAAGTCATGAAAGAAATGAAATACTTTTGAGGATAAAACCTTGGGAGATATCTCCATTTTAAGACACAATAGGGGAGACAGGAGCCAGTGAAGGAGACAGGAAGAAATATTAGTGAGGCTAGAAGAAATGAAAAATGGGGAAAAAGAAAATCCAAAGAGAGGATGGTCAACATGTCAAATGCTGCTGAGAGGACAAAAAGAGTTGAGATCTGAGCAAAACAGTATTGATTTTAGTGGCAGAGTCAAGAAAATGCAGTTTGTCAGGAGACAGAGACCTAAATGTGTTTGTCAACATAGGGGAAAGAGCTGGTAGAGAAAAAGGAAAATCAAAGGAATAAAATCTCAGAGGAAGAAAAAGAGGTTAGATCAAGAGCATGAGTAGAAAGACCAGCCTCTGCCAGGGGAAGAGATGCACTTTCCTCATAGAAGAAAATGGAGAAACAAAGGGGAAGGGAAAAAAATGAAGATATTGAAGGCTACTGTGCATCATTAGAGAACTCATTTAAGCTGGCTTCTTAGTAATGTAATAGGTTAGGTCATCTATTGAGGGGAAGTGAAATGGATAAAATTAAAGACTTGAAGGGATGTTCAGTTTAGTTTTTCTTTCACAGGTAAAAGGCATTTATCCAGGAAAGGAAATTATTTCTTAACATTTCTACTTTAATAGTATTTTACCAAATCTATTTTTCTCCTCAAAGCATTCATTTTTCTAATATTTGGAGAAAGGTTTCAGAGGAAAACATCTTGAATGACTGAAATGACTCATTCCCAGTCATTTTCACTCCTTAATGTCAGCTTTTCATAAAAAGGAAATAAATGGTGGGGCGCCTGGGTGGCTCAGATGGTTAAGCATCTGCCTTCGGCTCAGGTCATGATCCCAGGGTCCTGGGATCGAGTCCCGCATCGGGCTCTCTGCTCCTTGGGAGCCTGCTTCTCCCTCTGCCTCTCTCTCTCTCTCTCTGTCTCTCATGAATAAATAAATAAAATCTTTTTTAAAAAAAGGAAATAAATGGTGATAGTGAGGGAAGGGGTAACAAATTGCACAGCATCATTTTGAAACATTCACTTGGGGCACCTGGGTGACTCAGTTGGTTAAGTGTCTGACTTCAACTCAGGCCATGATCTCAGGGTCCTGGAAACGAGCCCCACTCAGGGGGGAGTCTGCTTCTCCCTCTCCTTCTGCCCCTCCCCCTGCTTGTGTGCTCCCTCCCTCTCAAATAAATAAATAAATAAATAAATAAATAAAATATTTAAATCAATCAATCATTCACCTTCTTATGGAATAACTATAATTCAGTTTTTATAGATCTCTTTTCTACATCGACTGTACTAGATTGAATGATGTCCCCTAAAAATTCATATATACATAGAACCTCAGAATGTGACCTTGTTTGAATCTTTGCAGATAGTTAAGATGGGTCATACTCGATGAGGGTGAGCCCTTAATCCAATATGACTGGTATCGTCATAAGAAGAGAGAAATTTAGACACAGACACAAACATAGAAGGAAGACCCATGAAGAAAGAGGCAGATAATGGAGTTACATTGCCCTACACCAAGGAATGCCTGGGCTCTCAGAAGCTGGAAGAGGCAAGAAAGGATCCTCCCCTACCAGCTTCTGAGGGAAGAGAGTCCCACCAACATCTTGATTTTGGACTTCTGGCATCCAGAAAGGGAATACGTTTCTGTTATTTTAAGCCCCCTAGCTTGTGGTGCTTTGTTATGGCAAATCTAGGGAACTTATATACCTACCAAAGAAAAATAAGGGACCCAAATCTTGTGTCTAATGGGTGTTTCCTATTTTAGGGTTCCTAAGGATCATCTAAAAATCAAAACAACTATTTTCTACCAGAACTTAGCTTTGTTGAGTCTGCATCCCTCTTCAGAAATAACAGGAAAATATATCTTAAACTGTCATTGTAAATAAACTCATGATTAACCTGAAAGTCCTGAAAAAAATGATGGGAAGGGAATATGAGAAAAAAAATGTAAGATCCATTATATAAAAAATTACCAAAGTATCATTGGTCTCAAGGTTCTACAGAAGAAATCAATCAAATGAGAATGAGAATTAACCACTCAAAATAACCAATCAATAGAGAAAAAATAATAGCCTAAGGCCCTAATACATGTCCCTTAAAAAGGAAAGACAATTAGAACACTGAGCCTGGAGCAATATACAGTAATGAAAGCAAACAAAAGTGTTAGGGTTTCATCTGGAACTCCTTGATAACACATCAAAGGGAATCACTTGTGCACAGACTGCCCAAAGGATTGGAAAGGACAAAGGCCCACTCCATATTTGAAGACAGTGTGACTGAATCTTACCACATATTTGGGTAAAAAAACAACCTGACTCTATTCTTTGAGCCTATAAGATATCACAGGAGGAGATAAATAAAAATTTAGAGATCAAGGTCTGGGATTGTGGTGCAATTACTCTAGAGAGGTGGTGAAAACATACTACAAAGAACCGTTGAGCAGCAAAAGAAAAACTTCAGACCTAAGAACATTTTTCTTGAAACAATGAAATTGGTGAGAAATAAAGGGAGAAAATGATTTATTTTTCATTTAGAAAACTCCTGGGAAATATCCTGTGTTTATAAGTGCAAAATGAAAAAAATATATATGATGGAGTAGAGAGGGGCACAGTAAGAAGTCATGGAAATATTATTTGTAAAGAACATCAAAATTTGATTTGAAAATGGACTGGAATCATTATAGATGTCTAAAAATTTGAGTAGCAAGATCAAAATGATTCTTCAGAAAGATGCTTCTTATTGCTTCTGTGAGCTGGATAGTATATGGAACAGAGACAGCAATAAAAAGAATTGGCACGTGAGGCAATTGAGTACCCAGACTGGGTTAGGTATGTAAAATGACCAGGACACAGAATTCAAAGTGGATTAGATAAAAACAGATCTGCATTTAGATCTGGATTCCTTCCATAAACTCTTCAACCAAAAATTCCAATCTTTTATTCTACCACCCTCAAGTAGATTTTCCATCAATCCTTTGCCTATATTCTATTGATTTCAATAACCTTTTCATTGTCCCTCATTTCCATCTAGTCCTCACTTCCCTGCCTACACAAGTAACATAGATCATAATTATAATCACATATTTCCACATAACTCCCAACTCCCTCTCTCCTCCCATTATACTTATCTGGCTAAATCCCAGTGCTCATAAAGCCCAGATCCCATACACACTCTATCCTCATACCTGGACAACTGAATAGAGCTGAAGAAAAGTACAACCATGTTCACTCTTCTCCATTTTATTTCATAATCCTTAACCTTAAGAGAACACTCGCTCAGCGCTCATCCTGTCTTCCTGGTCCATTCCCTCTCCCACTCACTTAGATAATCATTCCATGCCTTCTCTGTCCTTAAACCTCCAACACCATCTCCCCTCAGCTGATGATTTTGTTTCCTATTTCTGTGAAAAGAGAGTTGAGATTATAAGAGAAATTTTTCAAGCTCCCATCACCATATCTGCTTTTATATATGCCTTTCTTTCTGATGCTAGAAAAGAATGACCCATGCTCTCTAGTCTGATCCCCTCTTACCTACTCAAACACATAACTCTAACATTTACCCCTCCCCCATCTTTTTCACTATCATTTTTCCTTTCTCTTAGATTATTACCATTAGCATACAAATGTAACCTCTTTTTTAAAAAAAACTTGCTTTGTTTCCATACTCTTCTTCAGATATTGCCTCATTTTTTATCCCAGATTATTTGGAAATTTCATTTTCTATTCTAGGCTTTACTTTCCTGTTCTTCCCTTTTTTCTTTTTTTTGGGCGGGGGGGAAGTGCAGAGGGAGAAGGAGAGAGAATCTTAAGCAGACTCCATGCCTAGCATGGAGCCTGTTGCTGGGCTCAATCTCACAACCCTGAGATCATGACCTGAGCCAAAATCAAGAGTTGGATGCTCAACTGACTGAACCAGTGAGGTATTCCCTGAGCTTTACTTTCTATTTAACCTATTTCACATAGGCTTTTGCCTTTAACACTTAATAGAAACTGCATATGTCAGGTCACCAATTCCAAAACATTGTTATATATAGTGGTAAGTTCTTTATCTTACCTATCAACAACTTTTAATACTACTGATGACTCCTATTTTGAGACATTTTCTTTTTTTTTTTTAAAGATTTTATTTATTTATTTTACAGAGAGAGATACAGCGAGAGAGGGAACACAAGCAGGGGGAGTGGGAGAGGGAGAAGCAGGTTTCCCGCGGAGCAGGAAGCCCAATGCGGGGCTTGATCCCAGGACCCTGGGACCATGATCCCAGCAGAAGGCAGACACTTAACGACTGAGCCACCCAGGCGCCCCAAGACATTTTCTTCACAAGGCTTCTAGGGTGACACTTCCTCTTGGTTCTCCTCCTATTTTATTGGTGATCTCTCTTACTTTCTCCTTCCATCTACCCTAAACTTTAAATATTATAGGGGCTCATGGCTCAGTCCTCAAACCTCTTTTCAATCTATACTCCTTCAAAGGTGGTGGAATCTAGTCTCATGGCTTTAAAACTCATCAACATGGATAACTGCAAAATATATCTTCTTTATCCGGACCTTTCTTCTGAACTTCAAACCCATATGGCCTATTTTCCTTCTTGCATGTCTGTAATTGAGTTAACAATATGTGAGTATAGAATATTTACAGTTTGGTTGGATGTATAATTGTCATTCTAAAATTAACATGACCAAAGGAGTCAATTCATCAAGAGGATATAATAATTGTAAGTATATATGCACTCAACATTGAAGTACCTAAATATTTTAAATAAATATTAACATAACTCAAATGAGAAGTAGATAGCAATACAATAATAGTAGGGGACTTCAACAGCCCACTTTCAACACTGGATATAGCATCCAGACAGAAAATGAAACACCAGACCTGAATAACTCTACAGAACAAATGTGTGTGTGTGCATGTGTGTGTGTGTGCGCGCAGAGAGAGAGAGATGCATATAGAATTTCCATCCAACAGCACCAGAATACCCTATCTTTCTCAAGTGCACATGAAATACTCTCCAGATAGATCATATCATGTTGGGCCACAAAGCAAGCCTTAACAAATTAAGGAAAATTGAAATCATATCAAGTATCTTTTCTGGCCAAATATCTATGAAACTAGAAATTGGCAACAGGAGGAAAATAGGAAAATTCAGAAATATGTGGAAATTAAACAACACATTCTTAAACAACCTAACTTGATGCCTCAAGAAATTAGAAAAAGAAAAAGCTAAGCCCAAAGTTAGCAGAAGGAAAAAGATAATAAAAATTATAGCAGAAACAGATTTTGGGGGAGGTGGCAGAGTATGAGGATCCTAAGCTCATGCTTGGCCCAATGATGCACCTAGATAACACCAACATCAGTGTAAATAACCCAGAAAATGACCCAAAGCCTGGCAGAACATACTTTCCACAGATAATTTTGAGAAGAGGCCACATCAAAAATGGTAGAAAGGACAGAAACACGTTCTAGAGCCAAACTGATTCCTGAGATTGTCAGCAGGAGGGAGGGACTGCAAGGATGGAAAAGGGAGAGGAGCAGATTCCACACCAGACACCCCAAGCATGGGGGACTTGCACTGGGAAGACAAATCCCCATTTGGCTTTGGAAACTAGAGGGACTTCACCTCACAAGTTTTTATAATCAGTGGGACTTAACACTGAGAACATTAAAAATCAGTGGATTCCATCTAGGAGAACAAGAGGGTGATAGGAAACTGAGTCCTCAACTTTAAAAAGCCAGCATAACAAACAACGCTGCTGAGATAAGGCATAGAGGCAACAGTTTGAAAAACTCCCAGCATATACTAAGGGAGGCTTATCTACTAACACAAACAAATGGAAAGATATTCCATGCTCATGGATTGAAAAAACAAATGTTAAACTGTCCATACTACCCAAAGTAATCTATAGATTTAAAGCAATCCCTATCAAAATACCAACAGCTTTGTCCACAGAGCTAAAAAAAATAATCCTAAAACTTGTATGGAACCACAAAAAACCCTGAATAGCCAAAGCAATATTGACAAAGAAGAACAAAACTGGAAGTATCACATCCCAGATTTCAAGATATACTACAAAGCTGTATTAATCAAAACAGTACAGTACTGGCACAAAAATACACTCATAGATCAATAGAACAGAATAGAGAGCCCAGAAATAAACCCACAATTATATGGTCAATTAATCTATGACAAAGGAGGCAGGAATATGCAATGAGAAAAAGACAGTTTCTTCAACAAATGGTGCTAGGAAAACTGAACACCTACAAGCAAAAGAAACAAAAATGAACCACTTTCTTATACCATGCACAAAAATAAAATCTAAATAGATTTAGGACCTAATGTGAGACCTGAAACCATAAAAATCCTAGAAGACAGCACAGGCAGTAATTTCTCTGACATCAGCCATAGCAACATTTTTCTAGATATGTCTCCTAGGGCAAGGGAAACAAAAGCAAAAATAAACTATTGAGACTACATCAAATTAAAAAGCTTCCACACAGCAAAAGAAACAATCAACAATACAAAAAGACAAATCATTAAATAGGTCAGATATTGGCAAATGATATATCCAATAAGGGGTTAAAATGCAAAATATATAGAGGACTTACACAACTCAACACACACACACACACACACACACACAAATAAAAAACAAAACAAAAAAACCCCCCAAATAATCCAATTTAAAAATAGGCAGAAAACATGAACAGACATTTCTCCATAGAAAACAGATAGATAACAGACATAGGAAAAGATGTTCACTCATCATCAGGGAAAGACAAATCAAAACCACAATGAGATATCACCTTATACCTGTCAGAATGGCTAAAATAAAAAAAAAAACACAAGAAACAAGAATTGGCAAGGATGTGTAGAAAAAGGAGCCTTCGTGCACTGTCAGTGAGAATGCAAACTGGTATAGACATTGTGAAAAACAGTATGGAGTTTCCTAAAAATGTTAAAAATAGAATTACCATATGATCCAGTAATCCACTATTGAATATTTACCCAAATAATATGAAAACACTAATTCAAATAGATACATGTAGCCTTATGTTTATTGCAGCATTATTTTTGGTAGCCAAAATATTGAAGAAATCAAAGTGTCTATCAATTGATGAATGGATACAGAAGAGATGGTAAATGTATACCATGGAATATTATTCAGCCACAAAAAAGAATGAAATCTTGCCATTTGCAAAAACATGGATGGTTCTAGATGATATAATGCTAAGTGAAATAAGTCCATGAAAGAAAGACAAATACCATATGATTTCACTCATATGTGAAATTTAAGAAACAAAACAAATGAATAACAAAAAAGGTGGTAAACCAAGAAACAGACTCTTAACTATAGAGAACAAACTAGAGGGGAGGTGGGTAAGGGGATGGGTGAAATAGGTGAAGGGCAATATGTTCTTATGATGAGCACTGAATAATGTATAGAATTGTTGAATCACTATAGTATACACCTGAAACTAATATAACACTGTATATTCATTTAATGGAACTAAAAATTAATTTTAAAAAGATTATACCAGAAATTAATAAAATAGAGAAAAGACAATAAAAAATAACTAATAGAGTTGGGTTTTTAAAAAGATAAGCAAATTGACAAACTTTTAGCTATATTAACCAAGAAAAAAGAGAAAAGTCTCAAAATTATAAATGAGAGAGGAGACATTAAAACTGACATCACAAAAATACAAAGGATTATACAGGCTACTATGAGCCATTATACACGAATAACCTGGATAACCCAGAAAAACAATTGATAAATTTATAGCATACAACCTACCAAGCCTGAATCATGGAGGAACAGAAGTTGGAACAGACCTATAACTAGTAAGGAGATTCAATCAGTAATAAAATAAAACAAAGCAAAAACCAGGACCAAATGATTGCATTGGTGAACCCTATCAAACATTTTAAAAAGAATTAATGCCAATACTTCTCAAACTCTTCCAAAAAACTGAAGAGGAGGAAATGCTCTCAAACTCATTTTAGAAGGCCAGGACTAGGGGCAAGTGGGTGGCTCAGTCAGTTAAACATTTGCCTTTAGCTCAGGTCATGATCTCAGTGTATTGGGATTGAGCCCTGTGTCAGGCTCCCTGCTCAGTGAGGAGTCTGCTTCTCTCTCTGCCCCTCCCTCCCACTCATGCTCGCCCCCAGTCTCTCTCTCTCAAATAAATAAATAAAATCTTAAAAAAAAAAAAAAGGAGGCCACGATTACCCTGATAACAAGCCAGATTGAGGAGTCTACAAGAAAAGAAACTATAGACAGCATTGTATTTTTGGTTATGACATCAAAACCATAAGCAACAAAAGCAAAACTCAACAAGTAGGACTACATCAAATTAAAAAGTTTCGCATAAAAGAAACAATCAACACAATGAAGAGGCAACCTATGGAATGGGAGAAAACATTTGCAAACCATATATCAAATGAGGATCTATGATGGTTGTAAGATCTTACCTACAAGCAAGTTGATAAAATAGCCTGCTACAGTTTCACAAATACTGACAAAAGACAGAACTGGGTGAGAGATGAAAGACCACTTGTTATTCACAGTAATAACAGCAGTCAGTGTAACATTGTTGTATAATTCCGTAAGCCCCAGTTCTCTCATGTTGATGTGATGAGAGCCAGGTATTGGGGCGCCTGGGTGGTTTAGTCATTGGGCGTTCGCCTTTAGCTCAGGTCATGATCCCAGGGTCCTGGGATCGAGCCCCACATCGGGCTCCCTGCTCCGCGGGAGGCCTGCTTCTCCCTCTCCCACTCCCCTTGCTTGTGTTCCCTGTGTCTCTCTCTGTCAAATAAATAAATAAAATCTTTAAAAAAAAACAACAACAACAACAAGAGAGAGCCAGGTGTTTCCAATAAATGCAGTGGACTGTGTTACAGGAGTCGAGAAGCCTTGATGTTATATAACTGGTTGCCAATAAAGCTGCCTATCCCACTCTCCAGAGAGAGATATCTCTATCTCTACTCTGCTGTGATATAAACAAACCTGCTGCAGGAAAGCACCTTCCCTTTTACCCCCTCAGCTCAGCCATGCTATCATCTTTGTTGTTCCTTAGAGATGCCAAGTACATTCCCACCTAAACTTATGCTTGGAATACTCTTCTTCCAGTATCTATTGTTCTCACTCTCTTTAGCTATATCTCTGGTCTAATGTCACCTTATCCAAGACACCCTTCCAGATAGGTAATTATAAAATAATACCCCCTAGTACCTTCTATCCTCCTTTACCCTACTTTATGTTCCTTCATTGTTTATCACCACCTGACACCTTATCTACTTTCTTGCTTTTGGTTTATAGTCAAATGCATCTCATCAATATGAAAGCTCCATTAAGGAATTTGGAGTAGTATCTGGCACTTAGTACCTGAGAGGAAGGAGAAAATAAAGCAAGAAGGAGAGAGGTAAGGAGAAAAGGAAAGAGGGAGGGAAAGGAGAAAGAAAGACAAAGAGAGAAGAAGGGTGGAAGTAAAGGAGGAAAGAGAAATGTCAAAATTATTGTAAAGTGACTAGTCTGAGGAAGTGTGAGAGTAGCACCAAAGATTATGAACTTGGTTATAATTCAATTTTTAAAAAGAAAAATCATTTTTTTGAATTTCACAAGGTCAAATATCATTTGTTAAAATTTATTCAAATGTTCTATTTTATATCAATATTTCTCATTTACTATGTCTTCATATGGCAGAGAGGCAGAGAGGGTAAGGTCTTTGGTGTCTCTTCTTATAATCCCATCATGAGAGCCTCATCTGATGACCTCATCTAAACCTAATTGTTTCAAAGGCCCCATCTCAAATACCACCACATTGGGAGTTAGGGCTTCAACATATGAACTGTGGTGGAGGGTGGGGTGAAAGGAGACACAACTCAGCCCATAGCAACCATTAATATGAACAACACAAAAAAGGTAAGAGCTCCTTCTCAGGTCATGTCCAAGCAGACACAGGTGACTTAGGTCACCCATTTTCTACCTTCTAACCTGGTTCAATTTATTTTCCCTAGAGACCTAGAGACTAGGGTGACCAGGAGTATTTTAGTTCCATTTCTTATAAACATCTCACACCAAAATGGACTCCTTAAAATTTTCACTAAAATGAATAATCCCAAATTCAACATGGATGTATTTTTTAACTCTTAGGATATAAATGTAAGGCATCCAGCACAACCTCCTTCCTCCCTGAATTCGCTTTCAGGTAAGGAGCTTCCTTTCCATGCTGGAAGGTTGTATGTAGATGCTAAGGCCTAGAGCTCACTCCTCCTGTCAATATCAGGCTTGTACTACATGCTATATATTTCTATGAGATATTATTGGGGGAGGGGATGTTGAAAATAATTAATATTTGAAACAGTAAATGCTTTATTTTTGTCACCAATGTCCTGTAAATATAATCCGACTGAAATTTTCTGGTATTATGTTTCCTCTTGCTATTCTTGTATTTTCATTACATTACAGTACATAGGGATTATCAAATGAAGACCAATGGTTGTAATTAAAATTGCAAATCAGACCTGACTTTAAAATATTTACTGATCTGATAAACAATTCTTAATTTATTTAGTGATCACAAAATAATTGCATTTTCTAACACTTGACTCAAAAAACTGTTTCCCTCAAAAAGCTGCTCATAAGAATATATAAGGCAAAGTAATTTGTAAAAAGATGTTTAACCTTACTAGCAATTTGGAAAATTCAAATTAAAGTGAGTCACTACTTTTGGACATCAAATTAACATAGCTGTTTATAAATAATTTCTAGTGTTAGCAAAGCTATGGTGGGAGTATAAATTAGAGTAATCTTTCTGCATAGAGATTAAATACCTAAGTAAATAAATATCAAAGGCCTAAAAAAGGGCTTTTGACTCATCAATTCCAATTACTCAGTGTATCCTAACAAAATAAAGTTGCACACAAAGATTTAGCACATTGTTTACCATCTTGAACACTTAGAAACCATCCAAAATTCAACAATGTGGAATTAATTAAACCTCCACAATAAAACACCACAGATGTTTTAGGTAAGCATGCAATGACATGGAAAGATGTACCTAGTCTATTGTTAAGTAGAAAAAAAAAAAAGGTTACCAAACAGTATGTATAATGTATAGTTTGAGTCAGAGAAAGGACAGAAAAATTAAATGCTCAAAGTGGACGTCTCCAATGTGCCATGTTTTTCCCCTTCTTTTTTGCTTCTGTTTCCTAAACTTTCAACAATGATAAATGCTTTTGTAAAAACAGTAATATCTAGTCTTTAGTCTACTTCTATTAAAAACTCACTGACTTCTACACATTTACAAATACAATTTGCAATGCTTTAGCCGATACATAAACCTGAATATATGTTCTTGGTTTCACACACATACTTTCCTGACTCAATTCTCATGTGAACTTGGAAGTTCCAAAATGTCAAAGACAATTGCATCTAATTCTTCAACCTCCTGGTGCCTAAGAAAGTAAGATACACAAAAATTACTATTTATTAAATACATGAATCAGAAATATGTGATGGAGAAAGGCCTTAAAAATTAAAAGTGGCTATACTCTAAACATGTTTGATTAATATTTCCCAAATCAAAGTTTCTTTTCTTCTTTTCTTTTCCTGAAAATATTGTCTCTGCTTCAAAGCTATTACTATCTGAGACTGTCTCATCCTTAGGGTCTCAGTTCAAAGTTTTGTTCAAAAAAGCGTCACCGGAGTTCTGAGCCCTGCCACAAATTGACCTGACTGCCAACTTAATCATTGCTTGGAAATCATGGTTGAATGCACCTATTACACTTCTGGAAATTTTTCTAATAGATACGTTATACATGTGCTAAATGATAAATGTAAAAGATATACATTCAGCATTGTTTATAATAGCAAAAAATTGGCAAAAATTTAAATATTTATTAATAGATTATGACTAGATTATATTCCATGCATACGGTAGAATATATAACACCTTTAAAAAGAGTAGGGCAACTTTTGTGTATATACTGTTGTGGGACTGATACTGAAAAGTGAAAAGAAGCAGAGTCCTATAGAATTATATGCATAGGATGGTAGCATGTGTTTATGTACATGTATGTATATACACACACACACACACACATATATATGTATATATATATAGCATCATTAAAGAATATACATACCTCTGGGAAAGGGGAACTAGATAACCAGAGGGCAATATGAAAAAGAGATTTGCTTTTCAAAATAAACCCTTTTGGACCTTCTGAATTTTGAAACCAGTGCATGAATTTCCTTTTTAATAAACTCATAAACTTGGAACATAACTTTTTTTTTATTCTTAGGGATCATTTTATTTTGTGAGGCATCAGAAATAGTTCTTCCATCGTGACTTTTTAAAAATTTCTTTTTTTTAATTATTTTTATTTATTTTTAAGTTTTTATTTAAATTCCAGTTAGTTGACATACAGTGTAATATTAGTTTTAGGTGTACAATATAGTGATTCAACACTTCTATACAATACCTGGTGCTCATTACAGCAAGTGCACTGCTTAATCCTCATCACCTATTTAACCCATCTCCCCTCCCATCGCCCCTCTGGTGACCATCCATTTGTTCTCTATAGTTAAGAGTCTGTTTCTTCAAATAATGCAATATATGTTAAGAAAAAAAAAAAGAAGAAGAAGATAGCAGGAGGGGAGGAATGAAGGGGGGGAAATCGGAGGGGGAGACGAACCATGAGAGATGATGGACTCTGAAAAACAAACTGAGGGTTCTAGAGGGGAGGGGGGTAGGAGGATGGTTAGCCTGGTGATGGGTATTAAAGAGGGCATGTTCTTGGGGCGCCTGGTGGCTCAGTTGGTTAGGCGACTGCCTTCGGCTCAAGTCATGATCCTGGAGTCCCTGGATCGAGTCCCGCATTGGGCTCCCTGCTCGGCAGGGAGCCTGCTTCTCCCTCTGACCCTCCCCCCTCTCATGTGCTCTCTGTCTCTCTCATTCTCTCTGTCTCAAATAAATAAATAAAATCTTTAAAAAAATAAAGAGGGCACGTTCTGCATGGAGCACTGGGTGTTATGCACAAACAATGAATCATGGAACACTACATCAAAAACTAATGATGTAATGTATGGTGATTAACATAACAATAAAAAAATTTTTTAAAAAGAGTCTGTTTCTTGGTTTGTCTCTCTCTTTTCATCACCCATTTGCTCATTTGTACTGTTTCTTAAATTCCACATATGAGTGAAATCATATGGTATTTGTCTTTCTCTGACTTATTTTGTTTAGCAAAATACTCTTCAGCTCCATCCATGTAGTTGCAAATGGCAAGATTTCATTCTGTTTCTACGGCTGAGTAATATGCCAGTGTGAGTGTGTGTGTTCTTTATCCATTCATCAGTTGATGGACCCTTGGACTGTTTCCATAATTTGGCTACTATAGATAATGGTCTATAAACATCGGGATGCATGTTTCTTTTTGAATTAGTATTTTTCGTATTCTTTAGGTAAATACCTAGCAGTACAATTACTGGATTGTAGGATAGTTCTATTTTTAACTTTTTGTGGAACCCCCATACTGTTTTCCAGAGTGGCTGCAGAAGTTTTTATCCCCACTAACAGTGTAGAAGTGTTCCCCTTTCTCCACATCCTCACCAATACCTGTTGTTTCTTGTGTTGTTGATTTTAGCCATTCTGACAGATGTGAAGTGATATCTCATTGTAGTTTTGATTTGTATTTCCCCGATGATCAGTTGTATTGAGCATCTTTTCACATGTTTGTTGGCCATCTGTATGTCTTCTTTGGAAAAATGTCTATTTATGTCTTCTGCCCATTTTTTAATTGAATTATTTCCTTTTTTGGATGTTGAGTTTTATAGGTTCTTTATATAATTTTGGATACTAACCCTCTGTTGGATTTATCATTTGCAAATATCCTCTCCCATTCCATAGGTTGCCTTTAAGTTTTGTTGATTGTTTCCTTTGCTGTGCAAAACTTTTTATTTTGATGAAGTCTCAATAGTTTATTTTTACTTTTGTTTCCCTTGCCTCAGGAAACATATCTAGAAAAAAGTTGTTATGGTCAACGTCAAAAAGGTTACAGCCTGTGTTCTCCTCTAGATTTTTATGGTTTCAGGTCTCACATTTAGGTCTTTAATCCATTTTGAATTTATTTTTGTGTATGGTATAAGAAAGTGGTCAGGGGGCGCCTGACTGGCTCAGTCGTTAAGCGTCTGCCTTTGGCTCAGGTCATGATCCCAGGGTCCTGAGATCGAGCCCCACGTTGGGCTCCCTGCTCTGTGGGAAGCCTGCTTCTCCCTCTCCCACTCCCTCTACTTGTGTTCCCTCTTTTGCTGTGTCTCTGTCAAATAAATAAATAAAATCTTAAAAAAAAAAAAGTGGTCAGTTTTCCCAACACCATTTGTTGAAGAGACTGTCTTTTTCTTCATTGCATATTCTTTCCTGCTTTGTCAAAGATTAACTGACCATGTAGTTATGGGTTCATGTATGGGTTTTCTATTCTACTGATCTTTGTGTTTATTTTTGTTCCAGTACCATAATGTTATGATCACTACAGCTTTGTAATATAACTTGGAAGTCCAGAATTGTGATGCCACCAGCTTGGCTTTTCATTTTTCAAGGTTGCTTTGACTATGCAGGGTCTTTTGTGGTTTTGTACAAATTTTAGGATTGTTTGTTCTAGCTCTGTGCAAAATGCTATTGATATTTTATAGGGATTGCATTAAATGAGTAGATTGCTTTGGGTAGTATAGACATTTTAACAATATTTGTTCTTCCAATCCATGAGCATGGAACATCTTTCCATTTCTTTGTGTCATCTTCAATTTATTTCATCAGTGTTTTATAGTTTTCAGAGTATAGGTCTTTCACCCTTTTGTTAGGTTTATTCTTAGGTATCTTATTGCTTTGGTGCAATTGTAAATGGCATTGATTCCTTAATTTCTCTGTCTGCTGCTTCAGTATTGGTGTAAAGAAATGTAATAGATTTCTATATGTTGATTTTGTATCCTGCAAATTTACTAAATTCATTTATCAGTTGTAGCAGTTTTTTGGTGGCATTTTTTGAGTTTTCTACATATTGTATCATGTCATTTGCAAATAGTGAAAGTTCTACTTCTTCCTTGCCAATTTGGATGCCTTTTATTTCTTTTTTTTGTCTGATTGCAGTGGCTAGGATTTCTAGTACTATGTTAAATAACAGTGGTGAGAGTAGATATCCTTGTCTTGTTCCTGACTGTAGAAGAAAAGGTCTAGTTTTTCCCCACTGAGGATGGTATTAGCTATGGATTTTTGAAATATGGCCTTTATTATGTTGAGATATATGTTCCCTCTAAACCTACTTTGTTGATGGTTTTTATCATAAATGGATATTGTATTTTGTCAAATGCTTTTTCTGCATCTATTGAAATGATCACATGGTCCTTATCCTTCCTTTTATTAATGTGGTGTATCACACTGATTGATTTGCAAACATTGAACCACACTTGCAACCCAGGAATAATCCCAGTTGATTGTGGTGAATGGGTTTTTTTTTTTTTTTAATATTACTGGATTTGATTTGCTAGTATTTTATTGAGAATTTTTGCATATATGTTCATCAAGGATATTGGCCAGTTGTTCTCTTTTTTAGTGGAGTCTTTATCTGGTTTTGGTATCAGGGTAATGCTGGCCTCTTAGAATGAATTTGGAAGTTTCCTTCCTTTTCTATTTTTTGGAATAGTTTGGAAGACTAGGTATTAATTCTTCTTTCAATATTTGGTAGAATTCACCTATGAAGCCATCTAGCCCTGGACTCTTATTTGTTGGGAGTTTTTTGATTACTGATTTAATTTCATTGCTGGTTATCAGTCTGTTCAAGTTTTCTATTTCTTACTGTTTCAACTTCGGTAGTTTATATGTTTCGAGGAATTTATCCATTTCTTCCAGGTTGTCCAATTTGTTGGTATAGTTTTTCATAATATTCTCTTACAATTGCTTGTATTTCTGTGGTGTTGCTTGTTATTTCTCTTCTTTCATTTGTGATTTTATTTATATGGGTTCTTTTTCTTTTCTTTTTGATAAGTCTAGATAAAGGTTTATCAATTTTATTGATTTTTTTCAAAGAACCAGCCTCTGTTGTTTTTTTCAGTTTCTCTATCATTTAATTTTACTTTAATCTTTATTATTTCCTTTCTTCTGCTGGCTTTAGGCTTCTTTTGTTGTTCTCTTTCTAGCTCCTTTATGTGTAAGTTTAGGTTATTTATTTGAGATTTTTCTTGCTTCTTGAGGTAGGCCTGTATTGCTATATACTTCCCTCTTGGGATTGCTTTTGCAGCATCCCAAAGGTTTTGGAAATTGTGTTTTCATTTTCATTTGTTTCCATGTATTTTTTTTTATTTCTTCTTTGATTTCCTGGTTGACCCATTCATTGTTTAGTAGCATGTTGTTTAACCTTCATGTATATATGGTCTTTCCAAAGTTTTTCTTGTGGTTGACTACTAGTTTCATAGCATTGTGGTCAGAGAAGGTGCATGGTATAATTTCAGTCTTTTTATACTTGTTGAGGCCTGATTTGTGACCTAATATGAGATCTATTCTGGAGACTGTCCCAAGTGCATTTGAAAAATGTGTGTATTCTGCTGTTTCAGGATGGAATGTTCTGAATATATCTGTTAAGTCCATCTGGTCCAGTGTGTCATTCAAAGACATTGTTTCCTTAAGTTTATTTTCTGTTTAGATGATCTTTCCATTTATATAAGTGGGGTGTTAAAGTCCCTTACTACTGTTGTATTATTTTCAATTGGTTCATTTATGTTGGTACTGTTTTATATATTTGGGTGCTCCCATGTTAGGGGCATAAATATTTACAATTGTTAGATCTTCTTGTTGAATTGTCCCCTTTATCATGATATAGAGCCCTTCTCTGTCTCTTGTCACAGTCTTTGTTTTAGTCTAGCTTGTCCAATGTAAGTATTGCTACTCTGGCTCTCTTTTGACATCCATTTGTGTGACAAATGTTTCTCCATCCACTTACTTTCGATCTGCAGGTGTCTTTAGATCTAAAATGAGTCTCTTGTAGGCAGCATATAGATAGGTCTTGTTTATTTTTCCATCCTGACACCCTATGTCTTTTGACTGGAGCATTTAGTCCATTTACTTTCTTTTTTTTTTTTTTTTAAGATTTTATTTATTTATTTGACAGAGAGAGACACAGCGAGAGAGGGAACACAAGCAGGGAGAGTGGGAGAGGGAGAAACAGGCTTCCCGCCGAGCAGGGAGCCCGATGCGGGGCTCCATCCCAGGACCCTGGGATCATGACCTGAGCCGAAGGCAGACGCTTAACGACTGAGCCACCCAGGCGCCCCTAGTCCATTTACTTTCAAAGTAATTATTGATTGATTATTGTAATTAGTGCCATCTTATTACTTGTTTTGTCATTGTTTCTGGAGATTTTTCTCATCCTTTCTTGTCTTTATCATGTTTGGTCTTCCTTTTCCATTCAAAGAATCTCTTTTAATATTTCTGGCAGGGCTGGTTTTGTGGTCACAAACTCCTTTCGTTTTTGTCTGGGAAACTCTTTATCTTTCCTTGTATTCTGAATGATAGCCTTGCTGGATAGAGTATTCTTGGCTGCAGATTTTTCCCATTCAGCACTTTGACTATATCATGCCACTCTCTTCTGACTTGCCAAGTTTCTGTTGAGAAATCCCCAGCTAGTCTTATGGGTTTTCCCTTTTAAGTTAAGGACTTCTTTTGTCTTGCTGCCTTTAAGATTTTTTCTTTATCTCTATATTTTGCCAATTTAATTACTATATGTCTTGATGTTGGCCTGCTTTTGTTGATTTTGATGGGAGTTCTCTATGCCTCCTGAATCTGGATGTCTCTTTCCTTCCTCAGATTAGGGAAGTTTTCTGCTATTATTTCTTAAAATAAATTTTCTGCCCCCTTTTCTTTCTCTTCCTCTTCTAGGACTCCTATAATATGAATGTTATTACATTTGATGGAGTCACTGATTTCCCTAAGTCTATTCTCATGTTACATCATTCTTCTTTCCCTCTATTGTTCAACTTCATTGCTTTCCATTACTTTGTTTTCTTTGTCACTAATTCATTCCTCTGCTTCTTCCAGGCAGCTGTTCATTGCATCAAGCCTGTTACCAATCTCTTTTATTGCATTCTTCATCTCTGATTGATTCTTTTTTAACTCTTTTATCCCTGTGGTAAGGGTCTCTCTGATGTCTTCCATTCTTTTTCTCAAGCCCAGTGAGTATCCTTATGATTGTTGCTTTAAATTCTCCATCAGACATGTTACTTATTTCTGTTTTACTTAGCTCTCTGGCTGTGGCCTGGTCTTGTTCTTTCATTTGGGATAAATTCCTCCACTTTGGCATTTTGTCTAAGTCTCTACTTTCTTCTCTGTGTTAGAAAAGCCAATTATGTCTCCTGCTCCTGAAAGTCATAGCCTTATGAAGAAGAGGTCAATAGCACCCAGGGCCCAGTGCTTTAGGGAGTGTTTCCAGTGTGTGCTGCATGCACTTTTCTGTTGTGTTTTGGCTGCTCCTATCCTTCAGGCCAGTTGTCTGCAGAGGTTCTTGCTTGCTGTGGGTAGTGTTTGGTCCCTGGCCTGAATGTGGTGAGTTTTAACTAGGTGTGCTCTAGTCTGCTTGTGAAATGAGACCAGGATTACCAACTCCATCAGAACTGAGGCCCTGCAATACACTCTGGTCGGGAAATATGGTGTGGGCAGTGATTTAGGCTGGTCTTCTGGAGAGGGACTCCCTGTGCTGGGACTGAGGCAAGTGTGACTGAGAAGGGCAGTCCCACCAGAGCATGGGGGAGTGGGGCCTGATGTATGAAAGTTGGGCAGCCAGTGTCAGCAATGTGCTGCTTCCCATAGGTGGCTCTGTGTTTATGCTGAGGGGTGGGAAAGGAAAATGGTGCCAGCCAGCTCCTTTGTTTCCAGAAAGGTGTTTCCATGAACACTGCTTCTCAGGAACACACTCTGAGAAGAGTAAATAATCTCCCCCACGGTGTGTCCCAGGAGTTCTGTAGATTGCTGTTTCCATGTGATCTGCCCCTGAGTTGTTTCTCTGCTTTCTCTCCAGGAGGGGCACAGTGCCCTCCTGGCTCTATCCAGTCAAGCCCACTGACCTTTAAAACTCTAGGCTTTAAGCCCCACTGGTTGCAAAACTCACAAAATTCTGTCCCTCTCATTTTCCAAGCCAATGGCTTTGGGAAAACATTCTTCTTGTGCATTCCCCTTTGTGCTCCTCTATCTCTCTCATCCTTCTCCATAACCATGGCCCCTTCCCCTCTACAGCCCCTGCAATCCATTTCTTCCCTAAACCACATCTCCACACTTCCTACCTTCCTTGATGAGGCCTCTTTTCTCCCTTTAGTTGTGGAATTTGTACTGTCCTGGAGCATCAATTCTTTATTGAGTGGCCATCTTAGTAATGTAGATACAAGGCAAGTAGTTAGCCCAAGCACTGGGGGTAGGGTACAACATTACATTTATGTGACCAGATGAAAGCCACTCTTACTAATACCCTTTGGTATAGCTCTCTGTGGAGGAAGTGTGGACAAACTGCTTAGGGATTAAAAATTAGAGAGCCCCCTGGGGACATAGACACTAAGATCTTGATCTCATCTCTTTCGAGATTGTTAAAAACTTTCTTATTGACTGACCAATATAATCCCACTAACAAGAATGATATGCTATAGTCCCAGAGGGGGACATTACCATTAGGAGAATGGCATCTGGACTGGTGAGCTGGCTCAGAGCCAGTACCAAATGTTCATGGTGGAAGGGCCAATTGTATCAGAGCAGGTGGCTGTGGTTTGACTCAGGTAGCTCCCTGATAGGTGCCCATGTTTTGATTATAATGTAAGTGAACCACAGAGTTGAACTTGGTAACCCAACTAGAGCACCCTTGCAAAGCATCACACTGAAGGAGTGAGATCATCTTCCCTACAAGTACCTCTGTAGCTTCTTAGCATCTGCCTTACCACTCATGGTTAAAAAACATTTGTATTGGTCACAATACTAATGTGACCACAGATAGATTTACCACTATGGGGAGAGACCCCTAGAACATCTTTCTATACTGAAAAGCTACTAGTAGATCAGAAATGGTGTCATTGCAACAGTGAATTGAAGGGCAGAGGAAATTGCAAGACCTTCCATTTTTAGCAGCAGCATGTGGCAGTGACAGAAGCAAAGTCGGCAGAGGAAAAAGGCCTCCTCTTTCTCCATGAAAGTTTGGAAACATAACTACCCCTTTGAACTGAGTAAGCTCCCAAAAGTTAAGTACTTTTTCATTTGATAGAAGAGCTATAAACTTCATAAATAAGGCATTGGACTTTCTAATTATTTGAGCACATGAATTAATTTGAAAGATAAAATAAACATGAATTCCTTTGTACCACAAGGTGGTAAAGTAGGCCATACCAGTAAAATAAGAAAAAAAACTGTGTCCATGGTCAGCCTTAGGGGCATTCAAAAAGCCAAATGATTTAGTTGGGCTTCAAAAAAAGGAGGATCAAAGTAGAGCTGGCTTCTTAGAGCCTGGAGCTAGAAAGTGGTTCAGAGTATAAGGCTGCTGAGAAGCCGAGCAGCAAGAATCTAGATCTCACCCTAGTGCCCCATCACTAATGCAACAGCTACATCCTGAGTACTTCCTTCTTTCTTCTTCTGCTACCACCCACCTTTCACCCTCTATATCTTTGTTTACTTCACATAGCTTTGGTTTACACACGACTTTGGCTCCACTATTGCCATAGCCATTTAGCATTGCCTCCCTCTGCTAACTACCTCTGAACTGCCTGACATGAACCACAGAAAGAACTAAATGGTACAAGCAGACTTTGCATGGGCCAAAATTTCCACAAGGAAGCACCTTCTAGTCATCTGCCAGCCCACTGATTGACTGCTGTTGGGTTAGATGTTCATTGGTTCACTCACATTATAATCAAAATATGAGCACCAAGTTCCATCTTGGCTCTAAACCTATGTGGGAAAACCACAGGTAGGAGTAAAGGGAAGAGCAGAGCAGACCTGGTACAAAGGCAGGCTGCCTAGAACTCTCCATTAGCAGAGTCATGGCATAGGACAGTTTGCTTTAGAAGGGGCTATGGACTTTTGCAAAATCCCCTACCAAGTCTTCATGCTAGAAAACTCTGAGAACTTGGAAAATCTATGAGAACAAGGCCTATAGGAACTTGGTAGAGATTCTGTTTAAACACACATTTTAACAAAGCCTAATTATGGACTATGAGAGGAACGATAAACTAAACTCACTGTAACTCTCCATTGCTAAATAGAGTTCACTTAGAATTTCAGGAATTAATGAATCAGTTCAAAACTCTGCCGAAAGAAAAAGGTTTCCTAAATTAATAGAATTAAGGGTTCTATGCATCCTTCTTCTTGTTTCTGAAACCACTTAGCGTGCTCAACCCCTTACTCCATGTATTACAGTATGTCATGATTAAACCAGAGTCTAATTTATGCTCCAAAACACCCGTGTTGTATTCATAGCCCCTAATGAGACTATGAGTTAAATATATTAAATTTAAAACCATTATGTTGAGCCAGAACAAAAAACATCATTAGTTAGTTTGCCAATGTGGTGATCTTTCAAACAGGAGATGATTGCTGGACCAGCCTCTGTTGCAAAACAAGGATTACACCTTGATTTAATGGCTTCCTCTCTATATGCTCCAAAGGGCACAGTAATAAATTCTGCAGGGTCACTGAGCGGAGACAATGGGAAAGAATCAAGAAAATCACATAGTAGGAAGAATTCCAAAACACTTTTTTTTTTTATCTTGGATTTAAAATTTCAATGGCTTCAGCTGCTTAAAGAAGGTGAAGATTACAGCCAAAGTGCTTGATGACAGCTTGACTGTATGTTTATAAGTGGTGGGTTTATTTTGTGACTTTATTGGTTCTCACAGAATATTAAGACTGCAATCATGTATAGATACCTTGATTCAGTTCTGGAAATGAAAACTGATTTTTTTTTCAGACAAATTTCAGAAAGTAATGCAAATTTAGATCTTTTTGGTTTTGTCTGATCCTGCTGTATGTTGAAGAATATCTTTAGAATTTTATCCCATGTTATGTTTCTTACTCCTTATTGATTTACCTTGCTCAGTAAAACATTTTACTGTACACAGAAGCAAGCTTGAAAGCTTTTCTGCAAACTGAACATGGTGTTTCTCTTGCTAGCTGCTCCTGTAGTTTTGAGCTATAATGATTTTTCTTTAGACTATTTATTTAGACTATTATTAGTGAGGAAAGATATGAGATTATAAATATACTTTCCAATGCCCATCAATGCATACTGACATAATTTTAAAGGATTAGAAGGCACATCATTTCTTTTCTGTAAGTCAAACAGCATCCTTTTCACCATGGCATGAGGTAGGTACTTTGTGACCTCATCATACTAGCTTTCTACCATGAAAAACTTTTACCTCTTTCAGTTAAGAACTGTCACAGCTATTCAGGGGTCACATGTACTATGAAAACATCATATTCTAAGGTATAAAGCTCTACCCCAACCAATGACGCACTTTATTTGTATTTAACAACTGTATAACAAGATGCAGTTCTGGCACTACATTAATAATGAATGACAGTAATAAAGTTGGGAAATCAATGATAAATCAATTAAATGAATAATCTCAGAATAACTGAAAATATCTGGATACTGAAAAATAAAAGGCCCTAAGCAAAAACAAAATAAAAAATACCCTAAAGCAAAATGCTGATTTTATAATGTAAATAGCTAACAGTTGATCCAAGAGAAAGTAGCTAACTCATCAAATCTAACAACAAGGAGTTCCAAACATGAGACCAGAAAGAATAATATTTCTGAAAAAATTAGAGTGATTAAATATACCCAAATTAAAGATTTTGAATTTTATTTAAAGCAAAATGCAGCATTTTAAAAATTATCATATATATATATTTATAAGATACATAGAGAGAGACGTATTTAAATTAAAATCACAGTGATAGTTACCTTTTATAAACTACTCATCATTAGCCACTAGTCACTATTTCTCTTCCCTATGCTAAGGCTCTCTACTCTGGGTTTTTTCCTTAATATGTTTGCTGACTACACAAGATGAAGGTCACCTATTATTAAATGTCATGCACCTGCACCTTCATGACTCATTTGTTCCTTAGAATGTATTATCAACATTCCAAAAAGGAAACATATTATATAAAAACTTCTTGTCTCCATATATTTTTACAGGAGTGAAAAATGTTATAAGAATAGGAATTACTAGTAAATTGTTTAAAAAGAACCTGTTAGACCCCAGAAATCTACGCTCAGTTAATTCCCTTATTTTAAAGGGGGGAAATAGGCTTATTATCAAGGTAAGATTATAATTTCTTTAATATATCAGTTTTCCAAGATAAATATAATACCTCCACTCCTTTTTTTTCCTACCCTTTTCTCTCCTACCTAATGATACTTTTAATTCAGTAGTTTTATTACTTCTCAGGCAGTGGGGATTGTACTATAACAAAGATGAATATATTTTAATAATCCTTAACTTGAAGGAAATGCAAACTGTGTGGTCTTGGGTTAGAGGCAACCCAAGCAGTTGGAAATACACAATCTTCTACTTCAGCAATACTGATGTTTTTAAAGAACTTAATAAGTTTTTGGAAGCAATATTAAGGAAGGCATGATAGAAAAGTACTCTTTTTGTAATTTAAATGGTAGTTATTTTTTGGAGACAATTTAGGAAATGTGTAAAATCTACATTTTGTTAAACTGTGGTATAATCACATACACCAAAACTCACATATACACTAAATATGAATTTACCAATAGTTTTGTTATTCCAAGACTTTGAGCAGTTGAGACTGAAGACTTAAGAGTGAAACCAAATTCAGATAACCAAAGGTATGGCTTGGAAAAAAGTTAGAGGATGGGTACCAGGGAAGGCTAGAAACTAATAACCAAGTTAGAACTACAGAGAAAAACGAGACACACAGTCAGAGGTTAGCAAGAGAATGCAATTGCCAAAGATTAAGACAGTCATTAATGGAGAACCAGAACCTGTGAGAATATGAAAAATCAAGGTGAGGAGGAAAGAACCAGAACCAGATCAATGCGGAAATTTCTGCTTCCTTCTAGAATAAAAGCCAGTTCTGCAATGTGATAGTCCAGTGCCTAAATACAGAAGGTAATTCATATTTGAAAAAATGCTGAGTGGATTATCTGATTAGATGAAAAGTACAGATATGTGACATCCAAAGCCAGATGAATATACCCTCTTGGTGCCTAGGAGTGGGGGATCTTCTGCAAAGCTTGTAAGAGATTATACCCTGAGAGCTTTTGTAAGAGAAGCATTTTAAACTTTGAGGTAGAGAATGAATACACATTGCCATTAGGCTGCTAGAAATGTTTGTATTTTTCACAAGCTTCTAATGTATTTTTGTCTTTGTAGGAATATTTCCTTAAAGACACTTAGGTGATAATTTCACATATTACTTACTTCTAGAGAGGCCTAAGAAAGAGTTCCACTACCCAGAATGAGAGGCAAAATTGACTTCTATGAATTTTCATGCACATTCGGAGGGTTTTCAGGCAAAACAAGTCTTTCCCATGGGCTACTAAGCACCTTTGGGAATGCCAATGACAGTTCTGCATGGTTTTGAGCTTGAAACTCACATCTATTCATTTTTTGTTTAGTTTAAAAAATAAGAACTATTCTCCCCAAAGCATAAAATGACTTAAAACAAAATTGAGGTGAAATATTAGAACATTTAGGTCATAATAATGCTGACCTACTGAAAACTGAAACTGACACATATTGCTTTATATTCTCATAAAAAGATAAAGAAAAAAGGTGATGAGAGTTGTAAGAAAAATAGAAACATGCAAAAAATCAATTATTAATGAATTATCTACCCCTAATTATGACTTCCATATGTTATAAAATAATCATTGATAAGATCTCTGATACAGCTATTCAGTTTTATAAGAATGAACAAACTGAGGGTTGCTGGAGTGGGGGTGGGGTGGGAGGGATGAGGTGGCTGGGTGATAGACACTGGGGAGGGTATGTGCTATGGTGAGTGCTGTGAACTGTGTTAAGACTGTTGAATCACAGACCTTTACCTCTGAAACAAATAATACGTTATATGTTTAAAAAAGAAGAAGAAGAAGAAGATAGCAGGAAGGGAAAAATGAAGGGGGGGAATCAGAGGGGAAAACAAACCATGAGGGACTATGGACTCTGAGAAACAAACTGAGGGTTCTAGAGGGGAGGAGGCTGGGGGGATGGGTTAGCTTGGTGATGGGTATTAAAGAGGGCACATACTGAATGGAGCACTGGGTGTTATGCACAAACAATGAGTCATGGAACACTACATCAAAAACTAATGATGTAATGTATGGTCATTAACATAACATAATAAAAAAAGAATGAATTGAAAAGAGTCATAGCATACAAGTCAACTACTAAATACTACAGATTTTCCCAGCATGCTCACCTTTACCTCTCTTTCTACATCCACGCAGAAAGCAACAACTTCTAGTGCTAAATACTTGGTAGACAACAGGTAGTGGTGCTTGTTTGGGAGTAGCAAATTAAGGTCAGTTAGAGCAGAGTAAAGCATACCCCCTAGATATTTTACTGGTCATGTATGATCTATGATAAATTATCCAAAATTCAAAATATTTTTTGAAAATTTCAAAAATAAATTTATTCCTCACACTTTAAGAATCAAAAACTGAGATCAGGGGTGCCTGGGTGGCTCAGTCGTTAAGCATCTGCCTTTGGCTCGGGTCCTGATCCCAGGTCCTGGGATCAAGCCCTGCATCAGGCTCCCTGCTCAGTGGGAAAGCCTGCTTCTCCCTCTCCCACTCCCCCTACTTGCGTTCCCTCTCTTGCTGTCTTTCTCTGTCAAATAAATAAATAAAATCTTTAAAAACAAAACAAAACTGAGATCAGAAGAAATTTCTCACTCTATCTAACAAAGCCATCCTAAATGAATATCTGCTATACACCAGAAATGTGCTAACGGTGTACTCATGAAGATGGTTGTCAGGTTAAGAGCTGATAGGGGAATTCTAACAATAAAGGTATGGATAATATATAAACTCAAAGGGAATAAAACTATCACATCACTTGACAAATAGCAGGCCCAGAGAAATAATTCCCCACTCAAGTTTGAGAAATCAGAAAGAAATGGGGGAAAGGGGACCTTTAAAATGAAAAATCCTCTGTGATATTTAAGAAAGAACTTAGTTGTTGCCCAAAAATACATAGAGATGTCTACCTTTAAGTAATATTTATTCAAGAAATAAAAGTTTATATTGTTTCTGTTTTTTTAATAATCTCAATGAAATATAAGAAATCATGGACCCAGTGAAATAAAAGATAAGACACAAGATGAAAAATAAGTTTACAGAGAAGAATAAAAATCAAAGAAGCCTTCCAAAAACCACAATTAGTAATTGATTAATAAAAAGATTTATTAGAAAGAAAAATAAAAGCATAGACATTGATAGAGCAAAAAGACTTACAAGATCCTAGGCAAAATTAACATAAAAATAGGTTAAATTAAATAAAAACTAAACAAAATTTTAAGTTCCAAAGCAAGATTTTATAAAACTTCCATCAGAAATAGATTACTTTTAAGGAATCAAAAAAGTCAGGCCTGTCTCATTGAATCCAAAACACCAGAATTGTATTCAGCAACTGGGGAGAAAAAAAGATGTGGCGATTATTTTATTCTATATTTTTATTTAAAATCAATTGAGTTAGCATATAGTGTATTATTAGTTTCAGGGATAGAATTTAGTGATTCATCCATTGCATATAACACCCAGTGCTCATTACATCAAGTGCGCTCCTCCTTAATGCCCATCACCCAATTACCCCATCCCCCCACCCACCTCCTCTCCAGCAACCCTCAGTGTGTTTCCTACCTATAGTTAAGAGTCTCTTATGGCGGGCGCCTGGGTGGCTCAGTTGATTAAGCAACTGCCTTCGGCTCAGATCATGATCCTGGAGTCCCGGGATCGAGTCCCGCATCAGGCTCCCTGCTCAGTGGGGAGTCTACTTCTCCCTCTGACCCTCCTCCCTCTCCTGCTCTCTGTCTCTCATTCTCTCTCTCTCAAATAAATAAATAAAATCTTAAAAAAAAAAAAAAGAGTCTCTTATGGCTTGCCTTCCTCTCTGTTTTTATCTTATTTTATTTTTCCTTCCGTTCCCCTATGTTCATCTGTTTTGTTTCTTAAGTTCCACATATGAGTGAAATCATATGGTATTTGTCTTTCTCTGACTGACTTACTTTGCTTGCAAGTGGCAAGATTTCATTCTTTTATTTTATACCCAGACAAGGTAACATAATGAAATGGCTTAAGGAATATACTACTCATATATATCTACTTGAAAAATCAAAAATTTTTCTTGAGTATTAAAAGAAAAATAAAAAGAATGAGAAACTAGAAGTTTAAAGGACTACGTCAATAATTTAAAATATGAAAACTTGAAAATATAGTGTATTAGCTAAGGGTCAGGTTAAGAAGCTGAAACAAAAGACTTGGAAAATGCAGTGGCTCAAACAAGATTGCAATCTACTTTTCTCTCCTAAGAGTCAAGACAGGAATCCCCGGTAGGTAAACAGTCCATTAGATCATAAGAGGACTCAGAGTCCATCATCTTATTTGCCCATCTCTTAGAATATTATCCTTATATGTATGGTTAAAGCTGGTAAAAACAATCAAGTCCACAATCTAGGCCAAGGAAAATGAGAAATAGAAGGTGTGGAAAACAAATAATTTCCTTATACAAGATTGATCTGGAAATTGCACACATCACTTTGTTTCTATCCTATTGAACAAAACCTAGTCACATGGCTTCATCTAGCTACAAGGAAATTAAGAACTAAAGACTCTAGTTCAGTAGGCATGTGACAAGTAAAACTCAGATTGCATTTGCATGTATAGGGGGAGGTTTATTTTTTAAAAAAGATGAGGATCATAGACATTGGAATTCAATTTGGTAACAACAACTGCCTTTGCCACTTAGGAAAGCAAAAATCAAAACAGTCTTGAAAGAGAAACATAAAGCTGAAATCTAGAACAAAATAACACTTATAACCCTACATTATATTAGGAGATCAAAAAGAAGGGATGGAAAGGAAAATATACTATTTTTAAATTTTATATAGAATTCAAAAAGTCTATATAAAAATTCTTATTCTTAAATCTATTTAATTAGATAAAATGGTTTAAAGCAATTTTTTAAAATTAACTTTTTGAAGTTAATCAAGATATTTTCTTTTCAATCACTAGAAAAAGAAGTCAGAGGGAAAAAAATCTAATAAAGAGATATTCAAAATGAAAAAATAAAGATGCCAGAAATAAGATCATCCTAAAGATGATAAAGATATAAAGATCATCCTTTATTTTTTGTACAAAAAATAAAATAACTGAACTCTCCTAGTAAGACAAAACTTAGGAATATTCAACTTCAACATTCATACCTAACATTAAGACACCAAATTGTTAATAGGTAAAATCAGACCAAAGGAAAGCAAATAGTAGTATTAATTTCAAACACAGTAAGATTGAATATAATAAAGCATTAAAAAGGCAGTCATTTTATTGACAAGTAATTTAATTCACAATGAAGATAAAACATGCTGAAGTAGAAGACAATACTGATGGAAAAATTATTTTTGTTATGAGAATTTAAAGCAACTCTCTTTTACAGAAAAAAGACTGAATGAGGTCCCATAAGAGTTTAAGTAGTAAAATTAAGTTTATTTATTAAACAAAGTAAACTTTATTCTACAGAGAACATTTATAAAAAATTATTATTTTTAAAGATTTTATTTATTTATTTGAGAGAGAGAGAGAGAAAGCACATGAGAGGGGGGAGGGTCAGAGGGAGAAGCAGACTCCCCGCCGAGCAGGGAGCCCGATGCGGGACTCGATCCCGGGACTCCAGGATCATGACCTGAGCCAAAGGCAGTCGCTTAATGAACTGAGCCACCCAGGCGCCCCCATTTATAAAAAATTATTATGTGATAGCTCATAATCTCAATAAATTCCAAGAAACACATATTGCAAAGCTCACATTCTGTAATTGCAAATTAAAACTGGTAATTAACAACAAAAAACTAAAAGCAAAAAAAATGCCAAAATCACTTGGAAATATAAAAAAGCTTTGCTCTTTTACCTCTAGGATAAACAGAAAATTCTAAACCACAGTCATAAAGTATTTTTAATTGAATGCTCTGGCTATTAAATAAAAGTGGAAATAAATGAGCTTATAATTCAACTTAACATTGTTAAGAAACAAATTTCTTAAGAAAATAGGATGAGTAAAATTGCTCACTCTATTCAATCATTTATTTAACAAATATTTGGCAAAGGCATAGTGCATTTCAGGCACTGTAAGTAAATATGTAAATAAGAAAACACATAAACAAGTAATTATATATCAATGTTATATAGAGAGAATGCTATAAAGAAAAATATAGTAAGGAAAAATAAATTAAGGGGTACAAACATCCAGTTATAAAGTAAATAAGTCATGAGGATAAAAAATATAGTATGGGGAATATAGTCAATAATATTATAATAACTTTATATGGTGAAAGATGGAAACTATACTTATCAGGATGAACATTTTGTAATGTATATAATTATTGAATCAGTACATTGTATAACTGAAACTAATATTATATATCAATTGCACTTCAATTAAAATTTTTAAAATAAGGCAACAATAAAGAAAAATATAGTAGGATAGGGGGTTAGAGATTGAAATGGGGTAGGATAAAGTTACTATTTTAGATAAAAGAGTCACAGAAGATTTTCTGAAGAGGTAACATTTGAACGGAGACTTAAATGAGTAAGGTAAGCAAATGTTTAGTGGGAGAGTTAATGAAAAGGTGTGGACCTTTATGAATCAGAAAACTGAAATTTGATTCTTAGAAAAAGGAATAGATACAGCTCTGAAAAAAATGCCAAGAAATAAAAAAGAAAGCATGCACACATAAAGACAGCTACAAGAGATTATAACAGCAAACATGAGAGAATTTTTTTAAAGATTTATTTATTTACTTTAAAGAGGGTGAGGGGGCAGAGGGAGAGAATCTTCAAGTAGACTCCCCACTGAGCACGGAGCCCAACCTGGGACTCAGACTCACAACCCTGAGATCATGACCTGAGCCAAAGCCAAGAGTCAGACAGTTAACCAATTGAGCCACCCAGCACTGCCCCCCCATAAGAGAGACTTTTAAAAAATAGATGTATATATGAAATAGCATACAGAATTGACACTTGCTCTGGTTATATTGTGAGGTGTTCATAATCTCCATAATGATATTGAAATATTTGTTCAGCTTTCCCCTAAATCACACCTCAGTAAAAAGTCATGTGATTCCCAGTACATCCTTATCTAGCAATTTAGCTGCTTTTTCCACCTGTGCTAAAGTTTTCTCTCACTTAATAGCCATTTTCTCAAAGACGCACATATTTCATCACTTACAGAGTTACCATTGACAAGTAGAGCATGAAAAAGCCACACTGAGATAAAATGCTGTACTCAGACCCAGCCTGGCTCAGTCCACATTCTTATCTCAACAAAATTCATAATTCTGGTATCATGGCTCTTAGGGGCCAATTGTGAAGAGCTAAAGCCAAAATGGATTAAATCTAATAAATGATTATGTAACATGACTATGAATCAAAATAACCCCAGATGATAAAAGATTTTATAAGAAAACACACATTTTTAAAAATTAAATCAAGAAATAAAGTACTTAGGAGTTGGGATTTTGAATTAGACTTTTCTGTAATCTGGGAATATTGGATAAATATTCAAAGAAACCCCACTTTAAAGAGAACTCCAAGAAACTGCCAAATATCTACTCTGAGGCTTATTAAAAGAAATCCAAATCAGATCTGATTCCTTCACTCCAATCTATCCACCTCAAGCTGATTTAAAGAGAAAACAATGCAAAAGAAAGTTATTGTAATAGAGAATTGATCTGAGATATGAGTTGTCAGTGTAGGGAGAAGAATATTATGGGTTTTCCCCTCTATTTCCTCATTTCAATCTAACTGAGGAGAACCTCCAAGAGAACTGGTCACAGAGATCAGGAGTACCTGAAAGAAGAGGTGATTGGCATCCCTTTCTCTGTCTGGATGCTTAATGTGGAATATATGGCCCCTGGAATATATGGCTAGTGCGTGTGGATTAAGGTAAAAGAGCTCCTGGGAGAATTTGATACATATTTCCTATAGCTAATTTGAGCAGATGGCAAGAGTAGGACAAGGAGAGAGAACAGCAGAGTGGTAATTACACCTTTTAGTGTAGGTGCTGTGGTCTTAAGGATGTCTTAGAAAGTGGCAGCTGAGAACCCCACTATTAGAAACTTCAGGTGTATCAGTAGGATGGCAAAGAAATCCTGCAGTGTTCCAGAGAATGAACACTTGCAGCCTAGTGTCCACAAAGACATCAGTGACAATAATAGTTAAGTTACAAGACTTTTGTCACCTCCTCTAATCTGCCTGCATCCCATCCCAACCCTGTGGGAACCAAAAGCAACAGATAGAGGGAAAGGAGCGGGAAAACCAGCAGCAGACAGCATAATATCAGACCTTGTCTTGGCTCTCCCTGCTAGTCTCCAGCCACAGGCCATGCTGAGGATTTGGCTCTAGGGAGTGGTCAGAGGGGGGAAGAACTTTTAAATTTGAGATAGAGTTATGGTGTACAGAATATTTGAAAACCTAAAGATAGTAGTAATTACTACAAAAGAAACCTGTTCTTTTATCTGTGAGTGACTAGAAAGCCATGGGATCTGACTGAAGTGCTCTCAATGGGAGGAATGAAGATCTTCAGAATGTCATAGAGTCCTGGTCCAAACTATCAACTTCTTGCTGGATTTTTTGCAAACAGTTTTTAAATAGCTTTTGTCTTTGCCCTACTTCAGTCTGTTCTCAACACAGAAGCCAGACTGATCTTGCAAAAATTGTATCAATCAACTTTTGCTAAAATAACAGTGGGGGGAGGAGATGTGGAAGTTTGATTCTAAATTAAATGAATAAATGAGCATTTGATAAGTTACTGTATATTTCTCAGGGTCTAAGTGATATTATTAACAGAGTTGGTATGTGTGGTATATGTGCATAGATAGTCCCACAATGAACCATGCCTCCCAGTAGGTCTCTCCTCTAGTTCTGCCCCAAATTGAATTTAGTGTTGGTAGTCATGACTAAACTAAAACCAGTCAGAATGTTTGTGACTGTGTGTATCTTTTTTTTGCAAAAAAGATGTTTATTTCCAGTTCCTAGAATAGTACCTTGAATATAGTACAGTAGGAACAATTGATAAATAAAATAAGCATTTGATATGATCCCACTGTATGCTTTTCAGATCTAAGTGATGTTATTAAAAGATGGTATACATACTTGGTTTTGTCCAAGTATGGCCCTACAGTGTACCATATGAATCCCTTTTAGACAAGTCCAGTGCCCTTCTACATTAAATATGGCCTGGCTATGGCAACAAATAGACTGTGGTGAAAGGATTCTGTGTGACTTCTGAGGCTAGGCCAGAAGAAACCTTATAACTTCCACCATGGTCTTTTACAACACTCATTCTGGTGGAAGCCAGCTACCACCGGCAAAATGTCTGATACTTCTGAGACCCACAGAGGGTGAGGAAGTTCAGTCTGTCATTGTAGAGAGACTGCATGAAGAGAGAGATAGATGACAGGCCAGTCCCAAGCTTTTACAGCCTTCCCAGCTGAGGTGACTGGTAGAGGAATAAGACCATTTTGTACATCCATCCCATTCAAGCCTTCACATGATTCCAGCCTGAACGTTATGTAACTGCAATCTCACGAGACACCCCAAAGAATAAGAGCCCAAATGAGTCCAGTCAATCCATAAAATTGTGAGAGAATAACAATTGTTACTTTAGGCCACTAAGCTTTAGAGTGGTTTGTTTCATAGCAATAGATAACCAGAACAATCAAACTATGAGAATAAGAAAAAGAGAGAATGTTACATCAAAGAAAAATCCTAAAAAATGACATCCAGATATTAGTGTTTAAATATTCCCCACCAAGAATAATAGAGATTTTTGAAGAAATAGCAGATCCCAGAGCTAGGAAAGAAATGTACAAAATGAATTTGAAATATCTTGTCCAGAAAACAAGACATTATCAAAAACTACTACTAGGATTGTGTCATAAGTATTCAAGAGCCAACTTGAAAGAGGTTCAAGTTCACTGTTGACAAATGGAATAAATGGAACATTAATAGGAATATTGACTATAACAGTTTGAAACATCTAATATGTTAAAGTTCTCAATACTTTTAAAAAAGGAACTAACTGGTCAACACTTGAGGATGCTAAAGAAATAAATCATTATTCTGAGAACAAGTAAAGGGAAAAAAATCAAAATGATAAGAACAAAACACCAGTGGCAGTGTGCATAATGAAACCTAACCTCAGAGTTTAGCACAACATCCAGCATGCAGTAGCAAATTAATAAATGCTTAAGGGAGAGTAAAGAGGAATGATGTTAACAACATGAGAGAATAGGAAGCTTCTATTCTCCTTTCCCCCACTGACATCCTAATTCAACAATGCATGGCCCAATTTTCTTTAAGAGAAATCCAGAAACTAGTTGAGAGGCTTCTAGCAAGCATGGGAACAAATGCATTGAAGCTTGTAGGTAAATTTATGATTCACTCTCATTATAAGCCCTCCCCCTGACACAGTGCCACACAATCAGGAGGAAACCTCTAGCTCCCAGATTCTCTCTAGGAAGGGAAAGAAAGAATTGGACCATAAACCCAAAGATCTATTTCTGGAGACTACCTGAGAAACTTGTTTCTGCCTTGTCTGAATCTGAGCAATGGTCTCAAGGTTGAGGGTTGCTGAGAACAAAGGCAGCAGGTTAGAATTGCAGGTACACACTCATATAATTCAGCCCTAAGCAAGTGAGTGAAAAAAAAAAAAAATCCCAGCTCCTTCCTGGAGAAGGAAAGAGTTGGATTCAAGATTCCAACTTTTCCAGGGGCTACCCAAGGGACTGGCTTCTACCTTGCCTGTCACTGAGCACTGCCAGGACCTAGCATACTCTAGACAACTGAGGGACACTGAGAATAAAGGCTTGGGTATAGAAGAAATGTACCTCAACATAATAAAGACAATATATCATAAGCCCACAGCTAACACCATACTCAATGGTAATAGGTTGAATGCTTTTCCTCTAGGATCAGGAATAAGATTCTCACTATTCCTATTCTACACAATATTGGAAGTTCTATCCAGGGCAATAAGGCAAGAAAAAGAAATAAAAGGCATACAAAAGAAGAAGAAAAATTGTCTCTGTAGCTGACATGATCTTATACAGTTCCCTTGAACAACACAATTTTGACCTGCACAAGTCACTTATGCACAGATTTCTTTCAATAAATACTGTAAATGTATGTTCTCTTTCTTATGATTTTCTTAATAACATTTCTCTAGCTTACTTTATTGTAAGAATACAATATATAATATACATAGCATATGAAATCTGCATTAATTCCCTGTTTATATTATTGGTAAGGCTTCTGGTCAACAGTAGGATATTACTAGTTAAACTTTTGGGGAGCCAAAAGTTATACATGGATTTTCGACTGCATGGGAGGTCAGTGCCCCTAACCTCTACACTGTTCAAGAGTCAACTGTATATAGAAAATCCTAAAGACTCCACCAAAAAATTGTTAGAAATAATAAACAAATTCAGTAAGGTTGATACAAAAGCTCATTTCTATACTAACAGCAAACAGTCTGAAAAGGAAATTAAGAAAACAATCCCATTTACAACAGTATCAAAAAGAATAAACAATTAGGAATAAATTTAACCAAGGAAGCAAAAGATTCATACATTAAAAACTACAAAACATTGCTGAAAGAAATGAAAGGAAACACACATAAATAGAAAGACATCCATGTTAATGGATTATAAGATTTAAAATGTCCACAATACTCAAAGCAATCTACAGATTCAGTGCAATCCCTTTCAAAACTTCAAGGGCATTTTCTGCAGAAACAGAAAAAAACAATCCTAAAAATCATATGGAACCACAAAGAAAAGGACTCCAAATGGTCAAAACAATCTTGTGAAAGAGTACAGTATAGGCATATATGGTCAAGTGCTCTTCAACAATGGTGCCATATGGGAGTTGCTATTCAATGAGTATAAAGGTTCAGTTATGCAAGAGTAATAAGTTCTAGAGATAAGCAACATTGTCCTTATAGTCAACATTATGTTAACATCTTATTGTACATGTAAAACTTGAAGAGTAGATTTCACGATAAGTGTTCCTAATGTTCTTTTCCCATAATAAAAATAAAGAACATACAGTGAAACATAAAGATATAATTTTAAAGTCTAAAAGAAAAATAAAGATAGTGAACCATCCCACCAAAACCAAACATTGGAGACATGTTTCAACTCTCTCTTCTCCCCGAGTAGAAGCTAGGAGGAGGGGGTGTTCTCTGCACCGAACTAGGGGGAGGCACTATTGGAAGCCTGCCAATCCAAATCATTACCAAATTCTCAGTGCCCTAGACCTAACACCCTTTCCTGTCAGCACTCAGACAAGATGGAAACCAGTCTTCAGGCAGACCCTGGAAAAGTCTGAAAACTTAGATGTATGTATCATTCTTCTCTTTCCCTGCCTAGAGAGGATCCAGGAGCTGAGCATTTTCTCTAGATCAAGCTGGGCTAAACTGAGAGGAAACTCAGATCAATGGGTACCACAAATTTTCCTATCCTCTTTGATGCTGGCTTGTTTCATACTCCCCTGTAGTGCAGGAGCCTCTTCACTGGTTTCTGAACTTCTCACAAAGGGACCTGATCCATGTATTGTTGAGTGGATGTCTCAGTTGGGTAAAGGAGCATGTGGGGCTTCCTATTTTCTATCTTGCTGACATCACTTCGAACTTAATTTTAATTACAAATCAAGGAAGTCTTACATTTCCTGGAAGTCTTTGGAAAGTATTTTTATATAGTTGTTTCAATTAGAATTTTCTAAATAAATTCAGAAAATGAAAGTAGTTGTTAGTATGGCCGTTTAAAGTTCTATGACCTATGAAGAAAGTGAAGATGCACAGTAAATTAAAATGTTTTTGTATATTTTAATTCATATGCACTTTTTAATGTGGGTAAAGATTTTGATTAGGCAAAGAAGAAGTCAAACTTTCACTATTTACAGATGTGATACTCTATGTAGAAAACCCAAAAGACTCCACCAACAACCCCGATGTTTATAGCAGCATTATCAACAATAGCCAATATTACTCAGCCATCAAAAAGAATGAAATATTGCCATTTGCAACAATGTGGATGGAGCTAGAGTATATTATGCTGAGTGAAATAAGTCAATCAGACAAAGACAAATACCATTTGATTGCACTCATATGTGGAATTTAAGAAACAAACAAATGAACATATGGGAGGGTGATAAGAAAAGAGAGAGGGAAACAAACAAGAGACAAAGAGAACAAACTGAGGGTTTGATGGAGGGAGGTGGTTGGGGGATGGGCTAGAGGGGTGATGGGTATTAAGGAGGACACTTGTTATGACGAGCACTGGGTTTTATATGTAAGTGATGAATCACTGAATTCTACTCCTGAAACCAATATTGCACTGTATGTTAACTAACTAGAATTTAAATAAAAATTTGAAGAGAAAAAATAATAACTAAATAAGTAATTAAGACTTTATTTGATGATTATCTTTATGAGGGTAAATGGAGAAAATTAAATATTGTACCAAAGGTCAAGTTTTATATAGACAAAACTCTATGTATATATATGCATTTTATATTTATACATATATACAACATATACACAGACATATATATACATGCACACGTATGTGTGTATGTACATAGTCACATGCATAAACATAAGTAATAAAAATAGTTTTTTCCTTGAAAAAAGATAACCAAAATATAAAGAAAATCAGAAGGAAAATATAACTCAATACATAAATATTATCTTTGAGGAATAAATAAAATATGTAAAAATATTTAAAAAGTTAAAAAAGGTTTCTGTGACAGATCAGGAAAACACTGATAAATCACCACCTAGCTGACATCCAGTTATCAAATTTCAAGAGTTTGGGGATGTTTGATATCGTCTAAGAAGGACCACAGACTAGAAAACCTTCCTTTATTGAGTGGTAGAGATCATGTTTTTAGGTTTTGTTTTTACATTTTGCTTTTTTTATGTGATTTGTTTTGTAATGGCATAGAAAAAGACAATATAAATATAAAATATTTGGGGTCTTGAGAAATATATTTATTAGAACTCTTTCATTAACAAAGGAAAGAAAACCCAAACCAGAGTAGCATAAATTTTTAAAGGGGACTTTATCATGAGAATATAAGAGTATCTCAAAGACATAGATGCAGCTGGGCCTAGGAAAAATAGAACTAGTAATTCAAAAGCTTTTATGACTCTTTCCTCATCTTTTACCACATTCATCTGAAATCAGCTCTAATCTTCTTTCTATCTCTATAGCCAGGTATTCTCTGTTTTTGTAATCCATAGGGCAGAAAACATGACCAACAATTAAGTCTAGTGTTGAAATTCAAAAGACCAGCCAGAATAAGACCAAAACTTAACAGCTTAATTTCAGAGAGTTTCCAATCGGGCCAGCATGGTGCATAGGCATGGCCAAGAGTCCAGTTAACATGTCTGTTCTCACTTCAGCCATGTAGACTGAGTTGGTGGGGCATAGGAGTGCTCCAAGGTAAGTCAATGGGGCAAGCAATCCCACAAGTTTCCACTACAAAGAAAAAATGTCCTAACATAGAGATAGTTTGAAATTTTCCAAAGATGGAAATAAACAATGTGATCTGACAACTTCTAGTTAGATTTTATTGCTGTTGTTTAAGTATATGTTGTATTTATTATTGGTGAAATAGAAAGAAAAGATAATAGAACCTATAGTAAATGTTTAGACTAATAGTCTGTTCTTTTTGCCAGTGTATCTTATAAAGTAAAATAATTAGTCCAGAAACAAGAAGTCAACCTAGCAAATACATGCTAAATGAGACAATCATCTAGCACAGTGAACAGGAAAAGATGTGACTCTTACTATGGAAAAAACATTGAAACAATCAATCCATACAAAACAGCAATAAAGAAAAGAAAATGAGATACTGTAATATTCTTAGCTGAAGAAAAATACAAAAACTAAATGTGGCAGAGTGTTCTCTGATAAAGCATCTGTCTGTTTTCATTTGGAAATTAGGTGCAGAACTGATCACCATAATACAAAAAATCATGGACTCAATAAAGTGAATATATTTCCCAGTCCAGGCATAAAAGTATTGCAATCACTTTGACACATTTGGTTGAAAAGAACTTAATATTAATTCTTAGTGACCTACTATTTAATGAATGAACAAATAGAGTTTTTACACTGGAATTACATTCATAAACAAGAAAGCATAAAAAAAAAATTCATTGGGATGCCTGGGTGGCTCAGATGGTTAAGCATCTGCCTTCGGCTCAGGTCATGATCCCAGGGTCCTGGGATCGAGCCCCACATTGGGCTCTGTGCTCAGCAGGGTGCCTGCTTCTCCCTCTCCCTCTGCCTGCCTGTCTGCCTACTTGTGATCACTCTCTCTCTCTGTCAAATAAATAGATAAAATCTTTAAAAAAAAAATTCATTAACTACCAGCAAGTGTCGCAACCAGCAATATTATTCCTTATAAAGTACAATATATTGAGTGGATTACTGTGGAAGGCTAAGTGGGAAAAAATATCTTATGTGTCCATGTTAGCAGTTGTTATAGCAGACTAGTACTATTTCTTTGAAAACCTAACCAATACTTCCCAGAAGTAGCACTCAGTAGTGAGATTCTAACAGTCATGTATGACATTCATTTATGGAATTAAATGATTATTCCCTTACCCTTAATAATTTAATGTCATATTACCTTCCTTTCCTTAAAACAACCAAATTCAAATCTCTTTCTCAGGTATCTTCAGATTCTAAGTCCTCTGCTACTTTAAGGAGCAAGAGTTATTTTTTTCTCAAAATTCTTGATAGGTTAATATGCATACAGAAATGCTTAATATGCTCACTATAATATACATGTAGTTAAGCCATTATTTTCCACCCACATTTATATTCATTACCTAGGCATCTATATGGGATGTTTACTAACACACAGACATCTCTATGCCACTTGCTCTATGAAACCAATTACTACACTTAAAAATACTACATTATTTCAATATTCAAGGCAAGATGGTGGAGGAGTAGGGGACTCCGTTTCAATTGGTCCCCGAATTTAGCTGGAGATCTATCAAACCATTTTGAACACCCATGAAATCAGCCTGAGATGTAAGAATATGTATCTGGATCTCTATAAGCAGAAAAGCAACTGCTTTTGGCAAGGTAGGAAACATGCGGAGTCATGAATCTGTGGGGAGATATCGGAAGATGAACAGAAGGGGGATCGAGCCTCTATAAGCTGGCTCCTGAAAAGTGCTATAACACTGGAGTGCAAAATCGGAACCCTTAGAAATCTGCTCTAGTGAGAGAACATCCCTCTCTGAAAGGGGCTCTGGAAATGAAAAGGCAGAATTCTAGGTAGGGCATTGTGGTTTCGGGATACTAGGAACCACAGAGCAAAAGGGGGTTCCTGAAATGGTAGAGGGCCTGAGCAGTGGAGCCAGGAAGCAGGTTATGGTCAGCAAGCCCAGGAAGGGGCTCTCATTCCCATCGTCTATAAACCTTAAGCCGGTCCGGTAGATAACTGCTCTTTCTTTGAACCGCCTGAAAAAATCTGGAACCTGTGCTGTGATTGGGCAAAAACTCAGAGCTGTAGTCGCCCTGAAAGGACATTAGAGTGGCACCCAGACATGATCCAGGAACTTCGGGTGTGCACGCCAGCCCACAGCCGCTCACGGTTTTAGAAGCACAAAGGGTAGAGACACTCTTGGGGGCCCTGAAACTACCTCAGAGAACTGCTGTGGGCACGCACCATGGAAGGCTGTGGTTTTGGGTGGTGCATACAGAAGAGGAGGCTGTTTGTCCTGGAGGGTTTATCAAAGACAGCAGACTTTGATTTCTGCTCTGGCCAAAGGTTTGGGTGGGCCATTTTTGTTCTGATCCTCAGAAGAAGCCCAGAAATCTCCAGGGAACAAAAGCCACACAGAGGACCAGTTTCCTCGTGGCGCAGGGGTGGGGCAACTCCGCCCAGGCAAGGTTACCTAAGAAACAGCGTGGCAGGCCCCTCCCCCAGAAGACAGGCTGGAAGAACAGGTGGATGATAATCCTATGGATTTAAGACTGTAAAATCCCAATGCCAGGGGAAAATGGTATTTTAAGCTCCAGGTGTGGCCTCACGACTTGTTTATTTTTCAGATAAAATTCTCCTTTTCTTTTTTTTTCTTATGCTTTTTCTCTTTTTTTTCTTTTTACCTTTTCCGCATTTTAATTAGTTGTTTATTATATCAACTTATATTTCAGAGTCGCTTTTTAACTTGTATTTTTTCACACCTATATTTTTTATAGCTATATGCTTTATTTTAGTCCTTTTTTCACTCTATTCGATTTTATATATATGTTTTACTTTCCTTGTAGTTTGGGGATGTAGTGTCCTCTAACACAGACCAAAACACACCCAGGAACAACTGGAACACCTTGATCTGTCCACACTGAGATTATAGTCCCCTTACCCTCCCCCCCTTTTTTATTTTATTTTTTAAATTTTATTCTTGTGTTTCATTTTGGCTTTGTTTTTCAGTGGTGGCCTTTGACTACTCCGGATTTTGCTAGATTGAATCTTGCTTGGGTCATGGTTGATATTTTGGACTCAGCTCATTCACTCAACCATCCCTCAACAGAATGACTAGGAGGAGGAATTCTCAACAACAACAAAAAAGAAACAGACACCTCTGCCACAGAACTAATGGATATGGATATAAGGAAGATGTCAGAGATAGAATTCGGATAGCAATCATAAAATCAATAGCTAGGCTTGAAAAAAGCACTAGGGACAGTATAGAATCTCTAAGAGCAGAAATGAGATCTAATCAGGCCAAACTAAAAAATGCTATGAATGAGATGCAGTCTAAACTGGATACTCTAATAGCCAGGGGAAATGAGACAGAAGAGAGAATCAATGATATAGAAGATAAGCTGATGGAAAGGAAGGAAGTTGAGGAAAACAGAAATAGAGTGCTAGTAACACATGAAAAAAAGGATTGGACAGATTAATGATGCCATGAAACATTCCAACATTAGAATTATTGGGATCCCCAAGAGGGTGGAGAGAGAGGGCTAGAAGGTATATTTGAGCAAATCATAGCTGAGAACTTCCCTAATCTGGGTAAGTAAATAAGCATTCAAGTCCAAGAGGCAGAGAAGACCCCTCCCAAAATCAATAAAAATAGATCAACATGCCAACATATAATAGTGAAGCTTGCAAATTTTACAGCCAAGGAAGCTATCCTGAGAATAGCTAGGGAGAGGATGTTCCTTACTTACATATGGAGGGAGGAACATCAGAATAATATCAGACCTGTCCACAGAAACCTGGCAAGCCAGAAAGGGCTTATTCGGGGTACTAAATGAAAAGAACATGAAGCCAAGAATACTTCATCCATCAACGCTGTTATTCAGAATGGATGGAGAGATAAAGAGCTTTCAGGACAGGCAGAAACTGAGAGAATATGTGACCACCAAGCCAGCCCTGCAAGAAATATTAAGGGGGATTCTGTAAGCGAAGTGAGACCCCAAGAGTCACATAGACCAGAAAGAAACAGAGAAAATTCACAGAAACAGGGACTGTATAGGTAATACAATGGCACTAAATTCGTATCTTTCAATAGTTACTCTGAATGTAAATGGGCTAAATGCTCCCATGAAAAGACAGGGTTTCAGATTGGATAAAAAAGCAGGACCCATCCATCTGCTGACTATAAGAGACTCATTTTGAACCTAAAGACACCTTCAGATTGAAAGTGAGGGGATGGAGAACCATTCATTTACCATAGTAATGGGCCTCAAAAGAAAGCTGAGGTAGCAATCCTCATATTAGACAAATTAGATTTTATTTTTTTAATTTATTTTTTTTTTAAGATTTTATTTACTTATTCATGAGAGAGAGAGAGAGAGAGGCAGAGGGAGAAGCAGATTTCCCGCAGAGCGGGGAGCCTGATGCGGGACTCAATCCCAGGACTCCGGGATCATGACCTGAACCGAAGATAGACGCTTAACCATCTGAGCCACCCAGGTGCCCAAGACAAATTAGATTTTAAACCAAAGACCATAGTAAGAGATGTAGAGGGACACTATATCATACTTAAAGGGTCTATCTAACAAGAAGATCTAACAATTGTAAATATCTATGCCCCCAACATGGGAACAGCCAATTATATAAACCAATTAATAACCAAAATAAAAAAAATATTGATAATAATACATTAATAGTAGGAAACCTCAACATTCCACTAACAGCAAAGGACAGTCATCTAAACAAAAGATCAACAAAGAAACAAGAGCTTTGAATGACACATTGGACCAGATGGACTTCATAGATATATACAGAACATTCCATCCTAATACAACAGAATACTCATTCTTCTTGAGTGCACATGGAACTTTCTCCAGAATAGATCACATACTGGGTCCAAATCAGGTCTCAACTGATACCAAAAGATTGAGTTTATTCCCTGCATATTTTCAGACCACAATGCTTTGAAACTGGAACTAAACCACAAGAAGAAATTTGGAAGGAACTCAAACACTTGGAAGTTAAAGACCATCCTGCTAAAGAATGACTGGGTCAACCAGGAAATTAAAGAACTTAAACAATTCATTGAAACTAATGAGAATGAAAACACATTGGTTCAAAACCTATGGGATACTGCCAAGGCGGTCTTAAGAGGAAAATATATAGCCATCCAAGCCTCTCTCAAATTATTAAAAAAATCCCAAATGCACAAGCTAACCTTATTCCTAAAGGACCTGGAGAAAGAACAGCAAATAAAGACTAAACCATGCAGGAGAGGAGAAATAATAAAGATTGGAGGAGAAATCAATGAAATAGAAACCAGAAAAACAGTAGAACAAATCAATGAAACTAGAAGCTGGTTCTTTGAAAGAATTAATAAGATTGATAAACCTCTGGCCAGACTTACCCAAAAGAAAACAGAAAGGACCTAAATCAATAAAATCATGAGTGAAAGGGAAGAGATCATGACTAATACCAAGGAAATAGAAACAATTATTAAAAATTATTACCAGCAACTATATGCCAACAAATTAAGCAATCTGGAAGAAATGGATGCACTCCTGGAAACTTATAGATACCAAGATTGAAACAAGAAGAAATAGACAATCTGAACAGACCAATAACCAGTAAGGAAATTGAAGCAGTAATCAAAAATCTCCCAAAATGGGGCACCTGGGTGGCTCAGTTGTTAAGCGTCTGTCTTCGGCTCAGGTCATGATCCCAGGGTCCTGGGATCAAGCCCTGCATCAGGCTCCCTGCTTGGCAGGAAGCCTGCTTCTCCCTCTCCTATTACCCCTGCTTGTGTTCCCTCTCTCACCTTGTCTCTCTCTGTCAAATAAATAAATAAAATCTTAAAAAAAAAAAATCTCTTAAAAAACAAGAGTCCAGGGCCAGATAGCTGCCCAGGGGAATTCTACTAGACATTTAAAGAAGAAATAATACTATTCTACTGAAGCCGTTTCAAAAAAAAAAAAATAGAAATGGAAGGAAAACTTCCAAACTCGTTCTATGAGGCCAGCATTACCCTGAGAGCAAAACCAGACAAAGACCCCAGCAAAAAGGAGAATTACAGACCAATATCCCTGATGAACATGAGTGCCAAAATACTCAACAAGATCCTAGCCAATAGGATCCAACAGTACATTAGAAGGATTATTCACCACAACCAGGTGGGATTTATTCCTGGGATGCAAGGGTGGTTCAACATTCGCAAATCAATCAACCTGATAGAGCACATTAATAAAAGAAAAGACAAGAACCATATGATCCACTCAATTGATGCAGAAAAGACATTTGACAAAATACAGCATCCTTTCCTGATTAAAACTCTTCAATGTATAGGAATAGAGGGAACATACCTCAATATCATAAAAGCCATCTATGAAAAGCCCATAGCAAATATCATTCTCAATGAGGAAAAACTGAGAGTTTTCCCCTAAAGTAAGGAACATGGCAGGGATGCCCACTCTCACCACTGTTGTTCAACATAGTACTAGAAGTCCTAGCCACAGCAATCAGAAAACAAAAAGAAATAAAAGACACTCAAATTGGCAAAGAAGAAGTCAAACTCTCTCTCTTCACAGATGACATGATACTTTATGTGGAAAACCCAAAAGACTTCACCCCCAAATTACTAGAACTCATACAGTAATTCAACGTGGCAGGATACAAAATCAATGCACAGAAATTAGTTGCATTTCTATACACTAACAATGTAACTGAAGAAAGAGAAATTAAGGAATCGATTCCATTTACAATAGCACCAAAAACCATAAGATACCTAGGAATAAACCTAACCAAAGCAGTAAATGACCTATACTCTAGAAACTACAGAACACTTATGAAAGAAATTGAGGAAGACACAAAGAGATGGAAAAACATTCCATGTTCATGGATTGGAAGAATAAACATTGTGAAAGTGTCTATGCTACCCAGAGCAATCTACACTTTCAATGTAATCCCTATGAAAATGCCACTGACATTTTTCACAGAGCTGGAACAAATAATCCTAAAATTTGTATGGAACCAGAAAAGACCCCTAACTGCCAGGGGAATGTTGAAAAAGAAAACCAAAGCTGGGGGCATCACAATGCCTTACTTCAAGCTATATTACAAAGCTGTGGTCATCAAGACAGCATGGTATTGGCACAGAAACAGACACATAGATCAATGGAACAGAATAGAGAGCCCAGAAATGGACCCTCAATATCATATCTATGATAAATTAATCTTCAACAAATCAGGAAAGAATATCCAATGGAAAAAAAGACAGTCTCTTCAACAAATGGTGCTGGGGAAATTGGACAGCCACATGCAGAAGAATGAAACTCGACCATTCTCTTACACCACATACAAAGATAAACTCAAAATGGATGAAAGACCTCAATGTGAGACAGGAATCCATCAAAATCCTAGAGGAGAACACAGGCAGTAACCACTTTGACATCGGTCCCAGAAACTTCTTTCAAAACACGTCTCTAAAGGCAAGGGAAACAAAAGTAAAAATGAACTTTTGGGATTTCATTAAGATAAAAACTTTTGCACAGCAAAGGAAACAGTCAACAAAATAAAAAGGCAATCCACGGAATGGGAGAAGATATTTGCAAATGACACTACAGATAAAGGGCTGGTATCCAAGATCTATAAAGAACTTATCAAATTCAACACCCAAAAAAACAAATAATCCAGTCAAGAAATTGGCAGAAGACATGAACAGACACTTCTCCAAAGAAGACATACAAATGGCTAACAGACACATGAAAAAATGCTCCACATCACTAGCCATCAGGGAAATACAAATCAAAATGACAATGAGATACCACCTTACAGCAGTTAGAATGGCAAGAATTAACAAAACAGGACACAACAAATGTTGGCGAGGATGTGAAGAAAGGGGAACCCTCTTACACTGTTGGTGGGAATGCAAGCTGGTACAGCCACTCTGGAAAATAGTATGTAGGTTCCTCAAGACATTAAAAAGCTACCCTATGACCCAGCAATTGCACTACAGGTATTTACCCCAAAGATACAGATGTAGTGAAAAGAAGGGGCACATGCACCCCAATGTTCATAGCAGCAATGTCCACAATAGCCAAACTGTGGAAGGCATCGAGATGCCCTTCAACAGATGAATGGATAAAGAAGATGTGGTTCATATATACCATGGAATATTACTCAGCCATCAGAAAGAATGAATACCTACCATTTGCATCAACATGAATGGAACTGGAGGGGATTATGCTAAGTGAAATAAGTCAAGCAGAGAAAGACAATCATCATATGGTTTCACTCATATGAACATAAGGTATAGCATGGAGGACCATAGGGGAAGGGAAGGAAAACTGAATGGGAAGAAATCAGAGAGGGGGAAAAACCATGAGAGACTCTGGACTCCAGGAAACAAACTGAGGGTTATAGAAGGGAGGGGTGGGGGGATGGGGTAACTGGATGATGGGTATTAAGGAGGGCATGTATTGTGATGAGCGCTGGGTGTTATACACAACTAATGAATCGTTGAACACTACATCAAAAATTAATGATGTACTATTTGTTGGCTAACTAAACATAATAATAATAAAAAGCTAATATATTCAATACCCACCCAAAAATTTCACAAATTGGTGCCATGTTTGAAATATTAAATGGACAGAAGTCTAAAATCTGAAGTTATGACACCCAAAGAAATGATAACTCATTCTTTTATGTATTTGCAATATTCAGTTCTTGGCTTTAATATACAAATAAAATACTACATTATTTCAAAACCTTGAACAGAATACCTACATTTTAATTTTTTAAATATTTAAGAGAAAATTCTATTTTGTGAAGGTAAGTTATCTTAAACAAGACACTAATAAGTATTCAGATATTCTTGTAATGTTATTGAAATTAAATTTGTCAAAAGCAGGTATTTGGGGACATATTATTTTCCAGCTCAAGTTGTGGAGAACTGTGCTCTAACTGGTCTTGTCACTGCAAAATTTTTTTATTGAGGCTCTTTGAAACAATATTGAATTTAATATTAATAATTTGAAAGCACATGGAATTCTTAACTCTGCAATCCAAATGTGAGGACAAAATGTTCATTTCCTTTAATTTTTTCTTTTACCTATGAGCCTCTCTGTGTAATGCACTTTTCATTGTTTTAAAAATGATTTAAATACAACTCACTCTTGCTTTTGCAATACCACTTGCAAAAAAATACCAAATACCAAATTTTGCAAGATTTTATTAGTATTTTGTCATCTCTAATAATTTTACTTTTGTTCTGAACTTAGATCGTATAATTACAAAATTGACACAGTGTTATTTTTTGATGATCATTGCTTGTTGTATGTCCTACTTGGAAAAGATTCTAATTAAACTCAGCATAAAAACAGACAATGAAATCATGAGATTCTTTCTATAAAATGTTAAGTACAATAATCACGAAATGGAATCTCCATTTGATAATTTTAGTGTATTAGGTATATTCCAGGGCACTTTAGTTAAAAACACATCTGATTCCTATAAAGATGGCATTTTTATATACCATTGAGTCTCTTGATAAAAAAACACTACTGGCTATGATAAGAACACAAGAGCTAGTTTGTTTGTTTGCTTGTTTCTTTCTTTCTTTCTTTCTTTCTTTCTTTCTTTCTTTCTTTCTTTCTTTCTTTCTTTCTTTCTTTCTTTCTATTATTAACACTACCAGGAAGTGCCTAGACTACACACATATCAACACGCACATGTTGAATAGTAGCTAAAATGTTTATAATTTCCACCAATCCAGGAATATGAATGACATTGGATTTCCCAGCAGCAATACTGGATGCTAAAAAAAAAAAAAAAAAAATAGAGCAATGTGTTCACAACTCACAGATAAAACCAAGTGTCTAAAAAATATAACTTCTCAGGTAGATTTTCTTAAGCTACTAAAGGATATATTACACTAAAATGAATAAAGCAGGAAAGAAGACATAGGATCTTAAAAAGGATCCAACAGCAGAAAGAGGTGAAAGGAATTTGTATGAACTTGTCAAAAGTAAGTCCCAAGATAAGAGATATGCAGAAAGCCCACACTACAGCTATCATGGAACAGAAAATGTAAGGTTCCAGAAAAAAAAACTTTTAGTAAAAAATAAAAAAATAAGTAGTACTGCAGTTACTGGCAGATTACCTTAGAAGTTTGACTGCTTTGAAAATTATATTCATAAATATTTTACAGAGCTGTTAGAGAGTATAGAAAGACACAGCTTTTGACTTAAATAAAACTAGGTAAATGGGGAAAAAATAAGGCAATTGTCATTTCCAAAGGGGAAAGATCTAATGACAAACTGTATTCATGTTAAAATACTTGGGCTTGGCAGTGACAAATATCCACACACATGTTTCCATAATAATGAAAACACCAAAAATAGATTTAACCCCCCAAATTGTGATATTCTATTGGGGAGTAGAAAAAGGATAAGGAGAAGGAATCTTCATTTATTTGAAGAAGAAGTCAATAGATATTGCCTAAAAAGTAAAGAATCAAGAGAATAGTTTGCATATATTGAAAAATACAGAAATAAATGCCAAGCATAAAATAAAAACAGTAAATGTAAAGTAACTGCCCCTGAGGAGAAGAAGTTAGGAAATGAAGAACATCACCAAAAGATAGAAGGATGTTTTGGAGATTCTGGGATAATAAGGTGACCATATATTCTTGTTTGCCCAGCATAGTCTGAATTTATAGAGTTTTTTCTCAGTATTATTCCTGTCCAGTTTAGCAATTTCCTTGATTACGCATATTTAATGAAGTTTTGTTCTTAATAGTTGCATTAAAATAAGATGGTTGGGTTTGGCAGAACTCTACTTGGACCTTCCAGTTTCTGACATGGCTTTATTTAGGAACTGAGAGATTCATGTACGGTAGAGTTCTCACCTTAATAGGTGAGTTAAATCTGTAGTAGTTAATTGGGTATAGTTAAATTTGAAAGATAATCAACAATAAACTGCCTTCCTTCACTGAGATTTTCCAGACACAATATAACAAATGCTACCCTCCAAGAGAGCTAACAGACCCTTGCCTATGAAACCAAGTGTCTGTCAACACAAATGATTAGGGCAGTCATCTCTTCCAAGTCTCAGGTGGGTAGCAGGAAAAATATTCTGTGCCTCTACCCTGTGAGTCAATTGGCATAATGGCTAGTTGTACATGATTCATGTCAGGGTCTGCAAGATGAAAGAAGCTACCAGACCACTAATTTGAGGAACAGAAAAAAAGATCAGGGTGAAACATGAGAACTTACAGGCTAGATATATATGAAATATATGGAAGAAATAAAAGCGGAGCAGTTCTTCTGTAGATAGACATTAGCCTGAATGCAATATGCTACAGTTTAGTTGTTTATTATATGATATAAATCTACAACTATTTAGCTTATCATTTGGTAATGCTTCTTTATTTTACATATTCTTTCAGCAGCAATGACCTAAAAAAAAAAAGTGCTTATTTAATCAAAATTCATGCTAAATTTCTCTCAAAAAAGTTATAATAAATGTACAACTCACTCAAAATGCTTACTATCCTCCATGCCAGAAGGATTACAGAGATATCATTAGTTGTATTTAAAATCAGTATCAGAAATCTGCTCAAGAAATGCCAATATCTATTTTTAACTATTGATATTTATATTAACAAGACTGTGTCTAGATATGACAAATTGTGCAGCTACAGAAGGTGCATCACATATTTGAACACTACATCTGAAACTAATGATGTACTATATGTTGGCTAATTGAATTTAAATGAAAAAAAGAAAGTGCATCACTTATTCTGTGAAGCATGACTTTTCATTTAGATCAAATGACAGTCCTTCTCTATTCAGCTAATTTTCTCGTATAAAAAAATGAAGTGATAGCTGTTAACATGCCAACTGTATAAGCAAAAGCAAAACATCATAAACAGTTAATTATGCCAGTTTCATATCTGTGCTATCAGATCCTTCAAATACAAAATGAGTTAATTCTAATAATGGTTTGATTTTTTCACACAACTTATGGAATCAAAGTGACACTTAAAAATTTATACTATTTAAGATGAAACATCTGACATTATCATGAATGCTATTGAGAAAAAAGTATTTTTCCAGTAAAAATGTATATATACAAATTTTGATGGAGTAGAATATATTATCATGGGCGCCTGGGTGGCTCAGTTGGTTAAGCGATTGCCTTCGGCTCAGGTCATGATCCTGGAGTCCCAGGATCGAGTCCCGCATCGGGCTCCCTGCTCGGCAGGGAGCCTGCTTCTGCCTCTGACCCTCCCCCCTCTCATGTGCTCTCTGTCTCTCTCATTCTGTCTCAAATAAATAAATAAAATATTAAAAAAAAAAAAGAATATATTATCATGATAAGGACAATGTTCTTACTAAATTGAAAATATATGATACAGGCATATACTTAGAACTGACTGTGGTGCACACATAATTCATAATGGAATCTAAGCAGTTAAAAAATAAGCAGAGGTCTTAAAATTTTACAAAAATAATTATAAATATTTTATGTATGCAACTGACTACAGAATTTTGCAACAAAGCTAAAGTGAAAATAAAACAAGAGCCAAAAAAAAAAAAAAAAAGAACTTCCACAAGGCAGTGTAAATTTTCTCTTTGGTACCTCCCTTCAAATATTTAAGTCTTTGAAGAAAACTTTTTTTTTAAAGATTTATTTATTCTAGAGAGAGAACACAGGGGGACAGAGGGGTAGAGGGAGAGGGAGAAAGAGAATCTCAAGCAGACACCCCACTGAGCACAGAGCCCAACACAGGGCTTGATCTCACAACCCTGAGAACATGACCTGAGTGGAAATCAAGAGTCAGATACTTAACCGACTGAGCCACCCAGGTGCCCCTGAAGAAAACCTTTGTAAAACAACCTAAGTGTCTTTTAAAAACATGGAACTTTTTGTTAGAAAGTGCTTTACATTTAGATTACATCTTGTTCAGAGTAACTTAAAAATCAGTACTTGGGGGTGCCTGTTTGGCACAGTGGGTTAAGCATCCGACTCTTGGTTTCAGCTCAGGTTGTGATCTCAGGGTCATGAGAGTGAACCCTGCGTTGGGCTCCATACTCAGCGCAGAGTCTGCTTGAGATTCTCTCTCCTTCTGCCCCTCCTGCTTCTACAAGCTCACACACTCTTTCTCTCACTCTCCCACTCTCTCAAATAAATATATTTTTAAATCAATAATTGAAGATTAAATAATTAGGAGACTAAAAATCTTCGGGTTTTGGAGCTTTTACTGAATTACAATGGTTAAAAAGAAAGTTTGCAAACCAGAAAATACTGAAATATACCACTACAAATGTAAAGTAAGCAAAAAATCTATGTGACATTGAATTTGGTGATGTTTTCATATTAATACCAAAGGCACATTCTGTGAAAGAAAAACTTGGGAAGTTGAACTTTTATTAAAATTAAAATTTTCTCTGCAGTGAAAGAAATGTGTAAGGGAATAGAAAGACCAGCCATAGACTGGGATAAATTATTTGGAAACTACATATCTGATAAAAGTTTTGTATCCAAATTATAGAAAAAATTTTAAAACTCAACAATAAAAATAACTTTTTAATGGGCAAAATATCTGGACACCTCACTAAAGATGACATATAGAGGGAAAATAAACATATGAAAATAGGCTCAAAATCATTTGTCATTAGGGAACTGCAAATTAAAACAACAAATAGATACCACTACACAACCATTAGCATGGCTAAAATCCAAAAATTTAATAATGCCAATTACTGGCATGGATGCAAAGCAACAGAAACTTTCATTTATGATGGTGAGAATGCAAAATGGTTTAGCCACAACACCCACACAAAAAAGTGGTTTAGACGCTTTGGAAGACAGTTTAACAATTTCTTTTTTTTTTAAAGATTTTGTTTATTTATCTGAGAGAGTGCATGAGGGGGAGAGGGTCAGAAAGAGAAGCAGAGGGAGAAGGAAAGATGGCGGAGGAGTAGGGGACCCTATTTCAACTGGTCCCTGGAATTGAGCTGGATATCTACCAGACCACTCTGAGCACCCACGAAACCAGCCTGAGATGTAAGAAGATCTGGATCTCTACAAAGTATCGCAGGCAGTTGGTTTTGAGGTATGAAGCGGGGAGCCATGATTCTGCGGGCAGATATGGGAGGACAAATGGCAGCGGGAGGGTGCCTGGCCGTGGGGATCCTACACCGCTGGGGAGTGACAGCCTCACGCGCTGGGGACAGGGCACAGACTCGCAGATCAGTTAGCGGTGGGGAAAGGACTTTAGGGCAGCCCCAGGGATGGAAACCTGGAGCGGCGGGGTCGTGTGGTAAACTGGGAGCGGCTGGCGGCTTTAGAAGCACAAAAGGCAGAGACATGCCCCGACCTGGAGGCAGGACTGGGGGCACTGTGGAGGGGTGCACAACCCCGGCTGCTGCAGTTTATAGCAGCACAGACAGAAAAGGAGACACTGTGGCCTGGAGAGCTCACTGAAGAACAGACTGCAGTCTCTCTGCTCTGAGGCAGAGGGTAGGAAATGGTCTCTTCTGCTCTGACTCACGGAAGAGATGTGGAAAACCGCCAGAGAACAAAAGCCCCCAAAAACTGATTCCCACTGAGCCCATCCCCGCCACAGGGGGGCAGGGCAACTCCGCCCAAACAGGGTTGCCTGAGTAACAGCACGGCAGGCCCCTCTCCCAGAAGACAGGCTGGGGAAACAAGAGGCCAGCAACCCTAAGGTCCCAAGAAAACAGGTGCATCTTGCTTGGCTTCTGGTCAATAATTTGGACTCTATACATTCCCTCAAACACCCATCAACAGAATGACTAGGAGGAGGAGCCCCCAAAATAGAAAAGACTCAGAGATTATGCCTTATGCTGCAGATTTACAAATGGATGCAGATATAACCAAGATGTCGGAGATGGAATTCAGGCTAGCAATTGTGAAGACAATGGCTAGAATGGAGAAATCAATTAACGAGAACACAGAGTCTCTAAGGGCAGAAATGAAAGGTGAATTGGCAGAACTTAAAAATGCTATCAATAAGATCCAATCCAATCTAGATAATCTAACAGCTAGGGTAAGTGAGGCAGAAGAATGAATAAGTGAATATAGGACACTATAATAGATAAAAAGGGAAAAGAGGAAGCCAGGGAAAAACAACTCAGAATCCATGAAAATAGAATCAGAGAAATAAGTGACACCATGAAGCGTTCCAATGTCAGAATTGATATCCTGGAGGGAGTGGAGAGAGAGAGGACTAGAAGATGTATTTGAGCAAATCGTAGCTGAGAACTTCCCTAATCTGGGGAATGAAACAAACATTCACGTCCTAGAGGCAGAGAGAACCCCTCCCAAGATCAAGGAAAACAGGCCAACACCCCGGCATGTAATAGTAAAACTTGCAAATCTTAGAACCAAGGAAACCATCTTACAGGCAGTTAGGGGGAAGAGATTCCTTACGTACAGAGGGAGGAACATCAGAATAACATCAGACCTATCCACAGAGACCAGGCAAGCCAGAAAGGGCTGGCAAGACATATTCAGGGTACTAAATGAGAAGAACATGCAGCCAAGAATACTTTATCTGGCAAGGCTGTCATTTAAAATGGATGGAGAGATGCAGAGCTTCCATGACCGGCAGAAACTGAAAGAATATGTAACCATGAAGCCGGCCCTGCAAGAAATATTAAGGGTGGGTTCTATAAAAGGAGAAAGATCCCAAGAGTGATATACAACAGAAATTTACAGGGACAATCTATAAAAACAACGTCTTCATAGGCAACATGATGACAATTAATTCATATCTTTCAATAATCACTCTCAACGTGAAGGGCCTAAACACTCCCATAAAACGGCACAGGGTTGCAGATTGGATAAAAAAACAGGACCCATCCATATGCTGTCTACAAGAGACTCATTTTGAACCTAAAGTTCAAATTTCAGACTGAAAGTGAAGGGATAGAGATCCATCTTCCATGCCAGCAGACCTCAAAAGAAAGCTGGGGTAGCAATTCTTATATCAGACAAATTAGATTTTAAACTAAAGTCTGTAATTAGAGACATAGAAGGACACTATATCATTCTTAAAGTGTCTATCGAACAAGAAGATCTAACAATTGTAAATATCTATGCCCCCAACATGGGAGCAGCCATCTACATAAGCTAACTGTTAACCAAAATAAAGAGTCATATTGATAACAATAAGTTAATTGTAGGAGACCTCTATACTCCACTCTCAGCAATGGACAGATCATCTAAGCAGAAAATCAACAAGGAAACAAAAGCTTTGAATGATACATTGGACCATATGGACCTCAAAGATATTTACAGAACATTCCACCCTAAAACAACAGAATACTCATTCTTCTCGAGTGCACATGGAACTTTCTCCAGAATAGACCACATACTGGGTCACAAATCAGGTCTCAACTGATACCAAAAGATTGAGATTATTCCCTGCATATTCTCAGACCACAATCTTTAAAACTGGAACTCAGTCACAAGAAAAAATTTGGCAGAAATTCAAACACTTGGAAGCTAAAGACTACTCTGCTCAAGAATGTTTGGGTCAACCAGGAAATCAAAGAAGAACTTAAACGATTCATGGAATTCAATGAGAATGAAAACACATCGGTCCAAACCTATGAGATACTGCAAAGGTGGTCCTAAGGGGGAAATACATAGCCATCCAAGCCTCACTCAAAAAAATAGAAAAATCCCGAATTCACCAACTAACTCTACAACTTAAAGAACTAGAGAAAAAGCAACAAACGATGCCTAAGCCATGCAATAGAAGAGAAATAATTAAAATTAGAGCAGAAATCAATGAATTAGAAACCAGAAACACAGTAGATCAGATCAACAAAACTAGAAGTTGGTTCTTTGAAAGAATTAATAAGATTGATAAACCACTGGCCAGACTTATCCAAAAGAAAAGAGAAAGGACCCAAATTAATAAAATTATGAATGAGAGAGGAGAGATGACGATTAACACCAAGGAAATAGAAACAATTATTAGAAATTATTATCAACAACTATATGCCAATTAACTGAGCAATCTGGATGAAATGGAGGCCTTCCTGGAAACCTATAAGCTGCCAAGACTGAAACAGGAAGAAATTGACAACCTGAATAGGCCAATAACCAGTAACGAGATTGAAGCCGTGATCAAAAACCTCCCAAAAAACAAGAGTCCAGGGCCTGATGGATTCCATGGGGAATTCTACCAAACATTCAAAGAAGAAATAATACCTATTCTACTGAAGTTGTTTCAAAAAACAGAAACAGAAGGAAAACTTCCAAACGCATTCTATGAGGCTAGCATTACCTTAATCCCTAAACCAGGCAAAGACCTCATCAAAAAGGAGAATTTCAGACCGATATCCCTGATGAATATGGATTCCAAAATCCTCAACAAAATCCTAGCTAGTAGGATCCAACAATACATTAAAAGGATCATCCACCACGACCAAGTGGGATTTATCCCTGGGATGCAAGGGTGGTTCAATATTCGCAAATCAATCAATGTGATAGAACACATTAATAAGAGGAGGGAGAAGAACCATATGGTCCTCTCAATTGATGCAGAAAAAGCATTCGACAAAATACAACATCCTTTCCTGATTAAAACTCTTCCGAGTATACGGATAGAGGGAACATTCCTCAAGTTCATAAAATCCATCTATGAAAAACCCACAGCGAATATCATCCTCAATGGGGAAAAGCTGAGAGCCTTTCCCTTAAGATCAAGAACACATCAAGGATGCCCACTCTCGCCACTATTGTTCAACATAGTACTAGAAGTCCTAGCAACAGCAATCAGACAACAAAAAGAAATAAAAGGTATTCAAATTGGCAAAGAAGAAGTCAAACTCTCTTTTCACAGACAACATGATACTTTATGTGGAAAACCCAAACGACTCCACCCCCAAATTACTAGAACTCATACAGCAATTCAGTAATGTGGCAGGATACAAAATCAATGCACAGAAATCAGTTGCTTTCTTATACACTAACAACGCAACTGTAGAAAGAGAAAGTAGAGAAACGATTCCATTTACAATAGCACCAAAAACCATAAGATACCTCAGAATAAACCTCATCAAAGAGGTAAAGGATCTATACTCTAGGAACTACAGAACACTCATGAAAGAAATTGAAGAAGACACAAAAAGATGGAAAAACATTCCATGCTCATGGATCAGAAGAATAAATATTTTTAAAATGTCTATGCTGCCCAGAGCAATCTATATCTTCAATGCCATCCCAATCAAAATTCCAATGACATTTTTCAAAGTGCTGGAACAAACAATCCTAAAATTCGTATGGAATCAGAAAAGGCCCCAAATCGTCAAGGAAATGTTGAAAAAGAAAAACAAAGCTGGGGGCATCACGTTGCCCAATTTCAAGCTATATTACAAAGCTGTGATCACCAAGACAGCATGGTACTGGCACAAAAACAGACATATAGACCAATGGAACAGAATAGAGAACCCAGAAATGGACCCTCAACTCTATGGTCAAATAATCTTTGACAAAGCAGGAAAAAATATGCAATGGAAAAAGGACAGTCTCTTCAATAAATGGTGCTGGGAAAATTTGCAGCCCACTCTCGCCACATGCAGAAGAATGAAACTCGACCATTCTCTAACACCATTCACAAAGATAAACTCAAAGTGGATGAAAGACCTCAATGTGAGACAGGAATCCATCAAAATCCTAGAGGACAACATAGGCAGTAACCTCTTTGACATCGCCCACAGCAACTTCTTTCAAGATACATCTCCAAAAGCTAGTGAAACAAAAGCAAAAATGAACTTTTGGGACTTCATCAAGATAAAAAGCTTCTGCATAGCAAAGGAAACAGCCAACAAAACAAAGAGGCAACCCACAGAATGGGAGAAGATATCTGCAAATGACACTACAGATAAAGGGCTGGTATCCAAGATCTATAAAGAACTTCTCAAACTCAACACCCAAAAAACAAATAATCAAGTCAAAAAGTGGGCAGAAGATATGAAAAGACACTTCTCTGAAGAAGACATACAAATGGCTAACAGACACATGAAAAAATGTTCATCATCATTAGCCATCAGGGAATTTCAAATCAAAACCACACTGAGATACCACCTTACACAAGTTAGAATGGCAAAAATGGACAGGGAGAGAAACAACAAATGTTGGAGAGGTTGTGGAGAAAGGGGACCCTCTTACACTGTTGGTGGGAATGCAAGTTGGTACAGCCACTTTGGAAAACAGTGTGGAGGTTCCTCAAAAATTTAAAAATAGAGCTACCCTATGACCCAGCAATTGCACTACTGGGTATTTACCCCAAAGACACAGATGTAGTGAAAAGAAGGGCTGTATGCACCCCAATGTTCATAACAGCAACGTCCACAATAGCCAAACTGTGGAAAGAGCCGAGATGCCCTTCAACAGATGAATGGATAAAGAAGATGTGGTCCATATACACAATGGAATATTACTCAGCCATCAGAAAGGATGAATACCTGGGGCGCCTGGGTGCCTCAGTCGTTAAGTGTCTGCCTTCGGCTCGGGTCATGATCCCAGGGTCCTGGGATCGAGCCCCACATCGGGCTCCCTGCTCGGCAGGAAGCCTGCTTCTCCCTTACCCACTCCCCCTGCTTGTGTTCCCTCTCTCACTGTGTCTCTTTCTGTCAAATAATTAAATAAAATCTTTAAAAAAAAAAGAAGAAAGAAAGGATGAATACCCAATTTTTACATCAACATGGATGGGACTGGAGGAGATTATGCTAAGTGAAATAAGTCAAGCAGAGAAAGTCAATTATCATATGGTTTCACTTATTTGTGGAACATAAGGAATAGCATGGAGGACATTAGGAGAAGAAAGGGAAAAATGAAGGGAGGGAAATCGGAGGGAGAGATGAACCATGAGAGACTATGGACTCTGAGAAACAAACAGGGTTTTAGAGGGGAGGGGGAAAGGGGAGTGGTTAGCCTGGTGATGGATATTAAGGAGGGCACGTATTGCATGGACCAATGGGTGTTACACGAAAACAATGGATTGTGGATCACCACATCAAAAACCAATGATGTATTGTACGGTGACTAACATAACATAATAAAATTAAAAAAAAAAAAAAAAAGAACAGCACCTGGCACTCAAAAAAAAAAAAGGAGAAGCAGACTCCCTGCTGACCTGGGAGACTGATGCAGGACTTCATCCTGGAACTCCAGGATCATGACCTAAGCTAAAGGCAGTTGCTTAACCAACTGAGACATCTAGGCACCTCCTCCCCCGCAGTTTGACAATTTCTTACAAAGCTAAACATACTCTTACTATACAATCCAGCAGTCATATGCTATTTACCCAATTTATTTGAAAACTTCTATTCACAAAAAACCTACAGACTTCAGGTTTCTGTTCTAAGTATAAGGAATTTGGAAGTCACCACTCTGTTCTAACAACAAGTAAAAAGCTAAACAGCAAACAACTGGAAACTCAACAGTTCTTAGATCCATAAAAGAGAGGAGGACACAGGGCAAACCACTGTCCCCCAAACTGCCAAGTCAGACAGGCAGATACAGGGAGTCATGGCTTACCTGAACAGAGACCTAAAACCAGAACCAGTGCTGCAGTAGGAAAAACTGAACTGTAATTGATGAAGTGCTCTATGCTCAGTGTGAACAACTCTGACAGTTAAAGACTACAGGGAGATGCATTCATGGGGGGTGGGGAGGCATGATTCCTGTGCTTTTGTGAGTTTTACCTCTAGAGCTCAACCAGATTCTCACAGTAAGTAGTAGAGAAAATTCCCCTCATACTTCCAGCAGCAAAAGGCAAAAAGGAACCATTTTGAAATATGCCAAAGCACTCTTTTCTTCTTAACAAGGCCAGTCCTCAGGAGAAACTAATTAACCAGAGCCTAACTGGCTGGGGTATTATCAGAGCCTAACTCACCTGGTAGGAGGGAAATACACAACACTAATCAGCAGTAGCCATCCTCATTTACCTAAGGGGAGAGAAAAAACAGAAACTGTGTGAAGTGCACTGTCCAGAGGCATAGGCTCACTAAAAACTGAGATCTAATTATAGGACTATAGAACAATTTACCTTCCCCATACCTTACCACCACATTAGTAAAGGCCTATTTACAGCAGTTCCTTGTTCATGTCCAGCTATCAAGAAAAAATTACAAGGTATACTAAAAGGCAAAACACACACACACACACAATTTGAAGAGACAGAGGGGGCATTAAAACCAGACATGGCAGGAATGTGAGAATTATCAGACTAGGATTCTAAAAGAACTATTATTAATACTCAAAGGGCTCTAATGGCTAGATCAGGCAGCATGCAAGAACAGATGGGCAACGTAAGCAGAGATGGAAAACACTAGAGAACAAAAACACTGTAAGAGATATGAAGAACGCCTTTGATGGACTTATTAGTAGATTGAACACAGCTGAGGAAAGAATCTCTAAGCTTGAGGATCTCAATATAAACCTTCAAAACTGAAAAGCAAAAAGAACACAGACAAAAAAAAATAGGGAACAGAACAGAATATCCAAGACCTATGAAACAACTACAAAAGGTGTAACATACATGTATGAGAATACCAGAAAGAGAAGAAGAAAGAAAGAAAGAAAGAAAGAAAGAAAGAAAGAAAGAAAGAAAGAAAGAAAGAAAGAAAGAAAGAAAGAAGAAAGAAAGAAAGAAAGAAAGAAAGAAAGAAAGAAAGAAAGAAAGAGAAGAAATATTTGAAACAATACTGACTGAGAATTTCCCCAAGTTAACGTCAGACACCAAATCACAGATCCAGGGAATTCAGAGACATCAAGCATAACAAACTCCAAAAGACTACACATAAGCATAGTATTTTCAAACTACAGAAAATCAAAGATAAAGAAAAAATCTTGAAAAAAATAACCTACATATATATATTTATAGCTTTACCCATAATTGTCAAAAACCAGAAGCAACCAAGATCTCCTTCAATAGATGTGGATAAACAACTATGCTAAATCTAAACAATGTAATGTTATTTAGTGATAAAAAGAAATGTGCTACCAAGCTACAAAAAAAACATGGATGAATTGTAAATACATACTGCTAAGTAAAAAAAGAAGCTAATCTGGAAAGAATAAATAATCAAAACTTGTAAAACATTCTGGAAAAGGCAAAACCATAAAGATGATTTTAAAAAATCAGTGGTTGCCAGGTATTTAGAGACAAAGAGTGTTACATAGGTGAAGTACAGGGATATTTTTTAGGGCAGTGAAATTATTCTGTATGATACTGTAGTGGTGGACACATGATACTATGCATTAGTCAAAACCCAAGGAAATTTACAGCACAAAGAGTAAACTTTAATATATGCAAATTTAAAAAATGATTTAGAAGGTTGGGAGAATACACAGTGGAATGCAGAATGTGACAAAACAATGTAACTGTATTACAAATGTTTGAAAGAATTACTAAATGGGGCTGAGGAAGAAAAGACCTTAGTAACTTTGGAAATAAGTGGAGGCTATAAAATGAAAGCCAAACTAAACTATATATAAGCACTGCACTCCAGATTATGTTGCTTGCTACAGAGGTACAGACTAGTAATTCTGATACACTTGTATACTGAAATTAAGCAATTAGGTAAACAGATGGCAGATAGTGAAAGCCAGATTTGTCACTTAAATCAGGTTACACATGAGCAAGGGGAAGAGACTAGAAGGATCCACATGGTAAGGAATCAGGGTTGTAGACATCAGTATGAACTTGTGTTTATTTATTTATTTTTAAAGATCTTATTTATTTATTTGACAGAGAAAGACACAGCAAAAAAAGGAACACAAGCAGGGGGAGTGGGAGAGGGAGAAGCAGGCTTCCCGCAGAGCAGGGAGCCTGATGTGGGGTTCGATCCCAGGACCCTGGGATCATGACCTGAGCCGAAGGCAGACGCTTAACAATTGAGCCACACAGGCGCCCCATGAACTTGTGTTTAGCTTAACACAATACAGATGGTTACATAAAGAAATATTTATATTTATAGATATTTCCATATTTATGTTTTTCTATATAAATTTGTAGCTATTAATAGATGTGTGTATATATACAGATTAGTATGACCCATTTGCTTCCTTGCTTTGGCAGCTGAGAAAGCCAAGAAGCAACATCACCCTAGTACTACTGAACATGCCAGATCTTAGTTTCTAATACTACTACCAACAAAAGGAATCAGAATTTCTTAGAAGAATGGCTGAATCTAGGGCTGGTACAGGAAATACACAAAATGAGAATGTAGTATCTGGTACTTCCAGAAAGTAAAAAACAGCTGGAGAAAAACAAACAAACAAAAACAAAACAAAACAAAACAAAACAAAAAACAGAGGCAATGATTGAAGGGTTTGTCAAAAGGATATATTTTAAATTTTAAAATATATTTTATGTTATATTACTATCACCTAATAATTAAAGTATGGAGATAAACAATAAGCAATTGATTTAATAATAAATAATATCTTGATTTCTATATAATGTTAGGTTCTAAGTTTTTGTCAAAAATTTTATTGGTGTTATTCATTAATTTTAATGATGGCCCATGAGGGAGATAGAAATGCTACCATCTCTAAAATCAAGATATTGATAGAAAAAGTGACAGGTTTGTGGAACACAGAACTGATAGCCACATTTTACAATTACCAATTATTTGACATTGTAATGATGTTTGAGACTAATAGTCATTGTATTTCAATTCTACTCCCATTGAACTTTGTGTTCTTAGAAAAAGGAGGAAAAGGCACGCCCCACTCAATGCAAAATAGTATTCAAATATAGGCAAATTTAGAACAATTGTTTAAGACCCCATTAGTTAAGAAAAAGAAAGTAAAGAGATCTTGGATATATTCCAAAATGTTTTAAAAGAAAACAAAAGCTGATTCTTTAATAAACAATGAATAAGGGATATTCACTGCAATGGCTTTTTTTTTTTTTTAATTATCAGAAATTATACAGTCTGGACTAATTTCACAAAAAAGATTTAAGGACTAGAAATAGGAAAATCTCTCTATTTAAGATCCCTCCTTAGCTCTCTGATACAAAATACAATGGAGGATACATTATCTGGTGAATTGAAGTATATTAAATAGCTAATTGGGATCATTAGACAGTTCCTCAATTATTTAAGCAATTGTGGCAAGAAAAGAATATTTTTGCCAGAATAATCAGAGTAAGGGTGGCCATAACTCTCATTAATTTATTCATAGCCATACAAGATCAAAGATCTTACTCAGACACTTTTCCTGCCAGCACAACAAATAGCTAATATTATATAATATCTTCTTTCTAACCTAAAACCTCCATTCATTTCTGTGCCTCCTTCTACCTCATAGCCTTCCCTATTTTGTTTTCCAGACAATAATTCTTGCATTTGCTTTCAAGTTACCCAACAAGTCAGACTTCAGAGCTCCTCCAACCCTTGATGCCTCTGGAGTATGCAATATTTTAAAGTGACCTCTCCTCCCTATTGATATTTCTACCACAAGGAACAAACCACACATAGCTACAAAAACTGAACATAAAATGACTACACATGTCTACTCAACTCTGGAAACACTCCTGGGCCCCCAATCTAACTCAGTCACATTATTATATTCCTCATTTACTGCCTACCTTAGTTGCCCTCTATTCCAAGCTTGAAACCAGGATACATTCTTCTCTAGTACAGGGTCACAGATTAGAGACTTCTGTGAGGGCCCTCAGGCAAGGAGTACTAATCACTGTCCTTTGTTTTGCTTCTCAACTAAATCTCCTTTGGATTTGAAAACCAGGACTCTGATTCCTCTATAGTCTCAGCATCTCCTCCCCTTGAGAACTTCATTTGTTCTGTCTCCATCACACCATAGCCGAACTCATCAAATTTCCCAAGCTGAGCTCTGGTGCAAATGACATATACCCTCAAGTCAGTTGGAAAGAAAATTGGTCACAAATCTTTGAAGCCCATTCAGCAACAGTTCTCAAAATGTTTAGTGTGTAGCACTCTTTCGAATCAGAAGTTTTGTCAGTTCAGTGCTTGGAAAAGATTAAAAGACTCAAATCAATTCTAACATCTCAACAATAATGTAATCATTCCCGCAGCTGACATCTTTACTCCCTAGGATTTCCTTCCATTGTAATGGGCAGGTGATCATTCTGAACAACACCAACAGCAAGAGAAATGACAGATGCCTTACCCAGGATATTCTTGGCAGACTCAGCAAATCTCCCTTACTTACTGACTGAAATATTCTCCCAAAGATCTCATTCTTCCTCCCCCATTTATTTTTATTCTGTTTCTTAAATTCAAGTTAGTTAATAAATAGTGTAGTACTGGTCAGGAGTAGAATCCAGTGATCCATCACCCACATACAATACCCAGTGCTCATCCCAACAAGTGCCCTCCTTAATGTCTATCACCTATCCAGCCCATCCCCCCACCCACACCCTTCCAGCAAGCCCGTTTGTTCTCTAATGGTTTGTCTCCCTCTCCGTTTGTATCTTATTTTATTTTTTCTTCCCTTTCCCTATGTTCATCTGTTTTGTTTCTTAAATTCCAAATATGAGTGAAATCATGTATTTGCCTTTCTCTGACTGACTTATTCTGCTTAGCATAATATACTCTAGTTCCATCCACGTTGTTGCAAATGGCAAGATTTCATTCTTTTGAAACTGAGTATTAGTTCATTCTCTCTCTATATATATCACATCCTCCTTATCCATTCATCAGTCACTGGACATTTGGGCTCTTTCCATAATTCAGCTATTATTGATAGTGCTGCTATAAACATTGGAAGGCACGTGCCCCTTGGAATCAGTATTTTTACATCCTTTGGATATATACCTAGTAGCGCAATTGCTGGTTCATAAGGTAGTTCTATTTTTAACTTTTTGAGGGACTTCCATATTGTTTTCCAGAGTGGCAGCACCAGTTTGCATTCCCATCAATAGTATAAAAGGGTTCCCTTTTGTCCACATTCTTCCCAAGTTTCCCAAGTTGTTAATTTTAGCCATTGTGACAGATGTGAGGTGGTATCTCATTGTGGTTTTTATTTATATTTCCCTGATGAGTGATGTTGAGCATCTTTTCATGTCTCTGTATGTCTTCTTTGGAAAAGTACCTATTCATGTCTTTTGCCCATTTCTTGACTGGGTTATTTGTTTTTTGGGTGTTGAGTTTAATAAGTTCTTTATAAACTTTGGATACTAGCCCTTCATCTGACATGTCATTTGCAAATATCTTCTCCCATCCTGTAGGTTGACTTTTGGTTTTATTGATTGTTTCCTTCACTGTGCAGAAGTTTTTTATCTTGATGAGGTCCCAATAGTTCATTTTTGCTTTTGTTTCCCTTATCTCTGGAGACGTGTCTAGTAAGAAGTTGTTGCAACTGAGGTCAAAGAGCTTGCTGCCTGTGTCCTGTTCTAGGATTTTGATGGTTTCCTGTCTTACATTTAGGTCTTTCATCCATTTTGAATTTATTTTTGTGTATAATAAAAGAAAGGGGTCCAGTTTCATTCTTCTGAACATCGCTGTCCAGTTTCCTCAACACCATTTGTTGAAGAGACTGTCTTTTCTCCATTGGATATTCTTTCCTGCTTTGTTAAAGATTAGTTGGCCATGCAGTTGTGGGTCCATTTCTGGGTTTTCTAATCTGTTCCACTGATCTATGTGTCTGTTTTTATGCCAGTACCATACTGTCTTGATGATTACAGCTTTGTAATACAGCTTGAAGTCCAGAATTATGATGACTTCTGCTTTGCTTTTCTTTTTCAACATTACTTTGGCTATTCAGGTTCTTTTGTGGTTCCAGGCAAATTTTAGAAATGTTTGTTTTAGTTTGTGAAAAATGCTGGTGTTATTTTTATAGGGATTGCATTGAACATGTAAATTGCTTTGGCTAGAGCATTTCATCCTAAAGCAGCAGAATACACATTCTTTTCAAGTGCACATAAAACATTCTCCAGGGGCACCTGGGTGTCTCAGTCATTAAGTGTCTGCCTTCAGCTCAGGTCATGTTCCCAGTGTCCTGGGGTCGAGCCCTGCATCAGGCTCCCTGCTCCACGGGAAGCCTGCTTCTCCCTCTCCCACTCCCCCTGCTTGTGTTCCCACTCTCACTGTGTCTCTCTCTGTTAAATAAATAAACAAAATCTTAAAAAAATAAATAAAACATTCTCCAGAATAAATCATATAGTGGGTCACAAATCAGGCTTCAACCAGTACAAAAAGACTGAGATCATAACATGCATATTTTCAGACCACAATGCTATGAAACTTGAAGTCAACTATAAGAAAAAACTTGGAAAGACCACAAATACATGGAGGTTAAATAATATCTTACTGAAGGATGAATGGGTTAACCAGGAAATTAAAGAAGAATTAAAAATACATGGAAGCAAATGAAAATGAAAACATGACAGTCCAAAATCTTTGTGACACAGCAAAGGTGGTCACAAGAGGGAAGTATATAGCAATCCAGACCTCCCTCAAGAAGCAAGAGAAGTCTCAAATACACAACCTAACTTTATACTGAAAGGAGCTGGGGAAAGAACAGCATATAAAGCCTAAAACCAGTGGAGGAAGGGAAATAATTAAGATTAGAGCAGAAATAAATGATACAGAAATTTAAAAAAGCAGTAGAACAGATCAATGAATCTAGGAGCTGGTTCTTTGAAAGAATTAAAAAAATTGATAAACCCCTAGCCAGACTTATCAAAAAGAAAAAAGACCCAAATAAGTAAAATCATGAATGAAAGAGGAGAGATCACAATCAGCACTGAAGAAATACAATTATAAGAGAATATTATGAGCCATTATATGCCAACAGATTGGGCAATCTGGAAGAAAAGCATGCATTCCTAGAAACATATAAACTTCCAAAACTGAAACAGGAAGAAATAGAAAATTCGAACAGATCCATAACCAGCAAGGAAATTGAAGCAGTAATCAAAAATCTCCCAACAAACAAGACTCCAGGGCTGGATGGCTTCCAGGGGAATTCTATCAAACATTTAAAGAATTATACCCATTCTTCTGAAACTATTCCAAAAAATAGAAATGGAAGAGAAACTTCCATTTCATTGAAATTCATTCTATGAGGCCAGCATTACCTTGATTCCAAAACCAAAGACCCCACCAAAAAGGAGAATTATAGACCAATATCTCTGATGAACACGGATGCAAAAATTCTCAACAAGATACTAGCTAATGGAATCCAACAGTACAATTAAAAGGATTATTCACCATGATCAAGTGGGATTTATTCCTGGGCTACAAGGGTGGTTCAACATCCACAAATCAATCAATGTGATACACCACATTAATAAAATAAGAACTATATGATCTCTCATAGATGCAGAAAAAAGCATTTGACAAAATACAGCATCATTTCTTGATAAAAACCCTCAAGAAAGTAGGGATAGAAGGAACATACCTCAAAATCATAAAGGCCATATACAAAAGACTCACGGCTAATACCATCCTCAATGGGGAGAAACTGAGAGCTTTTCCCCAAGGCCAGGAACACGATAGGGATGTCCACTCTCACCACTGTTATTCAACATAGTACTGGAAGTCCTAGCCTTGGCAATCAGACAACAAAAAGAAAAAAAAAAAAAGGCATCCAAATTGGCAAGGAAGAAGCCAAACTTTCACTCTTCACAGACAAGATGATACTCTGTAGAAAACCCAAAACACTCCACCACGAAATTGTTAGAACTGATAGATGAATTCAGCAGAGTTGCAGATATAAAATCAACGTACAGAAATCTGTTGCATTTCTATACACCAATAATCAAGGAATTGATCCCATTTACAATTGCACCAAAAACCCATAAGATACCTAGGAATAAACCTAACCAAAGAGGTAAAAGATCTGTATGCTGAAAACTATGAAACACCACGGAAGAAATTGAAGAAGACACAAAGAGTTGGAAAAACATCCCATGCTCTTGGGTTGGAAGAACAAATATTGTTAAAATGTCTATACTTCCTCCTCCATTTAAAACCCTCCCCAACTCCCCAGCAAGCACTTCTTCAAGTCAGAGCTCTGAAAACCATAAGTTGTTCTGCCTTTAACTACATTTTTCTTTACTTGCATGTGGCTTTTTTAAAATTTTGGGTTGGACATGGACACTTCCCACATCCAGGTTGAGCAGCAGTGATGTCAGCACAGCTTAGTTTTAGGCAGTTTACTCTGCTCCACTTGAAGGAACCCCAAATGTTTTTTTGACTCACTTAATTTCTGTGGTCACAAGACTAAATATTCTAGAGTTCTTCCACTTGACTCCTGTGTCTTCGTATACTTTATTGACTGAGACATGATTTCTTAAATCCACTAATGTAATGCATTCCATTCTATTGTATTTCCATTATATTCTGTTTATTTTCAATCATTAATAACAATAAACTTCCTAATTATATGTATATTATTCTTACAATGGCCTTCCTTTCTAATTCTCCCTGTCACGTAATGTTACATGGAGTTTTTAAACACCTTCAGTTACCTCACTATTTGGTTATCACTTGAGTAGGTCTGTGTCTTTCCTTGACCACACTTCCCTAGATACTCAAGAAGCAAAATTTTTACACATCACAGTAAACTCACAGTCTTCAGTAGGCATTATTTGGTCTTAAAATATACTTCTTACTTCTGTATAATTCAGAAGAATTTTAACCCACTCTGAATGATGCCAAATAATCCACTCAATTCAAGTTTCCATCTGACATATAATCCTCACAGTACTGTTAAAAATTATTACATATTGATGAAAAATTAAAGTTATTGTCACCTGTTAAGAACCATGTAGAGTTTATTAACTAGGTACTAGTAAAAGCTTACAGAATTTACTCACAGTAAAGCACTAACAAGAAATACCTTTCTCTTTTTATCCAACACTCCAGGAGTATCTAGTTATTACTTCAAATATATGTAGATAAATTTCAGAGATACATTTTGAACAGCTTCTTCTGAATGAAATCACTGAGATTTTATATATCTATATAGTACTGATATATCTGTACTATAATACTGATATAGTACTGACATATCTGATTCCAAAGTAATGTCACAAGGTTCTTCCTTTTTAGCCTCTAATCCTTAATTTTATCACTCTTCTTCTACAATGAGAACTCTAATTCCTAAAAACATCAACATGTTTATTCATTTGCTCAATTTCTAAGACACACAAAATAATTTTGGAACTATGATAGTATCACTAACAACAAACCTACTAATTAAAATTAAAGATTTGCCTGTAGTTCTTTTGTCCTTGTAATATAGCCTCCTGAGAGTATATAATCAGAGTACATTTTCACAGTAAAGTACTAACAACTCAATTAGAAAATGGGCAAAAGACAACAGACATTTCACTGAAGAGATATATAGATAGCAAAATATCATATGAAAAGATGTACAACTTATTAGCCATTGGAGAATTACAAATAAAACCACAATTAGATATCAGTACACACTATTAGAATGGTTAAAATAAAATACATTGACAACACCAAATGCTAGAGAAGATATGGAGAAACTAGATTACTCATACATTGCTGGTATGAATTTAAAATAGTACAGCCACTGGAAAAGTTTGGCAGTTATTTATGAAATTAAAAAAAAAAAAAAACATGCAATTATTATATGACTCTGCAGTTGCACTCCCAGGTATTTGTACTAAAGAAGCAGAAGTTTACACCAAAACCTGTATGCAAATGTTTAAATATTTAGCTAAAATCTGAAACAACCCCAATGACCTTCAACAGTAGAAAGGCCAAACAAACTGTAATACATTCATACTACTTAGTAACAAAAAGGACTGATTATTGATTATATGCAACAACTTGGATGAATCTCCAGGGCATTATACTGAGTGAAAAAAACAATCCCAAAAGATTACATACTGCATGTTTTTATTCATATAACATTCTTGAAGTGACAAAGTTATAGATATACAGAACAGATTAATGGTTGGGAGGGGTTAGGGATGGCAGGGTGAGAGTAGGGAATGGGTATCTTTATAAAGGACAAGACTAAAAATCCTTGATCTATATGGTGATAGAATTGTTCTTTATCTGACTGCAGTTGTGGCTAAATAAACCTACATGTGCTAAAATTGCATAGAATTAAACATACATACACAAGAAAACTGGGGAAATCTGAATGAAATCAGGATGGATCGTATCAATGTCAATAATATGATTGTGACGTTGTATCCTTTTGCATTATATTACTATTATAAGAAACTAGGTAAAGGCTATATGGAACGTCTCTGTATTATTCCTTACAACTGTATGTGTATCTACAACTATCTCAAAATTTAAAGTTCAATTTTAAAAGTTACTCGGATTGATTTAGTGTCTCTGTGTGTGTGTGTGTGTGTGTGTGTATGGTTATTTTTTATATATAGTTAGGCTTCTTGAATTTTCAGAATTTTCCTTCCATCCTATTATTTTATTTTACTTTTAAATATCTAAAACATGCTCCAAAAGTCAAAAATATTTTAAAAGGTATATTCAGGGGCACCTGGGTGGCTCTGTTGTTAAGCGTCTGCCTTCGGCTCAGGTCATGATCCTTGGGTCCTGGGATGGAGCCCAGCCTTAGGCTCCCTGCTGAGTGGGAAACCTGCTTCTCCCTCTCCCTCTCCCACTCCCCCTGCTTGTGTTCCCTCTCTCGCTGTGTCTCTCTCTGACAAATAAATGAATAAAATCTTTTAAAAAAGTATATTCAGATAAATTTTATCCTATTTCCTATCCCTCAGCTCTAATTTCACCCATTCCCTATAGAAAAATAATTTCATTAGATTTGTCTGTGTGTCTTTTTGAAAATTAAGGCAGAATCATAAATAATTTTGTATTTACTCTTCTTTCTTACACAGTAGATATCATACTCTACATATTCTTTTGTACTTTGTTTTTTCACTTGATTATATATCTGTAAATCACTCTATCAATTAATAGGTGTATTTTTCATTCTTCTTTACAGCAATAGATTATTCATCCAACCTTTTCTATTTTGGCATTTAGGTTCTTTCTAATATTTTGCTATTACAAATAGTGAAGTAAACTTAATTCACATGTTTATTCTATACATGTTGTTGAAAGTGTATTTTTCAGGGTAAATTCCCAGTGGAAATTTGTTGGAGGTATGAGACAATGTAATTAGACAAAAGGAATCATTTAAGTCTCTTATTGGTCAATGTTAAATAATAGTGAAAATGGTAGGCATTCTTGCCTGCATCCTGATTTTAGTGGAAAGGTCTACAGTGTTTCTCTATTTAGTAAGATAACAGCCTTAAAATATATATACACTAAAAAATCATATTAAAGAAGTATGCTTTAATTTCTATTTTACTGAGTCTTTTTATCAAGAATGGGTATAAATCTTTGTTGAAAACTTTTCAACATCTATAAAGAATATTATGTGATTTTCCCCATGAACTAATAATATGGTGAATTATATTAATGTATTTCTTAATATTGAATCCTTGAATTCTTTGGATAATTTTCACTTGCCAATAATGTATTATTTTCTTTAATATAATGTTGTATCTTTTGGATATAATTTATTTAGAGTTTTTGAATCAATATTCATAAGTGAGATTTGTCTCAGTTTTCTTTTTTGTGATTCATTTTTCAAATCAAAGATACACTCTCAAACCAAAATTAAAGTTATACTTTCTTCATATATATTTTGGAATTATTTTTCATTTTCTACACTGGAATAATTTATGTATCAGTGGGATTCTCTGATTTTAAAGACTTGATTGAAATCCATTAGGAAATAATCCAGTCTGGTTGGCAATTTTCTTTCAGTGAGTAAAGTAGATACTCAATGATTTTCTTGATTTCTCTATGGAAATTGCCATGTTTTTGCTTTGGGGGTCAACATTGATAAATTATATTTGGGGTCAATACTGGTAAATTATATACTTTTAAAATTATTTTATCATGTTTCTAAATTTATTGCATAAATTGTGTAAAAGTGTATTCATGATTTGTAAAATTTCTTCACTCTCAATGGTTTTTAGTTTTTTTAAATTTAAATTCAATTAGCCAACATATAGCACATCATTAGTTTTTGATATAATGTTCAATGATTCATTAGTTGCATATAACACCCAGTGCTCATCACATCACATGCCCTCCTTAATGCCCATCACGCAGTTACCCCATCCCCCCACCCTCCTCCTTATCCACAACCCTCAGTTTGTTTCCCTGAGTCAAGAGTGTCTCATGGTTTGTCTCCCTCTCTGATTTCTTTGCATTCTGTTTCCTTTTAGTTTTTTTATCCTTTTTAATTGACCAAGCTAGCTAGTGCTTTGTCTATTTTGTTATTAAAAAACAAAACAAACAAACAAACAAACAAAACCCAGGGAGCCTGGCTGGCTCCATCAGTAGAGTATGCGACCCCACATTGGACCTAGAGTTTACTTTACAACAAAACAAAACAAAACCAGCATTGATTGACTAATTTGTCAAAGTTTTCATGTTTTTATTTCATTATTTTCTATCAATATTATTTTTCCTTCCTTCTTGTAGTTTACTTTGTTGCTGTTGTTTTATAGCATTCAGATAGGACTCAATGTATTTATTTTTATTCTTTTATTTTACTGATATAAGTAGTTAAAGCACTGAATTTTCCTGTATATGTTTCTCATACATTCTGATATATATACTATTTTCATTGTTTTTATCTCAGTATGGTTTGTATTTTTCCCTTCACCCAAGTTTTGTCTAATAGAAAGGGATATTTTTATTTCCTGATAGACTTTTCTATACTTTTTAAGTTATTTTTAGTATTATTTACTGTTATGAAAAAATATTTGTATTATTTCTACTTCATGAAATTCACTGATGCATTTTTATGACCTAATATATACTGATCTTTGTCAATGTATCATGGGCACTTTAGAATAAAGTGTATCCTATATAATCAAAAAATCAAGTTTGATATGTAACCATAAGATCTACCTTACTATGTTGTTGGTGTAGGTCTTTTATATCCTTTTGTATTTGTTACCTACTTGTTCTTTCTTGAACCGAAAATGATATGTTAAAGTCTTCCATTTTTACTGTACTTGTGTTTCTATCCATTTGTGTTGACTATCTTGTAGTTTCTGCTTAAGACAGTTACTGTGTCTAGATATTAGTAACTATTATAACTTCATTGAGAATTGTGGTTTTATCATTTTAAACTGTCCTTGGTTGTTATAACTGATGCGGCCTGGCAGGGGCTGTCAATTTTGTTTTTTTTCTGTAATAGGCCAGATAATGAATATTTTAAACTGGTAGGCCATACAATCTCCATTGAGACTATTTCAACTCTGCCTGGAGTATGAAAGCAGCCATAAAAAATGCATAAAACAAATGAACATGCCTGTGTTCTGATAAACCTTATTTTGGAGCATAAAATTTGAGTTTCACATAATTTTCATGTCATAAAACACTATTATTTTGCTTTTTTATTTGTTTTTTTATATAACTGTAAAAGCTACTCTTAGCTTATGGGCCATACAAAAAGAGGTGGCAGGCTAGAATTGGCCTTGGACCATCATTTGCCAACCCTTGCTTTATGTCATGGATTTTATCTTATCTAATATGAGTACTACAACTTTTGTTCTCTGGTTATTTCCATTTATCTGGTATAATTTTACTCAGACTTTTATTTAGCATTTTTCTGTTATTTTGTTTTAAGGGTGCTTATTATATATAGCATAAAGTTGCATTTAGATTTGTCAGGCAGCTTTAAAGCTTTTCATTTAATAGCTGATTTAAACCCATTCACATTTATATTACTGTTATATTTGGCCTCCATTCTATCATATTATTTTATGTTATAATTACGAGTAAACAGTGTATTTACTTCTCTTTGTTGCTTGGAGTCTTTTGTTTTTAATTTCTTAGTTTTTAGAAAAGTTTGTATTTTTCTTTTCATAACTTTTATGTTGGTACCTTTCAGAATTTTTTAGTTCCTTTTTAACTTCCTACTCTTTGGTTTGTCAGGTTTAAGTCACACCCTTTGATCCTTGCCTTTTCAACAATCATACATATGAGCTTATTTACTTTCTTCCTTCTTTCTACATTCCCTCCTACTTTGTAGATACCTACTTTGTCTGACCATATAACATTCATATTGTTTTCCACCCTTGTCCTTACCTTTGTTTTAATTTTAAATTTACAACTAAATATATTCACTGCTCACTATCAGTTTGCTGTTTCCCTCATCATCTTATCTTCTAATACAGGAGTCAGCAAACTATGACCCACAGGCCAAATCCAGCCTATATGGCCTATCTTTGTATGGCTCTCATGTATAGTTCTCAATCTAAGAATGGTTTGTAAATTTTTAAATGTTTGTAAAAAATTTTTTAATTTAAAAAAAAAGAAAAGGAGGATGAGCAGAAACAGAGGAAAAGAAAGAATAAAGTGTATGTGGCCCACCAAATTACAATATTCACTATCTGGCCCTTTCCAGAAAATTTTTCCAACTCCTGCTCTGGTAGATTCTTCAGGAAGTGCTGGTATGAATCAGTATTCTCTAGGTCCCTGCATTTTTTAAGCCGTTTTTTATGTCGCCCTCATTCTCAAGGAACTGCTTGGATGATGGAAATAACCTTGGCTCATACTTCCTTCATTTGCATTTTTTGAAAATGCTGCTCCATTTTCTCTTGCTTAATATATTGCTACAGAGAAGACTAACACTAACCTGATTTTCTTTTCTCTGTAACTTGGTCTTTTAGACTAAAAGTCCTTAGGATATTTTTCTGTAGCTTCAACAAAGACTACAATTATATGTATATTGGATCTTCTTTGCCTATCTTCTATCTTCTTTTACTTTTTCATTCTTTTTCTACTTTTTTTATTTTGAACTTGTTTAACTACCTTCCTTCATTCACCCTTGCTAAATTTTCAGCTGAATCTATTTTCCTTTGAGTACCTTGTCATTTAGTCTTCATTTCAAAAATATATTTTTTTTTCTTTTTCTTCAGTTTCTTTCCTGTAAACATTTGTTTCATATCTTTCTGTTTTCTGGAGATTTTGTTCTTATTTTTGTTCATTATTTGAGGATATATATATCCTCAAGTATATATACAAATCAAATACTGATTTAAAAATCAGTACTTCAATGATTTGAAGTATTGGGTTACAGTTTTCTTCTGCTTTGTGGTTATTTTGGTGGAGAGATTTTCATCAGCTAAAATGTTTTGTTCTCATTTTATCTTTTCTTCTTATAATAGCTTTTTTGAATGCCACCTGACATTTTCTGTTTATTTTGTAATATTTTTTTCTCTTTAGCTAAACAATGGTATGAACAGACAGAAAAGAAAGTCTTGATTGACAAACTAGATTTTTCATTCATGAGCACACACTTTTTTTAATGTATTTAATTTAAAAAAAATATTTATTTGAGAGAGAGCAGGAACAGGGGGAGAGGGAGAAGCAGACTCCCTGCTGAGCAGGGAGCCTGACTCAGGGCATGATCTTAGGACCCTGGGATCATGACCTGGGCTGACAGCAGGCACTTAATGAACTGAGCCACCCAGGTGCCCCATAAGCACACACTTCTGATGATATAGTGATTTTCAATTTCTTTAGTCAATAGCCCTTTAGGGGTGAGGAAGAAAAGGTGTTGTGGCTTCTGACTTTGTGATTCATTTTTGTTTCTTCAGGACACTGGATTTCCTACTCTTTTTCTTGGTTTTCCTTGGCCAAACAGTCTCCAAGAGGTGACTCTTTTATCCTCCCCCTTCTACCCTGGAAGTGGTATATTCACTGTCTTTGTCTTTTAATTTTGTGTAAGCCAATGCTCTTACTTACCAGATTAAAAGACTGCTTTCAGTCTTTTTCTGTTCAGTGTGAAACTATTTTTCTGAGGATAGTTTTATGTTTCATCTTCCCATCAGAATCTTTAACTCCATCCACTTTTCTTTATGACCTCCACTGTCTCCACCCAACCTTCTCCATGTAGGTGAGCTACAAAGCAAGATGTAGCACTTTTAGGCATTTGTTTACTTATATACAAGAGTTTAAGATTTGTATAATCTTCTTTATTTATGCAGAAAACATGGGTTTCAAGTAATTGGGGTTTTTGTGATCTATAACATTTTGGTATATAAATTCAGAGTCAGGTGACCATCATATACCCACCAGCACATTAAATCCTCTAAATTTTACCTCATTTCCCAAATATTTGTCCTATTCTATTCTCTTTGAATCTCCCTTCTCTGTATTTAAGATTCAGTTGGACCCATAAATACAGAAAACAAACTGGCAGTTGCCAGAAGGAAGGGTAGTAGAGGAATGGGCAAAATGAGTGAAGGGGAGTGGGTGATACAGGCTTTCAGTTATGGAATGAATAAGTCACAGGGATGAAAGGTACAGGGAATATAACCAATGATATTGTAAAGAGTTGGATAGTAACACTTGTGGTGAGTGTTAGCATAATGTATAGCCTTGTCCAATCACTATGTTGTATACCTGAAACTAATGTAACATTGTGTGCCAACTATATTTCAATTAAAAGAAAAAATAAATATTAAATAAATAGACTCAACTGGATAAACTACTATTGTTTTAATTTTCCTCCAAGATCTTGCCTCTTGTACAGTTGTTCTCAGCTCCATGAACTGCAATTTACATTGCTAGCCTAGGCTTCTAGAATGTGACACCCCATTCCATGCTCAGTGCTGAATGTTCTTGAATCCTGAGCTTTGGCTCAAAACTCTTGGTTCTTCCTCTGGCCTCTAAATTTATCACTGATCCTTTAAAAATATTTTAGTTTCATTATGGCCATGCATCCTAACTTATTCTCCATACTTAGTTCATGTTCCAGATCACTCCATCTTCTGAGTTCTTTCCAAGCAAGGTCCTCTTGAGTTACAACAATATTTGTATAATCTCATATTCAAAGGAAGTAATGCATCTGATAATACTGGTTATGTATCTGACAGAGGCATCTGGAATATATGTCTTAATCATTATTCAGAAACTCATATCCCTAGGTATAGAAGAGAGCCTCATTTGTCTTCCTCATCAAGTTAGTGCCTAGGGAACCAGGATAAACAACCGTCAGAATCTGGAACTGCAATCTCTTTGCTTACACCTTGCTGAGATTTATTCAGGCCCTTTAGGATTAAGGCCAAGCATATTAGTAACTCGGTTGGCTCTTCTGGGCTTGGGCGATCAAACAGTTGGAAGTAAGGGACCTCAAAGCAAATTAGGAAAAAACATGTCTAAGCAGAGTGCTAAGAGTTACACAAAGAAGTAAAGAGGTGCAAGAAAAAGAACAGGACATGAAGCCAAAATTTTAGGAATCAGATAAGCACAGAATTGAGCAGGATCCTGAAAAGGAGCAAAGGTCCAGGATTTTTGCTGTATATTGGACACATGATATGTACATGGATCAGCCCAACCTGAAGGCATAGTGTGAGAATAGGTTCAGTTCTGCAGACACTGGCTATAGGAGATTTCTATGAACATCACACATTATGATTCTCAAAGAACTTAACTACAGGAAAAAAGAATCAAAAACATATACAACACAGGAAAAATTATCAGGTCCAGTTTTCTAGTATTAGTAGTCATCTTTAGTTTCTGAATAGATGTTATTATATACAAACACTTCAGTCAAGTACTTGTTTTATAAAAAGGAAGCTAAAGGAAGATTATCTCTCCTTCCAGCATCAATATTAGTGGAAGCTTATCCTCTGATCATTGTTATAAACAATTAGCTATTTTTGTGTTTTGTCATTTACCTAGTATTTCTACCACTGAAAATGACAGAGGGTATACTCCTGAAAGCTACTTGATCATTTTAACTTCCAATTCCCAAAATCAGCTAAGAAATGAAAAACCATTAAGCATTAGGGAAAATAACTTAAAAATATATATATTCTTATACATACTCAGCAAAATTTGATGGAAGTTTCTTATACTATCTGTTGTTCATCATGTCTTTAATAGAGCACTGGCATGCTCTATTTTCTATATTAATTTCTGTAAAGTAATTGGATTTTTATGTAAGTGAAAAATTGATTAACATATATGATACATTATCTAATTAGTATAATTTAGAGAAAATGGAGTATTGATGATCCTTGGTACAAATCTTGAGGAAAAAATATTTTTTCCTGAAAAATACATTTAAGTATGGATAGGAAGATAACAAAACAAAGACTCATTATGTACTTCTAGTAATTTTGCAGTTTCATTCTTTTTATCATTGAAGTAATTCTGACTTCCTGTGGTCATTTTTCTGTTTTCCAACTAAATAAATATTGATTAAAAAATATTCAACCTTTTGGGGCGCCTGGGTGGCTCAATCATTAAGTGTCTGCCTTTGGCTCAGGTCATGATCTCAGGGTCCTGGGATCCAGCCCCACATTGGGCTCCCTGCTCGGCAGGAAGCCTGCTTCTCCCCTCCCACTCCCCCTGCTTGTGTTCCCTCTCTCACTGTCTCTCTCTCTGTCAAAAAAAAAAAAATCTTTAAAAAAAAATATTCAGGGCGCCTGGGTGGCTGAGTTGGTTAAGCGACTGCCTTCGGCTCAGGTCATGATCCTGGAGTCCCTGGATCGAGTCCCGCATCGGGCTCCCTGCTCGGCAGGGAGCCTGCTTCTGCCTCTGACCCTCCCCCCTCTCATGTGCTCTCTCTCTCTCATTCTCTCTGTCTCAAATAAATAAAATCTTTAAAATAAATAAATAAATAAAAAAAATAAAAAAAATATTCAACCTTCTACTTTTGTGGCTGCTTTTGAAATTCCAAATGAAAACTTCTACAAAATTTAATCAATATTTTTACCCCCAAAAAATAAAAATTTGGGTAATATCCTCTTTCTTATGATTTCAAATTAATCAGCTTAAGAGCATTCACTTTCGGGCGCCTGGGTGGCTCAGTCATTTAAGCATCTGCTTTCAGCTCAGGTCATGGTCTTGGAGTCCTGGAATCGAGCTACACATGGGGCTTCCTGCTCAGTGGGGAGCCTGCTTCTCCCTCTCCCTCTGCTACTCCCCCTGCTTGTGCTCTCTCTTTCTGTGTGTGTGTGTGTGTGTGTGTCAAATAAATAAAAATCTTAAAAAAAAAAAAGTGTTCATTTAGTTCAGAGTCAGGAAATTCCAATGACCACTATATCGCTTCCAGAATCAGGCAGTTGAATGCTCTTCATCTGCAGTGGGAAAAGGCAAGAAATGCTGGCTATCCTATTGGCCTCCTGGCATAATCCTGAAGTGGAATAGTCTTAACTGCTCCAAGATAGCTCAGGGTGTATGTCACAATTTTGTATTTCATGAACGAAGAATTCCCAATTTGCAGGTTGTACCCAACTCTAGGTCTATTTTATCCAGTTCTCAAGGTAATAATACTGTTCTGCGTTCTGCCAATGTATCCCTGGCCACAGTCCTATATATCTGGGCAGAATGAGCTTCTCAGACTAGGATAGCAAATAGGTTTCATTTTGCATTTGAACTCTGATTATTTGGTGGTGGCTATCTAGAGTAACTACTTAATAACATTCTAAGGCCACATACAAACTCAGAGGAATGGAGTGCCAAGATATATTTTTTTTAAGATTTTTTTAAATCTTATTTGAGAGAGAGAGAGAGAGAGCATGCATGTGAGTGGGGGAGGGGCAGAGGAAGAGGGAGAGAGAAAATCCTCAAGCAGACTCCCCACTGAGCACAGGGCCCAACATGAGGTTCAATATCAGGACCCCAGGATCATGACCTGAGCTGAAATCAAGAGTTGGCCACTTAACCAACTGAGCCACCCAGGCACCCCAGGAGTGCCAAGATAGATTAACAATTCCTGCCATACATTCAGAAAGGAGGAAATAGCAATTTAATGTCCCATATTTACTAATCCTGATCCAAAAATTTTATGTAAAAAAAAATAATTGGAATACCTAGCTCAGAAGTTCAAATAAAATTTAAATTTTGAGAAGAATAATTTACCACTGCTAATCTGCGTCCTCTCTCCCTAACCAAAGAACTTTTCAATCTCCATTGATGTTTCCTTTTATGTATTTCTCTCCCTGCTTGTATTTCCTTATATCCTCCTTTTATTTACCAAAAATTGGAATTATGAATTTAATAATTTTTCTTTGTTCTAAAAATTTTATATAATGGACATTTATATAGTGTCCTTTCCCAACCATAACAAAAGTTTCCAATCAAAATTAAAGTTGCATTTTTACTTGTATGTGACAAATTAGTCACATTTGAGTGAGTAGATTAACTCACCCTTAGGAGATAAAAAATACAAAGCATGCTCTTTCCTTTTGGAGAATCATACACTAGGAAAGTTACCTCATCCATATGAACATATGTGTGTAGGCCAGATAGTGATGGGGTCTATCTGCCCAGTAACTTCCTCAATCCCAGCTTACCTCCAATTCTGATAGCTTGTTGATTCTTCTTTGGATGCCAAAGTCCACCATCTTCAGTCCATATGGTTCAAGTGGAAATGTAAGAATGGTCCCATCTCCAAAACACAGGAGTATACACATGTCACAGTTCTGGCCAATCCCAGTGGTCACAAAGATTGACTTAAGGATGGGTATGTGACCAACTTGATCCAACTGAGATCAAACTGGAGCTTTTGTGAAAATTACTGAGTTGCAGAAAAAACTCACCTTTTGCATAAGTCACTGAACTGGCACTGTAAAGGGGTGAGACACTATAAAATCAGCACCTGTATAGAAACAAAAAGTAGACTAGAGGTTACCAAGGGCTGGGGGAGGGGGCTGGTAAGGAGGTGTTATTATGTAAAGGTACACAGTTTTGTTTGTGAAGGTGAAAAAGTTCTGGAAATAGATAATGGTGATGGCTGCACAATATGGTGAATATACTTAATGCCATGGAATTGTGCACTTAAAAACAGTTAAAATAGGAGGAGTTAAGATGGCGGAGTAGTAGGGGGACCCTGAACTTGCCTGTTCTTTTGAATAGAGCTATATCAACATTCAACTATTTTGAACAACTAGGAAGAGATCTGAGGATTAAGGAAACAATCTGCACATTTGGTGGGAGAGAACATGGCAGAGGCAAGATTCAGAGCCATTAACTGGGGGAGAGGAAAGCCAAGCAACTGTGAAGGGGAGGGAACATTTTTCACGCAGCAAAGTCAGGAAGAGGGAGAAAGAGCCCAGCAAGTGCGGACCACATAATAAACCGCGGTGAGGAGATCTCCTGGATTGCATGGCGGAGAGATTGCTCCGCTTCCCAGAAAGCATTTGGAAGAGTGTATTCTGCCTCTCCAAGGACAAAAGGCTAACCAGAGAGCCATTGAGCAGTGTTCAGCAGCAGGATCAGAGGTGCACACAGAGGGCAGAAAACCTCTTAACTTTTCACCGTAAGCCAATAGGCTTAAACCTCTGTATGCGTGCTGAGTGACTGCTTTTCTGCTGCAGAACTAAGTAGAAAGCAGATACTGAAGCAGATTGCAGATAACCCGGTCACCCATTTTCCTTGTCTACTGCAATAGATTCAAGCCTCTGCAATTGCTCTTCTAGGACAGAAAGGAATAGAAGACTGAGTCGAGTGCAGATGGCCAATAACCTGGTTCCAGCTTTTCGCTGAGCATTTCAATAAACTCCAGCCTCTATGCACGCGCTGTGTGGTGGTTTTTCCGGGTTGGGACAGTGCTGGGCATGCCTGGAATCTCCCACCAAGGATGGGAGTGGGCCTGCACATTACCAGTCCCTTTAAAACTTGGAGTTTTGAGGGGCACCTGGGTAGCTCAGTTGGTTAAGCAACTGCTTTCGGCTCAGGTCATGATCCTGGAGTCCCAGGATGGAGTCCGCATGGGGCTCCCTGCTCAGCAGGGAGCCTGCTTCTCCCTCTGATCCTCCCCCCTCTCATGTACTCTTTCTCACTCTCTCAAATAAATAAATAAATAAATAAATAAATAAATCTTAAAAAAAAAAAAAAAAACAAAAAACCATGGAGTTTTAAATCCCAGACACAGGTCAGAGATAAAATACAGGAGATCTGTGGCTCTAGGTGCTCCAGCAGCCCAGGCACAGGTTAAGGGTAGGGAAGGGACAAAAGCCTGGAACACAGAAGATTGCTTTTCTAAGACGGCCCCCTGAATAGCTGTGGTGAGGAGTTCCACTCCTCAGGGACAAGAGGGCAGGGTGATGCCATATTCTTCCTCTTCCCCAACTCTTCCCTCCTTCCGCCCACAAGCACAGTCTGATTTCAGAGTGAAACACAGTGCCTCCAGTGGAGGCTGGAGTCCCCCTACACTAAACTCCACCCCCCACTCCCTCACAACCACCCCCAGCCTGGCAGGGACATCTTTACAAGGGCAAGTCAGCTTGTGAGCCAGCCCAGCAGTCCTCCACTCAGAAAACCAACACAGACTCCCACATTTACCAATTCTACTGATTAGAGAAAGCTCCAAAACATCAGCTTCCAGTGGAAATAGGACCAGGGTTTATTCCTTTTTTTCTCTTTTTTAAATTATTTTAAAATTTTTAAAATTTTTTATTTTTCTATTTCTTATTTTTTATTATTTATACTTTATTTTACATATATATTTTCTTCTTTTATTTTCTTTTCTCTTTATTTTTTTCCTTTTTCTTTCAGGCTTATAATCTTTTGTTCATTTGTTGGTTGTTTTGTGTCCTTTTATTTTTTGGATCAGGCATGTTTTTCTCTCTCTCTCTTTTCTTCTTTCCCCACTCTTTTTTCTTTCCTTCCTTCTTATTTTTTAGAATCAGGCATATACTTAACTGTCCATTTGTTTGCATTTTTGTTCCATTTCCTTTTCTCTTGTCTTGGATCAGGCTTTGTTTTTGGTTTTTGTTTTTGTTTTTGTTTTTTCTTCTTTTCTTTTCCTTTTTCTTTTACTGGCTTATCTTGACAAACAAATCAAAGCACACATACTTAAAGGTCCAAACACTCCCCACTACAAGCAAGGAAGAACTCTGTAGAGGAAGGAACAGTGGGAAACTGTGGGGAACAGTGGGAAGCCAAAACACAACAGAGTGTACACACCTTACACCAGAAACATTTCCTGAAGTTGTTATTCTTGCTGCTGCTGTTTTTTTTTTTTTTTTAATTTTTTCTTTCCTCCTTCCTTTTCTGGACAAATGATTAGATGGAGAAACTCTCCCATAAAGAAAGAACAGAAGGTAATACCACCAGGGATGTAATCAATATGGATATAAATAAAACGTTTGAACTAGAATTTAAAACAATGATTATAAAGATACTAGCTGGGCTTGATAAGAGCATAGAGGACACTAGAGAATCCCTTAGTGTAGAAATAAAGGAACTAAAATCTAATCAGGTTGAAATTAAAAATGCTATTACTGAGATGCAGTCAAAACTGGGGGCTTTAACAGCAAGGATAAATGAGGCAGAAGAGAGAGTCAATGATATAGAAGACAAAATGATGGAGAATAAGGAAGCTGAAAAGAAGAGATAAAGACAACTACTGGATCACAAAGGAAGACTTCGAGAAATCAGTGATTCCATAAAGCAAAATAGTATCTGAATAATAGGGGTCCCAAAAGATGAACAGTGGGGGAGAGGGACAGCAGGTTAATTTGAACAAATTATAGCTGAGAACATCCCTAATCTGGGGAGGAAAACAGGCATTCAAGGCCAGGAGGCACAGAGAACCCCCCTCAAAATCAATAAAAATAGGTCAACACCCCAACATATAATAGTGAAACTGCAAATTTCAAAGATAAAGAGAAAATCCTAAAAGCAGCTCAGGACAAGAGGTCCTTAACCTACCAGAGTAGAAACATAAGTCTGGCAGCAAATGTGTCCACAGAGACCTGGCAGGCCAGAAAGGGTTGCCATGATATATTCAACATGCTAAATGGGAAAAATACACAGCCAAGAATACTTTATCCAGCAAGGCTGTCATTCAGAATAGGAGAGAAAAAGAGTTTCCAGACAAACAAAAACTAGAGTAATTCATGAACACTAAGCCAGCCCTGCAAGAAATATTAAAAGGGATGCTTTGAGTGGAAAGAGAGACCAAAATGAACAAAGACCAGAAAGGAACAGAGACAATCTACAGCAACAGAGACTTTGCAGGTAATACAACGTCACTAAATTCATATCTTTCAATAATTACTCTAAATGTAAATGGACTAAATGCTCCAATCAAAAGATATAGGGTATCAGAATGGATTTTAAAAAAAAAGACCCATTTATAGGCTGCTTACAAGAAATTCATTTTAGAGCCAAAGACACCTGCAGATTGAAAGTGAGAGAGTGGATAACCATTTATCATGCCAATGGACATCAAAAGAAAGCTGGAGTAGCCATCCTTACATCAGACAAACAAGATTTTAAACCAAAGACTGTAACAAGAAATGAAGGACACTATATCATAATAAAAGGGCCTATCCAAGAAAAAGATCTAACAATTGTAAATATTTATGCTCCTAACTTGGGAGCAGCCAAATATAAAAACCAATTAATAACAAAATTAAAGAACACATTAATAATAATACAATAATATTAGGGGATTTTAACAGCCTACTCACAGCAATGGACAGATCATGTAAGCAAAAGATGAAGAAGGAAACAAGGGCTTTGAATGATACACTGGACCAGATGGACTTAACAGGTATATTCAGAGCATTTCATCCTAAAGCAACAGAATACACATTCTATTCAAGTGCACATGGAATATTCTCCAGAATAGATCACATACTGGGCCACAAATCAGGTCTCACCCAGTACAAAAAACTGAGATTATTCCAAGCATATTTTCAGACCACAATGCTATGAAACTTGAAGTCAATCAAAAGAAAAAATTTGGAAGGAACACAAATATATAGTGCTTAAAGAGCATCCTACTAAAGAATGAATGGGTCACCAGGAAATTAAAGAAGAATTTTAAAAATTCATGGAAGCAAATGAAAATGAAAACCTGACAGTCCAAAATCTTTGGGGCACAGAAAAGGCATAAGAGAGAATTATATAGCAATACAGAGTGAATTATATAGCAATACAGCCCTTTCTCAAGAAACAAGAAAAGTCTCAAATGTACAACCTAAATTTACACCTAAAGGAACTGGAAAAAGAACAGCAAATAAAGCCTAAATCCAACAGAAGAGAAATAATAAATATTAGAGCAGAAATCAATGATATAGAAAACAAAACAAAGCAAAAAAACAGTAGAACAGCTCAATGAAACTAGTAGGTGGTCCTTTGAAAGAATTAATAAGGTCAATAAACCCCTAGCCAGACTTATCAAAAAGAAAAGAGAAAGGACCAAAATAAATAAAATCATGAATGAAAGAGGAGAGATCACAACCAACACAGAAGAAATACAAACAATTACAAGGGAATATTATAAGCCATTATATGCCAACAAACTGGATAATCTTGAAGAAATGCATGCATTCTTAGAAACATATAAGCTACCAAGACTGAAATAGGAAGAAAGAGAAAATCTGAACAGAGCCATAACCAGCATAGAAATAGAATCTGTAATCAAAAATCTCTGAACAAGCAAAGTCCAGGGCCAGATGGCTTCCAGGGGAGTTCTACCAAACAGTTAAAGAAGAATTAATTTGTATTCTTCTGAAATTGTTCCAAAGAACAAAAATGAAAGGGAAACGTCCAAACTCATTCTATGATCCCAGCATTACCTTGATTCCAAGGTCAAACACCCCACCAAAAAAAGGAGAATGACAGACCAATATCTCTAATGAAAATGGGTGCAAAAATTCTCACCAAGATACTAGCTAATAGGATCCAACTATCAAAAGGATTATTTACTACAACAAAGTGGGATTTATTCCTGGGATGCAAGGGTGGTTCTACATCCACAAATCAATCAATGTGATACACCACATTAATAAGAGTAGACAAGAATAATACGATCCTCTCAATAGATGCAGAAAAAAGCATTTGACAAAATACAGCATCCTTTCTCGATAAAAAGTCATCACAGTATAGGGATTGAGGGAACATACTTCAATATCATATAAGCCATATAAAAAAAACCCAGAGCAAATATCATCCTCAATGGGGAGAAACTGAGAGCTTTTCCCCTAAGGTCAGGAACACAACAGGGATGTCACTCTCACCACTGTTGTTCAGCATAGTTCCAAGTCCTAGCCTCAGCAATCAGACAACAAAAAGAAATAAAAGGCATCCAAATTGATATGGAAGAAGTCAACAGACAACATGATACTCCACATAGAAAACCAAAGAGACTCCACCAAAAAATTGCTAGAACTGGTACAGGAATTCAGTAAAGTTGCAGGATGCAAAATCAATGCAGACAAATCATTTGCATTTCCATACACTAACAATGAGGCAGAAGAAAGAGAAATCAAGGAATCAATCCCATTTACAATTGCTCTAAAAACCATAAGATACATAGGAATAAACCAAACCAAAGAGGTAACAAATATGTACTTTGAAAACTACAGAACACTTATGAAAGAAATTGAGGAAGACACAAATGGAAAAATATTCCATGCTCATGGATTGGAAGAACAAATATTGTGAAAATGTCTATGCTACCCAAAGCAATCTACACATTCGATGCAATCCCTAGCAAAATACTATCAACATTTTTCACAGAGCTGGAACAAACAATTATAAAATTCTATGGAACCAGAAAAGACCCCACATAGCCAAAGGAATGTTGAAAAAGAAAACCAAAGTCGGTGGCATCACAATTCTGGATTTCAAGCTGTATTGCAAAGCTATAATCACCAAGACAATGTGGTACTGGCAGAAAAACAGACATAGAGATCAATGGAACAGAACAGAGAACCCAGAAATGGACTCTCAACTCTATGGTCAACTAATCTTTGACAAAGCAGGAAAGAATATCCAGTGGAAAAAGGACAGTCTCTTCAACAAATGGTGTTGGGAAAATTGGACAGCCACACACTGAAGGATGAAACTGGACCACTTTCTTACACCATACACAAAAATAAACTCAAATGGATGAAAAACCTAAATATGAGATAGGAATTCATCAAACTCCTAGAGGAGAACACAGCAACTGCTTTAACCTCAGCCACAGCAACCTCTTACTAGACATGTCTCTAAAGGCAAGAAAAACAAAAGGAAAATAAACTATTGGGACTTCATCAAGATGAAAGGCTTTTGCACAGCAAAGGAAACAGTTAACAAAACCAAAAGACAACCAACAGAATGGGAGAAGATAATTGCAAATGTCTTACCAGATAAAGGGCTAGTAACCAAAATCTATATAAAACTTATCAAACTTGGGGGAGGAGCAAGATGGCGGAGGAGCAGGAGACCGAAATTTCATCTGGTCCCAGGAATTCAGCAGCTAGATAGGGATCAAGCCATTCTGAACACCTACGAACTCAACAGGAGATCAAAGAAAACAATAACAGCAACCCTCTGGACAGAAAAGTGACCACTTTCTGGAAGGTAGGACATGCGGAGAAGTGAATCCGAGGCAATATTAGGGAAGATAGATGGCAGGGGAGGGGACCTCCCCTAGCCATTTCTGGCAAGTGATAGAGCAGCAGAGCACAAAATCGGAAGTTTTAGAAGTTGGCTTCGCTGAGGGACGTCACTCCAGTGGCTAAGCGGGGGGTGGAACCCTCGCTGGGACAGTGTGGTCTCAGGACCCTCAGGGGTCACAGAAAGACCGGGGGTGCCTGAGTGCAGCAGAGCTCCCTGGTATTGGAGCCGGGAAGCCAGCTGCAGAGACAGAGCCGAGGAGCGAGCTCTCAGCTCGGGGTTGCCATAAACTGTGATCCCCCGCACAGTCGGGCCACTGCTCCTCCAGCAGGGACCCAAAAAGCGGCAGATCTGGGGAAACTCACCTGCCTCCCCTGGGAGAAGTGGCGTGGGAGCGCACTGCAGGGATCTGCTGGGTTTGGAGGCTCCACATGGGGTCAGGTGCCAGAGATAGAAATGCTCAGTCACTTGCCGGGTGAGCACGGAGTGCAGCCGGAGACCGGGGAGACGGGAGTGATTGACTGCTTTTCTCTGGGGGCTCACTGAGGAGTGGGGCCCCAAGTTCTCGGCTCCTCCAGGGCAGAGACTGGGAGGCCGCCATTTTCACTCTCGTCCTCCAAAGCTGTACAGAAAGCTTGCAGGGAACAAAAGCTCCCGAGAGCAAACCCAAGCAGATTACTTAGCCCAGACCGGCAATGGCAGGGCAATTCTGCCTCCAGCAAAGACATTTGGGAACCACGGCAACAGGCCCCTCCCCCAGAAGATCGCCAAGACCAAGTTTACCGATCAATGAGAAAGGCAGAACTTCAGTGCTAGGGGAATACAGCACATAGAATTCATGGCTTTTTTACCCATGATACTTTAGTCTTTCAAAGTTAATTTTTTTAATTTTCTTTTTTTCCTTTTGCTATCTTTTTAATTCTTCTTTTTCCCTTTTTCAACCAACATCTTATCAATCCGTTTTTCAAAAAGCTTTTTTATTTCATTTTTAGAGTCATATTCTAGACCTTCATAGTACTTAACCTTATTTTTGGTATATATATAAGTTGTTCTCTCATTAAAATTTTGGGATACAGTTTCTTATAAGAGAACAAAATATACCCTAAATCTCTAGTGTATGGCTTTGTTCTAGTCTCCAGCCTGATCACATTCTCTCCCTTTTTTTTAAAATTTCTTTTCTTTCTTTTTTCAACCAACTTCTTATCTTATCAATTCGTTTTATAAAGTATTTTATGATTTTCATCTTTACAGTCATATTCCATCCTTTCATTGTATTTTCCATTATTTTTGTACATATATAAGTTTTTCTTTTTTAAAAATTTTGGGAGGCAGTTTCTTCTAACAGACCAAAATACACCCAAAATCTAGTGTGTGGCACTGATCTATGCACCAGCCTGATCATATTTGATCATATTCTTTTTTTTTCTTTTTCTTTTTTCTTTCTTTCCCTTTCTTTTCCCCCAGTTTCAGGTCTCTTCTGATTTGTTTAGTGTATATTTTTCTGGGGTCATTGTTACCCTCTTAGCAGGTTTGTTCTCTCATTCATCTATTCTCCTCTGGACAAAATGACAAGACAGAAAAACTCACCTCAACAAAAAAACAAGAGGCAGTACCGACTTCCCGGGACCTAATCAATAAAGCTATTAGTAAGATTTCAGAACTAGAGTTCAGAATGACGATTATAAAGATACTAGCTGGGCTTGAAAAAAGCATGGAAGATACTAGAGAAACCCTTTCTGGAGAAATAAAAGAACTAAAATCTAACCAAGTCAAAATCAAAAAGGCTATTAATGAGGTGCAATCAAAAATGGAGGCTCTAACTGCTAGGATAAATGAGGCAGAAGAGAGAATTAGCGATAAAGAATACCAAATGATGGAGAATAAAGAAGCTGAGAAAAAGAGAAATAAACAACTACTGGATCACAAGGGCAGAATTTGAGAGATAAGTGATACCATAAGATGAAACAATATTAGAATAATTGGGACCCCAGAAGAAGAAGAAAGAGAGAGAGGGGCAGAAGGTATATTGGAGCAAATTATAGCAGAGAACTTCCCTAATTTCGGGAAGGGAACAGGCATCAGAATACAGGAGGCACAGAGAATCCCCCTCAAAATCAATAAAAATAGGTCCACACCCTAATGTCTAATAGTAAAACTCACAAGTATCAGAGACAAAGAGAAAATCCTGAAAGCAGCTTGGCACAAGAGGTCTGTAACCTACAATGGTAGAAACATTAGATTGGCAAAAGACCTATCCACAGAGACCTGGCAGGCCAGAAAGGACTGGCATGATATATTCAGAGCACCAAATGAGAAAAATAAGCAACCAAGAATACTATATCTAGCTAGGCTGTCATTGAAATAGAAGGAGAGATAAAAAGCTTCCAGGACAAACAAAAACTAAGAGAATTTGCAAACACGAAACCAGCCTTTCAAGAAATATTGAAAGGGGTCCTCTAAGCAAAGAGAGAGCCTAAAAGTAACATAGACCAGAAAGGAACAGAGACAATATACAGTAAGAGTCACCTTACAGGCAATACAATGGCACTAAATTCATATCTTTCAATAGTTACCCTGAATGTAAATGGGCTAAATGCCCCATTCAAAAGACACAGGGAATCAGATTGGATAAAAAAATAAGACCCATTGATATGCTGTCTGCCAGACATATCAAAAAGAAAAGAGAAATGACCCAAATAAATAAAATCATGAATAAAAGAGGAGAGATCACAACCAACACCAAAGAAATATGAACAATTATAAGAACATATTATGAGCAACTATATGCCAGCAAATTAGATAATCTGGAAGAAATGGATGCATTCTTAGAGATGTATAAACTACCAAAATTGAACCAGGAAGAAATAGAAAATCTGAGCAGACCCATAACCACTAAGGAAATTGAAGCAGTCATCAAAAATCTTCCAACAAACAAGAGCCCAGGACCAGGTGGCTTCCCAGGGAAATTCTACCAAACATTTCAAGAAGAATTAGTACCTATTCTTCTGAAACTGTTCCAAAAAATAGAAATGGAAGGAAAACTTCCAAACTCATTTTATGAGCCCACCATTACCTTGATCCCAAAATCAGACAAAGACCCCATCAAAAAGGAGAATTACAGACCAATATCCCTGATGAACATGGATGCAAAAATTCTCACCAAAATACTAGCCAAGAGGATCCAACAGTACATTTAAAGAATTATTCACCATGACCAAGTGGGATTTATTCCTGGGCTTCAAGGTTGGTTCAACATCCACAAATCAATCAATGTGATACAATACATTAATAAAAGAAAGAACAAGAATCATATGATCCTCTCAATAGATGCAGAAAAAACATTTGACAAAGTACAGAGTCCTTTCTTGATCAAAACTCTTCAGAGTATAGGGATAGAGGGAACATACCTCAATATCATAAAAGCCATGTATAAAAAACCCACAGCAAATATCATTCTTAATGGGGAAAAACTGGGAGCTTTCCCCCTAAGGTCAGGAACACGGCAGGGATGTCCACTATCACCACTGCCTTTCAACATGGTAGTAGAAGTCCTAGCCACAGCAATCAGACAACAAAAAGAAATAAAAGGCATCCGAATCGGCAAAGAAGAAGTCAAACTCTCACTCTTTGCAGATGATATGATACTTTATTTTTGGAAAACCCAAAAATCGCCACCCCAAAACTGCTAGAACTCCTCCAAGAATTCAGTAAAGTGGCAGGATATAAAATCAATGCACAGAAATCAGTTGCATTTCTATACACCAACAACAAGACAGAAGAAAGAGAAATTAAGGAGTCAATCCCATTAACAATTGCACCCAAAACCATAAGATACCTAGGAATAAATCTAACCAAAGAGGCAAAGGATCTGTCCTCAGAAAACTATAAAATACTCATGAAAGAAATTGAGGAAGACACAAAGAAATGGAAAAATAGTCCATGCTCATGGATTGGAAGAACAAATATTGTGAAGATGTCAATGCTACCTAGAGCAATCTACACATTCAATGCAATCCCTATCAAAATACCATCCACATTTTTCACAGAAATGGAACAAATAATCCTAAAATTTGTATGGAACCAGAAAAGACCCCGCAGAGCCAGAGGAATGTTGAAAAAGAAAAGCAACGCTGGCAGCATCACAATTCCGGACTTCCAGCTCTATTACAAAGCTGTAATCATCAAGACAGCATGGTACTGGCACAAAAACAGACACATAGATCAATGGAACAGAATAGAGAGCCCAGAAATGGACCCTCAACTCTATGGTCAACTCATCTTCGATGAAGCAGGAAGGAATGTCCAATGGAAAAAAGACAGTCTCTTCAATAAATGGTGTTGGGAAAATTGCACAGCCACAGGCAGAAGAATGAAACTGGACCATTTCCTTACACCACACACAAAAATAGACTCCAAGTGGTTGAAAGACCTCAATGTGAGACAGGAGTCCATCAAAATCCTAGAGGAGAACACAGGCAGCAACCTCTTTGACCTCAGCTGCAGCAACTTCTTCCTAGAAACATTGCCAAAGGCAAGGGAAGCAAGGGCAAAAATGAACTATTGGGACTTCGTCAAGATAAAAAGCTTTTGCACAGCAAAGAAAACAGTCAACAAAACCAAAAGACAACTGACAGAATGGGAGAAAATATTTGCAAATGACATATCAGATAAAGGGCTAGTATCTAAAATCTATTAGAATTTATCAAACTCAACAGCCAAAGAACAAATAATCCAATCAAGGAATGGGCAGAAGACATGAACAGACATTTTTCCAAAGAAGACATCCAAATGGCCAACAGACACATGAAAAAGTGCTCAATATCGCTCGGCATCAGGGAAATCCAAATCAAAACCTCAATGAGATACCACCTCACACCAGTCAGAATGGCTAAAATTAACAAGTCAGGAAACGACAGATGTTGGCAGGGATGCATACAAAGGGGAACCCTCCTACAATGTTGGTGGGAATGCAAGCTGGTGCAGCCACTCTGGAAAACAGTATGGAGGTTCCTCAAAAAGTTGAAATAGAGCTACCGTATGACCCAGCAATTGCACTAGTGGGTATTTAACCCCAAAGATATAAATGTAGTGATCCGAAGGGGTACGTGCACCCCAATGTTTATAGCAACAATATCCACAGTAGCCAAACTGTGGAAAGAGCCAAGATGTCCATCAACAGATGAATGGATAAAGAAGATGTGGTATATATATACAATGGAATATTATGCAGCCATCAAAAAAATGAAATCTTGCCATTTGCAACAACATAGATGGAACTAGAGAGTATTATGCTAAGCGAAATAAGTCAATCAGAGAAAGACATGTATCATATGACCTCACTGGTATGAGGAATTCTTAATCTCAGGAAACAAACTGACGGTTGCTGGAGTGGTGGGGGGTGGGAGGGATGGGGTGGCTCGGTGATAGACACTGGGGAGGGTTTGTGCCATGGTGAGCACTGTGAATTGTGTAAGACTGATGAATCACAGACCTGTACCTCTGAAACAAATAATACATGATATGTTAAAAAAGAAAAAAAAAAAGATAGTAGGAAGGGAAAAATGAAGTGGGGGGGAATCGGAGGGGGAGATGAACCATGAGAGACTATGGACTCTGAGAAACAAACTGAGGGTTTTAGAGGGGAGGGGGATGGGGGATGGGTTAGCCTGTTGATGGGTATTAAAGAGGGCATGTATTGAATGGAGCACTGGGTGTTATACACAAACAATGATTCAAGGAACACTACATCAAAAACTAATGATGTAATGTAAGATGATTAACATAACATAATAAAATTTAAAAATAAACTTATCAAACTCAACACCCAAAGAACAAATAATCCAGTTAAAAAATGGGCAGAAGACATGAACAGACATTTCTCCCAGAAGACATACAAATGGAGTACAGACACATAAAAACATGCTCAACATCACTTGGCATCAGGGAAATCCAAATCAAAACCACAATGAGATACCACCTCACCCCTGTCAGAATGGCTAAAATTAATAACTCAGGAAGTGACAGTTTGGCAAGGATGCAGACAAAGAGGAATCCTTTTATACAGATGTTGGGAAGGCAAACTGGTGCCGTCACTCTGGAAAACAGTATGGAAGTTCCTCAAAAAGTTAAAAATAGAGCTACCCTATTACCCAGCAATTGCACTACTATATATTTGTCCAAAGGATACGAACATAGTGATTCAAAGGGGCAAATGCACCCCAATGTTTATAGCAGCAACATCCACAATAGCCAAAATATGGAAGGAGCCCAGATGTCCAACTACAGATGAATGAATAAAGAAGATGTGGTATATATACACAATGGAATGTTACTCAGCCATCAAAAAGAATGAAATCTTGCCATTTGCACTGATGCGGATGGAACTAGAGGGTATTATGCTAAGCAAAATAAACCAGTCAGAGAAAGACAACTACTATATGATTTCACTCATATGTGGAATTTAAGAAACAGAACAGATGAATATAGGGGAAGGGAAGGAAAAATAAAATTAGAGGAAAACAGAGGGAAGCAATCCATAAGAGACTCTTAATTATAGGGAATAAACTGAGGGTTGCTGGAAGGAACGGGGGTAGGGGGATGGGGTAACTTGGTGACAGGCATTAAGGAGAGCAATTGAAGTAATGAGCTCTGGGTGTTGTATGCAACTGATGAATCACTGAGTTCTACCTCTGAAACTAATAATACAGTATATGTTAATTAAATTGAATTGAATAAATAAATAAATAAATAAATAAATAAATAAATAGTTAAAAGAATGAATTTTAGGTTATGTATATTTTACCACAATCAAAAAATAGCAGTTAAAAGTATCCAAGATATAAATCAACTTATCTAATCTTATAAAAATCCTCTGAGACAGGCAGTATTATTCCCATGTAACAGGTTTAACACTTAACAGGTTAAGTGACTTGCTCCAGGTCCCACAGTTGGTTAGCCACTGATCCAGGAACCAATCTGTGGCAAAAGACCAACTTTGTAAAATATTCACCTGTCATACATCGATGCTTTGAAAATTCAGTAAAAATAAATAACTACAGGAATGAAATGTAAAACTAAAACCATTAAAAACAAACAAAAAAAGAAACAAACAAAAACAGAGCCCACCTGTGAGTGAAACAATACTGGGGAAAGCAAAGACAAATCAGAGAAAAATCTAGTCATGATGAGGTCATGAGAACTCCTGGATCAAACTCTGAGCCAATGTTACATCTAGACTTTTCAGTGTTATGAATCAATAAATTCCCATTTTACCCCAATAACTGAATTTAGCTTCTGTCAGAATCAACTAAAACATCCCTAGAAGAAGAATTTAACAATTTACAGAATGTTATATCCCCCCAAATTCAGGAGAATTTGGGAAAAGAACTGACCTTGTGCAGCTGTTCCCCACAAGTTCAGCTGAAGTAGGAGACAGAATTCATTTCCCAGCTCAGGAGAACTTGTAGAGGACCATAGAGGCATGAGGCAAGCAAGATGGTAGAAGGTGACATCCTTGGCTCTATAGTCCCTAAACCTTTGAAAAGATATTGAATTCATAAAATATTGAATTGGATTTCTCTGAAGACTGTGAAAATTTTGAGTTCATCTTTAAATTTGATGTTTAAAAGAAAAAGAGCAGCAAGCATAAACTCAAGAGCAAAGAAACAGAAAGAGGAATGAAGAATGTTGGTCAAAGGGTACAAACTTTCAGTTAAGAGATAAGTAAGTTTGATATCTAATGTATAGCATGGTGATTATAGATAATAATACTTTATTGTACACTTGAAATTTGTTAAGTAGAACTTATGTGTTTTCATTGCCATAAAACCTAGTAACTGTGAGGTAATGTATATGTTAATTAACCTAATTGAGATAATCATTTTACAATGTATACATACACTAAACATCACATTTTGCATTATGGGTTCTTTTGTTGTTGTTGTTATTTGGGGAATACCCAGTAGTGGAATTATGAGATCATATAGTAACTCTTATTTTTAATTTTTTGAAGAATCTCCATAGTGTTATCCACAGTGCCTGCACCAGTTTGCATTTCCACCAGTAGTGCATGAGGTTTCCTTTTTCTCCACATCCTTGTCAATACTTGTTGTTTCTTGTGCCTTTTGATGGTGGTTTTGATTTACATTCCCTAATGATGTGTGATGTTGGGCATCTTTTCATCTGTCAGTTGGCCATCTTTTTTGGAGAAATGCCTGTTCATATCTTCTGCCCATTTTCTCATTGGATTATTTGGGTTTTGTTCTTGTTTTGGTTTGGTTTGGTTTGGTTTGGTGTTGAGGTGTATTAGTTCTTTATATATTTTGGATATTAACCTTTTATCAAATATTTCATTTGCAAATATTGTTCCCCATTCGGTAAGTTGTCTTTTAGTTTTGTTGATTGTTTCTTTTGCTGTGTGGAAGCTTTTTAATTTGATGTATTCCCAAGAGTGTATTTTTGCTTTTGTTTCCCTTGCCCTAGGAGACAGTTTTAAAAATGCTGCTATGGCCAATGTCAGAGAAATTACTACCTGTGCTCTCTTCTAGGATACTTATGGTTTCAGGTCTCACAATTAGGTCTTTAATCCATTTTGAGTTTATTTTTGTATATGGTGTTAGAAACTAGTCCAGTTTCATTCTTTTTCATGTAGCTGTCCTGTTTTCCCAACACCGTTTGCTGAAGAGACTGTCTTTTTCCCATTACATATTCTTGCCTTCTTTGTCAAAGATTGATTGACCATATATTATCATGGGTTTATTTCTTGGGTCTCTATTCTGTCCCATTGAACTGAGTCTATTTTTGTTCCAGAACCATATATTTTTTTTTGAGTACTATGGCTTTGTAATATATCTTGAAATCTGGGATTATGACACTTCCAGATTTGTTCTTCTTTATCAAGATTTATTTGGCTATTCAGGGTCTTTTGTGGTTCCATATAAGTTTTAGGATTATTTGTTCTAGTTCTGTGAAAAATGCTGTTAGTCTATTGTTAGGCATTGCATTAAATCTTAGATTGCTTTGGGTACCATGGATGTTTTAACAATACTCGTTCTTCAATCTATGATCATAGAATATCTTTCCATTTGTTTGTGTCATCTTTGATTTCTTTCATCACTGTTTTATAGTTTTCAGCATACAGGTCTTTCACTTCCTTGGTTAAGTTTATTTCTAAGTCTTTTATTACTTTTGGTGCAATTGTAGACGGGATTGTTTTTTAATTTCTCTTTCTGCTACTTCATTATTAGTGTATAGGAATGCAATGGATTTGGGGGGTGCCTGGGTGGCTCAGTCAGATAAGCGTTTGATTCTTGATCTCAGCTCAGGTCTTGATCTCAGGACCATGAGTTCAAGTCCTGCATTAGCTCCATGCTGGGCATAGAGCTTACTTTAAAAAATAGAAATGCAATGGATTTCTATCAATTTTCTATACTGCAACCTTACTGAATTCATTTATCAGATCTGGTAGTTTCTTGGTAGGGTCTTTAGGATTTCCTATATATAGTATCATGTCATCTGTGAATAGTGAATATTTTACTTCTTCCTTTCCTAGTTAGATGCTTTTTATTCCCTTTTCTCATCTGATTGCTGTGGCTAGGACTTCTAGTACTATGTTGAATAAAAGTAGTAAGAGTGGACATTCTTGTCTTGTTCCTGATCTTAGAGCAAAAGTTCTTAGTTTTTCACCATTGAGTATGATGTTTGCTGTGGGTTTTTCATATATGGCCTTCATTATGTTGAGGTGTGTTCCCTCTAAACCTACTCTGTTGACAATTTGATCATGAATGGATATTGTACTTTCTCAAATATTTTTTTGAAATCTATTGAAACCATCTATTGAAATGATCATATGGTTTTTTTCCTTTCTCTTGTTGATGTGATGTATCACAATGATTGATTTGCAAATATTAAACCACCCTTGCATCCTGGGAATAAATACCACATTATTGTGATGAATGATTTCTTTTGATGTATTGTTGGATTTGGTTTGCTAATATTTTGTTAAAGATTTTTGCATCTAGGTTCATCAGAGATATTGGACTGTAGTTCTCTTTTTTTGTTGTGTTTTTATCTGGTTTTGGTGTTAGAGTAATGGCCTCATAGAGTACATTTGGATGCTTTGCTTTCTCTTCTATTTTTTGGAGCAGTTTGAGAAGAATAGGTGTTTGCTCTTCTTTAAATGTTTGATGGAATGCAACTTAAAGCCATCTGGTCCTGGACTTCAGTTTGTTGGAGTTTTTTTTTTATTATGGATTCCGTTTCTTTGCTGGTAGCCAGTCTGTTCAAATTTTCTATTTCTTTCTGATTCAGTTTCAGGAGTTATATGCTTCTAGGTATTTATTCATTTCTTTTAGGTTGTCCAATTTGTTGGCATATAATATTTCATAGCATTCCCTTATAATCTTTTGTATTTCTGTGGTGTTGGTTGTTATTTCTCCTCTTTCATTTTAGATTTTGTTTGAGTTCTCTCTCTCTCTTCAGTTATTGAGTTCTTCCTCTCTGGTTGGTTCTTTTTTGTCTTTTCAATCTCTTTGTTGAGAGTCTCATTGAGGTCCTCCACTCTTTTCTCAAGTCCAGTATCTTTATAACTGTTACTTTAAATTCTGTATTGGATATATTATTTATTTCTTTTTGTTTAGCTCTCTTGCTGTGATTTTGTCCTATTCTTTCACTTGGGACATATTCCTGTCTCCTCATTTTGTTTAACTCTCTGTGTCTGTTTCTCTGTGTTAGGAAAGTCAGTTATGTCTCCTGCTTGAAAGTAGTGACCTTATGAAGAAGAGGCCCTGTAGTGCCCTGCAGTGCAATGTCCCCCATTCCCCAGGACCTAGCACTTCAGGGGTGTATCCTATGTGTGTTGCAGGCACTCTACTACAGTGGTTGTGCCATGTTTGCTTTCAGTCCAGTTGTCTGCAATGGCTTTCTTTGCCTGTTGTGGGCGGGTTTTGGTTTTTGTGTTTTTAATGAGCCAGTCTGAGGCCTCCTTAGCTTTGAGTTGGGTCTATTTGGACATTTGTCGGAGCTGCAGTCACATGAAACTGCAAGCTGCTCTCCCTGTATTGTCTCCAGAGAAGTTTTCATTGGTGGGTGAGGCCTGCAATCAGATCAGATGTCTGCCCACTGCTGGAGCCACAGTAGAACTGGTATATGTGGTGATCTTCCTCTCTCCCCAGGTCAGGAGTCACTTTGGAGTTGTGCTAGCCATTATCAGGGTTGCTGTACAACATGCTTGTGGCACAGCTTTGAATGAACTCCTGCAGAGGGTATGTTGGATGAGGGGGTGGCGAATTTGGTGGAAGCTAGCTAGGTGTAGAGTGTCTGTGCTGGTTCCATGAGTGTCCAGGTACCTAGGCTCAGGAGGAGGGAGGGAAATTGTACCTGCCAGTTCTTTTGTTCCTAGAGAAGCCTCCTGAAATCCCTGCCCTACCTGCACCCTTTCTGATATTAGTAAACAAATCTCCTCCCTATATACCACAGGCATTTTTTAAACTGCTGCTTCTATGATGTTTCTCAGTGAGACTGTTTATTGTGCTGACTCTTTAAAGGTGGAGACTGTGTTTCCTATTGCCCTCAGCACCCCCAAAGCTGAGCCTACTGATTTTTAAAGTTCCAGATATTAAGCCCTGGTGATTGTAAGAACTTGCAAAGTTAAACCCTTCTTGTTTGCAAAGCCAAATATGGGATTTGTCTTCCTGGTGCAGGTGCCCTATGCCTGGGTTGTCTATGGTGGAGTCTACTCCTCCCCTCTCAGCAACCAAGATGTCCCTCCCTCTCGAGGACAGGCCCCAATGGTCAGTTTGGCTCCCAACATCCCTGCCCTTCCTCCCCTTTTTGATGTGGACTCTTCTCTACATTTAACTGGGGAGAGTCTTTCCTGCCAGTCTTTGGGTCATTTTCTAGGTTTTTTAGACTGATGTGGGTGTTATCTAGGTGTATCCATGGGACAAGGTGAGTCTAGGGTTCTCCTACTCTGCTATCTTCCCCCAAGACATCACAGGAATTCACAGGAATCAGGGGAGGAATTTCACAAGCTATAAAGCTTGGGATTCAGCACATGTTCAGCCAGTTATCTAAAGAGTTTGAGGCTCCAAATAACATCTGTATAATAGGACTTTGTGAGACATATTTGCCATCATGATTTCCCAGTCTGGACCCCAAATGCCCACATTTAATGCCAAAATGCCTGCTTGATTCAGATGCAAACTTGCTGTTTCTCAACTTTCAATAATGTCAGTATTACAGAGGTTAGCATCTTTTCATATGACAAGAAACTGTAGCCCAAAGGTTAGGTGTGGATTGAAATGGAAAGTAAAAGGATGAATGGAGTAAAGAAGAAAATTCTCACCAATCTCTACACTCCTCAAACACCTTTTGAAAACAGGCTCCTCTGAAATCTACTCACTTTACTGGATGTTCATTGTTTTCTTAGAGGAGAAATGAATCAAAAATCCAAAAATTTCACTCAGTTTTAGACACAATTTATTCAGCAATTTTTATGCAAGCATGAGGAAAAAGCCAGCCAACTAACACTGGTGAAGTAAACATATAGAAAGAGTCATAGTATTTGATGACATCCCTGAATAACTGAACCTACAAAAAACTGGAATTTCTCATTATTTAACCAAATAAACACATATTTTAAGTAACTCTTGGCCAGGTTTTTTGTTTCTAGCAATCAAAAAAATCCTGAATAATACACAGGGAAAAGATGAAAAATTTAATAGTGAAAAAAAAGGCTTTTTAAATTTAGGAAATCTTCTCAGAGTAAAAAGCCTACATGTTAATGTTGTGAATTAGGTCTCTGTAAGAAGACAACTATGCTCTACAGCATGGTCAAGGTGCCAAGAGGAATCAAAAGCAAAAGAAATACTAAAGTTAATGAAGATCTCATTTTAGTCAAATGCCATTTTTACAAAGGGTACTTGACCTTCATGAGCCAGTGTCTGCAAAGATTTTAAGAGTTTATAAACCACTCAGATAAATTCTCTTTCAAAGGAAATAGTCCTTATATTGCAGAGTTCATTCATGAGAGTGCTGTCTCTGAGAATGAAAAAGTCACAAAGTATGTCTCTGGATGGGTTAAAGGTTATAGCAACCTTGTTTTTAAATTGCAAGATGAACGTGATACAAAATACCCATGTTAAATATCTGATAGTGAAATTCCCTTAGAGTTTAAAAAAAGAAAGAAAAAAAGAAGGATGGAAAATGCATTTATAGGACATAAAGATTTTTCACTCAAGAATTACTCAAAAATCTTCCTTAAATTAAAAAAAAAGGAATCTGAAAAAACTCTAATCATAAAGCAAAAAAGTTTGTAAAGTAAGCAAAAACCTGTAGCAAAGCACTACTTACCAATATAATTTACACAATTCTATGTAAGACAGACATTTACCCTCAATAGGCCTCAATGTACTCATCTGCAAAAGAGAGAAGGAAGTTTGAACTACATAGTATCTAAGACCAACTGCAATCCTACAATTCTAAAATAGTGCATTTTATTATTATATAAGTATTACACATTCACTAGAGAAAAACTACAAATTTTTTATAATTATAATTTAGAAAAATTTTAAATGTAGATTAACTTTTATTATTTTTTATAAATGGAGACAAAAACAAGATAACATGGTTCTTACCAAAATTAAGGCTGCCTTATTTGATTGTTTTTGTTTTGGTTTGGCTTGGGTTTTTTTGCAAAAAAAAAAAAATGGGACACAGGTATCAGTATACTGAGAGAGAGCTTCAATTCAAGATTTTTAAAATCTATTTTTGTACCCAAGGCCATGCTAAGGATGGGTCAGATATTTGGGGCAGATTTACCTAACCTGCTTCTCAACCATATGCTGGTAAGACTTTCTCTTTCAAATATGCAAAATGTCTGGACTTTTTCTGGGACAAATATTTGGGCAAAAAAAAGGAGGTTTCTTTTGTCAAGCTTTGTGGGCACAACCTGGAAATTACTTCAAAGGAGAATGATATTCCTCCCATCCAATCACTTCTTTTCTTGGCTCCACTGAAGCACTGAAAAGCAGTTTTTTGTTCCCTAATAAAATCATTAAAAGAACTCTAAGCCATAATTCCAAAAGAGAGAGCTCTAATACAGATTTTTCAGACATTATATTTTATTACATTGCTGTGGTACTGAACTTAGGAAAGGAAAGCTAATGTCAATTCATTGGTCCCATTTTCTCCCAAGAGAAGAAAGATTTGTCACATGTCCAGTGTCAAAAATCTCCCCAGACCATAGCCAGGATGATATGAAGGTCTTCTGAGATAGTTGCATTGTAACTGTTTTTTTTCGTCACTTAATATATCATAAACTTCTTTCCATGTCATTAAATACATTTCTACATCATTATTTTTCTTAAGGAGATTTAACTTTCTTGTTGTTTTCTAATTACAAATGTAATGTATCCTCCACTATTTATTAACTATTTTATCTTGGATGACTTACTTAAAATCAAAGCTTCAATTTCCTCATCAGTAAAATGATATGATTCCTATCAGCAAAATAATATAATTCCTATCTTTTGTTATGAAAATTAAAAGAGAAAGTAAATCATTTATCATAGTGCCAGATACGTAGTACTGTCTTGTATCAGTGTTTTTTTTAAGTTCAAAAAGAAAAATTTATAAAATGAAAGTGAAAATAATCTATAATCCTACCACCCATGTTAATTCCTTTTGACATTTTCTTTCAATCTGTTTAGATTTAGACTTTTCTCTAGGCATATGTGTACATAAGTGCTTATAGACACAAACTCATGCATTATTTTGGTTTTTTACCACTGCATTCTCAGAGCATTAAATAAATATCTGTGGAATGTTAAAAGCATTGAGGAATTAATTAGTGAAAAAAAGGTGATTTCATGAAAAATTCCTGTTGTACTTAGTCCCAGCCAATGGAGAATTTATTTCATATAATGTTTGACGTGTTTAGAAAATCAATACAAAAATACAATTTTAATGTTCTTTCACAATATGTTATAATGTGATTTAATTTTTCCAGTTTTATTGAGAAATTAATTGACATCATCACAGTAAGTATAAGGCATATAATATGATGGTTTGATTTACACATATTGTGAAAGGATCATCACAACACGCTCATTTAGCATCCATCATATTATATAAATACACTATAAAAAAAATCTTGTGATAAGAAACACTTAGAATCTACTCTCTTAACAATTTTCTTATGTATCATACAGTAGTGTTAACTATAGTTATCATGTAGTATATTACATCCCTAATACTCAATTTATCTTATAACTGGAAATGTGTATCTTTTGACCACCTTCCTTTAATTCCCTCTCTCCTCACTCCCTGCCTCTAATAACCACAAGTCTGATCTCCTTTTCTATGTTGTTCTTGTTGTTGTTTTGTTTTGTTTGTTTTAGATTCCACATATAAGTGAAATCATACAGTATTTATCTTTCTCTGTATGACTTACTTCATTTAGCAAAATGCCTTTAAAGTCCATGTATGTTGTCACATACACTAGAATTTCCTTGTGTTTTATTTCTTTGTTGTTTATCTTCTTTATTCATTCATCCATCAGTGAATACTTAGGTTGTTTCCAGGTCTTGCTGTTTAAATAATGCTATTATGTACATGGGAGTGCAGATATTTTTTTGAGTTAGTGTTTTCATTTCCTTTGGATATATTCCCAAAAGTGGAATTGCTGGATTATATGGTAGCTTCATTTTTTAAAATTTTTGAGAAGCCTCCATACTGTTTTTCATAGTGACTATACCAATTTACAATCCTACCAACAGTGTACAAGGATTCTCTTTCCTCCACATTCACACCAGCACTTGTTATCATTTGTCTTTTTTATGATGGCCATTCTAACAGGTATGAGGTGATATCTCACTGTAGCTTTAATTTGCATTACCCTAATGACTAGTGATGTTGAACATCTTTTCATGTGCCTATTGCCCTTTCATACATCTTCTTTGGAGAAATGTCAATTCAGGTCCTTTGCCCATTTTTTAATTGGGTTACTTGGGTTTTTTGTTACTTAGTCTTATGGGGTCTTTATATATCTTGGATATTAGTCCCTTATCAGATATTTGGTTTGCAAATATTTTTTCCCATTTGTAGGTTGTACTTTCACTTTGTTGATGATTTCTCTTGCTATGCAAAAGCTTTTTAGTTTGATATAGTTCCACTTCTTTATTTTTTATTTTGTTGCTTGTGCTTTAAGCATCATATTCAAAAATTTATTACCAAAGCCCATGTAAAGGAGCTTTATTCCTATGTTTTCTTCTAAGAGTTTTATGGTTTCAGGTCTTACATTTAAGTCTTTAATCCATTTTGAGTTAATTGTGTGAGTGGTATAAGATAGAGGTCCAATTTCATTCTTTGACATGGGAATATCTAATTATTCCAGCACCATTTATTGTAGTGATTGTCTTCTCTCCACTATCACCATGGCTCCCTTGTCAAATATTAGTTGACCATATATGCTTGGGTTTATTTCTGGGCTCTTGATTCTTTCCATTGGTCTGTTTGTCTGCTTTTATGCCAGTACTATAATGTTTTGATGACTATAGTTTTATAGGATAGCTTGAAATCAGAGAATATGATGCCTTCTGTCTCCCCCCTGCCCCTCAGGATTCCTTTGGCTATTAAAGGTCTTTTGTTGTTCCATTTAATTTTATGAGTGGGTTTTTTTTTTCTGCTTCTATAAAAAATGCCACTGGAATCTTGATAGGGATTGCATTAAATCTATAGATGGTTTTGGGAGGTATTGACATTTAACACTGTTAATTCATCCAATCCATCAACACAGGATGCCTTTCCATTTATTTATGTATTCTTCTATTTCTTTTATCATGTCTTGTTTTTAGAGTAGAGATCTTTCACTTCTTTGGCTACATTTATTCCTAAGCAATTTATTTTGTGTGTGTTAATTTTGCATCCTGCAACTTTACTGAATTCATTGATTAAATCTAACAGTTTTTTGGTTGAATCTTTAAGATTTTCTCTATATAAAAGCAACATGATTTAAATTTTAATTTTTAAAAATATGTGTGGGTTTATATCAGTTAAAATGACTTGCCTGGAAGGAACAGAAAATTAAATTAAAATTAAGTTTAACAATGAAGACTTTTTTTTTTAAGATTTTATTTAATTGACAGAGAGAGACAGAGTGAGAGAGGGAACACAAGCAGGGGGAGTGGGAGAGGGAGAAGCAGGCTTCCCGCTGAGCAGGGAGCCCGATGCGGGGCTCGATCCCAGGACCCTGGGATCATGACCTGAGCTGAAGGCAGACACCTAACGACTGAGCCACCCAGGTGCCCCACAATGAAGACATTTATATGTCCACATAACTAGACGTCTAGAGCCCGGGTATTCTTCAAAGTTGGCTTGATCCAGTACCTTGGGCTCACTTTCTTTTGGCCTTAACCTCTTCAGGTTTTAGACCCATCTCCATGCTAGTAACAAGATGCAAAAGCTCCTAGTATCACATTCACACACATGAGAATGACACAAGGAAAAATAATGGTTGACTTCCAGAAGTTTCTCTGGAGGGGGGATAGGTAATAGGGATAATAGGTATTAGATTTACCCTCCTGCAGTAAATAACAATAACAGGACAAATATATGAAGTAAAGTTTTCAAGCACTAAACAAAAGAAAGCATGGGACTGTATCTAAAAAGAAGGAGAATTCATAAGGCAAGTTCTACTTTCACCCTAGCTTTGTCATGAAGACACTTTCAAAATGCCTCACAGAGAAGTAGAGCCTAAATAAGTTTTACTGGGTAGAGAATATAAAAACTGGAGCTGGGGGTTGCTGAGACAGTGGGAATTTGCTAGATAGGATGCCATAGAAGAGGGAGCTATAGGGAGAAAAAAAGACATAAATATATATGGGAGTTCCCTTGAGTTTTTTGGTCAGGATCCTTAGCTTTGTATGCAGAGAGTGAAATTCTTCAAGGTCTGACAGGGGTCAACTGCTGGAAGTCTGTGAGCTGAATGGCAATTCCAGAGATCACACCATGCTGGAATTCTGACCACCGATAGACCTCATACAACTTTCTATGCACTCATGTTCCTTCAACCATTTTCTTATGTGACCTCAAAAAGACCACAAGCTAGGAGTAGGACTCTAGCCATAATGCAGGAGTTACTATAGACCCATGCAAACAAAGCCAAAACACTGCCTCAAAAGAATCAAACTGAATTATCAGTAAATTAACTTCCTACCAAAACAAAAATCAATAATCTGTAAGGAAAGATAACATACCTTAGACTTTCAACATGACATCAACAACAGCCAGCATACAAAAATAAATTACTAGATGTACAAAGATGAAGGAAAATTTGACTTAAAATCTGGAGAGAGTTTTTTAAAAAATCTGGAGAGAGGAAAAAATAGTCAACATAAACAGTCCCAGATATGACAGACATTGAAATTGATACAAAAGAAATTTAAAACAACTATAATAATCCCACTACATCACAAGAATTTTCAAATCCTTACCACTTTGTCTATTTTATTTTATTTTATTTTTTGAAAGAGGGAAAGAGTACAGGAGTGGCAGGATGGGGGCTGAGGGAAGAGGAAGAGAGAGAATCCCATGCAGACTCCCCGCTCAGTGTAAAGCCCAATGCAGGGCTCGATCCCACGATTCTGAGATCATGACCTGAGCTGAAATCAAGAGTGGGATGCTTAACCAACTGAGCGAGCCAGGTTCCCCAACACTTTGTCTATCTTAGAGTAGAAAAGAGGTCCACTTTCCCAGTCCCCAAATGTAAAAACAAGGGCTGTGATGGGATGTCATCACTGTCAATGACCTTGATATAAAAAGGGAGGTAGCTCTCCTTGGAAAGGGAGAAATAGAAACCAGATCATATTCATGAATCTTGATTATGGACAAATCTCATTTTGCCTGCCTTATCTTAATATGGTGGTGTTTGGAACCATGGTTTGGAGATAGAGGGCGGGTTAGTGTTGGTGGGCATTATCATTTGAAACAGAACTTGAGATAACATGATGATGCATACACACATCTGACCACTACTGCTGAAATAGCAAGAGAATAGAAGCTTCCCTTCAATCTTTTAAATCATATACAAATGCCTCTCCTTGATAAAATTTAACCCAGAATCCTGCTGGCCTGGATTCTGTGAAATTTAGTTTCCAAGCTTCCAATTTCCATGATATAGGGGATATCTTAAGAAAAAAAAAAGAATGGTTCTGGGTTGCCAACAGGCCATCAGAAACATCTCCTATCACCCTTGTTGAGCAATGCTTACAATAATGCCTTACATTTTCTAAATATTTTCACACACATTTTCTTACTTGGGCTTCACAATAACATTTGCTGATATGGCTGATATTATTACCCTCATTTTACAATAGAAAAAACTGACACAAGGAGTAGCAGTTAATTTTCTTTTTTTTTCTTTCATTCTACAATATGCTAGTTGGTCCAGTGACACTGAGTTGTATTCCAGCAGATGCATTCTAATGAAGGAAATTATTTACTCTAAGATAGAAATTTAAGTTCCACGGAAAATGCTGTCTGATAGTGAAAGTTGATAAGAATGGTACCCATCTGAACTTACAGATTTACTTCTTTAAATTGTTCTTTCTTTATATTATCTTTAAATGTGATCATTATTAATATTTCTAATAAAGAATTATGTATACCTCTCTACATATGCAGAAAGAATTTAAAGTTATAATATCAGACCTTAATCTTCTGCCAGTAAGCATCATTTGCAAAATCAAGTTGGGCAGAATAAAGATTTCTTGAAATTTAAATCAGACAACCTAAACACATAATTTCCCATTACGGGAAATCTCATAATTATTATTAAGATACATTCAAAAATGTTCTTCATTTATTTTAGCATTTGAGGAAACAAAGAAAAATACTTAACCTACAAACCCATGAAGTTTAATGTTGATCTATAAAATCCATATACAGTTGACCTTTAAACAAATGCAGAGGTTAGGGGTGCTAACCCCCTGCACAGTCAAAAATCCACATAGAAATTTTGACTACCCAAAATCTTTACTAATAGCCCACTGTTGATGAAAAGCCTTACCAATAACATAAACAATGATCAACACACATTTTGCATATGTATTATATACTGTATTTTTACAATAAAGTGAGCTAGAGAAAAGAAATAACATGTTAAGAAAATCATAAGGTTATAAGAGAAAATACATTTACAGTACTATTCTGTATTTATAAAAATAATTCACACATCAATGGACCCATGCAGTACAACCCATGCTGTATTAGAGTCAACTATATTCTAGCACCCAACTCCTACAGTGTGAATTTAAACAATCTTTTAAGTTTAGTTAATATCTATTTATGAATATATCAATACATTTGAACCATAGCTTTTCTAAATTTTCTAGCAGAAAACAACTGAAACATAAACATCTTTATGTGGCTATCATATCAATATCAATCAGAAAGAATTATATGTGATTATCTCATTGATTGAAAAAAAAATTTTTGTGATCTAAACACATAACTAAAAGTGACTTTAGTAGTACTTTTATTTTTCCTCCTTGTCCTCTTCCCTGCTATCCTCCTCCTCCCCTTCCTCCTCTTCCTCTTCCTGTTCCCTTCCTCTATTTTTTAACTCTTCTTCCAATTCCTCTTCCTCCTTTCCTTCTTCTCTTCTATCTCCTTCCTTCCTACTCCTTTCAGATCCTAAGATTTCCTACCAAGTAAAAATTGTTACGCAGCAGAACGACCTTCATAACCAGAAAGCTATTCAGTAGAACGATGATGTAAGAAATAATTATTTAAGTGCAGTGCTCTTCAAAAGTAAGTTCTTAAAACATTGTTAAAAACAGTAGGGGAGGGATGCTTGGGTGGCTCAGATGGTTAAGTGTCTGACTTCGGCTCAGGTCATGATCTCTGGGTCCTGGGATGGAGCCCGCATCAGGTTCCCAGCTCAGTGGGGAGTCTGCTTCTCCCTCTGCCACTCCCCCTGCTGTGCTCTCTCTGCCTCTCTCTCTCTCTCAAATGAATAAATTTAAAAAAAAAAAGCACAGGGGAGTGTCTTGCATACATCAAACACTGTCCTAGGTATCTAAAAAACAAGAGGTTTCAATGCATCAAATTGCATATGAGGTGGTTAGCTAAATCAAGATTCAAACCCAGGCCAGCCCTATGCAAAGCATGCTGCTTCCCCTGGTTTCTTATCATGAAGACTTTCATTCATTTCTACACACTCTGTACTGATGCCTTTGAATTAATTCCTGTTCAAGCTAATTAAAGAGACAACCTCAGTTTGCCTTCAGGTCTCCTTATCAGCTAGAACTATCTAGTGTTCCCTCTGACATTATTACATCCTCATTATTTACGACCTCTCTTCCCAAAACAGAAAACCACCTCTTCACACCATTTATGAGTCTTTTGATTTACTTGGAAAGAAGTTTCTCTGCTATTCCCAAAAGAAAGAGAACTCTCTCCCTCCCCCTAATAATATTTTATCTCTGGAAGAATTAGATGGAAGAGGAGAATGAGTGTAGCAAAAAGCATGGAGGACAGGAGGTATCTCAAAGTATAGTCACAGTGATTCTTTATTAAGCAGCTAAGATAGCCTAGCAAACTGAAACTTTTTAAACTGTTCCTATGGTACAAAAAAAATTATAGCTTGGTCAGAAATCTAAATAGACATCTCAGCAATGGATATTTGAAGAGGTTTGTCCTAATAAAGAATTTCATATACATTTAGCACTTCTTCCTAAGAATTTTTACAACTATTACATTACGTGAGCCTTACAATAAGCTATAAAAAATACGTGAACAGATTTTTTCTTTTTTTTTATTTATAAAAGTATTTACATACATTTTCACTTTTGAAAGTTGAAATAGTACAGTATGTAGAGCAAAATGTGTAGGACCTTCTTGCTCCAACCCAGTATCCTTTCAACCATGCATGTGTACACACACCCATGCACACACAGTTTGGGGTGACAGGTCTTCATAAGGAGGATATTATACATACTATTTTATGAAATGCTTTTCTACTTAACAGCACAGCCTGGGGATATTTCCATGACAGTACTAAAAATTTGCCTAATTCTCCTAAGTGGCCATATAGCAGCCCATAATATGGAAGTATCACAAGTTATTAAACCATTCCCCTAGACATATATCAGATTTTATTTATTACCATAGTCTAAGAGCTATAACAAATAAGGCTGAAACTTCAACAGTTTAATCCAGTAAAGTTGATAGCTGAACTCAGGTCAGAGTCCAGTGGGTCAGTAAGAGGTAGTCTCTCTCATATATATAGTCCTTCAAGTACCAGAATCTTTCCTTCCTCATGGTCACTCAGAGGACAGGAAGAAGAGAGAGAAAGTATGAAGGCATACCACTCTTTACTGCCTTGAACTGGAAGTGATTTATTTCTCCTATTCATGTTCTACTGGCAAGAACTAGTCATATAGCCCTCCAAGAAGGCTGAAAAGCTAGGTTGAGTTTGTGCCCAGGAAATGGAGGCAGGCTTAATAAGCATTTAGCCAGTCTTTGCCACATAGGTTAATTCCACTTTTTTTTTCCATTAAAAGCAATGCCACACACACACACACACACACACACACACACACACACATTCTAAATACATCTTTGTATATTTATGACAGTATTTCTATAAGATAGATATCCAGACCAGGAATTGCTAGTTAAAATATAGGTAGAAGGAATTTTCAAAATTTCTGTTTAAAGTAAGAATATTTTCAGTAGATATGTTACCTTTCTAAAGTAATATATAATATTTAATTGGATTAAAAATAGTCTTCTAGTATGCACTAAGTACACATTGAGAAACTATCATTCAAAGCATTGCCCAATCTGATCTTTATCATTAAATTTTTTCTGTCTACTATGCCTCATAAAACCGCTCCACTTCTAGACTCTTTACTTGTCAAACATGTCATGACTATTCATTTCAAATCCTAGATCTGCAATTTACTAGTTCTGTGTTCTTGGAAATAGCACTTTGAGACTTTGAGACTTAGTTTCATCATTTTGAAAAAACCATAACATTTTAAACTTCACCAGTTTCTTGAAATAAATAATAGAAAATAGCACATGGGAAATGCCTAGAACATAATAAATACTCAAGGGATGTTTGCTCCTACCTTTCTTTCTCTGGTGATCCCAGGCCATAATAATCATTCCAATCACTGATTTCGTATAGTATTCATCTGTATTACTCTTCTGTCACCTAGCCTATATGACCTTCTATCACTGTTTATCTTTTCATGTGATATCTTGTCTCCACATCTTGATTATAAGCAACTTGAGAACAAAAGCCATGCAATATTCTTCTTTGAGTTCCTATTCCCTCACACAGTGCTTTACAGTATGGCCCTAAATAAATGCTTTTGATGTTGCCAATTAAATCAAGCATACCAGTGGAAGAGAAAAAGCAAAATAAAACAAAAATTCACCACAATTATTCAATTTTAGGAAAAGAACTTGAAAAATCTGTAAAGATTAGTTAGTGGGAAAATCAAATACAGCATTTAAAAATTTAATAACCCACAGGAAGTTGGAAAGCATTTGTGAACACTTCATTGAAAACCCAAAATAAATGTATGTCAAATTTAAAAATGCTAAACCTGCATGTGTGTGTGTGTCCCCAGGCAAGATTAAGGGATTGTGGAAGAAGATTTTTCCATTGAATAGAGCTATTTGAGAAAGAATTGTTTTAAAGGAAGGAAGGTAGGAAAGAAAGAAGGGACGGAGAGAGGAAAAGAAGGAAGAGAATGAGGGAGGGAAGGAAGAATGGGGAGAGAAAGAAAAGGAGAGAAAGAAGAGGAAAGAAAGGAATCTTTCAAAGACTAGAGAGCTGTTCCACTAAAGAAAGCAGGAAAAGTCAGGAAGGATGCCAGTTGAGGTAAAATCTGAAATTAGGCTGATCAAAAAAAGAATTGTGTGGAACTTTTGAAGAATGTCCAAACCATCAGCAGAATTTGTGGGCGCTACCTATGGAGTTGATGGGACCACTTAAAGGTCATGATATACCTTTTTCACCCAAGAGTATGTGAGGGAGAGAGAGACACTGTCTCAAAAGATCAGGCTCTAGAGCTGATTTGATGAGTAGAGGCCTTGGAAAGAGTTGGCCCTATCCGACTTTGAGTAGGTAGGTTGAGAAGGAGACTAGGCAGGGCAGGCAAGAGATAAAGGACTTTATTTACCACCTAGTCTCTCTGTCCCTCTTTCCCATTTCTCCTTTTCCTTGTCTAGTTGTCTTCCCCTTCCTCCTTTTACCTCAGAATTCCTATGCATTTCTCTATAATTTTCTTTCCCTTAAAAAATTCAACCTCAGAGACACACTTTTGTATGAATTGCCTTAAGTTTCATAAAAATCTGAAACAGATGTCAAAATTTAAAAATAATAACATTTAACATCCCATATTTCAGGTATAAGTGAGATCATAAGACATTTGTCTTTCTCTGTCTAACTTATTTCATTTAGCATAATGCCCTCAAGGTCTATCCATGTTGTTGCAAATGGCAAGATTTCGATCTCTCTCTCTTTCTCTTCATATATGTGTGTGTGTGTGTGTGTGTATTTACATATATATATATATATATCTTACATTTCTTTATCCATTCATCCATCGATGACACATTGTTTTCATATCTTGGCTATTGTAAATAGTGCTGCAGTGAACATGGGAGTGCATATATCTTTTTGAGGTAATGTTTTAACTTTCTTCTGATAAATACCCAGATGTATTTGTAGTTCCATACAAATTTCACTTTAAGGTTTTTATATTCACTGTGAATGCAAATTTAGTCTTCCTAGAACTTGTTGATGAAGGGCTCTCTCAATGATCTCTCTGCCTACATGTTTTTATCAGTCAGTTCTTGATCTGTTCAGCCTTACCCTGATTGATATCCCACTTCCCCTCCCACTGAACCATGGCTTCCTCTCTAATAGAGCTCCTCATTTACATGCTGTTTGCATATTTGAATTTCCTTCACACAATTCAGATAATTGAGCATCTTTCTGGGCATATGTAGCATAATGATCTTGCCATGCTTCTGAAGATATCAGGTGAGCCTCATTACTAGAATTTTATTCATTTAATTAACAAATATTTGTGAAAGATGTACTTGGTGCCAGGTATTTTTCTAGGTGCTAAGGATACAACATGGACTATGACAGTCCCACATTCTAAGAAATAATAGTGAAATAAAGAGGAAATAGCCATGAAAAGAGGCAATTCAAATACAGTGGATAGGATGTCCAATAAATGACCTTCCTTTATTGCCTTCACAGCATAAAGTGGTTGAGCAGGCCTCTCACACATAATAATTATAAAAACTGGATAGAATATATTAAAAACAACTTTTTTTCAGACACTGAATATTAACCAAAACCCCACAGAAACCAATGGAGATGTTACTATAATAGGTAAGGATTAAATTTGTGGCCTTTTTGGTTGAGGTTAATCCTTGCCCCTCTAGCAAATGTCTAAATAACCCACCGGTCACAAGAAAAATTAGAAAACATTTTTAACTGAATGAAATACATCAAAACCTGTGAGATGATTCTAAAACAGTACTTAGAGGGAAGTTTATCAATTTAAATGCCTATATTGGAAAAGAGAGGCAAATTCAGTGATCTAAGATTCCACTTTAAAAAGCTAGAAAAAGAAAAGAAAAATAAACCCAAATTAAGCATAAGGAATAAGATAATAAAGATAAGAGCAGAAGTAAATGAAATATAAATTAGACAAGGAAGAAATAAAACCTAAAAATCAATAAAATTGATAAACTTCTACCCAAAATGTTCAAGGAAAAAAAAGTAGAAGATACATTACTAATTTCAATACATGACAGTCATTACAGACCATAAAAACTTATTGTATTAGCTTCCTGAGGCTTCTGGAACAAATTGTTACAAATGTTGTGGCTTAAAAAGACAGAAATTTATTATCTCACAGTTCGGGTGCCAAGAAGTCTGAAGTCACAGTGTCAGCATGGCAGTATCTGCTCCAGAGGCTCTAGGAGAGAATCCCTTCCTTGCCTCTTCCAGCTTCTGGTGGCTGTTAGCATTCTTTGGTGTTCCATAGCCTTGGCTGCATCAGCCCAATTTCTACCTCTTTTTTCACATAAATTTCTCCTCTGTATATCTCTCCAATCTGCCTGTCTCATAAGAACATTTGTGATGGAATTTAGAGCCTACCTGGATAATCCAGGATGATCTCCTCATCTCAAAATCCTTAATTTAATTAATAATAACTTTTTCCAAACAAAGTAACATTTACATGTTCTAGGATTAGGTTGTGGACATATCTTTGGGAGACCATTTTCAATGTGCCACAACTAATAAGAGAATATTATCTAAAATTTTGCATCAAAAAAAATGAACAACTAAATTAAATGGATAAATCTCTTTTTTTTTAGCTTTTTCATTTGTTTATTCTTTTTTTGTTATTATTATGTTATGTTAATCACCATACATTACATCATTAGTTTTTGATGTAGTGTTCGATGATTCATTGTTTGTGTATAACACCCAGTGCTCCATGCAGAACGTGCCCTCTTTAATACCCATCACCGGGCTAACCCATCCCCCCACCCCTCTCCCCTCTAGAACCCTCAGTTTGTTTTTCAGAGTCCATAGTCTTTCATGGTTCATCTCGCCCTCCGATTTCCCCCCCTTCATTTTACCCTTCTTACTACCTTCTTCTTTTTTTTAACATATAATGTATTACTTGTTTCAGAGCTACAGGTCTGTGGTTCAACAGTCTTACACAATTCACAGCACTCAGCATAGCACATACCCTCCCCAATGTCTATCCCCAGCCACCCCATCCCTCCCACCCACCCCCACCACTCCAGCAACCCTCAGTTTGTTTCCTGAGATTAAGAATTCCTCATATCAGTGAGGTCATATGATACATGTCTTTCTCTGATTGACTTATTTCGCTCAGCATAATACTCTCCAGTTCCATCCACGTCATTGCAAATGGCAAGATTTCATTCCTTTTGATGGATGCATAATATTCCATTGTATGTATATACCACCCCTTCTTATAAATGGATAAATCTCTTGAAAGATACAAATTACCAAATAAAAAATAGACAACATAAATAGCCCTACATCAACTAAGAAAATTGAATTTTTAATTAAAGATCTTCCCCCAAAGAACACTTGAAGTCCAGACAGCTTCATTGGTAAATTACAGTCAACATTTAATAAGAAATAAGACCAACCCTACATAAACTCTTTCAGAAAATAGAAGATACAAATAGATATGCAAGAAAAAGTTAACTCAGCAGGTATGGGTTGCTCAAATCCTGCGCATTCCCATGAGAGGTCTTCTCCAGGACAGGCAATAGGCCAGCTCCTGGGATATGAACTCTTAAGTTCTCAGAATATTCTGCCTGATAAGAATGTTTTTGTATGCCTGAGGCCTTGGGTGACATGGTACATTTGCTCAGATAGTTTATGCCAACATATGACTAAGAGTAAACACCTGTTTTTAGTCTTTAAAGCTGGGATACAAATAACTGAGGTCAGTCATCTAGGCACTGAATACCTAGATGGCTCGACCCCTCAATAAAGACACTAAACACCAATGCTCAGGTGAGCTTCCCTGTGTAATACCAGTAATTATCTGTGTAAAACTAGTCATATCATCAGGTTGGTAACACTTATACATGTTAGCGTAAAGAGAATTAATTATATCCATGTGTGATTCCACTAGGAAAAGATACCTAGAAGCTCAAGGCTTGGTTTCTGCTGGACTTCAACCCATGCACCTTTTCCCTTTGTTGATTTTAATCTCTATCTTTTTACTATAATAAACTGTAATCATGAGTATAATAGTTTTCTGAGTCCTGTGAGCCCTTCTAACGAATTATCAAGCCCAGAGTTGGTCTTAGAGACCCCAACACATTTCCAAAGTCATTTAATACTATGAAGTTAGTATTATCTTTTTTAAAAAAAATTATTTATGGATCTATTTATTTGAGAGAGAGAGAAAGAAAGAGCATGAAGGGGGGAGGAGCAGAGGGAGAGGGAGAAAATCTCAAGCAGACTCTGCACTGAGCATGGAGCTCAGCACAGGGCTTGATCTCACAACCCTGAGATCATGACCTGAGCTGAAATCAAGAGTCAGACGCTTAACTGACTGAGCCACCAGGGTGCCCCCGCTTTTATTTTTTTGAAGTCAGTATTATCTTGATACCAAAAGCAAAGGTATCACAAAATAATTATAGACCACTATTTCTCATGAATATAGAGGCAAATTTAAAACAGTATTAACAAATAGAATCCAGCAATAGAGAAAAGATAATAAATCATGAGCATGTGGATTTTATTCTAGGACTATAAGGCTAATTTAATATTTGTAAATCAATCAATGTGATTATCCACATTGACATAATAAAAAAGCCATATAATCATCTCAAAAAATGCAGAAAAAGGGGCACCCGGGTGGCTCAGATGGTTAAGCATCTGCCTTCAGCTCAGGTCATGATCCCAGGGTCCTGGGATCGAGCCCCACATCGGGCTCCTGGCTCAGCCGGGAGTCTGCTTCTCCCTCTCCCTCTGCCTCTCCCACTGCTCATGCTCTCTCTCTCTCTGTATCTCTGTGTCTCAAATGAATAAATAAAATGTTTAAAAAAATAAAATAAAATAAATGCAGAAAAAGCATTTGACAAAAAATCACCCATTTGTGATAACAGCTCTCAACAAACTAGAATAAAGGGAACTTCCTTAACCTGATGAAGAGCATCAATGAAACATTTATAGCTAAAATTACATTTAATAGTAAAAACTGAATATTTTCCCTCTAATTTTAGAGATAAGTCAAATATGTTCACAATCACTTCTTTCAACATTGTACTGGAGGTCTTGGCCAGTGCAATTCGATAAAAATAAGTAAAAGAGATAATGACTAAAAGAAACCAGTAAAACTGTCTATTCATAGGTGAAATGGTAAGTCCATGTATAATATTCTAAGTAATCTAAAAGAAAAATATTAGAACTTATAAGTATATTTAGCCAGGTAGGAGAATAAACAATCAATATGAAAAATTAATTTAATTTTAATATACTAGGAATAACCAGAAAAAAGTTTTTTAAAACAATTCCATTTACAATAGCATCCAGAAACATGAAATACTTAGAGATCACTTGAAAAGTACATACAAGACCTCTATACTAAAAACTGTAAAACATTGTTGAGAGAAATTAAAGAATGTCTAAGATAGATGGAAAGATACTCCATACTCATGGATCAGAAGGCTAAGTATTGTTAAGATGTCAATTTTCTATTAAATTATCTATGGATTCTGTGTAATACCAGTCATATCATCCCAGGAAACATCTTTGACAACCTGGTTCTACACTTATATCAAAAGTCAAAGACCAGAATAGTCAAAACAATTTTGAGAAAGAAAAAAAAGAACAAATTTAGAGGGATTACACTGTCTGATTTCAGGTCATACTGTAAAGCTATAATAAGCAAGAAATTGTGGTACTGGCACAAGACAAGACACATACATTATTGGAACAGAATAGAGTCCAGAAATACATATACATATATAGTCAGTGATTTTCTATAGTCATCTAAATTAAATCCAAGGGAGATAAAATACTCTTTTGAATATATAGTGTTAGAACAATTAAATATCCATATTCATATGAATAAAAATATGCCTTGTTCCTTGCCTCACACCACACAAAAATTAATTCAAAATAGTTCAGAGACTTATATGTGATAGCTAAAAATATATATAACTTCTAGAAGAAAACATGAGACTAAATCATTGTGACTTTGTGATAGGCAAAGATTTCTTAGGTGTCAAAAAATACGAGTCAGAAAAGAAAATAATTGGTAAAATATATTTCATTGAATTTAAAACTTTTGCTCTTCAAAAAAAAGGAAAATGGAAAGGGAAGACACAAACTGGGGAAAATATTTGCAAAATATTTATGTGATAAAGGACTTGTATCCAAAATATATACAGAATTCAACTAATGAATCATTGAACACTACATCAAAAACTAATGATGTACTATACAGTGACTAACTGAACATAATATATATATATATAACATATATATATACAGAATTCATATATCTAAATAAGAAGAAAACAAACAACCCAACATAAATATGTAAACCAATACTTCACCAAAGAAAATACATGAATGGCAAGAAGCACTCAAAAAGATGTTCAATATGGGGCGCCTGGGTGGCTCAGTCATTTAAGCATCCAACTCTTGATTTCAGCTCAGCTCATGATCTCAGGGTTGTGGAATCAAGCCCTAAGTTGGGCTCTGCACTCAGTAGGGAGTACTGCTTGTCCCACTCTCTCTGCTCCTCCCCCCTGCTCCTGCTCACTCTCTCTCTCAGATAAATGAATGAAATCTTTAAAAAAAAAAAAAGATATTCAATATCATTATCAGTAAAATGTAAATTAGAACCACAATGAAATAACACTCCATCTCTATTACAATGACTAAAATTGAAAATCCTGACAATACCAAATGTTGATAACTGCAAAAGGGCAGGAAGGAGCTTTTGGAGTGATGGAAATGTTCTGCCTTGACTATGGAGGTGGTGAATACATGCATTTATCAAAACACATTGGACTATACTTTAAGTGGGTGCATTTTATTATATGTAAATTATACCTCAATGAAGTTGATTTATTATAAAAAAATGCAATGGATACTAATAAAAGTGTTAGTACTCCTCTAATTAATGAAATGAATAAGCCCAAGGAGCTCATTCTATTTGTAATAAATGTACCTACACCATATTCTTCTTAGCTCCTTTCTAAAGCATTTAGAATGTAAATCCTGCATTTACATTCTAATATCCATTGAAAGACACTATGCTTATTCTCATTTTTATAGACAAGCTACTAAAGATAACTAGAGGTTTCACTCATATCTAAAAGATCCAATGTAGTGGCAGGTCCAAATTTCTTGATGTATATATAATTCCTCTCCCAAGATTATAATGCCTATTTTGATATTTCCTTCTTAAGGGTCTTGGTTTACTTTTCCTCCTTCTGTTTTCATACATACAGTTCATCCAAATGTCTATTTCTCATTAATTCAATGATGATTTCATGCTTGGACCAGAAAAAAGAAAATGGAATATGTTGTTTATCTGCTCAGATATTACCTTCGTGTGGCACAGAGCTTTTATATACGTTAATGAACCTGGGTGTTGTGCAACTCTGATCTCTTATTCTTACATTTTTTTTAAAGATTTTATTTCTTTATTTGACAGAGAGAGAGAGCAAGAAAGGGAACACAAGCAGGGGGATTGGGAGAGGGAGAAGCAGGCTTCCCCCCGGGCAGGGAGCCCAATGAGGGGCTCAATCCCAGGACCCCAAAATCACGACCTGAGCCGAAGGTAGTCGCCTAACCAACTGAGCCACCCAGGTGCCCCTCTTATTCTTACATTTTAAATTATTTCCTCTTTTTTTCCTCATCTCTCTGCAAACTGAGGTAAAAGACTTCCAAAGTATTGCAAAACAGACTCCACAGGAAATTCAGAGACAGTAATTATAGGCACTTTGATATTCCTGCTTGTTTAAGTAAGTGTTTTAAACAAACTTGGCACAGATTCATCACAGTAGTTCCTATTTTTGTTTAAAAAAAAAGTTTTATTACTGTCATTTTTTTTTAGCTATAACACTTTTTAAAATTCTTCCCATTTCTAATATTATAGAGGTAGTTTCTTGTCACATTTTTTCTATTCATGATTAACTTCTTTGACTAAGTATTTTTCATATTTTAAATCTGAGGCCCAGGCAGGATACTTTAAAAGTCTATCACTGATTGATAATTCTTTTGTTTTGAGTTCTTGGAAAAGTCTTTGGATATCTGGATTTCACTAATGAAATTTCTCACAGTTGTAAAGTAAGCTTCCTTTCAAACCCTTTTTATCTGTTTCCTACTTCCAGTTCTTTCATTGCAACGAATTACTTTGGTTAACTGCAATCAGTAAAGAAACTGTCTCTGATGTACGCTAATGATATTTGCTTTTATTTCCTAAAGCTCAGACAAAATAGTCCTTCCACTAGGGCCTCTGTGCTCCTTGTACTGATTCCACGTACACAAGCTAAACTCCAAATCAGAGTTCAGTCCTTCACATTTGTCAATGCTAAGAAGGAGGGTGCCCTGTAGAGAACATTGTGAGCATTCCTGTTACTACAAACAGATGTACCCCATCATAAATTAATAAGATTGCTTTGGCTTATCTCTCAAAATTGTAGGAACTTTGTCAACATTAGTCTGCAATGGAGTAGTCATTTATTTCTAAGAATACTAAGAACTTCCTATTTCTAGGATTGCAAGGTTGAGGAATAGTCCCTAACAGTTATAATATTGCTGAGAAGCCCTGTCTGTCACCAGCCAGCTGGACACAAGCATCCACCACCAGGAAAATGATGCCAGTAATTACGTATATGCCAAGTACCACACAAAATATTATGGAACATACAATATGCGGCACTGCAGGGTTTTTAATCAGCTTCTATCACCTTCCTTCAGTGGCCTGGTCTATGCAGAAGGGGACCTATTGTAATGTATTCAAATAGTAGAAAAGAGACAGAGACTCCTTTAACAGAGTAACAGCCAGGAGAGCACTACTGAGAATGAATCCCCCTTGACAGGATAAAACTTGATTTTTGTTCTAGATATTTCTACCACAAGGCTGGACTAATGAGGGTAATTTCCCTTCCTGCACATACGTGGATTAAAAGTACACTCAGGCAGCCTCATCCCCCTCAAAATGACAGAACAGCATTATTAACTACCCACGACCTAAGACAGTGATGGGGAAAAATGCATAAGGGGGACAGGCTCCCAAGCAACCAAGAAATCACCAGTGTGAAGGAAGTGCTACTATCCGGATCTTATTGCACAGCCACTCCTGCTTCTCCCCACTCAAGGTGGGTAAAATGTTCCTCTCCCCCAGTTTTCCCACTGGAGCCAACAGCAAGAGCATCTCACAGAGTGGGACTAGACTGTATTACCCCCACCCTTCTGATGTTTAAGGCATAATAAAGGGATTAAACAGATGAAGAGACAAAAAGGGACTTGCTCATGTTAATTACACTTCAATTTAAAAAATAAATAAAATTTTTTAAAAAGGATCTGCTCTCAGGAAGCTAACAATCTAAAGCAACATGTTCCGATTTGTGTAATATCATATGTATTTTTATAATTTATTGAAGACACACCATTAGTTCAACAATGATTTTAATGGGTGTGCATGTAAGTGTGAGTGTGTTGTACGTGTGTGTGTTCAGTTGTAAGATATATCCTGACTTTAGAAATATTAAATAGAAAGATGATTTAATGGGATGTTATTAATGGGGTTACAAATGTTGTTACTAATTGTGATGGTGCAAATTAAGCCTGGATTAATTTCCACCATTTGTAACAATGTAAAAAGTGACTAAGCAACAAACTCAATTAATATATGTAGGATAAAAATGCAACCTCTTCTTGAGCAAGAATGTTCTATAAAAAAAAAATTTCTCTGAAAAAGAAAAGGGCCCCATACTTGAGCTGGGGCAGCACCCTCTGAGAAATATCCAGTATTCATGATAGAATGCTGGAGCAGTTTTCTGATAGATAGTAATGAGATTTGAACTCCTTTTGAGAAATTAAAGTACACCACGCAGTTTATATTCACCTCGCAGTAACTAGACATGCTTTTTTAAGAAATCTAATCTAACAATGATTAGCTAACCATTTATTTTCCCAAAAGATATCTCTATCAAGAGGGAGTCTTTGGGTTGGCTTTCTTAGGAGACTTCTCCCTACTGCAGTTTGAAATAAAACTTTGACAGATGTTCACAATCTGAGAAATTGTCACACAAGTACTAAATCATGAGTGATAGTGGTAAACTAGATACTACTCTGCTTCCCTCAAGGAAGACCATGGGCTCTGGTCTGAGAGACAACAGTATGATTTAAAGAAAACCCAGGCCAGGAAAAAAAAAATCAGTTTAGTAAAAGCTGGAGGCTGGAGGAGAACAGATTCTTTTTTAACTGAGGAAGAGAGAAGCTCGGGTTGAGATGAAGAAAAGCATTTTGAAACTCAGGACACATAAACCTCTTCATTAGCAAAAGTTCAGCTTTGCCAATTCTAAGAGAGCGCATATGGGGTGGGGCAGTAATACAAATATAAATTTGTGGGGATCAGGACAAAAGTATTCGCACAGGTAGAAAATAAATGAAACTGGGGTGCCTGGGTGGCTCAGTTGGTTAAGGAGTCTGTCTTCTGCTCAGGTCATGATCCCAGCGTCCTGGGATCCAGCCCCGCACCGCACCGGGCTCTGTGCTCAGCAGGGAGCCTGCTTCTCTCTCTCTGCCTGTCTGCCTGCTTGTGATCTCATTCTCCCTGTGTCAAATAAATAAATAAAATCTTAAAAAAAAAAAAAAAAGAAATGAAATGAAACTGTTTTTTAAAGCTTTGTTAGAGGTTCTCTGACTATTCTGAATATGTATACATTCCTTCCTATTGTGCCCTCATCATCTGTGGCAAGGTCCTTTTAGCTCAGTTCCTACAAAATTGCTTTCAGAAGTCATACTCTACAGTAAAGAAATGATACAGGAAATTAAGACTAGGACTGACTTTTTGAAGCTACTGACCATAAAGTATCCAAATCCGTCATGGCACTGGAAAAAGAAAAAGCCTTCCATAAAGTTTGGCCTAGGTTTATCAGATCTATTGATAAAGAAAGAAAGGAAGGGTAGGGACTCAAAGTCCTAGTCACAAAAGAGCTTGAGGTTTCCCTGTGGTGCCAGAAATGGTAGTCTGCTTTTTCCCAAAAGGTGGTGACACATTGTCGGTTTTTATATTTCCCAAATACCAAATATAGATTAAGCAAGGATCTTCTGAAAATAGTACTGTGGCATAAGGGACAGAATTTCACATGCAAGGCAAGCTTTTTAAGAACTTTCTAATCAAACAGTAGGCTTCTGTCTACTCCATCAGATTCTTCCTCCCTGACCCAACCAAAGAACAGATGAAACTTGGGAAACAAAAAAGGGAAACAATGCCCATGATTTCCAACTTCCTCATCTACTTCTGTCATTCACTCAATAATAAATGTCTGCTGAGAGCCTGCCACATTTTAGACATTGTCCTAGATCCTATAAAATATTTAAAACATGAAAAAGAATAAGATGCGGTCCCTGTATTCAAGAACGTTAGTTATTTTCCTAAATAAATACATAACATCCAAAGATATAAAACTACATAAAAGTTTAAAAGCTAGAAATTCCATAAGAGACGATCCAGAAAGTTCTGTAAATATATGGAATTTAATTATGAAAAAAGTTACATTTAAAAAGGTGTGTGGGCGAGGACAAACCATGAGACTCTAAACAATAGAGAACAAACTGGGGGTTGTTGGAGGGAGGTAGTTAGGGGATGGGCTAGATGGTTGATGAGTATTAAGGAGGGCACTTGTTAATGATGAGCACTGTGTATTATATGTAAGTGATGAACTACTGAATTCTACTCCTGAAACCAATATGCACTGTATGTTAAATAACTAGAATTTAAATAAAAATTTGAAAAGAAAAAATAACTAAATAAATTAAAATAAAATTAGTACCAAAGAAAGGACTACTCCATTTTTTTCAAAAGGTAGACTGTCACTTTGGAAAATATAAAATCAGACGTAATCTGAACATAAACACACATACAAACAAATCAGATGAATTTAAGAACTGAAAAACTGGGGCACCTGGGTGGCTCAGTTGGTTGGGCGACTGCCTTCGGCTCAGGTCGTGATCCTGGAGTCCCTGGATCGAGTCCCGCATCGGGCTCCCTGCTCAGCAGGGAGTCTGCTTCTCTCTCTGACCCTCCCCCCTCTCATGTGCTCTCTCTCATTCTCTCTCTCTCAAATAAATAAAATTTTAAAAAAATCTTAAAAATACATAACAATGATCACTATTGACAATGTATAAAAAGTTCTTATTAAGCATAATAAGACAAATTAGCCCAACATAAAAATGGGCAAAAGAGATGAACTGATGAATTGCCGATGAAATACAAATGCCTGATATATTTATTCTTCCATTCATTCAACCATTATTTATTGAGTCTTACTATCTATTAGGCATGGCCCTAGCAAGTGGACATACAGCAGTAAACAAAAGATACAAAAAGGAGATGAAGAGATCATTAAAATAACAAATATAATTTGCTCTTTCAATAGGCAAAAATTTATAGAGTTCTGGTGGGATATGGAAAATGGGCATGCTCATGAAATTTGGGAGTGTAAGTTGGCACAATCTTCTTGAAGTACAAATTGGCAATTAGCAAAATTTTAATTGTTCATATACTTTTATAAGCAACTTCATTTTAATAGAGTCTGTCCTACAGAAATATTGGTACCTTGCACAAAAATTTGTAAGGATGGTCACTGCAGCATCATTTATAATTGGGAAAAATTGGAAAGGGTATATCTATTCTCATGGCTACAGTTTAAAAAATACATACATACTATCTAATATTAAGCTGCTTTTAAAAGATAGTACTAGATTATATATAATGACATAAAAAGATTTCTAAGAATTATTACATACAAAAAAATCAAATAACTTGTGCCATAGATTCCATTTAACAAAAGACATTGGGTGTATATAGAGCTATGCATACAAGAAATCTAGAAGGGGACACAACAAAGCAGCTAATCTCTGCGGAGGGGAGAGTAAGTAGGGATGAAGGGAGACTTTGAGCTTTCCATTTACTGTTAATGGTCAGAATGGAGAGAGATTCTGTGTATAGGCTTTGGAGTCAAATCACATGGGATCAATTCTGATTCTGCTACTTTCCAGATGTACAGACCTGGATTTCCCCTTCTGCAAAATAACCATAGTGTATGATTCATAAAATTCTGAGAATGAATTTAACTCATTTTAATTCATTTAATTCAGGTAATCCATGAAAAACACTCCAAGTAGGCACATAGAATTCATCTAATAAGCATTAGTCATTATTAATGCTTTAAACTGTTTGAATCAATTTCAATGAGAATATATTCAGATGTCATGTAATTGAAAAAACACAATAAAAAACTCTAACAAGTGGTACAAACTGAAGGCTATGAGAATTCAGAAGAGTTGGGAACCTATGCTACATATTCTGCCACATTCTAGACTTGCTTCTCCCATGAATACAACAAATGCAGATGAATCACAAATCTTGTTGGACGGAACCACAAACCAAAATTTGTATTATGCTTCCTTTTTCCACAAAAATATATAGAAAAGAAAAACATACACAAACCAATGATCTCCTAATTGGAGATCCTAAGTAAATGGAATTAAGTATCTGTTGCTCTTATAAATTAAGACATTTATGTTTCCTTTTTTAGTTTGGTAAGTTAGACACATCTATAAAGAAGTCTCTTTAAAAGTCCCTTAGTAACTTAAACAGATTCCAAACGTCTGTGTAAATAATTTTCATCCTATGGAAAATATGTATTTTTCTAGATGACTGCTATTATTTCAAAGTTATGTGTAAACCTGGGGCGCCTGGGTGGCTCAGTTGGTTAAGTGGTGGACTCTTGATTTCTGCTCAGGTCATAATCTCAGGGTTGTGAGATCGAGCCCCACATGGGGCTCTGTGTTCAGGAGGGAGTAGGTTTCAAAATTCTCTCTGTCCTGCTAACCCTCCTGCTCCTCACTCCCTTTCTCTCTCTAAAATATAAATAAATAAATCTTTAAAAAAATAATAAAGGTTTTGTGTAAACCTTCACAAAATGTGTTTTATCATGTTACTTTCTAAGAACAATTATTCATTAAGCAATCAATGTTATAAAATCTTGCCAAATAAGAAGAATCACCAGGATAGTTTATTAAAAATACAGATTCCTAGGCTCCTCCTTTGAGGGTCTTATCCTATTAGTCTAAAATATGGCAAAGGAATCTGCAGTTTTAACAAATATCCTAGGTGATTCTTATGACTAGGCAAGTTTGGGAAACCCTGACCTTGATTAACTGTGTCATATGCTATATCTCAATTTCTTTTTTTTTCTTTTTAAGATTTTATATATTTGACAGAGAGAGACACAGCGAGAGAGGGAACACAAGCAGGGGGAGTGGGAGAGGGAGAAGCAGTCTTCCCGCTGAGCAGAGAGTCTGATGTGAGGCTCGATCCCAGGACCCCAGGATCATGATCTGAGCTGAAGGCAGACGCGTAACAAATGAGCCACCCAGGTGCCCCTATATCTCAATTTCTAAGGAAGGAACTGATCTATAGGGTGAAATGTTTCTGTGTATTAGAACAAATACTGATAAATTGTTCCTGCTCTTCTGCACAGCCAAACTTTTCAAAGGGTTGCATACCAATGTTATCTCTATTCCTTCATTCCTGTCTTTTTTTTTTTTTAAGAAATTAAATATATTGATGCATATTGGGTGAACTTTTCTTCTTTATCCTTGTACTTCAAATTTATCTTTAAGCTTATCTTGATCCTTTACCTTTCCATAGAATTTATCAGCTTATCAAAATCTACCAAAGAAAAAAAAAATCTACCAAAGAAGAAGATGGAGGAGGAGGAGAGAAAGACAGGAAGAAAGACAGAAGAAAGAAGGAAGGAAGGAAGGAAGGAAGGAAGGAAGGAAGGAAGGAAGGAAGGAAGGAAGGAAGAAGAGAGACAGACAGACAGAAAGAAAGAAAGAAAGAAAGAAAGATGAAAACAAAGAAAGAAAAGAAAGAGAGAAGGAAGAAACAAAGAAAAAGAAAGAAAGAAAGAAAGAAAGAAAGAAAGAAAGAAAGAAAGAAAGAAAGAAAGAAAGAAAGAAAAAGAAAGAAGAAAGAAAGAAGAAAGAAAGAAAGAAAGAAAGAAAGAAAGAAAGAAAAAGAAAGAAAGAAGAAAGAAAGAAAGAAAGAAAGAAAGAAAGAAAGAAAGAAAAGAAAGAAAGAAAGAGAAAAAGAAAGAAAGAAAAAAGGAAGAAAAGGAAGCATTACAATAAATTTATAAGTTAATTTGAAGAGAACTGCCATCTTTTCAATATTGAGTTCACTTATCCATATTGAATTCCAATCCTGTGGTTGTTCAATCATTTTCTCATTGTTTGCTCATCAAGAACATTTCAGAATTTTCTCTATTAAAGTTATGCATGTTTTTGTAGATTTATTCCTAAATAACTTTTAGTTTTTATTGCTAACCTGAATGGAATTTCTTGAGTGTGGGTGTGGGTGTGAAAGAAACAAAAGAAGAAATATAAAAGAGAAGATGTATGAAACACTGTGGTTTAAAAACAGCAATATAAAAAACCATCTGCTTCCTTCCCAGCAAGAAATAAGACTTAACAACAATCTTATGTGGAATCTTTTCTATAGGATCTTATTCACCTTCATCCTCCACAGTTATAACCTTTAATTCAGTGTTGTATTAAACATTCCAGTGCTTTTCTTTACAGTATAATCACCAAAAATGTATCTGTGAAAAATACATTGATCAGGTTTCAATTTTCAAATGTATAGATAGAATCATGCTATATTTATTCACTATACTTCTTTCAGTCAAAATCATATTTTTGCAGGTGGGTCATAATGATACATGTGATGGTTGTTCAATCATTCACTGCTGTGGTGTGTTTCCAAGTACAAATATGCTAAAATTTGTCTATTCTACTACAGATAACCGTTTGGGTTGTTTTCAGTTTGTGGCCATTACAAAAAAAATGCTGGTATGAACAATGCTGTGCATATATCTTCCAGCAACTGTACTAGTTTTTCTAAACTCTATGCCTGGGAGTGGAAATGCTAAATCATAGTGTCTACTTATGTTCAAATTTAAAACTATTTTCCAAACTAATGTACCAAATTACACTCTAAAATTATCTGAGAGTTTCTATTGCTCCATGTGGATGACAACACTTGGTGTAAGGCTTTTAATTTTTCCCCTTTTGTTGGGTATAGAATGGTATCTGATTTTGATTTTAATTTGTATTTCTCTAATTCCAATGAGGTGAGTACCTTTTTATATGTCTATTGGCCATTTAAATCTCCTCTCCTCTTTTTAGAAATGCCTGTTCACATCTTTTGCCTATTTATTTATTGGGTGCTTCTCTTTTTGTTGATTTCTAGAAGATCACTATGTATTCTGAATATTAATACTGTCTCAGTTAGGGGCCTGGGTGGCTCAGTTGGTTGGGCGACTGCCTTCAGCTCAGGTCATGATCCTGGAGTCCCGGGATCGAGTCCCGCATCGGGCTCCCTGCTCGGCAGGGAGTTTGCTTCTCCCTCTGACCCTCCTCCCTCTCATGCTCTCTGTCTCTCATTCTCTCTGTCTCAAATAAATAAATAAAATCTTTAAAAAAAAAAATACTGTCTCAGTTAAATCTGTTGCAAAATATCTTCCCACCTGTGGGTGCCTGGGTGGCTTAGTTGGTTAAGCGACTGCCTTCGGCTCAGGTCATGATCCTGGAGTCCTGGGATCGAGTCCCACGTCAGGCTCCCTGCTCGGCAGGGAGTCTGCTTCTCCCTCTGCCCCTCCTCCCTCTCATGCTCTCTGTCTCTCATTCTCTCTCTTGCAAATAAATAAAATCTTAAAAAAAAAAAAATCTTCCCACTTGTGACTTGTCTTTATACTCCCTTTATGTGTCTTTTGATAGAGAAGTTCATCAGTTTTTTTTAAGATTTTGTTTATTTATTTTGAAAGAGAGAGTGAGTGAGAGAGCACAAGCAGGCAGAGAGGCAGGCAGAGGGAGAGGGAGAAGCAGGTTCCATGCTGAGCAGGGACCACGATGTGGGACTTGAACCCAGGACCCTGAGCCAAAGGCAGACAGTTAACTGACTGAGCCACTCAGGTGCCCGAGAAGTTCATCATTTTAAAGTAGTCAAATTCAGTCTTTTCCTTTATAGGTTGCATTTTTTCCTGTCCTATTTAGGAATTCCTTTCCCACTCCAATGTTATATAGTTAATTTGTCATATTGCCTTGGGGAAGTTTCATAGTTCTGCCTTAAATATTTAAGTCCTTAATCTATCTGAAATTTATAGTTGTGTATGACATGAGGTAGGGATTGAATAAAATTTTTTAATTACATTTTGCATTTTCTATTTGCTTCCTGCTGGTATATAGGAACATCATATTAGTAAATCCATCTTGTATCCAGCAACCTTGCAGATTTTTCTCATTAATTCTAATATTTATTTGTATATTTCCTTTGGTTTTCTCTGGAAAATCTCTTTATCTACAGTTTTTTTTTTCTTCCTACCTGATGCTTTACCATTTATTTCTTTGTTTTATCTCTTGTATTGGATAAGACTTCCAGTACAACACTGAGTAGAAGTAATGATAATGAGGATTGTTGTGTAGTTCCTGACCTTAAAAGAAAATGTTCTTAAAGATATCATTCAATAGGCTAAGGAAGTTTCTTTCTATTCCTATTGCTAAGAGTTTGTTATGGTTGTTGTTGTTGTTGATTTTAAAATCATGAATACATGTTAAATTTTATCAGGTATAGTAGGCTAAATAATTGGTCCCAAAGATGTCTACATTCTAAACCCCAGAGCCTGTTAATACCTTGCCTTATACGGCAAAAGGGACTTTGCAGATATAATTAAGAATTTTGAGATGGGGAGGGCGCCTGGGTGGCTCAGTCGGTTGAGCGACTGCCTTCGGCTCAGGTCATGATCCCAGGGTCCTGGGATCGAGTCCCACATCGGGCTCCCTGCTCTGCAGGGAGCCTGCTTCTCCCTCTCCCACTCCCCCTGCTTGTGTTCCCTCTCTCGCTGTGTCTCTCTCTGTCAAATAAATAAATAAAATCTTTAAAAAAAAAAAAGAATTTTGAGATGGGGAGAGTATCCAGGATTATCTGAGTGAATTCAATGTAATCACATAGATTCTCATAAGAGGTACTCAGGATTATCAGAGTGAGAGAGAAAGAGACTGAAAGATGCTGCACTGCTGGCTTTGAAAATAGAAGATAAGACCATGAGCCAAGGGATGTGTGCAGCCCCCAGAAGCTAGAAAAAGCAAAAGAATGAAATTCCCCCTAAAACTTCCGGAAGGAATGCAGCCTGCCATCACCCTGATTTTAGCCCACTGAGACTGATTTTGGACTTTTGACCTCTAGAATTGTAACATAATAAATCTGTGTTGTCTTAAGCCATTAAATTTGTGTTGATTTCTTTATAGCAATAATACAAGACATGGGAACTATCATATTGGGTTTTAACCTCATTTAGCCTGTGATTATGGTAAATCACTACAGAATTCTGATTAATAAATCATCCTTACATTCCTGAAATGACCCTTCCTTGGTTAAGATTCTCTTTTTTTTAATTCAGTAGTTATATTTAGTTTGCAAATATCTTATTTTTGATTATTATAACTATGTTCCTAAATGAAATTGAACTTTAATTTTCCTTTCTCATACTATCTTTTTTTGGGTATCAAAGTTACCTGGACTCATGAAAGGAACTGAGGAGTACACCCTCTTTTACTATTGTCTAAACATGCTTTACAAGATTGGAATTGCTTTTCCTTACATGTTTTATAAAACTCAGCTGTAAAAGATTTAAGATGGGTGCTATTGTATGTTGATACATGGATGTTCATTCAGTTTTTGAGTGTGTAAGTTTTTTCAGGTTTTATAAATCCTTCTGAATCAACTTCAGCGATTTTTATGTTTCTAGAAAAGTATTTGGTTCATTCCTTTTCCAGTTATTAACATAAATCTGTTTATACTACTCTCCTACTTGTTTAAGTTTTTACTTTACATATAGTGATGCCTTTTATTTAATGTCTAATATTGTTTACTTGTGCTTTCTTTTTATTTTTTTATCTTGTTCAATATTAGAAAAATTCATTTATTTTGTTAGTCTTTCCAAAAATTAGTTTTTGGTTTAGTTGATCTTATTTTGTTTGATTTCTATTTTCTTAATTTATGCTCATATCGTTATTATTTTCTTTCTTCTATATTGTTGGGTTTATTTTATTTTCCTTTTCTAAAAATATTTAAATACTTAGCTTATGAATTTTTTATCTTTCTTTTATAGATATATTGATTACATTTAAAAAAGAAACTGAATGAAGTACAAGCAAAATAATTGTACCCCTCTCTTGCCTATTGAAATTTTACTAAGTTCATTGTTTTCTGTCCTTTGAATATATTCTACAAGAGGACTCATGATTTTTTCTCATCTCAATAAGAGACTTCTGGTCACTTGAACCCCAAGAATAATCTGATCAGGTGTTCGGAGGGGAGGGAAGGATGAATAGGTGGAACACAGGATTTTTAGGGCAGTGAAACTCATCTGTATAACATTATAAGGGTAGATACATCTCAAATGTTTGTCCAAACCCATAGAATGGACAACACCAAGTGTAACCCCTAATTTGTCAGTGTAGGTTCATAAGTTGCAAAAAATGTCCCACTCTGATAGGGGATGTTGATATTGGGGGAGGCTCTGCATGTGAGGGGGGAAGGGAGTATATGGAAATCTCTGCTTCCTCCGAACTTTGCTATGAACTTAAAATTGCTCTAAAAAAATGAAATCTTCCAAAAACAAAAAAAGGATAGTCTGAAAAATTATTACAGCCAAGGAGACACGACAACTAAATGTAATGTGGGATCCTGGAACAGAAGAGGACATTAGGTGAAAACAAAATAAATCCAAATAAAGTATACTTTAGTTAATATATCAATACTGGTTCATTGATTTGTTAATTGTGACAAATATACTAATGTAAAATGTTGACAATAGGGGAATCTAGGTGTGGGGTATATGGGAATTCTCTTTTCAATTTTTCTGTAAATCTAAAACTTCTTTAAAAGTTTATTTTTAAAAATGTATACCTCAGTTTTCAAACATCTTCAAAATTACTACCTAGGTTAAAAAAATAAAACACTGCCAGAACTCTTCCTTGGAAAAAAAAAAAAAAAGAATAATCTGATTGCAGAAATTAAAAGAGTTAGTCCAGTGCAATAGTCAAAACTCCGAAATTCATTGAGTCAAAACTTATTAACAACCTTAGTCCAGACCTGCTTCAGTAGGAAAATCTGCTGTGCAGAAGAGGGTTTTGTTCTATGCTTCTCTGTTCCCCACCTTCTCACCTGCTCCTCACCTTAAGATTCTCTTCCCCAGCCCACTAGCTTGGTAGCCAGAAATTCTCATGGTTAGGAGCAGGAAGGCATTCCTCTGACAGCATTGGTGCTCTAAGGATTTGGTGGATGTTCAAAGGCTTTCCTTCTATTCATTATATTAATTAGGAATCTCTGAAGACTCAAGCCCAAATTAAGGGACATTTTACAACATAACTGGCAGTAATCTTTAAGAATGTCATGGTCATGAAGACAAAGGAATTGTTCCAGACTAAAGGGGACTGAGGATACATGGCAGCTAAATGCAGTGTGTGATCCTAGATTTGGATGCTGGATGCAAAAAAGGATACAAGTTGGAGAATTGGCAAAATTTGGATAAGGTTTGTCATTAGATAGTGCTATATGAATAATTTCCTGGTTTTGATTATTGTACTGTGGTTATGTAAAATTTTAACATTTGGATAATCTGAGTGTATACAGGATTTTTTTTGTACTCTTTTCCAACATTTTTTATGTCTGAAAGCATTTAAAAAAATTTTTTTAAATGTATGTGCTTCAGATATCAAGTTTAACTATCTAACCCAGACTTCTCTTCTGAACTCCAGACCAGTATATTCAGTTGCCTGTGTGATATCTCCACTGGATATATCACAAACATTTCAAGCTTAACATTTCTCAAATTGAACTCTTGCCTTATCTTCAAAATCTCTTTAACCAAAAGCCTTTTCCAAATCCCTAAATGCCACCACTACCCATCTAGTCACTCAAAGCAGATTTCTTGACATAATTCACCATATGCAGCCCATCACTAAAATCTGTTGATCCTATTTGCAAATATATATCTCAAATTCATCTCCCTCTCCATTGCCATAATGTTAAGCCACTTTATCTCCTGTGCAGTATATTGTAATAGTTTCTTAACTAGTCTTACTACTTTGACTAGGGCTTTGGGCTACCCTTAAAACCATTCTCCAAACAGAATCCTATGTGATGCCTTTAAAATATACACTAGATCATGACTCTCCTGCTTTCAAAATACTTCAATTCCTTCCATACTTAGAATAAAATTCAAAATTCTTAATCTGGTTTAAGACAAATTAAGCTCTATATAATTTGTCTTCCCTCCCTGACTCTCAAACACACATATACTCTTTTTTTTTTAGCAGTACTGTATTTTCTAATATTATATCTGTAAATTTCAAGAATTTTGTAATTCATTTAATAAGTAATACATAGTCCCATAATGGTTGCAATTATCAACATATTCAGGTAGTCAATTTTTATATGAGTGAAGCAATTTCAAACTTTCTTTTATGAAAATAAATTACTCATCTACTGTATTCTGTTCTGGTTATTCTCATGGAGAATGCCATTTGCTTTATATTGTTATTGCATATAAAATTATTTTTATCTACAAAAAAATACACATATACTTTACTATACTGTACATCATTCACCAGGCTCCACAATACAGCATATGTAAGCATCCTCCAGAACTGCAATTTATTTGCTACCTCAGGACATATATAATTGTTATTTCTTCTTCATTGGATGTTCCTCCTCTTGCCTAGGACCCTCTTCCTAATAGTTTCCCCTTGACTGGTTTCTTTTCATCCATCAAATTCAGATCTTGGATTAAATGTCACCTTCTTCTAGAAGTTTTCCTAGCTACCCAACCTAAACTATGTCCTTCCCATTAGTCTCTCTCATAGCAACTTGCCCTTTTCCTTTAGAGCACTTAGGATAATTCTTAATTATAACTTTATTTGTTACTTATTTGCTGTCTCTGTCTCCCACTAGACTACAAACTCAGTGAGAGCTGGAATCAAGTTTGTTTTGCCCACTTTTATATACCAAGTACCTAGCTTATACTCAACAAGTACATGATGAACAATTAAGTAAATAAATTAATTGAAATATCTGTGCTGTGATGCGCTATTCTCACTTACCAGAGAGACTAGGCAGTTCTAGTTCTCATTCATTGCATAAAATGTGACTCTTAACTAGGGAAACTAGACTAATAGTCAATTTAGTAGCTGATAAAAGTGCTACTGCATCCTTCCGACCAGCAAGCTAAATTTGTTTTGTGATGGTGGCCTCCATAGGCTAGAGATGAGGAATTATTTCTGTGCTTAGGATGCAGAAGAGGTATCCTTTTTCAGTTAATGTAGTTCAACACCTCCCGTTGGCAGTCATTCTGTGATTTAACATGAAGTGAATAGTTTGGCCTCATATGCTGGCTGGACATTTATCTACCCACCAATTCCCTTCTGGAACTGCAGTGCATTAGGAAGTGCATTTTGGGCCTTCATTTGTATGTCAAGAATATCCCAAAGAGATAGTCATTTCTGAGTCTCAGAACTATGCTGTTGAAAAATCCAAATTATAAGCAAAATTGGCACTTCTTGTATTTGGATCAGAACATTCTGGGTATGGGATGCAGTGGAAATGTTCTTACATAACTCCTTGAATTTTGGGAAAATGGGATGCATGAGAGAATTAGGTTTAGAATAGTTTGCCTTTGAGGTTTTGGAGGGAATATATAATTTCCAGAAGCAAAATAAAAAGAAATGAGAAGGGAAATTTCACTTTAAGGATTTTAATTTCACCTTGGAAACTTGATAATAGAAATAGAAAGTATTCAGATTTCAAGCTTTTCATATTACTGCCATTGTATTAATAGGATTACTGGCATCTGTGCATAATCCTCTTTAATTAACTGAGTTGCATAATCCAAGATGGACTGTGAAACAGGAGGTGAATTTTTTCAGGGTGTGACCTCAGAATTAACATATGCAATATCACATGGACTCACTTCAGAATTTCTTCTGATTATTTCTTTTATTTTTTTCCATGGGAGACATCCTTCATCTTGGATTTGGTTTATAAAGCCAATGGATTAACAGAATAAATAATAGTCAGGAAACAAAGACATTAGGAGAAGGAAAACAACCTTATTAATTGGGACTCTTTTAGTTGCAAGAAACAAACCTCAAAACAAACCAGATTAAACAAAAGGGGAATTTACTGGAAACAAACTTGGGTAACTCATAGAATCAAAAATGAACCAAAGCAGCTTTGAAAACATCAAGGAATAAAATCAAGCAGTAACTCACCAGGCTTGTCTCTTTCTGCCTCTCATCAGTCTCTCAGTTTCTCCCATTGGTGAGAGACATAAAACTAGCATATACTTTCAGCTTTCTTACAACAAAGGTATAAAGAAAATGTTCTCACATGGATCCACTTAGGGAAAAAACATTTCAGGGAAGTATTTTGATTGGCCCAGCTCAGGTTAAATGCCCACTAACAAAACAATCACAATGTCTAGGTGGATATGAAAGGCTAATCTGATAGGGGGGCTGGGTCATGTGTATAGCCCTGAGGCAAGGAGACAAAAGAGTACAATGATTAGAAACCCTACCAAAATATCAGGATTAAAGTAAGAAAAAAAGAACCTTCTCTTACCCCACCAAAGGCTAAGAGGGCGATATTTTTAAGAGAAAATGACTAGACAAAAGCATAGTATTCATTTTACTTTCTTTCTATATCTATCCCCCAGAGAAGAAAATGAGGACAGGAGAGGGGAGGGGAGGGAAGGAGAGTTGAGTTTTAACTAAAAACAGCAGGATTTCTATACAAGGGATTTACAGGAGTTACACACAAACATTTCTCAGTGCATACTGTTTTTAGAAAAGGGTATGGTAGGCAAAATAATGGCCCCAAAGATATCTGCAGATATCTCTGCCAACCTTGACTTAGCCCAGTGAGACATGTTGTCAGATTTCTGGTCTACAGAACTGTAAGATAATAAATGTGTATTGTTTTATACCACTGTTTGTGGTAATTTGCTAATACAGTAATAGGAAATCTAATAAAGTTGGTATGAAACCTAATATAAGGTGACATGAATCTTAAGAATAGGCCATACACATAGTCTGTTAATATCATTTGCTTCCAATGACAAAGAAAAATTTTAAAAGAGCTGTTCTGGGGGGAAAGGGATAGCTTTCAAATTCTGTTTAGAGGATTTTCCTATAAATTAGTGAAATTTAAGGGCATAAATTACACCACGTTCTCAAGTGATGGAGTCTCTGGTGTCAAAGGTCAGTGCATTAATGTAGTTTGTTTTTTCTCTCCTGACTTTCTTTCAGGTACCCAAAATTATGGGAAAATATCAGAAAAAGGCAGTTGAGCCTAAAATAATAGACTCCCACTGGGTTTTAGATTTCAGTGATTGATAAGTTTCTGTTTCTCCTGTAACAAACTTCAGGGGACAGAAATATTCAAGAAATGACCCTGACCTGATGGACAGAAGTTTAGGGAGTGAAGGAGCATTGTGTAAGCCTGGACCTGCATTAAAGACCAGAACTGTAGAAATAAGCCATTGTATCTGTCAGGTTCCTGATATCAGCAGTAATGCTCCACATCTTTGTAGACAGGAATAAGTAAGACCACATTTATCTTCAGAAGAATTCCCAGTATTAAAAGAACCCAACTGGGACTGTGATAAGAGAATGGAAATCCTGACAATCAATGCCACTTCCTTTTTTGTTCAAATATCCAATAAGTAAAATAGTTCTAAATTTGATCAAATAGTGGGTGGACTAAAGAGAATTGAAGTAAACCACATGTAAACTATATAAGCCACCTTGCCATGATATCATTAAATACAAGCTCCTTGAGGGTAGAGATTTTGTTTGTTCACTGCTTTATATTCAATGCCTGGCAGTAAATACTTAATATAAACATACTGACTATATGAAGAACATTGCAATCCCATTATGACTTTAGCAGGGGCAGGGAGGTTTTGTTTGGCTTAGAGTCCTCCTAATGAAATGTAATCCTGATCCGCCTTAGCTAAAGAACAGCCAATTCCAGAACAGTTCTTCCTTCTGCCTACTAATGTGCGCCAGTAGCTTAAAAAGGACAACAATCCTGTGGCTGTTATAAAGACACACACCAGTGTCTGCTTATTTCCAGGGGAAGCCAGTAAATGTCTAATAATACCAGCTGCATCAAAGACCTGATAGTGATACTGGATGAATCTTTTGGAGCCATACAGCTTCTCCCTTCCAAATTGAGAGCAACACCTCTTCCATCTTGGGCCTTCATACCTGTTGTTCTTTCTGCTTGGGAATTCTTCCCCAGAATATCACCAGTCTGGCTCCTTCTTATCATTCCTGGTTTAGCTTCAACATCACCAACTCAAAGTGGCCATCCAACCTAAAGTAGTACCTCAGCCACTTTATCATATCACCATGTTTTTGGTTTTGCCTTTGTTTTTATTGGACCTGTATCTGCCTTCCCACCAAAACATAGCTCTAATTATTATTTAGATGACTTTGGCAAGCCTCAGAGTCCCAGACCATCAGGAGACCCTCAGATGAGGATCTAGTTAATAAGCATCCAATGAGATAATAATGTAGACTGCCCAGCATAGAGTCCGTTTTCAAAAAGCATTGGTTTAGGAAAAAAAGGTCTATTCAATTTACTAAGCTTAATCTTTTGAATGAAAAAAAAAGTGATGAAAACCATTTTAAATTCTAAGAAGAAGAAATACAATTTATTATTCCATTAATAGCAAGACACATATTTCAGTTTTATAGTAAGGAATATATAGGAAGAGTGATAAAGATAAAACCTTGATGTTTTTCAAAGTCATAAGAGGGAATAATAAATAACATTATGATTTTTTTTAATACAAGTCTTTAGATAAATAAAGAAATGACTAAATGTTGGTAGGAGTTGTCACTAAAAGCACTTTAATTCCTTTTTAAGGTGCAGAAACTATATCAAATCTTCCTCATTTTTTGCAAGGAAAAAAATGTTAATTTCATGATTCAAGAATGTTTCACAAACTTACATAGTGTAATGAGCCCATCTTGTGGCCTTTTATAATATTGCCACTTTTAAAGTAAAACATATCTGTTAATCACAGGTTTAAATTGTGTCATTTACTCAACAACCAACTTTTGAGCACTTACAATGTGCTGACTGGTGGGGATGCAGTGATAGGAAATGCAAGAAAAAAAAAGACCCTTGCTCTGAATTCACATAGATCTAAGGGAGAAAGAGACTTTTAAGCAAAGATAATTATAGTAAGACAGTTAAGTGCTATTTTACAAAACTATAAACTTAAGTTACCACACCAGACTTAAGTAATGTGTCCCCAGAATTCAGAATGAAACCAATATATCTCCATATCTAGAAATAACTGTGACCACTAAAGAAATCATGTATCATTAGAGATTAGGTTAAATATTAATTTCTAGTTTGCCATTCCATGAGAAAGTGTTACAGATTTACTTAACCTAGTGAACACACAGAAACCTAAGTATATCTGGCTCTCACCTAAATCACCCATTCTCAGAGTGTAGCAAGTAAATAGTTTAAAAATAGCTTCCTAAGTATGTTCCCTATTAGTAAGCAGCTTTTTCTATCTCTCTATAACCACTCACAATCATAGCTTTGAAGAAATGGAATGACAGAGAATATTTTAATCAGCCACAGAGAAGGAGAAAGTCCATCCTTTCCAATCTGATAGTTTGGGTGAGAAAATGGGAATAGAAGAAGAGAAGAGAAGCAATCAGATATGTGTCCCAGCATCCTAGCTACAAGGCTCTGTGGGAGGAGATGGATGTAATAGACTGAGAGGAACATTCCTCTGTTATTTGGGCTCTGAGAGATCATTATGCAGAGAGGCCCTTGATCAACAAATGGCCATACCCAGTATAGGTGAGACAATGGAGAGGCATGGTCAGCTATAAACAGGGCCCACCTCTAATCTTGTGTGAAAGAGATGCTGAAATGAGAGCCCACAGGCCAATTATGGGATCTGCCATATTGGGGGAAAAGCTGACCCACAGCCTCTACTGCAAGGTAGATATCCTTGATGAAGGTCAGATGGAGGATACAGCAGAGACTCAAAAGTTCTTAGCATTATCAAGGGCTAAAGAGAGGCAAGTCAGCAGGAAGGGGAAATCAGAATCAGATCTTGACCAAGTGGAAAAAGAGTGAAGCACAAGCTTACCAGGCAGAGAAGTCAGCTGTGGACACCAGCAGAACACAAGGACTGAAACAAATGTGTCTCAATGGACAATAACCAACCCACACCCAAAGAGGAAGACTTACTGACCAAAAGCTAAAATGTAATGTGGGCTATATCCATATATCCAGATGTCTAGGCCCTTTTGTACAGGACACAGCCTTCACTTATTTCTATTATCTTATGTCCTCACATATCATGTAATTCAGCAAAACAAAGGTTCTTCCTAAGAGCCCACCCTCCTTAAAAAGCATAAAAGACAGAATTGAAAGAGCCTAATTATTTTAAACATATATCCTTTCATAATGCTTATATGAACATAAGATTAAACACAGGGTTTCATGGCAAAGGCACATTAAAAAATGATATTGAAGGTAATACAGAGAAAAAAAATAGATTTTAAACTTGACATAGAATCTTTGAAAAGATCTCTTTAGTAGAAGTATGGAAGATGAGCTAAAATTTTTTTCTCTTTCTTTCTTCTTTGTTCATTCATTTTCTTCAACAAATATTTTTGAGTACTTACATTATACATGCTGCTATGCAGATGTTGGGGAGGAAAACTTTTTCTCTATCCTTCAAGATTCATCTAGCTAGTCAAAGAATTAAATTGACATGAAATAGATTGGCAAGAGAAAATCAAATTTAATTTCATTCATACAGGAAATCCACATAAACATGAGATTCCAAAGACAGCCAGGCAAAATGAGGTCTATATGTCATCCTGAACTCAGGAGAAGGGGGAAAAGGTCTGGGACTTCAAAGGGAAGGGAGGTAATTCACAGGAAATTGAAAAAGAGCAAATGTTAGGTAAACAGATATTTGCTGGGCCATACAGAAACAATGGGATATAGAGAGCAATTTTAACAAACACACTTTGCTAAGTTCCTCCCTGTCTACCACTCCTAGTTCAGATTACAATGTAGTTATCTATGGTGCTAGCTCTCTTCATGGAGCTAGTCCACTATCTACATTCTTTTAGGCAGTTAAGAGGAAGGTAAAAGTTTCTTCCTGGGTCTTTTGGGCCTTGATTGTTTTCAGCTTGAAATAATCTTATACCAAAATGGCACATCTCAGAATAACTCTTTCTAAACTCCTACACTGATAATTACTACAAATATGATTTAGGAGAAGAGGAAATCTTCCCTTCTTCCCAAGTTTTCAGGCCTGGAGATTAGATGAATTCTTCAACAATCCATTCAACAAATATGTTTTGAGTCTTATCTAAGCACTGCACACTGTGCTAGGCACTACACAGTAACTACTGCACTAGAAATTAAGAACATAAGACATGGAACAACTTGTAGAAGGATTAGATCAAGTCAGCTGTAATAATTTAATCAAGATGACTAACAATCCATGGATTCTACAGCACCTACATCATGTAGATGATCCAAGGATGTAAGGATTTTATGACCTCTTTTACATCACTTGGACATAGAGTTGCTTTCCTGAAATAAAGATTAATGCCGCAGTTAAGTGACTTTGTCAAGAATCCACATGACAATTTCCTTCAAAAATTCCTTTTAAATAAATGAAAACCCAATTTCCTCCCTTTTTTCTGATTCTTCATCCATTCAGTTCATTCAATAAATATTTATTATATGCTACTATGTGCCAGTAATCTGTACTAGATGCTTGGAATACAACCATAAACAAGACCTTCTCTCAGTTCTTATAACACATTTTCTCCATTGACTCTCGCTATCAAATGGAACTCGAGTCTGGATTTCCATATGTCTTTAGGTAGGGAAGGTCAACAATTCCCTATATCAAGCCCATTTGAAGGGTCACCTACATCAACAATTGCTATCAACCATCTACATATCATGTTGCTCCAGCATCATGCTAAATTCAGGACTTCTCTAAGATGCTCTCAACTTCCCTGTGTCATGGAAAGGGAAGAATAGCACAAGTCCTGCTCTGGATTTCTTAACCCCACCTTGGGTTTCTGTTACTCCCACAGGACTTATACTATAGGGGAAAGAGACAGGAAAGTGAAAAGGTTTCTCATGTGCAACTTACCCTATTTGCTCTCCTCTTCTTCTTATTCCAGGCTTCTCTGCCAAGCCCAAAGAGTTTTTATCTTCTCCCTCTGTAACATATTCTATATCCTTCCTCCTCTAGAGCTTATAGTAAAATTCTACCACAGCACACCAAACTTTGATTCCTGATTATTAAAGAAAATATTTTAGAATTTGGAAAACACTCTTCTCTTTGGGGTGACTAGTTCTTACAATTAAAAGACTTAAAAACTATTGTCTCCCTATGGATTATTAAATTCAAAACTGATCAGTAACCTTATTATTCTCACCTGTCTTTGCCTTCTTCCTAAGCCAGTGAATGGGTAAAGAACCATAAGACAACAAGAATAATTTCAGTAAAAAGGGGCAGGAAATCTCAGTTTAAATCTCCAAACAGGATACTGCTGCTTATATTTCAGTAATTACTTGATAAATATCAGTTTCTCTCACCAGGCTGCAAATGTCTTTATAACAGAGACTATGTCTGTTTTCCTCCCTAATGTGTCCCCAGTTAATGAAGACATGGTCCTTTCCCTCACAGTGTTACAGTGTTCAGACAGACAATTAAACAAACAATTACAATGCAATGTGTTCTGCTCTATAACAAGAAACTATTAAGTGCCTTAGGGGACCATTTGAGGGTGACTTAAACCAGACTTAGGCACCAGAGAAGGATCCCCAAAGGAAGTGATAGATAAGCTGGGACCTAAAGGGTAAAGAGAAGTTAGTCAAATAAAGGCCATTTGTGAAGGACTCTATAAATTATGCTCCAGTGTTTAGATTTATTTCTAAAGGCAATAGAAAACCATTGAAGGATATAAATAGGGTACTGGGACTTTTAAAAGGTCACTGTGTAGGATACAGATTGAATATAAAAGAATGTCTGAAGGTGGGAAAGGCTGTTAGGAAATGTTTTCAGCACTGCAGGCAAGTTTGTAGAATTCCAGGTGCCTGGCCAGGGTGACAGTGGGAATGGAGAGAAGTACTGAGTTAGTGTAAAACAGGAAAGGACTGAGAGGGGTTTAGAAGATTAACTAGATTTCTGACTTGGGCAACTGAGTGGTGCCATTGACTGGTATAAAAAACAGAAGTAGAAATGGTTTGGGGAAAAATCTACAAAGCCATTTGGAACAGTTTTGTATAAAGGTCCCATGACCATTTATTCCTCAATAAACATTTTAATTGCCAGAAAGTTCATTTTTTATAAATTTCTCCTCACTAACAATAATTACTTTACCTTTCTGGGATTTAAAAAAAGTTGTAGAGCTTCCTCTCTGAGCCTGCCAAACATATTACTTAGCAGGGGAAACAAACTTTCTATAAAGGACCAGATAGCAAATAGTTTCAGCTTTGTGAGACATACAGTTTCTGTCACTACTTAACTATGCTACTGTGGAAAAAAGAAAAAAGGAAAAAAAAAAACACATAAAAGATATGAAAATGGATGGGTGTATCTGTCTTCTAATAGAACTTTATTTACAAAAACAGGCAGTGGGCAGTGTTTAGCTTATGGGCTACAGTTTGCCAAACCCTGTTCGGGAGCTGCATTTCCCAACATACCCAAGCAATGTGTAATCTTTCAACATTCATAGACATAGGTTCACTTAGGAACTTTAAAAATCATTTCTTCATTTTTGAGTAGTGTCTTAGCTAGGACTGCTGTAATAAATTACCATAGACTGGATGTCTTAAACAATAGACATTTATTTCTCACATTTCTGGAGGCTGGGTAGTCCAAGATCAAGGTGCTAGCAGATTCAATTTTTTGTGAGGACCTTCTGCCTGATTTGCACACAGCATCTTCTTGCTGTAGACTCACATGGCAGAGAGCAGAAAGGAAGCAAGCTCTCTCCCGTCTCTTCTTATAAGGGCACTAGTAGTGTTATGAGAGGTCCACCTTCATGACCTAAGAACCTCCCAAAGGTCTCAACTCCAAATACCATCACTTTAGAGATTGGGGTTTCAACATATAAATTTTAGGGAGATATAGCCATTCAGTCCATAACAGGTAGTATATGATAAAGAGGTCATTTCAGATCATCATATTATTAAAGATTATTATGTTGGCTTTATAAACATGGCATCATTATTAAAAATATTCATAATATACAGAACTAAATTTTTGCTTTCTCCCTATTAACAAGTGACATATAATTTATTTTTTATCATTTGGGCCAAGCATTATTTTTTTAAATAACAAGATAATAGAAAAAGCTTCATTTTCCTATTTGCAGGTATGAATAATCCTTATTGCTCCTAAACAAAAATGTAATTTGGGTGGAACTATCACTATATGTTTTTTTTTCCTTTTCAGATACATACATATTTGAAATACTAGAGAAAGTTTGACATGTAATATGAGAAAGTTAAGTAATGCAACTTTTGTATCTGTTGAAAATCGAATTGAGATAAAATTGGAGAATTAAAATCATCTCCCCCTTGTTAGCTCAAAACTCCCCACCATCTGAGTAGATCACATTCTCCTGCTACATATTTTTATAATAATCTCTTTTTTGGAGGGAGGGATGACATAGGAGCTGAAAGCTAAATTTCAGCTGAGGTTCTACACAAGTCGTATCACACCAGTCCTCTCCTCTCAACCCTCTGTGGTTTTCCATCTCAGTTGAAGCAAAAATCAAAGTCTTTACACTGGCTTGCTTATAAATCCCTGATCTCCATTTCCACCTTCCTCCCTCTTGCTCATTCTCATTCTAATTTCCAGGCAGTAGTTCTCAAACATGCCAAATCCTTTCTTATTTCAAGGACTTTGCCCTTCACCTGCCCTCTGCTGGAGCACATTCCCCCAGATTTGCATATGGCTTAACTCCTTATTTCTTTCTTTCACATCTCTGCAGAAATGTTACCTCCTCAGTGGTACAGACTGAGGGGCATCCTATATAAATATCACCAATACTGTGACAGCACTCCCCCTGGTCTTAAGGGTTAACTTGCCTCAAGTTAACACACTCCATGCTTGCTGACTTAAGGCCCTTAATCTATAATAGAACTAATTTACTTTCTTTGAGATTTGCAGACCACTGGCCTTGAGGAATAAAGGACCAGAACATTCCCAGGCCACAGAGGCCAGCAAGTCTGTCTGAAGCCCCCTTAGTTTTCTGACTAGTCCAACAATCATTTAGCAAAATGTTTTTCTTTTCTAAGATCACAGAAATGACTTACTGACCATCCCCCCTCCCCGCTTTGCACATGTATAGACCATGCCCTCTTTTGCAGAAAGAATAGAGTACTCCTGTACAACCCCTGGGTACCAAGGAACCAGACCTTCTTGCACAACCTCTGAGCATGGAGATCTGTGGCTGACATCATCAAGTCTGCCTGTAATCAAGAAATGTCACAGACCACTGCATACCCCTAAATGATTAAACCCCTTTCAAAATCTCTGGGCCAGGCAAAAACCTGGGAGTTTGCCTTAAAAAAAAATTATTTATTTTTGAGAGAGAGAAAACACAAGAAGGGGGAGGAGCAGAGGGAGAGGGAGAGAGAATCTCAAGCAGACTCCACACTGAGCATGGAGCCCAACACGGGGCTGGATCCCACAACTCTGAGATAAATATCTGAGCCAAAATCAAGAGTTAGATGCTTAACTGACTGAGCCACCCACGTGCCCACTGGGAGTTGGCCTTTGTACAAGAGTCTGCCTTCTCCCCAGGTGGTTGGCTTCCTGAATAAAGTTCATATTCCTTACCAGTCAAAACTGTCCTCAAGTATTGGCCTTTTTAGGAATGGGCAGCCAAACTTAGATATTATTGGGTTATCCCATAACAATACCATCACTCCCTATCCCCTTTCTCTTTATTTTTCTCCATAATACTTATTACCATCTTATGTATATTTGCTTATTTATTCTCTGACATGGAATGAGGGCAGGAATTTTGTTTAGTTCTCTACTCTATACCCACTTCTGAGAGCAATGCATGACAGGAAATATGTGCTTAGTAAGTTAAATATGAATAAATAGCATGTACTTTAGCTTATACTTGTATAGTTGTGTGAAAACTTGACTGGTATTAATCAAAACTGTAAACTCTATTAGGACAGAGTCTTTATCTTGTTTCATTCTCTTTATTCAGAGTATTCACTGAGTGCTTATACTATGTCAGCAATGTTCTAAGCACTAGACCAAGTTTTGTTTCATGGAGGCTATATTATAAAAATCAACAGTTTATCTGGGGTGCCTGGGTACCTCAGTGGCTTAAGTATCCGACTCTTGGTTTCGGCTCAGGTTGTGCCATCAAGCCTGGAATCAGGCTCCTAGCTCAGCGGGGAGTCTGCTTGAAAGATTCTCCCTCTTTGTCCCTCACGCCATGTGCATGTGTATGCATTTTTTCTCTTTCTCTCTCTAAAAATAAATAATTTTTTTAAATCACCAGTTTTTTAATTTTTTTAATTTTTTTATTTTTTAAAAATTTCATTTATTTATTTGAGAGAGAGAATGAGATAGAGAGCATGAGAGGGAGGAGGGTCAGAGAGAGAGGCAGACTCCCTGCTGAGCAGGGAGCCCGACGTGGGACTCGATCCTGGGACTCCAGGATCATGACGGGAGCCGAAGGCAGTTGCTTAACCAACTGAGCCACCCAGGTGCCCCAAATCACCAGTTTTTTTAAATCACCGATACATATACATATAAACATAATAGTGCCTACCATTGAATACAATGCTGCAGATTATGTTTTCCAAAGAAGACACACTTTCCATCTGTTATGTGTTGAATTGTGTCCTCAGATACATTGACGTCCGAACCACCAGTACTTCAGAGTGTGCCCTTATTTGGAAATAGGGGCATTGTAGATATAATTCGTTAAAATGAGGCCATACTAGAGTAGGGTGGGCCCTTAATCCAACATGACAGTTGTTTTTATAAGAAAAGGAGAGACAGACAGGGAGAGAATGCCTGCCATGTGGTGACAGAGGCAGAGACTGGAATCGTACATCCACAAGCCAAGGAACAGCAAGGATTGCCAGCAACTCCAGAAGCTAAGAGAAAGACATGAAATAGTTTCTTCCCTAAAGTTTTTGAGAGGGCATGACCTGGTCAACACCTTGCTTTTGGATTTCTAGCCTCCAGAACCATGAGAAAATAAATTTCTGTTGTTTCGAGCCATTCAATATGTGGTACTTTGTTACAGAAGCCCTAGGAAATTAATACAGCATCCCATATATTCTTCTTAAAAGGTGATGACAGCACTAATCCCATCAGCTATGAGTGTCTATGTCCCCTCTTCCTGAACCTGAGTGAACTTTGATGACTGCCTTGCCCAGTATAGAGGTAGCAACACCGTGTGACTTCTGAAGCTAGGTCATAAAAATGTCATTTACTTCTGCCTTGTTTTCTCAGGATCTTGTTCTTGAAATTTACCCACTATGCTGTGTGAAAGCCCAAGCAGTCCACGGAGCAGCCTATGTGGAGAGGTATCAAATCCCTGGCTCAGAGCCCTGGCTGAGCTCCCAGATAACAGCCAGCACCAATTTGCCAGCCATATGAATGAGCCATTTTGAAAGTGAATTCTCCGTCTCCCAGTGAAGCCACCCCAGCTAATATCATGTGAAATAAAGATGAATTGCTCCCACTGAGCCCTGCCAAATTACAGATTCATGAGTAATATAAATGTTTTTGTTTTGAGCTGTTATGTTTTGGAGTAGTTTGTTACACAGCAATAGAAAACTGATGCATACATGCTTATTAAATATTTATTGAATGAATAAATCAATGATCTCATACTTTATACTGGTAATGTGGCCTAGTAAAATGGTAGATCCCTCAAAAGTGGTCTAATTTAAAATGAGAAGGTATTTATTTTTTATTATCTGGACAGACACCATAAATGCACACATTGGTATAAATAATAGACCAAGGTTCTGGAAGAGGCTTGAAGGGATGGAATCCAGTGTTGAGATTTACCCTAGAGGAACTTAGACACATCATCTTCTGAGATAGAGTGATGGAGGTAAGAATTTTCCCATAGACTAGCTTCTGGCTCCACACTGTTGAATCCTTGTTTCTCATCCACTGACTGTGTATTTCTATTCCTGGTCCCACAGGACACATTCATATCACAAGAAGACTTTTGGTCCCATACCTCCATATCATAACAAAGGGCTAATTGACATAGCAGGTGGTCGGGATATTCTTATGGATACACTATGATGGCTAGTAATTAATTATACAGAAATGACTACAAACCACGTAAATATTATACACTAAAACTGAACTAATTATATTTCCTATTCTATTCTCAATTAGCTTCATGGTATATCTGTCTTTGCCTCTGTCCATTTTAACTCCTCCCTCTTCCTTTCCCTGCCCTACCCAACACACACACACACACACATCTTTATTATTAGAGATTAAGTCTTTGATCTTTATTAAAATTATTAAAGGTATGAGAAAGTTTTAGTGTCAATTTTAGGGCGAGACTTCTTCAAGATAAAAACATGAGAATAGGGCGCCTGGGTGGCTCAGTTGGTTAAGCGACTGCCTTCGGCTCAGGTCATGATCCTGGAGTCCCGGGATCGAGTCCCGCATCGGGCTCCCTGCTTGGCAGGGAGTCTGCTTCTCCCTCTGACCCTCCTCCCTCTCATGCTCTCTGTCTCTCATTCTCTCTCTCTCAAATAAATAAATAAAATCTTAAAAAAAAAACAAAACAAAACAAAACAAAAAAACATGAGAATATTGTATCCCAATATAGGAAGGCTTAATCAGAAGCTTAATTTGGGGAAGAAAAATAATTGAGAAAGGAAGATAAATTTTGGCCAATTACAGTGCTATTCAGTCTGCTGGTATTTGCTATGTAGCTAGACTAAATCAATGCCTAATATATCATGTTCTAGAAATTTGTCATTATTAAACAATGCGATTTGCACAAAAATTGATCTTCAAGGATGATTGGGGAAGTAAAAAGACTAAAGGTGAAGGATAAATGGTGAGCATTAAGAAACTGTCAATTATTAAACTTCAATACACAAAAATTTAGAAAACTTCTATTATGTATATTGAGTAGATGAGGGGGAGAGGGTGTGTGTGTGTGTGGGTGTGTGTGTGTGTCTGTGTGTGTGTGATATTATTCTCTTTGGTCTTGGTTTTGCTTTTTATTACTTTTTTTGATTACTATTTTTACATGGGATATTCTAGGGGGAAAAAAGTTGACATCTTGGAAAATATGTACCTTTGTAAGATAACCTTATTAAATAGTACATAATTCCAAGCCCATAGAAGTCTGAGTAACATATTTTAAGAATATTCTTATTTGTTTTAGCAAATAACTTTCCAAGTTCCCAAATGTCCACCCTCCATATGCCACTCTGATCCTTGTAATTGCAAGTATAGTATGTGTGTAATTTAACAACACAAATAAATGCTTTTTGAGTTACCACTTCCAGCTTCCACTTACAACTTCTGGAAATTAATTTTGCTTCTCAATTCAAGTGCTCTGGGTGGCTTTGTTGTCTATATACCTAAGTCACTAGATATTTTTTAACCATACTTGGCTCTGTTAGTATAAGCTGAAATAACTTCCTTTTTTTTTCATTAAATAGTTCAGAAGCCTCCCATTGTTCCCCTCAACAATAGTTCTTTTTTAATGTTGAGAATTTTGGTCAAAATACTAACCCACATACTCTTAACCTACATACTCTTTGTTTAAATGGAATAAAACCATGTTGTTTTAAAGTTCTTGGTGTTTAAGCAGCAATGTCCACAATAGCCAAACTGTAGAAAGGGCTGAGATGCCCTTCAACAGATGAATGGATAAAAAAGATGTGGTCCATATATACAATGGAATATTACTCAGCCATCAGAAAGGATGAATACCCAACTTTTACAACAACATGGATGGGACTGGAGAAGATTATGCTAAGTGAAATAAGTCAAGCAGAGAAAGTCAATTATCATATGGTTTCACTTATTGATGGAACATAAGGAATAGCATGGAGGACATTAGGAGAAGGAAGGGGAAAATGAAGGGGGGGAAATCAGAGAGAGAGATGAACCATGAGAGACTATGGACTCCAAGAAAAAACTGAGGGTTTTAGAGGGGACGGGACTGGGGGATGGGTTAGCCCAGTGGTGGGTATTAAGGAGGGCATGTATTGCATGGAACACTGGGTGTTATATGCAAACAATGAATCATGGAACACTACATCAAAAACTAATGATGTAGGAGGCACCTGAGTGGCTCAGTCGTTAAGCGTCCGCCTTCAGCTCAGGTCATGATCCCAGGGTCCTGGGATTGAGCCCCGCATCGGGCTCCCTGCTCCACAGGGAGTCTGCTTCTCCTTCCCCCACTCCCCCTGCTTGTGTTCCCTCTCTCGTTGTCTCGCTCTCTCTGTGTCAAATAAATAAAATCTTAAAAAAAAAACTAATTATGTACTGTATGGTGACTAACATAACATAATAAAAAAATAAAGTTCTTGGTGTTTAGCACTTCATTTCATTTTTTTTAATTACCTTTGAATTATTTTCAAGATATTTTTTAGAAAAATAAGATGATTATGGATCCAGGGCAGCATATCAGAATGTAAAGACTACAGATTCTGGGATCTCACAGACATCAGTTCATTCCAGCTTTGCCACTTTATAACTTTATGTCTTGGGCTGGTTATTGTTATTTAAACTGACGCTCAATTTCCTCACTATACTTTGATCCAACACTAATATCTGTCACTGGGGTCTTGCAAAACATAAATATGGTCACATAAAATGAGCTTAACATAGTATCCAATACAAAATAGGCACTTAATACATATTAGCTATTATTACTATAGTGATATGTATTATTTATCTTCTTCATTCTACCTCAGTTAACACCACAAAATGTAAATGATAGACTTAAATAGGAAAATCATGACTCTCTACCTTCCCTATCAATAAGCAAATAATTCTTAGAGAATCACATATCAAATTAAATTCCATTTTTTTAGTGAGAAATGAGACATAGTTTGACAGGAAAAAAATTATTTTAATTCAGTAAAAGCTGAAATGTACTTTGAGGATAGCCTGGTTTGTAGCTTAACCAAAAAAGGTATAAGATTCCCAGAGGAAAATATACAGCAAATAAAAGCAGAAAGAAATAATATGGACTTCTCCAAGATCTGAGCAAATAGGACCTTAGAGAGGAAAAGAAAGGAAAAAGTGTTCAGATTATGTGATGCTGTAAAACAAGTTTCCTATGAAGACTTTCTCTACCCCACTCATTCACACATAGAATTATCTATTCATTCACCTTACATTTATTAATAGAGCCTACTATGTGCCTAGTATTTTCCCAGGCACTGGGAATACACAAGTGAACAAGATAATAATAACAGTACTTTAATAGCTAACTGAAGTGATGCAATAATAGTATTTTTAAAATATCTTCCAGAGCACACATTTACTTTAGCTATCTGATTGCCCAGGGTAGATTAGAATTTATAGTAAAAAGAATGTAAAGGTAAAGACTGACTTAATATTCAATAACTTTCAAAAATATGGTTATACATCAGAATCTTAGATTTAAAACAAGACAACTGGCTTGGATTTTCAAAATCCTCTATCTCCCTTTTAGTATATGAAAAGCAAATCAGAGAAGGCTTTGCTTTGCCTATAGCATAGCCCTTCAGTTTAAGACAATGAGAATAGCTCTGAGATAGTAGGAGGAAGTTTACAGACACAAAAGAAAAACAGTTTACTCTTCTGGCTCAAAGAACCACAGGAACAGAAAAATAGGATAGGCAGACATGAGCCTCCTTGTTTTCCTTTTCCAAGCTTCAACCAGCAAAGAGGCAATACTAGATAATGTGAGGAGAGTGTCTAGGAAAGGAGACCTGCAGGAGCCTAAGTAAGACCAATTAAATCAGGGAGTGCTGCTGGGTCCTGAGCAAGCCAAACAAGAAATATAAATTATACCAGCCACAGCTCAGCCTTGAATGCTAGCAAGACATACTGCACCCAAGTATTCTGGCATATTACCTGAAGACCGGAGGAGGCAAAGGATGACACTTGAAGATGCTAGCACTTCTCTACTTTGATAAGGACGTTTTCACCCCACCCATCCTCCTTCGCATCATCATCCCTATCCTCATAGATGCTGACATTGTCTTAGGAAGAAGGCAGAGAAGAGGAAGAAGTTGTGGGAAAGACTCTGCACTTTTTTGCAAGAGGTATTAAACACTACCCTAATAGTCAGTTTTAAATTATTGAATATGAAGTTGGATATTGGATATTAGATATTGAGTTTTTTTTCTCCCTTCCAATTTGTTCATGAAGGTTGTATGGAAAGGGTGAATTAGTTGTAGACTACATTCAGTAACTATAATTTCTCTATATACACGTTATAACATAGGGTGAATTTTTTACCTCAGTAAACTAACATCTATTGAATTGCGACCATGTTTCTGATATTGTGTCTCCTCTGCCTACAAAGAAACTTCAAGATAGAATCAAGAATTTTGGAATATCAGCATCTGAAAAAAATGCAGAAAAAATCTAGTTCTTCCTAAGAGGGTTAACTGACAGGGCGCCTGGGTGGCTCAGCTGTTAAGCGTCTGCCTTCAACTCAGGTCATGGTCCCAGGATCCTGGGATCGAGCCCCGCATCGGGCTCCCTCCCCTGAGGGAAGCCTGCTTCTCCCTCTCCCACTCCCCCTGCTTGTGTTCCCTCTCTGTCGAATAAATAAAATCTTTTTTTTTTTTTAAAGATTTTATCCATTTATTTGACAGAGAAAGACACAGCGAGAGAGGGAACACAAACAGGGAGTGGGAGAGGGAGAAGCAGACTCCCTGCAGAGCAGGGAGCCCGATGCGGGACTCGATCCAGGGACTCCAGGATCATGACCTGAGCCGAAGGCAGTCGCTTAACCAACTGAGCCACCCAGGCGCCCGAATAAATAAAATCTTAAAAAAAAAAAAAAAGAAAGAGGGTTAACTGACTTGTCTATATTTATCAATGGGTCAGTGGCAGAGCCAGGACTTGGAGGTCCAATAATGAAATTAAGACCCAAAGAAATGACCAAAGCAGGTAGCTTCTATACATTTTGGACAAAGAGGCATAAATCTGTGAGGAATTGATAGGACAAAGAAAATATATGCTTGGGAGCTTCAGCTAGTTAGGAATTCTAAACAGAATTTGGGCTGGCATAGTAAATTAATGAAAGTAACAAGATTTGTTTATATAGGCTTCTTTGGCCCTGAATTCCCTATCTCTGACAATAAAGAGGTCTATCTACATCCTGGTACAGGGAGGTACCTTCCACTTGAGAGATTTATTTCCTGCTTTCTGGAAACAAAGGGGGCTCAGAGTATTCTTCTTGCACTGGCTATCTCTTAAGTAACTTTAAATTAAAATAATCAATATAGCAAAGTAGACCACCCTGGTTCCCTACAGAATGCAGCCATGCTGATGTCTAGATTCAGTGTTCTGAAAGCCCCAGAAGAGGACTCAGCTAAGCCACACCCAGACTCCTGACCCAGGAAATTTTGAGGTAATACATGGATATTGTTTTAAACTACTAAGTTTGGAAGCATCTGGGTAGCTCAGTTGGTTAAGTGTCTGACTCTTGATTTTGGCTCAGGGTTGTGAGATGAGCCCCAAGTAGGGCTCTGCGCTCAGTGGGAAGTCTGCTTAAAGATTCTCTCTGCCCCTCCCCCTACTAAGGCACAATCTCTCTAAAATAAATAAATAAATCTTAATAAATAAACAAACTTCCGTTTGTGGTAATTTGTTACACAGCAATAGATTACTAATACAGATATGTATCCCTATATTTCACTCAGTGTATATTAGTACCCAGATGTTATTGGTGATTTTTTCACTAGGCATTTTGAGATTTATTCATGAATGATTCCTATGATTCACACTTTAATTATATTTGTTAGTCAAACATATACTATGAACCTATGATTGCCTGTCTCTATATAACTTGCATACTCAACATCTGTGAAAAAGTCTTCTGTGTTACACTTTAAAAGCCTTGCTCGAGAGGGTAATGGTGTTGTGCCTAGTAACTACAATGGAATGAAACAGGCAAAAAGGAGAATGTTATATATATATGAAATTAAAAATCACAAAATGGATCCTTACGGGATGGTGACCTAGGAGGCAGGGAGATCACAATCTGGTTCAAGTTTAGCTTTACTGAGGAAATATTTCAAGTCTGAATAAATCAAGTGCGTTGGATTGTGGCCAGAATAAAATTATTGGGTGTAGGGGAAAAAACAAAATATTTTGTTGCCATAGCAAGCCAGGTATATTTCTATAGGTTAGAATGTGTTAGAGTAAAGATATCAGCTGACAAATGCACAGTAATTTCATGTTTGTTCAACAGCTCACAGTAACAGTAACTTCTGGTTATCACTAATTATTAAGAAAATTGTCTTCTAGGGGGGAATCAGAGGGGGAGACGAACCATGAGAGACTATGGACTCTGAGAAACAAACTGAGGGTTTTAGAGGGGAGGGGGGTGGGGGGATGGATGGGTTAGCCTGGGTTGGGTATTAAGGAGGGCATGTATTGCTTGGAGCCCTGGGTGTTATAGGCAAACAATGAATCATGGAACACTACATCAAAAACTAATGATGTAATGTATGGTGACTAATATAACATTATAAAATTAAATTTAAAAAAAAGAAACAAAACAAAATTGTCTTCTAGTTCTATCCATCCACAATATGAAAAGCAAACTGTTTCAACATCACTTTATGTTTTTACTTAAAACTGCATAGAACAATCTTTAGATTAGAAAGTATTTACTGAGAATAATTTGTTTCATTCAATTAACACTTAATGAGTGTTAAGGCCAGTGCTAGGTGCTAGAAATAAAATGATAAAAGTCACCGCCCTAAGGAATCTTGACTGTAATTGATCTCCTTTAAGATCCTTCTATGTCCTCAGCACTGTGCTAAGCCCTATTGGTAATCAGTCCTAATGATATGCCAGGTTCTTTGCCTAAAGAAATTTCACTCAGGGGAATTCTTAATACTAGTGCTAACTTGGTTGAAGCAGATGATCTATGCCATAAAATGTCAGAGAAAGAGAAGTCACTGAGGACTAGAATAACCCCAAAAACCTCAAATGGGGAGGGGAGAGCTCAAGCTGATCCTGAAAAGATGGTAGAGCTTAGAAAAGCTGAGGAATTTTTAAGGCATTCTGGGTAAGGAGAGCATCCTAAGAGAATGGGCGGAGGTGGGAATGGAGCTAGAATAAACTTAACATGTTTGAGGAACATGAAGAAAATGTGCCTATATAGAGCAGAGGGTGTTTTCTGATTGAATAGAGAGAGTGGAAAATAAGAATGTCAGATAAAGGTACAGATCCAGGTATACATAACATGTTTTTATTCAGCATTTTCTCATTTAGAAGCTCTATCATGTTTGGAATAGATGTCATATTCAGCAGAATCTGTTGGTAATTTTAGTAATATATAGAAGCACTATAATTCTTCTCTGCATAATAATACTCTGAAAATTGTATCCTCTTCATAGCTAGTTTAACAAGTCTTCTTGTGCAGGTCTTCTGAAAAGCAGATTGGAGAAAGAGATAAGGCCCTCAAAAGACATGCTCATTTAACAATATATGCTTGTCATCAGTTTTTGTTGCTATTTTTTGTTGTTTGGGTTGTTTGGGTTGGTTGGGTTGGATTCGGTGTTTGATTTTGTTTCTCTAAGAACAAAGATGTCCAAGGTATGCAAGTTTGAAATATCATTGAATGACTTGAGAATTATCTCAGTAAAAGGTATGAGAGGTAATGAAGCTCCAAGGGAATGTCAATAAGATGTCTTATAAGGTAACTTAAATACATTAAAGTATTATAGGATAGTCCAAGAAATGCAGAATATCGTCAAGATATAAAAAAGTTGGGGCACCTGGGTCATTAAGCATCTGCCTTCGGCTCAGGTCGTGGTCCCAAGGGCCTGGGATCGAGTCCCGAGTCCCGCATAGGGCTCCCTGCTCGGCGGGAAGCCTGCTTCTCTCTCTCCCACTCCCCCTGCTTGTGTTCCCTTTCTCACTGTGTCTCTCTCTGTCAAATAAATAAAATCTTTAAAAAAAAAAAAAGATAAAAAAAGTTTACTGCAGCCTTGGTAGGGATACAGACTTTTCTCTTGTCAAATCAAAAGAAAGAATTTACCAAGGGTATAATTTTATCCTAAAAATAATAGGTTGTAAAACCAGAGCCATCTAACGTGCATGGACTTGAAGGACCCTATGCTCATAGAAATTATAACATTAACTGTTGCTAGGGAAGAAACACCCACACATCTGCAAAAGCAGATCCCATGTTCTAGCCTCAATGCCTGGGTTGAAATAGTCACAATAGCATGGAAGTGAATTGTTGATATAACCTCAACTTGTTTGAAAAGACAAAATTGTTCCTTTAGTGGGAAGTATCTTCTTAAGCCCCAGGATAGTTTTAGAGTAAAGGAATTAAGAAGTAAATCAATCCATAATATTAATACTCTTGATTATGAATACTTTTTGCAACTTAAAGTTCTTGTAATGTTTAAAATAATTGGCACATTGGAGAATATAACAAATTAGTTTTGTGATTCTAATAGAAAATGTATAATTGATTTCAGATTTCTGATTTTTAAGTTGAAAGGTATGCGAGTTTAACTTAAGTTCAAAGGGTTTCACTCTTCATTGAGAGAGTGCAAAATATTTTCCTGTCTCTGGAGCATATTAATTAATTATGAGGTCTCTTAAAGGATATCTTTTCTGATTAGCTTATAGAGATAAATGGGCACTTATATAAATCAAATATTTCTAAAATTCTGAAAAAATAAGGAAGTTGAATTTTTAATACTTTAATAAATGTGCTAGACTTAGGTCTCTTATTAAAATAATTTTCTGTGCTTTATGTTGACTTTATTACACCTCTGATTAGTTAAGGAGAAAAGAACAAAGCCATAGGTCTTCTTCAACAAAAGAGAGTCTCAGAGCCTCATGGAAAAAAGACCCTTACATTAAACCATTGGCACTTCAAATAATTGACTTTGGGGTATGGGTTTCTGAACTGATATTGTGTAGACAACTACCAGTGAACTGATTTTCAGGATTTTTTCCCATGAAACAGAAGGCTTTAAGAAAGCAGATTCCTAATCTAAGATCCAGTGGAACAAGAATACATAGAACTGAGCAAATTAATGTGGGAAATGTTATTGTAATTATTTGGAATATTGTCTTGTAACAAGGTTCTGTTTTCTGGATATATGAAGTATGACTCTAGATTTGTAAAGCCAATTCAAGGAGACATATATTAACACTCTGCTGCACCTATGTAAAAAATTAGACTAAACCAAATGAGACCAGCCCTGTGTGTGTGTGTGTGTGTGTGTGTGAATAATCTTTAATATTATTGTGATCATCAGGTGGGGAAATTATGGGGAAAATTGTGAAAGACATTGAAATGGGCAAGGGAAGATTAATGAGTGTCCTTTCAAAGGAACATTAAGCATTGTCTAGTGTATGCCTCCACGTTATCTGGACGTCTGCCCCTTTCTTTATCTCTAACTAAGCTGTTATACAACTCTGCAAATTATTAAAAAATGATAGCATGTAAATGATTCTTATCCATAGAGATGTAAATGAATTTTGTCCCACAGAAGTACAATAAATTTCACCACCATCACCCCCATTCCAAAGAAGAACCTATTTGTAGCTATTAGCAAATTCATTTCACAGTCCCTGATTGCCTCTAATTTCTGTTTTACATATTACTGGCTTCCTTATTATTAATTAAATAAAATACCTGACACATATTTATATTTGTACAAGATCCATGATATTGCCTCTCTTAAAAAATTATCCTTCAACATAAGCATGTTACAAATTATTTTATTTTAAATTTTATTTCAAACTTGCTATGAGGAAGGGCTTCCTAAAAGAACCATTTCAAAGATTTGTGTCCTATTAGTGATATTTCATAAGATTAAAATTTTTTTAAAAAGAGGAGTTAGATACTCATTGCAAGACAAGATATAGAAGACCTAATTAAAGATCATTAAACTCCTTGTAAGACTGGTTAAAAGTTGTTAGGGTCCTTCCATGATTGACAATGAGGAGGGGTTTCCCAGAAGAGGCTCTTAAATCTATTAGTAAAATTGTTTAAACATTTCATCAGAAATGTTACTTTCCAAAAAGGTTAGTAGACTACCTTGCTCCTGACTAATTTTAGGAGTAATTTTTTTTCACATCCTGAACATGTTTAGAAGAACCTGAAATTTACTTCATTTCTGGGGTTAATTAATCACATTTAAAAGAGTTAAGTACTTTAAAGGAGTGTTGCTTAATAAAGTCATTGCTTGCCTAGTCAAGCATTTGAAGTACTTAAAAGGAAAATCAAACATATTAAATTTATTAAATGCAATTTAAATGTTTCATAATAGGGGCACCTGGATGGGTCAAGAGGTTAAGCAACTGCCTTCTGGCTCAGGTCATGATCCCAGGGCTCCCTGCTCAGCGGGGAGTCTGCTTCTCCCCCTCCCTCTGCCGCTCCCCCTGCTTGTGCTCTCTCTCTCTGTCAAATAAACAAAATCTTAAAAAAAAAATAAATGTTTCATAATGTGTAATTAAACTTGTAAATGAGATTTATTGTTCAAGCAAGTTTAATCTTTTCAACTGGATTAAATGATCATAAATCAAAGTCTTCCAAAATATGGTTATTTTATTTTACATAAATTGAATAAGTAAATTGTAAGTTAAACAAGAAATTTTAGGAATAGTTAGAATATTTTTACAATATATAAAATACAAATGTTTTTAAAATATATAATCCTTCTCACAGTCAAAAACCAATCTTAGACAGCCAAAACTCAGATCGACAGTCCAAAGCTGACGTGCACTGCATAACAGAAGTCCTGATTTTCATTATTAAAAATAAAATTTAAAAAAATAAAAAATAAAAATATTAAAAAGAAGTGTTTCCCTTGTAGTAGGGAAGTAGTATTGATATTTGAAACTTCTGTTTCAGTTATGTGTTTGTGCCTTTTATTGATCACAACATAAAATTTATTTTTTACTGAAGATACAGTCAGAAAACTTTAAAAGTCACTGATATAGACCCACCAGTACCTCCAAGTAGCTCAAATTCCCTATCAGCCGTTTTCCTTTAATTCTTCAGCCATTGATAATTCCTTAATCTAGCACTTAAAACCACTGGCTCCTTACTAAATTCTCTTTTTAATTTTTTTCAAATTATGTATTTCCAGAATTCAGTTGAGTTATTAATCTAAGACATCAAAGGATACACAGTACCTCTTTACATATTTGTTTATTCCCTACCTGTTGTGTATTGGTTTGATATGATTTCAAATCCACTTGTTTATGAACTACGTGAAGTTTTTTAACCCATTTGATTATGACAAAGACTGTTCTCACCAATAAGAACTCAGTAGCTCAGCTGCCGACATGCCCCACTGGGGCTTATCGAAAAACATGAAGAAACAACTATGGCAGGGGGATATTTACACTATAAACACCCAAAGTTTATAAGGATTATCTGAGAATGTTCTGTCTGGGCAAGGAGACTCTCTGCTGATCTAAAAAGCTCTCCAAAGACTTTGGGGATGTTAGCTCTGCCACAGTAAAGGCAACTCCTACCAGCAGTGGTGAAAAGTGAAGTGGCACCTGCAAAGGAGCCCCTGTGGCCTGTCAATACCAGCCCCGGTGATCCCTAGCAACATGCTTTAGCAACAGAGGACTTTTATTTTTGTGCTGGCATTTCTCCCCTGGTTAAGTCTTCACTCCTAAGTATCAACTCCTATAAAGGTGTATACTTCAGCCTAATTTTGACTTTTTTCCTTTCATCTCCACTTGCCTGGAGCAACAGTGTAATAAATCTATCATGTCTTTGGAGCATGTTATATCTTTACGAGCTTATTAAGAGACATTATCCTATAAGCTATTGGCTTGTGGAATTCCTGCAGTGAACCTGTGTTTAAATAAATTTCTGGCAAAGGCATACTCAGTCTCTGAGCATTCATTTGCCACCCAAAACAAAACACCATTCACTCCTTAACCCAATACAAATTCACTTATTCTGGGAACCCAAACCTGTTCTTGGAATATCACCAAGGCCCTTCTAGTGGTTGGTCTTCTTTTTTTTTCCCCCCTTAGTAGGCTCAATGCCCAGCATGGGACTTGAACTCATGACCGGAGATTGAGAGTTGCATGCTCTACTAACTGAGCCAGCCAGGTGTCCTGGTCTCCTTTCAATCTTATCTTACTTGGGTTCCAAGACATTAATCATTTCTTCCTCTTGACATTCTTTCCTTCCAGGGCACCCATGGTATTGTTGTCATCAACCTCCTCTCTCCCCATCTCTCCAATTCTTCTTCATCATCAAGGCTGAGTTTCAAACTTCATTTCTCTTAAAGACTTTCAGAACATTCCACACCACACTAATCTTTCCTTTCTCTATAGTACTGTAGCTCCTAAATTATATCCTATTATGTTAGTACATAGCTATTTATTTTTTTAAAGATTTTATTTATTTATCTGACACAGAGAGAGAGAGATCACAAGCGGGGTGGGGTGGGGGGCAGAGGGAGAGGGAGAAGCAGGCTCCCCACTGAGCAGGGAGTCCGAAAGAGAGTCCAATGTGGGGCTTGATCCCAGGACCCTGGGATCATGACCTGAGCCGAAGGCAGATGCTTAACCAACTGAGCCACCCAGGCGCCCCAGTACATAGCTATTTATTTTCTTATTCTGTTTGTGGTAGAATTTTAAGACATAAAAACAGTTAATAGGACATAAGCATCTTATCACTGTCTTCTTAGCTGCTCATTTCAATCATATCTTAGAGTGGCTTGTCTTGATATTGCTCTAATTCCTAGGTTCTAACAGCACTTCCTAGAGTAGAAATGTTATCTCCATAATTTAACTTTTTTAAATGATGAATTCCTACTCAATTATCAGGATTAGTTTGTACTTCACTTCCTCAATGAAGCCTTTCCCGACACCACTTTCCTAAATCATTCATTACTTCCTCCTCTATGTTACCAGCATGAACATTTCTCACAATCATGATCACACTGCACTATCCTTATTTGTTTAAATGTCTACTTTGCCCCCTGGACTGTGGGCTATATGTGTGGTGTATGTCTAGTGTGGTATAAATGTGGGGTGGTGAGTGTGTGTGTGTGTGTGCGTGTGTGTGTCTGTCTGCCTATCTGGTACAAGATGTTTGTTTGGTGTCTGTGGTATATGTGTGTGTGGTGTGTGAATATAAAAAGATTTTGGGGCTCCTGGGTGGCACAGTCAGTTAAGCCTCCAACTCTTGGTTCTGGCTCAGGTCATGATCTCAGGCTCTGTGCTCGTCCTGGAGTCCACTTGAGATTCTCTCCCTTTCCCTCTGCCCCTCCCACTTGTGCTCTCTCTCTCTAAAAAATAAATAAATCTTAAAAAAAAAAAAAAGATTTTAAGTGCTTGCTTCAGCAACACATATATGAAAATTGGAATGATACAGAGAAAATTAGCATGGCCCCTGTGCAAGGATGATGTGTGAATTCATGAAATATTCCATATTAAAAAAAAAAAGATTTAAAAAGACCTCTTGGAAAATAAATGAAGTTTACAGATGTTTTTGAAAATATGAGCCTTCTTACGATTCTTCTGGAGAACAAAACCATGAAGCAAATGGTGTTGCATCTGTATGTATGTATGTGCATATATATATACAAAGTGTATATATGTAAACACTAATAATTCATACATAGATGCAATTATAGCCAATATAATGTAGGGGGTTTTTTTTAGTTTCACATTTCAGAGAAATTCTAATTAAAGAACTAATTCTGTATTAATTTTTATTTTTTATTTTATTAATTTATTTTTTATTAATTTGTATTAAAGAATTCTTCCCATAACACACACACACACACACACACACACTATTTACTATAAAAATTTGGTCTCCATATTTAACAGATTCATCATAGATGGTGTTTACCTGGTATGGTAGGTTGAACAGTACCCCTAAAGGTTAATGTCCACCAGAACCTCAGAATATGATTTTATTTGGAAATAGAGTCTTTGCAGATGTAATTAGGGTAGGGATCCAGATGAGAGCATACTGAATTTGGGCGGACCCTAAATTCAGTTAGCCTCCTTATAAAAGACCAAAAAAAACACCTAGGGATACATGAAAGGAAAGCCATGTGAAGATAGAGGCTTAGATTGGAATTATGCTGCTGCAAGCCAAGAAATGCCAGGAACCACTCCAAACTAGAAGAGCAAAGAGGAATTCCCCCCTAGAGCCTTTGGTGGGAGGACAGCTCCGCTGACACCTGCCCTCCAGAATTGTGAGAGAATAAATTTTTCTTGTTTTAAGACACCAAATTTGTGGTGAACTGTTTGAGCAATCCTAGGAAATGAATACACCACTTATCAATTATTCCTTACCCTTAGATAATGAGTACTTCTTATATATGCTTTAGAGAAATAATCATTTTGCCTTCTGAAGCTTTCTTTTCATACATACTTATTTTTAAAAATAAAACAATTTCAGAAATCAAATGAGAAAATGCCTGAAACTTAGCAGGGATTTTCATTTGACTCCCAGTCCAAAGAGAAGCAAAAAACACTATGTGTATTATATCCAATATCCAATATCCAATATCCAATATGTATTTCACAAACTTGAACTGGAAAAGGAGTTTTAATTTGTGCTTTAGCAGTTTTCTTTTTAATTTTTTTCAAATTATGTATTTCCATAATTCAGTTGAGTTATTAAATTTGTTGTATATTACTTCAAAATTGTCATTTATATTTTGAACTTTTTCAAAACCATTCAAATTGAACTGTTCAAACTGAATCTCTTTCACTTTTGCCTCTTCCATTACCTTTAGCTTATTAGCTTTTAATTACTCTCAACTTTCCCTGCAAATTAGAAAAATCTAGCTTTTTTTTTTTTTTTTTTTTTTTTTTTTTTAGAACACAAGCAGGGGGAGTGGGAGAAGGAGAAGCAGGCTTCCTGCGGAGCAGGGAGCCCGATGCGGGGCTCGATCCCAGGACCCTGGGATCATGACCTGAGCCGAAGGCAGACGCTTAACGACTGAACCACCCAGGCGCCCCTCTTGAAAAATCTAGCTTTTAAAAAATATCTAGGCCTTGTCCCCAAGTCTAGAGAATCTGATTTAAATTATTTAAAATATAGCCTAGCAGCAATATATTTCACAAATACATTTGTACTTTTTTTTCAAACTCTCTACAATTCATTCCCATGGACACTTGAAGTGGTAGGCCACTACTGTAACATGAACATACATGCCAACTGCTAATCCTAGAGGCTAATAATTTGCTTTTTTCATACCATGTACTTACTATTTATCTGCAGAATTTTATAAAACTGTTCATCAATGGTAGACAAGGATTTCACAACAGTAAAAATTTTTAGGAATAAAATAAATTATTGAAAACTCCATATAATCACCATCATAAAATCACAAAGTAGAAAGGAACCTAATGGAAAAGAATAGAGAGCCCAGAATAAAACACATGTGTAGATGGTCAATTAACTTATGACAAAGGAGCTAAGAATATACAATGGGGAAATTAATAAATGGTGGTGGGAAGACTGGATAGCCACATGCAGAAGAATAAAACTGAGTCTCTCTCTTATACCATACACAAAAATAAACTCAAAATGGATTAAAGACTTGAATTTAAGACCTGAAACCAAAAGACTTCTAGAAGAAAACATGAGGAGTAAGCTTCTTGATACTGGTCTTCACAATGATTTTTTTGGATTTAATGCCAAAAACAAAGGCAAAGAAAGCAAAAATAAACAAGTAGTCATACATACGTCAAACCAAAAAGCTTCTGCATAGCAAAGGAAATTATCAGCAAAATAAAAAGACAAACTATGGAATGGAAGAAAATGCTGGCGAACCACCTATCCAATAAGGGGTTAATATCCAAAATATATAAGAAACTCATACAACTCAATAGCAGAAAAACAAATAACCTAATTTTAAAAATGGGCAAAGAACCTTAACAGACATTTTCCAGAGAAAACATACAAATGGCCAACAGGCTCATGAAAGGTGCTCAACATCACTAACCATCAGGGAAATGCAAATCAAAACCACAATGAGATATCACCTCACAGCTGTTAGAATGGCTATTAACCAAAACACAAGAGATAACAAATGCTGGCAAGGATGTGGAGAAAAGGGAACCAGCATGCACTGTTGGTTGGAATGTAAACTGGTGCAGTCACTATGGAAGACAGTATGGAGGTTCCTCAAAAAGATAAAAATAGAACTACCATATGATCCAGCAATTCCACTTCTGAAATATATATCCAATGGAAATAAAATCATAATCTTGAAAAAAATATCTGCACTCCTATGTTCACTGCAGCATTATTCACAATAGCCAAGATATGGAAACAACTTAAGTGTCTGTCAATGGATGAATGGATGGATAGATAAAGAAGATGTGAGATATAGATTATAGATATAGATACAGATATAATTCAGCCTTAAAAAAGAAGGAAACCCTGCCATTTGCCACAACATGGATAAACATGGAGGGCATTATGCTAAGTGAAATAAGCCAGAAAGAGAAAGGCAAAAGGCAAACTCAGAAACAGAGTTGATTGATGGTTGGCTGGGAGATAGAGAAAATAGGGAGAGGTTGGTGAAGGGTACAAACTTTCAGTTATAAGACAAATAAAATCTGAGAATCTAATGGATAACATGGTGACTATAGTTGTTAACACTGTATTGTGTAATTGTAACTTGCTAAGAAAGTAGAACTTAAATGTTCTCACCAAAAAAAAAAAAAAAAAAAAGCAAATATGTGAGATGATGGATGTGTGAACTAACTCAATGGGGAGAATTCTTTCACAGTGTATACATATATTAAATCATGTTGTACACTTTAAATATCTTGCAATTTTAGTTGTAAATTATATCTTGATAAAGCTGAAAAAAAAAAGAAATAAAGGGACAAAAATCAGTCATGAACTCCAACCCTTTCAACTTGTAGATACGATATTCCAGTTCTAGGAGTTTAAAGAATCTGTCCAAAATTTAACAGTTAGAATGTGGCAGCGTGAAACATTAAACCTGGTTTTCTATACTGTATCTAATATGTATAGAAAGTTACAATGATTGAATAAGACCTACACTTGTCTTCTTAAAAGTGAGGAAACAGAGAGGAAGGAGTGTTTCACAGACTGGTAAATTATTTTTTTCTATGCTTTTTAAGTTTCACTGAGTTTTTTGGTGAACTATTTCCTAGGTCAAAGACAAAAGCAAAAAAAAGTCTCCCTGTTATTTTTTTGTTTTGGGTTTTTTTTTAAGAAATGACTACAAAAGAAAAAAAGAATGACTGCAATTATTCAAGATTTTTTTTTTAAGATTTTTTATTTATTTTTTGACAGAGAGAGAGACAGCTAGAGAGGGAACACAAGCAGGGGGAGTGGGAGAGGGAGAAGCAGACTTCCTGCCGAGCAGGGAGCCCAATGTGGGGCTCAATCCCAGGACCCTGGGACCATGACCTGAGCTGAAGGCAGACACTTAACGACTGAGCCATCCAGGCACCCCTATTATTCAAGATTTATATGAGAGAAAATGGATTTTAACCCTATTAAATTTAACCTACATTTTCAACATGGCAAATTAGCGTGGCCTGCTGGCTCTCAACCAGAATCAACCTTGGAGAAACTACAAAAGCAAGAGGAAAACAGAGATTCCAGGTATTAATGGCAGTTATAACTGCAGGAGACATCCATGCAGAGTGAAGACTGTCCTGAATAGGTGTTGGAGGGGATAGTGGATGCAGCCTAGGGCAGAGAAGCAGAAAACACTTCAGTGAGAAACTAAGTGGAAGGCAAATGTTTAGGTTTTATTCTTGCCCATCCCCAGAATTGTCTTAGGATAGTTACTATTTGCCCCTTCATTGCAGAATTCAACTAGCAATAGCCCAACTCTTGGGTGACTAGGTATGCATTACAATGTCAAGACAAAGTAAAACCCTGCTGGAGGCTGTGATTGAAATAGGGCTAGAGCTGATCAGAGACTTGTAGCATATTCTCCACTCCTCCATCAATAAGCTCAAGGTTGGGGAATGACACCTAGTGAGACAGCTCTTCCTGAAGTGCATTTCAAAGAGAAAATTCTAAAAAGTTGCCAGAGTAAAAAAGCTAGTCACCTACAATTAAAAAAAAAAAAATCTAATTGTCCTCAGATATCTTGGCACCTGTAATGAATGCTAATCAATGAAGTAATATTTTTAAGGCACTGAAGGAAAAGACCTCTGAACCTAGAATTTTCTATACAGCAAAATTAAAATTTGAGGGTATAAAAAAACATTTTTAGGCAGATGGGGTCTCAGAAGTTCTGCCACACAAAAATCCATGTTTAAATACTACTTGCAAAAAAAAAAAACCAAGAAAGAAAAAAAGAGAGAGAGAGACAAACGGAAGGAGGGAAAAAAGGAGGAAGATAGAATATAATATAATGTAATGTAATATAATATAATATAATAAAATAATATAATATAATAGAACATAATATAATATAATTCAGTATATACTCAAAGGGCATGAAAAGTAAAAGTAATTATATATCTTAGCAAAGTTTCTTTTTGTCTAAAAATTAAATTTAAAAAATTTAAACCAGGAAAAGATAAAGTATATTTATTACCTAGAATTAATATTCTAGACAATATTGCTATGATAGACATGGAGAGAGAGACAAAAAAAAAAGGACATAAGAGTATATCAAAGTGCTTGTCTTATTAAAAGTAACAATGTATATATTAATAAGATAAATTAGTTGGGGTAAATAAACATCAGTACCAGTCTTAAGGGCAACAGGCATTATTACAAAGGCAACCAGCTTGAAAATAAAATAGAATATATAACTTTAAGCCAAAAGAAACAAATGTAATCTATGCAATGGAAAATAAGAAAAGTGGGGGGAAAGGTATAGTAAGTAGAAAAATATGCAATGATACGGAGCAATAAATCCTAGCAGAACTATATAACATGATACCTACAAATAGCATAAATATATTCATTGAATTGGTAGAGACTCAATTGATTTAAAAAAAACAAAAAACAAAATGTTGTCTAGTAGACCATCCTTAAAAAGGCAAAGGATTAAAATAAAGATTAAATATGAGGTAAATATGAAACAAAAGGAATCTGGGCTAACAAATTTAGTCAAGGTGACAAATATTATTTAGACCAAAAGTTATACGTAGTGTTAAAAAGGAGACAGCAGGCCCAAAATGGAGTCACTTCTGCTAAACTCCATGTCAGCAAACCGAGACTTAATAACTAATCTAATTGCAGTTTCAACCACCCAAGAATGTAAGCCTTCATCAATCAATCTGGAATTACCTGATCAGCATTAATGAGGTAATCCACCCAACAGGCCCTTTCATTCCCCTTGGGAAGGTGACCTTGCCTGAAACAATGCATTCTTTACTAATAATCTTCTTTCTGCCCTTTTTCTGCCTTTAAAAGCCTTTTCTTATCTACAGGGCAATGGAGCTCCTTTCTACTCCTAGATGGGATGCTGCCTGATTCATGAATCACTGAATAAAGCCAATGTGATCTTTAAATTTACTCAGTTGAATTTTTTTTTTTTAAAGATTTTATTTATTTATTTGACAGAGACATAGTGAGAGAGGGAACACAAGCAGGGGGCAGTGGGAGAGGGAGAAGCAGGCTTCCCGTGGAGCAGGGAGCCCGATGTGGGACTCGATCCCAGGACCCTGGGACCATGACCTGAGCTAAAGGCAGATGCTTAACAACTGAGCCACCCAGGCGCCCTACTCAGTTGAATTTCTGTTAACAATAGATACATACATGTATGTGTAAATACACATATGCATATATTTATTTATTATATATATGCATACATGTAAATATGTGTGTATATACATATATATAAAATGAGAAAAGAAGACCATAATATACTGTCAAAGAGAACAATAGAAAAAGACACATTTATCATAAATGTAAATGTACCTAACAAGACATCCTCAGAATTAGCTGGTAGCTGAGTTGATGAGAATAGGACAGGATCACTTGAATTTGGGATATATTTTGAAGACAGAACTGAGAGGACCTATTCTTTGTAGGTCTAGCTACAAAGCTAGACCGACTAGCTTTGGGGAATGAAAGGGAAAAAAAGAATCAAGAATTTATTGAGAAGGGGAAAGTAAGGGTAAGAGCCAATTGGCAGGTGTGGTGGATGGTGGAAATTAAGTGCTCAGTTTCAGAGTTGTTAAATTTGAGATGCTCATTTGATATCCTATTTGAGGCAACAAGCAGGCAGTTGAATATACAGGTCTGTAGCTCATAGAGAGTGCAGGAATGTAAATAGAAATTTGGGAATCATCACAAATAGCATTTAAAGTAATGAGTCTAGATTAGATTGCATAAATAGAGCAAACAGAGAAGACGGTGGGCTAAGGACTGAACCCTGAACACTCTACTATGTATAGATCAAGCAGAGAATGCCATGCAAGCAAAGGAGGCTAAAGAAAAGCCAGTAATGTCTGAAGAAACCAGGATGGTATGTTTTAGAAGTCAAGTACAGTAAGTTTCAAGAAGAGAGCAATCAGCTGAGTCAAATATTGCTGAGAACGTGAATAACATAAGGGGAGGAAATTAGCCACCAGATTTGTCAAGAAGGGGCTAGTGGTTGACCTCAATAAGAGCAGTTTCAGTGAAATAGTGGAGAAATCAATATCTTGTAGGCTGGTTGAGTGTGAGGCTTATCACCTCTAGATAAATAAATCAAAATCAGTTTTTGAACCAGTAAAGCTGAATGAGGTGATCTACTGAGATGCTGCCACCTGAGACCCCACTGAGAAAATCAGTTGCCAACCTTTATATATCCTTCTGTCATGTTTTGATGACTTAGAGTATAAATAGAAGTTTTAATAAGATACTTTAATTGCACTGTGAGACTCTATGCTGACAATAATCTAATGGTTAATTCCTTTGTCAAGTGAAGAATCTGCTTAAAAACCAATTGATCTCTTTTTTTAAATAAATAAAAAATCTTAAATATATCATTTATATATCACTTTCATGAAAGATGCACTTGGAGAGCAAAAAAATGCAGCCCAAATCACAAGGCAGTTGTGCAGAAACTCCAGGCTCATAATAGAGAGCAGAGAAAAAAATGGAAGATTTAAGAGCAGAGAAAGTACTTTCAAACTCCAAGAAATGGCTTATCTAGGATTGAAAACCTATAGAAATGTGATCACAAAGAACAACACATCCTACTTACTAGAGTGCTGAATCAAGTGTGTGGTGAAACAGGAATGCTCTATAATCAATAAAGGCCCTTCCTCTCTCTAGGACCCTTGAGCCAAAATGGGGTGGGGAGGAGTAGAAAAAAGTGACAAAGGAAAAGTGAATAATAAAAAATATAGTCATAATTTTTGGCCCTCCTCCATCAGCTTCTGTAGCTCCACATCTCATCCCTTATTCTTCAAAATCCATATGTACATACTCTTTCCTTCTTTCACCTTGTCTAACTTGACACACCTGTGAAAAAAGACTAAGAAAATCTCCCAATATGACTGATATGAAAGAAAAGATGAATAAAATTCAGTAATAATGAAAACAAATCAAAATGAACTTTGCCTATATGAAAGCTTCCAGTATATCTCCTATATCTCCTCCACTACTTTAAAATAGTGGTTTTCTCCATAGATTCATAAGTACCACAGAAATGACTAACATTTCAAAGTGAAAGTTGGGTAAGAAAAGCAAGAAAGTATAAGTGATTCTGAAAAACAGTGGAGCAACTGGAAAATAAAATACTAGTTAAATTAATCTAAAGATGGGAGATTTGTGCTTTATTCTGCATTCCTATTACTACTTTAGACCTTATTTCCATGACCTCACACTTGGATTATTATGAGATCCTGTGTGTGTGTGTGAATCTATGTGTTAATATCTCTCTCTTCCTCTACATAGCTTCTCTTTCTCTACATATGTGTCAAATCAACCTTAGCAGTAGCAATATACTGCTTGACTCATACCAATCCCCAGGGAAAAATTTACAATTCTCTTTAACCCAACACAAAAGCATGACAGTCTATGGCCATTTACAATAGGCAGGGTGTCCAGTGTTCCAAAACTTTCTCCTTGTTCAATTTGTTTCATAAACTGGCTCCATATCCTACCATCCTAATCTTATTTCTCATCATTTCCAAATGGATAATCACATCTATAAGGCCTGTCCCTTCCCAACTCCACACTTTCATTCCTGACTTTTTAGAATATAGTTACATTTCAAGAATATGAATAAATTTGACAACATATCTTTATTTAGCATTTTCTATGTACCAAGAATACACTGAGTTCAGAATGGGAGAGTAATATAACACGGAAATACCAAAGTTCTTTCCCTGAACACAACAGATTTTTCTCAAATAAAAACAGTGATTTGAGGAGCTAGCCAATCAATGTGGTAAAGTCCATGCTGACAAGAGCATATTCATAATTACTCTAGGCAACACTGGAGAAAATGCTGCCCAATTAAAAATGAGACCTAACATTCAGAGATCCTGGGATGAGAAAACAAATTGGTATAGTGAACTGGTGAGCAATACTCTGGTTTTGTGCTTATTCTACAATTAACTACCTGTGTTACCATAAGCAGTCCCTTAAACCCCCTGAGTCTTTTCACTCAGCTATATAAAAAAGTATTGATCTGATTGACTCAAAGGTTTTTTCTAACTCTGAATTTTTATGACTTTAACAGGTATTTCCAGCACTCTAGAAGTTTACAAAGCAATTGGAGTAATTTCTAACTTCATCTTAATTCACATATGGCAAACTATCATAGCATGTGTTCATGTATTTAACAAAGATATTAGGTGTCTACAATACATGAAGTACACGCTAGATCCAGATAATGCAAAGATAAGTCATTGCTCTTGAGATCATAACTGAAGTTACATATGTCAAGCGAATGATTCACAATATTCCATATCAGGGTGCTATACCAGTTGCTGTAATAACCTAGAGGAAAAGCAACTAACTTTGGGGGAAGGGAGGAGGCTGGTCAGGTAGTCCTTGACTAAAAGACTTGAGATGAACCTGGAGTTCTCTTGACTGATCAGAATTCCCCATCCAGAGACATAACTTCTATTCATGGCCCATTAGGTTTGGTGATATAGCACTGATAGATGCCTGGATATCCAAGGGGTTTCTCTGAATCATTAAAAACAAACAAACAAAAAACCTCAATTTAAAACAAAGCAAACAACAAGCCCTATATTTTGTCCTGTTTTGTTTTTGAGAAAAATAAATCTTTGTTTGTTCTTTATTAATTTGTGTGGTCTGGAATCAAGCTATTCTGAAAATGAATTTAGAAAAAATCATTCACAGAAAGGCATTGTTCATCTTGACATTTTATTCAGCTTTCATAACTTTTGTTGGCAACTGAGTGGCTCAACTGAATCATAAGTTATAAGATTTTCACAGTGATAATACATTTAAAAATCAAGAAAAAAAGTCATAATAAAGCTCTCATAATTTTGCAATTTTAAAAGAATGTTTGAATTTTATCAGTTTCCAAAATATAGATCTTTGCATCTCCAATGCTCATCCCAATGCCTAATACATATTTGATATCTTACAAATATTTGCTAAACTTACATTTAATAAGTGTAAGTGAATAAAGAATAATATAAATAATATAACATAAAGAATAAGTATAAAGAATAAGTGAATATAGAAGTGTATGAAAAAATGGATGAATATTAGAGACATTGCCTGGAGAAGATACCAAAAGAGAGCTAACCAAGACTATTTTAAAATGCAAATATAAAATTTGACCACAGATTCTTATAAATTTCTCTCATCAAGATGTGGAGTCTATTTCCTGGATCAGGGCTTGCCTTTGATTTTCTTTAACCAATAGAATGTGGCAATGTAATGCCATGTGACTTCTAAGCATTGGACTCAACTTTTAGAATTATTTTCTCACCCTTTTTAATGTTTGCAATGACTATGTAAAAAAAAAAACACACAAAAAAACACACAAAAACAAAAAACGCAGATTATCCTGCAAGAGAAGACTTAAAACTAAAAAAAGCCCTCAGCCAACAGCACCAGTTAAAAGCCACACATACTCCCAGGGGAGCAGCCAGACAGTGACCCCAAGAAAGACTAGCAGAAGAACCACCCAGCTGAACCTAGTCAAACTGCAAAACCAAGGGTAAGTAAATGGGTTGTTGTATTAAACCACAAAGTTTGGGGTGCATTACTATGTAGCAATAAATAATTGCTACAGAAATTGGTACCTAGAAGTAGGGTTCTGACTTAATTAAAAAACGTAAACATGCATCATTGTATTTGGGATCATGTGGTGGGCAAAGGCTGGAAACACAGCAAGGATGGCTGGGGAAATGGTAAACAAACTGTTTTCAGGCCTGAGGTGGGGATGATTGTTACTGGAGTCTGGAAAAATGGAAACTCATGGTAAGTAATGGAGGAATAATTGACAATACTGTTAGCTGAAGTAATTTGAAAGCTAATGAACTTGTGGATCCAGCTAACGAGCTAGTCAGAATGTTGAAAGAGTCAACTGTCTCCCTTGAGCTGTGTATGATAAAGTACCAGAAGAGGGAGATCACAAAGAAAGAATTAATCAGTTTGCAAACAGTGTACAGGAAATATAGAGGGCCCTGGACTTGCTGGGCTGCAATGTAAAACTGTTTCTCAACCCAATCTCTCCAGCAAAAAATTCTTAAAGAAATGGCCTCAGAGTAAAGATCAACTGAAGGATGTGATTGTAAAACATTTACTAAGATCTCAGAAGATTTAAGATGGGGCTCAGCAGACTCTCAATTAGACAAATGGCTACTAAGAGAATGGTGTTTTCCTGCAGCTTATGAAGATGCATCATCCAGAAAGAGGTCTGTCTCAAGTTATGGATGTGGCTTGGACTAAAAGAGACCGAGATTGTACAAAGTGAAAAAAGGCCTCCAACTTCCTATAGTGGTGGACACTGAATTGTGCCATCCAGATTACCTTCCCAAAATGGAGCATTTATTATCCAGTATTTAGTTATTCTGACAGACAGCCCTAGGCCACAGCACCCTCTGAGAACTGTCACAGCTAAAGAAAGTCAGCTTGCTCAAAGTCATGGCTCTGTTCTAGCAGTCCTATATCCAGTAACTGACAAATTATGTATATAAAGTCCCAGCCCTTTCTCCCCAGCTCATTCCAGCTTTATAATCCCCAATATGGTCAGCTGAGGCCTCCATTCAGACTTCATTATAGCAGCTCAGCATTTCATTCTGCCTCATCATGCTTTCTTCAATCCACAACCATCTACAGGTATTGCTCCCACAAACATACCTAATAAACCTCCCACACACTAATTCCATCTAAGAATCTACTTCCTGGAGAAGCCAATCTGCAAAAACTGGTATCAGGAGTAGAGAAAGTAGAGGTAGGGGCACCTGGGTGGTTCAGTCAGTTAAGTGTCTGCCTTTGGCTCAGGTCATGATCCCGGGGTCCTGGGATGGAGCCCCGCATCAGGCTCCCTGCTCAGTGGGGGAGTCTCCATCTCTCTGTGCTCTCTGTCTCTCTCATTCTCTCTCTCAAATAAATAAATAAAATCCTTAAAAAAAAGAAAAGAAAAAGAAAGTAGAGGTATGTGAATGGGCATGAAGTGTGAAAATTCTTGTTTCACGTATTAATGCCCACCAGAAAGCAACCACCATAGAAGAGTCATTAAAAAGTCAGATAAAATGATTCAATCAGGTAATGTCAACATTCTCTGTCATTGGCCATCACAGGGTTGGTGCAATGGACACATGAACAGAGTTCCTCTGGTGTCAGGGATAGGGGCCACACATGAGTGTAGTAGCATAAGCTCCCACCTACCAAGACTCATTAAGCTACTACACAACTGAACGTCCAACCTGCCAACAACAAAGACCAATGCTGAGTCTTCAATATAGCACCATCCCTTGAAAAGACCAACCAGCCACATGATAGCAAATTGACTACATTGAACCACTTTTGCTCAGGAAGGGACAGCTATTAATCTTTTTTTTTTCTTTTTAAATCAGGCATTTATAAACAAGAAAGCATACATTAATTACATAAAAATAGTTTTCGATAGTAGAGTAAGTCATCATGTTGTCATTAGCAGCAGCAAATGAGGGAACATGGACAGCGATGCGGACACTCCTGGCATATATAAAGGTAGAGCTGTGGGGTTTTTTTATTCCTTAATTGAAAAAAAAAATGTCGCTTGTGACTCCTGACTTAAAGGAAGAATAAGACAGCCTCTGGAGCCTGGTGGGCGCGGTGGGTGGGCAGGGGCAGGGCGCCTCAGGGGCTGGTCCCTTGGGCAGGTGAGCTGTTCTTCCTCAGTTAAAAAATAACTCAGAAAACAAGACAACTACCAGGTAAGAAAAGAGTTTCTGAAAAAGGAACCACCATGTAGGCGTGTAATACAACAGTGTCAAGGAACAGTATTTACAGGGGGACTGTTTTTACATAGGGCTAGTTCTGTACGAAAAGCAGGACAGCAATTAATAAGAATAAAAACAAATTCTGGGCATTGGTTTCCCTTTTCAGCAAATATACTTTAGACTACCCCTCTCTGAGAGGGTTGACTGAATGATCCACCAGCATGTGATCACATATAGCATCTCATCAGACTAAAGGGCCCCCTTCACAGCAAAGAAGGTATAAGTATAAGTACACACTTACCTATACTTAGGTAAGGACCATGAGATCCACTGGTTATATCATATACTACACCATCCTGAAGCTACTGGTCTCATAAAGCAAGGAGGCAGCCTGTTGAAGGCACAACCTGTTTGAATGCGATAATTTTTTAATATGGTGCCCCACCCCCCAGAATGCAGTGTACATTTCAAATCAACAAATTTTATATGATGCCAGGTCCCCAACAGGAATAATACTTTTGCCTGGAAACCAAGGGGCTCTTGCCTCTCATCACTCCCACTGACTCACTAAGGAATGTATATTTCCCATGCCATCATCAGTTCTAGGCTCTAGGATTCAGAGTTCCTGTTTACCAATAGGAGAGTACTTGAAGTAGGTTTTACAGCAAGAGTCCCATTGAACTATAAGACATGACTGTCTAGATATTTCAGGCAATTTCTTTTAAAGGAAAACAGTGTGGACGTATCTCAAAAAATTAAAAATAGAGCTACACTATGACCCAGCAATTGCACTACTGGGTATTTACCCCAAAGACACAGATGTAGTGAAAAGAAGGGCCATATGCACCCCAATGTTCATAGCAGCAATGTCCGCAATAGCCAAACTGTATAAAGAGCCGAGATGCCCTTCAACAGATGAATGGATAAAGAAGATGTGGTCCATATATACAATGGAATATTACTCAGCCATCAGAAAGGATGAATACCCAACTTTTATATCAACATGGATGGGACTGGAGGAGATAATGCTAAGTGAAATAAGTCAAGCAGAGAAAGTCAATTATCATATGGTTTCACATATATGTGGAACATAAGGAATAGCATGGAGGACATTAGGAGAAGGAAAGGAAAAATGAAGGGGGGGATATCGGAGGGAGAGATGAACCATGACAGACTATGGACTCTGAGAAACAAACTGAGGGTTTTAGAGGGGAGAGGGGTGGGGGGATGGGTTAGCCCAGTGATGGGTATTGAGGGCACGAACTGCATGGAGCACTGGGTGTTATACGAAAATAATGAATTGCAGATCATTACATCAAAAACTAATGATGTATTGTATGGTGACTAACATAACATAATAAAATAAAATTTAAAAAAAATAAAGAACAAGCAGGCAAAGTCACTATCTTTCAGGGATCACTGTCAAGGGGAAGTAAAACTACTGTTATACAATAGGAGAAAGGAATAACATGATTGATACCAGGGGATCCTTTGGGATATGTCATGGCACTCTTTGCCTAGTTTTAATGGTAACTAGACAAATGTATTGACTCTTGTGGATCAAGGGCTCAAGCCCCTCAGGGATGAGAGTCTGGGCCATGCTACCAAGTAAGACACTGAGACCACAAGTTCTAGCTGAAAGTGAGGGCAATATAAGATAGATAATAAAGGGGGCAGAGGATGAGATTCAACTGCAAGATCAGCAATAGTGGAGGTTATAGTTCATCCAAGTAATCTAAGTTTTGGCTACCAGAATCCTAGTGAAACTACTTTCAAAACTTTTGAGAAGAAACTGATCTGAGCAGTATAAGGAGTAGACCGTGGGGTAGATGCTGTGATGCAGCACTCAGACTCCCCTTTAGGAATGAAGAATTCATTATCATGAATCATGATAATGCACCTCTGGGAGTGCTACCAGTAGGCAATCCTGAGTCATCAACTTTCTTCTCCACTTGAGCTAATGAAAACATTCTCATCCAAAGCTATACGCACTTTCAGGGTGGCCTACATATAATAACTGCTGAATACAATGGTTTAAAGTCCCAGCCCTCTAGCCCCAACTTGGTACAGCTTTGAGGAGTCATCCCACCTGTGGAATACTCCAGAGGGATAGCAGAGGCTTCCACTGAGACTGCATCACAGCTCTAATCATCCCTGCCCAATCCTACTCTCTTCCTTTCCCTTCCCTTCCTTTCAACAAGTGTTGATCCCCAGAATACTCTCCAATAAACCACTTGCATGCTAATCTCCATCAAGGAGTGTGTTTCCTCATAGAGTCAATCTAATGGCAGACAGGACACAGTCTGAAAATGCAACTGAGCTACAAATGCCTGTCATTTCTTATGGAAAATACCCCATTCCATCCCAAACTGGGTGTAATTCAACTCAATTCTGTCACTAAGCACCTGGAGTTAGCACAGACCCCATAAGTTAAGGGCACAGTCCTCTGCAAGACTGCCCTCACTTCCAATGCCAGCTACAAGTTCAGGGGGTCCCCAGGACCCCACACTTCTCACCAACTGGCTACAAATCCAAGGGTTCCCATAACCCTCAGGTTCAATAATTCACTACTACAGAACTCAGGAAAGCACTATACTTACCATTATAGTTTTATAATAAAGTATACAACTCAGACTATTCCCAAACTTGTAGTCAAAACACTTATCATTTTATATTCTAAAATGTCATTGTGCTTCCTATTATACATTTTGTCCCTTTCAGTTCCAGAAAATAGTTTGGCAGAAGTATGGACATTTTAGAAATTAATCTCAACTTGAATAATAAAATCAGAAGGTAATGTTTCCATTTGTTTATTTGTTTACATACTCCCAGATTAAATTATCCTTCCCACTTTCAATTTAGGCATGATCGTATCTTTTTGGAACATGAAAATTTTTTTATATTAGGTTCTACATCTATCTTTTAAACTTAATGACATCAATGGAAATGAGTATAGGAACTTCTATACCTTTCTTGATTTGTGTTTTTAAATATTCTTGGTGAGGTCACCTATGATACTTCCTCCAGGAAATATCTTTCATGTTCACTTATTTCTTTGATGGTATTTTTAATTATTCATTCAACATGAATTTATTGGGCATTTAATATATACTAGGTATTCGGTGGGCATTATGGATTAAAAGATCTTAAGTTTTCCCTAGTTGGGAAACTGCTGCAATTATAAAGTTCTAAGAGTCTCACTACAACTTCTTGCATTTATAGAAATAATGATTTAGCATTACAAATAACTTACAACTTATTATTCATTCAAAGTAATAAGTTGAAACAAATGTTTTTTTTCCCCCTGTCATTACCTAGGTTATGTACTCCTAGCATTATTTTATAATAAGAGTCTCCATCTAACAAGCTTCTTTTGGTATCATTTAGGATTGTGTTCATCCCTAAACTAAAAGCTTGACTAATAGTTGTTTAAACCATAGGAACTCATTTAACTCATGCAACAGAAAGTCTGGGGTAGGGGATCTAAAGGCTCAGTGGTGTTATCAAGCAAACAGATTCCTTCCATCTCCTATTCCAGCATCCTAGGCAGGGAGTTTTCCTGGCCGTGCACGCAAGACAGCTGCTGCACCTGCAGGCACCTGCTAGGAACCATCTCATCTAGAAAGAAAAGGGGGGAAAATACTTCTACTTCATTTACCATAACTATGTCACATGGCTCACCTTAGCTTCAAGAAAATCTAAAGAACATAAATCTTTAAGATTTTCAAGCACTCTGGGGCACCTGGGTGGCTCAGTCAGTTAGGCGGCTGCCTTCCTTCGGCTCAGGTCATGGTCTTGGGGTCCTGGGATCGAACCCCACATCTGGCTCCCTGCTCGGTGGAGAGCCTGCTTCTCCCTCTCCCTCTGCCTGCCACTCTGTCTACTTGTGCTCTCTCTCTCTCTCTCTGTCAAATAAATAAAATCTTTAAAAAAAAAAAAAGATTTTCAAGCACTCTGTAGAAGAAAAAAAGGAGGGGATTACAAAAGAATTTGGTGTAGCCAATCTATTACATCTGCCATACTCTTCTAAAGCAGTTATTCTCAATAGATTCCATCCCTCCACAACTCGTCCTCACTCCAAATCAGAATCACCTTAGTGTGTCATATTTCTCAGGTTGGTTGAAGTGAGAAAAGTTTGAGAGACATACATTATTCAGGAGAGAATGGAAAATCTAACGTCCACTTTTTGGCTTTTGAAATATAGTTTGAATATCTGATCTTTAATGTTGGAAGTTTGGAGAACTTCAACTCACCCCTCTGTGTTATAAATTAAAAAGTACTCTTATGAAGAACTTATAACAATAGAATCCATTTTATTTCATCAAAACAAAAGCACAATCACTTTAAAACTCAGGTCTATTAACAGCTGGATTTGAGAACATGGATTGGACTTGAGACCTAAGTAGGCTACTAACACCCTGAGTCTGGTCCTTAAGACCTACTCTTAGAAGCAGAATTGCAGAGTAGACTCTAAAGCTACTTACCAGGCAGCCAGCTGCTAGATGGCACAACTCTAGGGGGCTCCAGTCACGCGTACCATAATGCAGTGCATAACATTCAAGACATAGGCAAAAGCCTTGTAAAGAGAGTGGCAAGCTCCCCTTTACACAGAAGAAAACACTGCTTACTCTCTTTCAATTCTATCACATAGTCAGAAATGCAAAGAAAGTAACAAGAATAAGAGCCTGAGTTAACTTAGCTCAGGGTGCAGCCTATGCCCCCCTCTCCTTCAGCTAACAGGGTGGAGAGGTATAGAAGCTTCCCCACCAACCTGTTCCCCTGGAGCAGGAGTCAGAAAGCCAGGACCTATAAGTCAAATTCATCCAGCCTTTTGTTTTTGTCAAGTTGTATTGGAAACAGCCATATCCAGTCATTTACTTATTTTTCATGGCTGCTTTCACACTACAATGACAGAGTTGAATAGTTGTGACAAAGACCATATGAACCACAAAACTGAAAATATTTACTAGCTAGCCCTTCACCAAAAAAGTTTGCCAATCTCTGCCCTAGAGCAATTGACTTGGCAAGACATTTTAACCATACTCATGGTAAATTTTTTTCTTTATTATAATGTGATCCATTTCACAAAATATGTGTGTACAGATACATATAGATAAAATTTGAAACAAGTGTTTCATGAGACAATACTTACCCCTTGTTATATGTGATGTACTCTGATATTTTCTCCTCTATTATAGATCATGTTTTTAAAACTGGTCATAACCCACTAAATTGACTTTGCAACCCACTAATTAAACCATTAATGACCTGCAAACTCTCTGAGGCAGACATATAGGGAGAACAGTTTCTCCCTACATTTAGATGCATAAGATGCATAAGAAACACAGAAAAAAAATGATAGTAGTTGTTGTTTGTTATTTATTAACCTCCTGTTAAAATATATTATTGCAGTAAGGGAGAAAACAGATATTTAGACTTGCATGTGCTGAATATTCACTTATTCAACTTATATTTCAACAAATATTTATGTAATACCTATGTTCCAAGTACTTGCTATGGGTATAAAAGTAAGCAAAAAAGGCATGGAGCACACACTTCAGTATGGAAAACAGATTTGAAATAAATATTCACAAAAACACATAATTACCAACTGTAATATGAAAGAAAATTACTAAGTTCCATAAGTTTACAATGTGAGAGGTAGATGGAAACATTCAGTTTTGGAGGTGAGGCTTTGTCTGGTTGGAATGGCTTTACTCGGGAAGTGAAACTGGAGCTGATAACTTTAAGAATGAGAAGTTAATTAGACAAACAGAGTGAGAGAGGAGAAGAGCAGGACCCAGAAGAGTCCACTTGAAAATCAACTTTAATAATTACAATAGCTAGCATTATACAGAATCTACTGTATTTCTCTAAGTACTTTATCCATAATAAGTCATAATTCTGCTAGAAAGAGGCAGATATGAAACCAGAAGCCATGCCCCTAAGAACTGCAATATCAAACTGCTAACTGAATCAAACAAGATGTCACTGGTATATTTGGAAGGCAGCATTAGAGAATGAGAAAAACATGTACTACAGCTACACATATATTTAAATCTTTATCTCTCTGAGTGACCCTGGGCAAATTATTTCTCCAAGCTTCAGTTGCTTTAGTAGAAAGTTAAATTTTATGAAGATTAAACTAAATAATATACTATTGCCTGATATATGGTAAATATATAAACATTAACCCTTTCTTTCCATATTCTACTCACTCACCAGACTCCAAGCTCTTGAAGACATATGACTAAATGTAAGTTCCTTATTCATTCAACATACAAATTGCCAGTGAAAAGCAAAAGGACAAAAAAGGCATTCCTTCAAAATTCTGACAGAAAATTACCTTCTACCCAAAAATGCTATACCCAACCCCTCTATTAAATAAGTATGAGAGCAGAAAAGATATTTAATGACATGCAAGATCTCAACAATTTCACTCCAATGCACCATTCTTAGGTTGTTACTGGCAAATGATCTCCACTAAAATGAAGAGGTAAACCAAAAAGGAGGAACATGGAAAGCAGAACACAGAAAGGGATAGAGATAAAGAGGACTCCCATCATGTTGGTGAAGGAGAGTCCCACCAGGCCTACAGAGCTGTCAATCCCAGCTGGGGTCTAACAAGGGAGAGCATTGGCTTCAGAAAAAAAACTGACAAATCATCAATGTATTTTACTATACTGAGAAGAATTTCAAAGTTCTATGGGAAATTTGTAGGCTAAATTAATAAAAGAAACATAGAAAGAACAAAATAGAGAGCCTAGAAACAAATCCATGATTATATGGTCAATTAATCTACAACAAAGGAGACAAGAATATACAATGGAGAAAAGACAGTCTCTTCAATAAATGGTGCTGGGAAAACTGTACAACTACATGTAAAAGAATGAAACTGGACCACTTTCTAACATTATACAAAAAAAATAATCTCAAAATGGATTAAATATCTAAATGTGAGACCTGAAACCATAAAAATCCTAGAAGAGAAGACAGGCAGTAATTTCTCTGACATGAGCATAGCAACATTTTTCTAGATAGGTCTGCTAAGGAAAGAAAAACAGAAGCAAAAATAAACTCTTGGGACCATATCAAAATAAAAAGCTTTTGCACAGCAAGGGAAACCATTAACAAAGCAAAAAGGCAACCTACTGAATGAGAGAAGATACATTCAGTAAGGGGTTAGTGTCCAAAATATATAAAGAATTTAAACAAACAAACAAAAAAGAATTTATACAACTCAACACCAAAAAGAACAATCTATTAAAAATGGGCAGAGGACCTGAATAGACATTTTTCCAAAGAAGACATACAAATGGCCAACAGACACATGAAAAGATGCTCAAGATCACTAATCATCAGAGAAATGCAAATCAAAACCACAATGAGATATCACCTTATACCTATAAGAATGGCTGAAATAAAAAAGATAAGAAATAACAAATATTGGCAAGGATATGGAAAAAAAGGAACCCTCAGACACTGTTGGTGGGAATGTAAATTGATACAGCCACTGTGGAAAACAGTATTGAAGTTCCTCAAAAAATTAAAAATAGAAATACCATATAATCCAATAATTCCACTACTGGGTATTTATCTAAATATATCAAAAACGCTAATTTGAAAAAATATATGCACCCCTATGTTTATTGCAGCCTTATTTACAATAGCCAAAATATGGAAGCAACCTGAGTCACTGGATAGACAAATGGGTAAGGAAGATGTGAGATACACACACACACACACACACACACACACGAATATTACACAGCCATAAAAAGGATAAGATCATACCATTCGCAACAGCATGGAAAGACCTAGAGGGTATTATGCTAAGTGAAATAGGTCAGATTGAGAAAGACAAATACCACATGATTTCACTCATGTGGAATCTAAAAAACAAAAATGAATAAACAAACAAAAAGTAGAATCAGGCCTATAAGTACAAAGAACAAACTGATGCTGCCAAAGGGAAGAAGGGTAGGAGGGATGGGCAAAATGGGTGAAGGGGATTGGGAGATACAAGCTTCCAGTTATGGAATGAATAAGTCACAGGAATAAAAGGTACAGCATAAGAAATACAGTCAATGATATTGTAATAGTCTTGTATGCTGATAGATAGTAGCTACCCTTGTGATGAGCACAGCATAATGTTTAAACTTGTCAAATAGCTATATTGTGCACCTGAAACTAATGTAACACTGTGTATCAACTTCACTCAAAAAAAAAAATAATTAGAAAAAGAAACATAGAAAACAAAGCAAATTTTTTAAAATGAAGCAATGTTAACTCAATGAAAGGTAAAAATTGTACAAGAAAGGAAATAGAAACATGGCTTAGCTATGAACAATATTTACATATTTATAACTATATGTACAAATATCATTCATTTAAACAAAAATTATGACATAGTTGTACGGAGAGGAAAGAGGGCAAAGGAATGTGTAGGTCTGTGGCTGTGTATGCAATGGGTAGCACAGGGAGAAATACAAGAGCTATATCTTCATCTTACATAGTAGGAGGCAAGCTGGAAGAAAGCCTGAAATTTAAAAATTATTATCTTATCATTGTCTAATTTCCATTTTTTGTTTTTTAATGTTTTAAATAAATTATTTCTAAATTTTAAAAATAATAAAATTTAAAAATAAAAAAAGAGTAGTATATTAGAAATATGGTGGAAATAACAGAAGAAAAAACTAAATAGCATTGAAAGCAGTGGAGAAGGGATTGGGGGTAGGGAGGGTAGAGAGAAGAACAGCTGTTCTTGTTATAAGCCTTACAGTAGTTTTGTGTATTTGTGTGTGATAAATAAAAATTTAATGTAAAAATGATATTAAATGAAATCTTGCCATTTGCCATCCAACGACGTGGATGGAACTAGAGGATATTATGCCAAGTGAAATAAGTCAATCAGAGAAAGACAAATACCATATGATTTCACTCATATGTGGAATTTAAGAGACAAAACAGATGACCATAGGGGAAAGGAAGGAAAAATAAAATAAGATGAAAGCTGAGAGGGAGGTAAACCATAAGAGACTCTTAAATATAGGAAACAAAGGGTTTCCTGAGGGCTGCTGGACGGGAGGTGTGTGGGGGGGGGATGTGGTAATTGGGTGATGGGCATTAAGGAGGGCACTTGATGTAATGAGCACCGGGTATTATCTGCAACTGATGAATCACTAAATTCTACCTCTGAAACTAATATATACATATGTATGCATGTGTGTATGTATATATGTATGTATGTATGCATGTATATATGTATATGATATTCAAGGGGAGCCTGGGTGGCTCAATCAGTTCAGCATCTGACTTTGGCTCAGGTCATGATCCCAGGGTCCTGGGATTGAGCCCCACATCAGGTTCCCTGCTCAGCGGGGAGTCGGCTTCTCCCTCTCCCTCTGTCCCTCTCCCTGCTTGTTCTCACTCTCTTTCTCAAATAAATAAAATCTTTTTTTAAAATTTTATTTTATTATGTTAGTCACCATACAATAAAAACTGATATTCAAATTAAGTGCTTGCAGAACCCTTGAAGTACCTCTGCAGACTTCCACAATAAGTGTTTTAAAAATATTTAGATATCCCAGGGAATCTCTTAGAATACTGAACAAGGTGCTGGAGCTTGCACAGTAGATAACAAAAGCATAACTGAGTTTATATAAATATTTTATTTGGGGTCACTTGGATTATACTTATGACAACACTATAAAGTATCATTATCCCATCTGACAAATGGAAAACCACTTTGAATAACTCAAGAAAACACCCACTAGTATAAAGAAGTTGTGTGTGGCTCCTGCACAGCAGCAAAGAAGACATTCAATTTCTCTTGAATATCAAAATCACAATTCTAGGACCAAAGCATTTTTTCAAGTGTCTAATATAAATTTCTTTTCCTGAAATTGAATCATATTGAAAGTGAAATCAGAAAAGTTGTTCACCAAATCATCTCTTTGTAGCATATTTCTACCTTGCTATTCATTCCACTAACATATTTTTTATTACTGTTCTATTATTTATCGTCAACAATAAAATTTACTACAAATTCACAATATGTGAAAAGTTATCAGCAGCAAAAGAATGTATGAGCTGTAAAACTCCACAAAACCATAAAAACTTATTTCTCAGGAATGACAGACAACAATGATAATTGCATATTGATAAATGCATACTGATGATCTATGTGAATACCATATGTCCTAGAGTCAGATCCTATTTTTGGTAAGCTAGTCATTTAAGTGTGAATTATGGAGCATGCTTATAGTACATTAAGATCCATAAATTCACAAATTTAATTGGAAAGTGTCCTTAATAGTGTGAACAATCTATGATGAAGAATTTGGATGAGGATTAAGACTTTATTCAGCATTTAAATAACCCCAGGTAAATCAAACATTATTTTTGCCCTTTGACAAGCTTTAACCTAAAAATTCTTAAAAGGTGCTTATTTTCTTATAAATACAGTGAAATTTGTCTTAAAAACTATTCCTAGTGGGTCACCTACTAAACAACAGTGATTCTAAAAAAGTTAGTATAACTGTTCTAGATAAGTTATCTCCTTACTCCCTATAGTCTATTTTCTACTGGAGGTTGGAATGGTGGAAGCAAACAAACAAAAAGTAATTACAAATGAAGGGAATGGTTTTATGCTTCAGTAGGACCTCACTGTTTCTAGACAATCCTTTAATCTGTCTCTACAGTCATCCCCCCCTTATCCATAGGAGGTATGTTCCAAGACCCCTGCTGAATTCCTGAAAATATAGATAGTACCAAACCCTATATATACTGTTTTTTCCAATAAGGTATACCTATGAAAAGTTTAATTTATAAATTAGGCACAGTAAGAGATTAACCACAAAAACAACAAAATAAAACAATTATAACAATGTATTATAATAAAAGTTATGTGGATGTGGTCTTTCTTTCAAAATACCTTATTATACTGTACTCACCTTCTTGCGATGTGAGATGATAAAATGCCTGCATGAAGTGAAGCGAATGTTGTAGGCATTGTGACAAAGCATTAGGCACTACCTTGTGAAGAAGATACAGAAGAGGATCGTTTGCTTCTGACCATGGGTAACTGAAACCACAGAAAGTGAAACCGCAGATGGGTGGTGAGGAGGGAGGAATAGTACTGTAGTTGGATCCTGTCTTGTTTTTCTCACCAATGCTAACAGAGAATCCTAAATCTCTTTATTCCATACCACACTCCTCAAGTTCTCTCAAGAGATTATATCAGGAAGAATGTATGTTGCAAGTGATTTAAGCAAAAGAGATATTATTGGTGTGGGGGGGAGGCTTTATTGACGCTCATGCATCATTGATGCTTAATATCCTTCTTGAAATCCTCAATCTTCCTGGCTTCTGTGATATCACTCTCTTAAAATTCTTGTTCTTCTCTGTCATCTTTTCAAGTTCCTCTTCCTTTCTTCTTTTAAAAAAAGAGTTCTTCTGACTCTTTTTTTAAAAAGATTTGTGCTATTTATTTGAGAGAGAGAGAGAGCATGGGGGAAGGGCAGAGGGGAGGAGGAGAATCTCAAGTAGAAGCAGCGCTGAGCACAGAGCCTGATGCGGGGCTTGATCCCACAACCCTGAGACCATGACTTGAGCCAAAATCAAGAGTCTCACCCTTAACCAACTCAGCCATCCAGGCACTGCCCCCTTTATCTGACTCTTAAATTCTAATGTGCCCCAGAGCTATTCTGAGTTCTTCTCTTTTCATTTGACACACTGTCCTTGGGTAATTTTATCCATGCCCATAGTCCGAAGTACCAACTGTACTCATGATTACCAATTCTCTTCTCTTCCCTTTTTCCTTCTTCTCCTCCTCCTCCCCATTCTCCTCCCTCTCCACCACCTCCTCCCCCTCCTCCTCCTTCTTCCTCGTCCTCATCTTCCCCTCCTCCTCCTTCCTCGTCCTCCTCTTCCCCTCCTCCTCCTTCTTCCTCTTCCTGCTCCCCTCCTCCTGCTTCTTCTTCTTCTTCTCTCTCCCTCTCTCTCTCCATCTATCATTTTATCTAACAAATATTCATCGAGAATTATACAATGTCAGGCATCATGCCAAGCACTCTGGACCAAATTCCTGCCAGAGCTCCAGATCCACATAGTCTATGTGACCTTTCTCTATGTACCTCAAAGGCACCTTAAATTCAGGGTGTCCAGAACTAAACACATTACTCCCTAATCCTCCAAACATATTCCTCATTCTGTATTCCTTGGCCTATAGACAAGCATTATCATTCAGAAGGGTGCCCAATCAAGAATCCTAAGAGTCACACCTGAGCTCCCCGGCATTATTCTCCCTGCTTCTAATCAGTTTCTAAATTCTACCTCTTAAGTATTTCTGTCTGTTGTATGGTGGTTGTGTGACCATGCTCTTGAGTCAAATCTAAGCAATACCACTTACTAACTGTATAACATTAAACCTAAGTTATTTACTCTCTCTAGATCTCATCTTTCTACTCTGTAAAATGGGGATGGAGCCCATTTCATAGAGACATGGTAATAAATGAAACAATCCACATACAGTACATAGTACTGTATCCAGCACATAGAAAGTATTCAATAAATAAAGATCATCTTAATAACATCATCTCTATTGACATTATGTTAGTTCAAAACTCTGTCCTTTCTTGGCTAACATCCTAACTGGTCTGCAATAGCATCTTAATTGGTCTCCGTGTGTCTTATCTTGTCCCTCATCAGCCCATTCTTCATATGGCTACCCAAAAATCTGATCTAAAATAAATTAGCATAAAATAGAAATGGAGTAAACTACAAAGTGAACAGTTCATAGTCAATTAATAACATATGGAGGAAAAAAGTCTCCCCATATAGGGTCTACCTAAAAATTAGCAGGTCAATAATAGTAAAGACAGATTTATAACCAACTTTCAGACAGAAATCACATTTCCATATATTAGCAAACTTCCTCCACAGAAAATACTATCATATCCATTAAGCTTGGCCTAACCAAAGCAAGTAGTTAAGCTCATTTATTACAAGACTTTAGTTCTTGGTTCTTTGTTGATTGTTCAAAACCTAAAGGAAATGAATGTTCATAACTATTTTCAATACCAAGGGAAGTCCACCAATAAAAAGACCTGGGTAGTACTGAATTTTTGATAAGCATGTTAAAATTTTGTTAATAAATAAATAAAATTCTTAACTGTCAACAACCTGAGGAACTTTGGGGATGGAAAGAGATACAGCATAAAAAGATTTACCTGGAATCTATTAATGTAAGAATTTAGCCATAAAAAGCCTGGGCAAGGTTAAATCATGTTGGTAAAATAGTTATCATTTGATATATTATGGAAATCTTTTTAAAGAGCAAAATTATATCACTGAATTTTGTGTTTCTATTCTAAAGCGGGAGAAACCTTACAGCAAAATGTGAGAGAGAATTCCTTTTAACCTGATAGGCTGGAACAGGCTAATATCATTTGTATCTATAAATACTGATCTATTAGATATTAGCCTACCTCATATTGTCTATGATCAATAACATGTCTTGATTGGACTATAATAAACTGGCTCCTATCTGTATCACTCAGAAAAATACTCCCCAAGAAAGGTATGGTTTGGTTTAACAAAGCAAAGGAATTTACCTAAAAATGTGCAGATAACTAAGAAAATTTTAATCAACCTTTTTACCATGTTCTGAAAAAAAATGCATAAAATGGCATTTTCTCATTATTTAATCACATATTTAATTAAACACACACAAAATTGATATTGTTTTCACTCTTTAAATAAACAAGGCAATGTTATCGTCTTGATTATCAACTCAAAAGACTCAGAGAAAGAAATATTCAGAATACCTTTTCATTGTTGAATGATCTCTGCTTTGTAAAGATTCTACAGCAAACCAAACCTTATAGAATAAGTAATATTCTCATTACTGCTGCTCTTTGGAAATAATTTCATCTGTCATGTAATCCCATCTTGAGCTATGTCATTAAAAAGTTATAAAAGACAGAGATTGAAAGATCAAGATTAGTTCCTTCACAGATGAGACCACAAAATCGATGAAGCAGCATTATTCACACACACAAAAAGAAAATGCACAACTTTTACTGCTCTTATACCAAAAAAAAAGTTAAAAGGCAGAATTTCCATATCATCACACCACAAATCCTGGTCGCAAATGTATGTCATTGTTTGCATATGCATTTGGAGAGCTGGGAAGGGAAATTGTTCAGAGATTTTTTTTTAATGGCTACAAAGTGATGGCATATTCTAAAAAGAAAGACATTTTTTTGAAATCCTGCCTTACTCCAAAGCACAAAATATTATTAAAAAAATTTGTTGACAGGGGCGCCTAGGTGGCCAGATGGTTAAGCATCTGCCTTCGGCTCAGGTCATGATCTCCAGGTCCTGGGATCGAGTCCCACATAGGGCTCCCAGTCAGTGAGGAGTCTGCTTCTCCTTCTCCCTCTGCCTCTCCCCCTGCTTGTGCTCTCTGTCTCTGTCTCTGTCTCTCTCTCAAATAAATAAATCTTTTAAAAAATTGTTGGTAAATAATGCATTAGATGCTTTCTATAATATTAGAGCTCAAATTTATACCTTCCTTAGCTCTGTCTAGAATAAACAAATGCACAGATCTAAAGATGTATATGTGTTTACTTTTTAGCACATATGAAAAAAGATGGTATTTGACTCAAATTAATTTTAACAGTGAATATGACTAATAATATGTGTAACTTTCAGGCTAACATAGCAGTTCCCATAGGTGATAATAGAAAAAAAAGAGTGAGCATAATGTGATGAAAGAAATATACATGAATCCATTCCAGTTGCTTCTATAGAATTTGATGAAATGAACAGTTCCCTATAAGGCCAATTAAAACTGCTGATGAAGCTTTCAGAAACATTGCATAAATCATTTTGAACCTTTCAATTTTGGTCTAGCACTATTACATTCTTCACAAAATCTTCAGCAATAATCAACATTTTCATCTTATTGAGAAAAGAAATTTTGCAAGAAGCAGTTCATCTTTCATTTGATGTATGAAGTCTATTTCAAATGTATGCTCAATCTCTAGAGATAAATTCAATAGCATGTTCTCAAGAACAGCCTCTCAGTCAGTCCTATCTTTAAACAAAAGATAGCTGCACTGCCAGGGGCACCTGGGTGGCTCAGTCGTTAAGCATCTGCCTTTGGCTCAGGTCATGATCCCAGGGTCCTGGGATCAAGCCCCGCATCGGGCTCCCTGCTCGGTGGGAAGCCTGCTTCTCTCTCTCCCACTTCCCCTGCTTGTGTTCCCTCTCTCACTGTGTCTCTCCCTGTCAAATAAATAAATAAAATCTTAAAAAAAAAAAAAAGATAGCCTTGCTGCCAATATATTGCTGTTGTTTTGATAAATGACTGTGGTAACATATCATTCCAGTTAAACAGGCTCTACTCACCACAGTATCTCTTTCCTTCGTATCAGTCACCAACATTCATTTCTTAGATTAAACTTTGTTTCCTTCACATTCTGTACAATATGTGCTTGAGAATAAACATTCAATTTTCAACACCCTCATTATTATCCCTACCTAACAATATCCTACAAGAGCAGTGTGGTATAGTAGAAATTATATGAACTTTGAAATAAGACAAACCTTGATTAGAAACTCAAGATCACTTACTCAATATATGACCTTGAGAAAATTACCCTGTCTGTTTCATTATCCATAAAATAAGAATAATACTTCACTTGCAAATTTATTGTAAAAATTAGGTGTAGTACATTTAGAAAATACATCTCCTCACCAAGTAATAAATATAAAAGCTTGCATTAAAGCAATATGTTCTCATCCTCTCTTGTTGATCTCTATCTTTTTGCACAGATAATGCTTTTATTACTATATTACTATTTTAATAATACTAAGAAGGCCTCCATGAATTATTTAATCTCATTCCTCACTCTCCACATTATCATTGATACATTTCCCACATCTGCTGCTTTCATTCCCACCCAGGTGATCCTATAAGAACTGGAGTCAGCTCCAGAATTTCTATATAGAAGGAACTTGGAACAATGGTAGGAAGGACACATCAGGAAAATAGTCTTAAAGTGAATTCACACAGCAAGGACACTATTTTAGTTCCAGTGTAAGTAGAGGGATTTTTGCATTGATGCTGTACTTACAAAGCAAGGACCCTGTTTTTCATATATGTTATATGTTTTAGAGGTAGTTTTTCAGGAGGTTGATGTAGATACAAAGAACCTAAAAATCCCCTTCCTTGCATGATGCCCAGCCATCATTTGGCCCATCATCAACAATTAGCCTCCATGACACTTTTCAAAATTGCATTCTTAGATCACATTTGTATCTATACCCAGAACACTCTTCTTTTCTCATAACCTATTTCCTCTTCCATGTCCATGGCTATCCTAAGAGATATTAAAAGTTATAAACTGTTCATTTCCCATCATCTAATTTTGACCAAAATTTCAGTTTTCTTTTTTTTTTTTAATATTTTATTTATTTATTTGACAGAGAGAGCAGGAACACAAGCAGGGGGAGTGGAAGAGGGAGAAGCAGGCTTCCCACTGAGCAAGGAGCTCAATGTGGGATTCCATCCCAGGACCCCGGGATCATGACCTGAGCTGAAGGCAGACGTTTATGACTGAGCCACCCAGGCGCCCCTAAATTTCAGTTTTCTTGAATTCCTAAAGCTGCAATAAACTGGCTAATGCTGGAGCCAGACTGCCTGTGTTCAGGCAAGTGTGTTACTTTGGGCAAGTTCCTTATCCCCAGCTTCTTCATCTGTAAAATGAAGTTAACAGTGGTAATCTTTCCATAGGATTGTTGCAAGGACTAAATGAATTAATAATGTAAAGTTTGGAAGTTAGTGAAAATATAAAGTTTAGCTATTATTAACCTTTAACTAAGTTAAAATGGTACCATCTTATATATATGCAGCATTCATATAGGCACTTACCTGTAAGAAACTGCCACATAATCAGGTCCTTGAGATATTTGGCAATTAAGTCCCACTGAGTGGTGTCCCAAATCCATTATTTTTCCCTTTTTATCTGTAGCAAATTGTCATTTTTTTTTTTCATTCATTCTACATGTATCCATTGAGTCCTAACTATGTGCCACACACTGTGCTGGAAGCTGAGAATGTAATGGTGAATAGAAACAGATATTTCCCTTGTGTTGCTTTTATACAGTGGGGGAGAACACCACCATTCCAATAATCATAAAACAAATAGAAAACATTAACTATGAAAAATGTTACAAGGTGAGGTGCATGATGCTGTAAGAAAGCCAATTTGCCAAAAATCAATTTGCAGAAAGTCAATTTGCCAAAAGTCAATTTTCCAAATGACTGATTCGCTGAATTCCCTAACAGACAATTCACTGAAAGTGAGTTTGCCAGAAGCCAATTTCTAGAAAATCAATTTGATGAAAAGTAGTCTGCCAAATCATCATTTTACCAAATGACCAATCCACTGAATTATTGAAGATTTTTTGAAGTCTTCATTTCACCAAAGTTTCAATGCAGTCCTTTTATGACAGCTCTTCAGTCCCAAATTTGACAGTCTATCTGGGCTGAATATCAGTTTCATGTTTTCACATTTCAGATGCCAAGCCTTTACTAATGCCCAATGATCTAATGTAAGCAAATGGTGGGCTTCTCTTTAAATGCAGTTTACTGTCTTCAGACTTAAGCTTCTGCCTATCTCTACCTCTTCCAGAAAGACAGCTGCAGAGAACCATCCTAGGCCAGGGTGATGAACTGGTCATCTGCAAACTGACTTTTGCCAAATTTCTTCTTAGCAAATTGGTCATTCATGAAATTGACTCTCAGTTAACTGTTTCTCAGTGAAATTACCAAGAGTCCATGTCTTGAGAGGCTATCACTGGGGAATCTGACCTTGTCAGACAGGTGAAGGAAGATTTCATTGAGCAAAAAATAACTGTCAGAGGATAACTTAAAAAAACACCCAAACAGGGTGCCTTGATGGCTCAGTCCATTAAACATCTACCTTCAGCTCAGGTCATGATCCCAGGGTCCTGGAAGCCAGTCCAGCATCAGGCTCCCTGCTCTGCAGGGAGTCTGCTTCTCCCATTGCCCCTCTTCCACTCATTCTTCCAATCCCCCTCTCTCAAATAAATAAATAAAATCTTAAAAAAAAAAAAAAAACCCAAACAAAAGGAAGGGGAAACAAAGGGGACAGCATATACAAAAACTATTTGCAAGAAGAAAGCACCAAAATTACAACAGTTTGTAAAATGGCCAGAGTGGCTGGAATTCAGAGAACAAGGGGGAGCATGGTGTAATTTGAGGCAAGAAATATAGTTGGGAGCTAGACCATGTTGTGCCTCACAGACCATAGTAAAGACTTCTGTTGTTACATTAAGAATGAGGATCCATAATATATTGTAAGTAGAGAATGACATGAGAAGATTTTCATTTTGAAAGATCATTTTGCAAGTGGTATAGAGATCATATTTTAAGAGTGTGATCACATAGGCTGTTTTCTCCCCTGGAAATGTATTATTGCAGTAGTTCAGGAGAGTGGAGATAGTACTTAGACTAGGGGGTATAGAAAAAGTGGAGATAAGTAAATCACTTACAGAGGTTTTTACAATGTAGAAACAAGAGAATTCATTATGGAATAGTGGATATGGGGATGAAAAAGAGAAAAAAATCCATGGACAACTCCTAGATTTCTGGTTTGCAGAAGCAGATTGATGTTGCCATTCCTGAGAAAGAAAAAAATTAGGAGGGGAGGAAAAGATAGCAGAGGAGTAGGGGACCCTATTCCAACCGGTCCCCAGAATTGAGCTGGATATCTTCCAGACCACTCTGAACACCCATGAAATCAGCCTGAGATGTAAGAAGATATATCTGGATCTGTACAAACAGAATATTGCAGGCTGTTGGTTTTAAGGTACTAAGCAGGGAGCCAAGATTTGTGGGCACATATCTGAAGATAAATGGAAGGGGGAGGGAGCTGTAGGGATCCTACACCAACAGTGAGTGATAGCCTCCTGAGCTGGGGACAGGGCACAGACTCGCAGACTGGTAGCAGTGGGGAAAGGACTTTAGGGCAGTGCCCCCAGACGGAAACCTGGAGCAGCGGGACCACCCGTGCAAAGAGGGGGTGGCTGGCTGTTTTAGAAGCACAAAGGGCAGAGACATGCCCCCATGCCCAGACCTGTAGGCAAGGACTGGGATCCCTGCTGAGGGGCACACAACCCAGGACGCTGCAGTTTATAGCAGCACAGACAGAAACAGATAGTGTGGCCTGGAGAGCTCACTGAAGAACAGACTGTGATCTCTCTATTCTGATGCAGGGGGTTGGAAACGATATCTTCTGCTCTGACTCTTGGAGGAGATGTGGAAAGCCTCCAGGGAAAGCTGCCTGAGAACAAAAGTCCCCCAAAAACGGCTTTAACTGAGCCCATCCCCCACCACAGGGAGCAGGGCAACTCTGCCCAAATGGGGTTGCCTGAGTACATGGCAGGCCCCTTCCCCAGAAGACAGGCTGGGAGAACAAGAGGCCGACAACCCTAAGGTCCCTCTAAAACAGGTGCATCTTACGTGGGTTGTGATCAATAATTTGGACTCTGTATGTTCCCTCAACCACCCCTCAACAGAACGACTAGAAGGAGGAACCCCCAAAATAGGAAAGACTCAGAGACTGTGACTTCTGCCACAGATTTACATATGGCTACAGATATAACCAAGATGTCAGAAATGGAATTCAGGGTAGCAACTGCAAAGACAATAGCTGGAATGGAGAAATCGATTAAAGGCAACATAGAGTCTCTAAGGGCAGAAATGAAAGCTAACCTGGCAGAACTTAAAAATGCTATCAATGAGATCCAATCTAATCTAGATAATCTAACAGCTAGAGGAAGTGAAGCAGAAGAATGAATTAGTGATCTAGAAGACCAATTAACAGACAAGAAGGAATAAGAGGAGGCCCCGGAAAAACAACTCAAAACCCATGAAAATAGAATCAGAGAAATAAGTGACACCATGAAATGTTCCAATGTCAGAATTATTGGGATCTCTGAGGGGGTGAAGAGAGAGAAAGGACTGAAGATATATTTGAGCAAATAGTAGCTGAGAACTTCCCTAATCTGGGGAATGAAACAAACATTCATGTCCTAAGGCAGAGAAGATCTCTCCCAAGATCAAGGAAAACAGGCCAACGCCTCGGCATGTAATAGTAAAATTCGCAAATCTTAGAACCAAGGAAACCATCTTAAGGGCAGTTAGGGAGAAGAGATTCCTTACATACAGAGGGAGGAACATCAGAATAACATCAAACCTATCCACACAGACAAGCCAGAAAGGGCTGGCAAGACATATTCAGGGTACTAAATGAGAAGAACATGCAGCTAAGAATACTTTATCTGGCAAGGCAGTCATTTAGAATAGATGGAGAGATGTAGATCTTCCAAGAACAGCAGAAACTGAAAGAATATGTGACCACTAAGCTGGCACTGCAAGAAATATAAAGGGGGGGTTCTATAAAAGGAGAAAGACCCCAAGAGTGATATACAACAGAAATTTACAGAGACAATCTACAGAAAAAGGTCTTCACAAGCAACATGATGACAATAAATTCATATGTTTCAATAATCACTCTCAACGTGAACGACCTAAATGCTCCCATAAAACGGCACGGGGTTGCAGATTGGATAAAAAGACAGGACCCATCCATATGCTGTCTACAAGACACTCATTCTGAACCTAAAGATACATCCAAACTGAAAGTGATGGGATGGAGATCCATCTTCCATGCCAATGGACCTCAAAAGAAAGCTGGGGTAGCAATTCTTACATCAGACAAATTAGATTTTAAACTAAAGACTGTAGTTAGAGACACAGAAGGACACTATATCATTCTTAAAGTGTCTATCGAACAAGAAGATCTAACGATTGTAAATATCTATGCCCCCAACATGGCAGCAGCCATCTACATAAGCCAACTGTTAACCAAAATAAAGAGTAACATTGATAACAATATGTTAATTGTAGGAGACCTCAATACTCCACTCTCAGCAATAGATACATCATCTAAGCAGAAAATCAACAAAGAAACAAGAGCTTTGATTGACACACTGGACCAGATGGATCTCATAGATATATACAGAACATCCCACCCTAAAATAACAGAATACTCATTCTTCTCAAGCACACATGGAACTTTCTCCAGAATAGACCACATACTGGGTTACAAATCAGGTCTCAACCAATACCAAAAGATTGAGATTATTCCCTGCATATTCTCAGACCATAATGCTTTAAAACTGGAACTCAATCACAAGAAAAAATTTGGAAGAAATTCAAACACTTGGAAGCTAAAGACCACTCTGCTCAAGAATGTTTGGGTCAATCAGGAAATCAAAGAACTTAAACATTCATGGAAACCAATGAGAACAAAAACACATTGGTCCAAAACTTATGGGATACTGCAAAGGCAATCTTAAGGGGGAAATACATAGCCATCTAAGATTCACTCAGAAAAAATAGAAAAATCCTGAATTCACCAACTAACTTTACACCTTAAAGAACTAGAGAAAAAGCAACAAGTGATGCCTAAGCCATGCATTAGAAGAGAGATAATTAAGATTAGAGCAGAGATCAATGAATTAGAAACCAGAAACACAATAGATCAGATCAATGAAACTAGAAGCTGGTTCTTTGAAAGAATTAATAAGATCGATAAACCACTGGCCAGACTTATCCAAAAGAAAAGGGAAAGGACCCAAATTAATAAAATTATGAATGAAAGGGGAGAGATCATGACTAACACCAAGGAAATAGAAACAATTATTAGAAATTCTTATCAACAACTATATGCCAATAAATTAAGCAACCTGGAAGGAATGAATGCCTTCCTGGAAATCTATAAACTGCCAAGACTGAAACAGGAAGAAATGGACAACCCGAATAGGCCAATAACCAGTAATGAGATTGAAGCAGTGATCAAAAACCTCCCAAAAAACAAGAGTCCAGGAGCTGGTGGATTCCCTGGTGAATTCTACCAAACATTCAAAGAAGAAATAATGCCTATTTTCTTGAAGCTGTTTCAAAAAATAGAAACAGAAGGAAAGCTTCCAGACTCAGTCTATGAGGCCAGCATTACCTTAATCCCCAAACCAGGCAAAGACCCCATCAAAAAGGAGAATTTCAGACCGATATCCCTGATGAATATGGATTCCAAAATTCTCAACAAAATCCTAGCTAATAGGATCCAATAATACATTAAAAGGATCATCCACCATGACCAAGTGGGACTTATCCCCAGGATGCAAGGGTGGTTCAACATTCGCAAATCAATCAATGTGAAAGAACACATTAATAAGAGGAGAGAGAAGAACCATATGGTCCTCTCAATTGATGCAGAAAAAGCATTTGACAAAATACAGCATCCTTTCCTAATTAAAACTCTTCAGGGTATAGGGATAGAGGGAACATTCCTCAAGTTCATAGAATCCATCTATGAAAAACCTACAGTGAATATCATCCTCAATGGGGAAAAGCTGAGAGCCTTTCCCTTAAGATCAGGAACATGTCAGGGATGCCCACTCTCACCACTATTGTTCAACATAGTACTAGAGGTCCTGGCAACAGCAATCAGACAACAAAAAGAAATAAAAGGTATTCAAATTGGCAAAGAAGAAGTCAAACTCTCTCTCTTCACAGACGACATGATACTTTATGTGGAAAACCCAAAAAACTCCACCCCCAAAATACTAGAACTCATACAGCAATTCAGTAATGTGGCAGGATACAAAATCAATGCACAGAAATCAGTTGCTTTCTTATACAATAATAATGCAACTGTAAAAAGAGAAATTAGAGAAATAATTCCATTTACAATAGCACCAAAAACCGTAAGATACCTCGGAATAAACCTAACCAAAGAGGCAAAGGATTTATACTCTAGGAACTACAGAACATTCATGAAAGAAATTGAAGAAGACACAAAAAGATGGAAAAACATTCCATGCCCATGGATCAGAAGAATAAATATTTTTAAAATGTCTATGCTGCCCAGAGCAATCTATACCTTCAATGCCATCGCGATCAAAGTCCCAATGACATTTTTCAAAGTGCTGGAACAAACAATCCTAAAATTTGTATGAAATCAGAAAAGACCCCGAATCGTCAAGGAAATGTTGAAAAAGAAAAACAAAGCTGGGGGCTTCATGTTGCCTGAATTCAAGCTATATTACGAAGCAGTGATCACCAAGACAGCATGGTACTGGCACAAAAACAGACATATAGACCAATGGAACAGAATAGAGAGCCCAGATATGGACCTTCAACTCTATGGTCAAATAATCTTTGACAAAGCAGGAAAAAATATGCAATGGAAAAGAGACAGTCTCTTCAATAAATGGTGCTGGAAAAATTGGACAGCTATATACAGAAGAATGAAATTCGACCATTCTCTAACACCATACACAAGGATAAACTCAAAATGGAAGAAAGACCTCAATATGAGACAGGAATCCATCAAAATCCTAGAGGACAACATAGGCAGTAACCTCTTCGATATTGGCCACAGCAACTTCTTTCAAGATACATCTCCAAAGGCTAGTGAAACAAAAGCAAAAATGAACTTTTGGGACTTCATCAAGATAAAAAGCTTCTGCACAGCAAAGGAAACAGTCAACTAAACAAAGAGGCAACCCACAGAATGGGAGAAGATATTTGCAAATGACACTACAGATAAAGGGCTGGTATTCAAGATCTATAAAGAACTTCTCAAACTCAACACCCAAAAATCAAATAATCAAGTCAAAAAAATGGACAGAAGACATGAACAGGCATTTCTCCATAGAAGACATACAAATGGCTAACAGACACATGAAAAAATGTTCATCATCATTAGCCATCAGGGAAATCCAAATCAAAACCACATTGAGATACCACCTTACACCAGTTAGAATGGCAAAAATTGACAAGGCAAGAAACAACAAATATTGGAGAGGCTGTGGAGAAAGGGGAACCCTCTTACACTGTTGGTGGCAATGCAAGTTGGTACAGCCACTTTGGAAAACAGTGTGGAGGTTCCTCAAAAAATTAAAAATAGAGCTACACTATGACCCAGCAATTGCACTACTGGGTATTTACCCCAAAGACACAGATGTAGTGAAAAGAAGGGCCATATGCACCCCAATGTTCATAGCAGCAATGTCCACAATAGCCAAACTGTATAAAGAGCCGGGATGCCCTTCAACAGATGAATGGATAAAGAAGATGTGGTCCATATATACAATGGAATATTACTCAGCCATCAGAAAGGATGAATACCCAACTTTTATATCAACATGGATGGGACTGGAGGAGATAATGCTAAGTGAAATAAGTCAAGCAGAGAAAGTCAATTATCATATGGTTTCACATATATGTGGAACATAAGGAATAGCAAGGAGGACATTAGGAGAAGGAAGGGAAAAATGAAGGGGGGGAAATCAGAGGGAGAGACAAACCATGAGAGACTATGGACTCTGAAAAACAAACTGAGGGTTTTGGGGGGGGGGGGGTTAGCCCAGTGATGGGTATTAAGGAGAGCACGTACCGCATGGAGCACGTATATACGAAAACAGTGAATTATAGATCACTACATCAAAAACTAATGATGTATTGTATGGTGACTAACATAACATAATAAAATTAAATTAAATTTTTTAAAAAAAGAAAAAATTAGACTAGGTTTGTATAATATTCTCATTCAATGTATTGCTATACATGTGTATATTTTATGTATCTACAAGAATATCTTCTTTCAAATCTTAAGTTATTAAGAAATTAAATGTAAAAAAAGAAAAAAGAAATGTGAATTTGAAGATTTTTATGCAATTTAGTGCCTCATGTATGTAGATATTCAATAAACCACAATCTTTATGCCCCAGGCTCCCTCATTTACTGGCTGGTTGACTTTATGCAACTAACTTAAACTCATTGTCCCTCAATTTCTTCAACCTTAAAATAGGAATAATACTAGCGCTTGCCTGGGAAGAAACTAGCTAGCAATATTCCTACAATCCATTCTCTCCCTTTACTACAGGGAGGCCCCCAGAAAAAAAGAAAGTTGACCAAGTTAAATCTCCTTATGAACACGCTAATGACAAAACTGGCAAACACATTAATTATGCCAAGTCATCATTTTACCAAATGATGCTAATGAGAAAGTCCTTGTTTTGGGCTGAATTGTGTCCAGGTTAAAGCCTAATCTCTAATATGACTATATTTGAAGACAAGGCCTATAAAAAGACAATAAAGATTAAATCAGGTCGTAAGGGTGGGCCTTAATCCAATAGGCCTGGTATCCTTACAAGAACAGGAGGAGACACCAGAGACCTCTGCATCTCTCCATACTGCACAAGGAAAGACCATGTGAGGACACAGTGAGACGGCTACTACCTACGAGCCAGGAAGAGAGACCTCATTAGAAACAAATCCTGATGGCACTTTGATCTTGGACTTTTAGACCCTAACTCTGAGAAAATAAATTTCTGTTGTTTAAGCCACCCAGGTTGCGGTGTCTTGTTATGGCAGTTCTAGCAGACTAATACAGTCCTTATCTATGGAAAGCCTTTAGCAGAGTGTACCTGATTTGTTTTGATTGCTTATAGTAGATGAATCTAGGATCTGGGGATTTAGGGGTCAGGTACCAATAACTAAGTATGAAATGGAAATGTGTCATTATTGAAAAAGCTACCTTTTGTGTAAATAATGCAACAACTTGCATTACTTATTTAAAGGCTTCATATGTTCATTCATGCCAGAGTGAATCCTGGTGCAGCAAGAAAGGACATGGGGATCTGTGTTGGTGGTCCCAGACCTCTCCCTGCTAAGCCTGTGCTTCAAGATTATTTGTAATTAATATTAGTAAAGCTTGATGCAGAGTAAGATCTCTAATACTGAAGTGTCTGATTTGATAATGCAATCCTTTGTGTTAAGATCACTATCTCAGAGAACTGTTGTGAGGATTAAATGAGTCAGTGCTTGTGAAAATGTAGTGTCAAGTTCATAGAAAATACTCATTAAGTATTGTTATTATTATTCTATTATTATAATCCTAAGGAATATTAAGAAGCTATCATTATGTGAATATTATGTGACAGCCACTTGAACTAAGTATCTTCCACGGATTATCTCATTTATCATCCAAAAAGCCCTAAATTCTCTATTTCCATCATATGAGAGGTCTGAAGCCTCAAGATTAATTCATTTTCCCAAGGTCAGATAGCTAGTAAATTCTAATACTAGTCTTAAACTCAGACTCTAACTCCTCAGTTGAGCTCTTGTTCCCAATTCCAAATAACACTGCCTTGTTATACTATCATGTCTCTGAAACCCCTTTGGAATGTCTGTCTAGGTGCTATTTTAGTATGATGAAAGTATATATATATATTAATTAGCACCAAAATGGCCTTAAAATGCCAATGCAGTTTCTAAATAAATGTGACTTCCATCTAGGGAGTTTCTAACATCAGGAAAAATTTTTTAAAAATAATAGAGAAAATTATTATTTTTACTCCATTTCTCAAAATGTAATGAGCCTTTGATATCCCACTGAGCATAATCTGCCCCCTAACCCCGTGGTACCCCAAAAAGATACATGGGCTGGTCAATTCTGAATTTCTGAAACAATAAAACTGGAGTTTTAAGAAAATTAACAAGAGGTTTAGTGAGTTTATATTTCCTCTGTATTATAATCTGTATTACATATATATACATACATACATATAATCTGTATTACAGATTATACAAGCTATTTCATTTCGTTGCTTTTTCATATACAACAGTAGGGATAAGCAAAGAAAGAGGTGTAAGTGAACTCTATCAACTTTGTTAATAGCATTAATTAGATCAAAATATATGACTAAAATATTACTTTGGAGGATAAAAGAGTATTGATTTGATTTGAAATTATATTTAGAAACGACATAGGCACTCCATAACCTTTATTATAAATGATAGTTATAAACTATAGGCACTCAATTTTGTCTTATCTCATTTTATTCATTAAGGACATTCATTTTTTATAAAACACTGTAGATTGGATATTGAATCCTATTTCTATGGATTTTTATCAACCCACACAATACTGAGAATAAAATGAACAGTTTTCCTGGAACTTATGCAGGTAACTGGAAGGAATTATTTAATAATGTTACCAAGGAAGCATTATGGGAGCCATTCTGTCCATTGTGGTCCTGTTTTCAGTCTAGGTATCAAACAAGAAGGAATTTTTCCTACCAAAGGGAGTAGACCAGAGCTTTGTCATTGCAGAAAACAGGGCATGGCAAAGAAAACAAGGGGTACAACAGTCATATTAGGAAAAGACCACATTTAAAGTAAGGTCTAGGAACTGCAGATGCATAGGAGAAGAAATTTTTGCAAATAATAAAGGCTTTGATACCAAAAAAAAATAAAAAATGCCACCATTCCATGGAAGATTCGCATGGAAACTTCCAAAGGAAGATTAGGAAGACTGGGAAGAAAATAAATCTAGATTGGACTACAACGGAGAAGAATGCTTACTAAAAAGAAATGGAAATTGACATCAGAATTTATACTTAATTTTAGAGGGGCGGAGGAAGATGGCGGAGGAGTAGGAGACCTGGATTTCGTCTCCTCTCAGAAATTCAGCTGGATAGGGATCAAACCATTCTGAACACCTACAAACCCAACGGGAGATTGAAGAAAGGAATAGCAACAACTCTCTGAACAGAAAAGCGACCACTCTCTGGAAGGTAGGACATGCGGAGAAGTGAATCCGAGGCCATATTCGGGAGGATAGACGGCAGGGGAGGGGCCTCCATCAGCCGCTTCTGGCAAGTGATAGAACCACGGAGCACAGAATCGGAACTTTTAAAAGTCTGCTCCGCTGAGGGATGTCACTCCGGTGGCTAAGTGGGGGCTGGAACCCTTATGGGACAATGTGGTCTCAGGACCCTCGGGGTCACAGAAAGACCGGGGGTGCCTGTGCGGCAGAGCTCCCAGGTAACGGAGCAGGGAAGCCGGCTGCAGAGGCGGAGCCCAGGCGCGGGCTCTCAGCTCGGGGTGGCCATAAACCGTGATCCGCGGCACAGTCGGGCCCCTGCTCCTCCAGCAGGGACCCAACAAGCGGCAGATCCGGGGAGACTCACCTTCCTCCCCCAGGAGGAGCCGCGCGGGAGTGCACCGCAGGGATCTGCTGGGTTTGGAGACTCCACCCGGGGTCGGTGCCAGAGATAGAAACGCGCGGTCTCAGGCCGGGTGAGCACGGAGTGCAGCCAGAGACCGGGAGACGGGAGTGACTGACAGCTTTTCTCTGGGGGCTCACTGAGGAGCGGGGCCCGGAGTTCTCGGCTCCTCCGGGGCAGAGAGTAGGAGGCCGCCATTTTCACTCTCTGCCTCCAAAGCTGTACGGAAAGCTCGCAGGGAACAAAAGCCGCGGAGAGCAAACCCGAGCAGATTACTTAGCCGGGAGGGGGCAAGGGCGGGGCAATTCCGCCTCCGGCAGAGACATTTGGGAACCACGGCAACAGGCCCCTCCCCAGAAGATCAGCGAGAACAGCCAGCCAAGACCAAGTTCACCGATCAATGAGAAAGGCAGAACTCCAGCGCTAGGGGACTACTGCACATAGAATTCACGGCTTTTTTACCATGATTCTTTAGTCTTTCAAAGTTAATTTTTTTTAACAGTCTTTTTTTCTTTTTTTTTCTTTTTCAATTTTTTTTTCCCTTTTTCAACCAACATCTTATCATTCCCTTTTTTTAAAAAAACATTTTTTTTTTCATTTTTAGAGTCATATTCTATCCCTTCATAGTAGTTACCCATATTTTTGGCTTATATATATAAGTTGTTCTCTCTTTAAAATTTTGAGATAGTTTCTTCTAACAGATTAAAATATACCCTAAATCTCTAGTATATGGTGTTTTCTATTCCCCTGCCTGATCACATTCTCTCCCTTTTTCTTTCTTTTTTCTTTTTTTAAATCCTCTTCTTTCTTTTTTCAAACAACTTCTTATCAATTCCTTTTATAAAATTTTTTATAATTTCCATCTTTACAGTCATATTCCATCCCTTCATCATATCAACCCTTATTTTTGTACATATATAAGTTTTTCTTTCTTTAAAATTTTGGGAGACACGTTCTTCTAAAAGACCAAAATACACCCCAAATCTAGTGTGTGGCACTGATCTATACACCAGCCTGATCATATTTGATCACATTCTGGTTTTTTGTTGTTGTTGTTGTTTTGTTTTGTTTGTTTTTGTTTTTATCTTTATCTTTTTCTTTTTCTTTTTTTTTCTTTTTCTTTTTTCTCTCTTTCCCTTTCTTTTCCCACTGCTTCAGGTCTTTTCTGATTTGTTTAGAGTATATTTTCTGGGGACGTTGTTACTCTGCTAGCATTTTGTTCTCTCATTAATCTATCCTACTCTGCACAAAAGGACAAGACGGAAAAAACCACCTCAACAAAAAGAACAAGAGGTAGTACCGACTGCCAGGGACCTACTCAATATGGACATTAGTACGATGTCAGATCTAGAGTTCAGAATCATCACTTTAAAGATACTAGCTGGGCTTGAAAAAAATATGGAAGTTATTAGAGAAACCCTTTCTGGAGAAGTAAAAGCTAAAATCCAACCAAGTAGAAATCAAAAAGACTATTAATGAGGTGCAATCAAAAACGGGGGCGCTAACTGCTAGAATAAATGAGGCAGAAGATAGAATCAGTAATATAGAAGATGAAATGATGGAAAATAAAGAAGCTGAGAAAAAGAGAGATAAACAACTACTGGATCACGAGGGCAGAATTCGAGAGATAAGCGATACCATAAGATGAAACAACATTAGAATAATTGGGATCCCAGAAGAAGAAGAAAGAGAGAGAGGGGCAGAAGGTAGAATGGAACAAATTATAGCAGAGAACTTCCCTAATTTGGGGAAGGAAACAGGCATGAAAATCCAGGAAGCACAGAGAACCCCTCTCAAAATCAATAAAAATAGGTCAACACCCCAACATCTAATAGTAAAACTTATGAGTCTCATAGACAAAGAGAAAATCCTGAAAGCAGCTCGGGAGAAGAGATATGTAACCTACAAGGGTAGAAATATTAGATTGGCAACAAACCTATCCACAGAGACCTGGCAGGCCAGAAAGGACTGGCAGGATATATTCAGAGCACTAAATAAGAAAAATATGCAGCCAAGAATACTCTATCCAGCTAGGCTGTCATTGAAAATTGAAGGAGAGATAAAAAGCTTCCAGGACAAACAAAAACTAAAGGAATTTGCAAACACAAAACCAGCCCTACAGGAAATCTTGAAAGGGGTCCTCTAAGCAAAGAGAGAGCCTAAAAGCAACATAGACCAGAAAGGAACACAGACAATATATGGTAACAGTCACCTTACAGGCAATACAATGGCACTAAATTCCTATCTTTCAATAGTTACCCTGAATGTAAATGGGCTAAATGCCCCAATCAAAAGACACAGGCTATCAGACTGGATTAAAAAACAAGACCCATCGATATGCTGTCTGCAAGAGACTCATTTTAGAACCAAAGACACCCCCAGATTGAAAGTGAGGGGGTGCAAAACCATTTACCATGCTAATGGACACCAAAAGAAAGCTGGGGTGGCAATCCTTATATCAGACAAATTAGATTTTAAATCAAAGACTGTAATAAGAGATGAGGAAGGACATTATATCCTACTTAAAGGATCTATCCAACAAGATCTAACAATTGTAAATATCTATGCCCCTAACATGGGAGCAGCCAATTATATAAGGCAATTAAAAAAAAAGCAAAGAAAGACATCGACAACAATACAATAATAGTGGGGGACTTTAACACCCCCCTCACTGAAATGGACAGATCGTCTAAGCAAAAGATCAACAAGGAAATAAAGACTTTAAATGACACACTGGACCAAATGGACTTCACAGACATATTCAGAACATTCCACCCCAAAGCAACGGAATACACATTCTTTTCTAGTGCCCATGGAACATTCTCCAGAATAGATCACATCCTAGGTCATAAATCAGGTCTCAACTGGTACCAAAAGATTGGGATCATTCCCTGCCTATTTTCAGACCACAATGCTTTGAAACTAGAACTCAATCACAAGAGGAAAGTCGGAAAGAACTCAAATACATGGAGGCTAAAGAGCATCCTACTGAAGAATGAATGGGTCAACCAGGAAATTAAAGAAGAATTAAAAAAATACATGGACACCAATGAAAATGAAAACAAAACTATTCAAAATCTTTGGGATGCAGCAAAGGCAGTCCTAAGAGGAAGGTATATAGCAATACAAGCCTTCCTCAAGAAACAAGAAAGGTCTCAAGTACACAACCTAACCCTACACCTAAAGGAGCTGGAGAAAGAACAGCAAATAAAGCCTAAACCCAGCAGGAGAAGAGAAATAATAAAGATCAGAGCAGAAATCAATGAAATAGAAACTAAAAGAACAGTAGAACAGATCAATGAAACTAGGAGCTGGTTCTTTGAAAGAATTAACAAGATTGATAAACCCCTGGCCAGACTTATCAAAAAGAGAAGAGAAATGACCCAAATCAACAAAATCATGAATGAAAGAGGAGAGATCACAACCAACACCAAAGAAATACAAACAATTATAAGAACATACTATGAGCAACTCTATGCCAGCAAATTAGATAACCTGGAAGAAATGGAGGCATTCCTAGAGATGTATCAACTACCAAAACTGAACCAGGATGAAATAGAAAACCTGAACAGACCCATAACCACTAAGGAAATTGAAGCAGTCATCAAAAATCTCCCAAAAAACAAAAGCCCAGGGCCAGATGGCTTCCCAGGGGAATTCTACCAAACATTTCAAGAAGAATTAATACCTATTCTTCTGAAACTGTTCCAAAAAATAGAAATGGAAGGAAAACTTCCAAACTCATTTTATGAGACCACCATTACCTTGACCCCAAAACCAGACAAAGACCCCATCAAAAAGGAGAATTACAGACCAATATCCCTGATGAACATGGATGCAAAATTTCTCACCAAAATACTAGCCAATAGGATCCAAAAGTACATTAAAAGGATTATTCACCATGACCAAGTGGGATTTATCCCTGGGCTGCAAGTTTGGTTCAACATCCGCAAATCAATCAATGTGATACAATACATTAACAAAAGAAAGAACAAGAATCATATGATCCTCTCAATAGATGCAGAAAAATCTTTTGACACAGTACAGCATCCTTTCTTGATCAAAACTCTTCAGAGTATAGGGATCGAGGGTACATACCTCAATATCATAAAAGCCATCTATGAAAAACCTACAGCGAATATCATTCTCAATGGGGAAAAACTGAGAGGTTTCCCCCTAAGGTCAGGAACGCGGCAGGGATGTCCACTATCACCACTGCTATTCAACATAGTATTGGAAGTCCTAGCCACAGCAATCAGACAACAAAAAGAAATCAAAGGCATCCAAATTGGCAAAGAAGAAGTCAAACTCTCACTCTTTGCAGATGATATGATACTTTATTTTTGGAAAACCCAAAAGACTCCACCCCAAAACTGCTAGAACTCATACAGGAATTCAGTAAAGTGGCAGGATATAAAATCAATGCACAGAAGTCAGTGGCATTCCTATACACCAACAACAAGACAGAAGAAAGAGAAATTAAGGAGTCGATCCCATTTACAATTGCACCCAGAACCATAAGATACCTAGGAATAAATCTAACCAAAGAGACAAAGGATCTGTACTCAGAAAACTTAAATACTCATGAAAGAAATTGAGGAAGACACAAAGAAATAGAAAAACGTTCCATGCTCATGGATTGGAAGAACAAATATTGTGAAGATGTCAATGCTACCTAGAGCAATCTACACATTCAATGCAATCCCCATCAAAATACCATCCAATTTTTTCAAAGAAATGGAACAAATAATCCTAAAATTTGTATGGAACCAGAAAAGACCCCGCATAGCCAGAGGAATGTTGAAAAAGAAAAGCAAAGCTGGTGGCATCACAATTCTGGACTTCCAGCTCTATTACAAAGCTGTCATCATCAAGACAGCATGGTACTGGCACAAAAACAGACACATAGATCAATGGAACAGAATAGAGAGCCCAGAAATGGACCCTCCACTCTATGGTCAACTCATCTTTGACAAAGCAGGAAAGAATGTCCAATGGAACAAAGACAGTCTCTTCAACAAATGGTGTTGGGAAAATTGGATAGCCACATACAGAAGAATGAAACTGGACCATTTCCTTACACCACACACAAAAATAGACTCCAAATGGTTGAAAGACCTCAATGTGAGACAGGAGTCCATCAAAATCCTAGAGGAGAACACAGGCAGCAACCTCTTTGACCTCAGCCGAAGCAACTTCTTCCTAGAAACATCGCCAAAGGCAAGGGAAGCAAGGGCAAAAATGAACTATTGGGACTTCATCAAGATAAAAAGCTTTTGCAAAGCAAAGGAAACAGTCAACAAAACCAAAAGACAACCCACAGAATGGGAGAAGATATTTGCAAATGACATATCAGATAAAGGGCTAGTATCCAAAATCTATAAAGAACTTATCAAACTCAACACCCAAAGAACAAAGAATCCAATCAAGAAATGGGCAGAAGACATGAACAGACATTTTTCCAAAGAAGACATCCAAATGGCCAACAGACACATGAAAAAGTGCTCAATATCGCTCGGCATCAGGGAAATCCAAATCAAAACCTCAATGAGATACCACCTCACACCAGTGAGAATGGCTAAAATTAACAAGTCAGGAAATGACAGATGTTGGCGGGGATGCGGAGAAAGGGGAACCCTCCTACACTGTTGGTGGGAATGCAAGCTGGTGCAGCCACTCTGGAAAACTGTATGGAGGTTCCTCAAAAAGTTGAAAATAGAGCTACCATATGATCCAGCAATTGCCCTACTGGGTATTTACCCCAAAGATACAAAAGTAGGGATCCGAAGGGCTACATGCACCCTGATGTTTATAGCAGCAATGTCCACAATAGCCAAACTATGGAAAGAGCCAAGATGTCCATCGACAGATGAATGGATAAAGAAGAAGTGGTATATATATACAATGGAATATTATGCAGCCATCAAAAGGAATGAGATCTTGCCATTTGCAACGACGTGGATGGAACTGGAGGGTATTATGTTGAGTGAAATAAGTCAAACAGAGAAAGACATGTATCATATGATCTCACTGATATGAGGAATTCTTAATTGTAGGAAACAAACTGAGGGTTGCTGGAGTGGGGGGTGGGGTGGGAGGGATGGGGTGACTGGGTGATAGACACTGGGGGGGTATGTTGTCTGGTAAGCGCTGTGAATTGTGCAAGACTGTTGAATCTCAGATCTGTACCTCTGAAACAAATAATGCAATATATGTTAAGAAAAAAAAAAGAAGAAGAAGAAGGTAGCGGGAGGGGAAGAATGAAGTGGGGGAAATTCGAGGGGTAGACGAACCATGAGAGACGATGGACTCTGAAAAACAAACAGGGTTCTGGAGGGGAGGGGGGTGGGAGGATGGGTTAGCCTGGTGATGGGTATTGAGGAGGGCACATTCTGCATGGAGCACTGGGTGTTATGCAAAAACAATGAATCATGGAACACTTCATCTAAAACTAATGATGTAATGTATGGGGATTAACATAAGAATAAAAATAAATAAATAAATAAAATTTAAAAAAAAGAATTTATACTTAATTTTATATAAGTATACATAGGTCAATTGCACATGAAAATGTATATTTATTGTTTTTAAAAATCCTAATGTGAAGCATTTCTTTACTTAAACATTGTTAGAAAGAGATACCATAACTAAAAGGACCTATTGGGAGAGGTGATCCACCGTGGGTAGTTGGCATCCTGCACATTCTTACAGAGTGTGCCAAGAATGCAAAGCCCTAACCACTCTTTGCCTAGGCCATTTCTCAAGGTTGTATTTACAGTGAGCAATCTTGAGAGATAAGGTAATGCCCTCATCCCAAAGAGCAGGCTTGCTTATTGCTTGCTATAAAAGCAGGGGATTCCCACATTTGGTTTTCTTTTCTTATAACACAACCCACTACATGTACAGGCTCCCAACTAAGCCCTCTGTGCACCCTCATGTAAATGAGGGCCAAGGGGAACTGATGCAAATATACTGATGCTCATGCATTGATGAAGCAGTACCAGCCTAACTTATTAACTCGCAAGCACGGTAAAATCAAATCACAGAACAAATCCTGCTTCACTCTGTAATAAAGATTCAAGAGCCCAGAATAGACAAATGAGATAAATAGCATCTTTCATAATGTGATTTTTAATGTATTTTATTTTTTAGAGCAGTTTTGGGTTTACATCAAAATTCCCCAGAAAGTTTTAAATTTTCATATACCCCAAACCCCCAATTTTATTATTAACAACGTGTGTTCATGTGGTACATTTGTTACAACTGACAAACAAATATTAATACTTTATCATTAACCAAAGCCCATAGTTTACATTAGGGTTTACTCTCTGTTGTACATTCTATGGGTTTAACAAATGTATAATGTTATGTACCCATCATTACAATATCACACAGTATAGTTTCACTGCCATAAAAATCCCTATGCTTGGGACGCCTGGGTGGCTCAGCTGATTAATCGTCTGCCTTTGGCTCACATCATGACCCCAGGTTGCTGGGATGGAGTTCCACATCAGGCTCTTTGCTCAGTGGGGAGCTGCTTCTCCCTCTGTCTGCCACTCCCCCTGCTTGTGCTCTCTCTCTCTCTGACAAATAAATAAAATCTTAAAAAAAAAATCCCTATGCTCTGCCTTTTCATCTCTTCCTTCCCCCTCTGGCATATATTGATCATTTTACTCTCTCCTTAGTTTTGTCTTTTCCAGAATGTAATATATTTGAGATCATAAAATATGTAGCTTCAGACTGGCTTCTTTCACTTAGCAACATGCATTTAAGGTTCCTCCATGTCTTTTCATGGCTTGATAGTTCATTTCTTTTTAATCTCATCCACTTATGGTAAGAGAAGATACTTATATAACATCTATCTTTTCTAAATTACTGAGACTTAATAGGTCACCTAACATGGCCTATCCTGGAAAATGTCCCATGTATACTTGAGAAGAATATGTATGCTATTGTTGGGTAGAGTGTTCTGTGGATGTCTGTTTGATCTACTTAGTGCATTGCATTCTTCTGTTTCCTTACTTCTGTTTGTTCTATCCCTTACTGAGAGTATATTGAAGTCTTTCAAATGTTATTGTAGAATTGTCTATTTCTCCCTTATTTTTTCCAGTTTTATTGGAATATAATTGACATATTGTGTTAGTGTAAGGTGTTCAAAATAATGATTTAATATATGTTTTTATTGCAAAATGACTACCACAATGTTTAGGTTTTTTTGTTTTGTTTTGTTTTGAAAGAGAGAGCATGAGCATGTGGAGGAGGGTCAGAGGGAGAGGGAGAATCTTAAGCAGGCTTCACACCCAGCATGGAGCCCAATGTGGGACTCGATCTCACAACCCTGGTATCATGACCTGAGCTAAAATTAAGAGTTGGACGCTCAATTGACTAAGCCACCCAGGTGACCCTTATTTGTCTATTCTTATGTTTAACTGAACTGTTTTATCCATTCTCTCAATCTCTATTTTCTGATTATCATTTATATATAAAATAATTACTACTAAAAAAATAATTACTAATAATAATTACTTAATTCTGTCATTTTTCCCAGCTTTATTAAGATATAATTGACATATAACATTGTGTAAGTTTAAGGTATACAATGTGATAGTTTGATACATGTATATACTGTGAAATACTTAACACAATAATATTAGTCAACACATCCTTTACCTCACATAATTAACATTTTGTTGTTGTTATGGTGACAACATTAAAGCGCTACTCTTTTTTTATCTGCATAGTATGTTTCTTTTCTAAAGTTTTTATTTAAATTCCATTTAGTTAACATACACTGTAATATTAATTTCAGGCATAGAATTTAGTGATTCATCACTTACATACAGCACCCGGTGCTCATCACAAGTGCCCTCCTTAATACCTATTTTCTTGACTCTCTCCACATCTTCTTTTAGTTCTGTGAGCATCTTTAAGATAGTCTTTAAAAAATCATTGCATAGGGGTGGCTGGGTGGTAGACATTAGGGAGGGTATGTGCTATGGTGAGCTCTGTGAATTATGCAAGACTGTTGAACCACAGATCTGTACCTCTGAAACAAATAATGCAATATATGTTAAGAAGAAAAAAAAAGAAGATAGCAGGAGGGGAAGAATGAAGGGGGGGAAATCGGAGGGGGAGATGAACCATGAGAGACAATGGACTCTGAAAAACAAACTGAGGGTTCTAGAGGGGAAGGGGGTGGGAGCATGTGTTAGCCTGGTAATGGGTATTAAAGAGGGCATGTTCTGCATGGAGCACTGGGTGTTATGCACAAACAATGAATCATGGAACACTACATCAAAAACTAATGATGTAATGTATGGTGATTAAGATAACAATAAAAAATTTAAAAAAATCATTGTGTAGTATGGAGTGCCTGGGTGGCTTAGTCAGTTGAGTGTCCAACTCTTGATCTCAGCTCAGGTCTTGATCTTAGGGTTGTGAGTTCAAGCCCTGTGTTGGGCTCCACACTGGGTGTGGAGCATACTTTAAAAAAAAAATCATTGTGTAGTAGATCTACCGTTAGATATTTTCAACACCAGTTTCTGTTGATTTTTTTCCTCTGAATGAGCCATACTTTCCTGTTTCTTTGTATGCCTTGTGATTTTTTTTGTTGAAAAGTAGCTATTTGTATCTAATAATGTGGTAACTGGAAATCAGATTCTCCTCTTCCCTGAGGGTTTACTATTTTTCATTATTGTTTTTGTTGTTTGTGGTTGTGGTGGTGGTGGTCATTGTTGCTGTTGTAGGCTATCTCTGTGCCAAGAATCAGTTGCAGGTGTACAATTAAGATCATCCAGGTCTTTTCTGAGACCTTCTCTGAGCATGTAGAGCCACATTCTAATTTTCCCACATGTGAAGTTGTTTTCTAATGTCCTGGCTCCCAAAAGCGAGGGAAAGAAAAAAATTAAGGGGAGAGGAAAAAGGTGTTGGCACTTTAAAATCCTCTGGAAGTCACTTCAGCCTGGAGGAGAGGGGATTGCAACAGTGGGAGGAGAACACCTGCATCTCTGTGATCAGACCTTGAGATTTGGAGGACAGGGTCTATTTTTGCCCGGTTTGGTTCCTGCAAGCTATGTGCAAACTGCTCCAGGAACATGTGCACAGCCGCCTGCCACAGTGGCTGGTAGTGGGGAGTTGGTAATTACTATTGAAATTGACCAAAATTAACTGCAATTTGCCATCCAAGGTATCCCCTGGAATTTGCAAGACTTCAATAGATTCCAGAGTTGTGAAAAAGTTGCAGCAGACAGATTCTGCCAGTGTAACTGTTATCTCAATGAGGAGACAGCTTCCTGGTGCTTCCTACTCTACCATCTTCTGAGAATCCTCCATAATGTGTTTTTAACATTTAATAATTTTATTAATTTTTCTCACAAAAAAGTGCTTCGGACAATAATATAAATTACATTAAAAATCTAACATTCATGTATTTCATTTGGACATTATTACTATGTATCTTTTGTGCATTTATTTCTCTAATTTTGAAAGTACACAATTAGGTATGAAGGTAATTTTGTTATCTGGTTCTATATAAGATCCTATTCTCATATATTAACAGATGGCCCTTGGTAATAATGCTTTGATTGTGTTAGTGGTGTATTTCTATCTAACAGGTCTATTAAATAATCTCGTGAGACATATATTTTTGCCATGTGATAAAAATGTAGTTGTTTGGCTATTTCATTATGGCATGGTGGTATTTAAGTGATATAAGCAATCTGAGGTGTTCTTAAACTGGTTTTCAAAAGGTTATATCACTCTCATTTCTAGGATAGGGTTGGCCTTGATTAGTTCCTGGGACAGCAAAGTATCTTAGTAGTTGTATAACTACAAAGTAGTCACTGAAATAATGACTGTGATTTTCAGGGTAGAAAATCATAAACCCAGAGAGATACAAAAGTACCCAAGAGGGGGTTCTTCCTGCAAGAATAATGATATGTCTTTTTTCTTGGTAAATGATATCAATCTTTGTCTAACAGATCATTTCTTTTTTTTTTTTTAAGATTTTATTTATTTATTTGAGAGAGAGAGAATGAGAGACAGAGAGCACGAGAGGGAAGAGGGCGGAGGGAGAAGCAGACCCCCCGCCGAGCAGGGAGCCCGATGCGGGACTCGATCCCGGGACTCCAGGATCATGACCTGAGCCAAAGGCAGTCGCTTAACCAACTGAGCCACCCAGGCGCCCCTAACAGACCACTTCTGAGTAAAATATGAACAGAGGAAAATAATTTTGTTGTTAAATTACTAAAATGAGGATATACTTCTAATCACCTAAATAATTAATAGAAACATTGTTCAATAATTTAAAAGTGCATATGCCAAAGTGAATTACATGGTTAAGGCTAGTTTCACTGGTAATTCTCACTGAGGCTCACTAAAGCATAACTCCTGAGCTATAAGAGTCAAGTGTACATTCTTTTTCATACAGTTTAGACAGTGTAAAGCATATGTTACTTTATTAAGTGTTGTTAAAATACCATGAGCTCCCAAAGGGTAAATAGATAAGATGATAACAAGATTAAAGAAAGGAACATGTACTTAGAGAGAGAGTGAGGAGAATGGAAAGAGACTGATGATACAAGGATATAATCGATGAAGCAAAGTATCACTAAAAGGTGAGAAGAGATGGAAGGCACAAGCATCAGAATTAACAAATAGAGGACGTTTTCTTTTCTGAGATTAGAAGGAAGATGGGAAGAATATAAAAATTCAAAAACTTTTTTCCAATGAAGAGGGAAATTAATAGAATTGATGTGATAGTCCTTAATCTTTCCAATAAAGAAAGAAGGATATTATCAAAGAAAAGCAGGGGGAGGGTCCTTAGGTACTGGGGGAATATGAAATATTTAGAGATGAACATAAAATTTGTTTAACAGCAATGAGCACACCTATTTCATCAGTGGATAACATGAACTAGAAATGTAATCGATTAGTCCAGTTTCCTGACTTAATAATATTTCAGCAATCAGGGAGTAAGAGAATTGAATTATGGGGCTAACCCAGCATTTGAATCCAACTAATAAAAATTTAAATAAATTAGATAATACCTGCAGCTGTGACTACTGATTAGTTGAAATTTCTTTCTTTTCTGTAAGGAAGACCCATTATTAACCATACAATAATCAATAGGGAGTTAAAGCTACTGTGGTACATATCAGTGGTAAGAATCAAAAAACTTTGGAATAGAACAAATGAATCATTTGAATAACTGCAACTGTTGTAAGCTAAATTAAGTAAATTGGTTAATTTATCCTTGTGATTCATCACTTCCAGATGATTTGACCAGAATCAAAATATGGAACTATGAGATACATTAGACAGAAAAATGTTCTGGTTAGATAAATACAGTTGCACTGACTTTACTCTAGAAGAGACATTAAAAAGGGACAGGCTTTCTTTGGCTTTGGAAGAATATACTCATAGATTATATTCAAAGTTCTTACTACAAGCTTAGAAAAAAGTGCCTCGCTATCCTATCTCGAACAAACAAATAAGCAACCAAAGCAAACAAACAAAAAACTCTAGCCTGCCCACCAATCCAACTCCTCTCTTTTCATGGGCTCCTTTGTAATACAGAAACTCTGTAATTAGCACTTGCCCCTATATTATAGAGTCATGAATAATAAATGCATTTAACAATCCATTAGCTGTTTTCCTCAATGCTTTTACTAAACAATTTCTTCCCAAAAACGTACAACCCCCCAGTTTTCTGAGCTTTCTAAACCAATCCAAGATCCAGACATGGATAGCTGAGAAAGTCTGTATCCTCCATTAACCTCACCCCTTAGTGACCTTCCTCATAAAAACAAATGACAACCCAAACCACAACCTTTACTTTTCAGAGAGAAGGTGGAAGGAAGGAAGGAAGGGAGGAAGGAAGGGAGGGAGGGGAGGGGAGGGAGGAGGGAGGGGGGACCTGGTCTGAGTACCAAAGGATATGGTTCAGTAAAATCCTACATTGCTGTTTTTTCTCAGCTAAACCACCAACTAATAAAAGAGGGAAAAGAAATATTTGTTGTGTGCTATTATGTGTCAAACACTTTATGTACACTGGATTATTTAATACATAGAACATTCCCGGGAATAAGGAGGTACTATCATTTTGCAGATGAGGAAGCTGACTGAGGTGCAAGCATGTTAACTTACCCAAGGCCACACCATAAAAGAGAGAGTAGAGTCAATCCATTTCGGTCTGTTTTGAAAAACAGTAATATTTTTTCTTCACTAATCTATAACTGAAAGTGAAAAAATATGTAACATATTAAAAAAACAGAAAGATAACTTGCCCTGCTTTGTGGTTACATGCCCCTCTCTGAGCAAGGCAATACCTCAGTTGTCCCCAATCAGAAAACTGCTCCTCTCTCAACATTCAACAGTAGCAATGGTAGTTCTGTGTTCCTGTTATAAATAAGTGAAGAGGAGACACACAGGTTGTCTTAGGGAAGATAAGTGGGTTGACCAAAACAAGAAATAGACAAAACTTAATATTCCCACCCACTGTTTTCTCTTGTATTACTTGTGGATGATGCTAGGCAGCAGAGGGGTAGCCATAATAATTTTTTTATGTACCTATAAACATTTCTGTCCATTGTTTAGGGCCATTTTTGGAGTTCCCCTACCATTTCTTTGTTTTGAATTCATGTTCAGCCAGTTATGACTGCTTTAATCTTTGGGGATTTTTAAAAATCAAATTTCAAGTTTAAAATTTTGTTTGAGGGGCACCTTGGTGGCTCAGTCGTTAAGCGTCTGCTTTCAGCTCAGGTCATGATCCCAGGGTCCTGGGATCAAGCCCCGCATCGGGCTCCCTGCTCAGAGGGAAGCCTGCTTCTCCCTCTCCCATTCCCCCTGCTTGTGTTCCCTCTCTCACTGTGTCTCTCTCTGTCAGATAAATAAATAAAATCTTTAAATAAATAAATAAATAAATAAAATTTTGTTTGAATGTAACAATAGGTAAAATGTCTATAAATCAACAATAATGCTATTACACAAACTCTTCCCAGGCAAGAGGGAAAAAATATTGCTTAGCTTTTGAGAAAAATCCCCTTTTGATAATGAAAGTCTTTGAGTTAGCAGCAATAATTGCCATATGATATAAATTGAAGACAATGATTACCTTCAAGGTCTTCAGATTCCTTCATAACCTTATTTACCACCCTGTACCCTTCAGAGGCAAACATTTTGCCAATAGGTATTGCACTCATGAGTAATCTGAGCCCAAGTTTGTCTTTGAATAGGTACTAAGGTTGCACATTTGTTTCGTTGTAGCTTCAATTCTGAACTTTCAAGACTAATTTCAGAATGCCTTTTATGCCTGTTGATTTTAGTTGTCACAAAAAGCCAGAGTAAACTCTCATCTTCAAGACTCTAATTCCCATAAGGCTCTGAATATCCCCTTTTCTGATCCCATTTCTTATCCCTGTCTAACACCTGAAATCTTTCCACCGGGCCTTTTGAGACTCAGTCATTAGCAGACTGGACTTCTCTGAACATTCTCTTCACTTCTTGCTTTAAAAACCTGATCAAGCCTTCAGCCCTCTTCTCTGCAGCTCAAAGTCCTAACTCCACTACTAGGAGGCCTGGAGGTTAGAGATGACATTCTCGTTTTTTGTTGCTCCTTCCATACCATTCTTCCTCCCTCCTCCTAAACACATTCCATTTAAATTTCATGACAGCAAACTGCAGCACTAATTCCCCTATTTGTTTCCTCCAGCCATGTTTACATACATGCACAGGTACAAGTATGGAATAGGCAGAGAATTGGACATAAACAGGGTTGTGGTTTAGCCAAACACAAGGAGACAAGAGAAGGGAAGGAGAGTTAAGGGTATATTCAAGGAAGTGATTATGATTGATCATGCAATTTAAGGTGGATAAGAATAGAAGTTAAGGTATGAGGGGGTGAAAGACAATGAAAACATTTTAGAATCAATGAATTGTAGCTTCTCGTGAGGTCAGAGACTTGTTGGAATGCTTCAAATATAGGTTATTAAGCTAGAAAGATAGGAGATAGTGGTCAGGAAGTGGGATGCCTCAAATTGAGATGATTGAGAAGCTGTAGTTATTAGGGATGACAAAGGTAGAGGTATGGTCATGTGAGTAAATAACTAGAGTGAGGTGGAGGATAAAATCATTGGAAGAGGGGAGGTCAAGGCACTGAATGAGAATGTATTGGGTGGATCATCTATGTAGCCATTGAAGTCAACTGAAAATTAAGACAGGAATAGGGTCTGAAACAGTGTTGGGGAGTTAGGAACTAAAATCTTCAAGGAATAGGGTGGAGGAAGATAAGATTTTTCAAGCACCTACCTACCTGCAACTGCTGTCTTATTACTGAGTGAACTTGTTCATGATCCTAGCAAAGAGAAACCCCTCCATTTGTATACTAGGTCTTTTCCCATCTAGTCCAGGGCATTGTCTTGGCAATTGTTCCTCCTTTCTCCAATATCAATAATTTTCCCTCTTTCCTAGATTTTTTTTCCATTTGCTAACAAGCATGCTTTTTCTCTTTTCTTAAAACTTTTGCTTGATCTTGCTTCACTTTGTAGCTACCACCCCATTTTTTCCCCTTCTTTTTGGCAAATCTCCTTGAAAGAGTTGTTAAAAATTGCTGTCACCACTCTCTTTCCCATTTTATCTTGAGTCTACTATCAAGCTTTAATACTCACCACTCCATCCAACCACTCATCTTAATGTTATTAAATCCAGGAGTCAGGTCTCAATCCTCATCATATTTGACCGTTTAGCAATATGTGATGCAGCTAATTGTTTTCTTCACATGGTTTCCAGGATACCATATTCTCTTGGTTTTCCTTCTATATACTGTAGCTTCTTCATAGTCTCTTTTGTTGTTTCCTTCTAGTCTTTTCCTTCTAGTCTTAATGTTGGAGTGTCCAGATTAGAATGCTTTCTCTTCTAACCACACTAATTACTTTAGCAATCTCAATTACCCCACAGTGAGGAAATTACAAATGCCAAACCTGGAGCACCTGGGTGGCTCAGTTGTTAAGCATCTGCCTTCGGCTCAGGTCATGATCCCAAAGTCCTGGGATCAAGCCCCGCATCGGGCTCCGTGCTCAGTGGGAAGCCTGTTTCTCCCTCTCCCACTCTCCCTGCCTGTGTTCCCTCTCTCGCTGTCTCTCTCTCTCTGTCAAATGAATAAATAAAATCTTAAAAAAAGAAAGAAAGAAAGAAATGCCAAACCTGCCTTGCTTTAATGCAGAAGAAGAGATTCAAAGGCTTAGGGAGATTGGAATGTTAAAGTGGACTTGTCATTTAATATCTACTTGCCCATACTGGGAGAGTCCACAGAACATATTTTTTACTACTGTGAGAAATAAATATGAAAGGGGAGCCCCAACATCTTTGAAATGTTCAGTGATTGCTCTTCTCTATAGGCCAGACCTTACAATGTGCACTGTAGTCACCAAATTAGAAAACCTAAATGCAATGAGAGTAATTGGATCCCAAGGTAGCAGGAGTCAAGTGGCAGCCCTTAACTGCCAAAGTCAAGGTGTGGTTACCATAATGGATAGCAGAGTCAAAGCAGCAATCAGAATAGTCTGATTTGTGTAGACATATGGCATTGGCTAGTCAATCATAGTGTTCCTGGAAGTGAAATAGAGAAATAGATAGGAAGCCTACTAAATTCTTACTTAATCTATAAACAGGAAGATTCTAGGTCAGGTAAACAAAAGTCTAACTTGAGTCATAAAAACAGTCATGGTCCCTCAACTAGTTCTGAGAGTTGAGCCAGTTTACAGACCCAAAACCCCTTGAAAGAAGGGGAGGCTGGGTACCCTTGAGGAAGAACCCCAGTACACTGGCAAAAATTTATACTGTTAATCTTTCTCCAAACCTTCCTCAAAGTGACTTACAGGCTTTTGCCACGGTTAACTGCATTGTGGGAAAAATAAATAATCAGTTTTCAGAGACTACTGGACACTGACTTAGAAGTGACACTAATTCCAGGAGATCCAAAACATCATTATGATCTACCAGAGTAGGAGTTTATGAAGGTCAAGTGATCAATGGAATTTTAGCTCAAGTCTGTCTCAAATTGGGCCCAGTGGGTCTCCTAGCCCATTCTGTGGTTATTTATCCAGTTCTAGAATTCATAATTGGAATATATATACCCAGCAACTAGCAGAATCCTCACATTGGTTCCCTGGCCTGTGAAGTGAGGGCTATTAGGGTGGAAAAGGCCAAGTGGAATCCATTAGAACTGCCTTCTACCTGGGAAAACAGTAAACCAAAAGCAATATCATATTCCGGAAAAGACTACAGAATCAGTGCCACAACCAAGGATTTGAAAATTACAGGAGTGTGATTCCCATCACGTCCCCATTCAACTCACTCATTTAACCCATGCAGAAGACAGATGATCTTAGAGAACAACAGATTAGCATAAGCTTAACCAGGTGGAGACTCCAATTGCTATAGCTCTACTAGATGTGGTTTCATTGCTTGAGCAAATTAACTCATTCCTTGGTCTCTGGTATGCAGCTTTTGATCTGGCGAATGTTTGTTTTTTTTTTTTTCTCCATACCTGTTATTAAGGACCACCAAAAGTAGTTTGCTTCCATTAGCAAGGCCAGTAATACATTTTCACTTTCCTACCTTGGGAGACTATTAACTCTCCAGCCCTAACTTAGAGGTCATAATGTAGTTCACAGGTATCTTGATCACCTTCCCCTTCCACAAGATATCACACTGGTCCATTACAATGATGACAGTATGCTGATTGGACCTAGTGAGCAAAATGGACTTATTGGTAAGACATTTGTATGTCAGAGAGTGAGAAATAAATATGCCAAATATTCACTTCTACCTCAGTGAGTTCTAGGGATCCAGTGGTACGGGGCATGTTTAAATATCCTTTCTAAGGTAAAGGATGAGTTGTTGCATATGGCCCCTTGGGCAAACAAAAAAGAGGCAGAACCCCTGGTGGGCCTCTTTGGTTTTGGGAGGCAACATATTCTTCATTTGGGTGTTTTAGTCCACCCTATTTACTGAGTGACCTGAAAAACTGCTAGTTTTGACTGGGGTCTAGAACAGAAGGCTCTGCAAAAAGTCTAGGTGGCTGTGCAAGCAGCTCTGCTACTTGCGCCATATGATCCACCATATCTGATGAGCCTGAAAGCTTAAAAGGTCAGTGGCATATAGAGATGCTATTTGGAGCCTTTGGCAAGTCCCTAGAAGTGAACAACACAAGCCCCTAGGACTCTAAAGCAAAATTCTACCATCTTCTGTAGATATTTACTCTGAAAAACAGCTCCTGGCCTGCAACTGGGCCTTAGTAGAAACTGAATGTACAACCATGAGCCACCAGGATAACATGTGACCAGAGTTGCTCATCATGAACTAACTGGGTGTTATCTGACCCACCAAGGCACAAATGTGGCAGGCAAAGTAGGACTCCATTAGCAAGTGAAAATGGTATATATGTGATTAGGCTCAAGCAGGCCCTGAGGGCACAAGTCACCTGTAAAAGTGGCCCAAATGCCCATGGTCCTCACTCCTGCCACACTACCTTCTCTCTCCTAGCCTGCACCTATGGCCTCATGGGGAGTTCCCTACAATCAATTGACAGAGGAAGATTCTGGACTGGTTTACTGATGGTTTTGGACAATATGCAGACATCACCCGAAAATGGACAGCTGGAGCGCTACATTCCCTTTTTCTGGGACATCCCTGAAGGACAGTGGTGAAGGGAAACCCTCCCAGTGGACAGAACTTTGAGCAGTGCACCTGACTGTTCACTTTCCTTGGAAGGAGAAATGGCCAGACAAATTATTACATACTGATTCATAGACTGTGGCCAATCACTTTTTCCCCAGCCACTCCTGGCATCACCCAATGGGCTCATGAACAAAGTGGCCATGGTGACAAGAATGGAGGTTAACATGAGCTCAGCAACATAGATTTGCACTTACCAAGACTGACCTAGCTATGGCCACTGCTGTGTCCAATCTGTCAATAGAAAAGACAATATTAATCCCTGATATGACACCATTCCCTGAGGTGGTAGCCAGCTACCAGGTGACAGAATGATTACATTGGACTGCTTCCATCATGGAAGGGGCAGTGTTTTGTTCTTACTGGGAACAGACATTTTCTCTGGATATGGGTTTTCCTTCTCTGCATACAATGCCTCTGCCTAAACTACCACTTTACCCACCATCATGTATTCTACATAGCATTATTTCTGATCAAGGAACTCCTTTCACAGCAAACAAAGTGTAGCAATGGGCCCATACTCATGGAATTCATTGGTCTTATCTTGTTCCCCACCCCCCATCCTGAAGCAGCTGGCTTGAGAGAACAGTGGAACAGCCTTTTGAAGACTCAGTTACAGTGCCAACTTGGTGACAACTTGCAGGGCTAAAGCAAAGTTCTCCAGAAGGCTATGTATTCTCTGAATCAACATCTGATATATGATGCTATTTCTCTCACAACCAGGATTCACAGGTCCCGAAATCAAGGGGTAGAAGTAGGAGTGGCACCACTCATTACCCCTGGTGACCTACTAGCAAAATTTTTGTTCCCTCTTACTGAGATCTTATGCTCTGCTAGTTTAGAAGTCTTGGATCCAAACAGGAATGCTTCCACAAGGAAACACAACAATGATTCCAATGAACTAAGAGCTAAGAATGCCACTAGGCCACATTGGACAACTCATACCTATGAATCAACAGGCAAAAAAAAGGGTTGCTGTGCTGGCTATGGTGATTGATCCTGGCCATCAATGAGAAATCAGACTGCTAGTCTACCTTAGAGATAAGGAATGTACTCTGTCCGGAATATAAGAGATACTTTAAGGCATCTCTCACTACATGCCCTAAGTGATTAAAGTCAGTCTATAAGAATCCAATCAAAACAGGACTACTAATGGACCAGGACTCTTCAGAAATAAAGGTTTGAGTCACTCTACCAGGTAAAAAACCACAACCAGTTAAAGTGCTTGCTGAAGGCAAAAGGAATAAAGATAGTGAGAAAAAGGTTCTTATAAATACCAGCTATTTATAACATATTTATAACATGACCAGTTACACAAATGAAGACCATAAATATCCTAAATATTTTTTCCTGATTTTGTTATCTGTTTGTGTATGTAATATACTTGCATGGTATGTATAAGAAAAGTATTTTCTTAGTATATATATTAATATATGCAGCAAATATTTTCTCTTTCCTTTTATTCCCTTAAGTAACATAAGATGGAACATATAGTATGCAAGTATTGTTAATTTTACATCATTTGGTATTTAAGTTATAAAGATATAAAGTTATTAAGATATAAAGAAGAGAGAACATCATTCAAAACTTTATCTTCTCTTCTGGGGAAGCAGGGAAACCATATTTCAGGATATTTGGTAAAATTATGATCTTGTCATTGTCTTTATTTGGAGATTAAATATGGTTTAAGGAGATGTGTGGGGGTGCCAAATGGACAAGGGATAGACTGTGTAGTTAATTTTGTATCACCTTGACTGAGCCACAGAGTGCCCAGATATTTGGTCAAGTAGTATTCTTTGGTATGTCTGTAAAGACATTTCTGAATGAGATTAACATCTGATTCACTAGACTGTGTAAAGCAAATTGCTCTACCCAATGTGGGTGAGCCTCATCCAATCCAATAAAGGCCTGAATAGAAGAAAAAGGCAGAGTAAGAGAAAATTCATTTTCTCTGCCTGCCTTCAGACTTAGACTAGAACTATAGCATTGACTCTCCTGGAACTCTAGCTTATCAACTTTAGATCCTAGTACTTCTGTTTCCATACCTGTGTGAGATAATTCCTTATAATAAATCTCAATACAGTTCTGTTTCTATTCATTGTTTCTCTGGAGAACCTACACTAATACACTACAAAACTATTTCACCACCACAAAAATCACCCTCAAGCTATCCCTTTATATTCATACCCACCCTCCTCTTCCCCAACCCTACCATCCCTAACTTCTGGCAACCACTAATCCATTCTTCATCTCTAAATTTTGTTTTCATTTTGAGAATGTTATATAAATGGAATCACACTGGGGTGCCTGGGTGGCTGTCGTTAAGCGTCTTCCTTCGGCTCGGGTCATGGTCCCAGGGTCCTGGGATCGAGCCCCATATCGGGCTCCCTGCTCTGGCAGGAAGCCTGCTTCTCCCTCTCCCACTCCCCCTGCTTGTATTCCCTCTCTCACTGTGTCTGTCTCTGTCAAATAAATAAATAAAATCTTTAAAAAAAAATTTTTTTTTAATGAAATCACATTATATAACTTTTGAGATTGGCTTTTCTCACTTAAACATAATGTCCTTAAGACCCATCCAAGTGGTGTGTCTATCAAGAGTTTGTTCCTTTCTATTTTGATTAGTATTCCATGGTATGGATGTACCACAATTTGATTAGTCATTCACCTACTGACAAACATTTTGGTTGTTTCTAGTTATTGCCTACTAGAAATAAAGCTGCTCTGAACATTTGTGTATATGTTTTTGAATGAACATAGTTCTCATTTCTCTGGAATAAAAACCCAGTTTGATGACTCAGTCATATGGTAGTTGCATATTTAATTTCTAAGAAACTGCCAAATAATTTTCCAGAGTAGCTGAATGATTTTGCATTCCTACCAGCATGTATGAGAGATCCAGTTTCTCTGCATCCTTGCCAATATTAGTATAGTCACTATTTTTTACTCTAGCTGTTCTAAGAAGTGTGTAATGATACCTCATGGTCTTTGTATTTCCCTAGTGACTACTGATGTTGAACATCTTTTCCTGTGCTTATTTGCCATCTGTGTATACTCTTCAGTGCAATGTCTTCAGGTTTTTTGCTTTTCAATTGGATTTCTTAATTTTTTTACTGCCCATTTTCTAAAAACTTTTTACTGTGGTGAAACATACATAAAACTTATCTTTTTAACCATTTTTAAGTGTACAGTTCAATATTAAGTACATGTTGAGAAATCATCACCACTATCCAATTCCAAACACTTTTATCCTCCCAAACAGAAATTCTGTACCCATTAAGCAATAACTCCCAAATTCCTCTTCCCCCTAACCTCTGGTAACTTCTACTCAACTGTCTCTGAATTTTACTTTTCTAGGTACCTCACGTAAGTGGAATCATTTAATTTTTGTTCTTTTGTGTCTGGTTTATTTCACTTAGCATAATGTTTTCCAGGTTGATCCATGTTGTAGTATTTCACTCCTTTTTAAGACTGAATAATATTGTGTAGATATACTTTATTTTGTTTATCCACTCATCTGTTAATGAATATTTAGGTTCTTTCCACCTTTTGGATATTGTGAATAATGCTGCTACAAACACTGGTGTTCAAGTATCCATTTGAATCCCTGCTTTCAATTCTTTTGGGCATATACCTCCAAGTGGAATTGCTGGACTGGATCACATGGTAATTCTATGTTTAACCTAAGGAATCATCGTTTCCCACAGCAGCTATACCATTTTACATTCTTGTTAGCAATGCACAATTTCTACACATCCTCAGCAACTCTGATTATCCCCCCTTTTTAAATAATACCCATCCTAATGGGTATAAAGTGGTATCTCATTGTGGCTTTGATTTGCATCTCCCTACTGGCTATTGATGTTAAGCATCTTCTCATGTGCTTACTGGCCATTTGTATATCCGTAATATCTTCTTTGCAGACATATCTATTCACGCCCTTTGCCCTTTTTTTTTTTTTTTAATTGAGAGCTAGTGAGAGCACAAGCCGGGGGGGGGGGGGGGGCGGCGGGGCTAGAGGGAGAAGGAGAAGCACACTCCCTGCTAAGCAGGGAGCCCTGACACAGAACACACAGGGCTGAATCCCAGGACCCTTAGGATCATGACCTGAGCCAAAGGCAGATGCTTAACTGACTGAGCCACCCAGGCACCCCTCCTTTGCCCATTTTTGAATTGGATTGTTTTGTTATTGTTGAGTTGTAGCTCTGTATATATTCGGGATATTATTCACTTATCAGATGTAAGCTTTGCAAATATTTTCTCCCATACCATGTTTAGTCTTTTCACTCTCTTGATAGTGTCACTGGATACGCAAAAGCCTTTCACTGTTGAATTCTGAGAGTTCTTTATTCTAGGTATGTCTTTGTCAGATACCTGGTTTACAAATACTTTCTCCCAGTCTGTAGCTTGTTTTTTCATTCTTTTTTTTTTTTTGTAATTCTCTTCCTTTTTTTTTATATTTTTTTATTCTTATGTTAATCCCCATACATTACATCATTAGTTTTAGATGAAGTGTTCCATGATTCATTGTTTGTGCACAACACCCAGTGCTCCATGCAGAATGTGCCCTCCTCAATACCCACCACCAGGCTAACCCATCCTCCCACCCCCCTCCCCTCTAGAACCCTGTTTGTTTTTCAGAGTCCATCGTCTCTCATGGTTCGTCTACCCCTCCGATTTCCCCCGCTTCATTCTTCCCCTCCCGCTACCTTCTTCTTCTTCTTCTTTTTTTTTTTTCTTAACATATATTGCATTATTTGTTTCAGAGGTACAGATCTGAGATTCAACAGTCTTGCACAATTCACAGCGCTTACCAGAGCACATACCCTCCCCAGTGTCTATCACCCAGTCACCCCATCCCTCTCACCCCACCCCCCACAGGGTCTTTCACTGGGGAGAAGTTTTTAATTTTGATGAAGTCCAATGTATTGGTTTGCTTTTAAGTATTATGTCAAAGTACTCTTATCAAGCCCTAGGTCCCAAGTATTTTTTTCTATGTCTTCTTCTAAAAGTGTTATGATTTTATGTTTTACATTTAAATCTATTATCCATTTTGAATTAATTTTTATATAAGGTGTAATGTTTAAGTCAAGGTTTTTTCTTTGCCTATAAATATCCAGTTGCTCCAGCACCATTTGTTGAAAAGGCTATCCTTTCTCCACTGAATGGCTTTTGCATCTTTGCCAAAATTCAGTTGAGCATATTTGTGTGTGTCTATTTCTGGGTAGTCTAACCTGTTTAGTTGATCTATGTGTCTATCCTTCTGCCAGCACCACATTGTGTTGATTATTGTAATATATAATAAGTATTAAATTTGGGTAGAGTGATTCCTCCCATTTAATTCTTCTTTTCCAAAATTATTGTTATTATTCCAGTTTGTCTTTCCATATAAATTTTAGAATACTCTTGTAACTACAAAAAAAAATCTTGCTGGGATTATAAGAGGAATTATGTTAAACCTATATGTCAGTTTGGGAATAATTAACATCTTTACTACGAGTTCCCAATCCATGAACCCAATATGTATCTTCATATATTTGTATTTTCTTTGATTTCTTTCATGAGTGTTTTGTCAATTTCAGTACAAGTCCTGCCCATGTTTTATAAGATTTATACCTAAGTTGTTTTGTTATGATTGTAAATAGTATTACATTTTTTATTTTGGTTTCCATGTGTTCATTGCTAGTATATACATAAAAGTATAATTGATTTTTGTCTATTATCTTGTATCCTGAGATCTTGCTGAACTCACTTTTCTAGAAGTTATTTTGTTGATTTCTTGGAATTTTAAAACTAATTCCTTCATTTTGTTAAAAATAATAAAAAGTTCATTTGTTCGATAAATTATTAGATTGTTTACTTTGTGCCAGATACTGTTCTAACTACTAGATATGGAGGTTACTAAGAAAATTAGGGTTTCTTGACCTCATGGAGCTTAGATTCTAGAGGAAAGAAAAGGACTGCAATTAATTAACAAGTTAATTTCACATGATGGCTAAGTACTATAAAGAAATAAACAGAATAACATAATAGTGTGGTAGATAATCTAGAACTGACCCTATGAGGAGATGACTTCTCAGCAGACTTAAATTATAGTAGCCACAGAAGAAAGTTTCAGTAAGTACAAAAGCCCAGAGACCTGAAAGAGTTTGACCTGAGGAAAAACCATAAGAAGGCCAGTGTGGCTCACATAGTAAGGAGGAGAGTGGTAAGAAAAAGACTCAAGAGCTGCTTCATGTGAAGTCTTGCAGTTAATGGTAGGCACTTGAATTTTATTCTAAATAAGATGGGAAGCACTGAAGGTTTTAAAACTAAGTTGTTAGGTAAGTGTGGTGTGCATTATTTAAATCATAAAAAATATTATCCCACCATACCATATTTCTTTCCATCTTTTTAAAATTTAAAAAATGTACATGAACATAAACTGCATGAAGTGATTATTAGCAACTATTCACAAGATGATTTATTAATCACAGCTCTTTCTAGTCTACACAATGAGTTTGCTTTTGATTCTATAAGGAAATATAAATATCCTGGGTAAAGATAACCTCATAGTAGTGCTGTTGCAGTTGGCCAACTCTAACCACTGCCTTTGAAAATGTCTTTCCTCTTTGCCTATCACAAATATATAAACACACATACATTTTTCACCTAATAGCTATTTATTTAACCTTTCATGCTTTCATAACCTTATCTATAAATTGTAGTCACTAATGTCTACTTCCAAAGTCTGTTTTGAGAACTAAGAATAAATTATACTATATTGAGTTCCAGGCAAATAGAGGGTGTTTAATAAATGATAATTCCCTATCCTGAGCTTTTTCTCATTCACCCCCATCACTTACCTCCTATTTCCAGACCTAAGATAGTTATAAAACCATTTAATTCATAACTGGGGCCTTAGAGTAAATTTTTATACAAAATTTTAAAGCCTGTAGCAATAGCACCTATTAATTCAATGATTAGTGGCACAACACCCTTCAACAAAATCTTTCCATAGACTTTTGAAAATATTTTAAGATATTGAACAAGAACATGGTACTGTATGTAACTTTCAGTTGTGGGATAAAATCAATTATGTAAAGCCAGCTACTTTTAACTGAAATCTTATAACAATAGAAGAGCATATTGTGTACATTCTTTTTTTTACCAATGGCAAAACAGGAAAACATGCTTTGAATATTTTAGCATAAAAACCTACTAAATATTTTATTTCATGCATCTATCACTCAAGAAGTACTTTAAAAATACTGAGTCATGGTGCTTTTGGAAGCCTGACAGTATGAAACTATGTTATCCATATTATGCAGACTGAGAACAACTTGCACTATGTTCTCTCAGACATCTTATTTTACAACATTCAATTTCTCAAGACAGAATATTAACAGAAAGAAAGGTTATAATGATTTGTTAAGTTTTTAACTAACCAGTACTTTTTTCCTTCCTATTTTGGAGTAATTACTTCACTCCTGTTATTCAGCAATCTTCAATCATCTTTAAGTGGCTCCCTAGCAAACCCTCCACTAAGGCTAATTCCAAATCTCTGCTACTCCACAAATCCACAGTCCTAGCATTCATTCCTCTTAATGTTTTACTTTCTACATTATTTTTGTCTTCCAATATGGCACCATTTCCAGTAAATTCCAACTTTTCTCTGTAGTTTTACCGTCTATCTATTTGAAAAGGAAAAAGTTCCAAAGCTATTCCTGTGCTCTAGCATGATTGTCTTTTAGACCAATCAGTTGCCTTATTTCTCTTTTATCTTCAATTTCTTCCTGCAGACTCAGTCTCAAGTTTCCTCTACTCGGCTCCTTTCTCATCTAAACTGCTATTCTTACGATTACCCTAATCGACATGTTAAATATATTGGTATAATCATTTTGTAAATTGGTAAAAGCAAAACAATATTTAGCAAAGTAAAAAATGTACAATTTTGTTCATTTTTCTATTGGAAAATATACCTATCTATTCTATTTCTGTTCTATCTTAAACCATTTCTTTTAAGTTTTGTCATTATTGGAGGCCATTTATGCCTTATTTCACAACTATATTACCCAAACCTGAATGGGGCTATAATTACACAATTTTTTCCAATTTAAAGGCCTCTGATTAAAGCCTATATTCTTATTGTAAATCTTTGGAATTTAACTTGAAAGAAGTACAAGCATGATGACTGCAGCTGTTTACTGTAAACAGTCTTCAATGTCAGCATGCACACATACAGGCAAACCTCAGAGATACTGCAGGTTCAGTTCCAGACCACTGTAGTATGAAGTGAATATCACAAGAGTCAAATAAATTCTGGGGTTTCCCAGGGCATATAAAAGCTACGTTTACACAGTATTGTTGTCTGTTAAGCGTGCAAGAGCTTTATGTCTAAAAAAATACATATCTTAATTTAAAAATACTGTATTGCTAAAAGATGCTAACCATCATGTGAGCTTCCAGTGAATCATAATCACTGCTCACAGATTACCATAACAAGTAATGATTAAAAAGTTTAAAATATTACAATAACCAAAATGTGACAGAGCCACAAAATTAGCAAATGCAGTTTGAAAAGCAGCGCCAATAGACTTGCTTAACGCATGGTTGCCACAAGCCTTCAATTTATAAACCAGGATCTGCAAACCACTATTTACTCTAGTGCGTGAAGTGCCACTAAATGCGGAACTAAAACACTGTGCAATTTTCACCTGGTTTTCTATTTTCAAAGTACTCTTTAATATGACATAGGCAAATATATACCTGTCATTCTTTCTCACCTGCCACCTTTTCCTTACTCTTCCACCATTTTTTGGACAGCTTCTAGTTTTTCAGCGTGCCCCAAAAGCTCACTAAAAGGATAGTTAGAGGCTTGTATAAAACAAATCTCTACCAATAATGACCCTCACTAAATGCACGCAGCTGCCAGTACAGTTCTTACTTTAATAACCACAACACAGGAGAAGGCACTCACATTTAGGAGCCCTAGCTCATCTCTCGATGAACGAACCAAGACCTAAACCATTTCTCCTCAATCACAGTTTTGAATTCTCTTCCTTACTTTCTCCCCGAAAGTTTTGCTCTCGTTCCCAAAACTTTCTCATTCACAAAATTTTACATAAACAGCACTTCCTCAGGCTTTCACGAGTAACCTGACCTTCGCAGAACCTACAGAGGTCGGAAGGTGGGAATACTAGAGTCGTGGCCACTTCCTCAGCGTCCACTCCCGGCCGCGCCTCCCAAAAAACCGCCTGTGACTCGACACACGTTCCCCAATGACGCGAGAGTCGCCGTGCGACTCGACTGGAAGCGGCCGCACCTGCGCAGCAGCGGCGGAGAGGGGCGGGGCGGGGCGGGGCGGGGAGGGGGTCGGAGCGCAGCCTGGAGGGTGGCCGCGAGTTGGGGAGGAGAAGGGGGAGACGGGTAGAGGTGGTTAGAGAGTTGGAGGGGCGGAGGGCCCGAGGGCCGGAGGGCGGGCCTTTCCGGAGGGACCTCCGTCCTTCACTTCCTGTTTGCGGGAACTTCTGAATCCGGGTCAAGGGGGTTCACCTCCTTATCTTCTCCGGGGCTGACCCGGCACTTTCAGTGACAGCGGCTTCTGACTCAAGCCAGGGCTGGATTCATCTTTCGACCTGCTGAGCCCGGACGTCCACACCTGCCTCGGGACACTAAGGCGCGCTTCCTCCACCTACTGGCTGGCAGCCACCGGCCTTGAGTGACCGCCGCCGCCGGGGGTCCTCGCCATCCCCTTCGCGCTGATGCTGAGAGGGAGCGCGGGCCCGGGGCGGCGGCGGAGTGCGAGCCGCTGGCTCCCTAGGCCCGCCGCGGGCGGTGCCGGTTCCGACGCTCCCCAGGCTTGCCACCTCCCGCCCGGGCTTGGATGGGCCCCTCTGCCCGATAAATGTGGCTGCTGAGACTGCGGTGGCGGTGGTCGGTGCCGCTGCTGGTGCTGCGCTCCAAGTTCACCTTTGCCGCGGGACTCTCCTGCCCCACGTCGGGACTGTCGCCCCCCGCTCCTAACCCCCTGGCCCTGGCCTTGCAGTTTGGCGACAATGGACAAGATCCTGGAGGGCCTGGTGAGTTCTTCGCACCCCCTGCCCCTAAAGCGGGTGATTGTGAGGAAGGTGGTGGAATCGGCAGAACATTGGCTAGACGAGGCGCAGTGTGAAGCCATGTTTGACCTGACCACCCGGCTCATCTTGGAGGGCCAAGACCCCTTTCAGCGGCAGGTGGGACACCAAGTGCTGGAGGCCTATGCGCGATACCACCGGCCAGAGTTCGAGTCCTTCTTCAACAAGACGTTCGTGTTGGGCCTCCTTCAGCAGGGCTACCACTCGCTGGACAGGAAGGACGTAGCCATTCTGGACTACATTCACAACGGCCTGAAGCTGATCATGAGCTGCCCATCGGTGCTGGACCTCTTCAGCCTGCTGCAGGTGGAGGTGTTACGCATGGTGTGTGAGAGGCCGGAGCCGCAGCTCTGTGCCCGATTGAGCGACCTCCTGACCGACTTCGTGCAGTGCATCCCCAAGGGGAAATTGTCGATCACCTTCTGTCAACAGCTTGTTCGAACGATAGGCCATTTCCAGTGCGTATCCACCCAGGAGAAGGAGCTGCGGGAATATGTCTCTCAGGTGACAAAAGTGAGTAACTTGCTGCAGAACATCTGGAAGGCCGAGCCCTCCACACTCCTGCCTTCCCTGCAAGAAGTTTTTGCAAGCATTTCTTCCACAGGTAAGTGTCATTATATTCCAGAAAAATCTCTTGGAAATTCAGTGTGTCTCTTAGACACACATCATCTTTGCTTCTCTGCCCTGAAAACATTCTTAATGGAGAACAAGTCTTAATACCCTCATCCAAAGTTTAATTCCCATCCACTTCCGTATTTAGGCTGTCCCTTTGTACCTTTGGGAAAAAAAGAAAGTAGTGTTCCTATTCTAAATGTTGAAAACATTAAGGTCTAAGACCTTTGGCACTAAGTAAGTTGCTTAATTACCCAGCCTCTGCTGAAGTTTTGGAATGCTTTGAGAATGATAGCTACTAAATAAAGCTTCTATTCATTAGTGACTAATGATAGCATAATGATGTTTACCATATTATTATTGTACTGTGACTCTGTCATCTTGGCATTATAAGTTTTTCCCCTGTTTTTTAATTTTCCCACTTTTTTATTCCTGGGCTGTGTGGTTTATTACTGGATTATCACAGTTAACTATGTAGTTTTTGAATACTGACATTTTTTTCTACAATAGTGTACAGGCAGAGAGGGTACAGGTAGAATGAGGGAAAGGAAAGAGTATGAGGACTTAAATAGGTGTTTTTGTACTCAGTGTATAGCCCATGAACTACATCCTTAGAAAGTGGGAAGGAGTCAAGTGATAATTGGCAAGAAAATACTTTCTCACCAGGAATTTTACCTTGCATTTACATTCCTTGTTTGGACTTGGAGCTTTCAGCTCTGTAAATTGTGAAACAATAGACCCAAAACTGTGTTCGCTTCCTCTCTACTTGGTACAACCATTCTCCTTTTCTATTGTTTGAAATTGAACTTGTGAAGGAGGTGTCTTTTATCTTGGGAACCAGAAATAAGAATAGAGTTTTAACAAGCTCCATGTATTCTGATGAATTAAATGTGTTTAGGAAAGAATTACCAACTATATATTTGCAGTATCTGAATTGTTTTAATTTTTTAATTGTAATTTTTCTTGTATTGCCTGTGTTGCTAGAACTGTTAGATTTCCCCAGAACTTTTTCAACAGTGGCAGTAAAGGTGCTTGCCTTGAATTGACTTAATTATTATATAGTTTAAGCAAAGTCCCCTCAAAATTCACCTTAATTTTTTACTTCTTTAAGAGATTTTTTTAAATCTTCCTTAGAGCAATGTAATGACTACTGTAATTAATAGTTACAAGTTACTTTGTCTAAAGTGGGAATTTAAATGATACTTTGAATTTTTCTGACTGCTGACTTACAAATGAATATTTTAACACAACAGTGACTTAATATTAATAATGCAGGAAAATAAAGTAACTTATGAACTAAATATGGTGTAGTGAACAGTAGTTTTTATATTGCAGTAGTTCTCTCTATAATGAGCAATCATTGCTACTCACCCTTCATCTCTCATCTCTGTAATTTAACATTCCTTGTATGTTAGAGTCTACCCATGTGGTAGAGCCTAACAACTGCTTCCTGAGTAACACCTTTGCCGCAAGTACATTTTTTTTTTTTTGTAAATTGTTGTTTCTCTCTAAATACTTCACTTGAACCTCCTTGCCATATTCCTTTTTCTTTTTAATTAAAAAAATAGATACATCATTTGAACCTTCTGTAGCATTGGCAAGCCTTGTGCAGCATATTCCTCTTCAGATGATTACAGTTCTCATCAGGAGCCTAACTACGGATCCAAATGTAAAAGATGCAAGTATGACCCAAGCTCTTTGCAGGTACTTCTTCATGACACTGTAGATGGTGGTGTAGATTTGGGAGGAGGAGATATTTTGTTGTATTTTGTGGGTGATGAAAAACTTAGATGTTTAAAACTGAAATCATAGAATGAAATACATATTCTCCAAACTAACTGGAATGAATTATTTACCTTACTATATAGGTTTGACAGGCCTCCCGGTAATTCAAAGTCCATTTTCAGTTCAGCTTTTTTAATTCCAAAAATATACATGTGTATACACTTACTGTACAGTAAGGAGTTGGTTGGATTATCAATATGTTTTACTAATTTCCTTACTCATTATGGTTTCCTGCAACCTGTTTCTTCTCCCTGGGTTTTTTAGTTTTTGTTTTTTTAAGCTAAGTACATACTTTTCTTTCTCTTTCAATCAGAATCTCTGGATAATACACTCTACCTTTGTCTGTTTAAATATGTTTTTTCTTCCTTATTCTTAAATAGATGATTTGGTAAGATGCAGAATTCTAATTTGATAGTCATTTTCTTTGCATTTTGAAAATAATACTGCATTGTCTTCTGGCATTTATTGTTGCTGATACGGAGTCTGCTGTCAATCCAATTGTCATTCCTTTGTGAGTAGTTAGGCTTTTTCTGGTACTGTTTATGTCTCTTTCTTCTTGATGTCTTTCAGTTTATTCTTATATTTCTAGGTGTAAACTTAATCTTTATCCTCAGCATTTTCATGCTTTTATTAATTCATTTGTTCATTTATTCAAAACGTGTTTACTGGACACTTACTTACCATGAGTGCTAGGCAGTGTTTCAAAACCTTGAACAAATGGATAAAAAAATCTGTCTTCATGAACTTGCTTTCTAGATGGAGAGGAAGACAGTAAATTAGTAACGTATAAGATGTATCCTGATTTCAGAGATGTCAAAATGTGGAAATATACAGTCACTTGATATTCTAGTTTAATTGGCATGACTTTTCCTTCCTTAGTGTACATAAACTAATTATACAACCTAAAATTGATTTTGTTTTAGATTTTATTAAATATGATAATTAAAACTATAATTTAGTATTTGAATAGTGATGAGTGTTTTGGAAAAAAAGTAGATAGGAAGGACATAAAGTATGAGGGAGTGGTTTGCAATTTTAAATAAGATGGGTTAGGAAGGCCTCAATGAGAACATGAAGATGAAGTAAAGACATAAAAGAAATGAGGGAGCAAAGCCTGTGGAGACCTAAGGGGAAGAACATCAATATTGTCTTACAACTCACTAATTTTTTCTTCAAAGGTACCCATTTGTAGAGCTTATTCTAGCTATTGAGTTTCTTTATTTCAATGACTCTATTTTTCTAATTGAGCTTTTCCTCTCTTCCTATTTTTGTTTCACATCTGCCTGGGTTTTTGGAATTTTTTTCTACAGTGTGCACGCACATGTATGTGTATATATGTGGCACATCTAAATAAAATACAAGGATTTGGAACAAAATGGTTTCTGTGTACCTGTTATAAAATTGCAGTCATGACATATAAACTTAAGTATTTATGTTGGATTTTCCAAAAGCTACATGTATAAATTTTACTATCTGTAACACAAACTTTGGGGACTTGGATTTTTTCCACCTTTTCCCCCTTTTTATGTAGTGTTTGAAAAGACCCTTCTCTTCTAGCTTTCCTTCTTTTTTCCTTGTGGTCTTAAATTTAACTGAATCAATTTAGCTGTAAATATTACTTTCAGTTTCTTGTTGCTCATTCTCTCAAAGTTCCACAGATCTATATAAATACTGTTCCTGCTATATGGCCTCTATCTCTACTACTTTCAATTTATGGTTATCTCCTTGCCATATTTAGTGTTCTGTATTTTTGTTTTCATCTTCTTGATAGCTTTGTATTCATAGTTCTTAAAATTCTAGAAATCCTGTGACACCATGCTGTTAGGATTTTCTTCATATTGTCTGTTCTTTTTATTTTTCCTTTTCCCTTTAATTCTTACCACTTTTTCAATTCTCTTATATATGTGGTTGATTTTCAAGTCTTTATGTAAAGTTCTCATTGTTCATTTACTTTTAATTTTAAGAAACGCTCTTATCAGGGCACCTGGGTGGCTTAGTCAGTTGAGCCTCCGACTCTTGATCTCAGCTTAGGTTTTCATCTTAGGGTTGTGAGTTCAAGCCCCACATTGGGCTCCACGCTGGGCGTGGAGCCTATTAAAAAAAAGAAAGAAAGGGCACCTGGGTGGCTCAGTCCGTTAAGCGTCTGCCTTCGCTCAGGTCATGATCTCAGGGTCCTGGGATCAAGCCCTGCATCGGGCTCCCTGCTCGGCGGGGAGCCTGCTTCTCCCTCTGCCTCTGCTGCTCCCCCTACTTGTGCTCTTTCTCTCTCTAATAAATAAATAAAAATCTTTTGAAAAAAAGAAAGACTCATATCCCATCCGTCTCTCCATAATGAAATTCCTTCTATGTCCTATTTAGCAGTAACACTACTTTATCAGTGTGACCTCAACAGCACTAAAATTTCTTTCTCTTTGAGATGAATATATCATAAATTATGTTGTCCTTAAGCAAAATAGGAATTCAAAGAATTACATATTTCATAGCTGAAAGTGAAATTAGAAATCAGTTTGTCCGTCACCTTCAATGCCTAGGTAATAATATCTAACATTTTTCATTACATGCCATAAGTCATTGCAGCAGAGTCTTCTAGTTGGTCTTTTTGCCAGCGTGACTTATACTTCTCTCTCTTCTCTAAGTCATCCTGATCTATTCAATTTTCCCTTCTGATCAACAAACTGCAGTGACTTCCACCCCTTACTAAATCAGGTGCAAATTCCAATTCTTGGTATTTAGCACTCTTCGTCTTAATTTTTCAACCTTTTCAAAACAGCCATGGTATCCAACTTCTGAATTTGTTTTGTTTTTAAAATATATTTGGTAATTAATTTTTACCTATTTGTTTCTAAGGGAAGTTGTGATCCAGTTTTTGTATTGCATTTCTAATTTATCCTGCATGATCCTATTTAACCCATAGTCTATCTGGAGTAATTATTCTTATATTGCAAATGTAACTGAACAGGATAGCAGTGTTTATTTTTATCATACTCCCACCTTCTACTTCCCCATAGTCTATATTTCCCCACACATAGCACTTACCATATTTGAACTGTTATTTTCTGTAATCCAAAGAAATGCAAATACCATACCAGAAACAGATAAATAACATTAAAGTATGAAATTGGCCAGATGTAACTGAAATAATAAGGAATGGGGTACACAAGCACCTTCTAAAAGAGAATGCTGATCCTCAACTCCAGTTTTCTTGTTGCCACAAAGAAATTTGAATTCAGGGGTGCCTGGGTGGCTCAGTCAGTTAAGCAGCTGCCTTCGGCTCAGGTCATGATCCCGGAACAAGGTAAACTGAGGCTGGATCTAGCCATGAAGGTGCCATCTAAAAGTAAAAATTGATTTTATTCTGTACAAATTAAGAATAAATCTATTTTTTTGTCTTTTATAATATTGCCAATTTTAATGTTAAGATTTTCAAGTTGCATTTTTTTTGCAACTTGAATGGTTTCATTTATTCAACAAATTTGAACTCCTTCTCAGTGCCAAGCACTATGCTAAGTACTGGGGATCCACACATTAAAGATTAAAAAAAACAACAACAAGAAGATCACTGCTTTTAAGCTCATGGTCTAATGGAGGAAAGAAGATTTCAAAGTACATAAATTACAACTATAGTTAAATGTTCTTTAAATAGTAAGAAATCAACTCAGTATATCAGGGTTAAGTGTCCTTAAAATTCATGTAGTAACCAATACATGGTGGACAAGATTAGTGTAGTTAACCATAAAAATAACTCATCCTACAATGCCTGTGCCTGAAAGGATTTGGACATATATATGCAAGTCCAATCAAATTGAAGCAGAACTGGAATATAACTAAAGTGTAGCTAAAAGCATTGCATTTATACACTAGCAGAGCTTAGTTCAAACACCAGTACTTCTGTTTATTAATTGTGTAACTATTGACAAATTTCCTAACTTTTCTTACCAATTTGAAAGCAGAAATTGTAACTATTATGTTTTCAGCACTTAACAGAATAACTGTTATGTAATAGGCACTCAAATATTTGTTGAGTGAATGGCTTCTAATTCATGTTACTTCTGACTTGAAGTTTCTTTAGGATGGTCAGGAGATTACGTACATATGGGATAAGGTAAAGAGTGAAGGCTTTTGAGATGGGAAGCTAGAAATGGCGAGGAGAGGAAAAAGCTGATTGGGTGACTAGGTATAATGATTAGATATAATGAAGCTGATTGGGTGTTTAGATATAATGAAGATTAGGTATAATGGTCAAGTGGAATTTTCTACTCTGCTCTTAGATCTGAGCTAAGGGAGTTCTGGCCCAGGGCCCCGTGTTCTGGAGAGCCAGTTTCTTTCTGCTCTGGAGGTACCATTCCCCACAGGGCAGAGTTCACAGAGCCAAGGACATGTGCTCACATACAGTTCTTCTCTCTGAACCACATCTTTTTTTGTGTGCATATTTGTACTAAAAAAATACAAAATGTGTCCTAACATGATTTTTTTAAACAAGAACAGTTTTTAAAAGACTTATTGTCACTTTTTTTCTTCTTTAACTGAACAATATCTCAGATCTTTCCGTGTTAGATCCTCACGGATAGATTCATATAGATCCATCTCATTCTTTAAAACTCTACATGATGTTCCATAGTATATTTAGCCATTCCCTTATTGATGGACATTTAGATTGTTTGCATTTTTCCATATCCTAGATACAGTACTACAGTGAACTTACTCTTTATACACAAATGCAAGTGTCTCTCTACTCCCTGTATGTAGAGTGGCTACAAACTTTTATGAAAATCAGCTTAACAACAGTTAGAATATGTGGAACAGCTGTCAGAGGCTATTTTAATGATTTGTAACCATCATTATTTGAAGAAGATGGCCAGAAAAACAAGAAGGAAAATAAAATATGTGTAGGCAACATAAGGAACATACAGATAACTTGTAATTAACATAAGCATGTGGACTTTGGGCCACTCTGGTTCCATCTGATGGAACATTTTAATCTTAAGAGCAAAAACTTTAAAAAAAGATAACACTCTAGTGTTAATTAGATAGTTATAGCATAGTTATTGTGAAAATAACTGTATCAGTTTTGAACATGCCCATTTTTTTAACATGTTAGTTGCTCTTTTGGGCAGTGCTTTTGTACTTAGTATTTATGTTTGACATTTTGTTCAATTATTTATTTATTTATTGCCACATATGTTGATATTTGGTAGAAAAGAGGCATTCACAATGAGTATTTCCAGTGTCATATATTAACTCATGTAGTCTTCAAATCAACCCTGTAAAATAAACATGTTTATCTATAATCTACAGATAAGGAAACTGAGACACAGAGTTTAAGTAACTTACATAGGTATTAGGGCCCCCCAACTAATAAATGGTAAGTTGAGATTTTGAAACCAGATCACTCTGATTTTAAAAACCTTTTTTTTTTTCTCACTACTATTTCTTATTGTGTAATCCCCAAAACTGGATTATTGGATCAAATACTATGAACATTTGACCCAAATGCTTTCCAAAAGGGTTGTACCGCTCTTCATTGTGATTGATATTTAACATTAAGGACAGTCTCCATCACATCCCATATTACTTTGTCTTTATTTCCATTAAACTGAGTTGATATTCAAGAAGAACACTCACTAATTCAGTATGAGGCCATTTAGTGTATTTACACATTCAGTGCCCTTTATCTATGTAAAGCTTCCTTTCTTGTCTTGGTATAGTAGGATAATGAAAGGGATGAAAAGACCTGTTTCACAACTCAAAATAGTCATTTTTAACAGTGCATTTCATATTTAGACTGCAATCACCAGAAAGGAGAAATTTTGTTTCCATGTATCTTAGCCCAATAGCTACATTTGAACTGTTCTTCTTTCAGTAAATTTGCCTTATAAATTCTAGATAGCACTGTATAGAATCAACTTAAAACTGCATTTATGTGAAATGACACTTTATCAGAAATTCTTTTTATTGAAATATGTAAGAAACTGTCAGCTTACAAGATTGGAAACTCCTTGATTACAAGCATCTTTATACTCATTTCTGCATCTTGAACAGTGCTTTTCACAAGCAAGCTCAGTAAATATTGAGTCACAAAAGAAGGGGTTATCTACTGTAACTCTTGTTATTCCTAACTAAAAGACGTTGAAAATATTTTCACGACTGATAGTTTTGTTTTTAAATTTTCAGAATGATTGACTGGCTATCCTGGCCATTGGCTCAGCATGTGGATACATGGGTGATTGCACTCCTAAAAGGACTGGCAGCTGTCCAGAAGTTTACTATTTTGATAGATGTTACTTTACTGAAAATAGAACTGGTAAGTGGGAGTATATAAATCTCTTAGAATGAATGGTCTCAATCTTTTAATCTTTGGGTAGTCCCTTATAAAGCATGTTGAATATGTTCTTGTTTTTGGTTTGGTTTTGAATCATAATTTTGAAATAGAAATTAAGAATGGTATTTAAGTATAGGTAATTAAAATAATTTTGCTGTTTTCGAGTATCTGATATGAAAACCTATTCCTCCCATTATCTCTTAAATCCCACTAATCAAGCTTTTACCACCATTAGTCTACCAAAACTATCTTTGACACCAGTGCTTTCCCGTATTGCTAACCTCAGGAGTTATTGCTCCGGCCTCCTCTTATTTGACCTATAAGCAGCATTTGACACACTTGATCACTCCCTCTTGAAACACTTGCCTCACTTAGTTTTTGTCCTAGTTCTCTTGGCTTTTGTCCTAGTTTACTGGCACCTCAGTCTCCCATAATGGATCTTTCTAACTTTAGAGTGCTTTAGAGTTTCATTTTTGAGCCATTTTCTTCTCAGTCCATTCTCACAGCATATGTGTCCCATGGTTTTAAATAATGTTTCTAAGTTAATGACTGCCAGGTATATATTTCTTGTTCATTATTTTCCCATTAACTCCATAATCATGTATCCAAGTGTCTATACTTGAATCTCAAATTCAACTTATCCACGATCTAATTTCTGATTTTTCCCTCCCAGACCTGGTCTTCCCCATCCTAAATAGCGACTCCATCCTACTCTCCCAGGACAAAACCTGAAAGCTATCATTCTTTCTTTCCATTCTCTCTCAGCCCTTATCCTACAAATCCTATCGACTCCACCTTTAAAATGTCCAGAATCCTACCACTTTTAACCAGCTTCATCAATACCACCGTGGTCCAAAGCCCTCATCATCCCTTGCTGTACAGATTGCAGTAGTCTCCCTGCTCCTGCCCTTGGGCCCCTACAGGTGTCACACAAGACCTACATGATCTAGCCCACTGCTGCTTCTCTCCTCGAGTCTCCCACTATTATTGCCTCAGTCTCTGTACTTTGCTTACACTGCTCTCTTTGCTCTGTCTTTAGTACACCAGGCTGGAGACCTCAGGGCCTTTGTAGTGCTTGGCCTTTGCCTTGCTTATTATGCTCTTCTCCCAGGTATCTGCAGGCTTACTTTCATTTCCTTCAGTTTTTTATAGTCAGATGTCACCTTTTAAATGACACATTTTTTTAATACCCTAATAAAATAACAGACCCATTTGCTACTCAACAGTCCCTATTCTTCATACCCTGTTTTCATAGTACTTATCTCCATGTTACATTTTATTGTCTACCCACCCCAGAGACAGTAAGCCCTATCAAATTAGAAATTTTTTTTAATCCACTGTTGTATCCTCAGTACCTAGAACAATGCCAAGCAATAGTAGGTACTCAATCAATGTTTGTTGAATGAAATCGAATGAAGCATGGGCCAAGGAACAATTACTTTGTAGGTAAGGCTTGACAGATTTGTATTTGATCAAGGGGTTTTAAGAGTTTTTTAGGCCACTATATTCCCTTGATCTCTGTCATGTTGTTATTTCCCAACTTTCTCTCCCAAAGTGATGTATTATGGTAGAACTTTCCAGGAAGGGGAATAGTCACATAAATATTTTTGGTCCAAGGAAAATAACCACTGATTGCGTTAATGATTTCCCTACAAACTCATAAGGTGGATGTCTTATCTTTTTTGAAGGTTTTTAATCGACTTTGGTTTCCTCTTGTGAGACCTGGTGCTCTTGCAGTTCTTTCTCACATGCTGCTCAGTTTTCAGCATTCTCCAGAGGCTTTCCATCTGGTAAGTTAGGACACAAGCTTTCTGCACTGAAGAACTTTGTGTTAAAATTTAGTTTAATATGGAGTCACATTTGTATATAGTGAAAAAGATTATAGGTTAGTCCTGAATCTATTTTCTTGTAGCTTTATGATTTCTTAGAAAATTGAGGTTGTGGGATTTCCCTCCAAAGAATATATTTTCACAATGTTTTGAGTCTCACCAAAACTGCCGCACTTACAACCACTATCAGCGGTTGAATATTATTGCTCTACATGAGAGATGTCACGTGTCAGTGTCACTGATGGTTGTCTGTTGCACGTAGAACAGTGTAGAAGAAAAATGCTTTAGAATTTCAGAAATGTGAAAACATCAGGTGTTGTTTTTTCGCCCCAGAATTAAGACTTCATTCTCTTCCAACCCATAATGTACAAATGCTATTAACTCTACCTTTAAAATATATCCAGAACCCTACGACTTTTAATGAGCTACATCACTGGTTTTGATCTGATTTGATTTGACTTCAGTTCTTTGATTATCAGTCATTACATGTGGAAATGACAAAATGTTATTTTGAGAACCTGTCCATTTATCTATCTAGTGTATCACAGGAAAGCAGTGCTTTATGTGGTTATTTGCTTCTCCTAGGGTCTGATCCCCAGGACTAGACTCTCATTATTAGTACACCCACAAGGTAAATATCTTAGGAATGCTGACCCAGTACAAGCAAATTCAAGGGAGACTGATGAAGAAGTGCTGAATTCCAGTTGTTGATTATTAGCTAGAAATAGAACTAGCCTCAAAGAACCACATACATACTTAGGCTGCTTAGTGCCTCACTACTACTGAAGGAAAATCTGTAGGCTTTATAGAAAGTAATCCTTATCAACAAGTAATTATATTATACATTGTCACTTAGAATAGGTTTTTCTGAGAATTTCTACAGTTAATTGCATAATTGATGATCTTGACCATCAACCAATAACCTTATATCTGTCACATAAACAAAACTCAAAACTTGAGCTAAGATAGCATGTGTACTAGCTAAGTCTAATAAGATATAGAACATCAATCATTTGTGTCTGTCTTCAGGCACAATCATGTGTGGGCCATTTGAGAAAAGGTTTATTTTCAGATTTTCTGAGAAGGAGATTCTCTAACTTACTCATCCATTCTAATGCTTATTGCTCTTCACACTGAGGACATTTCTTAATCTCTCTGATTAGCCATTTATGCCATACTCTACATCTGTTTTTTTTTAAAAGATGGAGTTTTTTAAAAGATGGAGGATATCTCCATATGTTGTATTGCTTTTTCTGAAAAAAAAAAATAGTTAAAATAAAAATGGTTGACTCTGAAATATTTGGCTTATTGAAATATTGATATGAAACCATTTATTTAAGGATTAAGTAGATCTGAAATTGAAAATTGTCATCTGGCTTAGTAAATTCTAAAAACTAAGATCTAATTATTGCCTCCATACTGTGTATAGCCTGACTGGCTACTCAACTAAATTGAACTTGGGCATCTAGTGGTGTGTCATGTAGTAGTTAAGTCAACTCTAATTCTCGGTGAAGGACACAGGTTTAGAAGTTGTTAAATATGATCAATAACCTGGAATCACCAACATCGTTATTCATGGCATTTTAGAGCAAACCAAGATTGATGTTATAATATGTGTTATTATAGACCAAATCGCTTTTTATATGCTTCTTATAAGTGGAAAGAAATTTATTTTAAACAAAACATCAAAGTTTCTAATAAGTTATACACATTTTCTCAAATAGTAACTTAAATTTAGTGAGTATTACAGTAAATGTCCACAAATATTTAGATTTGCTCACTCAAAAAAAAATCAACTTTCAAGCAGTTAGAAGGTAATAGCTTGCTTGGACATATATTTATATGCCTGTGAAGAACTTAGTCTCATTTCTATGTTAGTAATAATTCTGACCATATAGGATATAATAGTAGACAACTATATTACCTGATTGCAAAGACCAGATCTACACTAGGAAGGCTTTTGGAAGATTTGGAATTATAAATTAAATAATCATTTTTTAAAATTATTTTCTCTTCTTCCATTTCTCTCTCTCGTTTCACTTGTGAGGAAACAAAATAATTTTGGATTTCTGCTACTTTAGCAAGAGAGTATCTGATAGATACGGCTTTATGGAGCAGAACTATAATTCAGCTTTGTTTAGAAATGAGAGATGAGAACAGTAGAGTGAACTTATATTAGGAACTGATGGTTTCATGGTCAAATTAATACCTTTGATGGAGGTAAGAACAAAGAAGGTAGTGCAAAAGTTAAAATGCGATTTTAAGACTTCAAGCATTAAATCAGAGCAAAATGAGAATAGCACTGTTAATTTAAGAATATGATTGTTCCTTTTAGGAGGAGGGAAAGGGAGTTGATCATGATGCTACTATAATTGTTGTTATTGCCATTTGGTGATAAGACAATAAGCCATAACTTCACTTTTATCACAAGTTAGCAACCAAAAAATGTTCTACAAATAGAACATAATATTATTAGAAGCCTTTTACATATGAAGTGTAAATGTGTATTATTAGATTATGATTAATAATTAATTGGAACAAGGATACCACTGCACTAATGGAATGAGCCATTTCTGCAAAACCAAATTTATCTTGTTAATAACCTCTTGAATATGTGATGACTCTATATTGACTTTAGTCTAATTTTATAATGAAAGGACACTGTTGTGCTTATTATCAATACTAAGTCTTCTGCGTGTTTTCGAACAATGAGCATTTTAAATTTCCCTTTTATTTTTAACTCCAGTTTCTTAAAAATAATAGAAATTTCTGATTCCATTTATTTTTAGAACCATCTCCTCCTTTTGGAGGTGGGGAATTGAAGGCATTAATAAGGATAACCATGCTAACATAAGACATCTTCCCTATACTTATCTAAAAGAAGAGCCTGAGCTGTAATTTTAGTTATTTTAGTTACTTTCTTGAAGTAGACTCTAAAGTGCAATGTACAGTGTTTAATTCTTTCAAGTGAAAAATCTAAAATTCACACTAGATGGAGCTCTTAAGCTAATTCTAGGTTTATATTTTAAAAGTTTGTTCCTATTAAACAATCTGGTAAATATAATAGTCCTAAAATTTTTCGACTTAACATTTTTCAGAATGGTAGAGGTGACTAAGGCTTCTATTTTGTACCTTAGTTTGTGTTTTAGATGGTGTATAAGGGTAAGGAGAGGGGTCTTAATATGGAATTAAAATTATATGTGACTTTGAAACTCAATTTACCTTGATATTCTAGAAATTTTAACTTCATAACTTTTTTAGAAAAAGACTGACTGAACATACGGAAAAGTACTTGCTGATCATGTAACATTTGCATTCCATTTGTAGGCTAGAGAATTTGTTGCCATTTGTATAAGTGGAGGAATGTTTGTCTTTTTGTCTTTTTTCTCTTCAGATTATTCCTTACATAGTTAATTTGGTTCACTCCTTCAAAAGTGATGGTCTGCCTTCCAGTACAGCTTTCTTAGTGCAGTTAACAGAACTGATACACTGTATGATGTATCATTATTCTGGATTTCCAGATCTCTACGAACCTATTTTGGAAGCAATAAAGGTATGATGGTAGTTGCACCAATATTTGTACATCTGCAGACCATGATGTGATAGATGAATGTAGTGAAACATTTCTATAACTATTCAATTTACTATTCTATGGTAATATGCTTTTTATTTGAAAAATGTAATTGGAATCAGGGCTCATTAATATTTGGGAGTAATCTCCTTCTTATTTGTTATAACTAATCTAAATAACCATATTTCTTCAGTTCTACAGTGCCATCAATTATAAGGCATATCTTTAAATTTATAACAGCTGCTGGGGAAATTTGTTTAAAAAGAAGTGCTACATTAAGTGAATACATACGATGTCCAGTATCAGAATTGTTAAAATATTTTTTTTTAAGATTTTATTTATTTATCTGGGAGAGAGAGAGAGCGCATGAGCAAGGGGAGCGGCAAAGAGAAAAGCAGCGGCAGACTCCCCACTGAGCAGGAAGCCCAACATGGAGCTTGATCCCGGGACTCCTGGATCATGACCTGAGCAGACGCTTAACGGACTGAGCCACCCAGGCTCCTATAGTAGTGTTAAAATATTTAAAAACATCTTAGAATCAAGAAAAGGCAATTCAATAAAATATTTGACTTTGTTTCCTTACTTGTTTTTATTCCATTTTTGCTATGGACTGTTCATGAAGATCCATATTTTATAGAATCTTTACTTGAGCTGTTTGTGAACTTACCCTGTTTTTCAACCTTATGTAGATAGTAGACCTAAAAAGCACTGATTCTGTTTGTCTTAAAGAATGGGTCACGATATACATACTTCACTCTTAAATTTACTGCATAATCAGGGTGTCGCAAAAGAATTGGAAAATTTGGGGCGCCTGGGTGGCTCAGTCGTTAAGCGTCTGCCTTCCGCTCAGGTCATGATCCCAGGGTCCCGGGATCGAGTCCCACATCGGGCTCCCTGCTCGGCAGGAAGCCTGCTTCTCCCTCTCCCACTCCCCCTGCTTGTGTTCCTGCTCTCGCTATCTCTCTCTCTGTCAAATAAATAAATAAAATCTTTAAAAAAATAAAAAAAGAATTGGAAAATTTGCCTCAGGCAGACCGAATTAGAAGTTATTAGAAATCAGTTCTATTAATAATGTTCCTTTTTGAGATCTGAAATACAAGATAAGTCTCATCTTTTTTACCTCTTCTGTATCTGAAATGAATACAAAGCTTATTCTTTTTACTATGTAGCTAGCTAAATCAAACTGATTTTGGTTGAACCCAAAACAAGACTATTGAGCAATTAATGTATTCCAGTAGTGTGACATTTGACCCTCCAGAAATAAATGTTTTTATGTATAGGAGCATTTTATCTTGAACTTAATAGTAATGTTAATCTCTTTCTACGGTGTCTCTCTGTGAAGATAGATGAAACCTCTTCCCATTAATTGCCGTTTTTCAGTGCTTTACATGTTGAGAACTCTGACAACTGAAATAGGCTCAGAAGAAGCAAGGTTCTCACTCCTAATCCAAGGGCAACACTTTTCTATTAGCTGTCAACAACAAGAAAGTTAAGAGATAAAAATTCCTTCAGAAAGTATTTTCTGAGGTCTAAGTACCAGATGGTAGTAGCAGTCAAAAAAAAGGCTTAATGATGTTACCAACTTTCATTATTCTCCATTGCTCTATTCATGCTTGAAATCACTTAGATTTAAAATTGTATCTCAGGGCATCTGGGTGGTTCAGTCCATTAAGCTTCTGCCTTTGGTTCAGGTCATGATCCCAGAGTCCTGGGATCGAGCCCCGCGTTGGGCTCCCTGCTCACTGAGGAGCCTGCTTCTCCTTCTCCCTCTGCCGTTCCGCCTGCTTTTGCCTGCTCTCTCTCTCTCTCAAATAAATAAATAAAATCTTTAAAATAAATAAGTAATAAAATTAAATTGTATCTCAAATATCATAGAGCAGATAAAAGAATCTGTATCTTTTAATAATTTTCTATATTGTTAAACATGAGATCGAGTTTTATTTTTCGAAGTCAGAGGTCATTGTGCTTAGGTGCTTTCATTTTTCATCCCGATTACTTTGAACTTTTATTTCTAAGGGTTAATATTGAGTAAATAGTAGTAGTGAATGAAAAGGAGATATTTTTTACTTTCACTAGAAAATTTGAAAGCAAATTGTCTAGGTTATTCAGTTGTGTGCTAATTTAAGTCCTCATTCTAGTCCCTTTGAGTAGCATTGCAGTATACTCTCTGACCTCCCAAGTTTTATTCTGAAACATTTTCCTGCCACATTGGAAACATAAATAGTTCAAGTGTGACTTGAATTCCTCGTTCTTGAATATTTCTTAACTTGATAAACTCTACTTTTAGGATGTACTTATTAATTTTAGGAGACAATTATTTTTGCCATGTAATATAATGTAACTTTTTCTGATGACTGGTCAAGTATTAGGGGTGATTTCAAAACTAAGTGGAAGAAAAAAAAGGTTAAATTTAGTCAGTGGAAGAATCTTTATGGTGTTAATTAATTTAATAACAAAAATAGTTTATATTTTTAAGCTATTTCTCTTCTTGATGATCTACAGGATTTTCCTAAGCCCAGTGAAGAGAAGATTAAATTGATTCTCAATCAAAGTGCCTGGACTTCTCAATCCAATTCTTTGGCCTCTTGCTTGTCTAGACTTTCTGGAAAATCTGAAACTGGGAAAACTGGTCTTATTAATCTAGGAAATACATGTTATATGAACAGTATTATACAAGCATTGTTTATGGCTACAGAGTAAGTTTAAAATTGAACCTTTTTTGTTAACTGTAGAAATTGATGCATACTGATGAAATGTAAGATGGTGGGATTGTCTTCACATTATTTCTTATAAATGGCAGAAATATTAATATTTGTATATAATTGCCTTATTTAGAAATGAAATTGCTTTCAGTGCTCAGGAACTATTAAAATGTTAACTTACATAAATTCTACTTTATGTTTATATTATATATTGCATTGAGAATCTTTTGAATTATCCTGGCTGGATATTTATTAGTATAACAGAAGGATTAAGTGGGCTTATTCCAAAGAGTTTAAGTGTCCTCAAGTACTAATTTATTATTATTCTATAAGACAGTGTATTTTTTTTAACCTATATATCTTTTAAGGGAGTTACAGTTAGTTTTTTCTGCTTGTAGATATTTTGCTGTTTATCAGATTGATAACTTCTTTGTTACTGTGAAAGAAGCTTAAGCTCTGTTTCCCTCCACAAGTTGTAGACACTGAACAAATTTACAAACATATATGTTCCTTTGTCCTCTTACAGATTTACTTTCAAATTCATTTTCTTTTGCAGCCAAGCAAATATAAAATCAGAAGTTGTTAGCTATGTGATTGCTATCTGTAAAAGTACAAAATAATGATAAACTTTTCCTAAGGACAACAACATGGTTGGATTTTTCTCTTCATCGCCAGGAGAGTATTTATGGAACTTGACCAAAGGTCTTTACAAATTGAGTTCCATGGCTTTGTAAGTTTTTATGCCTACCTAGAATCATAAACGAAAAGATGAAGAGTTAGGTTTATTTTATTTTCTGGACCCAGAATATACTCTCAACACTAAGGTGTTTTTTTGTTTGGCACAGTGTTTTATTTTTTTTTATTTGTTTGTATTTGAGATTTTTAATTTTTTTAAAAAAATGTGTACACTTAGACACAAGTGATACTAAGCATGAAACCAAATTCAAATCTGTATGTCACCACCAGATGTCATCTAGTCCAGCCAGATGATAGTGAAAGGAGAGACCCAAAGCAATTGTAACTAGCAACAGCAATTCAAAGAGTCATCTTATTGAATAAGCCAACGATACTATCTAAGAATAGGCACATAGCATATTTTATTTCTTTGGTAATATGTGAATTCTTTGTGGTTTAAAAAAATAAATTTAGAAGTATATGAAATAAAAATCAGACATAAAAAATTTTTTTTAATCAGACATCCCCATTTGCAAAAGTAATTTGTTAACAGTTTTGTGTGCCTTGTTTCAGATCATTTTTTTACAGTTATAAGATTTTATCTAGAACAAGAAAAAATACATTGTTTTTAAAAAATATTTATAGTCTTATTTATATGTTTTTTTCCAGCACTTGCTTTTATCTTTTAATGATTCGTGTTGGAAGTATTCCCATGATAGGGTAGTGACAGAACTGTCATTCTGAATAAATAGATGTACTATATTTTATTTAACCATACACCTGTTGATGAACATTAGGTTGTTTTGCTCATAATTAACGTCCCTCTGCCCATATGCAGATGTAGAGGATTTGCTTTGAAAGGGGTATGCCAAATTGCTCTCCAGAAAGACTGTAGCATTTGAACTTGTATACTAATATGTAATTGTACCTGTGACCCCATACCTTTAGTAGTCTTTGAAATTTTTTCTAATTGGGGGAAAAACATCTTTTTGCTTTAATTTGCAATATTGCTGACCATTACAGTTTTCTCTCTATATTTTTCTTTGTTCATTTGTGTTTGTTTTCTAAATAACCTGTTCTTTCTTTTGTGCACCTTTCTGTTGAGTTTTTTTTCTTTTTCATATTGATTTTTATATACGCTGGATGATAATCCTTCATTACATGCTCTCTTCCTGTTAGTGTGATTCAAATTTGTAGAGTGTTTCATTTGTAATTTTTTATTTTATGTAGTGAAATCTGCTATTTCTCATTTGTAGTGTCTGAATTGTAGGAAGGCTTCCCCCTTGACATTTCCCCCCTCTTTTTTCTTTTAAATACTTCAGTAGTTTTCTATTTTACATTATCTCATTACTCCTGTGTGGCATTTGTAATAATGTAAAATTTTATTTAATTCCATTTTTTCCCAAATGGATACTGAATTGTTCCTATTCTCTTGTTTGAATAATTTATCCTTTTCCCATCCTGTACTTGTACCATAGACTTTAAATCACTCTAACGTTATAGTATGTTTTGTTGACAATATATTTTTTATTTCATGCAGGTGTGTGAAAGAATTTAAAAGTTGCTTATTTAAGTCATTAATTAATAGCTTAGTCCATTTCTATTTGCTAATCCAGAAAATAGGAATAATATGTGACAGCACATAGGCCGTTGCCTGGTCCCCTAGTAACTGTTTTGTTTATCGCCATTCTTCCCTTCCTTCTTCACTACATTGTAAGTAGTAATTCTGCTAGGTAAAGGGCCATCAGGTGAGTGACGTTTTACTTTGAAGATAACAAGTTCTTGAACTAATTTCCTTTTAGCTTTTAAAAAAATGCATGTGTGTATGTATGTACATGTATACAAGAATCACTGTTTTATTCTCTTTCAGTTTCAGGAGACAAGTATTATCTTTAAATCTACATGGGTGCAATTCATTAATGAAAAAATTACAGCATCTCTTCGCCTTTTTGGCTCATACACAGGTGAGTGTGTGTGTAGTATGTATGTGTTAAGTTCATTGATAATATTCTTTAAACTTCACATTATACCAAACTTGGTGAATCTTTTTTAAATAATACATACTTGACGCAGCACAACAAATCCACTTAGATATGCTTAAAGAGATTCTGCCTAAAATCAGGATATGCTCTAAGTTTTTATTTCTTCCCCCTGTTTTCCATTCTTGTAGATGAAAATTATGCTGACCCTTTGTTCTAATTATTATAGATAAAAGCTGATTTTCTCCCCTGATAAATAAGCTTCTTCATGAAGAAATCTTTTTTTTTTTTTTTTAAAGATTTTATTTATTTATTTGAGACAGAGAGAATGAGAGAGACAGAGAGCACATGAGAGGGGGGAGGGTCAGAGGGAGAAGCAGGCTCCCTGCCGAGCAAGGAGCCCGATGCGGGACTCGATCCAGGGACTCCAGGATCATGACCCGAGCCGAAGGCAGTCGCCTAACCAACTGAGCCACCCAGGCGCCCCATGAAGAAATCTTTTTAAATGCATCTTTAATAGCTTGTAGATACTAAATTGATAGATTTTTCACAATAATAAACAATTAAAATAATCTTGTGGCACATTGGCTTCTTTTTTCTCCTATTTCTTATATATGTGCTCTCTCATTCTCATTGTGACCAAAATTTTAAGCTCTAGAACTTAATAGATAAACAACTTTATCTGTTAAGTTCTAAGGCTTAAAATTTTATGATGATCTTTTATGTCCACAAATTAATCCAAGAAAATGAATTTATTCTGCTGGCAAGAAAGTCATATATAGTAAATATTCATTCAAGAGACATTTATTGAGAAATACAATGTAGAGTCTGATAAACATTCAAAGGGAAAGGGAATTCTTATGCTCAAGCAACTCTTAAGTTTTGAGCAGTACGTATATATCACTTATAAATAATGTATATTATTATTTTCTGGTTTTACTCTGATTGTCTTACTTTTACAGAGTTCTAAAGGAGTAGGTGGGAAAGTCAGAAGAGAAGATAGCTTTAGTGGGATTGAGTTGATAAGAATGCCTTGTTTCTATCTATACGCTGTGAAATAGCTCAAGTATAACTTCTTAAATGGAAAAAATTAACATATGAGTGATAGCCTATAAGTAATAATATACTCAAAGAGACAATTTTTTCTTTCTGAAGAGAAATTAAAAAGATAATTATTCTCTTTCTGAGGAAAATATGTTCACAAATTAAATTTAACATCTCAGGACCAAGGGAGATGAAATCTCTTCCCTCCAACTGCCAAACATTATTTTCCTAGTAAATTGATTTCTGTACTTGCTTTATCACTAGTCTATATTTACCATATACTATATAAAATGTATATGTATCTATGTGTGTTAATGTAGATATAAATACATTATATATACTATATTACCTTACTGAATCAGAACTGTTAGAAAAAAACTATAGGAGGGTTCCATGCTCCCAAGGAAAGAAGAAAGGAATTCACAAGAGAACCTAATGAAAGTTATGTCACAGTTGAGACCTTGTCTGATAGCAAGCCAACAAGGATTGTTTTAGGTAGATAGATTTCCCTATATAATTGAAAAGGCTTTTTTTTTCTTATAATTGAGAAAGCTAACATTTATTGAGCATTTAAATTTGCCTAGCTTCTATCCTAAGTAGTTTACATGTATTATTTCTTAATCCTCAAAAACAATCTATGAACTAATAAGGTAGTATCCCCATTTTAGAGATGAAGAAACTGGGTTTACATTACCTGCTTTTCAGGGTCATGCAAACAAGTGGCAAATTGGGGTATGAACCAAATGAATCTAGAGCTCATGCTCAATTGGTATGTTAAAGTTCCTTCCTTCAGAATGCTATCAACACCCCTACTTTGATAAAATTTTTCTTAACTGAGGACTCTGTTATATACCACAAATATTCAAAATATCAGGAGAATTCTCAGTTTTCAAGTTATAATCACATCTTTTCAGATGCCTTTTCAGTTCCTTTTTGTTGTTGCAAAATCTAGGATTTGAACCAAGATTGCTTCGAAGTCAGTGAGCAACCACTTCACTAAGCCTCCTCCACACCAAAAAAAAATCAGCAAGGACCCTAAACAATATACTTATTACATTCTGTGCATTTATGAAATGTGTACCTAGTCAAAGAAATTTTTGCTTAAAGTAGGTATGCATGGCCCTATACAGTACTCCCCCTCCTTATTTTATCTAAAATACATACTCTTCAGCTTGTCTTTTCCTTATAATTTCCAAAAAATTATGGATGCAAGCATATGACTGTTATAGAAAGATAATGCCAGTAGCATTATATTAAGTGTTCGAGAGACCTAGGTTCTAATGTGGACTCCCTCTGGCACTACTTTAGCTGTATAACCTTGGGCAAGTAACATGTTTCTCTAGATGTTAATTCTTATCTGCAGAATGAGAAGTTATGACTGAAGATTACCTAAATTTATTTCTAATTTTATCTGTCCCCATTTCTGGTACTTTGTAGTAGGGTTAAGTGCAATGTAATTTTAATTAATCTTTATTAAACATTGTAAATTAAGATTTCAGTTATTTGATTCATGGTGTGAGAATCATTTCCTTGTATTTTCTCTGCTGATATCAAGAGAGAAGCATATGCACCTCGGGTATTCTTTGAGGCTTCTAGACCTCCATGGTTTACCCCCAGATCACAGCAAGACTGTTCTGAATACCTCAGGTTTCTGCTAGACAGGTAAAAAGTATTTTGGAAGTTATGATTTGAATTGTTTTCTTTCATAACACTGTGGCATATTGTTTTTGCCTTTAAAAACATATTTCAAATGTTAATCTTTAAAATACCTTGCATTTACTGTATATATTTAAGTGTTCTTTGTTTTTAATTTGGTGTCTTTTTTTTAATCTTCTTACTTTGGACCAGCTGTTCTCGGAGTGTGGTACAAAGACCCCCTAGGGGTTCCAAAACATTTTCAGGGGTCTTCCCTTTTCTAACTGTATATCTGTGTATATGTAATCAAGGCCAGATTTTCTTCATAAGCTTCATCCAGAACAACATATCACAATAGATTGAATGCAGAACAGCTATGAGGATCCAGCTGTCTTCTGTTAAGCCAGATACTTGAAATATTTGCAAAATGTAAAACAATGCCATTCTTCTCACTAAATTTTTTGGTTTTAGAAAATATAACTTTTTCATAATGAATGTTATTAATATTAACACGTAGTGGGTTTATTATTTTCAAATGTATTATTTTATTCTTAGTTTTTGAATACAGTAAATATTGATGGATATAACCACATGAATTAAAGCTGTTGGGTTCCTCAATTTTCCTCAGTTACTTTTAAAGAGTATAACGGGGTCTGGAGACCAAAAAATTTAATAGTTGCTCCTTTAGATCAGTGCATAATTAGATGAGTTTGGTATATTTTATTGTGTCCTTACCACTTAATTAATAAAACCTCTATCTTCTCCAGATCTTTGCCTCCCTTCTATTACGTGGACGACTAGTAAAGTTAGTTGAACTTAACATGTGCAATCAGCTAAGGACATGTCGAGTGGCTTCTTTGTACCAGGCTTTCTATGAGATGTCAGGTAGACAAAGATATGTAAGATTATTAGCAGACATAAGATAATCACTTACTATCATGTAATAAGTGCTATAAAATAACAGTATGAAGAAAGAATGAGTCTATAGAGTCGTGATAGCCCCTCACTTCTAATTTACATTCTCAAATTGTTCAATATTCCTCTTATTTTAAAAGAGGGAAAAACTGGATTTTTTAAAATTAAATCTTATATTTGATAAAAATGATTTGGCTGTTTATATAAGCCACCAATATTTTTAAATAGCAATGACATTGAAACGTAAGTGAAGTAGCGATGTAATGGTATATACTCTCCTGCAGGCTACATGAAGAAGAAAAGATCTTGAAAGTTCAGTCCTCACACAAGCCTTCTGAAAGTCTGGGGTGCAATGAAACTTCTTTGCAGGAAATAGCCAATAAGGCAGCTGTACTAACAGAGAGCCCTTGCACAAGTGATGGTGAGAAGACTTTAATAGAAAAAATGTTTGGAGGAAAACTACGAACTCACATATGTTGTTTGAACTGCAGGAGTACCTCACAAAAAGTGGAAGCCTTTACCGATCTTTCACTGGCCTTTTGTCCTTCCTCTTCTATCGAAAACTTGTCCTTTCAAGATCCAGCATCATCACCCAATACACAAGATGGTGGTCTAATGCAAGCCGATATACCCGGTCCTTCAGAAGAACCAGGAGTTTATAATCCAGCAAAAGCTGCCTTTGTTTGTGACTCAGCTATGAATGAAAGAATGTTAGGCAGTCCTTCTGATGAGTTTTGCTATACTGAAAACACCTGTGTCCCCAGTGAATCTAGCAGGATTCTTGTTAATAAAGATGTACCTCAGAAACCAGGAGGTGGAAGCACACCTTCAGTAACTGACTTACTAAATTATTTTTTGGCTCCAGAGATTCTTACTGGCGACAACCAGTATTATTGTGAAAACTGTGCCTCTTTGCAGAATGCCGAGAAAACTATGCAAATCACGGAGGAGCCTGAGTACCTTATTCTTACTCTCCTGAGATTTTCATATGATCAAAAGTATCATGTGAGAAGAAAAATTTTAGACAATGTGTCACTGCCACTGGTTTTGGAGTTGCCAGTTAAAAGAACTACTTCGTTCTCTTCATTGTCAGAAAGCTGGTCTATAGATGTTGACTTCATTGATAGTAGTGAGAACCTAGCTAAAAAATTAAAGCCTTCTGGAACTGAAGAAACTTGCTGCTCCAGATTGGTGCCATATCTATTAAGTTCTGTTGTCGTTCACTCTGGTATATCCTCTGAAAGTGGGCATTACTATTCTTACGCCAGAAACATCACAGGTACAGAGTCCTCATACCAGATGTGCCATCCGTCTGAAACTCTGGCGTTAGCATCCTCCCAGAGTCATTTACTGGGGAGAAATAGTCCCGGTGCAGTTACGGAGCAGGATTTAGAAAATAAGGAAATGTCAAAAGAATGGTTTTTATTTAATGACAGCAGAGTGACATTTACTTCATTTCAGTCAGTCCAGAAAATTACAAGTAGGTTTCCAAAGGACACAGCTTATGTGCTTTTGTATAAAAAACAGAATGGCACCAACAGTTTAAGTGGTAACAGTTCAACCAGTGGACTCTGGGTAAATGGAGACCCACCTCTACAGAAAGAACTTATGGATGCTATAACAAAAGACAATAAACTATATTTACAGGTAAGTTGGAAATAAAAACTTCATCATTTGTGGAAAATATTTAAACAGTTGGTTTAACGGTTAAATGAATACCCTAATTTTGAAATCCAACTTCTGCATTTTGAAGGAATTTAATAAGGGTGGCAATTCTGAAATCTTAAATAGGGTTCAGCCTATATAAATTATCTTACTTTCTAGTGTTATGAATTAATTATGAAAAGTTGCAATTAGATGCAGTATAAAAGACCTCACTTGTTTTTAATTACAAAAGATGTGATCATTATCAAATCATTCCATACAGAAATATAGGAAGCTTAGTAAAATGGAAAGTGTCTTCCCTCTCCTCTTTAGTCCCACCTACCAGGCGAAACAGTTACTGAATTTGGTGTTTATTCCATTCTAGACTATTTTACAGATATTTTAAGGGCACTTATTAACATTCAGGTGGATAAGATAAAGGATATTGAAAGGTAGAACATATTAAAAAATGCATATTTGTATTCTTTAAGGAACTGAGCAATAAAACCAAGAAGCTAATAGAGCAATTAGTAAATAAAAGCCATGGAACAAAGGTTTCATATGAGCTAGATCTTGCTGCAAGTATTTTTCTCTGAAACTTGCCAACTTGCTAATAGCATAAAAACCAACACTAAATTATCAGTGAAATTGTAGGTATATTAACTGTATAGTCCAAGTGACTTTATGAGTTTACATAAGTAAGTTCTAAAAATTTTGTGTTTGAAAATCACAAAGCTGAAAGATACAGATTAAGAGAAGAAATGGGTCACTATAGTACTGATTTTTAGAAGGAAATTTTCTCAAAAGATTTCAAATTTACCGTACTATAAAATACTCAAGTAATGGTACATGATACATTGTTAAAGGAGTGTGGCAATGTTCTAGAGTAACACAAAAATAATGTATTTTTCAGGAAAAAAAAAATTAGAAACAATATTTATTAAACCAGATTCACCACCAAAGATTCTTACATCCAGTCAGAAGGCTTATGATTTAGGTAACAAGATGTATTCAACCATATCCTTCTTGCTAGATATTAAATAAGCACCAGATATTAATCATCATGATTCTTGAAGATTAGAAAGGGCAAGAGGGTTAGGTTAAAATAGAAAATTTCTGTGATATAAGATACAGATAATAAGGCCTAGTACAATATTGACTTGTGAAAATATGTGGATTATATATCAGTGATTGGGTAAAATAGTATATTTATCAAAGGAGAGAGACATGGGTTTTAAAAAGATGAGGAACTGCTTTATTTCTGTGATTGGATTGCCAAAAGCTCTTTTAACCATAACAACTACTTTATTACAGCCTTCCCCCAAATGATTTTCTCTTTCTTAACTACCCCATTACAATATTTACAATATCTGAGTGTGATAAGCCGTTCTTTTCATTATTATTTTAAGGCCCATTGTCACTATAAAGGAAAGCATTATGTACTTTGTTAATTCAGTTTTTCAGCGCTTGCAGTTGTTCTAAATTCTGTCTGAAGTCTCAGATTGACAAGTTACTGAATGTAAAAAAGATACTGCCAAATTTTACAATAAGATATTTATGTTCCTGTATTAAGACCGGCTATTAAATCAATGCTTATTACCAAACTACCTTTTTGAAGCAAATTATGATAATAAATACTCAACTCTTACTTAAAAACTTAAGTACATTTATACTTTGTATTATTTACTTTTAAATACAATAATGTAATTGATTCATGTTGAGGTTTGAATTGTAATGGTTCTCATACAATTTAACTGAATCATTCTGGTATTTTAAGTTGTGTTAAGAGACTATATTGTTTTGAATACATGGAGTGTATATATATATATATATATATATACACACACACACACACACATATATGTATACATATGTTTTCATTCCTATTACGTTTTTGTTTTTACATTTTTGAGGTATAGTTCAAAATTTGTGCTCATTTCATAGTAATGCTTTAAAATAGATTGCTATGTCAAGAATACAACTTTGCGGGCACCTGGGTGGCTCAGTCGTTAAGTGTCTGCCTTCGGCTCAGGTCGTGATCCCAGGGTCCTGGGATCAAGCCCTGCATCGGGCTCCCTGCTCGGTGGGAAGCCTGCTTCTCCCTCTCCCACACCCCCTGCTTGTGTTCCCTTCTCGCTGTGTCTCTCTCTGTCAAATAAATAAAATCTTAAAAAAAAAAAAAAAAAAGAATACAACTTTAGTTTTAAGATACAGCTTTAAACCTCTTTATAAAACAATTGCAAAAACTTAACCAAATCTTAGTAAAAGTAAGGATGTGGAGTGAACATTTTGAGTTCCTTTGCTCTTGAGTAGTACTGCAAATGAATTTACCATCATAGTACATATCAGGGTAGCTACTTTATTTTTTAATTCTTCATAATCACATTAGAAATTCATCTTGTATAATTTTAACAAGCTGTTTTGGGGATTCCATTTTTAAATTTTACTAAAATCGTATCTAGATTGACCTGTGTTAGAAAGAAACTCTTGCTCTTTCTGGTACTGGTGAGATTAGTGATTTTGAAAAGTCGGCAAAAATTCCCATGTGACCAAACCATTTTCTGCTGTGTATCATAGCCTGACACATAGGACAGCAGTGCAGATTGTGGATCTCAAAGTAAATTTTGGGAAGGGTTTTTTTCTTCATTTCTTTCTTTCCCTTCAGTCCAACTTGCATAAGGAATGTCTGTATTATTTTAGTGTCTGGACGCCCAAATTATGCTTTGGGTAGGATCCAGAGAGAGAAAGCTTGTGTGAGTGGCACCAGCACCGCACTGTGAAGATCACCACCTATCCCCACGTGTCCCACATCAACTACAGACAGAGCTTCTGTCCTTTCTTATTGGTTTCTTTCCTTTGTTTCTTTGGAGGAGGTGATAGTTTAATGTCTTAATATTTTTCTTCATCGTACATACAGAAAAGTATACTGTGTAGTTTAAAGACAAATAAAAGATGGATTAATTTAATGTTAACATATTTACTTAAATGAGAGATCTAAATATTCTGCAAGTTATTTGTCCCAAAGCAACAGTAACTCCAGGCCTATAGTCCACTACTGAAATAAGGATTAATTTTAATACTTGATATAAAATTGGGATATAAATTATATACACTATGAGAATCATAATTTTTGACATTATAAAAAGAAGTAAAATGAGAAGCAGTTTTCCCTGCTTCAATCCATTAAGCTTGTCTTCTGAAAACAGGATATCATACATTTTTCTCAGTCAGCCATACATTTATATAAGTAGATAAAAAGCAAAAAAGGAATATTCCTTTCTTAGGAAGCTGTCTTGAAATACAATGTAGCTTTCATGCGTCTTAGAAGCAATAGACTTAATTTTATATTGTGTGTGTCCTTTAACACTGCTTCTGGGGGGGAGTTCCTTTCTAACAAAATTTGCCATATCTTTTGGGAGCAGAACTTCTTGAACTCTACTTTGCATATTCAGTTTTATTTATTTCATTAGGGAACATGATCTATATCTGAAACCAGTCTTAGATACAGAGTCATTTTCGTTGCTTGTTTGGATAGTTTAACAGGTTATAGAGCTAGAGCAATGAGGATTTTGTTTCTCATTTTTGTGTCTATTTCTTACATACATACCTATAGCTTTTATTTTCTATTTATGAAACTAAAAATTTTAGTCCTATTTTAATTCTTACTTTAATTTTACAGATTAAAAAATAGATTATATCTTAAAAAACATTATACAAAGGAACCAGCACAGTAAATTAAAAAGTTTTTGAGAAGTATCTTGCAAATTAAGTTTTAAACCTGCCTGAGACTGGTTAATTAGGCCATTCTGTTACAAGGATTTCTTTTTTTTTTTTTTTAAAGATTTTATTTATTTATTTGACAGAGAGAGACACAGCGAGAGAGGGAACACAAGCAGGGGGAGTGAGAGAGAGAGAAGCAGGCTCCCCGCCGAGCAGGGAGCCCGATGCGGGGCTCGATCCCAGGACCCTGGGATCATGACCCGAGCCGAAGGCAGACGCTTAACGACTGAGCCACCCAGGTGCCCCACAAGGATTTCTTATCTAAGGTCACATTCAGCTATAAAAATATGTGATTCTTGATCATTTTTTTGTATTAGCAGTTGCACAGCTGTCACTGTATGTTACTGAGAAATAAGGTATTCATAATGTGAGAAATAGATGTCCAAGTAAGCCTGGCTTTTTACTCCATAATAAAAAATTGGGCATCTTGTTGTGGAGAGGGGAGAATAGTTAGCTAAAAAAATTTAGCTAGAAATTATAAAATAACACTACCTTGTCAGTTGGAGCAAAGTAACTGGGCTTTTAGTTGAAAATTGGAAATAGTATAGTTTTTATGATTACTGTTAAGTGTATTTTTAAAGTTCGTCGGGATGATTATGCCTAACAAATTATAAGAGTAGCTTTTAGACCTAATTGGCACGTCATTTGAAAGTTATAGAACCTTTCCCAGAAAAATGGGTACATGCCAGAATATTTTACATTTTCTTCCAAGGAGTTTGTACCAGTTTTAGAATGCAGTTTGACACCTTGCCAAATGAATTCGCCATTATTTATTTACATTTGCTCCTTCTGAAGCTAAGTAGCTAATAGTGTTCTAATCTGAGATCATTAATATTTATTGAGCACCAAATATGTGTCTGGCACGTAGACCGGTATGACTGGTTCCTGATAAAAGTTCTGATAATCTGGTAGGGAAACGTTGTAAGTAATACTGTAAGGAGATAGGCACCATTTTCCTTAGCAATGTTACTGAAATCCTACCTTTATTTACTGAGAAGTATTCTAAGGAAAGGGTAGGCAGCATTCAGCCTTCTTTCATTATTTATACCTTTTACTGTATCACCCACATACAAAATAGTCCCACTGGATAAAGAGTAGATGACCCATTGTCATAACTTTTAAATTCTACATTCTGTGTATTAGAAAGAAATCTATTCCTCTGTGTGTTGATGAGTATTTACACGAACTATAGTGTTCCTGTAGAGGAATTTTAGGATATGGGACTTCAATATTCTCTTCTGCAAACTGAAGTATTGAAAAAGAACGGGCTTTAGGATCTGTCATTCTGTAGAGTTACACCAGGATTTTGCTCTCTGTATTACTTGTTCCATCTGTGATTATGTACTTTAGTAAGATTTGGTAAGGATTAGTGTAGTCAATATTTTTTAAATTACTGAGATTTGAGGGATGCTTATTAAGAATTAAGTCAGTTTTAAAATATTAGTGTAGATGATATACTCATCCATTGCATTTAGGGTTTTAATTTTATAAAAATTCTTTTTTATTTTAGGAACAAGAGTTGAACGCTCGAGCCCGGGCCCTACAAGCTGCATCTGCCTCCTGTTCATTTCGTCCCAATGGATTTGATGACAATGACCCACCAGGAAGCTGTGGACCAACTGGTGGAGGGGGTGGAGGAGGATTTAATACAGTTGGCAGACTCGTATTTTGATCCTGAGAGAATCCAAAATGCACTGGTCACAAAACATCTAATATTATGACTGTTAAAATGGCAGACTGTAACAAATATCATACCTATCTTTTATTTTTCTTTTCATTAGACCCTGTACTTTAAGAAAACGCACTCAGTGCTTGTTTTTATTTTCTTGACAATACATTTATTAACAAATGCATCATGGGAAAAAAATCTACCTCTTAAAATTCCATTTGCTTTTATGGTTAGACATGCTTGACCAAAAATTTTCAGAGGAAAATGTGTACCCAGTCCCTAATTAAGCTGCGTTAAATTTAGCAGAGGCATTTAAATGGTCTCATCCTCAGTTTACTAAACAAAAAAATATAATTCATTTAGCATCTTTTATAAAAGAATTGATGCTAGAAATGATGGAAATACTGGTTAAAAAGAAAGAAAAAAATCCTTTATTTCATGCATAGTACCCCATTATTAAATTCAAATCTTTTAAAATGCTAAAGATAATACAGTCTCTAATGAAGGCAATAACATAAAATTTATTAGGCTATAGTACTTTTCAGGTTTTTGTTTAGTGCTATCTTCAGCATCACTGTATCCGCATTTCAAGTACAAATGTTTTAAAAAAGGATTATTTATACATATATGCTGAACTGATTTTAAGAAAGGTGCATGATCCTGTAGGAACATTTTTACCTAAAAAATTGCTAACTTTGTAGTATTTCTAATTGTTTAAGGATTTTTAAATTCTATTTCAGGGAGTATATCTTCTGTGTGTTTTGAAGGAGGTGAGTTCTGTATGTGCCTTGCAGTACTGTAATTCAAAAATAGGAATCTTTGGCTGCGGAAAAGTTTTTTAAAAATGAAATGTTAGGAAGTAATTTTTTTGTGCTAACATTAAAATTATAACTTTTTGAAAGATATTAGATTTTCCTGAAGTAAAATCCAATGGTTCTAGATCAATAAGTGTGATAGATTATTTTTAAATCATAGAAGAATTCAGAGGAAATGAGCCTAGGCAAGTAAAAAATCTCTTTTGATTTTGTTACTTAATCCTCAGATTATTAAACATCAATTGCATATTTTTAGCGTTGGACATTTGTTTTTTTTTTTTATTTGAATCTTGTGCTTTGCACAGTTGTTTCTGTTTCATAGTCTCAGATAAAATGGTGAAATGTCAGACCGTACCATCCCGCATTTTCTTTTACCGGGGAATGGGAAACAAGTCAGTTCTCCTGGGTCTTGATTATATGTATTCTAGGAGTTATCCTGGTTGTCCCGTTTCCTGAAAGTTTTAACTTATCCATGGTTGTACATTGTTCTGAAATCGGTCTCATATTTATTTTGAAAACATTTTAAGGAAAGAGTGTTCTTTGGTGATTTGGAGTTTATCTTTTTCCCAAGCTTTTAACAGTCATAGTTAAAAACAGAACTCCTCATCTTCATTCCACTGTGTCCTACTCCTAACTCGTTTCCAGTCACCGGGAAGATTAGGAAAACTGATTGGATTAAAAGTGGAAATTCTTTGCAGAATTGATTGAGATTTGTCTTTTCTATAAATGAATGAAACAAATTTTTATCACACTGTCTTTCCTGTGTGCTTCCTCTTGTCTTAATAATGTATTGCTAAGCTACTCTAGGTATTCAGTTATCCCCTGTCTAATTAATGATTTATTATCAGATTATATCAGTGTTAGCATTTATTGAAATTGGTAAAGTCATTTAATACCTGGTACATTAATATTGGGCTCAGGTGTTCCTGGAAACTTTCTTAAAGACAGACCTTAAACATGGGTTTATCTATGAATACCAAATCATTCAAGGATTTTTATCTGTCAAAGTAATACATACTGAATTTTCAAAATGATAAAAAGATGGAATTCTAGTTATAGAATAATACTGGAACTATTCAGATAATAATTTCATACCAGTAGCAAAGACTTAAAGACTTCCTTTTCAGATTAAAACTATAATAACATTAATCATTTGCTGAATTTAAAGTATTTATATAAATGAACTTGAAACTAGAATAACCAGAGGCTCCATTTCTCACATTCCTAACCTCTTATAGAGGTTTTTGCCTCTTACAGATTCTGTAAGGTCTGACTCTGCTAGGGTACTATTGCTGCTTCTCTTTAGTTCATTCCAAGGTCATCAGTTCAAATGAAGCTGCTCAGTGCTCCTCAAAAGAGCACATTAGGCCCCACCACCAACAAAAATGAAAAATTGGATATCTAAGTCTGTTCCTTTCAAAGATCTTTATTGACACATTGAGAAAAATAGAATTTTTCTTCAGAGAGATATGCAAAGAAGAAAATATATATAATGTGGTTGGTCAGTCATGAAAGCCCTTATAATCCATTCACTAAGCAGGTGCCTATGCAACTCTGACTCATGACATTTACATAGTTCAAGTTGGAGAACAGAATCTAATTCATTCTTTGTTCAAGCTTCTTCCCACCACCTCTCTTCCAGCTGAATAATCAAGAGAAAGAGTGGCATTGGGCTTAAGATCCCTGATTTTTGTCTCCATACCTTAAGACTCCAGAAGAATCCTTTGGATGTAGAAATAAAGATTCCTCATGATGTCTAGAGGAATCTAGACATTGGGGATCCTTATAACAGGTTCAAAAAAGCCTACTATTAACTCAAATCTAGAAAGAACAAAAAATATTTCAAAGCTAAGTTTTAAGCTGAAATCTGTAACATTCCTTCTCAATTAGTTCTACTCTCTTTATGATAATGTTATTTACAAAAGTAGTTGTCTTTTCATATACTACCTCTTTAAAAACTTTTGCTACCCTCCTATAAGAAGGGGTTGAATGCTTCTTGTGTATGCAACACAGTTGAAGAAAAACAAAATTGGCATACTCTGTCCAGTACACAGATGTTAATGGAAATCACCATTTTGATGTTGTGTACTTTGTTCCAGTTCTTAATTCCCAGTATATCTTTCTCCTGTGATTGTGCACTTCACATAATATACTCAATACAAAGAGAGCTTTTTAAGTGACTATTTCAGAGGAAATAATACTGTACATTTATGTATAGTATCTTTGTCATATGAATGCTATACTTTCTATATCCTTTCATCCTCGGCTTTCCTCTAATGAGTTTAGATTTCTAAAACTATTGCTGAAGTAAAGAAGGATAAGTTATTTACATTTTATAAAAACATAAGAAGTGTTAACTGACTTCTATTAACAACTCAGTAACGTCATCTGAAGGAGTAAGGCTAAACCTTGGATAATGTAATGTGAGAGCTTAAAGTGCAACAGCTAGCAAATTTAAATTAAAAATTGTCTCAAGGAAGCTTAAAAAATAAATCTAAAATATAAGTTGCTCCATATATACATTCTTAAGTATTTACCAAACTGTCACATACCATCATAGTGTTAGCCTTATTTTGTTATTACTAAGTTAATTTTCTTAAAGAATTCTTTATAGGAGTGAGTGAATCTCAAAATGAATAGGGGATTTAAAAAAAAACACAAAGATTTAAAATAAACGGCTTTTTTTTTTAAAGGACTATCTTGTAAAGAAACTGCAGCTTCCCCTTATAAAAAGAAATCACTATAGAACTAATTTTTAAAGACATGAAATAAAGATTTTTATAAAATCAACAACCTGGGTTTTACAGATTCAAAGGGATTTGTTATGTAAAACCTTCAGCCCCAATGTTATATAACCAGTGTGGATTTGACATTAAAAATAGAATCTAAGAAGTCAGCCAAGTGTGTTGCCAGCACTCATCAGTGTCAGTTATGGCCTGCAGTTGTTTTTCTCTTAATCTCATGTTTTCACATTTTGCTTTGTGTGCTAGACACACACACACACAATGTACATACACACACACCTTGATTTCAGAGAGATGAGAAAGCCTTCCCTAGCTAGATCAGCAGTTTTCAACTTTGCATTCATGTTAAAATCACTCAGAGTTTATAAAAAAATAAGAGCATATCCAGGCCTCACCCCAAACCAATTAAATTATGTGGGGACCACGCATCAATATTTTTTGAAGTTCCTCATGTGATTTTGATGTGCAGCATTGGTTGAGAATTTCTGGGCTAGAAAAGGAGTTTTTTCCTAGGGCTTTTATCCAAGATAACTAGTATATTGACTGTCTACCATGTGCGGGAGACTGGTTGATATTTCTATGTCTTTTTGCTCATAACTTTGCTCTCTCTAACCCCATTACAGATCAATAAAGTCTTACTAAGGAACTTGCTCAAAATCATGCAGCTAAAAAATAAAAAATTGAGATTTTTAAAACTAAGACTTGAGATTTTAACCAGTCTTAAGAACTCCAGTCAGTATTCTAATGGAAAGATAATAACAAGTGGGAGAAAAATGTGAGCTAAAGACTTATGCAAATTACATATTAATAAAGCCTTGCCCAATAAATTTTTTGAAACAAAATTTCTATAATGTTTCACTTCTTGTGCCCTTCAAATATGATTCCAAAAAAATAAATAAAGTGAGATCTGCTTTGTTAAAACCTGTAAGTAATGATCTAAATGGTTGACAAACATGGTTCTTAGCAAACTCATTTGCTAAGCCAGTTTAATTCTGCTTACTTGCCTAACTTCTTCCATTTTTCCCCTTCTGGCCTCCCTCAGTCATATTGGATCTTGCATAGTTCTTATTCAAACATCATGTACTTGCCATCTCTAGGCTTTTGTACATGAAAGTCTCAGTAGAGCATACCATTCCCCTTACTCTACTTTCCCCTCCCTGCTTTCTGTTGACTAATTTCTGCTAACCTTTTACTATGCTTAAGTCTTCTCATACTACACTCCCAAACTGATTAGTCTCCCATTTTATCCTGGATTGTGTCTTACTGCGTTTGCTTTGAAAAGGCCATGGCCTAGTAGTGGAGTGAAATTAGTCATAGAGTAAAGGCTGATCATTTACACCCAACAAAGATTAAAAGCAGGACTTGAAACAGTCAAACTCATCTGTGAGTAATTTAATTGTCATACAAACTCAACACTTTTTAAAGGAGTACAATAAACCTAGCATTTAAGAAAGTAAAATTCCAGCATCTGGTAAAAACTTATCAGGCATTCAAAGGAGGAAAATATATCCAGGGGGGAAAAGACAATACAAACAGATTCAGAAATTATGAAAGGGAATTGACAAACTAAGAGCTTAAAAGAATGTAAAGAAAAACATGAACACAATGAAGAAAGAAGTGGAAAATTCAAGAAACTTAACCCTAGCAGAATACCATGGAATCACATGATGACATCATAATCAAATTACTTAAACACAATGACAAAGAAATTCTCAAAAGCAGCCAAAGAAACAGAACACATTACATAGGAAAAGGTCAGCAAACTATATACAACCCTCAAGCCAAATCTATCCTACCTCCATGTTTTTCATAAAGTTTTATGGGAACACTGCCACACCTACTTATTTACCTATTGTCTGTGGCTGTTTTCACACTACAAAGGCAGAGTTGAGTAGTTGTGACAGCGACTATATGGCCTGCAAAGACAAAAATATTTACTAGAACACTTCATAAGAAAAAAAAAATAGTGACCCCTGAAAACACAGAAGAAAAACAGTCATAAGAAAATAAGCAAGCTAAAAGGCAATGGAATGACTCAGATCTAAAAAGTGCAGAAAGAAAAAAAATTGTGAACCTGTGACTATTCACTGTATCTGAAAATGTCATTCAAAATGAAGATGAAATAGATATTACAGACAAAAGAATTTTTCCTTGAAGTTTGCACTACGTGATATGTTAAAATTCTTCAGGCTGAGGGAAAATGATATCAGATGGAAACTTGGATCTACATAAATGAATGAAGGATACTGGGAATAGATTTCACACCAGTGACTCAATTTACAGAATATCCAGGAATGGAGGAACAGCTTTGGAAAAGCTCAAGACTCACACTGTGCCCATGAGCAGCAATTTAGATCTCCTGCTGCATCCACCATGCATCTAGCACACACCATAAAGACAAGAGACTCCCTTCCAGGAAAAGAAGTATGAACATGGACTAGAGTAGGGTTTGGCAAGCTATACCCCGTGAGAGCCAGTCACTTATTTACATAGAAAATCCAAAATAATATAAGAATGTCACATATAACTTACATATAAACTTTCAGAATTAATAAGTTTAACAAGTTCCCTGAATACAAAGCCAATATATAAAATTTAAGTGTATATCTATACGTCAGGAACAAGTATTAGAATATAAAATTTAATAATGATAACATATGCAGTAATATTAAAAAGTCCATTTTTTAGAAACCTAACAATAGATGTATAAAGACCTCCACACAGAATACTACAAAACATTTAGAAAATTAAAGAAGACCCAAATAAATCATGGCTTAGAAAGCTCGATAGTATAAATATCCAAATTTTCTTAAACCGACGTAAAGAATCGATGCATTCCCAACCTTGGGATTTTTTTTTTTTTTTTTTTAGAGATTATTTATTTATTTGACACAGAGATAGAGACAACAAGAGAGGGAACACAGGGGGAGTGGGAGAGGGAGAAGCAGGCTTCCCGCTGAGCAGGGAGCCTGATGTAGGAGTCGATCCCAGGACCTTGGGACCATGACCTGAGCTGAAGGCAGACACTTAATGACTGAGCCACCCAGGCACCCTGGGATTATTTTGTTTGTTTGTTTTTTCTTTTTTTTATTAATTGAGAAGCTGATTCTAAAATGGAAAATTTATAAAAAATAGCCAAGATTCTTGAAAATGAAGAACAAGTTAGGATGAGTTTCTTTACAGGATAACAAGTCTTTTATAAAGCTAAAATAAATACAGAGTGGGCTAATTATTTCTGTTCAGAAGAAAGAATCCAGAAATAGATCCAAAATTATATGCATATATGACTTATGACAAAAATAAGATGACCATACATCCTGGTTGGCCTGAGACAGGCTGTTCCCAGGTCATAGAACTTTCAGAGCTAAAATTAGGAAAGTTCCAGGCAAATTGGGATGAGTTGATCACCCTAAGCAACAGTGGCACTTCAGAGCTGTAAGGAAAAGATGGTCTTTATAATAAATTTTAAAGTTATAAATTTATAGTGGGGCAATTGGATAATCATGTAAAATTAAAGAAACTTAACCCTCACCTCTGCTATATACAAAATATACTTCAGGTGGATTATAAATCTAAACTAAAAGGCAAGATAACACTTCTAAAAGATTACTTAGAATATCTTCAAAACCTAGGAATATGGAAAGATTTCTTAAATAGAACTCAAAAAGCCTTGGTCACGAAGGAAAACAATGATAAAATGGATGACATAAAATGAAAAACTTATGTTCATCAAATACACCATGAAGAATGGGAAAGAAAACCATGGAATGGAAGATATTTGCAACTCATAAGTGAATATATAAATAACTGCTGCAAATCAATAAAAAATAGACAATTCATAGAAAAACGAGAAAAAGACTTGAGCAGGCACTTCAAAAGACAACAAATTTCTAATACAAAAAGATGCTGAACTTTATTAAACATCAAGAAATGTAAATAAAAGCACTTGGTAATCCTTTAAATGCTCACAGAATAAATGTAAAAAAGGTTGACAAATCAAACATTGATGAAGATGTAGGATGTAAGCTCTCATATACTATTTATAGGAATGTGAACTGATAAAAACTACTTTGGAAAACTGTTTGGCAGTATCTTCCAAAACTAGGCATAAGCATACTCTGTCACCCAGTAACTCACTTCTAGGAATAGATCATACAGAAATGTGTGCACAAAACAAAATTTTAAATGTTCTAAGTAGTCTTATTCATAATAGCCTAAAACTTGAAATAACCAAAAGGTCTATGAAGAGTAGAATAGGTAAATAAATTGTGGCATATTCATGTATTAAATTCCTAGACAGCGGTGAAAATGAATGAAGTCCAGATACACATCATAATACGGACGAATTGCACAAGCATAATATTGAGGAAAACAAACCAGACACAAAGGAATGCATATTCTTATAATTCCATTTATATAAAACAGGTCATTTGTGGATGTAAGAAGTAAGGATATTACCTTTGGAAAAAAAGGAAGAGGGAAGTGATCAGAAAGGACCATGAAAGGGGAACTTCTGCAGTGTGATTAATTAATGTTAATTAATGTTCTGTTTTTTACCTGCTTGTTCATTTATCAGTCATGTTCATTTTATGATATAACATATCAAACCGTATACTTACAATTTTGTACTTTTCTGTCTGTCTTGTATACCTCGAGAAAAGTTTGAAAATTTAATTATAACAGGAAGTTCTTTTAAGACTGGCCTAGCAGAGTTTAAGGCTACAGGCTAGAAAGCAGTTCAGAAGCTACCGCAAGAGCCCCAGTGATGAGTGATGGGTTTGGTCTAAGAGAGTTGCAGAAAATTGGAGAGGATGAAAATTAATTGTTTACATATATCTAAACTGAGTATTTTTAAATTTAAATTAAATTAAAATGTCAGTTTCTCAGGTGCATTAACCACATTTTAAGTGGTCATTGGCCCCATGTGGCCATGGCTACCATAATGGACATGATTGAGTGGTGATAAACTACATTTTGTAATCGTATGCCTTGTTCCCAACCTGGATACCCATTATCTGGGTACCTTTTAAAAAATTAAATACCTATCTATTCTCTAATTCTGAAATAAATGAAAATACTTAAGAAAATAACTCTGGGTACCCATCTTCCTGGAAATTTCAGGCTCAGTCCTTCTTAGAGAATGAACCATACATGACTTTTAAAAGAGGAACTTATGACAATATTAATGACTTGCCAATTATTAAGGCTACAGAGCAATAGACTTATTTTAATGCTGCTTCTGTTGACCATTTATTAACCAACCATTCTGCCCATGGCTATAAGAAAAGAAATAGCTCATAATGCTTGCTTGCCTATTAGAACATCTTGTCCTCTTTTTAATTTTATTTTTATTTCTTGAGCTTGGGATTATACTGTCTTCCACTTGCTAGCACTGATCCTAGTTTCTTTAAGCGGACAATAACAGATGTGGTATGTGCTCTTGATATCAAAATCACAATATTCCAGTAGAGAGCACTGCTGCCATTCAGTTTCTCTAGGGTGATCTATATACACTTGGCCAAGTCCAAGGCACATGTTTATAAATACTACTCAGAATGTATTTTTGACGGCTTATATTTCCAGAGAACTTCATCATTTTCAGGTGTGAAAGGCAGGCTTGACCTTCATTTGGTTCCATTTGGAGCAATTTGTTTTCAAACACTGTCCAGAGTTAATGAGGAAAATAGTGAAATCTAGGTTCAAAACATGGAAAAGTAATTTGCTATGGTAATTGATGGTACACTTCTATATGTCTCTGCTGAATAAGTTCTTGCATTGGATAATGCCCACCCTCTTGGTTTTCAGTAATAGCAGAAGCAACAACTAATCAAATTAGCCAATGATCAGAGACAAGTTTATTACTTTCCTCACCAATGGCTAACTAAGATGAGCACAAAACTAAAAGTAAAGCAATAATGATAATAATACAAAACTTGCCTCTCAGTCTCCACTGGCCTCCCTTAAATCCTGCCAAAATAATAATAAAATATTCCTATCTAAACTAAGAATCTTGCTTTGGGAAATGATTGCCCAGAATATTCTATTTTGTCGTCAGCAAGGACACTGGCTGCCAATATAAACGTCAGCAGTTTTCTGAAACAGTTACAGAATACTCACTATCCCTTATTGGAATATCATGGTTAGCTACTTGTAAGTATATAAAGTATGTAAGGGCGAAGTTTGTATTAAATACTAGAGACAAAATAATAGATTGGTTGCCATCTGGCAAATAAATTATCTTCTCAGATCTATTACTGACTCAGAATAAGTGCCTTAATCCATATCTCCATTTTCTAGGCAACCCAGTGTCAGTTAACAACACCTAGTATATTGGAGACTTGGTCTGAAGGAAGAACAACAAGAGAGTTAATGTTTTTTATAAAGAGGATCTTCATAAAAAACACATATGATCACAATTGGCAAGACTTCAATGATAACCCTGTAGTCAGTGGCTTACCTTACTCTCTCCACAGACATTGAACAGAGCTGCTAGCAAGGAGTTACATGACTAGCCTAAGTATACTTGAGCATTGCTCTAACCTTCATTTCCTGTCTCCTCCTACTCATCTTAAGGAGAGATTTTAATTAAAAAATAAAGTCCCCCAAAAATAGGCAACAGAAAAGTGGAAAAATTAAGAATCTGAATCATCTATAGATGCAATAACCAGGCACTTAGAAGAGTGAGTTGGTTTTCCTTCATCACCAGGAAAATCTGTAACAGATGGGGGAGTGTTTTTATGGTTGTCAAATAACTTTAAACATCAATCATTAATATATTGAGTTATTTGTAAACATTCCCCTCTGATTTTTTAAGTTGGGAGTTTGTTTTTAATTTTCAGACTTCAAATAAATTGATTAATGTGAAATTTGTTGCCATTACAGGTTTAAATATATATATATATTTAACACAATCCCCATTAAAGTGATTAGTACATGAAGACAGTTGATTGTTAACTCTATTTGAAAATATGACTGTAACTAGATTGAATTCCCTCTGAAGGAATGCCTTCTTCATCTCTTCATCCCAATGTCTACCATATACCTGATATTTAGTGGGTTTTTCAAAACCAAAGAAAAATATAAATGTGAGGTAAATATTTTTTCAGAACTGCTTCTTCTGAGCTGGTGATAGTCCAGAAATAAAAAGAAGTGCTAAAAAAATCAGATTGGGAAAAGTTAAAAACTATTCAATAATTATATTTAATTTTCTACCATTTATGATATATAATTATATTTTCTGCAAATATATTTAGAATATCTCTGGAAACATACACAATAAACTGTTAGTATTAATGCTTCCAGGGAGAGAACTGGGGGACTAGAGGTAGAAAGGAGACTTGTTTTTACAGTATATTTTTTGTACTTTTTGAATTTTCTATCATGTGGATATAATTCCATTTTTTCAATTTGTTCTTTAAAAATCACCATTTACCGGGGCTCCTGGGTGGCTCAGTTGGTTAAGTGACTGCCTTCAGCTCAGGTCGTGGTCCCAGGGTCCTGGGATCGAGCCCCCCATCGGGCTCCCTGCTCAGCGGAAAGGCTGCTTCTCCCTCTCCCACTCCCCCTGCTTGTGTTCCCTCTCTCGCTGTCTCTCTCTCTCTCTCTGTCAATTAAATAAATAAATAAAATCTTTAAAAATAAATAAATAAATAAATAAGTAAAAATAAAAATCACCATCTACCTGACTAGACAGTAGACCTAAATAAATTCTGTTCATTGGTGCAAAGCGTTTTTAATCGATAGTGCCTCTCCATTCTATGACTTTTTGGTTAGACCCTTTTTTAAACATTTATGTTTAGGGAGGTCTTAAGTGTGTTATTAAATAGAGATGATTCTATTCTATTAGCCTTATACTATAGGAAAAAATAATAAGGTAGTGACTATAATTATTTAAGCATGAATTAGCAAAAGGATAGAATTAGGCTGGCGGCAGCAGCAAAAAAAAAGATGAATGAGAGAAGCAAATCGTGGGGCCATTTTAAAATCGGCAGACCCCATGAACCTCTGAATTCTGATCTCCTAAAGCCTTCATTATTCTCTTGTGGCCTGAAAAAGTACATTATCTCTAGGGGTTTGAATCTCACAGGAGGGAACACAGATACCCAAATCTAACTAAAGACCTCAATTGTGTGAAGAAAACTTTACTCATAAAACTTGCAAATGTACCATTCAATGAGAATTTTCTCTCCTGCTGGCTATATATGACTTATTTTTTAGACTGGAAAATTTCAAAGATATAAAAAGATAAGATGTATAATGAGCCTCGGTGTACTATCACCACTTCCCCTCTCCCAGGATTTTGAAGCAATCCCAGGCTTCATTTTGTCTTCAAATAGTTCTATTTATATCACTAAGTCCTAAGAATTTTTTTTAAAATAAAATTTAACCAATAAAGATTTCATATATGAAAAATTAACAATTGTTTCTTAACATCATGAAATTTCCAATGTCATTTTCCCCATTGTCTTAGAATGTTTTGTCTTATACATTATTTAGAAATGTTTTGTCTTAGAATGTTTGTTTTTGTTTGAATCAGAATCCACAAGTGATCAATACATTGCAATGGATTTAGATACGCCCTCTCAGACTTCTTAAGTCTATATGTTTCCCTCTCCTCTCTCTTCCTTTTATTTTCTTTGGAAATTATTTGTTGTTGTCATTGTTGGATAAAACAGTTTCCCTGTTTTATAGTTTCCCATAGAAAATATCCCTCTAGGATTACAATCAAATTACTGCTATAAAGAATCACTTAGAATAGTTACTTACTAAATGGTTATGCCTCTAACTTGATTCAGAGTTAGATTCACTTGTCTTTTTCTTAATTTCTGTTTTTGGGAATTGATTTTTAATTTATTTTCTTATTTTATAATTATGTAAAACATACATGAGTCCAAAATCAAAACTATAAAATAAGGTATATTCAAAGATCAATTTCTACCCCTTTCCCCATTCTACTCCCTCCCCCATTAGTAATCCATTTTGTTTAATTTTATAGTTTATCCTCCTGTTTTTTTATTTCATTTTATTTTATTTTTTAAAGATTTTATTTATTTATTTGACAGAGAGAGACACAGCAAGAGAGGGAACACAAGCAGGGGCAGTGGGAGAGGGAGAAAGAAGCAGACCTCCCATGGAACAGGGAGCCCGATGATGCTGGGCTCAATTCCAGGACCCTGGGATCATTACCTGAGCCGAAGGCAGACGCTTAACGACTGAGCCACCCAGGCGCCCTATCCTCCTGTTTTTTTAAAGCAAATATATGTATACATTAGATAAAGATAGATGATAGATGGTAGATGATAGATAGATAATAGATGATAGATAGATATAGATAGAAACACACTTAGATAAATGGAATTTCACTATCCATGATTTTATCCACCTTACTTTTTAAAAAGCATATCCTGGAGATCACTCTATAATAGTACAGAGAAATAGTGTTACCTCCCTTTTGGAACTGGAATCATCCCATCATGTGGATAGACAATGGTTCATTAGACTAGTCTTCACTGATGGACATTGTGTTGTTTGCCTCTATTCCTCTTTTCGAAGTGTTAACTCCTTGTGCTCATAAGGAACGCAGAGGGTTCAGGGCCCCACCACGTTACCACAAAGACCGGATGGCAGTTCTTTTGACTCCTGTCATTCCTTCTTAGAGGCCCTCCATTTCTCAGCTTTCTCCTTCTTCTGTTTGAGAGAGGCCTTTATATCCTCACTTTTCTCCTACCTTGCCTATTTTCCCGCATCATCTTCACCTCCACTTGGTGGGTGGGGGGAGGGGGGACACAACCGTACTCTGCAACATTCTCAAGAATCTCATCTTTTTGTCTCCTTTCTCTCTTGGTGGAAGGTTGAAGGAGGTCTTTATTTTTCTTCAGAAACCTTGTTATTTTGATAAAATAAGTGGGTTGTGGGCAGCATCACCAGAAAGAAAACCTCCCCAAAAAATGAAACTCATGTCCAGCACTTCCTGGTTTCTGAGAACATAAATCATTAAGCATTCTCATGTCAAACATTTCTAACCACAGCTCCCCAACATGCTATGCAGTGTGATCTTCTCTCATGATGCTGGGCAGGAACCATGAGCTGCAGCTCCCAGTCAGCACCGCACTCCCAGGGGTGAACAACAGATACACTTACAGCCATTCTGTACGCATGCAACCCATTCTGTTTTTCACTCTAGTACAGTATTCAGTAAATTACATGAGAACTTCAACACTGTTATAAAATAGGCTGTGTGTGAGAGGATTTTGCCCAACTATACGCTAATGTACATGTTCTGAGCACGTTTAAGGTAGGCTAGGCTAAGCTATAAAGTTGGGTAGGTTGGGTGTATTGAATTCATTTTTGACTTAAGATATTCTCAACTTATGATGGTTTTAGCAGGACATAACCCCATCTTAAGTCAAGAGAGATCTGTATTGTTGGGAGCAGCTTACCTCAGTCTGTTCACAGGGCCTGGGGATCTTCCTTTGATTCTCACTCTTGTTAGAATCTATTCACATGCAAGACAAGAAAGCAAGGCTGTTGAGAATCCAAAAAACAGGACATGGTGGCTGAGCTATCACGTCAGGCCCATGTCTCAGTGAACAAAATAAAGGTAAGTCTATAGAAGGAGACTGAGGTGTGGCTTCTACATCAGAGGTAATGTGACTTGGAAATAAATACTCAGGAGAATGACTTACAATATTGAGCTGGTATTTGTTCCTCTTTAATCTTCCATCATCTCCTCCTCTCAGATGGCTCAACCTAAATCCAGGGGGATTAGGAAGGGGCAAAATAAGAACATAAATAGGCCACAGTGAAGGTGAGGCACAGACCAAGCCCTCACTCACCTCTTTCCCTCTATTGCTAGTGTTCCTAAGTTATTTTATATTATCATGAGTCACTCTTTATATATACATATATGAAGAGTACAAAGGAGTATAGAGTGAAAAGTAAAATTATTCTCCTGCCCCCACCCCACAGCCTACACAGGTTCAACTCCCCAGAGAAAACTATTAAGGGAAAAACTCCCCATTCCTGATTTTTCCTTCCATGTGGGGATGTGTCAGTCTTGGTCTCTCTCCATTCCACCATGAAATTTGTTTTTTAAATGGCTTAATCTGAGTGGTCAATTTGAGAAAGAGAAACTGGGGGCTGGAGCTTCTGGGGGGAACTGTGCTCTGCTGCTCATCCAGATGTGGGCTCTGCCTGCATGGAGGAAGGGCTACCCTGGTCCAGGACTTTTATCACTGCATGGATCAAGTTCCTCCTCCTGACATGCATTAAACGAGGCTTTTAGCTCTCACAGCCATCATATACTCCAGCTTAGCCTTTATGAATAATAAAGTAGCATTGGAATCTCCCATCAACCCTACTCCTAGCCTTATTCCCCAATTTGTTCAGAAACTGGTTGGGAAAGAGGAGTTCCATTGGTTAGTTCTCTTCAGAGGCTCCAAACCACTTACTTAGGATTCTACTATTCATAATCTTGTAATATTAAAAAACTGTATCTTCTATTTCTCTATCCCCCCACTTCAGATAGTATTTCTCAACTCCCCAATTTATAAAATGAAAAATCAGTTCCCTACATTTGTGCTCCAACTTTCCTTCTACATCATCTTCCAGCTTATCAGCTCTACATTTAATGTGTACACTATTGAAATTTATGGTATTTTTACTTTATGTGGATTTACAAACATGTACATACATAAAATTACAATTCAATGTTCTAAACTTTGTCTAAAAGCCAAATTGTGAAAACTAAAAAACAATTATAAATATTTAAAACATGATTAAGGAAATGTTATTCTCAGCAGAACAAATGAAAGAATGAAACAGAAGCTTATGTCAATAAACATGTGCTGCTTGAAGGAAACTTTTCCAATGTCGAGATCAAATGAATATTCTTTTCTTATATTACATCAATCATTATCATGCCACATTTTTTGTTTGCTTCATATTTAGACAATGAGTTTTATACAGTTTTTTACAGTTGTAAAATTTCCAGGCCAAATTACTCTTGTCCTTGGAGAAACACAAATTCTTATCTAAATCCTAGAGCTCCCCATTGAATGATCTAGGACCAGACAGTTGTTCTTGAAGACACCGAGGACTATGCCCTCTGCCCCAATCTACTTTCTCCACCTCTCTCACATCCTAGTAGAGTTATTTATAGATACCGTGACCTACATCCAGGAATGAAGAGGCAATGACCCAGGCAATCACTCTCTTCATAAAATCATAGAGTGAAAGGCATCTTAGATATCCACTTGTCCAAAGTCTCCCATTTTATAGTTGAGTAAATTGGAACCCAGAAAATTTGGTTGATGTTTTTTTTTTTAAAGGTTTTATTTATTTATCTGAGAGAGAGAATGGGAGACAGAGAGCATGAGAGGGGGAGGGTCAGAGGGAGAAGCCGACTCCCTGCCGAGCAGAGAGCCTGATGCGGGACTCGATCCCGGGACTCCAGGATCATGACCTGAGCCGAAGGCAGTCGCTTAACCAACTGAGCCACCCAGGTGCCCCTGGTTGATGTTTTATGCCCAACTTACAGAGCAAGGTATATTAGCCTACGTTGACCTGTCGCAATAGTATAACAAAGAGGTAAAACTCTAAAAAGCATTGGCTCCCTCAGTGTTCTGTTTTTGCCTGCAGGTCAGCTCTAGGTGAGAGCTAGATGTATTAGCACAGATGAGGAGATTGTCTCACTGTTTGGGAAGCTCTAGATGGGGAGGAGGACAAGAGTGGAAAAGTACTAAACCCTGAGCCAGAGTGTAGAAAAGGGTCTTGAAGTCCCCTTGAGAAGGAGGCCTCTGAATGGAGGCATTTGGACCAGGAATGTCGATATGTGCAAGAGCACAACTGGCCTGTGGGGAAACTGAGTGTCTGAAACACCCTCCAGACTGCGCCACTGGTGGCAAGGGCAGCTTTCCCCCAGGAGGTCTACCAGATAAAGCCTTTCTGATTGCCTGTGACTGGGCTTGAAAGATCGATCACACATAGGATTTGGGTCTGGAACCAGACTCCTCAACTGCATATGCTAACAGCACTTTTTCATGTCCTTAGACATGTTTACAAAAGGTCTCTAACTCCCTAGGTATGACTGCTGCTTAATGTGTATTTTGATTATCGCAGTTAACAAGAGTCAGAATAAAGCTAATCATCGCCAAATTTTCTCCAGTGTGAAGATACCAAAGATGATATAATTGGACGTTATTATGTATTATTATGAGTGCTTTTCTGTGTTCAAATACAGAGCTGGGCACATTGCAAAATCTCAATAAATACATGCGTATTTTTTCTTTTCTTGTTCTGGTTACTCTAAAGATCTAAATATAAGCAATAGTCCATTATATTTTCATTTCCTGCACTATATGGCCTTTAAATTTGCTTTCTAATCTTATTATTCCATTCATTGTATATGGTTTTAATTATAATCTCACATCTTTCTTAGTAGAAATAATCTTGGTAGAAATAAAGAAGACATTAAAGATAATGTTGATTGGTATGTACAAAGTTGTGGATACTGCCTAAGGAGATTGCATCCTAAGAAAAGATACCCGATAGTATATAGGAACCACCCTTCCCTATTCCTGCCTCTAGACCCCACCTGCTTCCCTGCCTCAACATAGCCCCTAAACCAGGACAGAAAAATCTGGAGAAAAAAGAGGTGGGAAAGAGAAGAAATTCACAGCCTAAAAGAAGCCAAAGCATGTTCCCACCCATTTCATAGGACTTTTCAAAACTTGCTAAAGTAAATTTAGCTCTGTAAATGTTTATTTTTAAAGGTTGGATATTAAGTATGGAAGGGAAATTGAACTGCAGAGCAAGATGGAAGTGGTGTGTGAAATTCTGGTAATTGTTCCCATTAACTGAAAAAATATTTGCTTAAGATTTCTTTGCACTACTGCCCGTTGGTTAGCCAAGGGAACTGGAATGTGCTGGCCAGGGGAGCTCCACTGCCATTTTACCTACCGCGTTTTCAAAGCTGGAACATCTCCAGCTTTGCCTTCCTATATTAGATAGTATATTGTTATACCTCCCTCAGTTTGAATAAATAACACGCAGAGTGTTAATAGATTGAATTAAAATGGAACTACACTACAAAAGAGAGAGCAATCATTAAGCCTCATCTTTCTGCTTGTTCCAGCTCTGCCTCAGGCTTGGAACACTTTTTTTTCCTGAGTTTTAAAAAACTTTATTATGATTTTATTTATATGACATACAGTAAAATTAATTTCTCAGTTGGTGTTCTGTCCTACAAAGTTTGAGGTGTTTTTGTTTGTTTCTTTTTGGCTTGGGTTCCTTTGTTGGTTTAAGACAATTCATAAGCATTATTAAAAGTAAGCCTCTAGTATTTCCTTTCCTTGTATTTTTTTTAAGGATTTATTTATTTGAGAGAGAGAGCAGGGGGCAGGGCAGAGGGAGAGACAGAATCTCAAGCAGACTCCCCGCTGAGCACAGAGCTCTACGCTGGCTAGATCTCAGGATCCTGAGATCATGACCTGAGCCAAAATCAAGAGTTGGACACTTAACCAACTGAGCCACCCAGGTGCCACCCAGGCGCCCCATCCTTGTATTTTTTTTTTTTTTTTTTATAACTGGTTTATGAGTCTTCCCCACTACCTTGCTCTTTTTTTCTCTGACTACTCCCTTCACAATTTTTTGGTCTTTCTTTTTTTTTTTTTTTTTTTAAAGATTTTATTTATTTATTTGACACAGAGAGAGAGAGAGAGAGAGCACAAGTAGGCAGAGCAGCAGGCAGAGGGAGAGGGAGAAGCAGGATCCCCGCCGAGTGGGGAGCCTGACGTGGGGCTCGATCCCAGGACCCTGGGATCATGACCTGAGCTGAAGGCAGACGCTTAACCGACTGAGCCACCCAGGCGCCCCTTTTGGTCTTTCTTCTACCTCGCTCAGTCTGTTTCTATATGCAGCTAGGTAACATGATATACACACTGTAAAATACAGTCATCCTGACTTGCTGTTTTCTACCTTTATGTCTGGACAGAGAGTAAAAATCTGGAAGTGTATATTTCCCATCTTCGGGGGGGGGGAAAAATGCATGCTGTACTAATTGGCCTAAATTGTTAAAATCCAAGTTCAGTTGGCCTATGTTATGACTTTAATCACAGGTTCTTTTGAATAGAGCCAAACCCCAGCTGCACAAACGAAACATCTTTTAGGCTGGAAATGAGCAGTGCTATTGCCTCGATCCCCATTGCTCTTCTGGCCCAGATCAGCAGATCTCACCTGGCCCACTGCCAGCCCTGCCCTTCTTAGCCCTGGTCAGAGTATCACGCCTTTGGTGCAAGGCAGGAGCTACAGATTGAATAAGGAAATAAAGGCAAAAGCATTATCTCCAGGACTCTATCAACCAGAAACACTATCAGTCCCTGGTTTCCTTCTGGCCACTCTTTGAGACCACCAGGAGTATAGTGACTGCTTCAGCCTCCTTTATTCATGAATAGCAGTAAAATTAACCTAAATGATGTTTGGGTGAATTCTCCTCCTCATGTATTAAATTTACTAAGAAGGACCACATATATACATGAAGTCAATACCTTTCCATCATTTATCCACAATTAAATTACTCAATATTTCAGAATTGTTATATATTAAAATTAACTTTACTCTTTTCCAGAGAAAATCTACCAAACATAGTCATAAGCAGTGAGTCAGTCTCATCCCAGAAATCACTCAGAAGTGGTATAGGAGCAAAGATAATGAGGATGTTTTCATGGAAATATGCCAAAAACAAGAGATAGAATAAGAAACCACTGCAGACTATTTTATGTCTAAATATAAACAATAAGAGCTATATTATAAATCATAGACAAGAAAAAACTTGAATGAGTGCTACTGCATATTATCCATCTCAGTAGAACAACTTGCTAAGATTTGGGGAGAAATGATGCCTTACTTTTCTACTAATAAAGAGGAAGAAGTTTGGATTTTCACACAGGAAAAAAATTGGTCCCTATATGTATGCGACATTGAGTAGCAAGGAAGATAGAAAGTGTCAATCCTGTATTAAGCATCCCACGAAGATGAGGTTCACAAGGCTTTGGACTCTATGCTTCTTCTTAATAAGGGAACTCTGTTTTCCATTTGGAATGGCAATCAGAACACTTGTTATTCCACCAAGAATAATTGCCTTAGTCACAATGAGACACTTAACAAAGAAAGGAAACAGCATCCAGTCTCAGGTTTCAAAATCAAATCAAAGCAATGAGATGAATAGGGCAGCGATTTCTGCCACTTTTGTTCCCTGATACATCCCAAGTACTTATAATGATTCCTGACATCTAGTGGGTGGCCAATAAATATTTACTGAGTGAATGATATATGCAAAAATGAATAAGCAATAATTCAACATTATTCACACTGAAGGATAAACTATTTCTTGGTGTATATAACCATCAGACATTTTGCAAAATGTTTTGCAAGTATAACAGCCTCCTTTACTTGCTGTTCAGCTACCAAATATTAAAGCTGAAATGAATTTAAAGCAAGAGCATAAGCATAGTTTTTTTTTAATTCAACAAATAAGTATTGTGGTCCTACTATGTGCAGAGCATTGGAATAGAGTAAGAGCTCCTACATGAAAAGCGAATCACAATAGAAGTATGAAACAAAACAGGAGTGAAACACACAAAAGAGGATGAGCAGAGTGGATAGCATCTGAAAAAGCATGACTCTTGTTTTAATCATCTGAGCCTTAATAAGTGGTAACCAAAATCTCATATCAAAAATCCACCCTTTTGCCCTTAATGTCTCTTCTACGTGATTATATAGATTGTATCAGTCAGAATTTGGTCAAGAAAACAGAAACCACTCTAGGTGTTTCAAGCAGTAAGGGGAATTTAATAGGAAGGGGCACCTAGGTGGATCAGTCGGTTAAGTGTCTGCCTTCGGCTCAGGTCATGGTCCCAGGATCCTGGGATCAAGCCCTGAGTTGGGCTCCCTGCTCGGCGGGGAGTCTGCTTCTCTCTCTGCCTGCTGCTCACTCTGCTTGTGCTCTCCCTCTCTCAAATAAAGAGATAAAATCTTTTAAAAGAAAAAAAAGGAATTTAATATGGAGAATCAGAGCTCTTACACAAAAGCACTGGAAGGATGAGGAGAATAAAGGTCAGGGAAGCTCCTCACAACGTTCAGAAATCAGGAAGTTCAAGATTCAGAAGAAACCTCTGCCAATGATCTCAGATTTCCACAGCACCAGAGTGAGTGATTTCCAGAAGAGTACTTAGAAACTTCTGGCAAAACCTCATGACTGCCCATTGCTAGAACTTACATACTAGTCCACAGTAGCTGAGTCAGTGACAGCTTCTACTTCTTTTTCTTTCTGTTATGTTCTAAATCTCAAGGAGTGCTTCCCATTTCTGGACCCTATACTAGAAGGCTGATGGCAAAGCAGTTCGCTAAAAGTAGTTTCCAGGCCTCCAAACCTTACAATATGGAATATGGGGCGGGGGAGAGGGTGTGGGCGGGGGCAGAATATTGTGGAGTTGGAATGTTGCTTAGATCCCAACAGAAAATCCAGCACAGAGATTTAAGTTAAGACTATAGCCAAATGTAAATTGTTTTCATTCGTCACGTGGATTCAGTCATCTTCCTTTTGTAGATTTGTTGCTGCTGTCTTTCTGAAAATCTCAAGTTCAAGAATCCCTCTATAGGTACCATCCCAGAAAGCTACGGGGACTGGGTGGGCCCAACTGACTACTTGATCTGTTGTCCCAGACAGGACAAAAACCTAGTAAGCAGCTTGCCTGTGGGCTGCTTAGAGAATGCTGTTTTAATAAAGCTTTATTTCAACCAAGGTAAGGCACTGGGAAGTCATAACAAGATGGGAAGGAAATGCTCTCAGGAAAGGTTTTGCAGAGGAGGATTGAAAATTTAGTAGCAGTTCTCCAAACAGAAAAGAACTCAGTGGACAATGAAAGCAACAGAAACAGCATAAGCCTCTACTAGAATTTTTTTTTAAAGATTTATTTACTTGAGAAAGAGAGAGAGCACACACATACACACACACACATGTGTCGGGGGCAGGCGGGGTGGGGGGTGGAAAGGGAAAGAAAGAGAACCTCAAGCAGACTCCCTGCTCTGCACAGAGGGGCTTGATCTCACAACTCTGAGATCATGACCTGAGCCAAAACTAAGAGTCAGACGCTTAACGGACTGAGCCACCCAGGTACTCGGCCTCTACCAGAATTTATCAGGAGGGAATTGTGTCTCTTCTGACTACCTTACATGTTTTCTTATATCCACTCAAGAAACCTTCATTACAAACTCTTTTTAAGTTAGCACTATCAACTGAGGAGAAAAAAAAAAAAAGGTATATTCTAGAAATAGGGCTGAAGAGAAGATACAGAATGGAATGATACAGTCCTATTTCTCTCACCTAAAACAACACAAAACAGAAATTGTTTCCATCAGCCCTCCCAACCTGAGCTCCCAACAGAAGCCCCCTGGGCAGCATAGGGAAGAATTAGCACAAACAGCTCACCTACCCACTGCTCTGGCCACTCCCTTACTCTCAGTTCATCTCTCCAGGAGGGAACTTCAGGGCCACCCAGGCTGTGAGCAATATTCTGCTCTGGAGGGAATACCTCTGGGAATGGGGTTATGACCTCCTAAGTGGAGAGAAATTCCCTGCCCTCCCTCTTCTGACTGGTTTCCTTGGGTTAGGGAGCGCTGAAAACCAGGCTCAAGTATCAGGTTCTCATTTTGATCTATAAACCATGAAGAACACTCTTTTATCTTTTCCTTCCAATCCCTAGAGAGATTTTCCCCTGTCAGTGCAGTGGAAGTTCAGGCTCCAAAAAGCCACCTAGGAAGCCGACCCATAACCAGCTCAAGACCCACACCCCTTTTCTCCAGAAGACCCAGAAGTAAATGTGCCGGAGGACTTAGCCAAAAGCAACATGGCAGGAGTTGTACAAGGAGAGCAGTGAAGGGGTGAGAAGGTGTGTTAAGATTTTAAAGTTACTTCTTCTTCACAGGGTTCCATTGCTCAAGATGGGTAAAAATAAAGCACTTGGAGAACAAAAATACATTGAGAAGTAGCCAAAGCACTAGAATCCTTTTCATAAAAAAAGGAGGAAAAATGAAGGGAAGGAGAGAAAATGAGTGAGTGAGAGATTTTAATTTTTCTTTAAGGAAAACTAAAGTCTTTTCTATGAGGAAACCTAGATTTAGGGTTGCAAACACTTCTTTTAAAATGTAAAATCTCTTTAGTTAACATACAGTGCAATATTGGTTTCAGGAATGGAATTCAGTGGTTCATCACTAACATACAGCACCCAATGCTCATCATAACAAGTGCCTTCCTTCATACCCATCCCCCATGTAGCCCATCCCCCACCCACCTCCCAGGTTGCAAACACTTTCAAATAAATTAGTAGCATATGAAAAAGACTGAAAAGAAGTTGATAATATTATCTCTTTTCAATGTGTTTACTTGCCCTTAGCTTGATGGGTGGTATGCTTCAATTTGTGGTTTTCCTCATTATTTACAGTACAAAATGCAATTAAGGAAAAGTCATCACTAGACTAATCCTTCCCTTATATTAATCCTCTGTAATAACGAATAATCAGTCATAGGGAAAAGAAGATTAAAGGCTTAGCCAAACCCTAAAACTACAGGTTGAACACATAGCTGGAGCTGTATGGTTGCTAGAATGCCTTTGCATGAAGCTGACAGATGAAGAATATGTGTTACCGAGACATCCTTAGGCTCAGTAAGTTCATCATGCAATAGTTTTAATTAAAAGTCTATCATGCTGCATGGCTAAACACATTAGTACAAACCCAACTACCCCCAAATTGGACATTTGTAACTACAAGTTTGTACCATTTAATCCCGTTTCCTTATTTCACCCATCCCAAGATTGCCCTCCCCTCTGGCAACCACCAAATTGGTCTCTGTATCTATTAGTCGGTTTCTGTTTTTGTGTTGTTTTGTTGGTTCATTTGTTTTGTTTTAATTTTTTTAATTTTAATTTTTTTTTAAGATTTTATTTATTCATTTGAGACACAGAGATACAGAGAGAGAGCACGAGCAGGGAGAGAGGCAGAGGGAGAAGCAGGCTCCCCGCTGAGCCAGGAGCCCGATGTGGGGCTTGATCCCAGGACCCTGGGATCATGACCTGAGCCGAAAGCCGACGCTTAACCATCTGAGCCACCCAGGTGCCCCAGTTTTGGGTTTTTTTTAGATTCCACATGTAAGTGATATCATACCATATTTATCTTTCTCTGTCTGACTTCTTTCACTTAGCATAATACATTCTAGGTCCATCCATGTTATCACAAATGGCAAGATTTCATTCTTTTTCATGGCTTTGTAATCTTCCATTGTGTGTATATGCCACCTCTTTATGCATTGGATATTCTTTAGTTATTGGATTGTTTTGAGTAAGAATTAGGCTCAAAATAAAAAATGTAAGTGAAAAGTATTCTTTATCTGTTTGGTATTCTCTGTGTACAAATTTGCCATCCCAAAAGTCTAGGTAAAATTGTAAAGCCTAGTAAAATTATAAAGGCTCATGAAAACTGCAACAGGGGGGTGCCTGGGTGGCTCAGATGGTTAAGTGTCTGCCTTCGGCTCAGGTCATGATCCCAGGGTCCTGGGATCGAGTCCCACATCAGGCTCCCAGCTCAGCGGGGAGCCTGCTTCTCCCTCTGACCCTCTCCCCTCTCATGCTGTTTCTCTCGCTCGCTCTCTAAAAAATAAATAAAATCTTAAAAAAAAAAAAAAAAAAACTGCAACAGGTATATTTTTGAAACCTGAGTTTTGAAAGCTTCTCTCTAAAATAAATCTCTCAGGGTGCCGGGGTGGCTCAGTCGGTTAAGCATCTGACTCTTGATTTTGGCTCAGGTCATGTTCTGGGAGTCATGGGGTTGAGCCCTGTGCTGGGCTCCACTCTCAGCAGGGAGTCTGCTTGATATTCTCTCTCTCCCTCACCCTCTGCCCCACTCCCTCTTTCCCTCTTTCTCAAATAAATAAATCTTTAAAAATAAAATAAAATAAAAATCTCTCAATGTCACCACTTTCAGAATGCATCTAACTGGGGAATTCCAAAGCAGCTGGTTTCTCCTTGGACAATGTTACATAAGGGTCTCTAATAAAGCCTTTCCTAACATACCCGGTACATTGCTACATTATTGAATTATTACCATCAAAACAAAAACTCACTATTCAGAGAAGTGTGTTTTTCTTCTGCATTCCCCCTCCTCTTTCTATTTTTGATGATAATTTCATGATTATTCCCAGCTTCAATCTTCTAGTGTTTTCTGTAGGGCCATTACTGGAATTTTATGGGGGCTGATTCTTCACTGTTCAGGACAGTCTACGACATTGTAGGACAACATTAGTATTCCTAGCTCACTACATTGAGCAACATCTGCTAGTCATTCTGACATCACACATTCTCCCTCACATTTCCAAATTCCTACCAAGAGGTGGAACTCATGTGGTTCAGAACCACTATACCTCTAATGTATGCTTCTGTATGGACAACTATTATTTCTCACAACCCTAAAAGGCAATTTATACTTCTTATGGCTGGGACACAAGATTTCTTACTCATAATGCAGAGGTTTCTCTCCAGAGGTGCATTCCTCTCTGCTGAAGGTGTGGTTCCTACTGAACATGGGCCCATTCTGACCATGACACATGATTGTTGTTGTTTAGGGTTTTCTTATCTTCTATAGAGACACAGAGCAATGTGGAAATAAAAGTGGATGTATTTGCTTCACCTTGGAGTTCCCTCTCAGTTGTCTTAGCCCAGCTCTGCCCACATTCACCATTTTCCAACACTTCCTCATCCGAAAGGGCAAATGAAAGTGTTTTCTAGATATTATTGCACCGATCGCATTCTTTCAAGAAAAGCACTCTCGGTTCTAGTAAGAAGAACTACTTTTATTCACTGAGATCTTTTCCCAGCAACATATGTGGTGTGTCTTGAACACAACCTCCTTGTGAGTGAACTACAGCAGGCCTAGGAGAGGACTTTTTAAGCTCAGGAACTTCCTCAAGGATAAGAGACAAATAGCTGCCCGGTAGACAACAGAGAGAAATTAGGGATTACGAAGAATGTAGGCCACTCTGATCCCACTTGGACACTGTATCATCAATCTTGTTAAGGCCTCAAAGAGCTTTGTGTTGAACATTTCTGTCCCTTATGATGGTGGTCCTGTCAGTTTTCAGGTCTGTACTCATCAAGAGTTTTCCATCATTCAGATTATTCAGCATGAGAACATAAAACAAGCAAATTCTTAAGTCCACGTGATGTTTGGAGAGAGGGAAAACATTCATTTCTATGCATAGGTGGTGATCTTGGCATGACACAATGCTTGGCATGAATAGTAAAACGCTTTGGCATAAGATGGAACAAATGAAAGAGATCACCCTCAATTCCACCTTGCTCCAAAAACTATTTTTATTTTTTCGTGTAACTTCCAGATCCTATCTACAATTGCAATCATAGTTTACATGTCATTTTATATATTGCGTTTTTAAAAAAACACATTTTCTGTATTCTTACATGCTTACATAATCATTATATTTAATGGTTGTACTGGAGTCCCTCTTGTTTACAATCTGTAATTAAACACACTATTTCCTTATTGTTGAATATTTAATGTTTTTCTTTTTCTTTTTTTCTCTTACAGATAGAAACATCTGTCCTACATCTGTCAAAATATTTCCTTAGGAAAACTTCTCTAGTGTAGGATTACTTGGTCAAAGGACGTGAATGTCTTTGTAGCTTTTATTCAGTGTTATCTTAGAGGGAGCGATGTCAATTTGAAATGCTCTTTGCCACATATTTGTATCTAAACTTTACCTTCAACTCAGGTGACATAAAATGGTAACTCTGAATTGCCTTTCTTTGGTTACTAGCAAGAGCACCTACCTTTGATTAAGCTATGCTCAAATCATCTCCTTGCCCATTTGCAATTCTTTCTCAAAGTGGAGAGTATCAGAGCAACAACAGTTGATGAGCTTGTGTTGCTTTCATCCAGAGTTAAGTCAAATTGCAGAGGAAAACACTCAAAGGAGGCAGAGGAAATATCATTTATTCTTTGTGTTTTGATGAACCTTTTCCTGACTTTTTCCTATGATGTAAAAAGAAACCTCAAATATTTTGTGAAAAGCCTATATAATGAGTTAAAAAGCCTATATAATAAATTAATGTTTCTTTGCATAAAAAATAAATTTACTTTAGTTATCCAAGGAGGAAAAAGAATCTGTAGGAAGTATATTAGTGAATCTAATAGAATGTAAGAAAGATCTGGGTCACTATGGTCTATCATTTAGGATATCTTTTATTGCAAGTAACTAAAAATTTAAGAGGGGCTTTAGAAATAAAGAGATTTAATTGTTTGGCAAAATAACATTCCAGATTTTCCAGGGCTGGTTCTGCGATTTGACAACGTCATCAAGGAGACATTGATGTCTCAAAGTCATCAAAGATGACATTTCTATCCTTTTACTTCACCAGCCTCAGTGTGTCAGCCATTTCTTTGCTTAGTTGTCTCATGGTACAAGATGCCTGCCTTGACACCAGGCACTCCATTCAAAGGCAGGAATCAGGGGGTGAGGATGGTGGCTAAGGTAGAAAGAAACTTACTATTCTTTCTCTTTTTCTCAAGGAATAATAAGTATTTCTCAGAAGACACTTAGCAGACTTTCCATTATGTCTTATTAGATAGAGCTGAGTTTATGATTATTATTAGAATGAGTTTGGTTGTAGATTTATGACCATCCCTAGACTAGAAGTTGTACTCATTTTCCATGAGATCAAGGAATCTTCAGCTAACACTGGAGGGAAATTGTGATGTTTGATAATGGATAAAAAGAGAAGCTATGCTTCTAGGTACACAGCCAGAGTGTGTGTCACATTTGGGAACCAGGGACTTTGTGGACCTTTCCTTTCTTCTATAAATGGGTTTCCACTGGCAAGAAACTCAAATGTCTATTTTCCTTAGGTCAAACTACAAATGTCTAAGAAAAAGAATCTTATTAGTTCCACGTGAGGTTCAGGGAGAACCTCAACATGAAGGTATGGCTTCTGGTACCTCATCTGGTGATTCACAGGTGGGAAAGGGGAGCACATCAGCCCTAAAAAATAAATGGGGGATGACTGGGTGGCTCAGTGGATTAAGCATCTGCCTTTGGCTCAGGTCATAATCCCAGGATCCTGAGATGGAGTCCCGCATCGGGCTCCTTGCTCAGCGGGAAGCCTGCTTCTCCCTCTGCCTATGACTCCCCCTGCTGTGCTCTCTCTCTCTCTCTCTCTCTCTCTCTGACAAATAAATAAATTAAAAAAAATCTTTATTTTAAAAAATGGGAATTGTCTTGAACAGGTGATAAGCACAATGGACATCCCTTACATCTAAGTTAAACAAAATACCATCAAAAGGTATTTATTGACTTCCTAACTTGTAGAAGAAATTGTACCAAATCCTGTGGGGATGCAATCTATATCCCCTTGTCCTTGTCCCTAAAGCAACTACAATATATTTGAGGAGAAGCTGGTGTAAATAGCCCAAGGAATAGATGAGAGCTAATTCTGAGATACAGACAATAAATGCTTTGACTGCAACAAACTTTGTTGAAGAGAATGCCACATAAACTATTTCAGGTGGAAGAAGAAAAGGCTTGGAAATGTTTAATTCATCCAACCAACCCTCATGTAGTCAGATATGCCACAGCTCTTTTTTGGTTACCCATCACCAAGGGTCTCAGCCTCTTCTGATGTTATATAGCCCACCATTTTGGCATCATGGGCCAATGGTGTGGCCTTAGAGATTGCTTCAAGAAATCCTGCTTCCTTCAGGAAGCCTTCATCTTCCCCACCTCTTCTTGCCTTTTTCAGGACATTCATTTTAACTTCTTTATCTCCCACCTCACAACCTCATTTTCTGAGTGGTTAGTGAAAACTCTATCATTAGGGCAAAGTTTTTAAATTCTTTTTTATAGCCACAAAGCAAGCACATAATATAGCATACAGTTAATGATTCTGCTGTGTGATAAAGAGCAAGTCTCTTAAACTTTCTGTGCTGAAGGAATCATTTAAAGAAAAATAATATGATTTGTCTCTCTTTCACTTTTTCAGCCAGGTTCCTCATGTAAACCGATGACATAGCCCACCAAAACTTGTAGTATTTTAGCAAAATATTTTATAAAAATGTGTAATCATTTTATAAGAAAGTACCAGAGTTCAAATGGATTTCTTATATATTATCTCTTTTTGAGAGAGGTAATAGCCCTTCAGTTGGAAAATCCAATTACGGAAATCTATATGTTTTCTCTTGGTCATCAGAACATTCAGAAACACAATGAATCCAGTTTAAAAAAAAAAAAAATGTTCACACCCTTGAATGAATTATAGTAAGCAGACTAAGATCTAATTAGAAATGCTGCTATTATCTGAGATTATTTGTAAGCCAAAAACTAATTGCTTAAACCAAAGCAGAGAGACACCCAAAGGCCCTGGACTAGCATCTGGGCTGAAAATTTGGTTAATATTTTCCTACCAGACTGAAGCACCCAGATCTGGATCTATTATTATCACACAGAGGTTCTTGTTTTTAAATCACTGAATACTATTCAGGGTTTTCCGCAGGAAGCAGACCCTTAGTAACAGGAAGACCTTCTAAAAATTTCTCCTTTCAGGAAAAAGACTAGAAGTCAGGAAAAAGGGAATGCATTCTAGAGAAGGAATCTACCATATATTAGACTGCATTATTTCCAGATGCAGCTGAAAAACACTTCCTTTGTAAAGCCTTCCTTGATCCCATAAATTAGCAATTAAATTCCCTGTTTTGGAGACTACAAGAGCTGATCATTTTAATCTCGTCCTAACATTTATGTTAATGACTTACACTACTGTTAGTTATTTTCCCATCAATCCTCCTCACCAAAGTTACAAGTTCTTGGGGGAAACAACCAGTTCTTTCACATTTGTGACTCCTCCTTACCCCCACAGAGTCTGGAATAGTTAATAATAACTCCTACTGTGTGTCAGGCATTGTGTTAACTACCAGACAGAAAATGGATAACAAAATTAGCACAGTTCCCTTTGCCCATTGCTTAAAGTCTAGAATGCATAAGAGATTTGATTGAATAAGCAATAACAACAAAATGCCAGTGCATCCTGGGATAGAATTCGAGGTGTTCAGTGACGGTTCATTTCCATGGCATGCCTACATTATGAATACCTCAAGGGTATGAATACCTGAAGTGTAGTTTGTTCAGTAACATTCCATATGAAGTTGAATATAAATTCATGGGAAGCTGAGTGAGTTCGGATGTCAGTTCTTAGTCTGAGTCTGATAAGAATCATGTGAGCTTCATACCCAGACTGTGTATGCACCAAAATGAAAAAGGTCCCTGCAGGCATCCTGAGGCTTTGGGGTGGAGAGGAAGAAACTTTAGCTCCCAATGCCCCAGCTCTGCTGATTGTTCCTTTTAATGAATGTCTTTCTAAATATTCTTAAAGTCCAGTGTTTATTTGTGCTAACACATGTGCAAGCTCCATCTTTCATGAGGAGTTCAATGTACTGGGCCGGTAGATATCCCTTGCATGAAGGAAAGTACAGGAAACTGTGGAAACACACAAAGCATACAACTTAGTTTCAACACACATTCATTCGTATTATGAGTAAATGATTATCAAAACTTGAGAAAAACAGCGTTCAGAAAACACAAAGAAAATGGAAAGTATGAATTATTCATTCAAATAATAATTATTGATGACCTGTTACATGTAAGTTATTTTACAACTATGAGATCTGTAGTTACTTTAGAGTTTAGGGATTGTGTTTTTTCTTTTCTTCTTCTCCTCCTTCTTCTTCTTCTTTAATCCTCAGAATCCAGGAGGGCTCAAGAATCTGTATTTTAAAAAATATCCCTGATGTGGGTGGTCTAGTACCTGGGTACTTTGAGGAAGTAGGTCTAAATTCTAGAATAGGTCTAAATTCTCTATTCTCAGCCTGGCATTTCTTGATGCCTTTTTAAAAAATTTAATTTAATTTAATTATATATCAATTTATTTAAACTAAAGCAAAAAAACAAAAACAGTTCACCCATTTCTCCCATCTTCCACCCTTTGCCTCTGGCAACCAATCAATCTGCCTCTGTTCTATGATATTTAATATATACTATATATAAATAATATAAATATATAAATAAATATAAATAAATTATTAATGATATATATACATTGATGTTACAAATATATAAATAATTAATATATAATTATATTATCTTAATATATATAAGATATATATGATATCCATTGTTGTTACAAATATATAAATCATTAATATATATGTATTATCTTAATATATATAAGATATATATATTAATATATTAGTATATATATAGATTCCACATATAAAAGGGATCATACAGTATTTGTCTCTCTCTGTCTGACTTATTTCACTTAGCATGATGCCCTGGTGATCCATCTATGTTGTCACAATGGTGGAATTTCCTCATTTTTTGTGACTGAATAATATTTCATTATTATGTATGGATAAAGATACATATCCATGTATGTATCCATACATCTATCAATAAACACTTGAAATCAGAGGGTGTGATGCCTCCAGCTTTGTTCTTCTTTCTCAAGATTGCGTGATTAATCAAGGTCTTTTACAGTTCTATACAAATTTAGGACTGTTTGTTCTGTTTCTGTAAAAATGCCACTGGTATTTTGATAGGATTTGCACTGAATCTGTAGATTGCTTTAAGTAGAATGGGCCTTTTAACAATGCTAATTCTACCAATGCATGAGCACAAAATACATTTCCATTTATTTGTGTCTTCTTCAATTTCTCTTATTAATGTTTTGTAGTTTTCAATATACAGGTTTTTCACCTCCTTGGTTAAATTTATTCCTGGGTATTTTATTCTTTTTGATGTCATTGTAAATGGGATTGTTTTCTTAATTTCTCTTTCTGATAATTCATTATTAGTGTTTTGTATAGAAATACAACAGATTTTTATGTATTGATTTTGTTATCATGCAACTTTACTGAACTTGTTTATTTATCTATTTTTTTTTTAAGATTTTGTTTATTTATTTGACAGAGAGACACAGCGAGAAAGGGAACACAAGCAAGGGCAGAGGGAGAGGGAGAAGCAGGCTTCCTGCCGAGCAGGGAGCCCGATGCGGGGCTCGATCCCAGGACCCTGGGATCATGACCTGAGCCGAAGGCAGACGCTTAACGATTGAGCCACCCAGGCGCGCCTACTGAACTTGTTTATTAGTTCTAATTTTTGATGGAATCTTTAGGGTTTTCCTCATATAATGTTATGTCACCTGTAAATAGTGACAGTTTCATTTTTTCCCTCCTAATTTGGATGCATTTTATTTATTTTTCCTGCCTAATTGCTTTGGCTAGGGCTTCCAGTACTATTTTTGGATATGATCCCTAAAGTACAGGCAACAAAATCAAAAATTAAAAAATGGGACTATATCAAACTAAAAATCCCCTGTACAGCAAAAAAAAAAAAAAAACATCAAAAAAGTGAAAAGACAATCTACAAGATGGGAAAAAAATATGTGCAAACCATATATCTAACAAGGGGTTTATATCCAACATATATAAAGAATTTATACAACTCATAGGAAAAAAACAAATAACCCATTTTAAAAATAGACAAAGGACCTGCATAGACATTTCTCCAAAGAAGATAAGTTTGGTTTTTTATTTAAGATTTTATTTATTTTTGAAAGAGAGCAAGCATGAGCTTGTGGGGAGGGGGGGTTGCAGAGGGAAAAGCAGATTCCCCACTGAGCAGGGACCCTAATATGGGACTTGATCCCAGGACCCTGGGATAATGACCTGAGCCCAAAGCAGATGCTTAACCGACCACCCAGACACCCTCTCCAAAAAAGGTATATGAAAGGCCAATAGGTATATGAAAAGATGTCCCATGACTAGTCATTAGGAAAATGCAAATTAGGATAATGAAATATCACCCATGTTTTTTAGAATGGCCATCATCAAAAAGATGAGACAACAATGCCAGTGCGTATATGGAGAAAAGGGATTCCCTATGCACTGTTGGTGGGAATGTAAATAGGTGTAGCCACTATGGAAAACAGTATAGAAAATCCTCAAAAAGTAAAAAATAGAACTACCGTATGATCCAGCAATTCTACTTCTAGGAATATATCCAAAGGAAACAAAAACACTAACTCAAAAAGATATCTGCACCCTCATGTTCATAGTAGTATTATTTACAATAGCTAAGATATGGAAACAACCTAAGTGTCTATCGATGGGTGAATGGATAAAGGTATATATGCAATGGAATATTATTCAGCCACAAAAAAAGAGGAAATTCCACCATTTGCAACAATATGGATGGACCTTGAGGGCATTATGTTAAGTGAAATAAGTCAGACAGAGAAAAACAAATACTGTATCTTCTCACTTATATGTGGAATCTAAAAAGAAGAAAAAAAAGCAAACTCATAAAAAAGAGATCAAACTTGTGGTTACCAGAGGAGGATGGGAGAGGGCGGAATGGAAGGAGGATGCTTAAAAGGCACAAACTTCCAGTTATACAATAAATATGTACTAAGGATGTAATGTACAACATGATGACATAGCTAACATTGATGTACGACACATAAGAAAGTTATTAAGAGAGTAAATCCTAAGACTTCTCATCACAAAAGTAATTTTTTTCTTTTTCTTTTCTTCTTTCTTTTCTTTTTATTGTATCTATATGAGAAGATGGATGTTAGCTGAAACTATTGTGGTAATCATTTCACAATATATGTAAGTCAAATCATCGTGCCATATGCCTTAAATGTGTACAGTGATGTGTGTCAATTATTTCTCCATAAAACCAGAAAAAAATAAAATGCCCAAGATTCAAAAAATGAAAAGAAACTAAGAAAATCTGAATAAAGTATGAACTTTAGGTAATATTTTTTAAAAAGAAAAGAAAACCAACCAAACAAAAAACCCAATTCCCTCAATCTATATATATCACACTTCATATTCTGATGTGTTGTATGTGATTTATTTATTCCTTCACTTACTCACTCATTGGACTATTACTATATATAATGAGTTCTATTCAAGGATGTGAGTGGATGGCAGTATATAAGACAGACAAGGTCTCTGTTCTTATGGAGACCATGTTCTAGTAGTGCTGGGGAAGATTGATGATAATGCTATTAAGAAAAAACTAAGAAAGATATGGAGAGTGAGTGGGCTTATTTGAATGGGTGAACAGGGAAAGCCTTCAAGCTACGACTTGGAGATGAAATTGCCATATGATTTCCAAGCCAAACATCCCAGGCAGAGAAAACCCCAAGAACAGGGGCTCTCAGGTAAAAATTAGCTTAGTGTCAATGGACAAAGGCCGAAGCATGGGAACAAGAAAGAGAGTGGTAGGACATAAGTTTGGAGACGTACATAGTAACCATACAAAGAAGTTTAGTTTCTGGTCTATGTGCATGGGATGCACTGGAGGATTATAAGCACAAAAGCAACCAGTATCTTATTTATGTTTTTAAACAATTGCTTTCAGAAGAATGGACTGTTGGAAGCAAGAGAGAAGCAGAGGACAAGTTAGGAGAATATTTCAGATTGCAGCTTGGACCAGACTTTTATGGCATGATGCATTTTGATTTCCCATAATATGTATGAAAGACCATTATGTGAGCACAATGACTGAAGTAAATGGGAGAATAGAGGAAAAGTATAGCAAGGACGGAAGATGAGAGAAATTGACAAAGATCTGACTCTATGAATGGGCATTGTATAATGGGCAGAGAGAGAAGGCCTTCCTTCCGTGACCCAGGACATCTTTTTGTCGAAAACTAAGGAAGTGTCAGAAAGTAAGGTAGTGCACAAAACTAACGAGAACATTTTAAAATATTGTAGGAATCAGCATGAAGGGACAACCACTGGCAATATTCTAGACAGTGCTTTCATCAGAATGAATACCAACTGGAATGGATATTACACACTGAAGAAAAAGGATCTGTGAAGTTTATATTGACACAGATAAAAAAAACTTTTAGAAAGTCCAGGTGGAGTAAGAGTTCTTTGCCAAAAAATGCCAACTATTAAATGCAAAGGCACAATGGAAGTAGAAAATTTACATGTTTACAATTTTACAATCACTAGAGGAATAACTGATTCAGCAAGAGCCATAAATGGGTGCCAAACCTACTGGGTAAAAGATTAAGTGAGAAAAAATATTTACATGGTCACAAGATTTCACCCCAGTATTAGTTATTAATTTGAAAAGGAAATGCTGCTTTCACCATAGAGAAATCTGGCAGAAACTACCTTAACCAAATGATCAGATTCAACATTACCCATAATGACACAACCTAACCCTGTTTGCCTATGACGTGATTCACTGAGAAGGCCCCACATTGCCTGTATGGTACTCCTTCCCAAAATGTTTACCTGCATCGAATCATGAGAAAAGAATCAAATAAAACTAAACCGAGGCACAATCTGCAACAATAACTGTCCTGGGCTAAAAAAAAAAAAAAATGTCAATGTGATTAAAAAAAGTAAGGGATGGGAAACTGCTCTGGATTAGGGACTAAAGAAGTACAACAGCTAATTGCAATGAGTTATCCTTTTTTTAGACCCTGGATTTTTAAAAAAATGAATAAAGCTATAAAGGATACCATGCAAATAATTACAGAAATTTGCTAATGGGTCATGAATAAGAGAAGCTATCTCTTATTCTCTTGAATTCTCTTACTCTCATGAAGCTATTCTCTTATTCATGACCCATTAGCTTCATACACAAACTACTTGTACCTCCTAAGGGTTGATAGATTATGATGTTTGCAAATGGCTCAGAAAGAGAGAAATAAAGAAGCAAAAGATTAAAAATGAGCGAGTCTAGATAAATATATAGTTGCTCATTGTCCTCATCTTGCAAATTTTCTGTGGGTTTGAAATCTTTCCAAATAGGAATGATGATGAAAAGAAGACAATGCAAAGACTCTGCCTCCTGAAGTAGAGATTTCTTTTATTTATTTAATATTTATTCTCTGGAAGTGGAGAACAGCTCTCTCCATCCACTCTCTGTGCAAAACAAGATGAAATCAGAGAGGGAGACAAACCATAGGAGACTCTTAACTATAGGAAACAGGGCTGCTGGAGGGGAGGTGGGTGGAGGGATGGGGTAACTGGGTGATGGGCATTAAGGAGGGCACGTGATGTGATGAGCCCTGGGTGTTATTTAAGGCTGATGAATCACTGACCTCTACCTCTGAAACTAATAATACATTATATGTTTATTAATTGAATTTAAATTTAAAAACCCCAGCACGGTGAAGGGCAAGATGGTGTGGTGTTAAAGAAATAGCTCCAGAGCCAAACTTCCGGGTTCCTATCACAACTTTTTTACATAGTTAACTGGGTGGCTTTGAACCAATTATTTAACTTCCATGTGCCTCAGTCTCCTAACTATCAAATGGGAAGGAAAAATAGCACCAAACGCATAAAGTTTTTGTGAGGATTAAAGCATGTACAGTGATGCGGGCGAATAGTAAGCAGTCAATAAGGGTAAGTTCAACCTATGAATCAGCATCGGCGGTCTCTTAAGGCAAGACTGAATATCCTCAAGATATGAATAAGAGGACACATCTTCTAAAATGTAATAATTGTGGATCTCCCCAATAATAAAAACAATCATCTGGGAATATTTTTATCATTTCTTACTCCCTGGTGATCTCAGAACTTCAGTTTAGTGTTTTATGATTTTTTAAATGAATAATTTTAATAATATCTGCCTTGTTGTTATGATTAGAAGTTCAAGAATATTCACAATGATTATTCTGAGTAAGCAAAAACAAGTTAAATTATGCTTGATACTCTATTTTTTTTTTTAAGATTTTATTTATTTTTCAACAGAGAGAGAGACAGCGAGAGAGGGAACACAAGCAGGGGGAGTGGGAGAGGGAGAAGCAGGCTCTCCGTGGAGCAGGGAGCCCGATGCGGGGCTCGATCCCAGGACCCTGGGATCATGATCTGAGCCGAAGGCAGACGCTTAACGACTGAGCCACCCAGGCGCCCTGCTTGATACTCTATTAAACATGACAGGAAAATATTTTAGAAATATTTTCACTTAAAATAGTTTTAATTTTAATGTTCAAATTCAATTATGCTTTTAAAAATATTCCCTTCAAGACTTTTCTTTCTCTTAATCCCACAATGGGGAATTGAAATAAAATCCAGGGACAAGCTAATGTATAAACCTAACAAATATATTCTTTCCCTTCCCCAAGCTGACTCTGGGACTTAGAGGGCTATACTCTCACTGTAAAGGTAAGCTCAAAGTAAATCTATTCTCGACCCCAGAGAATTGCAAGAAAAATCAATTTTGTCAAATGTGGCACTGAAAAAAAGGGGGGGAAATGATGCTAAGAATTGGATCCACACTCAGTTTTCATTGTGGGTTTGTATCTGAAATCACATATGTGTAGTGCAAAAATCTCAAGCCAAGAATTCAGCATAATCCCTTACTAGTAATACCCCAGATTCCTGAAAGAGGCAAATGGAAATAAACTCTGCAGAAATTCAACTTCCAACCAAGCCAATAAGAATCCTCACAAACAAAATTCTAAGGAAAATGAACAGTCCCCAGTCAAAAATAACAAAGTACATTGTTTTAAAAAGTCACCAAGAGGGCGCCTGAGTGGCTTTGTCGGTTGAACGTCTGCCTTCGACTCAGGTCATGATCCCGGGGTCCTGGGATCGAGCCCGGCGTCGGGCTCCCTGCTCAGCTGGGAGCCTGCTTCTCCCTCTCCCTCCGCTACTCCTCCTGCCTGTGCTCTCTCTCTCTCTCTCTCTCTGACAAATAAATAAATAAAATCTTAAAAAAAAAAAAAAAAAAGGCACCAGGAATGAAAACCAATGCAACACTATGGCCCACAAAATAGTCCTGTAAAAAATTCAGACTGGGGGGTTATCTCTGATGGATTTGTAATGTGTCAGCTTCACTAGGCTGAAGTGCTTTTCCCAGAATTCTCTTTCTTGAATGTGTCCGGTTACTGTTTCCTGTAGCCTTACAAGGGAAGTCCTTGGGATGCGGAAAGCAGGAGGCAAACAGCAAACATACTGTAGTGTGTGTGTAGAGTTGCTTTGCCGACTCACCTCTTGATGTGAAGCATTAACTGGACCTGCAATTGCTCCGTCTTCCCTTCCATCTTTCAATAGCTTTCCTGACTCCTGGGGAAAGCATGTGTACATAGTTCTGTGACAAAAGACCCCCGCTTCTGTAAAATACCCTTGTCACCGAGAGTGGAGACAACAAGAATGGACGTGTGTTTCAGTCCACCCTCATGGGAGTCCAGTTCACGCTGGTGAGTTCCAGCCTGCTTGTGATCTTCCATTGCTGCCATGTAGACTTAAATTCCAGATTCAGAAGCAGAGAACAGCTTTGCAGATACTGTTTAACCAGCTCTCCAATTTGCATGAGCCAATTCCCTGTAAAAAAAAAAAGGGGGGGGGCTCCTGGGTGGCTCAGTCGGTTAAGCGACTGCCTTCGGCTCGGGTCATGATCCTGGAGTCCCGGGATCGAGTCCCGCATCAGGCTCCCTGCTCGGCAGGGAGTCTGCTTCTCCCTCTGACCCTCCCCCCTCTTGTGTGCTCTCTGTCTCTCTCATTCTCTCTGTCTCAAATAAATAAATAAAATCTTTAAAAAAAATAAAAAAATAGGGGCGCCTGGGTGGCTCAGTTGGTTGAGCGACTGCCTTCGGCTCAGGTCATGATCCTGGAGTCCCGGGATCGAGTCCCGCATCGGGCTCCCTGCTCGGCGGGGAGTCTGCTTCTCCCTCTCCCACTCCCCGTTTGTGTTCCCTCTCTCGCTGTGTCTTTCTCTGTCAAATAAATAAATAATAAAATCTTAAAAAAAAAAAGTGTGGGTGTGTTTGTGTGGGTGTGTATGTATTTCCTAGTGGAGGACTTATGTTGCTGTTTGAAACTTGACTATTACGTTATCAGACACAGATTATAAAATGACCATGTTTCATATGTTTAAAGAAACATGGGGGTGTTGTGCTGGTGCTTTGGATGTAAAAAGCTGCTAGAGACAGTTGCTCCCATTCTAACAGGAGAGAGAAAATCAGATAATTAATAAAATTGTAACTTTTCTTAAACTCATCAGAGAGGCGAGGTCACAAGATAACCAAGTAAATTGAATTCTAAAGACTGACAATCCCCTCTGTAGAGAAACAGAATTGTTTTGCTTTTGAGAGGACATGGGCAGAACTGACTGTCATGAGGGAGAATAAGAAGAAATTGGCTAAAATTAACAAATTCTTTTTTTTTTTAAGATTTTATTTATTTATTTGAGAGAGAGAGAGCACATCAGTGGTGGGGGGGGGTGGGGGGAGGAAGGAAGGAGAGGGAGAGAAGCAGATTCCCTGAGGAGCGAGGAGCCCAATGCAGGCATCAATCCCAGGACCCTGAGATCATGACCTGAGCCAAAGGCAGACGCTTAACTGACTGAGCCACCCAGGGGCCCCAGATTAACAAATTCTTAAAGGCTAGTGAATAGTCAGGAGCCCCAGACACAAAGATAATCTACACTCACTTGCCTGCAGGCTTCCTCTAGGTGTTCACAGGAAAGACGAAGCATAGGGCAGAAGATTCAACAGAGTCCCTATTGGTGAAACAAGTCTGAAATGGTAATGGACTGATGGTAGAGGAAAAGGTGAGAAACGCTGCCTGCTTCCCTAGATCCTTCTTTCATATGACACAAAAGCTCTATACCATTTGGGTAGGGGAAGCAAACCCTTGTGCAAAGATCCACTTCTGAAAGGAAGGGTCGAAATAAAAGCCCTGCTCCTGAGAAAAAGACAGGAATACGTCTTGGGCTCAGATTCCTGTACTGATATAAATTAGAGGTCTGCTGCCACTGGAAGGAGGGTAAGAATATATAATGAACACTACTGAATTAATAAATAAAAGAAAAAAGGTAACATTTGGCAAAAGATGTACGTGTGTCATTAAAGAAGAAACTCAAATGACAAACATATTGAAAATTCTCAACTTTATTAATAATTAGGGAAATGCGGGGCACCTGGGTGGCTCAGTCGTTAAGCGTCTGCCTTCGGCTCAGGTCATGATCCCAGGGTCCTGGGATCGAGCCCCACATCGGGCTCCCTGCTCGGCGGGAAGCCTGCTTCTCCCTCTTCCACTCCCCCTGCTTGTGTTCCCCCTCTCTCTGTGTCTCTCTCTGTCAAATAAATAAAATCTTTAAAAATAATAATAATAATTAAGGAAATGCAAATGAAAACCGTAAGACACCATTATATACCTTTTGGGTTTGCATAATTTAAAAAAGCTGGCAAAACCAAATGCAGGAGAAGTGAATCAGTAGGGATTCTCACGCACTTTGGAGGGTAGAAATTGGCATGACTGTTTTGAAAACCAATTTTTCATCGCTAGTAAATGTAAACTTATACATATACTGCAGTGCCAGTAATTTCACTCCAACATACATACCCTGGATCAATTCATGCACATGAGCCCCTGGGGACAAGTATAAGGACAATCAAAGCAGGATCATTCACAATAGCTCCATACTCAAAACAACCCAACAGCCTACCAACAGTGGAATGGATAAATGAAATGTGGTTACTAACCAGCCATGAAAAGGAAGGAACTACATCTACAAGGATAATTATCACAAATACAAGGTAGAATAAAATAAGCAAGTCATAAAAGTATATATAAACCATGGTTGTATTTATAGAAAATGCAAAACCAGGCAAAACTAAAAAATATATTCTTTAAACATGCAAACACTGGTGGCAAAAATATAAAGAAATAAATTGAATGATAGACCTAAAATTCAAGGGAATTGTTTTTTCTGGAGAGAAAGGAAGAGAACGGAATTGGGGAGAGGAATAAAGGGAAATTCTAATAAACTCTCAATGTTCTTATTTACAACTTGGTTGACGTGCAAAAGGGTGGTTGTTTTATTATTAAAAACATACATATATATTTTAAATGCTCTTATGTATGTGTGATAGATTTCACTATAAAAAAGAAAAAACAAGTTAAAAAATCATGAATCTTCACTTCAGCCAAGATGGAGTAACAGGGACCAGATTTATTCTACTACTTAAAACAACAAAAACCAAAAAGCTGTACAAAACCTATAAAACAATGGTTTCAAAACACCGAACCTCAGGCATCGAAGGATAACGGTTCCTGAGAGACAGGAAACAAATAAGTGGACCCTACAAATGGCCCAGCTTACTGCTTTGAGAGAGTTTCTAGCCCAAGGAGCAGAGGGGGATCTCACGCAGAGCCCCGGAGGCTCCCAGTGGTGATGTGGGACCAACATGACTAGAGTTCACAGCACTGAGTACCAGAAAGAGAGCAACTGCTTGGAGAGAGAACTCCAGAGATCTGCAGGGAGTCCTCTTTGAAAATGTAGCAAAATTCTGATAATCACATGCAAGTGAAGAAATCATCCAAGTCTGGGGAAAGAACCACCTGAAAGGATCAAAGGGGACCGGTCCTGAGCCACATGAATTTATGCCGTAGGATATTTACTGAGTGGCTCCTATATGCAAAGCAAGTTAACAAGCATCTCTCATCTTCACAATTACCTGTAAGATAGATATAGATAGGGTAATAGCTTTGGCAGGGCTACACAGCTAGAAAATGTCGGTACCCAGATTCAAGATTAAGTCTGCTGACCAAAACCACACGTCTTTTGTCTTTTGCGATATAATGTGTTCTCTCTCCTTTCACTGTAGCGGGTGATTGACAAAATTCCAAGAGGATTGATTAGCTCTTCTTTTTTACTTGCTGGAGATCTCCCTTTCTTAACAAACAGTTGTTTGAAACTTGCACAAAACACTTAAAATTATGTATTCAAAATATTTTAGGAGTGCTGTAGTTTTCCTTTGTCGATTTTTTTTTTAAATGGGCTCCGCACCCAGTGTGTAGCCCAACATGGCTTGAACTACAAGCAAGGCTTGAACTCACAACCCTGAGATCAAGACCCACACGTTTCACCTACTGAGTCACCCAGGCACCCTGCTTTCCTTCATATTTTAGTTCAAGGTCAACCATCTTTTAAAGAAGGGTTATAGTTTTATTTGATTTATTTAAAAAATGAACTGACTACCTATGGTGCACCAAAATAAACTGTAAGAACATTTACACAGAGTTTTAGCTATTTGGAGGGTTTTTTTAAAATTATTTATTTATTTTTTGTCTACAAAAGCTTTTCCATCTTCAAGAATGTTAGTAAAATCCAGATGCTTTAATTAAGGCATCCCTGAAGTCAGCATCCCATAATATCCTACCAAGTTTGGTGGAATGAATGAATGAAGTCCCTAACTGAAAAATCAGAATTGGGGATGGTATGCGCCATCTCAAACTGAGCAATGCAAAAGATCTGGATTAATCTGCGTCACTAGAATCCTGAAAGTATATCCAAAACTTCACATTTTTAAAAAAGATTGGGAGAGAGACGCAGAGAGAGCACGAACGGCAGGGAGGGGCGGAGGGAAAAGCAGACTTCCTGCCGAGCAGGGAGCCTGATGCCGGGCTCGAGCCCAGGACACTGGGATCATGATCTGAGCCAAAGGCAGATGCTGAACCGACTGAGCCACACAGACGCCCCCAAAATTTCACATTTTTGTGTGTGTAGTGTTCCAAGGGGAGTCAAACAGCGTTGTTCGGACTCCCAAAGGAGTCTATAGCCTGGTAAAAGTAAGAAACTTTTACTCCAAACTTGTGGTTCTCAAAGTGTGGTCTCTGGACCAGCAGCATCGGCATCACCTGGGACCTTATTAAAAACTCTATTGCTTGGGGAGCCTGGCTGGCTCAGTCGGTAGAACAAGTGACTCTTCATCTCGGTGTCTTGAGTTCAAGTCCCACATTGGGCATGAAGACTACTGAAAAAAAAAAAAAATAGTACCAGTGCTCAAGCCTCATCTAGACCTACTGAATCAGACTCCGAGGGTGAGGACCAATGACTCCCATTTTCACCAAATGGGTGATTTGCAGGTATGCAGAGTTTGAAGACACATCTCTATACTGCCCTTCAATTTACCTCAGAAAGTACTGGTTCTCATCTGACCAAAAAAGGCTTCCCCTCTTCCTTTCAGAGGACTCCCTCCCTCCCTTCTCTCTCTCTCTCTCTCTTTTTTTTTTTTTTTTTTTTTGTCTTTTTCAAGCTCATCTCTAATGCTACTTAATGCAGGAAGCTTTCCAAGCCTGGAGGGACTAAATTCAGTTTCTCCCATCATCTGGAAAGAGTCACCTCCCCCAGCTCCCACCCTAACCTAGCAGAGGATATTCACATTGTTTCTTGAAAGAAAAATAAATAAATACAGAAAACCAGAATCAAAACTTCAAACCAACCACAGAAAGCACTTGATGTGTGTTTGGACGATATGTGAATAAACATGTGACATGTTTATTTTACTGTTTTAGAATTTAAACTTCTGAACCGAAGGAACTATAACACATATAACATACAACTCTTGGGCAACAGAGGAGCCAAATACATGTTTAAACACTGTATAATTGTAAAAATACTCCCAAATCATGATTCTGCCCGATTATCTGCTGTAGAATCACAGGGGTGGATTTAATCAGTGTTAATGTGATTGCTTGCATTTAAAATTGTTCCTGAGAGGTTATGTCCCCACGGTGCTCTAGCTACTGCATGGAATATATGAAAGCTCTGAGCCCTGTTCCCATGGCCCCTTCCCTGTGGCATTCTATGCTTCTGGCTTAGCTTTCCCTGGGAAGGAAAACTGGATACTTTCTTGGTACTGAGCCATGCTCCCATCTGGGATAAACATTAAGAAAGAGGGAGGGAGCTTTTGTTCAGATTATAAATGCCAGATGCTGCCACATTAATTGTCCTGCACATCCTAATGGTGCTTACTTCAAACATTTGGTTTTCAAACCCGCCCCTCTAAAAGAATGGGCTGGTAACTGTCAGGAATCACAGAGGAGTGATTCCTACACTACTTTCACGAACACGTACTCTAAGATTGCCACTGACAGAATGAAGGGAAATCCCTGGACCATATTGTGGTTTATCAGTTTTCACATAGCAGAACGTTTCCCAGATTGGAGACTTCCTTACCCCAGGGAATCATGAGAATTGTTAAAGAGGTCACCATTTTGGCTTCAAACCAAAAGGACAAAAACCGCCATCAACGAAAGGCTTTTTAACCTTAGAGTTAGTATTGACTTATAGGAAACCACTCAGTTATTATAAATGAAAGGGTTCTTTCACCATTTTCCTTGCAAAATCTGAGGCAGAGTAGATAGGTCCTACCTGAGGAAGCGGCACAAAGAAATGTAAGGAATGATCAAGAGGAGAGAAAAGAATAGTCAGAGAAGAGAATGTGGAAACAAAAAGTAAGCAATGAAGAGGGAAAAACAGTGCAACAAAATCAACACCATTACTAAGTCAACGTTAATAATCACAGTGATAACTTTAGGCACAGCTTTCAAGGGAAAAAAAGGCTACAAAGGAGTTAAATAAGATCTGTTTAGATCAGATCGGTAGGACTGATTTTTCTTTTTGTCTTAAGTTCCAATATGGTTTGACCAGCACTGTTACAGATCCTGCCTTCTTTTTTTGTTTTTAAATTTTATTCATTATGGATTTTTTATTTTTTTAATATTATTTATCTTGATTACTGAGTCTTTGGTGTCCCTTCAATTTTGCACCCAGGGCAGGTGCCTCTCTTTGCCTCACTCCAGTCCTGGCTCCCTAGATCAGGCTTCTCCTCAAAATTTGATTTGATGCTCTCAGAAAATGAGATGGAGAAAACACATTCCTTTCAAAAGGAAAGTCCAATTAAGTGAGTTCAGCTGAACATAGATTTTGAGACTGGAAACTCTCTCAAGAAGCTATGTTCACAGATTATAGGGTTAGAGACATGCTTGTACCTGAAGAATTAGATGCGAAGACTTATTCTGAATAAAGTTTCCTCCAAGTGCTCATTGACGTCATTGAGCCAAAGCCAAGCAAACAATTGTCTCCTGATTCTCTCTTGCTCTGTCACAGACGTAAGGCCCTAATATGAAACTTAAGACTCTTGTCCTGCTGAATCTGCTGAGAAGGGCAAACCAGGAAGACAGCAACTCCCAGGTTTGTACTACAGTTTGAACCTGACAAACTTCTCCCTGGAGCAATGTCAGAAGGTTCAGGAAAAACATGCTTTGAATGTTAATTTATCTGTTCCTGTGGGAAAGGATATATAGATTGGGCTTTGTACATATTAATTCTGAATCTGTAGACTCCAGCAGGAGACCACAGAAATGAATTTGGGTGAAGAAAATCCTTGTGGAATAAAACTAAAGTGACCTGGAAAATCTGATCTAATGCTACCATACAAAGAAGTGTACAACGGTATGTTCCCACTGCAAATGTGGGTGAAAATGGGAGTGAAAATTTGGTACATGTGGTTCACAATAATAGTTTTTACTAAATTGTTATCAAGTTTTTAAGGGAGAGCTGACAGAGGACTAGGCATTTTACTTATGTTATCTTTATTAATCCCCATAATAACCATGAATGGAAGATTTTACTATCCCCGTTTTTCATAGGAAGGATCTGAAGCTTAGAAAAGTGATTTGGGGGAGGGGGTTGCCTGGGTGGCTCAGTCAGTTAAGTGTCTGCCTTCGGCTCAGGTCATGATCCCAGGGTCCTGGGATCAAGTCCCGCATCGGGCTCCCTGCTCAGTGGGGAGCCTGCTTCTCTCTCTCCCTCTGCCTTTCTCCCCCGCTTGTGTACGCACTGTCTCTCTCAAATAAATAAATAAATTTTTTTTTTTAGATTTTTATTTACTTATTCATGAGAGACAATGAGAGAGAGAGAGAGAGAGAAGCAGGCTCCCAAGGAGCAGGGAGCCCGATGCGGGACTTGATCCCAGGACCCTGGGATCATGACCTGAGCCGAAGGCAGACGCTTAACCATCTGAGCCACCCAGGCACCCAATAAATAAAATTTTTTTAAATAATAATAATAGGGACTCCTGGGGACGCCTGGGTGGCTCAGTCTGTTAAGCGTCTGCCTTCGGCTCAGGTCATGATACAGAGTCCTGGGATCAAGTCCCACATCGGGGTCCTTGCTCGGTGAGGAGTCTTCTTCCCCCGGCCCTGCCTGCCGCTCCCCCTGCTTGTGCACGCGCTCTCTCGCTCTCGCTCTCTCTGACAAGTAAATAAATAAAATCTTAAACAAAAAAAAAAAAAAAGAAAGAAAGAAGAAAAGAAATAAACTGATTTGTCCTTGGCCAAATCATGCCGCTTGTTAATCATGGGGCTGCGTGTTTAACCTGAGTCTATCTTATTCCAAAGTCACCATGCGTTCCTCTAAACCAGGAGTCTGCAGACTACAGACCACATGTCAAGTCTGCTGTGCCACCTCACAGTCCACAAACTAAGATGGTTTTTACACCTTTAAATGGTTTAGAAAACCCCAAAGAAGAATATTATTTTGGGACATGCAAAAATTACCAGTGTCCATAGAGGAAGCTTTATTGGAACATGGCCACGCCTATTCGTTTCCTTACTAATCTATGTGGCATCCGCACTACAATGGCAGAGTTCAGTAGTTACTACACAGACCACACAGCCCACGGCCTAAAATATTTACTATCTGGCTCATTAGGATAACATTTGCTGACCCCCTGCTCCACGTCCCGTTGCCTCCTAATTTAGTAGTAGCAATTTTTTTTAAATGTCATTTAAAAAAATAATAATCCCAGCATTAGCAGGCTTCCTTTCCTCACTGTAGATATAACCAATATTCCCAAAACACGTCTCTGTGGTTTTCTACAAGAGTTAAATCTCCCCGCTTGCCACCTCCAGCCTGCAAGAGAAATCTCATTCCTACTTAATGTTCTACCAATCAGATTGAGTCACTTTCTTCTTTAATTTAATTCCAGTCTATGTGTGGAAGAGAAAAACCTACCCAAGCACGTAGACATGACTGCTGGTTTCTTTCTTTCTTTCTTTTTCTTTTTCTTTTTTTTTGACAGAAAGAACGAGAGAGCACAAGCAGGGGGAACAGTAGAGGGAGAGGGAGAAGTCGGCTCCCCGCCGAGCAGGGAGCCCGATGCAGGACTCGATCCCAGGACCCTGGGACCACAACCTGAGCCGAAGGCAGATGCTTCACCGACTGAGCCACCCAGGTGCCCCAGACTGCTGGTTTCTTGATAAATCCCGAATTTCTGCCAATCCCATGCCCAATTATAGGAATCTTACCAAACCAAGAGAGAGATCACACTTAAGTAGCAGCAAAAGAATATTTTTTCAAGCTACATAATCCTACGAATAAAGAATAACAAAATTGTGGCAGGGTAAACACCCCCACGTCTCAATGCAAATGAAACAGAGAAGCTATTGCAAAATTCTATTTAAATATCGAGTTTTTAACATCTTCTTCCAACAGATCTCTGCTGCCTGCATTTCCTGTGACAGTCACTCTGCTGACCTGGCACCCCAGACATCATTGTGCAAATGTTCTGGGAATCCAGCCGTCAGCTCTCAGCACCCTCCTTCTAGCCCCCGAGCATTATTCATAATGCTAATGTCATCACCATGAGCCAGTTGTATTCCCATAATCCCCTTCAAGCAGTGGAAGGAAGAAAAGAGAGAACAGTCTATCCCAGGGACTTAAAAGGTAAGGCCGAGAGCAGTGCTGCCTTCACAACAACCAGGTTTCTGCAGCCCTGGCTTCTCAGACCCGCCTCCTCCAACCCACCCTCGATGCTTTCCAGTGCCACCCTCCAGCTCATCATATTTATGGCTCTAGCTATCCACTAAAGGAATTCACTGAACAATGAACTATTATTAATAGGGCTGGTAAAAAGCTCTTCCTTGGATAATGAGGTTGAAGTGTCTACGCCAAAAGAAATTTTCTTCTGTAGAAATTGTTTCTTTGCCTGGTCCTCAGTGGCTTAATCCCCGCCGCCCCCCCCCCCCCCCCAACAATCTTAGGCCTTAGTTAAATCATCTTTTCATAGGGAAAATGTTCCCAGCAACCTAGGTATACAACCAACTTTCCATGAAGATAAACACCATTTCTCCATTCCCCTGGCCTCCCAGATTTCTGACATGAGATTTTCTAGAGTCTGCTAAAGTCAAAGGAGTTCCAAAAATACCTCATGCACCAATCTGGTTTTTAGACCTACTTGATATGATGCAGTTGAGTTTTGAAAGGCTAGCAGAAAGGAAATGACTTAAATCAGAAGCAGGCTTGGTTTAAAATTGTCTTGTCTGTGTGGTTGTTTTTTTTCCTAGATGGTTCCAGAAAAAATAAATATGATTCTTTGTGAGTGTCTACTTTGGAAATTGTTTTGTTTTTTATTTTCCCTTCTTTGTCATTCTCCGTGTGATTTCCAAGGGGCCACTGAAGAGAATTTTCCAGGAGCAAAAGGAAGAGAAGATCCAGTGAAAGACTAAGTTTGCTCTTACTAGCGTAACTCTTTCATACTTGTGGGTGAGCTATTGGTCAGCCAGCAATGGGATTATTGTTAAAAGCTCACCTGGTTCCTTGACTTCAGGAAAATAAGTATCCTTTAGTTCTCAAGCTAAGACCAGTTTGAAAAGTTCTCTTTAAGAATCCTGCTAACTATGCCAGAAATGACTTAGGTAACTAGGCAGTTTAAGACCAAACTTTTAAAATATAAAGTATTTTAGGGAGAAAAACAAGATTTAAAAAAGTCAAATTCCAATGAGAGCAAAGATAACCCTTTAAAATGTGGGAAGGAGCTGAGTCAGACCCTGTCAGCAAGCTTCACTGAAGCCTGGGGACTTGTAGCAACACGATCTAAAAAAAAAAAAAGAAAGAAAGAAAACAAAAAAATCCAAAAAACTTACACAGCAACTTTTATTCAAGGATCTCAAAGTATTCTACAAAAATAAAATCACCTAACATTCCATGGAGGGGGTAGGTTCGGGAAATTACCGTGGTCCTTCTAAGTCAGTTTCTCAACCTCGACATTATTGACATTTGGAGCTTGGTAATGCTTTGCTGTGGGGGGTCGTCCAGTGCAACGCACGGTGTTTAGCAGCATCCCTGACCTCTCTCTACCCACTAGATGCCATCAGCGCCACTCTCCCTTCCCTGGTTGTGACTACCAAAAACGTCTCCCAACATTGCTATGTGTCCTTTGGGGGACAAAATGGTCCCCAGTTGAGAAGCACTGTTGTAAATGAACAAACCAAGGCACAAAGCAGTCAATAAACTTGTACAACAGTGCCAGCCAGAAAACAGTGGCCAAAATGGAAGAAGAAAAAGCTGATTCTTGGTCCCAAGCACGTGACCCTTACCACCACTTCTGCCTACTTGCATGGAAACTCATCTGAGTCCCTAATTTATTTCCCCCAAGTCCCTAATTTATTCCTTGGGTTGGTTAGTTCTGAAAACACATCCACTAGGACTCAGTGGTCAATATAAATTTTCCCTCATGATGTACTGGATGCTTGGCTGTGTTGAGTATATCTGACTGGTGTTACTCTCCTGGGAGTCACTAAGTGGTTTCTGAGACTAACTCCTCTCATAGGGGGCAAGTCTGTATAGCATGAAATGGACCAGCAACAACCCCCTAATTGTACATGCAGAATAACTGATAATGTAAAGCTTTTACTAAGAGCAGAGTTGCTTGTGGGCAGGGTGGGGTGGGATGAGGAGCCCACAGGATGACTTAGCCAAGCCGATGAATGCTTTTAGATTTTGTTATCTGGTAAGTCCTTCAACTACCTTAATTTTTTTTTCAGAGCATTGCTTGGAAATGATTGCAACATATACTTTTGTTAATTGATTCATTTAAAAGATCATTTCATTTGCATACAAAATTTTTGATATGTCAGTGCTTGTCTGTTGACAAATTATAAAATGCCTGTGTCCTCCCTCTTCTTTATTCACATCGGTGTGTGAACTTGTTGATCTCTCCAAGTCAATCAGTGAAATCAGGTACAGATTAATTGGAGCAATGCACCACCTTAAGCATTTTGGGAATACAGACAGGTGTAAAAAATTATTTTTAAGGGCGCCTGGGTGGCTCAGTTGTTAAGCGTCTGCCTTCAGCTCAGGTCATGATCCCAGGATCCTGGGATCGAGTCCGCATCGGGCTCCCTGCTCGGCAGGAAGCCTGCTTCTCCCTCTCCTACTCCCTCTGCTTGTGTTCCCTCTCTCACTGTGTCTCTCTCTGTCAAATAAATAAATAAAATCTTAAAAAAAAAAATTATTTTTAAAACATGAGCTCTGGGAGACACAACAGAAGAGTGGGGCGGCATGCTGGTATAATCATTACACAGAGCTGGATATAAACTTCTATCACTCCGCTCTATAATTTATTCAATGAATATATGTTGAGTACCCACTGGTTCCAAGGCCCTGTGCTGAAGAATATGAGAATCCCAGAGTAAGCCTCTGCTTTGAGATATATATATATTTCGTGTGTGTGTGTGTATGTATATGTGTGTATCATGTATATATGACACATCATATATACATCTCTATATACATATATACATACAGATGATACATCATATATATATATATTTTGTAGGTGTGGGGTTTTTTCTGCATAGGCTAACAGGAAAACTATTACATATGCATAAGTAATCATACTATGAGACAGAAAGTAGTCAGTACTTTAAACAGTACTTTAAAAGGAACAGGCAAAGTGTTTGTCTTTGGCATTCCACAGTTTTTGATCCTACGAAACCACAAAGAACTAAGTTTTCATCATAAGAGTTGGGTGGCGTAAAAGATGCCCTGAGTTGCCCTGAATTTAGGGTCAAAACTCGGCTGAATCCTGGTTCTTCCATTTCCTAGTTGTATACCTCTGAGCATGTCACTTAACTTCGAGCCTCATTCCCTCATCTACAAAAAGAGAACAGTAGTGCCTGAAAGGGTAATTGTGAAGGGCATAACGTTGTTAAATTTTCAGATAAATGTTACAATTTCTAGTGTTAGGAATCAATCGTAGCTCTACTTGGTTTATTGCTTACCTTTGCAAAGTCCCTTAAGATACTAACTTACACAATAATCCTATGAAATAGGCATCATTATCTTCCTTTCATAGATAAGGAAATTGAAGGCCAGAGAGGTTAAGTGATTTGTCTGAAGCCTCTGTTGAGTCTATGGAACCTAGGCCTATTGAACTTGAAAGCATGCATCATTTCCACATCATCATGCTGCCTTGTCACTAGGGCTCTATTTTGCATAAGAGAACAAAAGGTATGAATAAACAGGTTAATATGGCACTCATTGAAATATGGGGACTGATAAAATAACCATCAAGGAAAACATTGATTTACCATATTTCGAGGAAAAAGAAGAACAAATACAAGTTACTCTCAACAGGATTCTTAGAAAATGAGACAAGGTGATATAGAACTTGAGACCAAAAGCAGGTGGGAGGATGCTCACAGAGTTCCTGGTCCTATTATCTCTTTCTTCCGCCACTAGAGCAGAATGAGGCCCTGAGAATCTTGGGAAGTTTTGAGAGTTCAGGTGTGAACTCAGACCCCAGCAGCACCTCCCTTACCTGGACCAGGCTGGAGCTGTATCCTGCAGCACGAAGAAGTGAAAGAATTGGCTAGCTCGTCTCAAGAAATGAAGACATTTTCTTTTTGGCCACAGTCTGACATATCAGGGGGAAATAATCTATTTTTATGCTTCACAGATTAAAAATGTTGGGAGAGAACGGGGAAACATTGAATCATGAAAAATACCCAAGGCCAGTAAGGATTTAAAGAAACTCCTTTATAAAGTGATCGATCGTGAGCTGGCTGCGTACAGCTATCTCATTTCATCTTTGGGACACTAATGCAAAGTACATGCCATATCACACTGTTTCGCAGATGAGAAAATTGAGGTTCAGTGACCCTTGTATTGTTCCCTAGGTGTCTCTGAAACAATCAGTTGTGTTGCTTTGTGAGAATCGGCCACCTTCAACATGAAAGCGTGTCCTCGCTCACCCACCAGGCCCGCTTTGTTCCCTGAGCACAGACTTACTTCCACTTACCTTCTCTGCTCTGCTCACCCTCCATCTGGCACACAGAGAGACTCTAGTTGACGCATAAATGAGCACTGAAGGTGTTTCCAGTGGCCTGTGACTTTTGAACCGCACATTTGACAGCCAACTCTCAATTATCTGCAAAAGGCTTGCACATCTCCTTGGCAAACTCCTGCCAGTTAGGTGTATTTCCACAATACAAGGGGATAAGTCCCATGATGTAAGGATATTTTCATTTTGACATGAGCAAAGAATTAGGAAGATAAATCTGTAGGCAAAAGGAATCATATGATGCCTCCAAAGCCAAAGAGAAACTCATTCTCTTTAGATTATCTATTGCTCTCCTCCATTAAGGCAGACAATTGGGGTTACCTGGAATCCCTAACCTTACACCAGTGCCGAACTAGGTATTAGTCTATTTTTATAGATGGTGAAAATAATTCTCAAAGGTTAAGCAACTTGCCCCAGGCCATAGAGCTGGCAGGTGCCAGAAGTGAGGCTCCTGAACCACACTTACCTTTGGTAAGGCACTCCCTCCCCAATGAAACAAACATCAGAGTGAAATGAAAGGGAAGCACTCCTTCTCTTTAAAAGCATGATTAAAAACAGTTAAAACTTTGGCTTAATTATCCAGCCTGATACCTTGTCAGCTACTTACAGTGAATGTTACATTTTATTCTGGCCTTTTCCGTATATTTAGTAACCTTCAGGGCCCTGTCAATGTATGTGCTCATTGACAGAAGAATAATATTAATATTAGCCCCAAAACGTGGTACTGCAAACATAAAACCAAAGTGGGAAAACAACATCAAGATATCGGATTCATTCCCAGTCAAACAGAAAAGACTTTAACTTGAAAAAAGCTTGGATCTATCATTTTATTAATACCATTTAATAAAAGTTATCATTAAGCATTGATCGTGTCAGCTCTACCTAGAAAGTAGAAATTATTATTCCTATACCAAGTTGGTAAGACTAAAACTAAGCCACTTGCTCAAGGCCACTGGCCTAGTAGGCATTAGAACCTGCTTTCAAACCTAGGTCTTTCTCTATAAGCCTCCTTTCTTCCTAATGCATTAACATCTATAACAAAGAGCTGTTTGTATTTGCAACCCTTCATGTGATGTCTTCTCAGCCTCTCATAAATATTAGATGATGGAAAGTCACGAGACTGAGAAATCTGAATGGGTCCAGTGCCCAGAACTCTTCACCAGTGGGCTGACTTACAGCTTGAAATTTTCACACTTCCAATCGTCTGACTAGAACTAGCTGGTGTCAAGAGCAAGCTGGGATGGCGAGCATGATAACAGATTTTTCTTGGGGGGAAAAGGCCTGAGAGACAATGCAAAGAGGTCTCAGTGTACAAGTAGTGACGTGGGGGCATTGGACACCCAAGTCGAAGATGGCCTCAGCTGCAAGGATCATCCCAACCGTTGGACCCAGGCTTGCCTTGGCTAGCAGCACTCCCCATCTGCCGCATGGAGAATGGCTTCTAGGAGATCCGTCAGCAAAGCAGTGGTTAAACCAGGGATGAGACCCAGAATGCCCAGCTGCCAGGACAGAAAATCTATTTGGAAGACAGAGCTAGTGTCTAAATTGCGTCTTCAAGAAGCAAGTTGAGTGAAAACCCTGATTCCTCAGCCAGACACTTCCCGCTGCTGCAAGTTCCAAAAGGGTTATCTACAGAGTCATCCCGCACCCATGTACTTGTTACTCGCGGAGCTTCTGACCCCCGATCCCTCTTCCTCTGTCGAGCTGGGTAGGCACAGCCCCTCTAGCTCAATTAAAGCTTAGCCTAGAAGTAGACTGAACTTTCCTTGGCCAGTGGTACTCCAGCTTTAACCTGCTTTAGCATCATCTTGTAGGCTTGTTAAAACGTGACTTACTGGGCTCCACCCACAGAGTTCTTGATTCAGTAGATCTGGGATGGGGCCTGAGAATCTGCATTTTTACTCGTCCTTTGGTGATGCTGATGCAGCTGGTCAGCGGACCGCATTCTGAGAATCACTGTTACAGACCCACACTCAGTCCTTGACCCCAGGGTTCTACATCTCCAGAAGCAGGAAGAGACAAGACAAATTCAAGGGAAGAGCACTTGCACACTAGGGCAAGAACAGCTGACCAATGCTTTCCTTTCTCAGAGCCCCATTCAGTTCCTCCTAGGACTTCCAAAGGCCCAAAGGGTCCCTGCCAATTGACAAGCTACCTCAGTTCACCTCTCTTTGAACTGGCCACATGGACAAAAAAAAAAGAAAAAAGAAAAAATTGAAAGGACAATCTGAAGAGCAAAATAAGTCCCCCTACCCTCCCCAGAGGGTACTCCAAGGAGTAGGAAAAAAAGGTTAGCCTCCCTGCTCCTCCCCCAGGAATGCCACTCTGTATCACGATGACCCAATAATTGATCTTCCTTTTTCATGGGGGACCCGGGTTAAGCTTAGACCTGCCATTAACAAGGTTTACAGCCTCATGCTGTGTCAGGTGACCTATATTTTGCAAAGACATTTACCATAAAGTAAAGGAATTGACACATCTACTAAAAATATCTTCTCAGAAATTTTATTTGACCATTCCAAGAAACATGCACCAAAATGAATCTACACATCAACACACGATAACTCCCCAATTATTTTTTTCTCCTTAGACCTATGGTCTCTGAAAGTGCTTTTAACCATGCAAATTAGAGAGGCTGGAGTTAATTCTATAATGTATTAGATGGTTGCTGGGATAGCTATTGATTTTTTTTTCACCTCAAAAGACATTCAATTAAGGAACATGTGCAAATAAATCATCACTGCTTCCAGCTTGAATGGTAATTTATAAAGGTTTAGGGGTTAGAATGTACAAAATAATTTTAGCTTGGAAGATGTGTTACGGGCTGGAATGTTTGTGGGAAATATCTTCTACATGAGGAATTTCTGCTTCAAAATGCCTTGATTAATTAACATAAATAGCTCTGAGGAAAAAGGGAACAGCATCTCAGGTCTGGCAGGACCCTGGCTGAGTTCTTTGGAAACTACAACACAAGCTAAACACAGTGAAGCCAGGACTCTTCCACTCATGGCTGGTCCAATTCCAAGGAAACGCCTTGGGCTTGGGACAGTTCTGGAAAGGATCTGCTCTAGTTGGCGGTGAACCAAAGTCCATTTCTGCGCTCCCAGGTCCCCTGAGAGAATGAGTCAGCTTCAGGGTCCTAGAGGTGTGGGAGCTGCAGCTGAGGAGACCTGCAGGATCTATAAAGAATAACCCTAATGCCCTGCTCTTCACAGTGGGATTGTCCTTCCAGAATTCCAACATGAAATGAAGCATTATGGGAAAGAAAGAGTATTTATATTCAAAATATCCTGCTGAGCTTTCTTAACATATATTATTTTATTTAGTTCTAACATTAACCTCGCAAGACAGGATTATTGCCTCTTCTATTACACATGGAAAAAACAAAAGGGCATTCAGAAAAGTGACGCCCAGCATCACACACCACATTAGTGACAGAACCAGGTTAAGGACCAGAGCCTGTTTTACTCCAAAATAATAGTCTTCTCCATCAGATTCTTCTAATGAACTACAGGAAAGGGAAAATTCAAAATAGCTCTCCAATATTTTAAGCCACTCAGATATTGAGTGGGGAACAAGAAATTTGCAGGCTTTCCTCAATGTCAGGGGTGAGTCCCACCAGCAGGTCCCTGGGCAATACTGCAAAGTAGGTAATGTTGGGTTTACAAACTTCCCATCTCCCGGGATGCCTGGGTAGTCTGATCTAACATTGACTTGGTGAGCCTTTCTGCTGCTGTGATTTCTTCTACACAAAGAAATTTAATCTTTCCATGAACAGTGTTCTGACTAGAAATAGAACAATGCCAAGAAAACCCATTGGAATCAAGGCAGCCATGAGACTTCCCCAAATTCCAGAACTAAATGGTATAGATTCCCCCAAAAAGCATGTCATTAAATACTACATGTTATAAAACTTTTTATGTAAAGTAATCAAAATTTTCTTTGTTCAAACATGCTACTTGCTTAGGATTGTTGAATAGCTGGCCCAAATTCAAATGTGACTTTCTTGAGGATGTCTTTCCCGGTCCTTCCCAACAGGGGCATATCTCTCCCTCTTTGAGCCTCTCAAGCGCGATCTTAATATTTACTGAATGGGCCCCTGCTGTCTTGTTCTCGATGTTTCCTAGTGCCATGAAGTACCAGAACTCCCACCAGAAGGGGACCCAAGGCCTATCCGGCCTTGTCCTTTTAGTGACGCTTGTCACAATGTCTTGAACACAAAAGATATTCAGTAAATGTGTTTTTTAATGGAAATGAGAAGGAAATAGTAGAAGGGTAAGGAAGAGAAATAATCCTAGAACATTCCCTTCTCTCTTCCTTGGAAAAGGGAAAGAAGGATAGCTTTTAAACTGTCCCCATCTTTCAGGACTCTTACCCTACCTTGTTTTGAATATGAAATTCAGGTTATTGTGTTTGTACTTTCCCATCAGTTAGTTGTGATCCTGCCCAGAGATGAGAATGCTTATCTAGAGGGATAAGAGTGGGAGCGGGCTAGTGCTCACCCACGCAGGGAACGAAGTAATGGGAGACTAGAATTTGGATAACCAGGATTGTTTATTCATCTCCCACACTGACTTGCTCCATGGCCTTGTAGGTCAATCCCTGTAATAAGGTTTTTATATCTGGTCCGAAAAAAATTACGCTTAGTGACTTTTGTCACATCTGGGGACCTCCAACAACAGAGTCTATTGTCCTCTGCCTTTGTAATCCCCAGCAGGCAATAGGAGAGATCAGCCTGATTTCTCTAACCCCAGTTGAAATGTCAGATGAGGTGGCAATCAGGAAAGAGTCTTCAGGAGAAGTTCTAAATTTTGCCCGATAACCCCTGAGGCATTTTGCTTTTACTAAGTAATGTAGTAGTTCATGTCACAGCATGAGTGGACTTCTCTACCAGCCAGCCTCCCCCAAGTTCTGCGGCTGAGGCTTTTCCTCCCACACCACCGCTGCCCATCAGGGGTCAGCGCCAGCCTTCTGTGCACAGAGGGCTAGCGCTCCCACACAGCCCCAAACTGGAGTAGTCCATTCGGAGGCAGTGTGCACAGTTTCCAGGTGACTTTGGCCCCTGTCCAGGGCTGGTGTCAGGTTAAGGAGAGGCTTGCCCTTAGCTCCCATGCTTCTATCCTGGATGTTGACCCCCAGTGTGTGCCAATGCAGCCGCCTTCCTCTTCCTTCCCCTCCATCCTGCACACTCTTGTCAACCTTGGCTCCAGCCAGGTAGCTGTAGTCCAGTCCCCCTTCATTAAGGCACAACTCCAGGATCATGTATTTCCATTATCTTAGGTCCAGCTTAGAGGTACAGAGCTGAATAGTACCTGTTTCTTCTTCAGCTTTTCCACTAACTAGTCCAGATTTTGTTATTGCCCACAACCTCTCGGTTTTCCCAGAAAACAGGCCAATCAGAGGCTCAGCGAGCAGCGCTGGGAGAGCTCAATGAGAGGGTTAGTGTTCTCGGCCTAGAGGATGAATCTTTCTCCAACCAGATGCCCCAGGAGCCCCTCCCTAGACAAGTCAGACCTGAGAAAAGAGAAATCGATTTTTTTCTTAGCCAGCTTTGACGGGTGCCTCTCCTGCATAAACCCCAACCCCTGCTCCCCCCACACCTGTATCAGGTTCTGAACTTCCCAGCCTCCATATGCGTCTCTGTGAATCTCTCTTCCCACATGCCCCTCTTCTTTGTTACCTGGCAACAAAAGCCTGTATGGAAAACAGAAAATCCCTGAAGCCCCCGCATCAGCACACTTTCACCGGTGAGAAGAGTGATGATACCAAGTTATAGAAGGATGAGAGAGAAGCTGAGGGGACGGAGACAATGTCTACCTGCTTTACAGCTTTTCCTGGGGCCACCCTAGATGACCCTCAACCATTTATCTTCAACTCTCTCCAGGAACAAAAGCAGTTCGCAAGCATGCCGTCCCGTCCCATCCCATCCCACGTCAGTGGGAACACTGGCTAGTATGCACGGAAGTCTCAATGCCTTGAAACTCCTCAGACACATCTCCTGGGAACTTTCCCTGGAATGGGAAGATGGATAATCGATCGCTCCCTCACCCATTTCTCCAATTTGACTTTCTTTGGCATATTCACAAGTACAGAGGAATACTAAGCACAAAGTGTAGTAGTTAAGCGCAAGGGTCTTGAACTCGAAAAACTCTGGGTTCAAACTGTGACTCTGCATTTCATGAGTTTTATGGCTTTGAGCAGATTCTTTTATAGCTTTCTTGGCCTTTCTTGCCTCAAGTGAATGATGGAGATAACATCTCACTCACCAGGTGCTGGGAAGATAATACACATCCTTCCCAGTACTGAGTGAGGACTCGGGTCCCCAAGGTCACATGGGGGAATGACGCTCCCTGGAATTGCTCAGCCCCATGCCTGCAGCAACACTTTACCCTGTAGCTCTGGGAAGATGTAAGGAAAAAGGAGAAACTTTCAAAGTCCACGTGAAGCGGAAGTTGGATGGGCAAATTCTGAGCAGCGGAAGGGAACTTTCAGTTCTGCCTAAGTATAAATTTGGTTCGGGGCAAGTCTGGAGCTCGGGAGGAGGTAACCCCTTTTACTAATTTTTCTGTATCAAGGGAATAATGATACCTTGCGGAACTTCTTAAAGGAAAACCTTGCATTTTTAATGAAATAAACCCCTTGGACTTTTCAAAAGAACACTGTGAAAATAGAAAGGAACTTTATTTTACTATAAGTGCATGTCAGGAAACACTAAAATTTCTGAGATGTAATGGGGTATTAGGCAAGAACAGGAGGAATATTATGCAGATTAGACATAATTAGACATAACGATCAGACATAATCGTTACCATCAAGGAGCTTCCTGTGTAAAGAGCAGGGCTTCTTAACCTGAGGGTTATGGTTGAGCCTCAGAGGACCCTTGAGCCTTCTGAAATTGTATACACAACTGTGTGTGTATTTGTGGGCAATCTCTGTCAGAAGGTCCAGGGTTTTCTTCATATTCTCAAAGAAATTTTTTAAAAAAGGGTTAAGAATCACAGATCAAGACTAAAGAATCATTTAATTGTAGTAATGTTTCTATGGAATGCTACAAGAATAGACTACTTCTTGCCATCTAATTCTGGGTTTCTCACACTGGTTTAGATAAAGGACAAGCTTAATTCTTGGCCTGCTGAATTTAAAGATAGTCTGAGTCTTTTATTCCTCTGTAAACATGTGATTTTTCAATACATTTGGATTTCTCAGAAATTATTCACAAAATCTGTGCCAGGACCTATGGCCCCCTTGGTATTACATCTGGGCCGCCTTGAGCCACACAGTAATTTACGACCAGCCCGCTGTGTTGAGCCCTCCTCCCCCTGTGACTAACAGGAAGAGAAGTTTGGCAGCAACACGGTCTTAATGAATGAAAAATGCAAACCTTGCAAATCCCCTCTGCATTTAAATCCCCCAGAGTCCCGATGCAGACACATTTCCAAAAAGCCCGCATTTCCAAGATGCAATTTACTGCCCTTAGGGGTTTGTTGTAGGCCACCCAAAGTACATAGGCCTTATTAAAACAGAGTTTTATCAGCCAAGCAGATACAGTGATTCTTATGATAAAATGGGAGAAATTTGTTGAAATGAGAAACTCCAGTGAGAACTATAAGTCACTTCTTATCACTGCATATTTGTCTGATTTGCACACAAGGTCAGGAGAGAGAATTGATCTCTGACTCCACATTGCTTTGCTGCATTCCACCACTGTACCTTGAAGAAGGAGAGGAGACTTCCAGCTAGTTGTACCCTTATATGGGGTTTTCTGCATAAAAACAAATGTGTAACGAGGGAGAAGCTACCCCTCCCTGGATTCTCACGGGTAGTAGCCAGTAATTTCTTTTCGTTTGTAGATTTGAATTCAGTGCAGGGAAGACTCTGGGGAGATGCTAGAGACAGAAAGGCTGCTTTTTTGTTAGCATATGGAAAATAGGATTTTCTGGAGTGTGGGGGTACTATCCACCCTAGAAATGGGATTGTATTACTCCATGCAGCGTACAAATTATAGTACAGGTCCAGGATCCATTATTCGAAACTCCTGAGGCCAGATGTATTTCAGAATTTGGGATCTTTCCGATTTTTTTAAAGGTTAATAATGGAGCATACACTCTTCTCTTCAGAGAGGATGGGGTAGCACCCCATAATCAAACGGACTCCATTTCCCCCTTCTTCGAACAGTAAAGTATTGTCAAGGTCTCACCTCGTGGTCCCAAGATGAGTACAACAACTACGAGAATATTGTTCTCGTACGATGATATTTAAGAACAGGGAGAGAGGGACATGGGTTTCTCCTGTCTCTTTCTTATCATCGAGAAAAATTCTTTCCTAGAAGCCCCAAAGAGCCTTTCCCCAAATACTATTGTACAGAACTGGGCCTGAAATATATTTGAATATGAATTCCAGACAAGAATTCATTCCCTGCACTTGGGATGGATATATCTTCCCTGAGCACACTGCAGCCATAGCTCAACAAAGAAATCAGTGTCCTTATTCAAGGACTAAGGAAGGAATAGTGTTGGCTAAAGTAACTAATGGTAACAACCACCCAGATTATAACAGAGAGTCAAGGCAGGGTCCTGATTCCTAGGGACGGAATAGCAGAAATGGCCAAATGATTAAAGCATTAACCATCTAGGACCCTCATTTCTGTGCTTCATCTAAGAAGCCCCAATAGACACTAAAACTCAGACTTGTTACTCAGGTATACAGATTGGAATAACCAGTGGTAATTAATGCCCTGTCATAGGATTTGATACTAAGGGATGGTGTTTTATTCTCAGCAATATAAGGGTAGGAGATGAAGGTGGAAGAGATCAAAGTAAGAGAGTTAAAAAATGAAGTGACAAAGACACAAGTCCAGGAGGTCAGCAAACTATGCCGGCTGAGCCAGATTCAGCCTGTTGCCTGTTTTATAAATAAAGATGTATAGGTACACAACCATGCCCGCTAGTTTGCACATTGTCTATAGTTGCTTGTGTGCTACAACAGTAGAGTTGAATATTTGTAACAGAGATCACATGGCCTGCAGAGTCTAAGCATTTGCAATGTAATCCTTTACAGAAAAAGTTTGTTGGTCCCTGAGTTAGACCAACTCGCCAAAGCAAGGTAATAAGAGAACAAGTATAAGACAACATTCTCCATTTTCAGATCAAGGAAGGGTCCCAGAGGAATTAACAGGGATCACAATAGATGGGCTGCATGACAACAGGGAATCTAGGTTAAATGTCTTAAGATCTGGGCACAAGGCCATAGGCATATGGGAACTTGGAAGAAAGCATAGCTAGATCCCAGAACTCACTGCAGGACTGCAGGATTAAATAGAAGACTTGGGTGGGAATTTAAAATGAAAGCCAAAGTAGAGGCATAGTTCTTCCAAATGGGCTTATGCACCAGGGACTGGGGAAGTGTGTGTGTGTGTGTGTGTATGTGTGTGTGTGAATGTAAATTCAAAAATTTGAAGGCAACAACCTCATAATTAGGGTGAGAACCCCACAGATGAGCAAGCTATAAATCAGGAAACTCGGTGGTTAGTAAAGATTTGCAGCAGGGAGCCAGCACTTAGATACTATGTTTGGGATAAACCTACAAGAGAACTAAGTAGTAATCCTTCACTGGTTTGAGCGGAACCTGGAGATATTGAAATGATTCCTGCCTCAAGTCAGAATTGTTCTGGGGAGGAAGTGACCAGAACTGAGCCAGATGGCAAGGGACCAGCAGCTCATCTGAGAGTCACTGGGGGCACTTATAGGCAGGGACCCCGGGGGGCTGGAATAAACCTAACTATTTCCCTGGGGAGTAATCACTTGAAACTGTTGATCTAGAATCACCACCCTCTACATTAGATAGCAATAAAGGAAAAACAATTATTTTCCAACTCTCATTTTTCAAGATTCCCTTCTATTTGCTTAAGTATAACATCAGCTATATCCCACTTCCCCGCTCTGTACTCTAATGATGTTGTTGTAACGTGCTGCAAGATTATATTTTAGGTTAATGTTTCCTGGTGGCAGCTGGAAAGCCACCTTAACATCGATATTAAAAAATACTTGGAAATTGCATTGTAAGATGGGCTTCCTGTAGACCATGAATCCACCCTACAGTGCGAGGATCATTACAGCTCCATCAAAGAGGGTGTTCCCTTCCGGGAGGCAGTGTCCTTGCCTCTTCCTGTTCTTCTGCGGCCCAGATCTCATAAGAAAGCCTCCCTAATCCTTAGAGATTTAGACAGACTTGACTTGAATGCCCAGAGTTACAGCTTGTGTGAGTCCAGGGTCTCCTAATTTTTTCCCAAAAACTCCTGGCCTTTTAACCTCCTGGTTCCCTCTATCTTTGCTCCTACATCTGTTTCTATAATCTGAATTTCATCTTGAATATGAGTTGAATTCCATCCCCCAAGAAAGATATGCCCCTCCTCCCAGAACCTGAGAATGTGACCTTATTTGGACATAGGGTCTTTGCAGATGTAGTCAAGTTAAGATGAAGTCATAAAGGTGGGCTTTAATCCAATATGACTGATGTCTTTCTAAAAAGGGAAAATTTGGACACTGGGATAGACTTGCAGAAAGGGCCAATGAAGTCAAGAGACACAGGAGAAGATAGCCCTCTATAAGACAAGGAATGCCTAAAGCTACTGGAAGCTAGGACAGATCTTTCCCTAATGTCTTCAGAGGGAGAATAGCCCTGATGACATCTTAATTTTGGACTTCTGGGCTCCATAACTGTGAGACAATACATTTCTGTTGTTCTAAGCCATTTAGTTTGTGGTACTTTGTTACAGCAGCCTTGGAAAACCAATACACATGCCCAACAGGCCTGGGCTCAAAGCTCTGCCCCTAGCCCATGGAACACCAACACATCTGCTCATGCCAGGCCTCTCCTGAGTGTGCCCAGTTAGAGTTCCTCAGAGCAGTGACCTTCCATCCAATTACCCATATAAGAAACTGTCAGACACACCATTCCCGCCTAAAGCCACCCTTGCCCCACACTTTTCTGGTCATCTCTACATCTTCATTTGCCACCACCCTGACTTAAGTCACTATTGACTTTCTGTAGCAACCACCTAGTTGGATTTACCTGCTCCCAGTCTTGCCCCTCTAACCCATCCTCCCAAATGTAGCAAGTATCTTAAAAAATGTAAATCATCTCACTATGCAAACTCTGAAGATCAGATCGAAAATCCCTAAATTGATCCAACCTTTTCTCTGGCCTAAAACCCTTGACAATGCTACACTCAAGTCATGTGGAAACCTTTTCAGTTCCTCAAATATTCTACCCCTTCTTTCCTCCCCACCTTTGCTTGTTACTCCACCACCTCCTCACCTGATGAATTCCAACCCATTCATCAAGTCCCAACTGAAAATTCCCTTCTTCCAACCAGGGCCCTCCCTGAACTGGAGACCAGGTTATGTTTCTGGCTATACATCTGCTGTACTTCTATCATGGCTGGAAATGTCTTGTTGAATCTCCACTTCCTCACTAGAATAGAAACTAACTCCCGCTTACTGCTGTAATCCTCACTTCCAATAAAAAGTCCAACATATCCTATGCATTTAAGAAACATTTGAAAGAATTAGTGATTTAAATGAATTTGACCATAGAGGTACTCACTTGTTTACTTATTTCATTAACCTAATCCATTTTAGGAAACACTGTTCCACTTGTTAAAACTAACCTCCTTACCTGGGATTCAAGGCCCTTCAGAATCCTTCTACCTTCCTTATCAGTGCTCCCTATTCTAAACTTCCTGCATCTGAGCCATAAGGGTATTGTTCTCTCCACTGGAGTGCAAGATTCTGGCCTCTTATGTGCCCAAAATGTAACCACCCATCAGGGCCCAGCTTAAATTCAACCTCCTCCATGGAACCCACTCTGCCTCTCCAGCTAACTAGCACTAATTTCTCCCTCCTCTGAACACTGCCAAAAGCACTGAAAATCTGTACTAGTCATTTTGCATTTAGCGTTCATGGTCTTCATGTTTTACCCTTGTGTTTTTCGTATATTAACCACTGTTTTCTCCCTGGATTTTCCCAATTCTTTCCTCTCCCTGACCCAGTTAAGCGTATAGTCAGAACTGAGCTCTGGCCACAGGGAAGGAAGCAGGAGAAAATAAGAGTAGATTTCCAGATTGATTTTAAAAAGTAGATCAAAGAGAAGAACAAAAGATTCCCCCAGACCGGGTAGAAAGAAGAGTAAGGGTAGAGAGGCATTAAGCCAAGAGACATCAGTGCATCCCAGAGAGAGTGTTTCTCCACCAGCTTCAGGGCAGAAGCCTGGGAAGGAAGCAAGACCTCTGAGAGGTGTGGGGACTGGAAGCAACAGGCATCTGCAGGATGCTTACTGCACAGAGCTTCAGGGAGACAATAAGACTCCAGAAATCTGTCTGTAAGATGTGTCTGAGCAGATAAGGACATGAACATCATAAATACACTTCGCCTCAGTTCAGCAAGAAAGAAGCAGAATAACTCCTGGGACTTTCAGGCATAGCATGGGAGTATCTGAGAGATTTGTAAGACCTAAAAAAAGTCATACAGACTCTTTTGGAATGAAGGACATCTTAGTGACAATCATATGCAAAAACAACTAGAACAGTGGATCCCTCATGGACAAATGATTCAAGGACAGATGGCTCATTTCCCAACATCCTGGCACTATTTACACGCTCTAGAATTTAGACAACCTGGAAATCAGTGCTACTAGACTATCTGCTTCTTGATGGCAGAAATTTCATAAAATTTCCTTTTAGTTTCTCCTCACACAGTGGTGTCTTTTACCAGAAAGGCAAATGAATAACTGAATAAATTGTGTTCCCTGGAAGGAAATTTCAGTTCTCTAATTAGAGTCTCCAGGAGGAATATATTACTAAGCCAACTCAATACTGCTCTGAAGTCTAGGTCACTGCACACTGAACATGGGAACTCAGGGAAAAGACTACCTCATCCCATGGTGGAAAGAAAAGGCTATGTGAGCACAGAGAAGGCCCCGTGGTTACGCTATGGAACAGGGACTGGTGAATGGGTATCTGGGGGCCACACATCTCACCTTATCATGATTGTGCCTTCATTATGGATGGTAGGCCGTGGAGCATTTTGCAGTGATGGCCATTTCAAGTAGGCCTCAGAGTTCCTACTTTTCTCACACACACCAGAGGAAGTGGACCAAGTGTTTTTACTGAATGTACTCTTTCTATACTGTTGGTAACGTATGAGTTTCCATCAGCTTACTAAAGTTTTTTATTTAGGTATCTAAGTGCAGAGATAAAAGAAAAGGGGAAAAAAGTAGGATTTTTGTTGGAATGCATTAGTGCTTAAGTTTAAATGATCTTAGAAAAATTTTTAAAAATAAATCCTGAGAAAGTATGAACAGGTTGTAATAGTTTTATACTCCCCTACAAAAATAGCATATATTTGTACAGTAACCGCATGAAAAATCCTAAGGTATGAAATAATAGGATAATAAAACCTTGACTAGAAAGCAATGCCATTTTTGGAAATCACTAGTAAGGTACACATTTTAAACATGTTCGTTTCCTTTTTATTGGCCCCCAAATAGTTCGCAATTGTAATAAGATAATAACTATGGTTTTGTCTTACTCTTTGTTCATCGCCAGCTGCAACTTTTTGTCGTGCAAAAACAATCTGAAAATCGTTAATCACTTATCCAGGAATTTAAAAATGTCACTATTTCCAGATAAAATACATCAGTGAGGAAATCTCTGACTTAACATTTCGTAAAAAGATAGAAAAGGAAAGAGAATCTACAGTGAAACCTGTGACTAAATCATTATAATTTGTGCAAAATCACTTTTATAATGAAAATGGTTGGCCACTGGGTTCAGGGAAGCATCCTTTTTCAACTGGGGGTGGGGGTGGTGGGGAGGGGGAGCCTGAGGTGGAAGAGCTAGTACTCGTAAGCATCCCCACTGCAGCGAAACACCGTCAGGGTCTCCCATGGGTACTTGTCAGACTTGCACCTTGGATTCACGTTCCTATTTGGATTCAGCCTCTCCTTTCCTCTCATGCTTCCTGACCTCAGCTTTTTGTAGTTTTATAGATCTAGCAATATCCAGGTCTTTAGTGGGTTTGCCCTGGATACTTTCCGGATCTGTGTTTTTAATCAAACAACTTGGAGGAAGGCTGAGGCGAGGGAGAGGGCTGCTCCCAGTGACCAGGTCAGTGAGGCCAATGAAACAGCAAAGACCATTCATTCACATCTACAAGAGCAGTTCTGGGCTGAGCCCTTGAGCAGTACAACTGGGTTCCCCATCCTTCCCTCCTGGGTTACCAGAATTTATATCTGCAATTCCCAATAATGGTCATTCCATTTGGTTTGCAATTCAGCTTTGCCCCCTGGTTGCAGATTCTGACACCTCCGAAAACCTAGCTCAGTGCCTCTCACAAGAATATCTGTTGCCAGCTCAGCCATCTGACCACAGTCCAACCTTCTAGATATTGGGCAACATCTGATACCCCATCAAAGCTCCAGTTGTGACTGAGTATGCCCCCAGACTGGGTCAGACTAATCAGGCTAGGATGCAATAGAGTTTCCAAATCTGTGGATCTCACAAAGCCAGGAGAGACGGCTAATATGATGAAGATGTTTAAAAGCTCTTGAGAGGTTAGATGGCTGGGTCAAAAGCAACAGAATGAGATTTAATAGCCTTGAGTTTAATAGCCTTGAGTCTGGGTTCCAAATACCATCTCATAAATACAGATAATGGAAAAAATGGCTTGACTATTTTATGTGAAAAAACTTGGGTGTTTTTGTTGATCTTAAGTTCAGTGTGATGTGACTTAGCTGCTCTAAAAGCTAATCCTCTTGTAGGTTGCATTAATAGGATTGTGTCCAAATCACACAAGGCAACAATCTCAGCAGACTCACCTTCAACTAGTCAGGCCACAGCTGACTACTCAGTTGTGACCTCCATTCTCCAAGAGGGTCATTAACAACCACAGACAAATCAGGCGAAGCAGACCAGGACAGAGAAGTATGAGCTCTCCACTGCATAGGGAATTGTTGGGACAACTGTCTAGCCAGAGCAGTGGCTCTATATCAGCTAAAACTCTTGATTCAACAACAACAACAAAAAACTTAGCTGGTTTAGGCAAAGATGGGGTCATGAATCCTAATGATATAGACAGGGCTGCCATTCAGATGAGACACATAGGTATGGCACAGCTAATTGTTTATCTCTAGCATCTGCTCTGATTCATTGGTTCCCATAGAGTAGCAGCTTTAAATATTTTGAATATCACCCCTAGAAACAGGAGTGCCTCATAGAATCCAAGGGTAGGAATATAGCTGGGCTTTGGGAAGGGCTAGAGCCAGGAAATGGAATGTCACTGGGAAGGCTGGTAGTATTGGCTCTCTACTCCTCCCCTCTGCTTCATTATTCTTTGTCTGTGTGAGACAGCTTTCTCCAATTCCTACTCTACTTGCCCAAAACTGGCTGCCTCTTGATCCCAGCTCCAAGTTCCCAATAGAAGGGATTCTGTTTGGTGTAGCATGGGTTCAAGTACCTACCCCTGTCCCTGTCAATGTGGCCAAGTGGATGGAGTCCATTAGACAAACATGGCAGCTAGAAACTCGCCCTTATGAATTGAGATGGGGATGATCAATGAATCATTCTGTGGCAGGCAAATACCCAAAATGTTTGGTATCAGTTTCCTAACTTTCTCTGATGTCACATGCCCCTTTGAAAAGTTGAAGAAACTTATGTTTTCCTCTACATAAAAACACCCATAATTTTGTTTATGTTTGCAGGAAGTTTCTAGAACCTTGGGATATATCCATAGATACCAAAATAAGAAACCCTGGCCCAGAGAGTGAAATACTGAGAGGAGAAAATATGAATATATGCCTTCAAACAGCTGAAGAATTGTTGGAGAAGGGGATTAAAATATGTAAATGTATGTATAATAAGAAGACTAGAATGCTATATAAAAAGGAAAATATGGTTCTCTTTGGGGATAGTATAATGGATAATTCTTACTTTTTTGTGTGTTTCCCAATTATCCTACCAAGAACATATATGGTTAGTTTTATAATCAGATAAAGCATTTTTTAAAAAGAAAAATAATGAAATTTTCAAATGCTTCAGGCAGAGTTTAGAATAATGGATGAAATTAACAAGAACACAGATTTTTACTCAGTGGTGCTGATTGTCTTGGGAATAATCACCATGTCCCTAAATCTATCCTTGCTTTCCTATTCTCAAAACAAGCCAGTTGTGTTAAAACAAGTATGTCTTCTCAGAATCACACAATGGCTCCCCAGCTCCCTCAGAGCAAGAGCCACAGTTCCTGCATTTGCCTACAAGGCTCCATATGACCTATCCCATGTTATGTCTCCCACTTCATCTCCTACAACTGTCTCAGCTTATTCTCGTTCTTCTATTCCTCAAATTCCATCACCTCCTTAAGTCTCTGCAAATGACATGCTCTCAGTAAGACCCACCCTATTTTTAAACTGCATTCCCTCTATCCCCTCATTACTGTTACTCTCCATGCCCCTTACCCTACTCACTTTCTTTTTCTCATAAGTTTGATCATCTTTTTAAAAAAAAAAAAATTTTTTTTATTTATTTTGAGAGATTGAGAATGAGAGAGAACACATGAGAGGGGATAGGGTCAGAGGGCAAAGCAGACTCCCTGCCGAGCAGGGAGCCCGATGCGGGACTCAATCCAGGGACTCCAGGATCATGACCTGAGCCGAAAGCAGTCGTTTAACCAACTGAGCCACCCAGGCGCCCAGTTTGATCACCTTCTAACATACTGTGTCAATTACTATATGTTCTTGTTTATCATCTAATTCTCCTCTATGAATGTAAGCTCCAAGAAGGCAGTGGATTTTGTCTTTTTAAAATTTTTTTGTTTGGTTTTTCAATCCTAAGCACCCAGAACAGTGCCCCCCTAATAGTGGACACTCAGTAGACATTTGTTGAAGGAAAGGAAGGAGGAAAGGAGGGGGGAAAAGACTTGAAGTGGTCACGCAGAGACAAAGCGGTTCTCTCACAGAAGGAATTCCTGAAATAAGAGAGAAGTTTGACTTGGAAACTTGAAAGTTTCCTTACAAATCTTAAGTTTCTACATGATAGGATTCTTCTCTTCTTCCACCGTAACCCAGATTTTTACCGACTTAGATTTATTACTTGCCAAATTTCTCAGACAGGAAGCATTTGGTTACAAGGAAAAGAAACCACCCAGGTTATATTAAATAAAAAGGGAAGTTTTATTTTTACGCATGGACTCTCGAGGATTCCAAGGTCAAGAACTCCAGGGTGGCCCCTTGAGAGGCTGGAACCAGAATTGTCTCTTTGCCTTTCTAGTACTTCATCTCTCTTTCCCTCAGGGACATCTCATTTCTCCAAAGTGGAGAGCTGCAAGACCTCCCAGCTCCAGTGCCCATCACTAACTAATTAGAGTTTCTGTCTCAAATCCAGATTCTTCAAGAGTGCATCTGATTGGCTTGGCACAACTTATCAGTTGTTTTCCCATATGTCAAATGATACCACCAGCTGTCACCAAAGACAACAGCATTAGAGAGTTGCAACCATGACCAAAAGAAGCCACCGCAGTGGGCTTGGGAAGGGAGGTGGTTCTCAGAGAAGAAGCACATGAGCTGAACAGGCAAATTGACTAGCATGCCAAGACACCACCCCACTGGAATCTAACTGCATTAACATTCTGAACAATCTAATTTCATTTCCCCAGCAATTTCCTGTCTGGAAGAGGTTACTGATTTCTTTGAAGCTAAAATAGGCACATCCCTCACTTATAAAAATAATAAACAGCTTTTTGAGAAACTTCTGAGGAAATTTTTTTACCACCTGGAAAAGCACAGTGAGAGGGTTCATCTCCCAGAATAGAGCAGCAGAGACTTTACCCTGAAACAGACCTTCAACCTGTGGCAAATTTCCACACCAAGATCACAGATGTATATATCATTTTTTAATAATAAATAAGCTTTTTAAATTGAAGTATAACATAAAAAAAGAAATGTACACCAATCGCATTCAGCTTGGTGAATTCCTAAAGGGAGACACACTCAATGTAACGAGCAACCAGATCAAGAAATCAACATTACCACCCTACCGGAAGCAATTTCTCCCCTGCCCCAAAGCATAGCAAAGGTAACCATTCTCCTGACTTCCCACAGATTAGCTTTGCTTAAGGTTAAGTGTTTGGCCCTTTTTTCCTTTCCTAGTTGCCTATCTTGTTTTTGTTGTGTTGCTTTGTTTTTTTAAGCAACTTTATGGAGGTATAATTGATATGCAGTAAAGTGCACATATTTAAAGTGTACGATTTGATAAATTTGTACACCACAATCAAAATAGTGCACATATCCATTCCTCCCAATCCCAGCTAACCAGTGGTTCTCTTTTTGTCATTATCAATTCATTTGTATTTTCTTGAATTTTTTATAAATGGAATCATACAGTATGTCCTTATTTCTGCCTGGATTCTTTCACTCAGCATAATTTTAAGATTCATCCACATTATTACATGGATCACTCCTAGTTCATTCTTTTTTATTGCTGAGTAGTCAGTATCCCACTGTATGGATATGCCACACTTGGTTGATAGAACCTGTTAATGGGCATTGGACTTCTTTCCAGTTTGGTGCTATTTAAAATAAAGCTAATAAGAACATTTTTGGACAAGTCCTTGAATTAACATATCTTTTCATTTATGTTGGCTAGATGTGTAGGAGTGGAATGTCTGGGTCCTGTGTTACGTGTATGTTTAACATAAAAAACTACCAAAATGCCTTCCATTTTATACTCTCACAAGCAGTGCATGAGCGTTTCAGTTGCTCAGTCTCTCACTAACACTTGATGTGATCAATCTTTTTAATTTTAGACATTCTCATAGGTGTATAGTGATATCTCATTGTTATTTTAATTTGCATTTCCCTAATGATTAAAGATTGTGAGCATATCTTTTTTTTTTTTTTTTAAGATTTTATTTATTTGACAGAGAGAGAGACAGCGAGAGAGGGAACACAAGCTGGGGGAGTGGGAGAGGGAGAAGCAGGCTTCCCGCTGAGCAGGGAGCCTGATGTGGGACTCGATCCCAGGACCCTGGGATCATGACCTGAGCCAAAGGCAGATGCTTAACGACTGAGCCACCCAGGTGCCCCTAACTTTGTTCTTTTTCTAAGTTGTTTCAGCTATTCTAGGTTCTTTGCATTTCCAAATGGATTTTAGAATTAGCTTATCAATTTTGCAAACACGCAAACAAAAACCTTGCCAAAGTATTGATTGTGTTGGATTTATAGATCAATCTGGAGAAAAAATGACAATAATATCATCTTGTGATTCATGAACTCAGTTTATCTTACTTAGGTCTTTAATTTCTCCCACCAATGTTGGGTCTTTAATCTATGGGTTGGTTTACAGTTGCAACAAATTTGGATAACTTTCGCCCATTATCTGTTCAGGTATTTTTCTGTGCCTCTCCCCTCCTTTGGAAACTCCAGTTCCATGTACATTATTAGCCCAGTAGAAGTAGTCACATTTTTAATGATGCTCTGTTTATTATTTTTAATTTTTTTCTCTGTGTTTCATCCTGCTATGTGTTCAAATTCACTAATCTTCTGTAATGTTTAATATGTTGTTAATTGCATGCAGTTTATTTTTCCTGTTATTGTATTTTTCATCTCCAGAAGATTTATTTACATCTTTGCAATATCTTCCATGTCTCTGCTTAATATGATGTCATCTTTCTAGCTTCCTGAGCATATAGGATACAGTTATAATAGTTATAATAACATCTAATTTTATCAACTAATTTTATCATCTGTGTCTTTTCTGGGTTGGCTTCAGTTGATTTTTCTCCTCGTTTTAGGTCATATTTACCTGCTTATTTGTAATTTCTGATTGGATGTCAAATACTGCAAATTATATCTTGTTGGATGTTGGATATTTTTGTTTACCTATAAATATACTGAGCTCTTATTTGGGATATAGTTAAGTTACTTGTAAACAGTTTGATCCGAAGAGTCTTGCCATTAAATTTTCTTAGGCAAGACCACAGCAGCATTTAGTCTAGGGCTAATTTTGCCCCACTATATTTTTTAAGATTTTATTTATTTAGTTAGTTATTTATATAGAGAGCGAGTGAGCAGAGGGAGGGACAGAGGGAGAGGGAGAAAGAATCTCTAGCAGGGCTCTATCTCATGACCCTGAGATCGTGACCTGAGCCAAAATCTAGAGTTGGACGCTTAACCGACTGAAGCACCCAGGTGTCCCTTCGCCCCACTATTGAGACAAAAATCCTGCAAAGTACTCTACAGCACCCTGTGAATTTTGATGTTTTTCACTCTGGCTGGAAGAATGGGAACTATTCCTACCCTATGTAATGCCCTGGTGATTTTTGCCTGTAATCCTTTTTTTTTTTTTTTTTAAAGATCTTATTTATTTATTTGCGAGAGAGAGAATAGGAGACAGAAAGCACAAGAGGGAGGAGGGTCAGAGGGAGAAGCAGGCTCCCCGCCGAGCAGGGAGCCCGATGCGGGACTAGATCCCAGGACTCCAGGATCATGACCCGAGCCGAAGGCAGTCGCTTAACCGACTGAGCCACCCAGGCGCCCGATTTTTTTTTTTTTTTAAAGATTTTATTTATTTATTTGACAGAGAGAGACACAGCGAGAGCAGGAACACAAGCAGGGCGAGTGGGAGAGGGAGAAGCAGGCTTCCCACTGAGCAGGGAGCCAGATGCAGGGCTCTATCCCAGGACCCTGGGATCATGACCTGAGCCAAAGGCAGACGCTTAACAACTGAGCCACCCAGGTGCCCCAAACATGATTTTGATGAAGAGATATTCTCAGTTTTAATGTTGTCCAATATATAACTTTTTAAATTTTAGGATTAGTACTTTCTGTTTCTGTTGACCCTTTCCAAAATCAAAAAGATAGTTTGGTATGTTTTTGTTTAGAAAAGTTCTAGTTTTTTCACTTTAATATTTTTAAAGATTTATTTATTTACTTTAGAGAGAGAGAGAGCATGAGTGGGAGGGGCAGAGGGAGAGGGAGAGAGAATCTCAAGCAGGCTCTGCATTGAGGGGAGTGCCCAAGGGGAAGCTCAACCCCAGGATCCTGAGATCATGACCTGAGCTGAAACCAAGAGTTAGACACTTACCTACTTAACTGACTGCACCACTTTTTCACTTTAATTTTTAAATCTACAAATCATCTGGCACTGATTTTTGTGTATGTTGTAAGATAGAAGCCAAGATTTCCTTTTTTTTCTTATGAATGTCCAGCTGACCCAAGACCACCTACTGAAAAGTCTGTCATTTCCCCACTGTACTGTACTGCCAACTTTGTCCTCAATTTAATGACTCTATATGTATTGGTCTGTTTCTTGGTTCTTTGTACATATAGTTTTTATCTCAGTCTGATAAATAGCACTGGTCTGAGGCAGTCATTTCATAATTTTCAACGTAAAAAAAACTGAGTCGGGACACCTGGCTGGCTCAGTTGGTAGAGCACGTGACTCTGGATCTCAGGGTCGTGAGTTTGAGCCCCACATAGGCATGGAGCCTACTTAAAATAAAAAAAGAGGAAGAAAAAATAAAAGAAAACTGAGTTTTCTTAAGTATATATAACATTGACTTAGAATATTATTGCTCATCCAAAATATAATTTGAACTCACAAAGTGTGAAAAGGTAATTATTATATTAAATAACTCTAATACCATTATATAAATGTTTTTATGTTACAATAACAAAGGTATTTTGGTTACAAAATGAATACTCTCTTTTAGCCCAGTTAATAACCTACATTTTGAAGTATTAAGTTAGAAATAGAATTATGCAATTCAGGCAATCTTCTCATAATCTGTTTAATTTTTCATGGCCCCTAATAATTATAATTGAAATATTCTAAAAACAAACAATATTTTATTCCTTTGTCAAAAGATCATTTTCTCAAAAAAAAAAGATCATTTTCTCATTATATCTGTGTAAATCTTATTCCAAGGATATTTTCATTCCAAGATTATTTAAACAGAACTTCCTTAGAAATGCTTAGATGTATGAAAATTTCAATTTGTAAAGTACAAGTTTAAGTTATTTGTTAATTAAAAAATATTACATGTCTTTTTTTTAACTTGAAATAAAAATTTCTTATTACAAAAGTAATGCATTTTTGTTATGGAGAAAAGGTCAAACATATATAAGATAAATGGATAAGATCAAATATATATAAGATAAATAAGATAATTTTTTTTCTTTAAAAGAAAAAAATCCCAGGCGCCTGGGTGGCTCAGTCGTTACGCCTCTGCCTTCGGCTTAGGTCATGATCCCAGGGTCCTGGGATCGAGCTCCACATTGGGCTCCCTGCTCGGCGGGAAGCCTGCTTCTCCCTCTCCCACTCCCCCTGCTTGTGTTCCCTATCTTGCTGTGTCTCTCTCTGTCAAATAAATAAATAAATCTTTAAAAAAAGAAAAAGAAAAAAAGGAAAAAAATCCCACCTTTAGGTAATGATACCAAGTATGGTTTGTCACTTTTTGGAGTCTGGTTATTCAGGAGACAATTTCTACCTGTCTTAGTCCATTTGGACTGCTATAACAAAAACACCTTAAACTGGGTGCTTATAAATAACAGAAATTCAAAAATTTATTTCTCACCGTCCTGGAGGCTGGGAGTCCAACATTTTAAGTACCAGCAGATTCAGTGTCTAGCAAGGGCCCTATTTCTGGTTCATAGATGTTGCCTTCTGGCTGTGTCCTCACATGGTGGAAGGGGGTAAGGGAGCTTTTTCTGGCTTTTTAATAAAGTTACTAATCCCAATCATGAGGGCTCTGCTCTTATGACCTAATCACCTCCCTAAAGCCCTACCTCCTAATACCATCACCTTGAGTGCTAGGATTTTTATATGTGAATTTTATGGCACATAAAAATTCAGACCATAGCACTGCACCTTGATGCCAACACCATTTCTTGTTACCATGGCAGCAGTAAGCAAACACCTGGGTCACTCAGCCTCCTGATCAAAGCCCTTTACTTCATCCAGTCATTAACTCATTCAACAAGTATGTGTTCTGTGCCTATGATATGCCAGGGACCCTGCTAGGTGGAAGGGGTACAAATAAACTGAATAAACAAAAGAGACATGGTCCTTTCTCTCCATAGAGTCCACTGTCTAGTGAGAGAAGTAAATACCAATAAAATAACCTCAGAAACAGATGTAAAATGACAACTATGATACATATTCTGAAAGCGAGGATAATAAATAGCATGGTAAGAGGGTAGAATAGGGAATGTAACTCAACCAAAGTATGAGGAAAAGTTTTCCTGTGGGAGAAATGGGTGACCTGAGATCTGAAGGGTGGGCAAGAATTAACCAGTCTCATTAAAACTAAATGAAAGTCACAGAAGGGGGATGGCAGCATGCCAGGCACAGAAACAGCAAGAACATAGGCCTTGTAGTAGGAAGGGAGAAGCGTGTGTTTGCAGAATTGGAAGACGGCTGAGTGACTTAGCACAGGAGATAGGAGAATGGCACAAGATGAGGCTGGATACCTGTGGAGGGGAGAGGCCATGCACATCTGTAGGCCGTAGTAAGGATTTAGGGTTTTATCCTAGGATCAATGGGCAGCCATTGAAGTGATCATATTTGTGTTATAATTTATAATGATTACTCTGGCTGAAAAGTGGAGAATCTACTGATCAGGGGTAATAAAATGTAGATACATGAAGAATATAACCAAAAATCCAAGTGAGAGATGAAGTAGCTTCAGAAAGAGTGGTAGTACAAAAAAATAAATTAACTAATTAAAAAAAAAAAAGAGTGGTAGTACAGACATGGGCGAGATAGGAAATGATTCCATAGGCAAGCTCCTCTACATTTGGTCATGGGCTGGTGATGGAAGATGAGAGAAGATGTAAAGAATGACTCCAAGAGAAAAGGAAGGAATCAGAAGGGGACTAGATTGGGTGAGAACTGGGAGATCAGGATTTTGATTTTGTTGATGTTGTGGAGCCAAGTGGCAAGTGGCATATAAAGAAGGCAGTTAGATTTACAGGATGGTCTTTCAGAAGAGAGAACTCAGCTAGGATAGAAATTAGTGAAGTGTCTGTGTGGAGATAAAGTCACAGATGCCACCACACAGGAGAAAGCACAGAATGAGAAGAGAGGTAGCTGGACTTTAGAATGCCAAGGGCGAGTAGAAGAGCCTGCAAAGAGATCTGAGATGGAGCAAGGAGACAGGAAGGTTCAAAGCTGTGGGGTCACAGAGAACAGGGGTACTGAGTTTTTAGGAAGGAGTGATCAAGAAATATGAAGATTGAAAATTCTGGTCTGATTTAGTGATGTGGGGGTCATTGGTGACCTTGGAAAGTACAAGAGAGAAACTGGAATGGTCACCAGAATGAAAGCAGGTTGAAAAATTATGGAAGATGAACTAGAGATAGAAATTATAGCAATACTTAAGAAAGGTCTGGCTGTGAGAGAAGAGAGAAGAGCTGGTACCTAAAAAGAAATATAAGATGTAGAGGGTTTTTCACATCATTTTGTTTTAACAGAAGAGATGTATGTTTAAAACATGATGGATAATTTAACTCAGTTTTCAATTAAAACTGAAGAGAACTGTAATCTATTGCCTCTAATCCTTTTGTCAACTACAATGCAGCCAATTTTCATTTTAATTATATGGTAGTTTATTCAGAAGAATAGTGCTAACATTAGGGAAGAATTAAATAATCTGCAATTGCATGTTCTCAGCAATTTCATATAAGATTCCCCTCACAATAGCTATTTTAAAAGGTATTATAGTAATGGTTCACTCCATTTTAAGAAGTGTAGTGTGTGTGTGTGTGTGTGTGTGTGTGTTAATGTGCACCCAATCAGATCATGATGGCATAAAGCAAAATTTGACGAACTATGGCCCTTTTGCCAAATCTGGCTCACCATTTGCTTTTGTAAATAAAGTTTTATTGGAATACATACATACACAAATGGCAATAGAAAGGACTACATTGAGAGTATTTAGATAAAGAAAGAAGAGATCATTTATAGGGTGAGGTTCTTGAGAAGGTGCACTGGAATGAAATCCAAAGCATAAGTGGATGGATTGGCCTCTCGTAGGAAGAAAGTGATGTTTTCTATTTGCCATAGGAAGAAGGGAGAGTAGGAGGAATGAAGACAGCATGTAGGTTTGCATATCTGATGGCTATAGGTTAAAGGAGTTTACATCTGAGCACTTTGGCATTCTGGTGATGCTGTAAAAAAGATCTTCAGTTGACGGGGATGGTGGGGAGTTGGAAATTTGAGAAGTCTGAGAAGGTTTAAGAGTTATTGCAAGCATTATTTATAATAGCCAAAGAGTAGAAACAATCCAAATGCCCATCAATTGATAAATGGATAAGAAAAATGTGGCATATCTATACAATGGAATATTATTTAACAATAGGAATGAAGTACTGATATACGCTACAACATGGATAAACCTGGAAAACATTATGCTAATTGAAAGAAACCAGTCACAAAAGGCCACTTAATGTATAATTCCATTTATACAAATGTCCAAAAGAGGCAAAAAAAAGATTAAGTGGTTGTTAGGGGTAGGGGGAAGGGGAGAATGGGGAGTGACTGATAATGGGAATTTCTTTGCTAATGGGGCTTCTTTGGGGGGCAATGAAATATTCTGAAATTAGATAGTAGTGAGGTTGAAGAGTTTTGTAAGTATACTAAAAATCACTGAATTGTGCACTTGAAAGATGTGAATTTTATGGTATGTGAATTATAGCTCAATAAAGTTATTTTTTTTTAAAGACAAGTTATTGCAGAGGGTAGGCTAGTGTACTGTCCAGATAAAGGAATTGGGACCACCAGGTAGCAGGGACATCCATAAAGCTAATGAAACTTCAGCGCAGGTCTCCCCTGAGGGTAGGGAGCTGCTGGGAGAGATGGAGAGTCCTAGTTGGGAGGGGAAGCCAGGATGCACTCAGGAAGCATATTTGTGTAAGGATTCTGGTAAATCATCGTAGAGACCTCAAAAGAAAGGCGCCTGTATCTCCATGGCTCCAGTAAATATGTTTGTCATTTATGTCTTCATTCTAAACACAGATTCATCCTAATTTTATATTTGTAATTGTATATTCTTTTCCTTTAAAAGGACTCTCCAAACTGTATAAGATTTAGGGCCCAGAAAACTAAGACCTATCCTCCTTAGAAAGTTGAGGATCTATTCGAGGTCTTTGAACATGAATTTATGGTGATGCCACTTATCCTGTTGGGTGATTCCCTCCAACAGCACTTGGTTGCTTGGGTGCAGAAGAAAGTAGGGTTGGGCTCATCCAGAATTGGGTTTTGTGAGTTGGGACCATGTCATTAAAAATATAGACCACGGAATTTAAACTGGACAAGGGGGAAGCAGAGAAAGGAGAGGTCTGATGGATCATGAGAAGGCAAAGTGTTAATAGGCTAGAAAAGCTGTTAAGAAGATTACATAGGAAGATATTAAAAGATCAAGTTAGAGGACTTGTGGTTAAAGGAGGATGCTGGAGGTGAATGATAAAGTCCATAGCGGTGATTGTTCGAGGTGATTTGAACCACAGGAAATGATATGATCATTTGCTCTAAGAAAAAGTTTCAACTGTAATCTGCAAGCATCTGTGCAACCTGTCCCTTGCCTGTAACCTCACCCAGTCCAATGTCCCTCTCACTTGCATCACTGCTGCCTTCATTCAGGTCCTCGGGAGCTCCTTCTACACTGAGGACTTGTACACCTAGTAGTTCCTCTGTCTGGAATACTCTCTGCTGCTTTGGCAGGCTAACTCCACTCAACCTGAGGATCTCCGTTTAAAGTCTTTTCCTCAGGGAAGTCTATCCCAACCTATCCATTCTTCTCCCAGGGATATATCTTCCTGTTATATGCCCAGATAAAACTCTCTATTTTTCTTTCACACCATTTCATACCACATATGACTATATTGTAGAAGTTACGGGGCTAATTATCTGTAAAATGTGTTTCTCCAGGATAGAGGAGTGCAAGAATAGGTCTGGATTTCCTCCCTATCCTATCCCAGGTCCTCAGGGACTTGCACATACTAGGATATTCTATAAGTATTTGTTGTATGAATGAAATTTAAGATTCTTATGTGTGATAGCTTTTCCAGCATACATTTTAATGTATAAAGATATAAAATGTGATTTAACAGATAATCTAAAAATGGCATATGTTAAAATAATGCAAATATCCTTTCTAAAATACACACATGAAGTTGTATCTATCTTCAACCTCTCCTCAACCCTTATTTGATCTCTTGAAATACAAATCTAAAACAACACAGTTGAAGATAGGGAAAATACTTAAAGATTTCTTCAAGTATTCTTCTGTCTCATAGAAATGAGATAACTGAATCCCTTATTTGAAATAAAGAAAGGATTACTGGAACTTCCAAAAGCTAAATGGTACAAGATATATTACAATTTTCCATTAAAAAGATTTTATAACAGGAGCAGAGATAGTGATAAATTTTCTAAAGCCAACAGTGAACTAATCTTATGAATGTTAATTATAAATACTCAATGTATATACACACTTCCTATGGGAGAAGTGGAAAACAAATTCAATGATTTCTTTTCCTTTGGACTTGTGACAAAATCTGCATTCACACACTTAAAAAGAATTGCTCTGGTTTATTAGCTGCTGTAAAAATGACAATCACTGCTGTTCTAAAAAGCCTTAAAATTTAAGAAAAACAAGTCCCCTCGCTTGTTCTTTCCCTCTGCCCTGGTCAAGGTTGTCCCTTTTATCTTTTCATAAAACAAGTCTTGGGATTCTCCTCTCTTCACAACATCTTACAAATCTCCATCTAAATGCCTCTTTAAGGAAGACTTACCTCTCACCCCATCTGACTGAGTCCACCCCAGTTATTCTTTCATTTTACTATATTTGTTTCCCTCAGGGCACAACATTTATCACAATCTGTACTTCGGTTGACCCTTTGTTTACGATCCTATGCCACCACAGGAATGTCACCTCCCTGAGTGCAGGGATCTTTGTCACCACCCCAGCACCTAATTCCCTACTGCAATTGTACATTTTCAAACTGAGAGGAATTCCCGAATATGAAAGTCGTGTTAATAAGCAAATGCCCATGTTAACTTATCTCCTAATATTTTTAGCAGTTTTACCTGATTATTTACATTACCTTCTGAAAATTGTTTTGGGGCTTTGTTTTTCATAAATAAATTGGAAAAGATATTTCTCTTACAGGACAACGGTAAGCTAGAAACCAGGTGTCATAATTGTAAAACACACACAAGTAGGCAAATAGAACTAGGACATCCAGTGGGTCTCCCTGTTCTAGACCAACATTCCAAGGGTAGATTTTAAACAACGTCAAGTGGAAGAACCTGGCCACAAACGGAGGGCGTGTGAGACTTTAAAATGTCCCACACAAAGACTCAGTCAAATGCTTTGGCCACACTAAGCGCTCCCACCACTTTGGCAGGCCTGCTCCGGGGACCAGCCCAAGCCAGCGCGGGTGGGGGGTGGGGGTGGGTCCCCCCCCCGCCGTCCTCCCCCCGCCGTCCTCCCCCCGCCGCCGTCCTCCCCCCCAGGCCAGCCGCCACGGCGCGCTCCCCTCTCCCCCTCCCGGTCCCGGCCCTTAAGTCTCCCCGGCCTGGATCCGCGGGGTCGCGGTCTCCCTCCGGGCTGTTTTGATTGCAGGCGGTCAAGTACAGAAAACCCCCCAAACTCCTGATCTTGTGTGCACTACAAGCAGAGCCAACACGGCAAACCACAAACTGACACCCGAACATTCCTCGCTCCTCCACGGGCCCGAGCCCCGGCGGCCCTAGCCTCGCCCGGCCTTCCCCTGCTAGATGCCGGCTGGGGGCTCCGGCCGCCGCTGCCGCAGGGACCCCGTTCCAGCTTCCGGAACTACAGATCCCAGGGTGCCTCTCGGACTCCCTCCCCGGCCCTCTCTCGCTCCCTCCCTCCGCCCGCTCCCTCCGCCCCCGGCCCTTGTTGTTTTGGCTGGAAGCGCTCCGGCGGAGTTTCAGAGAAAGTCTGGGCAGAAAGCGGGGCCGGCCCGGACGTGGGAAGGGGAGGAGGAAAGGAAGAGGGAACCGGGAGGCCCGGCCGCTCTCAACCTGCCGCGCGCCCCGCGGTGGGGGAGGCGGCGCGGGAGGAACGTGAGGGGACGGGACAGTGGGGTCGGTCCCCGGAGCCGAGCAACCGAGTGCCTCGTTCCTCCGCCGCTCCCCGCCCTCTCCGGCGGCTGCGAGAGCGGACCCACCCTCCGGCGGGACTTGCTCCCTGCCCAGCGACGCTCCGCGTTTCGCCGCCACCCCAGCGGCTCCCTGCGTGGCCCAGGACCTGCCCTGCGCCCGCACGAGACCCTCGCGGTTCCCCTTTTTCCTCTGTCCGCCCCCCGCCGTTTCCCGGGCGCCGCGGGGAAGTGACCCACCCTCTCCCGAGGAAGGGGAAGGAGAGGATCGCGCCCGGCGCCCCGAAACCGAGGGGCGAGCCGGGGGGGGCGCCGCGCGCGGGGGCATTGTGTGAGTGTGTGTGTGTGAGAGAGAGAGAGAGACAGAGGGAGAGTGTGTGCGCGCGCGTGCAACGTAGTGTCTGTTTCGGAAAGCGCCTGGGGAGGTCCTGTTCCTAGGGGGCGGAGCGCAGGGGACGGAGGCTCGGCTCCGGGCAGGGGCAGAGTTTTCGCTGAGCCCGAGCGCTGCTGAGGCGGCCGGCGGGACGGCGCGCCTGGCGGCTAGGCGGGCGCACTGAAAGGCCCGGGCGCCCTCGGCCCGGCAGCGGCCCCTGCCCCGAGGTGTCGGCCTTGGCGACGCTGCCCGCTTCTGTTCACGTCCGCGGACCCGTGCGGGAGACGGCCGGACGCGCACACCCAGTGCGCAGCGGAGCCCGCGCGTCCCGTCTGTCCCGGCTGCGCCTCGGGAGAGCCAGGTTCTGGCTGCTGCGCCGCCGGCGGGCGTCGGCTGTGTCGGGAGCGCGCCCGCCCGCCCCTCCGCTGTCCGGCCGGGAGCCGGAGAGGCGCGCACCATGAGCGGCGGCGAAGTGGTCTGCTCGGGATGGCTCCGCAAGTCCCCCCCGGAGAAGAAGTTGAAGCGTTATGTAAGTAGCGCTTCGGTCGCCTCTCCTTGGGCCTCCCCGCCCGCACCGCTGTCCTGACCGCGCGCGGGGCTGGTTCTTCAACTTAGTCCTCCATCTCTTTCCCCTCGGCCCCTTCCGCGGCAGGCTCGGGACCGAGGCTGTAAGCTCACGCCCTGGCCTCCCTCCGCTTGGCCGGCTAACTTTCTTCCTCCAGTTTCCAGACGGCCTGCTTTGCGGGCCTCATCGGCCCGTGGGAGGGCCCGGGATTTCCACCTAATGCCTGCTGCATGTTTTTATTACTCCTTGTAGCAGAGGGGGGGGGGGGAGCATTTTTCTTTCTTTATGTTTGCATTTAATCATCATGGGGGTGCTGTATACTGAATTTCTCGCAACCGAAAAACCGCTGAGGTTTTAGAACTCAGCAGCCCTCTCTGTGGTCCGTGCTGTCTCGTCTTTCCCCGCCCCCCCCTCCCCCGAGGTGCGGGGAAACTGTGGACTGTGGACCTGAGAAGTTGGTATTAGAAACCAGCATCTCAAATCCGTGCAAAAGAGAAAGAAAAGTTGCTACGCGCCCTGCCGTTTGCTTAGCAGGGTTCGCATTTTCGCGGTTTTGAATCAAGGGACGGTGGGGTTTGGCCCGAGAGCCTTGGCAGTTCGCTGCGAGAGGAGGGCGCTGGGGGGAGCCTGGCGGCTGGTGTCTGGGCGCCTTGGACGCGCTGTCAAGCCTCGCAGGAGGGGGGACAGCTGAGGCCAGTAGGATTTCTGTGTGTTGCGGTCCTTTCCCAGGCCACCAGGGTTACTTAAATGGCATTGGTGTAATTGATACAAGATGCTGATTATGTGTTAAACCATTTTAGCTGTTAAGAAAAATATTCCTTGAAAGAACCAACCTCACTTTGGTGGACATCTATGTCCTCTTCAGGGATCTAGAATCTTATCCCTTCTCACCCATTGGTTCTTTTGTCGCTGCCCTCTGCAAAGGAAAGAAATGACACGTTTGTCCTGGCGTATGGAGCCAATGTTTTTCTACTAAAATGTGTTTTCAGAAGCAAAATGTATGCCTCCTTAAATATAAATTTACTGTAAGAGGCCGGCACTTCCAATGGAACATGCTTCTTTTTGAAGGCTATCTACACCCAGTATTAGAACCCAGATTAATCTTATTAGTCACTGCTTGGATAGTGAAGTGCAGTATTTAACTTCACCGACTCACCAGTGAGTTTCTGGTTCACTTTCTGCCGAGCATTTGTTATAGACAAGTAATTATCGTTTAAAAACTTGATGCCATGCATCCTAAGAAACTTCTCCAGAAATGTGAACCCTTCCAGATCCCGTCTCTTGACTTAATCAGAGTTTCCTGAATGTTCTGGTGAAGATGCTAACTTTATTCCAACATTTGTGGGACGCCGTGTTCATTTAGTTCTTTAGTTTTAAAAAGAAGGTTGTATGTGTGTGAGAAGAGGGAGTAGAGAGATAGGTGTGTTTGTTTTGAGAGGCACAGTTTAGGAAACACAGAGACCTAAGGAGGAAACTAAAGGACAGTACATTTGCCTAAATAGGTAGTGATTATAGAGACTTAATGCATTCTTTCACATGGTTGGTTTATGGCTCTCTCAAAAGATGCCTACCACTGGACTAGGCACCATAAGATTAGAAAATACAGTAGGAAATAAGCCCTGCCTAGTGAGCTTGCAATTTAATGTAATATAATTTAGGAAGAACATCAGCCAAAAAGATTGTCTTAGCAAGGACAAAGAAAATGAAAAGTCCCAAATAAAAATATATGTATTATTTCATTTGATCATTACAACAGTTTTATGAGGTACATATTATCTCTGTTTTATAGATGAGAAAAGAGTTTCTGTAACCGGAATGTGCCACAGACAGGATTTGAACCTAGATCTGCCTAACTGGGCTATCAAAGGTTAATGACTCATCTAGTTCATTTTAAGTGGAGCTCAGACTAAGTCATCTTTAAAGCTCCTTTCAGTTTATAACTTTCTAGGAGTCTATGAATATTAGTTGAGAATGCAAGGAAGAAGCGAGTTGGGGATAAGCTGTGTTGTGCTAAAGAAACATAAGACCCTTCAAGCAGCTTTCTGAGTCTTTCGAGAAATGACACAAGAATATGTGAAAAAGTCAGCCAACAACATAAAGTGGTTTCAGATTGTGTGCCCAAGCTGACTGTTATTTATTTTTTTTAATAGATGTTTTGAGGAACAAGCTCAATGTCGTCTGAAACCATGGGGATACTTTAGAGAGGGAGCGGGCTCCCTAAATTGTTTTCAACAGGGGGAAGAATATGCCTAACAGCTTGGGGGAGGTGGGGTTTTCTTGCCTGGCTGAGCACTCGTGTTTTCTTTATACATGGATATGGCCCAGGAAGACAGTGTGCAGGTGGCTACCAAAATTTAAGGGGTCCCAGAGGATGACTAGAGTGTTGTAAGTTAAAATGAGGCCTGTCTTTTAGTTTAGCTGTCAAGTTGGTTGCCCAGAAGTTTTTGACATTTCCAGATTATTGATCTTTAGGCTTTGGTATCCAGTTCAGATTGTTTTTGCTAAAGCAGCTTTGACCCTCAAAGACATACAAATATTCATGCATTTCTGATTTTTGTTTTCTTTTCATGTAAAATCTTTATGAAAATAAAGGGTAAAAGGAAACATTGTTGGCCATCCAGTAGACAAAATGTTGCTTGATAATAGTTTTTAATGAATGGATTTGCTGTAAAAATTTATCTTGGATGAGTGGTACTGTAATTGTTAAACGAGACATCAGGAGTTTGAACACTGATTCTTTCGGGGGCATTTGGCCCATGGGATTTTAACAGTTGTCTTGCTGTTTACAGTATTTATAGGGTAGTCCAAATGTCGATTAAGATGATACTTAAGGGCTTTTACATGACAAAAAATTTGTTTTAGTTTTTATCTTTAAAGTCATCTTTTATTATGGCTCCCGTGCATTCCATTTACAACTCCATTTTATGTTTACTGTTTCATAGTCAACTCACACAGCATTGTTTTCTTTGCACACTAGTGTGTTCCTCTGGTCTGAAATCTTTTCTTAAATTTCCTAGAGAGACTGAAAGGAACATCAAAAAAAGAGAGAAAGCCTGGAGAAGTGTGTAGATTTCCTAGCCTTTTCATCTCTTTTTGCTTTTTTCTATATCTCTTTGCAAAAGGGTAAGAACCTCTTCTAATATATTTCATCCTCTGAATTTTTTGAAGTCTACTTAAAGTGGAGGTGACAATGTCCATGCTTTCTTTCAGTTTTGCTAGTGCTGTGTTTTGTTTTTTGTCCTGTGTTGTATATTAAACAGCTGCTTTTTTACTTTAAGGACCTGAGTGGAAACATACAGATCACCGTCACTAGGGTTACAGAAAACAAGTAAACTCTTGGTAGTATGCACTTAACAGTGGTGCTCAGATTTTTAAAGAGTTATTTAAAGACAAGTCAGCCTTTTGGAATAATGGTAGGATTTTCATCAGGACTTGAAATTTCAGCCAAGATAAAATGTAAGTCTGAAAACAAAGGATTGATTCAAGCCAGCTGGCTATCGCCGTATCTCTGCAGGAGGAGCTTCCCTATGGCCTGCCTCAAGTCTGGACACCAAGTTTGGGCTCCTCCATGGCCCAGCTGTCAGCATTGGGCAGGTGTGCAGTCTCAGCAGGAGAACCTGCTTCTGAGGCCAGACCAAGGTGGCCTGTGAGCTGCCAGCCAGCCTGGGAGCAAGACCTCGGCCAGTTTGCGGGTGTGTAATCTGCACCCAGCTTGGGCTCCGCTCTTCAGCTGTCAGTTAATAGGATGGTTCTTGTCCGGACTTCCAGAACATGCCCCTGGTTTTGGAAATGGGCCTAGAAACAGAAATAGCCTCTTCCTCTGGGTGGGCACCTGACCTCTTCCACGGAGGAGAGGGGCACAGGCAGCCAGAATTAGCATGCCCTTGTTCGAGGACAGCCCAGGATCTGTGCTAAGCATTAGGTCGCTGCTAAGTAGGGTCACTACAGCAAATGGGACTGTGATGTCTGTAAGCTCTTCCTGTACTTTTTTTTTTTTTTTTTTTTGCAATTACCAGTGGCAGTCAAGGGACTCTGAAGCTTTTGCTTACAGTGACTGAAGGAGCATAATTATTGTATCGAAGGAGTTTTTTTCTTGAAAACTTCAGGATAGTAAACGTCCATTCAAATTCTTAATGTTTTCTTTTTTACCTTTTCTCATGTGGTAGGAACACTGTTTCTGTTACCAAAGATCATCAACTACCAGTTCCATTAAGCCTTCATGATAGGTACTGATAGTTAATTCTTTCATTGTGCCTGGACTTAATGATGAGTACAAAACTCTCCATGTAAAACTTGCTGAATTCCTAAATCTGATTGTTGTCTTTCGGGATTTAAAATTATCATTGGGAAGTTGTATCAGTTTGGAAGGTAGTTTTAGAATTCTGATGTTTTGAAAATTTGGTTTTGAATTTTCTAAAAAGATCATCTTTGAACAAAATACAATAATATGACAAGAGTTATACTTGGATAATCTGGTTGACAGCTGAATTGGTTATTTCAGTGTGTTGTGCGATTATTAAGTCTTTAAAAATTAGGAAAATAAAATGACAAAGCACTTTTTATGACTAAACTTCATATATATATATATATATATATATATATATATATTTTTTTTTTTTTTTTTTTTCCCCTTAAGTTTATTTTCAGTAATCTCTGCACCCACCTTGGGGCTCCAGCTCATGACCCTGAGATCAGGAGTCGCATGCTCTTCCAACTGAGCCAGCATGTGCCCCAATAGAATTCCATATTTTGTAGTCAACATAAAAAATATGTAGATAAGGTCTTGATAATTTGCAGATTGAGGAATTTTAAGAGGTGGTAGATTCAAAACATTGAGTGCCATCACTCCTAATTTTCTCACAGAAACTAACACAGGAGAAGGGACATCACAGCAGGTAGACGACTACTTTATTTTTGAAGGATTTGGAGTAAATTGTACTACTGTGGAAGGGACCCTGGACTGAGTGTCAGGACCCAGGATTGGACTTGACTTTACCATTGTCCAGGTGATACTTTGACCATTCTGACCCTCCGTTTCCTGATCTGTAAAATGGGGGAGGGGCATGCAGATCTAGATTCTAAACTCTCTTGTGGCTTAACATTCCTTAGATATTTCCTTGGAAGTGGGAGGCAGAGGGGGGAGCTTCTCAGTAGGCCTCTTTTTTGGGAAATAAATTTTAATTTCTTGCTCATCTTAAATAGCTTAGTGAATATATGAGGAACTGCTTAAGCAGAGGTTCTTTGGGGACCCTCCAACGTTTGCCTTAACAGAACACAGGTGCACTGAGTACAGGGTTGTGGAGTTGCTGCTCTGGGGTGTCACGGTGTCATGGTGTCCCCAGCACCCAGAGCTGTGCCTGGCTCAGAATAGAAGTGCAACAAATATCTGTTGACTGAACAAATCAACTGGTATTTCTGGAGCTTTTGTAATGTGTCATGTATGGAATACAATGGAGGGAAAGGCCCACTCCCTGCCCTCAAGGAGTTTCTGATCTATCTGTGAAGACAAGCTCTAAATGCACTGACATTTATTTTTTTTATTTTTTTATTTTTTTAAAGATTTTATTTATTTATTTGACACAGAGAGAGACAGCGAGAGAGGGAACACAAGCAGGGGGAGTGGGGAAGGGAGAAGCAGGCTTCCCGCGGAGCAGGGAGCCCGATGCGGGGCTCGATCCCAGGACCCTGAGATCATGACCTGAGCCGAAGGCAGTCGCTTAACCAACTGAGCCACCCATGCGCCCCAATGCACTGACATTTAAATCATTTTACAAGACATATGTTATAAGGCCGTATATGATTACTTGCCAGATGAATGATTCAGACAATAATTGCTTAAGAGTTCAGACTGAGAGGGGAATGGAAGGGGGCTGCCAGGGAAGGATTCACAAATGACTTTTCAGGCTTTGTTCTTGGAAGAACTGAGGTCCTGCTGGCAGAAATAGCAAATCCTAAGGGAAGCCTGGTTTTAGAGGAAGAACAAAGACTGTGTGTTGAGTTTAGACATCCTAGTGAAGAGAACAGCCTCCGAACACCTCAGTTTCAAGCATGGAGTATGGCTGTCAGCTCTAAAGTCTAGTTTGAGAAGTTTCTGTGTCTGCTATGACCTAATGCTCCTGATGGGATCCTGACCACAAGTGAATTTTATGTGTCAGACAAGAAACAAACAAACAAAACAACTCGTTTGGTCACCTGAACTTATTAAAATTCCAAGGGACATGTGTTATTTAAGAATTTCTTTATGTCTGTTTTGAGCTAAATAATTCATTCTGGCAAGCATTTAGTTTACAACAGAGAGGGAGCATGTTCTGGTGGGAGGGAGAATAAAAGAGCCTTTGATTCCTTTGCTCCTGAGTTCCAGCAGGAGGGCCAGCACTGCCTTGGGCTAGTGTCTTATTTTGGACTTTGGAAGCCATCTTAGCCCAGCTGTGTGAGGCCAGCTAGGGCTGGAGGAAAGAGAATAACGCCATTGGGTCTCATTAAACCCCCTCTGACTGTTGATGGAGGGGTTTCTCTCATTTCACATTCCTCAAATTAACATGGTGGCTGATTTCCACCAAGTTAGAGCTTTATCTGAATTTGCCATTTGAACTTTGGCTTGAAGTCGCAACATTTCTGTGACTCCTTTTATCCCAGTCTGTGGATTTGAGTACAGGAAACTTATCAAGTCACAGGTCTCTTTATTCTCCCCTCTTTGGCTATAAGCACAAATAAAATTAGCATTCTTTTCTTCTTTAGATTACTCCTGGGGAAAAGTGGTTCTTTGTACAGTGGATTTCCACATCCATTAAATAAGTAGCCTCTTCCAGTTGCCAAGTAGATGCCTGGGGAGTCTTAACTGAATAGTAGGTGGCAGTTGAGGCCTGTGGAAGTACTGGGAAAAGTCACTTTAGTCACTTTGACCGTCCCCGGCTTATATGTGTAAGCCCCTTAAATAATACAAGAATGCCTTAACTGGAAAAGAGAATCTTTTATATTTTCAGCAGTTCTTTTATTCATAGGCGCAAAACTCTCCCTAACTGAGGAGAATAATTCTCCTTGCTGAATGCATATGAAGCAGGACCTAACAGCTTTCCACTCTCTTGCAGCCTGCTTTGTGAAAAATAGTTAACGCTCTGCACCAAAATGCATGTTTGGTTGTTATCTCTGTTACATTAGCTCTTGAAGCGTTCTGATTACAACTTGTAGCTGCCAAGCCCCGTCCTGCAGTATTATCTGGAACAAAAATTTTCCATGTGGTTGTTTTTAGCAGAGTTGCTATATGCAAACTACACGTGAAGATGTAAGTTGCAAGAAATAGAGCTCCTAGAAGGGGAAATGTGAGTTATCTTAAATTTTTTCTGCCATTTAATTGTTCTTTCCTTTATGTGTGTTTCAGGAATTTTTATCTTATTTCTAAACTGAGTTTTATTTTAATATACTGGAAAGAATGCCAAATTCACCATGAGTTTTCTTATGGTGGTATTTCTTTTTTCTCTCAACTTTTTACTTTGAATTCATACTTGGCCTAAATAATTCCCTGTGTTCTAAAAGGAAAAAAACAAATGGCTACATTGTTCCATGAATTAAAAACAATATACGGAGAGTCCAAATATTTTTTTTCAATGTAAAAATCTTAGGTCATTTTTTTTTAAAGGAAGAAAAATATTAAACTTTCGCTTTAACTATCCTGTTCATTGTTTTTCTTTTCCCTTTTTTATTTTTCTTTGACTCGTGTAGTTTAATTTTTTTTTTTGAAAACAGTTTTATATGTTCTTTAAGAACGTTACATGTAGAAAAAGAAAACATCAAAATTCCATTTTACATTTCAAGAGAAAAGGGAGAGGAGGACATCTATAGTGTGAAGAGGGGGGAAAATGTCAGTTGACACCGCAGCTTTGCACATTACTTTCCTGTTGCTTGGTTGAGTTGAGTATTTGTCATTTGCCTTCAGATATTTAGTTATTATACATGAAGTAAGCAGGTAAATATAATTTTAGTCAAGGTTTGCTTTTGTGAAATGAGGACATAGGATATTAGCTCTCAGGAGAAGGTTGAGAACTCAATCTATTGTTGTTGTTTTTAGTTTGTTGTTTTTTTTTTTTAGTAATCTCCAAACCCAGTGTGAGGCTCGAACTCATAAGGCGGAGATCAAGAATCACATACTCTACCAACTGAGCCAGCCAGGCGCCCCTTTATTTTTTGTTTTTAATACATCAGTTAGCCTAGCCAGTTGCTGTAACATTTTATTTGCAAACTTTTTAAGTGGGAGAAAGGTAAAAGCACTCTTTGTCCTGTGGATCTCTATCTACCCTCTTGCTCTTTTCTCTTTGTTTTCATTTATTTCTCTGTAATGTAAGCCTAGCCACCAGTATCACAGAGTATTTGTGTTAGAATCTTTACAGACACATTCTTTCATCTTTTCTCTAAAAGGGGGGAGTTATTTCTGTCTCTGTAATGTGGTGATCAAGACTAGGAATAATAATGTTCCACCAGCATGTAGATTGTTTTCCTCTCCTGAAATGCAGTTTTTAGTTACTGCTGTATTGGGAAATGTGGTCAGGCCACTTTCCGAGTAGCAGAACTCCTCCCTGAGATGACTACCTGATTAAAGAATTAAGTACCTGGTGTGCTTTCTCAATTCCAGTCCATCACATATTCCCATTAGTGCCTTGGCCAGAGTCATAGCAGCCAAGATGAAAGTGCTTCTGGTTGAAGGGATGACCAGTTGATTAGCGGGAGAGAAGTTTTAATCTTCCACTCTTGAAAGAGAATGCTCCCTCCAGTGTTTTGAATTCCAGTGGCGTTAGGTAGACCTTGAAGAGGAATGATCACCTCATTCAGTTAAGGAGGTATTATTTGAACCCCCTTCCCTCTGGCAAAGTTATAATTGACCCCAAAGTTGTGTAGGAGTATTAAATTTTACAAGTTCTCCTTGACAGTTTCAGGTTTGAATGTTTGAAGTGTTGAGAAAAGGTAAAAGGAAATACTGAACTAGTAAGAATGCAAAGTATTTGGGAAGGTAATTGGATCCTAGTGATGCTGTTACATAAAACCAAAGCCTTCTGAGTAATCTTCACTGGGTATATAGGTCATTTATCTCTGAAGAACAGGGTGCAAAATTAAACTGGTGCTTTTGAACAGTATTCCTTTTTTTCTTTTTCTTCACTTAAGTAATCAAAAAAGAAAAGCAAGCCTAATATATTTTTATATTTGATATATTTTTTTATGATTTTCATAATGACCCACAGTATACACAGTAGAAGTTACATACACATAATCTGTTTACAAAGAAAATTATGGCTTTAGTTATCATTCTTTAGTGTTTGTAATAGGATATTAGTTTCCAGAGGACAAAGATGGCATTTGTTTTCTGTGTCTAAAGGTACGGTGTGATACTTTGCACGATCTCTTGAACAACATGACCAGATAATTATAGAATTTTAAACCTAAAATTATAAATCATCTAGGTCAGTGTTTTTCAACCTTTCTAACCCATTTCTCTTTCATGTGTTGTTTGGCTGTCTTTTGACTTTTTATCCAGTTTTTCTTTCTATGATTTGCATTACCAAAACAAGCTATATTGCATATCTTTCCCAATTACACAAATCTCCTTCTTCCCTAGTCAAGAATCCAACCTCCTCGTTTTACAGGGAGTGAAGATTAGCCTCTGGGAGACCAATTGATTTGTCCCAGGTCATACATGTTAACCGGCTGTTTTGGCTGAGCTGGATCTCTCACCCCTTGGGTCAGATCCTTCCAGTCACTGAGGAAATGCCTGCTATGAACAAGGGACTATGTAGAATTCAGAAGAAGAGGACCAAGAGGGTTCTGTCTCCACCTTTTAGGAGTTTATATGCTACATAGGATGCACTTAGTACTGCAAATTTTATTATGATCAGTGATGCTCGAGATAGGACCCTAGAAAAATTTCGCAGAAGGAGGTGAATTCAGGGACTCTGAAAGGCTTAATGAAGGTGGTTAGAGATTTCTCGCCAAGATCTTAAATGGTGGATTCCGTTTTCAAAGCTGGAGCTGGAGTGAGACTCTTTCTATTCCTCCTTTCCTAGACAGACATTTTTTTTTTTTTTTTAAGTAGTCTCCATACCCAATGTGGGGCTTGAACTCACAACCTTGAGATCAAGAGTTGCATGCTCTACTGACTGAGCCAGCCAGGCGCCCCGAGCCAGACTCTTGAGTGGGTTTTGTACACCTGGCTGCTTCCACCTGCCGCTCGTTTCATAATGGAATAGAGCCTGTGTCCTTTTCCACTACCTTTACCTAAACAGTTCCCTTTGAGGTCCCCAGTGACCTCCTGGTTGCCAGATCTAGCAGAACGAGATTTGAACTTTTTAGTTCTTACTTTTCATGGAACTCCTAACTACATTGATGGAGAGATGACCATTCCCTCTTTTCAAAATCTTCTTTCCCATGCTTTCCTGATACTGGGCTCTGGTCTCCTTATGTGTGGGAGTTCTTCAGCATTCTATTGCTGGCCCTGCATGGCCTCTTCTCCCATCTCATGCTTTTGGTTGCCACTTCATCATATGTGAGTTGATGAACCCCTTTGAAAATTTGATAAAAGTTCTGGGCTCTCAGTTTCTGCAAAACTCTTACACACTTACACATAATTGTTATAACCTTGCGCTTTTCCTGACCTTTAAAGCCCGTCTCTGGATCTTAAATGGCCTTGAATTATACGATGATGATTCAAGGGCATTATCTCAGTCTGTTTCTCACTCCACGTCTGTGGATCTAACTGCTTAGATCCATAACTACTTAGATCCCCCACAGCAACCCAGCTTCAGCATATCCACAACAGACCTTATCGTCCTCTCCCTATACCTGGTCCTCTCGCTGTTCCCTCAGTCAGTCACTCCACCATCCCTTGTCCAGAGGTGTTTTGTGTTGTCCCTCCTTCATTCTCCATACCCAGTGACAAGTCCTATCAGTTTTACCTCCCACATATCGCTTTGAGGGACCCCTGAGTGGTTTAGTCGGTTAAGCGTCCAACTCTTGGTTTCAGTTCAGGTCATGATTTCAGGGTCATGAGATCGAGCCCCCCATGTGGAGCTCCCCGCTGGGCATGAAGCCTGCTTAAGATTCTTTCTTCCTCTTCTTCTGCCCCTCCTCCCCACCTCCCCATCCCCCCTGCATGCGCGTGCCTGATCTCTCTCAATCTCTCTTAAAAAAAAACACCACCACATAAATATCTCTTGGTTAATCAGCCTCTGCTACCTAAGGTGCCTTTGCCTTTCTTCTGGATTGCTGCCGTAGCCAGTGGCCTCTCTCCTTCCGTTCTTCCACCCCCTACCCCCCCAGACTGTCTTCATTAAGGCAGCCAGAAAGGCCTTCGGAAACACAAATCTGAGCATACCGCTCCCCAGTTTGAAGCTGCTCTGCAGCACTTCCTTTGGCCTTAGGAATGCCCAAACCTCTTCTCTCAGTTCGCAAGACCCGTTGTGATGGGTGCCCACGTGTGCCTCCCATAGTATTTGTTGCCGCCTTCAAACTCTGCTTCAGCTGGACTGAACTTCTACATCCCACACTGGCCTTGTGACCTGCCAGTCTGGCCTTTGCCCTGCTCTTCTCTTCTCCCGGAATTTTTGGTCCTCCCATCTGCCTTCACAACCAGGCTAACTTCTGCTTGTTCTCTGCCCCTGAAGCCTCCTCTGAACTCCCACCACTCTCACACATAGACACAGTGGGCTGCCGGCATCTGTTTTATCCTCCTTTGATGCTCTTCTGTTCCCATAGCATGGCGCCTGTCACACCTGATCATACATGCTTGTTTTAATTGCTTACTGCCCCTTCAGATGGCGGGGCCATATGGTGACTTGTGAACCCCAGGTACTTTTGCCTTCATGGGCCCCCCTTCCTCTATTAAAAAAAAAAAAAAGAATAAAAATTGTATTTTGCAACTGCGTCATTATAAAGATGAATATGTTCCAAGCTGGTATTGTTATTGTTATATTCATTTTTATCCCGACTTTAAAATAAATTACTATAAAAACACTTTTCATGGGCTCCTAAAAGTCTCATGGATCCTAGTATTGTGCCTCCTGTGCCTGATGGATATGTTGGGTTTGTTAAATGGGCATAAATACTTTGGGCCTACTCAGTTATTTTATTATGTGTCCATTTTGTAATGGCTTGGATAGCTTATTAAACAATATTAAGATTTTGTATTTTAGCCCCTGGTAATGGAAAAGTGTATGGAAAATAGGGTGATATACTCAAAAAGTGTATATTTTGTGTGTGTGTATATATATATATATATATATATATATATTTAAAAATAGAAATCGTGAGTTTTTTTTACGATGTCAAAAATACCTTATATGAACTGTTTTATTAATACAAACTTTTCTTCATGATGCTTCTGTATTCAGCAGTGGTTTTTAGTGGAAGTGGGGAGGTAATTTTGTGGGGGACATGTGAGAATGTCTGGAGACATTCTTAGTTGTCACAGCGGGGGCACTTTGGCTGCTCGTCAGTGGAGGCAGGGATGCTGCTAAACATCCTGCATTGCACAGTACAGCCCCTACAACAAAGAATTATCTAGCCCAAAATATCAGTAGTGCCGAAGTTGAGAATGTAGAGGAATTGATGTAGAGGAATGTAGAGGAATTAATGTAGAGGAATTCTTCATAAAGCTTAGTTTCTACATGTATATTATTTAGCTTATTTCCCTGTGTGTCCCTTTAAAGCTATACAGTTGACCCCTGAACAACACAGATTTGAACCACGTGGGTCCACTTAGATGTGGACTTTTTTCAATAAATATACTGGAAAATGTTTTGGAGATTTGCAATAATTTGAAAAACTCACAGAGGGGGCATCTGGGTGGCTCAGTCCTTTAAGCGTCTGACTTTAGATTTCAGCTCAGGTCACTATCTCAGGGTTGTGAGATGGAGCGCTCAGTCGGGCTCTGTGTTGGGCATGGAGCCTGCTCTCTCCCTCTCTCTTTGCCCCTCCTGCCCTAGAAAAAAAGGCAAAGAGAAAGAAAAACTCACAGATGAACCACATAGCCTAGAATACCAGAAAAATTAAGAAAAAAGTACTATTGTAAGTATACAGTATATAATACATATAACATACCAAGTATGTGTTAATTGACTATTTCATAGGTAAGGCTTCCCTGATCAACAGGAGGCTATTGGCAGTTAAATTTTGGGGGAGTCAAAAGTTATATGCAAGATTTTCAATTGCATGGGTGTCTGGCACCCCTAGCCCCTGTGTTGTTCAAGGGTCAGCTGTATTTCAGCTGTAGGGTTGTGTTGTACTGGAACCAAACATTTATTTATTTATTTATTTTTACCTCAGTAAGGCTGAGGAGAACAGTCACTGAAATGGCTGAGCTTATGAACGTGAGAGGTTGGTGCTGTGTAACTCTTTCACTAGGGTTTATTTGATAGACAAAATCTCTCTCAAAGGGTCTGTTGTCATTTAAATCATTACCCAAATGCTCATTTTTGCCCTTGCTAATCCTAGCCAGAGTACAACCAATGGTTGTCTGGGTGGGGAGGGGGATGTCGAGTCGTTTATTCATGATTTTTATTACCTCCTGGCTAGAGTATCACCATTCATTGTTCACAAGCCGCCCAGCTTGTTTACTTTTTATAAATTACATGTAATCAGTCCTCTTGCAGGTCTGGCTACTGTAATTGGCAGTAGCCACAGAGCAGGGCTGATGAGTCCCCATTTATGCTGATGTCTCATAATTAGCTCATGTTCCACTCTCCACGCTTTCTTGCCTCTTCCTTCTGCTTTTTAAAAGGAAGATGAAGAGAGAATTGCCACCATGCTCTCTTTTCCGATGCTCTAATGGTGCTTGTTTATAATTTGGTCGAGTCCCTGTGTCTTTTGGGAAGAATCCAGGGTTTGGGGCAGTGGTTCCCAGACTTGTTCCGTATGTATTAGAGTCACCTGGGTAACTTCTAAAGTGAGGATTCTTGATCCCTACCCACCTTCTGCTATTTAGTAAATTTAGGTTGAAGTCCAAAACACTTTTTACCTCAAATCCCTGCTGATTCTGATGTAGGTGGTCCTTGAAATTATACTTGGAGAACTCCTTAGCTGGCATGGAGGGAAAAAGGGAGAAGAAAGAAAATCCAGTAGAAGTAAATGTGTATAAAGAGTGGGATAGGAAGGCAAAACTCAGAAAGGAACTTTAGCCTCTCTACTTTGAGATAAGGGAAATATGCTGTGTTGCTACGTGCTTACTGTTTTCTAGCAGTGATATTGATCAAACTGTCCCATGAAGAGGACATACTTAGAGGAAGACAAAAGTGAAAGGGAGTTTTTAGAAAGGTTAGAATGTGAGAAAGTACCTAACTGAGCTCGGAAGACATTATTAAATCAAGGAAGGTATTATGTAACTATTGATTTAAAAAAGAATGTGCATTCCTGAATCAAGAGTTTATGAATGACTTAAGACAAAGAGGAAAGATACGAAGAAGGATTAGCTCTTCACCAGAGGTTCTGGGTATTCCGGTTATCGGATCTGAGAGCACATTATTAAAATTCAGTCCATATTTCCTAGAATAGTTCTAATTTCAAGTATTCTTTCTATTGTCTTAATTATTCATGTCTGGTTCACCCTAATTTTGGTTAGTTGAGCTGTGGTTGATTTATAAAAGAGCACCAAAGCAGTTGTACTCGACTAAAGAAGTTCTCTTGTTTTTCAGTCTGTGTGTGTCTCTGTGTTTCTATGTTTAATGTATATATTCTAATCTTTTTAAACCTAAACTTTGATTTTAAAGTCCATTTTAGAGAAAGAGAGCAAGAGAGACAGACAAGACAGACTCTATTTAGAAAACTGGTCAAGAAGTGGACTAGGTGGGAGTGGTTATTTAATCTCAGCAAAGGAATAAAGTAAAGCACTTTATTTCCAACTGCCTACTGAACTTACTCCATTTCTGGAAAGCTATGTCTGTTTCTTTGGCATATTAGTTCCTTAGGGGAACTTTACGATTCCCTTCAGTTACAATGCGGAAAGCCCTTGACATCGCCTCCACCCAAAGTAAAAAGATTTTGGAGAGTTACTTATAAAATGATGGCTGTCAGCTCTTGTTAAATCATTCTTTACCCTGCTCTGGCCATCCCTATGTCAAAGTGTTCATTTTTCCATGCTAGGAACCCAGACCGTTTTGTAAGACGTTTCACCATTATGATATCGTATTCACTGGCTTGCTAATCTTTCCTCCCTCCCTTCCTTTTTCCATCCTTCATGCTCTCTCCCTTCTCCATTTATTTAAATGCCCAGAAATACTTCAGCCTCTTACGTACTCTTCCCCTGCTCACAAGATCTTAGAGAATCTCCACATCTGCTTTGTAAGTGTCGAGTATCATTACTGTTATTATATGAAATGTCTACCACACCCTCTCACTGCACTGTGAGTCCAAGTAAGTTTGGTTAGTAAATCACTTGGCTTCTGAAGTGAGGAGAAGGGCTGTTGCTGGATGTGGTGGAGACCCAGAACCAACTTCTACCATTTACTCTGGCAACCAAGAAAGGCTAGACTCCTGTGACTTCTACTCTGTGCAGAGAATTGAAGTCAGGGCTCCTGATTTGCTCTCTTCATTCCAGGTGACCTTATTTTCTCGCTTTCCTGTACTTTTTAAACCATATACTTGGTAAACCTCTTTTCTTATTAGTCTCCTAATATTTCTAACTATTTTTTTTCAGATTTTTTTCTATAATTTATTCCAATCCATATGTTGTTTAACATGGCGATAGATGTTTCCAGTGAATATTTGTATTTGCTGAATATGAGGATGAATGCTCTTAGGGAGAACCATAACATAAGTAGTCCTACAAGTGCAGCATAAAGAAACATATAGCTTATAAACTTAAGTGGGAGTATTTTAACTTAAAATTTTCTGGTTTAGGTTTAACTTGGAAAATAAGTTATAAAATCTTAGGTAAAGCAGATTTATTGCCCTTTGTATAAGTTACTAAAGGGAAATATTTCTTAATTAACTATATATGATTTATCATTAAGGTTAATATACATGTTTAGCCTTATAACAATTTTATATTTACTTATATTTGAATAGGAAAAGTGCATAGATTGACTTAAAATTTTAATATGTTGGTGCTTTGGTTATTTATATGTTTAAGGTATAGTTTTTAATACTCAGACATATTTAAATGTTTAATATCTCCCTACTAATTTTAATGAGTCTTAAACAATTAATGATATTCTTTTAGGATAGGTTTTGTGCATACTTAATTTTTGAGGAAATCGGTTTTTATTCCTAAGTTGGAGAAATAGTATATGTTAAGAAACCCATTTTTTATAAAGGGAAATTGGAACATGGATATTGAACTATTTTTAATATTTCAAATAAGGTTCTAGCCTTGAAAACATTCATATATGTTTTCAATTAAAATCTCTTGTATTTCTAAACCATATATTTCTAAAGCAGAATAAATGTTCATAACTTTGAGATTTTTTTTGAAAACCTTAGGGAGAAGAAAATGACTCAAGAAAGATAAAGACCAGGTTTTCTTAAAGTAATGAAAGGGGTAAAAATTTCTATTACTCTTCCTATTCCTAATGAGAAAAAATGAGGCCCTGGGCAGTTGGACCTAGGAAATACCCTGAGTGCAAGGCCAGCTGGTTTCGGCAGGCAGACATAGACGTGAGCACAGGCTCCAACCCAGCCCGGTGCCATCCCAATCTGCCCTCTTCCCCTCTGCTTTCAGTAGGTTGTTGTGATTTATCACATTTGAACAGTTGGACACTCTAAGAGCATTTTAGTTGTCCCTCAGAGCAGTGGCAACATGGAAAATTCACCCCAGTCCCTCTTTTTCTTTAATTTTTATTTTTAATTGTAAAAAACCCGTTTTTAAGTGCACAGTTCAGTAATGTTAACTGTAGTCCCAGTGTTGTGCCACCCCAGTCTTTCTTGCCTCTCCCTATAATCTTTATAGCATGGGAAACATCTGAAGGGGCTTTATACCAGCGCCATTTGGAAAGGTTATACACCTCACCTATGTTTACTCCTTCTCTGTAGTAGGAAGTTAATTATGTGGGATTTGCTCACCTGAGCCACACAGAGATCCTACTTTAGTGTACATTTGGAAATCCCATGCCCCTTTCTGCCCCTGAGGAAAAATTCTTTCGTGATCTAGAGTCAGTGTTCAGTTTAATCTTGAGCATATGAGAATGAGTCACCCTGGGTAAGTATGTAATCCCATCTATACCTTCCTTCCAACCTCCCTTTAATTTTTAAACTTAAGATACTAGATCCTGATTTCCTGTGTAAGGTCTGGTGACTGGGGACTAATTTAGGGACTGGGCAATGTTGAAATTATTTTGGAACAGCCCTTTCTGTTCTACTGAAAATGAAGCTGTGTGGCCTAAGTTTTAAAATTCAGACTATGTGTGGAATGTCTCTGTGGATGAAGAAACATGTTAAATGCTTTTTTGGAAGGCAGGAGGAAAGAAGAATGAAAATTTTAAGCTAGTCTGATTTTTGTGGGAGAAATTTTGAGATTTTTAGAATATGTATAAACCAAAGATGACTGACTAGTTGCTCTGTGATTTCTTTGTATACACAGAAGGAATACCTGATATCCGTCTAAAGAGATTGCTGAATAGGTGTATTAGCTAACAAAATAACTGAGTTCTGCTTTTGATTCCAGTTACTATTTTCTAAACAATGTGTAGCCACTACTTTCATTTCTTCATTTGTAGAATGAAAAATATTTCACTGGGAAATTATTTTAAAAAGAATACTTGTGAAGTACTTTGGAATCTTTAAGGTACTTTGAATGTGGTACGTAAAGAATGTAAATCATTAACGTTTATATTTTCATACCCTTGGAGGTATATGGCAGTGGGAGTGAACCTCACAATATCCATTTTTTAAGATCGCATACATTTGAACAAGCCGTTCTCCCTAAACACTTACTTCAAATTGGCAGTGGTTTAGCCAGCAGTCAGTAATCTCACACAGCAAGTGTTTGGCACGCCTGTTTTAACCTGCATAGGTTCACTTCGCACAGAGAAGGGAGGGTGGGGTTACATGGTGGAAGCACCATGTTAGCCTCATTAACATATTTTGAATAACTGTATTTGAACATTTGCCAGCTAAGCTAGGCTATTTGGATACTTGCCAAATGAGCAGTGGGAACTTCTGAGAGGAGCATAGAGATTTGAGCCTGTAAAATGTTTACTTTTGCTTCTTGGAGGGGAAACATTTTAGAAGTTGCTATTTAGGATATTTCCCTTATTCTCCCAACAGAACTTTTTTTTTTTTAATTCTGCAGAAATTTGAGATCTTCTCTTCCCACCACCTTTGTGTATTTTTTTTTTTTTTTTTTTGAATATGTACCTTAGGACTTGTCTCAGAAATACCTTTGATAATCTCTCCCGGATTAGATTGAGTTCCTACTCAGCCTGTCTTTGGTCTTTGCAAAATTAGTCCTAAAGCTCTTTCTGTGGCCGGTCTGGAGAACCTCTTCTGCAAGCTTATCGTGTGAACACAAATGGTTGGAACAGGACAGACAGGATAAACTAGGGTGCCTGTAGAGTCAATTCCTGCCCAGGGGATGCTCAGATCATAAAGATGCCAGCCTGGCTCAGCTCTATAGAGCACAGAAATGGTCTTTACACAGTTCTAGTTTTGTGGCCTGTAACTGTGTCCAGAAATACTTTTTTGACTTTGCATTGACACCTTCTGGCTGAAACCACAATGTGGGGCTCTAAAACTAGTTAAGGAAATAATAGCTGAAACCAGGTTCTTGGATATTGTGATGTAGCCCATTTTGAGGGTAAGAAGATAAGGCAGCACATATGCTTAGTTCTGTAGTTCTTATTTTGGGGGCCACGTCAGGGAGTATCAGAATCACCAGGGAGCTTTTTCAGAAACTATTTGCCATGATTGTTTTTTCCTATTTCACACGTATTGCAGTGAAGGGTGGAATGACAACGTAATGAGGAGGCATTTGAATCTATAACCTGTTGAAACCATGGGTGCTTGCCACTGTGTGGTAGTTTCCATAGTTTAGGCCAGTTTGCAACCCTGCCTCTTGCTTACTCTTTAGAATGGAAAGATACAGCCAGATGACACCAACTCTCACTGCTCCTATGAAAGATTTTGAGTATGTCAAATGTGCCTTTAATAGACTTGCCAAAAGAGGGTTTTCTTCCTGCTTGGAGCTTTTTTTTCCCCCTTTATTTCTTCAAAGTTGGTTCTTAAGACTGACTTACTAAAATCACACAAATATAGTATATCAAAAACAGGAAAGAACAATTTGATTATAGCTATTTAAAAAAACATTTTAAAATTGAGAACCTAGGAAAGAACTCTGGTACATTAAATCAAGCCCTAAATTTTTAACGGGTTTTGTAATGAGCATATCTGTTTATATTTTATATGCCAATCATATATGTGTAAATAAATATTTGTGCTTTTAAATTTCTAGATGGAAGTTATTAAATTTCAGCTAGCTTTTGTTGACTTTCATTGATTTACTTGTAATTTTGTGAATAATGTGTGTGATTAATATATTTACATAATCACTATCTACTTTTAACTAATTACATAAATATATCTGAGTCTTCACAGCTTTTTTTTCTTAGTGATTCATAACAGCCTGTTTAAAGAAAAAATTTATAGGTGATTATAATCATGAAGCAGTGTAGGGTTAATGAATACCTTTGATCATTTATGTATTTATATTTTTTATCATAAAATGTTAAATATGTGTTTGTGGAGCTTCTCTGTTGTATCAGTTTATTGTGTTACAGAAATAGTTGTGGAATATTACCAGTTCACTATTTAGTATATGTTTAGTATCTCTGAGGGTGGTAGATATAAAGTCTTTTTCTCAAACAAGTAGTTACATGAAACAATTTATTCAAGTCCTCTAACAACCCTAGTGAAACTTGAGTTCTGGCACCAGGCCCACATTTAAGCTGATTTTGTGTGTGTGTGTGTGTGTGTGTGTAAAAGATACTAATAGTCTCTTTAGAATGTGTTAATATTTTTAGGTCCAAATATGAGTTATTCAGTAGGTACATCAGATTTTAAAGACTAAATGAAATGTAAATACTGACTTTTGTGTCCCTTTTAATTAATTTTAGTGACTTACTAGGTGGTATTTGTGGGGATACATATAACTTCTTCATTGGTTGTTGTGTTCTCCATAATTTAGTTACAAAGTGCTACCCATGAAACGTGAATGAAGAGGCTACCTTCAGATATAGTGAGGGTTTAGCTCATTTAACCATTGCTCCAGCTTATCCTCCTCAGCGTGCTCCCCAGCTCCCTGGCATATTTACATATTATATAATCCAGACTGGTTTGTCCTGTTTGGTAGGTTTGTTATAAACTGCAGAGCTAAGTAAATGTGTGATAACATTTTAAATGGCATTACAAGTTAAACAGTACTTGAGGAGTGATGTAGCAGAGGGCCCCAGCTGTCAGGTGCCCCAGGGTCAGCCTCCTTTTGGGCCATTTCCGTTTTCTTGTGGGTAACAGGAAATAAACATGAAACTGTAGTAATGCCTGACCACTCCTTTTTCCAGGTGACATCCCGCCTGATACTGAAAATGTCTGATACTGAAAGTAGATGTTGACTATGTCCACTAATGACTTCTGTACATAGGCAGAAATCAACAAACCAGACTGGTGGAACCGTTTCCATCTGTCTGTGCCCAGTATGAAAACAGTGAAGGAGGAAGGTAACTAGATGAGTTTTGTTCCCCTCCTCCCTCAGTTTATAACAGGAGAACATTGCCATGTGCTTGGGGATGAGTATTTCTTACGGCTGCACAGTACTGGGTTAAACTGATATATGTGCTTAACTTATCCCCAGTTATAGGGCTACTGGGTTTTCTAAAGCATCCTCTGTCCTTACCTGTTTACTTTATGAAAGCTACGCGTCTCTTGTGAGTGCTCTAAAACCCTCTGTGGGGCTGTGTGTCCCTCTTCAGTGTTGTGTGTGTCCTTCTCGTGTTCAATTACCGTTCGGCCCCTAGCTGGAAACTGGGATCTAATGGTGGGTGTGGCAGTCTTTCCTGGAATGCCTCTCTCGTCCATACAGGTCCTCTCTGAGATTTGCAGGGGTTCCTAGTGCCGCAGGGTGTTAGTCAAACTTGTGGTGGTGGTGGTGACGACCTCCCCCTGCCATCCTACATGCTTGAGCCTCTCACGCTCTCACCTGTTTCAATCTCAGGGCTTCTCTTTGAGCCTACAGACTGGGGACCCTAACTTAGAAGATCTCAGGTAAACAGCAACCTGCTTTTTCCTCGTGAGTCAGTGCTTAGTTTGAAGTATGCTAAAAGAGGTTCTCATTTCTATAGGTCAGGCAGGTTGTAGCCTGCTTGAGTTTTTAGTATCTCTGGTTAATAATGACTTTAGAGCACAGAAGAGGAAATGGCTCTTTTATGAATGTTGCATAAAACTCTGTGGCCTTGTGCAAATGATCTAACTTCACGTGAATCATGCCTTATAGACAGAATCTGCATTTGTGTGCGTAGATTCAGCACTCTGTGTGCTAGTCTGAATTAATGGGGGACAGAATCATCCCATATATAGCACATACATTTTTTTAACATTATTTTTGCTGTTTTAAATTTGCTTTTATTGAGATCAGAAATATATTTTTTATTTTTATTTTTGAGCTGAATATTTAAAACTTACATCCGTGGAATTACCCACTTTTCAATGGTTAATTACTGAAGTTTATAATCAGAAGATTGTGAGACCTTTAGAGGATAAAATGGAAAATAAAATTAGGTCTAGGACAAGGAATTCTACTTGGATATTGCAAAAATAGAAAAAAAAAAGTGAATGAATAACTGGCAACACAGACTCTTTTTCCTGTAAGTTCCTTTTTCCCAAACCCTTGCCATCACGCTAAAAAAAGTTTTCTTGCAAGTTGATTTTTCTCAGAATCCTGCTGCTTACTGTTAGTAAGAATTTTTTTCATGTGCCAGAGTTTTGTTTTTCATGTGATTTCTGCAGCAATTTGGGTCTTACTGAAAATATTTTTTTTAAGTGCAGTGGCAAAAGTTATTGATAGTAAGCCAAAAGGAAAACTTAATACGAACTTCTGTACAATTTATTTATAGTGATTAGGGGGAATTAAATGCATTATCCAAGGTGAATGAAGTTAAATTATTATAGGAGAAATATCAATTCAAATTGAAGATGAAGTATGAGTGCTTATTTCCAGTTTCAAAAATTACACTTTTCACTTGCCGCCTGGTCTTTTCCCCCAAGGATGCATATTTTTGAGATTTCTCTATCAGGCTAATGCAAGGTAATGCTACTGACTGAGCCAGCTTAATGGAATGACATCATGGTTTCCTTGGGAATAATTAAGCAGGGTAAAAATCCAAGTTTTTTAGAGGGCGTGATTGGACTTCTTGAGCAATGTGATACCTTAGAGCATATAAGAAAGTAACTGAATGCTTTTAAGGGGATAGCTAGTGTTCTGCATCTCAGTCTGATAGCAAAAAAGAAATCATATTTGGATACTACTATTAAAACAGCATGTGATGTATTCATCCTGTTATTCCTTTTAAGAAATGATTTCAGAAATGGTCAAGAACATCTTGTTCAGCAGCTCACTCTGACTCCCTGACTTACTGGGAGGATCTCACTCTGTTTGCTCTATAAATCGTACTATAAATTGCTCTATAAATCGCTCTATAAATTGGCCTTTGACCAAAAGTAATGAAATGTTACCTGACCTGCTATATCAGGATTCTTTTTTTTTCCCTAAAGATTTTATTTATTTATTTATTAGAGAGCGAGTGAGAGAGAAACAGCATGAGAGAGGAGAGGGTCAGAGGGAGAAGCAGGCTCCCCGCTGAGCCAGGAGCCCGATGTGGGACTCGATCCCAGGACCCTGGGATCATGACCTGAGCTGAAGGCAGTCGCTTAACCAACTGAGCCACCCAGGCGCCCTGCTATATCAGGATTCTTAGTTGTAAGCAACAGAAACCCTAATCTCGACAGGAAAGGAGTTTATTAAAGATATTAGGTAGCACACAGTGTCTCCGGGAAAGCGGAGGACCTAGCTTAGGAGCTCATCAATCAGGAACAGGACCACTGACCTGGTCCAGGAGGCAGTAGATTATTACTGCCTCATAGGCCATGACCATAGGCCCTGCATCTTATACTGCCAACCCCAGTGACACTAGATAATGAACACTGCCATTACTACCTCTGGAAGCTGCATTTGCTGCCCCAATGCCAGGTTTGGATTTTGTATAGTTCTTATTTCTTGAGATTCGAAATCTGGAATGAATTTATTTGGTGAAGCCAGTGTACCTGATTGTGTACCTGCACTCTGTTGCAGGGAAGCTAAGAAAGCAATGACCTGACATTTTCTGCTTTTGTAGTATTAGAGTTAATAATTTTCCAAACATAGGGAGGGGAGTTCAGATGTTGGCCATCCTAAAAGAATCCTGTAAGTCTACTGTTCCAGGCATATTGGAGGTAGAGGTAGAAGATTCAGAATAAGGTATGAGGAACAAATGTCATAACAAAACCCATTATTTCTCAGTATTCTCATATCAGCAGCCTCAGACAAAAGAGCAAGCACTCTTTACTAAGCAGCTGCTACGTGCTTTTAAATTTTATCTCTAATCCATACAAGAACCTTGAAAAGTAAACATACTGCCCCCATTTTTACAGGTAAAGAAACTGGTGTTCCAAAGTAACTTACCAAAATTACATAGCTGGTGGATGTCAGTGCTGAAATTCAAACTCATTTGTGTCTGTTCCAGAACCCCTGTTCTTTCTATTGTACCAGCTTTCCCCCTCACAGAAATTTTGTGGAAGAGCCCGTATGGCTTCCCTGATCTAAACCAGAAATTTTTCTGGGTGCTTCTGCATTGTTTCCCTTAATCCAGCACTTACCATTTATCATGAGTTGGGAGACCCTTCTAGGCTCAGAAGAGTGGGACTAGAGCTGCAGATTCAGGAACGATAAGAATGTATGTGTCCCTGGGTGCTTCAGGCATCCATGCAGTCATCTCAGGAGAGTTTGTTGAGTGAGAGAAGGGATGATGAGACTTACAGAACACTAGTTTGGCAGGTGGATCAGAAGGAGAGGAACCAGCAAAAAGACAGAGGGATTTTTCCTTGGCAGGAGGAGATTCAGAAAAGAGACTTGTTAGGGAAGCCAGAGATCATGGTTTAAGAAGGAGGGTGTGGTTGGGAGTCAGGTGCTTCAAGAATCAAAATAGGATGAGGTGGAAAATAGCCACTGAGGCGAACTGGCCAAGCAAGAAGTTATGGTGGCTTTCTGTAATTTGAAATAATATTCTCTGAATCTTACCCATCTCTGTTAATCTACCATGAAGTGCAGTGATGGAAACACCACCCTGGATTTTAGGTTCTCATACTCAATGGACATGTACAATTTTGTGTTTAAATTTTTCATTCCTTTATTTAATAATGCTTTGGTAGTTGTTGGGGCCACACACCTGTATAGTGAACAGTCCAGATGGACTAGAGTTTTCCCTATTCCCCATTCTGGAGTCACACTTGTTTTATTTAGAGGCCATCGTCCCTCAAGAATGACTTGGATTGACTCCTCATCAGTATGTTATTTTATGTCTGCCCACGTAGAAGCTAATCATCTACTTTCCTCCCTACTCATGCAGCCTTGTGAAATCTTCCAGCCACTTATGCTATTTGTTTGTCTTTTTGCAAATCAGCTGAGCATCATGTCACCTTTAAACATCCTTCTAATTAAACTTCAGAAAGGATGAAGGATGAACGATTAAAATTTAGCTATTTATAGTTTATTTAATTCTTCCCTCTCTAGAGAACCTCTTTAGAATACACAGGCATAGGAGTAAAAATAAAAGTATTCCTAAATGGGTTACAGAAAATTATGGGAAAAATTGGAGAGGTGTTGGAATGGATTTTAATGTCTGTAAGGTTGTATGTCCAGAGCAGTCTGTTTTGGATGGGCCCTGAGCAGGATGGCCTTTTCCTGATTGAGATGGGGCTTTATCTTGTCTGTTCTGATCACTGCACAATCTCTCCTTTGTCCTGGAGTGATGGGATTTCCCTCCCTGCCCCCTTTTCTGGTTACTGCTGTAGCCCCAGTATTTGCTAGTTCACTCCCCCACCTTTGTCAATGCCAATCATCTCTGCCTTACAACTAGTTGGCATTGGGATTTGTAAAAAAGGGTGGGAATAAGGGAGATGAAAATAAAAGCTCTTTCTGCATCTGCTTTTTAGTTATTTGTTTCTGTCCCTCATCTCCTTTTACCCCAATGATGAAATGAATGCGGATGAAGGAAGAAGGAGAGGGAAATGGTACCTCATATTTTTAATATTCTGTTCCTTTTCTGCTCATCAAACTCCCCACTCCCCCGGACCCCTATTCTCATTTCTGACCCTTCAGTAGTATCTTTCTTCCCTGTTGGAATGTAAGCTCCCAAGGTAGAAAGATCATGTCAATTTTGGTCTTTGCTGTGCTCCCCCCCCCACCCCCACCCCCAGTTGCCTAGCACAGGGCCTGATGTATAGAAGACCCGTGTGCTTGATTGGTCAATGAGTGAGGAGAGGAAGTCATGGGAGGAAACCATTATATCTGTCAGTATCATTCTTGACAAGTTTCCCCTGGTCTGATTTCTTACTCTTCCTCCCAATTCTCTAATCCTGAGTGAGGGGAACCTGCCTCCTGGGCAGCAGCGAGAGGGTGACTCTCACAGTGGGGTCCTGGACACATTTTCCTATGGTGTGTTTTTCTGTATAGTGATGAGCTCTGTTGGAACTTTATACTTAAAGAAGCTCTTGTGGGCTGGCCAGAGAAGTAAACCATTATGTACAACGCTGTTTATATGGGAAAATGCTTTGTGACTTCAGATGAATCTACTTACATAAAAACTTTTGGATTACAACCTTTCCATTAGTTGGAGACTGCCATTGCATGATCTCCGATTCAGGCTTTTATTCATTACTAATATATAAATGAACAATAAGCCATTTCTTTGTAGAAGGACCAGAGCCAGAAATCTTTCCTTCTGAGATTATAAACTATTACATTAAAATGAATTTCATTCATCCAACAAACATGGTAGTTTATTTCAAATGTATTTATAGAGTGCCTGGCACATCCTGGGCTTTGTACAGAGGATGCACACGTGAATAAAATAGGGATTCTCTCCTGGTAAGGTCACAATCAGGTTTCCATTTAAATAGGAATTAGACTCATATAGTCCACAAGGTCACTTCCGGCTCTGAAATTCAGTAACTCTGGTTTTGAATTGCTCTATTCATTGGCCCATTTTCCTTGTCATATGTGGTTCTGTTATAAAATGTATTTTTAGATAATGCTAGAGAGAGCATTGACATTCATGAGTAGCAATTAATAGTAGCAATCCCACCTTTACAACTTTTAAGTAATTCTAAATCTGCTTTTGTTATTAAGAATGAGAAATCCAGGAAAAAAACCATTTACTTTTATTCTAGCTTTTATCATTAAAAAAATGAAGCCAGACGCATCACAAAATTGACATTAAAAATATATTGAATGGTAGGAGCTTGACTTTGAAAGTGTGAGTATTCCGCAAGGATAATATATATAGGTGTTGGGATTAACAAATATTTTTGTTTGTTTTTTTTCTGAATGCTTTCCTGTAATTTTTGAACAGTTTATAGCAAGTATATGTACTTCCCCACTGCCACCATTGCACACTATTCACAAGTGCACGTGCATGCAGCACTTCTTCACACTTCTTCAGATAAATCAAAATATTTTAGTGAGGTGTGCTTCTTTCCCCAAATCATTTACCCATGTGTCTGAATAAAGACTTGAGCAACAAAACCTAGTTTCTGGGAGTTGGAATGTGGGAAATCTGAATGTTTATATAAAAAACTCTACAGCTATTTATAAAATATACTTAGAACTCTGTGGAGTAAAAAAATAAGCCTTTCTTGAATTCTCTGAGTTGTGACTTGGGTTCTGTGGAAATAGTCTTATTCTGCCCTGAAACCTGAAAAGTTACCTGCTGGTTAATTCAGATATGTTTGAACCACAAACTTCCTTATTGGTGGAGCTCTGATTTTTAATAAAAGTCTATAATTCAAGTAATATATTAGCTGTTTCTGACAAGTGAATAAATGACTGTTTCCTCCCAGCCCCTGGAGAAAAACAGATTCTATATTTAGCTTCTAAAATTCTCCCATGTAGTGATCAGGATAATCCCTGAATTAGTATTTAGAGTTAAATTTGCCAATACATTTTAGAGTGTTATTTTTCTTCTCTGAAATAACTACTAATAAACTACATATTTTATTGCCTTATTGGTTTCCTACATCATTGTAGCAGTTTCTTTTTTTTTTTTTAAGACTTATTTATTTATTTTAGAGAGAGAGATATCAATCACACACAGTGGGAGGGGCAGAGGGAGAGAGAGAGAGAGAGAGAGAGAGGCAGAGAGGTAGAGAAACAGACTCCCCACTGAGCAGGAACATGGAGCCCAAGGTGGGGCTTGAACTCACAATGCCCAGATCATGACCTGAGCCTAAACCGAGTCGGAGGTTCAACCAACTCAGCTACCCAGTTGCTCCAGCAGTTTCTTTTAAGGTAAAAATCAACCTCTAGCTAGAATCTGGTCCCCCGTACTTATGGGAGATTGAAAACCCACATTTGAGGAGTTCAGTTTTAGGGAAAGAACAATTCATAAATTATTCAATAATTTGCTTCTGTGGTCCTTTAAGTATTCTTTGCTATTTTATTTAATGCAAAATGCAGGTGTACATCACCATGCTTCTGTTGACAAAAAGAGATCATTATCTAGATGGCAAGAATCTCAGATTATTAAAACAAACTGGATGCATATTAACATAGTTTAATTACGTTAATTGAAATTGAAAGTAGAGGCACTTGCACAAGTTCATTGGAAGATTGTAACTGAAGTTTCTGTTTTAGGAGAAATCACATTACAAAGTAATGAATTAAATTTAAAATGAGAGAAATGCTTTTCTTGATGACTGGCAGATAATAGGTTTGCAATAAGTAATAGTTTCATTTATGACAAAGAAGGTAAACATTCAGATTTAGAAGGTCATCTCAGCAGTCCACAGGTGTGCACATCATGAGGCATTTTCCTCCTATTTATGCTTTAAATATGTGCACATGGTGCAAAATTGGTAAGCTTTTTATTGTTTTATATGCAGTTCTATTTTTTACTTTCATAATTTTTTTCTTTTCATTTGCTTTTACTCTTAAAATGAACTTTTGCTTAGATTTTTACTTGTCATGAGTCAAGTTTTGCTTCTACTTGAGTTTTTTCTAAGTTCACTGTGTATAACAAAGCACACAATCAGAAATTTATGGTAAGTATGGCTCAGAAGAGGAAATTTGGAGCTTTCTAAAGTCTTTGAGTCTTTCTCAGGCAGACAAATTAAATACTCATATGAGGCCCACTTTGTGTAATTAAGAACAAATAAATGAACCATCAATACAAAACAAAAACCAGCATCTGAAAATGTATGATTGGTCTTTTTTTTTAATGTGGTCTTAGAAAACATATACAATGGAACGTAGCACCCTTGGGTTTCAAAAATAATGCCATTTAAAAATACACCTGATGCCATATAAAAGACACTAATACCTTATTTTAACAATTTTACCTTGTGTTCAGATATTGAGCTTCATAAAACTTTATCATTTTTTTTAATACCTGAAGTGAACCTGATTTGAAGGGTTAACAAGATAGCAGATTCATTTCTTCTAGGAAAGTTCCAAGGCAGTGAATCTTACACTTAAAAAATTTCAATCTGCTCTTATGTTCTACGTTTTGTGCCTATGTGATATCTGTACATAGTTAATATGTGTGTCTGGTGAAAAATACGTATAGGACATTAGCCTAGGTATTCAATTCTATATAAACATACCTATTCAAATAGATTGATTTTATTTTTTGTAACAGTTTTATTGAGATATAAGTCATGTACTATAAAGTATACCAATACCCTTATATAGTATACAATCCAGTGGTTTTTAGTATATTCACAGAGTTATGTGTCTATCACCACTGTCTAATTCCAGAACATTTTTATCACCACAGGAAAAAAAAAAAACCCATTCCCATTAGCAGTTGCTCTCCATAGCCCCCCAACCTACCCCCACTAGCCTTAGGCAATCATTGATCAGTCCATATAGATTTGCCTATTCTGAATATTTCATATAATGGAATTATATGATATGTGGTCTTTTGTGTCTGGCTTCTTTCACTGGGTATAATGTTTTTAAAATTGATCCATGTTGTGGCATATATTAGAACTTCATTCCTTGTTATTGTATGGATATATCACAGTTTATCCAGAATGGATTAAATTTATTTTTGAACTGAAAATTTGACAAGCCTCAGAACCCTCTGTAATTTTCCCAGACTTCTTTCTCTTACCTCTCTCTGTCCACATCCCACACCTTTCAGGGCTGGGTTTTCACTGTGTTTCCATGTCTGAGGACTATCTCAAATGCTACTTCCTTTCTGAATTTTTTTACCTTGATTGCTTGAGTAATAAGTAATCTTTCTTCCTTCAGATTCTTACAGTTCTTCATCTTTGCCATAGTTGTTTTTTGTTTTTTTTTTTAAGATTTTATTTATTTGTTAGAGAGAGACAGAGAGCACACGAGCAGGGGGAGGGGCAGAGGGAGAAGCAGGGAGCCTGATGTGGGGCTCGATCCCAGGACCCGAGATCATGACCTGAGCCGAAGGCAGACGCTTAACCGACTGAGCCACCCAGGTGCCCCTTTGCCATAGTTCCAACGTGTGCTTTGGTTGTTTATATACTTGTCTCTCATTTCATATTTTAATGCATGAGACCAGGGACATTTCTGTTGCTATCAGAAATAACCCTGCAAATAGCCAAAAATCAATACATAGTTTTTCAAATAATGAATGAGATCATTGAAGATCACTTGGGTATCATAAAATAAGACTGGCATTGATAGTTATTATTTCTAGTTGGGATGCCAAAACTGTCTCAGGAGTTAAAGAAGATAACTATGTTTTTGGAAAAACCCGTCTTCTCATTATTAGTGCAGTGACTTAGTGTCTGGTACATAATTGGAACTTAGTAAATGTTTGTTGAATTGGACCCGGTATCTGGTAGCAGGACTGGGTAAATTTTCAATGTCTCTAGAAAGGAAATTCTGTATTTGTTTATAAATACACTTAGAAGCCCAAGTTCAAAAGAGAGAGAGCCAGAAAGCGAGAGCATATGTTGGTCAGATGAGGAGAAGGTTTGGAGAACCTCTTTGCAGGAGTGCCACAGGGCAGTTGCTTTTCACTTTTATATTGGGTGTGTCATATTTGGATGTGTCAGTAAATGTTTGCTTTTTTCTTTTCCAGAGGAGTAAGTTCTAGTTACCGCTGAAGACTTAATAAAACAGACTGTAATAAGTTCTCTAAGTGCAAGGGCTGAGGGTACATCTTACATCTTTTTTGAAGTTCTATTTGGACCAGCCTTAAGTCAGAGGTAGAGTTGTAAATTCAGATGAAGGTCTTTAAGTTCTGACAATGGGGGCAGTTCACACAAGTGCTCTTCTTGGGTGCAGCAAGGACCTTGATTCTGGGCTAGTGTTTTCAGCCAAATCCGCAGGGCTTTGAAAAGGAAGAAAGAGGTTACTGGTAGGTCTTGTCTTTGAAGAAAAAAAAAAGAGTAAACAGGGGTCCTGTCAGCATGGCAGATAACTTCTTATATTCTAGTGCTAATTACTTCATATGGTCAAAGATCAGAGAAAGGGGGCGCCTGGGTGGCTCAGTCGTTAAGCGTCTGCCTTCGGACTCAGATCATGATCCCAGGGTCCTGGGATCAAGCCCCGCATCAGGCTCCCTGCTCAACGGGGAGCCTGCTTCTCCCTCTCCCATTACCCCTGCTTGTGTTCCTGCTCTCGCTGTGTCTCTCTCTGTCAAATAAATAAAATCTTTAAAAAAAAAAAAAAAAAGATCAGAGAAAGGGGGGCCCAGGATTGAAAGGCACCAGACTCTTGGGGTTCTCTTAGTTTCTTTCTCCGATGACAGTTGTCCCCAGAATAGGACTGTGCTGTTTTTGGAGTAAATGATGGTACTCCATCATTTTGTGATTATCTGTTATTTAGTTTGAAAACTTGTTAGAGTAGGAATTATAATGTGAAAGTTTTATGGTTTTCATTTTTATCTTCTCTATTCCTACCCTTCTAAGTTACTACAGATATGCCAGATTTCTATAACTGTATTTTCTATAACCAAATTTCTATAACTAAATTTTACAATTAAAATATTTTAATTCTATATTATAAGCAGTTGTTCTTGGTAGTTGATTCCTATGGAGGTTTTTCCTTATATTTTGTGCAGCTCTCAAAATTTTGTTCCTCTTTATTTAATAATAACTTATAAAGTTGTCTTTATTTTCCTTGGTCTAAATTCATCTGGTTTTATGTGTACTTTTCCCACCTGACCTTCAATTTGCTTAATATTTGCTGTGACTCTAGGACATACAAGGAAATACCAACCCTTACCAGACATTTTCATTTTATACCTCTCTTGGCACTGAGAAAAGATAGTATTTTCCCACTTGGTACATTCTTTACAAGGTAAAAATCAGTGCAAGGTGAAAATATCCTGTTGCTCTAGGAATTCCCACAGCCTCAATAATAAAAGATGAAAAAGAAAAGTTTGGTAGTGTTTGTTCTTTCACAAACTCCTATCTGGAGAAGGAACATAATATATACATGATTTCCTGATAACTGCCTTTGGTGTCCAAAATCTGATATTGCCGCATGATAATCTGACATTGCTTCCTGTTTCTGAGGGGATGACTGGATGTGAAGCCAAACTGCTTGCTAAACCAGGAAACTGCTATTTCGGAACGCACAGGAACCCAGGCTGCTTTAGCAGTTGTGCTGAGTGTAAACTATGGGCTGTGTGTCTTCCCACGGTTGCGAACCGGCTTCAAATACATGAAGGGCCTAGTGTTAGCATTACAATAGCACTAAAACTAAGGGGCAGCAAAGCTCTCCAAAACCTGCTGTGCTCCCACCCTGTCCCAGTAAGCCTTCACCCAGACACTGGACGAGTACCGGCTCATTCCTTCAGATTATAGCAGCTCAATAATTAATATTCTTTTAGGATGGTGTTTCAGAGAACTGTGAGCACCCTTAATTACGGCATCCATCTCACATTTCTCTATTTTACCCCGACCTTTTCGAGAAATGAAGATATATTTTGTGTACCGGCTCAGGTGGTGGTTGCTTAGGGATGGGAAGCAGGTGGCAGTACTCCATAATTTGAGGAGCATTCAAGAAAAAAAGACCTCTTACTAAGACATACAGTATAATGAGAATATAAAGGCCCGTAAATGGGGTGGGCAAGGGCTAGTACCTATACCTGAAGAGGAAAGAGGAGGCAGTGTTACCAAACCTCCCAAAAAGGTGGTTATGTCGAAATAGCTGCCTTGCAGGAGCTGAGATCTTCAGTCAAAGGACGTGGCTGTCCATTGAGAACACAAGGACGCAGCCAGAGAATCAGTCCCCTGCCCTGAGGCCCCTCTCTCGATCATCCCCATTGGCCAAACCTGACCGAAAGCGAGAGCACGAGCAAGAGTTGATGCAGTTCTTCATAGTTCAGCCCTCCAGGTTCAGAGCATGGTGGAACTAGATAGAGGGTGGGTCTGGAGGGGTAGATGGCGACTATCTACCACAGATGTCGGAAAAGATTCCCGTATTGATTGGGATACGCTCTCTTTCCTCTTGATACGATGGAACTCTTTTCTATGTCATTGAGTCTCAAAAATACTTAAGATTACCTGGTTCAGGCATGTAGAAAATGGCAACTTCCTAGTCATCCAGTGTCTATTTTAATATTTTCAGTTATGGAGAACAAAATCTTCCTTCAAGAAGCAGCTTGTTCTGTTGTTAAACAGCTCTAATTATTAGGAAGGTTTTTCTTGCATTGAAACCTGCCTTCCTATAACTTGTGGCGGTTGCCAGTTTTCTCTTTTGGGGCTACACGAAAAAAGGCTGCCCTCTTGCCATTTATCTTTTATCCTCATTTTAGTTTTGTGCTGTTGGTCATTCATTTATTCAACTACTATAGGCCAGGACTCGTTCTAGGTGCTGGATATTCAGCCGTGAACAAGACAAAACTCCTGTATTCATGAAGCTTCTGTTTTAGTGGGTGGGGACATATATTGAGCAAATATATAACATGATGTCCAGTGGTGTTAATTTCAGAGACTATGTAAATAGAATGCCCAGCACTGGAGAAGGCATGTTTCCTCTGCTTTCTTATTGTCCAGCTGGACCTGGAGTGTTGCATTTATATTCTAGAGGGGCATTGACAAACTGAGACTTGTTTAGGCGATGTCTTCATTATAGCCTTTTAAATCGTTGAGGAGGGGCGCCTGGGTGGCTCAGTTGGTTAAGCGACTGCCTTCGGCTCAGGTCATGATCCTGGAGTCGCGGGATCGAGTCCCGCATCGGGCTCGAGTCCCGCATCGGGCTCCCCGCTCAGTGGGGAGCCTGCTTCTCTCTCTCCCTGTGCCCCTCTCCCCTGCTTGTGCGCTCTCTCTCTCTCTCTCAAATAAATAAAAAAAATCTTAAAAAAAAAAAAACAGTCTTATTGTAAACTTTTCCATCAACTTTTATTTTGAAATATTTCAAAATTTCAAACTTAAGAAAAACTGCAAGAATAGTAACAGTGAGGGCGCCTGGGTGGCTCAGATGGTTGAGCGACTGCCTTCGGCTCAGGTCATGGTCCCAGGGTCCTGGGATCGAGCCCCGCATCGGGCTCCCTGCTCCGCGGGAAGCCTGCTTCTCCCTCTCCCACACCCCCTGCTTGTCTTGTGTTCCCTCTCTCACTGTGTCTCTCTGTGTCAAATAAATAACAAATAAAATCTTTAAATCGTTGAGGAAGGCCACAGAGTATTCTTTAGGCCAAACCTTCCCGGTTTTGTCGACAGTTTCTCATGTGGGACCATCTCTATACTCTTAACCTTCCTGATCTTTCTCCGATAATTAACTTACTCTGAAAATGGTGCTCTCAAAATATCTCTAGATGTGGTTTCAACTTAGGTAATGCCTAGTAAACTGTTTCTTCCCTTGATCTAGTTACTTAATTTTAGTAATGCAGCTGAGGATTGAATTTCCTGTTGTTGTTTCTTTAAACAGCTGCGTTACTTCGGACTCTCAACGTACTGCTAAGCCAGGTTTCCAGCATTTCTGTTTGTACAATTCATGTTTATACTTAAATATAGGACTTAATATCTATCTCTTTTAAAATACCATCGCATTGCTGTCCATACAGTATTCTCCATTAAGATTCTTCTGAATATTGTCTTTCATCTTTTTGTCCTCTGCAAAATTAGTTAAGCATATTCTCAAACTTCGTCTATTTGATTAATATAACTGTTCAGTTAAAGAAAATCAGTGACTCCAGATCATTCCTTCAGATTATAGCAGCTCAATAATTAATATTCTTTTAGGATGGTGTTTCAGAGAACTGTGAGCACCCTTAATTACGGCATCCATCTCACGTTTCTCTGTTTTACCCTGACCTTTTCGAGACATGAAGATATATTTTGTTTACAGTATTTCTCTCTGATACCAGGCTTATCAAAAAACATATTAGGATAATTGGACATGACACTGGAAATACAATAGGCCATTGCTGCCCCTCCCATACCCAAGCCTTATGATCTGTCTACTTGAAAACCCAAGGTAGAATTTTGTTTGAATTGATACCAAGCTTACCTGTCTGTGGTTTCCTCTTTTCTGTATGTACCCTTTTTTTCTTTTCTGGAACTCTACTTTCATGTATAGGGAACTTGCTGGGAGTGATTCTTTGGTTCTTGAAGATGAGATGAGATGAGATGAGATGAGGCTAAAATTTAAAAGTGGCCTGTCTTCCCTCTTTTCAGGGTGGGCTACCATTTCCAGTTTTAAGTCTCTTCCTTGATCAAATCTAGAACATTGAGGCAAAATAGAAGCTGGGTAATTCTACCTTCCCACGTCTGTGAAGGTTGTGTGATTTTTGCCAGGATTTTAAAAGAAAGTGGGGGAAGGGATGTGTTACCCTGGTTGCTGGTTCTGCTGGCTGTACCCGAGGTCTTTCTGGGCTCTCTAGCCTCCCTGAAGTGCCTGCAGGAAATCAGCTCTTGCATTCAGCCCTAGGTCTGTGTCCAGAGCATTAGTACATGTTTTTGGTTTGGTTTTTAATTTGTGAGCTCCCTGTAAAACCACAGTATTTTTTTTTAGAGGCCTCCGTATTTATGGGTTAGAAAAAAAAAGACAGTCTTGACCTTATTCTTCATGGGCATGTTTTTGTTCTCCAAAGAATTTGGTATTCTGTTTTCTAGGATTTTCTAGATGAAATATGTAACATCTTGATTCTGCTCAAATGCTTAAGAGCACATACATCTTGCTGGCAGTGTGACTTTAAAGGGGAGAGTTACTGAAGCAGTCTCTTGCCCTGTACACAAGTGTCCATGGACCTTGTGGTTAAACATGCCAAACCTGTGAAGTCAAGTGGCTTTGACTGCAAGTACTGGAGATGTGCCTGTGCCGATTGGGAGACCAGTGTATTAGCTAAGTTTAAAGACCGGAAGCTGTTTTAACAATTTTTCTTGCTTTTCACATACTGCAGAGAAAAGGCTAAATCCCATCTGGTGCACACTATTGTGGGAATCTTATACTTCAGATTCATAAACAGTATGTTCAGGTTTTCTAGATTTGGCATTTGCCTGAGTGTGTTCTGTGTTGATTTTATACTAAGTGTCAAATTTCTTTCCTTTTTGGGTGCCTGGGTGGTTGGGTGACTGCCTTCGGCTCAGGTCATGATCCTGGAGTCCTGGGATCGAGTCCTGCATCGGGCTCCCTGCTCAGCGGGGAGTCTGCTTCTCCCTCTGACCCTCCCCCCCATTCTCTCTCTCTCAAATAAATAAATAAAATCTTAAAAAAAATTGTTTCTTGGGGCGCCTGGGTGGCTCCGTCGGTTAAGCGTCTGCCTTCGGCTCAGGTCATGATCCCAGGGTCCTGGGATCAGCCCCGCATCAGGCTCCCTGCTCCGCGGGAAGCCTGCTTTTCCCTCTCCCACTCCCCCTACTTGTGTTCCCTCTCTTGCTGTGTCTCTCTCTGTCAAATAAATAAATAAGATCTTTAAAAAAAAAGAAAAAAAAATTGTTTCTTTCCTTTTAACTGTAACTGAATTTTGGTTGACTGAAGAAGTTGAACTTCTGTTTCGTACCTGCAGCTGTTACCAGGCTCGTGTGGGCATCACTGTCCCCCTACGGTTGCTTCACACACGCAGACATAGCAGTAATGCTCTGGTGAACACTTACCCTGGTTTACACCAGTCTTCTGGCATAACTCCCTCGCAGAAGTGTCTTGATTTGGAGGAAAAACTGTATGGTTCCCTTGGATACGTCCCAGAGTATCCTAGAAAGCACGTGGTTCCCACTGTGCAGTCCTTGCTCTGACCTCTGGGCCTTTCTTACTCACCATACCCTACAACAAGAACCCAGAATGACTTGTAGGACCAGAAAATGCAATGATCCTTGGAATACTGTTCACCTTCTTGAAGGGACATTTGATTACATACTTCCTTAGAAGAATAGAGCCGATACTCAAGGCTGACGAGCAACTTTCATTATGTTAGGAGATTGAAAACACATTTTCTCAGTGTAACCGAACTTTTCTTGCTGAATGGATCTATTTAAAAACTTGCCAGTGATGGCCCCTTAATGATATCTGCCCTTTAAATGCAGGATCTCTTAGGGGCACCTGGGTCGCTCAGTTGGTTGAGCGTCCTATGCTTGGTTTCGGCTCAAGTCATGATCTCAGGATTGTGGGAATGAACCCCACATTGGGTTCCACACTCAGGGCAGAGTCTGCTTGAGATTCTGTCTCCCTCTCCCTCCTCCTCCACCCCTCCCAACTGAACTCTCTCTCTCGCTCAAATAAATAAATAAAATCTTAAAAAAAAATAAATAAATAAATGCAGGATCTTTTAAAGAACCCATGGGCTTTTGCAAGCCGCATTGTATCTTGCTCTATCCAAATACTGACCGCTGTCTTGATTTATCTGTCTCTTCTAGGTGGTACCACCTGGAAGGCAGGGACCCTAGCTTACTCATCTTGCCTCCCAGCACTGATCACTCAGTAGGTGTGGCTGACATAAAGAGGGAGATAGGGGAAAAAAGGGGGCTGTGAATAAGCCCCACTGCTTTCTGCTTCCCTTTTAGGAATTCAAGTACCTGAGCTGCCTGTCTAGGAATATGAATGGTAGTAAATATTTTAGGAAATGTCCTTCCCAATTTTCTGAATATGACACATCATTTAGTTTCCCAGGGTTGTTATTCTACAGCAGAACTTCTCAAACTCGGCTCTATTGACAGGCTGGCCTGGATGACTCTGTTGTAGGGTAGGCTCCCTGTGCAATGTGGGATGTTGAGTTAGCAGCATCCTTGGTCTCTACCCACTAGATGCCAGTAGCACACCCCACCCCCAGCTGTGATGACCAGAAATGTCTCTAGACCTTGCCAGATGACTAGGGACCAAAATAGAGACCCACCCTACCTCTTGAGAACCACTGCTTAACAGAAGCACCTATCTGGAATAAATGCAGACCAAAGAAACCAGCAAATAATAGAAGTTTGGAGTTGGAAGGGAACTTAGAAATCATTTCCCATGTTGTTCCTCCTGGTGCTCCTCATCCCCACCCCCATTGCAACACATACCACTGTTTTATACCTGAAGAAACTGTGACTCAGGGGAATTAGTGAATATAAAAAAGAAAAACATATAAGTATTTGAAGTAATATTGATTTTGGATTGTAGACTTATTTAAGTTTGTTCACAGATCCTTGGAAAGAGAAGTGCCTCCTTCACAGATCCTTGGAAGGAGAAGGGTCTCCTTCCAACCAACTCAAAATAAGAAAACATAAATTTATGGAAATAGATAAGAAGGGGATAATGATTCATATCACAGAAAAACTAAAGGCCAGCACCACTAAAAAAAGAATTAAAGATGTACATTGAACATTTTTTCAGATTAAAAGGAATAGAGCAAACTCACTAGGATATGGCTAGATTTTTGGCACAGGCTTTTGTGGAGATGTATATGCTTCATATGAAATTAGACTATTTTAAGTGTGTGCATCTAAAAATAAACAGAAGAGTATTTAAAGTAATAATAATTTGGCTTTTTCAAAATGACTTGCTTTTTACATCCAGATAATCATGATAATGGCCTACCTGATGAGATATTTCTACTGTAGGTTAAGTTGTGTTTTATAAGGGTATTTTGTATCTTACTAAGAATTCTCACATAAAGGTAAGAACTCCAAATTAAATATTAGCTGCTTGTGGTTATTTTAAGACTCATCTCAATAACCAAGAGAATTTGGTTCTCACACTTTGTACCTTTTGATTACAAACAGCTTTAAACAGGTTTATGTTGTACTTCATCAAAGATTATAGAGGATCTGTAGACTGAGACGCTTTGGGACTGAAATTGGGCAATTCAGAGTTTCTCATGCATGTAAGCTGCCTTTTGTTTTGATCCCTATCATTTTTAGTCTGTCTTTCTCAAGATCCTGCTGGAAGGACTGTCCTGAGTGAGACACAAGAGAAAATGGCAGGATACTAAGGCACCGGGGCCACACAATACCTGCTGTTTGAGGTAGGGTGAAATCCAGTTGGCCAACTTTTGTCAGAACTTTCAGTTGAGAGTGTCGTATTTAGATTTCTTTATTGTTGTTTTTGTTTGGTTTGGTTTAAGCACGGTACAGTCACAAACTTAAACGATAAGAATGTTTCTGAAAAATCATAGGTAAGTTCATTTTTAATAAATCAAAATGTATCAGGAGAACTTGCCAATTAAATTTATCCCAATGTTCTGGTCTCCTGTTTCCATTAAAAGACACAATGATCACCATCATGCTCTGATTTATCTCTTTAGATAAGCTGGGGTGTTTTATTGTTGTTGTTTTTTATTCTTAAACCTGACACTTTGATTCTCAGTGAAAACACTTTCAACCATGTATATTGGTGATTTGTTGAAAATTCATAACTGAAAACCTTCCACTCTGCTTTTAGTACTTAAAATCCCTTGGCAGGGAGACATTTTTCTCAAAACACATAGTTTGGAGGACCTCAAAAAGTTCATTATTCTCGCAAGAAGTCCTTTCTGAACTTTGGATCATTACAATAGTGTGCTGATTTATGTAAAGAGTGGATTCGGACTTGAGTAACTGTAGAGTCCTGGCAAACGTGAACATGTCAGATGTCTTGGCACAGTTTGGGGGCAGAAGGGGACTTTCCCACTTCTTTATGTAATCCACAGTCATAGTATGTGGGAGTTTTATGAAATTTCTTCCGTTATACTGAAATGCTTAGCTTTTCATACTGTACGTGCTGCTCAGTGAGAACAGGCTCTGTGTATGTATGCATATATTTAAATGAAATGAAAAAGAAAAATGAAATCCAAGAAATTCCTTAAGTTTGCAGTGGTGATTATTTTTAGACTGTGTTCATGTGTTCCAAAAGATTTCTTTTAAGTCAGTTGCTTGGAACTTGGAACAGAACTTCCCATAGAAACAATAGTATAGTATATGCGGTGGTAAATTTTCCAGATGAGGCCTCAAAGCTTTTTTAACCCATCATATGCTAACATGCTTTGAAGTACAAGGGACAATGATGTGTAGCTTATCAAAACACTGTTTAATGATATTTAAACTGCAGCCTGTCTCAATGCTAGAAATTAAATTAAAATGAACAATTTTTAAATGAACAAGAAATAAATTTTATTTCTATTAAAAGGTGGGTTTGAGGGAAAGTAATTTAAAGAGACTTGGTGGTATGGTAGAAGAGCCCCAGGCCGACCTGAAGATGTGACACTTAGTAGTTTGGGCATCTTGGACAAGTAAATGAACCCCTTGAGCCTCAGTTTCTTCAAATGTTGTAGTTGTGAGGGTCAGAGCAAAAAGTGCACATGATGGTGATCTATAATCTGCAAAGCTCTTTACAAATTTACAGTATACATTCTGGTTCTTTCCTTAATTATGAAAAATCCTGTGACCTGATCTTCCTTTTTCTTGACATAGGTGTAGTGGTAGCAAAACCCTTTATGCCTAACAATTAATAAGGTCCCTTTTAGCTCACAGACACAATAAATGCATATTATTTTAGCCTGCTTGGAAGACAGTAACATTTGCTTTTTTGAGTTGGATGGAACTCCTAGAGTAACCTCTCTCACACATTTTTCTAGTCTCCAGATCTCTCCTGTCCTTTCCTTGTCTGAGTATCTCTTACTTAATCACCTTCTCAAGTTTCACACTAGGGCTCACACTCCAGGCTGGCCTTCCAGTGGCCTGGCCTCTCTCTGACCTGTGCCTCTGGCCTCAGACCAGCTCCACGCTGCTAGCAGACCCTGCAGTTGGACCAGCTCTGGCTAGGGGCCCTCTTCTGCCCAGAGGCAGCCTGTCTGGGGGGACCCCGGCCTTGCTATGGTATAGCTGGTGTGACAGGCCCAGCCTTGGGCCCTGATGCCAGGAGTAAGGCTAGAAGTGCTTGGGCCTAATCGCACAGACCCGAGGAGCTTTTCTGGTAGAAGTGGTGTCAGGAAACAAAACGGGGATTGTGGCCATCACAGAGCAAAGCTTTCCCATTCCCTGCCTTATTCACTACGGAGGGTGGGTGTGGGGCCTACTATATACTTGTAAGAGTCACAGTAATGCCCCAAAGAGGCAAATTGAAAGGGGCTTCTTAAGGTATTTTTTTTTTAAAGATTTTATTTATTTATTTGAAAGAGAGAGAGAGAGATGGCGGGAGAGAGTACAAGCAGGGAAGAGAGGGAGAAGCAGGGTCCCTGCTGAGCAGGGATCTTGGTGCAGGGCTCGATCCCAGGACCCCGGGATCATGACCTGAGCTGAAGGCAGACGCCCAACCGACTGAGCCACCCAGGCGCCCCTAAAGTATTATTTTTTGGGTCAAAGTTATCAATTTAAGACTAAACAAAATAATAACATTTTATACTAGATCAAGTCTTAGAGATCAGGAACTGCAACTTACTCATTTTAGAGTGGAAGAATCTTAAGCTAGACGGGTTATTTGATTTGCAGGTGTCTCATGCCTTCCAATCTTGAAGCCTTTCATAGGACATCCTGAAGACTCTACATCTGGCCTGCACTACCTCTCTGTTTTCTGTATAAGGTTGGCACTGATTTTGCACAGCTGTGTGTTGGGACCCTAGGATCTGCGTAACACTCTACAAAGACCAGAAGGGAAGGAGGAGGTACACCACCTCTGATTCCCTTCTGTCACCATAGCGAGAATTAGTAATATTTATTAAGCAAAGCAATTTATAAACGTAGAAACAAGAAGTCTGACACAGTTCCTGCTCTTTCAGAGCTTACAATACTGTATTATCATCATTAGAGAGAGCTAATTCTGGGCCACATGGCACCCACTGAATTGGATATTAGTGCACCGGGTTCTAGTTTTGTTTCTTCCACTGATTCTCGTTAAGAGTTAAAAGGCTGTTTAGTTCTTTTTAAGATTTAGTTATTTATTTGAGAGAGAGAGCGTGCATGAGCGGGGGTAGGGGCGGAGGGAGAGAATCCTCAAGCTAAGCAGGGAGCCAACGTGGGGCTCGATTCCAGGACCCTGAGATCATGACCTGAGCCGAAATCAAGAGTTGGATGCTCAACCGACTGAGGTACCCAGGTGCCCCAAGTTCTGGGGCCTTAGTTTTCTTATCCATGAAATGAGATTAAATTCTGAAGTCCTTATATCTATACTTTTTGAGTCATATGTCATGATACTTTTTTTAATCATCAGGCTTTTGAATCCTATTATTTATTTATTTTATTATTATTATTTAAAAAAAATTTTTTTTTTTTTTTTTGACAGAGAGAGAAACAGCGAGAGCAGGAACACAAGCAGGGGGAGTGGGAGAGGGAGAAGCAGGCTTCCCAGGGAGCAGGGAGCCCGATGTGGGACTCGATCCCGGGACCCTGGGATCATGACCTGAGCTGAAGGCAGACGCTTAACGACTGAGCCACCCAGGCGCCCCCTATTATTTATTTTAAGAAATTCTTAGCCAAGATGTAGACACTAATTTATGTGCTGATGTGATAGGGAACTTAACAATTTATTGAACCACGGGCTTGAGAGAGTCTAGTCATGTATAATGGTCCATAGCTTCAATTTTAAGGCAGAACTAGATCCCGAACCTTGGTAAAATAATTTGGATTATTATATACCTCATTAGGTTTATAAAATAGAATATATCTACTTTTGAATACTCATAGAGTTGGAAAGTAGAGAATGATTATTATAAAGAGCTTTTGACTCTACAAAGGGACTTAACCACTGAATTCTTTCCAATAGTGAGTTCTGGTGCATGGAAAATAGAATAGGATTTGCAGAACCTTAGTTTATGTGCAGCCGAAATATATAGTTGTTTATATTTACAATGCATAGTTCTGTGCGGTAATGCTGAGCACATGCATACCAAATATGCCTTCTGTTACCTAACTGGGAATTTCCTGTGATTTGAGAGGCTTTTTTGCAGGGATGTTGGAATTTTACAGACCTTTCTTCCCTCACCCTTCGTGTTCCTCCTAGTCGTTCAGGCAACGTTTGTTTCTGAAGAGATTAGCTCACATATGGAAGATCATCTCTGGTTGTTGGATGAGTCGCCCAGTTAGGAGATGAGCCTGTGACTGGGGAGGTAGGATGCTTTCTGGAGTGGCAGGAACATGGGCCATGTACAGACAGTTTTAGGCTCACTTGGCAGCCCTGCCTCTCACTAGTATTAAGCAAGACACTGAGCCCCTCAGAGTCTCAGTTTTTCATTGGTAAAATGGGAATAATAATGTTGATATGACATGATAGATGAGAGCATTGATCTTCAAGGAACTGGCCTAAAGTAGGCAGTCTACCTCCCCTCCAATCTAGGGAGAAGCCAGAAAGCAGGAACAACATTGTCGCCCTGGCAGTGACAGTTCCTAAGGCCACCGTGAGTTGTAGGCAAGCAGGGCTGCTGGTGCCAGCTGTGTGGGTTGGGTAGTCTCGTGTGGTGATTAAACCCTTGACCTCCAGAGCCAGAGAGCCTGGGTTCTACTGTACGAGCTTTGTGATCTTGGAAAAGTCACATTATCTGTTCAGTGCCTCAGTTTTGATCTGTAAACTGAGGCTAATGACACTTACCTCATCAGGTTATTGGGAGATCCCGGGTGTTAATCTGTGTACGCTGCTCAGAGTGGTCCTGGGCACGTGGTAAGTCTATGTTTATTGCAGTCTGTTGCAATGAAAATCTTTGAGTTTATTGCAGACTTTAAAAACATTGCGTGGAATGACGACAGGCTTTATAAGGATAATGGGTATTTTCTGTTGAGGAGCCTGTTATTTCTGAACGGTGCTAGGCCAGTTTCTTTAGCAGGAGATAGATTTGCTCTTAGAAGTCTGCATCAGCTTTCATCTCTTTCTCTCTCCCTGCATGTCCACTCTGTTGAGCTTTTGTTATTAATGTGGAGCAGTTGAAGTCACTGACTTGGGTGCAGGCCAGGCCAGTGTTTCTGTGGGCATACATTACTTTCCTAGACTCTGGCAGGAGCAGGATGATGGAAGTCGGAGGTACGGGAAAGCTGTCCTTTTAGGCAGCCCACATAAAGGTGTGTTTGCTGTCTTTGTCACATTGATGCGGATCCATCAGAATCTTATTTAGTATCTTAGTAATGTTCTTTTCTTCTACCCTACAATAATCTATCTCTTTGAGCTGTCATTTTCCTTGTTCTCTGGTTAGACAGACTAATGCTGTTTTGTTATATCTCTTTCTCCATTGTTGTTTCATTGTCGAAAATCTCTTCAGTTGTTTAAGGCAGGTAAAATTTCTCCATTAAGATGTATATTTCTGTAGGATTATATATATCCTACATAGGATATATATGACATTTGGTTATTATACAGTCTATATTCTTTTTTTCCTCTAAGTAAAATAATCCTGTGGGGGAAATATTTACAGAAAAAGCAAGTGAAAGTGTGTTTTTCTCAGGAATGGTGTAATTTGGGAACACATTTTTGTCTTCTGCTCTGCTTTTGTATTTGAGGCTCGGGAGACTATGTTTTTGTTGTTTTAGAAAAGCGATGGAATTTTATCAGACATTTTCCTGAAACTCCCTACCTTCACCTTTTCCTGCAATATTTCTTTCAAAGTCCTGTTTTCCTTTGTTAAGAGGCTCCATCATTTAAAAAGTAAAGGAGTTTGGTTAGTTTAGGCCTTTTCGGTGATCTTGTTGGCTTTACAAAAGAAGAGACTGTTTGTCTGAGAGGCAGCACTTGGAGGATCATATGACCACCAGTGTGTAACTTGGGGCAGTGATTGTGAGCTTGAGCCTTTAAGGTTTTGGTTTTTTTTTTTTTTTTTCTTTTCATTATCTGCAGACAGAGAGGTTGCCTCAGACCCTGTTGTGCCTTGTGACTTGGGGTAGGAGATACATTTTCCGATTTTAGACTTTATCCTAACTTTTGTTCCCGAATTGTAGGGATTGTCTAAGGTTTTAGTAACTCCCATTGTGAAATAGAAACTGATTTCTAGTTGATTTTAGCTACTGCTGAATTGTGACATGCACGTATTTCTTTTTAATTTGACGGTGGTTTTCTCAAATTGAAAGCAGTAATTGTGAATTAGAATTCCTGGAAATATTGTTCTTCCATAATGATATGTCACAGATGTTTGAGTGCTACACACACTCCTCGTTCCATTTTTAATGTCGATTTAGTGAGGATGAAATGTGGAGAATAGCTGTTGTGTTGTAATGAGTCTGGACCCTTTCCCGAGTGGCTCGCTCCATATGTTATGGTACCCCTCTGTTCTTCTTGAAATGTCCAGTATTGAAACATCAACACTTGGTGTGTTGTATAATATGTCAGTTTCTGAGACTTTTTTTTTTTTAAGATTTTATTTTGAGAGAGAGAAAGCACGAGAGGGGGAAGGGTCAGAGGGAGAAGCAGACTCCCCGCTGAGCAGGGAGCCCGATGTGGGACTCTGTCCTGGGACTCCAGGATCATGACCTGAGCCAAAGGCAGACACTCAACCGACTGAGCTACCCAGGTTCAGTTTCTGAGACTTTTATATCTGTAGATTTGGCCATAAACTAACTTGCCCTGTTTCCCAAACCACATTCTGCATCTTCACAGAACACAGGAGAAAGCTGTGCCTTTGGTGTCATGATAATCTTTCTAGTTCTTTTAAAAATGTGTCCTTTTATGATATGTTCTAGAAGATTTTGAGAATGCTGAGAAGAAAATAAAAACCACTTGCAATTTTACCACTCAGAGAAAAACTGCTGTTAAAATGTTGAGGTATTTACTTCCAGACTAATTTACTATGTATAATTATATAGATACATAGTTATTCTTTTATAAGAATGTCTGTAAGCCTTTTTGAAACCTACTTTTTTTTTGGCATAGCAATATATGTGAGAACATTTTCCACATTCCAAAATATTCTTTGAAAATATGATTTTCAATGGCTGTATGGTTTGGCATCTGTTTGGCTCTGGAAATACTTAAATATGTGCCAAATTAAAAAGTCCATTTTGGGGGTAAGGTCTTACTTCCTATTTTAAAAATGATTGGCTTAAAAAGTAATTGAGAGCATGTTAATTTTGTGCCTTTACTCAAGATAGACTTATCTCTTCTTCATTACATTTCTGTAACACAACATTTTCTTTAACTACATAATCCTTGGTATAGTAACAATTAATTATAATAATTAATTTTTAATTAGCCATTCATAGCTGATTAAACAAGTAAAGTTTTAAAAAATCAACTTATTCTATTAAAAAAGTCAAACTAGTTTTGAAACAGTTCGTCCCTTCAAATTTGAAGAGATAAGGTTAAGATTTTTTGCAACTGAATTTTGGGTTCATCTACCATGAACAGTTGGTGCCACTGGCTGTGCTTTCATGTTGGGGTGAACTCGACTTGCCTTGAGCCTGCAGGCTGTACAGAACAGGAAAGGCCATGTGGTCAGGGAAATGGAGCCAGATGGTCCCCGCGATGGGTGCCAAGCCCCCAGCAGAGACGGATGCTACACCTGGCAGAGTAGGGTCAACAGCACATGTCGGTGGCATTGCTCACCCTTTCCTGGAGAGAAAAGAAAATCTTCCCCTCTGCTGGCATAGTTTGAAACTGTTTTGCAGGCTCCGTTCAGCCTGGGGTAGCAGGTGTCCAGGCAGCTAACTTGTAATGGGCAGTGGAGGAGGAGGTGGTGGTGGCGGTAGCTGAAACCAAGTTGGCAGCCCCCATGGCTGTCTCATAAAATCCACATTCTGGCTGGCATTCTCAGAGCCTTTCAAAGGAACCTGGGTAAGTCATTAAATTTGTGTCATTTTGCTTTAGTTGGCTCTCTAAGGGGAGTAGTAATTAAACCAAACGGAGCTGTCATTCAGTGGATCTTAGTGGTGCTTTTCAGTTTGAAAATTGAAACCTGGAATCACAGAGCCATCTCTAAATATCACCCTAGAATTGACTACTGTGGCTTGTCCTTTACACAGGGGAGTTGATTTGTGGGAAAGTGTATGTTTGAGAGTCATGTGTCCCCAAGTTTACATATCTGAACAGTTACTTAGGAGGAGTATGACTTTGGGCATATTTGTTAATGTCTCTGAACCTCATCTGTAAACATGATCATCATAATAACTGCTTCAAGATAAGTGAGAGCTTGTATAAGTGCATGCCACAGAATAAGCTTTCACTTGATATTAGTTCCTGTGATGATGACAGATTCGTGCAGGTTCATCTCACCGGTGTGTGGGTTTGTCATCATTCGATAGCCCTACAACAAAGACATTTCCCCTTCAGAATACAGCCTTGCACACTTGAGCTAAACCTGAAAATGCAAAGCTTTATAAAAAGATGTACCAGAATATGGTGGCTTAGTAGGCTAAAAGGTTTGGGGGGGGTTCTTACCTTCTGATTCCATCTTAGAATAGACAAGACGGTGCATACAGGTCCAGGACTAGTTATGGTACTTCACTAGACAGATTCCTTCCCTCTTGTTTCTCTGCCATCCCAAGGGTGCTGCCCCATCTTCACAGTCAAAGATGACTGACTCACCATGATCTCTTTTCAGCCTAAGAGAAGGGGGGCTGATCTAGAAGTTGTACAGATCATTTTCACTCATATCCTATTAGCCAGAACAGAGTCACATGACCACAGCTAGCTGTAAAGGAGGCTGAAAAACATCATCTTTAGCAAGTCAGCCACTCTGAAAGCTTCTGTTATTATAGAACAGGGGTCAGCAAACAATGATCTGAGCGTCAGATCAGCTAGCCACCTGTCATTGTAAATAAAATCATATTGGAACACAGCCACTCCCATTTGCTTATGAATTGTTTGTGGCTGCTTTCACACTACAATGGAAGAGTTAAGTAGTTGTGCCAGATACCATATTGCCTGCAAAGCTAAGGAAGTTATTATCTGGCCCTTTATAGAAGAAGTTTGCTGGCTTACTATGGAAAAAGGGTGCTACTGAGCCATCTTTCATAGCCACTAACTCAGGAAACAGGTAAGCCCTGGCACACTGCCCCAGCCAACTGCTCATTCCCAGGGAATCCCAAGGGGGCTGGACAAATTGAAAGCGTGGCACCTGGCTGGGCTTGCCAACACTTTTGCTGAACAAACTCGGATAAACTTGTCAGCAAGAAAAGCCAATAACTCAAGAGATGAGGGTTTGGAAAAGAGAAAGGAGAAATTTACTTCTGGTGCTGGCAGCCAAGGGAAGTGGCAGGCTCAAGCCTTCATTGACCTTCCCACCTGTAAGATGGACACCTAGAGTTCTATTGGAAGAGGTTCAGGGAAGGGGCTACGTGGGGTGTGGTCTTCTAGGCATTCTGTTGCTGTCAGGGCTTTTCTGGACCTTTGGTTGGAATGTTCCACCAACTGTCAGTGCTTCAAGAAAGTGCCATTAGAAATAACTCTTGGGGTCTATAGCTGAGCAAGAGGGCTCGCTGACAAGAGGAAATGAGTATTAGGGGAGCACCTGGTATCCCTAACACAGTAAGGGGCTGGGTGGGTGAGTCACTGCCTTGGAAATTCAGAGTCAGGCCTCGGTTCTTCTGAAGACTAGTGACCCCCAGGGCAGTGGGTTGGTATTCAGAAGCAGTGTTTAAGGAACGATTTAAGGAGTGTCAGCATGGAGTGATTTGGTGGAGGTGAAGGGGGAGGATACAAAAGGTTGGTTACTAAAGTGAGATTCCATCTTTAGAGCATTATCGGGGCACCTGGGTGGCTCAGTTGTTTAAGTGTCTGCCTTCAGCTCAGGTCATGATCCCAGGGTCCTGAGATTGAGCCCCGAGCCCCATGTTGGGGCATCCCCTTGGCATGGAAACCAGAGAAGGCCTCAGTGGGAGGTGGCCTTGAGGCTCAGGCAGCAGCAGCAGGCTTGCAGGGAAGAAGGGAGCCCTTGCCTCACTCCCAGCCCAGCCTCTCCTGGACCCAGCTGATTGCCTTTCCCAGCCTTGGCCCAGACCCCCCAAGGAATATGGCTGACCCTGGTCCCTGCCACCACAGGCACAGCCCTCAGACACAATGTGAAGCATCAGTTGGTCAGTGTTACAGCGACACTGTTTACAAACAGTGCCATCTACAAATTAATGCCTCTCACTAAAAACTGGCACTTACTACCTGGAGGAACGTCGGTGCAAATGAAAATAGAGCTCTGATAATTGCATTCAAAATGAGTGACACTTAAGATCTTAAAAAACCCAGAGCCATTTTTTAGCTAGTTTTTATTGAAAGAACACTATATTTTTTTAAAGTGTTTTTTTAAGACCTGAAGCCGTATTTGAATGCAGTCATATTTGGAAGTTTTAAAACAGTTCCTTGGAAAGCCAAGGCTGAGCCAGAAATCAGACAATGCTTTTGTGAAGCATAAGGAGGAGCATGTGTGCAGAACCCCCTGAGTGCAGGAGATGGGCCACCCGCAGGAAAGCCAAGTAGGCCACTCCCAGTGGAGGATTGCGGCATTTTCTCAACCTTCCCACTGGAGAGGTACCTGACCACATGGAAGATCCCTCCAAAATCACACCCGTAATAATCAGAGAAAGTAGTATTTTCACAGCTTTGTCTTTCCACAGTTGGTAATCACATGTAAAAGAGCTTTTATTTTTATAGAAATGATTGGCAACTCTCTTCTCTTCTGTCTTTTTAACCAAACCTAGAATGAGGAGACCAGTCTAAATAATGAAACACTTGCTTACGCTGGCAAAGAACTCATCTCCTGTTAATTAAAACCTAGTGAGGTTGGCGGCCATGTTGGGAAGCAGATGGATAAGGATGCATTTCCAGTGTGTCTTCAGACCTTGTGAAGGCTTGGAAGGAAGGGTACTACCTAGACAGAGTGGCAAGGCTTCCCCTGCGAGTGCAGGAGCCGATGCTGGAAACATAAGTACACGGTGCTCGCAGCCCTTCTGACGGAGGCAGCAAAGGAGGGAAAGAAGCGTTTTCTTTTCTTACGGGTTATGCATTTGCAGTTATTAGAATGTAAGACAGTTTATTCTGGAATTGTCACACAAGCTTAAGTTAAGGTAAAAAACCGTTACAATTACGAGAAAGTCCCGATGTTACCTCTGTCTCCTATGATTCTCCTTTACTGTTCTGTGTCCAGTGTCCGGTACAGACTCAACAAACAGTATGTGTTCAGTGCATATTTACTGAATGAATAAATAAATGGGCTCTGGCACTTAATTGTCAGACCTTTCTAGAAGATTAAATGGATTCTTAAGAAAAGTGATTTTTTTTAAGAGGTGAAACATAAAGACAAAGTCCCCCTCATCCCTTTCCCCTGTCAAACCTCTCCAGTACATACATCCCTGGTAACTCTCCTGTTTTTTGTCTACAAAGTTTGGGAGGAGTGAAGGTTGAAGGTGTGTGGCCTCATATTACTGAAAGGAAAACCCCAGTGTTGTGTAAGTGTTTCATGGGCCCTTTCATAACAAACACAATATTAAGCACAGCCAAAAAGAGTGTTTTGAATTAGTCCTGTGACTTAACAGCACTGAACTGAGGTACAGATCTGGGTTTTGTGTGTAACATGATAGAACTTTGAAAATGGAGTAAAAAGTTTCTACTAGAAGGCTGTTTCAGCTTGGCCTGCTATGTGATTCCTTTGAAGTTTTGGGGTTTTATAAAATTTAAATCTTCAGTGTTGTAAATGAAAGGCATTTATGAACAAGCCAAATATAATTTATATTCCTTAATTTTGAGCTCATAATATTTCTACTCTAGGTATATAAGAGGTAACAGAAGAAAAATCTCAGAGTGAGATACTTGCACAGTGATTAGTAGTTTCCTTTTAAGAAATACTGTTGGGCGGGTGCCTGGGTGGCTCAGTCGTTAAGCGTCTGCCTTCGGCTCAGGTCATGATCCCAGGGTCCTGGGATCAAGCCCCGCATCGGGCTCCCTGCTCAGTGGGAAGCCTGCTTCTCCCCTTCCCACTCCCCCTGCTTGTGTTCCTGCTCTCACTATCTCTCTCTCTGTCAAATAAATAAATAAAATCTTTAAAAAAAAAAAAAAAGAAATACTGTTGGGCATCTGAACTTTGCGTCATACAGATCTGCAGTTGACCATTGCACCGTCCTTCCTACTCTTTGCCCTTGGAAAAGTCACTCAGCCCTCTAAGTCTGTATTTCTTCAGCTGGAAAATGGGAATAATAATAGTACTTTCTTCAAAGGCTCATTAATGAGATGATTCATGTAAAGTACTCAGAACAGAGCTACATGGAGTGTTTGCACCAATTGTGGTAAAGCCTATGCTGCTGGAACAGAGACCCCAACATATAGTGAATTAAAAGAGATAAGACTTTATTTATTGCTCACATAACCAGGTAAGCCTTCCAGGCTCTTTGCCAGGCAGTCATGCTCCTTGTAGAAGTGCAGGGAGCCAGGTTCTTTCGGCCTTGCTACTCCACTGCCCCCAATGTCACAGAGTCCATCTGCATGGTTAAGGCAAGGTCATGGGCATGTTTTGTGTCCCAGCTTGAAGTTGGTGGGGGAGAGGAGTATGGGGAGGGTGGAGACATCATGCTCAGTGCATTTAAGCCCAGACCCAGAAATGGTACACATCCGTGCCATTCACTCCACGGGGGAGAATTGTCACCTGGTCACATCCAGCTGCCGGGGAGGCTAAGAGGTGTCATTTCTACCTGGATAGCCCTGTACCCAGTTAAAACTCATTCACTGTGAAAGGATAGAAGAGCAGATTTGGGTGAGCAACTCAGAGTCTGCATCACAGTGCTTAATAAATGCAACCATTATTTATTTATTAAAAAATAACATTTTAAGGAAGCGTTTAAATGTTCTTGTTCAAGGGGAATAGGAATCAAAGACCTGCTGCAGCAGAATTTTTTGTCCCATAAGTTGTTAGTTGTTTTGGGGGAGGGGGCCCTTTAAGTATTGAACCTCAAATCCTGGTAAGCCTTGAGGGTGGATCAAAAGGCCTTGGAGGGTAGAAAAGGGTGGATTAAAAAGCAAAAGCGGTGGGACTATGATAAAGGAGTGAATGCTGATTTAGCTGTGCTTCTCCTTCCTCTCAACCAACCACTAGGAAAAAGGCCTGATCTGTAAATTAAAGTTAACCCTTTATCTGACCTGGCAAGGACAAAGTACAACAGCTTCTAACGAAACTTTTTCTAGGAGCAAGGTAGTTACTTCAAAGCACAGAAAAGAAGGCAGGGAAGAGGGGATTTGCACAGTCCATCTTTGATTTTTCTCTTTAAAAGGTATACTTGGTACTGTGTTAAGAAACAGTTACATAAATATTCATTGAGATTATCTCTGACTTGTCACTGTTGTCAAAGAAAAAACAAAGGTAAAATGCGCAAGTTCCTGCATTGAGTAGAAAGTGCTTCAGGTAAAAATTAACTATTAAGTAAGCAACTTTTCTCAACAGAAGAAATGTACAAATTCTTAAGGACAGCCAAGTTAGGGGTAAAGACCTAGTATTACAGCAAATGTTTTTAAAACCTTATAAATGTGACCTCCTTCACTTAATGTATTCATGTGTATTTAGCAATTGCTAAGAAACAATTAGAAGGAATGAAATCATGTCCTGAGTTGCTCTGTAGTATATTTTTTTAAATCTGCATTTTTAGCCTTGCCGTGTAACTTGCTTTGGACTCTTGTGTGCAAGTAATGTTCATATGTTTGATAACGGGGTCATCTTAAAGAGCAGGCATCTGTTTTTGTTTTTGTAAGTAACCCATTGCCTAACTGCTAAAAATAGTTGCAGTCACTTTAAACAGATGGTCCAAAGCTGATAGGAAAGAAAGTTGAAGTGAATCTGTTTTTAAATTTTTATTCCCCCCCCACCAAAATGGCAAAATAATTAACAGTAATACCCTGAACCAAATTTTATCTAAATGTTTACCTCTAAGGAATAAGTTTCCTAAGAGGTGGGATTTGTAGATTTACCTGTTTGACTTGGTAGAGTCAACAGCCAAAATAAAGTGCTTAAATTCCTACTTTCTGATTGCATTTATCAAAGTGATTACTTCATGGGGCGCCTGGGTGGCTCAGTTGGTTAAACGACTGCCTTCGGCTCAGGTCATGATCCTGGAGTCCCAGGATCGAGTCCCGCATCAGGCTCTCTGCTCAGCAAGGGGTCTGCTTCTCCCTCTGACCCTCTTCCCTCTTGTGCTCTCTGTCTCTCATTCTCTCTCTCTCAAATAAATAAAGTCTTTTAAAAAAAAAATAATTATTTCATTGTTGAAATAGAGCTTTTGCTTTTTTTTTTTTTTAAGAAAAGCTGTGGTAAATTTTATGGGGACTAAAAGAAACATGTAGAAAATTCAGAAATCTTAAGAGAGTGGTAAGTGGTGATGACACGTTAATATTTCATGTAAGTGGGACCTTGCCAGAGGACCTGGAGGGATATCAGTTGATGAAGTTTATATTCTTAGGATTTCCAAGTTCTTTAGGGGTCTTGAGCTAATAGTTAATTAGCTACTCTTCTTTAGTTTCTGACATTGAAGATAATGAATCTTTTGATAATGCAACAATGAATTTGCATTTATGAGGGACTTTGAAAACATGCAGATGACATCGATGAGCAGATTATAAAAGTAGTTCTGCCCAGCAGATAAAGTAAGGAAGAGAAACATCCAGGGTTTTCTACTTGTGAAATACTAGGGTGTTGAAACTCACTCAAATTTTTGTTTATTAATTCCCATTAGTGATAATAGTACCTGGCTCATATGTCCTTGTGTGTGTCCACAAACCACCTGCAATTCTTTGATTTTGATGTTTGCATTTTCTTTACCTTTACTGTTTCAGTGGCAGCCCACAATTGATAGCTCTTGGGCATTCATGGACTATGGATTGTAAGCTACCTATCTGGAATCTTTCACCTTTGCTTCTGTCCGAATTTGTCTAAATAAAAAGTAGTACACTGGCTCACAGAAAATAAAAAAATCATAGCCCAGGAGTTAGCATACTACAACCTGTACCCCTGATTATGTGTGAGAAGGTTTTTTACATTTTTAAAAGATTGTTTTGGGGCACCTGGGTGGCTCAGATGGTTAAGCATCTGCCTTCAGCTCAGGTCATGATCTCCCGGTCCTGGGATCGAGCCCCCATGTCAGGCTCCTGGCTCAGCAGGGAGCCTGCTTCTCCCTCTCCCTCTGCCTCTCCCCCTGCTCATGCTCTCCCTCTCTGTCTCTGTCTCTCTCTCTCTCTATCTCTGTGTCTTAAATAAATAAATAAAAAATCTTTAAAAAAAAAGTTGTTTAAAGAGAGGAAGAAGAGGAACAATGAGATAGAGACCACGTCTAGCCTGCATGGTCTACAATATTTACTAGCTGGCCCTTTACAAAAATGTTTGCCGCCCCCTGTCATAGACAGGTAGTATAACAATGGGTAAGGACTTGGGCTCTGGGGCCAGGTTGCATTGGTTCAAGTCCTAACTTTACTACTTCTAGTTATGACCTGGGGCAAGTGACTCAATCTCTCTGTGACTTTTTTTCTCATCTGTAAATGGGAATAATTACAGTGCATACCTCATAGGATTGTGGTGAGGACTATGTTAATGTATAAAGTGCTTAAAACAATGCCTGGTATTTAGTATTCAAATAATGTTAATTATTATTATTACTATAGTGTGGTGGAAAGTCTTTAGAGATGATCTGAAGTAGTCTTTTCTTTCAAGTGATGAATGTCCAAATTATCAAAGATCATTTTCTGTCTTCTGCATCAAGAATGAAGGGCCATTTTCTTTTTAATAGTGCCTGCTTAGTTGAAAAAAGAAGTCAAGAGGACCCATACTCAGGATGCTTGGGTGGCTCAGTTGGTTAAGCGTCTGCCTTCGGCTCAGGTCATGATCCCATGACCCAGGATCCCATCCCGATAATGAGCATTGGGCTCCCTGCTCAGTGGGGAGCCTCTTTCTCCCTCTGCTGTGCTCTCTCTCTGACAAATAAATAAAATCTTTAAAAAAAAAGACCTAAACTCAAATGTAAAAAAAAAAAAGAGAGAGAGATTGAAAGCATAAAAAATAATAAAGATACCTGTTTTTAAGTTAAGAAAAGGACGTTAAATGTGACAGGCACTTAAATGTGCAAACAGAAATTCTTTGATGTGTATATGACTAAGTGTAAGAAGAAATAAAGTGGATGAGAGACATGGAAGAGAGGATAATGGTTAAAAAGAGAAAGAAAAAGAAACAAGAATAAGAAAGGTAGTCAGCAGAAGAGGAGAAACATTTAGATGAAAAGGAAGGTGGGGGTTTCTGCAGGATGGCCAGTTTTAACATTCCGACTTCCCTAGGGACCCCACCTCAGTTATTCTGTGTCTCCAGTTTAATTGCTCCCATTTGAAGGAAAATATGTCTCCTTTTGTTTGATTATGTTTCCTTTGCAGAAATAAATTTTCAGCATCAAGTCAAGTAATGCTTACTGAACACACGTATGTAAGGTATGTTCCCTCAGGAAAGCTGTCATATATAAAAAAATCATCGTATTTTGTGTATTTATTCTTTAGGCCCAGTAATTTTATTATCTTTAGCCACTTGCCTTATCACCATACAACATTTGTTGGATTTCTGAATACTTTTCTTCGTCTTCTCTAATACCTCTTTATTTATTGCCTTGTTTTCTCTCAGGTAGGGTAAGAGCAAACTTTGTTATTTACAAAATGTGGAAACTGTTAAAAGAAACAAAAAGGGGCGCCTGGGTGGCTCAGTCGTTAAGCGTCTGCCTTCGGCTCAGGTCATGATCCCAGGGTCCTGGGATCGAGCCCCGCATCGGGCTCCCTGTTCAGCGGAGAGCCTACTTCTCCCTCTCCCTCTGCCTGCCTCTCTGCCTACTTGTGCTCTCTATCTCTCTGTCAAATAAATAAAATCTTAAAAAAAAAAACATATAATGAAGGTTAATTCACTCTTTCTTTTTCCTCCTTTTTCACTTGAGTTGTTTACTCTGTTTATGATTATGGGACTCGGGAGATTAGTGTTCCAGGACTGGTATTGGATGATGTCAGGGGACTGAAGTAATGGCCTTGCATGGAGATTACACAGGGAAGCCTAACATGGGTTACCTCATCTTATTAGCTGATGGAGACCTTTGAGAAGACAAGATTGCAGAGCTTTCAAGCCCGCACTCCAGGATCTGATCCTAAGAGCTTGATAATTGTCACTGCCCGGTGGGACTGTGTTAAGAGTAGTGGTAGCTTGGTGTGCTAAACTACTTTCTGTGAGAGTATCCTAACAATTCCACACATCCTTTGCACTATTTACATGAGATTAGGACTTTCAGATCAACTTCAGTTTTCCTGTCTAGCAATTGTAGAATTCTAAAACCAGTCCTGCTTGTTTGCTTGCTTTTATCTTCCTCTACCGGAAATTGAGTTTGCTGAGCTACGTGAAATTTTGTTTCTTGAATTATTGCCGTTCCTCCAGTAGCCAGAACAGTGGCACATATAGGTGCTCAATAAATACTTCTGGATGAGTGAACGGAAGCATAAATTGAATATAGTCACTCATCATTCTACTGAAATACTCCTCTCCAGACTTACATAGGATTACCAGTTGATATCATTTTAGATGTTTTTGTGCTAAGAAGAATATTTTAGATTTTGAATGAATTCTGTTCAACAGATACACCGTTTTTGAGTACATAAAAGGGGAATTGAACATGAAATCCATGTTCTCATGGGTTAATATTATTGTAACTTAAATGGTGAACAGTAAGATTATTAGATGCCCATGAGTTAGGGGGTTAAGGCCTTTATTTGCAACTCAACCCCCAAAAATGTTTGAAAGGGCTTTTAAATATTATTGTTCCCTTTATTCTAAGAGAATAGCATAACAAATATTATTTTTAAAACTGTTCTTTCAAGTAAAAGTAAATTATGAAACAGTAACCACTGTGCTGTGCTGTTCCTGTAAGCATTCCTTCCATGTGCCCTTTCTCAGGATTTGGATGTGACAAAATGAGGAATAAACCAAGGAAGAGGGAGACATGGCATGCAGGGGTTGGTGGACCCACCTTGGGGAAGCAGTGCAGGAATTCGCGGATGAAAGCCACGAACCAGGCCCGTCAGCACCCAGTCCTGGTGAAGGAGAAGGATAGGGAGGTGGTGAAGGGCATTCCAGCAGAGTGGACCTAGGAAAGGAGGGGACTGATGAGAAGTGAAAGTTAATAAAGACAGTTGGTGAGGTAAAACACAGAGAATCCATTAGACTTTGGCCATAGGCGCATTCTCTGTCGTGTGGCCTCGGGTAGGGGACACTGACACTGGACAAGGATAGAGGCAAATGCAGTCCTAGCCCCAGCCTGGGACTGTAGGAAACAGCACCCCTGTTGTCATGATAATGTCGGTGCCCCTCATTGATTTTAAACTATCAGACTCAACCTTAGAGTGAAAAAACATGGAGAAGTGAGGTGGTTATAGAGCAGAATGTCTGTGTTACCAGCCTTGACAATGTGGAAGTATATGTACAGCAGAGGATAATTAGGCAATGGAAGGGCATGAGGGAAGATGAAAGCAGGGGGTGAAAACTCATCATTCCAGGAAAGTTACACTCTGTCTATGCTGATAACGAACCGGTGTTAAGTGTGTGGCTTGAAGCCCTTCTGGTTGAGGTACTGGAGCTGGTGGTCTCTCTACATTGGGAGGAAGAAGGAGAGAGGCAATATGGGGAAAGTGAGCTGACTGGCGAGGCTGGGTAGATAATGTAAAAGTAGTTAAGTCCTATATAAGCATAGTATTTGGAAATACACAGTATCTTTTAGTGTCCTTGTAAGAGACTGAATTCAGCTCAGAAGGTTCAAATGCAGACTTTAATGAAGGACTACTTATGGTCCTGTGGGCTGGGTTTAGAGGAGTGTCCTTACCCCTTTAGGGCTGGAGGGATGGGAGGATATAATAAACTGATTTTAATAACTGTGTACATAAGACCCTTGAGCTCTGGAACAATGTAGGAGCAGCCACCCAGGGGCACTGTGCTTAGGAATTAGGCAGCCACCACTGGAAACCAGGAGTTAAAGCCAGGAGAAAAGAGAATAAACACACTAACCGCCTCGCCAAACACAGAGAAGGGCAGAGGATGGTTAGGGATGGAGCCAGGCAGGGCTGCTGTGGGGGAGCTGTGGTTTAAACAAAGATTAACCAGCAAGAGTAACAACCAAGAGAAGCCAAAACCGGGACATGCTTTTCTTTAGAATAGAAGGGAGGGGGGTGCCTAAAGTGGAGATGACTGTGTTGTTTGATACTGTAGAGTTGACGTTTAACCTCCTATAGGTATAAATTTAACAGGACATTTTAACATAAATACTTCTATTTATATTACTACTATTTCATCTAATGTGCTATGAGCTTGGTAGACAGGAGTGACTCAAACAGATAGTCTCTGCTCTTAAGTTGCTTATATATAGTCTACTTGGAGAAAGAAGATGCCAACCAAACCAGAAGAAAAGATAATAAATACGATTACAAGTGTGATTAATGCTAAAGTTTAATTTCGTAAACATTAAAAAGTTAGTGTTGCTTGTATAAACTTAAGTCTTTACCAGTGATACTGCACTAATTTTAAAAGTACAATTACTTGAGAGTGGGAACAGTTCTTTCTTGAGTAGCTTATTTTGCTCTTTTTAACTATAAATACACAACATGCTGCAAATCAGATACACAAATTGAACAGCTGCTTCTTCCTTGTTTTGTTCCTTTGTTACTCATTTTAATGAATCATTGGAGCAGACTTCAAAACATTAAATTAGATGTATAAGCATGCTTTAAGAATTGTATCATAATGTCAGTGTATTTAAAACTTAGTAGTGATATCATTGCCTAAATACAGTAAATTTTTAAAGTCAATTATTTTAGCTGCTTTACCCTCTATAAATAATCTGGTAGTAGAATAGAGAAGAGATAAAAATTAACCCGGGGATCCATCCAAGTACAGAGACTTGGGGAAATCCACCTCCCCCCCACCTTCCTGCTTCCTGACATATGAACCTTAATGATTTGAATAAGTCTTTTGGGGGTCCTTAGTTGGAATTTGCCTTTTCCTGCTTTTCTAGTAGAGATCTGAGCAACAACAGAGAAATTGGGGAAAGCATTAAAAGCATAGGAGTTTCATCCTGTCTTCCTTGATACTTCCTCTCTGAGGGTGTTGGCCAAAGGGGAAAGATAAATGAACAGGGAAGATGGATGTCAGCTGTCTCCTCATTCCTCTCGCCTTTCAGAGCATTCACAGCAGTCTGAGAACAGAAAAACTTTAAGTCCTGTGTTCCTATATCCTCAGCATTTGCTTGTTAAAATAAACCTTTGAACATTTTATCTCTCCTGATTTAAGCTACTCTGTTTCCTCCATGAAAAAGCTGGCGAGGGTGTTTTAAGCTGATACTGCATCCCTTAAAATGTAGTCATAAATCACGGGAAGCTTGCTGCTTTTAGAACCTGCCAGAATTACCATACTAATGCACTTCTTCAAAGGTTGTTAAAAATGGTAATTACTTAAACTATTTGTTTTTGTGCCCTTATGCCTCTCAGCATGTTTTTTGTATGGATTCTCGCATTTGATTTTGATACAGTTCCGGGAAACAGAATTCCTACTAATGCAGGAGTTTTATATAAGTTCAGTTCCTTAAATATGGGAGAAAATCTAGAATTGCCTCTCCAGAAATCATTTTTTTTTTAATAATCATTAGTTACGTATTCTTATTGCTCTAGAAATTAAGAAATGGAACCACGAGATCACTGTAGCCCAGAATCTATGTCTAATACTTGAATCTCCCCTTCAGGGATCATTTTCTGATGTTTTCTTCAGGGAGTATAATTTGTAAAACCCTGGCTGATTGTCTTGCAAATGTGTGTCACCAGTCACGGGGGAGAGGGGCGTGTGCCACATGATTGATTATTTATGTCTATCATCTTCGTGTTTAAAGAGCTCTACATGTTAGTGCAAAACTCTAGTATAAAATGGGCAGACAGTTCAGAGGAGAGTCTGCTGTTGCTGATGATGAGATCATAACCAAAACCCACACTCCTCTCTAGACAGAAAGATCCCCGTGGAGATAAGCATGCTTTTTGAGAGGAGTCACTCAGCCACGCCATCACTGAACCATGGTCTCTTTCACTTTACCTGTTCCTTGACTTGAAGTACTGTGGACATAAATCTATAGTTTTCCAGAATCTTTGTTTTGGAAATGATTTTGTTTTAGCTATTCATGTCTGAGACATCTGAAAACCAAAAATAGTGGCCAAACCATGTCAACTTGGAAACTGTCAGTAAGTTGTTTGTCTTTTTAAATATTGAGAAAGCCATATCCTACCTAGATTCAATTTAGAGATGTGGACTCTTCCTTAAAAGGCAATGATCAGAAGTCCAAAGGTGCTTAAGGAAATAGTGAACCTACCTAGGTTGATAGAAGAGTTTTGTCTTTGGAACATAGTGTTTAATAGGAATTCGTAAGTTAACTTGCTGTTCTTGAGTAACTGATTTGTAGAAGTCCAAAGTAAGTGCTTCGTGCTTTGTTTTGTTTTGTTCTGTTCTGTTTGTGTTTTTCATTTTTGTGGTGTCTGCCTTTTTTATGTTTTCTCTGCTCACAGGGACTCCACTAGGGGGCAGACAAAAGAATGGAGAAGAGACCCATACCAATGCATTGTATTCACTATAACCTTAAGCACTGTGTTTGCTACTCCTTCTGAATACCTTGGAGGAAGGTTTTTCTATTTGGTTGTATTTCATATAGTAGGATCTAAAGTGGTTTTTTCGTATGCTTGTTTCTACATTTAAAGTGTAAACGTATTTATACAAGTTTAATGATAATTTTTAAATCAACTCATTGTCATAGTGTTTGTTTTGCTTGTATACCATATTTCCACCTCAAACCACTTAATTATCTGTTGATGACCATAATGATGATCCCTATACGGTTCACCGTATACATGAAGACTCTCACTCATTTATTCAGTCACCACACTTTAAGTTCCTCCTTTTTGTCAGGCATTCTGTGTATTGGGTTTGAGAACAGAGCTGTAAAGAGTTAGAGCCTAGGAGACTGAGTATAAACAAATGGTAGGTTACGGTTGCCCTCCAAGCCGTTTGATGTTGAAGAGCTTCTTGATGGCTACAGTGCTGACAATTTTTATTTCTGGTTATTTTCTTTTTTCAAACTGCTCATAAAGATTAGAATGCCGTATGGGGTTGGAGTGGGGACTTCATTTGTTAAGTGAGACTGTAAGCCCCTCCTCTATCTGGGCCATGTCTAGGAAGACAGCTAAAGATGTTGTGTTTTTTATTCTTCTTTTGTCTTTTGCTTCACCAAGAATTGCATCTTAGTTACCAAAAAGTCGTTTAGTTCAGCCAGCCTGGGGTTACATAATCTGCATCTTTAAATGAAAATCTCTTTGCTTTGCCTTTTCATGGTCAGTAATTCAACAAAATACAGAGGGGTGCTTTTGTTCTTATTTCATGTTTAAAGCTAGTCAGATTTTCACGAGAGATACTTTGTTTCTCCTCAACTTAACTTTCCCTCTGTTTTGGGAACAAACTATCCTTTGTTCATTGTAGATAATCTATAAATAGATTGCCTAATCTTTTAATTGTTAAGGAATAAACATTTAAATGGCTAAGAAGTAGGGGTATTTATTTCAAGAATGTCTTCAGGTTACAACAATGCCTAACACAAGTGAAGTCTCAAAATATCTTTTTGGTGGAATAAATTCTTCATCTATTAGATTTAATAAGTCATTCTATACAGTATGAGAAAGCAATCATTGGTAAAACAAGTGATAGCATTTCTGTCGAGGATTATACATATTTGTTTCAGTTATTATTTGCTTATAGAATGAATTGCGTGCTGTAGCAAATTGGACAGGACCTAACAGGACATTCTTTTGAGTTCATAATTAAATATCTTAATTACTAGAATGTATGTGGGATGCTATTATAAGAAATCCCACTGTAAATAAGTGTCCTGTGTTTTTAGTCAATAAATATATTTTCTTTATTGGGTTTCAGAAAACATTTTAGTGAGGGCTTCACCTTTATTTTCCATAATTCTAGCATGGTAAACAAGACTTGGGAAAAGTCACAATAAGTAAAATATTAGTGAATTAAAATTTTAAACCTGAGGACTTTAGACCACTGAAAGTTAGAAGCATAGCTCATGAAACCAGAGATACATTCATCTTATTTAAAAAGTTAGCTACTTGGGGCACCTGGGTGGCTCAGTCGTTAAGCGTCTGCCTTCGGCTCATGTCATGATCCCAGGGTCCTGGGATCGAGCCCTGCTTCGGGCTCCCTGCTCCGCGGGAAGCCTGCTTCTCCCTCTCCCACTCCCCCTGCTTGTGTTCCCTCTCTCGCTGTGTCTCTCTCTCTGTCAAATAAATAAATAAATAAATAAAATCTAAACAAAATAGGGGCGCCTGGGTGGCTCAGTTGGTTAAGCGACTGCCTTCGGCTCAGGTCATGATCCTGGAGTCCCGGGATCAAGTCCCGCATCGGGCTCCCTGCTCGGCGGGGAGTCTGCTTCTCCCTCTGACCCTCCTCCCTCTCATGCTCTCTGTCTCTCATTCTCTCTGTCTCAAATAAATAAATAAAATCTTTAAAAAAAAAAATCTAAACAAAATAAAAAGTTAGCTACTTAAAAAGTATGTATGTATATGAATAAAAATTAGATGAAAATATGGGAAAAAATTTTTTCGATATCAATAGGATTATATATAACTTCTCCCTAATTTTTCAGTTGAATTTGTTGTTGCTTGTAGTTTATTAATAATAAATTCGTTAAGAAACTACCCATACAACTTACACGATTTGATTCTGGAGAACACTTGACTTAGAAATTGGATAACCTCCAGAAATACAGATTCCACCGAGTACTTTAAACTAAGAGGTACAGTCACTTGGAAGTTTATGACATAAAAGTTTAGGCCTAAGCCTGTTGCTGCAGGTTTTTCTTTTATTTTTTAAATAGCTGCTATGTTTTAAAGATGTCTTAGAATTAAAGGCAGAGGATAAAATTTAAACAAATTCTATCCAGAAATTAATATCAAAAGTGATTTTATGTAACATAGAGAACAAATGGACATTTTTTTCTATACTGATAAAATACTCTTTTGAATCTTTAATAGTCTTAGTATTACTGACTCCCACCTCTACCCCCTGGCAGTCCCAGTTGGTTTTTAGTGGGAAAATTTTCCAAGTGTTATCTTTTTTAATTTTTAAATTTTTAGTTGAAATATAGTTGACTTTACAATGTTAAAGTAGTTTCAGGTGTACAGCATAGTGTTTCAAGAATTATATACCTTACAAAATGCTCACTAAATAAGTATATTGCAACATTATTGACTATATTCCCTATGCTGCACTTTTCATCCTCATGACTTATTTATTTTTTAATTATTTTTAATTATTTTTTTTATTTTATTATGTTATGTATGACTTATTTATTTTTAACTGGAAGTTTGTGCCTCTTAATCCCCTTCACCCATTTGGTGCATCCTTCCCCCCCCCCCCCCCGCCTGTGGCAACCACCAGCTTGTTCTCTATATTTATGAGTCTCTTCTCTCTTTTTTGTTGCTGTTGTTGTTTGTTTGTTTTGTTTTTTTCAGATTTCACATATAAGTGAAATCATATGGTGTTTGTTTTTCTCTGTGTGGCTTATTTCACTCAGTGTAATACCCTCTAGGTTCATCCGTGTGTTCACAAATGGCAATATTTTATCCTTTTTCATGGCTGAGAAGTATTCCATTGTGTGTGTGTGTGTGTGTGTGTGTTTACATATAAACACACCACATCTTCTTTATCGACTCATCTATCCATGGACAGTTGGGTTATTTCCATATTTTGACTATTAGAAATCATGCTGCAATAAACATAGGGGTGCATACATCTTTCCCAACTAGTATTTTCATTGACTTCAGGTAAATAACCCAGCAAAGAAATTATTGGATCATATGGTACTTCTATTTTTAGTTTTTTTGAGGAACCGCCATACTGTCTTCCACAGTGGCTGCACCAGTTTGCATTCCCACCAACAGTGCACAAGGGTTCAGTTTTCTCCACAGCCTTGCTAATACTTGGTTCTTGTCTTTTTGATACTAGCCATTCTGACTGGTGTGAGGTGATATCTCATGTGGCTTGGATATGCATTTCCCTAATAATTAGTGATTTTGAATTATCTCACTTTTTAGGAATAGAATAAAAATTAAAACTGTTGCCTTCAACATGCCTACATTCATGTAGCAGCTGGGGTGTGGGGACTTTGCCGTATGTGTGTATGTTCTACTTGACTTCCTGTCTACATTTATGTACTGCAGCAGCATCTACAGTCTCAGGAATGAGGAAGGGGTAAGAGATGGGATTGGAGAATAGATAGGCTGAGTGGAAAAATACAGGCAGGATATCCTCTTTCAGAAGGTCACGTCCCACCATCAAGAGTTGGGGGTTTGTGGGATTCTGAAGCCCTCTAATTAAATGGGGGAAGAGGTGCCATCTTTCCCTTTTCTGCTCATCTTCCTCAATCCAAATCCACCCCTCCTTCACTCTAGTTAAATACCGCCAATTGCATATTTAAAGTACTGAAATGCGGATTTCTGTGGTGAAGTGTGGGATGGTCCGATGACGTCCCTGAAAACCCAAAGCCAATCCCTGTACTCCGAACTCAAGGTTTATATTTAGAAGACAGTGTGGATCCTGTAGTTTCAAAATGCTGTAAACATGTTTGTGTGGTTATTTTTAGCTTTTACAGACTTCAGTGAACTTTCAAGTTGGCAAGTCAGACAGTCAGTTGTCTGTTACCTCAGATGCCAGCACTTTGTGAAAGACTCTGATTGTCTCAAAGGTTTCTTACATATTTAAAGCAGATAAGTGTAAGAAGTTATCTCATGTCAACTGTGTGTGGTGTATCTATGTCTGATTCTGCATACTGTACATATTTTTTAAGCTTTTATGAACTGTATCACTTGGGTAACAGTTTTGCTTGGAGTTCAAGACAAGTTGGGTGTTGCCAAATGGAACTGTTATTCCTCTGGCGGAAATAGCTAGTCGTTTTCTCCTTCTCCCAACCTTTCTCTCCTAGTCCTCAAGCATTAAATCATCATACACAAATCCTTACAGTCACTGTTGTTTTCAACCCATTGTATCTACTTCCTCTTGGTCAAAGGTTATAAGGCTTGAGTGGTGTAGAGGGAGAGATAGAAATTGGACAGAAAAAAGAAAGCTGGGCTCATTTTAGGGACAACACACCATAGAATGGGCAAGACAGCACTGAATTGTTGAAAACAAAAAGTAGTAAATGATCAACAGCTTTTCTTGTATGATGAGATCCTTATCTGCCTGTTAATATGAATGAAAAAGAGATTGCACTCCAAGAATGCTGCCTTAGGAAAGAGTGACACCCCCCTCTGCCGTGGCGGGGAAGGGGGAGGGGAGGTCAGCACCAGCACCAGCACTGGTCTGAGTCTTGCACGTTTGCAGAGATCTTCTTGATTTCGTTATCTGTGGAGTAATTTTTATACATGTTCAACTTTGTAGTTAGTTTCCCTCTTTGCATGAGGTTATTCTTCCTTGCATCTTGAACTTAATGTGTTTTATAGTCACTGACTCCAAAATGCGTAATTTATCTATTTGGAAGTGTCATTCTAAGGAAAACTTTCAGTACCACATTTCCTTTGTTCTGGAAGCTTTGGTGTGAGTTTTATGTTTAGAAGAAAATTGTACTAAGCGTTATTTTGGCTTATTATGTATAAATGTAATTATGGAAATTTGAAATTTGTTTTTGTAACACTTCAGTGCTTTTCCTCTAGTTCTTAATGTTGCTTTTGAACCATGATCCAAGTCTCAGTGTATCCGTGTTTTACTTTATTGTGAATTGTGAATGTTCAGTAAGAAACACAGAACAGAAAATGAGAACATTTTTCGTATGTTTTGCTGGAAACTCAAAACACTAGCTCTGTTCCAGCATTAATTATTTTGGATTGGATAGCAGAACAAGAAATAGAGTTTAGAAATTTGTCGGGTTTACGGAAGATAATTTTTTTAAATTCCAGATTATTATTGGTATTCCATTTTTTAAAAATCTCTATTGAAGCAAGCATGTTCTTTTCCAAATAATAATAACAACAACATAGATGGTATGCATTTGTGGGTCAAAGTTAGTTTGTGAAACACAGTGAAATCAGGAAGTCGGTCCACATCATTGTTACCTCCCTAGGCACTGCCGCTTACAGTCGCGCTCTTCAACTCTTGGTGGGTCTTATTTGGAGCTGTGAGCCTCTTCAGCAACTGGTATTGCCTGTCTCTTAAGTCAAGAAGTGGACTTTAAAACTGCCCTGTCCATGTAATAGTTACCAGCCCCAGGTGACTGAATTAAATAAATTAGAAAACGAGTTCCTCAGTTGCGCCAGCCACTTTTCAAGTTTCCTATGGCGACATGTGGCTTGGTAGTGCTGGGCTGGGCCGTGTAGTCATTTCCCGAGTTGCAGAAAGTTCTGTTGGACAGCACTTCTCTAGACTGCAATTAGAATTTGTATCTGTGCTGGAGAATCTTGTGACTTTAAGGTATGGTACCAGCTTCCTACCACTTAAACAATAACATGTAAGTGAAATTCTCACATCTTACTCTTCAGTTAAATGTGTACATTGACATCATACTTCATAGCATATGGCAGTCTGCCCATATTCTCTCTTATGACATTGCATTCTACCCTCAGGCACTGGAACAGCGTTTTACACAGGCATACACATGTGCAACAATTTTGAGTATGTGTACAAGTGTGTGTGTAGGGACTATAACTATGTATATATAATTAAATATACTAACACAAATAATATTTCATAACTAAAATATGTAGATGTCCTAATACCGTAGGCACTGTCTAAAGTTGTAGTTTCCTAAGTTTCGTACATTGGCGTGGTTTCATATTGAGTTATTTCTTGATTAAGTTGGTTTCACTTTTTGTTGACTGAACCTTGTGGAGGAGATTTGATAGGATTTATGGCTGAACTCTTCCAGAGTAAGAAGGCCCACTGTTGCTTTGGTGTATCATCCATTTATGTGGAGACTAAGTGGGCAACAGAGACAGCATCATCGGGGTCACCAGGAGACATTGTCCATTTGTTCAGGTAACAGTTCTCACACCTTTTAGGCCACCGGGTCCTTGCATGCTGTGCACTATGCCAAGCACTTGAGGAATAAGACAGAGTCTTAGGGAGGAAAGCAGCTGTACAAAGGACTGATTGACATGCAAGAGGAGGGTTCTCTGATAGAAATTTGTCCAAGGTGCTGGGGACACCCTGGAGTGGTCAGCTCTACCTGGCACAGATAACAGGTAGAACAATAGAAAGTGTTACCAGTATTCTTTCACACCAGTTTCCAGTTACTCCAAACAGAAAAGTTCCTTGCCCAAATCTCTCAGTATTTTGGAAATTTTGTAAACCGTGGGGGAAATATTTTTAAAATGCCGTTCAAAAGCATCCTTTTAATGACTTTGTAAGATTCTGTATGGAGATGTATCCTAACTTATTTACTCGGTTCCCTTCTGTCACCAGCCTTACCACTCTGCTCAGGACAGAGGGGTTTCCCAAGATTTCGTAGAACTTTCAGTTTTCTAAAACAGGAATGGTCCTGGGAAAACTGGAATGATTGGTCACTCTCCCTATTGTCAAATATTTAGATCGCTTCAATTATTTACTCATATAAACAGTACTATGTTACTATTCCGATGCCTAAGTATTTAGCTGCACTTTTGCATTATTTCCTTAGATGAGATTCCTAGAAATGGAATGAATGGCTCAGTGACTCTGGACATGTTTGGAGCTCATGGTAACTCCTACAGCCCTTTATTGTATTTTTGCCATTTTTCAGCCAGATTGGTAAAAATCTGCCTGAACGTTTTGTGCTGCCTTTGCTTCCACAGGGTCTTAGGGAGATATGCAGAAAACAGAGATAGGAACATACTAGCTTGGCTACCATTCTGAATCTCTCACTGGCCAAATTACATATGACTCCAACTACCTTTCCTTTTTTTTTTTTTATCACCTTTTATTGTCTCATTTTATTTCACATAAATATTTCTTGAAATTCAGTTACACGTAACAAGTATTTATTGCCTACTCTGTGTTGAGTTTCATGCTGGACAAAAAATGGCAGAATATCAAGTAAATAGAAGATACCGTCCCAATTCACTGTTAGAGCACAAGAGTACTAATTATTACAACGCAGTCCAACTACCTTTGTCTAGGCAAAGCTGAAGTCTGATTCCAAAAGAGAGTGGACTCCCTGAGCCCATTCACCTACAACCACACCCTGACGTGAGTCCCTGACTCTCAGGGCACAGCGTAGAAATAAAAGCATGAGATCAGAGGAAACCCAAGGCTGGCTGTCTTTCTTCCCAGTCCAGCTTCAGCTATACATCACCCCAGGCCTCCACCCCCTGTCACTCAGGATGTTGCAGACTTCTCTTGGATCCACTGCTAGCCGGGCTCTTGCCTCTTTCAGCCTCCCTTTGCTTAGGGTAAGGAAGCCATGAAAACCCCCCGAGTTAGAGTGTGTCCCCGCAGCCCTGACAGTTGGGAATATGATGAGATACATGAACTAGCATTCACAAGTAAAAATATATTCAACCTGCCCCACAGTGCAGCATTGAGAGTTCATGCCATGAGGTGACCTACTTTCCTGTGGAACTTCAGTAACTAAATTTCCCTGGTTGGGGTCCAAAGTCTCATACCAAACTTCTTTGTAGTAAGAAGTGTTGAAGTGTTGTTCTATTTCAGGCCTTCTTAACATGTGCCCCAGGGGTCCTGTGAACCCCTGAAACTGTGTACAGTGTAATTTATGTGCCTTTTTCTAAGAAAAAGTTACACTGCTTTTATCAGATTCTCAAAGTGGTCTATGACCCAGAAAAGGTGTAACACAACTGCTTTGTGTACATTAAATACTCAGAAGTTTCTCCTGTTACTTCTTTCGTTTGTTTTATGTAGGACTTATGCCACGGCTTTGAGGTAGGCATCCGTTTAACAATGATTTCAACAAGTAAATTATATGAACTCTTAGTTAATAAGTTAAAATTCCCTGATTTTTTTTTTCCTTCAGGTATTTACTTCTGAGTTAAATTTTATTTTTTTTTTTGGTTAATTTTGCTATTAGGAAGTTGTTTCAGGTCCAGCTAATTTGTTTTTGTCCAGGCAATATATGTAAACTGTTAAAAGGTTTGTGGAACAGTTGTTAGCCTACATCTAGGCATTGTTCTACATTATTTTTGGTGTATTCTTTTGTTTATATTACTAAGCTAAAGTTAGCACAGATAGCACCAGGCTAGAAAATGGTGACAATAGTTTGAAAACAGGAAATTTTAGGCTTTTGTGTGTTTGGAACAGATGATCATAATGATAGAGCCAGTGGAGTGGAAACTTCCACCGAGCCTGTTTTTTCCTTATTTTGCTCTATGAGAAAAGATGGTGCTTCCTGGAAAACAACTCAAGTCTTTTAAAGCAAATGGTTTTCTTTTGTCCCCGTTTCATGGCTAATTTGTTTTTCTTTATTTTATTTACCCTGGTTGTATTATTATGGAAATTTAATACTTTTTAATAGGTAAAGTAATTCCCAGAGTGCTTATTTAGATATTTAATATTTAGATATTTAGTATATTACCATTTATTGACATGGTTTTTAAAGAAAATTAAAATAATATGAATATTATAGCCACCAAATTTTATGGGAAATCTTTTAAGTGCTCCCAACTTGCCTTTTTTTTTTAACCCCCTAAATTCCAGTCTTTAGAACAAAGTAGTTCTACTTTGTCTAAGCTATTTCCTGACTAAGACTCCTTCCAGATGTATCCTGGAATTCTATATTTAAAAGAAAGACTAAATTCATTCACTAATTTCAGAGTAAGAAGAAGAGTATACATTTCCATACATACATAAACTTTTTTGTTTCGTGTACATTGTTCCTAAATTTTTAAATATTAATAGACTTTCTTTTTTAGAGCATTTTTAGTCATAAGCTTTTTAAGCATGTTATATATTTTTTTAATTATAGAAGTAATAAATGGAAGCTCCTTGAAAAAAATCAGACTATACAGAAGTATATAAAATAAAATTAGGAAACTTGTCTGACCTTCCCATCCCTATTTCTGGAATTACCACAGTGAAGGATTCCAATGTGTCTCCTTCCAGACATGTTATCTAAACGTAGTTTGTGTGTACAAACACATATTCATTTCAGGCAAATGGGAATTGTACTGTATGTATAATTCTGCAATTGCTCTTTCTTTTCATTTGACATTATGGGCATTTTTTCATATATAGATCTATGTTTTAAGTGTTTTACATCGATTTGTTACTGTATAGGTGTTTTATCATTTATTTAACTTAACCATTACCCTGGTGAAGAAATTTAGATTAAAACCTGTCTTACTAGACCCCTGGGTGGCTTATTCAGTTAAGCATCTGCCTTTGGCTCAGGTCATGATCACAGTGTCCGGGGATCGAGTCCGCGGGCTCCTTGCTCAGCGGGGCGCCTGCTTCTCCCTCTACCCCCCGCCCCCGCCCCACTCATGCTCACTTGCTCTCTCTCTCAAATAAATAAATAAAACCGTTTTTTAAAAAAACTGTCTTATTAAAAATGGCATTTTCATCTTATGAAACACATATCTTCGTAACATTTTACAGATTTCGGCGATCATACATAAATTTTGAATTCTACCAAAGAATTCATGGTAACAATCTTTTTTCCTTAACCATCAGTAGCCTTTTAAGAGATTTCAAATAAGAAAGTTTCACTGTCCTTCCTTTCCCAGTTTGCAAGGATGATAGAGGGTTAGTAAAATTACAGTGGTGATGTTTCTTGGGCAGTTGGCTCAAGAATGTAGAGAGTGCTGTTCTTCAGTTTATCTGGTCAAGGCAAACTTTGTTAGGGTTCGACAACGATGAGGGACCAAATGCAGTCATCAGAGTTCTTTCGGAAGTGCTGTAAGAGAATGAGCTTGTTAATGGGCTGCTTGGGACCCATGTGCTGAGAGTTCAAAGGAATGTAGCTGGGAGGTCCCTTAACTAGGGGGGAGTTGAGGAAAGCTTCAGAGGAGAGGCCTTGAGGAATGAGTAGGAGCTCATTGGGCGAGAGAGATAGGGTGTGTTAGACTCAAAACAACAGAGCGTGGGTGTTTGGTGCAGTCGTCTGTGGAGGTGAAAGGTCAGAGAGGTGAGCGGCAGGTAAGTATGATTTAAGAGAACCCTGTATGCCATTCTATGAAAGGAGTTTGAACTTCACCCTCGTAACAACTTTGGACTTCTTTTTTCTTTCCCCGAGATCTTCTCCACTCAGTTCACTGACTCTCTGCAGTCCTTCTGGTGAATGGAAAACTCCAAAAGCATCCCATCAAGGCTTTGAGGGCTTCACAACGTGTAAAGTGCTGTTGCAGATACAGAAAAATTAAAGGAATGGTCTTGGCTTTCAAGGAACTTGATGTCTAGTTGGGGAAATAATTATAAGCATTGGGAACATTTGGAAATGTATGTAGTAAAATAACAGATGGTTCCACACTGTCCCATAGCGATGCAAGAGACATTTCAGAGCAGTAACTGCTGTGTTGCCAAGAGTCCAGACGGAAGGTGTGGAGAGGAAAGGGGAAGGTTTGGACAGAATCTTAAAGAACTAAGGATTAGGTTTCCAGTAGTAGAAAGGAGTTCAAACATTTGCCGGTGGGATAAATATTGTGAACAAAAACAAGGAGGGAGATACATTTAACCTCACTGGCAACAGTAGAAGGCATGAGGAATTAGATAGATACAAGCTTAAAAGGATCTCTGATTGTTTCTGAAATTCTGTTTCATTGAGCAACCTAATTCTGCCTGTTGATTGGGCCAGTGGTTCTCAGCCGAGGCGGTACGTTAGAATCATCTGTTGAGCATTTAAAACTACCTATGCCCGTGCTAGGGCTAATGCCCCAGGCCGACTGTCTATCAGAGATGGGGCCCCAGGCATCAGGGTTGTTGTTTTTTTTTTTAAGTAAAATTCTCCAGATATTTCTTATGAGCCGTTAGAGTTGAGAATCACTGGACCACCTTGACCTCTTTTTTTTAAGCCCACCCATATATTGGTTTTTTTTTTTTTTTTTTTTTTTTTTTGAGAGAGAGAGAGAGCATGAGGGGGAGAGGGTCAGAGGGAGAAGCAGACTCCCTGCCGAGCAGGGAGCCCGATGCGGGACTCAATCCCGGGACTCCAGGATCATGACCTGAGCCGAAGGCAGTCGCTTAACCAACTGAGCCACCCAGGCGCCCTGGTTATTTCTTTAGTAATCAATTCTTCCAGTAAAGGATTCAGGGAAGGGATTAAGGAGTCTTGGGGAGCCTTACAGCGGGCATGTTCTCTATCGGTGATACACAGAGAAGTCAGAAAACGGCAGCACGGCAGTTACAGTGTTTTTCTTTAAAACAGAGCCCGTTTGCCATTTTAGGCCAATTAGGCATATTTTGTGAGTTTATTAATATTCTTGCAGGTAATGGTTTGAGGCTCATCTGGATTGAGATTTTTTTTCTTCCCACCGGATAATGGAGCTCCAGCTGTAGTCTCTAGCCAGGGTGTACATACCCATACTCAGTAGGGTGTATGATAAACCTATCTTAAGACCTCGCTTCAATGGGACAAGCCTGTTTTCAGTTTAACTTACGTAATTTGCTTAAGTACAGAAAGTATTTAAAAGAACAATTCCTTTAAAATGAAGTTTAAAACTACCTCCCACATCTGTAGAATTTTTAAAACAAATTAGTTTATGGCTTATACACCTCTATCTTGCCTGAGTTCCCCATTTACAAATGGGTGGGGCAGAATGCAGTTATATCATTATCCCCATAATGCATAAGATAATGTGAGAGCTTCCCTGTTTTTATCCTTGCCTCCTTGGACTGGCATATTCAGCAGATGTAGACTGAACACCTCCTTAGGGCTGGGCAGTGGGAAAAGAAAGATGAAGGTGAAAAAATATGGCTCCAGCTCTCAAGAAACTTACTTGTAGGAATGTCAAACATCATAACTAGCGTCAGGGTGGAAATGGGGAGCGTGCAGGGGCCCATTCAGGGATGGTGCCCTGAAGGGGTCTGAGCTGAGTCTAGGGGGGTGGATTTTGTGTCATAGGGCAGCATGTGTCAGGCCAGAGGCAGGGGAGAATCAGAGTGTTAGGGGGACTGCAATCACTTCTGATGTGGTTGGAAGGCAGAGAGGCAAGAAGTGAGGCTGGAGAGAAAGGAGAGGCTTGGAGGGCCCTGTGTGCCCTGCCTGCCAGATTTGGGCTCTATCCTGCAGGCAGTCACTGGATACAGGGAATGGGTAAATGGCCGTACAAATACTCCAAGCATTATGGATATTTAGTTTGGCATCTCATCTAAATATATTCCATTGGGATCCATGGACTGTGTAGGCTCTTCTCTTTGGATGTTAATGTAGTAGCCAAAGTTACTCTTAAAACCCTGAGACAAGACACTGGGACTAGAGGAGGGTGCTTTTAAGCTACTTCAAAATGCAGACCTAATGATGAAGTCTTATTACTGCATCATTTGTTCAACTTAAAATTGAAGTGAGTATTGCATATAAGAAAAGACAACAAAGTAAATTTGCGTAGTTCCTCTCAAGCAAACCTGCTTGTAATGGAAGTCCAGTAGTGAAAATGATTTTTCACATGAATTTTGTGTAAAATTGCTTTGAGTATTTGGTTTTGAAGGTTTCTAGAAAACTTGTCCTTTTTTGTCTGTTACTGCTGCAGGATTGGTGAGGCAATGTACAGCTTTCTCTGGGGCTACCAAGGCAGCAAGGATAAAAATAGGGCAAACTTTAAGAATCCCAGATATTTTCAGATAACAAAGACTGATTTATGTGGGCCCATTTTGCGCTCTGACAAAACATAGAGAAGCTTTTGTGCTGTGATTAGCAGGGGTGCTGATGTCAGTTCTCTTGTCAAGCATCAAGCTTTATTCTGTGGCTAAATTGTGCTTTGTACCATAATCCAGAGAACCTTTGTATCTGCCTTATTAAAGTGTGTAGTTTATGTAATTGCTTTTGTTTTCCAGTTTAATCTGTGCCAGATTCGATGAGAGTGACTCATTTTGTGACTGAGACAAACATTCACATTTGGACCATGTTAAAAATAAATAAGTGGCAGGTGCTGTTGGCTAAAGTCTGTGTTTTAATGTTGTAATTTCCTGCTGTAAGGGTTCCTCTCTTATCCTCTGTAATCGCTAGTGCAACCTATCTACTGCACCCTGATTGATTGCTACTCATTTCTTGGCTATTTATTTTAGTTTCCAAGAGCCTTTTAAGTTTGAACAATATCATTTCATCAGAGAAGCAAAGAAATGGCAAGGGGGCCACAGTTAACTGGAAGGCAAAGAGTGACACATAAGCCGTAGCAGAAGGACACCTTCCATTCTTTTCTTTCTGTCATTTTCCCAAGGTGTTTTGTGCGTGTGTTTTGGTAAAGCTGTCTTAGTTATGTTTATTTTATTATGCATATGTTCAGTATTGGAGCTCTTTTTCTCAAGTGGAAGAGTTTTTGAAAGCACGCCTTTCTATTCAACGTGGCCCATCTATCTAATCTAATATTCTCAAAATTTTACAACCGTAGAGTCTTCGGGGAATTCTCTTTATTGTACAAGTATTTCTAGGTACCAGACGCTGTGCTATGCATTGAGTATGTAATGACAAATTGTCACTGTCTTCATGGACTTTACAGTCTGCTGAGGGAGTTAGGTGTTAAATAAATACAAAGAAAATTTAAATTTCAAAATGACAATAATCACTACATAGGTATTAAAGTGTATTACATAGGCAATAAGATCCTGAAATTGTGCCCTACTTTACATTAGGGGCCACTGGGAAGGGAAGGCCTAGAAGGTCAGAGTCAGCCTGCCGAAGACAAGGAAAGAACATACTAGACTCAGGAAATGGCATGTGTAAAGTCTCTGCGGCAGGAAACAGTTTGGCATCCTATTAACTGTATTATTAGAAGAGAGAAGTGACAATTGATAAGCCTAACTGTACTAAGAAGATTATAGATGAACTATAGGAGCACAGCAGTATGGCACTATTTAGCATAGGGGCAAATGATCCTCCATACAGTTCAGTAGCCTTTGAGAGCTTCCCTAAAAGTGCAGAATAGAGATTGATGCCTGTAATACTAAGTGAGTCATTGGGGACTGGATGAATTATGTTCAATGAATTATGTAGCAAGGCATTTTAGAAAGATTTCCATACAAGACATTAAAGTTTTAAAAAGTCATTTCTGTATTTAAAGACAGAAGCTTCACTATCTGGAGAAATCACTTACTAAAAGATAGGATTCCTCGATGGCCCTAGATAAATGATATAATACTGTATTTTCTTTTCTCCTTACTTCTCTATTACTTTTGCAAGCTTCCTGCTTGATAGGGAGGTATCCATAGAAGCATAACTTTACTAAGAGATGATATTTATTTATTTTGAAGTAAATAGATGTCTTATGTGGTAACTAAATGGATTTTTGTAATCCAGAAACCAGTGCTAAATTTATGTGAATTAACACATCATGATTTTTCAGTGTTCTCTAATGCATGTGTAAGAACTCCCCACTGCCTTCTCCTTCTGGACACCACTAATTATTTACTCTTTACTTGGAGCTGTAGTCAGACTGGGATGTTAATTTAAAACCTTGATGACATTAAAGAACTACATAATATTTTTAGGCCTTTGTGATATTTCTACCAATATTGTTGAAGAGGATCGCACCCAGTTTTTCCAGGAAGGAATGTTTCTCCATTAAGCGATAGTTTTGCAGATACTTTGCCGGGTTTGCTATATTCTCAAATATTTTCACGTATGGTAAATGTTTTCTTCATTATTAGTCAGTCAACTCCTTGAGAGTAGCATCATGAATTACCTACTTGTATTTCTTCCTACAGGTGTTTACAATATAATCAATAATTTACTGACTGGTTAACTCATTGATTTACCTTTTAGTGTATCTATATTTCCTTGAATGGATACAATTTAAAGAATCTATTAAATATTAAACCTAAAGTTATCACCCAAGTTAATTCAGTTATGGGTACAGTTGTCCAGGTTAGTAAAGAGGAAGACCTTCGAGAGGAGTAAGATTTTGTATTGTTTCTGGGCAGAGTTGTTGGTTTTAAAGACAGCTGAAGCTGACTGTTTCAGTCATTTGGTTCTGCTTTTATTATTTAACCAGTGTAGATTTCAGGGAGAGTAATAGTACAAGAATTTAGGGTTTCTTCAGGCATAGCATCATATTCAAAATTTACCAAAGCTTGTGGAGAGAATACATTCTGTGAGTACATATCCAGATTGCCAATATATGTTTGTTGGGAAGAGAAGGAGAAAGGGAAAGGAGAAGGAAGATTGCAACCTATACTCAAAGAATACAGATCTTACCCATGTGGTCTTTGAACAATAGACTGACCAGAAGAAAGACACAGTCCATTTCTTTGCTTGCTTTTCTTTTTTTTTTTTTTTAAAGATTTTATTTATTTATTTGACAGAGTGAGAGAGGGAACACAAGCAGGGGGAGTGGGAGAGGGAGAAGCAGGCTCTCCGCTGAGCAGGGAACCCGATGCGGGGCTCAATCCCAGGGCCCTGGGATCATAACCTGAGCCGAAGGCAAACGCTTAATGACTGAGCTACCCAGGCGCCCCTCTTTGCTTGCTTTTCAAGTGAGAAATCGGGAAAGCTTCTGAACCCTTCCCCCCCCAACTCCTTGCAACCCCCCCCCCACACACACACACAAAAGAGAGAGAGAAATCTATAGCTTAAAATACAAAGGAGTCTTTTGAAGCATCTTTATGTATTCTTTATGGCATGATATTAAGGCATGAAAAAACATTGCTTTTTTTTAATGCGGTAAGATATACCTAACATAAAATTTACCATTTTAACCATTTTCAAGTGTACAGTTTCAGTGGCATGAAGTACATTCACTTTGTTGTGCAGCCATCACCACTGTCCATCTCCAGAACTGTCCATCTTCCTAAAACTGTACCCACTAAACACTAACTCCTTATCCCTGCCTTCCAGCCACTGGCAACTACCATTCTGCGTTTTGTCTCTATGAATTTGATTACCAGTAGGTACCTTATATAAGTGGAGTTATATAGTTTTTTGTCCTTTAGTGACTGGCTTTTTTCACTTAGCATCACGTCTCAAGATTCATCCATGTTATGGCATGTGTCAGATTTTTATTCCCTTTTAAGACTAAATAATATTCCATTATGTGTGTATACCACATTTTATTCATTTCTTCATTCAGCAGTGGACACTTGGGCTGCTTCTACCTTTCGACTGCTGTGGATAATGCTACTATAAACATGGGTGTACAAATACCTGTTTGAGACCTGGCTTTCAATTCTCTTGGATATTTATTCACAACTGAAATCTTTGGAGGAACTGCCGTACCGTTTTCCATACCAGTTACATCATTTTGCATTCCCATCAGCAATGCACAATGGTTCCAATTTCTGCCATCGTGGCCAACACTTGTTATTTTCTGCTTTTTTGATAACAGACATTCTAATGTGTATGAAGTTGTGTCTCATTGTGGGTTTGATTTCCATTTCTCTAAATGATAATGATGTTGAGCATCTTTTCATGTGCTTACTGGTCATTTACGTATCTTTGGAGAATCTATTCAAGTCCTTTGCCCATTTTTAAATTGGGTTATTTTTGTTGTTATCGAGTTGTAGGATTCTTTATATATTCTAGACGTTAATCTTTTATCAGATAAATTATTTGCAGATATTTTCTCTTATTCTATGAGTTGGCTTTTCACTCTATTGATCGAGTCTTTCAGTGTGTAAATTTTAAATTTTGATGTATACCTATTTTTTTGTGTGTTTCTTCTGCACCCTTAGTGTCATATCCAGTAGATCATTGTCAAATCTGATGTTATGAAGCTTTTCCCTGTTTTCTCCTAAGAGTTTTATAGTCTTAGCTCCTACGTTTAGGTCTTTGATGCATTTTGAGTTAATTTCTGTATGATGTAAAGAGTCCCAAATCCATTCTTTTGCATGTGGATACCCAGTTTTCCTGGTTCCATTTGTTGAAACCATTGCTTTTTTATATTTAGTAAAAACTACGTCTTCCTTGTTGTCTTGATATTACCTATCAATGTAATATCTTCTGATAACAATCAGTATCTTCTAGTCTTCTATTAGAAGGTCTAATAGAACATAATAAATATGTATATATAGACATATTATTAAGTTAATTGAGGCATCAGTAAATTTTGCTGGAGCGGTAGATTATTCTGTGGAAACAAAACATGTATGTGACTTTCTCTAGACGTTACATTTGTAAAATTGGTTTGATAAGTGTGCACTTTCTTGAAAAATTTCTGTCAAATTAATACTAGATGGATATTTTTGTTTTGTTCCCAGGCATGGAAGAGGAGATGGTTTGTGTTACGCAGTGGTCGCTTAACTGGAGATCCAGATGTCTTGGAATATTACAAAAATGATCATGCCAAGAAGCCTATCCGTATTATTGATTTAAACTTATGTCAGCAAGTTGATGCTGGATTGACGTTTAACAAAAAAGAGTTTGAAAACAGCTACATTTTTGATATCAACACCATTGACCGAATATTCTACTTGGTAGCAGACAGTGAGGAAGAGATGAATAAGTGGGTTCGTTGTATTTGTGACATCTGTGGGTTTAATCCTACAGAAGAAGGTAAGCTCAAGATTTTATTATTCCACCTGAGTTCTCCTTTATTACTGCATTTTTAGAACTGTTATAAAATTCTTTATTATTTCAATTACACAATATAATATTGTTTACCTTTTTATAATAGCTAACAAACAACATTTGGAAAAAAAGCACTAAAGTCTTTAATCATTTTGGGGAGAAATTTTTTCTAGGTTTTAGGGGAGACTTAGCCATTGTGGGACCGTGTCTAAATAAATGTCTTGAAAAAAGGTGACAAGAAGACATACTTATTTAAGAGCATTTCTTGCGTCTGTATATATCAAATTGAACCTTATAGCACTGCTGATATTTGACTTTTTCACCTATTAAAAGCATCATTTTCATGTGACTCAGTTCTTTAGATGTTATCTTAAAAACTGTATTGGATTATGAAGTTAGGAAATAGCCAAGACGATTATCAATACCTATGAAAAGCAAATGACAATCAGTCACAAAACATGATGAACAAGTAACAAATGAGTTTGCTTAACACAGAGGTCCTAAAAAGAGCAAGGAGGGAGAGGAAGCTCAAGGTTTGGGTAAGCGTAGTGAAAAAAAGCTTCTCAGATAAACTCTAGGCTTTTGAAGGAAGTAGTATTTCTACATAAGTGAAAAAAAGGGATACAAAACCCTCTAGACTTAGGGGCAAGGGAGAGAAATGACCTGGAGGTGGAACAGCATTCCACGTGACTGGAGCAGGGGGCTGTGAATGATAAAGGCAGGGGGAGAGTTGCTTGAGGAGCTGAGATTTGGAGTGCCTGTCCTGGGAAGAGCTGAGTGGGTAGAGGTCTCATGAAGAATTTTACAGGTGGAATTCCTCTTCAGGTGCTTTTATATAGCTTTCCTGACCACTTAGTCCCTGTCCACTTCTCTACTTCTCTTCCATTTATAACAAACACCTATCTAGGGGACTCCAACACACATTTAGGTTCGTAAAGCCGAAAATCAGAAATAAAGGCGGTCTGAGGTCTTTGTACCTTACCGTCTTCATGGTTATACTCACGTTTACAGTGTGCATTTCCAAATATCTATATTTAGGAGTGCCGGAGGTTCGGTGAGGGCTGGAAAAATTGCATCAACAGTCAACATCAAGTTTTGGATTGAAGTGAAAGAGCAATCATCTCTAATTAGCTCAGGTCAGCCTGCTGCTTCCTTTCTGGCCAGTCAGCGGCCCACAAGAAGAAGCCTTCCAGGACTGGGATTGGCCCAGCGGGGCGGGGAAACCCCTTGGCGAGGGAATCCACAATCCTGAGGGGGCAGCACTGAGACCGGAAAGGAGGCATCCAGTTTAGACAGGAGGTGGCTAATCAGCTAGAGCTTTTCAACAGAACTCTAGTGATTAAAAGCCTCAAGAAATTGTTTCACATGTGGAATTAAGGCTTTGGTGGTTTTTGTCAAGTACTAAATATGTTCACATTTTAAGTGGGTGTGGGGGTATTACTTCTAACTCCAGTTAAACTCCTTTCTTTTCTTCTTGCATATATAGTCTGTATTTGAGTACAGTGGAGGATTTTAAAGTTAAAGTCACAAATGAGATAGGTCTCTAGTGGTTACTTAACGACCACTCACTAATGATAATTTTTGGATTAAAATACTACATTAGGCTCACGATGTAATGGATTTTCAGTTAAAATAATTTAAGTCATTGTATACTCTTTGGGTTGATGATGTTCTTTTGCCTGCTACCGTTTCAGTTTAGAATTTGTTTTTAGTGACATAAAAAGTAGACTTCTGTCCTCATCGGTTGCCTGTATCGATTCTGTTGATCTGAAAGACTGAGTAGTAGATGTTCTTCCATCTCTCTTTGTTTTCTATATAATTCTCCTAAATATAATTAACAAAGGAAATGAGATACCCTCCTAGAGGAGATACATTCTTCAGTCAAGGAATGGTATAATTTTTGGAAGCCCATTCAGGGGTGGGTAGAGTTGAGACCCCCCCCCAATAAGAATTTCGAATGCACAAGTATCTGAGATTAACTTTGCAAGTTTCAAGGCATAAAGTCTGGTCCATTTGTCCACCTTAAGATGACTCTCATCATCTGAGAGTTTGATGAACACCCAGTCATCTCTGGAAAGAAGGAAAGTTTTGTTTGCTTTAGAAAATTGATTCATTAATTTACCAAATTATTGAATTTGCCAACACTCAACTAAGCTTTGGACATTCGTTTAACCTACATATTATTAGGTGACAGGGAGACCGATGGCAAACATGATAGACATGGAACTGAGTGAGCATCTAGTGGGGAAGGAGTCATACCCATAATAATTCATTACAGTTGGTGAGTGCAAGATACATAATATACGTGTGTGTATGTGTGTGTATATACATATACACACACCCATATATGTATGTATATATATATACATATATATGTGTATATATATGGTGTATAATCATACTTTACAATGCATTAAAGTATGATTATGTGCATATATTAAAGTATGATACTGTAAGACTGTGTTAATCCAGTTCTTGCCCTCATAGAGCTTATAGTCAGTCTAATAGACACAGGCAAATACTCTAGGAATAAGTGTCCTGGTAAAGAAGAAATAACACAGATAGCAGCTAATTTAAGAAGGTGAGGAAAAGTCTAGGTAGTTTTAAATGGTTCTGTGACTGCAGCTGATAATGTACTAAGAAGTTTATTTTGTACTTAGTGGAACATTTTCATTGATATTGGTGGTCAGAATCAGTCACAATGTCTATTTTTCACTTTATAAACTTAGTAATATAGGGAGGAGGACAAACTCCCAAATCCTTTTAAAACAGATAAAGTATATTTGCCTTGAATGAAACTCTCAACTTGTGAATGTTCTATCTTCACAATATCAATAAAGGGAGAGGTTGTAAGAAAACTAATAGTATTATTAGTCAAATTTGATATATGTAATGAGTTGGTTACCAACAACAGCTGTGCTAATCATAACTCATTTTTTACCGCTTCATTAAAACAAGCCACTAAGGACTTCAGTTGGCCAGTGCTTTCTAAATGTAGTTACGAGCTGTATCTAAACACAACTGCATTTGTTTTTTAAATTCTACAGTATAGATTTTTTACAAGTTCATCCTGGCCTTCTCCCCAATAGCTACAATCAGAAATGTCTTACTCTGATGTTGAAGACTTGAGCTTCTCATAAATCATAAAGTTGTAAATAAATCAGTAAGTCCTAAATCAGTGAAAGATGAACAGTCCTTCATTGTGTAGTATCAAGGGGCCACAAAAAATCAAAAATTTTGATTTTTCATGCATAGTAGCAAAACTGCAAAAAGGCTTTAAAGTTAACCACTGTATTTTCTCTGTTCATTTGTAGTAGCTGACTTTGCTAGATGCCTTTTAAAAAAAAATCCACACATTTAAAGATTTGTACCAAATTCTGAACTGCAGAGAACTGCTATTATCCTTTGTGATCATGTTTGTACAGTTTAATATGACAAGATAAATATCAAAATGTCTGAGTTCTTCCATTTACTTTACCACCTGCTTTATATTCTCTTGCTTCCAAATAGATCTTCCCACCAATCACTAAATAATAGATGTTTTGTTTTTACCTAGATCTGTCCCCGGAGCCCTGTGCTGTTCCCATTTCAGAGTTGAGTATGCTCTCACTCTTGGCTTAAAACTAATGACATGAAACCATTTTTCACTCTACTCGTGTCAGGCTAGATGTGGGAAGAAATATCCTATGCTTGGATATTACAGTCTGAGAAAATAACTATCCACAGTCCCTAGGAGAATAACTAGTTTTTGCTGAAAACAAAAGGAAAGGGGAAAAATCTGACCTGTGTTTTGATTCCAGGAACCTCCCAAAATATCGTTACCATGTTATTTCCGCTGCCCCAGGTGACCACTGCTATTATTGAATACTCAGAATGCTGGCAAGCTGAATCTGTTTTTAAATTCTAGCTCATTGAACTATGTGCGGTTCCTATGAATGCTTTTATTTAGCAGATTTGAGGGTAGAAACTAATTTCTTTTGTTTTTCTTGGAAATGTGCAGATTTATTTTTGTTTCTACACCGAGGTGGAAGCTGTTAAATCTGCTAAACAAGTGCCAGGAAACACAGCCTAAAGGCTCTAAACAGCTAACTAACTTGGCGCAAAGGCTCCTGGTCTAATTTCAGGGTGCAAGATTAGAAAGTTGCCTTTATCAGTCGGTTGAGTTGCTTTTCTCAGAATGCCCAGGTAATAGTAGCTTAAAAAAAACAGTGCTTCTCTATTTGATATCCTTCCCTTCAGAAAAGTAGGTAAGCTAATGTAAGAATGTGCATATCTTCCCTTTCCTGTAAAGCGGTGCTTCTTAACTAGAGAACTTTTAAATTTCTTTTTATTTACTTTTTTATTCAGGTATAACTTACTACTATGGAAGGTTCAGATCTTAAGTATACAGTTCAGTATAGTTTTATATATCCATCTCTATCTACATATGGAAACAGAAGTCTGTGTACCTGCTGCTCAGATCAAGAAGTGGAACATTTCCAGCCCCCTAGAAGGCTTTTTCATTCTTTTTCCCAGTAAAAACCCAGAAAAAAAGCCCAAACGTAACTATGATTTTGCTTCTATAACCAGAGATTAGTTTTGCCTATACATGAACTTCATATAAATAAAACCACTGAATCTGGCTTCTTTTTTCCAATAGAAGTCTGTGAGATTCATCCATGTAGCATGTAGTGGGAGTTCTTCCTCTTCTGTAGCATTCCGTTGTGTGAATAGATCCCAAATTACGGATCTCTTTGAATGTTGATGGGCATTCGGGTTGTTTCTAGTTTTTAATGCAAATAAAGCTACTGTGAGCTGTGCTATATATGTATCTTTTGATGGACATGAACACTTAGTTCTTGTGGGTGTGTACCCATGGGTGGAATCCCTACATCATAGGTTATGTACCATTTGTTTTCCTACCAGCCATGTAGGAGACTTCCAGGTACACTACATTCTCACTTCATTTGGTATTGTCAGTCATTAATTTTAGCCATTCTAGTGAATGTGTAGTGGTGTCTCATTGTGTTTTTAATTTGCATTTTCCTGAGGACCAGTTCAACCAGAGCATTTATACGGTTTTTGTTTTGTTTTCTTACACATTTTCAAGGTATTGAGATATTGATTCATCGAGTCTCCTGAGATGGGGCTCAGGCACCTAGAACTCTGAAAAAGTGATTCTGATGCCATGACACTTCTGGATAAGAATTAAGGCATTTTCAGCATTTCCTAAGGGTTTATTTTTAAAGTCTCCCAAGAATATTTGTACGACCTGTTAAGGAGATAATCATGACAAATAAGATAAAAAAAATTTCTGTTTGAAACACATTAAATAGATTGGGCTATGATTAAAGATCTTCAATTTCTGATTAAATAAATTGAAGAAATTGCAGGTTGCTTCACTGAAAATTGCAACTACTGCTCTTTCTTGTTTGTTAGATTTACCTTAACAAAATGTTCTTCTATGAAAAGTGGTGTGTTCAGAAATGAGAAGATGGTTACTTGAGCCTCAATGATAATGATACTCTTTGTGGGTAGAGTCTTATTTGCTGAGTTAATTAGACATACATCCAATCAAAATGCTTCTCCTGACAAAAAAGAAATTCTACAACAGACCAGGTAAATTAGTAATCAATAGAAACAGAATAACCCTGACCTATTTACCTTTAATTATGAACGTAAAGGTAAAATTTTTGTAGTAGAAACCCAAAAATATCCTATCAGCAAATGTAGCCCATCTGGAGAGACAAGGATCTCATCTGGTCTCCTGACAAGGATATGAGCAACACCTCAGTTTTATTACCATATGGTAGATAGAGTATGGCAGTAGTTATAAAATCAGAGAACCTGTCACATTAACTTTGAAATACTCTCCTTACCAAGGAGAAAGAGTAGAATTGCTTCCCTGGGCTTAAGCTCTTATACCTTTTGGTATGTGTGTGTTTATATACGTATGTGTGTGTGTGTGTGGAGATGTATTATTTTGAATGTTTAGAGGCATTATCTGGGCCCCCAACTCGTGTGTGGGACACTAACACCAGGGCATTATGGTTCCAAACAGGATAAAACTGTGCATTAAGCTAGGGATCTTGTGGACCACAAGATCTTCACTGAAAGCTGGTTAAGGCTTACTTTACCAGTACTTATTAGCTTTCTTAGTAAAATTCACTTAAGAATTTGCTTTAGCAACTCATTAAGCCTTTAATGGATGCTAATTATACTCTTTATGCCTTTTGAATTAAGAGACAGGGAATAATTTTACACACATAAGCAAACCCTAAACTGATATTTGGTTCTCAGAAAGTTGATACCAGCATTACTTAGAGCAGCAGTAAGTTAGAAACCTAGGTGAGGCAGAAAGCAAAAAACGTGGCTGCTCAACTACTCCTTGGGTAGAATGAGGCAAATCACATGCCTTTATAAAGTGAAATAGAAGTTTCTTTTTTCACACCAGTTGGTTAACTTTGACCAGAAATTTTATATTAAGGCATATTTAGACATACTGCAATGCTTGCATTAAAATATGCAGAGCTGAGAAATAGGAGTATGAGTAAAATAATCCCAAAGACTAAAACTTTGAAGGAAGGACATTATCTGAGCCAAAGTGGTAGAGCAGTGTTCCCTCCCCTCTTTTTTATTTATTTTTAAAGATTTTATTTATTTACTTATTTCACAGAGAGAGACACAGCGAGAGAGGGAACACAAGCAGGGGGAGTGGGAGAGAGAGAAGCAGGCTTCCCGCCGAGCAGGGAGCCCAAAGCGGGGCTCCATCCCAGGATCTTGGGACCATGACCTGAGCCACCCAGGCGCCCCATCCCTTCCATCCTTTTTTTTTTTTTTTTAAGATTTTATTTATTTATTTGACAGATTGATAGCGAGAGCAGGAACACAAGCAGGGGGAGTGGGAGAGGGAGAAGCGGGCTTCCTGCCGAGCAGGGAGCCCGATGTGGGACTCGATCCCAGGACCCTGGGGTCATGACCTGAGCCGAAGGCAGACGCTTAACGACTGAGCCACCCAGGCGCCCCATCCCTTCCCTCTTAAAGTCCTTTGTATGCCATGTTGTTTGGAATGATTGGGCTTGCTTTTCATGGCTGTGTGAAGGTCTTTGGTGAGCTTGCTTGTGAACATAATGGAAATTCTCTCTAGTTCTTGCCTCTTAGAAGTAGATGTAAGCCTTCCCATATTGTGATCGAGATATTATATATTTTTGGATGGAGCTCTTAAGAGTGTATTATACTAAGTGAAATAAGTCAGGCAGAGAAAGACAAATACCATATGATCTCACTCAAAACAGATGATCATATGGAAAGGGAGAGAGGGAAACAAACCATAAGAGACTCTTAAAGATAGAAAACAAACTGAGGGGTGATGGGCGGAGGTTGGTTGGGGGTGGGCTAGATGGGTGGTAGATGTTAAAGAGGGCACTTATTGTTGTATGTATATGATGAATCACTGAATTCTACTCCAGAAACCAATATTGCACTGTATGTTAACTAAAATTAAAAAATATATATGAAGCTCCGCACCACTGCCTTCACTGTGTAAGGACATGCAATAGCACGAAAGTAGAAATGGCATTAATGTCTATGAGTCACAAAATAGAATAATAAATTGTAAAATATATTCATTGATAAAGCACTCTCTCAATGTTAAATGCAATTAAATTCATCTGTATTCCTAGGGAATGAGCTCCAGATACCAGAAATAGTGAAGAACAAAAGGATTTTAAAAATAATGCATATTGTATGACATATCTATTTTAATTTCAAGAAAACACTAACAAAGACCAAAAAAAAAAAAAAAGGAACCTTTGAATCCCTGTCTTTTTTTTCTTTTTTCCAGAAATTGAGAGGATCTTTCATCTATAAAGAGGGTAAAAAAAAAACTTTAGTGATTCACAGGTGGGAGAAATGGAAGTTTAAAAATGAGATGGTCCCATTGTGTTAATAAAACAAGTCAGACAAATGTGATCACCTGGCTGGGTGATTCTTTTCCTACCTAAGATGACTCACTCAGTTAATTTAGTGTATAGCTATCAAATTTAAAATAAAAAAAAAACATTTAAAGGAAAAGTGCATCTATAAAAACAGCCACCTGGAAAACTTACTTTAGGAGTTACACTGGAAAATTAGAATTCTCATACTGTTTTATGTAGTGATGTATTTCCAGTGTTGAGTTTCATTTTATTTTGGCCAAAACTAAAAATTGAATGGGATCGTACAATTTTACCACACCTTTACAGTACAAAAAGGAGAAATATGTAAAATATATTTGTGAATACAGCCTGTAGGATACAATAAGTGCTTTCTGACCACTCTGCTCTTTTTTTTTCTCCTCAATGTTGTGTATGTTTTTCCGAAAGCTTTTCTTTAAAAGTTAAATATTTTTCATAGTTCTATTAAGTTTAACAAGCCACAAGGATTTACTGAGTCACTGGTTAATCTAGGGCCTTTATATCCCCTTAAATAAATCTTTTAGATTTGTAATTAGTTCAAAACAGTAAAACATTATTTCATAGAGTATGTTATATATACTATTTATAATCATCTGTTAGACATAATGAGATATTTATGAGTTCCCACTGAAATTATGGCATTATGTCGTATAAATGTCCCCCCCAAAAATATTTTTCTTTTCTCACCATTTTCTTTTCTCACCTTTCATAAATGAGAAAGAATTAACTAATAAACTCCTGGCATTAAGTGTTAGATTTTATTAGATGAGCTTGTGTGAAGACTTGACATTGCATGCAGCATAACTGATAAAAATGTTAGAAATTAGCTCAACTTCTATTTACTCAGGCCAAACTTTCCAACTGAAAGAAGTCTTTAAACATAATTAGCACCTAGTAGTACTCACATATTTCTTAAGGAGCAAATTCCAAACTGCACATTCAGTTGAATGGGTCTTGAAGATTTGGGAGTGCCCCTGGCCTCTTCCAACAGGACATAGAGAAAGTGCTCAGTGAGTTTGCGCTGGGTGAATGAAACCCTTTTGAGCATCTACAACATGTAGGGCAAACTATCGCATAGGAGTTCTGATCCTTTTTGTTTGTTTTGGGGAACCACAAATAAAGATAAACTTATATTTAGCCATACTAATACGTTATTATTCAAGCTTAACAATTATGATATGAGCTTCTTTGCCTAGGAAGAAGAGTCATAAAATACAAACTACATAAATTTAGCTGGGGTGCATATACAAATATTAAAGTTGAATAAATGAAGACATTATCAAAAGCATATGGACTTACTCTGTAGTACCTAGAGAAGCTAGAGCTGACTTGTAGCTCCTCCCTGGTAATCTAACAGGCCAGATGACCTGCATTTGATTTTATTTGATAGAACATATTAAGTCCTTTAGCGCTTTTTATTGTCTTTTAGGGAATGTTTTGTTATAAAAATCTCAGTTTCAACCCAGGCTTTTCTGTTCTAACATAGACAGTAAACAAATTTGTTTATTCATATATGAGCATTTATCTTTTTCTGGATGTATAGCCTTGTATTCCTAACCAGACCAACAGAGAATTTTTCTTCCAGGCTCTTCAAAATTTACTTGGTTGTGTCAGTGATTACAGTGGGATTTTATCTCTCGGTTTTCAACTTGTTTTCAAATTACTTCGCTCTAAACAATTTAGGTAGTTTCATATGTCTTTTCAGAACATTAAGTGCTTAATAAATTATTCCTTTACTTGCTGTCCCCTTTTGCATGAAAATATTACGGAAATCCAGTAAATGGCACTTGAGGCTATGAGCTGAGGGAAGAGGAGATGTCTTAAAAAAAAAGCTCTTTCCCTGAACATGAATCCCACAATTAGAACTATTTCTCCTTAGTCTGCTGAGGAAGTAGAAAGAAAAGAATGAACAGCAAAATAAAGATGAGACAAAGAGGTGATGCTTGCGCCTGTAGACGCCACATAACAAGATGGGCCTCCTTGGAAAGTTGGCTTGGCTTGGGAAACACTTTGGTTTTTGTTTTGTTTTAAAAATTTATTTATTTGTTAGAGAGAGAGTGCCCATGAGAGCAATGGGAAGGGGCAGAGGGAGAGACAGAATCCTCAAGCAGACTCCCTGCTGAGCGCAGAGCCCAACACAGGGCTCAATTCCAGGACGCTGAGATCATGACCTGAGCTGAAACCAAGAGACGCTTAACTGACTGAGCCACCCAGGTGCCCCGACTATATTTTTTATCGTGGAAAAAAATCTATCTCTTGTGCTAAGTAAGATTGTAGAACATCGTCATTGCCAGTAGCCTCAAAACTAAAGACTGTTTAAGACAAAGTTAACCATGGCTTTATGGTTAGAAAGCCTCTGGAAGAAAGAGCCCTACTCTTCACATCTCTTTGACAAGAGCCAATTATTTCCTGTATAAATCTTGCTATTTAGGTAGTATTTGTTTTAATTGACATTGTCATGGCTTATCATGCTTTTGTGTGTTAAAACAGTTGATCTCCAAACTTTGAAGTAGCTTTATTTAAGAAAAAATTCTTAGAATGGGACAGACGATGATAGTTACATTTTGGTGTTGCAGATCCTGTGAAGCCATCTGGCAGCTCCATACAGGCGCCGGTTGATTTACCTTTAGCTGTAAATACAGCACCACCATCCACCCAGGTGGATTCATCCTCCGCTGTTGCACCTCCTCCATATCAGCTAATTAACCTACCACCACACCTAGAAACCCTTGGCATCCAGGAGGATCCTCAAGACTACCTCTTGCTAATCAACTGTCAAAGCAAGAAGCCTGAACCCACCAGGTAAACCACAAATTTGTGTGGGGGGTGGGTGTGTGTGTGTGTGGGTGTGTGTGTACATTTAGAAATCTTACCTTTAAACTCTTTCAATTCTGATTCGAAGGTTTAAAAGAAACCCAACTATATAGATTTATATTTTAGGCTTATTATATTTCAGGGTATATTCCTCTAACATTTCTGATATTCAGGAAATTTATGGGAGAAACATGTTCTCTACTATCTAGGCAGAGAACACTTGTACCTACAAGGCTCTTTTGGAAATCTGTCTCCTGTTTCATAGTCTTTGTTACAGACTCACAGTATTACTTGCTTAACAGATTTCACTGATTTATAAATGGTGATCTTGCTCCATTTCTTATGTGATTGTAAACCAGCCAAGGGTCATCTTTTGTTTCTGAAGAAGGAGAGGAATACCTACTACTAGAAGATTTTGAAAGCAAAACGATTCCATTGCAGTGAGTGTGTTGTGGTTGCTTTGGATCTGTGTGAGAAATTAATTATTCAGGTAAAATCCCAATATAGCAAATATTATGGGATATACAAATTGGGTTTTAGTGAAATTTGATGAAATCAAATATATTGCTAAAAACTAAAACTTTCCAATCGTCGTACCCAGCAGTGAAGCAGAGCTTACTCTGACTTTATACATTTTTAAGTAGAAAGAAGCATGTGGATTTCAGTGCTTGCCCAAAGGTATCATAAAGCCTTTCCCAAATGCTTGGTTTCCCCACCATCTCCATTCCTGCTCCTTCTTTCCTTCTAAGTTATATGATATTTTAATTTGATCATTCTTGTCAATTTGCTGTTAATTGGAAGGCCTGAGGTAACAGTGAGAATTGCAGCCAGAAAATAAAGATCGGGGAGCCCGTTTCTACCATTAACAGCAGTGTGGCAACTAGTGATGTTGGGGATATTTACATCTTGATTTGCAATATATAAAAGTGGGAATGAATTGCATAGTAGATATGAAAGATATTTTTTAAACAGAATGATTGGATATTAAGCATTATTTTATTTTATAACAAAAAAGTTGTTGTTTTCATGGAGAAAGTGACTGTTACCGGGCTAAGATCATACAGAATGCTTGTTCAATTTTTATACTGTCAAGAACCACAGTTTAGTTGCTATGAATTATTCCCTGAGGTATTGGAATACAAACATTCCAAAGTTGGGTTTCCGCATATTTGTTGTAATGGGATTTTACCTGTAAGAGCAAAAAAAGAAATCTTTTTATAAATCAACACTAGTTTATATCAAATTCTAACTTGATTTTGCTTGTTTGCTGTGAGTATTTAAAATTACACATTCGCAACTTTGTTACCTGTGCTACTAACTAAGATTTTATTTTATGGAGGTTCAGAATTATTTTTCAATATCAACTTTTTTAAAGCCAGCAGCTAAGTGGCAGTTTTCAGTGCATTTTCTTTTTATATGGTATCTTTCATTGATCTCATTGGTATTACAGCTTTCCTGTTGTAGTGGAAATTATGCTCAGAGTCCTTGCTCAGACATATTTTGTATCTATATTTTGCAGAAGTGACAGTTAATTGACAAATATTTATGAAGTACCCACTGTGTGCCCACTCTTCTGCTAGGTGCTGTGAAGGTACAGACTAATTACATAAGATACAGCCGCCTCAGATACAGTCCCTTCAGAGTTTATAAGTGAAGCTTTTGAAGAAGTCAGAACATGCAAAAACGTTAAGTGTTTGTAGATGAAGTCAGGAGAATTGCCTTGCAAACTCTTATTCATCCTGCAGGACTCAGCTCAGGCATGTATTCGTCTAGAAAACATTCTCCCAAACTCCCAGCCTGGACTAAATGCCTGTCTGGGTTTTCTTAGCATCCTGGTTGGGCCTCCTAATCTGTGTTTTATCACAGAATTGGAAATAGCTTGATATTTTAATTTATTCTTCACTAAACTATAAGCCAGTCAAGGGCAGGGAGCTTATTACTCATTGTACTTCTAGCTTTTCTTAACTCACTTTTTTTAATTCAGTGAAGTGCAAATTTTAGAATATGTGTAGGTGCATTAGAAATTCTTAGAAGGGACAGTGCAAGTATTTTTAAGATGGAGGGTGAAATGCTTCAAAGGAGGAGTAGAATTTGAACTACACTGGTTGGTGAGAGAAAAAGACCCTGTCCTTTGCAATCTGCATAAAAATTTTTTTAAGGAAAGGCAAGGTAAGAGTGAGGGGTGGGAGGAAGCTAATGAGGAGGAGAGCTTGCCCGTAGTAGAGGTTCCACTGGGGGAGAGTAGAACATAAGATAGGGCATGCCAGATGGAGCCAGCGATGGTAGCCTCAGTACCAAGTGGAGTTGTCTGTGGACTTTTTGTAGTTCCCACAGCCTGTTGGGACCCTTAAAAGGATTTTCTCCAAGTAGATGAGGGATATGAAAACCATGTTCTGAAAATACTGACCTTACAGCAGTATAGCAGTATGGTCCCTTGGGTTCATTGGAAAAAGGAGAGACTGGAGGAAAGAAGTCCGCTAGGACTTCTTAGGAGGGTTTAGTAGTGTGAATCATAGCAGAGACCCAGATCTGAACATGAGGTGGTAACAGTGGGAATAGAGAAGGGGAATAGTCACTTGGTTAGAAGAAGAACTTGGTGCCTCGGTGCTGGAGATCAAAGAGAATGAATCAAAGCTGATAGCGTTTTGAGCCTCGAGATTCTGGATGAAGACATTTCTTTTAATGGCAAGTCAGAAAGGACAATTAGAAGTAAGTTGAGTTTGGTTTGGTACACACAAGCAAGGTAACACCAGGATAACCAAGTAGAAATATATTTGAATGGTTTGAAAATACGGGACTTAGAGTTCAGAGTTGTTAACATTCAGTGGAAGGTGAAGTTATAAGAAAGGAGGATTTTTAAATGGTGTGTGTGGTAAAGCATTAGAAGACTGACTTCTGTTGGCTGTTCCAAGGTAGAGACGCAGGAAGAAGGAACCAGTCAGTGAAAGAAGGGAATAATCAGTGAGGGAGAAGGGAAATGAGGATGTTGCAGTATGAGCTCTGTGATTCCAGTATGAGCTCTGTGATTCATTCAAACTCTATGGAGAGTTTGAATGAATAAATGGGATACATAGTGCCAGGCATTATTAAGAAATCAGGGAAGATCAGACCTTAAAAAGACTATCAAAAGTTATTTTTCTGGGGTGCCTGGGTTGCTCAGTTGGTTAAGCGACTGCCTTCGGCTCAGGTCATGATCCTGGAGTCCCAGGATCGAGTCCCGCATCGGGCTCCCTGCTCAGCAGGGAGTCTGCTTCTCCCTCTGACCCTCCCCCCTCTCATGTGCTCTCTCTCTCTCTCAAATAAATAAATAAAATCTTAAAAAAAAAAAGTTATTTTTCTGAAGATTAAGTTCAAGTTCCTACAGGACTTTGGACAACACTCGCAGTAGTTATCTTGTTAACCATTAAGGAAGTGCATGCAGGGTGCTAGTATTGTTAGCTTCATTTTGGCTTCTACCCAAATTTTGTGTTACCGCAAAGGGCAGAAACTAGAAATGTACCCAAAACATTAAGTATACTCTAATGAGAGTTCTGAAGGTTAATTAATTTTTGGAATTGGCCAACTCTGTGGGTTGTATTTTGATCATCTTTACAGTATTGGCTAAGTGTTTGTTAAAGAAAATTAGTAGAAAGAAAGATACACAAAACCTTTCAAGTTGCCACCTCCTTGTAGGTCACATTGAATTTATGCAATACCAGGTAATCATTAGACTGTTAGTCTTACAGAACAACAGTTGCCAGAGGTAGGATAAATAAAGAGCAGTGGACCAAGTTGATAAGTGTTGGCACGAGGTTTCTGCATGCTCTTCAGAGGAAATGCTTTTCCTTGTGTCTATGCCTTAATCATTTACCTTTCTCAGAATTTTGTATCTTTCTAATTCCAGTGCCTCAGGGATCATGGTTTTATGTGTGGATTTAAGAGGTGGAGTTGGGGGTGTGGGCCGATACAGGACAGGCATTAGGGAGAACGCTTTTGGTGGTTTTGTGGTGGTGGCTTTGTTGTCTGGTGTATAATCATAAAGACTAAGAAACATTCATGCTTTAAATCTTACGGATCGCACAAAAAATCAAATGAAAAAAAGCCATGTATTTTGATTGCTAAGCTATAAATATATTTATTAAAATGTAGTCTTATGTCTTCACCATGTTTTATTTTCTGTCATTAACAATTTTTATTTAGAACACACGCTGATTCTGCAAAATCCACCTCTTCTGAAACAGACTGCAATGATAACGTCCCTTCTCATAAAAATCCTGCTTCCTCCCAGAACAAACACGGAGTGAATGGCTTTTTTCAGCAGCAAATGATGTATGACTCTCCACCGTCTCGTGCTGCATCTGGTTCTGTAGACTCCAGCCTTTATAACCTGCCCAGGAGTTACTCTCACGATGTTTTACCAAAGGTGTCTCCATCGAGTACTGAGGCAGATGGAGATCTCTATGTTTTTAATACCCCATCTGGGACATCAAGTGTAGAGACTCAAATGAGGCATGTATCTATTAGTTATGACATTCCTCCAACACCTGGTAATACTTATCAGATTCCACGAACATTTCCAGAAGGAACTTTGGGACAGACGTCAAAGCTAGACACTATTCCAGATATTCCTCCACCTCGGCCACCGAAACCACATCCAGCTCATGACCGATCTCCTGTGGAAACGTGCAGTATCACACGCACGGCCTCAGATACTGACAATAGTTACTGTGTCCCTACAGCAGGGATGCCACCATCACGTAGTAATACCATTTCCACTGTGGATTTGAACAAATTGCGAAAAGGTCAGCTCTAACTGGCTTCTACTGTGTTAGAGGTTAATGATAGAAAATATGTTCATCTGAATATTTGTTCTTTGCAGCATCGTGTGATGTTAAATGATAGTCCTTTTTTTCTTCAGCTCTGCAGTTGCCCACTCATGTAGCGAAGCTATCAGGGTCTCAGTAGACCGTTGGAAGGGTGTTTGTGCATGCGGCGTGTACCTGAGTGCATGTTCTGCTGGCAGGGAGAGAGACTTGGAGTTTTTCACCCCTGGAGAAGTATGGCCTTAGTAATACGTTCCTGCCTCAGGAAGTGTGCACCCCTCTTTCCTGCTTTCCATGTATCCTGGGTGGGTGGACTCTCTACTGGGGCAGAGGAGCAGGAAATGGACCAGCCACAAAGCCTCTCCGAGTCATCCCTTTCCTGTATTTGTGTGCCGTTATGGCTGCTTCTGTGTCCCATCTGCTGGGCTCCGTTTCCTTCCTTCCTCGATAAGCAGTTTATACGTTGTGTCTAACTAGTAAACTCTGTTCCAGTCGTGCCATTCCACTTTTGTTTGGTTTTATTTATCTCTAAAGCTCGGAATCTTCTCTCCCCTTACCCTGGCCACTTCACTTAGTCCTACACCATGTCCCAGAGCCTACCAAAAGTTACGGACCTTGAGAGGAGAAAGATTCAGTCTGGGTTACACTCTGAGGTTCTTAAAGTCCTAGAAATAGAAGGCTGGAGTTTAAGGTGTCCATACCCTAAAAAACGTGTGCTAACGTTTCTGTATGTTGTGGTAGAGTTACCCACCTGTCCTAAAGAAAATAAAGATTTAATGCATCACGAAGAGTAATAATAGGGAGACTTGACTTTAGCTATTCACTACCAGTTTCTGATTCTCTTTATGAAGTGGCTCTGTAATCTGATTAAAGGTTACTGAGATATAAGTTAGGACCAAGGTGGTACAGAAGCTGAGAAAAGAAAAGTATTTCTTTTCTCCATCTTTAAATAACCCATCTCATCCTGGGCTTAGACATTCATTCATTGTCGTAATCAAATGCTGGTAGTGGTCAGCATATTAGTGAGTGTCTGCATTTTCTAGTGATTTAATGTGCCCATTCGGGATATTATTCTGTGAGCATCTTTTTAAAAAACCTGTGTGTGTGCACGCATACCTGCACACAGGTGTGTAAAGAGAGAGAACAGACCATTCTGAGAACTGGCAAAGGTGGGAAGAAATGCTGATCGTTTGTTTTCTGTTTTAGATGCTAGTTCTCAAGACTGCTATGATATTCCACGAACATTTCCAAGTGACAGATCTAGTTCACTTGAAGGCTTCCATAACCACTTTGTAAGTATAATTGACCTTGGCGTCATCAAGTGTGTTTCACTCAGGATCTTCACACGCAGTGCCCTGAGACTAAATGAGATCACGAAATACAAGTCCCCTCAGCTCCGTATGAATAGGTGTGACTTACAGTTGTGTTTCCCTGTTTGCTAATAGTTTCTGTTTATTAAAAGAAATGTATGTGTGTTTTAGAAAATCAAAAATATATTGACAGTGGGAAGCGTATCAAGTGAAGAACTGGATGAAAATTACGTCCCAATGAATCCCAATTCTCCTCCACGACAACATTCCAGCAGTTTTACGGAACCAGTTCAGGAAGCAAATTATGTGCCAATGACTCCGGGAACATTTGATTTTTCTTCATTTGGAATGCAAGTTCCTCCTCCTGCTCATATGGGCTTCCGGTCCAGCCCAAAGACCCCTCCCCGAAGGCCAGTTCCTGTTGCAGACTGTGAACCACCCCCCGTGGATAGGAACCTCAAGCCTGACAGAAAAGGTAAGGAGAGCATGGCATAGTGAAAGGGTTGGGGCAGGGGGGGTACCAGTTTAGATCTGCCAGCTTAGAGCTGCACTTAACTGTCATGAAATCCCAAATGCTATTGGGACTAGAAATTCTGAAGTATTTCATATTACCTTAGTTATCAACTTGTTTTAAGTGCGATACTGCTATTTGTAGATTAATAATTGTTTTATGTTGATGCCCGGGTGAGGTTTCTGTCTCCTGTCTCTAGAGCAGAGGTTACAAACTAAAAATTACTCACAAGGTTTGGCAAGCAACAGGAGAAAATGAGAAACTGGAATGCACTTGCCCATTCTAAATGGAGTAACTAACTGCTCGTTGGCTATAATCCTTTGTTCACTTGTGTGAAAATAACGTGGGCCCATATGGGCAAATCATCTGATGTGTCAAGAGAAGCCAGAAATTTCATCTCTTACATGTATTATCTTTTGATTTTTGAATTTGATCAGCTAGTGTAATTTAAAAACAAAAACCAAAAAACACTGCAGACAGACCACACCCTTCTACAGGCTAGCTGTGGTCTTTGGCTGCTGGTTTGTAACCTCTTCTCCAGAGTATATAATATAATATCAACTCAGACTAGAGGTTATTACGTGCATTTGACGTAATTCTTTAAGAACAGTGAGGCTGTTTGTAAAGTCTTTCCAGTCTGTCCGTATAACAGCTTCTATAAAAATGATTCTGCCTTTGCTGGGGTATAAATGCTTCTAGTCTGTTCTTTCATACTGGCCTTCGTAAGTAACACTGAATTCTAGGGTAGCATGGTTTGATAAGAATTCAGTATAAACGAAACTCCAAACTGATAATACATATCCAGGTTTTTAAATTTGGGGTTTGAGTGGTTAAAACCCAGACATCTAGCTGTGTTACAGCATGCTGTTAGTGTGATTTAATCTTGACAACCACATAAGTTAGTATATTGGCTGTGTGATGAGTTGGCACCATTTCTGGGGAATTCACATTTGAAGTCTCCTGTGCTGTACACAGCTTTTTAAGGGCATGTAATATCTGTGTAAATTTCTCATTAACCTGGGTTTTTAGATCATTACTATTTTTCTGATTAAGTTCCAGTTGTGGGGAACAGAGTCTGAGACTCACTCAGAGTATCTGAAGAAAATGAGTTTTGTTTTGTTTTGCTTTTAAGTAAGTAAGTAAGGCCGGTCCTGTGCTGAAATGAGAAAAGTTACTGGGAACAGAAGCACTCTCAGGGGACCGTCACTTTGTCCTGCTGTCTGCATTTCTGTCCTGTGGGAAGTCTTTGTATCTGCTTTGTTCTGTCTCACATTCTTTCCTTCTTTTCTTGTTTTCCTGCCCTGGATCCTCTACGTGGTTTCTGCCTTCCAGGAGCTGTGGCCTACAACGCCCCTTTGTGGCCTCACTTCTGCCTCCTGGCTCCTTTTTACATGCGCGCAGCTTCTGCATCTGCTGCCTCCATCATTGTTCACTCACTGTAGAGTGCTCACAGAGAATTTGATTTCTCTTATTTGTCTTTTCACACCAGGCCATAGGATGGATTGTAGGCCAGCCCGTAGATTGGCTGCCACTGGTCAGCTGCCCACCTTTGGTCTGACAGCTGGAAGGATGGTCATGAGTAACACCCACGGCCACCCACACAGCCCCAGCAGCAGGGCTATAATCAGGGGTGGTTATCTTAGAAAGGGTGTGAGCATCACAGGCTTTTTATTTGACAACTTTTCCTTTTGCTTCTCTTTGTCCTCATTTGTCTTTAAATCTATTTAGGCATTATTAGTCATTTTCTTTGCATACAAAATGCAAAAGTATGTTTGAACATGCATAGATTTATAATTGAGTTCACAGGTTGCTGAAGAATTAAGGTCCAAGTGTCATGAACTCTTCGAAATACTGAAATACTCATTTTTAATGCTAAACTGGTTCTTATTACTTTGTGTGAGCAGCAAATCTCTACTTTTTTTTTTTTTTTAAGATTTATTTATTTATTTTGGAGAGGGAACGAGCATGTGAGCACGAATAGGGGGAGGGGCAGAGGAAGAGAATCTTCAAGCAGATTCCCCCGCTGAGCGCAGAGCCCCATGCAGGGCTCGATCTCATGACCCGTTAGATCATGACGCTTAACCAGCTGAGCCACCCAGGTGCCCCATCAGATCTCTACTTTTTAACCCCAAATGTAAGTTTTTTATCTGGAAGTCCTACATAAACGTAGAGGTGGTATTGTTAGGGTAAGTGTACAAAGCACCTAGCCCTACCTACTATACTTCTCTGCCTGCCCCTTCCTTTCCTCAGGCTCTGCAGAACACAATTCGAAAATTCCTGGTATATTTCAGTTAGTGATTACACCTGGTAAGCATAATGAGGAATCAGAAAAGATCCCTATTTATATGTTAGAAAAGTTTTAAGATCATAATGATAGGCTTTTAGTATTCTCTAGGTCTGACAGAGCTCATGTACCTCATATTATGATATATATCATTTTATGTATATATCATAATAATATGGCATGTGTACTATATATCATTTATATTACATTTTATAATGTAATATAATTACTATATATAATTACTGTATATAATTACTATAAATTATATTTATGTATAATTATACCTCCCTATGTATATATAGTGAAAGTACTATATATTCTAGTATGGTAGCGGTTAGTTGCGCTAGTTCTCTAAACCAACCTAAAATGACTTTACAGTAGAACAGAACAAAGTAGGTTCTTGGTTACTTCTGGAGGTTGTGTTCAGGCTTTTAAAAAATTAAGTGAACTGTTGAGAGACAATCTTGAGCTATCCAGGTGGTTTATTTGGTATCTGTGCTTAGGTACAAAATGAACTGAGAAAGCACCCGGAATAAAATACATTGTTTTTGGCAAAATCAAGGAGACTAGGTTTAGCAAAACAGGGGAGGTTACTAAAATCATAGTAATAAAAAAAATGGTTTTGCTTTTCTTTTAGTACTGTTTTACTTTTTAAATAAATATACAAAAGAGAAAGCATGAGAGACTAACTTAGCAAACTTTATCAACTCACTTTAGGAAGTTATAACTATTCAAGAAAAACACATTGAAAACCCAAATTCAGACCTTGGAACAGTTTATATTTAAAAACTTAAATTGTAGGGGCACCTGGGTGGCTCAGTCGGTTAAGTATCCGACTCTTGATTTTGGCTCGGGTCATGATCTCAGGACCGTGGGATCGAGCCCCATGTCTGGTTCCACACTCAGCATGGAGTCTGCCTGGGATTCTCTCTCCCTCTCCCTCTGCCCCTCCACTACCACCAGCTCCGCCCCACATGCTCGCTCACTCTCTCTTGCTAAAATAAATAAATATATCTTTAAAATAAATAAAAATAAAAACTTAAACTGTAAAACAAATGTCTTATTTGGTCATGAAATTCTTCACATGCATAGCATCAGATGAGTCTGTTTTACTTTCAAATTTTGTGACATCAGATACATGACTCAATCTATTCCAGTATCTCTTATTAACTGTACCTCATAATTAGCAAACCTAATTCTATCAAATATGGCTTGATTAGTTTCAGGGCCCCATATAACTAGTTCAGTACCCAGTGTAACCAATTTCTGTGGTTGTCTTCTTTGGAAGAGTCTACAATAAATGAGTGACATTCTCATCTTGTTTATACCCCCATTTATAGATGTCAGCTGCTGTAATTAGTAGTACAGATAAGTTTTTCGAATACTTCTGAGTAACTGAAGCTTCAGAAATGCATAGATGTTCTAAACACTTACGTTTAATGTATTTTCATGGACCCTTTTGCCCATCACCCAACTTATGGTAGCTATATTTTCACCCCTACTATTTCTGTCACGGTAGGATTTGTTACAAACCAAGTTTTGTGTATATTAATAGAGGAGAAAAGCATAATTTACATATATTGTACTAAATATAGGAAAGCAGAGGAGTCATTGTAAAAGCAGGAAAAATTATGTTTTGATTGTTTCAACTGAAAGTTACATTTTAATTGAAAAGCAAGTTCATAAAGTTTTGGAAACTTCTGTAAGCTGTCTATCGTGGCTTCTCTTAAAGTAAGTCATTACCTGAATCTACTGTATTTAACCACTATGCTGATCTAGGCCCCCTACCCCCATCCAGTCTCCTAACACGATGTGGCAGCCATTTGAGCCTCAGACACTATCTTTTTACTTTGTTTTGTTTGGCTTTGTCCAACCATGGCTTTCTGCAGTAGTTCTGACCATTAGTTATTGTATTGATTTTGAAAAAGCAGTGCAAGTTTACTTCTGGTATTTTTGTACATTAGTCGGATTAAAGTATCTTCAGGTATGCATCTTCACTTCAGTGTAGGGAGCATCCAAAGACCAGTCTGGATGAGCTTCCCTAGATGGGTCTTTTTGACACGGTTGACATATTTGCTCTAGACGTTTGTTTTTTCAAGAGATCGTCTGAAGTTTTTGAATGTGATTAAAAATTAACATGCTTTTTATTTCTATTTTTTTAAATTAACATGCTTTTTCTTTTATACTATAATAAATGTTTGGGAGATGAATGACACTAGGAAATATAACTAGATTTTAATAAACAAGTGTTAAGTTTGAATTAATTTTGGTTTGGTGTTACAGTTTAAAGGAAATGCAAATGGAATACATTTTTAGGGTGCCTGGCTGGCTTAGTCGGAAGAGCACGTGACTCTTGATCTCAAGCCCCATGTTGGGTGTGGAGATTACTTAAATAAATAAAAACTTCAAAAAAAAGAATGGAGTGCATTTTTATAGCATAGCCTTTACATGCAGATTGTTTCTCCTAAATAGTCTTTACCTTCCAATATATAAGTATCATTATTGCATTCTTCTTCATACAGTCAAACCATTAAAACAAGTGTAAAAGTTACCTGGATTAGTTTTTGGAATTATCAGAGGATAATAATGTTGTGAATTATCTTTCTTCTTTCTTGCTTTTTGAGATATCTAATGGAAATAGTATAATCTATAAAACTGTGGAAGAGTAAATAATTTAGGCTGAGTTAAACCTGTAGTAAAACAGAAAATAAATTTTCCACTTTGTGTTGAATTTATGTAAGCAGTACCTATGAAAATAATACTTGATAGTGTATGGACTTTGCAAAAAAGATTGCATCTGCTTGTTTGAAACATGACCTCATGTGACTGCTTTGACCGTATTTGGGTTGATCAACTTCTTAAACAACATTCAGTTGCTCTTTTTTTCCTACTTAAAAGACCAACAAAAAATTATGATATTGATCAGATTAAACACTACCAGCTTTAAGAGAACAGCAGTTCATCAACATATATTTAAATGCCTACCAATTATAGGATATAACCTTTGTTAGGCCTTGGGTCTGCAAACACAGGAAGAAAAGGTGGCTTCCCTGAAGAAGTTCACTGTCTAGTGGAGGATGTAGAAAAGTAAACACATTATCATAATTGGCATGGAAGGGGCTGTGGTTGAGGTAAGCTTTTGGCACTGTTATCTAAGCTCCCCTGAGGAAAGTCTGAGAGGGTGAATGGCAATTAAATGATGGTAGAGGAGGGGGGGATGGCAGAAGATCTTTTTAGTCAGAATAAACAGTATACCCAGATCCTTTAAAAGAGGGCAGATGGGACTGGCTGGGTTGTGAGTGGGAGGGAGGGAATTAGATAGGGAGGAGGGGAGCAAAGTATGAATGGAGGAAGAAATGCCAAATGCCTTGCAGGTGCCTGATCCTGAGGGTGTTACAGTCCATGCTAATGAGTTTGGGCTTTATTCTGAGTACACCATTAAAGGGTTTTATGCAGACAAGTAACATAATCAGGTTGGCCCCTAGAAAGCTCATGCTAAAATTTAAGGATATGCTAGGAAAAAAGAGTGTATTCTCTAATGTAAAATTTTACAAAAGTCACATTTTTTCAGCATCTTCCTCAGAGAGTGCTTTGCTCGGTTTTCCAAATCCAGGGTTCTTAAAGCCTTGGTTTAGAAATGATCAAATGAGGAAAGGCATAACAGAGCCCCTTTCCTGGCTCTTATTTGGTCCCTCAACTTGGGGACTTACAGTGATTTTTAAAGTTTTGAAGACATCTGGAGTATAGGTGGAGGTTATTTAGCCATACAGTGTCAGCTCATCACTTTCAGAAAAACAAACTAGGTAAGTGAGGAACATATTAAAAACAGGAAGGTCTTAAGAAAAGACTTCAGACTTGCAGATTTTTTATTTTCTTAGGTAAATGAAAACAGACTGTTATACTGTCATTATAAATACAAATTAAAATTTATAAAATAAAGATTAGAGGGAAAGTAGAATTTAGAATGACTTCTTGTAAGAGATCTGCAATGGCAACTGGTAGTAGAGGAAACAAAGCAGGTCTCTGGTGACTCAAAGGACAAATTGCCTTTTGAACATGTAGTGGGAATGCCTGCAGAACAGTCATATGGGGTGATTGTGTAAATGTGTAGGTTACGATCTGAACCAGGGATGAAGATCTGTCAACTTGTACTCCAAATTACAGAGCAAGTCACATGATCCAGAGATTGACCCCCCATAAGGGTTAAAGCACCGAAGGAATTTCACCAGTAATCAGTGCACTCTAAATGAAATAATATTGTTTTCTTTGTTCAAAGGTAGTCTAGCTAAAGCCAAATTGTAATCTACTGTGGATTTAAAAGTTGAGCCTCGAATGAGTTACTCTGTTTCCTCTCAGAATTTGAGAGCCAGTGTATCTCCAGAGTTGGTTTATTTTTGCTTTTACTTTATTATCCTTATTTCTTACTCTTTATTTTTACCCTTTTCTTCAACAATCAGGAAAACATTCAAATATTTGCCAGTAGACAGTGGAGAAGAAGACAGGGCCAAGACAGGCGTACTAATATCTTGGACCTTTTTTCACCTTTCTCTCATAAGTAGTACTGAGCCATCATTTGGGTATGATTTCATTTCTGTCTGGAACATCAATGTCAAATTGAGTTTGGAGGGATATAAAGAGATAAAGCTAACAAAATGTCTAAGTGACTCACTACGATTCAGTGCCACACTTCCACATTGCGACTTTGGTCCCAAAATCAACCTTGAGCTTTGCATGGAGTGGAAAATACATATAAATTTTATAAAAACACTTTAAAAACCTCACCTGGTACAATATTTTTCTATTAGGAAAACCAAGGAGTGCCCTTGACAGTGCTTAACAGATGGAATTGGTTTGGAGAAGAGATGATCCGTTCACGGTCAGGTAGTAGAAGGATCACTGCTGGGAGCTGTCAGACATGGGAAGAATGGAACTAGATCACAGGCAGGTCGAGTTAGCAGTCACAAGACCTTGAGTATTTAACCATAAACACAGGTGAAAAGTTGAGAAATGTGGAGGGTGACCTCTGGGGGAGGAGCCCAGTGACAAATCAGGAGGAAGCCCAGAGCTAATGAAGCTAGTGGGTCTTTGAGAAAAGGAGGAGAAAAGCAATTATTAAACTTCACGTCACTCACAGATCAGCTACCTGTGGCATTCAAGTAGATACAAGATCTCGAACTGAACTGACCAGTTCAAAACTGACCTCTAAACACTGGTTTCCTCGGATTTTCGATTGCCCAAAAGGAACGAGAGGTAAAACAGTGTGGACAGCACAGGAGCATACACCAGCAGGTGCGAGGCTAGGGGAAGCCTTCATTTGGCCTCTGTAATGTTGTTACCCAAGCAAGTCACGTAACCTCTTTCGTTCTTCGGGGGTATCTCATCCATAAAATGAAGAAGCTGGATTTGATGTGTAAAAGCCTTTTAGCTGTAAAATAAATTTATTTTTCTGTGGTAACCCTTACCCTCTGCCTCTTACTTTTTTTGAAAGGAAGTACATTGTTTTGGGAAGTTGATAAAAAGCTGCCCTCCTCTGTTGTTTTTAGGAAAGTGCCCTGCCAGTGTGGGCCCTGGATAGGTATTCAGCATTAGGGGTAGGATTACAGCCCCAAATCTTACCACTCACATTTTAAACTAGACCTGCCTCATTTCTGAATCAACTCAATGTATTAATTGCCTAACTTAGAAAATTGGTTCATTAGAGAATTCTCACGTTTTATAACCTGGAGATTTCCTATTTTAAGAAACTTTTAACCTTCGGTAGGTAAGGTACTAGATATTGGCACTTAATCAGCAAATTCTTAATTTTGCCATCTAATAGATGTTGACTCACTTTTGTAAATGCCAAAAAAAAGATGAAACTCTGGTTCCATTGAGAAAAGAGCAGCTTAACTTACTGATTTAAATGATACTGCTACTCTGGCCTCCAGGCTTCCTATGGGAAAAAGTGAGGCCACGGCTGAATGTTAACCCTGTACTTTCATAGGGCTTTTCAGCAGCACTTGTATATGGCAGAGAGTAAACGAAAAGAAAATGAGGGCAACTGAATTTGTTTTCAAATACTTATATGGAAGCTAGACAACCAGCAGTTCCAGAATCAAGACCTCTAATCCTTGCAAAATGATGTCCCCGAGCAACTACCAGTATCCAGGGGAAACATCAGTGGTCTTGGTTTTGATCTTGGATTAGCAGACATTGTAGCATCAACCTGCTTCTCTAGAAGGGCTTTTGGACAGGAGGTCAAAGAGTAATCAGATTAAGGTTGTTTAAATACCTCCATTAAATTAAGAAAGTAATATTCTAGGGAAGAAGGCCTTGGTACTTTCTTATCAGACTTCAAAGAAAAGATGTACTTTGAGGTCTGACTGAGGTATTTTATAATTTTTTATTTGATCCAGTTTTCTAAGGCATGTTAGAAGAATAACTAACATGGCACATGTCTTTCCTCCCTTCCCCCAAATAAAGATAACCACTAACCAGTCTGGTTATCCCACTAAAACCTTACCATCTTTTATAACACTTGGCTTGTCACACTGTTGCATGAAGCGTCTTCCTTTCCATTGTACTGAGCATGAATTATATGTAGCAAGATTGAAGTATTTTCCACAAACAAACTTTTGTTTATGCTTTGAGATGTAACATTTCTGCTCAGGGCTCTGTTGCTTTTTTACAGAATCCATTTTTCCAATTAAAAAATAACATATTAAGAGAGTCTTCTTTTTACCAATTAGGTCAAAGTCCTAAAATTTTAAGACCCAAACCCCATGGTTTAGAGCGAACTGATTCACAAACCATAGGTGACTTTGCTACAAGAAGAAAGGGTATGTACTTTAGCACCGCATGCTGGATGGGGCATTGGGAATTTATTTATTTTGTGATGGTTTTTTCTTAAAAAGTAAAAGAGAAGAGCCTTAAGTACTACTGATGTTGTAAATAAAGCTTCCTAGCACATTATTTCTGAAGTGAATGCTTCCCATAATGTGTGTCTTCCCATTGTGGCTTTCCATAGACCCAAGTCTACTTGTTATGCCATGAATAGCAGCATGATAAATTTGATAATACATGATATTTAGTCTTGTCCTTTTGCATTATTCTCTTAACCTTTTGGACACCCATACATTGTTTTCATTAAGCTTGTGAGCTACTTGTGAGTTCCAAATGCCTTCTTTATTTATATAGAATGTGATATATATTCTGTTCTGAGACAAAATAAAGAATCACTTCCCATGGATTATTTTATGCCATTACTTAGAATTTGACAGCTTAAACTGCCATTAGCCTCTGGGTTTCAAAAAAGTGAAACATAAGAATTAAAGAAATATGTTCACTAAGCACAATACTATTTTAAGTGTATACGTGAGCAAGATTTAAACTCAGACTTAATCTAGTCTTCAGAAAATCACATTGAGTTTTTTGTTTTGAATAGACAAAAATACTTACAAGCCCCAGTGATTCTGCATAGTCCTTTAAAATGACCAGCTATTTTATTGTTTGATGGTAATTATAACATAGTTGATTAAAAGTATGAGTTGAGTAAAAGTATGTCCATATATGGACAAAGACTAGAAGAAGGAAACCTAGAAAAATGAAATTTTTTTCTTTGGAGTGGCAGGATGAAACGTAACCAAAATATTTACCCAATATGTTTAAATAGTCTCCTAAAATATAATTAATATTAACATACAGTTTTATTTCTTTTGTTCATTTAATTTATTTCTGAAAAATGTTTCATTCTTGACCTTAAGGGCTGAGAGCTCTGTGGTATTTACTAGCGTGGTAATTCTCTGTTGTAATAATGAGGTACATAAGCAAAGACCACTTATAAATCAAGCCAATAAGAATATTAGTGTTTATTATTATTTAATTTGATAAAGGATATTGTTGGTTAAATAAGCTAAAAATTTGAGGTAATTTTTAATAATGGCCTTCTCTCAGAGCTGAGTTTGAGTCTTAAAATGTTATTATTGCTTTCTTTTATTTGTTTTCAGACTGGGCTTGAATTAGTTTAAAAGATTTGGTCAATTCTTTTTTCAGTTTTTGATTTTAGCAAAGTTCGGTGTTTAATGCTTTCTATACATCATATTATATATATATAGTTGTATAACTGATGCTTCAGTGTTGAAGAGTAGAAATGTTTTTACATAGAAATTAAAGCTCTATACTTGGGGATAAAATTATTTTTTAAAAAAGGAAATAAGGAAATAATGAAAGGTATACATTAAGTAACTAAAGGAATTGGGTCACATTACCCTTTCTTCTCGTTTAGTTTATTTTCATAAAATATTAAATTAAGAAGCAACGTGTTGTAATAGAGCTTTAGACTTTGAGTCAACAACCATGAAACATTATTGGATTTAGCTTTTGTCACTCATTATTTAGCTGTGTAACCTTGGGCAAATCACGTAACATCCATGAAGCTGGTTTCATGTGTGAAACCAGCTGGTCTTAGATGTACTCTGGCTGTAACGTATAAGTAGAGAGAGTGAAGATCTTGTTTTGTTTTCCAAATTTCTGTATACTGAAGCCTCTTTTTCTCTTTTTCATTTCAGCCAAGCCAGCACCTTTAGAAATAAAACCTTTGCCAGAATGGGAAGAGCTACAAGCCCCAGTTAGATCTCCCATCACTAGGAGTTTTGCTCGAGAGTAAGTCTTTGTTTAAAATATGTACCTTGATTGTTCACTATAATGGAAAATACCTGGAACAGTGGTTCCCAAAGTATGGTCTGGGAAGCCCCTCCTTTTCGGGTTCTGTGAGGTCAAAACTATTTTCATTAAGATGCTAAGATGGCTTTTGCTTTTTCCACTCTCTCTCATGAGTATTTGCTGGACTTTTCCAGAGGCTACATAGTGTTTGATCATATCCCTGGGGCAGGTAATAAATAGAAAATATTTGTGTACTCTTGTGGTGTTTTTTGTTTGTTTGTTTTTATGTATAAGTCTATTTTTTTAATTCAATTAATTAACATATAATGTATTATCAGTTTCAGAGGTAGAGGTCAGTGATTCATCAGTCTTATATAATAACCAGTGCTCATTACATCATGTGCCCTCCTTAATATCTACCACGCAGTTACCCCATCCCCCCACCCCCCGCCCCTCCAGCAACCCTCAGTTTGTTTCCTATGATTAAGATTCTCTTATGGTTTGTCTCCCTCTCTGATTTCATCTTGTTTTATTTTTTCTTCCCTTCCCCTATGATCCTCTGTTTTGTTTCTTAAATTCCACGTATGAGTGAGATCATATGATAATTGTCTTTCTCTGATTGACTTAGCTTAGCGTAATACCCTCTAGTTCCATCCTTGCCACTGCAAACGGCAAGATTTCATTTTTTTGAATGCCAAGTAATAGTCCATTGCGTGTGTATATATATCACATCTTCTTTATTCATTCATCTGTGGATGGACATCTGGGCTCTTTCCATAGTTTGGCTGTTGTGGACATTGCTGCTAAAAACACTGGGGTGCATGTGCCCTTTTGGATCACTACTTTTGTATCTTTGGGGTTAAATACCCACTAGTGCAATTGCTGGGTCGTAGGGTAGCTCTATTTTCAACTTTTTGAGGAACCTCCATACTGTTTTCTAGAGTAGCTGCACCAGCTTGCATTCCCACCAACAGTGTAAGAGGGTTCCCCTTTCTCCATACCCTCGCCAACATCTTTCGTTTCCTGACTTGTTAATTTTAGCCATTCTGACTGGTGTGAGGTGGTATCTTATTGAGGTTTTGATTTGTATTTCCCTGATGCCGAGTGATGTTGAGCATTTTTTCATGTGTCGGTTGCCATTTGGATGTCTTTGCAGAAATGTCTGTTAATGCCTTCTGCCCATTTCTTAATTGGATGATTTGTTCTTTGGGTGTTGAGTTTGATAAGTTCTTTATAGATTTTGGATACTAGCCCTTTATCTGATAAGGCATTTGCAAATACCTTCTCCCATTCTGTTAGTTGTCTTTGGTTTTGTTAACTGTTTCCTTTGTCGTGCAAAATCTTTTTATCTTGATGAAGTCCCAATAGTTCATTTTTGCCTTTGTTTCTCTGGCCTTTGGAGACGTGTCTAGCAAGAAGTTGCTGCGGCCAAGGTCGCAGAGGTTTCTGCCTATGTTCTTCTCTAGGATTTTGATGGATTCCTGTTTCACATTTAGGTCTTTCATCCATTTTGAGTCTATATTTATGTATGATGAAAGGAAATGGTCCAGTTTCATTCTTCTGCATGTGGCTGTGCAATTTTCCCAACACCATTTGTTGAAGAGACCATCTTTTTTCTATTGGATATTCTTTCATGCTTTGTCGAAGATCAGCTGACCAGAGTTGAGGGTCTATTTCCGGGTTCTCTATTCTGTTCCATTGATCTGTGTGTCTGTTTTTGTACCAGTACCATACTGTCTTGATGAATATAGCTTTGTAATAGAGCTTGAAGTCCAGAATTGTGATGCCACCAGCTTTGGGGGTTTTTTCCAACATTCCTTTGGCTATTCAGGGTCTTTTCTGGTTCCATACAAATTTTAGGATTATTTGTTCCAGCTCTGTGAAAAAAGTTGATGGCATTTTGATAGGGATTACAATGAATTGCTCTAGGTAGCACAGACATTTTAACAATATTTGTTCTTCTAATCCATAAACTTGCAATGTTTTTCCATTTCTTTGTGTCTTCCTCAATTTCTTAAATGAGTGATCTATAGTTTTCTGAATACAGATTCTTTGCCTCTTTGGTTAGATTTATTCCTAGGTATCTTACGGTTTTGGTACAATTGTAAATGGTATCAACTCCTTAATCTCTCTTTCTTCTGTCTCATTGTTAGTGTATAGAAATGCAACTGATTTCTGGGCATTAATTTTATATCCTGCCACTTGAATTCCTGTATGAATTCTAGCAATTCTGGGGTGGGGTCTTTTGGGTTTTTCACATAGAGTATCACGTCATCTGCAAAGAGTGAGAGTTTGACTTCTTTGCCAATTTGGATGCCTTTTATTTCTTTTTATTGTCTGATTGCTGAGGCTAGGACTTCTAGTACTGTGTTGAATAAAAAATTGGTGAGAGGTGACATGCCTGTCATGTTTCTGACCTTAGGGGGAAAGCTCTCAGTTTTCCCCATTGAGAATGATATTTACGGTGGGCTTTTTGTAGATGGCTTCTATGATATTGAGGTATGTTCCCTCTATCCCTACACTGTGAAGAGTTTTAATCAAGAAAGGATGCTGTACTTTGTCAAATGCTTTTTCTGCATCGGTTGAGAGGATCATATGGTTCTTGTCCTTTCTTTTATTAATGTGGTGTATCATGTAGATTAATTTGCAGATGTTGAACCAACCTGTTCTTTCTCCAGCTCCTTTAGGTTTAAGGTTAGGTTGTGATTTGAGACTTTGTGTTTTTGAGGAAGGCTTGTATTGCTATATACTTCCCTCTTAGGACTGCCTTTGTTGCATCCCAAAGATTTTGAACAGTCGTGTTTTCATTTTCATTTGTTTCCATGAATTTTTTAAATTCTTCTTTAATGTCCTGGTTGACTCATTCATTCTTTAGTAGGATGCTCTTTAGCCTCCATGTTTTGAGTTCTTTCCAGATTTCCTCTTGTGATTGAGTTCAACTTTCAAAGCATTGTAGTCTGAAAATATGCAGGGAATGATCCCAATCTTTTGGTTCCAGTTGAGACCTGACTTGTGACCCAGAATGTGATCTATTCTGGAGAATGTTCTGTGTGCAGTAGAGAAGAATATGTATTCTGTTGCTTTGGGATGGAATGTTCTGAATATATCTGTGAAGTCCATCTGGTCCAGTGTGTCATTTAAAGCCTTTATTTCCTTGTTGATCTTTTGCTTAAATGATCTGTCCATTTCGGTGAGGAGGGTGTTAAAGTCCCCTACTATTATTGTATTATTGTCTATGTGTTTCTTTGATTTTGTTATTAATTGGCTGCTCCCATGTTAGGGGCATAGATACTTAAAATTGTTAGATCTTCTTGTTGTATAGACCCATTAAGTATGATGCAGTGTCCTTCCTCATCTCTTATTACAGTCTTTGGTTTAAAACCTAATTTGTCTGATATAAGGATTGCCACCCCAGCTTTCTTTTGATGTCCATTAGCATGATAAATGGTTTTCCACCCCCTCACTTTCAATCTGGAGGTGTCTTTACAGCATATCCCCGGGTCTTGCCTTTTTATCCAATCTGATACCCTTTGTCTTTTGATTGGGGTATTTAGCCCATTTACATTCAGAGTAACTATTGAGAGATGAATTTAGTGCCATTGTATTACCTGTGAAGTTACTGTTTCTGTATATTGTTTCTGTTCCTTTCTGGTTTATGTTACTTTTGGGCTGTCTCTTTGTTTACAGGATCCCCTATAATATTTCTTGCCAGGCTGGTTTAGTGATTAGAAATTCTTTTAGTTTCTGTTTCTCCTGGAAGCTTTTTATCTCTCTTTCTATTTCGAATGACATCCTTGCTGGATAAAGTATTGTTGGCTGTATGTTTTTCTCATTTAGCACACTGAATATATCATGCCAGTCCTTTCTGGCCTGCCAGATCTCTATGGATAGGTCTGCTGCCAGTCTAATGTTTCTACCCTTGTAGGTTATAGACTTCTTGTCCTGAGCAGCTTTCAGGATTTTCTCCTTGTGAGATTTGCATGTTTCACTATTATATGTCGAGGTTTTGACCTATTTTTATTGATTTTGAGGGGAGTTGTCTGTGCCTCCTGGACTTGAATGCCTGTTTCCTTCCACAGATGAGGGAAGTTCTCAGCTATGATTTGCTCCAATATACCTTCTGTCTCTCTTTCTCTCTCTTTTTTTTTTTTTTTTGTCTTCTACTGGGATCCCAATTATTCTAATACTGTTTCACTTTATGGTATCTCTTATCTCTCGAATTTTCCCCTTGTGATCCAGTAGTTGTTTCTCTCTTTTTCTCGCCTTCCTTACTCTCCATCATTTGGTCTTCTGTATCACTAATTCTCTCTTCTGCCTCATTTATCCTCGCAGTTAGAGCCTCCATTTTTTATTGCATCTCATTAATAGCTTTTTTATTTCGACTTGGTTTGATTTTAGATCTTTTATTTCTCCAGAAAGGGATTCTCTAGTGTATTCTATGCTTTTTTCAAGCCTAGCTATTATCTTTTTTATAATCATTATTCTGAACTCTAATTCTGACATCTTACTTATGTCCATACCAGTTAGGTCCCTGGCAGTTGGTACTGCCTCTTATTCGCTTTTGAGGTGAATTTTTCTGTCTTGTCGTTGTTGCAGAAAATGGTCACTTTTCTATTTGTGGAGTTGCAGCTATTCTTTTCTTAGATCTCTGGTTGAGTTCACAGGTGTTCAGAATGATTTGATAGCTATCTAGCTGAATTCCTGGGACCAGACCAGACTAAGGTCTCCTACTCCTCCACCATCCTGGACTATTACTCTTGTGTTTTTAAGAAATGTTCTATTATTTGTAATATGGTAAATAGGTATAACCCAAATAAACAAAGTTCCTTGGGGTTCTCAATAATTTTTAAGGGTGTAAATGGTTCGTGAGGCTAGAAATTTCTGAGACCCACTGATCTGGAAAATACGGCCAGTTTCTTGTGGGGGTTATTTAATCAAGATTTTTGTGAATATGTGAAGAATATGTGAAGTTACAAACCTGCATTAAATATGTGTTTGTGTTTTATGTGTTCATATAGCTAGTTTTTTTAACTAGGAACTCTTCAATATTCCTTTTCATATCTGTGACTTTCTACTTATCCCCCAAATCACTGGCAATACTTTTTTTGTTCTACACAAGGAATTTGATGCCTGAAGATATACTTTTTACTATATAGCTATAAACATTAGGTGTGCATTTGAATGTATGCAGTAAGTTGTATTAAAATAAATGTATACAATAAATGATTGTAAACTTTAGTGAATATTTCTGAAAGAATGTAAACTATCACTCATTTTTATTTCGGAAGTGATTTTAGAAACTGTTGTTCAGGTTTAGGTTTGTAATAGTAGTTTCTATAATTAGCTCCTCTAGGTTTCCCTTGTCTCCCCGACCGGATTCAGTGCATAGCACAACTTCAAGCAGCGACTCCCATGACAGTGAAGAGAATTACGTTCCCATGAACCCAAACCTGTCCAGCGAGGACTCAGTACGTAATGTGTGCATTTTCACTTCTGTCTTTCCAAGCAGCCCTTCCAAGTCCTGCACGCCAGGACATTTCTTCCAGTCTCTAAATCTTACCTTTATATACTTAAGGAAAAAGGATAGAAGACAGTTTTTTAAAAATGCTTTTTAAATAATAATGTTGTAAAGTTTAAAACCAATAAAGCATCAGTGTGTAATATCAGCATCTATAAAGTAGATAAAAATTAGTTAAAAATCATAAAAATTTTATAGTTATATTTCTTTTAAGATATATTTGATTTTTGAAACTATCCAAGAAAATATACTGGAAGTATTTCATAATGCAGTTCTCCAGGCCCACTTTATGGCACTCTTAGAGTGAAATGATCTTATATAGGAGGCCTTTTGATAATCTTTCAATAATATACCCTTAGATGTGGCTTAGATTACAGACCTGTTACAAACCTGATTTGTTTCAGATTGGCTGTATTACCATAAGGCACAAGCATTTGGTAATTGTAGCAAGGCTGTGTTCTCCAGAAATTACATAGTTGCTAGAAAATACTGCAGCTATTTAAGAATACAAGCTATTTTAGTGTTGAAATAATATTTTGCTTTTGTTTTCCCTCAAATCAGGTTCAATGCTTGCTCTGTTACTTGTATTTTAGTAGATGAGTATATCAGTTATGATTAGGTTCACCTCCAAGTAACAAAAGATAAACAAATAACAATGACTTTAAACAGACATTTATTTCTTTCTCATATAAGAGTTCAGAGAGGCAAGCCAGGATTGTTGTAAGCAGCCCTGTTTTACAAAGTCCTCAGGGACTCTGACCCCTTCCAGTTCTCCTATCCGCCATCTTCTGGGTGTGGTTCACATGCTCCTAGAACAAGGGGTGCTGCACCAGCAATTCACATTCTAAAGCTGCAGAATAGAGGAAAGCCTATCTGCCTTATAAAGAAGGTTCCCAGAAACTGCCATACACACTGTGTGGCCACATAGACACAAAAGGGGCTGGGAAACCTCCTTTGTTCTGAGAGACAGTGGGCCTGGCTAAAAACCTATTCATGTGGGAGAGGGAAAGACAGATGTTAGGGCACAACCAGGTAGTATCTGCCAGGATAAGCAAGCATGTGATACCAAAATTTGGAATGGGTAACATTTTAGTGACTTTATTTTCTTTAAAGCAATACTCTAGAGATTCAAAATAGAATCTCTATCAACAAATTTGTTTTACTTCTTTAATGTACTTTAGGCAAAAACAGGTTCCTCACAAAAATTAGATGATTTGAAAAGCTTGATGTGGTGCTTAAACTAACTTTAAAATATCAAATTTATACATTGTTCAAAATGAATAAGATAATTTAAAATATTTATATCAGCCCTGGATTAGAATACAAACTAGCTATATCAATAATGCTTTCACTGATTTTTTAAGGCAGAGCAATTTTTATTAATTGGTTTCTGCTTTTGCATTCAAGATTTTTCAACTTGATAAGTGGCGTTTTATTATTTTTATTAACTTATTTTTTTCTCATTATAGTAAATAGACTGGTAAAAGTCTATATAATTCCTCAGTGCAATATCAGAGTACATATTGTTATCAATTTTTATCTTTAGGTGGTTGAATGGATTTTTTTTATTACAAAAGTAATTATTTTCTGAGATACTAAAAGAGTTTCCTTTTGCCCAAAGTAGTAAATTACTGTAAAAATCTTGGAAAGGACATGTAATAGGCAAGTTTGGAAATGTGATTTGTCACAAGTTAGTGTTAGGTGAAGGGAAAAGATGAGAAAGAAAAACATTACAATCAGAAAGTCAAAGGAAATAAAGAAAATAAAATTTTCTTTTATCCCTTATATCATTAGGCCAGAAAGGTCCTTTTGCCTGCCAGCTGATGATTTTCTAAAGTACTTCGGTCCTAAGTGTTAGAAATAAGCAAAAATGTTCCCAGTAAAAATATCCACCCCCCCATTCACAATAGAAAAGCCAGCCACCATTTCCATTTCCTCATGCTGCTAGCTATAAGAGTTCATCATAGTCCAGACAACTCTTCCTTAGAAAAGAACATGATAGTTAACACCAATGTTTTCCATACCTCTTGGAAGTTAGTACATTAATGGAATATCATAGAAATTCACAAGATCTCATTATGCTTGGACTGATGAAGTCAGTAAAAAAAATTGTCTTGGAGAAGTTGAGACAGGATCAGATCAAATCTGGCTTATGCCTACAATGAAGATTAAATTCTGTACATTGAAGTTTCAAAGCATGATACATTTACCATCCTGGTGATCATAGAGCAGGCAGTGTTTAATGAAACCATGATGCTGGCCTATTAATTTACAGAGATCCAAAGTTAGGCATTCGTGAAGTGAACCCTTAAAATGACACTTGAAATTTGGGTGACCATACCTCACTACTAAAGACATAAATATTGTTATATAACAATGACAACAAAAATATGTTCAACAATTTCCCGTACTTTAAAAAGAATTTTAGAAAATCAAAGCACTACTTTTTTTTTTTTTAAATCATAGAACATTTATGATAACTCCTAGAATCTTAGGGTTTTTCTAAACTGTTTTGGGAAAACACTGGTTTAAAGAGTAGAACGCAGGGACAGGTTGTTCCCAGTTGAGATTAGATCAAGAGTAAATGGACTATCTTGCAGGGACACAAATTTTAACAATACTTAAAGATGAAAAATTTTCCAATTCTAATAATAACTAGACAGAAAACAGTTTAACCAGCAATTCTGAGAAATTCTCTTTAGGAACAACTTGAGTTTAAATTAAAATGTACATCATATGAACTCAAAGGTTCCTTTCATAGCCTTGCAATACCATGAACGCTGGCATTTCCAATTAGGGGAATTCCAGGTTTGGGTTCTCTCACGAGTCACATTTGAATACAAAATTTTACACACACACACACACACACACACACTTCTGCTTGATTTTTTTATGTGAGAATGAAATATGGAGTTATTCAGAAAAAAAAATTTCAGTTTCTTTATGAATTAGGAACAAAAGAGAGAGGGAAATAGCTATTTGTACTAATTGAGCAGCAAAACTTGCTTACATTTTTTTGTGCCCTAGATGTTATTTTCAATATTTTTTTAAATGTTTTATCAGTAGTAGTTGGTAAACTTGGTTTAAAAATCTGTTCCTACAGATAGAGCCCTCACATTCAGTCATGCAGCTTGCTCACTGCATAAATATGCTGTGTACAGTATGTAATATGTCCAGTAGACTGCAGAGTACTGCATTTGTGGGTACGTGCAGTTCAGACTGTGTCCTGCTCACCAGGCCCTGGGCCTGGACAGAGCTGTGTAGCCCTACAGGCAGGAACACCTTTTTCTAATTCACAGAAATGTTTCACACGGGCTATCAGCAGCCCTGCTTCAAATGAAGAAATAAATTCAGTATTTAATTTCTAGCAATTTCCTTTCCCTAAATCACAGTTTACTCTGTTTAACTCGAACTAAAAGAAAAGGAGTAGCAATATAAAAGAATCAACAGGGGGTGTGTGGGTAGCTTAGTTGGTCAAGTGTCCAGCTCTTGATTTTGGCTCAGGTGATGAACTCAGGGTCCTGAGATCAAGCCCTGCCTGGGGCTGTGCACTGGGCGTGGAGCCTGCTTAAGATTCTCTCTCCCTCTCCCTCCACCCCACCCCTGCTGGTATGCACGCCTACACTCCATCTCTCTCTTTTAAAAAAAAGAACAGAACCAGGTTTATGCAGTTTCCAAATTGTTTTGTTCATTATAATAAGTATAAATTTTAAGTATATTACATCATTACAGTTTTCTTCAAAAGTATGAGATAATATGTGAATATTCATATGTACGTGATAGAAGACACAAGGATGGAAGCTGCTAATGAATATGTATATAGTCTTGCCTATGAGAAGTCCAGAACATTTCTGGGTGAGGTTAAAAGCAGCAAGGCAGGGAAACAAGGCATTTGTTGGCACACGTTTAGAAGGGCTGTTGTAATTAGCGTAGAGGATATATGTGCAGGAGCATAAATTCATGTCATCCTTTCCTTCTTATTCAGCATTGATCTTCAGGTTCCTAATAGCCTGTTGCTTTTACATTTTTCTGCCTCAGGCTTTTTTGTTTTTATCATTTATTGCCATCCTCTATCTTCCTTTTTCCTTTTATCTTTTTTTAGAAAGTAGCCCTTCTATGGTACAATTCCTATTAGGACGGAAGAGATAAGGCTAAAGAGAAGACAGAAGAAATGAAGTGGTAAAAATTCCAGATGGTTGAAACAAAACGAATTTTGCCAGTGGAGTAATTGTTCATAGCCTTTAGTTAACATACATATTATAAACTAATTTCAGTGTGAGAGCTTTTTTTTTTTTAAGATTTACTTATTTATTTATTTGAGAGAGAGAGAGAAAGTGCAAGCAGGAGGAGGGCCAGAGGGAGAGGGAGACTCAAGCAGACTCCCTGCTGAGCACAGAGCCAACCGCATGATCCTAAGATCATGACCTGAGCCTAAACCCAGAGTCGATTGCTCAACTGACTGAGCCCACCAAGTGCCCAACATGAAAGCCTTTAAATAAAATATAGAACTTATTAAAAATTTTAATTAGAAAGCAAGGAGTGAAAGGATCTGTTAGTTTAAAAATATAATTGTGTAAAGATACCATTTTAATAATGTTCAGATGGTCCTATCGCAACTAACTGTAGCTTGATGTTTTAGTCTTAGTTTGAACCAAGTTTGACTTCTGAAACCGCATTTAACTTGCTCTCAGCTAAGTTGTAACTGGTTTTATTAATATTACTTATTTTCCTCCAATCCTAAAAGGTTACTTAACTTTCTAAGCAGACATTGTTTTAAGCCATATCCTCTTGAAACAAATATTTTGGCTTTAATAGATGATAAACAAGATAAGCAGTATGTCTCATGGATGTCCAGCAGTTGATTTTGTTGTATCACCATTTTTAGAATCTTTTTGGCAGTAATAGTCTTGATGGAAGAAGCAGTCCTATGGTCAAGCCCAAAGGAGACAAACAAGTGGAATACCTGGATCTAGATTTAGATTCTGGGAAATCCACACCACCACGTAAGGTAAGTGAAATCTCATTCTATAAACACAATCAGCTCACCTTTTGTAAACCCACAGACTCATGTTTCCTTTGGGGAAATTTTATTAGTGTGTTTAATTTAAATTTAATAAAGTCTGTTACTTAATATTGCTTCATAAATCACAATTAACAAAGTTATGGAGACTAATAAGTTAATTTTTTCCTTTTTAATGGTACAGAAATTATACACTTCTTCTCTTTTAGTGGTTACTGTTGAAGTGCTTGCTTAACAAAATCTGAAGTTAATCATTGTCTTCATTCTCACATTACTCCCCTTCTGACTTATGTGCTATTTTTGTCCAATGTTTTGGTTTTTTTCCTTTTTTTAAATCCACAAATTACACAATAGTACTATTAGTAGTATTCTTTATAATATAGACAGTGTTTACTTAATTTTCCTACATACTTGGCAAACTTCTCTTTCTTATCATTTCTTCTTGTATTTTAGCCCTTCCTCCCATAATCATTTTTTTTCTTTTTTTCTTGGGGGGGCGGTGGGAGGGGCCTGTGGGGAGAAGAGCAGAGGGAGAGGGAGAGAGAATCTTAAGCAGGCTCCACACCCAGCGTGGAGCCCAACATGGGGCTCCATCTCACGACCCTGAGATCATGACCTGAGCTGAAATCAAGAGTCAAATGCTTAACCAATGAGCCACCCAGCTGCCCCCATTAATCATTTTCTCTTCCTCCTGGAATACATCTTTTAGAAGTTCCTCTTGGGGGGGGAGGTCTGTTAGTGGTAAATTCTTGCAATTTTTGTTTGAGTGAAATATCTGTATTTTGCCCTAATTCTTGAAAAAGAGTTTTTTTGAGTTCACAGTTCTTGATTGGCAATAAATTTCTCTCTCAACACATAGAAGATACTGTTCACTATCATCTGTCTTCCAATGTTCCTGTTGAAAAGTATGCTGTCAATTTAATTACAGTTCCTTTGTAGATAATTTGTCTTTTTTGTCTGACTGATGTTAATCTTTTTTATATCTTTAGTATTCTGCATGTTTACTACAATGTATCTAGACATAGATTGCTTTTTATTTATCATGCTTGATGGAAGTTGTGCTGTTTTTATTTCTGGATTTGTATTTTTTATCAGTTCTGGAAAAGTCCCAGTCATTATCACTCTCTTTTTCCCCCCCCAGTCATTATCTCTTTAAATACAGCTTTTCAACTATTCCTCTTATCCTCTCATTTGAGGTTTCTTATTAGAGATTAGTTAGAACTTATTTTATTTTCCATATCTCTTCACTTTTTCATATTTTCTCTCTATTCATCTCTTTGTACTTACCTGGATAATTTCTTTAGATCTGTCACCAAGTTCACTAATTCCCAATTATCCTGTTTAACCCATTGTTTAATTTTTAATTTCAGTTATTTTTATTTCTAAAATGAAATTTTGCTTGTTTTTTTAAATATGCCTAGCTCTTTGGAATAGTTTCTTATATCTTGTTATTTTATTCCTTTTATTTAGTTTTCTTGATTCCTTTAAAGATTTTATACATACATATTTTATACTGTTTATTGTCATTTCAATATCTGAAGTCCTTGGAGGTCTGAATCTGTGTTTGTTATTTCTGCTCACTCTTGATAGCTTGTTTACTTCCATGTTTTATACATTTTTTTGCAAATTCATTTTGCTGAGCATATCTGTGGGAATCCCATGGACCTAATTTCCTTCGAAATAGATTTGCATTTTCTTCTGCTGGGAAGCACTCTAGGACCACCTCAGTTCCCTTCAGGGGTCCCTAGCTTAACAGGATGGTCTCAAATTGTGCAAGCCCTCCCACCCGGGGCCTCCTGATTGCGTCGTTGAGATTGACATTCATCCTGAAGACAACTGTAAAGTTTACCTTGAGGAGCTCTTCGTCCCCTCTGTTTCCCTCACACCTTGGGTATTTCTCTTACTTTCTAGAGAGCCCAGCAATGCATTAGTAATTACATGTGTTTTAAGTTAGTTAGTATTTAGTTGTATTTTAGAAGTAAGAGGTCCTGGGGCGCCTGGGTGGCTCAGTCAGTTAGGGCATCTGCCTTCGGCTCAGGTCATGATCCCAGAGTCCTGGGATTGAACCTCACATCGGGCTCCCTGCTGAGAGGGAGAAGCCATCTTCCCTCTCCCTCTGCCACTCCCCCTGCCACTCCCCTGGCTTGTGCACAGTCTCTCTCTTTCTCTCCCTCAAATAAATAAATAAAATCTTAAAAAAAAAAAGAAGAGGTCCTGTCAGCCTATGTAGTTTGCCATTCTTGAAATACTGCTTTTAAAAAAAGCATTTCTTAGCTCTGAAAGTGAACACTGATACATGTTCTCAGGACTTGAAAAAGTGAAGCTTAAGCTAAAGGGAGAAGCAAGCTGTGTATCTTAAGATGAACCAGGTGTCTGCAATCCCTATTTTACAAGAATTCCATCTGTGTTAGGAGCATTAGTCTGCATTCTTTTACATAGTGATTTTAAATTTAAGGGGAAAACAGTATACAGTTAGGAGAAAAATAACATTGTTAAATTGAGGTAATGTTATTTTATGTGTGTGATCCAATAGAATTGCAAGAGTTATTCACAGCATGTGAGTGTCAATGTTTTAAGACTAAATTTCACTCAGGACTCTTTTATATGTGGGGTTTATGGTGTTTTTCGTTGCTTTTTAGCAAAAGAGCAGTGGCTCGGGCAGCAGTGTAGCTGATGAGAGAGTAGATTATGTTGTGGTTGACCAACAGAAGACCCTGGCCCTAAAGAGCACCCGGGAAGCCTGGACAGACGGGAGACAGTCCACAGAATCTGAAACACCAGCCAAGATTGTGAAATGAAAATATTGCTTCACTGTTTCTGAACAAAAGAGAACTGAATTGTAAAGATAAATCCTGTTTAACTGAAGATGACTTGACACTTCTGTTCTAGGTAGATCCTCAACTGAGTAGAATTGAAGTCAAAGGACCTTTCAGACATAATCAAACAATTTAGACTGTAAATGGTGCTTTGTGGTATCTGAACAATTCATAACATGTAAATAATGTGGGAAAATAGTATTGTCTAGCTCCCAGAGAAGCATTTGTTCCATAGTTAACTCACTTGTCGTATTACTGTATTTATGCACTTTTTCATTTAAAACATTGGTTTGGGTATTCCCAGATGTTCCTTAACATAATTCCTTTGGGAGTTCTTGTTTTTCCTCACACTACTCTATATAACAATACTAGGTTAACTAAGCTACTTTTAGATTTGGAAATTGCTCTTTAAACTGCACTCTAACAACATTAAAATGAGAAGTAGATCCACGATTTACCTTTCTACCTGAAACTTGAGGTGATAACCATTAGCTTAAACTACAGAGTATATTGACTCATCATTCACTGCTTTCCAAAATGCTGAGGATAATGTATGTACTGGTGTCAGGAACTAATTCTCTGGTTCATGTACATTGAGTTTTCAATGGTGGAACTTTATTATATTTTGTTAATTACGGTGTTTTTGGTTCATTGAGTTAAGATTCTGCCAGGTGGGATCTTACACCTTGGAATGCACTATCAAGGAAGCCTACAGATCACTTACAGTATGCAGTGATGATGTGCTCTCACACTTGTTAACGTGTATTAAACTTTACATTATTTGCAAAATGTAGGTTATATAACTAATCAGGTACGTACCAGGCACTGATGTGCTAATACACTGATCAGGTTTAGACAATGAGCTTTAGTAGTGTTCTTGTAAGTCCTAATATTGGTTTCCAGTTTGGACTTAATCAAACATTCACTGTTAGTTATAGCAACATACTGTGATTTTTTTAATTAGACAGTAATTCAGATTTATTACTCTTAAGAATGAAATTCTGTCTTTTGACACCATAGTGCCCTTTCTATGATTTTTTTAGCTTTACTTTATATTCTTCTTGGCCTTATATTTAAATCCCTATGCAATTAATATTTTATATCTACATTTAAAAAAAATAGATGTTCTATAATTGATTCTCATATGTAGCACCTATTGCTTTTCCCGTAAAAGAATTAAGCATTTTGTACTGTGATTTCTATTCACTGCCCTAATTCGAGATATACTGAAGCATTGCTATAATGTGAAATCTTATAGTCATGGACCTCTTCCAACCAGATTTCTGAAATGACCAGAGGAATTATATAATTCTGTCTCACCTATTATATGGTCCTGTGACATGATATCAAAACCACAAATTTTATATAGTGAGGCTACGATTATGTTTATCTGTTTTGGCTTTGCAGTATAATTTAGAAAGCAGGTATAGTTGTTTGCTTGTTTTTTAACTAAGCTACATACAATCTCTTATTGATTTGAGCTTACTAACAGTTTTTGGAGGGGGCAGAGATAGGAGTGCCCACAGCTGAGGCATGATTCCCTCCGTTCAGACCTCTGACTGTTGCTTGAGTACACAGATGTGCCCTGATATCTGGTCTCTTGGCCATAGTACTGTGCCTAATCAATGTAATGGGTTTATTTCCCCAACTCGTGAACTAAAAAATGTTCATAACATGATGAATTGTAGACTAGTAACATTTGATGCTTTTAAATGTTTGCTCCTTTTTAAACAAAAACTAAAACCCAGAAGTGAATTTTCAGGTGGATTTTTAAATAAAAAGATTGTTTGAATTTGGTGTGCGCAAGCTGTTTTATAATGAAACCACAAAATAAAATCCAAAATTATTGGTGTGCCTAAACTATTAAAACACACAACACAGTTGATGTGTGAAGATGCTAAAATGTGTTAATGTGGAAGGTGAACACATTTTCAGATTTAGAACACAACAATAAGTATATTCAATAAGTATATTATTAATTAAAAAATGGAGGGCGCCTGGGTGGCCCAGTTGGTTAAGCAACTGCCTTCGGCTCAGGTCATGATCCTGGAGTCCTGGGATCGAGTCCCGCATCGGGCTCCCTGCTCTGCAGGGAATCTGCTTCTCCCTCTGACCCTCCCCCCTCTCATGTACTCTCTCTCATTCTCGCTCTCTCAAATAAATAAATAAATCTTTAAAAAAAAAAAATGGAACTCTTATTTAAAGCTACCTACCAAAAGAGTCTAAGGCAATAGACTTAACTTTTTTAGTGTAGTTTTTCAATTTTTTACAAGTTACCATTTTTGAAGACCTGCAGCACTCTAATTTATAGACGTTTTCCCACTGTGCAGAGTAATTTAAGAATTGAAATATATTAGGCAGTTTGTGTTAGAAAATGAAATCACGTTAACACGTTGTATCAACAAATTAAAAGACAGTTTCTTATGGAGCATTATTTTCCAAACATTTTTTAGCAGTGGAATCTTTCTTCAATAAAATTTCATGTAACCCCAACACATAAAGCCTGAAAAGTTCATTTTATCAGTGTAAATATTTTGGATTCGCATTTAAGTTTATTTCTTAGTCCACTACTAGGAATAAAATTTGCGAATAACACAAACGTGTAATTGGCATTATAGAGTTGGTGAAAAACTTCAGCAGCCAGTTTGTTTTATTTGCATATTATCAAGAAAGTTTTGATTCACACAAAAGTAAGTGTAAATAATAGCAGGTTTTAAACACACATCTCAGAAGATTCTTTAATTAGAGATAGCTGAAGTAGTATTCCAAGGTTTAAAAAAAAAAAAATCATTCTTGTAGTGGAAGGGGGATATGTAACACATTAGAATGTGCATTTTTATTAAGTTTTAAAAATACACATGTATAAAAACAAAATTTTTTAAAACCCTAATCACCTCCAAGAAGCTGAGTTTTGGCCAGGCAAGAGTTGGAAACGACTGGTGAATCATGTGACAGTTAACGTTATAAGTCAGAAGTGTTTTTCTGCCACGTTTGATGTTTTCTATTTTTTTATTCCTTACTTTGAATAGCTGTAAAATTTTATGAAGGTTTGAATACCAAAGCACAGTTCTGCTTTTAAGAATTGAAATTTAAACTTGAATAATTTAAGCTACTTAACCCATGGAAGGTATCACTTAGTAAGCTATAAAAGATGGTTTTTATCTACACTCTATACTTTCATCAATATCGTATAAGCTACTGTGAGCATTTTAGAGAATCCCATAAGGTACTACTATGAGTGTGTGTGTGTGTGTGTGTGTATAGCATTGTATTTAATCATAGACTAAATTTGATAGAGAAATACTGCTATACTTGCACATTAAGGTCATAAGTCAATTTCTTCTGGAGTATAATTAACGAGGGTCACAACTTCATATTCATAAATGCATTTAAACTGGAAATTGAACAGTGTTTGTTTTTCTTTTTCTACTAGTAGGAAGTTGTCTGCTTACCCCCTTTTAACGAAAACAGTATTTTTGATATTTTTTAAAACGTTAGCTACTTTATGCCTGTAGACTATACCATAGACAGTGATCATAATTCTCGGATGCTTTCAAACGCTCTTAGTGCCTCTTTCTTTGGCCCACTGAAAGTATTGGTATTAGTATTTTGAATGAATACAGAGCCTGTAAAATTTTAGAGACAAGGTGAGCCAATCCCTCCTAATCCTGTCTTTGAGTCATTCTGGTAGGTCTTGTCTTCTATTGTCAAATAAGCAATCAGGTCCATGGCAGGGGTTGTACATATGATCAAGTAGATACAGGGAGAGAGACATACATATATATATATCCTAGGGTAAGATTGATTGTCAATAACATCTGATATGTTATATGTAAATCTGTATATAATTTAAAATACTGACTGCTCTGAGATGAAAAGCCATGGTGTAAATGAATAATGTAGACATTATAGACTTGATAGAATGAAAAGTTGATTGCCAGGTTGTGGAGATAATTGGTTTTTACTCTGACTAAATATGTTTATATATTACTATAGCTTGAAATAGTTTAGTTTGTCTTCTCTTCCGTAAACTTAACTTTCTTTAGGTTCATTATAATGTTTATTATGAGTTTCAGTAAACTGTTTAGTCAAGGGATTAACATAGCTTCTACTTTCTTTACCTAAAAAGACATGGCTTTGTGTAAGTTGTTGTAACCTGAATCGATTGTTGATAATCATCCCAAATTTCAGTAGCAAAATCTTATGTATAAGTTTATTTTCCCCCTCTTGCACTACTTTTTTTGTAAAGATCCAATTGTAGATATTTTCTGCTACCAAATAAAACTTTTCAAACAATTTGGTTTCAAGACTTTAGTCAGTTTGGATACTGAGACTGTGAACCAAGAAAGACATATAAATTTATATTTCTAACCCTTCCTTAGAGTCTATCTAAATAAAAAAAAAAAAAAACCAATTCTGCCATTTATTGTATGTTGTCCCTTGAACAACATGGGTTTGAACTGTGTGGGTCCACTTACAGATTTTTTTTCAGTAAATACAGAGCAGTACTCTAAATGTATTTTCCTTATGATTTTCTTAATAGCATTTTGCTAGCTTTATTTATTGTAAGAACACAGTATATAATACACATAACACCAAATATGAATTAATAGACTATATTATCAGTAAGGCATCTGGTCAACAGTAGATGAAGGCATCTGGGTGGCTCACTTGGTTAAGCATCTGCCTTCAGCTCAGTTCATGATCCCAGGGTCCTGGGATCGAGGCTCACATGGGGCTCCCTGCTCAGTGGGAAGTCTGCTTCTACCTCTGTCTGCCGCTCACCCTGCTTGTGTGCACTCTCTCTCTCTCCTTCTCTCTCTCTCTCCCTCTCTCTGACAAATAGATCTTTAAAAAAAAAAATTAGATTATTAGTAGTTAAGTGTTAGGGAAATCAAAAGTTACATGTAGGCTTTTGACTGTGCAAGGGGTCAGCATCCCTAAGTCTTGTTCAAGAGTCAGCTGCACTTTCCCAGCCCTACTTCCATAGGGTCACTCATTTTCTGCAACCAGGATCTCATTAGATCATGCTGAAATACAATCATCACACTCTTAATAAGAAAATCCTCTGAGACTGTTGCCACAGGCATATGCCCTTGTTACGCCTTCATTTAGCCAAGTGCTCCCAGCCTTTTGTTGAGTAAAAGGCCAATAAATAAGGGTCTGCATGCAACCTTTTCCATCAGAAGATACTTCTTATATATAAAACATGATTTGGGAAATGATAACTGGCTGGGCTTGTTCATTTCTGTGAGTTTTCAAACATCTCCAGTACTTCATAAAACCCCAAGAATGGCCACGTCGGTCCTTTGGCCTACTCATTCCAGCATTAGATATTTGGGGAGTTTGGGGAATGTGAGATTATCTTCTTTGAGACCATGCACTCCTCATCTGTGTTTCTGTCACCTTGTAAATGGTGACACTTCTGACTATTTGCATATTATTTCTTTGGAAAAAAAGCTGCTTTCTCTGGTAAACACCTTTTGAGTTACAGTTTTATTAAGAGTTTTATAGAGAATAACTTGGCAATTCTGTGGATTTGTTATTGCATATTTAAAAGCTGAGTCAGTGATGGGAGGCATTTTATTAACTTGTGATGGGTAACATTCCTCCTTTATTTCCCTTTTTTAAAATTAAAAATATTTTTGTAATAAAATAAGTGAACATGTGTAGAAAACTAAGTTTCTAAGATGTGTTTCTGTACTTCATTAGAACAGGGTTTTATTACTATTACAGTTTTTATGTTGGTGATTAACTCTTAGCATAATATGTCTCTGATTTTGTGTTCCAGGTGATGCCCAGAACATTGGGAATACTCAATGTGAGGGATGTACCGTGTACAGAAAAGAAAACAAATCAAATCCCTCCAAAAGCCCACTTTTCTCAAATACAGTATTGTGATGGTTGTATCAACTTGGCTAGGCTGTTGTGCCCATGTGTTTGTCCAAACACTAGTCTAGATGTTGCTGTGAAGGTATTTTGTAAATGTGATTAAAGCATATCACCCTCCATAATATGGATAGACCTCATCCAATCAGTTGAAGGTTTTAAGAGCAAAAGCTGAGGTTTCCCACAGAAGGATATCTGCCTCAAGACTGTAGCATAGAAATCCTGCCTGGGTTTCCAGCCTGTCAGCCTGCCCTACAAATTTCAAACTTGCCAGTGCCCACAATTGTGTGAACCAATTCCTTAAAATAAATCTCTCCCATAGATAAGTGGATAGATGGATGGGTGAACGGGTAGATCAATCAGTCGATTCTGTCGGTCTGTCTCGTAAACCCTGACTGATACCAGTATTAATTCATTAATCTGAGTGCCTGTTACGCATATACCAAGCAATGATTTTTGAGGTTTAACTTGAAATATATTGGCAGTCTCTACTCCAAAATTATTTCCTCTTCTAAAATTAAAGTGTCCATGAATTTCTGAAGCCATTTACTAACAGTGAAACATGTTTCTCCTTATGCTAGCCATAACTTTTGTCTTTCAGGAACCATTACACTGGCATGAGGGGGAGACAGTATGCTAAAAGAAACAAAGATTATTAGATTCTTGCTGGGTGAGGCACAGTATCTTCTTAACAGAATTCCATTTGCTACTCTCAGGTTATGGTCTTGACTGTTGTCACATGTTATGACCTTAAGACATTTATTTAATTATCCCTGCTTTAAATTTCCCTTGTGTATGTGAGACACATATCCTATATACCTCTAAAACTAGTTCTGTAAAAACACTTTGTCAAAACAATGAGACTGAAAGTTGCTCACTCCAATCCTTAGACAAAGCAATAATTCTGAAGTTCAGACTAAGAAGAAAGTACTGTTGTCTCACATTTCAATTCTACTGGATGGTAGCCTATTAAAAATTAAATCATTAGCTCCTAGTGTGGCATTATGCTAGGTGCTGTAGGAAACAAATTTACATCATCTTTATATTTAAAATTGTGTGAAATAACATTATATGAGACAGTAAATTACTTCTGAGGTACTAATGATGAGCTACTGAAGAAGACTCAAAGTATCATAGTCAAGAAAAGCTTCAAAGAGATGGAGATTGAGCTGGGTCTTGTAGGGTGGGCAAGAAGGAAAGAGGGCATCTGAAAAGACAACAATATGAACAATTTATTATTAGTTTGCTATTGTTTTGTGAGAAGAGGGATGTAAAAATGTCAGAAGAGGCAAAATATGGAGAGCTGTGTATCAGGTCGAAGATTATGAATACTGTACTAGTTATCTAATGCTGTAACAAACCAAAATGTAATGGCTTTTAGGCATAATAAAAAAGTCATTTATTCTCAGTTTCCATGGTCAGAAATTTAGGATTGTCTTGGCTGGGCAGTTCTGGCTCAGAGTCTTTAATAAAATGACAAACTTCTCCAAAGAAGACATACAAATATGGCTAACAGACACGTGAAAAAAATGCTCAACATCACTAGCCATCAGGGAAATACAAATCAAAACCACAATGAGATACCAGTTAGAATGGCAAAAATTAACAAAACAGGAAACAACAATTGTTGGCGAGAATATGGTGAAAGGGGAACCCTCTTACACTGCTGGTGGGAATGCAAGCTGGTGCAGCCACTCTGGAAAACAGTATGGAGGTTCCTCAAGATGTTAAAAATAGAGCTACCCTATGACCCAGCAATTGCACTACTGAGTATTTATCCCAAAGATACAGATGTGGTGGAAAGAAGGGGTACATGCACCCAGGTGTTCATAGCAGCAGTGTCCAAAATAGCCAAACTGTGAAAGGAAATGAGATGCGCTTCAACAGATGAATGGATAAAGAAGATGTGGTCCATATATACAGTGGAATATTACTCAGCTATCAGAAAGGATGAATACCCACCATTTGCATAAACAAGGATGGAACTGGAGAGGATTGTGTTAAGTGAAATAAGTCAAGCAGTGAAAGACAATTATCATATGGCTTCACTCATATGTGGAACACAAGGAATAGCATGGAGGAACATAGGGGAAGGGAGTGAAATCTGAAGGGGGAGAAATCAGAGAGGGAGACAAACCATGAGAGACTCTGGACTCCAGAAAACAAACTGAGGGTTTTAGAGAGGAGGGAGGTGGGGGGATGGGATAACAGGGTGATGGGTATTAAGGAGGGCACGTGTTGTGATGAGCACTGGGTGTTATATGCAACTAATGAATTATTGAACACTACATCAAAAACTAATGGTGTACTATACAGTGTCTAACTGAACATAATAAAAAAATAAAAAATAAATTTAAAAAAATAAAATAACAGTCAAATCAGCTGAATCTATAGTCATCTTGGGGCTGAAGGATCTGCTTCCAAGGCAGCTCACGCACGTACTGGCAAATTGGTAGGAAGCCTGTGTCCCGCTTCATGTGGGCTTCTTCACAGAGCTGCTTGAGTATCCTTGTGGTATGGTAGCTGGCTTCCCCCAAAGCTAGTAATCCCCAGCACTAAGCATAGGCTTCAGTGTCTTCTATGACGTGGGCTTGGAAGCCACACACTGTCATCTCTGTTGTACTCTAATGGGTCATATAGTCCACCCCTGATTGATTGTGGAAGAAAACTTACAAAGACATGAATACCAGGAAGTAAGGATCGCTGGAAGCATCTTAGAGGCTAGCTACCACAAAGGCAGAGTTGTGTGTTAAGAGATGAAGCCAGTGGGGCGCCTGGGTGGCTCAGTCGTTAAGCATCTGCCTTCGGCTCAGGTCATGATCCCAGGATCCTGGGATCGAGCCCCGCATCGGGCTCCCTGCTCAGCGGGAAGCCTGCTTCTCCCTCTCCCACTCCCCCTGCTTGTGTTCCCTCTCTCGCTGTGTCTCTCTCTGTCAAATAAATAAATAATCTTTAAAAAAAAAAAAGAGAGAGAGAGATGAGGACAAGGATGGAAGGTCTTGAGAACCAAGTGGAACTCAAGTGCATTGGGAATTAAGGACTTTAAAACATCAGAACAAGCCTAAGCATTGAAAGAGTAGGCCACAGGAAGTAAGGAAATCATTCTAAACCCAGGTCTAGGAGTATAGCTGTGTGTTCTCATAAAATCCAAAGCTATTTAACAGTTACTGAAACATTGTGTTTTATATTTATTCTTATCCCCATAATACTATAGGTAGGTACTACTATTCTCTCCAACTTTCGAGTTCCAATTGAGACAACTCAGTGAGTATTTCCTTCAGCTCACCTACCCAAAGGTAATGGCTCCTTCCTCTGAGAATAACACAATTTGTAACTCTTAACAGATTTTTCTTATTTGGCTTTTATGATGGGTTATTAGTTTGCTAGGGTGCCCATTACAAAGTGCCATCACAGACTGGGAGGCTTAAAACCAGAAACTTATTTTCTCACAAGTCTGGAGGCTGGAAGTCCAATTATCAAGGTGTTGGCAGGTTTGCTTTCTTCTGAGGCCTCTATCATTGGCTTTTAGATGGCCATCTTCTATGTCTTCTATCTTTCCTCTGTTCATGCAAGCCCTTGTATCTTTCTCTTCTTATAACACCAGTGACACTGGATTAGAGCTTATGCTTAATTGAAGGTAGGATGACCCTTATGACCTCAATCAACCTTAATTACCTCTTTAAAGGCCCTAGCCCCAGAAGCAGTTATAGTCCAAGGTACTCCAGGTTAGGACTTCAACATTAATTTGGGGGCAGGAGGGGAGAGAATTCATCGCATAACAGATGGCTATATTTATCTCATCTACCTGGCCGAAAGTACCTTGGAATAAAAACTGTGTCTTCTCCATCATCCTATCAGTCACATTGCTGGCAGGAAAAGATGGCACATTCAAAGAAGTAATTGAAGAGAGTCAAGTGAAAGAACTACTCCACATCTGTGGGTGAGGTTAAGGGAACCAACAAGGGGTGGTTAAAAATGCTTAGCGACAGTCAGAAGCCATTAATATTTCTAGAACTAAGAAGGCAAATGGAGGGTACTCTGACTGATGTCCAGCAAGATCTGTGCACCAGTAGATGCTTTCATCTTAGGTAGGAGAACACAACCACTACCAAAAGCAGACCAGAAGGGAGGAAGTCAGTTTACTTCTTCCATGACTTGCCATTGGGTAAAATTGACTAGCAGCCAGGAATAATCAAGGAGATGAATATAGGGGTCAGCCTCCCATGGTACATGTCAAGGCAGAGAAGGGGAGAGGGCATGATCAGGCAGGGCAGAGAAAATCTTTAACAGTATTCATAATCATTACCATGTTTCTTGTGTTTCTCAAGCCATCAAGGAAATAAAGGGTCTGTAGAAGACTGGCTTGCTTAACAGCTGATCCAACCTCTTTTTCGAGTGCCATCCTGTACTTCAGGATCTGTAAGGATAAAAAGTACATTTCCTGACTTCCTTGCAGTTAGGCTTTTGCTCTGACCTCCCTGCTAGTCACATTCACTTAAACTCAGAAACTCAGTCAGTGGGGAGGCAGCCAGAACTTGGTGGGGACTCAATATCGTTAAATCTAGCAGCTTGCATTTAGTCAATAAGCAATGAGTTCCCAATCTTTGGCTCACAGCCAAGGTGGGCTATTCCGCACCTTCATGGCACTCTGGCTGTGTGATCCTGGATTCAAAAGTTGGTGCCATGGTTTCCTGAGCCCAGAGGCCTGATGGTTCCCATGTCTGGTGGTTCTGTGGCATTGTTCTAAGAATCATCCCTCAAGACCCTTCACACCTGCTGGCAATTGCAAACTCTTAATTCTCTACCTTGAATTCATTTTTGTTTAAAATTATTAGTGACTGAAGTCTGTTGAAAAGTGACACAGGAGCCAAGCCTCTTGCATTCTGGATTTTTTCTTTTTCTTACCCTCATATTGTAAGACTGTGTAATTAAAGAAAATCTGGGGGAGAAACAGAAAAAGTACCCACAAACTATGTTACTTCACTATCTTTGCCTGAATGTGCAATTGGATTCTGGGTTTTTTTTGCATTGACTACTGTCATAAATATTTTTGCAGATGTGAAGGATCTGAATCGTCATCTTTAAAGAATGCATAATATTCCTTCCAATATTTTCAAATACTCAATGATAATATCCAATGTGGATAGGGGTGTGGAGAGTAGAACACTACTATATACTACCACTAGGATCATAAGTTGGTACAACATTTTTAAACAGCACTTTATCAATACAATCTTAAAGTCTTAAAACTGTACTTAACCTTTTGCCCAGCAATTGCATTTCAAGGAATTAACCCCAAAGCATTAATCTAAAATGTGCACGGCGCTGGTGGGAGCTCAGGGTGGAGCACTGCAAGGACAGAGCGGTGGGTCCTCGCTCCCCTCTGGTCCTCTGGTCCCCCACCATCCCCAGGGCTTACCAGCCGGGTCTGGAGCCTCCCCCCATCTCCCATGTTGTCTTGCCCACCACCTGGGGGCTAGCTGCCGCTGCCGTCACCCACTTGCCATCCGAGAGCCCCACACCTGGTGAGGACGCAGAGCCGAGAGCAGCCTGCCCAGGAAGGTGGTGTTATACACAACTAATGAATCACTGAACACTACATCAAAAACTAATGATGTACTATTTGTTGGCTAATTGAACAAAATAAAAAAAATATGATCTGTAAAATTGTTAGTTAAATAAATGTTCATTGTTTTCCCCCCAAATTTAATCTTTAAATTCAAAGCATTCTCATTTAAAATCCCAGGAGATTTTTTGTTTGTTTGTTTGTTTTTTAATGAACCTGAGAAACTGATTCTTAAATATTTATAGAAGTGCAAAAGACTAAGAATAGCCAAACACTCTTGAAAAAAACAATGTGAAAGACATACAACAGAAAACTTGAGAGTCATTATAAAGACATAGCAATTAACACAGTGTAATATTGGTACAAGGAAAGAAAAATATAACCATAAAACTCGAGAGAGCACAAAAACAGAAGGACACAAAAGAATGGATACTTGATTTATGACAAGGTACTCTGCAGAGCAGTGGAAAAATAACGTTATTTTCAGTAACTTGTGGTGGACAAATTGGATATCCATATAAATAAAAGAACATTGACTTGTAACTCACATCATAAATATCAATTTCTAGTAAACCATAGACATTGTGAGAGGCAAAACAATAACAAAATTAATACAGGATGATTTTATCATGATCTGAAGAGATTTCTTAAAGAAGACAAGAATAACCAAAAAAGAAAAGATTGATAGATTGGATTATATCAGAATTAAGAACATCTGTTCACCACTAGACACCATGAAGAGAAATCAAAGGCAAAACACACTGTGGATTATATTTGCAACCCACATGATTAACAAAGGACTCATATCCCAAATATATTTAGGTTATAGATCAGTAAAAGAAATACAGTAATCCAAAAAGGGGAAGGAGAAGATAAGAGAAATAAACAGAATTTTCACAAAAACACATAAAAGACTCAAACATGAATGGTTCAACCTTCCTAATAATGAGGAAATGCAATTAAAACTAGGATGTCATGTTATTGTACCTCCATCAGAGTGATTAAAATTAGAACTGCCAATACCAAGTGTTGGCAAGGATGTGCAGCAACAGTTATTCTCATACGATGTTAGTGGGAGTTCAAACTGGTATAATTACTTTGAAGACTGTCATTTTTTTTTAAAAAAACTTATTTATTTATTTATTTGACAGAGAGAGACATAGTGAGAGAGGGAACACAAGCAGGGGCAGTGGGAGAGGGAGAAACAGACTTCCTGCTGAGCAAGGAGCCCGATGCGGGGCTCAATCCAGGACTCTGGGATCATGACCTGAGCCAAGGCAGATGCTTCACTGACTGAGCCACCCAGGCGCCCTAAAGACGGTCATTTTCATGAAAGTTGGACATATGCATACCCCATGGTCCAGTCGTTATATTCCTGAGTATAGGTCCAACGAAATGCATGCTCATGTATACCAAGAGACAGACACAAGAATGTTCATGGTAGATTTATTTATAAAAACCAAATATGAGAAATAACCTGAATGTCCATGAGCAGTGGAAAAGACATATAAATTATGATATATTCTTATAATGAAGCTATGTAAATGAATGAATTACAGCTATTCACATGCACACAAATGATCTCACAAAGATAACATTGACTAAAAGAAGCTGGACACAAAGAATACTTAATATATGATTTTATGCAGAAAGTTCAAAAACAGGGAAAACTATATCATGGCATTTCATGCATGCTTGGATGGTTTAAAGAAAGTAAGGAATCGGTTTCCATAAAAAGAATAGTGACGATGTTGGATGAAGAGAGAGGGGTAAAGAGTTACATTGCTGACAATGTTCTATTTATTGATCTGGACAGTGTAAAAGTGCGTTTGGTATTCATGATGATGCTTTTGTTTTTGTTTTTTGCACAGAGGAACAACTTAAATGATACCACTAGGAAACAATCAGAAAAATGTAAAACATTCCACGTAACACAACTTTCCTGGTCTCTACAAAAAATTAGTCATTAAAAAAAAAATGAGGAGGGCGCCTGGGTGGCTCAGTTGGTTAAGCGACTGTCTTCGGCTCAGGTCATGATCCTGGAGTCCTGGGATCGAGTCCCACGTCAGGCTCCCTGCTCGGCAGGGAGTCTGCTTCTCCCTCTGACCCTCCCCCCTCTCATGTGCTCTCTGTCTCTCTCATTCTGTCTCAAATAAATAAATAAAATCTTTAAAAAAAAAATGAGGAATTGCTTTAAAACAAGAGACTGAAGAGACATAACGGTCACAGTACTATGTATAAACCTTGATATGGTGGGGCGAGGGGAAGCTATATAAGACATTTTAGGCACAATAGAAAATTTTAAATGGACTGGATAGTAAATTAGATTAAAAACTACCCTTAATTTTCTCACATGTGATAATAGTATTATGGCAATGTAGTTGAATATCTTTCATCAAATAGCTGCATGTTGAAATACTTAAGGTTAGAGCATCTGAAGAAAAAAACTTGAAAAAAAATCTGGAAAAAATGCTCACATTACACATATATGTAGAGAAACAGATTTAAACAAATGAAACAAAAAATCACTATTGTCAAAATGGTGAGTACTTACTGTAATAGATTTTCAAACTTTCTATTGAAGAGTTTGGTAGGAGAAAATTGAAAAATAATTAAGCAATTAAATGATCTTTCCTATATATGGAAGGAAAGAAAGAGAAAAAAGGGAAGAAAGGAAAGAAGGAAGGGGAAAGAAAGAAAACAGAATGGTAATAATAAATAACACATGGGAAGATTCTTGAATTCATTAGAAGGATGTTTTTTAAAAAGCTATTAGTATAAATTGGCAATAATTTATTAAATCATTTTAAAATAATCTCTATATTTTGCATATATTCTCCACATCTTTTTATCAAATTCATATATTAGTCTAAATAAGCCCAAAATAATCTTCCTTATAAAGTATTTTTCTACATAACATTTTGCATAAACAACACAATCACGTAGTTCAGAACATAAAACAAGAAGTATCCCTCTCATGAGGAGAAAAGGAAATCCTTGTGCACTATAGGTGGGAATGCAAACTGGTGCAGACCCTGTGGAAAACAGCATGGAGGATCCTCATAAAATTAAAAATAGAAATACCATATGATCCAGTAATTCCACTACCAGATATTTACCCAGAGAGAGCAAAAAACACTAACTTGAAAAGATATATGTGCCCCTGAGCTCATTGCAGCATTATTTATAGTAGCCAAGATATGGAAGCAGCCTGAGTGTCCATCAATAGATGAATAGACAAAGAAGATGTGGTATATATACAATGGAATATTACTCAGCTATTAAAAAAAAGAATGAGATCTTGCCATCTGTGACAACATGGATGGACCTAGAGGGTATTTTGAAATAAGTGAAGTAAGTCAGACAGAGAAAGACAAATATCATGATTTCACGTTTATATGTGGAATCTAAAAAAAAAAATGAACAAAAAACAGAATAATGTCAGGAGATGAAAAGTACAGCGTAGGGATATAGTCAATAATATTGTAATAACGTCGTATGGTGACAAATGGTAACTACACTTACTGTGGTGAATTGCATGGACTTGTCAAATCACTGTTGTGTACCTGAAACTAATACAGCATTGTATGTCACCTCTACTTAAGTAATAAAAATTAGAACAAACCCCCCAAAATACCCTCCCATCCATGTCCATGTTATTTGCCCTTCTAGATATTGTGCACTCATAAGCAAATCCATGTATATATTAATGGGACTTGTAAATATCAGTTGGTTTTTATGATACTTCCCTGAGATTGTATTTGCTTACTTTCCCGCAGCTTTGAACGTTTGTCATTTGGTGGACAGTGCCCTCTTGTGTATAAAGCTGAATCTGCAAGTCAAGTCTTGACAAAAAGGACTAAACCTGAAATTCTTTTACAGTTGTAGAAGTTCCTTGGAGTCATATGGTGTATCACCACACCATCATTTACTCAGTTATGGCTAGCTTCAAAATATTAGACCTTTTCTTTAAGCCCTCAAAGAGGGTGTCCCCATGCTTGCCTTAGTGATTTCAACGTATTTAGCACCGAAGTATTTTGGTCTCTGAAGTATTCTCCCATCCGTATTTTGTTTGATTAGAACAGGAATAATTTCTACTGATGTACAATTCACATACTATACAATTCACCCATTTAAAGTGTACAACTCAATGGCTTTTAATATATTCAGAGTTAGGCAACCATCATCATAATGTAGATAATTCTATTTTTTTTTTAAGATTTTATTTATTTATTTGAGAGAGAGAGAATGAGAGAGCGCAAGTACATGAGAGGGGGGAGGATCAGAGGGAGAAGCAGACTCCCTGCTGAGCAGGGAGCCCGATGCGGGACTCGATCCCGGGACTCCAGGATCATGACCTGAGCCGAAGTCAGTCGCTTAACCAACTGAGCCACCCAGGCGCCCAATGTAGATAATTCTAGAATATTTTCTTCACCCCAAAGAGAAACCCCATACCCATTAGCAGCCACTACTCATTTCCCCGAACCTACAACCCAGCCCTAGGCAGCCACTAGTCTACTTTTGTCTCTATTGATTTCCCTTTCCTGGATATTACTATACATGGAATCAAACAATATGCTGTGTAGTTTTTTTGTGACTTTCTTTTTTCACTTAGCTTAATGTGTACAAGCTCTGTTGTAGCATGTATCACTACTTCATTCTTTTTTTTACAGCTGAATAATATTCCATTGCTGGGATGTACCACATTTTAATTACCCCTTTGTCAATCGATGGACATTTGGATTGTTTACACTCTTTGGCAGTTATCAATAATGCTCCTTACAAACATTCAATTATTTTCCTTTTACAGTTGCAAAGATGGAAGCCTTCTAAGCTGAAATGACAGCTCAAAGGCCACAGTGGAAGGAGTCTGCTCTATCTCCCTGTTTCTGTAGCTGGAGCAGAAAGAAGATAGAGAAAAGTTGGAGAGGTGGCTGGGCAGCCCATAGAGACTGATGGCCAAGGAGGTGGTGGCGACGGGGAATATACTTAGGAAAAGAAATGTACTACCGGCACATTCATATTTATCAATGCACATCTTGTGATATATTTTAATTGTGAATAATTCTTATTAATACATTTTTATAACCTTCAGTCCTTTGTCTCTGCTCAGATAATAAATATGCCTTTCTCAAATCCATTCTCTTCTTCTGCTACTGCCCTAATTTACTCCCACATCTTTTCCCACCTGAACCACCTCACTACCGCTAAACGGATCTTTCTTATCTCCAATCTGATCACATCACTCCTTGCCTAATGTCCTTCAGGGGGCCCCTACCGCCTTCAGATTAAAGCCCAACTCACCACTGTTTCCTTCACCTCTTACTCTCAGGTGTAAGAGCCACTATTGGAAACTATGAGTAAAAATTAAGTTGGTATATTATTTACTTCTCAGTAATAGCAATTACAGAAGAGTCATTTGGAAAGTCAATATAAAATCTTCTGAATAGATTTATATATCAAATTTCAACATGAAATTAAAGGAAATTTAAAATTGTAATTGAGATAACTGGGAACTCAGAGTCATCATGAAATTATCAGTATTTTTAAAATTAATCATATGGGGTGCCTAGGTGGCGCAGTCGGTTGAGTGTTCCGCTCTTGGTTTCGGCTAAGGTCATGATCTCAGGGTCATGGGATTGAGTTCCACATAGAGCACGGAGTCCGCTTGAGATTCTTTCCCCGTCCTTCTTCCTCCCCCTCTGCTCCTCCCCACCACTCACTGCTGGTGCTCTCTCTCTCTCTCTCTCTAAAATAAATAAATAAATGAAAAAAAAAGAAAATTAATTTTAACAATCAAGAACTCAAAATAACTATGAGGGAATAATCAGTTTTAAAACTAGTAATTCAGGGGTACCTGGATGGCTCAGTCGTTAAGTGTCTGCCTTCAGTTGGGGTCATGATCCCAGGGTCCTGGGATCGAGCCCCACATCAGGATCCTTGCTCTCTAGGAGCCTGCTTCTCCCTCTTCTCCCAGCTCGTGATGTCTCTCCCTCTCTCTCTCAAATAAATAAATAAAACCTTTAAAAAGAAATAAATAAAAAATAAAACTAGTAATTTATTGGGGCGCCCGGGTGGCACAATGGGTTGAGCGCCGACTCTTGGTTTCAGCTCAGGTCGTGATCTCATGGTTATGGGATTGAGAACCCCGTGGTGTTTGTGTTCAGCTTGGAATCTTTGTAGAATTTATTAATTCCTTTGATGTTTTCAAGGGCATTATTTACATTGAGCCTAGTCATATATCATTTTGACTATACCTATTATTTTTACTTAAAATATTATGTCAAGTTCATTCTAAGAACACAAATTTAAAGTGGAAATTTTCAATTTATGCCTATAGCTCAAGTTATAGAATCTACATCTTTATTAATGACATCAATAAATTCTACAAAAGGATTGCATATTAGCTGTAATTGAGTTTTTTTTTTTTTTTTTTTTTTTTTTTTAAAGATTTTATTTATTTATTTGACAGAGAGAGACACAGCGAGAGAGGGAATACAAGCAGGGGGAGTGGAAGAGGGAGAAGCAGGCTTCCCGCCGAGCAGGGAGCCCGATGCGGGGCTCGATCCCAGGACCCTGGGATCATGACCTGAGCCGAAGGCAGACGCTTAACGACTGAGCCACCCAGGCGCCCCGCTGTAATTGAGTTTTTAATGGCCTGGTGGTGTCATCTCAATTTTCCCATAATGTATTGACAATAGTTTCAAATCTGTCTTTAGTAAATGTGTTTTTGGTACATTTCAATGTGTTGTTGAAACCAAAAAAGTAATTGTAAAATTAGTGGATGATATAAAAAAAAAATTCAGTGTGTAAAAGACATTCTTCTGTTGCTTCATTCATTACCAAGTTTAAAGAGCAAATAGAACAAGGACCCAAATGCCCTAGACTGTTTTTTGAGGGTATGTTTTTGCAATGTGTTACATTTGCTTCAGATGTATGGCGTTGTCATATCCCTGAACTCCCAATTTATTTTTGACAAATTGAAATTTGTTTAAGCAGGCTACTAAAAATGTGTATAATCTTTCTTTAGTTTGACAACGGATTCCTCAAAACTATTCAAGATAGAAATACTGGCACTTTTAAATCCATGAATCTAACAGTAATTTTAAACTATTTCACATGATTTACATCCAGTACATCAACTGAGAAATATTTGGGTAATAGCATGTCTTACTTTGTTCAAAGGGATTTTGTGAATCACAGTTGCTATCATTTAAATTATTTTTGTATGTTACTCTCTATATATTGTGTTGTATTCATGTCATTCGTATTCTGCATAAATATATACCATAATGTTATTAATTTTTGCTGTAGCTTGTGTGAGATGAAAAAAATTCTCATCATCTTACTCCAGCATCTACTGGATGATCCTCTGAAGGTTAAACATGGCCTCGCCAAGAATGGCAGCATCTGTGTTACGCACTTGATACGATCATACCAGTGTAACCTGTTTTGCTGCAAAGTTAGACTTAGATCAGTTTTGAATACTTCACAACGTTTATCTCACTTCATGTTTACTAAGAATATAATATAAAATCTAACAACCTTTATGTCTATTCCTTTTTTTAATCCTATTTATTTGTTTGGGAGAGAGAGAGAGCGTGAGCACGAGCAGGGAGAGGGGAGGGGCAAGGGGAAGCAGACTCTCCGCTGAGCAGGGATTCCCCTATGCGGGTTGCGATCCCAGGACCCCACAATCATGACCCAGCTGAAGGCAGACGCTTGACCCACTGAGCCACCCAGGTGTCCCTATGTCTATTCTTTTTCTTCAGTTGGTTTTCCCCAATTCCCAAAGAGGTTACGATAGAGACAAAATACACAAACCTCTAAGATAAAGTAAAAAGGATTTTTTCTCCTGCTTGGCTCCCTACCACCACCATTAAGAAAATGTATCTACAATAAATTTTTGAAAAATCCCAGTCTGAACCATCCTTTGAAAAGTTAAAATTTTTCACTTGAGGTGTATAATTTTCAACAAGAGTTTACCATTGTTTAACATTTAAATTACTTGACCATTACCTAGAAAGATTTAATAGTCTCTGTGAATAAGAAATATAAATTTGGTCTCTGCCCCTGGTTCCTGACACAAAGCTTCTTCAAAAATGATTGTAATTTCTGGAGAGATAGGGGCTCTAGGAGCATCTTTTGTTCTAATATTTGGTCTTTGACCCCAGTTCCTGACACAGAGTTCCTAAGTCCCTCAGAATTTCCTGGATGGTAGGGGTGTCTTCTGTTCCGATGAGGTGATTCTTGGAGGGCTCCTGGAGAACTTCGGGGTGGGGGCTTGTCCCCGAGAAACACCAAGATCTGATTAGAAGTGTAGATCTTTCCACCCCACCCCCATCCATGGGACGGGAGAGGGGCTGGAGACAGAGTTAATAACTAAAGACATCATAAAAATCCCTAAACTGTGGGGTTCAGAGAACTTCTAAGTTGGTGAACACATACACATGCCAGGAGGGTGGTGTACCCCAACTCCATGGGGACAAAAGCACTTGTGCTGGGTGGGGACCCTTCCAGACTTCAGCTTACATACACCTTCACCTGGCTATTCCTCTGTATCCGTGATTATGTCATTTGTAATAAGCTGGTAAATGTGTTTCCCTGAGTTCTGTGAGCCATTCAGCAAATTATCAACCCTGAAGAGAATGTTGTGGGAACTCCCGATGTATAGATTTCTAGCCGGTTGGTCAGAAGTATGAGTGACAACCTGGGATTGCAACTGGCATCTGAAATGGGTGCAGTCTTGCGGGACTGAGCCCATGAACAATGAACACATGAATAAATATGTCTCTTAGAATTGATGAAATGCAGTAATTGTCTTTCAATGTCTTTTCTAGTGGCTTTAGGTTTTTCCTTTTCTGATATGTGTGGATATTTGAAAAAATTCTGACATTATGGAAATGTTTTAACTTAGAATGTGTAGCATTTTTTTTTAAAGATTTTATTTATTTATTCATTAGAGGCAGAGGGAGAAGCAGGCTCCCAAGGAGCAGGGAGCCCGATGCGGGACTCGATCCCAGGACCCTGAGATCACGACCTGAGCCGAAGGCAGACACTTAACCATCTGAGCCACCCAGGCACCCCAGAATGTGTAGCATTTTAATATAATATATAAACAATATACCAGTGAAATTTTAATAGCAATTAATTTTTGTATTGAAGAAATGTTCATAAAAACAAAAAAACCAATTTTTACAATTGCCAGTCTTTCCTCTGTATCTTTATAAGTTACTTATTTATAGGAATATATCTGTGTAATACACTTACTTAGTTTTTTTAAAAAGATTTATTTATTTATTTGAGAGAGAGAGAGCGCATAAGTAGGGGAGAAGCAGAGGGAGAGGGAGAGAATCTCAAGCAGACTCCCAGCTGAGCACTGAGCCCATTGCAGGGCTTGATCCCACAACCCTGAAATCATGACCTGAGCTGAAACTGAGTGGCTGCTCAGCTGACTGAGCCACCCAGGCGCCCAATACATTTATTTATAAAAATATTTTATCATCATAAATAAGTATTTATATTATAAATATTTACATAATGCAATATGTATTTATGCCATATATTTATAAATACAAATATTTATTTGTTATATATATCTATGTTGTAAAAATATTTTTTAAATATATATTGTTTATGAGATGTGTTTATTTATACATAAATACATTATACATATATGATATATAATACTTTTATGTAATATATCATATTATTAGAAAGAATAATATATATACTATATATAGCATATATTATATATTTTATAATATAATTTTATATTATGTATGTTTACATTAATAAAGAATTGCACTGTATCATATATATTTACACAAATATATTATCTACATATATATAACAGCATAATACATATTATTAAAATATTTATATTATAAATACATGATTTTTATTATAGATGCTTTTTTATTCATTAATGATGATTTGTTATATAATGAAAATATTTGTTGATTTAAATTGGGACTCACCAGTAGCACTTGGTACAGTAAACAGAAGAATATCTGAACTGCTACATAAATTGTCAAACTTAGCCAGTGTTCCAATACCAATAGGAGATTTCACTCTCTTTCTAAAATTTTCAAGATATTTAATAATCATTACACCAGCCAGAAAAACAGGTTTTTATTACAAGCACATATTGTTTTAGATATTAAATCAATGAGATTTTTCAGTTTTCAAGTTCTTACCTTTTTCATAAAGTGGAACACAAACTATCAGTCAAGTTAGAAATTGACCCCTAATCTCATCTGTTGGAAAATTATAATACACTGATTTTGTTAGAATAAGATACATCAGCGCTGTCTGTTAGACAATTATCACTATAATTACACAACTCATCCAAAGTAATGAAGATATCTGTATTAGTTATCTATTGCTGCCTAACAAATTACCTGAACACTTAGTGACCTTAGACAGCAATATACATTTATCATCTCACGCAGTTTCTGTGGACCAGGAACTTGAAAGCATCTTAGGTGGCTCGTTCTGGCTGGAGGTCTCTCCTGGGATTGCAGTAAAGATGTCAGCCAAGGCTACAGGGACCTGAAGACTTCACTGAAGCTGGAAATCTGCTTCCAACATGACGTCCTTTACATGCTATGGGCAGGAGGCTACAGTTCCTCACTCAGGAGCCCTCTCCTTAGGTCTGTTTGAGCATCCTAAGATCCTGACATCTAGCATCTTCCAAAGCAAGTGATTTGAGGAAGAAGGTAGATGCCTCAGAGTGTTGTCAGACCCATTCTCTGAAGTCACACATCATCATTTTCACAATATCCTATCGGTTACAGTCGGCCCCACTCAGGGTAGAGGAGACCACACAGGCAAATGGTACCAGTAGGCTAGGATTATTGGAGGCCATCGTAGAGGCTAGTTACCACAATATCTATGATGTAAACAGCACTCATTTAGATGTAGGACCTTTGTGTAGTGCACAACTTGAACAACCATGCATGGCAGCCTTAAGCAGTCACACTGAACAATACACAGTGTTTTTAGAGAAGACATTTTCTATCTCTCTGAGCAATAAACTGGTTTGATAAGTAAGATTTCTTCCTAACTTTTTAAGTTTTTCTTCTTAACTTCCATGTTTTTTATTTAACTTGTAAATTTTTTTCCTACATTATCCTATCCTAATGTGTTCTTTTTCTGATTCTGTATCTTATAGTAGATGGAATTCATAAATATTTATATTTATTTCCTCTTGGTTCTAATATATCTTGTTTCTTCTTTACTCTTCTTTTTAAGTCCTCCTCCATTTTCCCTTTTTGACTGTCTACTTCATTCAAACAGATAGTTGTTCTCATTTTCTTTAATAATGAATAATTTTAAAGTTACCCTTAAGTAAGTGTTCTAAAACCATTGTTTCTCTACAAACTGCTTTTCTGATTAGGATGACATCCAGGCCACGTCTCTTCATCAGATGATGTCTACCTTCTGGTTTATACCTGTTGAACTGAAGTAATTTTAAAAAGCTTTCTGTCCCTTATAAGCATCCTGATGTAGACCATAAATTATATGGCATAATACTGACAGGCAATAATAATGATAGGGAATTTCTCTGTCTTGTAAGCAATCTGATAGATCACGTAAGAGTGCAAATCAGTGACAGAAAAAAAGATTTTTCAGTTCTACAAATGGCTCTGGGTAACAAATACTACATGTATTCCCTTGGCCCATGGATTTTGAGATATCTAATGATTGAGTTAATAAACGCAAAAGTGAGACTGCCACACAAGTCAAGTAGTATTCCTAGACAAGTCAGTTAGTTTTGTGGGTATTGAAAATAACAACTTTCCTAGAAGGTGGCTGCATTCAGGTGAAATGTGAAAACCAAGGTTGCCTGCTGTTAATGCAGGATGAAAGAATGGGTACTCTTCGCGGTCCTACTTAGTCTCTTCCCTTGCCTTCCATTTAATGTAATAGTTCAAACTTAAGAAGCAGGAAAAGAATTTATGGAACTCTGACTTAAAAGTACTCTTTAAATATTATTTGAGCCACACATATTTAGTAGCAGGAGGTGGGCTTATTCCATTGCTGGAGGAACAACAGTTTAAAACAAGTCAAAAGCACTCTTTTAACTGTGGCTTGCATGTTTTTTTAAATTTATAACCTACTTCTTAAGATTTTAGTCATCAGTGTGGTTGGTTCATCATACCAATAACTCTTTGATTTGGATAAAAGACTCAGTCTTTAATGAGTCTGGTGGTACTAATTCTGAGAAACTGTCAGATAGAGAAGACCTGGGTGGAAGAGTGCCCAGGGAATGAAGAGAAAACTAAAGAATGCTGTGTGGTAAGGTATCTCATAAAAGCCAGCTGCTGACAGGCGTCCTTCCTTCCTTCCTTCCTTCCTTCCTTCCTTCCTTCCTTCCTTCCTTCCTTCCTTCCTTTCTCACTCCCTCCCTTCCTCCTTCCCTCTTTTCTTCTTTCCTCCTCCTTCTCCTCTTCTCTTCCTCATTCCCTCCCTCCCCCCTTTTTCTCTCTCATTTTCTCTCTTTTCTTTCCCCCTCCCCCACTTCCCATCTCTTGCCTGCCTGCCATCTTATCATAACTTAATGGAATTGGGAGGTGATTTTTATCTCAAATTTGAACATGCGCAGAGCCGTTGCTTCTCACAATTCGTTTTCATGTGCTTTAATTATAACCTATCAGATTCTACTTTTTTTTTCTGACACTGGTGGAAAGACAGTTTTTATTACTTTTACGTACAGAAAACCCAACAGTGTACACTTAGCCTGGTTTGGTGGCCAGTTCTTTAGCCTTTGCCTTTTCCAGCTTAGCAATGCAAGCCACCAGCTTTGGACCTGGGATGTTGCCTCCCCAGTGAGGGTGGATCTCATCATATCTGTCATTGTCGTCGGTCCTGATAGCTTCCACTTGCTTAGCCAGAGCTACTGTGTCTTCCAAGTTAACCTGTGTGGGTGTGACAGTGGTGTAGGTCTTCCTGTGGACCACGTGCCCCAGCCTGCCTCCCCCTTGATAACGCAATAGGGAAGCCCCATCTTACGACACAGAGTGCAGGCGGGAAGACAACCAGCTCAATGTGATCCACATCAGGTGCAATCATTTCTAGCTGAGCCTTCTTGTGTTCCACTAAGATGGGGACAGTATTAACCCCTGCTTGAAGGACAGGTAGCCTCTTAGTGGGGACATCTCCTTAGACAGCAGCTTTCTTCTCTGCCCTTGCCAACAGTCTCTGTTCTTCTCTTGCTTTGTCTCTGATCTGTATTTGTGGGCCACCTTAAGCTGTTGAGTAGCTACCTGAGTGAACTGGTTAATGGTGGGAAGCTCTTTCAGGTGCTTATAGAGAATTGCCCTTTGCACTGCAGCCGGAGGTAGGAGGGCCATTTAACAAAGCAGAGAGCGAGATCCCTTTCAGGCTGGATGTCTTGTCCAAATGTCAAAATTCTTGGGCCTTTTCTTAGTCAGGGGATGTAACACCTCCTTGGCCTCGCATTTCTTCATGATGGCAGGGGCCCAGCATACCTTCTCCCCCTTAGCCTTCTTTCCTTTTGGCATCTTGGAAGGTTGGAGGAGAACAGATTCTTTTTTTAAACATTGGTGAAAGGCTGACAGTCATCAAAATGCTGTTCCTTGACCTCTGAACTTTGGGTTGTGACCTCTGAATTTCAGGTTACCTGTAAGCACATTTCCAAACATTCCAAAGTACTTGCCTTTCTCGCCTCCACCCCTCTATTTTTAGTAATATTTCCATTATTTCCTTCTTCAATACTTTTATAATCCTAAAATAAGATTCCTGTTCTCATACTTCCTATTTTCTGCTTTTTGGCTCTAAATTATGTTCCTAGTTATGTATACAATAGATTCTTGAATTCAGCTTTATGTGCTTTTATGTGTTTTCACGTGTAAGAATTTAAATTAGTAACTTTATAAATTCCAACTTATTTACTTCTTAGTTTTCTACTGAAGTTGTGCAAGATTAAAAATTAGAGCACTCTCTTCTTTGTGAAAATTGTGTATCCCAGGTAGCTGTCCTAACTTGGGCTCAAATAAAACTCATTTTGTGTCAACATTTCCTGGTGTAGTAGCCAGGATATCAGAGCAAGTCTTCTGAGATCACCCGGGGGTCCTCTGGAACTCGATGCTTGGTACCAGCACTGGCCCTTTGTGCCCGTCTGATGTCTCAGCAACTCACAGGCATACCAGGTGAGTTCTCCTGCTATCTGGACCTCCTCAATTTGAGCTGATGGTCCTGACTTTTATTCGAGCTATTGAGGGTTACCAGTAATGTTCTGAAGGTGGGAATAACCAGAGGGGTAGGAGTTGATGGGTTGGTTGTTTTTTTGTTTTGTTTTGTTTTTTGTTAAAGATTTTATTTATTTATTTGACAGAGAGAGACACAGCAAGAGAGGGAACACAAGCAGACTCCCGCGGAGCAGGGAGCCAGATGCGGGGCTGGATCCCAGGACCCGGGGATCATGACCTCAACTGAAGGCAGATGCCCAATGACTGAGCCACCCAGGGGCCCCGGGTTGGTTGTTTTAATTTGGCATTATACCAATCTTATTAATATAAGGCTTGAGTAAATTTTCGGGCTAGAAATATGAAAGACTAAATCACTCAGCTCCAACGAGCAGGGAAATTTGCTCCTTCCAGCCAAACGCTGCTTCCGGGGGACTGAAAGCCTAGAGGAGGTGTCTGAGGATATTCCCAGAGAAGTGTAGTGGTCCCACAGGAATTTCCCATCTCATAAGGTAATTAATGATTGGCTAGTCTGGGGATGCACACATAAGGATTGATCATCCAGTGCTCCGAGCCCCTGCATGAAACCTCACTGAGAGAAACCCGAGACACATAACAGGGTGTATCGAGACCATTTGGAAGTGACTGTCACAAGCAGCACCCTCTGGACCCACCACACTTAATATCCTTAGATTTTATCCTTAGATTTTATTCAAGCCTTATTCTAAAAATAAAGCTGAAACTGAACGGAATGGGAACTATGCTTCAAAAGCTGGACCACCCCCAGAAAACCAACAACACCCATGGAAAACTCCAGCACGCTGTATGTACAGTACATAGGGAGCCTATACTTGCAAGTGCTTATTTAAATGGGAAAATGTCAGGATGACCTGTATCTCAGATGGCCCAAATCAGGTTCTTTTGACACATCTGTATTGGTTTTCTGGTATGCACAGCGAGAGAAACTTAGTTAAGACTAAGTAACCAGAAACTAGGAAGCCATGTGGTTCAGTCGGTGAAGCCGCCAGCTTCTGGGGGGAAACCGACGATCACAGAGGTGCTCTGGGCTTCGTGTGCTTTGTCTGTTGCTGCAGCTTGTGATATCTTTGCATGAAACAGGCCATGCAAAATAACAAATTCATGGATCCATAAATTATAATGCTGTCTTATAATTCGTTTTGTTTTAATAAAAGGGGGCTAGTTGGAAATTGGGTCTTGAATGTCCTCTGCACAAATATTAGTGAAACAAAGGCTAAGTTTTGTTTGCATCTTATTTGTGTCCATGTGTCCATGTGTGTTATGAATATGAGATATTTTCTCTACCTCCATATGTATTGCCAAAGCTGATTTGGAACGGAGCTCTATTTCATTGATTTAAAGGCACGTGCATGTTAAAATTGGGCATTCTACAACTCAAAAAGATAAAAACTAACCCCAATGTTTTTCAGGTTCACATGCTCTCAGATAAAATTTCCCACGTCCAGATCTTTATGTTACTCCATAATAAAGATGCATCTCAAAAAAAAAAAAAAAGATGCATCTCAGGAAGGGACCCAAATGATGATCCAAAGAGATAAAGATGAACAAAAACTGTAGACACCTCATCCCCTTCCCAATAGTCAGAATAATGAGGGAGAGGAGGAGGAAGATGGGCAGACACTAGAAATCCTAAATCCACCCCCTCTCCAAGCACAAGCACCAGAATCAACGCCGGACCCACTGCCCGCTCCTCAACCTCTTCCCGAAGGCTGAAAGGCACCCAGAGAAAAAGCCCGTTTTGCAGGAGGAAAAGACAGGAGATGGAGATTAAAAAATAGAGAATGTCAGCTCAAAAGTTTAAATCTGCCTCTGCTTCCCCCCGCCTCCTGCCTCGGCACCAGCTCCCGGGCTGCTCTGCTCGCGCGCGGCCGCCCCTGTAAAAACCTCAGCACGTCCACACCCGCACCAGCAAGGAGCAAAGAGCACCCGAAGCTGTTGGGCTACCTCCTCGTGAGGTTCAAACCGAAGCGTCTCCCAAATCAGCACGCAGGGGCCCAAGCGCTCCCCTGGACCTAAAGCGCTCGCTTCCCATTTCCCCACAGGAGCCCCAGGGAAGACCTGACAGTGGGAGACAAACAGGTTGACCTGTTAGTGGCCGCGGGCGCAGCGCGTTCGGTATTGAAGCTAATCCAAGGCTGTTGGTCCAGTTAAAATAGACATGTCTTTAGAGTTCTCGGCGTTAAATATAAAACTTTTGTTCTACCAAGGTTTACTCAAGCCAAATAAGCGTGTGTTATCTCTATTGTAATTTGTCAAGAAAAAGATGACTTGAAAGGATGTTTTTTTGTCTGTCTCATGAAGTTTTCATGAGTATTAAGAGCCAATAGGTTAAATAACTAAAAACGTTTACAGATAAACTTTAAAATAGCTTTCAAACTCTTTAGCAACCCCAAACTTTGAAGTTTTGCTAAATTAAATGATAAATTGGGTTGAATTCATTGAATATCTAAGTCTTTTCCAAATAAGATAAAATACTGAAACATTAATTACTAAACTGTGAGATTTGTCTGTCTTAACTTATTACAGAAAAACTAAAGATATTTGGGTTTGTTAGTAAACCTATTTTATGGTTTCTTAAAAATTGCACTATAAAGAAACCACAGGCTTCTAAAAAAATTATGGAATATATTCATAAATTTGCCAATCTAAAGAATTCTGGTATTATAGTTCACAATTGGTTACTATTACTTTTCACTGGAGACTAAGATTTCTAAAAGTTAAAATTCTGCCACATGTAATTAAGACCGCTGGAAAATGATAAGGAAAGCAAATCTGTATGTAGAAAAGTAGGAGATTTGTGAGAAAGGTATAAGGAATGACAATACATTTTTGCTAAAGGAAAAGAAAGTAATTTTGTCCTGAAATAAGACTATTTAGAGAGGTAAAACTGAGGACAAAGTCTGAATGAAAAAAAAAAAAAAGTTGTAGAAAGTTTGTGAAGGGGAACCTTTGGAAAAGAACTTTATGCCCAGTCAGGACCGACTAAGATTGGAATAAGAGAGTTTTACACGTACACTGGCATGGGGGTGCCTGGCTGGCTCAGTGGGTGGAGCAGGCCACTCTTGATCTCAGGCTTGAGTTTGAGCCCCACACTGGGTGTACAGATTATTTAAAAATAAAATATTTTAAAAAATAAAAGTACACAGGTTTGAGATTTGGCTTTTCTCTCTGTTAAAAAGACAAAGTTTTTTTGGATTGTTCATCTGCTCTTGAAATTATAAACAGTTTTTTTTTCCCCCAACCTGCCCAGAAAAACAAAATCTGTATATTTGTTTTTATCAGGTCTTTAATTAATTAAGAAAACTAAAACTCCTTAATATTAAAGGAGCTAAGTTTTGCTAATAACTATATAACCTTTAATAGAATCTCTTGTCTATCTTGGTTAAACAGATAATTAATTAAGTCTTAAGTTTTGTAATGATCTGTGATCTTATTTAGGCATGTGCCTTGAAATATATACTGAGAGAGAGAGAATGGGGGGGGAGAGAGGGAGAGGGAGAGAGAGAATCTTAAGCAGGCTCCACGCACAGCACAGAGCCCAACATGGGGCTCCATCTCACGATCTTGAGATCATGACCTGAGCCAAAATCAAGAGTTGGAAGCTTGACCAATTGAGCCGTATATAGGGGTGCCTTTATCTTTATCTATATCTTTATCTTTATATTTATATTTTAACAGACTTCCTAGAAATTCAAATTCTAAATAAAGGCTTCTTTTTGACTAATTCAGCATATAGGCATGTTACAGCTGAGATTTACAAAAAATGCTCTTCACCCAAAACTTACCTTACCTGAGGAGATAAGGAAATAGCCAGAGAGGTCATCATTCCAATTCTTCAAGATTGAAAAATGATCATAACTCAGGGGGGCATTGAAACCGTGCCCCATAGCGTTAACGAGACTAAATTAGCAAAAAGTCTAGAGCTTGTTTTTCAGAGAACTGTCTCCCCCTAATCAGCTATTGTGTCTTTTCAGACCCCACTAACAGACTCGTTAGCTGTCTCTACAGAAGCTTGGACTCAAGGTCAACTGATATGGTTCCAACCTAGGAACGAGCAAGGCCCTGAATTCCTTTCCAGAGACAAGCCTAAGACCTCATCCAGATTATACCAGCTTTTGGAGCATGCCCATAGCCCCTTCTCCTTGTCCTAAGGTAACCTCTTGATGTCAGGGACTGAATTTTCCCCTGCGCTGGTGTTAAGTCTCCACCCCAAAGTAAACATGGGAATATACCTTACATATATGTTTGCTCAATGTACATGCTCCATCTTTCCTCATAAATAATCGTAAGTTTCCCTACCCCTTTATCAAGATGTATATAAAGGATTCTTTAGATTTTTTTTTTCTCCTGTCTATTCAAGTCTATTCCAATGTTGCATTGGTTCCTTCAAATTGTACTTATCTGATGGGGCGCCTGGGTGGCTCAGTCATTAAGTGTCTGCCTTCAGCTCAGGTCATGATCCCAGGATCCTGGGATCGAGCCCTGCATTGAGCCCCTCATCGAGCCCCGCATTGAGCCCCACATCTAGCCCCGCATTGAGCTCTCCACTCTGCGGGAAGCCTGCTTCTCCCTCTCCCACTCCCCTTGCTTGTGTTCCCTCTCTCGCTGTCTCTCTCTCTCTGTCAAATAAATAAATAAAATCTTTAAAAAAGAAAACAAATTGTACTTATTTGAATTCTTTTACTATCCATGTGTTTTGTTAAAAATGCTTTACCAAATATAAAACCAGATGCTCTAAGCCAAGCACACATTCTGTTTGCTTGTCAATTGGACTTTAAATAGACAACGTATATCTCTTTTAAGCTTCCCACCATTTATGTTACAATAGGTTCCACCCAATGAGAAACCCTAGGTAAAATATATATATATATATTCATATCTAGCAAAGAGGGGCGTGATGGACCCAGGGCAGACAAGCCGGTCACCCTGGCACAAAGGGACATAAAAACATAGAGTTGATCATCCATGCTTTCTGAGGAAAGATTATTGATCAAAAGGGGGGAAATGCTAAAGGAAATGTTCAACTTTTAATGTTTGTGGGCCCTGCTCCTGGGCTCCCAGGGAAGCTATGCTTTAACATTTACTGAGGTCAAAATGACTCAGCAAAACCTCAAAGCGTGGGCTCTATTTCTGCCCCAAGCACCCATTGTTTGTCTGCTTTGTTAAAAAAATAAATAAATAATAACCAAAAAGGAGCATTCTGAACATAAAGATAAGAAAAACAAAGAAACCTCCCTGGTTCCCATCAGATTAAAGTCATGCAGCCTTGTATTACTAAAAACATAACAGAAAGTCTGTAACTTTCTGGAATGTCCTTCATCATGATAATTTGTAACTTTTCATGTAGAAAAACATATATAACCCTGCACCAAATGTCCCTTCCCTGGAGCACTCTCTTCTTTGTGAAGATTGTGTATCTTTGGCAACTGTCCTGACTGGAGCTTGGATAAAACTTTCCCTTTCTCTTTAAAAATTTTTTTAAAGGGTTTGTTCATTTTTGCCAACAATCCTGACCCATAAAAATTGTGAGACAATAAATACATTGTCTATTTTAAGCCCATAAATTTGTGGTAATTTTTTTTATGTAGCAATATATAACAAAATATTTACTCTCTGCCCTCATTCTCTTTTATGTCTCCAAATGCTCTTGCCCCTCTCTCTTCCTCTACTTTAATACAACGCCAGGTGTCCCTGGCATTTCTGGCCCTCCAGGGCTATTTGGCCCTTCCTGGGAAGAACTCCAAGCTGTGCCTGTCTGAGGAATTCTGTGCCCATCCAAACCCTGGTCCCAGAGGCTGGGATTTAGATGACATGGCGAAACAGAAGAAATGCTCCCAAATATGCATCTGAGGCAGCCAGAGAATTCCAGGATACAATTCTCAAACTATGGAAAGAGCCCAGATGTCCATCGACAGATGAATGGATAAAAAAAATGTGTGTGTGTGTGTATATATATGTGTGTGTGTGTGTGTGTGTATGTATATATGTATATTAGAATATCACTCAACCAGCAAAAAGAATATATATATATGTATATGTGTATATATATATATATATATATAATAGAATATTACTCAACCAGCAAAAAGAATGAAATCTTGCCATTTACACTGACATGGATGGAGCTAGAGTGTATTATGCTAAGTGAAATAAGTCAATCAGAGAAAGACAAATACCATATGATCTCACTCATATGTGGAATTTAAGAAACTAAATAGATGAACATAGGGGAAGGGAAGGAAAAATAAAATAAGATGAAAATAGAGAGGGAAGCAAACCATAAGAGATTCTTAACTACAGGAAACAAACTGAGGGTTGCTGGAGGGGAGGTGGGTGGGGGGATGGGGTAATTAGGTGATGGGCATGAAGGAGGGCACTTGATGTAATGGGCATTGGGTGTTATATCCAACTGATGGATCACTAAATTCTACCCCTGAAACTAATAATACAGGACATGTTAAGTAAACTGAGTTTAAATAAAGAATTGAAAAAAAAAGCAAGCAGACAATCTGCAAGGGACTAGAGCACACGACAGTCATTATATCTCTTCAGTAGAGCACTTCATATCATCATGGCTACTACAAGTGCTCATATTTTCAGGTGAGCCTCGGTGTTTGGTAATTATTACGGATAGGAGGGCTTTTAAATTATGAGACAATTATGTCAAATAAAAGCTGTATTTTCTAAAATTTACAACTTTGTAAATGTATAAGGAATGTTATAAACTGTTACCAAGGGGATTCCATTGCTGCCATACACCTTTACTGAAGTGAACTCAATTTAATCTAAATGACTTTTCAGCACTGCTTTTCAGACTTACATGAAACAGAAGTAACAAAGGGTATCATTAAATCACTGTTGTGTGATTCCTTAAAGTGTGACACCTATTGATAAATGTCACTGTTCCTACAATGTCAAAAATAATTAGGAGAGTTCTTAGCAACAAAAAGCAAATTACTACCAAATTGTACTCAAAACAGTATGGTAAGGGCACAAATGTAGACACAGAGATTAATAGGACAGAATAGAGCCCCCAGAAATAAACCTAAGCTTATATGATCAATTAATCTATGACAAAGGAGGCAGGAATATGCAATGGGGAAAAGACGGTCTCTTCATAGATGGTGCTGGGAAAACTGGGCCACTTTCTTACACCACACACAAAAATAAACTCCAAATGGATTAAAGGCCTAAATGTGAGACCAGAAACCATAAAAATCCCAGAAGAGAACATAAAGGCAGTAATTTTTTTGACGTTGGCCATGGAAACATTTTTCTAGATATGTCTCCTCAGGCAAGGGAAACAAAAGCAAAATTAAACTACTGGGACTACAACAAAATGAAAAGCTTTTGCATAGCAAGGAAACTATCAGTAAAACGGAAAGATAACCTACTGAATAGTAGCATATATTTGCAAATGATATATCTGATTAAGGGTTAATACCCAAAATATATAGAGAACTTATACAACTCAAAACCAAAAAAAAAAACCCAAAACCTAATAATCTGATTAAAAATGGGCATAGGACTTGAAAAGACATTTTTCAATACAGATAAACAATGGACTAATGAAAAGATGCTCAACGTCATTAATCATCAGGGAAATGTAACTTAAAACCACATTGCGATATCACCTCACACCCGTCAGAATGGTGAAGATCAAAAACATAGGAAACAAGTGTTGGTGAGGTTGTGGAGGAAAAAACCTCAGGCACTGTTGGTGGAAATGCAAACTGGTGCAGCCACTGTGGAAAACAGTATGGAGGTTCCTCAAAAACTTAAAAATAGAACTACCCTATGATCCAGTCATTCCGTTACTGGATATTTACCCAAAGAAAACACAACAAAAAGCAAATTATTGGTACATATAACAACCTGGATGAATCTCCAGAGAATTATGCTGAGTGAAATAAGCCAGTCCCAAAAGGTTACTTACTGTATGATTCCATTTAATATAACATTCTTAAAATAACAAAGTATAGAAATGGAGAAGAGATTCATGGTTGCTAGGGCATCAGTGACGATTCAGGGTAGGACACTGTGGGTGTGGATATAAAAAGACACCAGATGATTCTGTGTGATGGAAACCTTCTATACCCTGACTATGTCAATGTCAAGATCCTAGCTGTGATATTGTACTATAGTTAACCTTGTTCTATAGTTGTGCAGTGGGATTTTCGTTGTGATTCCCAAACACCATAAAATCATACAAGATACTTAGTATAATGTGAATTATTTTGACAGTACTAAGTAACATCAAAAAATAAACACAACTCATGTTGGCAACACTAAAGGAGAATTTTAGTGATTTACCAATGAAGTTTAAAAATCTATGTTAATAAATTTGAGGAGGGAAACAATAATTTAAAAACTGAGAAGGGCACTAGACTTGGAATCCAAAACGTTGAAAGGTTGAGTGGATCACTAACTGCCCATATAACTTTAGAAAGTTAATCTTAATTTGCTCAGGTGAAAAATGACTATGCTAGATTGGAAAGCTTTAATAGCTTCAATAGAACTCATGAAGTGCTAGGTGTAGGAGCATATGGCTGGCTCAGCTGGTAGAACATGCAACTCTTGATCTTGGGGTTGTGAGTTCGAGCCCCGTGTTGGATGTGGAGATTACTTAAAAATGAAATCTTAAAAAAAAAAAAAAGAATTGCTAGCTGTAAAACAAAAGACTGAAAGATAAAATTGTTAACATGAGCCCATGTTTGCATGCTGATAGCAATAATCCAGCAAACAAGGGGGAAAATATCTGTGATCCTGGAAAAAGGACGAATAACTGTAGGAGCAACCTCCTTGAAATGGCTACAGATGGAACCCAGAGCAGGAACACTTCATGTAGACATAAAATTATTCACAATTTCTACTTCTATTTCTCCTTTTGTTGGTTTTGGATTTCATATTTTTCTAGGAATTTGTCCATTTCAAATAAAATTTCAAGTTTATTGGCAAAATATTCATAATATGCTTTAATCATTTTAATGCTGGGTGGCTCTGTAGTGATGTTCTTTTTTCATTCCTGGTATTTTATTTGTGCTTCTTCTTTTCTTTTCTTGGTTGGCTCTTTCAAGAATTTATCTATTTTTTTAAAGATTTTACTTATTCATTTGTCAGAGAGAGAGGGAGAGAGAGGGAGAGAGCACAAGCAGGGGGTGGGGCAGGCAGAGGGAGAAGGAGAAGCAGACTCCCCACTGAGCAAGAAGCCTGATGCGGGGCTTGATCCCAGGACTCTGGGATCATGACCAGAGCCGAAGGCAGGCGCTTAACTGACTGAGCCACCCAGGCATCCTGAGGATTTGTCTATTTTATTCGTTTTCAGAGAACTAACTTTTGGTAGTACTGACATTTAATGAACATCTCTTTTCTCTTTCATTAATTTCTAGTATTATCTTCATAATACCCTTCCTTTTAGTTGAGTTTAATTTTTTGTCCTTTTCATAATTTATAGAGATGAACACTTAGATTATTGATTTTAGCTTTAGCTATATCCCACAAATTTGAAATGTCATATTTTTACTACCATTTGGTTTGGAATATTTTCTAATTTCCAGTTTGATTTCTTCACAATTATATTGATTAATTTCCAAAATGTGAGGAATTTATAGTAATTTTTTAGCTACTGATTTCTTCCTCAATTTCCCTATGGTCAGAAAAAAAATGCTCTCATTTCAATTATTTAAAAAAAAAAGATTTGTTAACACTTGCTTAATGACTCAGCATAGCATCAAATTTGGTAAATGTTCCAAGTGCTCTTGAAAAGAATGAGTATCTGCAGTTGGTAGGTGCCATTTTCTTCATATATTAATTAGGTCAAGTTTGTTAATCATATCCATCTTACATATCCATACTGATATTTTTTTTAACTGCTTGTTCTGTCAGTTTCTAAGAAAAGAATGTGAAATTTTCCACTTGATTGCAGATTTTCCAGTTCTCATTATAACTCAGTAAATTTTTGGTTGATATATTTGTTATTAGATGCGTACCAACTTAGAATTTTTATATTTTCCTGGTGAATTGACCCTTCTATCATTATGAAGTGTTCCTTTTTATTTCTAGTAATGCTTCTTGTTATTACAATGATACCAGTTTTCTTTTGGTCAATATTTGCAAGAACTATCTTTTTCTCTTTATTTTCAACCTTTGAGCACCCTTATATTTAAGGCTTATCTCTTATAGGCAGCATATAGACTAATTTTGTTGTTTTATCCAGTCTGATGCTTTTTTTTCCTAACTGGAATATTTAGTCTCTTTCTTGATATCTGCTTTGGAGCAGAGTTGACATGTCCTTGGGGATGTGCTTGGTTTTGAGAATTTCTCTTCTGAGCCTGTATTTTTCCCCTCCTCATTCTTGTGCTTGAATCGTTTTTTTCCTTACTGAAGTGCTGGGAACACAGCTTCTGCTTCATCAATTCTTTTTTTTTTCTCTTGCAAGACTTAAAAAATTGGTGGATGGTGGTTCCCAGCCATGTGCTTAGCTCCTATTTATACTTGCGTAGGAAAGTAATCCTTACTTACACAAAATCCTATCTGAAGTAGGAAGTAAATAATGTACTATTTTGATATAGCATCTTAAAAAATTTTTATTTCAGTATACTTAAGATATCTGGCTCACCCTGGGAATGCATGAAACTTATAATTATGAATGTATTTTCACCAAACATTTACCTTTTTTTTCTGGACAGGTGACATGCACATATTTATATACAAATTTTTAAAAGAATTTTTGTACACTTGAAAAGTACCTTTTGTTTTTCATTGAAGGGTACCTGCTCCATGTAGAAAACCCATTTTTGAGTATTTATCTCTAAATAACTTTTTTCCATTTGATCTCAATTAGTTTCAAAAAAAAATCACAGTTTCAAGGCCAGAACTGTGCACAAGAGAAAAATTAAACATTGTATTATTGAGTGTAGATTAGTGGAGTGTAACAGGGGCTCAAAATAACAGTGGCTTACACAAGATAGAAGTTTATTTCTCTCACGTAAGTGAAGCATGAAAAACTGCACTCATCGCTCACTTACATGGCCACCCTTGGCTTCAAGGAAGGATGGGAAATGCTGTCTTCACTTAGTATGAGCATATGCCCAGCTAAAAGGAGAGTACTGGAGAATGGCTTTTGGAGAAAAGTCTAAGTCTATCATAATTTTAAATGAACTTTTTTAAAATGAACTTTCTCAAGTAAAAATAATATAGGAACTAGTAGAGGTACTATCCTTTTCATTTTTCTTAGAAAAATTTTCTTCTTTTGTGAATATATATTTTTTGTACTATTTATTTCACTTTTTACTGCAGAAAACCTCGTGGTGTACATACATAGAGTGATAACCTAAATAACATTTTATCAGCATTACCATTAAACAGAAGCAAACTATTATTAGCAGAATTAAGATAAACTGGGTGACTTCTTTTTCCTCTAGAGAGACTAAGTATACAAACTGATGAAATACGACAATGGGATTCTGACCCAGTCTCTGTAGCAACCAGCCTGGGAAGCTAAAGCACAGCTTCTACAGCAATCTGCCCAGAATGATCAGGACTTGGTCAATGACTGCCAACTTCCCTGTTTTTTGCCTCAAACTCAGGACCAATCAGAGAAAGCCAAATACTTTCCCCAAACCAAACATATAAGATGCCCTACTTCTAGTCAGTGCACCTCTAGCTTTTCCATGCCAACAGTTTCTAATCAGAGCATACCACCGTAAAGCTTTTTCACTCCCCATTCTGCCAGTTCTCCACCATGCCAAGAGCAAGTGATGGTACCTAACTCCCTTGGTAGAGTAAGCTCTGAATAAATAGCCTCTGGGTGTTCTCATCTGAGTGGCCTTCATTTATTTCCCCATTCATAATAAGCTACCAGCCCTGAGCTACAGGTTTCGCCTTTTACTCTTATGCCTTTTGGTCTAATTAATCTGCCATATCACACATTGTACCACTGGAGGCATAATGCTCTGCAAGTCACTCTACCTTCTGTCTGTTTCTCTTTCTGCAATAGGGGGCAAATATTATCCATTTCACAAGGGCTGATGTGAGGGCCAAATAAGCCAGTGCATGTAAAACACCCAGAGCATTATGTGGTGCGATACATGTAATTAACAAGCAAACGTTTGTTATCATCCTCATCTCATCTCCATCATCATTGTCATGATTGTCATCATCATCAAAGTCCAAGTCTTGTTTCATTTAATTTTTTCTTACTCTGAGTACGCTGCATCTTTGTGAATCCAAGTAAGGGTTCAGTGATAAGTTCATGTTTTACTTTTGGATGCCGAAGATTGTGTAGTGTGCGTGTAGTATGTGTGTATACGAAATCAGTTGAGATCGGTCAATTAGAATTAGGAGACAAATTTACTAAAAGTACATATTGTTTTCTTTCCAACACATGTCATATAATTTGTTGTGACTGTAAGGAGGAAAAAGTTCTTTTTCCTTCTACCTCCCAGGTTCTCTGGCTGGAGTCTTGTAAAATTAGAATGGCAAAGGACAGATTGACGAGAGAAAACCAAACAATTTATCAACATGCACGGCACACACAGTGCAGGAGAAACTGCAGTGAAGAGTAACTCAAAGGGGTGGCTAGAACTTGGGTTTATATAGCGTCTTAACAAAAGAACAATACATTTGCAGAGAAGTGAGAAGACAAAGGAAAAGGGTTTTAGGCTCTCCAGTGTGGTAAACTGTGAGAACGTAAATATATAGGGTAAATTAACGGAATAAGGTTTTGTGCAGATCCGTCTGGATGCTGACTTTCAGTCTTTTTCATAGCCATAAAACTTCCCTGGGAGAGGAGATTTGTGGCACTCCTCATTTTTCAGAAGTTTCTGCTTTAGTCAGACAAGAGAAGCTCCAGGATGGCTTTTTTCTGCATCTCTTGATTCACATTTACCCTTAGCTCAAAATAATCCTCAGGCCAAAGTGGCATATTTTGGAGTGGATATTCTAGCTTCCTACACCACCCTGATACTGTGACCTCAGCTCTACTGTGGTAGCCCCAGCCTCTGCCCCTGTGGATCCAACTCCGCAACCCCTCCATCCTCTCCTCACCACCACCACCCCTGTGTTCTCAGGGCACACTTCTTCTGGGGTGTCCCAGTAGACAGTGGTACTTGAACAGGAACATTGCCATAGGACATGGGACTTACCTACAGGAGACTATGGCTTGAGAACTCCACATAGGAGTAGTCAAAACTTTCTTAGAGCTCTGCTGTAAACTGTAATTCCTCCTTCCCAGTCCTTCATTTTTTTTTTAAGATTTTATTTTTATTTACTTATTTGACAGAAAGAGAGACAGAGGGGGGAAAGCGTGGGTGCGCTCAGGAGTGGGGGGACGGGCAGAGGGGGAGGGAGAGGGAGAGAGAATCTAAAGCAGAGTGTACGCTGGGTGCAGAGCAGAGGTGGGGATCAATCCCAAGACCCTGAGATCATGTCCTGAGCCGAAACCAAGAGTCGGAGTCTCAACCAACTGAGCCACCCAGGAGGCCCCCAGCCCTCCATCTTTACCCTCTTTTGCACAAGTATTAGCTCTATATCTCCTCCTGAAGGAGGTCTCTGCCTGTTCCCACTTCCTCCCTTTATCCTTAGCAGGCATTTCCTCACCAATAAATCTTTTGCGTGTTTGATCCTGTCCTGGTGTCTGCTTCTGTGAGGACATGGACACGATTTGTAAACAAAATGCCAACCAGCTGTAAGATACCATTGCTATCACAATTTCCACCTTAAGTTTCTGATTTGGAATCTAAGTGCTTAAGATTTACTAGTTTAGGAAAGGAAATTACAGCATCATAAATAACTACTTCCTTGTGAGTTTAAAATCCAGAATTAAAATTCAGTCTACTTCCAAATATAATGGTTCATCAATTCAGAGTACTGAATGTAGAAGAAGAAAATTCAATGGTAAAAGAAACTTAGGTTTGAAATGGTCATCAAAAGGAGTGACAAAAGTAACAAGTAGGAGCAGCCTGCAAAGATTACAAAGCCTTATTGACAACGTCCCTGTTCTGTAATTCCTGACTCTCTTGCAACATAGTCAGTGGAAGCCTCCTTTGACTTCCCTCCTTCTCTTTCATTTCTGAATGTGGGACTTACACAGTTTCCACTTCCTTCCACTAAGCTAGGCTCTGAAGTGGCCCCATCTTTCTAGGGCAGAACCCAAAGTTGTGCTATTTTCTTAAGAATGTAACTCAGTGGGTCTCCTGGCTGGTAACAGAGACTTAGAGAATTTTTCCACTTACATGCATTCTGGGACATTCACTATAGACAGAAGATGAAGTTCAACACTTATGAAGAGCTTCTATTTTGAGACATGTCAAAAACTGAAAAGATTTTTTTAGAATTTATAAGATACTAAGCTCTTATCTTCTTTCATGATGACTTTTTATAGAATAATAACTTCATACCTAAAAAGGTAAGAATCAAATTTTCAGATGGGTGAAATTAACCTCTCTAGCTCTCACAAAAACATATTTCAAATATAATTTAGCTGAATGGATTTCAAGTATAATTGAACTTAGAATTGACACCTTTGATGAAATTTAAACTGTGAATAAAAATTAAAAAGGTCATAGTGCTGTGTAGTACACACACACACACACACACACTGAAATATTACTCAACCATCAGAAAGAATGAAATCTTGCCATTTACAATGACATGGATGGAGCTAGAGTGTATTACGCTAAGTGAAATAAGTCAGTCAGAGAAAGACAAATACCATATGATTTCACTCATATGTGGAATTTAAGAAACAAAAAAAATTAACAAAAAAATAGATTCTTAAATACAGAGAGCAAACTAGTGTTTGCTAGAGGGGAGATGAGTAGGAGGGATGGGTGAACTAGGGGATGGAGATTAAGAGTACACTTACCATGATGAGCACTGAGTACTGTATAGAATTGTTGAATCATTATCTTGTACACCTGAAACTGATATGACACTGTGTGTTAATTATACTTCAATAAAAAAAAAAGAAAAAAAAAGAAAAGTTTATGTAAGAAAAAGATCACAAGGCTGGGAATATTAATAGATTTTTCTATAAAAAATAGTTTACTTTCTGTGGCATAGACCATAAACGTATGTTGGAGATACCAGTCAATGCTTTGTGTCCACCAGTCTTCTTTTTAAGAGAAACTGCCTCCCATCCTGGCTCCTGGTCAAGAGGTAGACCTAGGTAACTATGTTTGTACCCAGTGGTCCTGCCCCTTATTTACACCTATGAATCCAAGATGGGCACCTGTTCTAAACTGGACTAATCTGTCTCCTAACACTAGGAATTTGAAACTGAAATATGGATGGTAATCTAGGAGGCACTATAATGCATAACCAAGTGGAATTGGGGTGGACCAAACACAATGCACTTAATTGGGGGCAGAGAAATCAAGAGAAAATAGAGAAAGCTATTCTAGATAGAGATGAAGAATGACTATATATACACACACATACGTATATATAAATACACAAATATATATATGAATGACTATATATATATATATGTATATATATATATACATACACACACACACACTACAGTGGTTACCAGCATGGATTTGGATTTCAGTTCTTCCACTTAGTGCAAAATAAAGAAGAATTAACCAGTTAGGAGGCTACTTAATCATGCAAGTGAGAATTATTTATAATAATCTAGGACAATGGTGTGTAGGGAAAATGCGCTTCAGTGCAAATTAGGAATTATCTAGAGCATAGAGGACAACACTCTGGGTATTCTGATTTACAATTCTAAATTACAAATAACAGATACAATTACAAAATAATTCTTGTCTATAGAAATGCAAATGTACTATTCAGTAGGGAGTAAACTGACTTCCCTTCCCTACTGTGGAAGAAGATAGTTTTACCTCCATTTGCATGTTCCTTTCAGCATTCTTTTACTCCATATAAATTTGTACTTTTTGAATTCTCCTTTGAACTGGTTCAAACATCTCATTAATTTCTTCACGGATGAGTTAAAGCATGCATCTAACATGCATTCTTTTTCATGAGAGTTCATGATTTTATTTATTTTTTTAATGTTTTTGAAGGTTTCGGAAATTTCCCACCCAGATGTCCAATGGAACAGAATAGAACCACAGAAGTGCACCGAATGGGTAGTTGAAGCCCATGTACATCTTCTCTTGGCCCTTAGAGGTGAATCCAAAAGAGGTGAATCCAAAGCAGCAAATTTGCGATGCTGTTTTTTTCTATTTTAAATTTTCCTCTCTATTAATTTTGTGCTTTGTTTTTGGTTCTTCTGTATCTGATAAATTATTTTCCATTGGTGGCAGCAATCACCGGTGATTTGGTTTTATGGTCTGATCATTGGATGATTTCTCTTAAAGAATTAGGGTTTTATAGAGACCTAGTCTCTGCTTGGTGAGAGACAACAGATTATTAGTTTTGTTAGTGTATTTTTATCTATAAAATAGTGTATTTGGGGGCGCCTGGGTGGCTCAGATGGTTATGCGTCTGCCTTCGGCTCAGGTCATGATCCCAGCGTCCTGGGGTCGAGTTCCGCATCAGGCTCCCTGCTCCTGGGGAGCCTGCTTCTCCCTCTGCCTCTCTCTCTCTCTCTCTCTCTCTCTCTGTCTCTCATGAATGGATAAATAAAATCTTTAAAAAAAAATAGTGTATTTTATCTATACTGTTCATTTCTCTATTTTGAGCTCAAATCAATTAAGAATTTACTGTAGGAAAAAGAGCTCTTTGATACCTGGACCAGAGACTTACTGTGATATTGTGTTTACTCTTGCTTTCCTTGTGGCTGAAATTTTAGAATTGAAACTGTAAGGGCTCGCCATTTATGTTTGTAATTCAGAAAGATCTTTACTTTTCATTCTGTGAGTATGTAATGCTTTTCCATCTCAGGATGCTATTGACAGATTAGATTATAAATTCTTAAACAGTCTTGTTCTGATTGGCTGATAGAGGTAAATAAGCACTTACATAGATTGAATATTCCTAAAATTCCCAGAAAACAATGAACTAATACTTTAAATGTGCCAGAATCTAAAAGGAAAGAAAAGTTTTCTTAGCAAAACTAACAGGTAACTTTTGAAGACAAATTCACAACATTTAAGTGAATCTTTAGCAAACAAGACTAGTTCAATATTATTGGTTTAGTAAGTCTAGCTATGTCTTCTCTGTTTTACCAGTGTTAAGTATCATGCAAGCCTATATCTTATTCTGGTTGGGAATGTTCTTCTTAAATTTACACTAGTTTATTGATCAAGTAAACTAACATTACTTCCACTTAATGTTAAAAATTATTAAAAAATATGAATTTGTGTTTAGCCAAATTGAATCAGTTTCATTTTCAATAGTAGTTACATTTTACAGTATGTTGGCTTGAAGATAATTTCTTCAGGTGACTTAAAACCTTGGACTTACATTAATTTCCAGATATTCATTGGATGTTGAAATCATTTCTAAGTATGATATGACGCTGCAACATTATTACTAAACATAATTTTCAGTTTGTAGGCTTTTATTTTGTATTTTAAATGCTACAAAGAGGTTACCTCTGTGGGCCTGTTAATAAATGTGCTTATTTTCACCATTTTTAGAAATCTTATAAAGGATGTGTATTTCTGTAAAATGTTGTGTTATGTGTATTGATGAGTTTGGCTAGTCTGCTAAAATGGCAGTGTATGACATGTAGTTTATAATTACTTACCCTCTAGTTTTGTGTGACATAAGTTACTTTGGTTAAAAGTTACCATTAATACAAACGATTGAGACTATACGTAGGAGCAATAGCTTCAGAGAAATAAAATTGTGCACATGCTTTTGTTTTTTGAGGAAAAGAGTAGTCTCTTCCAAAAACAGCCATTCTCAGTGTTTTGGGGTCTATCAACACTGCACTACATTGCCACCAGCAATGTCTGATTCAGTTTCTCTCTATCCTCACCAGTATTTGGTGTTGTCATTATTTTTTATTTTAGCCATTCTGTTGGGTATGAAGTGATATCTCATTGTGGTTTTAATTTGCATTTTTCTAATGGATAATGATGTTGAACATCTTATCATGTGCTGTTTGGCATCTGCATATCTTCTTCAGTGAAATGTCTCTTCATTTTTTCCCCCTGTGTTCTAAATAGACTCTTTGCTTTTTTACTTGTTGAATTTTGAGAGTTCTTCATATATTGTAGATACTCATCCTTTGTCTGATATGTATTTTGCAAATATGTTCTCCTACTCTATGGCTAGTCTTCTTATCTTCTTGACATTTTTCACAAGAGCAAATATTTTTAGTTTTGTGATTCAGTTTATCAGTTTTTCCTTTCGTTGATCATGGTTTTGGTTTCAAAGGTTAGGAACTCTATGTTTAGCTCTAGATCCTTAGCATTTTCTCCTATTTTTTTCCTAAACGTTTTATAGTTTTCTGTTTTACATTAAATTTATTATCCATTTTGAGCTGATTTTTGTACAAACTGTGAAACCTTGGTCAAGGTTTTTTGTTTTTGTTTTTTGCTATACGTGTTTCTCCAGAACCATTTGTTGAAAAGCCTATTTGCGTTGAGTCCACATGTTCATTGCTAATTTATAGAAATACAGCTGATTTTTGAATGTTTATCTTTATCTTGAACCTTGTATAACTCACTTACTTGGCATTAAGATCTTTTATGTAGAATTCTTTTAACTTCATCAACTTCTGCTTCTGCCTTTATTGTTTCCTTCCTTTTGCTTACTTTGGGTTTACTTTGTTCCTCTATTTCTGGGTTTCTGAGATGGAAGCTTAGATTTGAGTCTCTTCCCTTTCTTTGAATGTAAGTATTTAGTGCTGTAATTTCCCTCTTGGCACTTTATCTGTGTTCCACAAATTTTGATAAATTGTATTTTTATTCAGTTCAATTTAGTTTTCCTCTTAAGGTCTCCTCTGAGACCTATGGATTATTTAGAAGTGTGGTGTTTAGTTTAGAGATAGTCCTTGCAACTTTCAGCTATTGATTTCTAGCTCAATTCTACTGTGGGTGAAGAACAATCTCTGTATAATTCCAATTTTTAAAAATTTGTTGAGGTTTGTTTTATAGTCTTATTATATTTTCTGCGGGTTCCTGAAAAATATGTGTATTCTTCTATTATGTGAAGTGTTCTATAAATGTCAAGTAGATTCTGTTGGTTGACAGTATGGTTGAGCTCTTCTATACCCTTGGTGGTTTTCTGCCTAGATGTTCTATCAGTTATTGAGAGATGCTGTAGCCTTCACCTATAATTATAGATTATTTTTTTAAGATTTTATTTATTTATTTGAGAGAGAGAGAATGAGAGAGAGCACGTGCGAGGGGGGAGGGTCAGAGGGAGAAGCAGACTCCCTGCCGAGCTGGGAGCCCAATGCGGGACTCGATCCAGGGACTCCAGGATCATGACCTGAGCCGAAGGCAGTCGCTTAACCAACTGAGCCACCCAGGTGCCCTATAATTGTAGATTTGTTCTCATTTCAGTTCTGTCAGTTTTTTTTTTTTTAAGTTTTTTTTTAATTTATTCATTCGAGATACAGAGATACAGAGAGAGAGAATATGAGCAGGGGGAGAAGCAGAGGGGAGGGGAGAAGCAGGCCCCCTGCTGAGCAGGGAGCCCCCATGCGGGGCTCCATCCCAGGACCCTGGGATCATGACCTGAGCCGAAGGCAGACGCTTAACCATCTGAGCCACCCAGGTGCCCCCAGTTCTATCAGTTTTTGCTTTGCATATTTTCAGCTGTGTCGTTTGGTGTACACATGTTTAGAATTGTTATATCTTCTTGGTAGATTGACATTTCTTGGTAGATTGACACTCTCTCTTTGTAATTTTCTTTACTCTGAAGTCCACTTTCCCTGATAATGATATAGCTGCTCCTGCTTTCTTTTGAATAATGTTTGAGGCATATATTTTTCCATCTTCTTACTTTTAATCTTTTGAGCAAAGGAACCCCAAATTTCTTAACCGTAGCTTTGGCCATAGCGAATTCTTTTGAAAATATTTCAGGAGTGGTGGTAGTTAAAATTTCACTTTGGATTATAATGTTTGGGTTCCTAGGAGTATTTTACCTAGAACAAATTCAATAAAGAAGAAAATATTTTCACGAGTGGGAAGGAAAAGGTACAGAGAATTTGAATTTTTGACTTGGGTATATTAAAGAAAAGGCAACTTTAAATGATTACATAAAAACATGTATAAACACCCAACAGATACAAAGTCACCCACTGATGTGAGTTGGTGACCAAATATAAGGGGAATATTTTTAAACCTTATTTATCTTTTTTATTAAGAACTTGGTTAATATTTTTGTTTGAAATGCTCTTACATGGCAAATGACCCATGTAGGAGAATTCTGAAAATGATACATACAAGATGTGATCATTGGTATCTACTGTTGGAACTCTCCATTCACAGATACTCACAAACTCAATACTCTTGTATTGTTGTCACGTAGTTACAGACTTTATTTTCCTAGGCTTTCACAAAATAAAATAAGTATGTGATGAAGAGAGGCTCAGCATTCCTACTCTGTTCTGGATAAACTTAATTAACTCCATTCCCTTATCATTCAAGGCCAAAATGCTGAGAGTTCTTGCTCTTGGGCATCTTTTGTCCTCTGGCAACATCTCTTCGTTCTACTCTCCGGCACAGCACAGCACATGCTGTTCTGGCACACTAACTCTAACAGAGGAAATTTTAAGTGTAAACAACATGTATTTGCATATTTGAGATAGAATACTAATATGTTTTTACATTGTAACATTCTATTTCTGGGAACATGGTTAAAGCAGGAATTTTTTCTAGCATTTTCTTGACATGATTCCTCTTACCTTCCTCCTTATTAAAAAAGAAAACATTAGATTATCCTTCCTCCAACTGGACTGATTCTTAGGCTTATGATTCTTCAGGATTAGAATACCTAATACTTGAACACAGAGCTCACTCCAGGTCAGACACTGTATTAACCACACTACATGCACTATCTCTTTAATTTTTATGATGTCCTTATAAGAATATTACCCCAATATAAAATTGAGATAATAATAAAAAGACAAGAAAACGGATTTCAAAGAAGTTGAAAGATAACTTGCCTGCATTCACACAGCTACTAAGTTCTTGAGCCTGCACTGGAATCTGTGCTTGCCTGAAGAGCTACACTAATCCTATATTATACTATCAATTCCAGAACTAGCTATTACTGTAACTTATTAGTCTTTGAGGAAAAATAGGTCTTTGTGTTTTGGCCACCATGTAAGTACTATATGCCTAACTTAGCTCAGTTGCCAGGCATCTTGTGTTTTCTGTAGCTTCTCTCTCCTCTTTTTCTCTGCTTCTAGACCCTGCTCAAAATTTGTTTCTCTGTTCTTAATGTTAATTAGAGGACTCAAACATTCTGTTTTCTCTTCCTCTTTTCTTCTAAATATCTTCCCTCTACAATTTTTAAGATTCCCATACAGCTTTCATATGCTCATATGAGAAACTCACGGTATAAATGCACATGTTAAAAGACAATTGCCATTTTAAAGGCAATTTTATTTATTGCTTTTCTTGCTATTTATAGCTTTCCTTAAATAGTTCTTAGACTTAAGAACCTTCCATTTATATACTTACATATATTTTTAGGGTTTCCATACCAGGACCCAAGATACCTACCCATCACTATAGAGTGGGGAGATATTCTGAATATTAAATAAATGTTATATTCTTCCTACTTAATGATGTCAATATTAAATATTTATCAAATAACTATTTAATTGAGTGTCTATATGTCAGATACCACCCTAGACACTACCTTTTACCCTTCCACTCAAACTTTTTTAGGTAAAAGAACACTTTTTAATATTAAAAATAAGTTTTATCAATATAATATACAAATTCATTTTAGAAAAATAAAAAAATACAAACAAAAAAATAGGAAATAAACACCAGCAACACTTTTAATACTTTTATGAATATCCTTCCAAATTTTATCTATATGTTTGAACTGTTAAAATTTTTTTCAATTAAGACTATGTAATAAACATTCTTCTACATTAATGGTTGTTAAAAGGTTAAGAATAGTTCGTTTTGTCGGTGTACAATAGTTTTAAAATCACAGTTCAATGTTGGATTCAGCCTATTGGTAGCTTTCTGAATTACAATGCAAAGACTATGTTGAATGTCATTGCAGGTATTTTTCTAATGTATCCTTAGGCAGTTTCTTATAGTCTCAGAAATAGCATTTCTAATGGGCTGGTGGACGTTTTCCAGATCTCAAAGAATTATCGTTTGATTAGTTAAGTTTGCAGTCTATACATTCTAAGGAGATCCTTTGTGTATGAAGTTCAGCATAATTAACCAGTTAGCTCAAACCTTAACTCTTGAAAAGCGTGTCTTCTTTATTCAATAAACACTGATAGAATTCTTGACATGGGATGCAAAGATGAATAAGAGCTTGTGCAGTGCAGATAACACCTCACTGTAATACGCTGATTTGTTATCAAATAGAATACAATGGGCTTAAATTCTGCAGTAGACGGATGCACATGACCCTGAGGCTGTGTTGAAGCCTAAGGCGGTGTACAAAACAGCGATTACTTGCAACATTTCTTACCGAGAAAAGAATGTACTTTTTTTTTTTAAGATTTTTTTTTTTTTATTTACTTGAGAGAGAGAATGAGAGAGAGCGAGAGACCACGTGAGAGGGGGAAGGGTCAGAGGGAGAAGCAGGCTTCCCGCCGAGCAGGGAGCCCGATGCGGGACTCGATCCCGGGACTCCAGGATCATGACCTGAGCCGAAGGCAGTCGCTTAACCGACTGAGCCACCCAGGCGCCCGAAAAGGATGTACTTTTTATTTAATATTTGGTGGTTGAGGAAAAGATACAACCCACCGCCTCTCTTCCTTGATTACTCAGGTTTCTGTCACATGGACGCGTACAGTTTGCTTACTTTTAGCATGTAAATCTGGAGGAAATAGTCTAACTTTGTATCGAAGTAGAAGAAATTTAGAAATGACTGGTATAGCTAACATGAGAAGAACAAAAATCACACTAACGGAAACTTGTCCTGACACGACAAAAAAGACGTCACTTGGGATAACCATAACGTCAACACTATGGCGTCACGCCTACAAGTGGAGGCGGTAAAGTGTTAAGGTCAGCACAGGCCTCCATGTTTCGGGAGGCAGCGCAAAACCTGGGCGAGTTTCCAGGTGGTGGAAAGGACAGGACAGACGAGGATGGCCGTTAGGAACTGCGTTCGCGTCATGCCTAAGAGCCGACGCACAAAGCTACGTCTCCAAGCACTCCCCCGAGGCCCCGCCCACTCCTCGTCCTAGAGCCCGCTGGGGGCCCCCGAGGGGCGTGGCCAAGGGTGAGGCGAGATGAGCGCGCAAGCGCACTCAGAACCCAGTCAATTAGCCAACTATTAATCTCGCGAGGGTTGAAAGTCGGTGGCGTAGGTAGTCGTCCTGGATGCTGGCGAGATAGATGATTTCTCCCAGAGGAAGAAAAGGAGGCGGCGAAGCTAGTTCCCGGCGTCGGTCTCTCTTTCGCTTACCTTTCTCCTAACTCCAACCCTCCGCCCTCCCGTAAATCAACCCGCCTTCCCTGACCTCGGTGACCCAGGTGGCCCCGCCCACTCCCGTCGACGTGATTCCCGCCGTGAGGTAAGCGCCGGTCGAATCCTGAGCCCCGCGGAAGAGGAGGCAGACGAAAGGGGGAGGCTGGTGGGCCCGGCTCAGGCTCGTAGCGGAGCCGCAGCGCAGGGGGCCATTCGGGTGGTCGTCTAGCTCCTCCGTCAGCTCGTGGCGACGTAGCCACCCAGGCCTAGGCCTCCTCATCTCTGCCGAGCCGGGCCTCAGGCAGCAGCGGGTGACGCAGACGGAACATCATGTCGTCCGCGGCCGAGCCTCCGCCACCCCCGCCTCCCGAGAGCGCGCCTTCCAAGCCCGCAGCCTCGGCCGCCGGCAGCGTGAGCAACAGCAGCAACAAAGGCGGCCCGGAGGGCGTCGCGGCCCAGGCGGCTTCCTCTGCGGCTAGCTCCGGCCCCGCGGACTCCGAGATGGAGGTGAGGGTGGCTTGTGGCGCGGGGAAGAGGGCGCAGTGGGGAGGAGGATCTGGTTTCCTCGGCCGGATTTTAGTGATCAGACGCAGAGCCATACTCCACCCCTCCTGCATCCAAACTCGGCCTCAGACCCTTAGGATCCGAAATGATTCACACTTGCGCCCTTGTGCTTAACCTACCCACGCCGACTCCGAGGGATTTCTGGCACTTCACATTTGCATTATTTGTCTTTTTAGCGAGCCTTGCCAAATCCTCCAACGCTATTATTAAACAGATGTTATTGATTACTGAGGCCGAGAGGAACCTATCCTGTTATGTGTGTGGGTTTTTTTTTTTTTTTTTTTTTGGTAGATTCCCATAATTCCCTCACCCATCTCCTGTTGTAGCTTTTAGTTTCCACTAAACTTGCGGGAAGGAAGAGGGAGATGCCACTTGGTAGTGAGGGAAGGATGCGTGGGGTGGGGAAGGCATTTAAAAGCAGCGCATCCGAGGACTCCGGCCTCCTTTTCTTCATCCCGGTCCTTGCGGGGGCGGTATCTGTTCTGGGCAGAAACAATGGCTAGAGCTGGATGGCCGAGTGCGCAGTGGGGATAAGCGGGGCGCAGCTGCTCCTGTGAAGGGAGAGGAGGCTCCTCCCGGGCACTGTTCCTTAGGGAGGTAAGCGACCAGGGCAGCAGCAGCTGTCTTGGACTTCCATCTAATTTGGGCAGGGGGATGAATGAATGAGTGAGTGGATGAATTAGTGAGTCTGGGGCGGTTGGCTTTCAGGCCAGCGCAATTCCTCTTTTTGGGCCTTGAAGGCCTTTGTTTTTTTTGAAAATTGGTACTGTTCGCTTGCCGAGACTGCCTTCAAGGGCTGGGGTTGGCCCGGGGATGGTGACAGTGCTGCGGGGGTGGAAAGTTTGGGGAGCTGCCAGGCGGGTCTCTTGGGTGTGCGCCAGGACTTTGAGAGGTCTGGGAACAAAGTGATTGCTCCTTCCAAATTTTATTCTTGGCCTTCGATCTGTTTTGAGATATTTTATAGTCGCAGCCCAAGGATTTCTGGGATTTTTTCATCCTTAGAAGGAGTGAAGGTAATATTGCTCTAAAAAAGGATCCTTGATGCAGAATTAACACAATAAGTAAATGGAAGTGCAGTTTAACATTGAAGGGTTTGGCGCACCAAAGTTTTACTTGGGCACCAAAGGTCTAATCTAGCGTCAATTAACATTATGTTAGTAGTTTATAAAAGAATTTTTGGTGAGGGTAGGTTTTAGTGCAATGGGACATTGATATTCTGTACTTTTAAGTGATGTGATTTTTGTTTCAGGTTCTTATCTAGTGTTGCTTATTTTTCTTAAGGTTTTAAATGGTTCTTTGGATTACCAGAGCTGTTTAACTTGGATTCATGCTCCACGGTTTAAGGGGGTTTGGAAATCTGACACTGAAAGCAATTGTGTGTAAATGGACAATTCTCTGCAAAATGCTGTCCATAGTTTTCATCAGCTTCTCAAAAGGGTCTGTCATTCAAATTTTGGAATAGCAACCATTGTCTTACTGGAGACGTTATTTAAATATCAGAAAGAGTAATTTAAAGCCTAAACTGGTTTTTAAATTTAAGTGGAATTAAAGTTTAAGTGTGGATGTTGATGTGATAATGAGTACCCAATGAAGTCTGGGCCATATTTATTTGCCAGATGAAGAAATTGAGTCTTCTGATAAGTAGAATCTGTGATAGAACCCAGGTCTGGCTCTGAAACTGACCCATTTCCCACAAACCTTACCCTGTCATACACTTTTTAAGAAGGATGTTTGACAATTTTATCTCTTGAAGAGTGACTTAGTTATTTTTACCTTTTCGGTATAGGAACATGAGTAATCTTTTATCATTTTCTTCACTGACTAGTTTTAGTCTTGATGTTTTTCTCTTCATGTAATAGTTGATTAAAAAAATTTTTTTTTGAAGATTTTATTTATTTATTTGACAGAGAGAGAGAGTGAGCGAGCACAAGCAGGGGCAGCAGCACGCAGAGGGAGAGGGAGAGGGAGAAGCAGGCTGTCCGCTGAGCAGGGAGCCCAACATGGGGCTGGATCCCAGGACCCTGGGATCAAGACCTGAGCCGAAGGCAGATGCTTAGCTGACTGAGCCACCGAGGCGCCCCTAAAAAATTTTTTTAAAGTAAAAAAAAAATTTTTTTTTAAGTAAATGTACATTATCTTTTTCCTAAATGAATTGGGAAATCATTGAGGTTCACTGATAAATACTAGGTTTGGGCATATATGTGTAATATGTTTGGCAATCTTAAATGCCTTTTTCTTGTTTGAAAGTAGAATTTAAGTTGGGTATTTTTCAAAATTAGAAAATAAATGAAAGCTTGCATTCACAAATTGTTTCTGACAAGGTGGACCTTCCCAGAAATATTAGCTAGCTTTCCTATGTATTCAGTTAAATTTTCATTTTTGCTTGGTGTACTGGTAAGTCAGGGGAGTAATTTCGTTTTTTGTTTATTGTGATTTTTTTTTGGCAACGTGGATGGAACCTGTCTTTTTGTCTTTCACTGTTGATTAGACTAGTAGGTAGGTATACATATGTCAACAGAGTAGACTGATAGGCACACTGTATACCAAATAATCATGTGATCTTAGTCTTGGAGTCCAAATCCTTTTTTTTTTTTTTTTTAACTATGAAAGAAATAATGACTACTGTTGTTTATTATGGTATATTTTGACCTTTTATGATACCTAGTACCATTTGTGAAGTAGGCTAGTAAGTGGCTTTATCATTTTTATTCGAGGACACCAGAGATTTGCGATGATCTTTAGAGGTAACACAGATGCCTAAAGATCTTAGCAGTGAAGTTAGATTAGAATTTAGGTTATTTGACCTCTTAATTCTGGTACTGTACCAGCTCCAGTCCCCCAATTTTTTAATCACAGGTAACTTTATTATAGTACATACTGCCAAGCGTGGATTTGTACATTGTTGATGAAAATTATACTTTTACCTATTGTTCTTTAGTTGTTTTTTTGATGGATGAGTAGAACTTTGCAGAGTAGTTGTTGCTGTTTGTGGCATTTTGAATGTCAGGTCGAATAAATTTGCAAGAAAGGATATTTATTACTAATTTGTAGTTAAGGAGTATTCGAGTTAGGATGCATGATAAATTTTTTGTATTTTCCCAGAAGATGGGAATCAGGGTGGCTAATGATGGTAATTTCTAGGTGTGTTTGTATAGAAGTACAGTAGATAACTGCAGTTTTATGATTAAAAAGGAACATGATTTCTTCACATTATATACTATTTAATTTGGTTTCATAATAGTTATTGAATAGAAAAAGAAACCGATTTGTTGAAAGTTATTCTAGCATGATGTAGATAATAGTCTTGTGTTTTAATCTTGGCCAATAGCCATGCAGTTTACATATTTGGGTTAAATAGGTTGTTACCATCATGGCATTTAATTTCATCAAGATACCCTGTCAGGTTAGATTATAGCCATTTAAGTATCTAGCAAGTTTGGGATAGAAAGCATTACTTAGAATGTGTTTTGAGCAGAAATTAGTTTAATAATGGTGTGTTAACTGTTTTTGAAGAACAATCCATGATTTTTCCCTCCTACCAGGAAGTATTTGATGATGCATCTCCTGGAAAGCAAAAAGAAATTCAAGAACCAGATCCTACCTATGAAGAAAAAATGGTATGCTCTAGTATATGAATAGAGTCTATAATAACTTTTAATTAGGTGATTGAATGGACCAAAATTCTGCATTAAATTTTTATAACTGAGGCACAGATATCCAGTTGAAATATGTGTAACATGGGATATTATAATTTTGTTACTTGCCTATGTAAAGCAAATATAGAAATATTACACGAACACACATAATAGTATTATGTAAATATATGGGATATGTTACTTCCCTTTATTTTAAGATTTAGTGTCAGGGAGTGAGGAGAGTAAAAGAGCAGAGTAGTAGTTATTCAAGGTGTATTCTGCATCTGTCATTCTGTTGTGTACGAAGACAATAATATATGCTCCTTGCCCACAGCTTTTTTATAATATGGTGAGATCTTTACAAAAAGAGCACATGATGTTATTATACTTGAATCGTCGAGGACCCAGCTCACATTTCATACCTCAGAAAACTTTTTTAGCATGACTTAACCATAACCTACAAAGAACTTTAAACTTAAATTGAGATTCAGTAATAATAATGGCTAATAGCAAGTGCTTACTATGTACTAGGCCTTTTTCTGAGTGCTTTATGTGGATTAAACTCATTTAATTGTACTGAAATCTTAAAAAGTTAAAATAACATGTTAAATAGTAATACCACTATGCACTATAACACAGTATGCTCTCTAAGAGTAAAAACAGTGTCTTAATCTGTCTTCAACACCTAGATCAATATCTGGTACGTAATATATTTTAACAAATATTTTTTTGAAACTTACTTTCTCTTCAACCTTTGATCTTCTCTTCAAGATCAGTAAATATTTTTGAATCTCTTACATAGCTTCAAAATCCTAAAAACATATGCATTTTTTGAACACGTGTATATGTATATGCATACATAATGTGCATGATAAACAGTAGTATGTAAAATATAAATGACACTTTTTATTTTTATTTTAATTCCAGTATAATTAACATACAGTGTTATATTAGCTTCAGGTGTACAATACAGTTATTCACTAATTCTGTACATTACTTAGTGTTTAGCACTTATTTCACCCCCCCCTCTGGTAACCACTAGTTCTCTATATTTAAGAGTCTGTTTTTTTCTCTTGTTTTGTTTCTTTTTTTAATTTTTTTTTTTTTTAAGATTTTATTTTTTTATTTGACAGAGTGAGAGAGGGAACACAAGCAGGGGGAGTGGGAGAGGGAGAAGCTGGCTTCCTGCTGAGCAGGGAGCCCAACGCGGGGCTCGATCCCAGGACCCTGGGATCATGACCTGAGCCGAAGGCAGACGTTTAACGACTGAGTCACACTGGCGCCCCTCTCTTGCTTTGTTTCTTAAATTCACATATGAGTGAAGTCATATGGTATTTGTCTTTCTCTGACTGATCTCTTTCTTTCTTTTCTTTTTTTTTTTTTAAAGATTTTATTTATTTGACAGAGAGACAGTGAGAGCAGGAACACAAGCCGGGGGGGGGGGGGTGGGAGAGGGAGAAGCAGGCTTCCTGGCTAGCAGGGAACCTGATGTGGGGCTCGATCCCAGGACCTTGGGATCATGACCTGAGCTGAAGGCAGACGCTTAACGACTGAGCCACCCAGACGTCCCTGTGACTGAATTATTTCACTTAGCATTATACTTTTTAGATCATCCATGTTGTAAATGGCAAGATTTCATTAAATAACATCTAAGATTTCTATTATATTTTATATATGTGTATATCTCTAATTGTCCCATACCTTTTCTTTGCTGTCAAGCCTAAAGAAAAAGATAAATTTGCCAGCTCTACTTTTCCCATTCATTTCTTCAAACCCTTCACAATTTATGTTCTGTTGTTAACACTGTACTAGTGAATTTAATTTCCAATTTATAGCTTAATTTTACTTTCTTTTTTTTTTTTTTTAAAGATTTTATTTATTTGAGAGAGAGAGAATGAGAGACAGAGAGCATGAGAGGGAGGAGAGTCAGAGGGAGAAGCAGACTCCCCGCCGAGCAGGGAGCCCGATGCAGGACTCGATCCCGGAACTCCGGGATCATGACCTGAGCCGAAGGCAGTCGCTTAACCAACTGAGCCACCCAGGCGCCCACTTAATTTTACTTTCATTCTTCATCTCACTTGTGTCTGATACTGTCAACCACTCAAAATTTTTTTTTTTTTTTAAAGATTTTATTTATTTATTTGACAGAGAGAGACACAGTGAGAAAGGGAACACAAGCAGGGGGAGTGGGAGAGGGAGAAGCAGGCTCCCCGCAGAGCAGGGAGCCCGATGCGGGACTCGATCCCAGGACCCCGGGATCATGACCTGAGCCGAAGGCAGTCGCTTAACCGACTGAGCCACCCAGGCGCCCCACTTAAAATTTTTACTTGCCTTGAGAGACCTTTTTTTCCCCTAGATGATATCCTATTTACTTGACTATTCCTTTGTCCTCCTTCACATCCTAAACATTTCCTCTCAAACAGTTCGATCCTTATCATTGCTTTTCTTTTTCTTTCTTTCTTTTTTTAAGATTTTATTTTTAAGTAATCTATACATCCAAGGTAGGGCTCAAATTCAACCCCAAGATCAGGAGTCACATGCTCCACTGCCTGAACCAGCTAGGCAACCCTATCATTGGTTTTCTTTAAACTGAATTCTTCTCAATATTTATCTCTAGCCCAGATTCTTCCAGGCATTGTATTATGTTCATTTGTTTGTTGGACATTTAAGTCCCTTTGGTACTTCTTTCTTAGGAATATGCAAAATTGAATTTGTTTTCTCTACCTCACATATCTACTTAGTGTTATCTCAATCAATGACAGTTCCTCTTAATATATACCCAAGCTGTCCATGACGGTATTTCATAATTTAGTAGTCTTGCAAGTTTAACCTCAAAAATAGTTCCTCTTTTTTCCCCATTGCCCTATTCAGTATTCTTCTATTGCATGGGTTATTTTGTTGGCTTCTATATTTGTTTCCTTTTTAATGATCTGGCCTCTTCAAATCTCTTCATACTTTTCTTCCAAGTTTTTCAGTTTCCTAGTTATTTCCTTTTTCACCAGTCATGATCTTGATTACTTTTCTTTTAAAAAAGTTCCCCACCATCTGCTAGTTTCTAACCATAGGTAAGTCTTAGTATCTAACACTTTTCATTCTTGAACCGAGGATGCTGAATACTACTTGAGAAAACTAAATAATAGTGCTGATTGGTACCAGAATAAATTTATGGTTTTTACTGTCTTAGGCTTTCAGTATTTATTGAACAACAATCCATTTAGCTATTTAAAAACTTAACCAACTCTGGATAAACTTTTATTCCATTTCTGCCACCCTTATTTTCAGGCTTCTTCCACAAATAATTACAGGCCTTTCTTCAATTTATTTCCTCTCTGTTTCCAAATATGTATGGCCTGTACCTGCCCTGTGTCATTTCCTTCTGTCTCAGAGAAAGAAACTGGTTTTAAGCTATTGATTTTAATCTTCCATTTGATTTTATAATTTATATCCTTCAGGTTCCTAGTCTTACTCTATTGTTTCTACTTTTTAAGGATCTGTTAGTTTTCTCCCTTCTCTTTAAGATCTCAAATCACTTTTATTTTAATATTCTTATTCTCAACCAAAGTCTTTGCCTGTTTTTCCTTCAACCCTTGCCACAGTTCTACTGAAAGGTTATTTTGTAAATGTTGTTCTGAACTCCTTGGTTCTTTGCAACTAGTTTATAATCCCACTACCACTTGGATGAATGCATGGTGAGAATTTTGAAGTCATTGCCTCTTGTATAGAACTGTGGTGAAATTTATACTTAATTCCTTAAGGCAGTAGTTCAAAACTTGATCGTGTAGAAGGTCTTGGATATTTTTGTTCTGATGGGTCAAGAAGCACACTTTGAAAAATCTTAAAACATCTAGAGCCATTAAAGGTTTTTGAAAATTAGAGATGTGTGATAAGATCTAAGAATGGCGGTGGGGGGCCCCCTTCTCTGTTGAAACATCATGTCTTAGGATTTTCCTGGTCATCCCTGTTAAAATTTTAGTGCCATTCCCAGTTCCTTTTACCCTGCTTTATTTTCTGAGCATTTATCACCTTCTGACAATCTCAAATAATCCCTTAGGTTTATTTTTGATATTGGACTATAATGAAAAAAAAAGTGCCATTTCTGGTAGATACACAAAAGTAGTTGTTGAGTTGAACAGTTATTTAAGAAGATAATGTTTATTGAAAACTTTTGAAAGAAGTGAAGAATACTTAGTGATTTTTGAATACTGCAGAATAGGTTTTACCTTAAAATGTCCAGCTCTGACCTATCTGAATTAATTTCCAGAGCCTATTTATTTTGATTCCAAATAAAATTATAATAATTGAATAGACTTTTTCAGTCCCAACATCTTCTAGTTGCATCTTCTTGGCTTTTTTATTATATGCATTGAGAAATGAAATACTGCAAAATTCACATAAGTATCTTTTAGTTCAGTACTTTAAAATAGTTCGTAATCTTCAAAAACAAAAAACAAGCTTGTCTTCTACAGGAAATTTATCATGGAGAATCATGTTGATTTCAAGGATCTTAAGTTGTTTTGGTTCGTATTCTTCCATTCTCTTAGTGTGATAATAGGGAACATTTCAAAGTGGCAGAGGTTAGATATGAAAGGAAGAAATAGTATTAACTGCATTGGGTTAATAAATATATTTCATGAACTTAATAGATTTTTTTTTTTTTAAAGATTTTATTTATTTATTTGAGACAGAATGAGAGAGAGAGAGCACATGAGAGGGGGGAGGGTCAGAGGGAGGAGCAGGGAGCCCGATGCGGGACTCGATCCAGGGACTCCAGGATCATGACCTGAGCCGAAGGCAGTCGCTTAACCAACTTAACCAACCACCCAGGCGCCCGAACTTAATAGATTTTTTAAAAAGATTTTATTATTTATTTGAGAGAGAAAGCACGAGGGGGAGGGAGGGGTAGAAGCAGACTCCCTGCTGAGCAGGGAGCCCGATGTGGGGCTCAGTCCCAGGACCCTGAGATCATGACCTGAGCTGAAGGCAGATGCTTAACGGACTGAGCCACCCAGGCGCCCTCCCCCCACCTTTTTTTTTTTAAGTAAGCCCTGTGCTGGAACTCCACGACTCTGAGATTGAGAGTCATGTGCTCTACCAACTGAGCCATCCACGTGCCCCTTAATATAAGTGTTTTTTAACCTGATACCTTTTTAAAATTTGGCACAACTGAACTGTTGAATGACCAACGCATTTTCCCCGTTCCTGAATAAATTCACTTGTACTGAATAATGTCATAATTTTTTGACATTTTATGGTCCACTATATTGATGTATAATTGACACATGACAGTTTTAAGTTTAAATCAATGAGTTTTGGCAGATTCATGCAGTCAGCCACCTTACATTCATGATGTAGAACAGTTCTATCATGCCCTGAAAAGTTTGCTCTTGTCTTTATCCCCTTGACACTTCAGATCTGCTTTCTATGACTAGCTATAATTTCATGTAAGTGGAATCATAGTATGTAGTCTTTCTGTGTTTGGCTTCTTTCACTTAGTATTGATGCTTTGCCCTTTTTTTTTTTTTGTATAATGCTTTTGAAACTCATCTATGTTGCATGTCTCAGAAATTTGTTCCTTTTTATTGCTGAGTTCACTGTTTAGAGGCATGTTGAAGCTTTGATTTCTGAAGTTGTATTAATCTTCTGATAAAATGTGTCTTAAAATTTATTTGCAGCAAACTGACCGAGCAAATAGATTTGAATATTTATTAAAGCAGACAGAGCTGTTTGCACATTTCATCCAGCCTGCTGCTCAGAAGACTCCAACCTCACCTTTGAAGATGAAACCAGGGCGACCACGAATAAAAAAGGATGAGAAACAAAACTTGCTATCAGTTGGCGAGTGAGTAATAGTTTATATTTCATAGTTGAAACATTTATTTTTGATAATCTTCATTAGAAGCATAAAGTCACTTCATTAAAAAAATTGTTTTAGGGCTGTTATTTATTTGGCGCCAGTTGGCTTGACAGGAAGTAGCCATACATGTATAAATAAGAATAATGTGTAATGCCTTAACTTTTATGGCATTATCCTGTTTATGGAATTGAGATGTTATCCATTCCTTGGAGAGGAAACAAATGCAGAGGTTAAGCAGCCTACTTAACATCCCACAGAAGTAATTCGAATAATCCAGGCTTGAATTTAGGTCTGATTTGGGGTATGCTGTAGGCATAAACCACATACATGCATCGGGGGATTGCTTTTATCTGAAGTCTGTGCTTGTAAATGGAATGTTGTGATGATTTATGCCATAGGAGTTTGTTTAAAATTTTTATTACTTACTTGTCCTACAAATTGAAGTGTCAAGTTGTATGCTGCCCTTAGGTGGTTGTTTAAAACGTATAAAACAACTCTTATATATTCAGTTTATAAATACTTTCTTGGAATTTTTGTGCTGCTTGAGTAATTAAGATGTTTAATTGGTTATAACTAATAGATTTGATATTAATAGCTTTAGGGTAATCTCAGTTCCCTGGAATGACCATGTAATTCCCAAAGTGAGAAATGAAAAATAATCAGTAATTAAATCCATTAGGTTATCTAAAAGAGGAAATTACAAACTGCTCTCAACAATGTTAAATTTACTATACAGTTTACAGAAACACAGAAGCATGAGCTGTGCCTTGAAGGGATTTTCATCAGAAAGCATAAGCATACCTTAATGTTTTTTTTTTTTTTTAAGATTTTATTTATTTGTCAGAGAGAGAGAGCACAAGCAGGGGGAGTGGCAGGCAGAGAGAGAAGCAGACTCCCCGCTGAGCAGGGAGCCCCATGTGGACTTGATCCCAGGACCCTGAGATCATGACCTGAGCCAAAGGCAGACGCTTAACCTACTGAGCCACTCAGGTGTCCCATAATACCTTAATCTTATATGGAGTATTCCATTTATCTAGTACATCTTACACCTTATCCATTTTGTGTAACCAGAGTGCTTTTGTTTTAATATTTAGGAAACTTCCTAAGAGACACTTGCACTTTAGATGTATTTAAATTGTTCACACTTGAGAAGTTTGCAGCTATTTAATTATTTTTATTTATTTTTATTATTTTTTAAAGATTTTATTTATTTATTTGACAGAGAGACACAGCGAGAGAGGAACACAAGCACGGGGAGTGGGAGAGGGAGAAGCAGGCTTCCCGCTGAGCAGGGAGCCGGACACGGGGCTCGATCGCAGGACCCTGGGATCATGACCTGAGTCGAAGGCAGACGCTTAACGACTGAGCCACCCAGGCGCCCCTATTTTTATTTTTTATTTAAAACATTTTTAAATTTTTTTGAGAGAGAGTGGAAGCAGGGGAGGGGCAGAGAGAGGGAGAGAGAGAATCTCAAGCAGGCTCCATAACCAGTGCAGAGCCGGATGTGGGGCTCGATCTCAGGACCCTGAGATCATGACCTGAGCCAAAATCAAGAGTCGGCTAAGCCACCCAGGCACCCCTTTTGCAGCTATTTAAATGGCATCAGGTCTTCTGCTCTGGAAATGCCAAGTACTGTAATGGATATTTTTATGATATAAGTAGTTAGTAGGATTTCATGAAAAGAAATAATTTTATTAAGATTATATAAGATAAAGATATTCTGTAGTAAATATATAATAAATTGCTCAGCTTGGTCTTACTGGTGTTATTGGGGAAAAGGAGTCTTGGTTAACAGATTTTTTCCTCTATCCTTCAAGCCATCTTAAGTGGAAAGTTAGCTTATGCAAAGTAATTAGGGTGATGGTACTATCCTTAAGTATAAGGACATATGTGTTTTTCTCTTCCTTCCATCATTTACAGTTATATTCAATGAACCCTCACTTTGAAGTAATAAGCACATTCCAGCCTTTATCTTCAGTTTTATAACCATAATAATCAACTATCTTGATAATCGACTGTGAGATTTTATTTAAAAAAAAAAAAGTTAAAGTTCTTTCCTAGTTTGTGGAGAATAAATGAGAATTGAGGGTACATCTTTATACTAAGTTTCATGTGGTTAGAATTCAGAGAAGTATGAGAAATAACATATTAAGACATTCTAATTTGAAGCATATAAAAGAAGCAAGAATATTCTTGCATATATTTACTGCTTTGGTCTGAGTTTCTGAGGAATGCTTCTTTGAGAAGACTGATTATCCTCTTCCATCAAGCATGTACATTTGGTAGAAATCAAGCTATAAATTAGATTTACTGTTTTCTAATTTAAATGAAAATATTTGTTGAAAGTATGAAGATACAAAATTGGAAGCTTCAGAATTGGAGAGTAAGTACTTTTTACTAACCTGAGCCCTTTAGGGATTAAGAAATAATGGCAATATTAAACCTGCAGAAAATGAGGTTTTAAGGGGATGTATCCCAGCTCTCTTGGGATGTAGAATCTAAACATTTCTAAAAAGCTTTGAGTAATTCTGATAAATCTCTGGCTAAGAGTCATTGCTTAAGCACTAAGTCTTTATTCTGCATATTCTACAGCTTTTGGTGAAAGTTGTAGTTTTTGCTTATTTTAAAACATATTCTTAATAGGAGCATGGTTGACACAGAATGTTACATTAGTTTCATGTGTACAACAGTGATTCCACAGCTCTATACATTATACTATATGCTTTCCACAGTGAAAGTTTTTTTGTTTTTTTTTTTAATTTTTGAGTATAGTTGACGTATAATGTTACAATAGTTTTAGATGTACAGCTTAATGTGATTTTACAAGTTTATACATTATGCTTTGTTCATCGCAAGTATAGCTACCATCTGTTCTATTACATTGCTGTTACAGCATTATTGATTGTATTCCTATGCTCTGCTTTTTATTGCTTTGACTTACTTATTCCATAACTAGAGGCTTGTATCTCCCTCTCGCATTATTCACCCATTTGCCCAGTGCCCCACCCTTCTCCCCTCTGGTAGCAATCAGTTCTGTGTGTTTATAGTTCTGATTTTGCCTTTTTTTTTTTTTAGATTTCATATATGAGTGAAGTCTTATATTTGTCGTGCTCAGTCTTATTTCACTTAGTATAATACCGTCTAGGTCCACCCGGGTTGTCTCCAATGGCACAATCTCATCCTTTTGAAAGTTGTAGTTCTTAAGGGTTGCCTAGGTGGTACAGTGGGTTGAGTGTCCCATTCTTGGGTTTCACCTTAGATTCTTGGGTTTCAGCTCAGGTCGTGAGCTCAGGGTTTTTAGACTGAGCCCGCCCTGCATTGGACTCTGAGCTCAGCGTGGAATCTGCTTAAATTTTTTTTCCTTCTCCCTTTGCCCCTACCCTCTTTGTTCGCTCGCTCAAAAAAAAAAAAAGTCGTAGTTTTAAAAATGTGATTTCTGGAGCTATTTTGTGGCAAAAATACTTAAAAAGGTAACTTTAAGTTAGAGATTATGAGATTTTTCTGACTGTAGTTCCTTGAAATGAGATTATTCCATTACCTCAGATGTTACTCTGTTTTAACAATTGTATGTATATCTTAGAAAGCCATGTAAAACGTTTCAGGTTTAAGTTTACTAATAATTCGTACTGTTCCACTTTTCTAGCCTTAATTTAAATGCCTATTAAAAATTATTGTGGAATCTTGGTCAGCCACTTGACTATTATGTTCAAATAGTAGCTGTTGGTAGTTAAAGCTTAAAGTGCTAATCGATTTTATTTTGAACTTGACAGCTACCGACATCGTAGAACAGAGCAAGAGGAAGATGAAGAACTATTAACAGAAAGCTCTAAAGCAACCAATGTTTGCACTCGATTTGAAGATTCTCCATCATGTATGTTATATACATTATATTTATAACTATTTGATTTTTTAAAAAAAATCCCCTTTTGAGACATCCTTTGGTTAAAGTTTTGGATTTGCCTTGGCTATAATTTATAAAGGGAATTTTTAGTAATCTTTTGAAATTGATTGTGAAATCAGATTTTTTTGATGGAAATGGTATTAATGTATTAATATCAATTAGTATGATAGTGGTGCTGTATTTCAAAGGGGCATAAAATGCCATTGTGTTTATTGTTGCCTGAATGTATATGTAAAACTAGGAATGGTTTTCCCTTATATTTGCCCCAGATAAGAAAACTTAATATGTAAAAAAATCACTTCATGAAGACTTTTGTTAACTGATGTCGGGATTTTGTATTAGTTTGTTTTAAAATTTTTTCTGAAACATTTGTTATTAATGGTTTTCCAAAAGAAAACCTGGTTAACCCGGTTTTTAAGTTTTACTTCTATATAATCTTGATAGTCTGGTGGCACATTTATCTTTACTGCAGCCTAGTATTTTTTTCTGATCTTCCTCTTTCTTGATAATTGGTTTGTATGATTGTAGTGGTTGTGAACAGCAACAAAAATTTAGAAAGGTTGGGGCGCCTGGGTGGCTCAGTCGTTAGGCGTCTGCCTTCGGCTCGGGTCATGATCCCGGGATCCTGGGATCGAGTCCCGCATCGGGCTCCCTGTTCTGCGGGAAGCCTGCCTCTCCCTCTCCCATTCACCCTGCTTGTATTCCCTCTCTCGTTGTGTCTTTCTCTGTCAAATAAATAAATAAAATCTTAAAAAAAAAAAAATTTTAGAAAGGTCAACATAGGACATAGGACAACTCTTAAGTTGAACTTCAGGCAAGACGATATCTGGTTAGAAATTCAGTAATCTGTTTAAAGTATGTGTCTTCAGATGTTTTTTGGCTATGGAGTACCCTGTTTCCATTTCCTTCATGAAGTTAGAGACTAGAGCCAGATATATGGTACAAAGGGGGAAGGAAATTTGAATTATATGGATTATCTCTCTCTCACATTCCTGCATTGTAAGTAGTTTTCCCAGTATTGGTTAGTTTTTCGTCTTAAAGCAGTGTTTTTTGAAAGGTGATGGGGTACAGATGTGCATGTTAAAAACATCTGGTGATTGTGATGGGTATACTTAGTAATTATTCTGGGGTGGGAAAAGTGTAGTAAACCCCAAAAGAGATACTGTCTCTCTTAACAGGACCCTGTTGAAAAGTAACTTAGAAAAGGTAAAGGGAAAACAATCTCTATCCTGTCTTATTTCCCCTTTGTTAGGAGGAAGACTAAATCCCCAGAGAGTGTCTATTTGGGTTATCATGGAAGGTGGAAATACTTGGTTTAGAAACACTTGTGGGGTGCCTGGGTGGCTCAGTCTGTTAAGTGTTTGCTTTTGGCTCAGGTCATGATCCCAGGGTCCTGGGATGGAGCCCCGCATCGGGGTCCCTGCTCAGTGGGGAGTCTGCTTCTCCCTCTCCCTCTGCCCTGCTTGTGCTCTCATTCTCTCTCTCAAATAAGTAAATAAATTAAAATCTTAAAAAGAAACTTGTGATAACATTAAAAAAGGATATAAAGAGGTGAGAGTCTCTAGGACCAGTATATAGGTAACATAGGAACTGAGTGATTGGGGTAGGCACTCTGATGCTTTACAATCATGGTTTTGTTTTGTTTTGTTTCACTTGGTTATTGTCCCTATCCATTCACTCCTTCTCTGCTTCAGATCACAGCACCTACTTCTAATGACTTAGAAATTGAAAACAGAAAAGTCAGAGTAAACCTATGTAGGTCCAAGTTAAGACTCTTAAGTTTAATCAAATGAAGAAGGAGACGGCCTTTCTGTATTTAAAATGTGCATTGTGTTTTTTCTTTTATTCTTAGATGTAAAGTGGGGTAAACTGAGAGATTATCAGGTGCGAGGATTAAATTGGCTCATTTCTTTGTATGAGAATGGCATCAATGGTATCCTTGCAGATGAAATGGTATGTATTTGGTAGTTTTTTAGAAGGCCATATTTTGTAATTTAAAGTATTTTTATTTTGTATAATGAAATTTATAAAAGTTAAGATAGTGTAACATAATTTTTGTTGATTACAATCCAGAACTGTTAACAAACTAATCCTCTGTCAAACTTGGTTTAGTTGCATAAGCAGAGTCTATACTTCAGTTGTGAGGAATTATTATTTATGAAAGTATAATAAATTTAAAAGTAATACATTTTGAGAAACGTACTTTTGGTAGACTCTTGTAATACACGGTTTTGGCCATTTATCTTCACTTTTATAAAACACAAATGGGGTTAATTGATTTTTCATTGGTGATTATTTTCTCAAGGGTGGCAGCTTGTACAGTTCTATCTCAAAACATTTATCTCTTGTTTACTACTTAATAGGTATGTAGTGAATGTTTCAAATTTCCATAGAGCTATAGTGCTAAAACAGTAATTGCTTGAAGAAAGTACGGAGTCAAAAGAAATGGGTCTTAATTGTAGCCCTGCTGTGCATGACTTTGGGACAGTCACTTAAACTTCTGGGCCTTATGGATATGGTTAGTAGAACCTCTTTATAGACTTGTGAAGATTAAAAAACAGCTAAACTTGAAACATACCAAGTTCTTGCCATTTGTTAGCTATCATAAACACATAGGTTTTCTTTTAAATGTTTTTTATGTGTCGGGAAGTATAAATATGGATGTCTGTTTTGTTTTGATTATCATTGCTTTGTGGTTATTCTTTCAGGGCCTGGGAAAGACTCTTCAAACAATTTCTCTTCTTGGGTACATGAAACACTATAGAAACATTCCTGGTCCTCATATGGTTTTGGTTCCTAAGTCTACATTACACAACTGGATGAGTGAATTCAAGAGATGGGTACCAACACTTAGATCCGTTTGTTTGATAGGAGATAAAGAACAAAGAGTAAGCTTTTTGTGTTTCATTATTAAAAGAATTTGAATTTAGGTTTGGGGGGCGGATAACTAGAGGAGGGATAAAAGAGGAGGAGTCCAGTAGTAATAAACTTGGTCTTCACAAATATTAGTAATTTATAAATGTAATATTGTCTTGGTGGTGAAGAATCCTACTGGAGAAAGGAGTTGTAGACTGTAGGATGCTGGTATAAGTTTATATAAGAAACAAGTATAGTTTCTTTTACTTTGGAATTGGTTGTATAAAATCAAAGGCTGTGTTCTCATTCTAGAAGCAACATTTTTGTTTTTCTTTTTTTTTTTTTTTTTAAAGATTATTTATTTATTTATTTGAGAGAGAGAGAATGAGAGACAGAGAGCATGAGAGGGAGGAGGGTCAGAGGGAGAAGCAGACTCCCTGCCGAGCAGGGAGCCCGATGCGGGACTCGATCCCGGGACTCCAGGATCATGACCCGAGCTGAAGGCAGTCGCTTAACCAACTGAGCCACCCAGGCGCCCCATTTTTGTTTTTCTTAAAAGAAGTTTTGAGTGTGTGAATTGGTTGGAAATTTGAGGAGCCAGATTTTTTTAGATTGATGTACATAATGGTAATTAATAGTCATCGTAATTTTTAAAGATGCACTGGGTCAATTACAGTATTTTGGTGAGTTGGTATGGTATTTATTGAAATAAGTTAAAATGTTGGTCACTTGACGTTTTTTGGAAGGAAATAATGATACTATTGAAGATAATAAAGTTCAGATTTTAAAGTGTAGTATATCGAAGAATAATGTACTTAATTTTGTTTTCTCTTCATTCAGCTATCATTTCTCCTTCTATAGATCATTTTGTGTATTTTAAGTTACCAAGTTGCTTTTTATGTTTTGGAGCCCAGTTTAAACCACTTTTTGCTTTAGTTTCTTTACTTGTAAAAAGAGTAATAATAACAAAGTTTTATTAGATCTGTAAACAAGAAAGGAATGAAAATGCTTACTGCAAACCATCCTTGAGTCTTCATTCTGTGGCAGAAACCACCTTCTCCTCTTTCTAAACCCGTTTCCTGAGAATTTCAGCACCTGGTGGAAGTGAAGACATTTAAGAGTTTATTGAATTTTGCACTGATAATTTTGTCAGTTATTTTTTATTAAAAGGCTTTGACACTTAGAAATGATTAATGAAGTTAGTTTGAGCTGGTTCTAGATGCTTACATACTATCCCTTTTTAATATTTTTCACCCTCTTTCATGTATTAGATTACTTGTCAGTACATTTAATGTGTAGTTCATTTCTGCATGATATAATTTTTTTCTCTTGCTACCTACACAGGCTGCTTTTGTCAGAGATGTTTTATTACCAGGAGAATGGGATGTATGTGTAACATCTTATGAAATGCTTATAAAAGAGAAGTCTGTTTTCAAAAAGTTTAATTGGAGGTACTTAGTTATAGATGAAGCTCACAGGATCAAAAATGAAAAATCCAAGGTAATTTGGTGTTTGGAAGTGAAAATCATTGTGCCTTTATTTAGAATTTGATCATATGTAGAATATTCTAATGATGAATTTGGTTCTTTTAGTTGTCAGAAATAGTGAGGGAATTCAAGACCACAAATCGACTATTGCTGACTGGAACACCTCTTCAAAACAACTTGCATGAGCTCTGGTCACTTCTTAATTTTTTGTTGCCAGATGTCTTTAATTCAGCAGACGTAAGTATGTCTTAATTGTTTTCTGGATGGAATATTAATGTTTCCGTTTAATGCTATACATTTTTGCAATAAAATTGGCCTTTCAGCCACTGCTTAAGATAATTGTTAATTTTTTACTTTTATGTAGTCTGGTGTAACCTACCAAGTTTTTTATGCATCCCGAGAGTTTACTTTTATGCCTTTTGATTTCAGTATCATTTTATAAATCCGTTGTTTTCTCTATCTGTAATGTCATGGATTCACATACCAAATAGGTAGTCACGTTGGCCTGAATTTCAGCGGCTGTACGTGGACTCAGGTTATTTCCCAAATGAATTTGTGAATTTCATATAGCCTATGTTTCCCCAGGATGGTCTTCAAATTTGGTAAAATCTGTCTAGCCATCTTTTTTTATGGTCTAACAAACATAGAACCTAATCTTTACCTTTTAATCGATTATTTGCACTGATAAAAATGGTTAAGTAGTTATTCAAACTGTTGGTTGTACCTTAGAACGTGATATGTATATTAAGAATCTGCTATTGGTAATTACCATTTTTTTGCTGAACCAGAGTTCATTTTGAACTTTGTTTCCATGGGTGGTGGAGAGAGAGAGAGAAAGAACCTGTGCTTGTGTGTGGCTTTTTGAAGAGCTCAGTAAGTTCCAAAAGGGTTAATTTTGGGTTGTTAAGGATCACTATAAAAGAATAGAGAAATTTGTGTTCTTGGGAGACATTTAATCAATCTCAGGGAGATAGTTCAGTTCTGCTTTTGTGTATTTTGACATTTTTGTTTTAGAGATTTCTTTTTCTTACTGCATTGACACTTTAATTTGTTTAGTAATCTATGAAAGCTTTGTTGTAGTTAACATAATTAATCCTATGATTATGTTTACTAACGAAGCACAAATACATACTAGATGTGCCAAAGAGGTAAGAATATGGAAGTTATCCTTGTTCAGATCCTACCCAGATACTAATGAAATGTTGGTAATTCAGTAAGTTTAATTAAAATTGACACTGCTCTGGAAACTTTGTGTTTGAGTAATCTGAGTAACCTTGGAGAACAAACCAAAGTCATTTTAATTTTTCACCCTTTCTAAAGAAAAATATTTTTCAAGAATATTCATTCTCTAATTCTATAGAACTTCCTTCCCAACTATTCTTTTTCATTGTGAAACTTGTCATCTTGATGTTTTTAATCTGATTTTTCAAGGTAGATCTAAAATGAATTGTTAACAATGACACATGAAAAATAGGGGATTGAACCAAATGATTTTTGCAGTTCACAGCTCAAATGCTAAACTAATTCTAGAATTCATTGTTACATCTAGCATAAAAAGGATATTTATGGTTAATGCCTGTGGTTAATATTTCTGATATTTATTTTCTGTTTTTTAACTAGGACTTTGATTCATGGTTTGATACAAACAATTGCCTTGGGGATCAAAAGCTAGTTGAGAGGCTTCATATGGTAAGTGTTTTGGAATAAGGTTAAAGCATATTTCTAATGGGAAAAATGAAAGAGGTTTAAATTAGTGGATTATTTTTCTGTTAACAGAAAAACATGTTGACTAGAATTATATCTGTTTGAATCCGGTCACCAAACTGTTTAATCTTATACTGGGGACTGGGGGGTGTGAAGTGTGCATTTAGTGTTAGAACCTAAGATGAAATCCTAACTTAATGAGTGGAAAAAGTAATCCAAATCTAAGAGATTTGATTCTCAAAGGCTAAAAGGGTCCATCTTTTTTTTTTTTTTTTAAAGATTTTATTTATTTGATAGAGAGTTAGCGAGAGCAGGAACACAAGCGGGGGAGTGGGAGAGGGAAAAGCAGGCTTCCCGCCAAGCAGGGAGCCTGATGCGGGGCTCGATCCCAGGACCCTGGGATCATGACCTGAGCCGAAGGCAGACGCTTAATGACTGAGCCACCCAGGCGCCCCTAAAGGGATCCATCTTTTGTTCTTAAATTCTGCAACTTGTATAAACAACTGCTAATAGTGCATTGTGAGCAGAGTTGGTAAGTTTTTGCTGTGATATATAGCTTTTTTACTTTTTAAGAAGATTCACAAGTGAAAGGTGGTTGGTAGATAAATTTCTCAAACAGAACCCAGAATATAATAGCCTGACTAGCAGAATAAAACCAGACCTTGTAAGCATAGCATATAAAGCTTTTCATGACCTAATGCAACGGTTCTCGACTTGTATTGACATTTTGGTCTAGATAATTCTGAGGGGCACAGAGAAGGTGGTTTTCCAGTTTAACAGCATTCTTGACACCTCTACCCTCTACATGCCAGTAATATGTCCCCATTTGTGACAACCAAACATGTTGCTGGGCATTGCAAGTGTCCACTGGCCGGGGAGCGGGGGGGTCAGTCTCCTCCCTAAACCCCATGATTTAACTTTTCTGACATTCTCTAACTTCTGTTTATATCACTTGAATTTGTTAGAATTTCTGACCCCATTATCAATTTTCTGTAAACATTGTACTAATTTCAGTCTCTTTGTCTTTGCTGATCCTTTCTGCCACATCTGGTATCTCCTTTCCTGGTCTTCATTGATACATAGTCCAGCACTCAGTGGTAATGTCACCTTTTCCACTGAATATCCGGATGAAGCCAGCCTAGAAGCTTCTTTGTATCCCATCTTTAAAAATCAAGGCATTCTAAGATAGCACTTTGCACTGAATGTTGAAATGTTTAATTTACAAATTTTTTCCTGCTGCATTGTAAACACAAAGGCAGGAAACATGTCTTACATTTGTATCTGTAGCACAATGCCTGGTTTATAGTGTGTATTTGAATAGGGGAAAAATTAAGTCTGTGAATGTTTAAATACTTGTTTCTATATAAATTAATGATAACATACTTTAAAATTCTCATATACTGAAATTTTATTATGTTAAATTTTTGAAGGTGAATATCTTTGACATCTTTGTTTCAAATTAGATGGCATTTAAGCACATAAGCATTCAATTTAGATTTAGAGTATGGAGTGTATATGTAGACTTTGCTTTAATAAATAGGTACATGTATGTAAAGCAAACTAAAACAATCTACATAACAGAATCAGCCACTTTTGGCATTGCTGTTTATTTTGTTCAGACAGTAGTGTGAAAATGCTTATCAAATCGGGAAGAGGAGGTCTGGTAGCTACCTTTCTGTACTCTGTCTTGAAATTCCTACCTTAGCTCCTGTGGTCTCATGATGAAAGAGGATATTCAGAATCAGCATAGGTATACGTAGGAATGAGATCATTTTTACTTAATGAATCAATGATCTGTTATTGCAGAATACTCCCCTCTCCTACCAAAAAACCCTTAATAGTATCTATTTTAGTAATCCTAGAATTTATGGGTTGGCTGAGTGTTTTCTTTGCTGGTTTTACCTGGATTTAAACAGCTGCATTTACCTGGACAATTTTGAAGAGGGCCAGTGGGGCTGAAGGTCATTAGTAACATATCTGGCAGTGGATGCTGGCTGTCAGCTAAGATTATCTATACTAGTTTCCTTACATGATGACGTTAGAGAAGTGTTGCTGATTATTTTTCTCACCATTTTTTAATTTCTTTGTGATCATATTTTTATAAGCTAGTGTAAATAGAACATAGGAAGATACAAATAAAGAATCTTTAGTTTTGTAGATACTCTAAAATTTTATGAGAATGAACTACATACAACATGGATAGGTTTTACAAACATGTTGAATAAAAGAAACGAGATAAAAGGTATATATTGTATAATTCTATGTACGTAAAGTTAAAAATAACAGGCAAAACTATGATGTTAAAATTTAAGGGGGGATAGTGACTGGGAAGGTTGCAAGAAGGGTTTCTGCAGTATTCTATTTTTATCTAGGTGATAGTTGATTACATGGGTATGTTTACTTGATTGAAATTTATTGAACTGTGTAGTCATGATTTGTATACTCTTTATGCTCTACTTCCATAAGAAAAGGGTAGTAAAATTTTTATTAAGTTTTTATTTTAATTTCAATATAGTTACCATACAGTGTTCTATCAGTTTCAGGTGTACAGTGCAGTGATTCAACAATTCAATACATCACCCTGTGCTCATCACAAGTGTACTGCTTAATCCCCATCTCCTATTTCATCCATCCCCCGCACCCACCAAAAGGGTAGTAAATTTAAAAACTAACCATAAAAACATTTTAATGTGGATATAGCTTTAAGTACTGTTGGACAATCTACATAAAAATAGAGTAATACCCCCCAGCCCCCTGGCCCGTTGTCTGCAGGTGATACATTCCAAGATTCCCAGTGGGTGCCTGAAACCACGGATAATACTGAACTCTGTATACACTGTTTTTTCTTATACATATATATCTATGATAGTTTAATTTATAAATTAGGTGAGGTGAGAGATTAACAGCAATAATTATAAAATAGAATGATTATAATATTTTATAAGTTATATAAATATGGTCTCTCAAAATACCTTATTGTACTGTACTCCCCCTTTTTGTGATGATGTGTGAGATGATAAAATGCCTACATGATAAAATGAAGTGAGGTGAGTGATGTAGGCATTGTGATGTAGTGTTAGTCTGCTGTTGACTTTATGATATATTAGGAGGAGGATCATCTGCTTCTGGACTGTGGTTGATGCAGGTAACTGAATCCATAGATAAGAGAACATGATAACTAGTTTTAAACCTGAAAGACAGTGAATGTTGAAAGCATCAAAACTTACTGTGTTGGGGGCGCCTGGGTGGCTCAGTCGTTCAACGTCTGCCTTCGGCTCAGGTCATGATCCCAGGGTCCTGGGATGGAGCCCCGCATCGGGCTCCCTGCTCAGCGGGAAGCCTGCTTCTCTCTCTCCCACTCCCCCTGCTTGTGTTCCCTCTCTCTCTATGTCTCTCTCTGTCAAAAAAATAAATAAAATCTTAAAAAAAAAAAAAAAAAAAACTTACGGTTTTTAGTGTCTTATGACAATATATATAGCAAGTTTATATTCATTATATGTATTGAATAAGTAATGATCTTATATTACCCTTCAGGAACTCAGTAATAAATTATATTTGGAAGGGAGAAATTCTCAAACAGATAAATTTCCATGTATTTAATAAACAATTTTGAGATCCTGAAATAATAGATAAGATCATGTTTCTTTTTTTTTGCTCTTTTTTATTTTATTATGTTAATCACCATACATTACATCATTAGTTTTTGCTTTTTTAAAAATTTTATTATGTTACGTTAATACCATACATTACATCATTAGTTTTTGATAATTTCTGTTTCTTTTTGATCTTGAAGGTTTTGCGTCCATTCCTCCTTCGTCGAATTAAAGCTGATGTTGAAAAGAGTTTGCCTCCGAAGAAGGAAGTTAAAATCTATGTGGGTCTCAGCAAAATGCAAAGGGAATGGTATGTGTTCTTAGACGTTTTACAATCACTATTGATTCTTCACTAACTTTCATTTGTATTTTGTTTTCCTAATTGTGTCTGCAAGGAATTGTTGTTTGCTCTCTTGAACTTAACCTGAAGGGTTTTCTGGTTATGTAATTTAGGACTTGCTAATCAAATTTATAATACACAATCTTAAAACTTTTAGCTTATAATCAGGATGGGAAGTTTATGAATTCTTCAAGGATTAAAGTTGGCATTAATTAAACAGGGATATATACATAAGCCCCTCTACTTGGGTTTTTTAAAAAGAAACTGGTGGCACAGATGCAGACAGATGGTTACCTTGGTGGTTCATAAGTACTGGATTATGGATTAGGGCTGATCTGATGAAGTTGGAGATTGTAGAGATATGAGAAAATTTAGATGCTTTCTTTTAGTCCATAAAGCTGTTAGATATATTTAATTTAAAAGACTCCATTCTGAGCAGATGTTTTATTTTAGGCAGGATTCCCTTTGTGAATTTATGGTGGTAATATAAGGTAGTTATTTTTCAACACCTCTCTAGGGCATAATAAAAATGTTGAAAACCTTGTAAGTTTCTTTTCTTTTCTTTTTTTTTTTTTTAGGTTTTATGGGTATATGAAATCCAAAAAGCTAGAAACCACTAACTTAGTATTAAATTTTTTTACAGATAGAAAGGTCATCATGAATCAACAATGTGAAATGGTTGTAGGAAAGATTGTTACCTTAGCATATATTAACATAGGTGTAGTGTTCAAAGGAGAGAAATACATAGCCATACTTATTCTTTACTGGTTACACTACATTTCAAGTGTTAATTCCATACTTAATATTGATAAGTATTTGCAAGGGGCTGGAGTTGTTGGTAAAAAGAAAGGATAGAATGTAAAGAAATGGGCATGTTACCTAGGAAAGACATGACCACTGTAGAAAGTAGTCCATCCTAAATGTTCTTAAAACTTTTGGAAGACTTTTATAAGGTAGCAGTTGTATGGCTCTAAAATAACAGAACTGTGACATAAGTTAGTGTTAAGGGAAGAGAAATCTTTTAGTTAAACATTAGTGAATTTTAATCAGCCAGAATTGTATGGAAAGGTCTGCCTTGAGTAATACTTTATGTCTCATAACTGGAATTATGCATATATTGCTTAGGTTATTGAAGTTATTTTGCTCAGAGGATTCAAGGTCTTGAAACTTTGGTATTTAGATAGATTGCTCTTTCCTGCAGGATGCTTACATTCTTGATATGCATTCAAGGCTTTTTACAATCCATCCTTAGCCTGTGGCTATAGTTTTACTGCCCTCATATCTCCCCCTCCCTCATGTACTTTTATTTATATTTAAATCACATTGATTTCATTTTATTCTCATCATCATGCCTTACCCTATCATGATTCTTCCTCCCTCCTTAGTTCTTTCTGTTCTCACCCAAATGCTACACTAACTGTATTGAATAGTAATTGAATATTGACACTCTTCCACTGGAAAAGACTACAAATTAAGTTTAAAACTTAGGTTTTGGGGTGCCTGGCTGGCTCAGTCAGTAGAGCATGTGACTCTTATTCTTGAGGTTGTAAGTTCAAGCCCCATATTGGTTGGGTGTAGAGATTACTTAAAAAAAAAAAAAATAAATAAAACTTAAGTTTTAAGTTTTGCTTAATTATTTAAAAATGTTGCGTCATACTGCTTTGTTTTAATTCATCCCAAGGAGACATACTATTTTGGCTCTCAAGGCCCAAAGTGTAAGTGTGAACATTAGAACAATGGGAGGAATAAAGAAAAACAAGGAAAGAGAAAGATGTTTTAATACATGGTAAACTCCTAACCACATCTTAGAAGTTGATGGGTTGTTCTTCACAGGTATTTTTGGGTTGAGGTAGGGGAGGGAATTAAGTATGGAAAGTAATAGGGACTGGTTAGGGCACATTTGAACCCTTTTAAAATATTTTTCTTCTCAATAGGTATACTCGGATATTAATGAAGGATATAGATATATTAAACTCTGCAGGGAAGATGGACAAAATGAGATTATTGAACATCCTGATGCAGTTGAGGAAATGCTGTAATCATCCGTATCTATTTGATGGAGCTGAACCTGGTCCACCTTATACAACAGATATGCATCTAGTTACCAACAGTGGCAAAATGGTGGTGTTAGACAAGCTGCTCCCTAAATTAAAAGAACAAGGTAACTACGTTACTGGTAACAAATTGAGAAGTGATGAAATTCAGATGTGAAATAAGGGACCACTACGGTTTGAAATTCTAATCCTGGCACTTTTATAAACTTGAAGTGTGGGACATTTAAAAACTTCTGTCCATTATCTGAACTTCATTTGTCCCCCCAATTTTAGGCTTATAAATCTTCTTAGGGATCAATAGGGCAGTTACAATCCTGGATTTTGAGGAGAGTTCTCAATTTATATTTGCTTTCCCAGATATGTCAGCTTTTTGTTATAAAGTGCCAAGAACGCTCTTTCCACACATAGTTCCCAGATACTTTGGTAGACAGTGTTGTTGTGTTCATACGTTGTTTTTTAATTATTTATGTGGATTTTTAAGTTATTTAAATGACAATAAATTATTTAAATTTAAGTAATAAAGTTAAACAGTAATAAATTATTAAACATGTGCATGGACCCAAAGCAGTTTTGTTTGTAACATGCTTGCTTTGTATGTGAAAATGAGTATGTAGTATGTATAGAGATGTATTTAAAATACATGAATGTAGAATATATTTAGTGTGATGCCAGCTTCAGTAATTACAGACTCATGGCAAAACTTGTTTACATCTGTACTGTACCTGCTTTCCTCCTCGCAGATTAATTTGAAGCAAGTCCCAGACATCAAAGCTTTTCATACACAAATTTTTAATTCTGTAATGTGAAATAATACAGTCAGATTTCAGATTTTTCCATTTGTGTTTCTCTTGTGTGTTTTCGTAAGAATGACTTGTACCAGTCACCTCTAGGATATTGACTATCAACCTTCTAAGAGTTGTCAGTGAATTGGTTTACTTTTTTCTTGCTTTTACACTTTTTTGTGGAAATATATTTTCTAAAATACTTTTCTTGAAAGCTAAGTAGTAAAGGATTGAATTGGTGGAAAGGGATCACAAGAACTTGGTAGAAATACTCAGATATTAACGAAAGCTATATTAAACTCTGAAAGGAAAATGGGGACTATTGAGCATCCTTAGGCATCTCGGGTATAAGGTGAGATACCAGCAGATTATCAGCCTCAGCTTCCAAGACAAGATAATTTCATAATCTTTATTTTTTTATAATGACTCCTTGGTCTTCATACATTCTGCTCTGAAGGTGTTGTGCAGCTGGCTAAAGAAATGGAAGGCAGTTGAATAACTTGAATCATGGCATAAGTGAAAGATGACCATGTAGATGGTGAGGCCACATTTATGTTATGGTCTTCAGAACTAGAATGAGATGGGTTTGGGGTATGTGTTGGAGAATGTTCAGGGCCATGCACATGGGAGAATTGCGGTGGTGGGGGGGGGGTTGGTGGAAGGTTATTTTTCAGTGCATGTGGAATAAAAAGGATTCTCTCAGCCTTGGGACAGAGCCAGGTCAGAACAAATACCTTTTCCGTTTACCTTAGTGTGTTGTAAAGGTATTACCCTTTTCTGTTTGTGCCATTATGGGAAAAATGGGGAGAATAACTGACTTGGATAAATAAATAATGTATGTTTTTTTTCTTATAACCAACTAGGTAACTTAGAATTAAGGGGTAACTGGTTAGTCTTAGTTTTGATTGGCCTTAAATATTTATTTGTTTATTTATTTTTAAAGACTTTATTTATTTGACAGCGAGAGCAGGAACACAAGCAGGGGGCTAGTGGGAGAGGGAGAAGCAGGCTTCCCAGCGAACAGGGAGCCTGATGTGGAGCTCGATCCCAGGACCCTGGGATCATACCTGAGCTGAAGGCAGATGCTTAACGACTGAGCCACACAGGCGCCCTGATTAGCCTTAAATTTTTAAATAAGTTTTTTTTACCTTTTTTTTTTTTTTTTTGAAGATTTTATTTATTTATTCATGAGAGACAGAGAGAGAGAGAGAAGCAGAGGGAGAAGCAGGCTCCCCACTTGAGCAGGGAGCCCGATGCGGGACTCGATCCCAGGACCCTGGGCTCATGACTTGAGCCAAAGGCAGACACTTAACCATCTGAGCCAGCCAGGCGCCTTCAGTTTTTTTACCTTTGAAGCTTCTGAAAATGAACTGTTCTGTTTGCTAACAGGTTCACGAGTACTAATCTTCAGTCAGATGACAAGGGTATTGGATATTTTGGAAGATTATTGCATGTGGAGAAATTATGAGTACTGTAGATTGGATGGGCAGACACCCCATGATGAGAGACAAGTGAGTAAAATCCAGGGAGGGAAGGTAAGAAATTATCAGAAAAAATAATTTCCTGACATTTGTTTTATTTTATATCTATAGGAGTCCATCAATGCATACAATGAGCCAAACAGCACAAAGTTTGTTTTCATGTTAAGCACACGTGCTGGTGGTCTTGGCATTAATCTTGCTACTGCTGATGTAGTAATTTTGTATGATTCAGATTGGAATCCCCAAGTAGATCTCCAGGCTATGGTAAGAGAACAGTAAATACATTCTTAATATTTTCTTAGAGCTTAATATTTTCATTAGAGCAAGCTAATTGTCTGTAAATGTCAGTGACTTAACCCAGTAGAGTTTTTTCTCTGACCTAATAATTCAGAGAGGGTGTTTTGTAGGTGATCTCTCATCTAAAGCAGGATATCTCTATCTCATAGCTTTGCCATATCTTAGAACCTTGGAGTCTAGCTGTATCCTGTGCATCCTGATGGCAGAAGGGGGGGAATAGAGTTGAGGATTGCCTAGGAAATTTTTTATGGGTCAGACCTGAAAGTCACAATCATTGGCCAGCACTTAATCATATAGCGTAACTGGGTGCAAGGGAATTGGCAAATTATAGTATAGTTGTGCCTTAGGAGGAAAGGGAAACAGGTTTGGTGAGCTACAAATCTTCCTACCACGTTGGATGCTTAAAATTTATACCCCTGTGTGGAAGTTCTTTGGCTAGAACAGGAAGATCATTCTTAGGTTGAGAAAATTTATGATCTGTAGATTAATATGAAAACTTACAAATTTTTAAGTTTGATACTGTTAATGACTTGACCCATGGTATTGGTGACCATAACTCTGGCGTTGGTTGCTTTTATCCTATACTCTATAAGGGTGGTTGAGGAAAATTGATCAGTTACAAATAGGGATGTTTTGTAAGAATGTGTTTTGTGAACTTAAGTTAAACAGAAATGGAATTCAAATTAATTTGACTACTTGTATGTAGTTATTTTGGGTGAATTTAAAGACTAGGATATTTATGTTTGTGGAGTTCTTTTATTTATGTCACTTATTTCCCTAATAGTGAAAATTTATATATGATTTAGGTAGAAAAACAATTTGAATCTAAACCTAAGAAAAATAGATTAAAAAAAAACCCCTTATCATCCAACTTAATTATAATTTTGTCTTTCTTATTTGGAGACATGTGAATTTTTTTTATTATTTACTTATTTTTAAGATTTTATTTATGTGAGAGAGAGCGGGAGCTCGGGGAGGAGCAGAGGGGAAAGGGACGTGGGGTTTGGTTTCAGGACCCTGAGATCATGACCTGAGCGGAAATCAGGAGTTGGATGCTCAACGGACTGAACCACCCAGGCGCCCCCGGAAACATGTGAATTTTATATCAGTATAATCTAGTGAAAGTAACCAGATAGTTTTTCACGGATTCAGCATCTGTTGTGTTCCATACCTCCTAAAAGTTTTCCTTTGATAACCAATATTAATTTGATTGAAATGGAGAAACTTTGAGAATCTAGGAAATACTAATCTAATACAAATTTATTTTTAGGATAGTTTTGTTACATTAAGAACTTCCACACTTGAGAATATTTTAATTTTGCTTTTCACTATACACAGTCATGTGTTATTTATGTAATTTTTAACTGTATTCAAAATAACATGGTAATTTGCCTAGGACCGAGCACATAGAATTGGACAAACCAAGACCGTTAGAGTGTTCCGCTTTATAACTGATAACACTGTGGAAGAAAGAATAGTGGAACGTGCTGAGATGAAACTCAGACTGGATTCAATAGTCATTCAACAAGGTGAGCCTTAGAGCTTTAAAAAATTTACCAAGTTGGATTAACAAATATTTTTTTCCTAGATTTTTTAGGAGGTTCTTGTTATTGAGCATCTATGGAATCAAGTTGGCAGCCTGAACGATATTCATATTCCAGAAAATAGTAAGTTTTACTTTTAATAAGAGGATAGGTATGGGCTCAGGAAGGTTGAAGTTTGCATATTGGCTTTGCCAGTCAGCAGTTCTTTTATACCACCTAAGCCTGTTTCCTCATCTGTTAAATGGGGATAAAGAGAATTAAAGTTTAGTATTTTTAAGGATTAAAGGGGGAAATGATATAAAATACCCAGCATTCAGTGTGGTACATATTAAATAGAGCTGTGGTGAGTATAATTTACATGTACTAAAAAGTACTCTGTTAATTATTCTGGGGTAAAATGAAGAAATAAAACTGAAACTCAAAGAATCTGATGTTATTTTTTTTTTCTAGTCTGCAACTATTTACTGAACAGCCACCAGATGCGAGGCTTTGTTCTTAGTGCTGAGAATACAATGGTGAAAGAAAGCAACAAATGTTCTTACTCTCATGGAGTTTTTAATTTAGTGAGAGGGGAGGCCCAGAATAAACATTTATGTAAATAGGACTAGAGGGTGAGAGTGGGAATGCTCAATAACCTCAGGCTCATATTGGTTTCTTTCATTCTCAAATTTGCATTATGAACATGTACTTTTAATCTGTCTATAAAGAGAGATACACTGTATATTGTTAGCTGATGATTCCGTATTGGGTGACTTCATTTTGTTAACCGGCTTTTAATTTCCAGGTAAGTAAGGGAATGTTGTATTTCTTTCATATTCTGTTAATGCCAACCATAGTGTTAGCTACATCTCTAAATATGTGAAATAAATGATGGCTTATTGTTAATTTTTATTAATAATTACTTATTATCAAGTGCTTACTTTGTGCCAAGCAAGGTACTAAATACTTTGCATCCATTATCTCCTTTAGCCAGCTTGAGGTTGGCATGAGAAGTAGAGGCAAGTCACTTGTTTACTGTGCATGTAGCTAGGAAGTGATGCATCTAAGACCAAGAACTATATTAACTATTAGAGGGAAGTGTTTACTTATGAAAGTCTCTGGAGCCTGCCAAACAGAAAGGTTTCTCATAGTAATGTAATGGCTAGTTCTTTTCCCCCTCACATTCTTCATCCATGTTTTTAGAAAAACATTTGCCTTGTAATATTTTAATTCTCATCTGTGAAACACTTTTTAAAAAAAGAATGAAAATTTATAATCAGCTTAGAAAAGCTGTTTGAGTTTTTTTACTTAGTTTTTTGGTTTTGGGGGGGCAAATTTTAGAGCGAAATTTTGTGCTAATAGCTTTGTAGGCATTAGTCAAATAGCAAGCCTTAGGTGTATACCTTTCTATTACTGTTTGTGGAGTGTAAGGGATGTAATTAAAAATAATGAGAAATCGTAGAGCTGCTTTATGTCTGAATAGCTCCTCCTCTGTCCAATGGGGAAGTAGTTTCAATAAGACAGAACATTTTGATAGTGAGATCGCTTTCAAACCAAAGAAACGTTCTAAAGATAAATCCTAACTTTAAAAGTCTCATAGATGTTGGTGGATTCTGTTAGGGATCCAAAGCCATGATACACAAGCATTTAAGATCCAGGAGAACAACTTTGGTCTTTATCCATTCATTCATTACAAGTTGGTTGGAATACAAAACTTGAAGCTTTATGTAAGTTTATGTGAATGGCCCTTTAGGGTAGAAATAATTCTTTATGGTATTTTGGTTGGTTTGTTTTGATTCCTGTATCTTTGAAAACACAAATTACAGGGTTGGCCAAATTCCTACCAATTGAAGATCTTAGTTTTCTTAGGTTGAATGTCTTCTATGATCAAAATAAGAGTTTCAGTTCTTAAGATTAGGAAATTTTCAGAAATTGATGTGTATTTCAGTCCTTAGCTAAAGCTTGGTAATACGAAGGTTTTTTTGTACTTCACCTTTTTGTCTTGTTTTTTGTACTTTTCTAAGAAAAAGCTGATGGAGTATTAGTATTAATGTCTTTCTGCTTATCAGAAACTTCTTGTCTTTATAATGATCTCATCTGTTGATACTTTAAAAAATCTTGCTAATAATTTTTATTTTCAAACATCCCAACTTTTGCTATTATTCCGCCCATTCAAGAGTACATTTTATTGAGATGGTATACAGTAGGCTTCATTATGTAATAGGTTAACTTTAGAATATTTCAAAGCTTACAACTAAGAATCTGACATTGCTTTATGTGAAAATGAAAATTATCAGAAGTAAATAAATGATGGATGCTTGAGGCAAAATACATGGTATTACATCTAACATTTAAAGTTACAAGTTTTCAGTAAAACAGACCTTGTTCGATTAACATTATACAACACTTTTTTTTTCAGGAAGGCTTGTGGATCAGAATCTGAACAAAATTGGGAAAGATGAAATGCTTCAAATGATTAGACATGGGGCAACACATGTATTTGCTTCAAAAGAAAGTGAGATTACTGATGAGGATATTGATGGTATTTTGGAAAGAGGTGCAAAGAAGGTGAGGAATAGGTTAAATGATAATGTTTTTAATATATAAAATGTTTTAAATCAGGACTGTTTGAGGAAATACTTGTTAGGTGAACCAAAAAAAGCTTTTATGTACTGCAAAGCCTAACTTATTTTAACTACAATTCTCAAGGTTTTTTTTTTTTTTTTTTTTTTTTTATTCTCAATCTAATAGGGTGTTTTTTTCCCGTAGACTGCAGAGATGAATGAAAAGCTCTCCAAGATGGGTGAAAGCTCACTTAGAAACTTTACAATGGATACAGAGTCGAGTGTTTATAACTTTGAAGGAGAGGATTATAGAGAGAAACAAAAGGTAATTTTTGAGAGACATTTTGATTACTTGAAGACTTTCTTTTACTTGAAACTTGGAATTTTAAGTGTTAGGTGTAATGCCTTGTAAATTTGTCTCAACGCAGTCATTTCTATATATTCACATCTGAATTATTTTCATTTTTACATGTAATGTCGAATTTTCAGTTAGTAAACTCTGAAATGTTTTCAAAATTTATGTTATGAGGCTTACTGTATACATTTATAGTTGAAATATATTGTGTGGGGTGATTTATAATTGGAATCTTTGAAAATTAAAATAATTGGCAAAAAAATTGCCACAACCTTACTAGATTTTTTTTTTAAACAGAATTGCATGGTAATAATTAAAGGGAAAAAACTTCCGAGTTTCTCAAGTAATATTTGTTAGTATGTAGAGAAATTAGAAAATACCTACAAGTTGGAAGAAAAAAAATTGTTCTAGTCAATGTTTTTTCTGTTAACATTTAGGCTTGTATATCCTCTGAATTTTTTTCTAGGCTAAATATGTATCTACATTTTTCTCCTAGTTTGGGTTATAGCATATATTCTGTAGGTCGTCCCCCCAACCCCCGAATGTTCTCCATTTGGTCAAGAAATACTTGCTGTGTATCTATGCTATTCACTAGGCAGTGTCCTATGTATTAATTACATAGTTTTGAGCAAAGTAGCATAGTCCTAGCCTCGTAGAGCTTATAGTCCAGGATCTAACGAATATCTCACTAACAACATTTGTAATGATGTACACAGTGAGTTGTGTTCACCTAAGATTTGCGACTGTAAATAATCAAAGTTGGTGATACGAATTGTTTCCCATATGCTAGATTGCATTCACAGAGTGGATTGAGCCACCTAAACGAGAAAGAAAAGCCAATTATGCTGTTGATGCCTATTTTAGGGAAGCTCTTCGTGTCAGTGAACCCAAAGCACCCAAGGTGAGTAGATAGAGCAATAAAATATCCAAAAATATCGAAATGGAAATTTTTTTCTTATATTCTATTTTTTTTAAGATTTTAATTTTTTTAAATTTATTTGCGAGAGAGAGGGGGAGAGAGAGCACACAAGCGGGGGGAGCGGCAGGCAGAGGTAGAAGCAGGCTCCCTCCTGATCGAGGAGCCCAGTGCAGGACTCGATCCCATGATCCTGGGATCATGACCTGAACTGAAGGCAGACACTTAACCAACTGAGCCACCCAGGTGTCCCTATTTTTCTTATATTTTTACAGTTAAATCAGATTGAGAATTAGAATCTTTTGTGGCTTCTTACAGTGTATTTCCTTCCGTTTTTGTTAAAAAGTTTTCTAAAAATTAGTTGTGAATGTATGCATTTAAAGTTTGATTAATGTTCATTATTTTTTTTTAAAAGATTTTATTTATTCATTTGAGACACAGAGATACATAGAGTGAGAGAGAGAGCATGAGCAGGGGGAGAGGTGGAGGGAGAGGGAGAAGCAGGCTCCCCCTGAGCCAGGAGCCCGATGTGGGGCTCGATCCCAGGACTCTGGGATCATGACCTGAGCTGAAGGCAGACGCTTAACAGTCTGAGCCACCCAGATGCCCCTCATGTTCATTATTAATGATAGATTCAGTTGCTTGGAGAATTGGCCATCATAGTTTATGGAAAAGGGAAGATTACAATTAAAGCAAAAGAATTTCTTTTTTATGGATGATAATTGTTTTTTTACTCTAGGCTCCTCGACCTCCAAAACAACCTAATGTTCAGGATTTCCAGTTCTTTCCTCCACGTTTATTTGAATTATTGGAAAAAGAAATTCTCTATTACAGAAAAACTATTGGGTATAAGGTAATGGGAATAACACTGTTCATACTAATCTGGTTTGTTTTAAATTTAAAACTAATTTTCGTTTTGTTTTTTCATGGTTGTATTAAAACATGTAAAATATCATTTGGTTGGTTAAGAATTTAGTTCATCACATAATTCTTAAAATCTGCTGATGGATGACATAAAAAAATATTTTTTTTAGGTGCCTCGAAATCCTGACCTACCAAATGCAGCACAGGCACAAAAAGAAGAACAGCTTAAAATTGATGAAGCTGAACCCCTTAATGACGAAGAGTTAGAGGAAAAAGAGAAGCTTCTAACACAGGTATATAGAGTCTTTATTCAAAATAAAATTTAGTAACCATTACTTTGTAAGGTACTGTGTTTAGGTCATGTTGGGGTATACAAAGACGTACAAGTTTTTTCTTTTGAAATGGAGTAATTGGAAATGATAAAGCATGAGCATATGGGTTGGGTATATGCTACATTTTGATTGTCAGTAGTTGTTGAGGTAGTTGAGTAGATTTGTAGATTTGCACCAGCCTTGGTAGAGTGCATATCCTTTTGATTACCTTTCTTCCGGTATTCATTTTTTTTTCCTGTGACTCTTCCGCATTGGAACAGTACTATGTTACTGTTCTTAATTACAGGTCTCTCTTTGGTACTCTTTTGTTAACAGTCTTTATAGTTTAATCAGGGTCTTTTAGAATCTGGCCTTAACCTATTTTTGAAGCTTTATTTTTCTTCCATTTTCCCACTTGATACATCTTTGCTCTTCAGTCTTATGTTTATTGCTGTTTGCAAACTCCTGCTATTCCTTCAGAGTTCAGCAAAAATGTTACTTTTTCATTCAGCATTCCTTACTTAAGCTCTTCCACTGAGATTTAATTGCTTAGTTATGTAAGCAATATGTGATGTATTGCTGAAAATGCACATGTAGGTGTATGAAAAGTTACCACTTTAAAAGAACTTAAAACCTAAGAGTAATTGAAAATTTTCTAATACTTTAGAAATATTGGTGTGTGTAATAGCATCTTATCCACGTTCGGTGTGCTGTTGTTAAATGTTTTGTTTCCATTGCCTTGAAGGGATTTACCAATTGGAATAAGAGAGATTTTAATCAGTTTATCAAAGCTAATGAGAAGTGGGGTCGTGATGATATTGAAAATATAGCAAGAGAAGTAGAAGGAAAAACTCCGGAAGAAGTAATTGAGTATTCAGGTAATTCTTTTATTATTTTAATAGATATAAGAATGTTCTCAGGTTTTTGGAGAGCTGTTGAGTTCAGATTTTATTATTCTGAATTATGTTTTGATAAGCTAAATTTTGCCACCACTTTTAGGGCCTTATTTTTTGTGTTTTTAAAAAACTTGAGTTGGAAAATGTTCTCTTTTTTAAAATGGCATAGTTGTTACTATTTTTTTTTTTACCCTAGCCAACTGGCTATTGCTAAGAAAATAAGAATAGGTCACTGAAAAATTGTGCTTTCATTTTATTTTATTTTTATTTTTTTATTTATTTTTTATTTTTTTATTTTTTTAAAGATTTTATTTATTTATTTGACAGAGAGAGACACAGCGAGAGAGGGAACACAAGCAGGCGGAGTGGGAGAGGGAGAGGGAGAATCAGGCTTCCCGTGGAGCAGGGAGCCTGATGCGGGGCTTGATCCCAGGACCCTGGGGTCATGACCTGAGCCAAAGGCAGACGCTTAATGACTGAGCCACCCAGGCGCCCCATTTTATTTTTTTCTATAACTTCTCAAGTACTATATGCCTGTGTTTCCTGAAATCACTTGGATTGTCAAGTGAAGAGGTAGTTGTGCGGCGATGAGTGTGCTTAGAATTCAAGAATAGAAATTTAAGAGTTGGGAGATACTTAAATCACCCAGTTCATCTCATTTTTTTACAGTTAAGGAAACTGAGAAATTAAATAATTGACTTATTTGTAGTATTAGATGTGAGAGAAATGGAAACATTTCTTAATCCTTAGCAAATTATTTATGATAAATTATATTTTCCCCATTTCGTTCACTTGCCCCATCTGTCCAATTTTTACTCTTTTACCAGCTGTATTCTGGGAAAGATGCAATGAACTCCAGGACATAGAGAAGATTATGGCTCAGATTGAAAGGGGAGAGGCAAGAATTCAAAGAAGAATTAGTATCAAAAAAGCACTTGATACGAAGGTACTTTGTGTATTAATAAATATGGTAGTTGGTGATATAACTCCTAGCTGAGAATATGCGAGTTAAAGTAACTTTTTAAAAGGAAATGAGTGCTGTGTATTGTGTAAAGACTGATGAATCACAGACCTGTACCCCTGAAACAAATAATACATTGTGTTAATAATGAAATGAAATGGTTTAAAATGAAGATTTTCTTCAAAGAACAATATTCAAATGTTACAGGTATTCCTCAACAGAATTTACCTTAGTACTTCAGTTGATATATCTGAGAGTTCCTATGATTAGCTTTTTCCTACAAAGTCTGAGCCTGTATTTCTCTTTAGAATAATAAAGACTATGAAGTTGTTTTCACAACAAAGGTTATATAATGCGATTGAGGTGCTTTGGATAGAAAATTCTGATTTGGAATGGAACACTTTTAGCTAATTTTACTAAAGCTAAGTTTGAAATACAGATTATATAGGATTTATATTTTATATAAAATTTTACTTGATAGATTGGTCGGTACAAAGCACCTTTTCATCAGCTGAGAATATCATATGGTACTAATAAAGGGAAAAACTACACTGAAGAAGAGGATCGTTTCCTAATTTGTATGCTTCACAAACTTGGATTCGACAAAGAAAACGTTTATGATGAATTACGACAGTGTATTCGCAATTCTCCTCAGTTCAGATTTGACTGGTTTCTTAAGTCCAGAACTGCAATGGTGAGTCCCTGGGCCTTTCTGTGTAATGTAGCAAACAGTTCAGAGTAAGTATTGGTTAATATTCTTTAAGGTAAGTAACTTATTAAGAGAAAATTGTGGTTTCACCCCATCTTTGGAGTACATTTTTGTTACAGTAGTGTAAGTATCATGGGTTAAATCAGTTCCTTAGAAAACCGTTCTCATCTACAGTTAAAAATCTATTATCATGGATAACTTAAAAAAATTTCTTGGTTCCATCCTCTTTTAATATCACATACCTTTTTTTTTTTTTTTTTTTTTAAATATCACATACCTTTTAACATCACTACATAGGATAAGGACTAGTTTTTTTTTTTTTTTTTAAAGATTTTATTTATTTATTTGACAGAGACAGAGACAGCGAGAGCAGGAACACAAGCAGGGGGAGTGGGAGAGGAAGAAGGGAGAGGGAGAAGCAGGCTTCCCGCCGAGCAGGGAGCCTGATGCGGGGCTCGATCCCAGGACCCCGGGATCATAACCTGAGCCGAAGGCAGATGCTTAACGACTGAGCCACCCAGGCGCCCCAGGACTAGTTTTTTTTTTACTTTAATCAGGTTCTAAATAGGAAACATCACCATCAGTTTCACCTTCTGAATGTGAGGATAATTTAAAACTTGTATTTTTCAGATAATTTTGGTTTTATAAATGAACACATTTCTGTGAAGAAAGAAAGAACTCATATTCAGGCATTTGCCTGTCTGGATTATTTTAAAATAGCTTAATGTAGTAAAACACTTTATTTTCAATACCAGAGTGTTTCTGATAAGCAAGTTCCATTCCTAATGACCTAAAGTTATAATTCAGGAAAGTTTAGCTTTGATGAATTGCCCTTTTTATTATGCATTTTACCATTTTGAAGCTTTTAACTTCCATCTTGTGTTCTTTAGGATGATAATGCCCAAAATGTTTTGTATTCTTAAGTTTGGGATATACTGGGGTAGGCAAAGTTTAAACATTTTATATAGTGAGATTTTCTCTCAGTGTATTTAAAGTATGTTATCAGTCTTCAAGATTGGGGACAGTACACAGTCTTTTCATGTTTGACCACTGAAGGATTATTTTTCACTAAACATTAACAGTGGTACTGTTTGTGTATCCTTGTTTGGGAAATGTTGCATTATAAATGCATTATAAATAAAATTTGAGGAAGGACTGATTCAGTTGCTACAGCTCTATGTTCTTTCTTTAAGTGGGAACAATTTATATAGCTTATAAGAATGATTTTGTAGTGAGTGAAACAAAATGCAGTATCACGTTGATTTACCAGTACAGTACCATGGTCTAAAACTCTTATTTCCAGACATGTTTCATGTTAGAGCACACATAAGAAATGATTGTATGTGAATGGCCCCTTCTGATAAATACTCTTGCCTTAGAGCCAAGAGTATTCAGACCTTAGCACATCTGTACCACATTCTGGCATGTGTGCCTCAGTTTACCTGTTAAGTGCAGAACTTTAGTGTTGTAGTTTATTACCTTCTATCTCCAGATTATATTGCAAATATTTCTAAACCTTGTATGGTGTCTTCTGTAACATAGTATTTTTAAATGATTTTATTGTGGTTTGTGTGTTTTTACAAGAAAACCATTTTGTTTACAAAAGTAAGTAGTCGGCAGTGATGCAAAAGGACTTCTGTTTTTTTCAGAGTTACATACTGCTGCTACACTACACTTTATACAACCTCCACAAAGAGTTGTAGATTGCTAGAGAGAGATGATGTAGATCTCAGCTATTTTTCCACAATTGGGAAAGCTGGCATTTGGTACACTGACTACCATGATTCTAGTAACTGTGCTTTTAAGGGAAAGAGGATATACACTTATTAAAGTTATGGTTGATTTTGACCCTAAAATAGGTGCACTTACAGTTTTGGATATATAGGCTAGTTCTCAGGCATAGATACTAAGTAGCAGTGTAGCATATAGTGTTTATTTTCACTGCTTGAATTTGTAAGGGAAGGAAGGATTTAAGAAGACAAATAACAGTATGATTTTAAATAATGAAGTAAAAACATTTATATCTTTATCCTCATAGCATGGATTATATAAAAATCAGTTCTTTTGGCTGTTTTAGATTTTATCTGTGGGGGAATGTATAATTACATACTACACTATTAAAGTGTTACAATTTTAAAACCTAGGTATCATGAAAACTTGTAGGTGGAAAATACATGTTTACCATATAAATTTATCTTTATAATTTAGGAGCTCCAGAGGAGGTGTAACACCTTAATTACCTTGATTGAAAGAGAAAACATGGAACTAGAAGAAAAGGAGAAGGCAGAGAAAAAGAAGAGAGGACCAAAACCTTCAGTAAGTATTCATGAATATGTAAATATTTTCTTGGAAGACTTGTCTTTGTAAGAGTTTGAACATTACTTGGCTATCATTGATGTGTTAGTCTTTTTTGTAAATGCAGCCTTGAGTTGCTTTTAAAAGTATAAATTAAATTTGATTGCATCGTGTGGGGAATATCACGTTATGATGGTATTCCATAATTTGGGGATTCATGAAAATCTGGGAAGGTATGTCTTGTGAATGCCAAGAGCCTATACTTGACCTAGGGAGTGGACTGCAAGGTATAAATTAGAACATATAAAGAAATAATAGGAAAGCAGTGGCTTTACAACCTTTACTAACTTCTGAGATTTAGTTTATTGTCCCAGTGATATCTTAGCAATGTGAAAACAGGTATTTTAGGAGGAAAAAAAAAGTCATCTTTTTATTTAGTAGTAATTTAGAAAGTCATGAGTAAATGAATGGCTGAGTAATGTCTGGTATTTATGTAAAACCTCATAAAATAATTAGTACTGCTTTCTTTTGGTATGAGGGCATGTTATATTTGTTTGCTGTATTGATTTACTATTACAGATTACTTCATTGGCATTAAAATTTTTGTATTTGTAAAAGGAGTAGATAAGAACTTGGAGAATTAAGATTATTCTGGGTAAGAAAGTCTAATACTTGTTACTGTGTAGCAGTTATTAGTAAAGTAAAAGAGTCCATATATTTTACCTTTAATATTAGTCTTGTGATGAAAAGGAATCCTTCTGTTCATTTGCAGACACAGAAACGTAAAATGGATGGAGCACCTGATGGTCGAGGAAGAAAAAAGAAGCTGAAACTATGAATACATATTTGTTTCATAATCACTAACTTTAAACCAGTAGTTCTTTAATTTACGGGTCTTCATAAGATGTACTGTACAATGCTCAATTGTTAATGTCATTCAAAGACATCAGGTTCATCTGTTTACTGAGCTTAGAAACATAGTATGTAGTTTCACTTTTTTAAATGCAACAGCTGTGCTGAAATTTTTTTTTATCATTAACACTTGAAGTAATAAAACAGGCTTCATTTATTAATAAATGTTTCATTTGATTTATTTTTCTGTTATAGTTCCATTTGTGAAGATTGTGACTTTTTGTTTATCAGCTATAATTTCTACACTCAAAGCTTAAAAAACAAGCAAACAGCTAAAAAAATTGCAAATAACATTGTCCCTTTGGTCTTCACTTAGTTGTGTAATTGTTTTAATTCACTTTGCCTTTGCAGAAATTTGGGTATCTTTGTAGTGCTATATAGAGTCTCATCTGGGAAGATTATGTAAATTGCATTCTCCTTGATTATTACATGGGTAGAATGGAACAAAAGGCAAGACAAATTACCATTAAATTCTATGCATATTTCTGTTATGCTTTCTGTTTCTGTAGTTGGTTCTGAGGTGTGAATATGCCCTATTCTGTTGGAAAACTGACCTTTTAGTTGTATAGCCAAAGACATTTAGTATTTTCTGGTTCCTTAAAGTGTTACTGTACTATTTTGTAAAAGGAATATTATTTTTAATTGTTTGGTAAATGTTTTGACAAATTACCTTCTCGAAGCAGCCACAACTTAGAAAGATAATGTCAAAACTAAGGTGGTTTTTTGTTTTTTAAAAAGACCCAGCCAGAATAAAGTATGGATTTGTTATACTGTTAAATTGAAATTGGTAACAGAATGCGTGTCCCCTTCCAGTTTACCTTGAGTTTTTAGAGTAATTGAAATTTTTATATTTTAAAATAATTTCTAAGTGTGAACGGCAAGATTGAGTGTAATACCAGTTTTTATTTTCTATGAACAGACTTGATAAACTGGAGACCCTGAAGCAGGATTACCCAAATTGTAGTGTCAGGATTTTAGCTGTACCAGAGGCCTTTATGTGCTACACATAATTTGTATAAAGTTTTATATGTGCAAATTGGGTACATAAACAGTTCTCCATTTTTCTAAGGGAATGCAATAAATGTAGCATCGTGAATAAATATAACTTTTATAATCCTAAAGTGGTCTTTTCTTTCCATTTCTTTAATTTTCTTATTTGATTTTCCCCCCTTAGGACATTATCTCTTTACCTTAGATTTCTTCTAAAATTTCTGTCATTTGTCATTGTTGTCAGCCCACACATAATTGAGGTTTTTATGTATAATGCTGATTTCTAAAGTATTACTAATACTGCTTACGTTTGCAAAATGTGGAGTTGTTGCTGTGTCAAGCAAAATCAAGTGTTTATGGTAAATTGTAACTTGAGTTTCTGTTCTGCTCCCTCCAGATTGTCCTCATTTTAACCTTGGATTCTGGAAACAGTTATGGGTCTAATGTATTCAAAGTTTGAGGAAATGGTTACTTTTTCATGAAAAGTGTTATTATTATTAAGAGTAGTGGCCTAATTTTGGACAACCTACTTGGAAAACCATAAGGCTGAAGAAAACTATGGAAGTCACCAAAGAAATGTTTTCAAGAGGAAAAGAAACAGGCTAATACCATCTGGTTGGGGTGGGGCATTTGGAGTAGGAGTGGGAAAAGAGAGAGTGGGAATGTGTTAAAGGAATCAGGTATAGTGCTTAGACCTTGAGGGCTGAGGGACTAAAATAGAAACATATAAAGGGAAACAATTGAAAAAAGCATGAAAGAAAAATATCCAAATTCAGCATTTTAATTAGCCAAAGTATGAGACATTTCTTTTCCACGGGTCAATTAGGAAGTTACTGCATATTTTAGAGCCATGATTCTGATTATATTGCTAATTAAGAGAAGGAAAAATTAGCTAAAAGTAACTTTGAAAAGAGGGAAAATTGTAGAGGAGATAGACTCAAAATTGGAAATGAGTTTCTAATTGATAACCCTCAATTTTCAGTTGAAGAACTAGGTATCCAAAAATAGAATAGTGCCTAAAGGCAACCTAGAAGAGACCAGGTAGTTTACATGGGTGACCAAGGTCACAGTAATCTGTTACCCAGAATTTATATTTTTTAAATATTTATTTGTTTGACAGAGACAGGGAACACTAGCATGGGGAGTGAGAGAGGAAGCAGGCTTCCCGCTGAGCGGGGAGCCTGATGGGCTCGATCCCAGGACCCGGGGACTGTGACCTGAGCTGAAGGCAGACGCTTAATGACTGAGCCACCCACATGCCCCCAGAATATTTCATTTAATAATTAAGGTTTTATATTATTTGTTGGAAAGGTTATACTCTCTTGGGAAGATATCCAGGTAAAACTAATAAAATATAATCATTACTTTCAACTTCAATATTTTAAATAATAATCAGAACCTTGGAGAGAAGAGATAATGGAAGTTTTTCCAATGGCAAACCTTTTAAAAATTTAAGACATTTCAGGGCGCCTGGGTGGCTCAGTTGGTTACGTGTCTGCCTTCGTCTCAGGTCATGATCCCAGGGTCCTGGGATTGAGTCCCACATCGGGCTCCCAGCTCAGCCGGGAGCCTGCTTCTCTCTGCGCCTCCCCCCTGCTCACTCGCATTCTCTCTCTCTTTCTCAAATTTTAGGACATTTAAAATTTATATAGTAGACTTAAAGTGTTAGTTTTATAGCAGTGCTTGCATATGCTCATTACAGTGTTATTTACTTACGGAATCTGAACTAAACAGCCCTAATTTGGGATAGTTGCATTTATGGACCTCTAAATGTCTTTACAGGATATACTCTATGTTTAGTTAAGGGAGAATGATAAATGAGAAGTAGCAATATATTGACCAGTTTTTGGTATCTAACAACCAATTTTAGCAGTTTCAACTTTTTTCCAACTAGAATTATACTTTTTAAATATTACAAAAAGAAAATATAAAATATTTTTTAAAGATCTGCATGTCCTTAGAGTAATAGATGGGTTTAGTTCTAGTAACTTTTTTTTTTTTTTAAAGATTTTATTTGACAGAGACACAGTGAGAGAGGGAACACAAGCAGGGAGAGTGGGAGAGGGAGAAGCAGGCTCCCAGATGAGCAGGGAGGCTGACGCGGGGCTCCATCCCAGGACCCTGGGATCATGACCCAAGCTGAAGGCAGCCGCTCAACCAACTGAGCCATCCAGGCGCCCCAGTTCTAGTAACATTTCAAGGAGTATTTATAAATTCCATTTCTGAGGAGCTGCCAGCCCTTGACACCTTTGTTAGTGTTTTTGTGGGCAATTCAGTGGGCGGTCTCAAGCTGAAACAGTCTGAAGAGGTTGAATCAAGTGCAAAATGATGGGCTTGCTTTAGGCGTATGACAGTCTGTGCCCTGATTCCTAGGACCATTTTCAAGGAAGGAACAACTCTTTATAAAAATAGTGTAACCTATTTCAGTATAAAGGCAAACCTCAGAGATAATGGGGGTTCAGTTCCAGACCCCTGCAATAAGGTGAATATTGCAATAAAGTGAATATGGCAGTAAAGTGAGTCAAACGGCTATGTTGCATATAAAAGTTACATACACAGTGTAATATTGTAGTCTAAAAAAGCAATACCTTAATAATTTATTGCTAAAAATACCATCTGAGCTTTCAGCAAGTTGTAATCTTTTCACTGGTGGAGGGTCTTGCTCAATGTTGATAGCTGCTGACTGCTCAGAATGGTGGTTGCTGAACGTCGGGATGGCTGTGACAGTTTCTTAAAATAATGAAGTTTGCCACATGAAAGATTTCTTCCTCCTGTGAAGGATTTCTCTGTAGCAGGCAGTGCTGTTTGATACCATTTTACCCACATTAGAAGTGCTTTCAAAATTGGAGTCCATCTTCTCAAACTCCGCTGCTACTTTATTAACTAAGTTGATGGGATATTCCAAGTTCTTTGTCATTTCCGGAGTCTTCACAGCGTCCTTGTCCGTAGATTCCATCTCAAGAAGCCACTTTCTTTGCTCATGTAAGCAACTCCTTATTCAGTAAAGTTTTATTATGAGATTGTAGCAGCTTAGTCATAACTTCAGACCCCACTTCTAGTTCTTCCCCCTACCCCGACTGTAGTTACTTTTTCCACTGAAGTGTTGAACCTTTCAAAATCATCCAAGAGGGTTGTACTCAACTTCTTCCAAACTCCTGTTACTGTTGATACTTGACCTCTTCTCAATAATCACGAATCTTTTCAATGGTATCTAAAATGAATCCTGGGGGTTGCCTGGGTGGTTAGGCGTCTGCCTTTGGCTCAGGTCATGATCCCAGGATCCTGGGATCGAGCCCCGCATTGGGCTCCCTGCTCGGCGGGGAGCCTGCTTCTCCCTCTGCCTCTCTCTCTCTCTCTGTCTCTCATGAATAAATAAATAAAATAAAATCTTTAAAAAAAAATAAAATGAATCCTGGGGTGCCTGGGTGGCTCAGTCGGTTAAGCGTCTACCTTCAGGTCATGATTTCGGGGTCCTGGGATCGAGCCCCATGTTGGACTCCCTGCTCAAAGTGGAGTCTGCTGCTTTTCCCTCTGCCCCTCCTCACCATCTGTGTTCTTTCTAGCTCTCTCAAATAAAATCTTCAAAAAAAAAAAAAAAAAGTGAATCCTTTCAAGAAGGTTTTCAGTGTACTTTGACCAGATCCATCAGAGGAATCATTATGCCAACTATAGCCTTATGAATGTATTTCTTAAATTAAAAGACCTGAAAGTCAAAATGACTCCTGGATCCATGGGCTGCAAAATCGATGCTGTTAGCATGCATGAAAGCAATGTTCATCCATCTATCTCCATCAGAACTCTTGGGTGGACCAGATGCATTGTCAATGATCAGTAATATTTTGAAAGAACTTTTTTTCTGAGCAGGAGGTCTCAAGAGTTTGCTTAAAATACTCAGTAAACCATGTTGTAAACAGATGTGCTGTCATCCAAGCTTTGTTCTATTTATGGAGCACAGAGTACATTTAGCATAATTCTGAAGGGCCCTAGGATTTTCAGAATGGTCAATGAACATCGGTTTCAACTGAAAGTCACCAGCTGCATTAGCCCTTAACAAGAAAGCCTGGAGAGAAATGGGGAACAACTAGTTAGGGAAGCAGTGAAAACACACATAACATTTATCCATTAATTTTGCCCTCTTACATGGACATGATTCATGGACCCCAAAACAAAGTAATATCAAAGATCACAGATCACCATAACAAACATAATGAAGTTTGAAATACTGTGAGAATTGCCAAAATGTGAATCAGAGACATGAAATGAACAAATGCTGTTGTTAAAATGGCACTGATAGGCTTGCTCCATAGGGGGTTGCCACAGACCTTCAATTTGTCAATAAATAAACACAGACCTTCAATTTGTAAGTAAGTAAATAAGTATCTGCAAAGTACAATTAAATGAGGTATGGCTGTATCTGGATCCAAAATACTGGTACACAGGCCCCACACTTAGATTTGTGGCAGTCAAGTTTTAGAATTACCGCCTAAGATTAGGTGGTTGCTGATCGCTGGTAAACTTGCCAGCAGAAGCAGCGGGGGATCATTCTAATATCCTCACCGTGTACGACTCTCCTATCCTAAAGCCACTTTTCTGCTTAGGTCTCCTGCATCACTCAGCAGTGTAAGTTTCACTTGACAAAAAGTATCACCACGAGTCCGATGTATTTTGAAAATTGAGATCACAGTAATCTTTGGACTTAACAGTGATTAGGTGAAGGTTTTTGAACCTTTAGAACCATTTTGTTAGAAATGCAGAATCTAAAGCCTCATACCAGGGGCGCGTGGCTGGCTCAGTTGGAGGAGCGACTCTTGATTTTGGGGTAGTGAGTTTGAGCCCCACGTTGGGTGTAGAGATTACTAAAAATCTTCAAAAAATAAGAAAGAAAGCTCATGCCAGATGGGCTGAATTAAAATCTGCATTTTAATAAGATCCTCAAAGGTGATTCATATGCACAGAAAAATTTGCAGAGCACTGCTTTAAAACATTTTGCCAAAGCAAAATGAAATCTTAATAGCTGTTCAACAGATACCTTTATATTAACATGACATCAAAGTAACATGGATTTTTTTTTTAGTATTGAATGATTTTCCTCACCTAAACTATGTCAGAGAAAATGCTTTTATCTTAAATTTTAGAGATGCAGATAGTTTTACCAGGAATTTCTCTGGTATCTTTCAATATACTAGCATTTAAGTCATTACATCCCAAATATATTAGAGCAGTGTTAACTCCACTGTGTGGTCTGAGGACCGGCAGCAGTGGCAGCAGCTGGGAGCTTGTTAAAAATACAGATTCCCACATGAACAGACATTTTTCCAAAGAAGACATCCAAATGGCCAACAGACACATGAAAAAGTGCTCAACATCACTTGGCATCAGGGAAATCCAAATCAAAACCTCAATGAGATACCACCTCACACCAGTCAGAATGGCTAAAATTAACAAGTCAGGAAACGACAGATGTTGGCGAGGATGCGGAGAAAGGGGAACCCTCCTACACTGTTGGTGGGAATGCAAGCTGGTGCAGCCACTCTGGAAAACAGTGTGGAGGTTCCTCAAAAAGTTGAAAATAATCCAGCAATTGCACTACTGGGTATTTACCCCAAAGATACAAATGTAGGGATCCGAAAGGGTACATGCACCCCGATGTTTATAGCAGCAATGTCCACAATAGCCAAACTGTGGAAAGAGCCAAGATGTCCATCGACAGATGAATGGATAAAGAAGAAGTGGTGTATATATATACAATGGAATATTATGCAGCCATCAAAAGGAATGAGATCTTGCCATTTGCAACGACGTGGATGGAACTGGAGGGTATTATGCTGAGTGAAATAAGTCAATCAGAGAAAGTCATGTATCATATGACCTCACTGATACGAGGAATTCTTTTTTTTTTTTTTTTAAAGATTTTATTTATTTATTTGAGAGAGAGACTGAGAGAGAGAGAGCATGAGAGGGGGGAGGGTCGGGAGGGTCAGAGGGAGAAGCAGACTCCCTGCCAAGCAGGGAGCCCGATGCGGGACTCAATCCAGGGACTCCAGGATCATGACCTGAGCCGAAGGCAGTTGCTTAACCAACTGAGCCACCCAGGCGCCCGATACGAGGAATTCTTAATCTCAGGAAACAAACTGAGGGTTGCTGGAGTGGTGGGTGGGGAGGGATGGTGTGGCTGGGTGATAGACATTGGGGAGGGTATGTGCTTTGGTGAGTGCTGTGAATTGTGCAAGACTGTTGAATCCCAGATCTGTACCTCTGAAACAAATAATGCAATATATGTTAAGAAAAAAAAAAAGAAGATAGCAGGAGGGGAAGAACGAAGGGGGGGAAATCGGAGGGGGAGACGAACCATGAGAGACAACGGACTCTGAAAAACAAACTGAGGGTTCTAGAGGGGAGGGGGGTCGGAGGATGGGTTAGCCTGGTGATGGGTATTAAAGAGGGCACATTCTGCACGGAGCACTGGGTGTTATACACAAACAATGAATCATGGAACACTACATCTAAAACTAATGATGTAATATATGGTGATTAACGTAACAATAAAAAGATTTTTAAAAAAGAAAATAATACAGATTCTCAGATCCCACTCTAATCTGCAGAATCGAAATCTCTTGGGGGAGCGGGGGGCTTGAAATTTAAGTCTTAAACTCTTCAGGTAATTCTTCAGGCATACTGAAGTTTGAGATGCACTGTATTAGTACATCTCAAAATACCTGTTGGTTATTGTTTCCCTTTCTTTTAAAGGAAATAAATTATTGAACTTGTGATTGTGACTTGCTTTGTCTTACTCAAATTTATAAATCTAGTCATGAGACTATAAAAGGAATAATGCTGGGTGCCTGGGTGGCTCAGTTGGTTAAGCGTCTGACTTCAGCTCAGGTTGTGATCCCAGGGTCCTGGGATCGAGCCCCGCATCGGGCTCCCTGCTCGGTGGGGAGCCTGCTTCTCCCTCTGCCTCTGCCTCTCTCTCTGTCTCTCATGAATAAATAAAATCTTTTTTTAAAAAATAAAGGGAATAGTGCTGAGCATGTAGGTAATTCAATGAATGACACATGAGCAACCTCATTCTCGTAGTGAGCGCAAGGCTCTGGTAGAGCTGTATGCCACATCTCCTTACAGGTATGGGGTACAAAGTGTTTAGAGAACTAGACTTGCTGACAACGATTTTGGATGACTGGGTCATCTCTTTCGTAGGACAATTTTTTTTTTAAAGATTTTATTTATTTATTTGAGAGAGAGAGAATGAGAGAGAGAGAACACCTGAGAGGGGATAGGGTCAGAGGACGAAGCAGGCTCCCTGCCGAGCCGGAAGCCCGATGCGGGACTTGATCCAGGGACTCCAGGATCATGACCTGAGCCGAAGGCAGTCGCTTAACCAACTGAGCCACCCAGGCGCCCCTCGTAGGACAATTTTTAACATCAGAACATGTAAAAGTAATTCTCAGCACATTTATCTTGCTATATATTCTTTTAAGGCTTACTTTTAAGTAGTTAATCTGGTTTGAAGTCATTAAAGTATGTTCCTATGTTGGTGCAGACACAGCCAGATCTGCTTCCCAAGTATGGTCAAGCTCCGCTTGGCAGAGAAGGTCTTTTAAACTTCAGCAGACAGTTTTGACTTCTGGGGAGTCATCATAACTACATAATGGAGTTACTGTCTGATTGCTCTTAACACTGCTTACAGATGGGTCAGATTTCTCATCTGAGGCCCTGAGCAGAAGGGAAGTCCATAATCTGAGGCTGCTCAGTAATGAGACAAAATGCACCCTCTAAAATGGATATAGTGCTGGTTTGGGTATCCGTACTTATAATTTCTAGACCCATTTGCTCATGAGCCTTGTCACCTGGGAATTAGTTTGGATTGAAGACAACTTATTTAGAGTGGTTTAGGGCGATATGTTGAATATTAGTGCCCCTGTTTTTATCAGCACCTACATTTTGAGATGGGGTCAGGAACCCAGGATTGGCTCTTCCCCTGTGTTTCAACATTTTGCCCCCAGCCAAGGAGAATATGGACGGATGATACTCCAGACTCCTCTTTCCAAATGCTGTTTGCCGGCTCTCTTGATCAGACAGTGTAAATTGTGTGGGTATACTACTCTCTCCCAGTTGTCACCTTTGAAGCAAACAAAAATCTGCTTTGAGGAAGTTTATAAAGTATGAGAAGTGATAGGGGCAGCGAAGTTGGAGGCTGCTGTTACAATGTGAGTTGCTGGTCATATACCTGTAGAGGACAGCAGAGGACCGGCTGGAAGCCTCAGATCCTGGCAGTTTCCCTAGAGGACGTGCTTCCTTGTGGCTGGCGGCTAACTGAGCATCAAAATCCACAGTGCCAAGTTTTCTAACTTGAGTCTCTGGGGATGAGCTTTATCTTAGAAGATGACATGAGAGGGGCGCCTGGGTGGCTCAGTCGTTAAGCGTCTGCCTCCAGCTCAGGTCATGATCCCAGGGTCCTGGGATCGAGTCCCGCATCGGGCTCCCTGCTCCTTGGGAGCCTGCTTCTCCCTCTGCTTCTCTCTCTCTCTCTCTCTGTCTCTCTTGAATAAATAAATAAAATCTTCAAAAAAAAAAAGTAAAAAAAAAACTTATTTAAAAATTTAAGGCTAATCAGGGCGCCTGTGTGGCTCATTCGTTAAGCATCTGCCTTCAGCTCAGGTATGATCCCAGGGTCCTGGGATCAAGCCCCGCATTGGGCTCCCTGCTCTGCGGGGAGCCTGCTTCTCCCTCTCCCACTCCCCCTGCTTGTGTTCCTTCTCCTGCTGTGTCTCTCTCTGTCAAATAAATACATAAAATCTTAAAAAAAAAAAAAAAAAAGATGACATGAGATATTATTAGCTTTGAAACACTAGTATTAAAAAGTGAGTGGTCCATAAGTTTCTTTCTGACTAAAGTGTAAATTTTTGATTTCAAGAATCACCATTAAATAAAGTTCATGAAACTGGGCTTGACGTATCTAATGGGCCATCCACATTGTCCACTGGTAGCAATAACATACCCGGTCATTCCCCCTTTTCCTTAAGGTAGTATGTTACTGACTGTAGAGTGGATGTTAACATATAAACAAGAATTACATACCAGGATATTGAACCTGTGGAGTAGGGAGGGTAAGTCAGCCAAGCAACCATATTTCTTATGTTCTGGAATATTTGGGAACACATTTACCTGTTTCTGTACATAGAACACCTTCTCAGTGTTGCAGTGTTGGACTGGGTCTACCTCTACATTACCCTAGATCATTGAACCTGAAAGAAAATACACAAGTCTGATGTCATGTTGACCATAGGGGAAAAGTCAGATCAGATGAGATTTCTGTGCTAAAGTGTGTTTGTAATTTTCTTAGATTTTCTTTTCTAGGTGTAAAGCTAGTGATTGCAAGTGTTTAAGAATGGGGAAAAATCATAAGGACCTAAAGGAGACATTTTCCAGATTTTGTCAAGAGCAGCCAGTATATCTTATGATTAATATAAAGTTCTCCTGGAACTTCCTTATAAAACTCTGAAATACTATAAAGGTATTGAGATAGAGGAGCCATTACACTCTCAAAGTTTTATTTTTTTAACCAGATTACTTATCCCGAAGAAATGAGGACTTTTCAAAGTCTTATTACTGAAAGTGATATTCTTGTGCCTAAGTTCATACTGACTAAAGTGTTTTGTTTTGTTTTTTAACCAAATTGAGATAAAATCTAGCAGGATACATGGCCAATGACAGCACACTCATAGCTGCGGCTTCTGTTGTATTTTAAATCAGAAATAGTATCGGGATGAGTTTCATCGCTCATGACAATTCTGATAATTAGTAGTAGCCACTTGGAGATTCAGGGGTTTCAGCAGGAAGGGGAGAGCATAGTTGATAATAATGTTAATCACATGTTTAAGTTTGGAAAGAGAATGATGTCGCACTGTTCCATGCGCCATGTATTTGCCACCGCTAGGCTAAAGATTATGGACTTATGTAACTATGAACGTAACTCTAAATTGTACCTTAGATATAGAAGGGCCTTCACCTTCAGAAAAGATCACATCAGTTTTTTCCTCGAAATCCATGGACCCATCAGACGTCCAGAGCTCCTTTTTGGAGAAGAGGAACATCTTGGTAGGTGTCAAGACCAAATTTAGCTGCAGCTGGGTCGCTGACCTAATAGGTAGGAGAAAGACAGTTATGTAATGAAACCCAGATAATTCAAAGTAGACTTATGATTTATAAATCTGAAATGAGTTAGTAAACAATATAAATCTTCTACTCTCATACACAAAGCTTGCCAAGCACCACAGTGAAAGTGATAGATCCAGTGACTGTGTGGTTTAAAGACATGACTAACAGTACCGTGTTAAGTATCTGAGCATTCCTATCCTAGGGTAAGTTACAAAGGATAGATACATATTAGAGATTAATGTATATCGGGGAATATAACTTCTTAAAGAACAAGATCGTTTCCAAAGTGTGAGTGCTAGTATTCCCACACTGATGCAGGATTTTCTGAGTATCTAATAGGGTCAAAGCTACTTTTCTAGTCAGTGTAGACAACAGTAAGGAAGACCATACAAGTGTTTGGTATGGTATTTTGGAAAGCAGTGTGGATCTGAACGCCTTTTAATATCTATGCATAAAAAGCTAGGCTTTGGGAATAAGTGAGCAAGATAGACACAAACTCCCATGGAGTTTCTGTTAGTCCTGGGGAGAGAAAGGATTTATATAAAAGAGTTTCTCAAATTCCATTCCATTGACATTTTGGGCAGGTAATTTACGGCAGGGCCTGTCCTGTGCACTGTTGGGTATTTGGCAGCATCTCTGGCGTCTACCCACTAGATGTCAGTAACACTCTCCCTATGGTGACAATCAAAAACCTTCTCCAGACACTGTCGAACGTCCTCTGGGGAGTAAAATCCTTCCTGACTGAGAGCCCCTGGTGTATAACATTTTCATGAAGTGGTAAATGCTATGAAGAAAAGTAAAGCAGAGTTTAAAAGACTGGGGAATAATGAGGGATAGACAAGTGTTTTTCTGGACAGGAGGTTTTCTGAGCAGGGTCCGTCCATTTAAGCAGAGACACGAAGTGAGGGAGTGAGCTCTGTGTAAATAGCTGGCTGAAGTCTGCAGGCAAAGGAAACAGCAAGTGTAAAGACTGTGAGGTCAGAGGAGGCTAGAATTATGGAGAAACAGCAAGCTAGACCTTTGTGGCTAAAAAGGAATAAGCGGGGGAAGAGTGGAGTTGAGGCTACAGGGACGGAGGCTGGATAGTGTAGGGGTCTTGTAGGACATGGTGGGAGATTGTGTTTTCATTCTGAGTGATATGAAGACAATTGAATTTTGAGTAAAAGAGCAGTATGAGTTATCTGTGGCTCGCAAACCAAATTTTTTTAGTCTTCAAAATTAAATTATTCCAAAAGAAGTATAATTTTTATTTTTTTCTAAAACATATTTATGCCTTCTCAAATTACTAAGATTACTGCAGAGCCTTAAATATTAAAATGGTGATTAAGGACACCTTATATATTGCTTAATTGTACATCTAGCAAAATAAAGTGCTGGTAGCTACTATAAACCATACAATATTGTTTTGGAAACACTTTGACATACTTTAACTGAATATATCCTGGGTTATATACTTTTAAAAATAGCTGAAACATACCAAAAAGCTACACTGTATTTCTAAGTCCTTCATAAAGCGGAGAGATGCAACGGTAGGTGCGGAGTACTTTGAACATGAATATAGGCCAGTTATGTGAACTGATCTGTAGTTATATAAGCTATCTTTGGCTCAGGTACCTTTCTGAGTCTCAACTTTTAAAAACATGAAATACCGGGGCGCCTGGGTGGCTCAGTCGTTAAGCGTCTGCCTTCGGCTCAGGTCATGATCCCAGGGTCCCGGGATCGAGCCCCGCGTCGGGCTCCCTGCTCAGCAGGGAGTCTGCTTCTCCCACTGACCCTTCCCCTCTCATGCTCTCTGTCTCCCATTCTCTCTCTCAGATAAATAAATAAAACCTTAAAAAAAAAAAGTTCATTTCTTTTTTACCCCTTTTTAGCCTTAAAAATCCCTTTGAGAGGATGTGCTATATGCAAGTCATTTGGTTTGGGGTAGAACATGTATGTGGTTAGACACTCCTCAAGATATAGGGATTTAAGGAGGAGATTTAAACAAGTGAATTGATAACCCAGTATGAATGGATAAATCCAAACTAAGGAAATGCTAGAAAGCATGTATTAACCTAGTAGAAACCTTGAAATATATAGCTGTTACCAAAATATTCTTACCTGTTGGAACCTGATGTCAAGGTCAAAGGTAACGGGCTCCTTCAGGTAACAGATAATAGGTAAGACATCCTTGGTGTGGAATCAGCGATACAAGGAATTAACTTCACTGTGTATATTCCAGAATAGCCTCGGATCTGTGCAGGTTTTATTAAGCAGGATTTGCAGCATTAGCTTGACTGCGATTATCCAGAAGAGATTATGCCCTAAGAACCAACATTGTAGTGAGAAAAAAACAAATGATGGGATTCTAAATGGGAAAATAAAGAAGTGGGATAACTTATTGGTACACATAAAATATGGGAGAACATCATTTTGGAAGTGGACTGACACCTCACCTTCTCTGCCCACCTCAAGACTGACAACCTGGGGATCCTTTGTGTCTGGAGAGGTCCCTGAGCTCTGATGACAGATTTCATCTGGGAGTATTGAGGCTATGAGAGGACCGAGGGTCTAGGTGGTTGCGGGTAATTCTGTGGCACCCAAGATGGATGGGTCTTATCTCCAGGACATCATTGTTTAATACAGCATAGCCTGTATCTCCAGTACCAGAAAGTCTCTTGGAATTTAACTACAGCTGGTGGCTTTATATGGGCAAAAAGGGCTTTAATTAATGCTTGCAAAGTCTGATCAATTATGCATGTATTTTTCTTGCTACAGCATATTAGCTTTTCCGATGCTGTATTCTACAAGCTTGTCTTTATTACTCTTCATCACTGAAGAACCCAGGATTTGAATGCCATACTTGATCATGATAGAAACTTCGTTCTCATCCCAGACTAAATCCGGTCCTGAAAAGTGAATTCACTGGCAAATCAGAGACGAAATTCCAGCGCTGTGCTGATCTATGGAAAGTGGGTCTACTCCTCAAGAGGCTCAGACTGAAGGGGATATCAGGATGGGGTGCAGGTAGCACTTGAGAGGACGGAGAGGTGCTGAGTGATTGGGAAAAGGACAGATCCTAGACAATAACAGCATCTTTCTAGAGCTCGGTTACAGCGAGCATCACTGTTACTCATCAGACATGCTCTGGTTTCAAAAAGGCTAGAGAAATCCAGCAAAGAAGCAGCATTGCTTCTACAGGCCATGGGTATTTCTCTATGGTAGATATTTGAATGTTTGTCAAAGCTTCTCAACAGATTGGCAACTTCTCTGGGTAAGGTGGTGCTGTTGACCGGAAGCAAGGCTTACCTTGATTAGGCGTTCCAGCTGCCTTGGAAGCAAATCTCGGTCCTGAGGTTCACCGTCAGCCTGCCTTCCTCATTCATGCGCACACTGGTTGGGAATACAGTGCCCAAGCAGAGCGGAAAAGAGGAATATTGTTGATACAGGTTTACTGTGAAGAGGAAAAGTTCTTACCAGCTTTCCTTCATGAGTAGGTTGGTGATCAGCAGACTTTCTGACTCTTTTCTAGGAGCTGGTTTGGGGCCATTTGGTCATCCTGACTTTGCAGGGAGTAACTTAACTCACTTTTTCAGTTTGGATGCCTTTTAGACCTAGTACATGAGTGTGTTTTCTTCCTAGTAGGTTTTCTGGTTGTAAAAAGGGTTTTTCCTTAGGGTACTCCCTCACCCCACCCATTTCTTGCCCCTCTCTTTTTTGAGGAAATTAATGGCGCATGTCCGGCAGGATACCTCTGCCCATCTGTTTCTAAGTGTTGCAGACCCAGCAGTGTTCCTTCTCAACTTTAATAGTCCTAAAACAAGTGAGAGGGAGTTCCTTCAAAGGCTGAGCATAGTTTCTCCACAGTAGGAATGAACCTTAAAAAAAAAAAACCCAAAAAACGAAAAACTCTTACATTTGCATCTTCCTCATATCTAGGACCCTGTGCTTGATAGGGGAAGAAACAGTTTAAGTGAAGTGGAATTGCCAATACTCCTAGAGATCTCAGTTCTCCCCTCGAAGCTCTGACTCTGTGGCACTGCAGCCCCCTGTCTCTCCACAGGATGGCAGTGTCCCACCTGAAGGGGGGGCTCAAGGTGCACAGCCACCAACCTGGGCAGGGGTGCGAAAGACGCAGGAGACAAAGAGGGGCGCACACAGAGTCACGTAGAACTGGACAAGTTTTAACACCTGATAAGAAGAATAGGGGGCCAAACCCTCTTAAGGATACGTTGAGGACATTTTTGGTTTTCTAGCACTAAGACTTTAAAACACAGGGAGGTAAACCATCCCTTTGGTTACAGGTTGTGCTCCCTCAGTTCAAATCTCTTGATGCTTTTGCTTTTTCCACTGCTTAAGTTTCATATGATGGGTTGAGGTTGACACCAATGACTACACGTGCAAGCACATTCTTCCTCGAGCAGTTGACTCTGCTTGGCTTCTGATTTGCAGATCTCAGTTCTGGATACTTCCTAAGAGGAACAGGTGCTTCTCGAGGAGAAGCACCTTCTTGCCATTTTAAATGCCAGGCAACCAACAAAGAAAGGGCCTAAGAAAGTATTTCCTGGTTACATTATAAATAAGTCATCTAAGGTAATTTTCAAAGCTTTTTGTGTCTGGCTGGATATTAGTTCTCTAGATCTGTCTGACCTGCTGCTTATTTGCCCCAAAGGTGAGCATAGGGAAGCTCTGGACTCCTGATAATGCACATAGGTACATCTCAGCCTGACCGGATCCAGAATCTCCACTGGTATCTCTTTGAGTTTTATACTTGAGCCCATCAGAACACTGTACAGTTGACCCTTGAACCATGGGTCCACCTAAACATGGTGGTACTACAACTGTATTTTCTCTTTATGGTTTTCTTAATGTTTTTTCTCTGGCTTACTTTGTTGTAAGAATACTGTATTAGATAATACATATAACATACAAAACATGTGTTAATCGACTTATCAGTAAGACTTTGGTTACCTGTTTCAATCCCCCATCTTTTAATCGTTCCTCATTTTTGAGGAAATTGGGATGATGATCACATAGTTGCTTACTTGTAGGGGCCGCTCTTACCAAAATTAGGGCAATTGGTGAGGATTTTTTCCAAGTTGGTTTCTTTGCAACTTTTTGCCAAAGTTTCCACCCGCCACTATTTTTTTGTTTTTCCATTTTATTGGAGTTCCTACGAAGCCCTTACTTTTTGTTAATGCCCAAGGTATTGGACGCTGCTCATGTGACTTTTGCCACAAATGCTACTCTGAATTATTAGCAGCAATCCAAACCTAGGAATAGTTTTGTTTAAGAAGTGTTCTGACAACTTCTTTTTTTTTTTTTTTTTTAAAGATTTTATTTATTTATTTGACAGAGAGAGGCACAGCGACAGAGGGAACACAAGCAGGGGGAGTGGGAGAGGGAGAAGCAGGCTTCCCGCTGAGCAGGGAGCCCAATGTGGGACTCGATCCCAGGACCCTGAGATCATGACCTGAGCCGAAGGCAGATGCTTAACAACTGAGCCACCCAGGCGCCCCGACAACTTCTGAGGCCTTCTCTGAAGGGTATGGAAAAGCTTCAACCCAACCTATAAAAGGGGTCTACAAATACTAGCAAATATTGAAAATTACCCATTGTTTTTTAGTAAAGTCTACCTGCCATTCTTCTTCAGGTTCAGTGCCTCCAAGTTGTATACCTTTTTAGAACTGCTGGAGACCCACATTTAGGACTGTTTTTAGGACAAATGTCACATTTTTAGACTATCTTTTGAACAGTTCCCTGAATATTGGGACCCACAATATATTTTTGGATCCACTGAAGAGTAGCAACTCACTCATGATGGGTGCTTTGGTAAGTATCACTAATTGTTTTTTTTATAAGATGTTCTGGGATAAGGACTAACCCTTGTTCATCATATTTCCAGCTGGCTTTTTAAAAAAATTTTAAAAAGATTTTATTTATTTACTAGAGTGAGAGAGAGCAAGTGAGCACAGAGGGGAGAGGGAGAAGCAGGCTCCCTTCTGAGCCAGGAGCCTGATCCCAGGACCCTGGGATCATGACCTGAGCCGAAGGCAGATGCTTAACCCACTGAGCCACCCAGGCGCCCTCCAGCTGGCTTTAATGCCAGCATTGTGTTCAAATCCTCATTCTTTAGCTCTTAAGAATAGAGTTGATAGGGGTGCCTATCAGGTCAAGATCCCGAGGTCCTGGGATCGGGTCCAGTGTCGGTGCTCCCTGCTCAGCAAGAAGTCTGCTTCTCCCTCTTCCTTTGCCCCTCTCCCCACTCATGCACTCACGCTCTCTCTCTCTCATGCTCTCTCGCTCTCAAATAAATAAAATCTTAAAAAAAAAAAAGAATAGAGTTGATAGTTAAGTCTAGGTCTGGTACTAAAGCCATTATGCAAGGTCTTTGTGCAGGCTGCAAGCTTGATCTGCCCGATTGCCCAAAGGAGCAATCAAACTGTCCGATTTCTAGTGTTTTTGGCAATGGACGATAGCTGATGGGTCACCACCAGCTCTTGGTTGTCCCTGATCTATAAAACTACTCCCATCTGTGACCATCTCAAGGTCTGGATTTTCCAACGGTAGGTCCCTATGGTTGGAATTAATTATAATTAACTTGGCCTAATTAATCATATAAGCACAGCAATAGTGATTAACCATATAGGTTTTTGTTGTTTTTTTTTTTTTAAATCTGCTTTCTTGGAACTTTTCATAAGGAATTTCAGATTGAACTTCTAATAGCCTCTCAAGGCTAGGAAGCCAGGCTAAATACTTGCCATCCGACTTCACCCTCAATACCTAGAGGTTTGGGTGAATTCCTCTCTTCTTGGGGTTCCCAAAATAGCCTGAGTTTCTTGCACCTGCCAGGAAGCGACCTTCTTTTCTCCCTGGGAAGGCAGCGGTACTCCAGTAAGCAAGGTACCAGGTTGATTTTTCCAAGGGGTTTCATTGGCTTTATAAAGTCTAGCTTAGTTCCTTAAAGCTTTCTGGTCATATCTGAGTCTATGCATATCTCCCTCAAATAGGACATTCCGGCCAAAGCCTTGGTAATAAAACCAATGTTTCCAGTTAGGGCCTGACATAAGGGGAACAGATTCTTTTTAAACTTATACAAATAAATATGCTGCCATGAAAACAGAAGAATACTCACTGGGAATTTCTGAATTTGGAGAGATTAGGCAGGGAGAAAAAGGTAATGTTTCATATTTGTTTACAAAGGATTATTTTACCAGATTTTGGTAAGTCATAGATAGCTTAAGAGGCAAAGTTTCCTTAAATCTGGAAGAGCAAATGTTAGAGAACCAGCAACATTTCCAACAAGAGTCCTATAACCATCTGCCTCAATTCATTCAGTCCCATCTCATTAATTCTTGTTCTATTTGATGCAGTTTTCCCATTAGTTCTGGAAATTCTTACTCTATTTAGCTTTATGATCTTAAGGCTATCAGAGACCTGTATTTGTCATTCTAGTGCATCTGACAAGGAAATTCTGTGGCACACACTTCAATAATTAGAATTGCAGGTGATGACATTATACCAGAACATATCAAAACCTCAGGAATTTTATATAATTTCTGGAACAGTTAGCAATCAAGCATATAATACAACCTAAGAAGGTTTATCATCACTTACTGGACAACGCTTCCCATGCAATTTGACATACCAAATCAACAAGCCTAATTAGTCAAAAAGGCTTCATTTAGAAGTTGAATTTTGGAAAGTTTGGCAGAAATATCAGAAAGCTTTAATAAGACTCTAAAGGCAAGTACAGGGGTTACGTAGTTGTTTTAGCTTTAATCAAAGACCTAATAAAGACAAAACAGACACTTTGTTTTTCTAGGCAGATTCTATTAAAGATAAGAAAACTCACTTTGTTTATAATTTAGACTAATCTAAGAAAACTGTCATTTTAACAGAGAAAAACCAAATTCCAATTTCATATGGTGTACTTCTGATAACTCGTTCAATCCAAAGGGGAATTTTTAAAAATTATGCAGTCTCTCCTTTTTTCCTCCCTGTCCTCTCCCATGTCGATGTTGAGACAAGGACGTCCAGGGCACTGCGAGGATCAGGGTTCTTGCGGCAGGTGCTGGGATGTGCGGACCAGAATCCCCAGAAGGAACGAAGGGCTCTGGGCTGTAGGAAGGCTGCAGCAGTCCTCACCTCTCCGAGGCCAGCAGGACTGCTCTGACCCAAGACAATGGCCTTGCCAAGGGCGTACCCTCCCCCCAGGTGGTCACGTCCAATGACTGTTCAACAGGAGGGTAGAGAAGTCCAGCCCTTTTGTCCCAATTCAGGGTGGTTCTGAAGGGTAATCCAACGTTTGGAATTCCTCGGAGAGTCAGCTAAGGCTTCTGTTGATGCACCACTGCTCACCTTCTGCCTGATCTTGCTGACTCTCCCTTCTCCTCCCCGGGTGGTGCTCACTCCCTGGTTAACTTGTTCACACACTAATCTCCATAATCTTAGTCCTGACCATGCACAAAATTCCTTTCCAAAGATTCCCTTTGCTCAAAAACCTACAACTTTCCTTTTATATTCATTCAGATTTTGTCCGAAGTTTTCTCCTTTAATTAAATAACCACTCTTGCTTTCCTTGCATAGAGTTGTTTCCCTTATTTCCAGTAATCTTAAAACTTAGCATGAAACTGACTTTCAGTAAACACAGGCAGTTCTACAACTAATGCTGACCCCTCTAAAGACCTGTTCATTTTAATTAAACAACCATAAATTATCCTTTATATTAAATATTTTCCCAGATCACATAAACTTAAACATCTGGGTTAGTTTTCATTTTTCTGAGTTTTAGAATGCCCAATTCTCACAAGGGCTGGCCTTTAAACCAATTAAAAAGAGCTCTTTTACAAATTAATTTTAGCAGCACCATCCAGAGGTAGAGAAATTATCCCCCATTTACATCATACATGGACACGCGAACAAATACGAAAACAAGATGCAAAATTCTCATAGCCTTTGTTTTACTGGTATCTGTGGAGAATACATTAAAGGCCTAATTTTCAAATATCTCCCTTTTATAAATCTAATTACAAGACAGAATTAGGATTTATGGATCTGTTAGTCATTTTTCTCCAGAGTCTAATGAATACTGTGGCCAAGCAGTGTAGCAACAAGAACAACAAAGACCATCTTATTTCTTTTCATAGGTTCATAACTCAACGTTCCCTCATTCCCTGGTTCAGGGAGGATACAGTCCAAAGGGCTGCATTCAGGGATCAAATGGTCATTTCCCATTTTCCAGTTAGAACATGACTGGTTTTATCAGAAGATATGGAAAGCTGCAGGGACAAGCTAACCAAATGAAGCCCGGAGGACCTCTGTGAGCCTTGACTCCTCCCCAGAAGTCCCGGCTTCACTAATGAACCAAGCAGCTTCCTGGTCACCACTTTCCCATCAAGCAAGAAAAAGGAGGCTAAGAGAGCCAAACCAAAGAGGAGGAAGAAATGAGGGGCTGTTGCACACGAAGTACTCACCAACACAAGTTTGATCACACTGAAACCCCAACTTGCTGCCAGACTAAAGGCTGAAAGTGGGTGGGCTAGGACGAAGAGCCTACGCAGCTGTTCGGACCTCGCCACTGGACTCCCATTACCAGCTGGGGGCCGGCCCAACCTGGGCAAAAACTCCCCACTGGCTCTTCAACTTTGTAACCAAACCCACGTTCTTCTGCCTCATGCACAGCAGAGCCAACCACTGAGCCGTCAAGGATGAGGCAAACATAAGGCTTATCCGAGAGGCAGCCAAAGGAGGAGACCTGAGGACAAGCCTCCAATCCACCTCCTGGAAGGAGGAGAGTCAGGGACATTTAAAGGCAAAAAGGAACCTCCATACTGTTTTCCAGAGTGGCTGTACCAACTTGCATTCCCACCAACAGTGTAAGAGTGTTCCCCTTTCTCCACAACCTCTCCAACATTTGTTGTTTCTTGCCTTGTCAATTTTTGCCATTCTAACTGGTGTAAGGTGGTATCTCAATGTGGTTTTGATTTGAATTTCCCTGATGGCTAATGGTGATGGACATTTTTTCATGTGTCTGTTAGCCATTCATATGTCTTCTTTAGAGAAGTGTTTGTTCATGTCTTCTGCCCATTTTTTGACTTGATTATTTGTGTTTTGGGTATTGAGTTTGAGAAGTTCTTTATAGATCTTGGATACCAGCCCTTTATCTGTAGTGTCATTTGCAAATAGCTTCTCCCATTCTGACTGTTTCTTTTGATGTGCAGAAGCTTTTTATCTTGATGAAGTCTGCAAAGTTCATTTTCGTTTTTGTTTCACTTGCCTTTGGAGACGTGTCTTGAAAGAAGTTGCTATGACCAGTGTCGAAGAGGTTACTGCCTATGTTCTTCTCGATGGATTCCCGTCTCACACTGAGGTCTTTCATCCATTTAGAGTTTACCTTTGCGTATGGTGTAAGAGAAAGGTCGAGTTTCATTCTTCTGTATATAGCTGTCCAATTTTCCCAGCACCATTTATTGAAGAGACTGTCTTTTTTCCATTGGATATTTTAGCCATCAGAAAGGACGAATACCCACCATTTGCATCGACATGGATGGAACTGGAGGAGATTATGCTAAGTGAAATAAGTCAAGCAGAGAAAGACAATTACCATACGGTTTCACTTATATGTGGAACATAAGGAATAGCATGGAGGACATTAGGAGAAAGAAGGGAAAAATGAAGGGGGGATATCGGAGGGAGAGATGAACCATGAAAGACTATGGACTCTGAGAAACAAACTGAGGGTTCTAGAGGGGAGGGAGGTGGGGGGAATGGGTTAGCCCGGTGATGGTATTAAGGAGGGCACGTACTGCATGGAGCACTGGGTGTTATACACAAACAATGAATGGTGGATCACCACATCAAAAACTAATGATGGGGTAAATACCCAGTAGTGCAATTGCTGGATCATATGGTAGCTCTATTTTCAACTTTTTGAGGAACCTCCATACAGTTTTCCAGAGTGGCTGCACCAGTTTGCATTCCCACCAACAGTGTAGGAGGGTTCCCCTTTCTCCGCATCCCCGCCAACATCTGTCGTTTCCTGACTTGTTAATTTTAGCCATTCTGCCCAAAGATACAAAAGTAGGGATCCGAAGGGGTACGTGCACCCCGATGTTTATAGCAGCAATGTCCACAATAGCCAAACTGTGGAAAGAGCCAAGATGTCCATTGACAGATGAATGGATAAAGAAGAAGTGGTATATATATACAATGGAATATTATGCAGCCATCAAAAGGAATGAGATCTTGCCATTTGCAACGACGTGGATGGAACTGGAGGGTATTATGTTGAGTGAAATAAGTCAAACAGAGAAGGACATGTATCATATGATCTCACTGATATGAGGAATTCTTAATCGCAGGAAACAAACTGAGTGTTGTTGGAGTGGGGGGTGGGGTGGGACGGATGGGGTGACTGGGTGATAGACACTGGGGAGGGTATGTGCTCTGGTAAGTGCTGTGAATTGTGCAAGACTGTTGAATCTCAGATCTGTACCTCTGGAACAAATAATGCAATATATGTTAAGAAAAAAAAAAGAAGAAGAAGAAGGTAGCGGGAGGGGAAGAATGAAGCGGGGGAAATCGGAGGGGTGGACGAACCATGAGAGACGATGGACTCTGAAAAACAAACTGAGGGTTCTAGAGGGGAGGGTGTGGGAGGATGGGTTAGCCTGGTGGTGGGTATTGAGGAGGGCACATTCTGCATGGAGCACTGGGTGTTATGCACAAACAATGAATCATGGAACACTTCATCTAAAACTAATGATGTAATGTATGGGCATTAACATAAGAATAAAAAATATATATATAAAAAAAAAATCACCAAAAAAACCCCCAAAAAACTAATGATGTACTGTATGGTGACTAACATAACATAATAAAATTTAAAAAAAAGGTGAAAAGGAAAGGGGTCTGAGTAAAAAGCTGCAGCTGTGCTTAGTAGGCCCATTAACCCTTCGGTTACCCGCGTCAAGCTCACCATATTAAAGCACTTTGGCCCATACATTTCAGTTGAATCGATGCAAGCCTTGGTGTCCTCAGCATCCGGGATTCTTTGTACCATGCATACCTACCAGCAACGTGGATCTGCTCATCTGCTCGTCACTGGCGCCTGAGCGCATGCTCTGCTTTATCCGGCAAGCTGTGCATGTGTAGAATTTGGGAGTGAGATGATGTGGGTTCAAGTCTTAACTCTGCCCCTGTTGCCTGAGTAACTCCGGGTGTTTTTATTTTGATTGTGCGGTGTTTGTAAATACTTCACATGAGATTAAGGATTAAACGAGAAAATGATTTAAAAAAAAAAAAGCATTTTGTCAACTTCAAATAAGGCAGCTAGTGGAGAGTGGTATCTAAACTCATTTGGAATTTAATTCTGGAGCAGCCTCACTAATGAACCAGTTTAGCTGGGGATCACCCGCCCTCAGGATTTCTCCAAGCCTTGCATGGGTCGTCTGTTCTCAGTCCCAGAGTCTGGCATGCCGCTGTGCCCCTTCCCAGCAGAGACTCTCCCAAGCATACCTGGCCATCACCACGCTCAGCCAACAGTTTGGGGGTGTCATAGGAACTACTGATTTCCCAGAGGCAGGACTCTAGGTTGGGGTTCTCCTCGCATCGAATGCAATTATTATACCTTTGGTTTTATGGTGATGCTTACCATCTGTGTTTGGCCTCATCACAGTTATTTTGATCAGACTGGGGTAATCAGGCCCCATCAGGCCCTGTATATTGAATCTTGGCTGAGGCAGTTTCAGCCCCTCCTGTGCCAAGCAGACGAGGCTGGCTGAGGCCTGGGGAAACGGATGCTAATGAAGACCTAAGGGACTGGCCAGGCCAGGGTTCATAAGAATAAGGAAAGAAATGGTAGTTACAATTTGTCAGGTGCCTCCTAAGTACTAATGTACATACATCATCGCATTTATTCCCAACAATCTTACAAAGGACATCATTTTGCATGTGAGAAAATGGAGTCACTGACACAATTTTGTCTTTGTAAATTATTGACTTCTGTATTACAAGGGAAAAAAGCTTGGAATACATTGACTAGTAATAATAATCCTTAAATGTATTTTTTTTAAGTTTATTTACTTATTTTTAAGAAATCTCTACACCCACTGTGGGGCTTGAACTCACAACCCCCAGATCAAGAGTCACATGCTCTTCCGACTGAGCCAACAAGGCACCCGTCTTTTAATGTATTTTTGTCAAATAATTCCGTGTCCAAAGAGGCCTGATTTCTTGTTTCAACAAGATGCAAACCTGTGGAACACTTTCCTCAATGGAGGCACTCAGCTGACCCTCTGACGGCTTTCTTCTAGTCCTTGAAGGATAGGATTGTGGACATAAAAAATCATAGATACTCATGCACACAAATACATGCTTGGTGAAATTATTTCCTATTTGTTGATTTTTATGTAAAACACAACAGAGCAGATTCAGAATGACTTGAGAAAAGAAAGCAGAGGAAGAAAGGATTACTTATTGCCTATAATGGCCAGCCAGCTGGAGATTGCTGAGGGGTGGGGAGGGAGTCTGGACCCAGTGAAAACAATGATTATTAGGGCTAAAAATTGTTACATAGAGTTTGCATTGATATGAGGTTCGGGTAGTTTGTAGAGGCTTCCTCCTCATTCAGAGTCCCACCCACCCGGCCCCGACCTGGACCCTTTATACACACAATCGCACGAGTGGGGTGTTCTGTTTCAGAGAAAGCTGCTGTCCACTTCACACACTGAGATTAGGCATGCATTCTGTGGCCTGGAGAAGGCTCTCCCTTTGCTTTAACATTCCTTTTATGAGTAAAAAATCTGTAAATTTCAAGATTCTCCTCAGTTAATGTATTTCTACTAGAGTTGTATCTTTTTGAGTTAAGCAATTCAATTATAGATACCTCTACAATTGAAATCAATACCTTTGTCTGTACATAGTATTGTAACATATATAATGTATTTTATTAAGTAGACATTGGAAATGTGTTGATCCTGATACTGTAAGGGCAATACCGATAACCTTTAAAAATTATTGTCTAGGAGATGCTTATAGATCTTACAGTACTTAGGGACATCATTACATCTGGTTTTTGTTTCTGTGCAGTCCAGTATTGAGGGACAGGCTGACCTGGGAAGAACTCTAGCTCTAGAATCAGACTGAGTTGCAATCTTGACTCTCTAGATGACTTCAGACAAACCGTCCAACCTCTCAGAACCTCAGTCTCATTACCTGTAAAATGGTTCTTTTGCCTGAAGGTAATAATACATACCAAATAGGAATGCTGTAAGATTAAATGAAAAAATGTGTGTAAAGCACTTAACAAGGTTCCTGGCCAATGGTCAATTAAAAATAAACGAGAGGGCCTATCATACAGCCCTGCTAATGTGGACATATGTGTTGGACTCAAACTTAGAAAACTTATAACACCTTGGAAAGTTAAAAATTTTTTTTTTATTATTATTGAAGTATAGCTGACATGCAATATTCTATTAGTTTCAGGTGCACAACATCATGATTCAGCAATTCTATATACTTTACATTGCTCACCATGTAAGTAGTTAGTGTCTGTCACCATACAACATTATTATAATATTATTGGCTATATTCCCTGTGCTGTACTTTTCATCTCTGTGACTTACTTACGTTATAACTGAAAGTTTGTGCCTCTTAAAACCCTTCACCTATTCATCCCCCACTCCCTTCCCTCTGGCAACCACCAGTTTGTTCTTTGTATTTATGAGTCTATTTCTGTTTTTTATTTGCTTTGTTTTTTAGATTCCACATATAAGTGAAATCATGTGGCATTTATCTTTCTCTGTCTGAATTATTTCACTTAGCATAATGCCCTGTAGGTTCATCCATGTTGTTGTAAATGGCATGATCACATTCTTTTTTATGGCTGACTAATATTCCACTTTATGTGGAATATTTTTTTAAGTATTTATTTTTATTTATTTTTAAAGATTTTATTTATTTGAGAGCGAGAGAGAGAGAGAGAGAGCAAGAGAATGAGTGCGAGCCGGGGAGAGGGAGAGGGAAGGAGAGAGGGAGAGGGAGAAGAAGATTCCTCACTGAACAGGGAACCTGATGCTGGGCTCGATCCCAGGACCCCGAGATCATGACCTGAGCCAAAGGCAGACGCTTAACTGACTGAGGCACCCAGACATCCATGGAGTCTTCTTTATCCATTTGTCCATGGATGGACACTTAGGTTGCTTCCATTTCTTGGCTATTGTAAATAATGCTGCAATGAATATAGGGATGCATATATCTTTGAATCAGTGTTTTCATTTCCTTTGGGTAAATACCCAGTGGTGGAATTACTGGATTGTATGGCATTTCTATTTTTAATTTTTTGAGAAACCTCCATACTATTTTCCACAGTGGCTGCACCAATTTATATCCAAACTAACAGTGCATGACGGTTTCTTTTTTGGAAAGTTTAAAAAAAAATCCATTTATCTTCCATTTGTCTCATTACAGTACAGAAAAAAATGCAAAATGGGCGTAAAAACAATCCCTGCCCCCAAATCTGGTTTATTGTGCTCTTAGATATTTTACATATATCGGAAATCATGTTATTTCAGTGGTAAAGAATGAATGTGACAGGGACCAACTTCCGCAGGTTTCAAGCAGTTCTAATTTTCTCTTTTCATTCTGCAGCCGAGGAATTTCCCATTGGGCTACTACCAGTGCCCATCTTTGTTTACGATGACAACTGGACTCAGAAGCGCAAGCCCCCCATCACCAGCGGTAGTGACAGCTCGAGCTGCGCACTGTAGCCTTGAGCTGGCTTGGACGTAGATGGGGTCAAGTGTGATTGATTTCGTGTCGGTGAAGAAAGTGTTGCATCCGATTCCTGTGGTCCCCGTCGCTGGTGCTGGGAGCTGTGGCCAGCCGGCCACACAGGGTCAGGGTGTCATTAATGCTCTCGGCTGAGCAGATGGCCCTTGTCTTCTCGTAATTGGAAGATTCGGGCCTAAAATGAGATCTAAAAAATGGCAGAAAAAGATGCATTCTTTTAGGTTATGTCTGTGTGGATTAAATGTTTTTACAGACAGTAGCTCTCATCGCAAAAAGGCCACATACATGTTATCCTGGGGAGCTGAGCAAGAAGCTGAAATGACAAAACACTTTAAAATTTGTGGCTTGTCTCAGTAAGGAAAATTTTCTATTTTCATCCGTACTGTATTTGTTTTCATTAAAATATTTCAAATACATATCACGAATGCTTGAGGGAGATGCATCAAATTTCACATTACGATCTGGTTCGGCACACCCTGGCACCCAGGCAGATACCCATTGGGAAGCACCCACACTCCAATGTGAGAAGAATCGGTATCTATTTACAGACCGAAACGCCAGCATCAAGGTTTTAAAGTAATTCGAGCCTTAAAGGATTTCCGATTACAGAGAAGTAAGAGTCAGCTAGAAGAGGAGGCTCACAGATTTTTGTCTACGTGATAGCTGTGGATTTGTTAGCTCGGAGGGCAAGTGACTGTTCTGAGGGCTGACGTGTGCTGGGATGAGCAGAGCCCTGGAAAATGTGTCCTACGGTCATACACACTAGTGGGAAGCCAGGAGAGGTCTGTTTTTGTTTTTGGTGGCAGATGTGTCATCGTCGATGAGAAGAGACACCACTTGGGGCACGGCTGGAGAGGTAGCATGTGTGACGCTATTGGTTTCTTTCAATGTACACAATAGCTTTGGCCATCTGAAACAGAGATATACAAACGTCATTTCCAAAACAGCCAAATGGGCCACATGTGGTCCCAGTGTATTTGCGATATTTGTTGTTAGATTATCTCAGGGTTCCGCTCCGGGATGTTGACTGACACTCCTGAAGTGACTGTACTGAAGAAACTGTAGTTCTTATTTTATTGCATTCATTGTCCCTTTGTCCTTCCGATTTGGATGTAGAACACCCACCCGGGGATGATGAGCTGAGCTTCCTCAGACTCGGAGGCCCGGAAATCCTGTCGAGGCTGTCCATTCAGTTCACCTGTGAGCTGGTTATCATCTCGGTCTGTCTCCTCCAGATGCACTGTCCCTGCTTCTCTGGTGCCTGAGGAGATGAGTCCAGTGGACCACGGCAACTGGGCTCCCTTTCCCTCTGGCCTCCTGTTGGATCTGCCTGATGGGAAGTGCCCGCAGGAGAGCAGGGTGTAGGAGCAGAGAGCTTAGGATACTGATTCCCTGGCTCGCCCTGCATATACGGCTCCTTTGGTTGGTTCCTCTCTCCATAGGGTTCCAGCTACTCTCCTTTCGAGGCTCTGGTCACTGCTCTGTGCTTTCCCCTCAGGCCTCATGGTGGTGATGACTCCTAGTTGTCCCTGGTCCCTCAGTGCTTCTGCACCTCTTTTGGTTCCCTTAATCCTGCCCACACCTCTGCAACATTCCCCTCATTGAACACTCTCCAGTTAAATACTTTTTTGTTTTTTAAAGATTTTACTTATTTATTTGACAGATAGCACAAGTAGGCAGAGAGGCAGGCAGAGGGAGAGGGAGAAGCAGACTCCCCGCTGAGCAGCGAGCCCGATGCAGGGCTCGATCCTGGGACTCCAGGATCATGACCTGAGCCGAAGGCAGCCGCTTAACCGACTGAGCCACCCAGGCGCCCCTCCAGTTAAATACTTTTGAGTGTGCCATGACTTGCCTGCTGGGACCTTGACCCAATAAAAATCCCTTTAGGAAGAAGAGCACTTTAGTCATATACTTGGGTCATCAATTTATTTGCTCATTTACTTGTAATCTTGAAACACAATCCTATGTGCCAGGTGTCGTGTCAGGTGCTGGACATAAAAAGTAACATGACATAGCCTCGACCTTTCTTTTACTGAAGATGTTTTTAGGAATGTCAAATGCATAATCTGCATTCAGTCATTTATGCGGGCGCTTAGTGCTACTCACAGTCGGGAAATGAGGCATAATGTACAGCACCCCAATCTCGTTTCCTTACGGAACACTATCACATCCACAGTGCTTATCTCTTATAGAAACAAACTGGTTTTTTTTTCATGCTTCCTAACATTTACCAAACAAATAGATCATACTAAGAACAGTAAGCAAACTGCTCAATTTCTGGAAAGATGGTTGAGTAGTTCTGGTTAATTAAACTTTTTGGTTAGTAGAGAGTCACTGCATGAATCACCAATTTTTAAGGAAGTACAATAAAATATTCTTTTTTTTTATAATAAAATATTCTTAACACAAAATTATGGTAGACTTCTTTGGGGGTTGTAATTTTGAACTCAAATTCCTAGTTTAACATTATAAATGTGGGGGTGGGGTAGAAGAGGCAAGCTTTTGTGATGATTTCTGACTGCCTATCATTTTTTTTAAATTGATATTCCATTGTAGAGTCAAAGAAGAAGGCTTTGTACCAAGTCCAGCAATTTGTGTTTGCTCTCAACTGGATCCAGTTGACATATCATAGTGTCAAGATATGCCACCATACGAAGAATGGAAGGATCTGAGGCACTGGTCCTTCAAATGACAACACGATCCTCAGGTCAAGAGAGACTGGTGAATGAGTAAAGAGAAAGGAAGACAGCTGCATATATGTCCCCTGCTCTGAAAATATCCTTTCAAGGCTATGAAGATCACTTGCCCTTCATCTGAGCATTATGAATTTGACTTACAGAGGGATACAAGTGTAGAAGTCTGAAATCAGTATCACCGGGACAAAGTCTAGATGATGGCAGGGCTCACTTCTCCCAGAGGCTCTAGAGGGGGATCCACTTCTGGCTTCTCCCAGCTTGGGTGGCTGCCGGCCTCCCTTGGCTTGTGGCCCCATCACCCAATCTTTTCTCTTCTATGTGTGCTCTCCATCAACTCTCTGAGGACGCTTGTGATTACGGTGAGTTAGGGCCCACCCTGGAAAGTCTTCCCATCTCAAGATCCTTAATTTAATTTCATGTGCCAAGATCCTTTTTCCAGGTAAGTGAAATTCATACGTTCTAGGAAGACCTGAATTCTTTGGAGGCCATTTTCAGCCTACTACACCTGTCAAACTCTGTTTGTTTTGTTTCCTTGTCTCTACCTCATCATATTTAGAGACACATTTGATGAAGCCCCGTTTCTCTACCCTGCTTACCTTTTCCTTTTATTTTCACTTTTATTGTATTTAGTTTTGGTGATACCTCTTTGTATCCAGCTCATTTTTCTAAAGTCAGGGCTAATGTTCCCAAGGGACCCCATTTGACTCTGTCATAAGTTGTGATAATATAACAGAGTGAGGTCGTTATAACCTGCTTAATTTCCTTAATTTCATAAATAGCAAAAACTTGCTCTTGAACATATATTTACCAATGTAACTATAGAGTAAGTTTGGAAAAAAAAATGGCTGATAATCTCCTGACCCTAACACAAAGTTATTATCTTTTCCAGGCATGTCCTTTTACTCTTTTCCATATTTTTAAAGGTTGCAATAGCAACACGATCACTGGTAACCTAGAATTCATACTATTCTATCAAGTAGATATCCCATGGTTCAATTAACAATTTCCTTAGTATGGGCCATTTAGGTTGCTTATAATTATTCACTATTATAATAAGGTTAGGAGGTACAACATTGTGGTGCCTTGTGACAAAAAATTTTAGAATGCTTGCCTGGTAGAAAATGCATTGTGGAGTCAGCAGTGTTGGGCTGTCCCTTATGGGCCATCATCACCTGGGCTGAGCCCTGGTGGGTACAGCCGTGCATGGAGGACTTATGCCTGGTGTCTCCTCCGCTTCAGTAAATGACTGCCCTTGGCTGCCTGTGGTTTTCATTCACTCTGTAAATGGGCTCCTTAAACCAGGCCCTGGATACTAGAATAAAATGTACAACACCTTTCCATTTATAGTTTATTCAGTAATAGTGACATTATGGGGCAACTGGTATATCTCCATGATGCTTTCTAAATCCCTAAGAAAACGGGAGTGTTTTTTAAAGATTGATTTATTTATTTAAGAGAGAGAGAAAGAGCATGGAAGGGAGGGGCAGAGGGAGAGGGAATCTTAAGCAGACTCAGCTCACAACGGAGCCCGAGGGGGGGCTCGATCCCATGACTCTGAGATCACGACCAGAGCAGAAACCAAGTCGGTTGCTGAACTGACTGTGCCACCCAGGTGCCTGGAAAGCTGAAGTATTAATGAGAAAAAAACGTATATACTTTTTATGCCATAAAAATATTAGCACGAGAGAATACATGAGGAATGAAAATGAGCCCAATTTTTCATAGTGTGTCAGTCCATTCTTGGTAGGAAATTGGGTATTTTTCACTCCTTTAGACCACTAGATCACTTTCATTCAGTATGTACATTCATTTAGTACAATTAAAGTCATATGTAGAATATACTGGGTTTTATCCTAGAAGCCAAAATAAAAGTAGTTTTGCTTCCTGGCATGTCTTTCTGGGAGGAAACTAGGAATGAAACAGACTTCACAGAAAGCACTGTTGGTAATGTCACCCAGGAAAAAAGATGTATGCATAAACACGGCATTCTTCTGGATGGAGTTCCTTAACAAAAGACAGGACAAGAGAGTGAGAGAGAGGGATTGTCTGAAAAACACTGAAAGACTGGGTTTAGTTTCAGGTTCAAAACCAAATCCTCTGTGGCTTTCTTGACAAAGCTGACAATGTGGATTTTTCCCAGGCACAGTGGTACTCAGCAGGAAATTCAGGATGGTTGCTTTATTTGGGGACTGTTGGATGTATCTGACAGTTATCCTGGCCAATATGTAGTTTTTTCATTATTTTTTTTTTAACATTTGTGAAGGGTTCATATCTTTCTGATATATTGGAGAAGCCCAATAAATATCTGTTGAATTGAACTGAGTTTAAAAGATTTTTTTTTTTAAGATTTTATTTTTAAGTAATCTTTATACCCAGCATGGGGCTTGAACTCACAACCCCAAGATCAAGAGTCACATCCTCCACTGACTGAGCCAGCCAGACATCCCGAGTTTAAAAGAATTTTGATCCTGGTAGCTGGGTAAATTATAAGATGAAGGAGGGTGATTTTCTGTTGGTAGATAAGTACTCAGACAGGAATTAGAACTGGAAATCGAGGTCAGATTTCTCATTTTACAGAAGGGAAAGTGAGGTCAAGAGTTGCAGAGTAACTTGGAAAAATCTCTCTGGTTGGGGAAGCTGACACTGTCCAGCAAGGAAGCAAAACCCAGGCTGATGATAGACACACTGCTTATATATGCAGACTGCATGGGAGCCAAGGGCCTTCTTGTCCCCTCTTCAGTGTCTGTGGGGAAGGCTTCTTGAAATGTTTTTTTTTTTTTTTTTAAAGTGGTTTTTATCATGTGCTATGTTGGCTTGTGAATAGGTTAAGTCATGTCTGAAACACAAATTTAAAGGAATTAGAAAAAAAAAAAACAGATTTGCATAAGAAATACCTAAAAGATAATGACCAGAATGAAGATGTGGTTTTCAAAATAATTTGGAAACTCTGATTTATGTGGTATTAGCTGAGGCATGCTGATGGTATTTATATTGCCAACTTAAACTTAGTTAAGAACAAATTGGGCAGTTTGGGGCTTATGCAACTCTTCAACTTTTCTTTCTTCTTCATGATACTTGCATTTTTAAAGATCATTTTATTTTTTTTTATCCTCTTTTATAAAGGAATTTGCAAAGGAAGGGACAGCTGATGAAAGAATTTCCCTACCTAAGTGGCTCTGAGTAAGACTTGTGGAGGAAAATAGAGCAATTGGCAAAAAGGAGCTTTGGGCTTCTCTGCAAATTTCAGTTAGGGAACTCTTAATCACAATAACCTGAAACACTGAAAGAGGGTGAGAGTATGTATACAGTTGAAAGGTGCTTCATGTCCAGCATCAATTGGCAAATAGAAGCTGATCCTTTTGTTCTTAACTTTTGATTTAATTGGTGACAAAGGCTTTCATTAGCTTCAGAAACAAAAAGTAAAAGAAAATGGGAAAAGGAAAACAAGAGCACTGTCTAATCCTTTCTGGGCTCAATCCTTTCTCTGTATATGTCTCTCTCTCTCTATATATATCCATACAGCCACATAAACTCTATTTGCACATATCACCAGAATATATATAACACAATGACAGTACAATATCACTGATATCTCAGAGTTGCTAAGTTCTAAATGTGTACAGTTTCATTCTGTTGTTAAGAGACGTCTTTTGGGTGTTTAAGTCCTTAAAGTCTTTCAATCAAATGAACTACAAGCACTCTGCTTACAGTCAGATGGCGTCATTGATGAAAATGGTGGTTTTATGTGGTTCTCCAAGCACTGCACCCACTGGCATCTGGAGAACTAATTCAAACCTCTCTGGGCCCTCCAAGATGGGCTGTCCCAGGTCATCAAGGATCGTCACTTGGAATATCTGCAGATGCACTCCCGGAGCAAAGGCAAGATTTCGGCTGATGCCAACATAATCTATTCCAGCTAGTGGGAAAGGCAAAGTCAAGAGTGAGACTGTAGGATTCATTGTCATAAGTTTTCCTTCAGAGAAAAATTTCCTTCAGAGAAAAATAGCATTCTCTTATGTACACAGCACCCTCAGAATCATATTTTGTGGGCTCAATGCCCAAGAAGGGCAAGTTCCCATATTCTACCAAATGCCATGATAGTCACTCATCCATGAACATGGGCTGTCCTCATCAGGGCTCTCCATGTTGAGACCGAGCACATTACCTTCCAAACACTTCCACAAAAATCTCACTGATAGACTGAAGCCTCTCTGAAAGCAACTTCAATTTGTAATAAAGAACTTCACATTTTAAATTTTTAATTGTTAAGGTCACTATCATGAATTTTATTTTCATTAGGTTTCACTCATTCACCTTTGCCAGATATTTGGTTAATCTTACCACATTCTGCTTGGTTTTACTAAGGCATGGAGTTTCTGCTGCTTTCTGGGTTATTAATTATTTTGTAAGTTGGGTCACCTGATCCTATAGCTTCTTTACTACTTATTTAAAAAGTCATCAAATGTAATGATAGCAATAAATTATAACCAATGGAATAAAATAGAAAACCTTAAGTAATATAAATAAATATGCTAATCAAGGAACAGAATATTCATATTGTCTCAAGGCATCTCTCCATAAAATATTTATTAATTGCAAAGGAAGTAAAACAACTTCATAGTGGAGAAACCTGGCAGATACCACCTTAACCAAGTGATCAAAGTTAACACCACCATTGACAGGATAAATGGAAACTGTGTGCCATTTGATAGAATCCAAAGAGAACACAGTGTCATCTCTGCAAACATTCCTGCCAAAGATGCAGAGCCTGAATCTAATTATAAGGAAACATCAGACAAGCCCAAGCTGGGGGACATTTTACATGCTACCAAACCTGGTAATCTTCAAAAATATCAAGGTCATGAAAGTCAAGGAAAGACAAGGAACTATTTGAGGTTGAAAGAAACTCAACAGACATGACAACTAAATAGAATGGGAGTCTCAAATGGACTCTTTTGCTGTAGAGAATGACTGGGCAACACCTGGTGGATTTCGAATGAGGTCTGAGGACTGGACTGTGGTAATGTATCAGGTTAAGTTCCTGATTTCATGCTTGCATTGTGGTCACAGAGGAGAATGTCTTTGTAGAAATGGCATTCTAAGTTTTCATAGATGATTCCAAATTTATTGACAACTTGCTCTCAATGATTCAGGAAAAAAAGTGTTTTTTCACTGTACTTGTCGCTTTTCTGTAAGTTTGAGATTGTTGCAAAGATATTTTTTCCTTTTTTTTAAGATTTTATTTATTCATGAGAGAGAGAGCACGAGCAGTGGGGGTGGGGGTGGGGTTGGCGGGGGCAGAGGGACAAGTAGACTCCAAGCCCAGCATAGAGCCTGACTCGGGATCATGACTTGAGCCAAAGTCAGAAGCTTAACCGACTGAGCCACCCAGGCGCCCACAAAGATATTTTTCTAAAAAGTTATTAAATAATTATGTTAAGAAAAACAAAACAAGATTACACTGAAAAGTGCCAAGGCAGAGAGTAAGGGAGAGAGACCTTGGGATCTTCTGCACTATGGTTTGGATCTTGAGTCCATTGCTTACTTGTACAAACTATTTAAGCTCCTTGAGTCTCAGTTTCTTTAACTGCAAAATGGGGATAATTATTGCTATTTTACAAGGTGGCTAAGATGATTAGCTATAATACAACAAGGATTCTAGCATGGAGTCTGGTAAATAGTAGGCATCTAGTACAAAGAAATTATAATTATTATTTATGTAACAAGTTATAATGATATAGTTAACCACGTATGCATAATTATTATTGTGAATTAACCAAGCTGAGCAGATGCATTACTTCTATTAGTCCATCTCTACCTGAGAGCTTACAGAAGGGTCATTACTTGTGTGCAAGGGGATTTATCTAAATGAACTCGAGGGTCTCAGTCGGGAAAGTGTCGGCCTTCAGCTCGGATCATAATGCCAGAGTCCTGGGATCGAGCCCTGTGTCGGGCTCCTTGCTCACTGGGGAGCCTGCTTCTCCCTCTCCCTCTGCTGCTCCCCCTGCTTGTGCTTTCTCTCTCTCTCTGTCAAATAAATAAATAAATAAAAATCTTAAAAAAAATAAAAAAGTGTAAAAAAAATAAATGAATTCGAATTTATTTTCCAACCAGAAGCCAAATAGCCCAATGAGCCAATTAGTCTATTTATTTTCATTTCCATAAACAGAGAGTAAAAAATGATCTTCTCTGGAAATTAAGAAAAAGAAAGAAAAGAAAAAAAAAAGCAAAAAAATTACTTGTCAGCATCATTACTAGTTTCACGTACCATATGCTATGATATAGTCACTGGAGGGTTATAACCTGTGAATTCTTCCAAAAGCAAGCACTGTGCTCTAAACCCAATTGGCTGTCTTTATTTCCCTTAACTTTCTGGGTACATGCTGAAACTGGGTTTGCATTTTCAGAGGTAAATGCCTATTTTACTCTCTTTATGCCTCATTGGTTAGTATAGGCTTTTATATTGCTGGGTTTTATTTGCAGGATTTGTGCTTTTCTCTTCAAATATTCTCACTGACTAGATGATGCTAGTCCTGAACTAACTGATCACCCATAACCCAGAAGACTAAAAGGTCTCAGGTGGCAAATGAGAAAATGTGGGTATCTATGTAATTGGAAATTTCCCCTTCTGTTCCTGTTGAATTCTTCTTTGTTTTTGGGGTTATTTTTTGGTACAGCAGCTGACAGGCTCCCCAGAGGAAGTTTTATTCAGAACTGCCTAGCTCCTCTTACGGCCAGGCCCTGATTGTCCCTATCAAGAGAGGCAAAGATGAGTGGGACATGAGGACATGCTGCCTGAAGCCAAGGAAAATGCCTAAGTCCCAATGCAAACCTCCTATCCTTCTAGGGTCTTAACAGGGGCCTGGATTTTCCCAGGAGATGGGCCTTGCTCAGCAATTAAAAGGGTACCTTGGTCTAAAATACTGTTTTGAGCAGCTTACAGTATCTACAAATATTCTGAACTCTGGAAAATTAATTTGGGTCCATGACAAGCCAGTGGGTAAAGAATGAATCATAAAAGTTACTGTTTGAATAGTCATTCATATGCAGACCATTTATGTGCTCAGGTAGGAGAAACTTAAAATCAAAGTCTATCAACAAAGACCAGGCATACTACACTTGATAGACTAGACCCCACCCTATACGTATATCTTGATAATGATATAATTTTTAAATGGCCCTCTTACCTTCTGCTGCTGCTGGCTCTGTCTTCCTGGAGCGCACAGTGACAGACGACGCTTGGGAAAGGTCAGGGCCTGTCCTCCAGACACAGATCTCCACGGAGCCAGCCCTTTCCTCGACATGATACTCGGCACCCCCGAAGCTCAGGGTAGGCTCTAGGGAGGCATCGAAGGACAGACTAAGAATACTTCAGCCCTCCAGGCCAACTATCTCGTTGGCTCCTGTGACCCTGGGTGTTTGTCACAATCATCAGACTTGACAGATCCCACAGGCTCGAGGAGAAAACAACAAAACACACACACACACACACACACACGCACCATGTCACAAATGTGACTCCAGGAGGTGCAGTGAGATAAGCTCGGTTAGAAATTTATTCATTTTTCCGTTTCAAGAGATTTCTGTCATATAAAGAAATTGCCCTGTGGGGGAAAACTGGCCAGCTAGCTGTAACTCAGGCACATCAACTATTATTTGGGAAAAGATGGCATGCAATTTAGAAGGCTTCTTCTCAGGAGAAGTTGCTCTTTATGTTGGGGGACAGTCCATCCAGGGTTCTGAATTTGGGGACTGCTTCTGTTCCTTTTCTCATGACATTTGTTGACCAGAGGGATGGACAGAAATGCTGGGGGGAGGCAGGGTCCCATCAGCTGAGGCGCCAGAAACGCTCCCCTGGAGGCAGAGAAGGGGCTCCTTAGAAAGAGAAGGTTGAAGGAAGCCCGAGTGGGCATCAGACTTTGGGGGGGCAGGTGCAAGAGTAGCGTACATCTCCTGAAGGGGGGGGGAGTCTGACAATGAGAAAGTTGGGATTTTTATGGGCATCCCTGTTTATATCTAGTTCTCTGTGTTTCAGGAAGTTGCCTATGAACTTAGCTGACTGTTTAAACCTTGTACAAGGTCTAGCTGGTATAGTAGATGTGCTGCCATGAAAAGATTTGAAACAAAGTTTGTTTAGACTGTGAAATCTGGAGGCAAAAAAATGTAAACACCAGGAAGCAGCTTCCCCACGGAGGCACGACCCCCGAGATGGTAAATGGAAAATTAACATCATAGATACGACACCTTTGCAAGCATAATGCAATACAGAAGCATATCTGAGTTAAATTTAAACAATTTGGAAGGTAGAAATCAAGTTAATAAGTATTATCTTCTCAGGATGTATGTTAGTAGATTTCTTAATGTTGAGGAATGTTTTACTGTAAGTTTTACCATGGTGTACAAGACTTCTCTCCTTATCTGACTGGAGTCCATTTTTTCTGGAATCACTGGGCACCTGGCCCTGTGCCCTGTTGCACCAAACAGCTCACCATGTACCCAACACACCATGTGTTTAGGGGCCTCCATTGTTGCTGGTGGTGTTCTCTGAGCTGGAACTCTCTTCCCAAAGTCCCAATTTCACACATTTCTACTCATTCTTTAAGACTGTGATTAAGAGTTACCTGCTTTGGGAAGCGTATATAACTCCCTCAAGAAATTAGTCATTCTTTACCCCATGCTTCCTAACATTTTGAATAGCTCTATAGCTGCGATGATGGGCCACATTTGCTATTGGTTCACCTCGGGTGTCCCGCAGGTGGGAGGCCTGCACTCAGAGAAGGGGGCGGATCCTCTTTTTTCTTCTTGCCAAGACCTTTCACACCATCTCCCTATTGCTGCTGATGAATGTTTCTGATACCTTCGGGCTTGGGACAGGAAAGAGGGAGGAGAGGCAAGAGGAGCAGGGAAGTTTTTCTTGGTAGGTATTATCATGGTGATCACACTCTCTGGTCTTAGATGATGGAAGAAAACGGATTCTGTTTCTCATGGACACTTTTGTGTGTTCTGTGGAGACCCCTCACTCCCATAGTTGGATATTTATCTGCTGCTCTCTTGAGGATGATGCCTCTCTATTCTTGCTGGTCACTTGATCCTCCCTCAACCTATTAGCGTTGACAATACTTCTGCTGAGGATTGTTCACACCTCTAGATGGCGCTTTTAGACAAGCCCTAAGACAAGTTCATTTCTGTTCTCTCTTGGCGTGCGAGGCTCACATTTGGTCCATGGCAACCCTCCCGCCACGCCACCGTTGCCTTGATCAACTCTAGGAATACTGCCTAATCCTGATGCAGCCCCTCTTTTTTGCTCATCCATCAGAGCAGCCAACCAGTTTGTCTCCTACGTTGTGATGTTCCAGGTAAAGCCAGACCTCCATTCACTGTGTCTTCCATATTGCACATGACACACATTACTTCCCAAATGGTTTCCTTAGAACTCTTTCTTCCGATTTATGAATTTGGGGAAAAGTTAAAATGTTAAAGCTAACAAGCTCACACGTTGCTCTGTATTTTTCTTAGAACCATACAAACTTTTCAGGGTCAATGACCCAAAGTCCAAGTGTCTTTGCCCCCTAAGTGACACAGAGGCTAGTATATAATAAGTACTTAAGAATTTGTCGAATGGATAATTTTAACTCACTTCTGATATATTTTGAACTTATTACAAAGGTTTTCTTCTAAAAAAAGTTGGGACAAAGTGATCTGATTTTTTAGCACAGAACTTATTCTGTATGGTATCAGGAAAGGGCAAGAGGTAAGAAAGGGAAAACACATTTGGGTCACTTACAATGCTGTGCAGAGAAAAAAATGGATCAAGTCTCTATGAATATAGTCAGATACAAGATGTAAGAGAAGGTTGGTGTCACTTAGAGGAAAAATCATGAACCTCTTCTGGGATGCTCTGTATATTGAGCATCAGGGGATTTGTTGAAATAGAGGAAACAGCTCCTCTATGTTGTCCAGCAGTATCTCTAGTTCTCTTTGGCCTCGCTCTGTCTAAAAAGCTGAGACAGTTTTTAAGGCAATAATCCTTAAGGGTGGACAGTTATGAGAGTATGATGTTTTGACCACATCATACTTACATTAAATTGATTCCACAGCCCTAGATGTATTTTTATCTCCTTTCAAAGAGAATGCTCTTTAAATGGAAATAGGGAAAAGGAATATGACAAGTTGCGAAGTGAAGCTCTCAAAAGAGATATGACCATCATTTAAAATTAACTCAATGTCCAGATTCAGAGAAATTTCATGACAAAGTCCAACAGGGACTTGCAGATGAAGTGACAGAAACACTATTGATAAACTTGGAGAAACCACTCAGGACAAGATAGATGTCAAAAGATGGAAGATAGGAAAATGTTTTTTTCTTCAGTTGCCTCAGCAGAGAAAATAAAATCTAGAAGCAAACTGGTAAGCTTAATCTCTAGAAAAAAAAATCTAGAATAGCTTATTTAAAATGATTTCTGAATTCTTAGAAAAGAAAGAGGTGATGCCTGTGAGTCAATATTAATTCTTTATTATCAGGCTTCATGTAGTCAAATTCAATTTTTTGTTGTTGTTCAGTTGAACATCTACTGAGCATCCTCTCTGCGCTCTAAGCACTGTGGTAGCTATGCGGATGTAGAGAAACACACATTTTTTGTCGTTGAGGTGTTTTTGATATGAGAGGGCAGCCACACCAATTTCAATCAGTTAACCCCTGAGTGCTTTGACAAAAGAAGAAACCAGCCTCAAGGCTCAGAGGAAGAGCATGAGAAATAAAGCTAGATCTGAAAGATGAACAAGAATGGACCAATGGGAAAGGTGGGAGGAATGTTTCAGAGTGACTAATATGGAAAAAGTCATACATGACTGAAGAAGCCCAGTGTCTGGGGAGAAATACAAGCGTTTGTTTCTTAGTGATGTATGAGATGAGAGTAAAGGGATGTCGGGAATGAATTAGAGAGGAAGATAGAAGCCAGATGCAGCAGGGACTTGGACCCATTTGAAGTAGATGCGTCTTTACTTTTTAGACTCTATATCATGTGGGAACCAATTTTAAGCAGTGGAAAGGTGGTTGGTTTTGTTGTTGTTATTGTTGTTGTCTCTGTACATCTGTCTACCTTCAGTGTGAGCCACAGATTTAAGGAAGAGTTAAGGCTACCAATTAGGAAGCTATTGCAATTATCCAGGTGAGATATGAGCATGGTTTGAACTATGCACTAGTATTAGGGTGGAAATGGGAGATGAGCAGCAGGCTTGGATGTAGGCGGCTTCTAAGATGATGCCCTGGGGATGTGGGAGTGGGACTGTCAATAACTTAGTTGGGAATATAAGAGGGGAAATAGCCTCTACTGGGGGTAAGAGAGGGCAAAATGATGGCATCTGATGGGATATCCAAGTAAATAGGTCTAGAAAGCCTTTAATGTGTGAATCTGGAGTTCAAGAATCAGGTAAGGCCTGGAGATAAGATTTGAGAGTGTTAAGCATATAAGCTGGAGTCAATCCTGTAATATATGATATAATCATCCATATGGATGAATAAAGAGAATTGTAGTGGGGGCATCAACCCTTAGGGAGACTGGCAGAAAAGAAAGAGCTCAAAAAGACAAAAAGGAAAAGAAAGAAAAAGAAAGGAAGGAAGGGAGGAAGGAAGGAAGGAAGGAAGGAAGGAAGGAAGGAAGGAAGGAAGGAAGGAAGGAAAGAAGAAAAGGACTGATGGCAAAAGAGGAACAGAACCAGGGAAATCAAGAGCAGAGAGTAGTGAGAAGAATGAGTGGTCACAATGTCAAATGCAGCAAGCATATCCAGAAAGATATGTGCAAGCCAACATTGGCAATCAGTGCAAAATAACCAAAATACATCTTATGAGACTTTAAGCTGCAAAAAGTGAACTTGGCACCCAAGTTTAAGAATAAGAACTGAAATCAGTTTTTTTCTACTTGGGAAGGCTGTGGCAATTGTATTGCCATGAGAATAGCCCTATAAAGCATAGCGATGCTCTCTCTTCTGAATGGTGTCCTGGTTTTATAGCACTGCAATGTGTCTTTCACGTTTTAAAAACATTTACATGTTGAAGTTTATCTTGGTCCATGCAATAGTATTAAGCCCGTAAAAAAAAAAGGTTGGGAAAAAAAAAAGTTGGATGTGCCAAATTCGCCAAAATGACACTTGGTTTATGTGCCATTTTTCTTTACAATGTTTTCTTAAACCTGTCATTATTCTGTTAGCTACCCATTTAATGATAAAGATACTAATCTAGCTGGCAATCTTTACAGGCAAATTTTATGCATGTTATACAAATCTTATTGCCTCAGGACAAAACTAACAGCCTTCTATGAAATTGGACATCAATTCTTTTTTTTGTAGCAGATTTTAAGTTTTCTTTTCTTTCTTTTTTTTTTTTAAGGTTTTATTTGTCAGAGAGAGAGAGAGAGCACAAGCAGGGGGAGTGGCAGGCAGGGGGAGAAGCAGACTCCCGGTAGAGCAGGGAGCCCAACGTGGGGCTCGATCCCAGGACCCTGGGATCATGCCCTGAGCTGAAGGCAGACGCTTAACGACTGAGCCACCCAAGCAACCCGTAGATTATAAGTTTATAAAGCACATGTTAAAAACGGAAAGAAGCATCCTCGGTAGAAAAGCAGAAAACTGCTATAAGTGTTTATATATAAAACAGACACAATTTGCTAATTAACAAGTGTCCTCAGTTTCCTCCTGTCCCTGGCACTGTCCCTGGAAGCTAGGGTCCGAAGCCCAGTGAATGCATATGAAGCCTGCCATGCATTCAGCTGACACTTATTGGCCGTGGTCCGTGGTGTCTGCCCTCATGCAGCCGATGTTTTTTTTATAAGGGTTCCTGTGGCAGGGTAGGGCCAGGATCTTGGGAGGTAAGGTTGCCTCTGCTTCTATATGATTTATTTTCTTAGCATTACTCCACGGTAGTTGCCTTTACAAAGGTATTCCTGTAGGTGACCCATTTGATAAGGATGTATTTGATCTCTGTTTAAGGAAGCAAAACATTTCTCAGAATCCAGCTAAAGAGAATGAAAACATGTCATCCCTGAAAAGGGACAGTACAGTACAGGGAATATGGTCATTGGTATTGTAATAGTCGCGTATGGTGACCCATGGTAGCTATGCTGGTAATGAATGTAACAACATATAGAGTTGTCAGATCCCTGTGTTGTGAAACTAATGTAACGTCGTGTGTCAACTATACTTCAACTAAAAAAATTATCTAAAAAACCCCAAACGAACCAAACCAAACAGAACCCCTTTCATCCCAATTCTAACTAGAAGAGAGTTTTCCTTCGACTTACTTGAGTCCATCTTTAGGTTGCTGGATACTGTGTCACCAGTTGGCCAAAAGCAAACATGCTTTTGTTGCAAGATGATAGACGTAACAGGTCTGATTAAAGAAAGCACTCTTGGTACTTAACGAATGCCCGGACTGTGGCCAATTACATACAAAATCGTAACCTTGGAAAAAGACCACGCACTTTCCTCCCTGTTTTCGCAAAACGTCAGTTTTGTATGACACTTGTTTTTATTCCTGACTCAAATGACAGCTATATTACTACCTGAGACACACTACACATTAGAGTTTGATAAAAGCCTAATGCTTCAAAACTGAATTAGAGGAATTATTGCTTCACATCAGCATTTCAAAAGATCATAATCACGTGGTTAGCTATGCCTAGAGCACTGTGGATGTTTTCTCAAGGAGGAGATGAAATAGTTCCAAAGGAACCTTTCGCATCACGAATGGCAAAATCTCCGACTATCTTTAGTCTAAAGATAGATTAAAGTGGAAATAGTACCCGTAGCAGTCACTCAAGGGCGCCTGCTAAATGAGCACCTGCTGGGGACCCAAAAGGGGAGGAAGTCACACTTGAGAATTTTACAGAACACCTTTTTGGAACTATCATTAATTCCGGCCATGGAGATTGGGATATCCTAGGGCGCTGACTCAGTAGAGTCAATCTTGGGCTACAGGGAATGTCACCAGGCCGCCTCAGGAGAGTGGGGATAGATTAGTATGGTCACATCTGTAGCAAAACTGTTTTAGCTGAAGTTCACTCTGTGTGGAGCCTGGAAAAGAGAAAGCAGCCAGAAGAAGAAAGAATGGGCTGCCCATTTTCAGCCACATTAAAGGAATTATTATTCTGACCACGGACCTTGAGGGTCCAGGACCCCTGGCCATATTTGCCCAGGGGTAGAGGTGGTTCTGTGGCTTGATGGTGTTGCTAAGATCCCACACTTACCAAACAGTTTCCTGCTTATAAGGTCGCTGACCGTGTAGAGTCTCCTTTAAGAAGAACGTATGTTAACGCGTGGGTATTGGGGTTTTTCAAGCTTAGCAAAGTGTTCAGTTTTCAATAAATGTTATAGGATCTGAATGCAAGTTTCCTGGATTCAGCAATTATTAACAGTGACTTGCTCAGAAAAATGTGTAGTGATTAAGATTGTTTATACTGAACTAAAAATCTTCCACCATTACTTTTGCACATGATTTTTTTTTCCCCACTCAAAAACCTTCATGAGTTTGAGAATAGTCAAATAAGAGATCAAGTCAGATGTGATAGAAGGCAGGAGAAAGACCTTTATGACTTTGTGGCCCTGTCCTAAGCGCAGAGTAGGCCACGGTAAATGTTTCTTGAATGAATGACTTACTTAAGTATCTACTAAAATCATTTCAAATAATACTGCAAGTTAACAACTGTATCATATACTGGACTTTGTGTTGATTTTCTTCCCTTTTTGTTCTATTTTTTTCCTTTTCTTTTTAAAGATTTTTTTTTTATTTTTTTATTTATTCATTTGAGACACAGAGATACAGAGAGAGAGAGAGAGAGAGAGAGCGCATGAGCAGGGAGAGAGGCAGAGGGAGAGGGAGAAGCAGGCTCCCCGCTGAGCAGGGAGCCCGATGCGGGATTCGATCCAGGGACTCCAGGATCATGACCTGGGCTGAAAGCAGACGCTTAACCATCTGAGCCACCCAGGCGCCCTCCTTTTCTTTTTATATTTGGCGTTGGAGAGTTTCACCATTTCTCTGTTCTAAACATGGGAAGATTTAAAACCACTACGGTTTTAAAGTAAAAAGTAAGTGGGGATATGTCAGCGCTCAAAGAGAAAATATTTCTTCAAGAAATAGATACTAAGACTTTTATTTATTTTTGCACATTCCTGTTAGAGGCTGTTAGGGTCTAACACGATGCCCGGAGGCCAGCAAAGAGGAAGCCAGGTCCAGCTACTGGCAGAGTCAGAGGCCGGTCCTGGCAGTGCGCCAAGACAGAGCCACAGGAAGTCAGATCAACCCAGACAGGCCCAAGAAGGCTGACAAGGCAGGCTGGAACTCCCCGACCAAACAAGGAAGACAAGGCCCGAAGCCCCTCTCTCAGAAGTCCCTGCCCCAAGTAATGAATATCCTACCCTCCTAGTTAACAATATTCAATAAAAGATAGAAACCCAAGCCTTGGGGTGTGTATCTCTCTCTGCCTCTCTGTCTCTCTGTCTCTGTCTCTCTCCCTTGCCTGCTCTCACATCTTGAGAGTGTAATTCTGCCTTAATAAACTTTCCTGCTTGTGTTGCTCATCGCTTGTGTTGTGTCTGTCCTTGAACTCTTTCTTGTGATAAGACCAAGTGCCTTCCGCAACATCTTTGGGACTCGCTGGGTCGGGGCCTCAGGGCCCGGGGTCTCCCCAGTTCACCTAGCAACATTCCTTAGTACAGTTACCCGCTACAGGTTAGTCCCATTTAGTTCATCTTACTTTGTTGTTCACATAATGACCCTGTTGTTCATATAATGCCATGGCACTAACAAAATTCATCTCAGGCATTTCTGGCTTTTGCTACCGGAATTTGATTAGTCAGTCTATTGTAACAGTGGCCACCATGACTTAAAGATGTAAGTTTATTACTTGAAATATAAACAACACAGTCAAAGAGAGAGAAAATGTAGCCAAAATGGATTACCAGGAGATGCAGAGAATTAATGAAGAAAGCACTGATCATCTGTGGTTCCATCATCACATCTTTCTCTCACTGATCCTCCTGCCTCTCTCTTATAAGGGCCTTTGTGATTATATTGGGCCTACTTCGATAATCCAGGCTAATCTATCCATCTCAGGATCCCCAATTTAATCCCATCTACAGTCTTTCCCAAGTAAGGGAACATACTAATGAGTTTTAGGGATTAGGACATGGATTTATTTGGGGGCCATTAATCTACTTACCACACTGACCAATGGACCTGAATATCCAACCCCTTGACAGCCATTCATTTTTTACTATACATACAAACACTGACATTTGGGTTAGGAAGTTCTGTCCAAGTTCTTCTGTGAGGTGTTTCCAAGAGTAAACTCACTTCTGAGCACACTAACAAAGTTGTAGTCCTTGTCGAGCCCTGTGAATTTGCTTGTTTAGCTCTGATGTCTGTTGAATCATTTATGACCATCTCTGGTGTTTGTAATTTTAGGGGACACTCTGGCTTTTTGATAAACTCTTAGAAAGAGTTAGGTAAAGACATCGCAGGGAACATACTTCTTATTGGGAAAAAAGAGAATCATTAAAGGTCAGACAATCTTATTCTTTACTTTTGCTTTAGTTTTTCAGGATGAGTCTTAACCAACTGAGCCACCCAGGCGCCCTTTCAGGATGAGTCTTAAGAAACATGTCCTCCTAAATATGTAGGTGAGATTGTAATGTACTTCCTTATCAAAATATAACTCATTATATTCTTAGAAAATGTTAAAGCATGGAAAACTATAAAGCTTTATTTTGGGGGTCTCCTAGCACCCAAGTAGGGAAAAATAGCATGAGTCAAACAATAGAAATTTATTTATCTGGGGGAAACCTTGGAGAAATAGAAGACAAAATGGATAACCCGAATCACATAACCATTCGAGTTCAGTGATTAGCTCTGTTCTTTCTCTGACTTTTTAGGAGTAAAATTTTAACAACAATTTTTAAGTTCATGACAAAATTTTATTTAAAAAATACTCAAATCTTCTACAGGATACTTCATTTTATGAGTATGAGCAATAATTAACCAAAGCCTTCATCTTAAAATGACTTCAAGAACCATCACATTCTAGAGATAGAGTGTCCCTAGAGACCACCCATTTAAACCTCCTTATTTTATGAATTGGGAAAATGAGCCCCAGGGAACTCAACCTGCCCAAGGTCACCTGGAGCAGTGGTGGTGCCCAGGTTCAAGATCCAAGTCTCCAGGCTCCCAGTGCAAGCTTTCCTCACTCTGGCATTCCCCTTCCTGATTCTCCTTCTCCCCCTACCTAACCGCCCCGTCTTTTTTCTTGTGTACTTGGAGCTATAACTAGGTCCAGCAAAAAAACCTCAGATTGTACTGATATCATTCTTTCTGGCGATAGAGAAAGGTATCATAGTGAAAGGAAAAGGAAATTGAAGCTTTATTTTTATAGGTTTCAATCTTTTCATGTGAAGTCCTCCTCACCAGAGAAAACTGAGAATTGGTTATGAAAGGAAAGAGCTACTAAGAAAAAAAGTACGTAGAATAATCTAAGAAGTCCCTCCCTTTCTCTTCTTGTTTTGTGCTGAACTTCTCAGTCTCTGGAACTCAGTCCAGCAAACTTTCCCTACCTCTCAGTAAGAGTTAGATGATCTAGCCATAATCCTAATCATAACCCTGATATTAAAAATAATCTAATCTGTCATTTGAGCTCCAAAAACCACATAACACCATATTATCATTCTTTCCTTTCAGACAGTTCCTATTTTTTACTGACTCTTCATATTTATCAAATAGACTTTGAGGTATTAGATTTTTCTGGAGTCTCAAACAATTAAAGTTACTCAGATTTTCCTTCTCTTCTGTTGGGAAGACAACAGATAACTTATATGTAAGACTATAAATAACATTTCTCTTTCCAGAAAAATTGGATAATCAATATTGATATTCTTAGTAGACACTTCCTAATAACTCTGGCTTAGCAGAGAAGATAATACAAATTCTAAATTTCCATACAATGAAAAATCATACACATATTTGAAGAAAACAATAATTCTCTTAATTCTAACGGGGAAATTTTTGAAAAGAAAAGTATACAATGAAGGAAGTCTAGACCTCAGGGTCTGTACTTACTCTTAGCCCTTGATATGTGTGAAAATTGGTTTTGGAATGGAACTTAGTCCATGATGATTTTTTTTTTTCTTTTTAATGGAACAAAACTGGTCTATTGTACAACTCTGAGATTTTGTCCACAGGGTGCAACATCAACAAATAAACCCACTTTTAATTTCACTCATATCTTCTTTTGTTCTATGGTTGTTAGAAAAACATCATGTCACCCAGAACGTGGAGCACATCTGTCATACCAGCTAGAGTGTCTGCACTCTCCAGCCCCGACTTTGTATTTATCCCTTGGCACCGCTCTTGGTTTCATGGAAGCTCTGGGCCTAGTCATAAAGCAGTCACCCTAATTTTGGGTCTGTGGCAGCAGCCAGTCTAATCCTGCCTAGATCTGAACACGGCAACTCACAGCCACTCAAATCCTGATGGAGGCATGTTTGAGAGATGAAGTAGTCTGAGACTAGTAATAACCTAGTCTGATCTTGCCCCTGGCTTGACCCACATTTTCTCTTTTTGAAAGTGCGTCTTGTAGAAAGGGCAGTAGAGACCGAGGAAAATCATACTGAGCTTGATACTTAACTTTGGTCCTCTTCTTGGCTTCTTTTTAAGTCTTAGGTCACTTCTTTAGGCAATTTTTTTTTTTAAGTAAAGTCATACACAAATATTTTATCTCCCTGAATTGCTATTTTGTTTTTGGTGTTGGTGATATTTATGTATTTGACAAGCCATGCACAGCTTTGGAGAAAGAGGAACACCAGTTATTCCTTTAATGGATACTTAAAGGGAGATTTGTCTCTCAACTGTTGAGGGACAGTGTAAGAAGAAGACAGTTATTGCCAAGAGTTGAAAGCAGGAAATGGACTTACCATCACCACGATCAGCCAGGATAACCACCCTCGTGGTGGGGAACTGGGCTCCCAGTCGCCCTCCCACTGGCAGGCTCAGGGAAACACTAAAGGATTCCTCCTCTTCATAGAGGGAGTCATCGATGATCAAGACCCGGCAGCTCTTCTCAGCCTCATCCTTGTCAAAGTGGAGGATGCTGGTGTGGTCTTCTGGACGTGAGATGTAGTCAGAGAAAGATAATGCTGTTGAAGGAATGGAGCCTGTGGCAAAACCTATAGGAATATGAGATGGAACAGAGAAGGTGAGAAGAAACCTATGCTCCCACCACTGGTTCTTCAAACTGTTTTGAGGCAATAGCATTGAGCACAAGGCTGTATGAATTATAAATCACACTTATCTCTGACAGTCTCAGATATTAATATTGTAATTAGAAGGCTTTCAGAACAGACCCTGTTTTTTTTTTTTTTTCTAAAGGTTTTTTTTTTTTTATTTTGACAGGGAGAGAGAGAGTACAAGGAGGGGGAGCGGCAAGCAGAGGGAGAGGGAGAAGCAGACTCCCCGCTGAGCAGGAAGCCCAATGCGGGGCTCGATCCCAGGACCCTGGGATCATGACCTGAGCCAAAGGCAGATGCTTAACCATCTGAGCCACCCAGGCGCCCCTGGACCCTGTTTTTTTTGACACGATCCACAGTTAAAGTGGTCTCTAAACAGAGTATATATTGAATAAGGTCTGTTTGGATTAGGGGCTAAATAAACTGAAGGATCGTAAGACACTAGGCCTGGTTTCACTCAATTTGTTCATGTTACAGATGGGAAAACTGAAGTGCAGAGAGATGCGGACCAGAGAACGGGGCCGAGGTCGTGGTGCAGGTGTTTTCCTGCCCTGCCCTACCCTTCCCATCGTGGCAGAGCTGCAAGCCGCAGCGAGCAATCCGACTCCCACGCCCAGACTGGAGGTCTTGGCGTGGCACTGAAATGCAGCCACAAAAGTACCTGTTACTTTACAAGAAGTACAGAATTGATGGGAAGATTTCAGTTTGGATGTAGTGTGTTTTATTTTTTTATTTTTAAATTTAATTTAATTTTATTATTTTTAAAGATTTTATTTATTTATTTGACAGAGAGAGACATAGCGAGAGCAGGAACACAAGCAGGGGGAGTGGGAGAGGGAGAAGCAGGCTTCCCGTAGAGCAGGGAGCGCGATGTGGGACTCGATCCCAGGACCCTGGGATCATGACCTGAGCCGAAGGTAGACGCTTAACGACTGAGCCACCCAGGCGCCCCAAGGATGTAGTGTGTTTTAAATTTTATTATAATAATTTACGTACATTAACATTCACAAATTCACATGCACTATTTGATGAGTTTTGACAAATGTATACGGTCGTGTAACCTACATCACAGACGTAACAGAACATTTTTATCCACCCCAAGAAGTTGACGTATACCCCTTGCAACACCTCTCCTTCCCTGTCTCCCGACCCTGGAAACCACTAATCTGTCTTGTCACTACCGATTTACTTGCCTTTGTGAGAATTTCATATACATGAAATATACAGTTCTTGCTCTTCTAGGTCTGATTTCTCTCATTTAGCACAATGCTTTCGAGATGCATCAGGGTTTTTTTTTTCCCTTTGTATTGCTGAATAGTATTCTCCATTGTATGGCTATACTAAAATTTGTTTTTCCATTTACCAGTTGATAATTCAGGTTTTTTTTCAGTTTTTAGCTATTCTGAATAATGCTGCCATGAATATTCTAGTACAGGTCTTTGAGTGGATATATAATTTATTTCTCTTGAGTAAATACTTAGGAATGGGATTCCTGGGCATTAGTGCGATGTTTTTATTATGGTAAAAGAAACATAACCTAAAATTTACCGTTTTGACCATTTTTAAGTGTACATATCAGTAGTGTTATCTGTTCACATTACTGTGAAATAGATATCCAGAATTTTTTTCATCTTGCAAAATGGAAACCCTATGCTCATTAAATAATAACTCTCCATTTCCTCCCCTCCACCCTGCCCCCAGTCTCTGGCAACCACCATGAATTCATCAACTCTAGGTACTTTATGTAAGTGGAATTATATAGTATTTGTCTTTTTTTGTGACTGGCTTGTTTCATTGAGCACAGTGTCCTCAAGATTCATCCATGTTGTAGCATGTAAGGGGATTTTCTTCTTTTTTAGGTTGAGTAATAGTCCATCGTATGCTTATCTATCCATTTGTCCATGAATACTTGGGTTGCTTCACCTTGACTATTGTGAATAATGTTGCTACGAATAAGGGTGTGCAAATATCTCTTTAATTTTGCTTTTAACTTCTTTGGATATATACCCAGAAGTGGGGTTGCTGGACCATATAGTGGTTCTATTTTTAATTTTTTTAAAAGATTTTTTAAAATTTATTTGACAGAGAGAGACACAGTGAGAGAGGGAACACAAACAGGGGGAGTGGGAGAGGGAGAAGCAGGCTTCCCACTGAGCAGGGAGCCCGATGTGGGACTCGATCCCAGGACCCTGGGATCATGACCTGAGCTGGATGCAGACGTCCAATGACTGAGCCACCCAGGCACCCCTATTTTTAATTTTTTGAGCAACCTCTGTGCTGTCTTCCATAGCAGCTGTGCCATCTTATAATCCCCATCAATAGTTCAAGTCAGTGCATTTTTTTGCAGTATTAAAAAAAATGACAACAGAGATTGAGAGCTAAAAGAGTAAAAATTCGTCCTAGTAATTTAAATGTTTTAGGCAGACCAGATTTAGGTAGAATAAAGACTGTGTAAAATAACTCAATATATTAAATAAGCAATTTTTTTAAAAGATTTTTTTAAATTTATTTGCGAGAGAGAGAACGAGAGACAGAAAGCATGAGAGGGAGTGAGAGGGAGGAGGGTCAGAGGGCGAAGCCGACTCCCTGCCGAGCAGGGAGCCCGATGCAGGACTCAATTCCGGGACTCCAGGATCATGACCTGAGCCGAAGGCAGTTGCTTAACCAACTGAGCCACCCAGGCGCCCAATAAGCAGTTTTTGAAAAGCCTAAATATTTCCCACCACACTTCTCCTTTATGAGAAGCAGTGGGGATATGACAGTGAACTTTTGAACTGACACTCTAGTCTTGCAAGGGTCTCTCTTGCTTGCAGCTGTGGTATATGCATATAACATGCGGGCTAACACCAATGTCTGCTGTGTTCTTGCTAATGGGAATCAGCATAAATACAAGTTGATATCTACGGGTGTGTGTTGCATGTATAAGTACAGCTTGTTAAAAAATGAAAATGCTTTCCAAATTGACTTCCTAGGTTTTGCTCAAAGGGGCACTAACTCACAAAATATTTCAGGATGATTTTTCAATAGAACAAATTTTAGAATTACCAGGCAGCGACAAGTGGACTGTTTTGTTATTCTGGAAACCTAAAGAAAAGGTTAGAGTTGGAGGGATTGATGAGAATAAAACTTGTTCACAAAAGCAGAGGGCAAGAACTGCTAGACCTGGATGGCTACAGGGGGGATGAGCATTTGCTGGGACAGCTAGCCAAGTTTCAGGGCCAGACTGTGCCTTAAACTTTATTCCTTCATGACGTTCCCTCCCGCTTCAGTCCTGTGAAATCTATGCACCGAAAAGCTCTCTGAGCCAAATCAGGAAGGAGAGGTTGGCCCTTAACATGTCAGAGACGGAGACATGAGCAAAGGCTAGAGAGAGGCATTCCCAGCAAAACAGAGAGGTGAGCAGCTCCAATAAAGAAAGCTCACAGGACACGATGACACCCTGTTGGGGAGACTTCTTATGCTTCAGGATATACACAAAAAATGGGGAAAAGGTCAATAACTCTTACAAGAATCTGATGAGATAACAAACAACCTTTGGGATGCTTTTTTAAGAGTGCAAAGTTTAAAAGGGGTTGTACATGAGAATACACCTTTTCCCCCCTAGTGATCTGGCTTGCCGAATGTTGATATGACAGCCGATGTGAGAAAACAACCTTATCAGAATCTGCACATTGAGCATCTCAGGATAAATACCAAAAGCAGATACACACTGGACTTGTATAGTGAGTATCTAATGCTATCTTTATTAAATGGCAACTATCTTTATTAAATCTCTTTCGCAATATATTTTGTCTAGTGAATGGTCAAATAATGATTTATCAGAGTTCATAAAACAGAAGTGATTGGGATTTTTCCCTTTTCTGTTCAGTTTTTTCAGCTGACTGATCCACTTGGTGAAATAGACATTCATTTAATTAGGTAGTTTTCTGGATTCAGTGAAAGATTGAAATATAATTCTTATTGAAAATCATTTGGCTGTGGAACTCTACTAAAACAAAAAGTGAAACAATACATTTTAGCATTTTTTTAAGCAAGTTTTAAAAAAAGATTTATTTATTCTTAGAGAGAGAGAGGGAGAGAGAGAGCGTGTGTGCATGCAGGGGCAGGAGCAGAGGGAGACAAAGAACCTCAAGCAGACTCCCTGCTGAGCGTGGAGCCCGACCCTGGGGCTCGGTCCGAGGACCCTGAGATCAGGACCTGAGCCAAAATCAAGAGTCTGCCGCTTAACTGACTCAGCTGCCCAGGCTCCCCTAGCAAAAATTTTTAAAACACCTAGTGCTGATAGAAAAGAGTCTAATTTGCATATCATTTAATAAAAAAAAATTCAGTTTATCTAAATGGCCCATTCTTCCTAGGATTCTGGAACTTTTAGCTTGGAAAACCAATGATGTAATAGTCAAGAACAGAGAATACTGGTATTTATTTTAGTTTAAATAAAAAGCACTGTTTTATTGGTAGCAAGTTAAGAATTCCCAGGATTTAAGAGAGAAAATTCTGTTCTGAAAACATTAAATATAACCTGAGGTATAAGAACAGGTCCTTGGCAACGGTTTGTGCATATCTCCTATGTAATAGTGAAGCATGTCCAAGGAGTATGAATGGTGTTCCAGGTTGTTTTCAAAAAGATGCTTTAGCAACTGAGCCTCAAGTCTTATAGGGCCACTAGCCAGTGGTTGTGTTATAGCATTTTTACAAGGAACATTAGAGAAGGCTCTCATATAATATGTCCCTTGTTGTTTGTGGAGGTAGATTATGAGGCAGGATGGACTGTCTTAGTGAGTATCGCTTAGTTTTCCAAAATTAAGGTTAGACCCAAGGATTCATTTAATACTAACCTAAGAACCACCCTCTCCCCTCCACCACCAGCATGAAGGTTTGCTGGTAACGTCTAACAACTGGCTCTCCTACCTCAAAAACGAATGATGTAGTATACAGTGGCTAACTGAATATAAAAACCAAAAACCAAAAACCAAAAAACAACTGGCTCTCCAAATAAACAAAACACCCAAAAGCCCTGATCTGTAGTCTTTGCTGATTATTGTCATGTAAATATTCCCACCAGCCAGTTTCACTATGAATGTGAAGTCAGAGCCTAGATTTGGGATGACAACGTACACAACTGACTCTTACCCGCAGTTTCTAGCCAGATCCAGCATGCCACTGCATCCATAATGATGACTGCATAGATTTTCCCGGGTCCAAGCCCATCTCAGACATCACTGGGAGTCTGAGAATCTATGAAGTTATAGTAAAAAAAAAAAATTGTCTCTTTACAGAGACTATATATGGCTCCTTTTCTGTGGCTACATAGTATATTTGCTTTATAAAGGTCATAGATCATACTTAAAGTCAGAGAAAGCCCTATCAAGAAACTATACTAAAGGGCAATTGAATCACTATATTATGGTATTTGATAACTTTATGAGGTAGCGAGGGCATTTTATCAATGAGAAAATTGAGGCAGGGAGTGCCCCGGTGACTTATCCGTGAGTCAAAGACACGTCTCCTGATGGGGCAGGTTTTACTTCGCCACATTATCTTTAGTTATTATATTACTTAATTATATATTCTTTTAAACATACAAATTTCCTTTAGTATAGATTTTAAATAGGGCAGCAAGACAGGAAATCACCCATCTTTAAAAGCACAGCATTTGACTCCTGGTTGGAGCAGGTCTTAGTCAGAAGCCCCAGGCACAGTTCATGTCATGCCCAGGAGGGTCTGTGACCCGGACAGGTTGGGGAGCAAGTGGAGAGAAAGGAAGGGTGGGGAATGCTGGGCTGGAGTGGCACGGGAGCTCTGTCTAGAAGAGTCTCTGGGACACTCTCCCCAGTAGTTTGGCTGAAGAGGTACCCTGGGGTGCTCTCCCACTACAAAATATGCAGAAGAAATATTATTCTGGCTTTTCTCTGCTCATAGGAGTAACGAAAATCATCAAGGGTCAGAATAAAACAAAAACAATATCCTAAAACTCCTAAACTCCAAATCCCATAAAACTAGAGAAGGGAATTCCATTTAGAAGCGGCGTGGTCCCGAGAGTAAGTACAGCATCAGCCCTGCAGGGGACGCTGTGCTCCACCAGGGAGCAGAATCTGAAACTCTGCAATTAAGCCTGGGGATGCAGGGGAGCAGGAGTGTTTCTGGGTCAGCACTGCTCTTAAATCCTGGAAGAAGCAACACAAATCCTCCTTGGAAGAAAGCTTCCTCAAGTACAGCCCTCAGATCTTTCACAGATTCAGTCAAATAAAAGTGAGAAGATCTAGAACACATAGAAAAGACAGATCACTGCAAAGATGACTTTAGACCATAGGCAGGCTTTTTAACAACAGTGGAAGGTGGAAGATGCTGAAACTTCAAAATGCTGGGAGAAAGTAACTGTCAACCTAGAATTGCAAGACTGAGGTTGAAATAAAAACATATTCCAATAAACAAAAAACTGAAGTTTATCCTCCACAAGTCTCCACTCAAGGACCTTCTAGATGATCTAAAGGACCCCTCCGAGATGCAAGGTGTAGCTTCTATAACCTATATACACTCTTATAACCAAATAAATAGACACAGAATTTTTCTTTAAGAAAAAAAAAAAAAGAGAGAGAGAAAGTCTTCTGTTTGGATGTACTTGGAACCTGCTCGGAATAATCTACTTTCTACCTCCTCCTTAACATGACCCGGAGAAACAGCCCAATCAAAGAAGTGGGGCTGGACCATGGCTTGCGGTTCACCACACAATCCTTCGCAAATGGATAAAGTCGATCATTTAAAAACCTCAGCCTATTTGACTTGGGGCTGACCAAAACCACGGGATGATTCAGTACTATTCCTGGACTGTTGGTTTTAGGTTCTGTGGTTTGCTCTTCATCAGCTCTTTTTTTCCTATAAGAGCAGCTTCCTAACAAGGAAATGACTATTGAGAAGAAAAAGATGAACGACATCTATCTTAAGAATAAAACAGGGCCAAAAACTGACTTGCACACATCCGTTCCCAAGGTATCCTTGAGCTTAAAACGTTTCTCTAGAGAGTCATAGTTCTCCATCATGGAGGGAGTTAATCCCTCCAGCTCTTCTTCTCCCAAACAATTTTTTTTTAATACAATGCCCCGTCTGAGAATACTGATGATAGATATTATAGGCATGTAGCAAGGACAGGCAATGCCATGGCAGACTGGAACGTTAATGGTGGGACCTTGACATCCCCATCAAAGCACAACATAAAACTAGTCACTCCTTGCATCTACAGCAGGTGTAATATGCGTTCAGTGTTTGTGAATTACTACTAATGTACAAAGCATGAGTTTGCTTTGTTCAACTGTTCATACAGCTTATGCTTATTTTACTCATGAAAATAAGAATTGGTAAAGATTTACTTTAATAAGAATTCCATAAAGGTTTAAATAACCAAATTAAGGGGTGTCTGTGTGGTACAGTCAGTTAAGCGTCAGACTCTTGGTTTTGGCTCAGGTTGTGATCTTGGGGTCATAAGATCGAGCCCCCATTGGGCTCTGCACTCAGTGGGAAGTCTGCTTAAGACTCTCTCTCCCTCTCCCTCTGCCCCTTCCCCCATTCTCTCTCTCTCTAAAAAACAAATAAATAAATCTTTAAATAACCAAATTAAACTCTCACCCTCTGAGATTTTTAAGTATCTGTGGGGATTAGGTGAGGATAAATACCACAATGCCACTCAAATGTGCATACAAAATTTACAAGTTCTTGGTCTCTTGTGATTCCATAGAGGTGTGCAAGAATCAGGGTGTGACCATGAATGCCGTGGCTTTGTGCTCCAGGGAAGGACCCTGGCCCTGTTATACTTTTTAAACTTTTTTTTTTTTAATTTTTTACTGAAAGCATGAGAACTGTCTTTTGTGTGGGTCAAGACTCAGGCACTGAGTACTATGAATTGTGTGTCTCCAGCTAAGTAGGGAGTTTTCTGGGTCTATCAGTCTTGAACCTGGAGACCTTATCGGAAGTTGGGTCCCATTGAGGAGTTCTATGGAAAGCTAGATCTGGGTGTAGCTTCTTTCATGTGGGCAGAGGCATCCCTTTATCCTAACTGACTCATTGCCAAGTCTTCTGAACTTCCTAGTTTGTTCTGCTGATCTTTCTACAATGTAGCTCTTTCCAGAAGCAGAGGGATGGGCAGACTTTGGTGGTCCTTTATCAATTGCCACTGATCTTCCAGGTTGGGCTATTTACCACCTCTTTTCTCCCATTCACATCTGGTAAACTCTAGAATCCTTATCTTCCACACAGTATGCATGTGGACAGAGAATATGCCACTGGTACCAGAAGAAGCCCAGCTGGAAGCCTACAGCAGAGAATGAGCTTCTCTGCTGAGCTGCAGCCCCTCCCCTGCATGCCCAGGTCCTCATTCATTCTAAGACTTAAACTAGAGCCCAGTGTGGACTTGGAAGAGAGAGCGAAACACATCCTGGGAGGCCAGGGATCACTTGGCAAAGAAGACCTCAAGGACTGCCTCACCTTGTAATTTCTTCTCCTTGCTTTTCACTTCCTGCACGGGGTAACACCAGGTTAAAACGTAAGTTACATGTAGCTGGCAGTGTCTGATGCCTTCAAGAGATGAGTCTTAGTTAAAGAACAGACTTTAATGAACAGGGCAGTTCAGCTCTGGACATAAAGCCAAAAACAAACGTGAAGATCTCGAAGATGTGCTACAGAGGCTTGTCCTTGTAGTTGACTTTGAAAATCTCAAAATAAATTACCGGCTTACTGCCAAATTCCTTGTCCTCGGGGCAGAGGAGAATTTATTCTCGTTCCTTTCCTCAACCTTGGCACTATTAATAGATGTGGTAGATGATTCTTAATTGTGGGGGCTGTGCTGTGCGTTGTTGGATGTTTAGCAAGTGTGAGCATAGATTTGGAGAGATTGCATAAATGAACAGAGAGTGGTCAGACCATATATAAAAATAGAAATCTGACCCACCATCTGCAGCAACCCGTTTAGGAAGTGAAACCACTACCTCTGTGACATTTGGCCTCAAATGGTCAGGACTTAATAACTGCCAACTTCTGTAATTTTTGCACTGGCTTCCAATTTAGGACCAACCAGAGAAAGCCAAACATACTTCCCTAATCAACCACGTAGGCCTCCAGCTTCCTTATGCCAACAGCCTCCAATCAGGGTATACCTTCCCTTTTTTCCATTATAAAGTAGTCCACTCCTCTGCCTGCTTTTGAGTCTCTGCCAAGTGCAAGTGATGGTGGCTGACCCCCTAGCTATAGTGAGCTCTGAATAAATTAGCCTGGGACATAAGTAATATATATATTTGGTTTCTGTCCCTGTTTCCTGGCACACAAGCTCCTTAAACCCTTAGAATCTTTGAAGTGATATGTCTTTTTGCATGCTAATGAGATGACTGGTGCTGGGGCCTCCTAGATGGCATTGGCGGTGGGACACTAGTTGCCAGGGAAACCAACCAGTGATTAGAGTGTTAGGATTTTCTGCCCCACTCCCTAACCCCCCAGGGAGGGGAGGGGATCTGGGGGATGATTTAATCACCAATGTTCGATGATTTAATCAACCATGCCTATGTAATGAAGCCTCCAGAAAAAAAGCCTAGCCAAAGGGGTTCAGAAAGCTTCTGGGTTGTAGAACACCTCTAGGTGCTGGGAAGGGGATGCTCCCAGAGAGAACGAGGGAGCTCTGTGCCCCTTTCCACATACCTTGCCTATGCCTTTCTTCCATCTGGTTGTTCCTGAGTTGTATCCTTTATAACAAACCTGTAATCTAGTAAGTAAATGGCTTCCTGAGTTCTGTAGGCTATTCTAGAAAATTATCAAACCCAAACAGGGGTAGTGGGAACCTCCAGTAGGTCAGAAACACAGTGACAACCTAAACTTGGGATAGGTATCTGAAGTGGAGGCGGTCTTGTGGGATGGAGCCCTTACCCTGTAGGGTCTGTGTTATCTCCAGGTAGATGGTGTCAGAATTGAATTTGAGGACACCCAGCTGGTGTGCACAGAAATTGGAGAATTGCTTGATATGGTAAAAACCGGCACACATCTGGTATCGGAGGTGAAATATTGGTGTGAGTGTAGAAAAATGTAGTTTACTTTTATAGCTTATTCTTCTTCTCATTTGTGTGGTCTTCTTATAGGTCCATTGTTTTTGTCTATTACATAGTTCTAATGAGTGAAAACATATGACCTTGGGACGCCTGGGTGGCTCAGTCAGTTAAGCGTCTGCCTTCAGCTCAGGTCATGATCCCAGGGTCCTGGGATCGAGTCCCGCATCGGGCTCCCCGCTCTGCGGGGACCCTGCCTCTCTCTTTGCCTCTGCCTCTCTCTCTCTCTCTCTCTCATGAATAAATAAATAAAATCTTTAAAAAAAAAAAAGAAAACATATGACCTCGAGGGATTGGACAGAGGACAGCTAAATTTTGACTGTATAGAAATAGAGAGGTCAGAAAGAATGGGACATTGTTTTGAGGGGTAAGGACACCTGGGCCCATGATTAGGGGACATTTTTCATTGTTGGGGGTGGGGAGAGAGGAGAAGAAGAGACTGAGTAGTACATACAGACTATTTTACCTTGTTTCTTAGGTGCAATGCAGACCATTAAAAGTAAGAATCCCTTATTTATATTTTCCACCAGCATATAAAAACCAATTTCACATAAAATGTCTCATTTGACCCTCAAACAACTTTATGAGGTAGTCTCAACATATGTTTTCATCCCAGTTTCCAGTGAAATTTTACCCTTGGTTGAAGAGACCAGATCCCCCAGAGTTAGAGCACCTGTATGTGGTTGCAAGGTTGTCAGGTAGCAGGGCATGGACCAGGGTTGATCCAGGCTTCAGTCCTCTGCAAGCGCTTGGCTCACCACCCAGTTACTCCCCGTAGCCCCACGGTCCTAAGAATCTTATTCCTGGATGTCAGTACCCCGCAAAGCTTCCTACCTTCATGTGTAGAGCAAATGACCGTTAGTTCTTGGCTAGCATCTCCAGACCGTCTTACTGGAATCAAAAGCTCTCCAACATGCTCCTCTATTTTGTATTCTGCCTCTGGAATATAAACCGTTGGTTCTAGAAAAGATGGTAGAAGACACTTCAGCAAGACGTCAAGTGGACTGGTGATATTGGTGATATTCTAACCTGAGTAGAAATGTACATAGTCTTTGACCCCTAAATTTTTCTAACATGATTAACTGTATGAGATACAGTGGGAATAGGAAATGTTTCTTATGAAATGGAGCTGGAGAGGCAGTGGAATTGGGTTTAGGAGGCTTTTGAAAGGTTAAAAAGAAAAGCTGGCACTAAAATGGAAAGGAAAATCTTGCAGCAGTTGTGTCTTTCTTTTTTTTTTTTTTGAGATCAGATTTTAGGTCTTCTAAATAGAGATCACACATTTCTACCCTTGCTTTCCTTTTACTGCTTACTTTTTAAAAAAATGCTTTTAATGATCAAGTAAGCTAATACATTAACACGGAAATAAGTTTTTCCTGATTTATTCCATGAACATTTTATTCAACACTTATTGTGCAGATATTGTGTGGAAGACACTGGCCAATTAATATTTTGGGAAAAATAAGTTACTGGTTCTCCCCTAATTTTTTTATTAGGCTTTTTAATTCTGGTATCGTTAACATACTCCTACCCTTAATGTTTAAAATAACATTCCCATTGGAATTTACTGAGCTGTGTGTGTGCATCTGTATGCATGCACATGTGTGTATATTTATGCATATATACACATCACAGAACATTCACTGAAATATGAATATGAATATTGGTTATCTCTTGATGGAATTATATGTAGTATTTTTCTTTTTTTTCAACATTTTCCAAGGCTTTTCATTAGGCATGCATTGTGCAATTAAATATACATGTTTAAAAAAATAGAAATTTAAGTGTGTTGTTCCTACTCACAGAGTCAAATGGACAACTAATCAAACCACATTCAACTTCTTTAGTTCTTTCTTTCATAACATATATACACATAGAGTCTTCCTCTTGCAAGCAAGAAGGAAAAATATTGTATAGACCATCATTTCTTCTTTTGGAACTATTACTAAGTGATAACCCAGAATTCAATGTTGAATTGTCTAGTTATCATGGGTTAATTTTTACTTCTTTATTTTGCTGCCTAAATTAGTTTCAACAGATACCGATATCTACCTCTAGGAAAATAGTGGTCCCGATTTACAGAGGAAAAGACCAGTGATAATTTTCTTTCTGCCATTTTACCCTCCTATGGTAGTCTACTGTCTTGACATCTCTTGATTCAAAAGGTTGGCATCATGGAAGAAGCTAAAAGTAAGTTAAAATTATTATCATCATGTGAAAAAACTGGAAAAATACATTAATACTGAGTTGTTCAGACATGTTTTCTATTTTCTCATTTTGAAAAGCCTGCTCCCTTCCATCAGGGAATCCAAACCCCATTAATTCTCTAAGACTCAGCTCAAACCCTCCCTCCTCCAGGAGCCTTAACTGCTTATGACTATGGTGATCTCTCCAATTTCTTACCTCAGAACTCTAGACTCCTTTAGCCAAGTATCCTAACATTGGGCTTTCCTAATTGATTCATGTGTCTAAGTGTTGTCATCAACGAAACTGATAAGATACCTTGTTCATTGGGTGATGGGGCAACGTTTTCTACTTTTGTCTGCCAAAAACCAAAGTGTATAGAACAATATTTCCCAAATTGTATTTAAAGAAAACTATAACTAAGAGATTTTATAGGATATTCCTTGGGGACAATAAATAAAAAAAAAGTGTATGTTCTAGTTTGGGAAAACCAATTAAACAAAGTTAAACGGGTTTCTTTGTAGGAGAATTTCTTAGAAAGTTTATTACGCTAGTGTGAATTATGATGCTTCAAAGGAAGGAAGATATTTGAAACAGTTTCTAGATTTATTTGGTCCATGGAAAGCTTTCTAATCCTGTTGTAGAAATTCTATTATACTACGGTTCTCTGCTATGCAGTTTGCAACATACGAATACAGAAGACTCTCCATGCATTCTTGTGAATTAACTAAGACTTACGCCCTGGTAGTAAGTCATGCAATTCTAGGGGATGCCTGAATTCTTTCAACTATTATGACAATCAATGTGTCTAATTAAAATTCAAAGATGAATACTAAAACCTTCCTTAAGGGAGTATTCTTCTCCTTTCAAGAAAAGGGGCAACCAGTAGCACAATTACTAGTTAAAACTTCTTTTTCCCTTTTAAATTTATCTTGGGAGGTATTTGCTGTATGAATGAATGAGTAAATGAATAAAATGAACCTGTGAATTCAAGAATATGAGGCACAGCTATAACAGAACTTTGTGGAACACATGCTAAAACCAGCAAGTTGACTAGGGCTTAGCAGCCACATCCAGGACAAGGGGTATCTGAAGTCCTTCCCTGATCTGATGAGGTGCTCCCAGAAAATGGTGAGAAGTTAGTGGGCCTGGAATGAGCCCTGAGGATCAGCCATCTGGAGGCAATGCTGCGCCATATCGAGTGTGTAGAGAGCTAACTCTGAGGGCTTGTGCATATTCTAAAGGAATGCTGGTAAAGTCATGTCTATTTCAATCTCTTATATTCCTTTTCAAAAATCCTAAGAGCAGGGGCACCTGGATGGCTCAGTTGGTTAAGCGTCTGCCTGATCTCAGGGTCCTGGGATCAAGTCCTGCATTGGGCTCCCCACTCAGGGGAGAGTCTGCTTCCCCTTCTCCCTCTGCCTCCTCCCCCCACCCCCCACTTGCGCTCTCTCACTATGTCTCAAATAAATAATTAAAATCTTTAAAAAAAATCCTAAGAGCAAAGAAAAAATTACTGCCTTAAAGTGATTACTTAACTTTAAATCCTAGATGGTATGAACATATTCAGTGGCTTATGGAGCCTGAGGGAGGTATGAACGCCTGGAATGGATGCAAGAACATGTACTAGTTAATAAATCATACCAACATAAATCCCATACCATCTCCAGGGTCGACAATTTCAACAGTTGCCATTTCCGGAAACTCCAGTGCAGCCATGACAGGGTTCAACAGAATGATCTGGAAGGTCTCTGAAGCCTCGTATTTGTTGTCAGATATAATTCTCACTCTCCATGTGGCCGTAGTCTGTCCAGGATTGAAGTGGACGTGTTTCTGGGACTTTCCTTTAAAATCTTTATCTTTCTTTGCAGTTTCATCTTTGGTTACAATGCCTAAATAAAAAGTGGGAAACTATGAATGTAAAGCCAAGTCACTGAAGAAAGATTCTTTCAGAGAGGATTCTTTTGTTGATGAAAAACAGATAACATGGAAGTTACTTCTTTTAATGCTCCCAAAAGACATTTATAAACTATACGTATTGGCTAAGAGAGTACATTAGCAGAAGTGGAGGGAAGTGAGTGGGAAGCAGGGAAGGAGGAGAGACAAAAAAGAGAGAACAGAGAACGGTTATTAACTTATTTATTTTACAAATATTTGCCGAGGGCATCTGATATGCCAAACTCTACCAGGTACTCAGGATTCAGAGATGAGTATGAAACCGTTCCAGCTTCCAGAGAAACCATTAGAATGGGCACCATATGGAGGTGGAGATCTTTGGCTGTTTTGTTTACTGGTGATTACAGCGGTGCCTGGCGTGGAATAAGTAGTCCATAAATATATTTTTTAAAGATTTTATTTATTCATTTAACAGAGAGAGACACAGCAAGAGAGGGAACACAAGCAGGGGGGAGTGGGTGAGGGAGAAGCAGGCTTCCTGCAGAGCAGGGAGCCCGATGTGGGGCTCGATCCCAGGACCCTGGGACCATGACCTGAGCCAAAGGCAGATGCTTAACTGACTGAGTCACCCAGGGGTCCCCCATAAATATTTTTTGAATGAATATTTTGTATCTAATAATTTCAATAGTTTTAATTAATGAAATTAATTTTTTCTCATGCAGATCTTTACTCATGGTGGCTTGAATCCTTCTGTGTTTAGTAATTTATAATTGTAAGAAGATTGGTAGTGATTTTCCAGACACATAGGGCGCTGTTGGTAAAAATGGAGAGGTGGGGTTAGGTTTGAGGTCTGTTAGGAAACAGAAATTAGTGACTCACTGAAGAAACTGAACAACAGCAACATAGTGTTAAAAGTACCCAATGTGAGATACAAGGTGAAAGGTGCTAACCCCTCCAGGCTGAACAGAGCCTCCCCTCACCACAAAATGTTCAATAGTGTTCTAGATTGTTTGGTTTTGATTTTAACATCCTAATGAAGGCCTAATGAAGCAAGAATACCTCTACCTCATCACTTTGGGTCTCATCATAAGGTGAAGACTCTCCAGTTGTCCGAATGTGTGAAATCAAATATTACCACCCGACACCAGCTATTGTGAAAAGCTTTACATAAAATGAGATGAATAGCTCCTTTTGCCCTTCCCTCTGTCTCATTCTCAGAGAATCTGATATCTTGTAAAAGACACTCAAGCCTATAAAGTGCGAACATAATTTCCAGGATAAGAGCTCGCGTTGACTTTTTAAAGCTGTTGAAGAAAGCTTGCATCGATACTAGTTTGGTAACAGAATGAATGTCCGATGTTTAGGAAGAGCCTCCTCTGGCCATGTTGGCCTTGGAGAAGATAAGGAAGAGGGAGTGGTGTCCTTAGCCACAGCTTAAGTACAGGTAGCTGGGACTGCTGCATAAATTGAGTAGGCACGTGACCATTTAATACTTGGTGAGCACCGGCTCTGTGTGAGGGGCTGAGAAGGCCATGCTGAATTCGGTAGGGGCACTGCTATCCCTAAGAGGTTTACAAGGGGAAAGAAACAAATGATTTCTATTCTGTTTGATGAGTGATGACAGTTAACATTTACTGATTATTTAATGTATGCCAGGGGCTACGCTAGATTGATTTGCACTCATCATATTTAATCCACAAACAACTAAGCATGGGGTGGGGTGAGCGGATTAGGAGGGCTTCTTGGAGCACTGAGTAAGGTCCTCTAGTGTGGTGTTGATGTGGTTTTTAAGGAGTGTTTTGTAGGACAGAAGAGTTGATTATATGTAGCTCACTTAACAACACATACTGGGCGACTACCATATACCTTGTGCTGTTTTCAGTGTTGGGTATAACCCAGGTTGTGGTGCCTGCCCTAGTGGAGCTGGAAATCTACTGAGGAGGACAGATGGCGGACAGATGGACATATGATGCCTGCCAGGGACGCTCAGTGCTATGAAGAATAAAGCAGGGCCCAGGGATAGTACTCGTGGAGAGGCTGGTTCAGGTAGGGAGGCTGGGGACTTCTCCCTGAGGAGTTTATTCAAATAGTTCTGGGCAGATAGATGAGTTTTTTTCTTGAGTAGGATACGAAGATACTCCTTGACATAATAACCCAAATCTTGTGCCCATGAGAAATCCCTGAGGTAAAGAATTATAAAGATAGAAAGGAGGCATATTTCAGCTCAAGTTCCTGTGGTAAATTCCACTCTGGGTTGACAAAGTGACCTGCAGTGTAGACTGAGGCTAGGGGCCACCCAGAAATCAGAGTGCTCTTTCACCAACCACTTTTAGGGGAACAGTCCTATATCAGAGCCTCGGGCCTGGAGAGGAGACTGGGGAAAAGCCTGCCTTTTCTTGATCGCCTGTTCTCAGCCATCTCCTTCTGGCTTGTCTCCAACAGTTTTGATATGTTGGCAGGTCTTTGATTAGATTCTGAATGTCTGGGCAACTCAGAATGCTCATTTGTGAAATGAAGACAACACACTCCTATCTGTTTTCTCAATAGGTTATGAAAATAAAGACAAAATGATCTCTGAAAGTTTTGGCAGCTCAAGATGTCATAAAAATATAATGCATCATTAGAACAATTATTACTATTAATGATGCAAATGACATGTATTATGTAGGCATTTATATCTGTTTACTCCAAGGAGACATAGGTCTTTGTAGCCTATAGAAAAACTTGATACTGTACATGTTTTGGAACCTAAAGCAGGGTAAAAACAGTTATGTATAATCAAAAGAAATAGCTACAACAAAACATAATAATATATCATGTACTCACAAATAATTTTTCAAAAGAAATAGCTAGAACTAAGCATCATCATATATAGCATGCTTAAAAGCAATTTTAAAAGAAACTGAGTGACTTGGGGATTGTGGTATATGGCTTTGAAATGTTTTATTTTTCCTGGCATCTTTTGTGTTGAAACAGAAACACTGTAACCTTCCAGAAGGGGGCAACCCAGAGGAGGAGGATGAAAAGTTGGAGTGTATATTTAACCCTGTAACCCACATGGAATAAAAACTATGGCATAATTTCACACATTTTTTTCAGAGGTTTCCCCAAACCTGTTTTTGATTCTTTTCCAATGTATTCTCTCATAATTATTTTTAAGTTTAGATTTCATGTTTCCATTACCTATTGCCAACAACCAATCTAAATTTACTTACTGATAAAAGATGTTTCTTCAAGATAACCTCTGCGTGTGAGGGTCACTTCTAAGAACGTGGAGTCTTCATCCACAATGTAGTACTCTTTCTCCAAAGAAATCCAAGCCCAGTTCAGATGGAAAGGCTGAGGTGTTAGCTTATTTCCTTCTGCAATTGATAGGGATAAAGGAGATAATGGATGAAAGTTGAATCATACGGAAAAATCATCTAATGCAGGGTTTGCATTTTGCTTCTAAAGCCAAGGGTTTCAAAATATATACTCCTTTTTAATATAGAGAGAAATGCTTTGCTTTTCTAGAGAGTGTCATGAGCACTATTCCCCCTGCTTAATGTGGGGTTATTCATATGGGTCTATTCCTAAAAGGCCTTATGCACTAGAGTTGCAAAGAGTCAGCTTGGTAGTTTTAAATTCCACTCATATTCAATACTTCCATCCTTTGCTCACTGCTTCCTTTGTTTGCCTCCTCTCTCCCTGCCTCCTTCCCTCCTTTTCTTCCTCTGCCCTCTGATCTACTCCTTTGTATTGTTCATGTATCCATTTGCTTTCACAACAGACTAGAGTTTCCTTAAAGACAGTGCCCACATTATATTTCCTTATTTTATCACTGTGAGGATCTGGTATGGTGTCTTGAACTCAGATTCTTAATATTTAAAAACTGTCCGAGGGGAGTGCAAGAGACAAGGATATAAGGCTCTCTCTGATTTGCTCTTGTCCACACTAGGTCACAGGCCTCTTTGATGATGGTCAATCTAGCCCCGTACTGGTGCTGTGCAATGTGTGTGGATTGGAAGAAAGAACAGGTCTCCCTCAACTGGGGAGCAGTCGTGACAATAATCACTTGTAAAAGGATGTTGAAATAGGACTCTCTATGACTCAGTTTCAACTGATGCACCAGTATAATAGATATCAGATAACAAAGTGAGTGTGGGCAGACTGCCATATGCAAAGTTCACAACAGAAAGCTTTACTAACCAGTTCCATAACTACTGAAACCCTAAATCAGATGAAGCATATAAAAAAAGGGCAACACATAGATAAGAAAGGAGGATTTGTGAAGAGAGTACTTTAGAAAAAGCTGGTGGGAATCTCTACCACCGCCCCAAGATGAGTGTGGGCATGGAGTAGGGCTGCAGTTTTCACCTCCAGCCTAGAGGGTGTGGGCTTCATGAAACTTGTAGAAAGTTGACACATCCTTTTGTAATTGTAGGTCCATGTGACAAATGCATTCTCCAAAGTTTACATAGGCTTGGCAGGGTGGGGGGATTGGAGGGGCCTGCATTTGGGAAGTAATTAAGTATCCACAAAGAGTGGGACAAAGAAAGCACACATGTGGCTCCGAGGTGGGTCATCTGTCCAACAGGCCCTGTTGAGGAGGCGGTGGGATCTCAGCAGAAGGAGGCTGGAAGCTGACCACCAGATTTCTATCATCAACCGTAGAAACAGTAAAAGACAGGGAACTACAGATTCCAGAGTCAGGAATTTTTAAGGAACTCATAAAAACACCAACCAAAGAGAGAGTCACTGTTAATAGTTGTCATCCAGTGTCCCCAGCATGAGATGACCATACTTCCCTTACCAGACTGTGCTCTGTCCCCCATCCCCTCTCTCCCTGGGGCCAACCCAAGGATCCAAACCTTGCTAGGCAGCTCGGGGAACCACGAGCATGGAGAGCGCAGACACTGGCCTCTACCCTCCCCCCACTGGCGCAGGTTCTGGCTAAGAGCTGCAGAGAAGACTTAACGCAGAACAAGTCCTGAGACGTAATTCCTGCTGGGGGCTGTGAATTCTAATGACCAGACTGACACAGCTTTTGATTTAAAATGACGGTAAGATGTTTTTATCTGAGAGTGATTAGAAAAGTTGTGTGACCTGCCCAAGTTTCCATTGTAGGAGGAGGGGAAGAACGTCGGGCCTCCCAACACCACCACTGAATAGTAAAAGGACAGACAGCTAAAATTATAATTTGATTATACCACAAGTCATGCTCATTTGGCATCCCGGGAACTCACTGAGCTTTAACTGCTGGGTAAATGCACCTGCTGGATTTCATGTTTATTCTCCATCTGTCGTCTCTCTCTCTTTAGAGATAACATTATTGGATATTATTGTGGGTATTCCAATAAATACAGAAAAATGTAAGACAAATATACCAGAAATCCTTTCGTGTTATTAAAAAATATGATCTTGGTCTTTCTAGTTTGAAACCATTTTAATTCTTCCAGTATGCAGTTTTTTGGATTTTGAAATCATGAGTCAAAATAATAGTTTATGTTTACTTATTCTTTTCCAAAGTTCTCTCATGTAGTCTTTATTTTATTCTGACAACCACACTACAGAGTAGGACAAATACTAGTCTCATTGTATATCTAAAGCAAACAGTTTCAGGCCAGTGAAGTGACTTGGCCAGGTCATTGCAGGGTAGTGGCAAGGTCCTATCTTGTCTGGACTGCAGACTTCTAGTTCTGTGTTCTGTTTTTGACTCTGAACTGCCGCTCCTATGATCAATGCTCCTGGATCAATGCAACCCAAATACCTCAAAAGGGGACTGGGCAAAATCTATTGCAAACAAGACCCTTTGAGTCAACACATGTTATGTTAAAAAAGAATCAACAATTAGAGACAAAACCATTTTCACAGCCCAAATATATATGATACGGATTTCTCAAAAAAGTGGGCCATAGTATTGAAAAATTTTAGTCCCGAGCAGCTTCCCTAAGTCTCTGCCCCTAGAGCCCTACGGTTTCTTGTTAAGCCTTCTCTCGCGGTGTTTGCTTCATTCTGTGTCCTCTGAAGACCAGCTGGCTTTCTCCACTTGTCCATGCATGTGGCCCCGCTCATCTTGAGTTTGCTTATCTTTCTATCACATGACCAGCAGAGAGGGATCCGCGTCTTGGCCTCTCAGTGGCCGAGTGTGGGTCTGGTTAGCTATGGTGTTGTTAGCTGTGGCTTTGCTGATTGAGGAGGAAGGCAGTTCTCAGAGAGGAGGGCTCACAGATCTAGAGATTTAAATGGTATTTATCTTTAATATTAGGACGCAAAAACGAGGTGAAAATAGTAGAGGGCCCCTTTTACATTCTCATCTCCAGTAAATTTTCTCTACTCAGATTCCTAAAATAAAATGTGCAGATAGTCCAAGGAAACAGTGAGGTGGCATAGAGATAGCAGGGACTTTAGTCTGCTACTAATTAGCGACGTGGACTTGAAAAAGTTACCGAGTACCTTTGAGTTTTAGATTGCTGGACTGTTAAAATGAGCACAATAACAATAACAATACAAGGACAGGAATACTATCTTCATCACTGAATTGTAAGGATTACCCTGGAGAGTGAGGGTGGCAATGAGTGGCACGATGCCCGGCACACAGTAGGCTCTCAAGAAACGGGTCACGTGAAGCTTATATTGACATCGATGCACACATTTTAATGGAGAGACAGGAGAAAATAAGCACAAATCAGTATTTCTTAATGCGTGAATCAATTAGGTACATACAGAGGACCATTCACTTGCTCATTTATACCTCCTATAAATAATGACTTCAAATTCCAGCCAGTCAGCAGACACAGTGTGAAGCACTGTGCTAAGTGTTGTGAATCAAAAGAAACGCAAGTGATAAAGTTAATTTGTATATCAGGACGCACACCATGGAGGCCCCCAGTGGCCCAGTCCACGTCACAAATCCAAACCTAAGTCAGCCTGCACTTACCCAAAACACCTGTCAAGGAAACCCAACATACACCAATCACAAGCCTTCGACTCACCTTTAGCTAGTTTACCTTACTCTAGAAAACAGAACCTGCTCAAGTCTTATAAGGAAGTCTCCAACCTCCTAGCCAATCATACCTTGTTTCTGAGTTGTCTCTTCTAATGCTCTGTGAGACTTGCTCTTGCCCCAAATCCCTCGGGAATAGTGCTCGGCTGCTGGTGAAGCCCTGTCTCCCCAGTCCATGAATTGCTTTCCCTTGAATAAACAATATCAAACTGGTTGCTCAATTGTATTATTTTTGTCACTTGACACAAGGTATAATTTCTTCAGAGAGGATGTGAACAGATTTCATGAGGCAGTGAGGGCTTAAGCACTGGGCAGTGATAGTGGAGAGGAAAAGGATGGTTGAGGGAGAAATAAGGGAGAATTGACAGGTTTGGGGGACAAGAAACCAGCACGTGGGAGGCAGGCCAGCAGAGATGATTCAGAGCTCAAATCGGGCGGCTGGAAGAATTGCATAGTGTGAGCTGATAGAAGTCAGGAGGGGAAGACAGCTTGCAAGTTTAATTTCAGATTTGGCTTTGAGGATGGTAAGAAGTCCAAGGGAAAAGTCCATCGGCTCCTTAGAAATGTGGATATATGGGGAAAAAGGTCTGGGGGAGGGACAAAGGCAAGAAATGTATATTTGGGTGTACTGTGATACAGAAAATTTCTGAAAGGGCGTTTTAAAGTCCAATTTTTCAAAGTGTAACAATAGAGAGCTAAATACATATTATACAATCTTTGCATTTTGTCAGGCACTGCCTCTCAAAGGATCCATGCAATGGTGGAGGTGGATAAGAACACTTATAGTAGTAGGATCCCAGCTGAGCACCTGACAGCAGACGTCCTGGGGGCCCTGAAGAAGCTGATTCAGGCCTTGCCCTTCTCTGCCCTCAGACCTGTTGGTCCCTGGACTTTGAAAGTCCAAGCCAGGGTGACGTGAGGAAAGGACTTGGTCTCTACCAGCCACCTTGCCTCTGCATGCGTGGCTCTGATTTAGCCTCCTGGGGTGTTTGGCTCTGCACCATCCATTGCTGGGGAAGGGGTTGGAGGTAGAGGGGAGAAGGGAATGCAATATGAGAAAGAGGAGGCGCTTGGAACGGCCAGGGGACCCCTGCTAAGCTGGAGGCCCCACAATGTGTGAGGGTCGTTTCAGGGCCCTCGGCTTTTGAAGTCAGGAAGTTCTGACGGGGGAGAAGGGGTGGGGGCGTGACTGGGGGCCCTCCCGGTGGGGGCCAGAGACATGGTTGCCTAGGCTTTAGCTCTGCCCTCACAGGCTTCCATTGGGGCACTCTGCACAGGGGCAGCTCCTTCCCCCGGACCCAGAAGCAGGCAGCGGGCCAGCTGACTAACGATTACTTTCCAGGTAATGGGAGGTGGTTTAATGTATAGTGAGTAAGAGTGCCGAGTCTGGATTCCAATTTATGTAAGACTTTGCATAGACAAAGTTCTGTACTTCAATGAGGAAATAACTATAAACAAAGAGGACCAAGAACTAAACTCTGGGGACAGTTGCATTTGGGAGCCAGTGAAGGAAAATAAGCAACGGAATGGAAAATAAGAAGCCTGCGAGTTTTATCACAGTGTGGAAGTCTGATAGAAAACTATCACCTAGAAGGAAAAAAGAACAGTTTCAAGCAGAACTATAATCTTCTTATCCAAGGATGATACCTCTTTATTTGCTATATCAAGCTGTCATAGCTACATATCTAGTTATACCTTAGGGAGGCATTTTTCAACCTCAGAACCCTGGCATTTAGGCTGGAGAAGTCTTTGTTGTGAGAGGTCGTCCTGTGGGTCGTAGGATGTTCAGCAGCATCCTTGACCTCTACCTACTAGATGCCAACAGCAGTCCCTCACCCACCCCTGTCCTCCACCTGTAACAATAACAAAAATAAAAAAAATCTTGCCACATGTCCCCGAAGGAGAAAAGTAACCTCTCATTCAGAACCACTGGTGTAAAGGATTTTACTGCATCTCTGATAAAAGTCTTCCTGTGTTTCATACTCGTGTTTTAGGAGAATGACAAAAGAAACATTTTAGATTTGAATTTGGCATTGATAGTCAAACATTCCTTATTGGCTTTGGAACGTAGCCTGATCTAAGTCAATAAACTATTTTTCCTGTTGGAAAATCAGACTTTAAAGTTGGGGACAAGAGCTATATCTGTGGGATCTGGTTTCCCATCACACTTTTCCTGGGCAGCTGTAGAAGAGGAAGCAAAAGGTCGTCAGGTTTAGGAGGGAAGACTGGAGGCTGCCCTCCCACGCGTGATCTCTATGCCCTAGGCAAGTGCCTCCATCCCCGTTCCCTCACCTGTAAACGGAGGTAAAGATAGGCACACAGGAGGCACCGGATGGGTAGGGAAGTGTGGGTGTGTCGTTTTGATGGTTTGCACTATTATGATTAAGTTCCCTTTGTTACTTCGTACGTCAGGAGAATGAATTGTTAAGAAAAGAACTATGTAGAACAAAATTAATGTTCTAAATAGAACCTATAAGCCCATAATGGGGGGATGGAAGATGGGGGGTAAAGAGGGACCAACATGCACCAAGTGCCTGGTATGTGCCGAGCGCTGGGCTAGGAAGTGTGCAATAGGCCAAGGAAAAAGAAAAAGAAAAGGAAGAGACAAACGAGATGAAGCAGACGGGAGTTGGCGAACAGGAACTGATGGCACCTGTCTGGACAATGGAAAGATCTGAGTGCATGGTGAGGGGAAGGGAAGTAGAAAGGCGAATTTTGGAATAGGAATGGCTTAGAAAGCAACTATGGAAATAATAATGGAGAAAAATACCCAACTGCAGAATTTCTAACTTCTTGAATTGTAGAGCTTATAATGCATTTACATTTTCACAATTATATCCTGTTGGGTTAAAAAAAAAAAAAAGGAAAAATACACTAAGAATTTATCCAAATACTATATTTGGGAAGAGTTAATTTTGATATAACTTATTTACCAATTATAGTTTCTGATACAATCTCTTCTTTTAAAAATGCAATAATTTAAAAAATAAAAAAAAAAGACCCTTAAAAAGAAAAAGAGATTACATATCGCTAAGGCACAATTTTGAAAATACACCTAATAAATGCTGACTCTCGTGCTTGCTTCGGCAACACATATGCTAACATTGGAACAATACAGTGAAGATTGGCATGGTCCTTGCTCAAGAATGACACACAAATTCATGAAGCATTCCGTATTTAAAAAAATAATGAAAAAATAAATGCTGACTCTCAAATGAGTAAAATAAAGTACTAAATGATAAGGTAGCTGCTATTGTCAAATGTTAATGGCTTACGGCCTTGAACTTCAAAAAAATATTTAATTGATTAGGATATTTGATCTCAAATGTTTAACAATTACCCAAAGAAAATCTAATATTATACTTATGTTTTTTAATACTCCATGACATTTTCAAATAGCTTCTTCATCATAAGAATTTAGGTTCTTCAGCTACCAACTTTAAACTGTATCTGAATTCCTTATGCACCTCCTCATCATAATACTTGTACTGTCAATTGTCACATAGTGTCAGTTAATATCATTTGTCTTTGGAAAATGCTTCACAGTGCCTCATTGTGATGAAATGTGATGAAATTGTGGCTTGCTGTGTACAGCTAAACTGCACTTCTACAGGACATCAATATAATAAATATAATGTATTCTCCCCCAGGAGAGTTATAATTTCAGGGAAAAGAAAGGAACTTGAAATAGAAGAATTAGGAAAATTAGGTAAGAGAAAAAGACAAATTGCATGTCCGACAGATCTCCATTTTCTTCCCCTAGCTGTCTCCAGTGCTCCTGGAGCTGTGGGTAGCAATTTGAAAAATGTGCTTTACTGGGTGAGATACGCTACATCCCCCTTCCTGCACGAGGATATTATTCCAGTCCCATTTCTTTTGCATAATTCACGTCTCTTCAGTAATTCCACAGGCCTGCCTGATTCTCCCTTCGGTGCTTCAGGGTGCAACCACCCACGACCCAAAGCGGGGAAGGAGAGGTGGCCTCCTCTAGGCATCTCCAAGACACAGGTGCACGTCCATTCTCTTCTTAAGGAACAATAGCTATCATAGATCGTTTTGTGCAACCGCACAGCAGGTTTTTCAGAAATGGGGGGAGAACGAAAGAAGAGCACACAGATGAGACATTTGCAGTCATTTCCCTCCTTGTGTCCTTCTAAGCTACAGCAATGTTGCCTCCCAGACCGTATTTCTATATCTACTTCTGCAATCTTTGGAAATGTCAGGGCAGGTGGGTGGGTGAGGCAGCGAGGGGGGAGGTGGTGGTGGCAGGTGCAATGCAGTTTGAAAGAGGTGTTTGGTATAATCTTTTTGGAGATGTCCCCAAACTGTCTTGATGATGTATCTGGCTCTCCATTTTGAAGAATAAAAACCCAACATGTTACTGCTATGTTTAACAATACAAGGTTTCCGTGCCCTTTTTCGCCTTCCTAAAATAGAGTTCTTCAATATTAGCACAGTGGAAGCAGTGGGAAAAAAAATAAAGACCAGAAGCTTTTTATTTTTTATTTTTTAAAAGATTTTATTTATTCATTTGACAGAGAGAGAGACAGCGAGAGAGGGAACACAGGCAGGGAGAGTGGGAGAGGGAGAAGCAAGCTTCCCACTGAGCAGACAGCCCGACGTGGGGCTCGATCCCAGGACCCTGGGATCATGACCTGAGCTGAAGGCAGACGCTTAACGACTGAGCCACCCAGGCGCCCCAAGACCAGAAGCTTTTTAAAGATTCTTTTGCATGCTTAATAGGGGTACCACATCCTGCTTTTGACACAACACAAAACTACCCAAAGTACTCTCAAAGCAAGATTTTAGAGAATTAAAAAAAGGATAAGACTGTATTAGCAGAAGGTTCCAACTACCAGGAAAGTAAAAATATACCGAGTGTATGATCACATGCAATGGCCATTTCTCTTTGGGATTTGGGGCTCCACATGGCTTAACTGGAAGGGAGAAAATTGTACCTTCTTCATTCTCAAGACCATATGGGATTCAAGGAGGATGCTGAAGCAAACTCTTCCTTCCAGAGAATGTCATGTCATATCATGCAATGCAATATATATATAGCAAATTCCTCTTTGGACATCAAAATAATCTTGCTCATTTTTGGATACAATCTAGATAGAGCCAGAGAAAGCAACTGGGTCCTTGTCAGAACCTTCTTATTCTTCTCTCCCATGAGGGCTAGAATTAGAACCCTTCTGAGTTCCTTCCAGGTTTAACATTCCATAATGCTTTCTGCCCCCCTTGGCAGGTGGCACTGCCACACCAATAAAGAAAACATATACACTTATTATGTCCCAGTTTGGAAAAAGAACATTACTCAACATAAGTTGGCATACAAACTTGATAAATTCGATGTGAACTTTAAGCTCTCAGGAGGCCTACATCTATGTGAGGAGGATGAGTGCTCAGGAAGGCACACAAACTGGGGACAGAGGGGCCCTGCAACATCCCGAGGTGTGATCTTGGCCCCATCTGCGAATTATCATCGAATCCTTTGATATCTGTGATGTCATGTGAAAATCCAGGGCTTACCACCACCCTGAAGAGTGGGAGTGGGCGTATGTGACATTCGACGAGCAAAGTCCCTGTAGCTGTGCCTCCCTCAAGGTCACAGAGCTAGTCGATACATTTAAAAGTGTGCAAAGCCCTCCGTGATCTGGATCCTTGCTACCTCCCCATCATCTCCTACCTCTCTTGCTGCCTTTGGAGTCTATGAGAGCTTATTCTAAGTTATGTGCACTTTGTGAAGCTAACAGTGTGGCTTCACAGCTCTGAAAACTCTTAGTCATCCCTCAAGGCTCAGTTGGAGCCTTGCTCCTGGGAAAAACCTCCCCGGGTGATGGCTCATCTCTGTCCCTCATGCACATTACCTCCTGGCTAGTGCTGCTCACAGAACTGCAGTGAATCGTCTCTATGTCTGCTTCTCTTTCCACATCAGTAGGTGCTTTTCATCTTGGAGTCCCTAGCGCTTGGCACAGAGCCTAGAAATTACAGGGGCTCGATAAATACCTGCTGGATGACTGAAGGCCTCCTGGAGAAAAGCTGACCTAAATTCAGATTTAAAGAAGAATAGAATGAGCACTGCTAATAATTTAACCTATGTACAATTTGTAAATATATTACCTTGCTTCCTAAGAATGTAGATAATGGTTTTAAAAAATCTAGTGATATCATAGTTATAGACCTGTAGTTTTATTCTAGTTAGAAGGAGAGCCAGAACCTGCTCTCCAGATTCTTAAACTCTTAGCTTAGAGCTTCTTGTATGCAATACTGTGTGTATAGGTTGTGAAATGATCTTTAAGTTTGAGGGTCTAGTTCTAGAGAGACCTTTTAAAAAAATAATAAAAGTATTATTTTACATTTCCATAGGATGTATTACTTAACTTTCCCCCCCACAGTCCAGTGTTCTGCTCATGTTCTGGAAACTGATCACATCACACTGGGCATATAAGTTTGTGCTTAACTGGCATTAAAATGAAATGGTATAATAACAATTATACATGTATATATAATGAAAAGCAGTATTTCCTGAAAAGCCGTAATGCATTCTGTATCTTAGGGAGACCTAACCAGAGAAAGCTCCTCCAGTTTTGTTTTTTTAAGATTTTATTTATATATTTGAGAGAGAGAGCAAAAGTGAGAGAGAGAGAGAGAGAGAGAATGTGTGGGGGTAGGGGCAGAGGGAGAAGCAGACTTCCCGCTGAGCAGGGAGCCTGAGTGGGGCTCCATCCCAGGACCCTGGGATCACGACCTGAGCCGAAGGCAGACGCTTAACCGACTGAGCCACCCAGGCGTCCTAAGCCCCTACAGTTTCTTATAGGTGTTCAACACAGGACACATCCCCCTGGGGGTCTCCTCTAATGTCAGTGACTAGCAACTCTGAAATGGTGGGTATGAAAGTTAGAATCACTTATTCTCCTACAAAGAAAGAGATAAATGTCACATGCCCATCCCAGCTTATGTCCACAGTTAGCTCAAAGGAGATATAAGACTGTTCCAAGAGCAATTGGATTTGTAAGTGCTGGGAAGGAAGGAGCCATGTGAAAAAAGTGTCAAAAGGAAGCTTTGTGGAGGCATAAAAATAAAGTTCCCCTCATTACAGCCCAGATTGTAGAGCCAAGTGTATTCACACACTCTTGTAAGTGGGTTTGGCCAAACCTTGGAACCATCTAACTAAGCTCTAAGTGAATGGGGAATGATCTCTGGTAGAGTTCTTAGGGTCTGACAAAGCAATAATTAGGGAGGAAAGTTTGGAAATTAAAGGAAACCACAGCCTAGCTCTGTGTCATCTCCATCGTTAGTTAGTCCAGGCATTATAAAAACGGGCAAGCCAGAGAGCCAACAGATGTCATTAGCCTAGTTCTTGGCAAGCACTTATCAGGCAAAGAATATAAGCTGAGCTTTTTTTCCCCCAGGGAGGTATTCCATTTGTCAGCAATTTCTCTCTGCCAGACCACAAATCAGCAATTGCTAGATAAATGAAATGCTTCCACTCAACTTACAAACTCTTGGGTAAAGTATTTATTTTCTAGAAACAAAAATGCCTTTTTTATAGCACAAGATATAAATGGTCCCAGTGGGTCCCACTAAAGCAATCAAATGCCAGATCTATAAATCTTATAGACCCTTATGGAAAATGGAAGCGGCTCTGTTAGGCATCACAATGAATGATGCTATAGGTTCACAGAGAAAATGGCAGAATAGGTCATAGCTAATAGGTCAGTGACAGACTGAACCCATTGCTGTGGTAATGGTAAGGGAAATTCAGTGTAACAATAGCTTACGACATATTTTATGAAGACAACATTTGTTTTGAAGACTTTGGATTATATATTTTTTGAATTATGCTGCAGTATAATTTGACATGAGATATACTATCATATATAATGATCAGGAGACATTCAAATGTGGAAAGAAATGTGACTGTGGCCTAACACATAGTCTAGGCTCTCTGTCTCTTTGTGTCTTTCCTTCACATTTCTTCCTTCCTGCTGTGTGTGTGTGTGTGTGTGTGCGCGCTTTGTTAAAGCCCCTCCTTGCTTCTTTCATCTTGCCCTTCCCATGTATCTGCCTCCCCTGTATTTTTGCATGAGCTCTTTCCAGCTTCTAGAAGACTAGTTAGTATTTGTATACACTATATTTAAAAAATTTAAAACATAAGGAATGGTGATTCCATAAGCAGCATCTACAAAGAGGTTTCTCAATTTATTCTTTGCCTGTACCATACCAAATGGAATCCAGTCTGGTAGTTCCCCTGAGGTTTATGATAAAATCTCAAGGTAATGCTTCACTCCCATATCTTTCAATGAACATGCTGAAATATAAAACTGGGTATAAACTAATAAAATATAAAAAATAAATTTAAAAAATGGGTACAATCTTTGAGGTCATTTCCGGCCTTCGGGTCTATGATTCTAAGTGGGTATAATAACACCCATAATAGTTTTTATAATTTTGCTCTTTTTAAAATAATAAGATGAAAGCTCAATCTATAAGGCATATTAATTCCTTTAAAAAGTGTTCTTTGGGGTTTGTAAGGAAAGGAAACATTTTCCTACTAAGAGCATATGAATTTTATGGTGCCAGCAATAGAACAAAAATACAATTGCCCCTTAGGCTCAGGTCCTTTGCCCAGCATGGAGTTCCCACAGTTATATTCGATTAAATGGCCTTTTGGTTTCCCAAGGCAGGCCCAGGCAAAAGTCATGAATCAAAGACTAAAATATACTGTTTCTATCAAGACTACCCTTTCCAAAATGATTATTTCCATAATTTTCCAGGTTCTGGATTTCTTTCTGTGTATTAATAACGGGTGACACAACAAACTGGGGATAAGTATCACTAGGGAAAAGAGGAGGAACGTGTCTTAAGCCACATGAGGCAGCTTTTCTCTTGCAGTTTGGGCCGGAGATTCCATGGTTGCTGAGGGGGATCTGCAGTTGGTCTCCAGATGAGAGCCAGCCAGCACCCGGGGGGAACAGTGGGATAATCTGGGAAAGCAGTGGGGTTTTGCTGGGGGTGAGCCAAGACCGTAATGGTCTCTGCAAATGCTTACTAGCTCTTCTGCGCTCCCCTAGTAGTTAAGCCAAGAAAAAGAGACACCGTTATGCCTTGATTGGCTTTTCATCAAGTGAGGGCACTTGTACGTGTTTCAGGATGGTTAAAACTTTTTGGCAGAACCATTGCTATGACGGTTACTTTTGTGTCAACTTGGCTGGATGACAGCACCCAGCGTTTTTGTCTAATGCTAGTCTAGATGTATTCTTTAGCAGTGATTAACATTTACAATCAGTTGAATTTAAGTAAAGCATAACGTTCATGGCCCTCATCCACTCAGCTGAAGGCCTTAAGAGCAATGACAGGCTTCTCCAAAGTGATTCTACCTCAAGACTGCAACATAGAAACCTGCCTCAGTTTCCTACCTCCTGGCCTGCCCTGAAGATTTCAGACAGAAAACTGCAATTTTTACCTGAACTTTAGATTGGCCAGCTCCACAACTGTGTGAACCAATACCTCTCTCTGTCACACACAACACACACACACACACACACACACACACCTCCTACTCTTCTGCGTTTCTGGGTTCAGAACTGTGACTAATGCAGTCACCGTAATACCTGCCCCCCCCTCTTTTCTCCTCTGATACATTAAGCTATTCTATTCTAGAAGCTATTCTGAGGCAAGCATCTTCCAACATGTCCTTTTAATCATATTTAGATGTTTGGACGCTGTTTTCCTGTTTTATTTGCTTGTTTTAATCCAGTCAGATGCATTTAGCACACAGCCATTGCAAGATGAATTCTCTGGGAAGAATTTTTCCCTTTCCCCAGTGACAGAGATGAACCATTTTAATCTGCCTAATTTGCCCAAAGAGCTTTTATGAAGCTTGAAACTCAGATCCTTCAAAAAAGATGACATTAATAGATGGAAAAGAAAAATCTATGTTTCTAAAACTGACTGAACCTTTACCACTGCTTGAAAATGCTAGGAAAGACTGGAGATACAACACAAAGATTTAAGAATGTTTTTACATAAAATATACCTAATATACATTCAAAAATTCTCCAGGGCAAAACTTGAGTTGTAGAAGAGATGTATTAGCAAGGATTACTTAAAGTGTTAGGATATATCCTGATGTATTTTCTGGAGCTAAGGATTAAGTTTTTTTTTTCTTTTTTAACTTAAATTCTGTGGCTTGCAAATCTTCGTTTTACAAAATAGAGTCATTTTCACATTTTAATAAGGATAGTAAAATGAGAATGTCATTTACAGAAAAAAATAATCAGAACAAGATTCTATGACTGGTAAATTTCCCCTGAGTTCTAAATGCATTTGATTGCACTTGTGGATTCAGCCGCTTGGTGTGTGAAACATTGTAACTAAGTTTTCTTTAGTTATACTCATGTTCCAGATCCCATGTTTTTCCTCTGCTTCTCGCGTTCATCAGGCAACCTCTGATCAGCACTGAAGCTTTCGGAAAACCTCTGCATTCCTCCTGATACCATACATGGATGTATACAGACTCTTGTTTATTTTTCCTTTGTGAAAGTTCAATCTATTAATGCCAACCCAGGGAAAGAGAAATGCCAGTCTGAAAGTGTTAATAAGGCGCTTCTGAAGATTTAAATTTCTCATTATCTTGAGGCATCAATAAATACCCACTGACCATACTTTTCTTTAATTCTTTACCCATAGTTTCCCCACTCCCCCTTCCTGCCCAGTTTAATTGAGAAAAGTTTAAGGTATACAGCATGATGATTTGATTTACATGTATTGTGAAATGATTTCCACAGTAAGTTCAGCTAGCATCTATTTTCTTATATAGGTACAATAAAAAGAAAAGGAAGAAGACAAGGAAAAAAGGAAAAAAAATTCTCCTTGTGATGAGAACTCTTTAGAATCTATTCTCATGACAACTTTCCTATATACCTAGTGCTTATTTATCTTGTAGCTAGAAGCTAGTACTTTTTGACCATCTTCCTTCAATCCCCCCTCCCCCCAACAATCCACTTCTGGTAACCACAAGTCTGATCCCTTTTTCTGTGAGGTGTTTTTTTTTTGTTTTTTTTTTTAGATTCCACATTTAAGTGAGATCATACAGTATTTGTCTTTCTCTGTCTGGCTTATTTCACTTAGCATAATGCCTTCAAGGTCCATCCATGTTCTCAAAAATGGTAGGATTTCCTTGTTTCATGGCTAAATAATATTCCATTGTGTATATATACCACAACTTCTTTATTCATTTATCCATTGATGGACACTTACGTTGTTTCTGTCTTGACTATTTTAAATAATGGTGCTATGAATGTGGGGATGCAGAGATCTTTTTGTTAGTGTTTTTGTTTCCTTTGGATATATTCCCAGAAGTAGAATTGCTGGATCATACAGTAGTTTTAATTTTTTTGAGAATCCTCCATACTGTTTTCCTTAGTGACTGTTCTAATTCACAATCCCACCAGCAGTACCCAGGGTTTCCTTTTGCCACATCTATGCCAGCATCTGTTATCTCTTGTGTTTTTGATGATGGCCATTCTAACAGGCATGAGGTGATATCATTGTGGTTTTAATTTGCATTTCCCTAATGACTAGTGATGTTGGGCATTTTTCATGTGTCTGTTGCCCTTTCATATATCTTCTTTGGAGACGTGTCTGTTCAGGTCCTTTGCCAAGTTTTTAATTGGGTTTCGTCTTGTTCTCTTCTCTTCTCTTCTCTTCTCTTCTCTTCTCTTCTCTTCTCTTCTCTTCTCTTCTCTTCTCTTCTCTTCTTTTCTTTCTCTTCTCTTCTCTTCTCTTTTCTTCTCCTCTCTTCTCCTCTCTTCTCTTCTTCTCCTCTCTTCTCCTCTCCTCTCCTTTCCTCTCCTCTCCTCTCTCCTCTCTCCTCTCCTCTCCTCTGCCTTCCCCTTTCCTTTCCTCTTCTCTTCTTTTCTTTTCTTGCTTGCTGTTGAGTTGTACGAGTTATATTAACTCCTTATCAAATCTATGGTTTGCAAATTTTTTCTCCATTTCATAGGTTATCTTTTCACTTTGTTGATGGTTTCTTTTGCTGTGCAGAAGCATTTTAATTTGATCTAGTTTCACGTGTTGATTTTTTATTTTGTTACTTGTGTTTTAGATGTCATTTCTGAAAAATCATTACCAGTACTCATGTCAATAACTTTGTCCCTATGTTTTCTTCTAGGAGTTTCATGGTTTTAGGTGTTACATTTAAGTCTATAATCCATTTTGAGTTAGTTTTTGTGAGTGATTTAAGATATGGGTCCAGTTTTATCCTTTTACATGTGAATATCCAATTTTCCCAGCATCATTTATTGAAGAGACTCTTTTCTCCAGGGAATATTCTTGGCTTACCTGTCAAACATTAATTGACCATAATAACATGCTAGGTTTTATTTTTGGACTCGATTTTGTTTCATTGGTCTATTTGTTTGGTTTTATGGCAGTACTATAACTGTTTTCATGACTATAGCTTTATAGTATAGCTTGAAGTCAGGAAGTGTGATGCCTCCTCCTTGTTCTTTCTCAGGATTTTTTTGGCTCTTTGAGGTCTTTGTTGTTCCATATAAATTTTAAGAGTGTTTTTTCCGCTTCTGTAAAATATGCTATTGGAATTTTGATAGGAATTGTATTGAATCTATAGATGGCTTTTATATCGAAACACTACTGATTTTTGTGTGTTAATTTTGTATCCTGCTACTTTACTGAATTTATTGATTAGATCTAATGGATTTTTTGGCTGAATCTTTAGGATATTCTATATTATAAAATCATGTCATCTGAAAATTGAGACAATTTTACTTCTTCTTTTCCAATTCTGATCTTTCTTCTCTTTCTTTCTTTTCTTTCTTTCTTTCTTTCTTTCTTTCTTTCTTTCTTTCTTTCTTTCTTTCTTTCTTTCTTTCTTTCTTTCTTTCTTTCTTTCTTTCTTCCTTCCTTCCTTCCTTCCTTCCTTCCTTCCTTCCTTCCTTCCTTCCTTTCTTTCTTTCTTTCTTTCTTTCTTTCTTTCTTTCCTTTCTTTCTCTCTCCCTTCCTTCCTTCTTTCCTTCCCTCCCTCCCTTCTTTATCTCTTTCTCTTTTTCCCTCTTTCTTTCTTTACCTCTCTTTCTCTTTCTTTGCCTGATTGCTCTGGCTAGGATTTCCATTACTTTGTTGAATAGAAATGGTGAGAGTGGGCACCCTTGTCTTGTTCCTGATTTGAGAAGAAAAGTTTTCAACTTTTCACCATTGAGCATGATATTATCTGTGGCTTGTCATATATGCCTTTATTATGTTGAGATATGTTCCTGCTATGCTTAATTTGTTAAGACTATTTATCATGAATGGATGTTGGATTTTGTCAAATGCTTTTTCTGCATCTGTTGAGTTGATCATATGATTCTTTTCTTCCATTCTATTATTGTGACATACCACACTGATAGATTCATGTATGTTGAACTATCCTTGCATCCTTAGGATAAAGCCCATTAGATCATGGTACATGATCCTTTTAATGTGCTGCTGAATTTGGGTTGCTAGTATTTTATTGCATCTATATGTAGACACTGGCCTGTAGTTTTCTTTTCTAGGTGTCCTTTTCTCTGACACGCTTTTGAGGATAGGTAGCCCTTCTTGGAAGAGTTGAATACACTCATCACTTTTTATTTTCTATGACACTTTTTAACATGGCTCAGAGTACCTACATCAGAAAGCTGTATACAAATCTTCATCTCGCCTTGTCTGTCATTGCGTAGGAAACTATATATGAAGTACACGATTCATACATGACCTCCATGCACTAGCAGAACTGCTCCAGTTTATTTTCTGGCAAATCAAGGTTCTGTGTTCACATGGGTTAGCATCTTTTTTTGCTTCGTTGGGTAAGTTTTAGGACCAGTTCATGGGACTTGCATAACATTTAGAACAAAACAACCAGTCGTTAAAATTGAACAAACCAATCTATGGCATCTACTTTCATGGCTTGGGCTTGGCAAAACAGGAAGCTAGTTGGACATATTCTATACACACTAGTTATGCTTTTTCTATCCTTGTTCCTAATTATTGCTGTTGTCACGTCAATTGTTAGCAGAATCATCCATGTTGTTGTACAGCCACTATTCCAACTGTTCATACATCTGATGGTTACAGAACAGAAAGATCTGAAGGGACTCTGAGAAAGACAGTGATATTGGATAAAATTAGCCCCCCTCACCAAAATAGTGGTGTAGACCTGAAAATGTGATAATTTGCCTATCCTTCTGTAGTCACTGTATTTTGTCTGCATAGATGAAAATCAATAGGAGGGACTGTAAATGAACTATGTACGTGTAGCAGCTCTTGCCCAGGAGATATCCAAAGTGGATGCTGTACCTCCCACCGTTAGTTCTAACCATCCATAGCTGATAAACTGCTATGAATTTAAAGCACCCACTAGTTAAAGATGATCAATGACTGGTAGGCTAGTCTTCCAAGATCCCATGAACAATGGGACTTGTTGTAATCAGTTGTATCAGTACTACGGAATCATTTCACTTTCCCCTGTATGTAGGCTGTGGTCCTTAATTAGTACACAGTGAGCTTCCCCTTTCTGGGATACATGGGTCCCTGACTCTTCCTCTTCAGTGAACCATGCTGAATTTCCTCATTGATATGTACCTCTTTGCCTAGCAAGTCAGCAAACTCAGTGTTCATTTATTTGACCACTGCAGTAGTCTCAGTATTTCTGTATTTCTTTTAATAATCTTCATATATTTGGTATATATATTATTCACTATGTAAATAAGAAATAATTTTATGGTAGTGGTTTTTCTTTTCTTTTCTTTTCTTTTCTTTTTTTTTTTTGGCCAGGTAAGTAATATAACTCCACAGTGTTAAACCAGGACTTAAAAGAACAATAGGATTCTTAAGTGGTTTTTAAAACACATCCCACTCCCACCCCTTCTAACATATTGCTAGTTTTCCTCCAGTTGTCACACACTCTAGAAGCAAAGAGTTAATGTTCATCATTAGACAATTTCTCTATCATTTGCTAAATTTCTTTAAGCATTTGGCTTGCTGTACATGAATTGAGCAAGATAGAAACTTTTGATTTCCTATGAGCTCAGTAGGAGTTCAGAGGATGGGTGAAAACATACCTTAAAAAAGATCAACATCCCAATTCTCAAATACCAAATACTTCAGATAAGATGGCTGAGAGTTTCACTGGAAAGTATCCGACACCTATGATCGGGATGTGCAAATTCAGAGACACAGCACAGGAGGCTGGCACCTGGAGGGCCTTAGAATTCATTTACTAACAGAGGGTAACTTTGCTTTCATTTCAGTGGGGACTGATTAGTAAAGCGGTCAACTAAAATACTATACATCTGTTTCTTTTATTCACGAGTTCATTTGACCCTCAAAACAACCGGTTTCTATATTAATCAGAATTGTGAGCACCCAATAAGGACATTAGAAAATCCTTTAGCCTCTGAGAAAGAAATAAAAGCCATCCTAAATTCAAGTCTATTTCTCTCTATACTTCTTAGAAGATAAAGGAGGAGAGGAAGGTACAGATGGTATAAGGCAAAGGGATCCATTAAGCACTGAATGGAATTGTGTTCTTTAATTCAATATTATCATAATTTCATTTCAATGGACTAGTTCTTAGTGCTACATTTATTTTAGTCTCTGAAGAACTAATGGTTTAAAATTTTTTTTCTATCTTTTGTATTTTTGCATAAGTCCCCAGCTGCATATAGCATCTCTCCATTTTGTGCTTAATGTTAAATGTTGCCAGTTTCCTCTCTGTTTATTTGGTTTTTCTGGTGTGCTCTAAAGACATAATTTTAAAAATAATTAAACTGTTCCTTCAAATGGACTTTTTGTTCCCTTTAGAAGAAAAGAATAACACATAAGGGCTTTAAAAGCCATAATGAAAACAATGAATCGTGGATCACTACATCAAAAACTAATGATGTATTATATGGTGACTAATATAACATAATGAAATAAAATTTAAAAAAGAAAGATTACAGTTAGGATATCGAAAAAAAAAGGCCATAATGAACAATAGAACTTAAAGTTGGAAAATTTAAGAATATAGTACAGATACAGAAATGAATCCCATTCAGCTCTCCAGATTCAGACCTAGTTTGTGATGACATGGCTACACGCATGAAGAAGGTCAGCATCATTGGTAAATATGGAACCCATTATGGCGCCTCTCTCGGGAAAATGGTGAAGAAAATTGAAATCAGCTCACCAAGTACACTTGCGCCTTCTGTGGCTAACCCAAGATGAAAAGATAAGCTGTGGGCTCTGGCACAGGAGTTCCTGCACAAAAACAGTAACCGGCGGTACCTGGACCCACAACAACCACCTTCTGCCATCATGGTAACATCGGCCATCAGAAGACTGAAAGAGTTGAAACGCCAGTGGAAACCACTGTTTGAAACATTGCTATCCTATCAGAAATGAGTTAGTTTATGTAACAACAACAAAAAGAAAAAAGTAAAGGAAGGAAGGAAGGAAAAAAAGAGAGAAAAGGAAAGGAAAGAAAGGAAAGAAAAAAAGAAATCTCATTCAGTCCCTTTGGGGATTGTGAGTTGGACAGACTGAGATGAAGACCATGCATGCTTGCTATAATTCTGACACCGATTCCAATGTGTAATTTTCCAGGACTACCAAGCAATTCTCTGACACCAGCTGGGGGTCCTGCAATTCAACTTACTTCCGACACTCTCTACCCTGAGATAGTATCTGGTCCCATAGGTTAAGGGCTCTGTCCCACAAGACTGCCCTCACTTTATTTTTTTATTGTTTAAAGATTTTATTTATTTATTTACTTACTTTGAGAGAGAGAGAGAGAGGGAAGTGGGGGGAGGAGGAGAAGGAGAGGGACAAGCAGACTCCCCACTAAATGCAGAGCCCAATGTGGGGCTCAATCTCACGACCCTGAGATCATGACCTGAGTCAAATCCAGAGTTGGATGCTTAACCTCTATTCTTTAATATTCTGGGCAAACCTTACCAGGTATTGGTGGTAAAACTGAAACACAGATGCTCTGACATAATTATTAGAGTGGTTCCTGTGTTCGTTTTCTACTGTCATGTAAAAATTGCCATAAACTTAGAAGCTGAATAAAACACACATACATTATCTTATAGTTTCGGTGGATCAGGAAGACAGACATGGCTTAGCTGAGTCCCTGGCTCAGGGTCTCACAAGACAGCAATCACAGTGATAGTTGGACTGCATCCTTATCCAAAATCTTGACTGGGAAGAATCTGCTTCCACACTGTTCTGTAGCGATAGATGCTTCTGGGATTTGTCCTGCATAACCGGCCACCTGGGCCTGCACGTACACAGGCAGGCTAAGGAATGTTGTTTGTGAGACTCATGCTGTGTGAATAACCTTGGGAACCTAGCTGTTTGAAATATATTATCTGGCCTCCAGGTCAGAATGGGCCCTTCTGTTTTGGATGCCAGGAGCCGTAAATCTTGTCTCACATCCCCTCCTGCTCCAGGCTGGGCTGGCCCCACCAGAATGGAATCTGGGAGGGGAGGCAGACACACATAGCCCAGACTCCTTGAAAATCTAGAAACATGATAACATAGAAATGCAGCTTGCTCCTAACTGCACATAAGTGAACAAATGTTTGATTTCAGAGCCTGTTATTTGCCCTATAAGTACAGCCCTTATGGGGACGGTCAGTTGGAAGTCTCACCTGACGGGGGGACGCTCCGCGCAGGCCCAGGCCTCTCAGTCAGGACTCCAGCCTGGGTGTCTCCATGGTGCTCCCCGAGCTAACGAGGTTGGGTGCTGGAAGTACCCAATTTGATGTAACTGCCTTATTCTCGTTTCTTGCCTACTATTACCTTCATCTATGTGTAGATTCCTTTCTTCTTCTGTTTCTGTTAGGTTTATATAATAATAATAAAGTTTTCTTTCCTTTTCAAAACCCAAACAAGGCTGTTGTGAATCTTTTGTTCAGAACACAAGCTCATTCAGAGTATTGACAAAATTCATTTTCCTGTTCTTGTGTGGCTGAGAGTCCCAGCTTCTTACTGGCTATTGGCTGGATGCTGCCCTCAGCCTCTCAAGGTCTCCTGAAGTTTCTTGCAGTGTGGGGCTTCCAACAGGTAGTTTGCAATGTGGCCATTTGTTTCTTCAAGGCCAGCAGAGAATCTCTCTAGTAGGGGCTAGCAAGATACACACTGATTTAAATTTAAATTCAGACTTCAGAACAACAAATCAAAAAATCTTTTGTCTCCAAATTAACATTTAGGAACTTGGAGTGAAATGAAAAAGTAATAAAATGATTGTTGGTAACAATAAAAGGAAGCGATAAATTAGAGTGGATCCAATTCTTTCGAATCTTCTAGCTGTACTTACTTTCCATTAAATGCGGCTCATGTTTTGCCATATAATTTATAACCAGGTTCTTCCTAAACAACTATGAGTAAAGCAATGCCGTCCACTCATCTGCAGTGGCCCTGTTCTCATTGGCATTTGAAACTCCTGCCAAAGAGAGGGAAAACTCAACTTTCCTAAACTTGCCATACAACCACCCTTCAAGCAGTATTTCCGAACTGGGGTTCTTTCTAGGATACCATACTTCTTTGTGATGAACTATGCTGGGTATGCTGGGCCTTGTAATGAAACAGGTCAGAGTTAAAGAGATATGTAAATGAAGGAATCAGAGCATGCAGGGAGGAATGGCTGGTGGGAATAGTCCTAGTGGAGCTGTTCCCTCCATTTTTTAAAATATTGTTATTAACATATAATGTATTATTTGTTTCAGGGGTACAGATCTGTGATTCATCAGTCTTACACAATTCGCAGTGCTCACCACAGCACATAACCTCCCCTGTGTCCTTCACCCAGCCACTCCATCCCTCCCACCCCCTTCCACTCCAGCAACCCTCAGTTTGTTTCCTGATATTGAGAGTCTCTTATGGTTTGTCTCCCTCTCTGGTTTCATCTTGTTTCATTTTCCCCTCCCTTCCCTTGTGATCCTTTGTCTTGTTGCTCAAATTCCTCATATCAGTGAGATCATATGATACTTGTCTTTCTCTGATTGACTTATTTCGCTCAACATAATACCCTCTAGTTCCATCCACGTCATTGCCAATGGCAAGATTTCATGGGGTTTTGTTGATGGCTGCATAATATTCCATTGTATATATGGACCACATCTTCTTTATCCATTCATCTGTTAATGGACATCTGGGCTCTTCCCATAGTTTGGCTATTGTGGACATTGCTGCTATAAACATTGGGGTGCACATGCCCCTTCAGATCACTACATTTGTATGTTTGGGGTAAATACCCAGGAGTGCAATTGTTGGGTCATAGGGAACTCTATTTTCAACTTTTTGAGGAACCTCCATACTGTGTTCCCTCCATTTCTACACCAGGTGGTCCAGGCAGGGAACCGAGTCTTGGGGGCAGAGGCTGTAGCTAGGACCTATAGAGACCTGTCAGAGACCCCTTCCAAATATCCCAGTTATATCGTACACCAGCAGGTTCCTGGTTAGGGCTTTTTTCCTAACAAATGTGTTCACAGGAGAGAAAAATTGGAGCTGCAAAGGAAAATCAATTTAAAGCTTGAAAGGTGAAATTGTGTAGAAAAAAAAAATCACCCTTTCATGCTTAATTAATCACAGAAAATGTGTCTGCCAGCATGCAGCCATTTTATCAGAAAACAGCCCAGGTGAAACAGTTACGGAAATGGCATTACCAATCCCAACACGGTCACACATGAGCAAACAAGAGAAGAGAAACATTGTAGGAGGACAAAACTGTCTTCAGTGGTTCATAAAATTGGAGTGTTTTACATCTAGAGAGTACTCTCTCATGAATATCTCCTCAGGGCTCTAAAATTAACATTTGGGAGGGTTTCTAATTAAAATGTTTTGGTTAACTTAACTTTTGAACCAAAAGGCAAAGGTTTAACGTTTATGAAATGCTCTGCAGTCCTAAGGTTGAAGGTTGTAGCTGGTAGTTTTAGATCTTTCATTTTGAGCAAGAGATAAGAGAACTCTCTGGCATCTGAGAAGTTTTAAATTAAAGGAACTATACACTTGTTAAAACCGTTATTTCTCAAACTTATTCGAATACAGGATTTTTGCTTTTTTCTTTTAACACAACATCTTTTTTTTTTTTAAGATTTTATTTATTTATTTGAGAGAGAGAGAATGAGAGAGACAGAGCATGAGAGGGGGGAGGGTCAGAGGGAGAAGCAGACTCCCTGCTGAGCAGGGAGCCCGATGCGAGACTTGATCCCGGGACTCCAGGATCATGACCTGAGCTGAAGGCAGTCGCTTAACCAACTGAGCCACCCAGGTGCCCTAACACAACATCTTTTAACAACTAGTTCTACGGGATTCCATTCAGGAAGTACCACTTAAATTATTTTGAAGTCATGTCACACCATATGTAAAAAAAAATTCATTCCATCAGTGCTTCTCAAACCTCACACCAAAATAACCCTAAGGACCTATCATAGTGAACTTGTCCTGAGGAGGGGTGAGAACTAGGGACCTGGTGCATAGCTGTAGGCCATGAGCTTTGAAGTCTTAGAGATATCTTAAAACTTCCCTGTGATTTCTGTAGTCTGTTTCATAATAGAAAAACTTGTGTGTTAATTGAAAGTAAAACTCTGCTCAGGGGATCTGTGCCCAATTTACTGAGTCTTCTCACACACCCCCTAGCTCAGGGACACAAACCCTGTATTAATGTTGGGTATCACTTGCAATGAGCATTATTGAAGTTATGAAGTCTCTAAGGAAAAGAGACTACAATCTTAGGTTACTGAGCCTCTCTCATGCACTGCACTACAGATTTCTCACCCTGTTATAAGTACAAACTTGAAACAACTGATTTGTGCACACTTAAAAAGTGCCTAGCCCTGGGGCGCCTGGGTGGCTCGGTCGGTTAAGCGACGGATTCTTGATTTCAGCTGAGGTCATGATCTCAGGGTCCTGGGATCAAGCCCTGCGTAAAGCTCCACACTCAACAAGGAGTCTGCTTGAGGATTGTCTCTCCCTTTGTCCCTCCCCCCACCTCTCAAGTAAATACATAAATCTTAAAAAAAAAAAAAAAAAAAAGCCTGGCCCTAGCATGTGTTTTCAAAAGAAATTCAAGTGATTTCCTATTAGTTGACAATCATTATTAGTCTTCCAACTGAAATAAAGTGTTCCTCAAGGCATCAATGACAGCACATATTAAGCCCTGGGTTCTTTTTTTTTTTTTTTTGAAGATTTATTTATTTTGAGAAAGAGAGAGAGCACATGTGCATGTGAACCGGGAGAGGGGCAGAGGGAGAGGCAGAGAATCTCTAGCAGACTCCCTTCTGAGCACGGAGCAGCATGCAGGGCTCAATCCCACGACCCCGAGATCATGACCTGAAATCAAGAGTTAGTTGATCAACTGACTGAGTCACCCAGACACCCCTCCCCTCGCCCTGGGTTCTTATAAGTTAGAAGACTTCCACTCCTAGGTATATATCTGAGAAAAATGAAAACATACATCCACACAAACACTTGCTCATGACTGCTCCTAACATTATTCATAACATCCAAAAAGTGGAAACAAGCCAAATGTCCATCAGTTGATGAATGGATAAATAATAAGTGGTATATCCATATAACAGAATATTATTCATCCAGAAAAGGAGTGATGTACTGATATATGCTACAATGTGGATGAACTTTGAAAACATTATGCTAAGTGAGAGAAACCAGACAAAAGACCACACATTCCATGATTCCATTTATATGAAAAGTCCCCCATAGGCCAATCTACAGAGACAGAAATAGGTCAGTGGTTGGCAAGGCCTAGAGTGGGGAAGCAGGCTGGGGAAAATGAGAGGGAATGCTGGTAGGTATGGGATTTTTTTCTGGGGCAATGAAAATGTTAGAAAACTAGATTGTGGTGATGGTTGTATATTCTGGGAATGTATTAAAACCCCTGAATTGTATACTTTAAATGGGTGAATTATATAATATATGAATTATGTCTCCACAAAGGTATTAAAATATTGTATTTACATTTCATATATTTTTATGTACTTATATTTCATGCAAATAAATAGATTTTGTAAAAAAAAAAAAACACAAAAACTAAGGGGCAGGGGAAGCCCCAGGAGTGGCTGATTATATTCAACAACGCAGAACGTAAAATAGCAGGGAATTGTTTAGCGCTTTACAGATTTTCTGCTGTTTGCAATTAAAGGCACAAGGGAAAACCAAGCTGTATGTATTCAATCCACAAAATGAAATCCAACAGGAGATACTAGAATTATTTCATACCTTGACTGTTTATTGCACCAAATGAATCACATTTTACATTCCCTTAGTCATATTCAATTATACTGTAAACACATTCACATTTATCAAGTAACATATTAATCACATATGTACTTGTTTGTGTAATAATGGTTCTCAGAAAGCTTAAGCCTTCTTTTCTCCATAAAGTAGGTTAACGTGAATGAAAATTCTTGAACTGCTTTCCATAAGAATAATCCTCCTTAGACCTACTAAGATCATGCTGGATATCCAATAGATTTTAATAAAGCAGTTAACAACATTCTTATAATTTTTAAAAAGATTTTATTTATTTGTCAGAGAGAGAGAGAGAGAGCACAAGCGGGGGAGCAGCAGGCAGAGGGAGAAGCATGCTCCCCTCTGAGCAAGGAGCCCGATGTGGGACTCAATCCCAGGGCCCTTGGATCATGACCTGAGCCGAAGGCAGATGCTTAACCAACTGAACCATCCAGGCGTCCCAAGCAGTCTTATAATTTTAGGGCTAGAAGGGCCCTTGGAGATGAATAATTCAACTTCTTCATTTTTCAGAGGAGGACCAGCATTCCATCAGGGAACTAGCAAGCACTCAAGTGTTCTGATTCCCAGGCTTGTACTTTTCTGCTAAGCTTATCTCCAAGTGGGTAATTGATGATAGCAACGATGACACTGAATAAGGTTTTAACTAGTTCCTGAGGCACTGATCTCAATCACAGTACTTTTCAGTTGTATAGTTTATAAAGGGCTTTCACAAACATAATTTATTAAGAGTCTCATCACATCCCAAGAACCAGACAGAAATCAGCGTCTCTCTTGTGGACAGAGGTTCAAAAAGGCGATAAAATTGGCCCAAGGCCATAGGGCTGGTAAGTACTGGCTCTGGAATGATAACTTGACACTCAATATTTTCCAAGCAGAACTCATTATTCCTTGCCACCAGGTCACCCAGGTTCTCATGTTAGAAATCTGGGCATCACTTTGCTTTAGGTAATACAAACAGATTTTATTGAACACTTCACAAAGTGACCAGTCTCCTTTAGGAGAACTGCAAAATGGGGTGGAGGGCAAGTTTTTTGTTCTTGTTTTAAAATATTTTATTTATTTATTTATTTATTTATTTATTTATTTATTTATTATTTAATTTATTTATTTAGCTAGCAGGGGGAGGGGCAAAGGAAAAGGGAGAGAGGGCATTCTTAACAGACTCCACACTGATTCCGGAGCCCGACCCAGGGCTCAGTCTCACTACCCCTGACATCATGACCTGAGCCAAAATCAAGAGTTGGATGCTTAAGCAACTGAACCACCCAGGTGCCCCAGCAAAAAGCTTTTATAGGATAATGACCAAGGAATAGGGCACCTGGGTGACTCAGTTGGTTAAGTGTCTGCCTTTGGCTCAGGTCATGATCCCAGGGTCCTGGGATAGAGCCCCATGTCCATCATCCACTGGGCTCCTTGCTCAGGGGGGAGCCTGCTTCTCCCTCTCCCTCTGCCCCTCCCCCTCACTTGTGCGCTCTCTCCCTCTCAAAATAGATAAATAAAATCTTAAAAAAATAAAACAGTGTTTAAGAATAAAGACCAAGAAAGAAACAAATAAAGAATATCTAATTGGCTGGGCCATGTAGTCAACCTTTTTTGGGGTGAGAAGGCCCAGAGTTGGCTTGGTATTTGGAGACTGGATGCTTTGCGTACACTGCGTTTCTGGTCAAGCGGAGCATTTGCAGGGACATGGACGTTATCTAAGTTTCGGTTCCCTGATGTGGCACCCTGGGCAGAAGCAGCTCCATCTTGGGCCTAGAAATTTATGTCAACAGTCTCCCCTTTTGATTATTCTCTTGACCATTCAAGAGGTTTGATCAAAGCTATCAGTCTTAGCGTGACTCTCGGTTACCATTGCCTCTTCGGGTCTCACTGTAGTTTGTACAAAAGGCAGTATTAATTAGGCTTGTATTCTTAGAGCTGGTTATGTTTTTCTGTTCTCTTTTGTTGTTCTAGTGGGAGATGGACCATCTGTTACGGGCCAATGGCTGCCCACATGCATTTAAAACTTCGAGAGAACACAGCATATCAGGGAGATAATAATAATTGTTAGAAAGAAAACACCAAGCATCACTCTTGACTTCCTTTCCTCCTTACTCCCTCAAATTCAAGAACTGTCCATTCTAGCTCCTACAAATTAAAAAAAATCTATCCACTTCTTTCCACACTTATTGCTACCAGTTAAGGTTATACCAACCTTATTTCTCACTTATTTTCCTTCAATCTCTTCCTTTCTACTTTTGTTTCTACCTGTGGTCTATTCTCTATAATGCAAAGTTTTGTGCACAGCGTGCCTGGTAATCATCTCACTACTCTGTCTGAACTTTTACTGTTTTTTCGTCACCTTCAGGATACAGTCTGTTGACACATTTAGAACATCTTTCCTGGTCTGGAGCCTGCTCATTGCTTCAGCTCCCACCACAGCCCCTGCTCTCTGGTCTATGTGGTCAGAGAGGGCTCACAGCAGTCCCCAAATTTCCTCTGCTCTTTCTTGCCATTATATCTGTCTTTTCTTTCTTTCTTTCTTTCTTTCTTTTTTTTTTTAAGGTTTTATTTATTTGAGAGAGAGAGCAGGAGGCAGGGAAGAGGGAGAGGGAGAAGCAGACTCCCTGCTGAGAAGGGAGCCCCATGTGGGGCTCTATTCCAAGACCCCAGGATCACAACCCGAGACGAAGGCAGATGTTTAACCAACTGAGACACCCAGGTGCCCCAGCTGACTCTTAATATAGCATTTACCCTGCCTTTTAAAAAAAAAATAGATTTTATTTATTTATTTGAGAGAGAGAGAATGAGAAAGAGAGAGAGAGAGCACGAGAAGGGGGAAGGTCAGAGGGAGAGGCAGACTCCCCGCTGAGCAGGGAGCCCGATATGGGACTCGATCCCAGGACTCCAGGATCATGACCTGAGCCGAAGGCAGTTGCTTAACCAACTGAGCCACCCAGGTGCCCTACCCTTATGTCATAAGGCTATTAAAAAAAGAAATTTCCGATAGTAATCGCCACCAAAATTTCAAAGTAATGATGAATATAAAGGATACTTTGACATCTCTACACTTCCTAGAATTTGATATTAAAATATCTGTTATTTCTACCGGTTACAAAGCCACAAGGGCTGCCGGTCGTGTTGTCATTTGTTACCTACATTTATAATTGGGGGGAAAGCTGTATTTTAGGTGGAGGTTAGTAAAAATAAAGATATCATTTTTTTTTCATTCAAGTTCACTGAGCGTCTGAATTCTATCTATAGATCTCTTGGGTTAAGATCTACAGATTTATTTTACTGAAAAGAAACTACAAAGGAGAAAAACTGGATTTGCCTTTGATGTCTTTAATTCATCTACATACATAATTCTGGCCACTGAGACTCTGATGCGAGGCAGCATTTATTCATTTAAAAAAAGGAAATGGGAAATCTATTACAAGTCTTCCCCCAAATAATCATTGAACTCCAGCAGTTCTTTGCAGTCACTTAAAAAGACTAGGAAGTCATTGTCTCAAGAAACCTATTATCTTTTCTCTTAATGCTGTGCCAGCTGGTGCATATTCCACTTTCATCACAGGAAGCAGAGAAACAGCCATTTTCAGTCTATCATAATTGCTTCCACAGAGGACCCAACTGGCTGTCTCCTGAACAAAGATGCTTCCAGCTGTAACTCGGCCAACTCCACCAAGGGCCTGTCCTGAGCACGGGGGAGTACCCGCCCTGATGATTAAAGAGAGGACAGCTAGTTGGGGTACCTGGGTGGCTCAGTGGGTTAAGCGTCTGCCTTTGGCTCAGGTCATGATCCCAGGGTCCTGGAATCAGGCTCCCTGCTCAGCCGAGAGCCTGCCTCTCCCTCCCCTTCTGCCTGCTGCTCTGCCTACTTGTGCTCTCTCTCTATCTCTCTATCAAATAAATAAATAAAATCTTTAAAAAAATGAGAGAGAGAGAGAGGATGACTAGCTCCTTGAAGCTCATGCAAATGAAACTTTTTACATGGCTGAGCTCAAAGGGATTCAATTTCCCTCCCTTCAGTATGATTTTATTTTCTAGCAGATGTTTCCAATGTTCTTGGCTTCTTTGGGTAGACATCATAACACCTCGTTCTGTTTCAGAAAATTTTTACTTCTAACCATAACGAATTGCACACCTTCCCCAGCACATTTATTAAATATAACTAAGGTTAGGTATTAAGAACGTTCTCATTATGAGATGTAGGGATTGCTTTAATAACTGTATTGCTATCCTTTTTCAAACACTTTTAAAATAAATACACCAAAGGATATTATGTTTTCTGGAAACTGTCTCAGAGAATGGAAAAGAAGGCATAAGGAGGATTAAGTAATGTAAATAAGGTCACAGGTGGAATATATTGTGCGGCTGGGAAAAAACCAAGGGGAATATGATGAGCATCCAGAACTAATTCTATAAGATGTGCAGAAGAAATTAAAAGCAAATGAGGGAAATAAAAGGCATCCAAATCAGCAAAGAAGAATTCAAACTCTCACTCTTTGCAGATGACATGATACTCTTTGTGGAGAACCCAAAAGACTCCACCCCAAAACTGCTAGAACTCATACAGGAATTTAGTAAAGTGGCAGGATATAAAATCAATGCACAGAAATCGGTAGCATTTCCATACAGCAACAACAAGATAGAAGAAAGAGAAATTAAGGAGTTGATCCCACTTACAACTGCACCCCAAACCATAAGATACCTAGGAATAAATCTAACAAAAGAGACAAAGAATCTGTACTCAGAAAACTATAAAATACTCTTGAAAGAAATTTAGGAAGACACAAAGAAATGGAAAAATGTTTCATGCTCATGGATTAGAAGGACAAATATTGTGAAAATGTCTATGCTACCTAGAGCAATCTACATATTTAATGAAATCCTTATCAAAATACCATCCACTTTTTTCAAAGAAATGGAACAAATAATCCTAAAATTTGTATGGAACCAGAAAAGACCCCGAATAGCCAGAGGAATGTTGAAAAAGAAAAGCAAAGCTGGTGGCATCACAATTTCGGACTTCCAGCTCTATTACAAAGCTGTCATCATCAAGACAGCGTGGTACTGGCACAAAAACAGACACATAGATCAGTGGAACAGAATAGAGAGCCCAGAAATGGACCCTCAACTCTATGGTCAACTAATCTTCGACAAAGCAGGAAAAAATATCCAATGGAAAAAAGACAGTCTCTTCAACAAATGGTGTTGGGAAAATTGGACAGCCACATGCAGAAGAATGAAACTGGACCATTTCCTTACACCACACACAAAAATAGACTCAAAATGGATGAAAGACGTCAATGTGAGACAGGAATCCATCAAAATCCTAGAGGAGAACACAGGCAGTAACCTCTTCAACCTCAGCTGCAGCAACTTCTTCCTAGAAACATCGCCAAAGGCAAGGGAAGCAAGGGCAAAAATGAACTATTGGGACTTCATCGACATAAAAAGCTTTTGCACAGCAAAGGAAACAGTCAACAAAACCAAAAGACAACCGACAGAATGGGAGAAGATATTTGCAAATGACACATCAGATAAAGGGTTAGTATCCAAAATCTATAAAGAACTTATCAAACTCAACACCCAAAGAACAAATGATCCAATCAAGAAATGGGCAGAAGACATGAACAGACATTTTTCCAAAGAAGACATCCAAATGGCCAACAGACACATGAAAAAGTGCTCAACATCACTCAGCATCAGGGAAATCCAAATCAAAACCTCAATGAGATACGACCTCACACCAGTCAGAATGGCTAAAATTAACAAGTCAGGAAACGACAGATGGTGAGGATGCGGAGAAAGGGGAACCCTCTTACACTGTTGGTGGGAATGCAAGCTGATGCAGCCATTCTGGAAAACAGTATGGAGTTTCCTCAAAAAGTTGACAATAGAGCTACCCTACGACCCAGCAATTGCACTACTGGGTATTTACCCCAAAGACACAAATGTAGTGATCCAAAGGGGTATGTGCACCCCAATGTTTATAGCAGAATGTCCACAGTAGCCAAACTATGGAAAGAGCCAAGATGTCCATCAACAGGGGAATGGATAAAGAAGATGTGAGATATATATATATATATATATATATATATATATATATATATATACACACACACACACACATACACACAATGGAATATTATGCAGCCATCAAAAAACCCTGAAATCTTGCCATTTACAACGACGTAGATGGAACTAGAGGGTATTATGCTAAGCGAAATAAGTCAATCAGAGAAAGACAAGTATCATATGACCTCACTGATATGAGGAATTCTTAATCTCAGGAAACAAACTGAGGGTTGCTGGAGTGGTGGGGGGTGGGAGGGATGAGGTGGCTGGGTGATAGACATTGGGGAGGGTATATGCTATGGTGAGCGCTGTGAATTGTGCAAGACTGTTGAATCATAGACCTGTACCTCTGAAACAAATACATTATATGTTAAAAAAATAAAAGAAGATAGAAGGGATAAATGAAGGGGGGAAAGGAGGGGGAGACAAACCATGAGAGACTATGGACTCCGAGAAACAAACTGAGGGTTCTAGAGGGGAGGGGGTGGGGGATGGGTTAGCCTGGTGATGGGTATTAAAGAGGGCACGTTCTGCATGGAGCACTGGGTGTTATACGCAAACAGTGAATCGTGGAACACTACATCAAAAATTAATGATGTAATGTATGGTGACTAACATAACATAAAAAAAAAAAAAGCAAATGAGGAAGAAAATGAGGATAGAAGGTGAAACAAGAGGTAGAAAGAAGAAGAACGTCAAAGCCGGAAACCGGAATACCAGAGGCATCACTAACAATGATTTGGAGGCTCCATGGGTCCCTCTGCTTATGCCACCCAGTGGAACAATACATTCCCGCGTTCACTTTCGTAATCTATTGTCAAAAAAGAAAGTGAAAGCCAAACATTCTCCTGGCACACCTTCTAATGCACAACATTCTAATAACACACCTAACGAACAAAACACTGTGATGCTTGATCATTTGAGCAGTTATCCCTTACCCTTGAGCTTGGCTTGAGATTTCAAGGGGTAGAAGTCACACTGCTACTGACTTTCTGGTTTTGTGTTACTGCAAGGGCACAACCTCGGAAACCTGACCGGGTTAAGCACCGCGTAGGTTTAGCATATTTTACCACCTGGTTTCCTGCTAATGAGGGCAGGGTTTGATACACAGTCTGAGCTTCTTACATATGTTTTGTTTCTCTGTCAGTTTCTCATAAATTTGGTCTGAGAGTGTGCAGATGGATATATGCATATGCATTCCCACTTTTTGTAAATTACTTTAGGAAAGTCTGAATCACTATCATACATGGAGACAATGTGTCTGTGTCCTGAGAGACAATGATGAGCAAAATGCCCGGCAGCTCGACTTATTTGAAGCTCGGTCAGAATGCAATCTGTAGATAATTTTTCTATTAAGAATATTGTCTTCAGTGACTCTAGTCATTCAAAACTACAGATGAGTCATCCGACCTAAGTTGAAACAGTGATTTCTGATTCCTAAACGTGGCAATGGCATCCAGTCATTTGTGCTTCTTGCCTTCCTTTCCTTCCAAATATTTCCTATAATTTCTGCTTTAAATATCTTCTGCATTCCAGAGAAACATGTAATTTTTTTTTAAGATTTTATTTATTTGTCAGAGAGAGAGAGAGAGAGCAAGCAAGCACAAGCAGGGGGAGCAGCACGCAGAGGGAGAAGCAGGCTTCTCGCTGAGCAAGGAGCCCAATGTGGGACTCGATCCCAGGACCCTGGGATCAGGACCTGAGCTGAACGCAAACGCTTAACCGACTGAGCCACCCAGGCGTCCTGAGAACCATGTAATTTTTGGACAAAGAGTCGATCAATATGTAAGGATAATTTTAATACTGACTTAATTTCATAAGGATTAGGATTTTGCGATGGTCTTATCCTTCCATATGACTCCTTAGAATGTTCAAGTGCTAATAACATTAATAATTTCACTCAAGGCCACCAAGACTTAGCTTTTTTTAATCTATAAAATGGGAGATAATATCTATCTTATGATGGTACTGTGGAGATTAAATGAGAGGTAAGGTACTTAAATGTCTAGTATAACACCTGGGACCAGACAGATGTTCAATGAATGATGAGCCTGAATTTGAAGTCAGACTATTTTACTTTATCATCAAGAAGATGGATACATGTTAACTAGCCATTCCAAATGAGTCAAAATATTTTTCTCATTGTAGAGAGCTCTGTGTGTTCACCTATACCTCATAAACTAATATATATATATATGTTCATATATACACATATGTATTTGTTTACTTATAATTATTTATTAGGTACATGTATTATGTACACAGAATTTAGGACCTAATCCTGAGGTTGTCTAGTTTTATTTTAAATTGATCCCTGAAGTGATTATTTAAGAGCCTGTTTACATAACACAAGGTAAAAACAGCTTTGCTGTTTTTAAGCAATAAATTCTCTTTTCAAGCAAGAAAATGTTTCTTAAATTGATGTATGTGGTAATGAGGTTATTTAGCAACTGGAAAATGAAAAGCAAGAGATACACATTAATGTGATCTAAATGAGACACTCCCTGAATATAGTAGGCATTGATTTACCAGTCGAGAATACTAAAAGAGCATCATTCATAGTATTTCTTTGCTTTCAAAAACATTTTCTCCTTTCATTAATCATCTTTGTGAAGTGTGATTATTTTCTTGTATCAGAGCTTTCCTAGGTTACTACATGCTCAACCTGGCTTCCTATTTTTATACATAGAATTGCACAGTTTAAAAAATAGATTTTGGTTAAATAATAAGCCTGTGTTTTATTTTATGGGGAGAAAAATATGAACAAAATGCTTTCATACAAATACTCAAAGATAAAGAGACCAAAGCCATTTTTCTTTGAGGTTATTTGCTGTGGATCATAATTTTTTAATCATCAACATTTTTTAATTTTGAAGTTTCTTCCCAAATTATCCACAACTAGGATCAATATTATTTTTTGAATCACAACTATAACTAAGCATACAGCCTCTACAAATCATAAAATGGATTTGAGATTTGGTCATTTTTTTCATGAATTTGTATTTATCCTGTTATTCAACCACCATGATTTGAGCACCTATCATATACCAGGTATTGTTGGGGAGCATATCAATTCTGACACAGATTATGATCAGGATTATATGATTTGATTGAGCATATCAACTTAATTAGCCAGATTATCTCCTCTTTTTCTTTGCCTGGCATACACAGCCCAAAATACAATTCTAAACAGCTTCCATTTACATAAAGATTAAAAATCAGACAATAAGTAAATAAAATTTAAGTTTATCTGCTATCTCCCAGACCTCTAGGACTTTAAACATTAATGGAAGACATAATTACAGCAAGACGTATGTGAGAGTGCTAACATTTGCTTATGTAAAAACAATTTTTGGTTTCATGTGGGATAGGACTATGGATGGGAACAGGAGAGAACTTTGCTTTTTATTTTATACTCTTTGGTACTATTTGAATATTGTACTCTTTACACTATTTTGTACTATTTGAATATTTGTACTGTTTGTGCACATATTATTTTTAGTTTTAAAAAATGTGGCCGAAAACATTAGGGATGTTTTAGCACCAACAGAATAAAATGGAGAACAGAAACTCATCTGAAAATTATTTCACTTTTACCTCAATATCTGGAGAACTTTTATCTCAAATCCCCACCTAATTTTCTATGTGGAAACTAAGTAAGGAATTCTACTTGTTATTAAAGTATATGAAAAAGCAGCTATGTTTCTTAAGCATGGGCAAGCCGATGTCAAAAAATAAGGTGTGGGACTTATCTAGAAGTAGGAGGTTTAATAGTCAAGCACCCAGCACTGATATACAATGTTTTATAAAATGTTGTGACTTAGACTCAGCTCTGTCGGGTGTCATGTAAATGGATGAGGTTGCCTGTCTCTCTCATTGTCACCGTGCGGTGGTCCTCACGACCCCTAGTGAGGTCGTGACTAGTGAGCTAGTGAGCTAGAAACTAGCAAAACTTCTTTTGATCTGTACTCAGAGAAGCTGACCATCTTGGGGCAGTTCACTATACCTGTGACTTCAGACTTAATTCTAAATTGCAGACTTAATCCTTGCAAGTTCAGCATGACAGACCTTAAAAACACCAGAAATAGAGACTCCTCCAGAGAGCCTTGGCAGAGACAAGGAAGCAAGAAATCTGGGGGGTTTCTGGGAGCACCTACCAGCAGAAAAGGCTTTGCTTGTTTTTTTTTTTTTTTTCCTTTGCTCATACTTTTTAACTTCTAAGGATTCATAGTTAATTTTGGAATAAACTGCTTTCACATTTTCTATCTGAACTACATGTCTGTCTTGGTACCCTCGTATGAGAAAGCCTTGTATGTCTGAAGCAACTATGAATTTAGGGAAAAGTTAGAATATTTTAGGCATGCAAATATCCAGGTTAAGTCAGCATTTCCACTGCTAAGAAAAGGGATGCATCCACAACTGTAGGCCAAGAGTAAGTTCATGGCAGCATTGAAAATGAGAGAGAAAAAAATATAGCCACATATATGTAAGAACAATTTTTTTTTATATAGCCATAAAAAATATTATGTAGCTGTCTAAAAAGGATAAAGCAGATAAGGTAGATCTGTTTGTGCTAGTTCAGTATATGTCTGGATATAACCTAAACGTACATTAAACAAAAGAAGGCAAGGCTCAGAGCCGAGCACAAAAAAATAATCTCTTTTGTGTAAATAAAAAGGATATACATCTATTTTCTGCTATGTGATTAATTTTCTTTTTGAAAGAAAACAGAAGGAAAGGGATTAGATATCAATGCACAGTTTAATTATTATGATTCTTTAACTATGTACATGTATTTATTTTTAAAAAAATGTTTATAGCAAGTTATCTGGTGGAGGAATTACAGGCCATTTAAAAAATCTTAGGCTATTTATGTTAAAAATACCTATACAGTCAGGTATTTTAATGCAGAATTGTAGACTTAAAGCTTTCAGCTGGAAGTATAATTAGCAATGCTAAAAACAAGGCTTAAATAGTGTGCCATGAAGGTAGTTTTCAATATTGTTCCTTACCATTTTCCCATTTGTCGAATGCGTGCCTAAAAATGACTCAATAGTGGAGGTTGTGAAAAGGTGTCACCATTTCTAAAAGAATTACTTCGTAGCAAAATATTACTGTAGGACCGGTATACTCCAGGTGTGGCCTCCAAACAGAGATAGGACATATGGCTGAGGTGACTGTCTAGACAGCTTGTAAGGTGATCCAAATAGAAGTACCTCTTCCATTTTTCTAGAAACAATCGATGGTTTCAGCATGAAAGTGAGAAAACCAAATTAAATCACAAATGACACAAAGGGAAGGTTACCTGGCATATTTCACAAAGGAAAGGGGATGACATAAAGTTTTGCTTGCCCCAGTATGAGCCCACCCAACCTTCTAGCTTTTTCCTATACCTCGTGACTCTGAACTAATTCTTCCACAGATTGAACATGGGGACACTGGTGGTGAGCCTTGCCTGTCCCTCTAGCTGTCTGCTCCGGTACCTCTGGACCTGCCTTGCTTATAGCTTGCCCAAGAGTTAACAATTCATTTCTGGTCATGGTATGAAGGAATAATAGATACAAGGAGGAAGGACTCATGAGGGAAAGGGTCAGCAACAAGTATAACTGTTGATTCCTTCCTGCCTGAGAGGAACCCACCCTGATTCTCCTTTGTTTGGATTTTTAAATCTATGACATTATTAAGGGGGACATTTTTGAATTATTTATAAGCCAGAATAACATGTTTAGCCATTTAAATCGATATTATTGAACCGAGTTGGTTGTGACGTAGTCCAGTGTTCTTTTTTCTTAAATGGAAATTGCTTTTTTTTTTTCTGATAATAATGGTCATTGTAAAGCATTTACACAAGAAAATGTAAAGAAAATCAAAAGAAATAAAAACAATTTAAAATCCATCACTGCCATTATAAACCATTTTTAACATCTTGCTACATATACTTTAGACTTTTTCCTGTGCAAATATATATAAGCATGTATACATGAAAATGTGAACGTCCTTTACAACTTTACACAGCTTTCTACTTGGTTTTCTTTTTAACAATACATTGGGAACCTCTTTCCATATTATATATGGGTTTATTATGACATCATCCTGACGACTTGCAAAATGTTTTATAATCTTACTGCAGTTACACTTCTGCCGTATTATAGAAATATGTTGAATGTCTCTTCACTACATTGTCTTTTGGTTTCTCCTGAATTTGAATCCTTTGGCTGCTCATTTTTATCTATCTCTTCTGCATCCTGTCGGTCTCTGATTTTAACCCCAACTCTCTTCTTACCACTGTTTTTCTTTAAAATTAACTTAGAATTGTTTGGGAAATAAGGGTAAATAGACTCCAACTAAGGGCTTCTTTGAGTCACGTGTGAAAATATTAGGCCACAGATTTTGAGTTAACTATTCAGAGACATTTTCTGCCTTGCTCTTGAATTCTTAGATGTGTTCTAGAGAGTTAAAGCCCTCAACAAGTTTGTTATTACCTTAACTGCATGGGCAGACTTACTGGACTTACGTTAGTTCTATCACTGGTCCTAAAAAAAACTTTTTGTTGCTCTTACTTTACTTTCATAACTTGCTTAAAAAAGACACTTCAGGGCACCTGGGTGGCTCAGTTGGTTAAGCAACTGCCTTCAGCTCAGGTCATGATCTTGGAGTCCCAGGATCGAGTCCCACATCGGGCTCCCTGCTCAGCAGGGAGTCTGCTTCTCCCTCTGACCCTCCCCCCTCCCATGCTCTTTCTCTCTCTCTCTCTCTCTCCCTCTCTCATTCTCTCTCTCCAATAAATAAATAAAATCTTTAAAAAAAAAAGACACTTCACCTACAAGGAAAACTGGTACTCATAGGGACCATGAGGCATGTATCAGGTTAAATTAAAAAAAAATTCAAATATCAAAATTCATAGTGTTAATCAGATTGGTTTTAGACACTGAATAATTTAAGAGGAAATAAAACAATTTGTTTCAGGTCTTAAGGAGAATGTGAAATATCTGTAACACATCCCCAAACTAAAATTGTCTCACTCCCATATAATCATTTAGTGTGGCTTATTAGAAAGTATTGACTTAATGTTTCTGATGGTTCCTTTGTGTGGATCATTTTAATTCTTCAAGCCCACTTCTTCATCTTAAAATCTGAGATGATAATTTCTGTCTTACAAGTTATAGTAAAGGTCAATTGGAATAACATCTATAAAAACACTTTGTAGAAATATTAAGTGCTATATAAATTTAAGGTTATGTTATTATATGGCAAGTAGAACAGATCCATTCGGCATTACATATAGTAGAGATACGCAAAATTTCAAGACAAATCTATGAGTATAATGACTTACAGAGAGGAAGATGGATGAACTTGACAGTATGCTTCATTGGTACAGTTCAGAGCTTTAGAAATCTAAAATGCATTCCCTATTCTACCAGTGGCTTTCACGATAAACTTGAACGTAATGAAATTTACCACCAATGTTGTAAAAGAGACGGCAATGGCCTTAGTCTGAGTTACTCAAAATTGATGATGCAGAAACAGATGGAACACACAAACTAGGTACATTGTAAATGATTTCCTTTTGAATTCCCAGTTCAGCCATGTACACAAATATAGGTGTGTGCGTAACTATTGGAGAGGAAAGAAGAAAAGAAAACTCGTATTTATTGGGGAATTGATGGACGGTGGGTATCCTATTATATTTTGGGCATATGTTACTTCATTTAACTATAGCAGAGCAAAAAGAAAAAGGCACAATTGCTACAGGAAACGGGATGCGGATAGGCAAGGTATTCCTGTGCGCCCTGGCTCAGCGTGCAGTGGCAAAGCCTGGAACAGTGGGTCTGAGTTACTTCCTCTTCTTCCTTTGTCTCCTTAGTGGACTTTTTTTTTTCTTAGTGGGCTTCTAATAAATATGAAATCAGTTTATAAGTGGGCAGAGAAAACGATGAGAAGCCAAGAGTTCCAGGCAGTACCCCAATAAGATAATTCACCATAATAGTTTAAAAGTTGAATTTTGGGGGGTTCCTGGGTGGCTCAGTAGGTTAAGCGTCTGCCTACGGTCATGATCCCTGGCGTCCGGGAATCGAGCCCCACGTTGGGCTCCCTGCTCAGCTCAGAGGGGAGCCTGCTTCTCCCTCTACCCGCCGCTCCCCTGCTTGTACTGTCTGTCAAATAAATAAATAAAATCTTAAAAAAAAAAGTTGAAATTTTTATATAATCAACTGATCTAACTATAGATTTTCAGGAATAAATTGTTACTTTTCTTTTTACCTGAAAAAAGAGAAATACAACACTTGGTATCTCAGCTGATAATTCTATCGTGTGCTTGCTTTGTGTCAGGCTCTCTTCAGTGCCTCGTGCATGTTGTTTCTTTAATGCTTGTGGTACTTAGGATGATGGCCCCCTAACGATGTCCATATCTTCATTCCCAGAACCTGTGTATGTATCACATGGAAAAAGGGACTCTGCAGGTGTGATTAAAGTTTCTGAGACGGAGACAGTATCCTGGATTATCCAGGTGAGCCCGATGTAATCACAGGGATTCTTGTAGGGAAAGAGGGAGGCAGGAGAGTTGGGGCCAGAGTGAAACAACACGAGAAAGACTGGACACTTTTGGCTTTGAATATGGAAGAATGGGACAGTTCCTAGAAGCTAGAAAGGGCAAGGACATGGGTTCTCCCCTAGAGACTTCAGAAAGGAAGGGAGCCTTGCCCAAACCTTGATGTTAGCCCAGTAAGAACCACTTTGGACTTCTGAACGACAGACTTGTCATTCTGGGTTGTTTTAAGCCACTAAATTTGTGGTAATTCATTGTAGCAGCAATGGGAAACCAATGAAATCCTCATAATAATCCTATGAGATACACACTATAATCATCTCCAATTTACAGAGGAGCAAACTAAAGCACAGTTTCTCAAAGATACACAACCACTAAATGGTGGCACTGGAGTTTGAGTGCAGTCAACCTGGTTTCAGAGCCTATGGATTGGAAACCTTCCTGCTATCAAGCTTGGGGTTCTAATAAATTGCAGCTCTGGAGTCATATTGCTGATATGTCCACCTTTAAGACCCCTGAGCTCATCTGAGGATGTGCCTAATACATAGTCCTAGCGGTAGGGCACAGTCTTCTTTTAATGCCTCGAAAGTTGGTACCACCACCACCACCACCACCAACAACAAATTCTACTTCAGCCCATTGGTAAAAAATGCATCCTTAGAAGTGTATCCAATTCCAAAAGCTTAAATAACTGGAAGCAGTACTTTCTGCTAGTGCTGTATGCTGTCAAGATAAAAATATTAATAAATTGTAAACTTATTCAACATTCCATTTGGGAAATATTTTAAAAATTGGGATATTTTATTTTTTATTATTTTTTAATATATATTTTTAAAGATTTTATTTATTTATTTGACACAGAGAGTGAGACAGCACAGCAGGGATAGCAGCAGGTGGAGGGAGAGGGAGAGGGAGAGGGAGAAGCAGGCTCTCCGCCAAGTGGGGAGCTTGAGGTGGGGCTCGGACCCAGGATCCTGGATCATGACCTGAGAGGCAGACACTTAACCAACTGAGCCACCCAGGCGCCCGCCCCCCACCCGCCCCACAACTGGGATATTTTAAAAGAAAAGTTCAAGTTGGCTCTTGTAGAAAAATAAATTTATAAAATTTGAAAATACCTGACACGAAAATGTTTAAGCGAGTAATTCAACATTTGTGAGCTATCCCAAGAACGGTCAAAATGGGCAGATATGGCTCTGTGCAGGATACTCAGAAAACAACAAAAAAATCCAGGGAATAAATAACTGCATAAATATTGAATCAGCGTATGGACATCCAACTATGAGCAAATGTGTCCTCAAATATTTTGGAGTCCATGTTTGGTTATTATTATCACTTTAATTTACTAGGGGCTTCTTTGTGAGTTGAGAAAGTGCTGTCTTTGCCTTATTCCCTGACTTTTGTCCGTGGTTTTGGCATAATGAACAGAGGTAGTGTAGCAATCATGCTTAAGAACCTTAGCTTTGGAATCTGCAATATCTGGGTTTGATTTCAGTTCACCTGCTTATTACCTGTATGACTTCAGTCCAGTTAGTCAACCTTGGTGCCTTCATTTTAAAATGGGCATCATAATGTTTACCTCTTATTTTAGTGAGGATCAGAAGTCATAATGTATATAAGCATTGCCTGGTCCACAGAAAGTACTCAAGACTGGTAGCAATATAAAATTCACATTTATCATCACAGACTGACTCTTGTTTCTGATGTTGCCCAGAAAGTATAGTGTCCAAGTCAGATACACATCTTTTTAGAATATCATCCTTCTAGAAAACAGAAAGAAAAATAGTCACTATAAACTATTTGAATCTCACATGTGCTTTACGTTAGTGAGTCAGTTTGGAAGGCTTAAATGTATCTTCATCTTTTTAGTGACTTTGGTCCTTGGGAACTTGGAGAATGAAGGAAAGATCAGATTTTAAACTTTAAGTGAGAAGATAGAGAGGAGGTGTCAGTGGTTTCCAGTGTAGTTTGTCTCATCAGAGGTGGAGAGGGGTGACTCATTATTAATGGGCATCTACTTTGTGCCAAATGCTTTACATATATTATCTCACTTAATCCTCTTGGCAGCCGTTTGGAAGTGGTATGAAGACCACCATTTTATACATGAGTGAAATCAGTCACAGAGAAGACCAGGTTACTTTTTTGAAGATCACATAGGGTGGGCTGGGATTCAAACTCGGTATACTACACAGCCTTCATATAAGACTGTTTTCCAAAACAGTCCTGAATGATGGCACACAATTGAGGAAGAAAATTGGAACACGATTGGCATGTTACTTACTAGGAATGAGTAATGATTTATACTGAAAGGTTATCGAGTGGCAAGCAGCACGCGGACGTAAGTTTTGCAATTATTCTGTCATACTGCAAAATAATTTTTCTTTGACAACATAATCAGCCCATTCCTAGCTGAGTAGAGCACCTTCCATTAGCTCGTCGCTTCCCATTATGCTACTTTGAGGACAGAGTAAACAGATACAGGTGCAGCGTACGCAGGCAATTTTTAGAGCAAGTTTTCCTCTATGCTGGTCAAGCTATTTTTCACCGCATCCAGGAAGATTACAATTTGGAGATCAAGGAGCCACTAAGATTCAGTTCTGGGGCTGAAAATCCTCACAAAATCTAAAGGTGGACTTTCTAATTTGTTCCAGAATGACAGAAACCACCAGTCAGAGTCTCAGAACCACCGGAAGAGATTGACTTGCCTATAGGATGTCACACATAATCTAGGTCAGGTAAAAAACTTCATATCTCATTATTGAAATTCCTCATTGCTTCCCTTTCCAAAACAGTGATTTGTCAAGAATCATTTGGCATAGGACTGCAAATAGAGCAAAAAGAATTCATTTGTTGGTACTCTGACATACACCGATTGTGATTACTGTGTAAATAATTTAATTTTTTTCAGTTTCATATTGATTTTAAATAACCAAGACTCCCTTTTAATGCTGACTTACCATTGTCTTCAACAGAGAAGTAGAAGATATCCTTTGTTTCTTTGCTGCCTTCATTCAAGACGTAACAGATCCTCCTTTCATCAATGTCAGCTAATAAAAGAGCAAGTATCACTCATCATATTGGCACAACAGAAAATGAGTATGTTAGGAACTTCAATGGGTTAAGGCATGGAAATACTACAATAAAGAAATTTTAAAATAATTAAATGCCTACAAATCTAACTTTTAAAAAAATGATTAAGTGAACATGAATCTAATTTTTTCTTAAAGTTACACTGGGAAAAATAGAACATTATTTAAAATTTTGTTACCGTGCTGTGTGTATGATCTGTAGGATCATCCCCAACAAGAAAGACATTCTAGTGATGCATGTTTTACAACATCCTCTATGGAAAATTGAGTCTATCTGGTTTAGGTCTTCTGCACAAGCCTGGAGCTTGGCATGATGGTGGTTATTCATTAACTATTAGTCAAAATGAATTTAAACAAGAATAACTGCTGCATTCTAAGAAAAAAGAAAATGGGAATAAAATGATTTTTTATTGCCTATTCTCTTGGATTTTTGAGAATTTGTCACTTGGTCTGTAATTGTGTTTTTTGTATTGATAATTATTAGTATATTAAAGACAATTTGCATTTTGGGGGTATTTATTTAGAAAGATAATTCTTATAAAACCACATGATTTCATTGGCCTTAGAAGCGATTCTGAAAATGTAACCAAACTATTTTTTAAACACCCTTCATAAGTTTTACTCTAAGATTGCATTTAGGTATATATGTATCGCATATAGAAAAATTCCATGTATCTCTTCACATTTCATGTGTAAAGCTACATGAAAAAGTTTTAAGACAATGTAAAGAGTTGCCACAGACAGCAGGTGTCACTTTACCTGGGAAAACAGAGGAACCTGCCTCAAGTTCACCATTAGTAATAATGACAAATGTATTTTTAAAAAGATCTTTAAAACATATCCCTCCACAAACTTAGGAAAATTTAGTTCTATGCTTTTTTTTTTAGATGCAGAAGTTACATTTGAATAGTACAATAAAATGTGCAGTGTAATATTTATCTCCAAAATCTAAGTACAAAATATCATCTTCAGAAATCTAAATTTACTGATAAACTATGAAAACAATTCCTAGGTATGTCATTCTTTGAAATTAAACTGATAATATCAAAATTAATGTAATCATATCTTACGATGATATTTCAGAAACAGAAACTGTCCACCTGCATTCTGCAATTTTAGGGCATAACTACCAGCCTTACTGGATGTCCGAGAGTTCCTGTTAAATGGGCATCCTGATGAAATGGCTAGAAAAGGACTAGTTGCCCTTTTTTGTTATCAGAATAATCTCATATTCCACCGTATTTCATTAGAATCAAAATCTGTCTGTCAATGGGCTGAGGTTGGGAAAATTTTATTCAGAAGTGGGAGACCTGATCTGCTCATGGAGAGGGACTGAGGTATTGGGGATATCATTACTAACCTTGCATAAACACTTGCGTGCTCTGGTTTCCAAGGCCAGTGTTGATAATGAAGCCATGCTCTGGTCCTCTGGTCACTTTATACTTCAGGAGCCCATGGAAACCATCTCGATCCTCTGCCCTCAGAGACCTGTTGGTAATCAGGAAGGTCATGTGTCCAGTGTGAAGGCGCTTCAAGGCTGATACACCTCTGTTAGTGGCAATCTGGGGGAGCCTGTTGTCTAGAGAACTTATGTGGATCCTCATTACCTGAGGTTTGTGTGTCTCTAGGACAGTGTCTGGGAAGACATAGAAATCAGCATGAGTGCCATCTGTCACAGTCAAGGAGAAACTGTCCTCAGTCGTCTCACTGCCATCGTGCCAGTAGCTAATCAGGTTATCACTCAGGTCCCGCTTGGTGAAGGTGGTCACAGAATGACTGCCATTGTACAAAATCCTACCATGGATGGGGAGCTGGGTGACAGTAAAGAGGAGAAGATCATCTGGAGTATCCTTGTCTTCCACTGTCAACTCAAAGGGAGTGATGTGTTTGCTTTCCCCTTCCTGCAGTATTAGTTTATGGATGGTCAAGATAGGTTTCTTATCATCCACATCTGTGATGAAGATCCTGAAGGTTTGGAACACAGGGTTGAGTCCATCAGTCACGTGAAACTCAAAGCTGTCTGTCTTTATCTCATCATTTGAAGTGTGGACATAGAATATTTTGTTGCTAGCCAACTGAAGCTGAGTGAAAGAGGCAATGGGCTTCCCAGGGTGGTCAGAGCTCTCTAAGTGCCCCATGCTAGGAGCCCGTGTGATCCTGAAGTGAAGCTGTTCATTAGGGCTGTTGATGTCACTGGTGCTAAGCAGATTGGTGGTAAGGGTCACTCTGCCACCTTCTGTCAGGGTAAGCCCTTTGCTAACCACCTCAGGGAAGACCCTGTCTAAGCTGTCAATAGTGATGTAGAAGTAGCGGTCTATTAAAGGGTTAATCCCATCAGTCACATCAAACTTGATAATGTCAAGGACTCCATCTTGGCCTGTGTGGGTGTAACAGATGAGGCTTCTGTCAATCTCATCCTGGGTGAAGTTCATTCCTAGGGTGAGGTTATTTCTCACTTCCCCTCTGGGTTTTCTCAGCCGCTGTAGAAGCCCCTGTTGAGGCCCTGAACGGAGAACAAAACTGAGGCTCTTTTCATCGGAGTCAAGATCTGTGGCCTTAAGGACCCAATTTGTGATGACCTTGGTGTGTCCAGTCTCTACCTCCAGCCCATCATTGGTGGTCAGTCGAGGGGTTTCATCATCCACCAGGATCACCATAATGGGTACCTTCCTGTGGGTGGTGTGCTTGCCATCACTCAGCCAGACCTCAAAACTATCCTCTGTGGTTTCAGAGTCATCATGTTCATACACAATAGTGGAGGCCTCCTGGATCTCCTGTAAGGTGAAGCTGTGGATGGGCTGGCTGCCTGTGGCCAGCTGCTGTATGATTCGGCCATGCTGAGGGAGGGCTGTGAGCTGAAAGTGAAGCTCATTTGGTGGCAAGTCAGCATCTGCTCCATTGAGCAGTGGGGTGTCTATGACCAGGCTCATCCCCTCTAATACCACAAACTCACCGGCAAAAAGTTCAGGCTGCTCATCATTGGTGGGTAAAATGATTATAGGGAAGAAGACATTTGGGGAGAAGTTGATGCCATCAGAACAATGAAAGGTGAATTGATCTTTTTGTGGCTCTACCCCCTTGTGAATACTCTGTACATAATTGATATGCCTTGCTTGGACATCTCTGATGGAGAAAGCACTGATGGGACTACCAGCCCGTGATTCTTTTGAGCCGGGAGCTGGTGCAATGTTTTCCAGGTAGCCAGAGGTTGGCTGACCAGTAACTGTGCATAGGATTTCATCTTGGGGTGTGTCCACATCTTCAATATTGAGATGTCGTAAGGTCAAGGGACTCTTCCCGCCTTCATCAACAATATAGAACTCCCCCACCAAGACTGTGGGTGCCACATTGTCCACAGGCAGCACAACCACTTGCACCTGCACTCTCTCCACTATGCTGTCTCCCACCACCCATTGATAAGAATCCTTGGAGAGGGTGAGGCTGAAGGTATCATGTTGTTTCTGGAAACCAACTTCACCCCCAGTGTGGACGTAGACTACTGTCCCACTGATGAGGTCCTCTTGGGTGAATCGTTCTGCAGGTAAGCCATTCACTAGAAGAGTACCCAATTTTGGGCTATCCTCCATAATGAAAGACAGCATCAAGTCACCTGCGCCCTTCTTTTTGCCATGTATGATGCCCATGGTGATCTCAGTGACTCTGCTCTCTAGTACATCTAAGGAAACATCTAATAATGGACTACCTGTAATAGAGATCCTGGGAGTTTTGTCAGTAGTGGGATGCACGGAAATCTGGACGGTGATGGGTATGTGGTGCACCCTGTCACTTACCTCCAGATGGAAGGTGTCATTGGTAATCTGGTCTCTGCTGTGCTGGTAAGAGACACTCCCATTAATAATGTCAGCTTGCATGAAAAGTTCCCCTGGAACCATATGTTTATTTAAGTAGTGCAGGTGTCCATGTTGGGGACCCCAGACTAACATGAAGACAATCTGGTCAACATCTGTGTCAGGGTCTATGACATCCAGTTCATTACTGCTGAGGATAAAATTTCCTCCCTCTAAGACAGTAAAGCCTCTGTTGGTGACTTCTGGAGGCTGGTTGTCCACAGGCTTCAGGAATAATGTGAATATGCCAGGTACACTGTTGCCTGCAGCATCCTCCACTTGGTAGGTGAACTGCACAACCCGTGGTACAATACCCAGTTTCTTCTGTGGGGGCTGGTAGGCAACTTTTTGGAGATTTACCTGGGCCTGGGTGAAGCGCATGATGGGCGTATCTGGCGAATCAGTGAGCACAATTTCTCCAGCCCGGACTCGGTGGTTGTCATCTGTGTCAGTTGGGGGTGTCAGTAAGGTGTACCACAGGTTCTGGTCATCTGAGTCCTGGTCAATATATTGGAGGAATTTCTTCTGGAAGTGAGTGAGTTGGTACTGGTGCACGGTCATTTCTAAGGTAGTTCCTGGAAATAGTTCTGGACTCTGCAGATCCACTGGTTGGACCTTGATGGTGAAGAAGTGCTGGTTGGACAGATTGGGTGGGTCATGGTCATCCTGTACATGGAAAGTCAGCTGGACCATGACAGTTTGAGGGCTATGGGGTCCAAGATGGCGGTAGAAGAGTTTCCCTTCCATGATGTCTTGCTGAAGCCACTCAGTCACCACCTTCTCATAAAGTCCTTCTTTTTCCACATAATACCAATCTTCATCTTCGGGGGTCAGAGGTGGTTCAGCCTGCCGCAGCAGCATCTCTCCCAGGTGCTGAGTTGAGTAAGAGGAACCAGGGACCAGATCCCACCCTCTTTCTTCCTTTTTTTCTTCTAGAGGCTGGTCCTCCAGCACAAAATGGATGGTTGAGTCATCAGAGTCAATATCAGTAGCACTCAGGACAAAGGGGGAAATCTGGACCACCTGTCCTTCTGTAACTGAGAGCCCGGTGTTGGCCTTGACCTTCGGTGGTTCATCATCAACAGGTATGATGGTGACAGGGAAGAGGAATTCCACCTGGTGGTGCCCATCCTCCATCCGGAAAATGATATTGTCACTGTAGGTGTTGCTGCCATCATGCTGGTACACCACTCGCCCTGCTGCCAGGTCCTCTGGTGTGAAATGCTTGCGCCCAGCGGGTGCCCCAAGCACCACCAGCTGCCCGTGTCTCAAGCCCCTTACTGCAGTTACTATCACCTCCTCTCGGTTATCATTATCACTGATCCGAAGGCTGTGGGTGCTGGACAGGGGCTGTAACTGACCTTCAAATAGCAGTAGTCCCTGGTTATATCCAGCCACTGGGGCCAGGGTGTTCATGGGCTTCATTATCACCATGAAGGCAAAGGGGTCTGAGGTGGCGCCATCTCCGTCCACCACCTCCAGCTCCAGCTGGAAGAGGTGCTCTGAATCCAATTTCTCTGTCGGGGGCTGATAGGCAATTTTCAGTTCCCGCAGCTCCCGCTGGGTGAAGAAAGAGACTGGAAGACCCAGGGGGTCGTCAGTGCTGACCACGTATCCCTGGTGCCCTGGCGTGGTTGTGGGGGCATTGAGAATGTTGAAGACCAGGTCATCGGGGTCAGACTCCATGTCCTCCGCAGCCAGCGAGTCAGGGGTCAGGGCTGTTAGCAAGAACTGACTGACCTCCATCATCATCAGGGCCACAAAACTGGGCCTAGGTGCAGTGTTCTCTACTCCGTCGCGGATGCTCACCAGCAGCTGGAAGTGCTCGCGGAGCAGCACCTCCTCTGACCCAGTGCCTCTGTCTTCTGGCCCTAGCAGCTCCGCCATCAAGGACACATAGTCCCGATTCGGCGACGGGGTGGTGGCGGTATGCTGGTAGCGCACCCCAGCTCTGACAAAAGCCTCACAGTCTATGCTCTCGCCCCTGGGGAGAGGGGCCCCCATGGCGTCCACCAAACGCCCATACTTGGGCGGTGGGCCGCCGTGGGGAGGAAAAAGGGTGAGCCGGCACCTGCTGGCGGTAGAGGCTCCGTTCCCCAGGGAGGCGAAGTCCAGCACTCTCCTGTCGATGGCTTGGCTCCAGCCCCGCGGCTTCTCCACCAACAAAGGCCTGTTGCGCGTCACCAGCTCCGGCTGGGGGAAGACCACGTCCACAGCCAGCGTGAAGGGCAGTGCCAGCGTGTAAGTCGGGGCGTGGTAGCGCAGCTGCAGCCGCACCCGCGCGCGTCCCGGGCTTCGGGAGCCGAAGTGAGTGTACTGGACCTGGCGGGGCCCGAAGGCGCAGGGGAAGCGGCTGGGGGAGAGCGCACCGTGGCTCAGCGGCAGGGCGTCCAGCACCGTCACCTCGCACCAGTGCCCGGGCTGCACTCGAATCACCAGGTCCCGGAGCGGATCGAGCCAAAGCGAGCGGCCCACGGGAACCCGGAGTCCCGGGTTGGCGATCAGGACGCTGGGGCCGTCGGGGCTACCGCGGGCCAGAGCGCCCCAGGTGGGCATGTAGAGCGCAGGGTGGGGTTCAGTCCCAGGCGAGGGTACCTGTCCCCGTAGCACTGGGCAGCTCAGGAGCACGTAGGCGAGCGCCGCGACAAACTGCCGGGGCGTCCCAGCGGGGCGCGGAGAAGTCCCAGCCATGGGACCTTGACGCTGGGATGCCCGCAGAGTACCCTGTCCGAAGAGCGCCGGCTCAACTGCAAGTGCAGGCTGGGGAGGAGGAGGCTGCTGTCCAGTCGGGAGCGAGGCGCGGACTCAGCAAGAGCCAGTGGCCGTGCTTCAGCTGTGGCAGGTAAAAGCAGCGGGGAGAGAGGGCTCTGCCCACCTTCTGCTCTGCCTGCGTCCCAAGCGTCTCCTCGGCTGGCTCCGGGGACCGCCTAGAAATGCCCCAGAGCCCGGAGACCCCGCTCCTTTGTGCCTTTAACCTCGCTACCTTACTGACCTTCGTGCCGGGAGGGGTAGTCGGCCACTGTGCAGCCCCCGCTGCCCGCTTCAAACCAGCTGGTCGGGATACTCTCCCCGGGTGCCTCAAAGAGATTGTTCTTTAGGACTGGGAGACAGCGACTGTACCCGGTCAGTTCTGCGCGTGGAAGACACTGCGCTCCCGCGGTCCATTCATCCAGGCAACGATGTTTCTGATGGGGGGAGGAGGGAGCCACCATTCCTCTTCCTTACCGCTGACAGGCGTGCATTTTCTAGCCAAAATTGAGTCTCACTTCGGACATAAAAGAAGCTAGTGGGAGCTATTTTGCAAATAGGATTTTCTAGCTGCCTGTCTGATGAAGCAGCTTATTCCAGATCTTGTAATTCGGTGCTTCCAAAATAGTCCTGGCATTTTTCTTCTGCTCAGTTCTTGAGGAAAAAGATTAGCATCCAGGCTGACGAACTTGAACAGCTTTTAAAATCTGTTTCTAGTCAGTGGGTCTCACATACCACAATCGGGTGTGCACGTTGGCTTCCTTCCATTTTTTTTTAGAATGTGGTTTCCATATCTGATCAACAGTGGCTCCCTCTGAGTTTATTAGACATGCTGTTTCCTAAATATTTTCTTTGTAGAAAAATATAGTAGCCAGAGGCGAGAATGGCAAGAGAAACAGCAGCAGAGAAAATACCCCAGGTATTTCTGTGAATTGATCTATTTAACACTTGGAATTGGGCACTTTCTTTGTGGCTTTTAGTTAAGGATGCCTGCCCTGGGTGGGTGTAATGTTAGCTACTTAATTTCATATCTTTTTTTTTTTTTAAGACTTTATTTATTTATTTGAGAGAGAAAAAAAGAGGGGGGGGCATAGGGAAAGAGGCGGAACAGCAGACTCCTTGCTGAGCTGAGTGCAGAGGGGATGGGGCTCAATCCCAGGACCCTGAGATCTTGACCTGAGCCCAAGTCGGATACTTAACAGACTGAGCCACCCAGGCGCCCCTTCATGTCTATTTTTTCAAATATTAGAGGTGTCCATTTAAGCACCGGGCAGACTAATCTTTTCCTGTAATTAAAATGGTAATGTGCTTTCTTATGCAATTAATGTAAATGCTAGACTTGCTGATGTCAATGAAAATAGATGTGTCCAAAACTGTAGTGATAAATATGGCTTCAATATTATCCTCAAATTATTTTATTTTACTGTGTTGCAGATGCCTGTCTTATGCATTTCAGGAGCAGCTGTACTGAGTCCCAGAGCAGAAATAATCTGCTATTGGCTTGAAAGCATTAATATTCTCTTTAAATATTTAATTTAATCAACCAGTGAAAGGCCATGGGTCTATATAATCCACAAAGTGGAATGCTAGTACACCTCATTAGCACAGATTAGGCCAATCTGTTCACATAATTGGATATTAAGAGATAGTAAATTTGAAACAGACTGTTTAGCTAATTATGATGGTCCAGTGTGTCTAGAAATTATTTTAAAAAATATTTTAAATTGAAACAGGTAAATTCCATTGTAAATGAAAGAGACATTATATTTCATAAAGCTACTGCTTTGTCCAAAGGATGGTTTTTCTATATTAGAACTTTTTTGCATATATTAAGTTTCACCAAATGAATATTCCTATATGAGTGTAATTTTGGTTCCTGTCCAAGCACCACTCACTCTGGGCAACTATGCTGTCCATGTGCTATTTTCATTATAGGCAGAGATGGGGGTAGGGACCAGAGATGACAAACAACTAAGCTACTAGGTTTTTAATTTTGTCCTCTGACCCTCCCCATCCAGGTAACATTCTTTCTACTGTTCTTCTGTTCTTCCCTACCAAGCTTCCTGAAAGTGGGGTTTTTGTTTTTTCCTGCTGTCTACATGACCTATTCTCCCACTCCCACTTATTCTCCCATGACTTATTCTCCCATGCTATCTACATGATCCATTCTCCCACTCTTAGAACACTCCAGTCTGGCTTCCACTTTAAAAACATTAACAACATTCTATGTGAGGTCATTAGTAACCTCCATGTGGCAAAATCCCGCGACTATTTCTCATTTTGTCCACTTACCACATCCTCTGGTTTTCCTCCTTCTTTGTGGTTTAAGTCTATCTTCTTCAGAAAGCCTTTTTCCTATGCTCCTCAAGCCCTATTAAATCTGTTTGTAATTCTGCATTTGTGGATAACATGGTTAAGCTACATGAGAGCAAGGAGCTTGCAATATTGACCCCTGATAGCCACTGATGTCAAGAACTGGTGCATAGCAGGTACATAAAAGTATTTGTTGATTGAAAGATAAGAGATTGAGAAGTAGTAATCATGTACTGTGAAGTCTAGGTGCCAGGCAAAAAATAAATAAATAAATAAATAAATAAATAAATAAATAAATAAATAAATAATAAAAAACCAAATCAGTGCAAGTATAGGATAGCTTCTTTTGTAACCTAACCCAAGTCCATCTGCCTGATGCACAGCAAAGACAATCACTGAGACGTTGAGCATGCAAGGAAAGGGTTGATTCTAGGGTTAGCCAAAGGAGGGGACGAGGAGACAGGAGGGCAAGCCTCAGATCCACCTCCCTGAAGGAGACAGTCAGGGAAATTTAAAGGCAAATGAAAAAGGTCTGGGTAGAAGTTGCAGCTGTGCTTAGCTGCCCTGTTAACCCTTTGGTTACCAGTGTCTTTTGATTATTGCTCATTCTTGAGGGAATTGGGATAATGACCATTCGGGTTACTTCCTGCTAAAATGGGGCAAAGATCAGGATTAGAGGAATGGAAACTTTCCTCACTCATTTAGAAATCTTTAGTTCCAAGTTGAAACCCAATGTTCTACATTTTTTTTTTTTTTACCAGGATTTTTGTACTTTGGTCTGTAGTTCTTATACTATTTTATCTAGGGCCTTAGGGGAGATTTGTTGTAACCAAGTAGCTTGTTGTACTTGTCCATGGATTTCTTTGGACCAGCTCTCCTAAACAGTAGTTACAGGTCCGTCAGAGGCTTGCTGGTCCAAGCAGGGTTCTTTTTGATGTTTATTCTGTTTTTCCAGTTTATTCGGGTCTCCAGGAAGGAGTTTAATTTCCATTAATGCCCAAGGCTGTGGACACGTCTTGTGTGACTTCTGCCACAAATCCAGCTCACTGTCACTCTGGATGATCTTGCTGAAAGTGTTTTAACAATTTCTGAGGCCTTCTCTGAACAGGAAAACTTCAACCCAATCTGTAAAGTTGTCTATAAATGCTAGCAAATACAAAAAATTACCTGTTGTTTTTGATATCCTGGTAAAATCTACTTGCCAATCTTCTTCAGGTTTGGGGTCTCTGAGTTGTGTACCTTTTAGAATGGGTAGGGGCCCGGTCTTAGGATTGTTTTTAGCACAAATGTCACATTTTTTTTTTTAATAGTTCTCTAAAGAGTGGGACCTGCAATATACTTCGGGATCCATCGAAGAGTAGCATCTCACCCATTATGGGTGTTTTAGGGAATACAGTTAAATATTTCTCCCATAAGATGTTCTGGGATAAGGATTCATTATATTTCCAGCTGGCCCTTGTGCCAGCATGGTGTTTTAATCCCCATTCCTTGGCTCTTTTTAGGCCCTCCAAGGAATATTGAGGTTGATACTTTAGTTAAGTCTATTCTGGTACTAAAGCCATTATAGAGGGTTTTGGATCTTTGTAGAGGCTGCCAACTTGGTAGCTTGATCTGCCCAGTTGTTCCCTTGGGTGATCAGTTTGATTTCTGCTGTTCTCAGCAGTGGACAATAGCTGCTGGGTCACCATGGCATCCAGCTCTTAATGGTCTTTGATCCATGGAACTGTTCTTGTCCATAAACATCTCAAAGTCTGGATTTTCCAGTGGCAGATCCATCAGATCAGGATGGCTGGAATAAACTTGCTCAGTTATCTGTAGGTCTCTGGGGGATCTTTGAGTGGTTTATACAGCAACAGGCATGAAGATGGCCTAAACATGGGCCATTGTGGTGGTTTCTCTCTGAAGTTTAACCTCAAGCTGTCTAGTTTCAGTTTGCAGGGCTTTAAGAAAAAGAGCAGTTTTATTTCTCAGTGATTCCAAGTCAAGAGAATGGGAGAAAATTGGAAATACTAGTGTGGAGAGTCTTGGCCAGATATTTGAGGACACCAGAACTGAGACTCCAGCTCAGTTTTATAGGCAAACAATAAGCACTCACAAACAGTTAATCAGAACTAAAATCTAACATCCACAATGGTGTGTTACTGAAACATCATTTCTCTAAAATCACTTTCTTTTCCAAAGATAGCCAAATTAGGACTAATTTGTCTGTAAAATAATTTGTTTGTAAAATGTTTGTTACAAACTTGGCCTAATTATTTACCTAAGTGCAGCAAGATAGTGATTGGCCATATAGGTTTTTGTTTGTTTGCTTGTTTTTTAAATCTGTTTTCTTGGAACTTTTCATAAGAAATTTCAGATTGAACTTCTAATAGCCTCCCAAGCTAAGAAGCCAAGCTAAATACTTGCCATCGGATTTCACCTATAGTACCTAGAGGTTTGGGTGAATTCCTCTCTTCTTGGGATTCCCAAAATAGCCGGAGTTTCCTGCATTTGCCAGGAAGTGACCTTCTTTACTAACCTCGGAAGGCTGCTGGTACCCCTGGAAGCAGGGTATCAGGCAGTTTTTCCAAAGGACTTTATTGGCTCCATCAAGTCAACCTTAGCTCCTTAAAGCTGTCTGGTCATAGCTGAGTCTATGCATATCTCCCTCAAATAGGACATTCTGGCCAAAGCCTTGGTAATATAACCAATGTTTCTAATTGTGTCCTGACATAAGGAGAACAGATTCTTATTAAACTTATGCAAATAAATGCATTGCTATGGAAATAAAAGAATACTCACTGGGAGTTTCTGAATTCTGGAGGGATCAGGTAGGGAAATAAAGATACATGTTTCATATTTGTTTACAAAGGAATGTTTTACTAAATTTCTATAAGTCATAGATAGCCTTAAATCTGGGAGAACAAACGTTAGAGAACCAGCAATGTTTCAAACAAGAGTCTGTTTGAATGCAGTTTTCCCATTAGTTCCAGATATTCTCACCCAGTTTAGTTTTGTGACCTTAAAGATATCAAAGACCTGTAATCGTTATTATAATGCAATTGACAAGGAAATTCAGTGACATACAACACTTTAATAATTAGAATTACAGGTGATGACATTATACCAGGACATATCAAAACCTTAGGAATTTTATACAATTTATGGAACAATGATAGCAATCAACCCCACTGTACAACCTAAGGAGGTTTATCATCACTTATTGGACAATGCTTCCCATGTAATTTGACATACCAAATCAACAAGCCTAATTAGTCAAAAAGGCTTCATTTAGAAGTTGAATTCTGGAAAGTTTGTCAGAAATATCAGACAGCTTTAAACAATATGCCTAGGTAGGATTAGAGGTCATTACAAAACTTAAAACTTTTATATTTAGGCAAGGTGGCAACAAGATTTTAAAGGCAAGTGCAGAGGGTTACATAGTTATCTCAACTTTAACTAATCAAAAACCTAAAAAAGACAAAACAGACGCTTTGTTTTTCTAGGCAGATTCTATTAAAGATAAAAAAACTCACTTTGTTTATAATTTAGACTAATCTAATAAAACTGTCATTTTAACAGAGAAAAACCAAATTCCAATTTCATATGGTGTACTTCTGATATTAAGACTCGTTCAATCCAAAGGGGAATTTTTAAAAATTATGCAGTCTCTCCTTTTTTCCTCCCTGTTCTCTCCCATGTCGATGTTGAGACAAGGACGTCCAGGGCACTGCGAGGATCAGGGTTCTTGTGGCAGGTGCTGGGATGTGCGGACCAGAATCCCCAGCAGGAGCGAAGGGCTCTGGGCTGTAGGAAGGCTGCAGCAGTCCTCACCTCTCCGAGGCCAGCAGGACTGCTCTGACCCAAGACAATGGCCTTGCCAAGGGCGTACCCTCCCCCCAGGTGGTCACGTCCAATGACTGTTCAACAGGAGGGTAGAGAAGTCCAGCCCTTTTGTCCCAATTCAGGGTGGTTCTGAAGGGTAATCCAACGTTTGGAATTCCTCGGAGAGTCAGCTAAGGCTTCTGTTGATGCACCACTGCTCACCTTCTGCCTGATCTTGCTGACTCTCCCTTCTCCTCCCCGGGTGGTGCTCACTCCCTGGTTAACTTGTTCACACACTAATCTCCATAATCTTAGTCCCGACCATGCACAAAATTCCTTTCCAAAGATTCCCTTTGCTCAAAAACCTACAACTTTCCTTTTATATTCATTCAGATTTTGTCCTAAGTTTTCTCTCTTTAAATAGCCAGTCTTGCTTTCCTTGCATACAGAGTTGTTCCCCTACTATTTCTAGTAGTATTAATTACATTTATTAAAATTATTTACATCTATTTGTTCTTAGATTACCCATAAAACTTTGAGGCATTTGACAAAGTTCTCAGGTCTTTTTTTCTTTTCTGACAAATTTTGCAATGAAGGTAACATGAACTTATTTGACTTTCAGTTAACACAAGCCAAATAAAAGTTTTACATTTACTGCTGATAATTCTAAAGACATGTCCACTTTAATTAAACCAACAACCTTAAATTAGCTTTAATACTGAGTATTTTTCAAGATTGCATGAACTTGAAATACATTTGGGTTAGTTTCTATTTTTCTGAATTTTAGAATGTCCAATTCTTATAAGCTCTTGCCTTTAGACCAACTAAATAGAGCTCTTTTACAAATTAATTTTAGCAACATCATCGAAGGTAGAGAAATTATCTAGCAGGTACAACACACAGGAACATACACAAATACATGAACCAGATGCAAACAAAATCTTAAAGGCCCAATTTCCAAATATCTTCCTTTTACAAAACAAAGCTAACTGCAAGATAGTATTATAATTCACAGATCCATTAACTGGTCATTTTTCTCAGGAATCTAATGAATATTGTGGTCAAGCAGTGTTGCAAAAAAAAAAAGAAGAAGTTTTGTATAATACAGCCCAAAGGGCTGCATCTGGGAATCAAATTGTCATTTCCCATTTTCCAGTTAGAACACAGCCAGTTTTATGCAAAGCTATGGAAAGCTGCACGGGCAAGCAAACCAAATGAAGCCCAGAGGACCTCTGTGAGCGTTGGCTCCTCCTCAGAAGTTGGGGCTTTTCCGACTGAACCAAATAGCTTTCTACTTTCTGGTTCCTCCCGAAAGGTCAGAGCATCACTGACTGAATGAAATGGCTTCCTTATCAGCTTCATAAGCTAGGAAAGGAAGCGAAGAGACCCCCAAACCCCCAACCAACTGGGAGGAAGAAATCTAGGAGAGCCAAGGCAAACAGGAGGAAGAAATATGCTCAGGTGATATTCCACAGGAAGTACTCACCAAGAGATGTCTGTCTGTGGAAACCAAACCCCAAAACCATTTCCTTGCAGCAAGAATTAAATTAGGTGCCAAAGGTTAGGTGCCCGGTGTGGTGGGGCCCCAGGGATGGTCCCTAGGAAAAAGAGCCTAGGCAGCTGCTTGGATTCGTCACTGAACTCTGATTATCAGCGGGGGGTGGGGAGCCCATGAACCACGGGCAAAAAGCTCCCAGTTGGCTTGTCAACTTTGTAACCAAACCTAAATTTATGCGCCTGATAGGCAGCCAAGATGATCACTGAGATATGAAGAGTGCAGAAAGAAAAGGGCTTATCCGAGGGGCAGCCAAACGAGGAGACCAGAAGACAAACCTCCAATCCACCTCCTGGAAGGAGGAGAGTCAGGGAAATTTAAAGGCAAATGAAACTGAGTAAAAATTTGGAGCTGGGCTTATTGGTCCCATTGACCCTTTGGTTACTGGTTTTACTTTCTTCCATCCTCAGACTTTTTCAGTTCCTTAGAGGCTGGTGACAGTTCTGTGTAGAGAATGCAAATTTAATTTCTAGCCAAATATTTATTTTATCAAAGTTCCCCCCCACCGACAGAACAATTTCACTTATCTATATTGTATGTCCTTTTTATCCCTCATCATCCCAAATTTATTCTTTAAAACTGAGTGGCATTTTACCTTGTAAATTAATTCAACTTTCCCTAAAAGTATGTCCTATGGGTTAGGACTCCTCATATGTCTCTGTCACTCCAGGGAACTTTCCCTCAAGTCCCACTCCATAAAGAATTGTCTCTGCCCTAAGTACATAAATGACACTTAATAGGTCATAGAAAGGAGACAATGTGTCCAAATAGCCTGCCTGTGCTTTGGCAAGGAGACAGTCCATTTTCTGAAAAGTCACATCCAGCTTTTAGGAGAATTGACTGAGTACAAAGTGGGGCGGGTTTCTGCCCCGTGAACTGAGACGTTCTACCACGGTGTCTCTGCTCTGGGTCAAGGCTAAGCTGTTCAACCTGGTCTTTGCTGAAGCTGTTTTTCTTTTTCTCTACCAGCGGGGGACTAGAAGGGCCTAAATCTTAAATATCACAAGATGAATGCCTTGAATCAGATTGCTTGCAAATGTTTAACGTTATACATGACAGTAAAGCCTACCTGGAGGCTTTATTCTAATGGGCCTTGGAGCCAGCAATGGTCTCTTAGACATTGAAGGATATGTTTCAGGGAGGCTATAGGTTAAAAAATCAAATAAGCCTCCCCCTCAAAAAAAAAAAATTAAAATGACATCCATTGGCTGTGTAGGTCATTTGTCATCTGTTAGGACAGTAGCTTCAAGAGAGGTCAAGTAAGTTAAGCGCACAGCCTGTCAGTGGCCAAGTCAGCCTTGTTCCCAGAGTCAGTGGGGTGCCTCCATTTCTTACCAGCCCCTCCCATCCTGAAGAATGCAGTGGTTGCAGGCCCACCCCAGTGATTGCATCCCGGGGCCATAGCTGCCTTTGCGTAGACCTGGGTAGATCTGGTCTGGGATCTTCAGGTCCTGGGACGGGCACCATTGTTCTCTGTGCCTCCACACGTTATAGGGTGTTGTTAAAGGCGAGCTTCACCCAACGGGGCAAGGAGATCATCCTGCCCAATGGGAGAAACCACGCAGATTTTTAAAGATACAGCGCTGCATCCATTCACTTCTAAAATTTTCCCAGCAATTACTTCTAGTCATCCTATTAATGTAAAGTACACTGTTATTGTCAGAGCCTTTGGGAACTAGGGGCTGTGGGGAAGGACAGGGAGGAGAAGAATCAGAATATTTTGTCTGCCCTTCTGAGATTTCAACTGCCATCTAGAAAAGAGCAGGTAGTCCTAGCTCTCTCATGCCAGGAAGAGCCATCCTTCAGGCCATAGGGTGCAAGATCCCTGACTCCCGGGGCTCCTGTTCCAGCTGTGGCTGCTCAGGGAAGGTGGTGATAGCGAGGAGTCCAGCGCAGGGGAGCCTGTGGGAGGTAGATGATGAAGGTTCTCTTTGGCTCTGCACCAGGACAAAGAGCTGATTCAAATTCCCTCATTCCTGGTTGAAAATAAGACCCTGGAAGAACAAAAGGCATTATTCAGCACTAATTTGTGACATATTACTTCAAACCATACCATATAAAAGAAGTAACTATTTTTTATTTCAAAGGAAGGCATGAAGAATACATTAAAAAAAAGAATCAAAGTTAAAAGATTGAGTTTTTCTAGTCTATTTGGTATTCTTTATTCATTTGTAGTATATGTAGGTACAATGTCTATTCGGCAGAGATTTCCTTTTAATTAGTTTCAAATTTTAGAAGCAAAAGCTCTCATGAATGGTATTTAATTGGCAGTGGTTTTTGGAGATACCTCAATGGATTCTGACATCAGAATGGCTTAAAGATACTGTTTTGTTTGTTATTTGGGTTTTTCATTAATCTAATTTGAGTGAGTTAAGAGGAAGTCTGACTCTTAGTCATAGTCCTATTTATTTGTATGCAAGTTTTATCTGATGGGGAATTATGCATTTTTAATAAATCAGCTTTTTCTTTCTCTTAAGAATTGATCTGTTGAATATTACAATCATGGTTTCAGCTCTGAAATGTAAAGCTCAGCCAAATTCTGAAAATGACCTGGTAGTGTATTTATCAATTAAATATAATTACTATTACTTCTCATATTTTTCTTTTGTATGTGCTTTCAGGGTGTTATATTTTGACTTTTTTCCTTTTAATCAAATATACAAATGCAGAATATGCATAACAATTACATGACTATCAAGATATAATTCTACCATTTTTAATTATGTTTTTTGTTTTTTTTAAATTTTTTTAAAGATTTTATTTATTTGCAAGAGAGAGAATGAGAGACAGCATGAGAGGGAGGAGGGTCAGAAGGAGAAGCAGACTCCCTGCTGAGCAGGGAGCCTGATGCGGGACTCGATCCCGGGACTCCAGGATCATGACCTGAGCCAAAGGCAGTCACTTAACCAACTGAGCCACCCAGGCGCCCTAATTATGTTTTATAAGGAAATTAAAGCTTTTTCAATATCTTACTGCAAAATATAATTAATAGCATTGATGTTCAAATATCACATAAACATTATGATTTAAGTATCAACATATTTTCTATGTTAAATCATTAGTATTAAATGGTGTTGTGTTGGTTTGCTAGGGCTGCTATAAAAAAGTACCACACACTGGGCAGCTTAAACAACAGACATTTATAATCTCACAGCTCTGGAGGCTGGAAGTCAGAAATCAAGGTTCAACAAGCTTGGCTCCTTCCTAGGGCTATGAGGGGAGGCTCTGGTCCAGGCTTCTCTCCTTGATTTGTAGATGGCTGTCTCCTCCTTCTGTGTGTTCATATCATCTTCCCTCTATGCATATCTCTGTGCCCAAATTTCCCTTTTTTTTTCAGGACACCAATTATATTGGATTAGGATCCACTCTAGTGGCTTCATTTAAACTTTATTATCTTTGTAGAGACCCTATTTCCAAATATGATCACATTGTGAGGTACTGAGAGTCAGGACTGCGATGTATGATCTTGGGGAGATACAATTTAACCCATAGCACTTTTGCTTTGGCCCTCCAGATTCATACCCTTTTCACATACAAAACACATTCATCCCATCCCAACATCACCAAATGTCTTAACCTGTTCTGGCATCAACTCTAAGTTCAAAATATCTATATACCATATATATAAATCTGTTATGGGTGACACTGGACGTATAATTCATCTTGGGGCAAAATTCCTTTCCACCTGTGAACCTATGAAACTAGAAAACAAAGTTATCTGCTTCCAAAATACAATGGTGGGCAGGCATAGGATAGACATTTCCAATCTAAAAGGGTAAGATCACAAAGGAAGAAAGAGTCCTGGGTCCCAAGCACGTCTGACAGTGGCTGGGCAAATGTCATTAGATTTTAAGCCTCTGGCTGGATGTTCTGACTGCTCTGTCCTTCGAAGCCACCTGAGTAGGAGCCTCACTCTTCAGCCAAGGGTGGGTATGTAACAATATTCTGAACTAGTTGTAACCTGTAAAGATTACTAACTTGGTAGGAAAACATTTGCCAGGCAAGTTGAAGGGGGAAAAAAAATCTAATTTAAATTCTAACTCATTAATAAGGGACTGATTAGGGGCACCTGGGTGGCTCAGTGGGTTAAGCGACTGCCTTCAGCTCAGGTCATGATCCTAGGGTCCTGGAATCAAGCCCTGAGTTGGACTCTCTGCTCAGCGGGGTGTCTGCTTCTCCCTCTCCCTCTGCCCCTCCCCCCTGCTCATGTTCTCTCACTCTCTCAAATAAATAAATAAAATCTTTTAAAAAATAAGGGACTGATTATTCATGCTTAGAGTTAATGCAATGCTCCATGTAAATTCATATGCGGGTGGTTAGGTAGGAAATCTATTCTGGAAGCTCTTACAGAGAAGAGCAATCCACTTTATTATTAGTTTTTTTCCCCCAGAAGTAATGATAATAAAAATTATCAACAATGTATCATGTAGCCACACTATTCCTACCGTGATTTTTTTCTCTAGAGTCAAATTTTTGCAAACCAACACCAAACTGACATATGGAAAATCCTCAGGTTATAGATATGTACATTTCCCTCAGATTGGACTAAAAACCAGTGCGACTTTTCTCATTTGAAGTGACCCAGGAATGAGGATGGAGAGGAAGCCATGTAAATGTTACTTCATTAATTGACTTGTCGATTTTGAAATCTCATTCAGAATAACTGCAAGGAGGCTTTCATTATGATGTTTGCAATATTTTTGAAATGGCGAATTTAATTTTCACTTTCAAGGGCATTTCCAATACATTTCGGTAAACTCAAACACGTTTTGTTTTTTTTTTAAAGATTTTATTTATTTATATGACAGAGAGAGACAGCGAGAACAGGAACACAAGCAGGGGGAGCAGGAGAGGGAGAAGCAGGGTCCCCGCGGAGCAGGGAGCCTGATGCAGGGCTCGATCCCAGGACCCTGGGATCATGACCTGAGCCGAAGGCAGACGCTCAACGACTGAGCCACCCAGGCGCCCTCAAACACGTTTTATTAAGCATTTTCTGTTGGGGATTCCCAAGGAAATTGAACTAATAATTTGCTAAAGACTAATTTATAACTGGCATATCAAAAGTATTTTTTTTAAAAGATTCTAAAAGTAGCAGGATGATCCAATGAGACTATATTTGTATGTGTGGATGAGTATGTGTGCTGTCCCAGCAAGAGAGAACCATGTTGGACTTGCTGAAGGCAGCCTGGAGACCAGCAGATGGGGCTTCTTGAAATCACATCAAGCAGCACAACCGATCATTTTTCCCCACTCCCCACTAAAGGGTAGGTGTGGGTACTTTGGAGTTACTGCCAAAATTTTGCTTAGGAGATAAAACTTATTTTTGAATCATTAATTAAGGCCAAATGTTACCATTATTTTGGAGAGTTGACAAGGTTAACAGGTGTGATCAGACTGTATTTGGAGAATTCAAAGGACCTCTGATCTCAACTACTTAAAGGTTAGACAGATAGCATGAATTAATCAAGATATAGGGGCAGAAGAAAAAAGAGGAGAGAGACTGTATCTTGATCTGGGCTGGCCAAAGTGCACACTTTACACTCAAGCACTTGCCATCTATTAAATGACACAGTGTTGTTTCACAAAGTATCTTTTGCTTGCCAAGATGTACGATTTTTGGAAGATGTCCATCTTTTAGGTACTATGGGAATATTTAGCACCACAGGGTGTATAGTGTAACATCGTGGGCCAGGGAGAAAGGACTTTCATATACATGTAGTTTCATTTTAAATTGAGCTCATGAGAAATGACCATTAGTATAGAGCTGTGTCCATTGACCCCATAGTAGAGAAGAAAACTACATGGCAAAAAAGCTCCCTGGGGACATAGCAGTTGACCTTGGAGGGCTGTAATGCAGCAGGGATGTTGAAGCCAAAAATGGGTTCCATAGTGATGGTGATCTTAAATTTTATATGCAGGCCATCTTTTGGACCAATATCCACTCAGTGCCTCATTCTATCTTGGAGGATTTATGGGGGGAAAGTAGAATGTTTTAGGGGAAGGAAATGACAGGAAAGGAAAGCGGTGGTGGATAATTGTAAGGGAAGATGCAACAGAAAGGGAGAGAAGCCTCACAGGAGAGAGAGAATGAAGACAATAGGATGACCTCTCAGAGTGAGATTTAAAGGAGATGATGTGGAAGGTGCTTGGCATGGAGGCATCCAGGCCTTCCAGCACTTGTGATTTCCTTGCTCTTTCCTTCCCTTTAGGGGCAAGAATTCCTTTTTCATTTATTTGTGTCCCCAGAACCCGGCATGTGGTGGTGTCCAATAAGATTTTTTCACTGAATCATTCCAAAATTTACATCCAGTTGTCATAGTTCACATAATTACATGGGATGTTATGTATAGATCTTTCTGGGTTTGGCCTTAGTATCTAGAATATGCAGAGGAATAAATAGTTTAAATTTTGAAGATTGTGTCTATTTTCCTTTTCAGGACCTCTTGAAGCAAAAATCTTGTAAACAGATGCAGATACTCAGTATATGAAGTTTATTAAGATTTGACCCCATCCATTCTTATATTTGAGCATGTAGACCCATTGCAATATAGAGACTGAGATTTATGGTTTTAAGTTTAAAAAGTTATATTTTTTGGGCTATGAGGGAAAATTTTAAAGTGGTCCAAATCAATATAGCATTTTTAAAAAGTCTAGTTTGCTTTAGTGTCTGTTGCAAAATGTAAAGTTTTAATAATAGAAAACAGCTGCAGGAGAGCACACCATACCAGATGCTCTCTTTTCTTTTGTTACTGTTGTTGAATGAGTTTATTTTTAGTAATGCAACATGTTTATTATTCATTTAAAGTGATTATAAAAGCAAATTTTGAATGGATGCTTTATGCACACATATAAATTCTCTGTGAGTTTCCTTATTGCATGCATTATCTTGACTAATATTTTTATTGGTTTATTTGTTATTGAGACATTTATGGTGTTCAGTACCATTACTTTTACTTCTGCCTTATAACGTCAGATGCTCTAAATTAAAGATGTGGTTGGTAATTACATAGTTATTTGGATTTGTGAGCTAAGTTTGCAAACTGCAGCCTTTATGAGAAAGAATTGGATAACATTTTCAGACTTGGCAGAAATAGAGAACGTCCTTTTATATAAAAAGGTCCACAGAAGCATTGATAAGAAAATGATGAACAATTGAGAGAATAATTCCAACTAAATAATCTGTTTGGGGGATTACACAATTTTTTTTCCTGGTCTTAAAATAGCTACCTCCATGAGTAATACTCATTGGGTAAGAGTTTAACCCCTTCTATGTCTCTGTGATATAGTCCAGTCATGCCAGGTGTAGTTCACGTTTGGTGTCATTATAGGTCCTTGGGATGTGAGGTCTGTTGAACCATCGTCAGGGTTGTCTTTATCCCCTTGGATGTATAGCGCGGCTAGACAGCAATCCCCCAGACTGGGTCTTTTTGGTGCTGCAGTTCCAAGCAGGGTACAATCAGTCCTTTTTTAAAAAAAATTACTTTGACCTCATAATTGCTTCACAGAGTTATAGAAGTTTGGTGTGAGAACTTAGGAAAGAAGACCTTCATCCCCAAGAAAGGAATGACTCATGTTACTGTAGAGATGCCAGCAGGACCTGACTTAAAAATAATTTTGTGGATCAGTTACAGATTAGGTGTGCTAAAGGGGAATAGGATAACAGAAATAGTCCAATTCAACACAGTTAGCACATTTCACTCTACAGGCATACTTTGGAGATATTGCAGGTTCGGTTCCAAACCAGGTCATTAAAGCAAATATCTCAATAAAGTGAGTCAAATGAATTTTTTGATTTCCCAGGGCATATAAAAGTTATGTCTACACTCTACTGTAGTCTATTAAGTGTGAGATAGCATTATGTCTAAAAAATGTACATACCTTATTTAAAAAATACTCTATTGCTAAAAAATGCTAACCATCATCTGAGCTTTCAGCAAGTCATAGTCTTTTTGCTGGTGAAGCGTCTTGCCTTGATGTTTTTGGTTGCTGACCAGGGTGGTGGCTGCTTAAGTTCAGGGTGTCTGGGGCAATTTCTTAAAATAAGACAACAATGAAGTCTGCCACATCAATTGACTCTTCCTTTAATGAATGATTTCTCTGTAGCATGCAATGATATTGTATAGCATTTTACCCACAGCAGAATTTTCAAAATTGGAGTCAGTCCTCTCAAACCCTGCCTCTGCTTTATCAACCAAGTCGATGGAATATTCTAAATCCTTTGTTGTCATTTTAACAATCCTCACAGCATCTTCACCAGGAGCAACTTCCATATCAAGAAACCACATTCTTTGTTCATCTGTAACAAGCAACTCCTCATCCTTTAACGTTTTATCACGAGATTGCAGCAACTCAAGTGTAATAATAATGAGAAATAATTGAAGTATTGTGAAAATTACCAAAATGTGACACAGAGACACCATGTGAGCAGATGCTATTGGAAAAATGGCACTGATTAGGCTTGCTTGATGCAGGGTTGCCACAAACCTTCAATTTGTAAGAAACACAATTATCTTTGAAGCACAATAAAACGAGGTGTGGTTGTAGTTATTTTTAAGATCAGCTCTACCTCACCACTGATTTTCCCATTTTAATGTTCGGTGCTACCTTTCTTCTAGTTGCTTACGTTCAAAAGTGTAATCATCAAAAGTCTTCCTTCTCTTATCTTCTGTGTTCATTTTCTCTGCAAATAGCCAGATACCCAAATACCCACTTGCTAAGAGTCAGGCACTGTGATGAATACAAGGCAATCTCTGTCCTCTAGGGGGTGTCGAGTCTCTTCAGAGCCTTGGCTACTTAGGACTTAATTTTTCTCGTATCTTCGCTTTCCCTTTCCACCGCAACTACCCTTCTCCAGACTTTTGTCACTTCATGCCTGGACTATTGTACTGTTCTCCAAGTGCCTAATCATGTTGCATTCTACCACTTTGATCATGCTTCTCCCTTCCCTCAAAGCTTTCTGTGGTTGCTCTCACCTTCCAGATAGAGTTCAAATTCTGTAGTCTGTCAGGTAGAGCCTCCCACAGAACGCTACAGCCTGCCCCCCGCCTTTTTTTCTTAAACTATGAAGTGATCTGTGGTATCTCCTTTGCCCGGGATGCCCTTCTTCCGTTTTTTGGTGAGTCCAGCGTCAGTCACCTATCGGACACCAGCTGGACCCCCACTACAACATCCTTAGTCCCCAGTAGGGAAGCCATTTCTCCCTCTTCTGAACCATTTGACTACTTACTGTTCACACTAGTCTCATGGTACTCATTATTCACTTCTCTGTAAGACTGGTTATCTGTTCCTGTTTGCACTTCATTATTAACTTCTGTTAGACTGTGTCTTTTCTATCCCCTAGAGTTCATAACCCTGAGCTTTCAGCAAGCAGAAGCCCCACTCAGTAAATACCCATGGATTGATTGCCTCAAATAAAGATGAATTAACTCATTTGTTTATTCATTCATATGAAGCTCAGGCACAGGAATATAATTATCTAAGTCCAATTCTACAGCATTGTAAGCTCCTATCATAGCCTTCTTATACAATCCAATTAATTCTTGTTGATAAAATTACTTGGTTATTACCTCTATTGTTTTTTTCAAAGACTCAGAGCAAACTTCATACACATAGAGTAATACCGTGTTTTTCAAATACTTGGTTCTAATTTCAAGTCTATGTATGTATTTACATATGTTGCTGTCTATATATGTATCTCTGTGTATGTATATACATAAGTATATGTCACATATATCACATATGTGTATATACATACGTGTGTGAGAAGGTATGCACACAGATACTATTTAAACTGTGTTATAAAAACAACAGGTAGGGCGCCTGGGTGGCTCAGTTGGTTAAGCGACTGCCTTCGGCTCAGGTCATGATCCTGGAGTCCCTGGATCGAGTCCCGCATCGGGCTCCCTGCTCGGCAGGGAGCCTGCTTCTCCCTCGGACCCTCCCCCCTCTCATGTGCTCTCTGTCTCTCTCATTCTCTCTGTCTCAAATAAATAAATAAAATCTTTAAAAAAAATAAAAAAAATAAAAACAACAGGTACATTGAATGGAATTTTGTACCTTCACACATTGGAGGTGATCAACACTATAATTTGTGCTGCCAGCTTAACTAATTTTTGTGCAGTTATTGAAAAAATGCTTTTCCTGCTATTTTTATTTAATTGACGCTTTCCTGAAATTATGAGAGGAGCTGTTAAGAAACTGTTACCATTTACAACTGTGTATCCATTTGAATCAGATTTCCTACATACTATGAAATCAAAGCAGAATAAAGAAACAAACTGGATCTTAAGCTGATGAAACATGCTAAAATCTATATGGTAGGTGAAGTTGTTACCTGCAGTAAAGTTTGGTGCTTCTGGTTATAACAGAGGAGTCCAAATGTGAGCTACTGGGAGGAGGAATGGGCTTGTTTGGGGAAGAGCTGGGCTCTGCTTATTAGTTATGTTCCCTTAGCTAAGTGCCACAGCTCAGGTCCCCCTCTGGGTCTCTGTTCCTGTGGCTGCAACATGTAGTTAATAGTACCTGCCTCCCCACAATGAGGTCTAAATACAGTAATGTATGTGAAAGCTCTCTGTAACACGTGAAATCCTCTGTAAGGTAAATGACAACCCGATCTGGAATCTTGTTTTGTGCAACCCTTGCTAGAAGTGCTGCTCCATCCTCCTCCCATGTTCCCTGTCCTATGCTGACCTCTGTCCTCTGGGACTGTCCTCTATCCTCTGGGACTGTCCTCTGTCCTCTGGTTGTTGGGAATTTCTCTGTTTTTCTTGACTTCCCTCAACAAACTGACTTGTCCCTACAGCCTTCCCCCCATCCCCAATGCTTTCCCTGACAGATAACATCTGTGGTGGGTTTTTAATGTGGATTTTTGGCATGAGATGGGTTAAATTCATGAAATGAGATGTTTGGTAAAGTGCTGTGAAATTAGATGTTGCCCCCTCCACGTGCCTTTTTTACGGCTTCATAGACAGCAAAAGATCCAGTTTATAAATTAGTATTTGAATGTTGAATATAAGGGCGATTTATTCATGTCTGGGTCACCAATGTCTGGGACTGAAATTTTACCTAAGTCCAGAAAGTCTGTTGGCAATAGTCTATCCTTTCTAATTTTTAAATTCAGAAACGCTTTTTTAAAGCAATTCAAAGTTTCAGAGTTCTCATTGGAGCTAAAGGATTTCAGTTCATCCAAAGGTAATAATAGCAGATAATAATGAAGGTAATGTGTTCTTTGCCTCAGTTTCTGTGTTTGAAAAAATAGAAATGAAGTAAAATTTTCATGTATGTTGAGAGACTTGTACTTCCTGCTTAAAAAGAACAAAATTAAGTTTTCCAGAATATGAAGCTAGTAAGGTAAATTATATGTTGAGTGTTTACTGAAGAAGAAATTGTATCTTACTTATCTCCCCAGCGTCCTATGGCAAAATAATTTAAATCCTTAGGAACATGTAGAAAGCATGTTTGAACTTTCTGCAAGAGGACATGGGACCATCAAGTAAAATTAAGACATTTGTAATTGGGAGTAGATCTTTTATGTGGTATTTGATTATGTGTTACATTTGTAATATGATATACAACAAGTTTCTGAAGCATTATTTTATGTGATGTACATTTATTGAAAAAAATGGAATAGTTTCACTAGGGTTATACCAGTTGATTCAGCGGTCATCACAAACAAAATGTACTATAGAAAAAAAATCTACCTTTCACTATCATATGCTGTTTTGCTTGCAAATAGTTAAACTTCATTTGGCTACTAGTGGAAAAGAATTTTATGGTTTCATCTCTTAAAGCGTTTTAAGTATTTCCTTAAATACTCTACATTTTGGGGGCGCATGGGTGGCTCAGTCTGTTAAGCATCTGACTCTTGATTTTGGCTCAGGTCATGATCTCAGGGTCATGAGGTTGAGCCCTGCACTGGGCTCCACACTATGTGTGGAGTCTGCTTAAGGTTCTCTCTTTTCCTCTTCCTCTGTCTCCCCCCCCCCCCACCCTGCTCTCTTTTTCTCTCAAAAAAAAAAAAAAAAGTAAATACTCTATATTTTGCCAAAAGCACGCAATTTTCTTCTCAACCATGTTTGACTTCCTGGTATTTTTCACCTTGAAAATGCTGCAAAGATATTATCATCTCTGTATTTTACAAGCCAGGATGTTCCCTGTTTCTTGTTCTCTTTTAAAACATTTTGCAAAACAACAACAACAACAACAACAAAAAACATTTTGCAACACAGGTAATGACTTAATTAATTATTTGCAGGTCTGGTTTAATCTTGATTTTTTTCTCTGTAGAACTGTAAGCTTTCTGAGGGCAGGGACCTGCTGCCCTCTGTGTACATGACACTTCTGGGCTCTAGTACTGTGTCTGGCACATGGTAAGTGTGAGACAGAATTTTATTCACTGACTGAAAATGGTGGATAAAACTCTGGCTCTAACACTTCACTGACTAGTGAATAAATCCCACTTTTTAAAGATATGGCGAGTATGCTTAAATGGGCTTATTCAGCATGAGATGAAAAATGAGAATATAGAATGTCATCTTCAATTATTACTAGATGAAGATATTAAGCATACAGCAAATCAGAACAGCGCTCAATATTTTAGGAACTCTGTGACTTCATGGTCTAAGCCCCTGGAAATCCACTTAAGGTAATTAAGGTGGAGCAATAAGTAGAATCTGAATCTCAAGAAGTCTCAAGTTCAAAGAAAGAGGTAATTTGTGGAAGGAAAGATAACTTAGCTGATGGATTCAATCTGATCAACAAACTATTTCCTTTTTCTTTTCTTCAGCTTTATTGAGCTATAATTGACAAAATCGTAATGTATTTAGGGTACAAAGTGATGATCTGATATATGTATACAATGTGAAAGTTTTCCCACCACTAAGTTAATGAACATACCCATCACTTTACATATTTATCTCATAATAATAATTATTATTAGTGGGAATACTTAAGTTCTACTCTCTTTGCAAATTTCAATTATACAATACAGAATTATTAACCACAATCACCATGTTACACGTTAGGTCCTCAGATATTATTCGTCTTATAACCGCAAGTTCGTACCCTTTTATCAGTCTCTCCCTGTATCACTCTCACCTCCCAAGCCCCTGACAACCACCATTCTCTATTTCTATGAGTTCAACTTTCTTTTTTCTTTTTTTTCTCATTCTATATATAAGTGATACCATGCAGTGTTTATTTGTCTTTTTCTGTTTGGCTTATTTCACTTAGCATAATGTCCTTCAGGTCCTTCCATTTCATTGCAAGTGGAAGGGTTTCCTTTTTTTTTTTTTAAAGCCGAATACTATTCTATTGTGTATATATACCACATTTTCTTCATCTTTCTTTCAGCAACAGACAGTTAGGTTGTTTCCATATCTTGGCTGTAATGAACATTGGAGTATGGCTGTCTCTTGGAGGTAATAATTTCATTTGGATATTAGGATTGCTGGAACAAAGTATGTTCCTCAATAACAGTACGAACAATGTCTTTTTTTTTTAACCCTATACAGCAGAATCTCAGTACTAAAACTGAATCGAATATAAGGTGATTCTGCTTTGGAGTTCATCCCAAAGATTAAAGGTATTCTAAGGTAGGAGGAATAATTATAGAAAGAGTTTGTGTGGTATCTTGGTAATTTGTAGAGTTAATGGGTCATTTATTTATTTTATTTTGTTTTTTTTAAGATTTTATTTATTTATTTGACAAAGAGAGAGAGAGAGAGTGCAAGCACAAGCAGGGGGAGAGGGAGAAGCAGGCTCCCTGCTCATTGGGGAGCCCTATGCGGGGCTTGATCCAAAGACCCTGGGATCATGTCCTGAACTGAAGGCAGACGCTCAAACAACAGAGCCACCCAGGTGCCCCATTAATGGGTCATTTAAAGTGAATTTTTTTTATAAGGGAGAAGGCAAGTGCTATATTTTAGGAGCAGTTATATTATTTTTTATTTTGCTTGATTTCTTTTTAAAGCAGGATTTCAGAGAATTGACTCTTGTAGAGTAGGGTATCTTTCCTCTCTCCTCATATAAGTGGGAGAGGATCTTTTGTAGACTGCCCAGGATTTCATTCTTCAAGTACTACAGGGGCTGAGAGATAGTTTTAGCATCACTTAGCCTTCTTGGCATACTTCCAGGTCCATTCCATCCTGAAGGTTTCTCCTTAGAGATCCTGGTTGTTTCCTCACCTTGAACAATCATACCTAAGTCAAAACTTTTCCTTCCTCTATAAATACCTTTTATTTACTTTTTATTATGGAAAATTTCAAGCATGTAGAAAAGTAGAGAGTATACTACAATGAACACCCATAGCTTTAGGTTCTATGGGTGGAGAGGTCTTACTATAATGAACACCAGAATCCAAGTGTTGGACATAGCAATTATTAATGTTCTGCCATTTTGCTTCATCATTCCTTTTTTGCTGAAATAATCCAAAGAAAACCACATACATCACCACAGTGTACCTCTGAATATCACAGCCTTTATCTCCAAAAACAAGGACTCCTTCTTACCCAATCCACTACCATCACTACATCAAATACTCCCCCACAACACCATAATACATACCATTTAACATGCAGTCCTAATTTGTGTTTTTCTAAAATTTCTAATGTGTCTTTTACAACTGTTCTTTTCAGAACCCAGTGAAGAACTACTGGTTGCATTTGGATCTATGTATCTTAAATCTCTTATAAACCTTGGTCTAGACCTGAATATCTAGGTTGGGAAAGGAATAACTGAGAGGGCTCAATTTGTAGACTTGGCAAGTCTCCCAAGTCTAAGTCAGACCCTGATGGGCAAGAGATGGGACTCTGAGACTTGGGACAGAAACATTAGGGTGGATGTGCTGAAGAACAGTAATCCCCAGGCAGGCATGCAGAGAACATGCCTAGAAATGGGTATTGAGGGGGGTTGGACTGGGGTGTGGCGGCAGAATATAAGGCTGAGTGAGAATTTATTGATATGCATAATTTGCCAATGATTTAGGATACAATGCTCTCACAAGGGCTCCTGGAAACATTCTTATGCTGCTAGGATGGCTCTTAAGTTTGGAAGAAATAAGAACACACATTAAATGAGGTGGAGGTGCCACAGTTGTCTTGGTAGACTGTTGAGAAAGAGCTCAAAAGGTGTAGAGAAATAAGGATATTTGAATGGATTCTATATTACATTCTATAAGATCCCATCTGAGACTCTCCAGATGATGATGTTCTTTAGGTGGGGGGTCCAGAGGACACTCCTTTCACTAAGGTATTAAGAAATCGGCTGGAATCATTTAGAAACTCGATAATGGCTGTCCTTGTATGAATGACGTTAGTAGGATATTCTATTATGAAATGCAACGTGCTAGTGTAGTGGAAATGATAGAAGTTGAGACTGGATGATCAGAGGCAAAATGTAGATAAATAATGGGCAACAAGGTCAGACTGGCAGCCCGGGAGCTCTGGCCCCGTACAGACACATGCGGATGACTAACAGACTACTATGTTCATAAGGACATCTAAAGAGGAATTATATAATCAAAAGATACCAGAATGGATGAACATAAGTCAGATGTTAGACACCCCAGGGGGTTTCATAAATGAGCTAGTTCTTAGATACAAAGTTCATGGAATGAATGGCTGTGTCCTCTTGAAGAAGCCCTCTGCAATAGGACAGCAAATGTATACAATAGCAATTCCCCCCAGTCTTTCCCCAAATGGATCAATGGCCACTTACCAAGGAACTGGGCACTAACTGTCCACTAGGTGTTCTGAGGGCAGCTGGATACAGAGTTTGGCCTGACACTGATAGCAAGGGACCCAGGCCACCTATCATGAGCCCTTTGTTAGAGTAGAGGCATGTGGAGTTCAGGTGATAAATTCATTCCTGGCATGGGATGGACATTATAGAAGCTAGAATAATTCTCATTTTGATTCATTGACTTATGAAATAAAAACTGTATTATAGGGAAAGGCTGAATGGAAGCTCCTGACCCCTTCCCTGACACCTCTGAAACTGCCAAGTTAAGAAAATAAACCACCAAATAATAAAAGTATGAGTGGTCTCACTCACCATCATTCACTGTAAGCCCTTAGGGAATTTTTTTGCTACTGGTTCCAATAGCTTTAGGTTCTATGGGTGGAGAGGTCTGCTTCCTAGAGAGGAGATTCAGTAAGAATCCTATTAAAGCTAAAACTCCAGAGGTTGCCTGGTCATTTGGTTGCTGTTCAATCAGCAGGCAATTGATTCAGTTTATCCTGAGGAGGTAAATTGCTATTACACAATGGGGATAGAGAGAAGTGTGTTTGGAATTTGTGGGATCCGCGAGGCATCTTTTGGTACTCTTATGCCTGAATTTAACTGCAAATGGACAATTATTCAACCACTGCCTGAGAAGATCATGGTCACCAGCAGCCCACCAGGAATGAAGGCCAGGATGAAGATCATCCCATCAGGTAAGAAACTTAGAGAGCAGAAGAGCTAAGCAAGGGTGAGGGAATATAAAGTGGGTGGTATGATTAGTTTCAGCTTCCACACCAGCTATAGCAGTGGAGACTGTAGTTTGTGCCAGTGATCCTTCTCTTGTAATTTTTCTCACTAGACATTGTGACCAAGCACCATTCTAAAGCACACAACAGAATGGACTAAAATATGGGTGCATCTGAGCAGTTCATGGAGTGGACCATAGTAGGTAGAATTGATGCTCTGCTCCAATCAGATGTCCTTCATTGCCATAGTACCATTTCTGTGAATAGCTTTGGTGTACTTTCCCCACTCCCCAGTAGATTGACCTTGAGCTATATAGTACATTTATCTCCACATCTTTCAGAGACCCAGAAATGCCACAGACACATGTCCCCCTAACCTCCTACTGGCAGTTCTTCATGAATGACTGATGAGAACAAGAGTATGAAATCTCAGCTTTCTTGCCTGAAACCTCGAAGGCATAAGTCACACTCTAAAGCAGGGTTTCTCAACCATGGCACTTTGACATTTTGGATGTGATAGTTCCTTGTTGTGAGTGCTGCCCTATGCATTGTAGGATGGTTAGCCACATCCCTGCCTTCTACCCATTAGATGTTGGTAGCAACCCCCAATTGTGACCATCAAAAAGTATCTGCAGACATTGCCAGATGTCCCGTGGTGTCAAAAATCACCCTTGTTGAGAACCACTGCTTTAGAGGTTTCCTGCAGGATGGGCTGTAACTACTTTCTGTAGGGCAGCCTGAGATTGTACTCTTGATTGGCTTTCTCCCTTCCCTTGCTTCCAACTCTCTTATAGCTTTCCCTGGAAACATGTACTTATTTGAGTCACCTGCACAAAGATCCTCATTTTAGGAACTACTTCCAAAGCGCTCAACCTAAGACAGCATCCATATTTAAACAGTCCAGGTGGTTTAAAGTATTAAATGTAAATGGCAAAAGCACAAAGCTTTTTGAAAAGTTATAAAAATATATTTTTGTGTCCTTGCTGTTGGTCTAGGTCAGGTTTTCTCAGATAAGATACAAAAATCTTTACCCACAAGGGAAATGACTGATCGATTCTAGTGAAGTAATATTAAGAACTTCTGTACATATAAACAATCTCTATAAAAAGACAAGCTATAGAATGTTGAAGGTACACACAATACATATAGCCAATAAGAACTTGTATCCATATATAAGGAATGCTCATAAGTTGACAAGAAAGACAGATATCCTAATAGAAAAGTGGGCAAAGGACTTGAGTAGGCCTCTTATGAGAACCTAACTCCAAATAAGCAATAATCATAGAAAAAGATGTTCAGTCTCACTAGTAATGAAGAAATTGAAAATCCACATGTATTTTTATATATTAAGCACCCACCAGATTAATAATTAAAAAATCTGACAACAATAAATATTGATGAAGGTGTGGAGCAATAGGAATTTTTAGACATTGCAGGTGGGAGCATAAGTTGGTCAAACCATTTGGGAAAATCACTTGGCATAATCTGCTAAAATTCGCAAATCCTGCAACCCTTCAATTCCTTTCCTAGTTATGTATGCTAGAGAAATTTGTGCACAAATGAACCAGGATGTTTATACAAATATGTGCATTGCAGTACTGTGATAACACCCCAAACTGGAAATGACCCAGTGCACCTTGACAGTCAAATGGATAAATTGTGGTACATACAATATAATATTATGTATCATTGAAAATTAAAAAAACTATAGCTATTTGCAAAAATATGGTCGTAAATTACAAATATAAGGAAAGAACAAAGGAATATCAATTACAAAAGAATACATTCAAAATTACTCCATTTAAATATAGTTTAGCAACAGACAAAACCAACCTATATAGTTTAGGGAAAATACATAGGTAGCAAAACTACGGAAAAGCCAGAAATGATTTTCACAAAAGTAAAAGTGATTATCTCCTGAAGAAAGGAAGAGGGTATTGGATCAAAGGGCTTCTAGGATTCTGGAAACTTTTTTTTTTTTTTTGACATAGTGGTTCATTTCATAATTATTTTAAAAATCTTAATCTTTATGTACATTTTTTTCCTCACATAAAAGAGTTCAAAAAAAATCTAATACTCTTCTCTTTGATCACTGTTTTAATTTGTTCAGGCTGCTCTGACAAATTACCATCGACTGGGTGGCTTTTAAACAACAGACATTTATTTCTCACAGTTCTGGAGGCTCGAAGTGGGAGATCAAAGAACCAGTGTATTCCATGTCTAGTGAGAGCCTACTTTCTGGCTCATGGATGTCCCCTTCTCCCTGGGTCCTCACATGCTGAAAGGGGTGAGCTAACTCTCTGGAGTCTCTTTCATGAGGGCACTAATCTCATTCATGAGGGCTCCGTCCTCATGATCTAATCACCTCCCAAAAGCCCCATCTCCTAATACCATCACCTCAGGGGGCAAGGATTTCAACAGAGGAATTTTAGGGGACACACTCAGACCAGAGCAACCATAGTCTTTTATATACTCCATTATCTCAGCCCCCTCTCCAATGTCTGATTTCAATGTCACCTTAGTCCTTTGATTACTTTTTTTTTTTTCAAAGCCACCAATCCTTGCCTGAGTAGTCCTTTCCCCTATGGAGACCCCCTGGCATTTCACACTTGTCGTTCATGTTGTGTTAGCACTTTTAGCTTCTTTAGTCCTTTGTTCAGGAAACTGTCAATGTTGCAGTTTTGATCATTTGCCTTCTCACAGGCCCTGGACTCTGGGGTGATGCAGGGATAATCAAACATTAAAAGAGATTTACAACTTGACTCACTTATGTTATTTAGTCTTGGTTAGACTGTCAATCTGCCTGGAAATCATTTTTATGGTCCCAGTTTGCTTTTTACTCCATTCTCTCAAGTGACTGTGCTATAATTTTATTACTCACCTAAAATTCCCTCTCATGTTTTTGCTGAGTTCTATACCCTTTTTATAAACGTTCCACTGGATATCACCACCTGAATATCACATAGCCACCTCAAACTCAGTATGGCCACACTGAAGTCATCATATCCCTTCTCCTTGGAAGAAGGAATATCTGCTCTCCTCAGTACATTCCCTCCGGGACACACCACCTAGGAATCTAAGCCAGACATCCAGGACTCAGTATAGAAGTCCTCTTTCTTAATACTTATCACCAATTCTTTACCATGTCTCATACTGTACAAACTCAGTATCATTCATATTTCTTCTCTCTAGCCTCTCAGGCACTGTCCTGATGCAATCCACCATGATTCTCAAGTAGACAGTTGAAGAATTGTCTCTGTAGCCTTTCTGTCTCCAGACGCACTGCACAGCGTAGCCACTGAATGCCAACTCCTTGCACAATTATGCAGGTAATATCCTTTAAAAGTGCCCCAAACTTATAGGGAAAAAACCCTCCAATTCTGTAGTCTGTGTATGCAGTTTTTATACTCTGAACACAGCCTCTTGACCGACTCTTCTACTGTCCTGTCTCTCATTTATTCTTTGGTCCAGCCAGACTGACCTTTTTGCTATTATCTGATTATGCCTCCATACCTTTGCACGTTCTTTCCTAGTGAGCTGTGCTATCTTCCGAACCCTAGCAAAAGCCCTTTCCTCATTTGTGGATTCTTCTCACCTCTCTGTGTCTGATCTAGGAGTTTCCTTTGCCACCTTACTGCTTCACCTTGCACATAATTCTCCTGTAGCTTTGATCACATTGTGCAGTCTGTCTAAGTGCCCACCTCATGTCCTGCACTGGGAGTAGGTCTTTTGAACTTTATATTTCTGGAAGTATCACAAGACCTGGAAACCTTAACACAATGACTTCATGCATAGTGCTGTATCTTTAAATTTGGGGATGACTGGTGATGTTGAATAGGAGAGGACTTAGGTTTGGGCGAATACATAGCAAAATTATCACAACATTTTTATAAAGATGTCGTAAGAAGTTTTAAAGCCCTATAAAATAAAAACAAGTCTTCTCATCTGCTTTTTTATGCCTGTAATCAAAGGGGATGGAGGATATAGAGCATTCGTGCTACAATAGTGGATCAAAGGTCTAGATTCCAAAAGATAGCTACAAATCTACAATAAATTTCTTTTATTTTATTCTCAGTGTGTGGAAGAGATTGTTAGCTGGTTGCCAAGTTTGTCCTCTTCCCAGGGCACTTTGAATGACCATTTTTCCAGACTCCTTTGGAGATAAGTATGGCCACATGACTCAGTTCTGCCAATGGATTGTGAGTGGAAAGGACATGTGCTATATCTTGGCTGAGTCACAGAAACCTCTCCAACACAATCTTGCATGCTGTTTTCCACTTGTAGGTGGCAGGAAAGGAAAGGATTCCCATGGGGACCTTGGAAACCAGGTGTTAGAGAACACAAGATGGAAAGGACTCTGTTCTTTTGCCACTGCAAAGAGGAAAGGTGCTTAACCAGGAATACCCAGAGATCAGACTGTCATGTGAACAAGAAATAAACTTTTATTGTGAAAATGTTGAATGATGAGATCTGTTTGCTATAGTAGTAAGCATAACCTTAACCTATACAGAAAAATATTTCTTCTCAGGTATTTGTTCATGCATTCTTTTCCTTTGAACTATTTAAAATGTCCAAATAGGTTTAGACCATGTTTTTCTTCTTCTTCTTTTTTAAATTATGTTATGTTAATCACCATACATTACATCATTAGTTTTTGATGTAGTGTTCCATGATTCATTGTTTGGGTATAACACCCAGTGCTCCATGCAGAACATGCCCTCTTTAATACCCATCACCAGGCTAACCCATTCCCCCACCCCCTCCCCTCTAGAACCCTCAGTTTGTTTTTCAGAGTCCATAGTCTCTCATGGTTCGTCTCCCCCTCCGATTTCCCCCCCTCCATTCTTCCCCTCCTGCTATCTTCTTCTAGGACCATGTTTTTCTCCTACTCCCACCATAATAAGAAAAACAAATTTATTTTTTTTAAAGATTTTATTTATTTATTTGACAGAGAGAGAGACAGCGAGAGAGGGAACACAAGCAGGAGGAGTGGGAGAGGGAGAAGCAGGCTCCCTGCTGAGGAGAGAGCCCAATGTGGGGCTCCATCCCAGGACCCTGGGATCATGACCTGAGCTGAAGGCAGCTGCTTAACAACTGAGCCACCCAGGCCCCCCTAAGAAAAACATATTTAAAAAGAGTTTTATCCACAGTCAAACTCTGTGGGTATAATATCTCACTTTACTGCTTTGTCATCCACTCTAGCTTGTCCTTGTCTGAATGGGTTAGGTGGCTCACCTCCCTGAACATCCTCCTGACCTTAGGAGGGGGAAAGACAGAGTCCAGAGCAAGCAGCTTTTTAGTTAAAGAGATGATGACTCGGAATTACACACAACACTTCCTCTCACAGCTCATTGATTTGAAAGAGTAGTGGAAAATGTAGTCTCTCGATGGTAAGCCTGTTCCCAGCTTCCATTACTAAAAGAAAGAAGAGAAAACTGGTATTGGGGAACACATACCTGTTCTGATGACCCAAGTGTCCATACACACTTACTTTCACTCTTACACCACCTTCATTCTCTCCCCAAGACAGACAAATCAGATCAGAGTCCAGAACACTAAGTGGTACACAGTCCTTTCCATCAGTTTCAAATGTGGTTCTTTGGGCTCTAGAAATCTGAAGAGTAATACATAAATAATGTATATCCACCTCTCATCCATAATAATAATCTATTACTGTGTAACAAATTACTCCAAAACTTAACAGCTTAAAATAACAAACATCTATATCTCACAGTTTTTGTGGCTCAGGTGGGACAGGTCCTAGGAGGGAGTCTTCCCACTGCTGCTGCTAGCAATTCTCCACCAACACTTTTCACAGGGGCACAGCCCCCAGACTCTTGCTAGGGGCACACTGCATTGTAGGCGTGACAATTCGTATCATAGTCACTTACCACCACTCAGGTGGCAAGGTGGAGGGAAGACTTGTTTTTTGATTTTGTAATTTCCTATTCATATTTGGGTAACTTTGGGGGGTGGACAGGGTAATGTGGCAATGGGGGAAAGTCTTTGACATTCATTAGAAACAATATAGTCTTTCTAAGATATTTACAGTATCATTTAAAAAATGGAAAAGTTAAAAAAATTCAGGAGTGGCTTTGATGGATGATTCTGGATCAGGGTCTCTCATAAGGGCCACATTCATCTGAAGGCTGGACTGGGGCTGAGGGTCTACTTCCAAGATGGTGAACTCATTTGGCTCTTGGTAGGAGACCTGAGTTGTTTGCTATATGGACATCTCCACAATGTTGCTTGAGTATCTTCATGGCATGGCAGCTATTTTCTTCTTTTTTCTTTTTTCAATTTTTTGTTTAAATTCCAGTTGGTTAACATACAGTGTAATATTAGTTTCAGGTGTGAAATTTAGTGATTCATACTTAAAATACCGAGTGCTCATCACAAGTGTCCTCCTTAATTCCCATCACCCATTTTACCCATAACCCAGCCCACCTCACCTGCAGTAACCATCAGTTTTTTCTCCGTAGTTAGGAGTCTTTCCTTGTTTGCCTTTCTTCCCCCAACCCCGCCGTGTTCACCTGTTTTATTTCTTAAATTCCACATATGTGTGAGATCATAGGGCATTTGTCTTTCTCTGACTGACTTATTTCACTTAGCATAATATTCTCTAGCTCCATCCATGTTATTGCAAATGGCAAGATTTCAATCTTTTTTATGGCTGAGTAACATTCCATTGTATATATGTACCACTTCTTTTTTTTTTTAAAGATTTTATTTATTTATTTGAGAGAGAGAGAATGAGAGAGAGCACATGAGAGAGGGGAGGATCAAAGGGAGAAGCAGACTCCCTGCCGAGCAGGAAGCCCGATGCGGGACTCGATCCAGGGACTCCAGGATCATGACCTGAGCCGAAGGCAGTCGCTTAACCAACTGAGCCACCCAGGTGCCCTATATGTACCACTTCTTTATCCATACATCTGTGGATGGATATTTGGGCTCTCTCCAAAATTCGGCTATTGTTGATAATGCTGCCATAAACATCAAGGTGCATGTATCCTTTGAATCAGTATTTTTGTATCCTTTGGGTAAATACCTGGTATTGCAATTGCTGGATTGTAGGATAGTTCTATTAGTGGCTCTTTAGCCCTACAGGGAGTGATCAAACAGCCAGAGCAAGGAGGAGGCCAAAACACCTTCTGTGACCTAGGCTAGAATGTCACACACCACTGTCATATCTGCTATATTATACTCATTATAGACAAATTACTAGGTCTAGACCACACTCAAGAGGAGGGGAATTGGACTCCATCTTTTGAAGAGAAGATTGCCAAAAAAATCTATGATCATATTTGAAAACTACCACAGCCTTCTTTATCGCTGTGTGTGTGTGTGTGTGATTATACATTTTACATATATATTTTTATTGTAGTAAAATATATATAACATAAAATTTACTATTTTAGCCTTTTTTGAATGTACAAGTTAGTGGCATTAAGCACATTCACATTTTTGTGTGGCCATATGTTTTTTTTACATTCCTCCTACATTCAAAATACACTCACTTCTTCCCATATCTCCCCCAAATCTCAACTCATATCTGTCAGCTCTAGGATTTGACTTTACCCTCTTGAAAAGCCTATAAGTTAGCCTATTGCTGTTTAATGGATACTGGGGGGAAAGAAAACATTTTATTAGTCACAGAACAACACGTAGCAGGAGCATCACATTTGGATTGGCTTCCTTGTTCTCTAAATCCCATAGAAGTGATACAGAGGGGTCCAGGTGGGCCTGTTAGGGGGCACTGGAAATGCTGCAATTCCCTGAAAGGGAATGCACTGGATTTCTGTCACAGTTGAGAAACCCTGAGCCTGAAAATCCCCCTCTTTTATGGCAAGCCAGCTTTTTGTCTCTGTCATCAAATGGCATGGCATTCTTTCTGTGTCTCTGTCTTCATATAATGTTTTCTATTTCCAAAGGACAACAGACATATTGAATTAGAGGCCATCTTAATGACCTCAACTTAACTTGATTACATCTGCAAAGACTATTTCCCGATAAGGTGCTGTTTCTAGATACTCAGGGTTAGAACTTCAATATATATTTTTTGGGGGAAGGGTTCAAGCCAGCACACTCCCATCATTCCTTTTCACACTATTCATCACCCTGTATGGTAATTATTCCACGTTTACCTTCCTAGATAGACCATTCTTCCTTTTTTCATTGGATCCCCATTGTTTGGGATAATAGAGCCCTTGTTAAATGAGTGACTATGAGCTGAGAAGCAAAGAGGTGGGCTGAAGACTGGAGAAGCAGGTCAACCAAGAAATTGAAGCTGGGAAGTTCTAAGCTAAAATAAACAGCAGGATCCAATCACAAGCTGGGATTAGCACAGAGTGGGAAGAAATGTGGGGGAGGCCTGGGGGAGAGGAAGGTCAAATCAAGAACAAATTTTATAAAAGCAGAATTCCAAGTTGCTACCTCTACTTTGCATGAGGTCTGCCAGCCTCTAGGGCAGGAGACAGAGCCCTAAATTTTTGGATTTTTTCTCCAGAGCTGTTGAAATGGTTTTCCTCACACTTCTCTTAGTCTAAGGGGTGTGATTATGACCACACAATCTGGGTTCAACACAAATTTTATGATTCAAAGGAGAGAGAACAGAACACAGAGAACATACGTAATATTTATGGGTGTATCATTATGTTTCTGTAGCTTTTGTTTTTTACCTTTTCCTGGAAGGAGATGTTTGTGTGTATAATTCAGTGGCTGACTGTTCATACCCTTGTCTCCCCACTTCCCAGCTCACATATAGTTTAACTTTCAATTCACTACCACTGTAAACAAATCAAAGTTTCATAGTACATGATATGGAAATCTTTCAACTTAGTCATTTAAAAAACATTTTTAATAAGGTGTTGGTAGAAGTTAGTGCTACTGACTATATTAAAATCAGTTAAAATATTTTGTGTGCTTCCTTTATGCATAATTTCTTTTATGTTCATATTAAAATTGATCAAAATAAGAGTCACAGTGAGAATTCAGTTGTTAATTGGTTGTAATGGACTCTCTGTAATTTACTGTGGGACACAGGTATTTGGGATCTAGTTGTGGAAAGGAGAAATGGGAATTATAATTTGAGGAAAAGTTTGAGATCTACTGGCTTAGTTAATTCAGATCTTCTGGCCTAGTATTCTCTGAGATAATTCTGATACATACATGTATACATGTGTATATACATATGATTAAAATTATATAAGTTATTTGGAAGTGCTATAAGGGTAAGTTGAGAGAAGTGGTTCTCAAGCAGGGACAATCTTTCTCCAGTGGAACATTTGGCAATGTCTGGAGACATTTGTGATGGTCATTTGAATGGGGACGAATGGGGGAGGGAAGGATGCTTACTGTCGTCTAGGGTAAAGGCCCAGATGCTGCTAAACATCCTGCAATGCACAGGACAGCTCCTACAACAGATTGTTGAGCTCAAAATGTCAGTAGTCCTCAGGGTGAGAAGCCCTAGTTTAGAGGATAAACATTCAGTTGACATAAAAAGGAGTTTTCTATTTCTCAATATTCCCATTTTTTCTTTTTAATCTGCCACACTCAATAATCCTACTACTAAAAATCTTAAATATTAATTATCAAAATAGAAAAATAAAATGGGAGGGAAGGTGAGCTCTGTTCTGCTTGAGGCTAAATCATCCTCTGGTAGGAAATTAAGCAGCAAATGCATTCTTCCAAAAATGGGCTCTGTCAACCACTAGGGAGCCCTAGCATCCTGATTGCATGGACATGATAGTGACCCATGTCCAGTGTGGGAGTTCTATCTGGAAGATTTGTTGAACATGACATTATTCTTGGGTATCATCATAAGAAAGAAGTCTATTTCTAATATTTATTCAGAAACACAAAAAAAATCTACCATGATGGAAAAAGTGGTTTAGTTATTATTATTTTTTTTTCCAAAGGCTCAAAAGAAAATAACCTCCTGAAAGTGAAGCCATGCAGTTGGTTCCCTGATGGCCAGGATGTAATTATGGCAACGTGACATCTCTAGCATTTATGGAACACAAGTATTGGCAGCATTTACACCTGACTTTTAAGATAATACAAATCTGAGAAGAGGATGGTTATTTTTAGTTTTTGAATTATGTTTATATTTAGATTTTGGATAAAGCATATAATGAATACTTCTCCTGTAATGATAGATTCTATTGTGCAAAAATAAGACTGAGAACATGACTAATAATGCCATTGAAAGAATAGATATTATCAATGTTTAAGACTGACAGTCCTTAACCCCAACATGGCTCACTCCTTCACTTTATTCACCCCTCATCTTATCACAGAGGCCATTCCTGTCCACTGATCCTAGAAAAGAAGTTCCCAGTCCTGCTCTATTACTCTCCTTTCTCTACCCTTTTTTTGTTACATAACACTTACCATCACCTGAAAGGATGTATATTTATTTGCTTATCCATTTAGTGTCTTCCCCTGCTATTTCATCCAGTATGATATAAGCAACACCATAGCAGAGATTTTGATTTTCAAAGTTGTACTTAATGAGCACTTATATAGTAACTACTATTTCCCATGTACTCTTCTAAGAACTCTGTAAAGATGAACTCATTCATTTACACTTATAACAATTCTAAGACACTAATTCTATTTTTATTCCCACTTTTTAGATGACAAAACTGAGGTATACAGAACTTAACTAACTTATCCCACGTTAGATAGGGAGTTAATGGCAGAGCCAGTATTGGTTTCAGACCTTCTCATTCTAGAGTCTGTGTCTTAATATCTTAACTCTGATGCTTGCTAGTACATGTGCCTCTCCTAGACTCAGATCTAGCCTCAATCAATACATGTTGGTTGAATGAAATGGTACTGCAAACACGTATGAAAATAATCAAGCAGCATTTTACCAAGTTATTTAGAAGAAGAATTTAATTTCTCAACACCCAGGTATGTAAGTCACAATTACACTATTCAACATCAAGACATGTCTAATTATTCATTTTATGTATAAAGAGCAATAGATTTTTAATTTGTCATCAGTAAGGGGATCCTCTCAATAGGAGAGCACTTTAAATCTTTGGAAATAGTATCATTTCAGTTGAATCAAGAAATGTTAACCCATTTCCACATCAACATTTAGTAATTCAACAAATATTTATTGACTGCTTATTCCGTGGTTCTATGTGTTTGAGATGCATCAGTGAGAAAGGAGAAAATTAAAAACAGTGCCAACTAAAGCAAAGATCCTGCTTTCACATTATACTTACAGTAAACACTGTTTTATTTTTCTTCAGTGTTAAAACTAGGGTAGTTTGTTTTTAAATACTAACAAGTAGCCAGATCCTCTCAACATCATAGACAGTAGAGTTCAACAGTAAGTTTGGGAACACATAATAATTGAGTCTAGCTCCCTATTGGAAGGAAAAATATTATGAACAAAGATAAAACATGAAAAAATTTTGTATTTTGGAACTCTTAAGAACTTATTGATCTGGGGGGAGAGCAAGATGGTGGAGCGGTAGGAGACCTAAATTTCATCTGGTCCCAGGAATTCAACTAGATAGGGATCAAACCATTCTGAACACCTATAAACTCAACAGGAGATCAAAGAAAAGAATAGCAGCAACTCTCTGAACAGAAAAGCGACCACTGCGACCACTTTCTGGAAGGTCTCTTCTGATTTCTTTAGTGTATATTTTTTTGGGGACGTTGTTACCCTGTTAGCATTTTGTTCTCTCATTCATCTATTCTCCTCTGGACAAAATGACAAGATGGAAAAAATCACCTCAAAAAAAAAAAAAAAAAAAAAGGAACAAGAGGCAGTACTGACTGCCAGGGACCTAATCAATATGGACATTAGTAAGATGTCAGAACTAGAGTTCAGAATGACGATTTTAAAGATACTAGCTGGGCTTGAAAAAAGCTGGAAGATATTAGAGGAACCCTTTCTGGAGAAATAAAAGAACTAAAATCTAACCAAGTCAAAATCAAAAAGGTTATTAATGAGGAGCAATCAAAAATGGAGGTTCTAACTGCTAGGATAAATGAGGCAGAAGAGAGAATCAGTGATATAGAAGACCAAATGATGGAGAATAAAGAAGCTGAGAAAAAGAGAGATAAACAACTACTGGATCATGAGGGCAGAATTCAAGAGATAAGTGATACCATAAGACGACAGAATATTAGAATAATTGGGATCCCAGAAGAAGAAGAAAGACAGAGAGGGGCAGAAGGTATATTGGAGCAAATTATAGAAGAGAACTTCCCTAATTTGGGGAAGGAAACAGGCATCAAAATCCAGGAGGCACAGAGAATGCCCCTCAAAATCAATAAAAATAGGTCAACACCCTGACATCTAATAGTAAAACTTACAAGTGTCAAAGACAAAGAGAAAATCATGAAAGCAGCTCCGGACAAGAGATCTGTAACCTACAATGGTAGAAACATTAGATTAGCAACAGACCTATCCACAGAGATCTGGCAGGCCAGAAAGGACTGGCAGGATATTTTCAGAGCACTAAATGAGAAAAATATGCAGCCAACAATACTATATCCAGCTAGACTGTCACTGAAAACAGAAGGAGAGATAAAAAGCTTCCAGGACAAATAAAAACTAAAGGAATTTGCAAACACAAAACCAGCCCTACAAGAAATATTGAAAGGGGTCCTCTAAGCAAAGACAGAGCCTAAAAGTAACATAGACCAGAAAGGAACAGAGACAGTATAAAGTAACAGTTACCTTACAGGCAATACAATGGCACTAAATTCATATCTTTCAGTAGTTACCCTGAATGTAAATGGGCTAAATGCCCCAATCTAAAGACACAAGCTATTAGATTGGATAAAAAAGAAGACCCATCAATATGCTGTCTGCAAGAGCAGACCCAAAGACACCCCCAGATTGAAAGTGAGGGGGTGGAAAACAATTACCATGCTAATGGACACCAAAAGAAAGCTGGGGTGGCAATCCTTATAACAGACAAATTAGATTTCAAACCAAAGACTATAATAAAAGATGAGGAAGGACACTATATCATACTTAAAGGGTCTATCCAACAAGAAGATCTAACACTTGTAAATATCTATGCCCCTAGTATGGGAGCAGCCAATTATATAAGCCAATTAATAACAAAAGCAAAGAAACAAATCAACAACAATACAATAATAGTGGGGGACTTTAACACCCCCCTCACTGAAATGGACAGATCGTCTAAGCAAAAGATCAACAAGGAAATAAAGACTTTAAATGACACACTGGACCAAATGGACTTCACAGACATATTCAGAACATTCCATCCCAAAGCAACAGAATACATATTCTTCTCTAGTGCCCATGGAACATTCTCCAGAATAGATCACATCCTAGGTCACAAATCAGGTCTCAATGGGTACCAAAAGATTGGGATCATTCCCTGCCTATTTTCAGACCACAATGCTTTGAAACTAGAACTCAATCACAAGAGGAAAGTCGGAAAGAACTCAAATACATGGAGGCTAAAGAACATCTTACTAAAGAATGAATGGGTCAACCAGGAAATTAAAGAAGAATTAAAAAAATTCATGGAAACAAATGAAAATGAAAACACAACTGTTCAAAATCTTTGAGATGCAGCAAAGGCAGTCCTAAGAGGAAAATATATAGCAATACAAGCCTTTCTCAAGAAACAAGAAAGATCTCAAATACACAACCTAATCCTACACCTAAAGGAGCTGGAGAAAGAACAGCAAATAAAGCCTAAACCCAGCAGCAGAAGAGAAATAGTAAAGATCGAGTGGAAATCAATGAAATAGAAACTAAAAAAACAGTAGAACAGATCAATGAAACTAGGAGCTGGTTCTTTGAAAGAATTAACAAGATTGATAAATCCCTGGCCAGACTTATCAAAAAGAAAAGAGAAATGACTCAAATCAACAAAATCACGAATGAAAGAGGAGAGATCACAACCAAAACCAAAGAAATACAAACAAGTATAAGAAAATATTACGAGCAACTCTATGCCAGCAAATTAGATAACCTGGAAGAAATGGATGCATGCTTAGAGATGTATCAACTACCAAAACTGAACCAGGAAGAAATAGAAAACCTGAACAGACCTATAACCATAAGGAAATTGAAGAAGTCATCAAAAATCTCCCAACAAACAAAAGCCCAGGGCCAGATGGCTTCCCAGGGGAATTCTACATTTAAAGAAGAATGAATACCTATTCTGAAACTGTTCCAAAAAATAGAAATGGAAGGACAAGTTCCAAACTCGTTTTATGAGGCCAATATTACTTTGATCCTAAAACCAGACAAAGACCCCATCAAAAAGGAGAATTACAGACCAATATCCTTGATGAACGTGGATGCAAAAATTCTCACCAAAATACTAGCCAAGAGGATCCAACAGTACATTAAAAGGATTATTCACCACAATCAAGTGGGATTTATTCCTGGGCTGCAAGGTTGGTTCAACATCCACAAATCAATCAGTGTGATACAATACATTAAGAAAAGAAGACCAAGAACCATATGATCCTCTCAATAGATGCAGAAAATGCATTTGACAAAGTACAGCATCCTTTCTTGATCAAAACTCTTCAGAGTATAGGCATAGAGGGTACATATCTCAATATCATAAAAGCCATCTATGAAAAACCTACAGCGAATATTATTCTCAATGGGGAAAAACTGAGAGCTTTCCCCCTAAGGTCAGGAACATGGCAGGGATGTCCACTCTCATCACTGCTATTCAACATAGTATTAGAAGTCCTAGCAACAGCAATCAGACAACAAAAAGAAATAAAACGCATCCGAATTGGCAAAGAAGAAGTCAAACTCTCATTCTTTGCAGATGATTTGATAGTTTATGTGGAAAACCCAAAAGACTCCACCCCAAAACTGCTAGGACTCATAGAGGAATTCAGTAAAGTAGCAGGATATAAAATCAACGCACAGAAATCAGTGGCATTCCTATACACCAACAACAAGACAGAAGAAAGAGAAATTAAGGAGTTGATCCCATTTACAATTGCACCCAAAACCATAAGACACCTAGGAATAAATCTAACCAAAGAGGTAAAGAATCTGTACTCAGAAAACTATAAAATACTCATGAAAGAAATTGAGGAAGACACAAAGAAATGGAAAAACGTGCCATGCTCATGGATTGGAAGAACAAATATTGTGAAGATGTCAATGTTACCTAGAGCAATCTACACATTCAATGCAATCCCTATCAAAATACCATCCACTTTTTTCAAAGAAATGGAGCAAATAATCCTAAAATTTGTTTGGAACCAGAGAAGACCCCGAATAGCCAGAGGAACGTTGAAAAAGAAAAGCAAGGCTGGCGGCATCACAATTCCGGACTTCCAGATCTATTACAAAGCTGTCATCATCAAGACAGCATGGTACTGGCACAAAAACAGACACATAGATCAGTGGAACAGAAAAGAGAGCCCAGAAATCTTCGCCAAAGCAGGAAAGAATGTCCAATGGAAAAAAGACAGTCTCTTCAACAAATGGTGTTGGGAAAATTGGACAGCCACATGCAGAAGAATGAAACTGGACCATTTCCTTACAACACACACAAAAATAGACTCCAAATGGTTGAAAGACCTAAATGTGAGACAGGAGTCCATCAACATCCTAAAGGAGAACACAGGCAGCAACCTCTTCAACCTCAGCTGCAGCAACTTCTTCCTAGAAACATCGCCAAAGGCAAGGGAAGCAAGGGCAAAAATGAACTATTGGGACTTCATCAACATAAAAAGCAAAACCAAAAGACAACCGACAGAATGGGAGAAGATATTTGCAAATGACATATCAGATAAAGGGCTAGTATCCAAAATCTATATAGAACTTATTAAACTCAACACCCAAAGAACAAATGATCCAATCAAGAAATGGGCAGAAGACATCCAAATGGCCAACAGACACATGAAAAAGTGCTCAACATCACTCGGCATCAGGGAAATCCAAATCAAAATCTCAATGAGATACGACCTCACACCAGTCAGAATGGCTAAAATTAACAAGTCAGGAAATGACAGATGTTGGTGGGGATGCAGAGAAAGGGGAACCCTCCTCCACTGTTGGTGGGAATGCAAGCTGGTGCAGCCTCTCTGGAAAACAGTATGGAGTTTCCTCAAAAAGTTGACAATAGAGCTACCCTATGACCCAGCAATTGCACTAGTGGGTATTTAACCCCAAAGATACAAATGTAGGGATCCAAAGGGGTATGTGCACCCCGATGTTTATAGCAGCAATGTCCACAATAGCCAAACTATGGAAAGATCCAAGCTGTCTATCAACGGATGAATGGATAAAGAGGATGTGGTATATTGTATATATATATATACATATACATATACACAATTGAATATTATGCAGCCATCAAAAGGAATGAGATCTTGCCATTTGCAACGACGTGGATGGAACTGGAGGGTATTATGCTGAGCAAAATAAGTCAAACCGAGAAAGACATGTATCATATGACCTCACTGATATGAGGAATTCTTAATCTCAGGAAACAAACTGAGGGTTGTTGGAGTGATGGGGGATGGGAGGGATAGGGTGGCTGGGTGATAGACATTGGGGAGTGTATGTGCTATGGTGAGCGCTGTGAATTGTGTAAGACTGTTGAATCACAGACCTGTACCTCTGAAACAAATAATACATTATATATTTAAAAAAAAAAAAGGAAGAAGAAGATAGCAGGAATGGAACAATGGTGGGGGGGAATTCAGAGGGGGAGATGAACCTAGAGAGACTATGGACTCTGAGAAACAAACTGAGGGTTCTGGGGGGGTTGGGGGTTGGGAAAAAAGTCTTATTGATCTGTCATTAATACATCCTCATAAAGGGTATACCTGTAACCTAGAGGGATGAGGGTTGTGACTGCCTGGAGACCCATAAAAGGTGTGAGGAAAGGCTTCCAAGCAAAAGTAGACATTTGCCTGGAGAAGAGAGGAAGAAGAAGCTCACTTTGAGAAGAAAAAATTTATGAAAAGGCACATACAAATGTCATAAATTAGTTGATTCAAGCAAACATGTTTAATGACAATTAAAATTTTTTTTTGATTTTTTTTCTGCCAGAAATAAGTGACCCAAATGCATATTGCTCATATAAGTGCTTAAAGGAATGTGTATGTGTATGTGTGTGTGTATATGCTATGGTATTTTTCCATTGTATCTAACAGAGGAATCTGCCTATACCTGGTGCTGAACCAATAAAAGCTGGATTCTGACATACTTCTTCTGAGCTTCTCTAGAATGATTTCCTCCACAAAATGGACCAAATAGTGGCAATCCCATCTACCTCACAGGACATTTCTGAGGATCAGATGAGGATAAGCTGATGTGTTACTTGCATTTATTAATGCCTTGTTTTTTTGGATATTAATAGTGGATAGGAGATGGCTCACAGTAATGATTAAAGGATGTATAATAATGAAATATAGATAGAAAATTGGGACAAAGACAAAAATACTGAGAATCTTAATCATAAGACAATATTGTTGAGTTGGGCTTCAAAATCAACCAGGGGTGTCAAGGTAGCCAAAAGAAAAATGACATATAATTGATGATTCTTATTAGAAGAAAGTGATATACAGTAGCTCCTCAGAAGAAGAAGACCTCCTCCTGGATGGAAAAATGAAAGGAAATTTCCCATGGCGGGTACAATGAGGGATGTTGTGGACAGTTTCTATAACCGTATTTTACAGCAATGGTATCAACATAATATGACTCTGTGAGGGGCTTAGAGACTTGCTCCCAGCATGAAACAGGACATCCACAGATACAATTTGGTCTAAAGACTGAATTTGAAGTATACACAGGAAACAAAACAAAGAAGCAAAGGGAAAAAAAATAAGAAAGGGAGAGAGAGACAAATCAAGAAATAGACTCTTAATGACAGAAAACAAACTGATGGTTACCGGAGGGCAAGGGGGTAGGGGAATGGTTGAGATAGGTGATGGGGTTTAAGGAGGGCACTTGTTGTGATGAGCACTGGGTGATGTATTGAAGTGTGGAATCACTATATTGTACACCTGAAATTAATATTATACTGTATGTTAACTATTGGAATTAAATACAAGCTTAATATAAAAGTAAGTAAGTAGATAAATAAATAAATAATATTTCCAAGAAAAAAAAACACAAACAAGAGTGAATGGATTATGTTGTATTTAAATATCTGCAGAAAATGTCATTTTCTCTTAGCCAGCACTTTGATAGATTTTTCATAGCATTGCTGTAGTATTTTCTGAAAAGGCTCCACAGCTTTTTTTTTATTAAAAAAATATGAACTATTTCAAATATAAAAAAATAGAGAAATTAGCATGTATTATATATCTACCCCTCAGAATTAACAATGATCAAATTTGCCTTAGAATTAAAAAGGTATACATAAATTGGAGGGCCTCTCTACTTTTGTACTCTGAACTTCCCTGGATTTCTCTGTGAGGACACAACACTATCCTGAAGCTGGTACATATTTTTGAGATGTTTACTACATATGTGTACATTCATGAATGTTGGTATTATTTTGTATTCTCAACATCTACTTATGTGACATAATTCTGTAAATGCCATTCCAAAGTTTGACTTCTTTCCACTAGGTACTTATTCTTATCTTTTAAAAAATTAATTTCACTCACTTTTCTAAAAAAAGATTTATTTATTTGAGAGAGAGAGAGTGCACACGCGTGTGAGTAGAGGGGAGGGGCAAAGGGAGAGGGAGAGAGAGAGAGAATCTCAAGTAGACGCCCCGCTGAGCTCAGAGCCTGGTGTAGAGCTTGACCCTAAGATCATGACCGGAGCCAAAATCAAGAGTCAGTCGCTTACCCGACTGAGCTACCCAGGTGCCCCTCCCTTACTTTTAAATAGGTACAAAATACAAAGAACACGAAAGGATATTCTATGGAAACTATGTCTTTTAAAAATGTCAGTATCCAACTTACATACTCTCTTTTCCCAGAGGCAACCACTATATCTTGTGTACTTACCAGAAATATATGATGCACGTATCTCAGTGTAGTTTAAATTTCTCTTATTAAGAATGAAATTAAAGATCTTTTCATATATTTAATGGTCATTTGTAATTCCATTTCTGTGAATTGGTTTTTTCATATATTTTGCCCATTTTTTCTACTGGATATGGGCCCTTTTCCTTTGATTTGTAGAAGCTCTTAGAATGCCTGTATATGAATTTGTTTTCTAAGCTTGTTTTCCCAGTTGGTTATCTTTTTACTGTTTTGTCTTTTTTCCCCTAGGCAGAAAATGATTGATTTTTATGCCCTTGAAATGAGTAAATTTTTTTTTTTATGGCTTCTGGGGCTTTGTGACTTACCTTTCCCACTCTGAGGTTAAAAAAATTCTCCCATTTGTTTCTCATGTTTCTATGGTTCCATATTTTATTCATTTACATCTTTCATCAGTCTGGCATTTATTTTGGTAATGTATATGAAATAGAAATCCAAGTTCATATTTTTTTCTAGATGGCTACTCAGTTGCCCAGACACCATTTGTTGAATAACCCACTGATTTAGGAGGCCACTTCTAGAACATCCTAAACTTCCTTATACATTTGGATCTATATCTGAATCTTTAGTTCTCTTCTACCGTCTGTCATTGCCATTTTACCTCACTGCACTGTTTCCATTATAACATTGTTATCGTGTATACGTATCTGGTAGGGTTATAATACATTTCAATATTTGGTTATTTTTAATTTTTTTAAAGATTTAATTTATTTATTTGTCAGAGAGAGAGCACAAGCAGGGGACTAGCAGGCAGAGGGAGAGGCAGGTGCCCCGCTGAGCAGGGAGCCCTATGCCCTCGAGCCCAGGTCCTTGGGATCATGACCTGAGCTGAAGGCAGACGCTTAACCCACTGAGCCACCCAGGCATCCCTATTTTTGTTTATTTTTATATGAACATCATAAACACCTCACTCACTTTCCAAAGGAATCATGATACTATTTCTTACTGAGATCATGTTAAATTATTAATTTAGAGAGCCTTCATGCTGTTACATGATGGTAGACCCTTGACACAAGAACATGATTTGACTTTTATTAATTCTTCTTTCCATTTGTTCCATTTTCCTTTTTTTTTTTTTTAGTCTTTCACATTATGAAGTTTTCTTCATATAGATTTTGTATTTTCCTTGCTAGTTATTTTCCTAGGTATTTTTTGTTGTTGTTTTGTTGTTATTGATGTGAGGCATTTTAATCTATTTTATATCTTATAACTGGTGGTTGTCTCTGTGCATGTAGGAAATTGAGTTCCATATACTAATTTTTCCTCCACCATTGTACTAAGTCGTTATATTATTTGGGAATAGTTTTCTCAGGTGAATCTCTGGAATTTTCTAGGTGTACAAATATATTATCTACAAAAACAATATTTTCATCTCTCTTGTCCCCAATTTTTATGCTGATTTTATCTTTTCCTTATTTCATTGCCATGTACTAGTGGTGACAGTGAGGATCTTTGTCTTGTTTCTGACTGGATACTTATCCATGTTTTCCATTGAGAAGATGCTGGCCAATATTATCATGTTTAGGAAGTTTACATTTGCCCTGTTTTAAAATCTGTGTTTCTTTTTTAACAAGAATGGATATTGAATTTATCAATTCCATTTTCAGCATCTATGGGGGTGATATTATGATTTTTCTCTTTCAGCCAACTATTTTGAGTTATAAGTTTTTCTTATAGTGAATCATCATCTTTAAATTCCTGATGGAATATATTTGTTAATATTTTATTTAAAATTTTGCTTCAATAGTCATAAGTGAGTGTAGTCTATAATTTACTTATGTGATCATGGTGGGTTTTAGTATCATTGTTATTGTAGTTTTTTTTTAAGATTTTATTTATTCATTTGTGACACAGAGATACAGAGAGAGAGAGAGAAAGCTTGAGCAGGGAGAGAGGCAGAGGGAGAGGGAGAAGCAGGCTTCTCGCTGAGCCAGGAGCCCGATGTGGGGCTTGATCCCAGGACCCTGGGATCATGACCTGAGCCGAAGGCAGATGCTTAACCATCTGAGCCACCCAGGCGCCCCTATTATTGTAGTTTTATAAAAATAATCTAAAAGATGTCCTTTTTCCATGCTCTGGAACAATTCAAAAACATTGGGATTTGAATTTTTAAACATTTGGTGAAATGTCACTGTGAAATTATTTAGTCATACTGCTTTATTTGGGTGGATGGTTGCCCTGTGATGCTTTTCTCTATTTCTAATGATAATTCATCTGTTTAGATTTTTTGATCTTTCTAGAATTAGTCTTGGTAATTTATATTTTCCCAGAACATAGTCATGCACGCAGGTTTTTAAATTTATTCTCTTAGAATTGAGAAAATATTTTTCAATGCTTTTGTAATTTTGTTGATATCTGTGGCTTTGTATATATTTGTCTTTTTAATTTTGTGCTTTTATGTGTCCCCTTTTCTTGATTAGGTCATCTAATCATTTATCTATTTTATTAGCTCCATTTCCAAGAAATCAGCCCATGGATATAATTATTAGCACCAACTTTTTCTATGTTTTCTGTCTTTGATTTTCTACTTTCTGTTCATTTCTTAAGTTAGTTTTATTCTGTTTCTAAACTTTTGGGTTTAATGTTTAATTAATTTATTTTTTATTCTTTGTTGATTATTAAAAGTATTTAAGGTTATGGATTTTTTTTTCATTACTGCACTATCTGTGGCAAAGATAACAATAGCTAACATTTAATAAGTGCTAACCATGTCTTAGGGACTATTCTAAAATGTTGCAGTGACACTAGGAGGTAGTTATGATTATTATTACCATCATTTATCAATGAAGAAACGTAGGCTCTGAGGAAACAAACAATAATAAGAACAATAATGAAGCAGAACTTTCTTTCCCAAGGTCAGACAGCCACCCACGGTCTCTGTGAATATGTAAAGTGGGACATATGTTAAGATTTTGTCAGCTCTTCCACTTTCTGACTCTGATTAGGCCAAATTTAATTTTTACATGCCAAAAAAAACACTAACACATCTCTCTCTGCTGGCTTGTGAAGAGGAGAATTTGCCTTATGAAGAGTTGCTTGCTAGGCAAGGAGAAGTTTGGAGACAGAAAGATGGCAGAAGCAAGGAAGGGTTGGTTGTATGTACATTCTGCTTATGCCTCACCATTGAGAGACGTGTTGCTAGGGCCAGGAGGAGGGTCAGATTGAACACCGAGCTTCCTTACTGCACATCAGGCAACTGGGATTTTCCTATATCATCTTATATTCGTCCAAGGCCACTGAGGTTCCCCCTCTCCCAGGATTATTCGCTTAGCTTCTAATAAAGTCAAGAATCAGTCCTTGGACAGGTGGTGAAGAAGGTGCAATATGCTGGATTGGGTATTAGTAATCACAGAAATGGAAAGGACACACATTTTTTTAGGTTTCTATCTATATTACTCATAGGGCTCTTTTAAAATCAACATAATCACACCTTCCTGGATGATCTATGCACATCCTTATTGTCATAAGATATGTGAATTCACCTACACTGGCCACAGCTGGTTGGAACAGGTATGGAAATCTAACTCAAATCAGGCCACTAAAGTTCTCTTTCCTAGGAATCGGAACACAGGGATGTTAGTCAAATTCTGTTGGACTTTTAAGTAGAGAGACTATTTCAGACTAGGCCTGAGACAATCATGTGCACACTAACATAGAGAAAAGAAGAGAGAGAGAGAAAGAGAGACAGAGAAGGGAAAGAGGGAGGAGGGAGAAATTTAGCATATATGGAGGGTCAGTAGAAATTGAGCATTCTGTGACCCCAGAAGAGAGGGAGTGAATGACCTCATTTATTGACTTTCAGTCCCTGGTTCCAGTTCTTTGTGAGCCTTGGTTGTATCTCCTATCACTGAGTTCCTTGAAACATTCTTACATTTTTTTCTTTTGCTTAAATATAAGTCATTGAGTTCTGTTGATGGTAACCAAACAATCCGTAACTAAGAAAGTAATGGCATTGATGTGATAAGCACTGGGTTTTATATGCAACTAGTGAATCATTGAACACTACATCAAAAACTAATGATGTACTGTATGTTGGCTAACTGAATTTAAATTAAAAAAAATAAAAAGAAAGTAATGTTAACACCAACAAATCTGAAAGTAGAGGAACACAGTGCAATGTCAAATCCTTTGTGTGTATGCCTCAAAATAGCATATTAAAATCTGTCCTACATTCCATGGTACACTTGAAATATGTTTATTCATGATTAGAATTGAAAGAGGGATAATGTATGCTAAATTTAAACGGTGAATATTTATAATTATAAAACTATAGGGATGAAAGAAGAACTGATGATAATCAGGTCATCTTATTTTCCTCCGCCTATTTCTTGGGGAGACTGTGCCACTCTTATGCAGCACAACACTTAGATAGGAAATATTATTAAATATTAAAATTTTTAAATTTAATACAGAATTTGGGTTTGGTATTTTCTTTTCTTTTTAAAGTTTTCAGCAGTTATTTCTCAAGTGTTGGAATATTCACCTAGGTGAAAAGTTGGAACTTCTAAGATAATTTTGTGACTAGGTTCTAATCAAAAAATATTTATTGAATGCTTCTTTTGATCCAAGCACATAGTTCTAAGCCCATCTAGTGTTTAATAAGTTAGGCCACGAGAAGTTGTTTCTAGATAAAAAGCTCAGGAGAAAACAAAGCCAAGGAGACAAGCATGAATTTCCTGTTCATGAGGAGCAAATTCTATTTGGATTGAGGTATAACTCTATCTGGGTTGAAACAATCTTTTCACCTCCTGTTCAGCCAGCAGGGTAAACCTCTGACCTTGAAATCTAAGGCACTCAGGAGAACTAAGACTTTCATGAGCTCAAGAGAAGAACTGCAATTTTCAGGATAAGGAAATAAAAACAGTGATTCAGAAAAATCCAAAAGGTAGCTATGGTTTCTCTTAATGAGAAATCAGCTGGAAATGTGCCTCACTTAAATAAATCCAAAATGCAGAGTACAAAACAGAACATCACAACCAGTAGAATAGAAGAACCATGCAATTCATGTATGGTTACAATAGATGTAAACATGCTATTTAGAATTTTAAGGAAAATTGTGGAGTGCAATATATTGAGATCTTTAACGTAGAATAACTTAGCTCCCATAGGATAGAATTCTAGTTCCTCTTTTGGTTGTGATCATGTAGGTAAGTGAAAATTAGGAATAGATATCAGAAGATTAATTTTTAAAGTGTACTTTCAAAAACTAAAGAAAAAATATTTTGTTGTATATATTTCTGAGAGGTGGCATCTGATTATGTCTCTCATTAAGCAATTGCAGTCTGGACCACCTACTTTGTCTCGACCAATTTTCCTTAACTGTTCATTGTCTCTCAAAACTTAAGCCTAGTTAATAATGTGTAATTGTTCATATGTGAATAGGATGTGAATTTTGATATAAGAATAATAAAGTTTGGTGTAATAGACCAGAGAGAAATTACCAGCTGATACAGTGCGTTTTGGTCACCTTCAGTGGTCTAATAATAATAATAATAATTTCTATTTATTCAGCTTTAGACTTTTAAAAGTCCAATTATATATTTTATAGAATAATGGAGATAAGTGGAGTTACATGCCCTTTACTGCTCAGATTATATTCCATTGACATGGATAAATTTAATATAAGGTGAAAATAGTAAGAAAAGAGAAGGCAAGGTGGTAGGGAAAAAAGGGAAAACTCAAGTAATACTTAAAAGTAACAGTTGGAGGAACAGGATTAGGGAAAAGTCAGAGAATGTTAGCATAAGCAGGACTTTTATTTATGACTGGTACTGATCTGTTAATTATGGTGACCAGCCAGCTGTGGGATAAGCACAGAAACTAGAGTATGCATTTAGAAACTTCTGCAGCAGTTTAACATTGCCATGACACTTTTATTATATTTTTAAAAGTATATGTTCAAAACAAATTGAGAAAAAGCTTGTTCTTCACTACAAGTAATTTGAGATGTACTGAGCTAGGAAGCCTCGGATATTCCTCCAATACTGAGAGGTAAGAGAACATGATTAGGCTCATACCTTTTACCAAAAAAGAGCTGGAAAAAAATATGTGATCTAGCTTTTCTCATTTTCAAGGAAATGTATTTCAAGGAAATACAGTCAATGATATGGTCATAGTGTTGCATGGTAACAGATGGTAGCCACACCTGTGGTGAACATGGCAGAGCAGAAAGACTTGTTCAACCGCCATGTTGTACACCTGAAACCAATATAACATTGTGTCAACTATACTTCAGTAAAAACATTTTTAATTGTACCTCTGTGTGTATTCTCATAGTTCTGCTCTGCTATTCAGATAGAAACTCTCCAACTTAAAAGTGATACTTCTTTATGGCAGATACAAGATATTTTTTGCTGAGTTTTGTAAATTAGCTTTATATCTTGTGCTGTGCTAAATTCCTTTATTAATTTTGGTTGTTTCTTATATTCCTTATAATTTTTTATGTAAACAATTAAATCTGAAAATAGGTTTTCTTTCTTTCTTCTTTCTCTCTTTTTTTTTCTTTCTTTCTTTTCTTTTCTTTCTTTCTTTCTTTCTTTCTTTCTTTCTTTTCTTCTTTCTTTCTTTCTTTCTTTCTTTCTTTCTTTCTTTCTTTCTTTCTTTCTTTCTTTCTTTCTTTCTTTCTTTCTTTCTTTCTTTCTTTCTTTCTTTCTTTCTTTCTTCTTTCTTTCTTTCTTCTTTCTGCCTTCCCTTCTCTTGCCTTGCCCTGTCTTGCCCTGCCTTGCCCTGCCTTGCCCTGCCCTGCCCTGCCCTGCTCTGCCTTGCCTGGCCTTGCCTTCCACTCTTATTTTGATGAATTTTTGTCTTTTTCTTGCCTTATTGGAAGAGTTAGGGCAAGGTTGAGTGGAGGTAGAAAAAATGGGCATTCTTGCCCTGTTTCTATCTTAGGAAGAAATTATTCAATATTTCACTATTAAGTATGATGTTAGCTACTGGTTTTCTACAGAAAATCTTTTCCAGATTGAGGAAAGTATTTTATTCTGAGTTTGCTGAAAGATTTGTTTTTTTTGTCATGAGTTTATCAAGGGAATTTTTTTCACCTATTGAATTGATCATGTGGTTTTTCTTTTTAAAATCTGTTAATATGTTAAATTATCTTTTTTTACAACTAGAATCCAACTTGATTGTTACAACCAATTTTTATTGACAGAGTAGAATCTTTTTAAAAATATACATTCCTTCAGAAAAAAAAGCATCGATTTCTTCATTTAATCAATGGTTAAAGGCCTTATTAAACAGAAGTAAAGCAAAACATCACAAGACAAATTTTACCTAAGTTAACAGTAGTAAAAAAATACAGAAATGAAATTTTAAATTAAAAAAATATATAAACTTTATTTATTTATATATTGTTATATACTTATATAAAATATATAAATTATTATTATTTTTTTAAAGATTTTATTTATTTATTTGAGACAGAGAGAATGAGAGAGAGAGAGCACATGAGGGGGGGAGGGTCAGAGGGAGAAGCAGACTCCCTGCCGAGCAGGGAGCTTGATGCGGGACTCGATCCAGGGACTCCAGGATCATGATCTGAGCCGAAGGCAGTCGCTTAACCAACTGAGCCACCCAGGCGCCCTAAAATATATAAATTATTAAAATTATAAATAATTATATATTATAAGATGTTATAATACATAATATATAAATATATGTATATATTTTAAAGACTATACATATATATAAATATATATGTATATATTTTAAATACTTTATTTATTTATTTATTTGAGAGAGAATATTAGCAGAGGGAGGACAGAGGGAGAGGGACAATCAGACTGCACTGGGTGTGGAGCCCTGTTGCAGGGCTGGATTCCCCGGCCCTGAGATCAGGACCTGAGCTGAAATCAAGTCTGATGCTTAACGACTGAGCCAGCCAGATGCCCCCCAATGGTATATTTTAAACTTCAAATACTTCATATCATGGAAACTGACCTACATGTACAAAAGCTCCTAAATACAGTAGAGTCAAAACATTTCCTCTTTGTAGATTCCAACCATTTGTAGTTATCTCAGTACAGGTACATGCAGGGAACAATTTCAGGTTATTGGACAAAAAAAATGTCAGTCACTACCTACATGTAAATAGCAGCCCACTACAAGCACAACAATGGCAGGTATGCACTCTCGTCCGTCTTCCCTGCCACTTTTGCGGGATCTTTTCCAGGTCATGAAGCTAGTTTATATAGATACAATAGGTTTCAACCTGTTCTTTAAAGTTCCTTTTGAAATTTAGCTAACAGGAGCACCTACAATTCAAATCAGTCAGCTTTTTCTTACTCTTCGCTAATTAGCACATATACGATATATAATATTTTTAATTTTAAAATATAAACTTTATTTCTTTGAGAAGTTTTATGTTCATAGCAAAATTAAGAGGAAAAGGCAGAGATTTCTCATATAGCTCCTCTCCCTCTCTTCTTCCCCCACCCCACATAGCCTCCTCCATGATCAACACTCTGCCCCCGAATGCTGTATTTGTTACAATTGATGAACTTATGCTGACACATCACTACCACCCAAAGACCATAGTTTATATTAGTTATTAATTTTTAAAACATCCTATCAGTGTTCTATTAAAGTGATTAATGGCATTCATAACACCATTAATGGGTAAGATGTAAACAAAACATGCTTACATTCAGGAGTTATTATTTGAGATAAATAATTTAGAGAACAATTTTTCATAACTAGAAAAGCCATAGGATTCATACTGAACACAGCATGATGATATTTTATCCCTGCTGTTTTATAATATCAGTAGTATAATAAGTGCATCAAGTATAGTAAAGAGGGGAAAGCAGATTTCAGGACAGAAACCTACTAACAATTTAAGTTTTGGATGTCCCTAACACAAAAGATTATTTTCTATGCCCATTATATATTTTTTTCCATTCAAATGGTACAAATCTTTCATCCCTTTCATACTATGATGGAGAAATGAAATTTTCTAGTGTAAAAATATCTGTTCAAAAATCTAATTTATCTTATAATATATGCTATTAATTTCAGTTTTCAAGTATTTAAGTAATGCTAATTGAAGTAATTTCTTTTTTAGTAACACATTTATAGACTGAGCTTCGAAGACAGGGAAAAATAACTTAAAATAATGGATATACTTTTCTCTTCAAAGATTTAAAATCCAAGACAACATTGTAATCACAGAGGTGGTATGCCATAGGAAATAAAAAGAAAACAAAATGATTCACTATCACTAATGTTTTCTTTAAAAAAAAAAAAAACGGACAAAAACAAACAAAATGTTTTGACTTAATGTGTCCCCAAAGGACACTCTAGAATTTAACTAAAGAAGAAAGAAAGAAAGATAAAGAAGAAAAATCAGAACAAGTCCATTTCATAACAAAGATGAGGTTACTTTACTGCATACTTATAATTCTTTCTTCCTCTGTGCATAATAATTACCAGCACTTGCCTTCTTTTCTGTAAAGTGGTGCAAATTGCTACCAATAACAAAACTCTCCTCCTAGTATAGAACATTGTTAACTTTTTCTGTCAACTGAATGACTGGTTAATATTGAAAGCTTAAGCCTATGTCACTTTGGACTGCAGTAAAAATGCTTATTGAAAGCAATTTAAGGTAGGAAAACAAGCTATTAGATAGTATTTTTATTTATATTACCGAGTAGGGAATTCATAAAATCATACAGAAATCTGCATGCAACCTAAAATAAATGTCTGTATAATTTTAAAAGTTGAGGTTTCTAACATTTCAGAAAATGTTCTTTTCTTTAAACCTGGAAGGTTTATCAATATATATTTATGAAGTTAAAATGAAGTTAAGATAAATATTTTGGTTCAGCAAAAATGGAAATAGCTGTAAATAAGAGATTACTTACGTTTTTCTATCTTTTACAATCCCCTAATGAATGATTTTATTTAGAGAAGCCAATGAGATATGCCTAAGTTGAACTAAGAGTTATTATTATCACATGTCTTATATACATGGGATTTAGATTCACACTGAGATATGTACCATTTCAAGCTTTTTTTTTGGTATAAAAATGTTAATAACTGAAGATAAAAAAGGTAATACTTCAGTTTGTAATTATTAGATTATATTTTAAATTTATTTTAGCTTAGATTCATGACTCAAAGAATGGAGATCTATTAATGTAACAGTGTGTTAATTGATTGCTTTCAGAATCTAACCTCACAAAAATGAATGGCCAACTCAAGAGGCAACACCATATTAGGCACCACAAGTCTGTATAAATAAGTACAGACATTAACATAAAAACCAATAAACTCTATTTCCGGTTCCCGTTATCCCACTGTGCAGGCAGAAGTATTGGCTGTTTCCAGTCCAAAACCAAAGAGCTGGGTCATTTCTGACAGATAAATTTCTACAAGAGGAAAGGGAATGCAAAGCAATATACAATCAAATATATTCAAGATAAAATTTACACTAATCTGCTGATTTTTATTTATACTCTTTTATATACATCCCAGGAAAACCTAGTTGGTGAGTTTTGTGCTCATTGATTTCAGATAATCATTTATGACTACATCTCTGATTTTCAGAAGATGGTGGAAGCATGGGATTGGAAGGGAAAAAAAATCAAATATCATCATGAGATAAGATTGTATAAATATATAAGGAAAAAAGGGAACAAGATTGATTATGGCTGGTTAAATATGTAATCATGTATCACTTCTAACAACCATTTTCATATCTACAAATTGGACTTACCACCAGTTATTAAGTCAAGCATTCAAGCTCTTTAACTTAACATAAAAAGGCAAGAGATATTTCGGCAAGCCTCAGTGCAAATTAGAGGAATATTTTAAAAAGACTGTTGAGATTTATATTTTTTAGAATCTCTTAAGTGGTCAATATAAAGAGAAACAATATGAACCTATTACTAACCTGCACCATGATCCCAAAACCTGTACAGAAAGTATGAACATCTTAACACTAAAAACACACAAAATCTCACCAAAGAGTAGGAACAGTGTCTTAAACATCTCACTTTGTTCCTAACAACCATGCATACTCCCAGGGCTAACATGAGAACTATTATTCACTGTTATAGTCACCTTTACACAAATCTCTCTGAAAAGCCTACAACAATATCACAACTGGCCTATGCCCAGTCTACTGGTAATGGCTCAGTGAATCTCTATTCAAGATGATTTAAGAAAGACTATGGAGTAAAGTAGAAAAAGGCTCACCCCGTCACCTAGTTCTACGAGGTATATACTGTCATACTTTAAGAGATTGGTAAGCAAAAAAATTAAGGCTGTTACATATTCTTCATGGTTCTATAAAAGTGTTTCACCAATAGATGAAAATTCCACCAAAAACACATTTTCAAGTTCATTCTAACACTACAAAAGTTGTTTAATTGATTTCATTCATTTAGTCAACTAGGCAAAATTCTATTGATTCTGTAGTAAAATGGCTTATAAAAAGAAAAGGGAACATTTATAACATTAGGGAATTAGAAAAACAATCTTGTTTTAACACTGCTATAGATACAACCAGATTCTAACATTCTATTTATGTAACTAGAATTTACCATTTAAAATGGCATTTAGCTGTTTGTAGTTACATTATTAGCTTTAAACATCTTGAAATAATCGAAGTATTTTAAAACACTTGTCTGAGAATATAAGTCATTTGGTATAATATGCCAAACTCCTATAAAATTTCTCAGAGAATAAATTCACAGCTGCATATTTTGAATATACATATCCATTAAGTCAAATTTGCACATGGGCACTCATGACTGAAATGCCAAGCATGCCAGACTGATTTTCAAACTATGACTATTGAACTCTACACATCAATTTCTGAAACTTGATGTCTACTTATTTATACCAGAGATCTAACTTCCTTCAAATACCAATTGCCTCCCCCTTATCCCCAAACAAAATAAAAAATACACTAAAAAACAAGATAAAACAAAACAAAAGCCCTCTATCATAAGTATTTATTTCACATTTTGTTATATCTGATTTTAACTATAGAACAAAATCTAGAATATCTAAGTTAAAAAGCATTTTTTTTAAAGATTTTTTTTAAAATTTATTTAACAGAGATAGAGAGAGAGCTAAGTAGGCAGAGCAGCAGACAGAGGGAGAGGGAGAAGCAGGCTCTCCACTGAGCTGGGAGCCCGATGTGGGGCTCCATCCCAGGACCCTGAGATCATGACCTGAGACGAAGGCAGCCGCTTAACCGACTGAGCCACCCAGGTGCCCCTAAAAAGCATTTTTGATTAGAAACTATTTGACATAGTAAACTTTTAAAAACTGAAATTTACAGGGGCGCCTGGGTGGCTCAGTTGGTTAAGCGACTGCTTTCGGCTCAGGTCATGATCCTGGAGTCCCTGGATCGAGTCCCGCATCGGGCTCCCTGCTCAGCGAGGAGCCTGCTTCTCCCTCTGACCCTCCCCCACTCATGTACTCTCTCTCTCTCTCATTCTCGCTCTCTCAAATAAATAAATAAATCTTTAAAAAAAAAAAAACAAAACTGAAACTTACAACCTAAATGAACATATTTAGTATATGGAATCATCAATACAGTGCAGAACCTGACATGGGGTTCGATCTTACAGCCCAGAGACCATAACCTTAGCTGAAATCAAGAGTTGGACACAGAACCAAATGAGCCATCCAGGAGCCCCTAAAAGAAATGTTTTTCAATATTCAATTCAAAAAGACATACCACCAACATAGAAGGTAAATGTATTTCATTCTCCCAAACACATATTTTTATATAAGTATCCTCAATTATCTATGCAAGAGACTGATATTTCAAGAATAAATTCATGAGGTGCCCAGCTGGCTCAGTAGGGAAAGCATGTGAGTCTTGATCTCAGGGTCGCGAGCTCAAGCCCCAGGTTGGGTGAAGAGCTCACTTAAAAAAAAGAGAAAGGGGGGGCTGGATAGCACAGTCAGTTAAGTGGCCGACTCGATTTCGGCTCAGGTCATGATCTCAGGGTTCTGGGATCAAGGTCCAAGTCGGGCCCCATGCTCAGTGGGGAATCTGCTTGAGGATTTTCTCCCTCCCTCTCCCTCTGCTCTTCCCCCAGCCCCTGCTCTCTCTCTCTCCCTCAAATAAATAAATCTTAAAAAAAAGAATAAATATGAATCTCACTTACAATGCATTAAGATTACAATGTTTACACTGAACACCTAGAATGTGTACTATAATTAAAGTAAAACTAAAAAATTTATCCTAGAATACTCTCCTTGCTTACATTCAACAAACATAAAACAGATGAAAGTCACAGAATCATGTTAAATTCATAATAATTCACATATAACATAGATTAAATTATCAAAGAAAGGATTAAACTGACATCTTCATAGCTCTTTGTAGATTCAACATTTCTATGCCTCCACATACTGATAGCAGTAAGCATATTTCTTGACATCGTTCAATCTATTTAAAAAAATTGACTGTATAGAAGCCATAATTTATAAATCAAGGTAACGAAGTGAAATAACAATTTTCATTAATATTGGCTTTTTAGAATTTCTTAAGAAAAGATATACAAAGATTGCTCAGCTGCCTATGAATAATTAAATTTCTTTACTTAAGCACTTTTAATACAGTAACCGCAGGCTTCATTTCGAAGTTTTTGTTAAAACGAACAATTGCTTACTCAGGGAAATCACCCTCAATAGTGGGGTATTTGGCTTGAATCACAGCCCATGATTCCTAAAGATATGTGAAGCCAGTGACTTGAATAAAGAGTATTTCTACCCTCCTTTTCAGTAACTTCTGTCTCAAAGCCCTTATATTCTTTGTAGACTTCAAGGTAAGCATGCAGCCTCTGACCCTGGTGTTCCCTGTCTGGATAGAGAATATAGTCTACATCACTTGCACCTACAAATTCACTGAAATGATTTCTAATATCATGTAGCAGGTATTTGTGTCAAGAATTTTGTAATCAACGAGCTGTATGTCACCTTGTTTCTTGCTGTAGATTCTATTCTTACACAATAGCTCATTACGGCAAAGCACAACTAGTAATTTCAGGTTGGAAAGATTCTCCTTGAAATAAGTCATCTCCTCCTGAAGACTGAGGGCTTCGTATATTGCTTAGGAACATGTTATTAATGTCTTTATCTGCAAATGCTGTAGGAATGAGAGAGAAATATATTCCCACCTGTAGCCATAGATTAGATTTGGGAATCCAACCATTGAGTGCATGACTAGTTTGGATTTTAGCAAGCTGATGAGCTATTTGCCTGAAAAAGGCTGAGTTGCAGATGCATTTTTGATCCAATGTTTTTCTCTGTATAACTTTATAGCATAGTTCATTACAAGGTACAGTAGAACGGTGGTGCACAGCTATGAGCTTGCAACACACAAAACCTCTTCACTTCCTCATCTCACCAACTAACAAGTCAGTCTTACTGTGATTAACTTCTCACCAGGACTGAATCTTCCATTATATTACCCACATCACAGCCAGGAAATGTGTAATTTCATCTATAAAGATGTGCAGGTCCCCTCCTGGGTGTGTGTGTGGGGGGGGGTCCCCCTGTGGCCACAGGTGTTGAAGGTGGTTTAGAGATCCTCCTGGCAGCTCTATTCCTCCTGATCCTGAATCGTGATGTTCAACTTGAGCACCTCCAGGGAGCCCATTGATGTAACCGTCAACAGTCCAGGAGACAATAGAGACCACTGTACAGAAAGTGACAAAAACCAGGGTGGGTGCTGACTAGCTGGCAGATACTTTTGTCCTGTGACTTCCTGAGAGACTCCAAGCATCTGATGCCTTCTGTTTAGGTGTTTACAATTTAGGATCTCACGTTAGTTTACTCCAAATCACTGCTCCAAAGCTGGTTAATATTCACCTCCTTTCCTCTCTATAGGATCAATAAAGATGTTTTTGTCCTCAAATTTTAGGCTTTGAGGTTGTGGCTGTGGCTCTGGTTTCACTGATGATAGGATATTCTTTGCTTTCCCCTGTTCCGTTTGTTTCTTACTGATACTATGGCTAAGAGAGGAATTTTAAAAACCTTTACTAGGCCCTCACCCAGATGAAAACTCAGGTAGTGTTTTCTTAATACAAAGCAGCAGTTCTCAATTCTGGCTGCACATTAGACTTGGAGGTCCTTTCAAAATTCCAGGGACCCGACTACATGCCAGGCCTTTAAACCAGAACTTTTGGAGTTAGACCTAGGCATCAGCCATTTAAAAAATTTTCCAAGTGATTCTAATGCTCACCCACCAATGTTAGGTCTCAGACTTCTTTCTCTATGTGTTTTTGTTTTGTTTGTTTCATTTTGTTTTTATTTGAGAATATGTGTAAATTTGTACCCTATCCACATAAATTTATCTTCGTGAAACCCATTCAATTATTTTTAGCATCAACAAATTTCAATGAAAACTTATTTTTCCAATGTCTTCAACTGAACTAATATCAGATTAAGATGAATTATTTTCACAGTGATACTTTTTTTAGGAACAAATAATTATTACTAGAAACTATTAAATCATACAATATACAGAGTAAGATTGAAAAGGATGCAGAGAGAAATGAGATTCATACTGAAGAGTGCTTCATTCTGTTAGCTGAGGCTGCCATAACAAAGTACCACAGACTGGAGGCTTAAATGACAGAAATTCATTTTCTCACAGTTCTGGAGGTGAGAGGCCAAACTCAGGATGTCAGCACAGGTGGTTTTTTTCTAGGCCTCTCTCCTTGGTTTATAGGTGTCTGCCTTCTCTCTGTGTCTGCACATAGTCTTCCCTCTGTACCTGTCTGTGTTATTTTATTTATTTATTTATTTATTTAAAGATTTTATTTATTTATTTGACAGAGAGATAGAGAGCATAAGTAGGCAGAGAGGCAGGCAGAGGGAGAGGGAGATGCAGGCTCCCCGCTGAGCAGGAAGTCCGATGCGGGGCTCCATCCCAGGACCCCGGGATCATGACCTGAGCCGAAGGCAGCCGATTAGCCGACTGAGCCACCCAGGCGCCCCTGTGTTTTTTTTTTTTTCTTAAGATTTTATTTATTTATTTGAGAGAGAGAGAGCATGAGCAGGGGGAGCGGCAGAGGGAGAGGGATAAACAGACTCCCCACTGAGCAAGGAGCCTGATGAGGGCCTGACACGGGGCTCCACAAGGGGCTCGATCCCAGGACCCCAGGATCACCACCTGAGCCAAAGGAAGACACTTAACCAACTGAGCCACTCAGGTGCCCCTGTCTGTGTCTTAATCTCCTCTTATAAGGACACCAGTCAGATCAGATCAGGGTCCACCTTTATGATCTCATTTTAACTTAAATAGCTCTTTAATAATCTATCTCAAAATTCAATAACATTCTGAGGTACCAGAGGTTAGGACTTTGACATATGAATTTTAGAGGAACATGATTCAGCCCATACCATACATCAAATAACAAAACTTTGAGTTTTGTAGCTATGCCAGAATTTTGAAATCATAAAATTAAAATAACAGATAAGGCATGAAATATAATTAAGTATAAAACTTTATCAAAAGTTTTCAAGTGTAAGTTACTTTTTTCATCACAAAGATAGTATGTACTCATAGAAATTTGGAAAACACAAAGTAGAGAGTAGCAGAACAACTGTTTTCTACTACTTATAAGTATTCTTCATGTATTGATGCCTGTCTTCCTAGTCTTCTTCCTCTTCAAGTTAAAAAATAAACACAGTTGTTAAACATGATACATATGAAATGATACATTCTGCTTTTCAAATATTTACTCAATATAATTTAAACATTTTCCCTTTTATACTTTTCATTAGAAGATTTTTAACAGGTGTATTATTCTACATCTAGTCAAGAGAAACAGTTTTTTCTTAACCATTCTGCTTCTGGTTAGACGTTTGGATTATCAGTCAGTGTCCTACCAAGAAAACTGTACAATTAAACTGGGTAATTGAGGAGATTTTTGAAAAATAGACTTTATTTTTTAGAATAGTTTTGGATTTACATGAAAACTGGATGATAGTACAGACAGTTCTTATCTATCTTCCCACCCAATTTCTTTTATTAACATCTCACCTCAGTATGGTACATTTGCTGCAATTAATGAACAAATATTGATACTTTGCCCTTAACTAAAGCCCATAGTTTATTCAGATTTCCTTAATGTTCATGAAATGTCTTTTTCTGTTTCAGGATCCCAACCAGGATACATTATATTAAGTAGTCAAATACCTTAGGCACCTCTTGGCTGTGATAGTTTCTTGACATTCTTTGTTTTTCATGACTTTGATAGTTTGAAGAATACTGGTCAGGTATGTTGTAGAATGCTACCCTAATGGAATTTTTCTGACTTTTTTTTTTATGATTAGGCTATGGGTTTTGAGAACATCACAGGTGAAGTGCCATTTTCATTATGTCATATTAAGGGACCGTATGTTAGCTTGATTTATCACTGCTGGTGTTGACCTCAATCACCTGGCTGAAGTCATATTTGTCAGGTTCCTCCACTGTAAAGTTACTCTCCCCCTCCCTTTCCATATATATTTATTGGGAAAAAAGTCACTATGTACAGCCCAAACTTAAAAAGTAGGGATTTATTCTCCCTCTCCTTGAGGGATATGTATCTATATATATTATTTAGACTTCTTCTGCAAGGGGGATTTGCCTTTTACCCCTATTAATTTTTTTTATTAGTATGGACTAATGGATATATATGTTATTCTTTGGGTTATAATATAATACTACTTTATTTTGTTGCTCACATATTTCCATCATTGGGTGCTCTTTCAGTTGGCTCCTATGTTCTTTTGACATAACCCCATCAATGTCTAATTTTTTAAGTATTTCCTTACTTTCTGACACTATAAGATGCTGCAGGCTCATCTTGTATATTTCTGGCCCCAGTATTAGAATCAGCCACTTCTTCAAGGAGCCCTGGTTCTTTTATTGGAGAATAATATTAGAAACCAAATCTGGGCACTTGGTGTGCTCATTGTTACTGGGATATTGTTACTTTCTGACTCTCAGCTGTCAGAACAGGGAAATATATGTGTGTATATTAACTTATTTATAAATATCTCTATATGTCAACATCTCTATTAAGCTAAACATGAGTTCATACTGATGTCTTCAACTATGATCCATTACCACATGGATTATTCTGGACTTCTCCCCTTGCCTATCTGTAAACTTGTACTCCAACAGTGAGAAATCTGGCTCCCACCATCCCCCAACCATTTTCTTAATTGTTCAATTACATGATATGTACATAGGAGTATTATAATTGCTAACCTTTACTCCTGTAGAAAACAACTTTATTAAAAACAGTGTAGTGCTTATGTGCAGTTTCTTTTGCCTTTAGTCTTAAGATTCAACTCATTTCCAAAATGAGTTGGGTTATAACATTTCTCTCGTATCCTCTTACACTGAGGCTGTTTCATACATTTGTAATATAGTTAAATTCTTTGGTCATGGTCTGTATTCGATCCTGGGATCCCCTGACCTCCTAAATAATGCTTTAAAATTTGCATACATTAAAGTTTACTCTTTGTGCTGTAAGTTCTATGGGGTTTGACAAATGCATGATATAATATATCCACCATTACAGTAACATACAGAATAGTTTCACTGCCCTAAAATCCTCTGTAATTCACCTATGCAACCCTTCTCCACAACAAACCCCTGGCAACCACTGATTGTTTTACTCTCTCTATAGTTTTGTCCTTTCCAGAATATTATATAATCATATAATTGAGATCAGATAGTATGTAGCATTTCCAGATTGGTTTCTCTCACTTAGCAATGTGTATTTAAAGTTCCTCCATGTTTTTATGGTGGCTTGATAGTTTATTTCTTTTTATTGCTGAATAACATTCCATTATGAGAATGAACCATAGTGCATTTATCCATTTATCTATTGAAGAACATCTTGATTGCTTACAGTTTTTGGTGAATATAAATAAAGCTGCTATAAACATTCATGTGTAGGTTTTTGTCTAGACATAAATTTTCACATCAGTTGAGTAAATACTTAGAAGGGTGATTGCTAGATTGTATGGTAAGATTAAGTTTAGTTTTGCATAGAACTGCCAAGCTATCTTTCAAAGCAGCTGTACAGTGTTGCATTCCACCAGCAATAAATAAGGATTCCTGTTGCTCTGTACTCTCACTAGATGATTTTTATAGAGGAATAATTTATAACAATATGAGCAGGATTTAAGGAAATAAGCAAGGGAACTAGTAATAATGCATGTGAAGGGAAAGAATACTGGAGCAGCTGAATGGAATGTGCTACTTCTCTGGAGTTAAGGCCTTGGGTCAAGGGGCACAGGAAACCAGCCAACACATGGGAGATCTAAAAAGTGGATTCACAGCTGTAAATGCCCCAGCTATACTCTTCTCCCTTCTGATTGTTTTCCTGCCTATGCCTCCCATTGGTGGGCATTTCAGATTATTTCCCCTTGGATATGGTATTTCCAATAGTGGTATTACTAGACAAAAGAAATGAAAAATTTGAAGGTTGCTGAAGGACTGATATATGCCACATAAATAATATCTAAAGTTTTGGGGCACCTGGGTGGCTCAGTCATTAAGCATCTGCCTTTGGCTTAGGTCATGATCCCAGGGTCCTGGGATCGAGTCCCAAGTCGAGCTCCTTGCTCCGCGGGAAGCCTGCTTCTCCCTCTCCCACTCTCCCTGCTTGTGTTCCCTCTCTTGCAGTCTCTCTGTCAAATAAATAAATAAAATCTTAAATAAATAAATAAATAAAGTTTTGCCTCTCATAGTTCTTTTTTTTTAAATTTTTTATTGTTATGTTCATCCCCATACATTACATCATTAGATTTAGATGAAGTGTTCCATGATTCATTGTTTGTGCATAACACCCAGTGCTCCATGCAGAATGTGCCCTCCTCAATACCCATCACCAGGCTAACTCAACTTCCCACCACCCTCCCCTCTAGAACCCTCAGTTTGTTTTTCAGAGTCCATCGTCTCTCATGGTACCTCTACCCCTCCGATTTCCCCCCCTTCATTCTTCCCCTCCTGCTACCTTCTTTTTTTTTTTCTCTTAACATATATTGCATTATTTGTTTCAGAGGTACAGATCTGGGATTCAACACTCTTGCACAATTCACAGTGCTTACCAGAGCACATACCCTCCCCAGTGTCTCTCACCCAGTCACCCCATCCCTCCCACCCCACCCCCCACTCCAGCAACCCTCAGTTTGTTTCCTGAGATTAAGAATTCCTCATATCAGTGAGGTCATATGATACATGTCTTTCTCAGTTTGACTTATTTCGCTCAGCAAAATACCCTCCAGTTCCATCCACGTTGTTGCAAATGGCAAGATCTCATTCCTTTTGATGGCCTCATAATATTCCATTGTATATATATATCCACATCTTCTTTATCCATTCATCTGTCGATGGACATCTTGGCTCTTTCCACAGTTTAGCTATTGTGGACATTGCTGCTATAAACATCGGGGTGCACGTACCCTTTCGGATCCCTACTTTTGTATCTTTGGGGTAAATACCCAGTAGTGCAATTGCTGGATCATATGGTAGCTCTATTTTCAACTTTTTGAGGAACCTCCACACTGTTTTCCAGAGTGGCTGCACCAGCTTGCATTCCCACCAACAGTGGAGGAGGGTTCCCCTTTCTCTGCATCCCCGCCAACATCTGTCGTTTCCTGACTTGTTAATTTTAGCCATTCTGACTGGTGTGAGGTGGTATCTCAGTGAGGTTTTGATTTGGATTTCCCTGATGCTGAGTGATGTTGAGCACTTTTTCATGTGTCTGTTGGCCATTTGGGTGTCTTCTTTGGAAAAATGTCTGTTCATGTCTTCTGCCCATTTCTTGATTGGATTATTTCTTCTTTGGATGTTGAGTTTGATAAGTTCTTTTAGATTTTGGATACTAGCCCTTTATCTGATATGTCATTTGCAAATATCTTCTCCCATTCTGTCAGTTTTCTTTTGGTTTTGTTGACTGTTTCCTTTGCTTTGCAAAAGCTTTTATGTTGATGAAGTCCCAATAGTTCATTTTTGCCCTTGCTTCCCTTGCCTTTGGCGATGTTTCTAGGAAGAAGTTGCTGCGGCTGAGGTCGAATAGGTTGCTGCCTGTGTTCTCCTTTAGGATTTGGATGGACTCCTGTCTCACATTGAGGTCTTTCAACCATTTGGAGTCTATTTTTGTGTGTTGTGTAAGGAAATGGTCCAGTTTCATTCTTCTGCCTGTGGCTATCCAATTTTCCCAACACCATTTGTTGAAGAGACTGTCTTTTTTCCATTGGACATTCTTTCCTGCTTTGGCAAAGATTAGTTGACCATAGAGTTGAGGGTCCATTTCTGGGCCCTCTATTCTGTTCCATTGATCTATGTGTCTGTTTTTGTGCCAGTACCATGCTGTCTTGATGATGACAGCTTTGTAATAGAGCTAGAAGTCCGGAATTGTGATGCCACAAGCTTTGCTTTTCTTTTTCAACATTCCTCTGGCTATGCGGGGTCTTTTCTGGTTCCACACAAATTTTAGGATTATTTGTTCCATTTCTTTGAAAAAAGTGGATGGTATTTTGATGGGGATTGCATTGAATGTGTAGATTGCTCTGGGTAGCATTGACATCTTCACAATATTTGTTCTTCCAATCCATGAGCATGGCATGTTTTTCCAATTTTTGTGTCTTCCTCTATTTCTTTCTTGGGTATTTTATAGTTTTCTGATACAAATCCTTTGCCTCTTTGGTTAGATTTATTCCTAGGTATCTTATGGGTTTGGGTGCAATTGTAAATGGGATCAACTCCTTCATTTCTCTTTCTTCTGTCTTGTTGTTGGTGTATAGGAATGCCACTGACTTCTGTGCATTGATTTTATATCCTGCCACTTTCCTGAATTCCTGTATGAGTTCTAGCAGTTTTGGGGTGGAGTCTTTGGGGTTTTCCACATAAAGTATCATATCATCTGCAAAGAGTGAGAGTTTGACTTCTTCTTTGCCGATTTGGATGCCTTTTATTTCTTTTTGTTGTCTGATTGCTGTGGCTAGGACTTCCAATACTATGTTGAATAGCAGTGGTAATAGTGGACATCCCTGCCGTGTTCCTGACCTTAGGGGGAAAGCTCTCAGTTTTTCCCCATTGAGAATGATATTTACTGTAGGTTTTTCATAGATGGCTTTTATGATATTGAGGTATGTACCCTCTATGGCTATACTCTGAAGAGTTTTGATCAAGAAAGGATGCTGTACTTTGTCAAATGCTTTTTCTGCATCTATTGAGAGGATCATATGATTCCTGTTCCTTCTTTTGTTGATGTATTGTATCATGTTGATTGATTTGCGGATGTTGACCAACCTTGCAGCCCAGGGATAAATCCTACTTGGTCGTGGTGAATAATCCTTTTAATGTACTGTTGGATCCTATTGGCTAGTATTTGGGTGAGAATTTTTGCATCCATGTTCATCAGGGATATTGGTCTGTAATTCTCCTTTTTGATGGGGTCTTTGTCTGGTTTTGGGATCAAGGTAATGCTGGCCTCATAAAATGAGTTTGGAAGTTTTCCTTCCATTTCTATTTTTTGGAACAGTTTCAGAAGGATAGGTATTAATTCTTCTTTAAATGTTTGGTAGAATTCCCCTGGGAAGCCATCTGGCCCTGGGTTTTTGTTTGTTGGGAGATTTTTGATGACTGCTTCAATTTCCTTAGTGGTTATAGGTCTGTTCAGGTTTTCTATTTCCTCCTGGTTCAGTTTTGGTAGTTGATACATCTCTAGGAATGCATCCATTTCTTCCAGGTTATCTAATTTGCTGGCATAGAGTTGTTCATAATATGTTCTTATAATTGTTTGTATTTCTTTGGTGTTGGTTGTGGTCTCTCCTCTTTCATTCATGATTTTGTTGATTTGGGTCATTTCTCTTTTCTTTTTGATAAGTCTGGCCAGGGGTTTATCAATCTTGTTAATTCTTTCAAAGAACCAGCTCCTAGTTTCGTTGATCTGTTCTACTGTTTTTTTAGTTTCCATTTCATTGATTTCTGCTCTGATCTTTATTATTTCTCTTCTCCTGCTGGGTTTAGGCTTTACTTGCTGTTCTTTCTCCAGCTCCTTTAGGTGTAGGGTTAGGTTGTGTACTTGAGACCTTTCTTGTTTCTCGAGAAAGACTTGTACTGCTATATACTTTCCTCTTAGGACTGCCTTTGCTGCATCCCAAAGATTTTGAACAGTTGTGTTTTCATTTTCATTGGTTTCCAAGAATTTTTTTAATTCTTCTTTAATTTCCTGGTTGACCCATTCATTCTTCAGTAGGATGCTCTTTAGCCTCCATGTATTTGAGTTCTTTCCGACTTTCCTCTTGTGATTGAGTTCTAGTTTCAAAGCACTGTGGTCTGAAAATAGGCAGGGAATGATCCCAATCTTTTGGTACCAGTTGAGACCTGATTTATGACCTAGGATGTGATCTATTCTGGAGAATGTTCCATGGGCACTAGAGAAGAATGTGTATTCTGTTGCTTTGGGATGGAATGTTCTGAATATGTCTGTGAAGTCCATTTGGTCCAGTGTGTCATTTAAAGTCTTTATTTCCTTGTTGATCTTTTGCTTAGATGATCTGTCCATTTCAGTGAGGGGGGTGTTAAAGTCCCCCACTATTATTGTATTGTTGTCAATGTGTTTCTTTGCTTTTGTTATTAATTGGCTTATATAATTGGCTACTCCCATGTTAGGGGCATAGATATTTACAAATGTTAGATCTTCTTGTTGGATAGACCCTTTAAGTAGGATATATCGTCCTTCCTCATCTCTTATTACAGTCTTTGGTTTAAAATCTAATTTGTCTGATACAAGGATTGCCACCCCAGCTTTCTTTTGGTGTCCATTAGCATGGTAAATGGTTTTCCACCCTCTCACTTTAAATCTGGGGGTGTCTTTGGTTCTAAAATGAGTCTCTTGCAGATAGCATATCGATGGGTCTTGTTTTTTAATCCAATCTGATAGCCTGTGTCTTTTGATTGGGGCATTTAGCCCATTTACATTCAGGGTAACTATTGAAAGATAGGAATTTAGTGCCATTGTATTGCCTGTAAGGTGACTGTTACTGTATATTGTCTGTGTTCCTTTCTGGTCTATGTTGCTTTTAGGGTCTCTCTTTGCTTAGAGGACCCCTTTCAATATTTCTTGTAGGGCTGGTTGTGTTTGCAAATTCCTTTATTTTTTGTTTGTTCTGGAAGCTTTTTATCTCTCCTTCAATTTTCAATGACAGCCTAGCTGGATAGAGTATTCTTGGCTGCCTATTTTTCTCATTTAGTGCTCTGAATATATCCTGCCAGTCCTTTCTGGCCTGCCAGGTCTCTGTGGATAGGTCTGTTGCCAATCTAATGTTTCTACAATTGTAGGTTACATATCTCTTCTCCCGAGCTGCTTTCAGGATTTTTCTCTTTGTCTCTAAGACTCATAAGTTTTACTATTAGATGTCGGGGTGTTGACCTATTTTTATTGATTTTGAGAGGGGTTCTCTGTGCCTCCTGGATTTTGATGCCTGTTTGCTTCCCCAAATTAGGGAAGTTCTCTGCTATAATTTGCTCCAATATACCTTCTGCCCCTCTCTCTCTTTCTTCTTCTTTTGGGATCCCAATTATTCTAATGTTGTTTTGTCTTATGGTATCGCTTATCTCTCGAATTCTGCCCTCATGATCCAGTAGTTGTTTATCTCTCTTTTTCTCAGCTTCTTTATTTTCCATCATTTGGTCTTCTATATCACTGATTCTCTCTTCTGCCTCATTTATCCTAGCAGTTAGTGCCCCCATATTTGATTGCACCTCATTAATAGCCTTTTTGATTTCAACTTGTTAGATTTTAGTTCTTTTACTTCTCCAGAAAGGGTTTCTCTAATAACTTCCATACTTTTTTCAAGCCCAGCTAGTATCTTTAAAGTGATGATTCTGAACTCTAGATCTGACATCGTACTAATGTCTGTATTGAGTAGGTCCCTGGCAGTCGGTACTACCTCTTGTTCTTTTTGTTGAGGTGATTTTTTCCGTCTTGTCATTTTGTGCAGAGGAGAATAGATTAATGAGAGAACAAAATGCTAGCAGGGTAACAACGTCCCCAGAAAATATACTCTAAACAAATCAGAAAAGACCTGAAGCAGTGGGAAAAGAAAGGGAAAGAGAAAAAAGAAAAAGAAGAGAAAAAAAAGAAAAAGAAAAAGAAAAAGATAAAAACAAACAAAAACAGAACAAAACAAAACAAAACAAAAAATAGAATGTGATCAAATATGATCAGGCTGGTATATAGATCAGTGCCACACACTAGATTTTGGGTGTATTTTGTTCTGGTCGAGAAAGTGCCTCCCAAAATTTTAAAGAAAGAAAAACTTATATATGTACAAAAATAAGGGTTGATATGATGAAGGGATAGAATATGACTATAAAGATGGAAATTATAAAAAATTTTATACAAGGAATTGATAAGAAGTTGTTTGAAAAAAGAAAGAAGAGGATTTAAAAAAAAAGGGAGAGAATGTGATCAGGCAGGGGAGTAGAAAAAAACCATACACTAGAGATTTAGGGTATATTTTGATCTGTTAGAAGAAACTATCTCAAAATTTTAAAGAGAGAACAACTTATATATATATGCCAAATATGGGTAACTACTATGAAGGGATAGAATATGACTCTAAAAATGAAAAATAAAAATGTTTTTTAAAAAAGGGATTGATAAGATGTTGGTTGAAAAGGGAAAAAGAAAAATTCACACACACACAAAAAAAGACAGTTAAAAAAAAATTAACCTTGAAAGACTAAAGAATCATGGTAAAAAAGCCATGAATTCTATGTGCAGTATTCCTCTAGCGCTGGAGTTCTGCCGTTCTCATTGATCGGTAAACTTGGTCTTGGCTGGCTGTTCTCGCTGATCTTCTGGGGAGGGGCCTGTTGCCGTGGTTTCCAAATGTCTCTGCCGGAGGCGGAATTGCCCCGCCCTTGCCCCCTCCCGGCTAAGCAATCTGCTCGGGTTGCTCTCCGGGCTTTTGTTCCCTGCGAGCTTTCCGTACAGCTTTGGAGGCGGAGAGTGAAAATGGCGGCCTCCCAATCTCCACCTCAGAGGAGCCGAGAACTCGGGGCCCTGCTCCTCAGTGAGCCCCCAGAGAAAAGCTGTCAGTCACTCCTGTCTCCCCGGTCTCCGGCCGCACTCCGTGCTCACCCAGGCTGTGACTGCGCTTTTCTATCTCTGGCACCCGACCCCGGGTGGAGTCTCCAAACCCAGCAGATCCCTGCAGTGCGCTCCCGTGCCTCTCCTCCTGGGGGAGGAAGGGGAGTCTCCCCGAATGTGCCACTTGTTGGGTCCCTGCTGGAGGAGCAGTGGCCCAACTGTGCTGTGGATCACAGTTTATGACAACCCCAAGCTGAGAGCCCGTGCCTGGCCTCCATCTCTGCAGCCGGCTTCCCCGCTCTGATCCCTGGGAGCTCTGCTGCACTCAGGCACCCCCGGTCTTTCTGTGACCCCGAGGGTCCTGAGACCACACTGTCCCACAAGGGTTCCACCCCCCACTTAGCCACCGGAGTGACATCCCTCAGCGGAGCAGACTTTTAAAAGTTCCGATTCTGTGCTCCGCGGCTCTATCACTTGCCAGAAGTGGCTGATGGAGGCCCTCCCCTGCCGTCTATCCTCCCAAATATCGCCTCGGATTCACTTCTCCGCACGTCCTACCTTCCAGAAAGTGGTCGCTTTTCTGTTCAGAGAGTTGTTGCTATTCCTTTCTTCAATCTCCCATTGGGTTTGTAGGTGTTCAGAATGGTTTGATCCCTATCCAGCTGAATTCCTGAGAGGAGACGAAATCCAGGTCTCCTACTCCTCCACCATCTTGCTCTATTAGCACCTCTCATAGTTCTAAGATCTTAAGATTTCTTTGTTTCAGCATCATTGTTGATATATATATATATGACATAATTTTATACATTTCCATAGGCATTCCTTTTTTCATTTGTGGTTGCTGTTATTGGCACATGAAAATTATAATTTAATTTGGGAACAAGACTATATATGATGCAAGGAGTTGGTTACACACTAGAAACAAGAATTAGTATACTTTTTCTTTTAAAAATGAGTAAATTCGGGGCCCCTAGGTAGCTCAGTCATTAAGTGTCTGCCTTCGGCTCAGGTCACGATCCCAGAGTCTCGGGATGGGGCTCCCTGTTCAGTGGGAAGCCTGCTTCTCCCTCTCCCACTCCCCCTGCTTGTGTTCCTTCTCTCGCTTTGTCTCTCTCTGCCAAATAAATAAATAAAATCTTTTAAAAAATGAGTAAATTAAACATCTCTACCTATATATTGATATAAATACAGATGTGTACCAAAGATAGTGGATAAAATCTGTTTTCAGAACCATATGGTAAATAGTCTCACTTTATAGACATGATAATCATGATTTCAAATATGTGCTCACATTGTTCGCTTATGTCTTTAATGCTGGTTTCTCATTATAAGTGCATTGCTCATTAAAACTAAGTTTGCAGACTGGTTTTGTCTCTGCCCATTTCAGTTTTTTTGCCAATAATAGTGTCTTCTCTAGTGTTACTGAGATTCTTGCTCTTTTTGCCTTTCTTTATTATGCCTCACTCCGATCAAGGAATGCAGACAATTCCCGAGATTGCTGGAAAAAGTCATTGAAGAGACAACACAAGTTTTAAATCTTTCATCCTTTCTCACTTAACAGAGGTATACATCTTTTCATTCCACTGAAAATACTCTTGCCAGGTCACCAGTGACTCATTTTTTGCTAAATCCTGTGAACACATGAGTACTTATTCAATTATTTGACCTTTTAGCAGCATCTGGCACTATCAATGATTACCCTTTTCTGGAAGCACTGTCATCCCTTCACATACAAAACACTGCATTTTCCCTGTTTTTCTGGTCTCTGGAGCCAGACTGTCTGGGCTCAACTCTTGGCTCTGACACTAATTAGCTGCATGACCTTGGGTAAGTCATTAACATCTTTAGGATTCAGTTTCTTTACAGTTAAAATGGAGATAGTAATAGTGCCTATCTCTTAGGGTAGGTGTGAGGAGTCATTAAGTGAATGTATGTAAAATGATTCAAATGATACTCAGTACTTTAGCACCTCTTAAGTAATAGCCAGGGGAATGATAGTAAACGAGCTCTCTGAAAAATAAAGCCCTGATATATAGTGTTGCCGATGTCTTTGCTATAAATACGTCCATGGCCTTAAATACTCCTACCATTCTTGAGCATTTAAAAATTGGCTTTCCTAGAGCTGGCCTTAGCACGCTACTGACAGCTATTTTTCCCCCTGGTTTCTTAATCTACTCTGCTTGGTCTCCATTGTGGGCTCCCCTTCCTTCTGTTTCTTAAACATCACTGCTCTTCAGTGGTATGCCCTAGGGCTTCTCTATTGTTTTACTTTGTATATTTTCTATGAGCAATCTCCATAATTTAAAATAAAATTGAAAAAAATTAATAAAATTGATACATAGACTTCCAGGGAAGATGGCAGAGTAAGAGAATCCTAAGCTCACTTTGTCCCATAGATACACCCCACATCAGTGTAAATAACCCAGAAAACATCCCAAAGACTGGCAGAACAGACTCCCTGTAGCTAAATGTGGAAAAGAGGCCACATCAGAGAGGGTAGGAAAGGCAGAGATGTGGTTGGGAGTCATATCCAATAAAGAATTAGTGTCCAAAATATATAAAGAACTTATACAACCCAACACCAAAAAACCAAAAAACCTAATTAAAAATGGACAGAAGACATGAACAGATATTTCTCCAAAGAAGACACACAGATGGCCAAAATACAATGAAAAGATGCTCAACATCACTGATCATCAGGGAAATGCAAATTAACACACACTGAGATATCACCTCACCCCTGTCAGAATATCTAGTATCAAAAAGACAAGAAAGAACATCTTGGTGAGCATGTGGAGAAAAAGGAACCTCCTCTTGCACTGTTGGTTGGAATGCAAACTGGTGCAACCACTGTGGAAAACAGAATGGAGTTTCCTCAAAAAATTTAAAAATTGAATTGCCGTATGATCCAGTAATTCCACTACCAGGTATTTACCCAAAGAATATGAAAACAGTAATTCAAAAAGATACATGCAACCCTTTGTTTGTTGCAGTATTATTTACAATAGTCAAGATATGGAAGCAACCCAAGTGTCTATTGATGAATGGATAAAAAGGAAGTGATATATATATATATATATATTTCATATATATATATATATCAGCCATAAAAAAGAATGAAATATTCCTATTTGTGAGGCGAATGTGATAACCACTACACTATGGAAATGGGACGAAATATTCCTATTTGTAACAACACGAATGGATCTAGAGAATATAATACAAAAATATGTCCACATGAAAACTTGCACACAAAGCTTCACAGCAGCGTTATTCATAATAGCCAAAAGTAGAAACAATCTAATGTTCATCAGCTGGTAACTAGGTAAATAAAATGTGATACATCGATACAGCAGAATTTTATTCAGCAATAAAAGGACTGTAGTACTGACATGTGCTACAACATAGATGAACTTTGAAAACATTATGCTAAGTAAAAGGAGACAGCCATAAAAGACCACATATCATATGATTCCACTTATATGAATTGTCCAGAATAGGCAAATTTATAGAAACAGAAAGTAAGTTAATAGCTGGGTATGGTGATGAGAATTGGGGGAAATGAGGAGTGAGTGCTAGTGGGTACAGAGTTTCTTTTGGGAGTGATGAAAAATGTTTTGAAATTGATTTTGTGATGGTTGCACCATGCTGTGAATATACTAAACTCATTGAACTGTACACCTCAAGGGGATGAATTTATAATATGTAAATTATATATCAGCTTTTAAAATTTATTTATTTTTATTTTTATTTCTTTTTATTTTAAATTGGGTTATTTGTCTTTTTATTGAATTGCAATGTCATCCACTTTTATGGTTTCAGTTACATTTTTATTCTTAAGAGTCTGAAAGTACATGTTTAAGTCTAGATTTCTCATCTGAGCTTCGTAGATGCCCTGTAGTCATTACAAACACAATAAGAGTCTTCAACTCTGCTCATCTTTCTGGGTTCTTCCTTCATTGAAAAGTCTCACTCTCACTCTGAAACCTGGGGGTTACTTGTTTTGTTCTTTCCCTCTAAATCTAACCAGCCACTAAATATTGTTTTTTTTCTGCCTCCTAAAAAACTTCTAAAGTGTCTATTTCTATGCCAAACTTCTTGAGACCACCATCAATTTTTTTTCCTGTGTATCTGTAATGGCCTCTTGACTGACTTTTAATTTTTTTAATTTATTTTTTATTATTTTTTAAGATTTTATTTATTTATTTGACAGAGAGAGAAAGGGACAGTGAGAGAGGTAACACAAGCAGGGGGTGTGAGAGAGGGAGATGGAGAAGCAGGCTTTCCGCTGAGCGGATATCCCGATGTGGGGCTCGATCCCAGGACCCTGGGATCATGACCTGAGCCGAAGGCAGACGCTTAATGACTGAGCCACTCAGGCGCCCCAGTGACTGACTTTTTAAAGCTTTGTTTCATTCTCTACACTTCAGAGTACATATCTTAAAATATAAATCCTTTTAATGGTCTCATTTCACTTTAAGCATAAAATTCAAATCCTTAACATGGATTCTATAAAGGAGATGTCTTCCTAATACTTAAAACTATCAACAATGTATTAGATCAACTTAAAATATAGAGAGTTCCTTGTCACTAGAAACGTCCTGATAGAGGTTGAAAATTGATCATCTGTCAAGAATCGTGCAAACAATGAATCATGGAACATTAAAAAAAAAAAAAAAGAATGGTGCAAACAGTATTCATGCTTTGGATAGAAGGTAGAGACCAGTGTCTACTAAAACTCCTTACCATTTTAAGCTGCTATGATTTTAATGCATATGCACTGTCCATGGTAATAACCAAAAATTGGTTAGAAAATCTCATGTAAATACAAATAAATTTAAGTAAACAATTTTACAGTTGTAAAGAATCATAAACAGTCATTTTATTCAAAAGACTGCCATACATTATAGAAAATTACTGAATACACAATTTGTATAAGAATAAAATAATATAGCAAAATTATAAAAATGGACAGAATTATAATTCTGGGAGTCAGAAAAAGTCAGTATAGAATAAATAAAAATGAAATCCACTCTTTGGCCAAAAAATTTTTATCAACAAAGTTTAAGGTCACTGATATTTTTAGAACTAATGAAAATTAAAGCCTTTTTTTATTGTTGTTGAAAAATATGCTATGCTCCAAAGTCTCAGGATGTTTATGAGCTTCTGAGGTTTACCCATGAATCCACACTAGAAGACCCCACATCTAAGAGTGGGGAGCTGAGGTTTGAAGAGAAATGTTACAAAATATGTGTATAAGAGTTTTTCTAATGGTTAGCCTTACCATCAAAAGGGCTTTTTGAAAATTAAAAATGAATCAAAAATATACACAAAAAGAACCCTAATAAAAATATATTCTAGACTTAAGTAAATCTATATTTATTTCAGAAAGATGCATTATAAAAAATAAGAAGGTAGTTATTAGAAGTTATCATATAGCTCAATACCTAAATGGTAGTCATTTGAATTATGGAGAAAATTTGAAATAAGCTAATAGACCAAAAGATATATGTATTCCATTGAAGACTTTCTCATGGTAGATTTTTAAAGATGTTAAAAAAGTTGATCCAGAGAGATATACATCCATGCCTTGAAATTTGATCTCTCCAGTTGATAGAGAAATATCACATAGTGGGTTCATTTAATTTGTTTCCTGTCTATTGTTTTTAAATACAATTGATCACTATTGCAATGGCAAGATATATTTTTATGGGACTTCTCATAGATTTTCTACATTGAACCATAGGCTCATTTCCTTTCGAAGGAATGGATAAAAGATGTCATCAAACACCAGCAAGGCATCACTCATTAAACCTTGCCAGAGTGGGTCCAAATTACACCCTCAAGTACTGCCAACGACTTCAAGTTTGATGTCACTAAAGACACATCATTAATCATCATTAATTTATTAAATGACTTTTTCTGAAGGGGATGAAAGATGGTTGTGTTATTTTCCTGGGCTGAAAGGAGGAAGGAGAAATCAGAATAACAGATGTCTCTTTTGCTCACATTATTCAGGCATCTGAATGAAGATGAATTCTGAAAGAATGTAAGATAACATACAGTGAACCACGGAGGCAAAGCTTATTAAATTTAAGATATATTTGGTGCATTTTGCCCCTGTAATCCTTCTAAACTGATTGTCTCCTTCAAAATATACAATGGTTAGCATTTTTTCATGAGGGATTTACATTTTAGCGTTTTACAACCATGGGTGATTTTCTAAAATTTACAATCAATTTTCAGTCTATAGGTGGAATTGAAATTTATAACAGTTGTTTTGCCTCAGGAAACTGATAAAACACATACTTCAGGTAAATACTTCTTTAACATTTTGATCCTTAGAACTTATGGTTGGGGGGCGCCTGGGTGGCTCAGTTGTTAAACATCTGCCTTCGGCTCAGATCATGATCCCAGGGTCCTGGGATCAAGCACCGCATTGGGCTCCCTGCTCTGCGGGAAGCCTGCTTCTCCCTCTCCCACTCCTCCAGCTTGTGCTCCCTTTCTCACTGTGTCTCTCTCTGTCAAATAAATAAATAAAATCTTAAAAAAAAAAAACAAAAAAACCAACCTAATCTGGAAGAGGAGGAGGAAGCCTAAGGAACCAGGTCCCTTCCATAGGTTCAATTGCCAGCTATTCACAGTGAGCCTGGATACTTTGTTAACAAACTTTGTAGTATCCTTTGCTTGTCTTGTATTCTAAGATCTGGCTTGGTATTTAACCTGAAGCTTCACAATAGTTCATGAAATAATGAGTCAACTAGGTAGAATCATCTTTTTATTTATTTATCTATTGACATCTTTATAGAAAGTAAGCTCAGAGAAGATGCAATGATTTATCATACACTGTATTTTGATACTCATATGCCGGTGTTATTTCTTTTTTTTATTATTTTTTAAAAAAATTTATTATGTTATGTTAATCACCATACATTACATCATTAGTTTTTGATGTAGTGTTCCATGATTCCTTGTTTGCATATAACACCCAGTGCTCCATGCAGTACATGCCCTCTTTAATACCCATCACCAGGCTAACCCATCCTCCCACCCCCTTCCCCTCTAGAACCCTCAGTTTGTTTCTCAGAGTCCACAGTCTTTCATGGTTCGTCTCCCCCTCTGATTTCCCCTCCTTCATTTTTCCCTTCCTACTATCTTCTTCTTCTTTTTTTTTTCTTTTTTAACATATAATGTATTATTTGTTTCAAAGGTACAGGTCTGTGATTCAACAGTCTTACACAATTCACAGCGCTCACCATAGCACATTGCCAGTGTTATTTCTTACAAGGAAATATAATGTGCTTTGGATGAGAAGCTGGAAACCAGATCTCTGGAGTGTGGTGAGGCATATAATTGAGTAAGTCTGGAAATACGAAGAGCCAGGCTATATAGAATTTTTTTGACGTTTATGCTGCAGTGACAACCAAGAAAACAGAAAATAATACATTAAATAAGAATTTCCATTTAAAATTCATGAAGTTAAATTGAATGATTTTGAGAAGCAGCAACAGCTTTGGAGGAAAAACATTTAAACAATGAATAACTGAACACAAATGTGGTCTAAAGGATCAAAATTTGGGTTATCATAGAATTGAGAAGATAATTGGATTAAGAAAGAAGGTTCTATGTGTGTAGAACATCTCCTAGGATATTCTCCCTGTTTAACAAATTCCTTTGCACTGTGGAGTGAGGTGCCACTGCCCAGATGTCCCCAGAGTTTAGGAGGAATCAACTTCCATGGTATGAGAAGGGAAAAGAAAAGGCATGTGTGGGGTACACTGAAGGTGGAATACAGAATGGCCAGTAGAAATTCTGGCATCAAGATTTAGATTTTTATATCTGTAAGATTTTATTGGATAGTGCCTAGAAAGTTATATAGGTTTGTTAACATTTAATTAATTTTTAACTATAAGTAGCTCACATTATTTTCCTTCCCTCCTTTTTCATTTCTACATGACTGACACATTATATTATCTTTTCTCAGTCTTGAAATAAATTTAATAGATTGATTCCTTTGGTGTGTTTGTATACCATTTCATGTCCCAGAGTCTAAGCTTTGTACAAAATCTGGGGAAATTTCTCTTCTGGAGGGAGAGGTCAGGAAATCGGCATCAGCTACCAAACTTGCAAGCTTGCCAACAGCTAGCTATATTTCAAATGGGCACCTCATTTAAAAGGACAGACAAATCAACAGATACTATATATTCTGTAACAGCCGAAACATAGTAACCTAAAATCTTACTATATTCACAAAGATCAGAGCATTGTGTATTGTTCACCAGTTCTGAGTTTTCCATAATTTCATTCTCTACTCCCATATCACTATCTGCCAAATACCACTCTGGGATGATAAACGATGATGATGCTCTTAGGTGAGCCAGTGTCTGTCTTCTAATCCCTTGCTATGTAAGCTGTATTCTGTGGCCCAGGAAATTCGGCATCATCTGGGGCCTTACAAAAAAATGCAGAATCTCAGGCCTCGCCATAGACCACCTGAATCAGAATCTTCATTTTAGAAAGAAACTAACCTAAATGATTCGTATAAGCATTAAAGCTTGAGACGCACAGTTGTGGGTATTAAGAAGGGCACGTACTGCATGGAGCACTGGGTGTTATATGAAAACAATGAAGCGTGGATCACTACATCAAAAACTAATGATGTAATGTATGGTGACTAACATAACATAATAAAATAAAATTTAATTTAAAAAAAAGTAAAAAAAAAAAAGAAGAAGAAAAAGAAGCACTGTTGTGGCCAGTGCTGGTTCTTAGGCAATCTCCCTGGCAACCACAGTAAGTAGACCATGGCCACTCCTTTAATTTCTTTTTTGATCTGGCTCTCAGTGACAAAATGGAAGGAAAGAATCAAGCATTTATTCAAACAACCCATAATTTTTAATCACTTATTCTGCCATATGCACTATATCAGGGACTGGAAATATAGAGATAGAGATACAGTTCCTGGCCCAGTAGCCCACAGCCGAGTGTGTGTAGATGGTGAACTAGAGGTTGCACCACAAATCTGACATCTTCTGGAGTCATCTTGTCCTTTCATGTTCCAAGTATATCATGTGGGCTCCATCCTAGATTACTCTATGTACACCAATGCCTTCCTTAATTATTTCAGAGGACTGTTGGGTGTGCCACGTTATTGTCTTTCAAAAGAGACCAAAGACCTCTCCTCAATCATCTCTTTTTTTTAAAGATTTTATTTATTTATTTGACAGAGAGATAGAGAGCACAAGTAGGCAGAGAGGCAGGCAAAGGGAGAGGGAGAAGCGGACTCCCTGCGGAGCAGGAAGCCGACACGGGGCTCGATCCCAGGACCCTGGGACCATGACCTGAGCCGAAGGCAGACGCCGAACGACTGAGCCACCCAGGCGCCCCTGTCCTCGATCATCTCTTGTGTTAGAGTCCCTGCCTGCTGTTGTCCAGTGTCCACTCACTTGGCCCCTGTGTGGAATTCATGGATGGAGCCTTTACTCATTCACCCCCAAGGACCACTAACAGAAGGTCATTGTGTATGAAAGGCTTTTACTACAGCTTTGGGGATACTAGAGAGCAATTACATTACAGACTGGAAAACAACATTTTACCTGGAGCCTCTAGGCCATCTTCACTACAGGAACCCCCTTTTGACCATTGCCAGTCTTGGCCCTGGCCTGCTGCCATACTGCAATGGCTTATTTTTCAGAACTGAGTTACTCTTCCTTTTTTTCTCACTTCCCCAGACCAGGACTCTAAACTCCCAGCTTTTCCCATATTCTTCCCAAGTTGCTAAGGAAAAAATGGGAAATTCTTTAGCATGACAAAAATCAGAAAACAAAAGCAAAATTTTTGCCCCCAGGAAGGTACCTTTCTACTTTTTAAAGTAGAGTAATACATCTCTTTATTGACTAAATTTCATAAAAATATTTATTTTTTGCAAATGAAAAATAGTCTCCTCTGAGCCCCAGATGAATTTTCCAGCTCCACCAGGTAATCCACTCCCACCCCCATCTACTAAGAGGGTTAGCTATCAGTGTATCAATATGGTGGCAGAGGGTAAGCACAAAGTGAAAGCTGTGGAAGGCTGGAATACTAGGCCAGGCTGTGCAGAACTGGACACAGACATCCATGGAAGGCTTCCTGGATGATATAAAATGAATTTCTGAAGGATCTTCTAAGAGTTAACAAGTTATAAAGAGAAGAGAAGGGCTAATGAATACGATGTTTAAACTTTGAGAATGATGGGCTTAAGGGATTGTGGGATGTTCAAGTGGAGTGACTATTCAAATACTAATGGTAGTTAAAGCCATGAAATCAGTTCATCCAGAGTGAGAGGAAAAATGAGTGAGGTTCATCCTGGAAAGCTAAACAATGTGTAGGAAGAAGAGATGCCATGAAGGATACAGAGAAGGAACGGGTCTGGAGATAGGAAGGGTACTAGAGAAGTGTGGTGTCCCTAAAAACAGAGAAGGACAGAGAATGGAGAGGTCAACAGTCAGAAATCTTTCAAATAGACCAAGTAAGAAAGATCAAGTATTGTCCAGGGGACTTAGCAGCAAGGAAGTCATCTGGGTTCTTACATGATGAAACTCTTCCAAGATAGGCCAGAGCTCTGACAACCAGGTGCTCAAACTAAGGATTTTCTTCTCTTGAGAATCCTATTTCCTGCTTACAACACCTCTCCTCAGACACTCGTTCTGCAGTTGGGTGAATGCACCTATTCATAGAAGTTATGTATTTGTATTCGGAGATTCTTTCCCGAGCTATGGGGCATCTGACTCAATAAAAAGTGCATCATACTGTCCTTGCAATCCCATCCACAAGCATCTCTTCACCTAAGAACTCTCCCCTACCAGTCAGGGTGCACCCCAGTTGTTTTCCTATTATTCTCACTAGGCACTTAACGTGAATAGGCAAGTCATCAATGAAAATGAGTGTCTGTGCCAGGCCTGTTAAAATATAAACCAAGTGATAACAGTTCTTTGCTTCGAACCATCTAATAGTCACCCATCTTCCTAAGAAAACCATCCAACAAGGGCCTACATGATCAGTCCCTCTCACCTCTTTGACCCTTTGTGTTCTTTAACTCTGCCCTTAACTCATTCTAGCTTTCCTGACCTCAGGATCTTTCTCCCAGATGCTCCTTCTGCCTGGAATACTCTTTCCCTACATAACGTCTTAGCTCATGCCTCTTTCAGGATCTTTAGTCAAATGCCACCCTTTCCATGACATTTAAATTGCAACCGCCCACAACAATCCTTTTCTCCCTTGTCTGCCTTATTTTTCCTGTTGCACTCATGATCCCCTAACACAGTATATACAATCTGTCTCACGAGATGCAAACTCCATGAGGGAAGGAATTTGGACTAACTTTTTCATTTCTGGATTCCTAGAATCTAAAATGGTGCTTGGCACAAAACAGACTCTCCACAAATACTTGTTGAATGAATGAATGATAAGCACCCGTCACTCTTCTCCACCTAGGCAAGGGTCTTTGTGGCCCTAGAAGCTTATAATTAATTTTCTTAAGACCACTTGACCAAGAGGGGCGGGGGAGTGGCAGGTGGGGGTGTGGAAGGCAGGGGTGTGACAGAGGGAGTGACAGAGGGGAGAAGTTGGAAATGGGGGGGAAAGGGGGGCGCTCAGAAGCCTGCTCTATAAAGCCAAAGTTCACAGGATTGATATGGCAGTTTCTACGGGCTGTGAAATTGGAGTTTAAAGCAACTGAACAAATATTTAATCCTGGTGTAAGCATTTGTCTCAGGAAGGGGCTGGAATCTGCAGGGGACTGAGGGCTCAGGCCCGGTACAGTTGATGTTGCAACCTTTCCTCCAATTTCTCTGACCTGTTCTTATCTTTCATTTATCCTATTTCCCGCCCCAAATCACAAGCTTCCTTTAAAAAATGTGCCTTGTGTGTTGTTGTTGCTTTTCTGTTGCCAGCTTAATTGTAGAAGTTGGGTGTGCAGAGAAAGCACACGCAGGTTTATGTGAAAGTCAGAAGCTGAGAGGAGTCTTTATCTCCGGGTTGACACATGACGGAGCAACGGGATATGCTTCCTTTCTGGGAACCACTACAGCGGTCTGAGTTGTGTTGCAAGGGCAACCATGCCTAAAACAACATTCCGACCCAACTAAACTGCATGTTGTATTGTTTAAGTAGAGGCCCTTTTTCTTGGTTTTCTCTGAAAGCAGATATTGAGAATATAGAGACTCAGTCTTCCCAAATACATACCCAAAAAGGGGTTCGGGCTGTTAAAAGGAAAGTGACATTTCTTCAGGCCAGGTATTTTCAAGGTTGAGTGTTTTCCCCAAGGCTGAGTGTTTGATTTAAAACAACAAAACAGGGCGCCTGGGTGGCTCAGTCGTTAAGCTTCTGCCTTCAGCTCAGGTCATGATCCCAGGGTCCTGGGATCGAGTCCCGCATCGGGATCCCTGCTCAGCGGGGAATCTGCTTCTCCCTCTCCCACTCCCCCTGCTTGTGTTCCCTCTTTATCTGTGTCTTTCTCTGTCAGATAAATGAATAAAATCTTTAAAAATAATAATAAAACAACAAAACAAGCTGGCAGTGGCAGACAGGACTTGACACATCCTCAATATAAATGATGAAGTGCAGTGCAGGTCCTGGGATTCACCTCCCCTTAGGCATCGGAGCAGCAGGGAGGTGGCCAGGTCCCGTGATCCGGGCCACAGCCTGCACAAGAGGCAGCATTTACCTTCTTTCCGTCAGCACTGGTCACTGAGCAAGATTAAGCGAGCTCCACACTACCACTTATTGAGGCAAAATGCTACTTCATCAATACCAACTGCTCAATACATGAGCTTCGCTTTGCATTAAGCAAAAAAGCAAAACCTAATTCCTTCTCAGAGCCATGAGATGAAATCTGGATTTATGCTCTCACCACAAATTGGAAGACACATTTATTTCAGAATTCAAAAGGAGAGAGAAGACTAATGGAGGGGGTGGGGAAAGCACAAGAAAAGCTAGTGTCCGACAGCAGAAGGAGAGATTTGCATCCTTTTACATTGTGCATAAGATTGTTTCATAAACATTTGTGAAAGATTAAAAACTACTGAGCATATTAAGACACTTTCTGTATTTATAAGACATTAGCAATTATGATTTATAACTCTGGGTCCTAATCAGGTAAGCGATATTGACAGTAGATGAAAAAACTTAACTTTGGATAAAAAGGCTCTATTGTGTCTGTAGGAGTGTGTGTGTGTGTGTGTGTGTGTGTGTGTGTAAACCAGCCAAATAATTATAACATTTACTACACAGTCAGGTTCTTTTTCAATTAAAATTAAGCAAGTCCCCATGCTTTCACATACATGGCCTAATTAAGTCACACAAAAGCCTATGAGGTGGCTGTGATTATTTCTCTTTTGGAGATGAAGGAGCTGTTTCTGGGAAGCTGCTGATCACACAACTAGTAGGAAGGACCAGAACACCTAAATGCAGTGACCTTTCACTGCTCCATTAGCTGCCATTCACTCATCAAGCTATCATTTATTCAGTACTTCCTATATGTCATAGGAAGTACTTTTTTTTAATATATTTTATTTTTTCACTTGAGAGAGAGAGCGAGAGCATGCATGAGCGAGGGGGAGGGGCAGCCAGAGAGGAAGAAGCAGACTCCTTACTGAGCAGGGAGCCCGATGCGGGACTCGATCCCAGGACCTGAGATCATGACCTGAGCCGAAGGCAGACGCTTAACCGACTGAGCCACCCAGGGCCCCTGTCATAAGTTTTCATACACTGTGTTTCATGTGCGTGAAATACATTCAACAACCCTGTGAGGTGTGTGTTTTTATCACCAGCCCCACTTTCCAGAGGGAGAAATTGAGGCAGAAGTCATTGGAGGAACCTGTCTTAGGTTTCTCCGCTAGTAGATGGAGGTGCCATATTGTCACAGGATTTCTGACGCCAAAGCAGGAACACTTTCCACGGAAGCACACTGTCTGAGCACATTTTTAAAAAGATTTCTATCCTTTAAAAACAAGGCCAAGAAAAACAGAGAAACAAATCAACAAAAACTTGAAGTTTCAGACAAACATAATCATAAATAAAAGTATTTTGAATCAGGTTCATAGTAGAACATAAAAATAAAGCTTATGGAAGAATACGCCAGTGTTGTGTGATGAGTAGAAGGTGTTTTTCATCTTTCTCATGTACTGTATTTTTGTGTTTCATAAGGTCCTGCTTTGGTGAGCTTCCTGTGAGTCTTTAGCCTTTCTTGCAATCTCCACAAACATTTTCCATGGCTGAGAGTCAGGGCATTCCTTCCTCGCTGGAGGACCTCCGAGCAGTCACAGGGGTATATTCATATTCTCAGGGAGCAAAATGAAGGGAAGGCAGCAGAAGGAAGTCTGCAGAACATACTTTATCTGATTCTTCTAGGTAAAAATCAAATGCTATTGAATGGCACAAAATCAATTTTCTATTCATTTAAGAGATGGTAAACAATAAAAGACCAAGTCTAATTACTTGGATGCCTAAAATCCCATATTTGGAAACTTCATTTACCTTTGTAAAGACAAGTATTTCCATGGAACAAATTGCCCTGCAGAAAATGCTGGTTTTCTGAGAGAGGAAAACAACTCCTGAAAATGTGAAGATGGATAGATGAAAAGACACCCGTCCCATACTTAAATGGTATTTCCTAGAGATGCTCGCATTTCCTCTCCAGCCCCACAGCCCTTTCTTGGAGATCCCACCCTCAAAACTGCCCCTATAGTTTTTGCTCAGACCCTGAGGGACCTACCTCCCTGGGTCCAGAGTAGATGCTCAATAAATAGTTGTTGACTGTTCTAACTTTCTGTTAATCCTGCAACAAATGACTGCAAACTTAGTGGTTTAAAAACAATGAGAATTTACTATCTTACCTTTCAGGAGACCACAAGTCCAAAATGCATCTCACTATGCTCAAAGCAAGGTGTCAGGAGAGCTGGGTTTCTTCTGGAAGCTCTAGAGGAGATTAGTTTCTTGCCTTTTCCACCCTCTGGAGGCTGCTCACATTAATTGGTTTTTTGGCCCCTTCCTCCATCCTCACAGCTAGTGATGTCAGGCTGCTTTCTCTCCCATACCCCCTCTCCTACCTCTCTCTTCCACTTATGAAGACCCTTGTGATTATATTGGGCCCACACAGGTAATCCAGGATAATCTCCCCATCTCAGAGTCAGCTCATTAGTAACCATAATTCTATCTGCAACCTTATTTCCTCTTTCCATGTCACACAGCATAGTCACAGATCCGGGGATTAGAACAGAGACATCTTTAAGGGAGAGGATGAGTGCAGGTGCAGTTCGTACACACTGATGGACTGAATGAACAAACTAGAAAAAAAAAAAAATAAGCTTTGCCTATTTTTTTAAATTCAAGCATGGTTTTGAATGGGCAGTGTAAAGAGACCAAAATTTTCGAAATAACCCAAAAGACCGGAAGCTTGCATACATCACTTTGAAAAGTCCATTGACTGTCTCATGACTTTAAGAACAATAATCTACAATTGATAGTGGGAGATCAAATGATTGCTATCATGGAGTATTTAAATCTCTATGTTGTAAAAAGAAAAATCAAGCACCTTCATCAGGAGAAATAAATTATGAAAAGGCTCAAAAGCATTGTGTCTATTTTGTATCTGGCCTCCTGATCATGCTAAAATACTTCGTATGGACTGAGGAAATGACGGAAATCTCAGGGATATCATTTCCTATAATCCTTGGATATAGATCCTCATTAGAGCAAAGCCAAAGGAACTGAACTGTTTTATCACTATCCTGCTGGGAGTAGTGCTTAAATATATGTGTTAATGATACCTTTTTAAAAATTTCCGTGACATACAACAGTGAACTTTGTTCTTTCTACCAATAGCTTCATTGCCTGACACTTTAATAGCAGGAAACTTATGTAGGGGCTTCATTGACCATCCCCACCCCTACCCACTTAGGGTGAGTTTCACACCACAAAGTAGCCCAGAGGCATCTTTTTTTCCATTAGAGAAATAAAACCCTGCAGAAATACAACTCTTTCTACCTAATTTGAAGGGCATGTAAAACTAGACATTAAGATTCCAAAAGACATTTAAGGTTACTACTAGTATCTAGTATTTGGCATTCTTTTATACAAAATAACATTTTGGATGTAATTTTCCCAAACCACATTAACACCCTGATGCCTCTTATTATCTACATGGCACGAAATTGACCACATCAAGAGAAGTAATCATCTCACTTGGAATTGAGAATCTTCTATGTCCTCTTTAATATATTCTCGGTTTTAAGAGCTTTTTTTTTTTTAAAAAAAATCAAGTTTTCTTTGGGGATCTCACTGTTGTTGATGACTACCATACCTTAAGGCACAATTGAAAACAGCCTACCACAAGTGGGAAGCCCTCAGTTCTAGCCAGTAATTTCCCATTTCCCATATTACTCTTTTTTCTTAATAGAGTCCACAGTACTCTACTAAGCATCACATGGATTACCTTATTTATTTTAATACTGAGAAAACTCTCCCCACTTTACAGATAATGAAAACGAGGCTAAGCAAAATTGATATACTTAATATCTGCCTGCTAGAAATGGTGGACTGGGGACTCTAACTTATCTGAGGTCAGTATCATGACTTTGAATGAGGAAACTTAGCCTGACCGTTCCTAGAAACTAGAATAATTTTGTTTCATTTTCTTATGAAGCAATCTAATAAGATAATTATTGAATGTTTAATATGCCCTATGGGAAAGTAAGATCTTCTCAAAATCTACCACAAAACTGTCACACATCATTAACATCATACTATTACTTTGTTAGTAATCTAAATATATATGGTTGTTTAGGGATCTGAAATTCAAAAAATGCAAAAAAAAAATTGAGTTTCTAGATCTTGTAAAAGGACAGTTTTCTATTTATTCCTTACTGCATTTTCTAAATCTTACTCTCTCATTTCAAAAATCACAAAATGATATATTTTGGTAATAAATATTGTTTTGATCTTTTCAAGGTAACTTTGAGCAGCTATGTCATACTACTGTTTGTATTTATATGTCATATATAAATATAAAAATTTTAATTGTATTAAAAACATATAATGTAAAATTTACTATCTTAACCATTTTTAAATGTACAGCTCAGTCATGCTAGATTTATTCACATTGTTGTGCAACAAATCTTCAGAACCTTTTCCGACTGCAAAACCAACTCTATACTCATTAAAAAAAATCCCTTTTGTTCCCTGCTCCCCTCAGTCCTTGGCAACCTCCACTCTATTTTATGTCTCAATAAATATGACTACTTTATTTTTTTAATTTTATTTTATTATGTTATGTTAGTCACCATACATTACATCATTAGTTTTTGATGTAGTGTTCCATGATTCATTGTTTGTGGAATATTACTACTTTGGACACCTCATATAAGTTTTTGTCTTTTTGTAACTGACTTACTTCATTTCGAATCATGTCTTCAAGGTTTATCCATGTTGTAGCATGTGACAGTATTTCCTTCTTTTTTAAGGCTGAATATATTCCATTGTATGTGTACAACACATTTTGTTTATCCATTCATCCACTGGTGGATGCTTGGGCTGCTTCTACCTCTGACCTATTGTGAATAAAGCTGCTGTGAACACAAATGTGTGAGTAACTCTTTGACACTCTGTTTTCAATTCTTCTGGCTATAAACCCAGAAGTGGAACTGTTGGATTATATGGTAATTCTATTTTTCATTCTTTTGAGGAATTTCCATACTGTTTTCCATAGTGGCTATATCATTTTACAATCTCACCAACAGTGCACAGGGTTCTAATTTCTCCACATGCTCACCAACACTTGTTACCCAAATGTAAAAGAATGAAACTGGACTCTGACACTATATACAAAAATTACTCCAAATGGAGTAAAGATCTAAACGTAGGATCTGAAACTATAAAACTCCGAGAAGAAAACAAGGGAAAACCTTTGTGATATGAGTTTGACAATTTTTTTTTTTTTGGATATGATACCAAAGCACAGACAACAAAAGCAAAAATATACAAATGAGACCACATCAAATTTAAAAACTTCTGTGCCTGAAAAGATATAATCATCAGAGCACAAAAGCAGCAGAATGAGAGAAAATATTTTCAAATCATACATTTGATAAGGGCTTAATACCCAGAATATATAAAAATTCTCATAACTCAACAGCAACAACAACAAATAACCTGATTAAAAAAATATGGGCACAGGACTTGAATAGATATTTCTCCAAAGATGATATACAAATGGCCAATGAGCATATGAAGAAAGATTCAGCATCAATAATCATTAGGGAATGCAAATCAAAACCACAAAGATATCACCTCACACCCATTAGGATGGCTACTATTAAAAAAAAAAAACAAACAACAGAAAATAACATGCATTTTCATATATTTTAACATTCATTAGTTTTTCATTGGTTTTATTTTTTTAATTTTTTTTATTTTTAAAGGTTTTATTTATTTATTTGAGACAGAGAGAATGAGAGAGACAGAGAGCACATGAGAGGGGGGAGGGTCAGAGGGAGAAGCAGGCTCCCCACCGAGCAGGGAGCCCGATGCGGGACTCGATCCCAGGACTCCAGGATCATGACCTGAGCCGAAGGCAGTCGCTTAACCAACTGAGCCACCCAGGCGCCCTTTCATTTGTTTTATACATTAAAACATGGCATCCTACAAGTTTATAATGATATGCAAATAAGGGTGTGTTTTAACTATTGTTTGATGACTCCAGTTGTGAATTCTCATTCACTGTTTAAAAGAAAGCCTAGAACTAATGACAGAAGCTCAACATGGTCCCATAAGCACATTCATGTACTCAACACACTTGTCTTATTTCTTTTCTGGTCTTTGGGTTGAAACCACAAAATGACCTCATCCCTGGACTCTATTTCCTTGAAAGAGTTAAGGCCTATATTGTTTTTCATTTGGGATTGGCATTGTATTTTATGGATTCTGTTAGGCTTGTGGGATTTATTGTTTAGCTCACAATAAACAAGGTCCAGGTAGCTCATGTCATTCTTTGTGTAAATTAGAAAAATGTTGCCTGTTTGTAAGACTGGACCTCATAACTCATGAATCACTGAGGGGAATGTGGGGCTGGGCTCAGCACCCACAAACGGATTCACTCAGGTGTCCTTGTGCAGTGGCCCAGAAGAATAATTTTAGCTACTAATTCCTCTTAGAGGATTTTGACAATATGGTATTTAATAAAGTAGCATATTTCACCCTCAAAACAAGCCTTTTTGTGACTTGATTTTCATAGGGCCTTTAATCCCTCAACTTCTTCCAAGGCCAGGCTCCTTGGAGGAGGTGGTCTGAGCTACTCTTGGGTAGCGAGGCCACGAAGTGGGTCTCTCATGAGAAGCTGGCACCTCTGCCTCAAAGAACAACATGAGTAGAATTCCCCAAAAGCCAATTATGTAGTATGACACTTTGGCCAATAGGGATTATTGTCTATTTGCAATGGCAGGACTATGATCATTGGCAATCCTCTAACTATTCAGAAAGCTTTGCTTGTATTTAACTTGTAAATGCATCTGAGGTCTTCCTATTACTTATTTATTTGTTTATTGTACACATCTTTTCTTGCTGTGTCCTTGGAGGACACAATTTAGAATCCTCTGCTCAAGAAATTAAATATTTGAAAGAGCAAGTTAATGAACACATTCTTACATTGTACTCAAGATAGTACATGCAATACAGGCCAAATAGATCTTGTTGAGTGTCTGACTTAATTTTGCAAATGAGAGATGCTGTAGCTCTTGATATGAAAGGATGGAATTGAATCTTTATGCTTTGGTTATTTTTAATCAACGTTGTACTCTAAAAAGACCATTTCAGACCACATGTAAATGAATAAAAAAACTGAAAAGTCAAGAACCTTGACTTCTTCAGAATAAACCATCAAATATAATCTACCTCGTATTGAAAGTATCTGAAATTACTTTGAGGATTCTACAGGGTTACTTATCAAAGAAAAGTAAAATTGCAATTTAAAATAAAAATTTTTGAAGGAGCAAAATTTATCCTTTTTTCCTCTTTATATTTAATATTTTAATACTCATAAAGATTTTACTTATATCTGAAGACTTCTTTATTCACAGTAATAATGTCAGATTAAGGAGGACATACAAAATAAGAAAGCCCATTCTTTAAGCAACTATATTGGTTGCTCTGCCATACACTTTTCAGTTTTTATAGTACTTTTCCATGCTATCAAGACACTTAATAGCTCAAGAGAGTGAGATAACGAAGACCAGAGGTTTCCCTAAAGTAATTCAAGGTTGGGTCTATATATATCAGGCAGTTGCATCTTCTTGCCATAAACCTGTTTCTTTGGAGCAGGAGATGTTTCCTTAAAGTTAAGACAGCCTAGAAAACAGACTCTAGTTAGAGATGCAAATATGAGTTCTTAATCTCACCTAAGAACCATGAGATCTCACCACTCCAAACAAAAAAATAAATACATCTCTTACACATATTTTCCTCTCTGTATGTTAATTATCTTTTTTACTAAACCAAGGATCTTATTTCATCTGAACGTCACATAGAATTTTCCAGTATTACTGACTGCAGACCATAAGTCAGATTTTATTATGAGACTTGATTTTACATCTTTGATAGGAGATACAATTTAACTCTGGTTTTGCTTGTTGGCAGATGCTCATAAACGTATTGCTTGTAGAACATTTAGAAGAATGGGCTGGTTGATTATTGACCACACTTAGCAAACCACTGGCCTGGGATACACCTAAATCAATCTTCACGATTTCCTGCTTTAATTGACTACCAATTCCACAACAAACAGACTCATTTACAAAGGAAATGGGCTGTCCTGCTTTAAGATTTCTGATTAACCTTGGAATAGCTGTTTTTTATCAAGTTAGAGCACAGTTCTTTTAAAAGATTATGAAATGACTACAGTTTGTGCTCTGGGAATCAAGCCTTCAGACCAGGTATTGTATCCTCTGATTTGTACTGGAGAAACATGCCTCTAACAAGGCATAATGAAATTATACATTCAGGGTAGGCATGACTTTTCCATAATTGATATAGGCAGAGATGAGATTAATAAAAGAATAAAGCCTCCTAGAAATTTAATAGGGCTTGAATAATATTTAAAACATTAAAATCATTTTGATTTATAGCTGATCCATAAATTCTAACCTTTGGGCATAGTATTTTAAAGCTGAAAGAGACCACATACTCTAGTTTCCTTACTTTATAAACAAGGCAACTAAAGATCAGAAACAAAATAAGCAATGGACACATCAGGATTGGAACTGAGATCTCTGATGGCAGAGACACTTTTATTTCAACCATCACATTCCAAAACAGCAATTCAGTACTGATATTGTTATAAGGCCTTTCCTGAAAATTCTCTGTAAAATAGAGGGACCTTCATTCTCACATATCACTGCACAAGAACTTGGATTATGGATACCCCAACCTCTGAGTTCTGTGGTCCAGTGATCTCTATGAAACTTTAAGAATGAGGCAGGGAATACTGGTTCTTTTGCGCCTTTTGAAGAGGATTTGAATGCAAGGGAAATGAGGGCCTTTCCATGGAGAGTGGGCAGTATAGGACAAAGTGGGAGAGGGATTGGGAAAATAGGAGATGGGAAAATTATATCGAGAAAACCAAAGGAAGCTGGGTCAAATAGGAGATTGAGGCTAATTAAAAGTCCTAGGTGAATGATGGGACTCAGTGGTGAGTTACCTTTGCAGTTAGACAAACTTGGGACCAATCGAGTGACGTTGGAGAGAAGAGGGAAATGAGTTCACTTGTCTGAATCTCTTTCTAAAGCCACTGCAGGCAGGTGGTGCGGTGCTGACGCGGAGCTGAGGCAATCTGGCATAGCTCGACCACTGGTACGGCTTTGCTCTAAAGGCGCAAGTTCAGAAACATACATGTGATTTATTCCCTATTAACACTGGATAATTATTGTAAAGTATTGTAATTACTGTGTGTGTTGAATTAAAGAATATTTTGTAGCATGAATGATGGCAAAAGACTTGAATACAATCGTTGTCAATTAATATGAAAATTACTCCGAGCAGCAAAATAGTTTGTCATTTTTACTAAAATTTATTTACTTCTTATGGAATGAGGAAAATTCTGGCTATCTAAAAGCTCACTTTATTAAGAGAATGGACATTTTAAGAGAATGTCTAAAAGTTTGAAGTTTATGTTGGGAGAAAAAGGAAAGAAAATTCTAGTTATTTATCTTGAACTTTTTCTTTAAAGATTTATTTATTTATTTGAGAGAAAGAGAGTGTGTGCACATGAGCCGGGGGAGGGCCAGAGGGAGAGGGAGAGAGAGAATCCTGAGCAGACTCCCCACTGAGCGCAGAGCTCAATACAGGGCTGGATCTCAAGACCCCAAGATCATGACCTGAGCTGAAATCAAGAGTCAGCTGCTTAACCCACTGAGCCACCCAAGCGCTCCTTGAACTTTTGGTAATTTGGTAACTGTTTTTTCATAATCACACTGATCATCTCAACACTATTCTCTTGAAGCTTCTGAAATGCAGTATTTTGTATTAACAACCTCTAGAGAATTAAAAACAAAATGATAATGATGAGGGAGTTGGAGGCAAGCTGAGGGCAAAGCACAAGCTAACATCCCAGAAGGCCCAGCCCTCCACAGGTGGGATCTGTGTGACCTTCCTCAGGCATTCCTGGCTGCCCTAGAACAAAGGAAAGGGAAAAACAAATGGTTAACTGACAGAGATCCTGGTCATGCAGGATGTGTCTCCATCAGTTTGCAACTGTCTTAATGATTTACAAGAAAAAAGCAATCTTAGCCACACTTCCAGAAATCTGTAGATTCAGTCTCCTGGGACCCTAACATCACCCTCCCCTCTGTAGGATAGAAAATCATATAATCAGCCACCCCGCACACTTACAATGCAGCTCTTTTTGCCCACGGGTCCTGACCCTGTGCTTTAATAAGACTACCTTTATGCACCAAAGACACCTCAAGAATTCTTTCTTGGCCTTCGGCTCTGAACCTCACCACTCCAAACCACATCAATAATGTGACAAAGAACATACACATTGGCAGGGTCCTAAGAGTCTTTGAAAATGAATTCCACAACTGAGGTTTCTGAGGGAAGTAGTTTCCAAGTCTTTGAACATTTATTTTGTTGAATCATTGAAGACTAATAGGTGCTCTAGCCTTAAAACACAAACCAAAATACCGCACAGATGACAGAAAAAAAGCATCTTCCCACTCTAAGCCTCATTAATTATAAGAGCTAATATATAAATTCAGTATTTACTATACTTTATGTTCAAGGCTTTTCAGGCATTGTGTCCTTTAATTTTCCAGCTTTATGTAATATGTAATATTATCCCCATTTTATAGAGAAGGAAACTGAACTTAGTGATGTTAAACAGTTCTTCCAAGGCCACATGGGCTGGGTTTTACGTGTATATACAGTAATAAGCTCTTTGTTACCCAGATGATATCTCTGGTTATCACAAACTCCAATAGACAAAGTATGTAGAAAATTTGAAATAACTGCAGAAGACCTCCTGCCTCTAGCCCAGGTGCTCTGACAGAATAGCCTTAGGTTCATGGGCAAATTCCAACACACAGTCTTCAAGGGTAAAGAGATGAGTGCAACTTGCAGTTGAAATGCAACCATCTTTCTGAACTTCTTATAAAGAAAAAATGACCCCTCGCAGGGATTACAGTCCTTAGGTGGATTCTTGCAGCTTTGTGTAAAATTTAAGGCTATTTTGAGAAGACACTAGAGGAAGAGGTCAAAGAGGGTTTTCTTCTATTGGTATGGGGGAGACAACCATGTTTCTTCTCTCTTACCTTTCTTCCATTATAACCATGGAAGGGATTGAACTCGCTATTCTTTCTAACAGAATTGACTTATGTTGACAAAAATTTCTGAGGGTTGGCTTGGTAATCATGTTCAACAAACCAACCGTAAAGGCCATCCGTCATTATGTATTTTAGCTCCAGGGGACTCCTGGGAGTGAGGTTGAATTAAAAAAATATGCCAAAAAAAGTGAAGTAGAAAACTAACATTTCATATATAGACAGAATGGAAATTATGTTTACTGTATCTTTAGTCGATTTTATTGTACCTAATACTGCAATTGCTAAACAAGTAGAAAAATAAACATTACAAACTGTGAACATCAAAAACAAATTAAGAGCTAAAGTAGGTCTAGATGTAGAGGTTGCTTTTAGACAACAGGCTTGAGCAATGGAAACTTGATCAAGGCCAAAGGGCCCACAGTGATCCCCTGGCTGAATACAGACAGCCCCACCAGGGGACCCACCTCAAAATATCTAGAGACCCTAACTGACCCATGGGCTACTTACAACAGGCACAGTTACCAAAAAAGGGAAAATTCCATATGTCCCCATACCTTCTTACCCTCTCGCTTTTAATGCAGCTCCAACCCACCGCCTTGTTACAAACAATCTCTCCTCTGCTGTCCGGCTCCACCCCCTTGAGATGTATTCAATAAGCTTCTATCTCCCTTGCCCTGCCTTGGGTGAATCCTTTCACTGCCCACCACCACCAGCTTCCACCCGATTGTCACCCCACATTTGGGGGACCCCATCTGATCAGGAGAGACACCACATAGAATAAAACTGAGAAGACATGGTTGTTTTTGTGCTTGTTTTTTCCGCAAAGAATCATCTGTTTGTTCTAGGAAATAATTTAAAATTTATTCAGTTTCTCCAACCCAACTTAAAATTCTTAAAAGTACAGAAAGTTTAGTGTCTTTCCAAAACTTTGTTTTAAAAATTTTGATTCCTTGGGGTGCCTGGGTGACTCAGTCAATAGAGCACCTGCCTTCAGCTCAGGTCATGATCCCGGAGTCCTAGGATGGAGTTCCGTATCCAGCTCCCTGCTTAATGCAGAGTCTGCTTCTCCCTCTGCCCTTCACCCCACTCGTGCTCTCTCACTCTCTTGCTCTCTCTCTCAAATAAATCAAATCTTTAAAAAAAGAGAAAGCTACAAACCCTTTTACTTACTCAAACTACTGTCTCTTAACAAGTAACCTTGAAAACTTTATGAAACAAACAAAATTAACCATCATTTAAAGTCATCTTTTTGCTGATAAATTGCAACAGAGACAACATGAGCTTATTTGATTTTTAGTAAACCTTGGTAGAACAAAAGTTTTATATTTAACACCGAGAACTCTAAAGACATGTCTATTTTAATTGGACCAACAGCCTTGGATTAGCTTCAATACCGAACGCGCTGCGCCCACGTCCACTAACAAGTCAACTTGTTTGTCTCCCACTGTCAGGTCTTCCCTGGGGCTCCTGTGGGGAAATGGGAAGCGAGCGGTTTATGTCCAGGGGAGCGCTTGGGCCCCTGTGTGCTGATTTGGGAGACACTTCAGTTTGAACCTCATGAGGAGGTAGCCCAACAGCTTCGGGTGCTCTTTGCTCCTTGCTGGTGAGGGTAGGAGGAGCGGGAGTGGATGGTGTGGAGGCCCACAGGATGGTTTAGGGCTGGCTGTGTGAGCAGCCTGGAAGGTGGTGCAAGAACAGGAACAGGAGGAGGGGGAGGAAGGCGGCATAAGGGGGCCGCTAGTAAGGCTGAAGGCGGATTCAAAGTTTGGACTAACATTTCTTTTTCTTCATCTCTTGTCTCTCCTTCCTGCAAAATAGGCCTTTTCTCTGGTTGCTTTTCAGCCTTCTTCACCATTTAGTCAGAATATGTCCTAATGGACTTTCTTTGGAAACAGAGGGAGTATTCTCCATCTTTCTAGGCAAAAGTTCAGAAAGAACACAGAAGAAACAAAACTAACTAAATGGAGCCCAGAGTACCTCTGCTAGTATTTGTTCATCCCCCAAAGTCTGGGGACTCACTGATTGAACCAAAAGGCTTCCTAGTTTCTGGTTCCTCCCCAGAAGTCAGAGCTTCACCGACTGAATCAAACGGCTTCCTGGAAGAGCTGAGAGAGCCAAAGCAAAACCCCTTATTTGGAGGCAATCAAATGGGAGGAAGGAATCCAAGAAAGCCATTCAGTGGCCATCTTTCCTCTGAGCTTGGTATATACATAGACCAGGTGGTGTTACAATAAAGTCATTTCTTCTTAGTCAAAGGTTTATAACTCAAAGAAGACCAGTCAGCCAATATTCTCCCTAAGAGGCTTTGGGAGGGGATAGGGTTAGCATTCCCCATCATGTACACACACACACACACACCCCAACAGAGATCTCCCCAAATGCATACCTGGCTTCCCATTTACCTCACATCTGTTCCTCTTTCCCAGGGTATCTTCACAAATTCCCACAGCCCCTGCCACAACTCAAGCTATGCAAGCCTGAACAAATGGGTTACGAAAACCTGAGAGATGGCTGGAAAGAACCCAACAGCAGGGAACCAAGGGAGGACGGGTCGGTGTGCACTTATCGGGGAAACTTACCAGGAGTGAATTTCTAGGGCCTGCTACTTCTTCTAATTCATTTCTGTTTCACAAATGTGGTTAAGGCCCTGGTTTCACAGTCCAGGGTGAAAGAGAAAGAACATCCTTGCAATGAAACAGGTTGCAGCAGCTGCAGAGGACTTCCTTCCTGTCCTCCCCATCCAGGCTGGACTAACCACAGAAGCTCACACTGACCTGTCACAGACACTAGCTCAGAAAATGAATGAGTGAGCCCTGGTGCGCTGCCCTAGCCAACTGCTCCATCCCGGGGACTCGGGGGTGGGGGGCGGGGTGGGGGACGTAAGGGGAGCCCTAGACAAATCGGAAGTACAGCTCCTGGCTGGCTCCCCAAAATTGCAGCCACACGCAGGGCTGCAAGAACACCTGGCTCCTGGGGTTCCAAACACACCAGGTTCGGCCACTCACTGCTGACAAAATCCAGAGGCAGGGAGTGGTGGTGAGACAAGAAAGGAATTTGTTTCAATGAGGCCAGGACCAGGAAGGCAGTGGACTAACATCTCAAGACTGCCTCCAAAGTGCTGAAAATACTTCTGGGTTGATATAAGGAAAATGGGAGACAAAGGTGGGTGGGTACAAGTAGGTGGGCAGTAAAAGTCAGGTTGAACTTTGTCTTGGGGCCAATCATGTGGGGTCTCATTGGCTAGTTTCTGTTCCCATCAGGGGGTGCTTTGCCTTCAGGGTCTTTGGGCAAAGACTAAATTTGGAAGATTAGCTGGAAAGAACTTATTCAATTAGCAAGTACAAACTAAGATCAAAATGGAGGTGGTTGAAGTCCTCTTTCAATTGCAATGGCAGCATCTTGTCTGGATTAGAGAATAAGAGAAGGAATTTCTTTTTTTTTTTAGATTTTATTTATTTATTAGAGAGAGAGAGCATGAGCAATGGGGAGGGACAAAGGGAGAGGGAGAGAGACAAGCAGACTCCCCACTGAGCACAGAGCCTGGTGGACCCAGGGCTTGATCTCAGGACCTTGAGATCACAGCCTGAGCCAAAATCAAGCGTCGAAAGCTTAACCAACTGAACCACCCAGGCGCCCCAGAGGAGGAAATTCTTGACAAATTCCATTCATGCAGAATGAAAAACTACAGGGAGTATGTGTGAGTCCAATTGTGCCCTAACTGCACTAAAGAATATTAGAACAATTTGTTGACCGATAAATCTAGTTTCTTCTACTCTATCTCCACACTCCTATCTCCTTGGAGAGAGCAAAGAAGCAATGAAACAATGCCCCAGTGAAATACAAAGTCACAACTCAGTCAATCCAAATTTCCAGTTCATATGAGGAGACTCTTGAAAAGTCGATAAAATATTGAGTATAGCTCAATAACTTGATTTTAACAAGATTTTATTCCTTCTGTTCCACTTATTTCTCTTTATTTTTTACTAACATTTTCTATCAACATAGAATATATAACATACATGCAGAAAAGTGCAAAAATCCCAAGTGTACAAACTGTTACATTAATACAGAATGAACACACCTGTACAACCACCACTCAGGATAAAAACAAACATTCAGGTTCCAACTGATATCCTGGGATAATTTACTTGCTTTTTATTGTGCCTGACTTCAGTGTTATCCCTTAGCCACATAAAACTGGTAGAATCCTTGCTCTGTTTCTTCATTATGAGACTGCTATTTAGGAGTTGGCATATGTCTTCGGGAAAAGTGGCAGTAAATGTTGGCTCACCTCTCTGCATACTCTGTCTTGGCAGCATGTTGGCCCCTCAGTCTTCCTGCCCTGTTAGCTCTCTGATACGGTCAAACAAATATTTCAAATGGATTATCCTGTATTGTGGTTGTTTTCCATGGGAGGATTGGTCTGCACAAATCTATTCCAGGGAAATGGAAAAATGTCAGTTATTTCCTTCACCTTGCTTTGTTGAATTTCTCACTTAACTCTTCAGGTTGAAAATGGCATCCTTGATTTTTCATAGTATCAGAAACATCTGGGGAAGAAAGATCGAAATGAAAGAAATAAGGAATATTTATTGAATCTCTATCATGTGATGAGTGGTATGCTAAAAATATTTCCCATGTCAAATAAAGAAATATTTATTTCACACTTTATTATCTGTTTTGTGAATTTATAGATAACTGAATTGTACCTCTGTGTATTCATGAGATTTTTCCTACAGGGCAAACCCAAGAATCCTTGGTCTATTTCCATGATGAATAAAATAAGATGTTTAAATATTAGGAAACATAAAGATCCTTGGTTCTTCTTAGAATCCATGCCTTTACTTTAAGCAAGAAAGTCTAGTTTTGTGCTATCTGAGAATTTTTAGTAGAGACGATTTTTCCAAAAGTCACAATAACCATTTTGTGAACCTTCAGGGGTAGCTGCTTTGCTCTATTTCTGTATGATGATATTAAATCTGAATACCAAAGAAAAAGAATGATTTACTTTACCTCTAGCATATTAAACAGAATTACTTTTACGTTATGAAATAAGTCATGTGGTAGTCACCCAGGCTTTTATATACATGATTCCTTCTTTACACGTTTCTCACCTAAAATTTAAAACTCCCTGTGAAAAGAATATTTTTCTATATTTCAATTAGTGGATATTTCTTTATGCTTATATAATTTTTTGTTGTTGCTTTTTTTTTAATAGGTAAGTTTATTTTTTTAAAATTTTTATTGTTATGTTAATCACCATACATTACATCATTAGTTTTTGGTGTAGTGTTCCATGATTCATTGTTTGTGCATAACACCCAGTGCTCCATGCAGAACGTGCCCTCTTTAATACCCACCACCAGGCTAACCCATCCTCCCACCCCCCTCCCCTCTAGAACCCTCAGTTTGTTTCTCAGAGTCCATCGTCTCTCATGGTTCATCTCCCCCTCCGATTTCCCCCCCTTCATTCTTCACCTCCTGCTATCTTCTACTTTTTTTTTTTTAAACATATATTGTTTTATTTGTTTCAGAGGTACAGGTCTGTGATTCAACAGTCTTGCACAATTCACAGCACTCACCATAGCACATACCCTCCCCACTGTCTATCACCCAGCCACCCCATCCCTCCCAAGGCTATCCAGGTGGGCAATCAGGCAACGGGAGGCGATGTGGGATGTATGGGAAGTGACAGCCTTGAGAAAACTCACCCCATGGCGCGTATCTTCTCTTTCTACATCCTGGATAAGTGACCCATGGTACTGGAGCCAGGCTCCTCTGCTTTTTTGTTATCCACAGACTAGCTGGGGAATGGAAGCTAAAGAGAGGCTGGAATTAACTTCATGGTCCTGCAGGCTTTTCTAGACACCCTGCCCATTAGGAGTAGACAGAGCTAAACCCAAACCATGCAAGCTCTTGCGCGATGAGTCTTTTAGGTAAAAGGACAAATTTGGCGGGCTGAAACTGCAGTGATTCATCTGAGAGACTTAGGGAAAAGTTTTTCTGGAAATGGTTAACGTCAGGGGGGAGGTGGAGGAATGTCTGTGGTGGTAGTGCAGTGGAGTAGTCAAGGTAGACTTTAGCAAGCTGAGAACAGTCTTTCTTCTCTGTTGGAAGTAAGGCACGGGAATTCTGTGATTTTTCTCCCCTTCCCCTCCCCACTGGGTCCTAAATGCAGATGGCTGGAGCCATCAACCCCTTACCAGGACCTAGAACAGAATTGTTGAATTGTTTGGTCTCCATTCCTGAGAGCGCTTGAGTATGAGCTTTGGAACAGAAAGAGTCTAGAAAAATGTGGAACAGTAATTACAGGGAAATGTTGATTAAATATCATTTGTATGGTCTCAGCTTGGCCTAAAGCTGTGCTCGTCTCAGGATGCTGGCCTATCTGGAGGATATGGCTTACTATCTTCAAAAAGGATTGATTTGTGCATGTTGTACCATTCTTGTATCCCAGGGATAAATCCCACTTGATCGTGGGGAATGCGCTTTTCAATGTGCTGCTGAATTGATTTGTTAGTATTTTACCGAGACTTTTTGCATCTATATTCATCAGGGATATTGGCCTATGGGTTTCTATTCTCAGGAAGGATTGAGAAATCTCTTGAACAAGAGTTTATTTTAGAGGAAGCTATAGGCACACTTCCTTTGTCTGAGAACCAGGCTTCAGCCAGAAGAAGGGGATACAGTGTCACCTAGAGAGTCCTCCCATTGACACAAAATGGTTTCTGAGACTGAAAAAAAAAAAAGGAAGCATTTTCATCAGAAATAAACAGAAATAGATGGATTAAAGGCTAAAATAGTTGTTTAATGAAAAATAGCATAGTATAGTAGCAAACAAAAACCCCATGAGCCTGAAAAGGGGAAAGCTGCACATACATCCCAGTGCTCCAATAAGTAACTTAGGGACCTTAATTAATACTCTGAGTCTTAGGTTCCTCAGATGTTAAGTGGGGATCAACATCTAAAGGCATTTTTTGAGTATCACCTTGAGGTGATGCTTTTAATATCTCTGACTTAGTAAGGCAAATGAAAGGCAGTAATGTTTCCTCAATCTTGGACATTTTGAATTAGAATTGTATGACTAGTGTTTAAAAGCATCTGGCACTACCACAGGCCTCTTTATTGGTCTTGCAAAGTGTACATTTTAGCAAACTTCTAAAGGCATGCATTTTTCTAGAATCATTTTTAAAAGCTGCTTTATAATTTTCTGGGGGTTTGTTTTTTGTTTTGTTTTGTTTTTGGTATCATAAGATACAAAAGGTTTGGTCCAGGTGAAAAACCGATAAGCTTCTATCACTTCAGTTTTGACAGGCGACAGAAGGAAAGAGAAATGTTTAAGATATTATAAAGTAGCAGAGAAATGATCATTTTCCTATTCCTATTATTATTATTATTTGCCTAGAAATATTCTTGAGAGTCTGTGAAATTGAAAGTTTGGGCAATTGGCTAAAGGAACAGATGCAGAAGGGTCGTTCAGCTGCTGAAAACACTTGGATGTTGGATAAACAATGCTGAGTAAAATAGCAAACGACAACACCAAAAATGATCATGGACAAGTTTGACAAGAAGAAAGAGAAATCCTTGGATGCCATAAGCAGAGAAGGAACCTTAACTCAGGATGGGCTCTGGGACAGAACTTCTGTAGGAAAACTTCCACATCTCAGGACCAGATTACTGAAGAATAACATAAGCCCACTAAAAATCATTAACTCATAGTGAAACATTATTAACCAGACAGGGGGAAAAAAGCACCATGAGAAAAAAAGTCAGCAAGTGGACAAACATTTCCTCTTAAAAAAGCACTGTAAGGGGGCACCTTGGTGGTGCCTTTGGCTCAGCTCATGATCTCAGGGTCCTGGGATTGAGCCCTATATAGGGCTCCCCGCTCAGCGGGGAGTCTGCTTCTCTCTCTCCCTCTGCCCCTCCCCCAAGCTTGTGTGCATGCAAGCTCTCTCTCTCTCTCAAATGATTAAAATTTAAAAAATTAAATCTTTTAAGAAAAGCACTGTAAGAACTGCAGATAGGGGCGCCTGGGTGGCTCAGATGGTTAAGCGTCTGCCTTCGGCTCAGGTCGTGATCTCAGGGTCCTGGGATCGAGTCCCGCATCAGGTTCCCTGCTCCTTGGGAGCCTGCTTCTCCCTCTGCTTCTCTCTCTCTCTCTGTCTCTCATGAATAAATAAAAATAAAATCTTAAAAAAAAAATTAAAAAAAAAAAGAACTGCAGATAATAGAAAGAGGCTATAAATTAAGTATGTTGGGGGGAAAAGATGAAAGAAAAATAGAAACTATAATGAAAGAAAAGGACATTAGGAAAAAAAAGTTTATGTGATAGTTTTCTATACTCAATCTTCAGAAATTTTTCCCCCTAGATTTCTAGTCCCTTTGCATCAACAGATGTCTTTGTTCCTTTGAAGACACCTGTATTAGTTTGCTAGAGCTGCTGTAACAAAGTACCACAGACCGAGTGGCTTAAACAACAGAAATTTATCATCTCACAGTTCTGGAAACTGGAAGTCTGATATCAAGGTTGGTTACTCTGAGGCAGAGGACGACAAAGCAGTTTCTCTAGCTCTTTCTTAGCTTCCAGTGGTTTGCTGGCAAGCTTTAATGTTCTTTGGCTTTGGCTGCATCACCCCAATTTCTACTCTCATCTTCACATGATGTTCTTCCAATGCGTGTCTGTGTCCAAATCTTATAAAGACACCAGTCATACTGGAATAGGGGCGCACCCTACTCCAGTATGACTTCATTTTAACTAATTACACCTGCAATGACCTTATTTCCAAAGAAGGTCACATTCTAAGATACTGGGAGTTAGGACTTCAAAATATGAACGTTGGGGGCACACAATTCAATCCATAACAACACCGAAATATAAAGTGGTCCTTTTTAGAACTTTTTGGTTTTATCAGAACAGAAGAACTGCAGAAATCCTCCAAACTCTTCAATTATACCAAAATGGATCATTTTTGTAGATAAGAGAGATTTCTTTCAGGTAACCCTTAGGCTTGCACACTCTACCTCAAAAGGACACCATCAGTATGCAAGGCCCTGCCACACAGTAGCCAGAAAGTCAGGAAGCTTCTCTAGTACAAGCTCTGAGGACTTGAAGCATAGCTTTCAGAAAACTACTTAAGATCTCTAAGTATTTTCAGAATTCTTGTGTCCAATGTAGATCTGAACAGACAATATCAATCTCAGTAATATGTTAAATGTCTTAAAAACAATGAAATGGACATTTTACACATACTAAAACTTGCTTTTGGGTCTTGAAATTTAGCCTGTGACTGGATGAAGATATTAATAATGATTACATATATTTTGACTATAACACCAATGCTATTGACCTGACATCAGCACTTTAAAGCACTTTTCCAGCAGGGGTTGTTGTGAGTGGTCATTACTAAGTCATCTTGAAATAATAGTATTAATATAATTTTCCTGAAAGAGTTCTTGAGAGTGGTTAGTGTTTTTTTGTCAAATGAGATAATGAATGGAAAGCACATACTAGAATATCTGGAACATAGTGACTACTCAGCAAATATTAGCCATTATTTTTATAGTATAGCAGTGTCATATTAAAAAAAACAACAACTCTTCCTGATGTGTTTTTCCTTCCTGGTAATCTAATTTATTCAATGGTGTTCCTATGCCATGTTTTCCTCAAAAAAGAGGAGTCAAGGGGCGCCTGGGTGGCTCAATCGTTAAGTGTCTGCCTTCGGCTCAGGTCATGTTCCCAGGGTCCTGGCATCGAGCCCCACGTCAGGCTCCCTGCTTGGTGGGAAGCCTACTTCTCTCTCTCCCACTTCCCTTGCTTGTCTTCCTTCTCTCACTGTGTCTCTCTGTCAAATAAATAAATAAAATCTTAAAAAAAAAAAAAAAGAGGAGTCAATACCACTCAGGAAAAGAAGAGCTCATAGTCTAGTGAAGAAGTCAGAAATGTAAACACATGATTAAATCATATAGATAGTCTAGAAAGTGGGAGAACCACTTGGTCCTTAAGAGTAAAGGTAAGGGGTCTGTATGTGTTAAATCTAGGGAAAGAAAGAGAGGTTGGAGAAGGTCCTGTCTGATGGTGTCTCTTTTCTGTGTGAGATATGAGACAAGATCATCGGTGGAAAACTAAAAGTGGTAATAGAATAGAGAATTTGAGAAGGGTGGGGTGCCTGGTGGCTCAGTCAGTTAAGCATCTGCCTTTGGCTCAGTCATGATCTCAGGTCCTGGGATCGAAGCACGTGTCAGGTTCCGCACTCAGCAGGGGGTCTGCTTCTCCTTCTTCTCCCCACTCATGCGCTCTCTCTCAAGTATATAAATAAAAATCTTAAAAAAAAGAATTTGAGAAGGGTAAAGGGTTGGAACTGTTACCCCAAAGAATACAAACATCAGCTGGATGGAGAGAGTTCTGATTCCAATTAGACCAACAATCCAATTAAAGCTGTCATTTTGTATCTGAGGCCAATAAAAACAGTGTTTCTATTCTATTCTATTATTCTATTCTATTCTATTCTATTCTATTCTATTCTATTCTATTCTATTCTATTTTCTATTCTATTCCTATTTTGTGTATTGTATTTTACTTTGTCTTACTTGATTTAATTGGTAGAGGCAAAGCTGGGGGTCTTGTGGGCACAAATTAAGAAGTATGTGATTATGCTCATCCAGGTCTAGCTCTACAGGTTGGGAGCAGAGAGAGAAGAGGGTGAGGAAGCAGACAGTGTGGTTCAAACTACTGACTAGGCAGGCAGGCAGGAAGGAGTTGAAGGCAGGATGGGCTCAAAGTGGAAAACACATATCTCCATGGTGGAAGAACAGATATAGTAGCAGGAAGGGAATGGGAGAAATGGAAGGATAGGAGACATTGTTAAGAAAGTGGGATTTTTGAATCTGAAAAGTTGGAGTGGGAGCAGTTCCTGATACTTGATCTAGGGTCTGGGCTGCGGAAAATGGAGTGCTTCCAGGCAGCCAGGGGGTGGAGTAAGCGAGGGCATGATGTCTTCACTTGAGGGTTGCCTTAACCAGAGGTCAAGGTGTTCACAAAGGTCAACTCTATTTTCCAGTCTTGTAGTGCCTGGCTCTGCCCCTGTGATAGCTATGATTTCAAAATAGTGGCTTTCCTTACTTAGCTTTCTCTCCTCACCATCCCCTTTCTGGCATCTTGTATCTCTCCAAGGTCATGTAACAAATCATTTTCCCAATCAGGAGCAGCACAGGGACATAAATCAATGTAATTCATGCATGTTTCTTTCCTTCTCAAAGACCTGTCTAAATGAAACATTACAATATATTTTAGTTACACAAATTACATGCTGGCTTTTAAAAACTTAGTACGTGTACTTTTTAACCTTCAAAGAACTTTAGAGATATTAAGGTCATTAATCTTTTTAACACTCTTAGACGTAGCATAATTCAGTCTTTGAGTTGAACTTGTTCAAAAGATTAACACAGAGGGTGATGAAGTATTTGGCTACTTGATGCAATTTTCAGCTTCTATATCTAGTCTCGGTGGAAGTATTGCTTTGGTCACTTCTGACAGTTTGAAAATAATTATCTTTGTTCTTCTCTTCCTCAAGTGGGAAACTATCTTCAGTAAGGACCCACGTCAGACTTCACAAAAATAAAAATTATAAATAAAAGTTAATAATCAGATTAGAATTTCAAAAGGTGAAAGTCAGATGTGATCATTTCCCCTGAAACCCATAAGCCAACTAAAGCAATTCCGGGCTTTGAGCCCCCTTTTCTCCTGCTTCTTGTTTATTTTCATCTCTTTTTGGATTTCTCTCTTTCTACATATTTCTTTGTACGCAGGGGATCTTTCTTCATCTCTGGATCACTTCCTGGGTGCTACTCTCTTAATGAATCTGGCTCCTCCTCCTTAGTCTTCTGGCTCTCTTCCCTTTCTCTCTTCAGCTCTTCCTTTCCACTCTACCAATTATCCTACAGCACGGATGCCTCCTTGGCTTGTCTTTTGGCCCATGTGGAAGCAATCTATTTCCTGGCCCGGACCCTGGGATCAACCTTGTTATCCTTGCTTTCACGTTTCATTACTATCCCAACAACCAAGGTTATAATTATTAAATAACAGTTATTGAGTACTTAACTATGTGCCAGGCGAGTAGATTACTTCCCATTGTGAAGATACCATCAAAAAGGCAACAACACAAAGAGACAATGATCTGTACTTGCTCTGAGTCTCCAAGTAGGGAAAAAAACCTGAAATAGATTGTCAATTGTGGTTTGGAATAAAATGCCTTGTCATCAGCCTTTGCTCTGTTACTGATAAAGTGAAACGTCAGGTCCCATTGTAAGAAGCAGAGGACAAAAATGGAGACATTGATTGAACTGATAGCAGTGTAACTATGCAGTAGGTATCGACCCAGCATTGTTCTCAAACAATAGAAAAGATGGAGATGAGTTTTCTTTGTACAGTAGTTAATCACTCAGGTGGCTGAGACACACACAGAATTTAATTTCTGATTGCTGCACAAAAATGTCTAGGAAGAAGCTATCTGGAGAAGACATTTTTCTCACCTATTCAAGGTTGCCGAAGTAGTTCTGTGGCTTGTGAAGCGTACAGAAGTGTGAAGGGTATACATTAGAGGATAACGTAAGGGAGTTTGCTGCGTATTTTGCAGGAGCCATTCCCTAAGGAAGAATCAATACCCCAGAGCTGAGAGGGGAATTAGTATCCAAAAATTCTCACTGAAACAGTTTAAGTGTTTACAAATCCCACGTGGAACAAGTGCCTATGATTACCTAGCTGGACAAAGTAGAATTGCCTCCATTCTTTGCCAAGGTGGGAGAAATATTAGCTGCTGGAATGGAATGGCAGGTGGGAGCAAAGGAGTTCTTGAACACTTCAGGAACTGTGGTGCATTGTTATATGGCAATGTGCTGGTTCCAGTGATATGACTCCCCACCTACCCTGGTTGGGGAAACACTGCAAATGGGAGGAAATACCTCTTCCGTTTTCCATAATTCATCATAAGTCTTATTTGGGGCCTCTGTACCTTCAGAAAGGCAGGAAACTTTAACCCTAGTCTTTTGAAGGGTTCTTCTCCCTCTGTGGCATTTGTGTCATAGTTGTAAAAACTTACCTAGTGCTAAGAATTCGGGGCACTGCCTCTGGTCATTGAGCCACTATGCACTGAGGTGAGCAGGCAGACACCCATTCTGTCTTTCAGCACAGCCCTTGGGGTCCTCTGGCTCCTTGGTATACCCCTTGCCTTGTCTCCATTTCCAAGGTGCATACAGGGCTATTTCTTCTCTGTGATTTTGCCACTTCCTGGTCTGTACTGCCCAGCAAGCAAGCAGCAGGCCCTACCCTCTCACTTCCTGTATCCCCAGAGAGGACCTTCCTGGTGGGGCTATTTGTTCTCTACCTCTTGCTTCTTTTATTTTTTATTTATTTGAGAGAGAGAGAGAGATAGTGAGAGAGGGAATACAAGCAGGGGGAGTGGGAGAGGGAGAAGCAGGTTTCCCGTTGAGCAGGGAGCCTGATGCGGGGCTCAATCCCAGAACCCTGGGATCATGACCTGAGCCGAAGGCAGACGCTTAACGACTGAGCCTCCCAGGCGCCCCTCGACCTCTTGCCTCTTAAAGATACTTTGTTGACACCACGTAGCCTTCCTCCTCTGGAACTTGTGTATTTGGAATCCAAAGGCTGGAGAAACTTAGGATAAATTCCGCTTTTTTTGTTGTTAGGTTACTCCTTTCAGGTAGGAGATGCATGACTGTGTATCTGCTTGAATGGAAGGGAGAGAAAGAAACTTGATTGAATCTCAAAAACAGTATCTGGTCACAGTTATATATATATAATAAGTTTTCAGAATTTAGAAAGCTCTGGCCAGTTGTCTGGAGCTGTGACATTCTGTCTAGGACAGATATATGCCATGTCAATAACAGAGGACACAGTGGAGTTCTTCAGAATTTCAATGGATGAGACCAGAATGGCTAACCACTGCCCACTATTTCACTCATTAGCCCAATTCTTGGTTTTGCTACTCCTGTGACTTCTTGTGAGTGAGGCAGGCATTTAGATATTCACACCTTTTTTAGAATTCTTGGCACATAGAGGTGCTTTAGAAGTCTTAATGGATGTGACTTGTGACTTCTTTCTTTTTTATTTTTATGAGTTTTAATTTTTTTAAAATTTATTAAATTTTTAAGATTTAATTTTAAATTAAATTAAGATTAATTAATTAATTAATTAATTAATTTTTTATGCCACTAGGTTCCCGTTTGGAACAGAAGCAAAAAGACCAGAGCATTGAAGTCGAAAAAGACATGAAAAGGAAATTCCAGGTTCGGAAATGATTGTGTCTATAATGAGGTAAGAAGTGGGAAAGCGTGAAGAATGCCGCAGATGCGGTCCCCAGCCTCTGAGGCCAGTTTCTGAAGGAAAACCTTCAGTGGTGCCTTGAGCACAGAACTCCGGCTTATGGGCCTGGTACGATTTCTTTTGTGTGTTGCTTTTTCCTAAAGAGGCCAGAAACTACACAATCAAGTCACACGCAGAAAGTGCGAGCAAGAATTATGGAGTCAGCAGCTCATCCTAATGGAGGATCAAAGTCAGGAGCTCTTTACCTGTAGATAGCTGGGCTCAAGAAAACTGTGGATGTTTCTTCTGCTTTCCCACTCTTCTGTCTCCTTCATCTGTTCGGGATGACTACTGTGGTCAAGAAGAACAAGACAGAAATGGAATTCTTCTAATCCTGTGTATGCATAAACTCTATTCAAAATATATTATAATTGAAACTAGCTTTAAATAATCCCAAGAGTCCATTTATAACGGAAAAATAGGTGGCATAGAAGTGTGGCAGCAACAAGCCATGGGAAGGACAGTCGTTTAAAATGATTCATTAGCAAGAAGGAAACTGTGCAGGGCATTAGAGATAACCTACCACAAGGGAAAAATGTGGCTTGGAGACTGATGTTTTTGAACTCCTTCAGGCCAGCAATGTTTAGAACCAGATGATATGATCAAAAGGTATTTTTTTGGTTGCAGTGTATAACTGCTTTCGGAGCCCTGAGAGAGATAACAAACTTATCCTCTGCACTGAAAGGGAGAGCTCTCTGCGTGGGTGGCCGGGGAAGTTATTTAGTGGTGTTATATTCCCAGAGTGCTGGCTGGTACAATTATGATAGAGTTTTAGCGAACATTATGCTGTGTTAACCACAGAATATTGTGATTGCTGTTCGAATGACCATGAAATGAGCCATACAATTTCAAAACATACTTAGCCTTTCCTGAAGGGGTGCAAATGAGAGTTATTATGCCTCAAAGATTCAAGGGATTAACAGAACTAAGAGTGGAGAAAGGATTAAGGACCATATTTCTTATGCTTTATCATCATCTGAACTTTCCTTTCTGATTTTACCTGATATTAACATTCCATTAGAGTCCATATATCATTGGATATTTTGGAAAAGACATTGAGGATAATTTATTGACATTTGCGGTTAGGTGTAATGAGAAGAGATTTCCCTCTCTCTGAATTTCTAAACTGAAGGGTCTGGAAAGCTCATCAAGACCCCTCCCTCAGCCCCTTCCCTGTCAGTCCAGACTGACGACAGGCATAGATTCTCCCACTTAGAACATGTGGTGTGATGGCCAGTGAAGGGCAAGCTATGCAAGGCTCTGAATTACTACTCCTGTTTCTCTTTCACTGCATGCTCCCTAGATCTGTCTATCCTCCTGCATTTGTATGTCTGGATTTTCCTCTGAGAGTGTTACCACATTAGAACAGGAACTGGCATGCTATAGCATGCATAGGGGAGAGAGCAACAGAGCCATTTAGCTTTGTCTTGAAGGCTGACCACCATCTTGTGAATTCCCCCCCCGCTCCGGGGTTTCAGAAACCTCAGCTTGACCCAGGCCTGCTTCCTTTAGATGCTTAGGAGATCACCAAGGGAGGAGCCTGACTCCCAGCTCCATAGTTATGAATTTCAAGATGGCTCCTGGTAACATCTTTCCTGTGCAGTGGCTGGAATGTTGAAAAGTTTGCTAAATCTTTATATACACTCAGTTCCTCTGAACTTGGCAAGAAAAAAAGGCTTGAAGAGCAGCAGAAAAATAATATGATACCATCTGCTTTGCCATAATTATGTCATATTTATGTAGCCTTTCTCAATTTTCCTTGAAAGAAGGCATATGAGCAACTTATGATCTAATTTCTTCCTAGAAAAGAGTTCTAGTCCTAGAAACTTGTTTTATACCATAAAAATAACAAAACTGACCACAGCAAATAATAAAAATTTGACCACATAAGTTACTTTGCAATATTCCTTTAGAGTTTTTTTGTTTGTTTTTTCCTACATGGACTTTTTTCCCCCTTCTCCTGGCTCTGGGAGTCATAGAGTCTGGATGGTAGAGTTAAGAACCTTCATAGAGATTCTTTATTTCATCAGGAATGCTAGACCTGAGTTTAAAATTAGAATCTTTAAAAAACGATATTATGTAGTTAATGTGCAAGGATACCTCTGAAGAACACGGAGTGACAAATGCTTTGAGATTGGCACTCCCAGGGTTACAGTTGCTCACTGATTCCTGTGAGGAATCGGTGGGTGGTCAATGTGTATATCACTGAGTTTTTTTCTAAACCAAGGAGGTCTTATTTACTTCAGTTAAGATTGTTAAAACTGATGAGATGGGTAATTGGGAAGTGGGTGTGGTTGGCCAAAAGGGATGAAAGAGAAATTGTGTTATTATAAATAAGACATTGGTTGGCAGTATTTTTTTAAAGATTTTATTTATTTATTTATTTATTTATCAGAGAGAGAGAGAGAGAAGGAGAGAAAGAGAGCACAAGTAGGGGGAATGGCAGGCAGAGGGAGAAGCAGGCTTCTGATGAGCAAAGAGCCTGATGCAGGACTCGATCCCAAGACCCTGGGATCATGACCTGAGCCAAAGACAGACACTTAACTGACTGAGCCACTCAGGAGTCCCTGTTGGCAGTATTTTTATTCATTAAATCTCGTATTAGAAGTGTTAATACTACTGAGCATCTTTAATTTTGGAAAATTAATCATAGCATATTGGGATTTGAAGAACTTTAAAGTTCACATAATTAAATTATTAGGGACTTTGACAGTTTCTATAATGCTCTGATCAGGCATATAAATTATCTAGTCTGTTTGAATACTTTCTATGATGGGAAATATATCACTTCCTTTGCAGGGTCTTGTTTAATTCTGAGCATTAAAAGTTGTTTGTAATAGATGAAATTTGTTTCTTTAATATATATGGATCCTAGTTCCACTTCTTGGGCCTTTGCAGAACAAACCTAACAACTGTCCTACATTTATTTACAGATCATTCTCTTTACCCACAGATTTTTCACTTCCATACAAAACATCCATCTGAAAAGGTTGTATGGATCTTGGTGATTCCGGTTTCTTTCTAGTTTGCCCATCTGGGTATGGTCTGCCCATGAAGAACAAACTGGCATTCCCACTGCCTACCTCCTAGGTCTTGAATTTCATTATTGCAGCCTAAGATCACTGATGGCTTGGGATGGGGAATCATTAATGGGTATTATGTAGAGTATTGCCATGGAATTACTTTTATTAAAAAAAAAAATCAATCTTGTGGCCTGTGGGGCTAGATTGCAGGGCATGATCAGTCAGAAAGTTATAGTAGTAGGAGGGCTTTACCAGAGAAGCAGCAATGAGGCTGAGGAGGGGACTAGATTCTAGAAGTGGCAGAGTATTGAACATGAATGAAGGAGAAAAAAGAAATCAGGATGATGCTGAGATTTCTAGCTTGGATAGCTGGTGGTGAATGATGATACTGCAAACGAAGAAAGAAAATCCTGGAGAAAAAGCCAGTTTTAAGGAAAAGATAACATCCTAATTGTGATTTTCTTTAGCCCTTATTCCTTTACCCAAATAATATAATTTTAAAATAGTCTATGTAAACACTTATTATTTGTAGATACACTATGTAGCCACATTCCCCTGATCTACCAATCTGGAGACCCTATTGGAAAAAAAGGAAGTGAGTTTTATTTGACATGACTAGATACTGACTGGGCTTTGCATCCTTCTTCTATACCTTTTTTGATCAATATTAATCACTATTATTAAACACTTACAGTTGGAAGTGTTTTATACTCTTATTGTCTAATAAGCTAGGTTGGATTATAGTATGAGGATTTTACAAATGTGTGTTTCTGAATCATAAGAAGAGTCAAAGCACACTAATTGTTTTGTGTCTAACACTTCAGCCAACCCCAGCTAGCTAAGGTCATTATTAGCAAAATAAAACAAGTCTGAATTTTTAATCAAAATTTTAGGAGACATGAAATTGTTCATCTGACATCCAATTCCAATGCAATTTAGGGCACTGTGTTTGGAATAATAACTGCTTGTACAGGGGCGTTGTGACAAATTGTAAGGAAATGACCCAGGAAACACTATGTGTTTTTTTGGGTAAAATCATAAAATAGTCTTGTACCCTGATTTTTTGTAGACAGCCTGTTCTTACTTTTTGTATTCTTTTCCAAGTCATTTTTTTTTTTATCTTTGAAGCTGTTTCTATTTATGCTAACAGTTTGATTGGTTTGTGGAAGGACACATAGGGCAGAGGGCCTCTAATTAGGTGATTTAAAGGCATGGGAAGCTTGAGGCTGTTCCCAGTAGTTTGACTAATTGAGCTCTACCCGGGTTCCAAGCTCAAGTGTCCATAAGCATGACATGTTACTTAAAAGTGTATAGCATGGCTGGTGGCAAGTGCATCCACACAGGGAGCTTGTCCCTTCCGAAGGGAGCAATTGGTGGGTCTTGCTGTCATGAGGGGTTGTGAGGTCATTACTTACGGAACTTTTGATATTTCAAGAGAAGCTAAAACATTTTATGCGAAGTCTATTTATTATAAGATATTATCAGTTAATTCACATTGAACATATGCTGTGCAGGCCAAGCAATACTTGCCTTCAGGTCAGAAATGCCCCACTGGTTTGTAGCGTCAATAATAGAACATCTCTTAATATGGCAGCTAAAGAACATGGGTTCCTACCTTTTCAAGCATTTACATGAAAGGTTTAGGGGAAAAACAATAAAATATGGCCCCTTACTGCTTAATTCATTCTATTAATTTTCCCTAAAACTGGGGCTGGTATTTAGCTGGCCGGCACTGTTGCATTTTGTCAGCCAGTATTCATTCTGATTGACTGGTACATGTGATATAAGTGGTTAAATATTTTGAATATAATCCCTGCTCAAAATTAATAAGCCAACCCTTACCACTAGCTTGGTTTAGGTATGATTTTGCTTGAACACTGGAAGTCCTTTCAAAACCTTTTCATTCCAGGCATTCTAGGGTTTCTTAGTTCCTTGGAGGGCTACCTTAGAGATAAAGGTTACATGAACTTAAATAATAATTTGTCAGACCATAATCCCACTCATTCAATTTCAAAATATTATTTAGCGATTCCTACCTAGGATTCCCTTTTAATTACAAGCCCGACATGGGTTGATTTAAAACATTTGGTGAAAAGCCATTGTTTTCCTTCATATATTCCTATATTCTTCAAAGATAATCAAGAAATATTGGCTTTCCTTCTGTTGAGATTTAATCTTGTTTTTGGTCAATAAACTGGAAGTGTCTTCAACTTAATAGGAATAAAATTGGTTCAATTGTCAATTATATTAGATGTAAAAAACAAATATGACATCATAATATATACTGGTTGTAACACGCCTTTTTTTCCCCCAAAAAGTTTTTATTCTCAATAACAATTTATAGAGTCTCAGTATTAAAGAAAATTACTTTAGAATTATCTAGATATAGAAATAATCTTGATAGTATGTAAAACATCCACTCAAATGAGGCAGCAGTAGAAGGAGCACTGGATTGGGAGTCAGAAGACGTGGGCTTGGTCCTTTTGTGAGCCAATGTGGTTTTTTGCTTTTTATTATTAAGTATTATATTGTTAAGTATTTTTTAATATTTTGGGCTAGAAATTTAACCTCTTCCATGGTAAGATTTTTATACTTATTTTTATTTCATACTTGCTTTTCCAAATAAGAAAGAGAAAAGGTACAGTCTCTGGAGATTGTAGTGTTTGAAACTTATTAACTCTGTTGCCTCTGGCTATAGAGATCAAAAAGGAGTTTTTCAAGTCAAGTTCAAAAGAGCAGTGTCTGTCTTTCTGACCTATAGTGTTGTCAGTAACTGTAAACCAGGTGCTACTCCTGGGAAATTAAGGTATTTGATTATTAAAACATTGTATGGTGTAGAGGACCAACAGCAAGCCTTGGAGCTAGTTAATGCGTGCAGAAGAAATACTCAAGTCGGGAGTGATAAACTTCTCAGATTCTACCCTCAGCCTCCGAAGACACATTTCTGACAAGTGCATTGCCCCAGAGTTCTCTTTCAACAACTCCCCAACCTTGACTCTGGAATGTCTTGACTATTTCAATCTCCTTATGTTGTATTCCCTGGGCAGCTTGCTCTTGCTGTTGTTGGTTTGTTAACTGTTAGACAATTATTTATATTAATTTGAAAGGACAAAGAAGCATCATTGAAGGCTCCAACTGCTAAGATGATAAGTAATCTGCCAACACATCTTTGGTTTGGTTCCAAAAGGAACCATCTTGCAAATGCAGTGTGATAGAAGGTATGAAATTGCTGATTCCTACCTGAGTCTGACCCTAGGTTGTGTTAACCTTAAAAAGAAAACTGTGAGTTATTTTACCAGCACAACAGGTTCATTTGGGAATAGTGGAGAATTACAATCTGGGATAAGCCAGCTATGACAAAACGATATGCAAGTCCCCAGAACAAAGGAAAGGAACACTCTTTTATAGAGAGAAAGGGGAAGTTGGGTGGGGCTATTATAAACACAAAGTCCATTGGAGTAAACCGGGAGTTCAAAGTATGGTGGCTTCTCCTTGGTTGAGTTGTGACTGTCTCTCATTGGCTGGCCTGTTGCCAGGGAAGGAGGAAAACCCTTCTTCCGCTTGCTGGGATATTAAAGTAGTGTCCCTGTGCAGGGTCCATCTCTTCCTGTTGGGTCTGCTATTAATGAGTGAAAAGGCATGAGAGCTCCCTCTTCTGGCCTCCTGACTCCATTTTAAATGAGGTTTCCTTTTATTAATTCTCAGAGTCATGATTTAGGGATATTTGCTAATTTTAGACAGAGAAAAACTTAGAGCTAAAGACTGAGAGGAAGAGGAAGAGAGGGGAGAGAAAGCACAACACTGATTCAGGGTTAGTAGTCTCTATAGTCAGATTGCAGTTATGCCTCTCTACACTTAACCACTGCTACTTTGTGGGTATTTTCTACTGAGGAGCAACACCCCAAATTTTCCCAAAAGTTCTTTTGACCAGCTCAGAGCACCTACTGGGCCCTGGCTTCATTCTTTAAAAGGTGTTAATAAAAGGTATGATGGCCACACCCTTGATTTTATCTTAATCTTGGGACCATGTCTTCATTTGAGAATCTTTTTCTGGCTTGAGAAAGTAGGGATGAGAGACAGTTCTGGTTTCCATCTTAGCAAGTTTTGGCCTCTCAGGATTCCCACAAAATTCTCCCTGTAAACTGTGTGTGTGTTCTTTTCTAAGTTCTTCTTCTTCTTGTATACCTTATATGCAACTAATATGAGTCAGCTGATATTTTCAACATTCTGCCTGGAGGTGAAGTCCAGAAATTCATAAGGTACATTTTATACCTTCAAGTTACCTTACATGACAGTTTCACCCAATGTTTCATGACTATATAATATGAACTACCATGTTTCTAGTCTGTTCTAGCAATTTCCTTGCCAGTTTTCCAGCCTCTGTCTTCTACCTTGTCCAAAACCAATTCCACATGTTTGATTTATGCTATGGCAGCACACTCCTTCTAGATACTAATTATCTAGTGCCATGATAATATGGTACATAACAAACAACCACAAACTGTGGTTGTTTAAACAATAAGAATTCATTCAGTGCATAAGTCTGTGGGCCATTTGGTTCTTCTGGTCTCACATGCTTGGAGATTGGCTGCAACTTGGCTGATCCAGTATGACCTCATGTGGGATGATTGGGATGACCTGGCTCTGCCCTACTTTGTCTCATCCTTCAGTAGGCTAGCCCAAGTAGGTCTCATGGTGAAGTCAGAGGAGCAAGAGGGGTAGGGGAAGTGCCAAAATGCTTTTCTTAAGCCTCTGCACGTAAAAGCTGTCATCCCATTGGCCAAAGCAGATGATAAGGCCAACCTCAGGATCCAGAAGCAGGGAGGTGGGCCCCTCATTATTATGAGAGGAAATGCAAAGTCACTTGGCAAAAGGCATAGATACAAGAAGAGGTGAACATTTGGCCCTTAGTGCCACCAACCTACCACATTATTCACCATGTTCAGTCCCTGCCTGAAGCAGATGCTGACAGTGCCTCACCCTTATTTCTTGGGCCTTACTACTGCAGTCTGCTCCAGTGAGTCAGTGACGCCAGCTCAGAGTATTTGCATCTTTGTTGTCAAGGGCTTTCTCCTAAGGAGCAGAGCACTGCTCTGTGCATGCAAACTCTAAGCTGGAAGTTCTGGGAAATTAGCCCCATCCCCTCATGAGCAACGCTCAAACAATGAGTGATAACCCAGCTCTCTTGCCCCTCTAGTGGGATGACCTGTAGGCACATATTTTATACCATTTCTCAGAGCTCATAGATATTAAACACCCACAGTGGTAGTTGGCTTGATAACATAACTTTTATCCTTGACCAGTTCCACTCATGTATTCTTCTACTTATTTTTGTAGAAATAAATTGCTTACATTTGAAGTCTTGTCTGATGGGCACCTAAATTAATATACTATATAACTTAACTCTTATTCTCTTTCTAATTTTGTGTACAAGTTATGACTTTCTTTAGTTCACTTTGTATATTTATACTATGCACCAAAACCAAGATTCAGTCTGTGCACATTTCTTAACTTTGGGCAGTTTCAGCTCTATGGTCTTTATAGTGCTCATACTCTTTATCTCCATTACTAAGAGTCCTTTAATTATAATAAGCTTTATAATTATCGTAACCTAATTATTAGCCTTATTATGATCTAATTTTACCTTGGTTTTTCATCATACAGAAAAATAAATCTAAAAAAGAAAGTACGGATATGTAGTGAAGGTTCTCACAACTCATCTGAACCATATAAATGGTCGCTGTTGAGAGAAATGTTTCTTCCCAACTATTATTTTTTTGCTACCCTCTTTTTTTTTTTAGTAAACTCATTTAGACTTTTCCTGCTCTCACCAATAAAGATAATTACTGACTGTAATGTAAAATAAAACTTACAATTAATTACAATAACAAAACACCACCTACATTGTCTAAATTTACAATATTATAATTGAGTAATCCTTTATCCTGCTATAATCAATCTGTTGTTAAATCTATATATTGATTTCTTAATCTCTGTTACTATATTTTGCACATAGAATTTCTATATGACTCTTATTAAAAGATTCCAGTTTTTTTGGTGAAATTTCCCACTTTGCCTATTTTCTTAGACATTTTAAGTGTAGCTATATTAAGCCCATGATTGCTAATTCCAATATCTGGGTCATCTCTGAGCCTTTTCCCGTTATCTGTTTTTTCCCCTCATTCCTATTTATTGTTGTGTTGTTGTTGCTTTGTGTTGTTTTGTTTTGTTTTGTATACCTGGTACATTTTTATTGAATACCAGATATTACAAATGAAAAATTGGAGATGATATGGATTGTGTTATCTCTTTCCAGAGAGTTTTCTGTATCCTCTGCTTGGTAGCTCTACTGGAGGCAAATCACCATAATCAAGTGAACCTAGAAGATCAAAAGCTGGATTTCAGTCTTTTTAAAATTTAATCTCCTTCTTGAGTGGTATAGCATTCCAAAGGTTTCAAATGAGAACGTGCGGTGTTCATCAGAGCGCCTTTCCCTTGGTGGGTCATGACCTCCGATTTTATCTTCTCAACACTAAAAGATTTTTTTTTAATCTGCTCTGATTTTCAATGAATTTATGCTTGGCTTCTTAGCTTCTTGCCCTCATCAGCTTAATTCACAAAATGCCCTGACCAAAAAAAACCCAAAAAACAAAAAACAAAACCCAGCTCAGTATCATTCTTACTTTTTTGCACCTCTCTTCCCTCTAGGCTTAAATTCTCAGATCCTGGCTGCCTTGACAGCATTAAACTCTAATTTTGGTCCACCCAGCCTTGAAAAATTACCAGAAACTCACTTAGATTTTCTGCTCTTTAGCAGTGGATAAGGATTCTTAATCTCTCAACTGACATCTAGAATTGGCAAAGCCCTGAGGGGTAAGTGATATTCAGAACTTGTCTTATCTTTCTGCATTTTCTTTCTCACCGGGCTTGATACCTCAAGTTCTGACTGCCTTGGAAGCTTTCCAGTGCCTTCAAACAAGTAATTCTTTTTCTTTTAGAATTTTAGCCAAATTGTTCTTGGCATGAGGAATAGTCTACAACCAGCAACTTCATCACAGGTAAACATAGAATGTCTTAGCTTGGATACTCCTGTAGTTCCCAAATTTAAAGCACTGAGTTGGGATTGGGGGCAGGTAAATTATTCGGAGGGGGGGGTAGTCCCAGAAAACTGGAGAGGGGACACTCAGAATAGTTAACTAGGGAGAGAAAGAAAGCAAATTGAAGGTTTACTTGAATGCTAAACTGATTTATTGGTGTAGACAACTGGGGTTCAGTTCTGCTGAGGTCCCTCTAAGGAGCTATGTTAAATGCCCCTCAGAACTGCCTGCCCTATGCACGCAGGGAGTATTTATCTGCTGGCTCTTGCCATCATGGGTCCAAGGTTGACCCAAAGGGGATTAAATTCTCACACCTCCAGGTTTTCACATAGGCCTGAACGGCTGAGCACATTCTTGTGGTCATCCTATGTTGAGGAAGTAGAGAAATACAGGGGAAGAAAGCAAGAGAAAGGGGATCCAGCAGAGGTGAGGGATTGTCAGATGATAGATGTTTGCAGCTGGTTAGCAATTGCTGAAGGATAAGTCTAAGGGTTGTAAGATAGGCAATAAAAGATGTCCAACATATAGTGAGTAAATAAAGAGGAGCTCATTTTAGCACAACTTGGATGCACTTGTTCAAATGCACAGTATTTTAGAAGCAAGTAGACATAAATATGAGGAGAAACAAGCTTGCATCAAAAAGAGGCAGCAAAACAGTGAAAAAACAGATGGGGTCAGTTTAACCTGCGTAGTGTCTGTACATTTTAAAAGGAAAGTGTCTGGATTTTTGCATAAATTTGGTCACAGATGTAAACTCTGATTTGTGCACATTTAAAAAAAAATGAACTCGCATTAGGGTTATAGAGCCCTGAGGGAGGAATTGACTGGGAACCTGAGAACAGTAAGCACAAGCAAACGATGCAACCAGGATGTTTTGTTTCGTAGCAGCGGAAGCAGCCTGGTTAGAGAACTTTTAGGGTAATATATACCTGGAGCTTCTTTTAATTCTTTTAATGTTTAAAAATTTAGGAACGAATATTTTTTTAGATTAAAAAATACCAAAAAGTTTAAACATTCACTTAAAATTAATATTACAAAGACTAACTCAGGTCAGTTTTATTCAACCTAGAGGGGGAAAGTAGATTATGACAGCCTAGGTTAGGATGATATAATGGACATATGTTTTGCTTGACCAGCCTCTATTTTTCTTTCTTCCTCTGATCATTCTGTCATTATTATTACAGGGAAAGCCACTTCCTCTACACGCTCAGGCTGTGTAATTTGGGGTGGGACAGACCGCGGCCCGGGGAGGAAGGGGGGCTCATATTTGAAGTGGGGTGGGTGGGTGGGTATGGCAGGCATGTGATCCAGGCTGGCCAATGAATGTGTTCCATCTCTCAGGTCCGAGCTCAGCTCTGCAAGAGATGGGGGACCCAACTCAGGCCAAAGAAAGTCAGCACTGGACTTCTCTCGAAACTGTTGGGAGAGATGTACTGTTTCCACCCAGGTTGCTTACCGGTGGACGTCAGGCCGGAGTGGCTGGTGACCTTCCTGCCTTCGCCTGTGTAGGGCTTGTGACTGAAAAAAGGAAGGCTGAGCCCTTTGATGGAGGCAACAGAGTCGGGACGGGATCCTGTGATCTCCGGAAGGCAACGTACCTCGAGTTAGAGTTACTTCTGAACGTTTTACATATATAAATCAATTAATTCTTTTTCTCCCCAGCCACTTGGAGCAAAAAAAAAAAAAAAAGGCCTGACTCAGTGGAGAGTACCAGTGCGTATGAGGCGAGGAGATGAATGAGGACTTGGAGGCTTGGCTCTGGAGGGTGTGGGAGAGAGAGGGCACAAAGGCGAATCGGAAGGGATCCGAGTGGTTTTCACCAAAGGAAAGATATGACTGATGAAGAAACAATTTTTCCTTTTACATATCCAGTGCATGTAGAAAAACATTTTTAAATAATAAATATAATATTGTAAATTAGAAATACGCAGCTGCTTCTCGGTAGTGTGTTTTTCCTTGTTGGCTTAAATTTTTGATAGATTATGTCTCTCAGGTCATTCGAAGTAATTTGTTGTTGAGTATGCACAGTGCTTCATAGTTCTCAACTAATTTTGGAAATTTTTAAATCTCATTTAATCATCACAAGAACTCTGTGTAGTAGGTGGGATAGTTTTCATCATTCCCCATTTGCCAAAGAAGGTGTGGAGGCACAGAGAGGTTAAGATAATTAACTAAGGAAACCCAGCAAATAACTTGTAGGAATGGTGTGAGAACCCAAATTTCCTAATCCTGTGCTTTTCCTATATATCATCCAGCTTTACTATTCCTGATAATTGTAGTTAGTTATAATCAATGATAAAATTATAGGTAGTGCCCTAGTGACCAAGTTATAAACAGGTAGGATTCCAAAAATAGCATCTCATTTTCTTTAAAACATAACAAAATATATTTAACCCAATCAGAACTATTCTAAAAAAATGCTCAACTAGCGCAATCTTGGGCGACTAGTTTAGCCAGAACCCTGATGTGTATCTGAGTGCTCACTGTGGGTCAGATTCACTATCCAACACCTCCAAATTCTTCTGAAATTCTGGAAATGGGGAGGACTTACTCTGTCCCTGAAGGGAGGGTCCTACAAATTGGGAAGTCTCACTCTTGGAGGGGAAGGTAAAACATTTCCTTTCTAGAGAAATAATTCTGATACTCTGTTATTTTTCAGTTCCCAGGAAAGGAAGTTGTTCTAATCTTACTGAGGGAAGCATATAGGGACCTCAGGGAAGGAAGAAAAAGAGACAGTTGCCTACCAAATTGATGATATGAGTCAGCCACCCCACAGACAGTTGAATAAACAAGAGTTATTATATATATGAAGTTTTGGCTAGGAAGGGAATGTAGATAGATTAAGTCTGGTGATAAAGAACAATGTGTTGGGCCACTGAGCAAAGCTCATCATAGCAAAACATCAACATCAATGGAACTCATCTTCCTAAATAGCTACACACTCAATTTTCAAGTGCTGGCAAAATGGGGCTTGATTGCAAGTAATATTGAATAATTTTATGTCATTTCTAATTTTAATTTCTCTGTAGAAATGTAGGAAATGTTGAGACTAACACAAAAAACGTTTTGGACACAGAAAAAGACTTGGCTTTGTGAAATTATGTGGTTTGATATTCTGTTGCTTTAGTGAAACTGTTGTTTATATTAGGTGGCTTTAGAGCCAAAATATAACACTGAATTTCATCCAAGTCATGTAGTTCAGCCCACGCTTCCAAATGAAACTAATGGTCTGGCTCTATTTAAACGTATTGATTCTGGATTCATAAGTTTGTGTCAAAATGTGATTATACATTCTTCAATTTCTACACAACTTCCCCTACCCTTACCCCTGCAAAGAAATCTTTGATGCATTGATTCTTCATTTCATCTTAAACTAGTACTTAGGTAAGAAATATGGTCATGACTCTTTTTCCCCTCTTGAGGAAAAAAAGAAACAATAGACGAATCTGATAAATCGGTGTTATTCTAAACAAAAACAAAAGCCAAATTCTAGTAATGTGACTGCTCTCTAACAAGAGGAAACCAATATTAGATTTGATAAGACCTTCTGGAACTTAGGCTGACTGAGATGTGCCTAGTATCTCAGATATCCTCTGGAATTCTTGGAGGAGAAGATGGTAGAAATGGAAAGAGGACTCTGCCTTCAAAGGGGGAGGGTCTTACAAATTGGGAGATGTTACTCTATATAGTTTGGAACACAGAGAAAGCCTTGCTTTGTAAAATCTGTGCTTTGAAACTCTGTTGTTTTGTGAAACTGTTGTTTGTAATTTTGAGATAGTAGAATGTGTATATGTGTTTGTGTGCATGCGCACGTATGTGTATGTGTGTATATATATATATATATATATATATATATATATATATATATATATGACTTTGCCCCCAGTACCTGGCACAGAACTCCTAAAACCCCTGTAACATCCTAAGTGGTAAGAGCACTAGGATCATCTTTTGTTCTAATAGATAGTCTTTGACTCCCATTTGGCACATGAAAACTTTATAATTTTCTGGGCAATGGAAATGTCTTTTGTTCTAATGAGGTGACTCTGGGTGGACTCCTGGAGGGCTTCTGGATGAGGGCTGGTCAGCAGAAAGACCAAGCCATGATTAGAAGCCTGGAATTTTCAGTCCCTGCTCCCATTCTCTTGAGAAGGGAGCAGAGCTGAAAATGGAGTTAATGTGGATGCCTACGTGATGAAGCTCCATAAAATCCCAATAGTGTGTGGTTCAGAGAGCTTCCAGGTTGGCAAACACATCCACACCGGTAGGGTGATGCACCCCAACTCACGGAGACAGAAGTTCCTGCACTCAGGACCCTCCCAGACCTTACCCCATGTGTCTCTTCATCTGGCTGTTCATCTGTATCCTTTATCATATCCTTTAATAAACTGGTAAATACAAGTAAGTATTTCCCTGAGTTTGTGAGCCACTCTTGCAGATTAATCAAACCTGAGGAGGGGGCCATGGGAACCTGAAAATTTTAGCCAAATAGGACAGAAGTCATGCATAACCTGGGGGCCTACTCCTCAAGCCTGGACTGGGTCCTTAACCCCAGGCATCTGACACTATCTTGAGGTAGATAGTGTTAGCTGGAGTTAAATTGTAAGACACCCAGCTGGTGTCACCGAGAATTGTTTGGTGTGGGGAAAAACTTCCACACATCTGGTGTCAGATTGTTGTGAGTATGGTGGTGAGAGAGAGTAAAGGAGACACACAGGAAAGAAAGACACAGGAGGGAGGGAAAAACTTTTTTTTTTCCTAATCCAATCCTATATATGTAATATCTAGTATTATATATTATAATATATATAACATATATATATGTATCTTTTCATTGTTGGTGTTGTCCACTCAGTGATACATTTTCCACGTGATACATCTATAACATAAATCTATTTTACTTCTCTTAATTGCACATAAAATTCTATTATAAAAATGTACCACATTTTATTTATTTCTTGTTAAACATTTCCAAGTTTTTTTTTTAAAGATTTTATTTATTTGACAGAATGAGAGCGAGAGAGAGAGCACAAGCAGGGGGAGCGGGAGAGGGAGAAGCAGACTTCCCGCTGAGCAGGGAGCCCGATGTGGGGCTCGATCCCAGGACCCTGGGATCATGACCCGAGCAGAAGGCAAACACTTAACAACTGAGCCACCCAGGTGCTCCCCAAGTTTTTGAAATAAAAAAAGACTGAAATGAAGTTTTTTTGTTTATAAAATCCTGGGTGCTTTTATTTTTTTTAAACATAGGTATCTACCTGAGTGTTTTGGTTTTATTTGTTAAGCATAGCTATCTAAAATTTGAACTGTTAGTTCATAGAGGAGAGTATTTTCAACTGTACTACTACCAAGTACTACTTGGTACTACTTCCCTAAAACCTTCTCCTCTTTGCTCATCGGTGCTTGATAGATCTGCTTCCCCACCATCTCACCCACCCTTGATATTTACAAAGTCACCTTTGCAAATATGATCAAATACATGCAAAATGTTACCTCTTTTACACACACATCCATTTTGATGCTCTGGGCATTTTAAACCTCCTGTCTTTGTTATCCTATCTTTACCTTGGCAGATTCTGTCACTTAGCTCCTAGGCTCACCTCTGTTGACACCTCACCTACTCTGGAGACTAAGAGGTGGCTAGTGCTGGGGATGAGGAAAAGCTTCTGTAGCATAAAGATTGATTTTTTTTTCTTTCTTTTTCAAAAATGAAATTAACAGCACTTGGTTTAGGGCTGTGAAACATCCCCCAAATCAAAGTGGACATATCCAAAATGACCCATAAAACACCTATGTGACATTTTCTACTTTCATCTTGAATTTTTCTTTTATAATAAATATATTTCTCTGAGATAATCTTTAACAGTTGCAGAGTATTTCATTTTATGGGTGTTCCAGAACTTAACAAATTCCTATTTATTTATTTGTTTGTTTCCAGACAGTTGGATAGACTCTAATTGTAGCAAAATCTCAGGGCACATTCTTAAATTTTAACACCAGACTTACTGGTCGAATGATTTTTCTGTCAACATCTTTTTTAAAGATTTTATTTATTTATTTATTTGAGAGAGAGAGAGAGAGAACATGAGTGGGGAAGAGGAGCAGAGGGAGAAGCAGGCTCCCCGCTGAGCAGGGAGCCGGATGCAGTACTCGATCCCAGGTCCCTGGGATCATGACCTGAGCAGAAGGCAGACACTTAACTGACTGAGCCAGCCAGGCGCCCCTCTGTCAACGTTCTTGACTTCCTCTGAGTTTTCCCTAAATCAGACCAATTCTTTGGATTTTCTATTAAACTTGAACAATCTTACTATGAGGCAAATGGATTTTGAGAAAGATATTCTCAGCTTCATCCTTACAGAATTGCTTACCCAGAGCGTAGGGTTAATTGGACTAATTTACAATATTACTTTAGTTTTGTCCTATTCCGGGTACTACAACCCACTTTACTTGACTGCAACATGGCATCTATTTCTATGACCTTTATTTCACTCTTTAGGACCTCAGTAAATTTTCCAATTTAGTTTCTTGCTTTAAAAGTAACATTTTTCATCACCATGATAGTAAAATGCAAGAAGGTACTTTTCTCATTTTTGCTGTCAGCCACAGCTGGAGGTGATCCCTGGGTTAGCTGGAAAATACACATGTATTGCTATCTCTAGAAACTGCCTTCCAGGTGAAGCCTGACAAAGTGACATGCTGAAATGTGAGCACAGCAGGGGTTGTGAGTTCCAGAACCCTGGCACTAGAAATTTCTTGCCGATGAGGGCATTTTTTCTATAAACCATAAAAGGGTAAAAAGAAAAAGATGGATTTCTGCAGTTGAGTTTCATGACGCCAAGAGGAACCAAATCTCAGATTTATTTCTCCAGGATAAGGAACACAGGCATAGTAATCATCTAATGCTTTTTTCTCACGTGACTTGATCTGTGATCTGTTAGACCTTATCTGTTCTTGCAAGCAAAATTTTGTTGCCACATTTCTGAAGTTCAAAATTAGAAAAATCATATCCCCAAGCCTCTAATACTTAGAGCTGTGCAAATTCTATATTCTATTTTCACAAGTGCTTCTACATAAATCTTTATAAGACAAAATAGAATTACAAGAAATAAAATATCCCATACGTACATAAGACCTCTTGATGGACTGTCCTTTTATGGGATGGGGACAGGTGGGAGCATGGGTCAGTAGGAGGTCCGTTAGAATAAAAAGTGAGAATTATTATTATTTTTAATTGGTGCCACTCATACACCAAGCATTATTGCCTTTTAAAGGGATGTGTGCTTCATAGAGCTGCTTTCCTTGAAGAACCCATTTCTATGTCATAACCCACCCACAAAAGCACTGAAAGTCTTAGAATATGAAGGACATAAAAACAGGGTTTAGCCAATCACTGTTCTTTTATAAACTGGGCCCCTCTTCTTCTGTTTTGTTTTTTTTTATCTCCATCCCCACATATTTTGCAATTTCTGTTTAGAATATTGGCTGATAGTAGAATCTTTGTAGTCTGACTTACAGTTTGAATCCTTATCAATCAAATATTTAAGGTAATTCTACAACACAGGAGAATTTTAGCATTTTATGTTATCTCTGTGTTTCTGGAAGACAAGACTCAATTTCTGTAGACTGACAGACTACATATGTAAAAGTAAAAGCATCGACCCTCTAATTGGCTTTTCTTAGGGAAAAATAGTAAAGAAGACCAGAGTGTTTCAAATTGGTAGTATAAGGCATATAAAGAAAAGGCACGATCATCTAGATAATAGAAATTGATTTCCTACCCTTGTACTAAAACCCAGACCCCACACAGCAGCCTGATGTAATTCCATTACCATGCTAAATCACCTGGCACTTGCATCGCCTTTTTATTTTTGTGTTACTGTTATTCCTGGCAAATGAATAAATTTCACTCAGCAGAAATAAATTAGACAGTTTGTCACTCAAGCTAATCACTATGGAGCTTTCCTTTCCCTGTTCAAAAGATAGGTTGACACCTACTGGGCATTAATTTAGTCATTTCTTGATAACAGAGCATCTATTTGCACATGGATATGAGTAGAGTTATAAAGATTTTAAAAGTAATTATCTCTGGGTCTCCTTAGCTTTCGAAAGTCTAATTAAAGAAAGTTTAAGTCTTTAAGAATTAGGTTTATGGCATGCAATCCAATCAGGTTGCCCTTAAACTGGGAACCAGGTATGTTAAAGATTGCAGAAACATTAATCTAAGCCAAGATTTAGTTGCTCACAAAACTGAAGTTTCAGGATGCCTGGGTGGCTCAGTCCTTAAGCGTCTGCCTTCTGCTCGCGTCATGGTCCCAGGGTCCTGGGATCGAGCCCTGCCTGGGTCTCCCTGCTCAGCAGGGAGCCTGCTTCTCCCTCTGCCTGCCAGTGCCCCTGCCTGTGCTCTCTCTCTGACAAAAATCTTAAAAAAACAAAACCCAAACCAAAAAAAACCCCTGAAGTTTCAAAAAAATAGATGAAAAGTGGTAGGTAGAGGGACTCAGGTCTCTAATTCTGCTGAACAAAGAGAGTTACGTCCAGATCCCCTTTTCTAGCTGGCGTTAGGAATATGCCCTGGCACACACTTGTGTCAATGACATATGCTGACTTGTTGTGTTATTCTGAGTAGAGAATGGACACAACTGGAAGCAGTCATGGGAGAAGGGAATGGATATGGGTTTGGCTACATCCACTCCTGTGAATGGCATCTATACCTATGCATACAATTCACTCCGTCCCGTTTAGTCCTACATCCTCACTTCGTTTTGTTTCTTTTAGCCTATACACTTTCTTAAAATACGTGAACAAATCTATTGGTTTCATGTATGCATTAACCTGAGACCTAAAAGATATTAAGATGAAGAGAATTTTGCTATGTACTGAAAATAGTCCATGTTTTCCTCTTGGGAATGTAAAAGCTTTTTTGATCATATGTAAACGTCTAAAAACAGGTCCTATCCTAAAATATCAGTAATACAAGTAAATTGGTGTAGGATATGTCTGGGAGAACATGTCTTAAAACATTCAATAAATTTTGTCTTAAACAATCAATTTTAGGGGCCTTTTCTGGAAGGTGTTCCTTGGAGATAGCTGAATATATTTCTTTCAAGCAGATGCATTATGACTTCTTGGGTAAAAAAGCTGTAGAAGTCTGTGAAAGCCACCAGGAGAAAGGGTGCTATTCATTACTTCGGCTGGGGCCAGGGTAGGTAAAGAGATCTATTTTAAATTTTGGCGGCAGAAGGACATGTGAAGAGTACTTATAAAGCTATCTGCTTTTCCAAACAATTTTCTTCATGGTGTACCACCTTGGGGAAGCTTAATGGAAAAGAAGGAGCAGTTAATAGACTCTGTATAAGGGGGGAAGATCGGGCTGCTAGCCTACTAATTTACTTTATTACTGATGTTTCAGGAGAGAATTTGCTTATAGATGTTTACATATGATTCAAAAAAATAAAAGTATTTTTCCTTTACCCCTTTCTCTCAATTATTTTTCACCTCTAAAACTTTTATATTCCCGAGGGAAAAATATGGACTATTTTCAGTATACAGCACAATTCTGCCTTCTTTTTAAGTCCAGTGTTTCAAGCTTGACCCAAACCACAGCAAAGGAGATATGCTTTGTCCTGCAGCACTAAAAGATATAACAAAAGTCATGTGGACAAGTTAAGCCTTGTAGAATTTACTTCAATGTCTTTGAAAAATGCAAAAATGTTCACCAATCAGGAAAAAAAGAGACCAAAGGAGAGTTACATTTCTCCTCCACAGGTAGTTTTTAAAAAAAATTTTTTTTTTTTTTAATGAAGCTCAGAATTATTCTGTTTACACTGAAGTGCATTGCTCAGTGCCATGGTAATAATCAGATTCAGAGCTTGACAATATGTATGATCCCTTACCCGATATAAGTAAGAGTTTAGTATCAGTTCTATCTCTGGGTGAAAATAAATAGCTCTGAAAAGTCAATCATTTTCATTTTCTTTCACACTTGGCCTGTAATAGTTGTTTTTTGTCATTCCTGTCAGAACTCTGATACCAAGTTGGATTGTATGTTACATCTCAGCTCTCAGCCTTTACTGAAAGTTAAATGAAAGATGCCTTTGCTAGCAATTCAGAATTCTGACTTGTCAGTCTTCCTTGATTTTTATTTGCCCCTCATCCACCAGCCGGTGGTAGACTCATGCATGGACTTTAGAGTTAGACAGACTGTGGCTTGAAACTTTGCTCAGCCCCTTATATTTTTATGTGGCCAGGTCACTTTTGAAGCTACTTCTTTCCCCCATCGAATAATGAATGTACCAACCTCACAGAGTTTGTGAGACATAAATGGGGTAATATTAGTGGTGAACCTAACTCAGGGTCCGTTACCCAGGAAGGCAATCCATGGAAAGCCGCCATTTTTTGTGACGTTATTGGTGTGATAAAGGGGGTTTTCGAGTCTCATCACTGTTACCACAGGTCCACCTCCTTGAGGAGCCAGAGGACTCTGAAAGCCAATGAGCTCTAGTACTGAGGTGTGCTCAGGAGGTGTGGTCATCACTGTTGGGTTTAATGACCATGAAAAAGAGTGACTCACTTCTTAGAAAAAGTGACATATAGCTCCAAGGCCCTCAAAGACTGTTACCAGTTGACAGTGCCCTCTGATGTGCTTGTTTAATTATATTTAAACACCTTAAATCTGATCATTTCCACCTAAGAATATATATTACCTAGGCTAATATGCTATAGAAAACCCTGTATCTGGCACAGAACCTGGCAGAGAGTAAGCGAGTATTTAGTATATGTTCATGGCTTGTGGAGTAAAGTCAGATTTTTCCTCAGTGCTGGGTTAAAACTCTGGAGCATACCTTCATGAACTTTAGCTAATCTAGAAGCTATTGAGGTGATCTGAAACAGTTTGTTATTCTTTTATTTCTACTGACATTTATTGAGTTTATGTAGCAATTCTATGGTTGGCAGTCCCATTCACAATTTTGTTTAATCTTTACTCTAGTCCTTCAAGGTAAATATTATTCCTATTTTCAGATAAGGAAACAGAGACTTAAGTGATAAAATGACCTACTGACAGTAGCGATGAATTGACTTGTAGAATACCTTAGCTACTATCTGGATAGTGGCATGCCTTGCCTAGAGAGGATTTGGGGGCACTAACTGCTGTATATTCAGTTGCCCCCCAAAATCTTTCCTTGAGAGCATATTATTTAGATCCATTCTTTTTTTAGGGTTGGGCCATGTTATGGACTAAATGTGTTCGCTCCCAAATTTATATGTTGAAGCTGTAACTCCCTATGTGACTGTATTTGGAGATAGGGTCTTTACGTAAGTAATTAAGTTTAAATGAGGTCATAAAGGTGGGACCTTGATCTAAGAGGACTAGTGTCCTTATAAGAAGAGATACCAGAGAACTTGATTTCTGTTTTTACCATATGGGGACACAGAAAGAAGGCAACTATCTATAAGCCATTGAGCTCTCCCCAGAAGCTGAACCCCGTCGGACCTTGATCTTGAACTTTCCAGCCTTCAAAACCCTGAGAAAATAAATTTCTCTTGTTTAAACCATGCAGTCTGTGACATATTGTTATGGCAGCCTGAGCAGACTAAGACAGGCCATCACAAGGTACAGATGCTTGGATATTCTCTTGTATGCTTAGTGGGTATACTGGTTAATAGAAATCAGGTATGCAAAAAAACCCAAAGGCATATTTTCCTTTCCATTTACTGATTTAGACTTTTTTTTTTTTTAGCACTTTTAGGTTCATAGAAAAATTGAAAGGGAAGTATAGAGATTTTCTCTGCCCCCACACATGCATAGCCTTGTCCTTTATCAATATCTCCTGCAGAGTGGGACCTTTGTTAAAACGGATGAACCTACACCGATGTATCATAATCCTCCAAAGTCCAGAGTCTACCTTAGGATTCACTCTTGGTGGGGCACATTCCATAGGTTTGGACAAATGTAACCATCATTATAGTATCATACAAAGTAGTTTCATACCCTAAAAATGCTCTGTGCCTCACCTATTCATCTCTCCTTACTCAACCCTGGCAACCACTTTTCTTTTTACTGCCTCCATAGTTTGCTTTTTCCAGAGTGTCCATATTATTGGAATTATACAGTATGTAGAATTTTCAGATTGGCTTCTTTCACTTAGTAATATACATTTAAGGTTCCTCTGTGCCTTTTCATGACTGGATAGCACATTTGATTTTAGTGCCAAATAATATTCCATTGCCTGGATATACCGCAGTTCTTTATCCTTTCACCTAGTGAAAGACATCTTGGTTGCCTCCAAGTTTTGGCAGTTATGAATAAAACTACTATAAACATCCATGTGCAGGTTTCTTGTGTAGATATAAGTTTCAACACCTTTGGGTAAATACCAAGCAGTGTGATTGCTGGATCATATAGTAAGACTATGTTTAGCGTTTTATAAGAAACTGCTAAACTATCTTCCAAAATGGTTGTATCTTTTTGCATTTCTACCAGCAATAAATAAGAGTTCCTATTGTTCTACATGCTTGCCAGAATTGGGTGTTGTCAGCACTCTGGATTTTGGCAATTCTGATAGGTGTGTAGTGGTATGTCATTGTTGCTTTAATTTGCATTTCCTTGATGACATATGCAGAGCATCTTACCATGTGCTTATTTGCCATATGTTTATCTTCTTTGATGCTGGTAAGATGTTTGGCCCATTTTTTAGTTGGGCTATTTGTTTCCTTATTTTTGAGTTTTAGGAGTTCCTTTATATATTTTGGATAACAGTCTTTTATCAGATGAATCTTTTGCAAATATTTTCTCCTAGTTTGTGATGTGTCTTCTCATTCTCTCAACATTGTCTTTTCCAGAGAAGCAATATGAGTTTAACTATTTTAGAAACAAAACCCCCAAATAATGCCTGAACCCAAAAGGTACATAAAAATGGCCAAAAATATTTTAAAACAATAGATCTGAAGATCATTTATAGCTTTTCCCTCCTAATATGAATGCTTTCAGCATGATTACAAACCGTATCAAATCATGTTATGCAGATAATCAATCTGGTTGCATTTGTAACTACTCCTGGGAAGGTAATCTTGGAGCTGTTCCTCCCAGCTGTTTGGTCAGCTCGTCCAGGAAGAAGCAGTCCTGGAGCCAGCAGGTGGGGAGCTGGGCCTCACCTGTCTTGTTACCGTTTGTTCTGTTGGCCCTCTGTGACAGAAGCAGACGGGACCCCGGCCCTTGTTGACATCACCGATGCACACCCACTGCCCGTGGATGGACTCCTTCCAAAGGGTCACCTTATTGTCTCCACCTGAGACAGCCAGGATGTTGGCTGTGGTGGACTAGCTCACATGCGACAAAATAAATATCACTGAACTTGTGCAGCAGTTTGGGTGACCACGCATTGCCTGAGTCGTCATCACATGTCCAAATGAACACACGTCTGTCCTCACACTGGGCAGCTGACAGTGGTGCTGGCGGGAAGGCCAATGGAGAGGGCCCAGGCCACATCTCAAACCCAGTCACTGTGCACTTCTAGCTTCTGTTCCTCCTTCTACTGGCTGTCCTCCTCCTCCTTCCACAGCTTGATGAGGTTGTCACAGACACTTGATGTGAACTTCTTGAAGTAGTTGGGTTTCTGCCCCAATGGCTAGTCTATGAGGCTTCTAGGTACAGTAGGAGGGGCCCAACTGATGGCATTGCAGCCAATAATGGGAGCATCGTTGATCTTCTTCACTTCCCTCTGGCCTTCTCCAGTGTACATCAGCAGGGAGATGACCCCATCTGAGTTCCCACAGGCCAGGATTAGGCTGTAGGCATGGGGGGCCCAGCAAACAGAGTTTATTGAGGATTTGTGGCCTATGTGCCTGTGCATCTTCCCTGAGGTGCTCTTCTCCACTTTCTAGATAATGACTTTCTGATCATAGGAGCAGGATGCCAGGATGTTCCTATACATGGAGTGGGCCCAGGCTGCTTGCTACACAGGACCCTCATGACCCCTGAGGTTGGTGATGAGGATCTGCCCTCCACTGAGCACACTGAAGATTATAACGGACCTGTCTGATGAGCAGGTTGCTAGACAGGTGCTATAGTAGTCCATCTAGGCATCGTGAATCATGTCCTCATGGGAGCTGTCCATAGTGCTACTTACTGACACCATGGCTGTGATGGCAGCAGCTCCTGGTCTTGGATGTGGCAGCTCTTGGTGGCGCCCCCGAACAGCTCCTTCAGAGCAGATAGTTTTAATTTTAGTGAAGTCCAGCTTATCAATTATTTTTTTCATGGATTATGCCTGTGGTGTTGTACCTACAAAGTTATTGCCATACCCAAGCTCATTTAAGTTTTCTAGAAATTTCACAGATTTGCATTATATATATATATGATTTATTTTGAGTTAATTTTTGTGAAAAGTGTAAGTTCTATACCTAGATTCATTTTTGTTTTTCATGTGTATGTCCAGTTGTTTGAGCACTATTTGTTGAAAAGCCTATTTTTTCTCCATCATTGGCTCTTTTGCCAAAGATTAGTTGACTATATTTATGTGGGTCTATTTCTAGGCTCTCTATTCTGTACCATTGATCTATGTGTCTATTCTTTCACCAAAACTACTCTGTATTGTCTACTGTAGCTTTATAATAAATCCTGAAATCTGGTATTGTCAGTCCTCCAACCTTTTCTTCTCTTCAATATTGTGTTGGCTATTCTGTGTCTTTTGCCTCTCCATACAAACTTTAGAATCAGCTTGTCAATATTCACAAAATAACTTGCTGAAACCTTTATTAGGATTGCACTGAATCTTCAGATCAAGTTAGGAAGAACTGACATCTTGACAATATAGTGTCTTCCTGTCCATAAATTTGGAATATTTCTCGATTTATTTAGTTCCTAATTTTCATTCATCAGAGTTTTGTAGTTTTTCTTATATAGATCTTATACATATTTTGTTAGATATCCACCTAAATATTTAATTTTCTTAGGTGCTAATGTAAATGGTATTGTGTTTTTAATTTCAAGTTCTACTTGTTCATTGCTGGTATATAGGAAAGCAATTGACTTTTGTTTTTTGGGATTTTTAAAAAGATTTTATTTATTTATTCGTAAGAGATATATATAGAGAGAGGCAGAGGGAGAAGCAGGCTCCCCGCTGAGCAGGGAGCCCAATGCAGGACTTGATCCCAGGACCCTGGGATCATGACCTGAGCCAAAGGCAGAAGCTTAACCATCTGAGCCACCCAGGCGCCCAGCAATTGACTTTTGTATATTAAATTTGTACCCTGCATCCTTACTCTAATTGCTTATTATTTCCAGGAATATTTTAGTCCATTCTTTTGGATTTTCTACATATATGTTTTCCTTTTATTTTTAGTGTGTAAGTTTCAGGTCATTATTTACTTATTTGCTGTAGATAATCATATTAATTGTATGTGTTAGTGTTGGTAAGAACTTATCTACAAACTTAAAATGCCTTTTAAATCCTAATTGATTTATAGATGTTCAATGAGAAGACAACATTTCTGTATCATCAGAAAAAATAAATTAATAAAATAATAAGTATTATATGATATACATATCATATATAGTATCATATGTATAGTATTAGAAGGATATATACAAAAATATTAATATGATAATGTGATCTCTTTGTGGAGATGCTATATGTAATTTTCTTTGTTTTTACTTATATGAATTTTTTAAAAGATTTTATATATTTAAAGTAATTTTTACACCCAACAAGGGACTCAAACTTACAACCCCGAGATCAAGAGTCTCACACACTCCACCAACTGAGCCAGCCAGGCAGCACTATATGACTTTATTTATATTTCTATCTTTGAAATATGCAAAAGAGAATAAAAGTCACTATCAATCAAAAGCAAGTCAATTTTACAGATGGGTAAAATACAGTTGACCCTTGAGCAACATAAGGGTTAGGGGCACTGACCCACCATGTGGTTGAAAATCCACATATGACTTTTGATTTTCCAAAAACTTAACTACTAATAACATACTGTTGACTAGAAGCCTTACTGATAACATAAACAGTCGATTAACATATATTTTGTCCATTATATGTATTATATGTTGTATTTGTACCATAAAGTAAGCTAGAGAAAAGAGAATATTATTAAGAAAATCATAAAGAAGAAAAAATATATTTACTGTCCTGTACTGTAAAAAGAGTCCATGTATAAGTGGACCCACACAGTTTATATCTGTGCTGTTCAAGGGTCAACTATACATATCTTCTTCCATAGAAAGGCAAAGAATTGTAAATGAATGTTTAGAGATATAAGAAGTAACAAATAGGATGTGTCTTTTGTCCAGAAGATCTATGGCATTAATTCACAAATACAGATATAAAAAATGAAACAAACACACCATTCAGAATTTCCACAAAATGTTGCTGAAGCAAATATACAGTCAAGAGTTAATTAAGGGGCGCCTGGGTGGCTCAGTCGTTAAGCGTCTGCCTTCGGCTCAGGTCATGATCCCAGGGTCCTGGGATCAGAGCCCCACATCGGGGTCCTTGCTCAGCGGGAAGCCTGCTTCTCCCCCTCTCACTCCCCCTGCTTGTGTTCCTTCTCTCCTTATGTCTCTCTCTGTCAAATAAATAAATAAATAAAATCTTAAAAAAATTAATTTAAATAAGCTGCAGGTAGGGTGTTTTTTTTTTTTTAAAGATTTTATTTATTTATTTGAGAGAGAGAATGAGAGAGAGCGAGCACATGAGAGCGGAGAGGGTCAGAGGGAGAAGCAGGCTCCCCGCCGAGCAGGGAGCCCGATGTGGGACTCGATCCCGGGACTCCAGGATCATGACCTGAGCCGAAGGCAGTCGCTTAACCAACTGAGCCACCCAGGCGCCCAGGTAGGGTGTTTTTTAAATGGGTGGCTAAGGGGGTGCCTGGGTGGCTCAGTCGGTCAAGTGTCCAACTCTTGGTTTCAGTTCAGGTCATGATCTCTAGGGTTGTGAGATCGAGCCCTGCATTGGGCTCCAGGCTTGGTGCAGAGTCTTCTTGAGATTCTCTCTCTCTCTCTCCCTCTGCTCCTCCCCTTGCTCTCTCTCTCTTTTTCTCTCTCAAATAAATAAATCTTAAAAAAATGGGTGGCTGAGGTGTTCACATTTTGCTATTCTGACAGGCATTACAGCACAAATTTAGTTTTGTAGAGTGACTCTCTAGGGACTTATTGGGGTGGTGTCCTGAGAGAAAGGGCAGTGGATTTGGAGTCTGTGGACCCAGATTTGACTCAGGTACCAGTTGTGTCATTGAAAAAGTCATTTAAGCTCTCAGAGACTTAGTCTTCTCATCAGTAAAAGTGACATCACAATTCAATGTGCTTTGCATGATTTTTGTCAGTATCAAACCAAATGAAATAATATGTGCAGTGCTTTGTGACCCATAGCACTCTATGTAAATGCTAGCTATCATTATTCTGAAGATGACTATATAAACAAAGTTACACAAATTAGAGAAATATAACAGAAGTCATTGTCCTGGAAATGTTAACTCTTGATGCTGGAGTCCTAATTATGCTAGGGTATACCATTTGCACATTCTTAATTTCTGCTCTGATTTTAATTAATGTATGCCAGTGTAGGTACTTTAGATTTCTGGCAGACAGTGAAATTTGAGGTTTAGGAAACTTTTGAGCAATGGCAGTGTAATCAGGATATAGTTTTGTAAATTCCAATTTTCATTCATTCAATATTTACCACTGAAATCTATTGCTATGGTATTCCAAGTCTTGTGGTCACAGCAGCAAATAAAGCAGAGTATCTGCTGAAATGGAGCTTACAATTTAACGAGGCGGGAGGCATGGTCCATAATACTGTAGAAAGTGAATATCTAATAGGACAGTAATGGACATATGATAGAGCAGTAAGTGTAAGAAGTGCTGAAGAACAATGAAGCAGAATAAGGAAGGAATGCTACAGGTCAGGTGTCCAGGAAGCAGAACCTTGGATGGAGATTAAATGCAGAAAGTTTACTGAAAGGATCAAACACTTGTCAGAGAAGGGTATGAAGAAGGATCTCGTGGAGGGAGAACTTGGGCTATAAAGTAGACACAACTAGGCCTCTGCCAACCCTCTGGGAAGCTGGGACGGGCCTTTAGAGTAGTGTTGAGTTGGGGCAAAGGAGTGCCAGGTCTTTATGCTCCTGCAATGACCAGAGAGTGGTTGCAAGCTGTCCCCTGGGAAGGGGGTGTGGCCTTGTGAGGTGGCTTTCTTCCACCCTGGGCAATTCCCAGAGAGGGCTAATAGCAGTTCTCAGCCAGCAGCACTGTATTCGTTACAGGGTGTGCATGTTCAAGGTGGGAAGCAAGGGATTGCTCATTTTATAAAAGATGATCAGGGAAGCCTCTACTGAAACTTTTTTGAGAGTACATTTGAAGGACATGAAAGAAAAACAACCTAGATATCTGGCAGAAGAGGATTCCTAGGGAAGATAATTTTGACCTTCATTTTTAGATTTTTCTCAATGTAATTTCTATGATCATCTATTGCTTTTCTACTCACACTCTATCATGGACAGTAATAATAATAACGAAAACAACAACAATATCATTTTTCACCATGTAATTGCAAGCTTTACGTTTAGAAGCTGATGTAAATGTCTTTCATAAGATTTTACTAGAGTATTAATAAACCAATCCATTTATTCATTCAGTTACACAGTGAGTATCTATAAGTGCTCAATGTATGTCCCTTACTACATGAGGTGCTATGGGTACAATGGTGAATCAGTACCTGATTTCAAAGCTGTTGACTTGGGAGACAACTGAAACAGGCTATTTAAAAACAGGATAGAGTGGCCTGGTGTGGTTAAGCACAGGGAGGGAGGGTTAAAAAACAAGCCATTAAACTAAACCATGATGAAACTAGCATGTGAATAGATGGGGTAGGATGGATAACTAAAGTAGAGTCAAAATGAAGCTTTCTTTGAACTGGGGCAGAACGGTGTGTTCACAGCAAAGCTGGACACAATAGGTGAGGTAGGTGATTCTGCAAAGGAAAAGCATGCTTTGTTCACTTTTTCAGTTGTAAGATGGGTTAAATCCACAAGGGTCTAGAAAGATCAGCCATCTATGCAGAAAACACACATTTCTATGACAAATCAGTTGTGTGAGAAGTTTTCATTGTGAAAGATGGGCTCTGGGCATAAAAGAGACTCGGTAAAACTTGGCTCAAGGAGTAAGCTGGCATCTCTTATCAGAGTGGCTGCAAGGTAGAACGTGTTTTGAACAAGTTAGTTGTCTTGAAAAAACAACATTGAAAGTGTTAAATATTTTTAGAAGATGGGATCTGCTCACTGCTCTAGCAAATTTTATACATCCTAAGAAAGTGTTTGAAACTTCCCTGTCATTCCACAACCTATTTATTGAATGATGTCTCTCTTCTACTTACTTGTCTAGGCATATAGAGACCCACACAGTCATTGCTCTCAGGAAACTTACATCCTGGTGTCTGTGGGACTGTGGGTGGCTTATGATAAAGTAGTAAGCCAATGTTATAAGATGTTGTGAGATTTTCCTATCCTTTCATAATTGGCATCCACGACAAAACAAGAAAGACTGAGAACCACCTCATTCTAAGAACCACTGAGCTGTTGCTCACTGCTGTGGCCAAACCACCTCACAGGGGTTTTTTAGACTTTACAGAACCAGACTTTCTGCAGGCCAGGTCCATACAAGGTGAGCAATGTGGAGGGAAGAAACTCACTGAGGGTTCCTAGTCAGTGATCTGGTAGGGAATGTATGGAGGAAGAAAGAAGGGTGTTCTCCATCCCCAGAATTTAAGTGGGGAAGGGAAAGGGAAACTGAAAGAAAAGCTTATAAAGATTTGGATGCCTACAAGAAGATGGGAGAGACTGGCATTTTGCTTATTGTTGGAAGGCTCTTTGGGCAGCATTTTGCCAATGTGTCCCTATTTCTACATGAGTAGAGGAAAGATAATTGGAGTGGGACAATAGAGTTTAGAGAAGGGCAGTATTTGAGAAGTTGAACACCATCCATTTGGCGTGTACAGATGCCAGGATATCCAATGGATTAAGTGGAAAGTAGCCAAAGAATTATCTTGCTGGTATCTCACACTAAAGGATGGCCCCCTAAGCAAGGGGGCACTAGGAGTAAGAGCCTTGGGATAAGAATTTGGGGATGTGAGTTGAGCAAGAATGGAAGAGGCAGAGCTGGTGTGAATCCCCATGTGATGTCAAGGCCTTCTGAGATTCCCCCATATCTTTGAGAGATCCAGCATTGGACTCTGACTCCCAGAGTCCATTGGTGGGGTTTGTGTAAGCCAGGTCAGCAGCTACAACCATCAAGCAGAGGACCACAACCTGGAACAGTTAAGTACAATGATGCCCCTTCCCTGTTTTTTGTTCTTCACTTCTAACCCTCAGGAAGCTAAAGTTAGAAGGGAAAGGGTAGCCACAGAGCTTTGAATTGGATGTGAGATTAGCATATTGAAATTGAAATAGTTTTAATAACAAAAAAGAAAAAATTATTTTCACATGGTTGGCAATATTGGAAAGTTTTATCTCTCTCAGATGTCTGGAAGTAATAGGAAACGCATATTCCATATAGCTAAGTGAATAAAAGATTGAGTGTTTTTTTTACCCTACGAATTGGGACTTGCCAATAACCAGTTATGTAAATAAAGAGGACAGTCCTAGAAACTGGTTGCTATGAAGAAAATAAAGGGAAAAAAATGAGATAGAATTTAATGGAGGAAGGAGACAGGAAGCTGCTTTGCCTTGGGTAGGCAGGGGAGACCTATGTCATTCAACAAAATTTTATTGTTTTTCTGTCCACTCACTATTCCCAGCTTTGGGGATATAGTAATAAACAAAGCAGACAAAAAGTAAAACCATCAATAATCTTCTTTGAAGGTATGAGACAGGAATGATATGAAGGAGGTAACCAAGCAAAGATATGAGAATAAGTGAGAACAAGAAAGAAAGAAGCATAGGGTATTGGAGTGTCAAGAGAAAAGGTCAGTGGCTGGAGCCTATGAATAAGGAGAGATATGGAGAAGGTGTGGGGCAGGGAGAGAAGATTGGGCATAAGGACAGGTGAGATCCAGAAGATCATGCTGAAGAGTGGTGATTTTGCTCTGGTGCAATGGGAAGCTCATTGGAGATTTTTAAATCGGGGAAGTAGATATTTATATTTTAATTTGTGTCTTAAGTTTTTACAAAAATTCCTCTGATTGCTTTGTGGTAGAGGGAGAGTAGGAAATAAGAAGAGGTAGAGAAATAACATGTGGGCTCTCACTGTGTTCCCAACAATCTCATCTCTTCTTTGTAGTAAGAATAAATGATGTTGGTCACTTTTCAGTGCTCCCTTTTCTTCATTTCAAAATGCTCAGGGATGGAGTTACTTTGATCTGAGAAAATTAAAATGTTCAGCACTTTTGTGCTTTAGTAGGCCTAGAAAGAATTTAATTGATTTAGGTTAAGTAAGACTTACATTAAACTGATTGCTTTTGATTTAATATTATCTTTCATCTGAGAATGGAAATTATTTTCACATGGTTGGCAATATTGGAAATAATTACTCAACTTCAGTTGATAGATAGTCTAAAAATTACTTTATTAGCTTTCCTCAGAGCACATCTTATTACAAATAACACTACCCACATGAGAAAAGAGCCATGAGAAGGGTCAAGGACATCCTCTGAGTGACTTAAGTAGAGATTGAAATAACATGTTCTTCTAATATATGATGCACTGACAGCATTTGGCAAAACCATCTGGAAGAGACCCAAACTCAGACAACAATCCCAGTTAATAAGCTTCACTGACTGATGTTCAGCAATTGATAATGTGAACTCAGGTTGAACTCTAGTCATAAAACTTGGAAAGAGGGAGGTTTGAGAAATTGTATGTTCATTGCAAAATGACTGGCTTGAGCATAAGATCAATTCTAAGAATGACTTGAAGGGGCAGATAATTTCAAGGCCAACCTCAAAAAAATAGAAATGACTCAGCACCTGTTGATCATCTCAGATTCTATTCCCAAATTCTATTACCATTTATCCCACTTGCCATCTATACTGGAGAACTTTTTGGATATCCACTGCAGGACTGAAATTTTTGTCTCTAATTTGAACTGACAGCCACAGTTCCCTATAAACCACAACTAAACAGTCACTAGAATGTGTTGGGCATGCAAGCAACACAGTGCAGGAACTCAGATCTGGAGGACTGTTTTTATCATTTATAAGTAAATCCCCATGTAGACTAATACATTCTATACATTAGGGAAATGTGGTATAGCAACTGTCTGGTCATGATTTTTTTTTTAACTTTAAAAAACTGTGGAAGGAACCAAGATGTCCTTCAACAGATGAATGGATAAAGAAGATGTGGTTCATATATACAATGGAATATTACTCAGCCATCAGAAAGGATGAATGCCCACCATTTGCATCCACATGGATGGAACTGGAGGGGATTATGCTAAGTGAAATAAGTCAGTCAGAGAAAGACAATTATCATATGGTTTCACTCATATGTGAAATATAAGGAATAGTGCAGAGGACAATAGGAGAAGGGAGGAAAAACTGGGAAGAAATCAGAGAGGGAGACAAACCATGAGAGACTCTTGACTCCAGGAAAAAACTGAGGGTTGCGGAAAGGGAGAGGGGTGGGGGACGGAATAGCAGGGTGTGGGCATTAAGGAGGGCACGTGTGGTGATGAGTACTGGGTGTTATATGCAACTAATGAATCATCGAACATTACATTAAAACTAATAATGTACTATATGTTGGCTACTTAAATTAAAAAAAAGTTAATGATTTTTATTTACTTTTTCTTTGAAGATGTAATACAGGCTTATAAAAGGTTTGGAAGTTAGGCAAATGTAAAAAAGAAAAAAAAAACTAAAATTCACTATAAATATAATCCCTAAACACACACACACACACACACACACGATGAGCTCTTACTACAGGAACCATTTGTAATCTTTCAGACATGAAACAAACCCCATTCCTTGTCATTAAATGTAACAGATGTCAGCATAATGTGACTGTTAAGTCATGTCCTGAGATTTCCAAAATACACCGGAATTTAGACATTCAAAGCAGTCGTTTTGGAAGTTCACGGTACACGTTTATTCCAATGTTGATGCTGAGCAACACAACTTTGTGCCTGTCTTCTTGCTGTCCATCAAGGGAAGGCATGTGACACATGGCCAGGGCCCTGCCATACCCTGTCTTTTAGGACGGGGAGAAATGAAGCCTCAGACATCCCTTACCCTCACCCCCAGGGCAAGGCTGTCATGGTATGTCTGGTGTAAGGGTTGGGGAGGGGGAGAACTACATGTGACACAAGACCCTTTGGTTTTAACTTTGTGTCACAGGCATGAGGGCATCATGCAGCCCCTTAGAGATTTCTGACTCAGGATCTGCCCTGTCCTTGAGATGACAGGAACTCTCCAGAGATCATTTGGAAGTCGGGCCCTCCTCTCTGTGTTCCTACCCTATGCCTGTCCTTCTCTTTACTGTTGAGAGAAGGCTCCAAACTCCAGGCAGGTGAATTATAATTGAGATCACTTCATACCAATGGAAGCCTTTCAAAAACCCTGCCTTAGAGACAAAGATTTGGAATACACTCAGTCCCTGCCTTTAAGGAGCTCACAGAATAATAAACATGCTCTTGTGCTTTGTTTTTAATCGCAGTGCCGTTTCAGCAGCCAGGCACCTGGGATATTGGCTAAATTTCAGTCTTTCTGGACATTCCTTTGCCATCCCTCACATGTTATTTCATTTGTGTTTGGACCGCCATGCAGTGAGCATGCAGGCTGAAGTCTCCCTTCTGCTTCTGCAAGTTCTCTGCTCTTGGCTTTGTTCACACCTTCATTCCTTCACATTTATCCTACTGGGCTTAAAATCTTAAAAATGGACAGAAAGGAACAGATCATCAAGGTAATACATGTACATTTCTTTAACAAGTGCTTTTTCCTGAGATTATAATAAAAATCACAATAGCTGACATTAATTGATCACTAACATTGCACTAGGCACTATTATAAATGTTGTATATATGAACTTATTCACTGCTCACTACCACCCTTTGAGAAGGTACTACTGTGATTATCAACCCTATTTTGCAAATAAGAGTAATGAGGCACAGAGAAGTTAAATAGCATATTCGAGGCCTCACAACTAGTACATGGTAGAGCTTGGATTCTAACCTATGTGTCCTGGCCATAAGAACTGTGTTTTTAACCACTCTGTATTTGGCAACCATTCTTTGTCCCAGCCTCTCCCAACTACTCATTTCAGATCCTAGAAATAAACACTCACTCAGGCAGTCTTATTATTCTCTAGGTAGCTTATTTGGTTTTTTTTTGGGGGGGGGAAATTCTATTGCACAAATCACATTTCCTTTTCCTTTCTAATTCATCAGTTACCTCTTTCATTTGTTTTCAGTTTTCCAGATCTTTACTGAAATATTTATCTGTTATTGTTATTCTTTCTTCTGTTCTTTCAGTTTTGTGTCTTATCCTTTACAATTAATAGATGGAGGCTTAGAAAAGAGAAAATATATACTCGTATGTTCATTGTACCATCTTGAATGAAAAGTCTATTTTGACTTGACCTAGAGAGGTGAGATTTGCATTAGGGTTCAACAGGTGTACCTTATGATATACCTCCAGCCTGCTCTCCCAAACTTGACTCCTACTTCTAGGTTTCATATTTTTCTGACTCTGGGGGTCTACTTCCCATCTCCAACCCCTTCAGTCTTTCTTGAAACCTGCAGCTGAACATGATCTTTCTCCTTCATCTCAGTTCCTGGAATACCTGTGGTACTTCACTGGTGATGTGCATCATGACTTCTCCTTTATTACAATCATTTCTATGCATAATTTCATGTCCATGTTGCACAGAAGCTTCTAAAGAGTAGTTGACAAATCTTTTTGTAGTGGAAAAACCTGGGCTTGAAATCAGGTGCAGTTGTACTCAATAATTACAAGAGTAAGAAAGATTTAAATTTACCAATTCTCCATAGTTGCAGGAAAGAAAAAGCATTTGATAGGATTCAATAACTGCTTATGATGAAAAAAAATATCCCCTAGCAACTAGGAAAGAGCTTTCTTTAATATAGTTTTTTTTTTTAAGATTTTTATTTATTTATTGAGAGAGAGAATGATAGAGAGAGAGCATGAGAGGGAGGAGGGTCAGAAGGAGAAGCTTGGCAGGGAGCCTGATGTGGGACTCGATCCTGGGACTCCAGGATCAATGACTTGAGCCGAAGGCAGTCGCTCAACCAACTGAGCCGCCAAGGTGCCCCGGAGCTTTCTTAAACTATAATGGTTATAGACGAAAAACTTACAGGAAACATTATTCTTAATGGACACACCAGTTCAGACATATTCCCCTTAGAAAAAGAGGAAGAAGAATGCCAACTACCACTCCCCCTGTGTAACATCTTACTGAAGATAGTGGCTAAAACAAGTCTTACCTTCCATGACCTTTAGTTGTGGTCATGCAACTAACTCTGGCCAATGGCATAGGAGTGAAGGTTACCATTTATCCCACTTGCCAGTCTGGCCCAGAAAACCTCATGTGAGTGTCCCCCATCCTTTCCCCCTGAGAGGTGATTGGGAAAATGACTTTGCAGACCAAGAGGAACTATAAACCTAGAACCCTGAATGACTGGAGCAGAAATCACTTCCAGTCCCTTCTTAGATTCACACTGGACAGTTAGATGAGCAAAACTACCAACTTTAATTGTGCTGAGCCCTAAAACTTTGGCCTTACTTGTGATAGCATTTAGCCTGTCTAATACAGAAATAAGGGTGCTACCATAGCGAAACCCTGAAGTAAATGGCATTGGTTTAGTATCTGGGTGTCAGGAGATAAAGAATGAAATAATACTTCAGGAAAGTGGACTATTCATGTTATGTTGATGTAAGTTATTTGGTGAGTGCTGTCTACAGTAACTTGGATGGGATACTATGTGCCTTCTGCATCTGTAGTTTAGGAGAAATGGTTAGAAGGAACCTAAGTTTTAGTGTTTGTTAATTGTTACAGCTTTTTAAAAATTTTTTTTATTTTTTAAGATTTTTTATTTATTCATTTGACAGAGAGAGAGATGGCAAGAGAGGGAACACAAACAGGGGGAGTGGGAAAGGGAGAAGTGGGCTTCCTGCTGAGCGGGGAGCCCGATGCGAGGCTCCATCCCAGGACACTGGGATCATGACCTGAGCTGAAGGCAGACGCTTAATGACTGAGCCACCCAGGCACCCCAATTGTTACAGCTTTTAACAATAGTATAACAAAAAATGAGTTTAGGAAATAATTGGCTGATTTTCAAGAATAAATTAAGAATCTCAGAGTGTTGGGGAAAGCAAATGCTTCTGGGCCTAAAACAGGACAGATAAGACTGAAAAAGGCTTAGAGGAAAAAGACTTATCAATGTTTCTCATTAACCAAAAGAACTCAGCCCTAGGGCTGAGATCACATCAAGAATATTGCTTTTCATTATAGCCCATTATTTAAGCTGCCTCAAAGAAGCTGTCATTAAGTTAGAGGCAAGGATTAATGCAAGTACACAATGAAATGAAAAGATTTAAAATTTTGTCTCGGAAATAACTTTGGATGTAGTTACAGGCAAATGGAGCTGACTGAAAGCAAAATGACCAGAAGTCACTTAATTTTCTAAGGGATTTGTGTTGCCAAAGTAAGTGTGAGCCTGGCTTGAAAAAACTTTTGCCTATTTCTCTATAAAACAACCCCAGCACCATTAGAAAATGTGTTACCAAATTTGTATAGCTCATAAGCAGGGCTCAACACTCATTTCAAATATGGCCATGGAATTTAATGACCAGGAAGAACTTACAAAGTGCAAAGCCAAGTGCAAAGTGCATTGCCATAGAGAACAACAGACACTTCCATAGCCTGCGGAGGAGACTTCGCAATGTTTGCCCATCAGGTTCTCTCTGTGCCATGGACCAATGACTGATGTGTGTACCATCATTTTTGGATGGTAATTTTTATTACAGATATCCTAGGTCCACCATTGTGTATTGGGTATAGCAGTGGGCAGAAAACTTGTCTTCTTAGTTTGATTGTCTAATGAGAAAACTGTACATCACCAAGAGGTCCTGGGCTTTGAGTTACATGCTATAACAGAGGAGAGAAGAGGAGAGTGTGATATACATGTGGGAATAAGGGCGTGCATGAGTATGTCGTGACCAGAGGCATGGGTTCTGGCAGAGACTTCCAACTGTCTGGTAAAATCCATTCTACCTTTATTCTGGGCACAGGGCTTGAGTTTTCCCAGACTCCCTTGCAGTTAAGTGTTGTGGTGTGACTGCATACTAGTTAATAGAATGTGAGTCGAGAAAGGGCCATTCTCTACCCCCCTCCTTTTGGTTGTTGATTTATGGGAGGGATGGATTAAACCTCCCATGTAGTGCTCCTACTTATTATTTCCGTCTTCTGGAATGGTGATGTCCAGAGAAACTTTGGAAACCATGTTTTGGCAATGGCAAAGATGCCATTAGCTTAGATCCATGAATGACTATGTGAAGGAGAATCTCTATTCTCCACTGACCTGGAATATTTCTGTACCATTACCTGGACAAAAAAATAAACTTCTTATGTGTTAGCATCATTATATTTTGGTTCTTAAACTGCTCTAATTAAAGCCACATGCGGTCTACTGGGTGAGATAATGTAGCAGTAATTTCAGGCAGTGACAATACTCAGACTCAAAGGGAGGGTGGCAAACAGCCTGATTAGGTTTGAAATCATGACCACATCAGGTCCTGAGGATACAGAGAAGTATCTCTCACAGGAAGAGGGCTATCTAAGTGGTCAGCAACCAGATGGAAGAGTTAGGATTCAAGTCCATTTTCCAATCCTAGTAGAGGAATTGTGGGAAAAGCTATTCTTATAAATCAAAAAATCAGTATTGGTCACTTTAAGAAACCTTTTCCAACTACCAGGAAACAGTACTATTCTCATTTCCAAGTGTGTCTACAGAATATTTGAGAAAAAAGAAAAAAACATAAACTCTTGGTCTGTCCTAGTTTTTTTTCAAAAAAATTTTTTTTTTTAGAGGGAGAGAGAGACAGAGAGCGTGCATGTGCACAGGGAAGGGGCTTCGGGAGAGAGAGAGAGAGAGAGAGAGAGAATCTTAAGCAGGATACACACTCAGCATGTGTCTGACACAGGGCTCAATCTCACGACCCTAAGATCATGACTTGAGCCGAAATCAAGAGTCAGATGCTTAACCAACTAAGCCACCCAGGCCCTCCTTGGTCTATCCTAGTTTTGATTTCAAGAAGAGTTACTAGAGGTATATGTAATAATGTATCATTGTGGTGGGCTCTATTCTGAGCACAGTGGTGGAGCTATGATGTGAAGATCCTCTGTACTGCCCTCGAGACTCTCGTGGTACACACTGGAAATAAGAGAAGAGTAAATCACATGATACGAGAGGTCATGCTCTATAGCTGTATTAAACAAGAATAAGGGGAGAATGCTGGGAACTTGGACTTGCATGTATTGGAAGCTTTGTAAAACTCTGAGGTGAGGAGATCAAAACAAATTATTAAAGATTTTAAAAAATTATGACATGGTTATCATTACATAGAGGATTGTATTTAGCTTTAGAAGTGAAAAAGAACTGTTTTATGTCCATGGAAATGGACAACATAACTCCTATACCTTTTGCTCCAATGGTCCAGGTGAGAGAGATGACAGCTTCTTTTGCTTTCCTTTTGGGTTTTCTTTATAAGCCCCTGTGGGAACCATGGTCGCTGCTGAATGGGGTGGCTATCAGATATCTGGGAATAAACCCTATCCCCTAGCAGACTTAGTGTGAGGGGGAAAAGAATGCATGATTTTCTGCCTCCTGTTGCTGGGCCGGCCCTCTGCTATTGCTTCCTCGGGTTTCTAAGAGGAAGAAGTAGCCTGATTCTTTCAAACAAGATTTAAATGATGTTAAATTTTTTGAGCTCATGGAAGATCATATACATACCTACACCTAACACTGCACCAAACTCATATAGGTCTTACTATGAAAAAAATAGCTTTTAAGACGGCAACACGTTAAAAAAAAAAAAGGATCAGATTCCTTTTAAAACGTACAGACCAAGTTATTTTATTGATGAATTTTTCTGTTTTGCACGTTCTTTGAAACATTTATCCTTCAACTTTCAAGGATGATTTTTGCCGAGTCATAGCACATTTCGAGCACACCCACAAACGTGTTTCATGAGATATGGACAATGGTGCGATACCAAGGTATTGCTGGTGTTCAGTTTTAACATAGAGCTCTAGCTTCGAGATATTCAACAGGATCCTGCAATGTTGGTACCACTTCACTTTAAATTAGTGCCTCTTAACAACAAGAAAAAAGAAACTATTGGATATTGCTTCATATTGTTTTCTGAACTTATTAATTTATGCACCCGTATATATATATATATATATATTTTTTTTTTAGTTAGCAGTAAACATACTGTTTTCTACATTTTCAAGAATAAACTTGTACCTATCTCAAGGGTTTTCTGAAGATCACACTAAGCATTTAAAACAATGTTTGGCACATGGTAAATGCTCAATAAATGTTAACATATCATTAACCATGAAGTTTGTGTTTAAAATAAATTTAAATGCTAAAATATTTCTTGAATGCTTAATTGTACTATGGTGCTATGGTAATAAAAAAGAAAAAAAAAAAACGAAGCTTGTTTCTGCTAAGACCTTAAAATCTAAGACATATACTGTCAATGTTCTCATTTATGTAGATAGCAAAATGAAACAAATCATTGTTATAATTACAACCAGGTCATGTAAGGAGAAGAGACAGTTTAGGAAGGTTTATGAATCCAGAAAGCACCCAGAATTAGAAAAGAGAATCCTCTTTTTGAAGAGAATCTGTCTTTTTTTTTTATGTTCAGTTAGCCAGCATGTAGTACATCATAAGTTTTTGTTGTAGTTTTCAACTGTTCATTAGTTGCGAAGAGAATGTGTCAACATGATCAAAACTTCCTGGGTTCAAAAGTCAGTAGAATCAGTGATTCCGAAAAGAATGGCTATGCTTCTGTCAGTTTAATAGTTGTTTAATATCTAAAAAATAGTGATTTCTTACTTTGAGGAAATTTTTTCTGGTAAATTATATACACTATGACACTTGAGAGTTACACAATATTTAATTTGTAGGTTGGTTCCATTATTAGCTGTTAAGCACAAATGTCAAGAATGTTTTTCCTTAACACTCTGACTCTGCATATGCATTCCAACTAATTCTCTAAGAAAGGAAAGAAAGCAAGTCAGATGTACTACGAGAGGGGAAGGCTTTTTTTTTTCCCAATTACAAAACCCTATAGTGAGTGAGTGAGTGTGTTGGATGTTTTAAAAATGATGAAAATTAGTAGGTTACCTCCTTTTATCACTGAGATCCAATTTTTCTAAACCTATTGTCTTCAAAACAAACCTACTTTTTCAATTTAATCTCAAGTAACATTTTAAAGCTACTAATGACAACTGAAATCTTAAAAGACAACTGATTTCGTTTTGTACATCTAATCAGTGAAAGCGCATAATGTCATGTTCCAGCGACAAAAGATAAGAAAAACTGGTTTTTCTATTTTGCACAGCAAAAAATGAGATGGCAGAAAGAAATGAGGGAACAGCCTTCAAAGGCTCAATATTTCCACGGGGCATGTAAAGTGGATTGGCTATAGAACTCTATGCTGCTTTGCTGGTGGCGAGGAAGGAAGAGTTTGTCACAGGTGATGTTAATCAGAGCTGCCATTTACTGAGCACCTCCTGGGTGCTGGGCATGCCCTCCATACCTCATTTCACACCAATGTCAAGGCATTTTTGCCAGGCAGTTAGTCTCACCCTCACATTGCAGATAAGGAAACTGAAGTTATGTGAGTAAACAAGCAAGTGTTCGAACTCTGGATCCAAAATTGATTCTTTTTCCATACCGTGCCAGATGAAGCCTTTATAGCACTATGAGTAATGCCATTTTAAATATTAAGAAAAGAGCATGTTTTGTGAAGCCTCACAGGAGCCACAAAAATGAATTAAAGTCCCTGCTCCCAAGGACTCACAGTTAAGTAGGGGATAGAATTCAGATCATAATAAATGCAGCACAAGATGTACACATGCTGTGAGGATTCAGACTCCATGTTTCCATCTAGAAGCTGAAACTGAGTTATCGGTCAGTCGCCAGCACACGTACTCCAGCTGAACAGAGCTGAGGGCAAAAGACGCTCATTACATAGATACCCATTGACTCAGGGATAAGCCTGTGCGTGATACTGGGTAGAATTTTGTGTTGATTTTTGCTTGGATGACATTTGGCTCTTAGGAGTTTCTTATGAGAAATGTGCTGCATTTGATAAGACAAATACTTAGAATAAACCAGAAGGCTCTTGATCCATTACTGCATATTAATAAACTAAGATACCCCTTCCACCATGTCATTCCTTGGCTCCCCATGTTCTTCCTTCACAAGTTCCTCACCTTTCTCCATTCATTTCCCTTTATGTAGATCCTCTGCTCACACTTACACAAACACACACCGAGGCCTGAAGGATCAAATTTTCTAAACAGCTTCACTCCCACCCCTGACTCTGGTCTCAATTTTAAGAAATTCAACATGAACCATTCATGTTGGCCTCCAAGGTAAGATTTCTTTACTATAGTCTTAGGCTGACTGAATTATAAAACTATAAAGACCATAGGGTAATTTCTTCCTACAAACATTAAGTTCAAATGTGAAAAGTCCACAGGTAGAAGTACAGAGAAATTAACTGGAAAAGTTCCAGGAGGTTAATGTAATTCATACTTTAATTATTCTCTGAATTCTCTTGCTCTTGTGGAGAAGGGACAGCCACTCTAGTCTATTGCCTTTGATTTGTAAATTACTTTAGAGACAAGCTTAGTCTCCTGTTCTCTCTTGGCTCAACATTTTATTTTTATTGAAAAAATACATTTAAAATTGCCTTGGTGCTTGAGTAATTCACTTGATTAAATTAACCCAGTAATACTGCTAAACTACTTAAAAATATGTAATAACAGAAATGTGCTATTCTTTTTTATTATGTTATAATAAAACATACATTATAATAAAACATACATACATTACATCATTAGTTTTTGATGTAGTGCTCCATGATTCATTGTTTGCGTATAACACCCAGTGCTCCATTCAGCTATTCTTATTTTCAGTTAAATAGTCAATTTAATACAAGAACACTCTCAGAACAAACAAGTAGGTTAAGATTTAGATTTTGTAATTTATTGTAAAAAATTTAAGTTGCCGGGCCCAAATATGTACACAATATTATTTACTTAATTATCACACAATGAAAAGCCACATGGATTTTTAGTAATTTGGAAATAGACTATTACAGGAGGGTACTTCTCTGTTTTTATATTGCTTTTTAAGTTTTACTATAAATGAGTGATAGCTGTATGGTTACAAAGCCTTCGTCTCATATCTAGAAATTTCTTTTGGATTATTTAGGCTAATTTTCAAAGCTTTATTAAGGACAAAGTAGGGCTGGATGGATTAAAGAATTCAATTGAGAATATAGAACAACCTATTAAAATATTCACCTGCTTGTCAAGTTTGCACGTCTTATTGCATTTATAGAGTTACTAAGTTTCATTATACTGCATTTAGAGAGTTATTAAGTTTGCAAGGAAAAGTCATTAATTCTTTTCTTTGTCAGGACACCATGACCTCTTACATAAATAACTCTGCCAGGGGAACGCAATGCATCAGTCAGTGCCCTGGAAGAGTTAACACTCGACCGTCAGAAAATTCTTTTAAATAGGTCATTCATACATGTATAACATCTCACTTCTTAAAGTGGGAAAACCCTTTTGTGTTGATTTATGCATTAGAGGATGAATGTGTCATTTTATACATCTATATCTATGTTATCTATAACGTATGTGTTTACACATGCATATACGTAAGGCATCTCCAAGCACAAGCTTTATGAGTGTGACTGAACTATCATCATCATCAGTGTCATACCCTATCTTGCAGTGGAAGGAAATGTTAGGATCTCAGGTCCCCTTAATATATTTAAAACAGTGACAAGTCTCAGAAGTTTGGAATGAGAACTTAGATACCATCCAGACGTTACAAGCCTTTCATTTGACAGCACAATCATTGAACTACAATAAAATCGAATAAGTCATAAAGAACTGCAGGTGAAGCCAACTGGAGTTTGGGGATCAGAATTCTAAATCAATTAATTATAAAAATAATGCTAACACACCAAAGCAAGCATGAAAGGAAATAATTGTTCTTCATTTTGAAATGTTAATGAGGAGAGACGTTTTCCATCATTGAGTCACTGGACTCATCATGATGAAATTTTCATCCTGAAGTTGTACTGCTTAGGAAGGTGTACAATATATTGGAGTATATAATTCACACATTCATTTTTCTTTTGGCTGAAGTCTTGTGTCTTTGACTTCTTCCAAAATTTGGCTTGAGGAGCAGATTCTCATGAATTACTTTTCTGTGGAAGGATTATAGAGGGGGGGAAAAAGCAATAGTATGAGACATAGTTCTATTTAAGCACAATAGGAAATTAATAGATAGAATACACTTCAGAATTCTACATTCTCACAGAGTTGTCCTTGAATATAATTATTAGGAAATGAAAGGAATTTTCTTTCAGATGAGCATTATTAGAGAATAATATGTAAAGAAAGAATTTCTTAGAAAATCTATTCTAAAAGCCTTAGAGAAGGCACAAACATAATTACTCTGCTCCTAAGTTCTACAGAGATGAGAAGCTAACACAGAAATTGTATGGGGGCTGAATATAGTGAGAAGGCAGCAACTGATAAGTGAGTTGAATTACATATATGTCTCTGAACCTCAGGCAAACTCCCTCATCTATAATCTTTCTTGGGAATAATTTTGTTCCTTGGACATTAGCAAGGAGCAGTCTGTACAGCACCTCACTGCTAAATTCCTCTCTGATACTAGCACGTGGGGAAAGGGCACTGGGTTTGTCTCTTTCATCAAATCTGACCCTCAACGTTTCTTAGCTAGAAAGTTGGATTTATGTTACTCCTGGAGAGTACACTAAAGGGATGAGAAGAGCTTTTGCTCTTGTGAAAGTGGAGTGTTTTCCACAGTTTTCTTCCATTTGGGTATCACAGGAACTGTGTATCCCGAACATTTTCCTGTGAGAAATGAGTTATTGGAATCACCCACGGCCATCACGATGGATAGCTAACTCAGATCCACCTATTCTCACTTCCTATCAGGTATAAACTATGCGCAAGTTCAAGGGCATTAAAGTAATTCATACCCTAACATTTCCAGTTCTCGTTGAGATGACACGGTCCCTCTGTCTCTTATTGTCTTTGACTTGCACATTTCTTTTCAGCAGTATGCTACAAAAATAGGACTAGAGCATTTTTAAATCCTTTATATATTTCCCAATATTTCCTGTGAGGTGGGATCAGATTTTATAAACCATTTCACTAACTTCCTAAGACACATTTAATAACTTCATGTGCACAAATATGGGGAAATGAAAAGAAGCCTGAAATTTGGTTCATCTGACTTTCCCCTGTCTTTCCACATATTTGAGGCATGAACTGGGAACAAAAGCATTCATCTTGCCAATATAGAAATGGACATAATTCCCTGGGGACAGCATAATCTGTCTTCTCCCATGCCTTTTGTCATGTCCTTCTGCCCGTAACTGCCTTGTCTTGCCCTGGGTAATGTTCATGGCTTTGGGTGGTAAGTGCTCCATTTTAGAAATAGCATGAAAACATATTTTTTTGAAATAATGCATAATGTAGATTAAAAAACACGTATTAGTTCCACCTGCAAGTCCTATAACAAGGTAGCCTTTAGTAAATGAAGTGAATCTGGCACATGACTCCAAACTTTGTTAAGTATCAGCAGATTGGGTTTTACTAACCTTTTTCCCTGAGAACTTTGTATATGCCATTTACTCTACAGAGCATGACCTTCCTGGGACTAAGTAATTATGTAACAATCATGGTTAAGCTTCAAGAACAATCCACAAGATAACTTGATGAGGCAAGTCCTGCCTATAGGTTATGTAGCTGGAGTGAATCTTTAAAACTTTCTTTCCTCACTGCAAAGTCTAGGAAACCCAGCAAGTCCTTTGAAGATAAGTACTTAGTCCCAGGTTAAAACTAGAATCCAAAAATGTACAGGTCTTCAGTTCTATCATGATTTTTTTTTTTTTAAGATTTTATTTATTTGACAGAGAGAGACACAGCGAGAGAAGAAACACAAGCAGGGGGAGTGGGAGAGGGAGAAGCAGGCTTCCCGCTGAGCAGGGAGCCCGACGCGGGGCTCGATCCCAGGACCCCAGGATCATGACCTGAGCCAAAGGCAGACGCTTAACGACTGAGCCACCCAGGCGCCCCTCTATCATGATTTTTTAAAAAGATTTTATTTATTTATTTGAGAGAGAGAGAAAGAGAGCTGGGGGAGGGCAGAGGAAGAGGGAGAGAGAGGATCTCCAGCAGGCTTCCCGCTGAGTGCAGAGCACAGGCAGGGTTGGATCCCAAGACCCTGATCATGACCTGAGCCGAAACCAAGAGTCAGATGCTCAACTGATTGAGCCACCCAGGCGCCCCTGTCATGATTTTTTTTGTAATTATGGAAAAACCTTAGTCAATTTTGTAGGCGGAGTTAGGTCCTTTTTACTTGAGCCTTAGAGCCCATCCTAGAGATTCGTTCTTGGTGGACATCTCCCAAGATAGATATCACTTGGGCTTATGCTTCAGGTGACATCTAATAGGCACTATATGCTCAATTATCGAGGTTATACAAGGGGCCATAATGAGTGAAATAAATGAAATTGGCTTGGTATTTAAGCCAATAGCTGAGGCAGCAACCACTACTCAGCTCTTAGGAATTCCTATCAAGCTGGTACAGAGGCTCCAGACTTTATTAGAGTTTACATTTCTTTCTCTAAGGGAGTACTAATATTTGGGTGTTTTTTAACGTAAAAATCTCCTATTTTTTTAAGTTGGCAACGAATGCTCTTTTACTCTGTAGGCTAATACTGTTCTGTGTGAACAAAATTCACCTGCAGTTTTCCATGTGTTGTATATCTACTTAACACATGCAGGTGGAAATGAAAACAGGGGACCAAATGACCGGCCAGCTGTGCAGAGGAGGTCATTTGGGTGTGGAACCTTCATTACTTATTAGAGCTAACAGGCATTAGCACTTCCTATGGCCAAGAACTGTTCTAAATGCTTTACTTGTTGTAGCTCATTTAATGAAACTCCATGAGGTCAACATTTTCATTACGTCCATATTAAATTATCTCCACATTAACTATCATTATCTCCATAGTAGGAGCTTGCTCACAGTTACACAGCTAGTAAGTGTTGGAGTATAGATTCAAATCCAGGTCTGGCTGTAGATCAGGGGTTATTAAACTATATCCACTGTAGGGTCTCCTATACACAACTTTGCAGTTTGGAAAATATGAAGTATACAAAAGAACTTAACTTTTGCTTTTACTTATAGTATTTGTTTTACCTTTTTTTTTTTTTAAAAGACACTTTCTGCCTAAGGAATAATTTCACTATGCTGAAGACAAATGTTCAAATAAAAAAAAATCTTACAGAGGTAGCACTGATGAAATAGAATATAAATGAATCCTAATTGGGCATACCTTTCTCCCAACTCAGAAAGAAGTAACTAATTTATTTCCCTCCAAAAAAGGCAAAAGGCATTAAGAATATTAGCACCAACCTGGATTCCTTGTTTCTACAAAACTTCAGAGTCTGCGTCTTCTGGGGATGAAGATTGGACAGCAAGTGAACTTTTCTATGGATAAAAACCAGACAAATATTAATGCCACAATTTTAGAAACTTAAGACCTTATAAAGAAAAATGCCTCAAGTTCAAAACTTTTTTTGTGTGTTTTGGCTAACATTTGTTTTCTTTTGATTAAGATGTGCTTTGTAGAGGTTACTTTCAGAAAAATTCACAATTTCATAGATATTTACAAACTTTGATTTCAACTTGTATTTATCTTTTGAAATAGTATTTGATATTTCCATAGGTGAATTAACCCCAGACATTGACTTTCATATTTCCCTGCTATAATGAAAAGCTAAAATGGAAAGGGTTAAAAAAAAAAAAAAGAGGTAAGATCTCTTAGCCTATTGATCATGATCTGGTTTTTCTATATACAAATAGAAGATTTTCTCTGAATTTTGCCAACTAAGTATCTTATTGACTTTTCTAGATTTTAGATCATCAGCCAAGAGAGACGACAAATCATTTTGACATATCCGCTCGATCACAAGGAGATGATTTTCCCCCAGTGTTTATACAGCGGACCAGAGAACTCATCACCTTACATTCAAGTCTTTACAACATCCCTCATATCACAACAAGCACTCTCAATGACTTTTATTAAGAAGTATTCTTTAGAGAAGATACATTTACATGGAGTGATGATAATCAATCATAGGTTTAGACCATTATAGAAGTCACCTACTAGAAGTTGTTGTTATACCCCTGTCATTGCAAAGTTGTTACCCCTCTAAATAAGCCTTTTTAAAAGAATATATATAGTGGTTATAGTGTGGAGATCACAAAGAGAGATCAAGAACAGAGGATGAACGAGAACTCAACTGTACCATTCTTTGAGACCAGATACTTAATAATCTAGGATTACATTCTAATTATGGCATCAGAACACACACACAAATGTTGTATCTTAAACATCTTAGATATAAAGTTATAGTAAAGGTTATGTGCTTTGGAATGCTGTGTCATACGGATTTAAAGTTAGCTTTAGTGATGAAGAAAATCACTAAACACATGGAAAACACATGGGTGGGGTTTGAAAAATTTGTATCAGGAAATATGAGACTAAAAAACAGCAAAAATTTTAAACATATGTAAATATATCATGTTATTTTAAATATTTTGCACACAAGTTAAAGTACATACTATATTTAGAAATTTGATTGTTTCATCTATATCCATCAAACTATATTAAATTAAGTGAGACAAAAACTTTGGAAAATTTTTCATTGGAAAATGGGGGAGAGTTTTATATTTCGGGTTCCTTTATAGGGCAAATGCAAAAAAAAAACAAAAAACAAAAAACATTCCACTAGAATAACCCAGTGACTTTTATGTGTCCAGTTGAAAAAGATGGGAGTTTTATGCAGTTTTGTTTCTCTTTGAGTTTAACTGAACTCAGAGGAATAGAGTTGTTCACACAAGCACTTACAGCAAAATTAAAAACTGAATTCTCACCTTTGTCAGTTGGCCAATACAGAAGGCAAATGAGAGGATAGTTATAATGATACCAAGCATTACTGCGTAAATAATCCCTATTATCACTATGGGAGAAAAAGAGAACAGAAAATTACAAAAGTATGAGATAAGCTACCTCATATCAACTAAAAAATAAAACAGATAAAATCAGAGTAATATCACTCTGCCTTTCTATAGAAAATCCATTAATATGCTTTTATGTATATTATATATTTTTAAAAATTAGGTTTTTCACAGTAACCATGTGGGAGACTGGAACTTTGAGCACTAACATCTTTGTGCAAGGTCACACATCTAATGACAACCAAGGTTTCAGAGTTCCAACTCACTCCCATTGTTCTTTATAGGACCCCACAAGCATAATTATGGAGAAGAGCCATGTGGACATTCTACCTTGATATGGAAAAAACCACAAACTCATAGTTTCAAAGTTATGAGAGAAAATAATGTCTTGATATACAAAAGGGTATTGGGCAGATCACTGAATCAGCAGTTTTGGAGGAAATAAACTCAATATAATATACACTAATATGATATAAAATGTGTACACCCATTAGTATAATTCTAATGTAATATACAAAATACACTACACTGGAAATATACTAAAAATACTTCTCAAATCTTTTACATGTTGAGAATGAAACAAAATTTAAGTTAGAGGTAGTCTTGCCTATTCATGCATATTTGTTGTGCTTTCAAATGAAGTAAATAGAACTGAAGGCAAGACATACAAGTAAAATGGCATGTTTATTTGGTTAATTTATATTTAAAAGACTTATTACTGATTTTTTAAAAAGTAAAAGTAGTTTTTCCTGCCATTGGTATTGCCCAGCCTTCCTGTCCATGTAGCTTTAACTCATGAGCTAGTGACTCGACAATCCATTTTTCTTGTGTGAAGAATGGATGTAGGCCAAGTGTGAAGGGAGGCTTAGAAAGGCGGAATAGTAAATGAGCACATAAATCAACCAAAGCCAGATCCACAGCAGCACCTAAGAAGTGGGGATGGCAGTCCTCCAGTCAGAGAGGGTTGTGAGGATAATCCTAAAGTGGTAGCATAGGGCCCCAAACAAATCAGGATTGAGATATAAATGGTCTATATTTATTCCTGATATGTGCCAAGTAATCAGATGATTTTAAGCTCCTTGCTTTCTTTACAAGTAGGAAACAAGGAAGTTCAATTGTTTTATAAGCTTCTACGAGACTTCTCTCAAGTACCCATGGCTGGTTAGAAAGTTAAAAAATCTAAATTAAAAGAAAAATTATCAAATTATGTACTGCTAGTTCCAAAATATTTAGGAAAATAAGAAATGCATATTTTAATTTTAAAAAGAACATATTTTCCTTGCCTTTACAATTTCGTATCATGAAAGTTAATAATATACCCTCTTCTGTTTTAAAACCTGATACTTCTTGGGGTGCCTCGGTGGCTAAGTCAGTTAGGTCTCTGACTCTTGGTTCTGGTTCAGGTCATGATCTTGGGGTCATCAGATGGAGCCCCACATTGGGCTCTGTGGTTAACATGGAGTCTGCTTGAGATTCTTTTGTTCTTCCTCTCCCTCCCCATCTGCTCCTCCCCACTCTCTCTCTTTCTCAAACAAATAAATAAAATCCTTAAAGAAATTAAAAAGATAAGAATTGATGCTTCTTATTTTCTTAGGCATTTGGAACTAGCAATGTGTCATTTAAGATGAAATTATTGTGATTCTATGTCAAGTATTAACATACCTGGTTCAGATAAAGTGTGGTCAATTTGTTGCCTTGCTCCTAAAAACACAAAATTTCAAAATAAAGTCAGAATATATAGGGTGTATCTTTAAAGTTCCATTTTAGAATTACATTATTTAGTGAGTTTCTTTTTATTAACTGTGTTTGGGAAGCTATTGTTCAATTTTAAATAGCTAGTAAAACTTCTGAGGCAATGTGTCAATTTTAACATTAGTAATTCCACTATCTACTTTCAACTACCCAACAGGTATTCATGGGTCAGACATTTGCAAACCATCTCCTTAAATGAAGGAAAGGGTATGAGAAAGTACTGGAAGAACCACTTATTGACTTGTACAAGAAGCAGTGCATTTAAAAATATATGTAAAATTGCGGAGAAGAAGGGCGACCCAATGAGCCATCACCCCACGTAAACTTCAGTCCAAACCCAAGAGAGGTCATGTTGGTACCAACTTTCTAGCTTTACACCACAGCCGCCATCTGAATCCAAATCCTTATTGTGTCTCATCTGAGCTTTTGACCACTGTTGCACTGGATTTCCCATCTGCAGAAGTTTCTGGTTTGTTGCCTCAATGCACCTGAAAGCACCATTAGCGTTCACCTGATTATGTTTCTTTCTCTGCAGTCACCAGTGCTATTTTATGTCATGAAGTAGTAAGACTACTACAGCCTTACAGTTTTCTTGAATTTAGTTATTACAAATAACATATGTTACCGTATGGTATCATGTAGTCAGGGACTTGGCTATATTGGGTCATTCTTTAGAGGTTATGTTTAAAGGTTAATGGGGGCTTGTCTTCTCTTTCTTCATGGCAGTTGATAGTTGTGGTTGGTGTATGAGCTCTGGAACAAAACAGGTGGGGTTTCAGTCACAGAATCTCTCTTACTAGTTATGCGGCCTTGGACAAGTTCTTTAATTGCTTTGTGCTTTAGTAATTTCTTAGGCAAAGGAAGATTGTAATACCTATCTCTTTGGCTTCCTGTGAGGATGAAACTAGGTAATGCATGAAAACACTTACAATGCCCCACCATGCTAGCCATTATTTCTAGGATTCAGGGCATGTAGCACTGCGTGTCTATATTTGACCTTTAAATGCTTTCCGGTTGGACACCATCCTGTTGGCTTCACATTGAAGTCACTTTGAAAATTAGATTGTTTCATGGAACCTAGAGCCTAATAATTAGTTCCCAGCCTTAGCCTAATTTTCTTCCCCTGGTCTCTGTTCTTAAAATCTGCTGCTTCCATTTATCCCAGTGCATTTTCTCCATGTTTCTATTAGGTAATGATCCTGCAGCTACTCTAAGTATTTGCTGAGCCTTTTTAAAAAAAATCTGGAGTATCCTGCCTAAACCCCACCTACAAGAGATAATTTCCCTTTCTACTTTCAGCCAGCTCTTGTGAAGTCATCTTTTTCTGAGAAAAATAGCCAGGGACAGCGAATGAGACCTGACCGCCCTTCTCTCATGCCCAGTGTGGCTTAAGAGTTCTCATTTACTAGGCAGTTACGATATGTCAGGCTCAGGGTGAAGCATTTTCTTATTTGATCTCTAGAGAAATATTGTAAGATGAGAACTATGGGCCCATTTGAAAATGAAGGGGACAGAAAACCCCCTGGGGACCTCACTCAGGGTTAGCAGGTGGGACAGCTGACCCTGCATGGTTTGACCCCAGCCCTCCTCACCACTGCACGATGGGTCCCTTCCATCTGGCCCACCATTTCATGGTCACAGTCAGCACTTATGTGCTCTGCTAGATTGTTTTAATTTCTTTAGCCCACAGTATTATTTCTGCGTGATATTCCAGAAGTGAGAATTCCTCTGGAGTAGGGATTGCATCTATTTGGCACTGTTTCTCAGTGTTGGTCACAGTTTTGCCACAGTGATGGGTCCAGTTGAATAGAATTGCATCATAACAATGAAGTCCAAAGCAACTATTTTAAAACATGAACAAACCCTGTTTTTTTTTTTGTTTCTCTCTTTTTTCTGTTTGTTTCTTAAATTCCACGTATGAGCGAAATCATACGGTATTTGTTTTTCTCTGACTTATTTCACTTAGCATTATGCCCTGTAGATCCATCCATGTTGTTGCAAATGACAAGATTTCATTCCTTTTTATAGCTGAGTAACATTCCATTGTGTATATGTACCACATCTTCCTAATCCATGCATCTATGGATGGACACTTGGGCAGCTTCCATATCTTGGCTACTGTAAATAATGCTGCAGTAAACGTAGGGATGCATATATATTTTCCAATTAGTGTTTTCATTTTCTCCTGGTAAATATTCAGTAGTGGAATTATTGGGTCATATGGTATTTCTATTTTTAGTTTTTGTAGGAAACGCCATACTGTTTTTCACAGTGGCTGCACCAGCTTGCATTTCTACCAATAGTGAAATAGTTGAAGGCCATTAAGAGTACATCTCCTGTGATCATATTATTGTACACCTGAAACTAATACCATACTGTATATTAATTATACTTGAATTACAAAAAATTTAAAAAATGAACAAACTTTGTCCCCTGTCTGGGAGTTGTTGGTGTCTAGTAACCAAAGTGTCTTGTCCTGCACCAGGAGTGGTGAGTGATGGTTTCTCTGAGGAAACTAAACCTGTAGAAAACAGAAATTGAGAAAAAGATCAGCAATGAGGTCACTGAGTGGACTCTAGCGCATATCATAAAATGCAAATTTATCCCACGTCCCTCCCTGTGGCAGCTCCAGAATTTCTACATAGCAGGGGCTTACAGATGAGGAAACTATATCTTCATTTCCTCATGTGTAAAATGATAAAATCTGCCTCAAAATGTCATTGTAAGGACTAAAGTAGTTTTGTGCATGTGGGTACGTGTACACACCCACATTAGTGGAGTACTTGGCACATAATGAGCATGACATACGTTGGTTATAATTTTTAACATTCTTATAAAGGGAAGAGAGACTGGAAACTGCTTTTGCATGGCATTTTCCATAACTTTGGGAAATTGTCGATGTTAAAGAAAGGGAGAGGCTCATGATGATGACATAGGATGAAAGTTCTGCCCCGTGCCTTCCTGTCTCTACCTCCTTGGTACAATTCTACTTCGCTGGTAAAAATTAAAACCAAGACATGACTAAATTCAATTTTCTTCTGGCTTGATAGAGGGCGAGTCAATTCTAAGGTTCCCCACCCATACTTCTTTTGTCTCTTTCTAAAGTAGCATTTCAGAATTTTAATAGAATTGTAGGAAATGCTGGCTCCAGTCTAAGATTACTGGCTGAGGACCCAGATAACCAAGTGATGCAATGAATTCTAGGTTATTCTTTAGAATAAAAACATATAAGCACACAAACATGAGTACAAGGTATGTATTCTCACATATCCTTTTAAAATCTCATTAAATATATTATAAATTGATTTTTATAATTAAATAATTATACTTATATTTTAAAATTTTATAAATATAAAATTTATAAATTATTATATAAGGTTTTTATAAATTGGATTTTTTGTTTTACAAAAGTAATCTAGGGTCGTCTGGGCGGCTCAATCGGTTAAGTATCTGCCTTTGGCTCAGGTCATGATCCCAGGGTCCTGGAATCAAGCCTGCATTGGGCTCCCTGCTCAGCAGGGAGTCTGTTTCTCCCTCTTTACCCCTTCCCCCCTCCCCTTGCTCATGGTCTCTTGATCTCTCTTTCTCTCTCAAATAAATAAGATCTTTTTTTTAAAAAGTAATCTAGATTCAATGAAGAAAAGTTGGGAAATACAAGAAAGCACCAACAACAATATAAAAGTCATCTATTATCAAACCACCCAGAGATGGACACTTTAAAGATTTTGGTGTATAGCCATCTGAAATTTAACTATTGCATCTAAATATAGGATCATTGTGTTTAAGTATGCATAAATATGTAAATAGTGTTTAAAATATATATACTACAGACATGTACCCTATGTTGTTGAATAATCTTCATGACAAGATGTTTAATGGCTATATAGTATTCCATTGTATGAATGTATCATAGTTTAATTATCAATCTCTGACTTCGAGGTTTTATGTTATTTTTATGCTTCTGAGAGTTATAAAACACTCTTAGATAACCATCAGCATACTAAACTCCATGCATTTATCTCTGCTCATTGCTTTGAGACACTCTAGTGAGGGAAATGGTGCCCAGGTATGACGAAGATGGGGTGGAAGGGCACCTGCAGACATTCCCCAGAGAGACTGTCACCTTGGCTCCTCAACTAAATGCTCAAGGTTTCCTGGAGAATCCACACAGAATTGAAAAACGTCTTTGACATTTCTGGTCAGTCTACTCAAGGACCAAGTACTAAGACCTGCCTCTTTCTACCAGCTGCCAACAAATCCTTTCCCCCAAATTGTGCAGGCAGTGTTCATCGTCCCTTAACTGTCTGCAATGTTTTCTCCTCTCTTATAAATTCAATTTTCATCTTGTTCCTCGACTTGGTTCTACCACCTGATTCATCACATGTATTTAAACAATTGCTACACAAATGAGCTAAATAGCATGGTAAATAACATATATCTCTAAGTTAATCTTTTTTTTTTTAAGATTTTATTTATTTGACAGAAAGAGAGAGAGGACACAAGCAGGAAGGACTGGGAGAGGGAGAAGTAGGCTTCCCGCCGAGCAGGGAGCCCGATGTGGGACTTGATCCCAGAATCCTGGGATCATGACCTGAGCCGAAAGCAGAGGCTTAACAACTGAGCCACCCAGGCATGCCTCTAAGTTCATCTTCGACACTCAAGTGTGATGATTTAAAAGATAATGTAAGAAGAAATACCTGATGATAGCAATACCTGATGATAGGAATTTTAAGTTTCAACATACATTGAAATCAAAATTATGGAAAGGAATATTTTTATGAAGAATCAATGAAATTACATAAAAATATAAAAAAGGATAACTAATGAACTAAAATTATCTATATCTCTTAGTTAATGTTACATCTCCTTTAGACCTTTCAGTTCAGCATAATTATTTACAGGTAGGGCATACATTTATAATCACTTTAGGACACCAAATGGGTTCTTTTGAGACATAAAACTTGTTTCCAGGGCTGCTAGTTCCCAGGGCTAGCTCATTTTGAATCCCCTCAGCATTAGAACAGTGTTTTGCTCATAATAGGTATTCAGTGAAATACTAATAGTTATAAATTTTTAGCTAATTTCTTATAGAGAAACAACCAGGTGAGTTTGCAGATTGCATCTAAAATGAACATAACAGTGAATTAAACAAGCCATATGGCAAAGTGGCATCCACAGAATGAGGACAAGCATATTTGAAAAACATGCATTCACAGAAGACCAACAAAATATTTTCAACATTTCAATAACAAGCACATACTTTTAAGACCAAAAAAAATCTAAAACTGAAAAACAAAACAATCCACACCAAAGTTTTTAAGAGTTAAAAGAGTTAAAATGTTAAAAATTTAACCAAAGCCATTGAGGAGTTTTGACTGTGAACACAAATATGCCCTACTCCAGGCTTCCTAACTCTTCCGCAGGACATCAAGGACTGCCTGAGTGGGGATTTGCAGGGGTCAGATAGGGAGGTGCTCAGTCTATGGGTGGGTACCCTCTCCTCTTTGTGAACACCTATAAGACCCTGCATGACCCAGCCCCCCACCTGTCTCCCTGTCTCATTGCTTGCCCCTCAACCTTCTCTCTCCAGGCTCCAGCCATGCCAGACACATTTTGATTCCTCAAATGCACCATACTCTTAACCATGCCCATACCTTCATGCCTCCTCTTCCCTCTGCCTGATGTATTCCTTCCCACCCCCATCTGGCCTAGCTGTCTGCCTTTCAGGTCTCAGTTCAATACCATTTCCTTTTGAAGATCCTTTCTTATCTCCCCTACTTGGACCACAAACTCCATCAAGTACCCAGGGCTTGGCATGGTGTGGTAAAGGCTCAATGAAATCTTATGATTGACTGTAATCCAGATATGTCTTCCAAGGGCCCCAGTGGTTCCTGGAAACCTTGGGTATTCATTCATTTATTCATTAGTTCACAAAATTGTTTTAGCATGCCTACTTTGTGCTATGTACAAAGAATACAATAACTAACTAACTAACTCATGGTCTTCCCATCAAGGAAAGAGACACAACGATTTGATCTAAGTCTCATAATGTGTTTTAGGTGGTGGTAAAGTGCGGCACGAAGGAGGCTGTGGTCAATTCTATGGGGAGGAGGAGGAGGTGGAAAGAACTCGGGGAGGTGTTTTTGGAACTCATTTTAAAAGAACTCTAGGATTTCGACTGTGTGGATATTTAGGTACTGAGTCAGCAGTGCCAGCCATGCCCTGGAGTTTGACACATCGCTGAGGGATCTGCAAGCATCTACGGGGCTACAGCGCAACATGTGAACCGAACAACGCTGCGAGCAAACAAGGGAAACAGATGAAGAGGTTAGCAGAGCGCAGGAGCACCACGTGTTGCCGGCCCTGGTAGGGAATTCAGACTGTATCCTTAAAAGAGTGGAGAGACAATAAAGGGCTTGAGGCCAAATTTTCATTTCGGGGAGATCACTGTGAATAGTAGGTTGGAGGATGTGGGGGAAAAGAGCTTGCCCAGAACTCATCCCAAGAGGACTCTGCCTCGTGTTCAGTAGTGGCCAAGATAAGCAGGCCCTTTGTAACCAGCCATCCCTCCTCACAGAGGGTCCTTATCACTACTTGGCCTTGCTTTTGGCGGAGAAGACCTATAGTCTCAGGGCTTACTGGCATAGAAAATGACAGCATGTTGTAAAAAAAAAATATGGCAAAGACCCAACAATAGGATCTAACATCTCTTAAAACAGATACTTTAGTGCTTTGAATTTTAAACACATGAATAAGCAAAGTATATTTAACTCTTTTTTTTTTTTTTTTGGTATTGATATGAGAAGAGGCTTAGGGAGACAGACCTCATTAAAGTAGGTTTTGAACTTTATCAAAACCTTTTTCAGTCTCTAGCAAATAGATGTCTTTCTTCTCCAACAGCTATTTCTCAGAGGAAATGAGCATTTAGTGGAAATTTTGTTCGGAAGAAGTAGAGGCTGAAGACCAAGGTTCTAAACTGTAGTCAGAACTCAGGAATATCTAACATTGAAGGCAACACATTGTTTAGAGAAAAAAAGTCCTTGAGGTAATTTCCAAAAATTACATATACCTGATTCAAGTCCCAACTGAGAATGTTGCATTCTACTACATAAAAACTGATTGGTGGTCAAATTGATTTGAGGTTGAAATTTTCCATTTATGTTCTTAGAAATGCCTGCTTTAGTTCTCCAGATTTAGTTGCTTTGATGTAATTTCTTATTATAGTCACCTAAGGTCACCAACACAGTAAGTAAATAAATACAGTAAATAAATGCCCTAAGAGCAACTTGATAAAAAATGTTTTTAAACATCATTTCCTCAACAATCAAATATCTGGAACTGATCTATAAAAGGATCTTTGTCATAGTCTTCCTTCCATTTTCAGAAAAAAAAAAAATCTTGTATTTCAGTAGTAGTTAATACCCATGCTTGCTCAGCAGTATTTCTTACTGAAATATACAGTTTACAAAAAAATGTCAGCTTGAAGGATCAATAATTTTGCTCACTCACATAAGCTTTTCTATTTTCTAGCACTTAGTTAAATTTTAAAGAACTTCCTGGTTATTCTAAGATAGATTCACATGAGACAATTTGAAGAATTTTATCAATCACTTCAAATTAAATATACTAGCCTCTGGTTGAAAAATGTCATCTAGGAGAAACGAAAGAAGTATCTCTTTGTACATTCTCACGTGCTTAAGCTACTTTCAAAATTCAAGGTAAGGAAACTAAAATCCCACAACATGTACTCCTAACAACCACGAGGAATGTTTTGATGCTTACATTTGGCAGCAATAGCCCTCAAGTGTGTGGTTCTCCCACATTCCTTGGGCCCTAATCAGCTAACGGACATCTGTAGACATATGCAGTTACACAAAGGTGCAAAATTTCTTTGAATAAGGGGATTTTAAGCAGGGCTTTTTACAATAGAATCTTCAGTTGGGTTGACTAGGTCAAAAGCATCCAAGCAAATTTGTAACCATTAAACAGCATACATGGTTTGCCTACACCTCTTAGGGACAGGGTTATGAGAAACATCTCTCCCCCCCCCCTAGATTTCTGTAGCTAAATGAGCTTTCAACAAATCCAATTGCATCGTTCGCAAATTAAAGGTCAATTTAAATATTGTCCTCTTTAATTCAGAATGTACTTTTATACTTTATATTACAAAGTCTCTTGAAACATCTAATCCAACTTCTTACTTTACAGATAAGAAATTTGATATCATAAAAATTAACTGATAAGCTCAGTTTAACACAACTGGTAAGAACAGAACCAAGACCTAATTCTGCTGATTTCCAATAATATTTCCATTTCTAGGTCTGTGCCTGGTTGAAATCTTGCCAGCAAGATTTCTTAGATATTTAGCATATTAGTTGGTGAACATCAGGGTGCATTGAACACACACAAAAAGACAAATTCCTTGTGATTCTGGGGTCCTAAGGGCTAGGAGTTTTAAAATAGTCATATATTCTTCATTTTGATTTTTTCACACCAATTTCTTGTACTAATTACATTATATCTCTTAGCTCTCAGTATCTTCTTGCTATAGCTACGAAGAGAAACCGTTTTCTGTTCTAGTAATATTGACATGAGGGTCTTTTTTTTTTTTTAAATCTGTTCACTTCTTCTAGGAAGAACACATCCAGACTATACCCGAAAAATTCCAGTTCTCTAGGAGAAACATATATAGTTTGAGGTATTACAGAAGATGTGTCAGCATCTGGCTACCCAACACTGCACATTTCCTTAGTTGCTCTGAAATGTGTACTCTGAAGTTCTTACCCCATGTCTACTTACAATGACTCACCGTCTGAACCTTGAAGGATGGGAAGAATTTTAGGTAGAAATGTGGAAGAGGGGAATTAAGGTCAAGAAATAATCCTGTGGTTCAAGAGCAAAACTGAATATTTCCTTTAAAATACTGCTTCACAGCAATAGTGTCCTCCAAACATTTTTTTGGAACAGGGTAGCCATCTCACACTTACATAGTATCTGAATTTTTCCCGAACATTAACCTCTTTTGTCTCTTATCCTCAGTGCTCTGACCTCACAGTTGCTCACTAAAACTCTACCAGCCTGAGACATCCATGTGTTGAGGCAGGGAACATGAGAAGGCCCCTGTCACTGTTCCCAGTGCACCAAAAGGTGGGGCGACTTGTGGGCCCACGACATGTTAGGGATGCAATGGGGAATAGAGGTCCAGTCTCCTGACACTCTCTTCTATGCTTTATCCACCAAATCACATGGCCTTCCCAAACAGTTGACATTTCTAACATGAAATGTTATAAGAAAGAATAACAATAAAGTGCAATGTTGGACAAATACCCTATCTATAGTCTTGCTTAATGCGCAAACTTCCAATAGTGAGCTCCTGTCTCGATGTGATAAGGCCAGCTCTTGCAGCTGCTGGTTTGGGTTTGGTTCCCTCCTGACTTGCAGTTGATAGAAGTCTTATCTCGCAAAAGCAAACTCTTAGAAGAACACACCCTACATATGAAATGCCTTAAGTAGTTTCCAAGTCAGAAAACTAACTTTTCTAAGTGCTATAGTTTTTTGGGGTTTTTTTTTTTTGTTTTTTTTTGTTTTTTGGGGGTTTTTTGGCATTGTGATGACCATGAAGATTGATTGATAAATTTATCTGTGGAAGTTTTACACAGCTAATTTGTGATCAGACAGAGGAAAAAACTCACATGTCCTCACTTCCAACTCAGTGTCTCTTTGGCCATACCCTCTTGTTTTATACAGAATGAATATACAAATGGGGATCTTGCCCATTCCAAAAAAATGTTTGGAGGACACTATTGCTGTGAAGCAGTATTTTAAAGGAAATATTCAGTTTTGCTCTTGAACCACAGGATTGACAAACTCAATCCGGGTCGAGTTTGTAATAATATAGTCAGATGTCCATCCTATCTGTTGTCATTGATTTTTCTTTTCTGGAAGGATTTTAGGAAGCTAAAATAGCCAATTACAATTTAGAAAAATTGAGCTTCCTAAAGAATGTGATGACATTTGAGCCTAGTGTTTTGAATAGCCCTCAATATTTTGTTTGAACTGTCTGGTCAAGAGCTCTTAAAGAAAGGAGCAGCCTGTTAACTGGTGAATTTCGCGAGCGAGGTGTCCAATGCAATGGCCCAGTTTCTGCCTATCTACAGAATGGCATGCTCTGGCAGCTCCCATGCAGCCAAGTGGTCAGACTTCTGCCTTCCTTAACTTGATGGAATAACAGCTCCTCACTGAGTCCTCATTGTGGACTAGGATGACAACAGCTTCCCTCGAGGAACCTTGAATGTGATAGCTTGATTCTGGACTGCCCAGCTGCTGGCCATCTTCATCGTCCCAAATCATTGTTGAGGCAGCAGGGATAGAGAGAAAAATCAGCCTCTTATCTCAGCCACTGCACTTTTTTCAGCCCAGACAGAAAGAAAGCAAGGGATATTTATCTCCACCTTCCCAGTGAGAAAGGAGGTCAGAGTTCTAGTCCTGGCTTTGCCACTAACTGGTTGAGGATCTGAATAGGTCACTGAATTTATCTGGGTGAAAGTTTCTTGCTTCTAATATGAGAGTAATGGAACAGATATTGCCTGAGGAACTTCACTAGTCCAAAATCATGGACATTTATATGGCTGAGATAATAATATTCGTATTTAACACGTTGCCTATTCACTACACTCTGGGTATCCTCTCCTGCCATCTTCAAGACAATTACCTGAGTGCATAATATTATATATTAATCATTATTTGTAGACAAAAATAAAGATCAGAAACATTGCCTAACTTGCCTAAGATATTCAGTTGATAAATGGCAGAGCTGGGTTTTGAATTCAGATCTAGTTGACTGCAGAATTGTCTCTGAAGGTCTACCATGATCTATGCAGAATAAAAAGAATGAGAGCAGCAAATAAGTTGCTTCCAGACATTAAATTCTCAACAAATTTATGCAACAACTCTCAAGCAAGCCTTCACTTATGGCAAATCAGGGCTAACTGAAAAGATACAAAAATAATAATTCACCTTGTGCATAACCTGAGATGGCAGGGGTGTATCTCTACCATGGAAGTGTAGGGTGCATAGAATGGAAGTAGCCACATTATGGAAAGACAGATGTTACTGGTTAGTAACAACTTGTTAGCTGAAATTTCACTTTTTTGAGCCAAGCTTCTTCCAATCCAGTTACTACTGCCTACTCCAAATCCTCAGAACCAGAGAGGATTTCACATACTTTAGGTGTGCCAGCTTTATTTAAGACATTGGCATTTTGGTAGTTGAACTCCCTGCACACATTAGTTTTGAGCTTAAAGAAGTTAGGCAGGATGTGAAAAATTCTAAAAGTGAAAATTTTATCCCAAAGTTCTCACACCACTGATACTTTCTGCCACCGGTTGAACAATGACAAACAGCAATAATAGAATTCTCAATCCTGACTGCATATTGGAATCATCTGGGGTACGCAGGCCTGAAATTCTAGTGTGTTGCCAGCAGTGAGAGCCATTGCTCCAGACTAAATTCACACGTAGAAACTTCATTTTCCCGGGTTTTGAGATCTATTCTTGTATTTCCTAAGGTTCTTACATCACCCTTATCTAGAGCTTGAGCAAATTCAGAAAACAATTGGATATTAGCCTGAGTTGCTTGAGAAATAATAACACTCACCATTTGTCCTATTAAACGATGGCATTTCTTGTGATTTTGTCTTAGAAAAGTCCCTCTCCCCCACATCTGATTTAACTTTATGTGTTTTCCAAAGGTAAGTTCCTCAGTGTGTGAACATACTGGAATATGAACATAGTGGAATGGTTCAGATGGAAACGTGAGTAGTGGGCCAGGAGCCTCACACCCTGTGTCCGTGGCCCCTGGGAGCAGCTCCACGGAATTCCACAAGAACTTAGTTGGGAAATCCTCAGTCTAAAACTGAGTTTTCAAATTGCAAAATGAGATCCCTTGTGGAGGAGTTGGCAGACTTTCTGTAAAGGGACAAAGAATAAATATTTTAGGTTTTGTGGGTCACATGGTTGGTTTCTGTTACAACTTTGTCGTTACAGTGCAAAACCAGCCATAGACAGTATGTAAGCCAAAGCATAAGTAAATAAGTATGGCTTTGTTCCACTAATTGTTTATGGACACTAACATTTTAATTTTATGTAATATTCACATGTCACAAATATTATTCTTCTTCTGGTTTTTTAAAACACTTAAAAGGTAAAAACCATTGTTAACTTGAAGGCTGTACGAAACCAGGTGGTGGACTGGATTTGGCTCCCGGGCTGTAGTATGCTGGTGCTTCTGTTAAGGTATGTAGAATCTCTGGCTTTGGAAGTCAATCATCACTATTTTTTAGGGAGAGCTCCTCCAACATGTAGTCAGGATAGTGAATTCCTATAGTAATTGGCCTTGAAATCAATTCACTGCGTCGTTACTACTGCATTAAAATATTAAATTGTATAAAATAGAAGAGAGTGCATCACATAATAAGGACAGTTATTATTTTGTGGAATTTTGTTTCATATAGGTTTATGTATTTGTGTAGAGTGAGTTGCAGCGTACACTCACTACGTCTTAATCACATTTGAATGCGTCTTGAGGTTGAGATACCTTGCTATCCCTATGTGAATACCTGGCCTCCAGAGGGGCTGAGGGAATCAAGAGCCCATGACACAAGTGAGATCCATTCAAGGCACCTATGAGCTGTTGGCTAGTTGGCTCCATCCTAGAACAATCTTACCCAACTTTTATAGGGCCCATAAAAGCAGTTGGAGTTTCTATATGTACTGTGCCCCTTTAAAACGACTTTGGGGTTCTGAGAGAGAATTCTTTAAAAACATAAAGTTAGCCAACAGGATAATTACAAAGAGGCTATATATCTTCAAAACACGTAAGAGGATAAAGGCAAACTGACCATCGCAGATATGTCAAAACATCAGAAATAAATCATTAAAAAAAGAAAATATGGAATAAAGATAACGAAAGATACTAAATGTCAGTTGTGAATCCATAAATGCATATAAATGAAATTTCCACATTAAAATACAAAGACCTTTAGACTGAGTCAAAATAGACAGGAATAAAGGACCCCAACAAATGTATGCTAGATCACAAGGAACACAAATAAAACAGAAGAATGCAAAATGTGTAAAGAATAAGTGCAAAGGTATATTAGACAAATCAAGATAGATAAAAATAGGAATCAAAATTTTAAAAATAGATAAAGTAGAATTAAAGGCAAAGACATGTAAAAAGACATGGAGGATTAAGTGATATTGTTAAAGGGTATATTGCACAATGATTCTTAGGTAAATATGGACCATTATATCCCCAGAACATAGCAACAAGAAATACCAAGCAAAAGAAGAAATTGACAGAATTACAATAGCAGTGGAACAATTTTAACAGTGTTCTCCAACTGTGATAGATTGATGAAGCAAAACAATAAACACTGACAGGACTTGAAAAACATCTGGCTTGCAATCACAATGATTGATGTTTACTTTTATGGAGTAATAAGTCAGTGAGAATAAACTTTATCATGTGTTGCTGCCTTCTATACCCTCATTTCGAAGTGACATTGCTGAATTGCCTGACAAGATGCTTTTGGGATCTGCACCTGACAGAATAGTTCAGGGAGGACTCCAAGAGGCATATTTGTGCAGTGTTTCTCCTAGCAGGATGCAATTTCACTGCCACAATTCGTCTTGCCAGTTGCCTTCAACCCATGTACTATTCTCAGGTTTTGTACTTTGGGATTACTTTATTTCATTTGATTTTTAAATATAATCGTGCCTGAGAAATAAGTGGGAATCATCAAAGGGAGATCCCAAGATAAAAAGTCTATCTAGCCCAGATTAAAAGGAACAAAGGGCTAACATCATAGTCACACAATTTGGGCTCACTAACTGCACCAGAAGGAGAAGACAGACCATCAGCCTTGATTACAGTCTCTGCGTTAGAGAAAGCACGAGCAGAGCACTGAGCGACATTGTTGCAAGAGTAAGGAAGAGCCAAGCCTGGAACATCACTCTGTAAGAGAGAAATCAGGCAATTTAATGTATTGAATAAGTGCACAGATTCTAGAGCCAGCGTGCATGTGTTCAAACTAATTTCCCTAAATACTAGCTGAGACCTTGGGCAGTGTGGCTAATCACTCTGTACCTTTGTTTCATCTTTTGTGAAATGGGGATGATAATTGTCTCTATCTTACAGGTTATCGATTGAGTTAAATGAGTTAAAATATGTCTAAGTTTTGCACAAATAGAAAAGCCAGTCTTAAATATGGAATTGTTAGGAACCACAAATAACCCAACTAATCTTGAAAAGGAACAGAGGTGAAAGACTTACACTTCAAAATTTCAAAACTTGGTACAAAGCAACAGTAATCAAAACAGCGTGTTGCTGCTCAAAGAATCAATGGAAGAGAATTGAGAGTACGGAAGTAATCCCATACCTATACCAGCTGATTTTCAACAAGGGTGCCAGACCATTAAGTGGTGAAACAATAGTCTCGTCAACAAATTGTGCTGGGACAACTAGTATCCTAACGCAAAAGAATGAAGTTGGATTCTTATCTCACACCATTTAAAAATATCAAATCAAAACACGGACCAAAGACATAAATGTAAGGGTTAAAACTATAAAACCCTTAGTTGGAAACATGGAGTAAGCCTCTATGACCCTGGATTTGCAGTCAGTGGTTTTCTTTTTAAGATATGATGCCAACGGGCACCTGGGTGGCTCAGTCGGTTAAGTGTCCGCCTTCGGCTCAGGTCATGATACCAGGATCATGGGATCAAGCCCCGCATGGGGCTCCCTGCTCAGCGGGAAGCCTGCTTCTCCCTCTTCCCCTGCCTGCTGCCCCCCTTGCTTGTGCTCTCTCTCTCTCTGTCAAATAACTAAATAAAAGCTTTAAAAAAAGATATAATGCCAAAATATATGTAACAAAATTTTAAAAAGTAGATAAATTGGACTTCATCAAAATCAAAAACTTTCATGTATCAAAGGATGCTCTCAAGAGAGTAAAAAGAAGATCCACAGGGTGGGAGAAAATATTTGCAAATCATCTGTCTGCTAAGGGTCTAGTATCCAGAATACATAAAGAACTGTTATAATGTAACAAAAACACAAACAACCCAATTTAAAGATGGGCAAAGAACTCAGGTAGACATTTCTCCAAGAAGATATACAAATGGACAACAAGCACATGAAAATATGCTTAATACCATCAGTCACTAAGGAAATGCAGATCAAAACCACAATGAGATACGACTTCACACACCTACTAGAAAATAACAAGTGTCTAATCGCAGGAAACAAGCTGAGGGTTGCTGGAATGGGGGGTGGGGTGGGAGGGATGCGGCGACTGGGTGATAGACACTGGGGAGGGTATGTACTCTGGTAAGCGCTGTGAATTGTGCAAGACTGTTGAATCTCAGATCTGTACCTCTGAAACAAATAATGCAATATATGTTAAGAAAAAAGAAGAAGAAGAAGGTAGCAGGAGGGGAAGAATGAAGCAGGGGAAATCGGAGGGGTAGACGAACCATGTGAGACAATGGACTCTGAAAAACAAACTGAGGGTTCTAGAGGGGAGGGGGGTGGGAGGATGGGTTAGCCTGGTGGTGGGTATTGAGGAGGGCACATTCTGCATGGAGCACTGGGTGTTATGCACAAACAATGAATCATGGAACACTACATCTAAAACTAATGATGTAATGTATGGGGATTAACATAAGAATAAAAATAAAAATAAAAATAATAATAATAATTAAAAAAACAAAAAAAACCTCAAAATAAAAATGACATATATCTGTAAAAAAAAAAAAAAGAAAATAACAAGTGTGGCTGGAGATGTGGAGAGACTGGAGCTCTCATACACTCCTGGAGGGACTGTAGAGTAGTTCAGCTTCTGTGGAAAATGTATGGCATCTCCTCAATAAGTTATATATAAAATACCATATGACCCCAAATTTCTAGTCCTAGGTCAACTCAAAAGAGAATCAAAAACAGATGTAACAAAAAACCTGTACAAAAATCTTTAAAACAACACTATTTACAAAAGCCAAACAAGGGGCGCCTGGGTGGCTCAGTTGTTTAAGCGACTGCCTTTGGCTCAGGTCATGATCCTGGAGTCCCGGGATCGAGTCCTGCATTGGGCTTCCTGCTGGGCGGGGAGTCTGCTTCTCCCTCTGACTCTCCCCCTCTCATCCTCTCTCTCTATCACTATCTCTCTCAATTAAGAAAAAAAAAAAAAAAAGCCAAACAAGTAGAAATGACCCAACGTTCATCAACTGATGAATGAATAGATAAAATGTGGTATATCCATGCAATGGAATAAATACAACCTGGATGAAACTTGAAAACATTATGCTAAGTGAATGAAGCCAGACATAAAAGGCCATGTATTGTATAATTACATTCATATGAAATATTCAAAACAGGAAAACTGATAGAGACAGAAAGCAAATTAATGGTTACCAAGGCTGGTGGGAGGGGAAATGAGAATTTAATGTATCTGGTATTTCCTTTTAGGGTTATGAAAATGTTCTGAAGCTAGATAGTAGCTATGGGTGTACAACATTGTGAATATACTAAATACCACCAAGTTGCATATGTAAAAATGGTTAAAATGGTGAAATTTGTTACATGTATGTCTCTACAATAAAAAAATTAAATATATGTACCTGAATGAGAGTAGTGCTTGGCACTAAATAAATGCTCTATGAATACTGGTATTATTCTTTGGAATCTAACTGTATGCAGAACCTAACCTATACTATACCAATCTAGAGATGGATATGCCAAAGATGATTAAATAACAATTTATAGAACTTTGTACAATAAAGATGACATCTTCCTTTTAGTGCTTACATATAATAATTTGGGTTACAAAGAAACTCAACCAAAATCCCACAGTGGAAATTATATAGGGCATAGTGTCTGACCACAATACAATAAAATGAGAAATTTATATGGGAAAAAAGTGAAGGAAATAAAAAAATTTAAGGAAGTAACCAACTGCAACAAAGTAAAGTATTAATGCAGGAATTATTGACTATTTTGAAATTGAAGCAAGAACACCTTTTAACCAAAGTTTAGTCATAATGGCCAAAAGTAAACTCACAAAACACACAATCTCAACTGATCATTATTAAACAAAAAATGATAATAAATAAAATGAGCAAAAGAATAGCAAAATAAAGCTTACGGAAATTAAGGAAGGAGTCAATAAAGATAAGAGCAAAAATGACTAAGTATAAAATACTGAAATTGATTAATATGTCAAAATATTTTTTGAAGAATTAATAAAATAAACCATTACAAGTTTCAATCAAGACACATTGAGAACATAAAACACAAATATGTAATTTTAGGAATGAGAAAAGATGCATAAAATTCACAGATAACATTTTTTTTTAAAGATTTTATTTATTTATGTGACACAGAGAGACACAGCGAGAGAGGGAACACAAGCAGGGGGAGTGGAAGAGGGAGAAACAGGCTTCCCGCCGAGCAGGGAGCCCGATGCGGGGCTTGATCCCAGAACCCTGAGATCATGACCTGAGCCGAAGGCAGTCGCTTAACCGACTGAGCCACCCAGGCGCCCCTCACAGATAACATTTTTAATTAAAAACCATTAATTAAAATAAAACATACTTATCAAATTCAACACCCAAAGAACAAATAATAATCCAATCAAGAAATGGGCAGAAGACATAAACAGACATTTCTCCAAAGAAGACATCCAAATGGCCAACAGACACATGAAAACATGCTCAATGTCACCTGGCATCATGGAAATACAAATCAAGACCATAATGAGATACGACCCAGCAATTGCACTACTGGATATCTACCTCAAAGATACAGATGTAGTGATCTGAAGGGGTACATGCACCCCGATGTTTATAGCAGCAATGTCCACAGTAGCCAAACTATGGAAAGAGCCAAGATGTCCATCGACAGATGAACGGATAAAAGAAGTGGTATATATATATACAATGGAATATTATGCAGCCATTAAAAGGAAATGAAATCTTGCCATGTGCAACGATGTGGATGGAACTGGAGGGTATTATGCTGAGCAAAATAAGTCAATCAGAGAAAGACATGTATCATATGATCTCACTGATACGAGGAATTCTTAATCTCAGGAGACAAACTGAGGGTTGCTCGAGTGGTGGGGGGATGGGAAGGATGGGGTGGCTGGGTAATAGACACTGGGGAGGGTATGTGCTATGGTGAGTGCTGTGAATTTTGTAAGACTGTTGAATCACAAACCTGTACCTCTGAAACAAATAATACATTATATGTTAAAAAAAAGAAGAAGATAGTAGGAAGGGAAAAATGAAGGGGGGGAAATCAGAGGGGGAGACGAACCATGAGAGACTATGAACTCTGAGAAACAAACTGAGGGTTCTAGAGGGGAGGGAGGTGGAGGGATGGGTTAGCCTGGTGATGGGTATTAAAGAGGGTATGTATTGAATGGAGCACTGGGTGTTATATGCAAACAATGAATCATGGAACACTACATCAAAAAGTAATGATGTAATGTATGGTGATTAACATAACATAATAAAATTTAAAAAATGGAAAAAAAAAAAACCACAATGAGATACTTCCTCACACCAGTCAGAATGATTAAAATTAACCACTCAGGAAACGACAGATGTTGGCGAGGATTTGGAGAAAGGGGAACCCTCTTACACTGTTGGTGGGAATGCAAGCCACTCTGGAAAACAGTATGGAGTTTCCTCAAAAAGTTGAAAATAGAGCTACCCTATGACCCAGCAATTGCACTACTGGGTATTTACCCCAAAGATACAAATGTAGTGATCCGAAGGGGCACACTCACCCCAATGTTTATAGCAGCAATGTCCACAATAGCCAAACTATGGAAAGAGCCCAGATGTCCATCCACAGATGAATTAACAAAGAAGATGTGGTATATATATACATATATATATATATATATATATATATATATACACACACCGTGGAATATTACTCAGCCATCAAAAAATGAGATCTTGTCATTTGCAATGACGTTTGTGTGGAACTAGAGGGTGTTATGCTAAGCGAAATAAGCCAATCAGAGAAAGACAATTATCACATGATCTCGCTGATATGTGGAATTTAAGAAACAAAACAGAAGATCATAGGGGAATAGAGGAAAAAAATAAAACAAGATGAAATCAGAGTGGGAGACAAACCATAAGAGATTCTTTTTTTTTTTTAAAGATTTTTTATTTATTTATTTGAGAGAGAGGATGAGAGGAGAGAGAGAGCACATGAGAGGGGGGAGGGTCAGAGGGAGAAACAGACTCCCTGCCGAGCAGGGAGCCCGATGCGGGACTTGATCCCGGGACTCCAGGATCATGACCTGAGCCGAAGGCAGTTGCTTAACCAACTGAGCCACCCAGGCGCCCAAACCATAAGAGATTCTTAAGCATAGGAAACAAACTGAGGGTTGCTGGAAGGGGGAGTGATGGAAGGATGGAGTAACTGAGTGATGGACATTAAGGAGGGCACGTGATGTAATGAGCACTGGGTGTTATATAAGACTGATGAATCACTGACCTCTACCTCTGAAACTAATAATACATTATATGTTAATTGAATTTAAATAAAAAATGAAAAGATAAAATAAAATAAAATAAAAAGCGTCTTGGAAAAATATATATGATTGAGCATCTAATGAAAAGAAGCCTGAGAAATAAATAGCCATAAAAAAGGAACACTGTCAAAAATTTCCCTCAAGAGATACATTCAATGAGGAAATAATTAGGCAAATGAAACAAAACAACTCTTTTGGAGCCTTCAAAAAAATCAATGCCATTAAAAAAAAAGTTGGGTAATTATTCTAAACTAAAATAGATGCAGCAACCAAATTCAATGAACGAATGTAGGTTAAAATTTGATTTTAAATAAAAACAGCTATGAAAGACATTCAAGGGACAATTGGAAAAATGTGAATATAAAGATTATATTATGGTATTACTATTAATATTGTTAAATTTGAAATAATGTGATTATTTAGGAGAATGCCCTTTTTCTTAGGAGATGAATGTGAAAATGATTATAGGTGAAGTGTCATAATGTCTGTAACTTACGTTCAAATGACACGACAAAAGTATATGTATATTTATACACTTATAGACAGATAAAGAAAATATGATCAATTATTCACAATTATTGAATCAAGAAAGATAATATATGAATATTTCTGCTAGTCTTCTTTGAGTTTTTCCATGTGCTTGGAATTTTTCAAAATAAAAATTTAGAGAAAAGAAATGGGATAATATAATTTACCATATTCGTGTACACATGAAGAAAATATATTTTTTGCCTATTCTTGTAAAAAAAGCCTTCTACTATAATTGGAAGAGATGACTCTTCTTCAAAATATCTTTAAAACTGGCACATAGTGATTAATAAATTATTTTTGAATAAAAAGGCAAAAATTCATTTACCTTTTTGATAGCAAATGCATGTGTGCATACAAATGAATTGCAGAAAAAATTGATATATAACAAATATAGGTAAAATAATCCTAAAACAAATATTAAATGCAGCACAATATTAAAAGAATACAAGAGCCAAAGAACTGATACTAGGATGGGAAGCATAGGGCAATATGATAATATCCATTGATATAATTCATCGCTTCAACATATTGAAGAATAAAAATACAGTGAAAAAACAGAAACTAATAAGATGAACAGACATTCTTAAAGAAAAGCAAACAAATGTTTAAAAAATATTCCTGTTATACTTAGTATAATAGATATTTTCTCTCTCATGATAACTGTCAGGAAATTTATTATTATACCATTGAGATATGGAAGTCAACTTTCAAAGTTTCAACTATGATTCATAAAAGGTATTTTATAGAATTTTAGATCTTTTCTTGATTAAATCTCTTAAGGTTAGCGGGAAATTTCTTAACATGATAAGGATAATTTACTGAAAGCAACAGACATCATAATTAATGGTGTGACATTCATATTATAGACAGTCTCAAGACAAGGATGACTACTATCATGACCATTATAGAACATTAACATATATAACATTGAGAAATTCTAATAAATGCAATACGATAGGAAAGGAGCAGCTATATGTATTTATTTCAAGTGAAGAAACAAAATTTCTTTTTATAGGGAATACAGTTGCCTAATTTTGAAAATTGAAGAGAATCAACTATCTTAACAAAAAAAAGGTTAGTGATGTCACTTACAAAACGAACATATACAAAGTAATAAATTCATGTTAGGCTATCAATAAACAATTTGAAAATACAATGAAACTTTTTTTTTAAAGATTTCATTTTCATTTATTTGAGAGAGAGAGAGCACGCGTGAGAGAGCATGAGGATCGGGAGGGACAGGGAGAAGCAGGCTCCCAGCTGAGCAGGGAGCCTGATGTGGGACTTGATCCCAGGACCCTGAGATCATGACCTGAGGCGAAGGCAGACGCTTAACCGACTAAGCCACCCAAGTGCCCCAGAAACATGTTTTAATTAAGACAATAACAGAACATGTAAAATACCTCTTCAAAGAGGAAACATATAAATTTATCTAAAGTTTCTTTCAGAATTTTTTCAGCTCTTTGGAGGATGTAAGAGAGGACTCAGTAGAAAAACATGATATATTCCCAATTCAGAGATTTACTATTACAAAATTTTTTATTTGCCATGAGCTAATTTACTCTTTTAATTCCACCATTCATTCTATACTAACCAAATAACATGGGAATACTTTTATGTTGCATAAGGGATAACTTTCCCAAATGATTCTGAAACTCATCTGGAGGAATAGACAAAAACTTCTGGCTTCCGGTCAAGGAAACCAGCTTGTTGCAGACCAAGCCTCCTGTCCATGGGAAGTAGAAGAGCTGAGCAGATGGAAAGCATCTAGGGAGGGCATCAGAGCTGACCAGGACAGCAGGCTCTGGAGGTGGAGGGGAGGTGCAGATGCGTGAGCTTGACGTTGGCCAGCAGCTCTCCTCTGAAGACATTTGTCTATTTGCAAGTGAGGCCTGAGAGGCTGTGAAACTTGTGAGAGATTTTAATGGTCTCACAGAACTAGGGGTTCAGGGCCCACTGAGGACAAGAAGCTACAACAAACGCTGCGAATTTTAAGTTGGGGCCCCCAAAATGCTACTCCCTAGAAGTAGGGGTGAACAGAAAGAGAGCTTTCCAGAAGACCGAATGCCAGCTGCAGCTCTCAGAGCCTTGGTTGCTGAGTGGATGAAGATGTTTCTTCTCCAGGAACTGCCCACCAGAAGCCAGTGTCTCAGCTGCTCTGCTCTGCCTGCCCTCACTCACCTCACCCCCAGATCTGACTCGGAGGGATCCTGGCTGTATTTTAAATTATGATATTTTATTCACCATTGATTTTTTGAATTAATCTTGAGTTTTAAAAAATATTTCATGAAAGTATTTATCTTGATGACTTAAGGTTTTGGTGCCCCCTTAAATTTGGTCCTGAGACCTCTCCTCTTACATCTTTGCTTTGTGGGCTGGTATCATGCTCGGGAACAGAGAGAGGAATGTACAATGTTTTATGATTTAGGGCTTATGATGTTTTTAGAGTCGCTTACTTTTCTGAGACAGGCATGGGCCAGAACACTCCCTGACTCCCATGATGTGATAGAAGTGTCTCAGTGAATAAAGCATCCTAAGGTTCTATATGCTGCCACTTTTCTGATACTCTTAGCTGCTAGAATGTGGCAGTTGGCAGCTTGGGGCTGTGTATCATAACAGAGTTATGCATCATAACAGATGTGTATGAGTTGTGTATCATAACAGAAACAAACCCGATAAAAATGGAAAATGGGAAAATTATTAATGATGGTTTATCTCATCTGTTCACCAACAATTCTTGCTTTTTTTTCTCTACCAGATCCCTGAAATCAGTTTCACCAGACATTGTAACCAAGTTTATTTGAGTAGTAATAACCACAATGAAATGCATCTACCAGGATCTTGGTTTTCCTGTTAATATTTATCAGCACTGCTTCCTGATAGAGGCCTCTCAGAAAACAGAGATTTGTTCAGTTTGCTTTTAAATTTTTTTTAACTTTTCCTAATTACATTTTATTGATTCTCCTTGCAGAAAATTTAAAAAGCATCAAAAAAACAAGAAAAAAAGTCACCTACAATCCCAACACCCAGAGATAACCCTGGGATGTTTCTTCTCAGGACTGTTGCTTTAGTTTCCATCTAGGTCATGTATCACAGAAGACCACACAGATAGATACTTATTAAATATGCAGAAATGATGATAATGGCTGGAAATCTATTACCCATCTGCTTTTGTCGGTAACTTACTTGGTAATTCATGAGCTGTGGTTTCAGAGACATCTTGAGTAGAAATATAACCTATAAAGACAAGTTGGGGAAATCACTTAAAATGTGCCTCCTAAATTGGTTCATAGATGTATTCAATAATCCTCTAGAAACCAAAGTAAAAAAAAAAATTAATCAAAAGAGGGTTAAGTCTGGCTTCCCAATTTAAAATTAATATGTCAGGGTTATAAATAAATAAGCCAAAACCAAGAGTTGGACACCTAACCAACTATGCCACACAGGAACCCCGAGTGTGTGTCAGTTTCCAGGTACCATCTCTTCTTTCCCCTCTCTCAGGGATCCTTCCCCAGGCATTCATCGCGGGTGTCCGTTTCTTTCTAAAAACCCAATTTCACTCCAAGCTAGTGAGATTCATAGGTTTGGGAACTACACTACAGTTGATCTCAGGCTGAGCTTTGAGAAGTCACTGAAGTTTAGAGATGGAAGGGATTTTAGGGACTATTTATTCCGTGTTTTATTCAATAGACACAAGGAAACTGAGGATGGATAGATTCTCCACAGTTAAATTAGTCTGCAGCAAAATTTTGGTCATTTGTCATTTCTGCAGCTACTATTTATTGAGTGCTTACTTTGCGTCTAGCAATGTGTGGGGTGCGTAAGTAAAGACACAGGTTTTACTTCGAAGAAATTAAAGTGGTCCCCGAAACCCAGCTTGGAACGCTTTCTTATAACTTCTACATGGGCAGAAAGACTCTCTTGGATCACCAAAGAAAAAGGAGATGCCTTGTTTCTTCACTTAGTCATTCTAAGCATGTGCTTTTCAAACTGATATACCTACAGATGTATGTAGTAAGATGCTAAAGGTATCAGGGTTAATCTACACGGAGCTCTCATTTTGTCTAAACAACCGAAAACAAATATTCCTTCTTTTCTTCTCCCACCTCCCTCCCTTTACTTGCTTCCTTGTTGATTCAACCGATATCCTACTACATGTGAAGAGCTGTGCTCGATTCTGGAGATACACTAATGAATAAAACAGCCATAATACCTGTGCCTTTGGATCTTCCAATTAAATCGGTATATTGTGGCCTAGAATACAAATTTTGCATAAATTTTAAAGTAAAATCAGGAAATTTTAAGAGGGTCGTGGTTTATGACATCATTTGCTGGTCGGAGTGCTGCAATACTCTATTCTCAAATTCCTTCTTAGCGCCCGAATCAGATTTTCAAAGAAAAGCTTTGAACACACTGTTTTCTCCTGTGTCAGAGCTTCTGCCCTTGCTCTTCCCTTTACCTTCAATGCCTTGCCCCAAGATTTCTCAAGCTGGCTTTTTTCGTGGTTCACTTCTCAGCATAAATGTTACTTACTCAGAGAAAAATTTCCTGCTACCCTTTTGTAAATCAGCCTGCTGCGTTATGTTCATCACCTTTCCGGGGTTAATTTTCTTTGTGTTATTTACCACTGTTCTTACGTTACTAGTTTACTTATTCGGTTTAATGTTGGTGTTCCCTCCCACTGTCTGCCCCCACCCACCCTGAGTGGATCCTCCCCAGGAGCTCACCGATCTTACTGCTGTGGCCTCAGTGTCCAGCCCCTGGCATGTAAGTGCCGAAAGAGCACATGAATTCTGGGACCAGGAATCAAATAATCTCAAGAGAACTTACTCTCTATTTAGAGGATGACATCTGATAAATTTAGAATTAGAAATATTGGTTTTACCCTTAAGATTTCTAGGGAAAGAAAAATCATCTTCTTTTTTTTTCTCCCTAGCCAAAGATGTTTAACCAGCCTCACACTCTCCAGATTCTCCACTTCAACTGCTGAGGGGTGGGGGGTGGGGGCAGGACCCTGCTCAGACACCTTTCCATTATTCTGTAAAGGAGTCACGTCCACAGAATTTCTTCAGAGGGTTTCACAAAAGGCCAAGATGGTAGCAGCATTGGCAATGAGGGCCAGGCGGCCTTTGGAGTCACGTGGCCTTGATCTCTCATGAAGTTTTCACAGAAGGCCTTAGTACGCCATTGCTTGAGCAGGTGTAGATATGAAGAATTTATTTCTTTTCCAGGAGACTTTTCCAAATATCCCACATCACCCCCACCGCAAAAAAAAAAAAAAAAATGGGTAACGCATCTAGTTGGATTGAGGAGGCCCCCTTCCCCCTCTGAACAACATAAAGAACACCTTTTCTCTCTTCTGTGTAATAGCCCTACAAATACTGGAATATATTTAAATATTATACCACAGCCCCTCCCCTTGTTTTCTCTTCTTCAAACTGTCTTTGTACTTTGCTACTTGAAAAAAATTAGAGCAGTTTTGTTAGTGTTCTGTTTTCCTGTAATTTTCCCCCATTCTGACTTCTCAGAAATCATCATCACATACACAGGTTTGCTCCCTAGTCAACAATTACTATCATAGCTAAATTATTTATTAATTTGCTATTACTTTGTTTAGTCCTTATTTCATTGCTGGGAGGCAGGTACCAACATTGTACACATTTTAAAGATGAAGACACTGAGGCCAAGAGAGGATACATTGCCTTAATATTCCCCAGCCTTTCCGACGCGGAAGCAGGTTTGAGCCTAGTTCTGTTAACCATTACACTATTTTATCCCCTAATATATGTTATAAAATGCTGGATCCTTTCCCTGTCTCCTACAGAGTGCCCAGTAGATCCTTGATCTGTGCTCCAGTTTGAGTCAGAGTAATATCTGGGGGCTAAATACATTTCAGGTAACTGCCTGCTTCTTATCTCTGTGCTGGGCACTAGTATTTCTAACACATAAACACTGCATTTGAGAAGACATTAACCATACCACTCTCAGGAAGAGGCCAAACATATTGCTAATTTTTTACAACTTAATAATAGTCCATATTATGATCTCAGGGTCGTGAAATCGAGCCTCGCATTGGGCTCAGCGCTGAGCATGGAGCATGCTTGGGATTCTCTCTCCCTCTCCCTCTGCTCCTCCCTGCTCTCTCTCTCTCTCAAAATAAAAAAAATAGGGGTGCCTGTGTGGATCAGTCAGTTATGCATCTGCCTTCCGCCCAGGTCATGATCCCAGGGTCCTGGGATCGAGCCCTGTGTCAGGCTCCCTGCTCAGTGGGGATCCTGCTTCTCTCTCTCCTCCCCTCTCGTTCTCTCTCCCACTATCTCTGTCTCTCTCTCAAATAAATAAATAAAATCTTTAAAAATCATAAAATAAATAAAAATAAATAATACTCCATGTTATTTCTTTATCTTAATGAATTGATTTTGACATTTTGATTTCTCCCCAAACCACATAATACCTAAGCCAATTTTTCTTTTTCCTCCATCGTACCTCAGTAACAGACCACAGAGAGGGAAACAACTCCCCCATGAATTCAGAGTTCATGCTGTAGCTTGTACTCTTTTGGTGGGAGAAGGAGGAAATTAGAATTTTTTCAGAAAACTTTTTTGAAAACTGAGGACTGGATATCCACCTACATTAATGACTCTTTAATTTAGAAATTAAACACAAAGAAGGCAACAAATTTATTCACATGGAGATATTTCTTATAATATTTGATACAATTCTTTTCACTGTAGCTGGGCTTAGAACTGAAGCATGCTTCTCATACTGGAAAATTGTGATCCAGCCACAACTACTGAGCCCCTGAGCACCTTAATCCAATTCCGTCCGCCTTACCAGCTCAGTTCCAATAAAAATCCACCCACCATCTGAGATACTATTCATTCATTTATTCGTTTAAGTAAGCTAGAACTTAGAGCAGGCAGTTTATATTTTAATCTATAAAATTTAATATCCAACATAACAGCATCATGCTAAAAAAACCCACTTACCTGAGAGTAGTAATATAATTACTATTTTTTCGTACATCCTGAGATCATGAGCTGGCTCTCAATAGTCAGTGCTGGGAAACCACCAAAGACGGACTGGTGTGGCGGACCGTGGCCGCCCGGGTGCTCTTATCTTTCAGACACACCTTTTTGAGGCACCAGTTGACAGGCCTGGGAGGCATTTTAAATTACGCAAATTTGTCAAACATCTGTCAGTAAAGATGCATGGATAGCTGCTTAACTGGCATTATTAAAGTGTTAAGTAAAATCTTCACTGCAGGGAACCGACTGCTACATGTCAAATTTACTTGGCATAAATTAAGTGGGCATTGCAAGGCAGTGGTCTTCAGGAGCTGCCCAGCTGGGCCTTGAAGGCCTGAGGCGGGGGTCCTGAGCCAGGCTGGGGTCACTCTTAGGGAGCTAGAGACCTTCTCAGGTTTCATGTAGAGATCCTTGTGGGCCCAGATGAAAGTGACTTCTTACATGTGAACTGAATGTATTGGAGAACTTACATTGCCATTGACCGCTCTGAGGTTTGAAAGAACTCTCACACTCATGACAAGTCACACAGTGATCTGAGAATACATGAGACACAAGAATATTTCAGTTCAAACCAGAGTTTCAATGCAACAGCTAGAGCCCACATGGCGGGAGTCAGGGTGTCGTTCCTCCCCAAAATAGGCCTCACTAAGCAAGCACAAGTGCGTACCAGGATAATCATGCAAACACGCAAAAACAAAAGCAGATGACCCCAAAACCTTGTTGTAAAGCAGGTTAAAGTCAGGGGTATGGCCATCTGAGGAAGGTCCATTTTAAAGGGAGGCAGAAAACGAAACAATAAGAATTAGATCTGAAACAGCTCAAAAGAAGGCGATTTGGGTATTCTACTTAAATCTTCCTGTTAGAGCCGTGAGTATCTTTCCTGCTTGCCCCAGAAAATCGACTTGCTAAGTCAGGAATTTGTCAAATAAATTATATGTATATTTTTACCCAAAACGTGGTTTAAAAAACTATTTATGAAACTAATGGTTTGCACCTTCAGGAAATGGAGCCACAGAGAGAAAAAAAACCTTTTACTGGGGAAAAGATGGAGATAAATGTCAGCTAACATCCCAGACAGGGGCTCTGAGGGACACAGTAGGCGCTGAGATGCAAGCTTGAAGGGGGACTAAGACTGAGGGACACAGAGGGGGACTCTGAGGGACAGTGCAAGAACGATAAAGCCTCAGAATCCTAGAGCCCCTCTGAAGGTCCTGCCAATGCATGCAAAGCAATTATAGCAAAATTTACCCATAGTTAAAAGTAATCAATATTTAGGAAACCAATAGCTCACTTAAATTTAGTATTTGCTATGGCTGGGTATCAGGTTGGGTTGCAGAAATTGTTTTTAGCAGACAGTTGAATAAAGGAGATTTATTTTGGATGTTAATATGAGCAATAAGATTATTTCACATGATTTCATATTTTTAAGGTGAGAACAATTAGCACGAGCCTTAAAAATGCAATTTCCCTTTGAAAATAAGTAGTCACTATCCTCACGCTGGATTACTAGGCAGCTATTAAAATCACATTTTTAAAAAATCAAATCAAATCGTGTTTTCAAAAACAGTAGATATGGAGACTCAAGATAAAAATGGAAAATGGCAAGATCCAAAACTGTATATACAAAAATAAAATCCTGTTTTGTTACCTCTGCCTGGAATACACTTACGCTCTTCTTACATGATCGACTTCTATTCTGCTTAAGATCTCAATTTAAGAGTACTTCCTCCAGGAAGCCTTCCCTGACTTCCTAAGTCTTCATCAGGGGCTCCTGTTCTGTACTTGTACTGTACCATGTTCTTCTCTTATCATAGGGCTTATCCTATTGCACTGCATATTGCATCTTTGTGTCCCCACTGGACTACGAATTCTAAGTGTGCGTGCCCTGCCTGCAGCCTATCTTATCACTGAGGGCTTGGGGCACAGTTGACAATAAATATTTGTCAAATCAATGAACGACAAATGAATATTGCACTGCAGAGGAAAGCAATTTCTCTTAGGCGATGTTGGGGAGCAGAGGTGGGTCTAGCTATCTATCTACCCATCTCCCATGTCATATCGTAGTTTCAGTTTACTTAACCTGCTGCATGGAAGTCTCTCGCTAAGGCAGAAGGAGAAAAGGAAAATCAGTCTAAAATCTATACCGTCTTCAGCCTGGACTGATTGGCCTCTGAGAACACTCTTCTTAATGTGACCTCCTGCTTTCCTGGCGAATCACTTCATTAACCACTCTTGGAACTCCTGAAACACTTAAGCTAGTTCATTTGTTTTCCTGCATGATTATTTCGTTGTATTGCTAAGTCTTGTTTCCCTTGTTCTACCTCCAGCATCTGGCAGAATACCCTACCGAGGCTGAGGGGCAGTCAGTAAATTGTCGTCCGTGCTGGCCACCAGACCACATAGGCAGCCGCCACAGGAAAGAACATCAGGCCACAGGAAAGAAATGGATGCTTTGCTCTTGGTCACCGGGAAGGGCTAGTTAGCTCTTACTAAGGTGGGGAGCAGGAATTGACTTTCGGTCAAGTATGGCTCTGTAGTTTCCTTCAGGCAGACATGTTGACCCTACCTGGCCTGATGAAGGACAGGCAAACCCTGTAGGGTTCTCCGTGTAGAATCTGGAGGTGAGCCCCCGCGTTACACACAGGGTGCGTGGAAGTAGAACTGCGCAGTGACCTCTAGTGGCGCGTCTGCATAATGGAAGGAAAAACGTGAGACCTGACAGTGCAGCAGAAAAAAAATGTACATCAGATTTCACTTCTCCCTTCCACGCATTTCCCCAAACTTCTTTATATTCTTACTGAAACACATATTCCAGGTCACCATAAAACCCCACCTGTGAGATACATCGTGCACATATGTCAGACAAATTTATAGACCTTTTGAGAATTTGGGGTCTATGCCTAAAGTAAAACAAGTACTTTTGAGACATTTCATCAAACATAGAAACCTTGTCTCAATTTCGTGGTACTGTATGTCTTTGGGCTATTTTTTCTTGATTGTCACTAGTCCATAAGAAGGATGAATTACAATGTGGCAGAGGAGGAAAGTCCGTTCGGAGCTACCAACCTAGTTCCAACTTGTTTCCCCATGGGCAAGTGTCCCTTTTTGCCGATTACTAATGCCCCGACTGTTTCAAGATCAGACTATGCCTCAAGATGGTTGCATGCTAGCCTGACCCGCCTGTGGAGAAGTCTACTGCAGCTGCTTTGCGCGGAGAACCGAAGAGGAGGGGAGATGTGGGAAGTTGATACAGTGGCTTCGCCTTAGGAAGCTGCAGCCTGCTTTGCCTTCACCTTCTTGTGTTATCTTAGCATTTCAAAATTAAAATAAACACAAATTTGACAAATCTGATGCCCCAAATAACCCTATGACAGAGGCAGAACAGATGCAGGTTTCCCCTGCTACCCCAAAGTAGAACTTTCTCGTGCAACTTTTCATGAGCCAAATGGCATAAAGCAAAGAAGTGATGACTGTTAATTTATATAGAAACATATCCGAGCGTTTTCAGACCCCCTCCGCCCCCCAAAAAACCTTCTTCGGCTTTTCTTTTTTTTTTTAAGATTTCATTTATTTATTTGACAGAAAGAGACACAGAGAGAGAGGCAACACAAGCAGGGGGAGTGGGAGAGGAAGAAGCAGACTCCCCTGCTGAGCAGGGAGCCCGATGTGGGACTCGATCTCAGGACCCTGGGATCATGACCTGAGCCGAAGGCAGACGCTTAACGACTGAGCCACCCAGGTGCCCCCCTCTTCGGCTTTTCTAATACCTTAGGACACATCTTACTAAAGGAGGCACAAAATAAATGGAGATAAAGCACACGTGCTCACAGACAAGCTCGAGGCTGTGACGGCTTGACGCTGAGAGGCGGAGTGTAGTTCCCAGGGCAGGAGCTTGGGGGCGCTCTCGCAGCTCCGGTTTGTGCTGTCGCCACAGCTGTCCGCCGCCAAACACCCACTGAACGCTATTTTCACTTCTCGTCTTTTTTCCCTAAAAGCGAAAATCCTCTTCGGGTTTCTTTGGATTACTGGAAACAGGTTTAATGTAGGTCCTTCGTTAAAGCAGAGTGGTGCAACACGAACTTTCAAAAAGCGAGGGATACCTGTGTTATCCTTCTTATTTTATACACACACAATGTGCACATTTGCGCTTTTCAATGTCTAGGATGTCAATTCACTCTGCCCTTTACCTTTGGGTACATGAATTTGGCCCTCGTTCTCTACATAAAGAAATACTGGGGGAAGTGTATCAGCAAAAGATAAAAGACAAATACATAGTAATTTCTTATTTTTTTATTGAGATGTAGCATACACAAATTTTAAGTGTGCAATTGGATGGGTCAGTTATATATACACACACATACATGCATACACATGTATGTGTATGTGAAACCACCTCTCAGATGAGGATATAGAACATTCCCAGTGATTTCTCTCTTTCTCCTTCCCAGTCTCTACCCTGCTGCACTGAGGTAGACACTACTCTGACTTCTAACACCATTGATGGGTTTTGTCAATTCTCGAACTTCATATAAATAAAATGACATATTATGAACTCTTTCCTGTCTGGATTTTTCCCTGCTTCACATAAAGTCCAAGAGATTCAGTCAGGTTGCTGAGGAGACCTTTCTTTTCTATCACTGTGATTATCCAACTGACTCCTCACCCCTTATTGAAAAGATCATCTATTCCCAACTTAACGTTCCTTCATTGAGCGTAATGTGTGCTTTTGTCTTCCGGCTGCTTTGAAGATTTTCCCTTTGTCTTAGATTTTTAGGACTGTGGTTATGATATGTCTGCGTGTAATTGGGGAAAGGGGAATCTGAGCTTCTTAAATTTGTGAATTGGTATTTTTAACAGTTTTGGAACTTGACCATTATCCCTTCAAATATTTTCTTTTTTTAAATTAATTAATTAATTAATTAATTAATTAAATTACGTTCATCACCATACATTACATCATTAGTTTTTGATGTAGCGTTCCATGATTCATTGTTTGCGTATCCCTTCAAATATTTTCAAATATTGTCTCTCACTTTCCCCTCTGGGATTTTGGATACATATACATTAGATTTTTTAACTATTACTCATTTTACATATTTTTTCCTTTGCTTTTTTTCTTACTGTGCTTTAGTTTGGATATTATCTGATGAACTTTAATAATCCTGTTATCTGCTACGTCTAGTCTGCTGTTAAATCTATATCATGAGAGGTGCCTGGGTGGCTCACTCAGTTAAGCATCTGACTCTTGATTTTGGCTCAGGTCATGGTCTCGGGGTTGTGAGACTGAGCCCCACAACCAGCTCCATGCTCAGCGGGGAGTCTGCTTGGGATTCTCTCTCTCCCGCCCCCTCTGCTCTTCTCCCCACTTGTGGTTTCTCTCCCTCTCTCTGAAATAAATAAATAAAATCTTTTAAAAAATAACCTATAGCATGAGTTCTTTGATTCTGATATTGCATTTTTAATTCAGAATGCGCATTTGATTCTTTTTATAGGCCCCAATTCACAGTTAAAATTCTACCTGTTTCATTTATTCTATGTACCTTTTACTTTGATTTCTTGAACATAACTAATCATAATTATTCTAACGTTCTTGTCTGCTGACTCTAGAATTGGGACAGCGGTAGTTCAGCTTTTATCTTAGTTATTAATTATTATGGCAAAATACGTGTAACATAAAATTTATCATTTTAACAATTTTTAGGTTTACATTTGAATGGCATACTTAAAAGCATTCACATTGTTGTACAGCCATCAGCTTTTGCTTTTAAAAATAATAATTTTGCAGTACATTTTCCTACCTCTTTGCATGCCTAATACATTTTTGTTTTTTCTGTAGGACATTGACCTTAGCTTTCTAGCTTCCCATCCATATGTTTAATGACGATGTCCTGAGGAAGAGATTCACTATGGTTTGTTGGAGGCTCTGCGCTCTGGAAGGAGTGTGTTCTGTTTTTCCAATTTAGTTCCCAGACTACTGTGCCATTCTAGAATTCAGCAAGTGTCCTACGGGAGAAACAGGCTTTGTGGTGGGGCTCCTCTAGTTCCCAATCTGTTATGCCAGCCCTGATTAACCACCAAAAGGTTTGACAGTTTTCCCTCCTAGAGTGTCTTTCTGCTTTCAACCTACTAATGTTCCCATGGAAGAAATCAACAGATAGGCAAATCCCCCCAGGGAAAGAAAAGATTCCCTCTATGTGGCTATGTAACTCCCTGTTACCTCTCATATCTGCAGAGGATTATGATGCCAACAGCAGAATGTTCCTGATGACGTTCTCACCTTTTTCCCCAGTACGCCGAATTTGGAGGAGTAGTTGGATCACGTATTTCAAATGTCAGTGAGCAAATAGCCAAGAGTCATTTTTAGTGCTAGACTTCCAATGTTTTAAAAACTTAAAAACTGGGGTGCCTGGGTGGCTCAGTCATTAAGCGTCTGCCTCCGGCTCGGGTTATGATCCCAGGGTCCTGGGATCGAGCCCCACATTGGGCTCCCTGCTCTGTGGGAAGCCTGCTTCTCCCTCTCCCACTCCCCCTGCTTGTGTTCCCTCTCTCCTGTCTCTCTCTCTGTCAAATAAATAAATTTAAAAGAATTTTAAAACTTAAAAACTAACCCAGACAAACTGGTGGTATTTTATAAAAGTCTGGGATCATTCATCCCAATATCCCTTGTATTTTGTCTTTCTTGGCTGCGCTCTTGGAGTCAGAGGACAGAAACTATAGGGCTTGCTGTAGTAATAAATATAAGTGAGGTTCTATAGGCCCTCAGAGCCAGCCAAACCCAAAAAAGTGCTTTTATTTTCAGGTTATAAAACAATAGGATACCTATTACACTGTTCCTCTGTTGGCCTTGTCTGACAAATCCATGACATTAATGAAAAGTTATTGAACACTAACCAAGGATCAGGCATTGTACTAATTACTTCTTGGGAGTAATATATTAATCCTCATCATGAGTCTATGAATTAACTACCATTCCCCTAGCATGTGGTAGAGTCAGGTTTTGAATCCAAGCAGTCTGTCACCAAGGCCCGAGTTTATATTCTGTAAACTGTATTCCCTCCTGTTGTACTAGACCATACAATGAGAGAGGTCAGTTAGCATGGTCTGGAAGGACAGGGACAGATCAAATACTAAAATTAGGACATCGTTCCCTAGTTGCATGCAGGGTCGGTGAAGAGGCTTTAAATAGAGACTTCTCTGTGTCCTGAGACAGGTGCATACTGTTCAGAGGAGTGAACCTGACTCATTATGGCTGGGGAGTAGAGAGTGAGAGGTGAGAATGGCAAGAGATATGGCTGGAGACTGTGGTCAGGGAGATCTGGGGTTAGGATTTGGAGTTTCATAGCAGGACAATTGGTAAGCCATGGAAGACTATGCAGGAGCTCAGGGTCATACTATCCCCGGATGGAGAACAGCTGCTAGGGAGCTAACTCTGCTGACAAGAAGAGTAAGAAGGCCTTAGCAGAAATTGAAGAACAGAAAAGCCAGGTGTTTGAATAAGGGAGCTGTTGAGGAGTTAGTTGAACTAACTATTCAACTATTTAGAACTCAATATTGAATGGCCTTGTGTTTAACTGGATAAGGGGAATGAGAGGCAGGCCACACATTGCTTCTGAACTTTCCAGCATGCATGACTGGGTAAAGTGTGGTCCCACTTACAGAGATAGGGGATTCTGTAGGCAAACCAGGTTTGTGAAGGATGATCATGAGTTTCATTTGGATATGTTGAGTTTGGGGTTTCTCTAGAAGATCCCAGCGGAGAGGTCAAGTAGGAAATGGATGGTTCAATTTGGCACTCAGAAGAGGAATGTGGACTGAGACAGAGGTGCGGAGTTGTCAGCCTATACACGGAGAGAAGGGAGCTAATACCGGACAGGAGACAGGGGAAGTTTGTACTGTCTTTAGGCTGAGTGGACAGGTCCCAGAATGTCACTAAGCCTTCCCCCCGGGAACTGGAGACACGGAGGTGGCCCATGCCGTGCTCTCTCAAATAAATTCGTTTTCTGTAACATCCAGCTGAAACCTTATAAAGGACATTTTTTTTTTTTTTTTTGCCCAGAATTCACTCCTTTTCTCAGGATACCTTTCTGCCCTTCAGAGGTGGGCCCACAGATGACATATATTTTATTATGTGACAATTAATTTTGACCATAGCTGATTAGCTCACACATGGACACCTGATCTGACCATCCGAGTCCCCTCTGGAGAATTTTTTTTTTTTAATATTTTATTTATTTGACAGAGAGAGACACAGCAAGAGAGGGGACACAAGCCGGGGGAGTGGGAGAGAGAGAAACAGGCTTCCCGCGGAGCAGGGAGCCCGATGCGGGGCTCGATCCCAGGACCCCGGGATCATGACCTGAGCCGAAGGCAGACGCTCAACGACCGAGCCACCCAGGCGCCCCTGGAGAATATTTTATTGAGAAACACAGAAGAGTGGAAGTTAGAGGTTAAGCTCTATTAAGGATGGCGTGCTCAGGTGAACATCAACAAAAACATCCTGAGTTCCACCGAACAGCCGGTCCTCCCACCCTCTCTGATGCCTGGAGTCTGTGAGGTAGCCCAGGGTCCTTGCGATAAATTGCCCATTCTAGGAAGCTATTTTGAAGTGGACTTGGAATACCTGTAACCGAGAGAATCTTAATGAGGACAAGTGTTGATGTGCCTCATTAAGGAATTATTACCAGAATGACGCAAAGCTGAGGCTGAGCTGAACTGGCCAGGGACCAAGGGCGGTAGCTTCACCAGTGCCCACAACGGGAGCGAAGACTGCGGTGACCGAGCTCCCTCAAGTCACTGCAGATCACCTGGCTTCCGATGCCTGGAGGGCCCTTGTATGCATGGCTAATCACGTGGGATGTGGAGCACAATCCATATATGCCCCTTACTCCTGTAAGTGAGATGTGAGCCTGCACTGTCTCTTCCAGACAAACCATGCTGATTTTTTTCTTTTTTTCTTTTTCTTTCTTTCTTTCTTTCTTACTTTTTTTTTTTTTTTTTTTACTATCTGTCTAGTGTAGAAGGGATTCAGTTACCCTTTAGCCTTAAAAATATGTCAAAGGATGGTGTTGGCCTTCTGTGGCTTGGAGCGAACTCACATTGCACAAATCTGTTTCTCATTTATGTGGTTCGGCCAAAGAGCCAGGGCTGTTTTTTACCCTCATAGAATGTGACAGTACAGGAGGCCGGCTTCCTTTTTATTCAGACATTCTGCTCAGCTCCTGGACATAGGAGGGAAGGAGAAGAAATTACTGGAAAATTTTGATGTCTATCTTTATAGGACAAAAGCTCTTGGAACAAGAAATGATAGAAGAAGTCATTTTCAAACACACAGTTAATTACTATGTTACTTGACTCACGTTCTATTAGCTGGTAGGATTTAATAAATGAGTCATATGGTAATGTTTCTAATACCTTCTAAACAAACATTGTGACTGATGCTCGATATAGTTTAAAAGAATATGCAAGAAAATACGATGTCATAAGAAAGAAAACAAGGTCGCAGTAACGGGGTCCTGCAGTAGCTTCCATAGTGATTTAGGGATTTCCCTGTTTAAACTTTATAGATGCAAAATGCCATAGCTAATAAAAAATTAGGACCTGGAAATAACTTAAAAGTTATTCCTTAAAAAGGCACAAGACTGTCAATGAGACACCTAATTGACATCATTGCTCACCTGGGGAGAACGTTAAAGTACAAAATAAATGTCTCACTTTGATGACATGTACCATTCAGTAAAGAACAATTACTTTGGCTCTCTCTAGAGTCTTTGCCTTGGGTGAGCGAGGTCGAGGAGGTAACTATGTATATTCCGCATGGTATTTTGAGTAGAGGGACTCAAACAAAGAACAGTGCTTGAGCTGGTTCTTCCTAACCAGGCCAGGAGAAACTGTCCCTTAATACATTTCTCCTGGATCCCCTGAGCTACACTTTTTATTTATGGGTTTGGTTTTTTTAAATTAAGTTTTGGCTTCCATTACTTGCCAGCATTGATTTACAGTAGAAGGCACACATAGAAATGCGGGATCTGAGGCGATGCCACACCTGGGGGCCAGGATGTTCAGATCCAGCCGGGGTCTTCTAATCAAAGCATCAGCATCTTTGTGGCATCTGTATCTTCGTGTGGGGAGAAGGCTGAGGACTGAGGAGACAGCCCAGGAGGCCCCAACGTGTGTGGAGGTGGTGTTTCTGCTTTTGTTATTCAGTCTTGGGAGAAAGCCGGCATGGCTAGTTGTAAGCTGTTGGGAGGTCAGTGGCGCCTTGAGAGCATGGCTTGAAAGCAGGGTAAGTTGGTTAGACCTTGTTACACGTCCTTCAGCTGAACCAGATGATGCTTCTACCACAAAGACCAGTTTATACATGTTGTTCCGAGGCAGTGTCTATCAATCTTTTTAGGTCATGCCACTCATCCCTCCCATCCTTCCTCAGTGTTAATCAACCCAGGAGATTTTATTGATTTTCACTTTCTGTAATTGGCCTCGAGAAACAAAGAGTATACGAACGTGGTTTTTAAAAATGGCACAATCCTGCGAGATTCTAATACATCCTCCTGGGAGGGAGAGGACATGTGTAGAGTGGTTGCTGGATACAATACATCTCTTTGACAGTGTAAACTCATAAAGCAGTATAGCCAGGAAATTCAATTTATACATTCAGAAGGTATTGCAGAATGTGCTACCCTTACTTGGATAATTGCGAAAACAGATGTCCAGAATTTCTCTTCTCCCTGCTTTCCCTCATATTGCAAACTTTACCTGGGCATTATATATCGTACAAAGAGGGGGGAAAAAAAAGGAGAACCGTGTATCTACCCTGTGAATGCAAAAACCATTCAAAAAAATTAAGCCTTTAGCAACAGCTTTCCATATATAGCCTTTAGTTGATAGCTAGTATGTAAACACCTTACATGAGATTAGGGGTTTTTGCTACTGTGGGAACCATAGGTCTGTATGTGTTTACAAAACAGAATACCTCAGAACCTGAAAACTCTAGGCATATTCCTTTTCTCAAGCGACACAAGCTTGCATTAATGAACAAGAATTATTATGCAGCTCATATACAGCATTTTGGGTCACTCTTGGTTCCCTCTTCAGCCACAAGCCCTTCAAGGAATCTTGTGTGGTAGCTCTGCACGTAGACCGCCAGAGAGTTCCCAGTTTACCACATGTTCCCTGTGGATGACACATCACTCATGTCTAGGGGACCGTTTCTTAGAATTACCTGGCAATTTGACAATATGTATTGAAAGCCATGCCGTGTTGCATATTTTTTGAATCAGAAATGTCATTTCTGAGACTTTATTTTGATGCTATAATGCTGGTAGAGTTCAAAGAATTAACTTCAAGGATAGGAGGGGGAAAAAATGGAAAACAACCTAAATAGCCAATATTAGAGGCATGTTTAAATAAATAATTATGAAATATTAAATGGGCAGTAAAAATAGTCATAGGAGGATATTTAATGGCATGGAAGGATATTCACAATATACTGTTAAAAATACAAGTTGCAAAATAAATGTCCTGTATGATCCTTTGTGGAGAATTACTTCCTTTGTATGTTGCTGGGAACCTGTATGTAAATGCACAGAAACGGGACTGAAAAGAATATGCTCTTAAATAATGGGATTTCCCCCCTTTTGCTTATTGTACTATGAGAATTCTACTATGAGAATACACTGCTGTTTACTAATAAGACAAATTAGTTATAGTTAATTTATTTAAAGAATGGCTAGAAAAACTACAAAACAAATATATAATTTCTGATTTTGGAAGATCCCTCTTTTCTAGAAGAAAGAAAAAAAAAAAACCCTTGTTCTCTGTTTTGATCACTAGAGGTCACCAAAGTCATAAAGATTATTAGTAATTTTTTTTCCTCTTCCATTTTTATTTTGAGTCACAGAGGGATGTTTCTGGCCTCTCCCGTTATGCAGTTTTTGAAGCATTTACTGGAAGACCTCTTGCTGCTTAGTCTTAAGGAGAGTAAACTGTTTGGACTAGTTTTTTCTAACATTAAATATTCCCTGAAACAGAGAGTGATCTATCTATGGGACTATTCAAAACAGATGGGTGTTTCTGTAGAATGTGATTTATTTCCTCCTCTGATACTAAATGGCCTATTGGCTGATACCTGCTGAATGTGAGTTCTGAGCAATGTTGTTGAGACAGAACCACAGAACGCCAGCAGTGGCACACATCGTTTCAAATGAAACGGCATGGACCATTTCAAGGAAAAAACGTTGTGCCTTTACTGGTAACACGTGTGGGGTATGAGGGCTTCAATGAAGCAGAACATTCAAGAACACCCATTGCATCTCTTGAATTACAGACCGCACTACCTTTTCGCATGTTAATAATTCTGCATTTTTTTTTTAAAGATTTTATTTATTTTTTGAGAGAGAGAGAATGAGAGACAGAGAGCACGAGAGGGAAGAGGGTCAGAAGGAGAAGCAGACTCCCCGCCGAGCAGGGAGCCTGATGTGGGACTCGATCCCAGGACTCCAGGATCATGACCTGAGCCGAAGGCAGTCGCTCAACCAACTGAGCCACCCAGGCGCCCCAATAATTCTGCATTTTTTGAATTCAGCCTAAGCCCAAATCCCCAGACCCTAAAATTATGGAAAACCGGGGAAGATCTAAAAGTTAGATTGGAATTTTGCAAACATTCCAAGAAACGGTCTCATTCCAAAGGGGGCATCAAGCCGCCGAAGATACAACAACTGATTTCAATATTCTTAGCATGCTCTGGGAATTCATATTTGAAAATGAGGCTTCTGTAATTAAACAAGATGCAGTGTGTGGAAGGTGTATGTTTGTCAGGAGTTACAAACAGTGGGCAGAAATGCAGTAGGTGAGAAGCCTCTCACATTTTCAGTGGTTCAGTTACCAGTAGATAAGATAGTTACCTGGTCATGTTGATGAGTCTATGTTTGAATCAGCCTCCCAGAGAAACTAAGCAAGCCATTCTTTTCTCTAAGAACTCCCAGTGCTCAGATACCTGACAAATTCAAGGTTAAGGCTTTGGTACAACCATAAACTGAGAATTCAAGACAGTATCAACGTGATACATTTTGCATTCAGGCTTGTTCCTTATTCAGTGGACTTCATTTGCCTTTGATCTTGGTTAACTTTGAAGTATCCAAGGTTCCCACTTTCCATAAGTTTTTTTTTTTAAGTTAAATTAGACAGGCAGGCAAGGGAAATCTAAACCTCAAAAGAAGTGAAAACAACTAGACACAGTCAGTTATATATTTTTACCATTTTGTTTAAAGTAGCACATCGCTGTACTTAAAACACTTCACATTATTGCATTATTTATTAAGCTGTAAATAAAAGTCACATTTTCTGTTGTATCTTCAGAGACACATTGGAAAACATGTTTTTGGGAACCTGTCGTAGGATTCGAGTGAAAAGTTTAGTTAAATGCAAAACTATGGATAATAGTTAATGATGTCCTAAAAACCATTACCAAGAAATAGCTGTTAACTTAAAGGAAATATTTATATAGGAATTCTAATATTGCAGATCTTATATCTGAAAGCTGGCCACTTTATGGAATTTCACAGACTATGTATTCTAAAGTCTACTAGACACCTAGGTTTGCATTTGTATTTATAAAGCGATTCAGACCCATATCTCAAACAGTCATTAATTTTACTTTATTCTTATTATGCTTCAGATTTATGGGACTATTTTTTCTTATTATGATAAAGGTAAATTTATTTAATAATAAAGCACATATATACAATCACATGATTATACATACATCCGTGTGTGTGTGTATGTGTGAAGTTATCATTTGGCACAAAAGTAGAATCAGTTACGTATTGTTTATAAAATTTGTCTTAGCAGGTATTAAGAGAGAAAATTTCTTTTTTGAGAGATATTGAAATTTAGCCCACCCAGGTACTGTTTTCTCTTCTGTGATACCTCACTTACCTAGTCATTCTCCTTTGTCTAAATCTGCAAAGTGGAACTTTCCTCTTTGAAAGAGAACCAGCACATTTCTGTTATCCCAGGTCATTAGCAGTGTCCTAGGGGTAGTTCATGTCACTATTTTGGTGCTATTCCAGCAGGTAGCAAAGAATGTGAGTTACCATTTTGGCCATATGGAAGAGCTAAATTCTCTTTTGGGTAAGTCTGACCCTGTCAAAATACAAACCTGGTATGGTTGTCCGACATGTATTGTGAACAGTGATACACATAAGAACTTGGTATAATTGAATTACTCATGGGCTTGAGAAACATTTCGGAGGGGAATAAACTCGTCATTTATCTGGAGACAAGAGGCCTCATTCCCATATCAACTCTTTACCTTCCCATGGACATCTGGAAGAAAACCAGAAAGGAATTTATTCACTTGTCTATAATTAGGAAGTTTAGGAAAGAAACTTTAAAGAAGGGAATTTAGAGATATAATGGTGATGCAGATAAAAATGCGTGAGCCTCTCTACTCATTCTCCTAGATGAAAATTGTTGCTATAGAATGAGATATATGGTAGATGCTCAGGTTCTCATGGCTTCCACTGTGTTCTTTGGGATGACACTGGGAACCACCTTAGTAGGCTGGGATGTTGGAAACAGCATAGGGCCAGGAACTGGATTTTGGGTCTCAGTACTCTCAGCTTGAATCCTAAAGTTCTGTGATACTAGACAAGTTATTTGACTTCTTTCTTTTTTTTTTTAAGATTTTATTTATTTATTTGAGAGAGAGGGAATGAGAGAGAGCAAGCACATGAGAGGGGGGAGGGTCAGAGGGAGAAGCAGACTCCCTGCTGAGCAGGGAGCCCGATGCGGGACTCGATCCCGGGACTCCAGGATCATGACCTGAGCTGAAGGCAGTCGCTTAACCAACTGAGCCACCCAGGCGCCCCTGACTTCTTTCAATACCAATTTATCTTCTGTAAACTGGAAATAATACATATCTTGGAAGACTGCTTTGAAGACAAGGAGAATCTAAATGTAAAGCACTAACATAATGTCTAGCTTGTAGTAAATGTTTAATAAAAATTTGTTTCCTCCCACAGAAAGTTGTAGGGTTAAATAACTTAATATTTGCAGAAGAGCTTTGTAACCTACAAAATGCTAATCAAACATCAGTCATTATTAATGTTATTTTTAAGCTGAATTTGACAGGCCCTTTGTTGTTTTGGACAACTTCAGGCAATAAATATATGGCCTGGAGCTGACATCGGAATTCTAACAGATAATCCAAAACCAAATTTTAGAGAGTCTACATTGCTGCCCAATAAAAATCATAAATTATGTCACAAAGAACTAACTCTATTATTTGGAATAACTATCATCTTCCTTCTGAACACCAAAATGCTCCAAAGGTAAGTAAGAAAATACATAGGGTGGGGGTGGGGAGGGCAAAAGAAAGAGAAGAAGGAAAACAGGAACAGTGGGACAATCTACCCTGTGGATGGCTGAATGTGTCCTGTGCTCCTAATTACTTTAAAGAATGGAAAACCATTTTAAAATGCAGTTTATTTTGAAAGAAACATCCATTTGATACCTACAAGTAAATACATATCACTAAATAGGCCTGGAAAAGGCTGAAAGTATACTTTTGAGGAGCAGGAGGCTATTCGGGAAGTTCCCACGTGTATAGGAAAAATTTAAATTGTGCAGACTAAGTCATAAGTCCATCCTGGCAAAAGCTGATGCCACTTGAGGGTTAGACCCGGAGAATTTAGTGCCCTTGGAGAAATATTATTGTGTACCCCTGAAGAGACATTAGAAATAGAAACTGAGGGTGTAAGTCACTAGAGCACAGACTATATACAGGCTTCTCTCCTCTGAGCAGGAAGCGATTGGAATTCGTTAAATCCAGGTTAATTCTCTGTGGGGATGTTTCTTCATAAATCAAGGTCCTAATGTACAGTGACTTGTTCAAAGTCTCAGAAGATATCTTAGAAAAATCAAGGTCATAAGTTAATCTGATATGGAATTACTAGGCAATGAGTCACAAAAACAGCATCCAGGCTGAGAGAACTTGCTTTGGTGTTAAACTAGCCTGTTCCTGCCCCTTACTTTGTGACTTTGGTCAACTGGCTCAAACTACAAGCTTCAGTTTCTTCCTCTAGAAGATGGAGATAATAATGATATATTGCAGCACTGGCTTGCAGATTAAATGAGAAAGTGTATGTAAAAATTTTAGCACCATGTCCAGCAAATAATAAGTAGCTATGACTATGAATAATATTATTAATAAAATACTCACAAAAATCCTCCCATCATGAGGATAGGGGCCTCCAACCAAGGGCCCTTTGTGGAAATATGTTAGGAATGCAGGGGCTGTCCTGAAGAATGTTCTGTGCTAATTTTAACTGAGAGTGAAAAATGACTGCTTAGATAACAAGAACCAAACAAAATGAGAATCATATTCTAATATGTTCTTTCAATGTCTCTTCAAATAATAGTGGCATTAGACTAAGTAGAAACAGCCTCAACTTAGGAGATGCATCCCTTGAACTGTGGAAATCGTGTTTGTGCCCAGAGAACTTAAAACATACTGTTTATTTTTAGCTTTGGCTAAAATAAGGCATCATTTAAAAATATATTTAATTTTCTTATATACTGGTCAGCTAGAGGAACTACATTAAAAATGCTATATACCTGTAAATATCTATAAAATACATTCAAACTTGCACTCGATCTACATTTAGTTCTTTTTGGTTACTTCAGCTGACCAAATTGATGGCCCAGAAGTGATATGGGAATTTTACCAGATAATCCAAAGACAAATTTAAGAGGGCATCCATTTTTTTCTCAAGAAAAATTTTATAATAATTGGCAAAGAATTAACTTTATTATTTGGAACAACTACCATCTTTTTTCCTCTGAATACCAAAATGCTCCAAAGTAGGTAACTGTTGAAAGACATGGGGCAAATGATGCATCATCTTCACTCTGTTTTCTTTCCTCATTGTCTGTATTTTACTCTGGAGCTGCTTGAGTTTGCCTCTGGTCCTGCAGCCTGTGCCAAGTCTGTTGGGAAATCCACCTGGAGGGGTGAGGGGATTTCCTAAGGGAAGGCCAAACAGAATCCCAACTAGAATGAATGTTCTGAGAGGGGTAGAAGAAGGAATGATTTTACCTTGGGGCAGGTTTTTCTCCTGACACTGCCAAGATTTGCATCTGCAATACCCAAATCCTCTTGGATGGTTCATTGACATGGTCACTGAGAGCCATGATTTGCCACCATGGGTGGGTATAATTTGTCCACGTGTTTGTTTTCTCATGAAAACAGTTATAGTCTTTGTTCAAAAAATATTAGCATTACAGTGCATAGCAATACGGTCATAGAAGTAGAAGATATAAGTAAGTGATTACAGCTGAATAAAATCAAATTATCATTAGTGTTTCCAAGAGTAACAAATCCATTATGGCAACAGAGAGCCATGGGTAAGAGAAGATTAAAAATCAAGACAAGGAGACAATCTGGGAGATTGTACAAGATTTGCACTAAGGCAGTAACAGTGGGGCTGGAAAGGGGAAAGGAATGTACCCCTTAAGGATAAGGGGTAGAGTGCATGGGAGGCGTGAGAGGGAAGAGTCCTAAGATGACTCTTGGGTTTCTGGATTGGCAGACTGTGAGGGTGGGGGAGCTATTCCCTGGAATGAGGAAAAAAAAAAAAAAAAAAGAAAGAGAAAGAGAACAAGGAGGGAGGAAAAGCTAATGTGTTTGCATTGGGTAGTTGAATCATCAGATATAACCAATAAGCAAATGGATATTAAGATCTAATTCTCCAGAATAGCACTTAAAATAAAAGGCAATCAAGTAGAGAGCAATGTACATCAAGAACATTTCGTGCTGTAACAGATACAGTTCATTCATGTCACAGACCTGCCTTTTGTGAGTCAAAATTTAAATTGATGGGGCTATTCACTAGTACAATAAATTTGGAGAGCAATATATAAATATCAAAAGCCTTGAAAGTATTAATATTTTTATTTAATAATTTTACCCCTAAGAGTCTGTTCTAAGAAACTAATCACAGATATAGATAATGTGTGAAAAGATACATACTGCAATCATAAAGGTGCAAAAAAATCGAGGGCAACCTAAAAATCCAATAATAGGGTCGTAAAATAAATCATGATAAATCTGTAAGACAGAATCTTAGGCAACCACTAAAAATTAGTTTTCTCTTGCTATACAACAATTACCTCAAAACATATTATTATCTTAAAACAACAAACATGTATTATCCCATCCAGTTTCTCAGGACTAGGAATCCAGGAGTGGCTTATCTGGTGGTTCTGGCTCAAGATTTAAGTTGGGCTCTTGGCCAAGCCTGTAGTCTTCTTAAGGCTTGACTGGAGCTGGAGAAGCCATTTCCAAGCTCATGCACATATTTGAGGCTTTTTGGCTGTAGGCTAGAGGCTTCAGTGGGCTCTGTCATAAAAGTGCTCACAATATGGCAGCAGCTTCCCTGCGGCGGCGGGGGGGTGGTGGGATACAGGGGGTTGGAGAGAAAGAGCAAGAGAGGGAAAGAACACTTGATCACAATCAATATGAAAGCTGAAATCATATATAACCTAATCTGTCACTTCTGTCATATGCTATTGATCACACAGACCAATCTTGGTACAATATGAGAGGCGGCTACACAAAAATGTGAATACCAGTAGGTAGAGGTCATTGAGGGACACTGGAGACTGACTCTCACAGTAGGACAGTACTGATGCTAAAATATTAACTAAGCAAAATAAAGAATATAAAGAGACCTCAATTATTTAAAAAAATTCCGAGAAAGAAGACAATGTGAAGATACGGGAATATTAACAATTTATGTCTCTGCTGCAGGACTACTTTTATTGCCCTTTATATAGTCTTTGATATTTCACACAATTTTTATAATTAGCACGTATTTCATTCATTATATTCTTTACAAATGCCAAAAACTCAGAAAATATATTGAGCTTTTAATATTATTTTTTACACTGATTCAAAGATGTTCCAGTAAAACTCAAGTCATTTACCAAAAAATATACTGAAGTATTCTAATTTTAGTTCAATTAGTTAAGCTTAAGAGCAAGAGATTATACTTTGAGTTCTTTTTGAACAGCTCCATATATTTCCTGGAGTATTTTGTAGAAATTCAAATGTAATAACTAGGCTTCGTGGTTGCTGACTATTAAGATTTGGGTGGCCCACTTTATCAAAGGTACTATGTGCCTAGGCTAGACAGTCTCTAAGGAAACTTCTATTTCTAAAATTCATTGATTTTAGCAGATATTTATTAAATACCTTGTAAGTACAAAGCACAGTGCTTTCTTAGTCAACTGTACTACAGTCCAAGATTCATGAGGAATCTAAAGGTGTTTTTGGAAAGAAAAGTTGGTGCAAGTGTTTATTTTTTATTTGCACCATGAAATCTAGGCCCTGCCCCAACACATCAGAGGTTGGCATTTGGAGATATAAAAAGCAATACAGAAGTTTTCTGCAGCATTTACAGAGTTTCAATAGCCAGCTACATGAAGTAGGGCATATTTAGGGACTTATTTAGTCCTGAGAAGTGTCTGCAGATACCCCAACAAATGTCTTTCCTGGTGTTTTAATGTTTACTGGTATTTCCTTCTGCAGGATATCTGCTCTGCTTGTGTTCCCGCATGAGAGAGTGCAGATGTTCCTGAAAGCATCTTTGCAGGATTTACTTGAAGCAAGATGCTGAGAGAAGCAGCAAAACTTGAAGGGAGCTGTCAGGGCGAGAGAGAGGAAGGCAGCTGGGCAGGGTTTTCCAGGCTATGAGAGCATAACCTGTTGTCTAGGAAACAGCTTCACTTTTTTTATGAGAATGAGCTCTTGCTATTACAGAGGCCAGAGATGTTCTAGCACTCTTTCAAATTTTCAAAATCCAAATTACAATGACACTCTTGGATATTCTGTTTGTCTCACTGAGGTCCTGAGATTGCAATTTGGTGTTTCAGTGGGTGAGTGTTTTAAAAAATGAAATTACCTGGAGATAGGACAGGTAGGACCAAGGAAAAAGGAAGACCTGATTTGACTCCAAGCAGGCAAAATAAATGAGTGACCATAAACTCTAGTCAAAAGAGCTCTGTAAATAGTTCTCAAAGTGATACTCATGTGATAAAGCCACCACCTCTCTGAAAAGGGAATTACAACCAGGACTCTTGGGTGTAGGTGAATACAAGTGCATGTAAGTAAGTATTTAATAACTTGTGGTGTTTTGCACTCCTGAGAGTGACTAGATGCTTCTCTGAAGATGGGAATCATTGAGTTTTTTCCCAGGGAGCCAAGGACTTACTAGAGAGGGAGGCATGCTTTGAGGATATTACTGTCAAGTGACAAATTCAGGAGTACATGTATACACTGTGATGATAAATACATTCTGAAAGAATGAGGACTGTCCTCTTAAAATGACACGTAAAGCAATGCACACAAAGTAATTCAGAATTAGTTTGTGGGCTAATACAGACCTGTTCCAATGGAAGTTCAGTAGGGCTTTTAAATATGTATTTGTGCTAAACCAAACCAAATTGGTATACCAAGGAATGCAGAAATGTCTTGGCCATGGTCAAGTCACAAGGCAGATGGAGAATCCATAAAGGTAAGTCTGAGAAGAAAAAAAACCAACAAAACAACTGATCTCATCTTTCCTCAACAGTTTTCCAAAAGACAACAACTTGCCCCAGAGCTTAAACTAAATGAATGAATAATGAACACAGACAGAATAAAATAGGGAAGAAGCCTACTTAGAACTTTGACCTTCAAACTGTGCTGCATAGCCATGAACTTCTGGCTTCTCCCAACCAAATCCTTGAATGTATAAACATGGCATAAATGATTAAGGAAGGGACCACTGATGGGTGGATGACTCGTTCAATGTCCATCTCCTTTTAGAATGACTGGTCACTCTCTCCTCTTCATCATCATTGTTGTGAAGCAAAGCCAGTTCTCTGAGATCAGAAAAAGATGTCAGAAATCATGAGATAGACAAGGCATGAAAGTTGCACAGTTTGAGGAGGAATGGAAAAAGGAAAGAGATCATTTCCCATTTACCATCCCCAGGACTAGGGATAAAGGAGGAGCAATTAATATTTATTGAATGTTTGCAATGTACTATGTAACAGTAGTGATTTATGTATATTACCTCATGTAAACCTCATAACCATTCAAAGAAAGAGGTCTCCTCATTTTGCAAATGAGAAAATCAGAGGTCAAATATGTTAATGATTTCCTAAAACTAATACCAGCTGTGAGTGGTAGACTTCAGTTTTGAATCATGTCTTTTTCCATGACTTTTCTGGAAAGTCCTATCTCTTTCCATTCCCCAATGCTTCTTTCCTCAGCAGCCCTGTATCAATTGCATGAATTGGCCAGTCTAGCAGGGCCAAGATGGAATCAGCTACTCTGCCCTTCTTTGGAAAGGTAAGGCTTGCTTTTGCCTGAGGACTTTACTTTTCTCCCAGGTATCCTAATGAGTCACTCCTATACTTCATTCTATTCTCCACTCAACTGTCACCTCCCTAGAGAGATCTTCCTTGACCTCACCATTGAGTATATGACTTCTGTTATTTGCAATCACCTTTCCCTCACTCCTTTTCTTCACAGCACTCGTCTCTATGTGATATTATGTATGTTTATTTGCTTATTTTTTGATTCTTACACTAAAATGTATGTATGCCTTATGGAGTCAGGCAATTTTGTTCATTGCTATATCTACAGAGCCTAAGTCTAAAATTTAAGAGGTGTTCTATATGTACTTGTTTGGTCAATGAATCAATGAGTGTGTTGCTATGAATATTTCATAAGCAGAGGGAAAAAGTCATGATCAGCCTCAAATCTTCAATTCTAACTCCTGCCCTTCCCTAGTCCACTTCCCCTTCCATTATTAAACTGAAATGTCAAGCCTCAATTTACTCATCACCTTGCTTAGTTGTAAAGTTTACTACCAATGGAGGTGAAGAAAATTGTCTTCAATTGTCTAGCCACAGATGGCCGCATGTTGAGCAGAATCCACATTTCTCCTTCCACACTGAGGCATATGGCTCAGAGGTGCTGCTCAGCAAGGCTACAATTTCCCAAACCTTCTCCTTGCATCTTGAGGCAGCCACACAATTAGTTTTCAATGATGGAGTAAGAAAGGAAGTTGTTTCAGAGTTCGCTTTTTAAGTAGCAAGTATGCTTTCTACATTTTTTCCTTTCCTCCAATTCAGTGCAGATGATGGTAATAAGATCCCAGGTGTGGTAGACCTAAAATATGGAAGGAGCCTGGGTCTCTGACTCACCATGTGGAGAAAAATCACTTGCTATCCTTAGGGGTAACACCGACAATTGAAATAATTGCAAATAAACTTCCATTAGATTAAGTCACTGCAAATTTAGGGTTTGCTTAAATATCTGTTACCTATATTTAGAAATAGCTCAGTAAAATTTTAGGTGACAAGGATTTGGTGGAAATTTTGAAATAGTTTTGCAGATATTTTGGACTAGAGGAAATGTCAGAGATACTTCGTATTTTTATAATTTTCAATGTAATCTCATAAAAGCAATCAATACAACTCTTTTGCTATATATATATATATATATATATATATATATATATATATATATATATATATATATATATATACATACACACAGACAGGTCCCTGTTTATCCAGAAAAGAGTTAAATGAGAAGAATTTGTGGATAAAGATTTTATAGGTAGTTGGAATTCTCTAATCAGGCCAAACCGACTCTTGTCTTGATGTTATGTCTTGCACTTTCCTGGATTAAGGATGTATGACTGCCTTTCACTGAAATGTGGTTGAGGTCACTGGACTCAGCTGTTTGGGATACCCCCCAGGACCCCAGTTGTCAGTTAAACAAAGATAGTGTAGTAGGTGCTCTACCTAATTTGTTTTGCTGCTACTTCTGTTTATAAACCTTGAAAAGAAGTCTATTAATTTTCTAATATTCATGGCTTGCCTTTTAGTAAAACAAATTATTACTCATCTTCGTGCAGATTAAGTAGGTCCATTGAGAAAGAAAGCATTAATTTGGTAGATTCCCTGTGTTAATGTGTTAAGGGCTTTTTTATGGGACAGGGATGTTCTCTTTGTCTCCTTATAAAGTTGTAGAGACAGGCAGAAAATATTCATACCAGCTCTGTTTCTTCTTTGTCATATACCTCACCACAAGCATTAACCTTCACTTCCTCCCTGGTTTGAAAGGGCAGCTAGTCTATGAATGACTTAATATTATACTAATCTAGGTGGGTAAGTTGGCACAATATTCCTTCCCAGAATTAGACAAAATTTGTTTAATGTAGCTCTTTTACTAGGTAAATAAATAAAAGGAAGGAAGGAAGGAAGGAAGGAAGGAAGGAAGGAAGGAAGGAAGGAAGGAAGGAAGGAAGATGTTTAAAAAGGAAATGAACTGGGAGTCCATATGTTTAATTTTGTCAACTAGTAGGCTCATCTTCATGATTATTACTTTGATTACTACAGAAAATATATCACAACTCTTTTCCTAAGCAATGTAAACTGAAGAGACAAAGCTATTTTTAAAACTTCTCATTGATATAAAATACATATATTGAAATGTGTATTTATCTTAAGTGTATTCTTGATGAATTTTTCACAAACTGAAAAGACTTCTGAAATTAGAACCTAGATAAAAAACAAGCCAACAGAACCAACACTGTGGAACCTCTCAGACATTCCTTTCCAGTCATAAGATTAACCACTATCCTGACTTCTAATAGCATAGCTTAGTTTTGCCTTTCTGTAATCTATACAAATGGAATCATACAGTAGGTACTCTTTTTTTGTCTGACTTCTTTCGCTGAATACTTTTTTGCAAGATTTACCCTATTGTTGCATATACTTGCAGACCATTCATTCTCACTGCTGTATAAAATTCCATTGAGTAAAGATGCCACAATTTATTTGTACACTCTACTGCTGATAGACATCTGGATAGTATACAGTTTGGTTTGGAGATATTATGAATAGTGCTGCTATGAACATTCCAGTTAAATCTTCTGGTAAATCCAAGTATGTATTTTTGTTGAATATATATATATATATATATATATATTCCTAAAAGAATTAACCAATACCACAAAACAGTTTTTCAAAGTAGGTATACCACTTCTCACTACTGCCAGCAGTGGATAAAGATTCAAATTGCTTCATATCTTTGCCAATACTTGGAATTTTTTACCTTTTTGTTTTAGCCAGTCTGGTGGGTGTTTAATGGCATTATATTGTGGTTGAATCACCATTTTCTTGACAACTAATGAACTTGAGGATTTTTCCATATATTTATTGGTCATTTGGATATCCTCTTTTATGCAGTACCTCTTTAAGTCTTTTAGCCCGTTTCTCTATTAAGTTGTCTGCATTTTTCTCATTGATTTGTAGGAGTTCTTTATATGCTCCAAATAATAGTCCTTTGTGATAGATCTATTGTAAATATCTTTATCCACTCTGTGAGTTGCCTTCTTAGTCTCTTAATGTTATCTTTTGATGAACAGAAGTTCTTAATTTTAATTAGACAAAACTATAAAGCAAGAATGAAACTATACTAAGCCTGGAAAAGAGGCAGTTTGATTCCATACATAGAATTGGGGTCAGGATTCACAGCACTATTAGGCTGTGTATCAAACTCCCGAAAGTCACTTGATATCTTTTTGCAACTTGCTCTTTTCAGTCATTATGTTGGAAAAGCAGTAGCTATTCCTAGGGGTCATGAGAATAAAGGGGAAATTTTTGAAATCATACTACTATCCAAGGATTCCAATCTGAAGATTTAAACAGTGAAAATCTTAGCAAAGATGATTGTTAACAGTAAGGGTACTGTATAGTTTTCACTGTCAACTTGATACTAGGCACGACTCCTTCAGGGAAGTGTCAGTCTTTGGAAAATAATAAATCAGAAAATCAATTTCAATTTTCGACAGCACAGTGAGGATGGCAGGGAAAGGTACCATTTTAAGTCTAAAATTTACCTCTAAGACTCTTCTTAGGACCTGAGTTGGAAGATTCTGTAACCAGTGATATTTTTAGTTAAGGAAAGCCAGTACACTAAATAGTATTATAGCATTATTTTAATGTCTAAAATTGGTTCAAATCCAACATAAGATTCATGTTGGAAAAAACAAATAAACAAGGCAAATTATAGCTCTCTATTCAATAACATAAATTAATGGACATATTCCCTGGAAAAATGGAATTTACTATGTGAAATCTTGTAAATAAGGCATATTTAAAAAAAAAAATCCTGGCTGTTAAGTGATTTGGTGAAATGATTATTTTCCTCATAAGACAAAATAAATTCTTGTCATATTATTAAACATTTTACAACCTCAAAATGCTGTTTTATAGTGGACCAGCTAGAATTTAGAATTAAAGCCGACCGTATTACGGTCTGGTCAGAGTTGAAGCAGAGGACATAGTTTCTAGAATTGTTTCCTTCATTCTGGATATCAAGGATCACTTGGCAAGCCTCAGGTTTACTGTCTATGTGTGCTGCCTACCCCCATTCCCTGGAGAAAGGGCCATTTACACTAAATACCATTTGTGCCCTTTTTATATTTCCATCAAACCAATTACAGGAAAATTTTGTTATACACAAAGTCCTGGTAAAAATAAACATAAGTGTCACAGGAAATACCTCCAATAATCATATATGAGTAAAAATGAGATCAAAACCCTACTCTTTCGGATACTGAAGGATTTAAGAACCACTGGGTGTTCGTGTACTTTGCCAAAACACCAGCTCCTCAGAGGTAGATCCAGTTTTATTCATCTTTATGTCCTTCATTGTCCTTGACATATTGCCACGCATAGGACACACACACAATTTATACTTGTGGACTAAGTGAATGTCAGCTTTAACTTTTGAAAACGTAAAGTGCACGTTTAACAGATGTTGTCTCTTAGTCTTCATTTTCTAAGTACTCACAACTTGGAAGATGGCTCTTCTAGTAGTAAACTTTTCTCTCTAGGTATGTTCTTTTCCTTAAAAAATAATGATGAAAAGAAAGGAAAAAAAAAACCCTCAAACCATTAAAAAATTTTAAAGTATCAAATCTCTCCTGTAGGAATGTGTAAAGAGATAACTTAAGGACAGGCTAATGCAATTTTTTTATGGGTTACATTTTCTCTAAATGTGATCTTGTTTTATTTTGAAATACAAATATTTTTTAAAGCATACACTGTAAGCAACTGGAAAATTGGTTTTAAGCACATATGATATAAGATTTCACAAATGTTTAGGATCATGGTGTTATTTCCAAGACTATGAGATTTCATAAACATCTTAGAGCAACTACTTATTGTTCAGCTCACTTCCATAGAACTGAGGTGGTTTACTAAATACGAAGACATTTTCTATCCATAGCTGAGACAGCTATGTTTCATTGTGCTCTAAACGAACATTTTGCACACAGATCTCTCTGATGATATATCTGCATTGAGTGCATCTGTAGTTAGTGGTGTTTAATCCCAGCTAACTTTCAGTCGGCCCTACGAAGGTAAACTGATATTACAGGCAAACTCGACTCTTTTTCATGTGTTGCATTTAGAACACTTGCTGTTCAAACTACTGAATTAATAGAATTTTTGCTGCCCATTCAGCCTAGTGCAATATTAACTCTGTTTACTTATCCTCCGCATACAGTGGAATTAAAACTCGAAAAGAAAATCTCTTTTTCTTATTAGACTGTTGAAAAAAGAATCTCCTATTTTGTGATATCTGTTTCTAATTTGTCTTTGGGGAAAGGAATGCCAAATAGTTGCCTTGTTTCCCCCTTCAGACTTTCAGAACCTCACCAAACTGCAGGCAAACCAGGATGCACACCCTGGCATGTGATATTTTTTTTTCCTCAGGATCATAGTCAATAAATTTGATTAGTTTGTAAAGCATTCCAAGCCACCAGCCCACAAAGCAGGTTGAGCCAATACCTTCACTCATTCCCTGTTCCTGCTAGACCACCGGGGCTCTAGTTTGTATTTTTAAACCTGGGTTAAATTGTGGCATAACCACAAACCATTGTATGCTATTAACAGTGGGGTTCCAATGAATGACTGACAAACAAAATCTTAGCACACGAAGTCTACTTCTTTCAATGGTAAACACATGTTATTAATGAAACGTTTCTAACGGGCGCAGGCAGTTTGAAGTCAGTCTTGACTGACAAGATTGTATTTTGCTATCTGGGCTAAACAAACAAAATAAAACATTTTAAATGAGTGTATTGGAAGAATATGTTTTGGTGAACCACAAAGGTATATAATTTGCCGTTCTGTATTCTAAACTTAACCTCCCCTCCTCCAAAATTGGTTTATAGTGTAGTATTTTTCCAGGGTTCAGAGAGAGCTGGTAGTACCTGTATCTTCCTTAAGGAGATCTGGATAGTGTTCAATTCATCCCTTGGTCCAGCCTCAAGGAAAGCCACCCTGATGCACAAAGAACTCAACACAGGTATTCGTGGGGCTGCTGCAGGAGGATCCAGGTGAGTATCTGTTTTAAGTGCAGTTCGAAGAGTCAGAATCTAGTTCCTCAGACAGGATTGCTACTGTGAAGAAGTGTGCTAAATAAAGATCAGACGTGATTTGCCCTCAGCCTCCTCTAAGCTCATGAGGTAGGTGAGTGGAGACTTTGTCCACATCTATTTGATGTTTTCCTTTATCAGTAACACTGGCTACTTAGTATGTAGGCATCCATGAAAATAGACAGTGAGTCTTTTGTGCAATTTTTCCAAACTCCTGTTTAACATAAAGGGATAGCAAACCCCAAACCAAATAAAACAACACTGGCATTGCATTTTAGATGTCTTTGAAACATTCCAATGTTTTGGACCACCAAACTCGAACCCACGATGGTTGCATTTCATTTTGATCAAACTGGGCAGTGCTGCCTCAAGCTGGTTTGCATTTCTTCTCTTCCAATTTACCCTGACTCTCTGAGAATAACCAGAGAATTATAGAAGAACAATGTACCATTAATCTGTTCTGTAGAGTTCTTTTGAAAAGGAATGGAATAGGAAGGAAATGAGGGATGGGCTCTAATTTCAGAGTGATACCAGTATTATCAAAACAGTTCCTAATATCAGATGTTTCTAGGACTGGGTTATCACTGTCCCTAACAGCCTCAAAGTAACCCACCAAAGGTAAAAACTTTATACAAACTGCATATCCATGCTGTACATTATTCTTTTCTTTGAATTACCTGGGTTACTTTCCTTCCGCTGAACTGACAAGTTAATGTCATAGGTATGGGCTGAAATTAACCTGAGAGAGTATACCTGACAACAGCTGAAGGGCAATATTGAAGAAAAAAGTTTGGGATATGCACTAATAAACAAGTGAATCAATGACTAAGTTTAGCCACTCCCACTCATCCTTGTTCCACTCTTTGTTTCTTTTCTGGTCTCTATTCCACAGTGCCTTCTTCACAACCAAGAGCATCGCTTCCCTATTCTGCCTTCCACTTGCCCAATTAGGTTACCTGTGATCTGTGTGGTCTTTCTACTTGCTGCAGTGGTTCTTATTGTTAATTTCCTCTGGGGGATGGCATAGCCAAGAGCATGGGGCTTCTGGCATCATTGTCTGGTGCCCAGCATCTTCCTTCTGCTCTCTGGTGGCCCTTCAGGGCCCCGACTTGGCAGGCAGACATTCACCACTCTTCCTCACTAAAACTTTCCTGTTTGCATCCCTTTCTCTAAAGCTCTTACTAGTGGACTTGATAATCTAAAAATGCTCTGTCAGGCCAACATAATAATAGTTAACTCAAACCATCTTTTGTGTATTTCGAAATAGAATGCTTGGAAAGATCATGTCTTAAAATGTATTAATCAATCATAATGAACAAACATCGAAGATGATATTAAGGAGAAAAGGAAGGTTACCAGTTACCCCTCATGTTCTACCCCATGGCTGAACCCTGACTCTCTGTTAAATGCTGCCTGGAACCCATGTCATCTTCTTTACCTGGATGCTTGGTGTTCAGAGATTACACCTTACAGTTTGTTTACTCCTATTCTCATTTATCAAGTAAAATAAAACAAGAAAGAGACTATTCTGTAGAGTTTGAATAAAGAAGCTTGGTCTGTATTTGTTTTCACTTGTGGGTAGAGAGAAATGAAGGACACCTCCAACATATACTTTATAAGGAAGATTTAAAGAATTCTAGAATTTATAGCTAGTAAGAAACTAAAGGAACTTAAGACATAATAACGGAATGAAGACTAGAACTAAAGACCTTTTGGCTTTTCAATTCATTGTACTTATGTGGGATCATACATTGTAGTGAACTAGATTGCATGAATTTTCTAACTGTATTACTTGTAACATATTTCATTAAAAGTGCTTAAGTTACTGGTAGCTTGATTGAATAGTATACTAATGTTATATGCACACACGCGCGCACACACACACAGACTTGGGGAATCAGAGACTTAACTTTAAATATACTTTCAATGTGTTTTTTTTAGATTTGATATCCTTTCAAGCTCCAGGACAAGAAAATACTATTATATCATCATCTCAGTATTAGGAACCCAGCTACAGTACAACATCAATATCTATTTCTTGGCTTGGTTTTTAAATTAGTGAGTGCTCGATCATAAAATCAGTGCTTCAAAGATTTAGGAGCCTGGATGAGACAGATGTTCCTTCATGCATAATTCTCAGATCTTATCCTAAATAAGGCACTACAGCATCACCGAACATTTCATTCTTTCATTCCATAAGTATTTATGAAGTATTTATTATTAGCCAGGTGTTGTGTTAGGCTGAGGAACACACAAAGTAGAATAAAACATTTCTGCCTATGGCAGTAACCATTCATCCTTACCAGTATTTGTGTTCTCCTCTTCTTTGGGGGCACACAGCTAGACTGCATTTTCCAGTCTCCTCTACCATGTTCATGCCAACAGAATGCCAGTGGAAGTATCATGTGCCTGTTTTAGACCTTCCCCATAAATAAAACCCATGTGTGATTTTCACCTCTCTGTCTTTCCATCTGCCATGTAAATGAAGAGGACTCAAAGGACCTGGAATAGAGAGAGAGGAATCACAAGAACACAGGAGCCTGGGTTCCTGTATGGCTGTGTAGTACAGAGATTCTTCCTGATCCTGTCAATCGACATTGCAATGTGATTAAACAAGAAATAAGTTTCATCGCATTAGGCCACTAAGATGCTCTAACTGCTTATTAGAGCAGTTAGTCAAATGTAAGATTTGCTATATACCAAACCCCCTCCAAATTTAGTGGCTTAGGACAAAAACATTCTCTGTGTTAGCAATTTGAAAAGGGTCAGCTGGGATGGCCCATCTGTCTCCTCAAGGCACTGCTAGGATCGCTCATGGGTTCATGGTCAGTTTGCAAGTCAGGTGGAAGCTGGCCAGTACCAAAGGGCCTCTCTCATGAGTCTGGTGGTTGGTGCTGGCTGTTTGCTGAGCCATGTTTCGAGCATGCTAGCCTGGATGTCCTTTTTTTTTTTATGTTATGTTAATGGCATGGTGGGGGACAGCCTGGATGTCTTTGAAAGGAAAGGCAAGCTTCACTTTCTAAGCATCTTTAAAGCCTCTGCATGAATCACGTTTACCAGTGTTTCATTGCCCCAAATAAATCCTATAGCCAAGCTTAGAGTCAATGTGGATGAACCACACAAGATGATGGATATGGAGAGGTGTGATTCCCTGGGGGATAATAGCTTAGCAATCACTACAACACACTTGATGAAGACATTGCTCTTACGAAGCTCAGAATTCTAAGAGAGAGGGATATAAATAATTACAATACTCTTATGAGGAGTGTTAGAACCAAAGCATGAAAAAAAATGCTACAGGGGCACTGAAAAAGGGAATGGCAGGGGTGCCTGGGTGGCTCAGTCGTTTAAGCATCTACCTTCTGCTCAGGTCATGATCTCAGGGTCCTGGGATAGAGTCCCACATTGGGCTGCCTGCTCAGCAGTGAGTCTGCTTCTCCCTCTCCCTCTCTCTGCCTTTCCCCCCAACTCGTGTTCTCACTCACTCTGTGTGCACGCTCTCTCTCAAATAAAATAAATAAATAAATAATCTTTAAAAAATAAAAAAATATAACAAAATAAAAAAGGGAATGGCTAACTCTGCTTAGCCTGGGTGTAATGACACAGCTTACACAAATAAGGTAATTTTGGTGCTGGGTGTTGATAGATGAGAGGATTTTGTTAGGATTATCAGGCATACATGATCTGGTTGTAGAAAAGAGGGAAGGACAGTCTAGAAAGGGAGAGTAATAGTACACAAAAAAGCATGGAAGTCAGAAAGAATATGGCCTATGGGAGTTCAGAAGGGTTTAATGGTACTGAGGTTTTAGTAGACAGTATTATGAAATGGGCTGCATGTGTAAGTAGGGCCAGGTGGTGATAAAAGTTTATGCCAAGGAGTTAGGAATAAATTGACAATGTTGGATCATTGAATATACTTGATCAGGGTACTCATAATAGTGGTGGTCAAGCAGTTGGTGACATTGGAAGTGAACCTGAAGTAGAATTTTGGTGGAACAATAAGGTGATACCACAGGCACAAGGAGAGAGAATGTATCTCAGTACACACACTTGAGAGTATAAGAAAGATTATTGTCTTAATTTTACAATAATTCAACATAATTTCTGTCTTATACCTCCATTCTACAGGGTGACAAAATATTGATCAGTCACTTAAAGGCTACCTCTTTACTTCAGAATTGTGTATAGGCTTTGCAGGGCTAAAAAAGGTACCCAGGCCCCTCTAGGGCACATCCTCAGGCTCTGAAAGATCTAGCAGTTCTCTCTCTTACCTCCATGCTATTTGGGGATATATAGAGGTCCCTCTGTGCCACAGAGACCAGGGCAACTCTGTGAGCCTATCTCTGGCCTTTTATGCCTGGACATACAGCAGTGTTTCTTCACTGGAGACTTGTCTTCCTGGGGCTGTACCCTAGAGATGCACACAAGTCTCTTTTGCTCCCAGATTCTATAGACACATCCGAGAGGTTTATCTTTCATGAGAAATAGAGAAACAATCTCTGTTCCAGCTACTATTGCTTCATAATAAATCAACTTAAAATTTAGCAGCTTAAATAACTTCTTATTTTTTTTTATTTTAAAAATTTGCATTTATTTCCAGTTTGAGTCTTTTTGCAATATAATATATATGAATATGACAACTGATACCTTTCTATCTCTACCTTGCCATTATGATTTTGCTTAAAAAAAACAAACTTGAAACTAGCATGCTAGAAGGATTTGTATTGATGGTGAGAAATTTTCACTGCTTCGTGCCAGAAATTAAGAGAACCTAATAATCATGTTTCAAAATGCACTTGAAGAAAAGTAATTGAAACAGATCAGATCTTTGTGCCGTTCTTCAGATTATTTTACTTGAATTATTTTGCAAATTGAATCCAGCTTGTGGAATCACCTAGTCATGAGTTTTAACGAACTAATTAATTAGATTAAATTTGCTCACTTAAAAAATAGCTGGCTTTTTATGAAAATTTTGTTAAAATATATAGGAAAGGCCTTTATTGTAACTAAAAGTGCCAAGTATAATAGGTACCATGTTATAACAGTAAATATTTACAATATATTTTAGGGAAAAAATGACAACACTTAGATTAAATGCAGAAAAGAAAACACGTTTTTAACACTTGATATTTCCATTGATTCTTCATGTTCTGCAATTGTAAGATAATCTCACGTATTTAGTTTCTATCTATTCCAGGAGATTTGTGTTGAAATTTTTTTCGCCATTAGAAACTGTGATTCTCTATGGGACCTTTTCAGCTTTGCACGCCGATTTTGGAACCAGATCTGGATTCTGTCTTCCTCTAGATTCAATTTTCGAGCTAAGTCTTCTCTGATATCAATGCCCGGGTAGCAGTTAACTCTAAAGACGTTTTCCAACACTTCAATCTGGTTTTGAGTAAAAGCAGTTCTGGGTCTCCGGCCTCTATACCAACTCAGCTCTCTTTTCAAAGACAGTCTTTCTGAGGCTGAAAAGTAATTTTCGTATTTCAAAAATCTTTCTTCTGGTACTGGGTGATCCACAGTACAAGGGAATGAGACCCCATTAGAAAGGCTCGGGATATGCACACATAGGTTAACATCTTTCCCTGAGGAGCTGCAGGTGTCTGCCCACAGTCTTTCTTCTGGTCCAATCCTAAAATGCTCTCAATTGAAAAGGAGCAAGGCGAGGGTTTGCTTTCCCCAAGCCAAGCACTTTCCGGAAGACTGGGAGCCATCCTCGAGTGGGCTGCCCAGAATGACAGCTCTGGCCTCTCCTGCCTCCTGGCTGGCTCTACCCCATGTGTACCTAAATAACTTCTTATTATCTCATAGAATTTGATAGGTTGAGAATTTAGACAGGGCACAGCAGGTATGCCGGCTCTGCTCTGCGATGTCTCGTCCTCAGCTGGGGACACTCAATGCTGTGGGCTGGAATCATCTGAGGATGCATTCACTCACTCGTCTGGAGCCTGGGTGGGGAGAGCTTGAAGACAAGGGCTGCTGACTGGAGCTCTGACTATGACCTCTCTATGTTGCTTGGCTTCCTCAGAGCATGGTGGCTTCAGGGGAGCCATGATTCTTACATGGCAGTTTCTGGCACCAAGAGCCCTTGTTCTAGAAAATAAGGTAGAAGCTGCATTACCTTTTATGGCCACCCTTAGAAGTCACACTAGTTACTTCTGCCATACTCTCTTGGTTGTAGAAACCAAAAGCCCAAGCAGATCCAAGGCAAGGGGACCTAGACCCCTACCTCTCAATAGGAGGAGCGTGTCAAAGAATTTTGGAACCAGGTTTTAAAACCATCCTACTTGTCTCATAGCTTATCTCTGATGTTCATTTCTCCTTTCAACCTGAGGATTTTGTTTGTCATTAGTCTGAGGCCCAGGGTGGGGTGGGAAATAAAGGATGAGGAATATTTGCTCTGACTCATGAAGTCTTATCTAAAATATTTTACCCACACCATGAGTCCTTTCCATTCATTGAGCTCTTGAGTGTTTTGAAACTCAAAAGCCAGAAAGAGGCAGAAAGAACACTGCCTTTTGTTGTCACATCCCTTCCCTCATATAAAAAATATCTACAGATAAACTTAACTACCTGAAGGGGTGAAGGACCAAAGGGATGAGGGAAATACTGTGTGTGAGGTAGGGAGGAGAGGACCAGTTAATATTATCATATTTTATTCTATATATTTATTTTTTATTCCATATATTTAACATTTAAAAGCTATTCCAGCAAACATGCAACAAAGGAAAGCAAATAAACAAAAATACTATTGCTCTTCTCTGATAATTTTACTACTAATAATTTTGCTGTATATATACAGTTTTTTTCTCTCTCTCCTTATTATTTTGTTTTCTACAATTAACATTTTTGCATCTTCTTCAATCTAATGGACACAATATCTGGGAATATGCCAGCAATTTTAAGATATAGGACCCCCTATCCTTTAAGGTATATCAGAATCTATAGTGCTATTCCTCCTGCTAACCTCACACCACATACCATCAAATAGTTTACTTTTCATCTTCTTTACCCCACAGATAAGAGATATAAACCTATTTGAGCAAAGTGAGTTACCTGAGGGTAAAAAAAATCCTTTGAATTCCCCATGAGATCTCACAGACTGGCTAAGAACTGTATATAGCAGCCTCTTCTTAGGACCTTTCAATCAAAAGCTTCTCTAGAGAAAGATGATGTTAAGTTAATATTGATCAGTGTAGATGCTGCTAATAGTCATGCAGATGTTCAACTTGAGTTTTGAGCTACCCTATAATATAGTTACTTGGCTCATACTTCTGTGCTTTATGTCCACCCCTATTTCTGAATCAGGCATATCAATTGGAAAGTTTAAATATATTATTCAGTCCCATTCTTTAAAATGGGGTGACAGGGGTGAGGCAAGAAATCAGCTTCCTGGAAGATAGGTGATTACTGAGGGACAGTTAAGATTCTGTATGAAGGAAGAAGCAACTGATCATATTCACTACAGAGAAAAAGATGGAAATTTTGAAGCCTGTAGCCAAAGGATTGGTATCAATGGCAAGTGCCTGTGAGCCTAATATTAACTGAAGAAGTGGGCAGGCATTGTTTTGAGGACTGAAAGACTAAGTGTGTTGAGAGTGCTACTGATCGGATTCTATATCAAGTCAGAGGCAAGGCAGTCAGTTTAGACAGCAAAGTGGACAAGAAGTTGCCCCCCAAGCTTGTGGAAATTACCAAGAGGAGGAGTAAACTTCCTCTACAGATCATTAATGTAGACAATACCAGACTCTTGGAAAATGATGCCTGCCAGATCCTATACCAGCAAAGAACAGAAAAGTGTAGTTGGTTTTAAGGATATAAAAGATAGATTGATACTCCTACTTGATGGAAATACACTGATAGCTACATGTCTAAACCTATCAAGACAACCTTGACTTACAAAGTCATTATAGATAGATGGACAAATGGTCTTTGAGAACCTAATGTGAGCTTTTTATATTTAAGGCACTGTTCTCTGCTTCGGAGCTGAAGGGATCTTTGAAATCCCAGGACCTTTTGGCCAGTGTGAAGTACGAGTGTCGGGAGACTAACATTTGGAAACCATTTTTCTTTAGAGTTAGAACAAGTTTGCGTAAAATCCAGCCCAAGTCAACTTCTAAAGACTGAAATTCAAGTTTACAAAGCTTACTTGCAAGCCTGAAACAGCTTATTTATATATATATTTTTTTCTTTCCATTTATTTATTTATTTATTTATTTATTTATTTATTTATTTATTTATTTATTTTGATGTAGTGTTCCATGATTCATTGTTTGCGTATAACACCCAGTGCTCCATTCAATATGTGCCCTCCTTAATACCCATCACCAGGCTAACCCAGACCCCATCTTCTCTAGAACCCTCAGTTTGTTTCTCAGAGTCCATAGTCTCTCATGGTTCATCTCCCCCTCCAATTTCCCCCCATTCTTTTTTCCCTTCCTACTATCTTTTTTTTTTTTAAACATATAATGTATTATTTGTTTCAGAGGTACAGTTCTGTGATTCGTCAGTCTTGCACAATTCACAGCGCTCACCATAGCACATACCCTCCCCAGTGTCTGTCACCCAGCCACCCCACCCCTCTGAACCCCTACCACTCCAGCAACCCTCAGTTTGTTTCCTGAGATTAAGAATTCCTCATATCAGTGAGATCATATGATACATGTCTTTCTCTGATTGACTTATCTCGCTTAGCATAATACCCTCTAGTTCCATCCACGTCGTTGCAAATGGCAAGATTTCGGGGTTTTTTGATGGCTGCATAATATTCCATTGATTATATATACCACATCTTCTTTATCCATTCATCTGTTGGTGGACATCTTGGCTCTTTCCATAGTTTGGCTATTGTGGACACTGGTGCTATAAACATTGGGGTGCACATACCCCTTTGGATCCCTACATTTGTATCTTTGGGGTAAATACCCAGTAGTGCAATTGCTGGTCATATGGCAGCTCTATTTTCAACTTTTTAAGGAACTTCCATACTGTTTTCCAGAGTGGCTACACCAGCTTGCATTCCCACCAACAGTATAGGAGGGTTCCCCTTTCTCCGCATCCCCGCCAACATCTGTCGTTTCCTGACTTGTTAATTTTAGCCATTCTGACTGGTGTGAGGTGGTATCTCATTGAGGTTTTGATTTGGATTTCCCTGATGCTGAGCGATATTGAGCACTTTTTCATGTGTCTGTTGGCCATTTGGATGTCTTCTTTGGAAAAATGTCTGTTCATGTCTTCTGCCCATTTCTTGATTGGATTCTTTGTTCTTTGGGTGTTGAGTTTGATAAGTTCTTTATAGATTTTGGATACTAACCCTTTTATCTGATATGTCATTTGCAAATATCTTCTCCCATTCTGTCGGTTGTCTTTGGGTTTTGTTGACTGTTTCCTTTGCTGTGCAAAAGCTTTTTATCTTGATGAAGTCCCAATAGTTTATTTTTGCCCTTGCTTCCCTTGCCTTTGGCAATGTTTCTAGGAAGAAGTTGCTGTGGCTGAGGTCGAAGAGGTTGCTGCCTGTGTTCTCCTCTAGGATTTTGATGGACTCCTGTCTCACATTGAGGTCTTTCATCCATTTTGAGTCCATTTTTGTGTGTGGTGTAAGGAAATGATCCAGTTTCATTCTTCTGCATGTGGCTGTCCAATTTTCCCAACACCATTTGTTGAAGAGACTGTCTTTTTTCCATTGGATATTTTTTCCTGCTTTGTCGAAGATTAGTTGACCAGAGTTGAGGGTCCATTTCTGGGCTCTCTATTCTGTTCCATTGATCTATGTGTCGGTTTTTGTGCCAGTACCATACTGTCTCGATGATGACAGCTTTGTAATAGAGCTTGAAGTCTGGAATAGTGATGCTGCCAGCTTTTCTTTTCTTTTTCAACATTCCTCTGGCTATTCGGGGTCTTTTCTGGTTCCACACAAATTTTAGGATTATTTGTTCCATTTCTTTGAAAAAAGTTGATGGTATTTTGATAGGGATTGCACTGAATGTGTAGATTGCTCTAGGTAGCATTGACATCTTCACAATATTTGTTCTTCTAATCCATGAGCATGGCACGTTTTTCCATTTCTTTGTGTCTTCCTCAATTTCTTTCATGAGTATTTTATAGTTTTCTGAGTACAGATTCTTTGGCTTTTTGGTTAGATTTATTCCTATGTATCTTATGGTTTTTGGTTCAATTGTAACTGGAATCAACTCCTTAATTTCTCTTTCTTCTGTCTTGTTGTTGGTGTCTATAAATACAACTGATTTCTGTGCATTGATTTTATATCCTGCCACTTTACTGAATTTCTATATGAGTTCTAGCAGTTTTGGGGTGGAGTCTTTTGGGTTTTCCACATAAAGTATCATATCATCTGCAGAGTGAGAGTTTGACTTCTTTGCCGATTCGGATGCCTTTTATTTCTTTTTGTTGTCTGATTGCTGTGGCTAGGACTTCTAGTACTATGTTGAATAGCTGTGGTGATAGTGGACATCCCTGCCGTGTTCCTGACCTTAGGGGGAAAGCTCTCAGTTTTTCCCCATTGAGAACGATATTCGCTGTGGGTTTTTCATCAATGGCTTTTATGATATTGAGGTATATACCCTCTATCCCTACACTGTGAAGAGTTTTGATCCAGAAAGGATGCTGTACTTTCTCAAATGCATTTTCTGCATCTATTGAGGTGATCATATGGTTCTTGTTCTTTCTTTTATTAATGTATTGTATCATATTGATTGATTTGCAGATGTTGAATCAACCTTGCAGCCCAGGAATAAATCCCACTTGGTCGTGGTGAAAAATCCTTTTAATGTACTATTGGTTCCTCTTGGCTAGTATTTTGGTAAGAATTTTTGCATGCATGTTCATCAAGGATATTGGTCTGTAATTCTCCTTTTTGATGGGGTCTTTGTCTGATTTTGGGATCAAGGTAGTGCTGGCCTCATAAAATGAGTTTGGAAGTTTACCTTCCATTTCTATTTTTTGGAACAGTTTCAGAAGAATAGGTATTAATTCTTCTTGAAATGTTTGGTAGAATTTCCCTGGGAAGCCATCTGGTCCTGGGATCTTGTTTGTTGGAAGATTTTTGATGACTGCTTCAATTTCCTTAGTGGTTATGGGTCTGTTCAGGTTTTCTATTTCTTCCTGATTCAGTTTTGGTAGTTTATACATCAGCTCCTAGTTTCATTGATCTGTTCTAATGTTCTTTTGGTTTCTATTTCATTGATTTCTGCTCTGATCTTTATTATTTCTCTTCTCCTGCTGGGTTTAGGCTTTATTTGTTGTTCTTTCTCCAGCTCCTTTAGGTGTAGGGTTAGGTAGTGTATTTGAGACCTTTCTTGTTTCTCGAGAAAGGCTTGTATTGCTATATACTTTCCTCTTAGGACTGCCTTGGCTGCATCCCAAAGATTTTGAACAGTTGTGTTTTCATTTTCATTTGTTTCCATGAATTTTTTAAATTCTTCTTTAATTTCCTGGTTGACCCATTCATTCTTTAGTAGGATGCTCTTTAGCCTCCATGTATTCGAGTCTTTTCTGACATTCCTCTTGTGATTGAGTTCTAGTTTCAAAGCATTGTGGTCTGAAAATAGGCAGGGAATGATCCCAATCTTTTGGTACCGGTTGAGACCTGATTTGTGACCTAGGATGTGATCTATTCTGGAGAATGTTCCATGGGCACTAGAGAAGAATGTGTATTCCGTTGCTTTGGGATGGAATGTTCTGAATATGTCTGTGAAGTCCATTTGGTTCAGTGTGTCATTTAAAGTCTTTATTTCCTTGTTGATCTTTTGCTTATATGATCTGTCCATTTCAGTGAGGAGGGTGTTAAAGTCTCCTACTAGTATTGTATTGTTGTCGATGTGTTTCTTTGATTTTGTTATTAATTGGCTTATATAATTGGCTGCTCCCATGTTAGGGGTATAGGTATTTACAAGTGTTAGATTTTCTTGTTGGATTGACCCTTTAAGTAGGATATACTGTCCTTCTTCATCTCTTATTACAGTCTTTGGTTTAAAATCTAATTTGTCTGATAGTAGGATTGCCACCCCAGCTTTCTTTTGGTATCCATTAGCATGGTAAATGGTTTTCCACCCCCTCACTTTCAATCTGGGGGTGTCTTTGGGTTTAAAATGAGTCTCTTGCAGACAGCATATTGATGGGTCTTGTTTTTTTATCCAATCTGATAGCCTGTGTCTTTTGATTGGGGCATTTAGCCCATTTACATTCAGGGTAGCTATTGAAAGATATGAATTTAGTACCATTGTATTGCCTGTAAGGTGACTGTTACTGTATATTGTCTGTGTTCCTTTCTGGTCTATGTGACTTTTAGGCTCTGTCTTTGCTTAGAGGACCCTTTTCAATAATTCTTGTAGGGCTGGTCTTGTGTTTGCAAATTCCTTTAGTTTTTGTTTGTCCTGGAAGCTTTTTATCTCTCCTTTTATTTTCAATGACAACCTAGCTGGATATAGTATTCTTGGCTGCATTTTTTCTTGTTTAGTTCTCTGAATATATCATGCCAGTCCTTTCTGGCCTGCCAGATCTCTGTGGATAGGTCTGCTGCCAATCTAATGTTTCTACCATTGTAGGTTACAGATCTCTTGTCCTGAGCTGCTTTCAGGATTTTTTCTTTGTCTCTGAGACTCGTAAGTTTTACCATTAGATGTCGGGGTGTTGACCTATTTTTACTGATTTTGAGAGGGATTCTCTGTGCCTCCCAGATTTTGATGCCTGCTTCCTTCCCCAAATTAGGGAAGTTCTCTGCTATAATTTGCTCCAATGTACCTTCGGCTCCTGTCTGTCTTTCCTCTTCTTCTCCTGGGATCCCCATTATTCGTCTTATGGTATCGCTTATCTCTTGAATTCTGCCCTGTGATCCAGTAGTTGTTTATCTCTCTTTTTCTCAGCTTCTTTATTTTCCATCATTTGGTCTTCTATATCACTAATTCTCTCTTCTGCCTCATTTATCCTAGCAGTTAGAGCCTCCATTTTTGATCGCACCTCTTTAATAGCCTTTTTGATTTCAAATTCGTTAGATTTTAGTTCATTTCTCCAGAAAAGGTTTCTCTAATAATTTCCATGTTTTTTTCAAGCCCAGCTAGTATGTTTAAAATCATCATTCTGAACTCTAGGTCCAACATCGTACTAATGTCCATATTGAGTAGGTCCCTGGCAGTCGGTACTGCCTCTTGTTCTTTTTGTTGAGGTGATTTTTTTCCATCTTGTCATTTTGTCCAGAGGAGAATAGATGAGTGAGAGAACAAAATGCTAACAGGGTAACAACATCCCCAGAAAATATACTCTAAACAAATCAGAAAACACCTGAAACCAGGGGAAAAGAAAGGAAAAGAAAGAAAAAAGATAAAGAAAAAGAAAAGAAAAAGATTAAAAAAAAACAGAATATGATCAAATATGATCAGGCTGGTGCAGAGATCAGTGCGACACACTAGATTTTGGGTTTATTTTGGTCTGTTAGAAGAAACTGCCTCCCAAAATTTTAAAGAAAGAAAAACTCAGGGCGCCTGGGTGGCTCAGTTGGTTAAGCGACTGCCTTTGGCTCAGGTCATGATCCTGGAGTCCCTGGATCGAGTCCCACATCGGGCTCCCTGCTCGGCGGGGAGTCTGCTTCTCCCTCTGACCCTCCCCACTCTCATGTGATCTCTCTCATTCTGTCTCTCTCAAATAAATAAATAAAATCTTAAAAAAAAAAGAAGAACTTATATATGTACAAAAATAAGGGTAAATACGATGAAGGGATAGAATATGACTGTAAAGATGAAAATTATAAAAGATTTTATAAAAGGAATTGATAAAATAAGAAGTTGGTTGAAAAAAGAAAGAAGAGAAATTTAAAAAAAAGGTGGGGGAGAGAATGTGATCAGGCAGGAGACTAGAACAAAGCCATACACTAGAGATTTAGGGTATATTTTGGTCATTAGAAGAAACTGTATCCCAAAATTTTAAAGAGAGAACAACTTATATATATACCAAAAATAAGTTTAACTACAATGAAGGGATAGAATATGACTCTTCCAGAATGTGGTCGCTTTTCTCTCCAGAGAGGTGCTGTTATTCTTTTCTTCAATCTCCTGTTGAGTTCCTAGATGTTCAGAATGGTTTGATCCCTATCTAGCTGAATTCCTGGGACCAAACAAAATTTAGGTCTCCTACTCCTTCACCATCTTCTTCTTCCTCCTTATTTATATATTTTTAACATTTGCCTTAAAAAGAAACATTGGTCTATAACTCTAAAATTCTGAAATCAGCAAAATCAAACTTCCACTGCTTCAAAACGTTTCCCTCAACAAGGGCTGGCAGCAGTGCCATGGTGACAGTACAGGAAACAGGGCAGTGGGCTGTAAGACAGGAATCTTGGGCATTAAGGAACTCTTGACCTTGAACAAGTCACTTCACTTCTCTAGGTGGGAAAAAAACTAGCTTATTAGATGGGATGCCTAAGGCACTGAAACATATCAATTGCTATTTTCTTCTGACTTTAAGGTTGAACAGTCTGAGTACAGTTAAGCCACTTGTCCCCAGTCAAATACTGAGTCAGTAGGCTAGGAATGTCTTGCACACCCCATGACTCCCTAGGCTGGGTCTCTCTCTCTCCCTCTCTCCTCTAGTGCTTTCCAGAATTTGGCAGTAAATCTGGCTGCGTCTAATGAAAGGGCTTCCACTGTCAGCGCCACCTGTAGATAAGCATCTTTGACTCTGGAGCTCCTACCAGGGATCTCTCACATTGTAGTAGGCTTACCCCATGGCATCTCTGAAGCACAGTCTACAAATAAGCACAGGACATAAGGAATAATCCCTTGCAATGAACAAATATCTTCTCAAACCCTGAACATGCTCAGAGGAGCATTATTGGGATTAGTGGATTAAATGCATTAGTCTAAATGATCTCACTCATTTTGCATTGTATAATAAGTGCAAACCTCAGAGTAATGGGAATGTTCCTTTGCAAAGCCAGCTATAGCTTTCTACAGGAAAGTTTAGAGATAAGAGAAGATTCTGCAACATAAAAGACATTTACACCTTTTGGGGTGCCTCTAACACTGTGTAAGAGAGAGTAAGCAAGTGTTTGAGGTACTCAGATCTTAAGTGGTTGCCATCTAGGATTATGACAACCCTCTATTTTATTGGTTGAGTGAACACCCAGCTTACTAGGTTCTCATGAGATACTCAGTCAGGATAGCACTGGCCAAACCATAGGGATCCTGAGAAGATAGTTTTGGTGTGTCAGACCCTGCCTGCCTCTGGCCTCTCTCTCCCTCCTTTCCACACTTTCAAGGACCAACTGACCCCCTGACAGGCTCAGTCCTACCTCCTCAAGAGTTATCTTTTTAACCAAAACAGATTATCACAGTGACCCACTTCACATTGGTCTGGTCCTGGCCTTGTCTTTTCTAGCCAAACAATGGGTTTTGACCTTGAGTATTGGACTTGAAATCTCTTCTTTCTTTCAGCACCTTCTGTCTTGCTCCTGCCGGTCTCTGGGTATGGGTAGAGGAGTCAGAGATGCTAAGTTCTGGCCTTTGCTTTGTGTTTATTAGTGGAATTACTTCAAGCAGATTTGTTCTTACAAGTCTTGGTTGCTCACCTATAAAATGGGGATAATCATGAAACCTATCTCAGAGGTCAGTATGAAGATTAAATAAGGTACAGTATGTAGAGCACTTAGCACAGAGTCCATAAAAACTACTCAATAACTTTAAGCAATTAGTACTAATATCAATAAATATATACAAAAGTACAGTGATTCTGTTTACATATAAGGGTCTTTTCCCCCAAACTGGATTATAGGTTTTTTTAAAGTGAAGGGTTATGTTGGAAAGGGTTTTCCAATCTCCTTCAGAACTAAGCCAAATGTAGTAAGAATGAATAGAGTTCTTGATTGACTTGAAACCAGAGCAAGGTAAAAAATAATACCTTATTACTAGGACTCTTCAATCTTGTACATGCATGCTGAGAAAATAAAGGATAAATCGATTTTTAGAAAGCAGGAATTGCAAGCCCACACAATGCAGAATACTGTTACCTACATCCTCTTTCTCTCTCTCTCTTTTTTTAAGAGTGGAATTTAATCTTTATTTACAGGACACTGCAAGAGAGGAGATTCCACATAGAAATAAGAAACCCACTGAGAGGAGGAGCTTCATACAGGTTGTACAGTTTGGAACTGGTCAAGTAGAGTTTCGTTGTAAAAAGTGCTACAACAACAAAACACATTTAAAAAGAGTTCTTAGTAGAAAAACAGTAAGACAAACTTCTACCAAACAGAGTACCCAACAAAGAACTTTCTGCCTCATCTATACAATCTAAAAGTTAAAAGTCCCAGGAGTGCCGTCCTGAACTTGGAATGTATAGCCTTCAGAGGTAGTTTCTGGCACAACATTCTGATATTCCTCTTCCTCTACAGAGAAATACTTCTCAATCAAGTTTAATGAAGCTTTGTACACAGACTCATTTTCATGGTTTTGTAGGGCTTCAATTTTGTCCAAACCTCCACATTCTTCAATCATTACACTAAGTTTCTCAGTTTCACCTAGTTTCTCAGCAGCCTGAAAGATGTTTGAAATGGCATCCAGAATAACCAGAATAATTTTGGGTCTTTTGCAGTTAAGAGGTAAATCAATGGTTCTATTATGCCACAATGAACGAGGTATACACTCTGTTCAACTGTCCCACCACTTGTATAGTTGGTCACAGCCCACACAGCTTCCTTTTGTGTCTTAAAATCTGCCTTAGAGAGAACATCAACAAGGAATGGGACTAATCCATGATTCACAACTTGCTGTATCTGGTCCTGGCGACCAGCTGTGATGTTTGACATTGTCCACGTAGCTTCTTCTGAATATTAGTTTTGGGGTTCATTAGGAGGCTGGGAAAAACAGCAAGTGCTCCTGCAGGTATTACAACCTGAGTCTGTTCATCTGTCCCAGTAACAATATTTCCTATGGCTCTTAGCGCAGGAGTCACAATGGGCAATTCAGTAGCTCCTAGAAGCTTCACAAGCTGGAGCACAACTCCTGTTTTCACAACCATTTCAATCTGTTCATTTGGACCATCAGTAAAGTAAGAAATGGCCCAGCAGGTATCTGCCAATACTTCTGGATCATCATGATGCAGGAGACGAACTAAGGTAGGAAGAATCTGCTCAACAGCATGTAATGGGGGTGCAGGATTCTTGTTGCGACAAAGGTTTGAAAGTGTCCAAGTAAGGTTATGTAAGTAACCACATGCTAAAGATGACATATCAGGAACTGCAAGGAGAGCCAATAGTGGGTCAACTGCACCATACTTGATAACCAAGTCTCGAAAAACTGAACCATCACCTGCAATGTTTCCTAGAGCACATACAGCTTGTTCACTGATGTGGGCCTGGGAAGATGCCAACAGAGAAATGAATGCTGGGATAGCACCTCCATCTACCACAGCCTTGGTCTGTTCTGACGTCCCAGGAGCAATGTTAGTGAGAGCCCAAGAAGATTCAAACTGAATGGGACTACAATCAGTTCTGCCCAAGAAGGACACAAATTTTGGAATCAAGCCAGCCCGGATTATGTTGTCTATGGGGGGCTGTTTCTTCCTAGAAAGCAGTTTCCTAGCAGCTTGAGTAGCCTGGAGCCGGCTTTCCAAATTGTTGCTATTTATGCCTTTGACAATGTCATCAACAGACCAATTTAGTGCCTTGGTTGTTGCGGTTTTCCTGTAGTGGAGAGGTAGCATCATCAGGAAACGAGCTTACGTTTCTCCTTTTCAGCATCTGGTCATCCTTCTTAGCTTTCCTCAGCTCCACATTAACTTCTATTTGGCGCCGCCTCATTTCTGTACTGTCTTTCCCCTTGTTCTTGAATCTGTTAAGGCGGGCAGCTGGTGAATTAGCATTCTCGTTGGTGGACATGGTTATGACACAAAGGGAGAAAGACAGCCGGTTCAGGCTTCCACAGGAGGCAGTCCGGGGCGTGCAGGCTGCAGGACAGCTGCCCTCAAAACATCCACCACGAATCACCCCAAAGATGGTGTTACCTACATCCTCTCTTGATCCCAGGGCATGCCAACTACCAAGGATAGAGCTAGGTCTTCAGCTGGTCCTCAGTCACTAAACACTCTGTAGGACCCTGCACTGAAATTGCATGCAAGCTGTCAGATAGAACATTCAGAAAGAATTGCTTAGTTTATACACAAAGTATTCTTCAAACTGGTGTAAATAAAACAATCTTGCTCATCATTGTTGACTCCTAATTATTAATTAGACTATCTAGCAATTGTAAGACCCCAACAGGCATAGCTTTTCTCTGTCAGATACTCACAAGAAAACAGCTGTCAGGGTGTAACCCTGATGAGAAAAAAAGGGGGGGGATAAAAATGGATATAAAGGCGCAGTGAGAGCAGCACACTCAACCACCACTGGTTAAAAGACAACTCTTTGGGTGTTTACGTGTATGGAAAGTTTTTTGTTTCAGTACAACGTAGTTAATTAACACAGATTTATGAAATCCTTTCTTTCATCGATGAGCTATGGCAGACTTGAGATACACGGATTATATTTCAGAGTCCTGAAATTCAAAAGGCAGGAAAAAGTCCCAGGAATAGATTCTCAACAATAATCACAATTTTTACTGGTTTAGAGATTTATCCTGCCATTTTTCTTCGATCGCCTTTAGGCATCCAAGTATGTATTTCCTTCTAGCCTTTTAACTAAAATCATCTTCACAATCTACATCAGTTGTCTTGGAATGTAGCCAGAGAAAGGAAAGGTAAAACTATGATGCATATACTAAATATTATTGGTAATTTGGGGAGCTTGAATATGTTGTTAGCCTCAAAGATGACCATCATTATTACATTGAAATTTTGCTCATGATATTTAAGGGACAACCCTGTAAATTCTATGGGAAGAAATATTTTGCTTGCTTGTGTTTTATTGCATGGATAAAACAACACTATCTTCACTCATCATGGGCTTTACTGTTAACTATAAAAAGTGAAGACTGGATTTTTTCCCATGATTTTCTTTATTTCAACTATTTGTTCCAATATTTCTCAGGTATTTGTATTTATCTCTAACCCCCTTTTATGGTAATTTTACACTGCATTTGTTGCAAGGAACACTGTAGGTTCCAGAATCAGGTAAAAGACTTAACTTCTTTTTAAAAAACAAAAGTTCTTGCACTGAAAATCAAAAGTTGAACAGGGATTAAATCAGTGCCTGTTTTGGAATATCAGAAATGATTGCCTGAAAGATGAGCTTTACAAACGTAGTTTTTTTAAAGCTGATGTGTTTTGTGGTATCAAAAAGTATTGGATGTAAGCACGTTCAGGCAATGTTTATTGACATGAAGGAAGCAAAGCCTGGGACACTCAGCTTGCTGGTTAGCCAGCTGGTAGGAGATGAAATATGTACTTCCCAGGAGGCTTCCAGATCATCTTGTATGTGTTTCTATATCTGCAATTGTGTTCATCCAAATTGTACTTCCCTTAGAGGCTAGATAGTATTTTTCATGCCACCTTATCTCTATCCTGCCCCATGTTCCCTTCTAACCCAATCCTCTCACTGCAAGATGGAGCTCTAGGTGACCAGGACCAGCTTGGGATACTTAGATGTCATTAAGTTAGTCTGGAAGGAATGCTACTCAATAGAGTAGCATGCCTGGTTCCTAGCCTCACCCCTTACACACTGTTCTCCCTTGGCCATTCCTCCCTCTGATTGGTGTATTAGCCAACATTTCTTCATAGGGAAGGCAAATCGATTAAAAGCCTGTACATACAGGGGATTTCCTCTTTTCTCCCCTACCTAAACAATCCAATGTAGCAATTCTGGATATTGTGTTAGCATATTTTCACAGGACCCAACATTCAGGGTGGTGGGAGTTTTGAATGGCAAAAAAAAAAAAAAAAAAAAAAAACAACCCAGGGCTGCATATCTAAGCCATGTCCTCTAATCTAGCTATTACATAAAGTTGGTGTTTTCATCTCTTTCAAATATTCAGAACTTAGGCAATTGATATTTGCTCTTTCAAAAATCAGAATTTAGGCAATTGATCAGAACTCAGACAGGGAAAAGGGGTATCTTTTACTGTGCATCCTCAAATCCCAACAATTATTTGAGCAACTATAGTCCAAATTTTCAAATTAGCCCACTCATTTACTTAGCTTAAAGATTTTCTCAAATAATGGAGTATTGAAGTAAATCTCAGGTCGATGTGGCTCAGTCTTCAGTAAGAATCTGAAAAGTGTTTCCTTTTGCTTTCCTACAATTTTTATAGGGGACTTTTTAGTAGCTGTAAAATAGTTGCAGTTTATAACACCTTATGATTATTTTGTCAGAATTAAGTCCTTTAAAACTGTCTCCAATTTTCTACAATATAAAATTTCTCAGAGAACTTCTAGAATTTGAACTATTTATAGATTGCCAACATGTGTCTGCAATTAAATTCTTATAAATGATGGAGTTTACTCAATACTCAGTGAAGTTGGTTTCCGGCAACCATGGTATAAGCAATGGTTTGTGAAGTAAACGTCCTAGAGTCAGAACATGTGGGCCCTTAACACAGGAGCTTAGATATATCACCGAGCTTTTCATCTCACCCGGACCTTGAGAAAAATAACATGTATCTTACCTACCTCATGAGACTGCCACAAAGGCCAGATGATGTGAAAATTTGAGGAAAATAAACTGTTGTGCAATTCTCTTCACTGGACTAGTCCTTCAAGTGCCATTCAATACAGCTGATCCCTCATGGCACTCATCTTCTGGTTTTCCTCTGCCATTTGGACCTCTTCTTTAACATTTCCTGAACTGGCTCAGCTGGTCCTTTTCTCCCAGACCAGACTGGGTTTCCCAGAAAGGAGATACAAGCTTGCAGGCAGATAATTCATTTGGGCAGCGATCCCAGGAAGCAAGATTGAGAGACAGGAGAGGACAATAGATAAAGAAGGAGGACCAATTCAAAAGTGAGTTGTCTACCACTTTGGGAAATTAGTCGGAAATCCTACAGGAACTTTTGAGGAGCCTCATGAAATGCATCTCAGAACTGTCTACTTGGGGACAAGAAGGGGAAGCATTTGTCTATTATCTCTTGATCTCCCATCGGAGGGACTTCCAGAATACACTTGGAACTGTTGACTTCCCAAGTGAACTTGCGTGAGTACTGAAGGATTCCTGAGAGACTCCTTCGGCAGCACAGCAGAGACACTCCAGTGTGGGCTGATGAGAGGCCTTATCCGTTTGTACCCATGGAAGGATTATGGAAGAGCACATGGAACCAGTCCACCATGACAGTGGCCAGAATAAGAGGGAGGTCAAATGGACTAAAGTGGTACAAAAGAGGTGCAAATATACAGACATCTGAATATTGGGGTTCCTGGAATCTATACTCTTTTAATAAGTCTTATTCTTCCTAGGTGATCACATCTATTCTTATGGTAATAATTATCATCTATAAGCTTATTATTCCCACGCATATCATTCACTCAGATGGCATTTCTGAATTCCGTATTCATTTATTCTGTTCTCTACATAGCATTAACTATAGACTATTTCAAGGCATACACAGTTCCACATGTGTAAAACTAACTCTTCATCTTTCCCTACAAATCTATTCCTTTCCTGGTCTTTAGCAGCTTAGTAAATAGTAGCACCCATTACTTAAACAAATTCATTATTTACCTTTTTCTGTGTAACCAATTACCACAAAATTTAGTGGTTTAGAAAAACAATTTGTTATCTCACGGTTTCTGTTGGTAAGGAGTATAGAAGTGGCTCAACTAGCTGGTTCTGGGTCTGTCATGAAACTACAGTTAAGATATTGGCTGGGGCTACAGTCATTTGAAGATTCTACTAGACCGGGAAGACTTCCTCCTGAGCTGTTCCCCTCACATGGGTTTTAGCAAGAAGCCTTAATCCCTTGATGGCTATTGGCAAGAAGCCTCAGTTTCTTGCTACATGGGCCTCTTCATGGGGCTGCTTCCACTAAATCAGGCGATCTGAGAAAAGGCAGAAGCTACAATGTCTTTTACGACCTTGCCTTGGAAGCCACATGCCATCATTTCTGCTTTATTCTACTGATCACACAGACCGACCCTTACAACGTGGGAGGGAATCCCACAAGAGTGTGGATACCAGGAGGTAGGGAAAATCACTGGCCATCATGGAGGCTGCCTCCCACTGCAAGCAATCTCAGGGTAATCTTTGATCTTCTTTCTTCCAAGATTCATTGTCTCATCAAATCCTGTTGATTTACCCCAAAATATATTTCAAATAATTTGACCTCACCCTATCTTCACTGCCATGTCTCCAATCAAGGTACCCTAATATCTTGCTTGGACTGAAGTCTTCTTGCTGGCTTTCTTGTCTTTACTCAAGCTTCTTTCTAATCCATTTTTCAGGATAGCCAGTGTGAGTTTTTTGAAAACATATCACATGATGTCACTCTCGCTATTCTCCAATAATGCCATGCCCCTCTTAGAATAAAATTCAAACCTCTTATCAATGCCTGCAGGGCCCTTCTGGTTCTGACTCCTGCCCCTCTCTTTGACCTCATGTCTCACTGCTCTCCTCTAAGTCTTTACGGTACACATCCCTATCTCCCCCTCCCCAGCTACCATTGCACCCACTGTCTTTCTCTGACTACCTTTGACTCATCTTCAATGATTGGATTAAGGGTTAGGCGATTTCCTAGATCCCCACTTATGTCCCATCCTTTTATCCTTGAGCCCCACCCCTGTTTATGACACTTACTGATATTTATCATTAGGAGTGTTGCTGTGCATTTATCTGGCATCTGTCTCAGTGGGGAAGGACCATGTCTGTTTTGCTCACACATGTCTATCCACTGATGTGCACAATACTTAGTACAGCATAGTTATTAATTAAACATTATACCCAAGAAAGTCTTTCTGTTGTCATAGTTTAAACAAAAAACGGTCCTGTCTCTCTATGTCAAAATTTCCCACAAGTTATGAATGACTGTTTATCATAGAATAAAAAATAATTCTACTAAAGGAAATAAAATATGGGTCATTGTCCTCATTGCTATAAACTTAATGGAATGAGATACAAGCAACCAGAAAGATAACAAACACAGAGAGAAACAAACAAAAAGTTATTTCAAATGAGGCCATTGAGCTCACAAAGTATGTTGTTATAAGTGAAAATGCCAACATAGAGTTGCAATACAGTCAAGGAGTTCAAGTCAAACTGAAAAACAAATGTCTTTACACGTACTGCTTTGCTTTCTAGATCATTAATCTCCTGACAGTGACAAAACATAAAGATAAAGCCAACATCCTTGAAAAGTTCATTGTTCCTATGCTGCCCCCTGAGCATGATTAATCAAATGCAATCTTTTTTATACAAAACAATCATTTTTTTCATTTTTAATGGTATCAAGCTGAAGCTTATTATACACAGAAAAACTGAAGTGTTCACACATGATCTACACACGATAGGCCACTATTGCAGATGAGAGCCTTTCAAACCTTTACCAAGGTAATTTGCAACCGTTCCTTTCCCAGTTTCTTGAAATTATGTTTGAAACTTTTTTTGAAATGCTCTCCTGTCCTCTAGCATCATTATTTATCTTTCAGGCACAAGCACTGGTGTTTGGCATTATATAACTCTTACTCCTTTTTTTTTTTTTTTTTTTCAGGAAAATCAGAAGAAAAAGCCTTTCTTTTCTTTAAAATTCAATTGTTATACAATGCTTATTGGTAGCAATCAATGGCATTGAAATGTTTTCCCCTCTCTCTTTTTCTATCTGCTCCCTCATCTCTTCACCCCTAGTTCCCCTCTCTAACCACATACACATCAACCTGGGACACTGAAATAAATTTAATTACCATTTTTCAGGTACGTCCCTGTCCAAATTGCTACGTCTATCAACATTTAACAAACCTAGCTGATGAAGGGTGGAAAGGAACTGCCTTAAACCTATGAAGGGCCGTTTCTAACGGTTTCATAGATATATAATCAAAAGGGATTTCTCTTTCAATTGCTGAAGTGAAAACTAAAGCCTCTTTGAGACTATGAACTTTCGGTGTTCCCTTTATGATTTCTCTTAGCTTAAAGAAGTAAACTTTTAAAAATTACCTTTCCATGGTCAGTTGAGACCTAACTCCTTGGAATGAACATATAATTTCTTAGAAGGTGATGAAAGAAACAGTAAAAAGAAAATGAATTTCAGCACTTGGTCATATAAAACATCTCTGGAAGCTCTCATTACATCTGCAAAGTTGATCTGGCCTAATGAGCACTTAAATGTTTCTTTAAGTAAAGGGAAATATATTTTTTAAAAACCCTATATGTCATTTAAATTGAGTTACAGATACCTTCTAGCAACAGGTTGGTGTTCCAAGATGATTTTTTTCATGCATTTCAGAATTATTGATAGAATGAGACCTTAAACATTATGAAAGGGGACTTGTTGATAGAATACACATGTTACTATGGTGATATTTTTGGATCAGACTGTTTGCCAGGAACATGGTGTAATTCTGGCTAATTTCAGTTCAAATTAAATGCTGTTGTGACACAACAGAAATGTCTCTAGGTCACATCAGTGTGATTTGCATTAGGAAATTAGATTATTCTGTATTGGAAACATCAGCTACGAGGCATGACCACACAGCTTCATAAATCTTTCTGATGTAGAAATGGAAAATGTGCTCTTGTAATGTAATCATTATTAATAAGTGTTCTACATGCTCAGGATACTAGCTCACAACTAGAAAACAACTCAGATCTTCACCCTTCTAGCTGCTACTCCAACAAGTCCCTATCAGAGTTCCAATTAGCTGACTGAGGTGTGAGGCCCTCACAAAGAGCAAGCGGGGATGGATTCTGAGTCATGGCTTTCCGGGAGCACGTGTGGCACATGAGGCAAGATTTCGTGTACATCTTAACTCCTATTTCATAGGAGACTTTATGCTCAATGCTGCAAGACCCTGCTCAATGCGATGTCTTTGTGTAGACTTGCAAAAGGCATTGGGGAGATGGGTTTATTGTTTCTGTACTGTGAAGTGATGAAAGTAGCTGGTCCCATTACTAGGTGACACTTAGTGTCTGTGGGGACCTCAGAGCTAATCCAAATGTACATTTACCTGATGCCAATAGATGTTCAGGTGTTAAGAAAGAGGTAAACTATGATAATTTATGCTTATCTTTTGAACATGGGCCTGTAAGGTGTCCTGTGTATTTCTCAAGTAGAGGCTAAACCCGTACTTCCCAATCCTCTGTGGATAGAACATAGAGAATGATAATATTTGTTCTGCACATTGGGATGGGCAGATAGGTTTGTTTGAGGCTGCGTCTGACCTACTGAGGGCCCTAGGTCCAGCCCACGGCCGGGAGCACAGGGGGTCATCAGTAGTCTGGAACATCTATGACCTCTGGCACTCACCATGCCAGAGCTGAAGAATGTAAGACTTTCGCTAAAAAAAAAAAAAAAAATCTGTTTTTCTATATTTCTCACAGATGCCTGCAGGCATTTCCTCTAAATCCAATCGAATTCACCTGTATAAGTTGCACAGCCCAAGTTTAAGTTTCACGGCATCCAATGTCATGAAAGTAATGTGATAAATTTATTTAGATATTTAACTTTTTTTTTTTTAGCTCCCACAAACTATGGCTCCACGTTAAGCATTTCAAGGTGCTCTGTCTTTCTTTAATTAACCACCACAACAGCCAAACAAATAATAACAGAAACACATCTTCTAATTTAGTTTATTATCAACTATAATCTCTCATCTTTTGATTATAATCTCTCATCTCATACTCCTGGAACAATTTCCCACAGGCTAAGAAGCATTCAAAACATTCTTAAGAGTCTAAATTTGGGAAATATATTAAGTTCTCCTTAAAAACAAGGTAAACCGTCAGTTTGAAATTGGACCCCCAAACTCTGATACCTTCAATATGCAAACAACTGACTTTATTTTTCTGAGTAAAATGAAACCTTTAGTGAACATAATTCTTTCTTTATCCAGAAGTTTGATAGGCTTCATATCTCCAGGAATGAAAGGTACTCTGCTCGACCTTATTTTCTGTGATACACACATATCACACACTCTCTCTCTCTCTCTCTCACACACACTTTGACTCTGTTCAGTTTCTGCACATTTGTGTGTATATATGTGTGTATACACATGCTTATATGTATATATCCCTAATGGAAAATATTCTGTAAACAGAATTTGTGGCAGCAAGAACTCGATAGCTTTCACGATTAGGTTTTACAAACTGTACTTTATTTCATTTCAAATATTCTTTCTTCCCTTTATTATCTGTCTCCACAGATTCAAATGAGATTTAGCATTTTATTTTATTTAGCAGAGTGAATTCCATTGGTTTCAACTCCTGAATAATGTTGAAACCAGTCTGTAAAAACAGCTTTATACAAAACTAAAAAAAAAAAAGTCCCCATTTTTCAAAGTTTTATAGACTGCTTCATTTCTTTTTTCCCAAAATACTTTTATCTATGACAGCCTCAACCAGGAAGTCAAAAACTCACTACAGTGTCACAGGACTAAGAAATTATAGTTGGGACATGTTAGGGCTAAAAAAGAAATCTTGGAGGTTAACTTGTTTAACCCCATAATTTAAAAATAAACCTCAGAGATTAACATATTTTAACCTCATAATTTTAAAAAGGAGGAAACTAACATGGAAAGATTAAATGATCTTCCCTCTCAGCTACTTAGTGTAGAACTAAGGCAGGAACTCAGGTCTTCTGCTTCCCAACTTAGTGTTTCTGCCAGGGTACATGCTATTTCTCATTACTTGAAACAAAAAGGATTAAATGAGATGAAAAGACTTGGGATAATTACAATTTAGTCTTTCATTTATGTATCTTTTCTAAATATTCTTTTGGAGAGAAAGATACTAGCAATGTTTTTGTGTTTGTTCACCTGAGTAATACATGGTATTTTGGAGAATACATTTATTGCCAAATACACAGAAATTATTGAATATTAAGAGTTGGTTAGTTTGACTTGTGTATGACAGAGAATTCGTATATTGAGAAAGCTATGGGAGTTCTAGTTGACCTGTTAAAAAATCCTCACACATTAAATATAGTTTTAAGCTCTTTTTGAAATTCCCTTTTATATTCCCGAGTCTGTTAATTCTTAGATCTGCTTCCTCTTCACACTTTTGCTGTATATGTTTCTCATCCGGTCTCCTAAAGGTGAGACCCCAGGAGACCTCCACGGTTTCCTCACTTACACTCATGTTGTAGGAGACCGCCCTTATGTCCTATGTGATAATTATGTGCATAAGCATCACTTCCGTTTGCCTCTCCTTTCCCCTCCGACAGAGGAATTGTCAATGACTCATGTTCTTCAGGGTGAATGCCAATGCCTGAGTCTGGCTTTCATTGCCCATCAGCAATTGGTTTCACCTAATGTATTGAAATTTATCTCCCACTTCTCCTGATATTAAATTTCCTCCTTCAGCTGGGCAGTCCCTCACCGTTCTTCAGAGTAAGTTTGCTTATTTCTATCTCCTTGTCGTTACACTTGAGTTTCTGCTCAATGGAGAAGCATACCCCCCTCTTCCCTCTAGAGACAAAGCCAAAACATTCCCAGATTGCATAGCCTCCATGAAGCTTTTCCAGATGAACTTTAACTGAAATGCTCCCCCCATTAAAAATTCCAACAGCATTTATCTTACCAATGGAATTAAATCTATTCTAGAATATATTTCTATTCATCTCAACTAGAACATTTCTATCGTTCCCCCTTCCCCTAATAGTACACAATTAATTGGTTGCCATAACAATAATAGACAACCATATATTAAAAACTTAAATTCATTTACATTATTCTTATATTCATTATTTTAATTGAACCTCACAACACCTCTATGAGATTGACAGGGAAATTATTATTATTGCACTTATTAATAAGGAAAAGGAAGATCAGGTAGGTGGAATTACTAATAAATGGAAATAGTACTCAATTTTGCCAAATGTAACATTAAAAACAAGTCTACTATCTACTATTTTCTACATTTCTTAGATGAAACAACATTTTGCTGTCTGGGAGTTAAGATGCTGGCAATCAGGGAAAATTTAGCTTTTTGCAAAACTATTTTCTTACATTTCTTTCCTTTCACTTTTCTTGCATCTTGGGGGGTATAAATCTACTGGTTGTTGCCCTGACCACCAGTGTGGAGTAAATAGGAATTATTATAGAGTACTCAGAGAAATGTTGTTACATGACATCATTACTTTATAACAAGGAGCTGAAAACTGTCTGAAGCTGACTCAGGCCCAACTGAAAGTATGTAAAGATTATTTAGAAAACTCATAATTGGCAAATTAATTTTTGAGAAGCCATTTTTGTAAAATGGCTTTTTCTTTACTCAGCTTTCACTATATATATTTTTTCTTTTTCTTTTTCTTTTTTATTTTTTTAAAGATTTTATTTATTTATTTGACAGAGAGAGACATAGCGAGAGAGGGGACACAAGCAGGGGGAGTGGGAGAGGGAGAAGCAGGCTTCCCGCTGAGCAGGGAGCCCGATGTGGGGCTCGATCCCAGGACCCTGGGATCATGACCTGAGCCGAAGGCGGACACTTAATGACTGAGCCACCCAGGCACCCCTATATTTTTCTTTTTTAAACTATAGTTTTTATCAGCTCCCTAAAGCTATGGAAATCAGGCACATTCCAACACCACACAAAGGAAACCGAAATAAGCAGATGACACATTTAGGGCTGTGGGCCTTTCATTTACTTGAAACTTCAAGGCACAGAGCTATGTCAGGCCAACTCTGCATTAGCCATTGGCTTCGCCAGGCCTGCCAGTGGCTTGACCCATTCAGTATCCACTAAATCACACATGCACAATAACGCAGGGGAAATAGCACTGAACTGGGAGCTGGGGACCAGATTCTACAGCTGGTTTTGTCCCTTCTCCACTGTGTGTCCTAGAGTAAAAAGTTGGAAGATAAGAGTAGGTAATTTCTATCCCCTTGGCTCTAAAATTCCTTGGATTTTATGATTAGAGTTTTGCCAAGATGCCAGGATGGGCCCGCTATTCGATTATAGTCTGTGATCACCTGACTGCTTTGCCCTTCTTTTGGCATCCCAAGACTCAGCAGCAGACAATTTGGGGCCTGGCTCAGTGTCATCCCCGGGCTTGCTGAGGAGCTGTGGGAATTTGTCCAGAGGCCCTTTGATGATGGGCTGACTCGCCGCAGTTCCTCCATTATCTCTGTTTCTCCCTACTTTGTTTGCACCAAGGGACGGATGTTGATACAGCATGACTTTTGCTCTGTGCTCCCGATCAGATTCCTGACTGAATTCCTGACTGAAAAAGAAGGTATGGCTGCCGGACTCTGCAGTTACCCCAACCAGGAGGAATGGGGTACACAGGTGTAGTATGAGGCATCTTTCCACCATTTCCCACTCTGACCTCTGCACCTCTGCTCACAGCTTGTTTCTCAAACACAACAGCCCATCACTTTAATGTCCTGACACATGGGTTTCTGGTATATTCCTTCAGGAGAAACTGCTTGACAAGTTTGAACTCTCCTCTTTTCTACTTTACCCTTGGTCCTAAACATACATCCATGTACATTTGTTCTTATGCATTCATGTAAGAACATTTTCCTAGGAAAGATGACCATTGTTTTCTTTCACATAAACTAGAATATATATCTGTTATAGGATTTTAAGACAATATAAAGTGAAATAGTCTGTAAAATGGGCATAATTATGAGCAGCTTAGCTGAGAGTTGAGGTGCCCTCATAGTCTGCCATATGATAATTGACTGCATACTTAAGGCAAATGTCAAACTTCAAAAATATACTCTCTCAGGAAATAACTTTAGGTTTGATATTTAAGTGCCCAAAGATTTTCATCTTTTTCTGTCTTTTTTTTTTTAAGGATGGGTAATGTGGAGGAAAAGGGTTCTAAAAACAAGACAAGAAAGTTGTTGAGAATGATTTCATGTAGTTTTAAACTATGATCATTCTATCCTCTGGTGTTTTCAAACACAACTCTTTTCCACATTCCAGAACATCTGTGGTTGTGTCCATGTTCATAAGGGCCTAAGACATTTTGCACCAGTTTGAAACCTACCACCTATGTGCTTTTTGAGGAGATATGGATCCACAAATTTAGCTTCAGAGAGGACCCACCCAAATGGGCAAATAGTTGTAAGCATAAGTGAATGGTACCATAAAAAAAAAATCCAGATTTGTATAAAGAATTCTAGAACCCCTTGGCTAGGGTCCTATAATCTTTGTGAATCTCAAATAGTTTCCTGACTTTGCTTTTGAGCATCAGTGGTAAGTTTTGGTTTTCTAATGGTGAGGTATTAAAAGTATTTGGCTATCCTTTCTTCCCAAATCTGGGATCTTTGTCCAGCAGATGTTTTCAGTTGTGTTAATGGTGTTGAGTTGTGCGTGGGGTATGATGATGTAGAAACCTGGAGAATAGTTTGAGACCAGGCCAAACATTGTTGCTCGTTGCCTACTATGGGCCAAATTTGAACTCATGCTTCCAAAGGTTCAAAAGCTAGTATACTAGCTTCTCTTAGAAAATACAAACTCCAGAACAATAAATCATTCACAAAAGAAAATTCATTTTGAAACTTCAAATCATTCCTACGTAGGAGCCCACTCCCTTTTAAAAGTGGAAAGATGCTTAATGTCATCTCTCCAAAACTCAGAAAGCAAGTTTGTTTTGCAAATTGAAGAAAATATGTTCTAATGAGGAAATATCCTAAAAACACTGTCCGTACAGAATCCACGGTTGGGAGACCTGGTAACTCATCCAGTATCTACAGGGAAGATGAAAAAAAAACTGAGCCAAATAGTATTATGTTTCTTCTGGGGTTTTCCTCTCTCCTGGTGTGGATGGGAGGTTGAGGTTTTATCATAAAGGGATAAAATGGCAAGAAATCATTTACTGGCTTGCAGTCATGGAGAAAAGGCATTCACATCTGTTTCTGGTATTTGTTGAAGAATATCTCCAGTTGATAATTTGGATTGGAAGCAAATTGGTTTGTTTTCATAGGTCCTTTTCTTCTAAGTTCAGATAAAACAAACCTATCTTGTGGGTGCAATGGTTTGCATTCTGAATTCTTGGTTTATGTGGCACAAAATCCCTCTATTATATTGCTAACACATTATCCATCTTGAAATGAACAAACTAGCTAAGTTTTAGCAGGATTTATATTACATAAGTTCCCATGACTGACTACACAGTGTGTGTGTGTGTGTGTGAAATTAGAATTTTTATGGATTTCTAATGTAATTCTATATTTTAGTTTTATATTTGCTCTAAATGACATGGGCCTATAATAGTTAATACAACTTCTCACTTGGAAGACTACCCTAACACTTATTGAACATGATAAAAAATAAAGATTTGATCAAGTGATTAAAGGTGACTGTAAAGTCTTTTGTGATAAGGTGGGTGTTCTTTTCCTTGCTTGACTTCTGTTAATTGAGGAATATGGAGTATTTTTCTTTCTTTTTTAATCAATCAGTAATGGATGAAGAGAATACCATATATAGACAAGTTTTTAAGGTCGAGAAAAGACAAAGTTTCTCTCTTCACCAAGTTTAAAATACAGTAAAGGGGGTCAAATGCAAAAGTAAATAAAGAAAAATTGAAAAAAAATGTGCAAATGCTGAAACCCATGAAAACACGCATACATGTGCTGAATACGGCTGTGTATTATGTTTGGTGAAAGGCTAACATGACTACAGCCAAGTAGAGGCAAATTAGGGAGGAGACAGGAAGTGGCAGTTTTCAAGCAGCGAGAAAAGAAGTCTGCACAACAGAAAAAGAAGGGCAATGTCTTAGATGAAAGATGCTTAATAAGCATCTAATCAATCACAAAAGTATTTGTTCTTGGTTTTCCTTTATTTCTGCTGAGATCCAGCTGTAGGTTTTCTCCTGAATAAAGTGTAGAGGGAAAATATTTTCCAAAATTATTACAAAATTAAGTGAAGCTCTCCAATATGGGTCTGGTTCCTTCCATTCAGTTTTTAACAAGAGATTCAAATTGAGTCAATGACAACTCTTTTGAAGTGACAGAACTTTTAAAAAATCTTCGCAAAGATAATTTTGGGGGAGTTATAATAAGAGGCTGAAAAATGTGAAATAGCTTTAGAAAAAAATGTTGTCTCTTTGTCTTTTCCCAAGGCACAGCAATATAAACAAGTAGCGGATTTCCTGTATGGCCTAATGAGACATAAACACAGATAGTAAAAAAAGAAATGAACACCAGAACACACTGTTGTTGTTGTTTTTTTAAATTATGAAACTGGTGACATTCATAGATCTATTGAGACATATTGTTTGGGATTCCTAGACTTTTCTAGTTAAAAAGAACTGTTAAATGGCCTCAGCCAGGAACAACTGGGTTTGGTGACACCATTTTGAAGTTGTTTGTCATCTTGGAGCAGCTTACTGATTCAGTCTGAGTTTTCCCCAGAACGTCTGTCTTTCCTATACTCCTTATCCCAATGGGATACATTCTTTTTCCTATTGCAAGAATTCATCCTTCATGCAAAAATAAGTAACTTTTTTAGATCTCCTAAACCTTACAATCTAAAGGCCTGAACAGACATAAAACCAATTTAAAAAATAACAGTAAGTAAATTATTTTCACATGGTATTATGGCAAAAGCCTACCTCTGGAAGAACTAATGAATCCTATGTTTTATAAAACAAAAAACATAAAACAAAACAAAACAAAAAACAATAGAATAAAAATTTTGGAAAAAAAAAAACTAACGAGGAAACACCTAAACAGACAAAAGAGCTATATTGTGGTTTAAAATCCAACATTGCTGAGTTGAAATAAAAGCAACTGGTCTTTAAACAAATTTGATTTGTTTCCGCTTTTCCCCACTCCCTACCCCCAGCTCATGTGAATTATTTTATTATTTAGTATGCTTAAAAAGTGGATTAATGAGTCTGGAACATTTAATTAACTGATTATTTTCAATTACTTGATATTTTAGAGAAAGAGGCAAGTCAAAGACAACAAGCTGATGTCAGGAATTTATTAGAAGAAAAACCCCGCAAATTAAAAATACGCCCTGGACTTAGTAAAATCATAGCATACAAGGATTGGGAGTAATCACAAAATCAGACAATCCCTAAAATGCACAGGCTTTGCAGCTGGACGAATTTGGATTAAATCTTTGGGGTCATGCAGACCTGAGCCTGAGACCCAGTTGCTTCACCCTGGGTATGGGAGCTTGGACAAGTTGTTTAACTTCTTTGACTGTGAGTATTTCTGTCTGTAAAATGGGAATAAATAGAATGTTAGGATGTAATGATAAAGAGTTATTTTATGTCAAGTGCCTGGCATTCAATATATGCAGGTGTTTTTAATTATCTAAAAAATATCATTCATTCACTGAATGTATTTTGTGGAGCACATAGGAGGCCGTCAATAAATATGTCAAAGTTACAAGATGTCCGGATGTAATTTTAAAATAAAACAAATGTCTCTAAACTAATATTCTCTAACCCAATAGGTTTTAAACCTATGAAGATATTATTATTATTTTTTAAAGATTTTATTTACTTGACAGAGAGAGAGAGAGAGAGATCACAAGTAGGCAGACAGGCAGGCAGAGGGAGAGGGAGAAGCAGGCTCCCTGCTGAGCACAAAGCCCGATGTGGGGCTCGATCCCAGGACCCTGGGATCATGACCTGAGCCGAAGGCAGATGCTTAACCATCTGAGCCACCCAGGCGTCCCTGAAGATATTATTTTAAAGCAAAAGGAATCTCTCCCAAAGTGATTTTGAAAAGTTTCCTCTAATGCACAAGGTTTCTAAGAGAACTGAACACAATAGATGAATCATATTCTTATGGACAAAGCATATAATAATGAGCAATTTTGAACTTGACTTAGGGAACTCCTGCACATTTAGAAGAGATGCACTTTTCCTCCCTGAGTTCAACTGTTGCATATTTTTATTACTTTTTCCCTGTCAAGACCAAGGGTAAATTTTAACCATTAAAAAGTATAAAACATTAAACTTAAAAATGTAGTAGAACTACCCTGAATACTGTTGAAGTTTATAACCTGGGTCACTCAGAGAAGAATGAAGATGGATTTTACAATGTTAAAAAAAAGTGGTATCACCAATCGAAAATATTTGGAAAATATTCCAGATTGTGAAATATTCATGTATTAAGACAATATACTTAGGGCGCAAAACTTAATTTTTGAAAATGACTGCACATAAAAATACATGTAAACAGAATTCTTACTGCTCTTCTTGCTGACAGATACATTTACTGGATTCACATATCTAATGTGGAACTTCTTCACCAGGCAAGAGATTTTCTCCAAGACTTTGTATAAAATGATTCTTCCACCATGGCAGCTCACAGGAGACAGCATCCCTAATTATAGAAATGGTATTCTCTTTTGGGAGCATGTAATACAGCAACTTTTCATCCCTAATTAGGGTAAAGGGAGAGACCTAGATAATACCACTTTTTATAGTTCTTTTTGAGTCTTTGGCTCATAGGTAAATTAGCCTGTTGTAGAAAAATCCCCACCCTCTCATTCCTCTGGTAAAGATAATGATGGTAATAAATAATTATGCTAAGAATGAGGAGGGGGAGAAAAAGGAAGGCGGAGAAGAGAAGAAAGAGGAAGAGGAAGAAGAGAAAGAATAAGGAAGAAGAGAAGGGGGAAGAGGTGGCCAAAGGTCCACCTACCCACTCACTTTCACCTTGAGGATAAAAATCTCAGAATTTATGCAGCATGAGAATTGCCTGAGAGCTAGGGGTATATTAGTGATATCTCATCATCATTTTGATTTGCATCATTTCCCTAGTGGCTACAGATATCATTCTTTTCTGCTTTTGAATATATCTTCCCTTGCAAATCTTGCATTGTCCATTTCAGGAATACCACTGAAGAATGGGTGAGGTGCTGTTCATAGAGGGATGAATTTGAGGATGAAGGCAGAGTTCCTGCCCCCAGGAAACTCACAATATGGTGGTAGGTACAAATTCTGATCATGATAGATCATGATAGATAGACACAGATTTGTACACAATGTAAATTAAGAACAAATTTATGAAAAGATGACTAAATAATTGTAAGATTTTTCCTATAGAGTTAAAAAAAATATGGATCCTTCTCTCTGTTGTCCATTAACATATATATGTGTAATTATTGTTCTTTACAGATGGTAAAGAAAGGAGTTATGAGGGGAAGGGGAGACAGAAGGGGAGAGAGGGAGGGAGGGAAAAAGAGAGAGAGAGCTTGCATAAGTTTAAAAAACACTTGGAAACTATATTTTCATTAAGTTAAAAAATTATTTGCAAATAGTTTTAGGTAAAACTCTATTGAATATGAAACCTCAACCATTAAAAGTGGCTTAGTCTTAAGCCCAAAAGAAATAGACTGATTTTAAAAGCTATCAAGCCATGTCCAAGCTATGTGATCTAATGCCAATGAGTCTGTGAGAGCTGGTCTATTGTGTGTAAAAAGAGAAAAACAAAAATAATCAAAACCTTCATTGCTGCCTGCCTGTACAAGAATACCCCATCTTATGAACATTATGTTAGAATCACCAGGCACATACATGCCATACACATGTATATACTGTCATGTCCATACCCCAGTTAAGGGCTCACTTTTCCAATGGTATCCCAGTGGTGTCTTCTGGGACACCTCTTTTCTATCTGCCACTCCTTTACCTCATGCCTTTCTCTTGGCCTATCAATCCTTCCACCAACCCTGTTGATGACTGCTAGCCCTGCCCGTGATATAGGCCCATGGCCAGAGCTGGCCCCACTAATGTTACTCTCACGTTTCTGCCCCAGACTCAGACTCCTGCTCCTTTTTGTCCAGTTCTTGCTCCTGCTGTGCTTCACCCTAGAAAGCTTGGGGGAAGTAATGGAATTGCATGGGAAATAACTGTAGAAAAGGAGAAGGGGAGGAAAGGGAAAATCTCAAGCTACTACCTGTTGTTATCATAATTTTCTCTCTTTACCCCACTTCTCAGTGCATGAGTCCTGCCCCGTAGCAGTCCTCTTCTCTATCAGAATATCTAACCTAAATCTGCACCCTACGGCTCCCATCAGAGCTCCAAGACTGAGTCGTATCATAATGTAACATTAGTTGTCGGTGGAACGGGCAGTGGTGGATAATGCTGACTCCGACTGGTGATAGGATCTGGGAATTGATGGAGACAAGAAAGGAAAACAAATAGAAGGGAAAGCTACTTCTTTCATAAACTCCTGGAATTCATTTCAATGCATGTATTTCATCTCATTCCCTTCAGACCCAACCTCTACTCTTCTCTAGGCCTACAGAGATCACCAGTCCTTGGCTCACAGTTTGCAAACCAGCTACCTTGCTCTTCTTCTGAATAGCATGTTCCTAGATACTCATTTATTGCTGCATCCAGACAGAGTGCCTGGCACATGATTGCTTGTTGAATAAGTGAACAAACAGATGAATGAACCAAGACTTGAAGTACCTAAGTGCTTATTTTACCTGCCTACCAAGAGTGCCAGACCACACTGTGGGATTGCTGTCAGGGTAGGTTTTCCCTGAAGTCCTCGGTTGGAGTTATGATCCCATGTGTTCAGAGAAATCCTATTGTTCCTGGAGGCTGGACTTTGAAAAACCCAGACGTACTCAAGACATGTAAGATTGACCCCGAGATTGTAAGAACTGCTATGATGGTGATGGTGACCATCATGAAGCTTCTGCTGCTGATAAATTCTCCTCCAGATCAAAATTGTTCAACAGGTAGTTAATTTTGGAGGGAATGTCACCCTCTTTCATTTCCATACCATGATGCTGTTTGACAAATTTGGCAAGATCTCATGCCAAAAAATCTCCTTATCTTCTCTCCTGCCCATCAGCATTTGAACAATATCCATCCTGTTATCTCAGAGCTCTTTGTATTGCTTTCACTTAAGCCACAGTCTAGTAAAGAATGCTTTGTTAATGTGTTCCAGAAACTATTCTGCCTAAGGTCACCAATGATCTTTCTTAATATCAGAATTCTTTTATGTTATTTTTTCTAGCCCTACTTTATTCTTTTTAAACTAAGGTATAATTTACCTACAGTGAAGTATACAGAACTTAAGTAAAGAGTTGGATCAAATTTGACACGTACAAAGGTAACCTATATCCTATCAAGATACAGAATGGTTCTATCATTTCAGAAAGTTCCATTGTGCCCCCCTCAGTCAATCTCCCTTGCAGAAGCAACCATGGTTCTGGTTTTTATCATCATCAATTGTTCTCTATTACTTATTTTAGAACTTCATATAAACAGAATCATACACCACATATATTTCTTGTGCCTGGCTTCTTTCACTCAGTATTTTGTGTTTTGAGATTTAATATTAATTGAATACTCAGTAGTTCATTCCTTTTGTTGCTAAGTAATATTCCATAATATGAACATTCCACAGTTTATTAATTCTCCTGTTGATAGACACCTGAGCATACAGTTTTTCAGTTATGAATAAAGCATTTATGAAAATTTATTTAGAAGGTTTTCTATGAACATATGTTTTCATTTTTCTTTCTTTTTTTTAAAGATTTTATTTATTTATTTGAGAAAGAATGAGAGCACACCTGGGGGTAGAGGCAGAGGGAGAGGGAGAAGCAGGCTCCTCACTGAGCAGGGAGACCAATGCGGGGCTCGATCCCAGGACCCCAAGATCATGACCTGAGCTGAAGGTAGACGCTTAATTGACTGAGCCACCAAGCACCCCTTCATTTTTCTTGATAAACAACTAGGAGTAGAATGCTGGGGCATAGGATAGATGTATGTTTCACTGCTCAAGAAACTAGCAAAGAGTTTTACAAAGCAATTTTAACATTTTACCCCCAAACCAGCAACATGTAAGAGTTCCAGATGGTCTGCATATTCAGTAAAATTTAGTATTGCCAGTCTTTCTCAACTTGCTATTACTTGATGTAAAATGCTATCTTGTCATTTGAATTTAGTTTTCTGACAAGTAATGATGTTGATCCCATTTTCACACACTTATTAGATATTTGTGCATCTTTTTTGTTAGTGTCTCTTCTTTTGCCTTTTTTTGCTTTTTAAAAAAGACTGCATTATGAGTGCAGGGAAATGGCAGATATACAGACTTCCAGTTATGGAATGAATAAGTCATGGGAATAAAAGGTACAGCATAAGGAATAAGGTCAATGACATTGTAATAGTGCTGTATGGTGACAGATGTTAGCTACACCTGTGGTAAGCAGAGCATAATGTTTAAACTTGTAGAACCACTATGTTGTGTACCTGAAAGTAATGTAATGTTGTGTGTCAACTATACTCAAATAAAAAAAAATTTAAAAAATAAATAAATAAAATACTTTGTTTTATCCCATTTTTTTTTAAAAAAATGTGGTTTTTTTCTGCCTTTTTATTGTCAAGTTTAGTTCTTTATATGTTCTGGCTACAAGTCTTCTGTCAGACATGTGTTGTAAATATTTTCTCCCACTCAGTGGTTTTTGTGGTTTCTTTTAATAACCAAAAGTTTTAAATTTTGATGAACTTAAATTTAACAATTTTATCTTGTATATTTAGTGTTTTCTGTATTTTTTTAGGAAGTTTTCACTGATTCCCAATGCCATGAAAGTAATATCTTGTATATGTAGTGCTTTCTGTATTTTTTTAAAGAAATTTTCACTGATTCCCAAGGTCATTACAGTTCTAGCTCTTACATTTAAGTTTGTGATCCTTTTAGAATTAATTTTGTGTATGGTATGAGGAAAGGATAAAGTTACTTTTCCATGTAAATATCCAGGTGTTCCAGTACCATTTGTTGAAATGTACCTTCATTTTGTGTATGGTGTGAGGAAAGCATAAAGTTACTTTTCCACATAAATATCCAGGTGTTCCAGTACCATTTGTTGAAATTTACCTTTTTTCATTGACTTGCTTTGGTAGCCTTGTCAAAAATAATTTCACCCAGTATTTATTGGATAAATAAATAAATACTGTGTTCTGTATTCTGTTCTATTGATCTACTTGTTTGCCCTTTCACCAAAACCATACTGTCTTGATTACTGCAGCTTTATCCTAGGTCTAGAAACCATGCAGTATAGGTCTTCTGACTATTCTTTTTCAATATTGTTTGTAAATTCTAGTTCCTTTGCATTTCTGTATTAGATTCAAGTTGTTACTTTCTTTTTTTAAAAAAAAAAAGCTACTTCGATTTTTATTGGAATTGCATTAGATCTATAGATCAATTTAGGGAAAATTGATCTGAACAATATTGACTCTTCTATTCCATGAACATGGTATATGTATGTTATGGATTAAATTGTGTCCCCCAACAAGATGTGTTGAACTCCTAACTACACTACCTTATTTGGAAATAGGGCCATTGCAGGTGTAAACACTTAAGATGAGATCACATTGGAGTAGAGAGAGCCTTTAATCCAAGCTGTAACTGATACCCTTGTAAGAAGAGGAAACAGACACATGAGGCTCTGTGTGACAACAGGAAAAAATTAAAGCTCTGCAGCTGCAAGTCAAAGAATTCCAGTGATTGTTGGCCAACCATCCAAAGTTAGGAAGAGGCAAGAAAAGATTCTCCCTGCAGATTTCAAGGGAAGCATGGCCCTGCAGGCCACTTTGATTATGGACTTCTGGCCTCCAGAACCATGAGACAATAAATTAAACATTCCTAACATGTTTACCTTTTTCTTCTATTTTCTACTCCCTTTTTCAAACCCCGTTGGTTTTCCCTTTTTATGCTATCAATTCTTATTTAGACAACACTTAGTTCAAATAATTTATTTGATTATCATTGCTTCTTGATTTATTTTTCTTCTTCAGCTTGATATTCTAGTTGGCAATTTGTTATTCAGATACATCCATGATGCTATTCATCTGGTATATCACGTTTTTAAATTACAAATTTAACAATTACATTTTCACCTTTGTAACTGTTAATTCTTCCTTCTTGGATCAAGGTTATCTTCCTTTTCCTACCCCAAAATATTACTTATATTTATTTAAAGTCCAATTTTGGATTCTCTATTAACTGAGGTGTAAATTCTCCTGTTTGTTTCTTTCTTTTACAGTATTGGTCATAAATGATAAACCACATACACATTAAAAATGGCTTTCTCCTTGAAATCAGTGAAAAGTATATGTTTATTCTTGACTCCTCAACTTTGTGACTGAAGTTTTCTGCTACATAGGCAGCTCCTTCTCCTTAACCAGCCTCTCTGGGAGGAGTGGTAAAAGAAACTACCTGCAAGAGCTTTGGTTCTTTGCTATTCTTTGATGCAGGAGAGGACCTGATGAGAGATATGCTGCATAATGAAGAGCTTTGCGGGTGTTTTTCTGCGCTAAACTGCAACTGTTCCTTTGTAGTGTTATTAACCGCCAGGCCACTGCTCTGCAACTTGCCTTATGCACTTCGACCACTGGAAGACAGATATTCCTGTTGCAGTTTCTCACTCTACAGAGGTGTCAGTACCTTTAGGGGCAAAATGGCTTGGCTGATACCACTGTGGTTCTCCAACCCATCCCTTTTTAATTGCTCCTCAGCCTCTTTTTAACTCTTCTTCTGCCATGTTCAGGACAATTTCCCTTGATGTTGCCATTCTGTAGTAGAGACTTGGCCTATGGTCTCCTCAATGTTCCCAGTTCTTTAAGATTTATCCTTTTTCTTTAAGGTGACTCTGTAGTCACTTGAGAAATGTTTTCTATCATATCTTGAGTTTTCTATAAGGAAGGAGATGGCACTGTGTTCTTTATATCATCTTGAAACCAAAAGACCACTTCTGAACTCTCTAAATTGTACCTAAGTCAGAGACTTAGCGGTCATCCAAAAAAACAAAAACAAAAACATCAAAGGCCTTTATATTTTGTGGCAAAAAATTTAACAAACAATAATTTAGTTCCATGCACACTTCTAAGGTATGAATGTAAATTGATTGAAGTATAATATAACCTGGAGGAAATCAGGATAGTATAATAAATGTTTGGCATATAAAAATTGCTTTATATTTATTTATGTATAAATAAATATTATATAATACCATGTTAATGAACATGGATTAATCATTTATTTCCAAGAGATAATGCATAAAAACATCTTATAAAGTAAAAATTCTAAATTTAAAGATTTTTTATATTAAAGGTAATGGGAATTTTAGCTCCTATTTTCATAAAGAATAAATAGAACAAAATTTTGAAAGGTATAACTACAGACATTCTTGAAAATTCTTACTTCATCTAAACTGATTGGTACCCAATCTACTTTCCTAGTGTTTTCTTTTCTGCCGTCTACTCAACAGGCTCCTATTACTTGATCTTTTAATTTTTTCCTTTCTGCCACGTCAGCTTGCCATTTTGGTAATACCATTATTCAACTTTATTTTTATATAGATCTTATTATATTACATTTGGTAATCATCATGGTCAGTCAATACTCACTGAGCACTTATTGTTTAAAACTACGCAGACTAACAGTAAGAATTATTATAATAATAGCAATTTTATTTATTGAATGTTTACTGTGTAATAGCTACTGTACTAAGCACTTCTCATGTAACATCTGATTGAATTCTCACAAAGGTAGATACTAAGGCTAGGTTTATATTGAGTTGCCTAAATTTATAAAGATAAAAATGGCAGAAAAGGATTTGAACCTGAATCTCTTTGACTCCCATCACCTTTTACATAGCCGATGTTTAATGATTATTTGGTTTCTTTTTATTTCTCATTATTTTTTTCCTTCTTTATCACCTAAGTTCCATTTGTCTTCTAAATGTCTGTTATCATGTAAATATAAGTTTCAATTGTGTGTTTTCTTTCTGGAAAATTTAATTCCAAAAAGCATACATATATCTCACAAAATTTCAAATTGAACACTTCTGCTAACAATCATGCTAACAAAAGTTCAAGTTATGCCCTAGATTGTCTTTCTAATTCTTTAAAGGATAAGATTTAACTATCTAGGATAAAATTACACATCTATGAGAAAACTTATGGGTTGCTGTTAAAGGACAAAGTGTCTTGGTTGACATAATATTCATACTGTTTCTAATGCACTTTCATTTATATTCTGTCTCTGAAACCAAACTGTGCAATACTCAGAGGGGTTAAATAACCTGTCCAGGAGTAAGGAGTAGGAGGTGATAGACCCGAGAGTGGACCCCAGGTCTTCCTACTTTCATCTCAGTTCCAAATGCCTTTCAGTGCACCATCCTCACTGTGCCCTGTGGGCTTGCTCCAAAGGCTTATGTTGAGCACACTGATCTGTCTTCGCTGCACCACCTTAGAGCCCTGAGATAAAAACCTATTTGAAATAAGAAACTGCTTTACCCATGCCATTATGCATATCCATACCCATTTTGCTAAAAAATGGTTGGGCTATATTTTGTGCTATTAGTATTTCCAATCAGTGCAACAACATATGGGGTCAAGTGTGTCCAATATATATGCTCTCCTTACCATTATTTGCTACTTCAAGGATCTGTTTGGTGATGTCTGTGTTCTCAGTTTATCATAGGTTCTCGTAGATCTTATATTACTCTCTGTATTTCCTCCACAGAAGGCTTGGGTGACATTAGAGGGGAGGCGGCCCTCCTTTGTATGCTCTGGAAATAAGATTACAATTGCCTGTGAGACATGCTTTAACAAACAGTGCTGGACGAAGGTGAAAGCATATTTTGCTTACAGTTAAATTTCTGGTGCGGTGCTTTTTACAAACTATTTCATAATGGAAAACAAATGTGCTTTAGATGTGAAACCAAGGAAAGTTACAAACTTATCGCCCTAATTAAAGAATGGTTATCAAACATGTAGTGTTTTTCACCATAAATAAATCTAGAAGATACTTACTGAGTTGTATTTATTTGTCCTTGTATATCTTGGGTGAATTTGTCTGTGACAGATAATGAAGAAACATATGTGACTACAGCAAGATGCTTTCTCCCCCCTCCTTTTTAACATAGTAATAATCATGACCTCTTCTCATTAATATTCCTACAAACTTCAAACATACACTAAGGTTTTGTTCCACTTCATCAGAGTTTTTCTACACGTGGAATGGTCTTTGAAGTTCATGAGAACCCTCCATATTGAAGTGAGATGAGGGTACAAAGTGGAGTCCACCACAGAACTTGTGATGACTTCCATTGCAGGACTGGACACATTCTAATCACTATCCAGAAAGCTCTGCATGCAGGACAGGCCTGCAAGGCAATATACTATAAACACAACTGGGTACAATGATCCAAATATGAGAAACAGACATTGTTGTTTCTTTTATGAGTGTAATATCACTAACCAGTTGACCTAAATGTAGAAAGAGATCAGAGGAATCGTATTCATATTTAAGCTAGCAAATAGATGATACACATTAGAACAGGGATTTATAGTTATAAATTCTCGATCATCCCATCTATCCTTGTCTAAACTAAAGATCCATACAACTAAATATTATGGCATGTCTTTTGAGGAAACATTATAGCTTCTGACTACTAGAATCTCTTTCTAATTAATTCTCTTGCTTGGCATATTGATCAGGAGTTTGTTACATGAACTAATTCTGCTTAGTTATAAAACAAGAGGGTATCTTTCAGCTTGGGAAATTCATTTATTAATTCTCCTACAATAATTTATTAAGCATATAATATGTTCTGAACATGGCATTAGTCACTCAGGATTCAGTAGTGAACAAAGTAGAAATGCAGCCTGTAGTCTGTCTCCTTGAATGAAGTCAATTGGTGGCTATATTCTGATTCAGAAGTTATGCTGTGGCAATTTTTAATGATAAAAATCTGTTATCTAACACTTAAATTATTAAGGTCCAATTTATTATTTTTATTATTATTCATTTCTAGAGCACCTTATGGCAAAGAATCTTCCTTACATTATCTCATTTAATTCTTTCAACAACACCATGAAATAGCTGTCTTTCTTCACTTTTAGCTGCTTGAGAAACAGATGGAAGGTTAAAATGTTACATATCTTGCCCAGAGTCAAACAGTTAGTGAGTGGAGAGTTCAAACCCAGGTCTATTTCTCTCTCATGTTTAAAAAAACCATAGGCTATAAAGGTCTTTAAAATAAGAAGCTGGGTGCCTGGGTGGCTCAGACAGTTAAGAGTCTGCCTTTGGCTCAGATCATGATCCCAGGGTCCTGGGATTGAGCCCCACATTGGGCTCCCTGCTCAACGGGAAGTCTGCTTCTCCTTCTCCCTCTCAAATAAATAAATAAATAAAATCTTTAAAAAAATAAAATAAGAAGCATAATTTGCAAGACTTTCAAGTCACATGATATCCAGAATCTTACTGCAACTGAGCAAGAGCAGGAAGTACAGGAAAAGAACAGTTTCTCAGAATCTTCCTTGACTGTCAGGGTCTGACACCAGGCAGATTGAGAAGAGATACATAGCACCATGGTATGCATTTTCTTTTCTGAAATATTTGATGAAACATCAACTGCTTTGGGGTCCATTTCTTTTTTGAATATTTTGCTGATGGGTGGTGTACACAGTAGATGCTTAGCAGAACGCAGGTAAGTGGACGCCACACTGTCACGTGCGTTCCTGTTGGGCACTGCCATGCGCTCTGCCCTGTCCTCTTCACCAGCTGCTGGGTCTGCCCAAGATCTCCACACTCCACAGTCTCGGCACTGGCCACAAAGGGTCTTCATTCATGTGTTTAAATGTTAAGAGGTGAAGTGCAAATGAGGTTGAAGACAACCCTGTCCCCCCATTTCTGAATATGGAGTTCTAGTAAACCATTTTCAAAATTATGAAATCATTGAGAGTTTACTCGAGAGAGTTGCTAAGGAGAATCTACATTCAAAACAATTTCATGAGAACTTGTTCCGAAGGCAAGTCTGAGACATGGAGTTTCTCTGAAAATCTAGCCCATGTAATATTCATATAGTCTGCGTACAGCAGGGCAATATATTTATTGGCTAGAAAAATATTGTTTTTAAACTTCTATGCCTAATTTTTTCCCTCTGCTGTTACAATTTTTACCTTTGAATAAATAGCACATGATGATAAAGTAACGGTATTCTTTTTTTTTTTTTAAAGATTTTATTTATTTGACAGAGAGAGACACAGTGAGAGAGGGAACACAAGCAGGGGGAGTGGGAGAGGGAGAAGCAGGCTTCCTGCCGAGCAGGGAGCCCGATGCGGGGCTCAATCCCAGGACCCTGGGATCATGACCTGAGCCGAAGGCAGACGCTTAACGACTGAGCCACCCAGGTGCCCCTAAAGTAACGGTATTCTAAGTAGAAAATTTGCTTTAAATGTGAATGTGCATGATAAGATCTATTTGACCATCTACCCAACAAATATCAAAGACATAAATCTGCTTCTTTTGTCCAATGAACCCCAAACAAGCTGCTATCTCATAAGCAGGCTATAAGGTTGGTGGTGTGATCACCTTATTTTCTGGAGGAAAAAACAGAATCATCTCTTTCTTAAGCAAATGTGACACGTTATTAAATGGATGACTCACACACAGCCACTCTAATGATATCCTTCCATTGCATTCTGAAACTTCAGTCAAAGTGATCTTTTTAACACAGAAATTTTCTCAGGAACTGGGAAATCTGTCTCTTTCTCCAAGACTCAGTTAAATCCTACACTCACAGGTACAGGATAAGTAATGGAAATCCCAGCTGAAATTTTACATATGATTGTTTCCTTATTTGTTATTCTGTTTCCTCACTGTTCATCTTATTACTATTCTGAAATCTCTGTGAATTTGAGGCCAGGATGGTTTTGTTTTCTTAAGGTTGGTGCCAAACAGAGTCTTCTTTATCATGTACCAGGGGCTTAATAAATATCTATTGAATAAATGAATCATTAGGACAAAGAAACTGATAAAATATTTTTGTGTCTTGTTTAGGTTTGAAAGATTCCACAGGGGAATGAAAGATACAGCATGGGGAATATGGCCAATGGTATTGTAACAGCATAGTGTGGTGACAGATGGTAGCTACACTTGTAGAGAATGGAGCATAATGTAGAAAGTCATTGAGTCACTATGCTGTATACCTGACACTAATGTAACGTTATGTGTCAACCATACTTTAATGAAAAATAAAAAGATTCTAAAGCATAGGAACTCTTAGAGTTATTGAGTGCATGTCAAGCACCAGGCCACATACTTGTGTACACCATCTAATTCAATCATTACAACAGCTGAACAAATAGTTATTCCTGTCCCTATTTTACAGACAGGGAAATGGGTTGGGATAGATCATACAGCTAGAAAATACTAGGACCATTCTTCTTGTTGAGGTCTGTCTGAGTACTGAGACCATGCTGACCCTCATGCAGTCTGATCTCTCACACATTGTTTGATCAAGACGTGCTTGAAAGTTTTAATAATATGGGGGAAATAATAATGTTGATTTAAAAATCTAAAACATCAATGGGGCACCTGGGTGGTTCAGTTGGTTAAGCATCTACCTTCAACTCAGGTCATGGTCTCCGGGTCCTGGGATCGAGCCCAGTGTCAGGCTCCCTGCTTAGTGTGGAGTCTGCTTTTCCCCCTCCCTCTGCCCCTCCCCCCTGATCATGCTCTCTCTCTCTCAAATGAATAAATACAGTCTTTTAAAAAAATCAAGATTCAAAACTGGTCCAGATAATTTGGGAGGTATGATCACTAGACTTCCAGCCAGCCCAGTGAACTAAGATTTGCCTAAATTTCTTTGAACTATCATAGTCTCTCACAGTATATCCAGCATTCTTTTTTACTTGTTAGTGAGAACCCCAAGTTCTGTAGACACAGTTCCAGTTTGTGTCTATTGTCCTGGTGATATTATAAATAACACCCTCTTTCACTCTCAAAAGTGTTGTATTTTATTTTTTTATTTAATTTTTTTAGGTAGGAGGCTCCATGCCCAATGCAGAGCCCAACTCAGGGTTCAAACTCACAACTGTGAGATCAAGACTTGAGCTGAGATCAAGAGTCAGATGCTCAACCGATTGAACCCTCCAGATGCCCCAAAAGTGTTGCATTTTAGATGGCATATCTTCCCATCCTACTTTCAGGGGTCTCTTGGCCTCTACCATCTCAGGATACATTGTTTGGGGTCCAAACTATGGCTTTACTTGCTAGGAATTTGACTTACATCACACTCTTTATCAAAGTTACTTGCCCTTCCCTCAGGCTTTACTCTCTACTGCCAGCTATTCTATTCCATGCTCTGCTTAACTTAAAGCTCCATCCCTCAGAGTGGACACCAGTATAGCCTAAATAGAGCTTCTTAGATACAGTCTAAAAAAAAAAAAGGTAAGTTAGCCCTTCTAATTACACTATGTTATAGTGGTTGCCTTAATTAATCTACTTTAACATGAAAGCTGCTTTGAACTTGTTGCCAGTGTTCAGCAATTCTGGGTTTTCTGCACCTAGTACTAAAGCTTCATAAGCAGTTTTCATTGTTAGGGAAAAGAGTTATATTTTCTCTCTTCCAATATGGTCACTCCTTTGGAGCTCCCTTCATTTTAGGCTTTCCATAATCTTATACATGCCATAAGCAAATATTAGGTTGAGTCTTGGTAAACCCAGCTTAGGGTGAAGTGTTACCCCAATTCTAGAAGGACAAGTCAGATCAGCATGTCTCATTTGCACCTCTTTCTCACTGATGCTATATAGTACTCTTTTCTTCCAGATTTGGTTCAATTTTAAATGACTCAAATGGACAATCTTCTATCATAATTTCTTGTGACATAGCAACTCATATGACCCATAAATCTTTTATTATTTTACTCAGTATTTTCCAGAAAATCTAAGTAAGACAGTTAATTTGTTAGAATCTTAGAAATGTTTTGTCAAAATAAATGCCTTTATTATTTTTAAGAGAAAATTATGCATCTGGTGATACAATTAATTTTCAAAAGGTAATTCATTATTGTATGGAATAAAACCGTAATGAGTTTGTACTTAAAAAAATTAATTTTTAAAATATAACCAAAATTCTCTGTCACTTCAAAGGACATATTGTTTTCCTTATTGGGAATCTTACAGTTATTATGACAAACAACAATGACCCAAAGAATTCTTTTTATCATAAATTTGCTAGTATGTTCTCTTCTTTTCCCGAAGACAAATTTGAAGATTTTTAAAATGAAATTAACACCTTTTAACTGAAGTCACTTTTCAAAATGGATTTTAAAATTTCTTCTGTTTTTTTTTTTTTTAATCCATCTATGCTTAAAAAAAGAAAGAAAGAAAGAAAAGAAACAAGGCAAAAAGTTATCTACTCAGGTTTCTCTGCTCCAAAAAGATGGTTCAGAGACAAGTGTAAACAAGAGGGACACGCAGGAGAGAGGAGTTTGTACTGTTTAAAAAGGTGGTAGTAAGGGGCGCCTGGGTGGCTCAGTTGGTTAAGCGACTGCCTTCGGCTCAGGTCATGATCCTGGAGTCCCTGGATCGAGTCCCTGGATCGAGTCCCTGGATCGAGTCCCGCATCGGGCTCCCAGCTCAGCAAGGAGCCTGCTTCTCCCTCTAACCCTCCCCCTCTCATGTACTCTCTCTCATTCTTGCTCTCTAATAAATAAATAAATCTTTAAAAAAAAAAAAAGGTGGTAGTAAGTCTAACTTCTGGGCCTCCATCCTATCCTACAAATTCAGAAGTGTGCCCCTTACTGCTTGTTAATTGTAAAACAATAACCAGTATAGTCTAGATCAAGTTTTCCAAAATCACCCAGGAACTTGTTAGAAATGCAGATTTGTAGGCCCTATCCTCCACCAACTGCAACAGAAATTCTACGGGTGGGGCTGCAAATTCTACGGGTGGGGCTTAGCAGCCCACGCTATAACAACCACCCCAGGGGATTCTGACGCACCTCAAGTTTGAGGATTGTCGTTCCAGAATAAAGCTTCCCAGCTAGATGCTGTAGACAGGCAAGAATGTAAAAACAACTGCTATTCTCAAAGAAATTACCATCTGGTTGGAGAAAAAAGCGAACTGGGTGGAAAGATCATTCATGATTCCAGCACAGCTAAATACTACCTCCCAGTCTGCACAGGATCATAGATAGAGATCCTGTCTGGCTGGGTGATGGGAAAGTTGAGATTTGACATGGGTTTTTGTGGCTGAGACTACTAGCTGTTCACAAAAACCCTGTTTCCTTTCTTCCTTGGCACAGAGCAGAGCCATATTCCCACTTTCCTTTACTATTACATGTAGCCAAAAGATCAATTTTTCTCAGTGTAACACGAGCAGAAGGGATACATGCTCTTTCTGAGCCACAGCTTTTCAGAAGTGGGTGTTTTCCATCTATGAGCTCTCTCTTTATCTTTCTGTAGGATGCAAACAAATAAAAATGTCAAGACTCCAGGAATGGTAGATTCTCAACGTGGAAATCTGTTTTTTTGACTTATTACATCTTTGGACTATTAAGTACAGAAGAAGTAAACCTCTAAGGAATTTTAGCAATTATATATTTTGAATCTGTTTAAAACAGAAGCTTAGTCTACCCTAACTAATAGGGTTATAGTACAATACCAGAAGTGAAAAAAAAAATGTTCTTCCACTGAGAGAGAAAATATTAGTAAAATTATGGAGATATCACCAGGGATGGCAAATAGTTAGGAGTGATTATAGCATCAGTAGGGCCTGTGTGGACAAAATGACTGGTTTTAGAGGATGGGACAGGGAGGATTGAGCAGATCCTGGAACGCTGTATAAGTTAGGATGCTTTGGTTGCAAGTGACAGAGAACTAAAATTGGATTTTTTAAAAGACAGTTTATTATCTAATAAAAAGAAATTCTGAGGAATTGGGCTTTGGGTATATTTACTAAGCCTTTGTGTAATGAAGTCTCTTGTCTCTTTCTTCTTCCCTGTGTTGATTTCATCCTCAGGTTTGAAATAAAAAGGCTATAGCAGTTCTGGGCAAGATATCCAGATCTAACAGCATCTGGGGGCCAAAAAGTTCATTTCCTCCATGACCAGTACTTTGAGTGAGGGAAATTTTCCTAGAATCATGTTCCCACATATATAGACTTCTCCTCGTAGCTCATTAGGATGCCCTGCCATATGCCCATTTCTAAACAATTATTGGCAAGAAGAAATGAGTTCACTGTATGTGGCATAGATCATAAGGTCTCAATCCTGTTTCCATGTTGGACCCTCCCAGAGAGCTCTCTTAAAAAGCTGATGCTCAAGAACAGAGGTTTGGTAAACTGGTCTGGCTTCAGCCTTGGTATTTTAAAAAATCTCCCTAAGATAGTCTAATGTGCAGCCAGAATTGAGAAATGCTAACTTAGATGGATAGAGATGGAATAGGTGTTGGGAAGTAAATGACAGAGAACACTATGAATGCCTTATTTTAGTTTGAATTTTTAACTTATTTTCTAGGCTGAGGGAAGCCATGAATAGTTTCTAACCAGAGACTGGGGCTGTGTAATCAAAAGGTAACTCTGTGAGTTCTGGGCCTCTTCACCTAGCAGTGAGCCTGTCCAACCCCTCAGGAGGTATTCAATCAACATCTGTTGAATGAATGAATGGATGGGGGATGATGGAGACAAGGACACTAGTTTGAAGGTGCAGCCCTTGCATCCACAAAGCATGTGAAACAAAACAGGGAGACATCCACCAAAGATTCTGTTTTCCTGTTTATTATAAGCAAACCAAGGACTATTTTGGAAATCTGGATACATAATTAGATATTTCACTTTTTAGATAATTATTTTATGTCCTTAAATACAGATTCTGAGTCTTTTTAAGCTACAGGCATATCTCATTTTATTGTGCTTTGCTTACATTGCATATTTTACAAATTGAAGGTTTGTGGCAACCTTGTGTTAAACGAGCCTATCAGTGCCATTCTTTCCAATGACATCTGCTTACTTTATGTCTCTGTGTCACATTTCAGTAATTCTCAAAATATTTCAAACATTTTCATTATTATTATACTTTTTAGTGTCATCTGTGATCAATGATCTTTATTGTTGCTGTTGTAATTATTTTGGGATTCCATGACCCACACTCATATAAGGCAGTGAACTTAATCAATAAATGTGTGTGTGTTCTGACTGCTCCAGTGAACAGCTGTTCCTCCATCTTTCTCCCTCTCCTCAGGCCTTCCTATTCCCTGAGACATGACAATCTTGAAGTTAGGCCAATTAATAACCTTATGATAGTCTCTAAGTGTTCAAGTAAGAGGACTAGTTGCACATCCCTCACTTCAGATCAAAAACTAGAAATGATTAAACTTAGTGAGGAAGGCACATCAAAAGTCATGATAGCCCAAAAGTTAGGCCTATTGTGTTAAACAGCTAAATTGAGAGTGCAAAGGAAAAGTTCTTGAAGGAAATAAAAAGTGCTACCTTAGGGAATGTGAATGCTAGGAAAGTGAAACAGCCTTATTGCTGATATGGAGAAAGTTTGAGTGGCCTGGATAGAAGATCAAACCAGTCACAACATTCTCTTAAGCCAAAACCTAATCCAGAGCAAGGCCCTAACACTCCTCAATTCTTTGAGGGCTGAGAGAGGTGAGAAAGCTGCAGAAAAAAAGTCTAAAGCCAGCAGAGGTTGGTTCATGAGGTTTAAGGAAAGAAGCCATTTCCAAAACATCAAAGTGCAAGATGAATCAGCAAGTGCAGATGTAGAAGCTACAGCAAGTTCTCCAGAAGGTCCAGCTAAGATAATTCATGAAGGTGGCTACACTAAACAACAGATTTTCAATGTAGACAAAACAGCCTTATATTGGAAGGAGATGCCATCTAGGACTTTCCAGCTAGAAAGGAGAAGTCAATGCCTGGCTTTAAAGCTTCAAAGTTCAAAGACAGTCTGATTTTCTTGTTAGGGGCTAATGTAGCTGGTGACTTTTGGGTGAAGCCAGTGCTCACCTACCATTCTGAAAATCCTAGGGCCTTTAAAAATTATGCTAACTCTACTCTGCCTGTGTTCTATCAATGGAACAACAAAGCCTGGATGACAGTGCATCTGTTTATAACATGATTTACTGAATATTATAAGCTGTTGAGACCTACTGCTCAGAAAAAGAATTCCTTTCAAAATATGACTGCTCATTGACAATGCATCTGGTCCCTCAAGAGCCCTGATGGACACGAACAAGATGAAAATTATTTTCATGCCTGCTGACACAGCGTCCATTCTGCAGCTCATGGATCAAGGAGACATTCTGACTTTCAAGTCTTATTATTTAAGAAATACATTTCATAAGGCTATACCTGCCATACATAGTGATTTTTCTGATGGATCTGGGCAAAGTAAATTGAAACCCTTCTGGAAAGGATTCACCATTCTAGATGCCATTAAGAACATTTGTGATTAATGGGAAGAGATCAAAATATCAGTTTTAAAAGGATTTTGGAAGAATTTGATTCCAGCCTCATGCATGATTTTGAGGAGTTCCAGACTTCAGAAGAGGAAGTAATCACAGATATGGTGGGAATAGCAAGAAAACTAGAATAAGAAGTAGAGCTTGAAGCTGGGACTGATTTGTTGTGATCTCATGATAAAACTTGAACAAATGAGAAGTTACTTTTAATAGATGAGCAAAGAAAGGGACTTCTTGAGATGGACTCTACTTCTGGTGAAGATGATGTGAAGATTGTTGAGATGACAACAAAGGATTTAGAATATTCCATAAACTTAGTTGATATAGCAGCGACAGGGTTTGAGAGGATTGAAGGAAATTCTACTGTAGGTAAAACGCTATCTAACTGTATCACATGTTACAGTGAAATCACCCATGGAAGGGAAGAGCCAATCAGTGCAGCAAATTTCACTGTTGTCTTGTTTTAAGAAATCGTCACAGCCACCTTGACTTTCCGCAGCCTCCATCCTGATCAGTCAGCAGCCATCAGCATCGAGACAAGACCTTCCACCAGCAAGAAGATTATGACTCACTGAAAGCTTAGATGACAGTTAATAGTTTTTAACAATAAAATATTTTTAAATTAAGATATGTAGCTTCTTTTTCTTTTTAGATGTAATGCTATTACACCTTTAATAGACTACAGTATAGTGTAAATTTAACTTTTATACGCACTGGGAAACCAAAAAATTCATTTAACTCACTTTTTTGTAATTTTCACTTTATTGTGGTGGTCTGGAACGAAACCTATATGTCTGAGGTCTGCCAGTAGTTTTGTTCTCAGGACCAAATGTTCCTCAGAGCTCCTTGGATTACACTGTGGAACCACCTTCTGAAATACTGGTTCTCACTTGGGGATGATTTTGCCCCCCCAGGGTATCTTTGGCAATGTCTGGAGACAGTTTATGTTATCTCAACTGGGAGAGTGCTACTGGCATCTAGTGGGAAGAGGCCAGGGATGCTGCTAAACATCTTACAGTACACAGGAGTCAAAGAAATTATCTGGCCCCAAATGTCAATAGCCCTGAAGTTGAGAAACCCTGCTCTAGGATATTAATCAAGTACATTTTTGCAAGCACCCTATCATGGATGCTGCAGTTATTTTGAAATATCCCAGGACTTCAAGAATTCTTAAAGACAAGTTGATTAATATTGGTAAAGACTCAGAGACTAGATCTTGACTATTTTGGGTAGGTCTAGCTTTTGTGAAACCTTCAAACAAGCTTTGAAGACCCGAGACAGGGGAACTGTGAGGCTCCCCTCACTAGCAGGCAGCCCCGCTGATGATGTTGTACGCAAGCAATGCCAGCCAGATGATTTTACCCTAATCAGGATTTGTATGAACATGACACTTTGTTTATTCTGTTGCCTTTTTGTTCTTCTGATTCATAAACAGCAATAGCAGAGCAGAACAATTATCCCTTCTTGCTGCAGACACAGATGTGTAGATGCATGAAGGCTTTCAGTGAAGCTGGTAATGCCAAAACAATTCATATTATACTTCATCTACTGCCTTATAAGATTTCAGACAACAAAAATGTGCAAAACACTGTAACCCTCTATATTTATATTCAAGCGGGCTTAGGAGTGGTCTCATGGCATTCTGTGTAGGCACACACTTTCAACACTTGTGTTAAAATAATCAGAAACTGTCCATACGCTCAGATCAAAATTTTTTGATTCAACCCCAGTGGAAAATGTCCCATCAGATAGTAAAACGTAAGTTCAGAGTCTTGATCCAAAAACTTCATGTCCAGTTCTCCCATCTCGGAAACTAGGAAAAAGGGTAACACTTTGAACACTTAACTAGCTAAAAATATGAAGTGTAAGGGCTAAACAACGCAATATTGTGCAGATGCATTCCAACCTATTATATAAGGTAAGTGTCAGCAAGCTTTTGGCAAAGGGCCAGATGACAAATATCTGGCTTTGTGGACCCTATAGGTTCTTTTGCAACAACCTGTGCAGCATGAGAACAGTCTTAGACAATATGTAAATAAAGGAATGCCCCTGTGCTCATGACTTATTTGTGGACTATGAAATTTGAATTTCATATAACTTTCATATGTCATAAAATATTATTCTTTTTTCCTTTTTTCAACTTTTTTAAAAATAGAAAAACCATTCTCAGCTCATGGGCCACAAAACAGGCAATGGGTTGGAATTGGCCCACAAGCCACAGTTTACTCACCCCTGATCTAAGGGACATGCTTGTGTATAAAGAAAAACATAAAATATAACACCAAGCAGAAGAAAGATGATTATGGGAAAAATAGGAGACCTACTTCAATTTTTCATCTTTGTCCTAAAGATATTTTAAATAAATTATTCTAATAATAACAAAGTATTCTAATTCAGTATAAAGATAATTTGATTTTTTTAAATGACTATGTTACAGTAAATCTGCTGTCATACTCTTTCATTAAAATAAAAAAGTGTTTAAGAAGGTTTAAATTCTTTGACAGTATTCAATTTTTTGATGGGAATGATGATGGCTTGGAAAATAACCAGAGAAATTCAACTGGGAACATTCTCTAGGAACTTTAGAGTTTTTCCCCCATATTTTCTTAATGTATTATGTTCTTGAGGGTTTGGTTCATGCTACATCTACTGTAATTAGTCAGTAGTATTATTGTTGTAAATAGTAGTAAATTTGTTCCTAAATCCATTTTACTTAAGTGTCAGTGTTGCTCATTATTCGGAATAAGAGGAAATTCGGTGAATATATTTAGTTTACCTAAATCTGGTACATAAGTCCTAAAATGTAAAAGTATCTAAGCGTTCAAGAAAAGGATTCACATATTAGCCATTCCCTTTCTTCTCTCTTTTTTTTTTAAGATTTATTTATTTATTTGAGAGAGTGAGAAAGTACATGAGAGGGGGAGGGTTAGAGGGAGAAGCAGGCTCCTCGCCAAGCAGGGAGCCCGATGTGGGACTCAATCCAGGGACTCCAGGATCATGACCTGAGCCAAAGGCAGTCGCTCAACCAACTGAGCCACCCAGGGGCCCCCCTTTCTTCTCTTTAAAAGAAAAAAAAAGTCCTGAATATTCATCTCAAAGACAATCACTTGGATAAGTACTCCTTTGATCTGAAAGGACTTGCCTCAAAAGAACAATTAGACTAAGTGAGAGTAATCATTCCCTAAATAAATAACCATCTAATGAGCAACCCTCCTTCCTCTTCTTCCCCTCAGCTGAATCTTGAAAGTATCAGGTTTTGGAAGCCAGTACTATCTGATTCCAAGATTTCTGATGCTCACTATACCATCTGAGGCTGTGTCAATTCTTTTCATGTTTCATTCTGCTGCTCCTCCTGCCTAAAGGCCCTTCTCTTTTATTGTGCAAGAGTAACCCAAATATAAGACTCCTCTAAGAAATATTTTGGGCACCCACCCTGCTTTCTTACACCACAGTGGTCATTACCATATGGTAGTGCTTATACAACTTCATGCATTTACCGGTTTATATATTCTGGCTCCCCATATTGTGCTATAAGCTCTTTGAGGGCAGAAGTTTTTTATCTTCAGCACCCAGCCAAAAGCTGGGTGTTGATGTAAAGTAATGTTAAACATTTAGGGTGTTCTTAATAACTTAGAAGACAACCAGAAGGTTGGTCTTATTGGCTATCGCTCATATCATTTCAGATACCTACAAGAAGGTGGCTTCCCTGAGGCTAATCACTACCTGTGACTTGGTGTCAAGCCCTCCTGAGGAGCCAAAGTCCCTTTACCTGCTGGAGCCCAGAAGAGCATGGAGCACATCCCCTTTCCTCCTAACCCACAGGCAGTTCCAGAATGTCACACTGAAGGAACTCAGAAGTAGAAATCTACTAAGAAAATGGGAATAAGGGCCCTGCATTGGGCTCTCCGCTCAGCAGATAGGGGAGTCTGCTTCTCCCCTTGTCCCTCCCCACCCCCACCCCTGCTCGTGCTCTCTCTCTATTAAATAAATAAACAAAATCTTAAAAAAAAAAAAAAAAGAAAGAAAGAAAGAAAGAAAGAAAGAAAGAAAGAAAGAAAGAAAGAAAGAAAGAAAGAAAGAAAGAAAGAAAAAGAAAGAAAAGAAATGGGAATAAGGAAGGGACCTACAGAATGTGTCCTGAAGTAACATCAGCAAGGCAGGAACAATATATTTTATTGTGTGTTTTTTTGGAGTGGCTTATAGAAGCTTTCAGAGATAATAGGGAGATGGGCTTAAAACTTCTGCTAATTCTTAAACCACCCACTGCTCTTGCCTCTCAGTCTTTTCTACTTCTACCAGCATAACATTCTGAGCTGTAAAACATAAACATTTGTCCTCCATGGCAAGTGAAATCTCAGAAGGAGGTTAAACTATAAGAGAAATTTTCTAGCTAATTTGGATTTTCACTTGCATTGCACCAAGAAGTCTGACAAATAAACAATCAGAAAGGAACTTCTTTACTTTCTCCCAATCAAATCTGTACGCCTCCATCTATACTTTTGGTGGATTTAAAATTTCTCCAAAAATTTTTTGATTCCTCTCTTTAAGAGGTAAACCTTAATTCATTACTTCTTCAGTGTGGGCTGGACTTTGCTTCTAACATACAATATGGTGGAAGTGACAGTGTGTCACTTTGGACTTGATCATAAAAAGCACTACAGCCTCCTTCTCTCTTGAATCACATACTCTGGGAAGTAGCCAACATGTTGTAAAAACACACAAAGGGCCCTCTGGGGAGGTCCATGTGGAAAGGAAATAAGAATTCTTACACTAGCTGCGTGAATAAGACATTTTAAAGTGACCCCTCCAGCCTCAGTCAAGCCTTCAAGAGACTGTGGGCCTGGGCAACAACTTGACTGCAGCCTCAGGAGGGACCGTGAGAAGGAACCACCCAAATTACTGACTCTTTAAAACTATGAGATAATAAATGTTTTTCTAAATAATTTGTAATAAAATAATAGATAATATAGTATTTATATTATCTCACTTTCCTATGAAATGCTGAAAAATTAGTCATGTTACAGGCAGAAGAAATAATCTGCAAATAGTAACATTTAACATAAAAAGACCAATAACTGATTTTGTCTTCAATTCTTAGATAACTACTTAGCAATAAAGTCATACAGGCAAACTGAGACTCTCCTTTTAGTTTTAGACTCATATCTAATTGTCTACATGACATTTCCACTAAGATGTTTCTGGTAGATTGCCTTCAACAATGGCAGCAACAATTTCTCCCATGATTCTTTGCCCCATGACTGTGGTGCTCTTCCCAACAAGAGCTGGAGTGTGTTTCTCCATCCCTTGAATCAGGGCTGGTCTCAGACTTGTTTTGACCAACAGAATGTGGTGAAAGTGTAAGGCCCAGGCATCAGTCCCAAGAGGCCTTGCAGCCTCCACTTTCATTTTCTTAGATGGCTAGCCTGAGAGATTGCCATGTAAGGAAGCCAGTCTAGCTTACTGGAGGATGAGAGACGAGGAGGAAAACAGGTTTCCCAGGCAGCAGCAAGTACCAACTTCAAGATATATGAATAAAATTTTCAGTCATCTCAGAACTCCTAGACCATAAAATTATCCAGCTGAGTGCAGCCACATGAGTTAGGTCAAATGAGACCAGCAGGAGAGCCAGCCAGCCAGCCAGCCAGCCCTTAGAATTGTGAGAAATGATAAATTGCTGTTGTTTTAGGCCAGTATGTTTTGGAGTGACTTTTTACACAATAAAAAATAACTGATACAGAGTCTATAGGTTTACCAAACTTAACATGTATGAAATTGAACTCTTTATTCCTATGCAAATCTGACCTTCATCATGTATTTTCTTCTTAATGCTACCTAGTTGATAAAGCTAAATCCCTTGGTGTCATCCTTATTGCCTTCCCTTTTTTTATACTCCCATACAATCTATTCAGCAATTCTTATCAGTTCTCCCTCCAAAATATGTCTTCACTATGTCCTTTTTACTACCCTGATTTTTTTTTGACTACTATGATCCTAGTCTACAACATCATCAACTCTTGCATGAATTCCCAAAGTAACCTCTTTGGAGATGTCCCTTTTTCTCCCTGACTAATTTATTCTCCATACATTAGCCAGTATGATCTTTTGAAAACATTAATCAGATCATAGCACTTCCCTGCTTTATACCATCTGATGGCTTCTTGTACACATATTTTAATTCCAAATCCTTTGTCATAAGTTGGTTCCTACCAATCTCTCTAATCTCATCTTGTACTAAAAGTCTCCTTTTGGGTCCTCATCATGCAAAATGCAAGCTCTTTTAGCCGTAGGATGTTTGAACTTATTAGTCCCCCTACCTAGAATGCTCTTCTCTTCGTTCTTCTCAGGCTTGTTCTTTCTAATTCTTAAGGTCTTAGCCCAAATTATCCTCAAAGGGGATTCTTGACACACAGCTCAAGGAGTCCCTCATCACAGTCAGCATTCAGTTGCAAACATCCAAACTTACTTTTGTGGGACGCCTGGGTGGCTCAGTTGTTAAGCATCTGCCTTCTGCTCAGCATGATCCCAGGGTCCTGGGATCGAGCCCCACATCGGGTTCCCTGCTCCGTGGGAAGCCTGCTTCTCCCTCTCCCCCTACCCCTGCTTGTGTTCCCTCTCTCACTGTGTCTCTCTCTGTCAAATAAATAAATAAAATCTTTAAAAAACAAACAAACAAACTTAATTTTGCCGCATTAAAATGAAAGCCATTAAATACTTGCCAAATTATTGGAATGGCCAGAGTAGGAGGTTCTATATTAGGCCCCCAACTGATTATAAAAACAACACATACCAACAGAACCATTGTTTTTGCACATTTTGCAAATTGGGCGACCAGGAAGCACTCTCACAATTGATGGCTGCAAAATCCTACCATCTTACTGCACATCCAGGGACTAGAAGGGATGGCTGCAATTGTCACCTCTTAGGAACATATCTGTCATAACTGTTGGCTCAAGAGCCACTCTGCACCCACTAGAACCTTACTAGGAAAATAAGTGCCTCATGACCACTGCCTCCCACTCACCTCATGTCTGAGTACAAGTCTTTTATGATTACCTATGAATGGTAGAAACTATATCACATCCAGAACTCTAGCTTCTAGGGGGTCTAAAAAGAAAATTTATCATTTTTGTTCTGTGCAGCTGGAAGGCACACTGGAAGTAGGTTGGAAGTGATGTTGTGTGAGCCAATCCTCCATATCTGCCATTCTCCCCCACCACACTCCTACTGCCTCTTAATGCTTCCTGTTAATTACTTCATGAAATGTCTCACAATAGAAAATCACACATGCATGTGTGTGCGTGCGTGTGTAAAATTTTTCATTTTCCTTTCACTGTGTCGTGAGAGAAATCCTCCCATGAGTGCAGGAACATTGTTCACAGAAGCACTCTGAATGGTGGCTGGCACATAGTAACTCCTCAATGTTTAGAATGAAGGCATGGTTAATAAAATAAACAAATAAGTAAACGTCATTTTAAAAACAATAGTCATTTTATGATACAGACTTTCCGAGGGAGGATGTCCCTATAGATGTCACTTCTCCTTCTGACATGGCTTTCCTGCCTTCGAGTTTAGCTCCAACCTACAAGCACTTCCTTCTAGTCTCTTACTTTACAACCCCATCAGCACCTCTAACCCTTCCCCTTTCAGGAAGGTTCTCTCACTCCTTGGTGAAAGTCTTTTAGAGCATGGTGGCAACCAAGGCATTAGCTGCATAAAGATTAATGCTCATCTGTATTCCACTTTAAAATGGTGTTTTATGGGAGAAGAATATGTGTTTTATGTTTTATGGGAGAAGAATAGTAGTGGGGGACGATTGGCTCCAGTTCATGAACAAAAATAAATATGGTACTCCCATTTCTGCTTCAATCTTCCCACCAATGAGAGGTGTCATGGATTCTTATTGAGGCCTACTTATAATCATATCTTTTAAATATAAGAATTACTTATCATCTTAGCCAACAACATTCTGAAGAAAATATTCCTCTTGTTTGCAGAACTCTGGCCCTTCCCAATAGATTTCATATTTTCTCATAACTGGACTGAAGAATATCAGATTCTTTTCTTCTCTCTCTGGAGACCAGTGGCATCAACCAGGAATTACAGTGACTTTTAACATCTTCTTTCTTTGTTTATCAGGGCATGAAGAAGGTTGTAATTGAATTCTTTGGATGCGTTCTGATAAATTTGTGGGGTTAGGAGTAATGGGGTTCCATTATTTTCTTATCAGAACACCAGGAAGGAAGGTCAGAGGGTAGTTGTCAAGAGTTTATTCTGCCTAGACAAACACTGGCCATTGGTCTCTTAACCTGTGGAATCATGTTTATTTTGCATCTTTCTGTAAGAGAAGCATTAGGAGAAGTAAAAGCTGATGGCCTGGCTCATTTCTGCATCTATTGTCAATTGGACAAATGAGTTAGTTATTTTGTGTCCTCTTCCCTATCTCTAATCACAGGCCCCATCTCACCTCAACATATTAGAGAAAAATATCTTCTCCTTCCCTTGAATCACTGTTTCATGTCTAATGCAAAATTTTATTTAAATATACTTGACATATAACTTGTATAAATTAAAGGTATACAACATGTCGATTTGATACATTTGTTTATTAAAATTGCCATGGTAATGATAATAGAACCTCTATCATGTCACATAATTATCATTTCTTTTTAGTGGTTTGAATAATTAAGATCTAGTTTCTTAATTTAACCTCTATAAATCTGATCTATAATGTGGTACTACCCAAGGTCATAGAAAAAGGAAACAGAAGAATAGTAACCAAGTAGACTGTTCAAGAAAAATCAAAAAGAATAAAGTTTTAAATGGGAAGATGAAACACTGGAAGAACAAGCATACTATTGTTGCCTCAGACTTAGGAGAAACAAAACAATTCTATCTTTGTTCCTAAATTATGGTCAATCCCACTTTGCAAACAGGTTCAGATGCAAGTCTATAATTAAGGATAGGAAAAAAGGTGAACAATTCACCTTTTTAAGTGGAATATAATACAGAGATGAGGATGGTCATCTGTCCTTAGAGACTAAGTGAAAGAAAGTTAAGACAGATACAATAAGCATAACTTAAAGAAAGAACAAAGTTGTTTCACATTTCCAAATAAGTAGAGAATGTCTATTAATCCTGTAAATGAAGAACTGTAGCCCAAATGTATGGAAAAGGCTCACCTCGCATAGCGCCATTTTGGGAGACCAGTCCTAGCTTTAGCTTGATATGGGACAAGGGAACTATCACTGTACCATGTGAGGCCAAGGCCTACAGTGTTATGGGGCTCTATTCTCTTTTTTTTTTTTTATAAAGATTTTATTTATTTATTTGAGAGAGAGAGAATGAGAGAGAGAGAGAGCACATGAGAGGGGGGAGGGTCAGAGGGAGAAGCAGACTCCCCGCCGAGCAGGGAGCCTGACGCGGGACTCGATCCTGGGACTCCAGGATCATGACCTGAGCCGAAGGCAGTCGCTTAACTAACTGAGCCACTCAGGCGCCCTATTCTCTTAAAGCAGTCAGAGAGAGCAACAGGAATGAGGACTTCCAAGACTTAGGTTTTGGTCAAAGTGGGTAGATGTTAAAATAAATGTTGATCTTTGGTGTTAAAGGGAAACTCAGGAGCTTACTATACAAAACCAGGAAGAGTCCTTGAAGCTTTTAACCTTCTTTTCAGAGTCTAGAAGTCACACATATGAGGCTTTAAGTTTATTCCAAACTCTTCAGGCTGTGATAGACAATAATGTGGTTTCGGTTTTTGCTTGCTATATTGCCTGTCTGTGTTTATTTGTGGGTTGCAGCTAACTGATCACACACCATATCTGTTCCATTGCGGTAGACCAGCACTATTTGCTTTGTTATTTTCCTGGAGGTTGTTTGTAAAGTGTTTCCAGACGTCAAACAAATGAGTTATTCCAAGCACTCTTGTTTTCTAAGCATTTAGTGCACCTCCTCCAGTGACTTGGATTGAAACTCTGATCTGTTGATTTAGGTGGCTAAAGTAGATAGATGGAAGTTGGGTGGATGGATGGACAGATAGGATAGATGATAGAAGATAAATATGGATGAACTTATTTTTTAAATAATTTCTCTATAGATGTCTTGAGAATTAATTCTGCAGTTGTGCATTAGGATGGGGAAGGGAGGATGTGGATAATGAGTACAAAAGGACATAAAAGGGAAAGAGAGAGAGAGAGACACCAAGAAACAGAGTGAAAGTCAGTTCAAGTGGGTGACTATAACCTCTGGCAAGAGATCAGACAAACAAGTTCAATCCAAAGTCAATTTAACTTTATTGGACCACACTGTCTCAGGCAATTAGAAAAATATTTGTAAAACAACAGATGAGAAAAAGGAATGCAGAGCCCAATAATGCAAAACAATGTTTATAAGAGAGAAATCATGAAGTGGGAAGAGTAAACACAATTATTCTATCAGCACCTCCTGTTCTTCTAAAGATTACTTAACTTGCATGTAGAGAACTCCTCTGAACAAACAGAAAAAAATAGTTTCTTTAGAACATACTCCTACCCCTAAAGTGGTTAGTTTTAAGCCCCCTCAAAACCCCCCCAAAACCAATAATCTTGAGGAATTTTCAATTTTGAGGAATTAGAAATAATTACATACTAGATTCCATGGGATTACAGATTATTTTTAGGCCAATTGATAACACCAAGCCAAAGGGAAAATAAAAATTGTCTTTATAGTTCCCATTTTGTCTTGCATTTTATTTTAAGTGAAAAACTGATGGACAGCACACAAGTGATAGCCCCAAAGTTGAGACTATGATTGTAGGCTTATTTGGAGAAGAGATTGCCCTTTAACTCTTTATCCAACTGGGCTTTTGGGGTTCTTAATTCAACTCAGTGTGATATTAGATAGTTTAGCCTGCTTTATCAAGTCTTACAAATCGCAATAGCTGAGTATGCCATGAAACTGGAAAACATGAAGCGCTGTAAGCTTTACCATCTTCTATCACACACACGCACTACTCCTGGTCTGTACCTAATTCATGTCCATGTTCAATAAATGGTGGTTCTATCTTCTTCCTCCAAATTCCTCTTTTCCACCAGGGCCTATTCTTTCAACAGGACTTTGTCATTACCTATCATTTATTCTTATTTAATCCCTCCTAATCACCAAATTCTATGCCTGCTGTTTTTTTTTTTTTTTTAAAGGTCATATAGTTTTCTTCTCAGCTTTCACACACCAAAATACTATCTATGTAAAAACAAAATGAGGTTGATGATGGCCTTTTACTTCTGCCATGGACATTCCAGTTACTATGTCAACCCCCAGATCAAGTTTTGCTTCCTTGGAAAAGCAATATGTATAAAAATCTATGTCAGATTCTCTTTATTTTAAAAATTAACTATTATGAAATGTGCATAAAAATATTTTTCATAAATGACTCTTAGAGAAGTATTAAGGAGTAAAAATTCAGATTTCTAAGATTTCTAATACTAATTACATTCCTGAATATTTCTAGGATGGGACTTCATTTGTAATCATCATTATTCCTTAAAGTCCAATGAGCCCCTTGACTTTTTAAAAATGTCTTTAAAGGAAAAGAGTACCATTATCTATGCATTTACTATGATTTTGAACAATTAGTAGGAGAATTTGGAGACTAACAGAAGGGATGGTTACATGTCTGTAGTGAGAAAATACTGAGAAGTAGAAATACCACCTAGACAATAAGTTGGAATCCGTATACATGTGTGTGTATTTGTCCATGAGCATATTTGTGTGAGTGTGTGTTTCCTTCTGCATCATTCTGCTTTGAATAGTTTTAGAATTTGAGGTATTTATTATGCCTCCCAGCCAAAACAGTGGAAGAGGGAAGCTTCCATGGGCATCTGGTCACTTTTTAAGTACTATTATTGAATCAGTGCTCTTGGAAGAGACTGATGTGGTGAAACAGTTCTGTTAATTTCCCCTGAAGAATGTCACATTGGGTAATGTTCTGTGGGTGGTCATGTAATGAGACACTGGTGTCTGTCTATGACACATACTGTATATGAAAGGAGGCATAGATAAAGGTAACGTGAATTCCATCCCTCTCAGTGTTTATATGATGCTTATCACCATGCTATCTAGACACCCAGACTAGAAGCTTTACAAGAAGAAAAATTTCCACCTCCATTCAATTGAAATCAGTGGACAGTGAGTCTGGGCAAGCTCTTGAAGGGTTAATATGCACACATGCTTTTGGGTAGTCAGAGATGAAAATGGACTGACCCAAGTGGCAACAATTTCCCCATTTCCAATAATGTAAGCAACTGCTTCAGTGAAATACCACTGGAAATGAATCTTCTATATTATAAACATATTCTAAGTGCATTTGCAGGAATCTAGCTATTTAAACTGTTTTTACCTAAACCAGTGACTTTTGTAAAAATACGGCTATTCACAGTCTTAGTTTATTTTGAAGAGTAGTGGCATGGAAAATTTCAAAGGAAAATATTTAGCTATTTTTCCTGTAGGAGAAAGCAAGCGTTGCACTGATTCTGCACGTATATGTGTTGTGTGTATGTATACATGTGTATATTACATATATATATTATTTTTAATTAAAAAGAATTAAAAGTACATATTCCTCTTTTGTATGTAAATAAACTTTTAATAAAATTGGTCCCAAGATATTTCCTTTTTCCTGTCCTGTGATGGAATTGACACAATAGAGCATGTTGTTGATTAAGACTAAACATCACAAAGTCCAATTGGACTTTTTACAAAGTCAAATTATAACAATAATGAGATTCTTAGAACATCTGTATTTTCTTTTGGAGAGTCTTTCACTTCCTTCCTTTTTCTAGCCCCTAACTTCCTTTGTTTTCTTTTAGTCTTGAACTGTAACCGGGACATTCTGGAGCATAGATTTATTCATCTTGACCTCAGCTGTGATTAATCCACCCGAGACAAAGATCAACTTCTGGCAAACACTGGTTCCCTCTCCCTTATATCAATAATGCCAACTCACCTCATTGTTTGCAGTATCTGCTCTAGGTGTGGCTGAAAAAGAAAACCTAGGGAGCAAAAACAGAAAAATTATCTGATTCATTTAATAAACACATATTGGATACCGTTTATGCACAGACCTGGGTAAGCAGTATCCTTAATTAATAGATATCAATTTTACTGTACTTGAAACTCTGAAATGCAAATGAGGTTTAAGAGGATGATGAATAGCTTACAGTCCACATTTGTATGTCCTGTTCTTGTTACACCACCATATGGTATAGAAGCAAAATTATAATTCTCTTTGGTTGGGAGGAGGTCCTAGTGTACATTAATCAAATGCTCTGGCAGCTGAGATGAATGAAACCTTAGTTAATACGAAAGCCTCATTGGAACCATTAGTTCTGACCTCTTTATCAAAACTTTTACTCAGGCTGCTAACAATTAACAAAATTGATGAATCTAAATTTCAGCCTCTGCCTTTCTTCTACTAGTCATTTGTCAATCAGTAGCATTTATTGAGAATTCACTGTATACAGAATATTGTGCAGACCTGGAGCCTCCAAACCCTACTAATGGACAACGGCTTGAAGAAGTATTAATAGGCTTCTTGAGACAAAGTTGTCACTTTTGCAAACAAGTTAGCTCAATGGCTATGAAATGGGTTTCTTTTGACCACAGGCCTTTTCAGCTTCGAATCTTCTAATACACTGCTACTATCTAAGAAGAGGATTTAGTACTCAGCACTTCTCTTCACTATCCTTTGTTATCCAAGCACCAATTAATGTTTCCTGGAAACACTTCTCTGTGAATCTCAATAGAAGCCATGGTCTTTGCATTCAGAAGGCAAGGTTAATATCTATCTTGTAGAATTTATTACAGAACCATACATTTTTAGAGTAAAGAACATCAGAGATCAATTTACCCAGGGTTCCCAAAACAAAGTCACTGTTAAATTTTCCTTGGCAGTCATTAAAAAATGTGAATTCTCAAAGTCTGCCCCTACTCCCAAGATTTACTGACTTAGAATGTAGATAGATAGAACCAGAACTCTCAAGGTCCTGAGTTGATTCTAATGCTGAGCTACGTGAGGAAAAAACACTCTCCAGGCCAAACCAACCAATGCCTCAATGAGAGCGATATCCTTTCAAAGAATCTCTAAGCCTCATTGCTGAGGCATTGCTGTTCAATAGCAGATGACTACTTCCCTGGTCTCTCGCCAGTGTGTCACGAAGTGCCCTGGACCCATGGGCCAGCAATATTAACACCAACAATGACACAAACTGCAAAGTTGAGCTATGCCAATCAACTCTCTGTCAGCATTTGTACTGGAAAATAGAGATGATGGGGTCACTGTGCCAAAGGAATTGATGTTGAGGATGTACAGGAAAAATTCATGAGAAATTGAAACCATGATGATTATTGAAGTTAAGAAGAGGCAGAAGCTAGAAGCAAAACCAAAAACAAAAATACATACACACACACACACACACACAACACAAAAAAAACAACCAAACAAAAAAACACAACAATAAACAGAATATATGGAGTGACTAAGCATTTCTAAAACTGTGGTATACACATTTAATATCAAATCAGATGACTCTGGTAGGATATTCCATGGGAGGGCACATGCAGCCTGCCTTGCTTTCATTCATGGCCTGCAGACTCATGTCTCTGAAATTCTTTCCAAGTAGAGGGACTGGGGGAGGGACATTTCTCTGACAGTGGTCCTCAGCCTTCACTACACATTAGAATCACCCAGGGCTTTAAAAATACTGATTCCCAAATCTCACTACAAGGTAATCTCTGGAAGTACTTTTTAAGCAAAGGTATTTTTAAATCACTCAGATGGTTCTAAAATGTAACCAAGATTAGGACCTGCTGCTGGGGGAAAGGAGACAAGGAGAGGGATATTCGTAGATTCCCTTTGCTCTTCAAGATGAAAACGGAAGTGACCCACAGGCTGAGGATGTCATTGTATTCATTTTTCCTGTATTGCAAGGCTAGTGTACTGAATAAAAAGTGAGTTGATTTAAAAAAACAAACACACAAAAAAGACTAGCGACTAATAGAGCAGGTGGTAATCCAACATGGCAAAAATTGGGGTCATGGGATGTAGAAGAACAGGGTTTGGCAAAATCTGTCAGCAGTGAGAGCAGAGAGGAGCAAACATGCTGAGGAGAGCTGAGTCACAGTAATGATGACCCAGGAGACAAGATCCTACTGCTCCAGGTTCCTAGAGCTCCTATTATTCTTCTGTTTAGCTTCTCCTTAGTTCCCACACGAAAGAATCCAAATGACTACCCTCTCTCTTATACCTGTGAATAGGTTTCTTTCTCACAAGCAAAAAAACTTCCTAAAATAATTTCTTTCATAATAATGTGGGACCATATAGATAATAAATGTATATATTGTTCTTTAGGTATGGGTCTCTATTTTATAGCTGTAATATTTAAGCATGAAATCATATCCAAATGTGTATTTTTAAAGTTTAAAAAAGGGTCTCGGGCTGCTCTCTCGCTGTACAAGGCCACTCTGGCAATCAGCTGACCATAATAGATCTTGCTTGACCCCCAGAATGGCACTTCTGCACATGGTCTACATTGGAAGCACTGCCCTCTTAGATTAAAAAAGAAGCTAGACAAAAAATTTCTGTATAAGTACATATCATATATGCGTGCACACACACACACACACAGTATAAAACAAACATTAGTGTAACTAAACTGTAGCAGTCCAAATGAGTAGAACAAAATAAATAGGTGAAAATTAGCATCTTACCTATGGGGAAGACTTCATGAAACAGGTAAAAAATAATTAATATTTGCAAAAAGGGCAAAACAGTTTTGGTGAAAGACAGGACAGGACTTCAGGGAGGGGCATGGAGTTGGGTGATAAATGCGTGAGCAAATGAGGAGATGCTTTGTTTGATTGAAGGAAGACAGTAAAGAGCCAAATAAGGAAGTATTCATTGGTTGGCTCCCTGCCATAAAATCCATGACCCAGATTTTAAATATGGTTCAAGAATGATGTAGGAAACCTATTAGCACATTAAAATGTTATTATTTTAAAGCTAACATGTTTTAAAAACAAACTATGTTTAAGGCACAGTGCAGAGTACTTTCTACCCTTTGACTCATTTATTCCTTCGAGCACATCCACAAAGTCGGGATGAACATGTCCCCCAAGATGCTAGGGAAAAAATGGAAGCCTAAAGATGTCCATTTTGCCCAAGGTTGGTAAGTGTTATGGCTAGGATTTAAACACAGGCCTTAATCCTTAGGCTATACTGTGAGTGTTATAAATATTTTCAGTAGTCAAATACATGTGAACCAGCTTCAGTGGAAAAGAGAAATCAAGTGGCCTCATTAATCCACTTCCTAGATCCTGAAATTTGTTTTGCAAGACTTATTTTTCTCTCATTAAAGTTGATACAATAAAAATATGCTAGAACAGAAATTTGGAGAAGAGCCTAAAGGTTATGGAAACTACACTATAAGAATTTAGAGAATCTGAGGTGTTGCAATGATTAGAAATGTGTGTTTTATAAAACATGTATTAAAATTGGAAATGTTTATTGTTTAGTTAAAAGTTAATGATTTAAATTGATAAATTAGCTAACACACTGCCACGAAGTAAGCTGTTTTAAGCACATTCCTTAAAAACTTTTCAAAGATCATGTTTTCTCTGAAAATATATAACTAACTATATTGTATAGGAAAAAAATGACTAATGAATACATGCCAACCATTTTTCAAATTAATCCATCCTTTTCAAATGCTTCACATCCATGTCTCACGGGAACTTACATGCTTAGTAAAATTCTCCATTTTCCTAAAGGACTTGGAAGGAATTTTACTTGCTGGATCTTACAGTAAAAGAAACAAAGATTTAGTGGGAAAACACCCATGATGACAGGAGGTATTGTTCAGGTAGAAACTCTTCAAGGAAGGGGGTGATAATCACCTTCCTGAGTAAAAGCACGTGGGGATAAACATAGGAGAAGAGCTTTGCAGCCTAAGCATCTATGATCATTTCTCACTTCTACCTTCATTAGTCTATTCTGATCTCATTGATGTTGCGTAAGGTTTTGCTGAAGTTCATAGCATGGAAAAGGAAAGGAAAAAAGTTGTAAGGGTCTAGAAGCATTTTTCAAATCCTTTGCATTTCTGCTAATTTGCATGTTTGTGTCAATAGAAACACACAAAGATCCAGAATCTTCCTTCTCTTTTTGAGTTAAGGTACACTTTCCAGATATTTTTATTCTGGGTCATGGAAACATTAAAAAATAAATGAAAGAAAAGAGAAAGAACAGAAGTTCTCTGAGAGGCAATTCACATGAACTCGGATGATTCCAATTACCTTGCCATGCTTGAATTTATCTATCTACACGAAAAAGCCATGTGCTTTTGAAAACCTCTATAATAATATGCCACATATAATCACAATTACATAATTATACAATATAAAAACGATTACTTAAATAACACTACCGGTTAACCTTGGTAATTACCTGTACATGTATGTGGGCAAGTAGACAATTTCACTACAGAAGACAGCTTTGTTTGATATTTTTTTATGATGAAATTGCGGCAGTTTCAAAAAAAAAAAAAAACCCTCAAAACTAAAAAGGCACAGCTTTGATTGCTTGGCCTGTGAATAAACTTTCTAGAGCGCTTTTCAGATTTGGCACAGAATATGTTGCAAGCCAAAGAATCAAAGACAACTTGCTGAAGAAAATTTATATTGGGTTCGTAAATAATTCACAAGACTTTTTAGGTTGGTTTGAAACTTTAAACAGGAGATACTGTAATTGAGAGTAAAGTTGGAGAACTAGCTATGTATACAAGTGAAATCATGCTTGCCTCAACTAATAATAGGGTTATATTAGCTAGGTAAGTTCCTCCAGAATCCCTGCCTCCCAGGAACTGGACCAGGAACAAAAGCAGACACAGGAAGACACGGAAACTCAGAGCTCTTCTCTGAGGAAGGGACATTCACTCATACGTAACACTGAGAAGCAGCGCCCTCCAAAAGTATTTAAATGCTATGAGCGCACAATAGATTGTGTGATCCACTTGGTTAATTTAGTTGAATGAAGTAGCTGTTTTTCAAGAAAAAAAAAAGAAATGTAAGCTAACCAATTTAGTGACAAATAAGTCAAATGATTTGATTGAAATGACCTTCACTCAGTCACCCAGGAACCCAGTTGTTGCCTGGGGGGTATAGACCTAGAGCATGAGGCAATCCCCTACAATTTTCTTGGTGCTCTACCAATGGCTAAACGTTATGAACAAGTGTAATTTTGACAGAAGTTGAACAAAAAGATGATATGTCAATAAAAGCAGAGAACAAAACACTGATGGTAACTATAGGTTAAGAAAGAACTCATTCAGTGGGAAGCTTTAAAAACTATTTTTTTCCTGCTTTATTTTGCTTTTCATAAATAACCTTCCTCTTAAAATCTGGCTCAAAATTTAATTCGGTTTTTCTCTTTGTTCCTAAACTCGTTGAGAGGTAGACTTCTCTACCTGAGACTGTTGATAGCAATCATAATATCAAAGAAAAAAAAAAAGATGATTTATCGAAGAGAGACTGACTTTTCTCCCTTATACTTTTGTTCTCTGATCTATCACTATACCACAAGTTTCTTAGAATTTCTCAGCTAAAAAATCCATAATAATATATATTTATTTTAATAAGAATATCTCTTTGTCAGGAATGGTGAAAACGGAAAGATAAGCTCAGCATACCAAGCAGCAGATAAATCAAGTTACATTTGGCTGAAGAGAAGTTTATAAAGTTGACACTCAGCCCCAAACTAGCCCTTGAATTACCAAAAAGACACAGATGCAAACATCACATAGAGTGAATTACCAACACTGAGTGTCAGTTCTTTCCAGCTGTTTAGGTATGTGGCAATGAAATGATCCATGGACAAGAAAAATACACACGTTGGTTCTGCAATATGCACTAAATAATCTGAAGCAGGAGCAGCCACACGAGTTCTAACACTTGCGTGCTCACATAGGGATTCCACGGAAAGGGGGTTAAGAAGGCACAGGGGGATAGGTTGATCTTTTGGGAAAAAGAAAAAAAATAATAAAACAATGAGGTTTGAAATTCTCCAGATACTAGCACATGAGCTCCATTTTTTCCCCCCAAGGAACAAAAGCCAAATAAAGTCCTCTTTGTCTCACTAATAAAAGCTTCGGAAAACACGACCACTAAAAACAGGGGTCCATCCCAGAAAGATAAAGAAAACCAAAAAAAGCTTACTTGAGATGTTGAGATTTAAGAGATACTCACTTTTCCCTTTGATATTGAACTATTAATTACTTTACATTTATTTTAAAGAAAATCTAATGCCTGGTTAAGTCATTTGTAGGCAATTTTGTCATGTTGCTAGGTGAATAATAAAACTTCGGTGGAAGATCTGATGTTTACTTTTCCAATGCCATAAATCATTCTGCTTTCCAAAGTTTTGAATTACGATGGCAACATTTTTGGCCAGGTCTGATTTTGTGAAATTGATGTTCAGTAATGATGATGGCAGGATTTAAGCTTAGCTGAAAAAAAGGGAAATCTGTGGGTAGTAGAAGTCCAGAGCAAAATCAGATTAGATTCACAAAATGCCTTACACTTTAATAAGTATGACTTGCTTGTGATAATGCTTTATAATTTTCGAGGATGTCACATTGGTTGTATTTAATGCTCAAAACATTCTGTTATATTGGAGAAGATGATGATCATCTCTACTTTACGAATGAATTGCCAAGTTCAGGGAGTCTAAGCAGCCATCCTCCATTCTCTCAGATCTCTTCTCGGAGTCCAAGGCCTGTGGTTGAGGGTCAGGGACAGGTTCAGGAGGCACGGACCCTCTAGGCCACCAGGTCAGGCCTCAGACCCACGTTAGTCATTTGAAGGGTCGCTATGGGTTACAGGTTTGTCACCTAGCCTGTATTAGGATGCAGTCTTTGGGGACGCCTGGGTGGTTCAGTCAGTTGAGCTTCTGCCTTCGGCTCAGGTCATGATCCCAGGGCCTGGGATCTAGTCCCGCATTGGGCTCCCTGCTTGAAGGGAGCCTGTTTCTCCCTCTGCCTGCAGTTCCCCCTGTTTGTGCTCACTCTCTCTCTCTCTGACAAATAAATAAGTAAAATCTTTAAAAAAAAAAAAAAGAAAGGATGCAGTCTTTGGCACCAAGCTCATTATAGAGTAGAGTAAGGACCACTGAAGCCATCTGAGCTGAGACTGGGGGATGCTGCTTAGAACTTAGCTGGATAAATATAGACACCATGAGGCCAGGGGAGTCTGTCCCAACTTGCTTTCTGCTCTAAGCTGATAGTTCAGTTAGACATAATTATTTCATTTTTTCAAAATAATTGTTATGGGATTGTGTTTTAATGATTTTGAGAACTGTCCGATTTCCCCAAAATGAAATCTCCCCCAAGGAAATGCTTGATGAGGCAATCATATTATAATTAAGCCACAGATTATGTTTTACCTGATAAATTTAAGTAAGCTTTGCTGAATAACCATGAAACGGTCTCATCCCAGAAAGGTTAAGGGGGGTAGTTCTGGAATCAAATCGCCTTGTATTTGAATCTCAGACATGCTGCTTGCTAATTGACTGGTTTTTGGTAAATTATCCAATCTCTTTTTCTTTGTTTCCACTTCTGAAAAATGGGAATCATAAAAAGAATACCTACTTCATAGTGTTTTTGTGAGGATTAAGTAAAATAATCCAGGGGTGCCTGGGTGGCTCAGTTGGTTAAGTAAAATAATCCATATAAAGCATTTAATGAGTACATTATAATATGAGCTCTTATTTGGGAGGCTTTTTAGAGACCCAAGCAAAATTCTCTATGTGACAGAACTTAACCATATCCTAATCATTGTCCTTGCATGGGCCCCAGACAAACATCACTTTATTTTCTGTCTCTATAAGTGATTTGCCTTTTCTGAACATTTCATGTAAATGTAATCATACAATATGGGGCCTTATGTGCCTGGCTTCTTTCACTTTGAATAATGTTTTCAAGGTCATACATGTTGTAGTATGTATTGGTAGTTCATACTTTTTACAGCTGAATAACATTCCATTGTATGGACATAATCACATTTTGTTTAATCATTTATCAGTTGATGGACATTTGGACTGTTTCCACATTTGGACTATTATGAATAATGTAGCTACAAATACCCATGTACCAGTTTTTGTGTAAATATACATTTTTTCCAATTCTTTTGTGTATATACTTATGTACAGAATTACTGAGGTAGATGATAACTCTGTTTTTTAACTTTTTAGGAAATGCCAATCTCTTTCCAAAGGTGGTTGTACCAAGTTACATTGCTACCAGCAGTGTATGAGGATTTCAATTTCTCCACCTCTTCACCAACACTTGTTATTGTCCTTTTTAAGAAAAGTACAACTATCCTAGTGAGTATGAAGCAGTATTTCACTGTGATTTTGCTCAGCATTTCCCTACTGACTAATGTGGAGCATCTTGTCATGTGCTTATTGGCCATTTGTATATCTTCTTTGGAGAACTGTCTATTCAAATCCTTTGTCCATTAAAAAAAATGCTTTTTGTCTTTTTATTATTAAGTTGTAAATATTCTTTATATATTCTATATACTAGATCCTTATGAAATATGTTATTTGGAAATATTCCTTCCCATTCTATGGATTGTCTTTTAATTTTCTCAGTGGTGTCCTTTGAAGCACAAACATTTTTTTAAATTTCAAAAAAGTCTAATTTATTTGTGTGTCTAATCCAAGGTCACGAGATGTACACATACTTTTTCTCTAGATGTTTTATGGGTTTAACTATTACATTTAAGTATTTGATCCATTTTGATTTAATTTTTATATATGGTATGAGGCAAGGGCCCACTTTCATTTTTTTACGTGTAGATATTCAGCTGTCTTATCACCATTTGTTAAAAAGATTATCCTTTACCCATTGAATTGTTTTGCCATGTGTAAAATTAATTGACCATAAATGTATAGGTTTATTCTATTTTTATTTTTTTTAAGATTTTATTTTTTATTTGACAGAGAGAGACAGAGGACAAGCAGGGGGAGCAGCAGAGACAGAGGGAGAAGCAGACTCCCCCACTGAGCAGGGAGCCTGATGCGGGGCTCAATCCCAGGACCCTGGGATCATGACCTGAGCTAAAGGCAGATGCTTAATGACTGAGCCACCCAGGTGTCACTGTATGGGTTAATTTATAAATCTAATCCATTTTTTTATTAAAATATAATGTATTATTTGCTTCAGAGGTGCAGGTCTGTGATTCAATAGTCTTACACAATTCACAGCGCTCACCATAGTACTTACCCTCCCCAGTGTCCATCACCCAGCCACCCCATCCCTCCCACCCCCCTCCACTCCAGCAACCCTCAGCTTGCTTCCTGAGATCAAGAGTCTCTTATGGTTTGTCTCCCTCTCTGGTTTCGTCTTGCTTCATTTCTCCTCTCTTCCCCTATGATCCTCTCTCTTGTTTCTCAAATTCTTCATATCAGTGAGATCATATGATAATTGTCTTTCTCTGACTGACTTATTTCACTTAGCATAATACCTTCTAGTTCCATCCATGTCATTGCAAATGGCAAGATTTCAATTTTTGATGGCTGCATAATAGTCCATTATGCATATATATATGTGTGTATATATATATATACACATATATATATGCCACATCTTCTTTTTTTTTTTTTAAAGATTTTATTTATTTACTTGAGAGAGAGAGAGAACACATGAGAGGGGATAGGGTCAGAGGACGAAGCAGACTCCCCGCCGAGCAGGGAGCCTGATGCAGGACTCGATCCAGGGACTCCAGGATCATGACCTGAGCCGAAGGCAGTCGCTTAACCAACTGAGCCACCCAGGCGCCCTATGCCACATCTTCTTTAGCCATTCATCTGTTGATGGACATCTAGGCTTTTTCCATAGTTTGGCTATTGTGGACATTACTGCTATAAACATTGGGGTGCACATGCCCCTTCGGATCATTACATTTGTATCTTTGTGGTAAATACCCAGTAGTGCAATTGCTGGGTTGTAGGGTAGCTCTATTTTCAACTTTTTGAAGAACATCCATACTGTTTTTCAGAGTGGCTGCACCAGCTTACATTCCCACCAATACTGTAGGAGGGTTCCCCTTTCTCCCCATCCTTGCCAACATCTGTCGTTTCCTGATTTGTTAATTTTAGCCATTCTGACTAGTGTCAGGTGGTATCTCATTGAGGTTTTGATTTGTATTTCGCTGATGCCAAGTGATGTTGAGCACTTTTTCATGTGTCTGTTGGCCATTTGGATGTCTTTGCAGAAATGTCTGTTCATGTCTTCTGCCCTATAACCACTGCTATTTAACATAGTACTAGAAGTCCTAGCCACAACAATCAGAAAACAAAAAGAAATACAAGGCATCTGAATTGGCAAAGAAGAAGTCAAACTCTCTTTGCAGATGACATGATACTCTTCGTGGAAAACCCAAAAGACTCCACCCCAAAACTACTAGAACTCATATAGAAATTCAGTAAAGTGGCAGGATATAAAATCAATGCACAGAAATCAGTGGCATTTCTATTCATCAACAAGATAGAAGAAAGAGAAATTAAGGAGTCGATCCCATTTACAGTTGCACCCAAAACTATAAGATACCTAGGAATAAATCTAACCAAAAAGCCAAAGAATCTGTACTCAGAAAACTATAAAATACTCATGAAAGAAATTGAGGAAGACACAAAGAAATGGAAAAATGTTCCATGCTCATGGATGGGAAGAACAAATATTGTGAAGATGTCAATGCTACCTAGAGCAATCTACACATTTAAAGCAATCCCTATCAAAATACCATCCACTTTTTTTAAGAAATGGAACAAATAATCCTAAAATTTGTATGGAACCAGAAAAGACCCCGAATAGCCAGAGGAATGTTGAAAAAGAAAAGCAAAGCTGGCAGCATCACAATTCCGGACTTCCAGCTCTATTACAAAGCTGTCATCATCAAGACAGTATGGTACTGGCACAAAAACAGACACATTGATCAATGGAACAGAATAGAGAGCCCAGAAATGGACCCTCAACTCTATGGTCAACTAATCTTCAACAGAGCAAGAGAGAATATCCAATGGAAAAAAGACAGTCTCTTCAATAAATGGTGTTGGGAAAACTGGACAGCCACATGCAGAAGAATGAAACTGGACCATTTCCTTACACCACACACAAAAATAGACTCCAAATGGTTGAAAGACCTCAATGTGATACAGGAGTCCATCAAAATCCTAGAGGAGAACACAGGCAGCAACCTCTTCGACCTCAGCCGCAGCAACTTCTTCCTAGAAACATCACCAAAGGCAAGGGAAGCAAGGGCAAAAATGAACTATTGGGACTTCATCAAGATAAAAAGCTTTTGCACAGCAAAGGAAACAGTCAACAAAACCAAAAGACAACCGACAGAATGGGAGAAGATATTTGCAAATGACACATCAGATAAAGGGCTAGTATCCAAAATCTATAAAGAACTTATCAAACTCAACACCCAAAGACCAAATAATCAAATCTAATCCATTTTAAGTTAATTTCTGGGTATGGTGTGGGATAAGAGTCTAAGTTCATCCTTCCGAGTGTGACTATCTAAATGTCCTAGTGCCAATTGTTGAAAAGAGGTCTATCCCTTCCCTATTGAAATAGTTTCGGCACCTTTGTCAAAAATCAGTTGATCATAAATACAAGGGTTTATTTCTGAACTCTCAATTCTTTTCCAGGGATCTATGTGTCTATCCTTAGGACTTGGTTATTTTAAAATTTTATCAGTAGACATGCACAGTGAGGGAGCATGTTCTGCTCACATAGGTAATTCCACATCACTTTTTCTTCTAAAGAAAATAAAGTAAAAAAGGCAGAAGTTAAACTAAAAAAAAAGAAAAAAGTAAGGCATTAGGTTAAGTGAAGCAATGGACTACTCGAAGAAGAGCCCTGGAAATCATAGGAACTAAATGTGAACTGGGAACTTTAACTAGCAGAGTTAAGATAATGGGAATTCCCAGTGGATAGCTTCCCATTTTTGCTAAATGAAGAAAGAAGATTGATAAGGAACATGGAAAAAAATAAAAGGTGCAGGGGCGGGGGAGGGTGTTCGGGTGGGGACTCTATCAGTACTGATAGTAGATTGTATCACGGGCTACATCCCTGAAATTCATTATCCTGCCACCAAATGCATCTTTATGATTCCCTTGGCAGTGAGCTAAATTAAAGAGCCGGGAAAAGGAAAGAATTGTTGGCAGAATTCTACATGCAGTCAATGGTAGCCAGTGTCCCGGGAAGCAGGACTCACGGAACATTACCATGCAATGCACATGTTGTACTCGGAAAGGAATGTAGAGAAAACTCTTGACAAGCAAAATAGGATTTGCAAATGCTGGCTTAGCTGATGGACAGTAGAGGCTCCTATACCTGCCTCAGGCATTTTAACTCTACTGTGGTCCGTCTTAGGGAATGTGGGAGACTTAAAAAAAAAATCAGGCTAAAAGAAATGCAGCAGGAGTGACACTCATATACCCTTCTCCAACAGATCTGATCAAGAAAACGTTGGGAGAAACCACTATAAGAAAGACAGAGAACTAGATGTCATTTTTTCCAGTTTGGCCTAAATTTCTAGTCATTTTTATTTAACAGCATGATACAAATAGAGGATAAACATACTGGAAAATGCCATAGAGTCGAAACTAGAAATATGTTAGCTCAGTACAAAAAACGATGAGTAAACGAGAGATTCATTCTGTGCTCTGAAGGACTAGATACCGGCACTTGCTCCCACATAGAGAGAGCAGAAAAGGCTTCAAGAGTCATGTGACTATTTAATAACTTTACCTAGCTACGTCACAAATTTTTTTTAAAACAACAAACAAAAAATGCCAAACGACTCTTGGCAGAAGAGTGGAGTGGTTAAAAGAATGGACACCAGGGCAAGATTCCCTGAGTATGACTTCCAGATTTGCTTCTGACTGCTAGCTCTGTGAATTTAGGCAAGGAATGTAACCTCTCCCAGCCTCTGTAGCCTCTTCCGTAAAAGGGGTGAACACTGTCACTACCTCATAGACTTGTAGTAAAAATTAAATAGGTCACTAAGTGGAAAGTGCTTATGAATATTTGAAGCATAAGGGCTATGTGGGTGCTTGTTACTATAATACCTCATTTTCTTTCATTATGCATTCTTTTCAATTCCAACTGAAAAGATAGGAGGTGACAAAAGCTTAAAGATATCAGTTCATCCCACCTTTGTAGTAGGGTTAGCAATAAAGTGGTATCAGTATTATTTGATGACAGTTAATAAGAAATCTAATTTGATGTTTAGTGGAATATTAAAAGTGCTGATTACATGGTGTTTTTGATTTCTAGTGAAATCAGCACTCTGAAAAGAAGAGTAAAATGTAGATAAAACTCCTTCAAAATGAAAAATAAATCTATAATAATGGAGCTAAAAATATATATTACTTTTGAAACTTTTGCATATAAATGACTTTTTATAAAATAGTTCTTCCTCAGAAAAATGGAACAGGGAAAGTCAAGTTTACACTATTCTCATAGTAGATGTGTTACAGAAAAGTTAGATACAAGCAGGATACTTGAAAATGTAATAAAGTATTAACGGTCTCTTTTGTGAAGGGATAGATCCTTTCTGTCATGTGAAAACCCTTGTTAATTTAATTTGCATATACAGACAAGTGTTTAGAATTTAAAGTAAGATCAAGAAACATTGGTATAAATGGAGGTTAATTGTGGTTTCTAGATGTCTTGGCATCTCTAGGTGATTAGGAGAATCAGTATCCCTTTTCTTTGTGGTCACTGAAGGCCCTGGACCTGCCACAGGAGAAATAGATGCCCTCCCAGGCTCTGGCTAATGTTAAAGTCAAGGCATGGCATGGGACTGCTTCACTTGGCCGCTGAAGTTTGGGACTAAGGAAATCGTACCCCCTTTTCTGTAGGCTAGAGACAGGCTACCAGCGGCTCCGACATGAGACCAAGCCATCTCGTTCAAGTGCATGCCGGCGCTGCAGCCGACAGATGTGTCTTTACTTTACATGTAACCTAGTCCTCCTTTGCACTCTGCTTTTGTCTCTTATTCCCTGTCCTACCTACATGTGCGGAATCCTGTGTTTAAGAAGGCTTAAGGTAATTTTAGCCTCCCTGCTTTCCTTCTCCGTTCCTCACCATCCCCCAACTTTGCCGTAAAGTCCTTTTCTATTTACCCCTCTCCCCAGCTTGGCTGCTAGAGTTCCTCCAGCCATCCTGTCAGCGTTTTATGGTTTGTTTGCACCTATGGTATGTAATGCTACACTGTTCACTATGGTTGCCAAGCAATGGCATGTCATTAAGCCCCAAGGGAAGCCTAAGTTCCCAAACACACTCATTCAAGAAGGTCACCCTCAAGACATCTGTCTTCCTCTCTGACCTGCTGCCGATAGGCAACAGCTGTTGGGCCATGCTCAGCTCCTATCATGTCCATTGTCTACCGAAATTATTACACCCCCCAAAATCCCATGCTTCCTACAGGCTGATATAATTGTTCTGAGATGCTAACCACAGCCACACCAGCTGGGTCTGTTTGTGGGCAGAGTAATTCCCCCTGAAGAGTGCTGGCCACTGTTCCCAGGAATGCTATCATCTAGAGAGACTATGAACCACCAATAAGAAAACACCTTCCCCTCGACAATCCCAGGGTCACCCTTGCCTACAGTACCCATTGCAGTTCACGACTGTCCTCCTAACACATCCCCATTGTCATGCCTAAGGGAATAGACCTCAAAATGCTTGTTTGGTGTGCAGTGCCCACCTCAAGCTCCATTTTCATTAATCCTGGTCTTAGGCAAATGGATGTACTAGTGTATTAATTCCCCCTACACAACTTGCCTCTTGTCTACTTTTGCTCACAATCGTTCACCGGTGTAGCATCCCCTCCCTCAGTTGTGCCTCACTGGCCTCAGTCTAATCGTCCTTCAAATTTAAGCCCAACTCCCACCACCTTCCATGGACCCTGCCCCCAACCGACCCGGCCCTATGAGATTTAGCCCCTTCTCAATTGCCTTTAGTGCTTTTGCTACCACTGACTTGACCATTATCACATTTCCTCTATAGAATCCCAATATTTTAGATATGGAAGGGGACCTTAGATAATAATATATCTGTTTGCTCTTTTAAACAAGTGATTAACTGGGGCCCAGAGAATCCGAGTGACTTTTGCTAGGGCCCAGCCTCTTTTCCTCTGATCCCGAGGGGATCTGAGGCTCTGCTTCTTCATGGCTGGGGTCTTGATACTGAAGAGTAAGGCACTGGCTGCATCTTCAAATATAGAGAAAGGGGAGCCTAAGTCTGAGTCCTGGATGAAGGAGGGCTCAGGAAGACCAAAAGTTTTAATTCCAAGGAAATAGGCCAAGACCAACAATCAGCCACCAAATAAAGAGCTAACCACAGGAAGTAATCACATTTGAGTGACTAGTTTGGGGACATGAGGCAGGAAATATCTACTGTGGCCATGGTATCCAAGGGCATTAGAAACCTTTTAAAAATAATTAGAGGGCGCCTGGGTGGCTCAGTTGTTAAGCGTTTGCCTTCGGCTCAGGTCATGATCTCAGGGTCCTGGGATCGAGCCCCGCATCAGGCTCCCTGCTCAGCGGGAAGCCTGCTTCTCCCTCTCCCACTCCCCCTGCTTGTGCTCCTGCTCTCGCTATCTCTCTCTCTGTCAAATAAATAAATAAAATCTTTAAAAAAATAAATAAATAAAATAAAAATAATTAGAAAATTAAACTTTAAGGAAGAAGCTACTAGAGATTGCATTCCAGTTTATACACAAAAGTGACATAGTGGCAGTAGCAGTATACATATATACATATACACGTACATATATACGTACATATACATGTACATACATATATACATACATATGTATGTGTATATACATATATGTGTGTGTATATATGAATAAATATATATGCCAGGTACATATATATGTACATCTGTGTATATCATATATAAATATGTCTTCTCCTACACTTGATTGGACTTTCTTGAGGTCCAGGACTATCTTTGACACATTAGCATTTGGATCAACTAGCTGTACCTCATTCATGGTAGGCACACAATAAAAGTTGGTTGTCTATGATAGTAAGTTTCATCTGGTCCTCAGGAAATTTTCTTGAGTAGCTATGCAAGTCATAAAGGAACAAGATGAGGCCTTAATGAGTCTGAACTCTCCTGGGACTTCCTTTCTACTTCTGAGTGTTCTAACTATTGCTACCTTCCTACCCCACAGTGGTTTTGAATGCCACACTCAAGCACCAAGTTTACATCTGACTACAAGATGACATCCCAAGGCTTCCTGAGCTTCCAGAGGTCAGTCAATCCATGGGGCGTCTGAACATCAAGGTCTTTCTGTGGCCTTTGGAAATCCCACCCAGTGTGGTAGTCTCCTGGCAAGAAAATTGACATGATCTGCTTAGCTGACTTGCTGAGACAGGCCCATGTTGGATTCAATCTAACTAGTGCAGACAAGTTAGCTGTCATTTGAAATTTTTAGGATTCATTTGCAATTACAGTTGTCCCCCCTTATCTGCAGGGGATCTGTTCCAAGACCCCCAGTGGATGGCTGAAACCATGGATAGTACTGGACCCTACATATACTATACTTTTTCCTATATATACATACCTATGATAATGATTAATTTATATATTAGGCACAGGAAGATATTGACAACAGTAACTAATAAAAAATGGAACAATTATAGGGGCGCCTGGGTGGCTCAGATGGTTAAGCATCTGCCTTCAGCTCAGGGCATGATCTCAGGGTCCTGGGATCAAGCCCCATATCAGGCTCCTGGCTCAGCGAGGAGTTTGCTTCTCCCTCTCCCTCTGCCTCTCTCCCCTGCTCATATTCCCTCTCTCTCTCTCTATCTCAATCTCTCTCTGTCACATGAATAAAAAAAAAATTTTTTTTAATGGAACAACTATAATAACATCCTATACAAAAGTTACATGAATGTGGTCTCTCAAAATATCTTACTGTACTTACTCATTCTTCTTGTGATAATATGAGTTGATAAAATGCCTACAAATGAGATGAACTGAGGTGAATGATGGAGGTCTTGTGATGTCGTGTTAGGCTACTATTTACCTTCTGACCTTACGTCAGAGGAGAATCATCTGCTTCTGGACTGTAGTTGACCGTGGGTAACTGAAACCACAAAAAGCAAAACTGGGGATTAGGGGGGACTACTGTACCATGCTAGAGCCATTCAGAGAGAATGACGTTGCCACTTTCAGGGTAGGCTTGCCTGAAGTCCTTGTCACCACCGCTCTCACTCCGGGGACCCCTCATCCTCTCCTCTGTCCCCTTGCAGTTCTGTACCTGTTGTCCTTTGGAGGACACACTCCTGATTCTGCCCAGGCAGAGCTTGCTTAGGTGGCGTTCTTGACTCACCCTCATCTATTCTCCTGCCAGAACTAGTCTCCCCCCAGGCTAAACTCCAGGGACAAAAATGCTTTGAATTAAGTGGGAAACGCAAGCTGCCTGCTGCTCAGTAAGGAACAGTAAGACGGCACCTGTCCTGAGACTAGACAAACTTCCCTTGATGAAGGGGAAAGGGAAACTTTAGCACTCACACCTCTTTTAGAAAATATGCATAAGATGACATTCCTGTTCTAAAATAGCAAGGGGGTGGACCTGGATCATTAGGGAAATTTGATAGGCATGAGAAAGCACTTCCGAGGCCCCTCTGACCCCTGATACTCTGTTCTGCTCAGACCCCAGGAAGTGATGTGACTCCAGCCAACTGTCGCTCATCCATGGTGATTGGGATGGAGGAGCATGACTAATGGAGGTCCTTTGTGAATTCTCAAGCCTTGTTTTAGTCATTAATTTCATCCTTCTTCCCCACCAAATTTTTTACCAGAGCTGCTAAGTGGCCAGGTTGGAGTCTCAATCCCCAGCCCACCCTCTGTTGAGGTGCTAACTCAACTGGGATAGAGGTCTCCACTCAGGTCCAAGGACCACAGTAAATTAATAAAAAGAAACACCAAAAGATTCTTCAAAGTAAAGAGATTCCCAGCTTCCTGGGAAAGGCTATGAGAACTGAAAGTAGGGGGAGCTGTGCCTGCCAGAGCATATCACCTAATGTCAGGATTTAAGTACATGTCCTAGTCTAGTCTTTATACATCCTGGGAAGCCCCAATGATTCACTTATGGGCGGAAGTGCCCTGTCCTTACTCCTATCTCATAGTTAAATTCCTTCTTTAGATATAACCAGTATTGATGGTAGACGAAGCATAAATGTATTCATTTATATAAAGAGTCAGGAAGAAAACCTGAACCTATAGAATGTCCCCTGAGCTGAGACCCATGGAGCAATGGCATCCTATGATATATCATTGGCTTTGGTGTCTGCGAGGGCTGGTGTGGAGCAGATGCCTCTGGAGTTCTCTGTCAGCTGTTGGCGTCAGGGCATGAAAATGCTTAAAAACAAATCAACGAATCCTTTGCATTCATGTTCAGTTGACAGAGTCCTCAGCTATTACCATAATGTGAGGCCCTCAGATATTACCAGTCCTCCATACTCTCTCCCAACCCTTTTAGTTATAGATCCTTTTCACAGGCGGAATAGTCTTCCCATTAATGGTTGGAAAGATTTTTGCTTCTCTCACAGCTGTCTTTTCTAAGTCTGTAGAGGAGCCAACTTTGTGGGGGACCAAATGATGTCATATTAGTCATGGCATCATTTTTCAACTGGTGAAAAAACTCCCTTCACCTGCAAAAATAAAATCGATACCATTCTCCATCCATTTTTATATCATGTCCTTAGGAAAAAGAATCTACCACCCAAACTCTTGACTATCACTTTATCCAGCAGTTGAAAAATGACGCTATGACTTAAAAGCCCCCATAAAGGACTAAGATTTAAGGAGAAAGCAAATTGAGGGGAAAACATCAAAGAAATGCACTTCTCACATACCTTTCCCAAAGAGCACTGACACTTTTATGTGAAGTGCCTCAAAAATGACATTTAAAACTCCTTTCCATTTTGGTCACAGTTTTAAAAGTTCCAAAAAGAATTCCCCAAAATATGAAATACCTCCAAAATGTTTGCCACCAATCTTTTCCATATTATGTAAGTACATGAGGACAGGCATGACGTCTTTTCCTTATTGTATTCACTGCCTATTTTGTCAGCTGGAAACTGATAATCATTTTCATAGTATTGACAACAATCCTGTATTTCATTTTGTTGATGTTAAATGTTCCTTCTGGCTACAATAAATGCATCTAAAGTAGTAATACTTCTCTCGACCCCTTAAGTTGAGTTCCATTGATTATAATACAGTAGACAAGAAGGAGATTAACAGACAGCCTTTCCTGGGATCTACATTCCTCTCTAGTTGTACATTAAGCAGGGGGAAGGCTTCATCAGAGGACGAGTAATATCATAATTAGATGCAGGTTGGCTATCTCACTCTGGAAAATTGGCTGGATGTGGAAAACTAAATTTTGGCAAACTTAAGAAAAATAGTGGAACGGAATCCAAAGTACTGATAAATAGACACTTTTCATTGTTCATATGCAGACAAGGGTGGGTAAAAAAACTTTGAAATTCCAAACCACCAGTATTCTCAAGTATGAGAACCAGATTAGAAGGAAGAGGCTACGCATATTTTATGCAGCCTGTGGTCACTCTGGTTAAATGCTCACAACCAAACCACCAGGATTTTACCAAGTTCACAACAAACTTTCAGGGTTGATTTCTTCTGCAAATAAATACACAAAAGCCTTTTACTTAGATAGTTTAGATCATTGATTCAATCAAGAGCAATTTAAAATTTGTAATCCCATGACAAGCTAGATCCAGATTTAAGCCAGTTTGTAGGTCTTTACACGGAATAATTTGGGGAAAATAAATCAGTGTTTCTTTGTGCTTTTCTGTATGTTTGTTGTTTATTTCTTTACTTGAGTTTTCTCCTAAATGATTCTACTTGTCTTTAAATTCCTTTTATAGTGTACAAGCTGCCATCCTCCTGGCTGGGAAAAGATCTTAGAGGATCCCTAACTTCCTTTTACAATCTTAGCCGTGAGAATCAGTTCAATTCAAAATACATTAAAAATCAGAGGGAAGGAAAAAAAAAAAAGAATTTCATTGTCAGAGGAAAATAACAGATAAAGAACAAATTATGACCTCAAACAGACAATTGGTTTCATCTTTGGGGCCAATGCTGAAATAATTCTGATCAAATGTCTATGTGAAGTCACAGGACAAAGCAACAGTTCTATTAAAATGATCCATTCTTCTTATAGCTTGTGAGAAGAGTTAAAAAAGACCCAAATTTGTTAGAAGATATAAAGCGATTCTCTCAGAGTATGATTAATGTTTGAAAATGTATGACAAACTCAAGCTTACATAGAGCCACTGGGCTCTCTCCTTCCTACATGTAAGACGGCCCAGCCTTGAACAAAATCTTTGCACAAAATGTATGCTGTCTCTTTCCCTACCTGACTTTTGTAGCTTCCCCGATGCTTAATCTTTTCTGAATTCCTTGTCACTATTAAAACTCACCTGCCCTAGCCCTTCTTCTCTTGGTGTCTTAGAGAATTAAGGTTTTACTTCTCATACTGTGGTACTAATACCTTCTGGAGGTCTGTAGATTTGGTCAGAAGACACTAGAGCTTAGGTAAACCTGTGTGCTTTGGGGGTTTTCCTTTCTCTAGGCTTTTGAGGGTAGACAGTCCTCTTCCATCACAAATACCCTTTTTAAAAAAGTTTAACAATATTAATAGATTCCACTTGGTTATAATAAAGTCTCACAGATGTGAGAGCTATTTATTGTATTACTAAAGTGACTTTCTCAACCTATACCCTGACCTGCTTGCAGATTTCCCCATTTAACTTTCAGAAAGAAATCTATTTATTTTACTTAAAGAAAGGCCTCACAGTGATTCCCCTCCTGCCCACCATTTTTCTAAGAACTAAAAATTAGAAGTATGTTAAGAATGAAATTAAAATAAGGGCTGTGGCAAGTAAACTATTCAAGGTTAATATGCATTTTCTACTAATGAAGAAATTAAAAACTCAACCGTAGTTTGAACTAGATAACCTTTAGGATTCTTTACAATTCCTAGTATCTATGATTCTAACATATTCTTTTTTTCCCCACAAGTATAAATCCTTGCTTAATAATTTCAGCTATCCTAGACAATAAAATCACAGTAGACAAAGGCCTTAGGACAACTACTTCAAAATCTAGCATGATTTTCTCATTTTGCAGAAAAAATAATTGCATACGTAAAGTCCCACAGCTAGTAATTCAGCCCAGATACGTTTCTGCTGTTTCACACATTCCATCATGCCTCTAGAAATGTTTAAGAAGCATTAGAAAAATTAAAACATTTGAGGTCTATATTTTAAATGGTTACCATTAAGTTTTTAGCATGCGTACTTGAAGTAAATTTATTGCATCTGCATTCTGCTCTTCTTCCTGAGATTTTTCTTGTTCTGAAATATATTTCTTAGTGTTCATTTTGTTGTTGTTTTAGTGAGGGTCTGTCTAGGAGTGATAAATATTCTTAGTGCTTATCTAAAAATGTCTTTATTTTAACTTTGTTATTGAGTGATAATTTCTCTGGGCTTAAATCCTTAATTGAAAATTATTGTCCCTCAGAAAGTATAAGATGTGATTACATTATCTTCTTTGATGTAAAGTCTACTACCAGTCAAAAGGACACTTCTTTTGTAGGTAATTTACCTTTTCTCTTGGATTTCTTTTCTAACTTTGGATAATGATTATCTCTTATCTCTTCGAATATTTCTTTCCCTATATTCTTGACCCTTTTGGAGTTCTTCGAAACATAAACAAATGCATCTTTTTGTTTCTATGCACTATTTATCCTATTTTCCTAAGACCTATCAGTTAGTTCACTGACTCTCCTTTAGGCTATATCTAATTTACTTCATTACTTATCTGATAAAATTTTAATTTTTTAAAGATTTATTTATTTATTGGAGAAAGAGTACAAGCAGGGAGAGGGACAGAGGGAGAGGGAGAAGCAGACTCCCCATGGAACAGGGAGCATGATGCGGGGCTCAATCCCAGGACCCCAGGATCATGATGTGAGCTGAAGGCAGATGCTTAACCACCTGAGCCACCCATGAGCCCCTAATAAATTTTTTTCTCTTCTTTTTTTTTTAAATTTTTTATTGTTATTTTAATCACCATACATTACATCATTAGTTTTTGATGTAGTGTTCCATGATTCATTGTTTGTGTATAACACCCAGGGCTCCATGCAGAGCATGCCCCTCTTTAATACCCATCACCAGGCTAACCCCACCCTTCCACCCCCTCTCCTCTAGAAACCTCAGATTGTTTTTCAGAGTCCATAGTCTCTCATGGTTCGTCTCCCTCTCCTTTCCCCCCCTTCATTCTTCCCCTCCTGCTATCTCCTTTTTTTTTTTAACATATATTGTATTACTTGTTTCAGAGGTACAGATCTGTGATTCAACAGTCTTGCACAATTCACAGCGCTTACCACAGCATATACACTCCCCAATGTCTATCATCCAGCCACCCCATCCCTCCCACCCCCCACCACTCCAGCAACCCTCAGTTTGTTTCCTGAGATTAAGAATGCCTCATATCATTGAGGTCATATGATATCTTGATGAAGTCCCAATAGTTCATTTTTGCCCTTGCTTCCCTTGCCTTTGGTGATATTTCTAGGAAGAAGTTGCTGTGGCTGAGGTCGAAGAGGTTGCTGCCTGTGTTCTCCTCTAGGATTTTGATGGACTCCTGTATCACATTGAGATCTTTCAACCATTTGGAGTCTATTTTTGTGTGTGGTGTAAGGAAATGGTCCAGTTTCATTCTTCTGCACGTGGCTGTCCAATTTTCCCAACACCATTTGTTGAAGAGACTGTCTTTTTTCCATTGGATATTCTCTCTTGCTCTGTTGAAGATTAGTTGACCATAGAGTTGAGGGTCCATTTCTGGGCTCTCTATTCTGTTCCATTGATCTATGTGTCTGTTTTTGTGCCAGTACCATACTGTCTTGATGATGACAGCTTTGTAATAGAGCTGGAAGTCCGGAATTGTGATGCCGCCAGCCTTGCTTTTCTTTTTCAACATTCCTCTGGCTATTCGGGGTCTTTTCTGGTTCCATACAAATTCTAGGATTATTTGTTCCATTTCTTTGAAAAAGTTGATGGTATTTTGATAGGGATTGCATTGAATGTGTAGATTGCTCTAGGTAGCATTGACATCTTCACAATATTTGTTCTTCCCATCCATGAGCATGGAACATTTTTCCATTTCTTTGTGTCTTCCTCAATTTCTTTCATGAGTATTTTATAGTTTTCTGAGTACAGATCCTTTGCCTCTTTGGTTAGATTTATTCCTAAGTATCTTATGATTTTGGGTGCAATTGTAAACGGGATCAACTCCTTAATTTATCTTTCTCCTGTCCTGTTGTTGGTGTATAGGAATATCACTGATTTCTGTGAATTGATTATATATCCTGCCACTTTACTGAATTCCTGTATGAGTGCTAGCAATTTTGGGGTGGAGTCTTTGGGGTTTTCCACATAAAGTATCATATCATCTGCAAACAATGAGAGTTTGACTTCTTCTTTGCTGATTTGGATGCCTTTTATTTCTTTTTGTTATCTGATTGCTGTGGCTACGACTTCTAATACTATGTTGAATAGCAGTGGTGATAGTGGACATCCCTGCCATGTTCCTGACCTTAGGGGGAAAGCTCTCAGTTTTTCCCCATTGAGAATGATATTCACTGTGGGTTTTTCATGGATGGCCTTTATGAAAATGAGGTATGTACCCTCTATGCCTATACTCTGAAGAGTTTTGATCAAGAAAGGATGCTGTACTTTGTCAAATGCTTTTTCTGCATCTATTGAGAGGATCATATGATTCTTGTTCTTTCTTTTGTTAATGTATTGTATCACGTTGATTGATTTGCGGATGCTGAACCAACCTTGCCCCCCAGGGATAAATCCCACTTGGTCATGGTGAATAATCCTTTTAATGTACTATTGGTTCCTCTTGGCTAGTATTTTGGTAAGAATTTTTGCATGCATGTTCATCAAGGATATTGGTCTGTAATTCTCCTTTTTGATGGGGTCTTTGTCTGGTTTTGGGATCAAGGTAATGGTGGCCTCTTAAAACGAGTTTGGAAGTTTTCCTTCCATTTCTATTTTTTGGAATAGTTTCAGAAGAATAGGTATTAATTCTTCTTTAAATGTTTGGTAGAATTCCCCTGGGAAGCCATCTGGCCCTGGGCTTTTGTTTGTTGGGAGATTTTTGATGACTGCTTCAATTTCCTTATGGTTATAGGTCTGTTCAGGTTTTCTATTTCATCCTGGTTCAGTTTTGGTAGTTGATACATCTCTAGGAATGCATCCATTTCTTCCAGGTTATCTAATTTGTTGGCATATAGTTGCTCATAATATTTTCTTATACTTGTTTGTATTTCTTTGGTGTTGGTTGTGATCTCTCCTCTTTCATTCATGATTTTGTTGATTTGGGTCATTTCTCTTTTCTTTTTGATAAGTCTGGCCAGGGATTTATCAATCTTGTTAATTCTTTCAAAGAACCAGCTCCTAGTTTCGTTGATCTGTTCTACTGTTCTTTTGGTGTCTATTTCATTGATTTCTGCCCTGATCTTTATTATTTCTCTTCTCCTGCTGGGTTTAGGCTTTATTTGCTGTTCTTTCTCCAGCTCCTTTAGGTGTAGGATTAGGTAGTGTATTTGAGACCTTTCTTGTTTCTCGAGAAAGGCTTGTATTGCTATATACTTTCCTCTTAGGACTGCCTTGGCTGCATCCCAAAGATTTTGAACAGTTGTGTTTTCATTTTCATTGGTTTCCATGTATTTTTTTAATTCTTCTTTAATTTCCTGGTTGACCCATTCATTCTTTAGTAGGATGCTCTTTAGCCTCCATGTATTTGAGTTCTTTCTGACTTTCCTCTAGTGATTGAGTTCTAGTTTCAAAACATTATGCTCTGAAAATAGGCAGGAATGATCCCAATCTTTTGGTAATGGTTGAGACCTGATTTGTGACCTAGGATGTGATCAATTCTGGAGAATGTTCCATGGGCACTAGAGAAGAATGTGTATTCCATTGCTTTGGGATGGAATGTTCTGAATATATCTGTGAAGTCTATTTGGTCCAGTGTGTCATTTAAAGTCCTTATTTCCTTGTTGATCTTTTGCTTAGACGATCTGTCCATTTCAGTGAGGGGGGTGTTAAAGTCCCCCACTATTATTGTATTGTTGTCAATGTGTTTCTTTGCTTTTGTTATTAATTGGCTTATATAATTGCCTGCTTCCATGTTAGGGGCATAGATATTTAGAATTGTTAGATCTTCTTGTTGGATAGACCCTTTAAGTAGGATATAATGTCCTTCCTCATCTCTTATTATAGTCTTTGGTTTAAAATCTAATTTGTCTGATATAAGGATTGCCACCCCAGCTTTCTTTTGGTGTCCATTAGCATGGTAAATGGTTTTCCATGCCCTCACTTTCAATCTGGGGGTGTCTTTGGGTCTAAAATGAGTCTCTTGCAGACAGCATATCAATGGGTCTTGTTTTTTTATCCAATCTGATAGCCTGTGTCTTTTGATTGGGGCATTTAGCCCATTTACATTCAGGGTAACTGTTGAAAGATATGAATTTAGTGCCATTATATTGCCTGTAAGGTGACTGTTACTGTGTATTGTCTGTGTTCCTTTCTGGTCTATGTTGCTTTTAGGCTCTGTCTTTGCTTAGAGGACCCCTTTCAATATTTCTTGTAGGGCTGGTTTCGTGTTTGCAAATTCCTTTAGTTTTTGTTTGTCCTGGAAGCTTTTTATCTCTCCCTCTTTTTTCAGTGACAGCTTAGCTGGATATAGTATTCTTGGCTGCATATTTTTCTTGTTTAGTTCTCTGAATATATCATGCCAGTCCTTTCTGGCCTGCCAGATCTCTGTGGATAGGTCTGCTGCCAATCTAATGTTTCTACCATTGTAGGTTACGCATCTCTTCTCCCGAGCTGCTTTCAGGATTTTTCTCTTTGTTTATGAGACTCATAAGTTTTACCATTAGATGTCGGGGTGTTGACCTATTTTTACTGATTTTGAGAGGGGTTCTCTGTGCCTCCTAGATTTTGATGCCTGCTTCCTTCCCCAAATTAGGGAAGTTCTCTGCTATAATTTGCTCCAATATACCTTCGGCTCCTGTCTGTCTTTCCTCTTCTTCTCCTGGGATCCCAATTATTCTAATGTTGTTTCGTCTTATGGTATCGCTTATCTCTTGAATTCTGCCCTCGTGATCCAGTAGTTGTTTATCTCTCTTTTTCTCAGCTTCTTTATTTTCCATCATTTGGTCTTCTATATCACTAATTCTCTCTTCTGCCTCATTTATCCTAGCAGTTAGAGCCTCCATTTTTGATCGCACCTCTTTAATAGCCTTTTTGATTTCAAATTCATTAGATTTTAGTTCTTTTATTTCTCCAGAAAAGGTTTCTCTAATAACTTCCATGCTTTTTTCAAGCCCAGCTAGTATGTTTAAAATCATCATTCTGAACTCTAGGTCCAACATCGTACTAATGTCCGTATTGAGTAGGTCCCTGGCAGTCGGTACTGCCTCTTGTTCTTTTTGTTGAGGTGATTTTTTTCCATCTTGTCATTTTGTCCAGAGGAGAATAGATGAGTGAGAGAACAAAATGCTAACAGGGTAACAACATCCCCAGAAAATATACTCTAAACAAATCAGAAAACACCTGAAACCAGGGGAAAAGAAAGGAAAAGAAAGAAAAAAGAAAAAGAAAAGAAAAAGATAAAAAAAAACAGAATATGATCAAATATGATCAGGCTGGTGCATAGATCAGTGCGAGACACTAGATTTTAGGTTTATTTTGGTCTGTTAGAAGAAAGTGCCTCCCAAATTTTTAAATAAAGAAAAACTTATATATGTACAAAAATAAGGGTTGATATGATGAAGGGATGGAATATGACTGTAAAGATGAAAATCATAAAAAATTTTATAAAAGGAATTGATAAGTATTTATTTGAAAAAAGAAAGAAGAGGATTAAAAAAAAAGAAAAAAAAGGAGAGAATGTGATCAGGCAGGAGACTAGGACAAAGCCATACACTAGAGATTTAGGGTATATTTTAATCTCTTAGAAGAAACTTTATCTCCAAATTTTAAAGAGCGAACAACTTATATATATATGCCAAAGATAAGGGTAACTACTATGAAGGGATAGAATATGACTCTAAAAATGAAAAATAAAAATGTTGGTTTTTTTTTTTAAAGAGATTGATAAGATGTTGGTTGAAAAAGGGAAAAAGAAAAATTAAAAAAAAAAAAGACAGTTAAAAAAATTAACTTTGAAAGACTAAAAAATCATGGTACAAAACCCATGAATTCTATGTGCAGTATTCCCCTAGTGCTGGAGTTCTGCCATTCTCATTGCTCAGTAAACTTGGTCTTGGCTGGCTGTTCTTGCTGATCTTCTGGGGTAGGGGCCTGTTGCCGTGGTTCCCAAATGTCTTTGCCGGAGGCAGAATTGCCCCGCCCTTGTCTGTCCGGGCTAAGTAATCTGCTCGGGTTTGCTCTTGGAGCTTTTTTTCCCTGCAAGCTTTCTGTACAGCTTTGGAGGATGAGAATGAAAATGGTGGCCTCCCAATCTCTGCCCCGGAGGAGCCGAGAACTCAGGCCCCACTCCTCAGTGAGCCCCCAGAGAAAAGCAGTCAGTCACTCCCGTCTCCCTGGTCTCCTGCCACACTCCATGCTCACCTGGCCTGTGAGTGCACTCCCATGCCACTCCTCCAGGGGGAGGAAGGTGAGTCTCCCCGGATCTGCCACTTGTTGGGTCCCTGCTGGAAGAGCAGTGGGCCGACTGTGCCGCGGATAACGGTTCATGGCAACCCCGAGCTGAGAGCCCACTCCTCGGCTCCATCTCTGCAGCTGGCTTCTCCGCTCTGACACCTGGGAGCTCTGCCACATTCAGGCACCCCCAGTCTCTCTGTGACCCCGAAGGTCCTGAGAGCACACTGGCCCAGCGAGAGTTCCACCCCCTGCTTAGCCACTGGAGCAACGTCCGTCAGCAGAGCAGACTTGTAAAAGTTCTGATTTTGTGCTCCACTGCTCTATCACTTGCTGGTAGTGGCTGATGGAGGCTCTGCCCCCTCCATCTATCCTCCCGAATATCACCTCGGCTTCACTTCTCCACACGCCCTACCTCCAGAAGGTGGTCGCTTCTCTGTTCAGAGAGTTGTTGCTATTCTTTTGTTCAATCTCCTGTTGAGTTCGTGGGTGTTCAGAATGGTTTGATCCCTATCCAGCTGAATTCCTGAGACCAGATGAAATCCAGGTCTCCTAGTCCTCCACCATCTTGCTTCCCATCCCCCTGATAAATTTTTAATTTTAATGATTATATATGTCACACATCTTTTTAATGTTAACTTTGAATCTATTCAAATCTGCCTGTTCATTTTTCATGCAGACCTCTTTTATCATGGGTTCTATTTCTTTTTTTACCTTGATCATCAAGACATTTATTTTATAATCTTTTTCGGATTATTCTATTACCTCTAGTTCTTAGGGAACTAACTTTATTGTCCATTAAATGTTAATTATCCCTCAGTAATTAATGTCTTCTTGCAGTTTATATATTTTTACTGTGAGCATTCTCTTGTGCATACTCTCTCTCCCCTCTCTCTCTCTCAGAAATATGTGAGAGTCTCACACCTTGTGAATACCTCTAGAAATTGGTTTCAATTTTCTTTTACCTGGGGCCTGCTAGTTTCATATTTTATGTTAATTTCTTATATATAGCATTTATTTATTTTAAATGCATCTAAATTAATTTCTTTTGGGGGGAACTCCACACAATTAGGGTAGTGGCCTCCCAAATCCCTAAGTTTTGCTGAATGCTGCCCTTTGATTTCTTGTAGGCATCATTTTTTTCTTACCCATAGTCCCAGATGGGTGCCTCTATTGCTAAACTCCTAGGAAGTGGAAAAGCTTTTCTAGTTCCCTTTTCATGGTCTGAACAGTTTTTAGTTTTGTGCAGGGGGCTTTATTCCAGATCTCTACCTTCTTGGATTCAAGACTTCATCTATTAGTCCCTGAAAGTTGCTGAGACTCCCAGTACCCAGTGTCTAGGGCGCATGTGTGACTGATACCCTCAGCTACAAATTCATTATTCTTTATTGTTATTCAATATTTCTTCTGACACCTGGAGATTTTCTTTTATTTCAAGTTTATTTTACTTTTGTATTTTATTAAAGTTTATTTTGCTTTAATTTTTAACAGAATTGAGCAATAAGGTGGTCATTTATATTAGTGTTTTTCAAATATCCTAAAGCATGTAAAAGAGATTTTCAGCAGGCCGAGTTCATACATTTTCTCATTCTATTTTAATTGTGATTCTGAGATAATTTGCTGATGTCCAATTTCCCAGAATTTAAGGAAATGAATGGACTTAAATTACCAACTGGCTCAATTATCTCTTTAGTTCTTTTAACATTAACTTTTAACAACACCAATAACATAATATCTCAGAAAACAGCACATTCCATATTTAACTCTAGTCAATTTCTTCATGCCGGGTCAAAAACTTTGCAAAGTCTTATTGTTTGAGTCAAAACCTAAAAGACAGATGTATGCTCTCACCAGGCAGAGAAGAAGTATTTCTGGCATAGGGAGGAGGATGAGTAAAGATATAAACATAAAAGGATACAGCAAGATCAGAGAACTACAAGTAGTTTTGTAGACAAAAGCATAAGATAAGTTTAAGGATAGAGAGAAATGGAAACATTGAGAATTGAAGCCAGAGAGGTGAGCACAGATCAAATTGTGGTGGTTCTTTATACCAGGCTAAGGAATTTGAACTGTGTTCCTATGGGAAATAGTGAACAGAGTTTTAAGTTGATCGGCTTTGTGCTTTAGAAAGATTTGTCTTAAAGACTATTGTGGGGAATAATCAGAAAAGGAATAAAGCTGGAAGCAGAAAACAAATTAGGAATTCATTGCAGAATAGGAGAAACTGAAATTAATAAGGAGTAATAAAAATGAAGAGGAAATAAACAAATACACAGATTAATGAGCAAGAAATGGTCAGACTTAGTCACGTTTGAGTGATGCTTTCCACCATGACTTGAAGTAGAGAAACAGGTTTGAAGACATGACAATAAGTACATTTAGATATGTTGATTTTCAGGCACCTATGGGACATAGGCAATTAGAGTACTAGGAAATTTATCTGGCTTGGATATACATTTTGATAGAATCAGAAAGTTCTTTTTTTTTTTTTAAGATTTTATTTATTTAGGGTGCCTGAGTGGCTCAGTTGGTTAAGCGACTGCCTTCGGCTCAGGTCATGATCCCAGGGTCCTGGGATCGAGTCCCACATTGGGCTCCTGGCTCAGCAGGGAGCCTGCTTCTCCCTCTGACCCTCTCCTCTCTCATGCTGTTTCTCTCTCGCTCGCTCTCTAATAAATAAATAAAATCTTTAAAAAAAGAGAGATTTTATTTATTTATTTGAGAAAGACAGGGAGCACAAGTGGGTGGGGGTGAAGGAGAGGGAGAAGCAGACTTCCTGCTGAGCAGGGAGCCCAACACGGGGCTTGATCCCAGGACCCTGAGATCATGACCTGAGCCTAAGGCAGACAATTAACTGACTGAGCCACCCAGGTGCCCCCAAAAGTTCTTTATTAGACTGAAATCTCTCTTGTAGCTTTTGCTGAAGAAGAAAAAAAGAAGAAATTGGCTCTTTTAATGATTTATTTTATTTATTTATTTATTTATTTTTTATTTGAGACAAAAAGAGAGAGAGAGAGAGACTGCATGAGCAGGGTGGAGGGCAGAGGGAGAAGCAGACTCCCCACTGAGTGGGGAGCCCGATGTGGGGCTCGATCCTGGGACTCCAGGATCAAGCTGAGCCACCCAGGCGCCCCTTTAATGATTTCTTATACTGCATTTATTTTTTCATTTATGCGATAAATTAATATTTATTTAGAACCTGTTCTGTGCTGAGCATTTCAGTCTGCACAGGAAATCCAACAATGCACAAAAAAACATGGTTCTTGTAGCCTTCCTCCCCTCCACAGAGCTTATGCTCAAATTATAGAGAGATAATAAAGCAGTGAATAAATGGATAAATATAATAACTACAGATTAAGAAAAAGAATGTAGAGTAAGTAACAGGGAGTTATTTATAAAGAAAAATGATCTAAGTGTTAATTTAGATGATTATGAAAAATCTATCTTTGGAAGTTCTGTTAAAAATTATACCTGAAAAATGAGAAAATTCCATGCAGTATGCCAGAAAGTTCCAGGCAGAGGGACAAATCCCTTGGGGAAGGAAAAAGATCAATGTGGCCTAGGAGATATCAGAACTTCAGTCAGCCTGGAAAATACAGGCTTAAGACAATGACAGAGAAATAAGTAGAAAAAAGATGATGTAAGAAAAGATTTACAGATGTCTCATCATTGTGAAGCTTATAGCAGAAATAAATTTTACAGTCACAAAAATAAAGTGTCCAAAATTGAAACTTTCTTATTTTCTCTATTCCTGATTTATAGTCATTCTCAAGGGTTTGTTTCCACTTGTGGTATGAAATTTAATCTTGATAATTCAAGCCAAACTTCTTCCAGTTTGTTTTCTCAGCTTCTTTTGGACAAACGTCAGTCACTTTAAGGTTATCACTTTGCCATTTTCATTCTCTCATCTCTGCTAATGATCAGATTATGGAGTAGGTAGAGATGAGAATAAAAAAATGTGTGTGTGTGTGTGTGTGCACATTAATTGTAAATCGTGATTTGCCTGCTATGGTCTTGGCTTATTTCTTTGTCCTAGAGTCCAATCTGGTTTAGCAACTACCCTAAAATTTAAAATTGTAATGAAGTATTATTAATAATAATTTTATTAAAATAATATAGAGGGTGTCCGGGGGGCTCAGTCAGTTAAACATCTGCCTTCAGCTCTGGTCATGATCTAAGGGTCCTGGGATCGAGCCCTGCATTGAGGTCCCTGCTCAGCAGGGGAGTCTGCTTCTCCCTTTCCCTCTGCCCCTGCTCCTGTGCTCTCTCTCTCTCTCAAATAAAAAATAAATAAATATCTTTAAAAAAAATAAAATAAAATAATCTGGAATGGGTTTGGTAGACCCGCCCTTTGTACCTGTACCTCCACTTTGACCTACTGTAGTAGTGTACATGTACATGGTGAACAGTTTATATGTGGTAAATCTGAAGATGACTAGTGATAATCTGCCTCTATTTTTTTAACCTTTCCCAGACCCAAGGAAACTAACATTTTTCCTCTGAAGATCAACATGGGAGGTACTTACCAATAAAATGAAGTGCACTGGGTCATGAGCAACTTGGGAAGAGGACTTGGTTTGTGTCTCAGTGTGTTGCGCTGCTGCCCCTGCTGGTCACTTGGTGTAACAGCCAGTTGGGTAATAGTCACTGCCTGTGACATCCACAAAATCACCTAGTTCAAGGACATCGGAGCAGAATGAAACTGTACAAAATATACATTAGGTATCATGTAAAATGTGCAGAAAGTAGAGTTGAGTGCTTTTGCTATAGAACACATGGCATTGCTTACTGTGGTTTTGCTATTTATTGTATGTTGTAAAGCTAAAACAAGTTTTTCAAATTATTTTTTGATATGTCAATCAAGAGACAGCTATAATATGTTATCTAAACAGCTACTTAATATAAATAATTTTTAACTAGATCTAAATTGTTAACTAGATTACTAAAAGGGTCAAACAAACAAAAACAAACAAAAAACCTGTAGAATAGCAGTGAGAGAACAACTTCAGAAAGTAGTTACTTTCCCTAAGGATGAAGGGACAAAGAGAAGAGGTTGGAACTATTAAAACTTAGAAATTTAGGGGTGCCTGAGTGGCTCAGGTCATGATCCCAGGGTCCTGGGATTGAGTCCCACATTGGCTCCCTGCTCAGCTGGGAGTCTGCTTCTTCCTCCGCCTCCCCCTCCCAGCCCCCTGCTCCTGCTCTCTCTCTCAAAAATAAATAAATGAAATCTGAAAAAAGTTTTAAAAAATAAAACTTAGAAATTTAGAGGAGGGGCCCCCAGAGAGCTGAAACTCCAGTGTCTGAGGAGGAGGCTCTTTTCAGCTAAAACTGGTCAAAAAACACCTAGTTTATAATGAGAAGCTCAGGCCACAAGGTCACTTGATGTCCTCTGATTGTGTGTACTGACTCACAAGGTCCTCCTTAAAAGCCAGGAGCTGTTTTTTCTCAAAAGGTGTTACCTACAGAAGATAGCTTGGATTTGCCCCCAAACCCAAATGTTTGTGATGTCAGTCTCTTCTTAGTGCTTGCTAGAGGTTCCACACAACATCCTTATTTGCCTCAGACACTCCTCAGACATTCCTCAGACACTCCAGATTTCAGAAGTGTTGAAACACAAGGGCCAAGTGGAAGAGCAAGGGCCAGCTTACACTTCAGTCTGGACTTAATGCAACAGCTTCTCTTGCTCCTGTCTCTACTCAGAACTGTCAATATTATGGATCACCTAGTAAATTAGTTAAAATGGCACACTGAAATATGGTATATGCTTATATACTCAAAAACTTTAAAAAACATATCTAACCAAATACCGTGCCTCAGTTTTAGTGGTAGGTGTACAAGGTACAGCAAATTATTTTTCATCTTGAAGAGGATTTCTCAACATGTGTCAGACTCCTTGACTCCCACAAGCTCCACTGAGGTTGAGAGCTACTTAACTTTCTTGGAGGTGTTCTCTCATCCTCTATTTTGTGTATGTGTTCCTGAGGCACCTAGAGTACTTTTTTACTTCCTTCTCAACAGATGTAATCAGAAGAATGTCATCACTATCCTGGGCCAGTGGGACATTCCATGGAAGGGAAAGATGATCAAGATGCCTGTAGACAACATTATGGTTGAGAGTAGTAAACTCAGGGCACCCGGGTGGCTCAGTCTGTTAATCGTCTACCTTCGGCTCAGGTCATGATCCTGGGGTCCTGGGATTAAGCCATGACTTGTGCTCCCTGCTGAGAGGGGAGCCTGCTTCTCCCTCCCCTTCTGCCCCTCCCCCCGACCCCCCAGCTCGTGCTTGCACTCTCTCTTTCTCTCAAATAAATAAGATCTTTTAAAAAGAGAGAGAGTAGCAAATTTGATACAGCCCTGAGGCAAGATTGTGACAGTATACTGTTGGTCATGCCAAGTCAAAACAAAAACAAAAACAAAACCTGCCTCTTGAGGTTCTTGCACATTGGTATGGAGCATTTCCTAAGCAGTAGCTTCATATCAGCTGCCAGAAACTCTACTGATTGCTCCAGTAAAGACATTAGACCTGGAACATAATTGCAACTGAGGTTACTACCTAATAAAGTCTGCAATAATCCACAGACATTATCTGAGATTTATCTGCTATCTTACTAAAGCAGATAAGCAAGTAAAATGAGGTTATGATGGATATCACTACACTGATCTTTCGAGTCTTAAATCGTAGCAGTAATCTTTACATTTTCCCCAGGGACGTGATATTGTTTTTGATTTACTGTCTTGTTAGGGAGGGGAAGTTCAAGGTTCCATTTGGCCCTTTGTAGATCAGAGAGCTAATGTGAGAATTCTGCCAGTTGTCAAGTATATCTGTTCCAACTATAAATCCAGAAACTCGGGAGTTGTTTTGTGGACCTACTGGTGCTAGTGTGATTCACACTTGGGCTAAGACTCCATTTTGTTACTTGACCACCATAAATCCCCATTGTGACTAATGGACCAGAGTGGAATTTGGAGCTTTAAAAAAATTACCATTATTTCAGGTATGGTGTATAGTATCAACAAGTGTATATATATTTCCTTTTACAGACATTCTAGTAAATAGCTACAGGTTCCTTGGAAGATATCATATTTGTAGCAGTATTATAGGGTCCTTCCTCACAAGTGAGGAGTTTTCCCATCAAAGAGAAAGGTTTAGGTCTGTCTGTAAATGGCTTATGTCTGAAAACTAGGTGAGAGACCATAGTTCTCCACCATGGTGACTTAAGTCAGATTTGGGTCACTAGATTTGGAGTCTTCCCTGTGATATATATGAAGAAATATTTTTAGAAAGCTATCCATTTATATCATTTCTAGGGAAACTGACAAATCAGTTCCTATAGGTCAAACATTTTGATTACTTTACACCCTGCTGCCTTTTATTTTGAATACTACCACCTCATCTTTGGCTTTTAAGAGCTTTTGACCTCTGCTACCCTAAGATTGAAATCAGAGCACCCATCTCTCTCTTTTTTTTAAAGATTTTATTTATTTATTTGAGAGAGAGAATGAGAGAGAGAGCATGAGAAGGGGGAGGGTCAGAGGAAGAAGCAGACTCCCTGCTGAGCAGGTAGCCCGAAGTGGGACTCGATCCCAGGACTCCAGCATCATGACCTGAGCTGAAGGCAGTTGCTTAACCAACTGAGCTACCCAGGTGCCCCACAGAGCACCCATCTTGATGGCAGCATCCCCACTTTCATATCTAGCCAACAGAGGATAATCACCAGAAACCCTTTCAAGGGTGCAGGTGTCCCCTCACTAATTTATTTCTCAAAGTCTTAGTGAAAGGGTCATCCTATGGGCCTTCTCATGGAATGGAATTGAGGACTGGGAGTGCAGATCATAAGTAATGAATCTACTCCAAAATTCACATCTGCCTAAGCCTTTGAATTCCTTTGTTTACATTATGCCAGGGAAGTTTTGGCATAGGCCAATGTTGAATCTAAAGTTTAGTCAACTAGCCAGATAAATGGCTAGAGTCATTTCCATCTGTATTCATGTATCGCTGAGGCTTCAATAAGAGAAACAGAACCAGTACAGGTGGTATAGAATATGAGATTTATTATCGAACCTTGACCTTATGCAATTGTGGGAGCTAATTCAACAGTTTGTAATGTGACTGTTACTTCTGAACTGGTGTTAGGCCTGAGGTCCATAGGGCAGAAATTGGAAAGGAAAGGTGAACACCGAAGCAAGGAAGAGCAGAAAAAAATTGGAATCCAAGAGAATGATCTGGAACCCATGTGGGTTTGTGTATGAAGCATAACAATGACACCCCCAAAGATGTCTACATATTAATACCCAGAACCTGTGACTCTGTTACATTACAAGGCAAAAGAGAATTAAATTTGTAGATAGAATCAATGATGTTAAAATAGGGAGATATAATGGAAAGAAGGCAGAGGGATGAGGTGCGAAAACAAACTGACCCACTGTGTGGAGCTTTGAAGGTGGAGGAAAGGGGCCCAGAGCCAAGAAATGAGGGCAGCCTTTAGAAGCTGGGAATGGCTCTCACCAGGCAGGTGCAAAGAAATGGGGACATCAAAACTACAACAGAAAGGAAACGAATTATGCCAACAACCTGAACAGACAAGGAAACAGATCCTCTCTAGAGCCTTTAGAAAGGAGGGCAGTCCAGCTAATACTAGGCCAGATTTCCTGCCTACAGAAATTCTTATTGAGATAACAAATTTGTATTGTTTTAAGCCACTAAGTTTGTGACCATTTGTCATGACAGCAATACAAAAGTCATACAATCTGTCACCACTTCCAAACTTCCCACTTGGATCCTGTGGCTTGCAGCAACACCTGGCTCTCCTTGTTATGGCACTTGGTCCAGAATTCAGAAAAACTGAAGGAGAAGGTGAAGCTAGATGCCACAAGGTGACCCAGCAGATCACAGTGTGAGTGAGCTGCGGGGCCCAGAGATCCGCACTGAGCTTCCTAGCATTAAAAGAATATGGCTGCTGCTACGCATCCACTTTACAGATCTCAGGTAACGTGTCATTTGGCCCACACTAATCCAGATCTGCTCATGGAAAGGAACTCTAATAAATGTAGTTCCAGCTTATCTAAATTAATCTGGTATCAATCTGCCAGAAAGAGTGAGGACATTCTATCTAGAATCATTGGTAAGTAAACCATATAAATAAAGCTGGCCCAATTGGGTGTTACGTTCTATCCTGTTTGTTCTAACAGCTTGAGGACTTATTCCCACACATATTTATTCCCCAGGTTTCTTTCAATATAAACCTGATGATTTTCTTGGTATATATGTTATTTCCTCATAGTCCAAAATTTATAATTTCTTCCCTGGAGCAGCACAATGAAATCTGACATTATATGTGAGTGTAGAGGCCACAAGAGTATTTGGAAGGGTCTTGAGATGGTTCATCCCCTTGCATGACAAAAACCCTAGGTGAAAACATTAGAGGCTTTTCCAACACAGGGAAGGATGTTATTCTCAGACATGGAAGACCCGCTATTTCCACTGACAAAAAACCTCAACGTTAACTCAGGGATCCCAGCTTCTCAGCTTCATCTGAGTCCAACCAGATGTCCTTCTTCCCAGTTTCAAGGCCCCACTCCTGCCCAATCAATGCCTTAACTTGCACATGACATATTTGGAAAAACTGTGAATTCAATTGACATTGTAATTCTACAACCACACAATTAAACTTGGGGTTTAATTTTCCATCAGTATTGGCCAAGTTACTATTAAAAATAAGAAATATTTGCTATTAAAAATAGGGCTGTCAGAGAAATTCCATTTGTTTGTTTGTTTTTCAATTTTGAGCAAGAGCTTAAAACCTGAACTTGTCATTTTCTTTTTATAAATGCTCCTCTGCACTCAGAAGAATCCTTCCAGCCAAAGACCTTCTAGTCATCATTATAGCCATAATGGTCAAGTAAAGCATTCATTTCCCCCCCTAAATAATTTCTTCAGTAAGAATATTATTACAACTAACCACAGGTGGATTAGTTTGATTAATCATGATGCACTACATGCAATGAATTAATAGCATCCCGTTTTGCACTGGCAAGGGGATCAACATTTTATTCAAGTCCAAAAACACAGCCAAACCATTTCCCAAATCCCATCATCCAGGGTCTGCTTTTAGAGTCTATTTCTTATAGCAATTATTGTACCAGTCGAGAGATAAACCACACCAATTATTTGAACAGAAAGAATTTAACATAAATAACTTGTAACTAAGTATAAGGATGTTAAATGGCTCATTGAATAGATAAGGTAACTTGATAAGCAAGAGGAACACTGAAGTATCATAGAAATAGCACCTGAGGGAAGCAGCGGCTACCCTCAGGCTGATGGAGGAATCTGGTTCTGCAAATGTTGGAAAATCTAGCCCACCTGCAGCTGCAGAAAGGACGTGCTCTTGGCAGGGTGAAGATGTCTTACTAGAGGGATGCACACAGAAATCAAAAGCCTACAGTTACAAACTTTCATCTATAAGAGAATAAGGTCTGAGCATCTAACGTGGAACATGGCGACTATTGTGGTTAACACTGTATTGTATAATTGGAATTTGCTAAGACAGTAGAAATCAAATGTTCTGGGACACCTGGGTGGCTCAGTCGATTAAGCATCTGCTTCAGGTCAGGTCATGATCCCAGGGTCCTGGGATGGAGCCCCGCTTTGGACTCCTTGCTCAGCGGGAAGCCTGCTTCTCCCTCTCCCTCTGCCGCTTCCCCGCTTGTGCTCTCTATCTCTCTGTCAAATAAATAAACAAAATCTTGTAAAAAAAATAGAAGACATTAACAACAAAAATTCACATAAAAAGAAGAAATTAAATGTTCTCACCAAAAAGGGGGGGAAGAGTAAATATGTGAAGTGATGGATGTGTTAATTAACTGAATAGAGGGAATCCTTTTACATTGTATACACATATGACATGCCCTTTAAATATCTTACTATTTTACATGTCAATTATATCTCAATAAAACTGATACTTGAAAAAAAAAAAAGACATACAAGGAGCCCCCAGGAAATAAATACAACAGGGCAGTTCCTTCTTCATCCAACAACCTCACGGTCCTCCTCTCACTCCCCTGTTATCAGAGCCTAACAAGGAGAAAACTCCCAAAATTTGGATTTACAAAATCCAGCTCCAGCATCACAAAGCAGAATCTATCTAGGAGGGTGAGTTTGAAGTTGAAAGTAAAATTATGTGAAAACTGGCACATTTGATAAATGCTTAAATTTTTTTTGCAATAAGCCCTTTTAGCACTAATATGTTAATGCATGCTTAATGAATAATTAAATACTAAGTTTCCATTGCTCAAGAGAGTTGATAACAAACATGTGAATTGAACAAAATATTTTTACTCCATGGAGGCTATGGAGATAAAACTAATCACATAAAAACTGGAAGAAATAAATATACTGAAGACAACAGCATCAATTTTTTTTTTAAGATTTTTATTTATTGGGGCACCTGGGTGGCTCAGTAGTTAAGCATCTGCCTTCGGCCCAGGTCATGATCCCAGCATCCTGGGATCGAGCCCCACATCGGGCTTCCTGCTCAGCGGGAAGCCTGCTTCTCCCTCTCCCACTCCCCCTGCTTGTGTTCCCTCTCTCGCTGTCTCTCTCTCTCTGTCAAATAAATAAATAAAATCTTAAAAAAAAAAAAGATTTTTATTTATTTATTTGAGAGAGAGTGCAAGCACACAAGGGGGGTGCGAGAGAAGTAGACTCCCTGCTGAGCAGTGAGCCCCACATGGGGCTCTAATCCCAGGACCAGGAGATAATGACCTGAGCCGAAGGCAGACGCTTGAGTGACTGAGCCACCCACTTGCTGTGCAGCATCTATTTTTAAAGATGATGATTATTTTTAGAAAACCATGCCCAAATATATCAATTTCACAGGTATATCAGCAGAAAGTATATTTATATAAAACTCTGAAGCAGGACTTTTCATTGAGATCAAATTACTTTCCTTCTAAATTGATTTCATTCATTTTTTAAAAGATTTTATTTTGTTTATTTAAATAGAATGCATGTGAGCAAGGAGAAACAGCAGAGGAAGAGGGAGAGAGAGAATCCCAAGCAGACCCTGCACTGAGTGCACAGATGCAGGGTTCGATCTCATGAACCTGAGATTGTGACCTAAGCCGAAATCTAAGTCTGACACTTAACCCACCGAGCCACCCAGGCACCCCTCATTCATTTTTTGAATCCAAGTGTTTCCTGTACACCCTGGAAAGTGAAGTGATAAGTGTAATATGTTAGTTTTATTGGCACAGGAAAACGTCTGTAAACAGTTAAAGGATGCCATTTTGTATAAGTTTAATCACATGCTTCATGAAGAAAATCAGACACTTCTATTATTGGTTGGGTTTCTTTCATTAAATTCACGTAACAAAGTAAAGCTTTTGGAAGGCCAATCTGTTGAAGATAGATCTATTGTATGTTCAGTTAAAAAGTTCAACATTAAATATATAATTATTTGTTTTTGCGATATAAAAAATACAAATTTAGCAGAGCACTGCACATCATGGATAAAATAATGGTCTTACTGAATCAAGAAACTTACAGAGAAAAATACTCTTAGAATTAACTTTGGCACACAAATAAGTTATAACTTTATCCAACAAACTGCCAATAGTCTACCATGTGAAAGAGAAATTAGATGTCAAAATTTATAAACATTAAAGTACTATAAAAATTTCATGATGAAGCTTATGTTAAGTATGCAAGCCATAAGATCTTTCTCTCTTGCTCTTCATCCTCAGGTTTTAGAAATGTTTCAGCCTTCAAGAGAATTAGTTTGTAAATCAACCTACAAATCCTATAATGGCATTGCATAGTTTCTTAACTCTGCATTAAAAAAAATGGTTGGAAATCTATTATCAAAATTGCCAATGAATTGGAAGCCAGAAAACTTTAGTTTTTGCAATAGCTGCAAACAAAGGCAAATTTATTCCTATAAAAACAAAGACATGAACAAATTAAATGATGAGGCCTCAAACTGTGCAAGATTTAATTTTAAAATTCTATAAAAGCCTTTGAAATGACTTGCAGAAAAAAATCTTTTGATCCAGTTCCTTTTTTTATAATTAGATTATATTATGTACTGAAATGCAATGAAATTGAAAAGACCTATGATTTTACAGCATCTGTTTGGCAAAACACTAAAATTATTATAAATAGAGAATTTATTTTATGAGCTTTATAGGGTAGATTTTTATAGGGTAAAGCTTTATAGGGTATATTTATAGAAAAGAAAAACTCTAAAGACAGTGCCTATAAAAATACTTGAGCTGATACATTCATGCATTTCATAGAAATTAGAATTAAGATTATCCTCCACTCAGAATTTTCTCTGAACTTAGTAGGTAATTCAGAACCTCTAAATATTTCCTCAATTAAAATGTTATATAGTCTACAGGAAAAAGTAAATATGTGTCCTTTTCAAGTGTATGCATACAAAATGTAACTGAGGATTTTAGGCAATTTTTGAAGAATTAAAAAGATAAGACCATATTGAAATAATAATACACCCTGCAGAAAAATATTAGTGGATTAATATTAGAGGAAAATATGGTTTGTGCTCATTTTTTTTATGTTTAGGCAATCAATATTTTTATATTTTGCTTTACTCTACAAGAATATTTGTCATTTTACTTTTTAGAAATAATTTTATTTTTGAAAATAATTTTTATAAAAACTATTTTATACATTAGCCAATATAAATAATTTAGTGAATTAGTTGTTCAATGAATAAATATTTCAAATGTAAAATTCTAATTAATTTTAATGTACCCTTTCATTGTCAGAAGTATCTTGACTTGGTGTCTAATTCCGCTCAGGTTGCCATAACAAAATATCATAGACTGGGTGGCTTAAACAACAGATATTTGTTTTTTCACAGTTCTGGAGGCTGGAAGTCTGAGATCAGGGTACCAGCATGTTTGGTTTCTGGATTCTGGTGAGAGCTCTCTTCCTAGCTTGCAGATGGCTGCATTTTCTCTGTGTCCTCATATGGCAGGGAGAGAGAGACCAAGCTCTGTGGTATTTCTTCTTATGAGGTCACTGATCCCATCATGAGGGCCACACCCTCATGACCTCTTCTGAACAATAAGTACCTCTCGAAGGCCCCATCTTCAAATACCACCACGTTGTGGGTTAGGTTTTCAACACATGAATTTTCAGGGAGACACAATTCAGTCCATATCACTTGGACACTAAATTTGGGGGCCCCATACTTGGGAATCTTATTATCATGGAGTAAGGAACATCTGGTCCATTGCAATTGGATTCCAGATGCACAGTTCTGGCTCGTTTTTGGTTGTCAACACCTAGTTCCACAACATCCAAATCCAAATTGACGTATTTGCCTTTAGTCTCTTTTCCAACAGCTCATTTTTAATCCTCTTCTCCCTGTCTGTGAAAGATCTCTACTCTTCTGGTCCTCTCAGCCACTTCTGTGCTCCTCTTGGGGATACAGTCCCTCCTTTCTATCTTGTGGGGGCTATGGGATTCTGTGAGGCTGCCCCCAGGCATTTTGCCTAAACAGGTCATTCTACCCTTGCTACTCTACTGCTCAGATGCCATGATGAATGTTGGGTTTCTCTATGAGGTTTGCAACCTCCTGAGGAAGCTAGCCAATGGTTCTCTGTGGTCTGGGATACCCTCAAAATAATTTGAGGTTTCTATTGTTCCTTCCCACTCCTGACACTTGCCTGAGGAGATGGCACTGGGATCCTATTCGTGGATTCATCACTGTCTAAAGTCTGGTCACATCCCCTCTTATTTCTCCTTCCCAGAAAGTTGACTTTATCTCTTTTTGGTGAAAAACTAGCTCTCAAATCATTCCGCAGTATTTACGTAGACATGATTTAAAATTTGGCTGTCATATTTTTGGAACCCTCTATCAAATAGCTTCACACTTGCAATCAAATGCCTTGGGTTTCAAGATTATTGTGGCTAAAATGAGTTTAAAAACAACAATAAAAATTCAAATGACTTTATTGTTTACTGTGTTTACCCTTGTTCTAAATAATGAAAGCTAGCGGCTCCATGGGGGAGGGCAACAAGAATGCTGGAAGGACAAACCTTAGTTATTACCTCAAAATGTCCTGCCAAAAATGTTGGAATTTTAAGACTGAACAAAATCCTTATAAATTATTCATCAAGTCCACCCTTTTGTTTTATAGATGTCCTGTGGAAAGTGAAACCCAGAGAGATCAAATGATTTTCTTGTAAGACTGCACAGATTTTGAACCACAGAAGTAGGACTACAGTGAAATTTACCTCCACCAATACACAATTCCTTTCACTGATTTACACGATTTCCATATATATATAGAATTTATATATATCTGAATTTCTCTTAAAAAAAAGTGGTATCAAAAATTGTACACGTCCCTTCGAGTGGGTTCAGAATATGGTAAAATTCTGATAGTCTGCTGACTGTTGGATGCTACATTTCTCTACATGCCAACTAAGACTCTCTCCTTTTGCATTTTGATGGTGTCTCATTTCAGTGGTGATTTGTCGTAAGGACAAGAATTTATGCTGGCAATGCTGGCAAGCCAGTTCTCTTCTTTCTGTATCGTGTGTGTGTGTGTGTGTGTGTGTGTGTGTGTTTAAGATTTTATTTATTCATCTGAGAGAGAGAGAGAGAGCAGGGGGAGCAGCAGGCAGAGGGAAAGGGAGAAGCAGACTCCCCGGTGAGCAGGGAGCCCGATGGGGGGCTCCATCCCAGGACCCGGAGATCATGACCTGAGCCCAAGGCAGATGCCCAACCATCTGAGCCACCCAGGCGCCCCAACTGTATCATGTGCTTAATTTGTGAAATTGCATTCAAACTTCAGGGCATCAGAGTGTAAGAGAATAAAGTTGCTTTAATAATTTACATTGCTAAGGAAAAAGAAATTGATTTCTACTGTAAAAATGAAGCCCTTTCTAATTAGTGTATAATCTAAGCCTTAACTGCCTGTTAAAAACATTTTTCTCACAGAGTCGAAAACCTTTCCAAAGGTTTTCCATTTTAAGTAGAACTTTTCGGGTACAGATGCATTCTGAACCACATTCTTTCCAGCTGGAGGACCCTAGCACTTTAACCTGTCTTGTGAGATAATTCACATCTTGGCAAAAACTGGAACATACCAGAATTTTTAGGGAAAATAATTCTGAAACTGCCTTACAAGGCCAATGCTACCATCTATGTACGAGCAAGATTTAACGGTCTTTGAAAGCATGGGTTTGTTTCTATATAACACTTAATTGTTCCAGTTGTTGGTCACCTAATACAGAATTTTAAGAGGGATTATAATCTCTGAGTGGAATCAACTCATTCTTTTTCTACTTGTGGTCCATAATAATAATAAACAAGTAATAGCGTTCTCATCCTAAGAAATGCAGGTCCCAGGCAGCCAAGGAATCTTCACAATTTTATTACCTAAATAGGCGACTTGGCTTATTTATTCCAGATTAATCATGTAGTTTTGTTATTCTGCTCTCTATATTAATCAAATCTTTCTTAAACAATATCTTAAAACATACATACACACAAAGCAGATTCTCATCTGTAAGAGAGAGAAAAAAATAAATCTGTTAAGGACATTATTACAGTTTTAGGGCCTAAGCATAGTTATTTTAAAACCATATGGAAACACAAATGAGCAATAGAAAATTTAATGCAAATGTAAGATAATTTATATAATTATTTCCTGCAATGCTTCATCTTTTGAAATACGGTAATATAAGTGTGCTTGCTTTGCTTTAAAAAACAATACATTATGTATAAAACAGAAAGCATGCATAGCAGCTCTGTTTAGAAGATAGCAAAGTACCATGTAAAAGGCCTCTGTGTACTTAGCCTACCCACCAACTCCAGGGAGAGCTAAAAAGAAAAAGGAGCATCCAGTACATGGAGTTGTTACCACGATGTCAAACCTGGGATTTTATTTTCTCAACGGTGCTTACCAAGTGGGGTCTTAGAGCAATTACTCAATACCTTTTTTCAGGAAGGTACCTGATTTGAAAATTCAATCCAACATAAATGCCCTTGGTTTTTGTTTTGTTTCTAAAATGTGCTTCCCCTTGACATAATGGGGTGAACTAAATAGGTGGTAAGCTTTTGTACTCCGTGCTCTAACGTTCACATTCTTCTGTTGTTTGATCCGAACTACAACCTTCTGTGGAAGAAGGTATGGGAGGGAAATGGCCCCAGGTATAAATGACTAGAACAAGTCCCCACAGGTTACCCCTGACAGAGTGCGGGCGATGATCTAGGTTTTCTGTCTTTCGGGTTCCTGCTTTTTGTTAAACGACACTAGGTACATCATGTTTGTATTTCGTTATCGCTTCGGTGAAACTGTATGCACGAAATAAAATGATCATGAAAAGTTTATCCATTGCCTGTGAAAATTGGGGTGCTGATAAGACCCCAAAACTTGATCGCCTGTCGCCCAGATTTCTGGCTCCCTGCCAGATATCACGGGTGCCCTCAAACTGAACGCATGGCAAGCTAAACTCAGTGTCTCCTTCCAGGCACCCTGTTTCCTAGCTGTCACTCCGGGAGCGTGGCTTGCCAGTTTGCCCTTACCTCTCAGAGAGCCCCAGGGAAAGGGCACAGTGCAGCGCGTGGTGAAAGCGCCGCTCGCGGGGAGGAGTTACTGCCCCAGCTAGCAGAGCTGTGCTCGCCTTCCCGCCCGCCACCATCACGCAGCCAGTTCCCATCTGCTCGGCCTGACCCGCATGGCGTCCCCCTCAGGTGACCTTAAATTTCAGCCCTTAGATGCTTTCTTTTTTCCTTTCTAAGTTGCTACCTGCAATGTCCTTCCTGGCCCAGATCTTCCTGGTATCAAACGACTGTCTACTCTGCAGCAACAAACTCTCCCGTAGCCTGGATCCGGGACCTCTCCCTTTGGGGCCTCCGGATGCCTGGATCCAGAACGCTACATGGCTCCATGTCTTTTTGCTTGGCTCCTGAGGGCTGGAGAGAACAAGACTGGTTCTCCTTCCTCACTAACCACATTCAATTAGTCGTTGTCTAAGTTGGCTGTTTCTGCCTCAGAGAATCTACTGCAATCAGTCCCCCCAATCACCCCAAATTCAAACCCTCATCTTCCTTTGCCCAGACTCTACCCCTAAGGAGCCAATTTAAGTACAACCTGCCATTTCGCCTCATGACATGGAAATGAATGCAGGGTTTGGTGATTACCAGAAATAACCTAATCTTTCTTATAGCTAATTATGCACATACTCATTGCGTTTAGAGGAAATAGAGAACATTTCCTTAGTCTTCCCACTGAATCTCTTTTGGGTCCATATGGAGTCTTCTTCGTCTGGACAACTAGAATCCCACCCCACCCCTTGATGACTTTCCCTCCTTTCTTTCCCACCTTGTCACTCCAGCCTTCCACCTTCATCCCATGCCTTACTTTGCCTAAAAAAGCCAGAAACCAGACAGTCTTTTTAGCCAAAGCAAACAAAACTTTATGCCCTGGATTCTTACCCCTTTCTGAATGAAACTCCTACACACACTTCTCCCTTGCTAACATTAATCACCACTGATTATGTAACTTCATTATGCATTATTATGCTTCCTTTTGAATTCCAAACTCATCTATCCCACTTGCTCCTCAGCATCACTGCTTAAACATTGTATCAGTCAGGGTTTAACTGGAGAAAAGAACCAGTAGGAGACACACGTTATGAGATATATTACAAAGAATGGGCTTAAGCACAGCTGTGGGTCTGGCTAGAGAAGTCTTAAAACCACAAGGCAGGCTGCCAGGAAGGGCAGGCTGGAACTCTCCTACCCAGACTGGAGCTACAGGACAAAGGAGGAATTTCTACCTCAGGGAGGCCTCAGCTCCGCTCTTGGCATCTTTCAACTGATTGAGTCAGGCCCACCCAGAAGATCCAAGTAATCTTATCGAAGTCAATCAGTTATGGACTTTACTCACATCTACAAAATACCTTCACAGCAACACTCAGATTAGTGTTTGATTAAATACCTGGTAGCTATAATTTAGCCAAGCTGATACATCAAAAAACCATTACAGAAGTCTAGTGGCTACATCTCAAAATTAACATGTCCCTGCTGAATGAGGGTTCTTCTCTCCCCTCAGCACTCTTTGCAAACTGGTCCATTTGCATTGGCAACTGCTTCCTTTCAGTTGTTCAGGCCAAAAACATAAAATTAAGCTCTCTTCCTCTCACACTTCACGTGGCAGGGTAAATATGGGGACCCTAACTATCTCCACACCCTAATCCCCAGAATATTTTATGGCAAAAGAAACTTTGCAGATGTATCAAAATTGATCGGGTTTTGAGATGAGAAGATTATCCTGGGTTACCCAGGTTCCCAATATAATCACAACGGTCCTTACAAGAGGGACACAGGCAGAGTCAGAAGAGAAGAAGAAGTAACAATGAAAGTAGGGTTTGGTGTGGTGCACTTTGAAGATGGAGAAAGGGGCCACAAGCCAAGGAATACAGACAGCTTTCAGAAGCTGAAAGAGGCAAGGAATGAATTTTCCCTTCAGCCTCCAGCCTGAAACAGTCTTGCCAACACCTCAACTTTAGCCCACTGAAACCGATTTCAGACTTCTGAGCTCCAGAATTGTAAAATGGTTAAGTTTATGTTGTATGAAGCCACTGTTTGTGGTGTTTTATTATAGCAGCAATAGAGAACTAATACATCTACTTTCTCAGGGGATGTCTTGTTGACTTTATCTTCAACATGTCTACCACCTGGTCCTAGCCTTCATCATCTCCGCTCTAGATGATTTCAGCTGCCATCCACTGCTCTCCATTCTCCTGTCCCTAGCCCCCTACTCAGCCACTACTAGCTCATATATATGGCAGCTTCAGGAGAAATAGAAAAAGTAGCCTTCTTTCAGGCAGAAACAATCCCATGCCAGGGATTACACAACATGGCAAGCAGAGTTGAGACTGAGTATCCTTATACAGAATCCAGTCTCTGCATCTCTACACAGCAACCCTCCAGTGTCCTCTGCAACAGTGGGCTGAGTAGCCCCGTTAACAGGCAAGTTGGACCATGTCACTATCCTGCTCAAGATCTCACAAGTTTCTCCGTTTCATTCCGTCCTCACAAGGGGTCTGCAAGCCCTACGTCATCCAGCCAGTTACCTCTCAGATTCTATCTCCTGCTATTCTCCCTCTCACTCACTGTTCCAGCAAAACCAGCCTTCTTGCTGGTCCTCAGATGCCCCAAACACATTTACACCTCAGGGTCTTTGCTTTTGCTGTTCCTTTAGGCTGCAAAGATTTGTCTGCAATATCTAAATGACTCGTTTTCTCACCTCCTTCAAGTATTTGGTCAAATGTCCCTTTCTTAGTGAAACCTACCCTGACTACCCTATTAAAATTTGTAACCCATGCCTCTAACCCTACACTCTCTAACCCTTTTATCCTGGCTTAATTTTCTCCATAGCACTTATTAGCTTCTAGCATTCTATGTATAATTGCTCAATTATTGTATTTATTATAAGGTCTGAGAGCATAGGGATTTTTGTCTAATGTGTTCATTCCTGTATCCTCAAATAATACCTTGTATCTAGTAGATGCACAGAAAATATTTGAATGAATAAATAAAGAGTCCTTTCTGCTTCATTTTGGGCTCTTCCAGAAGCTGACCCTCAGGCAGCAATCCAGGTACAAGCAGTTTATTTGGAAGGTGATCCCAGTAAACATTGCTAGGGGTATGGGCAAGTGAAACAGGGAAGGGAAGGCAGCCATGAAGGGTAATGTTTTCAAACCCTCAAGTTAAACTGTGGGGAACTGGAGCCGAAGCCCAGGGGAGGGCACCCTGGGAACCAGTGAAGAACATACACTTCGGAAGGGGAGAAAAGACTTCTCCTCTACCCTCTCATGTTCTGTAGCTGGGCCTGAGATTTAAACTGACAAAAGACACATTAGCAGGAGAAAAGCACACACATTCTATTTGAAGTTAATATCTTTATATGGCGCGAGACCCTTCATAGAAAAGAAATGAAGGCCAAAGATGTAGATGGCCCCGAGAGCTTATGTACCAGTTTAACAAAGACTTGATAACTTGCGGACAGGTGACAAGACAAAAGGCAAAGGGGTTTGCACTTCGAGGGGAGGTAAACTGTGGGAAAGTGACTGAGAAATACAAGGGAAATGAATGAACGATAAAGGTCATTGTAGGAAGTTTGTTTGTACAGATTCATCTTGGCATCAACTTCCCATCTCCAGCGATAAGAGCATTCTCTCTTCCTGGTACAGAAGGGCACCTTCCTCACAGTAAATTTCCAGAAAGAGGAAGTCAGAGAACACTTCATGCTTCTGCTCTTTCTCAGTTGCTTTCAGCTCAGAATAATATGTCAAAGTGGCATGTTTGGGGGTGGCATGCTCACCTCAGAGTTATTCCACGCAGGAGGCAGGGACCCAGGGTCTTTGTCCATCCAAGCTCCAGGAGGGGCCTTGATTGTGGGGCACCTCCCTTCTGCCACATGCACTGGGCAGAGCTGACTCCATCCTCCAGAGTCTGCAGTCAAAGAGATCATTGTCAGTGGCAGAAGTCAAGCCCATTTGCATGGAAACAGTAGGGACTGAAGGCATGAGAGTGGAATTTCAATCGCATCTGCTTCTCCACCAGCAATGAGAAGATGAACCCTACCTGCCAAATAAGCAAAGCTATGAATCTGGCAATGTGAGGATCTGATTAAACACTGTCTTCAATTTGTGGTACATGACCTTTCTGTCACTGGAGGGGAGGGAACATAAGAGATTGGGGCACCTGGTGGCTGTCCAATGGGGCTCACGCAGAGAAGGCCTTTCTTTGCAGGAACTGAAAGAGAAACCTGAGTCAGAGTCCAGTAGAAGAGATGGAGTGACGTGTACTGGGAAGACCACCGTGAGTTGGTGTCTGGTTATTTACAGTCAGCATTTTGATTGGTCAATGTCCCTGCTATCCACGCTGTCCAATATTTTGAATATTAACCCTTCAAAGGGGCTTACTCATTAAGCCAGAGCTGGAATCTCAAAGGGTTGCCAACATAATGAGGAAGGCTTGGAGCAGACGCAGGGATCTGGAATGCAGTAAGAGGCATCAAAGAGGAGGGAGGAATGGGTGAAGAGGATGAGTGGGTGGGTGGTCTGGGTAAATGCCTAAGATGAGAACTGTTCCCCTTGGAGGCTTTCATGGATTTCTGCAGCATCATGTGTTGCTAGATCAGGTAGTTTCAGGGGTCTGGGAATGGGTACCTAAGGAAGACATCTTATAGACAGGACTGCCTTATCATGAGGTCTTTCTGATATTTCAATCCACTAGAGTCAACACAGCCAGAATCTACAAGGAGAAAACTTCCCTAGTGACTCTCATGATGCAGATTCCATCCACGACAGGTCGGCAAAGGGTTGTGGATGTCTCAGGGGCTATTTTGTCCTTTTGTCCAACCCGCCAAGAAGCATGTCTTTGCCACATAAAGAGAGGGTCAGAGCCACACACATCCCCAATCTTACCAGAATGTCTTCAGACTTGATGTGATTTTCCCTCTAGAACTGTCGTCATTTTTTATTTTTTATGTGCCTAGCTGAAAGCACGGGCTAACTGGATGACTGATAATGATGACAGTGAATGCTGTAATAATGGAATGTAGAGAAAAGCGGCAAAAAAGAAGCAAGTGAGTAATGACAAACAGATCATTTGCGTCCCGCAAAGAGACCTCTGCTAGACTAGTGGGAGTTGGTTAGGAAGCCCATGGCGGAAATAATGAAGTCCAGGATGAGGGGCTGTCACAGGCATTCCTTCTTGCTCCAGATAAGTTAAAACAGCTTCCAATGGTAGAAAACATCACTCTGAATTCTCATCAAAGTAGGGAAACCACTGTCTCGGGATTAGCGTTCCAAAGGTAGCCTGACCAGTGTAGTTTCACAACCATGACCATGTCTAAAACAGAAAGATGACTTTAGCAGCTGTTCTCACAAAAATGGTTTCAACACTCTGAGGTTACAATACAGAAAAGCTAGAGCTGAAAAAGTGAATATATATTCTTCTTAGAATAAAAGGAAATGACTACAAGCCTGGTAATAAATGTGGCAGCTTACTAGAAAGGCAGGTTTAAAGAAGAAGGAAACTCATGTTGGAGCTTAAATTGAAAACAGGTGCCAGGCCTATTTCATGGAGTCATAGAATGTCAGAAGTGGAGGAGACCCAGGGGTAACGTGTCCAATTCCCACATTTGATGTATCAGGAAACCCAGGTCACAAGAAACGAAGTGACTTGCTCAATGCCACACACGGTGTCAGATTTATCTCCCACTTCAAACGTTAGTCTTTTTTTTTTTTTTTTCAGACATTTTAATGCCTCTGGCACAAAATTAAAAAAAGAAACCCCTGCTTCTTTCTAGAAGATCTATTTTAAATTTGAGTTCTAAATAACCACACCTCTTTGACTATTTTCTCTACTACCACATCCTCTTAAAGCTTACGCTTGCCCATATTGTCATCAGAGCTATAGTACTTCGCCAGTATCTTAGGTGGTTCACAATCTTGACTGGGGTTTTTGTTTTGTTTTGTTTTGTTTTGTTTTTTTCATGCACTTGACTCTTTCCTTCCTTCCTATAGCCAAAGTACTGGGATGAGCCCTCAACATCTACATCTCCCGCACTGTGTCAGTGGTCTTTTGCCTCTATTTTTGGCTTCTTGTGGCTCTTTTCTATTATCAACTTTAGACATTGGGATAATCATCATGTCATCTTTTTGTTTCCAAAAATCCTTAATATTCTTTTCATACCCGCAAGAGCAAGTAGACTTGCTAATAATCTCTTTAACTAACAATCTCTATCATCTAGTCATATCCTTCCTTATCCAATTAATAGCTGCCATTAATTATCCATGTGAGCCTCCAGCACCTCCCATCTCTGGACTGTTTCAGATATAAATTACACATACACCCACCACACATAAACATATACATACTACACATGATCTCCCTCAACAGCAATGATTTTCTACTCTTTTCTATCTGTCCAAATCCCACCTATTCTTCAAAGCCCAGGAAAAAAAAAAAGGAAGATGAACATCTATGGTTATTCTGGCTCATGTGTATTTTATTCCTCTGAATCCCTGAATATATATTATATTATTTTGCTAGTTCCTTAATTTTTTTGTATGGATATCTCATAAAACACTGTCCCACAATTCCACAGCTTATAGTCTAACAGAAGCATTTTTTCTGTGTCCTTTTCTTTCTTTTTTCTTTTTTAAGATTTTATTTATTTATTTATTTGACAGAGAGAGACACAGCGAGAGAGGGAACACAACCAGGGGGAGTGGGAGATGGAGAAGCAGGCTTCCCACGGAGCAGGGAGCCCAATGTGGGGCTCGATCCCAGGACCCTGGGATCATGACCTGAGCTGAAGGCAGATGCTTAACCCACTGAGCCACCCAGGCGCCCTTCTGTGTCCTTTTCTTTTTTCTTTTTTTTTTTAAGATTTTATTTATTTATTTGACAGAGAGAGAGGCAGGGAGAGAGGGAACACAAGCAAGGGGAGCAGCAGAGGGAGAAGCAGGCCTCCCGCGGAGCAGGGAGCCCGATGCGGGGCTCGATCCCAGGACTCTGGGATCATGACCTGAGCTGAAGGCAGACGCTTAACGACTGAGCCACCCAGGCGCCACCCTGTGTCCTTTTCAACAGCCATTGTACATAAGGCTCAACAAAAGCCTGCAAATGAATGAATGAACGAATGAATGATGCAGCATCATGCCTGAGATTCTTTATTGCTATTTGTCTTGGGAAATCTTTGTTGTCTCCACATGAAGCAAAAAGGAGGGTGAGATAATCCAAGCTCTTGAGCTGAAGGCAATTTGTTCATTCATTCATTCATTCAGTCAGTCAGTCAGTCAGTCAGCCCCAAAATCAGTTGGTCATTCAATCAACAAATGTTATTTGCATATTTACTATCTATGTGCCATGGAAGTTTTGAGAACAGTAAGGACTCCCCTCCCTTGTTACCTCTCCTTTTTGGAGAGAGCCACTTCCTTCCCTAGACCATGGTTCATAAGGTGATCATTTTTTCACTGATACAACTTATAAGGTGGAAACAAACTCTATTTTTATTCCTGAGCTGAGGCCTGGCTTTCTCCTTTAGCGTCCTGGCTCCCTGAAGAAGTCAAGTCAGACTGATTCCCACTGGACCCACTTGACTTCAGTTCCAATGGACTGGCCTGGGACTGTGCTAACGTGAAACCCTGATGCCTCTGTGTTCACCCACAGGAAATGTTTGACAGATTTTTCAGCTGATCATGGATGTACTTACTCAGTCTCCCTGAACCAGGTCATCCAACTCTTTCAACACATTTAGTGTGGCTATTTCCCCACTTCAGATTCCATCCTCATTTCTTTCCTAATTTTACCAGAAAATCTTTACACTTAAAGCTCATTTCTAATGGACATTTAATCTCTAACAACAGTAACAATGACTAGCATTAATTCAGCAACTACTATGTGTTAGACACTGTGGTGATGTATTATTATTACTATTATATTATTATTAATTATTATTATTTTTTATTATTATTATTTCTTTCAATCCTTGAAACTCCTGAAGTGAATATGACTATTATCTCCCCTTACAAATGAGAAAATGTAAATTTCCACAGTCACAGTAATTGTGTATTATATCAGGTTTTTTTTTTTAATGCCAGCTGGGAGCATCTAACAATTTAAACCACCAAATGTTAAATTTAATTATCCTTTCCCATCCACCATTAAATAACTTTCCCCTTCCTATATGTAGTTTTATATTAAAAACATATACCATCCTTTTTTGGAGGGAAGCCTCATTATTATCTTTGTTATAAATTTAATAGGCTTAAGTTCACACACTTACACTATAGAATATCAACTTTCAATACATCTACGATCAAGAACATGTAGTATATGTTAAACTTTGAAACTTAATGAGCAAAGTAGAATATAAAAATCCTTTTTCTAACATTAATATTTCATTAGGAGTCCAGCTTAAACCAATGTTCCTGAAATTATTTATCCAGGTTATTGTATTATGAGAATGTCAATTACCCATAAATCCTATAAAAATGAATTTCAGGGACAGAATACTCTAAACTAGACACCCCTCCCTACATCCCACATTGGGTCACCCCACAGGAGTCTTTGGGGAGTCGAATGGGCCAGTGTAATAATGGATGACGTTTTGAGTGAGAAGAGAAAAGAGATTACACATTTCAGATTAAACTGGGAATCAGATTCTCTTCTATCTGGTTTTGGCTACTTTTCTCTGTGTTTTCTACCTTTCCCAATTATGAAACTAGTGTGGCAAGCAAGAGCCTAAAGATGACTTCCATGGGCGAGATGCCCTTCTGAATGCCAAGTAGGAGCCTGAGGAGAGATCCAAATGGAAAAGAATTGTAAGCAAGTTGCTTGAGCTTGTCCCTAACTTAGAATTTGTGCAAAAGAATCAAGGAGCCCAAACATGGTTTTTCCCAGAATGTCGTGCTAGGAGATAATGCATCTGGCATCCTTACTAATAGTGAATGAATGGATGAATGAATGAACACCAATAATGAAGTGTGCTTTTGCCTGGACTATCTTCATGCATTAATCATTAAGAAATTCAACATCCAGATAGGTAACAGCTCAAAGATTTGATAATTGGGGTCCTGGCCTTCTCTTTCCATCTTGCAGGACAGACAGTGAAGGCAGTAGAGAAATCACGTTGTTAGAAATGACTGATGAATGCTGATACTTTGAATACTTTTTTTCTGGGCATTGAAAGGAGGTGATGATGTCGCTGTGATTTTCCCTGATGCTGAGAGGTAGCACATTCAATTTGCTGTAATATTATTCCTTTGGTGAACTTCCTTTTAGATGATAGTTCAGAAATTAATTAAAACCACATACTCTCATTAATGAATTCTAAACATTTTATAACTAGTGCCACTGTCCTCCTCAATCTCTTTTATTTAGAGTCGCTGAACAAGGTTATGTTCTTCTTTCTCTTGCCTTTTTCACACTTACGCTGAAAGCTTAACCAACTCCATTCAGAACTAAAGAAAGGAACAATGTGGTTTTGTACTTCATAACAGCAATGGCTCTATTTATAAGCAACAGCTTTCTACGGACTCCGAGGAGAAACATCCATCTCCAACCCCCATCTCTTCTCGCGCTCGCTTTCATAAGGTTCATCTCTACGTGTTTATTGCCCCATCACGAGGAAGAGAAGGGAGGGCTTTGGTCCTAGTTAAAAAAAAAAAAAAAAAAGTGCCCTTGTTTTTAGTGAAAGAAGTAAGTAAGAACTAAGTAGTGGTAAAATAATGTATTCAGGCACATTGCCCAGCCCTTTCTCCATGCTTTTCGTAAAAGGAACCACGTCAAGGAAAAAAGGAAAGTTCTGGTCCGAGATCCTCCGAGTTCTGGGTTACAAAGAGTCACAAAGGTGGTGATTTAATGCTGGTTTTCCACCCACACAGAGCAGAGCCCCACAGCTCCTATCCCTGCATTAGTGCCAAGCTCATTCCTAGCTTAAAAGAGCCCACGTAAGTTTTGTAATTTTGTGCCAATTGAATGAGTTATTTAACTGCTCAGTTTATCACTCACAGCCAGTCCCCAAACCATCCTAGCTCTCACTGGGTGTGCGCCAGAGGGAACAGAGGCAGTTCGGCAGACTGTCCTCCGGGAAGACTCTTCATTCCGTACAGACTCGGAAAAAAATCGAATTCTGCTGTAGTCAGTACATTGAAACGTTTTGTTCCATTACTTAGTTAATAAGTCTCTACCTGTACTTGGTAGCTCTCACTCATGTGAAGTCTGATTCACAGTTGTCCAACTCTTTAACATAGGAAATGAATGCACTGCCACTGAACATCTAAAATTCTGTAGAATAGAAACCTTCTGTATGAGGGGTTCCTAAGAATAGATATGATAAAATGATAAGGAAAATGTTGGGACTCATGTTGAGTAATTTGCTTTAAAAGATGCATTTTGTTTAAAATTGAGTGTACAATGTGTAGTTATATGAGGATGAAGTGATATAACAGAGGAAGTTTCTATCAATTTGACCAAAGAACAATGAACTGCATATATATAATTTATTCATACATACAACTTATTTAAAATATGTATAGAATTAGTCACATGTAACTTCAAATGTAGCAGTTTGAAAATTTAAGTTCAGATTCCTAATGTATAGTTTTCAAAGGTATGTTACCACAGAACACAACTGTCGTCAATAACACGTTCCCCTACAGAAACTACTCCTGTCATAACTCAAGTGTGAAATCCTCAACAGAGAGGAGGCAGGCCACTGGGGGAGCATTTATTACGGTGGTTCAGAACACTAAGTGTGGAGTGAGATACACTGGGCTTGAGGTTCTGCTCTGCCACTTACTGATGTTGAAGGACCCTGGGCAAAGAAAGTGATTTGGTGAAGCTTACGTGGTTTTCATCTGTAAAAAATACTAACATAGCATCTGTCTCTTAGGTTGTTGTAAGGATTACAGCGTATAGCAGTGGGGCTAGTACCCAGTAAGTACTCGAGACATCCTCACTCATTTTCTTAGTAATAATATGCTCCTTCGTCTCCCAGGCAGTGATTCACATTAGTAAACAAGGAAACATTTCTTAGGAAAGAAAAGAGAAAGAAGCTGAACATCTCTTCTAAGGGACTCTTATAGCACGCCTGAAAATAAAAATTGCAGCTCGTCTGTGGAAAAGGAAAGAAAAAGCAGAGGAATGAAATCTTCATCCATGACTAGGAAAACTTCTCTTGGGAGAGCTTAAGATAGTAAAGAAAAGACACAGAGTGGAGAGATGCAAAAGTCTGAACGTCAGGTCGGAGAAAGACCTGTCACATGTCATGGTGACAAATATTGGCTAATGGAGAGAGGAGGAGTCCAAAGGAATAATAAACCTTCCAGCCGTGGCTGATGACAGTATTATACCAGAAAGCTTATAAGGCAACAAATGAAGACATAACTGTAAATCACTCCACATCAACGCGATTCACAGTAACTTGTGGAAGTATTTCAGAAGTGTGTGTACTATTTTAGCAACTTAGGGCTAAGGATTGCTGAAAGACTTGAACTTCACATAATAGCAGGGACAGAGCAAAAGCTATGCAAGAATGCTTTAAGAAACAAAACAGATGAACAGGGAAAGGAAAATAAAAAAGAGAAGGAGACAAGCCATAAGAGACTCTTAACGATAGAGAACAAACTGAGGGTTGAAGGAGGTATGTGGGGGATGGACTAGATGGGTGATGGGCATTAAGGAGGACACTTGTTGGGATGAGCAGTGGGTGTTGTATGTAAGTGATGAATCACTAAATTCTACTCCTGAAACCAATATTGCACTGTATATTAACTAACTAGAATTTAAATAAAAACTTGAAAAGAAGAAAAAGCTATGCAAGAATGCTAATACACTCCTCCAAGAATTGAGAACAATTATGTGTATAATTTTCCTGCCCTCAGTTTTCTGTTACCAGTCATTATATTCTAAATGAATGCTTCCATTTAAATTGATATTCTGATTACTTAAAAACATACAAAATGGTGCTGAATTCAAATATATAAATAAAAATCACCCAGGCCAGAACAAACCCATATCAAAACAAGTATTTTCCTTAATAAACTAATAATAAGAAAGCATTCAAGTTGGTTGCGTACTCATTAATCTGATAAATGTGTGAGGTTAACAAAATTGTCCAATTTCTCACTTGCCTGTTTTGGTCATGTCTTCTAGTCGTGCAATGAAAAAAATGCAGGCAGGTCACAGTAAGAGAAGGGCGACAGGTCCATGTAAGTGGGACTGGGACCAGCTGGGTATCAGGCTGAAGTGAAGAGGTGGGTTGGAATAATGGAACCAAGAATCCTGGGTTCTAATGTCAGATATACACTAACTTTTATTCAGAAGAGTCACTGTGCCTCTCAGGGCCAAAACTTTCTGATGTGCAAAACCAGGAGGTCAGACTAGTAATTTCTCAGGTTCCTCCCAGCCCCATCATTCTGTGATTTCAGCTGTTCTTTTTGTTGCTCGTGTTGTTCCTTCTGTGGTATCTTTTGTCACTAGTCACTATCTTCATATCTCCGTGGACACGATCATAGAGATAAGGATTAGGTTGGGAACGGGACATGAGGTGTTATTCCAACTAAGTACAGATAAAGAATAATGACAGGCTATATTGCAAAGTAAAAGCCATGTTGTTGAATATTTACCCCCTGTTGAATATTTACCCCTGACTCTTTATCATATGTTCAGTTCTTTGATATTCAATAATGTGATAAATAGCTGCCAGTACAATTGCTTGAAATTATATCAGATACACGCGTAATTGTGTATCTGATGGTTTTAATGGTATATATATATCAAAGGGGGTCAAAAATCCCTAACTGATACAATTACAACATGGCATAGGCTTCATACATTCTCCTAAATTCCATTGCTGCTGAAAGTTTCATGTTTTTAGTTCTGAGCCTCACACCATAAATTAATTCCCCTTCTCGCGGTCATTGAAGTTTTATCTCGCCCCTACAGCTTTTTGTCTTGGTTGGAATGGTTACTGAAATGATGTTACCAATTACTTTTTTCTTCTAAAATAAGGCATGAGGTGGCTGCATTCGCTTCATGGCCCCACTTCACAAGCGAATGGACATTCTGCTCTGATTCATCTTACACTTCCCCGTGCTAGCTGAGAACCATCACTGCCTTGAGCTTCTCCGTATTTTCTCGACATCCATCCACAGTACAAGTTCTTGGGTCTCTCTCAGGCTATTTTCTCATTTAAAATTAAGTCCTTACTAATTTATGGAAACTAATCTTTATGTGGAGTCAAAAACAATACAGTGATAAATCTGTATTTGTGTTACTTACACTAACGCGATCCGTGTTCCCTGCGCCCTCACAAACTCACAGGTGCCCCGGCCTCACAGGGGTTGCAATTCATCCATTCTAAGTTCTCTACTCTTTTCTTTTATTTTTTCATAGATTTTATTTATATCTTTATCAGAGAGGGAGCACAAGCAGGGGGAGTGGGAGAGGGAGAAGCAGGCTCCTGGCCGAGCAGGGAGCCTGATGTGGGGCTTGATCCCAGGACCCTGAGTTCATGACCTAAGCCCAAGTCAGACGCTTAACCCAATGAGCCACCCAGGTGCCCCTGGTTGCCTGTTTTTTTTGGGGTTTTTTTAATCTCTATTTTTTATTTTTTAAATTTTATTTATTTGTTTGAGAGAGAGACAGAGAGTTAGAGCACGAGAGCAGGATGAGGGGCAGAGGGAGAAGCAGACTCCCTGCTGAGCAGGGAGCCCGATGCGGGACTCGATCCCAGGACCCTGGGATCATGACTTGAGCCGAAGGCAGACACTTAACCAATTGAGCCACCCAGGCGCCCCTCTACTCTTATTTTTTGACTGCCCCACAGACACCAAGCACGGCACTGAGTATTTTATTTTGCATTTCATTAAACTCAATCCTCACAATAACTTCATGAGGTAGGTGTTATTATTTTACTCCATTTTACAGATGAGGTTTAGAAAGGTGCTGTCTCTAGTTCAGGGTCACTCATCACTGGTAACGAGCAAACGCTTCCCTGCAGCTTTCCCTCCAAAGCCTCTCTTAAATACCCCGTCTGCAAAATTAGAGATCACCACGTGTTGTGAACCTTGTGAATCACTCTCCAATCGTTGATATTATGAAATTACATCCACAAATGCCTGAATGTGCAATTCACCACCATTCATGTTGGAACCGATGTTACAGGTGATGGTAAGCATGCAGCCGGGCCTGAAAACAATAATACAGGGAAAAATACTCTGTATACTGTAGGCCCAAAGAATATTAGTGTCTATTAAGTGGATGCCAAAATTATATATAATTTACCCCACAGTGTCTAATCGGTTTTTTAACTATCATAAGGATCATCTCACTGAAATGCTATTTCCTTTTCAGCCCCTACACATTTGCTTGATTGTTAATATCTTTCATCTGGACTGTGGCTTTGAATAAAGTATCTACCATTTCATCTTATCTTGGACTTCGATAAAGATGAAAACACCATCATTAATGCTATAACTTTAAAGCAGTGTTCTAATTTTGGTGCCAGGGGTACAGTTCATTCTGCTTAGAAAAAAAATGTTTAGGGGCACCAGGTGGCACAGTCGGTTGAGCATCAACTCTTGGTTTTGGCTCAGGTTGTGATCTCAGGGTCGTGAGACTGAGCCCCGCAGCAGGCTCTGTGCTCAGCACAGGGTCTGCTTAAATTTCTCTCTCACTCTCCCTTCCCCTCCCTGCTCCCTCTCTCTCACTCAAATAAATAAATAGATCTTTAAAAAAAAAAAAGTTTTTCCTTTTGCAGAAAAGTATGAAAATTTTTTATTATGTTATTGTGTTTAAAATCTCTTGAAGTACAAAAAAGCGGTTCCATCGTAATACATTATCCTTCTACCCTTTACTGCTGGGCTTGGAGAGTGGAGTGGGGCAAAGCATAGTCAGGTCTCAACCTCCCGAGCATTTGAGTCCAATTAACAGGTGGATAAGAAATTTATTTTTCTTAATAGAGTTATATGTCTGGAATTTATTTAGTGGTTTTGAGGGAGACTAGAAAACAAGATTGCAAAGAGGGTCGGAAAATAAGCCAGAAAAGCCAAGATAATTTCCAGCTGAATTATGACCTCAAATGGATTCTTGAGAATGGAATTTCCATAATTCATGATCCTATTATTGGTTATTTCTGGAGGCTTTGGGGCTGAGGGCAATATCCTCTGTAGAATCCCTAGCCTATTTCCTGCCTTGTTAGTCTTTAGTCTCCATTCCCCATTTCACTAATTGTATTTTATATGCTAACAACTTCTTAAAAGAAATTGAGGTGACTTGTTACAAATGCCAGAGAAATGGAATCATTAACTTAAGGGGAACACAAAGGAAAGGAGCTGTGCTCTTAAGAGATAGTTGCACCATGATAGTAGTCTAAGAATAATTATGACAACTGAGCAGAGATTAAGTTTTCACCTTCCCAGCAGTCACTGAAAGCATGTTTACCCCCATGTAGTGAGGATAAGCAGAAAAATTTAAACCAGCTCTGGGAGAGCAATTGCTCAGGGAAAGTGGAGTCAGATCACCTAAAATCTGAATGGAGGTGAGAGGAAACAGTGACAATACATAGTTGTCCCTCCAAACAAAAGGAGGAAAAGAACCTTGTTAAAAGGAAAGTGAAAGGATTCGAAAGAGAGGGGTTAACACACCTGGAAATGTATGTTCCCTACGAATAAGCCCTCCCTTAAGAGGTTTCAGGATGCAATATTAATTTCAGACTGGGGCAGGAAATAACCAAATGTCACCCAAATGATCTGGAAGCTAATGTAACCTCCAAGCATATGATTTACTTTCAAGAAAACAATTTACTCTCGGTTAGATTCTGCCTGGAAAAATCGCTTCAAAAACTGGAGAGGGAGTCAAACTCTATATGCACAAGCAACTTAACTGCTGAGGCCCGACAGAGTCAGGGCCAATTACAGATAGAAGGAGCAAGGATTGAACATTTTCTGTCAGGCTGGTGCTGCTGCCTGTTAATGGTGGAGGAGCAGGACTCCCGAGCCTCCCGGTGCTAGGTTGGCCCGTTTGGAGCTGCTTCCCCTGGCCTCTGCCCCCCGCCCCCCAGCACATCTGGCAGGCCCTGTCTGGCACTGGGCTCTGTGGAGCAGCCCGTCGGGCCCGTGTCTGCAGCCTCCACCGGGGGGACAAGGAGGCTTTTCTTAACTGTCCATTCCCTTGGCTTCCAAGCTCTTGCACTGTGTCGGCAACATCATTCTCCACAAAGTGGAAGACGTGCAGACAAGATGACACGTCCCAACACAGGTCCAGTGTCCCAGACCTGCTCTGATGGCATGTGATTTCCGCACAATGAGAACACATGGGCCTTTGTGCAATGTGCATCTGGAAAACTTCCCAGATCATGCATCTGCCCTCTGATTTACACCTTGCAGAATAAGGCTGACCCGCAGGAAAGCAACTGAATCTATAAGCGGTGGGTGGGCTGTGCACCCTCCCCCAACCCCTGCCTCCTTCTTATTCTGAGAAACAATCGTGGGTGTTCCCACCTCCCCAAAACTCCCTCCCCTGAAAAAGAAGGGGGAAAAGCTGCTTCCTGGCTGAATAAAGCTGAAACACCTGTGTGCCAGAAACACACAGATGTAGACAGGCACAGCGCTGCTGCAGATCCATCTGCCCAGCGTGCTTCGCTCGGGTGGTTTGGGGTGGCGACCAATTAGGGCGGGAAACCCACACCATAGGAAAAGATTCCTTTGGTCCTCATTATCCCCATTCCCTTGCAATTCTTCTTCTCACATTTCTCTCTCTCTCTCTCTCTCTTTCTCACTAGTGCTCTACCCAAGGATGAATGCGCAATGCCAAAAACAACCTTTTGCTTTTAAAAGGCCCGAGAGGCAGTTATATTTCAGGTGGTGTCTTCCCTCCATCCTTACTCATCCTGCCTTTTTTGATCCAGGCTGGAAGGACGAGTAGAAAGAAAAGCAATGTCATACTCAGTGTTAAAAAGTCTGTCCTTTATGTCAAGGCAGTGACTCACGCTCACGTGAAGTGGGAAGTGTGTGCTGAGCTTCATTCATTCTGAAAATGCCTACCCAGAGCTACTCTGCCTTGTATTGGGCTCAGCCCTGGAGGTATGACATCTGGCAAATGGCCTCCTCAGAGCTTGTCCATGAACGCCATACAAATAACTAACTGGGCTGTGTCTTGCAAAACCAACATCGCATCTAATACACTTCCTAGTGTCACCATTTTCATTCCACTGCTTTTATCTCCAGCCTGGTTTCTTCTTCTCTCCTCTGGAGCGGTAGCCTTCCAGAGCATAGAACGGCTCCAGCTTGCTCAGTCAGTGCTACCCATAACACAGGCAGTTCCTAACAGTTCTAGGAGGGTAACGAGACGTTGGGATGCAGGAGCAGTCCTTTTTTTTTTTTAAACAAAGATTTTTATTTATTTATTTGAGGGGGGACGTGAGTGAGTGCACAAGCAGGGGGAGCAGCCTCCCCCTGAGCAGGGACCCTGATGTGGGGCTCCATCCCAGGACCCCGGGATCATGACCTGAGCCGAAGGCAGCCACTCAACCAACTGACTGAGCCACCCAGGCTAAACTCTGGGCCATTATGCAAATGAACTTTCTATACCGTTACAGAAAATGGACTGGGCTCTGGGGAGTGGATGGGTGTGGAGAAGAGGCAGTGGCTATCAATTAGGGCCTAAAAAAACAGTCTTTGGACAAAAATTGCTGTTTTATTTTTTTATGCTTTTTATTTTGAGACAGTGTTAGACTTACAGAAGAGATGCTGAGATGGTACAGAGAATTCCTGTGCAGCCTCCACCCAGCTTCCCTTAATATGTACATTATACATCACCGGGGTACATTTTTCCAAACTAAGAAATTAACATTGGTATGATGCTATTGACTCTATGACACGCTTTATTCACATTTAACCAGTTTTTTTCCACTAATAACCTCTTTCTGTTCTAGGACCTGATCCTGCACATCACGTTGCATTTAGCTTTTGTCTAGCTTTAAATGAGATATTTAGCTCTTCTCTGTAGGTGTCATATTGTTACCATATCACACCATTTGGGGGGAGGAAGTTCTGCCCCTTTGGATCTGTAAAATGCAGAAAGGGGGATCAGAAACAAGACAAAGTGGAAAGATGGGGAAAAGCGTCTGCGATTTTCTTATGTTTGAATCTACCTGCAGGGAGAACTGAGTAATGTAGGAAAGTGGTTTTTCTGACCCTTTCTATCTGCTCAGCCCTGGGAAAATGAAAGGTCAAGTACCCTCTTTTGGTAAACTTGTTCATCTCTAGGGGCCCAACAGCTACTCTGATGCAGCCCTGGATTACTCTTTCCATGTCCTAGATGGGGCAAAGGGAAGCCCTGCCTTGCTGGGTGACACGTTTAGGATCACAAAAGCCTGTGGAAGCATATAGTAAGACTAAGACTAAGAATTAATGGGGAACTGAACTCTCAGTCACTAATCCTTATTGCTTGAAATGGCATGATTTGCAGGGATACAAGCAAAATGCTTTTACAAGGAAAAATTTGGAGCAGAAACCAAAAATGGAGTCCCTTAGCACATTTGGGGGGGAGGAGATGGGGGAGGTGGAGGGGGGTGGGGGGGAGGGGTCCACACTTCCCGTGGTAATGAACTCCGGCTGGCACAGAGCTAAGGGTAGTAATTTTCAATTGGTTTAAGCTGCAATCACAAGCAGCTAAGTAATGTGGGACTTTATACGTGTTATGTTTGAAAGCCAGTGACTTGGACTGGCCTGGGGTGTTCTTGTGGACCTCGAAGTACTAAATAACATCCAGACACATTCCGAAAAGGCTCGCTGCCTCTGGGACCCAGCAACCTGAGCTACAGACTTCAGAGGGATTCACTTCTCCGTTTCGCACATTCATGAGCCCAGCAGAAGCCCACGTGCTGGAACTGCAACAGCAGGTAATACAGGGACTGTAAAGATCATCCATCTTTGTCAAAATTACAAACAGGTCTCCCTGCCTCCCTCCTCCTCCCTCCATCCATCCGCTTTCCTCATCGTCAAAGAATCAACATGAAGCCGAATGTGTTCATTCCTCCGCAGCAATACCGCTGCTGTCAGAGAGGGAGACCAGCAATGGATCAAAGAGACCTCTCTAGAAGGGCAGCGCGCAGCGCGGGAACTTTACTCTCTGGTCCCTCTCTCTTCCCTCCCTCCCTCCCTCATGCTTGTCCTTTTTTTCAACATTAGGCATTCCTTTATAGTTTCAAATTAACATTAAAGAACAATATAGCATAGTGATTCACAGCTGTGATAAACAAACAAACAAACAAACAAAACAAAACAAAACAAAACCCCAGGGATACCTCGGCAATAAAACTCTATAAAATGCACAAACTGGCACGTTTTAAATGACTCTTTAGTACCAGAGGGGAGAAAAAAAAGCATATGAGGTAAATCCTTCACCGGGTAACTCGCCAGGGAGACTGGTAAAAATAAATTGCACAGCTCTAATTTTCCTAGCAGCTTCCATGCTATTCTTTGAAACTGAGTACGAACCCCTTGGCCTAATCCCAAGAGCCGATCTATAGTAAATAGTGCACACTTAATGCCTAAGTTCCTTTTTAGCACCATTCAGACAGTGACTTCAGCCACAGAGCTTAGTCATAGCAGACATTTTTGTGGTGAAAGCATTAAACCCACATGCAGCTCTCTTTCTGTGGCCACTGGGGGTCATGCTCCCTTCCCATTAGCTGAATAAATCATAAAGTCGGCTCAGACCACCCAAGGAGCAAGACCAGAGAGCCACAGGCCATGCCTACAGCCGCTTATTTCTTCTCAGAATCTACAGGGGGAAAAAAAAAAGAGCAGGAAAAGAAAAACAAGAAAAAACCCTGCAAAATAGACTGGCTGTAGGAAATCATTTGATTTTTTAAAAATGTGATCTCTTTGCGAGTAAGCCAGAGACTTGTTTATTTGTTTATTTATTTTGTTAAAACCAGGGAGCCGGATTTAAGAAGAAAAGTAGTAGAAAAATAAAGCCACATGCGAGCCTTTTGTTGTATGCTGGATGGAGTTTGTTGACAAAAAAAATTTTTTTTTTTCTTTCTCTCTCTGTGGATTTTAAATTAAGGGAGGCCACCCTGTGTGGCCGGGCTCTTCAGGTGGTTCCGATAAGACACAATGCAGACACGACCCGGGGGGGCTGAGCATCCGGCGCGATTATGTGGCCAATCGGGATTTAACAAGGAAACAAACGTGTTGTCTAATGCTCCCTGTGTCAAACGATTCACTCGCCAGGGAGAAGGATGGTCAGGGAGGAAGGTCTGCGAAGTCACGTTCCCATCAATCAGTAAATAAGATAAGAAACAGGAATTTTAAACACAACTATTAGCAGGCAACTGCTATCACATCAGCAGACCCCAGCTCATTATGTTAAGCAGTCCCTTTGCCGGGAGGAGGGGGGAGGATGGCCCTGGAGCAGAGACTGGGGTTTTTTGCTTGCATTTTTTAAAAGTGCGCTGAACTTTAAACAACTCTGCCAAAGCCTAATAGGCAACTGAAATTGGGACCGTTTTTTTTTTTTAACCCCCCCAAACTATTACCCCTCCCCCAACTAAAGTTTGGCAGAAAGGGAAATACATTCGAGGTGGATTCTAAGGATTTCCCAAAGCCTCTCGGGCAGGTAGCATTTAGGATCCTGAAGGAATTTGAAGCTAAGTGAGAGTCAGCCACTTGTCAACTACCTCCCTGGCGTCTGAAAAAAAATTCAGCTTGTGATCTTGAGACTTGTTTGTAAGCTTTCACTTGTTATTTAGGAGAATAAAGTTCTTAAAGCAATAGACTATACTTAACCTTTGCCTAAAGTCAAGGGAGTGTAGGTAACTTCTCCATGAGTGCTCACACAAAACTCTGCCTGAAAACTCTCCAAGGTCCTCTTCTCCCTAGCCCTCTCACTGCTGAAGGCAACACAGCGGGTCCGTCCACCCTGGGACCTTACATGGGGATTTGGTGATGCCTGCCCACCAGGGAGGAGGGCAAGATCACTTGTATCATTTGAGACTTAATGCGTGAGTCTTAGGGTCATAGTGAAGCAATCCTGTCAACAGTGCGTGTCCTGGAAATCACAGCAAGAAGGCCAGGGAATCCACCTATCAATAACCTACAGCTCATTAAAATTCGGGAGTTAAAATCTTCATTTGTGAGCTTACACATCGCTTTAACTACGCAATGAGGCCAGGAAAACAGCAACCATCACCACAGTGACCCAAAAGCATAGTCACCGAAACCCTTCGTTCACAAACTTTCACTCATCCTGTGGAGTGACTTTCATTTCTCTTCTTCCATACTCATATTTTCCACATCGTTGAGAAATAAGCTATGCTGGGGCAGATGCTCTGAAGCCTCCTTCCTGAGTCAGAGCACTTGGAAGAGTCAGGCCGACGGTTGCACGGTGTCCAGCTGCTTATCTGTGACCCACCCAGCACCTCCTGGGAGTGGCGGCACGTCCCTCTAGCCACATGGGACACGACATAGACAGAGTGGTTGGCGCGTGCATCTTTGAGGTTTCTGAATTGCAGGAGGAGGTAAATAATTCCAAAGAAAAGAGTCCCTAGGAAATAGAAACTCTACGGAAAAATAGAAGAAGTTTAAGAAAAAAATGTGGAAACCAAGTCCTTTCGTTATTAATAGACATCAGTCACTTGGAAGATTCGCTCTTATGCTGAATAATGTGCAACTCTCTCTCATTTAGTTTAGTTAGCCTCTGACATAACCGATTTGCTTTGGGGGCACCAAACTGTGCTTTTGCATACTGGAGGTCAAGTGTAGAGACTATACCACTTGGACGCACACAGGTTGGAAATTTTTATCCCTCTAGGTGGTGAGGTAAAAAAATTGAGACACTGGAACTTTGAATCATGGTGATCAAGATAGTAGCATTGGAGTGCATCACTTTACTTCACAAACAATACAGTTTTAAAAACAAGTTACCGGGCCCCAGCCTAACACCGACCACACTTCTTCAGACAGGATCTGGGAGTCACCACCACCCCCCGGCCCCCCACCCCTGCACTCCCGTTCTTCTCCTGGGCTCTGCCCCCTTAAGCACTACCTGCCCAGGCTGTCTCTTGTCATTTTACTTTTGCCTTCTCCCCAGAGTAGGCCTGTCCCTCCTCAGCACATTGAACTCTGGTCATGAGAAAAGCAACTACTATAACACGAGTTATACACCACACGAAAAATCCATTTGCTACAAAATCAGCATACATTTCCTCCCTAGTCTAAAGCCTAAAATTCATGAATGATAGTATCTGCATTAACTGGAACCGCCCCACTACCACCACCACCAAGCACTTATCAAGTTGAACCATAGGAGATGGCTTACTTTCAAGTTTTTGGGCCACATATGATTTATCCTTATAAGGAGAACCTACTAGATGGCTGGTACTATCAGAGGTAACAGGCATGGTATTAAAAAAAAAAAAAAAAGGCAATAAAGCTTTGAATACTAGTTGAATACCATTTATGTAACCTTGGGCAAGTTTCTCAATCTTTTAGTGACTCAGTTGTCTTATCTAATAAATTGGGAATAATGGTGTCTCAATAAGTGTTAGCTATTATTATTGTGTACTGGAGGCAGAAAGGTTATGGGACATGGGACCCTGCCTGCCGTTTTGAGCCTCATGGTCTTATGAGGACCCATAATGTGGGGAGTGCCAGGGCTCTTGATACTTTACACGGTGACTTTGCATTAATTAGCAAGTGACACACCCTCTGAAGTGATGCACTTGCGGGAGCAGGGATCTTTCATGAGTTGCCCAACCTGCCACAAGCACTTGCAGCAGTCCCGGCGAAGGTGCAGGGTGCTCAGACAGCATGGAGTTGGGAGGGTTCCCTTTAAATAAAACTAGACATTTTTGCCACACTTCAGATTCAGTACATAAGCAAATAAAAAAACACTAAAGCCGGATCACTGAACTGAGAAAATTGCCGATCTATATGTGTCTATGAATTATGAGTGGCTCCCCAGTGAGTGACGAATGAGCTTTCCCCCCCTCCCACTTTCCTGTTCCCTGCTCAACACTGGAGACCTGTTGTGTCTTAATATCCCCACAACTTCTCACCAAGCTTCTGATTCTTCTGGGCCTCTCTTTTGGCTCTGGACACTCAGGTTTTGAATGTCCGACCTCTGGGCTCAAGTAGCCAGGTCTACTGGCAGCCCCCCAGCCTGTTTCCCCTGCATCTCACTGTCTTCACGTTCCTCTCAGCCACTCCCCAGCCCCACCTCCAGCCTGGAAGCCAACACCCAGGGACCCCCTGTGTGTAGGCACTCCTCCAAAGTGCTCTAAGACCATCATAACCATTTAAAACATACCTTCCCTGCTGGACCTGGGCAGTCTTTTGACCCTCTTTGTCTCTCGTGCATGTAAAAGCTCAAAAACATACATGGAATGTGAAGAAGCTGTCACCCTGTGTTCTGTCGGAGGAAGGCCTGGGGAAGAAGGGAAGTCCTACCCTGAGAGGTGATGCCTGTGGACAGGGCAGAAGACGGAACACATGGCCCCACACTCGAGGAGCATATGGTCCATTAGGCTAGACTAATGTATAAACAGATCATTCCATGATACTGTGATGTGGGAGATAAAGAAATTATATATACCAGACAGATACGAAATAGAGGGTGACAGGCAAACTAAAGGTTCAGAAAAGTAAAAGGATAATGAAGGAGCAAGATGTGAGAAAAATGGTCAAATTAAAAATGGAGAAATGGGTGCTAAGATTGAGAAAATGACCCCCAACCCATGAATGGAGGCAAGGAGGTAATGGGAGGGGGGCAAGGCTATGGACTGTGTTTAGGTAGAGGCAGGGATGGCATTGAGTAGCTCCTGTTCAATGGCCCTGCTTGTGTTGGGAACGAAACCTCTGTGTCTGGGGACCAGGAGTAGGGGGCAGATAGAAGGATACAAAGAATGGGCAAGGTTTGAACTATCCAGGAGAGGAATGAGAGAGTTGATCAAAGAGGAGTGAGTGAAGAGATAGATAAATGATACAAGAATTCCAAATGAGTTGGGAAGGCAAGAGATTACAATGATGCCAGGCATCCTCGCGGTGCTATGTCCCTTAATAGCACTGAGCTCCCAAGGAAAAGGATTAGGGGAGGCAGATTTTAATTGGATCCAGGCTTGTGATTCAAAAATGTCATAGATACTAGTAAGAGTAAATATATGATTGACTAGGAGGTCTAGTTTGAGCATAGCTCCTTATTGCTGTTGGGATAAAGTCAAAATCCTTAAACACTAACCCAATAACCCACATGATTTGGCCCTGCTAAAGCTCTCTCAGCCTTTATTCTTTGGCACAACCTCTATGCCCCAGACTCACTGGGATATTTTCTGTTTCTTTGCACACCTTGAAAGTACAACTACCTCCTACCTCAGAGTTTTTAAACACGTTGATTTCTCTGAGGGAATGCCTTTCTTAACATGCGGGATGGCTAGCTTCTCCTCGTTCTTCAGTTTCTACTTCAAAGACAAGCTTCTCAGAGAAACATTCTTAGGTCCCCTGGCTAGGTAAGCTCTGCACAGCACCCACACTCTATTCCCTAATGTTCATCACACTTATAATTGCTTGCCCACCATCTTTCTTCCCCTCTATTTTGCAAGTTAACTGATCATATGTCTCCTCTTAACTACTACCTCTTGCCTTTTTCTTGGTGATCTGCTCATAGCAAATGTGCAATGAACATTTGTCGAGAGAATGACCAGATGAGTTGACAATCCTGAAAGGCCCTCACAAGGCTACAAAGGGAGGAAATCAGAGTGAGCATGGGTAGATGAGGGTAAGCTGAAGACTCAGAGAATGGCATTGGAGAGGTTCTCCACAATAGCATTGCTCAAGGTACCCAGAGGAGAAGGTTAGTCTAGGTGAGTGGTGGGATCTGCAGTTGTGAATGTCAAGGAACTGGAACATTGGTGTGTTAGATGCTTTATTTCTTCAAGTGACTACTCAAAGCACTCACCGTATAGCTTTCAACTGTGGTTGGAAAGCTGCATAACAACCTAGGGTCCAAAATCTTTAGTTAAGAATGGAGAATGATGGAAAAATAGGTTGATAACATGCCCAAGGAGAAGTGCGTGGTAAAGCTATATGGCTTGAAATTCAAGGAAGAGGGAGATGAGTGACCATCATCAAGATTTCCAGTTTATTGAAGTATGACCAGCCTGACTGGGGGAATTAACATCGTAGCACTGTGATGACTCAATATTTGTTGAAAGTATAGTGCATGTTATTTAGAAAGGTTTTAACAACAAAATCTTAAACCAAGTGGCATTTTCTGATAAACAAATGGGTAATCAAATAATTATATTAGATGGAAAACTGTATTTCTAAAACTTGCTCATTTACCTTTTTTCTCCTTAGCACTTAATACTGGTCAGCAAAGCAAGTGTTTTACTTATTAGCATCTGTCTCCCACTGGTAGTGAGCTCCATGAGAAGGTAATTTTGATCTGTTTTATTCACTGCTGTATCCTCACTGCCTAAACAGGGCCTGATGCAGAGTGGATGCTCAGGAAGTATTTCTTAAATGAATGAACGCCATTTAATGAAGGGTTTGTTTTCTTTAGTTGTTTGTCAGACTAGTTCAACTAGACTTGGTGAATAAGATGTATCTGAATTTTTAAGCCATCTCGAAAGCTATTTTGGAAATAGTACTATGTCTTTAAAGGATCTGGGATTTGTTTTGTTTTGTTTCAGTAAAAGATATAAAGCAAACCTGAGAAGCAACTAGTAGATCCCAAGCCCTGTCATATCTGCATGTGATACAACAGACACATCTCTGTAACACTTCTTGGTTATAAATTGAAAGCACGATGAAGCAACTTCTACCCTTCTCTGAACACATCGATTTAATATGCCCACATGAACTTGAGAGCTAACTGTTCATGAATCACTTCTAGAAGGTGTTGATTTCTTCAACGGCATTTCCAGTAATTTCCTTAGGATTCAAACTCAGTTTTGTTTTTTTTTTTTAAATCTCAGGTTATGTTGCTAAATACTAAGTTTCTTATTTCCCTGTGAGTTTTTCTGTCGTTGTTGCTGCTGTTATTTTTTTTTATTTTTTTTTTTTTTAGAGATTGGCTAAAATATTTTTTGAGTTGGGGGGAGATTTTTGCTTATTTACCAACTAAGTAATCCATAGTATCAAAAGCAACTACTGTCGTAAACAGTGCCATCGAGTCTCATTTCCTTTTAGAACTATTACAATAGTGCAGAAGAAAGTCTACTTTTGGGGTACCACCTGGAAACATGGGCCATCCTTCTCTGCTTTCAGCATGGAGCAGCAGTTGAGACAGCCCTCAGAAGGCAGAGAAGCTCCTACCACTGCTCTGCTGTGTTCTTTGATGGAGCAGCTACAGGCAGGAGAGAGGGGGATGCCACTGCAGTGGGACCTACTGGACAAAGGGCTCACTGATCTGGGACCGTTGGGAAAACACTGGGCATTGTGGATCTCAAATGGTCGACCTGGGGTTGCCAGATTTAGCAAACAAACACAGGATGGCCGGCTAAATTGAAATTTCAGATAAACAATGAATAGCCTTTTGCCTGAGTATGTCCCAAATGTTGCATGGGACATACTCGTTTGAAAACATTATTTGTTTTTTATCTGAAATCCACATTTAACTGGGTATCCTTTATTTAATCTGGGAGTCCCAAGCATGCCCTCGTTTTCCTGCTATGGTTCAGGGCACTGGGACTCCCTCCCCTAAGATGAGGACAATGAGCCACGTGGGTACCCTGAGTGGATCTCTTTGCCTATGTCGTAAGGGGTGAAAGGGGATGGATCCCGAAAGAGAGAGTGGCCATATGAGCATGGTAAATCTCATTGCGAAGCCTTTCTTTTGATTCAGCTAATTAAATGAAGGTAAAAATGAGGCCTTGACAGTGCAAGCAAAAAAGATCTTCACAGATGGCATCGGTAATGATGCAAAGCGCCAGGAAGGAGTCAGCAAGAGGATTCTGTGGACACCAGCTGCCCCGTCCTCTGCCCACTTACTTCTTGTGCCTATGTATTAAGGGAAGTGGGGCAAGATTTGAGAGACTCAACTTGTAAGCATGTCTCTGACAGTTTACTTTTAATAACATTGTTTGTATTGTGGAAATGAATAGAAGAAGAAATCATCAGTGGCAGTTTTAATGCTATTAAATGCCACCAGATAGCTAAACTATGCTAGAAGCTTCACTTTGAAAGCTCACCGACGCTTAAGTTTCATTTGTAAGCCTCAGGGAAGAAACCAAAACGGGTAGGAAATTGAACAATCAGACACTTGGGGAACAATGAAGGCCCAACTACTCTGCGCAGCAATTCCTGTGAAATACTCGCTCAGATAGTATGCGCTTTGCAGATTCACAGCAACATCTGAGTATAGAAGATCCAGATAGAGATTGTTGATTATAATATTTTTTATATCCAATTATTTTCTTAAGTGATACTGAGAATGGGAAATATAGTCCCTATCCCTAGCCTTGCCACTAACGAGTTGTAAATCCTTAGACAAGGCATTTAGTATCTCAGGGCTTCCCAGCCTTCATCTTAAAATGCAAATAATAACATCCATTCTTGCTATCATCATGGAACACTATGAGCAAAGTTGTGATAATAGTCTGGCATTCTGAAAAGCACCAGAATTCACTCCTGCTGGTTCATTTTAATGAATGCAGGGCACAAGTACTTTAGATAAATTCCTAAAGAGGAATCTGAATCGAATCTACTCCTGCAGTAAATCCAGCTGTTGGAGCAGCAGAAGAGATTGGCAAAAACATCACTTTGGAAAAGTGCTCGTTTTTAGAGTGATGCTCACTAGAATGTGCATTGCTCTGTCTTAGGTGTTCTCTAGAGTACCAAAGGAGGAGAAGACATGGTCGCTTCCACAGGGAGGTGATAATCCATTTGGAGGAGAGGAAAAAAAAAAAAAAAAAAGGACATGCCCACTGCTAAAAAAGAGTGCAAACTAGCTTATGATTTAGTGCCCAGTGGATGGTGATAATAATAGGTTTCCCTTAGGGGCGCTTGCGTGGCTCAGTCAGTTGAGCCTCCAACTTTTGGTTTCGGCTCAGGTCATGATCTCAGGGTGGTGGGATGGAGCCCTGTGTTTGGCTCTGCGCTCAGTGGGGAGTCTGCTTGTCCTTCTCCCTCTGCTCCTTCCCTCTCTCTCTCTCTCTCTCGAATAAATAAATAAATCTTTAAAAAAAATAATAATTTCCCTTAGAGATCATAGCAGGACATGGTCTACATAGGGGAATGATTTTATATAGTCTTCAGGATGGTTAGAGAGGGGCTTGCAGAAATGAAGAGCAGAAGGAAGGGCATTCTAGCCAGAAGCATACATTAGAAAAGACATTGAAGACAGTAAGGAGGCTAGTTTGGCTGCATGAAAAATCCCTGCTAAGACTAACGTGTGTAAGATGAGCACCCAGAATAAAATAATCGTGCATAAAAGATAAGGCTGAATAGGCAGATTGATCCAAGAGGACGGCAGGTCTGGAACACCAGAATTAGGAGTCCGGACTCTCGAAAGTGACCCATCTACTTACAAACAAATGCAAATGAACTATATATGTGTACATGAATGCCTTCATAATACACATTCTCCGTTTTGAACGTAAAACAATTGACATTTACTCCTAATACACCTTAAAAGATAGCTATTTGAACAGTCCTCTCGCAGGCTGACGGGGATTTTGATATCAGCAGCAGGAAAAGCTATCACAGTTCGTGGCTCTTTTATTTAGTTTCACAGGATTCATGACTTTTGCGATAATAATTTTCCCGATTGCTGTGCTCCCTATTATTGGTTTATCTGCTGTTCCAAGTTGAAATTCTGTTGCAGAAGATTTTCATTTCTTCTGCTTCTAGGCTGTTCCGGTGCAGTTTGCTGTACAGACAATGGCCACTGTGGTTTCTGCTGTCATCCCTTCTGCACATATGTCTCACCCAGGGAATAATCTCCATTTCAACGCTGTTAGATTGGCTGCATTACAGACTTTTATTAATTCACTCCTGCTAGTTAATATTAACTAATGGCATAAGTGATTCTGATGAATTACTAAAGAGCCTGAATCAATTCCTGTAGCAGGTCCAAGTCTTGGAACAGCACAAGAGATTGGCCCGAACACTGCTTTGGAAACAGCTTTGGGTTTTGAGAGTGATGCTTGATCGAATGGTGTCTCATTCTGTCCACCAGTCTCCTGAAAGACATCCTGGCCCTTATGGATTTAATTTTATGTATCTTGGTCAATCAACACACTGCTTGAGACGCAGTGCTGCCAAGGAAAGGAAATTCAGTGATGATTTTTAACCATGCTGCCAATGAAAATCTTACATTGACTAAGTCTAACTTCCTCTGTGGAGTCTTTGAACTATGGCTGTGGAATATGGATTTAATAAAAATTGACCTATTACACAATTCCCTGTTTTAGCCCATTGGTAATGAGGAATGGATTGGCCATGATGATGTCAATTGGTGACACAACTGAACAAACCTTCATTAAGTAGCTTGGAGATCTTCATGGACACCAGTTGGGAAGCCAAGCTTTTTTAGAGGTTGCCAAGGTCTATGGGAACAAAAGCCTCATGAACTTTGAAACCAGTACTGGCATTCTCTGCACTTCTGTGTCAACCGAGATTACGTCTATATTGCATGAAGGTCAAATCTGCTTTGCGCTTTTAGAAATTGTACAGCAGATTTCAGGTCAGAATGCTACCAGTAGGAGTCAAGAGGGTGCCATCAGAAATCATGTGTCATTGTCTCATTCTCACGGATGGTGGGAAAGCTTCTGCAGACATTTAAGTAAATCTTCCACGAATGACTTGAAGTATGCATAGATTTCAGAGCCAAGCACACAGTACGTGCTATAAGGAGTATTTGCCATTCAAATTATTATTATCACTTATCGTAAAATGCCTCAGGATATCATATGTCTTAGGGTTCAGGAACTTTATCTTTAGACCTGCTTTAAGAGACTAATCTCTTAAAATACACTTAAAACTTGGTAGATGGTCATTTCTTTAACTCCTGGGAGGTTTTCTCTGCAAAATTAACATCTATATTTGAGAGATCTCTTAAGTTTTATTAGAAGGAACTTTTCCTTCTTTGTCTGAAATGAGAGTGTCTCCATCTTCGTTACTGCTTATGACCATACCTACTCTTTGATACTGAACACAGACAATAGGTTTGACTGAAGTCTTAACCGGTCTGTTCTTTGCTTTCTACCACATGTGCTTTTGAACTTCATGTCATGTTGCAGGTCGTCGGGGGTATTTATTTTGCCTTGATGGTGAGAAAGTTTAAGATTCTCAAATTTGTGTTTTCCTATTATTGATGATTTTTTTTTCCTTTCACTTTGTATTACCTGAAACCATCTCAAGTTTCTGTGGCAGAAGCCACTCTACTGGATATACGTAACATCCATTCTACCTCGATCAAAGCAATATAACCAGATACAAATGTTCATTTTCCAGCTTCCTGGAATATAAGAGGAAGTGGATGAGCAGAGCTTCCAGGAAAGTTCTTCAATAATTCGAGCAGCTCTTTGGGCTCCTTCTTTATCTTTATTGCCTAGAATGTGGATGTAATGGTTGGAGCTGGAGGGACCAACTTACAAATGGGAGGTGAACTTGAGGATGGGCACCAAGGAAGATACAACAGAGACACAGAAGGAGCCTGGAATGCTGATAATATTGTGGAACCTCCGAACTATCCATGGGCTGCCTACCACCAGACTTGCCTTTATATGAGAGAGAAATAAAGCCCTGCATTTGTTGAGGCTTCCTTACCCTATATCTTAACTACTAAGGGCCTATGGTTATTCTTTACTGACACCGCGTCCAGTCTTTTTGCCTACTGGCATGTTTCAGGGTGATCTTTTCCCTTAGAGGTTTTTGGCCTGGCTGAGAATATAAATTCTTCAAATGGCAGGAACTGGGTTTATGCCATTTTTATCTTTCTTTGGTACTTGACAAGCATCATATGCAACTAGAAGGCTGTTAATAAGTCATCTTTGTTGCGGTTAAAACCATCTGAAACCTTAAAGATCAGCGTTTCCTCATCAGTGGCTGGATATATATGATACATATACGTGTACATCGATACACAACTACATACATACATTTATTTGTTTGTTTATTTATTTATTTATAAATGCTACTCTCAAGTCTCTAACATTTGCCTCAGTTTCACCTCTGTGTTTCTTTAAAACACTGCAACCAGAAAAATAGCCTCGGAGAAATAGAAAAGGAAAAATAATTAGGAGAGAAAATATCAAGCTGCCAAATTTATTTTAAGGATTCACGTACTTTGAATGGTTAAACTGATCCATTCCCTTTGAACTTAAAGCCATATCTAAGCATGAAAAGGACCAGCCATTTTCCACATGCTCTGAACATAAGCTTTATTCAATTCATGTATCTAACTACAGTAGTTGGAGAGATAAATATATAAAGATTTTGCTGAAGGGTCACTATACAGTACTCGTACTTGACTTGCCAGTTCGATCCATTTCTTTTACAACTAGTTCAAGAATGGTTTTTCCAGTAAGCTACCACCATGCCTCACCTACTGAAAGAATTGTAAATGCCAGCATGGATTCTCCTATGTTATAGATATTAACTGCTTTTGAATTTATCTCAAGGTTCCAATAAACACGTTTTCCTCAATAATGTTTCAGTTCTCTTTGTTTGGTTTTGAGTAGGCCCAGAAACAAATGACCTCTCCCCCTAAAGTATCTTTTTCTTCACCAGGTTTCTTAATGAAGAGAGAAAACAAGGACTAAGGCAGATGCAGATTAAAATGCCATCTTCTTCTTATTATTATTGATAAGGTCTAGGTTGAAGAATACTGAAGAATACTCGTTTCTAAGTACTGAATCTCCAAATCAAACTGCTGCACACAGGCACACCACTACCAGAGGCCACTCCCCATGGAGGCCAGGTCCCTCCTCCAGGGAAACATGGTAGAATATGCTCTGAGCGTGGAGAATCAGACTGGAGGCTCTAAGTTTTGCAAGCGGTTAGCTCCTAAGTAGAGAGGGAGAATGATGTCATCGAGAGGCGCATCTGAAGCACCAGTGAAGAAATCTAAGTGCTCTGGAGCATCAACCACATTGGGAGACTAAAATTGATGTCACTGGTGTGTCTAACCCCTAGAGGAAAATGGGCCAAAGTCATTTTACTAAATCAGAGGGCTTCCCCTCCATGCTGCCTTAGAGAGACCAGGCAAGCCAGGAGAGCAGGGTTGGAATTCCAGCCGAAGCTGACCTCATTGGTTAAGAGCTATTTCAACGTTGGGTTAAAGTTTCATGTACACCCCCCCTCCCCGCCCCGCGGGCCAGCTGACCAAACTCAACACACAATTCTCTAATTATTAGGTAAGTATATCTACACTTATATTTAAACATACTGCTATAGATACCTTGACTTTGCCTTTCTTAATGCTAGGGTTAACTTTGAGAAGCAAGAAACTAATACATTTCTATTGCTTAAAAAGAAAAAAAACCCAAGAAGCTATACCTTTTTATCTAAACAAGCTATCAAGAAGATCTCACTCTCTAGCCTTTTATGTTAATCTACCTAACTCATGCTTTCAACACTTTTGTTAACTCCATCCCAGAGATTTCTTGGTAATATATGGTTTTTGATCTTATCTGAATTGCTGTTCCTCAACTACAACTCTCCATTTAAAATCACTTTCCTAAGAGTGATGTACATTTTGGGCATCTGAGTATATTTGTAGAACTAGTAGTTGTGGTAACAAGACTAAGTTTACATGTCTGTCCACATCAGCACCATGTACTCAAGATGGATTTCAGCTGCCAAAAAGGTCACTCCAAACTGCTTGCACAAACCTGTCTTTATGCCCCTGTTTATTATGCTCCCATGTAGTAGATGTCTTAGGCACTGAAACAGCACAGCCATATATCAACAGCTCTCGGGTGGTTCCGAATGTTCTAAACAAGAGCAAGGGTGCGCTGAACCTCCCATGTAAACTTTATACAACAGATTCAGCAGAACTGTAATTATTTACAAAATGATGGCATGAGAAATCTCTGGATTTATATCTTACGTTAAAGTAACTTAGATGGTGTCCACATAATTCTTGAATTCGTGGTAGGTTTGCAATTTATTTTGTTTTATTTTGGTTGCACTTGATACAGCTCTAAGGCTATTTTCATTGAAATTTCAAAAAGAAAACAACTAAGATGGGACAGGTTTCCGAAATGTATGTGACAAGTAAGCCTGGTATACACATGGTGCCGTGGCAAGTTAAACTTATTTTTGCATCGGCATAAAGTATTGTACATTGGGTACATAATGTGAAATCCATTTTGGTTTTTTTGCTTTTATAAAGGAAACAAAATAATTAAGAAAAAATATAGCATTTCAGAGACATATCTGTGGACACTAGGCCAACTAAATCAGGTGGAATTTAGAACTTCATGTCCCCTTTTTATTTTTTATTTTTTTTTAATATTTGTTTCTTGTCCAAAGTAGTGAATCTAAGCACAAAGCTCCCTTTGAGGTCAAGGGGACTCCCTGTTTGTACTGGCATCACAGGGTGGAGATGAAAAAAAGGAATGAAGCCTCTGAGAACATGGAAAAACCCGGTTTCAATGAAGATTACAGTCCCAAAGTTAAAGTGATATGATGACATCAAATATCGTATCTACTTAGAGTTGGATCTAGACCCATTTGTAAACTATATTGCTAAGAAACATAAAATTGTTTTGTCACTTGTTCAGTACTCATGCTTGTTGAAACTGAGCCTTAACAGCACTGAGGATTTGAAGGAGGAAACAGATTTACCTCTCTTACGGCATATTTACAAAATCAATGTGTTAAATCAATTATTCCTTCTCTTCCCTTTTGCTGCTAAGAAGTTAAAATTTCTGCAGGAAAAAAAGAAAAAGATAATGTAATCGCCAGAATCCTTTGCTCACACACCAAAATTATTTTGGGTATGTTCTATTGAGATATTTCAGTGGGTGTTTAGCCATAAGAGCATGAATAATCTGCTATGAAATGTTATCTTATTACTGTCAACATACTTTTCAAGCTTTAACTAAATATTGCTCCTAACACCACTGTAGGAAAGAAAAAGATTATTATCATATCTTCTCACAGCAGGAGAACTGAAAAAAGAGCAGTTAGTTAAGTGTTTTACTCGAGGCAAGAGAAAGCATTAGGGTTAGAAGTCAGATTAGACTCCAGCATCACGCCCAGCTCCACAGCCAGGCCCAGGTTACGAACTGCCTACTGATTTAGGAGGATGAGGAAAAGAGCCACGTGATCGCCATTATTCTCCAAATATCATTAACCGGGGAATGAATTAGGTCAGCTCTTCCAGGGAGTATTCATTTTTTCAGAACTTGAAGAAGTCATTATTTATACAGTACTATGTCAAATGCACTATACTGCACCATGTCAAATACTTCACCTACTCCTGGAGAGTATTTTACAAAATTAGAAATTGGCCAAACCTCCTCATGCAGCATGGTAAAAAATTAATCAATCAATCTTGAAAAATCACAGAACTCAATGAGCATTTTCAAAATGAATTAGTTCATAAATAGTGTCTCTATATGGAAATGACCTCTTCCCTCGGGAAAATATGAGTTGATAGGATGCCAAACCCAGAACCAGAAATTAGGGGACAAATATGTATAGGGTTGGGGAGTCTTGATGTTTGTTTTGCCCAAAGTGGATGCATTTTTGAGAACTTGAGAATTCACATTACAGTTCTGTACTTCATTTTTTAAATGTAAAATGGGACTGATTACAGTGGAGCTGAATGGGAAAAATGTAATAAAATGGCATTTATATTCTTTAGGCTAATTTTCCCCAGAATCTTGAAATTATCACATTTTATCATTTTGCAGTTGATTTTACATAAATGAAATTTCACTTGGTATAAGTTTATTTTGAAGATTAGAGTTACATATAAAGATAAGTATACTTTCATGTCTTTTTTAAGTGGAGATACTGTTTTTTAAAAGATAATGTTATGGCATGTCTTGAAGTTATTAAAGATCCCCCAAATCTTCTCTAAACAGGTGTCAAAAAACCAGGCTGGTCTTCACTACCTTGCATAAACTTTATTTAATTGCTTTTTAAAAATGAAGTTCATAAATAATGGAAAATAAGAATAGCCTTTTTGTATTTATTAAAAAAATACAAAGAAAATAAGACAATTAGAATTAAACTCTTAAAAAAAGTAAACCAATGGTACATCTGTTAGAAGCAATGATTGCCTTTCAAGTACAAGATACGCAATGAGGTTCACTCAAGATTTAAAATCTGTTGAACAATGCAAACCTCAGTGGAAACAATCTCAGATTTGTTCAAAGCTAGACTCCAGGAAGGAAGTGAAGCTCTCATTTGTCCAAAGAGCTGTGAATTATCCAGTCTAATGGGCTGAACAAAATTACGACAATCCAAAGAATAATATGAGGAAAGAGTCTTTAGAAGAGCATCAGTTCTTTTATCCTCTCTGTACTCTATCCATCCACCCTCAATTCCTTCTAGCAAACTGTGGGCTGTGGTTCATTGCATCAGAGATGGTTAGGAGAGAGTAAAACGCAGAGGGAGAAGATGACTGATCTTCCTGGCTTTGATTTCCCAAAACTTACATCCATGAAGACTATTACAGCTGTCTCTTACAATGGCAAATATCAGGCTAGGGATAGTTCCTCAAAGCTAAGGTTTTGGTGTTACTGTTTCTCTGAAATTCCCCTCGAGCCTGGGAGAGAACACTGGAGATACAGATGGGTTTCAAAAACCCTCTTCCTGCTTCCTGGCAGCTGTCAGAGGCACGGTGAGAGCGAGATTGAAAGGTCAGATGAATAGAAAGGTAGGGCCCCTTCACAGAGCACTGGTACCAAGCACCTTGCGGTATTGTAACCAACCAAGAAAGCCCTGTCTATGTGTGCCGTGGCATAAATAGTAAGACTGATACCTTCCATCCCAGCTGAGGCAGCGGTTATACACACTCCTGGCTCGATTATTTTTTTGGAGAATTTTAAAGGCATCGGATTTGATTTTCAAGTTTTTGTGTAGGAGAACATTTGATGTTCAAGTCGCTTCAAACTAAATAGGCGGCATGAATTCACAATGAAGAGAAACCTCAGCAAAGGCAGGGAGCTGCTGAGATTCTTCACTTGCTTTCTCTGTGCAACTCTTTCCAGAAATTGACTGAATTCCACAGTAGATTGATGAAAATCACTTCTCTCAGAACTTTTCTGAAAGCCAAGACACAATTAAGCATTCTGGTTTCACAGGACATCACTTCCAACCACTTGCCATGGAAATGGCTGAAAATTGTCCAAACCCCAAAGCAAGATTTGCTGAATGTCATTCAAATACTGATCATCCAGGGACGATTTGATGTTCAAGTTCAAATCTGGAACAGAATGAACGAATTTGAAGGGGGAAAGGACTGAATTTAAAATCCCATACTATCACACTTCTCAGTCTGTAGGTGAACCTGAGCAGGCTTACAGACTTGCTCGTTCATTGCAGACTTCTCACACACATGCCCTGGTTCATCAGACTCAGCTGTGCAAACTGACTGTACTCTACCCAACAATATTTGTTATTTTCTTTTGTGTGTGTGATTCTGATTAATTAAAAATATTTTGACTTGAAATGAGCATGTCAGGGCTAGGTTTTTTATTCGAACAAGGTTTTCTTCTCAGCCTCATGACCCCCGATGATTCCTGCCAGCATCTGCCCTCCCCAACCACCACCATCGCCCTTGTGCCCATGTTGGTCTGTTTAAAACCGGCGATTCTCAGGGCGCCTGGGTGGCTCAGCGATTAAGCGTCTGCCTTTGGCTCAGGTCATGATCCCAGCGTCCTGGAATCGAGCCCCGCATCGAGCCCTGCATCGGGCTCCCTGTTCAGTGGGAAGCCCACTTCTCCCTCCCCCTCTCCTACTCCCCCTGCTTGTGTTCCTGCTCTGGCTGTCTCTATCTCTGTCAAATAAATAAATTAAAAAACAAAACAAAACAAAACAAGAAAACGGTGATTCTCTGTTGTAAACATTCTAGGATATGGTGGGCAACATAGTATCAAACAGCATAGAGCTTCAAGGTTACTTTTTAAAAATTGAACCCACCAGTGATTGTAACTTTCCACTGGAGAGTTTAACATCCTACAGTCATCAGTGTCTACAAGTGCTGTTAACCAGCTCCATGATGCAAACATTTCTCTGTAAGCATTTACTGAGATATTATAAATTACTTAACTACAGCAGTGTACTTTCTCTCCCTTAATCTTGGTCTGATCCCTGAGGGGCTATTTATTACAGATATATACAACTTGTCATTATAAGTGAAGTTAATGTAATATGACACAAGTAGCACACATTGTTTAAATGTGTTCCAGAAAGTTAGCAAATTTTGCTCAGAGAATACTTAGATTGCTCTTCTGCCTGAAAAGCAGCAAGGAAGGAGCGAGGCCGGGGTGGGGGTGGGTAGGAGCAAAATATTAAACACTGCTCACTGTAGGTGGCCAATTAATACCCTGTATCCAAGCTGGAACAAATCCTTCCACTATATACATAAAGCATATAATCTCTTATCTGCTTAGGCATTATCAAATATTTTAGCAAATCCTAGTAACTTCAAACACAGGTTTAATGGAATGCAGCGCTAAAACATGCAAAGTCAAGAATCAAGTTTTTTAAGAACATAATCTGTTTTAGAAGGTTTCAAGAGAACTACTTTGCAATGCCATTATAATCTCATCCCATGAGGAAAGATGTCTGATTTGGCAAAACAACATTAACATGTGTTAAAGCAAAATGCACAGTGGATTCTGCCTTCCCCAAATCAGAGCCATAAGCAGGGAAACCATTGTAATTCCTTAGAAGCTGAAGGAGTACACAGCCATGGTCCTAGTTCTCAACACTTGGTCATAAGATAATATTAATTTGAGAGGGAATTGTAATAGATGGTCACATGATATTACCAGTATCATCCAGCTGGGACCTGTGCCAGGATTAATTCAACATTGTGGTTTGTATCTCATCATCAAGTTAAAAAGTCATACAATTCATTACACCACAAGCATGCGAAAATAGCAAAACAAAGCCAAAACACCAACATATCCAATAATAAAGCTCTGACAAAATTTCAGTTTCACTCATTTGTACATTTACTTTAAAATGGATCCATTTCTCCAGTATTACGTCTTTTTTCCCTGGATAACTGGAATATATTTTAAAGGTGGGTTGTTGTTGTGTTTTTTTTTTTTTTTTTTCATCGTCTCCATCTTCATCTGGGATTGTGTTCATGCACTCAGGGTGGTTTAGATGAAAGCTCAGAAAGTAGGTAAAGTGAGAGAAATCTCCCTTGCAGAGTGAGGCAGTCAGAGCATGAAGCCAGAGAGAAAAGCGAAGAAATGGACAGGGAGACACTGACAAAACTAAACTACATGTAGGAAACTGATCTTTCCATGTATTTTAAAGGAAAAGCTGAGTGATATACTTGACTTATAAGTGTAACATTTTATGCTTTTTATATAAACCAGCATACAGACAGCCAAAAGATAGTCCCTAGCTAAACGCAGGGTCGGGGGGGGGGGGGAGGGGAAACATTTTATTTTATTTTTTTTAAGGGAATGATTTCTTAGTAGGGTTTGCATAGCTTAAGGAATCTAGTGCTTGCGAGTGATGCAAGATAACACTTTCTTGTAATTTTATATAGTAAGCAAAGATTTAGAATATTTACAGACCACCCTGAGTAAGAACGTCACTGGATTCTAGGAGCATGCTCATACCAGAACATTCATCTTAAAAAAAGAAAAAAAAAAAGAAAGACAAAAAGTGCCCAATGGCCCTCAGGCCATATACGGCTGTAGGAGAAGGTATGCCCTTGACCTCCCAGTGCCTGCAGAATTAGAGCACAAAGCCATGACAGCCTACTGAAGGATTTTCTTTCTTTAATTTGTTATAATGACTAACTTTTTATCAGATCTGGCCACCAACTATACTAAAACACTGAGCTTCCCCACATTCTAATCTCTGACAAAAAGAGATTATAAAGATACTTGGATTGTTTTGAGTGACAGCCTGCTGGGATGAAAGGCTATGATTCAGGGCAAAACAAAGTTTTTCAATCATTTGCACACCAGCAAACGGTAATGCTTTGGTATTTGGGTGCTGCTAGCTGGCTCTAGGGTCACAGGCTGACACAGGAAGGAGGTCTGGGTATTATATTTGAGACTGTATACAGCCAGACTGGTCTAAGTTCCTCTTTCTGATTTATGGGTAGGTCTTGAAACAGTCTCCATTTCTCCTTATTAAAACTGATACAGGAACGTTCCAAGCTTTCAGTCAAGAAGAATTCCTTCCATTTTTACTCCCTACAATGTAATGGTAATGAATTACAGTATTCTACTATTTATATTCTCAACATACACTTTCACAGAAGTTCCCTGTCATTCTACATTACTCAACAGATGCTACAATGTCTGATCTTAAAGATTTCGTGGCCCCCGTGTATTTTTCCCATTACTCAGGCAGCTAGGTTTTCCCCATTGGTTATTTCCTCTATGGGAATAAAGGCACTTTGGGATAAACATTAACTCTTTCAGGGTTCCCCTAGCTGTAGCATGATGAAGCAGTAAACAAAACAAGTAACACTCCATTTGTCTGAAGGAGTGCTCATTTCTACTAACATAAGAATTTAATGGTTACTCAGTTATTTGGTTAGCTTTTTCTGAAATGCTAAATATAGTCTTAAAAATCATTTACAGTAACTGCTTTCCTCCCAAGCAACTGTTTACAGCAGGTGATGCCAGGCAACCCATACAGCAGTATTTTCCGTCAGCAAGGACATATAACCAACATTAACACTGTACGTTTACCTGCAAATCATAATCTACTTGGGGTGTAGGTGGCCAAATATTTAATTTTAGGGTATCAGTTCAATTTGTTTTTAATTAAATGGAACATCCTTGGTTTTCTTCCTTCCTGGAATCCTGAAGTATGTAATATAATTCTTCCAGAAAACATCTTATGCAAAACTCTTCTCATGATTAAGTTCTGTGACCATCATAAGTCATTAAATCTGACCTATTTTAACAGAGTACCAGAGAACCTCAGATTTGGTGGTAATTTACAATAGATAGTTATTTATTTTAAGAGTAGGCAAATATGACTTGCCTTATCAAATTCAGGAGATTGACATTTCCAAACCAACATTAGCTATATGGATTTCTTGACCTTGATCAAAAAAAAAAAAAGTGGGTGCTATTTTATTGATATATTTAACCATATGGTCTTATTAAAAGGTCAATAGATTGTACTCTTTCCTTTAAGCACATTAATCCATTTGTTGACTCAAAAACTGTTTTTAGTAGCCCCTGTACTGAATAACAGATAAAGATAGCTTCTTAGTGCCAAGGAGATCTGGAGTTCTGGTCAACATCTTGCTAAAAATGTGGTTCTAACAGACAGGTTCTGTCCTCACCCAGTGTGCCTATGAGAAAAAATATCTTAAGTCAAATTCTCTTCCGTTAGATACCAAAAAGGAGATCATAGGATACCTTTCAAGTTTGGGATTGCCTACTCTTTTTCAGAAATGACTCACCTGATTCTGGAGGGCAGAAGGGATGGCAACAAAGGCCAATGTTGTCAGGAGGGAAACTTGACTGACCTAAACCCTTCTCCTTCCTGGAGCTCCCACATTTTAGGATTTGCCTCCAGAGGCACACACAAATCTTTCAGACACATATAATACTTGCTAAGAGTATTTTAAAAGATATTCTTTTGGAGCGCCTGGGTGCCTCAGTTGGTTGAGAGTCTGCCTTAGGCTTGGGTCGTGATCTCAGGGTCCTGGGATCGAGCCCCGCGTCAAGCTCTGTGCTCAGCGGGGAGCCTGCTTCTCCCTCTCCCTCTGCTGCTCCCCCTGCTTGTGCGTTCTCTCTGTTTCTCTCTCTGTGTCAAATAAATAAATAAAATCTTTAAAAAAATTTTTTTAAAAAGGTATTCTTTCAATCTCAGCTAGTGGAAAATAAATTTTTTATCTTCTACTGCAAAGCTTTCTGATTGCAGAAGATTTGTTTCTTAAAATTGTTTACAAGGAATCATAAAAGCAAACAAAAATAATAATCCTGAGAATATTCGAATTTTGCAATTTTCAACAACCCTTCAGATTGCATGACTTAGGTTATATTTTCAAAATCAAAATACTTAAGGAGCAAGTTATGGCTTACTCAAAAGCAGGGGTTTTCCAATAGTGTTCCTGAGAGCCTCAGTAGAAGTGGGGCTGGGAGTAGAGGTAGGAGAAAGGCCCAGAGAGAAAACTGCCCTTTCAGCCACATGACTGTATTTTTGGCTGTTGGATACATTGAAAGTCATCATAAGACTTGATTTGGCAAAAGATTCTGCCACTCAGAGAAAGAAAGAAATGTTACAAAATACATATTCTAAATTAATGTGTTAACCAGAGGGATTGCAGAAATCCAGAATGGCTGTTTTTTAGCAAAAGGATTCTATTTTTTTTTCTCAAATAAGAACTTATGCAAACTATCAGAATTTTCTTGAAATTTGAGTAAACTTTCAGTATTCATTATGAGAATGTAAATCAGTTATTAACCTGCAGAAATTAGTACAAAATAAGCACCATAGCAAAGATTTTTATAAAGAAACAACTAAAGAAAGGAGTGTTGATATAAAAATAAATATTCTTTGGGCTGTAAATGTAATATATTTCCACTGTCAAAAAATTTGGGTACACAAGAGGTATTTTTAAAGTGAGATCAAATCAACTGTAGGCCCATTATTAGCCCTTCTGCCAATGTGTAGATGCAGAAACACAATCAATATCATAATGAATACATTTTTGTGGCCTGGATATTTAATTTAACATTGTCTTATGCAGATACTCATGCATTAAAAAAACAGAAAAAACAAAAAAACAAAAACCTCTTAAGGAGGAAATAGAAAAGACAAAATTGAAGAAAGTTGTCATTGGTTTAAAATTTTAAGAAGCATGAAACAGGTACCTTAGTTCTTTCTAAATATCTCCACCTTTTCCATTTGGACAATCGCAGGTAAAATTTGCCTTGAAGCTGATTTCTTGGAGGTGGGAGCCTTAGTGTTCCATCCTCTGGAAATTTAATTTAGTCTATCTGAGGGATATCATCCCCACTGGTCTACACTTCACTTTTCTAATTTCTTTTTTCCATTATCTCATACAGAAAATAGTTACAAAATGAATAAAAGGCAATTTCTACTGTGAGAAGAAAAGCCAAATAATCAGTTCAAAAATAATTGTCTTAATGAACTGCTAAGCCTAAATTAGACTTCCTGATGTAAACTAAAATAAAATGCCCACAGCTTGTGATAAATTAATGATTTAAGCAAAAGATTATCTAGTCTGTCTGCGAGCTAAAAAAAGGCAAGATTTCCCAATCGGAGGTCAGAGGAAATGGGTTTGGGGGATGGAGAGATTCACCCAGTGCTAAGTGGGAAGGTCTACTAGGATTTTCTCCAAATGTATTTTAGATTAAGTACCATAGAATTGTTGATCTATTTAAAGTTCACAGCTACTGCAACTATTTAACCACATTGGGATAAGTGTCAATCCCACTACAGAGCAAATTTTAAAAATTGAAACAGTCAGTCTAGTGGTAATCATAATCTAGAAGTAGGCTAAAGACTTCTCTAGCTTTTTTGAGCCCCTCACCCCACTCCCACCCCTCTCTCTCTATCCTGCCCCTGTAACTGAGTTAGCATGGTTAGTTCTTAATTACCACATTAGTTTAGTTTTCGACTTCACATCCTCCCTAACTCCTCCTAAAACTCCTCCCAGCCCTGGGTTGCCCACCCTCCCACTGACTCAGAAAGCAGCCTATAAACCCGCTATGGTAACAATGGCTTTTTTACCTATGTCTCGCTCCCATCATTTTCCCCAACATCCAATGAAGTCCTAGCCACTGAGTAGGTGTTCAACAACATCTATTACATAAGTGAATAAAGAAGTGACAACAAATAAATTACTTAATTAAAATAAAAATGAAATAAAAGGAATAAATGAATAGGAAAGGAAATAAAATTTTACCAGAGATGTTGCCATTCTAGTGACAGAATGGCACTTTTGCCATTCCATTTTTGTGCATGAACCTAGGACATTAAACTTCACACTACCAGGTGGATTCCACTTGGCTAGCTATAACCATTAAAACATCACCTGCTGTCAAATGTACCTTTCAGCCCCTGGGTGTTATTTAAAGAGAACTAAGGATCCTGGCCTATAGCATTTCTTTTGAATAAAAGATCATTAAGGGTTAATGACCCAATGCCTTGCTTTAGGCCAAAAACTATCTCTAATCTGTCATTAGTCCCCCCCTACATGGCCTGAAACTCCACGATTATTGCTTAGTTTAAGCACAAACTACTATGCGGGCAGAACATTGCCTATCTCTCTCCTTTAAACATAATGAGCACAGATTTCCCTGAATTTAATCAGTTGTTTACGTATGAGTTGGTTCTTGGCAATAACAAAAATTGCATCCTTCACTTTCATAGAAATTTAAACATAATATTCTAAGAGGTCAGATCATATTGGTTATTTCCTCCAAGGATCAAAGCATGATATTTAAGATTTGATATTTTCAAACTTACAAGTTGTAAAGTATTTTATTTCAATGTTCTATGTAACTAGCTATTCACCTTTTCTCTTTTAGCACAAGTTTGATTCATTTTTTGAAATATAAATAGCATTGTCTAATGACAGTGTGACCCATGTTTCTTCAAGCATTTTGATACCATATCATTTTCAGAAATACCTTGGATTTCTTAAATTAGTAACAGAAAATATATCATGGATTTTTCCAAAGTTTTGCTTTACAAATATTTACTGCAGCACAAAACTTTGTTATAGTTCTTCAGTCTACTTGATAATCCCCTGATTAGACCATCCCATGCTCGGAGGAGCCAAAGAAAAATTGTGGAGCCTGCCAAAGGCAAATAGACCGTGTATTTCTTTCAAAATTCTATTTTTTTCAATAGCTTGTGCTTTTT